>NC_090923.1:1111237459-1121237459 GCF_040938575.1 Ambystoma mexicanum | reverse complement strand
CCCTGACTTGCGGCGACTTTCCAAGGCTGCAGAATCCCAATGCCCGGAATACCTCAAACATCTGAGAGTGCATTGTCTTCCGAAGTGCGAATCCAGCCAAAACTTCATGGGCATCCAGTGGACCCTACAGAAGCAGGAAATCTGCGTCCAGAGTTCCCTCACCAGAGTCCAGGACGGAGGGATCCAGGAACTTCAAACCGGAGCTGTTATTCTTTGTTGCTGAGAAAGACGCCAAAACCGCAAAGAGCCGCTGAATCCCAAGGAATCCTTTGCTGCCAAGTCCCTCTCTTGGGTGCTGCCACAGGAGCCCACCAGACGTCCTCCCTTTCATCACCACGACCAAGGACCAGGAACAAGGGTCTGTTGCACTGCAACCAGAAGGCATCCAGATGGAACAACTTCAGTTCGAAGGCACTGTGGGGCTTGGGTTACATTATCCTTTTGCCATTTGTGGTGCTTCCTACTATTGGGAGTGCTATTTAACCCTACTCTAAGTTCACCTCAACTCACTTGCATTAGCCTTTCAGCTTGTGCTTCCTCCAGTTAACTCCTCTTGAGTTGCTGTGATTTCTTTTTGAACACTGACTATTTAAGAACACTTTTCTAAGAAGAGCATCAGAACCTTGACTTTGCCCATTGACTTTGGCTGTCCTAGCTGGGATAAGACAGCCTGCATCCCTTTGGGAGAATCAAACTGTTTTTATAGAATACCAGTCTGTTCTGATCTAACTCTAACCGTTCCCTCCTTATTAACTCAATAATGCAAAGGTCATACAAAATAAGTGTTATACGGCCCTCAAATAACATCTCCCTTGGTGCTGGAAAATGTGTAGCATATGAATGAATTACTCACCTGCTTTATTGTTCACTTCTTGAATTGAATCCTAACTTGGGATTAATGTTACTGCTAGTTACTTCTTTTTAAAGAATGCTTTAAATATCTGTGTGGATAAATATTTTTCGGGGGCTTCTGGAATCTGCTTAGATCACATGCTATGCATAGGCCAACATCTAGTGAAAGCTGCGGAGTATTACAGTTGTTGTTGTCGAAACTCAGAGATGTCGACAGGTCGTGCCAGTAATACTATCCCTAGTGTGACGTCTACTGTACCCATGGACCTTCACGCGTTTAGGTCCCTCAGATTGTTTTTTTTTTCCGCCATCATGAACGGTCGCTTCTCGCAGAGTTCAATATCAGCTAACGCCATTTGCTAATGCAAAGTTTAAAATATAATTACTCTTTCTGTCCTTTCTTTGCCCGACGCTATGCACTAGACGCAGTGAAGAATCAAGATAAAGGACAAGACAATCAGTCAGACGGAGTCAACTTTCAACGGATCCCTTCAGCCTTGGAATGCCCAGCGGGCCTAGGCCCTTACAGTAGGGAGGTTGGGGCGGGGCGGTCATTATACAATGTATTTTTCCACCTCTTCCCTATCACCCGGCTGCCTTTCCCAAAAATGGATAAGACACCTTTTAAATTCTGCCCAAACTGTAATAAAAAGTTTCCGTGGATCGATAAACAGAGTTTGTAACCTGTGTTTAAACCGCGACCACAAGACCCTTATAGATCGCAGAACGAAACGCTTGGCCCATCACGCCATGCAGGCCGAGGCCGCCATGGACGTGGAGGGGGGCTTCCTGTGGCGGCAGCGACTCCGCCTTTTCGGACGGCGAGGGTGACCGGGAACAGCCATGTTGCCAAGTGCTAGCCCCTGACCCTGGGAGGCAGGCCGGCGGCTCTGTTGTGGGGACTACACCCGGCGGCAAGAGCACTCCATCTTCCCACACTAAACACACAACCCGCGGTGATGTGTCGGCTCCGCCAGACAATCGCCGAGATTCGGCATCTAGGGGCAGATCAGTGGATTCCCTGTCCTCTGGGCACTCTGTTGGGGAGAATTCTCATAATGTGCCAATTCCTCCCACCTTAGAGCCCTCCAGCTCTCTTGCTAAACTTTGGGACTATGAACTTTTTAATTCTCTTTGTTTTCTGTGTTTATTTCTTTTAGTTATGGAGTCTAAATAACTCCATAGGCATCATATTTTCATTTGTCACACAGCACCCTCAGTGGAGTGGCACAGGGAAGCCTTTCCAGGCTTGCCCAAGGTTTAAATGCCTTCTCTGGGATCAACTTATAGTGCAAGTAAAGTGAAATTGACTATACTAGTTTTAAATTCCTAGAACCAGCACACCCTATCTTTAAAGTAGAGTGCTGGAGGGGTTACTTAGTATCCCCCTATGTCCAGATACTCATGTAGCAGTCAAATTCTACCCTTTCTTCTCGGAATGGCTGCTACAGTGAACAACCATGATTTTTCCCGCTCGCAAACACCGGTAGCGTTAAACTGCGGGAGCCATGTTTTCGCGTTTCAGCTTCTCGCGGCTACCGCAAATAGCAACAATGCGTTTCCTGCTTTTTGGGAGTCCGGAGGATCTTCCAAAAGCTCTACGTCAGCTTAAAAGCAACGCACACAATCTAGTGTTCCTCTCCCTGGCTCTATGGCTTCCAGAAACAACTTTGTGGCATTTCAACTAGCTCCGAGATGGATGTCCCGGTGGCTTACTTCGGAGTTGATTGGTCCCACCAACTCAAAGGTAGAAGTCGTCCTTTCAGGGGCTTCTCTGTCGATGCAAACTTGGCATTTCGGCACTGCAGCAGAGCTTCACCGGGCAAACCAACGGTCCAGGAGTTGCAGCAGGTGTCCTCTTCAAGCTCTTCTTCAGTTCCTTCGTCCAGTGTTCGACTCTGCCTTCCAAGCCAAAAGACTAGCTTTTTATTCAGTTCTCTCCCATTCATTCCAGCATAGCTGTCACTCACCCAGCAGGGTGCCTGTCCTCGCCGGACAGTCAGCCAGCCAATTACCACAGAGTGCATCTGGGTCTCATAGCAGACTAAGCACAGGGAGTTTTGCGCACCTCCTTCACTTCCTGCCTACCCCAGACACTATGGAACCAGAGGCGAGGGGGGGGGGGCATAAGCAAATTTCCCTGACCAGCACTAAAAGTCCATGGTCTAGTCCAGCTGTACTAGTACCAAAGGCAGGATCCAAAGAGTTGAGATTCTGTGTGGACTATAGAGCCCTTAATGCAGTCACCACGACTGATGCTGATGCCCATCCTTTACCTAGGACAGATGAGCTGGTGGACAAACTTGGTTCAGCCATGCACCTCAGTACATTTGATCTAACATCAGGCTATTGGCAAATGGCTCTGACAGACCATCCCAAGGAGAAAACTCCATTTTCAACCCCAGGAGGCCTCTACCAGTTTAAGGTTATGCATTTTGGGCTAAAGAATGCACCTGCTACATTCCAAAGGATGGTGAATCATGTTCTGAATGGGATGGAGGACTTCTGCATGGCATGCTTGGATGTGTTCAGCCCTACTTGGAAGGAACATATTGACCACTTAGGATATGTATTGCAGGCTCTTGAGCAGGCCAATCTGACCATAAAGGCAAGCAAATGTCAAATTGGTCAGAGTAAAGTGGTCTACCTTGGACATGAGGTAGGAGGAGATGAAATGAGGCCATTGCCTAGCAAAGTACAAGCTGTACAGGACGGGGCCACCCCTACTACTCAAACCCAAGTGAGAGCCTTTTTAGGTCTCACAGGTTACTATAGGAACATCAGAGAACTATGGGACCATAGCTTCTCCCTTGAATGTGGTGATCTCACCCATACTCCCCAAAAAGGTCAGGTGGAATGAGAAGTGCACGAAGGCATTTGAAGGACTCAGGCAAGCCCTTTGTCAAGTGCCAGTCTTAAGAGCTCCCGACTACAGCCAATCCTTTATTGTACAGACGATGCTTCCAATACAGGTACAGGTGCAGTTCTGAGTCAGCTGGATGAGAAAGGCTAAAGGAACCTGAGACAAGGTGGGCAACCATAGAACGTGAATGTTTTGCCATTGTGTGGTGTTTGAAGAAGTTTAGACCATACTTGTATGGATCTACTTTTGTAATTCAAACAGACCACCAACCCTTGAGATGGTTAATGCAGATGAAGGGGGAAAATCCTAAATGGTTAAGATGATCAATCAGCCTACAGGGGTTTGATTTTTACCATTGAACATAGGTCAGGGTGTAATCGCCAAAATGCTTATGGTCTCTCCAGAAAGTATGACCGACTGAAGTAAGAACGTTCGTCCAGGGGTGGAGTAAATCCTCCTGTCCCTTAGTCTGGGGGGGGGGGGCGAGTGTTAGGGAGAATTCTCAGAAATGTGCTAATTCCCTCCACCTTGGAGACACCCAGCAACTTTGCTGGATTTTGATGACTTCATTTTTTTTAACCTTGACAGTGAGAGACCCATTTTTTCCCATGCTCTCATGTATTTTAATGTGATTCCTGAGCTTTGTGTTTCATTTGGTTATGGAGCCTGACAAACTCCATAGGCATCATCTTTTACATTGTGTCACACAGCACCTTCAGGGCAGTGGCACAGGGAAATCTTTCAGATTTCCCAAAGGTTTAAATACCTTCTCTGGGATAACTGTTTCCCAGAGCAGTAAAGTGAAATTGACTTTACTTACATTTGTAACTTTCTAGACCCAGCACACACGACCTTAAAATAGGACATATCGCCAAAGAGGCATGGCGTATTGACTACTCCATCTGCTGGTGAACACCGCCATCACACTAAGCTTGTTCAGAGATTGACTGTCGCAAGCGGCTGTCTCGGGAGCGTGAGGGTTCAGTGCGGCTTGACGGTCAGGAATTTAGTGTAGCATTTGGCGAGGTCCTTTCCTCGAATCCAGCGTTGGAGTGTTCAACCATCGAAGAGGCGGAGTGAAGCAAGTCACGAAGTGAGCAAAAAAGAATCTTGCCGCCAAAGGGTGGGACGCTGTTGATAGATAGAGCAACCATGCCGAGCCGAGTGACCAAGCCAGTGACGGTGACCGCGCCAGTGCTGTGGCAGCAAGGTGGGTGTGAGCAATTAGCACTACACTGTGTACTGAGTTACAGCTCGACCCACATTTAGAGGAAGTTAGAGGGAGTGTATCCGGCGTCAGCCCTTCCCCTCCTTATCTCGGTGTGGTACCTGAGGTGGGGGACAAAGTGAGGTGTGCGAGCTCTGTGCACAGGGCTGCTGTGGGGCGTGTCATTTGTGGTTGTACACATTTGCTTTAACAGCTTCCTCGTTCTACTCTGGGGCAATTGTCTTAAATCGGCCAGGATTCCAGTAGAGCTTTTACTATGGGTGAACAAATGGAGTCCTCATGTGAGCCCCCTCGAGAGCTCTAACCAAAGACTGACATAACCCATTGTATCCTCTCACACACAAACATTTTGCAAGAAGCGGAGGATGCGACCGGGGGGTCCCTCTGCCGGAGGGGGGTGGGCGGGGGGCTCAGCCCCGTATCGCTGGAAGAGCCTTTTTCGAATATCACCAGCCCCCCCATGTGCGCACCAACCCTGGAAGCGGTGGAGGCAGGGGATTTGGGGGGGTGACATTGAAAGGGAAGGGAATGGGTCTCCCCTCCTGGACAAACAATCTGAGCCTACTCCAAACAGAAGGGGATTGTCATCTGCATCATTAAAGATTTCAAAAATGAATCAAGGGGCGGAGATCGGTCAAACGAGGGAAGTCAGCACACCCTGAGTAGACACTTTTGTTTTTGGTTCAGGGAACTGTAAAAAAGACAATGTTCCCTATAATTACAGAGTAAAGCAGGGTTGGAAACCCTTTGGGATTACGCCTGTGGCTGGATTTAAATCGTTAAATTTGTACCAGGATGCACAAACCAAAACTGGAAATGAAGCACACAAGGATAAAGGGTCACTCGCCCCCCTCAGGTCCTTGGACCCACCACCATTCCAGCACTTACCAAAAAGGGCAACGGAGAAAAATGGTGCGGCATTAATTTGTGGTGAGGTGTCCTGTTCTAAGTCTGATATCCATACACACATGGCCCCCCTCTCCCTCTCTCAGGGCTCCTCAAGGGGCACTCTTACAGCAGGCACCCTTCCCAAGTAAACATTATCGAAGGACACGCAGATGGAAGAACAGTCAAAAAGAGTTCTCCATTGATCCAAAACTGATATCCGCTTTTGCAATCACCTATGAAATTGAGTCTCAGAATGACAATTGAGGGACCACACGACCACTATTTCTGTTGCACTCCAAAATGATTTATGTGGAAGGCTTCATCACTGCCTCTACGAACCTTGATAAAAATTCGGACCAGATAACAAATATTCTCAAGAGTATATTGGATCCGATTATTGGGGAAAAAGAAAAAAGGAGATCAGAGAGGTTAAGTTGTCACTTTCAGTCTTTGGGAGCTGGGGGTACTATGGTTGGCGCAGAGAGTCTGGTACTGCCACTTAACCCCAGGCCTGCTCAATCTAATACTGGCGCAGTCAAAAAAGGTAAAAATGTAATCTTAAAGGACAAATCAATTCAGACTGAGCGACCAACTCAGGAAGAAAAGTGTACAGAGACGGTGGGTAATCCTTCAACAAAAGATGCTAGTTCTCAGGCAGCTGAGGTAGTGAAACGATCGTCTTCAGTTTCAGTGAAGTCATTTGGGGCTGGCCCCTCTAATAACAACACTGTTAAACTGTATGATATGTTCAAGAAGCCACAGTTTAGTCGTTCAGGGTTGCGAGGCGAGAAATTGATGGTAAATAAAAGTGGGGCCAGGACATACGCCAACCCCTGCAGTTCAACGAAAAAACGTAAAACTGGTACAAATACGCCATCTTTGAAGGACTCCTGCGAAATCAAAAAAGTAAAGTAGCTATACCAAGAAATCTATTATGTCCTGCAAAATCGGTGACTTTCGAGAAAAGATCAATGAAACTTGGTGCCACTCCAAGGCAATCTAGATCGGAGTCCTCGGAGGGGAGTAGATGTGATCTCCAACAAAAGTGTTGAGAATTTGTTGATTAACTTATCTGTTTATTCAGAAGGAAATGACTTTAGCGATGTTGAAGCAGGAAATGCACTCTGAGTTGGAGGTAAGCTTCCAGGATGATACTCCTCCAATCAAGGTGAAGCCCATAAGGGAAACCCAACAGCCCACTGAGCCTGGGGTAAAACCGGTGGGTAATAAGGCATTGGATATGGTTGACCGGATCCCTTCACGTGAGGGATTGACAAAGAGATTTACTTGGAAATCAAGAGTTCACTCTACTACTGAAGGGCCGACAACATTACCGGAGTCTGAAGAGCCTGGTCTCCCTCCCACGGGACCCCATGAGTTCATGACTTTGGAAAGCAAGAGAAGATGGTTGCTGTCCAAGAAAACAGAAACCGAAAGCCCTGGAACAATAAGTGTTGGGAGTCCTTGTGCTGTAGCTCTCGAGCTTTTGCTGCTTTTTCTAGAGATTTTTCTCATTTTTTGGTTAAATAGATCCTCAGGCTCCACCGTTTCCACATACGATCAATGGGGATCCGTTTCAGAGTTTTCTACGCCCCTCAAGGGTGAAGATTTCATCGAGTTACGCTTTTGGAGGATTCCAGAAGTTCCGAGGCCTACCCCGGACATGGCCCAGGAGAATGGAAGCTCGACGCCCGGGAAGCTGTTCAGGACCTGCCCTGGATGCCAGCTTCAGAATGTTTTCAAGGAGGACAAGCATTCGTTATGCCTCTGTCTCCATGAGGACAACACGCACACGGAGAAGGACTGTGCGTTTTGTGGGAACTTGTCGGAGCGGACCATGAAGGATCGCCACCTCCGTCTCGCCAACTGGCTGGAAGGGAAGAGCCCATCAGGCGAGAAGAAGAAAAAGAAGTCAGAGCGGTCTTCTAAGTCCTGTGAGGGCGCCCCGGCGACGGGGGCCCAACAAAAGGCCAAGCACCACGAGTCCGCGGGCTCCGGGAGCGCCGAACGGTCGGGCTCCTTGGCTGCCAGGCAGGGCGCACCCTCCCTTGCGCCATCAACCACGAGCCAACGCTCTGGCTCGGGTAAGAGGAAGTCCGAGAACCCGGCGAAGCTTCTGGAGAGGCCCCGGTCGATCTCGAAGATTGCGGCAAAGGGGGAGCGAGGCTCGGACCCTCCCCCCAAGGTGAAGGCCCCAGGCGTACAGAAGGTGACAATGGCCTTAATTCACCCTGCTAAGACCTCGATTGAGGATGTCGCAGCGGCCCTGGCTCAGCCTGTGGAGGCTACGCCAGTGGAGGCGACCTCAGGACCCAGAGTCTCCCTGGCACCGCGGAGGGAGTCTTCTTTCAGGCCCATTGAGAAGACCCCCACGAAGTCCTCGTTGGAAAAGGTGTGGGATGGGCAGGTGGCCATCGTGGATACGGACACGACCTCTGAAGAAGAGCTCATCGAAGTCGTGGAAGAGGCCCAGCCCATCGGGAGGGATCCCGACGAGGGCGACGAGAGCGACGGTGTCGCCGACGAGGTTCCTGAAGAGCCCTCGCGCCTGTCGTTTCCGGTGCCGCAGGACACTTCGGCGGCCATTTTGTCAGCGATTCAGTCCTTCTGCTCGGAGATAAGGACAAGGTTTTCCCTACCCCTCCCCCCCCCACCCCCCTCCCCCTCCCCCGACGGAGGTACCTGAGCCAGACCCGACGGGGGAACCGGAGCCGGGACCTTCGGAAAGTCCACCGAATAAGAGGACGCATCCTCTGCCACTCTCCCACCTCTGCGGCCCGCTCTGCCTTCCCCCCAGTCTACTACCCACGGGGATGATACAGGCACGAACACGGCTACCACAGGAACAGATGACGACGGAGGCGACGACGGGACATGTGCCCCGTCACCCCCTGCTCGGGCATCCCCGCCCGATGAGATTGGATCCTTCCATGCCATGATTTCCAGGGCATCTAAGCTCTTTCAGCTCTGCCCAGAAGCGAGAAAGAAGGAAGGGTTCCTTTACCAACGGCGCAAGGCTAGAAGGAAGACAGTCCTTGCCGTAAAACAGATGACATCTGGGATGAGGGGCTCTCCCTCCTCAAGAACCCTGCCACGGCGCTGGCAAAAAGGGACCGTTACGAGAAGAAGTACCAGGTCCCCGACGCTGCCCCCTTGTGCCTTCGGGCGCAACCTACCCCGGATTCGGTCGTCTTGGCGGCGGAGAAGAAAGCTGGGGGGGCATCGGCCTCGACTTCA
The DNA here is from genome assembly GCF_040938575.1 of Ambystoma mexicanum. Lineage (NCBI taxonomy): Eukaryota > Metazoa > Chordata > Amphibia > Caudata > Ambystomatidae > Ambystoma > Ambystoma mexicanum. The sequence goes on along the minus strand of NC_090923.1, from coordinate 1,121,228,391 downwards.
ACTTCCCTGCCGGACGGCGAGGGCAGGAAGCTGGACACGATGGGACGACGGGTCATTTCATCCGCAGCGACGACTATCAAGGCGGCCAACGCCCTGGCTATCGTAGCTCGCTACGACAGGGAGTTGTGGTTCAAAATCGCCCCTCTGTTGGACTTCCTTCCGGACGCCAAAAGGGCTGAGGCCCTTGAAATCTTACAGGAAGGTGAGATTGCTTCGGACCACGCCATCACGGTGGCAACGAACATCGCCGACACCGGTTTCCGTCAGTTGGGCAACAGCGTTTGCCTGAGACGACGAGGATGGCTCAAGGTGACGGATTAAGGTTTTGGACATGCCCTTCGACGGGAACAACCTGTTTGGGAAGGCGGTTGATGAGTCCCTTCAGGCCATCAAGACAGACAGAGACTGCCCGGGCACTGGGAGTGCTCCAACAACGACGGCCGTCCTTTCGGCGCTCCGGAGGCAGTCAAGGTGCCTCCAAGGGATCCGGCAGTGGCTCCTCCACGTACCGCCAAGCGGCAAGATCTTCGTCCCAGGAAGCTTACAGGGGACGCAGCAAGTCAGGTGGTGCCCGTCGACAGGGAGGTCAAGGCGGCCTCCAAACAAGATTGAACCGACTGTGGGGTCGGGCCCCCGCCGAAGCACCCCGGTGGGAGGCCAGCTGGCGAGGTTCGTCAGCGTGTGGGAGTCCATCTCCACTGACCGTTGGGTGCTGGACGCCCTGGCCCAAGGGCATGCCCTCGAGTTCCAGAAGAAGTGCCCTCGCATTCCACCCGTGGCCAGGAAGGAAAATCACGTCCCTCAACTACTGTTGGAAGTAAGGGCGATGCTCAAGGAAGGTGTCTACCTACCTGGACGACTGGCTCATCCGGGCAAGGAAAAGGGAGCTTGCCATGGAGCACACTGCGAAGACCGTCCAGCTGCTCACGGACCTGGGGTTCTCCAACTTTCCAAAATCCAACCTGGTTCCGTCGCAAGTCGCCCTGTTTCTGGGAGCCAAGCTCGACACAGGGGCGCGGCTGGCCTCGCCATCGGAGGAAAGGACCAGGACCATTCTGGGCAAGGTGTAACATCTGCTGGCCAAGAACATGGCCAGGGTAAGATCTATCAAGGCCCTCCTCGGGATGATGTCCTCCTGCATTTATCTGGTGCGCCTTTGCAGGCTTCGGATGCGCCCCTTACAAGAGTTCCTCAACGCCCGCTGGGTCCAGTCGACGGTCAGCTTCGAGGACAGGATCCCTCTCAACGAGACGTTTCGTCAGGCGATCTGGTGGTGGGGTACCCGCTCTCATCTGTCGGCGGGCACAGACTTTCAGACGGATGCCTCCCTGGAAGGTTGGGGAGCGCACTCCGGAGGTCTTCACGCGAGAGGCCTTTGGCTCCCGGAGGAGAAGTCACTCCACATCAACATCTTGGAGCTCCACGCAGTGTTCTGGGCCCTCAGGTCTTTTCTTCCGTCCCTCAAGGGCAAGGTGGTGAGGATCTTCACCGACAACACCACCACGATGTTCTTCATCCGGAAGCAGGGCAGAACCAGATCCCCTGCCCTATCCAAGGAAGCCCAGGATCTGTGGCATTGGGCCGTCGCCCAAGGGATGTTTCTGGTGCCTTTTCATCTAGCAGGAATAAAAACACCATCGCCGACTCACTCAGCAGAGAGCTGCACTCGTGCCACGAGTGGGGGGAGCTACGCCAGGATCAAGTGGATCGACTCTTCCGACGATGGGGCGAACCCCAGATTGATCTCTTCGCGACAGCGACGAACTCCAAGTGCCGGAGGTTCGCCAGCAGGTTCCCCCAGCCGAGGAGCATGGGCGATGCTTTCTCGTTCCCCTGGGACGGCCTATTTCTTTGTGTTCCCTCCGCTGCCGTTGCTGCTCCGGCTCATCAACCAGCTCAAGAGGTCCCGGTGCAGGATGATCCTCGTCGCACCGGCGTGGCTGAGACAGATCTGGTTCCCGGACCTTCTGGACTTGTCAACGTCCACACCAGTCAAGCTGCCGACGGACGAAGATCTTCTCTCCAGAGAAGGAGGCGCCATTCTTCACCACAACCCGGAGTCGCTGAACTTGCAGGCCTGGCTCCTGCAGCACTAGAGTTTGGAGGGTACGACATCCCGGCCGACTGCAGAGAGGTTCTTGCAAAGGCCAGGGCGTCCTCAACGCTCAAGTGCTACGGACATAAATGGAAGAGGTTCTCTGTCTGGTGCCGTGCACAGATTAACCCTCTGCGGATTACGGCTCCTCAAGTATTGCCGTACCTACTGTCATTGGCCAAGGCTGGACTAGCTCACGCTTCCATCAAGATGCATCTGGCCGCCATCTCACGATACACCAGAACTACGGGACGGGCGTCCTTGTGGTCTCATCGACTGGTAAAGGAATTTATGAAAGGATTGTTCCGATCATTCCCGCCGGTGAAGGCCCCTACCCCGGCGTGGGAGCTCAACGTGGTGCTGACCAGGCTCATGGGGGGGCCCCATTTGAGCCTATGCATTCGGCACCGTTGAAGTTTCTGTCGTGGAAGACAGCGTTTCTCGTGGCCATCACCTCCGCACGACGAGTCGGAGAGATCCAGGCCCTATCTTGCAAGCCGCCATACTTGACGTTTCACGACACGAGGGTGGTGCTGAGGACGCACCCCTCCTTCATGCCCAAGGTGCCGTCGGACTTCCACCTCAACGAACCCTTGGTGTTGCCAGTTTTCTTCCCGTCTCCTTCGTCGCCGGCTGAAAGTACTCTGCACTCGCTGGACGTAGCTAGAGCGCTGAAGTTCTACGTGGACCGCACAAAGAGTTTTCGGAAGACATCACAGCGGTTTATAAACTTTGGACCTGTGAATCAAGGGAAGGCTCTCTCAAAGGCTTCCATTTGCAGATGGCTCTCCGGCTGCATCATGCACTGTCACCGGTTGGCAAACCGACCGCTGCCCGGCCGTTCCGAGAGCCCACTCGACCAGAGCGATCGCTGCTACCACGGCGTTCCTTTCTGGTGTGCCCCTGCTCGACATCTGCAGGGCTGAGACGAGATTCTACTGCGTCGATCGGGACTCCAGGGAGGAGTCCAGGGTCGGCCAAGCAGTGCTGCGCAGCCTGTTCGCCTAAGGTGAGCCTGGTGAGGAGGTAAGAATTGCTTAATGTTGAGTTTTGGATGTAATGCTTAATGTTGAGCCTTTGCCACCTCCCGTGGTTGTGCATGTGTGTACTGCTATGTATTCTTTTATTCATGAGCATGTGAATCCATGCCAGACCCCATGCTGGAGAAGGAACAAGTTACTTACCTGTAACTGTTGTTCTCCAGCATGGGTCTGGCATGGATTCACATGCGAACCCTCCCGCCTACCCCTCTGCGGCTCTTCACTTGGTTATACTGCCACTTTACGTGCTACCAAATCTGAGGATGGCTGCCAGAGGCGGGGCTTAGGGAGAGGGCAGTCATTGGCTGGGGGCAGTATGACCCAGAGACCAGTGATTGGTTACTACTAAGAAAGACACATCAGAAACGAAACTGATACTGATTTTTTTCTATACCGAGGATTCCCAGCCTGACGACTGGGAATATTCATGAGCATGTGAATCCATGCCAGACCCATTCTGGAGAACAGTTACAGGTAAGTAACTTGTTCCTTATCATGAATCGGGCTAATGTTACAAGATTGTTGCACTGTTGACTCACTAGCTCACCTAAGTTCCAAGGACATAGAGTTGATTGAATTCCACAGTGAGACACGTCATGACAGGGTTATATTACACATGGGAGTGAGGAACATAAAGTGTTTACTCACAAAAGAAGGTCCCAAATGAATTCCTTATGATGTCTCCCTAAGGGAGATGGATACGGACCAGAACACCCGATGTGCACGGTCTACGGAAGGTGAGGTGAAGGAGAGACTAAAACAAGTATTTGAACCGTTGAAAGAAGACCCTCAAGTGTTCCATAATAAAAGGGACGAGGAAGAAATATTAATTGGTGTGCAAGGTGGCAAGAGATCCGTCCTCTTGAAAAAGACTGAAGGAGGAGTAGCTGAAAGTTGTGAGGATTGGAGTTGGTTAGCGGGATCTCGACAGTTAAAATCATAACACCAGATAAAACAATTGATATCTTCCCAAAAAAGGTGTATTTGGTAAGCTGGAATGTGAGGGGCTTTTCACATCTGTTTGGGAAAACCTGCATTTGACATGTCTAAAGATCTTATCTGTCTCCAGGAAACATGGTTACGAGAGACTCCACTCCTGGAAGGATATGAAATTTATTTAAATCCAGCTCTAAAAGGTTTAAAAGGGAGGCCCATGTCAGGGCTCCTAACAGGCATTAAACGATCTTGATGGTGCTATCCTCTGTCAATAAAAATCCGTGGATCCAACTTACTACAGTGACATCATCAACAATGGTATTGGGGGATTTTTCGGAGTGGAGGATGTTGATTTGTAACGTCTATTGGTGACCGGGTCTGAGGTCGGACCACAACATCAAAAATGTTCTTTTACAGGCTGTAGACGAAGCCAGGATACTTTGTGTAAACCTTGAGGTGCTCCTCTGTGGGGACCTCAACATGGAATGCTTTGATAAAAACGGCAGCAACATAAAAAGAGGACTTGACTTCGAAAAAGAACTAATTATGAGAGAAATTTATATGGTCATTGGCAGCATAAGGGGTGGCAAGCCTGCAGCAAAAACTTGGAAACGAGAAAGTCAAGACAGCACACTGGATTGTATCTTTGTCACTGAAGGATTGATGGAGGGAACTCAGGTCCTTGGTAGTGGTACTCACGGACCAGAGTGACCATAACATTCTTGAGTTGGAAAGTGAGGTTTGGGATAAGTGTGTTTAAAATCCCAGATCGGCACCAACCAGACCATCACTACGAACTGACATCAGGAGGAAACGGGCTCTGAATAAAGAGGAGAGCTACGTCAACTCTATTAAACTCTTATTTTGCTTGACTCCGATGTTGGAGATAAAAGAGCTGATATTTTAAATTATCCAGACGTACTTGTGGCTTTTCTTGACAAGAGAAAAGGAAAGGACCATACCATTGTATACCGGCATGCCTTTGATGAACAAATTGCAGCCAAAACAAGTTGTAGCTAGGGCAAGTAGGCGTGCTAAAAAAATCAAACTCCCCTAGTAATCTAGCCCGCCTCAAAAAGTCTAATAACTTCAAGAACTGGCTGAGACAACACAAATACCAAATAAGACAACAGGACAGTGAAAAGATGCTAGAATTGGTCACAAGTAAAAACATCTCGGGCATCTGGAAACTTATAAAAGACCTGAGCACGCTGGTGTATTTGAGAATTGTAAATCCAGTATCCTCTCGAGCGTGGGTGGACCATTATCGGAAATTGTATCTTGCTAATAATGTTGGCCCGATAAATAGCTGTCTAGATTCAAACGAAGCATGGGATCTAAAGTACGATGAACAGGACATTTTAGACCTGCTAAAAAAAAATTCAAGTTCCTCAAGGGCGGCCGGGCCAGATGGTCTTACCAATGACACCCTTAAAAAAGACCTGGAAAAATGGGCTCCGTTCATGGTAAAATTGTTCGGTATCATAAAGAGGGTAAAGAAGATCCCAGTCTCCTGGACCAAGTCTATAGTCGTTCGCATATTCAAGAAGGGCGATAGCTCAGATCCACTCAACTATAGGCCTATCGCCCTTCTCGATGTTGTGGGAAAAATATTTGCTGCTGTAGTTCTGAGGCAATTGAATGCTTGGAGCTGGGTTACTAACCATCAAGACCCATGGCAGTCGGGCTTCCGTAAAGGCGCAGGCACGACTCTGAATGTGTTCATTATTAACATACTAAAATGCATGGTAAAACAAAAAAAGTCCATCCATATTGCGTCAGTTGATCTAGAACAGGCGTTCGATTCTGTGGATCGAAGAATTTTATGGAACAAATTGAGGAAATGGGGGTGTCCAAACGATCTGAGAGCCCCTGGAGGCCCTACACAACGAAACGTCGCTCAGGATCAGACTAGACAGAAATGGAACGCTGTCAAACAATATAACATCACAAAATGGTCTGAAATGGGGGTGTCATCTGGCACCAGCGGTCTTCCGTTTGTTCATATCAGACATGTTTGAAGCCTTTAAAACAACAAGAAGCTTCCCGCCCAAGATCGCGGGTCGCCAGTGGGTCGTCTGCTGTTTGCAGATGATCCATTACTACTGGACCAGACCGAAATAGGCCTGCAACGACAGCTGCGAGCTCTAGAGCTATATGTTCAGGAAAATGCCCTTAGGATCAATCCAACAAAATCAAAAATTCTAACCTTGGGACCAAACAAACAAGTAAATAAGAGTAAGAAATTCAAGTGGTTCCTAAATGGGGAGCTAGTTCCAGTTGTTTCATCAATGGTATATCTTGGGATCACACTAAATGATAGTATTAATGATGGACCAGGAGAATGCAAAGCAAAGTTAAAAACTTAGCATCACAAGCTTTGCTCATCAATCAACGCTACTGTTCCTTTTCCTGCCTACCTCTTATAGACTTCTATAAATTAAGTCTCTCCAATTTTGACTTGTGCAGCGGAGGCAAACTTCTTTATAAATCCAAAGGTTTGGTCCTCCCTGGAGGGACTTTTTTGGAAAAGGGTATTGAGGCTTCCAAAGACCATACCAATTGAATGTGTAAGGAAGGAACTGGGCCTAACGTCACTGTATACTGCCACGGTATGGAAGTCATTGGCTCTATACAGGAAATGTGTTAGTCCGCAGGATAGAAGTGGATTTTCCATTTTTAAAAAAGCCCCGACAAGTAAACAGGTTCCTGCATTGACTACGTGGCAGAAAACTTGCACATGTATCCTGGAATAACATTGCACTAACAGAAAAATTGCTAACGGAAGATCCATCCAGGGTCAAGAAAAAGCTCCTGGACCATGATTGGATCTTGACCCAGGAGAAGTTGTGGTCATACAAAATTGCTGTCCCAGGGCGCGACGAAATTTACACTAGGGGCACGGTTCTTCCATACCTGGAAAAGTTCCCTTCTACAGTGGAAAGGAAAAACTTCTTAAGATTCCGGTTAAACCTTTATCCAACAAGGGAAGTTACAGAAAGAAGAAAAAAGGCCCGGTGGGTCGATTATTATCCTGTTTAATTTGTGATAATGGGGCAGAAACCCTTACCACTTGGTTATGAGATGTAATTCATTAGCAGTTATAAGAGACAAATGGTTGGGAAAATTCCTAGGAGAATTCAAAACAAGAACAATGGTCAATTTTAAGATGGGGAAGGAAACTATCTCTGACCCTCTTGAACTTTTTGAAGGACATTTTTGCAATTTTGGACAATTGGGTCCTTTTTGTGTTTTATTAAAAAATTCATTTTGAGGTCCTTATGTTATTTAAATGTGGTGTTTTTCATTTTCCTTTTGACCTTGTTCTTTGTGTGCATTTAAGGTTTTAATGTAAACCAATTGATGATGATAATATTTTTTTAAAAAAATAGGGTGCTGGAGGGGTTACCTAGTATCCCCTTTGTCTAGCTTCTCATGTAACATTTTTGTTATCCTTTCCTCACCGAATGGCTGGTGGCAGTGGTTTTGTTTCAACTACCGTGGTGTGCATTTACCGCGGGCTGCATTCGCAGCTGCAGTAAAGCACCCAAGGGTGCCATTTTTGTCAAAATGGCCCGGTCTTCTTTTTTCTGCATTTCTTTATGGAAAGGTCCTTGAGATTTACTCTGCGCGCCAAACCAGGTTTGGTCCCACTGTTCGCTTTGCCTTTGGCGGGATCCTTTACTTCTCACATTCCCTCTTCAGATAAGCCTGGCTACTTGGCTCCCTACCACAAACTGTGTAGTACAGACCTATACCAAAGATTGTTTTTTGGGAACTCCTGTAGTCCTAATTGTATGTGGTGGTCCCAGAGTGTACTGCATGCAGTTATGTCTAACACAACCATACACTTTGAGAGGCATAGAAATGTTACCCATAAAAAGAGAAAAAGACTAGGTGAGAGGGGGAAACGATTCCCCTTCACCTAGGGACAAAGTAAAATAGTTACCTAGACAAAGCAAAGGGTTATGGGGTTAACACAGGTCAGGAAGATTTGTCATTCATATGAAAATCTTACCCAACATCCAGTGTGGGTGTGTGGACTAACTGTACTTCACTGCCAGCCTTCCTTCCTCCAACCGCCCCTTCTCCCTACGGATTAAGCCTGAAAGCTCTACCCCATAAGAAGGTCTGATCTTTCCTTTTGGTGTTTACCACTGTCCTAACTTTAGGCTAGCAGATTAGAGCCCTCACCAGAGGATTGCAAAGAAATCCCCCTAGCACTTCTCTTCCGCCCACTCTCGTTTTGAGTGTAGCCTTGACCCTTCATTTACATCTAACCCATGGAGAGCCAGGCTAAGAATCTCTGCAACCCAGGATTGTATTGTTCTTTCTGAATGCTAAACTTATGGTCTATGAAAATGCTTTCGAGTTTTTATTTCCGTGGCCGAAATTATCCTAATTGTGTGAGGTATTACTTTATGAGGCCTTCTGTGTCTTGATGAAACATTTACTAATCTTGCCTCACCCTATTTGAGGCCTTTTTGTGTCTTGATGAAACATTTACTAATCTTTCCTCTCCATATTTGGTGCAGATATTATTCGGTCTATGACTCTGGCAACAGGCAAGCTTTGTTGGATGCATACCATGATGGGGCCTGCTGTTCAATAAATATCCCATTCTTTACCCAGAACCAGAACAGGTGATTATATTTCACTGACTTGTTTTGTTTTAGTTCCCTCCTCTCTGCTCATGCATCATAAAACGGAGAGTGGACTGTAAAGGTTGCAGGAAGATTGTATTGTGACTGGAGAGGTTATCGTATGATGCATGGCCATTTTTTTTGTAAGCTACGTTTCGAAGTATGGTACATCTGTGTGAAAAACGTTATTTTTTGCTTTGATTCTGACCTTTGCTGATTTCCATTCTTAGGAATAATCTGTCAGACTACTTCAAAGATAGCCGCAATGTGAAAAAACAAAAGGATCCTAGTAAGTGCACCCATCCTCTTTATATTGTGAGCTTGTTTGTCTATGCTAGGGTATGAGATCATAAAATCGCAAGTGTTTCCTTCTTGTTTGATTCTAAGCTGTCCGCTACTGCCTGTAATGGTTCCAGAAAGCAAATCCTAGAAATAGGCATTTCTCCTTGTTTAGTATCCTGCTATTCTCTATGATGCTGAAGTGTGGGACAGTGTTTAGAAAGAATGTTTGTTTTGCTGCCTTCCCTCCATAGACATCAATGGCATGCCCTAACTTACTAAGCTCATCTGTCTTGGGGGCAGTGGTCAGTTACTACAGCTAGCAGTGCAGGAGAACTCTGTTCTCCCTAGTAAAGTTCAGTTCGTGTTTTTTTACATGCACACATCGCCTTTTATTAAGTGCAGTAGAGACACTTTTATCTCCATAACTTGTTTTTGGAAACGTTGTGGTTACTTGCATGTTGTGTCCAGGGTGCGTATTAAGATAGATTTCTAAAATCATCCGCTGGGGGCAGGAATTTAGGAGCGACCCTATTTATGGTAAACTGAAAAGATACTGACATGTTAGCCAAAACCCAATCAAGATGGGTGGATGGAGCAGTCAATGTTTAGCCTCAGGAAGCGTGTGGCGTAGGGCTACAATGAATCCACACAGAGCAACACCAATAATTCCAGTTAGTAAGTATATGAAAATACAATTGTTAATTGGTGTTTCTTAACACACTAAGCATACTTTTCACATTTTAAGTATTTTACTGCAAAACCATATATCGCACATATTGGTAGGTAGAATTTCAGTTTTGTGCAATATTCTCGCCACTTCTGAGGCCCCCAGCACGTTTTGATGGCATCTTGGATTTTTTCAGTTTTCCGAGTGAGCGTGGACCTTTTTTGGAGTAAGACCTTCCTCCATCTTTTTTGGAGTAAGACCTTCCTCCACCTTTTAAGACAACTGCAATTTATTATTGCAGCACTTTTTGTGCAGTGTTGCTGGGAGCCCTTTGAGCTGCCTTTTTTTATTTTCCTTGTGATAACTATTTCCAGTGATTGGGGGGGGGGATACTTTCTATCCTATAACTTTTATTTTGTAGAATCAGCACACCCCACCTTATTGGAGTGCTGAGGGCACACAATGTATCCCTTTTTCCACTTCTGTAATTTTCTAGTTACAGTGACAAGTTCATCCTGCCCACGCCTCATCAATTTCCTTTCTTCTCCTGCTGTCCCTTCTCTCCCTTCTTTGGCTTCCATGCCTCCCCCCTCTGCCTCCCCTCTTGCCCTCTCCTCCTTCCTCTTCTGCGCCCCCCCTCCCCCCTGGCTCCTTCTACAACTCTGATTTGTACCCCTCCCTGGAAGTCTTTCAAGGTTGGCAACCTTCTCCATATTGCCACTCTCGCTCAGCTGTCAACCACTCCTCCGATATCTGCCGCATCCTGGAAGAACACTCTTTCGCGACCTCTGTGACTTTCTATTCTCCCCTCTGGGCTAACTCACTCTGCAGAGCACACTCTGGATGTTCTGATCTCTTCAGACCTCACACTCTCTATCCCCCCCCCCCTCATCACTCCTTTCTCCTGGAGTGATCACTTTCTCCTTTCCTACCATCTCTCCCTCTCTACCCCTCAGGCCAAGCCAACTCCAGCACTGCCACCTTCCTTCTCGGTCATCCGACTCATGAAGCGTGCGTCAGTTGAGTCTTTTGCCGCCACTTTCTCTCCCCTCCCCCAGGCTGACTTACATCCTGACGCCCTTTCCATGCTTCACTCTTCTATCTCTGATGATCTTGATGCTCTTGCCCCTGTCATGAGGATCCGCTTGAAGGCCAAAGACCAGTGCAACTTCTGGTATGGCTCTGACCTAGTCACCCCTAAGTGTGGGGTGGCTAGGAGGAAATGGCTAGCTTCTTGCGCATCCTCTGACAAACTGGCCTGCCGCCAGCTCCAAAGGCAATTCCGTTCTCTGTCTGCACTAAGAAGAGATCCCACATCCAAGCACACGTCTCTGCAGCATCTAACAGCTCGGCCAAACTCTTTAAAATCTGCAAGGAGCTGGACAATGCTTCTGCAGTCTCTACCTCTCCGGTCCCCTCCCAGGCGCTCTGCACGGCCATGGCTTCTCATTTCATATCTAAAACCCAGGACAATCCTGTCCATACTCTCATCCTCTCCTCCTCCTCCCTCTACACTCTCCTCTCCTTCGCCCCCCCCCACAGCCCCCTGTGGGCACCTCTCCTCCCTCTTTCTCCTCCTTTCCTCTGTGCTCCCCTGTCGAGGTTTTTATACAAGCCTGATCTTTGAAAGTCTCGCCTTAACAGGTTCTTCCCTGTTCTTCCAAAACCATCAAAGACGACATTGACACCCTTGCTCCTGCCCTGGCTGCTTTCTGCAACCACTCCTTTGCCACTAGAGCCTTCCCCTCCCTCCACCCCCAAAGCACTCGTGTACCCTGTTCTCAAGAAAACATCAGCCGACCCATCCTGCCTGGCTAGCTATTGCCCAATCTCCATCACTCCTTTCCTGGGCAAACTCCTTGAAAAGCTGACTCTCTCCCAGCTTAATCTTCACACTGAATCTGTTGGTTGTCTCCATGAAATCAGTCTGGCTTCAGAGCACCCAGAAGCATGGAAACTGCTCTCCTGAACATCTGACGACCTGCTCTCTAACCTGGATTCTAATCTCCCCTCTGTCCTTATCTTACTCGATCTCTCTTCTGCTTTTGACACGGTCAACCATGCCATCCTGCTCAATTGTCTCTATGATAACCTGGCTATCGCTGATCAGGCCCTGGCCTGGCTGACCTTGTTCCTTTCTGATCGACCCTCCCAGGGCCAACTTGGGTCCTTCCTGTCCTCTATCTCACTCTCTACTTGTGATGTTCCTCAGGGGTCTAACCTCTCTCCCTGGCTGTTCAACCAGTACCTGGCACCTCCCGCCCACTGCATTGCCGCTCTCTGCTCCAACTTTCAGTGCTATGCGGATGACACTCAGCTTGTTTTCAGGCTCCCCTCTGCCACTTCTTCTCCTTCTCTCATCTCTGACTGTCTGCTATCCAGGAGTGGTGTGCGCTAACTATCTCTGCCTTAATGCCAGTAAGACGCAGATCCTCCTCATCGGCACACACCTGCACCCTCCTTTCCTATCACTCTGTGGCCGGCCTCCCTTGGCCCTCTTCCTGCTCCCACCTGTGAGGCTAAGAACCTCAGGCTCATCTTCGACTCCACTCTCTCCTTTTCTCCTCACATCTGTGATGTTTCTAAGAAGTCAAACTACCAACTGCATCGCCTCAGAGGTATTCTTCCTTTCCTCTCCTTCCCCCAGACGCTCACTGTCTCCAGAGCTCTGGTTCTCTCTAAGCTGGACTACTGCAACAGCCTTGTTCTAAATCTGCTTGCTTCTACTCTCCGCCCTCTGCAACTCAGTGAGAATAGGACTGAGACGTGTGCTTGGCCTCAAGCCCAGGGATCGTATCGCTCCAGCACTGAAACCTCTGCATTGGCTCCCAGTGCCTGCAAGGATTAAGTTCAAGACCCTCTGCATTCTCCACAAGGCCTTCTGGGGCCTAGGTCTTCAATACCTCCAACGCTTCGTAAATAACTTCCTACTCGAGCTCTTCGCTCCTCCAACTCCCTCAGGGTCAGTCGCTTCTCCAAGCAACAGGTTGGTGGTAGATCTTTCTTCAGCTGGGGCCTGCCTCTGGAACAGCCTCCCTGCCTCTCTGAAACTTGAGGAGAACCATCTCTGGTTCCGGAAACACCTCAAGACCTTCCTCTTTGCTTCTGCCTTCTCTTCCTCTCCTCTGCTGATTTCATGTCTGATACTGCACTGGTGACCTGGCTACCATCTGATTTCGGGCCCAGGTCCCTTCCCGCCCCAGTTGCCCACTTGCAATGCCTCCCTGCAACCTTTGCACTTTCGTCTGTATATATAACCCTACAGTCCCCTTACCTGCACTTTTGGACACCTGCTGTCTGCATGTATCCTTGTACCTGCCACCTGCTGGCCGCACTTCATGTTATTGTTTTGATCGCCTGTACAACACTGCCCCCTCCCATTTCCCCTGGTACTTTCCCCCCTCCCCTCCACTTGCATGATCTCAATGTCACTTGGCCTAGTAAGATTGTTGTCTCTGTCCTCCCTCTGTTCCCCCTTCCTTTCCTCGTTGCACCTTGAAACACATGTGTACAGGCGTGTTATATCATATCATCTGAGTGGCTGGTGACGGTGGGTATTTTCTACCAATTTTCTGTGAAACTTGCACGCAGGCTGTTAGGCAAGATTGTATGTAGTAACCCTGTGGGAGACTACACCAGCCTTGTGGCATCTTGGCAATATGTAACCCAACCTTTGGTATAGGCCTGTATAACACAAGTTGGTAGAGTGAGCCAGGCTTATCGCAAGAGGGGTCAAATTGACCTGTAGGGTTGTAACATAGAGATTCACAGTGACATGTATTCAAATAACACTTATACTCCAGGATTCTTGATTAAAATAATTATTAATTTGTTTTAAAAAAAAAAACCTTCTTTAGAAGGGTGCAATATGCAACACTTAAATACACCTCAAAAATACACTCCTGTAGTTCAGTAAGTAGATACCCTTTTGGGATATGTCGCACACACACTTCCTACACCATGAGGTGACTCAATTGCTAGCACACTGTGGACATTAATAGATCACTTTTTACACTTTAAATGCACTACTGAAGTTATGGCAAGGGAAGGAAACCAAAGTTAACCAGTCTCTCCAAACAAATAAGTAATTCCAAATCCCCCAATGTAATATAAGTTAACGCATTACCAGCTATACAAGTGAAGTATGTATGACTTTTTGAGGGACAGTTAAACACAGTCAGAGGTTAAGAGTCTGCAGGCAGCCAGGACAGCAAATGTCAATTGAGCGAAGTCTAGGGGAGCTGCGGCACTTCTTGAAGATGGCACAAAAGTCTTGCACAATGGTAGTTTTTGTAGTAAAAGAATCACTGTTGGGCAAAAAGCTGGCAGGCTTGTGAAAAGCAATGATGCAAGCAACTCTGCAAACGGCAGCCAATGCAATTATCCAGTGAGAGTAAGCAAGCTACACACAACAAGAGGTAAGTACCCCTTGTTAGGGAGAATTCTCAGAAATGTGCTAATGCCTCTCTACCTTGGAGTGCCCCAGCCCTTTTGCTGGACTTTAGGACTTTTAATTTCGAACCTGGAGAGAGTGAGACCTTTTTACCACTCTCGAATTTTTTCTGTTATTTGGACTCTGTGTTTCTTTTGACTTTGGAGTCTGACAAACTCCATAGGCATCATTTTTTTTATTGTGACCCACAGCACCTTCAGTGCAGTGCCACAGGGCAGTCTTAGATTTCCCAAAGGTTAAAATGCCTTCTCTTGGGGAAATTACTGTTTCCAAGAGCAGGGAAGTGAAATTGACTTTACTTACAAATGTAACTTTCTAGACCCAGCACACGCTATCTTACCATAGGGTGCTGGAGGGGTTACTTAGTATCCCCTTTGTCTAGCTTCTCATGTAAAATGTTTGTTACCCTTTCCTCAATGAATGGCTGGTGTCGGTTGTTTACTTTTAACTACTGTGGTGTGCTTTTACCGCGGCCTGCGTTCGCAGCTGCAGTAAAGCACCCAGGTGTGCCATTTTTGTCAACATGACCCGGAAGTCTTTTTTTGCCATTTCTTTGTGTAAAGGTCCTTCTTGAGATTTACTCTGCGCGCTAAACCAGGTTTGGCCCCTTTTGTTCGTTTTGCCTTTGGCGGGATTCACGAGTGAAGCCCACCTCTGGCTCCAGGGTGTCTGGCAGGGGCAGGAAGCGAGGGAGGTACCCGAAACTCCCTGTGCTTAGTCTCCTATGAGGCAGGAATGCACTCCTAGGTGATTGGCCGGCTGGCGGTCCAGCGAGGACAGCCACCCTGCTGGGTGACTGACAGCTAGGCTGGAATTAATGGGAGAAACCTGCTTAACAGGCAAGGCTTTTTGCCTTGGAAGGCAATCGACCACTGGACAAAGGAATCCTAAGAAGAACTTGGAAGCGACGCCTGCCGCAGCTCCTGGAACGTTGGTTTGCCCAGTGAAGCCCTGCTGCTGTGCTGAAGCTCCAAATTCGCCTCGAATCGAGCAGCCCTGCAAGGATGAATTGGTGGGACCAGTCATCTCCAAAGTAAGCCACCTGGACATCCTCTAGGAGCTGGTTGAATGTCCACTGCCGTTGTTGCTGGAAACTGTAGAGCCAGGGAGAGGAACACCAGATCGTGTGTGTTGCTTTTAAGTTGGCCAAGAGCTCCAGGAAGATCCTCCGGACTCCCGGGAAGCAGGACTGACAGAGCCTGTGCCACCTCAACAGAGTGCTGGACCCCAGATGCAAGGAAAGCCCATCTCGACAGCCAAGAGTCTGCGGTGTTGCTATTTGCTAAGACACGAGGAGCTGAAACCGCATGTCACTGAATAGAAGTTGGTCCTTTTCTATCGCTGATCGTCCTGTTGCAGTGCAGGAGTCCTCCAGACGTTCTCCCTCTTGTCCCCACGACTGAGGTCCAGGAACAAAGGATCTGCAGAGCTGCCCAGGAACAGAAGCCAGCCAAAGCACTTTTCTTCTAACCAAAGGAACTGTAAAGTCTAAGAAAATTTACTTCTTGTTGTGTCACCTCACTTGTTCTCATTTGAGACTTGTCGTGGTTGCTTTTGTGGCGTTGCTACCAGCTTCTTTACCTCACAAGCCTAATCAGCTTGTGGCCATTGTGGCCATACTTTGATTTCTTCTTTTCTACAAAGACTTCTAAAACATTGTGCCAGACTTTACCTACCTGCAAGAAGTGCTTCACCTAGACTTTTGCCCAATTTGACTTTGGTCTAGCCTGGCTACCTCAATTAATCTTCTTCCCTCTGACATTGTGTTTGGTCTTCTTTCCAGGAAGGGGTTAACTAACTTTGCATTGGGGGTAGGGGGGTTCAAAAGTACTTACCTGCTTCAGAATATTTGTGTGATCTCTTGTTTTGTTCTAATCCTTTTCTTTGACATATTCCTAAGTATTGCCCTAAATGCAACAGTGATATATTAATGTCCACAGTGTCCTCGTTATCTAAGTCACCTGAGGGTCTGGGAAGTGTCTGTAGGACATCCCAAATGGGTACTTATTGATTTAAAAATATTTAGAGTGTATTTTGGAGTGTATTTGTGTTACTATTATATTTCCCCCTTCTGAAGAAGGCTTACTCAAACTGAGTGTTAAATACATGAATAATGGTTTAATTAAGAAACCTTGTGTGTAAAGAGTTTTTGAATACTTGTCACTGTGAATCTCTGTAACTCCCCTACAGCTCACATTGACCCTTCTTGAGATGAGCCTGGCTGCTTAACACGCTACCAACCTGTGTAGTACAGACTTATACCAAAGGTTGGGTTCCTATTGCCAGGAGGTCAGGGTTGTTGTAGTGCACCCAAAGGTACTGCATACAATCTTGCTTAACAGTCCATCTACACTCCAATATGTCTTCCACAAAGTGAGTATCTTCTCTTGCAAGAGGGAGGTCCGGTTCTCCACCCGGAGGTCAAGACAATCTGCCGTCACGCATTGTTTCTGAGAGGCTGAGATGCCGGGATTGGGACCTTTCGGACAACGTAATGGATATTTTGCTTTCGGCCAGAAGGGCAGCAACAAATCCTTTTACCGGTGTCGTTGGAATAAGTTCAGTAACTGATGCAATGACGGGAATGTAGATCTTTTTCAATGTGACACTCCTATGGTGCTTTCTTTCCTGTTGAATCTGGCTAATCTGGGGCACCAGAATGGAACTATAAAAGGATACCTGGCTGCGCTTTCCATTTTTAAGCGCTCCTCTGAAGAGGTCTCCTATTTCTGAAGGGACTCACTAATGTGTATCCTTTAATGTCCCTGCTTGGGTTTTAAACCTTGTGTTAAAGTTTCTAACCTGTATCCCTTTTGAGCCTTTACATTCATGCCCATTAAGGCTCTTGACTCAAAAAACTGCACTGCTTGTGGCATTAACATCAGCCCGCAGGGTGAGTTGCCGTCTCTTTCATGCAAGCCACCTCATACTATATTGTCCTTAGAGTAAAACCATAAAAGATACCGCTACCAACTTTCTACCCTCCTCATTTGGGCAAAGAGGAAGAGAGGCTTCATATGTTGGACCCAAAAAGGGCTCTAAGCTTTTACATTGCAAATGGTGAACTTTTTGTAGGTTATACCGGCCCCAAATTGGGCGTGCCGGTAACTAAACAAACCCTATCCCGGTGGATCACACTGGCTATTGGGGAATGCTATAGAATTGCAGGAAAAGGCCCGCTGGAAGGGCTTCAAGCTCATTCCACAAGGGGCATGGCAAGTTCTGTGACTCTTGAAATGGGTGTCCCAATAATTGAACTCTGTTCTTCGGCCACTTGGTCGTCATTCATACATTTGTTAAGCATTACTGCTTAGATGCTTCTTCCTCTCAAGAGGGACTTTTTGCTAAGGCAGTCCTCCATTCCATTCATGACTAATGATTTAATTGCTACTCCCACCTCCTAATTGACACTGCTTTGGGAGACTATCAAAGAAGAGGAATATGTGGAAGGACACAATCCATTCGAAGAACAAGTTACTTACCCCTGGTCACGTTCTTTCGACTGAATGTTCCGCCCACGTATTCCTCATCGCCCCACCCAGCCAACCCTACCGTACAATTTACGTGAATTACACTCTGCGTTTCCTGAGAGCTTGCGGTCTGGGGTACGCCTGGTTAGTTCCTCGATTGATGGGAACGAAAAAAATAGAACTGAATCCAACGGGCGCAGCACAAGCTATTTATACTGCTGGTGACGTCAACACACTACGGCAGCCCTCGAAGGTCCTCGACGCCACTACATCGTGCACAGCTCCCTCTGCCGAGAAAGGTTTTTTTCTGAAGCAGCAAAGCTGGCGAGATATGAATATCAAAGATGAGGAATACGTGGGAGGAACATCCAGTCGAAATAACGTTACTAGGGGTAATTAACTTGTTCTTCTGTGCTAATTCCCTTCATCCTTTGAGACCCTCAGCTCTTTTGCTGGACTTTACATTTTTTTTTCCACTTAAAGTTTATTGAACATTTTCCAAACAAAAGATGCATGTCAATAAGTCAGATTACATCCATAAGGAACAGCAAATACCCCCCCTCCCGCCACCCTCACCCACCTTCCGCTCATTTACAACCAAACCCATATGGGTATTGGAGACTCAAGCTACAGGAGCTGACACATTGGACTCGACCCAGAAGAAAAAGAAAAGAGGTAACATTTGTTGGAAGGCTTGCACAGAGCATAGACCACTCTATACCAGCAGATCTGAGTCTCATTGATTCAGTCCTTGTGATGCAATACTACTGTCCAATCTAGAAGAAAAGACTTCATGGTATCGTGGGTCAAAGCTGTAAGTAAATATTCCCCAGAGTTTGGCCAGCCAGTCTGACTTAGAGGGCACTGATGCGCTCTTCCACTTCTGAGCCACTGCCATCCTCCCTGCCCTTGACATGGCCTTTACCACCCTCGGTAAGGTAGCAGAGTCCTCCTCCGGAGTCGGGATGCCAAAGAGAAATTCAAGGGGGAGAATAGATGGGGAAGCACCTGTGATCTCTTTAATCCAGCTCTGCTGGTCTGACCAATATACCTGTATAGCAGGGCACTCCCACCAAAGATGGAACCATGTTCCCCGTCGGCCACATTGCCTCGGACAAAGTGGGGAAACCGCTGGGTACATTTTCGTGCGTCTCTCTGGCGTGAGGTGCCATGCGTGGAGTATCTTAAAGTTGTGCTCCATAGCTGCAGTGTATAGGGAGCCCGAGAAAAAGGATTTAAAGATAGTAACCCAAGTAGATTCTTCCATATCCTTCCCCACCCTTGCCTCACACAGCTTCTTAAAACTCTGCCTACCCTCCACATTTGCTGTAATTAAGGAATTATGAAATTTAAACAGGGAGCCTCTCCTTGATGTGGACTCCACAATGATTTTTTCAAGTGGCGTAAGGGGACGGACCAGGTCTTCCACCCATTGGGTATCGGTCAGGATCCCCTTCACCCGGAGATACTCAAAGATCGACATTGGAGTATCCCCCATAGTTTCTGCCAATCTGTCATAATCGATGAATGCACCCTGACGAAAGAGTTGAGCCACACGCTCTTGGCCAGCATCCGACCACCCCTGAGTTCCTCGAACCCTGTTTGCCTAAATAAAGAGGGGGACCCCACAAGGAAGATAAGGGGGAGGGCCAAGAAGGGAGACCAGTTTTCCATGTCGTCCCTCAATAGCGCCCACAAAACAGACAAGGTGGGATGAGGCCTGATATTACTTGGGAGGTTCTTAATAGGGGCCCATAGGAGGTCCTGCACTTTTCTGGGGTGAGCGTGGACGTCTTTGATATAGGACCAATAGGTTCTCATACCATCTCTCGAGTGCTCCAACATTACTCTTAATTGCGCTGCCTTGTGATAGAGCCGGAGGTCGGGCAAACCAAACCCCCCCCCCCCCTGCCCCTCCCCCGTAGGATCTCGGTGGCGTTAAGGTCCCATGCTTAACCCTTGGTTTTTTGCCATTCCAAATAAAACGCTGGACTATTGAATGAAGGGATCTGAAGAATGAGACGAACTGCGACTGGGAGGGAGGAAAAGAGGTAGAGAAGCCGAGGTTGAATATTCATCTTGATTGACACCATACGCCCAAACCAAGCGTGTCAAGGGAGCCCACCCAAGCAACTCAGTCTTTATCTTGGCAAGGATGGGGGGATAGTTCACTTCAAAGAGGGTCAAGTCCCTCTGGAAGGGGAACCGCCAGGTAAGGCGTAGCCTTGCGCTCAATTCTGATACCTCCCAACAACTCCCTCCCCTCCACCCCAGCATCAGGTCTACCCATTGGCAGCAAACAAGATTTCGCTAGGTTGATTTACAGCCTGGAAAAGGCCCCAAAAGAATGGATCGGATCTTGCAGGTTTGGGAGAGAGCTTCGAAGGTTAGTTATATATGCCAGGAAGTTGTCCGCAAAGAGTGAAATCTTAAATTCGAGACCCCCTCACCGGACCCCTGTAATCCCTTGATGTCTTATAGCTATCGCCAGGGGCTCCATCACAAGGGCGTGGAGATGGGGCAAAATCGGACAGCCCTGCCCGGGTCCCCCTGGAAAGCTAGAACGGAGCTGAAACTGTCCCGTTTACAGGCACTCTGGCCGTTGGGCCGTTATACAGGGCTGTTATCCACCTACAAAATCTAACCACTAACCCCATCTTCTGCAGGACACTGGTCATGTTAAGCCCACTCAACACGGTCGAAGGCCTTTTCCGAGTCTAATTAGAGGAGGTAGGCCTCCTCGTTTGTGATAGCTACTTCATGCATCAGATCCAAAGATTTCCTAATGTTGTTCCCCCTCAGACCCCGCCACTCACCCCCTGCCCCCCCGCCCTCCCCCCCCCCCCCTCCTCCCAGGGATGAAACCTACCTGATCGCCATGCACCAACAAAGTGAGATGTTGGGCCAGTCTATTAGCCAGTAACTTGGCCAAAACCTTCACGTCCGTGTTGAGTAGGGAGATAGGGCGGTAGGTCTGACAGTTTCTCAGGTCTTTTCCTCCCTTCGGGATAACTACAATACGGGCATATAGCATAGATTGAGGGAAACAACCTATGTCCAATTTTGCATTGAAGAGTTTAGACAAGAATGGGGCAAGGGCGGTGCAAAGGGATTTATAAAAGCGGACCGAGAACCCGTTGTCCCCCGGGGTCGTGCCTGCCTTCCTAGAGCCGATAGTATCGATCACTTCCTGGGGTCTGATGGGTCTATCCAGGGGAGCTGATTTCTCAGGGGGCAGGGGGCGGAGGCAGGGGATTGTTACAGAGTCAAGGAAGCTATCTATATCCGCTCCATCCCCGCTGTATTCTGTCCTGTACAGGCGCTCTAATATAAACGGAATTGCTCCGCTATCCCGGGGTCATCCTTGCATCTCACCCCACCCGGAAGGACCAGCAAATCCACCCTCCTACTATTTCTAAGTTCTGGTAGCCTCCAGGCTAGAATTGTATCGGCTTTCTCCCCCTTCTCCATGTACCTTTGCTTGAGAAAGGATAGTTTCCTCTCAGTTTGCTCCACTAAGAGAGCAGCGAGTTTCGCCTTTAGTTGCTGGAGCTCAGCCCACTTGCCCGGAAACACCTGGGACGTTAGTTTGCCCCCTGGTTGAATTGCCTCGCTTTTATCCCTAAGAAGCCTTTCCTCTCTACCCCTCTCCCGCTTCCTCGCTGCTCCCATCCCTAATGGGACACCCCTGATTGTAGCCTTAAAAGCCTCCCAAACCCCCACCACTCCCACTTGCCCATCGTCATTGATTGCAAAGTACTCCTTTATGGTAGCAAGGAGGGACTGGGACAGCTCCTTGCCCTTCAAAAGGAGATCATTACAAGTCCACCTCCCGGGCCCAGGGGCTCTCAGGGGGGATCCCCAATTGGACCTTAACTAGGTTGTGGTCAGACCAAGGTGTCGCTTTCACCCTCACTTCTGAGATCAGGTCATAGAGCGTTCTATCCACCAAGATTTAGTCCATTCTAGAGAATTACGCATGGGCTCCAGAGAAGAAAATAAATAAAGGGTCTTGGCCCACCCTTGGCGAATGGGAATCCCTGAGCCCTAATTCGTCATTAATCCTCTGGAAGGCGGCTGCCAATCGCCTCTGCGCTAGAGAATCCATAAAGGGGCGATCGGATTTCCTGTCGCGATCAGGGTCCAGGACTATATTGAAATCCTCTCCCACTGTTAGGGAGAATTCTCTGGTAAGGCTAATTTCCCAAACCTAGTGAGTCCCCCAGCAGCTTTGCTGGATTTTTGGGGTTTATTTTTTTTTCTCCTGCTAAGAGCGACACTCTTTTTCTCCCACTCTTAGGCATGATTTGAGATATCCTTTGACTTTGTGATGTGTTTTATGGGCTATGGGGTCTTACTCCATAGGGTTTCATGTATTTTTGGTAAGTGTGTTACACAGCATCCTCAGTGCAGTAACACAGGGGTGTCCTAGTGACCCCCAAACATAGACTCCATACCCTGGCACTGACTACTGTCTCTCAGGGCATGTAAAGTCACCATTGACTTTACTAGTCTTAAATTGTGAACAAAACCAGTACAAACTATCATATTGTGGAAGTACTGGTAGGGGGTAATTAGATTGCCCCTGGGTCTCTTTTTCGAGGGGGCACTGTGCAGTCCCCCCTCGTCGAGTTTCTGGCTGGTGGCAGTGGTTACCACGCAAAATATTCCACCGGAATATTTCCTATGGGATTTTCCCATTCATTTTAAACGCACCACTTTTTTGGTGAAATGTTAAAGATACCGCCGGGTTATTTATTTAATATTTATTCCCCGGTTGGGTCTTTTTGCCAGGACTCTGTTTTAAAATGGCGTTTGTGTTCGCCTCTCTAACACCAACCCAAGTTGAGCCCTTTGTTCCACTTTTTGGCGGGCTTCTACACAGAAGCCTCCAAAAGTGGTGCCACTCTGCCTGTGTCTACAGGATGTGTAGGGGGGGGGGGGTTTAGGCACCCTGGACTGAGTTGCCTCAGCAACCCATGTCGCACTCTTGTGTGATTGGCCCAGTGGTGAGCCGCCCGGCTCACCACTTAGCATGTTTGAGTGACAGCTAGGACTGATGAATGGGCGTTTTCTGCATAAGAGCAGGGCTTTTGGGGACTGGAACTTCAGAAGTCGCCACAGGACCAAAGAATCCGAAGAGAGAGAAGCTGAGCCGACCTGCAACGACGACACCACCGGTGGAGCCCTGCTGAACCGTCTCGCCACTTCCCAACGACAGAGAAGATCTTCATCCCGGAGAGTCTTCTTCCTCTGAACTGGTGGGAATAACCAGTTCGCCCTCTTTTTCGCCTTCCTGGATCGTCTCGTGGTCGAATCGCCCGTGCCAAGCACCCCGGCGGCCAGATAGCCACGCTTCACCACTACCGCGAATAAAAGGGTAGTACCTTTTAACCGGGAAACTCCGCGGCTGGTTTCTTCCCTGGCAGTGCAGCGAACTCCAGCTTTCCTCCACGTCGAGATCTTCTCTTCCCCTGGACGAAGCACCGACTTGCACCCGCTGCCAGGAACAACTGCCCCCGCTGGAGCTTTCTCACCATTTCAGGTACTGTCCCGCCCCGCCTGGTCTCCCTTGCAACAGACTGTTCAAGGTGTCCCGTAAATCCTTGACTTTCTATCCTGGGGTGACCTGGGACCTCCTAACTACTTGATCCAACCCTTTTTGAACTATCTGCAAAGACTCTTTAAAGTACTATTCAACTGTGTGATCTTGGACACATTCCGCCTTGCTCTCTCCAAGAGTGGGCCTGGCCTATGACTTTCTTGCTCCTCAGTAGACTCTGCCTTTTCTGACTTACTCTGGTTCTCTTAAAGTGTTGGTATTGTGTATGTTCCTAATTCTGCCTTTTTCCCTCCCTTTTTAACTAACTTATTGGAGTGCCATCTTAGGTTAAGCGCTCACCTCTGTCTGTAAATAAGTGGTGTTTTAACTAAGACTTGTTCAATAAGTAATCAGGGATGTATATATATTAATAGTGACTGTGTTTGAACGTGCTTGCCATATTAGTGTTAGTGTATATTACAAAGTGTGTTTTTAAATAAATAATTATATACTTTTATACCCAAGCTCTGGTTTATCAACTTTGCTTTAAAGGTCATTTCACCGCCGCTTACCCAGTGGGTTTCTTGAAGAAACAGTAAGTCGAGCTTCAACCTATTGAACTCCTTCACAACAAGGGACCTCTTATAGGGAGAGTTGAGACCACGCACATTCAGAGAGCCCAGGGGCAGCGAGTGCCTTAATTCAGCCATTGGGGATTGTTGTGTAAACTCTGATCCACGAGCAGTGCAAACTCCTCCAAAGCACCCCCCGCCTCCCTTGACTGATTCTCCTACGGCCCCACATAAAACATCAAGCCCCAGCAAACAGACTCCAACTGGATGATGCAAACATTTATAACCTCTATCCAAAAGTAAGAACCCCTTTGTCCCCCCTTCTCTAGCACCTGGGTTACCTGTGACATTGAACCTGCCGCACAACCAGGCCACCAAAGACCACCTCCACCAGGGCGGCTAACAACAAAAGGATCACAGCATTCTGAGCCCCACTCAACAATTAAAACAAAGCCAACAGCTTCCTTCATACCTACTCCCCTCCCTTTCAGGAAGCACACTTGAATGTATAAGCAACCCCCCCTGCCCCCCTAATGGAGACCTTTAAATAGCGGTGCCCCCCAAGCAGCCCAGGGGAAACACCCTGGTCTGAGCTCTCCTTCAAAACCCTCTAGGACAATACGCACACCGGACCAGGTTAAGTGGCAGGCTGCTCGGGGGAGTTCGGAGCTTCTGAATTTTCTGTGGCCACGGAAGCGGCACCTTTCTGCAAAGTTGTCCGTATTACAGTGCTCCACCACCTCCTTTCTCCTGCTCTCTCCGCCGTCCCCCAGGGATGGGGGGGAGGGGGTCTCCAAGAAGCTCCTGAGTCACACTCTGTATGTCGTCCTCTGTAACCAGGTAGTGTTTGTAGCCCTCAACCTCAAACGAGAGCGAAAATGGATGACCCCCATCTACATCTCACTCCTCTGGGCTGAAGCCACTTCGTTAGAGGACTGTATAGCTGCCGGCGCGCCAGAGTTAGGACGGAGAGATCTTGGTAGATCATGACCTTAGATCCTTCCCAGTCAATGGAGCCCTTCCTCCGCGCGAGCTCAAGAATCTTAGCCTTTTCAGAGTAGCAGTAAAATTTCACAAGGATCGATCGGGGGCCTCTGGCAGATGCACCTGCTCTGTGGGCTCTATCAATCGTTGGCTCATTGGTGTTCCCGTCATCAAACTGTTTACTTGCAACCGCATTCACTATTCTTGTGATATCTGGTTGCGTTTCCCCCTCTTGTTCAGAGATTACAGCACCGCTCTCTGTTTTTCAAGTCATCAAGTTTGAGGGTAACTTTCTCCTCTCTCCAGTTCTGATAAGCGCATATTGAATTGGGTCTCGAGGATGTCGACCGAGTTTTGATTGGCTTCCAGGGCTTGAACTCGGTCATCCACAGTCTACTTTTTTGTCTAATGAGGCCAGCCTTTTGCTAATGTCTGCCCTGAATCCATGAATCTCCTCCAACAGGGCCGCCATACCTCTGCTCATTGATTGGGCGTCCATAGCTTCTGGCTGGTCAGTGGCAGGCATGATACACCTTTCCCTCACCACCACCGGGGCGTGCCGAAATCTCAGCAGAGACTCTGCCCAGTCCATCGGGGTGGGTGGCTGGCGTGGGAGACCCTTAAGGCTAACCCCTTTGAGAGAAATGGGCAGTCACCAAAGCGGTAGCCGTTTAGGATGCCCCCCAGGGCCTGCGGAGCGCCTAGGGGCGGTCGAGCAAGGTATCTGCTGGAGATCGGGTCACCTTGGCGCCGCCGGGGCCAGAAGATGCTAACAAGCCCAGTGTTCTCAGGACTTCTGCACTGGTTTCCGCGCTAAGTTTCACTTACTCTCCTTTTCCTCTTGATTCCAGCACACAGTAAAGGACCCTGAGTCGGAGCCCAGCACCATTAGGTTCAGCAAACGTTAGTTGTGACTGGGGGGGGCGGGCTCTCTGTCACCCTCAGAGAGCAATACACAGTTCACTCAGGCTCCCTCAACTGCCCAGTAAGGAGGAAGATCTGCAGGCACAGGGCTCTCCACCGAGTGTCGAGCTCCGGGGCAATTGCTGCGCATCGTCAGGAGGGTCCCAAGCTACTCCTGTTCAGAGCTGCTCTATCTAGTTATCTGACCCAAGGACGTCTGGGACCTTAGTTGGGGGTCCACAGATCCCTCTTGAAGCCCCCCGTATGCTTGGTGAACACTGGATTTACAAAGATGCACCCAAGGATGATTCATGCTAAGATGGGGGGGTGGGAGGGCGTTGCGCTGAGGGGATCGCTATACACTCTGTTGTGTGCACCCCACGTTCTTCTCGTGCAGCAAAGTCTGCCAGGCACCACAGGCAAAGATTCAAAGTACAATGCTGAAGTCCACCTGTAGGCCTGCGGGGGAACTAAGACTTGAATTAAGGGACCCACTGGGGCCAGACGCACTCTCCACTAAATGCAGGACCAGAAGCAGGCTGACCCTATGAGTGGTAGTTCCACTCGGGGTGCGGGTCGAGCAGATGCAGGTAGCCCAGTCTGAAGCTCCCCCTAAATCGATGAGGTGGAGAGCTCGCACACACCCTCCGTTGTCGCCGATGGAGCTCTCCACCGGTCCAGTTCACTCTGGCTTGCTGCTTGCCACGATGGGAAGGAGGGGCGCTCGCTCCTCCAGGCGCGCCAACTCTCGCTATGCCCAGAGCTCTCAGCCATCCTCCGCCATGGTGCGCAGTCTGGGGGTCCAAAGTGGGGGTCAGGGGCGCGTCGACGATCGAGACGGCCCACACAGGGGTTGACAGGTCCGCGCCGGCCTGTCCCAGCCTCTCCCACGGGGAGACAGTCCCTCGGCACAGCTGATGGTCACGCCACCTCCCGGAGCACCACCTGGCCCGCCTCTCAACTAGGGGCGCCACTCCTTAGGTCTCCACTCATGCTCCGGGGGCATCAAAGAGGCAATGGGAGAGGGGGCGGGGGAACCCGGCCTACTTTCCACCAAGGCAAGCCCCCACTCCCGCCAGCCCCTCTGACATGCGTCCTTCAGTCGGTGCGGCTACTTACTGCATGCTACGCAGCGGGGGCGATTTCTTACCTCTCCCCTGACACCGGGAGCAGCTATTCCACGGGTGAGGGTGGGGGGGGGGGGGCAGGCCTCCAGTCGCAATTGTGGTTCGGGGGGGCCCACTGGCCTCAATTCTGTCCCCCGTTGCAGGCCCTATCCCCTCAATGACAGCAGGCTTCCAGAGTGCGCGGCTCGGGGCGGGAAACCACAACTCTCGCTCTGTTTGTGGGGCACCGTGTGCAGGCTTGTAGGCACCCCGCCGGAACACCAGACTTTCTCCCAACCGGGTCCCTGCTTCTCCCAGATGCTCGTGTGGCGGGTAGAATCTCGCTCAATGGTTCATAAGGGGGGCGGGCTCCGGCCCTAAAATCCGCCCTTGTGGAGTAGACTGGCTTAGGGACGACTGCACATCTCTGCGCCCCCTGGTGGGCCCCGACTTTTCATTTTTAATCTGGAGTTTTTCTCACACTCATGTATTTTTGATCTGATTTGGACTCTGTGTTTTCTTTGTTTTTGGAGACTGACAAACTCCATAGGCATCTATTGTGAAACACAGTACCTTCAGTGCAGTGTCACAGAGAAGTACTTTGGATATCTCATAAGGTTTAAATACCTTCTCTTGGATGAACTACTGGTCCCAAGAGTAGTGAAGGGAAATTGACTTAACTTACCTGTTTTTTTTCTATGTAGATCCAGTACACCCCATCTTATGTGGGAGGGGCGGGGGGGGGGGGGAGATTTGGGTTACTTAGTATTTCTACTTACGTACAAAAAAATGTTACCCTCAGTACATATAATGGCTGGTAGCAGTGGTTTAATTTTCCTACCATTGTGTGTTTTTACTGCAGGCTGAATCCTCAGCTGCAGTATTGCACCCATGGGTGCCCATTTTTTCAAGATGTTCCTGGTCTTCTTTTTTCGCCATTTCTTGCTTGTGAAGTCTTTCTTGGGTTTTACTCTGCGCGCCAACCCAGATGTAACCCTTTTGTTGTTTTGCCTTTGGTGGGCTTCAGTGCTGGAACCTGCCTCTGGCTTCAGTGTGTCTGGCAGGGCAGGAAGCGAGGGAGGTGCCCGAAACTCCCTGTCCTTAGTCTCCTTAGTTACCTGAATGCCGCCACTGCTGATTGGCTGGATGGCTGTCTTTGGAGGGCTGCCACTCTGCTGTGAGTGACAGCTAGGCTGTGCATGAATGGGAGAAACCTGCATATAAGGCGAGGTTCCTTGAACAGAAGGCCGAGTCAACCACTGGACGTAACATCTGATGAAGGAAACTGGAAGAGAAGCTTGCTGCACCCTCCTGAAGCTCCAATTTCGGATTGACTAGAGCAGCCCGGAACGGACCACTTCTTCCCTTGGGTTGGTGGGACCAACTAACCCGAAGACAAACTTTTTACTGCAAGACCTACCCCAATTGGCTGTACTATTTTGATGCTGCTGGAACCGAGTGCCAGGGGGTCGCGAAATCCGTAGTTGAGGGCATAGTCTTTAAGCAGGACCAGAGCTCCAGGAAGATCCTAAGGACCCTCCAGAAGCAGGACGACCCAAGCCTGACCCACATCACCTGAGTACTGTACCCCAGAAGCAAGGGAAGCCCATCAAGTGTCCAAAAACCGCGGTGGTGCCATTGACCAGTAGCTGATACTGCGAAGTGCCGCTGAATTTAAAAGAGGCTGTAGCTGCCGCCGACCTGCAGGAGTCCTCCAGATCTCCACCCCTCTTGTCCCCAAGACTGCGGCCCAGGATCGCAGGACCTGCAAGACCAACTAGAACAGAAGCCAGCTGGATCCTCTTCTTCAAACCTAAGGTACTGTCTTGACTAAGGGGTACTTTGATCTGTTGCTTGCTTGTTCTCACTGAAGACTTGCAATAGCTGCTTTTTGCAGAGTTGATTCCAGCTCTGCCCTTCACAAGCCTTACAGCTTGTGGCCCAACAGTGATTATTTTTACTACAAACTCTAAACTTTGTGCAGGACTTTTGTGCTATCTAAAGAAGTGGTGAAAGCAGTCCTTCGTGGTCACTCGGGGTCGAGAGGCAGGAGTACACTCTCGTTTCTATCAAAACCCCTTTTTTTCTTTTACTTTGTGGATCGACCAACTCGATTTCCGACCTACCCAAGCAACGGTAAGCAGTATTTAGAGGATTTGGTTTACTGCAGATTAAAGCAAGCGTAACAATATTTCTGAGGCTTGTGGAATCTGCTTAGATTCACATGCTGTGCATAGGGCGACATCTAGTGGTAGCTGGCGAGTATTAGAGTTGTTGTTTTCGAAACTCGAAAATGGACGTCGAAATAGGGCGTGCCAGTAATACTATCCCTAGTGTGACGTCCCTGTACCTCTGATCCCTCGCGTGTGTAGGTCCCTCAGATTGTTTTTTTCTGCCATGCTAGTCGGACGCATGTTGCAGAGTGCCTTCGGCGCTATGCCGTTTTATATAACGTTAATACTTCTCCTTTCTCCCTTCCACTGTATGCCGAAGACCGACGCTGGTGAAGATCGGTGAAATCAACCGTCGAAGACTGCCACGACAGACTCCGGGCCTTGGAAGGCCTCTGGCCTCGGCCCTTAACAGTAGAGAGAGTTGAGGGGTTGTCCTAGAGGCTCTCTATTCCCCCTTTCATATATATACTCGCCTGCTGCCATATTGTACCATTATGGAGAGTACTCATTCAAATTCTGCCCTAAATATAATAGGAAATTTCCCTGGGTGGATAAGCGCCTTACGTGCAATCCTCAGAGGCCCCTAAAAAGTCTGGTAAACACTCCTCTAGCCATGGGAAGGGGGATAAACAACAGAAAAAGACCTCTTCGGATCCCCATTTTCATAGGGAGAAGCATAAGGCCCCAAAGGTAACAGGGAATTCCAAAGTCTCGTAACCTACCCCAAAAACAAAACTCATTCCTCCCACTGCTGAGGATATGGGCACTGATGAGGAACCAGAACCAGTAATTATTCCGAGCTCTAAGGAGTGGAGCTCAGCAGACATTGACAGGGTCATGACAAGGTTAACATTCATGGCTAACTTTTATGAAAAAGACTCCAACTACTTTCGTAGTTATTTTAACACCCCTCCCCCCTCTGCCCCTTCTGGGTCCAAGATACCACCTGTGTCCTCTCAACCCCCTACTAAGAAACCCTGCTCAGACGCCCCCTTCTAGGGCTTGGTCACAGATCCCTTTGTGGTGGAGCCTTACCACCCTGATTCCTATTGTGACAAGACAGAGCCTCAAATTGAGGACCAGGCGGGTGACCCTTATTATGGGGATGATGACCAGGAGAGGGATGATGAAGCTGAAGCTTACAACATTGACTCCCCGGTTGCTGTAGACCCCCCGGTGCAGGACTCGTCTGTAGACAACCAACCCCTCCTTAATGAGGTGCTGGTTAAGGGGGCTATCCACTTCAGTATTGACACACAGGGTGTTCAGGAAGACGGGGATTTCGCTGAGGAAATCCTAGGGGATAAGAAAGCTATTACTCGGGCTATCCCATTGCTAAAGTCCATCCAGCGCAGGATTGAACCTTCACTGCAAACCCCAAATCTCACTCGAGCGGTTAATCCGCGGGTCGAGAAATTGTTCTGTGCCGCGCCCTCCGATCCCCTGTACATTAGGGGTTAATTAAAACCCGATTCCCTGGTTGTGACAACCACCAGGAAGAGGGCGGCCACTCTGCTTGCTTCCTCGGAAGCACCTCCTAATAAGGAGAGCAAACGTCTATATGGCCTGGGAAGGAAAGTTGCCTCCACTGTGGTCTGTCAAACAAGAATTGCCAATAGTGCCACCCTTTTGGCAAGCTACAATTGCCGTCAGTGGGAAGAAGTGGCTGCCTTGGTTTCCTCCGCACTCAACCCCTTAAAGAGCCAATTGGCTCTGGTGGCAGCAGAAGGGAGATCTGTGTCAGGCTGCATGTTAAAGACTAACTTTGATGCAGCGGATAATGCTGGGAGGTTAATCGCTGAGGGCACTGTTATTAAGCGTCACGCTTGGCTTAGACAGTCAGGTTTCAAACCTGAAACCCAAGCAACTCTAATAGATATGCCTGTTGAGCCGAATGTACTATTCGGCAAGGCCGTTGAGAAAGCTTTGAAAACGGCAAAGGATGAGTACGAGACCCTGAAATCTCTTGGCCAACTCACCAACAAACCCTCTGGACAGAGAACAATTTTTGCTGTTTTCGGGGCCAAAATTCCCAAAGGGGTTCCAATTATTACGCAAACCAGTGAACTTCATGGGGTAACAACCAATCCCAATCATCGCAGGGCTACCCCAGAGGGCAGCGGAGGGGTCGCACACGGGGTAGAGGCAGCCCCGCTAGAGGTGGTACGCCACGCAACAAGCAGTGACGTTCTGCTTCCAGTCCCCTCCCGTGCATCCCCAGTAGGGGGGCGCATTTCCACCTTCACCCACACATGGGAGGGGATCACTTCGGATAGAGTGGTGCTGTCAGTGTCCGGAGGATACTGCATAGAGTTGCTAGGGCGCCCCCAAGACCATCCTCCGCGACAAAAAATACTCGCTGGAACATCAGAAGATCCTCCTCAAGGAGATCGCCGTTCTGCTAGCAATGGACGCCATAGAAGTCGTCCCGGTCAACCAGGTAAACAGGTATTTATTCAACATGCTTCCTTGTGCCAAAAAAAGATCTGACAATGCGCCCAGTATTAGATTTGCGCCCTGCAAACAAGTATGTCAAGCCACAAAAATTCTGCATAACTACACTCCAAGAGGTAATTCCTCTACTAAAAAAGGGGATTAGATGGCATCATTGGATATGAAAGATGCCTGTTTTCTTATTTCAATGTTCCCAGCGCACATAAGATTCTTGCGTTTCAAGATAGACAACCAGCACTACCAATTCAAGGTGCTGCCCTTCGGAATAGCCTCAGCTCCAACGGTATTCACCAAGGTACTGGCGGTGGTGGCGGCGCACCTACGCAGGGAGGCAATCCCTGTGTACCCTTATCTAGACGACTGGGTCATTACAGGGGAGTCCCCCCTAATTTTCAGACTAAACATCCAAAGAACCATCAACCTGCTCTTTGAATTGGGCTTCTCAATCAACGAGAAAAAGTCAAGCCTGGTGCCAAGCACCTCAAAACAGTTCCTAGGAGCTGTCCTAAATACCCAAGAGTGGTTGGCCCTCCCATCAGAGGAAAGAATTCGAAATGTATTGCTGCATATTCCTCTATCGGGCCTGTCGCCAAATAAGGGTGAGCAAAGCTATGAGTTTGCTAGTCATGATGGCGTCTTGCATTTACCTGGTTCCCCACGCGCGCCTGCGACCCATGCGGGAATGGTTTGCGAAACAGGGGTCTCAGGCAAGTGATCAGTGGGACAATCTAGTGGTCGTTTCGCCAACACTAGTACTGAGTCTTCGCTGGTGGACAAGAGAGAATCTTACGAAGGGGAAACACTTCTACGATCCAGAGATACAGGCTGTTGTCACAACAGACGCCTCCCTGGCAGGGTGGGGAGCTCAATACCTTCACCACATAGCTCAGGGTCTCTGGTCTCACACGGTGGCTCAGAACCACATCAATCTGCTAGAACTTCTGGCAGTCTTCAGAGCGCTTCGGGCATTCGAACCCCTCCTATCCAACCAGTCAGTGCAGATCCTAACAGACAGCACGACTGCAATGTTTTATTTAAACAAACAGGGGGGCACTCATTCTCAAAATCTGTCCAAGCTTGCCCAAAAAATTTGGAAATGGGCACTCAAACTGAAGATTTACCTGTCATCCCAACATGTTCCGGGGGAACTGAACTCGCTAGCAGACGGTCTGAGCAGAGATCCCCTCCCAGAGGAACACGAGTGGCGGCTACACAAAGAGGTCGTAGGAGACCCCTTCTCTCAGTGGGGTTTCCCCACTATAGACCTTTTTTTCCACAAGCGAAACTAGGCAATGCCCAAACTTCGCATCCAGGTTCCCCCAGCCAGGCTCCCCCAGCCAGGCTCCAAGGGGAACGCCCTATGGATGAATTGGTCAGGGATATTTGCCTACGCTTTTCCACCAACCCCTCTGATGAGGAAAGTGGTGAACAAGATCCACAGAGAACCGATGCCACTCCTCCTAGTTGCTCCTATGTGGGCGAGACAACCATGGTATCCACACCTGCGCAAACTGGTGGTGTGCGACCCCATCAAACTCCCGTGCCGGTACAACCTACTCTCCCAGCACGAGGGGCTAACAGTGCATCCGCAGCCCAACTCGATGAACTTGGCTGCATGGCTCTTGAAGTCAGAGTTCGGACATCTCAATCTACCACAGAGATGTATGGATATCTTGAAAGAGTCAGGAAAACCGAACACTAGACACTGTTACTATGATAAATGGAAAAAGATTTGTAATTTGGTGCCAGAATAAGCAAATCTGAGGTTGGGACCTTAATGTCGTACTCGTTAAGCTCATGGGACCACCCTTTGAGCCTATGCACAAGTCTAGTCTCAAACACCTGAATTATAAAACTGCCTTCTTAGTAGCCATCATTTCCATAAGAAGGGTCCGTGAAATCCAAGCTATGTCGGTGCAGGATCCTTTCTTTACTATAAATAAGGAAAAACTGGTTTTACGCACTCACCCTAGGTTCTCACCGAAGTTAATTTCCAAATTCCATGTTAACCAGTCTATTGAGCTACCGGCTTTCTTCCAGGAACCCAAAAGCTCTGCTAAGGTAAAACTCCACACACTAGATGTGAGGGCGGGCGGTCCTCTACTATGTAGACAAGACCAGACCGCTAAGAAAAACAGATCAACTGTTTGTCTCCATAGCGTCAGGCAGAGAAGGAGATTGCGTCTCTAGGTGGATAGTCAGATGTATCCAAATGTCCTATTTCCTTTCAGATAAAATGCTGCCTTTTACGCCAAGGGCCCACTCCACAAGAGGTACTTTCAGCACTACTGCATTGACACTCATTCCAAGACAGATACACAAGTGGGGCAAGCGGTTCTAAGACATTCGCTCATGAACCTTCTCACATCCCATCTCCTTCTTCCACTGCTCTCTAATCTATGCACAGCATGTGATCTAAGCAGATTCCACAAGCCTCAGAAGGGATACATTACTCACTGTAATCGTATTTCTGATGCTTGTATCTGCTTAGATTCACATGCGACCCACCCTTCCTCCCCTCGGAGAGAAGGCATATAGATGCTTATGAGCTTGTCTGATAAGTATCTGCTTGGATACAACTGTACTCGCGCTACTCCTCATGCCAGAAAAAATACAATCTGAGGGACCTACACGCATGAGGGATCATGGGTACAGGGGACATCACACTAGGGATAGTATTACTGGCACACCCTATTTCGGCGTCCATTTTCGAGTTTCAAAAACAACTGTGATCCTCTGCAGCTACCACTAGATGTCGGCCTATGCACAGCATGTGGATCTAAGCAGATACAAGCATCAGAAAAAACGATTACGGTGAGTAATGTATCCCATATTGAATGGGTTGGTAGCCCTGTTCGAAACTCTGTAAAGCCGTGCAGACATTAAAGATAGCAGCTTGAGAGGGAGACTGTTGGGGAACGCCCCGTTGATCCCTCTCGAAGTAAATTCAGAGGCACCTTTATTGATTACGGCTGTTGTCTTCAGTGAGAAGATTGGAAGGTCGCGGGGACATTAAAGACAGTGGCCCGAGAGGGAGACTGCCGGAGAGCGCCCCATTGATCTTGCGCGAAGCAAACTTAGTTTCTCATCACATGTAGCGTGCAGTTAATTACACACGTTCCTTCAAGTTCGTATGCCCAACAAGCATATTAGGAGTACAGCAAGTTGGTTTTGCTAGCTATCTAAAGAATTGCCTCAGCTACATAGACATTCCTTAAATTGACTTTGGCTGCCCTGGCTCCCTCCAGACTCTTCTAACCCATTATCTTTGGTTCTAACTGTCCCCCATAGGCGGTGCATAAGTTTAACTTGTATTTCTGGGAAAGATCTAATCTAGACTTCATTGGGAGATTGAAAAGCATTCACATGCTCGGAGAACCTGTTGACCCTTTTCCTTCCCTAACCTTTTCCTTTTCCACCACCTCAGAATTGCATTAAGTGTAAGAAGTGATATGATAATGCCAAACATTGTCCTAATAATTGAAGTCACCTCTGGGTGTAGGAAGTGTGTGTGAGGCATCCCTAAAGGGTATATACTTGGTTATCTTAAATCTGAGGAAGTGTTAGAAGTGTATTTTTATTGTTGCATATTGCCCTTTTTAAAGAATGCTTATTTAAAACTGACTGTTCAATAATTATTTTACTAGATGACCTTGAGTCTAGGTGGTGTTTAGATTTTTGTAATTGTGAATCTGTGTTACAGCTCTACAGCTCACATTTACCCCTCTTGAGAATTAGTCTGGCTGCTCAGTCACTCTACCAACTGGAGTTTTACAGACCTATACCAATAGGTGGGTTACCCATTACTAAGAGGACAAGACTGGTCTAGTCTCCCACAGGGTTACTGCATCCAATCTTGCCTAACAGTTACCAACCAACTTCTTCTACAAGTAACTCACTTTTCAACACTTGTTATTCTTGTCAAGGCAGAACCCTTTTCTTATCAATTACTTCCCTTATTCTATAGCATGAGATCACGTAGAGGGACCTTAGTGGTCTGGGTGCCAGCTATATGCAGGGTGAGCTAGGGTTTAGTTCAGGGCAAAGTCAGAGTTCCAGAGGAAGACTGTTCAAACAAGTAAGTATTTCACTTTAAAGTTAGTTGAGGGCCCTGGGACTTCAGAGAACACACCCTATGAGGATTCCACGGTGGGCCTTGGTGAACTGGATGAGTGGACTCCCAATCACAGAAAACACCCCAAAGTTATACAGAAATCACAAAGGCTTAAAGTAGGTAAAATACCCCAGCCAACACAGTAGTTCAGTACAGAAGAAGAGTTGCAGCAGGAAGACATAAGGATCTGCAGCCAAACAATCCTTTCAGGACAGCCAGTTTGAACTGGATTCTCGCACTCGGGCTGGAAGACAAAGGGTTGCAGAGTTTTGGACTCCTCCCTCACTTCCTGCCTTCACAGACACTCTGGAGCCTGGGCAGGCTTGACCAAGGTCTCCCGGCGAAGATCAAGTTAACACAAAGGATTTTCACGCCCTGGATGTCGGGAGAAGGAACAAGAAATGCTGAAATTGCAAAAAAAGAAGACTGGGGCCATTTTGGTAAAATGAGCACCCATGGGTGCCTTTTATCAGGGCTGTGCCAACAGCCCACAAGAAAGGTGTACCAAAATCATAAAAAGGTTCACTGCCTCCAGCCATTAAAGTTATGCTTGTCCTTGTAACATACATTTTACATTTAAAATGAGAAAGGGGGTTCTCAGTATCTCCCCAGCACTCCACATAAGGTCCGGGTGCTGGTCTCAACTAATTAAATGTAAAAGGTATCCAAAGATCCTTTCTACCCTTCAGAACGGTAGTTCTCATACAGTTAGCCAGAGAAAGTTAAAAGGGGATCCACTAGGACAACCCAGCAACAATAAGCACTTATTGCCCAAAAGTGGTCAAAGAGTAACTTTAAAAAGACACTATGGAGAGTCTAAAAAATGACACCCATAAAAAGAGTAAAATATACTGTGAGTTTGGATTAAGGTTCCCACTCACAGATTTATATGGAAAAATAATCTACCATTCCAGTATAAAGTTCTGGGGTTGACACAGGTCCCGAAGATGTATCATTGATATGAAAACCTTACCTAACCCTGTGGGGTGAAAGGTATTGCTTAGCTTGAACCAAGAAGTCGCTCCAGAGTGACTAGAGTGTGTCGGGAGGTGTTCAGTGTGCCCACTCTACCTCTGACCCAAGCTTCCGGCTTGTGTCCCTTTGGGGAGTCCTTTTGCAGGATCCCCCTCATTCTGTAATTCTACAAATATCTTTTCATAGAGACTAAAAGTATCCTAAGAAACATCTGCTGTTCTGCTGCTTCTAAAGACTTTGAATCCACTCCAAACTGACTTTCTTAGTTAGGGATTGGACTTTAAAAGTGCTAGTTTGCCAAGAAAGTGTCTCTAGAACGTTACGCTCTGCTACTGTAGGACTAACCAACCCCTTTCCTTCCTAAAAGGCTTTGTGATTTTGCTAACCAAATACAATGACTGTATAGCTTGAGTACTCTTTCGACCGATAATATGGTAGAACTATTAGTGGTCTCAAGCTCTAAAAATTGTACCGCAAGCAAATGCCATTGAAGCAATGACCTTTGAAAAATATATAGAATTACTATATGGATAGGTTAAGTGATCTAAGTATTTATCTACCTTGTGTAAATATAATGTGCATATTTTAATACAGCACCCATGGGTAACCATTTTCCCAAAAATTGACCCATTCGTCTTTTATCGCCATTTTTCATTTGTGTTGCTTCTTGGGCATTCTACCCTTCCAGGTGGGGCTGGGTCCTCCTTGAGTTTTGCCTTTGGCGGGATCCCTTTGTGAAGCCTGCCAAGGCTCCAGTGCGTCTGCTGAGACAGGAAGTGAGTGAGGAGCCCAAAACATCTTGGACCTTTGTCTTAGGATATGCCTGTCTGGAACCAGTTTGAACTGGGTGTGACAGCCACCTTCAGGTGATGGACAGGTCCGTAGGACTGAATAAATGGGTTGCTGCATAAAAGGCAAGACTTTTGGGACAGAAGGATAAATCGACCGCTGTAACTGAAGCTCTGAAGAAGACTACCAGAGACGCCTGCAGCACCTCCAGTAACCTCAGAAGTACCGCTGCTGTTCTGATTTTTGAATCGACAGGGAAGCTCTGCTAAGGACGACTTCCTCCTCTAGGCTTGCAAGCATAACTAACCCCAAGACACTCTTCAATGTGAGACATCTGCTGACGTCCTGCGACCTTGCATGGCTGCAGAATCTCAATACCCAGGGTACCTCGACCACCTTGAAGTGCCTTGCCATTGACTAAATCTCGCTGGACCTCCCGTGGCATCGGTGTGGATCTCCAGAAGACCATATCCTCTCAGAGTCCCCTCACCAGAGTGCAGGACTGAGAAAAGGTTCCAACCGGCCGTGATCGTTTGCTACTGGTGCTGACAAAAAAGGCACCAAAACCACAAACGGACGCTGGAGTAAGAATTCTTGGCTGACAAGTCCCCCCTCTTCAATACAACTGTCGGAGCCCTTCCAGCTTGCCCCCTTTTGTCACCACGACCATAGTCTAGGAGACAGTTTGCAGCCAGAAGTTGTCCAGCTGCAAGACCAACTAACTTTACATACCTATGCTAAGATTTTCCTCAAACCTATTGCATTCCTTTTGACTTGACACTGCTGGTTCCCTTACAGTACATCTTCCAAACCTCTTGGCTTTGGCATTGCTTATTCCTATTCAAAACCTGAACTGAACAACTCCTTTCTAGTTGGGTAAAAGACTGCCTAAACCTTATAAGCGTTGCTACAGTATTACTTACCTGTGATAGTGCTTTACGTTCTTGAACATGTTTATTACCTAATAGTACTGAGTTAATTCAAATAAGTGTTTTTACTTACCTGACTGAAGTCACTCCGTTCATGTTAAAGAATATTTGTACCATGCATGATCCCTACCGGAGTGGTCCCCTGGCTCTCTGGCGGCTCTGAAAGAGGGGGAAAAAGGGAGGGTGAGTTAGTGGGAGGAAGCTGGAAAAGTGCAAGAGAGCAGTGATGTGCTGTTGGCGGCCTCAGCCCGGTAGGTTCGTTGGCTGGGCCTGGGGTGTTTGCGGCCAGTAGTCGTCGTGTACTGGTGTGAGTCTGTGTGGTTTTGTGGTGTTGTGGGAAAAGTATATAACAATTTACTTGCCTGCTTTATTTCTCTCCATTATTCTATTGTATGTTTGGTGTTGCTAGTTGATAACGATATTACTTTAGTTTATAATTGCCTTGGGTTTATATAAAATCATAATTTTTTATAGAACTACATGTTAAACAAGATTGTATGCAGTACCCTTTTGGTGCACTACAATAACCTTGACCTCCTGGCAGTAGGGACCCAACCTTTGGTAGAAGTCTGAACTACACAGGTTGGTAGTTTAGTCGAGCAGCCAGGCTTATCTCAAGAGGTTTCAATGTGAGCAGTAAGGTTGTGACAGTTTCAAAATACAGTTATCCAAATAAACATTTACACTCAAGGTTTCTTGATAAAACAAGTATTCATTTATTTCAGTCAGTTATATAAGCCTTCTTCAGAAAGGGAGCAAAACATGCAACACTTAGATATACTTCAAAACACACTCTTAGTTTCTCTAAATCGGATGATACCCATTGGGGATGGCACACGGATACTTCCTAGACCCTCAGGTGACTTAAATCACTGGTACATTTAGAGCAATACTGAGTTTGGTGAAAAAGATAGAATAGAGGAATAAAACAAAGGTTAACAAATACAGATAAGTACTTTTTGAAACTTTCAATGCAGAGTAAGTTAACCCTTTCCTGGGGGAAAGGCCAAGCACAACGTCAGAGATAAAGAGGAGTCTCTCAGGGAGCCAGGACAGCCAATGTTAATTGCAAAATTTCAATGGGAGCTGAAGATCTTATTTTGCAGGTAGGTAAAAGGTCTTGCACAATGTTTGTAGAAAATAGAACACGAAGGGCCACAAGCTGAGAGGCTTATGAGAGGCAAAGCTTTGGCAACTCTGCAAGGTATCCAAGACAGGGCTCAACTGAGAGCAAGTAAGGCTACACAACAAGAGGTGAGTTCTTGGACTTACCTCTGGTTAGAAGAAATGGTTCCAGCTGTGTTCTGTTCCTATACAGCTCTGCAGATCCTGTTGTTCCTGAGCCTCAGTGATGGGGACTAGAGGGAGGACGTCTGGCGACTCTTGCGCTGCAATGGTACGGTCAGCGGTTCTTCAGTGTTTTAGCTCCTCGCGTCTGACAGCACATAGCAACATTTGAGTTCTCTGATACCACTTCAGACTTTGCTTGCTTCTGGGGTCCAGCACTCTGTTGAGCTGGCTCAGGCTTGGTTAGTCCTGCACCAGGGAAGTCCGCAGGATCTTCCTAGCGCTTTGTTCCGACTTAAAAGCAACGCACACAATCTGGTGTTCCTCTCCCTGGCTCTTTGGTTCCAGCAGCAACTGCAGTGGAAAAACCAGCTTCGAGAGAATGTCCAGACGGGCTTACTCTGGAGTTGATCTGTCCCACCAACTCAAAGGGAGAAGTCGTCCTTGCAGGGCTTCTCTAGTCGAGGCGAATTCGGAGCTTCAGCACAGCAGCAGGGCTTCTCTGGGCGAACCTACGGTCCAGGAGTTGCAACAGGCGTCTCTTCCAAGTTCTTATTAGGAGTCCTTGGTCCACTGGTCGACTCTGCCTTGAAACACCCAAAAGCCTTGCCTTTTATGCAGGTTTCTCCCATTGATTCCAGCCTATCTGTCAATCACACAGCAGGGTGGCTGTCCTTGCCGCACAGCCAGCTGGCCAATCACCTTGGGTGCATTCCTGTAACCAAGGGGACCTCCCTCACTTCCTGCCCCTGCCAGACATATTGGAGCTTGAGGCTGGCTTCACTTGTGAATCCCGCCAAACACAAAACGAACAGAGACCAAACCTGGTTTGGTGCGCAGAGTAAATCTCAAGAAGGGCCTTCCTGACAAGAAATGGCGATTAAAAAAAAAAAAGAGACCGGGCCCATTTTGATGAAATGACCACCCATGGGTTCCTTGGCGTGGCTGCGAATGCAGCCCATGGTAAAAACACACATTGGTAATAAAAAGTAAACCACTGCCACCAGCCATTAATTGTAGGAAGGGAAACAAAAACTGTTACTTGAGAAACTAGACAAAGGGGATACTAAGTAACCCCTCCAGCGCCCTATGGTAAAATAGTGTGTGCTGAGTCTAGAAAGTTACAAAATGTAAGTAAAGTCAATTTCACTTCACTCCTCTTGGAAACGGTAGTTTCACCAAGAGAAGGTATTTAAACGTTTGAAAAATCTAAGCCTTCCCTGTGCCACTGCACTGAAGGTGCTGTGACACATGCCTATGGAGTTTGTCAGACTCCAAAGTCAAAAGATACAGAGAATAAATCGTATTAAAATTACATGAGATACACGTCCTAAAATCCAGCAAAAAGAGCTGGCGGGTCTCTAAGGTAGAAGGGAATTAACACATTTCTGTTAATTCTCCATACACAAGTGTGTAAGTGTTTCTTTGGGTCTATGTATGTTCTGATTTCTGTGTACTAATTTACAGCTAGCGTTCCTCCTCCTAATTTAAGCCTTCCTGCTCTGCCACGTGTTAGGACAGCTTTTCTGAAGTCCTACCCGACTTCATCAAAACCATTCCACTGAGACAGCACAAGACTCCTCTTAGTTTAAGGCTTTACTACCTGAGTAATTGGTAATGTAGACCGAGCAGCCAGGCTTATTTTAGCAGGGAAAGAGGGCTGTAGGGAAGTACACTCAACCTGTAGTATACTGTTAGGTAAGATTTGCATAGAAATGGTCAATCTTCCTGACCTGGGTAAACCCCAGAACTTTTTTGCTTTACTAGTGGGATATTTTTTCCTTAATACCTCCAGTGAGTGGGAACCTTTTTCCACACTCACAGTATCTTTTACTCTTTTTATGGGTGTCATTTTTTTTAGACTCTCCAGTGTCTTTTTAAAGTTATCCTCTTTAACAACTTATTAGCAATAAGTGCCTCTTGTTGCTGGGTTGCCCCAGGGGCTCCCCTTTTAACTTTCTCTGGCTAACCTTGAGTGAACTACAGTTCCCAAGGGTAGAAAGGATCTTTGGATGCCTTTTACATTTTGTTTTGTGAAACCAGCACACCCCACCTTATGTAGAGTGCTGGGGAGATAGTGTGTTAGGGAGAATTCTCAGAAATGTGCTAATTCCCTTTACCTTAGAGACCGGCAGCAAATTTGCACGATTTTGAGGACTTGATTTCTTTTTACCTGGAGAGAGTGGGACCCT
This sequence comes from Ambystoma mexicanum, assembly GCF_040938575.1. NCBI lineage: Eukaryota > Metazoa > Chordata > Amphibia > Caudata > Ambystomatidae > Ambystoma > Ambystoma mexicanum. The sequence continues at coordinate 1,121,186,784 of NC_090923.1, read as the reverse complement.
TTTTTCCCCACTCGCTCATGTGTTTTGAAATGTGTTTTACCCTTGCATTTCCTTTGGTTATAGAGTCTAACCAACTCCATAGGCATCATCTTTTTCATTTGCGTCACATAGCACCCTCAGTAAAGTGACACAGGGAAGCCTTTCAGGCTTTCCCAAGGTTTAAATACCTTCTCTGGGATGAACTACAGTTTCCCAGAGTAAGTAAAGTGAAATTGACTTTACTAGTCTTTTTAAAATTCCTAGACCCCAGCACACCCTATCCTACAATAGAGTGCTGGAGGGGTTACTTAGTATCCACTGTGTCTAGATACTCATGTAGCATTCAAATGCTACCCTTTCCTCTCAGAATGGCTGGTGACAGTGGTTTTACAACGAACTACCATGATTTTTCCCTGTCCGCAAACTATTCGTAGCTCTGATAACGTTAAATCGCAGGAGCCATGTTTTTCAAGATGACGTCTCAGCCCCCTTTGTTAAAACGGGTCCTGGTCTTTATTCACCATTTCTTTTTGGAAAGGTCCTAGAGTTTTTCTCTGCGTGCCAAACCAGGTTTGGTCCCCTTGTTCATTCGCCTTTGACGGGCTCCAGGATTCAAACCCGCCTCTAGCGCCAGAGTGTCTGGGGTGGGCAGGAAGTGAGGGAGGTGCCCGAAACTCCCTGTGCTTAGTCTCCTAGCAGACCCAAATGCACTCTGTCGTGATTGGCTGGCTGACTGTCCGTCAAGGACAGCCACCCTGCTGGGTGAGTGACAGCTAGGCTGGAATGAATGGGAGAGAACTGAATAAAAGGCAAGTCTTTTGGCTTGGAAGGCAGAGTCGACCACTGGACGAAGGAACCGAAGAAGAACTTGAAGGGGATGCCCGCTGCAACTCCTGGACCGTTGGATTGCCCGGTGAAGTTGACCAATGGGGGCTTCAGCTGACCTCCCTCTGGTTTGGCACCAGAGGTTTCACTGGACTGACCTGGTTTCCCATGTGGCTTACCCTTCTTATGCTTGTGGCCCTCTTTTGGATTGGAGGTTTTAGAATTCTCTTTGTCATCTTTCTTGTGCTGCTTCCCCTCATCCTTTTGTGAGTGGCCCCAGAATCCTCGTGAGTAGCCCTGTTGGCAATCCACAAGTCAGCAGCTTTTGCTAGCTTCTTGGGATCAATCTCTTTAGAGTCAGCCAAATGCTGTCTCGGCTCAGGAGAGCAGACATCAAATATAGATTCCAACAAAAACAGATCTCATTCCTTCAAAAGAGTTCACTCTGTAACCCTTAACCCAACCATCTAAGTTTTTCAAACATTAACACACCCAGGTAGCCCAAGGGGTACCATCAGTCTTTTTGACGGTCCTAAACCTCTTAAGGTACTCGGAAGGATTTTTCCCAAATCTAGCTAGAAAAAGCTAGCTTCACATTTTCATACTCCAATCTTTCAAGTTCCCCCACCTCCATTACAGCATCAGTTGAAACCAGGGGGAGCCTAACCAAAAGCCAAGGAATCAACTGAATCCCATAGTTATATTCAAAGGCAGCCAACCAATCCAAAATATCAAGTTTCACCTCATACATACTCGCAGCTTCCTTAGGCATGCAAGGTCTCTTAGGACTGGAAGACCTAGAAGACTCTGGGATAGAAACATTTTCAAGAGACAATTTCTTCATTTCAAGAGCATGTTGTAATTCAATTTCCCTTAGTTTGAGATCATGTTTGTTTTCAGCTTGGAGTTGTTATCTTTTGAACTCCAACTCGGGTCTCATTTTTTCAAGAGCGACAAATGCTGGACTCAGTACTGGACCAGGCTAAAGTTTGAGGCATAAGGGCCTGTTGAGGTAAGGAGGAGCTCTCTACTTGAGACTCCTCTAACTCTTCTGACTCTTCAACAATATTAGAGTTAGATTCTGAATCATCCTCATCAACATTATCTGCATTTTCTGGTATAGTAGGTGTGACAGACCTATTACCTAGACTTTGATTTTCTAACAATCTTGCAACAAGTTCATTTTTCTTTCCTTTAACGGGGAGGGACCTGGCTTTACACATTTCCTTCAGTTGATCTACGGGCTTCCTGTCTGAAGTTATCCATATCTGGCATGCTACAATTGCTTTTTCTAGTGGCGCTTAGCCTTGTGATGGCTAGTATTTGAACAAAAGTAAAGCAAACTCTAAATGTCACAACTCTACAATATATCCTCACCACCTGCCACCAGTGTTAGGCAAAGTTTGAATGCAGTACCCTGGGGGAACACTACAAACAACTATGACTACAGGTATAGGCAACCCAACCTTTGGTATAAGCTTGTACTACACAGTTTTAGTAGCGTCTTGAGCAGCCAGGCTCATCTCAGGAGGGGAAATGTGAGCTGTAGTAGTTACACAAAGATGCACAGTTGCAGGTATTCAGATAAACTCTTACACTCAAGGTTTCTTGCATAAACAATAATTAATCATTCAGTTATAAAGCCTTCTTTAGAAAGGAGCAATAGAATAGTTACACACAAATGCACTTCAATACTATATACTCTGAGTTTTGGGATGGCCCACAGACGCAACCTACACCCACAGGTGACTTCAATGACAAGGGTCCTGAGGACATGAATATCTTACTGTTGGCATTCAGAACACTCTTTAAAAGTTGGTAAAAGGCAAAGGTTATTAGAACACAAGAGACCACAAATATTCTTAAGCAGTGCAGATACTTTTAGAGTTCACTTGAAGAGCCATTCCATTCAATAGGCTAAGCCAAAGTCACTGGGCAAAAGTCTTGGATAGGAGAAAGCACTTCTAGTAAGTAAATGGAAAAGTCTTTGCACAAGTTCTTAGGAGTCTTTGAGGAAAAGAAGAATCAAATGTGGGGCCAAAAGCTGATTAGACTTGTGAGTTGTGGAAGTTACAAGCACTTCTACCGTAAGAGGTAAGTTCTCTTAGACTTGTTTTACAGTACCTTGGTAAAGAAGAAAAGATGCAGCTGATGACTTCTGTTCCTGTGCAGCTCTGCATATCTCACTGTTCCTGGGCCTCAGTCATGGGGACAAGAGGGAGGACGTCGGCTGTTACTTTCAGTGGCTGTTTCAAGTTTCAGCTCCTTGCGGTACAGCAAATAGCAATAAGAGTGGTTCCTGGCTTTCAAGGTGGACTTTCTTCACATCTGACGTCCCGCATTCAACTGAGGGGGGAGTCCGGCTTGGTCAGTCCTGCTTCGTGGGAGTCCGGAGGATCTTCCAAAAGCTTTAGGCCAGTTTACAAGCAACGCACACAATCTTGTGTCCCTCTCCCTGGCTCTGCGGTTTCCAGCAGCAACTCTGAGGAAATTCAACCAGCTCTGAGATGGATGTCCAGGTGGCTTACTTGGGGAGTTGATTGGTCTACGAACTCAAAGGGAGAAGTCATCCTTTGCAGGGCTTCTCTGTCGATGCAAACTTGGTGATTTGGACTTGCAGCAGGGCTTCACTAGGCAAACCAACAGTCCAGGAGTTGCGGCAACCGTCCTCTTCAAGCTCTTCTTCGGTTCCTTCGTCCAGTGGTCGACTCTGCCTTCCAAGCCAAGAGACTTGCCTTTTATTCAGTTCTCTCCCATTCATTCCAGCCTAGCTGTCACTCACCCAGTAGGGTGGCTGTCCTTGCCGGACAGTCAGCCAGCCAATCACCACAGAGTGCATTTGGGTCTCCGAAGAGACTAATCACGGAGTTTTGGGCACCTCCCTCACTTCTAGCCCACCCCAGACACTCGGGCGCCAGAGGCGGGTTTCACGCCAAAAGCCCGCCTAAGGCGAAAGAGCAAAGAGATTTTTACAGGACGAAGTCAAGTCAATTTCACTCCACTGTTCTGGGAAACAGTTGATCCTAGAGAAGGTATTTAAACCTTGGGAAGCCTGGAAGACTGCCCTCTGCCACTGCACTGAAGGTGCTCTGTGACACAGTTGTAAAAAATGATAATGGCGCTGGTTAGATTCCATAACCAAAGCAAAACGCAGTGTATACAATCACATTAAAATACATGAGAGAGTGGGGGGAAAAGGCTCTCACTCCCTCAGGTAAAAAAAATCAAGTCCTCAAAATACTGCAAAGTTGCTGGGGGTTCTAAGGCGGAGGGAATTAACACATTTTTGAGAAATCTCCCTAGCAACCTGTGCGGAGGGGGTACTGCATTGCATATAGATACCTCACGCCCCCAGGGACACTGTTAGCCAGATTTGCATGCAGTACCTTCTGGGACCGCCACAAACAATTAGGACCACAGGTGTAAGCCAAACCAACCTTTGGTATAAGTGTATGGTAGCCAGCTGAGCAGCCAGGCTTATCTCAAGAGGGAATGTGACGACATGGAGAAACAACTTGAGAATTTTCGGCCATGAGGAGACGGAGGGAGAGACCCCGGCTGGACTCGAAAGCAAAATCCAAGACATCATCAGGATTGTCCTGGGGTCGGACTCGGGGGGGGGGGGGGGGGGGGCCGGCAGGGGGGGGGGGCAGAGGTCCACGCTCAGTTCTTGCAAGATTTCACTATTATAAGGACAACGCCAAGGTGTTCGAGAGGGCTAGAACCCCTACGGGATATTCAACATGGTAACTCCAGGCTGACGATTTACCAGGATCTCTCGGCCCTCACTCTCCAGATGCGAAAGAAATGCGGCACTATCACCAGGTGGCTGCAGGAAAAGGGGAAACGCTATCTGGGGCCATCCATTCCACCTAGCATTTGAATGGCAGGGCCAGAGGTACCAACTAGTCACGGAGGCGGAAATCCGAAGGGCCACTGAGGATCTCACGGGCGACATCGCGGGACCATCAGAAAATCGGGATGAAACCAGCGGAGACCGCCCTGGTGCCCCTCAAGGCCCGGACCTCTCCCAGGGGAAGCTAAAGGTCAAAGACTCACGTAAATTCTGAAAAACCAAAAATCCACCCACAGACCGAGGAGATCCTATGAGCGTACGAGCAGCAACCAAGGCTCGCCTTTCTGCACAGAAGGCCTGATCCGCAGCCCATGCGACGACCCATGGAGTCCGCCGTTCATAGTGTTTTCGCCCCGTGGGGAGTTCTTTGCTTAATCGAATTTGGTCAGGGTTGAAGTGTTGCCCATTTAGAGGCTGTTGTATGGTTTCATAGGAAGTAGCACGGCGACTTCACACTGACAACGGCCGACGCCTCTCCGGGCCTCACGTGATACGCCCCGCTAGGGGCAAAGGAGACACGAACAGGGCCCAGAGTCGGGGGGGGGGGGGGGGAGGGTGGGGGGGCCTGGCTCGGGAGTCACTACAGCCAGTTCCCCACTGCGGATCAGAAAGGGCCAGTACTTAACAAAGAGAGACAGGTTGGAAAGCGCTACACCTAAGAAAATGTTTTCCCGGGGCCAGGGAAGTGACCCTGGTGGTTCGTTGCCAGTCACATCCCCACCCGGGGACCCTGCGGCGAACTCCCCACAAAACGGATAAGGGGAGGGGGGTTGCCCCACAGGGGGCACGAGGGGAAAGGGAAAACCAGTTCAAATTATGGACACTTTTTTTGCAACGGGCTCCGGGTAGCGGACACTAGAGGCGATATCAGTGCGCGAAACGAAAAATGACAATGATTGAAGCAAATATAGGCACGTTGAACGTCAAGGGCCTTAACTCCCAGAATAAGAGATCTCTCACGAGCAACATGTTCCGTAAGCAACACCTAATGTTTCTTTTCCTACAGGAGACACATTATAGGCAAGGCAGGGAATCGAAGATCAAGGGGAAAGACATCGGGTGCAATTACTGGGCCTCACACAGAAGTTCTAAGAAGGAAGGGGTGGGAATCCTCCTGAACAGGGCGTTCCATCTCACAGACATAGAAACCAAGAGGGGTTTTGGTGGTCGTTTCTTGGGCATTAAGGGAACCTGCGAGGGTGAGCGTGTTACCCTGGCCACTCTATACGCGCCCAACTCAAAACAAATGCACTTTCTCACCCAGGTCTTTCATGTCATGGATGAGTGGGCAGAGGGAGCCATGATACTGGGGGGGGGGGGGACGACTTCAACCTTATAATGGACCCGAGGCTCGACTGGTGGCCCGCGAGAGGGGGGACACCTAGGGGCATCTCCAAGGACAATCTGGCCCTGCAGGCCCTCCTGAGAGAGCACTATTGGGTGGACATCTGGCGAACAGCAAATCCGAACCAGGGTGGGTACACCCTTTTTTTCACCCCCTCATTGCACCTACACCAGAATCGACATTTTGTTAGTCTCGGAGGAGGGGAGCGGGGTGGCACAACAGCCGAAGGTGGAAGCCATAACTTGGTCGGACCACGAACTCCTCATAGCGAATTGGTCACTACCCATCTCCCCAAGATCCTCCCTATGGCGTTGCAATGATACACTCCTCAGGGACCCAGTATTTCGTGATTTCATGAGGCAGGAAATGCTGGCCTATTTTGAGACAAATGACACTGGCGAGCCGGATATGTCCATGGTGTGGGATGCCGCAAAAGCCACCTTCAGGGGCCTTCTCATAGCGGAGGGTTCGAGACGTAAACGGGGGAGAGGCCTAATTGAGGGTAAACTCTGCGATCCAGACTGGGCCTCACGGGGGTGGATCGAGGGGCTCTCCTGGAGGAGAGGCAGGGCAAAAGACAGGAACTCCATACGGTCCTCATAGGGGAAGTCATCAAGAAAATGAGATACACTAAGCAGAGGTACTATGAACGGGGAGATAAGGTGGGGACCCTACTGGTGCAGAGGGCTCGGGGCTGCAGGGTTGAGAGGGGAGTCACTCGTCTCAGGAATGGAGCGGGCGGGATTCACGGGGGCCGTGATGAAATAGTGGAGTGTTTCGCTGACTATTACAGCAAACTCTATACCAAAAAGGTAGGCCAATCACTGGAGGACATCCGTGCCTACCTGGCGGAAGACCCTCTGCCTAGCCTGTCCGATGTGGAGCTAGAGGTCCTGGGGGGAGGGGAGGGGAGGGGAGGAGAGGAAGATATATATAGATATATATATATAGAGAGAGAGAGAGATCGAGATCCATCCGACATTTTTGCAGGCCCTCATCACTGTTATACCCAAACCCGGCAAGGACCAGACGGAATGTGGGTCTTACAGACCCATCTCACGCCTCAATCTGGACGCTAAGATCTTTGCCAGAGTCCTGGCCACCAGACTTGAGGGCTGCCTCCCGCGCCTGGTACACCCCGACCAAGCTGGATTTGTCTTGAACAGGCAGGGTTCTGATAATATGTGGAAGACGCTCCATGTGCTTGCCTCGAGAGGGATCCGTGACGAGGGCGCGCTTCTACTGGCCCTTGACGCGGAGAAGGCCTTTGACAGGGTCAGCTGGGCCTTTATGAGGGAGGTATTCACGACCCTGGGTATGGGCCCGAGGTGGCTGGTTTGGATTTCTGCGCTCTACTCCTCCCCCTCCGCTAGAGTGGTGGCAAATGGGACCGAGTCGAGGACATTCCCCCTTGACCGTGGTACATGGCAGGGATGTCCTTTGTACCCCCTAATTTATGCGCTCGCGGTGGCAAATGGGCAATCTCGATCCGCGACGATGCGGCCATCGGGGGGTACAGGTCGGAGAGATGCAGTGCAAAGGCTGCCTTTTTGCCGACTATGCACTGCTCTATATATCAAACCCATCCCAAACAGTCCCCCCGAATGCTGCAGGGCCTCTCGCGCTATGGGGACCTATCTGGGTACAAAGTTAATCTGGAGAAATCGGTGGCGTTCGTAGGGGTAATTTACCAGGCTCAGAGATGACCTTTGTTAACAGGCTCCCCTTCAGGCTGAGAGACGACGGATTCCGGTACCTGGAGTCCAGATCACCCGTGACCCCGAGGGCCTATACCCGGCCAATTTCCCCCCCCCCCCCCCCACCCCCCACCCCACCCACCCACTCTGGTCAGTAATCCGGAAAGACATAGAGCGATGGTCAGGGTCGGGGCTCTCCTGGATGGCGTGTCTCAACCTCATAAAAATGGTAATCCTCCCCAAGTTTTTATTTCTTTTCCAAATGCTCCCAGTGCTGATCCGCAAAACGTTTTTCAAGGAAACGGAGCGAGTCCTCCTCAACATTCTCTGGTCAGGGAAGAAACACAGAATCTCCTACGAGGTGCTGACCAGACCGAAGGAGGATGGAGGGGTGGGATACCCTGACCTTGAAACATACCACTGGGCCTCCCAACTGAGGATCCTGGTCGACCACTTTGCCCCGGGGACGAAAAAACAATGGGTAGCCATGGACAACGGGCCTTTCGCGCCCGTCACCATAGAGGAATGGCTCTGGGTCCCGAGGAAAAATATCCCCACAGATGTCTTGTGTCACCCAGTCCTAAAAGTGTTGTGGTCCCTATGGAAAGAGGGAGGACGTTACTACTGCTGGCTCACAACCTGGCCCTCCCCCTTCTGCTGCATTTGGGCCCCCCCTTCCTGGCCAAGATAGCGGAGCCAGCGGCGTACCAGATGTGGTTCGAAGCAGGCCTTAGCAGGACTGGTCACCTCTGGGTGGGGGGCTCTTTCTTACCCTTGAAAGATCTGGAGGAGGCCCTGGGGATAGGCACCCTGTCCCCCTTTCGCCATCTCCAGCTTAAGGGAGTCCTCACCGAACCATCCTGGGGGGACACCCTCAGGAGAGACCTTACAGATTTCAAAAAATTACTCCTTTCGGCGAGGGGCTCCAAGGGTATAATATCACGCCTCTACAGCTCTGCCTCTTTTCTGTCCAACGAGACCCCCCCCCACCTGCACGCACACAATGGGGAAAGGACCTGGGTGAGGAGATCGACGACGAGAGGTGGAGGGAGATGTGTAGGTGGGCCAACCGCTCCACTGCCTCACTCCAGTCTCGTCACCAGGCCCTCAAGGTATTGCATCGCTGGCACTACCCCCCGCAGAGGATTGCCAGAATGAGGCCAGGGTACGACCCACATTGCTGGAAGTGTAGGACCGAAAGGGGGGGGACTATATTCACATGTGGTGGAGGTGCCCGGTGGTCCAAAAGTACTGGGAGGAGGTTTTGACATGGATTCAGGGGATAGATGGGGTGGAGCGACCTGCCTGCCCCTGGCTTCTCCTTTTCGGAATTGACATTGGGGACGATCATGAAAATACCCATGACCACATGCTCCAGGTTATGTTGGTGGCCGCCAGGTGCTGCCTGGCACAAAAATGGAAGAACCCTGCAATGCCCGAGGAAAAAGCATGGGTAACCAAGGTACGGGCCATTTACGACATGGAATTCCTCACGCATTTACTCAACGAATCTAGATCCAACATCGAGGAAATATGACTCCACTTCGAAAAATACGGCCGCACAGTGTAATCTTAGGCTCCAGACTCGGAGAACCCCCCTCTGGGGACCTCAGGCCAGTGTTTACTGGTCCGAGTCCCTCAAAGCTCGACCCATGACTTCGGCGTGCCAAGTGCACAACACGTAGACTTTGCTATGCTCTTTTCGGAAGCCGTCAAATATGCAATTATTGAGAACTTGAACTGGTGAGGGGTGAGGGGGTGGGAAGGGGTGAGGGGTTATAACTGGTTTCCTGTTTATTCATGTTTAAATATGCTCTGCATTGTTGTAACACAGGTGCAAAACCTAATAAAATTTGATTTTCAAAAAAAATACATGCAAGAGTGGGGGAAAAAAGGCTCACGCTCTTTCCAGGTAAAAACAGTCAAGTCCTCAAAATCCAGCAAAGTTGCTGGGGGTTTCTAAGGTGAAGGGAATTAGGACATTTATGAGAATTCTCCCTGGGCCCCTCCCTACACCACAGGATCACACGAGCATTGGGGAAAGCTCTGTAAAGTCCCATAACAAGGAGGGAATCGCATCTGAAGGCTGCTGCCACCCCCCAGCGGCCGTCTGAAGAAAACAGTCCTGAAAGACCGCTGCCAGAGCGAGGGCCCCCTGGGTGAACACGGAGGGGAGTGCTGTGTGATGTATCCATGACCCAGGCATAAAAAGGGGAAGAGGAGCCCAACAGACATGGCCCGGTGAGTGCGCCCTAGAGAGCCAACACCAGCGCAGAGGGGCTACTGTAGCGCTCATGGATATTCCATGCCCCAAGGGATGCAAAACGGCCCCACTTGCTAGCAAAAGGAGGAGGGACCCTGTAACAGGCCCAGAGAGCCCCCAAGGGATCTTCCTACACTGCAAGGATATGTGAGCCTTGGGGAAAACCCTTGGAAAGACTTATAACAAGGGGCAAAACTCATTTGAAGGCCACCCGTCACCCCGGACTGCTCCAGGCTGCAGGGTCTTTTCCAAGAGTTGCCCCTCTCCCCCGAAAATGGGAAGTAAATCAAAGGAACCGGGGCAACGGGAGACCCGCCACAGTTGAGATTTGAAATGACGGAGAAACGAGCAGAAGCATTAGGGAGTACTCCTAAAAAGAGCATGGAGGGCAGGATGCTCACAGAGGTCAACATGTCCCACTTTTCCACACAGGAGGACTGTTGAGGAGAATTTTCAGAAATGTGGTAATTCTCTCTACCTTAGAGACCCCCAGCAACTTTTCGGGATTTTTAGGGCTTGATTTGTTTACCTGGAGAGAGTGAGACACTTTTTATTCTTTTTCTTTCCCCACTCTCTCATGTATTTTATTGTGATTTTGAACACTGTTTCTTTTGGTTATGAAGTCTGACAAACTCCATAGGCATCCTCTTTTACATTGTGTCACACAGCACCTTCAGTGCAGTGGCACAGGGAAGTCTTCCAGATTTCCCAAAGGTTTAAATACCTTCTCTGGGATGAAGTGTTTACCAGAGCAGTAAAGTGAAATTGACTTTACTTACATTTGTGACTTTCTAGACCCAGTACACACTATCTGACAATAGGGTGCTGGAGGGGCTACTTAGTATCCCCCTCTGTCTAACTTCTCATGTAACATTTTTGTTACCCTTTCCTCGATGAATGGCTGGTGGCAGTGGTTTAATTTTAATTACCCTGCTGTGCATTTACTGCGGGCTGCTTTTGCAGCTGCAGCAAAGCACTCAAGGGTGCCATTTTTGTCAAAATGGCCCTGGTCTTCTTTTTTCACCATTTCTTTGTGGAAAGGTCCTTCTTGAGATTTACTCTGCGTGCCAAACCAGGTTTGGTCCCTTTGTTCCCTTTGCCTTTGGCAGGATTCACAAGTGAAGCCCGCCTCTGGCTCCTGGTTGTGTGGGGTGGGCAGGAAGTGAGGGAGGTGCGCAAAACTCCCTGTGCTTAGCCTCCTACGAGACCCAAATGCACTTGGTAGTGATTGGCCGGCTGACTGTCCGACAAGGATAGCCACCCTGCTGGGTGACTGACAGCTAGGCTGGAATGAATGGGAGAGAACTGAATCTTGGAAGGCAGAGTCGACCACTGGACGAAGGAACCAAAGAAGAACTTGAAGAGGATGCCTGCTGCAACTCCTGGACCATTGGTTTGCCCGGTGAAGTCCTGCTGCTGTGCTGAAACTCTAAATCCGTATCGACCGAGAAGCCCCTGCAAAGACGACTTCTCCCCTTGAGTTGGTGGGACCAATCCACTCCAAAGTAAGCCACCTGGACATTCTCTTGGAGCTGGTTGACTTTCCACAGAGTTGCTGCTGGAAACCGAAACGCCAGGGAGAGGAACACCAGATTGTGTGCGTTGCTTTTAAGCTGTCCAAGAGCTCCAGGAAGATCCTCTGCGCTCCAGGAAGCGGGACTGACCGAGCCTGAGCCCCCTCAACAGAGTGCGGGACCCCAAAAGCAAGGAAAACCCATCTCGACCACCAGGAACTGCAGTGTTGCTATTTGCGGTAGACGCAAGGAGCTGAAACATCAAATAGCCACTTGTTTGAAGATTGCCGGTTGCGAGCGGTGACCGTTCCATTGCAGTGCAGGAGTCCCCAGAATGCCTCCCTCTTGTCCCCACGACTGAGGCCCAGTAACAGTGAGATCTGCGATGCTGCTCAGGGACAGAAGTCATCTGCTGCACTTTTTCTTCAATACAAAGGTACTGTAAAAGTCTGAGAGAACTTACCTCTTGCTGTAGAGTTGCTTGCATCTTCTACTACTCGCATGTCTAACAGCTTGTGGCTCTACATTGATTCTTCTTTTTCTTCAAAGACTTCTAAAACACTGTGCAAGGACTTTTCTTACATACCTGCAAAGAAGTGCTTCAGCTCATATAGACTTTTGCCCATTGACTTTGGCTTAGCCTGTTCTACTGAATGTCTCTTATTGGGGGATCTGAAAGTATTTGCCTGCTTAATAATATTTGTGGTCTCTTGTATGTTCTAATAACGTTTTCCTTTGGCTTACTCCTACATTGAAGTCACCTGAGGGTGTAGGTTGTGTCTGTGGGCCATCCCAAAAGGGTACTTACTGATTTAGAAATATTAAGTGTCTTTTGTGAAGTATATTTCAGTGTTACTGTTCTATTGCTCCCTTCTGAAGAAGGCTTACTCTGACTGATAATTGTTTTTTCAAGAAATCTTGTGTGTTAGAGTTTATTTGAAAACTTGTCACTGTGAATCTCTAACTCCCCTACAGCTCACGTTGACACCTCTTAAAATGAGCCCGGCTGCTCAACACACTACCAACCTGTGTAGTACAAGCTTATACCAAAGATTGGGGTCCTATTGCCAGGACGTCAGGGTTGTTGTAGTGCACCCAAAGGGTACTGCATACAATCTTGCCCAACACTGGTGGCAGACGGTGAGGATATATTGTAGAGTTGTTATATTAAGAATGTGCTTTGTTTTTGTTCAACTAAAACCTTCACAAGGCTAAGCTCCACTAGAAAATCAATTGTAACATGCCAGATATGGATAACTTCAGGCAGGAATCCCTGATCATTTTAACAGCAGAGCAACTGAGAGAAATGTGTAAAATCAGGAATCTCCCTGTTAAAGGAAAGAAAAATGAACTGATTGCAAGATTGTTGAATAATCAAAGTCTGGGTAGTAGCTCTGTCACACCTACTAACCGAGGAAATGTGGAAAATGATAATTCAGAGTCTAACTCTGATATTGTTGAAGAGTCTCATGAGTCTCAGGAAGAGAGCCACTGTTTACCTCAACAGGCCCTTTTGCCTCAACCTTTAGCTACAGGGACCTCAAGGTCCATCACTGAGTCCAGAATGTGTGTCTCTTGAGAAAATGAGACTTGAGTTAGAGTTCAAAAGATTACAAATCCAAGCTGAAACCAAACATCAGGACATCAAATTAAGGGAAATGGAAATGCAACATGCACTTGAAATGAAAAACTTCTCTTGAAAATGTTTCTATCCCAGAGTCTTCTAGGTCTTCCTGAGCAAACAGACCTTGCATGCCCAATGAAGCAGTGAGTATGTTTTTGAGGACTTGACTTTTTTAACCTGGAAAGAGTGTGAGCCTTTTTTCCCATTCTTTCATGCGTTTTGATGTGTGTTTTACGTTTGTTTTCTTTGATTTTGGAGTTTTAGATAACTCTATAGGCATCATCTTTTCATGTGTTACACAGCACCCTCAGTGCAGTGACACAGGGATGTCTTTTAGACTTCCCAAAGGTTTAAGTACCTTCTCTGGGATAAAATACTGTTTCCCAGAGAATGTAAAGTGAAATTGACTTTACTAGTCTCTTCCAAGTTCCTAGACTCAGCACACACCATCTTACAGTGCTGGAGGGGTTACATAGTATCCCCCGTGTCTAAACACTCATGTAGCAGTCAAATGATACCCTTTCCTATCGAAATGGCTGGTGGCAGTGGTTTTACAATGAACTACCATGATTTTTCCCGCCCGCGAACACCGGTAGCTAAAAATCACGGGAGCCATGTTTTTTCAGGATGCCGCCTTAAGCCCCTTTGTTTTAACAGTTCCCGGTCTTTTTCCGTCATTTCTTTTTGGAAAGGTCCTTCTAGTGTTTCTCTGTGCGCCAAACTAGGTTTGGTCCCTTTGTTCGTGTGCCTTTTGGCGGGCTTCAGGACTGAAGTCCGCCCTTGGCGTCTGAGTACCTAGTGTGGGCAGGAAGTGAGGGAGGTGCCCGAAATTCCCTGTGCTTCGTCTCCAAGGAGACCCAAATGCACTCTGGCGTGATTGGCTGGGTGACTGTCCGGCAAGGGCTGCCACCCTGCTGGGGGTGTGACAGCTAGGCTGGAATGAAAGGGACAGAGGTGTTTAAAAGGTGAGTCTTGTGGACTGGGAGGCAGAGTCGACCACTGGAACGAAAGAACCGAAGACGAGCTGGAATAGGACGGGGGCTGCAACCACTGGACCGTTGGGTTTCCCGGTGAAGCCCTGCTGCAGATCCGAATTGCCAAACTCCATTCGACAGAGAAGCTCCTTCAAGGGCGGCTTCTTCCTTTGAGTTGGTGGGACCAATCAACTCATAAGACACCTCAATACCATTCTCAAGGCTGGTTAGGTTTAACCAGGGAGAGGGACACCAGTTTGTGTTCTTGAATCTACAACTGCTGGAACTGAAGTGACTCCATTTTGTTTGCTTTCTTCAACGATCCAGTGCAGTGCAGGAGTACCCTGACGTCCTCCCTCTTGTCCCCACAACTGAGGCTCAGGAACAGCGAGATCTGCAGGAACCTCCAGGAACCACAACTTCAGCAACATTTGTTTTCTTCATATAAAGGTACTGTGCCAACCCGATTGAGAGAGCGCCACTCTCGCAGTGAAAGTTCGTGAAACCTTCCTAACTTGCAGACCTAATCAGCTTGTGACCCCACAAATTATTTTTTTTCGTCTAAACTACTTCTGAGAACTTTTGCAAAGAGCTTACTGTTTGATACCAGAACTGTTCTTTCCTATCCAGAACACTTGCCCAATGACTTTGGCCTGGCCTCTTGACTTGAATTAAACTATTCTGGTGAACTGAAACTATTTGCACTGCCTAGAAAGTATATGTAATCTACTTACTTTTGTAATTTTTGCTCGCTGCTAAGTAACTGAACTGCCATTTGGCTCCTTTTTCAGGGGAGCTGAAGTTGTCTTCTTCTAGTGAAATGTTTTATAAATGATTGTGTAATAAATTGATAAGTGTTTTTACCAAGAAACCTTGAGTCTAAGTGTCTACTGGAACCACTGTGATTGAAAGTCCTCTGTGCAATTGTACTGCTCACATTCACTCTTGAGATAAGCCTGGCTGCTCAGCTCGCTACCAACAAACTGTGGTACAGATTTATACCAAAGGTTGGTCTTGCTTACACCTGTAGTCCTAAGTGTGTGTGGTGGTCCCAGAGGGTACTGCATGCAATTCTGCCTAACAATGTGAAACTTGATATTTTAGATTGGTTGGGTGCTTTTGAATATAACTATGGGATTCAGGGTTTCACAGGGAATCAGTTGATTCCTTGGCTTTTGCCTAGCCCCCCCCTAACCCTCCAGGGTGCAACTGATGCTGTAATAGAGGTGGGGGAACTTGAGTATGAAATTGTGATGCTAGCTTTGATAGCTAGATTTGGGAAAACTCCTTCCTAGTACCTTAGGAGGTTTAGGACCCTCAAAAAGACTGATGGTACCCCTTGGGCTACCTGGCTGTGTGAATGTTTGAAGTAACTTAGATGGTTGGATTAAGGGTTACAGAGTGAACTCCTTTGAAGGTATGAGAAATCTATTTTTGTTGGAATCTATTTTTGATGCCTGCTCTCCTGAGCTGAGACAGCACTTGGCTGACTCAAAAGAGATTGATCCCAAGAAGCTAGCAAAAGCTGCTGACTTGTGTTTTGCCAACAAGGCTACTCACAAGGATTCTGGGGCCACTCACAAAAAGGATGAGGGTAACAGCACAAGAAAGATGACAGAGAATTCTAAAACCCACCATCCAAAAGAGTGCCACAAACATAAGTGTAAGCCATTTGGGAAACCAGGTCAGTCTAGTGAAACCTCTGGTGCCAAACCAGAGGGAGGTCTGCAGAAGCCCCCATTTGTCAAAGCATTTGGAGTATGTGATGCTTGTGGGTCAACTGACAATGTGAAAGGGGATCCCAGATGTAAGGGTAAACCTTCAGGGGTCCACACTGCCTCCTTAGCCTTCATCCCTGAGGGTGAAATACATACGGCAAGTGGACACTTTCAGCCATTGGCTGAAGACCCTATTGGAGTCTCTGCCAGTGTTTCTTTAGTGTCCCTGGGTCTGTGGGGTACAACAGAATGTAGATGTGTATAACTCTATACCAGATAGCACAAAAGAATACTACAAGGACAGTGTGCTTGTGAATGGTCAGGAGACCCCTGCCATTAGAGACACTGGGACAGCATTACAGTGGTGGATGAAACCTTTTTCAAACCTGTGGATGTTGCTAAGGCACCCAAAGGCCCCACTAAGCTTGCTGGAGGCCCTGTCCAGATGGTTCCAATACTACCAGCTCTCATCCAGTGCAACAATATGACTAAGAATGCCTGTCAGCGTACAAAGTGAGGTGCCTGGGAGAGTCCTGTTAGGGAATGACTTAAAAACTCTTGGAGTTGTATCAAGCACCCCCAGGCCTCCCAGTAAAAGGAAGCAGGAGTAGACCAGGAAGTCCAGAGAGCTCACTTTAAATGACTCTCAGTGGGTTGTTACAGAACAACCATTAACACCCAGTCCGAAGGAAGAGCCAACTTCTGTTACCAGGAAGAAGGCGACAAAGGGGAAACCAAAAGTCTCAGGAAACAAGAAAGATAGCACTCCTGTGCGTCAAACAGGACATCCCTGAGAGGACAGTCGAAAGTCACACCAGTGACGACTACTCCAGCTGAGGCTGAGTGAGGGTCAACTAGGAGATGGTGAATCGGCTACTGATGACCCAGAGCTGGAAGAAGACCTCCCCCCTGTTGGAGATCTGGATCCTAAAGACCATCATGAGCTGCAGACTTTGCTTGCGAAAGGTGGCCGCTGTAGGCCGGACTTCAGCAGAGGTCAAAGAGTGTCCTACTCTTGAAGGACTTCGCCAACAGGCAGCTTCCCAGCTGGAAGGGGAAGAGCCAGGGAAGCACAGGCTGAACTGGTAGGATGGCCTCCTCTACAGTGAACCTATTGAGTCTACCCCGGGAGACTACAGAAGACTTGTAGTGCCCCAGGAGGTGAGACCTCAGTTTCTACAGTTAGCCTATGAGATTCCTTTGGCTGGTCACTTAAGCTTTAAGAAGACCAAGGAAAGGATTTCTCTTTAGTTCTACTGGCCTAAAATGGGGTCTGATGAGTTCTGTAGAAGCTGTCACACTTGTCAGACTTCTGGCAAGAGTGGAGCCGAGTAGATGGCACCATTGGTGCCTCTCCCAGTGGTGGGAGTCCCTTTTGAGAGGGTAGGAATCGACATTGTTGGTCTTTAAGACACTCCCACATCTTCAGGCAACCGATATTGGTTGTGGTAGACCATGCTACCAGATATCCTGAACCCCTACCTATATGGACTCTTACTGCTCAGGCAGTGGGTAAGGCCCTACTTGGTATTTTTATCAGAGTATGTTTTCATAAGGAGGTTATCTAAGACGGGGGATCCAACTTTGTCTCACTACATGCAAGCCATGTGGAATAACGGTGGAGTGACTTACAAGTTCTCAACAGCTTACCATCTCCAAACCAATGGATTGCTAGAGGGGTTTAATAGAACTATGAATAGCATGATAGGTGCTTTAGAAGAACCTCTTAGAAGAAAGTGGGACCTTCTACTGCCATGCCTTCTCTCTGCTTATAGAGAAGTCCCTCAAGAAGGGGTTGAATTCAATCCTTTTGAGCTTCTCTATGGTCATCCGGTTAGAGGTCCATTGGCCCTAATCAAGGAGGGAATGTAGAGTGCTCCTTCCCACAAGCCAGTGAGAGTCACTGATTATGTGTTAGGTCTCCGAAGGAGCATAACACACATAACAGAAGCTTCAGATAACTTGAAACCAGGTCAGGCTCTGGTGAAGCATTGGCATGACCAGAAGGCCAACATGGTTGAATTTACTGAAGATCAGCTAGTTCTAGTTATGGTACCTACAAGGCAGAGGGCCATACAGGACAAATGGATTGGACCCTTCAAGGTTGTGGGAAAACTTGCAGCGGTCAATTATTTGGTGGACTTTGGCAACCCTAAGGGGGCCCCCAGGGTCTTTCACACCAACCGCCCAAAGGCCTTTGTCTCTGGACAAGAACTGGGAGCTTTGCTTCTATCCTCTGCTCAGGAGGAGGAGAGTGAGCCTCTACCTGACCTCCTCAGGGGACAACCTTTAGATGGAAAGATAGGAGTCAATCTCTCTTCTGCTCTGACATTGGAACAACAGGAGAAGTGCAGAATTCTGTTAAATCAGTTTGCCCCTCTGTTTTCACCATCACCAGGCTTGATCCCTTGGTGCCAGCATGAGATTCTCACTGGTGACTGTTTACCTGTTTAAAAGCAGAGGTTACAGGATGTCAGACAATGTAAGAACCCACATAAAGGAAGAGGTCAACAAGATGCTTGATATTGGGGTTGTAGAGCCATATAGAAGGCCATGGTCTAGTCCAGTTGTGCTAGTACCAAAGGCAGGATCCAAAGAGTTGAGATTCTGTGTGGACTATAGAGCCCTGAATGCAGTCACCACGACTGATGCCCAAGCACCTCAGTACATTTGACCTAACATCAGGCTATTGGCAAATAGCTCTGACAGACCATGCCAAGGAGAAAACTGCCTTTTCAACCCCAGGAGGGCTCTACCAGTTTAAGGTTAGGCCTTTTGGACTAAAGAATGCACCTCCTACATTCCAAAGGATGGTGAATCATGTTCTGAATGGGATGGAGGACTTCTGCATGGCATACTTGGATATTGGAAGGAACACATTGACCACTTAGGATATGTATTGTGTGCTCTTGAGCAGGCCAATCTGACCATAAAGGCAAGTAAATGTCAAAATTGGTCATAGTAAAGTGGTCTACCTTGGACATGAGATAGCGGGAGGTGAAAAAAGGCCATTGCCTAGCAAAGTACAAGCTGAACAAGACTGCCCCCCCCCTCACCCCCCTGCTACTCAAAGTGAGAGCCTTTAGGAACTTCATTGAGAACTATGGGACCATAGCTTCTCCCTTGAATGTGATCCCACCCAAATTCCGCAAGGTGGTCTGGTGGAATGAGGAGTGCACTAAGGCATTTGAAGGACTTAAGCAAGCCCTTTGTCAAGCTCCAGTCTTCAGAGTTCCTGGCTACAACCAATCCTTTATTGTACAGACAGATGCTTCCAATACAGGTATAGGTGCAGTTCTGAGTCAGCTGGATGAGAAAGGCAGGGAACACCCAATCTGCTTCATCAGTAGAAACCTGAAGGACCCTGAAACAAGGTGGGCAACCATAACACGTGAATGTTTTGCCATTGTGTGGTCTTTGAAGAAGTTTAGACCATACTTGTATGGCTCTACGTTTGTGATTCAAAAGGCCACCAACCCCTGAGATGGTTAATGCAAATGAAGGGGGAAAATCCTAATTGTTAAGATGGTCAGTCAGCCTACAGGGGTTTGATTTTTACCATTGATCACGGGTCAGGGTGTAATCTCCGAAATGCTGATGGTCTCTCCAGAAAGTATAACCGACTGAAGGAGATTTATCCAGGGGTGGATTCAATCCTCCTGTCCCTTAGTCTGGGGGGTTTGGGGGAGTGTTAGGGAGAATTCTCAGAAATGTGTGAATTCCCTCTACCTTAGAGGCCCCCAGCAACTTTGCTGGATTTTGAGGACTTGATTTTTTTAACCTGGAGAGAGAGACCCTTTTCCCCACTCATGTATTTTAATGTGATTTTTTTTTAACACTGTTTCCTTTGGTAATGGAGCCTTACAGACTCCATAGGCATCATATTTTACATGGTGTCACACAGCACCTTCAGTGCAGTGGCACAGGGAAGTCTTTCAGATTTTCCAAGGCTTAAATACCTTCTCTGGGATAAACTACTGTTTCCCAGAGCAGCAAAGTGAAATTGACTTTACTTAATTTTTTTACTTCCTAGACCCAGCAGACACTATCTTACAATAGGGTGCTGGAGGGGTTACCTAGTATCCCCTTTGTCTAGCTTCTCCTGTAACATTTTTATGTTGCCCTTTCCTCGATGAATGGCTGGTGGCAGTGCTTTACTTTTAACTACCGTGGTGTGCAGTTACTGCGGGCTGCGTTCGCAGCTGCAGTAAAGCACCAAGGGTGCCATTTTTGTAAAAGTAGCCCCGGTTTTCTTTTCTTGCCATTTCTTTGTGGAAATGTCCTTCTTGAGATTAACTCTGTGGGCCAAACCAGGTTTGGTCCCTTTGTTTGCTTTGCCTTTGGCAGGATTCACGAGTGAAGCCTACCTCTGGCTCCAGGGTGTCTGGGGTAGGCAGAAGTGAGGGGGGTGCCCAAAACTCCCTATGCTTAGTCTCCTAGGAGACCCAAATGCACGATGTAGTGATTGGCCAGCTGACTGTCATGCAAGGACAGCCACCCTGCTGGGTGACTGACAGCTAGGCTGGAATGACTTGGAGAGAACTGAATAAAAGGCAAGGCGTTTGGCTTGGAAGGCAGAGTCTACCACTGGACGAAGGAACTGAAGAAGAACTTGAAGAGGACGCCTGCTGCAACTCCTGGACCGTTGAAGCCCTGCTGCTGTGCTGAAACTCCAAATTCGTATTGTCAGAGAAGCCCCTGCAAGGACGACTTCTCCCCTTAAGTTGGTGAGACCAATCAACTCCAAAGTAAGCCACCTGGACATGGTTGAATTTCTCTCAGAATTGGTTGAATTTCCAGAGTTGCTGCTGGAAACCGAATAGCCAGGGAGAGGAACACCAGATTGTGTGCGTTGGTTTTAAGCTGGCCAAGAGCTCAAGGAAGATCCTCCGGGCTCCCAGGAATCAGGACTGACCGAGCCTAAGCCCCCTCAACAGAGTGCAGGACCCCAGAAGCAAGAAAAGCCCATCTCTACAGCCAGGAACCGCAGTGTTGCTATTTGCGGTAGGCGCGAGGAGCTGAAACCCTGAACAGCCACTTGTTTGTAGATTGCCGGTTGCGAGCAGTGTTAGGCAGAATTGCATGCAGTACCCTCTGGGAACACCACTCAAAATTAGGACTTCAGGTGTAAGCAAAAAACAACCTTTGGTATAAGTCTGTACCACACACTTTTTGGTAGCGAGCTGAGCAGCCAGGCTTATCCCATGAGGGAATGTGAGCAGTAAAAGGCAGTTACACAGATGTATCACAATCACACTGGTTCAAGTAGACTGCATTCCGAATCCTGATGACCAGTAATTGCATTCCAGGTATAAATCTGCTCCTCGAGCACTAGATTAGTATTTACTAGTTGTGCCTCCATTGGAACACACGAGGTGTTCGCTATCTAAAATGGCCGCCGGCCTCTTCTCTGAAGCTGCCTAACTTTTTGTTGTTCAGTGCTTCCACACAAACCCGAGCACATGCGCTCTGATTGGTCAGCCATCCCTCTTAAGGGCCAATCGCAGGCGAGCGCCGGCCCTCCCACGAAGGATCCTCATAGGAAGGATCATTGCCTGTCGCAAGCCTGTCTAGAGGCTTCAGAGGCCAGGGCCCGAAACTCTGCCCATTCTCCTCCAGCCTTCACGTGCTGCTATGCAACCAGGTAAGATTTCCCAAGACCTACTACAACCCCACGAAATGACTCTGATGTTACATCTGGTTTAGCTATAGCTCAACGTTCATACTAGCACTCTGATATTATGAATTCCTCTATTTTGCCGACACGGTACTCACTGCCTGACACCATGCATTATTGCTTTGAAAATGTAGTTTTGCCAACATGTGCCACTATTACCAGTTACCAAAGTACCAGAACGCTAATTGCCTGCACTCTCCCCTTCACGAAACTGATTCACTTGCACATCTGTCTACTGTATTCTAGCCTACTTTGCCTACCCTGAGCAGCCTACCGTGTACTAGCCTACTTTGCCTGCCATGAGCTGCCTACCCTGTACTGGCCTACTTTGCCTGCCCTGAGCTGCCTACCGTGTACTAGCTTACTTTGCCTGCCCTGAGCTGCCTACTGTATTCTACTCTACTTTGCCTGCTCTGAGCTGCCTACTGTGTACTAGCCTACTTTGCCTGCCCTGAGCTTCCTACTGTGTACTAGCCTACTTTGCCTGCCCTGAGCTGCCTACTGTGTACTAGCCTACTTTCTCCAGCATGGGGTCTGGCATGGATTCACATGCTCGTGAATATTCCCCGTCAGGCCGGGAATCCTCGGTATAGAAAAAATCAGTATCAGTTTCGTTTCTGATCTCTTTCTTAGTAGTAACCAATCACTGGTCTCTGGGTCATACTGCCCCCAGCCAATGACTTCCCTCTCCCTAAGCCCCGCCTCTGGCAGCCATTCTCAGATTTTTACCGCACGTTCAAGTGTTGGGAGTCCTCGTGCTGTAACTCACAGGCTTTTGCTGCATTTTCGCGCTTTTTTTCAAGAGATTTATTTTTCGGTTAAGTAGAGCCTCAAGCTCCACCGTTTCTACATCCGATCAACGGGGACCCGTTTTGGAGTTTCTACACCCCTCAAGGGTGAAGATTGCGCCGAGTTACGCTTTTGGAGTATTCCAGAAGTTCCGAGGCCTACCCCGGACATGGCCCAGGAGAAATGATGCTCGACGCCCGGGAAGCTGTTCAGGACGTGCCCTGGATGCCAGCTTCAGAATGTGTTCAAGGAGGACGAGCATTCGTTATGCCTCGACTGTCTCCATGAGGACAAGACGCATGTGGAGAAGGACTGTGCCTTTTGTGGGAGCATGTCGGAGCGGACCATGAAGGATCGCCACCTCCGTCTCGCCAACTGGCTGGAAGGGAAGAGCCCGTCGGGCGAGAAGAAGAAAAAGTCTGAGCGGTCTTCTAAGTCCTGTGAGGGCGCCCCGGCGACGGGGGCCCAACAAAAGGCCAAGCACCGCGAGTCCGCGGGCACCGGGAGCGCCGAACAGTCAGGCTCCTGGGCTGCCAGGCAGGGTGCATCCTCCCCGGCGCCAACAACGAGCCAACACTCTGGCCCGGGTAAGAGGAAGTCCCAGAACACGGCGAAGCTTCTGGAGAGGCCCCGGTCGATCTCGAAGACTCCGGCAGAGGGGGAGCGAGGCTCGGACCCTCCCCCCAAGGTGAAGGCCCCAGGCGTGCAGAAGGTGACGGCCTTAATTCACCCTCCTAAGACCTCAATTGAGGATGTCGCAGCGGCCCTGGATCAGCCTGTGGAGGCTATGCCAGTGGACGCGACCCCAGGATCCAGAGTCTCCCTGCCACCGCGGAGGGAGTTGTCTTTCAGGCCCATCGAGAAGACCCACACGAAGTCCCCGTTGGAAAAAGAGGGGGAGGGGCAAGTGGCCATCGTGGATACGGACACGACCTCTGAAGAAGAGCTCATCGAAGTCGTGGAGGAAGCCCAGCCCATCGGGAGGGATCCCGAGGAGGGCGACGATGAGAGCGACGGTGGTGCCGACGAGGTTCCTGAAGAGCCCTCGCGCCTGTCGATTCCGGTGCCGCAGGACACTTCGGCGGCCATTTTGTCAGCAATTCAGTCCTTATGCTCAGAGATAAGGACAAGGTTGCCCCTCCCCCTGATGGAGGTACCTGAGCCAGACCCGACGGGGGAACCGGAGCCGGGACCTTCGGAAAGTCCACCGCATAAGAGGACAAAGCATCCTCCGCCACCTCTTCCACCACCTCTTCAACCTCTGCGGCCTGCTCTGCCTTCCCCCCGGTCAACTACCCACGGGGATGATACGGGCACGGACACGGCTACGACAGGTACAGATGATGATGACGACGGAGGCGACGACGGAACGTGTCGCCCCCTGCTCAGGCGTCCCCACCCGATGAGATTGGATCCTTCCATGCCATGATTTCCAGGGCATCTAAGCTCTTCCAGCTCTGCCCTGAAGAGAAAAAGGAGGAAGGGTTCCTTTACCAACGGCACGAGGCTAAAAGGAAGACAGTCCTCGCCGTACCACTTCTTGATGACCTCTGGGATGAGTGGCTCTCCCTCCTCAAGAACCCTGCCACGGCGCCTGCAAAGAGGGACCGGTACGAGAAGAAGTACCGGGTCCCCGACGCTGCCCCCTTGTGCCTTCGGGCGCAACCTACCCTGGATTCGGTCGTCTCGGCGGCGGCAAAGAAGAAAGCTGGGGGGGCATCGGCTTCGACATCAACTTCCCCGCCGGACGGCGAGGGCAGGAAGCTGGACGCGATGGGACGACGGGTCATCTCATCCGCAGCGACGACTATCAAGGCGGCCAACGCCCTGGCTATCGTAGCCTGCTACGACAGGGAGTTGTGGTTCAAAATCGCCCCTCTATTGGACTTCCTTCCGGACGCCAAAAGGGCTGAGGCCCTTGAAATCTTACAGGAAGGTGAGATTGCTTCGGACCACGCCATCACGGTGGCAACGGACATCGCCGACACCGGTTTCCGTCAGTTGGGCAACAGCGTTTGCCTGAGACGACGAGGATGGCTCAAGGCGACGGATTTCCGCCAGGACGTACAAACCAAAGTTTTGGACATGCCCTTCGACAGGAACAACCTGTTTGGGAAGGTGGTTGATGAGTCCCTTCAGGCTATCAAGACGGACACGGAGACTGCCCGGGCACTGGGAGTGCTCCAACGACGACGGCCGTCCTTTCGGAGCTCCGCAGGCAGACAAGGTGCCTCCAGGGGATCCGGCAGTGGCTCCTCGACGTACCTCCAAGCGGCAAGATCTTCATCTCAGGAGGCCTACAGGGGACGCGGCAAGTCAGGTGGTGCCCGTCGTTGTCGGCAGGGAGGTCAAGGAGGAAAGGCGGCCTCCAAACAAGATTGAACTGACCGTAGGGTCGGGCCCCCGCTGAAGCACCCCGGTGGGAGGCCGGCTGACGAGGTTCGTCAGCGTGTGGGAGTCCATCTCCACTGACCGTTGGGTGCTGGATGCCCTGGCCCAAGGGCACGCCCTCGAGTTCCAGAAGAAGTGCCCTCGCGTTCCACCCATGGCCAGGAAGGAAAATCGCGTCCCTCAACTACTGTTGGAAGTAAAGGTGATGCTCAAGGAAGATGCCATCAAGCTCGTCCCAAAGAGGCTTCGGGGCTCTGGAGTTTACTCAAGGTACTTCCTCGTAAAGAAGACAGGAGGATGGCGTCCCATCCTGGACCTGCAACGACTGAACAAGTACATCAAAGCACAGAAGTTCCGGATGGTTACCCTCCAGCACGTGCTGGGACAGCTGGAGGAGGGCGACTTCCTGTTGTCGTTGGACTTGGAGGATGCGTACTTCCACATCCCCATTCTAAAAAG
Source organism: Ambystoma mexicanum (assembly GCF_040938575.1). Lineage (NCBI taxonomy): Eukaryota > Metazoa > Chordata > Amphibia > Caudata > Ambystomatidae > Ambystoma > Ambystoma mexicanum. The sequence goes on along the minus strand of NC_090923.1, from coordinate 1,121,161,673 downwards.
ACATTGAAAGTTCCTCAGGTTCGTGGTCCAAGGGCGGCACTACCAGTTCAAGGCTCTCCCGTTCGGATTGAAGTCTGTACCCAGGGTGTTCACCAAGTGCCTCGCACCAGAGGCAGCGCGGCTGCGCCTGCAGGGGATCCACGTCTACCCCTACCTGGACAACTGGCTCATCTGAGCAAGGACAAGGGAGCTCGCCGTGGAGCACACTGCAAAGACCGTCCAGCTGCTCACAGACCTGGGGTTCTCCATCAACTTTCCAAAATCCCACCTGGTCCCGTCGCAAGTCGCCCTGCTTCTGGGAGCCAAGTTCGACACAGTGGCGCGGCTGGCCTCGCCGTCGGAGGAAAGGACCAGGACCATCCTGGGCAAGGTGCAGCGTCTGCTGGCCACGGACGTGGCCAGGGTAAGATCTATCAAGTCCCTCCTCGGGATGATGTCCTCCTGCATTTATCTGGTGCGCCTTTGCAGACTTCGGATGCGCCCCTTACAAGAGTTTTTCAACGGCCGCTGGATACAGTCGATGGGCAACTTCGAGGACAGGATCCCACTCAACGAGATGTTCCGTCAGGCGATCCAGTGGTGGGATACCCGCTCTCATCTGTCGGCAGGCACGGACTTTCAGACCCCAGCTCACCAGGTGACGGTGACGACGGATGCCTCCCTGGAGGGTTGGGGAGCGCACTCCAGAGATCTTCACGCGGGAGGCCTTTGGCTCCCGGAGGAGAAGCCACTCCACATCAACATCTTGGAGCGCCGCGCAGTGTTCTGGGCCCTCAGGTCTTTTCTTCCGTCCCTCAAGGGTAAGGTGGTGAGGATCTTCACCGACAACACCACCACAATGTTCTACATCCGGAAGCAGGGCGGAACCAGATCCCCTGCCCCATCCAAGGAAGCCCAGGATCTGTGGCATTGGGCCGTCGCCCAAGGGATGTTTCTGGTGCCTTTTCATCTGGCAGGAGTAAAAAAACACCATCGCCGACTCACTCAGCAGAGAGCTGCGCTCGTGCCACGAGTGGGAACTATGCCAGGATCAAGTGGATCTACTCTTCCGACGATGGGGCGAACCCCAGATCGATCTCTTCGCGACGGCGACGAACTCCAAGTGCCGGAGGTTCGCCAGCAGGTTCCCCCAGCCGAGGAGCATGGGCGATGCTTTCTCGTTCCCCTGGGACGGCCTATTTCTTTATGCGTTCCCTCCGTTGCTGTTGCTGCTCCGGCTCATCAACCAGCTCAAGAGGTCCCGGTGCAGGATGATCCTTGTTGCACCGGCGTGGCCGAGACAGATCTGGTTCCCGGACCTTCTGGACTTGTCAGCGTCCACACCAGTCAAGCTGTCGACGGACGCGGATCTTCTCACCAGAGAAGGAGGCGCCATTCTTCATCACAACCCAGAGTCGCTGAACTTGCAGGCCTGGCTCCTGCAGCACTAGAGTTTGGAGGGTACAACATCCCAGCCGACTGCAGGGAGGTTCTTGCAAAGGCCAGGGCGTCCTCAACTCTCAAGTGCTACAGACATAAATGGAAGAGGTTCTCTGTCTGGTGCCGTGCACAGAAGATTAACCCTCTGCGGATTACGGCCCCTCAAGTATTGCTGTACCTACTGTCATTGGCCAAGCCTGGACTAGCTCACGCTTCCATCAAGATGCATCTGGCCGCCATCTCTCGATACACCAGAACTACAGGACAGGCGTCCTTGTGGTCTCATCGGCTGGTGAAGGAATTTATGAAAGGATTGTTCCGATCATTCCCGCCAGTGAAGGCCCTTGCCCCGGCGTGGGAGCTCAACATGGTGCTGACCAGGCTCATGGGGGCCCCATTTGAGCCTATGCATTCGGCGCCGTTGAAGTTTCTGTTGTGGAAGACAGCATTTCTCGTGGCCATCACCTCCGCACGACGAGTGGGAGAGATTCAGGCCCTATCTTGCAAGCCACCATACTTGACTTTTCACGACACGAGAGTGGTGCTGAGGACGCACCCCTCCTTCATGCCCAAGGTACTGTCGGGTTTGTTTATTTATTTGTATTGCACGCCAGACCCAAGGGTAACCGGGCGCAGTGAACAGAATATACGAGGCTTACAATGTTGCATAGAAATTAGTGTTACAGCAATTTACAATGTTGCATAATTAAAATTTACAATAGTGATAAATCTTTGATGGTACATATATACATTCAGATAGGTAACCTAACACAAATTAAGGTATTTCAAACCTTACATGTTGTCATTGAAGTGTTTGATGAGATTCGTTCTAAAGTGAGGGAAAGGTTGGTCTGATCTAAGGTTGTGTGGCAGGGCATTCCACCATTTAGCGGCTAGCACAGGGAAGCTTGTGCCGCCAATTTTGGCAAGTTTAAATCTTGGAATTTCCAGACAGTTGGAGTTGGGAGTTCTTGTAGGTCTGCTAGAGATTTTTCTTTTCATCTTGTCCATCAGGTAAATGGGGGCAGCGTTATTGAGGGCTTTGTGCGTCAAGGAGAGCATTTTTAGGTGAATTCTATTGTCGGTGGAGAGCCATTTGTATTGTTGTCTAGTGGAGGAGATATGTTCCTTTTTGTTTATGCCTAAGGCGGCTCTAAGGGCTTCCTTCGAACCCTTGGTGTTGCCAGTTTTCTTTCCGTCGCCTTTGTCGCCGGCTGAGAGGACTCTGCACTCGCTGGACGTAGCTAGAGCGCTGAAGTTCTACGTGGACCGCACAAAGAGTTTTCGGAAGACATCACAGCTGTTTGTAAACTTTGGACCTGTGAATCAAGGGAAGGCTCTCTTGAAGGCTTCCATTTCCAGATGGCTCTCCGGCTGCATCATGCACTGTCACCGGTTGGCAAACCGACCGCTGCCCGGCCGTCCGAGAGCCCATTCGACCAGAGCGATCGCTGCTACCACGGCGTTCCCATCTGGTGTCCCCCCGCTCGACATCTGCAGGGATGCTACGTGGAGGTCGACGCACACCTTCACGAGATTCTACTGCGTCGTTCGGGACTCCAGAGAGGAGTCCAGGGTCGGCCAAGCAGTGCTGCGCAACCTGTTCGCTTAAGGTGAGCCTGGTGAGGAGGTAAGAGATGTTTAATGTTGAGTTTTTTGTATTGCTTAATGTTGAGTCTGTTGCCACCTCCCGTGGTTGTGCATGTGTATACTGCTATGTATTCTTGTATTCATGAGCATGTGAATCCATGCCAGACCCCATGCTGGAGAAGGAACAAGTTACTTACCTGTAGCTGCTGTTCTCCAGCATGGGTCTGACATGGCTTCACATGCGAACCCTCCCGCCTACCCCTCTGCAGCTCTTCACTTGGTCATACTGCCACTTTACGTGCTACCAAATCTGAGGATGGCTGCCAGAGGCGGGGCTTAGGGAGAGGGCAGTCATTGGCTGGGGGCAGTATGACCCAGAGACCAGTGATTGGTTACTACTAAGAAAGGCAGATCAGAAATGAAACTGATATTGATTTTTTCTATACCGAGGATTCCCGGCCTGATGACGGGGAATATTCATGAGCATGTGAATCCATGCCAGACCAATGCTGGAGAACAACAGTTACAGGTAAGTAACGTGTTCCTTGCCTGCCCTGAGCTGCCTACTGTATACTAGCCTACTTTGCCTGTCTGAGCTGCCTACTTTGCCTGCCCTGAGCTGCCTACTGTATACTAGCCTACTTTGCCTGCCCTGAGCTGCCTACTGTATACTAGGCTACTTTGCCTGCCCTGAGCTGCCTACTGTATACTAGCCTATTTTGCCTAATGTTACTATAGCTAACTGTGCTCTCTGACTCAGGCATTCGCTCCCGTATGCCTACTATAGCGACAATATAACTGTTTAGTCCCCTGCATCATTGCAATCGCCTATTGCCACTGCCAGCCACTAATATACCCTCTGACAGAGCCCACTATTAGCTATTACGGGCCCATAAGACTGTCTAATGCCAATGCCAGCTACTATGAGCATGCCCATTTGAAATAACCAATTACTAGACGTGTGCGCCCGCCAGAAACAGCTTATTGCCGGACACTGAGCTGCTCTCATAACTTAGTACACTTGGCACAAGCTTACGCGCCTGGCCTAACCTGAGCTAAACTACTTTTCTCCCCACCACCACCCACTACGATGTGCCTTAATAAGACCCAGATAGCATCTCTACTGTGCCTCACCATATTCAGCACTGATATCATTATGTCCTCCTATAAATACGCACCGTGCCTCGATATGTACAGAAATTATAGACTTAGAGCCAGACTACCCTGCCTCTATGAGCCTATATGTCATAGCAACAAGGCCTCTAACCCCCAAGATAAACCTACCTCACAGTACACTAAACCATATCCCAAGCTAACTATACTTTGCAACAATGCTACTCAGCCTAAACTAATTCCTATAAAAATCCAAAATACACCCAAGGTAACCATTCTATCTAGTGCCTTGATCAATGCCAGGTCCATGGTGGCCCACGCCACTGAAATAGCAGACACCCTATTATCCAATAACCTTGACCTCCTGGCAGTCACCAAATCATGGTTACACGAAGCTGCAGGCCCTGCACTCTCACTAGCTATCCCTGAAAATTACCAATTAATTAGAATGGACAGACCTAACAGCAAAGGAGGGGGCTTAGCTATTATAGCTAAAACCAACCTCGCCATCAGACTACAAACTTCACCTCCTCTTAAATCATGCAAACTCCTCATAGCCAAACTGCCTATCTCCAACTGCCACACACTATAACCATTTACCTAATATACAGGCCACCCGGCCCCATTGGGACCTTCGAAGAGGATTTATCCAGTCTCTTAGCTAATACCAAAGACTCCTCACAAATCATATTACTGGGAGACCTGAACCCAGGCTTTAACGACCCAGACGACAAACCAGCTCAATCTATAGCCACTATGTTAGCTGAACATGGCCTAAACCAAAAAGCTCTCACCCCAACCCACAACAAAGGAAGGACCCTGGACTTGGTCGCCACCCTGAATTGTGATACCGCTATCACCAAAATTACCCCTCAACACTGGTCAGACCTTATCTACTTTACATTAACAATTAATAAACCACCAAAGAGAAAATCATGGCACCCCCCTACCCACTAGAGCCAAAAAATATATAATTCCAGACAATCTCCTGCCATTGATATTACCTACTATCAATGCTCTTCCAAACAACCAGCACCCTGAGCTCCTGGTAGAAAGCTACAATAATGCTATGAAATTAGCACTAGATACCCTTGCTCCTCTAAAACTTGAAAAAAGTAAACAAGCTCACCTAAATGCTTGGTTCACCCCACACCTAAAAGAACTAAGGATGCAAAAAAGGAAACTAGAGTCTATATGGCGCCATACCCCATCTGAAGAAAACAAACAAACTTGGACTTTTAGCCAATAAATACAAAAAAGAAATCCTACTCACAAAAATAATCTCTTTAATGAATCTGCAGTGCAGCTTACAACACTAGAGAATTATTTACCATCTTAAAGGAGTTGGAATCCCCAGTACCAGCTCCTGACAACATTGCCAAAGACAAACAATGGTGCACCAGCATCCAAAACGCCCTAGCAAATAAAATTAAAACACTCCAAACAAAAATTGCCTTAAAGACTCCCTAACTCCTACTTAAACCTCACTCACTACCATCCCTATAACCACCAACTCACCCGACCCTTTCAAATTCAAAAAAATATCCATCTCAGAAACCGAAAAGAACATTGCATCCATCAAACCCTCCAACTGTAAGGGTGACAGCTGCCCAACCCAGTTAATTAAGGATGCCGCAAGAGACTTGGCCCCATTCATAACCAAACTAATAATGACTCCTTCTCCACCAACACCACCCCAAGTGACATCAGAGTCCTGGGTCCTACCCCTCCTCAAGAAGCAAACTCTAGATCCTGCCATTCCCACTAAATACAGACCCATCACCACAGTACCATTTCTCCTGAAGATAATAGACCGAGTAGCATACCTACAAATCCAGCACTATCTTGAAACCAAACAACTCTTAGGTACCCGCCAATCAGGATTCAGACCACAGCAACGGCACAGAAACAGCCTTAATAATTGATCTTAAAGTACAGATTGACTAACTCAATGATAAGGGAAATACCGCCATGCTACTCCTCCTTGATCTGTCGGCAGCCTTTGATTTGGTGGATCACGCAGTCGTGTGCAAACACCTGGCATCGGCTGCCCACTTCTCAAATGAGGCTATAGCCTGGATCCAATCATTTTTGGACAACCGCACAGAGTCTTCTCCACACTGGCATCATCGGACCCCATCAAAATAACTTGCAGTGTACCCCAAGGTTCTTGATTCTCGCCAACTCTATTCAATATCTTTATCTTGCATCTCGCCAACTCTATACAATATCTTTACGAAGCCCCTATTCGACAAATTGGACAGACTGGGTGTCACCTACACTAATTACGCAGATGACACTCAGATCGTCATTCCCCTTTCGGGCAATTTGGATACGGATACTGCCTTGATAAACAAAATATACCTCATCATTCAGGCATGGATGGCCACACATTGACTATGCCTGAATGATGACAAAACCGAAATCTTACTCCTCGGATCCACTGCCAACTTAAAAAACCTCAGTCCTAACTACTCAGCATTCAACATTGATAGCAATATAATCGCTGTGTCCGAAACAGTAAAAACATTAGGCTTTCACCTCAACTCAGCCCTAACACTAAAGAAACAAGTTAACTCCCTTGCATCCTCTACAGCCTACACGTGCAAGCTTATTAGGGCAAGTAGAGCCTTCCTCACACAAGCCAGCTGTATCATCATTGCCCTAATACTTTCCAAACTTGACTACTGCAATGCTCTGTATTTGGGAGCTAACAAATACATAATTGACAAAATTTAAACATTGCAAAACAACGCCCTTAGAACTGCCCTCAACCTACCTTCTAAAGAACACATTTCTAACACTAGAAGGAAATACAAAGGGCTCAAAATCGGCGACAGAATTGCTCACCTTCAAATGTCTTAATAATGCGCCCCCCAACCCCCCTTACCTGGCAGCTAGAATTGTAAGAAAAACCTCCACTCGCCCCACCAGAACCACCAACTCCTACTGCCTTCGGATACCCAAATTTAGACAAAAAAAAACAGGCGGCAGCAGCTTCCCAGTTAAGGCTGCCCGATACTGGAATGCTCTCTGACTTGACATCAGAACAGACAAGTACTACTATATCTTCAGACGGAATATTCTCGCATGGCTACATTCCAATGACCCCCAAGATTAATCAAGTACTATCCTTACCCATCAACCCAACTATACATATGTATATCTTTCAACTGTTTTATCATGTGATGTAATGTATATATTTATATAATGCCTGTAACTAAGTTTTTAAGCAATCTTGTTTTCCTATTCTCTGTAGCGCCCTGTTACCTTTGGGTTTGGCACGCCATACAAAATCAATAAACAAACACTTGCACTAAAGGTTTCTTGGTAAAAATACTTATACATTTATTTACACAATCATTTAGAAAACATTCACTAGTAGAAATCAACTTAATATTAAACACCAATACACTACAGTATTAAACTTAGTTGTAGGGACAGTTTGTGGTCCCCTGAAAAAAGGAGCCAAATGGCACTTCAATTACTTTCAATAGGAGTAGAAAGACATATGTTTGTACAATGGATCAGAAAACAGTTCTGTTGGGCAATGCAAAGGTTCAGTGTACCAGGAGGGTCAGTTCAGGTCAATTCAATAGGACAGGCCAAAGTCCATAGTTTAGTGTTCTTGGATAGGACAGATCAGTTCTGGTAACATACGGAGAAGTCTTTGTAAAAGGTCTTAGAAGTAGTTTAGAGAAAAATAATGATATGCTGGGTCATAAGCTGATTAGGCCTGTAAATTGGGAAAGTTTCACGAACTTTCACTGCAAGAGTTAGGATCTCTCAACCGGATGGCACAGTACCTTAATGTGAAGCAAAAAGATGCAGCTGTAGACGTTGGTTCCTGGCAGTTACTGCAGATCTCGCTGTTCCTGAGCCTCAGTTGTGGGGACAAGAGGGAGGACGTCGGGGGGACTCCTGCACTGCGCTGGATCGTCCTTGGAGCAAACAAAACGGAGTCCTTTCGGTTCAAATAGCCGTTACTTCAAAATACGAGTTGGTTTCCCTCTCCTTAGTTTAACCTTAACTAGCATTGAGAATGGTAGCCAGCTGTCTTCTGAGCTAATTGGTCCCACCAACTCAAAGGAAGAAGCCGTCCTTGAAGGAGCTTCTCTGTCGAATGGAGTTCTGGCAATTCGGATTAGCAGCAGGGCTTCACCGGGCAAACCAACGGTCCAGTGGTTGCAGCAGCTGTCCTCTTCCAGCTCGTCTTCGATTCTTTCGTTCCAGGGGTCGACTCTGCCTTCCAGTCATGGAGACTGACCTTTTTTTAAGTTTTCTCCCATTCATTCCAGCCTAGCTGTCACTCACCCAGCAGGGTGGCTGTCCCTTCTGGACAGTCAGCCAGCCAATCACACCAGAATGCATTTGGGTCTCCTAGGAGACCAAGCACATGGAGTTTCGGGCACCTCCCACACTTCCTACCCACCCCAGACACTCAGACGCCAAGGGCGGACTTCAGTCCTGAAGCCCGCCAAAGGCACACGAACAAAGGGACCTGGTTTGGCGTGCAGAGACAAGCGCTAGGACCTTTCCAAAAAGAAATGGCGAAAAAAGACCAGGACCCGTTTAAACAAAGGTGCTTAAGGGGGACATCTTAAAAAATATGGCTCCTGTGATTTTTAGCTACCGGTGTTCACGGTCGGGAAAAATCATGGTAGTTCGTTGTAAAACCACTGCCACCAGCCTTTTCAATAGGAAAGGGTAGCATTTGACTGCTACATGAGTGTTTAGACACAAGGGGTACTATGTAAACCCTCCAGCACTCCATTGTAAGATGGTGTGTTCTGGGTCTAGGAATTTGGAAAGACTAGTTAAGTCAATTTCACTTTACATTCTCTGGGAAACAGTAGTTGATCCCAGAGAAGGTATTTAAACCTTTGGGAAGTCTAAGACATCCGTGTGTCACTGCACTGAGGGTGCTGTGTAACACACATGAAAAGATGCCGCCTATGGAGTTATCTAAAACTCCATAATTAAAGAACACAAGTGTACAAAACACATCAAAATACATGAGTGGGGAAAAAAAAGGCTCACACTCTTTCCAGGTAAAAAAAAATCACGTCCTCAAAATCCAGCAAATCCATCTAAGGTGAAGGGAATTAGCACATTTTGAGAATTCTCCCTAACAGTCTAAAACCTTTCCCAGCAATATTAGTTAAAAACCAGTGCATCACCTATGAGGGACAGTTGGAATCAAAGTCAATAGATTAGAAGAGTCTGCAGGAAGCCAGGACAGCAAAAGTCAATTGGAGCCAAGTCTATGAAGCTGAGGCACTTTTTAGATTGCAAAAAGTCTTGGACAAAGTTAGTGTTTGTTGTAGAAAATCACTGTTGGGCCACAAGCTGTTAGGCTTGTGAAAGTTAGAGTTGAGATCAACTCTAGAAAAAGCAACTACTGCAATTCTCAACTGTGAAAAGCAAGCTACGGACAGAGGTATAGTCAGAACAGTACCTTGGGTTAGAAGAAGAGGCTCCAGCTGGCTTCTGTCTGGGTTGAAGTGTTGCAGATGCTGTGCTCCTGGGCCTCAGTCGTTGGGACAAGAGGAAGGATATCTGGATTGCCGGAGGTCAGCAGCAGCTATGGACTTTTCAGTTCAGCAGCACTTCACGGTTTCAGCGTGCAGTAAACGGCACCACCGCGGATCCTGGACACCAGTTGGCCATCCTTCACTCGAGTCCTGCACTCTGGTGAGGTGACTCAAGCTTGGGTTGTCCTGCTTTGGGAGGATCCTCGGGAGACTCCTGGAGAATTTGGCCGGCTTACAGAGGTTGCACTCGATTACGGATTTCTCGGCCCCTGGCACTCAGTTCCAGTGGCAGCAAAGTAGTACATCCAGTTGGGGAAGGTCTTCCAGCAAAGTTCGTCTCGGGGTTAGTTGGTCCTACTAACCCAAGGGAAGAAGTCGTCCTTTCCAGATCTTCTCTTGTCGATTCGGAAAAGGAGTTTCACCACAGCAGCAGGGCTTCACCGGTCGACTCTTGTCTTCAGTCCAAGAAGCCTCGCCTTTTATGCAGGTTTCACCCATTCATGCACAGCCTAGCTGTCACTCACACAGCAGGGTGGCTGTCCTACAAGGACAGCCAGCCAGCCAATCAGGACTAGGTGCATTCAGGTAACCAATGAGACTAAGGACAGGGATGTTTCGGGCACCGCCCACACTTCCTGCCCTGCCAGACGCACTGGAACCAGAGGCGGGTTTCAGTACTGAAGCCCACCAAAGGCAAAACGAACAAAGGGCTTAAACCTGGTTTGGTGCGCAGAGTAAAACCCAAGAAAGACCTCACAAACAAGAAATGGCGAAAAAAGAAGACTGGGGCTTGGGGGCGCGTAATTCTGACAAAATGGTTACCTATAGGTGTTGTACTGCAGCTTGAGTGGTCAGCTTGCGGTAGGAAAGCACAATTGTAGGAAAAAGTAAATCGATGCCTGCAGCCATTTTAAAGTAGTGAGGGTAACATGAAAATGTTACATGAGAATGTAGGATAAGGGGCTAATAGGTAACCCACAGCACTCCACATACAATGGTGTGTGCAGGACCTACAAAGAGAAAATGTAAGTGAAGTCAATTTCACTTTACTGTTCTTGGGAACTGTAGTTCACCCAACAAAAGGTATTTAAACCTTATGGGAAATCTAACGGATTTCTCCGTGACCCTTCACTGAAGGTGCTGTGTGTCACCATACAAAAAGCAGATGCCTATGGAGTTTGTCAGACTCCAAAAACTGTGACAACACAAAATCCAAATCGGGTAAAAACACACGAGTGAGAAAAAGGTCTCACTCGCTCCAGAGTGAAAAATTAAAATGTCTGTCCAGCAATAGAGCTGGGGGGTCTCTAAAGTTGAAGGGAATTAGCACAGAAATTGGAATTCTCCTTAACAAGGGTGTGTTGGCTCATCCCGGTTTGGAGTCAGCTAGACTTGCCCCCAATGTTGTCTGCTCTTCAAGTTCTAAAAGGTGACTTTGCCTACATTTGCGTTAGCGGTTTCATCCTTTTAGGATCTGTTTTTAATAACAATGTTATTGTTTAGGTATGTTTTTAGCCCGCCGGCGTGCTTGGGAAGGCTACTGGCTAAGGACTTTATCTACTGTTTAAGATGTATGATGTTTATAATTATAGTTTTATTTTGTATTTGTTCACCTTTTATGGCAGTCATGCCAAAATAAAGGAAGTTAAGATGAGATCAGATCTATAGCGCATGGATTGTAAACTGATCTACAATTGTTTCTTGAAAATGATAGTTTAAAAAATTAAATCTTCATAAATGACAGTATTTACCTACCTTCTCCTGCAGTCATGAGATTCAAGCTGCTGAAGCATACCAGGCTCAGCGTTGTGGCCTTCCTGAACGAGCTGCCAAAGACTCTTCACGACATCAACTCCTTTGTGATTGACATCACTGCTCAAACGGTAAGGGTCTCCTTACCACCTACTAGGTCAATCCCTCCCCCAATTGTTTTCTTTCCGCTCTAAACTTGCCACCCGATTGCATTTTTCTGAAGTCCAACTAAGGGCTTAATAAAACCCTACAACTGAGACAGTACAAGACTCCACTCTTAGTGTAAGGCTGTCACACCGGAGTATATGGTAGTGTAGACAGAGCAGCTAGGCTTATCTTATCTCTGACAGAGAGAGGGATGTAGGAAAGTACATCAAACCTGTAGTATACCAAGGATTCAATAGAAACACTTACAACTAGAAGTATTATAAAAAATAAAGTTTTATTTTAACTACAAGTAGGCCAAGTTAAGTATTGGGGTAAGTACTGGTTATAGTCATAAACACATTATAAAAACACATCACAATGCTTGAAGGTTCAAATACCAAAGCATAAACCTTGTTCAGAATACTAACAGTAATTCTAGGGTAGTCGAACCTTATCAAAACACATTTAGTATAGGACACGCCTATTCATGGGGAGTAAAACCATACGTTACGTTCTAATGACTTGCAGTAATACAAGGGTAGTAGACCCTGGCAGTTGTACAGTGACTCTCAGTTGAGAAGTCACTGTTAGTAAGAATTTGTAGAGTCCAACTGGTGTGGGACTTTACAAGACTGTCTCTTGCTATTAGGTAACCCACCTTTTTAATTTAGGCCTGTAATACACAAGTTGGTAATGTGATTGAGCAGCCTCGCTTATCTTAAGAGGGGTAATGTTGGCTGTAGAGCTGTACAATGATATCAGTAAATGCATGTATCCAAGTAAACACTTACACACTCAGTTATAGTATGAATATTTATTTTTCTGAGGCTTGTGGAATCTGCTTAGATTCACATGCTATGCATAGGCCGACATCTAGTGGAAGCTGCATATTTGTTTTTTTCGAAACTCAAAGGGACGTTGACAGGTCGTTCCAGTAATACTATCCCTAGTGTGACGTCTATCTACTGTACCCATAGTGCTATACGCATCGAAGTCCCTCAGATTGTTTTTTTCCGCCATCATTGTTGGACGCTGAAAGCAGAGTTCCTTCTGACTATCGCCATTTTAATAATAATAATTAGATCTGGTTACTCTTACTGTCTTTTCTTAGCCATTCCCCTACAAGACCTGACTACCTTTGTCGACTGCAGTACTAGCCTCGACAAACTTTTCAGACGGCCTCAGAAGACAGCTCCGGTCCTCGGCCCTCACAGTAGGGAGAGTGGGGGTGGTTAGTTTCTTAGTTACCCTAACAGAATGCATATTTCCCCTTCTTACCCACTTTATTTGCCAAGCTGCCTTCCCCACACAAAATTGAGAATACACCATTAAAATTAGACTAAGCGGTAAGACCACCAGGGGGCGCAGAGGCAATGGTAGCCTAGTGCCGAGCTCCCGCCAGGACAGGGCCTTACAGAGGGATTGAGCCCCACCCGGACCCCCCCGGCGGATCAGCTATCTGGCCATCGACTGGTGGCCCCCCCGTGAGACGCCGGCACGAAGGAGCGGATCTCGCCGCCCCCCGAGAACCAGAGTTCGAGCCGCGTTGGAGTCGCGGCCGAGGGAACGGGGAGAGGCCTGCGGACGTACGGAGCCCAGCAGTGCAGCCCGATCGCCAGCCGGAGCTCAGTGTCTTGCCGACCCAGAAGGAGTAGCCGAACGGAAGCGGCACCAACATCGGGCGAAGAAGGTAGGGGGGCCACGGTAGCAAAGACCACCCCCGGCCGAGGGATCGCCTCAGAGGATCGGCACGGGCCCGCCCCTGCCGAGCCCCGGCGGCGGGAAGCGGGAAATAAAAAAAAAAAAAAAAAAAAAAACCAAAGAGCCGGACGGGCCCCTCCCGCCGGCCCACCACTGTCAAGAACCGGACTCCCAGCCTTGGCCCCCGCACCAGGCTGGGACGACCCAGTCGGCGGCCTCGGGCCCAGCATCCGGGGCCTGGAAGCGTTGCCCCCCGAGCCCTCAGGAGACAAACGCAGGAAAAGGAGAGCCCACCCGGGATCAGGGGTGGCCAAGGCGACCCCCGCAGCACGCCCCCCCCCCCCGCTATCGTAGTCCTGTTGGGGCCCGGGCAGCACAGCGCAAGACACGCTGGGGGGTGGGGATACCACCCACCAACCCAATAAAGGAACCCAGAGAGCCCGGAGGTACTGAGACCAGGCCTAATCGGGTGGTGGCCCCCGGTGACGACCCCGGGGCGTGTGCCCGCCTGACTCCCCCCCTGGGTGCAGAACTTGGACGGCAATCAGAGGCTGGTACACGACGTTGGCAGCCTCCCCCTCCCCACGGGACCACTCCAAGACGTGCGGGATCTGGGTCAGCGGCAGACCCCGAGGGGGGCACAGAGGGGGATCGCATGAACGGGCTAGAGTCGCTGCAAGCGTTCAGGTATAAGGACCGCAACAGCAGCCACACGGGCTCCGGAGACCCGACCCACCCGGGAAACATGGCGGAACCCGCGACGGCGATGGAGAGGGGCTTTGCCTCCATCCTTCAGGAAATTAGGGAAATGCGATCAGATATCGCCCAGAAATTCGAAAAAATGGAACAAAGGGTGGACAAAGTGGAGGAGAGGCTGCAACGGGTAGAAACCAATCAGTCCTCGTCAACGGCACAGGAGGTCCAATTTGACATGAGGCTCTCGGCCTTGGAGAAAAGGGACGAGGAAAAGGCCAGACAGTTTGACGACTTTGAAAACAGGGAAAGGAGGAATAACTTAAGATTTTTCGGGATCCCGGAAACGGAGGGGGAGACAGAGAGAGATCTAACCCGAGTCGTGAAAGACATTATCACCCTCCTGTTCGCGGAGGAGATGACCACGGAACCCACGTACGACAGGGTGCATAGAGCAGGGGGCAGGGCCGGGAACCCCCGGTCTGTCCTAGCCCGATTCCACTTCTACATGGAAAAAACCAAGGTTCTGGAAGAAGCGAGGAAGGCAGGGGTGATCACCTACAACAATGCCCAGATTACTATTTTTCAGGATCTCTCTGCCTACACCTTGGCGAAGCGCAGAATGTGCCGTCCCCTGACGCAGCTACTTAAGGAGAAGGGGGTGCGCTACAGGTGGGGCTATCCTTTCTCCTTATCCTTCGAATACATGGGCCAACGCACCACGCTGGTCACAGAAGAGGATATTAGAGGAGCCATACACGATTACGTGGTGGACCCAGCCCCCCGGAGAAGTCCAATCGGCCCGGAGGCTCTGGCCGGGGGTGGGCCGGGGCAGTCGGGACCCAGGAGAAGGAAAACAGCCTCAAGAAAATACAAAAAATTGAATACTCCACCTCCCGCCCGGGAAGGAGAACAAATGGACTCGGAAGGCTGACGGCGGGGGAACCCCGACAATCTGCGGGACAGGCGTGGAGGCACGTGAGGTCCCAGTGACGACTCTGTCCCCTGGAACAGCAAGTACACAGTGGGCAACCGAGGGGGAAGAGGCTGGGGGGGGGGAAAGGGGGCTCAAGGAGATGAGCATTGTTCAGCGGGCCCGGCCTGGGGAGGCCAGGCTGGTGGTCCGGCCACAAGCCAGTGATGGCGGAACTCATTGGCTGGACGTCGGGTAGGGGGGTGGGGGGTTCTTTCAAGTTGGCGGGGGATGTTTTCTCAGGGAGGGGGGAGGAGGGGATGTTTGGGGTCAGTTTTAGGGCCCTGGGGGAAGGGGGAAGGGAAAATCCAAGCAATCCAGTAGCGAGACAAATGAAGCGACACAGGGTTTTAGACACGACGCGGGTGGCCAACCGAGAGAGATACATAGAGAATGGCTAATGGTTTGCCGGCCCTGGGGGTGGGCACTTTGAATGTGCGAGGTCTGAATTCCCCCACAAAGAGGTCCCTGGTTTGCAGGGAGTTCAGAAGAGCCAAGCTAGACCTGCTTTTCCTGCAGGAGACACATTGGGCCCGGGGGAAGGAACCCAAGATGAGGGGAGGAGGAATCGGCGAGGTTTTTTGTGCATCACATGGGTCAAAGAGGAGGGGAGTGGCAATTCTGCTAGCAAGGAGCATAGGCTTTGAGCAGGAGGCGACCCTGAAGGACCCCGAGGGTCGTTACCTAATGGTGAGGGGCACTTTACAGGGGGCCCCCTTAACCCTCGTAGCTATATACGGCCCTAATGAAGGCCAAGCCCAGTTCTGGGAGGAGGTGAGGGACAGGCTCAAACTCTTTGTCCAAGGAAAAATAGTGGTAGGGGGAGATTTCAACATGGTCCTAGACCCGGCCTTAGATAGGAAGCGACTTGGCCCTCCGAACGTCAGACCGGCGGACGAGGGCATGGCACGATGCTTCCGGAGGGTCAACACTGAGCTGGGCCTGGTCGACACGATTCCACTCCCCAGGTCCGACGTCTCCTCGTTCACATACTACTCGGCCATTCATACCTCATTTTCCAGAATCGATTATATCCTGGTGGACGAAACGCTTCGCCCACACCTCTCGGGCTACAGTGTAGACCCCGTCCCCTGGACGGATCATGACATGGTCCGCGTCACTATAGCTGAGGGTTGGCACGCGGATCGCAGAGGCCGCTGGAAATGCAATGATTCCCTTCTCAAAGACGAGGCCATTGCGCAGGAAGTGCTAGATGCCATCACGGAGTTCTTTGACTTGAACGACAATGGGGAAGTCGGCACACACACACTGTGGGATGCATTCAAGGCAACCCTACGAGGTGTGCTCATCAAAATAGGAGCCCAGAAGAAAAGAGAAAGGGAGACCCTGGAAAAGACCCTAAGGGATAAAATAGCCCAGCTCCGGCCTGGCGGGCTTCCGGAGCGGCCACTCGAGCGTGACCAGGTCACGGCCCTGGAGGATTACAGACTCCAACTCAAAAACCTCCTCCTGCACAAAACGGAGAGGAGCCTCCAGATGGTGAAGCAGAAATATTATGACAAAGGGGATAAGGCAGATAGTATCCTAGCCTGGAAACTAAGGGAAGTCCAAAGAAGCAGAATGGTCAAGGCAGTGAAGGACGCCCAGGGGACGATAGGCTACGATGCTCCTCACATAGGAGAGGCCTTTCGCCACTACTATGAGGAACTATATACCTCAGAATATGGCGAGGGCGATGCCCAGATAGAAGGCTTCCTGGAGTCCATACAAGTCCCGGCCCTAACACAAGAGATGTCGGAGGGGTTAGAGGGTCCGGTAACCGAGGAGGAGATAGACAAAGTGATAAGTGGGATGAAGGTGGGAACCTCCCCGGGGGAGGACGGTTATACAGTGTACTTCTACAAGAGGTTCCGCTCCAGCTTGGCCCCACACCTGGCGAGGGTCTTCAATTCTGTCCTCGAGGGAGGCACTCTCCCTAACTCCATGATGGGCGCCATTATAGCAGTACTGCCCAAGGAGGGGAAAGACCCGGCAGAATGCTCCTCATACCGCCCGATATCGTTACTGAACACGGATGTCAAGATCCTGGCCAAGGTGGTGGGGAGGCGGATGGAGGGGATAATGCCGAGGTTGGTTCATGGGGACCAGGTGGGCTTCATAAGAGGGAGACAGGGGTCGGACAATATCCGAAAAACGATAGATCTGCTCCACTTCGTACAGGAATCTGACCTGGACTCATGTGTCCTCTCTCTAGACTCCGAAAAAGCTTTTGACAGGGTGGAGTGGAGGTACATGGAACTTCTTCTCCAGAAAATGGGCTTCGGGTCCCATATAAGGAGCTGGGTATCGGCACTCTATAGAGCCCCCACAGCGAGGGTCCAGGTGAATGGGAGGTTGACCGAGTCCTTCGCACTTTCGCGAGGGACCAGGCAGGGTTGTCCCCTCTCCCCCTTGATATATGTCCTAACGATAGAACCATTAGCTATAGCGATCAGAGCGCATGCGGGCATCAGGGGGATTAGCAGAGGCGACGTAGAGTTCAAACTCTCCCACTTTGCAGACGACATCCTTGCTTATGTGGTGGAACCGGCCGCCTCGCTCCCCCCCTTTCTGTCCCTGGTGTCCACATTTGGTCGCTTCTCCGGACTGAGAATCAACACAACCAAATCGGTCCTGCTCCCAATGAAAGTGCGAGACCCCGAGCTGGACCCCCTGGACAGGTTCGAGGGAATCACGGTGGGAAAGACATCCATTCGATACCTGGGAGTCCTGCTAACTAGGGACCTATCCAAACTAGCCTCCACTAACTATGACCCTATAATTGCAGGGATCAGGTCAGACTTGAGGAGATGGGACAAGATGATCCTGTCCTGGTACGGCCGGATGACAGCGGTCAAGATGAATATCTTACCCAGGCTTCTGTACCTGTTCACAGCGCTCCCCACCACCATCCCAGAGCAGACCTTCAGGGTCCTACAAAACGCAGTCCAAGAATTTATATGGCAGGGGAAAACCCCAAGGACTGGGAGAGCGACCCTGACACTGCCGAGGGAGGAGGGGGGATTTGGGCTCCCTGATTTCCGCCAGTACTTCCGGGCTGCACAATTGAGGGTTCTCTTGGAACACATGAGAGAGGGGATGGGGACATACTGGACTTACTTAGAGGACATGGACGCCCACCCCCTGAAGGTTAGAGACCTCCTGTGGGCACCACGCAAATCTATCCCGGGGAAGTTAAGAAGACACCCGACCCTGGGAGTCCTATGGGAAATTTGGAGGGAGGGCCCACAGACAGCCTACCTCACTTCATGGCCGTCCCCGATGTCCTCCCTTTGGGGGCTCCCCCTTGATGTGGGCGGGAGGGGATTTCAGAATTCCCAGACCTGGTCCGACATGGGGATGGAATGGGCTGGGCAGATGTTCAGGGAGGGGGAGTTTCTCCCATACGAGGACCTGAGGGAGGCCCTAGGCGGGGGATCCCTCACCATTTTTGAATACCTCCGCCTCAAGGGCATATTGTGCGACCAATCTTGGGGCCAAAACTTGAAGAGGCAGCTGACCCCCTTTGAAAAGTTCATAGATACAGCGACTACGAGAAAGGGTGCGGTGTCGAACATGTATAAAATCTTGAACACTTTTAACCTCCCCGGGAGAAGGGGCTTCCGCTCATTCTGGGACGATTTGGTGGGAGAGGTCATCTCGGAAGACACCTGGTCGAGAATTTTCAAAATCGCTTTCCATGGGAACTTGTTCACCGCAGACATGGAACATAATTTCAAGGTTTTGCAGGGGTGGCACAGGGACCCAGTAAAATTATCTAAAATGTTCCCGGGTGTTACTCCAATGTGCCCGAGGGGTTGTGGCCAGAGGGGATCCAGGAAGCACATGTGGTGGCTCTGCCCGAAAGTTCAGGTCTTCTGGGGAAGAGTTCGGTCCTGGATCGCGGAGGCATCGGACGAGCCTCTCTCCCAGGACCCTCTGTCAATGTTGTTGGGAGTACCCCCGGAAGACTTGGAAATATATAGATATCCAAGGATGATGGAAACAATGCTGCGAGCGGGGAGGGTGGCCCTGGCTCAGAAGTGGAAGAGCCCGGAACTCCCCTCCAAGGAGGATTGGCTGAGGAAAGTAAAGAACATGTTCTTGATGGACAAACTCACAGCTCTGGTGAACAACGACTCAGGGTCTTTCATGGCACATTGGTATGGGGTGCAACAATCGTGGGGATGGGATGTCCACTGACTTGAGACACTGACCCACACCGAGGGAGGGGAGGAGGGCCTGGAGCCCAGCTGGGCCTGCCTTGCATGCCCACGACCGGGGAAACGGCACCATCGACCACGGCCGGAAAGAATGGTCACCCACCACAGCGTCTCCTGAACACAGGGAAGGATAAAGCCGCTCATTGTCTCTTTCGTTTGAAGTTATTGCAGGATTGCAGGGGGGAGGGGCTCTGTTGGGAAGGGGGCGGTGGGAAGGGGGGGGGTTAAGGGCTGAATGGAACAGTTAATCACCTGGTGTGCCTAATGGGTTATTCAGCCCGGTTTGTTAAATTTACAAAATGCCAATAAAACCAAAGTTTAAAAAAAAAAAAAAAATTAGACTAAGCGCTGGGCCCAACACACAATGTAGGCCGAGGCCGTCGTGGATTTGCAGGGTGCCTCCAGTAACAGCAACATTGGTGTCTTTAGTCACGATGACGAACGGGATCCGTCGGATGCCCTTGTGCAAGCCCCCGACACCATCAGGCAGGCAGGCGGCCCTGCTATGGGGAAGACACCCGGCAGCATTAGCACGGATACACATACCCACACTAAACGCACAACCCACGGCCACATGTCGACTTCAGCACGAACCGGAAGGCCACACATGGCGTCAAGGGGGAGGTATGACAGTTCCCTGTCCTCTGGGCAATTACCCGAGTTCGCCTCACGACAGGCCCCCGAAATAGACAGGAAAGTCAATTTGATGCTGTGTCCAAACCGTCAAGTCCACACATGCCGACAGCTGAGCGGCGAAAGACGCGGCGACGGCTCGCACGCATGCCGATAAATGACAGTCGGAAGACGCATTGCGAAGTCCTCTCAAAGCTCGAAAATGTCTGAGCTTATCAGAAAGCACGTTCCGGATACATTACTAAAGGGTCGGATGTCGAAAAATCACAAGTCCTCAAAGCAAAATGTAGGCTCTAGTTCAAGGGCTATGACCCAGGGAGAGGGGATAATTTCAGGGGTTATGAGGCGCAAGAAACATCCGGCACCTGAGCCAACGCCCACCCCTCCTACCCCATCGGTTGGCCCATCTTCTGTTATTCCAAGTTCATCCCAGTGGTCTGCAGAAGATATAGATGGGGTCATGAAATGCAGGTCATCGTTAGATGACTTCTTTGACAGCCATCCAGAGGTTTTAGAAAATCTTCAGGGCACTCCTTCAGTTAGTGTGGCCGCACTTAACCCCCCGCAAAAAGAGCCTGTACAGACACTGTACACATAGCCACCCCTCAGCAGGACCCAGGGCAGCTTTCCTACTATGACCCCACGCAAAGCTTCCAGGATACTGGAACATACACGGACACTGACGACCAAGGGGACATGGTGGATGTAGATCAGTTTTATAACAATGAAGACATCTGTCATACAATCGCCAGATCATTCAGACCCACCCGTGGCTGACTTTCCTGTTGACAACCAAATCCAATATAATGATATGCTCCTGAAGGCAGCTGAACATTTCAAAAAGGATATGCAGGAGACCCCAATAGGCAAAGATTTTGTTGAAGACCTCTTGGGAGACAAGTCAGCTACAGTTTATTCTTATCCTCCACTCTGTAAAGAGGCAAATTCAACCCTCTTTGGTAACTCTTAACTTAACAAGGGCTGTAAACTTGCACATTGATAGTCTTCTGACCAGCTCCCTCAGACCCCATTTAAATCGGGGGTCAACTAAAACCAGATTCATTGGTTGTTACAAACACGAGAAAGAGAGCGGGAACACCTCTAGCCTCATCTGAGGCACCCCCAGTAACGAGATTTAAACTTTTGGCAGGAAAGTTGCCACCTCGGCACCCTACCAGGCAAGGATTGCCAATAACACCACTTTACTGGCAAGCTAGAACTGCCGTAAGTGGGACGAGGTAGCCGAACAAATAGCCTCAGCCCCTTAAATCACAACTCTGTCTCGCCGTAGCAGAAGGGAAAGCTGTTGCTAACTGCATTCTCAAGAATAATCTAGATGCAGCTGATAATGCAGGGAGGATAATATTAAACGCCGCACATGACTACGCCATTCTGGCTTCCACAGGCTACTCTTCTTAACATGCCGATAGAACCAAATGTCTTGAGGGAGTCTTCCACCGCCTTATCGAACAAGAGTGCCAAAGAAGAGTGCGACACCTTAAAGTCACTGGGCCAATTTACCAATAAACCCACACGTCAGAGGGGGCTATAATTTTAGTTGTTTTTAGGGGACAAAAATCAGAAAGGGGGTCTGGGTACAACCAAGGTCAGAGCTCGTCCTGGGGATCACCACAGGGCCAGTCTCCCGCAAGGTTTCCAGAGAGGCCAGAGAAGATCTCACAGGGGCAGATCCTCCTCTTCCAGAGGCGGCTCAACACCCCCAAAACAATGTCCACCCGCTAGAGGTTCCCTCCCATGCCATTCCAGTAGGAGGACTCATAACACACTTTACCCATGTATGGGAGGGAATTACCTCAGACAAGTGGGTACTTTCTACCGTGCAGGCGGTTTTTGTATAGAGCTGCTACAGCGACCCGCCTACCATTTCCCAAGACAACGAACCACCTCAAAGGAAGAAAAGCGCATCCTACTGGAAGAGGTGGCAGAGCTGCTATTAAAGGACCATTCGAAATCGTTCCTGCGAAAACGGTAAACAAGGGTATTTATTCAATGTACTTCCTTGTGCCCAAAAAATCTCACAATGCGCCCGGTCTTAGATCTGCGTCCTGCAAACCCCTATGTCAAGCCACAGAAATTCTGCATGACAACGCTACAGGAAGTAATCCCACTGCTAAAGCGGAGGGGGGGTTTGGGGGGGTCTACATAGCAACCTTGGCTATGAAAGATGCTTACTTTCATATTTCAATGTTCCAGTGCACAGAAAATTCTTGCGTTTCAAGATAGCAAACCAGCACTACCAATTCAAGGTTGTCACGGTACTTGCCCCAGACATCAGCAACAGACCAACCTGCCCAGGGTATTGGTACCCATGGGGACCATTAAGTCCCCAGAGGGTTCCCTAAGGGCTTCCTGGACTCAGGCCTGGCGCTGTTGGCGCCAGGCTCATGCTGCCATCACAAGTAAGACAAGTTTCAAAGGGAGAGAACCACGTGCAGACCAGTCTGAGGCAGGCTGAAGGGACTACTTTACCTGGGAACTACTTCTTGAAGGCTATATAAACCACGCCCTCAGTACAGAACACGCTTTGCATTATTCTGCACTCCTGCAGCGTAACGCTCACTGTGTCTTGTTACCTTCAGGCCTGTCTTCAGCCACGCCGGTCCAGTTCTTCACGAGCTACCTGCAAGGAAGGAAGAGAGAGGAGAAAACCGAACAAGGCTCTTACCTGATGCTCCGTTTCGATCGCTCTAGAGTTTCCCTTTCTGCTAAGCTGAAAAGGAAAAGTCATCAGGTTAGCCATGCAGACTATGTAAACTATATTGCTATCCTGCTCAACGCTAATACTCAACAGTGGGCTGCTCATCCCAGCGATCCAGCGAAGCACCATCACCTGATCGCCACCATCACTCGATCGCCGCTCCGGAGCTGCAGCACCTGTTGAACATAAAGAAAACATCAGGTTAGCTGCGCATTGGGGAAAAGCCGCATCGGATATTTAACTCTTAAGCAGTGCTACTACTCACCTGAAAGCTGCATTTCCTAGCGGTCCCGCAAGGCATCACCACGCGACCTCCACCCCGGATATACAGCACCTGCAGAATAAAAAAGAACAGCAGGTTAGTTGCGCAAAATAACAATACTGCATGTAAAGACTTTATCGCATAACGCTGGTGTGAACTTACCTTGGAATCCAGCTCAACGTTCCTGGGAAGAAGTCTGCTTCATATTTTCACACCAAGGAGAAACCTGTAAGAAAGAGGCACAGAAGTGAACTTTGGCAACTTGAACTTTAAAGCAAACCATACCATTGGTATAAAGTCTTACCCCATTGAGTCATAGTCTGGAAGTCTGCAGGATCAGTGAAGTAACTAGATCCTTGAACTACTACGCACCTCTGCAGACAGTCGCAGGATGGAGAGTCTGCCATTCATAACACTAAGGTGAGACATAGCAGAGGGGTGCACAAGAAGGCCATGGGAGGCGGGAGTTGGCCCTCCTCCTTACGGTTGGGTAACATTTCATTTAACCTTTTAGGCAAACCTGTTTCCGTGACGGAAGAGGGAATCGGAGGGGGCACGAAGAACAATTCAACAATGGACCGTTCAGTTCTGTTTGGCGCCCCTGTGGAGACAAGGTGAGCGTAACAAAGGTGCTACCCTTTGGCATAGCATCCGCTCCAAGGGTATTCCCCAATTAAAGGTGGTGGTGGCGGCGCACCTGCGCAGGGAGTCAATCCCAGTGTACCCTTACCTGGACGACTGGCTAATCACAGGGGAAAGACCCCAAATTTGCAAGCAAAATACCCAAAACGATCCACCTTGTTTTCCAGTTGGGGTGCTCTGTCAAAGGAAAGAATACAAAAAATACTGCTGCAAATACCTCAGTATCTAGCCAGTCGCCAGATAACCGTACACAAAGCAATGCGCTTGCTCGGAATGATGGCATCATGCATTTACCTGGTCCCACACGCACGATTGCGCATGCGCCCAATGCAAGATTGGTTGGTGAAACAGTGGTCTCGGGTAACCGTCAGTGGGACGATCTACTGGTCATTTCGTCAACACTAGTACAAGCTCTACGCTGGTGGACAAAGGAGAATCTGTTAAAGGGAAAACCCTTCCACGACCCGATGGTGCAAGCGATTGTTAAAACAGGCGCATCCCTCACTGGTTGGGGGGGGGGGCATCACCTCCATCTCACAGCGCATGGTCTGTGGACTCAAATCACAGCACAGAACCACATCAACCTGCTGGAACTTCTAGCAGTACTCAAAGCGCTCCAAGTCTTCGAAGCACATTTGAAAAATCAGTCTGTACACATTCTCACAGACTGCACCACTGAAAATATGGAATGGGCACTCAGAGGGGGCATGTTCCTAACTTCCCAACAGGGGAACTCAACACCCTAGCCGATTCACTAAGCAGAGATCCTCTACTAGAAGAACATGAGTGGCAGCTTGACAGAAATTTTGTAGGTCACATTTTCACACAGTGGGGCTACCCCTCACAAGACTTGTTCTCAACAAGACAAAACAAACAATGCCCGGACTTCGCGTCCAGGTTTCCCCAACTCGACTCCAAGGGGGAACGTCTTGTGGTTGAGTTGGTCAGGGAAATGTACCTATGCTTTTCCCTCAACTGCACTAATGAGTAGAGTGGTGAACAAGATTCACAAGGAACAGATGACGTTAATCCCAGTTGCTGCGATGTGTGACCCGATGAAGCTCCTTTGCCCGTTCAACTTGCTCTTCCAGCACGGGGTGACATTACACCCTCAACCTCACTCTTTGTACTTGGCAGCTTGGCTCCTCAAGTCATAGAGGGGGGCAAATTGGCAGAAAAAGTCACGATCCACAGTGCTTGAAAGTATCAAATAAAAAGAAAGCGACAAGGCAGCAGGTATCTGGGTGGTGTGGATATACTGCCAGTATGATTCCACTGAGTTAGGTACAAATACAACACGTGCAAGTCCCAGTTTCACTGCGCCAAGAAAAGCAGATAATAGTAGACAGTCCAATTTATTTAAAGAACAGCCTTTGAGGTCCAAAGGATTGATTCAAGTAACAGCCTAACACGTGTTTCGAACCTTCCACGGCTCTTCATCTGAGGCTTGATAAGAATTAAACCTTACACTTGCATGTCCATCCTTTTCATTGCTTCCAAACAGCCGACCAGCTTTAACCGCAATTGCGAAGCCTTGAGAGTACCTTCGGGGTTTTTGCCCTCTCTGCATAAGTGTAAGGTTTAATTCTTATGAAGCCTCAGATGAAGAGCCGTTGAAGGCTCGAAACACGTGTTGGGGTGTTACTTGAATCAATCCTTTGGACCTCAAAGGCTGTTCTATAAATACATTGGACTGCCTACTATTATCTGCTTTTCTTGGCGCAGTGAAACTGGGACTTGCACGTGTTGTATTTGTACGTCTTCATCTCATAGTTTGGACATCTAAATCGACCTCAAAGGTGCACATAAACCAAACACTGGACGCTGTTATTTTGACAATTGGAGAAGATATGTAATTTGGTGCCAGTCAAACCAAATAAACCAAATGGAATGTACTCCATCACACATTCTTCATTGCATGCTTCACTTACTAGACTCGGGGCTAGTATTTAACTCAATTAAAGTTCACTTAGCTGCTCTATCCGCGTACACCACTTTTCAGAGTAAGGTGTTGTGGTGGAAAATCCCTGTCATGGTGGAAAATCCCTGTCATTAAGGCATTCATGGAGGGAGTGAAGAGACTCCACCCTCCTATTTCAAATCCGCTACCATGCTGGGACCTCAATGTAGTACTTGCAAAGCTCATGGGACCCCCCCCTTCGAACCTATGCATAAATCAAGCCTTAAACATCTCACTTGTAAAACAGCTTTTGTAGTGGCTATCACCTCCATAAGGAGTCTGTGAACTGCAAGCTGTCAGTGCAAAACCCTTTCTTTGTGATCCACAAAGACAAATTGGTATTAACAAACCCTAGGTTTTCACCTATGTTCATTTCAAAGTTCCATGTCAATCAGTCCATCGAACTACCATCTTTCTTTCAGAATCCAGCAAGCTCAGCTGAGAAAAAACTTGATACACTGGATGTAAGGAGGGCGGTCCTCTATGTAGACAAGACCAGACGGCTAAGGAAAACAGACCAACTGTTTGTCTCCGTACCTCCAGACAGGGAGGTAGATTGCATTTCCAAAAACGCCATCTCCAGATGGATAGTCTGATGCATACAGCTCTGCTACTATCTATCAAACAAAACACTGCCTTTTACACCAAGAGCTCACTCCACTAGGGGTACATGTGCTACTTTGGCTTTTATCGCAAATGTCCCGCTGGACGCCATTTGCAAAGCCGATACATGGAGCTCAGTACATACTTTTACTCCACACTACTGCATTGACACACTCTAAAGCAGATTCTCAGGTGTGACAAGCGATGCTAAAACATCTATTTGCCGCTGTACCTTCTCACAACCCACCACCTTCTCCAAACACTGCTTGCTAATCTATGCATAGCATGTGATCTAAGCAGATTCCACAAGCCTAAGAAGGGATACATTACTCACTGTAATTGTATTTCGGATGCTTGTATCTGCTTAGATTCACATGCGCCCACCCTACCTCCCCTTAGAGTAGAAGGTGCCTAAATGTTTCTAAGCCTTATCTGATATACATCTGCTTTAACACACCTGTACTCGGCTTTACATCATGCAACCTTATGTCGGAAACAAAACAATCTGCGGGACCTCGGCGCATGAAGCACCGTGGGTACTGTGAACGTCCCACTAGGGATAGTATTACTGGCCCGCCCTGTTGATGTATTTGATTTGAACCCTGTGTTCGTTTGGTTTTGGAGTCTGACAAACTCCATAGGCATCATCTTTTTGTATTTTGACACACAGCATCCTCCATGCAGTGTCACAGAGAAATCCTTTGCATTTCTGCTAGGGTTTAAATACCTTCTCTTGGATAAACTACCGTTTCCAAAAGTAGTAAAGTGAAATTGACTTTACTCACCTTTTTCTTTGTAGACCCAGCACACACTGTCTTACAATAGGGTACTGGAGTCGTTACTTAGTTTCCCTTTGTCTACTTTTTCATGTAACATTTTTGTTACCCATTGTACAATTAATGGCTGGTGGCAGTGGTTTACTTTTTCCTACCATTGTGAATTTTTACCGCAGGCTGAAACCTCAGCTGCAGTATTGCACCCATGGGTGCCCATTTTGTCAAAATGTTCCTGGTCTTCTTTTTTTGCCATTTTTTGTTTATAAGGTCCTTCTTGAGATTTACTCTGCGCGCGGGTGAAGCCCGCCCCCGGTGCCAGCGTATCTGGCAAGGCAGGAAGCGAGGTAGGTGCCTGGACCTCACTGCGCTTAGTCTCCTTGGATGCAGGACTGCACCCAAAGGTGAATGGCCGGCTGGCTGTCCTTGGAGGACAGCCACCCGCTGTGAGTGACAGCTAGGCTGCGGATGAATCTGAGAAACCTGCATAAAAGGCAAGGTCTTTTAGACAGAAGGCAGAGTCGACCACTAGGCGAAGGAATCGGAAGAAGAACTTAGAAGAGACTCTTGCTGCAACTCTTGGACCATTGGTTTGCCCAGTGAAGCCCTGCTGCAGTGCTGAAGCTCTGAATTCCTTGACTAGAGAAGCTGTGCAAAGGACTTCTCCCCTTGGGTTGGTGGGACCAATCGACTCCAAGACAAACTCCTCTCGTTGCTGGCTGTACTTCCATTTGCTGCTGCAGGAACAGAGTGCCAGGGAGAGGAACATCAGAATGGGGTTTATCATTTTTAAGTCAGACCAGAGCTCCAGGAAGATCCTCCGGACCCCCTCGAAGCAGGACTAACCGAGCCTGAGTCACCTCAACAGTGTGCTGGACCCCAGAAGCAAGGAAGGTCCACAAGGTATCCGAGAACCGCAGTGGTGCTATTCGTGATGAGCTGAAACTGCAAAAGTGCTGCTGATCTGAAGTTTGGCCATTGCTGCTGCCGACCTTCGAATCGTAGTGCAGGAGTCCACAGCCGTCCTCCCACTTGTCCCCACGACTGAAGCCCCGGAACAACAGGATCTCCCATGCTACAACAGGAACAGAAGCCAGCTGAAACCAATGTCTTCAGACCTAAGGTACTGTGAACTAAGGGTTACTTGCCTCTTGTTAACTAAGGGGTACTTACCTCTTGTTGTGTAGCATTGCTAGCTCTCAATTGCGACTTGCCTTTGCTGCCATTTGCAGAGTTGCTTGCAGCTTTGCCCCTCACAAGCCTCCCAGCTTGTGGCCCAAAAGTGATTTCTTTGTCCACAAAACACACTATTACATTGTGCAAGACTTTTTTACCTGCCTTCAAGAAGTGCCTCAGCTCCCCTAGACTTTGCTCAATTGACATTGACTGTCCTGGCTGCCTGAATACTCGTCTAACCTCGGACTTTGTATTTTGATCTGCCCCTCCAAAAAGTCACACATTCTTTACTTGTATAGCTGGGAAAGGGTTAATCTATATTGCATTGGGGGGTGCAAAAGTGCATACCTGTTTGAGAAACTTGTTAACCATTGTTTTCTCCCCTAACCTTTTCCTTTTGACACCAGACTCAATATTGCTCTAAATGTACCAGTGATTTATCAACATCCAGTGTCCTAGTTATTGAAGTCCCCTCGGGGTATACAAAGTGTCTGTGTGCCATCCCAAAAGGGTATCTACTGATTTATTGAAACTGAGTGTGTGCATTTATGGATTGCATTTAAGTGTTACATATTTGCTCCCTTCTAAAGAAGGCTTATTCAACTGACTGTTTAAATTAATAAATAATTGCTTAATCAAGCACCCTTGAGTGCAAGTGTTAATTGGATACTTGTCACTGTGAATCTATGTTGCAACCCTACAGCTCGCATTGACCCCTCTTGAGATAAGCCTGGCTGCGCAATCACTCTACCAACTTGTGTAGTACATGCTTATACCAAAGGTTGGGTTAACTATTGCCAAGAGGACAAGCCTGGTGCAGTCTCTCACGGGGTTATTATTTTTTGTTCCTCTTGATTCTTTCCCAACCCTTGTATTAACAAGTTATTTTCCATTGCAGAACACCCTTTTGTGCTTTGCTGTGCATGGAGTCTTTAAGGAGGGTAAGTATCTACGCATATCAACATTTCAAAATAATCCTGTTGTGGTTTCCCTTAGATTTTACATCCCCTGTTTTTGTTTTTCAGTGGAAGGGAAATTTCGTGACTCCACGAGGGCTTTTAACAGAGTGTTTATAGCAGTGCCGGCTGCCAATGCTGGGTAAGAACTTTCATCCACTTCACTCTGGAAGGTGTTAGGACTGATTTTCTATGCTCTGGTCAGGGGTAGAGATGTATAGAAGGCCAATATATATTGTGACCTGGACAACTCTGGGAGCTGTAGCCAAACCAGTTGAACGTAGCAAGGCAAGTGTTCTAGGCTACGTCTCAAGAGGTGGTGAGCTTGTAAAAGGGTCCACAATGAGCACACACCCGAGTGAAGCAGTCAAGGAACACACTTAGACAAACGAGTATAAAAATACTTTTTTACTTATGGGCAAAATAAAACAGTGAAAAATGACTGCAAACAGGTAATACTATCACATAGCATTAAAATTAGATACATGTATACAATTACTGGTGTAGGGCAAAATACATATCAAACCTCTGAAAAGAAAGGTACAGATTAGTATTTGCACTACTAGTCCAAAGAGAATAAATCCTAACTTCAGAAGTCCATCCCTAAGATGTATGGGACTTTGTGCCCAAAAGTTCAGCTAAGTTCCATGCAGTTTATGAAGCTGGAAAAAATGAAGATAGGGTCTCTGGGATCTGGTGAAAAGTTCCAAGTGTCAGGGGACACGTTAATCTAACTAATAAATGTGTTCTCCGAGTGCTTGTGTGAACAAGCATTGGCAAAGCCAAAATGTTCAAAAAGTTTTATAAAGTTATCAAACTTTTGCCAGGTAGTTAGGGGAGCAGGTAAGTGTTAGGGAGAATTCTCAGAGTTGTGCTAATTCCTCTCTACCTTAGAGACCGCCAGCAACTTTGCTGGATTTTGAGGACCTGAATTCTTTACCCGGAGAGAGTGAGAACCTTTTCCCCACTCGCTCATGTATTTTGATGTGATTTAGAAAATTGTTTCTTTTGGTTGTGGAGTCTGGCAAACTCCATAGGCGGCATCTTTTATATTGTCACACTGCACCTTCAGTGCAGTGGCACAGGCAAGTGTTTCAGATTTCCCCAAGGTTTAAATACCTTCTCTGGATTAACTACTTTTTCAAAGAGCAGTAAAGTGAAATTGAGTTTACTTACCTTTTGTAACTTTCTAGACCCAGCACACACTATCTTACAATAGGGTGCCGGAGGGGTTACCTAGTATCCCCTTTGTCTAGCTTCTTGTGTAACATTTTTGTTAACCTTTCCTCAATTAATGGCTGGTGGCAGTGGTTTACTGTTAACTACCGTGATGTGCTTTTACAGCCGGCTGCGTTCGCAGCTGCAGTAAAGCACCCAAGGGTGCCATTTTTGTCAAAATGGCCCCAATCTTCTTTTTTCGCCATATCTTTGTGGAAAGGTCCTTCTTGAGATTTGCTCTGTGCGCCAAACCAGGTTTGGTCCCTTTGTTTCGTCTTTGGTGGGATTCATGAGTGAAGCCCGCCTCTGGCTCCAGGGTGTCTGGCGGGGGCAGGAAGCGAGGGAGGTACCCGAAACTCCCTGTGCTTAGTCTCCTACGAGACAGGAATGCACTCTTAGGTGATTGGCCGGCTGGCTGTCCTGCTGGGTGACTGTCAGCTAGGCTGGAATGAATGGGAGAAACCTGCATAAAAGGCAAGGCTTTTTGGCTTCGAAGGCAGAGTCGACCACTGGACGAAGGAATCC
This sequence comes from Ambystoma mexicanum, assembly GCF_040938575.1. Lineage (NCBI taxonomy): Eukaryota > Metazoa > Chordata > Amphibia > Caudata > Ambystomatidae > Ambystoma > Ambystoma mexicanum. Next base: position 1,121,131,061 of record NC_090923.1, on the reverse strand, counting down.
GAAGAACTTGGAAGAGATTCCTGCTGCAACTCCTGGGCCGTTGGATTGCCCAATGAAGCCCTGCTGCTGTGCTGAAGCTCCAAATTGATCTCGATTAGAGAAGACCTGCAAGGACGACTTCTCCCCTTGAGTTTATAGAACCAATCCACTCCAAAGTAAGCCACCTGGTCGAATATCCACTGCAGTCGCTGCTGGACCCGGATAGCCAGAGAGGAACACCAGTTTGTGTGTGTTGCTTTTAAGCTAGCCAAGAGCTCCAGTAAGATCCTCCGGACTCCCAGGAAGCAGGACTGACTGAGCTTGAGCCCCCTCAACAGAGTGCGGGACCCCAGAAGCAAGGAAAACCCATCTCGACAGCCAGGAACCGCAGTGTTGCCATTTGCGGTAGACGCAAGGAGCTGAAACACTGAACAGCCACTAGTTTGAAATTTTCCAGTTGCGAGCAGTGACCATCCCATTGCAGTGAATGAGTCCCCAGAAATCTTCCCTCTTGTCCCCACAACTGAGGCACAGCGGCAAAAGAATGGAAAGAAATGGCGAAAAGATGACCGGGGCCATTTTGACGAAGGGGTGCTTTACTGTAGCTGCGAAATCTGAAAGACTTCCCTGTACCACTGCACTGAACAGACCCTCCATCTTATTGCGATTTTGCGATCCTGCAAAATGCTGCAAAAAAAGCACAGAAAAAAAACGTAAGGGGCCAGTTCCTGAACTTTATTTTTTTATTTTTTTTTTTACTCAAGAAATGAAATGCACAAGCATATCTCATCACTTGAGCAAAAAAAAAAGGACATCTGAATGGACGCTTCTTTTATATGCCCATTCAGATGTCCTTTTTCACCCCTTAGCACAAATCAGGGGGCATTTCTGAACATTTAAAAGCGTATCCCAAATTGACAAGCAAGATGCGCTTTTAAATGTGCCGAAATTGTAGACCACCCTATGCGCCCACTTTAAATACATGCCCAAGGGGTGCTACTGCTTTATAGGGTCTTTACTGACCCTACTGACTCATGCAATACTTTAAAAAAAAAGAAAAAGTGACAGCTGCTGTCTCACTTGCATTTCTGTTCCCCAAATGGGATAGAAATGTGCTTTTTTTTTTTTTTTTTTTTTTTTTTTTTTTGGGTTGCATTTTCCAGTGGCAGGACCCTTGGGGCCAGTCACTGTGAAATGCACGGGGAGCCTGTAGAGCATTGTCGGGAGAGAGCTTCCAACACAAACGTATTCAAGGCAGCTGGCCAGCGCATCATTTGCGCTACAGCTCAGCCCCATGGAAATGCACAGGTCACCTTTGATATTAGGGTTGCCTGCTAATTTCCAAAAAAGGATTATCTAAAAACAGCACATCCTCTGCTCTATTTTTAGATGCCCCATTTTCTTAGGGCAAAATCTACAGTTTTCAAAAAATGCAAAAAATGATCACAATATGTGAGAGAAAGGAGTGAGGGGGTGAGCTGTGCCATGGTAGGCAAGAAAGCAAAGGGAGATCAGAAGGAGAGCAGTGGGTCAGAGGGGGAAGCGGTGGGCAAGAGAGCAGAGCGGATGCAGTGGGGTGGTGGGCCAAAAATCCGAGAGAGAGCGGAGGTACAGAAAGTGGAAGGAACGTGGGCTCGGGGATAGTAGTGAGCCAAAAGCAGAGGGGGTTTGGCCGGAAAAGGGCAGTAAGCTGCAGATTGGGACAAAGGATGAGGGACAAGTTTGATAGAATGGGAGAAGGGATGAAAGATGCAGAAGTAGCATGCAATAATGGACTGAATACTGCGGGAGGAATTGGGGAGCGTACGGTGTGAGTTGGGAGTATGATTTGGAGTTTTGCAGGGACTAGGGAGTACAAATTGTGACTTGGCAGTGTGACAGCATGGGAGTATGTGTATGACTGACCATGAGGTTCAAAAATACAAGTTGTGATGGGGAATTGGTGAAACGTGTGAGGTGTGTGGGTGTTTGCGGGATTGGGGAACATAGAAGGGGAACATTTTCAGCATTACAACCGATAATGATTAATAACGTTAATAATATTAAATAGGCATGCACATTAAACCAAAAAAGTAGCCAAAGCAAACCCTGTTCTGCCAAGCCAGGGACATATAGAACTCTTCCTATTTGATACAAAATATACATATATTGACACCCTGGCTCTCTTGTAGCCTTGCACACTGCATCTTTCCTGCAATGTACCAATCTTGCACCCTCCAGTCAATAAAAAATGTGTTGCAAAAATGCTGCCATAAATAAAGGTTTGTGCCACAAAATTTGCCATTTCATGCCGCTAAATCCTGGAGGGTCTGACTGAAGGTGCTGTGTGACACAATGTAAAAGATGATTCCTATGGAGTTTCAGACTCCACAACCAACAGAAACCGTGTTCAAATCACATTAAAATACATGTGAGAGTGGGGGAAAAGGGTCTCGCTCTTTCCAGGTTAAAAAGTCCTAAAAATCCAGCAAAGTTGCTGGGGGTCTCTAAGATGGAGAGGAATTAGTATATTCCTGAGAATTCTCCCTAACACTGCAGCGCCGGTTCCCATCCACGGAAGTGAAGGGAACTGGCGCTGCATGGTCTCGGTCGCACACAGCGAAGCGTGCCGCCCAAAGTTAAGTAAGGGGAGCAGGGTATACAACAGCAATTTAGCTGTGGGGTTATTTCGAATACGAACATTTAGAATTTGACTTTTTCGTCTTGGAAATGTTCGTATTCGAAATAACGCACATCCTTGTTCGAGCTCCTTTAAAGACATCTAGTCTCTTGAAAAGAAATGTACTAGGACTTGACTCTAAGGGTGCTAGGAAAGGACTTTCAAAGGGATTGTGTCCTCTGACGTATTCCTTATCTTTGATAATACGTTTCCAGCTTGCTGGCCTCGGAAATTTTTTCTGTAGAGGGCGCTGCGTGTCGACGTCCGCCGAGTCGATGTCCCTCGACGGCCACTGTATCGGCACCGACGTCGTCATGCCCATAAATAGCCACGCGCGGCGTCCGTTGCTCAGTTCTGTTTTTCTGCGCTTCGTGGGGCCTCGGAACATCGTTGCTCAGTTCAGTCAGATAATCTAATCTACATCTACTCGAAATATACCAACTCGTTCTCTATGGCATCGTCATCAGAACCGACAACGCTGCGATCCGGCTTAAAAAAATGTTGAGACTGCGGTAAAAAAATGTCGATAACGGATCCACACAGGATCTGCTTGTGGTGCTTCGGAGCCGAGCACCATTGTTCGGAGTGTGAGGACTGCATGTCCATGACGGCGAAAGCCTTGAAGGCAAGGGGAAACTCGAGAGAGGTAAGTCAGTCAAAGCCTCCTCGAAAGTTTCTTCGGTCAAGACATTCGTCTCCTCGCCGTCAAAAACATTCCCATTCTAGATCTCGAAGTAGCTCCCACCATTCGTCGAGATCAAGACACTCAAAGAAGATACGTCGAAGATCCCCTTCCTCGTCTTCCGTTTCCCCAGAAAGGGTCTCCTGCCCCACAAAACACAGCACTCAGGCTGAGTGGGAGGAATTCAGGAAGAAAATGTTAAGCGTCTTCGAGAAAGCGGCCTCGTCCCCCTCGAAGACAGCTGATGGTGATACCCCGGGTGAAAAACCCAAAAAATCAAAATGCCGCGAGTCACAGCACCCGGCGAAACATTCCACCCGAGAGCGCCACAGGCCATCGGGTAAGAAAGCACCATCTTCGTCGTCGAAGATCCCTTCGCCATTGACGCTGTTGTCGAAGGGTTCTTCGACGCATCGGTCGATCGACTTGACGTCGACATCGACGCCGATGAAAGAGAAGACCACGGCTACTCCACAGCCAACGGTGATTCCAAGAGCCTCCGGCACGACGCCGAGACCGTTGTCAATGTCCTCGAGTAGGATCCCGATCCTCTCGTTCTTCGAGGTCTCTTCCGGTTTTCTTTCGGCGCCTTCGAAGCCTGTCACATCGGCGTCGCCGACATCGACGTTTTCTCGCCCAATAATGACGAATTTGGCTCCTTCTGCCTTAGAAATGGGTTTTATACAATTTCAGACGTCAGAGTACCCTGGATTATCTTCAATTTATGAAGAAGGGGAAGATTCTGACCAGGAAACCTTCGAGTTGCAGAGGACCACACTACCTGTTTCAGAGGATTTCACCTCTGAGGAAAGAAGGTTGAAAGACCTACAGTTGTCATTACATGAGGCAAGTGGGCTGGACACTTCCCCAGAAGTGGATTTTGTTAAGCCAGACCCAGGGGAACATGCCGAAACACACTATAGAACCCTGATGGCAAGAATGATTGAATTCATGGGTTGGTCTGCGCCTTTGCCTGTTTTTCAACAGGATGACCTGACAGACATATTAGACAAAGGTCCACAGGAGGATCCTGTAGTCCCCTTCCATACAGCCTTACAAAGAAAAATTGCATCTAACTGGGAAACTCCTGAAGTTATCCCTGCTGTCAATAAAAGTTTATCAGCCAAGTATAGGGTAGCTGCTGCTGACCATGAATACTTATCGAAACGCCTGACTCCAGAGAGCCTGGTGGTCCAAGCAGCAATTTCATCAAGCAACAGGACCGCTTACCCTACTGTCCCACAGGATAGAGATGACAAGAGGTACAATTCTATGGCAAAGAAAGTCTTCTCTGCTTGTAGTATGGCGTTGAAGTCCAACGCCACCTGTACGCTCGCCAGATTCAGTCACACACTGTGGGAGTGTGCTTCATCAGCGGCTGACTGCATACCCGAAGGAGAGGAAAAGGAAGCCTTCCTTAACATTATTAAAGATAGCAAAGATGCCATGTGCGAGTCTCTTCAAACTGGCATCGATTCCGCTGACAGTATCAGCAGGGCCATGGCGGCAAGTACAACAATCCGCAGGCATGCGTGGTTGCGAAAGTCTGGTTTTGCTCCAGATGTACAGGCCAGACTTTTGAATATGCCCTTTGACGGCTCTTCATTATTCGTAAAAAAGGCTGATGACAGTCTGGAAAAGTTGCAGACATCTAAAGCAGCAGCAAAATCTTTAGGAGCTGCTATCCGCCAAACTCCTTTTCGCCCCTCAGGAACCTCTGGGAGAGGAAAGTCCTTTCGCTATTATTCCGCATTCGGGAAAGGCAGAGGACAGCCGACTCAAAGAGGCCAAAGAAGATCCACCTGAGGTGAACGGGTCAAAGGTACTAAGGCCGGAGCAGGTGCCTCTTTACCCTCGGCATCTGCATCAGCCGCCCCCAAACCACTCTGAGGTCTTTCCACACAAGACACCTGTAGGGGGCAGGTTAACACACCATCTGACGGAATGGCAGGCTATAACGTCAGATGCTTGGGCATTGGAGACAGTTGCCCAGGGTTACTGCCTACCCTTTCTACACATCCCTCAGTCATCCACCGGGGAACAGCTCTCTAAAAGTTCCAGATCCGCTCCTCTTGCAGGAAATTATAGAACTGCTAGAGAAAGGTGCCATAGAACCGGTACCTGTAGCGGACAGGAACAAGGGCTTGTACTCCCCCCTACTTTCTCATACCAAAGAAGGACAGAGGACTGAGACCCATCCTGGACTTACGAGAATTGAACAAAAGTTCCTCAGGAAGGACAAGTTCAAGATGGTAACTCTCTCTCAGATCCTTCAGGCCCTCCAGCACCAGGACTGGCTGGTATCTCTGGACCTTCAGGATGCTTATTTCCATGTGCCAATCCATCCCAAACACAGGAAATACCTGAGGTTCGCAATTGGCGACTCTCATTATCAATTTCGAGTTCTGCCATTTAGGCTGACCTCCGCCCCGAGGGTCTTCACCAAGCTAATGTCGGTAGTGGCTGCGAGTCTAAGGAGGGAAAGGATCCACGTCTACCCCTACCTGGACGATTGGCTGATCAGGGCTGTATCTTCGGAACAAGCTCAAACCCAGCTAGATTATGTCTGCCACTTCCTTCACAAACTGGGCTTCTCCCTCAATTTAAAGAAGTCACAGATGATACCATCACAGAGACTCCAGTTCATTGGAGCGGTCCTGGACACTTCCCTGGAAAGAAATTCTCGCCAGCCGAGGTAAGGGCTCAAGATATTCTGCAGATGGTCAACAAGTTTCAAAATGCCCAACGTCTCTCAGCCTTCGACTTTTTGAGGTTGCTAGGCCTCATGGCATCCTGCATCTTCCTTGTGCCAGAGGCTCGCCCGAGAATGAGATCTCTTCAGTGGGCACTAAGAACTCGGTGGTCGCAATTCTCAGGGAGAATGACAGATCTCCTCCGGATTCCGGACAAAGAAGCCCTCCACCTTCAATGGTGGGCCTATCCAGAGAACATCCTGAAAGGAGAACTGTTTTGGCAACCATGGCCGGAGATAACAGTAGTCACAGACGCCTCACTCACGGGTTGGGGAGCCCATGCCAACGACTTGACCATCAGCGGTCGTTGGTCTCCATCGCAGTCCAGACTACACATCAACCTATTGGAGCTGAGAGCGATCAGACTAGCGCTGAAAGCTTTCCTGCCATCAGTACAGGGGAGAAATGTCCTGATAATGACGGACAACACGGTGGCCATGCACTACCTCAACAAAAGAGGAGGCGTACTGCCACTGTGCAGAGAGGCAATGCAGCTCTGGTTTTGGCCAATTCGGGAAGGAATCTCTCTCAGCAGTCCACCTAGCCGGAGAGAAGAACTCGACAGCGGACGCTCTGAGCAGGCAGAGCAGTCTCCCACGAGTGGGAGCTAGCTCATAAAGTCATTCAAGAGATCTTCGCCCTTTGGGGAACCCCTCGGGTGGATCTGTTTGCCACAAGCACCAACAGGAAGTGCAATCTGTTCTGTTCAAGGGAATTTCCTCCGAGAGGAGCTCTAGGAGACGCGTTCGTAGTGGACTGGGAGTTTCCACTCCTTTACGCGTTTCCACCAGTCCCTGTTATTCCTCAAATGATCAGGAGGTTGATAAGATTCCAGAAAACCATGATCCTAATTGCCCCGGACTGGGCCAGGAGAGCGTGGTACCCGGACCTTCTAGATATGTTCATCTGCCCTCCAATCCGTCTTCCACTCAGAGAATCTTCTCTCGCAGAAGGGAGGTCAGGTTCTCCATCCAGACACCAGAACCCTCAACCTTCACGCTTGGCTTCTGAAAGGGTGATGTACAAGGATTGGGATCTCCCTGATGACGTCATGGAGGTGTTGCTTTCGGCCAGAAGGCCAGCAACAAAGTCTTTATACCGCTGCCGTTGGAACAAATTTTGCAGCTGGTGTAGGGAAGAGAATATCGACCCTTTTTCATGTGGTACACCAACGGTGTTATCGTTTCTACTCTACTTGGCAAATTCAGGCCTTCAAGTTGGCACTGTAAAAGGCTATCTCGCAGCGCTTTCAATCTTCAAGCGCACTGCGGATGAACCATCGTATTTCAAACTCCCTCTAGTGATACAATTTCTCAAAGGATTAACTAATATTTATCCTCCAAAACCATTCCAGGTTCCCTTATGGGACTTAAATTTAGTCTTAAACTTCCTAATAGGCACTCCGTTCGAACCACTTCACTCTTGTTCGCTGAGATTTCTCACGCTTAAAACTGTCCTATTGGTAGCACTAACATCTGCTAGGAGGGTGAGCGAGCTACAAGCTCTCTCCTGTAAACCCCCCACATACAATTTTCCACAAGGACAAAGTTGTCCTACAGGTGAAGCCTAATTTCCTCCCAAAGGTGGTTTCTGAATTTCATATAACTCAGAAAATTACCTTACCTTCGTTCTACCCTCCTTCCCATCCGGGGATAGAGGAAGAAAGGCTACATAGGCTGGCCCCAAGGCGAGCTCTAAGCTTTTACATCAGAATGGCTAGGATCAGGCAAGCAGACCAACTGTTTGTAGGATACTCAGGTCACAAGTTGGGACTACCCATAAAAAAACAAACCATTTCCAGGTGGATTATTTTGGCCATTCTGGAATGTTAAAACTGGCAGGGAAAGAGCCACCCCAAAATCTTAGGGCTCATTCAACCAGGGGTATCGTAGCCTCTTCGGCTCTCCAAAGAGGGGTACCGGTCCGATACATATGTGCGGCTGCCACATGGTCGTCCACACATACATTCACAATTTTACAACCTGGATTCCTCCACTAGTCAAGAGACCAGATTTGGCAAGGCCGTATTACTTTCGGTCCATCCCTAACATAACATTTTAACTCCCACCTCCAAGTACATGCCACTGTTATGGGAGTCTATCAAAGATAAGGAATACGTCGGAGGACACAATCCCTTCGAAGAACAAGTTACTTCTTACCTTGTAACGTTCTTTCGACAGGATGTTCCTCTGACGTATTCCTTATCGCCCCTCCCATCCATCCCTGCAGTAATACTTCCCTTGTGGTTGCAGCTTACGCTCCTTCAAGGTCAATAACCAATTCAGGCATGACTTCTCTTATGCTACAAAACGGAACTGAGAAACGGACGCCGCGCGTGGCTATTTATGGGCATGATGACGTCGGCGCCGATACGGTGGCCGTCGAGGGACATCGACTCGGCAGACGTCGACGCGCAGCGCCCTCTACAGAAAAAATTTCCGAGGCCAGCAAGCTGGAAACGTATTATCAAAGATTAAGTAATACGTCGGAGGAACATTCCGTCGAAAGAACGTTACAAGGTAAGAAGTAACTTGTTCTTCTAAAGTGTAGTGCCTTTTGTTAATAAGGTTGTGTATCGTGTTTACAACTTCTTTCTTTCCTACTTACTAATTCTGATTTGGTTCTTAACTTTTTCTTTATTCACTTGCTTTGCTACACTACAGTTGCTAAGATTGTTTTAAATGTGCTAAAAACTAGTGTTAGTGCTCTGCAGCCAGAGCACCCCCAAAGTGAAAGTGTATTTAATAGCAGTGTATGTTTGGTGCGATACCTTTGGTTTTTAATTGTTAGTAGTTTGTCTAAGGCCTAAATAAACAAATAGTATTTTTCTACATTTTTCGAAACTTGTTAGCATGCTGTGTGTTTAACTGAACTCTGAACTCTTCGCCAATCGCACTCTCCCAAATTGGTCTTACTTCTCAGTCACACTACCTTGATAGTGTGGATAGACATTAGTTTCTTTCGCTGCTTACCAGAATCGGGTGACCTCGCAGAATGTGTCCACTGGGCTGATTCTGATAATCCACCTAAACACTGGCACTTGTGACTCTTACTTCCAGCCTGCACTAAACACCTCCTGTTTTGCACATTTTTCCCTCCATACGACCCACCAGTCCCTCCTTTTTGTTACAGAGCCATGCACAGTGAAGCTGCCAAAATCTAGATATGACTGCACCTCACATTATGGATTAATTTTTGTCTTCATTAAAGATTGGCTCTGGGTCGAAGCAAATTGTAGCCCTTTTTGGGGATTTCTTCACTTGAATTACGAGGATTTAAATGCCTCCTTTTTAGGTCAACTAAATAGTGCTTGATTTGCCCTTGAAGATTCCATGGTTTTTCTGCTTTTTTTTTTTTTGTCCAAAGGAACCCTAGTCTTGTAATGGAGATTGAGGTGGTGTTGGCTCCACGTCTTTCCTGTTTTTCTAATGTCTTCCTCTGACACTTGAGTCTCAATTTGTTTTGACTTCCCAGTTATTTCTACTGAAGCATCTAAATTAACAATAGTGACAGTTGTCTATCCAGTAACTTGTACTAAACTGTTGGTTCTTAGCAGTAAGCACAATGTTAGTTTGACATTAATAATCTTGTGTAAACTGCTTGCCTGCTTGTTTATTTACTCTACCAGCTGGATTGTGTGTGAGAATACTCTACACCGGGCTTTCCTTTTTCTCTACTAGATTATGCATCGTTAATGATCAGCTCCATGTTCGTCAAGCAACCACAGAGGAGATCCGCAAAGCCTTTGTCACACCAGCTCCCACCCCATCTAGCAGTCCAGTGCTTACCTTGCCCTCGACGCACCAGGAAATGCTGCAGGCCTTCTCCTTACAGTCTGGCATGAACCTTGAGTGGTCGCAGAAGTGAGTTCTTGTTCTATCATGTGCATTCTGTTGATTTGGCTCTTTGTTGCTATAACTTTTGCTTCCTGCTCTGCATCCTTTACACTGGAGTAGGCAGTTATTAATGCCTGTGGGTAACATGTGCCATTAGTACTGTAAATGATTCAAGATCTTGAAGAGATTTTTCTACAGCCCACTGGTCTAGGTAGAGCAAGGTTCTTACCAAAAGATAGACCCTTGTTTAATGAGCAGCCGTGGCAGAGCAGTCTATCTTTGTTCAAGGAACAGGAGATGACTGGTGGACATGTACAGCTAGTCCCAATCGATAACCCTAGAGAAAACACCGGCAAATATGCACTTTTATTTCATACTTCCACAAGTCAGTAGAAGGTCATATGAGGAGTGTCCGTTTAGAACACCACATGGGTAAAGACGGTAATAAGGCCTAATTGAGACCCTTCTCAATATAGGTTTAAAGTTAACCCATTGTAGCCAGCCCTATAAATTAGAATGCTAAGGGTGTGGATTTCCTCGAGAACCACCCTCGCACCCGAGTCTGAGGTATGCGCTCACCCCCGGCACAAAGAAATACAGCCTCGACGATATACAAACTAACATTGTCCGTGTTAGGAAGAATTCTCAAAAATCTGTTAATTCCCTCGACCTTAGAGACCTCCAGCACAACTTTGCTGGATTTTGAGGACTTGATTTTTGTAACCTGGCGAGAGTGAGACCATTTTCCCCACTCTCTCATGTATTTTAATGTGAATTTTACCTATGTTTCATCTTTTTACAATTGTCACAAAGCACCTTCAAGTGCAGTGGCACAGGGAGGTTCTTCAGATTTCCCAAGGTTTAAATACCTTCCCTGGGATCAACTACTTTTCCCAGAACAGTAAAGTGAAATTGACTTTACTTAGCATTGTCCTTGCTAGACCCAGCACACCCTATCTTACAATAGAGTGCTGGGTGGGGGGGTGGGGGGAGTTACTTGGTATCGCCTGTATCTAAATGCTCATGTAACATTTTTTGTTACCCTTTCCTCAATTGACTGGCTGGTGGCAGTGGTTTCGTTTTTGAACTACCTTGGTTTGCATTTACCGTGACCGTTCGCGGCTCCGGTAAAGTAACCATGGGAGCCATCTTTTTCAAAATGGCATCCAGCCATCTTTGCTAAAATGGTGCTCGCTCTTCTTTTTTCACCAGGTCTTTGTGAGAATGTCCTTGAGTGTTTCTCTGCGTGGCAAACCAGGTTTCGTGCGGGCTTCAGGAGTGAAACCCGACTCTGGCTCCAGAGTGTGTCGGGTGGACAGGAAGTGAGGGAGGTGCCCGAAACATCCTGTGCTTAGTCTCCTAGGAGACCCAAATGCACTCTGGCGTGATTGGCTGGCTGACTGTCCGGCAAGGACAGCCACCGTGCTGGGTGAGTGGCAGCTAGGCTGGAATGAATGGGAGAAAACTGTTTGAAAGGCAGAGTCTACCACTGGAATGAAAGAACCGAAGACCAGCTGGAAGAGGACGGCTGCTGCAACTACTGGACTGTTGGTTTGCCCGGTGGAGCCCTGCTGCAGGTCCGAAACGCCAAGTTCACCTCCATAGAGAAGCCCTTCCTTTGAGTTGGTAGGACCAAACAACTCATAAGCCATCTGGACTCCATTCTCGGAGCTGGTTAGGATTAACCAGGGAGGAGGACACCAGCTTGTGTGCTTGAAGACAGCTACCGGAATTGAAGAATTGCCATTTTGCCAGCTTGGTGATCCGTCCCGTGCATTGCAGGAGTCGCCAGCGTCGTCCCTCATGTCCCCACTACTGAGGCTCAGCCAGGCTTATCTCAAGAGGGAATGTGAGCTTGTAATGAGGTTACACAGAGGTCTACAATTACAAGTATTCAAATAAACTTACACTCAAGGTTTCTTGGTAAAACTCTTGTTAATGTATTACACAGTCAGTTAGAAAACATTCACTAAAAGGAGGCAATCAAGATCACACAAAAATATACTACAATACTTCACACTAACCAGCATTTAAACTACTTTGCAGGAGGAGCAAAATGGCATTCGGAGCATTTGAAGTAGGAGCAAAAAGGCATAAGTTAATAAAACGAATAGTAGAGTTCCTTTTAAACAGTGCAAATAGTTTGAGTTCACAAGAGGGGTTGATCCAATGCAATGGGTAGGCCAAAGTCAATGGGCTAGATTCTTGTATAGGTAAATAAACAGTTCTGGTAGTTAAACGGAAAAGTCTTTGCCACGGTTCTCTGAAGTAGTTCTTAGAAGAAAGATTCATATGTCGGGTCAAAAGCTGACTAGGCCTGCAAGTTGCCAAAGTTTCACGCACATACGCAGTGAGAGTTAAGGTCTCTCGGTCAGGTTTTCACAGTACCTTATTTTGAAGAAAAAGATGCAGCTGAAGACTTCTGTTCCTGGCAGTTCCTGCAGATCTCGCTATTCCTGAGCCTCAGTCGTGGGGACAAGGATGACATCGGGGGACTCCTGCAGTGCAAGGGGACTGGTCACAAAGCTGGCAAACTGGCAATTCTTCGATTCCGGTAGCTGTAGTCAAGCACACAAGCTGGTGTCCTTCTCCCTGGTTATTCAGTTTCCTGCAGCACTCTGAGGAAAATACAACCAGCTCTGAGAATGGTGTCCAGGTGGCTTATGAGTTGATTGGTTACACCAGCTCAAAGGGAGAAGTTGTTCTTGCAGGGCTTCTCTGTCGAGATGAACTTGGCGATTCGGACCTGAAGCAGGGCTTCACCGGAAAAACCAACGGTCCAGGAGTTGCAGCAGCCGTCCTCTTCCAACTCTTCTTCGCTTCTTTCGTTCCAGTGGTCGACTGCCTTCCAAGCCAAGAGACTAGCCTTTTATTTAGTTTTCTCCCTTTCATTCCAGCCTAGCTGCCACTCACCCAGCAGGGTGGCTGTTCTTGCCGGACAGTCAGCCAGCCAATCACGCAAGGGTGCATTTGGGTCTCCTAGAAGACTAATCACATGGAGTTTCGGGCACCTCCCTCACTTCCTGCCCACCCCAGACACTCGGGCGCCAGAGGCGGTCTTCAGTCCTGAAGCCTGCCAAATGTGTAGAAACAAGGGGACCAAACCTAGTTTGGCGCGCAGAGACAAACTCTAGAAAGACCTTTCCAAAAAGAAATGGCGAAAAGACTGAGACCTGTTTAAACAAAGGAGGCTCAGGCGCCATCTTGAAAAACATGGCTCCCGCGATTTAATGCTACCGGTGTTCGCGGTCGGGAAAAATCTTGGTAGTTTGTTGTAAAAATACTACCACCAGCCATTTCGAGAGGAAAGGGTAGCAGGGGACTGCTACGTGAGTTTCTAGACATAGGGGATACTAGGTAACCCCTCCAGCACTCTATTGGAAGATGGTGTGTGCTGGGTCTAGGAATTTAAAAAGACTAGTAAAGTCAATTTAACTTTACTTTCTCTTGGAAACAGTAGTTTATCCCAGAGAAGGTATTTAAACCTTGGGACAGCCTAAAAGTCTTCCCTCTGTCACTGCACTGAGGGTGCTGTGGAACATGCATGAAAAGATGCCTATGGAGTTATCTAAAACTCCATAATCAAAGAACACAAGAGTAAAACACACATCAAAATACACGAGAGAGTGGGGACAAAAGGCTCAAACTCGCTCCAGGTAAAATCAAGTCTTCAAAATCCAGCAAAGTTGCTGGGGGGTCTCTAAGGTGAAGGGAATTAGCACATTTATGAGTATTCTCCCTAACAGGCGGCAGAGGTGTCGAGGATGAATACTGTGCAGCCTTCTGCAACTGCTCTTCTTGTTAGGTCGTACCAGGCGCACACTAGGGAGAATTTCTTCGAGTGGTCTGAAGCCAGATTGGGCAGGATCAAGGTGGTTGTTGGCTTCAGTGAAAAGATTGAGCTGCTTGTATGCTGTATGGTCCATGAGTTTGGCCAAGAAGCGGGTATTGGAGATGGCCGGTAGTTCTGGGGGAGGAGTGGGTCGAGTCGTTTTTTGAGGAGGGGTTTGATGTAGGTTTTTAAGACTTCCAGGAAACGTTCCCGATAGTACTGCCTGCGCAGGTTGAGACTAGGATGTTTGTGAGGTTGGTGGGTGTTTTGAATTTAACATTGCCTAGTGTGTGTATATATAATACGCATATTTTTATATAACTACATTGTGTTTCCTTGACTAAAAGTGTGCTAAAATCTTTGTACTCACTACAGCCCTTCTCCCTCTAAGCCTGGCTGCTCAGGCATTGCTACCAGCAAACTTGTATAGTTCAGGCCTATACTTGGAGTTGGAGCCCTGTGCCCCCAAGTGGGAGTACAGTCCTACCACAGGTGGACTTTAGTAAAACTCCCTACGAACCCATTGTGCTTTACTTTGCCTTAGGGGAACACGGGCCAAGGAAACTTAATTTCCTTGCCAAAGTAAAACCTGACAGATGCCAACCTGTAAACTCAGAAGAGTTTTTGCCAGACTCTGCTGCCTTGATCACTGAACATTGAGAGATTCGCCTAACACAGGGTTGGACTTCCTAAAATAGGCTAACTAAAGTTATAAAAAGTTGTCAAAGTTTCTATAAGTTTGCATATGTTTCAGGAGGCTTGATTTATGTAATTTTTACCTTTTATTCTTCTCCTGTTCTATTATTGTGTGATAGTACTTCACTTACTTGAATGCTACAAGCCTTACTGTATATAAATGAATACCTATTTTTTTTTAAATTACTTCTAATGTATAAGAGTTGAACTAAGTGTATGCTCCGAGTACTGTGTGCCTCACTGCAGCCCTCCTAGAATAAGCCTGGCTTCTCATCCTCAACTACCAGACCTTTGGGTAGTTCAGGCTAAACTTAAGCGGTGCAACCCTGTTCATCCAAGGTGGGCTTTCTAAAATCTTGTCACAGACAGTACTTTGTCAAAAAACTTTAACAGTGATACTTTTTTCATAGCCCATCTCAAACTCCTATACTGGTGTTCTCTTGCCTCATCTCTCAATTTTCCTTTTATCAAATTTGTTTTCCTTTGAATATTTCCATTTGTTATTGCGTCTTCTCTTTTGCTGCCTTTTCCTTACTAATGCTTCTCCATTTAATCTTTCTACTTGCTTAATCCTACTGCGCGTCACTCAATTTTCCTTTCCTTTTTCTTCACTCTTTTCTATCTCTAAATACCACGCACTTTTTCTGTACTGCATTTTCATCAAACTCCATTTTTATTTCCTGCTTTACTCACTGTTCTATTCACCTATCCCCTCCCCCTTTTCTCATATCTGTTTTTCTCCATAGGTGCCTTATTGACAATGACTGGGACTTTGCTCGATCAGCACAGATTTTCACACAACTTAAGGTAAGTGTTTTAGAATAGAGGTTACCATGCCAGTCATACCTCTTTAATTACTTTAAATGCAAAAAAGTGGGCTATCTTTGATTTTATGTCACTATTAAAGGCCTCTTACCTAATTCCTCAT
The DNA here is from genome assembly GCF_040938575.1 of Ambystoma mexicanum. Lineage (NCBI taxonomy): Eukaryota > Metazoa > Chordata > Amphibia > Caudata > Ambystomatidae > Ambystoma > Ambystoma mexicanum. The sequence continues at coordinate 1,121,115,696 of NC_090923.1, read as the reverse complement.
TGTGGATGTCTGACTTTGACACCCTTATTTTCCCCCCTTGATTGCGATCCTTCCAGCACTCTCTGGTCCTTACCATGTTTCCCCCTTCAACCCGTACGTCTAGATGTGCAGTCGACTGCAATGTCTTTTTTTTCCCCTCCACTTAGCATTTTAATCTAGGGACTGTGCTGTGCTTCATCCACCTTTTTCATAAAGAATGTTTGTTTTTGAGGGGCTGTAATGCTGTTATTTCTATATTGTGGAAGCCACATTGACCTTAAATTCTGTTTGACACTCTTCTCTATTTTATATTCAGTCACATTACAAGGTTCAGTCAGCATTTGGTGTATGGGGTTCGTTTCCCATATCAGATCCTTAGAGTATTTGTCTCATTAAGATCCATTTTTGGAATTAGCCCTGAGGCAGGTTTCTAACAGATCCCTGTTGGGTAAGATTTCCATAGAAATGATAAATCTTCCTGACCTGTGGCAACCCCAGAACTTTTTGCTTTACTGGTGGACTGCACTCTCAGAATAGTTTACTCGTTTTAGGGGTGTCATTTTTAAGACTCTCCTTAGTGTCTTTTTAATTGTATCCTCTTTGACAAGTTTTTGGCACATACTGCCTATTGTTGCTGGGTTGCCCCTGGGGCTCCCATTTTTAACTTTCTCTGACTAACCTTGTGAGAACTACAGTTCCCAAGGATATTTTATCCTCTCCACTTTATTTAGGTGAGACCAGAGCACCCCACCTTATGTGGAGTGCTGGGGAGATGCAATGTATCCCCTTTCTCACTAGCACTTGTTAGGACAGTTTTTCTGAAGTCCAACTAAGGGCTTAGTAAAACCATTCAACTGAGACCGTACAAGACTCCATTCTTAGTATATGTTCGTACCACCTGAGTATATGGTAGCGTAGACTGAGCAGCCAGGCGCTTCTTAGGAGGTAGAGCGAGCTGTGGGAAAGTAGATAGAACCTGTAGTACACCAAGGATTCAATGGAAACACTTAAAACCAGAAGTATTATAAAAATATAAAGGTTTATTTAAAATACAAGTGGGCCAAGTTAAGTCTTTGGGTAAGTACTGGTCATGGTTATAAACCCATTCATAAAAACACACCACTATGCTTGAAGGTACACAGACCAAAGCATTAAACCTTATTCAGAATACCTAACAGTAGTTCTAGGGAAGTTAATCCATATCGTACACATTCAGTATAGGTCACACCTATTCTTGGGGAGTAACACCAATGGTTACTTTTTGATTACTTTCAGTAATACAAGGGTTGTAGACCCTGTCAGTTATGCAGTGACACTTGACAAGGAAATCTCATAGTAAAGAAACATGCAAAAATACTTTTCTTTTCGGAATAGTGGATAAAAGTTATTCTAGGTGAGTAAGACCCTTTTTGGTGTAATATACAAAAACAGCTGCTTTTCAGGTCAGTGAAACAGTCCAAGATAAACAAGAACTCTTTACACTAATCAGGTGCATCGAATAAAGTTATGTTGCACAACAGCTTGAGATTCCAATTCAAAGCGTGGTTGTGTCCACATCGTTCTATATTACCTGTAATAGATGAATCTTGAGATAAAGGATCAATCCCTGGAGCAACACTTTATTTGATGCACCCCATTTCAGATGAGGCGACATCCAACAATTGGAGACTTGTAATTAATTTTGAATTCAATTGCTCGAGACATTCTCTACCCCTTTAGCACTGGTCAGTCCTTCCAGGTAATTGAATCACATGCTTTGGAAATGGGCCTTGAGAACGACCACGTGGTCGAAACACGTGTCGGCTGTACAATACATGGAATACATTCCGGCTATCGTAGAATTACTTTGTTTTGTACATTTGATTTGACATCAATTTACTGTTTTTGAACCTATCTTATGCTGAGCGCGAGTCACCTTCCCAATATTTCATTTGTGCTTACTCTTAGGCAGAAATGCATGCGTTACCCTCTGGGAACACCGCACACAATTAGGACTACAGGTGTAAGCAAAAAAAACAACCTTGGGTATAAGTCTGTACCACACACTTTTTGGTAGCGAGCTGAGCAGCCAGGCTTATCCCAAGAGGGAATGTGAGTAGTAAAGGAAGTTACACCGCAGTATCACAATCACAGTGGTTCAAGTAGACACTTACACTCAAGGTTTCTTGGTAAAAAAAATATTTATACATTTATTTACACAATCATTTAGAAAACATTCACTAATAGAAATCAACTTAATATGAAACACCAATACACTACAGTAACAAACTCTAAGTTGTAGGGACAGTTTGCGCTCCCCTGAAAAAGGAGCAAATGGCACTTCAATTACTTTTAATGGGAATAGAAAGTTATAGGTTTGTACAGTGTCCAGTCAAAGGGTCGAATGAAAAAGGGTTGAATACAATAGGTTCGACTCAAAAGGATCGGAAAAAAAAAATGATCAAATGCCTTTTTTTATAATGATTTTTTTTGGGGGGGGGGTCTTGGTATAGGTAAAAATTGGGGCACAAAAACGGTGGTTTGAACTCCCCCTCCCAATAGTATTTCAAATCTTTTCATTCGACCCTTCACCTACAACCGTTTGCACAATGGATAAGGAAACACTTCTGTTAGGCAATGCAAAGGTTCAGTGTACCAGTAGGGTTAGTTCAATTCAATAGGCCAGGCCAAAGTCAATAGTCTAGTGTTTTTGGATATCACAGATCAGTTCTGGTAACAAACTGAGAAGTATTTGTAAAAGTTCTCGGAAGTAGTTTAGACGAAAAAGAATGATATGCTGGGTCACAAGCTGATTAGGCCTGCAAGTTGGGAAAGTTTCACCAACTTTCTCCGCAAGAGTTAGGATTTCTCAAACGGATGGCACAGTACCTTAATGTGAAGCAAAAAGATGCAGCCGAAGATGTTGGTTCCTGCCGATCTCGCTGTCCTGAGTCTCAGTCGTGTGGACAAGAGGGAGGACGTCGGGGGACACCTGCACTGCACATGATTGTCATCGGAGCAAATAAAATGGAGTCACTTCAGTTCAAGTAGCCGTTGCTTCAAAACACGAATTGGTTTCCCGCTCCCTAGTTAAACCTTAACAAGCATTGAGAATGGTATCCAGGTGTCTTCTGAGTTGATTAGTCCCACCAACTCAAAGGAAGAAGCCGTCCTTGAAGGAGTCTCTCTGTCGAATGGAGTCCAACGGTCCAGTGGTTGCAGCAGTCGTCCTCTTCCAGCTCGTCTTAAGTTCTTTCGTTCCAGTGGTCGACTCTGCCTTCCAGTCCTGGAGACTCGCCTTTTTAAACAGTTTTCTCCCATTCATTCCAGCCTAGCTGTCACTCACCCAGCAGGGTGGCTGTCCTTGCCGGACAGTCAGCCAGCCAATCATGGCAGAGTGCATTTGGGTCTCCTAGGGGACCGAGCACAGGGAGTGTTGGGCACCTCCCTCACTTCCTGCCCACCCCAGACACTCAGACGCCAAGGGCGGACTTCAGTCCTGAAGCTCGCCAAAGGCTCACGAACAAAGGGACCAAACCTGGTTTGGCACGCAGAGTTGAACACCAGAAGGACCTTTCCACAAAGAAACGGCGAAACAAGATGACCAGAGTCTGTTTTTTTACAGAGGGGTCTTGGGCGCCATATTGAAAAACATGGCAGCTTCGATTTTTAGCTACTGGTGTTCGTGGTCGGGAAAAATCGCGGTAGTTCGTTATAAAACCACCACCACCAGCCATTCAATAGGAAAGGTTAGCTTTTTACAGCTACAAGAGTGTTAAGACCTAGGGGATAAGAAGTAACACCTCCAGCACTCTATAGGAAGATAGTGTGTGCTGGGTCTATGAATTCTCTGGGGAACAGTAGTTCATCCCAGCAAAGGTATTTAAACCTTGGGAAGTCCAAAGGACATCCCTGCGCCACTGCACTAAAGGCGCTGTGTGACCCAACAATGAAAAGATGATGCCTATGGAGTTATCTAAAACTACATAATCAAAAAACACAAGAGTAAACCACACATCAAAATACATGAGAATGGTAGAAAAAAAGGCTCAATCTCTCCAGAAAAAAATCAAGTCCTCAAAATCCAGCAAAGTTGCTAGGGGTCTCTAAGGTGAAGGGAATAAGCACATTTCTGAGAATTCTCCCTAACGCTTACTATTTTATAAGTACACTTTTCAACACTTGTTTGACTTTTCAAGGCAGACCCCTTAAAGTATCCAGCCCTTCCCAATTCTCTTACACGAGTTCTCTGATGCAGAAGGGGAGCCACAGTGGTCTAGGAGCCAGCTGTAGGCAGGGTGAGATAGGGCTCAGTTGCAGGCAAAGTCAGAGTTCCAGTGGAAGACTGTTCATACAAGTATTCTACTTTCAAAGTTAGTTGAGGGTCCATGTACTTCAGAAAAGACACCCTGGAGGATTCCAGCAGGGGCCTGGGGCACTGGACGGGCAGACTCCCAATCACAGAAAACACACCAAAGTTACACAGGAATCACAAAAGACATAAGGTAAGTAATACCCAAGCCAACACAGTACCTCAGCACAGAAACCGAGTTTGCAGCAGGAAGACTTCAGGATCTGCAGCCAAAAACCCAGGCGCTGAATTCCTTATCGTGAAGACAGAAGAAAGGACCCTGGATGGGCTTTTTCAGCAGGGATCAACAGGGAAGGCTCCAGGCAAGAGTTTCTTAGCGGCGCGATGCGGTTCTGTGGATTTGACGCCCTTTTCAGGGGCCAGAAGAAGACTGACTAGTGCGGGTCGGATTCTAGTCATTTGCAAGGTCCAGCACTCTGCTGAGGGGACTTTTCAGACTCTATTCACATCTCTGGATGTCCAGCAGGATGGCCACAAAGTTTCAGCAAGATTCGGAATTCATAAGACCGTGCACCGCGCAATGGATCGAGGTCCCAGGGTATTGGGCTATTGTAGCCCCGCAACATCGCAGCACACCGTGGGATGGCTCAAAATGTAGGTCTTTAGTCCAGTGGGTCTCACAGGCTCTGGGTCATTGTTTTTGGAGTCTCCAGTGTTGGAGAATTCTCATAAATGTCCCAATTCCCCTCATTTTAGAGACCCCCAGCAACTTTGCTGGATTTTGAGGACTTGATTTTTTTTACTTCGAGAGTGTGGCCCTTTTTTTTCCCCTCTCTCTCTCATGTATTTTGATGTGTTTACTCTTGTGTTCTTTGATAATGGGGTTTTAGACAACTCCATAGGCATCATCTTTTCATTTGTGTCACACAGCACCCTCAGTGCAGTGACACAGGGAAGCCTTTTAGGCTGTCCCAAGGTTTAAATACCTTCTCTAGGATAAACTACTGTTTCCCAGGGAAAGCAAAGTGAAATTGACTTTACGAGTCTTTAATTACTAGACCCAGCACACACTATCTACTTGGTATCCCCCGTGTCTAGATACTCCATGGAGCAGTCAAATGCCACCCTTTCCTATTAAGATGGCTGGTGGCAGTGGTTTTACAACAAACTACCATGATTTTTCCCGACAGCGAACACCGGTAGCTTTAAATCGCAGGAGCCATGTTTTTCAAGATGGCATCTGAGCCTCCTTTGTTTAAACTGATCCCGGTCTTTTTTCGCCATTTCTTTTTGGAAATGTCCTTCTATAGTTTGTGTTTGCGTGCCAAACCAGGTTTGGTCCCTTTCTTCCATCACCTTTGGCGGGCTTCAGGACTGAAGACCGCCTCTGGCGCCTGAGTGTCTGGGGTGGGCAGGAAGTGAGGGAGGTGCCCAAAACTGTGTGCTTAGTCTCCAAGGAGACCCAAATGCACTCTGGCGTGATTGGCAGGCTGGCTGACTGTCTGGCAAGGACAGCTACCCTGCTGGGTGAGTGGCAGCTAGGCTGGAATGAATGGGAGGAAACTGGATAAAAGGCAAGTTTCTTGGCCTGGAAGGCAGAGTCGATCACTGGAACGAAAGAACCAAAGACAAGCTTGAAGAGGACGGCTACTGCAACTCCTGGACCGTTTGTTTTCACGGTGAAGCCCTGCTGCAGGTCCGAATCGCCAAGTTCACCTCGACAGAGAAGCCCCTGCAAGGACGACTTCTCCCTTTGAGTCGGTCAGACCAATCAACTCGAACACTAAGCCACCTGGATACCATTCTCGGAGCTGGTTGTATTTTCCTCAGAGTGCTGTAGGAAACCGAATAACCAGGGGCAGGGAAACCAGTTTGTGTGCTTGACTACAGTTACCGGAACTAAATGTTTTACCAAGAAACCTTTAGTGTAAGAGTTTATTTGAATATTTGTGATTGTAGACCTCTGTGTAACATCATTACAGCTCGCATTCCCCCCTTGAGATAAGCCTGGCTGCTCTGCTCCGCTACCAAAAACTGTGTAGTACAAACTTGTACCAAAGGTTGGTTTTGCTTACACCTGTAGCCTTAGTTGTGTGTAGTGGTCCCAAAGGTTACTGCATACAAACTCTGCCTAACATCCAGGTTGATTGGAAGGAAGGGTAACGGCAGCCTCTGGGTACACAGCAGGCTCTCCGGATGCTGGAAACCGTCTTAGCTGTGTTTTCATCATCATCCTCTTTGGTTTCAGTTCCATTGGTTGACTACCTCTTCAGCTTCCAGGATCAGACTTTTATGTTGGAACACAGCCTATCAAACAGCCATGCAACATTCAAATTTTGGGGTGGGGGGGGGGGGGTGATGGCAGTCCTTTCAGGACAGCCAGCCTCCCAGTTTGAACTGGAGTCTCGCAGTCAGGCTGGAAGACAGAGGGCTGCATAGTTTTGGACTCCTCCCACGCTTCCTGCCTTCACAGACACTCTTGACGCCTGGGTGGGCTTGACCGAGGTCTCCTGCCCAAAGATAAAGTTAACACAAAGGATTTTCCCACCCTGGATGTTAGGGGAAGGAACAGGAAAGTACAAGGAACACAAAAAATGCGAAAATAGAAGTCGTCATTTTGGCAACATTTTCTTTGCAGTGAGCGCTGTGCACTCGTGGCGCTGATGTCCCTCGAGGGCCGCCATGGCGTGTCGACGTTACAAGTAGTATAAGTATCTCGTGCCGCGCCCGCTGGCTTCGGTTCTGTTTTTTTGTTGTATAACTCGAGCAACCATCCATCCATGTCCCAGACTGTAAACTCTTTGGAAACTCAGAGCGTAAATCACGTAAATTGTACAGCAGGGTAGGCTTTGAGGGGCGATGAGGAATACGTGGAAGGAACATCCAGTCGAAAGAACGTTACCAGTTGGTAAGTAACTTGTTCTTCGAATAGATTGTGTCCTCTCATGTATTACTCATCGTTCATGGACTCACAAAGCAGTGATAATTTTGGAGGTGGGAGTATTATTTAGCCTTATCATGAATGGAATGAAGTACTCCCAAAAAGACCTTCTTGGGAAGAAGAGTCTAAACAATGCTTAACGAAGGTATGAATTGACGCCCAAGTTGCAGCTGAGCAGATGTCGATTACAGGGACTCCCCTCTGAAGAACCTTGTGGAAAGAAACCGAAGCCCTTCCGGCGGTCCCTTTCCCACCATCCTGTAACACTCTCAAATAGCTAGAGTAATCCAGCTGGAAATAGTCTGTTTTCTCACCGCTAATCCCAATTTAGGTCCGGTATAACCCACAAAAAGTTGATCGTCATGGCAGAATTTTTACATTCTTGCAATATAAAAACTCCAAGTCCTTTTTGGGTCCAATCTATGCAACCTCTCTTCCTCCTTGCCCAAATGAGGAGAAGGGTATAAAGTTTGGGAGTGTTATCTTTTGCAACAAGTGAAAGTCAAACTAATTTCGGCAAGAAAGATGGTTTAACTTTAAGGACTAGCCTTATGAAAAGTAGTATAAGGGGGTTTGCATGAAAGAGCTTCCAACTCGCTTACCCTGCGGGCTGATGTTAATGCCACAAGAAGGGTAGTTTTCAGTGTTAAAAGCCTTAACAGGCAGGAATGTAAATGCTCAAAAGGTATACATGTTAAAAGATTCAACAGAAGATTCAAATCCCAAGCTGGGACATGACATGGTACTGAAGGGTACACATTAGTGAGACCCTTCAGAAAACTGACAATAAATGGTAATTTGAAATAGGAAACCTCTTCAGAGTTGCGCTTAAAGATGGAAAGTGCGGCTAGATGTCCTTTTGTTTGTCATGACCTGTCTTCAATCCAACGCAGGAGCTGCTGAGCCCACAGTCCCACTACGATGTAGCGCTCTCAACTGATCTAGAACAGCTGAGTTCGAGATAACCCGGGGGGGGGGGGAATGGAGAAAATAACAAACTCAGACACTGGAACCTTGATCTTCATCCGGTCTCTGTATAGATGAGAAGTGCTACAGCCTAGAGGGTGTTAGTTCTTGTTCTAAAGAAGTATAGCTCATGACACTCTAGTACTCTGTGCTGTTCCCTTATGAAGGATACAGTGTATAAACATTAACTCAAATTATCCCAAAAATGTATAGAAAATAAAGTGTACCCCTAAATTCTCAACAGGAGAAATATTTGGTCAACAGCCTTCAGTTTTTATTTTCTTTATTGCGTTTATAGTTTACAGAAAACCTTACGACATGTACAGAATATTCAAAAGAGAAATTAAAAAAGAAAACATTTATCAATTCAGTTTTAAAAGTACAACATATATCGCCACATAGATTAGAAAATACGTAACATCTTGTACATCAAAATTATGAGTCAATCAGAGTTCAGTCAAAAATTCATCACATCAAATATAAAACCATTAGATAGCCAAATTCTTTTTTTCCAATTCTATTGTTGCCCATTGCAGGAACTTATTAAGGGCCAGAACCAGGGAGATGTTGGCCCCCCACATAAATCTACTCCAGAGGAGGTTAACAGAAGAGTCCAAGTTTTTATCTAACGTATCCTTGAAACTCTCAAGACGCTTAACCTCAAAGTGAGGACAAGTAAGAACTAAATGTTTGTGTCTCCAATGAGTCCCTATCCCCACAGAATCTACATGGACTCTCTGGATGATCCAGCTCTAGCTTGGAGTAATTATTCCAATACTTGGCCCTCTCAAGAGTCGGCATCTGGTTGTGCCTGAATCACATATAGCTCATTCTACCCTTAGAACAGGGAAACCTCTGAAAGTACAGTGGAGTGCATTCCCTAGCAGGCAAAAATGTAGAATATTCCCTATAGGTGGAATAAGAGGTTAAACATTCAACATTGTCAACCCAGTCAGCCCTAAAAAGTGGCATCTTCACTATCCCCGGACGTTGGGTAAGATCTTCTATGGTTACTCCAAGGGAAAGCAACACCAACTTCATGTTGGAACAAAACTTTTACATAGATGGAACAGAATCGGCACACATAACCTCTCCTAATATTTCGTAGAGGGAGTTTGTCAGAGGGTCACTTATTTTCCTAAAGGCACTAAATTGTTATCAAACATGCCTTGCTTTAAGAGATATTGGGCAAAGCTTATGGCGTATGACCTTGTTGGCCACGATAAGCCCAATATCTCTTTCCAAAGTTTCCCTTATATGGTATTAAGGTTTTGACTCATGTCATGGATACACAAATCAAGATCGTATAAAAGAGTGGGCTCAAATTTAGCAAGATCGTAGCGCTTCATAGGAAGCAGCGAAAATGTACACACTTTCCGCTTCAAGAATTTTAGTTGGATTTTGAGCTTATAAGCTTTTTCTGTAAGGCTAGTTTTTCAGAATTCAGAACTGACCCTATTTGTAAGTATGTACCAGAGATAAGTAATTTCCTGAGCCTGAGCCACTGGTTCTTGGCCCGTGACCCACTTGTATGTCTGCACCTTATTTTTTTTTGTTGAAAAAACAAGTACCTGGGATTTTGACGGGTTGGGCGAGAGATTATTTGCCATGGCATACTAAAGAAAAAGATGCATTTTCAATTTAAGGCCACGGGGGTGTGATCTAAAAGTATAAAATCGTCCGCAAAAGCCATCCACTCGATCCCACTCCTCCCCAACCTGGCCAGAGCAATGGAAGGACCCTGCCACAATCCCTCCACATCACACACATACAGGTTGAAGAGAATGGGAGCCAATGAACTGCCCTGCTTAACCCAGACTAAGGTAGCAATCTCCTGGGAGAGAGACCGCTCCTTAGTCGAGCAAACCCTTATTGTAGTATTTGTATGGAGCAGTGCGCAGTATATTCCTGGTTAGCATCTTTGACCACAGTCTTGATCTAATAACTCAATCGAAAGCGTTAGAGGTCCAGAGATGCCAGAAAAACCTCACCCAAATGGGTCTGGTGTACCGAACCTCTCAAGTGATCCAAAACCGTGGCATTCAAGGAGGTACCATGTTCTTCTCTAAAACCCACTTGGAATTTACTCCGAAGCGAGTTGTCTGTCTATACGATTCAGGTCCCTTAGTAGCAAGATGGCGAAGACTTCACTGGTCGCGTCAATGAGCTCTATCGGCCTATAATTAGGTACTGAAACGTCGCCCTTTTTGTAAATGGCACAATAATAGATTGGACCCAGGTAGCTGTCACAGTGTGAGTCTCAAAGATCTAGTTAAAAGTGGGCTTCAGTAGATCGGCCCACAAGCCTGGCTCTTCCTTAATCACAAAGGGTAGAATACCATCCGGGCCCGAGACAGCTTAAGTTTACGTATGGCCCATACAATATCCTTGTGGTCCCAAGGGCAATGTCCGACCACGAGCAATCCCTGATCAGAACCACCCACTTCTATGAATCTAAAGGTCAAGGCAAATTTGTTGGGATAATAAGTGGCCCACACTGCCGCTTGGATAGAGCAATCTAGGCTCCCTTTATTGGGATCTAAAGTCCAATTAACCGTGGACCAGAATTTGCCGTCCCTTCCCTTACATAGATTTTCCATCATATACTGATGGAGGGCCAGATAGTGGTCCATCTTCAATGATCTTACTAGGTTTTTATGCCTAAGAATAATTTTTCTTTTTAGAACCCCCAAACTCAACTGCTGACAGGACCTGTTTTTTGAGCACGATCAAATCCCTACGTTTAAATATCTTAGAATTGTACATTCTGGTGTCCCACTTAGGACTACAAAATGTATTGGAGGAATTATCTCCCAGTTTACTGACCCTAGAAGCACAGACAAGTACGATGTTATGGAAGGAATTATCAGTGCCTGGGGTAGTATTTCTCCCCCCCACCCTCCCATCCCCCTTATTGGATGAAGCTGTGTTTGTTGGACAGTCTATTAGAAGAGATTTGAACTTCCTAATTGTATTTCTGTTCCACTTAACTGTTCTCCCTTGTTTAGCCACTGAAAGCCCCATAAAATCTGGCCTAACATGACTGCCCGTGTAAGGTAGAGTCAAAATGAAAGGGAGGGGAATATGGTCTCCTAAATCAGCTTGAATGTGTCTTCAGTTACCACAGGATTTTTTCAGTCTGTTAGCCACATAAAAAAGTCTAACCTGGAACTGTAGGGTCCCCTATGCCAAGTGTGTTTAGAAGTTCCAAAATCGGAGGGTGGTCCATCGTAACCAAGTCCCATCGGATTCCATGTTTGATATTGGGATGGGGGGTATTGGGGATTGCCCCCCTTATCGTTCCATAGGGTTCCCTCAGCACACAATGAATTAAAGTCTCCACCCAACACAACATGTTTCCCATGGCCCTTGTCACACCATTCACCAAGAGTCTCACTCGAGCCTTCTTCAATAAACAGGATAGGCTCTACAGAATTCTCTGACAAACATAATGCCCAGGAGCCAGTCTTTACTACAAACAATTTTACAGTTGAATCCCAGATTACGGTCTACAGCTGTAGTGAAACCTCTGCTGGGTCTTCCACCCATACCCTTTACCGCAGGATGGGAGAATTTATAAAAACTTTCAATTGCAGCTTGGTTAACGTTCATTGTTTCTTGAAATAGGTAAATACGGGGGAAACTGTTGGAAAGTTGGTTGACTATAAATTTGTTCACGTTTACCCCTCCACACACATTCACGAAACAATTTCTATGTTAACAGTGTCATGCACATCCTGTTCCTTGTCTGTTTTATGGTCTCCAAAGTCTTAAGGGCTGGTTGCAACCAAGACCGATCTTGTCCATTGTTTAGTAAATTAGAGATCAAAGATAGTACTGGTGAGGAATTATTGGAATGGTTAGAATTAGAATGTACAGTTTGCCCAGCTGGAATGGACATGTGTTCTTTATATGCAAGGAAGGAGTTAGCCTCTATTGCACTAGAAAGTGTGACCAAATTAAATCCCAAAGACTCAAGATTTTTTTCTTGACCACTCACCATCTCTGCCACCATCTCCGAATGGAAGTTGCTACCATGTGGGGAATGTTGCAGACTGGCAGAGAGATCGCATCAATATCATCCGTGGTTATGGATCTTAAAAGTGGGATCTTAAAAATGTTTAACAAAATCATTCTATTGAGACTTGACACTTGATCCCCCTTATTATTGTTTATCCACCCAATGATTTTTCCTTTGCTTATCGGTACAGCCTCCTTAGGTGCCGATATCTCTTTATTTTTCCATAGATCTATTTGATTCTCCACATTAGGATCCACAGCCACTGGACAAATACCATCCAAGGGGATCACCGTCACGCTTCTCCCTAGCCACACTGCAGCTAATCGACCCCCTCCCCCAATTAACAATTTGTTGATAGTTGTGGCCTGTAAACCCGTAGTGGGGGCAACAATCAGCTGGGTAGCAGTGATCTGTGAGCCGCTAGTGGAAGGGACACACGGGGGCTGCGGGCCAGTAGAGACCCGGGCATGCTTCGTACTAACTATTTTCCCAAATGCAGTAATTTTAGTTTGTTTAGTCTGAGGGCGATTTTGTATACATTCCCCCTAGAACCTACATTGAAGCTGTCTGATGTGCTTTGAGTCTCCACTCCATTTTCTACTACTACACCCAGGACAACCCCAGTTTCGATAGCGACACCTTATATCTACTTATGTTTTTGCCAGCAGATATATTAGCCTCCTCTTGCACAGGTATTTCCCTAATTGCTTTGAGGTTGGAGTTCCTCCCCTTGAGTTTGGTCCCAGGCACATTTTTTGTTTTCCTAACGGCTTTAGCCCCTCGCACATTTCCTGCCTGAGAAAAGGAGTTTTAACCACCTCACTGTTCTCCTGGTTAGATGCAATCAAGGAACCCTCCCCAGGTGGAACCAAATGCTGGGACTTCCTCATCCCGAAAGAAATGAGAAATGCCAAAGACCACCTAGAATTCAGGAAATTACTAAAAACCTGGCTCTACAACATCACAGATTCAAACTGAAAAACCAAACCACCAAATGGGAAACACAATGAAAAGGATGACAAAAATCTAGGACGACAATGACAACATCTAGAACCGAATAAAGAAACTCTTACTAAATCAATAGATACAACACTAAATCTAACAGGACACAAGCGACACCCATGAGGACAGAATACAGCATCCCTAGCCAACTCCCAGTGAACAACCTTCACCCACTCGATAAATGCTACTATAGATCTTACCTCTATAAAGTTGGGTGAACCTTAGCACTTGCCACACTAAGCTGTAGATATTGGCAGCGGCATGGACCGAAGAGAGCTGTGAATGAAGGCACACACTGCCCCTGGATATAATTGCAAGCTTTAGCATTGCCACGTTCGAAGGTGGGTGGGAGCGGTAACGTGAATGAGCAACCAAATAAGATGATGAATGCCGAGCAGTCCAAACACATTGGGGGGGGGGAGCCCGGGCTTACCGATGCCGCCCTCCTAGATTGGGAAGGCTTTCCGGGCTAAACTGCAGGAGACACACAAATGCCAGTCCACCCCGCATACAAACAATGGTCACGTAGGCGGACAGTGCCTAACTTGGGCAAGGTTAAGCATGTGAATGGATGCCATATGGGGAAAGGGGCCGTAAGTATCACACAGCACTGATCTGGACATAGACCCAGACGCCCACACAGCCCACCTGATCAGAAACATGGAAATTTAGCGCCGCACTTCAAGAGAGCAATGCCAATTAACCAACCCACTAACAACTTTACCCTCTGCATACAGCTCTCAAATTCTAACCAAACACAAACCTACAACACAACAATCGGCACAAACTTCACTACACTGCAACAACAAAACAAATCACAAATAGACCTGCACAACAGCACACAACGTCTTCCGACAGTATAACACCCCAAGCCCAGCCAACGGAATTCCGGGCTGAGGCCGCCCACAGCACATCACTGCTCTCTTGCACTTCTCCAGCTGATCCCCACTAACTCCCCCCGCCCCCTTTTTATCAGAGCCGCCAGAGCGCCAGGCGACCACTCCGGTGGTAATAGTGCGCGGTACAAATATCCTTTAACATTAACATCTAGCGGTTCCACAGGTTTTCTTACATGTTTAGATTTTTTCTTGCACTTAGTCCCCATTGGTGGAGAAGTCAGACACTTCTTCTGATTCATCACTACTAATGACTGTAATTCTCCCTCTAGTGGATAGTTCTATATCCTGTCCAGGATAGGCCCCCTCTAATAGATCCATCACCGCCAATTTTGGGTTATCAAGTGCGTTAGGACTTACCCTCTCGTGTAGGTTCCCCCACACCAAGGCAAGAACGCACTACTCCCCCTCTCATACCTCCCATATTGGAGGAAGAAGCCCGATCCCCCCCAAGACCAAGAATTCCAATAGCGTATTCGATTTAGCGTCAATAGTAGTTAGTCTTGTGTTTTGTTCCACCCTCCACCTCTTTAGAGTGTTGGTCTGTCCTAGCGATGCCCCCTACTAGGCCCTCTAAAAATGCAAGTCGCGAGGTTAGCTCGTTAAATGCTGTTTGTTGCCCCGCCAGAACCCCCTGCCCTCACCCTCCCAGGGTCTCCTGGGAGTCACCCAAAGTCCTATGGCCCAGATTCAGGGTAATATGTAAATTGGATAATAGGGGGGGATGTCACACCACAAACGCCCAAAATATCTGTAGATTGTTTCCCCATTTTTGGGAGCATAAGTGCTGCTGCTTCCCTTGCATCCGCCTCAATGATCGGTACAGAGCCAGAGCCCAATACTGACACTCGCTCACTTTTACGAGGCTCTGATATTTTTTGGGTCTCGCATTTATGTTGGGGGAGAGGGAGAGTTAACTTTGTTCACAGATTTGTACTGACTATTGTAGTTCTATATCTTGCCTCTGGTGAGCCCCTAGGCTGCCAGAACAAAGATGGAGTCTACAGATCGTGGGAGCCTCTGGGGGAATCGCAACCTCAGACAAGCTCCTTTTCCCCTTGATATTACATTCTGGGGACCTCGTCGGCATCTCCAGATCTATAATTTCTTTAAGCAAGTCCCCTGTTGCATCTGCCACTTGAAGGAATGAGTCCTCTAAGCAGTCTTTGCCCCGTTTCTTGCCCCTTGTCCCTGATCTATCCTGCGTCACACTGGGGCCCACTTTCATATGGTTCAGGGAGCAACCCGGTTTAAACAAGTTGAACGGCTCAAGTGTAAGCTTATCAACACAACTAGATCTTCCAAATACAAACACGTTCGGGGGACAGGGATCAGATGGAGCCTCGGTCGGTGGTACAGAATCTTGCACCTAAACCATTAAAAGTTCACCATTCCTCCCCTTTCCCAATTGGTCCCTTAAATTGTCCCCTTGGAGTGGTGTAGAGGCATGCAATCGTACCACCCTTCTTACCACTGGTGCACATTCCTGCAAACATTCTGCATCAGTTAGTTCATATATGCTCGTAGCTATAGTGGAATTTCCTAGAGTAGCCTCAGTAGCTTCTAGGGCCAGATTATCTGAAGGGTTCTCCCCATGTAGTCTCAGGTGGTTGTAAACCACCCGTATCAGCACTGGGAAGCATAGCCTCAGACTCAACAATCACACTAGACCCTTTTGGAGTCGTAGTCTTATGCTCACCCTGGAGTTGATCAACTTCGGGACAGGGAAAACACAGCACCCCCTCTATAGGAATTTCAATATCCCTGCCCTTCATGGCGATCGCCTTATCTGGCAACCACCATGCTCCTTGTTAGCAGTCTCTTCAGTAGAACTGAAGCCGATTCTAAGCGCTGGCATTGATTAACAAGTAAATACCAACAATATCCCCAAGGAGCAGAGAGTAGAAAGCCTTCAGGAATTTCCTGCGTAGACTAACACCAAGGAGTAAAATCCAAAGTAAAATCGAAGGGGAACTCCACTATCAACTTGCTAAAAGTCCTATAATTTGATTAGCTTTCAGAACTATATATTAAATAAAATTAATAGGCCATCCAATGTAAATCCATATACAACATATGCAAAAGATAATAGAAAAAAAATATATATTTAAAACACCTGGTTAATATAAAGGAAAAACGACTGAAAACTCTGTTTACAAGGTGCTGCAAAATGAATTAAAACAAATGTAAATACTGTCCAATCATATTGGTAAAATTCCTAATTCTAGGATTTATAAGGTATTACACAAGGGGCCTACAACGGCAACAATCCTTAGTAGGGAAAAGTAACTTAAGCAATTCCCCAAAGGAAGAGTTCCAAACAACAAAGTTAGACTTCAATGGTTTTGTTACAAACAGTTCAGAGGGGGAGAGAACACTCGCAGCCCCCAGCCATAACAGAATCTCTCCCTGCGTCCAAATGCGTGCAAAAATAACACGATTAAACATTCTGCTAAAACACCTTTATAGATCTTCTCCGCTGTGGTTAAAGAGAGCAGTAAACACTCTACTGGTTATGGCAGAACTCAGTGATGGCTCCGCTCTAAAAAAAAAATATTGTTACTTTTCCACTGTCAACCCGCCGTTAGGGAGTATAAGTAGAAATAGCGTCTCATGGATGTCGTGTGAAGACAGTTTTGTGAATCAGCAGGAAGAAGGTGGTAAATTTGAGAACTCGCACGTGTGCAAAAGAGCTTTTGAATGCCCAGCAGCTGTTTCAAGTAGAACCCAAAGTTATATTCACGATTAATGTGAATTTAAATTTGCCTCCGATGGTGTCCACGGCATTAAGTGCAGATGACATGATGGATAACCGCTCATTGCGGTCGAACTGTAGCTTGTCGCGTGTGGGAAAGGAGTGACTGGGATCAAAGGGTCTCGCCCTGCAGTCTCCGCCTATCTCTAGATGGTAGCCACACGGATTACAGCTCGCGTATAAAGCGTCCGGCACCGGCAGTGTCAAAAGCAATTCTCAGCCGGTCACAAGTAGCAAGGACGCAGGGGGTATCAAAGGGTCTAGCCCCACAGTCTCCCACTGCTCGCTAAAATCAGATACTAACACGTATCAATAACAAAACAGTTCCCAGATCAGTTTATTTACGAGCTCCCACTTGCCGTGCTTATGTCACTTGGCTGCAGCCGTCTCAGGTGCGGTAAATCATATAGCACGCCAGCACCGCAAACCTCAGCAGCCTCAGCTCACGATCACTGAGGATCACACTTTTTCCTCACTTTTCGTCAACAGCCTTCAATTGAATTCATCAGAAATGTCTCAAAAGAAATTAGTTTTGTATTTGGGCAGCACACTTAGTTTCTAAGTTGCCCTTAGTAAGTAGTGTTCAATGAGAATTGTGATGAACGCTTCTTTTGAGATTCAGATTAGCTTTTAAAACAGGAACTTTCTTGTTTTAGCCTAGCAAGAATCTTCAAAAGTTTTTAAATGTCCATTCCAGTTTTAAACTAACTCACTATGGAATTGGCAGCAGAATTCTTGAAGCATTTGTAGTGCTCTGTATGTTGCTCTCAATGGGTAAATAATTTCAAGAAACAATGTTCCCACTCAATCGTGGCAAGTACTTAAAGTTGTTTTTGTTGAGGAGAAATTAATTCACCCTTCAGTTGCACACAATGTCCATGCAAACGCCTCTCCTAACTAGCAGATGCTTAAAAATTGGTAAAAATTATAAACGGCGTGAGCTGCAGTTACCCTGTCGCCTCACACCCACGTAGTTCACGAAACGGGAAGCTACTTAATTCTCTGCATTGAAGTCGCCGCGCATTCAGGAATAGAGAAAAAATCAACACGTCGCAAGAAAAACAAATATGTGCTCGCTTACCTGTTTCCGAAAGAAGTTCTGAAAAGAAGCTCCAACTCGCACCTCAAAACACGAAGCTGACAATTCACTGTAGACTGTATTCCTCACCTCTGGGGAAATCGTGCTGGGTGTGATGCAGCTGCAACCTTCATTCGTGAACGGCACACGACAGGGAAATCTAACAAGGTAAGCTAAAAACGTATGGAATCGGACCACTCTAACGCTACGCGCGCATATCGTATTATACAACCAAAATGTCAAAATAGTTAACCCGAGATGAACCGGAGCAAGAGTCAATGGCAAACTAGCCAAACGGATAATTAACTCTAGTAAATGGGCAGCACAAAACATTTTCACAACACCAAGAGGTACTTAGCTTCTAAGGTGGAATTTGGAGGTATTCCAATAATTCTTCTCGACTGTCAAAGGTTCCTTTCTTCACATAACAAATCTTGACTTGTGATGAATTTTCTTCTTTGAACTAATGACTTCTCAGTTTATCCTGGGCCCAAAACTCAGGAGTAAGCAAAAACATGACCTGCTTTGGTGATTTCTAAAATGAAAGGCAGTTTAGAATGTTTGAATCTGACCTTTGTCTTTTCCTTCACCCAATTATGACCCCCTGTTCCTTCCCTGCATCTTGGCTTGGATTCCCACCAGCACTCTGAAAACGAAGATTAAGGCCCAAAACGTTCCAAGGGATTTTCTATGGAAATATCAAATAATTAAACCAGAAAACCCCCCACAACTCAAAAGACAACCACCACCTGACAAAAAGTGGTATCTATTTTCCCAATGGTGTCTATCTTCCCTGGGACCTGACATTGTTCCAATCTGGAGCCCCAGATTGGCCAGATGTTTGTTTGTTTTTGTTTGTTTGTTTTATTTAGTATAGCGCTCCAGACCCAGGGGTAAATGGGCGCTTAGGACAAGTTACAAAGTTACAGTATACAAGCGGTTATACAGTTGTGGCGGGAATATGCCATATATAGTATGTACAGGCAGGTAGTAAGAAGCATTTCAGAGTATGTACAATATATACAATAAGAACTAAGCTTAATCTAACTAAGGGTTACCTTCTCCAGTAGCCAGCTGATGACTAGTTTTCTAAACAATTGGAAGGATTTGACCAGTTTAATATTCAGTGGCAGTGTATTCCAAAGTTGAGGGGCGAGGACCGTGAAACTCGAGCCTCCCGCTCTTTTGGCGGTGAATCTGGGCACGATGAGGCTGAGGGTATTGGATGATCTGTGACTCTTGTGTTGGGTTTAAGAGTGAGTTTGTTAGTGAGGTATTGGGGGGCTAGGCGGTTTAAGGCTTTGTAGGTGAGGCACAGGGTTTTTAGGTCAATTTTTTGCAGAATGGATAACCATTTGCAAGAAATTCTTGTGTGGGAAATGTGCTTCCTCTTGGGAATATTTAGTGCTGCTCTCAGCGCATTATTTTGGAGGATCTGAAGTTTCTTGATTATGGCTTGGTTGGCACCAAGGTAGAGGCTATTACAGTAGTCAAGCTTTGATTGTATTAGGGCTCTCGCCAGAATGAGGCAACTGTTTGTAGATAGAAACGGTCTACAGGCCCTGATTAGTTTACCCGTGTAGGCGGTGGCTGAGGCAGTCATGTTAACTTGTTTGGCAAGGTTGGTATTGGCGTCCAAGTAGAAGCCTAACGTTTTCACGTTTTTCGCTAGTGGAATGATGTTGCCATCTATGGTGAAGTTTGAGTAATCGGGGCTGAGTTTCTGTAGATTATTAGTGGACCCGACTAGGAGGAGCTCGGTCTTCTCATCATTCAGACAGAGGCCGTGTGTGGCCATCCATGCCTGAATGATGGCGAAGATTTCGTTAATCCTGGAAGCGTCAGTGTTATAGTTGCCAGAGATGGTGAGGAGTATCTGGGTGTCAGATGCAATAGGAAAGAAAGCACCATAGGAGTGCCACATTGAAAAGGATCCACATTCTTATCTTTGCACCAGTTACTGAATTTATTCCAACGACACCGGTACAAAGATTTGGTTGCTGGCCTTCTAGCTGAAAGCAAAATCTCCATTATGTCGTCCGGGAGGTCCCAATCCTTATATCTCAGCCGCTCAGAAACCATGCGTGAAGGCTGAGCCTCTTGACCTCTGGATGGAGAACCCGACCTTCTCCAGCATTGGATCTTTCATGGATTCACATGCTGTGAATATTCCCGATCGTCAAGCTGGGAACCTCGGGCATTTAACTTAGCGTTTTCCTATGGAAAACTTTGACACTTCAGTGTCCGATCAACATCCTTTTTGGGTGCTTTAGACCCCGCCAATAGGACGTAGGGTATAAATAGCCCCACCCCCGCAGCTTCCCTTCAGATTTCAACCATCTCCAAAGTGTTGGGATCACCTCGTGTTGATTGAGTCTTTTGCTTGTGCTACGGTGTTTGCAATGTCTTCTGGTACTAAAAAGTCTTTGTTCTGGTCCTGTACGACTTGTGGGCTGAAGAAAGTGTATGAGGGGGACGGGCATATGGACTGCATCTATTGCCTTTACCCTCATCATTCTGCAGACTGTTGCGAGATTTGTAGAGGTTTCTTGCAGAAGACCCTTAAGGACCGCAATCAGCGGTTGGTTTGCTGGCTTTATGATGGCACCTATGCCGCTTTCGAGGTGGGGTCGGTGAGGAGCTTGTCGTCTGAGCGGCCTGTGCAGCTGGTGAATCATTGCCAGGCGGCCTCGGCTGAGCCTCCGGCAAAGAAATCTCGGCCGGCTCCTGGATCGGAGGTCGGCAAGAGTGGAGCCTCTTCGAGTAAGCACCTGTCGAAGGGTGCTGTTTCTTCCAAACATGGTCAGGCTGACCATTCCCAGGGGTCTGGAAGTAGGCCCGAGAAGTCAAGCTACGGCAAAGGGGCGTCTCAGGAGAAGGCCAAGGGTGGCCGTGAAAGACTCGTCGTGAAGCACTCCTCTTCGGGGGACCAGTCCTCGGAGCACCGTTCCAGAGGGGCTTAGCCGGCTGGTTCACCTGGGAAATCTTCACTGCAGGTGGCGGTTCCGACGACATCCTCGTCGACGGGTCCCCTGCCATCTACGGTACTGTTGTCGATGGTTGTCATCGGCTCTCGCGACGACAGGGTTTGATAAAGGCCCGGGGCTGTTCTCGTTGTCGAGGTTGGATACGGAAGATTTGGTGCCGGCGAGTGGCGCGTGGCAGACGTCCGCCTTTGACTCGTTGATGCCGGACGCCATTTTACAGCAAGAGGCGGCTACTTTTTCGGTGTCGTCGGAGGTGGACGACGACCGGGAGCAGATGTTGCATCCATCGGCCTTGGGGCTGCTGTGTGTTGGGCCTTCGACGTCGGGGGCCGTGGGGGCTGGCCCGGCTAGTTATCCGCTAGTGAACCCACAGGCTATGTTGCATTCCAGGTACTGTCCACGTTACAATCCTTGTTGGGCCAGCTGGATTCGAGGTTGCCCCTTCTGCCTGTGGTTCCGGTGGGCCCTGTCATGGACACAGCTGGTGTTCCACCACGTTCGTCGGCTATGGCGGGGTTGCCGGGGCCTCTGCCGGTGATTGAAGAATGTCCTCATTCTTACCCTGAGAAGGGTGAGCTGCTGGAGTCAGAATCGGAGAGTGTGCCTCGTGAGTCCATGTCTACTGGCTCTTTGTCGCCGACGAGGGACGCAAGGTGCGATTTGGACGGGGAGGTGGAACAGCCTCGTCATCCAGCACAACCATCACTGCCCGATGATGTTGGAGCGTTCTTAGCCATGATGGCTAAGGCATGTGTGGAATTTGGTTTGACTCCTGAGGAAGAGCGTAAGGAGTGCTTCCTGTTCTCCGTGCCTATCCTGGACCACATGTGGCAGGAGGGCCAGCGCAAGATGCAACATCCCTTCTCGAAGCCGGCTGTCATGGGGAGGCTGGAGAAGAAGTTTAAGGCCCCGGACTCTACTCCAAAGTGCTTAGTGTCGCAACGTACGCCGGAGTCAGTGGTTTCAGCTGCGGCCAGTCGTAAAGCCTGGAGTCAGCACAAGTGTGGGACCCTTCCGGACAGCAACGCCAGGAGACTGGATGACTTCGGCAAGAAGGTTTTGACTGTTGGGGCGACGACGGTGAAAGCGGCCAACTCCCTGGCGATCATGGCACGCTATGATCGTGAGATGTGGCATCAGTTGGCACCTATTTTGGAACATCTGCCGGAGGAGCACCGCAAGGCATCCATGCTTTTAGTGCGTGAAGGGGAGGAAGCTTCCAATCACAGTATTAATATCGCCATCGACTTGGCGGAATCCGGTTTTAAGCAGATAAACAACGGGGTTGTACTGTGTCGCCAAGCCTGGCTTAAATGCACAGATTTTCGCCCTGAGGTGCATTCTAAAGTTCTAGACATGCCTTGTGAGGGGGAGCAGTTGTTTGGAGAGAAAATTGATGACGCCCTCAAAGGTATGAAGGAGGACACTGAGGCTGCTGGGAGTCGTTGGGAGCTTTGCATAGTGGGCGCTCCTTTCGTTCCTTTCGGCCTTTCCGAGGGGCTTTGGGAAATGCCCGGTTTACTTCCACCAGGGGCCGAGGTTACGGTAGATCTGGGTATTCCTCCCAGGGATATAGAAGGTTGGCGCAGTCGGTGCAGAAGAGTCGGGACTTTCAGGCCTCGCGTAAAAGAGGGTCACAGTCCTCCTCCTCTAAAGGGAGACAGGCTAAGCCACAACAATGACTGTCTTCAGGGAAACCTAATGGGGGGCAGGGTGGCACAGCACTTGGACGAGTGGTGCAAGATTACGTCGGACCGTTGGGTATCGTACACGGTGTGTCTGGGCCACTCACTGGAGTTCAAGTGCTCCCCGGTTTCCATTCCTCCAGTGTATACTGTGCAACCTCATCTTCACATCCTATGACAGGAGGTTGTACTTATGCCACAGAAAGGGGCCATAGAATTGGTTCCGGTGGCCGAGAAAGGTCGAGGGGTTTACTCCCGCTATTTTGTGGAGAAGAAACCCAACAGCAAGTGGCGGCCCATTCTCGATCTTCAGGCATTGCAGAGTCTTGTTCAACTCCTGAAGTTCAAGAGGCTCAATCTTCAGGAAGTCATTCGGTCAGTACAGCCGGACGAGTTTCTGGCGTCGTTGGACTTACAGGACGCATACTTACGCATTCCCATGCGTCGACGGCACCGCAAGTTCCTGCGGTTTGGCGTAGGAGAAGATCATTACCAGTTTCGGGTTCTCCCGTTTGGTTTAAAGTTGTCTCCCAGGACATTTACAAACTGTTTGGCTGCGTGGCTCCGACGGGAGTGGCACCACGTATACCTATACCTGGACGACTGGCTGATGCAGGTTTCGTCACCTGGGGAAGCGCAGGAAAGTCTCGGCACTACAATGCAGCTGTTGCAACAGCTGTGCTTCACTGTAAACTTCGAGAAGTCTTTTCTGTCGCCTTCCAGGGACTTGCTGTTTCTGGGGGCAGAGTTTGACTCATCAGGGACTTGTGAAGCCTTCAGGCGAGAGGGTGATGAAGCTCCGCCAAAGGGTGGCGGAGTGGAAGATTGGTGCAAGGGAGCCGCTCCCGGCCTACATGTCACTTTTGGTGGCCATGGCGTCATGCATTCCGCTGGTGCCGAACTGTCTCCATATGAGGCCAGTGCAGGAGTTCCTCACAGACCGGTGGGCTCAGAGTCGGTGCTCGTGGTGCAACAAGGTGGTGATCGACGACGGTCTGGTGGACGCCTTTCGATGGTGGCAGTGCTCAGAAAATCTGGTTCAGGGCATGCCGTTGCTGGAACCGGAGTGCCAATTCACGATTGTGGTGGATGCCTCTCAGACAGGATAGGGGGCGCACCTCGGTGGCTCACGGGTTCAAGGCCTGTGGTCTCAGGTGGAGTCTCGGTTCCACATAAATGTGGTTGAGCTGAGAGCGGTACATTGGGCCATGAAGTCATTTCTGCCGCGCATACGCGGCTCAGTGGTGAGGGTGTTGACAGACAATACCACCACAATGTTTTATCTCAGGAAGCAGGGAGGCACGCATGCCAGGGTGCTGTCGAAAGAAGCGCAGGATCTTTGGCATTGGGCTCTGTCGCATGACATTGGCATTGTGGCATTTCGTCTGCCGGGAGTGTTGAATGTGCAGGCGGACGCGCTCAGCAGGCATGTCGGCCAGCTCCACGAATGGCAGCTGAAGGAGCAACAGGTATCCATGATCTCCCAGAAATGGGGCCATCCTCAGTTGGATCTCTTTGCAACGAGGGAGAACAAACCGTGCAGGGAGTTCGCCAGCAGGTGGACTCACCCCGAGTCTCTAGGGGATGCGTTCCTGTGGACGGGGCAGTTCGCTTATGCTTTTCCTCTGTTTCCGCTCATTCGACGGACCTTCCAGTGGATCCGGAGATACCATGCCGTGTGATTCTGGTGGCTCGGTTCTGGGCCAGGCAGCCATGGTTCTCGGATCTCCTTCATCTGTCCGTCGCGGAGCCAACTCGGTAGGAAGCAACACCGGACCTTCTGTCTCAGTACAAGGGCGCTGTGTGGCACCACAATCCGGGGTTTCTCAGCCTGACGGCTTGGCTCCTGACTTCTGAGTTTGGCCTGCTAAGACTGTCCAGTAACTGTCGACGAATTTTGGAGGCGGCGAGAGTCCTGTTCACGAATGTCTCCTATGCATGCAAATGGAAAAGGTTTCGTGTGTGGTGTAAGGGCCAGCCGGGGGTGGACCCTTTGAACATTTCACCTAAGCAGGTTCTTCCCTACCATTTGCTGTTGGCGGAAAAGGGCCTGCTGCTATCATCTATAAAGGTTCACTTGGCAGCGATTTCGAGATTTACTCGGAGGCGACATGCGGCTCCTCTGTTTAGTGATCGTCTGATCACACATTTTATGAAGGGGTTGTTCCGTACTTTTCCTCCAGTCAAGAAATTTCCTACGGTGTGGAGCCTTAATGTGGTTCTGTCAGGTTTGATGAGACCACCGTTTCAACCGATGTCGATGACTCCTTTGCAGTTTTTGTCCTGGAAGGTGGCTTTTCTGGTGGCCATTACTTGGGCCAGAAGGATGTCTGAGTTGCAGGCATTGGTTGTGGACCCTCCATATTTGCGGTTCTTGAAGGACAAGGTGGTGTAGGCTACTAATCTGCACTTTATCCCAAAGGTGCCAACAGCATTTCACAAACTCTCTTCAATTGTGTTGCCCTCGTTTTTTGCTTCAGCCTCCACGCCTGCAGAACGCACCTTGCATTCGCTGGATGTGAGGAGAGCGTTGAAGTTTTATTTGCATCATACTCAAGATTTCAGACAATCTAAACAGCTGTTTGTGGCTTATGGGCCGTCTGTCAAAGGATGGGCAATCTCCAAACAAGGACTTTCTTGTTGGGTGCCCTCTATTTCGTTCTGCCACACTAAAGCTGGAAAGCCTTTGGGAAAGACTTCAAGGGCACATTCGACGAGGTCTACGGCTTCGTCAGCGTTGTTATGGTCGGGTTTCTGCTGGTGGACATTTGCCAGGTGGCCGCCTGGGCGGTGCTGCATACATTTACCCGGCATTATTGTCTGGAGCAGCAGCATGGTGAGAATGTGCAGGTGGGACGGGTGGTCCTGCAACGCCTGTTTCAATAAGGTAAGCCCCGCAGCTTCGGGGTATTTGTTTGAGCTTGATCACTGGATGGGTTATTTGTCTTATGTATGTGATTGTTTCTATGTTGGTTTGCCTTTGCACTCCGCCATGCATGATTGGTACTGCTATGTAATCTATTCACAGCATGTGATTCCGTGAAAGATGCAATGCTACTATTGGTGGGGTCTAAAGCACCCAAAAAGGATGTTGATAGGACACTGAAGTGTCGAAGTATTCCATAGGAAAATGCTAAGTTAAATGACCGAGGTTCCCAGCATGATGACGGGGAATATTCACAGCATGTGAATCCATGACAGATGCCAACGCTGGAGAAATGGAGTTGCAGGTAAGAAACTACTCCCTTCCCCTTGAGAGAGAAGGCCCTCTCTTTGAGGAAGACTTATTGGAGGGCAGGTGGACGTGTCCAGAAGGTCTGGGTACCAGGTTCTCGAGGCCCAATCCGGAGAAAATGAGATCATGGATTTCCCAAACTTTCTCAACCTCCTGAGTACATGAGGAATCACAGGGACTGGAGGGAAACGCATACAGGAGTGGAAATTCCCAGTCCACTACAAACGCGTCCCCTAGAGCTCCTTTTGGAGGAAATTCCCTTGAGCAGTACAGTTTGCACTTCCTGTTGACACTGGTCGCGAACAGATCCACTTGAGGGGGTTCCCCAAAGGGTGAAGATCTCTTGAAGGACTTCTGAGCTAGTTCCCACTCGCGGGAGACTGTGCTCTGCCTCCTCAGAGCGTCCGCTGCTGTGTTCTGCTCTCCGGCTAGGGGAAGTGCTGATAGATTCCTTCTTGTATTGCCCAGAACTAAAGCTACATTGCGCCTCTGCACAGTGGTAGTGACCCTACGCCTCCTCTCTTGTTGAGGTAGTACATGGCCACTGTGTTGTCTGTCATTATCATACAGGGGGCAGGAATGCCATTGGCGCTAGTCTGATCGCCCTCCGCTCCAAAAGGTTGATGTGTAGTTTGGACTGTGATGGAGACCAACGACAGCTGGTTGTCAGATCGTTGGTGTGGGCTCCCCACCCCGTGAGTGAGGTGTCCGTCACTACTGTTATTTCTGGCCATGGTTGCCAAAATGATTCTCCCTTGAGAATATTGTCTTTGCAAGCCCACCATAGAAGAACTTGAGCCAATCTGGCCGGAACATGAAGATCATCTGACATACCCCCTGAAAACTGGGACCATTGAGTCCTGAGAGCACATTGAAGGGATCTCATTCTCAATCAGGCCTCTCGCACCAGAAAAATGCAGGATGCCATGAGGGAGAGCAATCTCAAGAAATCGAAGGCCGGCAGATGCTGGGCATTCTGGAACTTTGATACCATCTGCAGAAAGTGTTGAGCTCTCACCTCGGGAGGCAAGGCTTTCCCTGAGGAAGTATCCAGGACTGCTCCAATGAATTGGAGTCTTTGGAATGGTATCATATGGGACTTCTTGTAATTGAGGAAGAAGCCCAGTCTGTGTAGAGAGTGGCTGGTGATTCTGAGATGTTCCTGGGCTTGTTCAGGTGAACGAGCACTGATCAACCAATCGTCCGGGTAGGGGTAAACTTGAATTCCCCCTCTCCTGAGACTCGCTGCCACTACCGCCATCAGCTTGGTGGAAACCTTTGGGAGGTCAGCCCGAATGGCAGAACTCGAAACTGTTAATGAGAACCGCAAACCTCAGGTGCTTTCTGTGCTTGATGGATTGGCACATGAAAGTAAGCATCCTGAAGATCGAATGATACCAACCAGTCTTGGAGTTGGAGAGCCTGAAGGATCTGAGAAAGGGTAACCATCTTGAACTTGTCCTTCCTGAGGAACTTGTTAGAGTCCAAGATGGGTCTCAATCCACTATCCTTCTTGAGAATGAGAACATAAGGGGTGTACCAACCCTTGTTCCTCTCCGCTACAGGTACATGTTCTATTGCACCTTTCTCTAGCCGGGTTAATATTTCCTGCACAAGGAGCGGATCTGGCATTTTGACAGAGTTGGTTCCCGGTGGATGATCGTAAGCCCTTTTTAAAAAAGGAAGGCAGTAACCTTGAGCTACTGTTTCCAGTCCCCAAGCATCTGAAGTAATGCCCGCCATTTGTTCAGATGCTGAGAGAATTTGCCTCCCACCGGGGTGTTGTACGTCAAGGCCTCAGAGTGGCTTAGAGGCGGCTGCAGCAGCGGCTGATAGTAAAGATGGCGCTGCTGGGGCTGATTTAGCACCCCTTCCTCGTCCACCGCAAGGGAATTTTCTTTGTTCTTTCTGTATGGCCTGTCCTCTTCCTCTACCAAATGAGGAATCGTAACGAAAAGAACGACCTCTCCAGGAAGATGAGCTCGAATAAGGTTTCTGAGGTTGCCGAATGGAGGCGCTAAGGGACTTAGCCGCCGCCTTGGAGGTCTGCATCTTCTCCAGCCATTACCAGTTGGTAAGTAACTTGTTCTACTACTGTATACAGTTCTAAACTATTAAAGCATTTTTAAAGAGAATAAAAAAATGGCAAGGTTACAGTTTACTTAAGTTAATTTACAAGAAGAGAGCACAATCGTTCATTAAGTGGCTGAAGCATGCGGCCTAAAAAACTAACATCGCTTGGAAAAGCTACATCTGATGCAAAGCAAAAATCAATATCAAGAGCTTCTGAAACACAACAGCAAACAGAATCATGACTTTCCGACCATAGGACAACAGCAACTTTCTCCAGGGCAATTGAGATGCCAGAGCAAACTGAAGCAAGACTTGCTGACATGAGTACAAGAGCAACATCCTCCAGGGCACATGAGACATCACTCGATCAGGACACGGGCAACGCCGGGTACCTGTGCTAGTAAAATGTAAAAGGGATCCTAAGATCCTTTCTACCCTTGAGAACTGTAGCTCCCACAAGGTTAGTGTTGGGACAGTTTTTCTGAAGTCCAACTAAGGGCTTAGTAAAACCATTCAACTCTGGCAGTACAAGACTCTACTCTTAGTATAGCGCTGTACCATCTGAGTTCAGGTTAGCGTAGACACAGCAGCCAGGCTTATCTTAGAAGGAAGAGAGGGCTGTAGAATCAGTACAAATGAAACTGTAATACCAATGGTCCAAAGAAACACTATGTATTGTAAAAATAAATGGATTATTTAAATACAAGTAGGCCCAGATAAATCTTGGGGAAATGAGTACCATCACATTATATATAACCACAGTAATAGAAACACAACACAACAACACTGCTTGAAGGTGCACAAACCAAAGCATATAACCTTATTTGGAACACCTAACAGTAGTTGTAGGAAAGTCAAAACCAATAGTTGCTTTTAGATTACTTTCAGTAATGCCGGGGTAGTAGACCCTATCACATGTACTGGGATGCTGAACCAGAAATCGCATAGTAATATCAACTGGACAATATACTTTTCTGATCTAGTGTAGCACAGAATCTAGGAACAGTATAAACCTATAACTCTGATTCAGGATCAGTTATTCTAGGGGAGTTGGACCTTTGGTTGTGTTGTGGAGAATTCTCAAAAATGTGCCAATTCCCTTCACCTTAGAGACCCCTAGCAACTTTGCTGGATTTTGAGGACTTGATTTTTTACCTGGAGAGAGAGTGACCCTTTCCCTACTATCATGTGTTTTGAAAAGTGTTTTACCCTTGTTTTTCTGTTGGTTATAGAGTCTAACCAGCTCCATCGGCATCATCTTTTTCATTTGTCACAGAGCACCCTCATTGCAGTGACACAGGGAAGCCTTTCAGGCTTCACCAAAGTTTAACTACCTTCTCTGGGATGAACTACCGTTACCCAGAGGAAGTAAAGTGAAATTGACTTTACTAGTCTTTTTAAATTCCCAGACCCAGTACACCCTATCTTACAATACAGTGCTGGAGGGGTTACTTAGTATCCCTTATGTCTAGATACTCATGTAGCAGTCAAAAGCTACCCTTTCCTCTCAGAATGATTAGTGGCAGTGGTTTTGCTACGAACTACCACAACAAACTGCCATGATTTTTCCCGACTGCAAACTATCCGTAGCTCTGGTAGCGTTAAATCGCGGGAGCCATATTTTTCAAGATGCCATCTGATCCCCCTTTGTTTAAACAGGTCCCATTCTTCTTTTTTCGCCATTTCTTTTTGAAAAGATCCTTCTCAAGTGTTTCTCTGTGCCCAAAACCAGGTTTGGTCCCTTTGTTCATTCGCCTTTGGCGGGCTTCAAAATTGAAACCCGCCTCTGGCGCTCGAGTGTCTGGGGTGGGCAGGAAGTGAGGGAGGTGCCTGGAACTCCCTGTGCTTAGTCTCCTATGAGACCCAAATGCACTCTGTGGTGATTGGCTGGCTGACTGTCCGGCAAGGACAGCCACCTTGCTGGGTGAGTAACAGCTAGGTTGGAATGAATGGGAGAGAACTGGATAAAAGGCGCATCTTTTGGCTTGGAAGGCAGTCGACCACTGGACGAAGGAACCGAAGATCATCTTGAAGTGGACGCCTGCTGCAACTCCTGGACCATTGGTTTGCCCGGTGAAGCCTTGCTTCAGTGCCTACTTAAGAAGTTCTAATCGACAGAGAAGCCCCTGTAGTGACGACTTCTCCCTTTGAGTTGGTGGGACCAATCAATTCGAAAGTAAGCCACTTGGACACCTATCTTGGAGCCGGTTGTAATTTCCTCAGAGTTGCTGCAGGAAAACGTACAACCAGGGAGAGGCACACCAGTTTGTGTGAGGTTACCTTTAAGCTTACAGCCTCCGAAATTGAAGTTTGCCAGTTGCTAGCTGTTGCCCATCCAAGTGCAGTGCAGGAGTCCCCCCCGACGTCCTCCCTCTTGTCCCCACAACTAGGCTCAGGAACAGCGAGATCTGCAGGAACTGCCAGGAACAGAAGTCATCAGCTGCCTCTTTTTCTTCATTGAAAGGTAATGTAAAACAAGACTGAGAGAACTTGCCTCTCGCTGTGAAAGTGCTTGAAACTTTTGCCACTCACAGGCCTAATATTGTGACCCGCGTAGGATTCTTCTTTTTACAAACTACTTCTGAGAACTTTGGCAGAGACTTTTCCGTTTACTTACCAGAACTGCTTTATCTGTCCAAGACTTTAGCCCATTGACTTTGGCCTAGCATATTGAATTGACTCTTCTGGTGACCTTAAAGTATTTGCACTGTCTAAGAATAATTGTAACCTTTTATGTTCTAATAACCTTTGCCTTTTACTCCTCTTTAAAAGTATTCTGAACGTCAACAGTAAGATATTATTGTTCCCAGCACCCTTGTTACTAAAGTCACCTGTGGGTGTAGGTTGTGTCTGTGGGCCATCCCAAAAGGGTCTTTTCTGATTCAGAAACTTAGAGTGTACATTATTGTAGTATATTTGTGTGCGATATGATTGCCTTCTTCTAGTGAATGTTTTATAACTGACTGTTAAATAAATTAATAAGTGTTTATTCAAGAAACCTTGAATGTAAGAGTTTATTTGAACACCTGTGATTGTAGACCTCTGAGTAACATCATTACTGCTCACATTCCGCTCTTGAGATAAGCCTAGCTGCTCAGCAATGCTACCAAAACTGTGTAGGTACAGGCTTATACCAAATGTTGGTTTGCTTACACCTGTAGTCTTAGTTGTGTGTAGTGTTCTCAAAGGGTACTGCGTACAAACTCTGCTTAACAGGGCGTAATATTAAATTAGTTACTTTTCAGTTCACAGACTAAGGGAGGCAATTACTAACTTATTTTTGGATAACTGTTATACTTAAGGTAAGTAAAACCTATACACTTTTTACAGGAGCTATAAGCAATCTTGAGGCAGGTGTAATTCTTAGACTATTTTTGTGTCCGTCTAAAACAGACCAGGGAAAGCCACACCTAGTGTTACACTTTATGAATGACTCAAGGTTATTCTAGTTAGGTAAAACCTAATGCAGACTTATTCTGGGCAGGCTAACAGCAGGTCAGGGGAAGCAAGACCCAGTTGGCAAACTTACACACTAATTTTCTGAAACAAATAGTTAAGTGAAGCCGGCACAACCAATCACAAGTGGGTAAAACAACCTTATATCTACTCTTCAGAATGGCAGAACAATTCCATCCAAGTTACGCAATAACTTTTGTAACTCTTCACTCTGAGTTACAGTTACCAACCAACTCTTTTGCAAGTAAGGAACTTTTAAACTATTTGTTTCTAGGCAGAAGGCCCAATCCTTTAAAAGTCTTTCCCTTATTCTTGGAGCATGAGTGTTCAGTGGCAGACGGGTGTCACTAGGGTCTAGTGGCCAACTGGCAGTGTCAGCATAGGTTCTTAAGTAGCAAAAGTCAGAGTTCCTAAGGAAGACTGTTCAAACAGGTGATTATTTTACTTTAGAGATAGTTGAGGGTCCAGGGGCTTCACAGAAGACACCATAGGCGTATCCCAGCAGTGGACCTGGGTGAACTGGACGAGAGGATTCCCAGTCACAGAAAACACCCCAAAACTACACAGGAATCACAAGAGGCTGCAGGTTAGTAAATACCGAAGCCAGCACAGTACCTCAGCACAGACGATGTTGCAGCAGGGGGACTTCAGGATCTTCAGCCAAAAACCTGGTTGTCGAAGTCCTTCAGTAAGAAGACGGAAGACAGGACACTGGAAGGACTTTGCAACAAGGATCACGGGGAAGGCTCTATGCAAGGTTTTCCTCGTGGCTGGATACGGTTCTGTGGCTTTAGTTTTTTCAGGAGCACAGAAGAAGACAAAATATTGCTGGTCGGATTCTTGTTGTTACAAAGATCCAACACAATGGTGAGGGGACTTTTTGGGCTTGATTCGTGTCTCTGGAGATTCAGCAGGAAGCCCACGAAATTACAGCGAGATTCGGAATTCGCTAGACCGCGTACTGCACAATGGCTCGAGGTCCCAGGGTATTGGGTTATTGCAGCCCTGCAAGGCTGCGGAACGGCGTGCGATGGCTCACCATGCAGGTCTTGAGTCTAGTGGGTCTCACCAGGCTCCTGGTCGGGGTTGTTGTTTTCGGACTCCCGAGGTCGATTGGAAGGAAGGGCTACGACAGGCACTGTTCACACAGCAGGCTCTCCGGTTGCTGGAAATAGTTTCAGCGGATTTTCCTTCAGCATCCTCTTTGGTTTTGGTTCCAGTGGTTAATGGTCATGTTAAAGGATATTAGTACCATGCATTATTACCACCGGAGTGGTCCCCTGGCGGCTCTGAAAAAGGGAAGGGGGTTAAGTTAGTGGGAATAAACTGGGAAAGTGCAAGAGAGCAGTGATGTGCTGTTGGCAGCCTCATCCCGGTAGACCCCGTTGGCTGGGCTTGGGGTGTTTTCCGGTCGGTAGTCGTGTGCTGTTGTGCAAGTCTGTGTGGTTTGTTTTGTTGCAGTGTAGTGAAGTTTGTGTGGATTGTTGTGTTATAGGCTTGTGGTTGTTTGGTTAGAGTTTGAGAGGTGTATGTAGAGGGGTGCAGTTGTTAGTGGATTGGTTAATTGGCATTGCTGTCTGGAAGCGTGGCGCTAAACTTCCATATTCTCTCCAGGTGGGGTGCGTAAGCATCTCGGCACCTCCATCCAGATCTGGGACTGGCCGACAGTCAGTCCCTTCCACACATGACGCCCACTCACATTCTTAACCTGGCTGACTAACGCTTCAGCTTACAGGTTTGTACTCCTATGTAGAATACCAGCCATTCAAAGAGCCTTGCAACATTCAAACTTGTGGACAAACAGCCAGGGGGAAGGAACAAGAAAGGACAAGGAACACTAAAATGTAAAAAAAAAATACCATTTTGGTAAAATGAGCACCCATGGTGCCTTTACCAGGGCTGGGCACACAGCCTGTTGTAAAGGTGCACCAAATTAATAAGTTATCGCTGCACCCAGCCATTAAAGTTAAGTTTGTCCTTCACATAATTGTTGCGGTTTTTGTGTGACAGGGGATACATTGCATCTCCCAGCACTCCACATATGGTGGGGTGTGCTGGTTTCACCAAATAACATGTAAAGGGATCCGAAGATCCTTTCTACCATTGGAAACTGTAGTTCTCACAAGGTTAGCCAGAGATAGTTGAAAGGGGAGCCCCTAGGGCAACCCAGCAGCAATAAGCAATATGTGCCAAAAGTTGTCGGTGGAGGATCAGATTAAAGACAATATGGAGAGTCTTAAAAATGACACACAGAGTAAGACTCAGTGAGTGGGAACCTTTTTCCACATTCAGAGGTATAAGGAAAAATAATCCACCAGTAAAGCAAAACGTTCTGGGTTTGGTCCAGGTCAGGAAGATTTATTACTGTGAAAATCTTACATCAGTAGCCAGCTTTTCCCGCCCCGCCTGTGGATGCAGGCTGTCCCTACCAGTTGTGAAGGAGGGAGAGCAAGCACTAAGAGAACCTGAATCACCATGAAGGTAATTTTTCATATATATGTTGAATAAGGTTTTTGATTACTTAACCTGTCTTGATATTGGGAAAATCTTCCTTGGGACCAGCCCCTGAGAGCAAAAATTACCCAATTCAGCCCAAAATACAGGTTCTATTGTGCCGAGCAGTGAACTCATGCTAGTGACAAATGACACCTTCAAAAAGTTTTACCATTTATTCTAAACAGTGAATTTCAGCAACATCTTGGGATTCAAGTTAGAGAAGATTACAAAGCACAAAACTTAGAGAAATGCAAAATATAGATAGACATAGAACTTAGAGAAACATAGAGAAACACAGTTTTACGCCCCTTCAATCAGTACTGGGAGACCCTGGCCCTCATAAGCTAGCTGTAGCCAGCCCCGCACAGAGGACAGCGCTGCAGGGTGCCGACAGAGCAGCAGGTTCCGGACACTCGATTTTGCTCGAACCAAGTCCACAGATCGATCTCCCACCTGAGTCATGTGGGCATGCATTTTTATAATCTCGTGCTGTCAGTCCATGACGCACAGTTCCAGAACTTTCCCTGTGCAAAATATAGGCTCGCTCCTACCCCTCCCTTGGAGCCCTCTCTGCAAAAGCACTGGAATGTCCTTATCAGCGTGTGGGCAAGGCCGTACCAGGCCTTCTCAGGGAAACAGGATTTGTTTACAAAGCCATGCAGGGCTACAGTTAGAAAGGCAGAATATTCTAAGAGAAGCCAAGATGAATTAACCCTATGTGAGCAAGCTCTAAAAGGCATGCACTCATAGCTTAGTGCTCATAGCGCTTAAGATTGGCTATCTAAGCGCTATATAGGTGCCATAATGTTCCAAACACTCCAATAATGTCTATTAGCTACAGAACTGGGGCCTCCGCCCTGCCTGTCTATCTACAATGCATAATGTGACCTACCACTCCTACTAGGCCTGCATATTCCTCGTAGCTCACTACTGCGTAATGGAAGTGCTACAACAGACTGTCAGCATTTTTGCACATGCTTTGAATAAACTATTGGCTTTCAGCGACTAATGCTGTCATCTAAAGCCCTGATTGGCAAATTTGCAATTTTGTGTATGACTACATTACCTCAGATAATGCTTAGTCTGTTCATAAACACCTAGTAAATAATTGTATCTTTATATGCTTACTAACTTGAATTATTGATGCTCTGTGTGGTTTCATTGTAGTCCTAGACCACTGTCTCACATTTCCTTAGACAACCTTTACTGCTCTTCTACTCTAAATTGATTGGGATTTGGCTAATCTGTCTTTTCCATGTGGCCTTCTAAATTCCTCCCTCCAAGGACTGATTTTTTTAAATCCATCTCAACACTAACTCCAGACTTTTCCTGCCCCCTCCCCCCATGATAATAACTTTGAAAAACCCTCTTAACACTAGCCATCTTGGAGAATGAGAATTACAACTAGTTGTTGTCCTTTAATTAACCTGTTAGGTGTGTGTTGTCAACCCCCCTACTGGTCCTTCAATGCCCTCTTTACAAACCTGGGTCCTTCAATGCCCTCCCATTGAATAGGTGCCCCTGTTAAACTTCTTAAACACTGTATCTTGTATGGCTTTTCTGGGCCCTCATGCATTGCCCTTTATCACCACCTTTAATTGCTCTGTTCCTTGATTGCAGATCTCAACCTTTTCTTATTACATTTGTTTCTGTTCTCATTGCAGTTGGAAGGAAAGATTCCTGACGTAGCATTTCTGAAGTGATGTTCCATCCTGCAGTTTCCTGTAAGCGACCTGAGACTTTGACTCAAGACTTGCTTTTTTTATATTTCAACACAACAAGGCACCCACCAGAGAGAAGACCTGGACTCTGGGATCCTGTGGCCTGCACCTTTTTAAAGAGGGTTTGGCTTGGAAGGGCCTCATTCGGTGTCTGTTGTGCGAGAGGGAAAGGGACAGAGATGACAGATTATTTTTGTAAACTTCCTGCGTGTTTTGAGATTTTTGGGTCTCTAACCATTCATTAGATCTCTCCCCTGCATCGCTCCATGATTTTTTATTTTTTAATGTTTTGTTTTATGCGGTTAGCAGGGTGGAGGTCTGTTTTAAACAGCACTTCGCCGTTGGGGATGTACTGTGAGTGACCCCAAGGGTCGTTACAAGGTATGGGGGGCGGGTTAGGTGGGGGGGGGGCAACAAGTGGGGTAGGCAGTTCATGGATGATTTTCTTTAAAGCAGTCATCAAACCTGAGCGTGGGCAGATCTATTTCCCTTCTTAACGCCCCTTATTGCATATTCACCCATAAATCTGTTTCCTGCAACCTCACCCCCCCATTTTATTCCTAGCTTCTCATAGATGGAACATGTCATGTTTTTTATTTTTATTTATTTTTTTTTGGTTTACACACCATTTTTGAGTCCATGTTTGCAAATTCTCTTAAAAAAAAAAAAAACTTTAGATGAGAATGTACATTTTTGGCTGTGCTTGCTGGTCTCCTCTTCTGATGCTAAGGAAACCTCTTTGGGAGCTTCTTACCCTCATCCCACTTGCTCATATCTAGCACTGCCTACCGTCTCTGAGCTGCTGTAGGATGGGTGAGATCAGGTTTGCGGCTGTGGCAGAATATTTTGGAGGGTGGAAAGTCCTATTAGATGGGTTTCAGGAGAAAGTTAGTAGTAGGGATTACATTGGATGAGGGGGGTAGGATCAAGTGGGAGTGGGGTGCTTTGAAGGAGAGGAAGGTGGTTGGGGAAGGGAGTGGGGGAGTGGTTTGGGATGGGAGATATGGGTATTATAGGGTGCGGGAGGGAGCAAGGGTAGGAGTTGGCTGTTTTGGGAATGAAGGCACAGTTGGGGAGGAATGGGAGGGACGGAGGGAGGGACCGACGGACGGACGGACGGACGGACGGACGGAGGGAGGGAGGGAAGGATGGAGGGAGGGGGAGGGATGTTGGGGCAGGTAAAAGGAGGTTGGGGGAGGGAAAAGGAGGTTGGGGGAGGGAGCGGTATTCATTTGTGAACGGTTGTGGCAGCCTGCCTCTATTCCCCATCTGTGTAAGTTATGTGTGTTATTGAAAGGCTGGTTAAGTATGTCATAGACCCTGCAGCTTCCTCTTATGGTGGATCAGCTTATGGACTCTCCCTTAACTCCCCCCTGTCTCTTGTCCTAACTGCATTACCCCTC
Source organism: Ambystoma mexicanum (assembly GCF_040938575.1). Lineage (NCBI taxonomy): Eukaryota > Metazoa > Chordata > Amphibia > Caudata > Ambystomatidae > Ambystoma > Ambystoma mexicanum. The sequence continues at coordinate 1,121,078,711 of NC_090923.1, read as the reverse complement.
ATAACTCCCTCACTTCCTCCGCCCCCACCCAAGTCAACCACCCTACATTTATCACCCATCCCTGTTTGACCCAATGGCTGCTTTCTTCCACCCTCACTTACCTCTTCCAAGTCATCACACCCAACCACAGATCTCACCCTGCGCTTCCCCTTATGTTGGAAATAGTTCCCCAGAACATGATTAGATTTCCTCTTTGCTTGAAGTGTTTCCTGTTTTTGGACCATCTGAGTAAATGTCCCACTCGCCCTCCAATTCATGGATGAGTCCCTTGCACCAACCTAAAGTATCCTAACCTTAACTCTTTGCCTTTTTTATCGCTTACCTTTGTGGCTAGAGCATGAACATTATTCTTGTTTCATCAGAACTGCACCTGTTGTGACACTGGCTGCACAAGTCACAGCTTGTTCCCCTTCGAAAACAGGAGATCCAAGACTTGAAAGCATTGTGTCATGATCACAGAACTGTGCAACCCACCTTCTGCTATTCAGCTACTGTGGCTGCCATGTTCAGACTGATTACCTCACCAGGTTGATGCCGACCTACTTTGACAATTATTCTTACAGTAGGTTCCGCTGCATCTTGCGGTAGGAGATGAACAACTCCTCTCCACTTGCCTCCATTATTTTCCCAGCATACTTTTTTTTATTTTTTATTTATTTTTTTGGACTGCCTTTACATGACATCTCGCAAATTGTGAGATGTACAGTACTCAGTGATTTTCCTGTATCTTTACAGACCCAGTCCAATCTGTACCGTTGAAATTTCACATTTGGAATATCAGATGTGCTTTTCCAACAGTGGCCTGTTATTCCCCATTCCCCTCCTTCCACTCACAGCCCCCTCCTTCAACTCCCATTCCCCTTCTCCCTTCCACCCACCACCATTTCCCTCACATCCTCTGACATGGCCCCTCCCTATTGCTTAATCAGTGCAAGTCTTGCCTCTAAAGCTGTTGTCTGCATACACACTCAAACAATATGCACAATGTATAGAAGCAAATATAGCCAAAGCGATGTCCTCACTAGTAGCATAGCGGGGGGTGGGGTTGGGGGGGAGATTTTATGTTTGAAATAGACTAGCATCACCACAGATTGTGCCTTCCCACCTCGCAGAATCGGAAATGCTCTAATGCAGCAGAGCAGAGGGCACTGCTCACTCAACCAGGATGAAACTGGCACCAAGGATGCTTCACGAACACGCCTGCGGAAACATGACGGCTTTAGAGGAGACTGGGCATTAGCCTGAAACAAGATCATCATTGCGAGTTGCACCGTTGTAACATGCTGGCCTCATTCAGCACTACATTTGTTCGAGCATGGGGGGTGTCATCGGAGCGGGATCTTGGTGCTCTTAAGCCAAGGGACTATTTCTGCTACCGCCCCATCACCAACGATGGATAGCCTCAAGGACATTACCTCAAGTGATGACATGCCTCAATGGTGGGTCAAAAAAGGCACTTCAAATGAATGTCTCTTTTAAAAACGAAATCCACTGAGAACAGCCATTCCCAGCTACACCAACCGTTGGCACGACCGACAGCCCCAGAATGGCATAGGCGCTCCTCAGACAGTGGATTTCTAAGCCAATCTACTAAGAGACATGAAGCCCACATTTTATGAGTTTTGGGGAGGCAAAGGAATTGCTTGTGCTTTTTCTTCTGCCCAAATGGACGACCCTTTCTTCGGGCACTGTTGGTATTTGCTTCCTTGCTTTGTGCAGTTTGAGTGTGTATAGACTTTCAGCTTCTGAGCCTTCCTCTTTCAATTCCACCATTAAAACACCAAATGTTCTATGTGATCCACCAGACCTGTTCCAGCTTCTGTTGCATCTCATTCTTTGATGGTCAGAGCCCCTTGCCCTAGGGATGAGAAAGCTGACTGAGTGACCTGTTAAAATGTCCTCCATCCAGTCCCTTTCTCATTTGATTATTACAATGTTGTATCTGCCTGAAGGGCACTGGCATGTTCTTGCAAAGAGCACTGTATACAAAGCTTGAAACATTTCTTTTGTGCTCTGTATTTTTTTATCACTGCCTGCGTTCAGATAGCCCACCTTGTTTAAAAGAAAACTTGTATTGTCAATAAACCAATTTTTGTTAATGTTTTTGGATTTCTTTTCAGAATCTGTTTGAATTGCTGCTTCATGTTTGTGTTTTAGTAGGGCATGAAGGGGTAGAATTTGTGTGTAGGGTTTCCCTAGATTGGTCCGACGTCACTGGCAAAATGTGGTGCAGCAGTCTGGCTTCACTCTTAGGGCAAGGAACTGGTGTCATTTGTTTAATAATGCATTTCTATAGGACTTTTGCCATGGAGCTGTACATATAGTGTTTTTATATACAATCATTATTACCCAACCAGAGTTGGCACTCTGTTTCCGACCTCACAAGTATTAAATGTGTCCTTAATGCTGCAGGGATTTAAACCTGTGACCTGCAGATCAGACATCTCGGCAGCAATTACTCGACTATCTTACTGGTGGGAGAAGCCCACTCGACCTGCAGAGCTCTTACTGGTGGGAGCGGTCTGGTATAAAGTACAGATTTCTCACACAAATTGCTCATAAGATTGTCCATGCAGTATGTGCTGTGAAATATTTGTTTCTTGTGAATCTGTTTAGTCACATGCTTGGCATAGGCCGGCCGCTATGCAGTGGTTGGTCTGGAGTATTACCAATAGTTTACTTCCAAGTTGAAAGGCCATTGACTGAGGCATTACTGTTGCACTATGATTACCATATGTACACAGATACCAATGATGCTTCACTCTTATCTTTTTGTTCACCGCCATCGGTTACTTGCATGGCAACATTGACTGGGTGCGCTCCTAGACTCCAGACCGCATCTACACCGGCATCATAGAAGGGCCTGCCTGACCCTGTCCTCAAAGGTGCCTGACTCCCGCATGCCGGGCGCCGCTCCATGCGGCACGAAAGCGAGGCTGATCCTCGCTTGTAGCAGTGTAAAACTGCATTCATCCGCCGGTAGGCGGAACCGCCGGTGGCCAGCACGAAGGCCACACAAAGGCCTGTTCCTGCGCCTGTGCCCCCATTCCATCCATCCTCGCCGAGGGTAGAGGGCAGGAGCCCTCCTCCCATCCCTGAAGCTGCTCCACGCACATGGAGTGCATTGCAGCACCATCGCCGGCATCATAGAAGAGCCTGCTTGACCCTGTCCTCAAAGGTGCCTGACTCCCGCATGCCGGGCGCCGCGCGGCATGAAAGCGAGGATGATCCTCGCTTGTAGCAGTGTAAAACTGCATTCATCCGCCGGTAGGCGGAACCGCCGGTGGCCAGCACGAAGGCCACACAAAGGCCTGTTCCTGCGCCTGTTTCGCGCATGGGAGTGCGGCGTGGCCACCCCCCCCTGCTCAATTTAAACTTCCCTGACCGCCTTCCACAAAGTCCGAGGCAAGCTATCGGAACCAAGTATCCAAATATCTCCATTCATACAAGGAGAACTTACTGTATGTACTTTGCCCCTGTGCTTGTAAGCTACTCGTATTTGCTTAAATTACTGACATTGCAATGATACGACTCCCCCTCAGTCGGCATATATCGGTACTCCATTTACTACATGGACCGTCATATCAGGAGTATAATCACGCATGCCAGGACCGGGGACTCTACTGTAGGCATGTACTCTGAGCCACTACTATTTGAATGTGTTTCAGGCCACCCTTGAAACTCTCGAACCTAAGCATATCATAAGTATTTTGTGCCTTATGGTCACTAGTAGACCACATCTTGATTGCGCTGTACCCTATGGTCACCAACAGACCACTTTTATGACTGTCGTGCATTATGGCCACTAGTAGACCACCTTATAACTGTATTGTGCCTTTATGGTCGCTTACAGACGACCATTTCAATTGTGTTGTGCCTTAAGGTCGCTTACAGACCATTTCAATTGTGTTGTGCCTTAAGGTCACTTACAGACCATTTCAATTGTGTTGTGCCTTAAGGTCGCTTACAGACCATTTCAATTGTGTTGTGCCTTAAGGTCGCTTACAGACCATTTCAATTGTGTTGTGCCTTAAGGTCGCTTACAGACCATTTCAATTGTGTTGTGCCTTAAGGTCGCTTACAGACCATTTCAATTGTGTTGTGCCTTAAGGTCGCTTACAGACCATTTCAATTGTGTTGTGCCTTAAGGTCGCTTACAGACCATTTCAATTGTGTTGTGCCTTAAGGTCGCTTACAGACCATTTCAATTGTAATGTACCCTATGGTAGCCCACTGACCACTTCAACGGTGTTGTGCCTTAAGGGCGCTTCAAATTGTGGCGTGCCTGACTTGGGTCACGTCTAATCTAGGTGTACCACTGCCCTGGGCGACAGCCTGTGATTACGCTAATCTAGGGCTGCCCTGACCTGTGCATTCCAGCCATTGGGTTATCCCTATCTAGGTGCCCAGGCTTCCAGCCATACCATAGCATCCTCACTCCCTTCCATTATCTCACCAGTCCCACTCAAGGAGACCCTATCTTGTCCCTGTCAACAAGCTCCTAGGGAACCTATTCTGGCAGCCAGCACCACCATCATGCACATCAGTGTGCGCCTTCTACTGCACTATCTCCTAGCCACACACCTTGCCCTATTCACTCAACCACCCAAGTCAACCACTCCTACCTTTGAGGTTAATAACCTGGCCTGCCCTTACCTACGTGACCCAGCGTCACCCACCATGACTTTGACACCCTCAATGAGTCCTTCAGCAACTACCGTTGACGCTCACCACCCCTGCAACCAGACTAACCAATACCTTAATGACCCAGCTCTCTGGCTCAAACACTTTGCCACAAAACCAACTCCTAACCAACCTTGCCTCCTCACTCTCAGGAACAAGAGACTAGGTACCAGATTCTGCATTCGTCCTTCCCGCAACAACACCACTAAGCAAGCCCCACGCACACCACCCAGCCCGCCTTCACCCTCTGCCACTTGCAAAACTAAGACCACAGAGGTTAAATTGCATGTGTTCAAGGGTGTGTTGACATAGCCGACCTTATCACCACTGCCGACCTTGACTTCATTGCCATAACCGAAACCTGGCTACATGCCGCCTCTGGCCCTTCTCTATCCTTGGCCTTACCGCCTGACAATGGCATCACACGCTGTGACCGCTCCTCTGCCCATACTAGAGGTGGCGGCGTGGCATTCATCCATAAAAACTCCCTTGACCTAAGAGTGGTATCCGACTCCAAACTTGAATCAGCTGAACTGCTGACAATCAAATTACTACTAACACCTAACCAAACGGCCACCCTTCACCTTATCTACAGGCCCCCAGGGCCGGCACCCACCTTTGTCAGTGAAATTTCCACTCTTCTTCTTGACAAAACAAAAAACAACTCCCAAACAATAATCTTAGGTGATTTCAATCTAGGTCGCGGCGACCCTAAGGATCCTGTAGCAACTGATCTGGAGTATGCTCTTACTGACCTTGGCCTCACCTTGTACATACAAGAACCGACCCATATCAAAGGCAGGACCATTGATTGGTTAGCCGGTTCTAATTGCAACATCCAGGTCCTCAATAACTCCCCATGCTTATGGTCTGACCATCACAACATTTAACATTGAAGCTACCCCGCGAGCCCCATCACCCATAGCCCCAGCCCTCCCCACCCGCAATAAAAAAAATATAACAAGAGAACAACTCCTCCCACTGTTACTCCCCTCTCTTAATGCGGCGACCAATGCCTGCTCTTATCCCACCTCCCTAGCAGACATCTACAACCAAACGATGCTCACGGCTATTGACACTATAGCACCAATCAAACCTAGGAAGGCTAAACCACAAGCACATCTCAACTCATGGTTCACTCCACAGCTAAGAATCCTCCGCAAAGCCAAACGCTGCGCGGAAAACCGTTGGAAAAGCCACCCATCTGATGAGCATAAAGACGGCTTCCTCCTCGCCTCCCTCACTTATAAAGACGCCATCATCATTGCTAAAAAAGAATCGCTTAATAATTGTATCATGCAAGCCGACTCTAATTCCAAGGAACTCTTTAGAGTCCTAAAAGAGCTTGAAACCCCAGTCTCCCCGCCAGACACTTGCACGAAAGACAGCAAATGGTGTGCTAACATTCAAGCAGCCCTCCTAAACAAAATCTCTATGCTCCAATCTAAAATAAAAGAAAAGCAGGACTGCCTGAGGCGTGACAACCGCTCACTCTCCCCTACTAGGCCCACCCTCTCCAACTCTGCCAACATCAAACCTTTCACCTTCGCACCGCTCACTGTCACCGAAGTAGAAAACATCATCCTCAGGATGAAACCATCCAACTGCCAAGGTGACCCGTGCCCAGCTCCCATCATTAAGGACTCCGCCCATGACTTAACCCCATTTATTACAGCCTTCATTAACTCATCCTTTGAAACAGGTATTGTCCCGGACAACCTTAAAGACGCCTGGGTGATCCCCCTACTAAAAAAACCTTCCCTTGACCCAAGCATACCCACGAACCTCCGACCTATTACTACAGTACCATTTCTGCTGAAGATACTGCTTACCTGCAGATCCAAAACTACCTTGAATCAAACAATCTGTTAGGTCTACGACAATCCGGATTTCGGCCCAGACATGGGACCGAAACGGCTCTATTAGACCTAAAAACCCAGATCGAAGTCCTGAAGGACAAGGGCAAATTAGCAATGCTATTACTCCTCGACCTTTCCGCCGCATTTGATTTGGTTAACCACCAGATCCTTTGCAGGCACCTCCACTCTGCTGCCAACTTCTCTCCCTCCGCAGCGGCCTGGATCAAATCCTTCCTGAGCAACAGATCTATGAGGGTCTTTGTACCTTCCGCTGCCGCAGATCCCTCCCCTATTCATTGCGGTGTTCCTCAGGGTTCTTGCGTATCACCTACTCTTTACAATATCTTTACGAAACCACTCTTTGATGTGCTTGATTATCTGGGTGTCTCCTACACCAACTATGCGGACGACACCCAGATACTCATTCCCATCTCTGGTGATTATCTTGCTGACACCAAGGCCCTCAATGACGTCTACTTGGTCATCCAAGCCTGGATGGCCCAGCACCAGTTATGTCTGAACGACGATAAGACGGAGCTACTTATCCTGGGTACATCACAACGCCTGAGCAAACTTGAGCCATCCTATCAGTCATTCATCATAGACGGCAACTCCATATAAGTCTCGAAAGACACTAAAACACTAGGCTTTTACCTGGATTCCACCTTATCCTTGTCAAGACAAACTAATGCAGTCAGGTCCACCTCTGCCTACACGTGCAAACTCATTTCAGCCTGCCGACCATTCCTCACCACCCACAATAGTGTCACACTAGCGAGAACACTTATCATGGCAAAAATAGATTGCTGCAGTGCTCTATACTTAGGCACCAGCCAAGAAAACCTGTCCAAACTCCAAACCACCCAGAACAATGCAATTCAAGCGGCCCTGAACATCCCTCGTAACCACCACATCTCAGAAGCCAGAACTAGCCTAAAGTGGTTACCCGTGAAGCAGAGAATTTCCCTAAAAACGCTTGCCCTCACGCACAAATGCCTAGCCAACAAGGCTCCGATCTATCTCTGCAGTCGGCTTTCGCGCCACTCCACTGCCCATCCACTAAGAACTGCTCAGACTCACTGCCTTACTATCCCTAGGTTTAAGCTCCAAAAAGCGGGAGGCACTAGCTTTCCTGTCCTAGCCTCCAAACTTTGGAACACCCTCCCCGCTGCCATCACAGCTGAAGACTCCTTCAACACCTTCAAGAATAAAACCAAATCTTGGCTCTTTGACCAGCAATAGTTGTGTTAGACATCTGTCCTACTTACCCAGCCCGCCTGTTCCCCAGCACGATTTCCGGTCTGCTACCTTCCCAAATACCTCAGGGATACTTCCTCTGCGGAGCCTAGGGACACTGTACCATGTGTAATATATGTAATTAGTAAGATTGTTATTATGTTGTATTGGTATACTTTTATTGTAATCTATCTGCCTGTATGTTCTTTTCTTGCAACCCTGTACAAATTGTGCCCTGATGCCCCCGGGCCTGATGGTCTGTGCGTTATAAATAAACAAATACAAATACAAAACACCAATTGACTTGAGTGAACTTAAACTGTACCAGAGCGTTACAGTAGGGAGAGTGCAAATGTGGGGACTCACATTGCACTATATTGAGAAGGCCTTCACCTCTGCTTTGCTTTAATTTATGGTCTGCCTTGGTTTATTCTCTCCTAACAAAGAGTACACTTTTTAGTTTTGTCCTAGTTGTAATTCTAAGTTCCCTTGTAATGACATCCATTGAGTGTGTAATCTTTGCCTTCCATGGGACCACAGCAAAGATTAGTGTATAAACCAAAGACCCTGAAGAATCGCAGGATAAAGTGATGGGTAGCCTACGCCATGCAAGCCGCATCCCGTGAGTGTAGTAAAACTTGTACTCCGAAGTCCCGACCCCTTTCCTCCATACCTTTGGGACATTCCGTCCTGTGGGACGGGACCGGAGCACTTTTGTAAAAAGGCATCAAATTGAAACATTTGTCCTTCTCTTTTTACGTGGGGTACTGCACGCGGCCGTAATCCTGCCCTCCTTAGCTCCGCCATGCGCATCGCCCTTCAGTCCTTTTGTCCGCGCAGTCGGGCTGGACGCACTTGCATCACCAGGAAGATTTTTTTCTTTTCCCGTTGTCCTTCTCTCCTGCTCTGGTTCTGCGGTCGCGTAGTCCTCCGTCTAGGCCAGATCGTTTGGGATTTGTGTTCCTTTTGTGAACGTCGCTTCGCTAGGGCGGAATACCCATTCTCTCGGTTTGGAGTGTCTGGGACCGGATCACCGTTGGGACTCGTGTTTCTACTGCGACTCCCTTTCGTTTCGGGCACTTCAGCGTGGTCTTTGTTGGTGGGAGGAGATCTTCCAGAGTTCCTCCACCGCATTTTCAACTCTTCATCAACGGAAAGAAGAGACGCCCGGTAAGTTACTACACTTTTTAGGGCACCCTGCCCAGGGGGACTTCTTACTGGGGTCCTCCAGGTTCGGGAGGGGCTTGTAAAACTCTATCAGGGTTGCTCTTGAGGTGCCCCGCAGGACTAATAAGCATACCAGGGTTTTCTCTGGGGGTTCCCACGAGGGGCTGCCGACACCGGACCACAATCAGAGGTTCACCATTCAGTTGCTAATAGCCAGCCCAATCGTGCTGCCGCGTTGGGTATTGCAGTTCGCTCTGAGGGCTCCTTGTCTGGAGCTTCCCATACAGACACCGTGGGTGCCCCCTGAAACCTCCGTTGAGGCTTTCTGTACTGAACCACGGGTCGAGGCCCCTCTCGGGGGAGCTACAAAGACCATTTCGGCTAAGGTGTGTACCGACAGAACTGTTAAGGTCTTGTCTGTGAGGTGGATTCCTCAACTTTCCCACGCTCGCGGTGATAACCGTTCTGTTGAGGGGGCACAGGGAGAGGTTGCAGACCGTTTCTCCTCTGTTACCGTCTTGGCCGAGGTTCCTCTCTTGGAGGCTAACTCAAAGGGTCATGACAGGATGTCCATTAAACATCCCAGGCCACATAGTACCGGCTCTGCCGAGGATCCTTGTGGCTTAAGTTTGGATCAAGTCCCCTGAGCAGTCTGTGGAGTTACCTGCCTCATCCACACATGTGACGCAGTTCTCCTCAGATGCTCACAAAATGGCAGGCCTTGCCGTTTGGTCTATGGTGGCTATTTTGGATTCTTCCCTCACACCCACGCTAACGGCGGCGGGTGCTGGGAGCCTTCTTTTTGGTGGACAACCTTGTCCACGGGACGGTGTGAATCTGTTCTACCCTTCATATGACTGGCACGCTCGGGTGCCACTCCTGCATATGGTAGCGTTTACTCCTACTTCTGCCCCACTGGTCTAGGTAGACCCTGTTGGTGGCGAGCCCTCTTGGCAGCCTTCTTCACTACGTTTGTGGAGGTATGCCCCTCATGAGCGGCCTCTGCCCATTCCAGTGCCTAAAGTTTCAGCAGAGGATGCCTTTTTTGGAAAGTTTCAAAGTCTTATGAACACGGATCCCATGTGGGGGGCCTTCTTAGGGAAATCTGCCCTCTGGTGCTGCATCCTGCCCCAGCAGTTCCAGTCACAGCGGTACCACCTCTAGCTCCCGGCCCGCCTCCACCTCTCCCACCATTGTCTCTGGTTGACAAGACTCTAGCAGAGCGAGACGTCAATTTGACGCTGGTCGCATTGCAACCAGTGGATCCTGACGTTCTGGACGACCCTCAAACAGACCAGGATAGTGAGGACCAGCCCCGCTCTGTCAGAGCATTCCATGACCGGGTTCTGGCCATGTCACTCCTTGACATACCAGTACCTGAGGCACACACTCCGCAGGAAGGGGTGCTTCCGAGGGTGCTCACCTTGTCTCCACAGGAGCGCACCGGCCTGTACATTCTGGCAGAGGCTCGCAAAGTCTGGGATAAGCCCTATGCTGAGCTACATATAAATAAGAAAATTGACGCCCGTTACGGTCTTCACACCTCCGAGGAAGTAGCCTTAGCGTCATGTCCGCTCCCTTCCTCAATGGTGGTTGCGGCTGCCACTCTGCAATCCAAGCCTGCCTCTGCGACCTCTGCTGCCGCAGCTCAAGTTCTTACCAAGGAAGACCAGTTACTCGACTCCTTGGCCAAGAAAGTTTTTGCCAACTCGGCGCTGCAATTGCGTCGGGCAAACGCAGAGCTCATTTTGGTGGCGGCGAAAAGGAAACTGTGGTGGGATTTGGTGGACTTCCAGGAGTTCATTCCTGGGGACAGGCTGGAAGACTTTAAAGGCGGTTTGTCAGATGCCAGGGTATTGGTAAAGGATATGCTGGAGGCTGCTGCGCACCTTGTTGACACCTCGGCTCAAGGCCTCATGTTGGGGGTGGACACCTCTCGTCAAGCTTGGCTTCATGCAACATAGTTTTCGAAGGAGGTCCAAGATAAAGTTCTGGACCTGCCTTTTGATGGCAAAGAGTTTTCATTCTTCAATGGTTGGCGAGCTTACAAAGACTAAGGCGAGCACGCAAACTGCCAAGTCTCTGTCGGTGCTAGTGAAGCCTCCAGTCAACGCTCAGAGATCTGGATCCCAGTCTCGGTGCTCCTCAGGCTTCAGAGGGTTCCAGGACAGCAGGTCTCGTAGGGCTGATCTGCCGAGAGGTAACTCTCATCGGAGACAGCAGCGTAGTCGGGTTTTCCTCTCGGTTTTCAGCCTCTTCTTCAGGGACAGGTAGTCTCTCCACTGAAAAGTCTGCAAAATTATATTTTTTGGCACTCGCACAAGACTCCGGTGGGAGGACAAACCTACTCTCATCTGGAGGCATGGCAAACCATCACCGAAGACTGGTGGGTTTTGTCCATCACTCGAGCGGGCTTCCGCTTGCCCCTAACCCACCCTTCAATCCTCCGTTTTGGCAGTCTGGGACGCCCTCCCTCAGAGCCAAGGTCCAGAAGCTTCTAGACCTCGAAGCGGTGGAACCTGTTCCCCTAGTGGAACGAGGGGAAGGCTTCTACTCATCTGTTTACGGTGCCCAGATCCAACCAGGCTGGCCTGTGCACCATTCTAGACCTTTCCCAGTTCAAGCTTTCTCTTCCCCAAGAGAAATTCAAGATGATCATGCCCTGCTGAATAAAGTCCTATCTTCAGAAGAAGATGTATGCATATCCTGATCTGGAGCCCGCATCGGAAATATCTGCGGTTCTCCCTGGGAGAGGAGCACTTCCAATTCAGAGTGCTCCCTTTTGGTCTCAGCTCAGGGCCGCGTGTCTTCATGAAGATGTCAGTCATCGTGGCTTTTCTACGGCTACAGGTTATTCGTGTGTATCCAGATTTGGCCAGCTGGCTTCTGCGCAGTCCTTGTCCAGTGAAAGCCTCAAGCAATCTTCAGTATCTCCTTCAGCTCCTGTTCAGTCTTAGGCTGTCAGTGAACTGGCGGAAATCCTCCATGACGATCTCTCAGGACCTGGTATTCCTGGGTTTCCGTTGGAACACGATCGACTGCAGAGTGTACCTGACTGTGGACAGGATGGCGGATCTGTTAACCACGTGTCAAGTTTTCATTCAGTCAGAGAGCATGTCGGGCTGGCGGTTCCAGAGGCTTCTAGGCCTCACGGCCTGGTGCGTGCTTGCTCTTCCACTTGCTCGTCTCAAGATGCGACTCACGCAGATGGCTCTTCGGAGCTCCTGGCTTCAGGCAGTGTACCCAACACCAAAATGATTCCGGCTCCACCCTGCATGATGAGAGATCTTCTATGGTGGTCATCCTCCAGCAATCTGTCGGTGGGTGCTCCTTTTCAGGAGCCCTCCCCTCAAATTACCATTACGACGGACTCCTCCCTTATTGGGTGGGGGCGACGATGGATCATCTTCAGGTTTTCGACCTATGGTTGCCACAGGACAGACAATTTCACATAATTGATCTGGAGCTTCTGGCAATTTTCCAGGCGCTGAAAGCTTTCAAGCCAATGATTGTGAGCAAAGTGGTCCGCATCTGCAAAGACAACGCAGTATCTGTGTTTTACATCAACAAGCAGGGGGGTACCAGGTCACCTGCCCTTGTAGATCTAACCATTCAGATTTGGGAATGGGCCATTCAGCACAGTGTTTGGCTGCTTGCAGTGCACATTCCGGGCCAGCTGAATGTGACTGCTCACTCTCTCAGCCAAAGCTACGAGTGGGAACTGAACACGGAGATGCTCGGTGACCTTTTTCGCCATTGGGGCACTCCAGAAGTGGACCTCTTTGCGACGTCATCAAACGGGAAACTTCCTCTTTATGCTTCCAGGAACGGGCTCAGTTTCTTCCCTGGGGGATGCACAAGATTCTGTGGCACAACTTGAGGACTTACGCTTTCCCGCCTCTTCCTCTGATTCACTGGGTGCTATGCAAGCTCAGAAATACGACGAATTGCTCTCTCCTGTTCATGACCCTTTGGTGGCCAGCCAGATTCTGTTTTTCAGAGCTTCAGCATCTGTCAGTCTGCTCACCGATGAGGCTTCCGCTGATTCCTGACCTGCTTCACAGAGCGATCAGCAGATGTGGCACCTCTCCCCACAATCATTCAGCTTGGCAGCCTGGTGCCTGAGTTCAAATCTTTAGAAAGCTTAAACTTGTCTGCGGATAATATGCATATTATCCAGGCGGCTAGGAAACCTTTGACGAGGTCGCAATATAGGAGCAAATAGCTCAGTTTCTGTCACTGGTGTTTAGCTAAGCAGCAGGACTCCAGAGAAGCTACCATCGACCCTGTCCTTCGTTTCTCATCCGCCAACTTCAGGCATACATGTCTTGTAGGAATTATTTGTCGGCTATCGCCGCTTACCTGTCCACTGACTCTTGCTCTTTTTCATTGACAAACCCTGTCATTAAAAGACACTTTGCAGGTCTATTGCTTCTTTATCCACCAATGCGCAACCCGCATCCAAAGTGGGAATTGAATGTGGTCCTCACTGCATTATGCCATTAAACCTTTTGAGCCCATGGCTACAGTGGACTTGAAATTCCTTTAGTGGACAATGGCTTTTCTGATTGTGGTGACTTCGGCAAGACGTGTAAGCGATCTTCAGGCCTTGTCTGTAGAACATCCATTCCTCACCTTCATAAGGATATGGTTGTCCTCTGGACTAATCCTTCTTTCCTTCCTAAAGTTTTATTTGGTCAGAACATCTAAACTGAGGAGCTCTTCTGAGCTTTTTGTGACCTTCGGAGGCCCGAAAGGAAAGCCGGCCTCGAAAGCAACGATCTCCCAATGGATTGCTTCCTGTATTTCAGAGACTTATACCGTTCAGGGCCTTCAGCCTCCAAAGGGAATTCATGCCCATCTTGTGCGGGGCAAGGCAATTGTTGTTGCCTTCCAGAAATGTTCCCTGGGAAACCATTGCCAGAGCAGCTACGTGGGCTTCCCCGTCTGCTTTTTGTAAGCATTACTGCTTAGACCTGAGCTGCAGAACAGATGCTCAGTTCGAGCAGGCGGTTCTTAAACCTCTTTCAGTAAAGGAGTTCCATCCACCCGTTTTTCTGTGAGGAGTTCTTGGTAATCTCCCAAAAGTATGAGGAAAGGGGACGGACGTAGGAGTATAACAAAGTTACTCACCGTATTGACTACCTTACTCCTAGTCCATAGTCCCCTTTTCTCCATACGCCCGCCGTGCCCTCTAAGTATCCTCTGTTATTGCTTAAATGGTCTCAGACCTGCCGATAGAAAGGACTGAAGGGCGATGCACGGGGCAGAGCTAAGGAGGGTGGGGTTACCGCCACGTGGGGTACTCTGCGCAAAGAGAAGGACACATTTTTCAATTTGATGCTTTTTTTTTTACAAAAAGTGCTCCGGTCCTGTCCCACAAAACGGAATGTCCCAAAAGTATGGAGGAAAGGGGACTATGGACTAGGAGTAAGGTAGTCACTACGGTGAGTAACTGTGTTAAACCTCCGGGGAGGTAATAGAAGTCAAACAACCAGGGGAAAAAGAGGATTCCAATCCCAAACGGCCTCTTGAAGGCACTGGTAAGATGGACTTTCAGAGGCAGCCCTTTGGACAGATTCTAGGTGTTCCTGAGCAGTACGGCTTAGACTTGGTGTGAGTGTTGAAGGGTTCAGTTAAGCACAAAGAGAGCATGCATATTAATAAGTTAGGCAAAATTTTATAAACTGTCATTTATGTAGGGCTTAGTTAACTCATCAAAAATTCCAGGTGAGTAAATCATAAAAAATGCACAACTCATATATGTACATTCCCTTTACCCCTAAATGGACGATTGGCTCATAACGGGGAACAGTTACTGTCAAGGTTTTTCAAACCCCCAAAAATCATGCCCAATCCCCAGCGATTTTAAAATGTTTGCGATGGAGATGCTAAACAAACAAAAAGTTGGCTTATCCTGAAAAAGATAGGGTACAGGTCTGGCGCAAATTCCTTTTTACCAGACCACATGATCCATAATTGTTCGCAAAATCTATTAGCCCACTTGCATTGGCTAGGAGATTTTATGAAGGACGAGTACCATTTGCATGGTACTCAACCTTACTGCTGAGTATGGAAAAGTTTGAATCTCTGATTTGGCATTTACTGCATGTTACGTAACATTTTCATAAATGTGATTCTAATGTTTGTGAATCTGCTTAGATCACATGCTGTGCATATAGTCTGACATTTAGTGGAAATTGTGGAGTATTACATCCTTTTTGTTCTTTGAAAAAAAAAGGACGTTCACATGGGCGTGCCTTTATCACTATCCGTGACGTGTAGTGTACCCAAAATACTACTGTTTGTACTGTCTTGGTCAGGTGCCAGCTCTTCATTCCTGCAGGAGTGACAATACCCCACCAGGCACCCCCAAGTCTGTAAACCAGACAATTTTTAGATTGCAATTGTCTAACTGACAAACTCAAGGGGAAGTGGATAAAATAATAAACCGAGGTCTCTTGATACCTCCATAGAATGAGCAGTAGCTAGAAAGACCTAAAATCAACACAGAATAGCATGAACTCCTTTATTAAATCCTACTTATTAACTATATAATGAATTTCCTTAAACCTTTCAATTCCTGCTGCCTATGTCTTGTTGCTGATGGGCTCTTGAAGGATTTAAATGATTTGCTGTAATTATTCTTTAGAAAGTCTTTTCATTGGAAACTCTTGTATCCAAAGTGTATTTTCAATTAATCAAAAATGAAGAACTAAATACACTTCCTCTGAAAAATATGAAATATTTATGAAAGTTTTTCTCACATCACTTTAAAACCTTTTGTTCTGCTACTTTCTGTCTTGCCTTCATCAACGCTGCCATGTGCTATTCCTACGAAGAGTAGAATACTTTAAAAATGTACCACGCGCTGACAAACTGACACGGCTTGTATTCATTGAAGTGCGTCACTTTATTTCCTGCTTCAAAAGATAAACTGTTCCTCACAGAGAAGTTTTCAAGCACGTACAATGTCACACGCACTACGGTCCTTTGTTCTAAGGTCTGACACGCGATTACTTCCTCGCATAGACTCTAGAGATCATATTAGTGTGCGACGTTATTAAACAGTCAACCTGAACTGCGCTAAGTAAATGTTAATTCTCGCTGTACCACTCGTCTGCGCACCTCAGTTAATACAGATTAAAACGCGCACAATGAACTTAGTTTTAAATCGGACAGATTATTATTTCTTTTAGCAATTCATCAAAAGAATACACTTTTCAGTTGTACAACAACTATCATTTCTATGCTCATGCTACATGTCAGTCATTAACTATAATTGAACTTCTTAAACATAAGTTAACAGCTTCT
This sequence comes from Ambystoma mexicanum, assembly GCF_040938575.1. NCBI lineage: Eukaryota > Metazoa > Chordata > Amphibia > Caudata > Ambystomatidae > Ambystoma > Ambystoma mexicanum. The sequence goes on along the minus strand of NC_090923.1, from coordinate 1,121,062,452 downwards.
GTCTTAATTTTGTTTTTTTCAGAAAGAAGTCCCTTGGCTCTCAAATGCTGCTGCTTGACTTCTCTTTTCTGTCGCTTCAACTCCTGATCTTCTTATGGCTTTTTTTCTTTTCTCTTATTCATCAGCTGCAAGTCTGAACTTCTAAGATTACTCAAATGACTCTTACTCTGCTTGATATGGCCTGAAGTGACTTTGTAATAGTGCTCGAAGTTCCAAATATACTGGAGCCCAAACTTCAGTGACCTGCTCTGGGAGTTACTTAAATGAAAGGCAGTTTAGAATGCTAGACAAGATTACAAACTACATCACGCTCTCCCTTGGCCAATCAGGGTTGTTCAACAGTCTCCATCTTGCCTAGGGCAGACACAGGTTTCCTGCAAGGAGTTGGGGAATAAAAATGTGTATGATTGGTAACACCACCCAGCTTCTCACAGACCCTATGAATAACTCCCCATCTATTTCTAGACCCAGGCATAGACAGCCTGACTCTCCCAGACACCCTTGTTGTCCGGCTTATGTGATTAGTGGGAACCCTGACAGTCTTCAAGACAGACCAGATGGCAATTCAAAAGGCAAAGAAGACACTATGACGACAGAATCACCAAAGCCAACAACACACAAAAAGAAATGTTAAACATCATAAATGAAATGAGAAGCCCACCAGGTTGCGACAACACTCCAAACTATGCAACACTCCAACACAGAAACTATGCAACAACTTAGCAGACCATTTAAAAAATAACATCTGACAAATCATACAAAACGGACAGAGGAGCCAGAGCACACACTCCAAAACTTCCCACAAATATCGGTGGAGACATTCGTCAAGCTGGTAAAACATAGCAAGAAAGCAGGCTCGCCCATGGATCGCTGCCCCCCCAGACATCTACAAATCAATACTCCCACAAGGAAGGCCATCAGAATATAACAAATCTTTTGAATCCGTCGCTCGTGACTAGGACCGTACCACGATCCTTCAAATCAGCGTATATTAAACCACTACTTAAGAACACAAGTGGTAACGTGGAAGAACTCCAACTACAGACCTATTTCCAACATCCTGTACCCAATTGCTGGACCAAGCACAAGTCTGCTTCAGACCCGCAAGAGGAACAAAATCGGCACTCCTATCCATATTGGATGACCTAAAGACAATCGCCGAGTCCAACACAACCTCTGCCCTAATTCTGCTCGACCTCTCGGCAGCTTTCGACACAGTCATGACACCCTCATCAAAAATGAGAAGAGATGGGTATAACCGACTTAGCACTTCTCTGGATAAAATCATTCCTAGCAAACAGAACAGAAACTGTCTGGCTAAAGCCCTTCAAATCTGCTCCGCGAGTTGACTGTGGAGTACCACAAGGATCCTCACTATCGCCACTGTACTTTGTTTATTTATAGGGTGCCAGAAAACCCTTGGGTAGCTGGGTGCACAGAATAACAAGAATGCTTAGAACTTGGTTACAGGTTGCATATTACAGGTTGGTGGTAACATAAATTGTATAAAGTAATTACATTATGTACATTCTTTACATGTAAGGGTGGAAAGGTAACAAATTTTCTGATGTTTGTTAATCTGCTTAGAATCACATGCTGTGCATAGGTCCGACATCCAGTGGTCACTGCGGAGTATTGCATTTTGTTTTTCATAGTCGAAAAGGGGACGTCGACAAGGCGTGTCTGTAACACTATCCCTATAGTGACGTGCGCTGTACCCACAATCCCTCACGCGTCGAGGTCCCTCAGATTGTTTTTTTCCGCCCAGCTTCTGGTCGCCTTACGCGGAGCTCCTAGAGAGACATTGCAAAATACTTACTACGGACCTCGGTCCTTAATTATACTTATTATATTGTTAAAGATCCCTCCACTCGACGTTAGCTGTGAAGCTGTTTCTCCGCCGAGCAAGTTTTTGACGGAGGGGAAGAGACGGAGGGGATCCTTCGGCGCTGCCGAACACGTGGCCTGGCCTCGCCGGCCAACATACAGTAGGGAGAGTGGGGGTTCGAACTTTTATCTTCTCTTTGAGAATGTCTTTCTTTCTCCCCTATCTTTCCCTTGGGGTTGTTATCACCAGTTATTATTGCCTCAGCTATGGAGAGGACACCTTTTAAGTTTTGCCCACGCTGTAGGGGCAAATACACTTGGAAGGATAAACACAAGCTCTGTAATCGTTGCTTGCCCCTCGATCATAAGGAGGACAGCTGCGCGGCCTGTAAGCTCTTGAAACCAAGAACTCTTAAAGAACGAAAGGTTAAGAGGTGGGCGGACTACGCTATGTCGAAGTCAGTTTCCTCACCCGCCGCCGCTGTTACAGAAAGTGACGAGGAGGGTGATAACTCGACGTCCGTTACGGAAGTCATTAACCCCCAGAAGGAGCGCTCGCGCCCCTCAACGTCCGTCCCCGGCCCCGACGGGCTCGGCTCACGCCCTGCTTATGGGGATGAACACCCCGGCGACAAGGACGCACATAGGCCCCATAGGCCTAAGCACACAACCCACGGCTCTTCTTCATCAAAGACGAAGGATCCATCAGCGCCGAAGGGGACGCAGGGCACTCCGGCGTCTACCTCAGACCGTAGGGGTCTCAAGCCCCACCCGCAAACGCAGCCGCGACCAGCGATTGGGCTTTCATCAAACACGGGCGCTACCTCAAAATCATCCGACGTAACGCTCCATAGAGCGGCCGTCGAGAAACAACGCGTAACGCAGGCAACGTCGACACCAGAGCCCTCTACTGACGAACTCGTTGTCGAGAGCCTGGCGAGAATTGTTTCCGAAGAGGAACGTAAGCGGACGACGAAACAGACGTCGAATACCGCACAAAAAGCTATAGAAACGCCGAAAAAGCACAAGAGTAGCCAGGAACTGCCCCCTTCATCTAAGGACACTTCTGAACTACCGGAGGGCTTTTCTGAGGGCGACGGAAACCTTTCTTCGACGTTGTGGGAGCGTTCTAAGCGTTTGGAAGGTGAAAACACTGATTTTCCCCCCTCTAGACTATTCAGGGGTCCCCCATGAGACCCTTGAAAGACTCCATTCTTGTATGGAGAAAATGGAAAGGTTTTTGGGAAGCCAAAACCCACCCACCCACACACAAAAGACCAAGAGAATGGCCCCAGGATGACCCTAGGGTCAAGATCCCTAGGCTGTTTCCCCTTTCTACAGACGTATATGACCTCACTGAAGAGGAGCAATACCTCCAGGAAGATGAGGAGGGTTTGGGTGGAGAGGAAGAACATGAGGAAGAGTGGTTTGAAGAAGATCCTTACTCTAGTGCAGGAGTTTTTGAAGAAGATACAGCTACCTCGCAGCCCTGGCAATCCCCATCAGTGCAGCCTTGGCAATCCCCATCAGTGCACTCAGACCCTGATGCCTTTCACCCTTTTCCCCCCAAGGATTCACCTATTGGAAACACCTCTCCAATAGATGACCAACCTTCACTTAATGCACTATTGCGCAAGGCAGCAGCGCATTTTGAAATAGACACAGGGGAAACTCTTCCTGACATAGACTTTGTAGAAAAAGTTATTAAAGAAAAAGCCCCTGTTAGTCAGTCTATTCCGCTCCTGGCTTCTATAAAGAGAAGAATAACTCCTTCCCTTTCCAATCCTGCATTAGTCAGAGGGGTCAACCCTCGGATAGAAAAGCTCTTCAGCCCTTCGTCCTCTGACCCCTTGTACATCGGAGGACATTCTATTCCGGACTCCCTTGTAGTTACTAATACAAGAAAAAGAGCGGGGGTACCACTATCCACTAGTGAGGCACCACCTGACAAAGAGGGCAAGAAGCTCTATGCACTTGGGAAGAGAATTATGACCTCCGCAGCCTTCTCAACTAGGATTGCAAATAACAATTCCCTACTAGCTAGCTACGCAGATGCACAGTGGAGCAAGCTGCGCAGCGAAGCAGAGGACGCACCAGAACCCCTGTGTTCACGCCTGTTAGATACCATCTCAGAGGGAACTCTTGTAAACCAGGGCATCGTAAAGAACTCCTTAGATGCCGCAGAGACGGCTGGCCGTTTCCTGGTTCAGGGAATACTTCTCAAACGCCATGTCTGGCTGTGCAATTCGGGATTTAAGCCGGAAACCCAGGCTTCCCTGATAAATAAGCCCATAGAACAAACACATCTGTTTGGGAAAGCAGTTGATGAGGCCCTAGAACATGCGAAGAAAGAGTTTGATACCATCAAGACTTTTGACCAAATTTGTAGGCCCCCTAACAGACGCGGCTATGGCAATAGACGCTCCTTTCGTGGCCAACGCCAGCAAAACCAACAGCAATTTTACTCTGCTACCAACTGGCCCTCTAACCATGGTAACAACCAGTTCAGTCAAAGAGGCCAACGCCGTGGCAAAGGAAGAGGTCGCGGCTCCAGCCCCAAAGGTTCCACGCCCAATACCAACAAATGACCCGAAGATTCGGGTCCCCTCCCATGCATCACCTGTCGGGGGCCGGCTAACATCGTTCCTATCAGCATGGGAGGGAATATCTTCAGACTGCTGGGTTTTATCCACCATAGCCCACGGATACTGCATCAAATTCAACGGTTCCCCGAAGTACAGACCCCCACGGAACCGACGCATGACACCGGAACACCTCACCATTCTTCTTCAAGAAGTAGAAGAGCTACTGAAAAAAGAAGCTATAGCGGCTGTCCCCCTATCTCAGGTAACAGAAGGTATTTATTCAGTGTACTTCCTTGTACCCAAAAAGGACTTAACCATACGCCCTGTATTAGATCTGCGCCCAGCGAACAAGTTTGTCAAACCCCAAATGTTTCGTATGGTGACCTTGCAGGAAGTTATCCCACTGTTATCACAAGGGGATTACATGACAACACTAGACATGAAAGATGCATACTTTCATATTTTAATGTTGCCAGCGCACAGAAAATACCTCAGGTTCAAGATAGAGAACAAGCACTACCAGTTCAGAGTACTACCCTTCGGGATAGCATCTGCACCAAGGGTATTCACGAAAGTACTGGCAGTGGCAGCGGCCCACCTACGCAGGTTATCCATCCTGGTATACCCTTACCTCGACGACTGGCTCATAACAGGGGATTCTTACGAAACATGCTTCTCCAATACCCAAAAGACCGTAGACCTTTTGTCCCAACTGGGCTTCTCCATCAACGAAAAGAAGTCCAGCTTAGACCCCAGCCAAATCAAACAATTCCTAGGGGCTCTAATTCGAACAAAGGACGGCCTCGTCTTCCCCTCCAACGAGAGGGTCCAAAACATGCTGTTTCAGATCCCCCATTATGTGGCAGGTCGAGAGGTGACGGTACGCAAAGCAATGCGCTTGCTAGGGATGATGGCGTCATGTATTTATTTGGTACCTCACGCGCGCCTGCGCATGCGCCCAATGCAAGAGTGGCTCTACAGCCAGTGGTGTCAGGCCAGCGGACAATGGGACGATCTAGTGGTGGTCTCGCAGGCCCTGGTTCTCTCGCTACGGGGGACAAAAGAAAACCTGTTATTAGGGAAAACTTTTGCCACACCTGCAGTGGAAGCCACTCTAACCACAGACGCATCCCTTACAGGATGGGGGGCTCACCTATCCCATCAGACTGCTCATGGAGCGTGGACTCCGAGGTTAGCATCCAAGCCTATAAACCTGCTGGAACTACTAGCGATGTTCAAAGCACTGAAAGCCTTTCAGGAACACCTACAAGGAAAGACAGTGATGGTCCTCACAGACAGCACCACAGCCATGTACTACCTCAACAAGCAAGGGGGCACTCACTCTCCAGGACTGTCCAAGCTGTCCAGAATATATGGAAGTGGGCTCTCAAACACATGTTTCTACTATCACAACATGTACCAGGGGAACTCAATCTGCTAGCAGACAAACTCAGCAGAGACTTCCCCCTGCCCGAAGAGTACGAATGGCAATTGCACGAAGACATCGTCTTAGACGTCTTCACGTAATGGGGGTTCCCGGAAATAGACCTGTTCGCAACTCTGGAGAACTCACAATGCCAAAGTTACGCCTCCAGGTACCCCCAGAACCAGTCCAAGGGGAACGGTCTGTCGATTCAATGGTCAGGGAAATTTGTTTACGCCTTTCCCCGACTCCCCTTCTCAACAAAGTGGTACACAAGATGCACCAGGAGCAGGTTACCATGATACTAGTGGCCCCAATGTGGGCCCGGCAGCCATGGTTCGCTCACTTGATGGAGATGTCCCTATCTCCCCCAGTGAAACTTCCCTGCCCGTACAACATGCTGTCACAGGACAAGGGCAGGACACTGCATCCATGCCCTCAGACCATGAACTTAGCAGCCTGGCTCCTGAGATCATAGAATTTGGACATTTACAACTCCCGCAGAGATGTATGGACATCCTCAGGGAAGCCAGAAAACCTAATACTCGCCACTGCTATTCTAGCAAGTGGAAAAGATTTGTCATCTGGTGTAGGGGAAGAAACATCAACCCTGTTGACTGCTCTCCCACACACATTGTTCTGTACCTGACCCATTTACTGGACTCGGGTCTAGTATTCAATTCTATTAAAGTCCACCTAGCGGCACTTTCTGCATACACCACTTCCCAACTTAAAGTGTTGTTGTGGAAGATACCAGTTATCAAGGCCTTCATGGAGGGGGTAAAGAGAATACACCCTCCGATAGCTAACCCAGCTCCCGGATGGGACTTAAATGTGGTACTTTCTAGACTCATGGGCCCGCCTTTCGAACCCATGCACAAGGCAACTCTTAAAGACTTCACTCTTAAGACTGCTTTCCTAATAGCTATCACCTCCATTAGGAGAGTAAGTGAACTACAGGCTCTTTCTGTACTAGACCCCTTCGTAACAGTTCACAAGGATAAGGTGGTTCTACGCACACACCCAAGGTTTGCACCAAAATTCATCTCGAAATTTCATGTAAACCAGTCAATAGAACTACCAACGTTCTTTCAAAACCCTTCCAGCTTGGGAGAAAAAAGTCTGCATACACTAGATGTACGCAGAGCTGTCATGTTCTACATGGAAAGAACCAGACCACTGAGAAAGACTAATCAGTTCTTTGTCTCTGTGGCAGCAGGAAGAGAAGGAGATGCAGTTTTCTATATTTCTCTTTTCTGTACTCTCACGTCTAGAAGGCTCCCTCAGGGCAGAAAAATACAAACAGAGGGACCTCGACGCGTGAGGGATTGTGGGTACAACGCACGTCACTATAGGGATAGTGTTACAGACACGCCTTGTCGATGTCCCCTTTTCGACTACGAAAAACAAAATGCAATACTCCGCAGTGACCACTAGATGTCGGACCTATGCACAGCATGTGAATCTAAGCAGATACAACCATCAGAAATGCTTTTACGGTAAGTAATGCATTGTCATATACAGTAAATACATTATGTACATTTTACATGTAAGAGTGGAGGGGTACGTGTGTCATCAGATCACAATGCTCAGGATCACCGGTTTCAGAGGTCGTTGCGGCAAAGCCAGGTGCGGGTATGGTGCCTGAAGCTGTTGTAGGGCTGGTCCCTTCTTAGTTCAACTGGTAGGGCGTTCCAGTACTGGGCTGCTTGCACAGGGAAGCTATTACCTCCTGTTTTTTTTTTAGTCGGAATCTAGGGGTCTGGAGGCAGAAAGAGTTGGCTGTTCTGGTTGGTCGTGCAGTGGTTTTTCTTATTATTCTATCCCTAAGGTATGGGGGGCTGCATTGTTCAGACATTTGAATGTTAGTGTGACAATTTTGAAGGTGATCCTATCGCTAATTTTTAGCCAGTTGTATTTTCTCCGCACATTCGAGATGTGCTCTCTAGCTGGGAGGTTCAGGGCCGTTCTGAGCGCATTGTTTTGTAGGGTTTGAAGTTTATTGATGATGTATTTATTTGTGCCTGCATAAAGTGAATTGCAGTAATCCAGTTTCGAGAGGATTAGTGCATTGGCTAGGATAATGCAGCTAGCTGGTGAGAGGAAGGGTCTGCGTGCTTTAATAAGTTTACCGCTATAGGCTGTGGATGAGGCCAGGGAGTTCACTTGTTTCCTTAGGGACAAAGTGGAGTCCAATAGAAACCGAGGGTTTTCACCTCCTTGGCGATGGGGATTATATTGCCATCGATATTGAAGGAGCTGTAGTTGGAATCAAGTTTTTTTAGGTTTTTGGGTGAGCCTAGAATGAGGATCTGTTTTTTTCGTCATTCAGGCAGAGGCCATGGGTTGTCATCCATGCCTGAGTGAGGGTGTACATTTTGTTTACTAAAGCTGTATCCGTAGTGAAATTGCCTGAAAGCGGGATGAGGATCTGGGTGTCGTCAATTTTTGTAGGTGACACCCAGTCTGCCCAATTTGTCTAATAGAGGTTTAGTAAAGATATTATACATCGTTGGCGAGACACAAGAGCTATGTGGGACTCCACATGTTGTCTGGATAGGGTATGCCGAGTCTAAGGTGGAGACGTCTCGCATGCTTCTGTTGTCGAGAAAGGATTGGATCCAGACTATGGCTTCACCTGAGAAGTAGGCGGCTGGCGCTAGGTGTTTGCAGAGTACTGCGTGGTCCACTAGGTCAAAAGCCACCGACAGATCAAGGAGGAGTAGCATAGCTATGTTTCCTTTATTGTTGAGCTCGTCAATTTGGGCTTTGAGATCTATAAGGGCGTCTCAGTGCTGTGTTGCGGTCTGAAGCCTGATTGATGAGTGCCGAGGAGTTGGTTGGTCTCCAGGTATTTTTGGATTTGGAGATAGGCCACTCTGTCAATTATCTTCAGGAGGAAAGGGACAGTAGTGATGGGCCGGGCCTATAGTTGGTGGGGATGGAGGGGGTCTAAGGTTTGTTTTTTAAGCAGGGGGAGAACCCAGGACTCTTTTAAGCTACTTGGGACGGTACTAGATGAGAAGGAGGCATTTATGAGTTTAGTGACGAAGGGGGCAAGGTCTCTGGCACCATCCTTGATTATCTGGGCCGGGCAGTAATCACCTTTGCAATTGGATGGTTTTAGTAAGGCAATGATTTTTTCAGTTTCATGAATGGAAACTTTAGAGAATTTGAAGAGTGTTAGGCTAAGTTTGGGCGTGGGCATGCTGGGAATTTCACTAAGAGGGAGCGAGGCTTATAGAAATTTTTGATTGTAGTGTTTTTACTTTATTTGCGAGGGCATTTTGGATATTGGTACACCATTGCTGGTCTTTGGGTACGTTATCAGGTGGTGATATGGAGGATTTGAGTTCTCGCAAGATTGCGAATAGTTCCCTTGTATTGGAGCATGCTTTTGAAATTCGGTTGTTATAGACTTCTTTTTTTTAGCTTGGAGGATTGCTTTCTTATCATTCGTAGCACACAGTTTGAGTTTATTTTCAGCTGTAGGGGAGTGTTGCCATACAGTTTCAAGCTTCCTTTTTTTTTTTCCCAGTCTCAGTTCTTTTAGATGGGGGGTGAACCAAGTATTAAGGTGGGATTGTTGTTTACTTGTACAGTTTTTCAGTGTACATGTCATGTTTCAACATCTACAATCTTATGTGCTACAACTATGCAGACGACTCTCAAATCATCTACAAAATCGAAGATGCACAAGACGAACACTCAATTCTGAGAATGTCTCAAAGAAATCTGACTGGATGAACGCTGGAGACCGCCAAGAAAGAGCACAAGACTTTGAAATCGCTCAGCCAAGCCTTTAGCCCAGCGGTGCAATTTAAACGCATGCCGGCCCTGTCGCGGGCAGTCCTCCTCCCACTCTTCCCAGGGACAATATGGTTCATGGGGCTCCAGTGGACCTCCGGATAGGGCTGCCCCAGTGGTTTCCAGTCCCCTCAACCAAGAGGGTTTCATCGGGGGGGGGGTGGGGGGCAGAAACTCTGCTACCAGATGCTCCCTGGCCTCTGCCTCCAAGTGACTCGGCTGTACAGGTCCCCTGCACACTTCCCCGGTCGGGGGACGTATAACATCTTTTACCCACGTGTGGGAGGGGATCACATAAGATCAGTGGGTACGTCCGTGTCCCATGGGTACTGCATTGAATTCCTCAATCCACCCGGGAGCAGACTGTCATCAGACCATCTACGCATCCTGTTGGACAAAGTCCAGGTCATGTTAGAAAAGGGCCCCATTGAAGTTGCCCCATCTCCAGGTAAATGATGGAATATGTGGGATGTATTGACCCACTTTTCCTCTTCTATGCTGCATCACTGTGTTATGATGGTGCCAGAAATAGCAAAATGGCTGCAAAACCCTTGTGCGCGCCAAAACCTCTGAAAATCGATCTTTGCAACGCACAAAAAGATGGTTGCCCAATCTGCCACGCATGTTAGTGGTGGAACAGTGATCTCACTCCTGAAATATGTCACTGGGCTCCACAACAAGTGAAAATGGAGTACAGAAGGAAAAAGCAGTGTTTTGCTAAATGAAACCCCAAAATCTTGCTTTAAATCCCTTTTTCTTTGTTGCTGAAACTTCAGAATGCTGGTACAAAACACCCTCAAACCAAAATTCTTACTGGGTGCTACAATTCATTTAGTTTAAGAAATCATTGTGAACTTAAAATATCCTGAAAAGCTGAAAGCATAAAGAGATTTCCACAGCAAAAGTGGCCTGTCGGTGGATGTCAAAAATCTCTGTGCAGCAGAGGGCTGCTGCGATGACAGCTGTCAGGAGCCTGCCTGATTAAACTTTAACATGTATAAACTGAAATCAAATGTTTGCAATCTAAGGGGCCTGTTACTGATAGTAACCCATGTTGTAATTGTTTTGATCCCATGGTTTAAAATCTTATTCTAGCTGTGATTTGATACAAGTTGGTTTTATGCTAAGGAAAAATTCAACAGAGTTAACAATTAAAATTAAACCTGGATGAAGCTACCAAACTGGAATAACAGGTTTTCTCACAGTAGGAAGGTCTTCCCTCGGCAGGAAATCGCACAGAAGCGTTAATTATAGGGGTGAGAAAGAACCGGGTCTACAGAGGCAAAAGGAACAATGAATAGCTGCTGCTAAGGAAATGCGAAGTGTGAAGACAGTCGTAAATGGCCTCTGCCAGGAGCAAACAGGGAGGAGACTGCTCCTGGACTGCAGGGAGACAAAAAAGAGGCGGACCCAAACCACCATCTGTGGCTGAACATTAACAAAGAACATTTTTTTAAAGACTTATAACTTGCCAGTTAATATTGTGAAAAATATAAAAGTAACATTTTTTAATCTAAATTTTGGCTGCACGTTTCAAGACCAGGCAAAATCGTGTGACATGTTCTGGAATGAAATGGCAAGAAATGTGATTTTAAGCCCGGCTGCGAAAGGCCGTTGACTGCTGTTTTACTATGATCCCCTTCGGAACTGTATATTGCATTCAGAGCACCTTTTCACCAAAGAAGTTTTAACCTCCCTGTTAAACCACCGAATTTGCTGCAAAGGAAAGTTTACTGCACCTTTTAATTATATCCTTTCAACGGTCTGTGTACAGAGTCGGCGTCAGAATCAGCTGACTACTTAACCAGCTGCCGAGCGCCCGTGCGGCCTAAGCCCGGCTGCGAAAGGCCATTGAATGCTGTTTTGCTGTTTGGCTTGTGGGCGTGACGTTTACCGTAGGACCCTTCACTGCTCAGATCCCTGACGTGCTTTTTCGAAAAATGCACGACACGCGTGACCCATAGCGACTGCTAAGCTCTGACTCTCTACTGAATATCCAATTTGAGAGGATTGCCGAAAGGACATGCAACGGAGAGCAAATTGGGATTCCCATCATTCCCAGGTACAAGGAGATCTCCCGTTAAAGAGCTTGCCATTGCTTTAATTTTATCTTTAATTCAACATTGTTGAATTACTCCTGCAAGTTCTCCTATACTTACTTCACTTAGAATTTACAGTGTCACAGGTACTACACTGCCACTCTGGTAGCGAGTGGACTATTAAGAATCTGACTGCCTCTTTATCAGACATCTCGAGATCGATTAGAACTGATTCAAAGTCCTGTCAAGCCACTGATGATTAATTCCATTGATAATGTCAAACTATATAACCCTGTGACATACCTACAACAGACTCCGACATCAAGTATTTCACAGAAAGACAAAGCAGTACTTGCTAAAAGAAGATGGCAGTCAATGCATGAAAAACGAACCCAATTGGAAGTACCATTTCATCCAGCGATCACCCAACAAACTCCAAGAATGGCCTGTCTCTCCCTAGACATACAGGAAATTGAAACATCAATGGAAAACCAAGGAAAAAGTAGAGAAGAGTTTGGCACTATGCTAAACGAAAAGGAGAGTGGAGTACTCCAGCAGAAAGTTGAAAAAAGAAGAGACATAAAACTCAAATCTCCACTGACCATTGAACCTTCAACCTCTGGAGTACTGCACCGACCAGCTCAAATTAAGACAATAGAACCCTTAAATCTATCTTTAGGAAAAAGACCAATTTTTAAAAATTTAAAGAGAAACTAAAAACTGTTCCAGACTATCTAACTGATCGTGAGCAATGTTATGAGAGATGCTCCTGTATAGAAAATGGTACGCCAACCACAGAGGTTCTTCCAACAACAATGCTTGATCTACAAAATATGTTAACAGCCATCATTTCTCAATCTATGATTCCATTCATCAAATTGCAAGAAGCAAATGTTGACGCTAGTAAAGACCAAGCAAGGCTGATTTCAACAATACTCCATAAACAAATTCAGATGGAGACTTTCATAATATCTCTACAAGAAAGTTTAAAGAGAGAAGCTGAAAACACCATAAGGTGGCAAGACCGCCTGGCAGATATCGCTAGAAGTGAAAGGATAGAAAAACAAGACCTGACCCATGCTCTAATCAAACTGATGTCAACTTTCCCCACAACCAAGTCTAAAGAACCACATATACTTGAACCGAAATAAAGGCCTCTTGCTAGAGGACATAATCACCACATGCGAAAGGACGATTGTATGCACTCTGCAGTGATGCATTTAATTGACCTACAAGATGATGATGTCTCACAACAACCAACAATAATTATGGTTTCTCCCCTAAACCCTGCAATAAATCTAAGAACCAAACCTGTACAATCAGTCTGCAGGTTACGACAGAGAATTTTCAAATATTTAATAAAAAGAATAAAGGAGAATCTGAGATTGCAAAGAAAGACTCTAAAAAAAATTCGAAAGGAAGACCAAATGGCTCTCGAGCGTTCCTAAGAAATCTTACTACCCCAAATCCCTCACAGACTATTAAATGATATGCCCGGAGAGGCCACCAGGGGGCGCACAGGCAATGGCTGCTTGAGTGCACAGCTCCCGCCCAAGCCCGGGAATCCGAGGGGATTGAGCCCCCCCCCCCCGACACCCCCCCCTGCAAGTTCAACTTGAGAGACCGACTCGGCGCCCCCCCCCCCCCGGCCCCCCGACGAGCGAAAGAGCGGAGCTTGAGCTCCCCGGGGAGCCGGAGTTCGCAACCCGCGGCGCCTGGGCGGGTGACGCAGCAGGACTGGAACGGCCTCGGGACTGCGAGTGAGGTGGTCTCTCCCCGGGCGCACACGGCACCCCAGCCCGACTAGCCCTCACTCCCCCCCTTCAACAACCCCCTCCCTCGGGGGGCATAGCGCGCCGGGACTGCCCGCACGGCGAGGAGGCGGCATCCGGGGGCCTGGAGCGGTGCCCCCCGGGAGTGAGGGGAAGGAGCGGGGCGGCCCCCCCCCCGGGGGACAGCATCGCGGACGTTCACGGCCCGCCGGAGTCCAGGGCAGCGGAGGAGGCGGCATCCGGGGGCCTGGAGCGGCGCTCCCGGGGATTCAGAGTCCTCCCCCACCTCCCCCCCCCCGGGAGTGAGAGAAAGGAGTGGGGCGGTCCCCCCCCCGGGAGTCCTCATCGCGGGTGCTCGCAGCCTGCTGGAGCCCAGCGCAGCAGAGCTGGGGGAGCCCCGGTAGGCCTGGGACTCGCCCCCCCACAGGTGAGCGTCCCAGGCAGGGTGGAACCCCAGGAGCAAGAAGACCAAAGGTGTGGACTGCGGGCCGGGGCCCTGGACCCCCCCCCAGAGACAGCACGGCCTGAAGTGGGGGTGACCAGGGTGCGAGGCCCCCGCCAGCAGCTGGTGGGGCATGTGCCCGCCCAGAGGTGCCCCCCCCAGGACTCGCGGCGTGAGCCACAACGTCCCTTCCCCCCTTGGCTCTGCGGGAAGGGCACCCTTGGACTGGAAGGTCGGGCCCCCTTGAACCACCACCCCCCCTCCTCAAGGAGACCAGAGGAGGCCCCAGAAGACCGAGGCGCTTGAGGGTGTGAGGCCCCTGCCTGGGAACAGGTGGGGCGTGTGCCCGTACCCCCGGACTGTCACCCCACTCGGGACATCTGAGGAATGCACAACCCAAGTAAGGAAGGACTGGCCAGCAGGGGACCCCCTGCCGGGGCCGCGGGGATCCGGACAGGACACAGGAAAGAACCACATGAGCTGGAGGGAATCCTTACAGAGATACCGCTTCCAGGAGGTTGTAAGAGGTGACAAAGGCTTAAACCGCGAAGGGACCATGGCCCACCCTGGGGACGCTACCCCCTCCTCGGCGGCAATGGAAAGGGGCTTCGCCTCGATCCTACAGGAAATTAGGGACATGCGCTCCGACATTGCCCAGAAATTTGAAAAAATGGACCAGAGGGTGGATAAGATTGAGGACAGGCTGATACAGGTCGAATCCAACCAATCCTCTATAGCAGTCCAAGACATACAATATAGCATGAGGCTGGAGGCCCTGGAGAAGAGGGACGAGGAAAGGGCCCGGCAGATGGATGATTTCGAAAACAGGGAGAGGAGGAACAACCTCAGAATCTTTGGGGTGCCCGAAATGGAGGGGGAAATGGAGAGGGACATCACCCGAGCAGTACGAGACATCATCGCTCTCTTGTTCGCGGAGGAAATGACAACCAAGCTAACATTCGACAGGGTGCACAGGGCCGGGACCCCCCGGTCGATTCTGGTCCGGTTCAACTACTACTCGGAGAAGACGAAGGTGTTGGAGGAGGCCAGAAAGGCTAGGGAAATCACCTATAACAACGCCCAAGTCTCCATATACCAAGACCTCTCCGCCTACACGCTGGCCAGGCGTAGGATGTGCCGCCCTCTTACACAGGTGCTTAAGGAAAAGGGAGTGCGCTACAGATGGGGCTACCCCTTCTCCCTGACTTTCGAATACATGGGCCAAAGATCGACCCTGATCACGGTAGAGGACATAAGGGGAGCCATACAAGAATATACAGTGGACACGAACCCCCGGAGGGGCCCATCGGGGCCGGAGCACGGGAGACCCGGGGGCCCTGGTCCGTCCGGCGAGAGGAGAAAGCGAACCGGCGCGAGGAAATTCAGGAAAATGAACACCCCCTCCCCATCAAAGGAAGGAGAACGTAACGACTCAGAGGACTGAGCACGGGGACACCCTGGTGTGCCCTGGTCGGAGGGACGCAGATTCAGAGGATTCACTACTATCAACGTCCCTACGACCTGCAAGTAGGTGGGGTTCGCAGAGGGGTCACAGCAGCAGGGGATCTTAGGGGGCTCAAGGAGATAAGATTCTAATGCAGATTGCCTGGCCGAGGTGGGCAGGCTGGTGGTTCGGCCAAAAGCCAGCGATGGCAGAACTACTTGGCTGGACGCTGGGGCGGGGGGTGGGGGGGACCACGGGAGTTGGGGAAGTTCAGTTACAGTTCGGGGAAGGGGGGCAGTTGGGGGTTTTGTCTTAGGCCTACCCGGGAGGAGGGGGCGGGGGGAAAAGGGGAACACAGAGTTGATACAATGGAGCATACGGGGAGGAGCGCAGGGAGGAAGTTGACCGAGAGAGAGGAACATAGAGACCATGGCTGACGGGCTGCCCGCCCTGGGGGTGGGCTCACTTAATGTTCGTGGCTTAAATACCCCCACCAAGAGGTCCCTGGTCTGTAGGGAATTTAGAAGGGCACACCTGGATTTTCTCTTCGTGCAAGAGACTCACTGGCCACGGGGGAAGGAGCCCAAAATGCGGGGAGGGGGAATTGGCGAGGTTCACAGTGCATCCCACAAGTGCAAAAAATGAGGGGTCGCCATCCTAGTAGCAAAACATGTGGGCTTCGAGAATGAAGCCACGCTGAAAGACCCGGGGGGCTGTTACCTGCTGGTGCGGGGGTCCCTGCAGGGGGCCCCACTGACCCTAGCTGCCATCTATGCCCCAAACGAAGGCCAAGCCCAATTCTGGGAGGAGGTGGGGGACAAACTTAAGTACTTCATCCATGGCACGGTGGTGGGGGGGGGGGGACTTCAACATGGTTCTGGACCCCATCCTGGACAGGAAACGTGCAGGTCCGCAGTGTAACGCTCACCTGATTCCCGCAGAGGCGCCGGTCTTGACTGGGTGAATGCCGTATCTTCAAAGGTGATGTGTAACACACGGTTGGCTCTTTGGGCTGGACCTCTGTGCACTGTATGTCTGACTCGAAGAGTAAGATGTCTGCAGATAGAAAATATGGGATTAATGAACTGGGGTTATTGGGTGCCTCTCTCCTCTTCCCTTTCTCTTCTCCTGTAGAACCCCAAAGGTTAACACCCTCACCTTAGGTAAGTGAACGCCGAGCTCTCCATCTGCCTCGGGGCAGGGTGCCGTAACCAGTTTCTTCACTGGATAAGGGTGCAGGCCTCTTGACCTCAGAAGACTGCTGTCCGTCGTTAACTGCATGAACGGTAAGTTCTGGGCACTTCAAATGTCTTAAAAGTCTTTTGTAATGATATCTCTTGTTTTGCAGGGTTCCGGCGATGGCGGGCTGATGAGAGTTGAGGATCGAACCCGCGTGAGGAATAGAAGCGCCTGGAAGCACGTAAGTAAGCGCTTGTAGCCTGCTTCACGATGCGCACTAACTGTCCCTTTTATCTTGCAGGTTCAAGTTCGGAGCTTTAGAGAAGCTGAAGGGTGCTGGAATACCCACTGGATTTGGCGTGGGAAGGAGTAATGGCACGTGAGTAATAAAGTTGCCCAATGTCTTTAAACGCACCTTCTTTTGTCTTTCAGATGCGGGATGCAGCGCCGAAGGCCTCCGGAGTGTGCGAAGAGCTGGTAAGCTTTTGTCTTTCAGATGCCGGAATGCAGTGCGAAGACCACCAGAGCATGCGAAGAGTAGGTAAGCCTTTGTCTTTCAGATGCCGGAATGCAGCGCGAGGCGTTGGTGACAGCCGATGGACCAGTTAAGAGATGCGCTACCACTGAAGACCGTAGTGCTAACCTGTTCTTTCTTTGTCTTTAAAGGTGCTGCTGAAGACTGGATTCCAGGATGGTAAGCCTTTGTTCCCTAAGGCCCAGGATCAGAAGCAGAAGACACGATGAGCGTTCTGCTGCAGAGAATGCAGAATAACGCAAAGCAAGATTCATCCATCGGGTGTGGTTTAAATAGCCTCCTGTAGTGCTTAGGTGTCTCCTTCCACAGCCACGCCTAGGTAAGAAAAGAGTTCCTGCTTTCCAGAAGAGTTCGTGTTCTGAACCTAGGGAGTGGCTTCTGCCCCACCCAACAGGAAAAGTAGTCCCAAACAGAAGAGGATCAGGGGTTCAACTGGCAGGTAAGTAATCAGCATGGTCTGCTGCAAGTAAGTCCACCCAAGCATTATGAGCCCGGCGCTTCCAGCGCTGGGACTGGGCATCTTTATGAGCCTGGTGCCACTGGCGCCAGGACAGGGTCCAAAAGGTCCCAATTGGGACTGGCTGGCACTCGGAACCGGGGTTGTGGGTCTGCTTCCAAGGGAGTCGGGCAAGTCCTGATCTTTTGGAAGCAGAGATCATGACACGCAGTCCTCCAGGGCTGCGGACGAGATCATGGCGCGCGCGCACCTTTCAAAAAGTCAACCTAGAACTGGGTCTGTTAGACACGATCCCCGTCCCCAGAACAGACTCCCCCCTCTTTTACATATTACTCAGCCATCCACACGTCGTTCTCCAGGATAGACTACATCCTGGTGGACGAGACCCTACACCCATTTGCCTCAGACCACAGGGTAGACCCCGTCCCCTGGTCTGACCATGACTTGGTCCGAGTCACTATAGCAAGGGGAGGTCAGTACGAACACAGAGGGAGATGGAAGTGCAACGACTCCCTGTTAAAGGACGAAGTCCTGGCCCAGGAGGTCCTCAAGGCCATCACGGAATTCTTTGAACTTAATGACAACGGGGAGGTGGGTTCACATACCCTCTCGGACGCCTTTAAGGCGACCTTACGGGGAACCTTGATCAAAACGGGAGCCCAGAAAAAAAGGGAAAGGGAGGGTCAGGAAAGGTATCTCGGGGAGAAAATCGCCCCACTCCAACCTGGGGGTCCTCCCACGGTTCCCCTAGACCGCGATCAGGTGACCGCACTGAACGACTACAGACTCCAATTGAAGGATCTCCTTCTCCACAAGACGGAGAGGAGTCTCCAACTGGTCAAACAAAAGTACTACGAAAAAGGGGACAGGGCGGATAGGATTCTGGCTTGGAAACTGAGGGAGGTGCAGAGAAGCCGATTAGTGAAAGAGGTTAAGAACGAGGCGGGAAAGGTAGGCTATGACACGCCCCACATCGGCGAAGCCTTCCGCCGATATTATGAGAAACTATATTCGTCTGAGTATAATGGGGAGGAGGCGGAGATGGTGGGGTTCCTGAATTCAATCCAGATCCCGGCCCTGACCAGGGAGATGGCGGAGGGGTTGGAGGGCCCTGTGACCGAAGACGAGGTAGAGCGCGTGATTAGAGGGATGAAGGCGGGCACTTCCCCGGGCGAGGACGGTTACTCGGTTTACTTTTACAAAAGGTTCCGCTCGACCCTTTCCCCCCACTTGGTAAAAGTGTTCAACGCGGTGTTGGAGGGGGGGTCCCTTCCGGACTCCATGATGGAGGCAATTATTGTGGTGCTCCCCAAGGACGGCAGGGACCCTAGGGAATGCTCCTCCTACCGACCCATCTCCCTGTTGAATGTTGATGTGAAGATTCTGGCCAAGGTGCTTGGGGGGCGGTTGGAGGGGGTCTTGCCGAAGCTGGTCCATGGCGACCAGGTGGGGTTTATTAGAGGGAGACAGGGCTCAGACAACATTCGGAAGACTATAGATCTGTTGCACTATGCCCAGAGGCAACACGAGCGTCCTGTCCCGTCCCTAGATTCGGAAAAGGCGTTCGACAGGGTGGAGTGGAGATTCATGGAACTTACCCTCCAGAAAATGGGATTTGGCCCACACATCAGGGATTGGGTGGCGGCTTTATACAGGGCCCCTAGGGTCAGGGTCCAAGTCAAAGCCTGGAAGGAATAACGGTGGGGAAGGCCTCCATTCGATACCTGGGAGTCCTCCTCACCCGGGACTTAACCAATCTTGCCCCTGCTAACTACGACCCTGTTGTGTCAGGAGTCACTGCAGATCTAAGGAGGTGGAGGTCAATGATCCTGTCCTGGTACGGCCGCATGACGGCTGTGAAAATGAACATTCTCCCGCGACTACTATATCTTTTCACCGCCCTCCCAACTGTAGTCCCTGACCGGACCTTCAGAGTCCTCCAGAATGCGATGCGGGAGTTCATATGGCAGGGCAAGACCCCGAGGACCGCCAATAGGGTCTTGACCTTACCGAGGGAGATGGGAGGGTTTGGGTTGCCAGAATTTCAACTTTATTTCCGGGCCGCCCAGATGCGCGTCCTCCTAGAACACATGAAAGAGGGGATGGGCATTTACTGGTCATATCTGGAGGACATGGACGCTCACCCACTAAAGATCCGAGACCTCCTGTGGGCCCCTAGCAAGTTCATCCCGAACAGACTCAAATCTCACCTAACCCTGGAGTCCTCTGGACAATCTGGAGGGAAAGCCCCCAGACGGTACTAACATCGTGGCCGTCACCGATGTCATCACTCTGGGGTCACCCCCTCAAACTGGGAAGCAGGGGGTTCCGCAACGCCCAGTCGTGGTCCGACTTGGGAATGGAGTGGGCGGGGCAGATGTTTAGGGAAGGAGAATTCCGGCCATATGAGGAACTGAGGGACGCCCTCGGTCAGGGGTCCCTCTCCATATTTGAATACATCCGCCTGAAGGGAATCCTGTGTGACCAGGCCTGGGGCCAGAACCTGGAAAGACAGCTGACCCCCTTCGAGAAACTCCTGGACTCGGCAACCTCCAGGAAGGGTGCAGTATCAGGGATGTACAGGCTACTGAACAGGGTTAACTTAGGGGAGAGAAGGGGGTTCCGCAGGTTCTGGAATGACTTAGCGGGGGATGAGATCTCAGAGGACGCCTGGTCGAGAATATTTAAAATAGCCTTCCATGGGAACTTATTCACGGCGGACATGGAACACAACTTCAAGATCCTACAGGGGTGGCATAGAGAACCAGTGAAGTTGGCTAAAATGTACACGGGAGTGTCCCCCGCATGCCCAAGGGGATGTGACCAGGTCGGTACGAGAGGGCACATGTGGTGGCACTGCCCGAAAGTTCAGGCATACTGGGAGAAGGTGAGGGGCTGGATCGCCAAAGTTTCTGAAGAGCTTCTCCCCAGAACCCCTTGACAATGCTGCTGGGCCTCCGCCCGGAGGACACGGACATACCCCGATACCCTAGAATGTGGGAGACAATGTTGAGGCCGGGAAGGGTTGCACTGGCCTAGAAATGGAAGAGCCTGGAGACCCCTACGAAGGAGGACTGGCTAAAAAAGGTAAAAAACATGTTCCTGATGGATAAACTGACGGCAATGATGAACAATGACTTGGGCTCTTTCCAAGCAAACTGGTACGGGGTACAGCAGACATGGGGCTGGGATGTGCAATGATCCTCAGGGCGGACAAGGAGTGGACAGGCCCCACGGCCCAGGGGACGATGGTAGTTCATCAGCCATTCAAGTTGTCAACGCTCTCGTTCTTCCTTGAGCTCCAGACTTTCGGAGCTTTCATAGCAGCTCCCCAGCAAAATGTTTCTATGGGGACTAAGTGTTTTTTTTTGGGGGGGTGGGTGCGTTTGGGGAGGGGGAGGGGGGGGATTTTTGGGCCTGTTACTTGCGAAATTTGTGAAAATGTTTTGCGCCTTTTGTTATGAAAATGCCAATAAAACAAAGTTTTTAAAAAAAAAAATGATATGCCCGACCAAAGTATCCTCAAAGAATGAACAAGTACAGACAACAAAATCTACGACGCAACCAAAAGACCCTTTGTCACTGATGAAGAAGCGTTATTAAAGACGCTCCTAGAGCTTTCACATCACTTGGATGACAACATAGAGCCTTCTGAAGAGGCCCAAGTTCAACCTTCTGACGCATAACTAATTGTACTGGTTCAATATGAAGAATCCCAACCGCTCAGTACTTCAATAACGGAATTGACCTGTAAAGAGATTTCCAATGCAACATTCAACTCAGACTTTTGATAACGTTCTTAGTGTATCCTATATTATTGATTCCACTATGACGAAGAATTCTACCTTTTCCACTTCAAGTAATACCTTGTGTATAACAAAATTCATCAATCCTTATACACTGCATAAAGCAATATATTTTTGTGTATTGATCACTCGGACACAAAACAGAAAAGATGACCTGATACTAAATAGAGCAAATCTACTCCGAATCTACTCCGCTTATTTGCGGTCATTCCGAATTCGGCAAATATTCCAAAGACATTCACACAGTTGAATTTGTAGATGATGTAAGACTAGACAGAATCAGAATGAATCTCGAAACTATAGAGATCCAACAACTGATCCTACAGAATGTTAAAGACCTTTGCCGATTGGGATTCACAGTACAGGTAGAGGATTGGTCCAAAGAGGATAACAAAGACTCCAAAAAGCCTAGTCTACAATCTAACTCGAGCCATGTACCAACTAGAGAAATCGAAGATAGAAAATTTGAACCAAGTCATAACTCTCAGAACATGAATGAACGACCAAAGTCTATGATAACCGATACAGATATAGATATAGATCGAGAACAGAGCGCAATAAGCATTTCTTTTGGAGAGATCTTGATAAATCACAAGACTTCTAACCACTAACCTCAAATAAAAAAGAAACAATATCTTTATGCACATGGAATATGTGCGGAAATGGACACTACACGATTATGACATCTGCATTCAGGAATCATGGATATGCGAACAGCCTATTTGCGATGGATATATCACAATTATGAACCCAGCAAAGAAAAATGCGAGAGGACGTCCCTTTGCTGGTTTACTTACTCTATTTAAAATAGGTATAAACCTACAATTAATAGAATCTTATAACATCCAAGAGAGAATCCAAATCTCTATTCTTAGACAAAAAGGTCCTAATACGTTGGTAGCACCCCCCTATAAAGAACATCTATTAGTAGAAACATTGCATGGAACCCAATTGCCATCGCAGATCAAAAATATATAGACCTGGTATGCTCAGCGATCGACAAAATGACAGTACTGTATCCAGGCTTAAACTTATTCTATGTGGCGATCTGAAGATCCACTTCTATGATGAGGAGGGATTAGATCTAAAGCAGCACATGTTATCACCAAGGGCCCGGATACGGAGTAAAGGAATGACGCCGAGAGCTCTCCAAAGTGTTTCAATAACTGATAATGATACAAACTGTCCAGCTATCACATGGACCTGTCGCTCTTCAGCAGCCACAATCGATTTACATATACATGTCAATTAATCTTCACTCAAAAATAAAGAAAACTGGAAATATTAAAACATCGAAAAGTGATCATGAGATCCTGATGATTGGCCAATGGAAAATCAAGTGAACAACAAAATATTACTTCCAGAACTAATGCTGAATAATAGGTCGACCAGATTAAGAATTCCACAATATGCTCTAGAAAAACGTTCAGAACTCTTAGACGCGAATCAACTTGAGGACAAAAAGAAATTGAACTACACTTGGCTACTGCAACCGTACAAAAATATGACTACGCTGTCTCAAGGCTCTGGTAAAGTACATCGACATGCCTACAATGAGGAGATAAGGTGGAAAAAACTGGAGTTACGAAGATCCATCATCCAAATAAAGGAAAAATCACCATATGATCTAGCATCGATCAAACAACATAAACAAAGATACCGAAATTGGAGAAAAAGCAATAGAGCAACGCAAGATCAGAACGATGCAGAAGGAATGTTCTATGCCTTAAATAACAAGAACACCCAAACTTTGGAACTTGTTGTAACGCTTCAGATGAAGTTAAACGATGTTACGGAGGAAATTTGGACGAAACGCATAACTGATTTGTATCAGACCACTGAAACTTCGTGTCTGACAACAAACAATCCTCCTATAACAACTTGGACTTTGGAATGGGAATCAGAAGATATAAAAAATGCCATAACAAAGCTCAACCCATCAAGAGTGCCGGGACCAGATGGTCTCTCCAACCAGATAATTAAGAAAGATTTGTGAGGAATTGTTCAAACTAATCTCCAAAACCAATAAGATCCCACGCTCTTGGCAATTAGCAGTCCCGATACCGATATTCAAACAGGGTGATCCAAAAAATCCCTATAACTACAGACCGATTGCCCTTTTAGATCCATTAGGAAAAATCTTTGCGACAATACTGCTAGAACAATTGCAATTCTCCAGCATGGGGTCTGGCATGGATTCACATGCTCATGAATATTCCCCGTCGTCAGGCCGGGAATCCTCAGTAAAGAAAAAATCAGTATCAGTTTCGTTTCTGATCTGTCTTTCTTAGTAGTAACCAATCACTGATCCCTGCCCTCTCCCTAAGCCCCGCCTCTGGCAGCCAGCCTCAGATTTTTACTGCACGCTTAAGTGTTGGGAGTCCTCGTGCTTTAGCTCTCGGGTTTTTGCTGCATTTTCGCGCTTTTTCAGGAGATTTTCTCATTTTTTCGGTTTAATCGAGCTTCAAGCTCCACCGTTTCTACTTCCGATAACAGGGACCCGTTTCGGAATTCTAGTTTTCGTCGAGTTTACGCTTCTTGGAGGTTTCCGGAAGATCTGTGGCCTACCTCAACGGACATGGCCCAGGACAAGATAAGCTTGACGCCCCGATCCAAGCTGTTCAGGTGCTGCCCTGGATGCGGATTACAAAACGTTTTCAAGGAGGACGAGCATTCGCGATGTCTCTACTGCCTTCATGAGGACAAGACGGACGTGGAGAAGGACTATGCGTTCTGCAAGAACCTTACGGAACGGACCAAACAAGATCGTCGTTCCGCCTCGCCGCCTGGCTGGAGAAGGGCACAGCCGGTGAGAAAGCGAAGAAAACGTCTGAGCGGGCTTCTAAGTCCTGTGAGGGTGCCCCGGCGACCGGGGCCCAACAGAAGGCCAAGCACCACGAGTCCGCGGGCACCGGGAGCGCCGAAAGGTCGGGCTCTTCGGCTGCCAGGCATGGCGCGACTTCCCTGGCACGTTCAACCACGAGCCAGCGCTCTGGTTCGGGGAAGAGGAAGTCCGAGAACCTGGGTAAACTGCTGGAGCGGCCCCAGTCGATCTCGAAGGGGGAGCAAGGCGCTGACCCTCCCCCCAAGGCAAAGGCCCAGGACGCACCTAAGGTGGTGAGGGCTTTGATCCATCCAGCAAAGGCCTCTATCGAAGTGGTCGCTGCGACCCTGGCGAAGCCGGCTGAGACTGCACCAGTGGAAATGGCCTCTGGGCCCAGAGTATCCCTGCCACCGCAGAGGGAATCCTCTTTCCAGCCCATCGTTAAGACCCCGTGAAGTCCCCGGCGGAAAAAGAAAGAGGGGGGGGACCGGTGGCAATTACAGACTCGGAATCAGCCTCTGAGGAGGAGCTGGTGGAAACTGAGAAGGGCCTCAACGAGAGGTTCATAGGCCTCAATGAGAGGTTTGAGAAGGTTCGATCCCAGGGGGGCGGTCCCCGCTGACGTGATCGAAGATGGCGACGAAGAGGGCCCAGTGGAGCGGCCATCCCGTCCGTCGCAGCCATTACCCGAGCCCCAGGATAGCTCGGCGGCCATTTTTTTGGCGATCCAATCCTTATGGACCGAGATAAGGACGAGATTACCACGGACCCCGACAGAGGATCCAGAACCAGGCCCGTCGGGAAACCCTCCGAACAAGCGGAGGAGAGTCCACCCCTCCCCGCCCTTCGTGCCCGAGAGGCCTGTGGACCCCTCGTCCCCCCTCGCCGGACCCTAGAGAGGAAACAGGGACTGACGATGACGGCGGCGATGACACAGCGGACAACCCGTCATCACCCCCCGAAATTGGCTCCTTCCACGCCATGATAACCAGGGCATCCGAGCTCTTCCAGCTCTGCCCTGAGAACAAAAAAAGGGTTTCTTTACCAGCGACGAGAGGCCAAGAGGAAGACGGTCCCTTTGCTCGACGACATCTGGGACGAGGGGCTTGCCGTCTTCAAGAACCCTTCCACGACACCCGCCAAGAGGGACAGGTACGAGAAGAAGTACTGAGTCCCTGATGCGGCCCCCTTGTGCCTCAGGGCCCAGCCCACGCCGGACTCTGTCGTCTCGGCAGCGGCTAAGAAGAAAGCGGCGGGTGCGGCGGCTTCAACTTCCACTTCCCCGCCGGACAGCGAGGGCAAGAAGTTGGACTCCATGGGATGACAAGTCATCTCATCGGCGGCAACGACGATTAAGGCAGCCAATGCCTTAGCGATCGTGGCCCGCTACGACAGGGAGCTCTGGTTCAAGATAGCTCCCCTGCTAGACTTCCTGCCTGAAGGCGAGGTGGCGTCGGATCACACCATAACGGTGGCAACGGACATTGCTAATACTGGATTTCGCCAACTGCTCCGACGACGAGGATGGCTCAAGGCGACGGACTTTCGCCAGGACGTCCAGACCAGAGTGTTGGACATGCCGTTCGACTGCAACAACCTTTTTGGTAAGGCGGTGGACGAGTCTCTACAGGCCATCAAGACCGACTCGGAGACGGCCCGAGCCCTAGGGGTGCTTCAACAGCGACAGCCCTTTCGGAGCTCCGGAGGCAGACAGGATGCCTCCAAAGGATCCAGCGGTGGCTCCTCCACTTAATGCCAGGCGTCCCTCTCCTCTTCCCAGGAGGCCTACAGCGGACGCGGCAAGCAAGGGGGATCCCGCCGTTGTCGCCAAGGAGGCCAAGGCGGCAAGGCCGCCTCCAAGCAAGACCCGGCCGTGTTGTCGGGCCCCCACCGAAGCACCCCGGTGGGAGGCCGGCTGACTAAGTTCGTCAGTGTGTGGGAGTCCATCTCCACCGACCGTTGGTTGTTGGACGCCCTGGCCAACGGGTACTCGCTGGAATTCCAAAAGAAGTGCCCTCGCATTCCTCCCGTGGCCAGGAAGGAGAATCGCGTCCCTCAACTGCTGTTGGAGGTAAGGGCGATGCTCAAGAAAGGTGCCATCGAGCTCGTCCCCAGGAGGCTCCGGAGTGTACTCAAGGTACTTCCTCGTCAAAAAGAAGACAGGCGGTTGGCGCCCCATCCTGGACCTGCGTCGGTTAAACAAATACATCAAGGCGCAGAAATTCAGGATGGTCACCCTCCAGCACGGGCTGGGACAGCTGGAGGAAGGTGACTTCCTATCGTCGTTGGACCTGGAGGATGCTTACTTCCACATCCCCATTCTAAAAGGACACAGGAAGTTTCTCAGGTTCGTGGTTCAGGGACGCCACTACCAATTCAGAGCCCTACCGTTCGGATTAAAGTCGGCACCCAGCGTATTCACCAAGTGCCTGGCACCAGTTGTGGCGTGGCTGCGCCTGCAGGGGACCCACTTCTACCCCTACCTGGACGACTGGCTAATCCGGGCAAGGACAAGAGAACTCGCAGTTGAACACACCGCAAGGACTGTCCGGTTGCTCACAGAACTGGGGTTCGCCTTCCACTATGCCAAATCCCACCTGGTTCCATCGCAAGTAGCACTGTTTCTGGGAGCGAAGCTCGATACAGTGGGGCAACTGGCCTCCCCGTCAGAGGAGGGGACCAAGACCATCCTGGGCAAGGTGCGGCACCTGTTAGCCACGGACGTGGCCAGGGTGAGGTCCATCAAGTCCCTTCTCGGGATGATGTCCTCATGCATCTATCCTGTACCCCTTTGCAGACTTCGGATGCGTTTGCTACAGGAGTTCCTTGATGCCCACTGGTTTCAGGGGACGGGCTGCTTCGAGGACAGGATCCCTCTCGACGAGGAGTTCCGTGGGGCGATCCTATGGTGGGGCACCCGTGCTCCCCTCACTACAGGCACAGACTTTCAAACCCTGGCGTTTCAGGAGACGGTGACGACGGACGCCTCTCTGGAGGGTTGGGGGGCCCACACCGGAGATCTCCACGCAAGAGGCTTTTGGCTCCCGGAGGAGAGGTCCCTCCACATCAACGTTCTGGAGCTCCGAGCAGTGTTCTGGGTGCTCAAGTCGTTCCTTCCGTCCCTCAAGGACAAAGTGGTGAGGATCTTCACCGACAACACCACCACAATGTTCTAAATACGGAAGCAAGGGGGCACCAGATCCCCAGCCCTATCCAAGGAGGCCCAGGATCTGTGGCACTGGGCCGTCGCCCAGGGGATGTTTCTGGTTCTTTCCACTTGGCAGGAATAAAAAACACCATCGCCGACTCACTCAGCAGGGAGCTGCGCTCGTGCCACGAGTGGGAACTATGCCAGGACCAGGTGGATCGGCTCTTCCAACGATGGGGCAAACCCCAGATTGCCCTGTTCGCGACGGCGACAAACTCCAAGTGCCAGAGGTTCGCCAGCAGGTTCCCACAGCCGAGGAGCATGGGCGATGCTTTCTCGTTCCCTTGGGATGGCCTGTTTATACGCGCTCCCTCCGTTGCCGTTGCTGCTTGGCCTCATCAACCAGCTCAAGAAGTCCAGGTGCAGAATGATCCTCGTCGCACCGACGTAGCCGAGGCAGGTCTGGTTCCCGAACCTTCTGGACTTGTCAACGTCCCTGCCAGTCAAGCTGCCGGCGGACACGGATCTTCTCTCTGGAGTTAGAGGCGCCATTCTCCATCACGACCCGCAGTCGCTGAACTTGCAGGCCTGGCTCCTGCAGCGCTAGAGTTTGGAGGGTACGATATACCGGCTGATTGCAGAGAGGTTCTTGCAAAAGCCAGGGCGTCCTCAACTCTCAAGTGTTACGGTCATAAATGGAAGAGGTTCTCTGTCTGGTACCGTGCACAGAGGATTAACCCCCTGCGGATTACGGCCCCTCAAGTACTGCCGTACCTACTGTTGCTGGCCAAAGCTGGACTGGCTCACGCCTCTATCAAAATACATCTGGCTGCCATCTCCTGATATACCAGGACTACGGTACGGGCGTCCTTGTGGTCTCATCGCCTAGTGAAGGAATTTATGAAGGGACTATTCCGATCATTCCCGCCGGTGAAGGCTCCTGCCCCGGCGTGGGAGTCTAATGCGGTGCTGACCAGGCTCATGGGGGCCCCATTCGAGCCTATGCATTTGGCGCCTTTGAAGTTCCTGTCATGGAAGACAGCGTTCCTCGTGGCCATCACCTCCGCACGACGAGTGGGAGAGATCCAGGCCCTATCTTGCAAGCCTTCATACTTGTCTTTTCATGACACGAGGGTGGTGCTGAGGACGCACCCCTCCTTCATGCCCAAGGTGCCGTTGGACTTCCACCTCAACGAGCCTTTGGTGTTACCAGTTTTCTTCCCGTCGCCTTTGACGTCGGCCGAGAGGACTTTGCACTCGCTGGATGTAGCAAGAGCGCTGACGTTCTACGTGGACCGCACGAAAGTTTTCAGAAGACGTCACAACTGTTCGTAAACTTTGGGTCTGTGAATCAAGGTAAGGCTCTCTCGAAGACTTCCATTTCCAGATAGCTCTCTGGCTGCATCATGCACTGTCACGGGTTGGCAAACCGACCGCTGCCCGGCCGTCCGAGAGCCCATTCGACCAGAGCGATCGCTGCTACCACGGCATTCCTGTCTGGTGTGCCCCTGCTGGACATCTGCAGGGCTGCTACGTGGAGGTAGACGCACACCTTCACAAGATTCTACTGCATCGATCAGGACTCCAGAGCGGAGTCCAGGGTCGGCCAAGCAGTGCTGCGCAACCTGTTCGCCTAAGGTGAGCCTGGTGAGGAGGTAAGAATTGCTTAAAGTTGAGTTTTGGATGTAATGCTTAATGTTGAGCCTTTGCCACCTCCCATGGTTGTGCATGTGTATACTGCCATGTATTCTTTTATTCATGAGCATGTGAATCCATGCCAGACCCCATGCTGGAGAAGGAACAAGTTACTTACCTGTAACTGTTGTTCTCCAGCATGGGTCTGGCATGGATTCACATGCGAACCCTCCCACCTACCCCTCTGCGGCTCTTCACTTGGTCATACTGACACTTTACGTGCTACCAAATCTGAGGATGGCTGCCAGAGGCGGTGGCTTAGGGAGAGGGCAGTCATTGGCTGGGGGCAGTGTGACCCAGAGATCAATGATTGGTTACTACTAAGAAAGACAGATCAGAAACGAAACTGATACTGATTTTTTTCTTTACCGAGGATTCCCAGCCTGACGGGGAATATTCATGAGCATGTGAATCCATGCCAGACCCATGCTGTAGAACAACAGTTACAGATAAGCAACGTGTTCCTTATGGTCTAAAGAAGTTTATATTAATGCAACGAGACAAACTGGTTTTGTGAAATACATGGGCGCCAATATCAATCTTCTTCTGCTAAATCTAGTAAAGCAAGCAGCATTCAGAACCAAAACAACCCTTTTAGCCTGCTTCGTCGACCTACAACGGGTCTTTGACCTTGTGAATAGAAAACTACTATGGGTAAAATTACGAACTTGGGGTTGCCCGGCGAACATAGTTGAACCCATTAACCAACTTTACTCTAATACATGAATGGTCTAAAGTAGGGTTGCCCTTTGGCAGCAACACTTTTCAACCTTTTCACATCAGATTTTGAAAAAAGAATGCAAGTTCCGGAAACAAATCCACCAAGATTAAATTTGGTACCGTTATCCTGTATAACCTATGCAGATGATATTGTCTTATCACAAAACGGGAGAGGACTACAAATGGTTTGGCAGTCCTTGAAACTTCCAGGGAACTGAATAAATTGAAAATCAAAGTACGTAAAACCAAAATAATGAATTTGACATCCAAAAAATTAATTAAAGAAAATAACAAACCACTATTCCTGTATAAAGAAAAACTTGTGCAAGTGAAATCTGTGAAATATCTGGGAATTTGGATAAATCAAACTTCAACGGAAAGTGAATGGACAACACATCTAAAAAATAAGGCCCTTTCCCTAGCTAGACAAGGACGAATTCTGCATTGGAAATATGGGAAATTTTCAATGAAACCTATTGTCACCTTCTATCGACAAAAGTAACAGCTATATTGACATATAGAGGTGAGACAATGTTGAACTTAACTCTGGATATTTGGTATAAATTGGAAGGGATCTTCTGGAGAAAAGTGTTGTCCCTCCCAAATTCGCTACCTATAGCAAATATAAGATTTGAGTTAGCATTGCAATCAATGCAATCAATGATAACTTGGAAAAAACTAGATCTTTTCAGGACCAAAAAATTCCACAATTGCAGATATTCAACACTGAATTTCATAACTCCAATGTAACTGTATTTGAAATATGGAAACGGCATATAGAATCAATTCAACTTGAAGCCGATAACTCAAAGGACATGCTCCTAAATAGACCACAAAAGCCAAGAAGAAACTAATCGGCAACGATTGAATTGAAACAATCAACCAAAAATCCAAATATCAACGAACTCTAAATTGTATTTCTGATAACAGAACGATGAATATCCTACCAAAGTACTTGCATCTGTTTCCAGATAGACACATAAGAGACACGTATCTAAGACTTTGTTTGAAAACCTCCCGACGATAGAGCTACTGGCGAAGAGGAAATTAATACCAAGCGATTTGAAGTTTTGTCGCTTCTGCAAAGTAAACACCATTGTGGAAACACTGGAACACATCTTTATGCACTGCCCAACCTTAACGAAAAAAATATCTATTTACAGAACTTTCTACATGAAAACTTCAATTCACTTATCTCCTGAGGAAAGATGGGGAAAATGTTTGTCGGGTGACAACAAAAGACATTTGCATATTGGTGAAATTCTGGGAAGGAATTGTTGACCTGCAGTAATTATTTTTCTCCCTCTAGGCTAAGATCAAAGGTTTTGGAAACAAAACCAAAACATCAACAAAAGAAAAAGATTTTTCGCAAAATGTATTTCTGCTAGAAGTATGAAACTTTATACATTTATGCCCATGTTAAACGCGCACACTTGTATAAATTTGCTTATAAATTGGACATTGTGTTCCTGATAAGGGCAAAATTCTGTGAAAAGCGGAGACAAGATCCCGCAGCTACGGGGTTTTGAGGAGTAGTTGCTATGTCAAATATGTAATCTGTATATGTGATTGTTATAGAGGTTGCACATGTGTAAACATGTATTGTGCCAAAAGTAGATTGTGTTCCTGGGGCTAGGGGTGGATTCTCGGCCTCATAAAGGTGACACTCTGTTTCTCTCCTCCTATCAAGGCAGAGAGTAGACTCTGACCCAATCACCTGTCAAAGGGGCCAGCTTAGGCTAAACCAGCCCACACACCCCTTTTATGACATCTGTTCATAGCATTAATAGAGACAGCTCACCACTCAGAAAGACAGATTCACTCACTATCCTGATGCTGGCGGAGCACCCTGCTGCTGAACTCTACATCTTCCTTGCTCCAGACTCCAGAAACTTGGCAAAGCAGAAACCCATTGCATAGCTGAACCATTTTCAGCTAGGCCTCAAAATTCCAGAACCAGAACTCCACAAACCTCAGGGGAAGCATCAAAATACAGCCGGGCTGCGCTGTACTGCTTGCCTGCTGAAAATAATCATCAGAACCAAAAAGGGCAGGTCCACTCCTGTGCCATGCTGTGACCAGAGCGCCTTGCCGATCCTGCCCAGTCCGATGTGCCCAGCCATCTGTCCTAAAACCAGATCCAATTCCCTGACCAGAATCTTGACGGTCCAGAATCCCGACGGTTCCGTTTAAAAACATATCCAGTGAGTATCTATATGAAGAACTGTGTCACTAGCATATGTACCTTGCTTAGTCCATTCCCTATCTTAAACCCATCCTATCTTGTATTCAGAACCTATATTGTTAGAAGTATTTTTGAATTGTCTGAACTCTCTATCCAATCCATCCTATCTTTCCTCAATAACTAATTTTGTTAAAACTATCTTTGCGCTGATCTTTTCTCATCTGACGAAGGTGAGTTTCCTTCGCAGGCAGTCATTCTGATCAAGTGACTATGTTTCTGTGTGGTATTCGCTTTGTTCATAGTCATACTCTAGTGTAGCAACCCATTTGTCATTTTAAAAGTGCATTCCTGTTTTCCATTCTTGCGCATATCTCAAAAAAACCTCTACTAAAACGTCAATAACTCCCTTCGTTTTTGTGCTAGAAACAAATTTCTAACAACCACAGCTTTCAATCGCACCTAAAACCGCATTCCAAATCAATATGGTTCTCCCGTTATCACGAATATCGCGCAGTGAAAAGTTTGCCGCAAATTTTCGTGTTGGGAAATTCTTACACGTGTAAAACAGCTTTTTATTGCTTCTGACTTCAATTTTCAGATTTTAAATTGTTTCTTGGTATTAAATCTTTGCTTGCGTTTGTGTGCAACTATCCAAAGCGGCTCCCATAAGAATGTATAACAATTTCAGCAATTATGACCATATTTGGTGTTTTTGCCCAGTCCATTCTAAGGATAACTTTAAAAGCCATCCTGACAGCTTGACAGTCAATTCCGTTTTCTCTTGTGTTTGAAAGGGGAAAAGTGGGATTGATATTCTGTTTGAATTCTGCCATTCCTGAATACCTGCTCTCTCCTTCTATCTCTTTAAATTGCCTATTGGGGGATTGAGGGTTGTGCAGTTTAACCACAGTGCTATCCTATCTGAAACCACACACAAGTATTTTCTGTGCTGAATTGTTTTGCTCACTGCTTACTCCTTGTGTATTAAAGAGATCATTCAGTGTTACATCACACTATTGGTGATTGTTGTGTACCTATTAACATATTGTGATAAAATGTTAAATACATAAATCTTTACCTTTTGCAAACCAGCCTGATTCCGGGTTCAGTGTGACCGGGGGGTTCCAGGAGAAGGGCGTGATATGAGTGGTAAATCGTTCAGAATAAAGAACTTTTAGACAAAAATAAATAAGGATATCAGTTGTGCACTACATGCTAGGCGTTGACTTGGGTGTATGCTGGATTGAAGTCACTTACAGCTTGGGGGCTCGTCTGAGATCCTGAATTAGACATAACCACTTGTGACAGTCTAACACAGCGTCCTAACTGACGGGGTACATACACCCTGTTGGGCTACCATACTGTGCCACACTGTAAAAACACCCTTCAATAGAAATACTCAAAGGAGTTTGGTCGGCTTTGCAAAAGTAAAGTAACCCTAAGATAAGTCAGAAGGAAATTAATATTTCTGAATGGCGACCCCAGTGGAAATCAATATTGCAAAAGAACACCTACTGCACAAATTGTTTGTCAGGGGTGAGTGGGTAATACAGGATGAGAATGTTTGGCTGCAGGATATCAAACAGGAAGTCACTGCCATAGAATTAGATACATGGCAGGATGGGAGTCCATTACACCAGGCACTTAGTGAATTGTATATGGCCCCAAAAGTAAAAGAAGAGCAATGTAAAATTGCCAAAATAGCGGCTTACCTATACCTCCACATTGGAGTAATACAGGAAAAATATGCCCAAAACCTAGATCTGGCAAAAAGGCAAGTACAATCCCTAGAGAAAACACAAACTGATCTGGACTCTGCAGAGCAAAGTTTACAAAAGAGCCAAGAATCGGAGAGAGAAACCGGACGGTACCTGACAAAAGTAAAGGAAGATCTGGATCTGCTGCAGCAAGAGAATTTAGAGCAGGATACCAAATTACTGACACTGCAAAAAGAGTGCCAAGAAAGGTTGGATTCTCTACAACAGAGCCAACAAAAGCTAGAGCAGCAATTAACTTATAACAGAGCCTGCGCAGGGCAAATAATTGCCCTAGAAAGGCAAATTGATGAACTAAAGAAGGAAAATAATAAATTAATAGTGAAGGATCTCCACGCTCAAACAGATTTAGATGAGGAGCGCCAGAAATTATGTGCCATTAGAAAACAAAGGGATGACCAGGCTGCACAAAGGGGCACTCTAACTCAGGAAAAGGGTGCCTTAGGCGAGGAAGTCAGCCATCTAAAAACCGAGGTAGAAGAAAATCACCTGGCCCTTCAGGGACTGGGTGAACTCAAAATGGACTATGAAAAGCTGTTGGAGCATACCAGGAGGGTGGAAGATGCTCTGGCAAAGGATAATCGGGCCAGTAAGGACCAAACTCCGGAGGCGAGTCTCCTGCAGCAAAAGCTGGCCCAATACTCCCAATGCAGGCAGGAAGCACAGAGAGACAATGACAGAATCCATAGACAGATAGCCATGCAGGAATAACTAAGGCCTTAATAGAGGAACAAAAGCGTCAGATTCTTGCATGTCATCCGGGAGTAGGGGCTGAAAAAGATGAGGTCAGATGGGAGAGGGAAACCCCTGAGCATAACCCCAGGAACCCTGTTCTGCCAGAGACTTTAATCCCTTCAATTCCATGGACTCTGCCACCCCCATGTCCACTGGCTCTCATGAGCCAAGGGCCACAGGGATGGTAGACTTCAACCCAATGTGAAATATGGGCATAATGGGTCAGCGCCTCCCAGAAATGGATGGGTGGGTATCTATGTACAGGTTCCCAAGTGCTAGGGCCTTCTTCTCTGATCAGGGAGACTCCAGTGAGGGGAGAATCAGAGAACTGGATCATCAGAAATATAACCTACCAAGAGATCAGGCAGTAAAATGTGGTGGGGAATTCCACGAGACTAGGCCCACGAAGAACATACTAAAAACCTTCCCAACCAGGACAGTGGGGGGGGGGGGTACTCAACCAATCCTGGGAGCAAGGAAGAGTCAGAAGACACTTCTGAGCGCCACAGGTCCCAATAGACTAGGCCCCCAGATTCTGCCAGCCATTCCCAAGCTCGCAGAATCCAGGAGAGTCTAAAAGATCAGACAGCCACCTCTGGTAGCAGTGCCTCTGAGTCAGAGGATGAGTGGACCAGAGTGACCAGAACGAAAATGGCTAACAAAGTTTAGAGGGCTTTTACTCAAGGATCCCCTGAAGCAAATAAAAGCTATTGGGAGCGTCATCACGCCCTACCACAAAAATGCCAAATATTCGGTTTGGCAGCAACTTGAATTATTTGAGCAGATGAAGACTTTCCACCTGAAGGACAGCCAAAGCTGTATTCAGTATGTAAAGTGGACATTTACCCCCTGAGTACTCCAGCTTCTTTGTGGGGCTGGAGGATCAGAACCATTCCAGATGGTCCACCTATAGGGCGGCCATCCTGAAACATTTTTCTATTCATAGGAACCCTCAACAGGCCCGCAAGGCCGCCTACAAACTACAATGTGGGGAAGACCAGGCCCCACAAGAATTTGTTCAGGAATTGAAACGTGCCTTTGCACAGACCACTAGACGGGTGCGCACTGACATTAAGGAATTTGTGAACACCTTCTTTCATGCACTCCCTAAATACATTATGACCCAGCTAGTGAGAGACTTTCATGAGAAAAGATCACTAGTCTGGTTCATTGAACAAGCAACGCGCATCTATGAAGTGCAGAAGCCGCTGAAAAGTAAAAATATTAGCAAAAGCACAAAACCAACCAACACCCCTGCTGCTGCTAAGGTGGCGGAGGTGAAGGTTGCCCCCATTTTAGATCTGAAGATGGGGGTTGGGGGGGGGGGGGCTAAAAACCTTCCCACACAGAATCCGACCAACCCCAAATCCAGAAGGCCCTCGGGCCAATCCCAAACAGGGAGGTAACCCCATTAAAGGGGCCCCTAACTCCCCTGACTACATCAGCCCACGCTACAAGGGCAACAGCCCAATCCTGGGCTATGTGTGGACTCCCCCAGCCCAAGGACGGGGGGGTTCAACCAGACAGCTGGAAACCCAGGAATCTTCCCTCCTCATTTTTCCCAGGAAGGCAGTAAAATGCCAGACCAAATTTCTTTCCCCCGTACCCACCAAACTTCAATCCCCAAAACAACCCTTCTTTCTTTCCCCACTTTCCTGAGCCCAGATGGCCTCCCCTCTCCCAGATTGGGCTCAGGGTGGAGGGGTACCCAAACTATCCTAACCAGGGGTATTATGCAAGATGGGATAGTTACCCTTCCCGGGATCAACCCATCTTAGACCTGAGAACCCTGTACCAGCAAGAGCGGGTGTCCCAACTTGAGCGCCAGGTACAGAACATGGCTCAGGGTCTGGGTCGCATGCTGAGGGCTCAACAGAGCCCTGAGATGAGCACGGCGGCTCAGAACTCCTCAAAGCCAGGGTCTGGTGCTCCAGAACAATGATGGGGGAAGAACCCCGACAACCCAACGGTTCCCAGGGAGGAGGCACAGGTGGAAGGTGGGTGTAAAGCCTTGGAGGAAGCTCCCTTGCCCACTTGTGAAAAGCTCCTGGAAACCCAGGAACCAGAACCAAAATCTCCTGCCCCCGAAAGTCTGCAACCCAACAAGCAGAGGGGGGGTGGGGAGAAATAAAGAGCCTAAAAAGGCTCATTTTGTGGAGGAGGTGCAAATCTTCCAGTTTGAAGGAGAGGGGTCCTCAGAGGATCCTGGGAAAAAGATCTTCTCCTTCAGGGATGGGGTAACTCCTCCCAAAGAAAAATGGGCCCCAAAGTATCCCAACCCAGACTGGGTAGATGTGGGGACAGAGTTAAAACTGTCCATCATCAAACCCCAGAATGACCAGCACGTGAACCCCCTTGTTCAAACCCATTCTGGTGACTGACTCCAAAAAGGGTGGCGGGGGCAGCCCAGAATCAGAACCAGGGGAGCCCAAAACTTCCCCCATATCTAGCTGTCAACTTTTTCTTACAGGTTCCCAAGATCCCAAACAGAATCCTGCCCAGATCACCTCTGTCGGTATCTAAAGCAAGGAAATTAACCCACCAGTTGGCCAAAAATATGCATTATCTTTGCGAGGGAAGATTTTATGCCCCGGTCCAAATACAGGGGCAATGTATAATTTTGGCACTGTT
The DNA here is from genome assembly GCF_040938575.1 of Ambystoma mexicanum. Lineage (NCBI taxonomy): Eukaryota > Metazoa > Chordata > Amphibia > Caudata > Ambystomatidae > Ambystoma > Ambystoma mexicanum. Next base: position 1,121,025,423 of record NC_090923.1, on the reverse strand, counting down.
TGACACTGGATCCCAAGCCACCCTTCTGTCAAAAAGGGCCTTTGATCAGCTGAATTCGGGAAGGGGGGGAGAGAAACACCAAATTCCTCTCACCCGTCTTCCTGGACAACTTCAGAACTTCGATGGGAAGGAAATTTCTGTCGAGGGGACTGCGGATTTAGACATTAAAATTGGGCGACACAAGGTGAAGCACCCGGTCATAGTTGTGACTCCAGAGGGCGCACCTTGTTTACTAGGGAATTACATCCTGCGTAGATTGTCTCCCCTCATAGATTGTGTAAACAAGGTCCTCTGGACCCAGACTAACCGACCAATAAAATTAAAACCGTCAACCATGTTAGTTTAAATGGCACATGCCACATGGTTAACCAAACACCAGACCAAATTGAATTCCACTTCCAGAATAATCAAATCCCAGACATGACAGTAATTGCAGTAGTAGATTAAATATTAGGGCACCTGTCAAAGCCCTGGAAAACAAACTGGTGATGGGGAGTCCTCTCTATTCCTGAAAATCAACCTTCCTTCCAGTCTAAGGTGGCATTCCACACTGGAAGGAAACACTCTGAAATTCTATACAAATTCACAACCGGAAAATCCCACTCCTATAGTCCAAAAAGATGAGAAATCAGCTCAAAGCTTGGCTGATATTCAGAAAATTGGAGAGCAGTTGTTCATCCCTATTCAGTTATATGAGGGGAAGTTCTAGCCTGAGTATGTGTGAACAACGGTAAGAGCTTCATCAGCGAGGCCATGTTCCGCAAACTCCCAAAAGATCCAGCCATTCCCACATTTAAACTGTTAGACAAATGGGAAATGGACCTAGAAACACCCAATTCCAAACATCTCCTGCCTAGCAGGTATACGCTCAAAATTTCCATAGGCAACTAGAGCATAGTCCATAATTGTTGGGTCGGCGAGATGTCCCTGCTGCATTTTATTTAGGCACTGACATTCTCAATCGCTTTGCCATTAGTTTGGACCTAATAAACTTCAAAGTCTGGTCCCGATTAGCGGATAATCCCATGTGTCAGGTTGCTTGATTGTCGTAAAGAGTATGATACCTCCGTCCCCAAGTACCACAGAGTGAGAATACAAGATTACTCCCTATGCGATCATTGAGGCCACAGGTGGGTAGTTCTTGAAGCCCGGAACCACGGAATGTCAAAACCCAAGGCAGCTGTAAAGGAAAACCTTTATTAGCAATCAAATGAGTACAGTACAAGCAAACAAGCAGGATAAAGAGCAGTGCTTACATAAGCTGATGGGTGATGGGGCCCAGAATCCAATGATGGATGATAATTCCGTGGAGGGGCACGTGAGCTGGTTTCCCCGATGACAATAGGGAGAAGAACTGTAGACTGGGTATAGACCCAACCTGCCCTCCTGTAACTGATGAAACAAAAGGACCAAAATCCAAAGTACTTGGTAACGTAATGCAGTGAAGAGGAAAATGCCAAGTCCAATTCAGGGTAATCCAAGACAGTCCAAAAGGCGTTCCGAGTTCAATTGATCCAGCAGACAGAGCACAGCAAATCCGAATAACAATCCAAGAGTCAAGAGCCGTGAAACACAAAGTATCCGAACGCCGTACAGAGTCCTCCAAAGAACAGCTGTGAAGCGCGGAAGTGCGAAGGTTCAGCGCTTAAGTAGTGGGTGCTTCCGCGACACGTGAGCCTTATTTAGATCTCAATGATCGCGGAAATGACTTTCTGCCCGCAGTGTCCTGCAGCCGCCGTCTGCGAGCTCCGTCCTGCAGCCGCCATGGCAGACACCAGTGAAGGAACGGGGAACCCCCAAGTCTGCATATGTGGCCCTTGGGGTAAACCCGCTCACGTGACACTCGTCCACTGTGAGTGACAGGAAATGGGAACCTAGCTGGGGTAACTGAGGCATTGTGAGGGTTGCCTGTCCTAGATGCATTGTGAGTGTTACCTGTCCTAGATACAGTGTGAGTATTGCCTGTCCTAGATGCTTGTGAAATAGGGACGGAATGAGAGGATAGCGTGACACCATGGACTTTGATGACCCAGAGAAAGCATTTCAGTCAGCTCAACTGCTGCCATATGCAGTTGAAATTCAGATTGGAGAGGAAGTCACCATCCCAGAACGGACCCGACAATTCTCACTGGAAGTAAAAATTAAAAGGGCAGAAACTGAAAAATCCTGACACCTATGTCCATCTTAATGCTCATTTCCAACAGCAAGGGTTGGTGGTAAACCCAACACCACTAGTCAACATAGAACACAACACCATTCCAATAGAGGTGGATAACCGCGACCGAAAGAGTATCACTCTGGTTGCAGACACCATTATTGGAATGGCGGTTGATGACCGACATTTTTCCATAGATTTAGGTAACGAACTGTTAGCACCAATCCCCAAGGACTATTTTGACAGTGATAGCGACGATGACACAACACCAGACAGGATCGTCACCCGGCATGGGGGGAATTTCCTGGTGTACTCTTCCTGCCCTTATGGTAAGGAAGATGTAACTTGTGACTTCAGGAGGGATGAGGTGATCTTCCAAGTCCACAAGGACTGCCTTCCCGACCTGAAGCCATCAGTCCAAATCAACACTTTGACAAGGGACTTATCCACCCAACTGGAGGAGGCCGCTGAGATAGCCAAACCAGAAGTCTTTCCAGGCTTCAGGCAGATGGTTGAAGAGCGAGTCAACCTAGCTGATGCCTGCAGGACTCTGGAGCAAAAGTTGAAACAAGTTTTCTTAGATTTTCAAGCTCTCTTTGCGGTGGACTCATATGACTCTAGTCGCACCGACATCCACACAACAACAATTCTCACGGACCCTGGCATCACTCCAGTGTTTGTGAAGCAATATCACTTGCCTCTTGCATCAATGGAGTCCCTTACTGAAATAATTAAGAACCTTGTGTCCTGTGGGATAATTCGTCCTGTCCACAGCACCTTCAATAATCCGGTGCTGGGGATTTTGAAACCAAACGGCCAGTGAAGACTCTGTGCTGACTTAAGGGAGCTCAACAAACTGGTCCATATTTCCTGATGGCCTCTTCCCTACATTGACCAAGGGCTGGCCCAGATCCAGGGGTCGAAGGTATTCACTACCATTGACCTGACCAATGGGTACTGGACTGTACCTGTCAGTAGGGAGGACCAATACAAGCCAGCCTTTACCTTTGGGGGGCAGCAGTACACGTGGACCCGGACTCCCTTCGGATACATAAACTCCGGCAATTAATTTAACATCTTTCTACATAAGGCCATGCCTGACCTGGGTGAGAGGGGTAACCTGGCCTATGTAGGCGATGTTTTAGTCAAAAGCTCAACTGTGGAGGAACACATAGCGGAGATCTGTTATGTCCTGATACAGTTGAGGGCTGCCGGAGCAAAACTCTTTCCAAAAGGCACAGTGGTGTAGAACCCGTGTCAATTTCTTGGGGCATGAGATAACTCCTCAGGGTCTCTGTGCCCAGGAAAATAAAGTAGAAACCCTCTAGAAAATAAAGGACCCCACAACTCTGCGGGAACTAAGGAGCCTCCTTGGACTAACTAATTATAGCAGAAAGTTCATTGGCAACTACGCATATCACAAGACCCCTGATCCATCTTTTGAAAGGGGGTGGTCAAGTGGGAGTGAGGTCCAGAACAAGCCGAGGCAGTAAGACAACTCAAAAGAAGCCTCTCACAAGAGCCTTGCCTAGCTTACCCTGTCAAAAACAAGTTCTTCTTGGAGACTGAGTTCTCAAACACATGCGTGACTGCGGTATTATATCAAAAGCATGACAAGGTCAATAAAGTAATCTCCTATGCGAGTAAGACTTTATCCTCTGTGGAGAAAAAATTGAATGATTGTGAGAAGGCACTCCTGGCAACGGTGTGGACATTGACGAATTACCGCCTGTTTATCCAGGGGGAACACATCATAGTGGAGACTCCACACCAACCTTTGCAATATCTTCAAAGTGACAGAATCCGGGCCGGAAATTTGAGTAATTCCAGAATTACTTCCTGGATTCTGTCAATGCAAGACTTTCCTGTGGAGGTCAGATATGGCCAAAACAAGAAGAGTCCCCTTGCGCAAGGTCTGGCTGACTTGCATGATTGTGCCAGAGAAAACTGTCTCGAGGACGAAAGTTTTAAAATCAAGGACAACATGGAGGCATACCTTAATTCCCCACACAAGGTCTATGAAGAAAAGTGTGAGGGAATGCCCACTGTCTATGTGGATGGGTCCTCCTATCATGTTGAAAACAACGGGGAAAAGGAACTTGTGGCTGGCGTAGGGAATGCTGGGGTGAATGATGCCCCAGAACCCTCTGCTGGGTACAAAATCGGTCCCCGAAGTAGTCAAGTGGCAGAGCTGATGGCTGTGCATCAAGCCATCCTCACTGCTGCCCAACACCAACTCCACAAACTGGTCATAATCATAGACTCAGATTATGTACGGAACAGGTTCGTGAAGCACCTGGTTAACTGGAAAACCAGAGGCATGCTATGTGCTAATAATCCTTCAAAACATGGAAAATGTATACAAAACATTGATGATCTGGTCACCTCGAATGGGATGACCATTTACTGGAAAAAGATCAAGGGTCATTCTAAAGTAGAGGGACCAGACAAAACTGGAAATGATCTAGCTGATCAGTTGGCCAAAACCGGAGCCATCCAAGGGGATCTACTTGAGATCGAGTCCCTGTTAGGGGGAAACAATAGCAAAACAAGAGGTGATGGGTCCCGTGCCTGCTGGGCCTAGAGACCCAAGCTACTCCTCACTGATGAGCCCCAACAAGGGCGAAACATGTTTGGGGATGCTTGTGGTCTCGTGCAGAAGGGATGTGACCTAGCAGTTCAGGCTGGACTGCCCCTTTTGGGGTGGGGCCAAACCTGATTTGCATATGGTCTTTCCCCTTCTGTAATGGCTTGGCAGGCGAAGAATGGTGGTCTGGAGGGTTGCCCAGAGCAACGCTGGTGGTTAAGATCAATTCCAAACCTTCCAGCCATCACCTCTTTGTTTTTGCCCTGTTGGGGGGGAATCCAGGTCACTGCTATCACTAGGTCCCAGACAAATGCTCACAATGAACTCTCAACTGCATAATGGAGTAAGGAGACCCCAGATGCTGATTTGATTACGGCTCAAAAAGGGGATCCAATAATTGGTAAGTTTTATCAACACATTGAGGACCCTGAGAACTTTCCCCTGACGGATACCGATTACATTGGGAAAGAGGACCTCGGAGTGTTGATGAAATGTCCAAAAATGTTCTGAATCCAAGACGGTTTGTTGGTGAGGAGATCCATAGCTGACCATGACCAGTGGGTGGTGCTTACCTCATTCCGAAGCCTGATTCTAAGTCACGCCCATGATGCGGCCACAGCCGGTCAACCGGGTTTCATATGACATTAGAAATCTTGCGAGAGGTTGCATACTGGCCACACATGGGGCAGGACCTCGACCAATACTTGAAGGGGTGTCTTGTGTGTGCACAATTTCAGCCAACATCACTTGCACACCGTGCTCCCCTCCAAAAGAGGGGGATGGCACTGCCTTGGTCAGATTTGCGAGTCGATTTTATCGGGCTCATGATTCGCTCCTCTAGGGGGAACAAGTACATGTTGACCGTAACATGCTTGTTCACTAAATGGGTGGAATGTCTCCCGGCCCCAAATTCAAGGCAGAAACAGCAGCTGCCCTGATGATCAATCACATCTTTTTTCACGTTTTGGACTTCCCCAAAGGATTGAGTCAGACCGAGGTAGCCACTTTGTGGGAGATACTTGGGGTCAAAAGGAAACTACACATTGCCTACTGACCACCGTCTAGTGGTGTAGTTGAGAGATACAACAAAACTATTGCTAGCATATTAAGGTTTGTGGCAGATTCTGGGCCAAGTTGGGACATTCAATTACCCCTTGTCAAGATGGCCATCAGATCTACCCCTTCTTCTGCAACAAAAATGTCTCCATTTGAGCTGATGACTGGACGAAGGATGGTGCTACCCCAGCATCTGCTCTACCGAACCCAAGAACAGACCTTGATAAATGCCCCCACAACTCATGAGCATGTTGAGAATCTGAGAAAACGCCTTCAACATGCTTTTGCCTATGCTCAGCGGAATCTAAAAAGATCTGCAGACAGTATGAAGACCCACTATGACCTTAAGACAACTAAAAAAGAATACCAAGCAGGAGACAGGGTCTATTTGTACAATTTCCAAAGGAACCAAGCCAAACAGCGCAAATTCCTCCGAACTTGGCGGGGTCCTTTTGAAATTGTAGACAGAATCTCACCAGTCGCCTACAGAATCTGCATCCCCAAGGGCAGTTTGGTAAACCAGCTGAAGAGTTGCCATCCAGGCATACTTTGCAGGAAATGGAGGAGCCAACCGGAAACCCAGAGCAGGACATTTCGGATACCTAGAAGAATCCAACTGTTAAAACCATTAGTAAATACAGGCGGGAATATTGTAATTTGTATTGAATGTATGCATCTGCCCCACTACATGAGTAGTAGTGGGGAAATTTCAATAACCATGCTCTGTTCTGTCTCATAGCATTGGAACCAAGAATTGCTAATTACCAAGGAGGACCACTCTGGGACCGGGAGGAAAGACCCATGGAGCCCGCAGTGTCATTCCATACTCCCATCGAGAACCAGCGAGGAGAGTGTGTCACCTCCAGCACTGCTGGGAGAAGCAGCTGAATTTCTCCACCTGGACCAAAGAAAGAAAGAACATACCAATCTCCCACTTTCCCTTGACGGGCGGTCAAACTCAAGTCGGGAGGGGGGCTCTGTGGGATGTACTGACCCACTTTTGCTCTGCTATGCTGCTTCACTGTGTTATGATGGTGCCAGAAATAGCAAAATGGCCGCAAAACCCTTGTGCGCACCAAAACCTCTGAAAATCACACTTTGCAATGCACAAAGAGATGGTTGCCCAATCTGCCACACATGTTAGTGCTGGAACAAAGATCTCACTCCTGAAATATGTCACTGGACTCCACAACAAGTGAAAATGGAGTACAGAAGGAAAAAGCAGTGTTTTGCTAAATAAAAACCCCAAAATCTTGCTTTAAATCCCTTTTTCTTTGTTGCTGAAACTTAAGAATGCCGGTACACAACACCCTCAAACATCCAAAATTCTTACTTGGTGCTACAATTCACTTAGTTTAAGAAATCATTGTGAATTTACAAGGTCCTGAAAAGCTGAAGGCATAAAGAGATTTCCACAGCAAAAGTGGCCTGTCTGTGGAAGTCAAAAATCTCTGTGCAGCAGAGGGCTGCTGCAATGACAGCTGTCAGGAGCCTGCCTGATTAAACTTTAACATGCATAAACTGAAATCAAATGTTTGCAATCTAAGAGGCTTGTTACTGATAGTAACCCATATTGTAATTGTTTTGATCCCATGGTTTAAAATCTTGAATAAGTATTCTAGCTGTGATTTGATACAACAAGTTGGTTTTATGATAAGGAAAAATTCAACAGCGTTAACAATTAAATTAAACCTGGCTGAAGCTACCAAACTGGAATAACAGGTTTTCTCACAGAAGGAAGGTCTCCAACCCCCCCTACCCCCCAGCAGGAAATCACACAGAAGTGTTAATTATACGGATGGGAAAGAACCGGGTATACAGAGGCAAAAAGAACAATGAATAGCTGCTGCTAAGGAAATGCGAAGTGTGAAGACAGTCGTAAATGGCCTCTGCCAGGAGCAAACAGGGAGGAGACTGCTCTTGGACTGCAGGGAGACAAAAAGGCAAGTTTCCTCCGCAGGCAGTAATTCTAATCAAGTGACTGTGTTCTGTGTAGTATTCGTTTTGTTCGTAGTCATCCTCTAGTGCAGCAACCCATTCGTCATTTTAAAAGTGCATTCCTGTTTTCTATTCTTGCGCGTATCTCGTAAAAAAAAATACCTCTACTAAAACGTCAATAACTCCCTCCGTTTTTGGGCTAGAAACAGAATTTCAACTTCTGCTTGTAGCTAACATCCACAGCTTTCAATCGTACCTAATACCGCATTCCAAATCAATACGGTTCTCCCGTTATCGTGAATATTTTGCAGTGAACTGTTTGCCACAAATTTTCATGTTGGGAAATTCTTACACGTGTAAAACAGCTTTTTATTGCTTCCGACTTGAATTTTAAGATTTCAAATTGTTTCTTGGTATTTAATCATTGCTTGTGTTTGTGTGCAACCATCCAAAGCGGCTCCCATAAGAATTTCTAACCATGAAAGCAATTTTGACCATATTTGGTGTTTTTGCCCAGTCCATTCTAAGGATAACTTCAAAAGCCATTCTGACAGCTTGACAGTCAGTTCTGTTTTCTCTTTTGTTTTAAAGGGGGAAAGTGGGATTGATATTGTTTGAATTCTGCCATTCCTGAATACCTGTTCTCTCCTCCTATCTCTTTACATTGCCTATTGGGGGGATTGAGAGGCATTAAAATAAAGAGATCATTCAGTGTTACATCACCCCATTGGTGATTGTTGTGTACCTATTAACATATTGTGATGACCATTTTAAATACATAAATCTTCCCCTTTTCAAACCAGCCTGATTCCTAGTTCAGTGTGACTTCGGGGGGGGGGGGGGGAGAGTTCCAGGAGAAGGGCATCATATGAGTGGTATATCGTTCAGAATAAAGAACTTTTAGACAAAAATAAATAAGGATTTCAGTTGTGCACTACATGCTAGGTGTTGACTTGGGTGTATGCCGGATTGAAATCACTTACAAATGTATTCAATATGCTTCCTTGTACCCAAAAATGATCTAACCTTGTGTCCTGTTTTTGTAAACAAGTATGTCAAACCAAAAAATTCAGGATGACATCTCTTCAGGAAGTAATCCTGTTGCTGCTGCAGGGGGATTACATGGCCGCATTGGACATGAAAGATGAATACTTTCATATTTCAATCTTGCCAGTGCACAAAGTACCTCCGGTTCAAGATGGAGCACAAACACTATCAGTTCAAGGTTCTCCCCCTCAGCCCGAGTGTGTTTACAAAGGTACTAGCGGTAGCAGCAGCTCACCTGTTCAGGCAGTTCATCCCTGCTAGAGAATTGGGTCATAACCTGAGACTCGTACAGAACATGCCTGGGAAATACCTAGAAAACAGTAGATCTTCTATTCAATCTAGGATTCTATATCAACGAGAAGAAGTCAAGTCTGGTCCCCAGCCAAGTCAAACGGTTTCTGGGGGTCCTGGTTCAGACAGAAAACTGGCTCCTCTTCCTCTCCAACGAGGTGGCTCAAAACATGCTGTTCCAAATCCCTCATTATGTAGCCAGTCACCAGGTAACCGTTAGCAAGGCCATTGGGATGATGGCTTCCTGTATCTTTCTAATTCCTCACACTTGTTTGCACCTGTGCCCCATGCAGAAGTGGCTCTTGAACCAATGGTGTCAGGCCAGTGGGACGATATAGTGGTTGTCTCGACAGCCCTCGTTCAGTCTCTTGAGTGGTGGTCAAAGGAAAACCTTCTGCAGGGGAAAACTTTCACCACCCTCGCAGTAGAGGCCACTCTCACTATGGACACATCTGTCGGGGTGGGGAGCTTACCTCCTTCAATAGACAGTGCATGGTATATGGTCTCCATCAGTAGCATCCAATCACATAAATCTGTTGGAACTGCGTGCAGTGTTCAAAGCTCTCAAAGCCATCCAGGCTCACCTTCAGGGGAAAACAGTTTTCGTCCTTACCGACAGCACCACAGCCATGTACTACCTGAACAAACTCGGGCACTCGTTCTCTAGGGCTATCCAAGCTATGCCAGAACATATGGAAATGGGCGCTCAAACATAACGTGTTCCTTCTATCACAACATGTTCCAGGGGAACACAATCTTCTGGCAGATGTGTTCAGCCGAGACTTTGACCTACCCATAGAGCATGATTAGAGCTTGCAAGAGCCCATTGTAATTCACGTCTTTGCAGAGTGAGGTTTTCCAGACATCGACCTGTTCGCGTCTCTGGAGAACGGCCAAATTTCACCTCCAGTTAGCCACAGGAGCTTTTTTTAAAGGGAACGGTCTCTGGATAACATGATAAAGGAAAACTTGCTTATGCTTCTCCCCCCCCCCCCCCCCAATCCCATTCTCAACAGGATAGTGCACAAGATGCACCAGGAACCAGTCACATTGATCCTGGTGGCACACTTGTGGACCCGGCAGACGTGTTTCTCCCATTTTATGACGATTTCAGTCTTCCCCAACCAGGTAACTGCCATGCCCGTACAACATGCTATCTAAGACCAAGGGGAAACGCTGCACCTGTGCCACCAGACACTCATCTTAGCAGTGTTGCTCCTGAAGTCATAGTTTGGACACCTCCAACTCCCTCAGAGATATATGGACATACTCTGGGGGAAGCACGAAAACCCAACACCAAGCATTGCTATTCCAATAAGTGGAAACGCTTTATCTGGTGCAATGGTAAGCGCGTCAATCCCATTGACTGCTCCCCCAAAGATATTATCCTGTACCTAACACACCTATTAGACTCAGAACTTTCTCTTAAATTCTACCTGGCCACTCTCTGCATATACCACATCCCAGTGCAAGGTTTCATGGTGGAAAATTCCTGTCGTTAAGGCCTTTATTGAAGGAGTTAAAACACTTCACCCCCATTATTTCCAACCCAACCCCCGGATGGGACTTGAATGTTGTCCTCAGAAGATCAGTTGGACCTCCTTTCGAACCCATGCACAAGGCTAGCTTTAAGGCCCTCAACTATAAGACTGCCTTCGTTGTGACCATCGCCTTGATAAGGAGGGTGAGTGAACTCCAGGCCCTCTCAGTTCAGGACCCATGTTCAACTATTCACAAAGATAAGGTGGTTTTGTGCACTCACCCACGTTTTGCACCTACATTCATCTTGAAGTTCCATGTGAACCAATCAGTTGAACTTCTCACTTTCTTTCAAAACCCCACTAATTTGGCAGATCAAAGCCTCCATACACTAGATGTGAGGAGGGCAGTAATATACAACCTTGAAAGGACTAAGCCACTAATAAAGACAAATTAATTATTTGTCTCTGTGGCAGCTGGTGGAGAAGGGGACCCTGTCTCTCGGCTATTTCCAAATGGATTGTAAATTGCATCACACTGCCTTACTCTTGCCAAGAAAGCTCTACCCTTTATGTCTAGAGCACACCCTACTCGGGGCACAGGGGCTACCATAGCATTCATTGCAAATGTTCCTCTAGATTCCATTTGCAAAGCAGCAACCTGGAGTTCTGTTCATACTTTCTTCCAACACTACTGTTTAGAGACAAATTCCAAGTCTGATTCTTAGGTGGAGCAAGCGGTACCAAGACCTCTCTTGGCTACTGTTCCTTCACACATCCCACTATCTTTGGTTACTGATCGCTAGTCTATGCTCAGCATGCGATCTAAGCAGATTCACAAACATCAGAAGACATGCATTACTCACCAAAATGTTATTTCTGATGGTGTGTTTCTGATGGTTTTATCTGTTTAGATTCACAGGTGCCCATCCTTCCTCCCCTCTTGGAGTAGAAGGAATATAGACATGGTACACCTACTTTGTTCTGTACTCACGCCTCTGTAAGGCTCCCTTGCCGCAGAAGAAAAACAATCGGTGGGACTTTGGGCACACTAAACATCACGTTAGGGATAATGTTAGTCACGCCAATGTCGACGTCCCTCTTTGAAAAAAGGATGCAATACTCTGATTTCCACTAGATGTTGGACTATATGCACATGTGAATATAAGCAGATATAACCATCAGAAAGATGATTTTGGTGCGTTATGTTGATCATCTTCCTGACCTGTTAAGCCCAGAACGTTTTGCAAGGACTTATTTAACATTGTCTTTCTTTATGGGTGTCCTTTTTATGTCTCTCCATATTGTGTATTTGATTTATTTATAGTTCTCGAACTTATGGGCTTAGGCTGGGTTGCCCCTTTGGCCTTACCTTTGTAAACTCTCTTGTATATTTTACTATAAGTACAAGTGTCTGAGTTTCTTTGTGCCTATGTATTTACTGAGTTCATTGTACTTACCTACAGCTCACATCCTCCTCATTAGATATGCCTGCATGTTCTGCTATTCTATCAAACCTTTGGGAAGTACAGATGTGTACTAAGAGCTTGGGTCTGCATAACAATGGAAAGTTTTATAGAGTCTCACCTGCTGGTGGACTTCAGGAAAACTCCTGTAACACTGGTGTTACAGCTGGTGGGATTGAGTAGTATTGGATTACATTGACTCTTTCTTATACCTGTGTCCAAAGAATCCATCCACAAGGCTGGTTGTACCTAAACTGTGACTACTAAATAACACTAACATGGAAATCTTTAAAGCAGAGGGTCTGATCAGTCTTACAGTGAAGGAACTTAAAGCTATGTGTAGAGACCACGGCATCAGTTGTGAAGGAAATAAGTGAACTGATTGATCCAAAGCTTGTTGGATCACAAAATTGTTGTCATTGGGCCTGTAACACCCCTCCTCCAGGAATATACATGCGTGAGGATGATTTAAGACCAAGTATAACTCTTATTCCCCATTTCACAAGAGGTGAAGCGTTAGAAGAGGAGGATACAGGGATGACTGTTAATCCACTGCCCGCTCTCATAACCTCACCCCTACCTTCTCCTAACATGATACCAGAAATTGTTCTGGAAATTGAAAAGATGAAAATGCAAATAGAATTCAGAAAACACTATGCAATCAGAAATGAGGAAAAAGGAATTTACGAAAGAGCTGCAACTTGGGAACTGCAGCAGGAGTATGAAATGAAAACGTCTCTTGACTCATCTTTGGCTTCATAGTCCTCTTTGCCTAATGCCACCAGGTTCAGGAAGCCTAGTCTCCCCAAGAATTGGTGAGTGTCTATGATGTGAAAAATGATATTCTGGACCGGTTGGGAACTTTTGAATTTACATGTAAAGTACAAGTGAACTTGTTCGCTGGATTACCTCCTGGGTCCCCCAGAGTGGCTGTGATGGAGTTGAATGGTGCTGATAGAGACATTTAACAGTTGTTAAGACTGCTCTCATAGCCAGGTTTGGAAAGACCCCTTCCCAATACATGAAAAGGTTTAGAGACCATAAGAAGAAAACATTTAATGTTATGGGCAGCTTGGGTGTGTGAATAACTTAGATGGTGGGGGGGGATTAAAGGACACAAAGTGAGCGCTTATGATGGTATGCGATGTCTTGTCAGGATAGAAAGCATTTTTGATGCTTGTTTCCCAGAGCTGAGACAACACCTTGCTGACTCTATGGAATTTGACCCTAAGAAGTGTGCACTAGCTGCTGACTTGTGGGTAGCCAACAGGGTTCCTCACAAGGATGATTCTGGGGCTCCTTACAAGAAACTGGAGGGAAGAAAAGCATAAAGATGGGAAACATCATTCCACAAAGACCTCCACCAAAAGAGCCTACCAAAATCATAAAGGTAAATTCCCCCATAAACCTCATAGGGCTAGTGAACCCTCTGCACCCAAACCAGAGGGTGGTTACCAGAAACCCCTATTCCAAAGAACTTGTGGGAAATGTGTGGGTTGTGTGTTTGGTGACCATGTGAAAGGAGATCCCAGATGCAAGAGTAAACCTTTGGGGACCCCACCTGTCTCCTTAGCCTTCACTCATGGGAGGGGGTCAAGGGGAGGGTCATATGACAGGTGCCAGCTTTCACACTCAGGCTGAAGAGCCCTTTGGTGTTCCAGCTAGAGTTTTGGTATTCCTGGGACTGTGGGAACAGCGGTTTATAGTCAAAATACCGAAAACATAATCTCGAACTACCAAAATCTCGAAAAAAAAATATCGAAAATTAAAATATCGAAAATATATACATCTCAATAAAAGGGTCAATATCTCGAATACTTATATGTAGAAAAAAAAAACCCGAACATGCATAAATAGAAATATAAAAAAAACGAAATTAGCATTTTATGATGGGGGGGTTCCCCCCCAACCCCCTCCTGTCGACCACCCCCTTACCCGGCACCCCGCTACCCCCACACGCCCCCCCCCCTGTACTGTCAACATACGTATTAGAATCAAAAGTTTAGAAGGGGTTAAAATGATAGGTGAAAAGCAAGAGTAAAGAACCTTGTTCATGAACCACGATTGGAATAACGATATTGCCAAACCGTCATTACCTGACAGGACGACATTTGATGCTGTACTGCAGGAAATCGCTTGAGTTTACTTCGCAAAACACCAGGTAATATTTATAAAAGATTGAAGTGGAATAACAGTTAAAAAAATGTTTACTTAGAGATATATGACAGGAAATGTTTCTTCTGTTTTTTGTTAGAATACGAAATGGAATTTATGACAACCCAAAAGGGTGGAAAACAGCTGGCATTAAATGGATACGTTTACCATAAGGAATATGAGAAGAATGAGCGTGCATACTGGAAATTAACCGAATATAAAAGAAATAAATGCAGCGCTCGAGCCATTACTGAGGGAACAAATGTGCGCAGTAAAAACGAACATAATCATCTACCGGACCAATCTAATATAATAATAAAAAAAACCCTCTCAGAGCTGAAACGAAAGGCTGAAGAAAGTCTCGGGGAAACAAGTGGCTCTGTTGTGTCAAAGGTATGTGACCATTTACCAGTACATATCACTGCACAGTTACCAGGTGAGAGGTTAATGCAACGGACAGTAAACGGAGCTAGAAAACAAAAAGAAAATATGCCACCTGTACCAAGGCTTTTTGAAGACATTACAATCCCTGATGTATTTAAAACAACAAAAAATTGAGATATTTTTCACCAAGCAACAATTGATTTAAACCGCGAAAAATATTAATATTTGCCACTGCAAGTAATTTCCACCATCTGACTAACAGTGAAAAATGGCAGAGTGACGCAACTTTTAAAATATGCCCACAGCCATTCCTCCAGTTTTATACTATTCATGGCACAATAAACGGCAAGACAATTCCACTTGTATATACATTAATGCCGAAAAAGACTGAAGAGGCGTACAAAATCATTTTTAATAAAATAAAACAAACGATCCCTGAGGCAAACCCAACTACAATAATCATGGATTACGAGACAGCACAAATCAACGGTTTTAAAACAATTTTCGAAAATACACGAATTCAAGGATGTTTTTTCCACTTCACACAGAGTGTATGGCGCAAAATGCAGAAATTAGGTCTAAACACAAAATACACGGAGGACAGTTGCTACCAGTTTAATATTAAAAAACTTTTTGCATTAGCTTTTGTACAAATAGATTATGTAACAGAATTTTATGAACATTTAATTAACAGTACTTTTTACAAAAATCATGAGGAAGAATTTAGTATTCTTTTAGACTATTTTGAAAAATCATGGATTGGACAATTAACAAGAAGTGGCACAAGAAGAAGGCCAAAATACCCATTAAATTATTGGAATTGTTATCAGGCAACCCTAGAAAAAACACCTAGAACGAATAACGCCCTGGAGGGATGGCACAGCAGGTTAAACAAACAATTTAACATCAATAACCCCACGTTGTGGCATTTTTTACACGACTTGCAAGATGAAGAACAACACCAACAGTTTAAATTGGCACAAACCGTTTCCTTAACTAACCAGACACAAACGAGAAAAATATACAGAGACTATGAAGGAAAACTGATACAATTAATAGAAGCTTTTGACCCCCAAAATAAAGAAACCTTCTTAGACTCTATAGCGTTCAACTTGAAATGTTAAAAAATATCACTCACGTTTCAGATGAAGGTGCAGTCCATTGTGCCATGGCGGTATTGATTGCGAATAAAACATCCTGGTGATACAAAATACAGGAACTGGAACGGCAATCCATTGGAAAAAAACCCAAAAAAAACCATCACATAAAGCAAAATACACAGCCAGGAAAAAATAACCAAGAAAATCCGTGAGAAAAAACAAGAAAAGTCCTCATGCGATTCAAAAAAGCTGATGCAAATCCAGAAAAAAACCACGTTGAAGCCATAATCCATAATCCAGCGACTGCAAGTAAATCCACTGCAAATCCATAATTCAACAAATCCGGGAAATCCTGTAGAAATCCACAGTCCATGTAATCCGAGAAAATCCAATGAAACAAAGTCAATCCAAGGAAAAATAAAAGAAAAATCCACGAAATCCAGGAACAGCTTGAAGGAGACGCGACGTCCATCGAATCCAGGAAATCCTGTAGAAATCCACAGTCCATGTAATCGGAGTAAATCCAGTGAAAAAAAAGGCAATCCAAGTTAAAAAAAAATAAAAATCCACGAAAATCCAGGAACAGCTTGCAGGAGACGCGACCGCAGCAGAAACCGATTGAATATGAACTTTAAAAATGGCGCTTACGTTTTACGTAGGACTACGTAACGTGGATTTAAATAAGTAAACATACACAAAGTTACAATATATACAACTGTTATTATTGATGCAATAGCACCATCAAGAGGAAAAAAGATGTATTACATGTTGAAATTATTACTCAGTTTAACATGAACTATCTGTAAGCTTATATTAATAAAAATATATAAAAATATATTAAATAATGTTATATTACAATTTTTTATATAGTGTATATTAGAAAAGTTAAAGTTATTAATAAAATAACAAGAATAATAAGTGTGGTTTTTACTTACCTTTGTTAAAAATATGATTTTTACTTACCTTTGAAATTGAAATAAATTCGAGATTGCTTAAAAAATTTCGAGATTTTGACTTTCGAGATTTTTTATTTTCGGTATTATAAATTCGAGATTATATTTTTCGATATTTATAAATTCGAGATTTTCACTGACCACCGGGAACAGCACAATATAGAAGTCTATAACTCTATCCCTGATAATTGTTAGGGAGAATTCTCAAAAATGTGCTAATTCCCTTCACCTTAGAGACCCCCAGCAACTTTGCTGCATTTTGAAGACTTGATTTATTTTACCTGGAGAGAGTGTGGCCCTTTTTCCCACTCACTCATGTATATTGATATGTGTTTTATCCTTGTGTTTCCTTTGGTTATGGAGTGTATCCAACTCCATAGGCATCATCTTTTTCATTTGTGTCACACAGCACGTCAGTGCAGTGACACAGGGAAGCCTTTCAGGCTTTCCCAAGGTTTAACCACCTTCTCTGGGATAAACTACTGTTTGCAAGAGTAAGTAAAATGAAATTGACTTTACTAGTCTTTTAAGTTCCTAGACCCAGCACACCCTATCTTACAATAGAGTGCTGCAGGGGTTACTTAGTATCCCCTGTGTCTAGTTACTCGTGTAGTATTCAAAAGCTACCCTTTCCTCTCAGAATGGCTGGTGGCAGTGGTTTTGCAACGAACTACCATGGTTTGTCCCGGCCGCGAACTGTTTGCAGCTCCGGTAACGTTAAATCGCGAGAGCCATGTTTTTCAAGATGGCATCTGATCCTACTTTGTTAAAACAGGTCCTGGTCTTCTTTTTTTCGCCATTTCTTTGTAGAAACGTCCTTCTCGAGTTTTCTCTGCGCGCCAAACCAGGTTTGGTCTCTTTGTTCATTCGCCTTTGGCGGGCTTCAGGATTGAAACCTGCCTCTGGCGCCCGAGTGTCTGGGGTGGGCAGGAAGTAAACGAGGTGCCCGAAACTCCCTGTGCTTGGTTTCCTCTGAGACCCAAATGCACTCTGTGGTGATTGGCTGGCTGACTGTCGGGCAAGGACAGCCACCCTGCTGGGCGAGTGACAGCTAGGCTGGAATGAATGGGAGAGAACTGGATAAAAGGCAAGTCTTTTGGCTTTGAGGCAGAGTCGACCACTGGACGAAGGAACTGAAGAAGAGCTTGAATAGGACGCCTGCTGCAACTCCTGGACCGTTGGTTTGTGCGGTGAAGCCCTGCTGCAGTGCCTACTTGCAAAGTTCTAAGTGACAAAGAAGCCCCTGCAAGGACGACTTCTCCCTTTGAGTTGGTGGGACCAATCAACTCCAAAGTAAGCCACCTGGACACCCATCTCGGAGCTGGTTGAATTTCCTCAGAGTTGCTGCAGGAAACCATAGAACCAGGGAGAGGGACACCAGTTTGTATGCGTTACTTACAGCCACTGAAATTGAAGTTTGCCACTTGCAAGCTTTTGACCACCCCAGTGCAGTGCATGAGTCCCCCTACATCCTCCCTCTTGTCCCCATGACTGAGGCCCAGGAACAGCAAGATCTGCAGGAACTGCCAGGAACAGAAGTAATCAGCTGCCTCTTTTTTCTTCATTTTAAGGTACTGTAAAACCAGAACTTGCCTCTCGCAGTGAAGTGCTTGAAACATTTGCAACTCGCAGGCCTAATCAGCTTGTGACCCAACATATGATTCTTCTTTTTACAAACTACTTCTGAGAACTTGTGCAGAGACTTTTCTGTTTACTTACCAGAACTGCTTTATCCTATCCAAGACTTTAGCCCATTGACTTTGGCCTAGCCTATTGATTTGACTCTTCTGGTGAAAAGTATTTGCACTGTCTAAGAATAATTGTAGACTTTTTATGGTCTGATAACCTTTGCCGTTTACTCCTCTTGAAAAGTATTCTGAATGCCAACAGTAAGATATCAATGTCCCCAGCACCCTTGTTACTCAAGTCACCTGTGGGTGTAGGTTGTGTCTGTGGGCCATCCCAAAAGGCTCTTGTCTGATTCAGAAACTTATAGTGTACACTATTGAAGTATATTTGTGTTACTATATGATTGACTCCTTCTAATGAATGTTTGATAACTGACTGATACATTTATCCAAGAAACCTTGAGTTAAGGGTTTATTTGAACATCTGTGATTGTAGACCTCTGTGTAACATCATTACTGCTCACATTCCCCTCTTGAGATGAGCCTGGCTGCTCAGCAACGCTACCAAAACTGTGTAGTACAGACTTATACCAAAGGTTGGTTTGCTTACACCTGTAGTCATAGTTGTGTGTAGTGTTCCCAAAGGGTACTGCATGCAAACGTTGCCTAACAATGATACTAAAAAGAATGATAAAGACTGTGTGCTCGTCAATGGTGAAGTCACCCCTGCCATCAGAGACACTGGGGCCAGCATAACTGTGGTACACGAACGTGTCTTTCAACCTGAGGAGGATGTGGTGAAAGAGTGCCAAATCCACAGAGTCATGGGAAGCTGCAAAGAATCCTTTGTTGGAAGCCTCCCTTGTTTACTGTCGCCAGTTTTGCTTCAGTGTCCCTTTCTTCAGTCTCCAGACCAAGGACCGGATCTGTGCTGCTGCATCCTCAAGGCATCCACTCAGATGCCCTTCTTTTCTGCTGAGGTACTGTGTTGGCTTGGGTAATACTTACAAATCTGCCTGTCTTCACTGTTAGCTGTGTTTAAAAAAAAAAAAAAAGTTGCTTCTTACTTGCTGTAGGAAAGTCGATTCTGCCTATCTGCTAACTGCTGGCTGTGTTTAGAGAAAAAAAAAATCAAAGTTGCTTCTCTTTTATGTAAAATTTAAAGTTGCCTGTTAAGTAAGAATTGGTGCAGTCACACTGCTTGGTATTAGGTAACCCACCTTTTGGTATAGGTCTGTTCTACATAAGTTGGTAGTGTGACTGAGCAGCTAGGCCCATCTCAAGAGGGGTAAATGTTAGCTGTAGAGCTGCACAAATGAAATCCATTAATACAAGTGACACTTGCACTCAAGGTTTTTGTTATAGTTATTTCTTTAATTAACATCAATTTTTAAATAAGCATTCTTTAAAAAGGCAATTCATTGTAACAAAATAGATAGGCTTAAAAATCACTTTTTCAGAATCAAAACAAGTTGGTGGATAATCTTTGGATATGCTTCTTACACAATTCCTACACCCTGAGGTGACTTCAGTTACAAGGACAGTAATGGCATTTATATATCACACTAGTAAACTTTGCAGAATCTGACGTTGTAGAAAGGAAAAGGTTAGAGCAGTTGCTCTGTAATTGTGAGGACAACTAAATCTTACAATGAAATCTAGATATGCCTTTCCCAGCAGTATCGGTATACAACAAGCGGTATTGAAGTCGAGGGACTAGAGTTTTTATGGATCCAGGTGTTCAGACTTGATGGTCGTGCAGATTATAGAACCTCCGTCCCCAAGTACCACACGGGAAGATAGCAAATAACTGCCCGTGCAGTCCTTGAGGCCACAGGTGTAGAGTGCCGTCAGACTGGAGCCAGGAACGCCGGAAGGACCCCCCCCCCCCCACCGCCTACTACAAGGCAAGCAATGAGGTTACACCATGGCAAAGTAAGCAGTCCAATCAGGGCAGTAGGGAAGATGCATAAGAGGCTTACCTAATCGGAGTGGACGAACACCCTTGGTGGAATACTGGGGTAGGGGTCAGCAGATAACCGGCGGCAGCAGAAGACAGGGTAGGAGTTAAAGCACTCTGGATGAAATGCACACACCTGAGCCAACAGATAACAATGGCCAGAATACAAGAACAGGAAGATCCGTAAGCAGTCCAATATGCAATCCGGGGTCAGGAGCCAGGAGGTAGCGTCAGTTCCAGGGAAATCCAAAATCAATAACCAGGTGACAAGCCAAGGATCATAAGTTCCAGGATTGGCAGAACCAAGCGACAATTCCAAGGAGAGGCAAAGGAGTCCGTAAAACAGTCCGAGATCAAAGTAAGTGCAGGAATCCAAACAACAAAACGCCAAACAACTTGCAAGAAGCAGCTAAGAATCGTTGTTTGTGTGTCTGTTCGGCCTTTTTGACTGTAAGGACTGAACACGTGACTTGAGTCACGTGACGCATGCTCCGTGTCCGTGTTGGCAACGGGATTCACTTCCTGGTCACATGATGCGGAAACTTCTGTGTATCCAAAATTTGCCGGTGTCCAGGACAGAATGTCGGTGACCGCCAAGGCAACTGCCAATGAAGGAAGGGACGCAATGATCCCGGACGGCCGGCCAGGCCCCTCCTCCAGGTATGCCGGGTTTGGATATTCCACTGCTGCCGCTGCCATTGGGTATGCAAAGGTGCTGGGGATCTCAAGGGGAGGAGGTGGGCACCTGAGGGGGATCCGGGTTTATGAGAATGGGAATACCTGGCAGGAGACATGACACCAGGGCAGCCAAAGTAATTTGGGACAGAGTCTATGGATCTGATGCACTTCTTAGATCAAAGTCTTGCACAAAGTTGAAGAGTCTTAGAAAAAGCACTAGTAGGGTCACAAACTGTTAGCCTGTGAGAAGAGAGTTGGAATCAACTCGTAAAAGGTAAGCCAATGCAATTCCCAAGTGAGAAGAGCGCGGCTATAGGCAATAAGGAAAGTAGCCAAAGCCTAAACAGTACCTCTGGTTAGAAGAAGTGGTCTATCTGGATTATATCTTGCTATAGCGGTACAGACCCTTGTTCCTGAGCCTCAGTCGTGGGGACAAGAGGGAGGACGTCTGGAGGGCTCCTGCGGCGGTACTTGGGAAGTTGTCTGCAGCTATGGGCTCTTTTCGGTTCAGCGCCACTTCATGGTTTCAGCGATTAGCAAACAGCACTGATGCAGATCACTGATACCGGTTGGACTTGCTTCACTCCTTCGGTCCTGCACTCTGGTGAGGGGACTCTGGATCTGGAGGTCCTGCTTCTGGAGGATCTTTAGGAGACTCCTTTAGCTTCTAGCCAGATTTGCTACTGCTGCAGACGTTTCACTTGACTACGAACACTCAACCCCTAGCATTGGGCTACCAAAGCAACGGAGAGGCACAACAAGTCGGGATGGTGGTCCAGTGGAGTTTGCCTCGGGGTTAGTTGATCCCACTAACGCAAGGAGAGAAGACGTTCTGTCCAGAGCTTCTCTGTAGAGGTGACAAAGGAGTTCAGCACTGCAGCAGGGCTTCACATGGAAATTCAAAGGTCCAGGAGGTTGCAGCAAGCTTCGTTCACGGTTTCTTTATCGGGTGCTTCTCCCAGTGGTCAACTCTGCTTGTAGTCCCAAAACCATTGCCTTTTAAGCAGGTTTCTTCCATTCATACAAAGCCTAGTGTTAGGCAAGATTGTATGCAGTACCGTGTAGGAGACTGCAACTGCCTTGACCTCTTGGCAATAGTTAACCCAACCTTTTTGGTATAAGCATATACTACACAAGCAAGTTGGTAGCGTGGCTGAGTAGCCAGGCTTATCTCAAGAGGGGTCAATGTGAGCAGTAAGGTTGTTACACAGATTCACAGTGACAAGTATCCAAATAAACACTTACACTCAAGGTTTCTTGATTAAACAATTTATTTTACAGTCAGTTGAATAAGCCTTCTTTAGTAAGGAAGCAATATATAAGTAACACAAAAATACACTTCAAAATGTACACTGTTTCTTTTAATCAGTAACTATCCCTTTGGGATGGCACACAGATTCTGCCTACACCCAAAGGTGACTCAAATAACTAGGACACTGGGGACATTACTATATCAATGGTACATTTAGAGCAATACTGAGAAAATAAGGAGAAAATGAGGGAATAAAACAATGGTTAACAAATATTCTTAAGCAGGCAGGTACTCTTTGAACCCTCCAATGCAAAGTAAATTAACGCTTTCCTGGGGGAAGGTAAAGCACATAGTCGGAGTTAAGAAGAGTCTTTCAGGGAGCCAGGAGAGCCAATGTTAGTTGAGCAAAAGTCTAGGTGAACTGAAGCCCTTCTTGCAGGTAGGTAAAAAAGTATTCCACAATGTTTTAGAAGTTGTTGTATAAAATGATATCACTGTATGGCCACAGGCTGGGATGCTTGTGAATGGCAAAGCTGCAAGAAACTCTGCAAATGCAACCAAGACAAAGTCTCAACTGAGAACTAGCAAGGCTACACGACAAGAGGTAAGTCCTCTTAGTTTTACAGTACCTTTGGTTAGAAGAAATTGGTTCCAGCTGGCTTTTGTTCCGGTGGACGTCTGCAGATCCTGTTGTTCCTGGGCCTCGGTCATGGGGACAAAAGGGAGGATGTCTGGGGACTCCTGCACTACGAATGGAAGGTCGGCCGCAGCAATGGGCACATTTCAGATCAGTGGCACTTCACGGTTTCAGCTCCTCGTTGCTCTCGCAAACAGCACCACCGCGGTTCTCAGATACCACTATGGACTTCCTTCGCATCTCGGGTCCAGCACTCTGTTGAGGTGGCTCAGGCTAGGTCAGTCCTGCTTCATGGGAGTCTGGAGGATCTTCTTGGAGATCGGGTCCGACTTAAAAATGATGCACTCATCTGGTGTTCCTCTCACTGGCAATCGGTTCCTGCAGCAGCAATGGAAGTACAGCCAGCTCCGAGAAGATGTCCAGATGAGTTCGCTTTGGAGTTGATTGGTCCCTCCAACCCAAGGGGAAGAAGCACTTCTCTAGTTGAGGCGAATTCAGAGCTTCAGCAATGCAGCAGGGCTTTACTGGGCAAACCAACAGTCTAGAAGTTGCAGCAAGTGTCTCTTTGAAATTCTTCTTCGGATTCCTTCGTCCAGTGGTTGACTCTGCCCTCCAAGCAAAAAGCCTCACCTTGTATGCAGGTGTAACGCTCACCTGATTCCCGTAGAGGCACCGGTCTTGACTGGGCGTATACCGTATCTTCAAAGGTGATGTGTAACACACGGCTGGCTCTTTGGGCTGGACCTCTGTGCACTGTATGTCTGACTCGAAGGGTAAGATGTCTACAGATAGAAAATATGGGATTAAGGAACTGGGTTATTGAATGTCTCTCTCTTCTTCCCTTTCTCTTCTCCTGTAGAACCCCAAAGGTTAACGCTCTCACCTTAGGTAAGTGAACGCCGTGCTCTCCATCTGCCTCGGGGCAGGGTGCTGTAACCAGTTTCTTCACTGGCTAAGGGGAGCAGGCCTCTTGACTTCAGAGGACTGCTGTCCGTCGTTTACTGCACGAACGGTAAGTTTCGAGTAATTCTAATGTCTTTAAAGTCTTTAGTAATGATGTTTCTTGTTTTGCAGGGTTCCGGCGATGGCGGATGACGGGCTGAAGTGAGTTGAAGATGGAGCCCGTGTGATGAATAGAAGCGCCTGGAAGCACGTAAGTAAGCGCTTGTTGCCTGCTTCACGATGCGCTCTAACTGTCTTTTTATTTTGCAGGTACAAGTTCGGAGCGGCTGCAGGGTGCCGGAATACCCACTGGGTTAGATGTGGAAAGGAGTAATGGCACGTGAGTATTAAAGTTCCCCAATGTCTTTAAACGCACCTTGTTTTGTCTTTCAGATGCGGGATGCAGGGCCGAAGGCCTCCGGAGCGTGCGAAGAGTTGGTAAGCTTTTGTCTTTCAGATGCCAGAATGCAGTGTGAAGACCTCCGGAGCGCACGAAGAGTAGGTAAGCCTTTGTCTTTCAGATGCCGGAATGCAGCGCAAGGCGTTGGTGACAGCCGATGGACCAGGTAAGTGAAGAGCTGTCACTGAAAACCGTAATGCTAACCTGTTCTTTCTTGTCTTTATAGGTGTTGCTGAAGACTGGATTCAGGATGGTAAGCCTTTTTCCTTAGGCCCAGGATCAGATGCAGAAGACACGATGAGCGTTCTGCTGCAGAGGATGCAGAATAACGCAAAGCAAGATTCATCCATCGGGTGTGGTTTAAATAGCCTCCTGTAGTGCTTAGGTGTCTCCTTCCACAGCCACGCCTAGGTAAGAAAAGAGTTCCTGCTTTCCAGAAGAGTTCCAGTGTTCTGAATCTAGGGAGTGGCTCCTGCCCCACCCAACAGGAAAAGTAGTTCCAAACAGAAGAGGATCAGAGGCTCAACTGGCAGGCAAGTAAGCAGCATGGTCTGCTGCAGGTAAGTCCACCCAAGCATTATGAGCCCGGCGCTGGGACTGGGCATATTTATGAGCCTGGTGCCACTGGCGCCAGGACTGGGTCCAAAAGGTCCCAATTGGGACTGGTTGGCACTCGGAACCTGGGTTATGGATCTGCTTCCAAGGGAGTTGGGAAAACCCTGACCTTTTGGAAGCAGAGATCATGACAGCAGGTTTCTCCCATTCATTCGCAGCCTAACTGTCACTCACACAGAAGGGTGTCAGTCCGTCGATGAAAGCCCTCCAGCCAATCACCTTTGGGTGCCTTCTGTAACCAGGGGGATTAAGCACATGGAGTTTCGGGCACCTCCCTCGCTTCCTGCCCTGCCAGACACGCTGCAGCCAGAGGCGGGCTTCACCAGTGAATCCCGCCAATGACAAAACAAAGGGACCAAACCTGGTTTGGCATGCAGAGTAAATCTCAAGAAGGACCTTTCCACAAAGAAATGGTGAAGAAAAAAGACGACCAGGGCCATTTTGACGAAATGGGCAACCATGGGTGCTTTACTGCAGCTGCAATTGCAGCCCGCGGTAGAAACGCACAATGGTAGGAAAAAGTAAACCACTGCCACCAGGCATTAATTGTAGAAAGGGTAACATAAAAATGTTAAATGAGAAACTAGACCAAGGGGATACTAAGTAACCCCTCCAGCACTCTATTGTAAGATAGTGTGTGCTTTGTCTGGAAAGTTACAAAGGGTAAGTAAACTCAATTTCACTTCACTGCTCTTGGAAACAGTAGTTTCACCAAGAGGAGCTATTCAAACTTTTGGGAAATCTAAGACTTCCCTGTGCCACTGCACTAAAGGTGCTGTATATCAAATGTAAAGATGATGCCTGTGGAGTTTGTCAGACTCCAAAGTCAAAAGAAACGCAGAAAACGCATAGAATTAAAAGTACAAAGTCCCAAAGTTCAGCAAAAGAGCTGGTGGTCTCTAAGGTGGGAGGAATTCAGCTCTAAACTGAAAATTCTCCCTAACATCTAGGTGTTAGGCAGAATTGCATGCAGTACCCGCTGGGATCACCACACACAATTAGGACTACAGGTGTAAGCAAGACCAACCTTTGGTATAAATCTGTACCACACAGTTTGTTGGTAGCGAGCTGAGCAGCCAGGCTTATCTCAAGAGTGAATGTGAGCAGTACAAGTAGTTACAGAGGACTTTCAATCACAGTGGTTCTAGTAGACAGTTCTACTCAACGTTTCTTGGTAAAACACTTATTAATTTATTACACAATCATTTATAAAACATTTCACTAGAAGGGGGCAACTTATTATATACTAATACACTACAATACAAAACTCTAAGCTTTTGAGGCAGTTTGAGCTCCCCTGAAATAGGAGCCAAATGGCAGTTCAGTTACTTAGCAGTGAGTAAAAAGGACAAAAGTAGAATAGATAATATATACTTTCTAGGCAGTGCAACTAATTTCAGTTCACCAGAAGAGTTCAATTCAGTTCAATAGGCCAGGCCAAGGTCAATGGCCTAGTGTTCTAGATAGGAAAGAGCAGATCTGATATCAAACGGTAAAGTCTTTGCAAAAGTTCTCAGAAGTAGTTTAGATGAAAAAGAATCATTTGTGGGGTCACAAGCTGATTAGGTGTGCGAGTTGGGAAGGTTTCACAAACCTTCACTGCAAGAGTGCCATTCTCTAGGCTGTCAATCATACAGCAGGGTGGCTTTCCTCAGAGGACAGCCAGCCAGCCAATTGGCACTGGTTGTAATTCAGGCATTCCTAGAGACAAAGGACAGGGGAGTTTCGGGACCCTCCCTCACATCCTGTCCTTCCAGACACACTGGAACTAGGGGTGGGCTTCAGGGCTGAAGCCCAACAAAGGCAAGACAAACTAAGGGCTCAAACATGTCTCGACGCACAGAGTAAAACCCAAGAAAGACCTCACAAACAGAAAATGGCGAAAAAAGAAGACGGGCCCATTTAGACAAAATGGTCGCCTATGGGTGCTGTACTGCTGCTGAGGGTTCAGCCTGCGGCACAAAAGCACAATGGTAGGAAATAGTAAACCACTGCCACCAGCCATTTAAAGTAGTAAGGATAACATAAAAATGTTACATGAGAATGTAGGATAAAGGGCTACCAGGTAAATCCCCCAGTACTCTACATAAAATGGTGTGTGCTGGACCTACAAAGAGAAAAGGTAGTCAATTTCACTTTACTGTTCTTGGGAACTGTAGTTCACACAAGAAAAGGTGTTTAAACCTTATGAGAAATCTAAAGGATTTCTCAGTGACACTGCACTCAAGGTGATGTGTGTCCCCATACAAAAAGCAGATGTCTATGGAGTTTGTCAGACTCCAAAAGCAGTGAAACCACAAAATCGAAATCGGGTCAAAACACATGAGAGAGTGAGAAAAAGGTCTCACTCCTGAGTGTAAAATAAGTCCTAAATCCAGCAAAAGAGCTTGGGGTCTCTAAGGTGGGAGGATTTTAGCACTTACATGAACATTCTCCCTAATACTGCCTACTCCTGCCTTACTGTTTTAGCTTTGACCCACCCACCCAATTCCTCTCTCTCTGCTCCTGATATCGCCTCCACTGTTTGTGCTCCTCTGCTATACTCTATAACCATGATCCTTGCATTGCTGTGCGGCTAGTTGGGTTGTGCTGTGCAGTTCCTCCCTCTTCCCCACCCCCACTATACACCCCTTTTCTCCTCATGGTGCTCTCAATCTCCCCCACTTCTATCTGCTTCTCTGTCATCTATCCTGCCCCTATAAAAAAAGGTTCAAGAAGGATCTCCTGGTCTCCAACCCCGGCCTGCCTATCGCTGACACCTTTGTCAATGCCTCGTCCAGGCAGGCCCTTACCGACATCCTCTTCTTCATATCATATATATCATTAATGTCTATCATAAGGGCACTGTCATGGCCCAGGGTTCTCAGCCCAACCTCCTCCTACTTGATGGGTGCCTCCCGTCTTTCACCACCTTCCTCCCCCCCCCTCTCTCCTGCATCCCCCCTTCTGTGATCTCTCTGGCCCCTCTGCCACACTCCTGTACCCTTCCTCGGAAGACCTTCAAAAGTGGCAACCTGCTCCACTTAGCTACCCTCAGTTCTCGCTCTATCAAACACTCCTCTGACATCTGCTACCACCTTGATGACCTCCACCTAGATGTCCTCGCTCTCACTGAGATATTGTTCTCGGACAGCTCTGTCCCGAGTGTCCACACTCTCCTCCGTGAGGGTTAGAAGGTCCTCTCTAAACCCAGGCTTAACCGGTATGGGGCAGAGTAGCGCTCATCTTCTCTGAGTGTGTCATAGCTACTTTCATATCCACTCAGACCTATTCCTCTTTCAAATGCCTTGCCTGCAGGCTTGGTGTCTCCGCTGGCCTTCCTCTGGCTCTGGCCCCACGATCTACAGGCCCCCTGGCTTGGTCTCCAACTGCCTATCTGAATGAGCTGACCTTACCTCGTCTCTCCTGACCGCCGCCTCCAAGCTTCTCTTCCTTGGAGACTCCCATGATGCGCCCTCTGGGTCTTTCTGCAACATCTGGGACTCTTTGCCTCACCATACGCTTACGTCCCGTCCCCTTTCCTCCATACTGCACGGGCGTCCCATCCTAGGGACTGGAGATTGAACCTTTTACACCCGAAAAAACCTTCTCCCCCTTAATATTTAGAGGCGCGTGGGGGTGCGGCCCTGGGAGCATGCGCTACCCTGACTCCGCCCACTGGCGCCACACCTTAGCCCCCTTTTCCGCGTCAACTGGAATGGGCTGATTTCACCAGCGCTCCTGGGTTTGGCTTCGGCCATGTAATAACACACGTTCTTCCCCGGATTCTTCTGTCTTTTCGTTGTCTTTTTGTCATTCAGGTACTCGGCCCTCCTGCTTCACGCTCCTCCCCAGGGCATGATGACATCAGCGCTTCAGCGGGCTTGAGCAGGTGTCCAGCCTGCGAGGAGCTCTTCCCTACGTCCGACCCCCCACGCTCATTAGCTCCGATGCCGTGGCCCTGGCCACGGCTGGGAAGGTTGTACCGCGTGTGACGCACTGACTCCACGTGCACTGAAGATCAAGCTAGCTAGATGAAGGGAGCTCTCGAAAAGTCATCTCCAGAGGACTTGAAGAACTTGGTCAGAGATCGAGGCCTAAGGGAGGGCCACTATTTTCCATCGCACCCCGTAAGGGCGACTCCTTCCTGAGGAAACGCTGAAGCGGGAGCAACCTCTCGGTTCTGGTACCAGCACACAAACCGAGGCTAGTCCAGCTACCACCCTCACGGCTCAGGGGTCGTCGGAGCCTTCCGAAATCAGTGCTGAGGGACTGCAAGGTTCTTTTACCAGGTGTATACCCGAGGGGCAACGCTCGATTACCAGCTCAAAGTCCGATGGGCCGCCTGCACGCAGCACTACCGGTGACGAGGGCAATACTCCTTCCAGGCCCAGAACTGAGGTGCAGTTTAGGCCTCATGCTCCACCACCAAGAGTCTTGTAGGAGGCTGGGCCCAGGGAGACATGCACCACGACTTTGGCACGTGGCACGCAGCTCGACAAAATGGCTGCCATGCCAGACAACATGGCTTCTCATCTGATGCCACTCCTAGGAACAGAGAAGGCGAGTAAATGAGTTTCAAGGTGGGACTGCTGTCAACCAGGTACGTGGCCTACAGTTTATCCATCAGCAGCGCAGGGCAAGGTTTCCACTGCAACCTAGACAGTGCGCTCTGGCCCCAGCAGCCCACAGCCACTGCGTCAATATCACCTGCCACCTCGTCTGCCTCCGAAGACTGGTTCTTCAATAGGTTCCTGGTGATGATGCGAACCCCCCACAGATGGGGGCCATCCTGCGGGATGCAGTCAAGGACTTGCTCCCTCCGGTCACTCCAGCAGCGACCATAGTCATTCCTCCCATGGCTCCAGTACCAGAGGTGCCAGTGCAGCCCCCGCTGCCCCTGACGGCTCCTTCGATTCTGTCTCCCCTGCCTTCCACAGTACAGGCCGTTCCACACCAGCCTCAGGTCTACACACCACAGCCCACGGCACCCAGCACCCCTCCACCCACTGCGGACTAGCCGTCCACTCTGGTGGACACAGACGAGGGGGAGGACCCTGGCACACTGTCGTCAGCAAAGGCCTTGCACGGCCGGCTTGCAGGTTTGGTGGATTATCTGGGCCTTCCTCAACCTGAGGTCGAGCAGCCCAAGGAAGGGGTCTTAGCAGAAGTCCTCACCCTACAACCCCCCTATCAAAAAAGGTATCCCGATGCAGGAGGACGTTGGTGCCTTAGCCAAGAAGGGGTGGCTCAAGCCACTCTCGCCCAACCTGTCATTTGTTGCCTTAATGCCAAGTATAGACAGATGGAGGGGGATCCACTCTTGCTGTCGGCACACCCTCAACCGCACTCTGTGATTGCTGCGGCGTCACTGAACTCTAAGCCTCAGTCGTCCTCGGAGCTGCTAAGCAAGGAG
Source organism: Ambystoma mexicanum (assembly GCF_040938575.1). Lineage (NCBI taxonomy): Eukaryota > Metazoa > Chordata > Amphibia > Caudata > Ambystomatidae > Ambystoma > Ambystoma mexicanum. The sequence goes on along the minus strand of NC_090923.1, from coordinate 1,120,995,307 downwards.
GAGATGATCTTTGAGGCGCACAGGAAGAAGCTGTACTGCAACGCCCTGCTGCACCTGCGTCAATCCAACATGGATTCCATGCTGGCAGCCGCTAACCAGAGGCTTTGGCGGGAAATGGCGGACTTCCTTCCAGAAATTCTGTGCAGATCCAGGCTTGCTTCAAAGCGGTTCTAGGAGAAGCCAAGCTGGTAGCGCAGGACGTCCTGGAGTCCACTGTGGCCCACATCGATACCTTTGGCCGGGCCATCTTTGTTAGGCAAAGTTTGTATGCAGTACCCTCTGGGAACACTACAAACCACTCTGAGTACAGGTATAGGAAACCCAACCTTTGGTATAAGCTTGTACTACACAGTTTTGGTAGTGTGAGCAGCCAGGCTTATCTCAAGAGGGTCAATGTGAGCTGTAGTGGAGTTACACAGATTTACAGTTACAAGTATTCAGATAAACTCTTACACATAAGGTTTCTTGAATAAACAATTATTAATTTATCAGTCAGTTAGAATAAGCCGTCTTCATAAGGGAGCAATATAACAGTAAGACTCAAATGCACTTCATGAAATACACACTCTTAATATCTCTAAATCAGTAGATACCTTTTGGGATGGCCCACAGACACTTCCTACACCCTCAGGTGGCTTCAATGGCTAGGGTGCTGGGGGCATTAATATATATCTGTTGCATTTATAATCATGGAGTAAGATGTCAAAGGAAAAGATTATTTAGAACATACAAGAGATCACAAATATTCTTAAGCAGGCAAATACTTTTGGATCCCCCAGAAAGAGTCATTCAATACAATAGGCTAAGCCAAAGTCACTGGGCCAAAGTCTTATATGGGATGGAGCACCTTTTGAAGAAAAGAAGAATCAAATGTTGGGCCACAAGCTGATTAGACTTGTGAGTAGTAGAAGATGCAAGCAACTCTACAGCAAGAGGTAAGTTCTCTGACTTTGTAAAGTACCTTTTAAAGATGAAGAGAAGATGCAGCAGATGACTCCTGTTCCTGTGCAGCTCTTTAGGCCTCAGGTCTCATTGTTCCTGGGCCTCAGTCGTGGGGACAAGAGGGCGGATGTCTGGAGACTCCTGCAATGCACTGGGATGGTCAAAACTTGCAACCAGCAAACCTTCAGTGGCTGTTCAGTGTTTCAGCTCCTTGTGTCTACCGCAAATAGCAACACTGCGGTTCCTGACTGTCGAGGTGGACTTTTCTTGCTTCTGGGTCCCGCACTCAGTCGAGGGGGCTCAGGCTCGGTCAGTCCTGCTTCCTGGGAGTCTGGAGGATCTTCCTGGAGCTCTAGGCCAGATTAAAAACAATTCACACAATCTGGTGTTCCTCTCCCTGGCTATACGGTTTCCAGCAGCAACTCTGTGGAAATTCAACCAGCTCCGAGATGGATGTCCAGTTGGCGTACTTTGGAGTTGATTGGTCCCACCAACTCAAGGGGAGAAGTTGTCCTTGCAGGGGCTTGGCGTTTAGGCACTGCAGCAGGGCTTCACCGGGCAAACCAACAGTCCAGGAGTTGGAGCAGGCGTCCTCTTCAAGTTCTTCTTCGGTTCCTTCGTCCAGTGGTCGACTCTGTCTTCCTAGCCAAAAGACTCGCCTTTTATTCAGTTCTCTCCCATTCATTCCAGCCTAGCTGTCAGTCACCCAGCAGGGTGGCTGTCCTTGTCAGACAGTCAGCCAGCCAGCCAGCCAATCACCAGAGAGTGCATTTGGGTCTCCTAGGAGACTAAGCACAGGGAGTTTCGGGCACCTCCCTCACTTCCTGCCTACTCCAGACACCCTGGAGCCAGAGGTGGACTTCACTTGTGAATCCTGCCAAAGGCAAAGCGAACAATGGGACCAAACCTGTAAATCTCAAAAAGTACCTTTCCACAAAGAAATGGCAAAAAAAGACCAGGGCCAGTTGCGAATGCAGCCCGCAGTAAATGCACACCATTGTAGTTGAAACAAAACCACTGCCACCAGCCATTCAGTGAGAAAAGGGTAAGATACATTTTTTTTACAGGAGAAGCTAGACAAAGGGGATACTAGGTAACCCCTCCAGTACCCTATTGTAAGAAAGTGTGTGCTGGGTCTAGAAAGTTCTAAATGTAAGTAAAGTCATTTTCAATTTACTGCTCTAGGAAATCTGAAAGACTGTGTGACACAATGTAAAAGATGATGCCTATGGCATTTGTCAGACTTCTCAACCAAAAGAAACGGTGTCCAAAATCACATTAAAATACATGAGCGAGTGGGAAAAAGGGTCACTCTCTCCAGGTTAAAAAAATCAAGTCCTCAGAAATCCAGCAAAGTTGCTGGGGGGTCTCTATGGTGGAGAGAATTGGCACATTTGTCCCTAACGATCTGCATCGCCACAGACGTGAGAAGGATGGCCTGGCTTCGGGCTACTAAATTTAATCCTGATGTCCAGGAACGCATATTGGACCTTCCACTCGAGAATAGTGACCCCTTTCACTCTACCACCAATGAGGAATCGGATCAAAAGGATAACAGCTCGCAAACTGCAAAATCTTTATCTTAACGAAGGCCATTCCCAAGGCTACACCCAGTCGCAGCAACGCTCTGACAGGGGGTGGTCGTTCGGCGGGTTAATGGGCTTCCAGGAGCGGAGCTCGAGACGACAACCGGACCGCTCACCCAGTCGGCACCGGAGCAAACAACAAAAAGGGGGGAGCAAGGGCTTCTTCCAGTCCCGCTCCTCAGCAGCAGCCTTGGAAGGAAAGCAAGCATGACGCGTCCCTTCGGGTCCACGTGTCTCCAGTGGGGGGCAGGCTTGCCTTCCATGTGCAATTTTGGCGCCCGAACTTTGCAGACCCCTAGATCCTCTCTGTAGTATCCTCCGGTCGCCCGTCGAGAGCCGGAATACCCACTGGGTTAGATGTGGAAAGGAGTAATGGCACGTGAGTATTAAAGTTCCCCAATGTCTTTAAACGCACCTTGTTTTGTCTTTCAGATGCGGGATGCAGGGCCGAAGGCCTCCGGAGCGTGCGAAGAGTTGGTAAGCTTTTGTCTTTCAGATGCCAGAATGCAGTGTGAAGACCTCCGGAGCGCACGAAGAGTAGGTAAGCCTTTGTCTTTCAGATGCCGGAATGCAGCGCAAGGCGTTGGTGACAGCCGATGGACCAGGTAAGTGAAGAGCTGTCACTGAAGACCGTAATGCTAACCTGTTCTTTCTTGTCTTTATAGGTGTTGCTGAAGACTGGATTCAGGATGGTAAGCCTTTTTCCTTAGGCCCAGGATCAGATGCAGAAGACACGATGAGCGTTCTGCTGCAGAGGATGCAGAATAACGCAAAGCAAGATTCATCCATCGGGTGTGGTTTAAATAGCCTCCTGTAGTGCTTAGGTGTCTCCTTCCACAGCCACGCCTAGGTAAGAAAAGAGTTCCTGCTTTCCAGAAGAGTTCCAGTGTTCTGAATCTAGGGAGTGGCTCCTGCCCCACCCAACAGGAAAAGTAGTTCCAAACAGAAGAGGATCAGAGGCTCAACTGGCAGGCAAGTAAGCAGCATGGTCTGCTGCAGGTAAGTCCACCCAAGCATTATGAGCCCGGCGCTGGGACTGGGCATATTTATGAGCCTGGTGCCACTGGCGCCAGGACTGGGTCCAAAAGGTCCCAATTGGGACTGGTTGGCACTCGGAACCTGGGTTATGGATCTGCTTCCAAGGGAGTTGGGAAAACCCTGACCTTTTGGAAGCAGAGATCATGACAGCAGGTTTCTCCCATTCATTCGCAGCCTAACTGTCACTCACACAGAAGGGTGTCAGTCCGTCGATGAAAGCCCTCCAGCCAATCACCTTTGGGTGCCTTCTGTAACCAGGGGGATTAAGCACATGGAGTTTCGGGCACCTCCCTCGCTTCCTGCCCTGCCAGACACGCTGCAGCCAGAGGCGGGCTTCACCAGTGAATCCCGCCAATGACAAAACAAAGGGACCAAACCTGGTTTGGCATGCAGAGTAAATCTCAAGAAGGACCTTTCCACAAAGAAATGGTGAAGAAAAAAGACGACCAGGGCCATTTTGACGAAATGGGCAACCATGGGTGCTTTACTGCAGCTGCAATTGCAGCCCGCGGTAGAAACGCACAATGGTAGGAAAAAGTAAACCACTGCCACCAGGCATTAATTGTAGAAAGGGTAACATAAAAATGTTAAATGAGAAACTAGACCAAGGGGATACTAAGTAACCCCTCCAGCACTCTATTGTAAGATAGTGTGTGCTTTGTCTGGAAAGTTACAAAGGGTAAGTAAACTCAATTTCACTTCACTGCTCTTGGAAACAGTAGTTTCACCAAGAGGAGCTATTCAAACTTTTGGGAAATCTAAGACTTCCCTGTGCCACTGCACTAAAGGTGCTGTATATCAAATGTAAAGATGATGCCTGTGGAGTTTGTCAGACTCCAAAGTCAAAAGAAACGCAGAAAACGCATAGAATTAAAAGTACAAAGTCCCAAAGTTCAGCAAAAGAGCTGGTGGTCTCTAAGGTGGGAGGAATTCAGCTCTAAACTGAAAATTCTCCCTAACATCTAGGTGTTAGGCAGAATTGCATGCAGTACCCGCTGGGATCACCACACACAATTAGGACTACAGGTGTAAGCAAGACCAACCTTTGGTATAAATCTGTACCACACAGTTTGTTGGTAGCGAGCTGAGCAGCCAGGCTTATCTCAAGAGTGAATGTGAGCAGTACAAGTAGTTACAGAGGACTTTCAATCACAGTGGTTCTAGTAGACAGTTCTACTCAACGTTTCTTGGTAAAACACTTATTAATTTATTACACAATCATTTATAAAACATTTCACTAGAAGGGGGCAACTTATTATATACTAATACACTACAATACAAAACTCTAAGCTTTTGAGGCAGTTTGAGCTCCCCTGAAATAGGAGCCAAATGGCAGTTCAGTTACTTAGCAGTGAGTAAAAAGGACAAAAGTAGAATAGATAATATATACTTTCTAGGCAGTGCAACTAATTTCAGTTCACCAGAAGAGTTCAATTCAGTTCAATAGGCCAGGCCAAGGTCAATGGCCTAGTGTTCTAGATAGGAAAGAGCAGATCTGATATCAAACGGTAAAGTCTTTGCAAAAGTTCTCAGAAGTAGTTTAGATGAAAAAGAATCATTTGTGGGGTCACAAGCTGATTAGGTGTGCGAGTTGGGAAGGTTTCACAAACCTTCACTGCAAGAGTGCCATTCTCTAGGCTGTCAATCATACAGCAGGGTGGCTTTCCTCAGAGGACAGCCAGCCAGCCAATTGGCACTGGTTGTAATTCAGGCATTCCTAGAGACAAAGGACAGGGGAGTTTCGGGACCCTCCCTCACATCCTGTCCTTCCAGACACACTGGAACTAGGGGTGGGCTTCAGGGCTGAAGCCCAACAAAGGCAAGACAAACTAAGGGCTCAAACATGTCTCGACGCACAGAGTAAAACCCAAGAAAGACCTCACAAACAGAAAATGGCGAAAAAAGAAGACGGGCCCATTTAGACAAAATGGTCGCCTATGGGTGCTGTACTGCTGCTGAGGGTTCAGCCTGCGGCACAAAAGCACAATGGTAGGAAATAGTAAACCACTGCCACCAGCCATTTAAAGTAGTAAGGATAACATAAAAATGTTACATGAGAATGTAGGATAAAGGGCTACCAGGTAAATCCCCCAGTACTCTACATAAAATGGTGTGTGCTGGACCTACAAAGAGAAAAGGTAGTCAATTTCACTTTACTGTTCTTGGGAACTGTAGTTCACACAAGAAAAGGTGTTTAAACCTTATGAGAAATCTAAAGGATTTCTCAGTGACACTGCACTCAAGGTGATGTGTGTCCCCATACAAAAAGCAGATGTCTATGGAGTTTGTCAGACTCCAAAAGCAGTGAAACCACAAAATCGAAATCGGGTCAAAACACATGAGAGAGTGAGAAAAAGGTCTCACTCCTGAGTGTAAAATAAGTCCTAAATCCAGCAAAAGAGCTTGGGGTCTCTAAGGTGGGAGGATTTTAGCACTTACATGAACATTCTCCCTAATACTGCCTACTCCTGCCTTACTGTTTTAGCTTTGACCCACCCACCCAATTCCTCTCTCTCTGCTCCTGATATCGCCTCCACTGTTTGTGCTCCTCTGCTATATTCTATAACCATGATCCTTGCATTGCTGTGCGGCTAGTTGGGTTGTGCTGTGCAGTTCCTCCCTCTTCCCCACCCCCACTATACACCCCTTTTCTCCTCATGGTGCTCTCAATCTCCCCCACTTCTATCTGCTTCTCTGTCATCTATCCTGCCCCTATAAAAAAAGGTTCAAGAAGGATCTCCTGGTCTCCAACCCCGGCCTGCCTATCGCTGACACCTTTGTCAATGCCTCGTCCAGGCAGGCCCTTACCGACATCCTCTTCTTCATATCATATATATCATTAATGTCTATCATAAGGGCACTGTCATGGCCCAGGGTTCTCAGCCCAACCTCCTCCTACTTGATGGGTGCCTCCCGTCTTTCACCACCTTCCTCCCCCCCCCTCTCTCCTGCATCCCCCCTTCTGTGATCTCTCTGGCCCCTCTGCCACACTCCTGTACCCTTCCTCGGAAGACCTTCAAAAGTGGCAACCTGCTCCACTTAGCTACCCTCAGTTCTCGCTCTATCAAACACTCCTCTGACATCTGCTACCACCTTGATGACCTCCACCTAGATGTCCTCGCTCTCACTGAGATATTGTTCTCGGACAGCTCTGTCCCGAGTGTCCACACTCTCCTCCGTGAGGGTTAGAAGGTCCTCTCTAAACCCAGGCTTAACCGGTATGGGGCAGAGTAGCGCTCATCTTCTCTGAGTGTGTCATAGCTACTTTCATATCCACTCAGACCTATTCCTCTTTCAAATGCCTTGCCTGCAGGCTTGGTGTCTCCGCTGGCCTTCCTCTGGCTCTGGCCCCACGATCTACAGGCCCCCTGGCTTGGTCTCCAACTGCCTATCTGAATGAGCTGACCTTACCTCGTCTCTCCTGACCGCCGCCTCCAAGCTTCTCTTCCTTGGAGACTCCCATGATGCGCCCTCTGGGTCTTTCTGCAACATCTGGGACTCTTTGCCTCACCATACGCTTACGTCCCGTCCCCTTTCCTCCATACTGCACGGGCGTCCCATCCTAGGGACTGGAGATTGAACCTTTTACACCCGAAAAAACCTTCTCCCCCTTAATATTTAGAGGCGCGTGGGGGTGCGGCCCTGGGAGCATGCGCTACCCTGACTCCGCCCACTGGCGCCACACCTTAGCCCCCTTTTCCGCGTCAACTGGAATGGGCTGATTTCACCAGCGCTCCTGGGTTTGGCTTCGGCCATGTAATAACACACGTTCTTCCCCGGATTCTTCTGTCTTTTTGTTGTCTTTTTGTCATTCAGGTACTCGGCCCTCCTGCTTCACGCTCCTCCCCAGGGCATGATGACATCAGCGCTTCAGCGGGCTTGAGCAGGTGTCCAGCCTGCGAGGAGCTCTTCCCTACGTCCGACCCCCCACGCTCATTAGCTCCGATGCCGTGGCCCTGGCCACGGCTGGGAAGGTTGTACCGCGTGTGACGCACTGACTCCACGTGCACTGAAGATCAAGCTAGCTAGATGAAGGGAGCTCTCGAAAAGTCATCTCCAGAGGACTTGAAGAACTTGGTCAGAGATCGAGGCCTAAGGGAGGGCCACTATTTTCCATCGCACCCCGTAAGGGCGACTCCTTCCTGAGGAAACGCTGAAGCGGGAGCAACCTCTCGGTTCTGGTACCAGCACACAAACCGAGGCTAGTCCAGCTACCACCCTCACGGCTCAGGGGTCGTCGGAGCCTTCCGAAATCAGTGCTGAGGGACTGCAAGGTTCTTTTACCAGGTGTATACCCGAGGGGCAACGCTCGATTACCAGCTCAAAGTCCGATGGGCCGCCTGCACGCAGCACTACCGGTGACGAGGGCAATACTCCTTCCAGGCCCAGAACTGAGGTGCAGTTTAGGCCTCATGCTCCACCACCAAGAGTCTTGTAGGAGGCTGGGCCCAGGGAGACATGCACCACGACTTTGGCACGTGGCACGCAGCTCGACAAAATGGCTGCCATGCCAGACAACATGGCTTCTCATCTGATGCCACTCCTAGGAACAGAGAAGGCGAGTAAATGAGTTTCAAGGTGGGACTGCTGTCAACCAGGTACGTGGCCTACAGTTTATCCATCAGCAGCGCAGGGCAAGGTTTCCACTGCAACCTAGACAGTGCGCTCTGGCCCCAGCAGCCCACAGCCACTGCGTCAATATCACCTGCCACCTCGTCTGCCTCCGAAGACTGGTTCTTCAATAGGTTCCTGGTGATGATGCGAACCCCCCACAGATGGGGGCCATCCTGCGGGATGCAGTCAAGGACTTGCTCCCTCCGGTCACTCCAACAGCGACCATAGTCATTCCTCCCATGGCTCCAGTACCAGAGGTGCCAGTGCAGCCCCCGCTGCCCCTGACGGCTCCTTCGATTCTGTCTCCCCTGCCTTCCACAGTACAGGCCGTTCCACACCAGCCTCAGGTCTACACACCACAGCCCACGGCACCCAGCACCCCTCCACCCACTGCGGACTAGCCGTCCACTCTGGTGGACACAGACGAGGGGGAGGACCCTGGCACACTGTCGTCAGCAAAGGCCTTGCACGACCGGCTTGCAGGTTTGGTGGATTATCTTGGCCTTCCTCAACCTGAGGTCGAGCAGCCCAAGGAAGGGGTCTTAGCAGAAGTCCTCACCCTACGACCCCCCTATCAAAAAAGGTATCCCGATGCAGGAGGACGTTGGTGCCTTAGCCAAGAAGGGGTGGCTCAAGCCACTCTCGCCCAACCTGTCATTTGTTGCCTTAATGCCAAGTATAGACAGATGGAGGGGGATCCACTCTTGCTGTCGGCACACCCTCAACCGCACTCTGTGATTGCTGCGGCGTCACTGAACTCTAAGCCTCAGTCGTCCTCGGAGCTGCTAAGCAAGGAGGAGATGATCTTTGAGGCGCACAGGAAGAAGCTGTACTGCAACGCCCTGCTGCACCTGCGTCAATCCAACATGGATTCCATGCTGGCAGCCGCTAACCAGAGGCTTTGGCGGGAAATGGCGGACTTCCTTCCAGAAATTCTGTGCAGATCCAGGCTTGCTTCAAAGCGGTTCTAGGAGAAGCCAAGCTGGTAGCGCAGGACGTCCTGGAGTCCACTGTGGCCCACATCGATACCTTTGGCCGGGCCATCTTTGTTAGGCAAAGTTTGTATGCAGTACCCTCTGGGAACACTACAAACCACTCTGAGTACAGGTATAGGAAACCCAACCTTTGGTATAAGCTTGTACTACACAGTTTTGGTAGTGTGAGCAGCCAGGCTTATCTCAAGAGGGTCAATGTGAGCTGTAGTGGAGTTACACAGATTTACAGTTACAAGTATTCAGATAAACTCTTACACATAAGGTTTCTTGAATAAACAATTATTAATTTATCAGTCAGTTAGAATAAGCCGTCTTCATAAGGGAGCAATATAACAGTAAGACTCAAATGCACTTCATGAAATACACACTCTTAATATCTCTAAATCAGTAGATACCTTTTGGGATGGCCCACAGACACTTCCTACACCCTCAGGTGGCTTCAATGGCTAGGGTGCTGGGGGCATTAATATATATCTGTTGCATTTATAATCATGGAGTAAGATGTCAAAGGAAAAGATTATTTAGAACATACAAGAGATCACAAATATTCTTAAGCAGGCAAATACTTTTGGATCCCCCAGAAAGAGTCATTCAATACAATAGGCTAAGCCAAAGTCACTGGGCCAAAGTCTTATATGGGATGGAGCACCTTTTGAAGAAAAGAAGAATCAAATGTTGGGCCACAAGCTGATTAGACTTGTGAGTAGTAGAAGATGCAAGCAACTCTACAGCAAGAGGTAAGTTCTCTGACTTTGTAAAGTACCTTTTAAAGATGAAGAGAAGATGCAGCAGATGACTCCTGTTCCTGTGCAGCTCTTTAGGCCTCAGGTCTCATTGTTCCTGGGCCTCAGTCGTGGGGACAAGAGGGCGGATGTCTGGAGACTCCTGCAATGCACTGGGATGGTCAAAACTTGCAACCAGCAAACCTTCAGTGGCTGTTCAGTGTTTCAGCTCCTTGTGTCTACCGCAAATAGCAACACTGCGGTTCCTGACTGTCGAGGTGGACTTTTCTTGCTTCTGGGTCCCGCACTCAGTCGAGGGGGCTCAGGCTCGGTCAGTCCTGCTTCCTGGGAGTCTGGAGGATCTTCCTGGAGCTCTAGGCCAGATTAAAAACAATTCACACAATCTGGTGTTCCTCTCCCTGGCTATACGGTTTCCAGCAGCAACTCTGTGGAAATTCAACCAGCTCCGAGATGGATGTCCAGTTGGCGTACTTTGGAGTTGATTGGTCCCACCAACTCAAGGGGAGAAGTTGTCCTTGCAGGGGCTTGGCGTTTAGGCACTGCAGCAGGGCTTCACCGGGCAAACCAACAGTCCAGGAGTTGGAGCAGGCGTCCTCTTCAAGTTCTTCTTCGGTTCCTTCGTCCAGTGGTCGACTCTGTCTTCCTAGCCAAAAGACTCGCCTTTTATTCAGTTCTCTCCCATTCATTCCAGCCTAGCTGTCAGTCACCCAGCAGGGTGGCTGTCCTTGTCAGACAGTCAGCCAGCCAGCCAGCCAATCACCAGAGAGTGCATTTGGGTCTCCTAGGAGACTAAGCACAGGGAGTTTCGGGCACCTCCCTCACTTCCTGCCTACTCCAGACACCCTGGAGCCAGAGGTGGACTTCACTTGTGAATCCTGCCAAAGGCAAAGCGAACAATGGGACCAAACCTGTAAATCTCAAAAAGTACCTTTCCACAAAGAAATGGCAGAAAAAGACCAGGGCCAGTTGCGAATGCAGCCCGCAGTAAATGCACACCATTGTAGTTGAAACAAAACCACTGCCACCAGCCATTCAGTGAGAAAAGGGTAAGATACATTTTTTTTACAGGAGAAGCTAGACAAAGGGGATACTAGGTAACCCCTCCAGTACCCTATTGTAAGAAAGTGTGTGCTGGGTCTAGAAAGTTCTAAATGTAAGTAAAGTCATTTTCAATTTACTGCTCTAGGAAATCTGAAAGACTGTGTGACACAATGTAAAAGATGATGCCTATGGCATTTGTCAGACTTCTCAACCAAAAGAAACGGTGTCCAAAATCACATTAAAATACATGAGCGAGTGGGAAAAAGGGTCACTCTCTCCAGGTTAAAAAAATCAAGTCCTCAGAAATCCAGCAAAGTTGCTGGGGGGTCTCTATGGTGGAGAGAATTGGCACATTTGTCCCTAACGATCTGCATCGCCACAGACGTGAGAAGGATGGCCTGGCTTCGGGCTACTAAATTTAATCCTGATGTCCAGGAACGCATATTGGACCTTCCACTCGAGAATAGTGACCCCTTTCACTCTACCACCAATGAGGAATCGGATCAAAAGGATAACAGCTCGCAAACTGCAAAATCTTTATCTTAACGAAGGCCATTCCCAAGGCTACACCCAGTCGCAGCAACGCTCTGACAGGGGGTGGTCGTTCGGCGGGTTAATGGGCTTCCAGGAGCGGAGCTCGAGACGACAACCGGACCGCTCACCCAGTCGGCACCAGAGCAAACAACAAAAAGGGGGGAGCAAGGGCTTCTTCCAGTCCCGCTCCTCAGCAGCAGCCTTGGAAGGAAAGCAAGCATGACGCGTCCCTTCGGGTCCACGTGTCTCCAGTGGGGGGCAGGCTTGCCTTCCATGTGCAATTTTGGCGCCCGAACTTTGCAGACCCCTAGATCCTCTCTGTAGTATCCTCCGGTCGCCCGTCGAGAGCCAGGCTGTGGAAGAAGTCCCAGCCTCACATAGAGGATTTGGCTTTTATTCCAGGATTTTCGCCATACAAAAGAACGAGGCTGGCCCGAGAGTTGTGTTGGACCTATCCATCCTCAACCTCTCCCTCCCTCTTCAAAAATTCAAGATGGTTACGCCAGCACTCATTGCAGAGACACTAGACAAGGGAGACTGGATGTCCTCCCTGGATCTGAAGGACACATATCTACACGTCCCGATTTGGTAACCACATCGCTCCTTCCTGCGCTTCAGGATTGGGGGCTGCCATTTCCAGTACAAGGTGCTACCCTTTGGCCTCAACTCGGCCCCCAGGGTATTTACCAGACTCAGGAATGCAGTGGCAGGCCTCCTCAGGGCCCTTGGCCACCACGTCTACCCGTACCTGGACGACTGGCTCGTCAGGGCGAAATCTTCGGAGGCAGTTATCCACACTTCCTCCGCACTTATGAACACACTCCACAACCTGGGTTTTACCATCAACCTCAAGTCTCAGCTGCAGCCCACGCAGAGCCTCGCCTTCCTGGGCCTCATCTGGGACACAAGCTCCGAGAAGGTCTTTCCCTCGGAGGACAAGATTGCGGCCATCAAGAGGACCACTACGCACTTCCCTACCAGGGCAGTGACCTCTGCCTGGTGGTACCAACACTTACTGGGTATCATGGCAGCGGTCCTTATGGCCGTGCCACACACGAGACTCAGAATAAGGAGGTTACAGCTGCACTTCGCAGCCTCATGAAATCAGGAGAGGGGCTCCCAAGCGGAGCTTATCCGCATATCATTCTCTCCACTTGGACCTCACTTGGTGGTCCAGGGACTGCAACCTGCAGACGGGCAAGCACTTCCAGCAACATTCTCCTCTAGGTCGCCATCACTACGGACTCCTCCATAGAAGGCTGAGGAGCCACTCTGGACACCAAAGCGTCCATGGAGTCTGGACCCGGCAGGAATTGCACATCAACTGTCTGGAGCTCGGGGCCATCTGGCTAGCTCTCAGAGCTTTCCTTCTGCTCATTGGGGGCAAGTCCGACCTTTTCCAGTCCGACATCTCCAGCAGCCCGACATCTCCACCAGCATGTACTATGTCAACAAGCAGGGTGGTACCAGGTCCCCTCCACTGTGCCCCCTAGCGGTCAGCATGTGGGAATGGGCCTGGAGAAAAACATCTACTTCTCAGCTGTCCACCTCCCAAGGGAAGCCAACTTGGAAGTGGACAGGTTCAGCAGACTGGGAGCGGACAATTACGAATGGCAATTGAATGACCAGGTGCTGATGGAAGTCTTCCGCAGATGAGGGCACCCTTGGGTGGAACTGTTTGCCTCCTGGAAGAATAGGAAGTGCCATCAGTTCGCGTCTTGGCAGGGGCTAAGCCCCGGCTCCCTGGATGACGCATTACAGATTTGGTGGGAAGGCATGCCATTTTATGCCTTTCCTCCCACACCCCTGGTCCAAAGGTTAATCCGCAAGATAAAGGAAGCTCGTCACCTCAGAGTCATTCTGATAGCTCCGTGGTGGCTGGCGAGACTGGTTCTCCGAACTGCTCAGCCTCGCAGACAGACCACCCATTCACCTTTCCGTTGGGTCAAACCCATCTCTTGTCCCTGCAGGGGGGCTGGGTCATCCACCCCGCTCCACAGAAGTTAGCCCTTGCAGCGTGGTTCCTGAGCAGGTCCCCCTCTGGCACCTGAGCCTCTCTCAGGCTAACTTGGAGATCATTCAGGGCGCCAGCAGCAAGGCTACCAGGAGCCAGTACAAGAGTAAATGGAATAGGTTCTGTCATTGGGCAGACTCTAAGGAGATCACCCCCACCCCTTATGTGCACACTGGATGACATACTCTCCTTCTCGGCACACCTTGCGCACTCAGGCGTACAGGTGTCGCACCGATCTGGCAGCTATAGGGGCCTACAGAAATTTGGAGGAGGATGTCTTCTCATCTTACTACCTGACAGTCAAGAAGCATCTGGCGGGCTTGTCCAGGCTCTACCCACCCTTCAAGAGGCCACACCCTGTGTGGGACCTCAATGTGGTGTTGGGCACCTTGGCGCACAAACCCTTCGAGCCAATGGCGTCCGCGGACATCAGGCTGGTTACCATTAAGACAGCTTTGTTAGTGGGACTCATCTCTGCTTGCAGAGCCAGCGAGATCCAGGCTCTAGTGGGCTCAGAACCCTACACCACTTTCCACAGGGATAAGGTGGTCCTGCAGACTCGCCCAGCGTTCCTACCTAAGGTACCCTCCGCTTTCCCGCTAAACGAGGAAACAGTCTTACCTATGTTCTTAGATGACCATAAGGACGAGGCTCAGAGAGTATTGCACTATCTGGATGTTGGCCGCGCTCTGAAATTGTATCTGGACATGACCAAAGGCTTCCGCAAGTCGACGCACTTTTTGTCACCTTTGGGGGCTCCAGGCCCGGCTATCCAGCATCCGCTGCTTGTATTGCATGGTCGATGGTTGCGTCCATCAGAGGCCTATGAGGGGCAGCACAAGCTGCTGCCAGCTAACATGCACGCTCACGCTGTCAGAGCCAAGGCCACGGCCATCGCATCCCAGCAGCAGGTTCCGTGGCAAGTCATAAGCAGGGCGGCCACCTGGGCCACCCCTTCAGCTTTCTGTAAGCATTACTGTTTGGATGCCGGCTCCAAGTCCTACACAGCCTTCGGACAGGCGGTTCTAAGGAACTTATTTGCTTAAGGAGGGTCTCCTCTCCACCCTGGAACTACATTCAGTTGTAATCGCCCGTGCAGTATGGAGGAAAGGGTACTAAGAGTACATAAGTTACTACGGTGAGTAACATAATTTCTTCCCTCTGGTCCGACCCACTCTGCCAGATATACTTTGGATGGTCATCTCCTCAGACCTCCCCATTTCCAACTGTCCAGTTACTCCTCTCTCCTGGTCTTATCATGGCCTCCTTTCCTCTCACTTCGACCTCCTTGTTCCCATGGCTAAGCCACTGCCAGCCTCCTTCTCCTTCACTCGACTGATGAAGCGAGTGTCAGCTGCTGCTTTTGCCGCCACCTTCACTCCCCACCCCCTCCTCCTTCCATTGACTCTCACTTTGACACAGCCCTCTCTAACCTTCAACTCTATTTCCAACACTCTGGACATCCTTGCCCCATGTCATGAGGATCCACTTGAAGCCTGCGTCCAAGTGCAATTCCTGGTTTGACTCCGATATGGTCGATCTGAAACGCAAGTGCAGAGAAGCTGAGCGGAAGTGTTAGGCTTCGAGCACATCCTCTGACAAACTGGCCTGCTGCCTTCTCCAAAGGCAACACAGACTCGCCATCCGCTCCAACAAGAGGGCCTACATCCAAGCCTGCATCTCTGCGGCCACTAACACAGCTGAATGTTTCAAAATCTGCAAGGAACTCGCCAATCCCATTGTAGTCTCCACTTCTCCTCTGCCTTGCCTGGCACTCTGAACTTCTCTTGTCTCTCACTTCACCTATAAAACTCAGGACATTGTGAGAAACCTAGGGATATTCTCCGATTTAGGGATATTCTTCCATTTAAACCAAGAGAGTCCTCTATTCAGGTGGCCAGGGAAGGGCCATCGCTCTTGAATCCCAACGTTGGGGGTGGTCGAGCAAGGGAGGATCACATTGGTAGGGTGTTGGGCAAGAATTTGTAGAGTACAACTGTTGTGGGACTTTACAAGCCTTATCTATTGGTATTGGGTAACACACCTTTTTAACCCTTTAAGTGCCATGGGTGTTCCCCCCAGTGCCAAGGCCTTTTTTGGTGTTTTCAGTATGTCGCCATTCAGTGCCTTGTAACTTTTTTGTTACGTGAGATATCCCGGCCAAATTTGGCCCCTTTTTTCCCCACATGTAAAGGTCGTAACGCCACCCAGGAATCCTAGGTTGCTGTAGGGGGGTGAGCGAAATTAACCAAAAAGGGCGAAAATGTTTTTTTTTTTAAAATGCCAATAAAATGATGTACAAAGTAGCCTGTGGTTTTTTCCTTGTAAGAGCTAGGAACAAATGGTTTGCTGTGCTGAATACCCACATTTCCTGGCTTTCAGGAACAGGTTGAGTGGAAACCAACCGTTTTGTGAGATTTAGGCGATTTTGGCCATCTTTGCCAATTGGACATGCATGGACGTAATGGAAGAAAAGGGTAGGAAAGCCGAATTGGAGGACATAAAAGCATACATTTCTGAAAAGTAGACAAAATTCCAAATTTAGGAAGGGGTGATTTGCGCAGGTCGGGCAACAACTAGGTAGGGGAAAATGCCATAGTTTGGGGGAAAAGCAGCAAAATGACAGAAAAAAAGGTATGTGGTGGACATGGTTGGCTTGGTACTGCAATGGCTTCTATGAATTTTGAGAAAAGCAATGCTCCGCTACATTCCCCCGACTCTTGCAGTTTGGAAAGCAGACAGTTTTTGTAGTGTTTCACAAAACAAGCAATACCACAAGCCAAACACTGAGCCATGGTACACAGGAATTTTTATGCTTACGGCCTGAACAGACATATTTAGCATGTGTAAATGAGGAAAACCAATGTGGTGAGGAACGGCAAGCATACATTTTTTGAAAGAGCACAGGCAGACCTTTTCAAGGGTAGGTGACTTGTGCAGGTTACAAAAGTGTATGGTGCCTAAAGCAGCAACTAAATGTAGGGCACATTTGGGAAATGAAAGGGGTGTGTGACAAAGGGCACCAGCAAATGGGTCGAAACGTTATGAAAACCACACAAACACAACAAATGTCATACGTTCCCACAGGTGTCCCGATGAAAATGGTAGCTCACATGTGTGGGTGCACCTACCTGGGCGCCAAGGGAAAAGCCTAAAACACGGGTAACCCCAAGTCTTTCGGCCCAGCATCATTTCAGGAATTCTACTCATCCGCACACCCTACAGATTTCGGCCTAGGATGTCCAAGCCACCAAGGAAAACTCGGAACACCATGCATTTCTGAAAAGAGGACACCCGTGGGAATGCAGAGGTCTGACTTTCGCTAAGCGGTCCAGAATTTATTACCCACAATCCCCGACAAAGTGTGATACATGGTGGGGAAAAACACAATGTTCACTTTGTCGGGGCTTCTGGGTAATAAATTCTGGCCCACTTTGCGAAAGTCAGACCTCTGTGTATTCCCACGGGTGTCCTCTTTTCAGAAATGCATGGGGTTCCCTGTTTCCCTTGGTGGCTTAGACACCCTAGGCCCATATCTGTATGGTGTGCCCATCTGAAAAAATCGTGAAATTCAGCTGTCGGAAAAGACTTGGGGTTAGGGGTCTTTTAGGCTTTCCGCTTGGCGCCCAGGTAGGTGCACCCCCACATGTGAGGTACAGTTTTCATCGGGACACATGTGGGAACGCGTGACAGTAGGCCATGTGGTGTTGGCGGCGTGGTTCGGTGGGTGAGCCAAGTGCAAGGTGCGGAAATTGGTTTTTTTTCGTCACATTTCAGGGGGTTTGCCGGGGTTTCTGGTTAATAAATTATAGGCCGATTTGCGCAAGTCAGACCTCTGCGAATTCCCACAGATATCCTCTTTTCGGGAATGCATGGGGTTCCCTGTTTTCCTTGGTGGCTTGGACACCCTAGGCCAAAATCTGTAGGTTGTCTCCCCAAACCCTTTGGGGGTTAAAAGTGGTGTAGCCTTTTTCCTTTTGCGCCCCGGTAGGTGCACCCACACATGTGAGGTACTGTTTTCGTCGGGACACCTTTGGGAACGCGGGAAGGTACGACATCTGTTGTTGGCGACGTGTTTCGGTGAGTGGACCTCTGTGCATTCCCACGGGTGTCCTCTTTTGGGAAATGCATGGAGTTCTCTGATTTCCTTGCTGGCTTCAACACCCTAGGCCCAAATCTGTAGCTTGCCCACATTAACAAAATGTGCTGTGCCGAAAGGCTTGGGGGTTACCAGTGGTTTGCCCTTTTCCTTTTGCGCCCCAGGTAGGTGCACCCAAACATGTGCAGTACCGTTTTCGTCAGGACACCTGTGGGAGCGTGGGAAGGTATGACATGTGTTGCTAGCGACGCGTTTCGGTGAGTGGACAGAGGGAAATGTCTCTGAAATTGGCTGGAAATAAAGACAACTCTCAGACATTTCGCTCTGGCTAACCACCGAAACGCACCGTCAAAAACACATGGCCTACCGCCCTGCATTCCCACAGGTGTCCCAATGAGAGGCAGACCTCTCATGTGCAGGTGTCGTACCTGAGTGACAATGGGTACATCATTTGTACAGTAACTTCTCTTTAGTGCGCTCAGTAAAAAGTAAAGTACTGTCAGCCATTTCACATGCACATTTCCTCCCACTTCTAATACATACCAAACACAATGCAGTTGGACAGGCAAGGTGGGATTTAGCACAAGGACAAACTTCCTTGTGTAGCACAAGAAGGATCGTCCTTGTGAGCAGTGATGCCACGACAAGTCACCCACCGTATTACTGGCCATTCGTATCCCTTTCTTGTCTGCAGTCAGTTGCCATCCATTTCAGCAGTCGCACTTCTACCAAATCACTTGCACCAGAGCATGCGTATCTACACATGAGCAGATCTACACACTTATACCACGTGGACATGTGCCCACAATGCAACCGTGTCTTTAGCAATAGCTTGAACATCATTTGCCAGCAATTGCATAGCAACTGTGTCTGTATTCAAACTGTATGTGCCTGCAATCGTATGTGGACACTGATAGTGCATACTGGCTCACTTGGCTACCATGCCCTACAGGCGCTATCTTCCACACCAACTTCGAGTATGCCCATAGCAACTCTGTGCAAACATTCATATGTTCAACCGCATCCACATGAAACGCACACCCTGCAACATGACCATCATTTCTGCAGTGCCGGGAAAGTGCATTCACAGAAATGACATCTGCGTGTAGTAGCTTTACCTCATTCACACACCAATCATATCCAATTAATTCCTACAGAAGACATGTCACTTACAGCACACAACTGTTATGCTCACCTGGTATCCACGGGGACGCCGCCCAGCCCTGGTTGGATGATTTGCACTCTCAAACCATCTCCCTGTCCCTTGGTAAGGCCTCTAGTTAAAGATGGGTCTTAATATTGTAAAAGGTGGATTTTCCATCCTGCTCCTCGTGGCAGGGGTGCGTAGATGTGGGGGGCGAGCCGCGACCAAGTTACTTCAATGTTGCAAGCCCCCCTGTGGGAATTCAGGCCTGCTGCGACTCCATAGGTTTGCTGCTTTACAGTCTTTATATGCAGTTCTTATGTTCCTCTTAGTTCGAATAATAATGTTTTGCTGCTTTCCTTTTAGGTATGGAAAGATATTTTGGTGTTGTCACGCAGTTTGAAGATGAGCATGGGCCGGTAGGCGAAAGCACGGTGTGTGCGATGCTGTCCGGTGAGTAATGCGCGATGCGCTGTGCCGTTTCACCTTTTATATTGCTAACCTATGTCTTTTCTCTCCTTGCAGGTTGCGATGTTCCTCGCCGAGCGCCGTAATGTTCCAGCAATGATACTGACCAGGAGATGACTACCCAGGTAAGAATTGTGAGGCTTTCTTCATTCGGCAGGAAGCGTGAGTAAACGCTTACAAATGCTGTCTTTCTTTCTCCTGTTTCCAGGGTATGGTATTCCATCCGGTGCCAGATGATGGAGTTCGTACCTTCAGGTGAGTGGGACTGAAGACGGCGATGGATTGAAGACCGGATACTGTTCCAGGTAAGTTTCGTAGTGTTCTTTATCTCTCTGCAGGTCCTTGGTTTCAGGTAAACTGGCATCAAAGAACTGGACACGGTGAGCGTTACGCTGCCCACATGTTCTGCTGTTTGGGTGCGGTTTAAATGGTCTCAGGTAAAGTAGTCCAGGTAAAATAGTCCCAGGCCTGCCACACCCAAAGTAGTCCATGTAAAGTAGTCCCAGGCCTGCCAAACCCAAAATGTGTGTGCCTCCATGTTGGCTGAACCCTCTGCCCCCCCAAGTTAAATAATCCCAAATAATCCCAAGTAAATAGTCCCATTCTAATGTTGGTCTTCATGAAGGTTATGAGCCTGGTGACAGGACTGACTCCAAGAGAGTCTTTGAGGTTTTAAGGCCTTTGACCTGGCCCTAACTGGAAGGCTGACTTGCCAGTGAGGGCCAGGGGAAAGGGTCATGACAATACCATTATTTGCAGTAAAACAATAAACAAGGCAGGATGTTACGAGGTACGCAAGACACCACCGCCATACAGTTGGTGTCCAAGTACCACTTTCATGACACTTAGACTTCAAGGGAGGGAGCCAAAGTGGCGGGTACTATTTTCAAAAGACACACCTTGAGTGGAGGGAACCTGAATGGTGTCCCTGTCTTCCCCAATGCACCCCTCGAGTAGAGGGTGCGGGACTGGCGTTTCTTTGCATGCCAAACCTTAGGTGGAAGGAGCTGGATTCGGGTTCCTTTCCAATGTACGCCAGAAGCGGAGGGGGCTTCCCTGATGTTTTTTTCTACGGCAATCCCAAACAGGAGCAAGCTGCACTAGCGTGCCTTGCCAAGACACCCCAAAGGGGAGTGACCCAGAGTGCTCTACCCTTCTTCTCCATGGCCCGCCTCAAGTGGAGGGGGTGGAGTGGCATTCCTTTCCAAGGTGCGCCTGAAGTGGAAGGAGCCTAAATTGCGTTACATTGCAAGGCACACCTCGCATAGAGGGAGCTAGACGGACGTTTCCTTATGAGGCAGACCTGAAGTGAAAGGTACCGGGGTGGTGTCCCTTTCCCAGGTAGGCCTCAAGTGGAGGGAGCAGGACTAGCACTGCTTGCCAAAGGGTACTCAACCAGAGTGGTGTTCCCTTCTTCTCCATGGCACGCCTCAAGTGGAGGGAGCTGTAGTGGCCTTCCTTTTCAAGATGCGCCTGATTTGGAAGGAACATGCATTGCGTTACTTTGCATGTCACACCTCACGCAGAGGGAGCTAGACTGACTTTTCCTTATGAGGCAGGCCTAAAGTGAAAGGTACCGGGGTGATGTCCCTTTCCCAGGCAGACCTCAAGTGGAGGGAGCATGACTAGCATTGCTTGCCAAAGCACACCAAAGGGGAATGACCCGCAATGGAGTTCCTTTCTTGTGCATGGCACGACTGGAGTGGAGGGATCCGTAATGATTATTATTTTGCAGGCACGCCTCCAATGGAAGGAGCCTGATTTGCGTTCCTTTGCAAGTCAGGTCTTGAGCTGAGGGATCTAGACTGATGTTTATTTCGTAGGCAGGCCTCAAGGGAAAGCTACGGCTGTGGTGTGCCTTTCCAAGGCAGGCCTCAAGTGGAGGAAGGCAGGACTAGCAATGCTCGTGAAGACACGCTAAATCAAGTGAATTGAGTTGACATCCTGTTGCATTTTCATTGAAGATACACCTCCAGTGCAGGGAGCAGGAGTGCCATTCCTTTATAAGACATGCACGAATTCAGAGGCTAAGGGTCGCTTTCAAGGAATGATGGACATTTTTGGAAATCAGTCGATCTACCCATATTTTTCCTTTGTATGATACAAAAGGAAACAAGGCAGAAAGCAGAGGGCAGGCTGGGAAGGGCATTGGGGACAGTACACCCAAGTATCCTTCCTCTTTTCTTTTTTTGTACACACCTTACATTTTCGGTAAGGTTGTGCTTTTGTGGCAGTGGAAGGAACATAATCGTCAAAGTGTCGCTTGTTCAATCTGGCCACATCTACCTCTGGAAAGGAGGGAATTTGTACATGAACCATAGCCAGAGATTGAACAATTGCTAATTCAAATTTCAAAAAGGAGAGGTTGTTTTGTGGAGTAGCTGCACGGTACACCACATAAGCATTGTACGTTGCCATATGCACAATGTGTGTGGCTAACTTTTTGTACCAGAAACGCGACTTGTGTTCAGCACGGTATGACTCAAGCACTTGGTCATTTTTGTCTACTCCACCCATGGACTTGTTGTACTCCAGAATGCAGTTGGGCTTCCACACTTGCCGAGTCTGCCTGCACAGACTGACTGCTAAAGTACTTTCATCATGAATAGTACTTGGCATGTACGCATCCCTTTTGTCACAGAATTTCA
Organism: Ambystoma mexicanum; assembly: GCF_040938575.1. Taxonomy (NCBI): domain Eukaryota; kingdom Metazoa; phylum Chordata; class Amphibia; order Caudata; family Ambystomatidae; genus Ambystoma; species Ambystoma mexicanum. Next base: position 1,120,973,441 of record NC_090923.1, on the reverse strand, counting down.
CTGCCAACAGTTCATCCCGCCGCAATGCCATACATTCTCCCTTGGCCAACTTCTTACACACAAGTTGTCTGGGGAAGCCTTTGCGGTTACTGCAGATTGTACTGCATGTCAGTGTGCCCACATTGAACAATTCCTTGAACAGTGGAATGCCTGTGTAGAAATTGTCCACATACAAATGGTGACCCTTGTGGAGCCATTGTGTGAGAAGATCCCAAACTATCTTCTCACTTGTCCATAAATGGGCTGGGCAGCCCGGAGTGTTTAGGGTAGAGTCTCTACCAGTGTAGACTCTCATGCTGCAGACATACCCAGTGGTACCTTCTCACAACATGTACATTTTGATCCCATATCATGCTCTCTTGCTTGGAATGTATTGCCTGAACAGTAGCCGACCTTTATACAACGCCAATGATTCATCAATGGATATGTTCTGGCTAGGAACATACACCTCTGCAAATCGGTGAGTGAAGTGGTCCAGAAATGGCTGGAGTTTGAAGAGCCTGTCAAAGTTTGGGTCAGTTCTGGGTAATTCTGCTGAGTTGTCATTGAAGTGCAACATACAGCGCAGTGCTTGAAAGCGATTTCTGCTCAATGTAGCTGCAATAAAGGGCAATAAAATGGAGGTTCTGTAGTCCAGTACATCGAGGCAGACGGCTTGTGGGAAACTGCCATGAGCAGACTGAGACCCAATAATTTTCTCATTTCAACATTGGTTGTGGGAACCCATGCTTGTGCTCTGGACTGGGGTTTCAGAGTGGGACCCCTTGACCTCAAGAACTGTACAGCATATAAATTGGTTTTCTGAACCACATCTGCAATGAACCCATCAACAAAAAGGTTGAAAAAATCAATAGGCTGAAACCCATCTGTATTCACTGTGCACCCTGATTGATATACCAGTGAAAGGGGGCACAACCGGCTGAGCCATTGCTGGGGGCACCCACTGCGACTCTTCAGCCATGTCAGGAACTGCCACATTGCGTGGATGTCCTGCACGTCCGCTACCCCTTACAGGTCCCCTGCGTGTGGGAAGTGTGCGAAAAGGTGGATTAACTCTTTCTTCCTCTTCGTCATCAGATGACGATGATGAGCTGGAGGAGGAATTTTCATCAATGGACAACTCACTTCCCCAATCACTTCCCTCCTGACCCTCAGAAGCACTATCTGTTTCAGATTGCATGTCCACCTCAGTGCCTTGCTATGAGCCAGACTCCATGACTGCAGCTAAAGCCTCCACACCAGACATTGATCGACGAGAAGCGATGAGTACTGTCGCTATGTTACCCTTCACCACCCAAAGACCAGATGAAGACTGAAACAATAAGTATGTGTGCTTCTCAAAGTATGGAATGTAGCAGAATAAGTGGTATTCAGTGCCACAAACATACTCCACACAAGTACACCAAAAGGTCCAGACTTTGCTCACAAACTGTAGCAGACCTCTGCAATATGACGTACTCTCTGCACGCTACTACTTTGCAAACACTTGCGTGAAATGCTAAGGACCAGCTGACTGCTTTCCTACAAGTGGGTAGACGGCTACAACACACCTGCACCTAAAAGAAAGGCAACAAAAAAAGCTAAGGACGATGTCCTCTTACCCTATACATTACACAAATACAAGTGTGGGGACGAGGATTGCAGCCACACTACCAATTCAGAAACAGCCAACGTGCTTTGCACCATGCCCTCCTCCATGGGATGCTGGTGGATGAGAAATGGAGGTGAGAAGCAACCATGCAACGTATTAGTGATTTGGTGAGTTGAAAAGCCAGAGGCAATCAAGATGCAGACAGGGAAGATAAGGGTACACGGCAGGCCCTTCCATACAATTGCTGGCACATTTTTGACAAAGTATCACACAAACAGAATATAGGCCATCGTGTTAAGTACATTTGCTCCGAAAATCTAGAAGAGCAAGGACTAGTTTGATTGTGTTACCTATTGTAACCCTGACTGGAAGAATACTGTCCCTGCAGGATGAACTGTCCCGAGGATTCGTATGGTGGTCTGCCTATCTAACAGGGGATAGATGAGAGAGGGAACTGACCCTAATTCTACAATGGATAATGAGTCGAAAGGAACCCAATGAAATCACTGGGCTATCTCAAGACAAAAACACAACAAAAAATGTTAAAACTGAAATAGCGAAATTTGGAACTTTAAAAAGACGGATAATTAGGGTAAAGTAACACCCAACGGGGGATTTTCCGAGTTTATTCACCCTCCGTGGTATGCGCTTTCCCTTCTGTCTATGGGTATATCTCAAGTATTTATTACTACTATGAAACCCTAAAAACGATGTATCTAGCACTATTTAGAGTAGGTACAGGCATTCTTTAGGACTTAATTCGAGGTGCTTCTTAAATATCATCTAGATACAAGGCATTATAAAAAGTTAGTTATTGTTGGACGGTGTCTTTTCTGTTGGAGACATCTGTGGAGTGTATGGTCGACCGGTTTCGATGATATCTTGATGTTACCATCTTCTTCAGGACCAATTTCTTATCTGGTCAGATTGTATCTTCTATCCGCAAGTAGTAGCGGGGCCCACCAACCACCTGGGGAAAGAGAGGACCTTTTTAACAGTCGGGTCGGAAGGACAACTTATGTCTATTAAATTGAGCATGTATGCTCTTTTGCTGCTATAAAAGTATTTAGGCTCTATAGGCATTTCAGCTACCCAAATCCCAGCACTGCTGGTGCCAGGTACGTGCATCGCGCCCATGGCGCTAAAAAGTCACTTTTTCTATTTTTCAGTGGTACATGCATGCGATTCCCTTGTGCACCTTCTATTTTCAGAAACAACCCCACAGAGTGATCGTGAGAAAAAACTCCAAATGGAGCCTAACGGGGCATATCAGTGCGGGGGCATGCTTGTGGTTTTTTTAGTGGTTTTTTCTTACCACCCTAGAAATGGACCAAGAAAGCAGGAGATGCCTCTGGATGTATTCATTCCCACAGTGATGTAATCCTTCCTCAAACACGCATGGTGAGCGTAGATGGTACTTCTAGGTATTTTGCTTGGGCTCAATCCTGACCGCAGGCAGCTGTAGAGTAATGGATTATGAAACCATGTCATATTTTTTAATATAAATACATTGTTTTTCTACATACTACAGGTCTAGGTTACAACAAAGCCATACTTTTGACAAAAACACCTGCTCATTCACATAGGGGTCTGTGTTGGAAGGGGAAAGGTCACAAGGACGAAATGAATGCAAGGGCAATCAAATTTATTTAGGCTAATGCAAGTGGTGATGGGTAGCACGCACATACTGAATGCATTGACATGCCATGTACACAAACAATTGCTAGCAAGTGGGAGTCTCACTGCCAACATTCTTGTTACCATTTTTATTCGCATTTCACATAATCCAGTACGTCCATCAGTTACTCGAAATAGCATCTGGGCAAATTGCATTATCTCTTGTATGAACAGTTCCATGCCTGTTTTTGACAGGTGCACCCCATCTCTGTGAAACATCACTTCACCTTTTATGAAGCCATGGTGAATGGTCCGAATTCTGTCGTTGCCCTTTGTCAGTCTAGCGAACTCGCCATTCAGTTTCCACACCAAGCGGTTGATGGCCCTTGCATTCCCTGGAGTTCTCCAATACCTCCTGGGAATCATCTGGGACCAGGCCACCACAGTGTTTGGAAACCTATGTGCAATCCATTCCAGGTCCGCCATGAGCTGCTCCCGTACCCCCTTCTATCCCACAGACACCAAATCCTTTCCTCCCAGGTGCACCACTGTAAGGTCGGGGGGTGGGGGGAGGCGTGGGGGCTCTCCTTTTGCCTGGGCATCGATGATGGCTCCTCTGAGCTTGTGAAGGCGCATCCCCCGACCCCAAACCAATGCACCGCAAGGCCATCCCTTCCACACCCAGATCTGGGTTGCCCTTGGAAAAGTCGTGCAGCCCTTTGGATGAAAGAGTGGCCGAAAATCCACACAACCCTCATCCTCTCTAGGAAATGGAAACGGGAAAACCCCCATGATTATGGCTAGACCTACAGTTTACCAAATAGCACAACACATGGCTATTGTAACAATCCCAGACACAGACTTCACCCATTCGGACATGCACCTCTCATGTGAGGTAACATTAGGTCGATACATAATTGGCACATTATTTTCAGGGGAAAGAGGTGAAGTAGACAGTATGTCACCTTGTGTCGCAGGTTTTCCCCCTTCTCACCTGTCTGTATTGTTTGTTCGTAATCTTCTAAGATGTCTTCTTTAGCACTATTGTTATGCACGATAGGTCAGTCACACACCCACACAACACCCTGCATGACACTCCGATACAAAATACTGTCCCGCTCCCCGGTTCACCGCCCAACCCTCCTCATGTCCCATCACCTAGGGTGCAGGGGAGTCGCCATCACCGATGGTTGCGGATCACACGAAGAGGACGGTGTGGTCTGTTTCCTCGTCTCCAATGGCAACTGCCATGGAGATTGCGATCGGGCTGGAACAGCCGATCGCGATCGCTTCCTGGTTGCACATCAACTTCCCGATCACGTGCACGGAGCCCCACTCACGTGATCGGGAGGCGGCTCGCATAAAAGCCGGGAGCTTTGAAACACTCGCCGCTTCACAGCTGTTCTCTAACACTGTTCGGCGTTCTTGACTCTCGTTTTTTGACCTCATCGGATTTCGACCTCAGGCTTACTCTCACGGATTTGATTAACTCTTGCTCCTTGGATACGGTTGCCGATACTCTGCACGGATACTGGTACTTTGGACCCTTCTGCGCTTAACGGACTGCTTTGGATTTACCCTATCTGTTCACTTGCTACAACCTGGATTTCGACCCTTGGAAGGTTTAAGACCTTCCTTCTGTTCAGTCTTGGAAATCATTACGGGTTACTGGTGGTCAGCTCGTACCCACCTCCAGGTACTTGCCTGTTTGAATCATCGGCGCTCCCTTGCACCAATTCCTCAGGCTCCCTTCCATTGAACATAGGTAAGAAAGTATCCTTTCTTCACTCTTTACTAAAGCACTGTCTTTGCCTATTAACCCTGACTTCCTTCCAACAGCCTCTGGAGTCCTCGGCGCCACCTGATTCTACAACCAACAAACCACCTGTGGCCTCAAAGCTCGCACAGGGAGTGTTTATCTTTCTCTCCCTGTGGGTGATTTGTGGACAGAGGCTCAATACTCTTCACTACGCGGCAAGTCTCGACAGACTGTGAAGCCTCGCGTTGTGTTGAGTATGGAGCCTGTAGCCGAGGACCCCGTGGCTGCATTGATACAGGCACTCACAGTTTTGAGGGCAGACATGACAGCCGCCAACGCGGCTATACATCAGAGGTTAGATTTAATCCAAAGTGTACAACACCCATTACCCGCTGATGTAGAGTTTGGGGAAGCCGCTGCCCAACCCCCAGTCGTCCAACCTATTACTCCCCCTGTAGCGCCACAAATTCCTGTACTCATGCCTACGCCTTTTCCCTTGGCCGCTCCAGAAAGATTCCACGGAGACCCCAGAAAGTTCCGCACTTTTGTGAATCAATGCAAGCTACATTTTCTTTGTAGACCTCAGGCCTTTCCCGACTCCACCACAAAGGCAGCTTTCACCTTGTCCCATCTGGCCGGCACTGCGGCAGCATGGGCCAATCCCCTACTGGAAAACAATAGCCCTGTCCTATATGATTTCGAGTTATTGGTCACAGAAATGTCTCATGTATTCGACACACGTCACAAAGCCCAATCCCGGGATCTTGAATTGTTGGATCTAACTCAAGGAAAGGGGTCACTCATAGAGTACATTGCCCGATTTAACCAATTGGCTGCTGAAACATCTTGGCCTGAACCCAAAAGGGCAGTTGTGTTTTACCGGGGGCTTAATAGTACCATGAAGGATGCCATGTCCGTCGTTCCTTCTTTGCCCACATCTCATACTGACTTAGTGGATCTCGCCCTACAGATCGATGCAAGGCGTTCCGAACGCAGGTTCGAAACAGGGTTCCCTACTCCTAGTTTATCCTCCCCCTCCTCTGATACCGGTGGTGAACCTATGCAAATAGGCGGTATTCGTAGCCCGATCACACAACTAGAAAGGGACCGCAGAAGAACCGACCATGCCTGCTTCTACTGTGGCCTGAGTGGGCATTTCATAAAGTCCTGTCCCAGACGCCCCAAGTTAAAAAATCCGGTTTTTCGGAATGCTCGACCCTAGATCCGGGGGCCGGATCGAGCAATCCTTCAACTCCCTCGGACAGGTTCCCCACATTTGGCAGGATCAGGCCGGTGATGGTAAAGGCTACGTTAAAACCCACACCCAACATCGTTCATGTTGTTTCGATCTATATCGATTCTGGTGCCACTGGCAATTATGTCGATATAAACCTGGCCGGGTCATTGAATCTGCCCCTGATTACCAAACAACGTCCGGAACCAGTACAGGCGGTGGATGGCACAGCACTGATTTCTGGCCCAATTCGACAACAAACTGCCCCGATCTCCCTAACTATACAGAAAATACATCAGGAAGTCATATCCTTTGATTTGATTACGATGCCCCAATTCGGGATTATACTAGGGCTCCCATGGTTACATCAACACAACCCTTTAATCGACTGGAAGTCTGGGCAGGTTCACTTTGAATCGGAAATCTGCCAAAATTTTTGCCTCACCGCACCTGACGACACCGAATCTCCTTCACGTGCCTTGGGGGCCGTCGCACAACTTACCCTACACGAGGAAGCGTCCACGTCCTTGGAGTCTCACGTGGTGGGGGTGGTGGCGACAAATATCCCTATGGAATATAAGGACTTTCATGAGGTCTTTGACAAGGGTTCTTCGGAGGTACTACCACCACACCGTTCTTACGATTGCCCTATTGATTTCATCCCTGATTCCAGCATTCCCTCAGGACGTATTTACTCCCTGTCCCCCTCAGAGGAACAGGCATTGAAAGAATACATTCAAGTGGCTCTAAAGGTTGGCCATATACGTCCTTCCACCTCTCCGGCAGCTAGCCCTATTTTTTTTGTCCCCAAGAAGGAGGGCGACTTACGTCCTTGTGTGGACTACCGACGCTTGAATGCTATCACCATAAAGAACCGGTATCCTATTCCCCTGATTACACCATTGTTGGACAGATTGAGTCACGCCAACATCTTCACGAAACTCGATCTCCGCGGAGCCTATAATTTAATCAGAATTCGCCCCGGAGACGAGTGGAAAACAGCTTTTTGCACTCGTTACGGACTGTTTGAGTACGTAGTCATGCCCTTCGGGCTTTGTAACGCCCCTGCCACGTTTCAGCGTTTCATGAATGAGATTTTTCATGATTTGTTGGACATCTGTGTAGCGGTATATCTCGATGACATCCTAATATTTTCACAGGACCTGAAAGAACATGTACTACATGTCCGCGAGGTATTATCTCGGCTTTGCCGTTTTTCACTCTATGCAAAACCAGAAAAATGTCAGTTCCATACTGGAAGTGTGGAATTCTTGGGATTCCACATTACCCCTGGGGGTTTAGCAATGAATCAATCCAAGGTTCGTGCAGTTTTGGACTGGCCAAAACCCTGCAACGTTAAGGCATTACAAACATTCCTTGGGTTTTTGAATTTTTACAGGCGCTTTATCCAGGATTTCTCGTCTCTTGTATCACCTCTTACTGCCTTGACCAGCCCCAAGTTGCCTTTTATCTGGTTGGAACAACACCAAAAGGCTTTTGATGCGCTAAAAGCTGCATTTACTACCGCTCCTGTACTGAAGCATCCCGACCCGGAACTCCCCTTCATTGTAGAGGCGGATGCATCCTCCTTTGCTCTTGGAGCGGTATTATCCCAACATTGTCCTTGTTCCGGTCGGCTACACCCGGTGGCGTTTCACTCTCGAAAGTTTACCCCTACAGAAACGCACTATACGGTCACGGAGAAGGAATTGTTGGCCATCAAGGATGCCTTTCAGGTCTGGCGGCATCACCTGTTGGGAGCAAGACATGCGGTCACGGTATACACGGACCATCGTAACATTCAAGATTTAGCCTCACTCAAGTGTGTCAATAGTCGGCAGGTGCGGTGGCATTTATTCTTTGCAGCCTTTGACTTCCAGATAAAACACCGGCTCTGGCCGACCTTTTCTTTAGATCAATCTTCTGTCTTTTCGGGTTACCCACTATCATAATCTCGGACAGGGGACCCCAGTTCACTTCTCGGTTCTGGCGGGCGCTCACAGGCCTCTTGGGCATTGATTCCCGTTTTTCCTCCGCATATCACCCGGAGACAGACGGCCAGACGGAGAGGGTGAACCAGGCCATGGAGCAATATTTACGTTGCCTCATTCTACAGCACCAACAGTCCTGGCTGAGTGTACTACATCTCGCTGAATTCTCGTATAATAATGCTCTGCATTCTTCTACTGGCTTTTCTCCCTTTTTTGTCTTATATGGCCAACACCCCCGCACCTTACCTGTTCCAGACCTTACACTTTCCATTAACCCTGCTGCTGTTTCCTGTGCACGTGACCTATCTGCCGTTCATGCCCGGACTCTCGCTCACCTTCGTGAGTCTCAAGTCTCTGCTAAATCTGCGGCTGACCGGCGGAGGGCCGTTGCACCTTCCTATGTTGTGGGGGACAGGGTGTGGCTTTCCTCTCGTCACCTCCGGCTGCCCGGTTGTCGCAAATTGCTACCCCGTTTTGTGGGTCCGTACAGGATATCTGCTGTGATCAACCCTGTGGCTTATCGCCTTTCAGTTCCCGCCTCCTGGCGCCTTCACCCTGTATTCCATACATCTCTGCTAAAGCCTTGTCCTGCTCCTACTCGCCTTAGGTCTACGCCTGGCCCTGTGTCTGTGGGTGACTCTGTGGAATATGAGGTATCGGGTATACTGGGTTCTCGTATGGTTCGTGGTTGTCTCCAGTATCTGGTGGACTGGGCGGGTTATGGTCCGGAGGAGCGGTGTTGGGTCCCCGCGAGTGACGTCCATGCTCCGAGGCTTGTCTCCCGTTTTCATTTGGACCATCCCACCTGCCCACGCGGTCGTGGGCCATTGAGGGGGGGCTCTGTTATGCACGATAGGTCAGTCACACACCCACACAACACCCTGCATGACACTCCGATACAAAATACTGTCCCGCTCCCCGGTTCACCGCCCAACCCTCCTCATGTCCCATCACCTAGGGTGCAGGGGAGTCGCCATCACCGATGGTTGCGGATCACACGAAGAGGGCGGTGTGGTCTGTTTCCTCGTCTCCAATGGCAACTGCCATGGAGATTGCGATCGGGCCGGAACAGCCGATCGCGATCGCTTCCTGGTTGCACATCAACTTCCCGATCACGTGCACGGAGCCCCACTCACGTGATCGGGAGGCGGCTCGCATAAAAGCCGGGAGCTTTGAAACACTCGCCGCTTCACAGCTGTTCTCTAACACTGTTCGGCGTTCTTGACTCTCGTTTTTTGACCTCATCGGATTTCGACCTCAGGCTTACTCTCACGGATTTGATTAACTCTTGCTCCTTGGATACGGTTGCCGATACTCTGCACGGATACTGGTACTTTGGACCCTTCTGCGCTTAACGGACTGCTTTGGATTTACCCTATCTGTTCACTTGCTACAACCTGGATTTCGACCCTTGGAAGGTTTAAGACCTTCCTTCTGTTCAGTCTTGGAAATCATTACGGGTTACTGGTGGTCAGCTCGTACCCACCTCCAGGTACTTGCCTGTTTGAATCATCGGCGCTCCCTTGCACCAATTCCTCAGGCTCCCTTCCATTGAACATAGGTAAGAAAGTATCCTTTCTTCACTCTTTACTAAAGCACTGTCTTTGCCTATTAACCCTGACTTCCTTCCAACAGCCTCTGGAGTCCTCGGCGCCACCTGATTCTACAACCAACAAACCACCTGTGGCCTCAAAGCTCGCACAGGGAGTGTTTATCTTTCTCTCCCTGTGGGTGATTTGTGGACAGAGGCTCAATACTCTTCACTACGCGGCAAGTCTCGACAACTATTCAGGTTTTGTATAACCCTGTGCGTGGATCCTCGGGTTCCAGCGTGCGGTTCTTGACCCGACTCCAGGAAGCGTTCAGATGTCCGGGAAAAAGTCCAAGAAATGGCGAGGAGCGCTCTCAGATATACGAATGCGCTGGCAATCCAGGAAATGCAAGGTGAGAAAAAAGGGGAAGGATGAAAGAGGAGATTCAGAGGACCGGGAACCAGGAATCAGAAGTAATCGCTGTACGAACTCCGGCCGCACACGTCTGACTACTGCAAGCAGTAGCGTTGAGACGCGCGGGAGCATGTCTGCTTTGTAGAACGTACAACGCGGAGACTGGCAAACAGCGTTCCGCGTTCAGCAGCCATGTTGGGAGTACTGCTGAGTTCAGTCCCCTATGGGTCCGGGACCACGAAGTCCAGAAGGGACGCGTACGGTGGTTCATGACAGCATGCCTCCTCCGAAACCCAGTTCCTCCGGGTTTGTCCGGGTGTATAAGGTGGTACCTTCGGAGCAGTCTGGGGGCATTTATGTTTGAGATGCGTTCACTGGGAGGGTACCCTTTCCACTCGACCAGATACTGTAGTTGTCCACGTCTGTACCTGGAGTCACATATTCTAGAAATCTCGTATTCTAACTGAACATTGACAATCACAGGGGTAGATCTCAGAGCAGTTCGGGAGGACTGGACGTATATGGTTTCAACAGAGAAGTGTGAAAAACTGGGTGGATCCTCTTCCAAGATTCTGGTAGTCTGAGTCGGAAGGCCACTGGGTTAATGATTTCCTTTATGGAGAAAAGGACCATAGTACTGGGGATCCAATTTGTTTGATCTTAAGTGTCGAGGCAGAAGTTTCGAGGATAGCCAGACCTTATCAACTATTATGTATGAAGACCCTGGTCGTCTTTTGGAGTCGGCATAGTGCTTGGTGTTTGTTCGGGCCTTTTCAAGGTGTTCTTTTGCTTCTTTGTGTACATTGATGAGGGTTTGAATCCAGGAGTCAACTGTAGGAACAGGGGTAGGATGTGGGAGAATGGATGGTAGAACCGAAGGTTGGAAGAAGAAGGGACTGGTTTTGACAGCCGAGTGATCTGCGTTGTTGTAGGCGAATTCAGCTACAGGTATCAAGAGTGACCAATCGTCCTGGACCTTGGTGGTGAAACAGCAGAGATATTGTTCCAGAGTTTGGTTCACAAGTTCAGTAGCTCCATTTGTTTGCGGATGATAACCTGAGGACAGGGCACCTTGGATTCCTAGTATGCGACACAATTGTTTCCAGAACTGAAATATGTACTGGGGTCCTCTGTCAGATATGATTTTGGAAGGAAGTCCGTGAAGTCGGAATATGTGTTCCAGGAAGATTCCAGCAAGTTCAGAGGAGGATGGTAGTTTTTATAAAGGTGTAAAATGAGCCATGTGAGTGAATAGATCAATAGTAACAATGATAGTTGTGTATCCCCTGGAAGGTGGTAGTTCCACAATAAAGTCTGTAGCGATGAATTCCCAAGGTCTTGTTGGCAGCGCTGGTTGGAGCAGGAGACCTGCCGGTTTCTTGTTGTCATGCTTGTTTTGAGTGCAGACTGCACAGGTTTGGATGTAAAGCTGGACATCATCCTTCATCTTCGGGCACCAAAACTGTCTTTGTACTAGACAGAGGGTGTTGGTGACGCCACGGTGTACTGAATGAAGGCTATCATGACATAGGCTTGTGATCTTTTGTCGTAGTCTCTGAGTGGGGATGACCAGGCAATTGTCCTTGAATAAATATCTGCCCTTCGTCTTGGGGTTCCATCGATTTTCTTCCGTTAAACTCCTTCCAAATATCAGAGGGCTGGGTTTGAATCCGGATGTCTTCTAGGAGACTGATTGCTTGGGCAACAAATATTGTGTGTGGAAACATCTTTGGGAAGGATCGGTCTTCAAGACTTTCGTAGTCAGGACGTCGGGATAAGGCGTTGGCTATTATATTGTGTGTCCCAGGAATATGATGGATTTGAAACTGGTACTGGGCAAAGAAGAAGGCCCAACGGGCTTGACGACTGTTCCTACACTCCAGGGTCTGCAGGACTTGAGGATTCCGATGGTCTGTGTGGACCTGAACAGGATGTTTTGCTCCCAGGAGTAGATGCCGCTAGTCTTTGAAGGTTTGACGGATGGCTAATAGTTCCTTTTCCAAAACAGAATAATGGGTTTCGCTAGGGGTCAAGGTGCGTGAAAGGTAGGTGATGGGGTGTTCTAACCTGTCATCAAATTCCTGTTTCAGGACTGCCCCGATGGCGTAGTTAGCGGCATCATTTTCCATTAAGAAGGGTCGATCAATGTCAGGTTGGGCTAAAATGGGGGCTTGTGTAAATTCCGACTTTAACCGTTGAAATGCCTCATCTTGGACTGCTGTCCAGTGAAAGGGTGTATCCTTCTTCAACAATGTAATGATCGGATGTACAATCTCTCAAAAAGAAGGTATGCATTTCCGGTAGAAGTTAGCAAGCCCCAAGAAGGATTGAATTTGTTTCACAGTAGTTGGAACAGGCCAAGATAGAATGGAGTCTACTTTCAAGCGGTCCATTCCAATTCACTCTGGGCTGAGGACGAATCCGATATAGTGAACAGTAGACACATGGAAAAGGCATTTCTCGGGTTTGGCCAGGAGCTTATGTTCACGTAGACGTTGTAAAACTGCTTTAACATGTTCTTCATGCTTCAGATGGTCCTTGGAGTATATCAGTATGTCGTCCAGGTAAACTATGACGAAGAGGAACAGCATATCGGAGAACACCCGGTCCTTAAAACGTTGGAAGTCCGCGGAGGCATTAGCAAGTCCGAAGGGCATAACCAAGTATTCAAAATGACCAAAGGGTTTCTAAAGGCTGTTTTCCATTTGTCTTCTTCCTTTATACGGATCAGATGGTAGACACCGCTGAGATCTAATTTCGTGAACACTACAGCTCCTCTTACCGCTTCCAGGATATCCGAGATTAGGGGCAATGGGTAGCGGTTTTTGAGGGTGCATTGATTAAGACCACGGTAGTCTAGGCAAGGCCTAAGCTCTTTGGTATCTTTCTTGGGAACAAAAAACAACGAAGCTTCCGCCGGGGATTTGGATGGTCGTATAGTACCATTTTCCAAGTTGGTATCCAGGTATTCTCGGAGGGCTCTTTTCTCAGGTTCTGATAGAATGAACATCCTTCCAAAAGGAATCACTGCTGAGGGTTCAGTATCAATGGCGCAGTCTTCAGGTCTGTGAGGGGGAAGGGCTTGAACTATGGCGGTTGAAAACACATCAGAATAATTCTGATAGGCCCTGTGAATCTGGATGATATTCGAGACAGTGAATGGACCTTGCTGGTTAGTCTGCGTGTCTTCAGAGGATCTTGACGAGGAATCTAGGGATAAACAGTGGGACATACAATGTTCTGAACCAAGAAACAAGGATCCTGATGCCCAGTTGATGTAGGGGTTGTACTTCTGTAACCAGGGCATTCCCAGTAGCATTGGGTAATGGGCAGATCTTATGATGTTGAATTTGATCCTTTCTTGATGGTGGTTTATAGAAAGCAGGATCTCTTTGGTTTGAAGGGTAATGGGTCCTGAAGAGGGCGGTCTTCCATCAATGGCTTCTACAGGTTGCATGATGTCTCGTGTTTCATATGGAATGTTATGGGTAGTGACCCAATCCTGATCTATGAATATTCCCATGGCCCCACAATCCACTAATGCCAGAATGGGACAAGATTCTTTCTTGGAAGGTGATAGAAAGGCCTGCAGAATCACAAGATTAATTTGTCCAGGAGAGTTCAAGGATGGAATAGATGTGGAGCAAACATCTCTCTCCCAAAGCTGTGCTCCATCTAGGATCGGGAGCTGGCGTTTCCCGAACGCCGTGGAGGGGCAATAGGGCACTCTCACAAGATGTTTATCAGAGGCACAACACATGCACAGACCAGTGTGAATCCGTCGCATCCTTTCTTGCAGAGTTATGGGTCTGCGAAAGGCTCCTAGTTGCATGGGTTCTGGGTCTGTGGTCGGGGAAGAAACAGGCTCAGGTCTAGAGGAAGTTTTTGTAGAGGTCTTCTGGTAGGGTATTTTAGTCGTCTTCTTTTCCGCTTTTCTTTCCTGGATACGAAAGTCAATTTGTAAGGAAAGATCCATAAGAGCCTGGAAGGAACTTGGGTGAGCTACCCTGGCTAGCTCGTCTTTTATCTCTTCTTTCAAACCTCTTCGAAAGAGGGTGAAACAGGCTTCCGAGGACCAGTCTGCTTCCTTGGCAAGTTGTTTAAAGCATGTCACGTAGGTTAGCATATCCTGGGATCCTTGTTGGAAGTCCAATAAGCATTCTTGGGCACTGTAAACCTGTTCTGGGCGATCGAACATGGTCTTTAGCGCCTGCACGAAACCATCATAGTCATCCAGGAGGGCATCACTCGAATTAACTAAGGGAGTTGCCCAAGTTAGTGCATTCCCGGAGAGATGAGAAATCATAAAGCCCACCTTAGCCCTGGGGGTGGAGAAGTAGTAGGGCTTAAAGGTGAAGTGCACTAAACATGAATCGAGGAAACAGCAAAGGGTCTTTGAGGAGCCATCATATTTATCCACCACTCTGCCCAACAACACACTTTCCTTAGTTGCGGAGTCACATGACAGGACCAATTGTTTCAATGCCGCATTTTCAGCTTTAAGATTTTGAACTTCTGTTAACTCCTGCATGCCGCGCATGAGGTCTTGCTGCAGCCTCCATTTCCGTAAATGTATCAGTTTGTTGGCGTCTCAATCTGTCACAGGTTTCCCCCCTTCTCACCTGTCTATTGTTTGTTCGTGATTTTCGAAGATGTCTTCTTTCGCACTGTTCGGGTTTTATATAACCCTGTGCATGGATCCTCGGGTTCCAGCGTTCGGTTCTTGACCCGACTCCAGGAAGCGTTCAGATGTCCGGGAAAAGGTCAGGAAATGGCAAGGAGCGCACTCGGATATACGAATGCGCTGGCAATCCAGGAAATGCAAGGTGAGGAAAAAGGGGAAGGATGAAAGAAGAGGAGATTCAGGGGACCGGGAACCAGGAATCGGAAGTAATCGCTGTACGAACTCCAGCCGCACACGTCTGACTACTGCAAGCAGTAGCGTTGAGACGCGCAGGGCCGAGGGGGCGTGTCTGCTTTGTAGAACGTAGAGCGTACAACGCAGAGAAAGGCAAACAGCGTTCAGCGGCCATTTTGGGAGTACTGCTGAGTTCAGTCCCCTATGGGTCAGGGGCCACGAAGTCCAGAAGGGACGCGTACGGTGGTTCATGACACCTTGTGCCAATAACACAGTTGTGCTGGCGCAATTGTAATCAGTGAAGGTTTCTACTCCTGTTGGCCACCAACTGCACTGAACGGTGGTAAGTTGACTTGCACATGCTACACCGTTACACTTTGGCAGGGTGACTAGTCTGACAGAGGATATGAACTCCACAGCCAGTGTGCTTTGTACGCTCTCTGAATATAGGTACCCTGACAGAATGTGCGCCATTCATCACAAATGGATGCAACTTTGGACACTTCGATTGTGTGAGCTTCGGCCACAGCCCCAGGACCACTGGTGAACTTGGGGGCACTCGACTACCAAGGCAGAGAGGCGGCCGATGTCACACACATCAACCACCACAAACCCTACATCTCTGCCTGGCCAGCACTACAGCTTCCCCTCCAGGAAGGGATGGGGTCCCTGCCGGGGCACCCTGCACCAACTAGTGAATTTGGGGGACAAATTATCTACCTGGGAGACGGACGCCCAAGGCCACTGACATTACCCCCCTCCCCCCGGACTGTCCTGCTCCTCTAGCTACCCTGCGTTACAGCTTTCCCCCTGCAAAAAGATGGGGTCCCAGGTGGGGCTCACTGGAACCACTGCTGGAATTGGACCACAGAAATGGTGACCGTTGCATTAAAAGGAATGAGCTCTGTACCAAGTGTGCATAGCATGCTCAGAAAAAATGACCATCCGCATTAGTACCGGAACCATTTTTGAAAGTCTGCTGCTACTTATGTCGGCCAAACTTTTCCATCTGCAAAGCAGCCACCTTCCTCAATGCAAGGCACACCCATCACTGCCCCCCGAACTTCCCCACTAACCTTTCCCACCCATACCACTGACACTGCAGCCACAGTTCCTCCCACCACAGTAACCCTCCACCCCCAACATTACCAAGTAATATATGTAGTACTTACATAAGTCAGCGAAAGCTTTTCAGTAGCCGCAACTGCAAAGGAAACATAAAAGAATTACATTCAGTGCTTTGCCTACCAATAACACATCCAAACTGTCTGGCAGCTATCTGTAAACTTTTCAGTTCCTTCCACCAGATACAAGACACAAAGCAGAAACTGCCCTCCCAGGGGAACAGCACTGTTCAGCTGGACTGGGGGCCATTTTGTGCGATAACCCGGTAAGTGTGTCCCTGGCCACCCCAATACCTCCCTAGAGCACCCACTCCCCTTCACAACACCAACACTACAGGCCCAGTTCCCACCCACCCCAATAGCAATGTGCCCTCCCCATACTATACAATGTTGAAATAACCAAAATTCCATACATACATAACAAGGGAGAAGCTTAAACTGCACAAGACATGTAAAGGGAAAAACAAAATATAAATTATCTGTGTCAGCCCAGCCAAATACCAAACCACCCATACTGGCCCCCTCCCTATTACATTGGCCAGTATGTTTTGGGCACCCTGCGCCAAGATTGGCACACTAATGTGCCCATCTCTGCCAAGGGAAGTTTGGTAAACAAACATTTTTAAAATGGCAAGCTGCACTTTAAGGGGGGCTGAGGGGCACCCTACACCGCCGGGGAATTTTGTAATGTGAAGGGAGGTGCACCTCTCTACCTCCACCCCACCTGGAGGGGCGGCACATCTCATGTAGCCCTCCCTGGGGGCAGATAAGGGAGGGGGCTGTCCTGCACTCCTCCCTGGGCTCAGGTGTCCCTTCCTAGAAGCAGATATCTGCCCCCAGGGAGGGCTGCATGACATGGCCCCCACTCCATTGCAGGTGGGGGGGTCACCACCCCTTCCCATTAGAAAATTCCCAGTCGCTTTGGGGTGCCCCACAGCCCCCCTAAAATGCGGTCCACCATTTTCACTTTTTTCCTTTGGTATCTCAACTCCCCTTGGCGCAGAGGGGTACATTGGTGTTCCAATCTGGCCCCATGGTGCCCAAACCTTACTGCCCCACCCACTGGGGGCTTGTCCAACAATTTTTGGTGGCCCTCTTCCCCCCTCAACCTAAATGGGTGGCGAGGGCACCTCATGCAGGCCTCCCTGGGCCTCTTGCAAACGGCTGCATGAGGTACACCCCCCTTCCATTTGGGGTGGGGGGTAGAGGGCCACCAGAAATTGTGGGACAGGCCCCCCAGTGGGTGGGGCACCCTGGGGCCAGATTGGCACACCAATGTGCTCCTCTGCGGCAAGGCAAGTTTGGTAAACAAAGAACAAAAAATAAAATGGCAGGCTGCACTTTAGGGGGTGCTGAGGGGCACCCTACACCGCTGAGGAATTTTGTAATGTAAAGGGAGGTGCACCTCTCCACCCCCACCTCAATTGGAGGGGCAGCGCATCTCATATAGCCGTCCCTGGGGGCAGATATGGGGGGGGCTGTCCTGCACTCCTCCCTGGGCTCAGGTGTCCTTTCCTAGGAGCAGATATCTGCCCCCAGAGAGGGCTGCATAACATGGCCCCCACCCCATTGTTGGTGGGGTGGAGGGGGTCACCACCCCTTCCCATTAGAAAATTCCCCGTCGGTTTAGGGTGCCCCATAGCCCCCCCTAAAATGCTGTCTCCCATTTTTACTTTTTTCCTTTGGTGACCCAACTCCCCTTGGCACAGATGGGCCCAATAATGTGCCAATCTGCCCCCAAGGTGCCCAAAACCAACTGTCCCACCAATTGGGGGGCCTGTCTGACATTTTGTGGTGCCCTCTCCCCCCTCACCCCAAATGGGTGGCGGATGGCACCTCATGCAGGCCTCCCTGGGCCTCTTGCAAACGGCTGCGTGAGGTACACCCTCCTCCATTTGGGGTGGGGGGGGGGCAGCCACCACAAATTGTAGTATAGGCCCCCCAGTGGGTGGGGCAGTTAGGTGTGGGCACCCTGGGGCCAGATTGGCACACCAATGTGCCCCTCTGCGCCAAGGCAAGTTTGGCAAACAAAGAAAAAAAAATGGCAGGCTGCCCTTAGGGGGGGGGGGGGCTGAGGGGAACCCTAAACCGCCAGGTAATTTTCTAATGTAATGGGGGGTGACCCACTCCCCCCCCCCCACACCAAATGCAGGAGGGGGGCATCTCATGAAGCCCTCCCTGGGTTTACATGCCCCTTCCTAAGAGCAGATAACTGTCCCCAGGGAGGTCAGCATGACATGGCCCCAAGTCCATTTTGGGTGGGGGGGACAACCCCTTTCCATAAAAAAATTCCCTGGTGGTCCAGTGGGGGGGCACTACCCCCCCCCAACACCAGCCATGATATATATATATATATTTCCTTTTCCCTTCGCCCCTGGGGCAGATGGTCACCCATCTGCCCCCCAGGGGTCTCCATACATGTGGCCCCATGCTTTGGGGCCTCGGGGGGGGGCAGGAACCGCTTACCTAGTATGCAGCCCCCCTCCCCCCACTTTCATAGACATCCCTGGTGTCTAGTGGCATTGCTGCCCATGGATCGAGTGCCCTGCGCCCGATCCGGGAGCAGCAATGCTTACAAAAATGGTGTTGTTGAAAAGGGGAGAATCTCCCCTTTCCAACAACACCATCACAAAAGAAATCCCTGGTGTCTAGGGTCTCCAACCCCCTCCCCCCTCCCCGTAGCTTTTGTATCTGGGTTTATTTTTATTTTTTTGTTGGCCCCCACCCCTGGGGCAGATGGTCACCCATCCGCCCTCAGGGTCTCCATACATGTGGCTACATGCTTAAGGGCCTGGGGGGGGCACTTACCTAGTAATCAGCCCCCCCTTGCCCGCACTGTAAAGATATCCCTGGTGTCTAGTGGCATTGCTGCCCACGGATCGAGCGATCTGCGCCGGTCCGTGAGCAGCAATGCTTACACAAAGGGTGTTGTTGGAAAGGGGGGAATCTCCCCTTTCCAACGACACCTGCCTCGATCTCTGGCTGAAATACAGCCGGAGATGGAGGCAGAGGGAAAAGGGCACTCACCTTCTCTCTTCACCGCGGAACCGAAAATGGCTGCTGCAGTGAATTTACTTTCAGTTTCACACATTATGCACACCGACGTGAAACTGAAGGTAATCCAGCCCCCTGGCAGTGAGGGGGGACCTCCCCCTCACATAGCCCTGGGGTTGGATTACAGTTTTGAGCGAAACCTGCTTTGCAGGGATCGCTGAAAACAGAGTGCTAAAAAGGACGAGCTAGCTCGGCCTTGGCACTATGGAAGTAATGTCAAGGACGAGATATCTCGTCCTTCGAACTGAAGGGTTAAGTTGGTAGTGTGACTGAGCAGTCAGTCTTATCTTAAGAGGGGTAATGTGAGCTGTACATTGAAATGAGTAAATACAGGTGGCCAACCTTACACCCTTAAAGTTATAGTAAACATATTTATATATATACACAAGGATAATTAGACAATCTTCAAAAAGCATCAACTAATAGTAACATTAATCCCAAAGTTAGGATTCAGTTCAACAAGAGCAATAAAGTAGGCTACTAAACTTTCCCCATGCACCATAGAATGCAGCTATTGCTATGCCGTTCCGGTCTAGTGGCACATAGCCGTCCACACTGAAACCCCTGACTCACCTCAGCACATCTGCCACTAGCATACAGCGACTACCAACGAAAGAAGTTCGGTATAGCTGGGTACATACTGAATCTTCAGCAATAGCACTCTATCCAAAACCCCACAACAGCACCCACCCACGTGACTGACCTTTGGGCTGCTTAGTCGAGCGTAGCCATGCACCGAAGTCCTAAACCGGCGAAAATGCACACAAGCATCTCTTAATCTCATTGACTGCAGTCACCGAGGGCGTTCCAAAAGTGCAATGAGGCCATACAAATGGGTAAATAGCGCTATATAAATAACCAATACAATTATGTTGTTTTACATATTCAAGCACAATGAGTGACATCATTTCAGGTCAGTAATGACTTATTTGTGATCACCATTACAATATTGAATTTTAAGGCGGGAAAAGGTTAGTCTGATCAGAACATACTTTGTAAGTAGTATTCGATTCTCCCAGAGGGATGTAGTCAGTCTTTTATCCCAGCAATAATGGTGTTAAACAAATAAAACCTGTAAGGAAACAACCACAACCAAAGCCAATATGTTCAGAAGGGGTCCTTTAGAGAGCCAGGACAGCTAAAGGCAATGGTCTAGTTCAAAGTTATGATGATCTCTTTTTAAAATAGTACTTCAGTAAAAAATGCCAGTATTGCAGGAAGAAAATGTCAATTGCTGATCCCCATCGCGTTTGCCTTTGATGCCTGGGTCCCGACCATCGGACCAATGACTGTGGGTCCTGTCAAGCTATGACAGGAAAAGCTCTCGAGGAACGACTAGGTAAATTGGCGTTGGGGAGGGAAACTTTGAAGGCTACTTCGAAGAGGAATAAAGACTCTGGGGACTCGTCCCGGTGTAAGTCGAAGAAGTCTCGATCGAGGAGTCGGTCGAGAAAATCTTCTTCTTCGAAGAAGGTGACGAAGAGACGTCAGCAATCTCCCTCGTCTTTTTTCATCTTCTGACTCTTCAAGGGTTATGACTTGTCAAACTAAACATGATTCCCCTAGAAAATGGGAGGCTTTCAGAGCCTCAATGATGCGAATCTTCGAGAATGCAGCCCACCCCATTGAAGTCACGCTAAGAACATGCTCCAGCTCATCCTTCGGATGACAGAGGAAGGTCAGAGACTACTAAACGATCTAAATCCGGGGAGAAATCATCGAGGTTACAGTCTAGAGAACCTTCTCCGGTACCTCAGAAAAAGAGCAAGTCAACAAGCCTATTGGTGCATAGATCGAAGGCAACGCTGGACAAAATGGCATCCGGTTCCAAACCTTCATCGACACCTATGTTGTGGATATCGTCGACACCAGTGTCAACGGTATTGTCAAAACCATTCTCGACGACACTTTTTGTGTAAGGCACCTTCGACTTTATCGAAGCCAGTGTCGGCAACATCGACATCTGTCGAAGACCGAGTTGATTCCTGTAGTGTCATCAACTCCATTGACTAAATCAATGCTGATGCCTTCATGGCCTCAACCCATGGTTAAGGCTTATACCTATTTGCCAAGGAAAGAATTTTTCAAGTCTATGACTTTATGAGGAGGAGCAATCCTCTGAGGATATGGGTTGAAATATGGAACAAAGAACGCCCCTGAGGAGCTGATTGACCCTGAATCAAAAATTTCTGATCTTTGACTGCCTAGTGGCATAGACACTTTGCCTGAATTGGAGTTTGACAAACCTGACCCATCTGATCATGCTGATTGAGCATACAGGAATATTATGAACAGGGTTGTGGAGTTCATGGGCTGGAGCAGGAATTCTCCTACCTACGAACAAGATGACATGGCAGATATTCTGAGCCAGGTGTCATACATCACGTCCCTGCACCTGCTAGAATCCCTACAGCACGCCCAATCGTTCCTGCTAGAGCCCCTAGAGCACGCTCAACCATTTCCACTTCTGATTTATATGCAGAACAAGGACAGCTTGGGGTCCGCTGTCCCCGGTTACGGTATGGTCCCAACCACTACAGAAGAAGTTATCGAAATCGATTGTACCCATACCTGTATTGGCAGCTTCCCTGGTGCATTGGGTAAGGCAGAGTCAGGCGTCCTGATACCTGGGATTCACGGCCACTTCCGGATCACGTGACCCTTCCCTAGGACACATGACATGGAAACAGCACTCACGTGTCAAGGTTCCCGTGGCAACGGGATAAAGACCGGCTTCTCGTGCTTGCAAAGTGCTTCACAGCTGTTCTTTACTGGCACTGTTTGGCGCGCTCCATTTCGTCTTGATTCTCTGCATACTTTGACCTCGGACTTCGACCCTCGGACTTCCTTCGATTTCCCCTTCTGTTTTGGTGCAAATCGATTGGCTCGATTGGATCCCTGGCTGTTCTGACCCACGGACTGTACTACCAGACTTCTTTGCTACTTCCCCTGGATTTGGTATTTGTTTTCCTCTCACAAACTTACCTGAATTGCGATCAAGTCCGGAACATTCCCCTGTTGCAAACGCCACCCGCCTTTGTCTCGCCACGTACCAAGCAACCTCCACAGGTGTGCTCAGTGACTGGTACTTCAAGCACACAGCATTGACCCGCCTCTGCCACTCTTCTGTGGTCACTGCTACCGTTCACTGAGGGTGTTGCCCCACGCCCCCAAGCAAGTTCGCCCAAGGTCCCAGTGTGGTTAGCATTGACCCTACTACTACACTTCGGTAGCCATTTTGCTGTTACTATCAGTTCAGTGTCACAGAATGTTACCGTGATTGTTTGTGCTAATAATTGTTTGCCTTACAACTGTCTTGGGGTCTCCAGCGTTCCATGTTCCGGCGTTCAAGCATCTCACACCTGTGGCCTCAAGGATTGCACAGAGAGTTATATTATCTCTCCCTGTGTGGTACTTGGGGACGGAGGCCTCATTTAATCTACACGACAATCAAGTCTTGACACCAGGGTCCGCAAAAGGATCCGGTATTACCTTATCATACAGCCCTTCAAAGGAAAGTCATGTCCAACTGGGAAACTCCAGAGCCTGGACCTGCGGTAAACAAAAGTTTTGCCAGAAAATGTAGACCTTCATTCTCTGATACAGAATATTTAACTAAGCACCCTAAGCCTGAAAGCTTAGTGGTTCAAACAGCTACATGAACCAGGCAGTCTGCGTATCGCTCTATTTCCCCGGATAGGGATGACAAGAGAATTGATACCTGGGCTTGCAAGTTTTTTTTTTTGAGCAGTATGGCTTTAAAGTCAACCAATGCTACGTGTACCCTTTCGAGGTTTACCTGCACCCTGTGGGACTGTTAGCATGGCGGTTCAGCACATTCCGGAAGGCGAGGAACGAGACAGCTTCCTGGCTATTGTCAAGGATGGCAACGAGGCAATGGGGGAATGTCTCCAGTCAGGACTGGACACTGCTGACAGCATCAGCAGTTCCATGGCGTCTAGCACCGTGCTATGCAGGTTTGTATGGCTGAGAAAGGCTGCCTTTACACCGGATGTGCAGGCCAGACTTCTCAATATGCCCTTTGACGGCTTGAGGTTGTTCGGCAGCAAGGCAGTTGAGTCTAGAGAAGCTGCAGACCACTAAGGTGGCGGCTAAGTCACTTAGCGCCTCCATATGACAACCTCAGCAACACTTCTACTCAGGCTCATCTTCCTGTAAAAAGTTTCCTCGTGGTGGACGAGGAAAGGGTGCTAGATCAGCCCCAGCAGCAGATGTCCCCTCAACCGCTGCTGCAGCGCCTCTAAGCCACTCTGAGGCCTTGACCCCACAAGACCCCAGTGGGAGGCAGAATCTCTCGGCATTTGAATGAATGGTGGGGCATTACTTCAGGTGCTTGGGCTCTGGAAACGGTAGCCCAAGGTTACTGCCTTCCTAGAAAGGATAAGTTCAAGATGGTAACCCTTTCTCAGATCATTCAGGTTCTCCAACTCCAAGACTGGTTGGTATCATTGGACCTTCATGATGCTTACTTTCATATGCCAATCCATCTCAAGCACAGAGTACCTGAGGTTCGCGGTTGGCAGTTATCATTTTCGAGTAATGCCATTCGGGCTGACCTCCGCCCCAAGGGTTTTCACCAAACTGATGGTGGTAGTGGCAGCAAGTCTAGGAGGCAGGGGATTCGTGTCTACCCCTATCTGGGCGATTGGTTGTTCAGGGCTCGTTCACCAAAACAGGCCCAGGAACATCTGAGGATTACCTGCCACTTCCTACACAGACTGGGCTTCTCCCTCAATTACAAGAAGTCTCATATGATACCATTCCAAATACTCCAATTCATCAGAGCAGTCCTAGATACTTTCTCAGGGAAAGCCTGGCCTCCCGAGGTGAGAGCTCAGCACATTCTGCAGATGGTAACAAAGTTCCAGTATGCCCAGCATCTGCCGGCCTTCAATTTTCTGAGGTTGCTCTGCCTCATGGCATCCTGCATTTTTCTGGTGCCAGAGGCCAGATTGGGAATGAGATCCCTTCAATGGGCCCTCAGGACTCAGTGGTCCCAATTTTCGGGGAATATGTCAGATCTTCTGCAAGTTCCGACCAGAGTGGCTCAGGATCTTCTATGGTGGGCTTGCAAGGACAATATTCTCAAGGGAGAATCTTTTTGGCAACCATGGCCGGAGATAACAGTAGTGACTGGCGCCTCACTCACGGGCGGGGAGCCCACACCAACGATCTGACAATCAGCAGTCGTTGGTCTCCATCGGAGTCCAAACTACACATCAACCTTTTGGAGCTGAGGACAATCAGACTAGCGCTGAAGGCCTTCCTGCCTGCTGTACGGGGAAATAATGTCCTGATAATGATGGACAACACAGTGGCCATGTAATATCTCAAGAAGAGAGGAGGCGTAGGGTCACTACCACTGTGCAGAGAGGCAATGCAGCTTTGGTTCTGGGCAATACAAGAAGGAATCTCTGTCTGCAGTTCACCTAGCCGGAGAGAAGAACATGGCGGCGGACGCTCTGAGCAGGCAGAGCAGAGTCTCCCACGAGTGGTAACTAGCTCAGGAAGTCCTTCTAGAGATCTTCACCTGTTGAGGAACCCCTCAAGTAGATCTGATCGTGACCGAGGTCAATTGGAAGTGCGAACAGTATTGCTCAAGGGAAGTTCCTCCGAGAGGAGCTCTAGGAGATGCGTTTATAGTGGACTGGGAATTTCCACTCCTGTATGAGTTTCCTCCAGTGCCCGTGATTCCTCACGTAGCCAGGAGGTTGAGAAAGTTCAGGAAAACCATGATCCTAATTGCCCCAGATTGGGCCAGGAGGACGTGGTACCCAGACCTTCTTCTGTAGGGTCTTCTGGATGCCCACAAAGTTTTGGCTGAATTCGCCCTTCCGAAGACAATGCACTCGATGATGGTCAGGGGTCCTCGGGCATTGTGATTCTGGAGCCTTGGAAAGTCACACCAAGTCGGAGGTTGTGACAAAATGAAGCTCGTCTCAAGGTTAGTTAGTCGCGCCAGCGCAAGGGATGAAGTCCTGCCTTGCGGGTCTTCCCAGTCGAAACGAACACCGGGTCAGCACAGCTGCAAGGCTTCATCGGGCACTTTGCGGTCCAGCACGGTGCTGCTGGCGTCTCTTTACGTCTTATTCCTCAGATGTTGTCCTCCAGTTACCCCAGTCCAAAATCCCCCACCTTTTAAGCAAGTTCCCATTCATTCACAGCCCTACGTTGTCAATCACCCAGCAGGGTGGCTGTCCTCGCGGACAGCCAGACGGCCAGCCAGAACTGATTTCACTCATGCATACCTAGAGACAAAGGACAGGGATGTTTCGGGACCCTCCCTCACTTCCTGTCTTTCCAGACACACTGGAGCCTGAGCGAGCTTCAGGGCTGAAGCCAGCCAAATGTAAAATGCACAAAGTTCTCGAACCTGATTCAAACAGTATAAAAGCCCAGGAGGAACTGTACTGCAGCCTGCAGATACATGGCCAAAGGTAGTAAAAAAGAAACCACTGCCACAAGCCATTCAAGTTAGTGTAACAGAATGTTACGTGAGAAGTGGGATAAAGGAGGTACTATGTAACCCCCCAGCACTCCACATCGGGTGGTGTGTGCTGGTCCCACAAAAGAAAAGGTAAATAAGACAAGTCATCTTACTATTCTTGGGAACAGTAGTTGGCCCAAGAAAATGTAGTTAAACATTAAGAGGAGTCCAAGGGACTTCAAAAGTTGCTGTGTGTTACAATGCAAAAAGCAGATGCCTATGGAGTTTACCAGACTCCATTATACAGTAAGAAACCCAACATCCTAGTCAGAAAAAACACATGAGAGAGTGAGGAAATCTTCTACTCACTAGGAGTCAAAAATGTAAAAGCCCAGAGTCAAGCAAAAGAGATGGAGGTCTCTAAGGTTAAAGGGAATTGGCACAGAAATTAATATTCTCCCTAACCTAGGGGAATCTGGGGTTGTCCTAGAGGGAATACACTGGGTAAGACGCAGTACTCCCAGATAAAAACAAAAAGGGTACCAGGCTAACCCTGAAGTTTTTATAGGTCATTTTAACACCATTCCCTTAAAGCCTAAGCATAAACCAGTAAGACACTCTCCAGACGAAGTCAGGTAAACATTCCGCCCTAGAACCCCTTCTGATTTATCCTCCTTCCTCAGCCTTTCCTAATTGGTTCAGAAACCCATGTCTTGATCCAGAATTTCTCATCCTCCTTAGGAGCTGCTGAACCCCACAGTCCCTCTTCGATCACTCTGCACCCACATACTTTATCACTTTGCGTTACAGGTCAGCCTGAGGGAAAAGGGAAAGTGGGGAAAATAATAAACACAGGAGCTCTTCTTGCTTCTTGACTTGAGCACCCTGCATAACATTAAATGAGTGTTTAAAACATACATTTCACACTATCACTTTTCTCATCAGATACCCCTTGCTTTTGTTAGCCTTTACCTGTGGTTCCTCTGCTTCCTGCTTAGAGGAGCAACTCCCAGTCTGTATAGTTGCTTAAGATTATTTAAAGCTGAGTTTACAGTACAGGAGTAAGACTAATACTTGCCAGCTCTTACCTTGGTAAAAAAAAAACTTGCTACTGAGAATTCTATATTTAAGCATTAGTACCCTGGCCCGCAAGACCAGGGTACTAAAAGCATCTTTCTGTCCCGAAACGCTGCAGTGCTTTGGAAAAGAAAAAAAAAGGACAAAGAAAATGGCCGCCGGGGAAGGGAAAACAGTCAGTTTTCCCTTTCCATGGCAGCCATCGGGAGCGGACGCGCTGGTAACAGAAGTGTTCCCAGCACGTTCGCTCCCGAAAAATGACAGATAAGGTAAGTGGGGTTGGGAGGGCCGGGGGGCAGGAGGGAAAAGAAGACAAAAACATACATGAATCCCCAGCAGGGGACGATGGCAGCCTCCAGCCGTGTGGAGACTTGGAGCGGGGATGGGCCCGCTTCGAGCCTCCTCATTGGTTATGGGGCTGCCATGCCCCCCTGCCCCCCCCTGCCGTGGACAAAGCAGTGGAATCCTGGCAAAAGGGATTCTCGGCCAGGTTACGACCCGGCAAGATCCAATCAGAATGTGTTTTACATTCTGGTTGACTCTCGCCGGGTACTAATACCAGTTCATTCAGTATAGTATGTTCAGTACTTTGGTCATAAGCCTCTGCCCTTTGAATTTGTCGATATTATTTTTTTAATTGGTTACAATGGATTTGTCGACTGGGTCGCAACCCTTTACATTCTTTGTAGATTGTAAAAAGCAAGTGTTGCATGTTGCTTGAAGAAAATTAACTCCTCCTGCTGCGCACCAATAAACTACAATTCCCAGCTTTGGGCAAACAAAATGGCCGCCGGAACTTTTGGAACCAGTACGCCCTTGTTAGTGTTTTCGACAACTAAACGTCGATTTCTTTACTTTGCACCCCTTTGGAGGGGCTCAGAGTAAGTTATCAAACTCAAACCATTCACAAAGACTTGCTGCACCATTGCAGAGTTGAAATTAAACTAGTCTCTGAAAAACTGTTCTTAAGTGCTGCGAGGCCTCTAGCGTTCTCCTTTTCGTTTGAACTTGCTTTTCTCAGAAGTTCAGCCTTTCTCAGTTCATTTCATTTAGCTGCGCGGGAAGGCACACGGCAAACATCAGTTTGTATTCTACAATTTCTACGTTATGCTTCTGTTAGGGAGAGTTCTCAGAAATGTGCTAATTCCCTTCTACCTTAGAGACCCCCAGCATTTTTGCTGGGCTTTAGGCCTTTTAATTTTTATCCTGGACAGAGTGAGACCTTTTTCCCCCTCTCTCATGTATTTTTCTTTGATTTGAACACTGTTTCTTTTGGTTTTCGAGTCTGACAAACTCCATAGGCATCATCCTTTTTACATTGTGACACACAGCGCCTTCAGTGCAGTGGCACAGGGAAGTCTTCCAGATTTCCCAAAGGTTTAAATACCTTCTCTTGGCTAAACTACTGTTTCCAAGAGCAGTAAAGTGAAATTGGCTTTACTTACCTTTTGTAATTTTGTAGACCCACCCTATATTCCATAGAGTGCTGGAGGGGTTACTTAGCATCCCCTTTGTCTACTTTCTCACGTAACATTTTTAGGTTACCCTTTTTTACAATTAATGGCTGCTGGCAGTGGTTTACTTTTTCCTACCACTGTGTTTTTTTACGGCTACAAATGCAGCTGCAGTATAGCACCCCTGAGATGTACTCTGTGCGCCAAACCAGGTTTGGCCCCTTTGTTCATTTTCTTTGGTGTGGTTCACTGCTGAAGCCTGCCTCTGACTCCAGCATGTCTGGCAGGGCAGGAAGCGAAGGAGGTGCCGGAAACTCTGTGTTTAGTCTCCTTGGTTACAGGAATGCACCCAAAGGTGATTGGTCGGCTGGCTATCCTTGTAGGACAGCCACCCTGCTGTGACTGACAGCTAGGCTGTGAATGAATGGGAGAAACCTGCATAAAAGGCAAGGTCTTTTAGACGGAAGGCAGAGTCGACCACTGGACGAAGGCATCTGAAGAACTTGGATGAGACGCTTGCTGCAACTCCTGGACCGTTGGTTTGCCCGGTGAAGCCCTGCTGCAGTGCTGAAGCTCCAAATTCGCCTCAACTTGAGAAGCCCTGCAAAAGACGACTTCTCCCCTTGGGTTGGTGGGACCAATCGACCCCAAGACGAACCCATCTGGAAATTCTCTCGTTGCTGGCTGTACTTCCATTGCTGCTGCAGGAACCGAGTGCCAGGGAGAGGAACACCAGAATCGAGTGGCTTTAAGCCGGAACTGAGCTCCAGGAAGATCCTGCAGACTCCCTCGAAGCAGAGCTGACCAAGCCTGAGCCATCTCAGAGTGCTGGGAAAGCCCACAAGGTGTCCAAGAACCACGGTGGTGCTATTCGGGAGTTGCTGAAACCGCAAAGTGCTGCTGATCTGAAGTTTGCCCATTGCTGCCGCCGACCTTTGAATCATAGTGCAGGAGTCCCCAGACATCCTCCTTCTGGTCCCCACGACTGAGGCCCAGGGACAACAGGATCTGCCAGACTACGACTGGAACAGAAGCCAGCTGGAACCAATTTCTTCAGACCTAAGGTAGTGTGAACTAAGGGGTACTTATGTCTTGTGTAGCATTGCTAGCTCTCAGGTGAGACTTGCATTGGCTGCCCCTTTGCAGAGTTGCTTGCAGCTTTGCCCATCACAAGCCTCCCAGCCTGTGGCCCAACAGTGATTTATTTTTCTACAAAACTCTCTAACATTGTGAAAGTCTTTTTACTTGCCTTCAAGAAGTGCCTCGGCTCCCCTAGACTTTGCTCAACTGACATTGGCTGTCCTGGCTCCCTGAAAGACTCATCTAACCTCTAACTTTGTGTTTTAACTATCCCTCCAGAAATTCATACATTATTTTCTCTGTATAGCTGGGAAACAGTTAATCTACATTGCATTGGGGGTGGGGGGGATTTCAAAGGTGCTTACCTGTGTGAAATACAGAGTGTGTGTATTTTGAAGTATATTTAAGTGTTACATCTTTGCTGACTTCTAAACAAAGCTTATTCAAACTGATTGTTAAATTTATAAATAATTGTTTACTCAAGAAACCTTGAGTGTAAGTGTTATATGGATACCTGTCACTGTGAAAGTCTGTTACAACCCTACAGTTCACATTGACCCATCTTGAGATCAGCCTGCCTGCTCAGTCACTCTACCAACTTGTGTAGTACATGCTTATACCAAAGGTCGGGTTAACTATTGCCAAGAGATGTAAGTGAGAGGCCCCCAAAAATAGTTAATTCTCCCAATGGAGTCAATCAAGACACACCCCAGGAGGGAATGAGACTAAGTGCTGTTGATAAGAAAAGGCTTTATCTAAAATGGGGCAAGCAGAATCTGCTCTGCTCACGCTGAGAGCACTCTGCCGAAAACCTGTTACAATTTACTTTTATACACAAAATTCGTCATCAAGCAAACGGAAGGCCTAAGGGGCACATGAACAGTTGGGATTGGTCACTAAGGGCGGGCACCTATAGGTGCCATAGGGTCGGAAGGCAGTGGTTGGTTCAGGAGCATGTGGTGTTGGAATGGCACTCCTCGGGTCAATCGGTCAGCTGGGCTCATCGAGTTGGCATGTGGAATCGGCAACTTGTTATGCTGTTATTTATTAAATAACCATTTGACATTTGCCCTTGTGGCCACACATTCCCATTCATTCACTACCATAACCTTCTTGTCCAGAGGGCTCAAGCGCTGCGGGCTTAGACACTTAGGAAAACGTGTTTCAAGTACAGGTTAATTTATTATTGGGTACAGGTTAAAATACAGTCATTAAATGCATCGCTTCATCTGTTGAGAGGCAGACTTAACTGCATGTTGATACAATTTGAGATATACTGGCTAAAGAGGTGAGGTGTCATGATGCCTACCCCCGGGCATCCAGATCGTATCCATCAGCCCCGGGAGCAGGCATCCAGATACTCATTAAAACCCCAACAGCCCTGGCGCCTTAGGCGCCAGGCTCATCATAGAAAACGGTCCTGGCGCCATAGGCGCCAGGCTCATAGACTTTACTTACCTTATGCAGACCACACAAGGAACTACAAGAACAAGTCATCTCCAATTACCATGAAGCTCTGATGGAAGGGCACCCAGGTATTGCAAAAACTGAAGCTAAAATTAAAAGACAATTCTGGTGGCCCACCTGGCGAAAAGATGTAAAGTAATTTGTACTGTCTTGTGGCATCTGCGCCCAGAACAAAAGTCAAAAGAAGAAACCAGCTGGTCTTTTACAACCTTTAGATATTCCACCCGCACCATGGCACACTTTATCTTTAGACTTTATTACAGATCTACCGCCATGTAATGGATTCAACACCATTCTAATTATTGTGGATCTTTTTTGCAAGATGGCCCACTTCATTCCTTTAAAAGGATTACCTTCTGCTTCAAGCTTGGCCAAGGAATTTCTCGAAAATATTGTTTGAATACATGGATTTCCTTCCGTATTTATCTCTGTCCGAGGTAGTCAGTTCATTTCGCAATTTTGGCAGAAGTGTTGTCAATTGGCACAAATCGACGTAAGGTTATCAACCAGTCACCATCCCCAAACCGATGGTCAGACGGAGAGAACCAACCAGACTCTTGAACAATACCTACGTTGTATGCTCCACCAAACCGAAAGTAATTGGAAGGACATTTTATGGATTTCTGAATATGCATACAACAACTCTGTACATTCAGGAACTGGACAAAGCCCCTTTTATACCATATATGGACATCATCCTCGAACCTCAGAACTCGATTTGCCCCAGCATTTAGAAATGTTGGCAGTAACTCATCTGCATTCTACTATTACACAAGCCTTTAAAGAGGCAACAAAACATTTGAAACAAGCAAAAGAGAAATACAAGAAAAATGCTGATCAACATAGAAGTGAAACCCCACCATATCGAATCGGAGACCAAGTTTGGCTGGCTACAAGACATATACCTCTGAAAGGAACTCTGACTTTTAATCCTAGATATTTGGGACCTTACACCATTAAGGCCATTATCAACCCGGTGGCCGTCAAATTAGAACTACCCTCTAATATGTGGATTCATCCTGTCTTTCATGTTTCACTTCTAAAACCAGTTCAACCCGGGACAAGATTAACCAAACCACCTGACCCCATCATAATAGATGGAGAACCTGAATTCGAGGTAAAATACATCCTGGACTCTAAAATGGTTAAATCAAGACTTTTTTTATTTAATCGACTGGAAGGGTTACGGACCACAAGAAAGGTCATGGGAACCTAGTGACCACGTTCATGCTCCTCGATTGGTGATAACATTCCATCGGGACTTCCCAGACAAGCCAGAGCCAAGGGGAAGAATAACTTTAGGAGGGGTCTTGGGGGGGGGGGGGGGGTAGGGCTGTCATGATGCCTACCCCCGGGCATCCAGATCGTGTCCATCAGCCCTGGGAGCAGGCATCCAGATACTCATTAAAACCCCAACAGCCCCGGCTGGGGGTTGTTTGGATTCAGTCCTGGCGCCTTAGGTGCCAGGCTCATAGACTTTACTTACCTTATGCAGACCATGCTGCAAATCCAGCCAACGTGAGGCCTGGATGGGACTATTTTATTACAGGGACTATTTTTCACTCGGGTGTGGTTCTGGGGAACTTCTTACCTGGGACTACTTTGCCGGCTATTTAAACCACGCCCAAACAGCAGCCCATGCTTCGTGTTATTCTGCATCCAGCAGCGTGACGCTCACCGTGTCTGCAAGTCAGCGTCCAGTCTTCTGCCACGCCCGCCTCCAATCCGGAGCTCCTAGACAAAAGGAAAAGAAAGGAGAAGAGGTTAGATCACGGACATTTTTTGATTCCTTACCTGATTCCGGACCCAGCACATCTCCGAGCCTGGAAAGGACATTATTTCAGCACGCGTCGCTTCGCCAGCAGCAGCTCCGCGTTATACTCACCAGTCCACCGCATCTTTCGACTCGGCGCTGCCTCCATCATTTTCTTCGTAGAAATCCACCACCTGGTGGGAAAACAAAAGGAATAACAAGGTGAGCCGAGAAAACCGACAAAGACAATCTCTTTGCCACCATAGGCTTACCTGCTTTACCACCGGAGGTATTCTTTAATTCGCCGCATCTTCCTATGCCGCACCTATAAAGGGAGAGAAACTTTTACCGGACAGTGTTTGGTAATACAGACTCTTACCTGAACGCCACCAGCTGCCTCCAGACAATATTCTTTTGGACCCAGCTGCAACCTAACGAGGGAATGGAACAAGAGTGAACATCAGACATATTGAACTCTTTGAACTTTATAGACACTGGAGTTAATATTCCTCCCGAACTCCTCCAGTACCTTCAACCCAGCGAAGTAACTGGTATCTACGCACCCCTGCATGCCATGCAGGATGGAGAGCTCATCATTTAAAAACATAAGGTGAGATTACCAAAAGGGGATATCGGAGGTGATTAGTGGGGAGAACTGTTGGGGGGCCATCACTAAAGTCCACGGGTGGCTAAATCTCTTTCTCCACTTGCAGGAGAATACTTCTACGAGTCCAGCAGACAAGATTAGGCGGGCCAGTCCAGACTGTCATCTCTTCACTACGCATCACGTTGGTGGAGACCGCAGCTGTCTGGGTCCGATCGACGTCCCTGTGGGAACCAGGTGAGCGTAACATGAGGCTTTTGAGGTTGATGTGTGGTCTGGAATGTCCATCTGATCAACAACAAAGAGGGCTTTAAATCCACAACTGGAGTCCCACTTTAAAGAATAGGTCACACAAAAAGGCGCATAACATTTCTGTCATAAGTTCCATTGTGGGGGGGGGGGGGGTTCACTGGTCGGTTGTCCAAACATCATTGAATCTCTGCTAATCTACCTTGACACCATGAGGGGTAGATGAGAATCAAAACATCCTTGCAGTATAGTTCTGCGTTGCACAAAGAAACAGGGCTTTCAGGGATAGATCTTACATACAAGCTTTTATACGTGGCTTACTATATTACATTCAGATTATACTAGTTCAGAAGATACTATATTTTCCAGCTGGTTAAATATTCTCATTATAACAAAATTCATTAAAAATGACACGTGTGCGTAAGCTAGTGTTTATCCTTCATTAAAAACAGTTTATGGCTCAGGGGTCTGTGCATGCGGCCTTAACACATGTTGCATTCTATTGAGAGTAAGTGGTTGCTGTATTACGTTTTACACAATATCGTACATGTATTTACATTTGAATTAAAAAAATGAGGTAGCTTAGTGCAGGCGTTATACAGTGTTATGCTGGTTATGCATTTCGTTATTAGTCTATTTCCCTTAACAGTGTCATACCATTCGTTAATATACATCACACTTTCATGACTAAACTCTATCGTTAGAACTTTTACTTATACAGATATTATACCGTGTGCTAATATCTTCATTGTATTACTTTTGATCTTTCATGATTTTGCATGCAAAAGGCACTTTGGCTTTCTTCTTATAAAAGCGCAAACAATCAAACAGACTTCAGGGTTGCTTCTAACTGTTGACCCTGCTTTAACCAATATGGGGATGGCGTTCTTTATGGCCAGGCTCTGTTGGGTGTGGGGGCAGGTTTATAGAGGCAAATGGCTTCTGCGCTGGCCCCTGTTCTGGGCCGGATCGGGGTCAATGAAGTGAGAGGGAAGGCAGAAGATACAGTGGAAAGTTTGTTGCATTCCCGCGGCTAGTCTCTCATAAGAACCGGACAACTGCAGAGATGGCAAAGGGGGAGGCGGTGGGGGGAGTAGCTTGCTCGCTGTGTGCGCCTGGCTGGGAGAACTGCAGGTCTGCACTGAAACTTCACAACTGTCCTGCCATTACAAAATGGAATCCCATCAGCTCTGGTTTTATGCTGTCTTAAGGGGGGGTCACAGTTCCTAAGGGCATTCCCGCACGAGTACTCCGGCCCGGGGCCCTGAACCCAAAGTAGCCGCAACTGGGCTTACCCAGGAAGTGTAGGAATGGGGGGTGGGGTTCAAAAGCCCCCCTCCTTCCACTCATTCCCCCCTTTCATTACTTAAGTAATGAATATTGTAACTGTCCTAACCTCTTACGTTCCTCCTCAGCTACTGCTTCATCCCATGCAGATGTTCCCTTTATGGGTATCCATGCCCTGCATACTGCTGAGGCTTTCACCCCTCCTAGCATATTCATCTGGGGTGCAGGTCATATAAATACACCCTCCCTCACCCTCCAGGGCCACCCATACTTCCTTGTACCATTGTAACTCTCTAGGTTCCTTTATGGTTGTGTGGTATAAGTTATCCACTCTGTGCCCTGTGTTGTATATGGCTGTCATTCTGTATTTGGGCTCTGAACGCTCTCCTGTTTGCACTTCTGCCTCGTGTTTGATTTGTACCACTCTATTTGCACAGCCCATTGTTACCATCAGTGCACCATTAGGTAACGCATCTGCGCAGCATCGGAGTCCTAATTGGTACACACAAAAAATAAGGAGCAAAAAGACAATGAGTGGTATGAGGTTCACTGTTATTCCAAGCCATGATGGTACCCAGGAAAAAAGATTATTGAACCAGGTGCTGGGCTGCTCTCCTCCTTCGTCCTTCATATGCTCTCCGAGGTCGTGCACCGCTGCTATCACTTGTGAGAGGGAACCGTTCTCCGCGTCTGCAGAAGGTACGAACGTGCAGCATGCGCTCCCGATTTTTTGGCAAACACCTACATCGATTGCTGTTAACAGGTCTAGCACATGCCTGTTCTGCATGGTCATTAGTCGCAGGGCTCGAAGTTCCACTCTGATGACATTGAACCCTTCTTCAGTGTCGTTGGCCAATTGGATGAGCTCCCACCTTGTTATCTAGAGCCATTTGGCATTTGCTCTCGCCTGGATGCTAGGGACGAGGGATGTGAAAAATGTCTGGACAGAGCCGAACAACCGAAATCGGTCAGGGATCTGGGCCAGGAGTTCTGAAGATTTGGCCGAGATATAATTTGATGATGGTTTCTTCCTCCGCATTGTGCTCTGCAAACCTTCATCCATGGCATACACGGCAACTTCTTCAGGCGGCGTTGGGGAAAGTTCATGTGGTGCCGCCGCTTGCATGCTTCCAACTCGGATGTGGCTTTCTGGGATCACCATCAGTGCGGAAAGCAGCGTTGCCAACGAGCATGTGCCCCTCCATGATTGGCGGAGGTGCAGGTATGCCATGTTGCGCAAAACAAGTATGTATCCATCATTGCAGCAGTTCCTTTCTTCATGTCAGGTATTATAAGAGTTTTGTTGCAATTTCTGTTTTACCCCATGTCCTTTTTATCTCCCCCCCCCGTACCCATGGATTCAGAGTTCATAAGGAATGTCTTTTTGCAGTTTGAAGGGTTTCTCGATGGCAGTAACCCAAGTGAGCTTCATTATCTGTTCAGTCCATATGGGAGCGCATGTTCTCTGTAACCTTGAATGTTTTTCTTCAGACAGCCCTCGCAGTGCCTCTGCTTTGCATAGTATTTCTTCGTTCTGCCATTTATTTTCCGAGTGCAATGTCCCTTTTATCACCAAAAAAAAGCTCCTTTACACAAATTACTCCTTGCGGCTGGAAGTAACATGTCTGCTCGTTTTGCAATAGTTCAAATGAAACGGTGTGTGCTTGAAAAGTATTTTTAATTTTACACAGTGCAAGATGTAGGAGACATTGTGCCTCTGCAAATGGAATTTCTTGTGGCAATAATACCTTGGGGGTGCCCGGGGCATGAGGTATAAGTGAGCACATGTAACAACTCTCGTTAGTTCTTTGTTTTGCTGTGTTGCTCATGTCAGCATACCACTTGCTTGTCTGGTGTGGGTGCTGTGGGCCATCAACCGTATTTAAACCGAATTTATAATGCTCTTCCCATTTTTCTTGTTGTGCTTCTCTCTTTTTCCTCCTAAGTCCACCTCCCTCATTCCCCTGAGCCTTCTTGCCATCCTCTTTTCCCCTCCCACTCTGTGTATAGGGTATACTAGCTGATGGCCACATGTTTGTTATCACTGTCCTCTCCTCTGGTGGTTATGTTACCTGATGATGCAGTTTCTGGGCATGGCATTCTTGTTGGGTATGGGTGGTTTTGCACCCACGTGAGTTCTGTCGGAGTTCTGTCATTCATTGTGTAAAGACTAAAATTAGATTAATTTCCATACGGGGACTGTGGGGTGGTTTGCATCATTGTGCTACTTGTGGTGCTATTATGTTCATCCCCATGGCTGCCTTGGGCCCAGATTTACTTGACACCGTCCCAAATTAGATGGGTCCCTTTCTTGATTGTTTTCATGCCCACACCCTCCTGGCGCACATCAATTGAAATGTATGTAATTGCCCAATACAAGAACAGGCCAAATAATGTTGAAAAGAATACCACTGCCCACACAAACAGCACACATTCATATGAATAACTAGGATAAACATGTCTTCTTTGTCTATTCCTATCTACACTATTATATGTTGCCGCTGGGGCCTCTTCCATGCCCATGGTAGCTCCTAAGAAATGAAATATAAGCATTTGTTAATCATGCATATTAAGCTTCCATTATTTACACACTGTTTACTTGTGAATCACTTTAATTAGTCAATTTGCATTTGCGTTTTATTTCTTAATATGAGTAAATGTTTCTGCATCCCTCTCTTCTCCCTCCCCACACCTTGAGTCTGGGGAAGAACAACTGAGGAAGACCATGTACTGTCAGTTGAAATCATAAAAAAAAGAACAAACATAAATCATATATGTATTTACATCCATATAACCAAAGAGGGAAAGGTGTGTGTGTGTGTGTGTGTGTGTGTGTGTGTGTGTATATATATATATATATATATAGAGAGAGAGAGAATTGTTTGTCATTTTATTCTTTCTCCATGTTACCAGTACTCGTTGATACCATGCATTTATTTAAATACCTTCATTTACTCTTTGCTTGCTTCTACTCTGTGCCTATTATCCCTGTATTTTTCCTTTTCCCACCTTCTATGTTTGTGCACCTTGCTCGTTCCTGTTACCTTCGCCGTCTTCGCCGTCTGCACAGTCTGTACTCCCATGAGCCTTGCGAACATCTGTCAAGTGGACCCAATACCTTAGGCCCTGTACCTTGACTGCTGTTGGCGCGCAATATATTACCTTGTATGGACCATGGAACCTTGGTCCGTCCATCTTCGTACAAAACTCCTCACATCTCACCATGTCACCTGTCATCAACTGGCAGTCTGGGCTATGTGGGGCTGGAGTAGTTGTGTCAGTAGCATTTTCTTGTGTAAATGGTGGTGCTATTTGTTTGGCTAGAGCTTGTGCTGCTCTTGTCAAGTTTCTAAGATACTCATGGAATTCTTCTCCTAGAACTGTCACTCTGGTGTGCATCTGAGTGTCTGCGCAGTGGTGAGTGGGCTGTGTGCATCCTTCTACCTGTCAAAATCTCATGGGGTGACAGGTGGTGGTCCTTGATAGGCTGGTTCCTCATTTCAAAAAGTGCCAAGGGTAAACAATATACCCAATTCTTCTTGAGTGTATGACACAATTTTGACAATCTGCTTTTAAGCAATCCGTTCATTTTGTCAACAATCCCGTTCGATTGCAGATGATACATCGTGCATAGCTTATGAGTTATACCTAGCATTGCAGTAATGTGCTTGAACATGTCATTCACAAAGTGTGTCCCGTTGTCGGAACGTATAATGTCACAAATGCCCCAGCGGGGAAACACTTCTCTCACTAAGAACTTGGCGGCACACCGTGCATCTGGATGAGCGCAGGGGCCTGCTTCCACCCACCGGGAAAAAGGACATACTATGACAATCGAGTATCTGGCCCCATTACACCGCTCTCCCATGTCTGCATAATCTATATCAATTTCTCTGAATGGCCCTTCTGGTTTTGGCAATGTTCCTCTGAGGGTTCGTAATGTCATGCCAGAGTTGTATGTTTGGCATGTGATACATTCTATTATTAACTTTGTCACGTGTTCCTGTAATCCTGGGGCGAACCAATCTTCCTGTATCTATGCAATAATGGGCTACTTTGCATTGTGGGCCGGGAAATGCAATTGTTTAAATGCTATCTCTAGTAATTTTGCTGGAATCACTACCTTACCGGTATTATTCTTTCTCCATAATAGATCAGTGGATGACTAGCTACACCTCTTTTTTTACCCATGTCTCCTTTTCCTCGTTGGGTGCATCTTGCTGAAGCTCAATGATTTGAGAAACTGGTAATGAGTTGAATCCTTCTGGCTGTGCTTCCTCTACTATCTTCTGTAGTATGTACTCACCTGTTGGGGTTTTTGGTAAATAGGAGGCTTCCTTGGCGGCAGCGTCCGCTGCCACGTTTCCTAACAAGATGACGACATCACCTCATGTGTGGGCCTGACATTTCACGACTGCTACAAGTGTAGGTTCTTTTAATGCATCACTTAATTCCCCTAGTCGTTTTGCGTGTTGAACTGGGGACCCGTCTGCCCTTCGAAATCCTCTCCTCCCCCATCTCGCTAATCCTCCATGTACTGTTGTTGCCATATATGCAGGATCTGTGTAGATAGTTACTGCGCACCCTTTTGCCGTGTGTAATGCTTCTATGAGCGCTACCAGTTCTGCTTCTTGGGCTGAGAAGTGCGGTGGTAATATTTTCTGTACAATCACTTCAAATTCCCCATCCTCCACCCGAACTACTGCTGCTCCTACATGTTATTCTCCCGTTTCACAATCTATGGAGGCCGACCCATCTACAAAGTAAAGTTCTCCTTCTGACAGTGCATTTTCATGTGCTTTGGGCGTGTCATCATCGTCTCCTGAGTATGTTGCACAATCGGACTGTTGCATGTCTTCTACTGTGCAGGCTTCTGTGATAAATGTAGCTGGGTTTACACTCTTGCACCGCACAATATGAATGTTTGTGCTGGATATGATCAACTCATATGCTGTGGCCCTCTGGGTAGTCGGTGTGCTTTTTGATCTTTCAAGGATGGCAAAAAGAGTGTTCCACGTATAACGTGACAGCGCATCCCATCGCGATTGTGGAACTCTTTTCGATTGAGAACGCGGCGGCTGCGAAAGCCTGTTCGCAAACGAAATGTCCTTGAATTACAGCATCTAGGGTTCCACTGTAAAATGCCAGGGGCTTGTGGCCCAGAGATGTTTTTGTGTTAATTAAGCTGTCATGTGTGCCATTGCAATGTTAGAATAAATAGAATTCCTGCTCATAATTAGGAGTTGCGAGAACTGGGGCCCCTTTCCAACGACACCCTATGTGACAGCAAAAGGAGGAGTTCACCCCTGACAAGGTCGCTAGAAAAGCCCGATCTATGAAAGCCTCGTCAAAACAGGTTCATCCCTGTTCCTCTAAAACCATCAAGGACCACATTGACACCCTCACTCCGGCCCTTGCTGATTTTTGCAACCACTCCTTTGCCTCAGGATCCTTCCCCCTCCCCTCTGAATCACTCCTTTGTGCATCCTCTTCTCAAGAAACCCCCAGCTGATCCTTCTTGTCCAGCTAACTATTGCCCAATTTCCATTACTCCCTTTCTTGGCAAACTCCTGGAAAAGTAGGCCATCTCTCAGCTTAACCTTCATTCCAATTCTGTTGGCTGTCTCCATGACCACCACTCTGGCTTCAGAGCTGCCAGAAGCATGGAAACTGCTCTGCTGAACATCCATGAAGATCTGCACTCCAACCTTGACTCTAACATTCCCTCTGTCCTCATCCTCCTCGATCTCTCTTCTGCCTTCGACACGGTCAACCATACCATCCTGCTCAACCGTTTTTGTGAAAACCTGGGTATCACTGATCAGACTCTGGCCTGGCTGACCTCTTTCCTCTCAGATCGACCCTCTCAGGTCCAACTTGGGTCCTTCCTTTCATCTATATTCCGCTTCACCTGTGGTGTTCCCCAGGGGTCTAACCTCTCGCCCTGGCTTTTCAACCAATACCTGGCAACTCTCGCCCACTGCATTGCCACTTTCTGCTCAAATTTCCAGTGCTACGCTGATGACACAACTCATTTTCAGGCTGCCCTCTGCCACCTCCTCTCCCTCTCTCATCTCCGATTGCCTCACTGCCATTCAAGATTGATGTTCCGGCAATGATCTTTGTCTGAATGCCAGCAAGACGGAGATCCTCCTCATCGGCACACCTTCACCATCATTGGCCCTCCTCCTACCCCCACCTGTGAGGATAAGAACCTCGGGGTCATCTTTGACTCCACCCTTTCCTTCTCCGCCCACATCTCTGAGGTCTCTAAAAAGTCAAATTTCCGACTGCACCTCCTCAGAGGTACTCTGCCTTTCCTCGCCTTCCCCCAGAAGCTCATGGTATCCCAAGGTCTGGTTATCTCTAGCTTGGACTATTGTAACAGCCTCTTTCTAAATCTACCTGCCTCTACTCTCCGCCCTCTGCAACTAATCCAGAACAGGACTGCGAGACTTGTCCTTGGCCTCAAGCCCTGGGATCGTATCTCTCCAGCTCTGAAATCTCTCCACTGGCTCCCAGTGGATGCAAGGATTAAATTCAAAACCCTCTGCATTGTCCACAAGGTTTTCTGGGGCCTGGGTCCAAAATACCTTCAGCTATCCCTCAGCACATACCTCCCCTCTCGAGCTCTTCGCTCCTCTACCTCCAACTCCATCAGGGTCAGTCGTTTTTGTTTTGAAAGAAACAAGCTGGGGGTAGATCTGTCTTCAGCTGGGGCCCTCCCTCTGAAATAGCCTCCCTGCCACTCTAAAACTTGAGGAGAACCATCTCCGGTTCCGGAAGCACCTCAAGACCTTCCTCTTTTCTTCTGCCTTCACTCCCCCTCTCCCCTGCTGATCTGTTCTCTCTTGGCACTGTGCACCTGGCCACCCTCTGTTCTTCGGGCCCAGGTACCTGCTCACCCTGCCACCCTCCCGCACTGCCTCCGGGCCACTCCTTGCACTGGGGTCTGTATCTGTACCCATACAGCCCCCCCCCTTTTTCTTCCTGCACTTATCAGACCTACCCTGCCTGCTGCCTTAAACCTAGCACTTGGAAATTGCTGACAGCATTACCACTGTTTGTTGCCTTTATTATTTATAATTATCGATCTGTTTCTCCTCTGCTTCGCACTTTCCACTTCTCCCTCCTTCCATGCACTTTTCCTCTCCCCCTCTCCCATGCACTTGCACATTCTCAATGTCACTGGGCTTAGTAAGATCGCTGTTTTGTTCTCCCCTGTTTCCCTCCCTTGCCTTGCCGCGCTCTGAAACACTTGTGTACGAGCGCGATAGAAATAAAATATCAATCAATCAAGCATTGCTGTCCGCGGATTGGGCGCAGGGTGCTCAAGGGGGGCAGAGTGTGGAAAGGGGGGGCACCCCTTGTAGCCCTCCCTGGGGGCAGATTTATGCCCCCAGTTAGGTGTACATGAGGTGGCCCCCCATCCAATTGGAGGGAGGGAGGGCCACCAGGAATAAGTGCAGGCCCCCAAATGATGGGGCTTGCAGGTTGGCCCCCTCCTGGGGGCAGATGGCTGATCTGCCCCAGCGAAGGGGGCCAAATAAAATAAAAATCAACTGGGATGGGGTGGGGGTGCCCTAGACACAGGGATTTTTGTTGCCCCACCTGAAAGGGTGGTGGCCCTCCCCCTCCCACACCAAGTGGAAAAAGGGTGCCACCCCTTTTATCCTTCCCTAGGGGCAGATTTATGGCCACTAGTCACCAGAGATTTATTTT
Source organism: Ambystoma mexicanum (assembly GCF_040938575.1). Classification (NCBI taxonomy): domain Eukaryota; kingdom Metazoa; phylum Chordata; class Amphibia; order Caudata; family Ambystomatidae; genus Ambystoma; species Ambystoma mexicanum. The sequence continues at coordinate 1,120,931,126 of NC_090923.1, read as the reverse complement.
ATGGAAAGGGGGTAGCCCTCTCCCACTCACCTCAAGGGGAAATGGGGCACCCCTTTTAGCCCTCCCTGGGGGCAGATATCTGCTCCTAGGAAGGGGCATCTGACCCCAGGGAGGGCTGCATGAGATGCCCACCCCCTGCATTTGGTGTGGTGGGGAAGAGGGTCACCCCCTTATTACATTAGAAAATTACCTGGCGGTTTAGGGTGCCCGCCCTAAAGTGTAGTGTACCATTTTCACATTTTTTTTTCTTTACCAAACTTGCCACTTTCACTTTTCTCCTATGGTAACCCAACTCCAGATAAAGGGGGCCCTCTCCCCCCCCCACCCCAAATGGAGGGGGGGTGTACCTCACGCAGCCGTTTGTAGGAGGCCCGGGGAGGCCTGCATGAGGTGCCCCCGCCACCCATTTGGGGGGAGAGGGCCCCCAAAAATGGTGGGACAGGCCCCCCAGTGGGTGGGGCAGTAAGGTTTGGGCACCCTCGGGCCAGATTGACACACCAATGTGCCCCTCTGCGCCAAGGGGAGTTGGGTTACCAAAGGAAAAAATTGAAAATGGTGCAACGCATTTTAGGGGGTGATGTGGAGCACCCCAAGGGGACAGGGAATTTTCTAATGGGATGGGGCGTTTACTCCCCCCGCAATGGAGTGGATGCCATATCATGCAGCCCCCCCCCGGGACCAGATATCTGCTCCTAGGAAGGGACGCCTGAGCCCAGGGATGAGTGCAGGACAGCCCCCCTTTATCTGCCCCGGGGAGGGCTACATGAGATGCGCCGCCCCTCCAATTGGGGTGGGGGTGGAGAGGTGCACCCCCTTCACATTAGAACATTCCCCAGCGGTGTAGGGGGCCCCTCAGCCCCAGCTAAAGGGCAGCCTGCCATTTTGAATTATTTTCTTTGTTTACTAAACTTGCCTTGGCGCAGAGGGGCACATTGGTGCGCCAATCTGGCCCGGGGTGCCCAAACCTTACTGCCCCACCCACTTGGGGGCCTGTCCCACCATTTTTGGGGACCCTCTCCCCCCACCCCAAATGGAGGGGGGTGTACCTCACGCAGCCGTTTGTAGGAGGCCCAGGGAGGCCTGCATGAAGTGCCCCCGCCACCCATTTGGGGTGAGGGCCCCCAAAAATGATGGGACCGGCCCCCCAGTGGGTGGGGCAGTAAGGTTTGGGCACCCCGGGGCCAGATTGGCAAACCAATGTGCCCCTCTGCACCAAGGGGAGTTGGGTTACCAAAGGAAAAAAGTGAAAATGGTGGAACACATTTTAGGGGGGGCTGTGGGGCACCCCAAAGGGGCAGGGAATTTTCTAATGGGATGGAGCGTTGACCCCCCACCCCCCACTCCCCACCCGCAATGGAGTGGGTGCCATGTCATGCAGCCCTCCCTGGGACCAGATATCTGCTCCTAGGACTGGACGCCTGAGCCCAGGGAGGAGTGCAGACCAGCCCCCCCCCCCTTATCTGCTCCCAGGGAGGGCTACATTTGGCTGTTGTGACCGTAGGTAACACATGTTTTTTTGCTTCGTTTACAGCTTTTTCTACGCGAGCAGCTGCAACGTTATGTGAGTACTGTTTTTTATTATTCTATGGTTAGGGCCCACTGTCAGTGGGGTGGGGTGGGGTGGGTGAGACTGGGGCTGGATTGTTGGTGGTGTGGGTGGGAATGGGCCGTCTGGGCAGATATGTTGGTGGGCTGGTACATAATTGCAGGGGCAGGTTACAAATTGCCCCCCATGCCAGCAGAACATTGGTGTTTCCCAGGGAGTGGATCCCTCTCATGCTGGATGTCCATCTGCAAGCCCAGGCTCCACCTCTGGCTGTGCTACGTTACAGATGTCACCTCCGGGGAGGACTGGGGATCCTGCTGGGGCTCCCTGGAGCTGCTGCTGTGCTTAGGGGACGGTACACCCACATGGTACATGGATGTCCAAGGCCAGGGGACATCACCTCCAACAGTCCTGGAGTTGCGGCTGGGCTGCATTATAGCTTTTCCCTTCGGGGAGATATTGGCACACTGCCGAGACTCCCTGGTGGGGCGAAGCTGTAACGCAGGGCAGCCAGGGCTCCAGCAAAACCGGCAGCAATATCCCTGGCCTTGGGCACCCTTCTCCCATGTGGGTCTTTGCCGGGGGGTCTGGGTAATAAATTCTGGGCCGATTTGCGTAAGTCAGACCTCTGTGGATTCCCACGGGGAACCCCATGCATTTCCCAAAAGAGGACACCGGTGGGAATGCACAGAGGTCTCACTTGCGCGAAGTGGCCCAGAATTTATTACCCAGAACCCCAGACAAAGAGAACGTTGTGTTTTTCCTCACCAGATATCACAATTTGTCAGGGATTGTGGCTAATAAAAACTGGGGCAAATTGCGCAAGGCAGACCTCTGTGGATTCCCACGGGTGTCCTCTTTTTGGAAATGCTTGGGGTTCCCAGTTTTCCTTTCTGGCTTCGACACCCTAGGCCCAAATCTGTAGGTTGCCCACATGAACAAAATGTGCTGTGCCGAAAGGCTTGGGGTTACCAGTGGGTTACCCTTTTCCTTTTGCTCCCCCGGTAAGTGCACCCACACATGTGAGGTACCGTTTTCATCGGGACACCTGTGGGAACGCGGGACGGTAGGCCATGTGTCATTGGCGGCGTGTTTCGGTGGGGTGAGCTGAGTGAAATGTGCGGAAAATGCATTTTTTTTCTCGCCACATTTCACACTTTGCCAGGGCTTCTGGGTAATACATTCTGGGTCGATTTGCGCAAATCATACCCCTGCGGATTCCCACGGGTGTCCTCTTTTCGTAAATGCATGGGGTTCCCTGTTGTCCTTGGTGGCTTGGACACCCGAGGCCCATATCTGTATGGTGTGCCCATCTGGACAAAGTGTGAAATTCAGCTGTCAGAACAGACTTGGGGTTACCTGTTTTTTAGGCTTTCCCCTTGGCGCCCAGGTAGTGCACCCACACATGTCAGGTACCGTTTTCATCAGGACACCTGTGGGAATGTGGGACGGTAGGCCATGTGTTGTTGGCGGCGTGTTTCGATGGGTGAGCCGAGTGAAATGTGCGGAAAATGTTTTTTTTCCCCCCACATTTCGGACTTTACGGGGGTGTCTGGGTAATAAATTCTGGGCCGATTTGCGCAAATCATACCTCTAGGGATTCCCATGGGTGTCCTCTTTTCGGAAATGCGTGGGGTTCCCTGTTGTCCTTGGTGGCTTGGACACCCGAGGCCCATATCTGTATGGTGTGCCCGTCTGGAGTAAGTGTGAAATTCAGGTGTCAGAATCGACTTTGGGTTACCCGTTTTTAGGCTTTCCCCTTGGCGCCAGGTAGGTGCACCCACACATGTGAGGTACCGTTTTCATCGGGACACCTGTGGGAACACGGGATGGTAGGCCATGTGGTTATTGTGTGGTTTTCATAACATTTTGACCCATTTGTTGGTGCTCTTTGTCACACAACCCTTTCATTTTCCAAATGTGCCCTACATTTAGTCGCTGCTTTAGGCACCATACACTATTGTAACCTGCACAAGTCACCTACCCTTGAAAAGATCTGCCTGTGCTCTTTAAAAAAAATGTATGCTTGCCGTTCTTCACCACATTGGTTTTCCTGATTTACACATGCTAAGTGCGTCTGTTCAGGCCGTAAGCATATAACTCCTGTGTACCATGGCTCAGTGTTTGGCTTGTGGTATTGCTTGTTTTGTAAAACACTACAAAAAATGTATGCTTTCCTAACTGCAAGAGCCGGGGGGGGATGTAGCGGAGCATTGCTTTTCTCAAAATTCATAGAAGTCATTGCCGTACCAAGCCAACCATGTCCACCACATACCTTTTTTTTCTGTCATTTTCCCGCTTTTCCCCCAATCTATGGCATTTTCCCCTACCTAGTTGTTGCCCGACCTACGCAAACCACCCCTTCCTAAACTTGGAATTTTGTCTACTTTTCAGAAATGTTTGCCTTTCTGTCCTCCAATTCGGCTTTCCTACCCTTTTCTTCCATTCCGTCCATGCATGTTCCAATTGGCAAAAATGGCCAAAATCGCCTACCTCTCACAAAACGGTTGATAACCACATCAAAATATTTTTTTTTCGTTTCCACTCAGCCTGTTCTTGAAAGATAGGAAATTGGGGAATTCAGCACAGCAAACCATTTGTTCCTAGCTCTTACAAGGAAAAAAACACAGGCTTCTTTGTACATCATTTTATTGGCATTTTTTGAAAAAACATTTTTTTTTCCCTTTTTGGTTATTTTCTCTCACCTCCCTACAGCAACCTAAGATTCCTGGGTGGCGTTACGACCGCCTACATGTGGGGAAGAAAAGGGGGCAAATTTGGCCGAGATATCTCATGCAACAAAAAAGTTACAAGGCATTGAATGACGACACACCGAAATCACCAAAAAAGGCCTTGGCACTGGGGGAAAAACCCGTGGCAGTTAAAGGGTTAAAGCACAGATTGTGTCTTTTATTACCTGCTCGGCTTCCCTAGAATAAGATGGCCCCGGGTTTGAGTTTTATTTTTACAGGTGTCACTTCATGCAGTAATCCTACATCATGTGGTCCACAATTGGTGTGGTATCTGGGATAGGTCTTCCTCAAAATATGCTGGTGGTGCTTTGATCATGGCCACGAGGGGTAGTGGTACCTCTCTTCTTTGAATCATTACATCACAGAGGATTGCAATCTCCATCACTATTTCCCCATCCTCTTCTGTGTCATTAAAAAGTTCCTCGTCTGTCTGGTCTCGCAGAGCCTTATTGGCATCGATGCACAGCACTGTTCTCCACTGGCATCCCTGCATGTCCATTGCTATTACTGCTATTCTTTGTGGTGATACTTGTACTGCATGTATATCCAGGGACACTATTGACCTTGGCCCTATTTCTGGGTCTGCGATTGGGCAAAAAATGAATTCTGAAGGCACCCTCAATTTTTCATTCCTCAATTCTGGCACTACTCTCACTAGTATCCTCAATCCCTGTATGAACATATCTGGATTTACAGGTATGCCACATGTTTGTGGGAAGTTTGCTTGAGGGTGAATGGCTAGCATGGCATGAATCACACACATGCCTGGTGTAGAGCACACTATTGCCCTGTCAGTGAAAGATATGGTCATGTTGAGCTTGCTGAGAAGATCCCTTCCCAGTAAATTAATGGGCGACTCTTCGTAATACAGCAGGGGTGCTCATACAGTCCCCCCCCCCCCACTGTTATGTCTAACTCTTCAGTGTTTGGAACCTCTACCACCGCCCCAGAGAATCCTTGCGTTTCCAAAGTCTGATTAGAAAGTGGGAACCTGCCTTCTTTGAGGCAGGATTTTTCTGCCCCTGAATCCACCATGAAAATGAATTGTTTGTTTCCTATCGCCACCCCTACCAGTGGTTCCTCTGCTGCGTTAAGGGTCGTCGACAGTACTGGACACGCAAGTGTTCTCTGTGGGCTGTCCTATGCTGAATGCCATGGGAGTTCATCAACATCAAAAACATTCCCTGTTACCATCGCTGTCCCTCTACACGGTGTGGGTGCTCCATTTACAGTAGTAGCATAAATGTTGTTATGCATGGGGGGAGTATGTTCATGGATCTGGGGGGGTGGAGATGTGTTTTGTGGGGGCATTTGAATCTTGTTCATGTACTTGGGGTCGGGCTGGCTATCTCGTCTATTCTCGCCCATTGGTAATCCATAAGGGCTCCCTGGGTGGGGGTGTCCATTCTGTTCATTTGGGTACGAATTAGAGGGCCTGCTTCGACATTCTCTCATGAAATGTCCCCACCTCCCACAATTCCAACACTGTCCTTGCCCTCATCCTCGGGGCCCTTCATACCCTGCACCCCCTCCTCTTGGCCCCCTGAATCCTCCTCTATTACCTCGGCCACTGTGGTCCCTCATACTGATTTTCCCCTGACCATGAATCCTGTCCCTTACCTGTCCAGTTTGTCGCCATTTGCATTGGTATTCCCATTTGTCCGTCGTCCTCCTCCTGCTCCCTTCCTGCCGTGCTGGTTGCTGCCACTGCACTAATCTTCAATAGTTTGCTTTGTACTAATTTGGCCTCGTCTGCCAACCGCCGCTGAGCTATCTCCTTTTCCTTCTCTTTGATCCTTTTACAGTGGTGCACTATTATGCTTTGAATTTCAGGCCATCCCTTGGCTTCTATTCCAGCTATTTTATCAAGGGCCTTCTGTACTTCCTTTGGGAGCCCCCGTTTTATAATAAAATAGAACTGGGAAGTTGATTGGTCCCAGGCTGTGCCCGTTTTCGCTCTCCACATGTCCTGCACCCGAAGAATGAAAGACATTGCATCTTTCTCATCTCCCATTGTACACTGCATAACTGACTGTAATTCTGGAGTGTCTGGAAATGTTTCTCTCAAGGCATCCCACACACGTGCTTGCACTGTGTTAAATGAGGCTCCATCATGGCGGTCACAATCTAATGTTATTCTGGGGAACCCCGCCTTTGCCCAGACCCTGTTTGCTTGGTCTCCCACTGCAGATACCAACAGGATTTGAACATCCCCCACCGCCAAGGGCACTCCTGCTGTGTGTTTCTCAAATGCATATATCCACTTACTGGCACCTCCTGACAGAGGGGGTAACTATTTGAGTAAGTTGGCTTTGTCCATTTGGGCCCATGGTATGTAGTTTGGTCTTCCCACTACCCTGTCTATTAGTGGCAGCTGTAGATTTCCCCCCCTTTTTTGGTACTCACCTTTTTCCCTTTCTTCCCAACCACCGCCATGCACCCTGTTCTGTTCCTTAACCTCCCTCTCCACTCTTCCATGGGAGACAACCCCTCCCCCCCAAATGAAGCCCTACCTGTGGCATTTCCTAGCCTCCTTTCTTCTTCTTGCTGCTCTATGTCACACAGATATTGTTCCTCCCTATCTGACGTCACCCCTCCCTCTTCTAACTCGCGTTCACTGTCAGCTGTGTTTATATCTATGATTCGCATGGGGGTATCATTTATTCGAAATAGTATCTCTCCCTTTTTCCATCCACCCCCCCCTACACTCGGCTGGGGCGTCTCATTGCGTTCTACCCGGGAGGTGAGTGACCCCCCCGCCTTGTTCTCCCATGGGCCTTAGGCGGGATAGTTCAGTTCGAGCCATTGTTAGTCGGGAATCTAGATCTTGTGTAAGCTTCTCAATATTGATTGTAGGGGTACTCACCTTTCCTGTCATTCCTTGAATCACATACAGGGGTGCAACTGTGGCAGATGGTTTAAGTATGGATGGCAATGTGGGTTATGCTATATATACACCGGGTCACTATATCCATCTGCACCACTGGTTGTGACAAAAAGGGATATACGTGTGTGACCTCCTATCTTATTCTCATTCTGTGTAACTAGCCCTTCACTGCCAGTTGTTGTCAGGGGAGATGTATTACACTCGCCACTTTTCTCTGGGGGGCACTTCCTCAAACAGCCACCAAAGGTCCAATATTTCTCTCCTGTTTTGCAACTGTTTTCCCTTATATTTAGTAAACAGACAAGTGGCAACCATTTCTAGTACCTCTTTATCAAAAGACCCTCCTTGTGGCCAGACTTGGGGCAATCCCTCTCCCTTCAACTCCATGACCCATTGGTCATGGTATTTGTTGATCTTCTCTGCATACCCTGGCAGGGTTTTACAAATATGGGCAAGGGTCGTCTCTGCGCCCATTGTACCTAACTACACACGTTACTCAACTGACAGCCCTCGTCTAGACTCTTATACTGAGTTGGTCATATAAGAAGTGTGTCATGCAACTTTTCTTGAAAGAAATGACCTGTTCACTCGCTTCTCATTAATTCTATCCCACATCAATGTGAACACAACTCCTTCAATACAGTGTCAGGCCAATTAATTAATGTTCATTTACAAAAGACAATGTTTCCACAAGAGACCAACACGTAACGAATATCACATACAACGGAAAACATAAACAACATAAATTGTACTTCACCTTCCCTAGTGCCCCATCTACCCTGCTTAATTGTACTTCCCTTGAACAATCCTCTCCCCTTACTTTGCTCCAGTCCACCCAAGAGGGAGGGGAAGGGAGGGAGGGAGAGAGAGAGAGGGAGAGAGAGATAGAGATAGAGATAGAGAGAGAGAGAGAGAAAGAGTTGGGTAAGACAAAGTAGGAAAAAGCGTTTCTAAATACTACTCTGGGTCTTCCTTTGAGACCCCCTACGTTATCTTCTTTCACCTCAGTTTTCCCATATCCATATATCCTGTACTAGTCGAGATAGCACTATACGGTGCCGCCTTCAACCCTTCAACGGAGATCGGATCCCTTTAACCTCTTTTGACCTTGTATTCTGTCAGTGTCCTAATGGCCAAATGCGATAGAATGAGGATAGAATGGAATATAGAGAAGACCCAGACCCCCAGGACCTTTCCTCCCTGTGCTACAGATCTCTACACCTGTTCAACCCAAATTATGCCGTGTGTCCCAAGACGTTCTAATCTGACTCCCACCCTCCTTTTAATATCGCCCGCACTTGGTACTCACATGTCCGTCTTGATCCGACACCCTCTGGGCTCGATCGGTCAGTGCGCCGCTCCTCGCTCAAAGATCTGGCGAGTGGTACAGTGGGTTTTGTAAAGGGGGATCCCGTACCCTTTCGCCCTATTGCGTGTGCACCTCTAGGTGTGCTGGTTGCCGTTGGCGGGTAGCTCTTGAGGGAGTGCGCGCTGGGCAGTGGTCGAAGTGCACGAAAAGTAGTAGTGGAACTATGTTCCCTACTGGCCTGCACCGCTCCCCACAGACCCCATCGCAGTACCCCCTCCCATGCACAATAAACCCCCCCCAAAAATGTGCCTGCTCTTTAAGGAAACGTCCTGTGCAGTGCACTGAAAGTGCACGTTTCAACTTCTTCCTACACTTTTATTTTAAAACGAAACCGTTCCGGAATGGTTTCTTTTTAAAATAAAATAAAAGTATAGGAACTGTAAAACTTAATTAAAAGAAGTACAGGAGCACCGCTCCCGACCACTCCTGCCCACTTCGACCACTGGCTCTGGGTCATGACAGGGGGACGTCTCGTGCCAGAAGGACGGAAAAGAACGCTATCATGTCGGGGTCGCCAATGTAAGTGAGAGGCCCCCAAAAATACAGTTAATTCTCACAATCGAGTCAATCAAGACACACCCCAGGAGGGAATGAGACCAAGACCAATTGCTGTTGATAAGAAAAGGCTTTGGGCCTCATCACGAGTTGGGCTGTAGCCCTTAAATGCGGTGGTAACGGTATTACAGCCGCATTTAAGGGCTGGCCCTATCACGAGTTGGGCGCTAAATGGGCTGTTTTACCTCCAGCCTTTCTCTGGAGGTGAAAATCCCCTGTTTTCTGCTGTATTACCGCCGGCTGTATTAGCCCGCATAATTAGCGCTGAAAATACCCCATTGAATCCAATGGACCCAATTGGGAATGGGGATTTACCGTTAACACCCAACTTGTGATGCAGCGGTAATACAGTCAGACCGGTCGGTGCTAGGGCTATTACAGTCGGCGGTATTACAGCCGGGAATACAGCCCAACTCGTGATGAGGCCTTTTATCTAAAATGGGGCAAGCAGAATCTACTCTGCTCACACCAAGAGCGCTCTGCAGAAAACATGTTACAATTTACTATTATACACAAAATTCATCATCAAGCAAAGGGAAGGGGCCTAAGGGGCACATGAACAGTTTTGTTGAGCTGAGCGGGATCGAGCGGTCGCCCGCAGCCCTGTGTGGCCATTTGTGAGGCTTGTCCGTTCCTGGCCCCGTTGGGCTTCCAGTGAGTTTCTTCATTTTTCTTTCTTTTTTCCAGGCACTGTGTTTTTGTATCTCGTGCTCTGTGCGCGTTGTCTGCCCCCCTCACTTCTTGGTCCTCCTCTCCCCTCCCCCTCCCCGCCTCCCTGCCCGCCCACACCCCTCTGATTGGTCTCCTCTGGGTCCCCCCCAGGACTACGCGATGACCGCTCCCCACGCTCGCTTCTTAGTTGAGCTGAGCGGGATCGAGCAGTCGCCCGCAGCCCTGTGTGGCCATTTGTGAGGCTTGTCCGTTCCTGGCCCCGTTGGGCTTCCAGTGAGTTTGTTCATTTTTCTTTCTTTCTTTCTTTTTCCAGGCACTGTTTTTGTATCTCGCGCTCTGTGCGCGTTGTCTGCCCCCTGCCCTCTCCCTCCCCCTCACTTCCTGGTCCTCCTCTCCCCTCTCCCTCCCCACCTCTCTGCCCACCCACACCTCTATCTTCCCCCATCCTGTAAACCTAACCCCCCCTGGGCAGCCCCCCTGCCCGGCAGCCCCCTCAGCTAAGGGCCCCCTTAGGCAAAGGGCGGCTCCTACGGCTCCCAGTGTGTCTGCAGGTGTCCGCAGGGGACGCCCGGCGCTCCCTCGCAGGACTCTCAAACTTAGGTGGCCTCTCCACTGGGTACCTATCACGCATTTACTGTGCTTTACTGTTTGAAATGTGGTAAACTAGGGCTTTTTCTCCCCTCGCAGGACTCTCAAACTTAGGTGGCCTCTCCACTGGGTACCTAACACGCATTTACTGTGCTTACTGTTGTTCTGAAATATGGTAAATTAGGGCTTGCCGCTCACTCCTGTCTGCTTGCTCTTGTCTGTCTTACCCCCCACTCCCTCCTTATTCCATGGTGCTCTCTATCTCGCCTATCTTCTCTAAATGCTTCTCCATTGACTATCCTGCTCTCCTCACTAAATCTGGTAGGAAAAAGTTTAAAAAGGACATCCTGGTCTCCAACCCAGGCCTCCCTATTGCTGACACCTACACTAATGCCTCCTCCAAGGAAACTCTCACTGACATCCTCTTTTTCGTGCCTTCTCCTGACCTATGAACCCTTCATATGGTCTCTGTGCTCTCTCCTTTCTCCTCTTCTCCCATTAATGGTGGCACCCGTTGGGATGTTCTCTTAGCCCCTTCCACTCCTCTATGGCCATCATTAATGTCTACGCTAATGGGACCGCCTTGGTCCAAGGCCCTCAAGCCAACCTTCATCTCTTTGATAGACGCTTCCCGCATCTCATCAACTTCCTTTCCTCTTCTGCTGTCCCCCCTCCTCTGTCCTCGGCTACCTTGCCTCCACCCTCCCACCCTGCCCCCTCACGTGCTCCTTCACCTCCGCAGGGTGTACCTCTAATCTGTACCCCTCCCCGGAAGTCCTTCAAGGATGGCAACCTTCTCCACATTGCCACTCTTAAACATTCCTCTGATATCTGTCGCCTTTTGAGGAACTGGACCTTGACATCCTCGGTCTTACTGAGACATGGTTCACGGCCAGCTCTGTCACCAGCTTTGACACACTCCTACCTGACGGTTACAAGATCCTCTCCGTGCCCAAGCCCAACCGTGCTGGGGGGGGTGTGGTCCTTATCTTCCCTGAGTGGATTCCTGCCACTGTCACGCCTACGCAGACCTACTCCTTTTTTGAATGCCTTGTCTGCCGACTCTCTCTCTCTCTCCTAGCCATTCCCTTACCATGGCTATCTATCGGCCTCCTGGTCAAATTTCCTCCTTCCTCTCCGAGTGGGCAGACCTCTCCTCCTCACTCCTGTCCTCAACCACTCAACTCCTCTTTCTTGGTGACTTCAACATCCACCTGGATGCCTCCTGTCCTCCCTCTGGACTCTTACGCGACCTCTGCGACTCTCTCTCACTCTCTATCCTCCCGTCTGGGCCGACTCATTCTGCAGGGCACACCCTTGATGCTCTGATCTCTTCTGACCTTCCCCTCTCTGTCTCTCTCTCCACTCCTCTCTCCTGGAGTGATCACTTTCTCCTATCCTCCCACCTCACCTTCCCTACCCCACAGGCAAAGCCACCCTCATCACTGGCACCCTCCTTCTCGGTCATCCGACCCATGAAGCGTGTGTCAGTTGAGGCTTTCGCTTCCACCTTCTCCCTCCCACCCCTTCCTTCGGCTGACTCCCACCCTGGCACAGACCTTTCCTCTCTCCACTCTTCTATATCTGATACTCTTGATATCCTTGCCCCTGTCATGAGAATCTGCCTGAAGCCCAAAGCCAAATGTAACTCCTGGTATGACTCAAATCTCCTCACCCTTAAAAGCAAGTGCAAGGTGGCAGAGAGGAAATGGCGTGCTTCATGTGCATCCTCTGATAAACTGGCCTGCCGCCTGCGCCAAAGGCAATACCGGCTCTCCGTTCTCACCAAGAAGAGAGCCCTTATCCAAGCCCGCATCTCTGCGGCATCTAACAATTTGGCCGAACTCTTCAAAATCTGCAAGGAGCTGGCCAACCCTGCTGCAGTCTCTACCTCTCCTGTCCCCTCCCAGGCCCTCTGCATGGCACTGGCCTCTCACTTCATCTCAAAAACTCAGAACATCCTGTCCTCACTCTCCTCCTATCACCGCCCCCCTCTATCCCCTGCTCTTCCTCTGGCACTTTTTTCTGCTGGCGAGGTTTCGAGATAAGTCCGATCTATGAAAGTCTCGTCTAAACTGGTCCACCCCTGTTCCTCCAAAACTATCAAGGACCACATCGACTCCTTGGCTCCTGCCCTGGCTGACTTCTGCAATCACTGCTTCGCCTCTGGAGTCTTCCCATCCCCCCTCAAGCACTCCCTTGTGCACCCCCTTCTTAAGAAACCCTCTTCCGACCCCTCCTGCCCGGCTAACTATCGCCCACTCTCTATCACTCCCTTCCTGGGCAAGCTCCTGGAGAAACCGGCCATCTCCCAGCTTAATCTCAATGCTGAATCTGTTGGTAGTCTTCATGACCATCAGTCTGGCTTCAGAGCTGCCCGAAGCACGGAAACCGCTCTCCTGAACATCCTAGAGGACCTGCTCTCTAACACCCCATGTGTTCTCATTTTGTTAGATCTCTCTTCTGCCTTTGATACTGTCAACCACACCATCCTGCTCAACTGTCTCTGTGATAAACTGGGTATCACTGGTCAGGCTCTGGCGTGGCTGACCTCTTTCCTCTCCAATCGACCCTCCCAGGTCCAACTGGGATCCTTCCTCTCTGACATATTTTCCTCTACCTGTGGTGTCCCCCAGGGATCTAACCTCTCTCCCTGGCTGTTCAACCAGTATCTGGCACTTCTTGCCCACCGCATCGCCACTCTCTGCCCCAACTTTCAGTGCTATGCGGATGATACCCAGCTCATTTTCAGGCTACCCTCGGCCTCCTCTTCCCCTTCCCTCATCTCGGATTGTATTTCTGCTATCCATGAATGGTGTGCCGCCAACAACCTCTGCCTTAATGCCAGTAAGACTGAGATTCTCCTCATCGGCACACCCACTCCCTGCTACCCTGCAGCTCTCTGGCGGGCCTCTCTTGGCCCTCTTCCTGCTCCTACCTGCAAGGCAAAAAACCTCGGGGTCTTCGACTCCACACTCTTTCTCCCCTCACATATCTGAAGTGTCTAAGAGGTCACACTACCAGCTACACCTCCTCAGAGATATCCTTCCTTTCCTCTCCTTCCCCCAGAAGCTCAGTGTCTCTAGAGCCCTGGTTCTCTCAAAGCTGGACTACTGTAACAGCCTCTATCTAAATCTGCCTGCCTCTACTCTCCGCCCTTTGCAACTCATCCAGAACAGGACTGCGAGACTTGTCCTTGGCCTCAAGCCCAGGGACCGTATCTCTCCAGGACTGAAATCACTACACTGGCTCCCAGTGACTGCGAGGATTAAGTTCAAAACCCTCTGCATTGTCCACAAGGCCTTCTGGGGCCTGGGGCCTGAATACCTTCAACTCTCTCTTCCTAAATATCTTCCTTCTCGAGCTCTTCGCTCATCCGCCTCCAACTCCCTCAGGGTCAGCCGCTTCTCCAAGCAACGAGTTGGGGGTAGATCTCTCTCCGCAGCAGGGGCCTCCCTATGGAACAGCCTTCCTGCCTCCCTGAAACTTTAGGAGAACCATCTCTGGTTCCGGAAGCACCTCAAAACCTTCCTCTTTGCCTCTGCTTTCTCTCCCCCTCTCCCCTGCTAAAATCACTGAAACTGCACTGAATCTGCAATCTGGCCACTCACCGATCTCAGTCCTTGGCCCAGCCACTCTACCCTGCACTGCCTACCTGGCAACCCCTGCACTGCGGGACTGTCTCTGTACCCCTACAGCCCCTCCTCCCAGCACTTGTCTGCACTTACCTTGCACTTGCCACCAGCTGACCCTTATTATTTATCTTGTATTATACTAACCCTGTACTGCACTTTCCCCTCTCCCTTTCCCCCTGTACTTTTCCCTTCCCCTCTACCCTGCACTTGCACGATCTGAATGACACCTGGCCTAGTAGGATCGTTGTCTGGCTCCCCTTGCCCCCCCTTTCCTCATCGCGCCTTGAAACACTTATGATTTGGCATTTGTAACGCGCCTATATACATCATATCAAGGGCGGGCACCTATAGGTGCCATAGGGTCGGAAGGGGGTGGTTGGTTGAGGAGCATGTGGTGTTGGAATGGAGCTCCTCGGGTCAATCGGTCAGCTGGGCTCATCGAGTTGGCATGTGGAATCGGCAACTTATTATGCTGTTATTTATTAAATAACCATTTGCCCATGTGGCCACACATTCCCATTCATTCACTACAATAATCTTCTTGTCCAGCGGGCTGAAGGGCTGTGGGCTAAGACACTTAGGAAGACGTGTTTCAAGTACAGGTTAATTTATTATTGGGCGCAGGTTAAAATAGTCATTAAATACATCGCTTGATCTGTTGAGAGGCAGACTGAACTGCGTGTTGATACAATTTGAGATATACTGGCTAAATAGGTGAGGCTTTTGAGGTCGATGTGTGGTCTGGAATGTCCATCTGATGAACAACAAAGAGGGCTTTAAATCCACAACTGGAGTCCCACGTTAAAGAATGGGTCACACAAAAAGGCACATACCATTTCTGTCATAAGTCTCATTGTGGGGGGGGGGTCACTGGTCGGTTGTCTAAACATCATTGAATCTCTGTTAATCTACCTAGACACCATGAGGGGTAGATGCGACTCAAAACATCCTTGCAGTATAGTTCTGCGTTGCAGAAAGAAACAGGGCTTTCAGGGATAGATCTTACATACAAACTTTTATACGTGGCTTACTATAATACATTCAGATTATACTAGTTTAGAAGATACTTTATTTTCTAGCTGGTTAAATATTCTCATTGTAACAAAACTCATTAAAAATTATGCGTGTGCTTAAGCTAGTGTTTATCCTTCATTAAAAACAGTTTATGGCTCAGGGGTCTGTGCATGCAGCCTTAACACATGTTGCATTCTACTGAGAGTAACTGGTTGGTGTATTACGTTTTACACAATATCGTACATGTATTTACATTTGAATTAAAAAAAATGAGGTAGCTTAGTGCTGGCGTATACAGTGTTATGCTGGTTATGCATTTCGTTATTACAGTCTATTTCTCGTAACAGTGTCATATCATTCGTTAATATACATCACACATTCATGACAAAACTCTATCGTTAGAACTTTTACTTGTACAGATATTATACCGTGTGCTAATATCTTAATTGTATTACTTTTGATCTTTCATTATTTTGCATGCAAAAGGCACTTTGGCTTTCTTCTTATAAAAGCGCAAACAATCAAACAGACTTGAGGGTTGCTTCTAACTGTTGACCCTGCTTTAACCAATATGGGGATGGTGTTCTTTATGGCCAGGGTCTATTGGGTGTGGGGGCAGGTTTATAGAGACTGATGGCTTCTGCACTGGCCCCTGTTCTGGGCCGGATGAGGGTCAATGAAGTGTGACGGAAGGCAGAAGATACAGTGTAAATTTTGTTGCATTCCAGCGGCTAGTCTCATGAGAACCGAACTGCAGAGACTGCAAAGGGGAAGGAGGTGGGGGGAGTAGCTTGCTCGCTGTGTGCGCCTGGCTGGGAGAACTGCAGGCCTGCATTGAAACTTCACAACTGTCCTGCCATTGCAAAATGGAGTCAGTAGCTCACAAAATGGAGTCCTATCAGCTCTGGTCTTATGCTGTCTTAAGGGGAGTCAAAGTTCCTAAGGGAATTCCCACACAAGTCCTCTGGGGCTGGTGCCCTAAACCCAAAGCAGCCGTGACTGGGCTTACCCAGGAAGTGTAGGAATGGGGGGGGGTTCAAAAGGCCCCCTCCTTCCACTCAAGAACAAGGCTTGTGCAGTCTCCCAAAGTGTACTGCATACAATCTTGCCGAACACTGGTGTCAGGCAGTGAGGATCTATTGTAGAGTTGTTACATTGAGTATTTTGCTTTGCTTGTGTTCAACTAAACCCCCGCAAGGCTAAGCTCCATCGGAACAGCAATTGTAGCATGCCAAATATGGATAACTTCAGTCATGAAGCCCGGATAATTTTAACAGTTCATCAACTGAAAGAAATGCCTAAAGTCGGGAATCTTACTGTAAAAGGAAAGCACAATTAGTTGATTACAAGGTTGTTGAATCACCCAAGTTTGGGCCTTCAACACCTACTAACATACATGTGCAAATTGATCATGAGGATGATAGTTCGGAGTCTAACTCTGTCTTAGAAGAGTCAGAGGAGGTATAGGAGTCCCAGGATAGGAGCCCCTCTTTGCCTCAGCCTGCCCTTTTGCCTCAAACCATGTCCACTGGGACCCCACAAGGTCCAACACTGAGTCCAGAATGTGTCTCTTGAGAAAATGAGACTTGAATTGGAATTTAAAAAGTTGCAGGCTCAAGCTGAAGCCAAACATCAGGACATCAAGCTCAGGGATTTGGAAATGTAACATGCTATAGAAATGAAAAGATTGTCTCTTGAAAATGTTTCCCTCCCAGAGTCCTCTAGGTCTTCCAGTCCCAAGAGGCCTCTCCTGCCTAAAGAAGCAGTGAGTATGTATGTGAAACTTGATATTTTGGATTGGTTGGGTGCCTTTTGAGTATAATCATGGGATTAAGGGTCTCACAGGGAATTGGCCAATTCCTTGGCTTTTGTCTAGGCTTCCCCAGGTTGCAACTAATGCTGTAAAGGAGGCGGGTGAAATTGAAAGACAGGAGTATAAGAATGTGATGAATAATATTGGTAGGTGCACTCTAACCCTTTTCCTAATATAGGTTTTGTATTGGTTTAATTGGATTTATGATCAGTCCAGGCTATATGGTGGTCTATGGCTGCATGGCTCCATAGGGACTGGTATACACCAACCGGTCTGTAATTTAAGAAAGGGGGTCTGAATTTCTATGTTAGCCCATGCGCATTAAGAGTATATAGTTCTATTGAATATAGCTTATCAATAATTTACGAATGGACACTATTTAGTGACAGAAAACTCGTTTTTAATTCAATCTTGTCAGTATATTTATATACATAATTCATAACAATTGTGTGTCAACTCCTCTAGGAGGCATGTGCGTATGTTTCGCCCTTTCTTGAGCTTTTTCAAGGCACTAGTACATCAGTTTAATACATTGTGTATTTGTCATAAGTATAGTGCAATATATACATTGTATAGAAGTTTGCAATCAAAATTCACAAAAACGTGTTCCTTAGTCTTGTGTTAGTGAAGGTTCTGATTGAGCATATCTCTATGTCTCAGGAGCAAATGCTAAACTAGATGCTGTTGGGATGTTACCACCCAGGATCGGGGGACTGTGATGAATTGTATTTCATATGCTGATATGCTGATGACTTTTTGTTAATGGATCGCTCAAAGATAGGGTTACAGAGGTTAATAAATGCCTTTTCGGCTTTCATCAAAGATATAAAATTGAAAATTAATCCTACAAAAACTGTTGTAATAAATTTGGGAAAATGTAACAGTGTAAACTCAAAGCCTGTGTGGTGTGTAGAAGGAACCCAGTTAAGATTACAGAAAGCCATAAAATATTTAGGATATACCTTTGCAAGTAATATGACGGTATGCTTTGCAAAGAAATGCCTAGAATCTAAGGCGAAAGAGGCTGGAAATCAACTAAAAGCCATTGAAAGGAAGTTTGGCAAATTCTCAATGAAGGGTTGTAGAGATTTCTACATGTTAAAGGTTATACTGAGGTTAACATATGGTTTGGAATTTTATCCGATGAAATTGACTCCCATATTAAAAACTATAGAAGCATCAATCTGGAAAAAAGTGTTATTTTGCATACCAAAGTGCACACCATTAGAAGTCATTAGATATGAGTTTGGTCTCTGTTCACTAAAATGCATAATGGAAGGTAAAAGAGTGATGTTGTACAGAAAATGTATAGTGGCAGGGCCTAATTCGTTATATAAAATAATAAAGGAAGGTGTAACAGAGAAATATATGATGGAGTTAGAACTAGAGGTGAAAAATATTTTATTGAATCTTAGTGTTTCAATGAAGTGTCTCATAGAGAAACCTACAGAGATCAAAACATTGATGAAAGCCTTTGATTGGGTGAATAACAATGCAGTGATTATGAATTCAAAGATATACAATCAATTAGTATCCATGTGGAAATGGATACCTGAACTTGAACCATATTTAATAAAGTATCCGTCTAGGAAATTCCGAAATAGAGTGATGCGATTTAGGTTCAATGTTTTAAATACAAATTAAATCTGCCACGTAAGAAAATTAACACTGTGTACAAGAATTCATGTAGATTTTGTGAAAAACCAGAGGCTGTGGAAACATTATGTTGCTAGTATGCCCTAGGTTGGCGAACGAAAGACTTGTCTACTTCTCTGAATTTGTATCTGATACATCCTATGTATTTAGGGAGCAATTGTGGTTTGAAATGCTGCATGGGACAAATACAGCACTGAAGTGCAAAGTGATAGACTTTTTGCCATTCATTTGCAAAGAGACGTGACCAAAGATCCCGCAAGTAAAGCCAGAGTTTGAAAGAGACACGGAAGTTTGGAACTGGTTGTTTTAAAGATTATCAGAATATTAAGGTTTTAAGTTACTTCTAGATTGTCTAGTGAAGATCAAGGTTACTCAGAAGATTGTGATCCTAAATAAGGATATGAGATACATGATTTTAACCTTGACATTTATGAAATGTACTTGTGGTCCAATGAGTGGTAAATTGTTATGCTGATCTGTACGTTTGTTTTTACGTGTTTTTTATGAGTTTTGTATAATCATTGATTTGTAAAGGTTTCAATAAACCAAATACAATTAAAACATTTTTTAAAAAAGATTGAGCATATTTCTGTGGCTAAAGCTAACCTCGACCTAAGATTTTCAACTCTACTACCACCACTAAAATGATGTGGGACCTATCTAGCCTCCTAGTAAATAACACCAAAGGCTCATCTGAAATACTTATGCTGGGCGACTTTAATCTAGGATTCAATGATCCAGAGGACGAACAAACCCAGGCAAAGGCACCCACGCTTGCTGAACACCGCCTAAACCAAAAAAGTCCTCTCTCCAACTCATGTCAAAGGAAGGACCCTAGACTGGGTAGCCACCTTGAACTGTCCCACCGATATTACTAAAATCACCCCCCAACCATGGAATGACCACCATCTAATTTGACTTCTGCCTAACTTTAGACAAATAGCCAATGACAAAATTATGGCACCTTGTCTCCCCACTAGATCCCAAAAAAATATTACACCTGACAAACTTCTACCTCTCCTCCTCCCCGCTATTAATGCTCAGATCCCGATACTCTGGTGGATCTCTACAACAATACTAAGACTAAGGCCCTTGACACCATTGCGCCTTTTAAGCTACCCAAGAGTAACGAGCAGGCCCACCTCAACGCCTGGTTGACCCCTCTCCTTAAATAAATAAGATGCAGAAGAGAAAACTAGAAAGTCTATGGCGACACTCCCCGAGAGAAGAAAACAAACTGCAATTAAAAATCTTGGCAAATAGCTACAAGAAAGAAATTATCCGCACAAAAAAAAAATCTCTTCAACGTTAGAATCTCAAATGCCAGTTCCAATTCTAAGGAACTGTTTGTGATCCTTCGGGAACTAGAATCACCCATACTTCCTCCTGACAACTAACCCAAAGACAGACAATGGTGCACCAGCATCCAGAACGCCTTAGCTAACAAAATAACACTGCAAACCAAAATTGCTAAATTTTTTTTAAAAAAAGCTTCCTTGCCCTCTACCGACGCGCTAACTACCATCCCTACTAAAGACAAGCCCAGCCCAGCACCGTTTAAATTCACCAAAGTATCCATTCAGGAAACTGAAAAGATTATCGCATCCCTGAAGCCTTCTAATTGCAAAGGTGACAATTGCCCTGCCCAAATAATTATGGATGCTGCAAGAGATTTAGCCCCTTCATCTCTAGACTAATTAATGCTTCCTTTTGTCTAATACTGTCCCAAGCAATTTAAGAGTCCTGGGTTTTAGCTCTTCTGAAGAAACAAACGCTAGACCCCTCCATTCCTACTAATTATAGGCCCATTACCATGGTCCCCTTCCTCCTCAAGATAATAGAGTAGCCTATCTTCGAATTCAGAACTGTCTTGAGACTAACCAGCTCTTAGGCTCCCGCCAATCCGGATTCAGACCACAACATGTTACGGAGACGGCCTTAATTGACCTCAAGGCACAACTTGACGAGCTCAACGATAAAGGAAACACTGCCATGTTGCTCCTCCTTGATCTGTCTGCTGCCTTTGACTTGGTGGACCACGCAGTTTTATGTAAACACCTAGCATCGGCTGTCCATTTCTCAAGCGAAGCCATAGCCTGGGTCCAGTCATTCCTGGATAACAGAGCTATGCAAGTCTTCTCTACCTCGGCAGATCCAATTCAAACATGTGGCGTTCCACAGGGCTCTTGTGTCTCGCCAACTATGTATAATATTTTTACCAAGCCCTTATTCAACAAATTGGACAGACTGGGTGTCACCTACACGAACTACACAGACGACACCCAGATCCTTATTCCCCTTTCGGGCAATTTTGTCTCTGATACGGCCTTGGTAAATGAAATATACATCCTCATTCAGGCACGGATGGCAACTCATGGCCTCTGCCTGAATGACGATAAAACAGAGATCCTGATTCTTGGCTCCGCCACTAATCTACAAAAATGAATTATTCTGCCTTCAACATCGATGGAAACATAATTACAGTAGACAAAGAAGTGAAGACGCTAGGTTTCTACCTTCACTCTACCTTAACCTTGAAAAAACAGGTAAACTGTTTGGCTTCGACTGCCTACACCTGTACACTTATTAGATCATATAGGCCCTTCCTTACACAAGCTAGTTGCATTATGCTAGCCAATGCCCTAATATTATCTAAACTTGATTATTCCAACACCCTATATCTGGGAGCCAACAAATACATGACACTGCAAAACAATGCCCTTAGAACGGCCTTGCAACTCCCGAACAGAGAACATGTATCCAATACGAGAAGAGACCATCGCTGGCTTAAAATCAGTGATAGGATCCTCTTCAAAACAGTTTCGTTAACCTTCAAATGTCTAAATAACGCAGCCCCACCTTATCTCATGGAAAGAATAATCAGAAGAACATCAACCCGCCCTTCTAGAGTGGCTAACTCCCACTGCCTACAAATACCTAGATTCAGGTAAAAAATAAAAAAAATGTTTAAAAAAACTGGCGGAAACAGCTTTCCAGTAAAAGCTGCCCAGCACTGGAATGCACTCCCACTTGATTTTACAATAGATCATTCCTACTATAGCTTCAGATGCAACACCCTCAACTGGCTAGGATGCATCAACCACTATGACTAACCGACTTGCACTAGCCCCGGAACCTACGTCCGCTTGTAACTCTGTACCCAGTTCCTTACTGTATTTTACTGACTCTGTAATTAATGCATGTATTTACCCTACCTTATCTCTCTCTCTACTTTGTAACCAAGCTATAAGTAACCTTTGTATTCTGTTGCGCTCAGTTATCTAAGGGTTCGGTGCGCCCTACAAATTAATAAACATATGGCAAGTGTTAACTTTGAATTATTGGCTGAAGACCCCATTGGCGTCTCAGCCAGTGTTTCATTAGTTTCCCTGGCTCTGTGTGAACAGCAGAATGTAGTTGTGTAGAACTCCATTCCAGACAACACAAAAGAATACTATAAGGACAGTGTACTTGTAAATGCACAGGAGACCCCTGCAATTAGAAACAGTGGGGCCAGCATTACAGTAGTGGATGAAACCTTATTCATGCCTGAGGATACTGCTGAGGCACCCAAAGGTCCCACTACGCTTGCTGGAGGCACACTCCAGATGTTTCCTATACTGCCAGCTCTCATCCAGTGCAAAAATATGACTGTAAGAATACCTGTCAGTATACAAAGTGAGGTGCCTGGGAGAGTCCTGTTGAGGAATGACTTAGACTTGAGAGTTGAATCAAGCAACCCTAGGCCTCCCAGTAAAAGGAAGCAGGAGCAAATTAGATTGGCCATAGAGGCACCTTTAGAGGACTCAGTGGGCTGTTACAGAAGGACCTATAACTCCCAGTCCACAGGAAGGACACCCTTCAAATTCCAATCAAGAGAAGGAGGCAAAGAGGAAACTCCAATGCCTCAGGAAAGAAGAAAGGTGACACTTTTGTGCACAAAATAAGGACATCACAGCAAGGACAGTCAAAGGTCACACCTGTGACCTCTCTACCAGCTGAGGCTGAGTGTAACAACCAGGAAATGGTGAATCAGCTACCTTTGAAACAGAGTTGGAAGAAGCCCTTCCCTATGCTGGAGATCTGGATCCTGAAGACCACCCGGAGCTGCAGACTTTGCTTCCAGAAGGTGGACCCTATAGGGCAGACTTCAGCAGAGGTCAAAGAGCGTTTCCTACTCTTGAAGGACTTCGCCAAAAAGCAGCTTCCCAGATGGATGGGCAAGAGCCAGGGAAGCGCATGCTGCACTGGGAGGATGGCCTTCTTAACAGTGAGCCTATTGAGTCAACCACAGGGGACTACAGAAGACTTGTAATGCCTCAGGTGGTGAGACCGCAGTTTCTACAGTTAGGCCATGAAATTCATCTAGCTGGTCACTTACATTTTTAGGAGACCAAGGAGAGGATTTATCTTTATTTTTACAGGCCAAAGATGGGGTCTGATATATATAAATTCTGTAGAAGCTGTCACACTTGTCAGACTTCTAGCAGGAGTGGAGCCAAGAGCATAGCACCCTTGGTGCCTCCACTCCCAGTGGTAGGAATTCCATAGAGAGTAGGGATTGATATTGTTGGTCCCCTAGACCCTCCCATATCTTCAGGCAACCGATTTATATTGGTTGTAGTAGACTATGCTAGCAGGTATCCTGAAGCCACACCTATGAGTACAGTTACTGCTCAGGCAGTGGCTAAGGCCTTCCTTGGTATTATTACCATGGTTGGTTTTCCTTAGGAGGTTATCTCAGACAGGGGGAGCAATGTTATGTCCCACTATATGCAGGCCATGTGGAAAAACTGGAGTGACCTTCAAGTTCTCAACAGCCTACCAAACCAATGGGTTGGTGGAGAGGTTTAATAGAACTATGAACAGCATGATTTGTGCTTTAGAGGAACCCCTTAAAGGAATGTGGGACCTTCTACTGCCATGCTTATAGAAAAGACCCCCAGGAAGGGGTTGGTTTCAGCCCCTTTGAGCTCCTCTATGATCATCCAGTTAGAGGTCCATTGGCTCTAATCAAGGAAGGGTTGGGGAGTGCTTCTTCCCTCAAGCCAGTGAGAGTCACTGACTGTTAGGTCTCTGAAGGAGAATGACACAAATTAATCCACAAGCATCTGATAATTTGAAAGCAGGTCAGGCTCTGGTTAAACATTGGCATGACATGAAGGCCAACATGGTGGAGTTTACTCCAGACCAGCTAGTTCTAGTTATGGTGCCTACAAGGCAGAGGGCCTTACAGGACTAATGGATTGGACCCTTCAAGGTTGTGGGCAAACTGGGAGAGGTCAGTTACTTGGACAATCCCAAGGAGGCCCCTAGAGTCTTTCACACTAACCACCTAAAGGCATATGTATCCAGACCAGAACTAGAAGCTTTGCTCTTAGCATCTGGTCAAGAGTTGGAGGAGAGTGAACCTCTCCTCCAATCTGGACCTTCTCAGGGGACAGCCTTTAGATAGGAAAATAGGAGCTAATCTCTCTTCTGATCTGACTCTGCAACAACATGAGGAGTACAAAGTTCTGTTGATCAGTTTGCCTCCCTGTTTTCACTAACACCAACTTTGACCCCTTGGGACCAGCATGATAGCCTCACTGGTGACTGTCTCCTTGTCAAAAGCAGGGGTTACAGAATGTCGGACCATGTAAGAATCCACATAAAGGAAGAAGTCAAGAAGATTCTTGATCTTGGGGTAATAGAGCCATCTACAAGTCCATGGGCTAGTCCAGTTGTACTAGTACCGAAGGCAGGATCCAAGGAGTTGAGATTCTGTGTGGATTATAGAGCGCTGAATGCAGTCACCATGACTGATGCCCATCCTTTACCTAGGACAGATGAGCTGGTGGATAAACTTGGTTCAGCCAAGTTCCTCGGTACATTTGACCTAGCATCAGGCTATTGGCAAACAGCTCTGACAGACAAAGCCAAAACTCCAGACTCTGTCCAAGCAAAGCTGACCCAGCCTGAGCCACCTCAACAGAGTGCTGGATCCCAGAAGCAAGGAAAGCCCACAAGGTGTCCAAGAACCACGGTGGTGCCATTTGTGAAAAGCTGAAACTGCGTAGTGCCACTGATATGAAGTTTGCCCATTGCTGCCGCTGACCTTCGAATCGTAGTGCAGCAGTCCCCAGGCATCCTCCCTCTTGTCCCCACGACTGAGGCCCAGGAACAGCAGGATCTGCCAGACTACAACAGGAACAGAAGCCAGCTCGAACCAATTTCTTCAGACATAAAGTACTGTGAACTAAGGGGTACTTACCTCCTTGTGTAGCATTGCTAGCTCTCAATTGAGACTTGCATTGGATGCCCCTTTGCAGAGTTGCTTGCAGCTTTACCCATCACAAGCCTCCCAGCGTGTGGCCCAACAGTGATTTATTTTTCTACAAAACTCTCTAGCATTGTGCAAGACTTTTTAATTACCTTCCAGTGCCTCACCTCCCCTAGACTTTGATCAACTGACATTGGCTGTCCTGGCTCCCTGAAAGATTCTTCTAACCTCTGACGTTGGGTTTTAACTATCCCTTCAAAAATGCATACATTCCTTACTTGTATAGCTGGGAAAGGGTTAATCTACATTGCATTGGGGGGTTCAAAAGTGCTTACCTGTGCGAGAAACGTGTTAACCACTGTTTCTTCCCCTAACCTTTTCCTTTTGACACCAAACTCAGTATTGCTCTAAATCTACCATTGATGTATCAATGTCCACAGCGTCCTACTTGTTGAAGTTACCTCAGGTGTAGGAAGTGTCTGTGTGCCATCCCAAATGGGTATCTACTGATTTATTGAAAATGAGAGAGTGTATTTTGAAGTATAAGTGTTACATAGTTGCTCCATTCTAAAGAAAACTTATTCAAACTGACTGTTAAATTAATAAATAATAGTTTAATTAAGAAACCTTGAGTGTGTGTTATTTGGATACTTGTCACTGTGAAGGTCTATGTTACAACCCTATTACTCCCATTGACCCCTCTTTGAGATGAGCCTGGCTGCTCAGTCACTCTACCAACTTGTGTAGTACATGCTTATACCAAAGGTTGGGCTAACTATTGCCAAGAGGACAAGGCTGGTGCAGTCTTCCACAGGGTACTGCATACAATCTGGCCTAACAGCCTCCTTCCACAAGCTGACCTCAACGTAACTGCCAGATCTCAGTCGAAGAACACGCAGCATAGAAAGTAAGTGCAGCGTTACTGGTGTTCCTCTGATATGTCTGTGTCTAATACCTTGGTTTCCCAAGAAGTTTTCTCGCTCCTGCGCTTTCCAGAGAGATGTCTACTGTTTAATCAAAGTTCCACGCATCTCCCGGTCAAGCAGCAATTGCCGACCACAACCAGTACTTCTACCAATGGTTCACTATCTTTTCACTACAGTTTTGCAAGAGATTCTTGAGACCTCCAAGGCTCTCACACTGCTATGAGGAAAACGCGCTGGCTTACTTGCAAATAAATAATTAACTGTGAGTCAAGTTGGCGAGTTAAGATTTTGTTAACTATTTAACATCCAAGACCATTAAGTATTTACAGTTTCAAAGCTGGAGAGCTGAAAATAAATGTTGCAACACTGAAAATCTAATGTCCAAATACACTAGAGCTGAGCTGTTGAACGCTGCGCTCCCACCAGTAAAGTTCTGCTTGTACAGTTCTTCACACATTTTCCTGCTTCATAGTTATCTCCTGTTAGGCCTCCATGTGAAAACCCTAATCACACATCCCCTCTCTTAAAGGTTCATTGATGAAAGGCAGTTGGAAAACAGTCAGAACTTCCAATCTGCCCTCAACATTCCAAATCAGATCTCTGCTGAGCTGACCCACCATCTTTTGCGTGGGTTAGAACCCAATCCTCCATTTCGTGCACAGAACTCAGATGATCTTTGAGGAATACCATTAAGGAAAATAGAAAACATTGTATTCTTGCCCAAACAACCAGCTGCAGTCTGCAAACCCCCACACCCCGGTACCCTTGTACCTAATATTGACCTTGACCTCAAACCCAGCCTTCTCATATCCCTGACAGTACCCACTCTGTAAGGACCTGTCCCAGGGCCTGGTTTGAAAGGAAAGCGCTGGTGAAACCTATTCACTAACTGTGGGGCATGGACATATTCCGCCGATTTGCTCTTTGAAACATTTGTGTATAGGCGCGTTATGAATGCCATATCATATTGTTCCCAAGAACTTTCTTCAGGACCAAAGCCGTTCCAATCTATGAAGTACTGTAGTTTTCCTCTGCTTTTGCGAGAATCCAAAATACTCTGAACTTCAAACTCCTCCCCCTCAGATTCAATGCACAGAGGAGATGGTTTTTCAGACAAACTAGTTCCTTCGATCACAGGTTTAGTAAACTCACATGAAGAGTTGTGGATCTTTTATCAATGGGCCGCTTAAGCTCAACTGTAACAGAGTTCAAAATCTTCTCAATTTCAAAGGGACCAATGTACCTTGGCCTAAATTTGTTTCTCCCTAAATTTTAAATTCCTTTTAGACAGCCAAACCTTATCTCCAATTTGATACCCAGGACATTACCGCCTATGCCGATCCGTAAACTTCTTCATATTCGCCTGACTGCCTTGCAATGCCACCCTAGCCCGTTCCAAATTCCTCCTCATAAGTGGAAGTCTTCCTTCTACCTCAGGACAAGATATCTTAAAGTGGGGCTCAAACCTTAGAAATCGCAGATGATAGCCCTGATTGCAGAAAAAAGGTGACATGTGAGGAGTCTTTTGGCACATTATTGTAGTTAAATTCAGCCGGCCAAATTAGATCCACCCTACCATCTGATTTCAGGAGACACTTCAAACTTCTCTTACTCCTGGTTTACCCTCTCAGTCAAGCCATTGGTTTGAGGATAAGCCGAGGATAAACTCACCTCCATTCCCAATTCCTTACTAAGTGCTGTTCAAAATGATGATACAAACTGAGATCCTTTATCTGAAATTATCTGGGAGCCCATTTAATCTCACAACCTCGTGCAATAATGATTTGGGCAAACTACTCTCTGAAACAGCACTTTTCATGGGTATAAAATGCCCAGCCTTCAACAAATGATGTACCACCACCAGAATGGAGGAGCACATTGATCTATGAGCAAATCTACGATGAAGTCTAATGAAATAGTATGCCACGGTCTGGGTGGAATTGGTAACCGCTCTAGTAAACCAGCTGGTTTGCTGTGATCTCCTTTTACTTGTGCACAAAATGTAGTACATCCTTTCTCATTCCATTCCACCAAAAATGTCTTTGTACCAATTATAAGGTTTTCCTATAACCTGGATATCACGCCAAGCAACATTTGTGTAATTCTTTCAAAGCCTCTTCTCAAATTTCCTCACTTGACAAGTAGAGACATGGATCTACCTTGGGCAACCCATCCTCTTTTCTTCTAGTTGGATTGCCTCGATCCCAATCTTGCAGCTGTTCTGATATTTGTCGCCTTAATCTAGTCTCGAAATCCATTTGATCTGTTGAAACAGCGAAAGCAAAATGTTCCTCAGCAAATAATGGTGTAGTTATATGATATGGCATTTATAACGCGCCTATACACAAGTGTTTCAATGCGCGACGAGGCAAGGGACGGGGGACAGAGGGAAGACAAAGACAATGATCTCCTCCGCTTCCAAGAAAAAAGGTTGGTTCCGATCTGGGTGAATAAGTATTAGTCCCGAGGTGCAGTTCTCCTTTAAACCTTGAAATGCCTGCTCTGCCGAACAAACAAACTTCACCCCCTTCCAGAGTAATATATTGATTGGAGAAACATTTAGAGAGAAGTCTTTCATGAAGCGCCGATAAAAATTAACGAACACCAAAAAGCTTTGTACCCGCTTCACACTGCTTAGCGCGAGCCAATACCGCAACTACCTGCACCTTTCGAACATCCATTTCGAGCCAGTTTGGTGAGATTACAAAACCCAAAAATTCAACTACGTCCGTATGGAATTGAAACTTCTCCAATATTTCACATGCTCTTGGTGTTGACTCTCATCCTGGGAATAGATTAAGATGTCATCGATGTAAAAATAAAAACACATCCAGGAAGAGGGGTCAATGTGAGCAGTAGGGTTTTTACACAGAAATTCACAGTGACAAGTATTCAAATAAACTCTTACACTCAAGGTTTCTTGATTAAACAATTATTAATTTAACAGTCAGTTCAATAAGTCTTCTTCAGAAGCAAGCAATATAGAAGTATCACAAAAGTACACTTCAAAATACACACGCTTAGTTTCTCTAAATCAGCAAGTACCCATTTGGGATGGCACACAGATGGTTCCTACACCCTGAGGAGACTTCAATAACTTGGACACTGTGGACACGAATATATCACTGGTACATTTAGAGCAATACTGAGTTGGTGTCAAAAAATAGGGTTTGGGAATAAAACCAAGGTTAAACAAATATTCTGAAGCAGGTAAGTACTTTTTAACACCCCCAATGCAAAGTAAATTAACCCTAAAGTCAGAGGTCAGAAGTGTCTTTCAAGTAGCCAGGCCAGCCAATGTTAATTGAGCAAAAGTCTAGGTGAGCTGAAGCACTTCTTGCAGGTAAGTAAAAGTCTTCCACAATGTTTGCTCAAGGGACCTCGAAGTATTTCTAGAAAAAAATAGAATCATTGTATGGCCACAAGCTGGGAGGCTTGTGAGGGGCAAAGCTGCAAGCAGCTCTGCAAAAGCAACCAAGACAAGTCTCAACTGAGAACAAGCAAGGCTACACAAGAAGAGGCAAGTCCTCTTAGTTTTACAGTACCTTTTGTTAGAAGAAATTGGTTCCAGCTGGCTTCTGTTGCTGTGTAGGTTTGCAGAGCCTGTTGTTCCTGGGCCTCAGTTGTGGGGACAAGAGGGAGGACGTCTGGGAACTCCTGCACTACAAAGGTCGGCGGCAGCAATGGGCAAACTTCAAATCAAGGGCACTTTGCGGTTTTAGCTTCTCGTGTCTCACGCAAATAGCAACAGTGCAGTTCTCGGATACCGCTTTGGACTTTCCTCGCATCTGTGGTCCAGCGCACTGTTGAGGTGGCTCAGGCTTGGTCAGTCTGCTTCCTGGGAGTCTGGAGGATTTTCCTGGAGCTCGGGTCTGACTTAAAGATGCACTCGATTCTGGTGTTCCTCTCCCTGGCACTTCGGTTCCTGCAGCAGCAATGGAAGTACAGCCAGCTCCAAGAGGATTTCCAGATGAGCTTGTCTTGGGGTCGATTTGGTCCCACCAACCCAATAGGAGAGGTCGTCCTCTACAGGTCTGAAGTGGGAGAATCAGAACGTGCCCTCCGCCCTGGAAGACCCTTCAACAGGAAGAAGAATCTGCGACTATATGGCTGGCGTTCATACGAACTTGCACCCATTCCCACTGCTCCCACTGTAACGCTCACCTGGCTCCCACGGAGGCGCTGACCTGGTTTGGATTGCTATGACCTCTTCAAGCATGATGCGCAGGATTCGAAACACCGACTGAAACTGGACCCCCAAATCTGGCTTGTCTGGCCCGTAGAAAAATCTTTCTTAATGTTTGAATGGATGAGCTCTCCATCCTGCTTCTGGTGCAGGGGCGCGTATTTGACCAGTTACTTCACTGGTTTCGGAAGGCGAAATGCCGTAAGTATGCAGTTTAAAAAGTTCCAGAGTAGAGTCTTCTCTTTGTTTGCTTTTCTTAACCTGCGATCTGTCCTTATTTTCAGGTGCAGAGTGGAAGTGATGCTTTGAGGGATATTGCCACAGATAAACTCAGGTGAGTTTGTGATAAAATGATCCCTTTAAATGTCTCTGAATCCCCCTAGTAATGTCTTTCTTTTTTCCCCTTAGGGGCCGGGGTGCGGTACCAGGCCAAGAAGTGGCGCCGACCCGAAATGAGGAGTGGTTCCGTCAAATATGGCCAGGTAAGTCTTGTGACGGAAAATCAGGCTTTCCTCATTTGTTACTCCTGCTCACCTTTTGTCTCTTCTTCTCCCCTGCAGGTGCAGAGATGTGGCGGAATGCCCAGAAGGTCGCGGTGGATAGTGAAGAGCCCACGAGGCAGGTGAGTGATGCGCGGCGCTGCAACAAGTAGCGCAATGCTTTTAAAGAATGTCTATCTTCAGGATCGCTGGCGTAATGGTTCCGGACACAGGTAGGAAATTAGATTAAGTTCTTGGTTTTCACCTTTTCTCTTCCCTTCCTTCCTTTCAGGTATCCCAAGATCGAGGCGGGCGTGGCTGGAGGCAAGATGCAGGAGCAGGCACGGTGAGCGTTCAGCTGCTAGATGCAGAGCAACGCGAAGCACGTGTGGCAGTCCGGACGTGGTTTAAATAGCCTTGGAAGAAGTTCCAGGTAAGTATTCTTCCACGGTCCCCACCCAAGTAAAATAGTTCCTTTTGATAAAATAGTTCCTCCTAAGCCTCATTTGGCTTGAGGCTTCATGCAGCATGGTCTGCGTCAGGTAAGTGCACCAAACACCCTCTTTTATGAGCCTGGCGCCTATGGCGCCAGGACTGATGTCCAACATGAGCCTGGCGCAGTCCAAAGAGCCCCTATTAGGGGCCGCTGGGCTTTTACCCGAGAGCATGATGCCTGCTCCCGGGGGTGCTGGGCCTGTCCTGGTGCTCCGGGGGTAGGCATCATGACAGCACTCCCCCCCAAGGCCCCTCCGAAGGTCGTTCCCTCTGGAGGTTTCGGTTTGTTTGGGAAATCCCGATGGAACTTTTTTACCAGCCGAGGTGCATGTACGTGGTCGCTGGGTTCCCAAGACCTTTCCTGAGGCCTGTACCCTTTCCAATCAATTAGATAGAAAAGTTTTGATTTTGAAATTTTAGAATCCAAAATGTTCTTCACCTCGAATTCAGGCTCCCCATCTATCTGAATTGGTTCTGGTGGCTTTATTAATCTGGTTCCTGGTTGCACTGATTTCAAAAGTGACACATGAAAAACGGGATGAATCCGCATGTGAGCTGGCAGATCGAGCTTGACTGCCACTGGATTAATGATAGCTTTGATCGAATAAGGGCCCAAATACCTTGGATTAAAAGTTCGAGGTCCCTTGAGCAATAAATGTTTGGTAGCCAACCATACTTGGTCTCCTATTTGGTATGGAGGCGCCTCCTTCCGATGCAGATCTGCATTTTTCTTGTATTTTTCTTTCCCTTGTTGCAAATGGGCAGTTGCATTCTTGAATGCTTGAGTTATAGTGGAATACAAATGGTCTACTGCGGGCATTTCAAGGATCAGAGGAGAGTCCAGGTCTGAAGTACGAGGGTGATGTCCATATAGGGTGTAAAAGGGGCTTTGTCCAGTTCCAGAGTGCCCCGAGTTATTGTATGCATATTCGGCCACCCATTACAAATCCTTCCAATTACCCTCTGATTGGTGCAACATACACCGTAGGTATTATTCAAGGGTCTGGTTCGTTCTCTCCGTCTGACCATCGGTCTGTGGGTGATGGCTGGTTGAGAGTCTTACGTCGATTTGTGCCAGTTGACTACACCTTTTCCAAAAATGTGAAATAAACTGGCTTCCCCGATCGAAGACTAATATGGACGGGAATCCATGCAAGCGGATGATATTTTCGAGGAATTCCTTAGCAAGGACAGAAGCTGAAGGTAATCCTTTCAACGGAATAAAATGAGCCATTTTAGAAAATAGATCCACCACAACCAGAATAGTATTGTATCCATTACAAGGGGGCAGGTCCGTGATAAAATCTAGTGACAAGGTGTGCCAAGGCGCTGGTGAAATGTCTAAAGGCTGAAGAAGACCGGCGGGTTTTGTCTTTTGGCCTTTGTTTTGGGCGCAAACTCCACAGGACATCACGAAAGATTTAATATCCTTTCGCCAGGAAGGCCCCCCAGAATTGTCGTTTAATTTTGTCCTCAGTTTTGGCAATGCCAGGATGTCCTTCCATCAGGGTATCATGATGACGGGAAATAACCAGTTCTTGTAATTCCTTTTCTGGCAGAAATAAGCGTCCTTGGAAGTAAGGAAGGCCATCGTTGACCGAAAAGTAAGACCCCCTTTGGAGACAATCCTGCAAGGCGGTAGAGTCCAGGAGTTGTTTTACTCGTGCTTGAATGTCTTCAAAGGTTTGTAAGGAGGTTAACCCCAAAATTCTCTGTTCGGGAATGATCGGCACAGGTTCTGAATTAGTGTCTATTTCTCCCATTCCTATTCTAGATAGTGCGTCTGCTTTGCCATTCTTACAGCCGGGACGGTAAGTGATTACGAAATCAAACTCAGCAAAGAACAAAGCCCATCGGAGGTGACGTGATGATTGAGCCTTGGCAGTCTTTAAATATTGTAAATTTCGGTGATCAGTGATCACGGTGATGGTGTGCCTGGCGCCAAGAAGATAATGCCGCCAAGCCTTAAAGGCGGAGTTAATGGCTAATAATTCCTTATCGGTAATTGCATAATTTACCTCAGGCGGTGAGACCTTTCTGGACCAAAATGCTACAGGATGCAGTTGGTTGGTTTCAGGGTCTCTCTGAGACAGGACAGCTCCCATGGCTAAACTGGACGCCTCAGTTTCGACTATGTATGGAGAGATCGGGACGCGGGTGCTTCAAAATAGGTGCAGATGTGAATTTAGCTTTCAATTCCTGAAAGGCCTGTTCGGCTTCCTTGGTCCATTCCAAACCTTTATTTTTCCGCAAAAGTGCAGTGATGGGTTGTACTACACGTGAAAATTCCGGAATAAATCTGTGATAAAAATTGGCAAAACCAAGCATACTTTGGACCCCTTTTACCGAGCTAGGAGATGGCCATTTGAGGATGGCCTCCACTTTCCGTGAGTCCATTCGGACCCCATTAGGTGTCAGGATGAATCCAAGAAACTCCACCTCGGTGGTATGGAAAACACACTTTTCCAGTTTAGCAAACAGTTTGTGCTGGCGCAATTTCTCAAGGACGGCCCGGACATGCTTTCTGTGATCAAATTCTGAAGAGGAGTACACAAGAATGTCATCGATATATACGACAACACAAACATCGATAAGTTCCCCAAGGACATCGTTCATGAAGAATTGGAAGGCAGCAGGCGCGTTGCACAACCCAAAAGGCATCACCTGGTATTCGAATAAACCATATTTTGTACGGAAGGCCGTTTTCCATTCGTCGCCTTCTTTTACTCGCACCAGATAAGCCCCCCGGAGATCTAACTTGGTGTATACGCAAGTGTCCTTCACCTGGTCAAGGAGTTCAGGGATCAAAGGCAGAGGGTAACGGTTTTTAACCGTTATCTGGTTCAATGCGCGGTAGTCGATACAAGTTCTAAGGTCGCCTTCTTTTTTGGGCACGAAGAACAAAGCCGAGGATGCCGGGGACTTTGACGGGCGAATGAAACCATTGGCTAGGTATTGATCTAAATATTGTCTCAAATGCCCGTTCTCAGGTTCAGTAAGGGCATAAATCCTGCTACAAGGGGGTTGTGCACCGGGCACCAGATCGATTTGGAAATCGTACGATCTGTGGGGGGGTAACGTGTTGGCCTGTTCCTTTTGGAAGACGTCCTGAAAGTCTTGGTATTCCGGAGGTAGTTGCATGGAGACAGAGGTTATAGACTAATCTTCAGATTTTCTGGGTAGCAGGTTTGTGCACAATCCGGGAAGGTTATTCTCTTTGCTCGCCAATCAATTCGAGGATTATGTGTCTCTAACCAAGGAATTCCAAGAATAACCTGAAACTGTGGGGCCTTGATTACGTCAAACACAACTGCCTCCCGATGGCTGTCCGGACCAATAAGAGTCACCTCAGTAGTGGAATGTGTTACCGGTCCTGAGGCAATTTCAGTTCCATCGACTGTGGTGATGACATCTTTGCTGGTTTTTGGACGCAGAGGGATGTTAATCCTAGAGACCAATTCACGATCCACATAGTTTCCTGTAGCCCCACTATCGATGTATGCCTTTATTGCATACAACCGCTTAGGCTGTACCGGATCTACGAGAACCATTGGCACAATGAAATGCGAGGTCTGAGAGTTAGTTTTCAAGCTCGGCAAGCGGACCCCTACGGTTGTCGGGCGGAGTCGTTTCCCGAAACAGTCTCTTCATGGTTTTTATCAGCGGCTCCTACCACCTTCTTGGGCGGTTTTGCCAGGCAATCTCGTAGAAAGTGTCCAGAGTTCCCACAATAAAGACATAATTTTAACTGCCGCCTCCTTTCACGTTCCTTTTGGGTTAAAGGTCCTCCAACCCCTCCAATTTGCATAGGCTCGGAGACATCGGCACCCTTGGGAGTGACGTGGGTCTTGACCAACACCCGGGTTTCAAACTTGGACCGATCCGCTTTTCGGTTTTGGAGCCTGTGATCCAATTGGACCACTAAGTCTATATATTCTCTGCATTCTTGGGGCGGATTTACAACTTGGGCCAAGACATCTTTAAGTTCTCCGCGTAGACCCCGATAGAATGTGATTCTTTTATCCTCTGACCACCCAGTTTCCACGATTAGTCTGTTAAAGGTTGCTATGTAGGAGAGGAGGTCTTGGTTGCCCTGTCGCAGGGATAGAAGTTCATCATCCAGAGCTTGTCACTGAGAATGTCGAGCAAATAATCTCTCCATGCTTGCTTGAAATCCTTGGAAATCCCGGAGGATTGGGCCATCTTGAGTAACCAGTGGTACTGACCAATCGGCAGCACAGCCGCTAAGGTATGACAACACAAAAGCTACCTTGGTCTGGTCATTAGGGAAGGCCCCAGGTCTGCATAGGAAGTGCAAACGACATTGATTCATGAATACGGCGAACCGTTTGGGGTCCCCAGCAAAGCGTTCAGGTGGGGCCAGCGGCATATTTCCAGGTAGATTGATTTGCACAGGGTTACTTGAAGCCACAGGAACAGAATTCCCCCCGGAACCAGGTAGAGGGGTTTGCCCAGCTTGACCTTGCAATACCTGCCTAGCCAGGTCATCAGTTTGTTCCTTAGATACGATTAGTTCCCTCCTGAGGGCATTAGTCTCTTGACGAGCGGCATGTACTTCGGCCCGTAATTCCCCCAGTAATTGGGCCAGCATATCAGTCTCAGAAGTTTCCATAGCGCCTGGGTGGGAATTTGTAGGAAGGCTTCGCGTTCTGTAACGCTCACCTGGCTCCCACGGAGGCGCTGACCTGGTCTGGATTGCTGTGACCTCTTCAAGTGTGATGCGCAGGATTCGAAACACCGACTGAAACTGGACCCCCAAATCTGGCTTGTCTGGCCCGTAGAAAAATCTTTCTTAATGTTTGAATGGATGAGCTCCCCATCCTGCTTCTGGTGCAGGGGTGCGTATTTGACCAGTTACTTCACTGGTTTCGGAAGGCGAAATGCCGTAAGTATGCAGTTTAAAAAGTTCCAGAGTAGAGTCTTCTCTTTGTTTGCTTTTCTTAACCTGCGATCTGTCCTTATTTTCAGGTGCAGAGTGGAAGTGATGCTTCGAGGGATATTGCCGGAGATAAACTCAGGTGAGTTTGTGATAAAATGATCCCTTTAAATGTCTCTGAATCCCTCTAGTAATGTCTTTCTTTTTTCCCCTTAGGGGCCGGGGGGCGGTACCAGGCCAAGAAGTGGCGCCGACCCGAAATGAGGAGTGGTTCCGTCAAATATGGCCAGGTAAGTCTTGTGACGGAAAATCAGGCTTTCCTCATTTGTTACTCCTGCTCACCTTTTGTCTCTTCTTCTCCCCTGCAGGTGCAGAGATGTGGCAGAATGCCCAGAAGGTCGCGGTGGATAGTGAAGAGCCCACGAGGCAGGTGAGTGATGCGCGGCGCTGCAACAAGTAGCACAATGCTTTTAAAGAATGTCTATCTTCAGGATCGCTGGCGTGATGGTTCCGGACACAGGTAGGAAATTAGATTAAGTTCTTGGTTTTCACCTTTTCTCTTCCCTTCCTTCCTTTCAGGTATCCCAAGATCGAGGCGGGCGTGGCTGGAGGCAAGATGCAGGAGCAGGCACGGTGAGCTTTCAGCTGCTAGATGCAGAGCAACGCGAAGCACGTGTGGCAGTCCGGGCGTGGTTTAAATAGCCTTGGAAGAAGTTCCAGGTAAGTATTCCTCCACGGTCCCCACCCAAGTAAAATAGTTCCTTTGATAAAATAGTCCCTCCTAAGGCTCATTTGGCTTGAGGCTTCATGCAGCATGGTCTGCGTCAGGTAAGTGCACCAAACACCCTCTTTTATGAGCCTGGCGCCTATGGTGCCAGGACTGATGTCAAACATGAGCCTGGCGCCAAAGGCGCCAGGACAAAGTCCAAAGAGCCCCTATTAGGGGCCGCTGGGCTTTTACCCGAGGGCATTATGCATGCTCCCGGGGGTGCTGGGCCTGTCCTGGTGCTCCGGGGGTAGGCATCATGACACCCACAATGGATAATTATCACAAGAGATACCCTACAATCCAGCAGTAGTGCAAATCTTACCCAGAGTAAACGAGGAGATGCAAGACTGAGCTGGAGACGGTTGGATGGACAGACTCTAATAAGTACCAAGAGACCACGCCACTTGTTGGTAGAGACACCATGACGACTTATCTACGTTAAACATGAAGCATACGTGCTATCCGCAAACCCTGGACACACACACATACTCAGCTAAACGAAGAACATAGGTATACAGCTCTATAGTTAGAGGACCGTGATATACACATACTGTCTGCACGTTTATTGTCCTGCTATTAGTTCTGCTAGAGCACCGCAGTAACGAAAGAAGTTTGTTTGCAGATGCTCATATGCAAATAACCCTATGGTATGACGGGAGCACTCAAAGGACCTGGCCGCCATAATACACTAACCTACAGACTATTAGATGTATATAGTAGAAGCCAGACAATGGCTTAAGAAATCTAGTAGGCCGCAGTTGTCTTAGAAGGGGGACCCCAAGCCTCACAGAATTATGTCCAAGCAGAACTGTGGCCGGAGCGAAGCCTCCACCAAGGTCACAATGTTGCAAATGATATTCCTCACTCTGAACCTAAGTAACACAAGCTGCAGGAGAGGTATGCTCTTCAACAAAATGCATAGTAATTCAGAGCTCCTGGGCTCACAGACGGGGTCTCCAAGTACGTTATCTGGCCGAGCTGAGGGGCTGCCAAGATTGAGGCCTGAGAAGAGCAACCTGTTCTGCCGTCCAGACAATAGCTGCAACAAAATGTAGTCACGCTACAGTTCTGCATTGGGAACCGAAGCACGCTCATTGCTGCTATGGGCTACACACCGTCATGATACTGACACAGATGCATAATTGTACAAGGCACCATTCACAGGTGTTTAGCGGCTGGCAACAGAGTTAGTCCCAGGCTCGGGGGAAGGAGGGGGTGCTCGTGGCTCATCCAATCATGGCAAAGGACCCTAGGGGTGGATAGTGGGGGGTCATTGACCAATTACAGGGCTTACTCACTAACACATTTCAAGTAACAACATTTTGTGAATGGCTAAGCGTACCACATGACACTACACTGTCCAATAACGCAGCACCTCCATACGTTTCTATATGGGACCTACCACTCAACAGCCTATCCAGAGTGCAGATAGGTTTTTGAGACGGCTCCCAAGCATAACGCTAATTGTGATGTCAGATGCCACAAAAACTAGCCTGCGAGCCAGGGTCCATTGAGATATGCGTGGACATTCCTCCATGTATGTGAACCTTGTGGTGCTTTGGCTATATTAAACCACAGTAATTCTTTGCCTCTTGTGTGGACCTAATGTTCTTGATTGGGCAAAGGGAAGGAGTTAGGCCTTCCATGGACACGCACCCACGGGCCCCCAGAGTGGCTTGGCCGGACCAGGAGGCCTGCCCCTAAAAAGTTGGAGGTCCCACTGGGATCTGGCGTGGCGCTAGCGCGGCCAGATGCTGCCTCCTTAGCCGTCAGACGCAGAAGGCTGCAAGCCCCTCACAGGAATTGGGAGCCACCTTGAGAAATCAATCCCGCCCGCAGTCGGCAAGGTGTACACGCACTTCAGAGGGGCGAGGCGAGCAGTTAACGGAGAGCCAGCGGCCGAGCAGCGTCGACGAACTCAAAAGAACGTAAGTGTGGTCCACATAACGGGCAATGTGTTGTGTGTGCAGGTTTCATGTTTACGGGAGGTGGGAGGTGTCATTTGCGATGAACGTTGGTGCTGGCGTTGTTTTGACACGTGCATGGTGCTAGGGACCGGAGCGGAGGTAGAAGTCCCTTTTCTGTGTTTGTTCGATAATCGTGGCAAAGGGTTCTGGTGATGAGCAAGGATTGTGGGCTCAGAAGGCTCGGACTGTGACAACTTGTGTATATGTGGTATTCTTATGTGTTGGCCGTTTTAGTTCAGAACATAGATGACAGATCCCCGTAAGGGCTAGCTGGCGCTATCTTAGATTGCGGAAGGTGTTTTGTCTGATTAAGCCACCTGGAGAGAGAAGTTTCAACCGTCAGGTGACACGTCGGTTACAGCAAACACGAGAAATAAAGAGAATACTCACCCTCGGAGACGTGGGAAGACAGATGTGGGGTTATTTTGGGGTTGGGGCGTATTTGTGGGGAGTGGTGAAAACGGGCATTCATTTTGTGGGCACAATTGTTTCTTCATTTGTCTGAACTTTAGCTTGGTGTCATGATCTCTGCTTCCAAAAGGTCAGGGTTTTCCCAACTCCCTTGGAAGCAGATCCATAACCCAGGTTCCGAGTGCCAGCCAGTCCCAATTGGGACCTTTTGGACCCAGTCCTGGCGCCAGTGGCACCAGGCTCATAAATATGCCCAGTCCCAGCGCTGGAAGCGCCGGGCTCATAATGCTTGGGTGGACTTACCTGCAGCAGACCATGCTGCTTACTTGCCTGCCAGTTGAGCCTCTGATCCTCTTCTGTTTGGAACTACTTTTCCTGTTGGGTGGGGCAGGAGCCACTCCCTAGATTCAGAACACTGGAACTCTTCTGGAAAGCAGGAACTCTTTTCTTACCTAGGCGTGGCTGTGGAAGGAGACACCTAAGCACTACAGGAGGCTATTTAAACCACACCCGATGGATGAATCTTGCTTTGCGTTATTCTGCATCCTCTGCAGCAGAACGCTCATCGTGTCTTCTGCATCTGATCCTGGGCCTAAGGAAAAAGGCTTACCATCCTGAATCCAGTCTTCAGCAACACCTATAAAGACAAGAAAGAACAGGTTAGCATTACGGTCTTCAGTGACAGCTCTTCACTTACCTTGTCCATCGGCTGTCACCAACGCCTCGCGCTGCATTCCGGCATCTGAAAGACAAAAGCTTACCAACTCTTCGCACGCTCTGGAGGCCTTCGGCGCTGCATCCCGCATCTGAAAGACAAAACAAGGTGCGTTTAAAGACATTGGGGAACTTTAATACTCACGTGCCATTACTCCTTTCCACATCTAACCCAGTGGGTATTCCGGCACCCTGCAGCCGCTCCGAACTTGTACCTGCAAAATAAAAAGACAGTTAGAGCGCATCGTGAAGCAGGCAACAAGCGCTTACTTACGTGCTTCCAGGCGCTTCTATTCATCACACGGGCTCCTTCTTCAACTCACTTCAGCCCGTCATCCGCCATCGCCGGAACCCTGCAAAACAAGAAACATCATTACTAAAGACTTTAAAGACATTAGAATTACTCGAAACTTACCGTTCGTGCAGTAAGCGACGGACAGCAGTCCTCTGAAGTCAAGAGGCCTGCTCCCCTTATCCAGTGAAGAAACTGGTTACAGCACCCTGCCCCGAGGCAGATGGAGAGCACGGCGTTCACTTACCTAAGGTGAGAGCGTTAACCTTTGGGGTTCTACAGGAGAAGAGAAAGGGAAGAAGAGAGAGACATTCAATAACCCAGTTCCTTAATCCCATATTTTCTATCTGCAGACATCTTACCCTTCGAGTCAGACATACAGTGCACAGAGGTCCAGCCCAAAGAGCCAGCCGTGTGTTACACATCACCTTTGAAGATACGGTATACGCCCAGTCAAGACCGGCGCCTCTACGGGAATCAGGTGAGCGTTACACTTGGTGACGTCACCCATAGGTTGATGCATGGAACAGTGTGTGGGAAGGTGAAGAGTTGGTGTTGTGAACTTGAGATTGAGGACAGGTGAATAAGCGGCAGTGCGCGGAAGGTGCCTGCGCAAGATTGAGGTGGTTGCTGGGCAGTGGCAACTCTGGTGAAGGTGGGGCTGAGTGCGGAGCCTGCCGTGTAAGGTGCAGAGCCATGGAGGCTTGTAGTGGAAAACGATAAAAAGTGTACTATAACCTTTTTCCTCCCTTGACAGCTGATATCGAAAACCTCGGCTAGAGGTCAGGTAAAGGGGTTGCTATGTATTTGTATGGCAGGATGGAGACCATGTATAGCAGGCGGTAACTCGCATACAGCATCTCTGCAAGACCCTATCCCCATATAAAGATAAGCTAGTAGAGTACAGTGTACAATGGTCTAAAAGCACAGAAGGGAAAAGAGCGAGGCCATGGTTGCCCAACAGCAGTTTCTCCAAAGACGTGCTGCAATCACTTTTGACCCATTTACAGGGTACATACAAAGGGAAAAGGTTAGCTAAACGCATGGAAATATTTGATCTGTGGCGTATGTTCCAAGAGGACAGGCCATGGATGATGAGCTTACGGGAGGTGATGGAGGAGGGATCAGACCCCTCTGCTCCGCCTCACGCACTGCTGAGTGTAATAGCTGATGACGCAGAGGAGGAACAGGGCTTATATCCATTAAGAGAATTAAAAGCAGCAGAGGGATACTCAAACCCAACATACAAACCAATCCCATATGCCCAAACTGAACTATTGCAAGGGACAGGGCAGGCGACCGACGGCCCCGACCGCGACCAGGAGGGGTTACGGCACACGAAAAATGAGTTTGCCGGTATAGGGCCAGAAGAATGGATAGCTGCCCAGATACTATTGAAACTAAAAGGGGCCACAACGGGGGAGGCAGAGGGTGCTATGAAGGCAATAGAAAGTTTGGAGCTAGGGCACGGATGCCATGGAAGGCCAGATCAGTTGGAGGGGGACGGAAAGGAGCAGCTTCAAGAGGATGAATAAACAAAGTTACAAAAGGATAATAGTATACGAAAGTGAGAACTGGCAAATGAATTTGAGCTGCAGGGCCAGAGCAGGAGAGAGCATCCAATGTTATCACAAAAGGAAGGAAAGGACATAGTAGAAAGAAAGGGGAGGGAAGGAAGACAAGAGGATATGGAAATAAAGAAGGAAGAAATAGAGAAGATGCTGGAGGAGGAAAATGAGATGGAGATGGAGATGGAGATGGCATTGCAGAGGAAGACATTTTTTTTTTACTTGTTTTAATTGAAACCATTTTTACAAGGACATATCCTCCAAACCTCTGAGATACATAGCATCGGACAGAAGGGACATCAAACAGAATCGCACAACAATCAGTCCTGTACTCAAACTAAAAGGAGCCAAGCAGATACAAGGTGCAGCCAGTAGACATGATGGCGATACAGACAAGAAAGGAGAAAAAAGAAGAAAATAGAAAGTGAAGAGAAATAGTTTCTCTTAGTGGTGTCACCATCGCCGGTCTGAAGTGACTCCACTTTGCACAGTTTCAATGGCAATTTGATCTCTATTTTTGGAAGTCTATACTTTGTAGAAACTGCGACACTGCTATCACATTGCTTGTGCATTCCCCTTCGATCAGACGTCACCACCAAGTTTCCTCTTCCTATGTTACCAAATCCTTAAATACATGTCCCATATGAACAATTCTTTCGCTTGCCAGTCCCTTACATGACAAAAGCAAATGTCTTAGTTTCCACTTGATTTTGAGTTGTACAGAAGCGACATATATTAAGTGAAATACCTCTTATGGCCCTGAGTTTGTTGGTCAGCAAGATGTTTAGCCGTGCCCTCATAAAAACTGTCCTTAGTGTTTTATTTACGAATTTTCCCCAATATTGTCTGAGCTCATGAAGACGATTTGGTGAGGGTGGGTGAGATGTGCCACCAATCTGCTCCAACGCTTTGGTCAGTGTTTGTATCCAAACCAGCTCTTCCATTTTCTTTTTCACTTTTGTTGGATTGAACAGCAGTTCCTCTTCATTGGAATTTATCTTTTCCAGCTTTATTTGGTTCTTCATGGCCCATTCTTCAAGCATTTTATTCTTTCCCCTTTCATCTTGATATTCATTATGTCAAAGATTTTCGAACGGTCTAACAGGATTACTTTCCTATAGAGCATCATACTGCTTCTGTCCACCGTAGCTTGGAGTGAAAGAATGCACAGCTCACGGCGTATCAGTGGCAATGGAGTCTACTTCGGAAGATTCAGAGCCTGATGCCAAAAATAGCGCTCCAATTTAGGCCAGGTTTCTTCAGGGATCCTGGGCATTGCATCCGCCCCATAGGTCAGAGAGGAAACAACCCTTCCTTTTTAAAACCGTATTAGTGGAGCCATGGTAAAGCAACAACATTTGTTATCTATGGCCCTCGACTGGACTGCCAAATTCTTTACCTTCGTAAAGAGTGCTTCTT
The DNA here is from genome assembly GCF_040938575.1 of Ambystoma mexicanum. Taxonomy (NCBI): domain Eukaryota; kingdom Metazoa; phylum Chordata; class Amphibia; order Caudata; family Ambystomatidae; genus Ambystoma; species Ambystoma mexicanum. The sequence goes on along the minus strand of NC_090923.1, from coordinate 1,120,888,253 downwards.
GCATGTTAGTTTCTCTCAAGGTCTTGACCTTGTATTTAACCCCTTGTATTTTAACCCCTAAGTATTTAAATTCCTTCTCGTGTTGGATCTCTATGCCTTCCAAATACCACTTTGATTTCTTGTTTTTCCCCGTAGTTTGTTCAGACGTCATTATTTCCGTCTTTTTCTTGTTGATCTGAAGGTTGTTGGTGTGGCTGTATTTCGCCAAGTTGTCAAGCTGGCGTTGCAGCCCTATTGTGGTCTGATCCAATCAAATTAGATCATCCGCGTATAGTAATCGGGAGATTTTCTCCCCTCCCATTGCTGGCGGGAAAGATCTTACTTCAGCCTGAGAGTCCTGAAAATCCTATAAATATGATCTGAAAAGAGTGGGAGCTAGCAGACAGCCTTGTTTTACACCTCTCGCAGTCCAGATGGATTTTGATAAAGTTCCTGCTTGGTTCAACCTCAACTTCATTGACATATTTGTGTGTAAAGATTGAATTGGGTCGAGAATCTCTTGTGGGCAGTTCCTTGCAATAAGCTTCTCCCAAAGGGTCTCGCGGTTGACCTGGTCAAACGTCTGCACCAGGTCAACAAAGACCACGTAGACCTTTGGATTTCCATCCTTTATTCTCCCTTTTAGCGCACTTGAGAGAAGAATATTCAGAGGGTCCTATACTTTGGGTTTTGGCCGCCCAAACCTGAAAGCGGTCCAGGAGCTGCGAGCCAAAGATCTTTCCAATGACGTCCAGTAGTGTTATTGGACGATAATTTCCAGCGTTATCTCTTGGGCCGCTCTTGAATATTGGCACCACTATAGCTGTTCTCCAGGACGATGGAATAGACCTTGTTTCAGTGATTTTTTTGGATAACCTCTGAAATGAAACTGGCCCATTCGGTTGGGAACTCTTTTAGGTGCGCATTAATTAGCCCGTCCGGGGCCCGAGATGTATTAAGTTTCATGATTTTCTCCAAAATTGATTATCTATCGCACGGAATGTCCCATTTTGTATTTAGAGACAATAATGTGTTACACGTACCATTTTGTGATGGGATTCAGAGATTTGGATGTTTATCAAGAGGTGAGAGGGGTTTCTTAAACTGTGTGGAAAAGTGTTTTATCCATGTTTCTTCTCCGTTATTTTGCAGAAAATTGTTTCCCTTGTGGTTTTAATAAGTGACCAGAATTCTCTGTTTCCTTCCACAGATGACTGTTAACATGTCTTCCGCATCTAGGTGGTATAATGTTGCTCGGTAAGATGTTAACCAGTTTTTGTATGTTTTTAGAGCTGTTTCAGCTTTTTCCTTGTCTTTCATGTTTCTAGATCTTCACGCCCAGCGTTTCTCTGCTCTTACTTTTCTTTCTAAAATTACCTTTTCATTATAGAGATGTCTATTCTGATCTCCCGGTGCGTATTTCGATTTTTTAAAAAAAAGAACTTTCCCTTTAACTTCATAGATTGTTAAAAATGGTTTGTCTATACTATGGGAGTATGTTGCATCATTCTAGGAAACAGATGAGATGTATGCTGTAGTTAGATTTCTTACTTATGGTGCCGTCAGCCTTAAACCTGTTCTCCCTCCACATTCTTCTACAGCAGCTCGCATCCTAGCCTTTATCTCACACCTCGTATTCCACTTCATCATTAGTAGATTGTGGTCATTGTGGACCGTTCGTGTATGTAAAGTCTGTTATGTGAGCAAGAAGTTCTTTCGACACAGAGATGTGGTCTATTACGGCTGAATTTCTGTTCCGTTCCCATGTGGGTATTGGTTCGGCCTCACTCCTTATTGTCGAGTGGAGGTTGTGCAGCTCTCTAGGAATCATTGGAGATTACCACATGATCCCTCTCTGCAAAGTAGCTGACATTGTTTTGTTTTTCCAGTTTTTAAAGTTGTCGTATTGGTCATATTCAGGTCCCCACATAATACAATGTATTTTGATTGTATGTCTGTATAGATTTCGTCAAGTATGTTTTCCATCATTGCTCGGAATTTTATGTTGCTCATGGCAAAGGGGTTCCAATATGTATCGATTATGATGATATCATCCACAGCATCATCCAGGTCTAAGAGTTCTTCTTTTCTCCAGTTTAGATGTAGCACTTGGAAGAATAGGGTTGAGACCAAGGTTTTTATATAGTGAAGTTTGCTACCAAAACGAATCATGGTCAACAGGCATGATGATGGGTGGCCCTGAGCGCCCTTCAAGGCAGGAGAGCTAAAAATCTTGTAACCGTCCATTTATGGCTTTTCAATTAACGGTCTCTTGCAGACATACTATATCAAAGGAACCCAGGTTTACATCTCTGGGTGAGAGAAGGTGAATAAACCCCCTCGTATTCCATGAACCCTGCGTTAATTGGGGAGGATCTTTACGTATTTGTAATTCCTCGCAGTGTGGGTCCTGTTTGTATTTTGGTTCAGTGGGTGGCTATCTTTGGCTTGAGTTAGCCAACGCTTCTGGAATCCATGCCCATTTTTCCACCTCTATGTTCAGTGTCGTGAGTTCCGTTGATCGTGTTTCATTCAATATATCCAAGTTCTCGTCTGTATTAAAGGTCACTGTTAGTTTTAGTGGGGGACCTTTAGGCTCGCGCCCTACAGTATTATTGCAGGAATCACAGAAGTACGAGGTGAAGCGACTGAAGCAATTGAGGATGGAACGGTGGGCAAGGGAACAAAGTAGGAAGGATGAGGAAGCACAGGTGTTCGAAAAGGTAAGTGACCAAATCAAAATAGAATTAGCCAGGAAAAGGCGAGAAGACCAACAAAAGGAAGAGGAATATACATGAGTACAATGGAGGGTCAAACGGACAGGGCACGGCACACTTGGGAGTGCGGGAGGAGGAGGACATATTGAATTACTCCTACGTCCCGTCCCCTTTCCTCCATACTTATGGGACATCTCTCCGTCCTGTGGGACGGGACCGGAGCACTTTGTAAAAAGCATCCACATTTTTTCCAAAAATGTGTCCTTCCTCTCTTTCTTGCGCGGGGCCCAGCACGTGGCCATAACCCCGCCCATCTTTGCTCCGCCCCGCGCATTGCCCATCAGTCCTTTTCTCCGCTCGATCGGGGCCGGACGCACTTGCATCCTAGGAAGTTTTTCTTCCCTTTTTTCCTCTCTGGCTCTTGCTAGCGTTCGTTTACTGGTCGGTCTATGTCGTTCAAGCTAGACTTTCCTGATTGTCCCATCCTCTTTGTTTAGAGTGTTTGGGTCCGGATCACCATTGGGACTCCTGTTTTTACTGTGACTCCCTTTCGGTCTGGGCACTTCAACGTCGGTTGGAGCGGTGGGAGGAGGTGTTCCGACGAACTCCTCCTTCACATTTTCAGGCGTTCATCGACGAGAAGAAGAAACGCCCGGTAAGTTCTTTACTTTTCAGAGCACCCCGGCCGGGGGATACCTTTCCGGGTTCCTCTTGGGCCGGGAGGGGCGTTGATCGCTCTGTCACCGGGGTTCGCCCTGAGATGCCCTTCGGGCCTAATAATTCTACCGGAGTTTTCTCCAAGGGTCTCTGTAAGGGTCCTGTGAATACCGGAGTACGCTCCGAGGCCCCTCCTGTGGGGGCTGTTTGTAGACCCAGTTCTACTGAGTCGTGGGGTACCAGAGCACGCTCTGAGACCTCTCTGTCAGCTTCCCTCAAAGATAAGACCGAGATTCGCCCCGAGGCCTTGGCTGGGTTTGTTACCGAACGGATGTTCGAGGTCCGCGCAGATAAGGCTTTTACCGGGCCTGGGTCTGAGGTCCCTCGTTCAGAGGCTAAAGCTACCAACAGTTCTGAGAGGCCGGTCAAGGCTTTGTCGGTGAAAGCTGTTGCTCACCGTTCCCGCTCTTGTGATGACACCAGACCTGTTGAGGGGGCAAAGAAGCAAAGTTCTTCTTTTACCGGCAGTGCCGAGGTCCTTCCTTCGAAGGCTCAGTTGGCTCAGTTGGCGGTTGGTATGTCACATAAACATTGCAGGCCTCATAGTACCGGCTCTGCCGAGGTTCCTTATGTTAAGGCTAAGATTAAGACCCCTGATCCATCGACTGGGACCCCTGCCTCACTACCTCACGTGCTGCAGTTCCCCTCAGATGAGGACAAAATGGTGCCCGTTCGCACCACGACTGTGGCAGCCATTTAGGTGCTACCTCTACAACTACGCCATCGGCCTCTGGTGTAGGGCTTGGTCCCTTGGGTGAACCTAAGGTCCGTTGTGCGCATCCTTACCGGCTGGTTTATGATTGGAAGGCCCGGATGCCTCTTCCGCACAATGTTTCGTTGCCCGCGTGGGCTGCACCTTTGATTTATGTGGATACATCGGCGGAGGGGTCGGTATGGCACCCTTCCCCACTACGTCTTTTGATTTGTCCACCTCATGAGAGGCCTCCTCAGGTTCCGAAACAGTCTCCGGAGGACGCCTTTTTCTGTAAATTTCAAGTGTTTATGCGCACCAACCCCATGAGGGAATATTTCAAATGGCTTTTCAGGGAGATATGTCCACCTACGCCTTCGGCTCCACCCGTTCCTCCGGTGGTTCCGCCGGGGCCTCTGTTGTCCATGGTGCCTCCCCCGGCTCTTCCGCCTTTGCCTCCATTGTCCCCAGTGGACAAGGCAGTGCCTGACACGGCTCAGCAGGATCCTGACCTGTCAGATGACCCTCAAGGCGATCAGGACAACGAGGACCTTCCCCGCTCTATCAGAGCTTTTCATGACCGGGTACTGGACATGAGTTTCTTAGATGTTCCGGTGCCCGAGGCACCCGCTCCGCAGGAGGGCGTGCTTTCTGGGGCGTTCACCCTGTCTCACTAGGAGCGTACCTGCCTGTTCCTGCAGAAGGATGTTCTGGCCGAGGTCTGAAGAGTCTGGGAAAAGCCACACTCAGGACTTTTTGTCAATAAGAAGGTTGATGCGAGGTACAGGCTACATTCTACGGAAAAGGTGGCCCTGTCGTCTTGTCCACCTCCCTCCTCCACAGTGGTGGCTGCGGCCACTTTGCAATCCAGACCTGCAGCATCCTCTTCCACGATGGCTACTCAGGTCCTGGGTAAGGAGGACAATATCCTTGACTCCCTAGGGAGGAAAATCTATGCCAACTCGGCCTTGCAGCTCAGGCAGGCCAATGCTGCGTTTATATTAGCAGGGGCTAATATGCAGATGTGGAAAGGTTTGTTGGAGTTTGAGGGGCACATCCCGGTCGAGAAGTTGGAAGACTTCAAGGGTGGCCTATCCGACGCCAGGGTCTTGGCCCAGGATCGCCTGGAGGCTGTGGCTCATCACGTAGACACCTCGGCTCGGGGCCTTATGCTGGGGGTTGATACCTCACGGCAGGCGTGGCTGCATGCCACTAAATTTTCAAAAGAAGTGCAGGACAAGGTGTTGGACCTTTAGTTCGATGGTAATTCTACAACAGATGTAGAGCTCACCAAGACGAAGGATAGCACTCAGGCAGCTAAGTCATTGTCTGTCCTGGTTAAGGCTCCTTTCAAAACCCAAAGTCGACCGTCCTCTGGCTTTAGGGGCTCCTCGACCGCAAATCTTGCAGAGTGGATACCCCTTTTGGGAATAACCGCTGTAGGCAACAACAGATGCGGTTTTTCTCCCGCTCTTCAGCCTCCTCCTCAGGTTCAGGTGGCACCGCCACCGATAAACCTACTAAAGGAGGGTTTTCCGCGCTTGCACGAGACCCCGGTGGGAGGATGCATTGCGTCTCATTGGGAGGCGTGGCAGACCATCACAGAAGACAGATGGGTCTTGTCAGTCGCTCGAGCGGGCTTCCGCTTACCTCTACCCCACCCTGCAACCCTCCTTTTTAGCTGTCGGGCTCGCCCTCCCTCAAAGCCGAGGTTCAGAAACTTCTGGTCCTCAGAGCTGTGGAACCCGTTCCCCTCGGGGAGCGAGGGGAGGGCTTCTACTCCCGGCTGTTTACGGTGCCCAAACCCAACCAGGCTGGCCTGCGCACCATCCTAGACCTTTCCCAGTTCAATCTTTTCCTACCCCAAGAGAAATTCAAGATGATTACGCCCAGCCAGATACGCTCCTCCTTGCAGACGGACGACTGGCTCAGCGTTGTGGATCTTCAGGATGCGTACATGCATATCCTGATTTGGAATCCACACAGGAGATATCTCCGCTTCTCTTTGGGAGAGGAGCACTTCCAGTTTAGAGTGCTTCCTTTTGGCCTCAGCTTGGCGCCGCGTGTCTTTACGAAGATGATGTTGGCGATTGCGGCCTATCTTCGTCTCAGGGTATCCATGTGTATCCGTATTTGGACGACTGGCTCTTACGCAGCCCTTGTCCGCTAGCAGCAGCGGGCAATCTCCAGTCTCTCCTTCAGCTCCTGTTCCATCTTGGGCTCTCGGTGAACTGGCAGAAATCTTCCATGACGGTCTCGCAGGACCTGATTTTCCTGGGTTTTCGTTGGAACAAGATCGACTGCAGAGTGTACCTGACTGGGGACAGAGTGGCGGATCTGTTAGCCACATGTCAGATGTTTGTGCAGTCGGAGAGCATGTCGGCCTGGTGGTTCCAGAGGCTTCTGGGCCTCAAGGCCTTGTGTGTGCTGGCTCTTCCTCTTGCTCGTCTCAAGATGATAGGTCGCCTTCCCCTACCTAAAGACCCTAAGTCACACTAGGTTATATCCAAGGTAACCTCATTTAATTTTAAGATTACACATACCACACCTAATAAACACAGGTATTTTACTTTTTACTTTTCAATTTATTATTCAAATCGTAGATATACAAAAACTAAAAAAACCTATAAAAAACACATAAAAAACAAGCTGTGCTAATCACTTACAGTCTAGCAGGTGACGGTCCACCAAGTCTTAAACAATAACAGACAGAAAGGAAATGGGAAGAGCAGTATGTATTACTGATGGTATACACACATATAGTTACTAGGAAGAATCAAAGTATATTGCAGTCTCCCAACTTGTGATGTTTACCTTCAAGGTTTTTTAACCAGAGCGAATGATCTAATTCTGTGTTTGATTTATTAATCACTCTGTTTAAGTCAGCTTGCATTAATATAGGGTAGCTTTTGATTCTTATCATCGAGACCTCCGCTGAGGAAGTAAAACTCCAACAAGATGAGATTGAGAAATTAGAACAAAAAATTAAACAGGACAATATCATCAAAAATTTGAAGGATGTGCTAACTAAAATAGATGAAGAAATCGTTACATTCAATAAAACTATTATGGAGAAAAAACTTTGGAAGTTGAAAAAAGATGTAGAGCAATATAAAGAAACAAAAACCTACCCGTATTTGGTAGAATCTTATTACGATGACCTCAATAAACAAGCCCAGTACAGAAATGCCAACTTCAAAAAGAGACTGTATGTTAATTTTTCAAACTCGTCGAATAGTTCAACAAGTAGTGGATCTATCGCTGGCATCCCCATGGGGGGTAACACCCCAAATAGGCCTCAACAACAGCCCCAATTTTTTCAAGGACAGGGCAAACAAGGTCGCAACAAACATCAGGGTCCCGCCAGGATGCAAACGAGAAACTGGCAAGGCCCACCTCTCAATTGGTAGTACCCATATACAACTTGAGTAAATATGAACTATCCTCAGAAGAAGAAAGCATACTATTGAAAGGTCTATCGTTTGTCCCCACTACAAGAGCCCAAAGTTTTGAAACAGAAATAGAACTACAAATATTTTTCCGTTCCATTAGACTAAAATATTTTTTCAGAAATTCCACTACAAAAGAGAAAGAACCAAGTACCACTGGCCTAAAACCACCTTCTAAATTTGTACCTTTGAATTCAATGGTTAGTCCATCCATTATAGCCTTTGAAAACCGCATCATTGCAGAAACAAAAACTCTGCTCACTTTATATAACAACGACAAAGACAATCTGTCCAGAAAAGAAAGAGAAGCCCTCGCAAAACTTAAATCAAATAGTTCCTTCATAATTAAACCAGCAGATAAAGGAGGGGGTATAGTGCTCTGGGACAAGCAAGATTATGACACAGAGGTCATGAGACACCTTAATGACCCCCTAGCCTATCGACAACTACCTCTGGATCCCACCAATAGATTGAAAGATGAAATATAGAGCTTGATGAAATATGCCTTTGACGAAGGATGGATTGATGAAGATGAGCAGTCTTTTCTAATCAATCAAAATCCTACAACAGCGGCCTTTTATATTTTGCCAAAGGTACATAAGAACTTACTTAAACCACTAGGTCGCCCTATTGTAGCAGCGATTAACTCTATCCTGGAACCCCTTTCGATGTATGCAGACTGTTTTTTGCGACTATTCGTGAGCAAGATGCAATCATATATTAAAGATACCACAAGCATGATAAAAACTGTTGCAGACATTCAAACCGCTCCAGAGGACATATTAGTCACTATGGATGTGATAGCCCTTTACACGAGCATACCGCAACAAGATTGTCTTACAGTAATGTCAAAATACCTGAACCTACGGGCTACAACTCTGACGAAAGTACCAACGGCTTTCATATTAGAATGTATACGTCTGGCATTAAGAGAACTTTTTTCTATATGAACAACTTTCTACAACCAACTACAAGGAACTAGCATGGGTGCCACATTCGCTCCTGACCTCGCTAACTTGTACATGGATGACTTTAAAATGAAAGTCATCTATAATTGCACCAATCCTTTCAAATCGAACATTATTGCGTGGTATAGATACATTGACGACGTTTTTATGCTCTGGCGCGGCTCTGTATTATCTCTAGCAGATTTTCATTCCTGGTTAAACCTTCAAAACCAGTGCATTCAATTCACGGTTGAACATAATAGCATGAAAGTCTCTTTTTTTAGACCTAGAGATTGTGAAGACAGACGAAGGTAAATTGGAAACTGTTCTCTACAAAAAAACGACAGACAGAAATACACTCCTCAAATATTCAAGTTTCCATCCAAAAAGTCTGAAAGTGGGCCTTCCTTTCGGACAATTTCTGCGCATTCGCAGAAACTGTTCCCAAATATCAGATTACAAAATACATGGCCAAGCTCTCAAGACGAGATTAAGAGATCGAGGGTATCCAAAACAAACCATTCAAAGAGCCAACAAGAGAGCACAACATATGACTAGGGAAAATTACCTAATCCCAGTACAGAAAACCACACTAAATAAGATCACTTGTGTGAATACCTAGAGCCCCATAAGTGCTTGCTTGCGGAAAACTATTTTAAAACACTGGGATATATTAAAAACAGAAGATTTCAACCCAGTCAAACCTCGTTTTGCATTTAAAAGACAAAAAAATCTGAAGGACAACCTGGTACACACCTACCCATCTCCAGTAATTCCGCCAACCACCCAGAACACATTATGGGGGTTTCCCCTAGTGATAGGACATCATAAGTGTGGCAAATGCTCAGTCTGCCCACAAACGAAAAATATGAAGAGCATCACTTTAGGCACCCGGGTTATTCCACTACGAGATTTTACCAACTGTGCCACTACATGGGCAGTGTATGTCATTCTCTGCCCCTGCAACTTAGCATATATTGGAAAAACAAAAAGGCAAGTCAGACAACGCATCTACGAGCACAAGTCATGTATAAAAAAACAAATGGAGAACAAACCATTGGTAGCACATTATGTGCAAAAACAGCATAAACCGACAGAGATGCTTTGGTGTGTCCTACAGGTTGTGAAACTAGCTACAAGAGGCGGGGACCGCAATCTAACTCTCACCAGGTGCGAGCAACGCTGGATTTATGAAACTAATTCTGTAAAGGGAGGTTTAAATGTAACCGTTGAGTGGAACAAATTTCTGTGAATGAAAGAATAAATGTTTCATCTATGGCGCCTTGAGATCCGTCCTTCCTATGTTGAACTAACCATAAGTTGACTCCTTTAGCTAGAATAGAAATTGATTAAGCAACATCCCTGGGGCTCATTCAGCCATAGGGATAACTGTCTGTACATGTGTCTATATAAAACATGGCTAATATCAATGAACTATATATCATGTAAGCTAATTGTCCAGCTGAACAATTCCAAATATCTCATTTCACTGCACAAAGACCCGTTTCCGTGTCTGCATACAGAAAGCAGACTTAAAATAGGGTGTGTGTAAAACCCGGAACGGGCCGGAACGGGCCGGAACGGTACCCTAACCTATGAAATGGCAGCAAAACTCACCTCAAAATGATGCAAACACACATGAAAAACATTTTGGAAATGGGATAGGTTGAACAATGTGCTATCATTAACCCATTACTGCCCAAAATCTATATTTTCAGACGAAAAAACCCCGGAACGGGCCGGAACGGTACCCTAACATATAAAATGGCAGCAAAAAGCACCTGAAAATGATGCAAACACACATGAAGAACATTTTGAAATGGCAAAGGATGAACAATGTGCTGTCATTAACCCATTACTGCCCAAAATCTACATTTCAACACGAAAAAGTACCCGGAACGGGCCGGAACGCTACACTAATATATAAAACGGCAGCAAAACTCACCTGAAAATGATGCAAACACACATGAAGAACATGTTGAAATGAGAAAGGTGCACCAATATGCTGTCATTAACCCATTATTGCCCAAAATTTACATTTTATCACAAAAAAGTACCCGGAACGGGCCGGAACGGTACCCTAACATATAAAATGGCAGCAAAAATCACCTGAAAATTATGCAAACACACATGAAGTACATTTTGAATTGAGAAAGGTGCACCAATATGCTGTCATTAACCCAATACTGCCCAAAATCTACATTTTCACACGAAAAAGTACCCGGAACGGTACCCTAACATATAAAAAGGCAGCAAAAATCACCTGAAAATTATGCAAACACACATGGAGAACATTTTGAAATGAGAAAGGTGCACCAATATGTTGTCATTAACCCATTACTGCCCAAAATCTACATTTTATCACGAAAAAGTACCCGGAACGGGCCGGAACGGTACCCTAACATATAAAAAGGCAGCCAAAATCACCTCAAAATGATGCAAACACACATGAAGAACATTTTGAAATGAGAAAGAAAGGTGCACCAATATGCTGTCATTAACCCATTACTGCCCAAAATCTACATTTTATCACGAAAAAGTACCCGGAACGGGCCAGAACGCTACCCTAATATATAAAACGGCAGCGAAACTCACCTGAAAAGGATGCAAGCACACATGAAGAACATTTTGAAATGAGAAAGGTGCACCAATATGCTGTCATTAACCCAATACTGCCCAAAATCTACATTTTATCACGAAAAAGTACCCGGAACGGGCCGGAACGCTGCCCTAAAATATAAAATGGCAGCGAAACTCACCTGAAAATGATGCAAACACACATGAAGAACATTTTGAAATGAGAAAGGTGGACGAATATGCTGTCATTAACCCATTACTGCCCAAAATCTACATTTTATCACGAAAAAGTACCCGGAACGGGCCGGAACGCTACCCTAATATATAAAATGGCAGCGAAACTCACCTGAAAATGATGCAAACACACATGGAGAACATTTTGAAATGAGAAAGGTGCACCAATATGCTGTCATTAACCCATTACTCACAAACATGGTCTATAGTGATTTGTCTGCCAGTACCTGGATATATGGAGTAGAACTTGTCAGTTAAAGGTATGAGGGTATGCTGTATGGTAGAAGACCCCAGTCTTATCACAGAAGCATTAGCCGATGGCTGTTCAGGCAAGGCTGCCCTGGAGTTCTTCAGGATGAGGGACACGTGATTCGCTCATGGCCCAATCCAGGAGTTGCAGGCGGACCAGGGTGTGCAGGGGTGAAGGTCAGGGAGGGACTGGGAAAGGACCAAACAAGCAAAAAAACACTAAGACGAAATGAAAGTGGAGGGATGGGGGACAGTAAGAGGAAACACAAGAGCAGGGGCACTCACCAGCAGTGTCTGGTAGGGCTGCGCAAGTGGAATCAAGTGGGTGAGGGGAGCACTTGCAAAGGAGAAGACTCTCTGCTCTTCGCTACCTGTTGGGACAAGTGACTCGCTCAGTATAACTTGGCTAGTGCTGTGGATATGCTTATGTTTATATACATTCCACTGCACAAGTGGAAGGCACAGGCAGAGGAGTGCAACTTTGTGTGACAAGTTTGTAAGATGGGGCATTGGGTATGACTGCAATGAATACCCAAATTCAGCAATGGCACTAAGTACAATTCACCAGTGTCACTTACCACCCTCAGTGTAATAAATCAGCAAAGGCGAGAGACATTAGTACTTGTATGTTAGCATAGATTTTATAACATTTAACCAAATGTAAATACATGAAATAACATTGTAAATGAGATACTATAACATGGTTTCAAGCTACCAATAAGACATGTATGGATGAGCTCTCTTTCACAATATATGCCATCCCTTTCTTCAAACTCTTGACCAAGCCACCTGAGAGCCTTGGGAGATCATCTCACTTGGAGGATGTCAGTAAAACCTGCCTTCTATTCCTGTTAATCTAGCACACGAGACAAGCAGATTGTGTTGCCTGAACCAGCTGCATCTGGCAAATGTGCTAACAAGTCACATAAAACTTAACATAAAATGTCTTTCAAAGGTTGTCCATAAACTATGATGCAGTGTGAGTGTCATATTTTATTGGTCTTTTGGTAGACATCTGTGTGTATTTGAAGAGATGTATTCTTTTTTTTCAAATACATAGTGCTTCCCTAAATGCACTTCGGACATTTGTACAGACCACTAGGGAAATGAGCTAGGTCAAGGCAAGACAAATGATACCAGTCCTGGCATAGTCCCTGGCAGAGTATCATTTTTGATTTTGTTGGTTTTTTACAGAGTTTACCCATGAAACAGAGGAACCAAGTTGCTGTGTAATAGTCATCTAATGCTGTAGATAAGAATTCAACAGTGGATGTTGCCTCTTTTGGAGGATTCCTTGAAAAAGGTGTATTAAAATCTTTCTTAATATTCTGCTTAATCTCTTTTTTTTCTCTGCAATATTTTTGTTTCTTCAACTGTGATTTTGGGAGAAAGGATTTTCCACTAATTAATTCCATAGCTATCCACTGCCGCACAGCAGTCATGTCTGCAGGGAATGGTACAAGTGACCCACTACACAATGTATGTGCAAATAAGCAGAGAAATAGTCCACAACTGGATGAATCATGCTGAGCTGGTACATCATGAGGAGCATGGATTGTCCACTTAGACCAGTCAATTGTGGATGCCACCTGCATGTCCATGAATGTTTGTAGTATGTTTATGTACTTTGTGTAGAGGGTTTTATTGGAGTCTAAATATAGAATAATCTTCCACTTCATGAACACCAGCATAAGTACCCAGTCAGTATTTTGCACATTTGTGGAGATGATCCAGATGTCCTTTGCCATAATATCTGATTTGATGCCAAACTCGTGAACACTTGAAGAGTATCCACGTAAGTCAATGGAATGAATTATGAATGGACTGAAAACACTCACACGTACATCACATTCAGTGACATGTTTTAGAGAAGCTCTAGTAAGCAAGAAGCCTTCAATGACTGTGTCAACCAGCCAGTTATCACCTAAGAGAGATTTCATGTCTTCAACATTGATGTAAATATTTTGAACTAGGACACTCTGCATGCGTGGATAATCTGGTATTAAGTCCCATGGAAGGGGCTCCGTTTTGTTTGTTTAGGTGAGCTTGACTGCTGCGGTACACCCAGATCATACTCGTCTACCAGAAAAGAGGTAAAATGTTCTTTCTTGGGAACATTCTCATATGGGTTCAATTGTTTAGTATTTTTCTTTTTTTCTTTAATGTCTTCCTGAGTGTCATCAAATTTAGTTTCACTCATCAGAATAGAATCCATTGCGGCTACAGTCTGCAGCTCATCTTTCTGTCTAATTCTTTTCCTTCCAGATTTGCCTTTTCTGACATTCATCCTGAGCTTTTTCAGAGAATACACTATTCTTTTCTTACTTGAACTCTTACCAATTGACTTCTGTGCAGCTAGAATGTGGTAGCATGTTCGTGAACTGTTGCAAGAGCATGTTTCAACTGGGAATAACTTTACCACATACTTTTTGTCTCGTAATCCGGTAACTATGAAACATCCAGACTGTGCCTGAAGAAATACTCGGTTTTGCTTAACTATCAAATCTGCTAGGCCTTCCATTGCATTTGATTTGCGCTCATCACCTTTTGATATTGTTACAGGTTCTTCATCATAGTGACCCTTCTTTATAAAGTCCACTATCTTTTCCACAGGTATGTAATCAAATGGGAATTCAATATCACCAGAATTAAGTTTTTTGCCAGCATGCCTGTTTGACAGGTGATAATTCCCCATACCACACTGTCCTCTCAACACTTCCTTTAGATAAAATGTTTGCAAAAAGTAGATTGCCAATACCATTTCATCCATGTGAACCTCTTTGTGCTTAGTCAGTCTTTTCATCACTGCATTAATGCTTTCTGACACATTAGTCGTAACTCCACTGGTTTTCCTAAAAATGCCAACTGTTTCCAAGACCCATCTTCCTGCCTTTGTCAAGATGTCTTTGCTCAGTTTTTCCTCAAAATATTTCACACAAGAAGCACTCCATGTGGCCCTTAGTTTTTCCAACAATGTTAGAAAGTCTTCTTCAGTTTTGCAGTCTAAGAGCTGTAGAATATTATTGGTGTACACTTTTCTGTCTGCTTTTCCTCCTTCATGACCTGAAACCCAGAATTCCACGTCTTTCAGTATGTGGTTCCAACAAACCACATGCTTGCATCTTGGAATAATATTCTCTACAGATTTCACAATAGCAGCTTCTCTGTCTGTTACTATAGTAATGGAACTCTGGTTAATTTGAGGCATACACTTTGCTACAAAAGAAAAAAATGTTTCATGGACAATCGTTGTGCGTTTATCATGAATCAGTACAAAGGCAGGGATTGCAGGATTTTCCTCAAACAATGAACATTGAAATATTAGTGGAGAGAGGTAAAAATCACCTAATTGAAATGTTGTGTCATATGAAATTAGGGTTCTTGAATTCAACTTCATCACTTCCTCAAAAATATTGATAATGTCTGGAAGAGCCAAAGTTACAATAAGTTCGGGAACCAGAGAGTAATGGCATACAAACCCTTCCAGTGCATAGTGAAGCTCGAAGATGTTATATAAATCATCATGACTGATACTACATTTCTGTTTCCCATACTTAAGTTTATTTTTTATTTGCTCTGTATTTTTCGGCACTGTAACTCTCATGTGGGTAGGGGAAGCATCGCATTCTGCAATTATTTTCTGGTAAATTGAAGTTGGACCTAAATCTTTATTTTCAGCAATTTCTATCAGCACAGATGGCATTGTGTGAACATGAGCTCTTAAGGGGTATTTTCTCATATTTCCATGAGGCATGCATGGCTCAGGTGTTTTTTCTTCACCTTGATAATGGACAATCACTTTTTCAACACTTCCATCAAGAACTTCATAGCCATATCTGTAAAATGTAACTTCCTCCCTACCAATTAATCTTTGGAAGTAGGTCTTCCACACCAGAGGACTGGCCCTCGGCAGAGCATGCCTTCCTTTCTGAATCCATTTATACTGATCACATCTCCAATCATCTTTTCTATGCTTTTGTCCTTCATAACTGTATAGGAACACCTGACCATTTTCTGGATTAGGTGCCGGAAGTGTGGAAATATTGCCTTTTAGGTGATGCCTTAAAATGTTGAATACTTCTTGTGGTGAAAGCGGCGTTTGTTTGTTCATATAAACTATGCTGCACATTCTGGAGGATAAAGTAAAAATATGAATTAAATTAAAAATTAACACTGTTTCCCTCGCACCCTAAGATCATTACAAATACGCAGGCGGTGGGTTTGTTACTCAAGAAGGGACACAGTGATAAGGGATGATGTCGGGACATAGTGATAAAGGAAACATGTCTGGACTTAGTGGCCTATTCTGATGGAGGTGTAATTATGCTAGAGGTGTAATTCAAGGGTGAATTCCCCATTCGGAATGTACACCTGTTTTTCACACCTGTTTCCTATCTTTATAATGGGCCTATTCTGCTAGAGGTGTAATATCCCCATGGGGTTGTTCCACCTCTAGCAGAATAGGTCCCATTATAAAGATAGAAAACTGGTGTAAAAAGCAAATGTACATTCCGAATCAGGAATTCACTCATGAATTACAACCCAGGCAGAATATGGCCCTAAGGGCCATGGATGTGTTACACCTCTAGCAGAATTGGGCCCTAAATTCCACACTATATCATAAAATGGGTCTCTATGTGCTGATAACCAGTAACCTGTGTGTATCAATGGGGTAAACACCATGGGCCTCACTACGACCTAGGCGGAGGACCATGGTGCTATTAGCACCATGGTCCATGCCGGTGTCCGCCATGGCGGAATGGGGAATTACCACCCCATTTCGAGGTTGGTGGGGTGGTAATTCCCCATGCTGCCATGGCCCTTCCCCATTCCCATTTTTGACCCATAGGGCTCAATGGGAATGGGGAAGGCGCTAATTACAGTACCGCAAATTGCGGTACCGTAATTAGCACCAAGGTCCCTTTGCGGGTGCCTACTTTAACGGCTGGAAAAACCAGCCGTTAAGGTCGGGTCCCGCAAAGGGACCTCGTAATTAGGCGCTAAGTGTTTAACGGTGCCGCAGCCTTTTACGGCGCCGTTAAACACTTAGCGCCAGGGTCGTAATGAGGCCCCATATCTTCATCAGCCTCACTAGAAGCCCTTCACACTGATTCCTCTAACTTTCCCTACTCTTACTGATTATCCTAAAAGGATGGCAGAATGGGTAGCAGGATGGCAGGATGGGAGGTCTTATGATCAGTAAGGACACGCCATCCACCTCTCTCCCCAATTACTTAATCTCATTTTCTTTTGAGTATGTTTGTATTCAGCTCCTTGCTCCACCTCCTCTTGCATAATTCTCATCTATTGACCTCTTTGAGTCTTCAATCTCTCTTTTCCAATGACTTAGACCTCTTAATCAAATCTCTGACACTGAACACCTGTCAATTCAACCTGCCGTAAACATGACTACAGCCACTGTCTTCACCTTGACTCCTCATACTCTGACCATTTTCTGGTCACCCTCCACAATCAGTCGGCCCAATTTTTCTGAAACTCACTGGACCAAATAACTCCTCATCTGAATAAAGTCAGGCCCTTCCTTTAGGTGCTCTTTCCATCTGTTACCAACTCCAGTGAGAAGGCCTTCCCAGATTTTAACCTAGCACTAGTGCTCTCGTTGAGTACCATTATCCCTCTTGCCTGTGCATTGAACCTTGGATTTCCCCAACCATCCAGCATCTCAGAACCTATTTTGAGGGGTAAGAAATGTGAGGCCGACAACTTTGTAAAGAGTTTTCAACTTTAGCATTTTATTAAATAAAAAGGTAGGATAAACGCCACTCTATCCCTACCCTGACAAGGATTTTCCTGCCTAGAATAAACTAAAGAAAATACTCTTACAAAAGGATATCTGTCCCTCACACTTGTATACTCAATAAATCAATAAGGAAATGTATGGCAGTTTAATCCAACAATTATATATAACATAAAACCACATCACAATGTGGCCACTGCCTCTTCTCATAACCTGGGTTAATTCCCCTTCCCCAGGTTTGAGCAAGGATTTGCTCCACAGTTCAAAAGAAATCAGGAAATTCTGTTTTGCCACAAAGTTCCAACACAGTTCTTTCAGATTCAAAACTTGATAATAAAAAGTTCAGTTGTATCAACAATGTACGAAAAGAAGTGATAGGTTCCAACTTCTCCTGGAGTAAGAACAGGATTTAAATTCATCTCCTTCAAGTAAACAAACACTGTCTTTGTCAGGATGATATGCCATTGTGTCGGGAGGATAGCTCTGGGGCAACGTGCTCGCCTTGGTAGCAAGACGATGCGGAGCAACACAGGTTCGATGCCCGGGTCCGCGCTTAGAAATCTCTGGGTATTAAGCATGTTATAAATAAACAATTACAATTGTGGGTGACTTTAATTTTAAGGTCAATGAGGTGGAGAACTTTAAGATTCAAAGCTTTCTGTCCTCTATGAAAGAACTCTCCCTCCCCCAGCAGGTTCATGAACAGACCCATTCCTTAGGTAACACCTTGGACCTGATTTTCTCAGCAGATGCCGAGATCACTCTTTTTGTGGCCTTTCAAATCCTGTGGTCTGATCATTTCTTTGTTCCCTTCCCCTGGGGCATTAAGGGCCCGCCATCTGCTCCACCAGCCAAATTAGTCCAGCGGCGTGGATGGCGCTCAGTATCTAAATCTGATATGACCTCTTTGATACTTGCCGACTTTCAGGGCTGTCCCCTGTGGACATGAATTCTTTAACTAGTACTCTGACCGCAGTTGCAGGCAGCCTTGCTCAGCTCAAGACATCTAGGCTATCTTCACGCCCCTCTCAGCAGTGGTTCATGGACAAGCTGCGTGCCCTTCGCCTACAATGCAGGCAGATGGAGCAAAAGTGGAGGCACTCTTATACCCCCAGGAAAAAGTTTGCCTTGTCTCTGGTCACCTCCCAGTATTACCTAGCCATTTCATGTGCCAAACGTGTCTACGTTGCATCTATTATTGAAACTTCTGTTAATCACCCCAGGGAGTTGTTCAAAGTGGTTCGTAATCTCTCTACTAGCTTACCGGTTCCTCTTCCCTCCTCTCAGGCCCTCTGTAATTCCTTGTCCACATGTTTTATGGATGAAATCATTTCTATTCAATCGAATATTGCTGTTACTCACCTTCCTTCTGAGGCTGATATTTACATGATATGATATTTTATTTGTATTGCGCCAATACACAATTGTTTCAGAGCGCAACGAGGCAAGGGAGGGGAAACAAGGGAGGACAGAACAACGATCTTACTAGGCCCAGTGACATTAAGAACGTGCAAGTGCAGGGGAGAGGGAAGGGGGAAGTGCGAGGGGCAGGGGAAGAGTGGAAAGTGCTGAACACGTGATAGAACAACAGGTAGTGTGCCCAGTAGGTGGTAAGTGCGAAAATAAGGTGTAAACAACGGGTGTATTAGAAGTGCTCGAAGGGGACTGTAGGGTAGCAGATACAGACCCAAGTGCAAGGGTTGTCAGGTGGCAGTGCGGGTGTGTGGCTGGGAGGGCAGGGATCTGGGCCCGATATCAAAGGGTAACCAGGTGCCCGGTGCCAAAGCAGACAGTTTAGCAGGGGAGACGAAGAGCGAAGGCAGAAGCAAAGAGGAAGGTCTTGAGGTGCTTCCAGAACCGGAGATGGTTCTCCTCAAGTTTCAGAGAGGCAGGGAGGCTGTTCCAGATGTATGCCGCAGCAGAGGAAAGGGATCTACCCCCAACTTGTTGCTTGGAGAAGCGACTGATCCTGAGGGAGTTGGAGGTGAAGGAGCGAAGAGCTCAAGTAGGAAGGTATTTACAGAGGGAGAGTTCAAGGTATTGTGGAACCAGGCACCAGAACGCCTTGTGGACAATGCAAAGGGTCTTGAATTTAATCCTTGCAGACGCTGGGAGCCAATGAAGGGATTTCAGGGCTGGAGAGATACGATCGCAGGGCTTGAGGCCAAGGACAAGTCTCACAGTCCTGTTCTGGATGAGCTGCAGAGGGCGGAGAGTGGTTGCAGGCAGATTGACAAAGAGGCTGTTGCAATAGTCCAGCCTAGAGAGAGCCAGAGCTCTGGAAACAGTGAGCTAATGGGGGAAGGAGAGGCAAAGAAGAATACCTCTGAGGAGGTGCAGTTCGTAGTTAGACTTTTTTTGAGAGGTCAGAGATGTGTGGAGAAAAGGAAAACGTGGAGTCGAAGATGACCCAGAGGTTCTTAGCCTCGCAAGTGGGAGCAGGGAGAGGGCCAAGGGAGGCCGGCCAGAGAGTGACAGGAAAGGAAGGTGCAGGTGTGCCGATGAGGAGGATCTCTGTCTTACTGGCATTAAGGAAGAGGTTGTTGGCGGCGCACCACACCTGGATTGCAGACACACAGTCAGAGATGAGAGAGGGAGAAGAGGTGGCAGAGGGGAGCCTGAAAACAAGTTGGTTGTCATCCACATAGCACTGAAAGTTTCAGCAGAGAGCAGAAATGCTATGGGCTAGCGGTGCCAGGTATTGGTTGAAAAGCCAAGGAGAGAGGTTAGACCCCTGGGGAACGCCACAGGTAGAAAGTGAGATAGAGGAAAGGAAGGACCCAAGTTGGACCTTCGAGGGTCGGTTGGAGAGAGAGGGTGTCAGCCAGGCCAGGGCCTGATCAGTGATACCAAGCTTATCACGGAGGCGATTGAGCAGGATGACATGGTTGACCATGTGAAAGGCAGAAGAAAGATCGAGTAGGATGAGGACAGATGGGATATTAGAATGAAGGGTGGAGAGCAGGTCTTCATGGATGTTCAGGAGAGCACTTTCCATGGTTCTGGCAGCTCTGAAGCCAGACTGATGGTCATGGAGACAACCAACAGAATCGGAGTGAAGATTAAGCTGGGAGATGGCCAGCTTTTCCAGGAGTTTGCCCAGGAAAGGAGTGATAGAGATCGGGTGATAGTTAGCCGGGTAATAGGGGTCGGCTATGGGTTTCTTGAGAAGAGGGTGCACAAGAGAGTGCTTCAGAGGGGAGGGGAAGGCTACAGAGGCGAAGGAGTGGTTGCAGAAGTCGGCCAGAGCAGGAGAAAGGGTGTCGATGTGGTCCTTGATGGTTTTGGATGAACAGGAAATAACCTGTTTTGACGATACTTTCATAGATTGGACTTTCTGGAAATCTCTTCAAGGGAGAACAGAGGAAAAAATGAGAAAGAAGGAGGAGAGGCGGCTGCAGGGGGGCCAAAGGTAGCAGAGAGAGAAGCGGGAGGAGGAGGAGAGGACGAGAGGGTGGACAGGATGTCCTGGGTTTTGAGATGAAATGAAAGGCAAAGGCCATGCAGATGGCCTCGGAGGCGACAGGAGAGGTAAAGACTGCAGCAGGGTTGGCCAGCTCCTTGCAGATTTTAAAGAGTACGGCCAAGTTGTTAGATGCCACAAAGATGCAGGCTTGGATGTGGGCTCCCTTCTTAGTGCGGACAAGGAGCTGGTATTGCCTTTGTAGCAGGCGCAGGCCAGTTTGTCAGAGGATGCACAAGAAGCCCGCCATTTCCTCTCAGCCACCCTACACTTGCGTTTAAGGGTAACTAGGTCAGAGTCATACCAAGAGTTGCACTTGGTTTTGGGCTTCAAGCGGATGTTCATGACAGGGGCAAGAACATCAAGAGTATTAGAGATAGAAGAGTAGAGCATGGAAAGGGCTGTGTCAGGATGTGAGTCAGCCAGAGGAGGAGGAGGGGGAGAGAAAGTGGAAGTGGAAGCCTCAACTGACACGCTTCCTGGGTCGGATGACCGAGAAGGTACATGGCAGTGTTGGAGTTGGCTTGGCCTGATGGGTAGAGAGGGAGATATGGGAGGAAATGAGAGAGTGATCACTCCAGGAGAGAGGAGTGGTCAGAGGGATAGAGAGGGGGAGGTCTGAAGAGATCGGAGCATCCAGAGTGGGCCCAGCAGAGTGAGTTGGGCCAGAGGGGAGAATAGAAAGAGAGAGAGAGAGTCACATAGGTCGCGAAAGCATCCAGATGGATGTTGAAGTCTCCAAGAACGAGGAGTTGAGTAGTTGAGGCCAGGAGGGAGGAAGTGAGGTCCGCCCACTCAGAGAGGAAGGAGGTGATTTGACCAGGTGGCTGATAGATAGTAGCCATGGTAAGTGAGTGGCAAGGAGAGAGAGAAAGCCTCAGACAAGGCATTTGAAAGAGGAGTAGGCCTGCATAGGAATGACAGAGGCAGGAATCCACTCTGGGAAGATCAAGGCTACACCCCCTCCAGAACGGTTGGATCTGGGCACGGAGAGGATCTTACAGTCATCGGGAGGAGAGTGTCAAAGCTTGTGACAATTGACAATGTGACAATTGTGACAAACCTGTGGTGCTCCATGTCGTCTTGCTTGTAAGGCGAGCACGTTGCCCCTGAGCTATCCTCCCAAAATCTTGAGCAATGGTTGTTATATTGGTATTGCCGGGTTTTTAAATACTCTTTTGCTTGGTATTGTTTGTATGCTTTTGTTTGGACTAAAGCTTCACCACAGGGATTTTGGCCCTTCCACCAACTCACATGCTTGCTTGCACAGTCACTTTGGTTTAATAAGTAAAACATTTGTTGGTTTTGTACGGTTCAGTATTCAGAATTGTAATCACTGCTTCTCTCACTCACACGCGAGTGAAACTGCCTGCCGTGGATAGCGTCAGAGCGATCCGGAGTCACTTGCAAGCTGTGAACTCACAAGGTAAGTCGCTCAATCTAGCTCCGCTTGGTGTTCGCAGGTCTTCTGTCATTGTGGCTCCTCGCGGTCAGGCAAACAGCCTCGTCTGGTCCACCTCCGCTCACGACACTCGAAATTGGAGCTTCCTCCACTCGGCAGAGGCTCAGGTGCAACCCAGCCACCTAAAGCCTTTAACGAGGGTACACTTCCCTTGCTACTTCCTCTTCCTGCTGCGCAACCTCTGCACAACAAGCCTTCAATGGGCAAGCGTCCCGTTCTTACGCTTCCCACTGCGCAACCTCTGCAACAGGAATAGCTTGAGGCAAAGACCCTCACAGGACTTGACACCGCTCTTGGCTGCACAATGGTCCCGGTGTCTTCTCTCGTGCCAGCTTCACTTTCCTCTGCAGCCTGCACTGCTTTCTCCTCTCCTGCTGCTCCTGCTGTTCATGTTCTCCCTCTTCCTGCACCTGAGGGGGCTTTTTATGCCTCTCAGTCTCCCTCAGGTGTAGGTCGTTTACACTAATTAGCTGATTGCTCCCACAGCAATATTCCTCTGCATCCCTTTACCTCGTCCCAGTATTGAAGAATTATGGGACTTGAAGTCCCTGCCAATCAAGTTAGTTTTCCTAACTTCTTCTACCTTACAATAAGCCATTCCAAGATTGGGGGTTCAGAGAAAATTAAACAAGGGAGTTTCTCCTTCCTCCTGGCCTGTTCCCACCCCATGTGATCCTCCCGCAGAACACCACCCCCAGGGTTGGGATCAGGAAGCATCTGCCTTCCCCTGGCCACACGAGAAGGGTCCCAGGTCAAGATTCTGGGGGGAATCACTACTGATTCATCATACTATATGGACATCCATCGCTGCTGTAAAATCCTTTCCCAGGTTCTTTTTGTTGCCTACAAGGAATCACTCCCCATACTCTGTTACATCCTGCACTCTGTCACATCACACTGCTACACCAACCTCATCTCTTCTCTCCATTTTTACTGTCACAAACTATCCAGGACCATCAGTTTTTACCCTTCGTCCCCCGACCTCTCTTCATTCTTTCGTCTCTCACTGCAAAAGGCTTAAAAATCTGTGATCTCACTAGCCTCCTTTCCCTCCCACCCCTCAGTACCTTCTCTCCACTATCCCCCATTCACTCAGATTTTTTCTACACTTCCCATCCTCTGCTCTGCCAACCCTTCCTGTGCCCCCACAGACCCCTTCATACCCCAGACTTGGAGCCCCAATCAATGCCTGCGGGCCTTCGCCACCATATTTAAATAAATAAATAAACTTTAAATACATAAAATCCCCTCAACCGTCCTACCAATGAAATGCTAGAAAAACATCACAACTGAAAACACGTCACCATCCACACCGTTGACCAAACAGCAGGAATTCACACAAGGGACCGGCCTCAAACCCCACGGAACGACTACCGACTACCCATCTCAACCAAACAAAACCACTTTATCACCTAACCAAACCAACACTGAGGCTGCTCGACAGACAAGCAACACTACACCACCGCAAATAGATGGCGCATGAAAATGCACCACCAGTGCCCCAACAAAGAGCACCCCAACCACAAGAACAACACATAGGTTGAGACCACCACATTCAAGGTGTGGGAGCGACACCCCCACAAAGGGTACTGGGGTCCCCCCAACACACAATGGCAAAGCACACTTGACCAAATGGCAAAAAAACATGTGAGTGCGGGGTCCACCTCCACAGAAACAAACTAATGAGGTAAAATACACTCAACAACATTTCTCCAGCCACAACCATTGAACGCAAATGGCACGGGCACATAATACCTCCCCAAGGTGCTGTGGTGTGCCATGTGCTGGCAGCTAGCAGTCCAGGTGGCTGGCACTACCCTGCCACACAAAACACAAACAAAACTGTCCAACCCCACAAGGTGGTTTGCCAGGCCACCCAGTGAGCACAACACACCCCACATACACAAGTAACCCCCAGTAAGTCCATGCCCTATTCTCACGTCCATATTCTGACAGACCTGTGGAGGCAAAAGTTAAATCAACATGCAAGAACAAACCAAATTTCAACTTCCTTCAACTAACAGAGGACATGTCTTTACCAAAATACACCAGACACGTCCCAGATCCACCACAATCCACAACGTACCAATGGACACTTTACACCCAAACAGGCTTCACTTCATATAACACTGTTGGTCAATATTCACGGCTCAGCATGGACAGCTCTCTGAAAAATGACAAAGCCCTGATCTAGCTTGTGGAAAACTGCCATATATTGACTTCTTGAATCACCCAGGTCAGCCCCACAACCAAGGCAAAAACCCCAGAGCTCTTCCCAGCGAACAGTCAATTCCTGCTTCCCAGAGACGCAGTCAGGATACAGCATAGTTCCATCCACACCATACCCGGAGCAGCTGTCAAGCTGGTACCTGTGACCCCGACCCCAACACATGTTGGGCCCAACCTCCATCACTGCCAACTTGACTGTTTCAGGTACCAGCTGTTCACTGAGCTGACTGTGCCCACATGGGTCTCCAAACACAGCACCCAGCTGTTCACTATGCTGACAGCACACACACGGCTCTCCTGAAACAACTCCCAGATCCGGCTCGGATAGCATTCCATGCTGGGCGCCGCACTAGATGTTACCTGCCGCTTTTTCTTTTCAGCAGCATTACCATCAGGACACATCTCCTCCTCTGAGACTCAGTTCAAACCCTTAGAGGCGTGCAGCGGCAAACCGTTGTACAGTGTGTGATGCTGTCCATCCCCTTCAATGGCACATCATTCGACATCCTCAGCCATTAGCCACGTCACAACATCCTCTCTGATTGGCCGCTGAAGCCTCAATGCCATCATTCAAGCCCCAGCCTCCAAACTGCAAGGAGCTCTCAGACACTCTCTCAACATTCCAGAGGCAGGCATTCTACAAGCATTCCACAGCACCCAAGCTCACAACACAGGAACAGGGGAGAAAGCAAGACATAACACATTACACAGAGAAAACAATGAAACAGCTTTCTTCATGATGCACATCTAGGTTTCTCTGTCATGATCTCTGCTTCCAAAAGGTCAGGGTTTTCCCAACTCCCTTGGAAGCAGATCCATAACCCAGGTTCCGAGGGCCAACCAGTCCCCATTGGTACCTTTTGGACCCAGTCCTGGCGCCAGTGGCACCAGGCTCATAAATATGCCCAGTCCCAGCGCTGGAAGCGCCGGGCTCATAATGCTTGGGTGGACTTACCTGCAGCAGACCATGCTGCTTACTTGCCTGCCAGTTGAGCCTCTGATCCTCTTCTGTTTGGAACTACTTTTCCTGTTGGGTGGGGCAGGAGCCACTCCCTAGATTCAGAACACTGGAACTCTTCTGGAAAGCAGGAACTCTTTTCTTACTAGGCGTGGCTGTGGAAGGAGACACCTAAGCACTACAGGAGGCTATTTAAACCACACCCGATGGATGAATCTTGCTTTGCGTTATTCTGCATCCTCTGCAGCAGAACGCTCATCGTGTCTTCTGCATCTGATCCTGGGCCTAAGGAAAAAGGCTTACCATCCTGAATCCAGTCTTCAGCAACACCTATAAAGACAAGAAAGAACAGGTTAGCATTACCGTCTTCAGTGACAGCTCTTCACTTACCTGGTCCATCGGCTGTCACCAACACCTCGCGGTGCATTCCGGCATCTGAAGGACAAAGGCTTACCTACTCTTCGTGCGCTCCGGAGGTCTTCACACTGCATTCCGGCATCTGAAAGACAAAAGCTTACCAACTCTTCGCACGCTCCGGAGGCCTTCGGCGCTGCATCCCGCATCTGAAAGACAAAACAAGGTGCGTTTAAAGACATTGGGGAACTTTAATACTCACGTGCCATTACTCCTTTCCACATCTAACCCAGTGGGTATTCCGGCACCCGGCAGCCGCTCCGAACTTGTACCTGCAAAATAAAAAGACAGAGCGCATCGTGAAGCAGGCAACAAGCGCTTACTTACGTGCTTCCAGGCGCTTCTATTCATCACACGGGCTCCATCTTCAACTCACTTCAGCCCGTCATCCGCCATCGCCGGAACCCTGCAAAACAAGAAACATCATTACTAAAGACTTTAAAGACATTAGAGTTACTCGAAACTTACCGTTCGTGCAGTAAACGACGGACAGCAGTCCTCTGAAGTCAAGAGGCCTGCTCCCCTTATCCAGTGAAGAAACTGGTTACAGCACCCTGCCCCGAGGCAGATGGAGAGCACGGCGTTCACTTACCTAAGGTGAGAGCGTTAACCTTTGGGGTTCTACAGGAGAAGAGAAAGGGAAGAAGAGAGAGACATTCAATAACCCAGTTCCTTAATCCCATATTTTCTATCTGCAGACATCTCACCTTTCAAGTCAGACATACAGTGCACAGAGGTCCAGCCCAAAGAGCCAGCCGTGTGTTGCACATCACCTTTGAAGATACAGTATACGCCCAGTCAAGACCGGTGCCTCTACGGGAATCAGGTGAGCATTACAGAACGCAAAGCCTACCACAAAACTCCCGTCCAGGCGCTATGGAAACCTCGGATACCGACCAGCTAGCCCAGTTACTTGGGGAACTAAGGGCAGAAGTGCATGCAGCCCGTCAGGAAACAAACGCTCTAAGAAGGGAACTGATTATTTCCAAGGAGCTAACAGATGATCTCGCTAGACAATTGCTACAGTCACAAGCCGGACAGACCCCGTTACCCGCATCTGGGGGAAATCTTCCTTCTACATCCTCTATGAATCCAGTGCAGATCAACCTACCTGGGAATGTACCTCTGGCTCCGCCTGAACGATTTTCTGGTGACCCAAAGATGTTTGCAGTATTTATCAATCAGTGCCGGTTGCATTTCTTATGCCGGCCAGCAGCCTTTCCAACTGATCAAGCTAAAGTAGCTTTCGTACCTTAGTGGCAATGCGGCAGACTGGTCGATCCCTCTAGTAAATCAAGATGATCCGGTCCTCCATGATTTTCAAGCTTTTCAGCTCAGTATGGAAAAACTGTTCGCAAGACATTCACAGGGGCAGGCCTTGGACAATGAGCTTCTTTCGTTGCGACAAGGTAATCAAGACCTTTTGGCTTATATTGCGTCTTTCAACAGACTGATAGTGGAAACTCAATGGCCTAAGGACAAAAGGATTACGCTGTTTTATAGAGGTCTACGTGGAGAGCTCAAAGATGTGTTAGCCCAAGTAGTGAATCCCCCACAAGATTGTTCGGACTATATAGACTTAGTCGTTCAAATAGATCACAGACACCAGAACAGGAAGGCCGATCGTTCCAAGTTTGATGCTCGAGTATTTTCCAAACCGCCAACACCTTCCAAAGGAGTAGACTCCGGGGAACCCATGCAAATAGGGGGTCTGAAAGGTCCTCTAACGCAAAAGGAGCGGGAAAGGAGAAAACAGTTGCAATTATGCCTCTATTGCGGAAACTCAGGGCACTTTCTTCGAGACTGTCCGGTGAAACCTGCCAAGAAGGCAGTAGGAGCTGCAGTTACCAAAGTTACAAACTCTGAGCAGGGAAACGACCTCGCCCGACAAGAATAGAGGTCCTCTTGCCGAGCGTGAAAACCAGTTCCGTGACCTCGCATTTCGTGATACCTATGGTCCTCATTAGCCCTGATAATCCGGATCGATTACATGCAATTGAAGCTTACGTCGACAGTGGTGCCATCGGCAATTATGTGGATCACGAAATGGTTTTGAGGATGAATCTAACTCTTTGTCCCAAGGCTGTAAAGGACGTCATTACTACGGTGGATGGTACGGAGATAGCCTCCGGGCCAGTAACGCATACCACTCAAGAGGTGACGCTAGTAAGTCAAGATGGACACCATGAGAAGATCGTGTTCGATGTGATCAAGGCCCCTCAGTTTCAGATTATTCTAGGAATACCTTGGTAAGAGAAACACAATCCTCTGATCGATTGGCGAGCAAGAACGGTCCAGTTTCCAGAATGTGTCTCTACTTGTCACCCTCCACCTGGTGTGGCACTGGCAGCAATTTTTTCAGAGACTCCCCAGTTACCTCCCGAATACCTAGAATACCAAGATGTTTTCCGGAAGGATCAGGCTAACTCTCTACCTCCTCATAGGTCTTATGACTGCCAGATAGACCTGATACCTGGATCTACTCCTCCTTGTAGTAGAATTTATGCCCTCACCGAGCCTGAGAACCTTCACCTTCGACAATACCTGGATCAATACCTGGCAAATGGGTTTATTCGTCCTTCCAAGTCCCCTGCTTCTTCAGCTTTGTTCTTCATTCCAAAAAAGGAAGGAGACCTTAGAACTTGTATAGATTATCGCTCCCTGAACCAGATCACCGTTAAGAATAGATATCCGTTACCTTTGATCCCTGAACTCCTGGACCAAGTCAGAAAAGCATGCATATATACAAAGCTGGATCTTAGAGGAGCTTACCACTTGGTACGAGTAAAAGAGGGCGATGAATGGAAGACGGCCTTCCGCACCAAGTATGGGCTATTTGAATATCAGGTCATGCCCTTCGGACTTTGCAATGCCCCGGCCGCCTTTCAATATTTTATGAACGATGTCCTCAGAGAGCTCATAGATGTGTGTGTTGTTGTTTACATTGACGACATCCTCGTTTATTCTTCATCGGAATCTGAACATTGGAAACACGTGAAAATGGTCCTCGAAAGATTGCGTCAACACAAACTTTTCGCTAAGTTGGAAAAATGTGTTTTCAACGTGACTGAAGTTGAATTCTTGGGATTCATATTATCACCTGGCGGAGTGCGTATGGATTCAAAGAAGGTCGATGCAGTGCCATCACCATCCTCCGTAAAAGGTGTGCAAAGCATGTTAGGCTTCGCTAACTTTTACCGCAGGTTTATCCCCGAATTCTCTCGAATAGTCCAGCCCATCACTGCCTTGTTAAAGAAAAACAAACGTTTTGAATGGTCTACCGAGGCGGACCAAGCTTTCCAGGATTTGAAGACTAAATTTATCTCTGCACCAATCTTAAAACACCCTCGCCCCGAACTCCCCTACATCGTGGAAACTGATGCTTCAAGCCTTGCCATGGGGGCAGTTCTATCACAAAAGGACCCGGTAACCAATCAGTTGCATCCCGTGGCATTTTGGTCCCGCAAATTCTCGCCTCCTGAAATCAATTACACGATTACTGACAAGGAACTTCTGGCTATCAAGTCTGCCTTTAAGGCTTGGCGGCATTATCTGCTGGGGGCCCGACACACCGTTACTGTGATTACGGATCACCGAAACCTGCAATATTTGAAAACCGCAAAAGCCCAATCCTCTAGACAACTCCGTTGGGCATTATTCTTTGCCGAGTTTGACTTCATAATTACCTATCGACCTGGTACAAAGAACGGTAAAGCTGATGCCCTTTCTCGGATGGGAGTGGAAGAACACTTGATCAACCCTAAACCTGTACCAATCATTCCCGAACAAAGAATTCTGGGTGTAATCGCCACAGAATCCATAGAGGAAGTTAAGGATAAAGCCAGGCAACTTGTAACTCCAGCAGACATACAGAATTGGCATCTGCAGGGAAAGGACTTTGCAGTAAAGGACAATTTATTGTATTTCCAAGAACGATTATACCTACCCAGCACAGATTTACAGAAAAAAGTAATCGCTTGTTATCACGATTCTTTAATGGAAGGACATCCCGGTATGGCCAAGACCTCAGAAAAGATCAAGCGCTACTTCTGCTGGCCGTCTTGGAAAAAAGATATCAGAGACTTTAGAATGTCCTGTGGAGTATGCGCCCAAAACAAGAGTCAAAAGGAAAGACCAGCAGGCCTCTTACGCCCTATTGACATCCCACCTCGCCCTTGGCATACGCTTTCTATGGACTTCATCACCGATCTACCTCCATGCTCCGGATACAATACGATTCTAGTAATCGTGGACTTATTCTCCAAGATGGCGCATTTCATTCCGCTCAAAGGCTTGCCAACAGCAGCAACTATGGCCCGAGAATTTCTCGAAAACATCGTCCGACTGCACGGTTTTCCTTCGGTTCTAATTTCGGATCGAGGTAGTCAATTTATTTCTCATTTTTGGCGAAGTTGCTGTCGGTCGGCTCAAATTGATGTGAGACTATCGACCAGTCACCACCCTCAGACCGACGGACAAACCGAGAGGACCAATCAAACTATGGAACAGTATTTACGCTGCATGCTGCAACAAACTGAAAAAACTTGGAAAGACATCCTTTGGATAGCCGAATATGCCTACAATAACTCTGTCCATTCGGGAACTGGGAAAACCCCGTTTTTTCTTTTGTACGGCAGTCACCCTCGAACCTCGGAGTTGGATCCCCTCCAAGATCTTGAAACACCAGCAGTAGACTACCTGCATTCTACAATCACCCAAGCCTTTAAGGAAGCTGTTTCTCACCTTCAAATGGCTAAAGAACAATACAAGAAAGGAGCAGATCAACATCGGAAGGAAGCCCCTCAATATCAAGTAGGGGATCAAGTCTGGTTATAAACCAAACATCTACCTCTAAAAGGGCCACGCACATTCAACCCAAGATACCTTGGTCCCTATTCCATCACTACCATAGTAAACCCAGTAGCGGTCAAGTTGGACTTGCCCCCGCACATGAAGATACATCCGGTCTTCCACGTCTCTCTATTAAAACCCGTGCAACCTCAAACCCGACTAACTAAATCTCCAAAACCTATCCTAGTTGATGGAGAACTCGAGTTTGAAGTCAAAAGCATTCTGGACTCCAAGATCTCCAAATCTAAACTATTTTACCTAATTGACTGGAAAGGCTATGGCCCCCAAGAGAGATCCTGGGAACCTGCTGAATATGTCCACGCTCCTCGCCTAATCAAAAGATTTCACCGAACATTTCCTGACAAGCCAAAACCCCCGGAGGAGCCCGGTTTCGGAGGGGCCTTGAGGGGGGGTACTGTCATGATCTCTGCTTCCAAAAGGTCAGGGTTTTCCCAACTCCCTTGGAAGCAGATCCATAACCCAGGTTCCGAGGGCCAACCAGTCCCAATTGGGACCTTTTGGACCCAGTCCTGGCGCCAGTGGCACCAGGCTCATAAATATGCCCAGTCCCAGCGCTGGAAGCGCCGGGCTCATAATGCTTGGGTGGACTTACCTGCAGCAGACCATGCTGCTTACTTGCCTGCCAGTTGAGCCTCTGATCCTCTTCTGTTTGGAACTACTTTTCCTGTTGGGTGGGGCAGGAGCCACTCCCTAGATTCAGAACACTGGAACTCTTCTGGAAAGCAGGAACTCTTTTCTTACTAGGCGTGGCTGTGGAAGGAGACACCTAAGCACTACAGGAGGCTATTTAAACCAAACCCGATGGATGAATCTTGCTTTGCGTTATTCTGCATCCTCTGCAGCAGAACGCTCATCGTGTCTTCTGCATCTGATCCTGGGCCTAAGGAAAAAGGCTTACCATCCTGAATCCAGTCTTCAGCAACACCTATAAAGACAAGAAAGAACAGGTTAGCATTACCGTCTTCAGTGACAGCTCTTCACTTACCTGGTCCATCGGCTGTCACCAACGCCTCACGGTGCATTCCGGCATCTGAAGGACAAAGGCTTACCTACTCTTCGTGCGCTCCGGAGGTCTTCACACTGCATTCCGGCATCTGAAAGACAAAAGCTTACCAACTCTTCGCATGCTCCGGAGGCCTTCGGCGCTGCATCCCGCATCTGAAAGACAAAACAAGGTGCGTTTAAAGACATTGGGGAACTTTAATACTCACGTGCCATTACTCCTTTCCACATCTAACCCAGTGGGTATTCCGGCACCCGGCAGCCGCTCCGAACTTGTACCTGCAAAATAGAAAGACAGTTAGAGCGCATCGTGAAGCAGGCAACAAGCGCTTACTTACGTGCTTCCAGGCGCTTCTATTCATGACACGGGCTCCATCTTCAACTCACTTCAGCCCGTCATCCGCCATCGCCGGAACCCTGCAAAACAAGAAACATCATTACTAAAGACTTTAAAGACATTAGAGTTACTCGAAACTTACCGTTCGTGCAGTAAACGACGGACAGCAGTCCTCTGAAGTCAAGAGGCCTGCTCCCCTTATCCAGTGAAGAAACTGGTTACAGCACCCTGCCCCGAGGCAGATGGAGAGCACAGCGTTCACTTACCTAAGGTGAGAGCGTTAACCTTTGGGGTTCTACAGGAGAAGAGAAAGGGAAGAAGAGAGAGACATTCAATAACCCAGTTCCTTAATCCCATATTTTCTATCTGCAGACATCTCACCTTTCAAGTCAGACATACAGTGCACAGAGGTCCAGCCCAAAGAGCCAGCCGTGTGTTGCACATCACCTTTGAAGATACGGTATACGCCCAGTCAAGACCGGTGCCTCTACGGGAATTAGGTGAGCATTACATTCTCCTAGGAAGAGATGATGTGTCTGATTTTTAAGGGCCCCTTCTTAGGGATTCACGCTTCCTTGTTTGCATGAAATGTGTTTATAAACTGCTGAGCCACCTTGAAGACCTTTTATGATCCTTGCTGTGTCACATACGAGGCTGGGCCCTGTCCACTTGAAGACCTCTTTCCAACCAAGTAGGGAAAATGCAGGGTGGTCCTACATTTGTCAAAGTTGCTGCAGCAGAGCTTTTCTATAAGAAATGATCTGGTCAGCATGAAGCAATCCATTGTTGCACTCTTATGCTCAAGGCTTGCAGAGAGAAAAAAAACATAAATCTGACCTGTATCTAAACTCAAGGTGATCAGCACAGACAAGATGAAGCTGCAACATTTAAGTGAAGAAGAAACATGTGAAATGTTACCACTTCCTGAAACAAGGATATGGAAGTGATAAAGGAAAACCTGACTATGAACACAACTAAACAGTTACTGCTCCCTCTAGTGTTCAGTAAGGTGTAGTCACCCTCCAGTAATATTTTGAAATATATAATTTCCCTTCATGTCAATCAAATCAAAAGTGTTACAATTCTACCTTTATGTGACTAGAGTATATTTAGGTAGATGAGGATTTTCTAGTACAATATAGATGTCATCACAAAGTCCCTCTTTGAGTTTACTTATTAGCTGCCTTTTTACTGAATTTTGGGCAGTAATGGGTTAATGAAAGCACATTGTTCAACCTTCCCCATTTCCAAAATGTTCTTCACGTGTGTTTGCATAATTTTCAGATGAGTTTTGCTGCCGTTTTATATATTAGGGTATCGTTCCGGCCCGTTCCGGGTACTTTTTCGCGTGAAAATGTAGATTTTGGGCAGTAATGGGTTAATGACAGCATATTGGAGCACCTTTCTCATTTCAAAATGTACTTCATGTGTGTTTGCATAATTTTCAGGTGATTTTTGCTGCCATTTTATATGTTAGGGTACCGTTCCGGCCCGTTCCTGGTACTTTTTCAGGATAAAATGTAAATTTTGGGCAATAATGGGTTAATGACAGCATATTGGTGCACCTTTCTCATTTCAACATGTTCTTCATGTGTGTTTGCATCCTTTTCAGGTGAGTTTTGCTGCCGTTTTATATATTAGGGTAGCGTTCCGGCCTGTTCCGGGTACTTTTTCGTGTTAAAATGTAGATTTTGGGCAGTAATGGGTTAATGACAGCACATTGTTCATCCTTTGCCATTTCAAAATGTTCTTCATGTGTGTTTGCATCATTTTCAGGTGCTTTTTGCTGCCATTTTATATGTTAGGGTACCGTTCCGGCCCGTTCCGGGTTTTTTTCGTGTGAAAATATAGATTTTGGGCAGTAATGGGTTAATGACAGCACATTGTTCGACCTATCCCATTTCCAAAATGTTCTTCATGTGTGTTTGCATCATTTTCAGGTGAGTTTTGCTGCCATTTTATATATTAGGGTACCGTTCCGGGTACTTTTTCATGTGAAAATGTAGATTTTGGGCAGTAATGGGTTAATATTGGTGCACCTTTCTCATTTCAAAATGTTCTTCATGTGTGTTTGCATTATTTTCAGGTGATTTTTGCTGCCTTTTTATATGTTAGGGTACCGTTCCGGCCCGTTCTGGGTACTTTTTCGTGTGAAAATGTAGATTTTGGGCAGTAATGGGTTAATGACAGCATATTGGTGCACCTTTCTCATTTCAAAATGTTCTTCATGTGTGTTTGCATCATTTTCAGGTGATTTTGGCTGCCTTTTTCTATGTTAGGGTACCGTTCCGGCCCGTTCCGGGTACTTTTTTCGTGATAAAATGTAGATTTTGGGCAGTAATGGGTTAATGACAACATATTGGTGCACCTTTCTCATTTCAAAATGTTCTTCATGTGTGTTTGCATAATTTTCAGGTGATTTTTGCTGCCTTTTTATATGTTAGGGTACCGTTCCGGCCCGTTCCAGGTACTTTTTCGTGATAAAATGTAGATTTTGGGCAGTAATGGGTTAATGACAACATATTGGTGCACCTTTCTCATTTCAAAATATTCTTCGTGTGTGTTTGCATCATTTTGAGGTGATTTTGGCTGCCTTTTTATATGTTAGGGTACCGTTCCGGCCCGTTCTGGGTACTTTTTCGTGATAAATTGTAGATTTTGGATGGTAATGGGTTAATGACAGCATATTGGTGCACCTTTCTCATTTCAAAATGTTCTTCATGTGTGTTTGCATAATTTTCAGGTGATTTTTGCTGCCTTTTTATATGTTAGGGTACCGTTCCAGCCCGTTGCGGGTACTTTTTCGTGTGAAAATGTAGATTTTGGGCAGTAATGGGTTAATGACAGCATATTGGTGCACCTTTCTCATTTCAAAATGTACTTCGTGTGTGTTTGCATAATTTTCAGGTGATTTTTGCTGCCATTTTATATGTTAGGGTACCGTTCCGGCCCGTTCCGGGTACTTTTTCGTGATAAAATGTAAATTTTGGGCAATAATGGGTTAATGACAGCATATTGGTGCACCTTTCTCATTTCAACATGTTCTTCATGTGTGTTTGCATCATTTTCAGGTGAGTTTTGCTGCCGTTTTATATATTAGGGTAGCGTTCCGGCCCGTTCCAGGTACTTTTTTGTGTTAAAATGTAGATTTTGGGCAGTAATGGGTTAATGACAGCACATTGTTCATCCTTTGCCCTTTCAAAATGTTCTTCATGTGTGTTTGCATCATTTTCAGGTGCTTTTTGCTGCCATTTTATATGTTAGGGTACCGTTCCGGCCCGTTCCGGGTTTTTTTTCGTGTGAAAATATAGATTTTGGGCAGTAATGGGTTAATGACAGCACATTGTTCATCCTTTGCCATTTCAAAATGTTCTTCATGTGTGTTTGCATCATTTTCATGTGAGTTTTGCTGCCGTTTTATATATTAGGGCACCGTTCCGGGCCGTTCCGGGTACTTTTTCGTCTGAAAATTTAGATTTTGGGCAGTAATGGGTTAATGACAGCACATTGTTCAACCTATCCCATTTCCAAAATGTTCTTCATGTGTGTTTGCATCATTTTCAGGTGAGTTTTGCTGCCATTTTATATATTAGGGTACCGTTCCGGGTACTTTTTCATGTGAAAATGTAGATTTTGGGCAGTAATGGGTTAATATTGGTGCACCTTTCTCATTTCAAAATGTTCTTTGTGTGTGTTTGCATTATTTTCAGGTGATTTTTGCTGCCTTTTTATATGTCAGGGTACCGTTCCGGCCCGTTCTGGGTACTTTTTCGTGTGAAAATGTAGATTTTGGGCAGTAATGGGTTAATGACAGCATATTGGTGCACCTTTCTCATTTCAAAATGTTCTTCATGTGTGTTTGCATAATTTTCAGCTGATTTTTGCTGCCTTTTTATATGTTAGGGTACCATTCCGGCCCGTTCCGTGTACTTTTTCGTGTGAAAATGTAGATTTTGGGCAGTAATGGGTTAATGACAGCATATTGGTGCACCTTTCTCATTTCAAAATGTACTTCATGTGTGTTTGCATAATTTTCAGGTGATTTTTGCTGCCATTTTATATGTTAGGGTACCGTTTCGGCCCGTTCCGGGTAATTTTTCGTGATAAAATGTAAATTTTGGGCAATAATGGGTTAATGGCAGCATATTGGTGCACCTTTCTCATTTCAACATGTTCTTCATGTGTGTTTGCATCATTTTCAGGTGAGTTTTGCTGCCGTTTTATGTATTAGGGTAGCGTTCCGGCCCGTTCCAGGTACTTGTTCGTGTTAAAATGTAGATTTTGGGCAGTAATGGGTTAATGACAGCACATTGTTCATCCTTTGCCATTTCAAAATGTTCTTCATGTGTGTTTGCATCATTTCAGGTGCTTTTTGCTGCCATTTAATATGTTAGGGTACCGTTCCGGCCCGTTCCGGGTTTTTTTTCGTGTGAAAATATAGATTTTGGGCAGTAATGGGTTAATGACAGCACATTGTTCAACCTATCCCATTTCCAAAATGTTTTTCATGTGTGTTTGCATCATTTTCAGGTGAGTTTTGCTGCCATTTTATAGATTAGGGTACCGTTCCGGCGCGTTCCGGGTTTTACACACACCCTCACAGAACGGTGTGATTCTTGTGCCACTGGCATTTCGTTACAATGCGACTTTGTGAACTGTTTGATAAGGAGTTTACTTAAAGTGGGTATGCCGGCCACATAGGACTTGAGAAGAAATTTGCATGGGGAGCCGTGATGCACCATGAGGCCAGAGGCCATTGTTTCCTTTTTTTACAGCTTATAAATGGTAATGCGCATGGAAAAGGGGGGGGAAGGATTACAGCGCCTCAATAAACACAGCAAAATGTTAGACAGCAGAACCCAACCTTTAAATTACAATCACAGAGGAGCGGGCACTTTTCCCGCCAACTGCAGACTGGCATTACGATGTATCGTCTATCCGCCAGCTTTAGAGTTTCATTCATTGTTTTGCTGTTACACGGCGGCGGCCGTGCCACGGGTGGATTTGCGGTTTTTGGAATTTTTGTTTGCTTTCTGCCAGTATGGGTGTATTTCTTTAGTGTTAGTTCGGGGTGATTGTAATTTGTTGGGCTGTCTCGGCAGCATTTTCCCCTGTTTGACGCTATGTTTATTAAACGTCCACGTGGCGAGGGCAACCGGTTTTCAGGTGTTTATGGTATGCCACATGTTAGATTATGATATGGCATTTATAACGCGGCCAAGCACACAGGCTTGCAAATCGCAAATGATGTGATAGATTGGCCTCTCTTTACTTTCTCAGCAGCGCTGGGGATCAACACGCATATTGGGAGGTAGCTTTCACTATCTGTATTACCTGACCAGACTGTTTTGGAACAGTAACACGCTTTAGCGATTTCTGGACAGATGGCAAGGGGTAACATTATGCTTGCGCCAGGGTTCATACTCTCGAATGTGCAATATTTTAACCAGCGGCGAGGCGCAACACAAAGGTTGTGTCCCTTGTGGCATTGGGTGATCATATGGTGCTTACAGAACAAAACATGGAATTTAGAATGGTAGGGCAAATGTGGAAGTAACATATGTTGTTTTTATCAAAACGGGTTAGTCCAGCTGGAAAGATTTCTTTTATTGAAAGGAGCAAGGTACAGTGAAGAGAGCCTTCTCGGTGGTAAGGTGGGTGGTAAGGTGGCCGCTTGTGTTTTTTAACAAAATTGCACTCTCCAGAAAATAGCCAGGAAAGGTGGGCAGGGTGCATATGCAACTGAAGGGCTTTTTTATGTAAATAACAGAGAGGCCTGCTGGTGACAAGGACTGAGGGTCAGGGCTGAACCTGTTAAGCGGCAGGAAGGGGGGAGAAGAATACGCAGTATTTGACTGATTGTTTTTTTGCCCAAAATACAGGTTTAGGCATGTCTCAGGCAGGGTCACCTGACATGTTTTCAGGTGTTGAAATCGTTGTGGACACCTCTGGGGACGAATTTGATGATGAGGCCAGATTGATTACACAGTTCCAGGAACAAATGCGAAAGAATGGGAAGGACTGGGCAGAAAGGATGTTGGAAGGGGGTCAAGGGCTGCTCCCTCAACAGCAGGTTGTCCAGGCGCAAGTTTGTGCAGTTCCCGACACCCCACCGCCTACTGAGTTACCAGCTGCTTTGATTCAAAAACCTAAGAGGGGGCCAAGGGGCGCAAAGGGTAAGGCTGTGTCAGTATTGCATGTTGGGAATGTATTACAACCAAGTGTGCGAGTCCAGAAGACACCAACACCAAAGAAACAAGCGGCTAGAAAGACCAGGGCTAAACAGCCAGTGGCCAGCCCACTGAGGAATGTTACTCCACAGGCAACCGTGGTGGGGGTTAACCTACCACAGAACATACAGGCACCCCTTTCTCACCCTGCAGGTACTTTAACTCCCTTGCCCCCATCCAGCAATGCTTTAATAAATTCACTCCCGGGTGTTATAGCAGGAATGAGTGAAAAAATGAATGAGACTTTGGGGGAAATGTTAAAATTACTAAGGGCATCGGTGTTACCTGTGCCAACTACACCCAGCTCAGTATTGGGGGCAGTGTGGGGATCACCACCACAGCCGCCGCCAGTCATTGGGACCAGTGGGGCATCGGTTGGACTCCCTTGTAGTGATACACAAAATTGCAACTTTTCCAATCAGGGCTTTAGATGACAGCATTAGCCGCTGAAAGCCAATAGTGTATTCAAAGTATGTGCCAAAAATGCTGACAGTAGTCTGTTGTAGCACTTCCATTATGCAGTAGTGAGCTACAAGGAATATGCAGCCCTACTGGGTGTGATAGGTCACATTATGCAGGCAGGGCGAGGGCCCCGAGCTCTGTAGCTAATAGACAATATTGGAGTGTTTGGAACATTATGGCACCTATATAGCGCTTAGATAGCCAGTCTTAAGCGCTATGAACACTAAACTATGAGTGCATGCCTTTTAGAGCTTGCTCTAATAGGGTTAATACATCTCGGCTTCCCTTAGAATATTCTGCCTCTCTAACGGTAGCCCTGTAAACTAATCTCCCTTTCTCTGGGAAGGCACTGATAAGACATTCCTGAGCGTTCGCGCAGATGGGCTCCAGGGAGGGGCTCAGAAGAAGGAGCACAGTGGAAATTAACAGAGTTGGGTTTTTTCCATGAGCCAGCCTATATTTTGCACAGGGAAAGTTCTGGAACTGTGCGTCATGGACGGACAGCACGAGATTATAAAATATGCATGCTCACATGACTCAGGTGGGAGATCGTCCTGTGGACTTGGTTCGAGCAAGATCAAGTGCCCGGAATTGGAGCTCTGACGGCACCCAGCAGCGCTGTCCTCTGAGCGGGGCTTGTTACAGCTAGCTTATGAGGGCCAGGGTCTCCCAGTGCTGATTGAAGAGGCGTAAGACTGTGTTTCTCTATGTTTCTCTATGTTTTTCTAAGTTGTATGTTTCTCTATATTTTGCATTTCTCTAAGTTTTGTGCTTTGTAATTTTCTCTAACTTGAATCCCAAAATGTATATGAAATTCACTGTTTAGAATAAATACTAAAACTTATTGAAGGTGTCATTTGTCACTAGCATGGGTTCACTGCTCAGCACAATAGAACCTGTATTTTGGGCTGAATTGGGTATTTTTTGCTCTCAAAGGGCTGGCCCCGAGGAAGATTTTGCCCATATGAAGACATTTGGTGGCAGCTTTGTGGGATTTGTGAAGAGCAGTGGCTTGCTGTGAAAGTACAAATTGTGTGAGAGAACACAGTGCAGAGTGAGGAGCAGGCTGTCGCATTTCCTTGGTGGTCTCACTGCAGCTCTGAGACTTCAAAAGACAGCAGCGTTGTGTCGGCTTGCCGTGGCCGATAGCTTGTGTGGTTAAGACTCCCTTCAGTAAATCAGTCGTGACTGACTTATTGCTTGGGAATGGAGCCAGGGAGTACAAGGCGATAAACAAGCGGGAAATGGCTTTGTTTAAAGCGCTCCGATGAATGGTCAAGAAAGATGTATGTTCAATTAGGAAAGAATTTTATCATGCGGTTTCCCTAGTTTAAAGTTGTAATTTGAAATGCAAAGTGAGACGGAGTTCTCAACTCTATTCTGTCATGAGGGCAGGGAAAAATAGTTGCAAGGATTTCACATGCAAATTGTGAATAGTAATTCAAACATTGACTCAGCCCCAGTGTGCTAGCGAGTGGGGGGCTGTAATGTATGAGGCGAAGGTTCGCTTTTTTAATGTATGCTTTTGAAGTGTTGACATTCCTGAAGATAACGTGGGAAATGAGCCGTGTTTAGGAGAAAGAGTAACATCTGTGCTGAGAGCCTAAAGGGTTTGTTTTTCTTTTGGCAACTGTAAATTCCATGTGCTGGTGGCGAATTCTGTTTAAAGGAAACACACTAAAATGGTTATATTGCATTTTAAGATGTGCCATGCTTATAATGGGTGAGATACTCACTTAAAAAAGAAAGTGAGTGAATGTTATTTGGATTTTCGATTTTTGTGTATTGATTTGAAATTGCAGAATCAGTTTGCAATGGTTTGGGGGGAAAAGACAATTTATATTTTTCTAAATTGCCTCTAAATTGCCCCTGGAGTATTTTTGACTGTTCCCACGCTATGCCATGGATTTGTACTGTTGCGTTATAAGTGATGTATGTTTTTGGAAATAGTGACCTGTTAACTGTGGTACATGGTGAAAAATGTTGTTGACACAATAACAGCCCACAAGCAATATAGAGTGTGGGTTGCTCTTGCAGAGAAAAAAAACGTGCAGGGAGCTGCACTACACATGGCATTTTTTAAATGCACTGAAATAAGTGGTTATATTCTGGCAATGGTACAACAGAATAAAAAATCTGTGTGTGATAAGACAGCACAAAGATTTAGTGGGTTGTGGGTTCTTTTGAAAGATCACACATTGCATTGGAGTGAGCTCGCGAAGCCAAACTACAAGGTTACGAGGAAAAAGAAGAGAAAAAAAAATGTATGCTTTTAAATGGGACATTAATCAGTTCAAAACAGGCTAAAAGACGCTTTGACATTTTGCAAAATTACATGGAGTAGAATCTGATGACAAGAAAAAGTGCCTCTTTTGAAAACAAGAGTCTTGCTGTGTGTGCAGAGCTTGTGCCTTGAAGATAACTTGCACTATCTTGGGCGAGGTGCGCAAAGAAAAAAAAAACTGTTGGAGGAAGGCAGACAAAAGCAGAATACTGCGCTCCTGTTTAGTGAAATGGTGTTTCAGATATGGGAGCTTTTCTGAGTTGCTGGAGCAGTGCATGAAAGAGTTAATCTGGATGAACTGTCTGAAACGAGTGCCTTCCATTGAAGCCGCCACAGTTTAAGAGTTATGGGCAAAGAGATAAGCTTGCTGCGTGGTATGGGGCTGCCATGTGCACAGGAAAGATAAACAATGACATTCCTGCATTCCATCTCCTGTGAGAGACACCGTCAGTGTGAGCAAAAAACTGAGGAGGGGGGGGGGTGCAAAGACAGAAATGCTGAAACAGAACTGAAGGCAATAATTGCTGTGAGTGAGAAAATAAAAAGAACACAATCTACCGTATACATGCTGATGTACGCATGCTTTCTAACAGCATGCAATAACAGAGCTTGCAGAAGTAAAGAATTTGCCCAGTATCAACACTGGAAGGAAA
This sequence comes from Ambystoma mexicanum, assembly GCF_040938575.1. NCBI lineage: Eukaryota > Metazoa > Chordata > Amphibia > Caudata > Ambystomatidae > Ambystoma > Ambystoma mexicanum. Next base: position 1,120,846,569 of record NC_090923.1, on the reverse strand, counting down.
ACAAACACTGCACGCAGAATGGCAGATGGGCACATCACATCTGAACATTTGGGGAACCTGTGCATCTGTGAATGGGCTAAGAAAAGACAGCTGCCCATTTCAAGAGGCATTGTCGTGCAAGCTGCATTCCCATGCACCATGTGATGTGATGTGAAGTGAAGCGACATTGCTGTGCAAGCTGCATTCCAGTGCTCCATGTGATGTGAACTGAAGTAAAGCGCTGTGCACTGGAGAAGAAACCTCTAGGCGCTTTGAAAAGTGAGAATATACAGCTGGTTAAAAATGCAAGCTACATTGCCAGGGCTGGAGTAACTGACAAAGACATTATGGCATTCCAGATGGAAGCAAAACTGACAAAAGCGCTTAGCCGTTTTGCAAGAGACAACATGCAGAGCGGGGCTTTGGAGTACAACATGAACACTGCACATTAGCCATGATCCAGAAGCCTCACGGCTTAGTGCAAGAATGAATGATTTGTTGAAGCAACAAAAGAAACTGAATTAGACTATCGCGCTCAAAGGGGTGGGCCAAGAAATCAGCAAACACCCTTTGAGAAAATGATAAGTGAAAAAACCAGAGGCTTGAAAGACACTAGCTGTATGGAGAAAAATAAACAAAGCTGCTTGTACAACTGCAGGCGGTATTGGGACTGAAAGACTTTACCTTTGAAATATGGAGTGATGCCAGCAGGGCAACCTAAATCAAGATCATGAGACACTGGAAGCAAGTTGGCGCCTGGCATTCGTGATCGCTCTGGTGACAAAGAAAAGCATTGTGCGACCTGGGTACTTATTATATGGCTTTTGTAAAAGCACAGATCAGTCTGAGGTACCATTGACCAACTATGATCGCATTGCACAAATGAGTTTGTGATTAGGCAGTTACACCCCGTATGGTTGAGTGTAAATAAGCCCCCAATAACATGCAGAAGAGTGACAAATAATTGTAGTAGCAATGATAAAGTATGCAGTTAACTGATGAGACTTCTGAAGGTGGGTGTGGTGTTAAGGGAAGGGGTGGATAACGCTGATATTGAAGTTTTGATGACATCCTAATGTGAAGAATAATGACATTGTACTTTTGATGAAATCCTAACATTTCTGTTTGTATTTTGCCTAGGCAAAAAAGCAAGACAGTTGCGTGCCATTATTGAAGTAGATGTGTGCAATTTGCGGGTGACACTAATCAGTCAAGCAGACGCATTCTCAGAGAAAGCGAGTCACTGCGTGATGAAATATGCGAACATTGAACGTGTCCTGCACCGCACTCAATGCTGCTAACATGCATGACGTATGAGGACATTTGTTCTGCAACCTGCGAAAGGTGTCCAACAGAGTAATAACTTTTGCTGAACTGGCACGGTGCAGACTTGGCTAGTTATCAAATATTTGATGCTGCACATTCAAATGATTCAGTTGCTGGAAATAACTTAATTGACATGTCTTGCCTTTCTTGTTTAAAGGACTGTGGACAATGAGTTGTGGACTGTGACATCATGCACCACAAACAGCTGTGTGACACAGCACTTGAATGCTAACACATTGAAAAATGGTTTTTAAATGCACTTTTTGAGATGAATCTGAAAAAACGAAATGTTTTGCTCTTCCAACTGAATTGCTTTAACCAGAGATGTTTTGCTTTTTGAAAAAAAAAAAACTTCTGCGTTGCACGTAGGCAGGAAAATGATTTGTGAATTGTTGGGGCAGCAGGATTATGCAAGCAGGAGTGTAATTTATTTTGAGATAAAATGAGTGCGCACATCAAAGTCACCTGTGCGTAGGTTAAGATCCTTAATTTGAAGTAATGCTGCCAAGTGTGTGAGCTCCAATTTGAAATGGTAATCTTTGAAACACTGGATACTTTTACAGCCAGCTTAAGGCAGGTAAATGAAACCATGACTGACTTGATGTTTGATTTTATGACACAGTGTGTGACACGGTTTTTGTTAAACCAACCAGTTTCATGTTTTTGTGGGGACAGCTGTCTCCAGCACACTAATGCAAAGAGTCACCTTTTCATTGTAGACATTTGGAATAATTCTTTGGAAAAGCGCTACAAATGAGTAGCCACATGGAATTGCTAGTGTACTGGCCTGGCACATTGTCGGGCATCTTTTGTCACTGACTCATATGACTGGTGTCTATGAAGTCCTAGGCCCAAATGTTTCAGTGAATGGATACAACGATTTGTTTAATTTGTTTAATGTGATGTTTTTCTGACCAAGAACTGCAGCGAGTGTTCTCGCCAAGATTTTATGGACTATAATTTGACTAAATGCATTTTACACAATGGTGTGATGAAACAGCCACTGCCGGATGGTAGTATGGTGTTTGTAGCTAAAACTAATATTGTATATGGTAGATATCCCACTTGAAGAAGGGTATTCTCCAAGTCATATAAGGTAGACACTGTGAACATGTTAGATTTTCCAGTAGTAAGCAACATGTACATTGTAGGCTGGTAATGCACACCTCTATTATTACAGTGATACACTTAGACATAGATTTATCATGAGGCAATGTTTCCTTAGTACTACCAAGCTGCTACAAATGGAGTCCATTTCTATGGCCCATCACTAGAGTGCGCGTAGCTAGGGAGCTAGATTCATTAATTGCAGGAGCAGCGGGGAGTAACAGGAGCTTTATATGCTTGTGACATAGAAACTGTGCACAATAAGCTAGCCACTATGGGTTCTGATGCCAGCTCTGCTATAGAACTTCTGGCCTAGTGGGGCCCATTGATGCGCCCAACACTGCTACAAGTATTGGCAACCACTGGAGATGACAGAATTTTAGGTATGAAGACATTTTTTCTGCCATAGGGCAGGTCAACAAGACTGCTAAATACACATGATGCATTTTATGGTAAGCATTGTTAAATCAGCAGGTGCTGGCTTTCTACTGAGTGGGAGCGACCATCCTCCACACACTGGCACACAGAGCTACAGTTACCAGCATACATATGGATCAAATTGCTTGCTTTTGATTGCATGAATAACACATGTCATGCTTTGATGCAAATTAATAGAATCGTTTTTATTTAGATAACCTGGTGCCCATGGGTTTACCTTGTTCACGAAATTAGATGGTTTCTGGTTGGGTTCCACATACATGGGGGAAGTGTCTAATCACACAGCCCATAGTCACGTTTGAATGCCCTGGGATCAGGGGGAGGGTAGGCCCTTAGAGTGAAAGGATGCCAGGTTTTAGAATTGATAACCATACATAAATACAATAGTGCATTGTAGATTAGACTACACTGGATTGCCTTGACATTCTAACTGCATGCTGCTTTTTAACTGACAATCAGTTATACAATAATTATTTAGGTATTGTTGTGTAGGCCAGGTTTTGGCTAGAGTAAATGCCCATGTTCACTTTGTGTAGGTATTTTTGTGTAGGCCAGGTTTTGGCAAGCGTATATGTCACTGTTCACTTTGTGTACATTTTTGTTTAGGTAGTGTTTTTACTAACCTTGCATGCCACGCTAACTGACCGCTAGAAGATAGTTTGCTTAAACCTCTTGCAAAGCCCCAAGGTCTTTATCACTGCACTAAATACTATATTGATGGGTATTAGTCAGCATTGTCGCACACACTTTGTATAGGGGTGGAATGTAGTGATACACAAAATTGCAACTTTGCCAATCAGGGCTTTAGATGACAGCATTAGCCGCTGAAAGCCAATAGTGTATTCAAAGTATGTGCCAAAAATGCTGACAGTAGTCTGTTGTAGCATTTCCATTATGCAGTAGTGAGCTACAAGGAATATGCAGGCCTAGTAGGAGTGATAGGTCACATTATGCAGGCAGGGCGAGGGCCCCGAGCTCTGTAGCTAATAGACACTATTGGAGTGTTTGGAACATTATGGCACCTATATAGCGCTTAGATAGCCAGTCTTAAGCGCTATGAACACTAAACTATGAGTGCATGCCTTTTAGAGCTTGCTCTAATAGGGCTAATACATCTCGGCTTCCCTTAGAATATTCTGCCTCTCTAACGGTAGCCCTGTAAACTAATCTCCCTTTTTTCTGGGAAGGCACTGATAAGACATTCCTGAGCGTTCGCGCAGATGGGCTCCAGGGAGGGGCTCAGAAGAAGGAGCACAGTGGAAATTAACAGAGTTGGGTTTTTTCCATGAGCCAGCCTATATTTTGCACAGGGAAAGTTCTGGAACTGTGCGTCATGGACGGACAGCACGAGATTATAAAATATGCATGCTCACATGACTCAGGTGGGAGATCGTCCTGTGGACTTGGTTCGAGCAAGATCAAGTGCCCGGAATTGGAGCTCTGACGGCACCCAGCAGCGCTGTCCTCTGAGCGGGGCTTGTTACAGCTAGCTTATGAGGGCCAGGGTCTCCCAGTGCTGATTGAAGGGGCGTAAGACTGTGTTTCTCTATGTTTCTCTATGTTTTTCTAAGTTCTATGTTTCTCTATATTTTGCATTTCTCTAAGTTTTGTGCTTTGTAATTTTCTCTAACTTGAATCCCAAAATGTATATGAAATTCACTGTTTAGAATAAATACTAAAACTTATTGAAGGTGTCATTTGTCACTAGCATGGGTTCACTGCTCAGCACAATAGAACCTGTATTTTGGGCTGAATTGGGTATTTTTTGCTCTCAAAGGGTTGGCCCCGAGGATGATTTTGCCCATATCAATACATCCCTCAACCTAGTCCAGTGGCTTTGCAGAACCAGACTGTTTTTGGGGGCACGGGGTTACAAGTACTAGCCGAAAAAAAGTGTGGGTGCCTCTGGATCAGAGCTGGGCCAGCAGTCTGGAGGCGGGACAGTTGCTGAGAGCAGCATGACGGGTACAGTCATAAGTGGAGTTGCTCTTGTACCGCCAGCAGCAACGCCGCCCCCAGAGGCTACCCAGTTGCCAGTGGGAACAGGAGCACCAACCACCAAGACAAATGCACCTAGCAGTGGGGGAGTTGAGGGCACTATCCAGCGGGTTGCAATCGCGCCCTTAATAACTGACAGTTCTGCATCAGCATGGCATATCCCTTTGGAATTCAAGCAGAGGATTTGGGCAAGGGAGCAATTTGACATGTTTTGCATATTAGAAACTGAAAATGCAGGCCCAGATTTTAATCTTAGCGGGGAGGAGGACAAGAAAAGGCAGAGGAGAGCCAAGCCAGAAGAGAATATACAGAATTGGGAACTAGCTTTTGTTCTCTTGTCAGCAGTTTGTTTAGAAAAATTCCCTACCCATGGCCAGGCATTGATGACATACAAAAGAGGGATTACGATGGAATACAGGCAATATGGGACCACGGGTTGGATTGACTATGATAGGGCATTTAGGAGAAAAATGGCCCTAGTACAAGAAATGACTTGGGATCAGAAGGATATGGAGGCATGGGTAGCCTTCATGGGAGGTAAGAATGGGACCAGCAGGCCTAATGATGAGCTGTATAAGGGATCTAAGAAGCCATGGTATGCAAAAGGGGAGCACAATAAGAAGAATGACTGGCGGCCTTTTCAATCACCCCGCCCAGGACAGAAATGGGGGGGGATCGAGCACACAAGGGCCACATGGCAGGTAAGGCATGTCGCTCATTCAATAAAGGGTCCTGCCGGGCGGGCACTCTTAGCAAAGGTAGATATTGAGTCTGCATTTAGACTTCTACCGGTCCACCCGGATAGCTTTCACTTGTTGGGGTTTCATTGGGAGGGGCAGTCCTATGTGGACAAATGCATGCCAATGGGCTGCTCAATTTCTTGTGCTTATTTTGAGGCATTTAGCACTTTTCTAGAGTGGGCAGCACGCAAGGTGGAGAAAAGGGGCGACATGATCCATTATCTGGATGACTTCATGTTTATGGGTCAGGAGGGATCCAAGGATTGTGGGCTCGCCTTAACTTCATTTCAGAGCTTGATGGCCAGGATGGGTGTTCCACTGGCGCCTGAGAAAACACAGGGACCCACAGAGGTGCTGACTTTCCTGGGGATTGAGATAGATACCAGGAAGCGGTCTTGCAGGCTGCCACTAGAGAAGGTGTCTGAGATGATTGAGGAAATTGAAGCGGCTTTAGCAAAAGACAGGACCACACTGGAAAGGGTGCAGCAGCTGTTGGGAAAGTTGAACTTTGCAGCCAAGGTTATCGTGGCGGGGAGGGTTTTCGCATGCAGGTTGTCCAGGGCCACAGCGGGGGTAACGCTGCCCACCACCACATCCGCCTGGGGGCAGGTTTGAAGGAGGATCTGCGCATGTGGCGGGCATTTCTCACTGATTTCAATGGGGTACTGTTATGGAGGAGCCCCTGGCAAACCAGCGAGGAACTGCAGCTGTATTCTGATGCTTCAGGAAGTGAAGGCTTTGGGGTTATTTTGGGCCAGGAGTGGTGTGCCCAGAGATGGCCAGGGCAGTGGCACAAGAAGGGGCAGGACGAAGAACATAATGGCTCTGGAGCTAATTCCCATTGTCCTGGCTCTAATGCTGTGGCCCAGGCAACTGGGCAACAGCAGGGTGCGTTTTTGGTGCGATAACAAAGCTGTGGTTCAGGCCATTAACTTGCAGTCGGCCTCTTGCCCGGCGGTGTTGAGCCAACTCAGGAGATTGGTGGAGGCATGTTTAAGAAGGAACATTGAATTCAGGGCACGGCATGTACAAGGTGTTGTAAACGTGGCTGCTGATGCTCTTTCTCGATTTCAGTGGCGCAAGTTCCGGGCAGCACACCCAACTGCAGAGACGGAGGGAGTGGCGTTCAGGGACGAATGGTGGCAGCTAGTGATGTGGACCAGGCGCTCTGGAAATTGGGGGAGCGATCGCTCACATCAGGCGTTAGATCCCAGTACCGGCAGTGCTACGGTAAGTTTATCAGCATGATTGAGGGTCATGAAATTGCTGGAGTTTCCCTGGAAGAACAGGTAGGGGCATTTGTTGTCTGGGCTAATGGTAACGGTAAGAGCAGGTGCTGGGCAACAGGCCACCTAGCGGCCATTGCTTTCCATTGCAAATTGCAAGGGTTGTGTGATCCTACCAAAGGGTTTGTGGTGCGCACATCCTTGAAGGGATGGGGCCGGGTGGAGGGGCCCAAAAAGGACACCCGGAAACCCATTAGCTTTGAATTGCTTGAGAAATTACTGGACACACTGCCTGAGATATGTTTTGATGGTTTCGAGGTGGCACTGCTCAGGGCAGCATTTTCTCTAGCATTCTTTGGGGCCTTTAGGATCAGTGAACTGGTGGCAGCAGGAAAGGGAGATCTCTCTGGTAGGGCGCTGGCATTGGGTGATGCACAGTTCAGGCCAGAGGAAGACAAGTGGGTCTTAACAATAAAACTGCGCTTCTGTAAGACAGACCAAAGCGGAAGAGGGAAGCTGGTGGTGCTTCACCAATCCAGCAGCTGTTGCCCTGTCACTTTGTTGAGAAGTTACATGACTGTGAGAGCCCAGCATCCAGGCCCCCTCTTAATGCACAAAAACGGCACTCCACTCACTAACTGCCGGTTTAGGAAGATTTTATCAACCACCCTGAGGGCAGTGGTAGTTAAGGGGCGGGGCTGGTCCTCTCACAGTTTTCGTATAGGTGCAGCCACTTCTGCCTTTTTACAGGGCATGCCTGGACCTGCCATTCAGAAAATAGGGAGATGGCAGTCAAAGCACTTCCAGCTGTATGTGAGGCCACTGGAGACCAGGCAATCCGGGCCAGGTGGGACATAAGGGGGACCTGCGGCATCAAAAAATTGACGGATTTGAAGTTGTTGGACTTGTGTTTTTCCCGTTTGTTTGCTCTGACCAAATTTTTCTTTGCTCTGACCAAATAATAATTTAATAATTTTGTACCCGCAGATGATAGCGTATGGATGGTAGGCCATTCCTTTATAACGTGGGCGCAGGCCGCAGCCTGCCAATGGAACCTGGGCCTCAAACTGGGAATGGAAAGGAACAAGGTGGTCTGGCTAGGCACGTCAGGGATGCGGTGGCACTCATTGTTACCTGCGGTGCACAGACAATTCGGTTACAGTGGAAGCCTGCGCCCAGGGTGCTGGTGGTGCATCTTGGTGGCAATGACCTGGCCATTATGGGAAGGGGGCGACTGTGGGACCAAATACAGGTTGGCCTCCGTGCCCTGGCACAGGAGTTGCTGGGCACTGAAATCATCTGGCCGGAGGTTGTGCCCAGGCTGCAATAGCGGGGGACGGACTCGCACAGGGGTATGGAGAAGTCCCGTCGCAGGCGCAACAGGGGGATTGAGAGGTTTGCAAAGGCAGAGGGGTTTGGTTTCGTGAGGCACACTTGCTTGAATTTGCTTCCTTCCCACTATGGGACGGACGGAGTACATCTGTCGAATAAAGGGAACGATCTGTTCCTCACGGCCATCCTGGGGGCCCTGCTGAAGGCTTGGTGCAGCTAGTAACATGGTAAGTTTGAATGGAGCATGGGGACATTGGGGGTGGTGGAGGGGCCACCCCCAAAGCGTGGCGGAGTTCGGGGCAGTCCTAAGCCAGGGAGGAGAGTACGCCGCGGCTTGAACCATGGGCAGGTTTCCCGATGGCCGCACGCGAGCCAAAATCGGACAAAGGGCACTGAGTCCCTTAGGGACACTTGAGATTCCTCACCTTCAAGATTCAGTGGGCCGAGGAGGAAGTACTCCGTGCAGTACAAAGCTGGAGTGTATGTCCGGTGCCTTGCGGAAGCCAGGGGCGGCAAGGGGACACCGAGAACATTCAGCAGTAGAACTTTGCCCTACTTTTGGGCCACTTTGAAAGTATGGTTGTGAACCATGATGTTGTGGGCTGGGACTGACCCCGTGTTGTATGCTCCAATAAATTCTGACCTGTTGTTTCCAAATGTAAAACCAGTGTCTGTCCTTTGTAGTTAGTATGTAGGTCCCTAGGTATGTTTCTTCCTCACAACAAGAGGGGGGGTGGTCAATGGGGGCTGACACCACTAAGGCATTGTCCAAGCCACCGCAGGGGGCGCTAGAGGGACATCCCACATAGCGGGACGCCCCTCTGGCCACCCCAACCCTCTACAGGGTCTCTCCACCCCTCCCACAGGAAGGGGGGGAGCCAGTTCTCAGGGCACGAGCTTCCGGCTCGCCCTGGGGACTGCTTATAAGCTGGGGAGGGACTGGAGCCCAGTCTCTTTCCAGTGCCTCCCCAGCTTGAATTCCCACCCTCCATCACCCTTCTGGAGCAGTTAGCAGCACTTACTGCTGGGGGGTAGAATGGTTTGGATTCATGGCAATTTTCTTTGCAAACTAAAGTAAGGAAAAGGAGCCAGTAGAAGGGAGGTCAATAGCAATATGAAGGAAGGGGATTGCTGTTTCCAGTGGTTTCAAGGTTTCAAGATGTAAGTAGTTGTATAATGTTTCTTATCAGTGGTTTAAGTTTTTCTAACGTTGGTATATAAAGAATGTAGAACGGTTTTATAATTTTCAGCGGATTCCGAGGTGTAAGTGGTCAAATGTTGTTTGCTCATGATTTCTGTATTATGTATTAATTGTTCCATTTCTGTCACAGGCAGAGTTCGGGGCAGTCCTAAGCCAGGGAGCAGAGTACGCCGTGGCTTGAACCGTGGGCAGGTTTCCCGATGGCCGCACGCGAGCCAAAATCGGACGAAGGGCACCTTCAAGATTCAGTGGCCTGAGGAGGAAGTACTCCGTGCAGTACAAAGCTGGAGCGTATGCCTGGTGCCTTGCGGAAGCCAGGGGCGGCAAGGGGACACCGAGAACATTCAGCAGTAGAACTTTGCCCTACTTTTGGGCCACTTTGAAAGTATGGTTGTGAACCATGATGCTGTGGGCTGGGACTGCCCCCCATGTTGTATGCTCCAATAAATTGTGACCTGTTGTTTCCAAATGTAAAACCATTGTCTGTCCTTTGTAATTAGTATGTAGGTCCCTAGGTATGTTTCTTCCTCACAACAAGAGGGGGGTGGTCAATGGGGGCTGACACCGCTAATTGCATCATTTCTACTGCAAGGGATTGGGGCCCCAATTTCCAAATCAATCTTGCAATCATCCAACACATTCCAAAACTCCTCGTAACAACTAGGTAATTTTCCTACTACCACCCCAATACACCCTCTGGGAAAGCCTCCCTCAGCTAACAAAAGGGCCTCACAACCTTTACCCGCCTCACCTACCAACTGCTGCCTGAGAATCTCCCCACCAAAACAATGCATATTACAAACATTTGAGCTAGAACTGATTCCTCTTCCTTCCCAATCTATCATGGGATTGTGTAAAGTAAGCCAGGGCATTCCCAGAATCAAAAGCAATTGCGGTGCATCAATCGTTTCCCATATCAACTCCCCCCCACCCCCCCTTGACCTCCTAAACTTGTACCTAATCTTGTCCTTGATTTCAAACCCAGCCTTCTCGTTTCTCTGTCTCCACCATTCGCATCCAAAGTAAAAGGAGTAAGAAGAGAGAATCCCCTCATATCCATATCCCTTTCATCAGCATCGCAAAGGGAACGAAACAAAACAGATTAAATCGGTCATTCAATCGCCCCCGGGTATCCACCAGTTGCTCCCCTGCCGAACACCCCACCTACTCGACATCCCCTAAGCTCAAATGAACTACTGTCATCCCGACCCTCATTTTTCTCTTCATTTTTTTTGCCAAAACAGTTGTCATACTAGCCAGACAGAACAATTGAATCCAAAAGAACTCTGTTTTTATGAATGTCCCGATAGCAAGACCAGGCAAAGTCTGGCATGGAATATTCACTACGGCCACCTGAAGCCTGTTAATACTCCTCAGGTGTATAAAAAGAGTAACGGGGCGAGAGTCAATGATCGAGTTGGACCGGAGATGTAACGCGATGCAGAGGTCAAGCTGTCATGCTAGTGAAAAGGCATGTACACCCAGAGAGAGGCTGGTGGAGAGTCGAGCCCCGAGACGCTGAGAGGCCAAGGTTTGAAGGGCCCATAGAGAGCATGGTGAGGGAGCTGTGTCTCCAAGGAGCCGGAAGAGGAAGGTGTGAAAGGCTGCCCCCTGAAACTAGAATCCGTGAAGATGCTCACTTCCCTGGGTGAGAGAAGCTGGCCAGAGGTGTCAGAGGGGTGAACAAGGAGTCCCTGACCTCGACAACAAAGAACCGGATGCAGTTGCGCTAATCACAACCAGTGAGTTCAAAGCCAGAGGAAACCTTGGTGAAGACTGACACGAAGCGCGAAAGATAGTATGTAGAAAAGTCGGACATGCGTAGTATGGGAGACGCAGAAGATGGTCCATTGTGAACTGTAAATTGAATGAACGTCGGACAGAAACAAAGTAGCAAGGCGAAAGCGTGTACGCTTACACGTTATGAAAGGACGTGAGCAAAACTGAGAAAGAGCTCTCCGAAGTGCAGGGTTGCTGTTTGAGGCTCAAAATGGAGCTAAGAGTGAAGCACGAAAGGAGAGCTGCGTGACATAGGAAGAGCGAGTTGGAACCCCGCATTGATATAGGAACTTTGTGACTAAAGGGTGCCTGGGGCACGAGATTGTTTGGGTGAACTTTGATGAAATAGAACAGTCAAGGTATCGGAATTCCAGAAGTGCTCTGCGAAGTGGCGCTTTCGGGGACCCTTTGAATTCTTAGCCACTCATTTTGGCTACCCCGATACAATTTACCTTGTCTGCTTCCATCAAGCAATTAATGTTTTGGACAATTCTTGTTCAAGTTGAGACCCCTCAAGGTGAGCCCCTGTCCATTCCATTGTCACCATTCCTATGTTGGGCCCCTGTGTGCATGGTTTCTAACTTTTTGCCTTGACTTCTTTAGATCTTGTGCCAAATTGGGGCACATCTTGAAGCCTTGCTGGGTGTTTACCCCACTCAGTTTATTCGCTGCACACAGCAGTTCTTGCTTACCAGGTCAGTCTGCTAGCACGAATGGAGCTTTTGTTTTGCACTAGTCCACTTTTAGTGTTGCAGCTTCATTTTGGTAATGTCGACCCGCCATCACTCAGCACGGTTCTAGTTCGGGTCTTACTAACCCTGTGCTCTGGGGTGCAACTCTGTTGAGTAGGGACACCATTATACTAATTTCCTTTGTATATTAGGCACCCATGTATATTGTTGAAAGATTTTAGGCCTTTTTTAGCCTTATTAATTTTATTGTGCAGGCAGTTTGCATTTTTATGCAATATTATATAGTCATGTCCTTGTGTTTTTTGCAGTATGTTTACATCTTCCTCCTGATGAAGACTTTGTTTAAACCAACACCCCACGTCGAAACCGGTTGAGAAAAACCTCAAAGGGATGTGATCCTTGTACTTCTCTGTTGTGATCCACTTTTACGATAGATTGAGCTTCAACAACTTCTATTGTGTCTTTTATAAATACGAAAATAATGAATGTATTTGTGGGGAGAAGTTATGAATTTTTCTCCTCATATGTTTATAGTTTGTTTTTGTTGTCTTTTAGCAATTTGGATGAATGTCACTGATGAGTTATGTTTGAATGTTGCACTATGAATGGAAAGTGTGTTTTGATACTTTTTAGCCTATTTTAGGCAAATAATGCTGCTGTTCTGCTGTGTTTCGAATGTATGAAGTGTTTAATAATTTGTGATTGATTCACTATTTCTTTAATTTTTGTATCATTTAAAAATACATTTTGATACGTTGTTATAAAATATTTTCTGTGGACAATTTTTCTGTTTTTGAAGGTAGTGGTCACGCATAGGGGAAAGTTGTATGCGCACTCGAAAGTCTCCGGTACGCTTTACAACCCGAGTCCCTGGGGCACGATCGTATGAGAACTAAAGGCGTTGGAGTGGTCACACAGAGTGGTCACACAGATGAAAGTTATGTGCATTCGAAGGTCTCTGACATGAGTTGATGAAAACCAAGAATCGTGAAAACGTTGGGGAAGGGAATCCGTGTTAAAATATAGAGCCAGAAAATTGTGACACAAACTGTATGAAATTGAGGTCTGGGATCAAACGAACTTTGGAATTGCTTTTTGAACTGTGAGTTTAAGAGGGCTGTACATCTGGGGGGGAAAGGAATGCCTGTGAAGCCCGAAAAGGATGTGTTAAGAACTGTATAAACCAAGAGAACTTTTGTAAATCCCAAGTGAGTTAGCCTTGGGGAAGGGAGCTGAGGGAAAGATCCTGCCTGAGTTTTCCTTCACCCGTTTGTTGTGTTGTCTGTTAGGTAAGAATACGTACATTCCAACTGGTGAGGACTACACAAGAATTTTCTTCTTGGTATTAGGTAACCCACCTTTTAATATAGGCCTGTACTACACAAGTTGGTTGTGTGACTGATCAGCCAGGCTTATTTTAAGAGGGGTAATGTGAGCTGTAGAGCTTTACAATTGAAATCAGTAAGTACAAGTATCCAAGTAACACTTATACACTTAAAGTTGTATATTCATATTTATTTATGATATACACAAGGTTTAAATGAGCATTCTTTTAAAAGTGTTAACTGCTAGTATCAGTCAAAGTTAGGATTCAGTTTTTCAAAGACAATAAAATTTGGTCAAGCCTTTTCTGCTAACACATGTTCCAGCACACGAGGTGACTTCAGTAAAGGTCAGTATTGCACTTATTTTGGTTACCAATTCAGTTGGAAGGAAAGGTGAGAATAAGATTTAGAACATACTTTCAACAGTTTGTAAAACAATTACAATCTCCAAAGGCAGGTAGACTTTTATCCCAGCAATAATAGTGTCAACAATTAAAGCTTATGAGGCAACAAGTACTGCCAAAGCCAATAGGTTGAGAAGAGTGCTTTTAGGGAGCCAGGACAGCCAAAGTCAATGGACAAATTCAATTGTTCTGATGCACTTCTTTGATAGTCTTGATAATGTTAGTGAGTTCAGAAGAAATCGCAGTAACTCAAGTGAGCTACTTTGTAGAGCGCACAAGCTGTTAGGCCAGTGCAGGTGAGTTGAGATCAACTACGAAAAGCACTTCCCAAGGCAGGAAGCAAAACTTATGGCTAAAAGGTGAACACCCTAAGCCCCACAGTACCTGTGATTTAAAGAAAAATGTTCGAGCTGGATTCCCCCTTGCTTCAGCTTGACAGACACTTGTTCCTGGACCTTGGCCATGGTGACGAAAGGGATGATGTCTGGCGGGCTCCTGCTGCAGTACTCTGGAGAGGATCTCCCCAGCAATGGATTTCCTTTGTTTCAGCGTCACTTCAGTATTTTGGTGCCTTTTCCTTGACACCATTGAGAACGAAAAGCTCAGGTTGGAAGTGGCTTGCTCCCAGGGTCCTGGACTCTGGTGAGGAGACTCTGGATCAAGATGTCCTGCTTCTGTCGGGTCATCTGGATGCTAACGAAGATTTGGACGTATTTGGACTTCGCAAGACGATGCACTTGTCAATGGTCACAGGACTCATGGCAATTGGGGTTTTGCAGCTCTGGTGAGGCACAGCAAGTCGGGGGTTGCGCCAAATGGAAGATTGTCTTGAGGATAGTTGGTCGCGTGCGGGTCTTCCCAGTTGATTTGAAAACAGGGTCAGCACAGCTGCAGGGTTTCACCAGGCACTTCTCGGTCCCGGAATGTGCTGCCGGCATCTCTTCACGTCGTTTCTTCGGATGTTCCTCTCCAGTGGTTGACTCTGCCTCTAGTTCCAAAAACCTCTTTTTATGCGATTTCCCATTCATTCACAGCCTAGGCTGTCAATCACAAAGCAGGAGGGTGGCTCCTGACAGCCAATCGGAACTGGTTTCACTCAGGCACAACTAGAAACAAAGGACAGGGGAGTTTTGGGACCCCCCCTCTCACTTCCTGCCTTTCCAGACACACTGGAGCCTGGGCGGGCTTCAAGGCTGAAGCCCGCCAAAAGCACACACACAAAGGGCTCAAACCGGTTTCAACTAACAGAGTAAAAGCCAAGAAGGAACTAACCAACAGAAAATGGCAAAAAAAGAAGGGGCCATTTCGGAAATAATAGTCACCCATGGGTGCTGTACTGCAGATGAGGGTTCAGCCTGCGGTAGAAGTGCACACTGCTAGTAAAAGTAAACCACTGCCACCAGCCATTGAAAGTATGTTAGTGTACCAAAAGATGTCACAAGAAATTGGATAGGGAATTACTAAGTAACCCCCCCAGCACTCCACATAGGGTGGTGTGTGCTGGTACCACAAAAAGAAAGCTAAAACAGGGATTATCTTACTATTTTTGTGAACTGTAGTCCCCCCAAGAAAATGTAATTGAACATTGAGAAGTCCAAGGCACTTCTTAGTGGAACTGCACCTAAGGTGCTCTGTGTCACCATGCAAAAAACAGATGACTATGGTCTCCATAAAACAGTAAAACACCAAAATCCTAGTCAGGAAAAATACATGAGGGAGTGTGAAAAAGATCCCACTCACTCAGGAGTAAAAATCACAAGCCCTAAGGCCAGCAAAAGAGCTGGGTGGTCTCTAAGGTTGAAGGGAATTGGCACAGAAATGAAAATTCTCCCTAACATTGTCCAAACCCAACCACTTCCTATTTAGAAGTGAGGGTAAGTTTAACTTGGACGGCAGACATCCTTTTTAGTTGACGGTGGACTAGTTTTCTTTTTATGGTAGAGTTTACTCCCATTTAGCATACGGCAAGTTAGGAATTATTCCAACCCCTTTCTTTATCTGCAGTGTCTCAACAAATACCTCAAGTCCTGAAAATTCAGGATGGTCACGTTGCAGCACTTGCTCGGCCAACTGGAGGAAGGAGACTTCTTGATTTTGCTGGATCTGTTGGACACATGCTTCCACATCCCCATTTATGAGAAGCATCCGAAGTTCCTGCGCTTCATGGTATTGGGAAGGCACTACCAATTCAAGGGCCTCCCCTTCGGACTGAAGTTGGCACCCAGGGTGTTTACGGAGTGCCTGGCACCAGTGGTGGCCCATCTATGTCTCCAAGGAATACACTTGTACCCGTACCTCGATGACTGGCTCACCCGGGCAAAGTCAAGGGAGACGGCTGTGGACCAGACAGAGGCGACCATCCGGCTGCTGGCGGATCTGGGGTTCAACTATCCAAAGTCCTGGTTGATACCATTGCAGAAATTGCTGTTCCTGGGTCCCAGGCTCAACACGGTCTCCTGCCTGGCGGCTCCCTGGGAGGAGGGGATAGCAGCACTGCTGGGCAAGGTGCAACGACTGTTGGCACTGAAGACTGCCGCAGTGTGAACCATCCAGTCTCTGCTTGGGCATGATGTCATTGTGCATCTCCCTGATACGAGTCTGCAGGCTGCGGATGTGACCCCTTCAGGAGTTCCTGGACGCTTGCTGGATCCAAGTGTCCGGAAGCTTTACAGACAAGATTGCTCTCGACGAGGAGTTCCGTCGAGCGATAAGGTGGTGGGGCGTATGCTTCAACATCGCATGGGGCACAGGATTTCTGAGCCCCCCCATACCAGGAGACGGTCACCACGGACGCTTCCCTGGAGGGCTGAGGAGCTCACAACGGACGTCTCCATGCCAGAGGCCTGTGGCTGCCGGGGGAGAGGGATCCCCACATCAATATCCTTGAGCTGCGGGCAGTGGCAGTGTTCTGGGCCCTCAAGTCGTTCCTTCCGTCCCTCAAGGGCAAAGTGGTGAGGGTCTTCACAGACACCACCACCACAATGTTCTACATCAGGAAGCAGGGGGCCACCCGATTCCCAGCACTCTCCAGAGAGGCGCATGACGTGTGGCATTGAGCTATCGCCCAATAAAATGTCCTCATCCCCTTTCACCTGGCGGGAGTTTTTGATTTTGTTATAGGGAAAGATGCGTGCACAGTAGCCAGTAAAGAGCTCTGTCTGAAGATTGAAGCTTACTGACTAGAATTTAAAACTGCAGTGTTACATTGATGAACCCAATCCACTGTAGAGATTGAACTTGTATTGTTGTACAGTGCATTTGACAAAAACAGATGGCCCCTGATGAATTTCCACAGAATAATGAACTAAGAGGTTTAGGGAAGAAACATGTTGGGCATTTTAGAATTTTGTGATGAATTGTGTATTTTGAGTATGGCATGAATGTTTTGTGAGAGAGGAGCAGTGTGGTGTGAATTAATGAATGTAGATGCGAGTTTTGCACAGCACCAGCCACTTTATTGCTTAGGAAATCCAAAATAATTTGACTTTCCATCTATCTGTTTTTGCTGCAAGGTAACATCATCAATTGGAATGATGATTCTTCAAGTATTGTTTTGATTTTAAATATTGTTATTATGTTAAAATATGTATTTTTTCAAATTGAGTATTGGTTCAGACTGATTGTTCGGTCAAGGCTGAAGTTGCAAGTTTCTTCCTCTAACAATGGAGAATATGGCCACAAGCGCGATTGGTTGGTTGTTAAAGGTATAACCTGCTTTGAGGGATCGCCTGTGGAGTTTGCTCCCTCCAGCCTCTTATGGTTGTTGGGTTCTTGTATGGTCGCTTGATCGGGAGGCTTATCCGAAATTGGGGTAGCCTGTTTTTCAGTCAATCAGTGTTTTATTCCTTATGACAAGAATTTGTGTACAGTCAGAATAATCGGAAAGGAATTCTGACCTTAGCAAGAGTTGCTCCCGTAGCCCCAAAGAGTCAATACAAACTGGCCCTGATCCAGCCTTAAGGCTCTCTCTTAATTACAAGAGTGTGCATCCCTGCTCACAACGGTAGGGGCCCTAACAAGATTGATTGTGGCTCTGGATAAGTGCAGTAGTTATGACGAGAAGTGCGTAACTGAAATTTTGGAGAAAGCATCACTGTTTGGTGGGCCTTCTGGAACCACTGCAGATATCACAAATTGGGACGAGCTAACCAACAAGAAGAAAAGACTAGTAAGGAGTTGCATGGCTCAATCATGCTAGAATACCTGCGTAAAGGTACCTTACTACAAGGGTTGGTAGTCCGGAACGAGCAGAGACTCTTCTTAGATAACAAAAATGTCATCTTGCAATGGAGTTACGTGTCAAATAAATGTGGCCGTGACTGGCTTATATTGATTATAGACACGGCCACAGAGATGACAAAGAAAATTCTTGTTTACCTTAAGACTCTAGAGGAAGAAATACAGAAAGTGGTACCGTTAGAACTCTATAAGAAGAGACTGGAATCTCTACTAATCGAAATGAGTACCTTCAAAGAGGACACAATTAGAGAACGAGTCTGACAGTGCACTAGGGATTTGGCTAACTTCAGCCACGAGAAGGCTTTCTGGTATACCCAGGAGAATTACCACACGAGCCAACACCCAGACGAAACACCTGTCTATCGAGGACAACCACAAAAAAAGGTTAGCTTCAGAAATACATCCTTTTAGCTCAAGTGACGGCAGCAACAACGGTGATCCCCCCATGAGTCATGGGAAGTTCAATCGCCGGAAACAAGGCCGGGGCAATGGCTACCGCGGGAGGAGAAGAAACGACAATCACGGGTATCAAAGAGGCAACCAAGGGGGCAGAGCTAATGACCAGCAATTTTTAGAGAGCGGCCCGGAGGCATGGGACCTGGAACCTTGCATCACAAGGAGCATGCAGGCATTGTAGTAAATCTGTCCCGATCCCAGCCCACAAACAAAGAAATGAGAGTCCTGGAGAAAGGGTTGGGCTACGTACCCATGAATTTACACAATCCTTTTACCTTTTGCCAATAATTTTTTTCAGTTCATGAGAAAGATTCATCTAAACCAGTTCTTTCAAGACAGAGCTCATGAACCAGAAACTTCAGATTCGGGCCTCCACAATAAGTCAACATTTTGTATACCAGCTGCAGCACAGAGCGCTGAAGCCTTGGTTTTCGTAAAGAGGTTCCTTTGTGATGTAAACAACCTGGAAAAGAAATCTAAAGGAAAGAAGACCTTCCATAATACAAGCAACAGCGAAAATAGAGCAATGAGGGACCTACTCTCGAATCGAGAGATCGTTATTCGAAAGCCGACAAGGGGCGGGTGGGCTACATTCATTCTCAATCAAGATGACTATAGAAGAGAATGTAATCACCAACTATTAGATTAGGCGTGTTACGAACCCTCAAAGGAAGATTCCACCACAAGACTTCTGAATCTCATCTCAACCAAAACCTCAAAAGTAGCCTAAAGACGCTGGAGTTCACAAAAAGAGGCAGATTTTCTGGTGAAGGATAAACCAAAAATTCCTCAGTTTTACATACTCCCAAAGATACACAAATCCTGACTCTTCCACCAGGGCGACCGATTGTCTCGGGAGTCAACTCGGTGCTCTAGCCTCTGTCCCAATTTGCAGACACTTTTCTCCAACCGATGGTGCGGAAAATGGCCTCCTATGTACGGAACACAACTCAAATTATCAAAGAGGTTGAAGATCTAGCTTTTGACCCAACCACAGATCTACTATTGGGCCTTGATGTGGTTGCACTTCATACAAGTATCCTGCAGAAAGCCTCTTTAGAAATGCTTGAGGAAAAGCTCCTTCAGGACCACACCGTCAGAACCACTCCAGTATCATTCATCTTGTGGTGCGCCAAGATGTCCCTTATGCAAAGTTATTTCCATTTTGATGGAATTTTTCCGCCAAATCCAGGGTACCGTGATGGGGGCTACACTGGCCCCCAGTATAGCAAACCTATATATGGAGGCCTTCGAAACCACCAAAATCATGACCGTGCGGAATCCGTATGCCAACATCAAAACATGGAGGCGCTACGTCAATTACATTTTTGTCGTGTGGACTGGTTCAGTGGAAGCACTAAAGGCCTTCTGCCTTTGGATTAACATCCAAGACCGATTTTTGAAATGTACTTCCAATTGGAGCACTAAGGCCCTTGACCTTCTCGACATTACCATCACGGTTGATTCGATCAACAAAAAAAACTGTATGTGAAACCCTTCAATAAGCCCGCTGATAAAAATTTGGTTCTGCACTACACGAGTTTTCACCCAAGACATGTGTGAGATAACCTGCCCTTTGGGCAATTCCTCCGCCTGAAAAGAAATAGCACTCGGAGGATGGACTTCAAAATCGAGGCTGGCAAAATGAAGGGATGACTAAGAAAACGAGGTTATCCTGCGACGGCCACAATGAATGCATGGGAAAGGGCCAGTAACAACCATAGAGATGCACTTCTTGAGTATAATAATCAGAATGATGAAAAAGAAAAATCAGATAAAATTGTGTTCGCGAAAACGTACAGTCGCATGTCCAACAGCATCAAGAAGATTATTGGAAAAAACAGGAACATCTTAGAAGGAAGCCCACAGCCCATGATATGGTTTTTATAACGCGCCTATACACAAGTGTTTCAAGGCGCAATACTAGCCTTCAAAAGGAGCAGAAACATTAAAGACTATATCACACGGAATGATATTAGCTTAAGACCTGTAAAACCACTAACATTACCCCAGCAAAGGGGTATGCCCGAGATCGTCAGACAATATCGATGTGGCCAGTGTATGTGTTGTCCCTAAATGTGTCAAAGTACAGAAATCAACATCGGACTAGAAACGGTGTGGAAACAGACACAACAGACCAACTGTAACTCCTCAATGGACATCTGTTATCAAATGCCTGTGCGACAAAATCCACATCGGCAAAACAGACAGAAGAATTAAATTGAGGATAAGCGAGCAAAGGAGCTGTTTGAAGAACCGTACTATCAATGCACCACTTGTAGACCACTGGATGGAGAAAATTCACCATGTGGAAGATTTCAAATGGTCTATCTTGTACAAACTGAGACCGGGAACAGACCGTAACCAGGACAAAAAACTCCAGCTTAAAAAAGAGCAGCAACTAATCTTTTTGACTAAAAGTGTACAAAAAGGCTTAGATGAAAAATCGAGTGGACAGTATAGTAGCAAGAACCCTGCCCGCAAGAACCTCGTGGGAGCCAGTTTTACGTATTGAGGAAAATTATCCGGAAGCCTTGCCCGCCCTTCTCGATCAGTTGTACGTGATTAACATTGTCAAAGTGCGGTATGTTGTCTTTAATTGATCCAATGGGGCCTTTAACGATAAGAAAGATGCGGTTCCTTTACTTACTGAAGCAAATGTAATTGTGAAGCAGTAGCCACACTCTGCTTGCCTGGATGGGTGTACGCGTTGCAAGGTATGAAGGGTAGAGTAGAAACTAAGTAGACTGCCGACAAACCGTGACACAACTAGGAAGGATTTGGAACACTGTACAATCAGGACAAGCCACACAAGTACCAGGGAGGTTAAAAACCAGACTGCTCCACAGTGTAGAGTATCCACGCCTTGAGGAGGTGAGGGTGTTCGTGACGCCACGGATAGCCCGCGGGAACTATTGTGCTGGTAAGTTTCTCTTGATGAGACATTGTAGTAGGTGGGTGGTCTTGATTTTTGACCATACGAACTGAAATAGTACCGATCGTGCTGCCTCTCTCGTTTTCTTTGTAGCGATAGGCAGCTGCATCCCCGATTCACGCGTGGGTCACAGCACAGCTTAGTTAAAGGCATGGTCTAGTGAACATTTTTATTGTCCCAACGGGTCGGCCATGTTTTTTTAAGCCTAAGTGGTTCGATTTTAGAAAACTTTCCTATGGACCTTACCTGAGTTTTTGTCCATTAAACGCAAGTGAAAATAAGCACCAGGGAGCCGCCATTTTCTGATAATCCTATCTTTTCCCCGATCGCCCTGGCGGACCTGCTTTTGCGGCACTAAATCAATTCCCCCACCCCTGAGCCTGTCATCAGCAGACTCGTACCGCCCATTTCCCAACGCCAAAGCACGTCTTGTGTCAACATTCGCTGCGCTTCAGCTAATGACGTGTCGCCATGGAAATGGCAGGACGCCTCTCTCCTCAATAAGTATAAACAGACCGTTTCACAACACACAGCAGCAGATTTTCGATTCCATTCCTCTCTCTGTGTTACTTTGAGTATTCTGTGACTCGTTTGAGTGCTCTGGTCAGCTACCTTCGCCGCTTGTAGCCCGTGTGAACAGATATCAGTACCACTGCTATAAATGATTTTAGTTTGTTTAACACACAATGGCCCTCATTACGACCCTGGCGGATTTTTTCCGCCATCGACGGACTTTCCGGCCATGGCGCAAAGTCCCTTTACGCCATGGCGGATGGCGGACTTACCGCCCCATTCCGAGGTCGGCGGGGCGGTAAGTCCCCATTGACCCATTTACCCTTCCCCATTCCCATTTCGGCCCCATAGGGCTCAATGGGAGTGGGGAAGGAGTTAATTACGCCACCGTAAAATACGGTGGCGTAATTAACACCAAGGTCCCAGAGCGCCATGGATTTTTCTGCCCGCAAAAAGCGGGCGGAAAAATGACCATGGCGCTCCAGGAACTCGTAGTTGGCGGTAAGGGGTCCGCGCAGCTAACGCTGGCGCAGACCCCTTAGCGCCAGGGTCGTAATGAGGCCCAATGGCTACATAATCTTTAAAGTCTTGTATTTTTGTGTCATTAAAATAAGATACAAAATAAAACACCACATATATTTTAACAACGTTTGTCTCGATTTTTTAAATGAATCAAGTGTGTCTCCATTCAAGGATGGACGTCAGACACCTGTGCAGGGTGGTCACTATCTATCTAAGCTAACATAACATATTCTCGATAATGCATGCACTAAATAACACTTGTTCAAAGTCTTTCAGTAGGTTATGTCTCTATAAAAGTCACACATATATCTATACTAACAATTACCATTGGATTATACAGGCCCTAGTGTCTTGGCCACTATAATACACCGGTTGAAGTGTGGGTCTGTGCTCACAAGAATCTCCGGTATGTGGCATTTGTTATTGATAAGCAACGATATACTATCATTGATATAAAGGCGATATACTGTATATTGATATAAAGGCGGTTCGTGCCGGTGGATGCGCGCTGGCATGGGGGGCTGTGACGGGCGCAAACGGCCAAGGTGCCAAACTACATGTACACTTCAAAAGGTGTCCCACGCCAAGGGGCCATCGGTCACATGGCCTCCTCAGACCCCGTGTCTCCAGGCAGGCCTCCACTGAGGCAGGCCGCCCCCCTGCAATCCACATAAGTGTGTCTCCATTCGGCAGTCTTCCTGTGCCTTATCTGCACGCCCCAGAGCCATCCATCCCACCCCCCTCTATCAAAGGCGGTTCACACCCGGGGATGAGCGCTGGCATGGGGGGCTGTCCGGGGCGCGAAAGGCCAAGGTGCCAAACTACATGTACACTTCAAAAGGTGTCCCACGCTAAGGGGCCATCGGTCACATGGCCTCCTCAGACCCTGTGTCTCCAGGCAGGCCTCCCCTGAGGCAGGCAGCCCCCCTAATACCACGACATACATACGTCATTCACTCACAAACACACCCCAGTTTCTAATACTTTAAAAACCACTCGATAGGTCTCATGAGAACATCTTTGTGCTTTGCAAGTCAACTCTTGAACGTGCTACCTGGGAACCACTGAGATCTATGCTAATCTGCTTGTCGTCGTGCTATCCGTGAACTCTGTGACCGACCGCTTCGAGCATACCCATCAGTGCGCTACCTGTGGCCATCCACCTATTCTCCCGCAACATACTGCTCTGCTTGCTGAACCCAACTGTTTGTTGGTCAAGGTAAGGCCATGTATACTGGTTATATTTCGCAGATTTTTAAATTTCTATCTATTTTCCAGTAGAGTACAAAATAGTGCTATGTTCATTGGTCTCATTGGTATTGACTTGAGTTTCCATTGCTATGCTATCAATAGATCTATTTATTTTCATCTGTGACTATTGTGATTGAATTGCATCCTTCGGGGGTCCAGTCAATAATGTTAGCATGTTTCCTTCTCGTGCAAGACAGAACATCCAAGGGACGAGTCACATGTTCAGATTTCAGTCACATCAATTATACATTTCTGCAACTTATGCAAATACTAAGCAGCACATAATGAACTGGTATAGTTCCTACGACCAAAACAAACCTTGCATTGATCATTGTATGATTCATTTACTTTTGTATCAAATCTTTACTCTTGAAGATTGTATAATAATGTCGATATTTACTTTTCAGATTCATCAACAATGCCTGCCTGTTCGATTAGCGGTTGCCCTTCGAAGACCCATGCGAAATCTGAAGGAACTACAATGCATGTATTCCCGAAAACTGTTGATCGAATAAGAGAATGGGTCAGACATTGCGGATATCCACTGTATGAGCTGGAAAGTAGAGTCCAACAAGTCTTAGAGGACAAGAGGGGTGATCGATACCGCATCTGCAGCCGGCACTTTTCCTTGGACATGTACACAACTTCTTGGGTAACAAAGAAGAATAAACGGCGAACGACACGGAAATTGCGCGAAAACGCTATTCCCACTCTATTCGTCCACATTCCGCCACCGGTGAGTCAAGTGTCCGGATTTAGCTTTAGGCCTTGCGGTAGTGTGTAGCCGAATGGATTAATAGATATTGTAGGTGTTCTATCCCTTGTAATAATTTCGATATTGATATGAGTGTATACTTTTTTGAATAATGACATTTATCAATATATTCTTTTTCGATTTCATAACCCACAAACGCAATGTATATATATATGGGGACAGGGAACTGTGCTGTATTGAGCATTTTTCAAGTATTCTGTCGGCTTACATGGCTATTTTTAATATTGGTATTTCATTATCAATCATTAATTGACCTTTACAACTTCTTGACTATCCCTTGAATCTGAAGCAAGAACATTCTACATCCTTGACGTGGTCGCAGTTATCAACCCCTTCTAGCGCGTATCAGGTAATCTTACTAGGCTAATCCGCTACAGACTTGTTTTATGTATGTCATGTAATAGTTTTATTCTATTGTGTAATTATTTTACAGAATGTTTGGTTACTGCTTTCCAATTAATATACACCTTAGTTATCGTCCACTGGTGTTTGTTTTCAGTTATAATTAGTGTTATCCATACTAATGCAAGTACTGTCTTTCAGGGAGATGCTGAAGCGTCCGCCACATCTACAACGTTTCTAGATGTTCCTCACCAGCAGGAGGTATGGATACTGACAGCTCCATCGAGCGTCATCATCAAAGCTGGAATTCTTGTTGTTTGATTGTTCTACACAATGTTTCATTCGTGGTTAGCCGTTGATATGTATCTGTGCTGTCGACCCCAGGTGTATTTTATGTTTTCGCAATTGTAATCCTCACTAATGCAAGTACTATGTTTCAGGCAGTTGATGGAGCGTCAACCCCTGCACTTGATGCAGAGCCTGACATTCAAGTATACGAATCAGCGCAACAGCTTTCGGAAGTGCGCACTACATTTGCAACATCCATAGATATTCTTCAGCAGCACGAGGTATGGATAATGACAGCTCCATCATGCGTGATCATATAACGTGATTCCATTTGCTATACTTTCTTCCCTATTAACGCAAGTGCTGTGTTTCAGGGAGACGACGGAGCTTCCACCACAATCACAACATCTCATTTAGATGATGCAGATGTAATGGAATTGTTGAAATAAGTCGATGAAATGTGATCATATTTGGATTTTCCTTGATTCTTTTGGACAATGCATCTTTCGCGGTTATCTCTTTATATGTACCTGTGCGTTCGACCCCAAGTGTGTGTTATGTTTCCAATATTGAAAACCATACTAATCCAAGTGCTGTGTTTCAGGGAGACGACAGAGCTTCCACCACAATCACAACATCTCATTTAGATGATGCAGATGTAAAGGAATCGTTGAAATAAGTCGATGAAATGTGATCATATTTGGATTTTCCTTGATTCTTTTGGACAACGCATCATTTGCGGTTATCTCTTTATATGTACCTGTGCGTTCGACCCCAAGTGTGTGTTGTGTTTCCAATATTGAAAAGCATACTAATGCAAGTACTGTGTTTCAGGGAGATGCGGATGCCTCCTCTCGAATACAACCATTCATGGCAGTCCAGGCAGAGCCAGAGGTATGGATACTGACAGTTCCATCGAAATAGATCATCACTGGTCGAATACTTGTCCTTTGATTGTTGCACACAATGTTTAAATCGTATTTGGCTATTGAGATGTACCTGTGTGTTCGTCCTCACGTGTGTTTTATGCTAACAATATTTTGATACATAGTAATGAAAGTACTATGTTTCAGGGAGACGATGGAGCCTCATTCCGTGCTGTCTATGCGGATACAGAAAATATAGTCCTTGCAGCGCAAGAGGAAGGGAGGACATGCGGAAACGAATCGGAGCTACAGCGTGCAGATGTTGAAGGTCGAGTCAAAAAAGTTGCAAAGAAAAAAAAAACAAAAAAAGGTTAGTTACAAACAGTTCATAACTTTAAAAAAATGTTTGTGGTGGGGACTATTTTATGTTTTTTTCCAGTCAATTCTACTACACTCCATCTTGTGTTTAAACTGAACATCCCTTTGTCCAATATCTCCTCCAGTTACCCGTGGGTGTCAGAACTATACACACACAGACAGTGAAGCGAATGAGAGATGTGGCTTGCCAGACCGTGTACACTATGGAGGAACTATTAATTGAGGCAAGGCGTGTTCAGGCTCGAGATGCTCATGTCCAATGGCCAGAACATGAATTAACTGCGTTTGGAGACTACAGCAAAGTTGCATTGGACCATAGCTACAGTGCGACCGGACCACCACAAGAAGATGTTATTGAATGTATTGAAGATAGCTCTGAAGTAGTTGCAGATCAATTTACACAATCTACACCCGCCAAAAATTTGCCAACAAAAAACCTGTCGACATTGTTGTGTTCTCCCATCAATGTTGAAGTAATAGATGTTGAAATGACAGTGAATGAACCAGCCGCAGCATCCATAGACGCATCGGAACCTGATATCAGCGATATTACTTTCCAATGTTTTGAAATCTCCACAACGTCAAAGGCCGAAACAACGTTGACGCAGGATGACAGTCCAATGAAAGAGAGCAAATACATTGTATTCGACAGTTGTTTGATGGAAATTATAGGTATGCTGAAATGTGTGCGTTCCATTAGAGGGAATGTATGTGGGAAGCCATTGATTAATGTGACTCGTCAAATAAAAGGCAGTAACGTCAAAATAAATGCCGCCTGTAGATTAAATCATAGGTTCTCATGGTCTGCACAACCAATGCTGGGGAAAATGCCAGCAGGCAATCTACTGTGTGCAGCTGCATCACTTTTTAGTGGCTCCAGTTTTAGAAAGTTAGAGACTTTCTTTCAGTTTGTGGGACTCCATTTAATTTCTAAAGCGCTGTACTACACATACCAACGTGATTATCTGTTTCCGGCCATTAGTGATGCTTGGAAAATTGAACAATTGTCTCTAGCAAGTACATTCGAAGGCAAACGATTCAGGCTAGCCGGCGATGGACAGTGCAATAGCCCTGGATTTTCTGCCAAGTACTGCACCTACCACTTTCAGGACATGGATAGTAAGAAAATTGTGAGTTCGGTGGTCGTGCAGGTAACACAATGTACATCGTCAGTGGCCATGGAGAAACTAGGATTTATAAAATCAGTGGAACATCTACAATCGAGGGGGTGCACATCGACCTCATAGCCACGGATAGACACGTTTCAATTGCCAAGACAATGAGAGAGCAGTTCCCACATATTAAACATCAATTTGACGTATGGCTTCTTGCTAAATCAATCAATAAGAAAATCTCAGCTGCAGGAAAAAAAAAGGTTTTGAAAGTATTTTGCAGTGGTCACATTCTATCACCAACCATCTTTGGTGGAGCTCAAAAACTTGTGAGGGGTCAGTGGAAATTCTACTTGAAAAATGGCGGTCACTGATGCACCACTGTACCAACGTTCACCGCTGGACAGCAAATGAACATTTCCATCAATGTGAACATGGCCCTTTGTCCCCAGAGGAGGCACGGAAGAAGAAGTGGTTGATTCCATCTTCACCGACACACAAAGCCATTGAGAAGATTGTTTTCGACAAAACTCTATCAAGAGATTTGAGAGGACTGACAGAATTCTGTCACACAGGAGATTTGGAGGTGTTCCACAATATGTGCCTAAAGTACAGGCCAAAGCGCTTGCATTTTAGCTTTCGGGGCATGAAACATCGCACTCTACTAGCGGTCTTGGCCCATAACAGCAATGTCGGACGTGAACAATCTAGGACTAGGGGTAAAGTAAGGATGCCTCGCTACACTAAGGTGTTTTCAAAACGAAGTAAGCAATGGGTGATCAAACCAGTCTATGATGAAATGCAGTTCGACTTTGTGAAAGGCCTTATTGTTGCTGTGTTAGAGAAGCACAGATATGGAATTTTGGACGTTTCTGTACAGAGCAGTGATCCATTGCCACCGAACATTGCGACTGTGCCATGCCCACCCGATGCACAGCTGATTGTGAAGTACAAATCCTGGTTTAAATAATTGCAATACGATTGTCTTTTTGTAAATAAATGTTATTGTACAGTGTACCTGTAAACCTAACCCCTAACTTCACCATCATGGGTGGCGAACAAGCTGGGTGTCATCTTTGAATTCTCTCTATTCACCTCACTTATGTGTATGTATATATTTTTCTCATGTCTCATCTCATGTAAATGTAAATGCTGCGCACTGTTAACGGAGGGGAGGCTTGCGTATTGCAAATAATAAAACAAACAAACAATAAATCTCACTTTTAACTCAACTCCTGTGGTACTTTATACTTTCCCTGACCTTCCGCCAAAAATTAAATGTCTCAATTTGGGCTGCAAAGCTCACAGACAACGGTGACAAAATTGGGGCACTTAGAACGCGCCAGCCAAGCGGGCCGTGGCATTTGGGAGAGAAGCCAGTACCCATTTGCACATTGAGGGGCACTACATAGACGGATTCTAGACTTCAAGTTCTCATAGATGCCTATACTACGTGATGTTGCAAATAAAGAATGCGAAGGACAGCGCCCAGATGAGGCCCACAAGTCGCACTGGAAGTATAAGGGTCTATTGTTTTTTGACCTTGAGACAGGGACCATGCCGAAAGAACTACATTTGAAGGGAGTGCGCAATAATGTAAGAGACGATAAGGCAGAAAATTCAGAAACTAGACCGAGTTTCAGTTTTAGGTCAGTATACGAAAAATCATCGTTAAGAGCACGGTCCGTTTTACAGACTGCATTACGAAGAGACACAATGGAAATTTCAAATATAATGTAAGTAAATCTTTACACGCTATTATACCGGAATGAAGATTTAATGAATGGATGCATGAATAAATGAATGAATGAAGAGCTAGGAAAAGCAAGTAAAACTGTTCGTAGTGGGCACATGGGCATGCAGGTCCACTGGTCTCACTGATCTCGCTCCATGGCCCAGCCACTTTTCCCTGCACTACGGGACTGTCTCTGTATCCTTCAGCCCCTTCTCCCGGCATTTACCTTGCACTTGCCACCAGCTGGCCCTATTATTTAATTTGTATTCAACTAACCTTGTACAGCCCACCCCCCCATGCGCCATCAGAAAGACACCTGGCCTTGTAGGATCGTTGTCTGTCTGCCCTTGTTCCCCACCTGCCTCGTCACGCCTAGTAACACTTGAGTATAGGCGCGTTACAAATGCCATATCATATATCATATCATTCCTCACGCATGTAGACTGTCATTTATCATTCTGTGTTGGCCTCGATTTATCTCGTTACTTTTCGCATTGATTTTAGAGACGAACATACTCTATTGAACTACCCTTGCAAGCAAATAGTTTCTGATCGGCCGTAATAAATAAAATTAGTAATATTAATGAAGTTCGGCTAGCAGGACTAATTATCTTTTTTTTGATAAGGTATTTGATCCCTTACTGCCATCTGTTTGAGACACCGGCGGATGGATTCTTCAGCAGACACCTGCAGCTTCGTGTCAACAACTGGAGCACAATCACCATATTATGGGACGATCGCCAAGGGCCCACATGCCCTTACGCTGTACTAGTGGCTAGAAGCAACATAACAACCTTTAGGCTGGACTAGTGCCTAGTTGATGGAACAGCCTTGCGGTTCACCGCGCTTCCAAAGTGATTCTTTTTACGAAAATGAACACCCTGTGTACCATAAAGGAACACTGCGTGACTCAAGATGAAAAGGAACAGTTATTGCGGATCCAGATAAAAGAAAATAAATGGCTTCCGGAGTTCATATGGCAATTGCTGAATATTCTCTAAACATTTAATGTCAAATAAATGTACTTTACCAAATGTACCGTGTTGCTGTTTCATTGTAAAGTACAGTTTCATATTCCGAATTGTGGCGCGCTGTGCTGTGAGTTGATCTGTGTTGGTTTCCGGGTTCTGTGTGGAGTCGCGCAGAAGACGACTGGGCGCGTTTGCCTACGCAGCACAGTAACGTCACGGGGAGAGGCGGGGAATATGAATGTTTTGATAATGTCAGGCTCAGGGGCGGGGGAATTGATTTAGTGCCGCAAAAGCAGGTCCACCAGGGCGATCGGGGAAAAAGATAGGATTATCAGAAAATGGCGGCTCCCTGGTGCTTGTTTTCGCGTGCGTTTAATGGACGAAAACTCGGGTAAGGTCCATAGGAAAGTTTTCTAAAATCGAGCCACTTAGGCTTAAAAAAACATGGCCGACCCGTTGGGACAATAAAAATTTTTACTAGACCATGCCTTTAACCGCTGAATCGATTGAGACTGTGCCTTTTACTGTTGGGAACGAAGCTACGTGTAAACCGCACAAGACTTTAGGATGTACCCCGCTGTGACTTAAAGTAATTGGGACTGTAACAATTACACAAGTTGAGTCTCAACAAATATCATGGGAGGGTGGTTTTTGACCCTACGAACTGAAAAAGTATCGAATTTGCTGCCTCTCTCGTTTCCTTTGTAGCGAGAGTCGGATGCATCCCCAACTTATTTGTGGGTCACTGCTTAGCTAAATTAACAGCTGAACCGATTGAGATGGTTCATTTCATTGTTGGGAACACAGCTACGTGTAAACCGCGCAACACGAGAGGAAGTACCCTGCTGTGACTTAAGGTAATCAGGATTGTAATGATTACAGATGCAGAGTCTCTAATGTCGCGGGAGGGTGGTTCTTCGGCATTATCGATGATATCTGAATCAGTTCCCTTTTTCCCCTCTTCTTTCATTGCCATTCAGCCAACAACAGGTATCCCATACCTAGTAATCGACCATGACACCCGGTATCCCAATAGAGCATGGAGGCCCACTAGGACTGTAGATTTGCACAGCTACCGCTGACCTTTACCCACACAACGTGTTTTTGCCATATTGGGTAAGACCCCAGCTCACCTTACGGTCTGCTAGCTTAAATCACATTTGCTAATGGGACTACAAGTGTTTAATAATAGTTCTGTACAAACTTGTCACCTGTAGCTGGCAATATCCAGGGCAGTAGACGAACGAGCAGGGAAGGGTCTCTCCTACACAGTTTAACGGTCCGGTGCACGTGGATGATGAACACGCAACAACTGTGCGGGTTTACCCCTCCTCCACAGTAAGTAGATTGTCCCATCACGGTATACCCGCAGTGAAGGTGCTTCCCTGGCACATTGATCACACATAGGATTAACCGCGCATTTTAGAAGATATGTGATATATCTTTGTGAGATTAAAAGGATTGCTTTGAAATTGATTTAGAAGAAAGATCTATACGTAAAGCCACCAGCGCTAGTACGCTTGCTGGAGGGATTTGCGTTTTCCACACTAAAGGCATAAGGACAAAAGGGATTGACTGGAAGTACAGATGACCAGTCCATATTAAATTGGCACTGTGTGTATTCTATTTTTTGGTACACTGAAATAGGGAGATTTATCCTCACACACAGATGAATAATAACATTCATTGTTTTGATTGTTGTAGGGGAAGATACGTGCACGGTACCCAGTAAAGAGCTATGTCTGAAGATTGAAGCTTACTGACTAGAATTTAAAACTAAGTGTTACATTGATGAACCCAATCCACTGTAGAGATTGAACTTGTATTGTTGTACAGTGCATTTGACAAAAACTGATAGCCCCTGAGTAATAATATAAGAGGTTTAGGAAAGAAACATGTTGGACATTTGAGAATTTTGTGATGGATTTGTGATGAATTGTGTATGTTGAGTATGGCATGAATGTTTTGAGAGATGAGCAGTGTGGTGTGAATTAATGAATGTAGATGCGAGTTTTGCACAGCACCAGCCACTTTATTGCTTAGGAAATCCAAAATAATTTGACTTTACGATTTACTGCACTGTTTTTGCTGCACGGTAACAACATCAATTGTAATTATGATTCTTCAAGTATTGTATTGTTTTGATTTTAAATATTGTTGTTATATTAAAATATTTGTTTTTTTAATTGAGTATTGGTTCATACTGATTAATTATTCGGTCAAGGCTGAAGTCGCGAGTTTCTTCCCCTAACAATTGAGAATATGGCCACAAGCTCATTTGGTTGTTTGTTAAAGGTATAACCTGCTTTGAGGGATCACTTGTGGAGTTTGCTCTCTCCAGCCTCTTATGGTTGTTGTTTGGGAGTCAAGAACACCATCGCCAACTCCCTCAGCAGGGAGCTGCGCTCCTGCCACGAGTGGGAACTGCGACAGGACCAGGTGGACCGCATCTTCCTCAAGTGGGGCAGATCCCAGATCGATCTGTTTGCGACGGCGGCAAACTCCAAATGCCAGAAATTCCCTGGCAGGTTCCACCAGCTGAGGGGAATGGGGGAAAGTGTTCTCCTTCCCGTGGGAAGGCCTTTTCCTATATGCGTTCCCTCCGTTGCCTCTCCTGCTGCGAGTCATCAATCAACTCAAACGGTGCCAGTGCAGAATGATCTTAGTCGCCCCAGCATGGTCATGGCAGATTTGGTACCCGGACCTTCTCAACCTATTAATGTCACCTCCGGTCAAGCTGCCAGTTGTCGCGGATCTGCTCAACAGAAAAGGAGGCGTAGTCCTGCTTCACAACCCAGGATCGCTGAACCTGAGGGCTTGGCTCCTACAGTGCTAGCGTTCGGAGGGTAAGAGTTGCCAGCTGAATACAGGGAATCCTTGCCAAGGCCAGAGCGTCATCGACTCTTAAGTGCTACGGGCACAAGTGGTAGCGTTTCTATACATGGTACCGGGCTCAGAAGATCAAACCTCTGAGGATCACTGTCCCGCACATTCTTCCGTACTTGTT
Organism: Ambystoma mexicanum; assembly: GCF_040938575.1. NCBI lineage: Eukaryota > Metazoa > Chordata > Amphibia > Caudata > Ambystomatidae > Ambystoma > Ambystoma mexicanum. The sequence continues at coordinate 1,120,813,632 of NC_090923.1, read as the reverse complement.
GTCCTTGGCCAAGGTGGGGCTGGCACACGCCTCTCAAGGTGCATCTGGCGTCTATCTCCTGCTACACCAGGTCTCCAGGACTATCTTCTCTTTGGTCCCACCGTCTCGTCAAGGAGTTCAAGGGACTGTGTTGATCGTTCCTGCCGGTGAAGGCGCCAGCCCCGGCGTGGGAACTCAACCTGGTGCTGACGATGCTCATTGGGGGGGCTCCTTCGAGCCTATGAATCAGGCCGCTCAAGTTCCTCTCATGGAAAACTGCTTTCGTCATGGTCAGACCTCTTCCAGGGTAGGACTTAAATCGAGGGTGGTGCTGCAGACACACCCCTCCTTCATGCCAAAGGTTCCGTCAGAATTCCACCACAATGAGCCTTTAGTGTTGCCTGTGTTCTTTCTGAAACTTTAATCGCGAGCTGAGAGGAGTTTTCAATTGCTGGAAGTTCTAGGTGGCACACACCAAGAGTTTTCGGAAGACCTCCCCACTGCTTGTGAACTTTGGTCCTGTGAACCGTGGGAAGGCCTTGTTCAAGGCTTCCATCTCACGGTGGCTCTCCGACTGCATCACGCACTGCCATCGGTTGGCAAACCGACTGCTGCCCGGCTGTCAAAGAGTCCATTCCACCAGAGTGATCGCTGCGACGGCGGCGTTCCTGTCTCGTCTGCCCCCGCTGGACATCTGCAGGGCTGTTACATGGAGGTCTACGCACACCTTCACGCGATTCTACTGCGCCGACAGGGATTCCAGGGAGGAGTCCAGGGTTGGTGAAGCAGTGCTATGCAGCCTGTTCACTTGCAGGTGAGCGTGTTCCGGAGGTAAGAGTAATTGCTTCTGTTGAGCCTTGCCACCTCCCGTGGCTGTGTATGTAACTATGTACTGCTATGTATTCTTTATTCATTAGCTTGTAAATCCATGCCAGACCCCATGCTGGAGAAGGAACAAGTTACTTACCTCCAACTTTTTTTCTCCAGCATGGGTCTGGCATGGATTCACATGCAAACCCTCCCCCAGTCCCCTCTGCGGCTCTTCTTGGTCATACTGCCACTTTACGTGCTTTCCCATTCTGAAGATGGCTGCTAGCGGAGGGGTTTAGGTAGAGGGCAGTCCTTGTCTGGGGGCGGTATGACCCAGAGCTCAGTTATTGGTTTAGAGCAGAAATACAGTTTAAGTGAAAGTGAAACCCTTTTTTCTTTTACTGAGGATTCCTGCCCTGACGACTGGGAATATTCATGAGCATGTGAATCCATGCCAGACCCATGCTGGAGAACAATAGTTCCAGGTAAGTAACTTGTTCCTTATGTGAATAGTACTTCCCCAAGTTTCATCTTGGCCCACTGTATTTAAAAGAAACCATTATGTTTACAATAGTTTATCAGTGTTTCTTTCAACCATATGTATGCTACAGTTTCTTTGTACCTACCTACAGCCCACTCTCCCTCCTAAAATGAGCCTAGCTGCTCTATCTATGCTACCAGATGTTCTCAGGTGGTACAGCTTTATACTAAAAGTGGAGTTTTGTACTGCCTCCCATATGGTTTAATGAAGCACTTAGTTGGACTTTAGAAAAACTGTCCTAAAACTGCAAACAAAATGTGTTTGCCGTTAATGACAAATAAAAGTATCACTGTGCATGGCTAGCTTTTGGGTGGCAGCATTGTACCAACTGCGAAGTGTACTTATGGTGACATGCATCATTTTACAGAAAGCACTGCTAAATATATTTGGCATCCGTCACCATGGCATGAGTGCATTTCATTTAGGTAGAGTATGTAAACTAAGGAACTCACCTTGCAGTTTTATGTGTGTTATTCTTTACATTATTTTTTAAATAATGTAAGAGGCCTGATAACCGTTAAGTCAAAAACTGTTCAGTATGATGGTATCCTGTAGTCAACTCACTCAGGTGTCAATATAGATTTTCAGAATAAGCTCTGTGGAAAGATTCTGAGAGGCCACCCTGTTCTGGTGAACAGAGAAAGACACTAAAATCTAGCCAAACTTTATCTGAGTAGCGTAAAAGAACATAAAAGTTTCAGAATTAATTAGATGCGAGTCGTGAATGGTTAAGCACACACAGCTATTTTGATATTTGCTAGGCAGAATGTATAAAATAGTTTTTTATTTAGGCCTTAGACAAACTCTGCAATGAAAAACCAAAGTTAAGTAATACACTAAACCGTTCACTGATCTTCACACATTCATTCAGTTTCCTTTGCGAAGAGCATTATCAGTCCACTTTCAGAATACAGTTACATCAGATTCAGAATACTTTAGAATAGCAGAGCAAGTAAATGGAGAACAAGGAAAGTAACCATGAGAGAAGTAATATGTTGAAAATAAAGGCGTTAGAAACACCATACAAAACCTTCAGGTTTAAGGTACTTGAGCTTTAAAAGTCCTTCAATAGGTAAATCTTTTTATTTTTTTATTTTTATTTTTTAGTTTTTTTTTTAGTTCAGGTAAAACCTGAATTTTATCAAACTTTCAATCGAGCTTGGTTACTCCGATTGTAGTTTCCTCTCAGTCCTTAATCCAGATCCACCGGTATCTCTACGGTGGTCAGACAATTCCTTCTTCACCCTCATCCACTGGACAGGTTCAACTTCCTATGGGGGCGTTGGTGAGGTCGTTGCCTGATTGATCTGCCGGAATGCTAGTTTGATTAAGTTCACCATGGCCACCGTCCATCTGGTGGTTTCTCCAGATATTAATCTGTTCCATAGGTCATCATCTTGTATCATCCACGGGTTAGATATAAATGGTAGGAGGTAGATAGCTCTGTTTTGTTTGGTATTGGGACAATCTATTACCAGATGTTTCAGGGTTTCAACCACCTCTGCCTTTTTACATAGACGGCATCCCTTTTTGCCCTTTGCTCCCCGGATGGTTATGATTTCCTGTGTTAACAGTAGATTTAGTCTTGCTTTCATGAAGAGGATTCTTTTCCTTTTTTCAGGAAATTTAGCGCAGTAATTTTGAGGTTTTTTTCAGTTTATTAAATGTTGGGGGCAGACGAGTTAAGAGTTTGTTCTCTACTGCTTTCTCAGTCGTATGTATCCAGTCCATTTCTTCCATTTTTTATTTAATTCTATCCGGATTTTCTTTTAGCTCTTTTTCTGTGCATGCTATTTCGGTTAGCTTTTCTTTTCTATTTTCAACCCAATTGTTAAGGGCTTTGCATTTGCCGCTTTCAATTTCTTCGTTGATGATGTTATATGCGGGTAACATGTCCGCCAGGATTATTTTCCTACAGAATCTCATGGCACTTTGGTCGGCCATAGATGAAAGACACTGAGCCCAGTTCTCTTCTGATGGCCGCCATGGAGGTTGACTTCGGTAAGCCTAGGACAGCTTTCCAGACCAGACCTTCCAACTTGTTCCATATCGGATGTGGGATAAACAGTGAGGTTTCTATTCCGTACACCAGAGCTGGTACCACTTTTGTCTTGTAAAAGTTAATTGCCGGAATTAATGAGAACTTCCCAAACTTATTGTTGATAGTTCTCGTTTGCGACGTTAATCTTTTGCCTTTGTCCCAGAGCATGTCTTGCATGGTCTTGTCCGTTCTTGAGCTGTCAATTTGGACTCAAAGGTATCTGATGTTTTTTACCGTTTCAATTTTGGTGTTGTCGAGGAACCAGGTCAGCTGTTTAGTTTGTTTCTTTGGTACTTCCTCGATTGTCAGGACTTTTGTTTTATTTTTGTTTATTTCTAGATGGTTTTCGTCAATGTATTTCGCCAGGTTAGTTAATTTTCGTTGCAGTCCAATTTTCGTCTGTTCTATTAAGATCACATCGTCTGCATACAGAAGTCTTGGAATGATGGTTTTACCAATTTTCAGCGGGAAGGTCCTAATTTTTGCTTTATAGTGCTGGAAATCTCCCAAGAACGCAATAAATAGGGCTGGGGCCAGGGGGCATCCTTGTTTGACCCCTCTATTTACCTTGATTTCATCTGATAATGTTCCTTGTTGATTTAGCTTAACTCTTATGGTCGTTTGCGAGTGTAGTGTTTTTACTGGGTCGAGTACCATTTGTGGGCAATTCCAGGCGTGTAATTTCGACCACAGCATGTTGCGGTCTATTTTGTCAAACGCTTTCGAGAGATCGACGAAAGCTAAATACACGTTGGGAGTTCATTCCTTCACTTTAGCTTTCAAGATGTTAATTATCATGCTGTTGATCGTTGTACTGCCATTTTTTTGGAAACCCGTTTGCAGGTTATCTTTTGATGGACCAATTCTTTCCCAAGATCTGAAATGATCCAGCAGTAGTGTTGCATACATTTTTCCTATAATATCGAGTAGTGCTATCGCCCTGCAGCTTTCAGGGTCTTCACGACTCCCCTTCTTGTAGATCGGGACAATGACTGCTTTCTGCCAAGTCTCTGGAATCTGTTGTTTTTTGCTGCATTCCCCAAAATCTTACCGACCACTCTTTAGGAAACTGTTTGAGATCGTTATTCGTCAGTCCGTCTGGCCCTGGAGCTCTTGATGTTTTTAGCTTCCTGATTTTTGTTTCTATGTCCTCGGGGTTAAAAACATCCACCCAGGTAGAGTTGAAGTTGCGCTCTATCACATGTGGAGTTGACTTTGGCTCGTCGAATTCTGTCGTTAGATACTTTATCCATTTTACTTCCGACACTGCGTTGGTCTGCATCTCGCTCGCTGTGTTATTCATGCTTTTTATCAGCGACCAGAATTCACTCAATTTCTTTGTTGCTAGTCTTTTCATCATCTCTTCCGCATCATATTGATATTGTGCTGCTCTGTGTTGTTTCCGCCAGCAATTGTACCTTTTCGTTTCTGACTGCCATTTCACCCAGTCTTCTTTGGCGTTTGTTTTTTGTCCTTCTCAATCGCCGCCCCACTTTTCTTTGTTCCACCAAAGCTTTATTATACGTGTGCTTTGAGTGGTCTTGTTCAGTGCGTATTCCCAGCCATGGCTTATGGTACGCCAGTAGTAAAGGTAGATAGTTTGGTCTTTCGTCAGTCTTGTTTAACATATTGCATGTGATCCTCTGGTCCTGGGACTTTTTAATTTTCTGAATATCCACTTCTGTAAAACGTAGCCGTGTTTGTTGACTGTTTACTTCAGTGACGACGTGATAGATCGATTTCACCGGTCTTTCCTTGCCAGGTACATGATAGTAAATTGTGGTCACTGTGTCTAGTTCTTTGAACTTTGAAACTCTCAATACTTGTTGTTAGACATGCAGTGATGAATATATAGTCTAATGTCGCTTTTGAGGACATTTGTTCCCAGGTAGGGATGTTAATTTGGTTTGGGAACAATGAGTCTATATTTTGGATATGTCTTGAACTGATGAGTTCCTTCCATGCTTTCCCTCATTCCTTGGTTGCATCTGTTCCGCCAGGCCGTTGGCTGGTAGTTGAGTTCGCCCCAGATGCTTCATTGCAATTTGCATTGAAATCTCTGCATATGATGATTTCGATCTCATCGAAGTCTCTGTATAGCTGGTCGATATGTTTTTGTAGACATGTGTTGCGGGTTCCAATAGCAGTTTATTATTGCTAGAAGATTCGAATGGCCTCCTCGCTTCTTTGTGCACCACTGTGACCATGTTGTCAAGATCACCAGCATTTCATAGGCTTCTTTCCACTTCCGGGGTTCTGCAAGAACCAGTCCCGTTTTGATTGCCGTTAACAAACCCGACGATGGTCTTCCTAGCAGGCCCTTGTCTGCTGGTGATATTTCCACAGAGAATCCGTCGAACGTGGGTTTGTCCGTCAACCATGTCTCTTGCAAACAGAGTATGTTGTATAGGCCTAAATTCTCATCTCCAACAATTGTTAGATGTGCGTGGCATCTCGTGTTCCAGGATCCCAAACTGTATTTATCCTTGTCGGACCACTCCTCTCCGCTTGTTGCATCGGTGGGTTTATCGAGGGCCGGCCCTGGTCGCTGCTATTTGTCGCTTTTCTTGTTCCAGGTTGCTGAAAACCAGTTCCATGGGCCTTTCTGTTGAGCTGAGTAGGACGCCTTTAAGTTGTTGTTTGCCTCAATAACATTTGAACCGGAATCACTTTGTGGTCGGTGTTCATCATCTTCCTCTCTTCGATTTCTCGCTGGTCGGTATCCCTGGTCGGGATAATTCCTTTCCGAGTCAGCCATTCGCCTATTATTTTCATCTTCATCTTTCCAGTTCAAATCGCTTTGTCGTTTTCCATTTTTTTGAAAGTGTTGGTTCTTCCCCCTAGAAGCATCTTCAGCCTTGGGATTTTTCCAGCGATTGTAGCGATATAGTTCCTCTGTTTTTGATTTGGTAATGTCTTACATGTTTTGTCGTTCTTTTCTTTTGAGCCCCGCTCATTTCTTTCCCATTTTTTTTATTTCAGTCAAGCAAAAGCCCATCTGTTCTATTTCTTTGAATGCCGACTGCTCAATGTATTTGATTCCAGCTGTTTTTACATGAAGATATGCTTTGGCTCTTTTTTCGCTGTGATACGGTTCCACTAACTTGAGATCTTTAGTTCTTATTTTCCTTAGTGATATCGTTCTCTTTATTATCTGCAATACTGTTGGTCGATTTAATATTAGATACTCTTTTTTTGATTCCACTTGTTCTAACTTCAATAAGCGTGTCTCTTCTTTCTTTTTAGTTTTCCTTTCCTCCTCCTCTCTTGTTGATTGCTGTTGCCCCGGACTACTTTTGATTCTGGTTCTTTTAGTTATATCTTTGTAGGGGTCCTCCTTCAAATATCGTTGATTTTTCTGGTGGGTAACCCTTTTCTTCATCTCTGGCAAAAGACATTGATCCTTGTCGTATTGTTCCTCATCTTTTCTAAGCTTTTTTGCATCATTTACATCTTTTTTCTGATTGTTATCTTCACTCTTTCTGTTTGTCCTTATGTCGTCTTCGTTTATCTCAATGACGTTTTTTTCCCAATGTTGTGATATATTCATTAGGTCGGAGTCTGTCATAAAATCCTCCACTGTTCTTGGTGACCTTGTTTTGTGGGTTTCTGATGGGTGGTCCAAACCAGGGACTTGCTGTTCCCCTGTTTGAGACCCCGTTTTCTTAAGTTTTAATACCGACTGATCCATTAACGTCTTGATTCCATCAGTGGGCTTTTTGGTTGTCTCTTTCCACTGTGCTGTTTTTAGCTGGTCTCTTTTTTTGTTTAGGAGTAGGTTATCTTGATTTGTCTCGGCTGCCGTTGCCTGCGTGGGTATTTCCTTGTTCTTAATCTGTATCTGGGGTTCTCGAGGTTTAGGTAACAACAAAGTCTGTGGTGTTGTTAATTTTCTATTTAATTGCTCCATAGTTTCAATCTTTCTTTCTATGGCTTCAATTTTACTTTCCCAGGTATTTTGGTGAGTGCTTTTTTGATCTTCCACTGCCGTTATGTAGCTTTCCACGTGTGACATTTTTGTTATCCTATTTGTGAGAATTGCCGTGTTGTCTTGAATCTCCTCTTTTATGGCTTTGTATAGTTTACAAAACGGTGCTAATACAATGGTCATTGAAGACATATCGGGCTTCTTATTTGGGGACTCTTTCTGCATTGCTACTGCTATGTCACTTAGTCGACGATTTTTCGGGGAGGATTGGATTTTCTTAGTTCTCCTAGAGACAGCTGGTAACTCCATTGCTGAGTGCTCCACCAGAGAGCTTTGTTCCTGATCTATTGCTGTTTGACAGCCTGAGGATCTTTTGTTCGTTTGTATGTTATCTCGCTGTCACCCCTCCCCATCTGGGGTTTTCGATGGTGGCGTTCTTAGATGACCTGTCGCCAAATGGGGCTTTGTCCATGCGAGCCGATGCTCTTTTTCGACCAGAGCGTTGTCCCAGCGTTGAGCCTCTTGCGTTATTTGGATGGGTTGCGTTGGATCCAGCATTGGCTCCTCCCCTCTATCTTTTGTTTCACCTGCGTCACATTCTTCGTTCTTTTGAACAGCTCGTTGGCTGCTTTAAACCCGGGGTCGCTGTTTTTTTCCGTTTGGCCAAGGGCCAGCTGCCCTGCCCCCCTAATCTTTTTGGTTTTTGCTTCCTTTCCATGCTGCTGTTAATCAAATTTTCTTGAGGTCCGATCTCTTCCATGGCCAGTTTTAGTGTTGGTGTCCAGTTCAAATCCGTTTTCCTCTGTTTTGACCCCGGCGGATTTTCTTGTGCCACTTCAAGCATCTCCGCATCAGAAACTTCGGTCTCCGCATTCAACTTTCTTTTATATTGCTGCGTAAAGAACGCCTTTAGGGGGCACGATAGAAGGGGATTTGGCAGGTTTTTATACGTGGTGCCTCTCCTTTTGATCACCTTTAGACTTTCACTGTCATTAGATTTCGTCTTTATTTCTTTCAACTCCTTTATCGGGAGTTTATTTGTTGGTCTCATTTTCGCCGAGTATTTATCCCCAGATTTTGTTGATTTGAGCTCCATTTTTGTTTTTTGTTTTTTTCTTTTGTTTCCTAGCTGCTGTCTTTAGTTGCTCCCCATCTGTTTCCTTGTTCGAGTCTTTGGGTTCACTTGCTTTTTTACTCACTGAAACTGAGTCTCCCTCATCTGCTGCATCTGCCTCCACAAAGAATCGTTTGGAAGAATCTGGATGCAAAAGAATTGGCCCTGAAGTAAATTGTTCCTTTAATGACTGAAATGCTTCCTCAGCTTCTGAACTCCACGTGAAATGTACTACCTTTTTAAAGAATTTTGTGATCGGAGTAATAATGCAGGAAACCCCCTCAATAAACCTGCAGTAAAGTTTGCGAAGCCAAGAAAGCTTTGTACCTCCTTAACTTTGGTCGGAGACGGCTAGTCCTTGACAGCCTTGACCTTTCTTTGATTCATCTCCAAACCCTTAAGTGAAATCACAAATCCTAGAAACTCAACTGACTCAGCATTGAATTGACTCTTCTCCAATTTGGCATACAAATGGTTTTCTCTCAACTTCTGAAGAACGAGTTGAACATGCTCTAGATATTGTTCCCAACTCTAGGAGAAGATCAATTATAGACCACCACAAATATACCTAGGAATTCTCTCAGGACCACTTTAAAGAAGACTTGAAAAGCTGCAGGAGCATTGCAAAGGCTAAAAGTCATAACCAGGTACTCAAATAGGCCGATTCTGATCTTGAAAGCAGTCTTCCACGCATCCCCCCTCTCGAACTCCGACTAAATGGTAAGCTCTTCTCCGGACCAGTTTCGAAAAAATGGTAGCTCCCTGAGTCTGGTCCTGCATCTCCGTGATGCGTGGAAGGGGATATAGATTCCTGATTGCGACTGTATTCTCAGTCTTGTAATCATTACAGGTCCTATGAGTTCCCTCCTTTTTGGGCACAGAGAGGCTAACGGGGACAGAGTGTCTAATCAACCGCTTTGCCAAATTCTCAGCAATCTACTCATTTAAGTAATCATTTTCCTTTTCAGTAATCTCTTCTACAAAGCAAGATAGCTCCTGGTTCCAAGTCTATTTTGCAATCATAAGGCCTATGCAGTGGAAATTATCCTACCTCCCCTTCATCAAATACATTCCAATAATCTTAACTCTTCGGCAACACAGCCATCACAGCACCTACTGAATGTGACATGGCTCCCCCTTCAGCCAAACCCCTGACCACAGAAACCTCCTGGACACTAGATTGTTTGAATGGTTGACATCCCAAACAGTGTTCTATACAAAACTCTGACTGCAGGTCTACAACTCGCCTACCCCAGTGAATGTGCGAATTGTGAAAAGTGAGCCAGGGCATACCCAAAATTATCTTCAACTGTGGGGTATCAATCAACTCAAATGACAACTCCTCCCCATTGCTCTCTCCCATTACCATAGTTAAAAGAACTGTTTCGTGAGTAATGGGTTCGGAGGTGCTGAGCCATCCATTTTCCCTATCTGTCCCACCTGGGCTTTTTGATTCAAGGGGATTCCTAACGATCTCTAGTCACCCCCAGTCCATTACATTTCCCCAAAAAAACAGAATCAATAACAGCCGGACCACTCCCTGCCGGCCGAAGAGTGTTGGCGATCTGAGTCTTGTTCACTGTGGACTGGAACCGCTTGAAAGTTTTTGGACAGATGCCTAAGAAGTGCCACTCTTTCCACAAAATAAACGCAGATTATTTTTTCGCTGCCTATCCTTTTCGTCTTAGGATAGAGGCCCTCTAAACCTGGCAACCTGTTCCAATCCTGACCCTTTTCTCCTTGTGGATATATTCAAACCTGTGTTGATCCCCCTCAGGGATTTGCCTTCCCATCTCCCAAAACCCTTCTACGCTCAACCTTGCTTTCGCCGAAACGAAAGTCCAACTGAATAACTATCAATCGGGAACAAGAAATCAGTCGATTTTACACCAACAGGCAAGCATCCTTCAATTCTTCCCGCAAACCACGATAGAACAGATGCTCTTTTTTCCTCGGGCTAAACACTCTTTAGAGCTATAGATTTGAAGTGTGTAATGTAGGTGATCAAGACTCTACTTCCGTACTTAAAATTAAAGGGCTCCCCATACACCTCCAGCGTATCCGGTCTCCTGTCAAACATTTTATTGAGCTCCACCTGAAATGGCCAATAATCTTTTACGGCTGCATGTCTCTGGCTGACTAATAACCCTCCCCATGTGGCTGCCTCACCGGACAAGTACGAGGTGATAAAAGTAACTTTAGCTGTTTCAGATGAAAACACTTCTGGCCTACTGTTGGGTACGATTTTAACGTTACTGATAAATCTTCGACACTTGTGAGACCCCCAGAATGTTTTGCTTTACTGGTGGATTATTTGTCCCTATACCTCAGTGAGTGGGAACCTTTTTTCACACTCACAGAATATTTTACTCTTTTTATGGGTGTCAGTTTTAAGACTCTCCATAGTGTTCTTTTAATTTTATCATCTTTGACAACTTTTGGTATATACAGATTTATTGTTACAGGGTTGCCCTTTGCTTGAAGTGAGTCTGTTCCAGAGTTAAGAGTTGATTGCGTCTGTTGAGCCTTGCCACCTCCTGTGGTTGTGTAATGTTGTACTGCTATGTATTAATTATTCATGAGCATGTGAATCCATGCCAGACCCCATGCTGGAGAAGAAACAAGTGACTTACCTGTAACTATTGTTCTTCAGCATGGGTCTGGCATGGATTCACATGCAAACCCTCCCTCCGTCCCCTCTCGGTGGCTCTTGTTCATACTGCCACTTTACGTGCTTACCAAATCTGAAGGTGGCTGCCAGAGTTGGGGCTCTGGGAGAGGACGATCATTGGATATGGGCAGAATGATTCAGAGGACAGTGATTAGTTTGAAGGAGAAATACAGTTTGTACGTGAAAGTGAACCAGTTTCTTCTTTTTTACGGAGGATTCCCAGCCTGCCAACAGGGAATATTCATGAGCATTTGAATCAATGCGGGAGAACAATAGTTACAGGTAAGTAACTTGTTCCTTTCCCACCCTTCAACCGCCATTCCCATTTTCCCCCAAGAAACCCTCAGTGCACATTAAGATCCTTCAGAATCAGTACCATCTTTCTCCACATCATTGTGAAAAGGATAATGCAAGATTCTTTATTACCATTCATAAACAGGGACCACATCACATCATCCCGGAAAAAAAGGTTACATTCCAGCAGCCTTACAGGCAATTAACCCCAGTGCGCTACTGCTTCACAACTAATTAGTAGATGTTTAACAGATTCGAGCTGGGAATCTCCACACAAGCCGCAGAAGCGAAAGAGTCTGTGGTGTATTGGTTCAGGCTCAAGTGATTTTAAACGTCTTGACCGCGTTCATTTGTATCCTCCGATAATCTCATACCAAAGAGTTACCCACAAACTGGTGAATATAGTTTGGGGCTTGCTCCCAAGTCAGAATATAATCAAGGAATAAGGCACTATTGCTTTTAGTAGTGATTTCCATGGTTTGCAGGTCGTGGTAAAATGCAAAAATAATGATTCTCATAAAAGCTTTATGGCGCTGAAATTGAAAACTCAAGGGACTACTCGATGTCACAGCGTACCAACAGTCAGAAGCAGAGATGATATTGGCCAAGGTACTATCTTGCATGAGACCGGCCTTGGTCCGAGCAACTTCAAAGATAAGCTGATTTAAGCTACCACTGGAAGCATTAGCCAATTTCCAATAGATATTGAGGTAATATAGCTGGAATCTTGCCTCGCATGGGGCCATACCAAATTCGAGGTATAGTTTCCACTGGAGTGCGCACCGGTAGGACGAAACAGTACAGACTCCAGCTTTGGATAGTTCAATGATGTTACCAAAAGTCCAACTTTCTGAACCATACATAGGAATCGGCAAGAGCTTTGCTGTATATAATTGAACCACTATCCCCAAAGAATATCCCCTGCCTTTGCATGTGAATTTATTCAGGCCACACATAACTTGGGAGCATTTCAGCTTAAGGTGTTGTAGGTGTCAAGAGCCAAATATCTTACGATCAAATAAGGCACCAATATATGTATATTCACTAATCACCTCGGAGGCATTCCCATCCAAGCGCCAGTTAATGCTTTGCATTTTACAGAGGGGCGGAGGGAGTGAAAACCATAACCATAATTTTGTTTGTTAATAGCCAAAGAGTTGGAGTCAGAGAATTTTTAAGCTGATTTAGGGATGCCTGTACTCCAACCCGGGGTGAGGTCCAACAGAAAAATATCATCTGCATACCCCTTCCACTGGAGTGAAAAATGTCCCTGTTTTGGGGCAATCGATGTTGTTCTCAGTGCTATTCCCATATCTGCTAAATACAGATTAAAGGGACGAGGCACAAGAATACATCCCTGCTTCAATCCCTGGTGTGTGGGAATCCAGGTTGACGTCCTGCCTGTTTGGTCAAGCTGAATCTCAACTCTAGTGCTGTTGTGAAGAGAGCAAGCTTGCTGGAATATTCCAATCAGAAAGTTTATTCTAGAGCCTGCCCCTGTAGAGTCGAAGGCTGCGCTGTAGTCCATAAATGCCACAAACTGGCCTCCGACTAACGCTCCAGGCATGCTGGATAATGGTCGACAAGGCAAGGCAGTTGGTGGTCGTGTGAAGTCCCTTCTGGGAGCCTGTCTGGTTTAGCGGTATAAGTTTAGAGCCTTCTGCCCAATTCCATAATTCGTTTAACAATAAATGAGAAAAGATATTTGACTGGGCCTCTAGCATCTCTAACAGGCGATAATTACTAGGGTCAGCATGGTTACCCTTTTTCCAGATGGGCACTATAACGCTATCACGTCACGATGGAGGGACAAGCTGGGATTCTACAATCCAATGGAAGAGCCAGTCAAGGGTAAGAGCGCAATGAATAGCGTCTGACTTAATCAGCGAGCTACAAATGCTATCAGGGCCGGTGTTCTTGATGATATACTGGCCCTAATCAGCTTCAGAAAGGCAAGAGGACCCTTAGAATAGGTCCATTTAGCCCGGTAAATATTCGGTGTAGGTGTAACTGCATCCCTATTCCCCAAACTTTTGCAAATGTATTCTACCCACACAGATTCCGGGACACCAATGATATCACGAGTCGCCGTAGAGTTACCCTCAATGGCTCTCCAAAATTGGGGTGCATCATTAGCTAGTGTAAAACCTACTAAGGATCGCTAACAAAGGCACTCTAGATGATATCTACCGCGTCTCAGCCATTTGCGGTAGTTATCTTTAGCTAAGTTAACCCTCACGACAAATACGGCTGACTCCAGAGCCAGCCGAGAGAACTCACGAAGGGTAATGCACAATTCCCTCCTCATGACGATTAGCCCATCAAATAAATGTTTGTGGGTCATTCCAATGGTCTGTCTAGTATTTGTTTTTTCTCTTGATGAAAGACCTGGAAATAATTGCTGCAATGGAATGCCAAAATCCTTAATGGCATCAACCGATGAAGCAAGAGTAATTCCAAGCACCCTTTCCTCGCTATGTTTGATATGGGAGACAGTGCCACTTGCATAGAGACTGTAACCTCTGACAACCGTCGATCATGCCAAGATCTACGATTCAAAGCAGGCCTAACGCTCAACTCCCCAGAGGAAATTGGGGGCAGAGTAGAAATTAGACCATTCAAACTCAAAACAAGAGGCAGATGATGGCTTTCCAATCTGTGAATAATACCCATGTCAATGACCAAAGAGGGAGTGTTAGTCACAAAGGCATACTTGAAGATATTACAGGACTTTTGTCCAATATGGGTATATTGGGGAGGGGAATCCGATGGAAATGCTCCATTAATAATGGAGTACCCAGAAGAATACTTGCCCAATCAGGTCCCCTCTCACAAGAACATGCAAGCAAATCCCCATCCACTATTGCAGAAATATGAATGGCACCCAGATCCAAGGCATCTAGTTCCCTAGGAATCTTAGCATGAAAATCTCCAGACAGGATACTCAAGAGTCATCCAATTTGGTTATCAGTCAAAGCCTCAATTTCCAATAATACCAGGCCATGTTGGAGCCTATATAGTGGGTCATATATATTGGCAATGATGATATCTTTACTTCCCTTTCCAACATAATCAGTCGGGAGAATAATTGTACCCAGTAATGTTAGGAGAGCTCGAAGTAAGTTCCACCAAGCATAGGGGATTTTTGACACCCAACAACAGTCCTCCCCTAGGCCGCCCACAGGGGCCATGGATAGCCAATTTATGGAGGAAGTGCCAACCATCCCCAACCCTAACTAACTTTAAAGTGAACTACTTACTTGTTTGAAGAGACTTCCTCAGGAACTCTTACTTTCCCGGCAACTGAAACCTATATCATCCTGCCTACAGCTGGCTCCTAGACCTCTGGGTGAACTCATGCCGTAGACTAGGGAAGGGCTGAATAAGAAAAGGATTCTACCTTGAAAAGTATAACCAGTGTTTAAAGGTTTACTTACTTGTAAATGAGTTGGTTGGTAGCTGTAACTCGGAGAGTGAGCAGTTACAAAAGTTGTTACTTACCTTGAATGTGTGTTGTGCCATTCTGAAAAGTATATGTAAGATTGTTTTACTCAGCTATGAATTGATTGTGCCTCTTCCCTAAGAGTAGTGCTGTTGACTTCACTTAACTATTTCTTTCAGAATATTGGTGTATACATTCACCAACTGGGTTTTGCTTTCCCTGGTCTGTTTTTGTACAGATTCTAAAACAGTCTTTGGTCTAAACATACCTTTAAGTTGCTGGTAGCTCCTTTAAAATGTATATGGGTTTTACTTACCTTTGTTTGCCTTTGGCCATCCTAAAATAAGTTAGAAAGTTATTGCTTACCTTGGTCTGTGTTCCACTGAAATGAAATGTATCTGTAATAGTATATTACATCCTTAGGTTTTACCTGCCTCGAATAGCTTTTTGCCATTCTTAAAAAGTGTTCTGTAGGCTTAGCTTACCTTGGTCTGCCTGATGCATCCTAAATGAGTGTAAAGAGTTATTGCTTACCTTAGTCTGTGTTTCACTGATCTGAAAAGCAACTGTAATTTTATATTGCACCAAAAGGTCTTACTCATCTATGTAAGGAAGGCATGGTATCAAACAGTAAGACAGACACAAGTGATCACAGTTCAAGGGTGTTTAAAAACACCTTATCTAATCCTAAATCGAACGATGGGAGCAAGCTACGACCATCAAATAACTCAGTCCTAGTTGAGTCTGTCAAAATGAAAGGGCCTGTACTAATAAACCGATTAACAATCCTTACTTCTAATTACAAATAGTGTGGGAAACAATGTTATGTAAAAGAAAAGTCTTCAAGAAATGTCAGGCTAATCTTGCAGTTGGCTTCCGTTTCCCACGTTTTCAGCACGGGACAAGGTGGCACACTCAAGCTTAACACACTCTGGCTTCTCTAACACGAGGGTGCAGTTCAAGACTTCAACATCAAGGACTTCTGTGCCAAAGTCTCTTTGGCATTCAAAGTCTTATTCCAGAGGGCCTGATGCAACATGACAAAGAATTTAAGTTACTTTCTTCTCAGGAATTTCACTTAAACTTCTTGGGTGATTTACTGTTCACCAGGGTCCCCCCTCCGCCAGGGCTCAGACCCACTTTAACACAAAACCTTCAATTGCTCTCGCTCCGCCAGACTCTGAGCAAATGTATCTACTTTCATCACCTCTCAGCTGGATACTTTAGAGAGACCTTCAGTTGATCACCCACACGGTGCCGGACCACACTGTCAAAAGTATTGTAGCTTACTTTAAAGTTCGATCACTCATCAGCAGTTCAACTTCACTTGCGTCTTTTATCATATGCGTTTTAACAATGTTAGTTCCCGCACTCGCCATACAATGTTGCTGCTTGCAACCTTGGCTTCAACACAGACTGGTCTTGTATCAGTCTCCCCAACTCACCGGCTGTGTTGATTTCACTGAAGCGGCTTTGTTTTTGGAGCCAAGGACGGTACCACAGTGGCTGGTGATTCTCCCCACCTTGATTGACATCAAGAGAGGGCCCTGGGTATCTCCGACACACAATGCAGGATTCTTCAGCTTGGTTCTCATGTCTTACGCTTTCTATTCTCAAGGTCTCGGGAAAGTAACGGTTCCTTGTCGAAAAGGTCAAGGGAATTTCCCTCCTTGCGATCCCCTTCGGTTTTGCTGTCTTTCCTCTCTTGCTCAGCTGCTGTCTTGAAACTGCTATTTCCTTGTGTGCTTTTACTTGTTCAGAGTGTGCTCTCGTGCTCCGCCTTTTATCTGTGTGGGGAAGTGTAATGGAAGTTGGGTGTGTGTGATGATAAGTAATTGCCTGACCATTGTATTGGGACATGTCAGATATACGGCTCAGTTGTTAGTCTGTGTTCCCTCATAGTGGGCTGTCCGTGAGAACGTGTTGATGTTTAAAGAGGGGGTGGGTGTGGGGGGGATCAGGGAGGTCCAAAATATCCTACCTGCTAGGATGGGGGTAAAGGTGTTACACGGAAGGGGATACAGCGTCTCACCATCCGGTGTCCCACTCCCCAAAGACCCCTCACCCAGGCGATCCTCCCGCACTGGTCCACCCTCAGGAATTGGATCCAAATCGTTCAGGTGGGGCCAGACATACTGGCAGTGCTTAGGCCCCCTGTTTTTCTGCCACATTACTTCCCTGGTCTTCCTGTTCCACCACTGGGGGTTCCTGCATCACCCTGGCCCCAACACCAATGGTCCTAGAGGTCATCTGAATGTGTGCCACCCTTTCACTTAACTCCTCAACCTTCTTCCCTAAACTAACATTCTCACTATGAGACGCCTTCAACTCTTCTCTCAAGTTCCTGATCATTTCCCCCAGGGCATGCATAGTGAACTCGTTGAGATTCATGTCCGCTCGGGGGGACTTAAGGAATGAGTTGCCTGCGGACTGTAGCGTGGTCCTCGGCAAGGCCAGGGCATCATCGACTCTGGCCTTTCATTCTATCGGGTCACATAATCACTTGATGTCCTCAGGAGCTGCTGAACCCACCAGCCTCTCAAAGATGTTGCACCCTCAGCTTAATGAAACCAGCTCAGCACGAAACACCCCAAAGGGGAAGTGGATAAAATAGTAAACAGTTCGGATTCCTGGCCTTGGTTCTGTAGGATATCTGCATGAGGGCGGGATAAAACACTATGTTAAGTCTCTTCCAAACCCCCCCCCCCCCGCTGAAATCCCCCGAGAGTACTCTCTGTATCTGAATTCCCTCTGCCACAGCTAAGAAGGTGAAAATGAGTTTCCTTGTGAATAGACTACTTCACTTTGAAAGTCTTCTGGAATGCACACTAATATCGGAGTACACACTTCCATAGAACCTTCTCTATATTATAATCAGATTTTGAAGGTTTAAGTCTTTTAAAGATCAGAAGAATCTGCTGTTCAATCACTTCTGAGTTTACAGATGTCTCTTTCAGGGAATGAGGATTGGCAGTCTTGACATCTTTATTTGATAAATGAAGATCATTTTCTCTTTTAACAAACGTAACTTCAAAGCTTTCCGCTGACCACACTTAACGCACTCTCCTAATGGAGAAAGTCCACAAAAACAAGCAAAAAAAGCCTTGCACGTATACAGTGCCAAAGGAAGCCACTAGAGGGTCCTACGAAAGCGTCAAAGGAAGCTTCGTCACTGCGCAGCAGGACATTTCGGCACCGCCAGTTAAGCGTGGGCCGATTTGGCGCAGAGATTTTGCCGCAGGAGACGGTTTGTCGCGACCTGTATGGCGCAGTGAGTTCAGCACAATTTTAGATCTATCTTTTAACATTCAAATTTGATTACAATAAAAAAAAATAGATACAATTAAGGCTGTTCCGTACTTTGTCCTGTGGGGCTGTGTGGCTGTACAGTTAACCACAAGCCATACAGATCATATTGATTTTATATGCACCAGTTACTTATATTAAGCGTCATAAGCGTGACTTGTACTTCATGACCTATGTTAATATAAGTATAAGTAACTGATGCCTTTGAAGGTAATAACATCTTGATAGCCTAGTGGTTTGCTGTTTCAAACAGGGTTCGAGACCGCATTGAGCCAAAACATCCTTGCGCCGGACTAGCAGCGCCTAACAGGCCGTGCCAAACCAGCCCGCACCAAACTGGTGGGGCAGAAATGGGGTCCACCATCGTTTCCGGCTTCAAACCTCAACACAGAGCCATCCTACCTGCTCCCTTGTCTGACTCTGCGCAAGCCGCGCAGGAGTCTCTGTATCTCTTGACAAAAGTGAAATACTGCTCGGGGTGCTCCGAGATTAAAGCAGCCTATGATGCCGGTATGCTGGCTCACGCGCGCAATCTACAGACAGATTGGCACTTTGTTCGCCTCGCAAATTAACACACGCTTCAATTAAGTACATTAGTCCCTGACGATTATATCTTAGTACTTGTCACAAGCAGATTACTATATGTAGTTAACGTGCAATGTAGGAAATGATTGCCAGACAAACAACTTGAATTTAGCTGTCGCTGCAGCTGCCTTTTCTCTACTGTTTCATCTCTTTCCTGTCCCCTATTCTTCGGAGCTGAAGCCTCTTCCTGAATTCTCTGAGCTTAACTTGTGAGGGAGAAAACTTGGGCCTAACTTGACCTGCCTCAAGGACAAGGATAATTGAAAGGCAGTTTAGAATGTTGGGGAATAGTGTAGAGATATCGTGAGACCTTCCGGTCTCGCGAGATCTCGAGCGAATGCGGAAGTGCGGCCCCGCGCTTCGCGCGCGACAGACGGGAGGGGAGAGGCACGGAGCAGCATCAGCTCCTGTGCGCTCCTCCATATCAGCAGTCTCCAAGCTTAATGAGACATTTACAGACTCATATCTGTTGCATGTTAGTTCTAGGGCCTGTTGCCCTTTTGTAGCTCATAAATAATGATGCAGACTTATCTTGATGTTACCCATGAATAAAGGGACGTCACCTGCAACAACTCGGTCTCAGGCCTGTCATTGCAAGGATTATACAACATAATTGGCGACGAGGATCACCACCAAAACCCACGCGGTGCCATGCAAGGAGCGACACCACCACCGCCCTTCCTGCAAACTTCAGGTAGGCCTGCCATTCTGTGGCCACAATGGCAACCCTTATTCACAACGTACGTGGAGGCCTTGGGCGGTGCGGGCTACTCGGCAGCGAGACGCAGGGCGATGTTACTAAATGCCCTAGGTGTCGATGGTCAAAGGGTGTTCGAGAGTCTCACCCCAGAGCCAGTAGCCGGCGACAACGATGACGTATTCAAGGAAGCCGTAAGAAGAATTGTCAAAAGGTTTGCCAGCAAGGAGAATACCGTCTTACACAGGATACAGTTTTATAGCCGCAAACAGGAGGCGTCGGAACCAGTAGATGACTATATTACCAAACTGTGCGAATTGGCGCTGCTATGCAACTTTGGTAACAACGCAAAGAGCCTGATCTGTGACATGCTGGTGGTTCACACCAATAGCAGGAAGGTGCAAGACAAGTTCATCCTGGAGAAGGAACTACAGCTGGAAAAAGCGATCGAAATAGCGAGAGCAGTCGAAGAGACGGCAGGTAGAAGGAAAGAATTTGCAAGCCATCACAGCCCAGCTGAGGTACAGTCGGTGGCTTTCCACCCAAAGGAGGAGATGTCGGTCCTCGACGCGAGAGAAGGGAAATGGGTGAAGAAAGAACTGTTGAAATGCCACAGGTGTACCAGCATGAAGCACTTAGCTTTTGATAAAGAGTGCCCAGCAAGGGACAAGGTGTGCTCAGTGTGCAGGAAGATTGGACACTTCTCAATCGTGTGCCGATGGCGCAACAAAAAAGTCACGAGCGTCAACGCTGAACACAATACTGAGAGGGAATCGTCCTCAGAAGATGAAGGGAGACCTACCGTCATAATGGTGAACAGCCCACGAGCCAGAAGAGAAAATCCCCATTGCGCAATCAAAATCAATGGGTTGGAAACAAGAGTCATGGCCGACTCGAGCTCTGATCTCACCATAATACCCCTGCGCACGTACAAAGAGATGATGGGAACAGAGACGGTCCAAGTGCTCAGCACGCGGCATAAACCCACAGTTTTTGGCGGTGCGTCAGTAGACCAGCTGGGCTACATCAAAGGGAAAGTAGAGTTCAAAGGAAGAGAGACTACCACAAAAAGTTACTTTAGTCAAGAAGGCCCAGCGGTACTAGGGTGGGACGACCAGGCAAAACTGAAAATTAAGCTGGACCCCAGCACGGAGGATCAGGTACTGTCAGTTTGAGAGGGGCGCCAGTAGCGAAAAGTGATTATCCAAAACTATTTTCGGAAGAACCAGGACACATCAAGGGCTTCGTCCACAAAATATTACCAAAAACCAACGCAGTCCCGGTCAAACACAGAGTAAGACCTGTACCGGCAACTCCAAGAGACACACTCAGAAGCCAATTGGACAGAATGAGGAAAGACGGCACCATCGAAGAAATTGAAGCATCAGAGTGGCTGAGCCCAGTAGTACTCATAAAGAAACAGAATTCACAAGAGCTAAGGGTATGCATTGACCTCCGTAGCCTAAACCTGGAGGTAATCGCAGACAGCTACCCATTGCCGAGCATCAATGAGTTAATCCTCATGATGAAGGAAGCCAAAGTGTTCTCGAAGTTGGACATGAGGAATGCCTACGATCAAATACAACTACACAAGGAGTCCAAGCCACTCACCGCTTTCATCACCCCGTTTGGCACTTATCAATTCACAAAGATGCCGTTTGGCTTATCATCCGCAGCCTCAGTGTTTCAACGCATGATGGATGCTCTACTGCGTAACGTTAGGAATGTGTCCTACTTCCAGGATGACATCCTTGTATACTGTAGAAATCAAGACCCGGACCAGGTTGAGGTTGCTGAAATTATACTTTATTCTTGTGACTTTAACCAAAGAAAGTATAGTCCATGAACTCCTTGAGAGTTACTTCACTCTTAGGCAGCCTTCCAGGGACGTGACTTAACCCTCCTAAGCCTCCTTGGTGTCCGGATAGGCCCACCAGTTGTTCCTTCTCTCCTCGTCCTCTCCGTATGACTAGGAAAACCAACAACAAACGGTGGATTAGTTCCCGGGCTTTTATGTGATGTGAGTGGCTTACTTCCCCCCCAATGGAAACCTCCCCTGTCAATCTGGCTTCCCATTGGCTGGTATTGCCATGTCCCGCCTTCTTTAAAGGCTGCCGTTTCCTTCCAAAGCGCCTGATTCCACTGCCTGTCAGGAGAGACCTGTTCCCAGGCAACTTCGTCCCGTGAGCCCCCCCCCCCCTTTGGAAGACTCTCCCTCCTGCCATGAGGGCTTGTGCATCCGGCTGCTCCAGAGTGGGCTGCCTCGTCGAGCAAGCCGTCTCTCCCTCCGCTCCCTTCCCGGCAGTGAGAGACGCTCGGCGGGCCATGCGGGTCGGCTCTCCGCGACTACCCGCGTTTCCCGCGGGTTCACCGCCACCAGCCCGGACCCCGGGCTGTAAGCCTCGACGTCACCCCTGGCGGGTTCAGGTAAGGCTGGGCAGGAGGGGGCCGCGCTTTCCGTCTCGCGGCCCGCTGACGCGATCCTGTGGAGTCCCGGGAAAGACAGGTGGGATGGGGCAGCGCTGTCCGCATCGTGGCCCGCTGCCGCGACCATGCAGAGTCCCGCTACCCCTCCTGCTACCCCTTCCACTCCGGGTCACGCCTCACATATACCCAGGGGATGAGCAGACGCACAATGTCACCTTGAAAACAGTTCTCACCAAACTTCAGGAAGCGGGAGTAAGATTAAGGTATGAAAAATGCATATTCAAGGCAAAAGAAGTTGAGTATCTAGGGTACAAGATATCGGAGCATGGCATAAGTCCCAAGCAAAACTTGCTGCAAGCTATAATGAAAGCTCCTGAACCCACCAACAAAGACGAAGTGAGATCATTCCTCAGGCTGGCGGAGTATTATGCAAAATTCATCTCCAAATTCTCCAAAACCTCGGCGCCGCTCCATGAGCTTCTCAAAAAAGGGTCAAAGTACACGTGGCAAGAAGCCCAGAAGAAGGCGGTCGAAAGCATAAAAAGACACATAGAAGTGCCGTGCTTGCAACCGTTCAACCCAGATTGGAGTACAGTCATCACTACAGACACCAGTGCATATGGATTAGGTGCTGTCCTTGCCCAGAAAAATGGTGACACGGAACACGTGGTAGCATTCGCCTCGAAAGCCCTATCGTCAGCTAAACAAAACTACTCCACCATCGAGAAGGAGATGCTGGCGTGCGCATGGGCTGTCGAACATTTCAGGACATGTGTGGGGCACAAGGTTCAAGTTAGTCACCGACTGTAATGCTCACCTGGCTCCCACGGAGGTGCTGGTCTAGTCTGGGTTGCTGTGGCCTCTTCAAGCGTGATGCGCAGAACTCGGACCACCGATTGAACAGGACCCTCAAATCTTGCTTGTCTGGCCCGTAGGAATATCCTTCTGCAGATGAGAAAGGGGATTAACTGTCTGCAGAATAGTGTGCTTGCTCTCCCCTTTCCCCCTTCGTTCTTCTCTGACTTCCTCCAAAACCCTCGGTTTAAGCTCACCTTATGGTTTGGAAGGATGAACTCTCCATCCTGCTTCTGGTGCAGGGGCGCGCGTTCGTCCAGTTGATTCACTGGTTTTCAGAATGGCGCTGGCAAAATCCACTTGACTTTTCTGAGCGATACGCCGTAAGTATGAAGATTCAAAAGTTCAAGTGTGAGCCCCTTTTTATGTTGTCTTCCTAACTTGTGATCTGTCCTTTATTTCAGGTGCAGAACTAAGGAGATGCGTTGAGGGGTTAAATTGCCGATGGTAAAATCAGGTGAGTTAGTGATGAGGGCGACCCCTTTAAATGTCTTTATAATTCCCGAGTAATGTCTTTTGTCCTTTCCCCATAGGGGCCGGAGTGCAGTACTGGCCAACGAAGCGGCGCCGGCCCGAAATGTGGAATGGTTCACCAAGAAAAGCCGGTAAGTATTATGGCTGAAAATTCGGCTTTCCTCCTGTGTTCCCTCTGCTCACCTTTTGTCTCTTCTTCTCTCCCCTAGGTGCAGAGATGTGGCGACCGGTGCTGACAGCCGCGATGGAGCCGGGAGATGTCTCGAGGACAGGTGAGTGAAGCGCGGCGCTACAGCGAGCAACGCAATGCCTTTAAATGGAAGTCTTTCTTCAAGAATGCTGGCGTGAAGATTCCGGATGCAGGTAAGAAGTTTGAATAAGTTCTTGGTTTTCACCTTCCTCTTCTCTTCTTTCCTTACAGGTGTTCCAGGTTCGAGGCGGGCGTGGCTGGAGTCCAGGTGCAGGAGCAGACACGGTGAGCGTTCAGCTGCTGGGATGCAGAACAACGCGAAGCACGTGTGGCTGTCCGGGCGTGGCTTAAATAGCCTTGGAAGAAGTCCTAGGTAAGTATTCTTCCACAGCCCCACCCAAGTAACAAAATAGTCCCTTCAGTAAAATAGTCCCTCCTAAGCCTCATTTGGCTTGGGTCTTCATGCAGCATGGTCTGCATCAGGTGAGTATGCAGCATGGTCTGCATCAGGTAAGTGCACCAAACACTTTCCTTTATGAGCCTGGTGCCAGGACTGATGTCCAACATGAGCCTGGCGCCAAAGGCGCCAGGACAGAGTCCAAAGAGCCCCTATAAGGGGCCGCTGGGCTTTTACCCGGAGGCATAATGCCTGCTCCCGGGGGTGCTGGGCCTGGTGCTCCGGGGGTAGGTATCATGACACCGACCACAAACCCCTCATCAACATGCTCAGCCCAGGTGGCACCAAAGTGTCAACGCCCAGATTAGCACGCATAGCAGCTAAACTGCAAGAATACACCTTCGAGGTGCAACACATCTCGTGATGGAAGAATTCTCAGGCAGACTGCATGTCAAGATCGCCAGAAGGCAAGGACAATGCCACCACCTTCTTGCAAGAAGAATGCATTGTAGCATCCATTACAGACCTCAAGGCGCCAGACTACCTGGAATTCAGCGAGAAACACTGGATGGAAGAAGACGGAAAAGACCCCACCATGTTGAGAATTAGAGAATGGATCAAGAGCGGGTGGCCAGATGAAAGGGCAGTGCCAGAAGGAATGAGACCTTATTGGAAAGTGGCAGATGAGATCTCGGAAGCCGACGCCATAATTATGAAAACAGACCAAGTAATTCCGCCCACAGGCATGAGGAAAACCATCCTGGGCCGAGCCCATGCTGGCCATTTGGGGAACACCATGACACATTGCAGAGTGAGGGAAGCCTGCTGGTGGCCGTCCATGGATCAGGAGATCCGCACCATGATTGAGATGCCATGAGTGTCTCAACAGTGATAAGCGCCTGAAGATCAGACAGGCGCCCATGATTCCCACAGAAACCCCTGTTATGCTTGAGCTAAAACATGGCGCTGGTGCGCAGTGCATTCTGGGGGCACTCAGAGCCATAATGGATATTTATTCCATGCCTCAGTGAAAAGCTATAATTACTTTGCTGAGAGCTGAATTTGCTTTGCAGAAAACACATGCTTTCCAAACCTGGTATGCAGCCAGTCAAGGACATTCTGCTGGGAAAGGTGGTTTTGTTATGTCTTGCTATGAGTTATGGAACTGTTTTCCGTGGCGTTTGTTCTTAGGAGAGGAGGGAAGCGCTTTGCTCCTTGAGGTTACTGTCGGTTGACCCAGCTGGCAACCAACGGTCACTTATCAATGCGCAAGCGTATTGCTAGAAGGTTCGAGAAATTGCCGCCCCTGTTTGAGGAGTGCATATATGTGGAACCCCTCAGCGGTCAGACGAGATAAGCACAAAGACCTCAGTCGGAAGGGGGACGCCTTTGTCTGACATACCTGTGGGCTGTTGTGCTCTAGGCCTGGCTGTTACCGAGGTCTTCCAGCCGCTTCTGGCGAGATGAGGGATTCAGTTACGCCCACGGTGATGTATTTTCTTTTGAATTCTCTCTTTTCTGTGATTTATTTCTGTGTTATCACTTGTTATTTCAAAGCTATAAATAAATAGCCGTATAAGTGCTCATTATTTTCTAAGCGTGCGTGTGATTGTAAGTCATTGCGTTGTCTACCTGCGTTCAAAGTATTGGCTCTGCAACTGCGCTGGTGATTAATGACTGTCTGTGCACTCTGGGCGAGCAATACAACCCCTGAAGCGGTATGGTCAAAAGTGGGCCTGGACTTTATAGGACCGTTGGAAGCGATGGCGCCCGAACATCGGTACGGCATAGTGCTAGTGGACTACTTATCGAAGTGGGTCGAGGCCGAGTTTGTCCCCAACATCACGACTGCCACCGTAATAGAAGTCCTCACTGCCATCTTCCAGAGGGAAGGGCTCCCCAATGAGTTAGTAACAGACAATGGGGTACAACTAATATCCAGAGACATGGAACTGTTCCTGAAGAAGTACAACATACACCAGAAGAAAGCAGCACTGTATCATCCCCAAGCCAATGGGCTTGTAGAGTTTGCCAACAGGTTCATCAAGGGAGCCATCCAATTAGCGACTGCCTCGGGAATGGACCCCCTGAAAACGACAAAAGAGGCCATCGCAGCTCACAGACTAACTCCCAACGGCATCACCCAAATCTCCCCTTTTCGCATGTTGAGAGGGAGGAGAGCAGCCTCCACGCTAGTGCCACCATGGTTGGCCAGAGTAAGAGAAGACGAAGAAGTAGACATGTCGGAAGTGGTGTGGAGAATAGAAAACAGCAAGGCACGCATGAAGAGGTGGAGTGACAGAAGGACAAAGCAAGGGTCAGACGTAAAAAAAGGAGATTGGATCAAAATACGGCTACCGACCAAGGATCAAATGACGGACTCAAGGTACAGCAGACCTGTAAAGGTGATTCCAGAGGAACCAACCACGTCCGCACCGAAGATGGGCGCACATGGAACATGGAGAGAGTAGCCATGTTTGAAAAGAGGCAAGAGAGAAAAGACCCATGAAAGACCCGAAACCGAAGGAGTAATGGACAATGAGAGAGAAAAAGAACGAGAGCCCGAGACAGATAGAAGAGAAGTGGAAGAAAATGAGTTTGAAGCGGATGCACCCAGAGTAGAGTGAGAAGATGACCAGAAGCAGGATGCTCATAGTGAGAGAGGTGACCGGCCACAAAGGGAACACGGAAGACCGGTGAGATATAATGACTATGTCCTGCAATTAACTGTTTTTGCATTATCAGAGAGAGGTGTGTAGAGATATCGCGAGACCTCGAGCGAATGCGGAAGTGCGGCCCCCGCGCTTCGCGCGTGACAGACGGGAGCGGAGAGGCACGGAGCAGCATCAGCTCCTGTGCGCTCCTCCATATCAGCAGCCTCCAAGCTTAATGAGAGACATTTACAGACTCATATCTGTTGCATGTTAGTTCTAGGGCCTGTTGCCCTTTTGTAGCTCATAAATAATGATGTAGACTTATATTGTTGTTACCCATGAATAAAGTGACGTCTCGGGCCTGTCATTGCAAGGATTATACAACAAATAGCCTTTATCTTTCTTTTTTTTGTTGTTACATTTTTATTTTAAGTACCAATAAAAACAAAGATAAGATGTAACTAAAGCAATACAGTGAGAATACAACCGGCAGAAACGTTGCGAGCGATGGAGCAGCCAGGTTACAACAAGTAGGATATCCATGATGCCCAAATGAAACTAGAAAAAATAAAAATAAAAACATATATCATGAAACCACACATATAACATTTACAGTAAGACCCGATCATAATACCAGCAGGGCAACCAAAATCACATTGACACATTTTTTTTTTCAGAAATGCATCCCATAAGCACATCAGCCATATATTTATCCTGGTATAATCCCCATATATCATTGAATGTATTGGTCTTCGTGGATAAAGTCAACCAGTCCTCCACCCAATCATCGATACAGAAGGAATTGGAGCCTTTGTCCTTACTGGAGCCAATTAGTGCACAGAATCACAAAATCACAAACTCGTTTTGGCTTGGGATAGTTGGTGTACTCTGCAAACAAGTTAACGCCAAAACCAAAGAGACACTAAAATAAGTTTCAAAAGTAAAAAGACTCGGGTAAACCCCTTCTACCAACAAGCTGCATTTGATAGTGGACCATGGCATTTTGTTAGACCGCAAAAAAAAACATAGCGAATGTGGATGCATGTGCCCTGAACTTGTTCGCTTCATTTCTTGCAGGGTGTAAACAATGTGTACAGGTGGGAGGCTTCATATCTAAAATCCTCTCGCAATGTTGAGGTGTACCACTTTCTCCCCTCTTATTTATTATTTACCTTTGTCCACTAATGGACATTCTGGAGAAACACCACCTTTGGTTCCATTCATATGCTGAGGATACGCAGCTATACATCAGACTAGATGGTGTGGACAATGCCCTTGTCAAGGTAGGCAGGTGTTTGGAAGAACTAGGGTTCTGGTTGGCACAGAATTTGCTACATCTAAACCCCAAAAAAACAGAGATTATTCTGTTCGGACCAAAACACCTTTTGGAGGGGAATAGTAGCCCGCCCTCACCACTGTTTCTGGGGTCCAAACTTAAATATGCCTCTAGGGTAAGAAACCTGTGATGTATCTGGCAGAGCAACTCAGCCAAAGTACAATTGTTTTTTTTATTACATCTGGCTGCTGCGGCAAGCGCTCCACTATGTACCTGAGACTGATCGTGCTCTGGTTGTGGGAGCCCTAGTCAATTTGAAGCTAGACTACTGCAATGTGCTCCTTGTTGGGGTCCCATTCAAACAGATCTTTTGCCTACAAAAGGCACAAAACACAGGAGTTAGACTAGTGTTTGGTGCACCTAAAAATACCTCAACCTCAGGCCTCCGCCGCTCCCTTCACTGGCTAGCAGTAGAAGACCGCATTAAATTCAAGATCGGCTGATGGTATTCAAATGCATCAATGGTCTGCACCAAGTTATCTAATGAACAAATAGAGTTTGTACCACCCTGTCTTAAGGTCGGAAGATAAATGTTTGCTCACCATCCCAAGGACAAATTATGTCTCAAGAGCAGACTGTAGATTTACAGTCGCTGGGCCCAGACTGTGGAACAGCCTCCCTCTGAATTTAGGTAGGGCTAACTCCCTCTTGGGCTTCCGTGCAGGCCTAAAGACCCATCTTTTCAAATAACTACCTTTATTCTTTTCCTGAAATTTCATTGATAAGACTGTCATAGGACTGATTCTATACCTAGTCTTTTGTACCTGTGCCAGTAGTCCCTAGTCTTTTGTCCACATGCGCCAGGATTCGAGTCACTTTGTTGTGTGCGCGCTTATAAATGAATCAAATCAAGCTAGTTAAACTCTGAACACCCTGGACCTGACACTACTAAAGAAATGTTCTAAGCAGACCCTCTCCCAATCGCCATAGGGGAAACTCTGGGGAGGATACCGGACCAGAACAAAACCGCTCATGGCCAGTCGAGGGAGATGTGCAGAGAGACTTTACACCTGTTAAACCCTATTGCGCTAGGGGTCGGTGGTAGGAACAGGTATGGTTACTCACCCCCTGAACTCTGATTCACTCAGGATTGCCAGAGTTCCTGAAATCGCCTGGGCGCTTTTACTCATGTCTTGTTTCCGTTGAGGGAGTTCCAGGGGTCTCTGGTGCAGAGGTCACTTTCGGGGTCTGGATTTTGGGTCCGACTACTTAGCGGTTCTGTGCTCCGATGGATAGTTTCTGGACACTGACAGCTTTAGTGAACTACAGAAAGGACCACCAATCCGGTGACTACTTCAGAGAAATGGCAGCAGACGACCCTTGGGGTGAAAACAAAGAAAACTGGTCCTGCAAGGCCCCTCTTTGAGGTGTACAGCTGCAACCCCCGTTCCCCACATGTGGCCACAAACACAGACTGCCACTTTCCTGGGGAAGCAGAAGCTTTGACCGGGAACAGGCCTTCCATATATGGCAATTCAAACTCTTCGAGAGTAGGAAGAAGGCCAAACAACAAGATGGCAAAAGGACAGCCAAAAAGCTTGTGGCGTGACCATTTTAGAGTATATGGTACTCTAAATGACAAATGGTAAGATTCAAAGGTGCATGAGACAACTGAAATGAACAATATAAAAGTATCTGCTGACCCATCCCGTCTTGGGCACATCGAGTTAGTAACCATGAAGCTGCAAGTAAAGCTAAATGGACAGTGTCCCTACTGTACCTTACAGTAAGGTAGTGTGTGCAGGAAAAAACCTGTACAGGTGAATAGAGTTGTGCTGCATTGATAGCCACAAGGTCTGATCACTGCCCCAACACAGATGAGGTTAGCAAGGGCAGTACAGTGTAAAGTCTTCAATGGCCTCCAAAAGTCAGAAAAACGACAGCAACAATGTGGGTTTCGCATTGATGTCGGAGTGCACAGGTACAGTCATTTCTTAAAGTATGGGCATCTAGACCTAGACCATTTTATGACCAAAATAAATGCCAAGTGCCCTCTTCATGTCCAAATACCTGCAACTACGGGTCCCTGTGCAGCGCTTTATGGATGAGTTGATCCAGGATAGTTGCTTAAGCCCTTGATGCCTCTACTCTGCAAAGTGGACTGCAAGTTACTTTAGGTGAAACTAACAGTAATCCTCCTTGCTCCTGCTTGGGCTCGACAGGTGTGGTATTGTTACGCTCACCTGGTCTCTTCGGAGGCGTTGGGGCATGCTTGCAGCCCTCCCTGAACTTGACTCACCCCCTTTCAGGCCCCTCCCTTGGTAGAAATGCGGTGAGCTGTGGTACGTGGTGATACTGCTCCTGCGTGGAGATAGCAGTGTGTGAGTGCACCAATCTGTGATTGTTGTACCTTCAAACCCTTCTCCCCAAAGTACGGTTTCTGTGAGCATACGCCAGCCCATTAAGCTCACCTGTGAATTATGCAAGGTAAGCTCTCCGTCCTGCTACTTCTGGCAGGGGCGCGTTGAATGGGATCTAGTTCCTTCACTGATCCCTGATGAGGATTACTCCAGTCCAGCTGCGACTATGCTTCTCCTTATGATTGGTAAGTGTCTCTTGTGATCTTGTGATTCTGTTTGTTCTGTTTATTGTCTTTATATGTTGCTCCTTATGCCCGCAATAATGGCTCTTGTGTTTTCTTCCCTTACATGGAAAAGTGGGCTCAATGCAGCTGTGAGACGTGGCCGGATGGAAGATTGATGCTACCGCAACGTTCGACAGCAAATAAGTGATGGTTTAAGGAAAAGTGCGAAGTATGGCGAAGCGCAACCTTAAACTGACTGTTTTTTAACCTTGTCTTCTGTTTTTCCTTGCAGGCGCTGCTGTCGATGATGGAGCGTGTCATGCTGCGGTGCCAAGGAGAAGATGATGGCGTTCTAGAAAGTTTAAAGATGAATGCTCGGTTCGCCGAAGAGATGTACGGGTAAGAACAGCTTCCCCCAGTTGGTAAGTATGCTGGCAGGAAGTAGGATGTCCAGGAAGCAGGGTCTTCAAAGGTAAGCAGTTCTGACCTCAGGCGACGGTGAGCGTTATGCTTCTGGTAAGTGCAGAATAACGCGAAGCGTCTGTCAAGAGGATCTGGGCAGCTTTTATAGCTGTGAATCGATTACCAGCCACACCCAAGAATACACTTGGGGCTGCTTAATGGATGGAATGTTCAAGGTTAATGCATTTGAAGTGCTTAATGGATGGAATGTTCAAGGTTAATGAATCTGAAGTGCTTAATGGATGGAATGTTCAAGGTTAATGCATCTGAAGTGCTATGTCCATAATAAAAGCTTTTTGGTGTCAAATGGATGTTCTTGTTTACTTTTGTTCATGAGCCTGGCGCCAAAGGCGCCAGGACAGTGTCCACCCAGGTCTCCTGTGCATGCGACCCTTGCCCCATAGCAATATCATCTATTGAGATAGTAAGTGAACTCCTGGTGCACTCCGACAACCCTTGTATTGCAATTACCAAGAACAAGGTGGTAGTCGGAGCACCCTCATTTTTCTACGTAATATATTTGATGTCATTAGTCCTGATTTCTTCCAAGACCTTTATACTCAAGCAGAGAGCTCCACATATGCTTGACCTGCCCAAAGTAGTCTGATTTTATCTGGACAAAACTGTAACTGTGCATATCAGCTACCATTGCAAAGTGGATTGAAAGCTATATTCAAGATTGCTATACACTAGTCTACTATTTTGGATTTCTGCCATCTCTTTTTGGGACACTTACTCATTTTGCTTTTTCCTTCATTTTGGAGGGGTTTCTGATTTATATTAGTGTTGAGAGGGACTTCTGCAAAGTCCCCCCTGCCACTACATTCCTTTTTACCTTCAGGTATGTGGTATTGGGTTGGCCATAAGGTGCCTAGTCCCAGGGTTGCCCCTCAACTATCGCCATAGGGCTGAAAAGGGGTGCCTATCACCTTACACTGGTTTTAGGGGATGGCCTGGTGGCAGCTATTTAGTGTTGACATTACCAGGGGTGCAAGCCAATTTACTGCAGTTGTGTGTGACATTTTTCTTTTGGGACTTCCTATGTTGCAGTCTTAATATCACCATTCTCCCAACATGGGCTCTTTTTGAGCTCAAGCGGACAGCCTCCATCGTGGTTTGCACTAATTTGAACCAGTTCCTGGCCCTGGGCAGATTACTAAACTTCCTATGGGAGTGGGCCTGGATGTTTGGTGGCTATTGAGGCAATCTGATTTGCTGGCCACCAACGGCCTTGCTTTTTAAATCCTCTAATGGTATTGGTGGGCTGCAGAAGCCCCAGCCCCTCTAAGGAAGGGATGTTTAAAGGGAAACCCTTTTACTGAGCTCAGGGTTGCTGGATTTTTGGAAGGTGAGCAAGATTGTTTACTTGCTCCAGGATTTGTCTGTTTCCAGCCATTGCAGTATTTGTATGCCCTCTTCTGACTGTGCTGGTTAGATGCGGTGGGCTGGGCTGAGCTCCTTTGTGCGTTTGTGGCTACTGGGCATTCTTCCTCAGATTTCCTCATCCTAGGGCCTTTTTCTGTGTTATGTTACCACTGTTTTCCGCCAGCATGTGCCGCCTTGATTTTTGGAAACTCTTGCCGCCTGGAAAGGTTTTGGGACTTGAACAATTGGCCAAATGTGCTTGTCTGGGCTGTCTGGGGGCTACTACCGTTGTCCTTCTGCAGGGGAAGCTTTTGCTGGTGTGCCATTCATGTTTGCCTGCTGAGTGGCTTCAGTCTGCAGTGTGCAGATTCCTCAGTCTTCCTCAAGCCATCTCAATCATTGTAGGTTGTGGCCGACCGCAGCAGCCTCCCCTCATTTCTGAGCTTGTATAAAAACTTGAGTGATAATGTCACTTGCCTCCAACTAAGTTGTTTTCTTTTGGATGCCGTGGCTCTTTCCCACCTTTCTGGATCACCTGCCGGCCATTAGCAGTGTTCCTGGCACACCCCTGCTACAAAGGAAGCAGCCCACACCCTAGCCGGCGAATCCCTCGGCCGGACAAGGACTGTTGGAAGCCATGGCTGTTGTGAGCTCTGGCGTTAAGCTTGCATCTGTTTTTCCACTGGCTTCGAGCAAACGTGAGTGACATACCAGTGACCTATCAGTTACATTTTCCATTGGGTAAAATATGGCAGCACAAATTTGCATTGCCTTGGGGAGTTTCCATATCTGTGATGAACATTTGCCTCATTGCGATAGTGTGTTATTGCACTACCACCGGAGCAGTTCACCTTGAAGATTACACTCTTTATCCTCTCTATCCTCTCTACAAACGAAGACCCATGGCAAATTCTTTTCCTGCAAAGGCTGGGCATGGCTGATTAGGCGGACTGCTAAATTGCTAACTGTTAATTGCTGCAGTCTTGCTTTGTCTGTTACAGTCCTAAATGGCTTGTTCCGGTTTCTCTCAACGGCCATAGTCCTGCGAGCACCTGTGAACCTGTGAACCTCTGAACCCTGTCCCCTGCCCACGTCGTTGAGGGGGTGAGGGCCTGGGTATTCGTTCTCTACAGATTAACGTGCCACCTGAGGATCTTGAGGCGCTATCTGACCATTTGCGACCGCCAGCCAACAAGCGGTTTAACCGCTCACCATTGGTTGGAATCTCTTGCAAAGGCAGTAAAGACTGGGCAATGTGAAGGTGAGGGCTACTACGAGCCAAACTTGCATATTCCTCATTCCATAATGACACAGTGTCTACAGTGTGATTAAGCTGTGAACACCGGCCATTCTTTTAGCTGTCTTAAACAGAAACAGACTTGCATTTTGCTTATTACAAAGTTGCTAGAACTGGCTCATATTGGCTCACATCTAGTGTATATTGAATTGACCTTTTGCTCTATCTTTCACCCTCGAAGGCTCCTGACAGCCCAGCTGTCATGTCAGCAATATCCATAGCAGCCGCTGTTGTTCTACTACAACAAAAAATAATGCTGGTCAAAAGGATAATTCCAGCACTGACACTTTGCCTCTAGCATGTGTTACAGATGTTAACCCAGAAATCCACACGTCGCCTATGGCCAAAGCTTTCTCCATCAGTGAAATTAACCACTTTTTAGGATCCTTTGGATCTCTTGGAGCCCCGCTTATCTTTGACCCTGGGGGTTGGAGGAGGCATTTCATCTCAAGATATTGCTGCCCACGCTGAATCTGAAGGAACCACACGCTTGGTCGTCACATCCAATGAAAGCACGGGAAATGTGATGAGCCAACAATCGTGGATATTCCCCATGGGCCGACTCTGAGGGGGAGATACAGCTCATGAATTTGGAATCTGTGCCCTGCCCACCGCTACCTCAATTATGCCAGTGAATGTGATCCCAGCAGTCTCTGTTGTTGCTTCTCCCAGCCAAGACCAATCATAGTGCAATTGTCTTTGCAACTTGTCACACAGATCTAACCATGCATCCTGTAGGGGGCAAATATAATGCAGTCAACATGCTTGTAGCCAACACTATCCCCTGCCCTACAATGTTAACAATCTGTTCGCTGGGGTCATTTAATGAGCCATTGACGGGTAAAGAAACGGCTGAGACTGGCAAAAAAGGACCAGCTGAAGAGAGGACTGAGGTTGCATTGCTGGGTGTTCCTAGTGTGTCCTCATTTGACATGGGTGATCCTGCTTTGTCTATCGTTAAAAATGTAGTCTTATCCTTGATTGAATTGGTTAGCAGGGGCATGTATAGAGAGGGGCCGCAGACCAGTCAATGGGGTGAAATGAGGTTACCAAACCAATCGGTGGAAGTTGGTCTGTCGATCCCAGAAGTAAAATCCAATGATGAAAGTGCCATTCAGGAAGGTATAGGCCTTAACACTGGGGCTGAAACTAGCAACATTTTCATACCCACACTAATGGGAGATCAGGCAAACTATAAAATAAATTTAGAAAGCCGTGCCTATAGCAGGAATTTCCATCACCCTGCCCTCTTTTTGCCCTTGCATTCCACTGGCCCTAAGGTGATGAGGGAACCCAGGGTAATATCCACAGCTGGCAAGGTAACCAGTAGAACGGGTCGAGTGACAAGTATGTTAACTGCCACCAATAGATATACGTCCACTGTGGGCAGGGGAATCTATCTTCGCAAGGTTCCTAAATTGGCCCTAAACCACCATGAGCCCAGGGAAGTGCTCCTTAATTGCTTTCACTGGATCCGGGCGGTGAGGGGCTGCTTATTCATTAAACGTGAGCAAATATTGTGTTGTATTAGGATCCATTTCCATGCTAATGTACCGGGTGATCTTCCAGTGCATGTTATAGAGAGACAGGTGTAGGGAGGCACACAATGTACAGCTTAACCCTTCACTTATAACTTGACCTGCCTCTTACCTGTCTCCAGACCCTGCTCTCTTTGGTTCAAGAACACTTTGGTGTACCTTGCTAGGAAAATGGTAAGGGTAGGGAAGATCAAGAGGTAAGGGCAGGCAGGTTCCCCAAATACCCCTAAGGAGAAAAAACAAAGTTAGAGTAACTGGAGCACAAAAGGAGAGATGGATAAAAGGATTGCTGGTGTACGGTTCTTTTTAGTTGTTAAAGCTTACTTATATACTTTTCCGGGATACCAGCATGGTTTTGTGAGTTTTTTTACAAAAGGGGCAAACCACAAGACACTATATACAACTTAAGTTACTCCTAAGCAGCTGCGTTACTAATAAAACAAAATAAATATAGAGTCCTTTAAAAATATAAAATGTCTTAAAAAATATATGCAAATTCTATACAGTGCACTGTATTAAACTATTTAAAAAGACCTTACTTGCCAGACAACCTGTCCATGGGCTGTGTCACAGTCCTTGCTGCTCTCTTGCTCTTCTTTCTTCTTGTCCGCTTGAAGAGCAGGTCCTAGACCCACCCCACCCCCTCACACTGAATATAGATAACATGTCAGGTGGATTATTGGTTCCAGTATCGCAAAAACCGGGATTGTAGCGCTGTTTGAAGACAAAAAGCACATTTTAGGGCGACGTATATGTTTTTGGGTCAGAATGCCCCACGCATTTGAGGGTCTCTCTGGTAGTAAACTTACATCATGAATATCGAAAATCTAGTCTGAAAACTGAATAGGGAAAAAGTTATGCATAAAAGTAGAAATAATAACTCGCTGTTTGGTAGCTACACAGAACATTCGGGCCAGGGCTCAATTAGTTTCGTAGATGGATGCCGATGAAACAAGATGGTGGCAAAACCCTTATTCATGCAATATGATGAGTAATTCTTTGGCAGTAATTCAGTGGCAGTTCATTGTTGGTTCACTCCAGCTGGTGTATAAATTTAGAATTTTTTGGCAGGAACCTCTGACAGTGATGGGTCAGGGAGATTACCAATTAGAGCAAACAGCTGCTTGGTTGGCATCAAATGAGATTAAATCATACGGTATAGCCTGCCAAGAAGGCCCCAGCCATCAGATAAGGGCTGTTTTCAGCAGACAACTAAAGATGTATGAGTTTTCAGCTGAATCTCACGCAAGCTATCAGATTGAATGTCAGTCAAACCAGGCATGCCAAATTATGTTATGTGGACTTGGTGAGTGGCAGTTAAACCAGCCAATCACAGGCAAGTAGGGGTTTGCTTTTAGTTGCAGGAACCAATCAAAATGTATTGTGCAATTGTAAGAAATGTTACATAAGTCTTAAAGTATAAAAGGAGCTGATTTTGGGAGCTCATTGCTGTTGTTTTCCTGGTGTCCTGTGATACATTAAAGATGATTTTGAAACCAGCCTGGGCATCCGTCTGCTTCCTTGCCCAGTGCCTTGTCTCTGCTGCCTGATCCACAGATGTCAAAGCTTTATGAAGGGCTGGGCCTTCACTTGGCTTACCACAAAGGGACCGTGTAGATCTTTTATTTCAGGGACAAAAATCCAGATATATGCATGCTGGCAGTTATGAGGAGGAAGATGCCTGAGGAGAATTGCAGGGTGAGTAAATGAATCTGCAGTGTGCCCCCATCTTGCCAGAAGAGGCCTTCCCATAACTGTCAGCATGAATGATGGATGGCGTGCCTTTACACCTGTGCATTTTGCTATGTGTTATGGTGGACTGGGGTAAGGAGGGAGAATATAAAGACATGTATTTGTAAGAGGTCTTTGGTAGTTTAGAAAAGCAATGGGGTAGTTTAAGATAAGGATTGTGGTAATAGTGAAGAGTAACAGAGGGTTGGGTTGGTTGTTGTATGACGAGGAGCGTCACAGATAAGCCCAGAGTCCTACGTTCAAGGAATGTCTAGAAGAAATTATTTCAAAATCCAAGTGGATACATGGGCGACAAGCAGACAGGTCTGCTAAAGGAAATAATTTACGCCCCCGTTTAGGCGCAAGCGCAGTGAGGAGCGCTGGAAGAAGATACATGTGAAGCCAGCGTGTTTGTCTGTCCATTATGTGTTTGTTCTGAAATTAAGATGTCGAGGAGCGACGATGAATTGATGAACTGTATAAAATAAGAGGAAGTCGAGAAAATACATTATTTATTTAAGGAGGTGGTGTCTAGCACCCAAAAGATAAACAGGGACTAGTGAAAAAAGAAAGGTTTTTGAGTAAGCCATTATTAAGGTCACTCATGTGTTATTTTTTTTTAATGCTATGAAGAATCAGGCAAAATATGAGTTTGCAGCCAAAAAGTGTGGCTACTTTGAACCCCTGCTGCATGCAGGTGCTGTAGCTATATACTTGACATTTTAGGAATCCAAGAAATCTTGAACGATAGAAAACCGCATTGTGGTTCTTGACAAACGAAAAGATAAGGCACGACAAAAAATGAGAGGTTCATTTTACTTTTAAACCGCTATCTACGCAGCTACAAAGGAAGGAATTTAGGTGGTGTAAATCAAATTGAAACACAAATCTGCCATTAAATCCTGGCTCCCCAGCCCAAAATCAAGGAAATAAGGTGTATTGTGCACACACTTAGGACCACTTTTAGATGCGCTATGCAACTGATAAAAGCCACCGTTGGCCAGTGGGCAGTGGAGATTTGTGTGCTTGAGATGGCTGTTGAGAACGGCTATGCTGCCTGATCAAGGACTGAGAGATAACTTGGCAAAGTTCGGAGGGTAATTTATGATCACAGAAAAAAAGCAGGGCTGTTGCACAAAAGGACACAGGGAAAGTTCTTTGAAATAATGTAACTGAGGCAGCTTGCGCAGGAGAAAAAGTAATATGCGGTTGTTAAATGTTTTTAGCAAGGCCACGCGTGGATTAGGAAACCATTTGCATGTGCATTCAAATTGAAAAAACAAGGAAAAATTACATTAAAAAAGTAATGAAAAATGTATGGAAAAAAGATGAAAATGTGTAGGATTCACACTAATATATGTGTAAGCATACAAGGAAAGTGTTTAAAGATGTATTTTGTGCAATTTTGAAAAATCAGGTTTTTCTGGTGCCAGGCTGGAAGTGGCCTGGGATACATATGAAAATATGGGTATGAACCCAAACTCAGTAAATTAAATGTTCTTTTTTTACCATACCTATATGTAATATGTGTTCAGTAGTAAGGAAGCTTAATTATGGGTTGATTTGGCTGATACACGCCGAGTAAATTGACAGATAAGCAAGTTTTTGAAAAACAGCATTTTGTCCATGGCATTGATATATGGTTATAGAAAAAATATGCTGAGGGAAGCGCTGGCTTCAAATTGATATGTTGTGAAGCAATTTCACCCCTGGTTGGTGAGTCAAGGTGTGTATTTTGAAGAATTGTTGTTTTGGGCAGAAGAGCTATATATGTTTGAACCTTGTTTAGAATGAACAACTGTTTTCAGCTGTTGTATGTGTGTGGGGTGGGGAGGCCCCATTGAGTTGTTTAGGGTTGCATAAGTCAATTCCCATTTTTAGGGGATTGTTTAATCATTTAATGGGGTGGTGATGGATGCTTTATTGTTAGGCACACACCAGAGCGCCCCTGATGTATTGATTTTATGTATGGCAAGTAGCCATCCCTTATTGATGAGGGATGGGGCATTTTAGAAAGAGCATGGCTCTTGAAACATGCACAGGCCAATTATGCAAATGAGAAGGAGAAAAGAAAAATATTATTTTTTTAAAAAGTGACGCAGAGAGTAAAAAAATGTAATTATGAGTGCAAGTTGCAGTAAAAGGTAGGTTAATCTATTAGCAGATGACATTGAACTAAGCATAGTGAATATTTATGGGGTAAAGCAAGTTAAGTGAGACAAATACACTTTTTTGGGAAAAAAATTGGAAATGCATGTAAAAATGCCAAAAAATTGTATTCATACTGAGGAAGCAATGGGCAATGAGGGGAAGTGCTCACAAAAGCGCACTGAGGCTAAAAGCACACACAAAATGAGTAAAACACATGGTACATTTAAAACTGTTGGATTGAGTAAACATTGAGTTGAAAATGTGGTTTCTGTACAAACACACACCTTGATGGTTTGGCTTCTAAGAATAAGGAGGGTATTACTTAGTGGTTTTGCAGGGTTTGTTTAAACGAAAAAAGTATTTCAGTAAGGTATAACCATGCTGGGCATTGACCAAGAGAATTGAGGCAGGTCTGGCACAGTTATTGAGCACAAAATGGTGTATTACCATACGTGATGAAGTGATTTATAGGGAAAAACAGAGATAATTAAGGATAGAATATCTGTTGTGACACGCACACATGTATACACACATGCATGCACACACACGCCCAAACACACACATGCATGCACACACATGATTTTATGAAAGTACAGGCAATCAATAGATTACAGGAAATGCACTTAAAACACACATAGGTAGTCGGAAGAAGGAATTCAACATTAAGAACAATAAGAACACACATACAGGATGCTTTTTGTTTTACATTTAGAGTATTAGATGGGAACATTATCTTCTATTTAAAGCAAAATATAACAATAGTTGATCTTTTTTTGAAGAAGTGTAAATAAAAAGATGAAGATTCGCTGTTTATATTCAGGAGCATTGAACTCTTGAAGAGTGCAAGCAGGGGTAAAAACAGTGGTATTTCACTACGGTTTATGTCAGGGACTGCTTGAGCAGTTACAGAGAAAGTTTGGGAAGCATGTGGGAGTGGAAACAAGGTAATGGGCAAACATACAGTGACTATTGTGCATTTTTGCAGGCTGCTGCAAGAGAAGAATGACAAGAAAAACAATGCTAGGAAAACTTGAGGAAGCTAAGTTAGTTCAACAAAACCTATCAAGGTATGCTATAGAAAGGGGTGGTACTGACGAGCGGAGGAGGACTGGGAATGCGGCAGCAAGCGAGTGCCTCGCAGGTGAATAATTAACACCAAATGGGCCAAGAAAGGAATGGATTCATGCCACAAGATAAAGGAATGATCTACCGAGAAAGGGGTGGTTTTTCAATAATAACCAGGGTGGGTTTCAGAATATGCAAAATGATAACCAAAATGTGCAAGGGGTACTAGTCATAACAGCTCCTCCTGTATGTTAAATATATGGGTTGACAGACCACATTGTGCGCACATGTAAAAGCAAAGGAGATGCGCAAGATGGATGATTCTCAAGAGGTGGGACAGTTTATCCTCCAGTATACAGCTCACAAGCTAGGGCAGGGTTTGCCCAGGATCAGGCATTGTATCAGACGCAAGCACTGAGAGTGCAACAGGTACAGCAGCTAGTATAAAACTCATTCACTGCATGGGCAAATGCAGTGAGCCCCCATGCAGATTCAGTGATGTGTGAACACAGGATAGGTATTGGCACCCAGGATAGAAGGAAATCCCTGCACAGGAACAGGAGTATGCATGTACCCACAATAGGACCGATCACATGACGACTTTATTTGTTCAGAATTAAGTGATAATAGGCCCCAAAAGGTGCCAAGGGTTAATGTGGCAGTAGGAGGTGAAATCTTTTGCTCTATTGATAGACGCTGGGACTGCACGTCTTTGACCAAAGAAGGAAAGGTGTCAAATGGTGGGAATTATCAGAAGATTGAGGGTTCTTTGGAATTATAAATTGAGGTTTTTTTGTTGATGAATCATCAGTCTTTATAGGAGAGTGTGCTATGACTGATTTTTGTTATATTTGTGACAGACACTAGTTAAATATTTTTGGGAAGGCATTGGATGACAAAACTTAACATGATGATTTTATTTATTTTGATCAAGAGACAGTGTGTTCCATTTTTGGGATGCACCATTTGAACGCAGATTAATTTATATTGGCATGCAAAGGGCAAGTGACTCTGCAAGGTGTTTAAATAGCACCAGAGGTTTTTTGTATTATGAGGTGAGCATTGTGTTAAACATGGCTATTCAGCCTAGTGGAGAAAATGGTGAGAATATTTGATGAATTCTTGTTTAATCCACGGATACCTGGGATAAAGAGGGGGGACAGATAATCGCTCTAGAATTAAAAGCAGCCATAGTGTGAAAGAAAATGAACATGATCAAATGAAGGGACAATAAGAGGGGACCATGGAGGACAGTGAGGGTTCTCAAGGAAGAGTCTAGATTGATTGACATCACGGATGACATATTTAGATAGGACCCATTGGATGATGAAGTGGTGTTTCTTTAGGAGCATCACACACTGAAAAAGAAAAGGGAAAATCTTATAGCACGTGACAATAATGTAGCAGTGCTCAACACAATTTCAGGAGAGCTTGGAGAGAGTGCCAAGTGCCCTGTGGACCCCACAGGCCCTTATGGCATGGGTCTAGTGAGATGAATAGGGGAACAAAATAAAAATATATGCACGGAAGGGAGTATAATCTGACAAATATGAAGTTGTGTTATGATTAAACTATGATGACCCTAACAGCACAGGAATAAGGAACTCAAAACTAAAAGAGTGAAGACAAATTAGGGAGGTGAAATAAAAAAATTAATAAATGAATGATTGGATATTAAAGCAGCAAGAAACTTAAATGAATAAGATTTGCAAAACAAAGAGCACAATTGAGGGTGCTGGCTATATTTGAATAGTTTAGTGTGTTTTTAATAAGAGACAATGTAATTAATGAAGGGCCAAAGAGGTATGGTTGGCGAAGATCATTCTGATTGTATAAGAGAACTGTTTTATAGAACAAGACCAAATAACATATGACAGTAAGTAACGAAAACATTTTTCAATGTATATAATGAATGTGATTAATGTTTTACAGATGACACCTATTTTCCTTTCTTCTGCACGGGAGGAGTGTCTATATGGCCTTAGTAGAGTATAACAATATAATGGGAAAAAAACATATCGTGACAGAGGTAAGTGTTAATGGACAAGTAGGGCTAGAAGAGGTAAGTACTGGTTCACCCAGTAAGTGTGTGAAATAAATTATTGATCATTATTAGGAGTAAGAGGACTGAGGTAAGTACAGAAAAAAGGCAGTAAGGGATACAGTCTTTCAAATAAATAGCATTTTCCAAAGATAGGTGCAAACAGGTGCGAGTATAGCATGTATATGCAAGTATGGCCATCTCTAATGACAAGGACACAGATGACTTCAGATAAAAGGTGGAGTAACCTTTTTTGACTTCTGATAAATGGCAAGATACCAAAAGGGTACATTTGGCAAAAATATAGAAATGTTTAGGATAGGCAAATTTATATGTCAAACTCGTATGCACTTAGTTGAAACAGTGCCAGTTCCAAAAAAAAAAACAGGCTAGATTAGTGTAGGTGGAGCGGCAGGTAGCGAAATGTGTCAATTATGTCTCCACAGAACCAAGGCACGACAAGGTAAAGAAGACGACCGCAGTCCCAAGCAAGCAGAAAGAAGACTTCAAAAGACACAGAGAAGAACGTTCTTGAAAGCAGAAAATAAAAAAAGGGAAAACAGGCCTGAGTGCTATGCTAAATTAATAAACTATTTTAATGTGCCCCAATGATCCAGAAAAAGCAAGCCTATAGTTAAATGGGCTGAGAATGTCAAGAAATGATTTTAGCAAAACATCTTTTATTGAAAGAAGATCAAACATCTACCCTGAGGAAATAATTAATTGCGCTGTCAGCTAAAATATGACTTTGCCTCTATTTTCGGGTCGCTATGACAACTGGCATGCTTTCCAACGTTCGAAGAGAGGCCACCTTTGCGTTCTCGGCTATGGAGCACGCTAAGTAATCTATGCTATTATCACACGGGTACTGTTTGTTTCCGAAGCCGTACGCTCAGAACATAGGAGCCCTCGCTCTTTAGCGCCCAGATACACCACAACAGTCTGGTTAGTCGAGCAATGCACTAAACGAGTCTAAGCCCTCCTGTGTGCACATAACCCAGCGCGTGATCTCTTTTCTCCATACCAGCCATTCCACTGACTTCCTTGTCAGTTCCGATTTGTGCAATTATTATGAACAACTGACTGCTACATCGATTTTGTGAACATTAGACACCTGCTCCAGACTCCTCTCCCCGCAACCCTCATTTACTCCCACTACCGAACTATTTTGGAATTTTGCCAAGGTGAGAGACTGATTGCAGCTCTAATATGACTCCCCCACAGCAAGTCTCATGTCTCTTATAGAGGTGAATTA
Source organism: Ambystoma mexicanum (assembly GCF_040938575.1). NCBI lineage: Eukaryota > Metazoa > Chordata > Amphibia > Caudata > Ambystomatidae > Ambystoma > Ambystoma mexicanum. The sequence continues at coordinate 1,120,770,462 of NC_090923.1, read as the reverse complement.
TGCTAGTCATTTTCCATTACAGCATGAAGCTCATCGTCGTCCTTACGTAATTTGGTGGTCTGGTCATATACTGCCACTTGCATTGCACTCCACCATATCACTCACTCTCCTGAGTAGGACAGCTATGGCAGACATAGTGTCTTGTGTGCTTCAGTAGTGAGGAAAGGGGACTAAAGACTTTCTTGGTAAGCTTCTTCCTTTTCTACCTTGAGTAGTTCTGCTGCTCGCCCCAAATTAATGAACAAACAATCCCTTTGCCATTTTATTTAGCTTTGTTTTCAGGTGCTAGAACACACACAGACCTAAGAATTTTTACTTTTATATATTTTTTTTATTATTTATTGTTTTTGGTTTATTCAAAACCTTTACAAAACTAGAATTGACAGCATATAAAAAACATATCAAAGTACTAATTACACAATTACAATAACTTACAACAATTCCTAAATATTAATTAATGACTAAAAAGCTGGAGTAATAAATAAGTAGACTTTTGTTACAGCATAATTCTCCGATTTAGAAACTTAATTCATTCCAAGTAGGATTCATTACGTAAATCATTTGAGTGAGCATATATTCTTCAGAAATGCATTTATCCTTATTTTCATTATAACAGAGTTCCCATCAAGCATTTCGCCCCATAGCTTTTCACTTTTCACATATGAAATACTGGCAACAAATTGCAAGAAATGTTCAATTCTTTGTGACAATAGAATAGGACGTACCAGTAAAAGATGCATTAGTGACTCAGTCACTCAGGGTTGCTTACAAAACCGACAATATTTTATCGCCTCATAATCCTTTGTGCGAATATTCAAGATCTGATGAGTATTTGATATGTTAAATCTAAATCGCATAGTACTATTTCTAAAGGGCCGAGAGGGATATTTGACTAAGTAGTTTTCTAGAATCTGAGCCCACTTCCAGAATGAAATGACTTGAGCATACAGATTAGAGTTTAAAACCACAGCATTATTTTCAATCCAATCTAAGGCTTTTACTAAATCTTTTACCATAGCTGGATTTTTAATGCGTAGCAGTGGAAAAGCCAAGATTTAGTAATATTTTCTAACACGCCTTTTTTAGAGAACTCATAAAATTACCATTTGCTTCATTATTTAAAAAAATAATACATATTATCTTTTTCAGACACAACTGCATTTTCTCAATAGGGCTAACTTTTTCGAGTATATTATGCTTTTGATTGATTGCAGCCCAAGTTCGTACCTTATCAACTCAGACGGAATACATTTAGGAATAAAAAACAAAACAGTACGCCAACTAGTTGCTTTGATTTTTTTCAGAAAAGGTGTTAAGGCATCGGGTAAAAACTCAAAACCATAGTATAGTCGAGGAACAACCTTCATGCAATAAAATTGAATACAAGGTGCCAATGTATACTGCCCATATTTTCTTTCAATAGCTTTAATTTGATTAGCAGATTCCTTTGCTTTCACTATAAGGTTATTTTTAGTGACCTTAAGCGATTGAGAAATTGAAAATACATATCCTAAACATTTCAACACTGATTGGTTTTTGATTCTCAGGCTGCCGCATCCCCACGTAAGAGTTGATGGCCTGAGTGTTTTAGCGCCTGTATAATATATAACTGTTTTAAGGGGATTTATTATCAATTTCCTTTCAGCAATGAAATTCTCAAAGGAAACAATCAGTCGTTGGAGACCTGTTTTTGTACAGTCAAATATCAAGAAATCGTCAGCATTGGCGACCCACTTAACTGTCATCCCGCCGAGCTTTGGTGAAATTAGTCAGCTCTTATTTAAGACAAGACCTGCTTGAGAGACATACAAATTAAAAAGGGTTGCCGCCAATGTGCACCCTTGCTTCAACCCATTACGGGTTGAGATTTCATTTGACAATAATCTCTTGTTGTTAAGCCTCAGTCTCATCACTGTGTCGGAATATAGGTATATAATCATATCTAACAATTCTCTTTCTATTCCCAAATCCAACAACGTTTTCCATAGGGTAGGCCTATCCACATATCGAACGCCATTGTTAAATCCATAGAGGCAATATAGAGTGACTGTGGTGGTTGGACTTTGGCTATACTCTGAAGTTGAGACACAATTGATCCTCCAACATCTGTTCCCATTGCTCTCCTGAAACCTATCTGTGTACAGTCGAGTATGTGTTGGTTATCAATCCATAAATCCAACTGTTCTTAATAATAAGGCAGCAAATATCTTTGACTGGACATTCATCAATGTGATAGGTCGATAATTCTTTGGGCATAGACGATTAAAAATTAGCAGGACGTAGGACATTTTACAGGACACTGGTGTCGTCTTACTGCTACAAATGTCCTTAAACAGTATATGCAATATCCTAGCCCACATTGATGTGTCATGTTTCAGGATAGAAAAGGACAGATGATTTGGGCCAGGAATAATTGTGGATTTAGCTTTTCTGATGTCTTAATATATTACAGACCGAGATGTCGAGAATCCACAAGGGATTAATTTCTAGCATGATGTTGAATTCTGCTACCGGCTTCTTGTATAGACTTTCAAAATACTCAGTCCACACAGTTGCATCAATAGGATTAATTGTCATTTGAATCTAGATACTTTGGGTACTATTTATATATTTCTGACGTGTCCCTCCTCTTGACCAAAGCCCACCCTACATCTGCCTCTACTGACCCTCTCCCACCCTCCTCATCCCGAAGATCTACCCTCTTCTTATTCCTTACTTAACCTCCGTCTTCAACATCTGTCTCTCCTCAGCTACCTTCCCCTCCGCATTCAAGCATACCACTATTATAACTATTTTGAAAAAACCTTCTGCTGATCCCCTTCTTACCTCTAACTTCCGTCCAATCTCTCTTCTCCCATTCCTCTCTACACTACTTGAGTGACTAGCCTATTCCCAGCTCTCAACCTTTGTCACTAACCTTTCCCTCCTTCCCCCACTCAATCCGGCTTCCAACCTAAACACTCCCCGGAAACTGCTCTCACTTATATTCTTAACTCCCTCCTCTCTGCTCGATACTCTAAACAATCCTCTGTCCTCAACCTCCTCGACCTTTCTGCTGCCTTCAACACCATCGATCACCCCCTACTTCTCAACACTTTGTTCATTTGGTTTCAAAGGCTCTGTTCTCAACTGGCTCTCCTCTTCCCTCTCCTCCCGTTTGTTTGAGGTCTCCTGTGGAGGTCATACCTCACCCACCCTCCCCTTGGTTTACGGAGTACCCCAAGGTTCGGTTCTCGACCCTTTCTTATTCTCTATCTACTCCTCTCTCCTTGCCCCCATCATCTCTTCCTTTGGTATTTCTGACCCTTTCTATGCCGATGACACCCAACTCTTCCTTTCCTTCTCTTCCGACCTCCACCTTAAACTCTCTTCCTGTCTTACAGCCATTAAAAACTGGATGTCATCCCGCTTTCTTTCCCTTAATACTCATAAAACTGAAGTCTTATTCTTTGCCTCCAACAATCTTTCCCCCTCCCTCTCCTCCACCTTTTATCCACTTTCCCCCTCTAATCTTCCCATCGCTCCACATGCTCGCAATCTAGGCATTCACTTTGATTCCTCCCTCTCCTTTTCCCACCACATTTCTCTTACCTCTCGCGCCTGTCGCTACCACCTTTTCAACATTTGCAAAGTCCGCTCCTCCCTCACCTTCCATGCCACTAAACTTTTAATCTCCTCCCTTATCTTCTCTCGCCTCTTCTACTGCTCCTCTATACTCTTTGGTCACCCCCCCCTCAAATCCCTTTACCACTCAGCTGTCCGTACCCTCTGCCTCCTTGCCCCTCATGACTCCATTTCCTCCTCGCTTTCTTACCTTGGTTGGCTTCCCTTCCACTCCCAACTTAAATTTCATTTTCTCTGCCTTGTCTTTAAATCTCTCCATGATCCTGCTCCCCCTTACCTCTCCTCTCTTTCTACACCCCTTCCTGTTCCCTTTGTTCTGCTGATCTCTTCCTTCTCCCCCTTCCCTATGTGCCTCCTTTAGTTTCCGCTCCTTTCAGCTCCTAGCTCCCCTGCACCGGAACTCCCTACCTCTCTCTATCTGCTCCACACCTACCTTTTCCTTCTTCTGTACTTCCCTGAAATCTCTCCTTCCCACCCCCACCCTGATACCTTCTCTCATTACTACCTCCTTCCCCCACATCTCCCCCTAAGCACCTCACCCTAACCCCCCCTTTTTCCCTTAATACCTTGATTCTTCACACTAATGCCCTTTCTTTTCCCTTCTCCTTTCCCATCCTCACCTCCTCCTTCCCTCTTACCCTCACAGATTAATTGCTCTACATACTGTTTTATTGGTTTGATTCATGTTTTGTAAATTTCTTGTACTGTTAAAAAATGTTTTATGTATCTTGTTATAATGTACATCGCTTTGGATTAAAGTGCTATATAAACACAATAAACACAAATACAAATAATAGACCAACAGATACATGAATTATGTCCCTTCATGGCTTGAATCATTCGTTCGCTGTCTTTTTGAGCAATAAAGGCTCGATGCGCTATGACCCCATTTTTATAAGTTTGTCTGCATTGTTTAACCTTAAGGGTAATTTCTTCTGTGGTGGCATTGCCATTCTTCAACCTAAGTACTACTTTTCTTAGTTGAACTTTCCTCCTTTTTATTTCAATGTCAAAAACGTGCTTGTTACTCTTTGCCACTCCCTGTTTAGGAGGCTGAGTTATCCTACATCGTTCCAATGTTTTTCCCAGATATTCATTAAACAATTTAACTGAATATGTATCGGTTTTGAATTCATAGGAATAGGTGTGAAAATCATGTAGCATCATAGAGTTAAGAACACCAATTTTGTGTGAAGTCCATTTGACCCTTGTACCTTGGATGTTCACTTCCACCTGCTCATAGTAATAACTGTCTGTTTCAAATGTCTTTTCCCAAGGAAAAACTATAGACACCATGGCATGATCCCTGAGGAGAGAGCTTTGCACTCTCATATTGCTCATAGCTTCCCATAAATAGTGACTCAAAACAATGTTGTGTATTATAGAGCTGGCTTCACTCACTTGCCACGTAGGCTTGATGTTCAACATGGGATGCAAGCCCCAACTATCGGCAAAAGCTAATCATAATCTACCTCTGTACCTTTTCTGCATAGATGATATCGATGAGGACCGAAGAGTGGCCAAGGCCCACTGCATATCGCTGCAGGACAGATTGGAGTCGGCATTCAGATCACCCGCTAACAAAATACTGCCACTTGGGTTGAGATGAAGCCAATTAGACATGCAAACAGATTTTCCATCTGGTCATCGTTATGTTCAGCAGCGTTCCAATATATGTTAAGCATCATAATGGGAACAATACAGCCTTTGGTATTAATTTTGTAAGTAGCAGAAATAATACATTCCATGATCAGAGACTTAGACTCAAACACAATTGTGGTATCATCTCGATATGCAAGGGCTAAACCGCCCTTCGGTCGACCCCTAGTCCCTTTTCTAGCAGGCAAACATATGACCGTAATCCATCCAACATCAAGTTACCTGTGGCCCAAGTCTCTTGGAATAAAATCAAATCAAACTGTTCTAAAATTTTACAGCTTTTAATGTTGAAAACAAATTGAGAATAGCCCCTAATATTCCAAGAGACTAGACTATAAGGTATATCATCGCAAAAGTGGTTTTTCACTGATTTTAGTTGCTCGATGGATTCTCTCAGAGAGCCAGCCAACGCCATTGCTGCATATCCTTCAGTTGAGACCTGGCTTCTGCAATGATTGAGGGACCCACTTCATGTTGTGTGTTTGTCTCATCATGTCTTCCAACATTATCCACACGTACCATATTCGGATTAACCACAGGTTTCATATTAGTAGTATCAAAATATGGAATTACATCAAAACCCTTTTTTTGTAAAGAACCAACCTCTTTCATGAGTAAGGCCCTTACCAAAGGAGAGGAAATTATGAGCCTAACGTAATCATATCTATAATGGTGAATAAAATCCACAAGCTGAATATCTGCAGATGAGATCAGGTTGAGTTCTTGGATATCGCCAAAAAGATTTAGTATATACAGCATATTAAGTGACCTTGGAGCCCCATCCTCAAACACATAATACATTATCATACTTGGCTCATTTGGAAAGGCAGGTGATCTTAGACAATAGGGTGTTACTTTGTTTAAGTCATTATCACAAATGCAGGCACCTAACTTAGGATGTATATCGTTCTCCCCAAAGGTCTTTTGAGTTCTACCCCATATGGTGCCTCCAGGCTGATGATTAACCTTGTGTTTGTTTCTCAATTCAACTGTTTTCCCATTCTGAGTAATTTTCAATGTGTGTCCCTTGCCCCAATTTTAGCGCCTCATTACTTGCTATATTTTGTTTGGCATCTAGTATTTTTTTGTTCAGTATATTCTCTATAAGTGCACTCACTGATGCCACAGACAAGCCATTATCTGGTGCAGAATCGTTCACCGGTACTTACTTCGAGGGACATTTACTCATGTTCTCTATACTATTGTTACTTAAGGCAGGAACTACGAGACCAGAATGCAATAAATGAACCCCATAGTTATTGCCATTGTCAGTGTTACTGGACACACTAGGGGATTTCACATAATCTGAACACAGTCCAGTATGATCTTTTGTGTTGTTCAGCGTTACCATACTAACAGGGCTAGCAGATGTAGGAGTATTGGTACGAGACGGTGCCTCAGGGTTTTTGAAAATATCAAAAATGTCCAGCACCCCTTGTTCCATTATTGTAAGACTCCTATCAATCCTTGCAGATGTTTCTTTATGTTTGAGTGCGTCAGATAGCCTTAAATTGCCGTCTGAATATTCAGATTGCTTGTCGCAGGTCAGAACCTCATTATTTACTGTCGATCTTTTATCACCCAAGAAGTTGGTATTTTATTGATTTTTTTTTTTTTAAGGGTGTCTGAAACATAGGTGACATGTTTATCTTTTTGATATTCAATCATGTCCTCACGAAGGTCCACAGTACGCATAAACTTACTCGAGGACATGTTTTTGAAACTTTGATGGCACATGTGTGTTGCCGTCTTAATTTTCTTTACTTTTATATATATTTCACTGGCTCCTCAATTTTCGCCCTGACGAAAGCAGCCATCATGATTCTCATCAACCCGCCCGCCAAAACGCGACTACAATGAGGGCGTACGTGTGGCCGTCCCAGCTGGCCAACTTTTAACCATTTGTATATATACTTTGTCTTCGCGATACCTGTTTGCCCTTTGTCGCGTCGGCAGACCCCCCTTTTGGCAAAAATTCTCTAAAATACAGAGGAAACAGTAGTAGCATAGAATTTATCAATGTATTAGATACAAGACGAGAATGTTCTACAAATTGATGTGTTGACCTATGTCTACATGAAATATTACTGCTTTTGGTATTTGACATAGGATATATTTGTGCTATTAGGGTCCTTGGTTGCAAATTACAGACACAATTTTATCCTTTATGTTTACATATACATTTTTTGTATAGATTCTCTTTGCTTAAAAGGAATGATTTTGTACTGTTTCCCTTCCAAAGTTAGCCAACATACATGTGGAATAATTGCATTGGAACAACATTTTTCCTTCTTTCTCCTCTCTATTGTCTACTGTGGGGGCCCTCGGATCCTCGCATTCACTTTAACCACTGGGGTTTCTACACATCTTCAAGAACTCACCACTCTATTGGTTTTCCTTTCGACTCAGAATTTTCTTTGTTGTTTTGTTTTTCTGATGTTTTGATATTTTCTTTTATAATTTTCGTTTCATGTTACTATGTCTTCATTGTACAAATTTATCAGCAAAATAAGAATACATATTTTGTGTTAAATTCCTTACTGGTCTGTGTGTTTCATCTGGCACCTAAATAAGTGATTTGATTAATAACTTTGTTTAAAGGACTGGTTGACTGAATAAGGTCTCAAATAATATAACCTGTTTTGTTGTCAACTCCCAGTAGCAGCATTTGCTCTTCTATTCGTACATTTGTATCTGCCCAATTCGGCTACCTGTCCATCACTGCAACAGAAGCCCCTTTGTTTCTCTATTTTCTTGTTTTCTACAGAGAACAAGAACCCACACCAGCGTTGTCTTCTTCAGTTACGTATGCGCCTATATGACAGAAAAAGAGGGACAACAAAAGAAGGCATCCTTTTTTGAAGTGTTCTGAATTTGTTATGTTTGTTATTTTTATTGTCAAAAAAGGGAGACCAAAAATGACTCTGGTGGTCTGAGAATGTCGACCTTAGGGGAAAAATGTGTCCTTTAAAAAGATATGTAGTTTTTGAAAATAGAAGCCCATAAGAAAGAAGGGCAATGCCAGACAAAGGTGGATGTATTTATTGCACAAATTCAGATCATAAGCCAGGTTCCGATATCAGCCAACATGTATTTAAATATAAGTTAAAGATGTGTGAAGAAAGAGAAATGAGCAGCCATTTTGTTATATTAGAAATGAAGAAAAATGTGTTAGAGATTGTTTAGGAGGCAGGAATGTTTGAAAGAAACACACAGGTAGCTTTTTAATCTTTTAACTGCCATGGGTTTTCTCCCCCAGTGCCAAGGCCTTTTTTTTGGTGATGTTGGTATTGTGCCATTCAATGCCTTGTAACGTTTTCTGTTTCATTAACCTCTTAAGTGCCAAGGACGAGGTATCTCGCCCTTGGCACTTAAGGGGTTAAGGGTTGGGTTTGAGGAGGAAGTACTGATGATGGAGACATCATTTTTTTTTTTAAATCATTCAGTTTTTTATTATAGATGGGCGGGAGAGACCTATACACCAGGAGAGTTAGCGGTACTCGATCCTGCGAGCAAAGAGAAAAGATTGAGGGACACAGCCAGATGCCCAGTGACCGCTATTGTATAATCTGAACGTTTACAAAGCTTTTCCTGCAAAGACTCCCCATCCTTGTGTTCTCCAGAAGTAGTAATCAAATGCCCCTCTCCTTTTCACTGCTCTTTGATGATGCGAATCAAAAGTCCTAGTACTCTGTGAGATAAAAAACAATGAACATTGAAAGGAGTGGCCTATGTTTAAAGGGCCAATGAACTCATTGCAAGGCAGCCTAAAGGACAAAAATACTATAACGCCCCAGGCCCGGATGGACTGTCGAACATGCATTTAAAACAGCATCCAGAAGAATGGTCCCTGTTTATTAGCCAAGTCTTCCAAAGATCAGCGAAAGCAAAAAAACGACCAGACTCTTGGACCACCTTGGTAGTAGTTATTATCTTCAAAAAAGGTAATAGAGACTACCCCAAGAACTTTCGTCCTATTGCACTTTTGGATGTGATCGGAAAGGTCTACGGATCCATGCTGCTACGCAAATTCCAATCATGGTCGAGCACGGCACCTTGCGAAGACCCATTTCAGTCCGGCTTCAAGAAAAACGCAGGCACCAACACTAACATATTAACTGTGAGCATCCTGAAGAGCAAAACTTTGGCAGGGGGAAACCAAATCTTTATGGCCTCATCGACCTAAGTCAAGCTTTTGAACAAGTAGATAGAGCAAGACTGTGGAGAAAATTAAAAAAGTGGAATTGTCCAGCTGAGCTATTAGAACCTATCAGGGCGCTCCACAACACCACCAGGATGCAGGTCCATCTGAACCATCAAGGGCTTCTGTCAGAAGAGATAACCACAAATCGAGGGGTTAAACAAGGTTGCCCTCTGGCTCCAGCTCTCTCTGTGGTCTACATGGGAGACTACATAGAATTTGAGGGAAAAGTCAGAACCTTCCCTCCGCAACTGGGTCAGGTCAGAATATCCAGGATCTTAAATGAGGATGACATCCTTTTAGACCAGACCCCCATCGGTCTACAGAGACAGTTCGCAAACTTTGCCGAATACATTTCTGAAAATCATCTAGAAATCAACAAGTCAAAAACCAAAATACTATCATTTGGGAAAGGGAGAGGCAAAGCACCTGGAAGGCCAACGGATCGAGAAGGTCACAGATTTCAAATACCTGGGTGTCATGATAGACAATTCTTCACATGAAAACACCATGCAAAACTATCTTCAAAACAAAACGATGAGCCTTATCTCCCAGGCGAAAGCCATTGACAAGAAGTTTGGTCGCTTCTCCTTAACACCGGTAATAGACTTCTATAAAGCCAAGATTGTTCCATCACTTGTATGTGGCGCGGAAGTCATGCCTGAGCTACCGCTCACACTTGAAAGTAACTCCTGGCGGAAAGTGTTAAACCTGCTGAACTCAACGCCTATGGTTTTGATAAGGCGTGAACTCAGCCAGCTATCACTACAATTGGTGGTCAAAAGAAACTCATTGATGTTGTTTAGGAAGCTTTTGCTGCAAAACAGTCCTAAGCTACTAGAGGCAATAGAAAACGAGCTTACAGGAGGACACTGTACATTTCTAAACCACTGGTCTTCCGATCAAGTGACCAAACTCGAAACGATTCAATGCTGTAATCAAGACCTGATTGAGAACCCAAACAGGATCCATAAAAAAATGAATGAACAAGACTGGATCACCACATGTGACCACATGTGAGCAAGCTGCAACCTACAAACTGACCGCGCCTTTTCCATACGTGCCTCAGAAACTACACACTCTACAGCCCTTCGTGGGCAAATACCCAAACCGGAAACTAAGAAACACCTTTTAAAGAATTCGACTCAATCTGCTGCACACTAATGAAATTCTCGCCATTCGTGGGCAGTCAACGTCAAACAAATGCAGATTTTGTAAAAACTCAAACGAGGTTGAGACAACGAGGCACCTGCTTCTATCATGTCCTGCGGTGGAAAACATCAGGCAAGCCTACCTGAAACCCATATTGGCCTCTGCATACATCTTTGACGAGGACGTCTGGTGGTCTAGATTGATCGGAGGACAGAAAACAACGTGGGTGACAGCCACTGCCAAAATAATGGAATTAATTCTGGCGACGTTTGTTCAAGACAAATAGACAGACAGGAACAGTAGAGAAATGCAACAAAGACCTAATTCTTGTAAAAACCTTAAAGGTTAAATCAAGTATAAAAAAAAATTATACTAGAACCAGATCAGGAGAAAGATCTGTGGACGTCTAAAGAGAGGGAGCAAGAAAATGTTGTGGGGTGGGAGTAAGGAAAAAGTGCACACCACAAGGTGCACATGGACAAACTAAGAGACGTTGGGCTGGTGGGTTCCATCAAGGAACGATTTCTCTTGATTCTTGTAGTGGCCAAAAATCATCTGATGTATAGAAATAGTTTATATTTCACTAGCTAATAGAGGTGGGATTTAGATAGAAGCAGGATACACGTATACAAATCATGAAGGAAAAAGGATGCAAATAACCTTTTGGTAAAGGAAGATGCATATGTTTTAGAGTATAAGAATGCAATATGATTTGAAAAGTTGTTGAGCTTGTAGAAATGTTTTTATAATACCTCCCATGTTGAGACAGATCACCCCACTGAGGGGGGTGATTGGGACAGGGATGTATAGGTACACTAATGTCATGATCTCTGCTTCCAAAAGGTCAGGGTTTTCCCAACTCCCTTGGAAGCAGATCCATAACCCAGGTTCCGAGTGCCAACCAGTCCCAATTGGGACCTTTTGGACCCAGTCCTGGCGCCAGTGGCACCAGGCTCATAAATATGCCCAGTCCCAGCGCTGGAAGCGCCGGGCTCATAATGCTTGGGTGGACTTACCTGCAGCAGACCATGCTGCTTACTTGCCTGCCAGTTGAGCCTCTGATCCTCTTCTGTTTGGAACTACTTTTCCTGTTGGGTGGGGCAGGAGCCACTCCCTAGGTTCAGAACACTGGAACTCTTCTGGAAAGCAGGAACTCTTTTCTTACCTAGGCGTGGCTGTGGAAGGAGACACCTAAGCACTACAGGAGGCTATTTAAACCACACCCGATGGATGAATCTTGCTTTGCGTTATTCTGCATCCTCTGCAGCAGAACGCTCATCGTGTCTTCTGCATCTGATCCTGGGCCTAAGGAAAAAGGCTTACCATCCTGAATCCAGTCTTCAGCAACACCTATAAAGACAAGAAAGAACAGGTTAGCATTACGGTCTTCAGTGACAGCTCTTCACTAACCTGGTCCATCGGCTGTCACCAACGCCTCGCGCTGCATTCCGACATCTGCAAGACAAAGGCTTACCTACTCTTCGTGCGCTCCGGAGGTCTTCACACTGCATTCCGGCATCTGAAAGACAAAAGCTTACCAACTCTTTGCACGCTCCGGAGGCCTTCGGCGCTGCATCCCGCATCTGAAAGACAAAACAAGGTGCGTTTAAAGACATTGGGGAACTTTAATACTCACGTTTCATTACTCCTTTCCACATCTAACCCAGTGGGTATTCCGGCACCCTGCAGCCGCTCCGAACTTGTACCTGCAAAATAAAAAGACAGTTAGAGCGCATCGTGAAGCAGGCAACAAGCGCTTACTTACGTGCTTCCAGGCGCTTCTATTCATCACACGGGCTCCATCTTCAACTCACTTCAGCCCGTCATCCACCATCGCCGGAACCCTGCAAAACAAGAGACATCATTACTAAAGACTTTAAAGACATTAAAAGTACTCGAAACTTACCGTTCGTGCAGTAAACGACGGACAGCAGTCCTCTGAAGTCAAGAGGCCTGCTCCCCTTATCCAGTGAAGAAACTGGTTACAGCACCCTGCCCCGAGGCAGATGGAGAGCACGGCGTTCACTTACCTAAGGTGAGAGCGTTAACCTTCGGGGTTCTACAGGAGAAGAGAAAGGGAAGAAGAGAGAGACATTTAATAACCCAGTTCATTAATCCCATATTTTCTATCTGCAGACATCTTACCCTTCGAGTCAGACATACAGTGCACAGAGGTCCAGCCCAAAGAGCCAGCCGTGTGGTACACATCACCTTTGAAGATACGGTATACGCCCAGTCAAGACCGGCGCCTCTACGGGAATCAGGTGAGCGTTACAACTAAACATGGGGGAGGGTGGACAATGGATGTAGTGGCCCTGTATTGAATAGATGTCTAAATACAGGCCAGAGGGGGGAGTGTAGAGCAGGTTCTAGACCCACCCCCAAACTGAATACAGATAACATGTCAGGCTGATTATTGGTTCCAGTATTGCAAAAATTGGAATTGTAGCACTTTTTGAAGACAAAAAGCACATTTTAGGGTGACATATTTTTAGGGTCAAAATGCCCCCTGCAGTTGAGGGTATCTCAGGTAGTACACGTACATCATGAATATCGGAAATCTAGTCTGAAAACTGAATAGGAAAAGAGTTATGCATAAAAGTAGAAATACCAACTAGCTGCACAGAACATTCAGGCTAGGGCTCAATTAGTTTCTAAGATTGATGCTGATGAAACAAGATGGTGGCAAAACCCTTATTCATGCAGTATGACAAGTAATTATTTGGCAGTAATTCAGTAGCAGTTCATTGTCAGTTCACTGCAGTTGGTGTGTATATATTTTGAATTTCTTGGCAGGTACCTCTGACCGTGATGGGTCAGGGTGCTGGCTAAAAGTCTGGGAAATTACCAATTAGAGTAAACAGCTGCTTGGTTGGCAACAAATGAGATGAAATCATACGGTATAGCCTGCCAAGAAGGCCCCCGGCCATCGGATAAGGGCTGTTTTTGGCAGACATCGAAAGATTTATAATGAGTTTTCGGCTGAATCTCACGCAAGCGATCAGATTGAATGTCAAACCATGCATGCCAAATTATATTATGTGGACTTGGTGAGTGGCAGTTAAACCAGCCAATCACAGGCATGTAGGGGCTTGCTTTTAGTTGCAGAACCCAATCAAAATGTATTGTGCAATTATAAGAAATGTTACATAAGTCTTAAAAAGTATAAAAGGAGCAGATTTTGGGAGGTCATTGCTGTTGTTTTCCTGGTGTCCTGTGATGCATTAAAGATGATTTTGAAACCAGCCCGGGCGTCCATCTGTCTCCTTGCCCAGTGCCTTGTCTCTGCTGCCTGATCGACAGATGTCAAAGGTTTATGAAGGGCTGGCCCCTCCAGTTCACTCTTCAATGATGGCTCTGGTGGCAGGCATTAGAAGCAACAGTATGGGGGACCCTAAAGTCTTTAAATGGGCTGGGTTGCGTATGTCAGGTGCAGCTCGGAGGTAGTGTGGGGAGCCCACCACAGCACTTTTCAACCTGGGCCACGTCTGCCAGTTGTGGCGTAGGGAGTGCAGGTGGGTCACCTGACTGGGGGGTGGCCCCTTCACTTATAACAAGCCCAGAAAGACTAAACATAGTGGGCACTCCCCTGCTATGGGGGAGCGCCAGTAAATTAGATGTGCCCGTCTCCTGTGGCGGTGAATGAGGCCACCTGGTGGGCAGCAGCAGTGGTTAGGGCACTCCTCTGCTTGTCAGGGGAGTACTTACAGGGCCCAGGCAGTGGTAGCTACATGCGCTGAGCGCAGCGCCCTCTGCCCTCTTGCAGGGTTTTTCTGTTGTGCCCCGGCAAAGTTTTTCCTTTTTTTTTTTTTTTTAGAGTAAGGGGACCCTCGCGTTGGCACACACGAGGGTCCGTTACTCTAATGTGATCACGGTCTCCGGTGCATTTATCGCAGCGGGGACTCCTTTTTTCTATTTCAGGTTCCCCCATGTGACTTCGCGTGCAGGGGGTCCATCCTTTATTTAATCCCCCAACCGGGTGTTGCAATTATAATGCACATCATTCATTAGAATTGACTTTGATGGCCCGTGCACGGCCAAGAGTCTGATGAAATTCAACAAGAGATGTCAACCTCTGTTAAAAACACTAATTGAACTCAGCCAGTAGTCCTGCCAACTTTTTTCACAAAGGTCCGTGCTCACAGGAGCAAATGTTACCCCATTGCAGAATAGGCTGTCATATTTCCTGGCCCAGATCTTCAGGCCTTACAGTCCACTTACGGCAGCATGCCATTACGTTGACCTACTTGAACTGGACTTTACTTCTGTCATTAATTTTATTATCTGTGTGCCATAATGGAGTTTTATCTTGTCCATTTAATGCCATTCTTGATCTGGCTGAATATTTATGGAAAGTGTATTTATAATGTTTTATATTTGTGGTGCTGGATTTTTTCTTTTTGTGTAAACCTTTATGGCTCACGCTGAAATAAAGTTAAGAAGATTGTTTTCTTTTTGCTCAGCGAGCTAATGCCTTCGGACCTATATGAGCGCTATAAAATAAATAAATACATACAAATACGGATTCCATTTCTTGATGTTTGGTCTACTCCTCTGAAGTACGTTTGTTCTTCTTTTGGGCCGTCTGGGTCTTCGTTGGCTCAGAGTGGCAATCTGTATATAAGCAGAGCCTTAATTTCGCCATTTAAAAAGAAGCTCTTATTTACTGGGTTGTTCCGCCTTCTGGGAACAGATGTTTTGGAGGCACACACTGTATAGAAGCACTTACCTCTAGGCCTTGAGTTGGTGGGTTATTCATGACTGTCAGGGGTCCGCATGTTCACCGGGTCCTGCAGGTCTCCTTCTTCCGCATTTCCCCATTGACTAACATTTGGGGCTGAATTCTGCTCTGCCGTTCTGCTGTTGGGGTTGCTGGGTCTTGAACCCTCCACTGGAGCTTGTCTTCTGGGTCTCCAATGGTGACCCCTAGTGGTGATCTGCTTCTTTTTGCATACCTGGGGAAAGAAACGCAGACTTAGCTGGCTTTTCTGTTCTCCTGCCCCCAGGTGCCTTCTGGGAGATTTCTTTGCTGAAATACTTTGGCCAGAAAGACTACTTGAATGCGTCATTTAACAAAGGTTGGTACCATTGGTAGCATGCGTAGCATGTGAGGGGGGGAGGTGTAATGGGGACCCCCAACTTGCTTTCCCCACTTGCGGGATTGGTGCCTGTGTCCCCCTAACAGGGTCATGACCCTATAACACTGTTATGGCTGACTGAAAGGATACTGCAAGTTATCCTTTGTAGACGGTACTTAATATAATGGTTTGTGTGGTGAGATGCATAGGGACTGCTGCAATATTGAGGTGACCTTCCTGGATTAAGTCCGCTAAATCTTCATTCAATGAGCATTTTAAAGTTTTAGACAGACCTTTTGATGGGTCGGATTTATTTGGTTCCAAAGCTGATGTAAATTGCGACTTGTATAAATTGCTTGACCTGTCTGCCCAATGTTCTACACACTCCTAATCATCAGGGAGTGGAATATAAAAGCCCTACTTTCCTCCTGAGGACAGGGACAACATGCAGCAATGGAAAACCGTGCAGTCATGAAGGACTGTCGGTCTGCTAGAAGAAAGGGTTTGTCGATACAGAAAAATCCAGTATACGTACCACACGGAGTGCCTTCATCCGCTTTATAACTTGCCTAATTCGTTCCTTTTTTTCTCTACTAGGAGTTGCCTGTAGAAGGCATATTGTACACAACTATAGGTGGATGTGATCTCTGGGCCTTGGACTTTGGTTACTGTCTGCCTTTTCTGCAGAATTCCCTCCTACCCCCCAGACTCAGTTTACCTTTGTCTCCCTCCAAACTGCCCCTCCAAGAATTCGCTCAGCTTTTGCTGAAGGGAGTGGTGAAAGTTGTGAAAGGCTTGTGTTACTACTTGGTACACATGAAGGTCGGCCTCAGGCTCATCTTAGATCAGAGACTGAACAAGATCCCCTGAAAAGGACCAATTCAAGATGGTCATCTTGCCGCAGATCCATTTCCGGAGTTGCATGATTGCCTCATCTTTAGATGTGCAGGATAGATATTTTCACATTCCTATCTACCCCAAACATCAGCAATATCTTTATTTTGTGAGTGGAAGCACTCCTTACCAGTTTGCATTGCTCTCATTCAGCCTCAGTGACCCCAAGAGTATTCACAAAGGTCATAGCGATGGTGGCTGGACCTTTTTCTTGCCCTCCTGAGTGAGGGGAGCCCCCCCCTCATTCATTCTCACTTACTCTAACTATGGAGACTTTGTTTTTTATGTTTCACCTTATGTTATATGGAGTCTTGCTTTCCGCCATAGACCTTAAAGGCATCTGTGTTACACTCTTGCAGCACACAGCACCCGATGTGCAGTGTTGCTGGGGACCCTTTTGTGTTCTCCTTTTATATTCTTTCATTTTCCTAAGATCTACTGTTAAGGAAAGAGGGATACTTTGTATCCTTTCAAAAACGTTCCTGTGAGAGATTAGTACACACCACCTTATGTGGAGTGCTAATGGGTTACCTACTATCACCCATTCTCTCTGCTACTATGACTCTTGGGTCCCAGTGACACCCCTAAAGTTATGGCTGGTGGCAGTGAACGTGTTCTACCAACTTTTGTGCTATGTTCTACCGCAGACTGTATTCACAGCCTTGGTTATGCACAAAAGGGTCACCAATGTTGTAACATGGTGGTGCCTTTCTTTTTTTTTTGCCACAGCTCACATCCTCTTAAGATAAGCCTGGCTGCTCTGTCATTCTACCAATGCTTTGGGTAGTACAGACTTCTACTACGAGTTGGGGACCTGTATACCAGGGGATATTTTTATAGTCTTGCCTCCAGGTGGGCTTTAGGAAAATTCCCCTAACAGCCAGGCTAAACAAGTTTGCATTCAGAATAACATGCAACATCTCCACAATTTAGGTTTTTCTGTCAACCTACAGATGTCCTTTCTGACATACAAATGTGGTTCACAGGGGCAGTCCTGGATATGGAGCGAGGCATGGCTTTGCCTCTCCAGAATTTGAAGCATTCACACCATGGTAGCCCTCTTGCAACTGAATGGGTTTCTCCCAACAGCGGGGGGTGGGGGGGTAGGGCATTGGGGGAGGTAGGGTATGGTCCTTGAGGATGCCTAGCCTCATGATGTCCTGCATCTTCATAGTCCTGGAAGCAAAACGGTCAATGCAGTGGCTCCTACCACAGCTCTGAGGACCTGCTTTTGTGGGCATCCACAACCAACCTTATTCAGGGACCCCAGTCGGACAACCATGGCAGACTGCCAACTTGGTCACAGATGCCTCGTTGATTGTGTATCAGGGGTCCTCCACGAGCAGGTAGTCAATAAGATATCAGAAGTAATCCAAAAAAGAGCATACACCAGGCAAGAAGTAATGCTGTTCATTACAGCTGGGCAAGCACAAATCAGTCGGCACAGTGGAACAGAACTGATTGATGACACAGTCCACTGCGGTCAGATCTTTTATATGGTTAAAACGTTATTTGCATAGTGAGAGACAGTTGCGATTAATGTTGCAAAATATTAGACCTCCTGCTAAGCTGATTGGTGAGCTGTCAGTCCCTGATAGCTAGACATATGTTAATCAAAGATGATTGGAGAAAACAATCTTGGCCCCTCTATTCATCACCTCCACTGTGGTGCCACATTCCATCCACTCCGCCTACTTTTTATTTGTAATGCGGTATAGTGATGACCTCTGGAACTTTATTATTCTGCCATTGGTCAGCACACCTAGAAAAACACAAGACATCCTGCGCCTGTGGGAAGTCAGACATTCACATGGCATCCAACCAATGAGGTGCCTTGCGGACATTAGCGAGAACACAATATTCTTGATGCCTTTCAGAGACACTGAAACTCACCTTCTGATTGGCTCCTTCCCCTATCATCCCCTCATCCCAGATCCTTCTTCCCAGATCCTTCTTCCCAGACCCACCTGCCAAGGGGCAAATATGTTTTTATGAGTTTAATTCTGCCCGGTCCCAGTGAGCAGCCGAGAGCCTGGCTCACTGACCTTGTATGTATATGCTGTTCCCAGAGACTACTGACTCCTGGGAACAGTCAGCTGGCATCATTCTTTCAGCATCCCATTGCCTCAGAGTGCTCATGTTTGCCTGCCATGCAGGGTCTGTCGGTGTTAAACCCAAGTTATTTACTTACCTGTGGTTCTCACCTCATAATGACGGCTAGGTGGTCCCCCTCGTATTATGATGACATATTTATCTCGTGCTCCTACCCCACACTCTCAAAGCCTGCTCCATGTCCCCCTTTAAGCACCCCCCACCCCGATTCTGTCGCCACACTTTTCGAGCTGTATGTGTGCCTTTGACACCTGTCAATTATATCCTGTCCCATCTAGGGGTGCCCCGTCCCGCTCCCATCATTCCTGCAGCTTGTAGCCACGTCTACCCCCCCTGGCAGTGCTGAATTGGCACATTCACTGCAATTGGATGCTGAGTTCATGTGAAGGATCCTTCCACATCAACCTGCTGGAACTCAGGGCAGTTCATGTGGCATTGAAATCCTTTCCAACAATCCGAGGTTTGACTGCCCAGCTCCTCACGGACAATGCCACATCAACAAAAATAATCCTGCAAACTGTGCCTGAAGGTCATGCTTCTTTGGTTTTGTGCGATCAAGAACAAGGTGAGTGTTACACATCACAGGCAATCTAAACATATAGGTGGATGCATTAGGTCCACTTACTGGAGTCTCCCACACATGGGAGCTGAATGAGATATTGTAGAGACTCTCTCCATGTGGAAGCTTCCACAGATTGACAGATTTCTGACCTGCTCAAGCTAGAAGTGTGAAGTGATCTGCTCCAGGATTTCCCTGCAGGGGCTACGCTGGGTGATGTCCTGGGAGTTTCACGGTCTACACATTCCCTGCTTTATTGCTGATCCCTTGCTAAGGAAGTTGATCCTGATCCCTCTGGAATGGCATGGAGGACCTGGTAGTTGGTCATGCTGCTTTGCGCCACTTAGAGGATCACATGGACGAAGAATCCTCTGTCTCAGCCTTGCGTTCTTCACCCCAATGCCAGGATGCTTAACCTACATGCCTGGCTATTGAGAAGGTGAGCTACAAAGATTTTCAGGTGTGATGCTCTCAGCTAGGTGCTGTGAGGGGGTCAGAAATGAGAGCTGGACACAAGGTTGTCAAAATTCCATTCAAAGACATTTATTAAAGAATAATGGGTTGGAAAAATGCCTCTGACCCTGTACTAAAGAGGAATTTCCCTACCTAGAACCCAAACTAAGGATCTATCTGTGTCAGGATGTCAATAACTGAAAAACTGTACTTGTGTCCAATACATTCCTTTCGTGACCCTCACACTACAAAACAAAACAGTAAAAATGTGCAAGGAAATATCTTCCAACTTGATATTGGCAAAAAGTGTTCACAACTGAAAATAA
Source organism: Ambystoma mexicanum (assembly GCF_040938575.1). NCBI lineage: Eukaryota > Metazoa > Chordata > Amphibia > Caudata > Ambystomatidae > Ambystoma > Ambystoma mexicanum. Next base: position 1,120,750,404 of record NC_090923.1, on the reverse strand, counting down.
TAGTTCCAACAAAATCTTCTTCAATGTGAAAGTCTTTGGGTCCAGAGGGGTGTACCCCTTCCCCTGGGTTCTTAAGGAGGATGGCAAATGTCTTTTTTACTAACAGTTCTTTTGTGGCTCTCCTTGATTTACAAGGTTCCTGTTTGGACAACAAGTTCTGTAACGGTCTTTCTTTAACACCAACTTCCCCTTGGTTTAGAAAACATTGTCTTTCTTTAGTATTTATGGAAGCTTTGCAAATTGCCTGGTATACTCCCCTGCCAGAACTCCTGATGCAATTCCAACTGCCTGGTGTACTCTCCTGCCAGGACTTCTTATATTTGGAATTACCTGGGGGACTTCCCAGGATTTCTCGTGCGGTTCAATTGCCTGGTGTTTTGTCTTGCCAGGACTTCTTATGGATTTCAAAGTTCCTCTATGGCCAACATTGTATATGTTGCTCTTGGCTCAGTATATATGTTTGCGGTAAGATTTATTCAAGTTTGGCCTCACATTTGCATTTCATGCATCCATACCTCATGGAGGATTGTACTTTGCCTTTTCTGTATTCAAACAATCTTCTTGGAGTTTTAACAATGGTCTCACATGCAAACAGTGCAGACGTCCTTTTGGCTGCCTTCGCGGCTCTGGGGTCCCACGCCTGTTTCCCTTCAGGTCCCGGAATGGAGAAAGCTGCTTCTGTGATCTGCCGAGCACCGGGAACTCTATTGCGGCTCCCAGCGTCTTGATGGCACTTCTGTCTCTCGCACAGTCTTTCTCTTCGCATTCCTGAACCTCCACACAGGAGGCAACACTTTCTGCTCTGCCTCCCCGCTTTCAATGTTTAAATGTCCCACACACAGGTGATCTGGAAAAACAACTAGAATGCATGTTTTTTAAAATGTATTTGTTAGTATATTTGATTGGTTTCATTAACATTGCACTTATGTCATTGCATGATTTTTTCAATTTGTTACATTTCTTCAACCTTTGACACCTCCTTTAACACCCAACTTCCCCCCCTCTCACCCAAAGCCTGCGTATAGTCCACTTCCATAGTAAATCTTATTCACTCTCCCCATCATGTCTATACTGTCTAGTTTGAGTTATTGTCTTCGTTTTGGTTGAACAATGTAACAGTAAGGGCTATCCATTGCATTAGATCTGTTCTGGGCTCTTGTTTTTGCTCACCCAGCGCCCTCTCCCAAACCCCTGTTTCAGCTGTTGTCCATTTCCGCAAGTCCTCCCACCACCGTGGGTACTTGGTGCTGTGGTTGCCTTCCATCCCATTGCAATATTGCGCTTTGCCAGTACATATATTAGGTCCTTTATCTTACCCAACGCCTTCTTAAACAGCCCCAATAAACATGCCTCTGGGAATTGTATATCCAGGGTTACTCCCCCAGGGCCACCTTGGTTGCAATACTCTTCCAAAAATCCTGCATAATATCACATTCCCCAAACATGTGTGTCATACCCACATTCACTTTATTACATTTGGGACACCTCTGACTGCTAGCTCTTTAGAACTTTGATATCACCTCAGGCGTGAGGTATGCCCTTTGTGTGACATAAAACTGAAGCTTTTGCAATCTAGCATTCCTGGAGACTTTCTTGTAGTATGAGACTATTTTAACCCATTCTTTATCCTCAAAGGCTCTCCCCAAGTTCTCTCTCCCAGCCTGCTTTGCATTTCATATCTTCCCTGGAGTTCCGCTCTATCAGGACCTCATACAGCCTGGATATGGCGTGTCCTCCTTCTGAGATGTTTATCATGGTCTCTATGTCCTCGCACTCTATCGTAGCGCCTGCACCAACCAGCTATCTACCTATTATTGTGTTTTTAGTATAGCACTGTGCAATAGGAATTGTCCCTCATGTATGCCTGTGGTCACTTGCAGTTCTGAGAATTACAACAGCTTGTCACCCTCCCAGAGGTCCCCGATTGTTACTACTCCAGCCTGCAGTCCCCATTTATCTGTCACCACTGCCGCCAGTGGTGTCTGTGGTGATATCAGGTGTTTGATTCCTATAGTCCTGCAGGCCCTGTGCCGTATTTGTATTCCTAATACCACCAGCAATGGGTAATGTCTTGACTCTTGCGGGTGCACCCATATCAAGTCTTTCAGGTGCAATTTCCCAATTGCAGGTTGTAGGAGTGCAGCGTCCACTGTAGGATTGTCTGCAATCCAATTCACCACAAACTGCAACTGGCATGCCAAGTAGCACAATTAAAAATAAAGAATCCTCATCCCACCCTGCGCGTAGGGTCTTTGTAGCGTGTTAAGGGCCACTCTGTGCCTGATACCTTGCCACAAGAAGCTCCTGCATTCCCTGTCCAACCCATGGAAAAAACTTAAGTATATAGTATGTGATATTTCCAAAGGATTTCAATAGTCTGCGTAATGCAACCATTTTAAGTAGGGCCGCTCTACCAACCATCGACAGGGGAAGTTTACTCCAGAATTGCATGGACTTAATCAATCCATCTCTGACTCTAATGGTATTTTATTTGTTTGGGGTCATGGTATATATTAAGTCTAAGATATCTAAAGGAGGACACACACCACGGCAGGGGCAGCATCGGTAGCTCAGAATCTCTCTTTACTGCCAACTGAGCCAGTGGGAATAGACTGGATTTGTTATTTATACCTATCCCAGTTAGTGTGCTAAAATTATCTAATGCCTCCAACACATATTGGAGGTTCTTGTCCAGGTCCTGTAAATATATCATGTCATCCGCATACATAGATACTATGTGTTTGACCCCATTTATTTATTTTCCTATATCGCTGTATTCCTGCCTGAGGTATGCTGCAATAGGTTATACCGCAATTATGTACAGCATTGGGGACAATGGACAACATTCTCTAGTGGCCTTCTGCAGCACCCATTTATCTGAGTAAGTAGCACCTGTCCTGACCCTCACCATAGGTTTAGTGTAAATTAATCTCACCCACTTCATGTAGTGTGACCCGAACCCCATTCTGCTCATTGTCGCATAGAGCCAGTCCCAATGGACTGAGTCGAATGCCTTAGTCGCATCCAACGATGCCACTGTGCAATATTCCTGTCTGTCTAAAGTGCTATCTATTATGTGGTGTAACCTTCTTAAATTCCAGGATATGTTCCTATTCGGCACATACCCTGTCTGGTCCGGGTGTATTATATTATTTATAACTCTTCGTAGTCTGCCTGCCAGCGCTGCTGTGAGAATCTTGCTACTCTGGTTCAGTAATGACAGGGATCTATAAGATCTGCAGTCTAGCGCTTTTGTTTGGTTTTAGTAATGGGATTAATAAGGTCTCTCTCATGCTCTCTGGCAGGAGCCCTATCTCATATGCTTCATTGTATACTTTTGCCAGCACTGGCACCAGGATACTAGCATATTCCTTATAATATTCACCTGGCAAGCCGTCTGTTCCTGTGGTTTTGCCCGAGGGGAGGGATTTTATCGTGGCCAGCACTTCATCTGCAGTTATCGGTTCATCTAACATACCTTTCTGATCGTTGTCTAGATTAGGCAAGTGTATTAAATCTAGTGCATCTTGGCGCGCCTCACATCTGTCTATACAAGTGTCTTCATATAGCTCCTCATAGTACTACCGAAATGCTAAATTGACCCCTGCTTGCGTGTTCCCTACCCTATCTTCAGCTGTTTGTATGGCATATATTGGGGTTCTTTTATTATTGCTTCTGTACAACCATGCTAATGTTTTCCCCTGTTTATCTCTCTATGCATGAGCTCATTCTATAAATTTGGCGAAACTGAATTTACCCAACCTGTCCCAGTGGGCGAGGCAAGTCTGTCGCAGCCTAATCTCCTCTTCGAAGCAGTCTTCCCCACCACTGTTCCGCCTCTCCAGTTCTGCAATTTTGGATTGTTTCCTCCATCTCCGCTGTAATGGCTTTTCTGACTCGCCCTGCTATCATTTCTCCCCTGATCACCACCTTGTATGATTCCCATCCTGTGCCCATTTGTTTAACGCTTCCTTCATTGATCTCCGTAAACTCTAATGTGCATTTCCCAACGTGTTCTTTGAATGCAGTATCCAACAGCGCTTCAAATCCTGAGTTTCCAGCTGGGTATTGGTGGGTCTTGCTGCGGCTATCGGCCATTTAAGCAAGAGTGATGCATGATCAAACAGGACTCTTGGTAAATGCTTTGCCTCTACAAACTCTGCAATATGTTCCGTAGATATGAATAAATAGTCCAATCTGGTATAAACTCTGTGTGGGGCTGAATAGTGAGAGTAGTTGCTGTCTTCTTTATGAAGCGACCTCCATATGTCCACTAGTTGAAATTGGGACAGAAGCGAATTCAGAACTTTTAATGTGGGGTCTGTCCTCTTAAACATGTGGTTGGATCTGTCTATTGTGGGGTCTAGGGTACAATTAAAATCTCTACCCCATACCATGGCTCTGTTCCTATGCAGACCTAGCCTTGCATACAGTGACTTAAAGAAAATCGTGGCATCGTGATTAGGGGCATAGGTGTTGACTACGTGCACTTTACTGTTTTCAAGCAAACCATGTATAATGACCATCCTCTCCTCGTCATCCGCTTTGGTGTGCAGCACTTTGAAGGGGTTATCCATGTGAGGACCCCCCCTTGTCCGTACACCGAATAGTTCGAGCCGACCACAACACCAACCCATTTTTCAGCCAATTTCTTCTGTTTCTGGTGATTTAGGTGGGTTTCTTGCAGTAGTGCAATCCCTACTTTGTCTTCTCAAGTATATGATCACTCTGTCTTTTACAGTAGTTGTTCAGACCCTGGATGTTTCAGGTCATAACTGTTCTGTCCCCAACCCTTGTGCATGTGACCTCTTAAGTTCGATAGGAGCAATAACCCAATTAGGGCTGTCGATTTTATCCGAACGTGTACTACCTATATACCTGTCAGCCCCCCCCATTAAAGAACTCCCCGACCCATAACCTGTAACCAAACATCCCATAACTTGAACTGTCCAGCGATGCAGCGCATGCTTAGACTTTCCCACTTTTACTCAAGTGTGGGGTAGCAGTAGGACCGTCGCAGGCGAAACCCTTCTGCTAGCCTTCTGTGTCCATGACATGTTTTTCCTGTAGTAAGCTGTTGCTTAGTGCCGCAGAGTTTATGCTCTTGTTCAGTATTCGCTCAGCCCCCCAGACGGTTCCTCCTCACGGGTTACACGACTACCATATGCAGCCCCATGAGGGCCTTCGGTTCTATTCGTGCCATTAGGATCCAATCGCTGGTATCTGAACACTGTCCATCCATTCTTATGCCTCCGCCAGTGTTTCAAAGAACAAGGCCTGTACATTGTGGAGAATCTTAAGTCTAGCAGGGTAAATCAACATGTATTTGAGACCCACCTTTTTCAGTCTCTCCTTCGTAGGGATAAATTGTGCCTGTATTTTCTGCGTCTGAAATGTATTGTCTGGGAAAAACACCAGCCTAGCAGAGGATCTTTGTATAATGCCCCGTTTTCGGGAGAAGGCCAGGATCTTCCCTCTGCCCTTGTAATTGAGGACCTTCGCTACGATAGGCCTGGGTGGAGCTCCTGGTGGAGGTCTTCTTACTAAGAAGCGGTGTGCGCGTTCTATGGTGAATCCCTGTGTTAGATTCCCAGGGCCTAACTCCTGTAACAGAAGATTCTCAATGTAATTGGTGGGGTCGGTCCCCTCCAGCAAGCCGACAATCCTGATGTTATTGCATCTAGCTCTACCCTCAGTATCTTCGGCTCTTTCCTCCAGTAATTTGACTTGTTGCTGCAATATATTCACTTACCTGGACATTTGCTTCCTCTTAGTAGTGTTTTCCTGCACTTGAGTTTCCAATTTGCTTGTGCATTCTGCTAGGCCACGTACGTCCTGCCTCAGTAGGCCTCGTCAATTTTGTTTTCTAGGGTGGCTTGTAATGCAGCAATGACATTGATAATCTGTTGGTTCCCCTGGTCAGCGGCTTCTCTCTGACTCTTAGCTTGTCCTGCCTCCCTAATCTTGTTTGTATCTTCAACCGGACTTTCTTGGCTCTTCGCGTAGGACTCCATGGTGGTCTGTTTGCCTTGGTTTTTGTTGTTTTTGGCTGCCATAGTTGCAGTGGGCCACTCTTCCCAACCACTGTGTAATTCGTGCACTCCAGTATCTCCCACGTGCAGTGGGCTCCGCTCCTCCTTTCATGCCTGATTTAGTTCACTCTTTACGACTGGGCCGCTCCCTGCTGCTAATTTCTTATGTTGTGTTTCCACCACTGTCCAATCTGTCCCTCTCCATGGGTGGACCTCACTGGCTTCACGGCTCTTCTCTATCACATCCTGCGTTTGTGCGATAACGCCAGGGCTGGTCCAGCTGCAGCGACGTATTCACATTGTTTCCTTTATGGTGCGCAGCCAAAGCTTACCATCCGCATCCCAGGTCAGGGGATGTTGTGTCTCGGCAACATCGACCCGCAGCCAAGCGAGCCTCTCGCTGTCCCGCTGTCACCTCCCCAGTTCCTCACCGGCAGGTCGGTCATGGCAGCACAAGTTTTCGATCGGTGCAGTTAGCGTACTGCACCGGTCCCCCTGCTGTTCCGGAGCCAAAGGCACTCACACTCCAGTGCCGCCGATTCAATCTCGTATGGCCGCCATTTTGCAGTATCGGATTTGGCAAACAGCGTTCTGCTTCTTCATTTCCTCCTGCCGGGCACTTCAGCGCTAGTTGTACTCCCTATTAAAACGCTGACGGCTTCCCACGTTAATTTTTGTCTGTTATAGGGCAACTCAGCAAACACTAAACCTTATCTTGATGGGATCCTCAGGAGCTCAGAACGGGCACGTCTTCCTTACATGGCGGTTGGCCACGCCCCCCAACTAGACTGCATGTTATGCTTCAAATGCTTGTTACCTGGTTTAAACTACTTCATTTTCCTCGTCTCAGTACTTGAGGGATTCTGGGAGTTTAAGTCCATAGGTGTCATTAGACACAGGATGTTTAAATAGTTCTTTTCAATGTTTACATAAAGGTACCTCAGAAGCAAAAGGTGTTGTTTTGGAGCTTTGTGTGTTTGTCATAGGTGGGGGTTTGAACAGGAAAGCATGAAGAAGAGGCTTCTTTACTTCTACGGGGGAGACAAGCAGCTGACAATATTAGGGTATTGGGTATTGAAGGGTCTTGTAAGGAAGGCATGACATCAATAGTAAGACAGACACAAGTGACCACAGTTCAAGGCTGTTTATTGAACTTTAACAAGGGTGTGATGAATGCCTATCTGATCCTAAATCTACAGATGGGAGCAAGCTACGACCATCAAATAATAATAATGCAGTCCTACTCAAGTCTCGTCAAAATAAAAGGACCTGTACTAAAAAAAAAAGATTGCCAATCCTTATCACTAAATACATATAGAGTAGGGTAGTGTTCATGAAAAAGAAAGAAGTGTTCACAAAATGATGTCAGGATGTTCAGGCGGTTGGCTTCCTTTCCTCACGTTTTCAGCACGGGACAAGGCGGTTCACTCGAGCATAACACACTCTGGCTTCTTGGGCATGAGACTACAGTTCCATTACCAGCATCTGGGCCTTCTGTGCCCAAGTCTCTTAAGTTATCAAAGTCTCTTGATGCAGAGTGCCTGATGTACCAAAACAAACAAAGTTCCTGTCCTTTTACAAGCACTCAAGTTGGGTGATTCACTATTCACCCTAGATCCGCCTCAGCCAGGCTCAGATCCTTCCTCTTACATAACAAGTCTACCTCACTCGCAGTTCATATTAGCTTTCGAAGACTTTCGAATGTGCACAGAATTTAGCTTGGCCCATTGCAGACTACTTCGATGGCACCATTCACATTTGCCACCTCTCAGTTGGATACCTAACAGAGACCTTCGAATGAGCACCCACGTAATGATGACCATTCTTTGTATGGTATCTATATTGGTCACAAGAGTTCAGTCACTCTTTGGATTTTCAATTATATTTGCGTTTCTCATCATACGCTTCACACACTGTTTCTACAGATTGCTTCATACAAAGTTGCCGCTACAACCTTGGTTCTAACACGGACCGGGCTGCTATCAATCTCCCTGACTCACTGGCTGTGCTGACTTTACTGGCACTGCTTTGTTGTAGGAGCCAAGGACAGTACCACGGCAGCAATCACTCCTTCCTGTCTTGGATATCGATGCGGGAGATCCCTGGGTACCTCCGACACACAATGCACCTTTCTTCAGCTTTAATTCTGGATCTTATGTTTCTTATTCCAGAGGGCTCATGAAAGTAACCGTTTCCCTCCTTGCAACCCTCTCTGGTCTCACCGTCTTTCACGTATTAAACTGCCATCTCGGAACTGCTGCTGCCTCGTGTTTTGCCTTGCTCAGAGTGTGCTTTCATGCTCCGCCTTTTATTTGTGTGAGGAAGTGTGATGGAAGTCAGGTGTGTGTAATTGTCAGTAATTGCCGGACTCTGCCTCACCCTTGTGTTGGGACATGTCAGGTACACGGCTCAGGTGTTAGTTTTTTCTCACAGTGAGCTGTCTGCGAGAAAGTGTTTGTGTTGGAAAAGGGGTGGGAAGAGGCTTTTGAGTTACTAAGTAGCCTTCCAGTCTCCCACTCCCCAGAGATGCCTGCATCCAGATGATCCTCCCGTACTGGTCCATCCCCAGGAACTGGATCAAAAGCAATGGCCGTGTCCTAGCCACCCTTGGATGACAAATCCCCACGGACAAGCGGGTGAGTCACCTTCTGATTTCACAGTCTACCTTATGGGAAAAGGGGAGATACCGCGTCTCATACAATGAAGTCCTAACATCTGAATGTCCGTGTCCTCCAAATAATAAAATAAACAAAGGAAACCTAACACCAAAGAACTATAAAGAATGGCAGCGGGCTAGTCCTACGACTCACCGTTGTTACCAAGAGTTTAGGCCAGGGCATCATCGAACTCCATGTCTATAGCCTGGAGGTGGGACTCAGCTCTCTCCTCGAGGGCTCGCAGGGACGCCGCCATGCTCCTTTCCAAAAATGATCTCACTGACACAAAGCTCTAAACAATGCTGCCCCCAGCTACCTTACGAATAAACTACATAAAAGAACCTCTATCAGACCTACCAGAGTTGCTAACGCCAATTGCCTAGTAGTACCTAGATATATGTTAACTACGATTGGTGGCAAAAGTTTCCCAGTGAAGGCTGCCAAAATTTGAAACCAACTTCCAAATAACCTGAGAGCAGTCCAACCTTACCCACTCTTTAGAAAAAACGCCATCCAACATATCATCTCCAATGACCATTAGTCACCCTATCTCCTAAGCCGAACTTACCTTTTGCCCACCCTATCTCTAAGCTATGGTACTATGCCACCATTCCTTTACTCCGAGCTGAACTATGTCTTACTATCTGCACTGTTATGTGTAATTTACTCCGCTATTTTGTGAATCCTTGTACATTATTGCAACTTGTATAATATGTAACATTGTAAGCTTTGCATTATCTTATTGCTGCGCCCTGTTACCTTTGGGTCTTGTGCGCATTGGAAGTTAATAAACAAACAAGAATTCCCAGGACACTGCCATACCACTCTCGATACATGTTTATACACAGAAAAATTCAGGGGATGGCGAGATTGAACGTCGTATGGTTAGAATAGGAAATACTATTGTTCATCCAGGGACACCTTTTAATCCACCCTGTGAGAGGCAGACAACTTTTAGATGGTTTCTCAAACTTTGCCATTTGATAAAAGTATACGTTTCATCAAACGCCTCACTATCCCTACTCTGATGAGGATTTCCCTGCCTATTAAAACTAAAAGAAAACACACTAACAGAGGATATTTTGCCCTCAAATTTAAACATCAAATACATAAAGAAATATATGGCAATCTTTAATAACATCAACAATGATATTCATAGTCTTTCTTGGTAACCTGGGTGAACCCCCATTCCTCAGGTTTCAAGGTAATTTCAGTTCCAATGTTCAACAAAAAGAAACAAAGAAATCCAGGTTATTAATAAAGTCTCAATTCAGTTCTTGGCTCCTTCAATAGGTTAAAAGGACGTTTTGTTAACCAAGGTTCAAACAACAGAAAAGCTTCTCTTCCTGCTCGAAATAAAGACGTTCCACTTCATCAAATAACAAAATGTTGTTTCCAGCCAAGATGCTTTGCCACAACTTCCACTTGTCCAGGAAGAAACGCCTCAGTTCTTTGTTAGGTTCAAATAGACACACATGCTGGTAATTTTAATGAAACACAGCTTTAATCAACACTTAGTGTTTATTTATGATTTTAGGAATCAATTGTATATTTGTCAGGATGACTTCACATCACCTCTACTTTCATCTTAGCAGCTCTCAGTTTAGAGTAACTTCTGCATGATTTCACCATCAAGGTCTACTCGTCTGCCTTATAGGATTCCACCTTCAATTGTGCTACTGAATTATCAAAATATACTAACAACCAAAAACCACCACAACTTCAGTACTTTGTGGCTTTAAACAGTTTTCAAATATGGCACCTTCAAGTAAGCAAGGAACTCTCCCTCTAAATATTCCCTTTTCAAAGGGGCAGCCTTTTGCCACTCATGTCTGTCTGCAACAACAGCAACCCAAAATTGCCCTTACGATACACTTCTCTCTTCTTCCTACTGGATTTGACAATGTGGGTTGTATCAGCTTTAAAGAACTACAAGTAGCAAACTTCCCTTTGCCCAACCTTGCCTTTACCTGTTGGTATTCTGCGAGCCAGGATAATTTACCCAGAAGCTTTGTTTTCAGTCTCTCTTGGCTTCAGGTAATGCTTGCACAGTCTTGGCTTCAGCAATGCTACTGTTCTGTTTGGCTCACGGCAATGCTTACACCATTTTTTGGCTCTGGGAAATGCTGGTTTCACTCCAATTGAAGAAACACTTTGTTCACTCTTGGCTTGGGTAATCGTTGCTCTTTACAAGTTGTAATGATACTGTTCAATTACTTAGCTTCTATTGTTAGATGTATTTAACTGCTTGAGTATAGATTTAGAGATACTCTTCCTCTCAGAATCTTTATTTAGCACACGTGACCATTCCTTTGTGTTTTCACAAAAGTAAAGTTCGATGATTAAGTTTCACTGAATTTCTTCCTCACGCAAGTGAAAGAAAGGTTATTCGCTTATACGCGAGGGCTACATTTCAGGTGTTCCATTGTTAAACAATCACTGGTCGGTTTAGCATGGTGTTTGCTCATATGCAAGTGACTGTATTCCGGGATACTGTTGCTGCCAGTGCTTGAGCGAGGAATCGGAATGCACAGTTAGACTCACCGGCTTCTGTATTCCTTCCTTTGTGTGCTGCAGGACTTCTGGCTTCTTTTTAGACGCACAGCCTTCCTTGTTGAGGGTGTCTCCGGTCCAGCCACACACTTAGGGAGCCTTTCTGAGATCCACGGTTTCGCAGCACCTTATGGCCACAGTCTCCTGCACACTTCCTACTGCGCAATCTCTACAATTAGGTTCACATGGAGAGAAGCAATTTTCCTTAACGCCTTCTGCTGCGCAACCTCTGCACATCAGAGTTTGGGGGAACAGGACTCTCACACAAAGTCCTGGCATCACTTTACTTCTCCCACTTCTGCCTGGATTGCAAACACTGTGCTTTCTTCTTCCTGCTGCTTCCACTGCTGCTGCACTCAATCCAGCCACAGTTCCATCTCCTTCTAATTGCCTGCAGTGGAGGGGGCATTTTAAGCCCCTCAGCTTTCCTCAGGTGTGGGCTATTAGGCTTAACTGCCTGACTACTACTGCACTGTTATGCTCACCTGGTATCCACGGGGACGCCCTATGCCCTGGTTGCCGGATTCACACTGGACCCTTCCGATTTCTGGACTATGCCTTCTATGGAGGTTGGGCCTGAAAACACAGGAGGACTGGACTTAGGAACAGATTTCGCTTCCCCCTGGACTCGATCTGATGGCCCACTCCCTCACCTTGTTGTGATGTCTGGCGTGCTCTCCCTCCTGCCTTCTGTGCAGGGGCGTGTAGTTTTCTGCGGGTTTGAGCGACCAAGTTAACTTCACTGGTGCCAACCCATTCAAGTGTCTTTAAAGAGGTAAGTCTGGTTATAGCAGTCTTAAAATGTCCTTGCTTTCCTTTCTTGCGATTAATGACTTTTCCTTACTTATTCCCCCCTAGGTGCACGGAGGTTCGGTGGATGCGCAGCTTGGATCGGGGTCCTACCAGGATGGACGCAGGAGCGTATGACAGATGGTAGGTCAAGTGCGAAGTGCGGCGCGATAATATCTTCTTTTGCTAACCTGTATTCTTTATGCCTTTTCAGGTCGCAATGGTCTCTGGGTGTGTGAAGATTTCCGGAGCCGCGCCGGCCAAGAAATGCCCAGCCCGGTGAGGTTCTCGTGATTACTGTCGTAAATGCTGTGAGGAACCTGTTTTAACGTTGTCCTTCTTTCTTTCTCCCTCCAGGTGCTTCATTCCGGTGAGTGTGTGGTGTCCCGATGATACTGCCGACTGGATGGAAGGCCGTGAGCAGCAGGAAGACGGACAGTCGTCGGATGGAAAGTTGCAGGTAAGCAGAGACTGCTAATGATGTTCTTTTGTCTCCTCTGTAGGTCAGCTGTTCAACGATCGCCGGTTTCTGGTCTCTGGACACGATGAGCGTCACGCTGCTAGCTGCAGAATAACGCGAAGAACGTTCTGTAACTTGGGTGGGGTTTATATAGCCCTCTAGTAAAGTAGTCCAGGTAAAGTAGTCTGGGCTACAACACCCAAAACACTGCACCGCACAGTTTGGTTCTAGGAACTAGGCTGTGTGGGTGCCTCCAAGTTGGCTGCAGGCCTCCAATGAAAAAGTAGTCCCTTCAAGACAGTGTTCCATCCTGAACATGAGGCTGGCGCCAAAGGTACCAGGACTGACTCCAGGAGAGTCTATGAGGATATTGCAAGGCCCTTGGGGCCCCAAGTGAACCTTGAGCCTTAACCCTACCTGGCATGTGACCATGCCAGTGGGGTTTTGGGTCACGGGTCGTGACATGCACCATTGCTCGTTAGCCCTCTTTCTCATCCCAGTACTCTTGGGATTATGTGACGTGTAGTCCCCAACAGCAAAATTAGTTTCTCTGACTTTTCCTGTTTGGCAAAAAAACCATTAAAAGTGTGGGATTGCAAGGAAAGGTAACAGGGGTTTCACAGTCTTCCTGGCCTGTTCCCCCCCCCACCCGATGTGATCTTCCCAAAGAACACAACCCCCAGGGTCGGGATCAGGAAGTGTTTGCTCTTCCCTTGACACATGAGAAGGGTCCCAGGGCAGGTTTATTGGTGGGGTCAGGGGGTGTCATTACTGATTCATCACAACCCCCCTAGCCTGAAAATGACACTGAACATTATATAGACTCTTATGGTGATTGTTGTTTAATTACCTGTACTTCTGAGGAGTACGCAGAACAGGGAGAAAGCATACGTGGTGTCTGCAAGGCATGGGTTCCAAAAGATGGTTGGGATAGGAAGATGGAGAAGGAGTTATAGGTTAATATAATAACCATTGAGGGGAGTTTAAATATGCAAGTCCAACTTCCTAAACATGTGCCCAAGTATAAGTTAAGGAAACTCTTTTAGCAAGGTATTACGCACCTGGCAGTAACGTGGTTGTCATCTTTTTTTGGTCTGGTATTGTATTGAGGGTAGATGTCATTTTATCACACTTTAGATAGTTTTTCGATTGGTTGTTGCAAAGTAAAAGACATGTGTAGCAAAGTATTTTTGGTATTTCTTTTATCACACCTATATTGTTAGATAAGGTTATGTAGTTTGGATTTATTTTTATTATGAAGATTGAACTTTATTAAGTATTGTTGTAATGAGCTAGAGGTCTGCCATGTTAGAATAGGCCGTTGTTAAAGGCTGCAGACTTTGCCATTTTAGTGTGCCAAGCCACATTTCTTGATCTATTGTAATTGAACTGAATTTTATTTCTGCTGTTGGGCAGAAAGCTCCAAGCAGCCACGGTCCGGATGGAAACGGATGCTGAACAGTTTCCACTTAATTGTTGTGAGGGAGGAAGTTCTCAGGGGCCTGAAATGAGACCCGAGACAGCAGGTGCCTTCCCAGATGATGGACAAATTAATATACAATGGTTGTGAAGGACACAATGAGATACGTGAAAAGACCCAGGACAGCATTGTTGCCAAAAACATAGAACTAGGCTGTGAGCACAGCACCCCCACTGAAAGTAGGGCACTTGGTTCAGTGGTAAAGTGCCTTGGTGAAACAACTGTCCGTGTAATTCATGGAATAAATGTGCATCGAAATCTAGGGCGCAAGCGTGAAAATCGAAGCCCTGCGCGAGACGCACAGAGAAGGCGCACACTGTCCAGCGCACACACCTAAAAAGGGGGCGGAACACGCGGAATGGGGAACAACACAGGAAAATGTTACGGGGGAAGTACCGCTGCGAAATCCTCACAACGCGCGCTAACAACACGTATTCATGGAATTGAACAGGGCAAACCCACGCGCGCAAAAAGACGCTCAAAGCCGGAAACACGTACGCCACTCGAAAGCAGGCATAAGCGCCCCCACGCAGCATAAAAGTGCATGCAAACAACAAACAAGCATATACAGCTACAATCAATGTCACATTTCTCGCAGCCGTGATCGTGGGACACTGCAGGAGGAGGATAGCCAGGCCCTGCATTTTATTACCCAGCACCAGCCTTTTTGGGATGCCTGATGACCAGGTCTATGGCAGGTATAGGTTTCCACCCCATATCATCCTAGACCTGGTCACTGAGTGGGAGGATGACCTCACATCACCCACCTTGTGCTCCCAAGCACTGAGCCCCTTGGAAAAGGTGCTCAATGTCCTCCATTTTTTGGCCACTGGGTCATTTCAGTGGACAACTGCCATAGTTGGGGGCATCTCACAGCCCACGCATTCACGCTGCCTACACCAGGTGTTGGCAATCATGCCTGCACGCCCCTCAGTCCGCAGGCACATAAACATGCCCAGAACACCCGCAGAAAGGCAGGCCGTGGTCCAGGACTTTTACAGGGTGGCACACTTCACCAAAGTTTTTGGTGCCATAGATTGCACCCATGTGGCCCTACGTCCACCTAGGGCCACTGTAGCAACCGCAAGCACTGGCATTCCATCAACGTGCAGGTTGTATGCAATGCCAAGGGAATCATCACCTCTGTCTATGCAAACTATCCCGGGTCCACCCATTACAGTTTCATATTTAGAATGTCAGCCCTACACCGGGACCTGGAGCTGGGAGGCATGGCAACACATGACTCATTGGTGAGTACAAATGCCTGTGCACATGCATACATGTCTCACACAGACAAATACACAAACCCAACTAATGACAACCATTATCACCTCCCCAGGGGACAGTGCCTACTCTCGGAGCACCTACATGATGACGCCATTACAGAACCCCACCACCCCACCCCAGGTAAGATACAACGCAGCCCATATTGCAACCAGGGGCATAGTGGAGCGCACATTCAGAGTGCTCAAGTCATGTTTCCACTCCATTGACCGCTCTGGTGGGCAGCTACTATATGTGCAGGATCATTGTGGCAGCATGTGTCCTGCACAACGTTGCAACACGGTGGGGCATACCAGTGGACATGGTGGTGCACCCACATCCCCAACAACATGCACGCCCCTTGCGCATTGGCAGCCCGTACCCAGCTTGTGGCTACATATTTCACCTAAAATCCCACCCCTGCTGAGTGCACACAGGCCTGGCACATTCAAGGTGACAATCAATGATGACAAAGGGACAGTCAACTGTCACAACCTTACCACCCTGAGACTATCCTTGGAATTGCAGCATTGTGTGCATCCCTAGCCACTGAAACAAACACAATCCTGTGTGACCAAAAGGCACACATGCAAGCTACCGATGCCTCCACCCCCATGCAAAACAGCACAGCAAAATCCTGGTATGTCACCTAAACCCCCCTAAACCCCATGTCACCCGCCCGACACACCATGCCATGGCATGCAATGTGAAAACTCCAAAATAAATACACAACACATGACACAACTGTCACAAAGTGCACTGTGACAAATGGAAACAGGACAGAGACAATTCCCCCAGACACTGACTCCGATGAAAAGACTGATCCAAAATATCCAACCTATACCAAAAGGACATAAATGCATGTCACCAAAGGTTAGAAATACAAAAGTTTGAATATTTGGTGGCATGCATTTCAGACAATTCCCAAGAAAATGTGGCCCCGCAACACTCCGCTCACTACACTATCCAGTAAAGTGAGCGGGGGTTGCGGGCTGGAAACCCCTGCAGTTGCAGAAAAAATAATCAAAATAAATGAACATGCAGTGCCAGTCCCAAATCACGAAAGTGAAAGTGAACCTGCGCAGCAGGGACACATGTCTCTGAAGGTGAGTAGTGTGTGCATGGTGGTATGTTGGGGGTGGGGTTGGGTGTGTGTGTGTGTGTGTGTGTGTGTTGTGGGTGTGGGTTTGCAGGGGTATTCAATGCATGGTTGCATGTGAAATGTACAAACCTTCAGTGTTGCATACATTTCCATGTGAACCACTCCGTTGTGGACTCATCGGCAACGGAAAAATCTCCATCGCCCAACACATCAAAAGCAAACCCAACACAGGGCTATCTATTTACCAGCATAACATATCATGAACACAGGCATCCATGATGTCCGTACAGATCCTGCTCTGTCCTTCCTTGTCCACACAGTTCCATCCTTGCGAGCCCACGGAAAGGGGAAGCATGAGTGGCATATGTGTCCGAGCCCCAAGCCACTAACACAAGACAAGCCTGTATGGGCACAGCCAGAACACACATTGGATGCCTTCGATGCCACAAAGCAACACACTGTGACATGAATGCACAATAGACAGAAAAATGGCCATTGTCGACCACAGGGGTGGGGGGGCACCCAGGAGGGGGGAGGTACAGGGTATACCTCAACACCCACATGCGTTGATGTTGAGACAAAAAAAAATGCTCCATGGGCTCATGGTCGACACAGCTAGGCCAAAGTGAGAGATCAGTCATCGCTGTTGTCACCCTCTGGCTGATTATCAGGAGGTGTGCGTGGCAAGGGTGCCTGCCCACGCATATCCCCGGCATGTCCCTCCATGGCAGCAAGCATGCGCGTCTGGTAAACCTGGTCCTGCAGGAAGATGGCACGGAGGTCCCAATGCAGCACCTCACGTGTAGCATGGATTTCCTCCTGCAAGGTAGGTCTCGCGTGTAGCACAGAGTTCTGCCTGCATGGCCTGATGTAACAGACCTCCTCATGGCTTGCATGGAGTTCAGCCGAGATGGTGCGTTCCAGCTGCTCCATCCGCTGTTCTGCCCGTGTACCCTAGCCCATCAAAAGTGTAGCCAGAGTACGTCTGAGGGAGATGTTCTCTTCCCTCAGGGCTTCCCTGTGGGTCTCTGCCTCAGCAGCCATGGCTGTGCGCAGAGCCTCCAGTTCTGCCCGTCGTTCCCTGTTGGCGGCCAACATGTCCAACCTGTGTGAGCGACACGTGAACCGCATTGCCTGCTGCTGGAGCTCCACCTGCCTATCAGGGGGGAGAATGGAATCGGCCACACATTCCATGCCCTGAGCCATCCTCTCAATAGCTGCTCCCTGTTGCTGTGCAATTGCATACATGTGATTCTCCCACACAGTGTTCCCCAGTGGCACACGGCCACTGTGTTGTCGGACAGTACACCTGTGGCTGCAGGACTGCATTCCCCTGTCGATCTGCTGCCCCAGGAACAGGAGCAACTGGTGTGAAGCGTGACCCTGCACTCGTAAGCAACACAGGTGGACATTCCAACACTGACTGGCCCCTTGAGGGTTCTACCCCCACTACAGGTCTGTCGGGCAGAACAGCATCCACTGCAGAATCACTCACCTGTGACGGCATGGATTGATGAACGTCCGTTTCAGCATCAGAGTCAAAGAGATCCTCCGAGGTGTACCCAGAGACAGTCTGGGACAGGATGGTCTGGAGCACCAATGGATGCTCATGGCCTACCACACCATGCCCTCCACTGGTGCTTGGTTGGTGCCCTGAACCCTCCACCCTCTCTGCCATCTCCCTCCTCTGCTTCCAGTGCCTCATCACCTGTAACAAAACAACAAAAAAAACTCATGAGCACACGTCACCAGCACATACCACACACATAGACATCACAACATTGACAGCCAACACATGAGGCAGACATGTCACACATGACACAAACTCCGGCATGCATGCAGTGGAAATTAAATGGAAGGTGACCCTGAAAGCAGACATGAATATGTGTCAAATGTGAAGCCTACACCAGATCCTACAGTTGCAGGCCCGTCTGGAGTCGAGTGGTAAGTGTCCATGTGTTCTTGTCCAGCGTAGTGCATGTTGAGGTGTGGCTGGAGTGTGCCCCTTGTCCTCATGTCTGGCATGCCCCATGTATGGATGCCTGCGTGCAGGGATATGGCCGTGTTGCATGTGAGTCCAGTCAAGCGTGTTCCACATCAATGGTGTCTTTGTTGCAATGCATTATGTGCACTGGCATGTAATGAGGTGCACATGTTAGCATGCCTGTGTCTGGACTTGGCCATGTTTAGGGTGTGATACATGGATGCTTGTCACCTTCATGGACATGCATGGTGTACACGTGCGTGTGTCTGAGTAGTGTGTGCGTGACTGGTAACACCATGGCTGCATGAAGCATGTTAGCAGAAAAGGCCTCCTGTGCTCTTTGCAGCTCCGCTGCGAGCACTTCTCCGCCCCCACCAGCTGGAATCCAGATCAGCTGTTTACTTTTCTTTCGGAGCAGGCCGCGTGTTCAGCCGACTCAGTTCCATCTAAGATGAATGCCTGCATCTCCATGACTCCAGCTACAACAATAGGATCAGCTGGGGCCACGAAGTTCACCGCCGCAGCCCAAGGTCCTGATTTGCTATGTCAGCCCGCCCGCCCCTCCCCTCCTGCTTTAAATGGAGGGGGAGTGGGCCGAGAGGCGAAGCCGACGAGAGAAGGCCAGGAGAAAAGGCCTCCTGTGCTCTTTGCAGCTCCTCTGCGAGCACTTCTCCGCCCCCACCAGCTGGAATCCAGATCAGCTGTTTACTTTTCTTTCAGAGCAGGCTGCTGCTCCAGCCCGCCCACGGCCGTGTGTTCAGCCGACTCAGTTCCATCTAAGATGGATGCCTGCATCTCCATGACTCCAGCTACAACAATAGGATCAGCTGGAGCCACGAAGTTCACCGCCGCAGCCCAAGGTCCTGATTTGCTACGTCGGCCCGCCCGCCCCTCCTGCTTTAAATGGAGGGGGAGTGGGCCGAGAGGCGAAGCCGACGAGAGAAGGCCAGGAGAAAAGGTCTCATATGCTCTTTGCAGCTCTTCGCTGCTCGTCTGCCGTGTGCCCAATTCCGATGCCGTGCCTAGAAGGTAAGAAGCACCACCCCTGCAAGCTTCTCCCTATCCAATGCTGTACCTCAAGGCGCATCAGGTTGCGCGCACGTACATTGCAAACCGACATCAACTCACAGCCCATCCCCACAAGCACCCATAATACACGCCTATGCTCACGCACTGTACAACCCTATATACTCACTGATAAGGCCAGGCTCCCCCACAAAACCTCAAAGCCTGCATCTACTACATGTACTACCATCACAGCGACCAACAAAGTACTTAACTCTTCGTATTACTGTACTGCCCCCATAACGAATGTGACTACAAATGTGACCACCATCTCTGAAAAGGAGCCCCCCAGTGTAAAACCTGCGGTATGCAATTCTTCTACCACCATTTTGAATGCTATTGTGCCAAATGCTATGCCACTTGTGTCCACTACCTCTGAAAATGAGCCTCCCAGTGTAAAACCTGCGGTATGCAATTCTTCTACCACCATTTTGAATGCTATTGTGCCAAATGCTATGCCACATGTGTCCACTACCTCTGAAAATGAGCCCCCCAGTGTAAAACCTGCGGTATGCAATTCTTCTACCACCATTTTGAATGCTATTGTGCCAAATGCTATGCCACATGTGTCCACCACCTCTGAAAACGAACCCCCCCAGTGTAAAACCTGCGGTATGCAATTCTTCTACCACCATTTTGAATGCTATTGTGCCAAATGCTATGCCACATGTGTCCACTACCTCTGAAAACGAGCCCCCCAGTGTAAAACCTGCGGTATGCAATTCTTCTACCACCATTTTGAATGCTATTGTGCCAAATGCTATGCCACATGTGTCCACTACCTCTGAAAATGAGCCCCCAGTGTAAAACCTGCGGTATGCAATTCTTCTACCACCTTTTTGAATGCTATTGTGCCAAATGCTATGCCACATGTGTCCACCACCTCTGAAAACGAACCCCCCAGTGTAAAACCTGCGGTATGCAATTCTTCTACCACCATTTTGAATGCTATTGTGCCAAATACTATGCCACATGTGTCCACTACCTCTGAAAATGAACCCCCAGTGTCAAATCTGTGTTGTGTATCTCCCCTAACACCCAGAGCGCAGCCCCCCCCTCCACCTCACCCTCTTTCATCATGAACCCCCCCCAGCCACTACTGAACCCCACCTGAAATGCGCCATGATTAACGCTAGGTCCATCAATGCCCACGCTCTAGACATCCATGACCTCCTAACCTCCCAGGACTTGGATCTACTCATGATCTCAGAAACATGGCTACATGAGGCCTCCGGCCCCGTGCTCTCCCTCGCCCTACCCCCTGGCTACTCCATTACTAGACAAGATCGCCTCTCCAAAGGTGGAGGTGTAGCAATTATTGCCAAAGACTGCCTCTCTATCAGAAAGGTAGAGAAATCCCTGACCAACAACAACAGCGACTACCTCCAAGTCAAAATAACCCTCTCTCCCCACTGCACCATTACTGTACACACTGTCTACCGCCCTCCAGGCCCAACAGGAGACTTTCAAGCCTCTCTCATCCACCTCCTCTCTGACAACCTCAAAAAACAGTCTAAAGCCATTCTCCTTGGGGATGTCAACCTAGGGCTCCGGGATAGCAAGGACGTAGCAGCCAAAACCCTTGACTCTGCCCTCAATGCTCTAGGCTGCAAGAACACCATCCTGAGCCCAACTCACACCCAGGGCAGAACACTCGACTGGATAGCACAGCACAACTGCCCACTCATCATCACAGGAAACAATCCCACCCCATGGTCTGACCACCACATCATCACTTTTAGCATCCTCACCACTAGCTCCCCTGCTGCCCCCTCATCTCAACCGCTCCCACCCTGCCTCGCCAGAAGCTCCCGCCAGCTCACGAAGGAAAGGCTACTGCCCTTCCTCCAAGGCCCAGCCTTCAGACCACCTTTTTCATCAGACCTAGAAACACTCGCAACAACCTATGATGTTGCCATTAAAGCAGCTATCAACTCCATTGCCCCTCTCAAACCTCGCAAATCCAAACCCACTACCCACTCCAACTCTTGGATCACCCCTGACCTCCTCACACTCCGAAATGAGAAAAAAGCCGCACTCACACAGTGGCAAACGTCCCACTCTGAAAAAGACAAGATGATCTTTAAAGCCCTATCCACCAAATACAAAAAGGCAATCACCCAAGCAAAGGCCAAATCCTTTGAATACAGAATCTCGGAAGCCCAATCTAGCACAAAAGAAATCTTCGCCATTTTCAGGGAGCTCGAGACACCCACTCCCGCCCCCCAGAATTTCATCAAAGACAAAGACTGGTGTGATGAAATACAAACGGCCATGCTAACCAAATTAAGCCTCCTCAAAAACAAAATACTAGCCACTAAACAAGCCTTACCCAATAAGCATATCCCCTTCCCACCACCTGCCCCGGATCCCCCCCTACCCTTCTCCTTCAAACCCATTCAGGAAAAAGACATCATCAACATAATGAGGAACATCAAACCCTCTAACTGCAAAGGCGATGCATGCCCAGCCTCCATTATCAAAGACTGCATGGAAGCGCTAGCTCCCTTCCTAACAGCCTTTGTGAATGCCTCCTTGACCACAGGGAAAGTCCCCGCCTCCCTCAAGGAAGCTTGGGTACGCCCTCTTTTGAAAAAGCCAACTCTCGATCCCACCTCACCCAACAATTACAGACCCATCACCACTGTCCCATTCCTCCTCAAAATATTGGACAAAGCAGCCTACCTGCAGGTCCAGCACTTCATTGAAGAGAACAAACTCCTTGGACTCCGCCAATCTGGCTTCCGCCCCAGACACGGGACCGAAACCGCCCTACTTGACATGAAAAACCAGATGGACGATGCTAGAGACTTGGGTAAACCAGCACTTCTCCTACTCCTTGACCTATCCGCGACCTTCGACCTCGTGGATCATAGTGTCTTATGCCACCACATTTCCTCCACTGCCAAATTCTCCCCAGAGGCCACAGCCTGGATCACCTCTTTCATACAAGACAGAACCATGCAAGTATTCTCTGACCTAGCCGCCGCATCACCAACCATTATACTTTGTGGTGTACCCCAAGGCTCCTGTCTCTCCCACACCCTATACAACATCTTCACACGACCCCTCATCCTCGACGCTATGGGCATATCCTACACCAACTACGCCGACGACACGCAGATCCTCCTCACTCTCACAGGGAACTATGACACTGACTCCCTGACCCTCAACAACCTCTACAACACCATCTGAGCCTGGATTGCAGACAACGGTCTATGCCTCAACTCTGACAAGACAGAACTCCTCCTGGTAGGTTCCCCCGACACACTAAAAAATCTAGATGCCCAATTCAGCCACTTCACCATTGACTCCATTAAAATTCCGGTCTTCGACTCTATCAAAACTCTGGGAGTCTACCTGGACTCCAGCCTATCCATGGATAGACAAGTCAGCGCAATAGCCTCAGCAGCTGCATATCATGCCAAACTTATCAACGCAGTCAGACCCTTTCTCTCCAAAGAGAACTGCACCAACATAGCCAGAGCCATCACCGGCTCTAGGCTAGACTACTGCAACGTACTCGTTCTAGGAACCTCCAACAAAAACTTGGAGAGACTACAATTAATACAGAACAATGCTCTCCGGGCAGCCCAAGGCATTGCTAAAAGAGAACACATCTCTGAAGCCAGAAAACTAGCCCACTGGCTCCCAATAAAGGAAAGGATCATATTCAAAGCCCTGACACTGACCCACAAGTGCATTCACCTCACTGCTCCAGCATACCTCTCTCAAAGGATCCACCCCGTCTCCACTACCAGGCCAACCAGATCACCGTACACCAACATGCTCTCGGTGCCACTAGTAAAAAGAGTAAAAGCGGGCGGATCCAGCTTCCCCTATCTAGCGCCCACTCACTGGAATGCCCTACCTCCCACTATCCGAGGGGAGGCCTCCCTCACCACCTTCCGCAAAACTCTGAAAACTACCCTCTTCACATAAGACCCGACACACCAGCACGAATACTTATCATATATGTTGTAATATACGTCCCAATGCAATATCTGTAACAACAGTATGATATCTTGTAGTATTCATAATGTGTTATCAATCGCTTTCATGCCTGTACCATGTAACTAAGTTATTGCAAGTAACAGCGCCTCAATGCCCCTGGGCTTCTTGCGCGCTATATAAATATAAATAAATAAATAAATGTCATCATGATGTGTGAATTGACTGATGCGGCCAAGTTGTCCATGAATGCACTGTGACAGGAGGTAGACATGGCCAGATGCATAACTGTCTGGTGGTGTGTGTGCATGTGATGTGCATGTCCCATAATGCATGTGAGGTTCAGCCCCCCTTTTGATGTTCCAACAGTGCCTCGAACATGGATGCGAATGTCCGTTGCACGTGCCATGCTGGTTTGTGCATGTGTGTTGCTTGCGCTGACCCGTGTGTTGTGGAGGGTGATGATGGTTATGACGTCTGACAGTGCCACTCATGTGCATTTGCTTTGTATCTAGCAGACATTTGTTCGGTGCCCTTATGCTTGTGTTCAATGTCTCCCTGTTTACAGCAGCGATGGAGGAAGAGGGTGGAGACAGCGCTGTGGAGAAAAGCAGCAGGGATGCCTCGACAGGCGGAGACACAAGGCCCAGTCACCCTCCCACATTGCAACATCTTCCGGGAGCAAGGGGACTGGTGCCGCGTCCACGACTATGGCCGCAGCTGCCGATGGGCTGCTCAAGAAGGCAAGGTTGGACGTGGGATCCTCGGCAGCGGAAGTGGCAGGAGAGCCCCCACATGGGCAATCCAATGTGGAAGACGATGTGGAGGCATCCAGTTCGGTGGTGGACGAGAAGGAGGCGGCGGCCGCATCAGAACAGCACATGGGGCCTGGAGGGGGTGATGCCACAGGTGCACTTGGTGCAGTCTACGGGCAGGAGGCAGCACAGGTCACCGCATAGGGGCCTGTGCCTAATCCTGTCCCTGATCCTGCGACTGCATCAGTGCGCACCTGCAGGCATGCCTCAGTCCAGGCCGTTCCGCAGGTAGGGAATGGGTCCACATCAACTGTCCCTCCTCTACCTGCGGACCTGGCAATCTGTGACAGGGTTGAGCCTGTGCTAGTCAGTGTCTCGATGCCACAGCCATCATTCGTGATGACGTGCATGGTTCCTGGTGAGACCATACACGTCATCACGAAGAGGTCTGTACCATCCTGGACAGGCTAGCACGGCTCATTGTCGCGGGTTTGCTACATGTGCTGGGCCCTGATGCGACCCTCTCCTCCTCTTCCTCCACTATGCGCCAGTCGTCCTCCCTGCTGTCTTCCGGCCCAGATGCCACTGCAGCCAGTCTGGTGGAGATCACATCCCTGCCACAGTCGGGAGTCGGAGGTTCGGCAGAGGTGGTCACCCCAGCAACAGGACCACTGGCAAGGGAGGTTGTGCAGGCACCTTCCAGCAGGGCATGTGCACAACGGCTCCGGGGGTTGGCATCGGCAGTTGTGGTGGCACAGGCACATGGCATCAAGGCAGCAGCAGGCTCAAACGTAGGCAGCATCAGGACACAGGGCCAACTACATCACAGGGGCAGACATCAGGCATTGGGCAGGAGGACCCAGGACAAAGAGTGTATTCCGTGTGGCAGCGGTTGGGCCGGCAAATAGGTGCAGAGCGGCGGCGGGCAGAGATGGAATGACTCACCATGGTTAGGGCGGAGAACTCCATGTGGCGGGCAAAGAGGCGGGTGGAGTTCCTCGAGGAGACTCGCAGATCATTTTTAACTGTATTTTATCTGTGGATAGCCATTTATGTTGGCGTCTGATGGCGGAGATGTGTAATCTTTTCTTTATACCAAGCGCTGCTTGCAAGGCGTTATTTTGTAATGTTTGTAGTCTCTGAATGGTAATGTTGTTAGCGCCACTATAGAGGGCATTGCAATAGTCGATTCTGGAGAGTATTGATGCTCTGCCAGGATCATACAACTGTCATTAGAAAGGAATGGCTTGCCAGCTCTTGTCCGCTTGTAAGTGTAGGCAGTGGTGGAGGCCATAGATTTTACTTGTTTGTCGAATGACAATGTGGAATCAAGGTAGAAGCCAAGGGTGTTTACTTCGTTGGAAACCCTGATAATGTTCCCATAAATATTGAATGAGGAGAATTCCTGACCTAGTTTATTGATGTTTGCGTGTGTGCCCAAAATTATCAACTCTGTCTTATCATTCAAGCACAGGCTTGAATGATAAGACAGAGTTGATAACCTATGGGTGGCCATCTATGCTTGAATGATAAGATACACCCTGTTCACCAACTCTGAGACCTTACTGTGATCCCCAGAAAGTGGGAGGAGAATCTGTGTATCATCTGCATAGTTAGTGTAGGTGATACCCAGAAGATCCATATCGTCAAACAAGGATTTGGTGAAGATATTGTATAGAGTTGGCGAGACACAAGAGCCCTGGGGAATGCCACACAAGATGGGGTCCGTTGCTGCCGATGGGGAGAATACTCTCATAGTTCTCTCAATCAGGAATGATGCTAACCATCTGATGGCCTCAGGAGAGAAGTGAGCAGCAGAGCCCAGGTGTCCACACAGGACCTTGTGGTCGACCAGGTCGAATGCAGCTGAGAGATCAAGTAGGAGCAGGACTGCTGTCCTCCCTTTATCTCTCAGCTCATCCACTTGGGTCTTTAAATCGATTAAGGCAGTTTCCGTTCCGTGCAGTGGACGGAAGCCAGATTGTCTAGCTCCTAGGAGATTGTGCATATAAAGGTGTTTTTGTATCTGGATGTAGGCAGCTTTGTCCAGTATTTTGAGGAGGAATGGTACAGTGGTAATAGGGCGGTAATTGGTCGGGATGAGAAGGTCTAGTGTCTGCTTTTTAAGGAGTGGGAGCACCCAGGACTGTTAAGTTGGCTGGGATGGTGCCTGATGCAAAGGAAGCATTAATCAATTTGGAAATGAATGGTGACAGGTCTCTAGCAGCATCTTTTATTAACTGTGCTGGGCAGATATCACCTTTGCAGTTAGATGGTTTGAGTGAGAGAATGATTTTTTTCTACCTCTAGGGGAGAAGTTTTAGAAAAATTCAATGTATTGTTATGCGCCCCGAGTGGGTCACTAGACAACTGGATATTGGGCATGTGCTGTAGATTCAGCATGTCTTTTTTTTGTTGTATTTTGTTTTGGAGCGTGTTTATTTTGTTTGCTAGCGCTTGTTGGATGTCTGTGCACCAAGGCTTGTCCTTGGTAACTAAGTCGGGTGAGGCTATTGGTGACTCTAGTTCTTTCAATATGGAGAAAAGTTCCTTCATGCTGGAGTTAGAGTTGGCAATGCGTTCATCATAAGAGTTCCTTTTGGCAAGGCAGACCTCATTTTTATAACGCGGAGATGGAAGTTAGTTTTACTTTATTTTCGATGGAAGGGCATAGTCTCTAAGTGTTTTCGCTTTTTCTTTTTAAGAGGCGTGAGTCTCTTAATTGTGGCCTAAACCATTTAGTGAGGTGAGCTTTGGGTTTACTTGTTCTAAGTTTAAGGGGGGCGATTTTATCGAATATAGTGAGCATGATGTTATTATATTCCTGGACTAGAGTGCTAGGGTCCAAGTTGTCTGGCAATACATTTAGAGTGGGTAGAATGGCAGGGATAACTTTTTCTACTGTAATACTTTTTTTATTTCTGGTTAAGCAAGGTGGTGCTAACAACGGGCCATGGGAGGTGGTCTGGATGTTGATAGATTGAAGGACACAAGTGAGTGGTCTGTCCAGGGTTGAGGAGAGATGGAAGAGATAGTAACTGTACAGTTTTAGTCCGCTATCCAGTCCAATGTTCTCTCCTTTGAATGGGTAGGTTTGTTCACTTTCTGAGACAGACCTGAGGCGTTAATGATATTGGCTATATCTTAGGCCTGTTTATCTGTGGGATCATTAAAACCTAGGTTGAAATCCCATAGTAAGAGAAGTTGAGAGGTCGGTTTAAGGTTGTTAGTAATTATACTGTGCAGATCCTCCTCAAAGGTGCCGAGAGGACCTGGGGGTCTGTATATTAAATGGATAGTGAGAGATTGTGTATTGTTTATCTGGAATTTAGCAGAGAGGTTTTCACAGGATTGCTAAGTTTGAGAGGGTGCTATTCTGAGAGAAAGGTTCTGTTTTGAGATAATAGCAATTCCGCCACCTCAAGAGCCATCTCGATCTTGTCTGGTTATGATGTAGCCTTCTGGGAGAGCTAACATAAGTGATGGGCCTGCTGCGTTATGTAACCAAGTCTCGGTCACCGCTAGGAAATCCAGATTACTTTCTGTGATTAGATCAGCTATGTCAAGGGTATGGGCAACAAGCAATCTCGCATTGCGAAGTGCTCCTTTAAGTGGTGGTGCCTCCTCTACGGTTTTCACCTGGCTAAGAGTGGATGAGTTAGTATCCGTAGATTTGAATTTATGTCTTTTTTAGTTTGTATGGCATTTATATTAGAGGCAGAAGGTGGATGTGGCAGGTTAGTATGATTATGTTTCATGTTGTGCAGGTAGTTTGTGTTCAAGTTTGGTGGTGGTAGGGCTCTTCTCAGTGGTTCATATAGTTTAGCGAGTCTTGCGCAGAGTTTAAGATTTCTATCAGGTATGGTACATGGGAGGGAGGTATAGACCTCTGTCCCTGAGGCACCATGGTGTTTGGATTGAGGGGTGGTGGGATTATTAAGAACTATCTTTGGCAAAGTGAGTGAGATAGGGACTGACACGGAGGATGGGGGCTCAGTATGGCATTCCTGACTCATGGTGGCAGAATGCATGGTGGCAGCCATTATGCCGTAGTACATCATTAGAATCAGCATCTTCCAACTAGTCAGGATAAGGACAAGTGGAGGCATAAGACCAAGACTATACTAGGAACAGTGAAAATATCATACAATTAGTGCCTAGGTCCGGACAAGGCTGGCAACATAGACTTGTACCGTATAAATAGGTGAGGGCACAGTCAAACGTTACACGGTACAGTTTGGGGCACCTAGACTAGAACAGTGATTCTACAATGCAAATGGTGCGAGAGGTGCATAATCCAGGCGCAACCAATAGCTATGCCGTGCAATTTAGGGGACTAGGTCAAGGCTAAAACAATGGCTATACAGTACAGTTAAGGAGCAATCAATAGCTATGCCGTGCAATTTAGGGGACTAGGTCAAGGCTAAAACAATGACTGTACAGTACAGATAGGCGCGAGAGGTACATAAGTCAAGGCGCATCAGTAGCTATGCAGTACAATTTAAGGCACAGGGGCCAAGTCAAAAGCTCAAGCAATGGCTGTGCAATACAGGTATGTCTGAACATCATACACAGGTAGGTAGTACCATATACAAGTTGTAGATTCAGGGATACTTAGGTAGTGAACAAATGGTAAGCATATAACCATAAGGTGCAGATGGCAGAGATGTAGGCAGATACACACGGCCGTGCAAGTTGTGGTACAGTAATGTGCACACGAAGTATGTAGTTGTTAGATTACATGTAGGTAGTAGCATAAGAGTACAAAAGTCGCGGGTAGTCTAGATCGCGGAGTCATAGCTTCCGGAGTATTACTCGACCAGTGTTTGAGTGCATCAGCTGCCGTGTTAAAGTACGGAGGCAAAGGTAAAATGCTATGTGAAAGGCAGTAGTCAGATGGTCAGATTAGAATTTCGGTGATGGAAAAGGTAACGGCAGGGCAACGGTCTGTTGAGAGTTACCTTGATATTGATCTGTTCAGGATCATCTGGATCGTGCAGGGGTTCTGGCAGATGGTATGACGGCTGGTGACAGGCTGAGGACAGGTGCTGGCCTTGTCTCCTTGGGCCTTGCTGACGTGGGCCGGCTTCCGCCTGCCGGCTCACGGGATAGGCTGGTAAAAACAGCCTGAAAACCAATCAGAACCGTGTAGGGTGGCCTGAGGCTGACATTAGGTGGATGATGGCTGTGCAGCCCGGCGGGTGGCCATCTTGGTAGGTACTTCCTTCCTCGTGCTCAGTAATGGAGTCTTCTGGGCACACTGAGTATGCACCAGTGCAGGCAACTGAACCTGGGACAAGGTGGCAGTGTGCAGTAAGGCACAAAGGGGCAATTATGGTGGCGATTCTGGCGCACTTAGCTGTGAGCGCTATTTTTGGATTTTCATGCGCAATCTTCAATGCGATTACCGCAGCTTCTGGGAGACAACAGCTGGGACATAAGGGTTGCCCACTGCTCCTGCAGTGGACCGGGGAGCTCCTGCTCCATAGAGGGCTGCTTCCAAGGAGTGTGAGCAACATCATGGACGTTCCCTTAGCCCCAACCCCTCTGCAGCAACCCACAATGATTTGGCAGACTCAAAGAGCAATGAGCACCACTACAACGATAAGAGGTAGCACTTTTACAAACTTGCTCAACCAGGCGGGTACCCAAGAAAAGATGGTAGTGTACCAATCGTCTTCAACCACCCTGGTACTTTCTTTCTCCATAGTAGTTGTGACAAATCCCAGGCTGTCCTCAATGCTTCCGTGGGGGAGCCCCTTCCCATGAGGCCAGGGAGGTGAGGCCACTACTCAATAGTACTGCTGGAAGTGGTACTCAGCGGGTAGATCTAATAGGGAAGGAAACCCCCTATGGGATGAGGGATGACATTTTTGGGAGAGACAGAGTATAGTTCCCCTTAAACCCCAACCTCCCTCACCCTGTGCAGGATAAAATAACCCCACACACTTCCATGTATATTTGCAAAACAGATAAGATCACTTGACTAAGAAAACACTGAGACGAGAAAGAACATTGAGTACAGGGATGGCTAATACTGTGACGAGGAAGAAGTGCAGAGTAATGTGGAATACTCCACCGAACCAGTACAAATGCACTAGTCAATTTGTGTCAAGCTAATCTGAATGGAACTTAAAAATAGGACAAGGACTTTGTAGAGGGAGTGACCGTCCAGGAGGAAGCGGGAGATTTGGGCTCCGCTGAAGGAGGTGGGACGCTGACAGGAAGGACCCGCAGACAACCAAAGCTCACCACTAAGCCTCCCACAGATCCTAGGGCCTCAAATTGGAACTTTGTTTTCTTTAAGAACTTTTTACTTTTTGGAACTCTGGTTTGCACATTTTGGAACTTTCTTTTGTTACACAATTTCGATCCTTAATTTACATCTTGAAAAAGACCTATAAACTGGGGAAGGGAGTCATTCTCTCATGCAAGGGTTCCCTTACCCACAGGAACTGTAAATCACTGTCCAGGAGAAGGTAGCCATTCTACTGGACCAAGACCAGTGGTACCAGCTTTTGTTAAAGTGTAAGGGACAGAAATAGGTTTTCGACACAGGACAGTGGACTATTTACTTTGGACAGACATCCTGACAGAATCCTTAGTTTTAGTTGATGCTGAGAAACCACTCTTAATAGTAGGGAAACTTAAGTTTCTCTTATTAGGGAAACTTAAGTCTTTCTTTGGTTAATAAAAGTGTATGCCAACCATTATGCCACTACTGTGTCAGTCTCCTCCTTCTGATCGCTTACATGGTGTGCAGTGAATGCAGTACATTTATAGCTTCTGTTAAACACCCATTTGCAGCATCATTGGAGGGCGCATAGGTGCAGCAGGAACTTCCGATCTTGGCACACACCCCTCCTTCCATCGCTGTTTTCAGATCGAGAACATACCTAGTCTAAAGGGGGTAGGCAGGGTAAATGTAATTGCCCAAGGTTTTCCCTGATCGCATTGAGATTCTGCTCTGTACCGTGAGAGAGCTGCAACAGCTCCCAGCTCGTTATTTGAATTAATTTGGCGTTGGCCGCTGTCTGTATACCTAGCGCAAGAAGCGATGTTAAAAAGGTTGCAGTGTTCCTGAAAAGGCGATACTCCATATGTATTTCTGCTAGCCTATAACAATTTTATATTTATATAGCACTTTGATCCAAAGCGCTTTACATAGCACATATTTACATACATTATTAGCACATATTTACATAAGTTATTATTACTACCCAATCAAAATTGGTACCCTATCGGATGAATCCTGGGAAAAATAATAATTATTGCGACACTGTCTTTGCAATTTCATCGAACGCAGAGTCTGCTTATGGTATACATCTCGAATGACAGGATGTTCAGCAAACGACACAAGAACAGAATGTATTTGTAGCGTATTTATTTGCGCTTTCGCCAAAGCGCTTTACAAAGTTTAAAAAGAAACAGTACAATAAATGACCATGATGGAGAGAATCAAATTAATGTGCGGATAGAGAGAGCGAGGAAGGTGAGCTTGTGAAAATGTTTTAGCTAGAGGAAGCACAAACAGGAATCGGAAGAATATTCCAATTCTTAAGAGAAAGAAGTGAAAAGGAATGGAATGGAAACGTGAGGAAGCACAAGGTGGTTCAGGAACATAGAGAAGAAATAGGGATTCAGAACGTAAAGATCAAGAAGGAGAATAAAAAAAAGACCAGGGAGCAGAGATAGGAAGGGGCTA
This sequence comes from Ambystoma mexicanum, assembly GCF_040938575.1. Taxonomy (NCBI): domain Eukaryota; kingdom Metazoa; phylum Chordata; class Amphibia; order Caudata; family Ambystomatidae; genus Ambystoma; species Ambystoma mexicanum. The sequence continues at coordinate 1,120,718,608 of NC_090923.1, read as the reverse complement.
AGCCATCTAGGGCTTTGTAGACAAAACAGACGGAGAAACAGAGAAAATGAAAAGTAAGATAAAGATCAAAAGGAAGCATAGAAGCAGAACGAAGAGAGGGAGTCATAGAAGTACGTGGAGGTATTGTATTGTATTCTTCATTTATATAGCACCCTTTCCCCACGTGTATGGCCTCAATGCTTTTTTGTGGTTGGAATGCCCCCCGGGACCGAAGGCCATGTGTGGGAGATTTCTGAGAGTTAATTTTAAGATGGGTGTGTGCATTTTGCCAGGTTAGGTCATAGGTGGGCTGGCTACGCTCCAGTAAGCAGCCTGGAGGTAGAGTGCTAGTGCCGGACACTCAATGTGTGCCCAGCTAGACCGAACATTTTTGTAGGTTGTCGCTGTATACTAATGGTAGAGGTGTTGAGGTACGTATGGGGTTTCAGTGTGGACAGATATGCAAGCTGCTAGACTGGATTTGCATAGTCATAGCTGCAATCTATCATACATGGATAGGTGGCCATGCCTGCAACCTGTGTCCACAGATGTGGTGCAAGGTATACATTCCTTTAACTCTGATGTAGTTAATCTTGAATGTCGTTTTTGTAGGTTCAAAGCGATTGTCTGGTAGGTAGCTGGAACAAAAAATGAATAGCGGAATTAAACACAGATCGTAGAGACGTGAGAAATCCTAGGGAGACTGAAATAATCAACCAAGCAATAGTTCAGACGAGAAACAACCCAACAAGTAGATCAAGAGTTTGGTTGCCTGAAAGGAAAGAAAAGCCTGAGCATGTCAGAGATTATAGAGATGAAATCGAGCAGTATTCAAAATACGAAGGGACAACGAAAGAGAAGGGTCAGAAGCAACTCCGAGATTCAGAGCAGAGGGCGAAAATCGAAGAAAAGATGGGGGGAAGGGAGACCAGAAGGAAGGATGGGGAGTTTGTGGTAATTTCAAAAATAATACTTTCACTACATTATTCGGCAGAAGCAGCAGAACTTGTGGAATTAATAATAGCAATAAAATTGTCTAAAGGATGTGGTACCACCAGTGCTGGTGAGTGCAGAGTAACAAGGGAACAGACTCCAGCCATATATGGTGAAGGTTGGGTATATGCCAGGGTGCCATACAACCAATAATTGTCCATCCATGCTGCTGTTCCTCCTCATAGGCTCGGGAGCTCCATTGTTCTAGCTAAAATCTAGTTAATTCCCACTTTAACGCTACACTTTGATCAAAACACGAAGAAGATTGTCTAAGTGCCTACACTTATACGGGTTGCTTCTTTTCATCTATCCGCGTTAATGTCTGTACATTACTTTCCCAAATACTGAAGCATGTTTTGTTGATATGCATGGCCACTTCTTCTGAAAATCCCACTAATCCTTCTGCCCTACATCCCAAAAGCCCTTCCACCCATCCGTCCCTATAAAAAAAAAAAACAGCACCCTCTATATGCGATTGTGGTCTGGTTCTGCACCAAGGCATTGCATGTCCTGTTTCATTTTCGCAAGAGAGTGTGCGTTGTCTTGTAAGTGATAGCGCCCCATTCCGTGGTCCCTCTGTTTAGAAATGCAATACAACTTCCTTTGTTTCTTCCTTTTCTGCCATCTTCTTTAGTTTGATGCAATTACCTTCATAAACCACACCCTCTTCCACCCACTCTATCTGGACCCTGTTTCCCTGGAAGAGCCCCCTAACCCTGCATAAAGTCAGGTGAAACAAACAGTGTGCCGTCTGTGCTGGTACCTCCTATGGAATAAAGAGTTTGGGTGAGCCAGTTGCATGTGGAATTAAGGAGCAGACAAAGCAGGTACCATTTGGAAGACGACCCACAGCAACACAGGTCCGAATCCCGGGTCCGCACTTAGAAACTTCTTCGGTATTAAGCATGTTAGAAATAACCAATTATAATCATAATTATAATTTGCCCTCTCTCTTCCCAATGTTCTCATGTGGTTATACCACATATTATCAGTGCAATGCTCATTCCTACCGCTGCTCAAGACCATTTCAGAATTCGAAACACCCCTCTTATTCCTGATCACAAAGTGTTATATACTCTAATACATATATCATTCGCCTTATGTTTTACAAAAAAACATTTGTTTAAACAAAATGAAGAGAGGAAAGAAAATGACAATCAAACATAACATATATTTCATAACTTCTCCGTATCGCCTCTGCTGTGGAGCTAAAAAAAAAAGTCTCTGATCGTCCAAAAAGATGAACCAAGGTTAAAAAAAGTAAGTTATCTGGCAGAAACTCCCCTTCTTTCTCCCCCCATTTTCTTCTGCTGGAAGGGATGTGCAGCCTTTGCCTTTCCGGACATTTAACAAAAATGATAATTTCGCATTTATACAGTGCAGGTGCCCTTAGGCACCTGAACGCTGCTTATTATTACCCACAGTGTGTGGTGCTCATTTATCGACCTTGGAAGGATGAAAGGCTGAGTTTGGCCCTGCCGGGATTCAAACCTGCGTCAGCAGGCTCTGCACAGATGTCAAAGCGAGCGCTCTACTCGCTGTGCTATCGGACTGGCATAATCCATGCTTTACGACCAGCAACCTTCACAGCAGTCGCTATGGCATAAGTCACTTCAAATGGGCCAAGGAATTTAGGTTCCATGTAAAGTTGTAAATGAAGATCTTTGCTATAGCAGTGATGCTTCATCTTGCGGAGTTGGTGTGTCTGCTGTTGGTGCAGGTAGCCGACTTCGACGAGGGCCTATCTGTTGGGTAATGAACTTGAGAGAATTGGTAAGGTCCCTAAAATATCCCTGAATCTAATTTCCCAAAATGTCTGCTGAGCTGTAAGCATCAGAAGCTGGGTGGACAGGAGCGAGCGGTGATTGCAGCCTCTTGCCTATAACAATTGTGTGCAGTGTTAAATGATGATCAGAACCAACCAGGCTGGTTACTCAAAGCAAACAAAGCCAAAAGCAAGCAACGCTGCCAGCTTTTGTGAAGTGTTTCTCACAGCTTCTCAAGGTTTTCTTTTAGTAAGTAGTTGTGGTGCTCCACAATTATGTTGGCTTGAGGGTGGTAAGCTGAGCATAATGTATGTTTTATGCCCAATAGGGAAGAGATTTCTTTGAAGAGGTTGGTGAAAAAATGTGGCCCATTATCGGACCTCAATACCTCGCAAATACCCCATTGTGGGAACACCTCATGTATAAGAAATTTAGCTGTGTGTATTTGGCATCAGGCTGGGCTTCTAGCCAACGGGAGAATGGGAACACAACAATCAAGTAGAAAAATTATTGCATCTATTAAGCTAAGATCTACATAATCAATATGAAAAAGGCCCTGAAGGGCGGGCAATATTGCCTTAATCATTTTCAATGTGTGACCTGCGGTAGAACTTTGACGTGCTACAAAATTGGCAATGAACTCAGCCATATGTTCCTGCAAGTTTGGAACACACCACTCCTCTTGTAGGTCAGCTACAATGTACTCTTTGGATGTGTGTGCTGGGCAATGAAATTGTTCAAGGGCAATCTTCAGCAGCTCCTGGGGAATAACGGGCTTCCCTGAAATATTCTGTCTCCATATTAAATTTGTGAGTGATAAGGTACACCCTATCTTTGTGCTTGTTCTTGCTGAGAGGCACATCCCTGTAACTCTAATATCTGAGCCACTGGCAGGACATTATAAGGTCCAGCAATTTGTGCTTACTGTTGTGGGATATTTGTAAACATGGGAACCTTTTCTTTGATGTGTGGTAAATATGCTGGTTCTTTTGCTGCTGTGTCTGCTATATCATTGCATTGAGATATTAAATCTGTACCTTTGGTATGGTCCTGCACACTTCAGAACTGCCAATGCTGAAAGAAAGGGCCGTGCGTCTATGAATCTGGAAAGTAAATCTGCATGTTCCGCCGGTGTGCCATCTCATTTTTTAAACCCTTTCCTCTGTGAAAAACCTGAAGGTGCCTCATCCACTGGTTCCCGGGGATCTGTCATCCAGGTGTCCAGGACACAGCCATTGCTTTTGGATCCAGTTTTTGGGGTGGACCAATGCGGGAGGATCACCTGGGTGAGGGGTCTTTGGGGAGTGGGACACCAGATGGCGAGACGCAGTATCCCCTTCCCTGTAACACCTTAACCCCATCCTACCAGGTAGGATACTTAGGAACTCAACCGCCCCTTTCTAACATGAACACTTCCTCATGGATAGCTCACTTCGAGAGAAAACAGACTAGCACCGGATCGTATACCTGACATGTCCCAATACAATGGTTAGGCAGGGTCAGGCAATTACTGCTGACCATTATACACACACACCTGACTTCCATTACACTTCCCCACACAGATAAAAAGCGGAGCACGAAAGCACACTCTGAGCAAGGCAAAGCACACGAGGCAGCAGCAGTTCCAAGGTGGTAGTTTAATACAAGGCAATAGACTGCAAAACCGAAAGGGAACGCAAGGAGGGAAGTGCCCTTGACCTTTTCAACGAAAGATCGTTAATTTCATGAACCATTGAGAATAGGAAACGTAAGACCAGGAATCAAGGCTGAAGAATCCTGAATTGTGTGTCAGAGTTACCTAGGGGTCTCATGTCTAAAGTCAAGGCGGTTTAAGGAACTCATGGTGGCAACATTAAAGACCGACACAAGTGATTACAGTTCAAGGGTGTTTATTGAACAATAAATGTAGGGTGGAAAAACGCCTAACCTAAATCTAAGATGGGAGCAAGCATCGACCATCAAATAAAAATAAGGCAGTCCTATTGCCATTGTGTCAAATAAAAAGAGCCTATACTAAGAAACCTATTGCCAAACCTTACAACTAATACAAAAATGGTGTGGGGTACTTTTCAAGAAAGAAAGAAGTGTTCACAAATAATATGTCAGGATGTGGTTGCCTGGGTCTTCCTTCTCCACGTTTGTAGCACAGGAAAAGGTGGGACTTTGGAGCATAGCACATGCTTAAGCCTTCCTAGCATGAGCTTACAAAAACTGCAATTATTCTGTGAATAAGTGCAACTCCTCCATTCATTTAGGAAGCAATTTATACGTAAAAACGCTAACAAGCTCAAAGGGCATATGTTCTAGACAAATTGCAGTCGATATGTTTAAACTTAATTTATTATTCAAAATTCATTATAAAACATCTATTTATAGAAAGACCACACATAACACAATGACATTTCATATATTAAAAACTAATTTTAAAGATACACATATCACATCTAGAAAAACTCATCATATCAAAACTAGTGATCACATTCCACCACTCCTTACTCACACTCACTTTCATCCACATTCATACCATCCACCATTCGTACTGTGCAAAAAAGCGCAATTCTAATCACTCTGTTCTAGAAGTAGAACACCCATCTAGTAGGGCTTGAATGTTGTTGTATGATTATAAAAGCCTATTTAACACTAAATTTTTCTTTTCACAGAGTTAAACAAGACAAATGTTCAAACAAGCTTACTCATGAACATATACCAAATACCTATATATTTTGTGTAAACTCAGAGAGGCCCAACTTGACAGAGTGGGCTCTATGGTGTTGTCTACTCAAGTTTCGGGCACCACAATAGACCTAAAATATTTCTATCTGGTGCACCTCATCAGGACATATACATTGTTAGATACCAAAAACCAGTTCGTATTAGTGTAGTTCAGCTCGATATGTAATGCGTGTCGTCTAGGTGTTCAAAACATAACTTCTTTCCATTCTCAAACAGAGTTTCATACTTCTGTAGGTCAACTGTGTTTCTGTGGGGGGCCTCCAAGAGAGGGGAATGTCTGGGGGGAGCCTGAGCACACTGAGGTCCAAGGTGTTCTCAATTGGATGTGCTTTATGTGATGGATCTGTGATGGCTGTCAACTGCTTGCCGGGCTTTCCCTCCTAGACAGAATGTTTCCGTCTTATGGTTGTAGCCTATTTCTTTAAAGTTGGTGCCACCCTGCCACAATTGTTGATTCAGTGCGATTGCTCACTCCACAAGGTATTTGTGCCGTTTGCTGTGTTTCGCCACACGAATCTCGCCTGTGCATTTATGGGTCCTTATTGCGTGTGTCCAAAGACTTACTCTTAGTCCTGATCCAGGGGGCACCCATGCTGTGCGTACAACCGTCTCCCTAAGAATCGGCCAATCTCCATTCAAGAGCATGAGCTGACAGTTCAGTTTGCAGCTATCAGGGCTGTCAATGGCCAAGTCTCATCTTGGAAGCCTCTTGCCTTCGAGGGCCTGATGTATTCAAATAACAAAAACTAAAAGTTCTGTTACACGTATACTTTAGGTGATGGCTTCACCCCTGGGTCCCTCTCTTCCAGGCACAGACCCTTCACACATTTCCTTTTGTCGATTAACTTAGGTGATGGGCTCATGCCTGCATCCCCCTCTTCTGGGCACAGATCCCCTAACAGTTTCTTATGATATCAGGATCGTTTTCCACCCCTGGATCTCCCTCGGCCAGGTTCAGATCCCAATTGACAGGGGGGGAGCTTGCTTCCCTTCTGCCCGTCTTGCAATACTTCTTGCTTTTCGCACCTGAGGTGAGGATTCTTCACGGCTGGGTCCCTCTCTTCTGGGCGCATACTCCTTTTGAATGTCTGTCTCGATTCTCAGTCTCCCTATTCCGGGTTCACTATGGCTTTTGCTTCATTCACAAATCTTAATGTCTTTTTAAACAGTTCCAGTGGACATCACTTGACCGGGTTCACCCTTGTCAACACACTGTTTCTTGGGACTGTAGACTTGTCCCTTTCTCATCAACATCTCTCTTTCAGGTACTCTTGCCAACTTTACATCCACATTTACTTTCAATGTTCAGGGGATTCACTTCCCTTGCTTTCTTTTATAGTTCTTAGGTCAAAGGCTTTCGACTGTATGGGAATTTTGCTTGACCTCCTGTATGACCACTTTGACCTATCGTGGCTGCTCTCCTACGGCCTTCGGGTATCTGCAGTTTCACTCAGACAGAGATCGACCAGAGTTTCCCGGAGCAGAACCCATGAAGTGCTGGTCCCCTTCCACAGCTGGTCTCCCCTTTACAATTTTACAGTTATTTGGGCTTCTCTCACTTTGCCACTTTCATTCACCACAGCCTGGTTCTTATTGGCTCTCCCCTCGACTCACTCACTGTGGTGAACTGCTTGGCTTTCCTCTTAACTGGAGTCAAGGCTGGTACCATGGAATCAGGAGTATCCCTCGCTCCGGTTTATCAGCATCGAAACGCTCTGTGTACCGTTGACATCTTTTGCAGGACACTTGGGCTATTGTCCTTGCTCTTACGATTCCTTCTGCGGAGGGTTCACAGGGTTTTGTCTAAAAGTGCAAGGTTGTGTCTCTCCTCGTCAGCCTCTCGATGTTTGCCGCCTTTCTCCTCCTCTTGAACTGCTGGGTCTGGATAGCTGTCTCGTTGAGCGGTCTGCCTTGCTTGTACTGTACTCTCTTGCTCCACCTTTTATCCCTGTAGGGATGGGAAAGGGCCGTCAAGTGTGTGTGATTCTCGTCAATTTCCTGACTTTGCCTGACCCTTGTATTGGGACATGTCAGGTAAACCGCTCTGATGTTAGTCCGTTGTCCTTCGTGTTGTGCAAAAGTGTTTGTGTCGCAAGAGGGGGTGGGGGGCACTGGTTTTGAATGTCCTACAGAAAAGGGTGGGGAAAAGATGTTGACGGAAGGGGAATACATCGCCACACCCCTTGATGTCCTACTCCTACTCCCAGAGGAACCCCATCCAGGTGATCCTCCTTCACTAGTCCAACCCCAGGAACTGGATCCAATAGCGATGGCCGTGTCCTGGCTACCTGGATGACAGATCCCTGGGGTCTCACAGCGTGGAGAATCGTTTGCTGCCGTGGTCCTTTCCTTGGCTCCTACAGTAAAGCAGCGCCAGTGAAGTCAGCACAGCCAGTGAGTTGGGGAGACTGATAACAGACCGGTCTGTGTTGAAGCCAAGGTTGCAAGCACCAACATTGTATAGTGAAAGCTGAAGGGAACAGTGTATGAAGTGTGTGTGGAAAGCGACAAGAACAAAATGAAATAGATGAGTGATTGAACTTTGAAGCCAAGATACAATACCTTAAACAGAGTGGTCCGGCACCATGTGTGTGCTCATTTTAAAGTCTCTGTTAGGTATCCAACTGAAAGGTGGCTAATGCTAAATAGTGATAAGGAATTGTGAAATTGAAGTGGTCCTGCAACGGGTCAAGCAAGTCCTGTGCACATTCAATAGTAAAAGTATAAAGAAAGTTGATGACAAAGTAGATGAAGTTGGTCTGAGCCCGGTGGAGGGAGATCAGCTAGGAGCTTTGGTTTAAGCAGGTTTGTGTGTTAAAAGTTACATTGGAAATTGAAATTGGTCTGAGCTTGGCAGAGGGAGACTAATTGAACATTGTGTTAAAAAGAGATCCGGCTCAGAGGGATCTGGGATCTGAGCCTGGCTAAGGGGGATCTGGCGTGAACTGTGAATCACCCGAGAAATTAGATGTATGAATAATCTACAAACATTGTGTTGAAAGGATCTGATCACGGCTGAGGGGGATCTGAGGTGAATAGTGAATCACCTGACAAATTGAGTACTTGTGAAAATCTGAAAGAGGAAAATAACTTATTGTTTGTTTGTTGCATCAGGCGGTCTGAAAGAAGAGACTTTGAAAGGCAAAGAGACTTGGGCACGGATGGCCTTGATGCTAATGACTCATGCTAGAGAAGCCAGAGACTGTGCTAAACTTGAGTGTACCGCCTTGCCCCGTGCTGAAAACGCAGGAAGGGAGGCCAGCGGCCTGAACATCCTGACATATTCTGTGAACATTTCTTTCTTTATCGTAACACTGTTTCCCACACTATTTATATTTAGAGGTAGAAATAGGCAATAGGTTTATTAGTATAGGCCCTTTTATTTTGACAAGACACCACTATGAGTGTGTTACTATTATTTGATGGTCGTAGCTTGCTCCCATCTGTAGATTTAGGATTAGAGAGGTGTTTTTCAAACCCTTTTTGAAGTTCAATAAACACCCTTGAACTGTGGTCACTTGTGCCCGTCTTACTGGTGATACCATGCCTTCCTCTTCCATCTGCACAACCCTGAGTGCACGGTTGATGTGACATATGCAGGATCTGAATAAATGGTGGCAAAACTGTCTATAGAGATTTCTATTGCTGTTATTAATGCCACAAATTCTGCTGTTTGCGCAAAATAGTGTAGTGGAAGTCTCATTTTTTATATGACCTCAAATTCACCATCCTTGTATCGTACCACTGCCACCCTGTGTGTCTCTAGCCCATGTTCTGATCAATCGTTGATGACCCGTCAATGAGAAGTATCTCTCCTTCCTCGAAGGGATCTTGCTTAACATGGTTTAGGTCATCTAATGTCTCCTGGTCTGTACTACAATCATGTTTTATAGTCGCCTCACTGCACTGGTTCTGCAAGAAATGTTGCTGGATTAACAATGTGATGCCTCACTATGTTAATTGAGTGATTTGACAAAATTATTTCATACCCAGAAACTTGTTGAGTGGTAAGGGTAGACTTGGTCTTTTCTAGGAAAGCAAATGCTACATCCTGCACATAGAGCATCACTGGGAAGTCCATAGTAATGGTGGATGACCTTTGTATGGCCAATGCCGCTGCTGCATGTGCTTGTGCACATAGAAACATTCCCTGCATTACTGGGTCTAGAAGACCACTGTGATAAGTCAAAGGCTTGAGTCCCCGTGAAGTTTTCTTGGTGAGGACAGTCGTCATCACCTGCCATTAGAATGTGAAAAAATAAATAAACAAATCATTATAATTTGGGGTGTTAAAACAGGTGCATTACTAAGTGCATTCTTTAATTCTTTGAATGATTCGATCATTTCAGGTGTCCAAATGATGAGGCCCTTGACCTTCCGTGCTTCCTTTAACCCCTGTAGCAAGGGCTTCGTGTAAGTAGAATATTCAAAGATTCAAGACCAGCAATAATTGCACAGGCCTAAGAACTGTTGCATCTGCTTCACTGTACTAGGCTGTTTTGTGCCTTGCAATGCTGCTGCCCTTTCTGTGGTAACCCTTCTCCCTGCTGATATCTGCCCTAGATACGCAACTTCTTTCTGGCATTATTGCATTTTTTCCTGGTCAACCTTCTACCCCTTTTCTGCCAATAGTATCCAGAGGGTCACTGAATAAGTCCTACACTGCTCTTCTGTGGTGCTACGTGTGAGGGCATCTTGGAGTTAGACACAGACAACAGATTCAAAGTTCAAAGAAAACACTTGTATTAACTCAAATGTCAGAATGGGGAAACGTCTATCTTACCCTATACTACGAAGGGATTTCCCTACCAAACCAAAACTAATGAACGTCAAAGTCAACAAGTTCAATTTAGGAATCTGTCTGTGCCCAAAACATATACTTGCCCTCACAACTAATCCTATACAATGTATAGGGACGTCAGTAACCACCAAAACAGTGTTCAGTATAAAGTTCGGAGCTTGGTTCATCTTGCATCTTTCTTTCAGCTCCCTTGCCCAAGTATAAAGCAGTTCTTCTAAAAAGTCCTACGATTACCTTGAGTTCCAAAGAAATCCAGGTTAAGTCCAATACTCAGGGTTCCCTTCCCTAAGTTCCACACACAGTTCAAAACACAAAATATCATGAGGCTCTGTCCTCAGGCCAAATAAACAGCTTCAATCTCATGGACCCCTTCTCCAATACACAATTTCAATGGTATGTTAATATGAGGGTGTCTCCTTAATATTCTGTGCCACGCTTGCACCTTTGGCTTATTACTGGTCTTTGTATCACAGCAGGTTTTGTCTGAAATTGACAGTTCAGTTCAATTCACCTTTTTAAAATAGTTCAGTTAAATTCACCTTTTAAAAAGTTCTTAAAGTTCACTTCCTAAAGTTCCATTCACTTTGGGAAATAATGCACACTGGGATTGCTGGCCTGGTTAAAGTTGCACTCACTTTATAGTTCATTATTCATTGGCTTCTTTGTAATAATACTTCGTAGAAATGACATATTTGAAAGTTGCTTGCAATGTAAGTTTCCTTCAGTTTAGGAATTAGCACACAGTGGGCCTCATCACGAGTTGGGCTGTATTCCCGGCTGTAATACCGCTCACTGTAATAGCCCTAGCACCGACCGGTCCGGTTTTATTACCACCGGATCACGGGTTGGACCTTAACGCTAAATCCCCATTCCTGATTGGGTCCATTGGATCCAATGGGGAATTTTCAGTGCTAATACTGCGGGCTAATGCAGCCGGCTGAAATACAGCCGAAAACAGGGATTTTCTCCTCCAGAAAAAAGATGGAGGTAAAACAGCCGATTTAGCGCCCGACTCGTGTTAGGGCCAGGCCTTAAATGCAGTGGTAATACCGTTACCACCACATTTAAGGTCTACAGCCCAACTCGTGATGAGACCCAGTGTATTCAGTTGTATGGAAAAAGCTTCATTTGTCTTATTTTCTTCATAAAAAAGGATTTTCCCTCAGTGCGGTATTCAAAATGGTGCAGATTTATGGTTTAAATATTATTTTCCGTTTGGCACTTCAATAAGGTGTAAAGGTTGCAAGGTAATCGGAGACCATCGAAAACATGCCTTTCATTCAGGCGGCCACTCCGATACAGTGGCGTAACACAAAATGTGGGGGCGCCCATGCAAACCACGCTGAGGGCCACCCCCCAATTTGGCAACAAATCACGGGTTGCGCCACACTCTGGGCCGGCCTAGATTACCACGCTTGCGCAATACGCACAAACGTGCTGCTGCAGGGGTACGCCGCACACTGCACTAGGAGAACAATATAAATATGCGTTTTAACGCATTATATAGCACACTTTCTGAGAAAAATTGGCTAAAAGGCAAGAGCGTTTGTAATTGTTTTGTAGGGTAACGCCTATCCAAAAATACAATACATGCAAGTCACTAACACTGCACAGAACGACATGAATGCTTTAATATATATATTTATATTTTTTGTGCGATTTGGTTTTAACTAAACTTTACACAAATGAGCAAGATAAAAAAGACATAACATTTTTCACATTTCAGGACAACATACTTAAAATACACTCAGTACAATAAAACTACAAACAATCATATTCTGAATTCAAGAGAAAAAAACAACTGAACACTCAGTGAAATATTTGCCCCCCACATAAGACTAGGCTAGAATAGTTCCTTAGAGACAGTGGAGTCCGTACATGCCCTATATTTCAAGTGTTTGTCTCTTTTGGATGCAAGAGCTTGGCAATCGAGGACCCAATGTTTAATGGTTTTAATGGAATCTGTCCCTAGGCAGAATCGCCATTCTGCCGTTTCAACACAACACCGATTGTCCTCCCCAATAGATGGTCCATTCCTTAGTGGGAAGTTGATTTAACTTAAAGCGCATATACATAGAGCGAATTTTTCGGGCAGCGAAACAAGACAGGTACATTGAAAAATACTCCCTTTTCCTCAAGAATTTGGAGTATTCCTAATAAGTATGATAGGATGGAATAGAATCGAGAGTACAAAGCCAATCATGCTTAAACATTTTGCTTTAGTTCCCCCCGGACGATTGTGTAGTTCTTCCTCATTCGACCCAATAGTATCAAGCAAATCCCCCATCCTGGCCACAAACAAATTAATAGAGAGAATCTGTTGCTCCTTCATAAGTTCATTAAAATTCCACATATAGAGAGTTTTGTGAGTAACTGAGGAGCTGTCTCCATTGATATCTGGCTTGAAGTGATATAAGAGCCCGCTCATGGCGGATTACACAATTCGGGATTGACATTGCAGGAGACAGCACCTCTTTTCCAAAGTTGGGCCTGTATCTTATTCAAAAAGTCCCCAAGATATAAAAGGGAGAGGTCCAGAGCATACAGAAGAACAGGTTCTATTTTCATTAAGTATTAGCGCTTTGCTGGTACGATAGAGAATCTGCAAACTTTTAAAGAAGTCGTTTCATATGTGGAACAAAAGGAAGAAGCTTGTCCCTCAGTGAATGTTGCCACATGGTAAGAGAAGCTGAGTTGACAAGATTGTAACCGATATATCTGACCGACAAGACCAACTGAATCGTTTCACCTCCCAATGACCAAGTCATTATTTTGGGGTGTCTTTGCTTGGAGAAAATATTAGATTTTGAACCACTCGCCTGAAGATTATGTTTAACTGTAATAATAATGGCAGAATAATGGCCAATTTACGCTATAGGACAACTGGGATTTGGTAAAAAAAAAAATAAGATCTGCAAATGCGAGCGAATAAAGTTTTAAAGTACCTAATCTAGCGGGATAGACATCTTTCCTGCACCACAAACTCTCAATATCGCTCAAATAAAGATTAAAGAGAGTGGAAGCAAGAGTACAACCCTGTTTGACTCCCACATATGTTGGAATAGGTCTAGAAAGGGCACCTTTGGTAAGGCAGATTCAGATTGTGGTATTTTGGTGGAGTAGGGCAATAAAATAGACAATATTTGCAGGAACTACAAATTTGGCCCATAAAAGTTCCTGTACCACACAATGAAAGGCTGCAGACATATCCAGAGATGCCATATAAATTGGCCCTGTATCATGGTTCTTCACATCCCTTTTTCCTTGTCCCAGTGCTTGGGTAAGTACTGGGATGAGGAAGAGTGGGACTAGGAGTAAAGAAGATTACAGGTAACTAAGCCAGGCATTACCTCCATGTCCCTCTACCTCATCCCGGTACTTGTGTATGAGTCAAAGTGCCTCATACACAAATACTGGGACAAGCAAGAATAGGGCTATGAGTAATGAAGATTACCAATAAATAACCAAGGGATTAAACAGAAGTAGTGGCGCAACACCATTGACCTGACTTGGCTTCGGCCCTTCCCCACAACCCTGCACCCTTGAAATTTTGGGCTATATTGACTTGACCCGGCTGACCTACAGAGCCGTTGCCAGACAGAACAGGACACAGATGTTAAAAAGAATCTGAGTTTCGCTGTTAACAAAGGCCCAGCAATTACTAACATAAAGCATTTCACTGCTATTACCTGCATTCAAATGCATAATTCTTTAGGCAATTGAAATCTTGATGTTTGTTTAGTACTTGCATGCCAGGGAAGTGATGGGAAGGGTAGAGAGGGGACAGGAGACTGCTTATTCTCACAGCAGTCCATAAGTGGGTGCTTTCAGACTTAAAGGACAGAGTTAACTGCTTGTAACATCAAAGCTGCACTAGAATAGTCTCATTAGAATGCATAAAGAAGTTAGATGCCCAACACAAATAAGTTTGCCCCTACCCCACTGCCTGTGAAGTTAGCACCTCTCCCAACATTTGAAGCGTTAGCGTTCCCAACCCCCGAAATGTAGGTTTCGTTGCGCTGCCTGAACACAAGCACACACACCATTCACAATCACACACCATTCACCATACACAAACATGTACACCCAGCCACCCATACGTTTTAGTGTGCATCCTTTCACCATACGCTCACACGCGTTAGGGGGTTGAGGGGAGTTCTACTTCTTCAAAAAGAAATGGTTTCTTTTTGAAGTCACAGAGCTCCCCCACCCCATGACATGGAAGCCTCCATCCTAGATGCTTCCATGTCATGGGGCAGGGGGAGCCCTCGGACTTCAAAAATAAATATTTTCTTTTTGTAGCCACTCTGCCTTCACAAAGAAATTATTTTTTTTTACCAGAAATAAGTTCTTTATGAAGGCAGATTGACTAAAAAAAATTATAATATAAAAAATGTTTTTTTGGGTCCAAGGGAGCCCCCTCCCAGGACATGTGGTGGCGGCCCCCCCCCTCACAACAGGGAATGCGGGGGCCCCGTTACGCCAGTGCTCCGATACAAAATATCCTTACACGCAGCATTAAACACTTGCATACCAGGTTTCTGCTTGTCTAGAAACTCACAGGCTACTTTGATGCGAGTTCCTGCAGTGCAGATCTTCCGGCCTTTAGGCATTTGCTTCAGGGCTTCACCTCCTGCCCCTCAGGCACTCCCGGGTTGGCTTCTGCCCCCAGGAGAACGAGCACCTTGAGCAATAGGAAAAGAGGCTGCCTTCCAGCACAGCTCCCATTTCACGCTTCCATTGGTACCTCAGTGCCCCAGTTCCCGGGCCTCTCTTCCCTAAACCATAAGCGTGATGCACACAGACCTCTCCTCCCTGTTCTTCTTGGCTTCTCTGCTGCTGCAAATTCACCACTGCTTCTGTCACCATTCCTTTTGTGACACTCATTTGGTGGGGCTTTTTATACACCTGCAGCCATTTAACAGGCTGCAGGTGTGAGTTCACAATTAGCCCTGTCGGACCATCATTAAGGGGACATGCCTGACCTCTACTGCTATCAGCAGGCCTCTTCTTCGTCTCAGTACCTAAGTAGTGAAAGCAACTAAGTGTCACTGCTCTTAGTTGCCTCTTCTCGTCATCCACATACTCTATCACTGTACTCTGTGTTTCAAGTTTCCTAGGTCCATTTGAAAATGCTTGGGGATTCACATTACCCTTGGGGTAAACGAGTATGTTGGAACCTTTGCCTGCGGTACGTGAACGCAGTAAGGTGCTGTGACTCTGGGTGTAACGGAATGGAAAAGAATGCCTTCTTTTGGTCAACTACTGTAAAATAAGTTGCTCCAGTGGGTAGGGAGATGAATCATGCAGTCATGTGGCCTGCGGAAGGCAGCCGCTACCTGATCCTGGCCCTGGGGGTGCTATTCTGAGGGTGGTTCACAGGGGAGAGTAGTGACTCCAACAGGAGGAAGGCAGCATACTTCTCTTTCTTGTAAGGAAGTTCCCTTAATTCGAGAGTTTTTAATGGCCTGCTGTCATTTTTCAGAATCATAAAATTGTAAAACTGGGAAAGCCACTTGGTTTAAACAAAGCCCTATTTAGTCTTCATATGTATATGATGAACTTAGAACGTATGTAACATCTGATGTTTATGGTGATTGTATTTTAAATGCAACTGTTCAACAATGTGACTTAAAATCACTTGAAACCTCAGGTACTGCGATGAGGAAGAGGAGCAAGGAGACCATGTGGAGGAAATTTGGTGCTAAGAGTAACCTACAGTCTAGTTGTCACATACCTAATCAGCTACGTGGGACATTTAAAACCACAGACCACCTGCAGCAAGAGGAACGAAGAAGAAGAGAGGAGAAGGGCTGCAGAATACACAGAGCGGGAAGCAAGACCGGTGGAGAAGAGCCATGGCGAGAAGAGGAGACGCCTGTCTGTAGCAGATTGGCAGCGTTCGGGACTGGAGAGGAGGATCTCGGGTGACACTGAGGTGAACGGTGTGCAGCGAGGCCGCGTCTCCCTGGGCCCCACTGCGGAGCTGCACAGGTTCTGGCAGCTAAGGACTTCTAAGCCGACACGGGAACTAGACAAGACTCTGTCGAGAAATGGAAGCCTTCCCCATGCAAGCTCTATACAGCAGTCGCGTGGTGAAACAGTGAGTCAGCCTAGCAATAAAGGGCCCTGGGTTGTGCAAACACGCTAAAAAGTGTTTTGAAAGCCTTTTTGAATACTGACCCAATAGAACTGAAAAGAGAAAGCGAACATGGTACAATTCTCGTGACATGAGATGGCATTTGGGGGAAACCTGGAACCAGCATTGCCGTAAGCCAAGAGAGATTGTGAGAGAAACAAAGAGGCAACAGTTGCACAATTCTTCTGACATGAGGTGTCAGTTGGGGGAAACTTGGAACAATCATTGCCAAGAGAGAGTGATAGAAAGGTTGACAGGCAGAGCTTGAACAAACCCTCATATATGGGATATCAGTATAGGGGGAATTGGCACAAGTAACAAGTGTAGTCAACAAAGCTGTACTATTGAAGGAGAATGTGAATGTTGCACAGAGGCCTGATAAGGGTAACAGGTAGTGAACCTTTTTGTAAAGGGATATCTAGCAGGAGAGTACACCAGTGGATCTTTGTGAGCCAAAAGGGGGATATTCCTTGCAGGAGAGTAAACAAGGATATCAAGAGTTTTCAGTTGAGGGGTTTCCTGGTAGGAGAGTGTACCAGGAATATCACATTGCACTGGTGTGTTGAAAAATAAAAACGTGGTCCTATTAAGTTCTTGTTTCAATTGAACATTTTGTCAACTAGAGACTTTGAAAAGACTTGCCTTTGGCCATGCTTGAATCCCTATAGGAGAAGAGGCATTTGTTTAACCATCCTGAAAAATAGGAAATACTTTCCTGTGCCATATTCCAACCAGTGTTGTGGAAGGAACATTTGTTTTGCCATCCTGAGGAGAGTATTAGGTAAAGGAGACATTTGTATTGCCTTTAAGAGACTGGTCTTGACACAGAACAATGTGAACAGTTTTCCTGAAACAATCCAGGGGAAGGGAATCAACCACTGGACACAAGGATTGCTTTGGGTGAAGATATACGTTTGATTTTTTTCCACATTTCTGTTGAGCTGAACTTTGAAACATTTACTTTGCACATTTTGCTTAATGCGTGTTAATGTGAGGGTCAGATTTAGTTTGGCCACAAGGTCAGCCTGCTTTAGTTTTAGTTTCATAGGAAGGGACATTCATGTCAGAAAGGGGTTTGGATAAAGGCCTAACTTTCCCTATCATGATAGGGAAAATTAGGCCTTTATCGAAACCCCTTTCTGTTAATAAAATGGCTAATGTTGAGAATATTACCACTCTGTGTCCTCCTCTCATTTCTGACCTCTCACAGTATGTTACACAAATGTTTTGCTGGATTTGGCACCACCAGATATTCTCCTTCTACTATGTTGTTTAAAGGGCAGGGGTCCTGCACCATCTTCTAAGACTCCCCTTTCACTTTTTGTGCACCGGATATGTAGCCATGTTACACAGAGATTCTGATGGCTGAATGATGCACTCTGGCCGCAAAGCTACAATTGTGTCATAAATTCCCTCATCCGCTTCCTGCAACATTGGGTACTTTTTGACCCGGGGCAATATTGCCCCTGGTTTCAGCTTGATGCAGACAGCCCCTATCCCTGTCAAGAAACCTACATAATGCGGCTCACTGGTCCATATTGTCATGGGTATCGGGCAGGTAGTTGGAGCAAGCTGGGTGGAGGCTTGGCAGGCTTGGCATAGGC
Source organism: Ambystoma mexicanum (assembly GCF_040938575.1). Lineage (NCBI taxonomy): Eukaryota > Metazoa > Chordata > Amphibia > Caudata > Ambystomatidae > Ambystoma > Ambystoma mexicanum. Next base: position 1,120,700,593 of record NC_090923.1, on the reverse strand, counting down.
ACACAAAGAACCCATAACAAATACCTCCTTTCATTCCTTCCTAGTGTTTGTAGTAACTTCCTGGTTACCACTTCCTGTTGCCAAACAGGAAGTGCATGATGACTCATGAGCTCTCTAGTGTTTGGGTGTGGCTGGCTATATAAGCCACACCCAGGATTCTTCCAGTGCTTTGTGTTGCTTACTGTGAGCTGTATCAGCAACGCACTTGCCGTGCTCTGGATCATCCTGTTTCTGCTTACCTGCTCCGGATCATCCTGCTTCTGCTTACCTGCTCCGGATCATCCGGCTTCTGCTTACCCGCTCCGGATCATCCGGCTTCTGCTTACCCGCTCCGGATCATCCTGCTCTGCTTACACGCTCCGGATCATTCAGCTTCAGCTTACCTGGTTCTTACTCCACACCGCAGCCATCTCCATTCAAGAGGGGACGTCTACACCGGCACCTGTAAGAACAAAGAAGAACAGCGTTAACATGCGCACATCAGTAACGCTGCGCATACTCACCGAATCCTCCTGCGACGCTGGAATCCAGGTTAGTTGCACGAGCGCACAAACCCCTGTAAGAAAAGAAGAGACATTATTCATTGTGCTTGCTCCAATAACGCAGACACTTATTTCACTGCGCTCTCTCTCTACACGGTGCATACTTACCAAAAGCCTCCGTGCAAACTTACCTAACCACCAAGTCTCCAGTAGCGCTGAACCCGGACTCGAGGCGCTAATACCACATAATTTCTCCTGCAAGGGAAAGGGAGAGACATTACCAGGCGCGCTCGAAATTGAAGGCGTTGCGCAAACCTACCAGCAGCTAGCTTCTACACGCAGCGTTACTCGCCCACAAAAATACCAGCAAACAAAGACAATATGGACAATTTTGGACACTCAACATTCTCCGTGCAACGTTCACTTGTGGGAAGGACTTTCTAGCCAGTGAAGAAACTGGTGCCTTGAACTCTCGGCTTCGTTGTGAAGGCATAAAACAGCATTTGGCATCTGAACTCAGCCTACAGACATTGGCACCAATCACATGAGTGAATCGCGCCCCTTCGAATGCACGGTGGAGTGCACACCCTACTAAAGATCAAGGTAAACCCATAGGGGGACATCACAGCACACAGTAAAGGCGAAGGGATGGGCCTAGGGTAATTGGGTGACATCAGGTCTGAGTGTACACCTTGTATTTCACAGGTATTCCTCCGGTTGAAACTGGGGAAGTGAAGACTCGGGTCAAGGGAGGCTCGTCCATCGCTCCTGCAGAGACACAGTTGAGTGTGACACATATCTCTTTAGGTATCCTGTCCAAATGCGCTTGCAAATGTGCTGATAAGTGTTTTTGTAAGAAGTACTTTCTGGGGAATCTCTATATGCTCTGCAACCAACGGACATGGTATGCAGATCTGAAACACCATCTATGCTGCGTCATCATAATCTATAAAAGGTTGTTAGTCAAGCACAATGCTGGGTCCATGCATCAGACAGTGCGCTATTCAATGCCATCTACATCTGCTCCCTGCAGAATCACTTTCTTTGTTTTTTTTGGTTTATTTGTATTTGGTCCACAGCACCTCTACAAAACATGAGAGCAATATAAAATGATTATATACAACTTATACAAAAGCTTATAAACACAAGAAACATTTTTTTAAAAATAAAGTAACCAACATAATGTCTACATACAATATGAAGGTTTGACAGGCATCTAAGACAATAATAGTTCTCAAATAAACGACAATGCACAACAACGATGCCCTGTATCGAATTATAGGGCATACTTCTATGAGCATAATTGGGTGAAGTGATTATCGTGCAATTCATCATTTTATGCAAACTTGTGTCAACCGAACATGTGATATCTCATGACGAGAAAATGCCCTATTCAATCATACATAGAGAGTTCTGATCATACACAGCATTTATTTTTTAGTTAGTTGTTATGGTCGATAGAGCTCGACCTTTCAACATTTACAAAAAAGCCCATCATAAAATCATCATATTTACAGTCTTCCAACCTGATGAATTTACAACAATTCATTGTTTCTCTGATAAAAAAAATTAAAATATATTACATATATATCTACAACACTATTAAATCATATCAAATATTCACAACATTTATGCTCTTCCTTATATGTTGTCATGACAAGTTATGCTCTTTCTTACCACTCTTGCAGGAATTTGTATTTTTTTTAGATCATTTATAATAGCATATCGCACACCTTTCTCATCGGTATGAAATATAGCTTCCCATAATTTATCAGGTGTCTTAATTGTGTATCCCTCAAAGTAATGTTTTAGGCGAGTAACTCTGTGAGTTGACAATTCAATACATTCTACCATTAGATGTTTCATAGTTTCAGGAGTTACAGAACCAGCAACTTAGCTCTTCTAAAGGTATCATTTAAGTATAATTTTCCATCTATAAAGTAATTCCTTTGTGAGCCACATATTTAGCCTAAATCGCAAAACGTCAGAACGAAAGTCAGAATATGGTGATTGCATGAGATAAGACTCAGGTCTGCCAGATCTTTTTAAGAAAAATGGATTTTGCTTAAATTTTCATGCAGCATTTCCTGCTCTGTATCCAATCATATAACCAGATTTTATACTTAGCTTTATGTGGATTCTCAATTAATAGCATTTCTGATATACCTACTTCGTGCAGTACCCTTTGTGCTTGTAGGTGCCATATTTTGGCAAATTTGTCATCTGATATTTTAATATGATTTGATATTATATTAAATAGACCATTCCTATGATCTCCCATGATACATTGTCTGTACAATGCACAGAGTTTCCATTTATAGAGGGCATATCATGATATCAAACCCAGTTCATGTCTGATAATAGCTATTGATTCAGACATAGGCACTCCAGGAGCTTTCTTCCAATAGGAGGCTTCTAATCTAGACCAATACTGATATGGGTGATAATCTTTTGTTTCTGAGACATAGAGTATTCTTGGAACCAACTTTTGCGTATAATATATTATTAGCGGCTCTATGGTGAATTTACAGAATTTAGCCCTTATTGTGAGTGCTTGCGATTGGGCTGTAAGTCATTTTGTTTGCATCTGATCTTCGTAGGGGTTATCTCGTGGATGATTATTGACACATATTCCTAAGTGTATATATATGAAGATACTTTCTGTAGATTGCTATTTTGTATCCGCTATTGATAATTCTTACCTCTTTGTTTTACAGTGCCAAATTGCATCACTTGCATTTTTGATGTGTTGATATCAATGCAGTTTCTTTGAGCATATTGATTTAAGGCACCAAGCATCACTCTTAGATCTCTAGGCGTCTTGTAGAGAAGAACCATGTCATCGGCATATAATAGCCAACTAATTGGTTTTTCTTGAGGTTTAGGAGCATCAACTATAAGATTTTTGAAAGATAAACCTACATCTGAAATAAAAAAATTAAACAAGGCAGACAGCCTTGTTTCAGCCCGCGATAGGTCTCAATTGGCTGGTCAACAGGCCGTCATTTCTTATTCTAACTTGCATCATTGTTGCAGTGTGAAATTCTACTATCCATTTTAGAATGAACCATGGGCACCCTTTTTCTAAAAGTTTTTTTTATACAACAATTCTCTAGGTACTAGATCAAAAGCTGCCTGAAAATCCACAAAGGCTGCATATAGGGCTTGGTTCCGTTGTCTTTCATGCTGAATTATAGTATTTAAGTATATTAAATTAATGCCTGTTCCCATTCCACGAATGAACCCTGTTTGAAATGGATCTCTCAATGCCATGTCATCAAGCCATTTATTAAATACAGCTAAAACTAACCTTGCAAAGATTTTTCCTGGGCAATCAAGTAGCGCAATAGGCCTATATGCGCTAGGATCTAGACAGTTTCCTTTTTTAAAGATTGGTAAAATGATTGATGATTTCCACAATGGTGGAATAGACCCAGTTTTCATAACATTCACAAAGATCACCTGCAGAATTTGAGCCGTTCCTTTTTGTTGCACTTTATCATGGAATTGTGCAGCCCATGCGGGCCTGTCGCCCGAGATGAACTCAGTTTGGATATACAATCTTCAATATCAGAGATCTCAATAGGAAACTTAGGATGAAATGTTATTCTTTCCAAACCACCAATTAATTCTAAGAAAGGAGATCGATAAACATTTCTATAATGGACTCTCCATGCACATTCAGTTATTGGATTCATTTGAACTATATTTTGTGCTTGTTGGGTGACTCCATTAAGGAGCGCCCATATGCCTGCTGATGATTTTAATATTTGTCTCATCATGGCTTCACCATCGTTTTGATATTGAATTGTTCGCCTCTTCCTTAGCCAGCCTTTATAAGTATATTTCAATTGTTTTATCTCAAAAGCTCTTGTAACAAGAGTGACATTATGCAACTGGCGAATATTTTTTCATAAAATTGCTTTTTCTTTTAACTCATATCAAAAGCATGAAGATGTGCATTATTGTGGCGCTGTACACAAGATTTGCCTTGCTTAAATAGCTGCATGGAGCTCCCATAACATGCCTGTTCCTGAGTTTCATTATGTTGATACTGTTTTATCAGCAATTGTTGACATTGAGCTAGATTTCTTTTATTCTGTTTCACTTGATTCCTAGCATTATTGACTGTCAAATTTGTCATGTGTTCGATTATTTTTGGTTGGTGTTGTAAATCCAACCAAACCCATACTAAAGATAGTTGGTTGTGATCACTCCATGCAGATGTCTTTACGTTCAATAATATTACATTATTGAGAAATCCCACATCTGCATATAGTCCAGATAAGCCTGTTGATCATCCCTATGCCATGGTATAGCCGGTGGAATATATCCTGCACTTGTACCGTTCAACATTTCATAGTTCATTCAGCCATCACAATGGCATAGCGTTATTCCTCCGGTGTTTGTTTTAACCCCTCATTCATTATTAGATGTATATTTAAGCCTCCCATCACTAGAGTATGGCCAATGGTCTTATCTAACAATTGCATATCCATAACTGCATTTAGATGTGTAAAAAAGTTTTCTGCAGAAAGATGTTTCCTTCCCCAGTATATGTTTACAATGGCAAGAACTATGCCACTTTGCTCTATTTTCACTACTTGGAACCAAGTTGTATATGTAATAGAAGATTGAATCCTAAAATTCTTATCTTTCTTAAAAGCCATTTGAAGTCCTGCCATGGGCCTACTTTGAATTGATTCTAATGCCGGTACTGTTAGAATATTATACAAGTCCCATATAGTTGTATCTAGGAGCTAGGTTTCCTGGAATACTATGATGTTGTAACAAAATAGGTAATCGTATTTAGCATTAATAAAATGTCTATGGCCCCTCGTATTCCATGATATTAACCTGATTTCATCCCTTAGATGGCATTGTTATAATCTCTGTTTTGGGGCTTTGCTTTGCCATTTGGTTTGTGTTGTATTCCTCTTCTCATTCTGCGTATATATCCATACATTCTCATGGACGAAGAGTCTTGTGAAGCTGCATCCTCCTTATCTATTAATAAATCCTGACTTAATAGGAAGCTCATGTCATAGAGAGCAGATTTCGCTTGCCACAGAGTGTTTAAAACCACTCCCGATTGAATATATTGTCTTACTTCTCCTGGGTTTTTATCATCAATAAATTCAATCAAACTGATATCTATTAACAATAGGTCTTTCAGTGCCGATATGTCTGAGCAGATGTTTACTGTGCTTGCACGATTTAGGACAAAAGTTGAGTAGGGATGGCTTCTACATTTTAACAATAACCTATGATGGTTTTTAAATGAGGCCCATCTATTCTCTGTTGTAGCAGGTATTCTTCTGTCTGCGTCAATGTGTTAGCTGAATATTCACAGGGTAATTCATAGAATTTCGCAGAAAAGTGTCGCAAGCGGCTGGCGCAGAGTGTCCGCGTGCGATTGTCTGCGCCAGCCGCGTGCGCTAAAATCGATTTCCGCGCACAGCGCACTCATGGATTTTCGCATCCAAAACCAGCCGTGGCGCAGCGTGGCGCAGCGACCCTGCAGCAGTGCCAGTTACGCCCCCAAGAACGCCCTCGCGCAAGGAAAAGCCTTCAAAATCCCCAAATAATCGCAAAGGGCTGCGCTAACCCTGGACCAGTTCACCGGGCTGGCAAACGGCAAGCGGGGAACGTGTATTTCAGTGGTTCGCGGGAAGTTCCACAAGCGATTGTCCTGTGTACGTGTGCATCAGGGGTGCGTGGGAAGTTCCACACCAAAATCAGCAGGGTACGTGTATTACAGGGGTGCGCGGGAAGTTCCACACGCGATTACAGCAGGGTACGTGTATTTCAGGGGTGCGCGGGAAGTTCCACACGTGATTGGCCCCGTGCGAGCAGGGTACGTGTATTCCAGGGGTGCGCGGGAAGTTCCACACGCGATTTCAGCAGGGTACGTGTATTTCAGGGGTGCGCGGGAAGTTCCACACGCGCTTGGCCCAGTGCGAGCAGGGTACGTGTATTCCATGGGTGCGCGGGAAGTTCCACACGCGATTTCAGCAGGGTACGTGTATTTCAGGGGTGCGCGTGAAGTTCCACACGCGATTCCATCAGGGTACGTGTATTTCAGGGGTGCGCGGGAAGTTCCACACGTGATTGGCCCAGTGCGAGCAGGGTACGTGTATTTCAGGGGTGCGCGGGAAGTTCCACACGCGATTGGCCCCGTGCAAGCAGCGTACGTGTATTTCAGGGGTGCGCAGGAAGTTCCACACTCGATTTCATCAGGGTACGTGTATTTCAGGGGTGCGCGGGAAGTCCCACACGCGATTGGCCCAGTGCGAGCAGGGTACGTGTATCCCATGGGTGCGCGGGAAGTTCTACAAGCGATTTCAGCAGGGTACGTGTATTTCAGGGGTGCGTGGGAAGTTCCACACGCGATTGGCCCAGTGCGAGCAGGGTACGTGTATTCCATGGGTGCGCGGGAAGTTCCACACGCGATTTCAACAGGGTACGTGTATTTCAGGGGTGCGCGGGAAGTTCCACACGCGATTTCAGCAGGGTATGTGAATTTCAGGGGTTCTGGGGAGTACTACACGTGAATTGGCCGTGTGGGTCCTCCCAGGTGTACGCTCGACAACCTCCACGGCCCCTGCAGGCAGCCCACACCACGGGGACTACCCTGCACCCCTGCTCATGTCCCGCAGGCAGCGCATCCACCATGGGCATGCCCCCCAGCCAACCCACATGTCACCTTGCACTACTGATCAACAATGCATGTCTCCCACCACCCCCACCCCCCAGCAGTGCAGGGGCAGCCTCCACCAGGCCCCCACGCATGTCTCCCACCACCCCCACCCCCCAGCCACCATGGCCAGCCCCCACCAGGCCCCCACTCATGTCCCCCTGCACCCCCAGCATCCAGGGGCACCCTCCACCAGGCCCCCACTCATGTCTCCCACCACCCCCACCCCCCAGCAGTGCAGGGGCAGCCTCCACCAGGCCCCCACTCATGTCCCCCTGCACCCCCACCCCCCAGCATCCAGGGGCACCCTCCACCAGGCCCCCACTCATGTCTCCCACCACCCCCCCCCCCAGCCACCATGGCCAGCCCCCACCAGGCCCCCACTCATGTCCCCCTGCACCCCCACCCCCCAGCATCCAGGGGCACCCTCCACCAGGCCCCCACTCATGTCTCCCACCACCCCCACCCCCCAGCAGTGCAGGGGCAGCCTCCACCAGGCCCCCACTCGTGTCTCCCACCACCCCCACCCCCCAGCAGTGCAGGGGCAGCCTCCACCAGGCCCCCACTCGTGTCTCCCACCACCCCCACCCCCCAGCCACCATGGCCAGCCCCCACCAGGCCCCCACTCATGTCCCCTATCACCCCCACCCCCCAGCAGTGCAGGGGCAGCCTCCACCAGGCCCCCACTCATGTCTACCACCACCCCCATCCCCCAGCCACCATGGGCACCCTCCACCAGGCCCCCACTCATGTCTCCCACCACCCCCACCCCCCAGCAGTGCAGGGGCACCCTCCACCAGGCCCCCACTCATGTCTCCCAGCACCCCCACCCCCCAGCCACCATGGGCAACACCCACCAGGCCCCCACTCATGTCTCCCACTACCCCCACCCCCCAGCCACCATGGCCAGCCCACACCAGGCCCTCACTCATGTCCCCCTGCACCCCCATCCCCCAGCCACCATGGGCACCCTCTACCAGGCCCCCACTCATGTCTCCCACCACCCCCACCCCCCAGCAGTGCAGGGGCAGCCTCCACCAGGCCCCCACCCATGTCTCCCAGCACCCCCACCCCCCAGCAGTGCAGGGGCACCCTCCCCCAGGCCCCCACTCATGTCTCCCAGCACCCCCACCCCCCAGCCACCATGGGCAGCCCCCCACTCATGTCTCCCACCACCCCCACCCCCCAGCCACCATGACCAGCCCCCACCAGGCCCCACTCATGTCCCCCTGCTCCCCCACCCCCCAGCATCCAGGGGCACCCTCCACCAGGCCCCCACTCATGTCTCCCACCATCCCCACCCCCCAGCCACCATGGCCAGCCCCCACCAGGCCCCCACTCATGTCCCCTATCACCCCCACGCCCCAGCAGTGCAGGGGCAGCCTCCACCAGGCCCCCACTCATGTCTACCACCACCCCCATCCCCCAGCCACCATGGGCACCCTCCACCAGGCCCCCACTCATGTCTCCTACCACCCCCACCCCCCCAGCAGTGTGGGGCACCCTCCACCAGGCCCCCACTCATGTCTCCCACCACCCCCACCCCCCAGCCACCATGGCCAGCCCCCACCAGGCCCCCACTCATGTCCCCTATCACCCCCACCCCCCAGCAGTGCAGGGGCAGCCTCCACCAGGCCCCCACTCATGTCTACCACCACCCCCATCCCCCAGCCACCATGGGCACCCTCCACCAGGCCCCCACTCATGTCTCCCACCACCCCGACCCCCCCAGCAGTGTGGGGCACCCTCCACCGGGCCCCCACTCATGGGCCCTATCACCCCCACCCCCCAGCATCCAGGGGCACCCTCCACCAGACCCCCACTCATGTCTCCCAGCACCCCCACCCCCCAGCAGTGCAGGGGCACCCTCCACCAGGCCCCCACTCATGTCTCCCACCACCCCCACCCCCCAGCAGTGCAGGGGCAGCCTCCACCAGGCCCCCACCCATGTCTCCCACCACCCCCACCCCCCAGCAGTGCAGGGGCACCCTCCACCAGGCCCCCACTCATGTCTCCCAGCACCCCCACCCCCCAGCCACCATGGCCAGCCCCCACCAGGCCCCCAGTCATGTCTCCCACCACCCCCACCCCCCAGCCACCATGGCCAGCCCCCACCAGGCCCCCACTCATGTCCCCCTGCACCCCCACCCCCCAGCATCCAGGGGCACCCTCCACCAGGCCCCCACTCATGTCTCCCACCACCCCCACCCCCCAGCAGTGCAGGGGCAGCCTCCACCAGGCCCCACTCATGTCCCCCTCCACCCCCCAGCATCCAGGGGCACCCTCCACCAGGCCCCCACTCATGGCCCCTATCACCCCCACCCCCCCCCGCCACCAGGGGCAGCCTCCACCAGGCCCCCACTCATGTCTCCCACCACCCCACCCCCCAGCCACCATGGGCAGCCCCCACCAGGCCCCCACTCATGTCCCCCTGCACCCCCACCCCCCAGCAGTGTGGGGCACCCTCCACCAGGCCCCCACTCATGGGCCCTATCACCCCCACCCCCCAGCATCCAGGGGCACCCTCCACCAGACCCCCACTCATGTCTCCCAGCACCCCCACCCCCCAGCAGTGCAGGGGCACCCTCCACCAGGCCCCCACTCATGTCTCCCACCACCTCCACCCCCCAGCAGTGCAGGGGCAGCCTCCACCAGGCCCCCACCCATGTCTCCCACCACCCCCACCCCCCAGCAGTGCAGGGGCACCCTCCACCAGGCCCCCACTCATGTCTCCCAGCACCCCCACCCCCCAGCCACCATGGCCAGCCCCCACCAGGCCCCCAGTCATGTCTCCCACCACCCCCACCCCCCAGCCACCATGGCCAGCCCCCACCAGGCCCCCACTCATGTCCCCCTGCACCCCCACCCCCCAGCATCCAGGGGCACCCTCCACCAGGCCCCCACTCATGTCTCCCACCACCCCCACCCCCCAGCAGTGCAGGGGCAGCCTCCACCAGGCCCCACTCATGTCCCCCTCCACCCCCCAGCATCCAGGGGCACCCTCCACCAGGCCCCCACTCATGGCCCCTATCACCCCCACCCCCCCCGCCACCAGGGGCAGCCTCCACCAGGCCCCCACTCATGTCTCCCACCACCCCACCCCCCAGCCACCATGGGCAGCCCCCACCAGGCCCCCACTCATGTCCCCCTGCACCCCCACCCCCCAGCATCCAGGGGCACCCTCCACCAGGCCCCCACTCATGTCTCCCACCACCCCCAACCCCACCCCCCAGCCACCATGGCCAGCCCCCACCAGGCCCCCACTCATGTCCCCTATCACCCCCACCCCCCAGCAGTGCAGGGGCAGCCTCCACCAGGCCCCCACTCATGTCTACCACCACCCCCATCCCCCAGCCACCATGGGCACCCTCCACCAGGCCCCCACTCATGTCTCCCACCACCCCCACCCCCCAGCAGTGCAGGGGCACCCTCCACCAGGCCCCCACTCATGTCTCCCAGCACCCCCACCCCCCAGCCACCATGGGCAGCCCCCACCAGGCCCCCACTCATGTCTCCCACCACCCCCACCCCCCAGCCACCATGGCCAGCCCCCACCAGGCCCCCACTCATGTCCCCCTGCACCCCCATCCCCCAGCCACCATGGGCACCCTCCACCAGGCCCCCACTCATGTCTCCCACCACCCCCACCCCCCAGCAGTGCAGGGGCAGCCTCCACCAGGCCCCCACCCATGTCTCCCAGCACCCCCACCCCCCAGCCACCATGGGCAGCCCCCACCAGGCCCCCACTCATGTCTCCCACCACCCCCACCCCCCAGCCACCATGGCCAGCCCCCACCAGGCCCCCACTCATGTCCCCCTGCACCCCCACCCCCCAGCATCCAGGGGCACCCTCCACCAGGCCCCCACTCATGTCTCCCACCACCCCCACCCCCCAGCAGTGCAGGGGCAGCCTCCACCAGGCCCCCACTCATGTCCCCCTGCACCCCCACCCCCCAGCATCCAGGGGACCCTCCACCAGGCCCCCACTCATGGCCCCTATCACCCCCACCCCCCCGCCACCAGGGGCAGCCTCCACCAGGCCCCCACTCATGTCTCCCACCACCCCCACCCCCCAGCCACCATGGGCAGCCCCCACCAGGCCCCCACTCATGTCCCCCTGCGCCCCCACCCCCCAGCATCCAGGGGCACCCTCCACCAGGCCCCCACTCATGTCTCCCACCACCCCCACCCCCCAGCCACCATGGCCAGCCCCCACCAGGCCCCCACTCATGTCCCCTATCACCCCCACCCCCCAGCAGTGCAGGGGCAGCCTCCACCAGGCCCCCACTCATGTCTACCACCACCCCCATCCCCCAGCCACCATGGGCACCCTCCACCAGGCCCCCACTCATGTCTCCCACCACCCCCACCCCCCAGCAGTGCAGGGGCACTCTCCACCAGGCCCCCACTCATGTCTCCCAGCACCCCCACCCCCCAGCCACCATGGGCAGCCCCCACCAGGCCCCCACTCATGTCTCCCACCACCCCCACCCCCCAGCCACCATGGCCAGCCCCCACCAGGCCCCCACTCATGTCCCCCTGCACCCCCATCCCCCAGCCACCATGGGCACCCTCCACCAGGCCCCCACTCCTGTCTCCCACCATCCCCACACCCCAGCAGTGCAGGGGCAGCCTCCACCAGGCCCCCACCCATGTCTCCCAGCACCCCCACCCCCCAGCAGTGCAGGGGCACCCTCCACCAGGCCCCCACTCATGTCTCCCAGCACCCACACCCCCCAGCCACCATGGGCAGCCCCCACCAGGCCCCCACTCATGTCTCCCACCACCCCCACCTCCCAGCCAACATGGCCAGCCCCCACCAGGCCCCCACTCATGTCTCCCACCACCCCCACCCCCCAGCATCCAGGGGCACCCTCCACCAGGCCCCCACTCATGTCTCCCACCACCCCCACCCCCCAGCCACCATGGCCAGCCCCCACCAGGCCCCCACTCATGTCCCCTATCACCCCCACCCCCCAGCAGTGCAGGGGCAGCCTCCACCAGGCCCCCACTCATGTCTCCCACCACCCCACCCCCCCAGCAGTGTGGGGCACCCTCCACCAGGCCCCCACTCATGTCTCCCACCACCCCCACCCCTCAGCCACCATGGCCAGCCCCCACCAGGCCCCCACTCCTGTCCCCTATCACCCCCACCCCCCAGCAGTGCAGGGGCAGCCTCCACTAGGCCCCCACTCATGTCTACCACCACCCCCATCCCCCAGCCACCATGGGCACCCTCCACCAGGCCCCCACTCATGTCTCCCACCACCCCCACCCCCCAGCAGTGTGGGGCACCCTCCACCAGGCCCCCACTCATGGGCCCTATCACCCCCACCCCCCAGCATCCAGGGGCACCCTCCACCAGGCCCCCACTCATGTCTCCCAGCACCCCCACCCCCCAGCAGTGCAGGGGCACCCTCCACCAGGCCCCCACTCATGTCTCCCACCACCCCCACCCCCCAGCAGTGCAGGGGCAGCCTCCACCAGGCCCCCACCCATGTCTCCCACCACCCCACCCCCCAGCAGTGCAGGGGCAGCCTCCACCAGGCCCCCACTCATGTCTCCCACCCACCCCCACCCCCCAGCCACCATGGGCACCCTCCACCAGGCCCCCACTCATGTCTCCCACCACCCCCACCACCCCACAGCCACCATGGGCAGCCTCCAGCAGGTCCTCACAATCCCCAATCATGTGCGTTATGGTCAGCCTCCACAGCCAAAAAGCCCTACCAAGTAACCCATTCACCCACATGGAAATGGAAATTACATGTTACACCCCCAATGTTCATAAAGCTAATGAACCCATGTCCGTCACACACAATGGTTGCAATTGAATGGGAAAACACCCAACATGACATGCATGAAACCAATGAGATGATACCACACAGTGAAGTATGAAAACAAAATTGTATTAAAAATAAGAAAGAATGCAAAAGAAATGAAACAAACTACAATGGGAATGAAAAAAAGATAAGCTGCATGTCTGTTAAAAAAAATAAAAACACCAAATCCAAATCCAAAAAAATGTCGTCCAAAGTCAAATGAAAAATAAAATCAATCCAATGAAGAACTATGTACAAAACATCCAAGGGTCCATGAGCCCAACTGAACAAAGGAAACCTACAAAAAACCCTAACTAAAATGCAACTATATACAAAAAGTGGAGCAGTGTCCGTCGACTCCAAATCATAAGAACAAACAAAGGAAACCTAAAACTAAAGAACTATATACAAAGGCGGCGGGCAAGTCCAGCGGCTCACTCCGTGGTGTTCCGGGCCAGGGCATCATCGAACTCCTGTTCGATGTCCCGGAGGCGGTCCTGTTCCATGGCCCCGAGGGTCCGCAGGGACGACGCCGTGTCCTCCTCCAACCCCCTGCGGATTGCCTCGAGGCACTCGGCCCGCCTCAGGGCCCTCCGCATGGAGTTCTCTGCCCTGACCATTGTGAGCCGCGCCTCTTCCGCCCGCCGCCGCCGCTCCGCACCTATGGCGTGGCCCAACCGCTGCCACACGGAAGACACTCTCTGTCCTGGGTCCTCCTGCCCTCCGGCCGATGCCTGCCCCTCCGATGTTGAAGGCCCCGAGCCTTCATGGCCCCCACCACGTTGCTGCTGCTGCTCTGCCTCTGCCCGTGCACTGCCTCCTGCTGCCTGCACATCCTCCGCCGGCTGGGGTGCAGTTGTTGATGTGGCCACCCCTGCTGGACGTCCGACTCCCGACTGTGGCAGGGATGCCTCCTCCACCAGCCTGGCCGCACCGTCAGAGGCAGCTCCACAGGGCACCCAGGTGACTGATGGGTGGGAAGATGGCACAGAGGACGACTGGCGCGTAGGGGGTCCAGTTGAGGAGGGGGTCGGAGCAAGCCCCATCAGACGGAGGAATCCGGCCTGGGTGACCTGTCCCAGCAGGCTGACGTGGTCAACGAGCCATTTGAGATGACGTGCAGTCTCTCCATGAAAAGACTGCAGGTCACCTCGCATGGCCCGTTGACGCAACGCCACACCAGCCAGGACAGGCTCAACCCGGACCTGGATAGCCACGTCCGCAGGCAGAGGAAGGCCAGTTGACGTCAGCTCATCCCCTGCCTGAAAACGGGTCTGGACGTAGGCATCCCTGCTGGTGCAAGATGATGCAGGGACAGGATCGGGGACAGGATTGCACATAGGCACCTCCGCGGCGGCCTGTGCTGCCTCCTGTCCCTGGTCCTGCACTGCACCACTAGCACCAGTGGGATCCCCACCTCCAGACCCCGTCTCTAGTGCTTGCACGGCCTCCTCCTCCACCAAACCCCCCACCAACCTGGATGACTCCGTGCCATCTTCCCCTGTTGGGCCCTGTGGGGTCCCAGCTGCCCCTTCTGCTGCCAAGGAGTCCAACTCCAACCTCCGCCTCTTGGACCTCCCCCGGCAGCTGCGGCCTGGGACGCGGCACCGGACTCCTCACTCCCCGACGAGATGACAACACGGGAGGGGAGCCGGGCCTTGCGTCTCCGGCTGGCGGTGGGATCCCCGCCGCTGTGCTCCACAGCACCTTCTCCGCCCTCTTCATCAGTTGACGCTGCAGACAGGGAGAAACAAAACACAGGCATCAGGGCACTGTACAATGGACACATACACACATGACAGTTGCACATGAGTGGCATTGGCAAACCTCAGACATGTCATCACAATCCCCAACACACATGTCATTACAACTCGCACACATGAGCCATACCACAGCCATATCGCAACTGCCACCACCATCCCTACACATGCAACAGCATGAGCAGCCAAAGGTGAGCCAGACATCACATGCAACACAGGAAGTGCACCACACATGTACACACACCACCACACTTGCATGCATGTGTACACCTCTGCCAAGTGTCGCACTGTTCAGACGGGCATCCATGTCACATCTGCCAATCAGGCTTCCACATACCGCTGTCACATGCATCCATGTTGCATCACTGTTGCACCCTTGTCAAATACACACACATGCACATGTACACAGTGCTCATACATGCAGCCGAAAACAACATACATGCGTGAAATCACGGACATGTCTACTTACATACACATTCATCCAAACATGTGTGCACGCACAACTGCATTTGCCATGCAAGCCCACACAAACAAGCACCATCCATGTCTCACACATTACACACATTACAGCCCTCGCATGTGTCAGCCCCACGGCCCTGTACACCCCCACCCATACTCGACCCCAAACAAACAGATGTGCAACCTGCACACTACCGAATAATCACCACACGCACTGCTCACAATCAGGATGCATGTACACTCACCGCTCGACTCCAGACGGGTCTGCTTCTCTAGGACCTGGACGTGGAGAGCTGGGGATATGCGTTCCAGGACCCTCATCTGTTCTTCCGACAAGTGGCCCCGGCGCCCCTTGGCATCCGCTGCCTTCAAGAGACGCCGGGCCTTGTTCAGGGTCCTGGATCTGAAGTCCTCCCAGCGCTTCCTGACATGTAAGTCGCGGACTGCCACCCCCTCCGCGTTGATGGCAGTCACGATGTCAGTCCAGATCCGAGTCCGTCCTTCCTTGTCAGCGCGGGAACTTCCGAAGAGGGCATCATACTGCCCCAGGACTTGCTCCACCAGGACACCAACTTCGGTGGCACTGAAGCTGGTGCCCCTCTGCCTCTCTGGCCGGGGGTTGTCAGTGGTCACAGATGGTGTTTGCCCCGACATGACAACCCCAGAGGCAGGAGTGGGTGGGCAACTGGGTCCTGGGGCTGGGCTGTGGAGCGATGGAATCCCAGTCGGGAGTCTTCGGTTCCAGCAGGGGTGGTCACAGCAACAGCACCCCTGGCTGATGTGCAGGCAGCAAATGGCAGTGCACGTGGGCAGCAGGCAGTCAGGCAGCAGCAGATGGCAGGTGGGAGCGTGCTCGGGGCTCTGGGGGCAGTAGTTTGGCCTTCTGGGCAGGAGCGTGGTCTTCCGTGTGCTTACGTGTGGCCAGCTTGATACGGAGTGATTTGGCACGTGAAAAATCCAACACGTCTGCGTGTAATTCGAGGAAAGGCCCTTAGCGCGTAAACGCGTTGCCAGCGTATGCGCGACTATGAAGTCACGTGCACGTTGAATTGGGCACACGTTTGAAAATGTTGCGTGTGAAAAAAGTGAAAGACACGTCCGAGTGTCAAAGCGTGTAATTGGTGGGAATGGGCCTAGCGCGTACACGCGGCAGTGACAAAGCGTGTAATTGGTGGAAATGGCCCTACACACAGAAGTGACAAAGCGTGTAATTGGTGGAAATGGCCCTAGCGCGTACACGCCGCGTAAGTGACGCTGGACGTGTGGGCCTGTATAAAAGGTACGTGTAGAACACCATTTCCTTGTACATGCTTTTCGTGGAGAGCGAGTGGGTGAATTCTGTACTTCTTGTCGTTTCACACGCGATTTACTTCACGGCGTTTCAAGTTCGTATTCCCTGTTACCTCTGACAGCTTTTTCTCTTTTTTCTCTTTTACTGGTTTACCTGGGCCTGTTCCCTCAAACAGTGTTCCCTTCTACTGTTGTCCTGTCTCCTCAGACAGCGTACAAATCTTCTTTTGGCGGGGGTGTTGCCAACCAAACGCTCTCCTTTTTCACGCTCTTTTACCTGGCAGACGGTGAGTCACGCACGTATCTAACATCTGTGCTTGCCCCGTGTGTAGCCTACCCCTTCAGAGGTCATTCTAGGCTGCGTGTGACACGCATACGTTCATTCTTGTGTTACTGGGTGCCACAGCGTAGTGCAGGTTTTTCTTTCTGCACACGTGGTCTAGGAGGGGTTGCGTGCACGTCATCTCCCTGTTTTGGGGCTCCTGTGCGTAGCGTGACCCGTCATCTTTCCCCAGGGGTTACATTCAGCCTTGCAAGAGCACTAGGGTACAATTACCATCTGGTACCCAACCCCTTTGACCCCCAATTGCCCAGGACAATAGTTTACTGCCACTCCCATACGCACATTAACATCAGTGCCATGGCTGGGAGGCGAGGATTCCATAAGGGTGGCAAAGGTGGAAGAGCCACAAGTGGTGGCCGTGGTGGATCCAGTAGGGGACGTGGTCGTTACTTGCAGGGTGAGCCTGTCCCCCCATGTGTGGAGGACCAGTCAAGGGCACCCATAATCCCCCCCCCCCCCTCCCGTTGAGGCTGATGTGGCTGACACCATCCATGCTCAGCCCTTGTTGGACCAGCCCATTGTGGCACCAGACCTGGCTGACTCCATGGCTGACTTCCAGGTCAGCAGGCCTATGACACGTGGCAGGGCGGAGAGGCTGCAGGGGCAGCTGCGGCTCCATCCACCCCAGCTCTCACACACCCAGCCAGGACAGTGTCGGTCCTAGTCCATCCTGCTGACATTCCCCCTGACACCATTACACTTGAGCCAATGCCTGCACCAACTCCCATGCTGAGTGTGCAATCCCACACTCCTGATACAGAGTCCACCAGGGCTCCTGCCCCTAGTGTCCAGAGCGGCGCAGGACACTCAGGATCACCACCACCTTCCAAGCGGAAGAGGAAGAGTGCTCGTCCGGCACAGGCTGATGCCCCAGACACGGCTACACAGTCCGGCCCGTCGAGGAAGCCCAGCTTCATGGATGACGAACTGAATGCACTTGTCGAGTTTGTGTCCGCACATGATAACGAGATGGTCATTGTTGCAGGATCCAAGACCACACCTGCACAACGCCAGGCACACTGGCAGACCGTTGCGGACATCGTAAGTGCCCTTCGAATCGTGAGGCGCACAGCCAATGATTGCTATAAGCGCTGGAATGACCTAAAGCGCAAGGCAAAGAGTAAGCTGGCCTCAAGTCATGCCGCAACTCTAGTGACTGGAGGTGGGTCTCCAGTAGTAGACATGGAACTCACTCCACATGAGTCAGTCGCTGGGACCTACGTCACGGAGGAACAGATCCAAGGCGTGGGAGATCTGCCTGATTACGAGGCATTGTCCGGTGAGTGCACATGCATGTGTGTGTCATCCATGTGCATGGTGTGTGTGAGGGCTTCTGTTTGTGTGCCAGGTGAGAGTGTGTGCGCCTGAGTCGTATGGGTCAGCCATGTGCTTCATGCAATACATCCTGCACAGCTGCATTTGGCCATAGCAGTATCCCTTCTGCCAACAGTAGACATTTAGCCCAACTGCACGCCAGTTGCCCTTGAAGTGTCACCTTGCCACAACATTGTTGCTTATTTTTCACTGTTCATTCAGTCAGATTGTTTGCATTCCACCACTTTTACTAGGCATTTCGCAGTCCTCTAGTCACATGTCTGACATGGCTCTGGTAAAGTGGAGTGACTTTGTTACCTGGATATCATTTGTTCACACATGTCCCTGTGCAATTGGACCATTTTGGACTGGCAGCTCCAGGTGAAAAATCTGACCTGTTTGAATTAGAAAAGCTATTACATGCGGGAACTGGACTGAATGAATAGGTGCTGCCCTCCTCTCCATCTTCACTCAATAGCAATGGTACATGCCATCTGTGTGATGGCATGTGTGTTTCACCTGGCAATCACAGGCCGATGTGTGATGCCACTGCCAGGCAGCATTCAGAAAATGTGTTCATCTTCCATCTTGGTGTCATCAGTGTGTGCCATTTGCCTGCCCTTCATATGCAGTGAGGGTGCATGCATGGGAGGGTTTTAGTCATGTGGGACATGTGTCAATCAAGTACTGGTTCTCTTGCTTCTCAGCCCTCATTGTGTGCCATGGTGCTAATGCCTGTTTCCATTTCTTTGTTTTTATGTCTTTGCAGGGGAAGACGCACCTGATACTGCTGGGGTTGTGGAGATGGTGCAGACCCAGGAGGGGTCCGAGGGCCGACCAACCACCAGTGAGGGACGTGGTGTGGTGGTGGGTGAGAACCCACAAGTGCTGCAGGTCGTGCTCTCAAGGGGTGTCTCTGGCTGCACCTCCCCCGAGCTGTACTCAGGTGTTGATTCGGATGATGAGACCTACGTGCGGTCACAGGTGAGTGTTCCAGGGAGGGATTCTGTTCTGTCCCACCCACCTGCACCAGGGTCAGAACCCTCAATGGGGATGTCAGTGTTGGCAGCTACGCCTTTGGTGGTTACGGATGCAGGGTCACACTCCGCGACATCTGATCCTGTTCCTGGGCCAGCAGATCAGAGGGGGAATGCAGTCCTGCAGCCTCAGGCAGTGCCGGCACAGCAAGGCGCAGTTCGCCTTGCCCCAGACAGGTGTGGTGCCCGCCGACGTGGTGGCCGTACCCCACCTGGCAATACCGCATGGGAGCAATCCATTTACGGTATGGCAACCCAACAGGCAGCATCATCCGAGATGATGGTTCAGGCCATGGATAGGGTGGCCACTTCCATTGTCCCCCCTGAAAGGCTGATGGAGCGACTACAGCAGGCAACCGACTCCATCTGCCAGTCACACAGGGAGGACATGTTGGCGTCCAACAGGGACAGGCGGGCGGCACTGGCGACTCTGCAGGAGGCCATCTCCATAGAGTCCCAGGGCCACAGGGAAGCCCTGAGGCAGGAGCTCCTTCACCTCAGGACGACTCTTGTTGAGCTTGAGGCTTCAACACACCAAAGGACAGAACAGCAGCTGGAGCGTCTCACCCGTACGCTCTCAGCTGAGATGCAGGCAACGAGGGCGGAGGTCCGGGCATCCCGTGAGTTGTTGCATGGGGACCTCCGCACACTCATCCTCCAGAACGAGACCTACCACACCCGCATGCTTGCAGCCATGGAGGAGCAGACTAGGGCCTTGCGTGGGCTGCCTCCCATAGTGCAACCACCCCCGGATGCAGCTGCACAGGGTGA
Organism: Ambystoma mexicanum; assembly: GCF_040938575.1. NCBI lineage: Eukaryota > Metazoa > Chordata > Amphibia > Caudata > Ambystomatidae > Ambystoma > Ambystoma mexicanum. The sequence continues at coordinate 1,120,680,618 of NC_090923.1, read as the reverse complement.
TAATAGCGACAGCAGTGATACTCCCACAATAGGGTAGCCGTGTGGGCCATGAGCCCATGGAGGTGTTTTTTTTTTCCCAGGATCCACACAGGTGGGTTTTGGTGTGCACCCTGTCCTCGGACCTCCTGGGTGGCCTCCCCAACCCCCCCGGGCCCATCAATGGCCATTTTTTATTTTTTTTTATTTTTAATTATTTTTTTCCCAATTTTTTTGGGACAATTTGTTGCCTTCCGTGGTTCCTGTGGGCATACGCTGCATTGTGGCTGGGTACATGCAGGCTTGTCATGTATTTGGTTCAGATGCTTGGGTTTGAGTCACACACACCCCTCCTGCTTCCCGTTTCCATGGGCTTGCAAAGGGTGTGCCCAAGTGACATTGACGTACATGGTGACATTGGACTCCCACTACATGTGTGGGTAGTCTAGTCAATACTGTGTATACATTCCTAGTGCATATTGCTGTTGTTGTACACTGCATGTTGCATTGATGTGTAACTCATCATCTGTGTCTACCTCCCAATTTGCAGGTCCCTTCCTCATGTCTACACAAGGCCCTCTAGTTTGGAGATGGGGTCCATGTTGGCAGCAGTGCACCTACAACTCTACATGGCGCCAACACTGCACAGTTGGTAGTGGTGGGAGTGCAGGCATTTCCAGGTGGTGAGACTACTAATTTATAACATTTGTGATGTCATGTTAATGGTAGTACCTGCTCAAGTTTGTTGTTGGTCCTGCATTACTGTGAGCATTTCAGGTGTTGCAAGTTTCAATTAGGGACACTGTACATTGTGACACTAGTGTCATGTTGTGGGGATTACTTTGTTTACCTGCAAATAGCATGACATGGCACGGTGTGTCGTGTGGCGCTGCTGGGGATGGGTTGGCTGGCATGGCACTGTCCTCTTGTTGCATTTTGCAAGTGGGTATTCATTTTAGCTGCTTGAATGTGTTTCTTCACAAAACTGCATTGGTGGTGTCTGTGTGGGTAGGGATGCACACATTGTAACACTTCCAGGTGAACAATCTCAGGCTGATATGGTTTTCACGGTTGATTCTCCAGACATTCAGGATCAGTGTCAGGTTGAGTCATCATTGATTGTCAGATGGAATGTGCCAGGGCAGTGTGCACTCCACAGGGGTGTGATTTCTCTGTGAAGTAATTAGCCACTAGCTGTGTATCGGCTGCCTCCCCCCGTGCCCTTTCCCCTCCCATGCGCAGCGGCTGTGCATGTGGTTGGGGATGTGGGGCCACCACCATGTCCACGGCCAGGCCCCGGCGTGTTGCAACGTTGTGCAGGACACATGCTGCCCCTATGATCCTGCACACTACTGGGGGAGCGTACAACAGCTGCCCGCCAGAACGGTCAAGGGAGCGAAAGCGTGACTTTAGCACTCCAAATGTGCGCTCCACTATGCCCCGGGTTGTAATGTGGGCTGTGTTATATCTTACCTGGGGTGGCGTGGTGGGGTTCCGAATTGGCGTCATCATGTGGGGGCTGAGAGGGTAGGCACTGTCCCCTGTGGAGGTGGTGATTGGTATCATTGGTGGGGTTGTGACCTTGCTCAGTATCTGACATGCATGCATGTGCAGTGGCATTCATACTCACCAAGCAGCCATGTATCGCCATGCCGCCCAGCTTCTAGGTCCCGGCTTAGGGTGGACATTCGGTAAATGAAGCTGTCATGGGTGGACCCGGGATAGTTGGCATATACTGAGGTGATGATTCCCTTGGCATTACATACTACCTGCACGTTGATGGAATGCCAGTGCTTGCGGTTCCTATAGATGTGCTCTGATGCCCTGGGGGGACGTAGAGCCACATGGGTGCAGTCGATGGCACCTAGCACTTTGGGGAATCGTGCCACACCGTAAAAATCCAGGGCGGCAGCATGCCTTTCTGCAGGTGTTCTGGGCAGGTATATGTGCCTGCGGACTGATGGCCGTGCAGTGATGATGTTCAAGACCTGGTGTAGGCAGCGTGACTGGGTGGCCTGTGATACCCCACCCACTATGGCACTTGTCCGCTGAAATGATCCAGTGGCTAAGAAGTGCAGTACATTGAGGACCTTCTCCAGGGGGCTGAGTGCTTGGGAGCACAGGGTGGGTGATGTGAGGTCATCCTCCCACTCACTCACCAGGTCCAGTATTATGTGTGGTGGAAACCTGTACCTCCCATACACCTGGTCATCAGGCATCCCGAAAAGGGCTGGTTCTGGGTGTGAATATTCTGGCCCTGACTATCCTCCTCCTCCTCCTTTGGTAGCCCACGCCCACTGCTGCTAGGATCGGTATGTTCATCCTGGGTCTGAGCTTGTTATTTTGTTAGCGCGCAAATTTATGCGTTGCGCGTGCTGTAGGCGAGCGTGTGACCCGCGCACCCCTGAAATCCAGTACCCAGTCCAATAGCGTGTGGAAATTCCCGCGCACCCTGGGATACAGGTGCGCTGACGTACTTGCGTGTGTAAGTGCCCGCGCACCCCTGATATACACGTACATAGGCCAATCGCGTGTACGCGCACTTTTGTCCAATTACACGCGATGACACTCTGACGTGCTGTCCAATTACACGCGATGACACTCTGACGTGCAGTCTTTCCACGTGTGCTCTGTCATTCACGTGCTGTGTGGGAAACACCCGTGCGGGTCACGTCACAGACGCGCTTACGCGCTGAGGGCCTTTGGTCCAATAGAATCGCGTATGCGTGCTGACGCGCTTACGCGCTAAGGCCTTTCCTCGAATTTCACGCTGACGTGCAGGATTTTCACGTGCCAAATCAGTCCGTATCAAGCTGGCCACGCGAAAACACACGGAAGACCACGCTCCTGCCCAGAAGGCTGAATTACTGCCCCCCAGTGCCCCGAGCAGCCTCCCACGTGCCATCTGCTGCTGCCTGCCTGCCTGCCTGCTGCCACCGTGCCCTGCCATTTGGTGCCTGCACATCAGCCATCTGCAGGGGTCCAGTTGCTGTGTCCACCCCTGCTGGAACTGAAGACTCCCGACTGGGATTACATCGCTCCACAGCCCAGCCCCAGGACCCAGTTGCTCACCCACACCTGCCTCTGGGGTTGCCATGTCGGGCACTTCCACATCTGGCACCAGTGGCAACCCCAGGCCAGAGGGGCAGAGGGGCACCAGCTTCACTGCCACCGAAGTTGATGTCCTGGTGGAGCATGTCCTGGGGCAGTATGATGCCCTCTTTGGATCGTCCCGCGCCAGCAAGGAAGGACGGGAGAGGATCTGGGCCGACTGTGTGGTTGCCATCAACGCGGAGGGGGTGGCAACCCGCGACGTCCAGAAGATCAAGAAGCGCTGGGAGGACTTGAGGTCCAGGACCCTCGTGAAGGCCCGGCGCCTCGTGGAGGGGGGCTGGGGCCGCATGAGTTCCATCCAGATGAGGGTCCTGGAACGCGTACGCCCAGCGCTCCACGCCCAGATCCTTGAGAGGGAGACCCGTCTGGAGTTGAGCGGTAAGTGTCCAAGCATTGCTGTGTGAGACAGGGCATGTTGCGGTGTGCTGGTTCTCTGATACTTGCCTGTATGTGTGACATAGGCCATGTATGCATGTATGTGTGCAGGGACATCATGGTAATGCATGTGCGACCAGTGATGTGTGAACCACATGGTTGTTGCATGTGTTTAAATGCCACATGGGGAGCCCTATGCAGATTTTAGACATGAGAGCATGCCAGTCTCTGTTCCTGGACATGGGTGGGGGTGAGGGATGGGTGCGGATGGCAGGTACATATATGGTAGCCATGTCTGTGTGCCTGACCTGCGTGTCTGTGACTTGTGCATGCCATGGATGCATGACACATGTGTGTGACAATGCACAGATTCACTGATGCAGCCTAGTTACCCTTGTATCCGCTGTGTTTGGGGTGTATGGGGCCAGATGGATGTGACTGAGGTGAAGTGTGTGCATGTGATAGGCATGACCCATGATGCATGTGAGTTCCATATCATTGTATGTTTCAAGAGTCCATTGGACATGTATGGAAATGTCCATGGCATGCACCATGCCTGTTACTGTGTGTGTTTTGCCTGGACTGACCCATGTGTTGTGGAGGGACATGATGGAAGTGTACTTTGACAGTGGTACTCATCTGCTATTGCTTCCTGTCTAGGGGACCATTGTACAGTACCCTGATGCTTGTGTTCTTTGTCTCCCTCTACGCAGCGGCTAGTGAAGAAGAGGGCGGAGACGGCGCTGTGGAGCAAGGCGGCGGGGATGCCCCCACGGCTGCAGCGGAAGGGGTGGGTGAGCCCCCACAGGGGCCTGCTACGGTGGAAGACGGTGAGGAGCCATCCAGGTTGGTGGTTTCCACAGAGGAGGAGGAGGCCGCCACAGGGGCACACATGGGGCCTGGTGGGGGCATCCCTGCTGGTGCAAGTGGTGCAGTCCAGGGCCAGGGGCAGGAGGCAGCACAGGTCACCGTGGAGGGGCCTGTGCATGTCGCTGTCCCTGACCCTGTGAGTGCACCACCATGCACCAGCAGGGTTGCCCCGTCCCAGGCCCGTCTGCTGGTAGAGGGGATGTCCATGTCACCTGACTCCCCTCCACCTGCGGACGAGGGGACCCGTGTCCGTATGGAGAAGGTCCTGATTGGGGTTGCGATGTGTGCGGGTGCAATTCGTGATGACGTGCGTGCTTCCCGGGAGGAGCACGCACATCATCACGAAGAGCACCGTGCCGACGTGGCCCAATTGGGATCTTCCATGTTCGGGGGTTTCCTGCATGTGTCGGCCAATCTGGCGGCCCTCTCCTCCTCTGTGGAGGCTATACGCCAGTCGTTCTCCTTGCCGTCTTCCGGCCCAGATGCCCCCAGGGCCCCCTGTGGACCTGCCCTGACCTATGCAGCCAGCTCGGTGGGGATCCCATCCCTGCCACAGTCGGGAGTCGGAGGTCAAGCAGGGGTGGACACCACAGCAACTGTACCCCAGCAGATGGAGGATGTGCCGGCATCATCAGGCAGGGCACGTGCACGACGGCGTCGGTGGATTCCATCAGCCTGGATGCCGTCATGCTGGCAGAGGCAGTTGCGTCGGAGGCAGCAGCAGAGTCAACGTGGGAGGCATCATGGCTCGGGGCCATCAACATCGGAGGGGCAGGCATCGGCCGGAGGGCAGGAGGACCCAGGACAGGAAGTGTCTTCCGTGTGGCTGCGGTTGGGCCAGCAGATAGGTGCGGAGCGGCGGCGGGCGGAAGAGGAGCGGCTCACGATGGTCAGGGCGGAGAACTCCATGCGGAGGGCCCTGAGGCGGGCCGAGTGCCTCGAGGCAATCCGCAGGGGGTTGGAGGAGCAGATGGCGTCGTCCCTGCGGACCCTCGGGGCCATGGAACAGGACCGCCTCCGGGACATAGACTAGGAGTTTGATGATGCCCTGGCCCGGAACACTACGGAGTGAGCCGCTGGACTTGCCCGCCGCCTTTGTATATAGTTCTTTAGTTTTAGGTTTCATTTGTTTATTCTTATGATTTGGAGTCGACGGACACAGCTCCACTTTTTGTATATAGTTGCATTTTTGTTAGGGTTTTTTGTAGGTTTCCTTTGTTCAGTTGGGCTCATGGACCCTTGGATATTTTGTACATAGTTCTTCATTGGATTGTTTTATTTTTTAATTTTATTTTTTCTTCTCCATGGAGCAATGGTGTTTGGATTTTTGTTTTTTTCTGTCGGATTGATTTCATTTTTAATGTGACTTTGAAGTACATTTTTTTTGGATTTGGTGTTTTTAATTTTTTGGGACGGACATGCACCTTTTCTTTTTTTCATTGCATTGTACTTTGTTTCATTTCATTTGCATTCATATTTATTTAATACATTTTTGTTTTCATACTTCACTGTGTGGTATCATCTCATTGGTTTCATGCATGTCATGTTGGGTGTTTTCAAAATCATTTGCAACCATTGTGTGTGACAGACATGGGTTCATTTGCTTTATGTACGTTGGGGGTGTAACATGTAATTTTCATTTCCATGTGGGTGAATGGGTTACTTGGTAGGGCCTTTTGGCTGTGGAGGCTGACCATTACGCACATGGTTGGTGATTGTGAGGACCTGGGTGCAGGGGGACATGGGTGGGGTCCTGGTGGAGGCTGCCCCCTGCACTGCTGGGGGGTGGGGGTGATAGGGGACATGAGTGGGGGGCTGGTGGAGGGTGCCCCTGCACTGCTGGGGGGGTGGGGGTGCTGGGAGACATGGGTGGGGGCCTGGTGGAGGCTGCCCCTGCACTGCTGGGGGGTGGGGGTGGTGGGAGACATGAGTGGGGGCCTGGTGGAGGGTGCCCCTGCACTGCTGGGGGGTGGGGGTGATAGGGGACATGAGTGGGGGCCTGGTGGGGGCTGCCCATGGTGGCTGGGGGGTGGGGGTGCTGGGAGACATGAGTGGGGGTCTGGTGGAGGGTGCCCCTGCACTGCTGGGGGGTGGGGGTGCTGGGAGACATGGGTGGGGGCCTGGTGGAGGCTGCCCCTGCACTGCTGGGGGGTGGGGGTGGTGGGAGACATGGGTGGGGGCCTGGTGGAGGGTGCCCATGGTGGCTGGGGGATGGGGGTGGTGGGAGACATGAGTGGGGGCCTGGTGGAGGGTGCCCCTGCACTGCTGGGGGGGTGCGGGTGCTGGGAGACATGGGTGGGGGCCTGGTGGAGGCTGCCCCTGCACTGCTGGGGGGTGGGGGTGGTGGGAGACATGAGTGGGGGCCTGGTGGAGGGTGCCCCTGCACTGCTGGGGGGTGGGGGTGATAGGGGACATGAGTGGGGGCCTGGTGGGGGCTGCCCATGGTGGATGGGGGGTGGGGGTGCTGGGAGACATGAGTGGGGGTCTGGTGGAGGGTGCCCCTGCACTGCTGGGGGGTGGGGGTGCTGGGAGACATGGGTGGGGGCCTGGTGGAGGCTGCCCCTGCACTGCTGGGGGGTGGGGGTGGTGGGAGACATGGGTGGGGGCCTGGTGGAGGGTGCCCATGGTGGCTGGGGGATGGGGGTGGTGGGAGACATGAGTGGGGGCCTGGTGGGGGATGGCCATGGTGGCTGGGGGATGGGGGTGGTGGGAGACATGAGTGGGGGCCTGGTGGTGCTGACCCTGCACTGCTGGGGGATGGGGGTGGTGGGAGACATGAGTGGGGGCCTGGTGGAGGGTGCCCCTGGATGCTGGGGGGTGGGGGTGCAGGGGGACATGAGTGGGGGCCTGGTGGAGGGTGCCCATGGTGGCTGGGGGATGGGGGTGGTGGGAGACATGAGTGGGGGCCTGGTGGTGCTGACCCTGCACTGCTGGGGGATGGGGGTGATAGGGCCCATGAGTGGGGGCCTGGTGGAGGGTGCTCCACACTGCTGGGGGGTGGGGGTGGTGGGAGACATGAGTGGGGGCCTGGTGGGGGATGGCCATGGTGGCTGGGGGGTGGGGGTGCTGGGAGACATGAGTGGGGGCCTGGTGGAGGGTGCCCCTGCACTGCTGGAGGATGGGGGTGGTGGGAGACATGAGTGGGGGCCTGGTGGTGCTGACCCTGCACTGCTGGGGGATGGGGGTGATAGGGCCCATGAGTGGGGGCCTGGTGGAGGGTGCTCCACACTGCTGGGGGGTGGGGGTGGTGGGAGACATGAGTGGGGGCCTGGTGGAGGCTGCCCCTGCACTGCTGGGGGGTGGGGGTGGTGGTAGACATAAGTGGGGGCCTGGTGGAGGCTGCCCCAGCACTGCTGGGGGGTGGGGGTGGTGGGAGACATGAGTGGGGGCCTGGTGGAGGCTGCCCCTGGTGGCAGGGGCGTGGGGGTGATAGGGGCCATGAGTGGGGGCCTGGTGGAGGGTGCCCATGGTGGCTGGGGGATGGGGGTGGTGGGAGACATGAGTGGGGGCCTGGTGGGGGATGGCCATGGTGGCTGGGGGATGGGGGTGGTGGGAGACATGAGTGGGGGCCTGGTGGAGGGTGCCCCTGCACTGCTGGGGGGTGGGGTGGTGGGAGACATGAGTGGGGGCCTGGTGGAGGCTGCCCCTGCACTGCTGGGGGGTGGGGGTGGTGGGAGACATGAGTGGGGGCCTGGTGGGGGATGCCCATGGTGGCTGGGGGGTGGGGGGTGGGGGTGGTGGGAGACATGAGTGGGGGCCTGGTGGAGGGTGCCCCTGGATTCTGGGGGGTGGGGGTGCAGGGGGACATGAGTGGGGGCCTGGTGGAGGGTGCCCCACACTGCTTGGGGGGTGGGGGTGGTGGGAGACATGAGTGGGGGCCTGGTGGGGGATGGCCATGGTGGCTGGGGGGTGGGGGTGGGTGGGAGACATGAGTGGAGGCCTGGTGGAGGGTGCCCATGGTGGCTGGGGATGGGGGTGGTGGGAGACATGAGTGGGGGCCTGGTGGTGCTGACCCTGCACTGCTGGGGGATGGGGGTGGTGGGAGACATGAGTGGGGGCCTGGTGGTGCTGACCCTGCACTGCTGGGGGGTGGGGGTGGTGGGAGACATGAGTTGGACATGAGTGGGGGCCTGGTGGAGGCTGCCCCTGCACTGCTGGGGGCTGGGGGTGGTGGGAGACATGAGTGGGGGACTGGTGGAGGGTGCCCCTGGATGCTGGGGGGTGGGGGTGCAGGGGGACATGAGTGGGGGCCTGGTGGGGGCTGCCCATGGTGGCTGGGGGGTGGGGGTGCGTGGGAGACATGAGTGGGGGCCTGGTGGGGGCTGCCCATGGTGGCTGGGGGGTGGGGGTGATAGGGGACATGAGTGGGGGCCTGGTGGGGGCTGGCCATGGTGGCTGGGGGGTGGGGGTGGTGGTAGACATGAGTGGGGGCCTGGTGGAGGCTGGCCCTGCACTGCTGGGGGGTGGGGGTGATAGGAGACATGAGTGGGGGCCTGGTGGGGGCTGGCCATGGTGGCTGGGGGGTGGTGGGAGACATGAGTGGGGGCCTGGTGGAGGCTGCCCCTGCACTGCTGGGGGGTGGGGGTGATAGGGGACATGAGTGGGGGCCTGGTGGGGGCTGGCCATGGTGGCTGGGGGGTGGGGGTGGTGGGAGACATGAGTGGGGGCCTGGTGGAGGCTGCCCCTGGTGGCGGGGGGGTGGGGGTGGTGGGAGACATGAGTGGGGGCCTGGTGGAGGGTGCCCCTGGATGCTGGGGGGTGGGGGTGCAGGGGGACATGAGTGGGGGCCTGGTGGGGGATGGCCATGGTGGCTGGGGGTGGGGGTGGGTGGGAGACATGAGTGGAGGCCTGGTGGAGGGTGCCCATGGTGGCTGGGGGATGGGGGTGGTGGGAGACATGAGTGGGGGCCTGGTGGGGGATGGCCATGGTGGCTGGGGGGTGGGGGTGGTGGGAGACATGAGTGGGGGCCTGGTGGAGGGTGCCCCTGGATGCTGGTGGGTGGGGGTGGTGGGAGACATGAGTGGGGGCCTGGTGGAGGCTGCCCCTGCACTGCTGGGGGGTGGGGGTGGTGGTAGACATGAGTGGGGGCCTGGTGGGGGCTGGCCATGGTGGCTGGGGGTGGTGGGAGACATGAGTGGGGGCCTGGTGGAGGCTGCCCCTGCACTGCTGGGGGGTGGGGGTGGTGGGAGACATGAGTGGGGGCCTGGTGGAGGGTGCCCCTGCACTGCTGGGGGGGTGCGGGTGCTGGGAGACATGGGTGGGGGCCTGGTGGAGGCTGCCCCTGCACTGCTGGGGGGTGGGGGTGGTGGGAGACATGAGTGGGGGCCTGGTGGAGGGTGCCCCTGCACTGCTGGGGGGTGGGGGTGATAGGGGACATGAGTGGGGGCTGGCCATGGTGGCTGGGGGGTGGGGGTGGTGGTAGACATGGGTGGGGGCCTGGTGGAGGCTGCCCCTGGTGGCGGGGGGTGGGGGTGATAGGGGCCATGAGTGGGGGCCTGGTGGAGGGTGCCCCTGGATGCTGGGGGGTGGGGGTGCAGGGGGACATGAGTGGGGGCCTGGTGGAGGCTGCCCCTGGATGCTGGGGGGTGGGGGTGATAGGGGCCATGAGTGGGGGCCTGGTGGAGGGTGCCCCACACTGCTGGGGGGGTGGGGGTGGTGGGAGACATGAGTGGGGGCCTGGTGGGTGATGGCCATGGTGGCTGGGGGGTGGGGGTGGGTGGGAGACATGAGTGGAGGCCTGGTGGAGGGTGCCCATGGTGGCTGGGGGATGGGGGTGGTGGGAGACATGAGTGGGGGCCTGGTGGTGCTGACCCTGCACTGCTGGGGGATGGGGGTGGTGGGAGACATGAGTGGGGGCCTGGTGGTGCTGACCCTGCACTGCTGGGGGGTGGGGGTGGTGGGAGACATGAGTGGGGGACTGGTGGAGGGTGCCCCTGGATGCTGGGGCGTGGGGGTGCAGGGGGACATGAGTGGGGGCCTGGTGGGGGCTGCCCATGGTGGCTGGTGGCTGGGGGTGCGTGGGAGACATGAGTGGGGGCCTGGTGGGGGCTGGCCATGGTGGCTGGGGGGTGGTGGGAGACATGAGTGGGGGCCTGGTGGAGGCTGCCCCTGCACTGCTGGGGGGTGGGGGTGATAGGGGACATGAGTGGGGGCCTGGTGGGGGCTGGCCATGGTGGCTGGGGGGTGGGGGTGGTGGGAGACATGAGTGGGGGCCTGGTGGAGGCTGCCCCTGGTGGCGGGGGGGTGGGGGTGGTGGGAGACATGAGTGGGGGCCTGGTGGAGGGTGCCCCTGGATGCTGGGGGGTGGGGGTGCAGGGGGACATGAGTGGGGGCCTGGTGGGGGATGGCCATGGTGGCTGGGGGTGGGGGTGGGTGGGAGACATGAGTGGAGGCCTGGTGGAGGGTGCCCATGGTGGCTGGGGGATGGGGGTGGTGGGAGACATGAGTGGGGGCCTGGTGGGGGATGGCCATGGTGGCTGGGGGGTGGGGGTGGTGGGAGACATGAGTGGGGGCCTGGTGGAGGGTGCCCCTGGATGCTGGTGGGTGGGGGTGGTGGGAGACATGAGTGGGGGCCTGGTGGAGGCTGCCCCTGCACTGCTGGGGGGTGGGGGTGGTGGTAGACATGAGTGGGGGCCTGGTGGGGGCTGGCCATGGTGGCTGGGGGTGGTGGGAGACATGAGTGGGGGCCTGGTGGAGGCTGCCCCTGCACTGCTGGGGGGTGGGGGTGGTGGGAGACATGAGTGGGGGCCTGGTGGAGGGTGCCCCTGCACTGCTGGGGGGGTGCGGGTGCTGGGAGACATGGGTGGGGGCCTGGTGGAGGCTGCCCCTGCACTGCTGGGGGGTGGGGGTGGTGGGAGACATGAGTGGGGGCCTGGTGGAGGGTGCCCCTGCACTGCTGGGGGGTGGGGGTGATAGGGGACATGAGTGGGGGCTGGCCATGGTGGCTGGGGGGTGGGGGTGGTGGTAGACATGGGTGGGGGCCTGGTGGAGGCTGCCCCTGGTGGCGGGGGGTGGGGGTGATAGGGGCCATGAGTGGGGGCCTGGTGGAGGGTGCCCCTGGATGCTGGGGGGTGGGGGTGCAGGGGGACATGAGTGGGGGCCTGGTGGAGGCTGCCCCTGGATGCTGGGGGGTGGGGGTGATAGGGGCCATGAGTGGGGGCCTGGTGGAGGGTGCCCCACACTGCTGGGGGGGTGGGGGTGGTGGGAGACATGAGTGGGGGCCTGGTGGGTGATGGCCATGGTGGCTGGGGGGTGGGGGTGGGTGGGAGACATGAGTGGAGGCCTGGTGGAGGGTGCCCATGGTGGCTGGGGGATGGGGGTGGTGGGAGACATGAGTGGGGGCCTGGTGGTGCTGACCCTGCACTGCTGGGGGATGGGGGTGGTGGGAGACATGAGTGGGGGCCTGGTGGTGCTGACCCTGCACTGCTGGGGGGTGGGGGTGGTGGGAGACATGAGTGGGGGACTGGTGGAGGGTGCCCCTGGATGCTGGGGCGTGGGGGTGCAGGGGGACATGAGTGGGGGCCTGGTGGGGGCTGCCCATGGTGGCTGGTGGCTGGGGGTGCGTGGGAGACATGAGTGGGGGCCTGGTGGGGGCTGCCCATGGTGGCTGGGGGGTGGGGGTGATAGGGGACATGAGTGGGGGCCTGGTGGGGGCTGGCCATGGTGGCTGGGGGGTGGGGGTGGTGGTAGACATGAGTGGGGGCCTGGTGGAGGCTGCCCCTGCACTGCTGGGGGGTGGGGGTGATAGGGGACATGAGTGGGGGCCTGGTGGGGGCTGGCCATGGTGGCTGGGGGGTGGTGGGAGACATGAGTGGGGGCCTGGTGGAGGCTGCCCCTGCACTGCTGGGGGGTGGGGGTGATAGGGGACATGAGTGGGGGCCTGGTGGGGGCTGGCCATGGTGGCTGGGGGGTGGGGGTGGTGGGAGACATGAGTGCGGGCCTGGTGGAGGCTGCCCCTGGTGGCGGGGGGGTGGGGGTGGTGGGAGACATGAGTGGGGGTCTGGTGGGGGCTGCCCATGGTGGCTGGGGGTGGTGGGAGACATGAGTGGGGGCCTGGTGGAGGGTGCCCCTGGATGCTGGGGGTGCTGGGTGACATGAGCAGGTGTGCAGGGTAGTCCCCTGTGGTGTGTGCTGCCTGCAGGGGCCATGGAGGGTGTACAGGGAATACCTGGGAGCACAGAGCCAAATCGCGTGTAGAATTTCCCGCGTACCCCTGTCATACACGTGCCCAGCCAAATCGCGTGTGGAACTTCCCGCGCACCCCTGAAATCCACGTACATGGCCAAATCGCGTGTGGAACTTCCCGCGCACCCCTGAAATCCACGTACACGGCCAAATCGTGTGTGGAACTTCCCGCGCAGCCCTGTAATCCACGTACCCTGACAAATCGCGTGTGGAACTTCCCGCAAACCCCTGGAATTCACATGCCCTGCCAATTCGCGTGTGAGACTTCCCGCGCACCACTGAAATCCACGTACCCTGACAAATCGCGTGTGGAACTTCCTGCGCACCACTGAAATCCACGTAGCCTGCCAAATCGCGTGTGGAACTTCCCGCGCACCACTGAAATCCACGTACCCTGACAAATCGCGTGTGGAACTTCCCGCGCACCCCTGAAATCCACGTACACGGCCAAATCGCGCGTGGAACTTCCCGCGCACCCCTGAAATCCACGTACACGGCCAAATCGCGTGTGGTACTTCCCGCGCACCCCTGAAATCCACATACACGGCCAAATCGCATTTGGAACTTCCCGCGCACCCCTGGAATCCACGTACACGGCCAAATCGCGTGTGGGACTTCCCGCGCACCCCTGTAATCCACGTACCCTGACAAATCGTGTGTGGAACTTCCCGCAAACCCCTGGAATTCACATGCCCTGCCAATTCGCGTGTGAGACTTCCCACGCACCCCGGTATACACGCACACATATTTTTTTTCTGCGGGTGTCCGTGTTTGTGGGTACCCCTTTGCACGGCATTTGTCCTGGAGGGCCACAGTATGGGACATTCATCATGGCAGTATATAGGTGCTATTTTTTGCGCACCTTTTGGCGCACATTTTCTTACAGGCGTAGAGACGCTACCGCCTGCTTTCTTGTGGCGGTCGTGTTTGTGCCTGTGCGCTGGTTTGAGCGTGCGCTTTTTTGCCCTATTCTATTCCATGAATATGTGTTGTAGGCGAGCGTGTGGGCGTTCCGCGCACTTGTACCCTGTACTTCCCCCGTGACGCCCACATTTTGGCAAGTTGTTCCCCATTCCGAGTGTTACGCCCCGTGTTCCGCCTACTCTTGTTGCGTGCGCCGCGCTATGTGCGATTTTCGCTGTGGCCTGTGCGATTTTCGCTGTGACCTGGCGCACGCAGTTAGATGGCCTGTGCGCCAACGTGCGCCGCGCACTTTTTTATCGCACATCCAATGGTTTTCTCGCGCACGGCCTTCCATGAATCGATGTGCGCTGCTTTTCGTGCGATTATCGCACTTGCACTGCGATTTTCGCTATTCCACTGCGATTCGCACGTTTTTGGCCACTTGCGCCGCGCTAATTATTCCATGAATCGGCCTGTCAGTCTGATGTATTCAATTCTTGTAGCTATGGTCATTAGCTTGTGATTTGTCCTGTGATACAACAGCCTGACTTACATTAGGACCTTTTAGCAATAGATTGATCTGAAGAATTGCAGTTTGCATTGGCTGTATATTAACTCGGCTCTGAGATGTTTCTTTACTTTCTTTTATATACAGGGCAACGGAGGCTCTGATTTCATTTTGCAGGTCTTGTATAGTCGAATGCAATGTAGTTTCTTGCGCAAGATGAATTGGTTCAAGTGCCTTCGAAATTCCAGATTGTTTATTTAAGACAATAGGTATTTGAGTCACTGGTGGTTGATCTAATTTACATGGGTCTTTAGAAATCAAGGGAGGGGCTACTGCCACTAAAGCGGCTAGATCATCTAACGGCTTGTAGCTTAATGTTTTAGGTCTTACTAGGTATCTTTGTGCCCATTATAGATGGATTAATTTTTTACTATCTTTCACCTGATTCCTTTGTGATTGTATTGTTACTGTCGTCGATTGTTTAATTGGGGTTTTCACAAACCCCTCTACTTTGTTTGTGTTATTACTAAACATACTAAAGGGGATCACCGGTTCTACTTTTTCTATGAGTACATTATCCACGTTCAAATTGGCAGTTGAAATTTGAGAAGGAGGCTCAACCCTAACATCAATGAATTTTATTATTACTATCAGAGGGTTTTGTGATACTAGTTTGTCTGTTTGCATGACTATATTAGAATTTGACGGTATGAGATAGGTAGGCAGACTCAATGTGGGATCAATGATTCTGTTATGCTCAGAGTCTCTTACTTGTTGTTTCCTTGTCAAGCAAGGAACTTGATTGCATTGCTCATTTACTTTCTCATCTTTTCGTTGTTGGTTTGAGTCGGCTATCAACTGTGTCAACAACACCATTTGTTTGTTTATTTTTTCATTCAGAGACTCATAAAGCTTAGCGATAGAGAGTAGGGCGGAATTCATCTCACTTAGGGTATTGTTTAAGGCCAGTGCCTCTGGAAAGGAAAGTCGATTAGGCAATGGATTCATTTGTCTCATGAATGAAACACAGACGTTCCTCCATCAAATCATGAAATTTCGATTACCATGGTGTTGGAGCTACAAAGGAAAGAGATCTGGTGGAGGATTCTGATGCCGGTTTTTCATAGATAAGAGATTTCAACAACTCCAGATCTTTTACCCAATGTATTTCCATACCTTCTATTATGCGTTCATTTAATTCATTAGCCCCTCATTTTGTATCTCTCTCATCATGTAATTGAATGAAATCCCCTGTGTTAGAAAATATGTACATGACATCTTGTGAGTCGTGTTTTTGATTATTACTACTATTCATAAAGTCCATAGCCGCCTCATCGATTTCACCCGTAACCGCTAGATTATCATATGCTTGACGCAAGGGGGGCCCCGGGGGGAACGCGAAGCGTTTCCCCCCGGGGAGTTTTTGGCGATGCACATGGCCAGCGAGTGGCCGTGGGGCAGAGCGCCGCAGGGGGGGGTATTTAAGGGCTCAGGGAAGGTTCGGGAGGCAGGCGACAGTTAGGACTTGATGATTGTCAGGTCCTGTTGCCTGCTCCCGAGCCTTCCCTGTAGCGACTGGGGCCTAGGTGGAGTACTTAGAGCAGGTGAGGAGGGGAGTATCTGGAAGGAGGGAGTTTAAGTTAAAAAAAAAAAAAAAAAAAAAAAAAAAAAAAAAAAAAAAAAAAGATAAGTGTCGGTTACTTCGGATTACATAGGAGGGGTGCCGTAGATAAGACACCCCTCACATCTTACCTTATCTTCGGGCCGCCGCACTTTCAGCCGGGTTTATCCCGTGGGCGGGGGGGTGTGAGCAGGGATCTGGGGGGAGCGGCAATCCGTGCCGCGAGCGTGATTCGAGTTGGCTTCAGGCCAAAGGATTAGCAGAGCGGCGGCGGCTTCTCCGCGGCTCTTTACGTGGGTGTGCCTGCTGCGAGCGAGCGTTTGTCTCGGTCTGGTGGGCCGGGCAGCGGGCTTAAAGGGGCCGTGTCCTTCACTCTTAGTGAAGTGCGGTGCTGTCTGGGCACCGCCAGGGGGCAGCGCTTCGCGACAGGGAGCAAGCACTAATTAGTGCTGTTTTCTTTATAGTGTGTTCCTGTTCCCCCCCTTTTCCCGGGGTTTTTGCTAGGAGTTGGGAGGGAGGGATTTTATAAGAAAGTTTGGTAATTAAATAAAAAAAAAAAAAAAAAAATATTTAAATTTTCAATTTAGTGTAAGGAAAGCAGCATAGCGGCAACCCTGGTAATAATTGGTAATTAGGTAGGAATTGGGTTAATTTTTCTCTCATTATTTTAAATTTAAGGAGGTTATTTTCGGGTACTCACTCGGGTGGTGTTTTTGTTTTGGGGGCTGGTTGTTTTTAGCGTTAGGTTTTCGCAGGGCCAGGGTGTTTTTCCTCGGGTAGGTCCCGGCTCGGGGGCGTAGAGTAAGTAGTTTTAGTAAAAGGGGCATATTTTTGGGCACACGCGTTTAGTGTGCACTATGACAGGCCGGGGGGGCGAGCAAGAAGGGGTTGGTGGACGCTGGGGCCTTGAAGAAGGCCCTGGAAATCATTAGCAGGGCAACTAATGCCCAATTGGAGGAGGGGGTAGGGGAAGTTACGGGAGAGGAGGAGAGCGGTGGGGGCCGGCCGCAGCGCAGAGTGGCGGCAGACGGTGCATTGGCGGCTGTGGTGGCTTGCACCCCTACGGCAGGGAGAGGGGAGATTTGGGAAGCTAGGGGCAGGAAGATGAGGAGGGAGATAGACAGGAGGGCGGACGGGGGATTAAGGAGATCAGGGGGGCAGCCAGGGAGGGAGGAAGGGTATGATAGCGCTAGGGAAGAGGGTAGGGACCAAGGGAACACCAGTGGGGGCAGGGGTGGGGCGCAGGTGGGGGTGGCAGGGGAGAGAGGAAGAGGGGGTAAATACCTGCAGAAGAGCGCAGGTGGGAGAAGGAGGGAGAGGTCCCCGTCAAGTGAGGAGGGGAGGGCGGGGCGCGGAACGGCCCCCCCGGGTAGGAGTGGGGGCGGAGGGCGCTGCGCAGCCCCCGCGGTACAGATGGAGGGTGAGGGTTTTGTTACGGCCCCTCCTCGGTCAGCGCAAAGAGAGCCTGGAGGGTGCAGCACGGCCCCCAGCAACGAGGATGTCAGGGTGGAGGTCGGAACGCCTCGCCCAAGAGAAGAGGACCAGGCAGAGGTTCCCACAACCCCGCCGAGAAGACTTCAGGGGAGTGGCGGGGCGTACGCCCCGGACTCGCGAGAAGAGCAGCAAAGCATCGCGGGCAGGAGCTTGCATCCTCAATGGTATTTAAGGGGTGATGAAGTTGGTTGGGAGGAATACGGGGGGCAATTAGAATTTGAAGATTACAGGGCGGAAAGGGAAAGGGGGAATGAAAGAAGAAGTGCAAGGTGGGATAGGGAACGGGAAGTACAGGGCGGGCGGGGTGGAAGGAGTAAAGGGAACTATTGGCTGGGTGATTGTGCTGACATGTTTTGTCCCCGCAACAGGAGCCCTCTAAGAGTGGAGAGGAGTAGCACCGGTGTGGATGCCAGGCCGCAGGTGGCAGGCGTTGAAAGAGGTGAGCGGGAAAGGGAGTGGTCATCTGCATGGCAGAGAGGGGTTACAAATAGGTGGTTGGGGGATGAACGGGGTGGTTTTCAAGGTGTGATGAAGGAGGTGGGGGTGCAGGCCATTGGAGCCGAAGGGGTGGAAATGAACATTTGCTCAGTGGAGGTCCAAACGGACAAAGAGGTGGAGCCATTGGGGCTCGGAGTACAGGCGGGTAAAGATAAAGAGGTGGAAGTAAAAGAAAAGGGGAAGAAATTGCCATACATGGGGATAACAAAACCATTGGGGGCACACTTGATGGCGGCGACCAGGGAGAAGATCCAGGCAGGGGAATTTGTGGATGTTTTCAAATTGCTACATAGGGAGGTGAGAGCGAAGGAAGGGTCTAAGGAGGAAGAGAGGGAACTGGCTTCTCGCCCGAGGGTCCCGGTGACCATCGAGAATTGGACGTCGGCGTTTATCATTTATGCCAGTGTGTATTGCGAAAAATTCCCGGAGCGTTGCGTGGCCCTGCTTAAATATATGGATGTAATAAGGAAGGCTTTTACGAGTTTTGGGGGCTTTGCCTGGGTAAGGTATGATGAGGAATTTAGAGCCAGAATGGCAGAGGACAATCAGGCAGTCTGGGGGGAGATAGATATGGATCTTTGGCTGCAATGGATGGCCCCAACGAGGCCTGCCCCGACATTGCACACAGCAAGTGGGCTGCCTGTGCCTTACCGGCCCTTTCTTGGTCGCCCCGCCCATGGGGTGGCGGGGGGAGGGGGCGGAGGACAGCCTTCGACAGCATGTTGGGCGTTCAATAAAGAAGGCTGCACGAGGTGGATGTGCAAATTTAAACACGAGTGCAGCAAGTGTGCGGGTCGGCATCCAGTTACAGATTGTTTTCAGGCAGGGGACAGTGGGGCAGGGCGAGGAGCGGGGCAAGGAGGTGGGGGGGAAGGACCGCAGGACAGGTAAATTGTGGCGGGCTGGTACTTCGGGCTCAGTTAACTTAAAAGGAGGGGGGGGCACAAGGTTTGTTGAAAGGTTTTTGGGGTTGACTTAAAGGGGGTAGGAGAAGGGTGAGGAGGAAGAAGCGTAGGTAGAGGAGGGCCGCAGGGGGGATCTAACGGTGGAAATTGTTAAGGGGCGGGGCCGTCGTTTAGAGGGCATGGACAACGGTGGCGAAGCTCTCACGCTTGCCGCACGACAAGGTGAGTAAGCTTCAGGCTGCATGGACGGAGGTGCGGGAGCATCTCTGGTGCAGCTAGAGGGAGTGATGAGCTGGGTCTGCATGGACGGGGGTGCGCTAGGGCCCCTGGTGCAGCTGGGGGAAAGACGGGGAGCAACGAAGCAAGGTGCTGGAAGAGGAATTTATGTGGAATGGACTGCATGGACGGGGGCACAGGTTTGGCCCCTGGTGCAGCGGTGGAGAGAAAAAAAAAAAAAAAAAGGGGGCCTGCATGGACGGGGGTGCACTAGGGCCCCTGGTGCAGGGGGAAACAGGTGGTAATGGACGTGAGGATTTTGGAAATGAGTGATAAGGAAGGGACTGCATGGACGGGGGTGCAGGTTTGGCCCCTGGTGCAGGGGCGGGAGGAGCAATAAGCAAAAAGCCTGCATGGACGGGGGTGCACGTGGGCCCCTGGTGCAGGGGGGGGGGGCAACGCAGGGCCAAGACTAATAAGGTGATGGAGGGTGGGGGGGCAAAGGGGGGAGCAAGGGGGTAATAGTTTAGAGGAAAGAGGGGGTCTAAGTGGGTTTAGGTATACGGTATAAAGGTTAGGAAAAGGGGCGAAATATTGGGGGACGGTAGGAGAAGACCTGAGGTGTGTGCGGAGTAGGTTAAGGAGATGGCCAGAGAGGATGGGGTACTGAGGAGGTGTTACTAGTGGTGGGGAAAGGTGGGAGGTTGGAACTCATTCATTCAGGAGGGGTGCAGCATCTGAAAGTAGCAGGCTGGGCTATTAAGAGGAGTAGGTGAATAGGCTGGGACGCTGGGAGTAAGGGAGATACAAAGGGTATGTCAGGGACCGGGGCCAACGGAATGTCTTTATAGTATTCTTTCAGTAGGTAGCAAGAGTGTTGCATTTATTAGGATGTTGTTGATTTGTAAGTGATTTTGTAATTTCTTTTTCAGATGCTGCTAAGAGGTCCGGTCAGATGTCAAAAATCTTGGTTTGGGACATTCTAGGGTTAAGTGGGCGGGGAAAGAAGCTGAGAAAAGGGTTGTTGGCGGGCAACCGGGGTGCAACTATAAGATGTTGTGGTAAGATGTCTGGGTTTGGGAGGCTGGGCTGGGATTAGTTGCGTCCTAGGTTGGCTGGGGTGAGGGAAAGCTATGGGCCTTCAGATGGGGGGGGATTAGTTTTGCTGGGGAAAATGATCTGATGAGGGATACGGGTGGCTCTTCTGAGTTTCTGGGCGGGGAGACTGGGTAGAAAAGTTTGAGGTAGAAAAGTTTGGGGGGGGTGGGGCAGAAAGAACTCCTCGGGGGAGGGTTTTTCTGGTGCCGGGGGCATGGCCCCTTTTGATGTGGGGGGAGGGAAGCACAATGGGGGAATGACACGGGAAAGGATGGGGTGGCGCTGTTTGCACAAGCAGGTCACCCCGGGGGAACAGGTATTGAGCCTGGAGGGGCATGGCCCCTGGGAGAAAGCGGGACGCCTGGAAAAGGGGCAAGGAGACGGTAGGATCCAAGGGATCATTAGGGAGGAATTGGGTTATTTAATTATTTAATTGTTGGGGGGAAAATGAAAATGTTTAATTTATTTAAGTGGTGGTTAAAATATTCCTTTAGTTTGTTAGGCCATGGAGCCAGTTAAGCGTTTGATTGTAAGCTTTGGCCTGTCACATTAAAGCGACCTTTTCCACTTTTAAACGAGTCTGGGTTTTTTGTGCATTAAGCCAAAAGGGGGGCCCCGGGGGGAACGCGAAGCGTTTCCCCCCGGGGAGTTTTTGGCGATGCACATGGCCAGCGAGTGGCCGTGGGGCAGAGCGCCGCAGGGGGGGGTATTTAAGGGCTCAGGGAAGGTTCGGGAGGCAGGCGACAGTTAGGACTTGATGATTGTCCCGCCCTCCCACCCCCTTTTCACTTTCGTTAGGATAGGGTCTGGTTATGTAATATGGGGGGGTCCATTGGTCATGGGATTATGCAAGGGGTTTTTTAGATGACATGGCGAGTTTCATGAGTTTTGGGGTCTGTTAGGAAGGTAGGGTTGGTGGTTTTGTGTGACAGGTCAGGGCATTGTGAAAGCGTGTGTAATATATGTTGCTGATGTGGCAGGTCAGGCTGGCTGCAGGTGATAGAAAGGGGGAGTTTGGTGTAGAGGGGAGTTTGAAGGGTGTTTGAAGTGGGTCGGGGCGCCGGGGGCATGGCCCCTTTTGATGTGGGGGGAGGGAAGCACAATGGGGGAATGACACGGGAAAGGATGGGGTGGCGCTGTTTGCACAAGCAGGTCACCCCGGGGGAACAGGTATTGAGCCTGGAGGGGCATGGCCCCTGGGAGAAAGCGGGACGCCTGGAAAAGGGGCAAGGAGACGGTAGGATCCAAGGGATCATTAGGGAGGAATTGGGTTATTTAATTATTTAATTGTTGGGGGGAAAATGAAAATGTTTAATTTATTTAAGTGGTGGTTAAAATATTCCTTTAGTTTGTTAGGCCATGGAGCCAGTTAAGCGTTTGATTGTAAGCTTTGGCCTGTCACATTAAAGCGACCTTTTCCACTTTTAAACGAGTCTGGGTTTTTTGTGCATTAAGCCAAAAAGCATGTTGTGCCAGAACTGTGCACGCTGCTCGCGGTTTCGATGAGGAGTCTTGGTCAATTGTATGGGTTACCGAAATTGCCTGTGTAGAGCATAAATCACCCGAGTTGCATGCAGATTCTTATGTGGTATCAGTCGATTCATGAGACACCAATGTATTCAAATTAGCCTGAGCGGGCGTATTTACAATTTCCTTAGCATTGCTCACATATACATGCTTCAAGGCCTCAACTATAACTGTCTCCGGTGTCGACCTGCTCTGTTGAGTCACCTCGTTTGTTGTACGTACAGGGTCCGCAACATAAAATGTCCGAATGTCCGCTGATAGTGAAACAGACCTCTGCATTTTCAAAAGCTTAAATTCTTTTAGAGATGCAGCCAAGAATATTTGTTTGGATTTCACATTTGTACATTTAGTTGCATCATCAAGCAATGGTGACATTGAAGATTTCAGAGTATATACACTTCTAGACATAATATTTAAGGTTACAATCACTCACTTATAAATGGTTGCAAAAGACTCACTCAGTCAGGGCCACCGCCTCCGCTATCTCGCTAGACAGCAAAATCCACTTAGCAAAACCCACTTCGCAAAACCAATTTAGCAAAGCGCACTTCGCAAAACGCACTTTGCAAAACGCGCGGCAAAAATGTTTTTGTATGGAATTGTGGGTATGGAGGTGGGCTGACCACGGACCAATCCACGGCATCCATTCCCAGAAGGACGTATCACGTCAGTTGTATTTGCTGATGCAGTAAAGCAGGAAAGTAGACACTCACAATGTTGGCGATTCCAATCAGCCCAGCGAGACAGCAAAACCCACTTAGCAAAACGCACTTCGCTAAATGCGCGCCATTAGGCTTCCTTTAATCCTCAATTTTCACAAGATTTTCGTAAATAAACGTGCCAATGACAAAATGAACGAGTTACTACGCCCGCACATACAGAACACCCAGAATAGTTCAAGAAAGAAGGGTGTATTATGATCTAGATAATTGCCCAGAATCATCACCCTATGACTTTCAAAAAAGCTGCAGTATATGGTCAGATGTTTCAAAGTTTCCACCTCATGCCTACTGCAACAGAATCGACAGAATGCATCATTTGTAGTGTCTCTGTTGTTCTTCCAGTGTTTTGTTCGTGCCTTGTTGCTAGTCTAAATCTCATACAGACTTTCCTAGCTTGACTGCATGGGAAAGAAGTAAGATAAGCCAAAACGCGGCATTTGTTTGTGCCTACATTTTGCATATTCCGCATATGATGGATAAATGGCCATATGATTGGACGTGCAGCTTTTTCTCACAATCGCTGGGCATACTGAGCTCTTCTGGTTCCATAGCAATGCAAGAAAGTGCAGCCCACATTTGGTTATTAAAGAGCCATAATGAGGCTGGTGACTCTTTTGTAAGCATTTATGCTAAATCCTCATATAGTGAATTCGGCGGGGGGTTTAACATTTTCCCGAAATTACTGAGCCTTCTCCATCGCAGCCTTGAAGCCAATGAAAACAATCCAAGCTCAAAAATGAGAATGGCATTGGGGAGACTTTTAGGAAGGCCAAGAACAGTCTTCCAAATTAAACCTTGAATTTTGTTAAGATGACTGCCGATTTCAAGCAAGCAGAGCTCTAAACCATATAGAATTGTTACCACCACTTTTAGCAAGTAAAAGTGAATCAAAGGCAAAAGCGTAAATGTGCAATGTTTGTGAAAGATGATCCTTATTTGGGCTTGTAATGGCAACATTTGGAGGTTATGGAGTTGTGCCACTTCATGAGCCAATTAGTATTAGTCAAATTGTAGCCCAAATACATCGATCCCATTGTGTTCCGAACTGGATTGTTTTATAGGCTCCATTGAAATTGTGCTACTTTTCTTTTGTTGGAAAATACCAAAATGTTTGATTTTACAGAATTAGTGTCCAGATTGTGTTGAATACAAAATGAGGAGAAATACTGAAGTTTCTTCTGTAATCCGAAAGGTGTGCGGTCAAATAATATGATGTCATCGGCAAACGCGAGCCAATTGAGTCACAGGTCTCCTAACTTTACCAGGAAAGTATCAGAATTACACCACAAAGCATCAATGTCGGCAAGGTAAAGATTGAACAACATCGATGCAAGGTTGCACCCTTGCTTTACACCAATTTCTGTGGAAATTATTTCTGTTACTAACCCGGTCTGGTCTATACGAATTCTAGAATTAGTTTTGTCATGCAAGAGGGCAATGGTTGCTATGATGTGTGTCGGGATGTTAAAGCATTGCATTTTTTCCCCACAAGAGACCTTCAATAACACTGTTAAACGCACATTCTGACTGCTGGGAGGAAGCCAAGACATGAGATAAAATGGTGGCATTAAGCTGAGTGTCCATTAATTTTCTGAAGCCAGTTTGAAATCGGGATAACGTATTATGAGTGGAAATAAAACAGTTTAGATCTTTAAGTACTAGTGAATCAAAGTACTTGTCTTTCTTTGTTTTTGTTCCTTATAAGTGTATTCTGATAGTTGTGCCTGGTGGAATGCTGGTCTGAATAGAAATTCTGTGGATAATTGAAATGTGTGGTCCTTAATCCTGGGAACCCAACCTAACAATATTTACACCCCGTAAAGGAATAACTCTGTATATTGTGGAGCACCTCGCAGAGCAATGTTGGCACAAAATGCTCATATAATTGCAGCTACTTGTACGTGATCATACTAAACATATGGGGTGGAGCACACTCAACCCTTTTTGGAAAATTAGATTGTCATGTTTAGTTTGTCTCAGCCCAATATGTTAATTGGTGTTTCTCTTGAATACAACAAGGGTTCTACAACTTCTTGTGTGCCTATGTTAAATCTTAAGTGCAAGGAACTGTTACAACAGCCCCAGAAAACCCATGTGCCTCCATTATTTTGTCTGACAAAGGAAATCTTCACTCCGTAATACAAGACTTGGTAGCTCCTGTGTTGACCAAAAATAAAAATGGCCCGTCACCTATCTTCATTGAAACCTGCAGTTACTCTTGCGGGTCTGCAGTTACAGATAGAACTGGATACATCAGAGTCCTCTGTGTGCTATCCTATTGGGAATTTGTGTCTGTATCTGGGAATGTGAAAGGGTTACCCTCCAACACTGTCACTCCTGTGTAGTGTGGTATTTTGCCCTGGCAGTGACACATTTTTGTCCCATTGCTAAGCAGGGGCTTGCGCCTGTGCTTGGAGGGGATTTGGTTGTGGGTATTGCGGCAACCACTGCTGCTGGACAGTACGTGGTATAGTCTGGGCAGCTGGGCAATTGGGGCAGCTGTTGTGAGGTACTTTTTGCATGTGGGGAAAACAGGATTGCATCTGTGGGGGTTGTGTCTGCGGGGGATAGGCGATAGTCTGATATGCTGGGATACCACTAGGGACATACTGTACTTTATTCCTGCTCCTGCTTTCTCGTGCAAAGTGTCCCACTTTCCCAAAAGCCCCACAAAGTACTCTGAACCTGGGTCCTATTCCTCCATATCCAGTCCCCCTGCTTCTCTGAAAGTTCCCCCTTCCTTGTGGAAAATATCCTAGTTGTGGAAAGTACCACCCTTGTGGTCAAAACCGCCTTCTGGAAAATTTCCCTCTTGTGGAGAATACCCCTTTTTGGTAAATACCCCACCCCCTCCCTGCCAGGCATTGTACATGTTTTGTCCTTCTTTAGTGTTTGTAATTACTGCGCCTTCCATACTGAATTTAGCTAATTTCCTCTGTACCAACTTTGCTTCTGGCTTCTGTCCTTGGTCTATCTTACTTCTCTCCTTGTCCTGTCTGGCTCTGCAATGGTGTACTATCTGGACTTGTATTTCGGCCCATCCTTTTGTCACAATACCTACTGCCTTTCCCAATTCCCTCTGTACGACTGTTGGGAGACCCCTAGACAATATGTGATTTAAAAAAAAAACAGGGATGTTCCTATCCCATGGTTGTCCCTTCTCTAATTGTCACATCTCCTGTATCTGCTGAATATACTGTGTGGGGTCCTCGTCAGGTCTCACTGTATGAGCTAAAATGGACTGCATATCTGACGTGTCTGGGTATATTTCCCTCAGTGCCTTCCATACGTGTGCTCAACAGTTAAACATGGCATGCCGTCATAGGCATTTCTGCTCAGTGTTACTCCATCATATTGCGCCTTTCTCCAAAGTCTGTCTGCATGTTCACCCAATAAACTGGTGAACAAGCTCTTCATATCCAACAGCCAGGGTAATCCCTGCCGTCCTTTTCTTAAGGGCGTAAATCCACTTGCTTGCACCTGCTGTGTGGGATGGCAAGCTGCTCATTAAGGTTTCCTT
Organism: Ambystoma mexicanum; assembly: GCF_040938575.1. Lineage (NCBI taxonomy): Eukaryota > Metazoa > Chordata > Amphibia > Caudata > Ambystomatidae > Ambystoma > Ambystoma mexicanum. The sequence continues at coordinate 1,120,655,087 of NC_090923.1, read as the reverse complement.
TTCCATATTTGGCCAAGAGACATACTGAGACCCCCCTCAACCTTTCTGTAATAGAGGGAGCTGTGTATCCTGCGAAGGAGGCTGTGATGTCTCCTCTTCCTCCTTGCTACTTTCTACAATTATTCTTGTAGGGTGTCTCTAAACCGCTCGGACAACAGCATCCTATTCCTGTCCTCCTGCGAGACCACATCACTTTTCTCTGCCATTACCCAAATGCCATCATCATCGTCTTCTGCTTGTACGTCCCCACACACTGAGTCACTATCTAGTTGTTCTAGGGTAGTGAGGTCTGTAACAGGTTTACTGTTAAGTTTAAACATGATCTTTCCCGATGTACAGTGATCTGTTGCTACCGCTGCGCATTGTCCCATCTCATGCTCCCATGCTGCTCTTACAAGCTCCTCCTCTGCTTCTTTCAATACATTGTCTATCTGCCTTTGCACGTTTTTTCCCATCTCCGATACTAAGTGTTACTAACAGTGTCTGCTGATGTACTTCTACTAGTGACTGTTGGTTTCTTTGTCAGCCCTTTTTTATCCTCAGCTGCAGGTATATAACTGGGATTGTGTTAGGGAGAATTCTCTCTTCAGGCTGAATTTCCTAACCTAGTGAGTCCCCCAGCAGCTTTGCTGGATTTCTGGAGTTTGTTTTTTTCTCCTGCCAAGAGTGAGACTCTTTTTCTCCCACTCTTGGACATGATTTATGGTGTTCTTTTGACTGTTAATGTGTTTTATGGGCTCTGGGGTCCTTTACTCCATAGGGTCTCATGTGTTTTTACTATGTGTGTTACACAGCACCCTCCGTGCAGTGACACAGGGGTGTCATAGTGACACCCCACCATAGACTCCATACCCTGGGACTGACTACTGTCTCCCAGGGCATGTAAAGTCACCATTGGCTTTACTAGTCCTAAATTATTAACAGAAACCGGTACAAACCATCATATTGTGGATGTACTGGTCGGGGCAATTCGATTGCCCCGGGGTCTGTTAGTCGAGGGGGTACGTCTCCGTCCCCCCTGATCGAGTTTTGGCTGGTGGCAGTGGATACTACTTTTTATATTCGCCCGCAAATATATCCCTATGGGATTTTCCCATTGTTCGAGGCTACCAACTTTAATTATTTAATTCTCATAGCCTCGAACATACCTCCGGTTTATTTATTTAATATTAATTCGCCGGTTGGTATTTTTTGCCAGGACTCGATTCTAAAATGGTGTTTGTGTTCTTTTCTGTGACTCCAACCCAAGTCAAGCCCTTTGTTCCACTTTTTGGTGGGCTTCTCCACAGAAGCATCCAAAAGTGGTGCCACTCTGTCTGGGTACCACAGGGTGTGTGGGAGGGGGTTTAGGCACCCTGGACTGAGTTACCTTGGTAACTCAAGTCGCACTCTTGTGTGATTGGCTCAAGTGGTGAGCCGGCCAGCTCACCACTTAGCATGTTTGATTGACAGCTAAGCTGAGTGAATGGGTGTATGCTGCATAAAAGCAGGGCTTTGGGGACTGGAACTTCAGAAGTCGCCACAGGACCTGAGAATCCGACGAGGGAGAAGCTGAGCCGACCTACCACGACGACACCACCGGTGGAGCCCTGCGGAACCGACTCACCACTTCCCGACGACAGAGAAGATCTCCCGGCTGGAGAGGCTTCTTCCACTGACTGGTGGGGACAACCAGTTTACCTTCTTCTCTTCGCACCCCAGACCGGCTTGTGGTCGAATTGCCCGTGCCAAGCACCCCGGCAACCGGATAGCCACTTAGCACTGGACCGCGAATAAAAGGACCGCTCCTTTTACCTGAGAAACTCTGCGGCTAGTTTCTTCCCTGGCAGTGCAACGGACTCCTGTCTTCCTCCCCGACGAGATCTTCTCTTCCCCCGGATGAAGCACCGACTTGCATCCGCTGCCAGGAACAACTACCCCCGCTGGAGTATTCTCACAACTTTAAGGTACCGTGTCCGCCAGGCCTCCCTTTCTAAAGATTGCTACAAGGTAATAATAATCCCTTACCCTTCTGGACTGGGCTGGCCGCCTTGACCCTCTAACTGGTCTCTTTCTTTGGTCCCACTCCTTTCTGAACCTTTTCAAGACTTTTGTGCACTTCAACCGTGTGACCTTGGACACATTTTGTTCTGATCCTCTGAAAGTGGATCCGGGCCTCTGGACTCTAACTTCACGGTTTTACTTTGCCTTCCTCTCTTGTTGTGTTCTTGGGAAAGTGTTGGGATCTGTTTCATATTATTCTCTGCTTTTCTCTCCCTTTTTAAAACGAATTATTAGAGTGCCATCTACGTTAAGCGCTCACCGCTGTCTGAAAATAAGAAAATAAGTGGGGCTTTACTAAAGAATTGTCTAATATTCTTTTAAGGGAGTGTATATCTTTTAGTGACCGGGTTTTTGAATTGCTTACTATTAGTGCCTGTGTTTTTTTCTAGATGTGGTTTTAAATAAATAATTATATCTCTTTTACACCAAGCTCTGGTCAGTGTTTACTTGCTCTATTGTGTTCTTTTGACCTATTGTGAATACTCTGTATACTGCCTAACTCTTCTTGAGGGAAGTCTGACTGCTCAGCCACAGCTACCAAGTGAATCTGTGTGGTACAGACTGCTACCAAGTGGGTTTACTGCCAAACACCTGTAGTCCTAAATCTTTTGCAGTGGTCCCAGACGGAACTGCACAGGTTTCTGCCTAACAGATTGCTAGAGGAGCGGGCTGCAGAGGAAAGGGCCCATAAAGGGGCAGAGTAGATGCTACCATAACCTTCTCCTTCGTTCTTTCTGCGTCGTCTTCAGAGGCATTTTCCTCTTCCTCAAACATTTTCCACAATTCCAATATGCTTTGTATTTTCTTCAGCTTTTTCCCTTTGTGTCGACAATAAGTGTGTGCGTACATGTATTCTAAAATGTCTTTTGCATGTGTGCCCTCTGTAGGCCATTGTTTAAACATCCTTCCTGCGGTCCCCTGTACCCATTCTGCGTGGTACTTTCATATTTTATCCCTATGCTGCGGAAGTACTTTGCACATATTTTCCAAAGGAGTATTCCTAATGTCAATAAATCCCACCCCTCCCTACTCAACATCTGCTGACACGGTTCCAGCCGCATCGTATACTTCCAAACCGCTATGTCACTTCAATAAATTAATAGCAACAAATTTAATTTTCAGCTTCAATAATCCAATTTTCAAAAATCCAATTATCAAAGATTTTGCCCCAAATGCACCCACACTCACACACCAACCTCTGCTCTTCTCACTCGCACATTTCTTATGCCAAACAAACCATCCACATCACAAAACCCCAAAACCTCTGAACACCACCTTAACAAATGTAATACAACAATAACTTCCTCTAACCCGCATTTACTGGGCCTCCCCATTCACTGGGGTGCAAGGAAATCTCTCTATTTCTATAAAGTGCTGTCATTTCCCTTACAAGAGGAGTTATTCCACACCAATTCACAACTCTACTTATGATGTAATTGTTCCCCACAGAGTGGAGCTTCAACTCAATATCACATTAAAACCTCATGCTATACTACTTGACATTATCTTTCCCCTTATTTGAGGAGATTCCCCTTCAACTTAATCCATTACTCAGCATATTATATGCTATTATATATTATATATTATATATTATATATATAACAAAAGAACACAACAAAGACATCACATTACTGCGCTTTCATGCAAGAGTGCACTCACGTGTATATGAGTCCTCAGAGTTCCCTCCATGCTGAGTCTCCCCCCTCTCAAATGCCTGTACCACGTAGATCGGCAGCCCGCCTAAAGGATCAGGCTGGCCTTTGGGTAATTCGGCATCTGCGCACATCCTCGGTTTGTGTGCACAGGAATTGGTCTCTGCAGGCTGGTGCACTATCCCCAAGGAATGTGGCGGGGAGCCCCCAGCCCTTTTGGGGTACTGGAGATCTCACTGAGAACGCCAAAGGTAAAATACCCGTAACTAATCCAAAAGTAATCAAAAATACAGTGCACAAATTGCAAGGAAAAACATCTTTTTATTTTCAAATATGGCCAAGAGAATCAAACAGCTCTGTGGAACTGAACTGAGGACCATCTCAACCCGCCCACTCCGGGGTACACTATTTAAAGCAAAAAACACAAAATTAACATGTTCTACAAATACAACATTAATTCTAATGCTAACATTCCCATGTGATACTCATCATTAAGCCCCTAAAGAATACTATACATAAAACAATATGATGAGAGGTTTCCTTTCTCGTCACCATTATAATACCACCCCTCAAACATGACATTTCATAGTCAGCACAAAATACATTATTTTAATTGGCTGGCACCCTTCATGTTATAATTGATAAAAAAAAGATCTGCCCTAATTGGACACTGACCCCTGACACAGCTCAGGCCGTAGCATCCCACTGAGACAAACCAATCATATAGTGAGTGGAAATCCGCGAGGTCAAAACTTTGTTGCAACCCATGGAACACCACAATCCCTTTCGCATAATAGCGCCTCTTGGCTTCCAGCCCCTTGCACCTGCTCACTCTGGGACTCACATCTTGATGCACATCAGCAACTCTGGAAGCAACCTCCTAGTTATCTTCTCACAATGAATAGCTGCATGAAAAAACATGTCGGAGGCCTTGCTCCTGGAAAATAATGTCTTCTATTTATTTGTTTCACCAAAGCACTTTACCACTGAACCAAATGCCCTTTGTGAGGGGTCAGCAATGCAAGACTCACAACATTGTTTAGTAGTCTCAAGATTCAGCATTTATTTTTAAACAAAAATAAACCACAAACCTTAACTAAACCGACTCTACCAGGGGGTTTCCTACCAGGACTAGGTTCTAAAGGAAATCCTCCTAGTATTTACAATACTAACCCTCACACTAAACAACATAAACATTCAAATAAACATGAAAACAATATAAAGGAAAGGTTACCAAACAACCAGTGTATTGGATGACATCTACTTGTCCTGGGCAGATCCCTCAGAAATGCCCCAAAGTCAATTCTTCCAAGCAAAAGAAAAGACTTGAAAAGTTCCAAAGAATAAAAGTTCATACAAATAAAAATCAACTTGTAGCAGTTTTTCTTCGCTTGAGGAAAATATCCCACTTTCCAAGTTCCACAAAGAAAACAGTACCAATGGAATTCTTGTATAGCCTCTTCTCCTGAAGAAGATGAACAAAGTTGAAGACAAAGGTACCAGTTCTGCTTAACAACTCTTCTACTTGCAACTTCTGCTGCGTATGCTATATACAGTTTTGTCAGGATGCTTCTACTTCGGAATTACTCTCTCCAGCAACTCCCTTGATAAAACTGTGAGAACAGGCTCCCTTGCGCCACAGTTGACTTTTGGCTTCTGTTGCATTCTACTGCTACAGTGCTGACAATTGTATTTTGCAACCACAGTTCTGCTGCTACTGCAATTTGTAAGGTTAGGTAACTTCCACAAGACTTCTTCGACCTCTACAGATTGGCAAGGCACTCTTCTCTCTCATGTGGTAAGAGAGGGCAGCCTCTTTGCCTTTCCTTCCACCTTGTAGCTTCTAACCACAATTATACTGCTACAAGTTTAAAATATGTAGGCAACTTCAACAAGATGTCTTCAACCTCTACAGGTTGGCAAGGCACTCTTCTCTCCTGTGTCCCAAGAAAGGGCAGCCTCTTTGCCTTTCATTCCACCTTGTAGTTACCAACTAAAGTTATTTTTGACAAGTATACAGTCCCCTTGCGCAGCTTCAATGAAACGTTCTCTTCAGTGGTTATCCCAAGGTTGTAGCGCCACTCTTCCCAGCCTTGGACAACCTTTGTAACCCTTAGTGTTGGAAGTCTCTGAGGTAACACAGTTTCAACAACTCTTAAACAATAGTGTTCAGTTCTTAAATGAGCTGAATAAGTGATGTAATCGGGTTTAGTCTATTGGCTTGGGCTGCTCAGTTTCTACTGCTTTTATAACTTCTGCTTCATTGTTTGGGATGTTACAAGAGATCAGTTTCCAATAAAAAATAAAATTAAGCACACGCAATTTTGTTTTGCCTTTGACTGCCACTTTAAAGTTACTTCTTCCCACCTTTGTAAGCTCTTAGCCTCCAAGGTAATCAGGAAACAATGTTTCACGAACCACGACTTTTCAAGATGTGAAATCTGTGCTTGTAACGCTTCAGGAGAGTCGATTAAGATTCACTGGCAGCATTCTCTGTGTTAACAAGAGCCACGCGACCGCTCAGCATCGAGTTATGCTTCACAATGGGAAAAGAAAACACGTTTACTACATTCAGGTTTTTCAGCATTGATATTTCCATTGCTTGTTACATTTCCCATGTTAATAGGACTTCCCACTTCTACAAACAAGTTTATCTCGCTCAAATATGTACACGAGTGATAAGAAAGCTGGCTACTGTTACTGCCAAGGTATTTTAGTTGATCTGGAGTACAGAGCTTCATTTTCTGGACTCCACAATCACTGCAACTGCAGGCTGCTTCTGCTTCCCGGCTTGGTTTCTTCAACTGCTACTACTGCAGGCACTCTTGGGACCCACACCCCTCTGCTGCATGGGTGTCATCTGATCTGGCCTCATCAAAGGAGAGCCTTCCCCTCTGTAATTCCCCTCAGATTGCTTCTGCACGCCGGCCTTAGGTGGATGCACAACTTCAACTCTGCATTCACAGCAATTAGGCGTACCTGGAAAGACTGCCTGTTTCCTCCAGTCTCTTCCAATGCTGGCACAGCCAAACAGGGTTTGTGAGCACAGGACCAACTCAGAACCTGCAGGTGAAATCTGCCTTCCTCTGCTCCGGCGTCCCTTCTGTGGTCACACTTCCTGGTGAACTGCCAGCCTCGTTCTCTACTCCTGCTACTGCTGACCACCCAGCTTCCACTCCAGCTTTTCTACTGCTCCTCCCTGCCTGCAGCCTGTTATGGCCCTCAGGTGGGTTAATTGGTTTCAGATACAGGCCCTCAAAGCTAATTGCCTGACCCTGCCAAAAGCTATTCGGCCTGCCTGACCTCCTGCATGTCTGTTTAACACTCTTCTTCTTCACAGTACCTGAGGGTTTCTGGGACATGCAGTCCTTTGTAAAAAGTTTCAATTTCTCTACATCTTTAAACAAATTAAATAGTTTTCCCTCCCTTGATGTTATTATAATAGGAGTAAGCATGTTTAACCTTTTTAGAGACAGATTGGGCAGAGAAAGTCACGGGTTCGCCGCTCCCGTCGGCATACCTTTGGTATAGTGGAGGATATGGCATTTTAGGGGTATACAAGAATGGTTCCTAAAAGTTAACATCTTTAGATAATTTTGTCCTAGAGTTTACTGGCTTAATTCTAATAGTAGACTGTAACGCTCACCTGACTCCCACGGAGGCGCTGGCCTGGTTCGCGCTGCTGTGACCTCTTCTAAGGTGATGCGCAGGGTTCGGAAGACGGACTGGACCAGGCCCCCAAATCTGGCTTGTCTGGCTCGCAGAAGTATCCTTCTGTAGGCGAAAATAGGGGATTAACTGTCTGCGGGGTAATGCAATCAGCCTCCCACTTTCCCCTCTCACCCTCCTCGAAACCCTTCTGTGATTCCTCGTAGCGTCTCACCTTATGGTCTGGAAGGACGAGCTCTCCATCCTGCTTCTGATGCAGGGGGGCGTTGGTATCCAGTTACTTCACTGGATTTTCGGATTGGTGAGAACCAAACTTGCTTGGCTTCCAGGTAAGTTTTTTGATAAGAGGTTCCCCTTGTGTCCATGCATTATTGTACTAATGCTAGTGTCTTTTTCCCCATAGGGGCCGGGGTACGGAATGCCGGGGAACAGGCACCGACCCGAGATGAGAGGTGAAATCCTTGTAGAAATCAGGTAAGTCTTTAATGAGCGTTTTTTGGTAATGTCTTTTCATTCGCTCATTAACGCTGATGTCTCTTTTTCCCCTTAGGGGCTGGGGTCCGGAAATGCCAGGATGCGGCGCGGACCCGAAATGAAGAGGGAATGAATCAACAGGTAAGTCTTAACATGGAGGTTTAGCTTTCCTTATTCCCTTCTCTCTCTCACCTTTTGTTCTGGTCTTTTTCTCCCTAGGTGCTGGGGCGTGACTGCGAATCCGGATGATCGCTGCTGAACATGGAGGCGCCCAGTAAAGGTGAGTGGAATGCGGCGCTGCAGCGATCGACGCGATGAGCTTTTAAATAAAAGTCTTCCCTTTCAGGATTGTCGGCGAGATGTCTCCGGGATGCGGATTTAGCAGGTAAGGACTTTTCCTTCTTCTGTTCTCTTCTTCTCTTCCTTTGCAGGTGATCCAGGATGCTGGCAGGCGTGGCAGAAGTCAGGATGCAGGAGCAGACACGGTGAGCGTCCAGCTGCTAGATGCAGAACAACGCGAAGCACGTGTGGCTGTTCGGGTGGGGTTTAAATAGCTTTGGAAGAAGTTCCAGGTATGTATCCTTCCTCCAATCAGGTATGTATCCTTCCCCGACCACGCCCGGATGGTAAATTAGTCCCACAGGTAAAGTAGTTCCTTTCAGGCCTCAAGGAGGCCGGGATCCTGCAGCATGGTCTGCATCAGGTAAGTGCACCCAAGCACTCCCATAATGAGCCTGGCGCCTATGGCGCCAGGACTGATGTCTTTTATGAGCCTGGCGCCATAGGCGCCAGGACACTGTCCAAAGGGCCCCTATATGGGGTTGCTGGGTCCTTCCTTGGGGACTGGATGTCCGCTTTCGGGGATGCAGGGCTTGAACCGGCTCCCCGGGAGCGGGCATCATGACATAGACTGACATTCATCTAAATGATAAGATGATATACAAGGTATAAAATAAGCAGTGTCGCATAGAAATTTGCTATGCAATTCTGTAGGTTTGCTAATTAAATTGACACTTGTGTAGCACAGCTTGCTATTTAGATTACCCTATTTAATGGCTCACTCTGCTACCTCTTACGCCCGGAATCATCCAAGAAGACTGAGAATGAAAGACAGAATGGGAGATTTGGCTGAATTTCAGCTGTTTGAAAATTCCAAACGCTGAAAAGTTTGACCAAATCCCCCATTTGGTGGCAGGGGCTGCGGGGGTGTCCCTCGCGCCCTTGCTCACTATATTGTGACTGGGCATTGTGGGGGTGTGCCCTGCAGCCGGTCCCGAAATTGTTTTTTTTTTAAAGGACCTTGCAGCACCGGTTCCCGATCATGAAAGTGAAAGGGAACAGGCATTGCAGGGACAGAGCGAGTCAGCGGCACACAGCGAAGTGTGTCGCCTCAATGTAAGTAGGGGGTGCGGATGGGGGGCCAAGTCGGAAATGTTCAGGGGAAAAAAGACTGAAGGTTATTTTGGAAAAATTATCTTCAGTCTTTTCTCCCTCGAACATTTCCGTCACAGGCTTTCAGCCGCGATCCTCACCCTCAGGGCTCTCTCCACCATTTTGTCTGTTCACTGCCAGTTCAAAGGGGCTAATGGAGATGGAGTGCATCAGTAATCCTCTCCTCCACTCTTAAAAGTGCCAAAGGCCTGTGTGGGAGTGCGAGGCAAGAAAATTTGTTTTTTCAAATCATTGAAAATCAAAAGTAATTAAGATGCTTTTATTAAACCAATTATATCCTGTTTGGTAAAGACTAATATGTGTTAACTTTATTTATTTTATAAATACAGTCCTGCTATTCCATTCCTAAAACATAAAATTATATAATGCATAATTACAGTATTGCTACTGTAAAACACTGCATTATCTCTGTTTTTCAGTAAAAGTTAGGTTAGTGTATCTAAATCTCAGTTTCAGCTAGATTTTATTTTGTTGGGGAAGGTGCGTCAGATTGATGAGCGAACACTTTTGAAAATGTACATGATCACACAGGCAAATGCTTTTGAAGGCAAACCTAGTTCTCTGACCTGCTGGTTGAATTCATCTGTGCAATTGGTGCTCAATCTATGAGCTGATCGCAAACTCCTTGACATTCCAGCTTATTACCCTGTTGCTTTAAGACAGCTACCCTGAAAGTGTGATGGTTGCCATCTACAATATTCCAGCTCATTTACCCCCTCCCCTCTGCTTAGTATCTTACTTTCTTTCCTCTTACATATTGAATACACAGCTAACCAGATGTATGATATGATATTTTATTTCTATCGCGCTCGTACACAAGTGTTTCAGAGCGTGACAAGGCAAAGGAGGGGAACAGGGGAGAACAAAACAGTGATCTTACTAGGCCCAGTGACATTGAGAACGTGCAAGGTCATGGGATCGGGGGAGGGGAAAAGTGCATGGAAGGGGGAGAAGTGGAAAGTGCAAAGCAGAGGAGAAACAGATAAATAACAATAAATAAATAATAAAGGCAACAAACAGTTTTAGTGCAGCCAGCAATTTGCAAGTGCTAGGTTTAAGGCAGCAGACAGGGTAGGTCTGATAAGTGCAGGAAGAAAAAAGGGGGGGTATGGGTACAGATACAGACCCCAGTGCAAGGGGTGGGCCGGAGGCAGTGCGGGAGGGTGGCAGGGTGAGCAGGTACCTGGGCACGGAGGACAGAGGGTGGCCAGGTGCACGGTGCCAAGAGGGAACAGATCAGCAGGGCAGAAGGGGAGCGAAGGCAGAAGAAAAGAGGAAGGTCTTGAGGTGCTTCCGGAGATGGTTCTCCTCAAGTTTTAGAGTGGCAGGGAGGCTGTTCCAGAGGGAGGCCCCAGCCGAAGACAGAGATCTACCCCCAGCTCGTTTCTTTGAAAAACGACTGTCCCTGAGGGAGTTGGAGGTAGAGGAGTGAAGAGCTCGAGAGGGGAGGTATTTGCAGAGGAATAGCTGAAGGTATTTTGGACCCAGGCCCCAGAAAGCCTTGTGGACAATGCAGAGGATTTTGAATTTAATCCTTGCATCGACTGGGAGCCAATGGAGAGATTTCAGGGCTGAAGAGATACGATCCCAGGGCTTGAGGCCAAGGACAAGTCTTGCAGCCCTGTTCTGGATTAATTGCAGAGGGCGGAGAGTAGAGGCAGGTAGACTTACAAAGAAGCTGTTACAATAGTCCAAGCTTGAGAGAACCAGAGCTTGGGATACCATGAGCTTCTGGGGGAAGGAGAGGAAAGGCAGAGTAACTCTGTGGAGGTGCAGTTGGAAATGTGACTTTTTAGAGACCTCAGAGATGTGGGCAGATAAGGAAAGGGTGGAGTCAAAGATGACCCCGAGGTTCTTAGCCTTGCAGGTGGGGGTAGGAGAGCCAAGGGAGGCCAGCCAGAGAGTGAGGGGAAAGGATGGTGAAGGTGTGCCGATTAGGAGGATCTCCGTCTTGCTGGTGTTCAGACAAAGATCATTGGCAGCACACCAATCTTGAATGGCAGTTAGGCAATCGGAGATGAGAGAGGGAGAGGAGGTGGCAGCCTGAAAATTAGTCGAGTGTCGTCAGCGTAGCACTGGAAATTTGAGCAGAAAGTGGCAATGCAGTGGGCGAGAGTTGCCAGGTATTGGTTGAAAAGCCAGGGCGAGAGGTTAGACCCAATAGTTCATCCAGTCTGTACAACTACATATCTACTGCAATACCATACACTGTAGTTAGCCTCCAGAGCTTACTTTGCCCAACACCTATGATTGCATAATATATTAGCACTTGCGGGAGAGAGCTGGCCAGTCTGGAGGCCGCGAATGCAAGCGGTATCTGCAAGTAGCCCCCCATATTTCATCCTGGGCTATTGCGCCTCTGCCCAGCCTTTAACTTGTTTTTGGAGGTGGTAAACCAGCCAGAGTCTACACTGGAGTGGCACACTTCAACGCCCTCCTGCTCACTCACCTCCAGGTCCTGGAAATGGTTAGTTCTAATTGCGGCCATATGTGTAATTTCTTTTGAAGGGGGGAAGTATGGCTTGTTGCAATGCCTGGTTCCCTACAAACAAAAAAGATTGCAATACTTCAGCGTTACACAAACATGCTGTGTTGTTGCTCGTTTTATGTCTTGGATACAATAAACATTAAAAATATTAGTTCAAAATTGTTAATCAAATAAGTTTGTTTGCTAATCAAGAAGATTTTAAATTAGAAAACTACGCTAATCAATTTTTGAAAACTAATTCATGCCTTGATATAACTTCCCAGGGAATGATCTTACTATCGTCCAAGGAACAATACCATGTCTCATCCTGTGAACTCACCTCGCTACCCTGGGCCTTGTCTCCACTCAGATGATCCTCCTGCAGTACACCACCCCCATGATTGAGATCAGGAAGCATCTGCCCTCTCCTGGCCTCCTGGGAGGAGACTTTAGACAGGGTTTTAGTGGGGGCACTGTTCTTACAATCTAGATCTATATATTTGGCAACACTGCTGTTCTGTGCCTTTTCATGTATCTCACTTGTGTCCTTCACAGCCATTGTATATTCATTTGTCTATCATCTGGGAAGGCACATGCTGTCTCGAGTCTCATTCCAGGCCCCTGAGAACTTCCTCCCTTGCAACAATTAACTGGAAACTGGTCAGCATCCGTTTCCATCCTGACCTTGGCTGCTTGGAGCTTTCTGCCCAACATCAGAAATATAATTCAATTAAATGACCAAAGTTCAGAAATGCAGCCTACTACACTAAAATGGCAAAATCTGCAGCCTTTATCAATGGCCTATTCTAACATGGCAGACCTCTTGCTCATACAACAATTAACAAATATACTTAACAAAGTGTAATCTTCATAATCAAAATAAATCCAAACTACATAACCGTATCTAATAATATAGGTGTGGTAAAAGAAAGAACTAAACATATTTTGCTACACATGTGTTTTACTGTGCAAAAAACAATCTAACAACTCTCTGAAGTGTGACAAAACTACATCTTCCCTAATTACAATACCAGACCACAAAAATACATGACGGCCAAGTCACTGCCAGGGGCGTAATACTTTGCTAAAATTCATCACTTATACTTGCGCACAGATTTAGGACATTGGACTAGCATATTTACAAAGCTCAAGTGGCAGTGAGGGAGGCCAATTTGTCTACGAGGCTCAGCACATTTTTCACAGGGTTTACTACTCTAGGGAGAGGCTTCAAAAAGTGGGGAGAGTGGCAGATTCCATATGTCCGAAATGCGATAAGGGTACAGTACCTTCTACCATTTCTATGGGACTGCCCCAAGGTTCCAACATACTGGGTAAGGATATTTAACATTATCCAGCGCAGTGGGCCATCCAATCGCGAAATGCTCCAAACTATCACTCCTACACATCTGTGGAGAAATGGAGGGGCCACGAGGAGACAAAAGTCTCATCTCCACTACACTTATGGTGGCCAAAAGGGATCTGGCGACTAAATGGGGGACAGAAGTTATTCTGGTTATGGCTCAATGGATGGAGGCTATGGATCACTGCAGATCCCTCAAAGAGCTCACATAACAGCACAGGGGTTACTTAGCTAAATACTAAAGCATATGGGATAAATGGGATTTGGACGAGTGATGGAGAAGGGGTACCTGGGAAATTGGAAAAAGAGCACGCCATAAACACAGCACTATCAAGTCTGCTTGGACATCAGACCAAACATCCTGCAGCGGGAGAGTGGGATAAACCAAAATAACTAACTTGGCCCGGACCTCCGGGTGTGGTGGGGGTAATTGGGGAGGTCTACCTTTTTTCGGGTGTGTTTTACTTTGGGAATGTTGTACTTTATGATATTTATACATTGTTTTAGAAAAACAAAAACAGGATTCCAAGCTGCTTCTGGACTTCTGGGTTTCTGGGAATCCCAATACAAGGGCTCCAGGACATGGTAAGTCTTCCTGTTCTGCACTCACATTCCAGGGAGCTTGGCTGGCACCCACAGGGTATCATTCACTTCCAGTGAACAAGGTCCTGGTTCCACTGTATAGAGAGGCCTTCATCCACAGCAGTTTAACTCCACTTTTCCCTGGAGATGGTAAGGGGCAGTCTTCTCTCTGCCTTGGATGCCTTATGTCTTCACTTTGCAGAGGTCTTTGGAACAGGCTGTACTCACAACAGAGGTCCAGTTATTTTCTTTTATTTTTTTGTATTACTTGTGTTTAATCAATGCGATTTTTACAAGACTGCTTGGAGATCAGTTCGATGACAAGGTAGAAGAAGACGAAAGAGAAACTGAAGTAGTCAAAGAACCGCAAGTTGTCAACATGATGACATTATTAGGTTAACAAATATGAAGTAATATTTGGTAACACTGCACACAGGCAATATAACACAGTACTAGTATAGGAGTGTGGAGGTAACACCCTATACTAATCCTACTAATGTGCCGTTTTGGAAACATAGGCACATTGTTAAAAAGTCACTTTTTGAATTCTGCACTCTATGAACTATAACAGGCTTAATTTAGTGTCCTCCTGTCACCGGTGGACATGTAATGATATGCAAAGATGCACTATACATTGTTAACATATATGTCCAGTATTGTTTACAAAACTCACCGAGCTGGTGATCAGGTTAATTGTTGATTGTTTATTCTTTCTATGTGTAATTTTTTCAACCATCAATATTGAATTATCTATGCTGAAATATGCGACCTAAGTAAATAAAGGTCTCAACAACTGTTTTTTTTCAGCTTTTCCAGAATTTGGATTTGTACTTTCCTCCTATGATGCATACTTATGAAGATGGATTAAACATAATATGGAGATGTGTTAGAATTTTTCACTACAGCAAACTACTGTAGCTTAAATGTATGAGGTCAGGACTACCCCCCTGTACTAAATGTCTAGCAGCTTGACCGTTGCCAAAGTCCATCTTGTGGTCTCCCCCGAGATCAAACGGTTCCAGGCGGTGTCTTCTTCCGCACTTAACGAGCCTGTTAGGAGAGGTGACAGGTACGCTGCTCTTTCTTGTCTTATTTTTGGACAGGTCATCACCAAGTGTCTTAGAGTTTCAGGTTGCTCAGGACTCTTACACAGGCGACATCCATTTGCGCTAGAAGCGGATCTGATGGCTAAAATTTCATCTGTCATCAACAAGTTCAGTCGAGCTTTCATGAATGTTTTCCGCAAGGTTTTATTTGGGAATTTTACACAGTAGTTCAGTGGGACTTTTACTTTGTTAAAAGTCGAAGGCATATGAGCCAACAGTTTGTTTTCTTTGGCTCTCTTGTTTGTGTCAATCCAGCCTTTGTTTTCCATCTTTGCTTTTACTCTTTGCGGATTGTGTTTCAAATCTTCTTCTGTGCATTCAACGTCTTTTAGTTTCGACGCCACCCATGTGTTTAAAGCTTTGCAGTTTCCGCCTTTGATTTCTTCTGCTATCAGTTTGTAGATGGGTTGTGTATCTGTCAACAGTGTTTTTCTGTATAATTGCATAGAACTCTGCTTCACGGTAGACGCTAAGGATAAGAGGCCCAGCTCGCGCCTAATAGCTGCTATAGACGTCGATTTGGGAACTCCCAAGACTGCCTTCCATAGCAGACCTTCCAATTTTGTCAATATCGAAGAAGGCATGTTTAAGGTGGCGTCCATTCCATATGTGAGCAAAGGTACTACTTTAGTCTTGTAAAATTGAATGGTTGGAAGAAGTGAAAATCTGCCGAATTTGATGTCAATGGTTCTTGTTTGTGCTGTCAAATGCTTCGCTTTTTCCCATAGAGTCTTTTGCATCATGGTCCCCTAAGTATTTGAAGTGGGACACAATTTCAATTTTGGTTTTGTCTAGGAACCAATTCAGCCTCCCGTTTACTATCTTTTTGCTTTTCGAGTTTTTTTCTGCGTTTTGTCCATGGCCAGAATTTTTGTTTTTGTTTTTATTGATTTCCAGGTTATTTTCATCAACCGGGCCAAATTTGATAGTTTACGTTGTAGCCCGATTTGGGTTTGATATACTAAAATCAAATCATCAGCATACAGGATTCGAGAGATTTCTGTTTCGCCAATTTTTGTGGGAAATCCCATTATATTTGCTTCAGAGTATTTATAATCACCTAAGAAGGCAATGAAAAGAGCCGGGGCTAAAGGGCAGCCTTGTTTCACTCCTCGGTTAGCTGGTATTTCATCTGACCGTGAGCCTTATTGGTTTAGCCGGACGTGTAGCTTTGTATTTGAATGACGAGCGATCACTGGCTCCAGAATTGAATTTGGATATTCCCAGTCTTTCAAGTTCACCCATAGTTTTGTTCGTCGACTTTGTCAAAGGCTTGTGATAGATCGACAAAGTCTAGGTAGACTTTGGGAGTCCCTGACTTGACGTTTGACTTTAGTATATTCAGAAGCATGATGCTCACAGCTGTACTTCCATTTTTCTGGACCCATTTGAAAGTCGTCTGCACATGGCGCGTTTCTGGCCCATTGCTGGAATATAGCCAGCAGAAGTGTTGCGTAGATCTTACCAATGATATCTTGGAGCGCAATTGGTCGATAGCTCCCTGGGTCTTCTCTGCACCTTTTTTTGTAGATCGGAACGATTACTGCTTGGAGCTAGGAATCGGGTATCATTTTTACTTTTCCGCTCTGTCCAAAAATGTTGCTGATTACGGCAGCCCATTCACTGGGAAACTGCTTTAAGTCTAGATTCGTCAGGCCATCCCGGCCCGGGGCTCTGGAAGCTTTTAATTTGAGTATCACTTTTGCGATCTCCTCTACGTCTGACAAGTCTGCCCATGTTGTTAGCATGTCCAGGTCGAGGATTCTGGAGCTGGGTTCCGGGAGATCAAACAAAGATGAGAAATGGGTTATCCACATAGCTTCCGAAACAGAGTTTGAGAGGTCGTTTGTGGACTGGGTGATTGTGTTTTTAATTAATGACCATAAGTCACGTGATTTTTTTGGGCTTAATGTCCTTAACATTTCCTCAGAGTCTTGTTGGTATAGTACGAGTCTCTGATGTTTTACCCATCTGGTATATGCCTTTGATTCATTTTGAAGTCCAACCACACTTCTGCTGTGATTGTTGTTTTTGCTATTCTTTTCAGTTTCCGTATGCTTCTTCTTTTCAAGACCACTCTCTTGTCGTAAACATGTTTAAATTGACCCAAAGTTTTTTTGTGACCTGTAGGCATTAATCTGTAAACCAGTAGTAGTGGAAGGTAATTTGGTTTTATTCGATTTTTTTAGTAATACTTCATTTGCGGCATGTGAGTTGTATTTAGCATTTATCTCCGTCACGTCTGCTGTTGTCAAACGCATGCGTGCGTGTTGGTTGTTTGCTGACACATTGTAATTGTATGTCTTTTTTTCTGGGCGATTGCCCCGCCATGAGAAATGCAGCATATTGTGATCGCTGTGATTGGTTCTTTGCACCTGGAAAGTCAGTATCCCTGGTTTACAAAAATGTAGTCGAGAGTTGCTTTGGAATTTTGACGTTCCCATGTGGGAATCATGTTTTGATGCAGATATAGACTTGCAAGATTGTGAAGATTTCTGGAGCTTGTTAGGCTCATCCATGCTTTACCTCTTTCCTCCGTTGAGCCATGTAGAGATAACCCTTGGTATTCGCCGAGTGTTCGTCACATTTGGCATTGAGGTCGCTGCATACGATGACATCTGTGTTTTCATATTCGTCATAGATTTTGTCAATCATTTCTGCGACATTCGCACAGAAATGTTTTGTTATTCGTTGTGGATTCCAGTACAAGTTGATGATCACTAACTGTGTGGTACTCCATCTTTCTGAACCTGGCGCTTTGCTGGTCCACGATGTTAGGACGGCCAGCATTTTGTATAATTCCCCCAATTTTTCTTTTGCCGTTATTCTAGAGCCTATTCGAATCGCTGTCAAAAGCCTTGAAGATGGCCGACCAAGTATACCTTTTGAGGCTGGTGATATTTCCACAGTGAAACCTTCAAATGAGGGTTTCTCTACCAGCTATGTCTCCTGTAAACACAGGATATCGTAAACACAGGATATCGTAATTTCCCAAGTCAACGTCCCCTGCACTCGTTAAATGGGTGTGTCCTCTAGTGTTCCAGGAGCCCATGGTGAAAGATTCTTTAGTGGATACTTCCGATGTTTGTTGGTATCCTGCGAAGACTGGTGCAGAGGATGGGGGTCGTTGCTATATTCCTGCTTTGGGGTTGTATGCCGATTTGAGCCATTTCCAGGGACTATAGGAGTCGTCTCGTCAGAGGACTGGCTTTGGCCTTCATCACGTTCTTTGGTATCTCTTTCTAGTGGTCCATCCCGTGGTCGTAAGGTTGACTGTCGGGTTAGGTGGCCACCTCATCTAGTGCTTGTTGTATGGGAGCGTGGAGAGGTCTTATGTCTCTTGAGCCCCTCATGCCTCCTCTGGACCTAGTCTTCATGATCGGGCCTAGGCCGACGAAAGAGTCTATCTTCCTGTGCTGTGCTTGATTTATGATCAGTGCTGTCCTTGAGTCCGGGGCTGTTGCCTATACGGTTATATTTGTAGAGCTCCTCTGTTCTCGATATGTATCAGTATTTAGCTTGATGGTCTTCTTTGGTTTTGCCTGCTTTTCCAGGTTTTGTTATAGTGCCTCGGAGTTCCATCAGAATGAAGTCCAGATGTTCGATTTCTCTGTAGGCTTCTGTGGTAATTTCTTGCAGCGCGTGTGGTTTTACATGGAGATAAGCTTTAGCTTTTTTCCCTCTATGGTATGGTTCGACTAGTGCCAGGTCCTCCGTTTTCATTGATCTCAGTGTGTAGTTTTTGCTCATTATTTTCAATATTGCTTTTCTATTTAGGACCATGTATCCATTCGATGCTTGCTCGAGTTTGAAAATCTGCGTTACACCTTCGGACTTGTCGCCCTTTCTTAATTGGGGCTTGAGCCCCTGAGTTGACATGCAAACTTCTGGTGCTGGACGAATGTCAGAATTTTCCACTGCTCCGTTGTCTGGTATATTGATTGGGTCTCCTTTCTTTTTTAGTTTGCGAGGTGATTTTGCTTCTCTGGTCGAGTGGATTCAGGCCGTTTCGTTGTTTGCTGGTCCCCTGCTGGTCTGGTTAGTTGTATGGCGTGACTGTTGCAGGGTATTTAATGTCACTGTATTCTTTTCCACCTCAGATAATGGGTCCGACCTTTTGCCTGATCCCACTCCTGTTTCCCAATGTTGGGTCGTGTTCATCAAGTCATAAATTGTCATAAATTCATCGACAGTTCTAGGCGATCTTGTCAGGTCTACCACCTTGTGAGCCATCTGTGGGACCTTGTTTGTGCCTTCATTTTTTGTTGTATTCTTTGAGCTTAGTACCTTGGCCCCTGATTGATCCACCCCGGGGATACATGTGATTCTATCTGCAGACACTGGTTCTGCTAGTTTCAATGTAATTGTTTGCTTTTCTGTTACAGCGGGTTTCCGTTCTGTTTTTGTTTCTGCTATGATTGCAGTTGCAAGTATGCTTGTCGTTTTTCCTTGTGGTGTGTTTGATTCTATAAAAATTGGGGCTAATTTGCCATAAGTACTTGCGTTCGGTGTTTGCGTTTCTTTCACCATGCTCCTTACTTGTCCTATGGCCGCGGTCCTTGGAGTTATTAACGCCTCGTCTAGTACTGCCAATTTTGAATCCCATGCCTTGTGTTAGTTGTTGTTTCTCGCCTCCATTGCAGTTATGTAGCCTTCTATATAAGTGAGTTTAGTATTCATAGCCGCAATTAGAAATACGTTTTCTTGTAGGGAGTCGTTGATTGACTCATATAGTTTTCAGAACGGCGCCAGAGCAATTATGACGGCCGACATGATCGTTAGGAGATCAGGATTTTTGGTTGGAGAGTCTTTTTGGGCCGCTATTGATATTTCACTCAGTCTTCTGTTCTTTGGAGAGTACTGGATGTTAGCCATAGGGCGGTAGTTTCTTGAGTCCTAAGACTTCTGGAATGATACATCCAGTGTCGCCCCTTTTGGAGGATGGTTTAGCTTCTCGCGCCATGTTGAGATGTGCTTTTGTCCAAGCGTATCGTGAGTTTCTCTCCAGATAATCCCTTTCAGGATCAGAAGGTCTTATAGGTGACACCTGCACTGGTATGGTGTTCCTTGGTTGTGTGCCCGAAAGATTGATTGCCCAATCGGGCAGATCGAATTGCCTGTGAGCTTCACTGGGAGCATCTTCTTTGTCATCTGTTCGTGTAGTCAGTTGCTCTCTGCCAGGTTGCGATTGGACACGCTCAGATGTGGTCTTTACCAGGTTGATGGTCGGGATTTTACCAGCTACTAGTGCTGGTGGTACCGAACTTGGGATCAAAACTTTTGCAGGTGACCTGTCAAGTTGCTCCAAAGGTCTGTCCATTTTGCGCGATTTATTTGCGGGAAGTGGATCCTGAATGGCCTCCAGTATTTCAGCATCAGATAGTTCTATATCTGTCTCCAGTTTGTGCTTCAGTTGTTTTGTAAAAAAGTCTTTTAATGAGCAAGATATCAAGGGGTTGGGCAGGAATTTGGAGGCTGCAGCCGTCTTCCTGAGCAGCTTTGATGACTTTTTTGTTAGTGTTTTCAGTGGTACTGGTTTAGGTTCTTGTGCTTCGTGTTTTCCTTTCATCACTTTTGCGTTAAAATAGTTTTTTGACGTTCGTTTATTTTGCTCCAAAGTTCTCAGAACCTTTGGTCTCATGCTGGACTTGACTTTTTCTGGGTTTTCATTGGCACTACTCTCGTCACAGTCACTTTGCTCCAGTTCTTCCAGATCTTGTGATGCCACTGCCAGATTTGCATGGGAGGTGTAGGGGTCGTGATTGTGGACCGCGTGATTGGTGTCTTTTTATTGATGGTGGGATTTGTCTCGTTGGGCGCTTTTTCCCAGTACCGGAGGGGCACGGATCAAAGCTGTTATGTTTTTAGAAAGTGTAGCCGATAGTGCTCCCAACTTTTCCACTTCGTGGTTCACCACGGTGTTGAGCTCTTCAGAAGCAGGTGGGGTAGGTGTCTTGTTGATTCCAGTGATGCTCGCCTTATCAGTCATTCTAGGCTGTTTGGAGTTGGAGTCGTTGATCTCGTCGGCTGGCCGTTCTGGGTCCCGAGTGAACGGTGGTAAGCTTTCTCCTCCCACCTCATTGCTTACCTGCTCCCGCACAGTGGCCGGTGGGGAACGCCCTCTGGCAGCCCCTGCCGGTACCTCGCTCGGTCTGCGGTGTTCAGACAGCTGGGTGCTATGGGGGAGGGCTGGGCTATCTACACTTTCCACGGGCCCCTCAACTGCTGGGCCGTTGCTATAGCAGCCCTAATTTCGCCCGACTCGGTGGCAGGGGGGGCTGCGTCGTGGGTAGATGGCAGTCCTGGAGTTTTAGACAGCTGCGCTGCCGCTCTGTTAGTGTCCAAAGTCTCTGACAACTTTGCCAACTCTGCAGGTAACGCCGTCTTACCTCGCCCTTGTGCTGGGCTATCTTCTGGTTGATTCTTGTTACTTCTCAATCACCGCTTGGTCATGTCGGCATCGTGGGAGCAACGCTTCTTTGTCGAGCTTCCGCATATCAGGCTTTTCCTTCGGCTGGCGTGGTATTTTCGGAACAGAGGACCCCATTAGGTCCACGGCTCCTCGGGCTGCTGAGGACTGCTCACACCTCGTCTCACAGCCCCGCTCACCGCTCTGCGGTGCTGGCTTGGCTTATGTGGGTCCTCCCACTCGATAGGCAGCAATGAAAGACTGCAGACTGCTCACACCTCGTCTCACAGCTCTGCTCACTGCTCCGCGGTGCTGATTTGGCTTATGTGGGTCCTCCCACTCGATAGGCAGCAATGAAAGACTGCAGACTGCTGGAAACTGCTCACACCTCATCTCAATTCGTCACAATTCCTCTTGCCCTTGAAATCTGTTCCTTCTTTGATTCATCTTTGGGCTCCTACCTCTCCTTATAAAGGCAAAATGTCCAAGGGATTGGTCCAATGGAAGCATGCTGTAAGGGATCCAATCCAGGCTGTGTGTTGCGTGCAGGAAATGGGGGAGCGGGGATAGAAGGTTGGATAAAGCCCTAACAGAAAGCAACATGCTGGAAATCTTTTCTCAGTCTACCTCATGTTTCCGGCTGCTCTTTAAGGTACCCCTTCCCATACCTGCTGACTCTGGTGGTCAGCACCCTGGTGTGAGTGTTGCTTTACTGCCTTTGGAGCCCCAGTTGAACCGGTACTTGAAGGTGTTGCCCTTTTTGCACAGGGATCAAAGAGGCAACATCCTGGCCATTGTTGCACAAAGCAGCGGTGGAGGCAGTCAGAACAGACGCCAATACACATCAGCCCTGTCGAAGCTTAGTCCTGCTCACATTAGTGTGATATTAAATTGCTGTGGCTGACTACATTGTGTGCTTATTAGTCACGATCTCACAACCAGCCATGGCTTATTTTTCTTATTTTTACAGATGTACGTGCCACCAGACTGACTAACGCATACAATTATTAAATTTGGAAACAGAGGTGGAGAGGATGAAAAGGCCACTTTTGGCCGCAGGAATTGTGTGTTCCTCCATCAGTCAGGAATGCACATATGACCTCTGAATCTACCCTGTGCCACTGCAGGGCTGGTATTGAGGGCATCTTTAGACTGTCTCAGCAAAGGCACATTCGTGGACTATAATTTTGGCATGGAGCGTTTATGAACAGAGGGGGAAATTAGCAGACCTCCCTTTCAGACACAGAATTTGCTGCATTATTTTATATTGATAAAAATCAAAAATGCTATGGCATTCACATGCTGATGGTAATCCATTACATAGGTACTAGGGTATTTTGGGCATTCTCTTGGACTCATCTATGTTAATCCCAACTGGTTCTGCATTTCTGATATGCCATACTTCATTTTCGCAAATGGACGAAAGAGTATTGGGGACAAAATTGTGCCTATGTGTTTATCAGATTTTTGCTGTTTAACATTGCCAACATTTCTTCTGCATTCCCACTAGGGACATCTAAGAATGCTCTGTCTGGCGTACAATGTATTGTACAGTTAAATGTTCATCTTGTGTAGCAGATTGCCTGGGGCGGAATGGCTCAATAACAAGTATTTCCTGGGGGCAACCAGCCGTGGACTGTCTGCTCACTGTGCTTAGAGAGGCACAGCTTCACCTCACTGATGAGGCCCAACAAGGCTGAAACACGTGTATGGGGTTGCTGTTGGTACTCTTGTTCAGAGAGGAATTGCCATAGCATTTTGGTGCTGGACTGCCCATGTGGGCGGGACAAAGACTGATATGCAAATGGGAATTTCCCATCTGTGAAAGGTACAGTGAGCAAAAAGCGTGTGCTGCAAACTCATCTCCGAACAGGTTATCATGCCATGTTCTTTCTGGAGAGGAGCTCCTGCTACCTTTGTTGAAATAATGGCTCAACAACAAGGCTTGTTCATCTGTAATGAGTATTAGACACTTGTTCGGTGTCAGTGTGTGTATTGGGTTATTTGACATGCTCACAGCTCTGACAGTCTCAGAAGCTAAGGGAATGCCAGGGAAACAGTCAGAACACATTGATGATCTTCTGGCTCCTGTGTCAAGTAAGCATGAAATAGCCTGCAGACTAACTTCACGCTGAACATATGGTCTGTCTTGATCTACAGGATAAGGGGGTTCATGGCAATATCTTTTCTCAGACTGTCTCCTTACTGTGCTTTGTCTGACAGTGTATTTTTTGGTTAGTTCGGTACAGCAATTTGTTTTGTCTAAACGTGGGGGACATTGGATGGGGAAAGTGCCCTGTTGTGGGAGTTGAGGCAGATCATTCTGCTGTGATCTCTATGGACATGTGTTCTTCCAGTGACTCACTTGTTTACAATAATTACAAGCCATTGGATCTGGCAGATCCTCTTATGGGAGGGTGGCCAATGTCTCCCCCCCCCAAAGCCCCCTCTGAATACTTCCCTACCTGCAGGAGGGGCTGCCTCTGTCGGGTTTGTAGCTGTAGTGCCAAAAGTTTGTTCTCTTTACTCTTTCTTTTGATCTTGACATGTAACACTGGTTCGACACCATCACAAGCTCTAAAAGGGTTTATTTTGCCATCCAATAGACATCTTCTTCAATTGAGCTTGAAATTTGGGCTGGAGCCTCGTGACAAATGCATTGCCTATTGCCTTCTGGGTGCTATTGTTGTGTTTGACTATGCCTGAATACTATTTTTCAAAAGGTCCGGACAGTCTCCTGGTGGCTCCCCCTTATTCTGCTTGCAGTTGTAGATTTTGCTCCAATTCGTCTTTCGAGGACATGCCTCTGGGTTAGTGGTTAACAGTCTGCTCCAAGCATGTTCCCATTCAGTTACCGTTCTGGGGTCGGTTGCTGGCCACTGCTGCGAAAGTCCCTTTCTAACTTCTATTGGCATATTCACCCACATGAGCTGATTCATATCAGTCCCTATGGGGTTGTAAAACTTGATTACATTCTGCAGCCCTTCGACAAATCTCGACAAATCTCTGGGGTGCCTCGCTAATGTTATGAGAATTCTTTGAACAAGCTCCTTAGGCCTCCAGGAGTCCAGAGAACATGTACTATCACCAAGTTACTTTTCTCTGCAGTAGCGGCCGTCACTCCCATCCCAGGTAGCTATCTCAGGGGTGCTTGAAATGTCAGAGGGTCCTGTCCATAGTTTGTACCGCCTCTCGTCAGAGAGGCTGTAAAGAGAGATGAGATGGGTATCCTCGAGAACCTACAGGTGGCCAATTCCCCAGGGATAGTAGTTTAAAAGCAATCGGAGCCCTGCAGGTAACTATTGAGAGGTACTTAGTCATTGGCCATTCATGGGCTATCAGACTTTCGGTTCATGGCGCTGCTGGTGTCTGTTGAGTCGTGGCAGTCATAGTAACGGTTATGGGTGTGGCAGACACACCTTTCACCACACTTCTTGAGAAATGGCCGGTCTCAGCAACCCCGCTCCTCTAGAGTTTTGAAACTGGATTCCTTACCGCTTAAATAGGTGGATTGGTGGTATTTGGGAGAAAGTGGTCTACTATTCTATGGTGCTCCCAGGGAGTGTGTGCGGTCCGAGTCGCGTAGCCAGAATTTTCAGAGAAACCAAGCATGCACATCAGTTCAGGATAGTATCAAAACAGAAACTGCTTTATTTGTCTTGCAAGACAAAAGAGTAGACGCATCATCTTCAGAGCACTGGTACTGACTGCAACAACCAGACCTCCTTGTTTTATATATCACTTGTCAGGTGACGAATGTGAAACCTATTCATCTTCTCTTTCTTTCTCGCCCTCACGCCTCCATCGTTTCCTCTCTTTTGTCCATTTCTTTTCTTCTTTTTTGACTCTCGTCTCTTGTTTCACTTTCTAGTGATCATCTTTTAGTGCTTTCATGGTCTTGCTCTTGCCTACTTTTTTCTCTTATTTCTTTCTATACTCCTACTTACTCCTTGCGGTTGCAGGCATAATTCCTTCTTCTGCCTCTTCTTGTTTCCACTCTTTTTTGCACCTAAACATTGTAACTCTCCTCTTTTCCCTCGCTGCATCTATCCCGCACTCACCTTAAAACCCATTTTCTCTCTCAAAGTAAATTGTACTTTTCTCCCTGCAGCTCTTCTCACAAATTGTATTTCTCATAATGTTTGTACTGTTATTATCAATTGTGCAGCGCTTTGGCAAAAGCGCTTTATAAGCTCAAATAAATACAAACACATCACATGACGAGTTCCTATGAGTGCTTCCGCTCAAGAGGCTTACCAACCCTTCTCTAATAACGTCTCCTCGTGTTCCCTCAACCAGGACCTTTGTGGATCATGGTTTGCACTAGTTCCTTCAGTGAAGCGTTCATAAAAGTGCTTGGCACGGAAAAGAGCCAAACATCAGTTTTTGAGTTATAGACTGTTCGTGTCAAACAGTGCAATAAAACGCAAGCATGCATTATCAATGCCAAATACCTAAACAGCACAAAATATAGTTGACTGAGTCTGTTAAAGCAAGAAAGCGGTTAGGAATGAGAGACCCCGCAATATCAACACGTCATGAGACTTCTTTTCTAAGAAAGAGGAACGACATAGGCAAAGTAATCTACCGCCACACCTTTGAGACTGACATGGAAACAAGCTGCACAGTGGACGGTGGTGTGTATGGTGTTGGAGCTACACCAACTCAGAAGAAAGAAAATTGCGAACAAGTAAACGCCTACCCATCCA
The DNA here is from genome assembly GCF_040938575.1 of Ambystoma mexicanum. Taxonomy (NCBI): domain Eukaryota; kingdom Metazoa; phylum Chordata; class Amphibia; order Caudata; family Ambystomatidae; genus Ambystoma; species Ambystoma mexicanum. Next base: position 1,120,629,164 of record NC_090923.1, on the reverse strand, counting down.
AGTCACTCACCAAGTCCAAGTGCAAATATTTGTTAAGCGAGACGGATATACTAGCATGTCTGTGGGCAGTGCAGTAGTTCAGATACTACCTGCAGGGCCTACGATTATACTTACACATGAACCACAAAACACTAGTAAACATTGTGTAACCAGGAGGGAACCATCCAAGACTGGCAGCAATGAAGAAAGAATACAGATTTGAGAGAGAGCATTTCCTAGGATGGAAAAATAAACAAGTGGACTGCATGTCACGTTTTCCAATAAATCAACATTCCCTAAATGACACGTGCGTTGTGGTGAGTGTTCGCCATCTAAGAGAAGACTAGGCTAGCACCATTGTTGAGACGTCCTTGATGCAACACGATGACCAGGATCCATAGATAGGACACATGAGACATTGTACAGTCACAGCAAGGCCTGATGTTAGGAAATGGCCACAGTCTTTCCACAGTATCCAAAGTTGTAGACTAGATAACAATTCAAGGGAAGTTCATCATGAGACTTGTGACAGACACCAAGTGAATTGCGGCGCAGCATCATATACACATGGTGTGTGAAGGCAATTCAGGGATGACATTGAGAAAGAAAAGTGTGAAAAGTATGCTGGCAGCAAGCCATAGACACCAACATAGGCCTCAGAGTGTAACAGTCAAGCATGTGCGGTGAATGACAAAAGATTCCATGCCTCATTCCAAGATGGCGGTCGGCACAGGAGGATGTGCTTGAGTGTCTCTCCCGGCCGGGCCGCACTTTTTAGGCTCATCAAATTAGGAGATCGGTCGCCATGAAGCACACAAACCGTTTGTGTTGATCACAAGCTGGGTGTTGTGAGAGCAGAGCTCGAGTGGTGCAGCGGAGGGTCTCCAGAGCTGGAATATCATGTGGTTGCGCAAGTAGAAGATACCACAGGAGGCACCTCTTGGCCGGGCGACCAAGTTGGGTCTGGCGCCCAGCGGAGTTCGTCGTACAACGGACTCCCTGGCGCCCGTGAGGCCCCCGCACACGAGCAATAGCGCCAGCTGAATAGACCTTGGAGAGCAGAGGGGTCCCTGGCATGCTTCCATCTGCAGCGGCGGCTGCCTCTCCTCCCTCGGGGCTCCGGGGGCGGAGGCCAGGAGAGAGCGGGCACCTGGCGCCGGAGAGTGGGGCCTGCGAAGTTCCCTCTTCGCGTACCTGCCGGGGGTCGGATCGGCCCCCTCGAGGCAGAGGCAGAGAGCCGGACCCCCCACGAATGCAGCAGCGAGGCAGAGGAGGCCCCTGGGGGACGCCGGCGGTGATCGGTGGGAGGCTCCGGAGAGGTTGCGGCCCCTCCCCCCTAACGGCTCCGGCATCAGCATAAGCGGACGGGCTTGCGTCGGACACCCGCGGTGGAGAGTGCCTTGGGGACTGGATCTCTCCCCCATAGAGCGCCACATCTGGATCAGGAGGTGGAGGCCCGGTCACTTTGCGGGGGACAGGGGAAGCTTGGAGTTACGAAGCTGGGTCCGGGAGGTAAGGAGGGGGAGTTGGACCACCTCCCGTAGCTGCTGCTGGGTACCCCGGACTTTGAACTGCAGTTCTCAATATTGGTGGTGCATGTACTGGGGTCCGGTGGGGGGCTCCCGGGACTAAAAGGACTTTGGTGGGCTGCAGCCTGTCCGCGAGGCTGGGGCTTGGTGGGTTGAGGGCCGTTCCCTCGACTCCAGCATTAACCCGACACAATTCCAGTGAAAAGGAGTCATTGGCGGTCGGACCCCACCACGGTATGGGCTCTGACGTCCATGCCGAGGACGAAGACCCCGGTGTGCTCACCACCCCCGCGAAAACATAACAGAAGCCACACAGCTGTGGTCCATGCAGGCTACCCCAAATATCACATCTGAAGGAGAATGGTCCGCGGCTTCCGGCTCCGTCCCACAAGACATGCCGGGGAATGGGATGAACAAGACGGACCTTCAGGAGTGCTTCAAGGAGCTTCAGGCGCAATTAATCAATTCGGTGTAGTCCCAGTTCACAATGCTTCGGGATGAAATGAAACAGTCAATCCAGGAAATCAATCTAGATATAGCAAAGCTAGAAGAATGGATGGACATCCTGGAGAGGCAGGTGCAGCAGGTGGAGGAAGATTCGCATAAATCAGACGAAACGCTGGACCAGATTGCTCAAGCCACCACCTACCTTGAAATCCAACGTGAAGACCTAGAAAATAGATCAAGAAGGTCCAACATAAGGATTAAGAACCTGCCAGAGTCAATAGCGGACGAAGACCTCATGGGGACTATCACACAGTTGTTCACTGAGATCGTAGCAGACGATTCGGAACAACCAGTGAAAATAGATAGACTACATAGAGTGGGTTCCAAAAGGTCAACGGAGCAGGGAGCCAGACCGCTGGATGTTCTGGCCGCAATGACGTTATACACCCAAAAAGAGCAAATCCTCTGCAATGCACGGTTTGCAGCACCAACAAGAATAAATGGCCAGGAAGTACATCTTTACCAGGACCTGGCTCAATCCACCCTGCTTAAGCGGCAGAAGATGGGTCCGGTGGTTCAACACTTGATAAGCAACAAAGTTAAATATAGGTGGATGTTCCCCTTTGGCCTTCTTTTAAACTGGGAGGGCTCACAACATAGAGTGACCACGTGTGAAGAAGGTGAAGCCATCCTGGGAATTCGGAGCGAGACGACGAATGTGCAAACTCTCCCACAAAGAAGAGGGCGGAGTCCAATAAGACAAAACAGCCTGACAACTGCAGAAGAAAGGCAGAGGGAGTATCCACAAATAGAGCAAAGACCCCTGAGTTCCCGCGAACCGCGTAGAAGTCAAGATAAGGGTATCGATCTAATTCAAACCAGTAAGTGGAAAAGCGACCGATACTACATCAGCAGGCCCGGACGATGGGCGGATCATCTAATCTGGAATCGCTAGTGGGGTTTAGGACCCTCCACGACCTTTATCCAAGGATGAAAAGGGACCGGGATCTCTGGACAAATTGTTCAAGGGCGTTTAGCGTCCCGGCCCCCTCCTCGGAGACCTGTTACCCCGGGGAATGGGACGGGGGGAGGGTTTTGGTGGTTGGGGGGGCAGGTCAAGGGGTCCTACAGAACAGAAGGGAGTGGCTGTGGGGGCCCAGAGATAGTCAAGCAGCTCATTGCGGGTTCTCCATGGAGCAAGTGATGATTCTTTCACAAAATATCAGGGGAATGAATACACCAGCGAAAAGAGCCAAGCTGGACAGACAGGCCAAGAGATGGAAGGCGGATGTCCTCCTCTATCAAGAGACTCATGTTAAGAGAAGCGAGAGCGCCAAGCTCAGAATAAGGGGTACACCAATATATACCAAGCCAATGCGGAGGGGAAAAGGGCGGGGGTCCTAATAGCAGTACGTGACACAATCGCCATGTCGATCCAGGACCACAGAAAAGACAAAGAGGGGAGATTTGTCTTCCTGAACGCTCAGATTGGGGGAAGGAGTATCACGCTGCCATCTGTATACGCCCCAAACCCAGGACAGGAAGGCTTTCTCAAAGAAACACTACAGTCCCTGGAAGAATTCGCGTTGTGCGATATTATTCTCGGCGGCGACATGAACTTGGCATGGAACCCCAATTTGGATAGGAGTGCCACAACTTGTTATGATTCCAAGGCCCGTCGAGGTCCCTGAAGAAAGCGTTTGAGACGCTGTCCTTGCATGACCTATGGCATGGCAAAAATGGAAACGAAAGGGGATACACGTACTTCTCTCATGTCCACAACACGCAATCCAGAATAGATTACTTATGGGCTTTGACGGGGTTGGTAGGGAAGACTAAGAAGATTCTACATGGCCAGATCTCTTTTTCAGACTACGCCCCTCTAATAGCGTCATTGGCCCTGGGGTTTCGCAGGGCGCGGCTGTTGGCCTGGAGGTTTCCAGAGGACCTCCTCCAGGACGATGTGATGGTGGGGGAGATCGAGGAGAAAATAAACACCTACTTCAGCGAGAACGACACAGGGGTGTTGCCGCAGGCAGTGATTTGGGATGCCTTTAAGGCGGTCTTGAGGGGGGAGCTGATAGCGCTCAAAGCCAAACGAGAGAAACAACTAACACAATGGGAGGAGGACCTAGAGCAGAAGCTAGAAGAGACTAGGAAGGAAGTGACGATCAAACCTAGCGGATCAACGAAAAGAGCGCTGAAACATGTTCAGGGCCAACTGAACCTACTGCAAACCAGAAAGGCCGAGACGGCCCTGCTCAAAACGAAACAAAAATATTGTATGTATGCTAATAAGGCCGATAAACTCCTGGCACGGCAGCTCCGGGAAAGGACTCGTAAGGGATCAATTTTAGTGTTACAGAACCCTCTCGGAGACAGGGTAACCACAAATGAAGAAATGGGGGAAGTAATGAAGGACTACTATCAAACCTTATATAGCATAGAGAACCCAATCAGGGAGGAACAGTTAGCATATCTGTCCCGGCTAGACTTGCCCCAATTGTCGGAAGAGACCAGATCTATGCTCGATGGGGAAATATGGTCAGAGGAAGTCGCGGAGGCCATTAAGAGGCTCCCTAAAAATAAGGCTCCGGGTCCAGACGGCTATACGGATGCCTTCTACGAGAAATTTTAAGCGTCCCTAGTCCCCAGACTCACCTCTCTATTTAACACGTTCAGGGCTCAAGGTGACTTAACTCCATCCATGAATGAAGCAAAACTAATACTCTTCTCTAAGCCGGGTAAAGACCCTCTTCTTCCAGGCTCCTACCGACCGATTGCCCTAATTAACCTGGACGCTAAATTGTATTAAAAAATGTTAGCAAACAGGCTCTCCAAACATCTCACAGCAATGGTGGACCAAGATCAAGTAGGCTTCATCCCTACATGGCAGACAGCTGATAACACCAGGCGGGTGAGCTACTTGATTGAGAAGGCTGAGCATTCAACGATACAAGCAGCACTCGTCGCCTTGGATGCCGAAAAGGCGTTCGATAGGGTGGAGTGGCAGCAGCTCTTCCTCACGATGGAACGCATGGGGTTCGGGGGGAGCTTTATGCAAATGGTGAAAGCTAACTACAAGAGCATACTTGCCAACCCTAATGAATTAGGCAATAGGCTACTGCTTTTTAAGCAGTCCTACTGCCTACAGATTCGGGCAACTGATCCTACTGCTTTCTACAGTGGCAGGTCATTTATGTTTTTTTTTTAATGTTTTATTTATGATTTACATACAGTATAAGTAATAACGATAATAGATACAAATATATAGAAATTACAAGAATAAAACCATTACAACATAATATCTCCAACCTCCCTACCCCCGACCCCCCCCCACTCCCTAGTATGTACACAGTTCACATTTAAAGTACTCAAGATTCAGGTTCAGTACATTGCCAGAAATCCACCCCAAATCTTCATGAACAATCCTGCTTTGCCATGTTTCCTATATATACATTTCTCAATTGCTGCAAGATTGTGCATTTCATTCAACCATTCTTCCTTCAATAGTGCTACATTAGATTTCCAATTTCGTAGGATGATTTTTTTCCCCCATCAAGGCACCCCGAAATATCAATTTTTTCTGGCAATTAGTAAACTCATCCAAGTTCACATCATTCACCCAGAATGAGCGTTTCAGAATCCATACAAACTTGTTCATTCAAGACACTTTCCATAACACCACCTATATCATTCCAAAAAACTTTAACTTTCATGCAGGACCAGAAAATATGTTCGAAAGTACCATTTTCAACAACACATGTCCAACATTCCGGTCCATCCCTCAAACCCCTCTTCCACAATCTCTCCGGGGTCCAGTACACCATATTTAGAATCTTTATTCGTCTCGTTCTTTCAGAAAGGCTCAGGGAACACAGACTGACATTCGCACACATCCTCGTCCAAGTATCCACTGTTATCACAACGCCAAGCCTCTTACTCCACTCCTCTCTCAGCCCATCGTTGCCCTTATAGTCATTCACTCATTGAAACTCAAAAAGATGGGCATGGTTTCCCTCGGTGTTGACACGCTACACTAGAAAATAGCAGCCAACATGTTTCCTTTCTGGTGGCGAAAGGGAACAATCAAAGGAGAAACTCGCTGTACAGAACATCGAGCAAACCATCACTAGCGTATCGTTGAACACCAGAGGCCACACTCGCCTTACACAACCTGGTGAGATAAATCTAGGCCGTTTCGATTTACTAAGTTTACAAGAAACCTGACTGCTATTGCCGCCTAGAATGGACGGCTTCGAGGTTCAATTGTCTCCAGCTCAAAAAGGAGACAGAGGTCGCCCAACATCTGGCCTTTTAATAGCTGTACGTTCAGGCAGATGTTTGCGAATAGTCCACAACCTGGTATCAGCCACGTTAATCCAAGCGATTTTGTTGGAATGGGAGAAAGAAGGAAAATCACATAGAAAAACAAGTAAAGATCTTATTCTCCTATTGAACATCTATTGGAATCCTGCCATATTCAAAACGACCGAATTTCTAAACGAGATAGAAAGAATCCTAACGGTGGCTGCAACAACGTATAACGTGGACCACATTTTAATATGTGGTGACTTGAACGCCACCTGTCCGGTTGCAGACAATGGGAAAAACATACCTGGAAACAAAACAAATTCCTGTTCAAAATCGACAGCAAGAGGTCTCGCCTGGTCTGAGTTGATGGAATCTCGAGACTTGTACAACCTAAACTCCTTAGAAACAGCCAGACCCAGGATTCCAACCTGGGAAAGCGAAGGAAACACAGGTATAATTGATAACACCTTCGCATCTAAGGGTTTATATTTACTAATCAAGAGTTTCGAGATAGTGAAATCTACTCGGAGCGACCATAACTTACTCAAAGCAACATGGCACGCAAATAAACCCCTGCCGGTGACAATGTTGAACAAGTTGGAAACAAACGCACAAGGAAACCAGCTGAAAATGACAACGGAGGCCATTGTTTCCATCACAGCGACTTACAAACAGGAAAACAGAAATAAAAGCATGAATAACATCTTAGAAAACTTGGACTACCGCCCGCTTCTCATTCCTTATCTATGTCCTAGACATAAAAGAAAAGCAGGGAAAACTCATCTTCATAAATACAACGATGAGCTCCGATCAAAGAAATCTACTTTACGAAAAGTGACAAGGCAGGCACAGAAAAACCCTACACAAAAAAACATAGATCTGGCAACCAAAAAAAAAAGTTACAAATCATGGCTTCAGACAATCCGATGGGAACTTTACCAAGAAGACACAGAGACCATGCTGAGAGCGGTCTGCAAAAGGAACTCGAACGACTTTTGGATGATAATAAAGAACAATCTAACAGACACAGCAAAGTCCATCACTAACAATGTGTCCGAAGACAAATGGTTAGAATATTTCACTAACCTTTTTAAAGAACCAATGTCAACTATAAACACATTAGATAATGAAGATATAAGTAAATGGATCGTATGCACTGAGCAGGCAATTCTAGAGAAGATCAACAAGCTGAACAATTCCCGCGCGCCAGGACCCCATAGGATTTCAAATGCCGATCTTAAACACGAGGCGGAAACTTGGGTACCGTTAATAACGGAAATCTTCAGAAGATGCAGGATAACAAGATCTATCCCTGCAACATGGAAAACAGCAAAAATCGTCCCAATTTATAAGAAAGGTCCGCGGGACGACCCAAGAAACTAATGGCCTATTGCACTATTGGACGTGCTGGAAAAACTTTTCGGATCCTTGGTGTTGGATAAATTTCAGGAATGGCAGAAAGAGGCAAAGACAGCAGACCCATTCCAATCAGGGCTTGAAAAGAATTTAGGCACTTCGGTTAACATCATGATGATCAGCATCTTGAAGGCCAGAGTTTTTGAGGGCCATCCAACAATTTTTATAGCCTCGATCGACTTGGTACAAGCGTTCGATCGTGTAAATAGGGCAAAACTATGGAGAAAACTGAAAAAACAAAAATGTCCACCGTCACTCCTTGAACCAATCAAAGCCCTGTACAGCGACACCTCAATCAGAGTACGCCTGAACTATGCAGGCTTATTGTCAAAAACTATAAAAACGGCCAGAGGGGTCAAACAAGGTTGTCCCCTGGCTCCTGCTCTTTGTAAGGCATATATGGCAGACATAGTAGATGCAGAAAACGACACCCGTTCCTTCCCTCCTAAAATAGGAGAGTCAAAAGTGACACGCCTGCTCTACACAGATGACATCTTATTGCTGGACCAAACAGCCATTGGCCTGCAGAGGCAACTAGACAGTCTCGTAATTTACCTGAAGAAGAACGATTTAGATCTAAATACAACAAAAAACAAAATCATGATCTTGGAAAAATCGTCAAAACCAACTAAAAGATCTCAGTGGTTTGCAAACTCAGAAAAATTGGAGACAGTGAAAGGTTTTACATATTTGGGAGTGAAAATATCTCACAGCCAAATAGAAATATCAATGCAAGAGCATCTTATCCTTAAGACAAAAACACTAGCAGTACAAGCATCACTTTTGGAAAGAAAATTTGGCAAATTCCCAATCCTCCCAATAATAACATTTTTCAAAGCTAAAGCCACTCCAGGAATAACCTACGGGGCAGAAGCAATGCCACATCTTCCAATGACATTGTGGACAAAATTGGAAGGCGTTTTTTGGCGCAAAGTGCTACGATTACCGAACTCTATCCCTACAGTAGTCATCCGACAGGAACTGAGCCTTCAATCACTAAAGTCAGTGGTAGTGAGAAACAGTCTACTATTTCTGGGAAAAATCTTAAGAAGTCTGTGTCCCATAATTTTGGACATCATCTATAAGGAAATGATGAGTAAAAAAACTTAATGATGTCAACGTGGTATAACAATCTACTAGAACAATCAGAAAAAATTGGATGCTCGGAATGGGACATAGAACGCATCCCAGGGAAAATAAAGAAAAAGCTAAAAATGTATGATTGGATTGAGACCCTAGAAAAAGCAGAGAAGCATACATCCCTGACCCACCATATAATCAATACACAAAGGATTGACGAGACAAGAAATTATCTAAAAAAAAATTCCAGATAAACGTCTACGCACAACTTTCCTAAGAGCACGCTTGAACGCCTTGAAGACGAAAGAAATGATATTCCTCAGAAAGCAGGCGCAAGATAAAAACTGTAGATACTGTAAAACCTCGGAGACCAAAACAGTGCGACATCTACTCCTTCACTGTCCGGGTACAGACAAATTCAGAACAACTTACCTGCGACCACATGGACTAAAACATCTTACCACAAGTGAAGAAGAATGGTAGAACAAGTTAATGAGTGGAGAATCCACCACCCTGACCGTGGCAACAGCCAAGTTTCTTGAAAGCCTAGCGCTGGAAGACAAATCAGTTGGGAACAAACAGAAAACCGTTGATTTTAAAGAAGAAAACACAGATGGAAGAGAATTTTAATGGCACAAAACAAAACAGAAATATACTACATTCTCCTTCAAATCTCTAGCCAAGAGAATGATTTTGTAAAAATTGTAATACAATTAAACACAAAAAAAAAAAAAAAATATTCACTCACAATCCGTTTGTACATCCGGCTTGCCCAGCCACTCTCACCCACCACTGATTTCCTAGTGAGAAAGTTCACATCCACCTTCTCCTGAGGAACAAGCCCACCAATAGCAGGCAGGTGACTCTAAGGCAATTAATCTGTCTGTGTGGTGGACGGGTACATGATAAATTTGAATGATGACCTCAGATCAATTGACTGACCTGACAGCTACATGACTCTGCCCAGCACTCTTGCCAGTGCCGACCTTCGGTGAACCTACAGTGAAGGCAAGTGGCAGAGCGTACCACCATCAGACAGCATCTGCCTATCAGAATGAGGAGGGTATCAGTCTCCAAGTTGTTTAGTGTTCAACCTGCACTGCAGGAGTAAATATGTACTGCCAATTCTGCTGCTACAGAGAAGTAGCAAACATTGCCTACCAGCTCTGTGTGATTATTTTTGTGAAGTTAGGCAATTGATTTTGGTGTTAACTTACCATTCACTATTATACATTTTAAACATTTTAGCATCTTTCCATGTTGTGCTGTTTGGTGAGTTGTGCATTTTAGAATGTTCCAGTGGCATACATGACAACTCTCCCGATTTAGGCAGGAGACTCCCAACTTTTAAGTAAAAAATGTATCTATTTTTCACATTCCCCCGCCTGTAATCATTCTAGCCCTGATGTATTCATATGGGGAAATTTACATCTCCGGTTTCCCTGATGAAATCTCCCTACCAGGTGCGTCGGAATGTTGGCATGTATGCAGTGGTGCCAACAATGTATGTTTTGTAATTTCCTGTAATGTCATTGTTATGCTATGTATTCATTTTGGAACTTGAATAATCCTACATCTTTGTGGTCACAGAATGTTGGCAAGTATGCAAGAGCCCCTCAATAAGAATATCAATAAACGGATCACTGACATCTAAAGTGGCTCTTTCCAGAGGCACAAAACAGGGCTGCCCCCTGTCGCCCCTTCTCTATGCCCACTTCCTGGAACCCTTCTTAGCAACAATACGGACGCACCAGCTCATTCGTGGGATTTCAATGGGCGGTAGAGAGCATAAAGTGATGGCCTTCGCAGACGACTTGTTGATAGCCCTTACCAAGCCAGATCAATCCCATCCAGCCTTACCTGGGGAACTTGAGGATTTTGGGAGAGTCTTGGGTCTCAAAATAAACAAGAACAAATCAGAAATTCTCAACCGACCCAGAGATCGTTTTTGCTTTGTCCCAGACGTCAGGGATGAAGATTGCACAAGACAGTATCTCCTACCTGGGTATTAAATTGACCCCCTCTATATCCAATCTCTATGCAGCTAACTTTCCGGCCCTGCATACCCAACTCCAACATCTCTTAGAAAAATTGAACCCTCTCAGCACGTCTTGGTGGGCAGGATTTCCACGATCAAGATGACCATTTTACCCAAGGTGCTCTACTACTTCCAGGCACTGCCGCTGATGCAGCCGAGCTCTTTCTTCAGAGCTCTGAACAGAAGGACGTCCACCTACATATGGCAACGTAAGAAACCAAGAGTGGCCATGACGACGATGACAGCACACAGACGGGAGGGAGGAATGGCACTGAAATGTGGCAGAAAGTTCTCCTGCAATGGCACTTAACTCCAGCAAAACTGCAGTCAATTTACCCGACCACCGACGGAGCATGCTGGCGTGGCTGTCTTCAACTGGGAGACTGGAAACACATCTGGTGGCAGTGCCCAGCGCTTCAGGTCTTTTTGTCGGATATCAAATCACAAACTGGGAAGATGGTCCAAGGAGTAGAAGAATTAGAAGATGGTGTGTGGCTAGCTGGTTTATGGGACCGGGAGAGGTGTTCGCATACCAGGCGTCAGTGGAAAGGGCTGATGGCCCTCATCATAGCGGCATGGCTGGTGATAGCTCAATGTTGGAGGAAGAGAGACCCCCCCCCCACGCAGTTCCTTTGGCTTAAGAAGGTTTGGAACTTTACTGCTCTAGAATGGATGACAAGCAAGCTTCAGAGCTCCCGTGATGACTTTCAGGCGAATTGGGGGGATATTCTGCAGTACCTGCAAAGTGATTACATGCTCCAATGGTGTCCTCACAAGATCAGAATCCTGAACATTCTTTGAACTGCTATAGTTTTGTCTTTACTAACGCCTGTCTTCTTTCAACCACCAAAGGGGCAAGGGGGGTGGGGGGGTGGGGGGAGAAGGGAAAAGTTGTGAATTGTTTTGTGTAGCTATTGGAAAACAATAAAAATTACTTGGAAAATAAAAAGATTCCATGCCTGGCAGGCACATCTCAGGAGCATAGATATTGCAGAACACGCGTGCAGTAAACAGGGTCTAGGCTTCATTGGGCTGTCGGATTGCATGGGTGAGGAGAGCACATACGGCATTGTGGCAGTGTATTTACATGTGCAAGTGCCCTGAACTGAAATGTGTACAGGTAATAACAAGGAAATCAACAATTGAGTTCATAGAGGAGCTTTTTGAGAATTAAGATTGATTACCTACCCTCTGGAAGTGGTCACTGACACAATGGTGTTCAACTCATGTTACACCAAATACAGAGATACTTTTAAAAAAAACAAGATCATCCAGTGTCGGGCAGCTGCCTTTCACCCGCAAGCAAATGAGCAAGTTGAAAGGGCCAAATCATTTATTAAAGAGTTTGCAGCTAGCAGTGGTCTGAAGAACACTGCCCTGGAAGCTATAACAGCAAACAGGCATACCCAACTCTATTAAAGGGGTGTCTACTTTGTGAGATTATGAGAAATAGGAAGTTGAACAACAGGCGACTCACCAAATGGCTTTGAGATATATCCAGATATTAATTCTGGTGAGCAACAAAACAAAACAAATGGAAAGCAATGCTTGCTCCAGTGAAACAAGAATGTGATTTGATAAAGGTGAAACATAATAACAAAAACAAAATGTACTATCAAGTACAGCAAGCCAATAAGAATGGAGAAGACAGGAATAGACCTAAAAATGGAATTTAGAAACGGTGGTATACATAAGAAAAGCAGATGAAGTAACATAAAGTCAAGGATGAGAAGATTATCTTTTCAAGACAGAACAAGAGACAGTATCCATATAATCATCGATCAGCCTAATGCATAAAAATACATTTCCATCACATTCCAATAAAATAGACATATTGTTAAAAACACTACACATTAAAAACCTTCACCAGATAAAATGCTGCAATAGGAAAGAAAGATATAAACACATTAGTAATGTTTGAGAGAACTTACATAAAAAACAGAACAGAGGCCAAATCTGATCAGGCAAAGTTAAATTTGGGATGTTGTCAAAGTTGTCTTCTTATCCATGCCCAGTGAATGTATTTGGCTACAAAACACACCCCAGCCTTATTGAAAGAACTTTTGCAGAAATGTTTGGCCTCTTGTAATGTACGAATTTTGTGCAGCAAAAACAAGGGTTTAAGATATGTAACTCTCAAGTCTTTCAGTCCATCGCAGATAAACACAAAATGCAAACTATCTTCTCTCATAGCACCACAAAGCATATATTTGACACCATTTGAGTTTTTCCACTTGCCAGTATGTGCCCGGACCTTCAAATATCCAGTTCTAAACTCGATATAAAGTGCTTGTGCATAATTTCGGTTGATTATATCAAGGTAAGGCTCATAGCCAAACATCTGTTTGGCGAGCAAAGTATACATGCCATGAGACATATCAACACACGCACTTTCCATTTTTCTAGAACTTAAGTCAACTCCTACCTTTTTTTTCCTAATCAAGCCAATGACAGTAGAGATGTATTGCTGCCAGACAGTTTTTTAAATGGGCAAGCCATGGAATGTTTCACCCCCACTTCCATGTTCATTACATGGATCAGAGTTTCTCTGTATTTGGCAAGAGCTGGATTCAACCATATTCTGTTCCAGTAGAGAACGGTCTTATGGAAGCCTCTTCATCTATTGGGCAGATGTCACATTCCATACGAACAAGAGCGGTCGAAGCACTTTGGGGGAGTGATCGACTGCTTTTTAGTTATTTATTTTCAATTATATTTAGAATTCCACTCCTAGTGAAGACCCATATGTCTGTGCCATATAAGGCTGTCAATTTTGGTTACGCCTTATGTACTTCCAAGACTGGACGCAATGCTCCACTGTCATGGAGGAAATATTACTTTTTCAGGGAACCAAAAGTTTTTCCACAAGGCACTAGTCTTGTCTAACTGCAGAGCCCACTCGGCAAAACGGATACCCAGGTAATCGTACCATGGAACCTGCTCCAAATATGAACCTCCCACTTCTATATGCAGAGGTTTGTTCTTGATGTACTTCGGGCAAAAGGTCATGCTTTTTGTCGTATTTGCATTCAATTCACGGCCCAGTACAGCACATTTCCTTGTGAAACATTTCAGGGAGGAGTTCAGACCGGATGTTGGGAGTGGACAGAAGCACGACGTTGTCTGCGAAGAACAAAACTGGGAACTTATTGTTCCCCAGTCTTGGAAAATCATAATTATGCTGGCTTAGTTCTTCGATGACAGTGTTATTGTAGATGCAAAATAAAACACATTCCTGCCGGACACCCCTGTCCACAGGAAATGGGGCAGTTGTGTCTCCCACTAAGGTACATCACACTGTGGCTGAGTTGTCAGAGTACAATAACCGAATTGGCATTAACGGTGCCTTTGGGATGTTCTTGGACACTAATATATCCCATAGCATTTTCCTCGAGACACTGTAAAACGCAGTTCGTAAGTCAACAAAGACTGCGTATAATTTAGTTTTAGCTAACTTTTGATCCACTGTGCTCAAACCAGATCGAAATTCTGCTGCTTGTAGATGGCTAGGCAAACCTTCTCCATATACCCAATCCTGGAAGTTGTTTAGAAGAGCCTTTGCAAACATCTTACCTGTGATGTCTAATAGGGAAATGGATTGTCCCAGCACCCGTTTTATATATCGGAACAATGTCTCAGCAGTGCTCCAAGAGTCAGGTATTTTTCTCATAACGAACATGGCGTTAAAAACTCTCATTAGGACCGGGACCCATACTGTTAGTTATTACTTGAACAGGTCTACCGGGGTCATGTCTGGCCCAACTGCTTTCCCCACCTTTTGGGACTTCAATATAACCTCCACCTGCAAACTGCAAACAAGGAACCCACCTCCACAGGGTCCTTCGGAGCTCCTACCCATGGGATTTTCTCCAAGGTCCGGCAGTACCGGATTTGTATATAATGATTCAAAATGCTTCCTCCGTGTTGTTGGAGGAATGCAGGACTGGAATGAAGTATCCCCTTTTAACTCCTTATCAGAGATAAGACTCCAGAATTCATGAGTCTACAGTACTGGCCACCTCTAGTAATGCATCCCATGTATTGACCAAGAAAGCTTTCTTTTTTGTCTTAAATAAGTTCCTGTGAACTCCTCTCAGGGATTGCAAGCGCGGCCTAGCTATTGTAAGCTGCATGTTGAGATACAGAGATAAGGCCCGTTAATCCTCTTTACTGTCGTACCAAACCTCTTTTTTCCTTGCACGCTTTTTAATTGTTTGATTGATATTAGAGATGAAAGACTGTGTTACAGACAATATTTTCTCAAAGTTGGAAATAACCTCTTGGCCCGAATATTCATCGGAGCATACGCATACAATATGTTCTAGAATAGAATCATAAATAGTAGGCAATAGTTCCTTTTCTAAAATGTTAGCCCATCTGATTGTACGACACGCATGGCCCGTCACCACTAAGTCTGAAGTAGAGTGGGGGGTTGCATGCAAAGGTAAGCTAGCATTCCTCAGTAACATTGCAATGGGCTTATGATCGCTTTCAGATCTGTTTATTGCCTGCAAGTCCTTGACCTGGGATAAGTCTGTCAGAAGGGTAAGGATATATTTGATTCTAGACCTACTATTGGAGTTATGGTATGTGTCCTTTGCAGGTTGATCCGAAAGGAATCGGCCATCTCATGGAGGTAAACCCAAATTGTATAGAATTTGGGTAGTGTCAAGGGCACTGTCATGAGTCCTTTGGAGGGGTGGGGGGAATAAAGCAAGCCTACTCCCCATGTCTCATCCTTATCATCCCATAACCCTTCTAATTCTCTGAGAGGTACTAACTGTAAGTTAAATTCTCCCAGCATGATCAACCCAAATGTCCCACATTGAGAGTTTTCCCAGTTGGTAACACATTCCTGTAATCTTAGAATAGTGCCAGAAGCTCTTTTAGCGTCTTGTCGATTGTATACATTAAATAAAAGCCAAGGGTAACTACCAGGTATTTTAATTACCAACTGTTGTAGGCCATAGATCCTGTGTCTACGTCCTGGATATCCCAATTAAGACTAGCTTCAACCCAAATGAAAAGACCCCCAGAAGGTCTCGCCCTTGACATATTCTGGGTATAGACAAGGACCGCTGGATAGCTGGGTCCTACATGACCCATGTTTCCTGAAAGCAGATGATGTTAAAGCCCTCACGAAATTGGTACCACTCGCCTTCAGCAAGGGGCCTACTCATCTCCGCTATGTTCCAGGATAAAACCCTACACAGAGACTCAGGAGTTTTATTAGTGGTCAGTCAATACCCTCCAGGTTTCCATTTGCTATAGGGGGTCCTCAGAAATCCGCAAGATATCGGAGGCTCTGGCTGATGGAAGATATTCCCCTCCCATGGTGGGACCCAACCTGGGCCCTGTTTAATACAGGAGAGAATTGGCCCTGTCTTAAGACTAGAGGGATTTAGACTATTTGATGGCAGAGTGATTTTAGATCCCTGAGGGGAGTATGATCTTACTTCAATTGTTAGCAATCCCTGTACCAGCCACACATCCCATAAACATATTTGAATAGAATCGTCAAGATCCTGTGGCATTTGCTGATGTGTGCAATGTACAATGTATTACCTAATCAAGGAGAGGCAACCCTTCTTATGTCAAATCCAGTGTAAAACTTTGTTGATTAGAGACTCCTGATCTTCAAAGCATCCAGGCAACAAACTTGGGACACCATAAATGACCACAAGTGGTTACTGGGGCTCTTTCCCCTTGGTCTCTTGAGGTGTTGGAGTCTACCTGACCCTGAACCCAAAAATGAATTACTGCACTTGTTATAAGGGGAGGGACTCCCAGATTCATGTTGCAAGTATGCAACACAAGGGTGGGCCTGCCATCTTGGTGGTCTAGGCTCTGCATGTCTTTTAATGATATCATTAATTGGTTTAGACCAGTCCCAAACCCCTGTTACTTTGGTGTTCCTGGGCACACCACTTTGGTTAGGGCTGCTACTGGTTGCAGCGTTGCTGGCCAAATCACAAAAGCAGTGGACAATCAGATCATACCACCCTTAGCTTTGTGATGGTTGTCTGACAAGAGAAATTGCTACTCAGGCCATCCAACTTCGCCCCTGATAGTTTAACAAGGGCCATTAGTTCATCAACACTTACTTTCAAACCTTTTATATCCAAAGTTAACTCACCTGGGAGAATCCCTACTATTGGAATATCAGTACCCTTATTCAACTGTCTACTCCCTATCTTTGTATTAGTCTTAAGACCGCTAGGTTTGCAAGGACTAATGTTATTTGCGTTCCCCATTAAATTCTTCTGCTTCCTAGGGGGCCTCTCTCCCTCGAGAAGTCTTAGTTGCCCCTCCCTTGGCCCCTCAACCCCCGGTCTACCCTCTTTGGCATGCCCATCATGTTTTTCACCCCCTATGAAAACCAATTTAGTTCCAGGGTCCAACAGGTTCACTGGCAAAAAACTATTATGTATAGGGATGGATGGAGATCACCACCCTTTCAGATTTAATAGGTCTCGGATTAAGAGCTACTGGGCCAGCACATGAGTATTCTCCCTTCCATTTCCCTCTGGACATTCAATAACAATGGCAGAGCGGAGCTATCTGAGTTCGCTTCACCAGTGTGAAGTAGATAATTTCTCCCTCCCACCTGCTCGGGTCTTTTTCCAATAAAAAAGGAATGGGCACGCGTTAAGGGAGGCCCAGGAGTGCAAGTGCTTGGGGAAGAGGGGATAGGGGTCTGCTAGTGCGAATTAGGGGGGTGGACCAGACTCAGTAGGCTAGTCGGGGAAGGGTGCCTGATGGCAAGTGCAGGTAAGGGGGTGAAGGGGAAGACTGGTTGAAGGAGGGCCTGGTCCCAGTAAGACTCATAAGGGATACAGGCAACCAGACATAGATTACAGACTTTCTTTTTAGAGCTCTCCATAGGAGAGACTTCAGCAATTTCTTTCCTCTTGGACATTGGCTCCAAAAGACCAGGGATAGCAACTAAGGAGGGCTCAAAAGCTCCAAGACTCAAACTAAAGTTAATAAAGAGGGTTAGAGCAGGTATTCATAAAGGTGCCCCACAAACACTAAACGGGGTGCGTGTTAGGCACATCCAAGCAACTCTGGGAGCGCCCGGAATCAGACTTCCTAAAGCCCCTATTAGTGGGATTCTGCATGTGGGAGTTATCCAAGCAACAGCATTAGATCAAACTTTACAAAATAGCCATCCGCATCATGCTGCCATGCACGGAAGAATAAAACCATTACAACATAATAACTCCAAACTCCCTACCCCCGACCCCCCCACTCCCTAGTATGTACACAGTTCACATTTAAAGTACTCAAGATTCAGGTTCAGTACATTGCCAGAAATCCACCCCAAATCTTCATGAACAATCCTGTTTTGCCATGTTTCCTATATATACATTTCTCAATTGCTGCAAGATTGTGCATTTCATTCAACCATTCTTCCTTCAATAGTGCTACATTAGATTTCCAATTTCGTAGGATGATTTTTTTCCCCCATCAAGGCACCCCGAAATATCAATTTTTTCTGGCAATTAGTAAACTCATCCAAGTTCACATCATTCACCCAGAATGAGCGTTTCAGAATCCATACAAACTTGTTCATTTAAGACACTTTCCATAACACCACCTATATCATTCCAAAAAACTTTAACTTTCATGCAGGACCAGAAAATATGTTCGAAAGTACCATTTTCAACAACACATGTCCAACATTCCGGTCCATCCCTCAAACCCCTCTTCCACAATCTCTCCGGGGTCCAGTACACCATATTTAGAATTTTTATTCGTCTCGTTCTTTCAGAAAGGCTCAGGGAACACAGACTGACATTCGCACACATCCTCGTCCAAGTATCCACTGTTATCACAACGCCAAGCCTCTTACTCCACTCCTCTCTCAGCCCATCGTTGCCCTTATAGTCATTCACTCATTGAAACTCAAAAAGATGGGCATGGTTTCCCTCGGTGTTGACACGCTACACTAGAAAATAGCAGCCAACATGTTTCCTTTCTGGTGGCGAAAGGGAACAATCAAAGGAGAAACTCGCTGTACAGAACATCGAGCAAACCATCACTATCGTATCGTTGAACACCAGAGGCCACACTCGCCTTACACAACCTGGTGAGATAAATCTAGGCCGTTTCGATTTACTAAGTTTACAAGAAACCTGACTGCTATTGCCGCCTAGAATGGACGGCTTCGAGGTTCAATTGTCTCCAGCTCAAAAAGGAGACAGAGGTCGCCCAACATCTGGCATTTTAATAGCTGTACGTTCAGGCGGATGTTTGCGAATAGTCCACAACCTGGTATCAGCCACGTTAATCCAAGCGATTTTGTTGGAATGGGAGAAAGAAGGAAAATCACATAGAAAAACAAGTAAAGATCTTATTCTCCTATTGAACATCTATTGGAATCCTGCCATATTCAAAACGACCGAATTTCTAAACGAGATAGAAAGAATCCTAACGGTGGCTGCAACAACGTATAACGTGGACCACATTTTAATATGTGGTGACTTGAACGCCACCTGTCCGGTTGCAGACAATGGGAAAAACATACCTGGAAACAAAACAAATTCCTGTTCAAAATCGACATCAAGAGGTTTCGCCTGGTCTGAGTTGATGGAATCTCGAGACTTGTACAACCTAAACTCCTTAGAAACAGCCAGACCCAGGATTCCAACCTGGGAAAGCGAAGGAAACACAAGTATAATTGATTACACCTTCGCATCTAAGGGTTTATATTTACTAATCAAGAGTTTCGAGATAGTGAAATCTACTCGGAGCGACCATAACTTACTCAAAGCAACATGGCACGCAAATAAACCCCTGCCGGTGACAATGTTGAACAAGTTGGAAACAAACGCACAAGGAAACCAGCTGAAAATGACAACGGAGGCCATTGTTTCCATCACAGCGACTTACAAACAGGAAAACAGAAATAAAAGCATGAATAACATAGAAAACTTGGACTACCGCCCGCTTCTCATTCCTTATCTATGTCCTAGACATAAAAGAAAAGCAGGGAAACTCATCTTCATAAATACAACGATGAGCTCCGATCAAAGAAATCTACTTTACGAAAAGTGACACAGCAGGCTCAGAAAAACCCTACACAAAAAAACATAGATCTGGCAACCAAAAAAAAAAGTTACAAATCATGGCTTCAGACAATCCGATGGGAACTTTACCAAGAAGACACAGAGACCATGCTGAGAGCGGTCTGCAAAAGGAACTCGAACGACTTTTGGATGATAATAAAGAACAATCTAACAGACACAGCAAAGTCCATCACTAACAATGTGTCCGAAGACAAATGGTTAGAATATTTCACTAACCTTTTTAAAGAACCAATGTCAACTATAAACACATTAGATAATGAAGATATAAGTAAATGGATCGTATGCACTGAGCAGGCAATTCTAGAGAAGATCAACAAGCTGAACAATTCCCGCGCGCCAGGACCCCACAGGATTTCAAATGCCGATCTTAAACACGAGGTGGAAACTTGGGTACCGTTAATAACGGAAATCTTCAGAAGATGCAGGATAACAAGATCTATCCCTGCAACATGGAAAACAGCAAAAATCGTCCCAATTTATAAGAAAGGTCCGCGGGATGACCCAAGAAACTAATGCACTATTGGACGTGCTGGAAAAACTTTTCGGATCCTTGGTGTTGGATACATTTCAGGAATGGCAGAAAGAGGCAAAGACAGCAGACCCATTCCAATCAGGGCTTGAAAAGAATTTAGGCACTTCGGTTAACATCATGATGATCAGCATCTTGAAGGCCAGAGTTTTTGAGGGCCATCCAACAATTTTTATAGCCTCGATCGACTTGGTACAAGCGTTCGATCGTGTAAATAGGGCAAAACTATGGAGAAAACTGAAAAAACAAAAATGTCCACCGTCACTCCTTGAACCAATCAAAGCCCTGTACAGCGACACCTCAATCAGAGTACGCCTGAACTATGCAGGCTTATTGTCAAAAACTATAAAAACGGCCAGAGGGGTCAAACAAGGTTGTCCCCTGGCTCCTGCTCTTTATAAGGCATATATGGCAGACATAGTAGATGCAGAAAACGACACCCGTTCCTTCCCTCCTAAAATAGGAGAGTCAAAAGTGACACGCCTGCTCTACACAGATGACATCTTATTGCTGGACCAAACAGCCATTGGCCTGCAGAGGCAACTAGACAGTCTCGTAATTTACCTGAAGAAGAACGATTTAGATCTAAATACAACAAAAAACAAAATCATGATCTTGGAAAAATCGTCAAAACCAACTAAAAGATCTCAGTGGTTTGCAAACTCAGAAAAATTGGAGACAGTGAAAGGTTTTACATATTTGGGAGTGAAAATATCTCACAGCCAAATAGAAATATCAATGCAAGAGCATCTTATCCTTAAGACAAAAACACTAGCAGTACAAGCATCACTTTTGGAAAGAAAATTTGGCAAATTCCCAATCCTCCCAATAATAACATTTTTCAAAGCTAAAGCCACTCCAGGAATAACCTACGGGGCAGAAGCAATGCCACATCTTCCAATGACATTGTGGACAAAATTGGAAGGCGTTTTTTGGCGCAAAGTGCTACGATTACCGAACTCTATCCCTACAGTAGTCATCCGACAGGAACTGAGCCTTCAATCACTAAAGTCAGTGGTAGTGAGAAACAGTCTACTATTTCTGGGAAAAATCTTAAGAAGTCTGCATCCCATAATTTTGGACATCATCTATAAGGAAATGATGAGTAAAAAAACTTAATGATGTCAACGTGGTATAACAATCTACTAGAACAATCAGAAAAAATCGGATGCTCGGAATGGGACATAGAACGCATCCCAGGGAAAATAAAGAGAAGGCTAAAAATGTATGATTGGATTGAGACCCTAGAAAAAGCAGAGAAGCATACATCCCTGACCCACCATACAATCAATACACAAAGGATTGACGAGACAAGAAATTATCTAAAAAAAAATTCCAGATAAACGTCTACGCACAACTTTCCTAAGAGCACGCTTGAACGTCTTGAAGACGAAAGAAATGGTATTCCTCAGAAAGCAGGCGCAAGATAAAAACTGTAGATACCGTAAAACCTCGGAGACCGAAACAGTGCGACATCTACTCCTTCACTGTCCGGGTACAGACAAATTCAGAACAACTTACCTGCGACCACATGGACTAAAACATCTTACCACAAGTGAAGAAGAGTGGTAGAACAGGTTAATGAGTGGAGAATCCACCACCCTGACCGTGGCAGCAGCCATGTTTCTTGAAAGCCTAGCGCTGGAAGACAAATCAGTTGGGAACAAACAGAAAACCGTTGATTTTAAAGAAGAAAACACAGATGGAAGAGAATTTTAATGGCACAAAACAAAACAGAAATATACTACATTCTCCTTCAAATCTCTAGCCAAGAGAATGATTTTGTAAAAATTGTAATACAATTAAACACAAAAAAAAAAAATATTCACTCACAATCCGTTTGTACATCCGGCTTGCCCAGCCACTCTCACCCACCACTGATTTCCTAGTGAGAAAGTTCACATCCACCTTCTCCTGAGGAACAAGCCCACCAATAGCAGGCAGGTGACTCTAAGGCAATTAATCTGTCTGTGTGGTGGACGGGTACATGATAAATTTGAATGATGACCTCAGATCAATTGACTGACCTGACAGCTACATGACTCTGCCCAGCACTCTTGCCAGTGCCGACCTTCGGTGAACCTACAGTGAAGGCAAGTGGCAGAGCGTACCACCATCAGACAGCATCTGCCTATCAGAATGAGGAGGGTATCAGTCTCCAAGTTGTTTAGTGTTCAACCTGCACTGCAGGAGTAAATATGTACTGCCAATTCTGCTGCTACAGAGAAGTAGCAAACATTGCCTACCAGCTCTGTGTGATTATTTTTGTGAAGTTAGGCAATTGATTTTGGTGTTAACTTACCATTCACTATTATACATTTTAAACATTTTAGCATCTTTCCATGTTGTGCTGTTTGGTGAGTTGTGCATTTTAGAATGTTCCAGTGGCATACATGACAACTCTCCCGATTTAGGCAGGAGACTCCCAACTTTTAAGTAAAAAATGTATCTATTTTTCACATTCCCCCGCCTGTAATCATTCTAGCCCTGATGTATTCATATGGGGAAATTTACATCTCCGGTTTCCCTGATGAAATCTCCCTACCAGGTGCGTCGGAATGTTGGCATGTATGCAGTGGTGCCAACAATGTATGTTTTGTAATTTCCTGTAATGTCATTGTTATGCTATGTATTCATTTTGGAACTTGAATAATCCTACATCTTTGTGGTCACAGAATGTTGGCAAGTATGCAAGAGCCCCTCAATAAGAATATCAATAAACGGATCACTGACATCTAAAGTGGCTCTTTCCAGAGGCACAAAACAGGGCTGCCCCCTGTCGCCCCTTCTCTATGCCCACTTCCTGGAACCCTTCTTAGCAACAATACGGACGCACCAGCTCATTCGTGGGATTTCAATGGGCGGTAGAGAGCATAAAGTGATGGCCTTCGCAGACGACTTGTTGATAGCCCTTACCAAGCCAGATCAATCCCATCCAGCCTTACCTGGGGAACTTGAGGATTTTGGGAGAGTCTTGGGTCTCAAAATAAACAAGAACAAATCAGAAATTCTCAACCGACCCAGAGATCGTTTTTGCTTTGTCCCAGACGTCAGGGATGAAGATTGCACAAGACAGTATCTCCTACCTGGGTATTAAATTGACCCCCTCTATATCCAATCTCTATGCAGCTAACTTTCCGGCCCTGCATACCCAACTCCAACATCTCTTAGAAAAATTGAACCCTCTCAGCACGTCTTGGTGGGCAGGATTTCCACGATCAAGATGACCATTTTACCCAAGGTGCTCTACTACTTCCAGGCACTGCCGCTGATGCAGCCGAGCTCTTTCTTCAGAGCTCTGAACAGAAGGACGTCCACCTACATATGGCAACGTAAGAAACCAAGAGTGGCCATGACGACGATGACAGCACACAGACGGGAGGGAGGAATGGCACTGAAATGTGGCAGAAAGTTCTCCTGCAATGGCACTTAACTCCAGCAAAACTGCAGTCAATTTACCCGACCACCGACGGAGCATGCTGGCGTGGCTGTCTTCAACTGGGAGACTGGAAACACATCTGGTGGCAGTGCCCAGCGCTTCAGGTCTTTTTGTCGGATATCAAATCACAAACTGGGAAGATGGTCCAAGGAGTAGAAGAATTAGAAGATGGTGTGTGGCTAGCTGGTTTATGGGACCGGGAGAGGTGTTCGTTTACCAGGCGTCAGTGGAAAGGGCTGATGGCCCTCATCATAGCGGCATGGCTGGTGATAGCTCAATGTTGGAGGAAGAGAGACCCCCCCCCCACGCAGTTCCTTTGGCTTAAGAAGGTTTGGAACTTTACTGCTCTAGAATGGATGACAAGCAAGCTTCAGAGCTCCCGTGATGACTTTCAGGCGAATTGGGGGGATATTCTGCAGTACCTGCAAAGTGATTACATGCTCCAATGGTGTCCTCACAAGATCAGAATCCTGAACATTCTTTGAACTGCTATAGTTTTGTCTTTACTAACGCCTGTCTTCTTTCAACCACCAAAGGGGCAAGGGGGGTGGGGGGGTGGGGGGAGAAGGGAAAAGTTGTGAATTGTTTTGTGTAGCTATTGGAAAACAATAAAAATTACTTGGAAAATAAAAAGATTCCATGCCTGGCAGGCACATCTCAGGAGCATAGATATTGCAGAACACGCGTGCAGTAAACAGGGTCTAGGCTTCATTGGGCTGTCGGATTGCATGGGTGAGGAGAGCACATACGGCATTGTGGCAGTGTATTTACATGTGCAAGTGCACTGAACTGAAATGTGTACATGTAATAACAAGGAAATCAACAATTGAGTTCATAGAGGAGCTTTTTGAGAATTAAGATTGATTACCTACCCTCTGGAAGTGGTCACTGACACAATGGTGTTCAACTCATGTTACACCAAATACAGAGATACTTTAAAAAAAAACAAGATCATCCAGTGTCGGGCAGCTGCCTTTCACCCGCAAGCAAATGAGCAAGTTGAAAGGGCCAAATAATTTATTAAAGAGTTTGCAGCTAGCAGTGGTCTGAAGAACACTGCCCTGGAAGCTATAACAGCAAACAGGCATACCCAACTCTATTAAAGGGGTGTCTACTTTGTGAGATTATGAGAAATAGGAAGTTGAACAACAGGCGACTCACCAAATGGCTTTGAGATATATCCAGATATTAATTATGGTGAGCAACAAAACAAAACAAATGGAAAGCAATGCTTGCTCCAGTGAAACAAGAATGTGATTTGATAAAGGTGAAACATAATAACAAAAACAAAATGTACTATCAAGTACAGCAAGCCAATAAGAATGGAGAAGACAGGAATAGACCTAAAAATGGAATTTAGAAACGGTGGTATACATAAGAAAAGCAGATGAAGTAGCATAAAGTCAAGGATGAGAAGATTATCTTTTCAAGACAGAACAAGAGACAGTATCCATATAATCATCGATCAGCCTAATGCATAAAAATACATTTCCATCACATTCCAATAAAATAGACATATCGTTAAAAACACTACACATTAAAAACCTTCACCAGATAAAATGCTGCAATAGGAAAGAAAGATATAAACACATTAGTAATGTTTGAGAGAACTTACATAAAAAACAGAACAGAGGCCAAATCTGATCAGGCAAAGTTAAATTTGGGATGTTGTCAAAGTTGTCTTCTTATCCATGCCCAGTGAATGTATTTGGCTACAAAACACACACCAGCCTTATTGAAAGAACTTTTGCAGAAATGTTTGGCCTCTTGTAATGTACGAATTTTGTGCAGCAAAAACAAGGGTTTAAGATATGAAACTCTCAAGTCTTTCAGTCCATCGCAGATAAACACAAAATGCAAACTATCTTCTCTCATAGCACCACAAAGCATATATTTGACACCATTTGAGTTTTTCCACTTGCCAGTATGTGCCCGGACCTTCAAATATCCAGTTCTAAACTCGATATAAAGTGCTTGTGCATAATTTCGGTTGATTATATCAAGGTAAGGCTCATAGCCAAACATCTGTTTGGCGAGCAAAGTATACATGCCATGAGACATATCAACACACGCACTTTCCATTTTTCTAGAACTTAAGTCAACTCCTACCTTTTTTTTCCTAATCAAGCCAATGACAGTAGAGATGTATTGCTGCCAGACAGTTTTTTAAATGGGCAAGCCATGGAATGTTTCACCCCCACTTCCATGTTCATTACATGGATCAGAGTTTCTCGGTATTTGGCAAGAGCTGGATTCAACCATATTCTGTTCCAGTAGAGAACGGTCTTATGGAAGCCTCTTCATCTATTGGGCAGATGTCACATTCCATACGAACAAGAGCGGTCGAAGCACTTTGGGGGAGTGATAGACTGCTTTTTAGTTATTTATTTTCAATTATATTTAGAATTCCACTCCTAGTGAAGACCCATATGTCTGTGCCATATAAGGCTGTCAATTTTGGTTACGCCTTATGTACTTCCAAGACTGGACGCAATGCTCCACTGTCATGGAGGAAATATTACTTTTTCAGGGAACCAAAAGTTTTTCCACAAGGCACTAGCCTTGTCTAACTGCAGAGCCCACTCGGCAAAACGGATACCCAGGTAATCGTACCATGGAACCTGCTCCAAATATGAACCTCCCACTTCTATATGCAGAGGTTTGTTCTTGATGTACTTCGGGCAAAAGGTCATGCTTTTTGTCGTATTTGCATTCAATTCACGGCCCAGTACAGCACATTTCCTTGTGAAACATTTCAGGGAGGAGTTCAGACCGGATGTTGGGAGTGGACAGAAGCACGACGTTGTCTGCGAAGAACAAAACTGGGAACTTATTGTTCCCCAGTCTTGGAAAATCATAATTATGCTGGCTTAGTTCTTCGATGACAGTGTTATTGTAGATGCAAAATAAAACACATTCCTGCCGGACACCCCTGTCCACAGGAAATGGGGCAGTTGTGTCTCCCACTAAGGTACATCACACTGTGGCTGAGTTGTCAGAGTACAATAACCGAATTGGCATTAACGGTGCCTTTGGGATGTTCTTGGACACTAATATATCCCATACCATTTTCCTCGAGACACTGTAAAACGCAGTTCGTAAGTCAACAAAGACTGCGTATAATTTAGTTTTAGCTAACTTTTGATCCACTGTGCTCAAACCAGATCGAAATTCTGCTGCTTGTAGATGGCTAGGCAAACCTTCTCCATATACCCAATCCTGGAAGTTGTTTAGAAGAGCCTTTGCAAACATCTTACCTGTGATGTCTAATAGGGAAATGGATTGTCCCAGCACCCGTTTTATATATCGGAACAATGTCTCAGCAGTGCTCCAAGAGTCAGGTATTTTTCTCATAACGAACATGGCGTTAAAAACTCTCATTAGGACCGGGACCCATACGGTTAGTTATTACTTGAACAGGTCTACCGGGGTCATGTCTGGCCCAACTGCTTTCCCCACCTTTTGGGACTTCAATATAACCTCCACCTGCAAACTGCAAACAAGGAACCCACCTCCACAGGGTCCTTCGGAGCTCCTACCCATGGGATTTTCTCCAAGGTCCGGCAGTACCGGATTTGTATATAATGATTCAAAATGCTTCCTCTGTGTTGTTGGAGGAATGCAGGACTGGAATGAAGTATCCCCTTTTAACTCCTTATCAGAGATAAGACTCCAGAATTCATGAGTCTACAGTACTGGCCACCTCTAGTAATGCATCCCATGTATTGACCAAGAAAGCTTTCTTTTTTGTCTTAAATAAGTTCCTGTGAACTCCTCTCAGGGATTGCAAGCGCGGCCTAGCTATTGTAAGCTGCATGTTGAGATACAGAGATAAGGCCCGTTAATCCTCTTTACTGTCGTACCAAACCTCTTTTTTCCTTGCACGCTTTTTAATTGTTTGATTGATATTAGAGCTGAAAGACTGTGTTACAGACAATATTTTCTCAAAGTTGGAAATAACCTCTTGGCCCGAATATTCATCGGAGCATACGCATACAATATGTTCTAGAATAGAATCATAAATAGTAGGCAATAGTTCCTTTTCTAAAATGTTAGCCCATCTGATTGTACGACACGCATGGCCCGTCACCACTAAGTCTGAAGTAGAGTGGGGGGTTGCATGCAAAGGTAAGCTAGCATTCCTCAGTAACATTGCAATGGGCTTATGATCGCTTTCAGATCTGTTTATTGCCTGCAAGTCCTTGACCTGGGATAAGTCTGTCAGAAGGGTAAGGATATATTTGATTCTAGACCTACTATTGGAGTTATGGTATGTGTCCTTTGCAGGTTGATCCGAAAGGAATCGGCCATCTCATGGAGGTAAACCCAAATTGTATAGAATTTGGGTAGTGTCAAGGGCACTGTCATGAGTCCTTTGGAGGGGTGGGGGGGAATAAAGCAAGCCTACTCCCCATGCCTCATCCTTATCATCCCATAACCCTTCTAATTCTCTGAGAGGTACTAACTGTAAGTTAAATTCTCCCAGCATGATCAACCCAAATGTCCCACATTGAGAGTTTTCCCAGTTGGTAACACATTCCTGTAATCTTAGAATAGTGCCAGAAGCTCTTTTAGCGTCTTGTCGATTGTATACATTAAATAAAAGCCAAGGGTAACTACCAGGTATTTTAATTACCAACTGTTGTAGGCCATAGATCCTGTGTCTACGTCCTGGATATCCCAATTAAGACTAGCTTCAACCCAAATGAAAAGACCCCCAGAAGGTCTCGCCCTTGACATATTCTGGGTATAGACAAGGACCGCTGGATAGCTGGGTCCTACATGACCCATGTTTCCTGAAAGCAGATGATGTTAAAGCCCTCACGAAACTGGTACCACTCGCCTTCAGCAAGGGGCCTACTCATCTCCGCTATGTTCCAGGATAAAACCCTACACAGAGACTCAGGAGTTTTATTAGTGGTCAGTCAATACCCTCCAGGTTTCCATTTGCTATAGGGGGTCCTCAGAAATCCGCAAGATATCGGAGGCTCTGGCTGATGGAAGATATTCCCCTCCCATGGTGGGACCCAACCTGGGCCCTGTTTAATACAGGAGAGAATTGGCCCTGTCTTAAGACTAGAGGGATTTAGACTATTTGATGGCAGAGTGATTTTAGATCCCTGAGGGGAGTATGATCTTACCTCAATTGTTAGCAATCCCTGTACCAGCCACACATCCCATAAACATATTTGAATAGAATCGTCAAGATCCTGTGGCATTTGCTGATGTGTGCAATGTACAATGTATTACCTAATCAAGGAGAGAGGCACCCCTTCTTATGTCAAATCCAGTGTAAAACTTTGTTGATTAGAGACTCCTGATCTTCAAAGCATCCAGGCAGCAAACTTGGGACACCATACATGACCACAAGTGGTTACTGGGGCTCTTTCCCCTTGGTCTCTTGAGGTGTTGGAGTCTACCTGACCCTGAACCCAAAAATAATTTACTGCACTTGTTATAAGGGGAGGGACTCCCAGATTCATGCTGCAAGTATGCAACACAAGGGTGGGCCTGCCATCTTGGTGGTCTAGGCTCTGCATGTCTTTTAATGATATCATTAATTGGTTTAGACCAGTCCCAAACCCCTGTTACTTTGGTGTTCCTGGGCACACCACTTTGGTTAGGGCTGCTACTGGTTGCTGCGTTGCTGGCCAAATCACAAAAGCAGTGGACAATCAGATCATACCACCCTTGGCTTTGTGATGGTTGTCCCTCAAGAGAAATTGCTACTCAGGCCATCCAACTTCGCCCCTGATAGTTTAACAAGGGCCATTAGTTCATCAACACTTACTTTCAAACCTTTTATATCCAAAGTTAACTCACCTGGGAGAATCCCTACTATTGGAATATCAGTACCCTTATTCAACTGTCTACTCCCTATCTTTGTATTAGTCTTAAGACCGCTAGGTTTGCAAGGACTAATGTTATTTGCGTTCCCCATTAAATTCTTCTGCTTCCTAGGGGGCCTCTCTCCCTCGAGAAGTCTTAGTTGCCCCTCCCTTGGCCCCTCAACCCCCGGTCTACCCTCTTTGGCATGCCCATCATGTTTTTCACCCCCTATGAAAACCAATTTAGTTCCAGGGTCCAACAGGTTCAATGGCAAAAAACTATTATGTATAGGGATGGATGGAGATCACCACCCTTTCAGATTTAATAGGTCTCGGATTAAGAGCTACTGGGCCAGCACATGAGTATTCTCCCTTCCATTTCCCTCTGGACATTCAATAACAATGGCAGAGCGGAGCTATCTGAGTTCGCTTCACCAGTGTGAAGTAGATAATTTCTCCCTCCCACCTGCTCGGGTCTTTTTCCAATAAAAAAGGAATGGGCACGCGTTAAGGGAGGCCCAGGAGTGCAAGTGCTTGGGGAAGAGGGGATAGGGGTCTGCTAGTGCGAATTAGGGGGGTGGACCAGACTCAGTAGGCTAGTCGGGGAAGGGTTCCTGATGGCAAGTGCAGGTAAGGGGGTGAAGGGGAAGACTGGTTGAAGGAGGGCCTGGTCCCAGTAAGACTCATAAGGGATACAGGCAACCAGACATAGATTACAGACTTTCTTTTTAGAGCTCTCCATAGGAGAGACTTCAGCAATTTCTTTCCTCTTGGACATTGGCTCCAAAAGACCAGGGATAGCAACTAAGGAGGGCTCAAAAGCTCCAAGACTCAAACTAAAGTTAATAAAGAGGGTTAGAGCAGGTATTCATAAAGGTGCCCCACAAACACTAAACGGGGTGCGTGTTAGGCACATCCAAGCACCTCTGGGAGCGCCCGGAATCAGACTTCCTAAAGCCCCTATTAGTGGGATTCTGCATGTGGGAGTTATCCAAGCAGCAGCATTAGATCAAACTTTACAAAATAGCCATCCGCATCATGCTGCCATGCACGGAAGAATAAAACCATTACAACATAATAACTCCAAACTCCCTACCCCCGACCCCCCCACTCCCTAGTATGTACACAGTTCACATTTAAAGTACTCAAGATTCAGGTTCAGTACATTGCCAGAAATCCACCCCAAATCTTCATGAACAATCCTGTTTTGCCATGTTTCCTATATATACATTTCTCAATTGCTGCAAGATTGTGCATTTCATTCAACCATTCTTCCTTCAATAGTGCTACATTAGATTTCCAATTTCGTAGGATGATTTTTTTCCCCCATCAAGGCACCCCGAAATATCAATTTTTTCTGGCAATTAGTAAACTCATCCAAGTTCACATCATTCACCCAGAATTAGCGTTTCAGAATCCATACAAACTTGTTCATTTAAGACACTTTCCATAACACCACCTATATCATTCCAAAAAACTTTAACTTTCATGCAGGACCAGAAAATATGTTCGAAAGTACCAGTTTCAACAACACATGTCCAACATTCCGGTCCATCCCTCAAACCCCTCTTCCACAATCTCTCCGGGGTCCAGTACACCATATTTAGAATTTCTATTTGTCTCGTTCTTTCAGAAAGGCTCAGGGAACACAGACTGACATTCGCACACATCCTTGTCCAAGTATCCACTGTTATCACAACGCCAAGCCTCTTACTCCACTCCTCTCTCAGCCCACCGTTGCCCTTATAGTCATTCACTCATTGAAACTCAAAAAGATGGGCATGGTTTCCCTCGGTGTTGACACGCCACACTAGAAAATAGCAGCCAACATGTTTCCTTTCTGGTGGCGAAAGGGAACAATCAAAGGAGAAACTCGCTGTACAGAACATCGAGCAAACCATCACTATCGTATCGTTGAACACCAGAGGCCACACTCGCCTTACACAACCTGGTGAGATAAATCTAGGCCGTTTCGATTTACTAAGTTTACAAGAAACCTGACTGCTATTGCCGCCTAGAATGGACGGCTTCGAGGTTCAATTGTCTCCAGCTCAAAAAGGAGACAGAGGTCGCCCAACATCTGGCATTTTAATAGCTGTACGTTCAGGCCGATGTTTGCGAATAGTCCACAACCTGGTTTCAGCCACGTTAATCCAAGCGATTTTGTTGGAATGGGAGAAAGAAGGAAAATCACATAGAAAAACAAGTAAAGATCTTATTCTCCTATTGAACATCTATTGGAATCCTGCCATATTCAAAACGACCGAATTTCTAAACGAGATAGAAAGAATCCTAACGGTGGCTGCAACAACGTATAACGTGGACCACATTTTAATATGTGGTGACTTGAACGCCACCTGTCCGGTTGCAGACAATGGGAAAAACATACCTGGAAACAAAACAAATTCCTGTTCAAAATCGACAGCAAGAGGTCTCGCCTGGTCTGAGTTGATGGAATCTCGAGACTTGTACAACCTAAACTTCTTAGAAACAGCCAGACCCAGGATTCCAACCTGGGAAAGCGAAGGAAACACAAGTATAATTGATTACACCTTCGCATCTAAGGGTTTATATTTACTAATCAAGAGTTTCGAGATAGTGAAATCTACTCGGAGCGACCATAACTTACTCAAAGCAACATGGCACGCAAATAAACCCCTGCCGGTGACAATGTTGAACAAGTTGGAAACAAACGCACAAGGAAACCAGCTGAAAATGACAACGGAGGCCATTGTTTCCATCACAGCGACTTACAAACAGGAAAACAGAAATAAAAGCATGAATAACATCTTAGAAAACTTGGACTACCGCCCGCTTCTCATTCCTTATCTATGTCCTAGACATAAAAGAAAAGCAGGGAAACTCATCTTCATAAATACAACGATGAGCTCCGATCAAAGAAATCTACTTTACGAAAAGTGACACGGCAGGCTCAGAAAAACCCTACACAAAAAAACATAGATCTGGCAACCAAAAAAAAAAGTTACAAATCATGGCTTCAGACAATCCGATGGGAACTTTACCAAGAAGACACAGAGACCATGCTGAGAGCGGTCTGCAAAAGGAACTCGAACGACTTTTGGATGATAATAAAGAACAATCTAACAGACACAGCAAAGTCCATCACTAACAATGTGTCCGAAGACAAATGGTTAGAATATTTCACTAACCTTTTTAAAGAACCAATGTCAACTATAAACACATTAGATAATGAAGATATAAGTAAATGGATCGTATGCACTGAGCAGGCAATTCTAGAGAAGATCAACAAGCTGAACAATTCCCGCGCGCCAGGACCCCACAGCATTTCAAATGCCGATCTTAAACACGAGGTGGAAACTTGGGTACCGTTAATAACAGAAATCTTCAGAAGATGCAGGATAACAAGATCTATCCCTGCAACATGGAAAACAGCAAACATCGTCCCAATTTATAAGAAAGGTCCGCGGGACGACCCAAGAAACTAATGGCCTATTGCACTATTGGACGTGCTGGAAAAACTTTTCGGATCCTTGGTGTTGGATACATTTCAGGAATGGCAGAAAGAGGCAAAGACAGCAGACCCATTCCAATCAGGGCTTGAAAAGAATTTAGGCACTTCGGTTAACATCATGATGATCAGCATCTTGAAGGCCAGAGTTTTTGAGGGCCATCCAACAATTTTTATAGCCTCGATCGACTTGGTACAAGCGTTCGATCGTGTAAATAGGGCAAAACTATGGAGAAAACTGAAAAAACAAAAATGTCCACCGTCACTCCTTGAACCAATCAAAGCCCTGTACAGCGACACCTCAATCAGAGTACGCCTGAACTATGCAGGCTTATTGTCAAAAACTATAAAAACGGCCAGAGGGGTCAAACAAGGTTGTCCCCTGGCTCCTGCTCTTTATAAGGCATATATGGCAGACATAGTAGATGCAGAAAACGACACCCGTTCCTTCCCTCCTAAAATAGGAGAGTCAAAAGTGACACGCCTGCTCTACACAGATGACATCTTATTGCTGGACCAAACAGCCATTGGCCTGCAGAGGCAACTAGACAGTCTCGTAATTTACCTGAAGAAGAACGATTTAGATCTAAATACAACAAAAAACAAAATCATGATCTTGGAAAAATCGTCAAAACCAACTAAAAGATCTCAGTGGTTTGCAAACTCAGAAAAATTGGAGACAGTGAAAGGTTTTACATATTTGGGAGTGAAAATATCTCACAGCCAAATAGAAATATCAATGCAAGAGCATCTTATCCTTAAGACAAAAACACTAGCAGTACAAGCATCACTTTTGGAAAGAAAATTTGGCAAATTCCCAATCCTCCCAATAATAACATTTTTCAAAGCTAAAGCCACTCCAGGAATAACCTACGGGGCAGAAGCAATGCCACATCTTCCAATGACATTGTGGACAAAATTGGAAGGCGTTTTTTGGCGCAAAGTGCTACGATTACCGAACTCTATCCCTACAGTAGTCATCCGACAGGAACTGAGCCTTCAATCACTAAAGTCAGTGGTAGTGAGAAACAGTCTACTATTTCTGGGAAAAATCTTAAGAAGTCTGCGTCCCATAATTTTGGACATCATCTATAAGGAAATGATGAGTAAAAAAACTTAATGATGTCAACGTGGTATAACAATCTACTAGAACAATCAGAAAAAATCGGATGCTCGGAATGGGACATAGAACGCATCCCAGGGAAAATAAAGAAAAGGCTAAAAATGTATGATTGGATTGAGACCCTAGAAAAAGCAGAGAAGCATACATCCCTGACCCACCATACAATCAATACACAAAGGATTGACGAGACAAGAAATTATCTAAAAAA
The DNA here is from genome assembly GCF_040938575.1 of Ambystoma mexicanum. NCBI lineage: Eukaryota > Metazoa > Chordata > Amphibia > Caudata > Ambystomatidae > Ambystoma > Ambystoma mexicanum. Next base: position 1,120,594,652 of record NC_090923.1, on the reverse strand, counting down.
AAATTCCAGATAAACGTCTACGCACAACTTTCCTAAGAGCACGCTTGAACGTCTTGAAGACGAAAGAAATGGTATTCCTCAGAAAGCAGGCGCAAGATAAAAACTGTAGATACTGTAATACCTCGGAGACCGAAACAGTGCGACATCTACTCCTTCACTGTCCGGGTACAGACAAATTCAGAACAACTTACCTGCGACCACATGGACTAAAACATTTTACCACAAGTGAAGAAGAGTGGTAGAACAGGTTAATGAGTGGAGAATCCACCACCCTGACCGTGGCAACAGCCAAGTTTCTTGAAAGCCTAGCGCTGGAAGACAAATCAGTTGGGAACAAACAGAAAACCGTTGATTTTAAAGAAGAAAACACAGATGGAAGAGAATTTTAATGGCACAAAACAAAACAGAAATATACTACATTCTCCTTCAAATCTCTAACCAAGAGAATGATTTTGTAAAAATTGTAATACAATTAAACACAAAAAAAAAATATTCACTCACAATCCGTTTGTACATCCGGCTTGCCCAGCCACTCTCACCCACCACTGATTTCCTAGTGAGAAAGTTCACATCCACCTTCTCCTGAGGAACAAGCCCACCAATAGCAGGCAGGTGACTCTAAGGCAATTAATCTGTCTGTGTGGTGGACGGGTACATGATAAATTTGAATGATGACCTCAGATCAATTGACTGACCTGACAGCTACATGACTCTGCCCAGCACTCTTGCCAGTGCCGACCTTCGGTGAACCTACAGTGAAGGCAAGTGGCAGAGCGTACCACCATCAGACAGCATCTGCCTATCAGAATGAGGAGGGTATCAGTCTCCAAGTTGTTTAGTGTTCAACCTGCACTGCAGGAGTAAATATGTACTGCCAATTCTGCTGCTACAGAGAAGTAGCAAACATTGCCTACCAGCTCTGTGTGATTATTTTTGTGAAGTTAGGCAATTGATTTTGGTGTTAACTTAGCATTCACTATTATACATTTTAAACATTTTAGCATCTTTCCATGTTGTGCTGTTTGGTGAGTTGTGCATTTTAGAATGTTCCAGTGGCATACATGACAACTCTCCCGATTTAGGCAGGAGACTCCCAACTTTTAAGTAAAAAATGTATCTATTTTTCACATTCCCCCGCCTGTAATCATTCTAACCCTGATGTATTCATATGGGGAAATTTACATCTCCGGTTTCCCTGATGAAATCTCCCTACCAGGTGCGTCGGAATGTTGGCATGTATGCAGTGGTGCCAACAATGTATGTTTTGTAATTTCCTGTAATGTCATTGTTATGCTACGTATTCGTTTTGGAACTTGAATAATCCTACATCTTTGTGGTCACAGAATGTTGGCAAGTATGCAAGAGCCCCTCAATAAGAATATCAATAAACGGATCACTGACATCTAAAGTGGCTCTTTCCAGAGGCACAAAACAGGGCTGCCCCCTGTCGCCCCTTCTCTATGCCCTCTTCCTGGAACCCTTCTTAGCAACAATACGGACGCACCAGCTCATTCGTGGGATTTCAATGGGCGGTAGGGAGCATAAAGTGATGGCCTTCGCAGACGACTTGTTGATAGCCCTTACCAAGCCAGATCAATCCCATCCAGCCTTACCTGGGGAACTTGAGGATTTTGGGAGAGTCTTGGGTCTCAAAATAAACAAGAACAAATCAGAAATTCTCAACCGACCCAGAGATCGTTTTTGCTTTGTCCCAGACGTCAGGGATGAAGATTGCACAAGACAGTATCTCCTACCTGGGTATTAAATTGACCCCCTCTATATCCAATCTCTATGCAGCTAACTTTCCGGCCCTGCATACCCAACTCCAACATCTCTTAGAAAAATTGAACCCTCTCAGCACGTCTTGGTAGGCAGGATTTCCACGGTCAAGATGACCATTTTACCCAAGGTGCTCTACTACTTCCAGGCACTGCCGCTGATGCAACCGAGCTCTTTCTTCAGAGCTCTGAACAGAAGGACGTCCACCTACATATGGCAACGTAAGAAACCAAGAGTGGCCATGACGACGATGACAGTACACAGACGGGAGGGAGGAATGGCACTGAAATGTGGCAGAAAGTTCTCCTGCAATGGCACTTAACTCCAGCAAAACTGCAGTCAATTTACCCGACCACCGACGGAGCATGCTGGCGTGGCTGTCTTCAACTGGGAGACTGGAAACACATCTGGTGGCAGTGCCCAGCGCTTCAGGTCTTTTTGTCGGATATCAAATCACAAACTGGGAAGATGGTCCAAGGAGTAGAAGAATTAGAAGATGGTGTGTGGCTAGCTGGTTTATGGGACCGGGAGAGGTGTTCGCACACCAGGCGTCAGCGGAAAGGGCTGATGGCCCTCATCATAGCGGCATGGCTGGTGATAGCTCAATGTTGGAGGAAGAGAGACCCCCCCAACGCAGTTCCTTTGGCTTCAGAAGGTTTGGAACTTTACTGCTCTAGAATGGATGACAAGCAAGCTTCAGAGCTCCCGTGATGACTTTCAGGCGAATTGGGGGGATATTCTGCAGTACCTGCAAAGTGATTACATGCTCCAATGGTGTCCTCACAAGATCAGAATCCTGAACATTCTTTGAACTGCTATAGTTTTGTCTTTACTAACGCCTGTCTTCTTTCAACCACCAAAGGGGCAAGGGGGGTGGGGGGAGAAGGGAAAAGTTGTGAATTGTTTTGTGTAGCTATTGGAAAACAATAAAAATTACTTGGAAAATAAAAAGATTCCATGCCTGGCAGGCACATCTCAGGAGCATAGATATTGCAGAACACGCGTGCAGTAAACAGGGTCTAGGCTTCATTGGGCTGTCGGATTGCATGGGTGAGGAGAGCACATACGGCATTGTGGCAGTGTATTTACATGTGCAAGTGCACTGAACTGAAATGTGTACATGTAATAACAAGGAAATCAACAATTGAGTTCATAGAGGAGCTTTTTGAGAATTAAGATTGATTACCTACCCTCTGGAAGTGGTCACTGACACAATGGTGTTCAACTCATGTTACACCAAATACAGAGATACTTTAAAAAAAAACAAGATCATCCAGTGTCGGGCAGCTGCCCTTCACCCGCAAGCAAATGAGCAAGTTGAAAGGGCCAAATAATTTATTAAAGAGTTTGCAGCTAGCAGTGGTCTGAAGAACACTGCCCTGGAAGCTATAACAGCAAACAGGCATACCCAACTCTATTAAAGGGGTGTCTACTTTGTGAGATTATGAGAAATAGGAAGTTGAACAACAGGAGACTCACCAAATGGCTTTGAGATATATCCAGATATTAATTATGGTGAGCAACAAAACAAAACAAATGGAAAGCAATGCTTGCTCCAGTGAAACAAGAATGTGATTTGATAAAGGTGAAACATAATAACAAAAACAAAATGTACTATCAAGTACAGCAAGCCAATAAGAATGGAGAAGACAGGAATAGACCTAAAAATGGAATTTAGAAACGGTGGTATACATAAGAAAAGCAGATGAAGTACTATAAAGTCAAGGATGAGAAGATTATCTTTTCAAGACAGAACAAGAGACAGTATCCATATAATCATCGATCAGCCTAATGCATAAAAATACATTTCCATCACATTCCAATAAAATAGACATATCGTTAAAAACACTACACATTAAAAACCTTCACCAGATAAAATGCTGCAATAGGAAAGAAAGATATAAACACATTAGTAATGTTTGAGAGAACTTACATAAAAAACAGAACAGAGGCCAAATCTGATCAGGCAAAGTTAAATTTGGGATGTTGTCAAAGTTGTCTTCTTATCCATGCCCAGTGAATGTATTTGGCTACAAAACACACACCAGCCTTATTGAAAGAACTTTTGCAGAAATGTTTGGCCTCTTGTAATGTACGAATTTTGTGCAGCAAAAACAAGGGTTTAAGATATGTAACTCTCAAGTCTTTCAGTCCATCGCAGATAAACACAAAATGCAAACTATCTTCTCTCATAGCACCACAAAGCATATATTTGACACCATTTGAGTTTTTCCACTTGCCAGTATGTGCCCGGACCTTCAAATATCCAGTTCTAAACTCGATATAAAGTGCTTGTGCATAATTTCGGTTGATTATATCAAGGTAAGGCTCATAGCCAAACATCTGTTTGGCGAGCAAAGTATACATGCCATGAGACATATCAACACACGCACTTTCCATTTTTCTAGAACTTAAGTCAACTCCTACCTTTTTTTTCCTAATCAAGCCAATGACAGTAGAGATGTATTGCTGCCAGACAGTTTTTTTAAATGGGCAAGCCATGGAATGTTTCACCCCCACTTCCATGTTCATTACATGGATCAGAGTTTCTCGGTATTTGGCAAGAGCTGGATTCAACCATATTCTGTTCCAGTAGAGAACGGTCTTATGGAAGCCTCTTCATCTATTGGGCAGATGTCACATTCCATACGAACAAGAGCGGTCGAAGCACTTTGGGGGAGTGATAGACTGCTTTTTAGTTATTTATTTTCAATTATATTTAGAATTCCACTCCTAGTGAAGACCCATATGTCTGTGCCATATAAGGCTGTCAATTTTGGTTACGCCTTATGTACTTCCAAGACTGGACGCAATGCTCCACTGTCATGGAGGAAATATTACTTTTTCAGGGAACCAAAAGTTTTTCCACAAGGCACTAGCCTTGTCTAACTGCAGAGCCCACTCGGCAAAACGGATACCCAGGTAATTGTACCATGGAACCTGCTCCAAATATGAACCTCCCACTTCTATATGCAGAGGTTTGTTCTTGATGTACTTCGGGCAAAAGGTCATGCTTTTTGTCGTATTTGCATTCAATTCACGGCCCAGTACAGCACATTTCCTTGTGAAACATTTCAGGGAGGAGTTCAGACAGGATGTTGGGAGTGGACAGAAGCACGACGTTGTCTGCGAAGAACAAAACTGGGAACTTATTGTTCCCCAGTCTTGGAAAATCATAATTATGCTGGCTTAGTTCTTCGATGACAGTGTTATTGTAGATGCAAAATAAAACACATCCCTGCCGGACACCCCTGTCCACAGGAAATGGGGCAGTTGTGTCTCCCACTAAGGTACATCACACTGTGGCTGAGTTGTCAGAGTACAATAACCGAATTGGCATTAACGGTGCCTTTGGGATGTTCTTGGACACTAATATATCCCATAGCATTTTCCTCGAGACACTGTAAAACGCAGTTCGTAAGTCAACAAAGACTGCGTATAATTTAGTTTTAGCTAACTTTTGATCCACTGTGCTCAAACCAGATCGAAATTCTGCTGCTTGTAGATGGCTAGGCAAACCTTCTCCATATACCCAATCCTGGAAGTTGTTTAGAAGAGCCTTTGCAAACATCTTACCTGTGATAATAGGGAAATGGATTGTCCCAGCACCCGTTTTATATATCGGAACAATGTCTCAGCAGTGCTCCAAGAGTCAGGTATTTTTCTCATAACGAACATGGCGTTAAAAACTCTCGTTAGGACCGGGACCCATACTGTTAGTTATTACTTGAACAGGTCTACCGGGGTCATGTCTGGCCCAACTGCTTTCCCCACCTTTTGGGACTTCAATATAACCTCCACCTGCAAACTGCAAACAAGGAACCCACCTCCACAGGGTCCTTCGGAGCTCCTACCCATGGGATTTTCTCCAAGGTCCAGCAGTACCGGATTTGTATATAATGATTCAAAATGCTTCCTCCGTGTTGTTGGAGGAATGCAGGACTGGAATGAAGTATCCCTTTTTAACTCCTTATCGGAGATAAGACTCCAGAATTCATGAGTCTACAGTACTGGCCCCCTCTAGTAATGCATCCCATGTATTGACCAAGAAAGCTTTCTTTTTTGTCTTAAATAAGTTCCTGTGAACTCCTCTCAGGGATTGCAAGCGCGGCCTAGCTATTGTAAGCTGCATGTTGAGATACAGAGATAAGGCCCGTTAATCCTCTTTACTGTCGTACCAAACATCTTTTTTCCTTGCACGCTTTTTAATTGTTTGATTGATATTAGAGATGAAAGACTGTGTTACAGACAATATTTTCTCAAAGTTGGAAATAACCTCTTGGCCCGAATATTCATCGGAGCATACGCATACAATATGTTCTAGAATAGAATCATAAATAGTAGGCAATAGTTCCTTTTCTAAAATGTTAGCCCATCTGATTGTATGACACGCATGGCCCGTCACCACTAAGTCTGAAGTAGAGTGGGGGGTTGCATGCAAAGGTAAGCTAGCATTCCTCAGTAACATTGCAATGGGCTTATGATCGCTTTCAGATCTGTTTATTGCCTGCAAGTCCTTGACCTGGGATAAGTCTGTCAGAAGGGTAAGGATATATTTGATTCTAGACCTACTATTGGAGTTATGGTATGTGTCCTTTGCAGGTTGATCCGAAAGGAATCGGCCATCTCATGGAGGTAAACCCAAATTATATAGAATTTGGGTAGTGTCAAGGGCACTGTCATGAGTCCTTTGGAGGGGTGGGGGGAATAAAGCAAGCCTACTCCCCATGCCTCATCCTTATCATCCCATAACCCTTCTAATTCTCTGAGAGGTACTAACTGTAAGTTAAATTCTCCCAGCATGATCAACCCAAATGTCCCACATTGAGAGTTTTCCCAGTTGGTAACACATTCCTGTAATCTTAGAATAGTGCCAGAAGCTCTTTTAGCGTCTTGTCGATTGTATACATTAAATAAAAGCCAAGGGTAACTACCAGGTATTTTAATTACCAACTGTTGTAGGCCATAGATCCTGTGTCTACGTCCTGGATATCCCAATTAAGACTAGCTTCAACCCAAATGAAAAGACCCCCAGAAGGTCTCGCCCTTGACATATTCTGGGTATAGACAAGGACCGCTGGATAGCTGGGTCCTACATGACCCATGTTTCCTGAAAGCAGATGATGTTAAAGCCCTCACGAAACTGGTACCACTCGCCTTCAGCAAGGGGCCTACTCATCTCCGCTGTGTTCCAGGATAAAACCCTACACAGAGACTCAAGAGTTTTATTAGTGGTCAGTTAATACCCTCCAGGTTTCCATTTGCTATAGGGGGTCCTCAGAAATCCGCAAGATATCGGAGGCTCTGGCTGATGGAAGATATTCCCCTCCCATGGTGGGACCCAACCTGGGCCCTGTTTAATACAGGAGAGAATTGGTCCTGTCTTAAGACTAGAGGGATTTAGACTATTTGATGGCAGAGTGATTTTAGATCCCTGAGGGGAGTATGATCTTACTTCAATTGTTAGCAATCCCTGTACCAGCCACACATCCCATAAACATATTTGAATAGAATCGTCAAGATCCTGTGGCATTTGCTGATGTGTGCAATGTACAATGTATTACCTAATCAAGGAGAGGCAACCCTTCTTATGTCAAATCCAGTGTAAAACTTTGTTGATTAGAGACTCCTGATCTTCAAAGCATCCAGGCAGCAAACTTGGGACACCATACATGACCACAAGTGGTTACTGGGGCTCTTTCCCCTTGGTCTCTTGAGGTGTTGGAGTCTACCTGACCCTGAACCCAAAAATGAATTACTGCACTTGTTATAAGGGGAGGGACTCCCAGATTCATGTTGCAAGTATGCAACACAAGGGTGGGCCTGCCATCTTGGTGGTCTAGGCTCTGCATGTCTTTTAATGATATCATTAATTGGTTTAGACCAGTCCCAAACCCCTGTTACTTTGGTGTTCCTGGGCACACCACTTTGGTTAGGGCTGCTACTGGTTGCAGCGTTGCTGGCCAAATCACAAAATCAGTGGACAATCAGATCATACCACCCTTGGCTTTGTGATGGTTGTCCCACAAGAGAAATTGCTACTCAGGCCATCCAACTTCGCCCCTGATAGTTTAACAAGGGCCATTAGTTCATCAACACTTACTTTCAAACCTTTTATATCCAAAGTTAACTCACCTGGGAGAATCCCTACTATTGGAATATCAGTACCCTTATTCAACTGTCTACTCCCTATCTTTGTATTAGTCTTAAGACCACTAGGTTTGCAAGGACTAATGTTATTTGCGTTCCACATTAAATTCTTCTGCTTCCTAGGGGGCCTCTCTCCCTCGAGAAGTCTTAGTTGCCCCTCCCTTGGCCCCTCAACCCCCGGTCTACCCTCTTTGGCATGCCCATCATGTTTTTCACCCCCTATGAAAACCAATTTAGTTCCAGGGTCCAACAGGGTCAATGGCAAAAAAACTATTATGTATAGGGATGGATGGAGATCACCACCCTTTCAGATTTAATAGGTCTCGGATTAACAGCTACTGGGCCAGCACATGAGTATTCTCCCTTCCATTTCCCTCTGGACATTCAATAACAATGGCAGAGCGGAGCTATCTGAGTTCGCTTCACCAGTGTGAAGTAGATAATTTCTCCCTCCCACCTGCTCGGGTCTTTTTCCAATAAAAAAGGAATGGGCACGCGTTAAGGGAGGCCCTGGAGTGCAAGTGCTTGGGGAAGAGGGGATAGGGGTCTGCTAGTGCGAATTGGGGGGGTGGACCAGACTCAGTAGGCTAGTCGGGGAAGGGTGCCTGATGGCAAGTGCAGGTAAGGGGGTGAAGGGGAAGACTGGTTGAAGGAGGGCCTGGTCCCAGTAAGACTCATAAGGGATACAGGCAACCAGACATAGATTACAGACTTTCTTTTTGGAGCTCTCCATAGGAGAGACTTCAGCAATTTCTTTCCTCTTGGACATTGGCTCCAAAAGACCAGGGATAGCAACTAAGGAGGGCTCAAAAGCTCCAAGACTCAAACTAAAGTTAATAAAGAGGGTTAGAGCAGGTATTCATAAAGGTGCCCCACAAACACTAAACGGGGTGCGTGTTAGGCACATCCAAGCAACTCTGGGAGCGCCCGGAATCAGACTTCCTAAAGCCCCTATTAGTGGGATTCTGCATGTGGGAGTTATCCAAGCAGCAGCATTAGATCAAACTTTACAAAATAGCCATCCGCATCATGCTGCCATGCACGGAAGAACTGTAAGCACAAAACAGTACAAAACGTAATAAACAACTTTGACGGCTACTAACCTGTGCTGCTTTGGCCAGTAGGATCTTCCCTTCCCTACTATTTAGCCACCAAATTATTTCTAGAAGGTACAACAATGAGTACCCAAGTGCAGTTTAGTGCATAAGGTGCAAATTTGCAAGTGTGGGCATATATAACATATATGAAGACCAATAAAAAGTAATTGTGGGGAAAAAAAAACAATGTTTACATAGTCAAACATTCCTGTGCAAAAAGGCAATGGGACCAATAGAATACCAGCAATTTATATTAAAATGCCCTATCAAAAAATTGAAAAGCAGTAAGCACGTGTCATACCATGTGCTATAGTACAAGCACAGCTAGTGGTGCAGCTAAGGCAGTTGGAGCAAACTACGATTTTAAAAGATAGCAGCATAAAATGTTCATATTAATCTTAATCGTTGTGATGGGAGTTTTCCTGAAGTCCCAATTGGAGGTAAGACTTTAGTAAGCTATCCGATTGGTTTGTAGATCCCCAACTAGTATCGGTCTGTACTACTCTAGGACCTTGTTAGGGTGGCAGAGCAGTAAGGCTTATTTTAAGAGGAAGATGTGAGCTGTAGGTAAGTACACTGAACCTAGCTAGTAATGTGCATCAAAGTAACACTTACACATACATTTTTATTAAAATATAGATTATATGTACACAAGAGTCACTGTTAAATACTTAGCACAATGAATCAACACACATAGGTATAATTTACAACACTTTGAAAAGACCACTTCTTAGTTGATAGTTGCTGAACGCATACCAATTGTTACAGGCGTTTGACAGGTCTATCGTACCATCAGTAATAACGCACACCCACAATACATTAACTGTATTTAGTCAGCATACACATATAAAACAGGTATTTTTGGGAAGGAAAAGTTGATTAGTGTTATCCTAATAGAGCTTCAGGTTCTAGAGGCGGTTTCCTTGCACAGCAGGTCTTTTAAAGCCCAAAAATGCAACCCGAGCTAAAAAGGCAGCTCGGACGGGCTTAAAGTCTTGAAAAGCAGCAGAAGTCAAAGGTTCCTGTGGATACTTTCTAGTCTCCAGGAAAGAAGATAAAACGGAGACCCTGTTAAAGGACTCGCTAAAGGGACACGAGCAGCGGCTTGACCCTGAGGTAAGAGGGGGTTGCCTTGAACACTTCTACGTGCACTCAGACGCTCTGAAGCGACTTTCTGGAATAAGGTAAGCAGGGGGTAGTTTATCCAGAAATAAACCAGTAACGGCGAATGGAAGGAAATGGTTGGCCTTTCTTTTGGAATGGCTGGTGTATGCAGACAATATTGTTTTGTTAGACACTATAGCATTGGGCCTACAGAGACTCTTGAATTCCTGGAGGCATTCATGCAGAGAAATTAGTTGATTGTTAATCCAACCAAGTCAAAAGTAGTAATCTTTAGGCAAAAATGCACAAGGGCCCACGGTCGTAAATTCTCTTGTTCTGTAGGAGGCAATATGATTCCAATAGTGGAGGATATTCTCTTTTGGGTTACACCTTGTATGCATTTCCCACAACTTTTATTTTTGTTGACAGAGGCGCACACATACATCGGAGCAATAAGGGCAAATATAATACATGTATAAATGGATACGGAGGCATATAATCAACAGTAGGAATACAATAATTGGGTGGAGACACAACATGGAGCAAACAATTCTCAAACCGTTAATGGAGAGGACTGGGAGGACTCGTCCACCGAGGAAGTGTCATTCAAGTAGCTGCTGAAGGAGGACCAAATGTTCTTGGGACGAGAGCGGACTGGGAGCATACCTAGGAACAACTCCTCACAGTTTCGGGACCAGGTGAGTAAATTTAACCATTTCTGGAATGAAGGGGGGGGGTAGGGCTCTTCCAGCTCTGCAAGACACATTTCTTGGCCACCACACAGCTCACATTTAGGAACTTCACGACGTCTTTAGCCCCCCCGGGCTGCCACACCCCGAACAGAACCCCCATAGGGTCAGGTTCAACAACAGAGTCAGTAATCGCAGCCAGCGTTTCTATGATCTTACTCCAGAATGTGGCCAGTTCCGGGCAATCCCAAAACATATGTAAATGATCGGTCTCCCCCGCGCCACAGCGAGGGCAAGGCCGAGGACCCGAGCGGGCAAACCTTGAGACTCTATGCGGAGTGTAGTATAGACTGTTGAGTATTGTTGGTATGAGAGCACATCTTTTCCCACTGTTGATCAGTGAGTTCCAGCCCCAGCTCGGAGGCCCAGTCAACCCGGGCCCTGGATGGCCGGGGGGAGGCAGTGGTCAGTAGGAGTTTGTATAATGACGAGACCACCCCTCGGGCGCCACCCGAGTTGGCGATGTAGGCAATCCCGGCGGAGTCCTGGGGCTCATTGGGGAAGTATGGCCATGCATTTCGGAACGCAGCGCAGAGTCTGTAGAATTGCCGGAGTTCCAGGACGGAACCCGAGTGGCCCGGTTTCCACGTCTGCGGTGTTATAAACTGCCCCTCTGGATAGAAATCAGTGAGGGCACGGTATCTCAGGGCTTCCCAGTGCTGCGCCAGGGCGGTGTCATGTGTGGGTTCCAACCCGGGGAAATTCCAGGCGGGGAGCCACTTGTAGTACGGGTATAATTCATCACAGGTCTTGAACATCTGGCCCAATCCTACACTGTGGCCTGGACCGGGTCGATGAACGAATCCGGCTCATACTGCCGGTTCAGAATCAGGGTCATTACATTGGTATCTGCCGCTGCCAGGACTTCTAGCTTGACCTGAGGGTGGGGAGGGGGCCCAGGGTACCAATAGGATGCGAACTGTGCCTGCGATGCAATCCAATATTGCAGCAAGTCCGGGGTGGTAAAGCCCCCTTTATCGTAGGGTAGTGACATGTCCGACCACTTTTTACGCACCGCGCCGGAGTTCCATAAAATCTGAGCGAACAGTTTGTGCAGGTTCGTGAAGTATTTCCTACTCGACCAGACGGGGACATTGCCGAATATGTATAACAACTTGGGGAGCAGGATCATATTCACCAAAGAGAGTCTTCCAGCCAGTGATAGTGGAAGGGTACGCCATTGCATGATCTTGGCCTCAGCCTGCTCTGCCACAGCCCGGTAGTTGTCTGCTAGTAGCGAGTCCCTGGTCAAGGACACCTGGACTCCCAAGTACCTGATCCCATCCGGGGACCAACGGAGCAGATACTCAGTGGGGGGTTGTAGCATGGAGGTCGTGAGGGGGAAGATCTCACATTTCGTATAGTTTATGGTAAAACCGGAGAACATGCCTATCCGGGTGATATCGCGTAGGATTGGGTCTAGGTGGACCGCAGGATCTCTTATGAAGAGTAACACATTGTCCGCGTAGAGCGAAATGATCTCGGGGGAACCTGTGAGCCGTATTCCTTTGCGCGCGTGTCGCTCCCTGGCGTAGTCGGCCATTGGCTCTATTGACAAGGCAAACAGGATCGGAGAGAACGGGCATCCCTGTCGGGTGCCCCGGAAGAGAGGGAATAATCCGGACGTCTGGGAGTTAACTCGAACCCTGGCCACCGGGGAAGTGTACAACAACTTAAAATATGAGATCATGTTAGGCCCTATACCCATAGTTTCCACGACCAAGCAGACATACCTCCAAGACACCATGTCGAACGCCTTCTGGGCATCCAGTGTGACCGCCACTGCGCTCGCACCTTGGTCGATGCGTGACATTACATTCAGCAGCCTTCTAATGTTGTGTGAAGTTGATCTCCCAGGCACAAAGCCTGATTGATCGTTGTGGACCATGTACGACATGATCGGGAGAAAGCGGTTGGCAATCACCTTTGCGTATATCTTGGTGTCCAAATTCATTAGCGAAAAGGGCCTATACGACCCGCACTCATCAGTGGGTTCACCGGGTTTGAGCAAGACCGTGATGACAGCCTCACGCAATGTTGGGGGAAGGGTGCCCAGCCGAAGTGACTCGTCCCAAACTTCAAGAAGCCTGGGGGCTAGGATGGCCACGTACTCTTGATAGAACTCTGCTGTCAGCCCGTCAGGGCCGGGTGCTTTTCCTTTGGGGAGTTTGGATATCGCCTCGACTATTTCATCCAGCAGGATAAGGGCGTCCAATAGGTGTCTGATTGAGGGGGAGACGATAGTTGTGGGGATCTGCTCGAGGAGTTCACGCATATGGGACTCACTATGCTCGGGGGGTTGGGAGTACAGCTTGGAGTAGAAGCCCGTGAAGACTTCTAGGATTTGTTAGTCAGACCACCGTTGCGACCCAAGGCTGTCCTTGACGCAAGTAATCTGTTTCTAGCCCCACTCTCCCCTGGCCAGCGCAGCCAGCGTCCTGCCGGGTCTGTCCTCCTCTCCATATTTGCGAGCCGCCTGTGGACGACTGAAATATTGGACTTCCCTGGTGGCCTGCTCGTTAAAGAATTGGAGTTCTTTGTTAATCAGGGAGAGGGTGGCGGGTCGACATATGTAGGATGAGCACTCTCCAGTTCGCGCAGTTTGGCTGCGGAGCGGGCGAGGGCCGTCCTTATAGCTCTGAGGACTCCCGCGTCCCTAGATATAGACATTCCCCTGATGAAGACTTTGAAGACCTCCCAACGGACCCCCAAGGGGGTGGACTGGGGTGTATTGAGCTCGAAATAGGACTGGATGTCGGAAAGGATGTCGGCCCTGAACACTATGTCCTGTAGGGCCAAGGACTTGAAACGCCATGTATTGATGGTAGGGGCGGGTACTCCCAATTCCAAGGACATCCAGATCGGTGAGTGCGGTGAGATAAGGTGCGAGTCAGTATTTGAGTGTCCAGCACCCTCCCAAGCAGTGTACTAGACAGCAGGAACATGTCAAATCTAGATGAACTGTCATGTACAGAAGAATAGTGGGTGTATTCACGTGTCTGAGGATGCAGCTCCCGCCACGCATCTTGCAATTTCAAGTGTTGTGCTATGCTCCAGGTGTCTGCGTGCCGCACCGGAAAGTGGTCTGGGGGCCGTGCCTGTTCTATCCAGTGAAACATCCAATATAAAGTTCATGCCCCCCCCCAAATGATCTCCACCCCCACAAAGCCCAGCAATATGGATACCACCCGGTCGAGAAAATCGGGGGAGTCCACATTAGGGCCATACGTGTTAACCAGTAGGTATTCCCTGTTAGCTATTGCACATTGTAGGATAATGTATCTTCCCTCTGGGTCTATGTAGCCCCCATGATGGTGCCATGTATCTGGTCAGAGGGCCCTTAGAGTGTGTTTCTTGCAAGAGCAATATTTTACATGCATGTCTGTTGGCGTAAGCCATAACCTTGCGGGCCTTGGTGTAGTTGCCCAACCCCCGCACGTTCCGGGACATCACTGTTATGAGCATTTCAGGAGACTAAGGTACATCCCACAACTGTCGGGGAAGTTTACATATAGAGTGAAGGAGGCCCCAGCAGGGGTGCCCCGATGTCGCGCGCTCTGCCAACCTGCCCCTAACATTTATAATACTGTTACCCAACTCCCCAACATTGCCACCCCCAACCTCACTGCCCACCCCCAACTTGCAGTGCAAATCCCCCCGTCCCCCTGAGTGCAGGTGCCTGCAGTTAAACCGACTCTCACTGAGGAGTGGAGGTCGGAGGTCAAAATCCAACAGGGATAAGCCCCAACCAGGGCCCAACAGGGGCCACCAAGCAGTAGCAACCAACAAAACATAAACATTGCAATTGCAGTGGGGTGTGCTGTTGCCGTGTGGGCGGCTACTTGAACATTATGGAAGACAGCGAGGGCTGTCGGAAACAGATTCCTGCGGAAGACGGAGTCTGTGTAGGGCCCCAAAGCCAGTAAGCCATCAGAAGCAAGGCGAGGCTGAAACGGCGTACAAAGTCAGAGAGCAGCGCCGCCCCCAGTGGGGAGGAAGGAGTTCAATGACCGCAGCGCCGGAGCCGGGCTGCGGTACGGGAGTGTGTCGAGTGGGCCCAGTTCACATGGTTGCTGGCAGATTCTTCCCATCGTTGCATACGACCTGAAGGATCATCAGCCAAGATGGGTTTCGTCAGGCTGAGTTGCATTTAGCTAGTCCGCATCGGCGCGGTCAGCTGCCGTGTTATGAAGTGGTATGTGCGCCTCGATGAACTTCACCGCTTCATCCGGGACGGTTAAGATGTAGAGTTTGCCGTTGTGGGTAATTTTGAGGCGGGCCGGGAACAGTATGTTGTGTGGGACTCCACACTCTCTAAGCAGTTTCTTGACCCCGAGGAATTGGCGCCGTTCCTGCTGTACCGCTATTGAAAAGTCTGGGAAAATCCTGATGGTGTGGGACTCGAGGCGGAGGTCTCCCTTTTCACGTGCAAGGCGGAGGATGAGGTCCCTGTCCCGGTTATTAAGGATCCTGGCGATGATGGGCCTTGGGATGTCCCCCGGCATGGGGCGTGGTGATAGGGCTCTGTGTGCCCGCTCAACAGTGAAGTGCGTAGAGAGAGCCGGGTTGCCTAGTAGATCCTTAAGTAGGGCCTCGACAGCGTCCTCCATACGCCCCTTAAGAGCGTTCTCCGGGACCCCAATTATACGTAAATTGTTTCTACGAGAGCGCGATTCGAGGTCATCGCACTTGGCTCTCACACTCTTCATGTCACGTGACAAGGAGGCGACGGTGTTCTGTAGCAAATGGATCTCATCCTCGGTAGTGGATATCCTGCTTTCAGCTTCGGTAATTCTGGTGCTCGCCTGATCCACTCTGGTTTTTAAGGAGGCAACATTTGCTTTACTGTCATCTAATTTCTCGTGGGAGGAGGCAAAATTCTTGGCCATGGACTCCATGAGTGTAGTCAGATCGGGGGTCCTGGCCCCAGAGGGAACATCATTCTCAGAGTCTTCCTGCAGGGTTGATGCAGCTCTCGGAACCGACTTGGCAAATATATCCATGACTCCCCTCCCAGAGGCCCATTTGGATTTGTTCGGCATTATTGGCCCAGATCCAGTGTTGGTGGGAGGGCAGCAAAGCATGTACTGAGAGAAGGAAGAAGGTAGTCAATGGTCTGGATGTCAGTGGACCACAGTGGCAAGCAGGAGACCCGCCTCCAGGAGCAGCCAAGGTGTGGCGGGCGCAGGGCCACCTCCGCCGCCAGATGGGGGGAGGTGCCGATAGGCGGCAGCAAGCGGTGGTTGTAGTGCACGATAGTTCTCTTATATGTGGTTGGGGGCGCTGTATGGGTGCAGCTCGCCAGGGTATGCCTTCCGAGGGGCCGCCCGCCGTTGCAGTAGGAGGTTGGGCGCTCATTGCAGGGTTTATGTGGAGGGCGACAGTGTCCTCTGGAAGTGTAGCAGAAAGGCGAGTGAGACTTGGCAGGGCAGTGGCAGCACCAAGGAGCACAGTCTTTAGAAGTTGAGGTCAGCGGGCGGGAGCATGCGCCCCTAATGCGGCAGGTGGGGACACAGTAGCCAACTGATGCCACGCTGCAGCCCAGAGAGAGCGCGGCCTGTCAGGGTAATTTTATCAGAGCAGTCTCGTGGGGACAGCTGGCAGGCACGGCCACTTATATATAAGTGTAGTCTCTTGCTCCTCACCTGCGCAGCAGTTGTTGCCCTGCAGGAGTCCTGCGCCGTCGAAGCCGGATGATAGAGGGCCCGACTGGTTATGCGGCTCAAAGTGTATATGGGGGGGTTTCCACGGCCCCCGTGGAAGAGCAGGACAGCTGGCAGGTTGGGGGGAGGGGACCGCTACAATACTCCCAGAACGGGCCCCCCCACTCCTCACCTAATCAGCACGATCGCTCGCGCACGCCTGGAGGCTGTGTGTCCGCTGCAGTGGGCGGGACCCAGCCCGGTCTGCCGACGTGTCCTGGTGGTGGGGGCTCCAGCCCCGTGATCAAGGATAGGAGCCGGGGCGTGCTCCCGCATCGGCCCTGGCAGCGGATCTCTGGAGCTGCCCAGCTTAGGAGGATCCAGCCCAGGGGGGAAGTCGGGAGCCGGGGGCGAACTTCCCAGTGGCTCCAGCAACGGAGCGGACGCGCTGCAGTGCGCCCCAAGGAGAGGCCGCCGCAGCACCCAGCGTAGCCCCAGCCACTCCGGGCGGCTGCGGGAAGTCCAGCAGGGCACCCGAGGGCCGGGGCAGGCACCAGGCTCCCAGAGGACCAGGAAAAAGGGGGCGGGTGCCAGGCACACACCGCGGCCACCGCATGTCCAAAGGCCGCAACTGAAGGAGGCCTGAAACCGTGCTCCCAGCGTCCGAACCGGGCCGGTATTTCACTGGATGAAGCCCGACACGGCAGGGCAGCAGGCCAGCCACAGGAGCAATGTCAGAAGCAATATTGTTTGCAGATGTAGGCGGATGATTGCCGAAGCCACACAGAGCTCAAGGGCTAAGCAGCCATCTTGGGCTGCTCCACAGCGCCACCCTGTTGACAGGCTCGATAGAAATGTTTTGGGAAAGGCTGATAGCAGGACACGAGACAGCAAACCATAAATGTAGTCCGCGTTCTGCAACAGATGGTGATAATTCCCAAGGAACACTGTTAAGAATTTTTTGTACATTTTGTTTAGTTTTTTTGTATTTTTGCCAAGATCATCATCTTTCTTTCCTCCTAACTCTTTCTTATTTAAAGGTAAATTCATTTTTATGCTTAGAATATAATGAAATTTGTGTTTATGTTTAGGAAATAATGAAATCTGTATGTAATTGCTTTTTGTATTTGTTAAAAACCTATATTTTGGTTGTACCACAATAAAAAATTTAAAAATACATTTATCACCACAGTACCTTAGGTTTGAAGAAAATGTTTGTGGTGGATGCTCCGCAATGTTGCAGCTCTGGACCCAACCGGAAACCGGATTCTGATGACGAAAGACAGGACATTGGATGGTATCTCTCATCAGCAGTCTCGAGGGAGGATCTCTGGCACAGCTTTCAGCAACTTCTCTGGTCACACTGCGGTTTTGGCACCTTTTCTGCAGCACCAACAAAGGACACGATTCGCCCAGTCAATTTTCTTTGGTTCCTGCAGTCCCATACTCTGAGGGGGTCTGGTCCAGTCTGGAGTATCCTTTAGGGCTCAGAAGAGATTTGGACGGATTCTGCCTTTCCACGACGATGCACTCAAAATGGGCAGCAGGTCTCCTGGTATTGGGGTTCCGCAGCTCTGGAGACTCACAGGAGCTCCATGGATGCCTCAAATCAAAGTTTCTCTATGGACTGGTTGTTCCCACCCAGAGGTGTAGCTAGGATTGTCTAACAGGTGGGGCCTGAAGCTAATGTAGTTGGACCCACTGCAGTGGCATTAACATCTGTAAATGCCTACACAGCACTGATGAGTGTGCATTTACCAATTTTGGGTGGGCCTTGCCTGCTTAGGCCCTACCCTGTCTACGCCTCCGTTCCCACCAGTCAAAGGAAAGGAGTTGTCCTCTTCAGGGTTCCTCTCGCATAGAAAACGGGTCAAGGCAGCAGTTGTTTCTTCACGGTGTTGCAAAGAGTCTGCGGGCGTCTCTGGTCGTCTTCTTCTTCAGTTACTTCAGTTTCCAGTGGTCGACTTGCTTTTCACTGCAGGAGCCTTGCCTTTTATACAGTTTCAGCATTCACTCCTCTGAAATCTTCCTCAGCAGTTTACAGAAAGGGGTGTTTGGCTGTCCGATTAGGAGAGCCAGACCCCCAGCTGCAGCTGGTCCCATTCAGGCACTCTGGCAGACAAAGGACAGGGAGTGGAAAACTCCTCCAACACTTCCCGCCTGGCCAGACATTCTGGGGCCTAGGCGGGGATACCAAAGGGTTCCTGCCAAAGGCAAAACACACACAGAGGCCTCCCGGCCTCCCCCTCTCAGAATGGTACGAGGGCTTAAAAAAACAATCATGCTAGTAATGGTGAAAAATTAAAGGAGGTCCCAAGTTGGTACTTAGGTGCCCCTATTGTGCACTACCGAGGGTAGTGCACAATGTTTGCACAGTTTTGGACTGCAGCCAAAGCTAAGTGGCCATTCATTGTATTAGCATGCTCCTCCTTTTTCCGTTAGGTGTTGTAAATAGCGTCACGAGAACGCTGTGTACCTGTTCGTCCGGTTGGGTTCCTTGATGATGAGGCCAGGCTGTCAGATGATCCGGATAGGCGTGACAGATGGCGCGGGGAACCAGCCCAACACCAGCCCGAATAGAACCGGATTGGAGGTGAGCCGGCTCCCAACGCCACGGGTAGGCTCACCCCTGATTGAGTGGCGTCTGGACAGTGCAAGCACTGGCAGGGGGAGCCTCTGAGTAGATAGTCCGGGTCCTTAGTGGGATTCCGATGGAAAGCAGGTCCGGGGACTGGAAGCAGCACGGTCCCTCCAGGGACGAAGGCAAGGAAGCAACAAGAGCAGGCTGGTAAGGAGAGGAGCACGGAACAAGTGGGGAAGGACTCAGAGCGAGTAGAGACCAGGAAGGACAGAGCGGGGACCTGAACCAAGGAGGGAGAGCGGAACCACTGGAGCAGGAAGGACGGAGAGAGACGGAGAAGGAGAAAGGCAGGGGTCCCCCAGGTAGAACAAGGAAGGTGGAAGGCAGGGGTTCCCCAGGCAGGGCAAGGAAGGTGGAAGGCAACAGGCAACGGGAATGCAAGGCAAGGCAGCAAAGACACGATCCGAACAAACCGCGTTGAGACGCGGTTTGGAAAAGGATCAGGGCTCCTTAAATAAGCCCGCCAGGACCTGGGAGGCTTGCAACGCAAGCCGTGCCGTTTCCC
The DNA here is from genome assembly GCF_040938575.1 of Ambystoma mexicanum. Classification (NCBI taxonomy): domain Eukaryota; kingdom Metazoa; phylum Chordata; class Amphibia; order Caudata; family Ambystomatidae; genus Ambystoma; species Ambystoma mexicanum. The sequence continues at coordinate 1,120,574,985 of NC_090923.1, read as the reverse complement.
AGGCATCGGGCACCCCACAACGAGGCTTGAGCCGCATACCCTCCGGAATCGAGCATCCTGCGCACTGCGCATGCGCGAAGGGCAGAGAGCGGGCGCCCGCGCATGCGCAATGTAGTGCGCGTAGGAGACCCGGAAGCGCCCGGGACCCAGGACGCCCCCGGACCCCGAAAACGAGGATACAGCCTCCAGGACGGGGAGCGCCGTAGCGGGTAAGGAGACCCCAGGACGGGCGGCGTGACATTAGGTAAGGAAACGTGTGGTCTGTTATCCCTTTTGTCTGCTTGAACTAGCATGTGACAGCGGGGGAGAAATGAGTAGGGACGAGTTTAAGGCGTGCATACCTTTGAAGGTTTTGTGGCCGCCAGGCGGGTGAAAACACCTAAATTACTTTGTGGTGGGTGAAACCCCATTTACTTATATGGGCGGGGTGGGTCGGGAGCTTGGCGGGTGAGACAGCTGCTTGCAAAGCAGCTGACACCCGCTTAACACGTGTGAGCTATGAGTTATGGGTGTGGAAGCAATCAGATGGCTGCTCAGATTGGAGTGCTTTACATGCATGCACTAAAGCAAGCTATTTGTCTGAGTGTTGCTGCTGCACTAAAGAAGTTTTAAAGCACTACTGTACATTTGGTGTTTATTATTTAGAGCCCCATACGAACTTTAAATACCATACCATTAAATTTCGTAGGAAAGGAAGCAGGTTGGTCACCAACCTGCTTCCTTTCCTACGAAATTCGCCTCCGGAGTAGTCGGGGAACTGACGGAGTCTCTCTTGTTTGTTGAGTGTGCTGCGAAGCTCCACTCACTCTGTAGCGGGTCCTGGTGTCCCGCTCAACACTGATCACGAGGTTACAGTGAAAGCCACGTGGATGCATGACGTGGCTCACATGGAACGTACACTGTAGCACACGTTGCTAGGGCCGTTTCTCTAATAGAAACTAGTTGCCTGCTTTTCGTTGTCAGTCTGTTTTATTAACGTCGTCTGACCTTGGTGGGGTCAGTTATTGCAGAACACTGTGGATTTCTCGGGTTCAGAGGTTTGCCACTGTCCAAAGTTTCCTTGGGGTCATGATTCTCCATTCAGCTAGAATACTTCTCGGGTTTAGAAAGCTTCTAAGTAAAAGAGCGCCCTTCTTGGCCAAGTGTTACTCCGGGGCACCCCCTTTGCAACCTCCTCAAGATGTGATCCTGTTCAAACACCAGCGACCTGGCTTCTTTCGTCTCCTCTGGCTCTTCTGCCTTGGGCAAGGTGGCTTTTGGGTTTACCTGGGGCACTATGGATTTAGCTCACTAAGGGACACTGAGAGGAGTAATGGGGCCGGAGCGACGAGTGACACTGTGCAGGGTCCCGGCGGCGGCAACAGCAGCCCCGGTGGAAAGACACTAAACCTGGGATCCAGTCTCTGGCGCTACGGATTTACTCTTACCTGCTTCACCGTAGGTAAGCTGGACATTAGGCTTTTAAAGGTAGCGGGGGCTGTATAAGTAAAGAGTGGGCAAAGGGAAGGCTGCACCCGAGCCTTGCCTCAGCGGTGTCAATTTTACATGTACCTGGGTAGTTTTTGTGGCTTTACATAAAACTCAACACGATGACGTTTGAGCTGACTTGTTTAATCACACTAACGTAATTGACTTATGTACTCGTAAGGCAGTTGATTCTCTTCTCTTGGAGTACATTCAAGTCCTGTGTTAATCTCAGTGGGGACACCATTTAGGTTCCGGCTCAGACCTCGTAGCCTGGAGGTGCACCTGTCTCCTGTTCTGCTCATCTCCTGAATCTCCTCTTGACTGTTCTTTCTTCTGACACTCTCCTGTTCCCAGGGCTGTCAGAAGATGTGGTGAGGCCCGGGGCAAAACATTTGGTGAGGCCCCCTCACAATTTTTTGCACTCAGCCAGCTGCGGCACTTCCGCGAACAGGAGACTCGAGAAATCTCCCTTTGAGTTTGTGTGCAGGATCCCAAATATGTTTTATTACTACAACTCCAAATCAACTACAGCATAGTTAGATTTCTCTACTGAATAAAGGTTCATGCCAGACTAACTTTTTTATCATATGAATAAATATATATAAGATGGCATGAGCTTTCCACTGCGCCACCTCCAATTCTCTGAGCGTCAGTCACTTTCCCAAGCAAAGAGTTGAGGGCAGATCTCTTTCTTCGGCTGGGGCCTCCCTCTGGAAACAGCTTGCCTGCCTCGCTGAAACTTGAGGAGAACCATCTCCGGTTCCGGAAGCACCTCAAGACCTGTCTCTTTGCTTCTGCCTTCTCTCTTCCGCTCCCTTGCTGATCACCTGCCTGATCCATACACTGGTCACCTGGTCAAGCTCTGAATTCGGGCCCAGGTCTCTGCTTGTCCTGTTGCAATCCCGCACTGCCTCTTGTTTCCCCTGCACTTGTGGTCTGTATCTGTAACCCTAGAGTCCCCGCTCTTGCTCTTATTCTCCACCCGTTGGCTGCACTTATGAGTACCCACACTTGCCACCCGTTGGCAGCACTCTTGTTTCTCCTTTGTTCCTGCACTTATGCATCCTACCCCACCCTCGGCACTTCTCCCCTACCCCCTTCCCTGTTCTTGCGTGATCTGAATGACACAAGACCTAGTAAGATCTGTGTTTTGTCCTACTCTTTTGCTTCTCCCTCATTGCCTTGTCGCGCCTAGAAACACTTGTGTACAGGCACGTTATAAATGCCATATCATATCATTAAGGAGCACCCTGCCCCTGTATGTGCATTAAAACACACATCATACACAGTGACAAATGATGTACAGTGGAGGCTGGTACATTTCTGAATTTAAGAGGCTTAAATGTTTGTGCCAATTAGGCAGGATCAACAGAGCACAGTGAGGAAGCCCAAACCAAACAAGGGTTGCTTGAGGGGGGTTCTCACTCCCAAGAAAATGTTTGAAACATTGGGTTAAAAGTATGCATTTTACAGCACTTTCTTTGCAAAATTGGGTAGAAATCCATACAGTTTGCAATTGGTTTTGTATGGAAGCACCTGGAAATTCCCAATAGTTGCAAATCACAAATTGTGCATAGGAACATTTTCCAATACATTTCATGCCGCCTATCCACGCAAGATATGCTAGTATAAAAATATATTCATGCTGGTTGTTCTAATTATGTCGATGCAGGCTGCATAAATATATGCCATTATTACCATGTACGGACTCCCAGCCAGTAAAAATGCCATGCCACAAAAAGTATATCCAGGCTGACTGTGTACCATAAGTGTTATTACTGGCTAGATTGGCCTACATTCAATGCAGGGCCAATTTAGCCAAGTAGTATGTTTGCTTTAACCTTGATGCATAGTCCTGTGCATCACGGGTAAAGCAAAAAGAGCACTGGCAATGCTAACAGTTTGGGCATTCGTGTAGGCATGGGAAAGTCACTTCTGTATTGGTATTAGCTGGCCATTGATAGTGCCAGTGCAAAATGGTTTGAGTACCTGAGCAGCTAATAGCAGTGCCTGGTAAATGCCTAATACTTATACACAAGCCAAAACTGTTGGCTTTGCCAATGCTTATTTTTAAAAGAACTTCAACGAAAGACACGCAGGGTGTTTTCAAATTGAGTGGCCAAAGGCAGACCTGATTAACACATTTTTATTACACCAGTTCTGTGTTTACAACTCCAATGAAGTCATGAACTCTCAGAAGACTCCTTTGAGGAAACACTTGCTGGCACATTGAGGGCAAAGTTTGATGGCAAGGCATGTTTAAAGCTAGCTCAAAGAGTTCCAGTGAGGAAGAGTTTTGGGTGGGAAGGGCAGGAACTGGGTGAGAATTGCCATAGGGATTAGCATGGCCCTGATAAGTCATTTCACTGTTAGCACCTGCATTCATATCCATACATTTTTAGGTAGTTGAAATCGTGATGTGGGGTTAGGACTTGTATGGAAGGGGAGTGATAAGAAGGGAAGTGGTGACATGAGGCATCTCATTCTCGCAGCAGTCCTTAAGTGTGACGTTTCAGAAATGAAGGCAAGAGGTAGCTGCTTGTAACATTGAAGCTTCACCAGAATAGTCTCATTCAAAATGTGGAAAGATGTTAGGTGCCCCCACACAAGGAAGTTTGCCCCTTCCTCACAGCCTCTGGCGTTAGCGCCTCTCCCAACATTTGAAGTGTTAGTCCCCTTTCCCCCCTGACATTTTAGCCTAGGTGCACGTCTGATGCCATGAACCCACCCCTTAATGAAGTGGCCCCCAGGGCGGCTACATTTAGGGGTGGTGCTGACCACACACTCACAAAAAATACTTTCACCCATGCATTCATCCACCAGTTACACAACTCCATACATGTTTTGTATACATAAACCAAACAAAGCATTGACACAAACACCAGCATGCACGCATTCATACATACACGTATACATACTCATTTAATTTAAATACACATTTACACTTTTAATTTAAAATAAAAAACACTTACCTTACCTCCATGCACCCTTAAAAAGCATCCACGCAGTTGACACATAGACATGCTGCCTGACAAGAGAGAACTCCTCTCCCATTAGTCAGCGTTATCACGCTGACAACATGAACACACTGACTGACAGGAGAGGAGTCCTCTCCTGTCAGTCAGCATCGTCATGCTGAGCAACGTGGGGACACTGACTGACAGGAGAGGAGTCCTCTCTTGTCATTCAGCATGTCCACGTTTTCAGCTGAATGACGGGAGACAGCAGAGCCCACTTCTGAGCCCTGATGTCTCCCATTATTTTGCTGTTTGTTGTGGACCCAAACGGCTTCGCAACAAACACCAAAATCATTACAGGGGCAGAGAGCAGACAGCACAGTCCCCTGTGTGAATAAAGGACACGGGAGACTGTGCTGCCTTCCACTTAGGTGAGGGGGCCACAAAGCCCCCCCGCAAGTGCGAGTTTCGGGGCAGTTTGCCCCCCTGTTCCCCCTTCGTGACGGCCCTGCCTGTTCCCTGTAGGCTTCTCGCTTTTGTGGGGCTAGTTTTACGACTCTTGACTCAGCAAGCAGACTTCTGAAAACTGCAACTCTAAATTCCACCTTTTACCATCTTGGGTGCACGCATGAGTAGTGCCTTTTTGCACTACTTCTAGGGGCTGACTTTACCTGGATCCTGTTATTTGATCCTTGTGAGCTCATTTTATTTTCACTTCTGTTCTCTGGGCTGCTCTGCTGGTCTCACACCATAGTTTGGTCTGGTCTTTGCTCTTTTGAATTCTCCACACCACTCCTTCATGGGAGACCTGTTAGTTGCATTTGGAGTGAGGCGCTGGGAAGCTACTGCTTCCTTAACGGTTTTGTAAAGGTCCATCCCTGAGGCGGCAGTCAGTTGTAGGGAACCTTTAATGAACCTGTTAGTCCGTTCTACCAATCCATTGGCCTGGGGATGATAGAGACTTGCTTTTATTTGCTTGATATTCTGGTTTTGCAAACATGTGCCCATCTCTCTCGATACTAGCTGGACGCCGTTGTCAGTCACTATTTCTCTGGGTAAGCCTTCCTTTAAAACTCTATGACTGTAGCTGTGGCGATATTGAGCACCACAAATTCTCTCTACCCACTTTGATAGGTAGTTTATCATTACTACTCCATACCTGTGATCAACCAACATTACATCAAGTGGTCCAATGAAATCGAGTCTTATCTTGTGCGACACACCCTCAGGAATCTCTGTGGGGATCAATGACGCTTGCTGTTTTTTGAGTCTCTTATCTCTGTTGATGCGTTCATGGCATCTGTTTATCGTTATGATGTCTTGGTCCATGCATGGCCACCAGTACGACTCTGGCACTCTTCATCTAGTCATATCAAATGACTGAGTGTGCCCTGTGCAGAATACCTTTTCTCATTCCCGGGGGCACTATCCCCTCTCATTAACAGCCCTTCGTGTTCCTAAATCTTCTCACATACTTTCCATTACGGCCTCGATCCTTCCGAGTGGTTCTTTCACTGGGCCATCCATTTAGAGCCCATTCAGTAACTTCCCATGTTCGCATCTTTGGCCGACTCTTCCATCCAATGATTTTCACTAATTTCCAGGAATTCTCTGCTTCTTAAATCACTCACCAATGCTGCCACACATTCATCTTTGAGGAATGTGGTTGCCGATTCTTTGTGTTCTGGTACACGTGACATGCTGCCTGCTTGTGCATTCTCCCAACCTGCTATGTGCATTATTTTGTGGGTATACACTTGCAGTTGGGTGCTATGCACGCTAGCCTTGGAGTGGACGTCTTCGTGCCTGTATGGCTTACACATGTGAATCGGTGGTTCGTGGTCCATGACCAAATGAAACTTCGTACCCCACACATAAGTCCTGAAATACTCCACTGCCCAGGCCCATGCTAGCTTTCCTTTTTCCATCGTAGAATAGTTATCTGCTTCAGACAGTGCTTTGGGTGTTAATGCTACTACATATTTCCGTGTCCTCTTTCTTTTGGTTCAGTGTGGCTCCTAACCCATATGCACAGGCATCAGTGGTTATTTAAGTTTCCAAAACTGGTTGAATGGTTAGAAACACAGGGCATTACTATCCTCTTTTTGACTTACTCATAACTCTTCGTTTTGTCCCTGCCGTCGTTCATATTCCACCCCTTTCCTTAGTTCTCTCAATGGAGCTGTGGTTTCTGAGAACTGGGGCACATGTTTTGCGTAGTACTTTGGCAGTCCAAGACAACGCATACATTAATTGGCAGAGTTTGATCATTAATAGTTTCTTGATGAGCAAACAAACCCATTTGATTATCAATGTTGCACTAATGCTTTTAGTGTCACCAGAAGTTATTTTTACCCAAGACATAAAATGAGCAACAATGCAGCAGTTTTTTGCACCGCTGAAGTAAGACATTAGTGAGAGGAGTCAGCCCTGCAAATTCTTTAAAATTCTGCTAGACCTGCAGGTCGAGTAACGTAGTTTACTTACTCGCCCTAAGAGACATGCACTTAACCCATGGCAATGGATGACAACATGTTTTAAATGCGCTTTCTGTAAAATGGTGCATGTCACCCAAACCTACTTTGGCACACTGCTGCCACCCAGAGGCCAGCCATACATAGTGAAACGTTTATTTGACATTTACTGCAAACAAAATAAATGATAAATACACGTTTCAAATATAAACTGCCAATAGTACTCACCCATCAATGTATGCGAGTGGACTAAGAGTATGAGCCCTGAATGAGTATCTGTAAAATGTAAAAGGTTAGCTGCATGAATGGACACAAACAAATAGATATGATAAAAAGACTCTGAAAACAGTTTGGCCAGCTCTCTTGTGCAGGTGCTGATATATATAATGTCATCATAATCATACAGCAAAGCGAGTTTAAGAGTCTAAATACAGTGTATGGTGGTGCAGTAGATCTGTCAATGTACAGACTGGATGGAACTATTGATCACCACAGGCACGGGTAGTATATCTCAGTGTCAATGTGCTCGTCTTGGAAGCATGACGACGCAGAGCAACACAGGTTTGAATCCCAGGTCCGTGCTTAGAAACATCTTCGGTATTAAGCGTGTTATAAATAACCAATTACAATTACTTTACATAAACATCTTGTTCGCTTTGTGTATTCATTATGAAGGAGGAAAGTAAGACACTTATCGGAGGGGGTGGCGGAGTAGACAGAGAATTTAGAAAACTTGGGGGAATAGTAGTTTGCAGCGATCCTGCTTTCAGAGTCGCTGGTATAAAACAATAGGGTGATAAGATAGAATGTCAAGGAGTTCAGATCAGATCATGAGTTGACCACCAGTTGCACACATGTATGGAACAAGCAAGTTACTGTACTAGGTTTGGCATCAAAAGCATGTGTGATCATGGACATTTTCAAAAGTGTTCACTCGTTCAATATGCTGCATCTTCCCCCCAAAAAATGAGATATAGTTTGACACTATGAGATTTAGATAGACTAACCTAAACTTTACTGTAAAGCATGGGGATGAGGCAGTGTTTCACAGTGTCAATACTGTAATTATGCATTATGTAACAACTTACATTTTTAGGAATGGTATTGCATGACAGTCTTTTAAAGAAAGAAAGAAAATTAAACATACTGATCTTTGCCGGACAGGATATTGTTACTGGTCTTTGCCGGACAGGATATAGTTAGCTTAATAAAAGTATCATCTCAATTTCTTCTGGTTTTCAATTATTTGAAACAGAATTTCTTGCCTAGCACTCACACACAGGCCGTTGGTACTTAAGAGTGGATGAGATGATTACTGCTGCACTCTCTCTCCATTACCCCCTTTGAACTTGAAGTGAACAGAGAAAAGAGGGTAAAGGAAGCCCCAGGGGCAAAAGAGGATGGCACGGCGAGCCGTGATTTCATTGTACAGGGTAACTTAAATAGCTAGCATTGCTAGACAAGTTCAATTTGATTAGCAAACCTACAGAATTGCATGGAAAATTGCAATGTGACACTGCTTATTTTATGCCTTGCAAGAAAGGATCTTAGTTCATCCTTTGAGCTCGGACTGGGGCTTTAACGATGGCTTGTAGGAGATTCTTCTTGAGACCGATACCATCCTTTGATATTTTATACCCGAGGTATCCACTTCACTGTAAAGACCGGAGGGGGGGGTCTGTACTTCTGCTCTCTATATGGTAGAGGAGAGACACAGAGACACCTGCCAAGATTCTCTAGTATTGGTAGTTGTGGTCGAGCAATCAAGGCCTAGCTTCTCGGGAGGTGATGCAAGCTGGTTCTTAAGTACAGTGTAGTCCCCGAGCACCCACGAAGGCATGTCCACACACTATCGGTTAAAACAGTCTTTAAATAATTAATATTCAACGTCATAAACACAATCACAATACCTTCACTTTGTACTCCTAAAATCCCCAATTGTAAATATGTACAATTCTAAAGTGGCACCACTAACGTTATTAGATCTTATTAAAGTGCATACGGTCAGAATGACACACAGATCAAAATAAAGAGGAAACCAGCAGTAGAGAGAGGAAGGAAAGCAAGATGGTTGAGCAATTGGCAGAATACTGGTAACTACCATTAAACACAGTTCTGTGTGGAGATCCCCCATCTCGGTAACCTCTAGAAGAAAGATACAAGCCCAGTCCATATATGGTTCCCACTAGACTTTCCAATAGTTCTGCAACCCCAAAGTACCTTGGCGTTGTAGCGTTCCTCGTCGGGGAAATCGACAAGCCTTCTTGAGTGCCCTCCCTTTAAGGCAGGAGTCACGGGTCGTTGAACGTCCGACGGAGAACAGGTCGAGCTACGACGATGAAGTGGCCGCGTCGTTCCTAGCGGTGCTCGCTGATGGGGAAGCGTAAACATCCTGCAAGGAAGAGGCGTGCGGGGCACCTCGATGTCAATAGTTCTGGATTGCAAAGAGTTGAAAAACTGTGGCCCAGCAAGGACATCGAATCATCGGCGTCTCTGTGGTCTTTGGGTGGCGGGAAACCCACCGGTGGATGCTCCTCGGTGCGTCGACGGTCAGGCCTTCTCCGGCAGGATACAGCGGCGACAATGCGGATGAGAGCGTCCTTGGATCTATGAAGTTCTTGGGCAACGGGAGCACGGCAGCTCCAGTCGGCGACGGCGGTCGGCGACAGTGGTGGACAACAGGCCGGGCGCTTCTCCTTGGAGTTCCGCAGCAATCCACGTATCGGGTCGGAAGGCTGTCGAAGGTCTGTCTACCAGGGAGCGTAGGCAAAGATCAGCTGTGCACGATGGTCCCTTGTAGCTCGGGAAGAGGGCACCTTACCAGGTCCTCTCTGGGTCAGTTCTTGAGTCACAACAGCTTTCAGATTGCGAAGGAGAGCAACAGCAATTCTTCTCATCCAGCAGGGCTCAAGGTTAAGCTTCAGTTACTCCAGTTACTGGTCGTAGTGGACTTCAGCTTCCGGACACGATTCCTAGCAGTGAGAGGTCCCCAGATGTACTGTGGATCTCCCATTCATTCCGCTGGGTCATACTCAAGCATCCAATCATGACTACGGGCATTCAGGCAGCCAATCAGGCACACGAGGTATTCAGGCCATTCACTTCTCTCCAGACACTCACACAAAGTTATGTGTATTGGGACAAGTACCGAGCCATTCAACACTCCAAGTTGCATTCATACCGGTTTCGGGCAGGGCTGTCTCAACCATTATGCCAAACACCAGATACTAGACAGTCACAACACAGAATGCGTATTCGTCACACACTCCATTCACCCAGGTCCCACCCACAGGCGTACCCACAACATACGGACGTTGAGAAGGCTCCAACCAGTCTGGTCGGCACTTCCCCACACTACCATATACGGAACTTCCACCCAACAACCAGTCAGGGGGAAGGGACAGAGGCAGGGCTTCCCGGGACTTCGGGAAGATCAAGGTAACAGGTGATGGAAAGCAAGAGGCCATGGGGGCCCTTTTGTCTCCATCGGGAATCTACCGATTCCAATGACAGGGCCTGGGCATCCCAAAATGGAGGACGCTCAGGGCACCAGTCATTTCAGCACGGAGCTGCCACCAGCCCGTACCCTGCTCTGTGGGTCACACACAGGTGCCCAAAAACATACACTAGGGGCACAGGGTTGTACCCCTACCCATGGGTGCCATAAGGGTATCCCATGGGTCTGTTCACCAAACCAAAAGAGAGAGAGCTGCACCGCCAGGAGTCCCACATGAACTCCTGCGCCGAAAACACGACAGAACACACGATAAAAAGCAGTAAAGGACAAGGATACGGAGGCCCTGTCCCTCCGATGCATATCCAGCATCACATTCACTCACTTTGTTCTTGAACTTTTCATATCTGAAGTGTTACCTATGTTGCGCAGGAGGGAGTCCATCGTCCTTTGGAATGCTGAAGCGGCTGATGACAACCCGATGGGCATGCGGGTGAATTGGTAGGTGCCAAACGGGGCGATGAAAGCCTTTAGCGGTCTTGACTCTTTGTGCAAGCTTATTTGATGGTATGCGTCTCTCATATTAAGTTTTGAAAAGAACCTGGCCTCTTTCATCATGAGTGTTAGTTTATTTATGCAGGGTAGCAGGTAATTGTCCATTATTACTTCGATGTGCAGACTGCGCAGGTCAATGCACAACCTGATGTCATTCGACTGCTGTTTCTTTATGAGTACCACTGGGCACCACCATTCGGAAGACTCCGCCGTTTCAATGGTTCCTTCATTATCCATTTTCACCAGTTGGGCCTGCAGAGCGCTTTTTGCAGTTGCAGCCACGGGCTTCACACTGTGCTGGACTGGGACTGCCTTTGGTCTCAGGGGGATTTTGTCTACATAGTAGGAAAACAAGGTGGGTGAATTCATCTCTCAACTCCGACGCTCCTCCTGTTCTGTTTCAGACCGCTTAATCATCTGTGCTGGGAACCAGCCTAATGTTCAGTTTGTGCTGGTCATCCTACCCCAATACTGCCGGACCCTCTTTGAAAAAATAAACTCTGGTCGTAGTCTGTCTGCCTTTTAAATTAAATACCCGCATTGATGTAGCCCAATAGTTTCACTGAGACTCCCCCAAACACAGTGGGTCTGTGTTTTGTCCTTCTTACTTCCACTTTGTGCTATCCCACCATGTCCTATGCTTGAATGAGCAGGATTGTTAGTTCTCACCCTGAGTCATCCATCACTCGATTTTCGTTGCAATCCACCTTCATCATACAATGTGGCTTTTCTCCAGTTACCAGTTACAACGTAATGCAGTAAAAACTGAGATTATCCTGTTCGTGCCCAAGGGGAGAATGGTGGATGAGAAGCAATCTTTCCCCCCATACATCCTTGGCGAGAAGTTATCATTCGCACATAAAATCAAAAACCTGAGCTGTGTTTGTCAGGATGATCTCGGTAGTGAAGCCCAGGTGGGAGCCAAGGTCAAGTCAGTCTACTACTCCCTGCAGATGCTGAGGAATGTACTCTCCTTACTTCCTGCAGAAGATCATGCAGTAGTTGTAGGGGCTATGACGAACACCCACTTAGATTATTGCAATAGTCTGTTGGCAGGCATTCCAGCCAAGCAGATATAGACTCCAGATGGCTCAGAATGCTATGATCAGATTGTTGGGGCAGCTGGGTAAAAGGGACCAGGTCTCACTGCTTTGCAGACCTTTCCATTGGCTGACGGTTGAGGACCGAATAATTAAGTACAAAGTAGCCTGTTTGATCTACAAATGTGTCAGTGGGTTGGTCCCAGAGTATCTCAGTGCCAAGTCCGTGGCTATCATCCTGCCAGAGTCTTGCGCTCAGGTGACAAGCTCCTGCTGATTGTTCCACGCTCCAAATTTGTCTCCAGAGGGGACAGGAGATTTGGAGTTTTCTGACCCAAACTCTGGAATCGTCTCCCAATGGAGATTAGAGCCAGTCAGTCGTTGGTCCAGTTTAGAAGGCTTTAAAATTTTATTTGTTCAATTAGTACCATCCAGCTTATGGATAGATTGTGTACATAATCTGCTTAAATTGCACATTGTTGAGGCTTTTTAATCAGCTGCGCCCGTATACAGTTAAGTCTGTCTTGGAGCGCAATATAAATAACCAAAATCAAATTCTCTTTTCAATGTTGAACTGTTCACCAGGATGACTGTAGGCCTATCTTCCTTGCATGCATCATCTCCACTCATGTCCATGTCACCATCTATGTACGTAACTTTCTCTCCCCGCCATTTGCAGGCTATCCCGTTATGACCATATCTCGTGCAGTTTGAGCATTCTTTGCTCCTTGTGGGACAGTCTTTGTCATTCGCCAAGTGGCGTGTGCTGGTACGTCTGTGGCATTTCAGAGGTTCTCTCTTCCCTCTCTTTTCATCATTAGTTTAGTTTAGTTTCTTTATTTATACCGCGCGCCGAACCCTGGGGTAACTGGGCGCCGGAGACTTAGATGCAATTACAACATGGCAGGACTTAGATGCAATTACAACATGTCAGGAATATACAATAATACAAGACTGAGAAATAACAGCAATAAGTGTGGCAGGAATATACAATATACAGTAATACAAGACTGAGAAATAGCAACAATAAGTGTGGGAGACCAGGATATGGAGGACCAGGTTGCAGGCTGGTCGACAGGGGCATGCGGAGAGGAAGTACATTAGGCAGAGTTTCTGTTGGCAAGCCAGGTTTTAGTTTTGGCTCTAAAAGTCCAAAAGGAGGGTTCTGTTCTGAGGGTTAGCGGCATAGCGTTCCATAGTTTGGCAGCTAGGACTGGGAAGCTGGCGCCGCCGGCTTTTTTTAGGGCAAATTTGGGAACGGAGAGGCAGTGCGAGTATGGCGTTCTGGTTGGTCTAGTTGAGGTGTGGCTGTGGAGGCATTTATGGACAATGACGAGGGATCTGAGGGTGATTCTATCTCGTACCGGAAGCCAGTGAGCATCTTGCCTGATGCTGGAGATGTGGGCGTGTCGTGGGATACTAAGGGCGGCTCTGAGGGCATTATTTTGAAGCACCTGTAGTTTGTTCAGGTTTCGTTCTGACGTGCCGAGAAAGAGTGTATTGCAGTAGTCAATTTTTGAGAGCACTAGTGCTCTGGCTAGCGTAATGCAGCTGGAGGCAGAAAGGAAGGGTTTGCAGGCGTTGATAAGCTTATTTGTGTAAGCTGTGGATGAGGCTGTGGCATTTACCTGTCTTTTGAGCGAGAGAGTGGAGTCTAGATAAACCCCAAGGGTTTTGATTTCTTTGGCAACTGTGATTTGGTTACCGTCTATGTTGATGGATGCGTAACGGGGGTCTAGTTTGTTTAGCCGTGGTTGGGAGCCGACAAGAAGGAGCTCAGTTTTCTCATCGTTGAGGCATAGCCCGTGCTCTGCCATCCAGGCTTGGATCTCCAAGTATAGATTGTTGATTCTGGTGGAGTCCTCGTCATAGCACCCTGATAGGGTGATGAGAACCTGGGTGTCGTCAGCATAGTTTGTGTATGTGACACCCAGGTTGTCTAGGCGGTCAAACAATAGCTTCGTGAAGATATTGTATAGGGTCGGCGAGACGCACGAGCCTTGAGGGACGCCGCATGTGATGGGGACAGGGAGTGCTGAGGCCCCCGGGGAGAAGACCCGGGTGGTTTGGTTGGTTAGGAAGGACTGGATCCAGGCAGTCGCCTGATTAGAGAAGGCCGCTGACGTCATCAGATGTTCCGTGAGGATCTGATGGTCGACGAGGTCGAAGGCTGCTGATAGATCTAGTAACAAGAGAATGGCTATATTACCCTTGTCCTTTGCCTCGTCCATCTGGATTTTTAGGTCCAGTAGGGCTGACTCTGTTCCGTGCCTTGGCCTGAAACCAGATTGTCTGAGACCCAGGAGGTTGTCTTCTTCCAGGTGCTTCTGTATTTGCAGGTAGGCCACTCTGTCTAAGATCTTTAGGATGTAGGGAACGGTGGTGATTGGCCTGTAGTTGGTTGGGTTATTGGGGTCTAGACTAGGTTTTTTTAGCAGTGGCATGACCCAGGCCTCCTTGAGGGTGCTGGGCACTGAGCTTGATTTGAAGGATGCGTTGATAAGGGCTGTTATGAAGGGGGCTAGCATGTTGGCGCCTTCCTGGATGATGGGAGCTGGGCATGAGTCCCCTTGGCATCTAGAGGGTTTGAGGCCCTTAATGATGCTTTCTACTTCTTTAGTGGATACTGGTGAGAAGGAGAAGGGAGGGCAGGTAGGTGTTTTGGGAGTAGTGGACGGTAGATGGTGGTTAGTTTTTTTGGTTAGGTTAAGCTTTTTCTGTTCGATTTTGGATTGTAACATGGTGATTTTGTCTGCTAGTGCTTTTTGAATCCTCTCACACCAGTCTGCATCTTTCACGCAGGTTTCTGCCAGAGTGGGGGGGGGATTCGAGCTCTCTGAGGATATTGAAGAGCTCTTTTGTTTTGGATTTGGCGCTCTCAATTCTGTAGTCATATGTCTCTTTTTTGGCCTTGAGGATGGCAGTTTTGTAGGTGGTGGCTGCTATTGAGAGTTGTGTTTTGTTGGAGGGGTTGGGCGTTTTTCTCCAGGTGGCTTCTGCGGCTCGTTTGGAGTTTCGGAGGATTTTTAGCTCTGGTGTGAACCATTTGTTCATGTGGGCTGCCGGTTTGGCTTTGGTGAGTTTGAGTGGGGCGATGGTGTCAACTGCTGATTCAAGTGTTTTGTTGTATAAGTCAGCAAGTTTCTCCGCGTCTAGGTTGACATAGTTTGTGGGGGTAAGGATGTTGTCTAAGAGTGGGCTGAGGTTTTGTAAGGTAATGTTGCGGTTATTTCTGCTGAGGGCTTGGGGGATGATGGGGGTAGGAGTGTTTGGTTGTGGTTTCCCTTGGATGGAGAAGGAGATGGAGTGGTGGTCAGACCATGCAGTTTGCTCGTTTTTTGTGATGGTCGTAGAGCAGTTGAGATCCGCTAGCCAGTCCAGGGTCCTACCTTTGTTGTGGGTGGGGTCTGTGATTCTGAGCTTGAACCCTAGTTGGGAGATGGTGCTTTCCAGGGAGAGTGCATTGGCATCATTTGGGTCACCGAGGCCGAGGTTGAGGTCGCCAAGGAGGATGATTTGCGATCCTGTTTTGGTGTTGGTGGTCAGGAGGTCAGATATCTCTTCCTCGAATGTGGTGATGGGGCCTGGGGGTCTGTAGAAGAGGTGTAATAGTATGGTTTGAGTAGCTGAGAGTTGAAGCTTGGCTGACAGAAGTTCTGCAGACCGGAAGCTAGGCGGTGGGGTTAATCTGAGGCCAAGGGATGTTTTGGCGATGAAGGCTACTCCTCCTCCTTTGCCTATGTCCCGGTCTTTCCTCAGTATTGAGTAGCCTTCTGGGATGGCGAGGGAAAGCGCTGGGCCTGCTGCTTGGTGCAGCCAGGTTTCAGTGATAGCCAGGAAGTGCAGGTTGTTAGCAGAGATGAAGTCTGCGATATCTAGCGCATGGGCGACCAGGGAGCGGGCATTGATGAGGGCGCCCTTGATCAGCGGCTGTTTGGATGTGCTCAGGGGGGCTGTTTGGGTGATGTTCAAGATTTGGGCGGCGTTAGCTAGATAGTGCGCGGGAAGAGGGGAGTGTTTTTTGGTGAGTGTCGTAGGGGTTATGAACCGAGAGCCGAGTCTCAGGTTTCTGTCTTTCAATGTGCATGGGTTCCAGGGAGAGGGTGGTGCAGCAAATCGGCGGATCCATTCTATGGGGCTGAGGGAGCCGTTAGGCTGGTCAGTGTGTTGGGTCTCGAGGAAACCCATAGTCGAGGTGTATGGAGGATGTTGGGTTGGGTTGGGTGTGCTTGTGGTCGAGGTTTGTGGTGGGTGATGTTGTTGTGGAAGAGCAGGGCAAATGTGGCCGTTAGGGTGAGAGTGGATAAGAGGAGGTTTGCCATGGATGGTCAGTGTGCGACCTGGATATGATGTGGAGAGGTCGACTAGATGGCAAAAGAGTGGGTTGCGGTGGATAGGAAGCCGCCTAGTAGTCGGAGTAGCGGGGTAATGGGCAGGCACAGTGACACAATAGATTAAGGCACAATGGCTAGCAAGTAGACTGTTCTTAAATGCCCCTAGGGTTGTCTGTCCCAGAACACACTAAAATGCATATGTGCCAGAGGGCACCTAGAAATGCCAGGTACAGGTTGTGTGAAAATTGCCAGAAAATCGTCAGATACAGGCATGCAGAGTGGCCCCTAGATTTAGAGTAGCGCAGATGTGCAGATAAGCAATTAGGATCAAAAATATCAAGCGTTTGAAGTTAGCACAGCAGTGGATCGGAGTGGCGCATGAGTGCAGGGTGGCACAAAGATTCGGGATAGCGCCTGGATTGGGAATAACGTCTAGGTTCAGGGTAACACTTAGTTCAAAATAACACCTAGATTCAGCCTAGCACCTACATTCATTCCGAGTAGCACTTAGAATAAGCGTGACATGCGTTTGGAGTTTAAGTACAGTATTGAGTTTGGAGGCTATGGTGATATGTTGCACAAGGACACATTGGGCTACAGGTCAACAGATCTAGGGTAGTTGGTGAGCAGATCAGCAGAACAAAGGCAAATGATCACAATGCAGTTAGAGGTGGTAACTAGAATTGCATTAGGCTGACAGAGCATAAATGAGGCACAGTGCAGTTTTAATAACCACTAAATTCAGAGAGGCGAATGGACAGATCAGCAGAGCAAAGGCAGAGAGTTTTATATATATAAATCGGAGAGTCATAGAGTAGTTTGGCGTAGGATCTTGTCATAGTGTCTAGATTTGAAATGTTGTAAATGGGCTGTGAGCCAGTCAAAATAGAGTGTGGTCAGACCCGATGAAGGAGGGTTCAAGTAGGCGTGTGATTTTGAGAGGATTTTGCCTTGCATTTAGGCATGGAGCGCTCAAATCATCCTGAAGGGCATAGGTGTCGCGGGTGGATGCTACCTTGGGAGGCTGGAGTTCGGTGGCCAGGGGACTGGCAGGTGGCAGGATCGGCAGGTAACAGGCAGAGAACAGGCTCCAGCCTTAGTCTCGAGGGCCTTGGACAGAGAGGGCCGGCTTCGCCTGCCGGCGTCCAATGGCTGGAGATGTGGTGCAGCTGGCCAATCAGGCAGGGCCAGGAGTGCTGCTGTGTGCCTGGTAAGGCACCACTTGAATTCGCCTAGAGTGCGGCGGCCATCTTTGAAAGGGGTACCTCGTGTACCAGAGGCTGTGATTAGGGCAGTAAAGTGCACTTCTCAGTGCAGGGCTAGTGCAGAGCTACTTGGCCTCTTAGTGGGGCATCAAGGTGCGCTTGTAGGAGATTGTGCAACGAATTCCGAAATTCGAGCACAAAGAATGCGCAATGTGGTAGCGCTTACCGGAATTCGGCATTGATCTCACATCTGAGTTTGTCTCTGCCCTTTCCATTCCACAGCATATACATCAGTGGCCTATGCAGCTACTGCCATTTCTTTGTGCCTACACAAGGTCTCTTCCTCTGCTCTGGCTATCTGGACAGCTTTATCCAATTGTTAAGTTGAGGAGTAGCAGTCTGTGCAGTCTGATGTGTCTTTCTTTCGTGGCTTTTGCTGTGGGAAGAGCCATTAACTTAAAAGCACCATACGACCGCAAAGCGGAGTTTAGTCGAGGAGTTGCAGTCTTTGCAGTCTGCTGTGTCTTTCTTTCGTGGCCTTTGCTGTGGGAAGAGCCATTAACTTAAAAGCACAATACGACGGCGGAGTAGAGTTGAGGAGGTGCAGTCTGCTGTGTCTTTCTTTTGTGGCCTTTGCTTTGGGAGGAGCCATTAAAGTAAAAGCACCATACGACGGCAGAGCGGAGTTGGGGAGAGTTGAGGAGGTGCAGTCTGCTGTGCCTTTCTTTTGTGGCCTTTGCTTTGGGAGAAGCCATTAACGTAAAAGCACCATACGAGCGCGGAGCAGAGTTTAGGAGAGTTGAGGATTTAGCAGTCTGTGCACGCCTGCCGCCGGCCGCTTCTAAGGTAACCTTTCTATGCCTATGGGGAGCGGTAACTTGGCTACATTGTTACCTCTAGTGCCCCTATGTAAACTGGTAGCTTAGTGGTTTAATTATTTTGCCACCCTGCTAGTGGTCCCCCTGGGAAGTTACATCGTTACGAACTGCAGGGGTGGGAATTCTCCTCTCGCGCTATCAATGGACGGGCTTATTCAGGACCGAGGTAAGGTGCTCTGGAATAATTTTGTTTCATTTGAATTACGTTCTACGGTGCTGTCTCAAGAGACTGAGACTCAGGGACTTGCTATAATAAGAAAAGCAGTTTGACTTTTTCCAACATAGGAAATTTGGAAACCTGGAATTTTCTTCTGGGCGCTATTGGCTGCTATAACGGTGCTTAGGTCTGATTACTGCTATTGTTTATTGCATGACAGGCGGTGGTCGTGGGCTTTAGGTTGCCACAGATTAATGAGTCGTATTAAGACAAGTTGGCTCAGACCAGGTGAATTTTAGCAAGAGACTACAAGTGTTTGTTGAGCAGAAAGCACACGTTCACTTATAATCCAGGAGCTGCTATCAAAGGACAAGCATAGACACATGCTCTACATAGTATAGGCTCCATTGAATACAAACTAACGTGAAGTCCGCAAAGAACAAACGCATAGTCTGTTGCTTGGCTCTAGCAAAGGCGATGAACAGGACATGATGACTTCCTCTTTCTAGTCACAGAATAGCTGCTCCCTGTCTGAAATGGCTAAATTGAAGGGATGCCTTTTTCACACCACCAGTCAGATCAGAGAAGCCATGGACAGGAAGTACGATATCAAAAATACACACGGGCGGTTGAACGTGTGCACGGACAAGTATCGCTCTCTAGCTCTTCAAAAACGCCTTCATTATAATAGGGTTTGAAAGTGGGCTAGGAGAGAACAACACGCTTTGCTTGTTACCCTAGCAGAAGCACATTCACTCTAAGGGAAATATCCAAGAGTCAAAGACAGTACCTGTCTCTTGATTTTGCAAAGCAAAGCACAGGAGCAGGTTCAAGCTCTAGACTAAATTTCCAGGGCGAGGAAATTAAGCACAGGTTTTAAGGCAGACCAAGTCCCACTTTAATATAAAGAGCACAACAGGGCGCGACGGGACACACACACAGCACTGGTGAAGAAATCATGGGGGGTTGGAAAGAGACATCCATTGCAGTTCCCCGAGCAGAAGGCACAAACAAAGGCGTGAGGAGGCCCGATCGATAGGAAGTCGTGGTCCACTTGCATGCCGCCCAGCAAGGCCTGAAAGCATGAGTTTGAATGTGGAAGTCAAACTGTGTGCATATTCTGAGACTAAAGGCGTGTTTTATTATGTTTCACCACTCTTGAGCATACCGTAGCTTAGTGTAGACCAACATAACAGACTCCATGTTGCTGAAGCTGGGATCTTAAACTGATTAATTGTACTTATTCTGTATTAAATATAAATCATGCTTTAAGCTTATGCAATAACGCTCTTCACATGATTGGTAATATGTTCCATAGCACGTGTAATGAGAATTAGAGCTGGTATAGAACAGAAGTACTATTAAATATATTGACTTGCTACCTTCAAGTGTCAGCTTCATATTTCTGAGTAATGCTTCATACTGAGGTCTGAGTCCAAACGAATTACACAAACATTTTTCCTGGCTGTATTATGTCAAGTATGTCAAGGGGTGCAAACACTCAAGGAAACAGTCCTAGCGCTCAACTAAATCCCTAGGGGCATCCCCTGCCATAGAATATGACGTTTGATTCCCTGCTCACTTCACACAGCCCTATTTTGGGTGGAGGGAGGGCGGCAGAAAATCACGCCCCATAGAGGCAATTCTGTCAAGGTCTTGGAGCCGACACAGACCTACACCCGTTTGTTTGATATTGAAAACTCTCCTTTATAGCGAGGGCGCCATCCACGCTGAGCTGTAATTGTTGTTGGCTTGGGAGCTTTGGAGTCATCTTGGCACCGGACCTTGCTCCTGCCCTACGACATTGTATGCAAATTAGAAGTTGCAGCATCTCTTAGCTTGTGTGAGGGACAACGCTACCCATAGTGTATGGGGGATTGAGTTGTTGTGCTACAAAAGGACGGCGACTGTGTGTACTGAGCTGTGAACTGCTATGACTTTTCTTTATTGAACCTTTGACAACTGTGTTCCTTTTTTTCCAAGCTTGCTTGTTTTATTTTTTTATATCTATTTGTCTCAGCTCTACATTGACGTGAGGCGACTGTGGGCCTAGGGCCTTTGAGCCTCATTGTCTCTTACAACAGAGAAAGCTTCACTTTGTTCTTTACTGATGGCATCGTGCCTTTGAGCTGCTACATTGTATGCCACGGCCATTATAACTTCTTGGATTAAACACATTTTACTGTGGGGCATTGCTGACTGGTGACTGTGGGCACTGTGCCTTTGAGCCGCCTCAGCGCTAGCCTCGGCCTTTGCATTTTTTTAGCTTTGAACTATACCCTTTTGGAAGTGTCTGCTTGCACCTGCTTTGGGCTAGGAGGTAACGGAGGGTTCTGCTAATAGGAAAAACCCCAGCACCCTGTGATAGTGGGTGTGCCAGGGTCCACGGCTTACTTAACCACTCTTGACCTTGGCGGTCTGAGAGATCTTTATTTTCAGTGCCTTCGCTGTTGTGCTTTCTACTCTTAACCGGCATTGATAACTACCACGCACTATTTCATTTCTCTACTCTCTCCTGTCCTCCTCTGTGTTCCCCACACTGGAAACATGGCGACTTTGAGGAGTGGCTTTGGCCTGAGTGGGGAAAACAGCTTGAAAGAGACAGGCTTAGTCTCTATTAAGACATCTACCATGATTGGTAAGGTGGCGCTCACCTCAGACTTACTGCCTAGGTTATTGCCTAGGTCAACAAGTTATCCATGAGAAATGAGGAACACTCTGTCTGAGGAGGGAGCACGGGAGACGAAAGAGATTGATCCTTTGGGGCTGGATGATGTATTGGCTGCTGGTATACCGACTGAGAATGGCAAGGGGGGGGATCTTGTATAGGCATATCGTTCATAACTAATGCTGATCTGCAAACACTTGAGAGCACAAATATCAGTGGGGATGTACTGGAGTTGACAGATGCCGAATGCATACAAGAATGCCTTTTGGACCCACCTGTTCTTGTAACAAGGAAGGTGGTTAGATTCCATGCTTCCACACCTCAGCATGCAAGTCAATCTAGTAATGTGAGAGGAGCTAGAGGCTCGATGTGCTGCAAGAACTCATTTAACAGCAGGGGTTCTGATGGTTTCCCCGGTGAAATGATGGCTTCAACTGTGGCTTCCACATCTGGCTATCCTAATGTTTTTGTTTTGGGGAAATCAGGTGAGGAACATCTGCTTAAATCCAGATCCTAGAGATTGTTTTTTGAACTGGGGGGTCTATGGAAACCCACTGTCCTTGCCCAAGGGACGAAGAGAGGGAGACTCTCAAATCAACTTCCTTGGAGCAGCATCAAGCGAGCCTCTGTTTGGAGGATTCATTTCATCAAGCTGCTAATGCAACAAGTGCGCTGCTTAAGGACATCTTCGATTTAGTTATGCCCTCTATTCTAGATGAGTCTTCTTTTACAAGAGAATGTAGGCGTATGTCGGGTGTTGGGGGGCAGTGTGTGTGATGGGCCGAATACTGGCATATGTCGAGATGGGTGGTCCAGGGGAGATCGGCCCAATCGAGCTGCAGAAGAGTGTCTAACTAGGGGACCCAGAGGGATAATGGGTCGGGAAACACGGCCCAGCTAATTTTCCCTGTGGGAGTACAGGGAAAGCTTGATTAATGCAATACGGCTAAGATTTCTATGCCAAACACGGCTCTAAGCACTGGTGTTTCATGTGCTTTTGAGGTGAGGGAAAGGTGCCCTAGTTTGTTCGTTCAGATGGAGCCCATCATTGAGCTTGGAGTGCCTGTTGATCTTACTTCAACTACGGAGTCCCCCAACAGGGAAGGCGCTAATTCACAGAACCTCTCTGATTGTACAAAATATACCCATGTGATGGGGTTTTTGAGTTGATATCCCCATTACTGTCAAATCTGCATGTTAGCTTGAACCTTTCCCATAGGACCCTTCGTGATACGCAGGAGAATCTGGGGGAGGAGTAGTGAATGGTCAAAAAATAGCCTTTAATGAACTCTTGTTACGTATGGCATTACTGGATGGCTTTACTAAGGGGATAATTCCATCTAATGATGACACCAAGCCTGACAAAGTAATGCCAGACAAATACAATGAACGATTACTGAATTTGGATGCTAAGGTGACAATGATATTAGAACTATTATCCTCTAGGGACTATATCCCACTTAACACTCCTGAGGGCCTAAGTGTGGATCAAGTGGTCAACTCAGAGACTGCCCTTGAACAAACATATGAGCGGCAGGCTGCTGTTGCTCCTGATAGTCCGTCGGCTCTTGTGAAGGCCTTGGGGCAGATGGATGACCCGGAGGCACAGCAAGATGTCGAGTTGGTGACTGGTGTACTATCCCCACCCATAACCAACTGTGAAAACTCAGACTCACTGAGGAGATCTCATATAAGGGGTAAAAAATGTAAGAAAAAGTCTAAGCACGTTAAAAAAACTAAAAACATGCCCTTGGCTAAGTTGAGAGGGAGGAATTCCAATCTATAAGGTCTTCGACAAATATATGAGCGAGTCAATCAAACTGAAACTAACCCTCATAGGGAGCATCTACGAGGGGGAGGTTGCTCTGGTTCCAAGAAGCCCTCGGAACCTCAGGTTACCCCTTAAACTAGGTCTGGGGCTAGTGGAGAAGGGATCATGGAGGGCCCAGGTATATCTATGGGACCTGATGCCGGGGTAACAGGGATAATTTTGCCTGAGCGTGCACAGACTAGGCAGACAAGGATCACTGCTTTTGGCAAGATCATTAGTATGACCCACGCCCGGGTCTCTTTTGGATCGCAGCTCATGGTGAATCCTTTGATTAGTGGAGAGGGAACTTTGCCTACAAAGATTCAAGAGGGAGGTCCTATTGATCCACCTACGAGTAACCATCCTCTGAGTAATAGTCAAATAGTGGAAATTAGTCCTCCCACCTTGAAGGCTACCTTGGGCCCCCAAGAACAGCATACGACAGTCGAACTTTTGGAAGAGGGGACTATTCATACTATTGGTAAAATTGCTGGTTGGGTGGACAATGATAAAAATTACAGATCTACAAGGCTCAATAGTAATAGTCTATTAACCATCTTTAAAAAGATTCCTCTCCTGAGATCCATAACCTTGGATGATATTGATGCTATTTCCTTGCCTATTGTAGACAATCATCGAATGATCAGCTATTTCCATTCGGAGATAGTTGCAAATGTGGTCTGGGGTCAAGGGAAAAATGTACTATATTTGGGTTATAAATTAGTGGGATTGCAAAGTACGGTGGAAGCTAAATCCTTTCTAGCTTTCAAGGAACCCGACACTGTATTAAAAGAGGTGGTTAGGATGACCACTCTTACTCTACCCCGAAACTTGGGTGACGCATTGTCATTCATCACTAGCCTCTTGGGAAATGGTCAGGAGTGGTCTTGTATACAGCAGGCCCTGAAGACCTTTGAGATCATTAGACAAGGATCAGGGCATGGATGATACTATTGCGATCGAGGTGATCTTGTGGAATAAGTGTGGAGGTATGAATGTTTAAATTTATGGCTAACCCTATTGTCAGCGGCCTCCCTCGTATTTATATGTTTCAAGAGACCATGCTTCTGTCCCATCCTGTGTTAGAATGTTTTTCATATCATCTCTTGCCCTGCAGTCGGGGGTACTGGGGGAGACCTAAAGGGGGACTTGATGTAGCCTTCGATGGTAACATGGGTATTAAATGGGAAACCATGTGTAGTAATGAATGGTTGTTGGCGATTAAGCTGGACCTGGGCCCTTGCCTACATCCTATTTTGCTACTGAATCTCTATTGGAATCCCTCATGGGTTATGTTTGAAACCATAGACAAGGGCCTGGTCGATCTTCTCCAAGCCCGGTACAAAATGGGCTGCGGCAAGCATATAATCCTAAGAGGTGACTTCAACTCGTTTTGCGCCGAGGGAGCCCTGTGGCATGACACTAGGGCTACTCCTACATATTTACACCCCAACACCAAACGAGGAATACACTGGGATCGCTTTCTTGCGGATTGGGATATGTCCTTGTTGGATCATTCTCCATCTTCGCATTCTCCTAGGCACACATGGCATAGAGGGGACTGTAGCTCTCGAATTTTTTTTTTTTACGTTTCTAATGATTTAAGGACCAACTGTAGCTACTTGAAACATATCACCACTGAATTAGGGGATCATTCACAGCTAATTTTCTCCCTGACTATCCTCTTCCTGATCTTTGAATTAAGACCGGACCTAGTTGGGCTCTCCGTAAAAAAGAGGGGGAAAGTGGTAATTTGGAATAGAAAGACTGTCCTTAAATTGAGCCATCAATTGACAGCCTCTCTGATGAATTTGAGCCCCTCTTCCCTTCTGCGAAATACAAGAGAACGTTTCGAGGATCCTCACTATAACATCATTTTGGCCTGTATTTATAAAATCAGACGTCAATGCTCACATTAAGCTTGGCAGCTACCGGGGCGATGATAGAGTATATCAATCAAAGCTACTTAAATGCAGGAAATTGGGCGCTTTAAAAAAACAGTCTTTGTCTGCATTAGACTATGTGGCTGCTAAATCTAAAATTTCCCAAACGCATAAGAGCTTGGTCAAATCCCTGAGGATGGATGCATATCTAAGGACTCATCAGACTATGTTGGAGCATCTTTGCAAGGGGAAGGATGTAAAATTCTGGTCTACTATTAATAGGACCCTTGACGATACTGATGGGGGTGGGGGGGTATGGAATGCCCAAAACAGGCCAACGCATGGGTTGAATATTATACTTAAAAATACTCCCTGCCTGTGAACTTTAGTGACACAGGAGGCCTCGAGTTGGGAAATCCTGTTGAAGGCCTGTGTCCATGGGAAAGAGATGACATTTCTTGGGCTAGATGTAAACTTATGTCGTCCTGTTCCCTGGGACTGGATGGCATCTCTCCTTTTATCCTCAAAGAGGCATCTGTGCTATGGCCATAACCTTTGAAACCCATGTTTGACCATATCTTCCGGACTCCTACTATTCCTGCCACTTGGGCGCAATCAATCATTATACCAGTGCATGAAAGGGCAATGTACTCGACCCAAACAACTACAGGCCCATTGCCTGATAGATGCTACGAGCAAAGTTTTTTTCCATCCTCCTCTTGAGGGACCTTAATCGAGTGATTAAAAAAAAGCAACCCTTTGAGCCAGTTTCAGGTGGGGTTCGGGAAGAGCTGGGAACCCCCCTTAATGCGACCATCACGGCTCATCTCTCTCCCCCTGCTAAGTTGGGTAATACTAAGTTGGAATGGATGACCTTTGCAGAGGATTTCATCCTGTTTGACAGAACTCTGCGAGGCCTGAGAAGGAAAATGCATCTATTCTTTACCTATGCCCTGGCTAATAATCTCATGCCCAACACGTCTAAATCGAAGGTCTTGGTCTTCACGAGGGGAATCAAAGTGAAGGCAAGATCTTGGGCGATGGGTCCAGAAAGTGTGGACCAGGTCAAGGCTGTCACATACCTTGGGTACAATCTCACTAACAAGGTCAGCATTAAATTTTGGAGAAGTAACCTCTTTGCTAAGACAACCAAATCAGTTTCCCAACTTACCTTTCTGAGGCACAGAGTGTGTAAATTCTCCCTGCTCCCTCTGAAGTGTTATCTGGCCAAGTTTGAACCTACGATCGTGTATGGCCTTGATCTGCATATCCACGATAGGGGCCCTACATCATAGAAGGGAAGCTATGGAAGGAGATGCTGAGTCTTTCCCTGGCTATCCCTAACGCAGCTATAAGACACGAGCTCTGTCTTATATCTTTGAAGGCCAGGTATATCTGGAAACGGCTTTCCAGCGTATCACCAGCAGGGTTAATGTCACAAGGCAACACAGTAACTATAATGAAATATCTGACAACAGGAAATATGCTAATGCTAGCAGTGTCTTTAGAACTATGAAATTCATTATTTTGTAAAGTTGTGCACGATTGAGTGTGTGCTCCTCAGCAATAACTTTTGGTTCATTGAAGTTTTAAATATGTGCTTGACCTCCAGTATTGAATTGAGTGCAAGACACCGTCCGTCTTCAGCCGTGAGATGTCTTCAAAGTGGCTGGCCTTCAGGTATAGTTGTATCCCATGTATTGATGCAAACAGATGTTGTGGTCATTGAGGAGAGCTCCTAGAAGTGCCATGTGAATGTTACAGATGATTGCTAACAGGATGGAGCCCTGGGGGACTCTGTATGTGACTTGATGGCATAACAATCTAAAATGGCCCACCTGGAATAGCTGGTGCCTGTCCTATAGGCAGAAGGCAAACCAACTGAGTATTTACTGGCAAGGATTGTGAGAGGAGTTGTGTGATCAACTGTGTCGATTGCTGCAGAGCAGGACTAGGAGACATGTACTCCCTTTTTCCATGACCTGCAGGCATGGTCATTACACTGGTGCTATCACTTTTTCTGCACCCAGACTTGTAATCTGGTGAAAGCCCTCAGTGATTTATTTATTTAGTTTCAGGGCTATGTTTTATTTCAATTGGCTTATCTGGGAAGGTTGGTGATTGAACCACAGTGTGTAAGAGTGTCCTAGTGTACAGCCACTTTTTTGAGAAGCAGCATATTAAGCCTGTTTTGATAGATGAAGTTGATGTCCTTTGTGGGACGGGTGCATTGGTAATAAGGGGCAACAGTGCTTGGCCCGTTATGGATCTGATCATGGTGGACAGTGCAGCGTCATCCTCATATATGGAGAGTCTAAGAGATACACGGATAGCTGCAAGCTCGTCAGTCGAGATGCTCTTTGTGGACACACTCTGATGGGTTTGGTGGGGCCTGGGTTGGAGGTGGTCGAATTATCAATAATGTTTGTCCTGATGTTGGGGATTTTGTCAGTGAATGCATTATTAATGTCAGGGAACTGTTTGACAATTTCTGAATTTGAAGTTCTGGAAAGGGGGGCGGGTGGGATGGGTTACAGCAGTGTTTTATTGCCTGAAAGAGCACAGCTTGTGAAAGCGTGGCCTTTATTGTTTTTATTAACTTTTGAAATGATTAATAGCGCAGTAGTGAGGGACGTTTTAGAATACTGCTCTTAGAGTGGGAGTGAATCATGAAGAGCGCAGCCTACCTCTAAGAGCAAAGCCTTTATGATGGTTCTACCTTTTCTGTAAAATGCACTGCTATTTCCCATGATCCTGTCATGCAAGCAGTGTTGCACTCTGCAAAATGTCTCGGATGAAGTTCCGGGATAAGAAATTAATATGGCATGCTGCGAGTCAACAATAAAACGTCACTCGCTTCCTCAATTGTGCACATGCGCACATCACATCATTTCTTACTCGGCACAAAGTGTGTCCCTAGCCACTGGGTAGTGCACGTTTTGAGCCCTGGAGGTGTACACGGGTTTGGGACAGCAGCACTTTAGGAAGTTGTGAACTATTAGATGAGTCAGTTCGTTCCCTATCTGATTGGTCTGTGGGAATTGGCCAGCTAGAGTTGTGGCTGGCTAATATGGCCAGTCTCTTTCCTCCGTAAGATGTAGTCGAATGTCCATTTGCTCTATCTGGTGACTGCTTAATACCACTTTGCGATTAAGGAACCTGTTGTCTGTTAATGACCCTTCTTTCCAATGGCCCCTCCCGTCTTTCAAAACGAAATCCTGGGGATATATATGTCCTAATAAAGAATGCAGTCTCGGAGGAAACCATCCACTAAGTGCATGGATAACATGTAGCGTGATCCGCAATGCACTTAATTAAACATGCAACTTTCATGAAAGAGAACACACTGGGGCGAGACATTGTTGGAAATCCCCACAGTAACATTTACATTTTTTGATGGTAAGATAAATTCAAGAAAGGAAACCTAGCACCGCAAGTTAAGCACTCGCCAGAGACATCTCTTTCCATTCTACAAAACAAGGGTTCAAACCTCTGCATGGTCGATTCAATCCTTCATCCACCCAAGGTTAACAAATAGAGTCCCATGAAACATTGAGCCTGTGACATATGTATCCAGCGCTATATAAAGATGGCATTATTATTATTACATTTTAAAACATTTGCAATGCTATGGTAATCATATGTATTGAGCGCTTGTATTTGTATTTTCGGTATTTTTCTCAATTTGGTAAATATTGGCTTCATACATTTGTTGCCATTGTAAATAAACGTGTTATTATCGACTTACGATGTTGTGTGTTTGCTTTTGCTGCAACTCGATGATGTAACATGTCTGCTGTAACTCCCTATCCTGGGAGGAGAATGTATAGGATCCTTGGGCAGTGGTCTAAATTGCTCTGTTTATCCTCTTTGCTTTAGGCTCCCTGATCATGGCCACTGGATTCCTATTCTCTCAACGTTCAGTGAGCAAGGTCCTTCTGCACCGTGGTGGCCAGATGCTCACCTTCAACACGTCTGCACCCTTCGGAGCCGGCTCCTGCTTCACAGTGCCCCTGCGCCATGTGTCTTGCATGGCCCACCGCAGTGAGGTGCCCTCCATGATCCCCCTCAAGATTAAAGGCCGACCACTCTACTTTTTGCTGGACAAGCAGGGGCAGGTGTTTAACGCCAAGCTCTTTGACATCACTGTAGGGGCCTACCGCAAACTTTAGCCTGCATGAGCGGAGTTGGAGGACACTTACTGAAGTGGTGGAAGGTAACAGCAAATTCTGGAATGTTGCCATGGGAACTTAATGAAGACTTTAACGTGGTTCTTTGACACTTATTTCATGTGCTTCCTGAAGAAGGGTAGATTATGAGCTGTTCCTGGTTATTTTGGGGCACCGATGGAAGGGAGACTTCAATCTGGATGTGATGGGTTTGTCCGTTTGCTTTTTAACACCACGCGTTTGTTACATTGTGAGTGCCTGCAATAAACTCTACGCTGGGCAAAGTGGGTTCCTTAGCTCAAAGGTCTCCAACATGGCAATCCTCCTGGACGAGGGCAGAGCTGTTCAACTGCTTGTTAGCATGCACGTGTGTGCATCCTGGAGCGTGACCTGACACACGGACAAGGCACTAAGATGGGATCCTTTTCTCAGTTGGAAGAACCTCTGGATGTTGGCTCTGATGGAAGATTAGGTCCAACTCTAGGAATTCATGTCCCTCTTTCCCGTGTAAAGGCCACAAGCGCGCGTTTTGCCTCTCTCTGATGCGCCAGGTGTTTTCTTGTCCACATTTTGTGGGCAGTGGCTGTAAAATCACATACTCGCGGATGCAGGTTTAGCTGATCCTTAACGCTTTGCTTTCCTCCGACTCGTAATGGATGGATGCTGCCCCTATCTTTCACAAGTTGTGGTGTGCCTGTTGCAGCTGAGTTTGTGTACCATCTGTTTGGTGTGAAGAAGTGGGATGTTCCTATTGTGTCCTTGCAGTCCCTTGACATGTGTCGCCATACGCTGTACTGTGGCGGGACAATGTAGCTAAAACCCAGCCGATGATCATGTGGCAATAAAATGTGATTTATTCATCATGGTGTTGGGTGTTCTACCTACGTAGCCCCCCCAAAACGTGTAAGAAGGAGGAGAGGGAAGATGTCAGGAACTTCAAATCACCAAAATGGCAGGGTTAATGGAAGGGCAAAAATATCAGAAGCGGGCACAGCTGTCTTTTTTTTTTTATAATTCTTTCTGAGTTTGTCTGAATTTTAATAGGAGCTATCAGGCTACAGACGATCCCATGAGACAAGGATCCATTCACTACAAACAAAAATAACCAGGTTGAACCACCTGCTAATGCGTGATGCTCTCTGAATGCTCAGCACATGCGCTGGTGATTCGTATAACTTAGTTTCAATTATTCTTTTTTTAATTTCCTTCATAAGATCCATTCACACTCTTTCGTACATCCTTGTATATTCTGCAGTTATAGCTTCAATTAATAACCAAATCTTTTTGTGAAAATAACAGGAAGTTCTTTATTCCAAATTATAAGCCAATGATGGCTCTTTCTTTAGGCAGAACAGGCTCCTAGTTCTATATGTAGCTATGAGCCAATGCATTTCGGAGCTTTACTCCCTCATCCGGGCTATATTTGCTAAATAATGATATGAAAGGTTATTTATAACGCACTTAATACCCAGAGGTTTCTAAGCGCGGACCCAGGGATCGATCCTGTGTTGCTCCGTGTCGTCTTGCTTCCAAGGTGAGCATGTAGCCGCTGAGCTATCCTCCTGAGACATTTAATAGCCACATTTAATACAGTACGTGAAATTACATTCAATATATACCATTGTGCGCCATGTTTGTTCATATTATACAGAGGAAAGAAAAAGCAAAATATCTCCATAAGCATGATTATATTCATTACGTTCAGCTTAGAAAAATGAATATTCGTAATTGCAACTTTCAAATGTATGGTAAATGTCATAAATCATACTTTCACGACTGAGTCTTTCCACTGTAATAAAATCATAAACGGTAAGTACGATTGACGTAAATGTTGTGGTTACCTGTGCCACCACGTGTATTTAAATTAACATCAAATACCTTTGATTCCCCGACTTCCCTTGTTGGAGTCACTTCGCAATCTAAATGGTTACCTGTACAATTATTCATATTAGTTTGCTAACTTCTCGAGTCACCCGATGTAAAAATCTTGTGCGATCGTGACTCACCTAAGGCGGCTGAGAGGAAATCCGCACTTGCCGTGGCGAACCTCGAGAGCGCGCGTCGCTCTAAAGCATTTAAATGTAACTATGGAGACCTGGTTGGGCGTCGCAATGCAGCAGCGTTGTGCTGACTTGCCTATGCCTCGCGTCCCACCCTCCCATGGCAATGGGAGGGCGGGACCTGGTCTCGGCATTCATGTCAATGTTCCCATGGAACTGTCACGTTGACGTCCCCATGACTACAGGGGCGCGAGGAGGGGGGAGCAGGAGGAGGAACGGGAAGTGACGGAGGGAAGGGGTTGGGATGTGAAGGGCAGTTGGAAGTTGTTAGTTAATAAATACGGACATGTATCCTGAGCTCTGTGTCTCATTGCTGCGCCATGCGTTTTACCCTGCGCTAGGCCACAACAATGGCGACGGCGTGAGCAGAGCGGCCCTCGTGAGGAGTGCACTGCGGTCTGCCCCCCAACGACCCCACATCAGTGACCGAGCGCTCAAAGGCGCGGCCCCTCCCGGCTGGCCCCTGCACCTGGCGCAGGCCGCGGCGGTGAGCACGGGCAGTGGAAGCCCCGCCCGCAACAAGTCTCGAACGCAGCAGGGGAACGCTGCATCATACGTGCGCACGGCACACACACGTGCCTCCAGTGGTGGAACACTGCGCAACGCACAGTAGGCCAGCTGCCCTGCACGCACGTGATATCCGGAGGAAGAGCGCCTGCAGCTCCAGGCCTGGAAGGAAGGGAAGTTGCACACATAACCTGGGCATTTGCCCAATAGTTATGCCATTTGTTTCCAACATTACTCATTTTATCAGCCCCTTCCGTTTCCCCTCTAGTAAGGTGCTGCATGAGACATTTCCTTTGTTTGGCATAACAAGGCCGCAGATTTATTTATTACATATACAAAAACCACTGCAAACAGGTATTAAATTTTTGATCCAATAGGTGTGGCGACTGCTCCTCGTCCTGCTTCCCCCTTTTTCTCCATACTGATTGCAGGCATAACTCCCCCAAGGCCTTCGAGTCTGAGAAACCGCCTGCCCCTGCAGGTCTTTGCGGACTGGGAGAGCGCCGTTTGTTGGGGGGAAGTTGAGCCCCAATTGCTACCGCCAGACACCCCCGCCGTTTAGGCTCCCAGGAGGCGCTGTCTAGAATGGGCGAAGCCCCTTCTGGTTTAGCAATGGCTCATTCGGAGTCTTAGTCTTATCCTGGGTTGCCACAACCCGCCTGTCCATCCTGCGACAACGACGTCCAGGCTCCGCCATAGCTGTAGGGTGGGAGGGTGGGAAACGAAGTCCTCCTCTCTTGGCGGGCGCCCGGCTGCTGGAAGAGCTGCAAGTGCTCCCAAGCCGGGCGCCCGCTGTACTTAAGCGCCAAGCCACGCCCCCTTTCTTTGTTGCCCTTCGCGGGCTTTCCGGGGCTCTTGGCGCCCTTTCCTCAGCTCTTTCGCCCTCCTCCCGGGGGGGGGGGGGGGGCAAGAGCGCGAAAAGGAGTAAGGCCCCTGCCCCGGTTATCGGGGTGCCTCCTCCACTCGTTGCACTCCCCTTCGTCACCTTCAGAACCTGGGCATTTGCCCAATAGTTATGCCATTTGTTTCCAACATTACTCATTTTATCAGCCCCTTCCGTTTCCCCTCTAGTAAGGTGCTGCATGAGACATTTCCTTTGTTTGGCATAACAAGGCCGCAGATTTATTTATTACATATACAAAAACCACTGCAAACAGGTATTAAATTTTTGATCCAATAGGTGTGGCGACTGCTCCTCGTCCTGCTTCCCCCTTTTTCTCCATACTGATTGCAGGCATAACTCCCCCAAGGCCTTCGAGTCTGAGAAACCGCCTGCCCCTGCAGGTCTTTGCGGACTGGGAGAGCGCCGTTTGTTGGGGGGAAGTTGAGCCCCAATTGCTACCGCCAGACACCCCCGCCGTTTAGGCTCCCAGGAGGCGCTGTCTAGAATGGGCGAAGCCCCTTCTGGTTTAGCAATGGCTCATTCGGAGTCTTAGTCTTATCCTGGGTTGCCACAACCCGCCACGCCAAAGGTGGGTTCTCGCCCACCGTGGCTCCCCCCTTTCCTAGCTTATAACTCCAGTAGTTTTGTGCAGATGTTCCAGAAAAACAAATCCATTCCCTGCTCCGACAAATGCACACCGTCCTTTAAGTAGTACTCCGTGTTTTTAAGATTGATCAGACCATGCCTGATGTGTTGCAGGCCTCTCCCTTTGCAGAACTTAGCCATGGCCCAGTTCAACTTCCTCCTTGAGTTTTCCACGGCTGCCTGACTCTTGGCGCCCCTCCATTCGCGCCTCGAGATGATTTCAGACCATATGATTTCCGTGTCCCTCAATTGGGCCGCCAGTTCCTGCAATGATGACATCATTTCTCTGAGCAAGATCCCCCTCCCCAACTCGGCCAAATCATTGCCGCCGAGGTGTACCACCAATACGTCAGGCCTCCGATGGCGCCTCAGGAGACTGCGTATGTGCCCGTGCAGCTGTGCCCATTTCATGCCCGGCACTCCGTGCCACTGCACCCGGTACTCCCCGGCGGTCAGCACCTCCTGCTTGGCTGACCAGCTTCCCTTGGCCCTTGTCACAAACGAATGGCCCACCACCCAGGCGGACCGCCGCCTTCCCCGCCTTGGTGCTACTGCGGGGAGACAGGAGGGAGGAACTGTTAGTCTTGCATTTTTTCAGGCCTGACATACCGCTTAAAACAACCTGACCTCCAGCCCCCAATCTGTTTGATTGTTTCCGCACCCAGGCCCATCCCAGCCGCGGTTGTGGCGGCCCCAATCCTGAAGGAGTGTGTCCCGAAACTCCCACTGGAGAACCCCGCCTCCCCCAGTGTTCTGTCCAACACCCTTTTGAACTGGAACAGGCTTAGTGCTGTTCCATCGTTGTGCACCAGGAAGGAGGCCTCCTCCCCCGTGTGGCACCTGTGGATCAGGTACCTGCTCACGCATCCTACTGGGCAGACCGGACTGTCTTGCACCCTCCCCAATGGGATCATTCTGCCTTTTCCCATCTGATCGGTCTTGGACCTCCTCAGATATAAGCATAACTGCTCCCCCTGTACCCTTACATCACAGCTCCTTAAGAAACTCAAACCTTTCCCCTTTTTGTTGGCAGGCACCAGCTCGCTTACCCTCAACGCCCCAAAAAATGCGAGAGAGAAGGCTGCTGCAAACAATCTTATTTCGTACTCGTCCCTGCACACCACCCACAAGTTCCTGATCAGTTTGTGCAATTTTCCCACATCTATGGGCCGTCTCTCGTCGGGCTTTGCCAATACCTGTTTGGCCCAACCTTTCATTGCCATGACAATATAATGCTCCCTCGTGGGATCAGGCATGCCCCTTAATTTGTAGAATTGAGCAATCGCCGCCAAGTGATATGCCACCCACGCCCTGGACCGTCCTTGGCTCCAGGACCATCCCACAAAGGCGCGCACAGGCCGGCCCTTTTCGCTCTCGGGCAGTATGTTACTCTGAAAGGCCCTGAACCGTTCCCAGCATGCCTTGTATCTCCGCATAGTGCCTGGTGCGAGGGCCCTGTTGATCAGTGCGCTCAGATCTCCCCAACCAGTCCCCACCACTGTGACTGGAAGGGTGTCATCCGTGCGCTCGCCTCCGGATGGTGTTCCCGGAACTTTCCCCACTGCAAACGAGAAAGAGAATCAGCGGCCACATTCTTAACCCCGGGTATATGACGCACCCTGACTTCTGCATTCAGTTGCAGCAAGCACCTAGTCAATTCCCTGAGCAGCCCCAGTGCCCTCCCGTTCCTGCTTGTTCCCTGGTTGATAATCTGGACCACTGCTAGGTTGTCTGACCAAACTAGCACCTTCTTGTCTTGCATCTGCCCTGGCCAGAGCTTGAATGCCACCACTATCGGGAACAGCTCCAGTACCGTAATGTCCCTAGCGATCTCCCTGGACCGCCATTCCGCCGGCCAAGCTTGCCCGCACCACCTAGAGCCCAAGATAGCACCAAAACCTAGGGCCCCTGATGAATCGGTAATCAGGTTCGGTCCATCTCCCTTCCCCAGGGGTTCCTTCCACACCAATACCCCGTTAAAGTGATCCAGAAAGGTGTTCCACATTTCTAGATCTTTCTTAACCTCTCTCCCTAGGCGCACGTGTTGGCCTGCGTGTTTCAAGCCCACTGTCTTCAATTCTATGCTTCTAGCGAATGCTTTACCTGGAGGGATCACTTTGCCTGCGAAATTTAAGCTGCCTGCTAAGGACTGGAGCTCTTTCAAAGTGGCTTTCTCCTTGCCCAACAATCCCGCAATCACTTCCTTCAACCTCAGTACCTTGTCTCCCGGAAGCCTGCACACCCCTGCTACAGAGTCAATTTCAATCCCCAAAAACACAAGTGATGTTACCGGACCCATCGTTTTTTCCTTCGCCAGAGGTACACCAAATTCTTTCATCAACCCCTGAAATACCGCCATGAGGTTCTTGCAATCCTGGGTCCCTTGGCCCCCCACAAACATGAAATCATCAAGGTAATGCACCATCCCCCCAACCTTGCTTCTTCGCCTTACTGCAAATTCCAGGAATCTGCTAAACCTTTCAAAATACGCACATGAAATTGCACACCCCATCGGTAAACATTTGTCGTAGAAGTAATCCTGCAACACCTTGAACCCCAGCAAATGATGGCTGTCTTTGTGAATCGGTAGCAACCGGAAGGCTGATTCAATGTCCGCCTTCCCCATGAGGGCCCCCACACCCGCTGCCTTTACCACGTCCACTGCATCTTCAAATGTTGCATAATGCACCCTGCATTCTTCCCCCGAAATGCCATCGTTCACCGACTCCCCTTCGGGGAAGGACAAGTGTTGGATCAGTCTGTACTGCCCCTTATCCTTTTTAGGTACCAAACCCAATGGTGAAACCACCAGGTTTCCCAGTGGAGGAGTGCGGAAGGGGCCAGCCACCCTCCCCAATTGTACCTCTTTCCCCACTTTTTGCGCCAATATTTCGGGCATAGCTAGTGCAGATTTTAAATTGCAAGCCTCCTTAGTTCCTAACTGCCCCTGGAAGGGAATCCTAAATCCCCACCTGAAACCCTCCCATAACAGTTTTGCGTCACCCCTTTCGCTGTATGCATTCAAGAAAGGAATCATGGCCTGTAAACGTATTGGCGTGGGCAGCTCTGTTTCAATCATGCTTGCTTTTCTCTTTGCCCTTTGCGCTGCCCCTTGACTTGCCCTCTCGGCTGGTGGGGCTGTGTCTCCCTGCGCTCGCTGCTTTTGTGTGTTTGAACCTGCACGCATTACCATACGTGCACCTCCCTTCGGCGAACAACCAACATTCTGGCAACTCCCCTTGGTAACTGGGCCGGTTGGTCCAAGAGGAGTTCCCACGAAAGGACCCCCTCCCTTTCGCATAGGACCCCCTGCCCCTGCTATGTGCTGTTCTTTCGTTTGCCACGCTCTCATCCACCGGCCTGGCTGGGACCGATTTCGTATCTATGCGACCCCCCACGTCTACTTCATCCATGTCATTCCCGGCCATACCTGCATTTTAAGTCTAAAACCTTTATCGTAGTTGCTCCATGTATCCCCCCATGCTTCAAGTATTGCTCGTGAATATACTGCTCATACGCCATCAATGCCACGCCATCTTGTGGGAATTTTTCTAACATGATCGTGGCATAAACCCTGAATGCCCTCAACCAGGTATGTATGTTGAGCTCTTTCCTTGGCCTCTCCCTCTCCTTCTTCTCCCTTTCCCTCTCTGTGGGTTCGCTGAAGCCTTGTCCCGCGGGGACCATTCCCAACAATTCCATAATGTCCATGAATTCCTTCCTCCAAACCCGCTCTTTGTATGCCAACGGGATATGCCATGCCAATGCATTGATCGCCACTCTGGCCGGTGCAAACCCTGGCATGGGCCTCCCGTATATTGTGTTACTACTGGCCTGCTCCTGCCCCTGTACCTGTGAAGAGGCCTGTGCCCCCCACCAAGGTGTCCCCCCAATTTGTGGCGTGTAGATGGTGTTTGACCCCTGTGTCGCCATCTGCACCGGGTTCCCTCCCATTACTGGCTGTCCTGCACCTGCCACTGGCTGACTCACCCCCGAGCCAAGTTGCTCCGTGCTCCCATTCTCTCCTTGTATTCCCTTACCCCCCATGTTCAAAGCATTCTTATTAACAGGTAACTGACAATTTGCACCCGTCACCCAAGCTTCCATGCATTCCCTGAACATACCTTTCACCATCTCCAAGGTGGTTGGCGCCTCCGCTGCTACCGCCGGTGTGGCTACAGGTGTGCTGCGTGGACCTCCCACTGGTCTTGGAGCCTCAGCAGGGACAGGTGCCGGAATGGCCTCAACCTCCTGCGCCCTCCCCTTTCCCTTGGGGTTGGTTTTTCTTTTCTGTGCTGCCGCCGCTTGCTGCTGGCTGTCCTTGGCTTTCTTGGTCATCACCCTTTTCCTTTTGGTGACCGGCTCCTCCTCGTCCTCGAGCTCCTCGATGTCCAGCTCTCTCCCTTCCTGCGAGTGCACTTCCACCCATGCCTCCTCGATGGGTGTAGGAGGGAACAAGATGGGTGACTCCGCCCTCTGATTGCGTCCCGCAACTTCCGCTCCCACCTGTGCTGCCATTAACTGCATCCAGTCGTTGCCATATTTGTCCCCTGCTTTTCTTGCCATCATTAAAAAAGCCTCCAGGTCTTCTCTCTGTTGTTCCTCTTGGCTTTTTCCTTGCCTTTGCATACTTTTTCTTTAAGCACTGCCCTTGCCAGCAATGCCCGCTTTCTTTCTTTCACAGTCCTCGTAGCTTAGTGAAAATTTCTGCTTACGTTGTTGTCCTTTCACTAGTTGTTGCCTTGCCTTAGTTTGCTCCTTCCAACTCCTGACAACACCCTTAAAAATTGCTCAGGTCGCCTGCCTTGTCAGCCCAAGCACTCCTCACTTGTGCAACGACCTAATGCTTGCACCCCGGGTGCTCTGCGCACGAAACGGGAAGTCCGCTTCCTGCTCCCGCCTCCACGAGCCGTTCGGATGCAAGGCTCCTCTTTACTCTGCAGCGTCCAGCCGGCTACGAGCGTGTGGTTCCCTGCCGCTTCCCCGCTCGGTGGGTGTTCCCGCCTGCTTCCGCACCTTCTTTCCTGCCTACTGAGAGCGTGTAGCTCCCTGTAGATTCTCCGCTCGTTGGATGGCCTGCACCGTTGCGCCACGAAGTCCCGCCTTCTTTCCGCCGGCCACGCCAAGAATTGCCGTCCCGGAAGGAACCTGCCTCGGGACCCTCGCGCTCCGTCGCCGCCGCCTCCGGATACCGTCTGCTTGTTGGACCCGCTCTGCTCTGCAAACACGAAAGCGCTGTCCCACGAAGTCGATTCCCACACGTCCCGCGAAGTCCTCCTCTCTTGGCGGGCGCCCGGCTGCTGGAAGAGCTGCAAGTGCTCCCAAGCCGGGCGCCCGCTGTACTTAAGCGCCAAGCCACGCCCCCTTTCTTTGTTGCCCTTCGCGGGCTTTCCGGGGCTCTTGGCGCCCTTTCCTCAGCTCTTTCGCCCTCCTCCCGGGGGGGGGGAGGGGCAAGAGCGCGAAAAGGAGTAAGGCCCCTGCCCCGGTTATCGGGGTGCCTCCTCCACTCGTTGCACTCCCCTTCGTCACCTTCACAAGGCACGTGGATTCCACGGAGGGGGGCGACTCCCCAGGAACTACTCAACCATAAGGTACAGCACATGTACTCACCCCAAGCAAAGCACAGGCAGAGGCCCAGGGCTACGTCCCGTGGCACAGAGTGCTGTGATCAGCAGGAGGGGGTGGACCTCTGGATGGTGCTCGTGCCTCACTAGGCGGCCATCCATCATCGGTGAGAAGGGGAACTGCATCCCACAGGGAACATCCTCATCCAGACCCCCGCGAACACAGTGGATGGTGCTCGTGCCCCAGAGGCGGCCATCTGAAGGAGAGGTACATCACTGATCCAGTGAAGGCACTCTAATCTTGACGGGATGTCAGACCAAGAGGACGGTCAAGGAGCGCAGCCTCAAGGAAACAGGCCCCCAGCGCCAACAGCACCTACCAAAGACCACATACCATACCAGCTACCGGACATGTTAGCAGCTCAAATGCCAGGAGCTTTTGATGTGACAGACACCAGCAACATGGGCCCCAGGTGGAGGACAAATGGATCAGGGATTTCGATCTATATATGGGAGCAACGGGACCAGTTGCAGACGCAAGGCAAGTATGTCTCCTAAAGCTAGCGGTAGGCTCTGCCACGCGCGACATCATCGACGAAATGCCCCAGGACTCCATAGACTCAATTCAAGACCTCAAAGACGCGCTGGCAGCCTATTTCGCGCCGCACACGAATGTCGATTATGAAAGACACTTATTTCATAGCACCAAACAAGCAAAAGGAGAGACAATGGGCGCATACGTCATGAGACTGCGCACCAAGCTAAAACACTGATTTCACCAACTATTCCAATACTGAGGCCCTGAGGTCTCAAATCATATCAGGGTGTGAGTCGCAAGCTTTCCGCAGGAAGCTCCTCCAGAAGTACCGCACCCTGGAGGAAATCCTAGCGCTAGCAAGAGTGGAAAGAGCCATTGATTCACAGGTGGAGAGTTTTGGGAACACCACTGCCGGAGAAAACATAAACAAACTACAGCAGGAGAGAAGTTCGGAGGAACTCTTTTGCTATAAATGCGGGTTCGAGTACCCTCATGAAGGAACATGCCCTGCAGTCGGACAGAGTTGTACGTCCTGCGGCGAGGAAGGACACTTCAAGGCAGTGTGTAGATTGTTCCGAGACGGAGGAAAAGACCGGCTCAAAGACAATACGTCTCGCATGAGAAGTCGATACTGAGGGCCATCCAATCCCAACCCAGCCCCGAGCACGCCCAACACCCAGAATCAACCCACGGGAGACCAGAGAGACTCTGGAGAGGACCGACAGAAGAGGAGAGAAAGAAGGAGGTTTGTTATGCGCGCACGTCCTGAACGTAGGTCAAGGCGGCATGTAAGATACCTGGTAGAGCAATTCCCTACAGTCTCGGACCCCAGTTCATCCAGAAGCGACCAGAGGAAGAGGGCGTACGTTTATGCCCTGGGCAACCCCACGGCGACAGCCCACAGCCTGACATTCATCATAAAACTACAAGAAAGACCAACAGAGTTCCTGATAGACACTGAGGCCACCATCAATGTGGTGAGTGAAAAGATATACTCTGAACTTCCGCAGAAGCCGAAACTCCAGCCAGCCACGGTTGACATATATGCTTACGGGCCAAGACCCCTTTGAGATGCCTAGGTCAGTTCAGCGGGCTCTGCCTCTACAAAGGGAGGGAAATGAGAGTCCCAATCCACGTTCTGGCCACCGAGACAGACAGTGGCTGCGTCCTGAGTTTCAAGGCAGCAGCTGGTATGGGCCTAATCCACATACTCTACAACATCATGGTCCACAAATACATTGACCCTGTGGAAATGATAAACAATCTATACCCAAAAATATTAAAGGGAATCGGAAAGCTCAAGAACAGACAAATCAAATTCCATATGGACAGTTCTATACGTCCAGTGGCCCAACCATATTGGGGAATCCCGGTCAACATCCAAGTGAAGGTCGAGGAAGAGCTCCAGAAATTGCTAGAGCAAGACATTATCGAAAAAGCCACCGGACCCACCACGTGGGTTTCCCCGATCGTCCCGGTCCCCAAGAAAGGATCCGAGGCCATAAGACTGTGTCAACATGCGACGCCCAAATCAAGCAATCAAACAAGAAAGATACCCTGCACCCAGGATCACAGACATGATCCACTTGTTGAACGGGGCGAAAGTCTTCTCCAAACTTGACTTACAAAAGGGGTACCACCAGCTAGTACTTCACCCAGAGAGTCGCAATATAACAACCTTCGTCACTCACGTCGGCCTGTTCAGGTACAAGAGATTACGTTTCGGGGTGTCCTCAGCAGCGGAAACGTTCCAGGCCGAAGTGCACAACATCATTAAGCATATCCCGAACTGTCGTAACTATTCGGATGACATCTTGGTGTTTTGCGCTGACGTGAGCAAACACGATGAAGCACTAATGAAGGTGTGCAAGGCCTTACACGATGCCAACCTTACTCTAAACAAGGAGAAGTGCGAATTTCGCAAAACCACCCTAAAGTTCTTCGGTCATGTATTTTCCGAAGAAGGAATGACCCCGGATCCAGAAAAGGTAGCGGCCCTAAATGACACTTCTGCCCCAACCAATGTGTCTGAACTCCGATCTTTTCTGGGTGAACCGCTGAGAAAACTGACCCATCAGGATGAGAAGTTTGAATGAACCAGCGAGTGCCAGAAAGCTTTCAAACTGATTAGAGAAAGAGTTGCAAAGGCGGAGAACATGTCATATTATGATCACAACCAGAAGACGGAGCTAACGGTCGACGCCAGCCCTGTGGGCTTGGGGGCTATCCTGGCGCAACTCGATCTGGTGGACCCATCGCAGAAACACATAGTGGCCTACGCCAGCCCCAGCCTATCCACCACTGAGCAGGCCTACTTTCAGGCGGAGAAAGAGGGGCTTGCCGTCATCTGGGCGTGCAAGCACTTCCATCTGTTTCTGTATGGGAAACCTTTTCGGGTCATCACAGACCATCGGGCCCTACTGTTCCTGTACGGCAATCCCCAAGCCAAAATGCCTCAACGAATCGCCCGGTGGGGGTTAAGGCTACAAGATTATGCTTTTGACATCATCCACAGACCGGGGGAAGGTGAGAATCCAGCCGACTTCCTGTCGAGACGACCACGGGGGGAAAGCATGCCAGAGCCATCGGTGGCTGATAGGTACTTGAGATACCTTGTCCATCAGACCACACCAGAAGGATTCAATATGGAGGAACTCGCCAGAGAGACAGAGAATGACCCAGCCTACCGCATCATCTGCAAGGGACTAAAATCCGGACAGTGGCGAAGAGCCAAAGAAAAAGGGAAAGTTGCTGGAGGCCAAGTAGAAGAAGACGTGGAACGACTGTTACTGGTGAAGGATGAACTGGCATTGTCGGAAGACCACCTGCTTTTAAAGGACTGCAAACTAGTGATCCCTGAAGCCATGAGGACAAAGGTCATTGATTTGGCCCATGAAACCCACATGGGCATGGTATCCACCAAACGAATGCTCCGCCAAAAGGTATGGTTTCCCCACATGAACACCTTAGTAAAGGCTGCCCTAAGAGCGTGTCCCACATGCTGCCTCATTACACCCAATCAGCATCCAGAACCACTGCTCATGTCAGAGCTCCCACAGAGAATATGGGAGGGTGTCGCAGCCGATTTCTTTGGACCCATAGAAGGCGGAAAATATGTCTTAGACGTGATGGACGAGTACTCACGATACCCTGAAGTGTGACTTATATCGTCCACAGCTGCTCATCATGTTATACCAGCTCTCGATCACATGTTCTCGGCATATGGGGTGCCAAAGGTACTCAAAACAGACAACGGGGCTCCATTCTGCAGACATCATTTCGCCCAGTTCGCAGAGTACCTCGGGTTCCATCACAGGAAAATCACACCCTTGTGACCTCAAGCCAACGGGATGATTAAACGAATTATGCCAATCTCAAACGAGCTCTGAAAGTCGCACACCTAACCGGGCAACCATATGAGCAATTGCTGAACCAGCTCATGAGAGACTACAGAGGGACACCCCCACAGCACGACGGGGAAGACTCCCGCGGAGCTAATGTTTTGGCGAAACACACAAACACGCCTCCCTCAAGCCGAGGCGATCAGCCCGCGTCCCATCCTAGACCCGGAAGTCAGAGAGCGTGATGAAGCAGCCAAAGCCCTGATGAAAGAGTACGCTGACACCCGCAGGCGGGCGAAGAGTTCTCACATCGAAGTAGATGTCGTGGCCGTGCGTCAACTGATAACCCACAAGCACACTGCTGCGTTCAATGAAGAACCTCTTCTGGTCACACAAAAGAAAGGGTCCATGATCACCGCTCACGGCTCCGGAGGATCTGTCACGAGAAATTTCTCACACTTCAAAGAACTCCTGCCAACAGGAGCTCGCCGTTTGAATGGAAGAGTACAGGCTTCCCTGGACTGAGTCTGATGAGCCCTACCTCGGAGACCAGTGGGACTCGGATGAATCAGAGCAGGGCGAAGGACAGGGAAACGCTGAGGTCGGAACAGCGCCAAGACCCAGTCCTGCCCGACCGCAGCGAGCCCGGAACAAGCCTCGTCGATGGATTGAGGAAATGGACTAGAGGCTCACCAGACCGCCGCCTGTTGCGAAGAGTTTGGTAACTGTTTAAAAAAGGGGGAAGATGTCACGTTGACGTCCCCATGACTACAGGGGCGGGAGGAGCGGGGAGCAGGAGGAGGAACGGGAAGTGACGGAGGGAAGGGGGCAGGATGGGAAGGGCAGTTGGAAGTTGTTAGTTAATAAAGACGGACGTGTATCCTGAGCTCCGTGTCCGTGCCTCATTGCTGCGCCATGCGTTTTACCCCGCGCTAGGCCACAACAGGAACCTTAAAGCTGGTGCTCGCCAGGAGTAAGTTAAAGATCTTGCAGCCCTGCCCGCCGCGGATGCTGAGAAAGGTAACACTTGGAATGCGGCGGGGCGGCAGGCCTGCGGCCAACTGCCGCAACGCCTTGGCGCCAGCAGCAGTCAGTGATCCCAAATCACTGGGAGCGGCAGGGCTGGGCGAGGCCGCCTCGGCCCTGCCTGCTCCCTCCCAGTGATTTGTATTACTCACTCAGCACCTCTCTCCGCCGTACGCCGCCACAAGTCTGCAAAGGAGTGTGTGATGCGGTATGGCCCGTATGGGCTAGCTTTAGGTGAACGGGCAGCTACACTGAGCTGGCAGGTGTCCTGAGTCCGGGCTAGCTTTGAAATCAATAATTGTAAATCTCTCTTACTCTGCCTATTGATTTGACTGTGCCGTTGAGTTCCGAACGTTTCTCCATCGAAAGTTGTCATAAAGCCGCAATAGTTTTATGAATCACACTGGCTGGGTGACCCCTGCCCGGAGCACGAGCTGCAATAACCAATTGCCAGCCAGTCAATAAAGCCCTGCCTGGGGAGACTGACAGATGATGGCCCCCTGTATCTGCGCGCATCGTCTCGCGCTGCAGCCTGCAGTCTGAATTTAAGGTCATTATCTCCCCATTCTGCGGAGGCCATCGGGCGCCGGGAGAGAGCATGGATTTTCTGCTCTGTAAGGGGCCACGAGCCTCCATTGTTGGCCCACAGTGGCAATTTCCAACCCATCAACCCGATGTTGTGGGAAGCGGAAGAGGTGCTCCTGGGAGTGCATGGGGTGACATCCTACGGCACCCCTGCACAGCACATCACAGCACCTGCTGATGTGGGACTCGGTGGAAGTGCTGCTGGTAATGCATGGTATGGCATCCTATGGTGGGGTACTTGGGATCCCAGGCCCCCCTGCGCTCCTACCCAGCACAGCACCTGTTCAGAATGTATGATCCTTTGGGGGTTTATTTT
The DNA here is from genome assembly GCF_040938575.1 of Ambystoma mexicanum. NCBI lineage: Eukaryota > Metazoa > Chordata > Amphibia > Caudata > Ambystomatidae > Ambystoma > Ambystoma mexicanum. Next base: position 1,120,530,469 of record NC_090923.1, on the reverse strand, counting down.
AATTAGAGGTTAGATTTATGTGTACTTGGGTGTATGTTTAATATCTTTTAAAGGATGTCCATGTTTGATTAAACCTATGCCGCTACAGAGCTCCGACACGCTTTACATATTACTTGATAATGAATTATGCGTAATTTTGGATGTGTGTGTGTGAGTGAATGTGTTCTTTATAAATGTATTGTTAGGATTATGTATTGTTGATTATAAATCGCAGTGCGCTGCTAGTTTTTTTCCTTCATTGTATGTGATTGATTCAAGTGCCTTTCTGGAGAATTAAAACGTAGAAACACTTGTGTACAGACAGGGGCATTATAAATTACTTATCATGTATCAATTCAAATAGCTGCTTGCATTGCATACTGTTTCGAGATGGCTCGCCATTTTTGTGTATGTTACTGGTGATGCATTGGTCCTGAGTTTTATGATTAATAGGGAAACAAAAAGTCCCACGACATGCATTGAGAGGGCAAAGGGGAGCGCATTTCACTGAAGGACACGCACAGTGCTTATAACCTGATTGGCTAAATGCAGACCAGGTTAAGACATTTTTATTACACCAGTAACATTTACAGCTCAAATGCTCAAAAGTGCAAAGTTTGATGTTAAGGCTTCATTAAAGCGAGCTCAAAGAGTTCCCATTGGAATGTGTTTTGGGCAAGGAGGGGCAAGAACAGGGTTGGGGATTAGCATGGCAATGGGCAGTCGCTTGCACTCCGAATGCCGCTGGACCCGCCTCCGCCAAGCCACCCGTACATGCAGTCGACCACCCACCATCTTATGCAAAAATATCACTTGCCAGTACATCACATGTGCAGGCTACTGCCCATATGCAACCAGAAGCATGGCACACAGCACGAGACCAGGCCCCTCCATCATGAACTTCACCTGCAAAGTCGTCAATTGACGCGATTCACAGATGATGGATTGAGGGCCACTTTTTTTGAGGGGTGGGGTGGCCCACTTTTTTGAGGCGAGGGATGGGCCACTGTTTTTTGGGTGTCTGGGCCTATTTCTTGTCCTATTCCGACCCTGGTTATACTTACACGTGCACATATGTAATGTTGAAAATGGTGCAAACAATGCTTGCACAAAGTCATGCTGTACATGCCAGTGACGACGACAGCAACACAAAATGGAGGAGGCACCCCGATAACCCGGGCAGTGTCCTCCTTGGGACGAAGGGGAGGCGCGACCGGGAAAGCACGACGAAAATGAAGAAAAGCCCACGAAGGGCAACAATGGAAAGGGGAGGGGCTACCTCTTTATAACGGGCAGGCTCCTCACTGCAGGCAGCATCCAGCCTTGGCAGTAGGACGCCTGCCCGCCAACCAGGAAGAGGACTTCGTTTTCCCACCCACCCTACAAACAGGGCAAAGCAGAGAGGCCTGGTCGTTGACGTCGCAGGACGACAAGGTGGAGTGGCGGTGTTTGGGCAACCAAGCACAAGAGACAGACTCCGGGTGAGCCAGGAGAAAGCCGGAAGGGTCTTCGCTCTTCTCAGACCAGCGCCCCTTGGGAGCCTAAGCGGCAGGGGCGTCTGGGGGGAACAAGGGCTCAGCTTCCACCAAGGAAACAGCACTCTCCCCGTCCAGGAACACCTGCAGGGGCAGGAGAGGCTCGGACGCAAAGGGTTGGGAGAATTGGGCCTATATTGACTCTTTGGAAAGAAGGGGGAAGCAAGTTATTTGGACACGGAGCAGTCGCCGCATCTTATCTGCGGAGTTATTTCCACTAATGTGTGCAGTGTGGTTTTTATGATATTGTAGAAAATAAATCTGTGGCCTTTTTATGCCAAAAACAAAGCAAGACTCATTCTACATATTTCTGGGGGGGGGGGGCAATGAGCTATTGCTATGTGATGGGTCCAAAATGGACGGATGCCCGGGTTATGCACAAACAAAAGTAAAATGATCCTGGATGGATGGAAAATATACGGTGGTAATGAAGCGCTGCACGAGCCAGCGGGTCAGGGCCTTCACTGGGAAAGCTGCTGAAGTGTGTAAGGACCCTGCCTGCTGCTGACTGCCTCTAACTCTGAGGCTGAAGGTGGCAAGTTCCACAGAGCCTTTCTAGTTGTGCGGAGCAACGATTGTTGCCACATTTCCTGTCTTTGCTCTAATGTCAGAAACTCCCAAACACAGCGGACAGGAGTCAGAGCTATTAATGGGGTCAAGCCCACAAAATGCGCAGCGTCTTCACTTTCGGATGCTGAAAAGAAAGGTATTCAAATGAAATCAAGGCCGCTCGGTACTGGGCCTTTGCACACATCTGTTGCCCAGAAGATCCGGCTTGAATTCCCATGCCCCCCTGCCCCCGCAGGTAGAAGGCCCAGAGGCATAAGGTGGGAGGGAGGCATGTAGGAAGGGAGTCCACCCCTCCCCCCCACAAGGAAATGGGCGACACCAAAAGGCGCATTTCCTTTGGCACATAGGTGTGCCAGGAGGCGCTCAGGAGGGAAAAGACAAAGGCGACCCAGGCAACTGGGCGCCCAGGTCGGGAAAAGATCCCAGCCCCTGACACCAAGATCTAAGAACCCCCTCCCATCCGGATGGATGGGAGGGCATAGGTCCTTTGTTGTAGCAAGAAGTGCTACCTGCCCTCAGGCCGATTTTGGCCTATACCTAGGGCAGGCAGGGACAGCCCGTCTTCCGATCATCGTCCCTAGTGGCACAGTGGCACGGTGTACGGCTCCAGCGAGAGCAAGCGCACAGGTACACAAGAACAACCTCCCACCCACCTGAAGGGGGGCAAGGGAACATAGACACCATCAAAAAGGACTCATTGGACGCATACAAACAATGGAAAGTGGAAAACGCCACAAAGCCCGAGACGCCTCGCAAAGAGGCAAATGAAAGAAGGTCCAAAACGCTTAAAGAAGGGCTGAAAATGCGACACACAAGAGGCAATGTAAAAGAAAGTTGAAGGAAAAAAGGACAGAAGCAAGTGACAAAGCTAAAGTATGAAACGGCTCAACGCCGGGTCTTAAGAAGTGCGACAGGGAACAGCCTTGAGTTGGCCCTATGTTGGAGCAGGGTCCCCCGCTCACCTGATCCCATGTTCTCCAAATTGTTTATACCATTTCTGTTTTTTGTTGGTTGGTTTTTTATGGATAGCTTATTGTCTAATCAATCTTGTGGCCGAATTTTCCACCTTACCTGTCTCGGGACTCATTATTGTACACGATGACCAGGTAGAATACGTGCCGGAATAAGGTGGTTTGTTCCTTTTAAACTGACACACCTGCACAGCTTCCCCACACTAAAACACTTAACACTTCCAGGCTTATTGTGCGAGTCGGGCCCAAAGAGCCGCGAGTAATAGGAAAACGGTTGTTATAAACTGGAAACAGAGACTTGGATGAGATAGCTCAGTGAGCTAAGAGCTTGCTTCAGGGATCTTTGTGCAGCTTACAGCCAGGGGCGCCGAATACGCGGGTGCCCTGGTGGACCGGGAACCCGCCGACAGAATGAAGTCGGGGCTGAGCACCCGCCCCGGGCCGCAGAGAAGAGACGCAGTATTGATGGCCCTTTGTTCCATCCATACCGTGTCTCACTCTGGCTGCCCGGGTAAAAGCCGGGTAAAAAAACGATGTTTAGAATTGAGGGACAGGTGCAAAGCAAGAGGATCTTGCTTTGCATCTGTCCCTCAATTTCTAAAAATCGTTTTGGGTTGGGTATACTTCTACTTCTGTGCACGGGTGCACAGATGTAGAGGTACACCCAACCCAAAACGAATTTGAGAAATTAAGGCACAGATGCAAAGCAAGTCTGTCCCTCAATTTATAAAAATCGTTCTGGGTTGGGTTTATTTGTTCATCTCTGTACCCCTCTTGGCAAGAGGGGTGCACCGATGTAGAGGTACACCCAACCCAACACGATTTTTAGAAATTTAGAAATTGAGGCACAGATGCAAAGCAAGTCTGTCCCTCAATTTATAAAAATCGGTTTGGGTTGGGTGTACCTCTACATCTGTGCTCCCCTCTTGCATTGCATCCATTGCATCTGCGGAGGGAGGAGGCAGGGGGCAGGGAGAAGGCAAATGAGACTCTTTCCGTGTCTCTGAGTGTGCACATGGTGAGGGTGAATGCTATGGGCCGGGAACAGAGGTGTTGAGTGAGGCAATTCCCCTGGATTCTAAGGAAGGAAACAGCGTGAGGGGAGGCAGGGGGTTAGGTGGGATCACCTTCTTGGGGGGCTTGGCAGGGGGGGAGGTGTAGAATGTGATAATTTGGCATTTTGAAGACCACACAAATCGGCCAAAATAAATCAGTATTTTTTGTATTTGTTCTTCAAAATGCGGAATTATCATATAGAACCCAGTATGGACCTTGCCATACTGTTATCCTTGTTCGGTGTAATACCATTCAATGGGACAGTAGTCGCAGGGCCTAATGGTGCTGAGCTAATGGCCTTCTATAGAGACAGTAACAGCACTTCTCAGCAGAGCTGTGTAATCTGTATGAGCCAGCACTTTCTAGTAGAGCTGCCATATTTGAAATGGGGCCATGCAGGTACGCCTCAGTTAGCTCGCTATACTCTTGATGGGGTAGTACTGCTGTTTCCCCAACAGGGCTTCTATAATTGTTGAATCTTCTCAGCGGTAACACTATGCTTTTGTTGAGGCAATGCTAGTTCATTTTAGTGGGGCTGCTATACTTTTGTTGAGGCAATGCTAGTTCATCTTAGTGGGGCTGCTATACTTTTGATGGGACAACATCAGCACTTCTCAGTTGAGCTGCTACACTCTTACAAGGCTTAGCACTTCTCAGCCGATTTATTTATTTTTATTGGTTAATTATAATGCACGTAATACCTAGAGGTTTCTAAGCGCGGACCGAGGGATCGGACCTGTGTTGCGCGAACCGAGGGATCGAACCTGTGTTTCTCCATGTCGTCTTGCGTCCAAGGCGAGCATGTTGCCCCTGAGCTATCCTCCTGAAGATCTGAAGTACTTTTAATGATACAGAACCAGAACTATTGAGCAAGTCTGATATCATCTTCATTATCATCAGAATAACTCAACACTGTCGTAGTTATACAAGAGCTAATATATTTAAAGGGATGTAATTACTCAGAATGTAGCAGCACCATTCAATAACCCGGAGTGCTTAAGCATAGTTAATGTGAACATACTGCACTTCTAACCATTGGGACAGTACTGCCACTTCTCACAGAGGCTTCTACAGCTTTTATGGGGGCAGCACTGATCCAGCCTACTGGACAGCTTCACTTTTAATGGCACTTCTCAATAGGACTGCTATACTTACATAGGAAATGACCAACACTACCCTGCAGGGAATTGCATACTCTTGATGCCACTGAAGCAGCACTTCCACAACTGCTTTATTTTTAATGCGTGTACTTTCAGCCACTCTGATTTACAATTACACAGACCGAATTGTCATTTCTCAGCAGGACTGCAACACTATACCATTGTGTTCTGTATGTTGAGTACTTCTTCACCCCAAATGTGGATTCATGGCACTCTCCCAGTGTCTAAATAGTAGATCTGTCTACATTCAATTGGCAACAGGCATGTCCCGAGCTGCCTGCTGTCCATAAGCTGACAATCAGGATGTTGGAAGCCGCCATGGGGCAAGAGATAGAAGGCTTGTGCCCGTAAGATATAAGAATATATAATTGTCTTCCCAGATGGCAGACTGACTCCATTAATATACATGGGGTCACTGAGATGACCAAGAGTGACCTGTACATTAAGTTGTGAGATTACCAGCAACAGGTGATACTATGCTCCAAGGAGTGAGGTGCCCCCTCAATATATCACACTGTTTAAAGGTTTGAGACCCATACTGAATGCTTGCCCAAAGAGACTTGGCCAGAATTTCACACTGAAGAAGTGAGCATGTGATCCGGGGTCTGCAGCCCACACACACACAGGGGATTCCCATGCTCCCACTTGCAAGATTTGCACCAAATTAGTGAGATTGTGCTCCAAAGTAGGAGGCACATGCACAGTCTTTGCTCTGAGGTTTGACACACTCACAGGATGGGCTGGCGTTTCGTTCTCCCATCCTACTTGTGTTGCTCTGCCTTTTGAGGGCTACTACAACCTGGATGATTATAGAGGGGTGGTGTAGGGGCAGTGATGGCCTACTGGAATGAAACTGGAAGGCTGAAACCTCCTTCTTACTTGACTTTAGTATATGCAGTACAAGCTAGCCAATGTTTACACCGTTCTGCGCCCCACCCCCTTGCACCAATTTGACGACTACGTGCAAATTGCAAATGCGGTCATATAACTGCCGGTGATGTCACTTCCTACATTTGGGCCCCCTCCCTTCCCCCCCAGGAATTCATAAATCGGCTCCCCTGCCTACAGCCATAGTTTGAGTTCCCGGCAGGGCTGACTTTGCCATCCTCCTTCAAGGGTTAAGACATTGAGTACCACTGAAATGTGTAATACACCTGTCATTAGACCGATCAGAAGCAGAAGGGATCCTGCATGAAGCTTACAGTCAAGAGTACTCTTTTGCATCAAAGAAAATAAATTCTCCAAGCAAGGGTTGTTTCTGCTGTGGCAGAAGTCGCAACAGAAACTCGGACGTTCTGCAGCAAGACTGCCGATGCGTTTATTTCTTGTCTTGGCTAGTGGGGGAACAAGGAGTTATGACAGTAGGAGGTCCTATTTACATCTTTCAGGTAACTGCAGCACCCTATGGTCCATTTTACTGCTAGGCTTCTAGGCTTCTGGGGGGGCGGGGGCTCTTGTGTTTTTTCAGACCACGTAAGCCAGAAAATGGAGATGGTTGGCCATGTGCCAGTGCTGGGCCATCTTAAGCTCTTTTGGGCCCACGGCACAGACACCTTTCAGGTCCCCTCCGCTGAACCAAAGGAATTAAGGGATCCAAGAATATCTGTTTGCGTCCCCTCGTTGCAATCGCAACATAAAGCTTCATATGTCACCCACAGTAATCAAAATACCTAAGGGTACCCCCTGTTAGTCCCCTTACCCTCTTTATTTTATTTGTATTTATTTATTACTTTTATAAAGCGTACAAACAGCCCGTGGGCATCAAGGCGCCGTTACAAAAACCAGTTACTTGCATTAACATGAAAAAAGGACAACATTAGATTGACAAATGGTTTGCATATACATTAATTCGGGACTCGTTAGACAAACAATCATGTTTGGAGGGCTTTCCGGAATACCCAGTACGACGGCTCTGTTCTCAAGGTAGGAAGTAAGGAGTTTAACTGATTAGCAGTGATGTACGGGAAGCTCTGGCCACCAGCTTTCGATCGTCTGATTTTTGGCTATAGGAAATGGTGACCATAAGGGGTCCTATTTGGCCTAGATGATTGGGCTCTGGTGATTTTCTGTGAAAGGTAGGGAGGAGCCGTGTTGGACAGACACTTATGAGTAATGGACATGGTTTTGAAAATAATCCGTTCATAGATTGGGAGCCAGTGAGCTGGTCTCCTGGCTTCCGATATGTGTCCCTGTTTAGGAATGTTCAGGGCTGCTCTAAGGGCGTTATTTTGAATGACTTACATTTTCTGGAGGTACCAGCGAAGTGGATGTTAAAGTAGTCGAGCCTGGCACCAATAACTGTTGTGCTATGGTGAGGCAGCTATCGGTTGTTAGGAAGGGTCTTCAGCCATTTAGTAGTTTGGTGGTGTAAACTGCGGTTGATGCAATAGCGTTCACCTGGTGGGACAATGAGAGGGTGGCGTAAAGGTATATGTCTAGCGTCTTCACATGGGAAGATACAGGGACCAGGCTGAATATTGATCATTGAGTTTTGGTTGAACCACAGGGGGGTCCTACTAGTGGGATCTCTATACAGGCCTGAATGGTGGAGTATGCAGCATTGAGGGTGCAAGACTCATAATTAATAGACAGAGGGAGGAGAATTTAAGTATCATCGGCGTAGTTGGTGTAAGCTATGCCGATAGAATCCAGAATATCAAAGTGGGGTCTGGTGAAGATGTAGAGCGTGGGGGATATACACGAGCCTTGTGGTACACCACACGTGATAGGTGTAGCTAGGGCACTGGCGTTCTCTGCAAACACTCTCATGGCTCTCCCCTCTAGAAAGGATGCAATTCTTAAGGTGGCTTCAGGTGCAAAGTTTGCTGCAGTGTTGCGGTGGTGGCCTAGAATTCTGTGGCTAACTAGGTCAAATGCCTCTGATAGGTGAAGGAGGAGGAGGGCCGGCTGCCCCTCATCCCTGATCGCATCAATCTGGTTCTTCAAATCCAGCAGCGCTGATTCCGTGTCATGTCCTGGACGGAAGCCAGCACTGGTGTTTTTTTTAATGAGTGGAAGTACCCAAGCTTCCTTGAGGCTGGAAGGCATTATCCCTGCAGAGAAGGAGACATTGATGAAGGCGGTGATAAACAGTGCTGACTTCAGAGCAGTCTTTGATGATGGAAGCAGGACACACATCCCCTTTGCGCCTGTATGGTTTTAGACTTTTTAATATGGCAAGGACTTCGGCTTCAGTGATCTTGGGCGAAGTGTGCAGGCTGGCTTGATTGGTGAGGATTTATTTTGTTAAGGGTGCCGATTTTCATGAGCATGGCCGTTTGGACATTGGTGCACCAAGCTTTGTCCTTGATCAGGGACGGGGGGGGGGGTTGTGAGGATTTCAAGTTCCCTGAGGATGGTGAAAATCTCTCTAGTGTCGTATTTAGCATTATAGGCAGAGGATTTGGCTGAGATGATAGCTTGTTTGTATAGCTTGGAGACTTCAGTCTACTCAAGCTGCAAGGAGTTGGACGTATTTTTTTTTCCAAGTTGTTTCCGCCAGGCATTTTCTACTCCTGAGTTCAAAGAGGTCTGGGGTAAACCAAGAATTAGTGTCTGGCAAGTTTGACTTTGCCGAGAGCTAATGGGGCAATGGTGTTTACAGCTGATATTAGGGCCACGGCATAGAGGTCTGCCAGAATAGTAGGGTCCTTTAAAATAAGGCGGGTTTAGGTTTGGCGAGTCTAGAAAGGGTAGGATGCCTTCCTTGGTGAGCTTGTGGGAACTATGTGCCAACGCGGGTGGTAAAGGTACGGAGCTGGGCTTCCGTTTCTTGAGGTGTGGGATGACAAAATTGATAATATTATGGTCGGACCACAGGTAGGGGGGGGTTGTAACTGATAGAGGTTAAGCAGTTACGGTCTGTGATCCAATCCAGCGTGTAACACTTGGCATGCGTAGGGTTGTTAATTCAGTGTCTAAAGCCTAGAGCTTTGGGTGAACTGGCGACAGACGAGGCCTGGAGGTCCTTGGGGTCATTAAGGAGTAGGTTCAGGTCACCCAGGAGGATGATTTTGGAGGAGACCTTAATATTATCTCCAAGGACGTGGAGAAGATGCTCTTCGAAGTTCAAGGCTGGGCCAGGAGGGCGGTAGATGAGGTGGACAGTGATGGTACTCGTAGGTGAGGTGGACAGTTTCATGGAGAGGATGTCTCCATTCCCTCCTAGGGAGGATTTGAACGGCCTCATGTCGATGGAGTCTTTGGACACAATAGCAACCCCTCCTCCTATAGCATTTGTATGGTCTTTGCAGAAGATGGTATAGCCTGGAGGGACAGCAAGGGAGAGGACTGGCCCGGGTTGCTTCATGCAGCCAAGTTTCGGATATGGCCAGAGTGTCATGGTTCAGAGAGGTGAGGAGGCCATTGATGTCTGGCACATGCGCTGGCAAGGAGCGAGCATTAATTAAAGCACGGTTCAGATAGGTGTTGTTTCCAGTGGGAATGGTGTAGTGTACATTGGGCTTGGTAGGGTTAAGCGTCTTGGTAAGTGGCTGAGCCTGTAGAGCAAGTTGGCTACTTGGTATTAGTACAGTGCCAGAGGTCTCCTGTAGTGAGCAAGGAACGTCTGGTGCATAGCTATCGCCTGTCAAGACAAGGCAATCGGGCAGTGATCCATAGTGAGGGGCAGCATGGTGGGAGCCGGGTACATTTGTCACATAGCAATTGCTTAATAAAGCTGGGCAGTCTGTCATTGATACAGAGTTCAGGGCATCATAAGGTGAACCAGGTACAGTTAATACACAACAGTTACTTTTTAGTGCAGGGCAGTCTGACGATAATTGCAGGTTAGATGCATAATGTGGGGAGCCAGGTCCAATTGGCTCATAGATACTACTATCACTGATTGGCACAGGGCGGTCTGACAATGATGCAAGGTTCAGGGCATCGTGAGGTGAGCCAGGTACAGTTAGCACACAATAATTCCTTTGCATGGCAGAGAAGGGCAGTCTGATGAGAGTGGTGTGGTAGAGACATCCTGGGGGGAACCAAGTAAATTAGACACACAACTATTGACAATTACAGCACAATTGTCTGACCCTGAGGTAGAGACAGTCTTTATTCTTGCTTTTAATCAGAATGATAATAAGTAGCATTTCAGGGGCAGCATTAGCAGTACATGCCATGGATACTTGCATTCTAGCATAGGTACAGGACATTTTTCACCAATAGCCGCCATGGAGAAGGTATACTGGCCATAGTATAAATGCACGACACAGATCGTATGAAAAAGGTGCACATATTCCAGAATAGACCGAGCACTCAGATTAACTGCCTCGCAGACTGCAAAAGTGTTCAGGCATGGATACAGGAGACCAACTGGAAGCAAGGAGAATGCTACACATACCATAGCATACAAAGTGGGTGAAGATTAGCTAGCAGGAAGGTGTCCATGTCCAGACAGACTGAGATTAGAAGAGGGGCATGGTGTACAAGTAGAGTTTCCATAAGGTAGCAAAGAAATAAGTGGCTGTGGTGTGCAATATATCAATGCCCAATATATATTATTTTAGAGGAGGCAACACTACAGTCAGTGAAACCATGAGTGAAGCTGTTTTGAAGATCATCCCCTAAGAACAACATCACTCTGAAGAGTGACACATATGAATGGTTTAGGGACTGCCAACTGGTTAGGCAATACAAGATAAAATGAAATGCCCAGGATCACACATTGATTAAGAGGTGATCCTGGGATTTCCTCCCACTTTGCAATTTCTGCACTTTACTACTTTCTTTTCTAGCACGTACGATGAACTAAAAATAAATTTGATAGAACTGACTTGGAAAGTAGACAGCTAACATGACCATTTTGAAAAACAAAATGTTATAAAAGTGTACTATGCAAAATAGGAATTATCCCAGCTACATTGTCTCCATCATCAAGGTAAGTATACAAGTACCAGCATACTAACTGATGTGATCTTAAATATTACACCTGGGTATCTCTTTTATATTTTAAAGTTTTAAATGTGCCCAAAACACAGGCTTGTGAAATTGTTATTTATAAACATAAACACAAACTTTGAGTTGTACAAAAAAGTAAACCGTTTTTGTGTCAATTGAGCATGAGCAGGCCTTAAGATATGCTTGGCAGAGGGTCTGCCTAGAACCCCTTCCACTGAAATGGCCTACATAAAAAGTCTGATCAGGAAATAGGCTAAACAATGCCACCAGCATGTGAGAAGACAAACCTTTTCAAGAACAGCACAGTAATGTCAGTGATATATGATTTGTCCAGGATCACTTTATCATCTGCTGGCTGAGCCAGGATACAAGCATGAACGCGTTGGTTCCGCAGTCTTGAATTTGAATACCTAATCACCTCTCTGAATAACACGTTATACTACTTGGAGGTGGCTGCCTAGGTTTTACAGGTCTTCATCTGAACAAACCAGTTCCAGACGTTCACCACACTGATCCTAACTTATTTTTTTATAGCAACCACTATATGGACTATCTGGTGCAGGTATATTGCTGATAATAGTGTAGTACCTGTTGTGCTGCAAAAGGTAGTACATATACATTCAAGTTCATCAACTTCAAACATAGAAAAGGATGAGTTGACCTTGCTGGAATTTAGTATTGTAATCTTGCATATGAATACATATCTCTGCAATGAGTGCTTTAACACTCTGAGTTAACTTCTGAACCAGACTGCATTACATTTATCAGCATGCATTTCAACTTTGGCTATTGCACATGATCAATATAATTCTCATCGGAAGGTGAGAACGCTCTGGAGCTGTGTCCTAGTGAATCCAGAATGCATTGCAGGATGAATAGATCGGAGCAGAATGTACTTGTCAACGCCAGACAGGCAATAGGTTTAGAGCCTCAGCAGCACACCATTAAATATCCTGACGGTGCTATTTAAGTTTAGTAAACAATGGGAACTGACTTCTTTAGATCAGGCAGCATTGTGGGGCCCCCTCCAAGGTGGGGGCCCAGGGCGAGTGCCCCCTTTTCCCTCCCTCTGTGCCAGTACTGCTCATTATGCCCATTACCTGTATTTAGCTGGTCTCTAGAACTGTCTTTGCTCTCACAACATATTGGCTACCTTGTGCCTGTCGTTGGCCTTTAGGACTTGTTTTGATGAATTCACCTCTGGCAGTCTTGCTTTGGGAAGCGCCATGCGTATGCTACCCACTGGGAGGACACGAACGCCCTTGCGTTGCACCTTCTTTTCCACTGCTTAGCACTGCCAACCTCCCGGTTCATGGCACAACACCTACCTTCCTGTTCATGGCAACACACCTACCTCCTTGTTCATGGCAACACACCTACCTACCTCCCTGTTCATGGCAACAAGCCGGCCTACATGGTCATGGCAACACACCGACCTCCGTGTTCATTGCAACACGCTAACCTCCAGCCCTCTTGGCCTATGGCCACCCCACCACTGCAATACGTGCGCCCCTGCTGCATGGTAATTGGGCAGGGGGAGGGGCCTGTGGAAAAAAAACAGAAGCCAGTTAGCATTTTTTTTTTATTGTCGTGTTCTTGTGCAAAAACAAGCGTAGTTCAGCTGGTGTGATGTGCTACATTTTTATGTCAAAGAGAGACACTAGGGTCAGGAATAGCATTTAACGGGGAAGTGGGTGGAATCCCGCCGCTGTGGATTTGTCTCTTTAAAAACAAATAGAAAACTAAAAAGACAAGAAGCAAAAATAAACACAATTTAAACTGTGCAAAACCATTGCTTCAATGTTTCACGTGATTATTTTTATTTAAAAAAAAATACTGTCTATTTAGCCATAGGAACATTCTAAACTGACACAATACTCTATAGGAGGCTCGGGTCTGGGACAGTTGTGCTATTCCTCCGGGTAGACTGATAGAACAGGAGTGGCCTCTGGCAAGCAGACACTTCCAGAGTGCACACACTCACTCTATAGGCTTCAGTTTGGCGAGAGGTCCCTCGGGCTCTCGGAATCTTCCAGGCTGTGGTCGAAGGATATCCACGTATCTTAAGTGCATCACACAGAGACAGGTTTTGGGAAGCATGGCCATCTCTGTTCCACAGGCTAGGCCTCTGGTAGCTTGACTGTCCCCACAGGTTACAATGTGCTTACACCAGGCTTGGCAGAGCTGCCCCTCAAAGTACACATCAATCCTATACAGGCCAGTGCTCGCAGGAGTCATTTTTGTTTACAAAGATCTTAAGAATGTGGTCACAGGTGGCGATTTTGCTGCAGTTACACAAATCTTCCTGGCCTCTGACAACTGAGCTATGCCTTGTGTTGCACAGGGCTCCGATCTCGTACCTTACCCCGACCATGTAGGCCTGACTCAGCTGAGGTGAATCTTACAGGGTCCACACAGAAGCAGCACCTTCAAGATTACACAGACCCCCGAGGCTCTCGCCAGAGACACAATGTTTGGTAACTTTCTTTAATCAGACATTGTGTCACCAGTGGCGTTGCTAAGGGGGATCTGGGGGGGCCAGCCCCCCCCCCCTGTGAAACCCTGTGCCCCCCATGTGCCCCCCCTACCTAAGAGAGCAGTGACCATGTTCTCCCCTTACTTTTGTCTGTGCCCCCCCTACTTTTGTCTTTGGCCCCCTCTGTGCCCCTCCTAAATTTGATTCCTGGTGACGCCACTGTGTGTCACACAAGTGCCTATACTGTGGCGCGCCTCTTTGGTTTGTGAGTGTGTGTGCGGCGCTATCTGTTTTCTTTACTGTCCCTCTCAGTGGATTTTGGACCCTGAAGAATATCAGTAACCCCTATGTCCTGTGTCCATGACATGATTGGCTTTCTCAAAACTTCCCAGACCCACAGTTCCTGGCATAAGTCTAACTTTGGCAGTGCTCAGAGCCCCCAGCCACATACTGCTCTCGATTGATTTCCAGGAGAAAGGGGGACCCGGGACATGGGAGTGAGTGTCACTATCAACGCAAGTGCAAATGGCACCAGTGTGGCATGAGTGTTCGCTATTCGGAGTCCCTAATTCATTATTGAATCCCGGCCAGGTGCAGCAGGGAGCCTGCCGCCTCCTGGGCCTCGCTGTCCACCTCCACCAGGCCCATGGCCTCGATGCACCAGTCCAGCCGGCTTCCGCTGTGGTCGGCAAAGACCAGGAGCTCCAGGCAGCCGCCATTAGCGGGCATGCCCTGGCCCGTGGGGGCCTGCAGCTGCGCAGGGGCCGCTGGCACCACCTGGATATTCAGGATGCTGTAATTGTGGTCCGCCCGGTGGTACTCGGCGAGCCATATTGCGTCGTCCTGCTGCCCACTCCCGCCTCCACCTGTGGGGGAAGAGAATGAGAAACCGCTGTCACTGGCGGGAATGGCGCATCGCTGTTGTCATTTTCAAGCAGCTGAGACAATATTCTGTTTGACGTGTTAAAGAAAGTGGAAGGGCGTGTTCTGAAACTTTTAACTAAAACCAGTGGAGATTTGTCCGACACTTTCACTCCAGTAGCATCCGTGACGTACAAATATAAGAGATGGAGGATGTTCCGCTTCCGTGACGGACCATGTTTAGATCGGTGCCCTGAATGGATGTTTGTCAGCTTGCTGTCCCTGCACCCACACAGCCAGCCTCACCACTGCCACAGTGTGGGTTCCCATGGAAACCTCCGTTGCTAAGGCTCATATTGCTCCTTTAAAGAAAGAAGTGAATAAAAGCATCTGCCTGACCCTGGCTGGCTATGAGGGGACGATGTGTGGCCACGGCAAGGCATTTGTATGTGTGTTTAGCATGGCGTGCCAATTTATTCCGTGTGTCTGTTGCGTAGCAGAGCAGTGCGTTTTTAATTCTGTTATCATTTAATTGCTTTGTGAATTTGAACCTGTTTTAATGCCACGCTGGCTGAGCCTATGCTTGTATTTTTATTAGCACACGGGAAACGTTGGCCAGCCAATCGGCTGCTCCAGAACGCAGGCCTATCTACTGATCTAATCCTGTGTTCCATGCCACTATCTTTTGGGTGCTTTGGGTTGCAGTGTTTGGCCTTGCCCTGGCTCCCTGCCTTCCCTTCCTGTTGCCTCCCAATGCTTGCCCCACTCACTGCTCTAGACCCTGTGGCCAACCCTTGCCCTTGTTAAAGGCCCTCAATTCCCTGGGGTCCATTTAGATGGGCCAAGGGCGTTACCACACAGTAAAGCCCTTTTGTTTTAATTCATGTTCATGGATTCACTGTCTGGAGAAAGCTAATCACTAGTGTGGTTGAGGAGTGCATAGTTGGAGTACAGACTCCTTCTTTGCTTGATCTCTTTGGTGTGGTTGAGGAGGGCATGGTTGGAGTACATACTCATTATTCGCTTGATCTCTTTGGTGTGGTTGAGGAGGGCATGGTTGGAGTACAGACTCCTTCTTTGCTTGATCTCTTTGGTGTGGTTGAGGAGGGCATGGTTGGAGTACATACTCATTATTCGCTTGATCTCTTTGGTGTGGTTGAGGAGGGCATGGTTGGAGTACATTCTCCTTCTTTGCTTGATCTCTTTGGTGTGGTCGAGGAGGCCATGGTTGGAGTACATACTCGTTATTCGCTGGATCTCTTTGGTGTGTTTGAGGAGGGCATGGCTGGAGTACAGACTCCTTCTTTGCTTGATCTTTTTGGTGTGGTTGAGGAGTGCATAGTTGGAGTACAGACTCCTTCTTTGCTTGATCTCTTTGGTGTGGTTGAGGAGGGCATGGTTGGAGTACATTCTCCTTCTTTGCTTGATCTCTTTGGTGTGTTCGAGGAGGGCATGGTTGGAGTACATATTTATTATTCGCTGGATCTCTTTGGTGTGTTTGAGGAGGGCACTGCTGGAGTACATACTCCTTCTTTGCTTGATCTCTTTATGCTTTTATGTTTGGGGGAGAATTTGTTAAGTGCCACTGTTTATCCATTGGTGTTTCCTGTGTTCAAACAGCAGAGAGAGGACATGGATAGGGGAAATTATGACAAAGTCCGTAATAACGCCGAAATGGAAGATGTTATGAGAAGTAGCACACTGTTTGCAACGGAATCGTACCAAAATGTCGCCCTCATTTGTGCGCCCCCGCAGTCACTGCAACTTTGGAGGTGCACAAAATGAGGGTGACATTTACTGCACCCAAGCAGAGCAGGGGTTGCAGGGGTGTCCCCAGCTCTACTTGGGTGCCATAACGGGAGTGGGGGTTGCAGGGGTGTTCCCCGCTTACCATTTTGTTAAGTGGGGGACATGTAAGAAAAAAAAAGAAAAGCACCCTGTGGCGTCAGATCTAAACCACGTTAGTGGGAGGAGCTGATGCCGCAGGGATAGCAGGGTGCAGGTGGCACACACAGAAGTGTGCCTCCGTGAAGGTAAGCAGGCCGGGGGAAGCGAGAACAGTGATCTATATGATCACTGCGCTGCGCCTTATCTGGCATCAGCATTTTCAGCCATCACAGTTATGGGCGGCGCAGTGATCACATAGATCCGTTTGCAAGCACAAGCCATTCTCTGTCGGCTCTAAGAACTAAGGCTGTCCTAGGTCTGCGAGCAGTTGCTCAGTAATAAATTCGGGGTGCATCCAGAATGGAAGGGGGTGCTGAATTAGGTCATGTACTTGACAGTAGGTGGATGCAGCAATGTGGACTACTTGTAAGCATCTAAGGCAGTGGTCTTCAAACTGTGGGGCTGGCCCTGCTGGGGAATGCCTGATTTTAATAGAAAATGTAAGCAAAATGGCATCTGGGGGGCAAGCAGCAATATTTTTACTGAAGGGGGCTTGGCAACATATTTGCTCAATGGAGGGCTCAGCATAAAAAGGTTTGTATACCACTGATCTAAGGTCACAGGCAGGGCATCCCAGGTACAGGGCGATGCATTAAAGCCTGAATCAGTGGCTGTAACCACCATAGTCTCTGCTTCAGTGGTCAGAAAAGGTACAACATTGCATGGAATTCTTAAATTAGGAAGCAGGAACCGATAACTGAATTAATATGCAGCACTGGTTAGAGGGACCAGGTGAGTTAACACACAGATGTTTCAGCCTGTTGGAGTCAAAATGCATTCAAACAGCCACAGGTTCCCTTTAAACCTGCTAGCACCCATGTTCGAAATACCTTTAACTGGAGCCTAATTTGTCTGGTGGCAGATCTTTTGATAAATCGAAATTAATGATATATCTGCTTTGATCTAGTGGCAGATGAGAAGGTACAGTTAAAACTGCAGAAACCCAGTTTGGCCTGGAAGTTTCACTGACTACGTATGGTGGGCCTTGCCCGGGATGCTCTCTGATCTCTGCTGGGAAGCTCTGACACCTTTCCCAGGAGAACAGGACATTCCTCTTCTAGGTGTGGCTTGAGAGCTAGGAGCTTCAAAGGGGGACCTCTTCAACACAACGGGGAAGCTGCCCCTGGTGGAATAATTACTGGAGTCTTTTTGATCTGAGGCAGACCGGTGATTGGGAAAGGACGGTGTAATTGTAAAGGACCTTCACACTGAGGAAGGGGTCAGCCATCTTGGATTTACCAGCCCCCCACTTACTTCCTGAGATTCTCCCCTGCCCCTTTTTCCTGCCGGCAAGACACTCTGGGAGCGGACATCACAAGGAATAACCCTTGTTACAACAGAAAGGATTGGCCCCTTACAAGAGGGCTGGAATGGACCAATCCATTGGATTGAAGACAAGGATTTCCAAGGAGGGTGCAGACCCTTCTCCCTAACCACTTCTGGGGAGCATTTGCAGCAACCAGCCGGAGGAAAGCCTGCTGAAGTCGCAAGCCCTGCAAGTGTCCCTGGCAACTTTCCTGGCTGTGAAGGGGACAAGACACTCACATTTCCTCAGGGACCTGGATGAAGGTTCCCAGAGTACCCTGAGGACCAAAAGAAGTTGCCTTCGGCTCTTTGCAATTTTGAGCCGTTATGAGTGCTTTGAGCACCTTTAAGCTGCTGCAAAGATCGAACTTACGAATTGTAACTGACTGAATGTTTAATTCTTTTTTTTCTCCTCCTGCTTACTATTCGTTTATGTGTCTTGTGTTGTATTTGTTGTAGAGCTCCGATGCCTGCGGGCTAGTTGGCGCTTAATAAATAAATACATTTAAAAAAAAAACAGAGTTGCCTTTCACACCTAAGTTCGAGCTGCTTTGAACTACACCGACCCTAGCATTGCCACTTGTTAGAAACGTATTCAAGCCAAGACCTTTTTCCATGTGTTGAACTGAACTCTGTCGGATCCAGTCGAGCCGGCTCACTATTAAAGCTCAGTTTTCCACTCATTGAGACCCTGTCAAGCATTCGAGCCACACCAACTCGAACTGCCTGTTCCAAGCTTTTTTGAGCCGCAAGCCATTGGTACTTATTGAATCGCACTATGATGCTACATTCCTTCAAGCCGGCTCGCCAACCTGTTGGGAGTTACGGGTAAACCAGGTGGTACAGTGGGCATAGGCCACTGACTGGTCACAATCAAGGGATCTCAATTTGGGACGTGTGAAGAGAAGGGGATTACGTTTTTTCCAATTCTAATCTGCGTGACTGGGAGGGTGCAGCAAAGTGTGCGACAGGCCAATCTTAAGGAATGATGACTGGTTCAAGTTAGGGGAATCATAGAACCTCCTCAAGTTAGGAGTAGCAAAGATAGGATACAGGGTGTGGCCGGTCTCCCATTGATGGAGTCCAGACGTGCAAACTGCTCAGGAGAGTGGAACTGGTGTATAATGACTCAATGTGGGCCCAGAATTCTGCCAGCACCTTAATGGGCTCATGAGAACTGAAGTTTGGCACTGGGTTTCTGAGATCACTGGGAAAGGTAGGTTTTGACCAAGGGCCTGGTAAGCAAATAGCACAGTTATACAAGATGTTACATTTAGCAAGTACATAATCGTCATTGAAGGTGGCCGGTAGGGAAAGCTTAATGTAGGAGGATGTGTTTCTAAAAATAATAGCTACTCTCCTACTCGGAGGTGTAGGCCAATGAGTACAGGCCATTTTATAACCTGCAGCAATGGCAAGGGGTATGCTCCTGGAGCGCTGGTTTCAATTAGTCCGTTTTCAGTGATACAAATATTGTTCTGTGCCAAGGATAAGCTCTATGAATTGCAGCTTATATTTATCCAAAGAGTGGCTGTTAATAAGTGCACATAAGATTACCTGAATTTAGCCTAAGCTTTCTAGAGTCATCCAATGAAGAGGGCATGGGATGAATCACCCCGTCAGGTAGGGGCTCAAGCAAGGAGCGTAATATCCCTAAGGACACAAGTTGATCGCAGGGTGGGCCGAGAGGGAAAAAGATATTGTTGGTAGGAAAGAATATACTCTCCAGCAAGCTTACCTTGTGCAAAGCTCCTTGCTTGAGTTACCCTTTCCTTCCCTAACTTGGCATGACCATTTTTGGGGCTCTTGCTTGCAGCAAATCTGCCCTCGTTGGCCTGCCTCGCTAATGTATTGGAAGTAGCCGTAATGCTTAACACAGCCGTACTTAACGGCCATCTTGAGTAAGTGTGATCTCCCGATATAATACCCGTACGGGTTTGCCCAAAAGTATTAAAACACATGCTCACTGAAAATGCATGGCCATTGATTATTTGTTCAGTGTCTTATATTGGAGATGTTCTAGTCTAGTCTCTGAGCAGGCCTCATATCCCCAGCACTATACATTACAAGCACTTATTAGCACTCCTTTTTGACAGGCTAAGCATCTCGTGTCAGAGAATGGAGGCCCTTTAAGTGGTACCAAGGTTTATTATTTATTTGATGTTTGTATATTATTTGCTTCAGGGGGCGTGCATAATGGAGACAGTAACAAGTAAATGTTCAGCAAAGCATGATGATCAGAACACTGCTGAAAGTCAATATAAGGACCAGGTTAGTGTAAGGCGGTGAAGGGTAATTGCAGCACATTTGGGATTCCAGGAGTCTTTTCCTGGATGCCTGCAATGCACTAGAGACTCACCGTGCAGATTGTGTGTCTGGTGGTAGTCCCAGATAGATTCATATGTCTGCATTGTGGAGTAGCTCTGCCTTTGGGATTCGTTTGAACTGCTTGTGGTTTTGTTGCAGTCCTAGCCCAGGGGAGATCTTGTTTCATAATGTTTGTCTTTAGCTCTGCAGGGCCCTACGGTTAAGCCTTTCTGGTATATGCATTGGGCAGCAACATTTTGCAAGAGATGCACAAAACTGAAGCCAGGGAAGAGCATGATCCCAATCATTGGCAGATTTCTGAGCTCTGATCTGATGGTGATTATTTGTTGTGATGTCTTGTGCTGCAACCCTAAACCTTTCTTCCTTGAAGTGCAATTGATTTGAAAGTGGACTTATTCACAGTTAGGAAAGAATTGGTTCTTGGTGGATTCTTGGGGTAGTGATTGTCTGCTCCCAATATTGATGCTCACACAGGCTGGTTTCACCTCTATTCCTGGCCTCTCTGCCCATTGATGTCTTCCATGTACAGTACAGTAAGGGTGTTGGGTCCACTATGATCCACACTGTGGCCCCGTATGTGCTTGTCCAACTCTCTTGCCAGCCTTTCTGGTCTCTGTCTTCACTTTCTTGGCATGAGCATCTCTGAAAATCGTGTTTCGATTTATCCCCTTTTTACAGTAAATCTTCCCTCGTTAACCTTGCTCTCCAATCACATGGAGGGCGTATTAGCGCTTCTTAAGGCAGCCCGACTTCGTGAGTAATGAGTAGATGTTGTCTCCCTGATCTCCTTATACCTCAATAGCTTGAATCTTAAGTGACTATAAAACATCTTCCACAAAACATTCAGAAACCACAAAGCATCCGATTATGGGAAAGAACCAGAGTAGAATTATTAACATTATGAAGACGAAGAAAGACTAGTGGTTGAAATGACATCTAGTGAAGAAAGACTGGCAGTTCATCAGATAACTAACCACAACTGACAGTAGACAGGCTAGTCTCACAGAAAAGCCCATGCACGCAGCAAGTGTCTCAACAGAAAAGGGACAGATGTATGTCCTTAATTTATAGGAGCGTTCCCAAGGGGATAGCTAAAAACATCAATCAAGTAAAAGCGTGCCACAAACCCAAACACACTTCCAGCCAGAGAAGAAAGAAAAACGCCAAGGAATATTGATTGACTAAAACCCTGATGCGAATTTAAGCTTTTGGTCAAAGAAAAAATGAAACAGAAGAAAAAAGACAACATTACAGCGTGTAACAGTAAAATCAAAGGTGACCGTTTAGAAAGGCAACTCTAGAGGAAAGAGACACCATAGCTAGAGACAAAAAAAGTATACACTGTAACTAACAGGCAAATATATGAAGAAATGGGTAACTAATGGTGCTGCACAGTTCTCCAGATAACATTTTGAAGTGAGAGTATTTAATCCCTACTTTTTAATGTTGGGAGTAAAATGACTTTTTAGTCCCTTTCCAGATGCGAGTAAGTCAAATATGTTTCAACTCTAAAACAGCAATGTTTCTGTAATTCATATTTCTTTGCAACCAGTTATTCATGCATAACTAGACCAGGCAGAAATGTTAGCAGGGCTTCTTTCTATGTTACTACTAATCTGAACACATCTGCGGAGCTGTGTGGTGAAAGCAGGAGACGGGCTCCTTTGTGACGGTTTGCTAGTTTTTGGTTGGAAGTATTTCTACTCACCATTTTTCCTTATTGTGAGTATTTGCTTATTTTTAGGAAGTGAAAGTGGCTGACACGCTCTTTATCTGCTGGGCTGCTACTGCAATTGAGGAAACAAAAGCTATTAAGTGAGTAAAATAGCAGATTAGCCAGAGAGTAACAACTAAATTGGTACAGACAAAGGGGTTTGTCATAATCTCTGCTGTGTTTCACTTGAAAGGCATATTATGGGCCTATAACCAATTCAATGTTCCATATGGAACGGAATCAATATGCACAATTGAATTTGACTGGTTAATCAAGTCGCAAGCCAAAGTATGATGGTTTTGACTTGGGCTGCCACAATGTTCCTCAATGCAAAGTATTCCTTTTGGGGATAGGTCTGAAATCATTGTCAGTCACTGAGGCAATTGGAGGAGAATCCTTTTATCTAAAGATGTGTCAAAGCTTTGGATGAAAATATATTTTAGGGGCAATAATAAGCAAAGGAGGAAAACAATATTGGATTCAGGCGTGATAGTTAATTTTTTAAAAGAAATGCTAGAATGGTCGGTAGAATGGGAGATTGATTGAGCATTGTGTGCCAATGTACCGATTAAAAAAAGGTTGGGCATGCGATTTGAACGAAAACATTAAACATGTATCAATAAAAAAATCTTTTATGGAATATGTTAACAATGCATACGCGTTTCTGTTACCTCAACCCTATATATTGCGTTTCCCTTCTCCTAAAACACGTCGTTCTTGTGATTGCGGTTGGTTTTGCCCCCATCTTAGATGTTGGCCCACGTGGAGGTATCCAGTCAGAGAAACGTGCATGTGAGTGCTGTAAAGTCCATCACATGTCTGAAAGCACTATACACGTAATAACAGAATGTGTAAATCTATGTCTATTGCATATTGAATATTTGCAACAATGTGCATATAATAGAAATCAGATAGGAAGAAAAGCGTTCTGGTAGCATATACTTGCTGGGAGCCGAGGCAAGTACCATTTATTTCAGCAGCAATGCGTATATGGGTGCGTTTACAGAACATTCTAAACGATTTGTAGATGTCCTGTTTTTTTATGTTTTTTCTTTTAAAACTATGATGAACACAAAGTAATTGTTAATATGACGATTTGATTTTATATTGTATATTAATCTGAAAGGTTTATTGTTTAACCATAACACATTATAATAGTTTTTTTTTTTTAATTTAAGTTTTATTGATTTTAAAACACAAGGGTTGGGTACATAAGTATACTCATGTTGCATTCACATAGGTACATCGATATGTTCTTTAAGGTGAAACAATGGTATTGTTTACTAACAACGAAAAGCCTGTTCCCCATTGTTTATAAAGTGTTCTTGTCCCTTTCCCCCCCTCCATCCCCAAGACGGTCTGGCAAGTTAGTCTAGTTTGTCGGTGATAGGTGTTCTGTGTTTGATGCAAGATGGGACGTCGATCTCGTTCGGGTTGCATGTGGTCGTTCAGTGCGACAGGCCTGATTGTTTCCCTGCTGTAGAGTGGTGGTTAAGTCTAGTATTCCTATTGGCTTATGAAGATTCTGGATCTTCCGGCGTTGTTTGTCTTTGGCTTGGGATGTGTACGTTGATGAAATCACACCAGGCTTCTTCATGACTAGCTGCTCTTTCGTGGAGGGCTGCTGTGATTTTTTCCATCGTTTATATGTTCGTTGCAATGGCAGTCCATTCCTTTTTGGTTGGGAGGCGAGGAGATTTCCATTTAATAAGCAGACCGGCCCTTGCGGCGAGTAGGTGCAGGGAAGCCAGTCCCTTTATTTTGCTTAGTTCATCTTCCTCTTCTTCCAGGCCAAATAAAGTCAGGAGGGGGATGGTACCCTCTCAATGCCGTCTATTTCTTTGATCCATCCAAGCACTTCCTTCCAATATATACAGACTTTGGGACAGTCCCACCACATGTGCCAGTAGTTGGCCACCGCACCACATCGTCTCCAGCATTTGGGGCTGTTGGTCTGGTACATTTTCGATAGTCTGTGGGGGTCATACTGCCATCTATGAAGTAGTTTTATGGCATGTAGTTTGTATTGTGCAGCGATGGATATACGGGACAGAGTTTTTCAGATTACGTCCCATGCCTCTTGATCGAATTCTCTATCGAAGTCCTTTTCCCATTTTTCCTTGAGGCAACAGTTCGGATTTGGGTCTTTGGCGATCAGGGTATTGTACATGCGTGCGATTAGCCCTTTGTTCGTGGAGGTCATATCGAGGATTCTCTCAAAGGGAGTGAGTTCTCTCTGGATCTTGGTCTTCCACTCCCGTCTGGATAGGACTCCCTTCAGTCGGAGATAAAGGAAAATCGAAATAGGATCCAGTTGGAGGGCGTCTTCGAGGTCTGTGATTGGGATGAATTTGTCATCTCTCCATAGTTGTCTGACCCTTTCGAGTCCTGCATCAAACCAGGTTTGATCTCTCAGATGATCCGGGATTTCCTCTCTGACCCCGGAGGCCCATAGGTAGCTCAAGGGGGATGGCCATGTGGTCACTCCCACTATCCCTCTCCCCTCTTTCCATATATTCCATATGGTTCCCAGTATAGGGTGGTTTCGCAATTTCCGTGTGAGTTGAGGTCTGGGGACCCATAACCATTCAGATAGCGTCACAGGTGCGAAGTTATCGTTGTCCAGCTGGACCCACTGTAGATCTTTCCTGTCCCTGAGGTGGGGGATAAGGACTCTCAACTGCATTTCCTGATAGTAGCGTTCGATGTCGGGGGGGGCCCACCCCACCTTGCTCCTTAGGTAGTATGACAGTCTCGTAGGGTATTCTAGGCTTCTTTCCTTCCCACAAGAATCTAGTTATTGCCCTTTGTACCTGTTTGAAAAATTCTTCTGGGATCGAGATGGGGAGGAATTGGAATGGATATAGGAAGCGTGGTAGACTGACCATCTTGATTGGCATTCAGGCGTCCCATCCATGAGATCGTAAGGGGTTGCCATTTTGCAAGGTCTGCTTTAAAGGCGGTGAGGAGTTGGGGGAAGTTGGCCTTGTATATTTCGGCAATGTCTCTCGTCAAGTTGATGCCCAGGTATCGTAGCGTGGGACCCCCTACGATGAGGCTGAGTTGTTCAAGTTCCGTTCTTTGGCTGGTGGTGGGTTGTTGATTTTAAGGCCTGACAGGGCGCCATATTGTTCAATGAGGCGGATTGCTTCTGGAATGGAGGTCATCGGGTTCTCCATATGGAGCAGGATATCGTCCGCATACAAGGCCAATTTATATTCTTTCCCACATACGTGAAGCCCTTCCATGCCGTCGTTAGTTCTCAGCATTTGTGCTAGTGGTTCCAATGATAGCGCAAATAGTATTGCGGAGAGGGGGCACCCTTGTCGCGTTCCTCTGCTTAAGTTAAAGCAGCGGGAGTATTGTGAGTTCACTGCTACAGCGGCTCGGGGTGAGGTGTATACAGCTTTTATTCCACGTCGGAGAGTAGGGCCAAGACCTATTTTCTTTAATGTAGCATCAAGGAAACGCCATTCAACCCTATCAAACGCTTTTTCAGCATCAATTGAGAATAGTGCTGGAGAGTTTGGCATCTTCTTATCTTCGTGTATGAGGTGGAGGGTCTTGCGAGTTGAGTCTGCGCCCTGTCTTCCAAGTATGAACCCCACATGGTCATTGTGGATTATAGCGGGCATGTGCGTCTCCAGTCGTGCAGTGAGGACCCTTGTGTAGATTTTGGTGTCCATGTTAAGGAGGGATATGGGACGGTAGGAGGTGCATCGGGTGGGGATTGCGTCTGCTATTTCTTCGCTCGTGATTTGGGCATCGAGGGCTTGTGCTGTGTCGCGGGGTAGGCTAGGGATGGTAATCGTGTTCATATATTCTCTGATTGCATTCTCGTCTGTCGGGGTGTCCGAGGTGTATAAGTTCAAGTAGAAGTTGACGAAGGCTTCAGGAATGTCACAGGGGTGTGGTCCATGTGGGGTTCCATTTCTTCATGTATGGCTGACACCCATCTCTCTTTGCGTTGGCCACAAAGTCTGGCGGCAAGGAGCGCGTCGGTTTTGTCGCCTTTCTCGTATTGTTTCTGTTTTAAATATTGGAGTTTTCAGATGGTCTGGTCTATTTCCAGCTGCCGCAGTTCCTCCCTCTTGATGGCAGCCCCTCTATTTTTCGATCTCTATCGGATCCGGGGGATTGCGCACTGCGGTCTAATTGCGATATTTCGTTCCTTAGCCTGTTTTCTGTGAGTTGGTGCTCTCTCTTACGTGCTGCTTCCTCTTGGATTAGGACTCCTCTTCAAGTAAATTTCCCGGCCTCCCATACTGTGTTTATCGAGACTTCACCTGTGTTATTTAGGTCGAAGTATTGGGCAATTTCCTTTTCAAAATGTTCACGGAATACCGGGTCTTTCGTTGCAGCGCCACTTCGAGCTTCTGTGGGGGAGTGCCATACGATCTAGCGTGACCGTAACCATATCATGATCGGACCATGTTATAGGGGATATATCGGCTGCAGACATCGCATCCATTAGCTCTGGTGTGAGGTAGAGGTAGTCGAATCTGGTGTATGTGGCGTGTGGGGCTGAGTAAAATGTGAACATCGTTTCTTGTGGGTTCTTGTGGCACCAGGCATCTGTTAGTTTGTAGGTATCCATCATGTTGGCTATTAGTGAGTGGCCTGCTTCTGGTGGGGTATTCGCCAGTGGGTTCCTGGCTTGTCTATCCAGGATTGGATCGGCCCACAAATTGAGGTCACCACCCATGATTACTTTGTTTTGCGCTTCAAGCATTACTTTAGGGACCATGTGTTGTAGGAACCTGGATTGGCCGGAATTGGGTGCGTATATAGAGGCTAGTGTAACTGCGGTGCCATGTATCTTCCCGACAAGCACCAGCGCTCTACCACTCACATC
Organism: Ambystoma mexicanum; assembly: GCF_040938575.1. NCBI lineage: Eukaryota > Metazoa > Chordata > Amphibia > Caudata > Ambystomatidae > Ambystoma > Ambystoma mexicanum. Next base: position 1,120,503,808 of record NC_090923.1, on the reverse strand, counting down.
TGTCCAGGTTTTCAGGACTTCAAATTGTATTCTTTTTGCGATCAGGATGCCGACACCGGCTTTTCTGAGCAGGCTTGAGCCTCAATGATCAGTGCCTGTACGGGCGTTTAAAATCCTCCTTCCTTCACCTTTAATGTATTTGGTTTCGTGCAGGAAGAGTATGTCGAGCTTTGCCCTTTTGAATTCCCTCATCACGAGTGACCGTTTGGTGGGGGAGTTAAGTCCCTTAACGTTTAGTGTCCCTATTTTATTTGTGGTTGGCCTGTCGCTTACATTGACTTTATTTGCCATTATGGTGTGTTCTTGTTTTGTCTGCCGGGTTCCATCTTTTGTCACTGGGTGTCACCGTAATCGGAGTGCTCTGTAGAGTATGCCAGATCGTCTTAATCGTAAGTATCTTTTTCTTTCCCTCCCCCGCACGCCGTAGGGGAATACAATAATTGTTTAAAAAAAAATAAAAAAGAATACATTGTTTAAAATGGAAAATCAATTCTAGTGGGTAGTAGTAATGGATGAAACTGGGAAAGACGCAAGATAACCCAACAGTGATTTTGGGCTGTGTGCCACATGTTTTCAGTAGCGACCACCAGTTAGATGGCACGATGCATCAATTTAGGGTAGCTGTCACTCCTCAACGCATATAACCACTATATGGATCTTCGCCCCACTGGGACCATTTCAGCTTGCACCCTTTTTAGGCTGTACCCGCTAACACTGCCATTGGCCAGCAAGCCTGGCAATATTACTTCTGAAGACCTAATCCCAGCCATAGAAACACCTGTGTACAGGCGCGTTATACATGGCTTATCATATCATATCATTGCTAGCACCTAGCCAAGACAAGCGCAGCTTGCTATGAAATAGTGTTCCCCTGTATCAGCAACTCCAAAAAGCAAAGAAGAATTGCTATCCCAAAACGTTCAATGTGAACAATTGCCACTGTTATCAGTGACTTTATGCCACAACACACCTCATCTTTTATACCCCTTACATTTTGTAATGGGGCAATTCTCTCCTAAATGGGGTTTGCCCTTCTAGCCCCAAAGAAAACACTGATGGGTGCACAATTAGGACTTGATTCTGTGACCCCGACTGCCCGTCCATGTTTATACACGTAGGAAAGTGATCATTCAAGCAGTCATCGCAACCCTGGATGAACCTGCACCACTGGTGAAGGTGGACCATCAGGCACTATATCCCACTCTTATGATAGGGTCCTTAGTAAGCCGCTCAAGTTCCTAACTCTGACACCTCTTCCACTCTAGCACTATGCCGAGAAGATTACCCATCTTTCAGATGCTCTGCAGTAACCCACACAGAGCCCAATGCCCTGCCGCCGCCGCACACGCTTGATGCACCCTCTGGCCCTCACACCCAGCAGTCCTAAGGGCCGTTCTCAATGTAAGGGTGATGCTTTTTTTAGAAAAAGGTATTGAGGCAAACCAATGTGTACACCATACAGGCATATGGAGTTCATAGGTACAGACAACATCCTACGTTAACAAAGTAATCCTACTACCGGCATCAAAAGGGTTTATAGTGATAATGTCGAATTCCAAAATGTCGAAAGTCAAAATGTCAAAAAAAAATGTCCGAACTTTTTTTTTTTCGAATGTCCTTTTTTAAAAAAAAATTCTGTTCGAAATGGGGGGGTTCCCCCTCAGCCCCTTCCTTTTTTTAAACACTTTTTTTAAACGCACGAAAGTAAAAAAAATGTAAAATAAAAAATGACATATTCGAAACAAACATTTTCGGCCATTTTTTTTCGACATTTTTCTCATTTGACTTTTTGCAGTCGACATAACTGCACACCCATCAAAAGCTACAACAGTGTGTTTAATAATTCAATTGCCCTTTAACATACAAATAAACAACACATGAGGGATTAACAAGAGGGCTGAAGAAACGGGTCACACGGGGAGTCCCAATATAGTCCAGTACACAGTCAACAAAGAGACATTATGCACAGCGTTCATTTAAGGCAGATCAAAACAAGATCATATTCACACTGAAGATCCCATCTTGTCTAAGAAGCCTTTTATCTTGCAGAAAGAGTGAAGATAATGAATTCAGTCATCACACTTTGGCCATGCACTTATTTTCCAATGTTTGAAGATCTGCTGTTAGTAATAATTGCAGCTTTATTGAGTCATTTCTTAGTGGGTGCCGAAAATGCTGAAAGAGCTTTGCCAGGGAGTGAAAGATTTAAGACAAATAGCAACAGAGATTTCGGGGTGGATATTCTCACCATCAGTTTCAGCCTCTGCAGCACATCCCCCAGAATGAGGCCAGTTTTTCACAAGTCCAAAACATGTACATTTGAGCTCCATTTATTTTTTTGGCGGGGCCATCAGAGATCTTCAGGAAGTTGCATGCACCGCTACACGCGGAAGGGCCCCCAGTGTAAGCCGTGGATCACCTGCTGTTATAACATTTGTTGACTTCTCAGCATGTAAAATCCCAAACCTCATCTCGCACCACCAGCAATCACTGAGGCCAGGTCCACCCAAGCATCAACTGCTGCCCTCGATTCGATGATGGAGGCAGAGTGTCAGTGATCTTTTCCTATCCCGGATAAAGTTTGTTTGTTTGTTTGTTTATTTTGTTTGTTTGTTTGTTTATTTTATTTATATAGCGCGCCTGACCCTAGGGTATGTGGGCGCTAGGATAAGAGTAACGGTTACATGGTACATTTTATACAGGTGAAATACAATTTTATACAGGCAAGATATCATTGAAGTACACGTTTTAAATAGACAATATGCAGGGATAGTTGTTAGGTCAAATCGGTAATAACAGTGAGATGTAGCGTAGCGTGGTAGTTAGTTTTTCTTGAGTAGCCATGTGATAACGTGACTTCAGAATTTATCAAATGCTTGAATAGTTTTGATGTCCTGTAGGAGTGAGTTCCATAACTGTGCCGTTAGAACCGGGAAACTGGCACCGCCAGCTCTTTTAAGGTTGTATCTAGGCACCACCAGGCAGGAAGTATTGGATGATCTTGTGATTCTGGGAAACAGTTTCCAGGTGAATTTGTCGGTGAGATTTTGAGGGGGTTGGTGGTTGAGAGCTTTATGAGTGAGGCAGATGGTTTTTAGGTCAATATTCTCTTGTATGGAAAGCCATTTGTGGTGCTTTCTGGTAGCCGAAATATGCTCTCTTCTAGGGATGTTTAATGCTGCTCTAAGTGCATTATTTTGCAGGATTTGCAATTTGTTTGTTCTGGATTTATTGGCGCTTAAGTATAGGCCATTACAATAGTCGAATTTGGATTGTATGAGTGCTCTGGCCAGTGTGAGGCAGCTGTTGGGGGACAATAGTGGTCTACATGCCTTAAGGGGAGTCTTGCCCCAGCTGTGATTGCTGGGAAGTTTTGGATAAACGTAGCACAGAAATGTTGGGGGGCGATTCGCCGAGGTGTCTTCGCCACTTAGTACAACTTGTTGCCTCCTACATGCCTCCATTTTTGACCACCTTATGCCTGCGTAAAAGAGCTGTTTTACCGTATTTATGACAAAAGTGTTCGAGATTTGTCACTATCTGTTCTGAAACCTATTTGCCTGTGTCTATAATCAAGACAAACCAATTTCCTCCATACTTGTTTGGGATGTAACTCCACTGCAACTTAAGTTAGCATTATCCAAGAAAAATCACGACCCATTTCTTATAACTAATCCTTGCGCACACCCTTTTTCTGAAGGCATTTTAGCAGTATGGCCCCAGGTAACTGAGTTCTTATTTATCTTTTCTTTACTTGTATTAGTTCATCCCAATTACTGACTTTGGTAGCCACAGATTCTCAATAAAATATTGCCTAATCGTTCTGAAACGTGTCCATCATGGTCTGTCTTCTTCCTTTCTTCTGCCATGATTTTGAATATGCTTCAAACCTCCCACTATTTCGACCTGTTAGGCTGGATGTCTCGATATTCTGTGTTTCCACTTTTTTGTTTCCTATCAAATTCCCATGACCTATGTGCTGTATAACATCTGGGGAAATTAAGTGAAGGGAACCCCATAATTTTCAAAGAGGCGACTCTCTGTGATGTCTCTACCATTTTATTCTTGCTACACATCTCAATTTACTACTTTCTTGTGCCTGTGCAAGAGAGCTGTTAACTTAATTCTCATAAAAATACTAAATGATATATTCTGATGGAAGTTGCAATCCAGATTCATATTTTCTGTCCATAACGTAGAGGAAAAATGATCGTTCACAGCTCTGGTAGTGTGGTGAATACTTTATTAGTAGAAATCAGTGACAGCACGAGCCCAACAGCAACACAAGACACACATTCAGAGTACCCTTCCCTCTGAGCCCCATATTTGTATACCCGACAGAACCCATGGTTTCCAATGGGATGGGTGGTCCGAACAGGCCAAGGTTGCATACTAAATTTATCCTGCTAGCAAATAACAAAGCCTCATCATATCAGCCTTTCACACAAGCTGCGCTCTTTCATGTGAGTCAGTGTTATCAGTGAGATCAACCTGTTGTAACTCAGTCAAGGTGCATATACTCATTAAAGTCTCCCATATGCTTTAAAGCAAGTGAGAGTGTTAGCAATCTGACGACTTCTGCCCCTCCATGCTGCTTTTCTCAAGAAAGCGAGAGCCTAGATACGCCTGCATATGCCAAAAGGGAAACATGTCAGAAGCTGCGGGTTTCCACGAGCAGGACTAATATTGGGAGCACACACTAGCAAATATTCAACGTGTGGAGCAAGCCGATGAAATATCGCAGCGAGGGAGTAATCTTTTGGGGAAAATCTACCCGGCTGGGGAAGGAAGGAGAAACAATAACAAGTGCCCACCTCACTCTCAAGTTGACGGGAAGTAGCCACTAGACGTCCTTTCCGGTGACTTTTCAGAGAAAGTATCGATCTCTAGGGAAGTCCCGGAGACATCACTGAAATTAGGATCGTGGAACACCAGAGGCTTCAGCCATCTAACGGTCTCTTCAGATGTCAACTTGGGGAGCTTCGACGTTTTATGTTTGCAGGAAACGTGGCTAATGGAGCCACCAACGCTGGACGGTTTTCAAATGGCACACTCACCCGCCCTTAGAGAGGAGAGAGGTAGGCCTAGATCTGGCCTCATTACTGCCCTAAGAGCGGGCTCTGGGCTATCACTGTCCAAGACACTCGTGGCTTCAGAATTTTTTTTGGCTACGCTTTTGGAGTGGGAAAGGCCGAAAGGCCCTTCGGACCCCAATCACAAATCAGAAATCCTTCTGATTAATGTCTATTGGAACCCAAAGCGAGTGAACAATGACTTTTTCCTCGCACAAATTGAGAGTCTAATAAATGACTTTCTAATAACATCTACCTCCAGCGACGTGATCATCGCGGGAGATCTGAATATGGACCTAACTCTTGATTTCAAGGAGCCCCAAGATAGAAATAGCATGTGGCATAACTTCCTAGACACAAGAGAGATGCATATCCTTGGGCAAAGGGCCGATAAGAAGACAGAAGATATCCCAACCTGGGAAAGAGGAAATCAAGCGGCAACAATTGACTACATCCAGGTGTCCAAGAGCCTCCTGCCGCTGTGCTCATCCCTTACAACTATAAGAACACAGCATAGCGACCACAATTTACTAACCTTCTCGTGGAAGTCACGGAGAAGAAAGGCGGAGTACGGCGCACAGGATCTGCTAGTAAACCAAAGTGGGATAAGACTGAGACTGTCGGAAGTAGCCATTTCCAAAATAACCAACCAATACAAGGAACGCAAGCTGATTAAGCAGCTAAGCCCAGCAATCAGGATCGAATATCTGCCCCTACTAACAGTCTACCACCAGAAAAAAAAGGTGCTAAAATACGGAATTAAAGCCCCACTTCACACTTACAATGAACAGCTAGTTATCCGAAGAAAGGGGGTCAGAAAGCTGCAACAGGAGGCAGCAAAAACAATGTCACCGAGCAAGAAGGTTGAAGCCGCTACTGCAGTAAAAGCCTACAAAGTCTGGCTGAAGTCAACTAAAGCAAATAGGTACCAGTCAGACGCGGAAAACATGCTGAGTGCGATTAGTGGTCCAAAGGTACGCGACTTCTGGTCATTGATTAAAGGTAACTCTCAATTAGTGAACCAGGTACTACAAAATACAATCGGTGAAAAATCCTGGATATTTCACTTTGAAAACCTATATGGAGTCCGGGATAAGGTAATAGAGATCTGGACACCTAGTTCAGGAGAACTGTGGGAAATCCCAACGGACCTGAACACAATTAAAGGGAAAATAACTCAGCTCAATGGATCCAGAGCGGCAGGACCCGATGGCATAACCAATTTCGACATAAAGAACAAATTAGAATTTTGGGCCCCTTTCATCCAGGAAGTTTTCTCAAACTGTATTAGACTCTCGACTATTCCATCATCCTGGAAGAAAGCGATTTTGGTCCCTATTTTCAAAAAAGGATCTAAAGACAACCCTTCACATTATCGTCCCATCGCTTTACTAGACTTCATAGGAAAGCTCTTTGGTGCCCTAATCCTGGATAACTTTAGCAACTGGATCTCGGTGACTGGCCTGTCGGATCCCATCCAGGCGGGCTTTGTGAAAAATGTCAGCACTCTGGCTAATGTTCTGGCAGTGAGCACACTAAAAGCCAAGGTATTCGAGGGCAGCCCCAAGATCTACATGGCATTCATCGACCTGGTTCAGGCCTTTGACCGGGTAGACAGGCAATGATTATGGGATAAATTACAACTCCACGCCTGCCCCCCAAGGATACTGGAACCCATAAAGGCCTTATATACGGAAACCACAATATGTGTCCGGCTCAACAACCAAGGCCTTTTATCTACCTGGATGAAGACAGTAAGAGGGGTAAAGCAGGGATGCCCTCTAGCTCCCGCCCTGTATAACGCATATACGGCTGACTTCAAAGAGTTCGAAAATAGAGTCCGGATGTTCCCCCCGACATTGGGAGCCAGCAAAATTTCACGATTGCTATATGCGGACGACATAATCCTCTTTGATGTAACTCCTATCGGCCTCCAGAGACAGATAAATAACCTCGATTCCTACCTCAAAGAGAACAACCTCTTGATGAATTTGGAAAAGACCAAAATCATGACTTTGGGAGGAAACGAAAGGAAGTCAGAGAAATTCACATGGGCGGTAAATAACACCAAAATTGAATTGGTAGACAGCTTTAAATACTTGGGAGTGATTATCAACAAGAACTGCAAGGAAAAATCGATGCAGGAGAACATTATGACCAAGGCGAGACTTCTTACCTCTCAATCTCGGGCAATATTGAAAAAATATGGAAAATTCACCATGGCCCCTGTGATAACCTTCTACAAGGCCAAAGTGATCCCGACACTCACGTATGGAGCAGAAGCCCTACCATACCTGCCAACATCTTTCTGGCTAAAAGTGGAAGGTTTTTATTGGAGAAAGGTCCTTAACCTTCCTGATTCGCTACCAATGGTGATAATAAGAAGGGAACTTTCCTTACAATCTTTGACCTCTATTGTCTCTCGTAACGAAGCAATGTTATTTCGAAAGTGCCTACTCCCAAGCCCACCACGGATCATGCAAGAAATCCAGTATGAAATCCGGTCAGGATCATGTAAAATGCTCACAAGTTGGATGGCAAAGATCGAATCAATCTTAGAGAATGCTGGAAGTTCTAAAGATGAACTAATTAACAACCCCGCCAAGGTGAAATCTCGACTTCTAAATCAAGACTGGATCGACACCTTGGAAAAAGCTGCCGCCTCAAAACTGTTTAAAGATCCTCCTTTTCAGCTGTCTAAAGTGAACGAGCTCAAACCTTACTTATTAAGAGGACCGGATTCTAAACTCAGGATGAACTTTTTAAGAATCCGTCTTAATATTCTTCACACAAGGGAAGTCCTATTCCGTAGAAAATTGGCCCCGGACGAAGCATGTAGATTCTGCACGAAGATAGAGATGGCTGAAACCATAAGACACCTCCTGCTCAACTGCTTAGGCGTCACGGGCCCCCGCCAGAGACACCTCGGACATTTGTTCAAAAACCTATATGTCTATGAGGAAGAGGAATGGTGGTGCCGGCTCATAAGTGGGGAAAAGACTATTTGGGTGATCGCGGTGGTAGGGTTTTTTCGAGAGATCGGTCTGCTTACCTGACCGCAGATACGGATGGGCAGGATAGCCAGCTGGGTGTCCTTACCTTGCCACTCCTGTGGGGGTCGCGGACCCTGTTCTTGATCCCGGTGTAGAATCAGAGATGGAATTACGTGTGATTGCAACATAGGTTAAAGTAAGACTCCGTGCCGTTTCGTTTGTGAAATTCGAACAGTTAATGGGAGGATTGTATCTCTATTTTTGTAAAAATTGTATTACACAATTAAATCAAATAAAAAAAAAAAATATATGCATAAGGGAGAAAAGAGGGTCTGTACACTAAGGAATGAGGTACCTATGGTTTAAGAGATGGATAAGCTAAATGATTGATCTTAGTAGAAACATTATTGATATGATATGATGTCATTTATAACGTGCCTGTACACAAGTATTCCTAGGTGCAACAAGACAGGGAGGGGGGGCAGAAGGAGGACAAAACAACTATCTTACTAGGCCATGTGTGATTCAGATTGCATAAGTGCGGGGAGGTTGGAGGGGGGGGAGTGCAGGTAACTCAATAAGTGCTGCTCGAGGGTGGCTTATATGTGCAGAGAGACAAGGGACTGCAGGGTTGCAGATACAGACCCTTTAGTGCTGGGGGAGCCCAGAGGCAGTGCAAGGGCAACTGGACATGCAGGAGCCTGGACCGCAATTCAGTGGGTGTCTAGGTGACAAGTGTGTGAAGCAGTCAGGGACATCAGCAAGGGAAAAGGAAGAGAGAAAGTGGAAGCACAAAGGAAGGTCTTGAGTTGCTTCTGGAACCAGAGGTGGTTTTGCTCAAGTTTTAGAGAGGGAGGATGTTCCAGAGGGATGCCCCAGCTGATGAAAGAGATGTACACCCCATTCTCTGCTTGGAGAAGCGTCTGACCCACAGAGAGTTGGAGGTGGATGAGCGGAGGGCTCGAGAAGGAAGATGTTTAGGAAGAGAAAATTGGAGATAGTAAAGTTCCAGGCCCAGAAAGCCTTGTAGATGATGCAAAGGGTCTTGAACTTGACCCTTGCTGCCGAAGGGAGCCAGTGGAGAGATTTCAGAGCAGGAGAGATACGATCCCTGGGCTTGAGGCCAAGGACATTTCTCAGAGTCCTGTTCTGGATAAGTTGTAAAGGTCGAAGAGTAGAGACAGGCAGATTCAGAAAGAGGCTGTTGCAATAGTCAAGCCTAGAGAGGACCAGGGCTCTGGAGACAGTGAGCTTCTGGGGGAAAGTGAGAAAAGGCAGAATACCCCTGAGAAGGTGAGCTGATAGTGTGACTTCTTAGAGACGTCGGAGATGTGAGGAGAGAAGGAGAGGGTGGAGTTGAAGATGACACCAAGATTCTTAGCCTCACAGGAAAGAGCAGGAAGATGGCCCAGGGTGCGCGGCCAGAGAGGGAGAGGAAAGGAGGGAGCAGGCATCCCGATGAGGAGGATCTCAGGCAGAGATGATTGGCGGCACACTATTCCTGAATTGCAGCCAGACAGTCTGGTATGAGAGAAGGAACAGAGGTGGCTGAGGGAGCCTGAAGGAGAGCTGGGTGTCATCCGCATAACACTGAAGTTACAGCAGAATCTAGTGATGCAGTGGGCAAGAGGTGCCAGGTTGGGGTTGAAAAGATAGGGAGAAAGGTTAGACCCCTGGGGAACCCCACAAGTAGAGAGAGAGAGAGATAGAAGAGAGGAAATAACCTTGTTGGACCTGGGAGGGTCAGTCAGTGAGAAAGGAGGTCAACCAGGCCAAGGCCTGAGCATTGATACCCAAGTTGTTGCTTAGGTGATTGAGCAAGATGGCGTGGCTGACCATGTCGTTAGCAGAGGATAGATCGAGGAGAATGAGGACAGAAGGAAGGTTAGAGTCAAGATTAGAGAGCAAGTCTTCATGGTTGTTCAGGAGCGCAGTTTCCGTACTTCTGGCAGCTCTGAAACCAGACTGGTGGTCGTGGAGACAACCAACATATTCTGTATGCAGATTAAGCTGGGATATGGCCAGCTTTTCCAGGTGTTTGGCCAGGAAAGGCGTGATGGAGATCGGGCGATAGTTAGCTGGAGAGGAAGGATCAGCAGAGGGCTTCTTTACAAGGGGCTGCACAAGGGAGTGCTTAAGGGCGAGGGGAAGGTTCCAGTGGTAAAAGAGTGATTGCAGAAATCGTCCAAGGCTGGAGCAAGGGTGGTGATATGGTCCTTGATGGGTCTGGATGAGCAGGGAGAGCCTGCTTTGACAAGCCTTTCATAGATCAGACTTGACTAGAAACATAGTCAGGGGGGAACAGTATTCATGTACCTACACAGAAGTAGCAGGATGTGATTGGGATTAAGACAAGCAAGTGAGCAAGAGAAGATTGAGACTAACCATGCCCCTGAAGAAGATCCAAAATTAGAAGAAAGGACCGAAACATGTTGCAACGGGATCAGTCAATGACAGACGGATGACGAAATTGATCAAAAAAAGAGGAGTGTAGATCAAGAATAAAAGTGTAATGTAACACAACCAACTAAGGATCAAGCTTTCGAAGGAGAGATATAAAAGCAAATGTATAGCTTTGAATTAATCGAGATGAAGTATATGCATTCAGTCAAGATGAGAATGCAGGGATAAAATAATTATATTTGTTTGTCTTGTTTTTACAATTGCACGACCAATGTTCTGATAAGCAGATACTGAGGTTTTTAAATATAATGATAAAATATTTTGTAATAAATATGGTAAAAGATAATGTAAGTGGTCTTCTATTGTGTCCTTGTGCCAAAAATGTTGGCATCAATATAGCTCTGTTACACAGGCACAAGGTTGTACCAAATGGACATATGTAGGCGGTGACGAGATGTATAAATTATGATTACCGTGAACACCATCACAGGTGGCTTTAAAGACGCAAAGACCAGTAGGATAGTTTTCTTGATTTAATACGATTTTTCCAAAACAAAGATGATTCGCCAAGACTTGTGGAGACCAGACTAAGAAAGAACCTATAGATCAAAAAAGCTAATGAAAGCTGGGTATAAGGGCTGCCTCCCTGCGACACCAAAGGTAATGTCAGTATAGTGCTTGCCACACCAACTTGAGTACGTAAGGTATACCCACACCTTAATTTACGAACATTGGTCAATATAACAATGTACTTGTTGGTTGCGCAACCTATGAGAACATTGTTATATTAAGAAAGATCCTAGGCTGCTCTCAACATCCACATGGACTCCCTCTACCCTAGCCCAGGAATCCCTACCACCCACACAGTTCAAGAGACTGACAACTAACACGTATGCCCTACTATCTATATGTAGAATGCTCTAAGGGAGTTCCTGAAGGCTTTAGACTTTTCTCTCTCTCTCTCTCTCTCTCTCTCTCTCTTTCTCCCTTCCCTCTCTCTCTTTCTCTCCTCTGGGAATTCATAAAAGTATAGAAAGGGCAAAGGATGGTATAACACACATTTGAGAGATAGCTCTCAGATGTTCCCACACTCACTCTCCCTCCTATTCACTCCACTACCCTTATTTCTTTTATTCTTCTCCTACTTTTGTTCTTCTCACTCTGTCTCTATCCACTCCCCTTGGTCTTACTCTGCTCTTTCTTTCTCCTGATCTCCCACCTTCTTTTCCCTTCTTTTTTCTATCTCTGCTGTCCTCTTCGGTCTTACTGGGGTCTCGCTCCACCCCCTGTTCTTCTCCCCTTCTCTACTTCCCATTTCTCTGATCTCTCCCCTTGCCTCTCATATTTTCCCTCCTCACACACACTTTACCTTTCTGCTACCTGTCTCCTCTCTCCTGCACTCCACCCTCTCCACTACTACCTCCTATCTATCTCCCAGTAGCTTCCAGTCCCTCTTTTCCTATCACCTACACAGTTCTTTCAGCTTTCCACACTTGACTACTTCTCCCTTCTTTGCTTACACGCTCCTCTCTCTATGCTCTTCTCACCAGTTGCTCACTCCCACACCCTTCCCATGTGACACATCCAAAATTGGTACCACTCTCTCCCTCGCACCAGTACTCGCCAACACTGCTAATCACTTATTGATCTCTGTAAAAAAAATGCCTTTTATACCTCTGCACATCCTGCTCTGCCATTCCCGCGGCTCTCCTTGGCTTTTCTTGTTCTTTTCAGCGCTTGCTTTCAAAAAACCCTCGGGCAGCGTCTCGCGGCAGTCAGGAGGTCTCTGTATTCCCCAGCTCCAGCTCCAGCTGGGAACACGTAACACTGGCAAGCATTTGGGGTTTGGTCGTCTAATGACTGCTCGGGTTGCAGCACTTCCTTCCTCCTCTGAGAACACACAGCGTCCTCCCTACCAGTCCTGCGCCGGCCTGCTCCTCGCTGCACGTCTGCCACCTTCTCTCTAGGCAGGTTCTCCCTGCCTTACAGTGTGGGTTTGCTTTTAAGCACCTGTAGCCTCTCAACAGGCTGCAGGTGTGAGTAGTTTGCCCGACCCTCATTGTAGTATTTAACATGACATGCCTGCTCCTTTGCAGGTACCTTCCACGTCCCAGTACCATAGTGGTGAAACTGACTAGGAGTGTGCATTCCTCCTAGTCACCTCTTCCTCATCCCAGTTTTAGTACTAGTATTAAGTACAAATGTAATTTGACGAGCCTTGATTCATTGATTTTTGTATTAAACAGACCCAGCAATGAGCTAGAATAGCCGCATTACAAGAGGAACTTAAAAAACAGATGTACGTGAATCCTGGTTGAACATCCTAAACACACAGGTGATTACTTTAATGCAATTGACTGGCTCTTTATAAATTAGAATACATTTTGAATGTTATACAAGTAACTGATACCACCCTTTCCCTTACATTGAAGATAGTTTAAAGAATAATCACTGAAGTATCTGAATATAAAGTTTATTTTCTCCTAATCAAGGGATATTATATCCCTAAACGTGTCGAGCTCTAAACTGCTTTATTATTGTTTTGTACTATACACTGATGATGAATAAATCACTTTCATGAATTGCGCAATTGAGTCAGACGAACCAAATATTTTTTAAACCAAAATTACATTTGTTTATTTATTGTTAATGTGATATAGTTTAAATGTAAACTTTTTTTACAATTACATTTGTACTTAATACTTTAAGATCAAATCTTTACGAATCTCCTTAATTTTTTATTGGAACTTACCAGTAAAAGGGTGTGCAGTGGACAATTGAGGACACTTAGTTCTTTACAAGTATTCTGACGACTCATAGTGTCAGGGTCGTTATTTTCTCCCCTGCACCCTAAAAATACATTGAATTGACTATACTGACCTATCAAATCACTATTATTTCTTGATAAATCAAGGTGTGCGTCAACCTATCATTTCTTCTTTCAGACACCCTCAGGTTTCTAACAGTAGGCAGGTAAGAGCAGGGCCATGCTTCTCCAACAGCCCCACCCTGGTCAGCCAGTCATCCTGGCAAGCAGAGCCCAAACAGCAACGATGCACAAAACTCCAATTCCCAAGCCCTGGGAGCACCAGGAGGAAAAGACCTAGGATGCAGAAGTCTGGCAGACCACCAAAGAATCTGTCTGCCTGAGAGCAGTGGGACAAGGAGAGCACAAGGATCAAACCTGCCTCCTTATGGGTGCCGCAGGAGGAGAGGAGATGACTCCCTGAGAAGATCTATGCGAGATAGCTTTCTTTTGACACTGGTAGATTCTTCTGTGAACTTGTGAGATTTTACGTTACCAGAGATATTAGATTGTGTTGACCTTTTGGAATTCTGGACATTTGTACAAGGACACCTTTTGGAGCAAGAGTGGATGGAGCAAGAGTGGAGATTCCTATTCTTATGGTATTCTCTGTTATGAAATTCCATTGTGCCTATACTAACTTTAAAGGGCGACACTTTGGGAAGATGAACCAGCCTTTTACACTTAACTCCCTTTATTCTCCTATTCTCATGACAACCTTAGTTTTTCATTTCACAAACATCCTGCGGCTGAATGGTTATTTGAGCATGAATGTAAATAAACACTTAAACGTCATCCCTTTGTCTGTCTCAATTTCTAGTAGCACTAGTGAAGAACTGGCGAGTCCATGAAGGCTTCGCCACAGGTCTTTGAAACGTGAGTTTTTTAATGTTGAAGGAGTTCTGCCAATCAGTGACTCGTGTAATTATATATTTGAGATTTGCCACATACCATGTCTTATAAACCTGTCTTTGTAAAGTTCCTAGGCTTTCCGCTTCCTGGGGTGTGTACCGGTAAACTGATAATAATAGCTGAATGAAGTCATGAATGAAGGCTTCTCTGTTCCTCTCTTGGTAAGAGCTGTCTGCTATGTCATTTTCAGTATGTATTTAGCATGCTTGGAAGCCTTCCAGCACCTAATCTCTTGATGGCTCCATCAGCTCATTGTATAGAATGTTTTATAGTGACAGTGACTGCATTGAGTGCCCCACAAACCATGCAACAAAGCTGATCTGTAATGGCCACAGACATGTGTACCATATGGCAACATCACAGCTTAGTGGATTCCTTAATTTCCCCCAATACAAGCTACTTGTCCACCCCCCCTTTTGATGTTTCCTAAGGCGATTGTAATACTTGTCTTTGACCTGGGCATTATCACCAGCATAGAACCTCTGTACACTGAGGTGTTTGTCTCTAACTCGCCCCCTTCTGCTAACAAAAATATCATTACAACATTAACATCGTCATGAAATAGAATTCCCCATTCCTCTATGCTGTTTAGAAACTACCAAGCAGGAGATCCTAGAGGGAGCATGGGTAGATCCAGATGTAAGCAAAGGATTTTGTAGCACAGATTGGCCAAATTGCACATCAGCCCAAGAGCTGACAACCTTAGAATTTAATTTGGAAAAAGCAGAAGGTGTGGCCCACGTGGCAGCTCTGGCAATGACGACACAGGGTCATCTCTTTGTAAGGCCCCCAAGGCCATCTTGGCTTTCAAGCAATATATGTGAGAGGTGTAAGAGCAAGAGGCAGGGGATTATCCAGCGGCGTTAGTCACTTTAGACGTCTCCCAACCCTAGGGGAACAGGTGCAAAAATAAACATCCATCGAGAGGAGTGAAAGTCTTTGGTCCTGTCAAAATCAAAATTTAAGAGCACTCAGCACATAAACATTGTGTGGAATACTGTCTGCTTCAGAAGATGGTTACAGAGAGAGATCTCTTACTGTTTCGGTGACAATCAGAAAGAACCTTGGGAACAAAGAAATAATTGGTGCAGTGCACCACCATGTCGTTATGAAAAGACAACATAGGGTTCCAAACTTGATCGGGCTATAGCTCACAACTCAGCAGGCTGAGGAAATGGCCATTATGAGGGCATTTTCTTTCCAAGACACCAATTTTGTATTTCCACAGGGCACATGGGCTTTAAGGGTTTCTAAGCCATGGCGGAGATAACCGCATTGAGGTCTCGGCAATGATGAGCAGCCTTGATTGGAGGTAAGAGGAGTAAAAGACCCTAAAAGTACATCTGAAACACAGCATTGGAGAGGGAGAACTGACCCGCCAAGGGCAGCAATTACATTCTACAAGACTGCAACGAAATCCCTGCTGGAGCTTTTCTGGAAAACAATGGCTTCATTCCTGTCCCCAGTGGACAGAATGACCAAGACTATGGAGGAAGGGAGACTAGGAGAACATTAGTCACTATAATAAGTAACCTTTACCTTTTTAATCAAAAAGCCCAAGTGAAGGGGATGATTTATAGACGAACACCTCTGCGTACAGATGGTCTATGCCAAGGCTAGAATCCAAGTCAGAGACAAGAATTGGAGGCTCTTCAGCAAACATGAAAAGTGTGGTGGGAGAGTAGCTTGTATTGGGGGAAATTAAGAACCCACTAGGCTCTGGAGTTGCCCAGCGGTACAGATGCCGTTGCCACTGTTACTGACCTGCATTGTCGCATGGGTTAGGGAACACTGCATGCAGTCAGAGGCTAAAAATCATTTGATGCATTGAGCTGATGAAGCCATGGAGAAAGTGGGTACTAGCAGGCTTTCTAGCATTCTAAATACTGAAAACAACATAGCAGATCACTCTTAGCAAGAGAGGAAAGGAGAAGTCTTCATTTGTGATTTCAGGGAGCTACTACCAGTTTACTGGGATGCTCTTCAGAATGGGTAAGGCAGAGGTTGCCTCTATGTTTTCAGAGAAACCCAGAAATTCACCTTGCCAGTCGTTCATAGGATTAAATAAAGCCGTGTCCATCAATTCTCAGGGGCTACTGAATTCACTGGAGTGATAATCCAGACCTCGTTGAATCGTATGTACTCTAATAGCAACCATTTGGTTGTAACATTTCTTCACTAAACTTTGGCTCACCTTTGATTTGCCCACCTACTACGGGCACCGTCTTCCTAGCCCAAAATGTATTATGTATTCAACTAGATTGTTGCTATTGTCATCTTCCCTTCACTGAGCGAACATATAAGACGTTCCACCCATTACCCAAAACCGAAAAGGGCTGAACAATAACCACTTCTGGTGCACCTACCTGCCGGCCAACTGAATGGCGTCCCATTTCCTGTTTGTTCCATTGAATCTGTTCACTAAACTGTTTGTTTCTCATAGAAAGCTCATGGGAAACATTACGGTGCAACCTGCTGTTGTATACAAATTCTGTTAGAAACAGCATGCATGTGAATTTGACATGCATTGCTCTGGCTGCAACTGCGCCAGTTCCAGAACCTAGCCCTTCGAAAAAATAAGGTCTGTCATGATTCAAAATCTAACATGGAGGGGAGCGGATATCCTGACCTGAATAGCAATACAATCTACCCGTGCCGGGGCTATGCAAGCCCAAGCAAGGGCAAAGAATCGAAGGAGCCCGAATCTCAATGTCTCGGGCGGATAGCTCAGGGGCAATGCGCTCGCCTTGGAAGCAAGACGACACCGAGCAACACAGGTGCGATACCCTGGTCCGCGCTTAGAAACCCCTGGGTATTAAGTGCATTATAAATAACCAATTACAATTACAATGTAAAAATCCCACCAGAATGCTAGATTGTCCGTTAGGTAAATTAAAGCATTTGAAAAACATGGCATGGCAATGGCCTCTCAGGCTCTGGAATATCCAGCTTGATTACGGCTAATCATCTATCCTTCCGACTCGAAAGGGCCGATGTAGCTCATCTTGTACATATTCCCTAGGACCTTCAAGATGGGAAATTGCATATCAGACATCTGGCATTCTGTCCTAATCGTGAAAACTGTTCCTTCTGTTTGCCAGGTAAATGTTGTTCAAATGTTCATTCTCCACACAACAGGAATGTCCTAATTGAACTCAGGAGATTCTGACCTCTGTTGTTTTCCTGAAACCCACATTTGTGGATAGCCCTTCCTAGCAATCATGGTGGTGCTGTCTTACCGGTAGGGTAAGGGAAATGTGCAGGCTGGTTTTCTGAGATGGCTTGGTCATGCACCAGAGCCCTTTGGCAATGAATATCAAACTGTTTCAAACTGTGTTTTGAGCATGACATTTTCTTGACACCATCAGGTTTGTAAGAGAAAGGATTTCTTAATGTCCACAGTGTGCCTCCCACATTGGAATAGGTCAGATGTCTGGTTGGTGCTTTCTAGCAGGAATGGCTAGACACGTCCCTTTATGCCTTCCCTCCAATGCCTCCAATCCACAGAACTCCAGGAATGCATCCAGGATTCCCAAAGCCCACCAGGCCTGCTTCTTTGACCGTTTCCTCTGGTCCGAAAAGAACTTCTAATTCTTTTGCCCACTACTCCACTCCTAGTCTAGCAGGAGGAGATCATTCTTTGCCCTCCCTTCTACTACTAAACCTCAGAGGCTGGGTCCCCAGACGCTTTCATGGGCATGGCACACCTTAATATTTGAGTTGAAAATCTAGTATTGTGTGTGCATGAAAAGAATGTACCAGTATATGGTTTCAGATTTTTCATTGGGCTTGTCAAAGAAGAATCCGGCCATCAGTCAGTAGTAAAATAAAAACAACACATCTGTTATGATGCACTTTTACCGAGTAAATTCATTTAGACATCCTCTCTCTCTCTCTCTCTCTCTCTCTCTCTCTCCCTCCTCCCACTGTCTCCTCTTTCTCCTATCTATCTTCTCTCTCATCCCTCTCTTCTAGATATGCAGTGTTTCATAAAAAACAAAATGATGCAAAATAAAAAATGCTAAATAAGGGGAGCCGAGCACCAGAGTCATCTTAAACCTTGTTTGTTCAATCTCTATTACATCCCAACGGGGACTACTAACTCCTAAAGAATCTTCACCACTCTCATTAAATGCAGTTTTAGAAACTAACAATAAAAGGTATGTAAGCCTCCAAATTTAAAGAGGAAATCGTATCATTTGTTTGCAAATCTGTTCTGTGAACTGGCACATACAATTTTGGATCAGACAAATGTGGTTACAACATATTCCCTATTCTTCACTAAAATTGCCCTTGGTTCCCAACAGACACATAGGTTATTAGAAAGAATACCAATATAATAAACCAATTAGTTGGAACACAGTAAAATATTGTCAGATACTACTTTTTCTTAACAATTGCACTTATCGCCAATAACTGGAAAACACTAATTCACGCACAGCTTTCCAATTCTTATTCCAGCCTATTTTAATAACAATTAGTTGAACAGTATGGCATGTAAGCATTCCACTACTTTACTACCTATGGTGACTTGTAAATCCATTACCAGAGACGCTCCAGGCTCAATAGCTGACCGCATAATTATTTCCAATAGACAGCTTAACTAAATCCTTAATTTAGAACTATAAAAACATGATATAGTGATCACAAACCAAAAGCTAACGTATCCCATTTTTGCCTTTTCTTTTCCATTTTGAATTTTTTTTTTCCAATTCTTATTGAATGTATTTTATTCAGTAATTACAATTGTATTATTTGTTTTGTATTCCCTATTTATTAACTTTGTAGCCTGCACGCCTAATTATTTGTTACATTTTCTCCTTTGCTCAACCTTGTCAAAAGGTAGACTACTAACAATTCAGTTGATGCTTCAATTGGATATAGCGAAGCACAAATGTAGACTATGAAACCAATGTACAGATGCCCTATTTAGGCCCTGAAGAAGCTCTAGAATAGAGTGAAACATATGTTGGCTAAGGGTGTAGTCAGGAGTACTTCAATACACACCCTATTCTTTGATTTTCTTATCACCTACTTAAGTTGACATTTAAACATCCCAAAATAATACTAATGATTACAGCCTAACTTTTTTTTACCCAATTCAATTAATCGATCCTGACTTATACTATTGGAAGGCGTAAATTCCACAAATTACATTTGATTCATTTCTGGTATAAAAAACCTATCAGACATGCAGTTTTTAAAATACCACCTGTTCTTGATGTTACCCTCAGAATGACCCTACCACCACCTGTAGTAACTCCTTAACCTTGTGGAATTCTCCAGTGCCACTTTTCCAAAACCAGAAGTTGTACTTTGCGGTAACACACAGGGTGTTCCCTCATTATTTGTAATGAGAGTGCCTGTCTTCATCTCTTATTTTGACTATCTCGGGCATCTTCACTCTTATAAACTCCATTCCATCTCTCAGTGATTGAGTAACTCGACAGGCCAGAGGATATGCTTTTCTGTAAAGAATGACTGCAGTGTGTTATTTTAAGGTCTGCTAAATTTGTACCCCATATGTAAAATCATGTTCCAAAATGGGAGCAGACAATGGTTTTGGCTTCTATTATACTAACCGTAAGCTTTTGAAGCTCTGTTTTTGTGAAGTTTACCTATTTTATGGAAAATGTTCTTCCCATCAGCTATTCTGTTTGCAAGACAACAAAGCAAGCTCCACAAACCTTCTGTTCTGAGGAAATGTTTATCAATTCAGAAAAAATAAACTTGTGTCTAATCTTTACATATTTGAGGACTCTTAAAAGATTTGTTTATCATTTACCTATTATTTGTTTACTTACCTAATTGTTTTAAACAAAGAAGGACTGAATATTACTACCTATTAATTGCCTGCGCTTTGCTTCTGTGAACTGACAACAACCTACTTGGCCCTGTCTCGTCCCTCCTTTCACTGTCTGGTCCTGCCTAGGGCCGACCTGTCCCACCTGAACTTTGCTGATCTTTCTGACTGGACCTTTGCTTCCTTCCTGTTTCTTGCTCCTTGGCCTATTCCGCTTTCCTCCCACCTCCTCTGTACCACTCTCTTCTTTGGGTCGGATAGCCACTGTCCCCCTCCTGTCTAATGTCCTGATCGCCTCCTATTTCATGGGTCCTAACGGGAACACCTGAGCCTGTTTTTCCTTCTGGCTCCATCATCTGCTATGGATTTGTTGCCTCCTATCTTTCAACTTTCTTTCTATCACCTTCTCCTCCTGGTGTTACCACCTCTTCCTCTGCTACCTGTTAGGACCCAGCGTCCATCCTGGGCCCCGCTGCACATAGGTCGTCAGTTCTCTGATCCCACACTTAGCATTCTGGATGATCTACAAGGCTTCAGACAAAGCCCTCCCAACTAGCGTCTTGCCTGGTGCCTGTCACCAAAATGGCAGCTCGATGGATGGCAGCCAGGCAAGCATCAAGGAAGGTGACCTATAAGTAGATTCATTCTGGGTCCGCCAGCATTTAATCAATGAAAACGTGTGGCACATCTTCTTTGCAACAGCAAAAGTAGCAGGCATCTGAATGCAGGAGGGAAGGTATTTTTTAGAAATACGGACAGTGAGAAAGACGTGTGGCCTTCATGGATAAGGGGTTGTGTATTTGTTCTTCCTATTCAGAGTTTATCCCGAATTTCCTCATGAACCCATGGGAAAGAGGGGAAGGGAAATGGAGCAATGCTTGAACCAGAAACATCCCTCATCAAATACGCAGAGGGAAAAGAGGGTCAATTTGAGAAGCATCTGAGATTCCAGTCTGCGCTTGTCTGGTAAGACTCCCTTCCTTCTCATAAAGCACTGTCACCTAGAATGCTAGAACTCTTACATATCATGTGCACGGTTTATAATTGATGTTTTTTTGTTTTCCCCTCTCCAGCCTGGAATCCTATACCTGAATCTGCTCCCCGTACAGTAATTATCCATCTGAAGTCACAATCACAACCCCTGCACCATGGCACTCCCATCTACGTGGGAAGCCAGGAGGGGACAGCCTCTGACAGTTGCCCTGCACATACTTCAAGGGTAAGGGTCACAGGTGTAGTCTGTGATTCGGCCATCCTCATCCTCCAGAGCCCTCTACTCCTCTGTCTACAGGCTCATTGGATTTCAGGACAGGTATAGGCACAACCTTCACCTCCTGCTCACACTTCTTTCCTGATATTACCAACTGCTATTTGGTCTTCATAACATCCACCTCTCGCTTGTCACTTTTCTCTTTGGGTAGCACAACCTCCTCCAGACTCTGACCCCCTCCTTCTGATGTAACCTTGTGCTTCAAGCTCTCACCATCTCCTCTGTGCTCTCCAGTGCCACCACCTCTCCAGCTTCCTCCATCTCTTTAGCCTCCTCTTTTCCCACCACTCTTCTGTCTCCAGTCTTTGCTGAAGCTGAGCATGCTGCTCCCACGCCCCACACTCAGTAACTGTGGCTAGCTCCATTTAGTCTGTGGATCCTCCTCCCCCTGTGTGGGTTTTACTTTGATGGTCTGCACCTTTCATGGTTGATTAGGTGCGGGCTGCAATTGGTTGGCATTTTTGCAGGTAGCCGCGGCTGATCTGGCTTCAGGGGTTGCGATAAAGACTGTTGGTCTGGCCCACCATCTTGAAGTGCTAATGGGTCCCTAGTACCCACTGAGGCTGCTGAGGGCTGTGGTGGTTCCGGCATGCGAACCCCTAGACTGAAATACATTTGGTAAGCTTTTTACACTAAGCTTTATTGTCAAGCCTGCTTGCCCAGGAAGTGTGAAACTTTGGTTCCTCTGCATAAGATGCATCTGCTAGAAAACCTGTAGTTTAAACACTAACTTACCTGTCCGTACCTCTGTGTTAGGTGTTCATTATGTTCATGGGCCTGACATGTTCATCGTAGATTCCCAGATATAACTCCTTTGATGTGCAGAGTGAACTAGTAACAGAAGCGTATCTACTACCTTTGGGTGTTGCACCAAATGTTTTTATCTTAAGGAGAAGACTTCTCTTTCAGTAATGGAGGTTTGTGTTTGGCTAGGGCGAGCTTTAGGCTCCTCTGTTGGAGAGGGAGATCTTGTCGACTTGCCTGCGGTGTATTATAATGATCTTTATCAGGGCTTATTTTCCTAATGTTTCGTTTTCCTGATGGGTCAGTGAGGTAGGGAGAGACTGCCCCAGCTGGATTGGCTTGTGGTGAGACTGAGTGACTGTCCCCTGCCACATGCAGGGAACCAAGGCAAAGTAACCAGAGGATCCTTCCCATTCCTCCCACGGGCCCAAAGTTCACTGGCTTGAGGTAGCACCTCACCCTCTGAGCCATTGCCCTGGTGGTTCCCAGATCCAGGCAGTAGGCCTTGACACAAGCACAATTGATGTTCTTTTGCCCAAATATTTTTGGGGGGGGTTGAGATTTGTATCAATGTTCATTGCCACCTAACTCTTTCAAGTTTTGGCCAGTTTGTCATCTTAATCATGGTTACACTCTTCCCAATATTTATGTATTTATTACACTTATATAGCGCACAAGCAGCCCACGAGTATTGAGGCGCTGTTACTTGCAAGAGCTTAGTTACAAAGTTACAGAGGTGATAACAGTAGTAGGAGGCATTTGCGAATCAATAGATAGAATAACATTAGTACAGTTTTATGCAATGGGTAGGGGGTTAGTCATACATTGCTGATAGATGGGACCTTATGTAAAGAGCATGGTTTTCATGGCTTTACGGAAGGAGATGAGGGAAGCCTCTCCTCTGAGCGTAGGAGGTAGGGCATTCTAATGTGTGGGTGCGAGATATGGGAAGCTGGAGCCACCTGCTCTGGTCCTTTTTACTAGGGGCACACAGAGCATCTTGGTGTAAGGTGATCTGGTTGGTCTTGTAGAGATGGCGGGGTGGATTCTTTGTGAGAGGTAAACATTCAACCAAGGCCTTATACTTCTTAAGAGATGTCACTTATTGGAGGGATTTATCCCAGCAACAAGGTAGCAAAGGTCTCTTGGTGAGAAATGTGTGGAATTTTGGTCCTTCAGAGATTTTGTGCTCATGCCACCAAAGACAGTATTGTCTGCCATGTACCCATTCACACGGATTTGCCAGGCTGCAATGTGGGCTACTCCTCATGGCTTAGTGGGCATTTAGAGTCAGCCTCCACAAAGGATGCTTCTTTTCACCAGTGGTTGAGCCAACCTGTTCTACTAGAAACCGGGTCAGCATATGCGTTCTCCTTCCCCAATGTCCCTTGGCTGTACAGTCTGGGGGATTAGGGATGACCATCTCTGAGAAACACAGTATACATCCGCCTTGTTAGAAAAAAAGAGTGCAGCTACCCACTAGAAAGCAAAACCAGAGCCCGAGAAGGGATCAGTGACTGGCAGAGCAACCGCCAACATGAAGAGAAACCCGAGTGCGGCTGGAGACGGTAGGTACATCCTGGGGAAGAAGGATTGACCGGCAGAGCCGTCAACGACCCGAAAGAACACCCAAACGCTGCTGGAGCCTCGCAGCAGAGCACTGGTTTTCGAAGACGTGAACCATGCAAACCGGTACGCAGGCAGACCGAGAGGTGCTCGAGGTCGTGGAAGAGTCGGGGAAAAGCAGCAGTACATGAGATAAAGGGGTCTGGGACCCCGAGTGGAAGAGAGAGAGAGAAGGAAGCACTCGTATGCTTGGTAGGAGAGTAAACCAAGCAGACAACAGACATTATTGTGCATCTTGGTACCGCCCTCATTTGAGAGCCAGATAATAAGAGGGTCTGGGACCCTGAGAGAAACAGAGACAGTCAAGTAGGAAACATGCTTGGCAGGAGAGTAAACCAAGCTGTTGTAAAAGCGAATTGCGAGTCTGGGACCTGCACCCATATGAGAATCAATGAATAAGAGGGCCTGGGATGCTGAAAGTAAAAGAGACGGATCAGATTACATTGCGGAAAAGGAACATTTCTTTTGTTTTGACAAACCCGAGACACTGGGAACATTTCTGTTGGCAAGAACTGTCATTACCACTTTAGTTCTGGAAATAACGCCCTTGCACCTTAGATGTAAGTGACTAGTGTTAGGGTCAGAAGCAGGGTTTTTGGACACAACAGTGACTGACCATTTGTTTGACACCCTGCCATTTTCCTTAGATTTCTTTGAGGCAGTGAAGTCCCTCTTAGATTTAGGGAGAGAGAGGCCGTTTTTCCAACCTGTTCACTTGTTAATAAATGTTTATAACCAAACCTATGCCACCTTTGTGTCTAAGCCTTACTTCTGCACCCTTACAGCACCCATGCAGTCTTTCGCAGTTTTTACACTGAAAGTATCTTTCAGAAACACTTTAAGCTCAAGCAGTCACAAGGAGGGAGAGTTGGGACTCTAAATACATGAAGCCATCAGGAATGTTCTCGAGGTGTACTTTTCATAATTGGCAGCATCACGCAAGATGTGACCTCTTTAACTAGATACATTGCTCCAAATAAGGCCTTGGGAACTGTAACACTCGAGGTCAACATCCATACCTTCACACAGTACTGCAGGTGTGACCTCCAGAACTGGACACAATACGCCAAATGAAGCCCACATTACGGGTCAGGTGAGGCACACTCTGTTTCAACAGCTTATATCTCAGACAGCATGCCCGCCGCTCCCTCCCCACCCCTACCGCCCACAATGTGCCTCAAGATACCTGTCTCGCCAGAGGTGAAGTCTTGCCGCTCACTGCTGGGCGCGTCCTGCAAGGTCTGGCCCAATGTATCTTGTCTGGAAAGAGAAGGAAGAGAGAATAGCGCATTAATGGGGTGCTAAGCTGCAGGGCAGCACCACAGATGACGAGTAGCGTGAAGACCTTCAGGAGCAATAATCCTCAGTACCACATGAGCCAGTTTAGCACCCCACTGGTTATTAGCATCCCTCAAAGCACTAACATGCAGAACCCTGGGGATTGAGGATGGTAACTGCCTTACAGCACAGAGAGGATGAGGAGGCTCTCAACTGCATCATGCTAAGGCGCTCACTATCCTCTGGCAACCAAGGACCGTGTAACTGTCCACCCCCAGGAGTGGCACTAACCTCTGCCATCCCAAGGGGTGGGGGGGCAATTACATTGCAGCACAATGGAATAGGGGCTTCTCACTTTAGCATCCAAGAGTAAAAGTAACTTGGATCATACGTGGGAGGCCTCTAATCTGTAGCACCACACATAGGCACTACTTTGTGGCAACCCAGGATCCAATACCTGCAGCACCCAAACACTTTACTAACCTGCAGCATCCTAGGAGGGCAACAACCTGTGTAACACAAGGCTGTCCCTAACAGACAACACTCCAGGGGAAGGGAAGAGGTCTAACGTCCAGTACCCATGGGGCTTAACATCCAGCATGCCGTGGGAGAACCAACCTGCAACTCACCCAGCATGGTTTTAACCGCTATGGAGGGTGAGGCATTAGCTTGCAGCACCCCAGAGGATAGAGGGTAGGTGGACAAGGCGAGCCACTAATATTTGTCACTGTCAAGTGGTCCCTACAATGCATCACCTCCTGCTGCATTACAACTTGCTGAGCCCACATTCCCAATAATAGACAGCACGCTGGAGTGTCTGTGATGTCAATAACAAGCAACACATCAGTGGAGCAATGTGCTAGAGACCGCAATCTAGAGAGACCGATATTTTGCAAGATCCCAGGGGTTTCTAGAACGGCAGCCCCATATGGGCCTGAAAACTAGATCAAACCCAAGGTTCCTGTAACCTGTGTGGTCCCTGGGGTGGGGGAGCGGGGTTAATAACTGATGGCTCTCAGGAGCCCAACAATCGTTAGTACTCCAGGCTGCAGCTACCTGCAGAGGTCGAGTGCCATTTCTTGCAGACCCTCAGACACTGCACATCTAGACATCACTCATAGCTACTCCGTCACCATTTCCTGCAGAGCTCTAGCATGACTACCTATGGCTTCCCCAGCACCAATCGGAAGAGCTGAGCCTGTGACACTCCCTGCAGAGGTTGTGCATGCCTCACTGAAATACTCCTGCACCTTCAGTACACAGCCCTGCACCATTGCCTCCTTGTGTCTTTCCTGCAGTGATTCTGAACCACTTACTGCAATGTGACTGCACCACTCACTCCCGCCCCATGCATATCAGGCAACCAGACGTGGACTCCCTGCTCACTGTGCTCAGAGAGGCACAGCTTCACCTCACTGATGAGGCCCAACAAGGCTGAAACACGTATATGGGGTTGCTGTTGGTACTCTTGTTCAGAGAGGAATTGCCATAGCATTTTGGTGCTGGACTGCCCATGTGGGCGGGACAAAGACTGATATGCAAATTGATATTTTGCATTTGTGAAAGGTACAGTGAGCAAAAAGCGTTTGCTGCAAACTCTCATCTCAGAACAGGTTATCATGCCATGTACTTTCTGGAGAGGAGCGCCTGCTACCTTTTTTGAAATACATTTATAATGGGTGTATAGATTTCTGGCAGTTCACAACATTGTACAATGCCATTTTTAAGTAATTCGGGTTTTTGTAATGCACAAATACTAGCAGATTTTATATGTTTCGTCCCTGCTCATAGGCAGGTACATGTTTAAGGCACTTGGTAGGGCCCATCTGAAAAATGTAGTATTTCATCCAAATCAATTTCCCAATCTAATCAATAAATTAGGAAAAAGCAGCTAAGCAAACTAACTAGTCTTCATTATTAGTCAACATTGGTTTCTATCTGAGTAACAAGGTTGTATTTCAGCTCTGACCATCAGTCTGAGCGGGTATATTCTATATATGAGTTGATTTATAAATATAGCCACTTAGTCAAAATCATACAATGGTTTACTGCAATTAGGTCTTAGATGCAGACATTTCCCAGTTGAGAGATGGTCCTACATTTAGGATGTTGGCTATTATAAATTTGTGTAAATGCTGATAAATTCTTAATGAAAAGTTGTTTACAATTATAACAATAAAAAAAAGAAAACAAAAAAAGAAAATTTGAGTATTGTTGCGGTAAAGATTATGTGCACTCTGCCGTCTTCGTGGCATACATCTAAGATGAGAAAGACAACGTTTTCTGAACTGGATGCCCTTGTAAAACATAGATTAGGTATCCAAAAATCAAGCCAATGCTGTAACTCAATCAGCGTTGCCTTGCTACCATTCCATGTTGCGAGCACTTTCACCATATAATGTTTCCAAATTGTTGGATGGATTCATTTGTTCTCATAAATTGCCATTAATGAATTGGGTGTGAATGTGCCCCCCATTGCAGTGCCTCTAATTGTAAAAACCAACATTCTGTACATATCAAAAAATAACTAGCAAGCATTCTATGTGGTGTTTCATGAGCACACAGTGTCTCTTTTAAAATACAGAGTGTGCTATTTTGTGTTTTGAAAGGATATTCTTTAACAAGGTTGATTACATTTTGTGAACCTTGTAAATAGGATGGGATCGTCTGTGTTAATGGTTATATTAAAAAAAAGCCTTGCACAGCTAGAACCTATCCGTCACCATGGACGGTGAAAAGGGTTATTTTATAGCTTGGTTAAATATGTATAGTGGTAGCTTGCTAGGTTTTTCCCATTTTAAAAATGCTCGTTGAGACTGCTTGTGAGATGTTATATAATCATAGATGTTGTTTAGAAGACTTACACTGAACCATATTATTCCGTGTCCCGAATGACTCTGCAACTCCATTTATTTGTATACTTAATTGCAAATAACTTGTTCTCGTTCATATTTTCGTTAGTATTAAATGTTTCTATTTAATTAACGTCTTTGATGTCAGATATCAAGTATGGTTAGGAAATATTACTTGTGGTTTATATTCCTTCTGCCTAATGTTTAGTGTCTGTTACTTGTAAAGGTGATTAAGGAGTCATTTCTTTTAGTTTAATACCTCTGGCTGGACCTCCTTAATTGATCTAATAACTTACAACATTGTGTTATGCTGCATCTTCTCCATCATATGACCTCCTGTAGGGAATATACCTTAGCATTCAGCCAGTTTACTCCAGGAAGTCCCTGTGTTGCCTTATCCGGGATAGCAGCTGGCAAGCAGCACTGTGAGGGCGCCCAGGAAGGAAGATTCATGATCAACCTAGTGCCCCCTTCCTTCTTCTGCCAGTGGAGGCATGGTGCCTCCTGCAGCATCCCCTGCATTGCCTCTGGGGCCTTCCCTTGCAGTATTGCCTGCATCACCCTTTCCAGTGCTGTATTCAATGTCCTGTGCTCCTGTGCAGAGCCCCCTAAACTACATCCTGCAGAGGATCTCACCATTTGCTGCAGTGCCATCTGCAGTCATTCCTCCAGAGAGAGCTCCCTCTGCAGTGCCTGCAGCATTTCCACCACCATCTGCATTTTCTTCTCCTTCACTTCATACTATGACGTCATACCCATCTCCCCATACCTAGCTCCTACAGTGCCTCTTACCAGGCAGGTAAAAGCTGTTTTGGCACTGTAGATGAACTGACATGTGCCCAGTCCTATCCTGCTACCCTGAACCACTTTAAGGGCAAGGTGGGCATATTTAAGTACCTGTAGGGGCAATAAGGTATCCTCCTGCTAGTGCCATCCTAAGCAGCAGTCTTTTGTTGCTTTGATCCAGGCCCAACCCTGCCTCACGTACCTCTCCCTGGGGAGCTTACCTCACCACTGCTGCCAATATCAGAGACTGTTAGTTGCCTCATTTGGTTTTTGGCCTTGTTACCCTCTTACCGCAATGTTTCGCTGCTCTGGCCGCACCAGTTCTTCCTCAGCCCCTCAATAAGCAGGTGCCGGAATTTTGGTTCAACACACCACAAGGAGCCTTTGCCCTCGATCTGCAATTATGAGAAAACAGACAAAAGCACAATAAATAATAAGCTATACTTCCCCTGAATGTCTGTAGCACCAAGGTAAACAGAATGCACATTCCAGTTATACCCCACACCAAGGTTTTCGGTAAAGGGAAACCTCATTAGCCCTAGGCTAGGGGAGTATGGAGATATCAGGGATAGCTTTGGTGGCAAATCAGGGTGGAGGTAAAGCCATGTTTCTAATCCCAGTCACTGATCAAGATCCTAAGAGGACCTCTCCGCTATAATCTGTTTGTAGCCTTTGAGAGCACAGAAACTCTGAAATAAGACATAAACTCTGCTCATTTATTGATCTGTCTTAGTGAACCGGTGAAGCATTGCAGGCTTTAAAACATCACTTCGATTAAGCTTTGTAGTCTGGTCCAAGGGCTTTACCTGGCGAGCTGGGCCCTGAAGTCCGATTTCAGGGTTGAATCACTTTGAGGGTGTTTTACAAGGTTTACAGACCCATAGCACCCAATACTTTGCAAGAGTGGGGGCCTATAAATCTACTAAAGGTGCCCTCACTCTTTCCAAAGAAAGATAAGAGTCAAAGCCCATAAATGGTGGATGCAAGTAATGCCTTTATATGGCTATATAACAGCTGGATTTGCGTGCTCTACTTCCTGGGGCTTATGTCTACCCCACTTTTGCTATTTACATTATCATCGGTATACACAGGCCTACTATACTGCCTGTATTGTCATGGGGAATTGGTTGCAGGCATGTATGCATGGGCATCTTACTAGCATACACATCCGCCTGGGCAGTCATGAGGACTTGGATGTAAGTGCGCTCTGCGTTGCCAGTAGGCTTCGAATGTGACATGATGAACCATCTTTGATCTATACTGGTTTCTATTGCCCAGAGATTGGTAAACCTGAAGACAGCACACCACATTGCAGGGTTATATAATTAAGCAATAACTTCAGAGGTTGGGAGGATTGCCGGTCTGGTAATGGTCTGGGACCCACGTTGCAAGGGCCCGGTTGCCAGATTAGTAATGCCCCCGCTGCGGGCGTTATAGATATTAGCATGCTGGCATGATTGCTTTTTTCAGTTGAGAAAGCCGTGGTGGCGCCTTTCTGTGACAGTGATGCTGCCTGGAGGTCAAGAGTATGATGGTGGCGAGGGGCACTTGGGTGATTGGAGGCATGCTTGCGGGGCTGGTACCAGCAACTCAGGAGGTAAGATGGCGACCTCCCGATATTTGGAGGCACACAGCACAGGCAATATTGTGAGGTAAAGCCCACCTTCTGAGCTCCCACTGTTTATCTGGCATTTCCCCTTTTGTTACCTCCGAGTTGCTACTAAACAGCGAAACTGTGTGCTTGAATTATTAAACTAGTTCTTTGTTTTCAAACAGATGGGGGTTATTTATAACAATGGAAGCAAAGATGATACGTTGTTAAAGAAAAAGGGGCCTGTATTTTAAACGGGTCGTTAGGAGTTCACTAATATCCCGCTGGTAAATCCGTGTGGATACCGGCGAACGGTATTACCGTTCCTGCCACCTGATATGCCAGTAATTCCAGCATATTAGAGGCGGCAGGAATACCAGTAAATCCCCATTTCAATGAGTCCCATAGGTAATACAGGCTGTTTTTTTCCAGTGGGGTGCCTGGTTTACCTCCAGCTTTTGCTGGAGTTAAATCAGGCTGCCCCACTGGCAAACTCAGAGTATGCCAGGCCGGAAACGTGCTGGTAAACGGAATCACCAGCACGTTAATTCCGAACCGGCATACGCCTAATGGTCCCCTATAATGTGTCTGGACTTAAAGGGATAGTGCTATCAAACATTTTATTGGCTAAAACGACGGCCCATAATCAAAAATATATATATAACAAATATTTTTAAACAAAGTTTCTATGTAGATTTCTGAGGAAATGTGGCTCAAACTAAAAACATTTCAAGCACTAGGAGGCATCCATTTTGTGAAATGGATGAGCCTCATGTGCTTCTGTTAATTTCTGCCCTTGCGGGACTAACGAAGCAAAAGCCAGCCAGCTGTAATACACAAAAGCTACCAGCATGTGGCTTTTGATTCATTATTGCCAGAGAGCAGAGATTAATACAACCTGCTGCTGGTAAGTGTTTTACATTTAATTCTTTTTTGAAAAGCACTGCAAAATAAATGCTGCGGAAAGAAAACCGCAGCATTTATAACGTTGTATTTATGTTTGCTGTGGCTTCAGCTTTGAGTCTCCTGGGCTTCCCTGTCCCGGTTAAAAATGCTGCGGTTTTCTTTCTATGTTTCCCAGAGCCCGAGAAACGTAGAAAGAAAACCGCAGCATTTAGAAATACAACAATGTTGTATTTCTGACTGCGGCGGCTTTCGCGTAGAGTCTCCTGGACACCCCCGACCCGGGGGAGCCCAGGAGACTCCAAGCGAAAGCCTGTCGCAGTCAGTAATACAACATTGTTGTATTTGTGATTGCTGTGGTTTTCCAACCACGGCAATCACAATTACAACAACGGTGTATTTATAATTTATTTTTATTTGTTTTTATTAGCCGCATATCACTCCATCACTTCTAGGATGTACTGCAGGTTCTCCTCCGCGTAACGCAGGTACAGGAGCATATCATCTGCATACAGTGATATCAGGTGAGGTCCCCCTCTAGTGCACACCCCCACTTCGCTGTATTGCTGCCTTAGATAGATTGCTAGTGGCTCGAGTGCAAGGATGTACAGCATCGGGGACCAAGGGCAACCTTGTCTTGTGCCTCTACTTAGTTGTCACCTCTCCGAAATGATCGCCCCCGTTTTTACTCTGGCCATGGGGGAGCTATACAACATCTTCACCCACCGCAGATATCCGGGTCCCATCCCACATTTCTTTAAGGCGGCCAACAGCCATGGCCACCGAAACCGAATCAAAGGCCTTAACTGCATCTAGCGAAACTACTGCTATTTCATCTGGGTTGCCCTTTGTCTGCTCTATAATGTGCTGGAGCCTCCTATGGTTATCAGATATACTCCTACCCGGGACATACCCAGTTTGGTCGTGTTGTATTTAATTTGCTTATCACCGGCTTAAGTCTATTCGCGAGTGCTGCCGTAAGGATTTTGCTGTCTTGATTCAGCATGGATAATCGTCTATACGAGCCACAATCTGCGCTGGGCTTATCTGATTTAAGGAGGGGAATGATTACCGCCTCTCTACGAGATTCCGGCAGTCTCACTTTCTCATATGCCTCATTTAGCATTGCTAGCAGCGGGGGGAGGATCTCTTGTCTGTATGTTTTATAAAACTTGCTAGGGAGCCCGTCCGTACCTGGGGCTTTGCATGTAGGTAGCTGCGTCACCACAGCTCCTCCAGTGTAACTGGGGCTTCTAAACTTTCCCTATCCACTGCGCTTAATTTGGTTAATCCTATGTCTTCCAGGATCTCCTGCGTCTCCCTCTCCATGTTCCTCCCGCTGTCTGCATAGAGGTGTTTATAAAATCTGAGGAAGCTCTCGTTCACTGTTTCCTGGGTATTCCAGACTTGTCCCGCCTCTCCCACTATCTCTCTAATTGCAGGTCTAGGTGTCTCATTTTTATACAGCCATGCTAGCAGCCTCCCAGGTTTGTCCCCTCCAGCGTGTTGCCGTTCAATATATTTCTTGTAATTCTGGTTGCTTAGTCTCTCCCATAGCTCCCCACCAGCCACTTGCAGCTGACTCACATCTTCCGCTTGTTCCGGTGTGGTCCCCTCTTTTTCCATTATTGTTTCCAGCCTCTTTTCTACATCCTGAAACTCCCGCTCTATACCACCCTGAAGCCCTTTAGACTTGGATATAGCCGCTCCCCTTATCACCACCTTAAAGACCTCCCATACGGTCCCCTCCGATTCCACACTTCCTGTATTGTGTTCGAAATAGCTTACTATCTCTTCCTGGAGGTCCTCTCGGAATGTGGTGTCCCTCAGTGCCTCGGCTCTGAGTCTCCATGTTGGGATTCTGGCTCTCGGGGGCTGGTGTCACCATTCCAGCACCAGAGGGGAATGGTCTGATAATATCCTAGCTTTGTATTCTGAGCCCATGACTTCCCCCGCTATTCCAGGGGTGGTGAACACATAGTCCAACCTCGTGTATAGATCATATGGGGCTGCGTAATGAGAGTAGTGTCTCGCTGTTGGGTGTTGCCGCCTCCAGATGTCCTCAAGCCTAAAATCTCTTAGCAGGGCCTGTAACATTCTCGCCGCGGGCGTGGGTTTATCTAATTTCGTATCCGATCTATCTAGTTTAGGATCTAGCATACAATTGAAGTCCCCCCTCCATATGATCGCGCCGCCTATGAGGGGGCTGATCTTGCCATATAAGGTTTTATAGTAAGTCACTGTGCCATGCTTGGGGGCATATGTGTTGATAATACTTAGTTCCCTGTTCTCCAAGAGCCCCCAGAGCGCTACCATCCTCCCGTCTGGTTCCACCATGGTCTGTAGTACCTGGAAAGGCAGCTGTGGTGCCACCCAAATGATCACCCCCCTAGCATATGCTGAATATGTTGCACCTATGGTTATGCCTTTCCACTTTTTTTTAATTACCTCCTGTTTCTCCTCAGTAAGGTGAGTTTCTTGCAGCAGGGCTATGTCTATTTTCTGCCTCAAGTACATCATCACCTTGTTTCTCTTCAGGTAGGTGTTAAGCCCCCTGACGTTCCAGCTTATTATTTTGAGGACACCCATTACCCTTTCGGCCCTTCCCCCTGTCTCCCCCTCCTTCTTCTTTGGCCCGAGGGTACCTAACATGGGTTATGCACAGAGGTGCGCAGGTGCATGCTCGTTCCTTAACCTCTATTCCTTCAAACTCCCCAACTCCCTCCCCTCCCCCATCCTGTCCCAACCCTCTCTCCAAACGCTCCGCAACTGCCCTCCTCCCCACCAAACTTCTCAACTAAATACACTGCACACATCCCCACACCCTCCCCACCTTCCTCCCCACCCTTTCCCAACTGTTGCCCAGCTCCATCCCTGGATCTCAGGCTTTCCCGCATTTGGTTCTTTAACCGGTGATACCGATCTCAAGAGCCCAGCAGGAGGTTACCGGTCTAACGGCAGCCTACCTAAACTAATAATGGGGGTATAGGAACTGGCTCCTCTGGTCTCCTGCAATTTGCGCTAGCTCGCCCTGCCTGGGCTCCCGTACATATGCTACCCATTGCAAAACTGTCTCCGCTGGCATCGCCCTAACTTATATTCCAGTCCCAATGTCTGGTTAAGCGGTACCTCGCTACTTGCCACCACAGTTCCACTTATCTGTTCAATCTTCCTTGTGGTTATTTGGGTCCGACGGGCAGTTCTGGGAGTCCAGCCACTCTATTGCTTCCTCTGGGGTGTCAAAGAACAAAGCTCTGTTATTATGGTACACCATCAATTTCGCCGGGTACATCAGCATATATTTGTAGCCCGTCTCTCGCAATCTTCTCTTCACTGACCCATAGTTCATTGGTCGTCTCTGCACCAAAAGAGTATAATACGGGTACGCTGTGATGTTTGTTGATGCCCTTTGTATCGTGCCCCCTTTATGGAAATGTTCAAGGATCTTCTCTTCTCGATAATTCAGGATTTTTGCTATTATCGGTCTTGGGGGAGCACCTGGCGGTGGCCTCCTAGTTAGGGCTCTGTGCGCCCTTTCCACTGCAAAGCCTTGAGAGAGCGCCCCTCCCTCTATTTCCTGCAGCAGCATTGTCTTGACGTAGTCCGTCGGGTTTGATCCCTCAGCCCCTTCTGGTAATCCCACAAGACGTATGTTGTTTCTCTGGGCCCGTCCCTCCGCTTCTTCTGCTCTATTCTCCAGGTTGCTCACCTGTTGTCTCAGGATGTGTAGCTCCGATGTGTGGGACGCACATGCTGCAGTATTTGGGGCCACTTATTTTTACAGTTCACCTGTGCGTTCCGCCAGCGCTCTAACATCTTGTCTAAGGAGGTTCACGTCTTCCTGGACTTCTCCGACTTTAAGCTCCAATGCTGCTTTGTGTTCCGTCATGGCGGACTCCAGTTTAGTTTCCCACGTAAGTTTCAGATCGGCGATCGCTTCCAGGATCTGCTGGTTACTCTGTGCTGCGGTGGAGTCTATGGAGGGGGTCTTCTCTTTACTTCTAGTCCCTTCCTGCGGTTTCTGGGACCTAGCAATGTCCTCCAGGGTGGGTTGTTTCACTTTGGGCTTGGTCGATCTGTTAGACATCTCGCTGCTGCCTCAGGACTTCAGTTTGGCTGTCCTGGGTGTGACCACCAGTTATTCAAGGCAATTTGTGGTCAGCCGTGATTCCAGCAGAGAGCTGCAGCTAGCGTCGGCTTTCAAATGGGTTGTTGTCTCTAATGTCGCCGGCTGCTATTGCCACTGCCATTCTTTAGTGCGCCAGTCTCTGTTGGGCTTAGTTACAGCTGACCTCCTTGTTCTTTAAACCTCTTGTGCCACTCTATGTCTGGGACGGCAGTACTGGTTTGCTGCTGCGGTATTTCTCTCACGGCGAACGCCTTTGCCTTGTCTCAGTCTTTTGGGGCTCTGTTGGACCTCTCCATCCCTGCTACAAGTGTCTTGGTGGCTGTTGTTTGTGCCTCTTGGTTGTGTGCTGCACCGTGGTTTGTTTCTCCAGCGCGCTTCTGTGGGGCGCCCAAGTTGCTATCTTACTTGGTCACCGATAGATGGCTGGCCCGTTCATTTGGTATGCTGCCGTGGGCTCCCTGCCACACTAGGTCCAATTGGTGTCTGGCATTTCTGCACCCTCCTTACACACTTCAATTATCATATTGGGCCACATATGAGGCACAGCATCCGGGTGATGGTTGCCGCTCAGTTTAGGGCCGGGTGCCACCCCCGGCGGGTCTGCCGCTCGCCCTGCGGGTGCTGCCAGATCTCCTGTCTCCGCTTTGTTTCTGTGCTCCTGGTGCAGTCCAGCAGCGACCTCGTGGGCGCCTCACACCGGCAATGTCACTGGGGCTTACCGCCGGTCCCGCTCCTTCTGCAGCGTCAGTACACTCCACTGCAGTGGGTGGCCACAGTCCCGCCCTCTTCTTTCGTGACCGGCGGATTCCCTGTTTAAGTTTGTGCCCGCCTGGGTATGATGTGGGAGTGTGCCCCCCGCAGATGCTTGTTTCCAAATGCGGCCCCTGTTTACTGTGCCTTCTCCCATGGCCAGGGTGACATGGCCTTGGGTGCTCTGCCCCGCGTTCGGTTGGGCATCCGCGCCAGGTCACTTCATTTGCTCGCCTTCTAATGTTCTGGCCGATTTGTCCGTCAGCTCACACTCGGCCCCTCACACGCCCCGTCGGGCCCGCAGAGAAAGTGTGGGCTCCCGTTGCTGCTTCTGCATGCTCCCCCTTAGAGCGCTCTCCTGCAGGGAGTAGGGTGCTCTCTCCGTTCTTCTGCATCTCCAGCTGCTGGGGGCTATGATTCCGTCGTCGGCTACTCCCTTCAGGCTGATTCCACCCCCATTGGGCACCTCAGGCTGTGCATGCAGTTACTCTGTGTGCACCGCGCTTTGGTGTGATAACGGGTTCTTTCCTCCGTAACGTTCGGCGGGTTCACTTCTGCATTAGGCATCCCTCTCCTTTGTTAAAGGCAGTCGGGTCCGGCCGCCATTTTCTTTCGGGAGCGCCGTCTCTCTCGCCCTTGCTACAGTATCCACGTAGCTACTTAGTAATCATCCGATTTCTTCCAGGAAGCGATCGTTCTGCTCTGCATACGTTCCCACTACATTAGATGCAATCCTGATGTCTTGTGCTGCAGTTTTGGTATCTATATGCCTCAGGATGCTGTAAGGATCGGCAGGAGACGGTCCGAGACACGTCCTATGTCATGGCTGCTTAGCCACACCCCCAACGTTGTATTTATAATTGCAGCGCCTTTTCTTTTTTCACTTTCATTTTACGTTTTCTGTGCTTCCCTGGGCTTGGGGAGCACCAAAAACGTAAAATGAAAGTGAAGCCAGCCTCCTCAGCTCATGCAGCTCTGCTCTGGCTGCAATAAGCAAAAGCTCCCATAGAGGGCTTTTGCTGCTTGTTTAGTGCCACCAGGGTAGAGCTTAACATGAGCTGAGGAGGATGGCTGAAATGGCAAAATGGATGCTCCCATGTAAACTCTTTGAGCCTCATTTGCTCAAATGTTTACATAGGAACTTTCATTAAAATTATGTTTAGTGCATGTTTTTCATTATTGCCCATCTGTTGGGACAATAATATTTTTGAGCGCATTATTCCTTTAACATAAGTCTCCAAGGAGACTTCCCCAAATTCCAAAAAGCACAGAAAATACACCTTTGCAAACAGTCGTTCCCTCAACCAGCAGTGAATAGCTTTGCCCGAAACATCCTGCCTATGAATAGCACTCCCTCCCTCATGAGATTGCAGAAGCCTAAGATTAGAATTTAGGGACATTTGCCTTCTTATGTCTAGGGATGCTAGTCCTGATGAATAGGCCAATGGTTGGACCTTTGAACTACGTTCTTCCTTTCTACCTGCTTTGTCCCCCATTAACTGACTGTAGCCCAAAGAGCTGATCCATTGCGAGCTGAGAATCACAAACAAATAAGTACATAAATACTGTTGTAAGGTTTGGGTAGGCCTGAAATCGTAGTCGCAGGTCAGAGGTAGGCTGTTTCCAAATAGCCACATATATCGCCTCTGGATTTCGTTTGAGACAATGCTTTTGATCCATTGGCATATGGTTTGTTAGACATAGGGCCTCATTCCGAGGTTGGTGGTAGTCATGGCGCTATTTGTGCCATGACTGCCACCAATAACGGTAGCGTGTCCGGTTTGGTGCAATGGGGACTTACCGGTCTAGTCAGACCTTGGGGGGAACGGTAAGTCCTCATTCACCAAACCATTCCCCATTCCCATTTGAGCCCCCATAGGGCTCATTGGGAATGGGGAGGGCGCAAATAACGGGCCGGCGTATGCCAAGGCTGTTATTTGCGCCCAGGTCCCTTAACGGGTCCTGTCCTTAACACCGGGTCAGAACAGGCATTAAGGAAGGGACCCGCTAAGGGACCTCGTAGTAGGGGGGTAAGCGATTACCGGCACCAGTCTCCTTACCGGTGCCCGATATCCCTTACCGCCCTACTCAGAATGAGGCCCATAAAGCGAAAGCGGGAGGGCAGGGCGGATGAGTAAGAGGGAGGGGTGATCTCTTGCCCACTGTGTGCAAGCTTCTGAGTTGTATAGTTAAGTATACTGAGTGAAGATATCAATTTAACGCTTTGAACCTATTGCTTTTTCCCAATAAAGGGAGGCTGCATTAGCCAATCAGATTGCTCAGACTCTGGGCTTTATCTACAAGTGTAAACTTATGTTTGGAGCAATCTGAGAGCTGATTGCATCTGCACTTCCCTTGCCTTTCCTCTCTACTGTACCCAGCACCCGACTTGCTCCATTGTGGCCCTTCACACCACACTTACCTCTATGCCAACATCATTCTTTCCCCTCCCCAGCTTCCCATACCTCGCTACTTGCTGTCAGAGAAATGGAGAAAGGGCTGACACTCAAGAATCATTAGCAGGCGCTGCCCAGTCTAGCACCAGATAATGGCTCAGGCTTGGGTAAGTATTGTGGGAGGATGAAGTGAAGAGTCTTCATAGCTCTTTATCCGTTCTGAGTGGAAGTTTGGACAAGCCCTGGTCTCTCTTAGATCGGATCATCGGCCGCATCCAATCAGTTCCTACGGGGTGAAGTTTCTGTTTCGAGACTTTGGTTTCATCAGTCTTCAGGTCTTAGAATTTCTTTGGACTTTGCTGGTAGAGGATGAAGGAGGTTGAGTGCAACACTTGCCATGTGCCAGCAAGGTGATGCCATTGCCTAGTTACTGCTAAATTCTGTGGAGAGGGCCTCGAGTCCATGGCTCCAAACTGCAGGGAACTATCCTGCTGATCTCCTCACGGGACCACTCTGGTACAGGACTCAATCCTTTTGTCACCTCTTCTTTTTTTAAATTTCTTTTTTTTTTTATTGTGTTCATTCATTTTACAAGATATACATAGCTCAGATACAAATGGATTACACATATATTACAGATTACAATTTAAAAACCATATTAACAAGCCATAAATTCACTATACCCATCCTGTTCCCAAAACACCCTAAAATCCTGTATAGTGAACCCACAATCTAATAAAATTTCCTGATACCCAATCCAATGTAAACAAGAGCATGACAACAACACACATAAACACAATACAACACAGCACAAACAAAAAAGAGAAAAGAAGAAGAGAGAGAAAAGAGAGAGAAAAAAGGAATTAACCATATAGATCATTAAACGGACTCCACAGTGAGAGATAAACTTCTGTACAAACTTATTCTCCAAAGATACTTTCTCATATTTGGGCAACATCCGCATTTCCACTAACCAATATTCAACCACAGGCTTTTTCCTGCTTTTCCAAACTCTTAAAATCAACTTAATAGCAACCATCAAGGCTTTATCAACCCATTTATCAAACTCTTTCGTAACAAGACACCTTCATTTTGTCACATCTTCTTGAAGGGACACCACCCCACCAGGGACTGCTTCACAAGGCTGACAGTCTCCACAAAAGCATGCAGGTTGGCTTACTAGACCTGTTGATGGCACCAGGACGCTGGCTTCCTAAATCCCTGGACACACACCTTCACTCTGCCAAGGGCCCCACAATTCTTACAGCTTACCTTGACAGGGTCACAGGCAGTCACAAAAGTTTCCCATTTGTGATTGCAGATGGTGGTGTTCCACGTTGGCATTATATAGGGTCTGGGGTGCACTAGGAACCAAAAGTGGCCCTGGAAATGTGTTTCAAAGTTACCCCCTATTACAACAGGTGTGTGAATGAAGCTTGCAAGCCAACCCTGCCTAAGTAGGAAGTTCTGAAAAACGGATTCTGTGAAGTGAATTTTAAGGTACGTTTGACCCTGTTTAGTGATTAGAAAGTAGTTAAACATAACAAAAATAACAAAACATGTGTTAAGTGCGTGGAACAACATACTGGAAACGTTATAACAAATGATTTGATTGAAAGGGCTGTGATGGAAAAGGCGAGATGGAAAGAAGGAGGTGGGTGACTGGGAGAGAGGGTGAGAGGGGCAGAAAATCAGGATAGCCTCACTAAAGAGGCCCGCGGTGCAGCGGGTCACGGGGAAATCTCGGAGTGGGCTGTGGGGCAATGCACCGCTGCTTGTGGGAAGGGTCACTACGAGCGGTGACCCCGGCTAGCGGCATGGATGTCAGCAGCAGCATCTCCTGGATGTCAGAGTGCAGCGGTGACGCCGCTGAGTCAGGGGGCCCATAAGGGCATGGCTGGATGGTCACTGTGCCCACCTTAGTGTGGCATCCATGTGCCCTCCCAGGTAAACCGCTGAGGGGGGAGCTAAAACCTCTCAGAACCGGCCTTAGGGCACTGTGGTGGGCAGATGACTGGCTTGCAGAAATTGGAATACTGTAAGGGGGAGCAATGCCATCTCCTCCTCACATAATAAACCTTATTAGCTCTTTGCCTACGTGTTGTTTTATCGCCTTAGTCTAAAAGCACTGTAATAAATATGCTGCGCATACCATCAAGACCTGTGTTGGCACTGCAGGGCTTTGGCATTTTAATGTGGAATATCTCATTATTATTATTATTATTATTGCATTTTTATTACGCGCCACATGCCCGTAGGCCTCGGAGCGCACAAAGAACATGAGCAGTAGGGCGTTGGAGGCCAGCCAGGGAAGAATCACGGGGAGGGCAGGCGACTATCTTCCGCTGACTCAGCTTGGCTTGAGGTTAATGCGCCCTGGGTTCCTCCTTCTCGTCCACAGCAAACATCAGTTAGATGAGTGCTTGGCACATTTCCAGGTGCCTGTACACCCAGACTGCACAGTGGTGATCCTGTGTGTTCACAGCAGTCTTTATTGTGCACTGATGGGGATTTCCACTGGTCAGCTCAATGGGACCCCCAGCATTTTGCCGGTCTTAGATCCCCGGCCCTCCTGGGCAAACATCTGGACTAGGCAGGATACTAATCAGCATTCGCTGAAACAATGAGGAGAGCCAGCAGTGGTGCTTGAAGAAAAGGACCCTGGGGCACTGGTGGGGCTGGCCACATGACGGCTATGTAGCAGTGAGTAGGTGGCCCCAGAGCAGTGTGGTCTCTGCAGGGGGACCCAAGCAGAGGGATGGTCGAAATCCCAGGACACAGTCAGTGGAGTGACAGGCTGCAGCAGGATTGGGAAAGGACACTGCAGTGCTGCAGATGGGGACGTGGTCCGAGCCTGCTGCCTGTGTCTCAGGGAAGGAGGTTTGCCTCCCAGGGTGGCATCACCCTGGTACTTGAGGATACTTACACAACGTCCCACCTGGAGGACAACAGAGCCAGGAGAACGCACTCGGGTAGTTAGAGGAGCAGATAACCCTGTACCGTGGCAGAGTGCAGTGGCCTCGCAGCTGGTTATATGCTCCATTTCTGTCCCTGGCTTCTGCTTCTCCCCGGAGTGAGGAGTGTTAAGTGGTGAAGGTTTGGGGAAACCAGAAAAGGATGGTGCGTGAATCTTGAGGGATGAAATTAGATCCGGCATTGTCTGAGATGGAGCCGATGGATTCTAAAAGCTACTCACACTCCACCACAGCTTCCAGAAACATTTTAGATATACCTTTATCAGCAAGGAAGAGTCTTTTGGTTGGGATGAGGGGTGATGGGAAGACTGGGGTCTGAGAGGCCATTGATCTGGGGACGTGAAGCTAGCTGCTGGGTGTCCTTGGTGGTGGGTAATGGCCGTGAGCTTGGCAGGCAGCACTGGCACACTGCAGTGGGTAGGATTGTTGATCCCTGTACCAGGCCATGTCATATATTCATTGTATGGAATGGCACTAATCTTGCAAATATGGTTGTCTTTATAAAGTGAGTATATTTAAGGAAAACTTTGTTAAACTGGAGTGGGTTTAACATGCATTAGGCATCATGTAAAAGTAAACGTTTTTATCTATGAGAAATTCAAAGCATCTTCACGTGTTCTAGCTTTCTCTCTGGTGTGGTAAAAAGGGTGTCACTGTGAAAAGGGTCCTCCCACAAAGAAAGGATCTTGTTGAAGGAAACCTTGCTTGGGAATTGCATTGGGGTTTCCCTGTTGCTTTTGAAGTCAGAATGCAGTCAATAGCAGTAGATATTGACTGCACACTGAACATTCTGAAAAAACAAGAAACCTACCGGGTGTACTGGCTTTCTACGTGGAATCTTTTTAGAGTAGTAGTAGTTTGTCATTTATATAGCGTATTTATCCCATTAGTATGGCCTCAATGCGCTTGTGGGGATGAATGCCTTTGGGGGACCAGAATACAATGTATGAAATGTCTCCGAAGGAATAGTGTGTGTGTGCGCATTAAGCCTAGATACGGAGTTAGATGGGCTGGCCGTGTCCCACTGACCTACCCATGATGGTCAGACATGTGAATGGGTGCTGGGGGTGGTCAGGAGAGTGTGTGAGTGCAAGAGACTCGTTATGTGTCCAGCTAGACCGAATGTGGTAGTAGGTCGTCGCTGCATTCTGATGGCAGAGATGATGTGCTTCATGTATTAGTCTGGTGTATGGCGGCAGATGCGTGCAAGTAGATAGCCATGCCTGCGGCTGGTGTCCATTCAAGAGGTGCTTGACTACGTATCTTGAGTCTCAGATTGGAGATTAGCCTTTGGTGTGGCTGAGTGTTGTGAGTCGTCCAGTCTGCTACAGGAATTGCACTTTGCCTTGCTCTGTAGAATAAACTGGAGATAACTGGAGACATCGACTGTGACTATGACTAGGTGTCATGAGGTAAGTGAGAGAGAAGATCGTCAGGTTGCTGCAGGGAATAACCAGGTTTTGAGGGCCTTCCTGAAGGAGAGGTAGTCCTCATTGCAGCGGATGTTCAGTGGAAGTGAGTTCCAGAGGGTGGGAGCTTAAATGGAGAATGAGGATCCTCCGATTCTGGTGGAATTGAAAGGGGGATCACCAGGAGGAGTGCAGAGCCAGATCTAAGGTTTCTGATGGGTTGGTAGCGTGTAGGCTTGTCTTGGAGGAATTATGGGGCAGTCTTGTGGAGGGCGGGGTGTGTGATGCACATGGCCTTCAAAGTTGCCCATCGGCTAATTGGAAACCAGTGTAGTACTCTAAGGGCCGGGGTGATGTGCTCGCTCGGTGAGAGGGCAAGGAGGGGTCTGGCTGCTCAGTGAACAAACGGCTTAATGTTCTTATTTTATTTAGCATGATTACAACATTCGAAGATAATTGAGGGGAATCCTTTCAATGTCTATGCCAAGCAGACAGGGAATCTCTTACCTGTTTCTATGTTCTGGAATCCTGGCTGACTTTTGAGGTAAGTAAAGCTTTGTAAGCTTCACACATCTATTTAGCTAGTTTGTATTGGGGCACTAGTCAGTCCCTGAGGCTGCCAGTGCAGGAACACTGTTTTTCCCA
Source organism: Ambystoma mexicanum (assembly GCF_040938575.1). Lineage (NCBI taxonomy): Eukaryota > Metazoa > Chordata > Amphibia > Caudata > Ambystomatidae > Ambystoma > Ambystoma mexicanum. Next base: position 1,120,460,465 of record NC_090923.1, on the reverse strand, counting down.
TTCATGTTTTCCTGTGATTTTGTTTTGTAACACACACCACCTTAAGTGGAGAGTTATAGGGATACTATGGGGGTCATTACGAGGTTGGAGGTAGCCATGGCGCTATTAGCGCCATGGTTACCCCCATCCAGTATACCGGGTCCGGGTTCCCTGAAGGGGGAAATATCGGCCCATTCCAACCTTGGAGGACCCGGTATTTCCCATTCAGGGAACCCATCCCCATTCCCATTCGAGCTCCCATAGGGCTCAATGGAAATGGGGACCATGCTAACAACGCGCCCATTAATAACGGGCCCGTTGTTAGCCTGCTGGTCCTTTAGCATGTCCCGCTAAGGGCACCTGATATTACCAGGCGCACTTAGCGGGACCCGCTAAAGGACCTCGTAATGCGGCACCTTTACCGGTGCCGTTAACCCCTTACCGCTGCACTTGTAATGACCCCCTATGCATCCCCTTTTACCATTGTGACTGGCAATTATTTGGTTATACATGTGTGATGTACATTGGACAGGCTGTGGCAGTGAGGATGTTTCACATCTTTTTCCGCTGCACTACTGACCACCATTTTCTTAACTGCGATTGTGACATTTTGAGTACCATGTACTAAAAACTGCTTACCATTGTGGTTCAAGCTCTGTCCTTTGGCCCTCTTGCTTTTTGGTCTTCGTCCTGCTTTCTCAGCCTGTAAATTCCCAAATAAGGGCATGCACTTGTGCAGGGCCCTGCTGGGGAGTACATGGCAAGTGGTTTGTGTGACGGAACTTGGTGTGACTGAACTGGATAAAATTGTGATTGGAGCTGTCTGGTCCCAATCCAAATTTCTCCTAGGGGATGTCTGTTGCTGGGCAGATATGGGGTAAGTGGCTGTCCCTTGTTAGACAACCCTTTCCTGTTTGAATGGTGCAGATCCTTGCCATTGGTGGGCTGGGCAACACCCTAGCCTGGATTTTTGAGAAGAGGAGAGGGTCTGGGCCCAATCTGGAGGTCGCCCACTGGAGCCAAGAATCCAAAGCTGTGAAGCCTATATTGAACACCCAGAGCCGCGCTGCTGAAATGAAACAACATTGCCCAAGCCTTCCACTGTTGAACCTCTACTTCCTCTCCTGTGGTCAGGCAAGACCCTCGATGGTGCTTTCATCCCATAAAGTGGTGGGATCAAATAGTCCTGGGTCCTTCATGACGACCTGTCATCAGTGGCCTTTGGAAGTGTCGTGGGACACTCCTGTGGACCCACCATTCACTGACCAGGTCGCCCTGCTGCGATGGACACCATTGTTGGACCTGGGAGCACTGTAGACCCTCAGCCATTCACCCAGGCTCAACGCTGCCTGCATCTGATGATCCCCATCTTGAAGAGGAGCCTCCCTGGAACATGTTTGCTGTGGCCACCTCCCCTGAGGCTGCTGACCCCTAACCAGGATTTCTTTGCTGCTTTGCTTTTTCTGCTTTGCTCTGGGGTTCCACGTTCATCATGGCAGTCGTCCTGGTTGCTGTCCCAGGTTGTCAGGCAACCAGACACACAAGAATCAGAGATCAGAACCACCGCCTAGCTGGACCCAAACCTGACACCTACATATGCCCATACACCCAAGACCCCTGCACCTCCACCGAGGTTGCCAGTAACCGAAGGACGCAGCCCCACTGATTCTGAGTACCCCAGATGTAGTTGCTTGCAAAATATGGGTTCCAGGCACAAGTGTACTTACCACTTTTGCTGCCCACTTCGCCCCAGAGGAATTTCATGGAGTAAAGTACAGTCCCTAGCACTATTCTTGTCTGGCTGTGGGTGGTGGAGTTATAGCATAAGATTCCCCCTAGTGTGGACCGGTGACAACAGGCATCAATGTGCCAAACACAAGTATATGTGAAAGAAAAAATAAATAGTGCAGTATACCAAAAAGTGCAAACACCAGGAGGGATAATGTGCCAGAAACTTGCACATCCTGTACCTGGTGAGGATTTCGATAGTCCTACAACAGAGGAGTAGGTCATCCCAGCTGTAAAAATCAGTAAGACCCAACAAGGCACTGGGATCAACGGAGGGTTCTACACGACCTTCTAGAATATTCTTACAGATTTTTTAATATGTCCTCGAATGGATCTTGCAAAGTGAAGGGTCCCCAGAAGTATTTTCTGGCACGGTAGCCTGGATTTGTGACCGCATATGTCTGGTTTCATTTGGCCAGTCATTGAAGGGCGAGCTCTTTGCTCATTCAAGCAACTCCAATATCGAGAGCAGCTTTCCAGCCCAGTGTTCCTAAAATAACCACAGCTGCGGGATTATCTTTCGCATAATCCCAAAGAATTTGCTGATACTGAAATCTTAAACTTTTCTGTGCTCGGAATATCGTTGGTAGAGGAGGAATTGCGATTTATTATCGTGACTTCACTCATTAATTACTGAAAAGCAAGACAGATCAATGGAGAAAAGGGACAAGGGATAGATATCAATGGCTTTCCCTGTTATAAAGCTTGTATTTCAATTAAGCAACTCTTTGTTTCATTACAACTATGCGCCGTTGGGATTAGTAGATGCTATCGAAACAATGCATCTTGCAGGCCATGATGCGGAAGCCGATCCTATTTGTTTTTTCATGCCCAGCTCTGCGATAATATTTAACTGGCATATTCAGCTGTGGCGACTAATGATATATTTCAGTGGAGGGGTGTAAATGTTTCCTACACACTTATAGGAGCAAAGGAGCACACTGGGGGAGCCCAACCCACCCCAGAGCAGCTTGGTGGGGGTGTTGAACATTCTGTAGGGTAACACATAAAACAAAGCCAGGTCAGCAACAGGACCCAGGTGCATTTTACAATACATTCCATTGATGCCTCATCAACAATATTTGCCAACACTGTTACTATAAAGCGCATGTGTGCAATGCCTGTAACCACAAATTATGTCATCACTGCCACTGTAAAACCCTTTCCTGATTCTGGTACCCACACTATATGCCATCATTGCCATTGTAAATCTCGCTTAAAAGGCTTGTGCGCCAAACATACGTCATTTTTATCACTGTAAATAGCATGTATGACTCTGGCACACCCAATAGGTGTCATAATTGCCATAGTAAAAATGCTTTGCTGCTGTCCTTGCTCCATATAACCATTCCCAGTGTAAATCACATTCCAAGCTGCTACCCTTTACAACCTTCTCACTTGCAATTACTGTTATCAGGCTGATTCCCTAAACCCCAGTGTCATCATGATTGCTTATAAAAACACTTTCATGATGCTGGTGCTGATAATAAATGTCAGCTTTCCTTAAATTACTGTCATGATGTTGGTGCTAGCGTTGCCTATGAACTGTATGGAATAACTTGCTAAACCTTATTAATATGCCGGGAAAAGAAGCCAGTATGCTTTCAAAAGGTCGATTGTCAAACTCTCAAAATTCAGGACAGAGTCACCAAAATATGTCAGCAAAGCACTGTCAGGTCAAGTTACTTTCATGATGCTGAGGCCCATGAATAAATAACCCTTGCCCCAGCCGTAGCTCCTGCCACACACAGGCAAGGACACACACACATACAGATGCCGCGGCCATACACACACCCGAACCTCTCACCCTCAGGTTCACACACCACGCTCACTTACAGCTGCACTTCACCCATTATCACACACATGTATTTCAAGTTAGGTGACATTAGACCTGGGCCATCATCTGCTCCACCTTGCAGAGCACTGCACCAGGGCCAAGGGACCCAGGGACCCAGGTTTGCATGCAGGCATTGGGCATGTTGGGGCTCTGGACCTTCAATGCCCTGGCGCTGCCTAGTCCACCACCATGAGAGCAGGGTGTACAGGTGCACCCTCTCTCACTGCAATGAACAAGCCAATACTATGCGCCCTGCCCGGATGGGAGAGCTGTACGCCTCAGCCAGGCACGTCCTAATAGGCGCGCACTCAATGCGGGAAGAGAGAGCACTTCTGTGTCCTGCTCCCTTTCTGCGTTTGCCGGCTCCTTCATAATGGGCAGGTGACTGCTAGGCTGGCGCCCAGTTGCCCATCACGGAGGAGCCGCCCCTGACTTTCAGGCAAATCTCTCTCATTCTAGAGTTCAGCTTTGGGTCAGATGTATATTCCCTCACTTACCTGCAGAGAATCATGGTGTTGCTCATCGATCTTCTCTATTTGTCTTAAAGGCCCCGGCTCTGGCTCGATTTCTGAGCATGCAAAGGTGGAAGGATAGGGTTTGACCTAAGACAGCTGAACAGTTTGTGGAATTGTTGGGAATGTGCTATCGCGAACAGCGAAGAAATGTCTCATGAATGGATCAAGCGGTTTAGAGAAACTTGGGTGATATGTGTGGGTATTGTTCAAAAATGTCACCCTCATATGTGCGCCCCCGCAGTCACTTCGACTTTGGAGGCGCACAAAATGAGGGTGACATTTACTGCGTCCAAGCAGAGCGGGGTTGCAGGGTTGTGTCCCCCGCTTACCATTTCGGGAAGCGGGGACACGTAAGAAAATAAAATGAAAAAAAGAAAAGCACCCTGCGGTGTCAGCTCCAACCCGCGCTAGTGGGCGTAGCTGACACCGCAGGGATCGCAGAGTGCGGGCGGCACACTTCTGCGTATGCCGCCCTAAAGGTAAGTGGAGTGGACGGTTGGGAGGGATAATGCAGGCCAGGGGAAGGGGGCACAGTGATCCATATGATGACTGCGCCGCGCGTAACTGGTGTCGGCATTTTGGCCGTCGCAGTCACGGGCGGCGCAGTGATCACATAGATCCTAAGTGTGGACTGTCTTAGGGAGAATGAGATGATTCATTATAATGTGATTTGTTTTTGGAAATGTAAGCAATGTAATGTATGTGTGGTTTTTACAGTGTAATATTGTTCTATTTGTACTTTGTTTCCGTGTTTCTGATCTATCTTGCAAATAAAAAAACAAAATAGACATGCTTTTATTCTTTCATTCAACTAGACTCTACAATTAAGCGCATGTAAACAAAAAGAAAAATGGTAACAGGCTGTATGCGGGTTAAAAATGATGTATTGTTTGCATGCGCCGAACTGGGAAGGAGACCTATAGAGGGTCAAACGGGAAACAGGGGAGAGGGATGGGTCGGACTTAACTGGACCACTGATAGAGAGCATTAGATAAAAAAGGTGAGAGAGAGGTGCCCCGATCTTGGAACTGATGGACCATGTGGCACGGGGAACACATCCGAACCTCGAGGACCCTGTGCGGGTGGTAATTGCGGCACACCAAAATATACTAGAGGGGAAGATGTAGTCCATTCAGGACGCACTCTTCTGCACACAACATAGGAGGGGCACGTGTAGCACACTAGAATGCATGACAGGGGAAGGGATACATTCAACAATCACTAACCAACCCTACTAAAAAACTCACCCTTCTGTATTCACCTCTCAAACTCCGAACTAAACACAACATACCTCTACAGCACAACAAACTGCACGCACTTCACTACACCACAACAACTAAACAAACCACACATAGCCAGCACATGACAGCTACAAACCGAAAAACACACCTACGCTCAGCAAATGGTGTCAACAGAACTGAAGCTGCCAACAGCACATCACAGCTCTCTTGCTCCTTTTTCCTGCTGAGTCCTGCTAACATACCCCCTACATATGCGCTATGGAAACAATTGGCGAAAGTGCGCAGTACAAGAACCTTTAACATAACATAAACATATGTTTCAAATGTTAATAAGAAGTCAGTTAAAATAAATTATGTCGAGAGAGCTGTGTGTCCCGGCGTAGACGGTGCGGCAAATCTAGCCGGCATTCCAGAGGACGTGAAGGGTGGGGAAGCGGTCACTGGCTCTGTGGCGGCGTGACAACTGTTTCTAAATGGTGGTTCTGCCACCGCTCCTGCACAAGCCGCGAGCTTTGCAGGTGAAGATGCCCAAGTTCTGATGGAAGACCATCACCAAGAAGAAAGGAGGTACCACCGTGACCAGCATGACCCCGTACCACAGAGCAGCAGAACCACATCAGCCCAGCTGAAATGCCCGCCTGGGCTAGGCTGGAGATGGGATTAGTGGACATCTTGGCAAGGAGCCAGACTCTGTGTACAGAAAAAGACGGGAGGGAATAGAGGTCCTGGAAAAGAGGAGAAGACAAGGGGTCCTCACTGACTGGGGAATTATTAGGGGCTTTTAATAAAGATTGGTAATTGCATGAAGGAGGCTGCCTACTTGTGCACTCTCCGTGCGGTTTTTATCATATGCACTACGAAGAGCAAAAAAAGCGTTACACCCTGTTATAAACAGTGGTGCTTTTTGGGCACTTGGACACAGCAATTACATCACGTGCCCCTGCTCTTCCTGTCGAAAGAACCCACATGCCCCAGAGGGCAAACACAGGTGCTAAGCCTGGCATAACCCTTTCAGGGCAGCCTTTACACCTGTCTGTGTGCTTAGTGAGTGGAAACGGAGGGCCCACGAAGACGTAGATTTGCCAGATTGAGGAGGTCATAGGACTTGACCTCCAGCGAGAAAGCATGGTACTTGGAACGGACAGGGTGTTGTGCTGGGAAAGACACGAGAACACTTCCAAAGCGTAGCTATGCTATATTGCCTCTCCTATCTATGGGCACAGAAAATCACTGCCCAACTTGGGCATACAAATCTACTGTGAAGCTAGGGCTAGAAGATCTCTCTCTATCCAATGGAAGCAAAGTGGGAAACACATGTAGGAGGTGACATATCAAACTAGGAGTGAAATGTGATACAGGAAGGCATTGGGAGGGGCTGCAGTGCCAAAGAACAGACAGGCGCAGCAAAAGACAGTGTTTAGGGCACACCAGACAGACAGTTCAAAGTAGAGCATCCAAGACTTTACTGCTTGTTGGATCTCTGCTGCACCAGATGCAAGTTAGCTGCATGTGCTGTGGATTTGCAGTTCTGGAGGGAAGTGTCAAGGGTAGGGGATGACCCTCGGAACAGTTGTTGAGGCTCACAACAGGTTGGCACACTTGGATTTACACACTCATTGGGAGATGTGGACAATGAAAAAGTGAGACGTGTTCTCAAAGCAGTGACATGAGCTAAGAGGGTTCGATTCAGATAGTGGAAGTCGAGGGGACGACGCAGTGTGGAAAGCTAGCTGTCTAATTTGCTGAAGCTGGCATCCTTGGAATGGTGGTCAGCCCTGAGAGAAAATATGGTAGGACTTCCTCTAACTGTACCTACTGGATAGATATCAGGGATGGTCGATCTGTTTAGTAGGTGGTTCCTTCCCACCAGTGTTCCCCTGTATGCCTCTCATCCCCGCCCCCTGGTTGCTTTCTTTCTTTCTTGCCCGATCGGTTGAGGGCTCTCCCTGCTAGTCCGGTCTTCATGTACCCAACCTTGAGCGATACGATCCAGCGTAAGGTAGAAATAAGGAAACATTGGATCTGATCACTAAGAACTGACCTTCATTCATCACAGGCCTTATCCTCTTGTGAAACTGGCAGACTGGACACTTACTGTATTGGTGAACTTGTCTCGTCTATACCCTTGTACTGTAAACAACAAAGTGTTTTAAAAGAATATTTTAAGAAGACAGGGAGCTTGTAAACTCTATTTGGGTTAAATCCTTTTAAAAAGTCTGAAAGATAAATAATGCTCAGCTGCCGCTTTTGTCTTCCACCCCTGTGGTGTCACACTGCGTGGTTTTGGTGTGTAAGGTGCGCATGCTCCCAGCAAGGGGCGGTAGCAAGGTGGCAAAGCTGGGAGGAGACGGTGGTAAGGGAGCATTGCTGCCTTCAGAGGCGAGTGAATGGGGTGTTTTGTAAGTTGGAGGTTTGGCGGTACAGCAAACATCGGGTAGTGGTTAGGGTGAGATTGGAATAGTGATGAGGGGGGGAGGTAGAAGCAAAATAATGCACAGTGGAGTCTCCTGATAAATGCAACTACTCGGCCATTTTGTTTGTTTTTGTAGGTCTATTAGTGAATCTAGAAATATATTTGAGTTTTTCCTACAATAATTAGAAATTCTTGGATGCATGCACATTTTAGCTAAAGACTTAGATACAATGTGATTACTGCAATTAAATCATATAAAGGTGAGAAAAGCAGCCCCTTGGGAGACTCTTCCCTTTCTGAGTAATGCATGGCCTGGGGCTGCCTTGTGATGCCACTGTGGCCGCTATGCCAGGGTGTGAAGCCGCTGGGGTCTGGATGTCTCTTCTGACCATGGCCATCTATTCATGTGATTAGCGGCCATATGGGTAGCATTCCCTGCCTTGGGCAGACCTGTCTATAGAGCCTCGAGCTGTCCTGCGCAGCAGTGTGGCTCCTTTTTTTGATTTTGAACCCTGAAATCTAGAGCGTTTGTGTCCGGTGGTCTCCCTTCAGGGTCCCAACACTAACCTCCAGATGGAAAAAGCAGAGGGTTCAGCAACATTCCATCCTTGAGAATCTTAGCTTATGGGGTAAGGGTCACTCCTGCAGCTTCCTTGGGGTAACACACTTATTCTCGTAGAAGTTAGTGACTCTGGGGGCATGTATGTGGAAGTCTGCTTTTACCCCCACCATACCCAACTGGAGATGTGGAAGTAGGGACTTTGGGACAAGTTGTTGTTTTGGGCAGCCCATCTCTGAGAGCAGTGAAACGATGGGCTCTACTTATACTGTATTGACCTGCAGATGTGAAAAGCATCTAAATGGTGTGGCAGTGCCCTCTTTCTGATTCTTGGGAAAAGAGTGGGCGGTGGGGTGGCACAGCAGCTGGGTGCAGCTGCATGATGCCGGATCGGTGCCAGTGTGGAGGGCATTCCCAGACCTATGCCACTATCGCTGGACAGGGGCTTGTCCCATAGGGAAGGAACACGCCCCTGCCTCTTTAATAGAAGCCAACAGCACGTCTAGGTCACGACCCTTCCCAAAAGCAGCCCTATACAATGGGCGAGGGTCCTTCATTCACAGTAGGTTTTTGTGAATATAGTTTGGAAAACTCTGCCCAAGCAGATACAATCTCTACATGAAACCCAAGGATCTGGGAACCTCAGGGTTCCCCGTGAACACTTTAAGCTCCACACTCCCATAGCCAGCCCCGGCAATGGCGCACCATGGAATCTTTATTTATCCGACTGACATTTGTTGTCGAGTAATACCTCTGTCATTGCAGCCCAACACCCAGTGTTTACAGAGTGGCGATTCAAAATGGCGGTCGGCCTTGATAAAGGATGAGTGATCGTATGGTTCATATAGCCAAATGAAATATAGAATACTTTAACCTTAAAAGGTGTATATTCCTAAGTTAGTAATGGCAGCTATAAGTTATTTATTTGTATTTTAATTGAGCTATTTAAGAAATGTCAACTGCTGATAGAGGCCAGGAATATAGATTGTATGTTCCCCTCTGTGTCCTATCCCCACCCCACTGTATATCTGTTCTGGTGTTACCTCAGAAAAGTGCTCCGTTATGCGTCTGTACTGTTGTAAACCTCTGTAAAGCGCTCTATTATGTATATGTACTGTTGTATACCTCCGAAAAGCACACCGTTATGCATCTGTAGCATGTGCGTAGAAAGCATGTCGTTAGCATGCACATCTCCTCTGTGCACATGGGCGCAGTTATCACACATGTACAGAGAGTTGTCCCACTAGTATGTGCGCAGAGAAGATGCACCATTAGCAGATGAGAAGAGATGTGACAATAGCATGCGCAGAGAAGAGATTGGAGGTCACTATGGGTAGAGATATGTCCTGTTAATGTGTACAAATATCAGGCTTGCTAAACAGAACATGTTCTATCAATACATGAAAACAATGTCTGCCATTAGCATATGCATAGAGATGTGCTGTTAGCATGCGCACAGTGTAAAGGTGCAATTTACACATGCAAATGACACAAATTTGCTCTTCAAATGCTATCAGCACATCTCTGAAAATGCTGAACGTAGATGTGTCTCTCTCCCATGCAGGGGCACAACAAAACCTACATTTCGGGGGGCAGGAGAGGGGAATTAAGTTGTGATGGGAGGGGCCACTTCAGAAAATAGGAGGGCAAACTTGTAGGCTCTGCCCCTACTGTCCTACCCAACTCCTCCCATGGTCTGGTGTGGGGAAGAACTATTGAATAGTATATTTTAAAGCGCAATATGCAGAGGTGATGGAAGACTTTCTTTCTTGAAAGTAACAGTTTTAAAGTTTTACTGTGTTTGTTCAAGTACATTTTTCTGAGCACACACAGTAAACCTTGAACACCGCCAGTTTGGGGGAAAGACTTCCCTCACCTCCCTGCCTATCAAAATGCAAGTGCGCACATCCAGGGGTGCACCTAGGCTAAAATGTCGGCTGGGGCTAACACTTCAAATGTTGGGAGAGGCACTAACTTCAGAGACTGTGGAGGAATGGCAAACTTGCTTGTGTAGGGCATCTAACTTCATTACTCATTGTAATAAGAATATTCTAGTGCAGCTTCAATGTTACAATCAGTTAACTGCTCTCTCCTTTGAGTTTGAAACACCCACTTCTTGCAGAACCTGAAGATCCTAGAAAGTGTGAAAATGGCAGATGGTGTGCAATGAAGACTCAATATCCTAGCATAACAGGGCATTGCAGAGTGTGGGGCAGTACTCTGGAGGGCCCAAGCACCTTCAGTGGCTGGGAGTCCGCTATACTAGAATCTCTGGTGCGCTGACTGGCTGGTGACCTATGTCTGCCTGTCAAATCCACTGTTACAAGAATGGGGGAGGGCCAGTGCAGCAATAATGCAATTCTATGCAGCAGTATTGGAGCCACTAGCAGAGGAAAACCACTATACACTAATGTGTCCCTACACTTATTAAAACTGTCCTTTTGTAAGGGTGTAAACTTATATGCACTCCAATTTTTGCAATTGAAGTCAGGGTGTGATTACATTATTTGCCCAGCATCACACACTTATGCTAAACAGCGAAGCTGGGATTTTAACCCGCTCTTTCAATTTGGGCATGGCCACCTTCTTCCACGCTTTACTTGGAACAAAACTTTTAGTTTTGGGTGTCAAGACCTATAATAATAATTCATTTTCAGCGCTTTAAAAACGCCCCAAAAAATAAGTTGTGCCATAAACTCACTTAGGTTTGGAGATTCGTCACAAACTTCCAGCGTGTTATGTATGGTTATTAAAGAATATTCAATTTAGGACATCAAAGCAAACTTAACATTTTTAGCATATCAAGCTATTAGATGTTATGGGTATGAACACATTTTAAAAGGGTGCATGCTTTATTGTGTTGCTCGCTTAGCTGTCACAGATTTGCTCTTTCAGTTGGAAATTCAGCATCATGTGTAAGAAAGGCTATGCTCCTGACAAAAGAAATGGTACAGTGCCATCTAGTGGTGGAAAGTATGTTTTTTTAATGAATAAATCAAAGTGTACACGGTATGCAGTAGAAAATGAAATCATGTGTATTTGTCATAATTTCATGCGTTAAAAGGCTCGATACGCACGTTATCTGCAGGGCTGGTTGGCTGTTATAGGTAACGGCAAGCGCCAGAGCGAACTGGCCACTGCCGATGTGGGAACCCTGCTGGAGACTGCATTCAGTTGCGCAAGTGTCATCGCTGTCCCCCGCAGGGAGAGGAGTAAGGTGGAGAAGAACCCGCCGTTCGGTGAAGGACGCAGCTGTGTGAGGAAACGGGACTTCTCCGAAGTAAAATAAAAAAAACTTTAACATTCCATGGCGAAACACCTTGGGAGTACAAGAGACGGAGGATCATTGGCCTGGAGTGCTTTGGGAGGTGCTTGTCCATCTGATCGTGGTGAGGGAGGTGAGTGCAGGCAACACCCCCTCACATAGACATCGGACACTGAGGCCTCTTGCAGCATACTGGAAAAGGAATATCTCTTAAGCACTGAAGGTACCTCCTGGTGATTAAAAACTGGAGGAACACCTTATAAGTATTGGAAACATCTCCTGGTTATTTAAAACTTGATGGCAAGGAATGCGCAATTAACCTCTGCTCCATAAGATTTCTATGAATGCGGGTCAGCGGGAGAAGCAGTGTTAATCCTCTGGTACAACTCCTGCAAACTTAAACTGAACAATTCCTGGGAGAAGGTTCGGAATACTACGAGAGGGGGCCTCAGCAACATATTAATACCTCCTGTGCCCAACAAACCTGTGGAGTCTTTTGATATATCCTCCTTAAGGGAAACCGCAGAAATCTCTGGACTCTTCCTTTGGTGATCACGGTACTGCTACATAGGGTAGTCAGATCATTTTGGGGGGGAGGGCCGGTGGCCCAAAATGTTTGCAATGTCCAAAACGAGAGGTAAAGACTCAATCCCACTTGCTAAAGGTTTCAAGAAATCTCAGGATAGTAATTTGCAGAAGATGTTGGGCCGGCATGCGGCTTCCCCGCAAACAGCTGAAAACACCTCGGGATAAGTGGAGAAGGATGATACTCGTCAGCAAGAGGTTCTAGATCAGACAGTAACTACCGCGGTCTTGAAACAGTATTTCAACGACTTTGGGGAAAGAAATGGCGGACACAGTTCAGCAGCAGATGGACAAGATGAGGGAGGACATGGCAGAGGCCCTGCAGGATATAAAAAGGGATGTTAAAAAATAGAGGAGAGGTTCGCCACCAATGAGAGGGCCATCCAAGACTTAGCAGACGACTCCAAGAAATTGTAAATTCTCCTTGAACAATTGACAACTGCGACTCACGACTTGCAAATCCAGGCAGAGGATCTTGGAAATAGATCTAGAATATCAAACATTCGCATAAAGGCCTTGCCTGAGAACATATTGGACAAAGATCTTAGAGCCGCGGTTGGCAACATTTTTGCTGACCTCGTGATCCGGAGAGTCCCGGAGTACATAGAGTTGGCCCTCGGAGGACTGAAGGAGGGCCCAGACCAAGGGATGTCCTGGTGGGAGTTCATGATTATTCCACGAAGGAGCAGATTTTACTAGTGGCGAGGAAAGCAGATCAAATTACATATAACGGAGCGGACAGCTCCTTGTTTCAAGACTTGGCTAATATTACACTCGTTAAAAGAAGGCAAATGGCTCCGGTCTTCAAAGTCCTTTGAGAAAAAGACATAAGAGACAGATGTACATTTCCATTTGGGGTTATCTTTGATTGGCAAGGCAAACCGAGAATGATTGGCTCATATGAAGAAGGAGCAAGAATACTGGGCATTGAGGGGAGGAACCGGGTGCTGGAGAGTTGTCAATGGGAGTCCATAGTAGGCTTAGAAGCTGGGAATGGTCTACTAAAAGATCCAAAGGCGGGAAGAAAAGGGGGGTACCAACCCTGGCTGAAAAGGCCTGAAGGGTGTTAAATGTAGGAAAGGATGTATCCTTTTAGGAATCTGAACTGAAGGGGGAAATATTTAACGGGAAAAAAGGGGGAGGGGTGATCTGGATAAAGATTAAGCCTGGGGAGGGTGAAACCTCGAGTAATTTTGACAAAGCCTTAAGGGAAGGGAAGGGGATGGGGGTTCTCTTGGAATGGGCAAGGGGATGGAATGGGCAAGGGGATGCCCGCTTTGGTGTGCACTGGGATCGGGAACATGCTAAATTCTCAAAGGAGCGTATTCGAGGAGGGCTAGAGGCTGGTTAAGCATGCCTGGTGCAGGGTGGGGTGAGGGTAGGGGAGGTGTGGTGGAGGGGTAAATGGGGAGGGGGGAGAGGTCAGAACATGACAAGGGGAAAAATAAGTAGCTGCTGATCCCAATTAGATGTCAAAGGGAAAAGTGGCGGGTTTGGTAATTATCTTTGGTATTAACTTATAAAATTTCCTGTTGAAGAGGAAAAAGTTGGAGAGATTTCTTCGGAGAGAGGGGCCAGACATGGTCACTTTACAAGAGACACATGTGCAACTCCACGATAGAAAGAGATTAAAATTGAAGGGTTTCATCCAGATCTATCAAGCCAATGATAAGACTAACAACGAGGGGTAATGGTAGCTTTCAGGGAAAATATTGATGTTATGGTAGAAGGGATGGAGAGGGATGTTTCTGTGAGGTATTTAGCTTTAAATGCTAAAGAGCGAGGGGAAGGGTACACAATAGCAACGGTATATGCTCCTAATACAGTCAAGACCATTTTCTCCAAAGATCACTGTCTAAATTAGAGAGGTTTGCAAAGAGCCTGGTGGTACTTACAGGCGACTTTAACATAGCCTGGGAGCCAGGAAAGGATAGGAGTGGCACAAATCTAATATCAGAGGGAAAGCCTTCCAAGGAATTGGTTGGGAAGATGGAGAGCCTTTGGGTAGTAGACGTATGGAGGGTGAGAGGAGGGGACAGAAAGGGTTACACCTTTATCCTCATGTTCCTCGCTCCTCGTCTAGGATAGACTGTGTTTGGACATCCTATACTTTGGTGGGCCGGGTGATGGATATGACAGTGGGAACTATGGTGCTGTCAGACCATGCTCCTTTAAGGCTGAGGATACGAAGGAAGTGGGGTCCCCAGACGACGACGGGTTTACATCAGAATTCTATAGAACCTTTAGGGAGACCGTAATTCCATATTTGACTCCCCTCTATGAAGTCTTCTGGAGAATGGGGAAAATCACCATGACTATGGAAGAAGCAAAGGTGGTCTTGCTTCCAAAGACAGGTACGGATCCTTCAGCGTGTGGGTCGTATAGACCGATCGCGCTAATTAATGTTGATGCTAAGAACTATACAAAAATGTTAGAAAATCACCTGGATCAGATACTCCCTCGGGTAGCGAGTAGAGACCAGTCGGGTTTCATAAAAGGAAGGCAAACAAGTGTCAATATTAGGAGGATAACTCACCTTATTGATAACGTGAATAAGAAAGATATCTCCTCTCTCCTTCTGGCCTTGGAAGCCGAGAGGCGTTTGACAGGGTGGAATGGAATTTTTTGTTTCTCACTATCTTTGGGGAGAACTTTATTTTTAAGGTCGAGCTAATCATCACTCCCCGGTGTTCGGCTTAGCAATAAATGGCTAAGTATCAGCAGACCATTGTTATATGCGATACCTTCAGAATGGGGCAAGAAGAGCCTGGTGCCCGAGACGATTGAGACTATTGGGCCTGGTATAATACGTGCCAGTTATGGCATCAGAACACTTGACAGGCAAGTCACCAGGTGGAAAGGTTTTGAACATTTTGTGGAGCTCGAGGTAGTGGGCGGTAGAAATTGGCACTTGGAACTATACCGAAGGCGAAAACTGAAGGGTCATGTTTGGACCTGGGGAGAGGGTGAGGGGAGGAGGAGTGGAGGGTTTGATTTATTTTAATGTTTGAAGGAAAAGTTAATACAAATTTACATGGACAAAAACAATAAGAGTAACACCAACACAAGCCCTCCCTACCCCCCTACAAAAAGAAAAGCAAAAACGAAAACAGTCGAACAATAAAATATCGAACCAGCAGGAGGTACGTGTGAAGCTCATCGGGTTACAAGGTTCCACATTCATACAGTCGAGTTTGCACTGCTTACCAGATCAATGTATGGGCCTTATGGAGCATAGGGGGATTTTCGGCCCTAAAAGCTTTTCTGGGAGCCTTTTACCAACGCTACTAATCCAACTTCATCTTTTAATTGGCCCTTTTTCCTCCTGTTAAGTTCCCATGTACACAGACTAATTGATGGTGCGGGGCATAGATGCTCCCTTGGAACTGGTTAGATGGTAGTATGCTGTATGAGGAGATTTATTGGTGCACTACTTGGGCCAGATGGAAGGAGGCTTTTAAAAGTTCTTTTCTAAATGCTTTTTGTTCGTTTTATGTATTTTTGGAAGCTTTTGTGGCAACTGCCGAAATAAAACCTATGAAACAAGATACGGTCTTGGACTGTCGCTCTGCAGCAACAGGGGTGGTGACACAGAAGCAGCAAACAAACATTGCTTCCCGAGGGTGGGGGCCAGCCTGCTGTATTAGCCAGGTTTTTTTTTATGGTGCCGTGGGATCGAAAGTTGGAGGAGAAGCTTTGGAGAGAGTTGGGGGCAAGGACAGAAAGTGATTGTGAAGAAAAATGAGACTTGAGGGAGGTGGCCAGAAGGAGAGATAAAAGGATGGAGGTTTAGAACAATAAGCCGGTGGTGGAAAGGAATATCAGAAAAAGTGAGGTGGTGGAGGTGACATCAAGGGAGGGAAAGATGAGTGCTGCCAGTAGGAGGTTGGCGGTGACGTCAAGAAACGGTATCATGATCGTTGATTGCACTTTGTTTCAACGTGGTTCTCTCTCACCCCTCCCCCTTATGTGCCTCTCATTCCTCCCTATTGGTTTCTTCCTGCACGGTGGTAAGGGAGCACTTCATGTTTATCCTGTCTTTATGTACCATAACTTGAGGAATGTGGTCCAGTATAAAATAGAAATAACGGAAAAATGTAGCCTATCAGTTAGAATTAACCTGTGTTAATCATCGGTTGTATCTTATTGTAAAACTGGCACTCTGGACAATGGCGGTATCAGTGAACTTGTCTTGCTGTACTAATGCAGCCTGCTATTGAAAACAATAAAGTGATTTTGTTTTTTACATCTATGAAATATTGGGGATGCCGGCTGGGATACTGCTGGTTCGACTGTGCAAAGGGAGTGCTCCTGCGCCTCCCCGCATAATTAGAGGGTCAAATGTTGCAAGACAGTGGTACTCCAGCACCACTGTGCATGACAGGAACATGAAACCAGGAAACTCTCTGTGCTTCTAGATCCTGTTTCTGAGGTGCACGTGAGCTTCAGGGCCATGGCGGTGTGTCAGGAAGTGACGTCTCAGGTCTGGGCTATAGGTAAGAAAAACAATCTTTATCTATGTATGTATGAGTGTATTTATGCATCTATGCGTGCAGGCAAGGGTTTCTAAGTGTGCGCAGGTGTGACATGTGGAAGTGCAGTTAGTGTGTATATTATAGTGCACGGGTGAACCGAGCCTATGAGTGGGGCAGCAGTGGGTATGTTTCGATGACATGGCATTTTTCCCTGACATAATAGGCAAAGCCAACATCATGAGTGTTCTTGCATGACCATATTATGACCATACTATTCTACATTGATCCACCCAGCATGATATGTTTTTCTTACTGTGGAATGGCATTTCTTTCTGACATTATGGGTGATGCCAACATGATGATGTTCTTACATTGCCATACTGGCCTACATTGGTGCCACACACGCTGGCATCTTGGACCTTGCCAAGAAGGCCCACTTCCAGCTGCATTCTCCCTATCCTCACCTTTCCCCAGAAGCTCAACCTTTCCAGAGCTCTGGCTCTCTCTAGGCTGGACTACTTCAACAACCTCTTCCTCAATCTCCCCCTTTTCTCCCTACGCCCCCTTAAGCTAATCCAGAACAGGACTGCAAGACTTTTCCTTGGCCTCAAGTCCAGAGACCGTATCCCTCCAGCCCCAAGATCTCTCCACTGGCTCCCGGTGGCCACAAGGATCAAATTCAATACCCTCTGCATCATCCATAAGGCTTTCGGTGACCTGGGACTATGCTATCTCCAACTTTGTCTGCCTAAATACTTCCCTGCTAGAGCCCTTCACTCCTCTAACTTCAATCTCTGCTTGTCAAATGCTTCTCCAAGCAGGGAGTGGGGGGCAGGTCTCTCTCTTCGGCTGGTGTCTCCCTTTGGAACAGCCTCCCTGACCCTCTCAGACTTGAGCCGGAACTCCTTAAGTTCCGGAAACCTATCAAAACTCTGTTTTTCTCTACCGCTTTCCCTCTTTTCCTTCTCTGCTTTTCGCCCCACTGCCGCTGAGACTGGTGGCCTGAACTTTCATGAATCTCACAGGTTTCCAGGCTCCTGCCAAGTCAGCATTAGCACCCCCCCATGAACACTGCCCCTGTGTGCCCCCCACCTGGCGGCTGTGCATCCCACCCTTTGGTATCCTCCTTCTTAGCACTTAGCCGCTGGTCTCCTCCCCTGGCTCCCCGTGGCACTTCCCTCCCGGGCTCTCACAAGTACTTGCCAATACCTTGCACCCTCCCCTATCTCCTGCACTTCTCTTGACTACACTTGCACATCTGAATGTCACAAGACCCAGTAGGACCACGATTGTATATTTACTGCTTTTTCTTTTTTTCCTTTTTTGTGCCATTATTATTTCCTCTTCTTGTTTCCTCCCCATTTTGCCTTGTGGCACCTGAAAACACAATTTTGTTGTATTGGTGCCTGACAAATGCTCAATAAATAAATAAAGTACTGTTTTATTACAGTAGCATGACATTTGTCACTGGCATAATGGGCAAATCCAACAGGAGCATGTTCTTACATGGGGACATGTTTTCTTATAGTATCATTACTTGCATATGGGCAAAGCAAACATGAGTATGTTCTTATGTAGGAATACTGGCATAGCATCAAACACCATGGTGGCAAGCACTAATATAATAGTCAAATTTAGAACTAATGATAGGAATTGATCCTGTCCTTCCTAACTTTAACTCCACATTATTTTGCAGAACATTTTGTTTTAATGTAATTAGGGTGCTAGAAATAGTAGGGTGGTGGACCGAAAGGGCCTCTTTTTGTTTTTGGAATACAGGTATATACTTGTGCATCCAATATGGACATGTATGGGGGCCGCTATCACGTTTTGTTGAAACTGGCATATAATTGCCAATGGCATCATGAAATTATTTGAAAATGCCCCTTTACAATGTTGGAGACTAGGAATCTATTGGACCTTTTTCATGCATATCCATGGGAAATGTTTACACCCCTCCAGTTACAATATTCACCAGCTGCCACTTCGTCAGGGGAGAGGTGGGGGAATCTAATCGGGAGGAAGTTGGAAGTGAAATCATGGAAAAGAAGGAGGAGTGTAATCAATGAAAAGATTTGAGGGTGCCTCAACGGAGAGGAGAAGGAGGAGGAGGAGGAGGAGGAGTGTAATCAGCAGCATGCTGGAGGTGGTTCCAAGAGGGAGGTGGAAGAGTGTGTTCTGGAGGAGCTTGGGAGAAGGGTTAAGTAGGGGCTGAGGAGGAAACTCAGGAAGGAGGTAGAGTGTGTGGAGATGAAAGCCAGAGAAGGAGTTCAGAAGGAAATCTGCAATGCACAAGAGGAAATTGGAGGAGAGGTCCTTGTGGTCGTGAGGGAGGAGCATATGCACTCTAAAATTGAGAGGTGTGAGTGGAGAAGGGGTGGAGGTACAAGCATGTGGTAAAGCATAGAGGAGGCAGATGTAGGGGAAAGAGAAGGAGACAGAGCGGGAGGTCTAGGAATGGCCCCCCGTATGCATGAAATGGTTGCAAACCATCAAAGAGGAAAATGGGAACTGGGTGTTGGGGATTAAGGCCAGAACCCTAAGACAGAAAGGGGGAGAAAATATCCAGCCCCAGCCCGTAGAGAACCTCAGGTGTCTACCCCCCTCGTGGAAGCTCTGTGGTCCAACTTTGCATCACCCAGCTGTGCCTTCTTGCTGCCCAGGCCTAACATGCAAGCACACATCGGGCCCCGAGACCAAGGAAAAGGGTTCTCCAAGGAGTCCATGATGAGAAGCAGAGGACCTGGATTTATGTAACAACGATCCAGGAAAGAAGTGTAGAGACACTCCAACCCACAGGACGGTGAGTGTTCTAAAAGGTGAGCACCTATCCTGGGCATGGATCACTGAATTAAGATCCTGAAGCTCAGAGACTTTGTTTTCTCAAACCCGGAGGGGAGGCCATCCTGTTTTTTGTTTTGTTCGTGTTTTGCTGGGAGAAACGCCACCTTGTTGATCCACAGGGTTAATTACCTAACAAAAGTGCCACAGGGATTTGGGAAGTGGTGAAAGGCATTTATTTCTGCTGGCTTAAAATGGGAACTACCCTTAACATACCTCTACTCAAGCTTTCGCTGTGCTTGTCTGGTGTTGACCCCACTCAGCTTCGTGACACTGGACAATGGCTAATCTCATGGACAGGCTACCTTTGGTAGGGATGAGCTGACTTTGAAAACAGTGTTGCCCTTTTGAAGGGCGATGACGTCTGAAAGATGGGGTGCGTGTGTCTGGTATCCATGCCTTACCTTGGCACCATCTGTCTGCACCTTTCGGAAGCACTTGCTGAGGGATAGGTTGTGGCGCACTGAATTCTTCCATCCCAGCGAGGCCTCTTTGTAATAGGGGAAGGTGTCCAGGATCCAGTTGTAGATATCCTTCACGGGCAGGCACTTGCTCTGGGACTCCTCAATGGCCATGAAGATTAGGCTGCTGAAGGAGTAGGGTGGCTTGGCCAGGCAATGGCCTCTGCCCACTTCCGGCATGGGCGGATCTTCGGTGCTGCCTGCCAACGCCGTCTTCACTCTGGCCTCCCTTTCCAGATGCAAGCCCCGCAGCAGGTTCTTGTTTTTGTGCAGCCAATCTAGGTTTGTTAGGTCCCCATCAGCTCGGACCGTTCCCCCGCCCGAAACTCGTATTCCTCTGCCAGTGGAGGCTGCTACTAGAGTCTCGGGGTGCAACTCTGGTCTTTCCATGGATCACGGTGCTTTTATCTGTAACACATGCAAAATGAGATGAGAGTCCTTACCCATGTGAAACCGTAACAGTTTAACCACAGTTCCCCTCCTCCCTCTAGAGTAGGGCAGCATCGGGTAGAAGGATTGTGCATTGGTAAGGCTACAGTAAGACTTTATCCACCTAGGAACCCCTAGATCCCGTGCCCACCCTGCTCTAGCTCATCTAGGGACACTTGTCCCTCATTCTAGACAATTGAGGGAAATGTGATTCACTTGGTATAGGGTTTTAGATGGTATATGACCCGCCCGTCTGTGCCCTTGATGGACAATTGGCACACCTCTTGTTCTAAGTCATTAATGGACACCCAGTTCACACTTTCCAAGCCAATGATGGAAACCTGGGTCCATTATCCAGACCACTGAGGTTACTTGCTGTAACTATTCTAGCTCAATGATGGACACATGGGGCCTCATTACGACCCAGGCGGTAAGTTACCGCCTGGGCCGTGACTTTACCACCATGGTGTAAACTATGTTTACACCATGGTGGTTGGCGGACTTACCGCCCCATTCCGACCTTGGCGGGGCGGTAAGTCCCCAATCCCCATTTACCCTTCCCCATTCCCATTTTTGCCCCATAGGGCATAATGGGAGTGGGGAAGGCGTTAATTACGCCACCGTAAATTACGATGGCGTAATTAACTCCATGGTCCCTTAGCGCCATGGATTTTAACACCCGCTAAAATCGGGTTTTAAAACCTCCATGGCGCTAGGGGAACTCGGAATTGGCGGTAAGGGGTCGGCGCAGCTAACGCTGGCGTTAACCCCTTACCGCCAGGGTCGTAATGAGGCCCATGGTCCACAGGTTCCATACACTAGATGTCCTATGTTAATGGGCGACATTTGATCCCTTGTTCCGGGTAATTGTGGGACACGTAGGGTTCTTGTTCCAGGCCATTAAGAGCAAGGGTGTGCAAAATTGGGTGAGAATATGTAATCAGGTCATTTAGGCGACATGAAATCTGCAAAATAGTCATTGGAGCTTTTCAAATTGCACATACTAACTTTCACTGTAAAGATTGCACAAGAAAAGCTCAATGAACTAAGTGGAAAACTGAACACTGAGTTGTGCACATAATTCGCTGGTCACAGCAAACACAAATAAAGCTTTGCTGGAAAATAAACCCACAATTTGCTATTATACAGGAAAGCAAAACCCTGCCAATGTACTTTTGCAGGCAAAAAAATCTGAACATTAACTTTTTGCTAGTAATCAAATGCTCAAATAATCTTTTGCAGCAAGATCTCTCAGATAAGTGAAAAAAACACTTGCATGAGGTAACTTCAAGTTCTAATTTCCGGTGCAGTTATTATTGTATTAACAAAATTAAAAAAAATAACAACCATACATTGGGAATTTCTCAGCAAAGCACATAAAGTAAAATGCTCCCAGTCCTTCCTTTGCTGGAAGAAGACATTATGTTTTTCTTGCTGCCAACATTTTGTTATTAACTCCCTCCTGCAATCCTAAAACTTAACTTGTTTTGCTCACAAATTGCTACACTTTTATATTGCCCTGCACCCACATCTAAATGAAACACTATGGCACTAACTTAGCCATCTTTGCATTCATTGGTCAATGTCCTTGCTCGGCCCTCTCTCCCCATTTTAAGTAAACATGTCAGCAGGCAGCCAATCGTCTTCATTGAAAACAAGTCAAACAGACGCAGCTGTCAGGACTAACACAATCAAAGCAATGACGTTATTCTGCTGCAAAACAAACACTGGGCATAATGACTTTTGATGGAAAACTAATTTGCAGCAAAGGAACAATTCCTCAATTTCGGGAAGAAACTGGCATGTTCACACGTTAAACAGGCAACATCTTACATTTTTTATTTCACATACCCCTAATTAAGAACCTGTCCACCTGTTCAAGATCATTGAGGAACACCTGGTCCTCCCGTGCTAGGTCATTTGGCAGAACCTTGACTTAGAAGATGTTGAATTTGTAAGACCCTTGTGCTAAGGGTTCTGGGTCACTAAGATCCACTTGGGACATCTTTGCTAGGCGCCTATTTCATTGCAATGAAAGGCCATTTGCCCTACCTGTTTTATGTCACTGGTGGAATCTTGCTTCACCTGTTCTAGGTCATTGAAGAACACTTTGTCCATCTGTTTTAGATCATTGAGGGTGGTAGTAATTCATCTGTTCTAGCTCTTGCCCCAGTCTTCTCATCTCTCCCCCGTGCTCTGCCTCACTGCTGCTCGCTGCTCTGTCATCTACAACACTCTCTTTCCCTCCTTCTGGATCCCTCTGCGTCTCGTTTGAGGATATCAACTGTGCATTATTAAGCTTGATGGCCAAATGTGTAACAGTAAAATACCACCAACAGTATCAAATTACATCAACAGTTATAAATCAATAAGTGTACATCAAAGTTAAACATCAATTAAAAACCTTCCCTCCCATCCCCTGTATTTTCTCTCAAGGTCTGATGAGTCCCAGATAGTCCCAACCTCCACAAGTGATCCAGGTTAGAAGTCGAAAAGACCCAGAACTGTCCATCTTGCAGAACATGTCCAATCCTTGTTTTGGGTCTTATCAAAATGTTGACATGGGCCTCAGATAATGAAGAAATCAGAGAGTGATTCATGCAAGGCATATATACGTTTCTCACTTAAAAACAGTATTTTGTACCAAGCATGTAAGTCGGGGACACGGCTAGTTTGCCAATGTGCAGCTAGTAGCAGCCTCGCTATTAGAAAGGCCCTTGCAAGGAAAGTGCCTTTCCTCAAAGAGACCACGGACAGTGCCTACCATGGGCAAATCCTACGCTCTGGGGATTTTAAAAGAGTGAGCAAAGTGATCAGGTTCACAGCTTCCACTGCTGGAAGCCAGGATTTAGTAAACGTAGGGCGCTTACACCAAATGTGCCGTGTGTCCCTGCACTCCTCTCCAACTAAGACCTTAGTTATCCCTCAGAAAATGCTTTGTGTGGTCTGGAGTGGGGTAGCAACGCAATAACATCTTAAAGTCTTGTTTGGCGTGTTGCACACCGGATGCACAAAGCCCTCTGTGCTCTTATCCAGATTTTCCACACTCCAGGATATGAGGGGTTATCTGAATTAAGAATATATATATATATATATATATATATATTGTAAACACATGGAGGATAGAAAAAACCTGCACTCCATGCAGGAGGTCAGTGAATCCCAACAAATGAAAAAAAACTCGAATCCAGATAAGTGGAAAAATCGAGTTTAATGAATGGTAAAAAATACAAAATAAATGGCAAAACCACACAGCAAGCGATACAGGACGCCTAGGCAGTGTCCTTAACGACGCGTTTCGCGCTTCCCTGAGCGCTTGATCACGTTAGGAGGACGTGTTGAAAATGAAAGTTAATATTGTAAACTGGTCCTTCTTCCATGTTGCCAACCAACCTAAGCTCACAACCTTGCATGAAACCATAGCGGCCATTTTAGAGTGTAGTCAAGAAGCTGCTTTAACCATAGAGAGTGCAAGTTTAGATACAACAGTAAAGTATAGAGCACATTAAAATCCCACACTATAAATGCTGAAACGGAAAGTTGATAAAAAGACAAGTCAGACAATACAGTGGATGTCAAAACACGTTGCTGTACAAGAATTAGTACACATGAGCAAAAATTAGAATTAATAAAGAGTCCGTAGCTGTGACATGGTACAAATATTTTGCTATAAGCGCTTAAAAGCTAATCATGCCGGTGGCAGGCAAGTCTAAATACATAAATGTGTAAGGATGAAATGCAAGTGCATATCTTCGCTAACCATGGCAGTATGTAATATATGCTCCCAGAGTAGAAAACAGCTTGGACAAACCTATATGTAACTTGCACGATAAAACCATATAGCAAACTGCAATATAAAGTGCTGGTGCATTGGACCGTAAACGTAACACATTAACCATGTAGCCTAATCAACAAGGTAGGCATAAACAATTCATGGGGGATTTTAGAACAGTCAGTGAATGCATGCTCAGTAATGAAACATGTAGCAAGCTGCAATTTAAAGTGCAAGTGCAATAGATCGTAAACATATCACTCTAGCAGCATAACCTAATCTAAAAAGGTTAAGTAATTATAAAGTGCAAGTGCATTATTCATTGAGGATTTAGCAATCAATGAATACAACCTTTAGAATAAAAGCATGTTGTAAACTGCTATATAAAGTGCAAAGGCATGTCACTCTAGCAGCATAGCCTAGTTGAAGAAGGTTAAGTAATCATACAGTGCAAGTGCATGACACAGTATTGGAGCTTATTATGGAAAAAGTACAAGCAATCATACCATGGAGGAACAAAATCGACCACCAAACTTTCACAGTACAGATATAATCATGTACTCACTAACTTCAGACCCCCTAAACACAGAAGAAAAATTTAGGGAAGACAGCCAAAATTCACCAACTAAACGATGGAAAGAGTTGGATGACATAAAAAATAAGAGTAAAATCAATAAACAATTCCAGGCCAGGTCAAAAAAAACATTTTTACAAATAAGTCCAAACGAGAAGAGAGCAGGAAGCAGTGTGCAAATAGCAAAAGACCAAGATCAAATAAAACTGAGCAAGAGAAGAATAAAAAGGGGGAGATTTGTGCAAATTCATAAAGGAACAAAATAATTAAAATAATTAAGTTCCCACAAAAGTATATAACTCCTCATCCACATTGTGCCCGTTAGGATATTTAGAATCAAAGTCCAAAATAAACCTGGTTTCAAGCTGTCTCAGTTTTAGAGTGCGATCACCACCCCTTGGGTCAATCGGTACATGAGCGACAGCAAAAAATGTAAGTAAATGGACATCACTGTCATGTTGCTGCCTAAAATGTTTGGCCATGGGGTACGTGGGGTCAAAGTTCTTAATAGCTCTGAGATGCTGTAGGATGCGGAGCTTAAGAACACACGTGGTGGATCCCACGTACCATTTCCGGCAGGGACAGGCTAAAACATAAACCACAAACGGGGTCTCACAGTTGATAAAATGTTTCAGCTTAAATTCAATGCCCGTAATAGGATGTAAAAAGGATTTACAAATAGTTGCATGAGGGCAGGCTTTGCATTTTTGGCACTTTGTAAAACCCTTAGGTAAACCAGGTAACCAATTGGTACTGATGGAATTTTTCTGGACCGGGGGCAAAAAGCTGGAAACCAGTCTGTCCTTTAATGAAGGTGCCTGTTTGTAAGTTAACGTGGGGCACTTGGGGAGTAAAGGACCAATATCTTTGTCCAGCCTGAGGATGTGCCAGTGTTTAACAATAATCTTACGGACATCACATGAGGCCTTATTAAAAGTAACAATAAGGCGAGGATCATCCTGGTCCCTATTTTTACTCCTGCTAGCAGAGCCATGTAATAACATTTCTCTTGAGAGTGACCGCGCTTTTAAAAAGGCCATCGCAATGATCTTTTTTTGGTACCCTTGAAGTAAAAAATCGGCTGCAGCCACCTTGCAACAGTGATCGAATTCCTCAATATCTGTGCAGTTGCGCCGAAAGCGAATAAATTCGCCATAGGGGATGCTGTTTTTACAGGAGAGCGGATGACAGCTCGTGGCATGGAGTGGCAGACCAGTGTTGGTGGGTTTTTTATGTAGGGAAGTATGGATGCCTAGATTGTCCAATCTTACATTAACATCCAAATACACGATGTGAGTAAAACTGTGGCATTCAGTGAATCTCAAATTCACATCATTGGTGTTAATGCTGTTCACAAAACAAGCCCACTCGTTCTCATTTCCCTTCCAAATAATAAAAATGTCATCAATATACCGCCACCAACCAATAACTTGTGTGGAAAAACATGCTAAAAGTAACTCAGACAAGAAAGTAGCCTCCCACCACCCCATAGTAAGGTTAGCATACGATGGCGCAAAGGTACTGCCCATGGCAGTGCCCCTAACCTGGTGATAGAAGGAACCCTCAAAAAGAAACACATTGTTAGTTAAGCAAAACAAAAGCATATCCAAAATCATATCATTGTGCCCCAAATAATTCAAAGAACGAGTGTCCAAAAAATATTTGCAGGCTGCCAATCCGGTCGTGTGATCTATAGAAGTATATAGGGAGACAACATCTAAGGTTGCCAACATTAAGCCCTCCTCCCAAGGTATATCAGAAATATGACTCAAAAAGTCCTTGGTATCACGTAGATATGAAGGCAGGACTGACACCAACGGGAACAACGTCTCATCGATAAATTGGGCCATATGTTCAAGGAGGGAACCACATAAGGTAACAATCGGCCTGCCTGGTGGATGAATCAAGGATTTATGAATTTTTGGCAGAAAGTATATAGTGGGAATGGTATGACTCACAGGCACAAGAAACTTAGCAATATATATATATAATAGGGCCTTTTGTTTCTTTTGAGGAGAAGACCAACTTACAGTTCTCAAAAAGCCTAATCATCCCGTAGAAAAATAAATGTGTGGCAAATTTGCTGCTCCCCTATTTACAAGCCTCAAAACCAATGTGTGTGTATGCTGGTGTAAAATGAGGGTTCAAATGGATTGACGCCACTGGTATTGGGACGTACGTTAGATGGGATCTGTCTGACAGTTGATCCCAAAATGTAATCCTAACGGTCGAGGGGATCTAATATATATATATATCATATGGTCTATCTACTTTGTTGAGCGAGAGCATATGTCGCAGTGGCCTGATTACCACTGCGACTTCAAAGGTTTTGCGTATTGTTGTGGAGGACGGGTTGACTCAGTCATAAAAACTCCTCAGTTATGCTGCGTAATAGTAGTTGGTTATATTAGGAAGGCCCAGTTCACCCTGCGTAAAAGCAGTTTTGTTTTTTTAGCTACCCTTTGTAGAGAGCCCTTCGCTGCAAAGGTTAGATCAAACAGCAGGCACAACAGAGCCTCCTTTTGTGACAGCACAGGCGGGTTTTAAGCAAGTAGAGTAAGCACTGAAGGACAGGCACCCGAATAGAGGATATCCGCACAAACCGTGACACTGCCAGTTTACGCCAAGAGGTAAAGTCTGCTCCAATCTGTTGCCTCAATGTGGGATAATTGGCTGCATACAGGCTTGATGGATGTCAAGTGATGCAGATCTGTACTCCTTGTGGGAATTTGAGGCTAAGATGCAAGTCATGCATAGGGTGGGGTCTAACAGATCTTTATTTCCATAACACAAATGTTCATGGTTAGATGAACCCTTAACAAGTTCTAGTGGAAACTCTATAACTGAAGAGGGATTTCTGAATAAAACTGTGTCTAAACCAATTGGTAATCCCTTGGTGCTCCCAATGAGCCCCCTAATAATCAAACAACTGGTCCAAGCCTATTCAAATAAGTCCTCACCCCTCCAAAGGGTGCCCTACTTCTAATAAAGAAAACTCCAAAGCGTTGGCCAACAAAAAAAGGTCTCACATCTTTCCTTCATAGTCCCACAGCCCCCTGGCTGCCCTGAGCTGATAACATAAAGTTCCAGAGTAAATGGCCAAAGCAAAAGGCTCCCAATCATAAAGTTTGTCCCTAATATAATACCACAAAACAGACGTGTTCCTTGGTTTCCTCAAGGTTTAGGACAGACCTTTCCTGGACCTTGTAATTCACGATTCATAATGGGTCCTTCCAGGATCTTGACTTCAAGATCCACAACAGTCCTTTTTTTAGGCCTCATCATTCACCACAGGCTTCTCTCCTAGACCTTGGGTTACAGGATTCACAGTAGGACTCAGACTACAGCATTTATAACAGGCCTCTCTCCTAGGCTTCAGGTAATAGGACTCACAGTAGGCCTCTCACCTAGGCCTTGGGTTCAGCATTCACAGTAGGTCTCAGTCATAGGCCTGCACTCCTCCTGCCAGGTTCTAGAACCCTTTCTCTTCCTCCCCATGGGCCGTGGGTGGAAAGCTTTAGTTCTTTCCGAATTCCCTCGACGACTCAAGGGACTGGTGTGTCCATCTGGACAGCATTTATCTTCCAAAGCTTTTGTCCACATATCCACCTCACTCCTTCCACCCTTCCTTGAAGCAGTAACCTTCCCATAGTATTAACAGAGTCCTCAAAACAGCAGCTTTCTTTGTATCAAGGCAGCATCAACAGTGTTGCTTGCTTCCTCAGGGTCCAAGACACAGGCTGACATTGTCCAGCTCCTTCTACACTCGTGGGGCTCTGGTGCAATGGACTTTGATTGGTTCTCGTCTAGTCTTCGTAGATTCCCCCTCTGGATTGGTAAGACTTTGGTAGTGATCTAATTTCCTCTTTCCACCTCCCCACTAATTGGTTCCTGGTATTGCCCAATGGATGCATCGACTTCGTCCCCTCTAGAGTGCAAATGAGAGGTTTCTAATGTGTATGTGGCGTGCAGTGCTATCTTAGAATGCTTTCAGTCCATCACAGTGGTTCGACAGTTTATCGTAGTCTCTACTGCTGGGTGCAGCTTTTCCCCCAGTTTGGATGTTAGAATACTGGGTCGGCAAGCACCCCGCTGCTTGTTTCTATGTTCATTCTGGGAGTTGGTGATCCCGAGTGGGACAGTGTGCTCCTTGCGGCCAAACTAACATATCTCTCTGGGATCTCTGGCGCGGGTAGCCAATCGCGTTCCTTATGTGCGAGGCAAACCCACCTCCACTTCCCCAGTCAGTGGGCTGCTGGGTAATGTAGCCCATTGTGGCTGATATAGCCGAGTGTATCGACACATGCAAAGGGAATTAATTGAGCATCCAGTTCAACTACTCTCTGGACCCACATTCGGTAGTGCCTGTTCAACCCCATCCTCTGTGTCTAGCTTCCCTCATAGTGTGTGTTGGGAGTTCCGCTAACTCACCACAGTATTTACCTTTAGCCTCTGCCCAGTGAAAGGGAATAGTTGCACATCAATCCCCAATCCATCGATCTGGCAAATTAACATTTACGTATTTGTTCTTGTCTAGGTTGAACTTAAAGGCTGCTAGTTTTGGTATTCCGCAAGGAGTATCAATAATGCTGGGACTGAAGTCAGGGGTTAAGTCAAGGTCATAAGTATGTCATCAGTGCCGAGTGCTGCTTTATGTTCCAAACCACTGTTTGCGATACCTGAAAGCGAGTCCAATTGGTGTATTTTAGCGGCCAGGGTTGGCAAGGTTGAAACATATAGAAGACAGGGGGCACTAATGTCTTCTGCTTATCCTAACTGGAAGTGAAGATAAAAGGAAGACATTAACCGCTATCTGGGCTATAGGGCGGCTGTATCTGGGCTATAGGGCGCCTGTATATTGCAAAAACCGCCTTGAGGAAACCCATTTTCATTATTAATCCTCTCAGAAAAGAAGGCCTCTCGATATGGCCCATAGGATTTCTTCTTCAGTAACTTCACTGTGTGGCATCTCCTCCCTCTTGGGGACACGGATGGCAGGAAGTGGCAGCTTTTGGTGTCAGGGGTGGATAATAGGAAGTTAGCGGGAGGCGGCTGGGGGGCACACTGTGCCTCAGGGGGAGCCAAGAGAGTGACTGTCCCTCCTGCCCCCTGCCTGGCGCCGCAACTGAGGGGCAGGCTGCAGGCTGCTGGCCGACAGGAACTCGGGAGCGCTTCGACCCTTCTGAGTTATTAACCCAGTTCAAAGCAGAGTAATATTTCCCAAACATGGTTTCTTTAATTTGGTACAAAGAATATTCTAGCTTATTGGCACTGATTAAATTTAGCTGGTTCCTTATTGGCTGCAGTCGGCAATACACTTCCGGTTATCCTGTCTCCGAAGAGAACCTCTTCTTGAAGATCTGAAGCTTATCAGATCAGGACGCTTGCAGTCTCTTCACCAGAGACGTCGCTAGGGGGTGAGGGTAGGAGGGCTATAGTCACAGGTCTTTTGGTTGTAGCCCCGGATAGAAGCTCAGGGGCTAGAAATAAAAGGCGCGCATTCGGAAGTGCATTCATAAGTGCACCGGCTTTTGGGCTGCCACGCTGCTGGAGACTGGAGCCCTGCTGCTGCATTCACGGACTCTGCTGAACTTGGTTACTTGTTTCTCTGCCACTAGCACTGAGTCGGCAAGAGAAAGTTTCGTCCACGTTGCAACATGCTCAACTCCGCCTTTTGACCTTCCTTTAGGCACACCCCCCACTCAGCCTCGCTCTCACTCTACAGCTACAAACAATCCAGTGCACGTGCATCGCGTGCGCGCATTCGGAAGTGCATTCATAAGTGCACCGGCTGTTGGGCTGCCACGCTGCTGGAGACTGGAGCCCTGCTGTTGCATTCACGGACTCTGCTGAACTTGGTTACTTGTTTCTCTGCCACTAGCACTGAGTCGGCAAGAGGAAGTTTCGTCCACGTTGCAACATGCTCAAGTAATTATTTGGACTTCAAACGACTCAGGCAGCCCCTGTGTGCTCTTTGTTAACTGTGCTATCTGTGTTAACTGTGTATTTGTTGGCACACATTTCTCAACTTCTCCTCTCCTTCTCTTTCTTCCTATTTTACTGCAGCTCTGCCTTTTGACCTTCCTTTAGGCACGCCCCCCACTCAGCCTCGCTCTCACGCTACAGCTACAAACAATCCAGTGCACGCGCATTGCGCGCGCGCATTCGGAAGTGCATTCATAAGTGCACCGGCTGTTGGGCTGTTCGGCGTCTGAGGTGGGGTGGTTTAGAGCCTTACAGTTGACACTCTTAGGGCTTTATTTGTTGTCCTGATTAGAGGTAATCATCTTTGCCGCTGTTTAAGGCTGTTGTATGCGTTTTTTCTGAATTGGTTGTGAATCTTTAAAGGTGATACATACTATCCTGTGGAGCGACC
Source organism: Ambystoma mexicanum (assembly GCF_040938575.1). NCBI lineage: Eukaryota > Metazoa > Chordata > Amphibia > Caudata > Ambystomatidae > Ambystoma > Ambystoma mexicanum. Next base: position 1,120,429,355 of record NC_090923.1, on the reverse strand, counting down.
TTCTGGCATAATTAAGTGCTAAGGCGCCTTATAGGATTAACTAGTGACTAAAACGCTATCATTGTAAAATCTTACGTAGAAATCAATGAGGTTTGAATAGACTTGGCATTGAATGAAAAGGATAAGGTATTCAAGGCTCTCCAGAATTGATTACCATCGTTTATATTGTTTGATGCGTTTGTTGGCATTTTACTCGACTGAGAGGTTTTGGCTCTAGGCTATATTCTGCCGTCGAGTAGTTTTGCCCTTAAGTACCATCATTATGGCCGAGGGCCTTCGTAGTGGCAAAAAATCTAACAAGCACATTCAAAAAAAAAAAACTGAGGTGGATTCGGATGACATATCTACATTGTTGGACATTGTTCCACCCCCTGCTATTATAGAGGAGGATCGAGGTTAACCTCAACTCTATCACTGATGTTTCCCTAGAAAAAATAGCCTCCCTTGGTACAGTGTCAGGGTTGTTGGAATCTGGAAATGGGGTGGTGGATATGGTCATCAATTCCCCAGCTGGCTATGGTGTTAAAACATCCCCCTCTGCGACTAAAGAAGCTTTGAAGGAGTCTGAAACTTCATGTTTATCCAAAGATTCTTCTTTTCCAAAGCTTTTGACACTTCCAGCTGGCAGTGAAACTTATGAGATCGTAGACTCTAAAATCGAGGTTCATGCAGTGACTGAACATGAACCCTTAAAGGCTAAATATACAAAGCTGAATATGTCCATGAGTCCTTCCCAGGAGTCAAAGTCTCCCCCTATGAACCAAAATAAAATACAAGGGTCTATCTCTGTCAAAGAAGCCAATAAATTATCCCCTAGGGGATGGGGCAATGAAGAGCCCATTCTTGATCTTAGCCTCGATAGAGAGGCCATTAGAAAAGAGATGGGGATAGAGAGACTCGGATTCCACCCGGCTGATTTCTCTATGCTGGCACCTGCGATTGAGATGGAACTCGGAAAGCGTATAAGACTATCATATGAACCCTCAACCCCTGTGAATAAAAGCAAACATGGGATTGAAAATGTTTTCTTATTTAATAATCCTCCATCTTACTCCTACTCTGTTCCTTCTCAACCTAGTGCCCAAAAAGAAGCGCGTTCATTGGGTGGTATCCCTGCACACAGAAAGTCTAGTGCTGGTGCTCCAACTATTCAGTCTATGAGCTCTCCAAACTTAGAAAAATTGCTGCCTCAAGATTTCCACCCTTCTCCTGGTCCGGAAATTATTGGTGTTTCTCAGTATGAACTTAATGAGTCGCTATCTCCTAAACTTATATCACAGCCTACTCATGTCCCGGAAATCGAGAAAAATTGTGATGATGAATACCAACAATGTTTTGAAACCTTCCCTGTTCTAACTCGGATCTTAAATTTATTGGATAAGGGTCATGTGCAAACTCACGAAGAATTAAAAACTCTGCAGATTCAAATGATTGATCTCATAACTAAGCAAAGTAAAATGGAGGGCATGCTGCTCTCCTGCAACATGTTCTCGTCTCTGTGTTATAAAAAGGTGGAGACTTCCAATTCCCACAACATTGCTACACAAACTAAATCCTTTGCAGAGGCAGTGTCTGGGGGCTCTCAGTCTAGACCTGGTCCCATGATTTCCACTGGCTTGCCTATAAAGAAATCAGAGGACGTAAATGCCTCAAATATTGCTTCTTTGACAGTCTTGGTTTCAGAGATGGCTACCACTCTTAAAGCTTTATCAGCTCCAGGGTTAAGAGTGTATAGTCCTGGAGGAGATGAAAAAATTATGCTTGTCTGGACAGCCCATCCGCGTTGATTGATCTTATTGACCCATGTGAAGAGAGACTTGAATTAAATCCAACTGGAGAAAAAATCTCTGTTGTCCTACAAGAAGTAGCAATTCCTCCATTTCCCCAAACAAAAAAACAAAGAAGAGCTCAGGCTGGTGCAGAAAAGCGAAATCTTCCCATCAAAAAAATGAAAGGAAATCTAGAAAAAAAACAAAAAAATCAAAGGTGTGAAAAAATCGATAAGCATAACACACATATGAGAGACATTTGTAACTTATCTGGGGGTGACACTATCATTGATTTGAACCAATTGAATGACGTGTCTAAAGCAATGCTGTACCTTCCGGAATCTATTCAGATGGCCCCAGCCACACATAAAAAGGCACTTGGATTGAAAAAAGCATTGGAAATTAACAAAGAGGGTGCTTTTGATGTGTGTCTGGTGTCTAAAGAGACAAAAAGGGTTGTTTCTAGCGACAAGAAAAAAGTTGTCTGTCGGGATGATGGTCCAGTAAATGTGAACTTGGAACCTGTCTCTCGAGCTTCTCTTCCGTTTCAGAAACAATCTACTCTTTCTAACTTTTACCCCTTGTTAGATCCTAAAAAGACAGAAAAAGTGATCGTTGGCCTAGACAATGGGTCAAGTGCTCCCTCAAATGTAAAATGGGAAAAAACTAAAGCCAACACAATTAAGCCTACTCCAAACGGCAGCAGCGTTCACTCTGATGGGGTGAAGACTGCTGTAGTAGGTACTATGTTGGGTGGTTCACCCGCTCATGCCGAATTACAAGAAATAGGTCAGTCTGAGTCTAATTCTGACCGCTGGAATTCAGTGCCAAAAAACAGTCCTGCAAAGGCCCATTTTATAGATATTAAGTCGGCTTCTGTAATGGGATGGGAAAGCGACCCTGAACGTTATGGAAAGACGCGTCTGAATCTCACGTTTGTGATGACTGCCATCCAAGACATTCCAGCTCTTCGTATCATCCGCTCTAACGATATTGACTGGGTGAAATTGGCAGATGTGAATAATAACAGAATGATCTGTAAATTCATGTCTCCATTTATTCTGAAATTGTTATGGGAACATAAAGATGATCTAGCATCCATTGGCCTAGTAACTACCATTTTTTCATCAGTTGAAGAAGCTACAACCTTTGTGGAAATGTTGCCTCCTATAGCTGAAAGCATCTTGCCTTGTTCTATTGCAGGCAATTTATTCAATCTTGATGCCAAGACCATGAAACAAATTATGGCTTTTGTATCGGCGATAAAGGAGTCGTCATGGAAGGATCCTAATATTGTTCAAGTGTCAAATTCTTCGAGTGGGATGAGTGAATCCTAGCCTGGCAAAGTCACTCATCTTTTCATGGAATCCATGTGGTCTGAGTAATTTTAAAAAATGGTATTCTCTTAATTACCATCAAAGACCAGATATAATGCTTTTGCAGGAGACCATGTGCCAAACTAACTTTGCAATAGAGGGCTATTCCGCCTTTGTTCAGGTTGCAAGGCGGGGCCTTTGTGGAAGACTATCAGGTGGTCTTGCGATTTTGATTAATTCAGCCTACAGATGCTCTACAGAATTGATTAGCTGTTCTGCTTCTATTTTAGCTTGTGCATTGATTGATGATGAGGACCCTTCCATGACTCTTATATTGCCTTGCATCTATTGGAATAAATTAAGTATGTCAATTGAGGTCATTTTAGATGAACTGAATGCTGTGCTAGAAAAAGGATTTATATTGTTCCCCACAGCCAGGATAATTGCAGGGGGTGACTTAAATTGCTATTGTTATGATGAAGGTTCTCATTCTAGTGTTATGTGGAACAATGATTCCATGGTCTCTAAGAGATATGGGCAAATGTGGAATTCTTCTTTTCTGGAGTGGGATATGCAAACTCCGCTATTCCAACTCGAACCTTGTTATGTTCATTCCTAAATATACTTCACAGCATCATGTCACGACACAACTCAGTTCATGTGTTTTTGTGCGTTTATTCATATGGAGAGTTCCCCTTCAGCCATCACAGCTCCGATGTCGTTATCTCCCAGGGACTCGCAACACGAGCCTCGCAGACAACGTCATCTGGAATCCGAGCTGGTGAAGATTCTTAACTTAGTGATGCAATCACCAAGTTACACAACATAACATCTCCCCCCCTTTATAATTAACACAAGTAACTACCACATTCATTAAATAACAAGAGAACTATTAAAGAGAAATTCAAGACAACAGGCTACGCCACAAAAGCAAAAGGATACATATCGTTGCTGCTTCCCAGGTATAACCAATGGGCCCCTTGCGAAGAGGTTATTAATAATACATGAAGTCTTTCTTGAAATATGGCACTCTACTTCTAGGTTTCGCCATACATATATAGTCCTTCCTCACATCTGTAACATTGGTGTGTTTGGTTGTTGACTCTTCTTTACTTTTGTTGACATCTCTCCACTCCACTCTTTTAGCAATGTCGAGAGTTCGCTTTACTTCCCCATCTGTCTTGATCACATCATCACATGACCACCAATTTCCATCTTCTAATACTACAGATTTACTGGAACAACTCACTACCATCTGCGGACAACGGTATTTGGATTCTCCCTTCACAACTCTTCTGGGCTCTTTCACTCTAACCCAATCACCTTCCTTTATGGTATTTTCTTTCACCTTCTTCTGTCTGTCATAATACTTCTTATACTTTGCTTGCTTATCTTTTACTCTCTCTACCACAGCTTCCATGTCCACAACTCTGTTGCTCCTTCCTGTTAACCAAGCCGGCCTCAGTCTGTTGGTGGCCACTCTTCCCCTCATCATTGTGAATGGTTCTACCTCTGTTGTGGAATGTGGCGTGACTTTATATGTGAGCAATGCTTCCTTAAGAGTCTCTCTCCAAGGAATGTTGTTTGCAACTGCGAATTGAATAGTGTCTTTGATAAATCTATTCATCCTCTCAACCAATCCATTTCCCATAGGGTGGTATAAAGCAGTGGTTCTATGTCTAATTGCTCTTTCCTTGAGAAAATCTTGTACATCATTTGCCATGAATTGTGCCCCATTATCTGATATCAACTCCTGAGGCTCTCCTTCCCTGTCAAATATTTCTTCCAGAAATCTCTTGACTTTTATTGCAGACATAGACTCCTCTACAATGCCACATTCAACCCACTTAGAGGTATAGTCAACCAATACTATGATGTAAATCTTATGCGGCTCCAATATTTCAAATGGTCCTGAAATATCAATGGCTAACTTTGTCCACACTGATACTGGTATCTCTATGGGTTGCAAAGGTGTGGCTCTGACAAACTTTCCCTTGTCACTCACCGCACATGCAGAGCACTCTTTCACCATGTTTTCCAACTCATTCCACATCCTAGGCCACCAATAAACCTCTCTTACTCTTCTTTTAGTGAGATATCTCCCTATATGTCCTTCATGTGCTATTTGCATGATCTTCTCTCTCAAACTCATGGGCGGCACAATACGATCACCCCGATATATGCAGACCTCATTGCACGACATTTCCTCCTTCTTGCCTTCCCATGGCACTATCCCTTCATGAACGTCCTTCCAGTCACTCGTTATCGCTAACCTTAATTGTTCCTGTTCCTCATCTGCCTTGACAGCTTCCATCCAATCCTCCTTAGTGAAACCAGGATGTATTTGTGCAATGACGCTGTCCATTTCCACTTCATGTATATCATTTCCTTCATCACCTGAGGAGCATGGTAATCGAGACAAGCAATCTGCAACTACATTACTCTTACCTGGAGTATATTTGATAGAAAGATTGTACTGCATTATGACAAGAATCCATCTTCTTGTGCGAGGACATGTTAAATGTGGATTTCTTGGATTTAGAATATGAATCAATGGCTTGTGATCAGTTCTAACTTCAATGGGAATACCCCATATTAATCCTTTAAAATGTTCTAAAATCCACATCACAGCCAAAGCCTCTTTCTCAACTGTAGAATAATTTTTTCAGCATCTTTCAGTGTTCTAGAAGCAAAGGCTATAGGAACAACTTTCTCATTTTGAACCTGTTTAAGTACCCCTCCCAAGCCTGAATTGCTCGCATCTACAGATATGACAGTTTTGGCACTACAATCAAACATTTTCAAAACTGGAGCTCTGGTAATTAGTTCCTTGATTGTTTCTAGTTCTTTTTTACATTCTATAGACCATCCAAACTTCACGTTCTTCTTCATCAAGTTCCTCATGTGTGTCGTTTTGTCTGTATAATGATCAATGAACTTTGCATAGTACTCCGTTAAGCCCAACAAGCTTCTCAATTGATCTTTAATCGACGGCTCAGGAAGTCTCAATATAGTATCCACTAAAGCCTCTTTAGGCTTAATCCCATCGGCATCAATGCAATGGCCCAAATAAGTCACTTCACTCTTTTTCACTTTGCATTTTTCAATCTTCAACGTAAGACCTCTCTGTTGTAATATTTGGAGAACTCCCAGGAGCTTGGCATCGTGATCTTCTTCTGTCATAGCTGATATCAAAATGTCATCTTGGAAATAGTACACTCCAGGTAACCCTTCGAATAAATGTTGCATTAGTCTCTGAAAGACAGCAGCTGCTGACGCTAGGCCACACGGCATCCTTTTGAAGCGAAAAGCCCCCAACGGTGTTATAAAGGACGTCAGATGTCTGGAGTTTTCTTCTAGTTCAACCTGATGATATGCTGATGATAAATCAAGTGTGGAAAAATATTTGGCCGGCTCCATAGTGGTGAGCATTTCTCCTATATTTGGCAGGGGATGACGATCAATCCATATATTGTTGTTCAAATCTCTTAGGTCAACACACATCCTAATGTCCCCCCCCTGCTTCCTTACTATAACGATGGGGGACAAACACTCCGAACTTTCTATCGGTTCAATGATATCTTGGGAACACAATTTTTCTAATTCTTTCTTCAAAGGATCACGTGTTCCAACTGGTATGTTCCTCAACTTATGCACAACAGGTCTCGCTCCTCTTTTCAAAACAATGCGATGCTTAAAGCCTCTGAGTACCCCAATCTTCTCATTGAATACTTCCGGAAATCTCTGAACCAAACCATCAGGGGAATCACAACACTTATCTAAGACGCTCAAAATGGGCTTGACTTCTCCCGGGTGAATTCTAATCTTTAGTGCTGCTTGTTCCCACCAACCAACTATGGCAAAACCTTTGAGTGCCACGTATAACTTGCAGTAAGTTTGTCTCCCTTCGAAGGACAACTGTACCCAAGCATAGCCAACGATATCAATAGGGGATTTGCCATACCCTGTCGCTTTGACTCTTGTCCTATGTAGATCCTCCATCTCTTATTCAAAATTCCTTCAAACATGTCTTTGTCTACTATGGTATACGGAGATCCAGTATCGACCATAATTTGTATGGTCACTCCATCCACTTTCATTGGTACCCACGGACCCACTGCTTTTCCACTGGACGAAAGAGCCAAAATATGTATTGCTTCTTCAATTTCATCAGAAATTGCAACTACTCCTTCTGGCTGCTGATTCTCCTCTAGAGTTCTCACTCCTGATGTAGATTTCCTACTGTTAAATCTATAACCTCTATAATTACTCCCACGCATGAAATATCTCCCCCTTCCTCTGATGCTTCTGCACATCTTGCCATAGTGTCCCACTTGACCACACTTAAAGCATTCTGCATTAACTGCTGGACAGTCTTTGTCTGGATTCGCATGTTTAAACCATCCACACTTGTCACAATTGGCTTGATATCTGGAAAGGGTATCTCTGTTTTGCCATGAGCTCGCACCCCTATCCGATCTCACTATTTTCTTTACCATAGCAATCAATGACTCTTCATCTTTATCTGGGCTCTCGTTCTGCACAGCCTGAATTGCACACTTATCAAGTGCCTCCTGTTTATTTTGCACTTCACGCATGCATTTATCTCCCAGTTCAATGGATCTTGCAATCTCCAATGTTTGCTCCAAAGTTGGATTTTTCGCTTGCCAAAGTCTCTGTTGTATTTTGGGATCAGCAACATGTAGAACTATCTGATCTCTTAGGTACTCATTAGCGATACCAGAAAAGTCACATGTTGCGATGAGACCTCTCAATGCTGCCACATACACATCAATCGACTCATTTTTGAGTTGTTTCCTGGTAAAGAACCTATATCTTTCTAGGACAACATTTGTCTTATTTCCAAAGTGTTTGCCCAATTTCGTTAATGCCACCTCATACTTCCTGGAACTGGTCGTAGCATCACCTGAACTACTACCAGAGTCAGCATCCCCAGGTAATGTCCTGAAAATTCTCAATGCTTCTGTACCTATGCAGCTTAACAATGTAGCTTCTTTCAAGTCATCACTGAACTTTGCACCTCCTATAGCTCTCATGTAGACTTGAAAATTGTCCAACCATTGTTCCCAAGACAACACCGGATTTCCTGGATGAGCTAAAAACTTTTCTGGAGCTGGTATACTCTGCATTTTTTTTTTTAATTACTTCCCCTTATAATTTATTATTCTTTCTTCCTTGTATGCAGTTATCTGTACTGTGTAACTCCTTTTATTGCATCTGTTATTGTCATTCATTCACTTTAGTGATACCGTGCTATTCTTACAGTTTAGCTGCTTTAAGTACATATTCACTTCAAGTGTTACAGTACAATAGATCGGCTGATTTCATAGCCTATAGATCTTTTTTCTAGTGTACACTGTTATTGCTTGTACTTGGTAACACTTTGCCACTTATGCAGCAATCGATGGTAAATCACTGATTGCCAGTTTCCCTGTGATGAATCTTTCTTCCGCGCTCCTTTTACAATACTCTTCATGTAATACGAAGCGGCCGTTCCGTACAAACTTGTTGCTTCTTTACTCTCAACCAAGATGGCGGCACGTAAAGCACGTTTTCTTTGGGTGCTGTACTCTAAGAACGTGACATGCGTCATCACGTTACTCTTCATGGCCGCTCCACCGTCTCCTACAGTACCGCGCGCACAATTCAAAACACGCAGCAAGTCATCCGTCTGCCGTTCACTCTAATAAAGTCTATAGCTTGCGCTGTTAACTGTACGGCATGTACACATCCAGCTCCAGTACCTCACTTCATTTCCACGATGCTTGAATCTGTTGTTCGAGTGTCTTCCTCTTACGGGAACTCTCCACAATAAGGAACAACAGCGCCATCCTCGTCGCCACTTGTTATGTTCGTTCCTCAATATACTTCACAGCATCATGTCACGACACAACTCAGTTCATGTGTTTTTGTGCGTTTATTCATATGGAGAGTTCCCCTTCAGCCATCACAGCTCCGATGTCGTTATCTCCCAGGGACTCGCAACACGAGCCTCGCAGACAACGTCATCTGGAATCCGAGCTGGTGAAGGTTCTCAACTTAGTGATGCAATCACCAAGTTACACAACATAACAAACCTTTCAATTACACCTGGGCAAGAGCTGATTACAAGTCTCTAATTGATTATTTTTTTGTTTCTTCAAGGCTATATTCATGTGTAGACTCCGTGATGATTATAGATCCTGCAATAGGAGACCACATGATACTATCTCTGTCCTTGAATATTCCTATGTCTCGTTATAATGACGAGTTGTTACTTGCTCTAATAGAACCTGATCGCCATGCCTTATCTGTGAAGTGGAATCACAAAGTATGCCTTACTTTCATTGACTGCCTCGAGTGTGATTATGACATCATTCATCATTCCAATTTAGAAGGCATTCCCCTTCTACAAATAGACAATATAAATACAAACAGAATTAAAACCCATCTTTTAAAATTAAAAGAATCCTTAAAAAAGAAGACTCAAGTCCTTCTCAACCATACTCACAAATCTAACCTCCAAGTGGCGCTCTTGAAAGCTCAAAAAAACTCAGAGATTAGAATACTTAGAAAAGGCAACACCTCCCTATAAACCTGCTCAGACCTTATTAGAATTGTTAGACAACGCTACAGAAACAAGCTAAAATGGTTGAAGGGTCACCTGCACTATGAAGACAATCAAAAAGTCTTCTACCACTTGCTAAAACACGACTCCAGGCAAATTTGGAATACCTTGCATACTATTTCCTGTGACTCTGCTACTACGATCGACTCAGTGATTTCTGCTGAAACCTGGGTCGCCTACATTAGACCTAAATTTCAACTACCTGAACGTTTTAATACGTTAAAAGGTGGCGAGCCCAAGCTTCCTCTCAAAACATTACCTTTGTGGTCGATTGGCGATATCATTGAGGCTATAGGGAAACTTAAACCCTCCAGGGCCTCTGGTCCGGATGGTATTCCCCCCTGTGTATACAAAGCTAACCCTACCTTCTGGGCTCGTATTCTTAAAATCAAATTTGATTCTATTTTGTTTTCTGGTATCATTCCTCCGTCTTGGACCTCTGCCCTTGTCATTCCTATTTATAAAAAAGGTCCTCCTAATTTACCTGCAAACTATCGTCCAATAGCGTTAACTGACGCCTCCTCAAAAGTTTTTTCCTTACTTCTGCTACAAGAATTACAAATGTACATCAATGATGGTAACCTTTTGTCACCCTATCAAGTAGGTTTTAGGAAACATATAGGTTGTCCTCTTAATGCCTCCATTCTTTGCCACCTTCAGGCCTTTACTTCCTCCTCCAAACAAGGCCCTGTTTACATAGCTAGTTTGGACCTCACCGCAGCTTTTGATTGCGTTATTCGTGAGATATTGTGGAAGAAAATGCTGGCCATGGGGATCCCACATCATCTGGTTGCATTGATTGCTTTGTTGCATAAAAATACATCCTATCGCATCCGGCTGAACAAAGAAGGAGCTCTTTCTAACCCCATCTCAACAGAAATGGGGGTGAAACAGGGTTGTATCATGGCAGCGGTGCTATTCAACCTATATCTCTTGGGTCTGGATGAGACATGGGTGACTGGAGAGTGTTTTCCAGCCAAGCTTGGTAATATCAAGTTGGATTGGAATGGTTTTGCAGACGACCTGCTATTCTTTGACCGAGCCCCTTTTGGGCTTCAAAGGAAATTAGATCTATTTGCAAATTTTGCCCTCACCCATAATCTTTCTCCTAATCCTAGGAAATCCTCCATACTTATTTTTTCGGGTGGAAAACTGAATCCGCATCGCTTTTCCTGGTACCTAAATGGTATGAAAGTAGAATACGCTGTTTCGATTCGGTACTTAGGTTACCCTCTTACCGATTCATACTCTGTAACAATGTGGAAACAATTTCTCAATCAAAAAGTGAAAACTCTTGCTTCACAAATGAAAATCATTTTCCATCGATACTGCATGTTCTCTTTACTTCCTCTTATTCAATTCTATCTCCAGAAAGTTGAACCCATTATTCTGTACTCCCTAGATATCTGTAGCTATGATATTGATGATTTCCTGAATATATTGCTGGGAAAGCTGTGGAAAACTGTACTGGGCATGGCTTTATCTATTCCAAATGTAATGATATGCCACAAACTAAATATATTACCTTTGTCAGTAAAATACAATTGGAGATGTATCACAAACTACTCTAAAATGCTTAACCCGCCTAGGAATACTTTATATTTCGAATTGAATAAAATCTTGGGTGACTCATATATAAAATCTTTACATCTTCAAACTATAAAAATTACCAATATTCTTTCAAAGATTCATGAGACTCCCGATTCTATTAGCATGTGGCTACCGAGTCAAAAAAAGAAATACCAAAGATTCTTTTGGAGCACTATGATGGATAAAATGGGTACCTATCCATCATTTGATGAATACAACCTTTTTCGAGGCAAATGGGAATGTAGACTAAAATACCTAATACAGTTTCCTTCTGCGTTCGCAAGGAAAATCTACATGCGTTTCAGATTAAATCAATTTCTCACACGTCAACGTACAAAAAATTGGGCCGATGGTTCTAAGAGTCTTGATGCGACATTCTGCCGTTTTTGTGAAAATGTTGATATACCCAAAACGCTAAAACATCTAGTGACTTATTGTTCTTATTTTGAATTATGGCGTATCCAAATATTTGATAGTTCCTTTTCTTGTTCAGTTATCTCAAGGGAATCTCTCTGGAGACGTTGCATGGAAGGTTATAGTCAAAGCCTGACTCTTAAATTGATAAACTTACTTGTAATTATTGAAGCTAAAATGGTAGAAGTATTGACAACTGACTGAATAGCCTTCGGGAAATGGTTTAGAAACTAGTTCGGCTAAAGATTTGTTTTATTTATCTACTACCGACTATTATTCTATATAATTTGTCTCATCTAACTATCGTATTGTTCTGAAAATGAGCATAGATAGCTGTGCCTTTGTTCATTTATATTGTGTTTGTTCATTTATATTGTTCATTTATATTGTGTTTTCTCTATCTTGTAATCATTATATGCATTGAATATTCTTAGAGAGTCTAGAAACTGTTTGGTCTAACTGCAAGGTGTTTCATTAAGTGCTGATGAAACACTGTTATGTGCAACCTGTATATGTGAATGTGTTTGTTCCACTATTTTATGTCATTTTTTTATTCCTTGTTTATTTTTTAAACAATTTTAATGTATATTATATATCGTAAAGAATTAACTGTAAAGGTTTTTTTCTTAAATAAACCAAGACCTTTCCAGACCTTGCAACACCCCTGCCCTTCACCCTGGATGCTCTTGCTATATAACTCCACCTTACTCCAGCTTTGAAAGCCTCGCACTTGGTGTGCTCACTAATTTTATCCGCCTACAATCATTTGAGATGCCTACCTCTAGTTATTTCCTGAACACCGGGTCTTTCAGGAGAGAAGTACTTCATCGGCAAAGCCTGTGGTGCTTCTCTTCATGCACTAAGAGGGAACTGGAAAAGGCTGTTGCATGGTCGCTCCAGATAATATCACTGATATTAGTGTCTGCTACAGACTGGAGAAGGGGACCCCCGGTCATCACACAATGCGGACTGGTGTAAATCTTATTTGAGTGGGAAAAGAATGTAAATTGCTTATCCACCGAGGGTTGCATCTGCCACCTGTCCATCAAGCCACTGTCCTGGAAGAGGCGTACTCTGCTCTTGAATGCTGGGTCAATATTCCAGCTATTCCCTTTGGAGCTATCTAGGGATGCTTCTAGGACTAGTTTGAAATCCCCCAAGAGAATTAAGGGACCTACTGCAAAGGCCAACAACATTTGAAAGAACTCTTCAAAATATTGGGCCTCATTACGACCTCAGCGGTAGCCATGCCGCTACTGGCGGCATGGCTGCCGCCGAAATCGCGTCCGGGTTCCCAGAATGGGGAATTCCCGGGCCATTCCGAGTTTGGAGGGCCCGGTAATTCCTCCCTCCAGGAACCCGGGCCCGGACCTTCCCCATTCCCATTTCAGCCGCCATAGGGCTGAATGGGAATGGGAAAGGAAGCAAACAACGGGCCGATTACGAGTGGCCCGTTGTTTGCTCCCTCTTCCCCTCGCGGGACCCGGTAAGGACGCCTGGTTTTACCAGGCGTCCTTACCGGGTCCCGCAAGGGGCCCTTGTAATGTGGCGGAGCGGGTTTAACGGGTCTGCCTCTTTTTGCGCAGCCCGTTAACCCGTTCCCGCCAGGGTTGTAATGAGGCCCATTGATTCTGTCCCTATTTACGAGTGTGGACAAAGTAATCTTCCATCCCTACTGGGTACCCCCCAGAAGTAGATCCTTTTCAGTTAAAAACATGATTCCCACCCCACTTTCAGATGGCGGAAGCAAAGAATTGCTTAGGAAAATGCCTACTCTGTAGTCTACACTCATCTCTGTGTAGCGGGTGGGTCCTTTGGATACATGCAATATCTACTTTATGAGCCTTTAAAAACTACAGGTGCCTTATTCTTTTGTAAGGGAATTCAAACCTCTTACAGTAAAAATAGAGTTTGAATAGGAAACAGGATAGTGTTTAGCTTCAAATGATCCTTGCCCTCCGTACCCAACACAGAATTGCAACTCATATATGAAACGTCACTCTGAACATCATCCCTAGAGAACATCAACGCCCCTCTAATAAAAAAGGGATCGAACTGCCGAACAAATCTAGAAAGAAACATTAGGAACCTAAGTAAGAGGAAACTAGGCCACTTACAGTGCCCTTCTACAGGGACTCTGGTGGGCGTGATGTATCCTAGGGCTGTGAGACAGAGGAGTCGATAAGTAAGGTGGTGTACTGCGCCAGGCCGCAGGAATCACCCCGGTGATCTCAACCCCACCAAAACACTGCGCAACACAGATGAGGTGAGTAAACTAAAGACTGACATCTCTTCATTATTGCGACAATGGGCAGAAAGAGTAAAGTTAAACCTTTTTAAAGCCCTACAACCAAGAATCGTAGCTTCATCAACCAAGAAATATATATCAAGCAATATTAAGTGAGGACACTGTCAATGCTTACAAGAGCATTATCACCCCTGTCCACTTTAAGAACAACCCCAAAAAGAATGCTTGATAATGTTCTTTGAAGATGATATTGGAAGTCCCATCAGGAGCCACCTCTTGAATGGCTTTCAATGTGCCGCTCCTCTGACCTCTGTGCACCACCTTCTGCCTGCTTTGCGCTGGTCCTTCTGCTTCACTTAGATCGATTTTTCGTAACTGGACCACTCCATCCACTCACGTGACTATGATAATCTTATTATCCCATTCAAAAACCTCTGACACGTAGTGCAGCTTTCCTATCATTATTCTCTCTTACTCTCTCCTCATCTCGCCTGCTCTCTCATCTATATAGTTGTCCACCTGTTCTACTCCCCCATTGCCTCCCTACCCCTTCCTCTGCTCTCTTCACTACACCTTCTCCCCAATCCTGTCCTGCTCTCTCGCCATCATGTTCACTTGTTGTCTTTCCTGATCTCGCCCCATCTCTCCTGTTCACCCTTTGTGTACCTTCTACCTATGTCTTCCCTGCTCTCTGCACATCGCTTTTCTACTCTATGCAGGTCCCGCTAGTGGTAAATGCAAATTGCTGTCCTGCTGTCTTCATGGTTTCGTCCAAAAAGACCAAATTTAATTGACCTACCCAACCAAATGTTCTAAAAAAGGTACAACCAAAGGTTCTACCCTCCAAATGTTCGACTTCTTTTTTAAAAAGGGCTGCGCGGGTGTCACCCGAGCTGTCCCAAAAAAAAAAAAGGAAACAACCCTGTGGCGCTGGTTCCCGATCACAGAAGTGAAAGGGAACAGGCATTGCAGGGACCAGCGAGTCGGGGGCAAGGTAAGTAAGTGCATGGGGGTGTGTTGGGGGTGTGGGCATGGGTGTGGGTGGCGGTTGTGGCAGGGGTTTGGCCAAGTCAGAGGTTAATTCGAAAAAATAATCTTCGGTCTTTTCTCCCTCGAACATTTTTAACTCAGTCTTTCAACCCCAATCCGGCTTCATAACTCATGCACTTGGTTAATGTTTACTGCTCTTGGCCCATCTCTTGCATGCTCTCTTTCCTGCTCACTCAATTTCTGTTCACCTCTCCCCATCTCGACTACTATCCACAATATCTCTATCTGTCCATTGCTATCTGCCCATCCTTCTTGCCCTCGTCTCCATTTGTTTTCATTCCACACATCTCCTTCATTATCCATCTCCAACTCTTTCCTTCTGTTTCTTCAGCTTTTTTCCTGTGCCTTGCTTTCTCCTATTTCGTCTGTTCTCTCCCTTTTCTAATGCCTGTTCTCTTCCATTGTATCTTTCTTGCTCTCTATACGCCTCTCCGATTCACTGCCTATCTCTCATTTGCACTCCCAATTTCACTCTTGCTCTCCCTTATCTCCAACTTGCCCCCAACTCACCTGCACCTGCTCTCTACCCATCTCTGCTATTTCCTTACCTCTCATGTGCTCCCTCCAGCTCTTTTCTGCTTCCTTCCAATCTCGCCTAACCTTTGCCCACCTCCACTGTGCTCGCTCCATCTATCTACTGCTTTCTTCCTTTGGTGACTGCTCGCACATCCACTCTTCTGCGATCTCGCGTCTCTCTTCTTGTTTTGCTTGGTCGCTTCTGCTTTCTCTCTATATCTTGCCTGCTCTCTCCCCATCTGTCCTGCCTTCCATCTATCTCCCTTGCTCTCTTCTTGTATCTCTCTCACCATTGTGATGATAAAGGTCCTTGGCTATAGGTTCGCAGAAACTTTAAGATGCTTTTGATCACATAGGAACTGCCAAATACCCGTTGTGTTGAGAATAACCTGGTGTGTTTCAATGGACAATCCAACGAGTGACCCAGAGCATTCTTAGTCTCTGCAGGCTCAGAGATGTGCATTGTATCTTGTCTCCCTGAGAAGTAACTTTCCTCAGCTGGTACTCTTGGTTGTTGGAGTCCTATGATTTGTATATTAATATATCTTGCTCTGTAAGACAGTGGTCTGCAAGCAGTGGCTCGCCAGATATTTTGGACTACAATGCCCTTAATCCCTAGCAAATTGCTCCTAGAGCCGTCGTCCCTCACAATTGGCCTCCTGCGGTCCAATTCCAAAAAGAAATCTAGCAAGTTGCTCCTAGAGCCCTAGTCTCTCACCATGGGCCTCCTGCTGCCCTATTCTACACAGAAATCTAGCAAGTTGCTTCTAGAGCCATAGTCCCTTGGCATGGGCCTCATGCAGTCCTATTCTAAACAGACATCTAGCAAGTTGTTCCTAGAGCTGTAGTCCCTCACGATAGGCCTCCTGCAGCCCTATTCCAAACAGAAATCTAGCAAGTTGCTTCTAGAGCCGTAGTCCCTCGCCATAGGCCTCCTAGGGCCCTATTCTAAACAAAAATCTAGCAAGTTGCTTCTAGAGTCATAGTCCCTTGCGATGGGCTTCCTGCAGCCTATTATAAACAGAAATCTAGCAAGCTGCTTTTAGAGCCATAGTCCATCACCATGGGCCTCCTCCAGCTCTATTCTAAACAGAAATCTAGCTTGCTGTTTTTAGAGCAGTAGTCCCTCACCATGGGCCTCCCTTGGGCCCATTCTAAACAGATATCTAGCAAGCTGCTTCTAGAGCCATAGTCCCTCACCATGGGCCTCCTGCTGCCCCATTCTAAACAGAAATCTAGCAAGCTGCTTCAAGAGACATAGTCCCTTACCATGGGCCTCCTAGAGCCCTGTTCTAAACAGAAATCTAGCAAGCTACTTCTAGAGCCAAAGTCACTCATCATGGGCCTCCTAGGACCCTATTCTAAAAAGAAATCTAGCAAGCTGCTTCTAGAGCCATAGTCCCTTGCCACGGACCTCCTGCAGCCCCATCCCAAACAGAAATCTAGCAGGTTGCTTCTAGAGTCATAGTGCCTCACCATGGGCCTCCTAGGGCCCTATTCTAAACAGAAATATAGCAAATTACTTCTAGAGCCAAAGTTGTTCATCATGGGTCTCCTGAGGCCCTACTCTTAACAGAAATCTAGCAAGTTGGTCCTAGAGCCGTAGTCGCTCGCCATTGGCACCTGCAGCCCTATTGTAAATAGAAATCTAGCAAGTTGCTCCTAGCATCGTATTCCCTTGCCATGGGCCTCATGCACCCTATTCTAAACAGAAATCTAGCAAGTTGCTTCTAGAGCCATAGTCCCTCACCATGCGCTTCCTGCAGCCCTGTTCTAAACAGAAATCTAGCAAACTGCATCTAGAGCCATAGTCCCCTGCCATGGGCCTTCTGTGGCTCTATTCTTTTTTTTGATTTAGTTTTATTGCTGGTTTTCAAACAATACAACAAACAAATGAAAAAACGTTAACATTACATTGAAGGTCAGAACACCTATTATAGAGCCCAGTCTAGCTTGCAGCCTTCTTCAGCCTAGAACAACCAACCCCCACTCCCACCTCCCTCTACCCCTTCTGCTGTTATTGACTCTTTCCCGCTATTATTCCCTTAGTGGGTTGAACAATGACAATGTCCACTATAGTTAAGGTCCATTAATATCCTGGGCACCATCGGATGGCTCTTTTTGTTCACCTACCCCATTTGGCTCCTCACTCCGGTATGCTATATGTTCCCCCAAACATCAAGGTTCTCTCACTGTAGTTCCCTTGTTAGTGCATCAAATCCGGTTGTTGCCGGCGTCATGTATTCATTAACAAATCCCCCCCCATTCCTGCTTCAACGATCCCTCCACCCCATGGAGCCCCGCCGTTATTCGTTCCATAATGTACACATTTTTAGCCACATTTATCCATTCCCTTTTACCTGGTGTGTGTACATTTTTCCAGCAGATTGCTATACACGCCCTGGCCGCTAATAGCAAGCTCGCTGCCATTGGGGGGTGTCTAAGGCATTCCCTGTCAACTTCCTCCAAGCCAAATAGGACCAGGAGCAGTGTTTTAGTTTTGGTGATCCCATCAAGCTCCTTAATCCATCCCAGAATCTCATCCCAGAAATATTGCACCTTAGGGCACCCCCACCACATGTGCCAGTAATCCACCCTTGCACCACATTCGTGCCAACAGAGGGGGCTGATGTCTTGATACATCCTTGAGAGTCTGACCGACTCATACTGCCATCTGTGCGGAAGCTTAATGGCATGGAGTTTATATTGAGTGGAGATTGAGGACTGAGAGGCTCCTCTGCAATGTTTGTGGGTCCAGCACCTCTCCATATCACTCTCCCACTGCACCCTCAACTTGTTTATAGATCCCCTTCCTGACTCCACCGGCGCCCTATACATGGCCGAGAGCAGTCCCCTTCCCTCCGATCTGGTATCTAGGAGCTTTTCAAAGTGGGTAAAGTCTCTCTGGATCTGTTCCTTCCAGCCCTCCCCATCAACGCCCCCTTGAGTTGGAGAAAAAGACAAATCAGGAGTTTAAATATGCCCAGGGCCTCCTCGAGTTCTAAAATATTGATGAATCTACCATCCATCCAGAGTTGGCCAACTCTTTCCAGCCCCGCCTCATACCAGGACTGGAATATTTCCGGGTTATGCATGGCTTCTCAGATTCCCGGCACCCAGATGTATCCCAACGGCGAGGGCCATGTCGTTACTCCCTCCATTTCTGCACACCGTTTCCTGTTATGCCAGACCGTCCCCAGAATCGGGTGTTCCCGAATTCGCACTGTATCCTATGTTTCGGGAGCCACAGCCATTCCACAACCATGACCGGACACATGTGTAAATTATCTAGGGTGACCCAGTGTAGGTCTTGCCACACTCTTAAATGGGGAATCAAGACTCTAAGCTGGGCAGCCTTATAATAACATTTTGTGTCCGGCAGACCAACACCTCCTTCTTCTTTTGGAAGGGCAAGAATCTCCCTAGGAATCCTAGCTTTCCTCCCCTGCCAGATAAATGTCATCATGTTACCCCTGGTTTCCTGAAAATATGTGTCCGGGATCCGAATGGGTAGCATTTGGAACCGGTAAATGATCCTCGTGAGGAAAATCATTTTAAGGGCGCTAAGGCCCCCCCAGCCAGGAGACTGTGAGTTTTCCCCACTTCTCCAGATCTTTCTTTAGCCTAGCCGTCAACGGCTTGAAATTAGCTTTGTATAAATCTTCATGTTCCCTGGTGACATTAATCCCCAAATTGGTCCCAGGCTGACCTGCATTCTGAGGCGTGCAAATCTGCCCAAGTTCCCATCTCCATTCTTATCCAAGGGGAGAGGACCGATTTAGACCTATTAATCTTGAACCCTGACATGCTGCCATATTGTTCAATCAGTTGAACCTCCACCGGCAAGGATCCCAAGCGGTTCGTAACATTTAACAACATGATGTCTCCATAAAATGCTACTTTGTATTCCTGCTACCCTATGCAGAACCCCTCAATTCAACGCTCCCCTCCAATCTTCTGTGCAAGTGGTTCCAATGACCTCCCCAGACCGAACATTCTTGAGTACCCTCCATTAACAATAACACATGCTCTGGGTGAGGAGTACACTGCCAAGATCCCCCGGAGGAGTCTTTCCCCATGCCACACTTAATCAGTACTGCTTTCAAAAAGTCCCACTCCACCCTGTCAAATGCTTTTTTGGCATCCACTGAGAGGAAGCTGGGGTCTCTTTGCCTTGTGTAATAGGTGCAATGGTTTCCTCATTGTGTCTGCCCCTTGCCGGCCTTTAATAAAGCCCACCTGGTCAGGGTGTATCAGTTGGGGTATGTACTCCTCCTGTCTGGCCGTAAGGACCCTGGCATATATTTTGGCATTGATGTTGAGAAGGGAGATTGGGCGATATGCCCCACATGTCCTAGGTTCCCTCCCCTCCTTGGCTAGTACAGTAATAAGTCCACGGGTGAAGGAGTCAGTAGCTACGCCATCTCAAGTATGTTGTTGAAGAGTTCTGTCATGAAGGGCAACAAGACTTCAAGAAATGACTTATACAACCCCGCCGAGAACCCATCCTCGCCTGGGGCCTTGTCCCGCAGCATCCGCGCCACTGCCCTCCTAATCTCCTCTTCCGTTATGGGGGCCTTCAGGGACCCCGACTCAGCTCCTGACAATTTGGGCAAGGTGATTTATGCCAAATATGTTTCAATACCTCCCACCTCCAGTCTAGACTCGTATTCATACAGGGTCTCATAAAAAGAGGCAAAGGCCTCTTGTATCTGCTCAGGTGAGGACACATGCACATTATCTTTCCCCACGACTTCCGAAACCCACCTTTCTGCTCGCTGTCCCCACAACATGGCCACCAAAAGTGCGCCTGCCTTATCCCCTTTCCCATAGAATTTTTGCTTGAGGAATTGCAGGTTCTGAATTATTTTCCCATCCTCAAGGGGTCGCAGCTCTTCCCTCTTCACCCTAGCCTCCGCAAGATATTCTTCCTTTCCCTCTTGCGAAGACTGTGCCCGCTTATCAAGTCTTTTAACCTCCTCCCTCATCCTCCATTCAATGAGGGTCCACTCCCTTTTTTTCCACGCTCCCTCTCTGATCCGTATCCCCTCCAGGTCACCTTCCCAGCTCCCCAGACTATTCCCTTGGCTATTTCACCTGTGTGATGAAAACTTCCTTGATTTCTTTCTGCAGTTCCTCGCAAAACACTGGGTCCTTTATTAGGGATTCATTACATCTCCACCTAGAACCCCTAAGGTTCATTCCCGACCAAACCAGGTCCAGCGTGACCAAGTCGTGATCCGACCATGCTATAGCTTGGATCTCAGAGCCCTGGACAATGTCCCACACATCCCTAGAGATGTACAAATAGTCTATTCTCGTGAAAGTTCCATGGGAGGGGGGAAATGTGTAGACCCTCTCCTGCGGGTGGAGGTGATGCCAGATATCTCGTCGGCCGTATATGTCTAGTGTCTCCCAGATTTCACCATAACAAGTCTCGGGGGCTCTTGTTCTCTATTGTGTGTCACCTGCCTGTCCATTTCAACATTTGCCCAAATGTTAAAATCGCCTGCCAGAACTAGATGTCCCAAGCTTTCACTCAAAATCTTAGGGAGGGTACCCTTCATAAATCTCAGTTGCCCCTTCTCCGGGGCATACATCATGGCAAACGTGAAGCACACATTCTGAATGCTCCCCGAAACGAAGAGAGCCCTCCTCTCCACATCTGAGCAATTCTTTGAAACCACCATACTGAGTACCTTACGGCCTAGAATCCAGCTCCTGCTTTCCTGTAGGGGCCCGGGTCTCAAAATGTGTGTCCCACTGTGCTATTCGGGATCCACCTTTCTTCCCCCCCCCTCATGAATTTCGTCTCCTGAAGGAAGAGAATATCCAACACCGATTGAGGAAATTCCCTGGCCACCAAGGATTTCTTCGTCAGGGATTTCAGGCCCTTAACATTCAGGGTGTCAAACCTCAGAGAGCCCATTTGTGGTCCTTTGTCCAAGGCTGCCATCAGGTCACCCCACAGCGAGAACCCTCTCTCCTCCACTTGCTATGCCACTGTATAAGTATAAGGATGTGAACACTGTCATAACCCCAACAAAAAATCAACGTATCTAAGAACCAACATCCACCGAAAACTCCTTTCCCTTGCTCCCCGCCCATGCCCCTCCCCCCAGCGCTCGGCCCAGCTCCACGGTCCATCCTAGGATGTGACCGAACCACCAACCGGACCCGCTACTCGGGTCATCTCAACTTGTACCCCATAACCATTGAACCCCCCCGCCCGACAGACCCCTTGGCACCACCAACATGGAATTTCCTAACGAACATGTACCTGAAAGCCCCGACCCATCCAAAGAAAGGAGTCAGAGAGACACTTGTGGAAGTCAGTCCCTCCAATGTGCTCTCCCCTTCTCCAAATCGTGTGGGCCGATACTCGTGGGTGCGAGTACGCTGCTATGTCACTTCAAGTTTCGGCTGCAGGGGAAGCACTTAGTTTCCTGTACTTCCTGGCACTGGGTATATGTTTTCTTCTTGGGCCCTTAACTTGCCACTGTTTCTCCTCAATGTTCCTCTCCCCGAGCCTGAGTGGGCTTCTGCACCGCCCAGAAATTCATTCTTCGCCCCATTAATCTCTTCCTTTGTGACCAATTTATGTTTATATCCACCACCTGTATCGAACACCTTTGTTGGTAAGCCTCTCACTGAGAGGCTGGCACAGTCTTCTCTTGGCGAGGGCCAGGGATGATAAGTTCTGGAAAACAGTAACCCTGGCGTCACCATAGGTGACGGGCCCCACCTTCTTTGCCTTCTCAAGGATCTTAACCATGTCGGGGTAGTTGTGGAAGCAGACGAGGACGGATCTAGAGCCCCCGGGGGTACCACTCGCTCTTTGTATCCTCTCGATTTTGGATTCAACTATGGTGTTCTCATCAAAAATCTGTTTGATGATCTCATATAGGTTTCTTTTCAAGTCTCTCTCTCCGTCTCCCCATCCTTATCAGGTATCACAACGTTTCTGCAATTATTCCTCCTCTCTCTGTTCTCAAAGTCATCCATCTTTAGGATCTCTGTGCTCAATTTTGGCCATCCTACATCCACTTGTGATTATATTATGTTGAGGGAAGACTGATTGTGCTCCACCTCCTGAAGTCTCTCCTCTATCTTGTCGATCCTCTGTGTGATCCTATCGACCTTCCCACCGATGTCCGCTCTCATGCTTCTGATCTCATCTATTATTGAGGCCACGTACGTTTTCGTGGCCATGGAGTCTTCCTCCTTCTCCCGCCATGGTTCCCTTTTGATTGGTACTTCTTGTATCAATCCTCAGGGTATATCTGTAGCCTGAGAGCCTCGACGCCCAGTCCATGTGTCACCTCACACCACCAAGCGCACTGTTATGGGATTTTCCCGGCTCATAACTGATGTTGGGGAGGCTTTGCTCGTGCGGCTTAGGTACAGGTCTGAAAATGAAGGGTCCTGGCTGGTGCTCTGTACTCTGTATCCAGAGCCCCAGTGGGTGGGCATTCCCCTCCCCCACCGAGGGACACCAACCTCTGCCTCTATGGGGACAGCCTTTTCGTGCCTTGTCCGTATGTTTTAACTGGGGCATCTCCTCCACCCGTAACTCCTGATGTGCTGTGCTATGCTGTATCTGCACCAGTCACTCTGTTCCACTACTCTACCCTATTTAAATCCTAGGAGAAGAACACCTTGGATGAATTCCTCCCTCTGTCGTTGTACTGTGGCTGTCCTTGTTGAGCCACTCCAACCAGAAGGCGGGCACACGCCTCGGTCGCGGGGGCCCACACCTCCTTATGCCCTTGTGTCCACTGTATCCTTGGAGTGTTAAGAGCCCCCTGTCCCGAGTACCCCTCGGGACTTCGTACTCCTGTGGCCCTTGGCTTGTTCCACACAGGGCCTCCTACTGTTGCTGGTGGCAAGAGCGGGCTGCCTGGGGCCCCTTCTGCGTTACTTCAGGGTCTGACCCCACCCCTGTTCCCCTGGTCCCTGGGGCACCGGGGTGGAATTCACCCCCCTCCAAGGTCTTGTAGGATTGTCCTTCTGTGCCCCGATAGTCACGTTGTAGGGCGCAGGGTTATCAACTTGGTCTCTTTGGGTGCTGCTCAACCGTGGCCGCCCTAGTGAGTCACAGCCTTTGGGAGGCAGGCACACGCCCCGTACCAGCGGTCTAAGACTCCCTATGTTTCGCCTCACACCCTGGGCCTCAGCCTTGCTCCCCCCGCTGCCCAATCCTGTTGCTAAGGTCGTGGATGGCCTGATTGGGGCCCCCCATGTAACGCATCCGAGGGCTGACTTCCTCTTTTTGTCCTGGAGGGCGCTTGGGGCACTCAGGGGTGAACTCACTCTGTTACGGTCTGCTGGGAGCAGGTGTTAGATGCTGCACCACGTGGTGCAGGTGGAGGGACTTTGCCCGCTTAACTTCTCTGCATGGGAGCTGTATGCCGGGGCCACCCACCTGTGGATCGCTGGGCCGGCGGAGTGGGGCTCCTCATATGGAGCGCTGCGTGTTCCTCCCGCCGGGCCTCATGAACGACTCCCAGCCTCTCGTACTGCCAGCACTGAACACAGTGGGTGGGGAAAGTTACTTTCACTTTCCCGCTGTCTGTGCGGTTGCTCGGATCTCCGTTCCCTGGCCACCAATCTTTCAGTTTTCTTCGCCCCGGGAATCTGGGGGGGTCTCTGCCAAACTGTCCCTGCTGTATTACATCTCGGGGGAGTCAGGAAGTGGGGGCCCAAACCACTTTCTATACCTCACGGGCCGAGAGCACACATTCAGGCTTTCGACACTTGTGGGTCCCCTGGTGGTCTCCGTCCTAGGGCTCTATTCTAAACAGAAATCTAGCGAGCTACTTCTAGAGCCGTAGTACCTAAACATGGGGCTCCTGCAGCCCTAGTCTAAACAGAAATCTAGAAAACTGTGCCTAGAGTTGTAGTGTTTCACTATGGGCCTCATGCAGCCCTATTCTAAACAGAAATCTGGCAAGCTGCTTCTAGAGCCGTAGTGTCTCACCATGGGCCTCCTGCAGCCCTATTCTGAACAGAAATCTAGCAAGCTGCTCCTAGAACCGTAGTCCCTCGGGCCTCCTGCATCCCTATTCTAAACAGAATCCTAGCAAACTGCGTCTAGAGCCGTAGTTCCTCACTATACGTCTCCTGCAGCCATATTCTAAACAGAAATCTAGCAAGCTGCTTCTAGAGCCATAGTGTCTCGACATGGTCCTCCTGCAGCACTATTCTAAACAGAAATATAGCAAGCTGCTCCTAGAGCCATAGTGTCTCGACATGGGCCCCCTGCAGCACTATTCTAAACAGAAATATAGCAAGCTGCTTCTAAAGCCATAGTGTCTCGACATGGGCCTCCTGCAGCACTATTCTAAACAGAAATATAGTATGCTGCTTCTAGAGCCTTAGTGCCTCGCGATGGGTCTCCTGCTGCCCTATTCTGAGAACAGGAATCTAGTAAGCTGCATCTAGAGCTGTAGTCCATAGCCACGGGCCTCCTGGAGCCCTATTCTAAACAGAAATGTAGCAAGTTGCTTCTCATAGTGCCTTAGGTTTTCTGCTTTGCTGAAGAATAGAAGGAGAATGAAGTTTGAGTCTATACACTGAAGCCCTTAGAAAGGCAGACTTGATTTGTGAGGCAGAGGTTGTGATGGGTGCAGGCCCATTCAGAGAAAGCTCACACGCGTGCACCACAAACACCTTTTGTGGTGCATGGCCAACCTCCACACCACACCCAGCGGTTTCTTTGATCCAAACATGCATTAACCCTCTACATCCAGCAGACTGTCAGAACCATTCTTTACATGGCCTGCCAGAAAGGAGTGCTTGCCTTGCGCAGTTACCTATGCATTCTGCTCCATCCCAGGCTGCATTGCCTCTCTCCAAATATGGAGGTAGTTGTACATTTGTGTATAAGAGGTGACCTCGCCTGATTGACGCTCTTGAACGCCTTGCACTGTGTGAAGGCTTGGTGGTTTGGATTTCACTTAAGGGCCATCTTGGTTCCTCATTCCCTGCTGTATTCAGTGCTTACTTTGTGTGTGTTGGGGGGGGGGGGGTTGCCAGGGCTGAGCCCCGGCACTTATTTTCGCAGACTCAGTCTGGTTATGATGTGGTGCTCTGGAAACGTTCTTATTTATACTCTCGTGTAGTAGCTGTCACACAGCAAGGGAAAGCGGCGTGCACGGGGTGCAGTCTCTTCATCCTGGGCCGGTTCATTGTCATTCCTGAACCTAATGACCCAGATGGGCAGGACAGTGCTAGTTTTCATGGATAACAGTGAGTTGAAGGTGACAATGCTGGGTGCTCCAGTCATCTTGCATGACAATGGTGCAGGTCTTTTACTGCGGTGGGGGTTGACAACAAGAGGACAGTCACCAGCCAGCAGTAACAACATGGGCAAAGCCAGGGAAAAGGCCACTGCCTTAAAGGAGTGTCTGCCATGCGCGCCAAACTGTACACAAATATTTTGCTGCTGTGTTTGACAGGCAAGGTCAGCCCGTCAGCAATGATTTTTTCTGTATTTGTCAATTAATTTGCTATAGGAGGAAAGCAGGTTTACTTTGTTTTCTGTGAATAGATGGTCAACATGTTCCACTTGCCACCAATTGAATCCAAGCAAAATGTTAACAATGATGTTGTGTTTAAAGGATCACTCAAACATTTGCCTTGAACTAGTATGTTATGTTATTTTATGTTGATTGCTGTCTATAAATTGCGCATCTGCCACGGGTGGTGCATCCATCACCTGCAATAGCCTGTAAGAGTTGCAGGTTTTACCCTTAATATGTTGGTGCACAGCCGTGGATGGTGGGACCAGCGGGCCCGGAGTTGTCTGCCCCGATGTGTGCCAGATGTGCTAGAAAATATTCGGGCCCTGGCACATCTTTTCTTTAGAAATGAAGCACTGGTTGTATTTATTTCTGGTTGGATCAGGTCATTGCCAGTTCTCCACCAGGCAGGGGATGGGTCTGCCCTGGAACCTCTCATTGATGCAGCAGGGCCTGTCTGCCTATTGGCCTCAATCCCCGGGAGAGCCCTGTACAGACTCCGGGCCATCCAGGTTCAAGCGCTACCTTCTGGGCCTTTGCTGCAGAGGACATGATACGTGTCCTGGAACTTCGGGCCTCGGGTCTCCCTTTCTGATCTGCTGCCTGACATATATCCAGCGCCTCGAGGCCACTGCACATGGACGAGCACTAGAGCTCCTCTGAAGAAGCACTAGAAAGCATCTGCCTTGAGATTTGATTTCAAATCCCTTTTGACAGCTTGTGGTCCAGGAACTAGTAGAAACCAAAGTGTACACCTTGAATATGTCCTCCATAATCTGATACCCATAACATCTACAATGGTAAGAGCAGATACAAACGCACCGATCCCCAGCCTACAACAAAGAGACTTCCCTGTGTGCTGGAAGCCCATGTGTCGCCTGCCTGAATCTTTTCAATGGTTAGGACTTGAAAACCCTGATTTTGTCGTTTTACCAAATATTTACTTGTGTTTTTTGTATGGTATTTGTTGAGGTACTTCTTTCTATTCAAGTAAATACATTGGAATGGAATAATGGATAGCCTTATTTGATTTGCCTTTGTATTACCTGTGGGCACTGTATATCACTTCCCCCATCCACTTCCTGTGGCTTCAGCCCTTGAGGCTCGACCACTGCTACCAAAGGAAAACCACAGAAGCCAGGAGTCTTGTTTTAGCCTTCACAGTATAGTAGGAGTGCTGGGTTGTAAGGGGTCTTAAGTAGTGACAAGTGAGGACTGCCTAGCGCTCTTTCCTAGCTACAGACCTGCGAGGGGTGACATCTGCCCTGCTCTGTCTCCATCTCTGAGGATCTCTCCTTTGATCTCTCCTCGCCTCTTTCCATGTTTCCCTCCATCCCCTCTGCTTCCTCTCCATTTCTGTGGTATTCTCTCTCGGTTCCTCCCATTTCCTATCCATCCCTCTGGATCTCCTGTCACTGCCTCTCTCTCTCCACCTCTTACGCTCTCTCCCCTCCATCCTGCTCTGTTCCTATTTCTCCTGTTCTCTTCCTCTCCATCTTTCCTAAAGTCGCTCCCGTCACGGGCTCTCTCCTAATCTCCCCACCTCGTATGCTCCCTCCTCATCCCCCTGCTCTGCCCCCAGGCCTCTCCTCAGCCTTCCTAGTTTCTCTTGTCACTGGCTGCCTCTGCAGCTCTCTTCGCCTCTTATGCTCCGTCCCTGTGTCTCCTGTCCGCTCCCGTCTCTCTCCATCCTTCCTACAGTCTCTCAGCCACTGCCTCTCTCTACCTCTTACACTCCCTCCCCATCCTGCTGCTCGGCCCCTATGTCCTCCGTTCTCCCACTCCACCCTTCCTGCAGTCTCGCCTGTCACTGCCTCTCCCCCACCTCCTATGCCCCCTCTCCCTCCCTCCTGCTCTGTTCCCATGTCTCCTGTCTGCTCCCCTTCTCTCTCGCCGTCCTTCCTACGTCTCTTCTGTTACTGTCCCTTTCCTAATCTCTCAGCCTCTTATGGCCCCTTTCCCTGCCTCCTGCTGTGCTTCTGTGTCTCCTGCTCACCCATGCTTTCTTCTCATCCTTCCTACACTCCTACAACACTGCCTCTCGCCCCTAATCTTCACATCCTCCTGCTCTGTCCCCATGTCTCCTGTTCACTTACGCCTCTCCTCATCTTTCCTAGTTTCTCCTGCCACTGGCTGCCTCTCTCTCTCTTCCCATGTCTCCTGTCTGCTCCCCTTCTCTCTCGCCGTCCTTCCTACGTCTCTTCTGTTACTGTCCCTCTCCTAATCTCTCAGCCTCTTATGGCCCCTTTCCCTGCCTCCTGCTGTGCTTCTGTGTCTCCTGCTCACCCATGCTTTCTTCTCATCCTTCCTACACTCCTATAACACTGCCTCTCGCCCCTAATCTTCACATCCTCCTGCTCTGTCCCCATGTCTCCTGTTCACTTACGCCTCTCCTCATCTTTCCTAGTTTCTCCTGCCACTGGCTGCCTCTCTCTCTCTTCCCATGTCTCCTGACTGCTCTCCTTCTCTCTCGTCATCCTTCCTACGTCTCTTCTGTTACTGTCCCTCTCCTAATCTCTCAGCCTCTTATGGCCCCTTTCCCTGCCTCCTGCTGTGATCCTGTTTCTCCTGTTTACTCGTGTTCTCCTCCCATCCTTCCTACACTCCTATGCCACTTCATTTGACCCCTAATCTTCCCACCTCGTAAGCTCCCTTCCATCCTCCTGTCTTCCTATCTCAAGTTCTCCCCTTCTCTTTCCCATCTTTTCTGCAGTATCTCCTGTCACTGCCTCTTAGGCCCCCCCTCTCCATCCCTCCTGCTCGGCTCCTCTCCACTAATACTGTCTCATCATGTTTCCTAGTTTACCTTGTCCCTGCCTGCCTCTGAAGCTCTCTTCGCCTCCCCATCCTCTTGCTGTGCGCCTCTGTCTCCCACTTCTCTCTCTTTCCACCCTTCCCAAAGTCTCTCCCATGACTGCCACTCTCTCTGCCTCTTATGCTCCCTCTCCATCGCTCCTGCTCTGCGCCTATGTCTCCTACTCTCACCATGCTTCCTACAGGCTCTTTTGTTTGCTCCCGGTCTCCCCTGCTCTCTCCGCCTCTTGTGGTTCCTCATCATCCCACCTGCTCGCTCAGCATCTCGGCAGCTCTCTTGCACCCCTGCTCCTTCGCTATCTCTCCATCTACTCCCTATTTCAGCTGCTCCCTCAGTATTGCTCCTAGCTCTCAATTCCTACTCTCTCTCCGATGCATAAATAGGATAAGGCCTGAGCGGGCAAGTCCCATCCAAAATCTGTAAATGCCCACTCAGCAGTGCTATGTGGGCATTTACAGATGCTAATGTCTCTGCGGTGGGCCCAACTACATTAGCTTCAGGCCCCACTTGTTGGACAATCCTGGATACGCCTCTGCTCTCTCCTTCAAGTGTGCTCCCAGCTCGCCTCCTTCTCTCTGACAATCTCTCTCTAGGTGGCTGGGAGTCTTTCTCCTGTGCTCTCTTTGCTGCCCTCATGCCATCTCTCTGATGTGATCTCAGTCTCTCTCTGGTATTCTCCAGCTGACCTCTAGCTCTTCAGTCCTCTCCCTGCCTGGCTCTCTCTTCTGATCAATATCTCTCCCATTGCTTAATTTGTGAGAAAATAGGTGGGAGGGCCCAAATATTTTCTAGCACGGCCGTGACACACCCGGGTGGCCACTACCCACGTCTGCTCCATACAGTGTCAACATATTTGGGGTTAAAGCTGCAACTCTCACTGGTTCATTGAAGGTTATGATGATCTAACTCTGGCATTGTTGACAATAGCATATTAGTTGTGGATCTTGAAATAACGTAAATGTTTAAGTATTTCTTTAAAACACATTGTTAACATTTTGCTCTGATTCTTTCAATGGCAAGTGGAATATATTGACCATCTAACCACAGACAAAAGAGCAAAGAGCAAACATGCTTTCCTCTTATGGCGAATTGATGGACAAATGCAGGCAAAGTCATTAGTTCAATAATGACATTTCCTGTCAAACACTAAGGTCTTCTTATGTAGGTTGTCACTCGTGACAGGCACTCCTCTTAGACATCGGCCGCTTCTCTGCCCTTGTCCCTACGTTGGGTCTGCTCACTGGTGACGGTCCTGTTGTTGGCAACCCATCCTGCTGTGGCAGTGCTGCTGGTTATTAAGGTAGAGAATTTGCGTCAATGTCATGCAGGCTGAGTGGAGTAGTGTGCAGGCATGGCTAGCATGAGTGACAAGCATTGTCACCTTCCAACTTATGAAAATGGCAAGCCATGAGCTGCCAACCTACGCCACACTGTGGTTGCTTGTTGTCTTACTACGACTGACTGACAATTAAAAAAATAAAACTGCCAAAATACAACTTAATCAAACTGGGCCCAGAAATAAGTGCCAGTGCTCAGAAATAAGTGCCAGGACGTAGCCCTGCCATAAACCCCCACACATTAAGCACGGTCTCTCTCCTAATTTCTCTCCATCTCTACTGTGCTCTCCGTGTGGGCAATCTCCTACTCTCTGCACACCTGTCGCCCCCTCCTGTTTTCTCAACTGAATCTCCCCATCTATCTCTGTGTTTCCACATTTCTGTCTCTCTCTCATACACTCACTACCACTTAACTTTTCCTCCGCCTCTTCTGCGCTCTCCATTTCTTCCCTTCCATCTCACGTGCCATTCGTATTCCCGCCTGGCTCTCCCGGTTCCCTTCTCCTCTTCCCCATCTCTCCCATCTCCTTCCTATTTGCTCACTGTCTCGCTTCTGTGTTGCTCTCTCTCTCTCTCTCCTGTTTAATTCCATCTCTCGCTCCCAATCGATCACCGACTACTGTGCCCCACTCGCCTGTGGACTTTTTCGCTGCCCCACCTGTTCTCCACTATTGCATTCCCTTTTGTCTACCCGTTCCCCTTCTTTGTTGCACTCCCCTGTGCCTCCTGCGCCCTCCTTTGTTCCCCCACCCCCTCAATTTTCCATACTTGCTTACCTACTCTGCTGCTTTCCCCTGTGCCTACTGCTCTCTCTTATTGTCTCCCCAGCCTTCTCTCCCTTTCCCTACTCCCTCGCCTACTCTCTGCTCTCCCCCGTGCCCCCTGTTCTCTCCCCTGCCCTCCTCGCCTTCTCTCTGCTCTCCCCTGTGCCTCCTGTTCTCTCCCCTGCCCTCCTCGCCTTCTCTCTGCTCTCCCCTGTGCCTCCTGTTCTCTCCCCTGCCCTCCTCGCCTTCTCTCTGCTCTCCCCTGTGCCTCCTGTTCTCTCCCCTGCCCTCCTCGCCTTCTCTCTGCTCTCCCCTGTGCCTCCTGTTCTCTCCCCTGCCCTCCTTGCCTACTCTCTGCTCTCCCCTGTGCCTCTTGGTCTCTCCCTGGCCCTCATCCTCTTCTCCCTGCTCTCTCGCCCGGCTGCTTATGTCCCCTGTGCCCCCGACTCTCCCATTGCCGCCCCTGCCTTTCACTCCCTTTCCCGACTCCCTCGTCTACTCTGCTGCTCCCCCCCGTGCCGCCTGTTCTCTCCCCTGCCCTCCTCGCCTTCTCTCTGCTCTCCCCTGTGCCTCCTGTTCTCTCCCCTGCCCTCCTCGCCTTCTCTCTGCTCTCCCCTGTGCCTCCTGTTCTCTCCCCTGCCCTCCTTGCCTACTCTCTGCTCTCCCCTGTGCCTCTTGGTCTCTCCCTGCCCCTCATCCTCTTCTCCCTGCTCTCTCGCCCGGCTGCTTCTGTCCCCTGTGCCCCCGACTCTCCCATTGCCGCCCCTGCCTTTCACTCCCTTTCCCGACTCCCTCGTCTACTCTGCTGCTCTCCCCTGTGCCTCCTGTTCTCTCCCCTGCCCTCCTTGCCTACTCTCTGCTCTCCCCTGTGCCTCCTGTTCTCTCCCCTGCCCTCCTTGCCTACTCTCTGCTCTCCCCTGTGCCTCCTGTTCTCTCCCCTGCCCTCCTTGCCTACTCTCTGCTCTCCCCTGTGCCTTCTGTTCTCTCCCCTGCCCTCCTTGCCTACTCTCTGCTCTCCCCTGTGCCTCCTGTTCTCTCCCCTGCCCTCCTCGCCTTCTCTCTGCTCTCCCCTGTGCCTCCTGTTCTCTTCCCTGCCCTCCTTGCCTACTCTCTGCTCTCCCCTGTGCCTCTTGGTCTCTCCCTGGCCCTAATCCTCTTCTCCCTGCTCTCTCGCCCGGCTGCTTCTGTCCCCTGTGCCCCCGACTCTCCCATTGCCGCCCCTGCCTTCCACTCCCTTTCCCGACTTCCTCGTCTACTCTGCTGCTTTCCCCTGTGCCCCCTGCTCTCTGCCCTGCCCTTCTCGCCCTTTCCCTACCCCCTTGCTCTCCCTTGCCCTCATCCTCTTCTCCCTGCTCTCTCGCCTGGCTGCCTCTGTCCCCTGTGCCCCAGGCTCTCTCCCATTGTCTCCCCTGCCCTTGTCCCACTTTCCCTGCTCTCTCCCTGCCCTGATGCCCTCCCATCCTTTTCCCTTCTCCGTCGCTGCTGCTGTCTCCCCTGCCCTCCTCGTCCTTTCCCTACCCCCTCGCCTTCTCTCTGCCCCCCCCCCCCCCGCCCCGTGCCTCTTGCTCTCTATCCCTTCATGTGCGTGCCTGCCTGGGTCTATTTCCCCACGTTTCTGTGACTCGCTCCTCATCTCTCTGAACTCTCTTCACAGTTCCCTTCCCATAATTCTCGAGCTCACGCCGTCTAAATCCGCCTCACTCTCCAACTCCTGCCACTGCCTCTCTTGCTGTCAATCGGTCCTCTCTGATCTCTCGCACGGCTCTTCCCCTCTGCGTTGCTCCTGCCCCCCCCCCCCCCCCCCCGCCATGTGCCCAGCCCATCTCTTCTGCTCTTTCACCCCCACCCGCTCTCTTGCTTTCTCCCGCGTTTCTCTCCATCCCTCTCTTCTGCTTCCTCGTGCTCTCTCCACTCGCCAATCTCACTTTTTCTCTCTCCTCATCTCTCCTCTGTGGGAGGCACCTCCCTACCCCCAATTCCTTCCTCCGGTCGCCACTCCCGTGCCTCGGGGTCTCTGGCTTACCTCTCAGTGCGACTCTGGTGTTCCCATTGCTTGTCGATTACAAGAGGCTGCGAGGGGCCGAGGCCCCCTCCATCACTGCATCTCTTGATCTCCATGGCAACAAGGACGCTGCTCCTTGTCAGTCGGCATTGTGTACCGGAGAGCGGGGGAGGAGGCAAAGGGACGCCGGGGGGAAGTCGACTGTGGATGTAAGGCGGGAAGGGGCTGGGCCTGGAAGGAACGGATATCGGGAGGGGAGCAAAGGAGAGAAAAGGGAGAGGGGCTACGTCCCTAGGCCACTTGGGTAAAGGAGATAAATGAGGGGTTCAGTGGGGGAAAAGAAAGTGGGGGTATGAATCAAGGGGTGCGATTAGAGGGAGGGGGCACCGGTACGTAGAAAGGGGAGATGGAGGGGAAGGGGTTGGGAGAGGCCCGAGAGGGTTAGAGGATCGCTGGGGACAGCAGGCAGAGAGAGGCTACCGAACGAGGACAAGTGTTCATTGTGGGATGACGTGACCGCCCCCCCCCACACTCTTAAGTTCTTGATTGCCCTCGATCGAGACAGCCTAAGCCAGGGGGGGGGGGGGGACGCGGCCGCATCCCTGGGGGGCTATGAGAGGCCAGCATGAAATGTAAAAAAAAAATCAAAATACATTTTTTTTTTGATTGGAAGAAGTGGGTGGGGCGGTTCACATGGTCGGGCTGAAGCATGAAACTGTCTCGGGCACCCATGAAAAAGTGGCCCACAGTTGTAAATGGATATTCATTCCTTTAGTCACAGACTGTTTGAATAGTACCCACGGGGGTGCTTTGTGTTAAAATGTAAGTAAATTGTGATATTAAAAGAATATTTATTCAGCAACAATGGTCAAAATTACTAAGTGCACAGTGAAGTAACTCATCAAACTGGCCCACATTGGCCAAAAGGTGGCCCATTTTGACTGGCCCACACTAGCATTTTGGATTTTTGGTACAGGCATTGTGTTGTAGCTTGATCTGTGTATGGTCTGAGTGAATGCAGGGCCTCATGGAATGGTGAGGTGGGGCCTGGAGTGTTGGAGGCTTGGGAGTTCCACAGAGTGATGGTTGGGACTTGGAGTATCGCAGGGAACCAGGACAGATGCTTGTGACCTCCTCTCCTATCTTTTCATGATCTGCATCTATGTAACTAAGCAAATAAAGCATCTTCTCTTTGTACTTACCTGGGTCAGCCTGCTTCCTGCTCCATGTCATCTCTGATCCAGGCATATCTTGCAGGAGGCAAGATACTACACATTGCCCTATAGGCCAGTCCGAGCCTGACAGTAAGATAGCTCAGCGGGTTGAGCACTCGCTGTTGCGATCTGAACGTGATCTGCAGGTCGCAGGTTCGAATCCCGGCAAGGCCAACTCAGCCTTTCATGCTTCCGAGGTCGATAAATGAGTACCAATTTTGGTTGGGTGATATTGTACATAAATATTTGCTCTGTAAAGCGCTTTGGATTAAGGTGCTATATAAATAACACATCATTATCATCTATAATGGCGAGGGGGCCCCCTCGCCCATTATGGAGGAGCTAAGGAGCCAGCCCAGCAAAACAATGGGACTGCTCCTGGGCTGGCTGAACTGTCAAAGGGAAACACAATTTCCCTTTGACAGTTCAGTTTAGTACCCCAGCCGCATATGCTCACTGAGCCATGCAAGTGCTGGGGCATTTTGCTTCGCCAGCATTGCATAGCTCATTGGAAATGCTGGCTGGGGCACTGCATGCTTGTATGTGCGAGGGGGAGCTCCTGCGTCTCTCGCACATATGGACAGAGCAGCCTGGAGCAGGGCGTTTCAGCACCCACACGCAGACCAATGCAGAAGGCACGTTTATGTTCATTTTTTAAATTTAAACATGTGTAAAGATGCGTGTATGCTTGTGTTATGATGAGTGAGTGTATGGTGATGGGTGCTCATATGAATGATAGAGTGATTGGTGTATGTGTGTGTATGTGTTAGTTTGTTTTGGTCAGTTGAGCTGATTTTGGCAAGTGATGGATAGAGGGGGGAAGGAGGGTTGTACAACAAAGGCATTTTAAAAATGCCTAAATGCCTTTATTGCACAATCCCCCTACCCACCTGCCAAAATCAGCTCTCCTGAGGCGCGGTGGAGCCCAGGGGACAGGGATGGTATTTTTTTACTGGACCTCTATGACAGATGTCCAGTAAAAAATGTCATGCCTCCCCCCTGGGCTCCCCAGCACCAATTGCAAACTGTTTGGCTATTTACCCATTTTTTTTAAAGTATGCTCTACAACTGTCATGATCTCTGCTTCCAAAAGATCAGGACTTGCCCGACTCCCTTGGAAGCAGACCCATAACCCCGGTTCCGAGTGCCAGCCAGTCCCAATTGGGACCTTTTGGACCCTGTCCTGGCGCCAGTGGCACCAGGCTCATAAAGATGCCCAGTCCCAGCGCTGGAAGCGCCGGGCTCATAATGCTTGGGTGGACTTACCTGCAGCAGACCATGCTGCTTACTTACCTGCCAGTTGAACCCCTGATCCTCTTCTGTTTGGGACTACTTTTCCAGTTGGGTGGGGCAGGAGCCACTCCCTAGGTTCAGAACACTGGAACTCTTCTGGAAAGCAGGAACTCTTTTCTTACCTAGGCGTGGCTGTGGAAGGAGACACCTAAGCACTACAGGAGGCTATTTAAACCACACCCGATGGATGAATCTTGCTTTGCGCTATTCTGCATTCTCTGCAGCAGAACGCTCATCGTGTCTTCTGCTTCTGATCCTGGGCCTAAGGGAACAAAGGCTTACCATCCTGGAATCCAGTCTTCAGCAGCACCTGTAAAGACAAAGAAAGAACAGGTTAGCACTACGGTCTTCAGTGGCAGCGCATCTCTTACCTGGTCCATCGGCTGTCACCAACGCCTCGCGCTGCATTCCGGCATCTGAAAGACAAAGGCTTACCTACTCTTCGCATGCTCCGGAGGTCTTCGCACTGCATTCCGGCATCTGAAAGACAAAAGCTTACCAGCTCTTCGCACGCTCCGGAGGCCTTCGGCGCTGCATCCCGCATCTGAAAGACTAAAGAAGGTGCGTTTAAAGACATTGGGCAACTTTATTACTCACGTGCCATTACTCCTTCCCACGCCGAATCCAGTGGGTATTCCAGCACCCTTCAGCTTCTCTAATGCTCCGAACTTGTACCTGCAAGATAAAAGGGACAGTTAGTGCGCATCGTGAAGCAGGCTACAAGCGCTTACTTACGTGCTTCCAGGCGCTTCTATTCCTCACCCGGGAATCGATCCTCAACTCTCATCAGCCCGCCATCTGCCATCGCCGGAACCCTGCAAAACAAGAGATATCATTACAAAAGACTTTTAAGACATTTGAAGTGCCCAGAACTTACCGTTCGTGCAGTTAACGACGGACAGCAGTCCTCTGAGGTCAAGAGGCCTGCACCCTTATCCAGTGAAGAAACTGGTTACGGCACCCTGCCCCGAGGCAGATGGAGAGCTCGGCGTTCACTTACCTAAGGTGAGAGCTTTAACCTTTGGGGTTCTACAGGTGAAGAGAAAGGGAAGAGGAGAGAGGCACCCAATAACCCCAGTTCATTAATCCCATATTTTCTATCTGCATACATCTTACTCTTCGAGTCAGACATACAGTGCACAGAGGTCCAGCCCAAAGAGCCAACCGTGTGTTACACATCACCTTTGAAGATACGGCATTCACCCAGTCAAGACCGGCGCCTCTGCGGGAATCAGGTGAGCGTTACAACAACGCAACATTTTAACCCATTATTTTAAAAAGAATTCACGGAGGGACAACCAACCAAACCCCCCTTCATTGGTTCAGGCTCCCTCACTGCGCTCGGTTGCTATGGCATTTTTGGGGGAAATAGTTATGCCCCTCCACTTAAAAAATTCACCAGCCGCCACTGGCCCACGGACTGTGTTGGGAACGGGATGGGGGGAGTCCAGGGACTGTGGTGGGAGCAGGGTGGACGGGAACCATGGGATAGTGGTGGGAGCAGGGTGGGGAGAGCCCAGGGTGAGTGATGGGGTGGGGAGAGCCCAGGGACTGGGTAGGAGTGGGATGAGGGGAATAGGGTGCAGTGATAGCACGCAATAGTTCATAGCCATTTGTACATACTATCCATTTGGCATTTTTGGGGGGGCCCGGCCTGCCCAAATTTTGCTCAGGGGGGTCTGGGCCAAAAATGTTTGAAGACCACTGGTCTAAGCCCCCGCCCCTTGCAGGCTGGCCTAACTCCAGACTCTGGTCCTTCCCTACTGACCAAGTGGGCCTTCTGAAGACTGACCTGAGCTCCTCCCTCAGGTGGCACAGGGACCCGCTGAAACCCAGCATAGAGTGCAGGCCCCTGTGGCTTATGCCAGGCATCTGTGCAGTGGCACAGGGACCCACTGAAACCCAGCATAGAGTGCAGGCCCCTGTGGCTTATGCCAGGAGCCCGTCCTGTGGTACAGGGACCCACTGAAACCCAGCATAGAGTGCAGGCCCCTGTGGTTTATGCCAGGAGCCCGTCCTGTGGTTCAGGGACCCACTGAAACCCAGCACAGAGTGCAGGCCCTTGTGGCTTATGCCAGGCACCCCTGTGGTGCACGGGGACCCACTGAAACCCGGCATAGGGTGCAGGCCCCTGTGGCTTATGCCAGGCGCCCGTCCTGTGGTACTGGGACCCACTGAAACCCAGCATAGAGTGCAGGCCCCTGTGGCTTATGCCAGTCGCCCGTCCGGTGGCACAGGGACCCACTGAAACCCAGCATAGAGTGCAGGCTCCTGTGGCTTATGCCAGCAACTGCTGCAGTCAAACGCAAACCTTTCTACTCTACTTTTTTTTTTAATTTTTTTTTTTTACTTGTTTATATCTAATTAAGATTTTACAAGGATCTTTCTTTGGTTGTGAAGCTTCTTAAGATTATGGTAGTGGGACTTCGGAGGCCAATCTTTGTTCGTTAGTCAACTGGTTGCATTCTGTCAAGGCTGCTTGCAGTATCTTGGCTGTTGCTATAGTCCAAGACGTCCTGCCTCCGCCAATTAAACGTGGCCACCAATGCTCTTCTTCCGGCTCTGTAAATGAGCTCAGCGTTTCTCGTAAATAATCTCGGCATATTTTGGACATTGCCTGGCAGCCGGTGAGCAGGTGTCTCACGTTTTCAATTTGGTCTGATCTTTTGCATAGTCTACAAATGTTGTTTTCCTACTGGCCTCTGATTTGGAGAATCTCATTTGTAGCTAATAGGTTCAACGTGCTCTTAGGAAGAGTTGGCGAAGAGGTCTACTCGGGAATCTTCTCGGGAACTGAGCTGTTTCTTTCCTTTTTAATGTATACAGTGGAAGCTGTTTCAGAAGTTTGTTTTCCGCCGCCTTTTCCAGAGTTGCGATCCAGTCTAAGTCAGCCAGTTTCTTTTTGATTTTCATTGGGTTTTCAATTAGATCCGCTTCGGTGCAGGCTACTTGACCTAGTTTGAGCTTTATCTTTGCTGTCCATTTCTTAAGCATTTTGCACTTTTCTATGGCGCTTTCTTCTTTGATTAGTTGGTATAGCGGGAGGCATTGCGGGATGATGGTTTTCCGGTAAAGCGCAATACTATTTGCTTCCACCATGGCTCTGAGCGAAGTAAGTCCAAGTTCCCTCCTTATGCCGGCCATTGCCGTTGATTTGGGTTGGTTCGGAAATGTCTTCCAAAAGTAGCCCTCTAGCCTTAGCCAGAAAGCATCAGGGATTTCCGGCATTGCCTCGGTACCGTATGTGAGTGCCGGAACTACTTTCGCCTTGTAAAATTTGATGGTTGGAATTAGAGAGAATCTTCCATATTTTTTCTCCAAAATGTTAGCTTGCGTCGATAATGATCTCACTGTCGCCCACAGATGGGCTTGCATGCTAGCTTCTTGCAGTGAATTGTCTATGAGAACTCCCAAGAATTTGAATTTTGATATTGTCTCGATCGGGACTTTTTCCATCGTCCATTTGAAGGTGTTTTATTTCTTTGTTGTTTTTCCTAAGATTAGGATTTTTGTTTTTTCCTTATTTACCTCCAAGTTTGAGTGCTTTATGTAGTCTGACAGATTGTCTAATTGTCTCTGCAGTCCTATCTGCGTCAAGTCCATTAGGACGATGTCATCTGCATATGTGAAACGTGGCATTGGTATATTCCCTATTTTCGAGGGGAAGGCTCTCACCGTGGCACATATGTCTTTAAAGTCTCCCATGAAGGCGACAAACAAGACTGGCGCCAAAGGGCAGCCTTGTTTGAACCCCTCCGTGTTGGAATTTTGCTGGACAGGAAACCTTTTGTGTTTAACTTCACTCATATGTAGCGCTTTAATCGGTGCCAAAATGGTTTGCGGACAGTTCCAGGTGTTCAGTTTCGTCCATAAGAGCTCTCTATCAACACGATCAAAGGCCTGGGTCAGGTCGATGAAGGCCACAAAGACTTTGGCCGAGGCCTCTATAGCTTTGTTCTTGATTATGCTAAGGAGCATGATGTTTATTGTCGTTGATGAGTTTTTTTTTTAAGCCTGCTTGAAACGGGTCATTTCACGGTGCCTCTGTCGCCCATGTCTGGAACCTCTTTAAGAGAAGCATACTGAAGATTTTGCCAATTGTATCAAGAAGGGCTATGGGCCGGTAATTACAAGGATCAGACTTATCTCCTTTTTTGTATATGGGTACCACATTTGCAGATGTCCAGGATCCTGGTATTACTCTTGATTTTTCGCATTGCTTGAATACCAGGCTGATGAAAGGGATCCATTGTTTTTGAAAAGTTTTTAAGTCAATGTTAGTGACGCCGTCAGGGCCTGGTGCTCGTGAGTCTTTCAGTTTCCTGATTGTTTCTCTGATGTCTTCTTGATCGGATACATCCACCCATGGGCTATCCTGTTGGCTTAGATCTGGGCCGTCGGGAGCCTTTGGTTTTCTGAAGAGAGCTTCGAAGTGCGTTGACCATTTTTCTTCACTCACACAGTTTGATAGTTCGTTGATTTTGTGTTCCGTTCTTCTTTTTAGAAGTGACCAGAATTCTCTGGCGTTTTTCCCCGCTCCATTTCTTAATATCTCTTCTGAGTCTTTCTGGTAGAGATTTATTCGATGAGTTTTAATCCAAGCCTTATATCTTTTTTCCTCTAGTGCCACTTGGGCTACTAGTTCAGGTGAGTTGTACTTTTTTGCTTTGCGTTTTAATTGTCTCAGGCTTGCACGTTTCGCCACGATTTGTTTGTCGTATTGATGGAGCGCTGGTTCTACCTTTCCAGTCCTTGTGTGGGGGTGGGTACTTTATAGGGGCTCAGCAGTGGTCGATAGTCAATGACTGTTTGGTCGTGTTCAGCTGCTTTTGATTTAGTTTTGTAGTTTCTCAACAGGTCTTCAACTCTTGCTGCAGTCAGTTTTAGGCGATTGCCCTGTGCGTTGGATTCTATTTCTGAGTTCATTTTTGGGTTGGGACCCACTGTCGAACTCCATGCTGCTCTCAGGAGATTTTGATCACTTGGTTCAGTGCGTATAACTTCGAATTCAGTTATCACTTCTAACATCGCCTCAGACGCATAGATGTAGTCTAAAGTGCAGTTTAAGTCTCCTCTCTCCCAAGTTGGTGGTCTACTGGGGAGGGGGAAAGTCTGGTCTAAGTTGTGGAAGCCTCTTGATGACATCAGGTTGTTCCACAGTTCTCCTCTTGATTCTACTGCAGTTTTTCTTCTGTGGATCCTGAGTTTGATTGCGTTTTTCTGTTTCAAGTTTAGATCTCCACAGATGATTACATGAGAGATTTTTTTTCCGCATATATCCTGTCAATTTCTGTTTCCAGTATTGTTAAGAACTTCTTGTCAGAGATTGCTTGTGGATTCCAATAAGTATTGATGATTGCAATTTCTGTTGCTGTTTTTTTCCCCCAAGTGTTTCTCGTGTGTTGTCCATGACATTCTGATCGCTTGGTGGTGGCTTGAGGACGTCATGGTTTCTATGATGTTTAGTCCACTGTCCACTCTGATTGTCACCAGGAGTCCTGATGACGGGCGCCCCAGTCTGTTCTTGTTTGCCGATGCAAAAGCAATCTCATAGCCCTCGAGCGCTGGTTTCTCAATTAACCAATGTTCTTGTAGTGCGATTATATTGAAAAGGCCCAAGTCCGGGCCCCCACGTGTCGTAAGATGCTTGTACCCACACGCGTTCCATGAGGCGTTCTGTATCGATTTTTCTTTCACTGGTCGAGTCGTTGGAGATGTTGATTTTGTTGCCCCTTCTCCCAAGGCCGTTGGTTGCTATTTGTGCAGGGTTGCAATAAGTGATTTTGGCAACCATGCCCAGAGTGGTTTCGTGGTTGCCGAAGACCTGAACTGGTTTTCTGCCCCATTTGAGGGGTTGTTAGAGTGGACTGCCTGTTCTAAAGTCTTGGTATCCACTGAGATGGACCTTTCATGACTTGTTGATTTAGATAGTGTATTGCTTTCTTTTCTGTTTTCCTCGATTTTGCTTTTTTCAGCTGTTCTTGGCGCAGCTGTCCTTTGTGTCTGCTTTTCTTTTGATGTCTCTGAGACTTCTTTGTCATGATGCAACCTGTTGTCTTTATAGAGTGATTCCTTTCTAGACACAAAGTGCGGTTTCTTTTCCTTGATTGTTCGCGGTGTTTTGGGTGTGTTCGGGGCTCTCTTAGGTGTAATCTCTGTTAGCCAGAGGCCTTTCTCTGCTAATAGGTCTTGGGCCACTTTGAGTTGGAATCCATTTTTCTTGGTTCTTATGTGTAGGTACCATTTTGCCTTGCTCCCTGAGTGATATGGTTCCACTAAAGTTAGGTCCTCTGTTGACAAGTGATGAACTGACCGAAGTTGTCTGAACATTTTCTAAACTGTACTTCTGTTCAGGATTATGTCCTCTTTGTTATCTCTTGTTTGTTCAAGTTTCAAGGTTATAGATAAGTATCCAGTTTCAGACAGTGTCTTTCTTGGGTGAGCGTGGTCGGCGTGCTGTCTTGAGTCAATTCTCTCATCTAAGGTTGTGTGAAAATGGTGTTTTTTTTCTCGCCCTGCATAATGATCTTGCTGATAACTTTTCCTGGGTTGAACAGTGGGTTGCTGTGTTCGTCTATTGGAGTACCTGTCCGCTCTTTGATCCGGGGAGGTTCTAGCATCGTCTTCGCGTGTTTTTTCTTTCCTCTCCCGTTCCCGTCTTGGGATTTTATCTTGGTAGTCGTTTGTAGAGCCTTTGCGTGTCGTCTCTTGGTATTGGGTACGTGTCTGGAGGTCTGCCTTTCTAGATGTCTGTTGGCTCATTTCTTTAGTATTCAATTCGACATCCTCCT
Source organism: Ambystoma mexicanum (assembly GCF_040938575.1). Lineage (NCBI taxonomy): Eukaryota > Metazoa > Chordata > Amphibia > Caudata > Ambystomatidae > Ambystoma > Ambystoma mexicanum. The sequence continues at coordinate 1,120,387,085 of NC_090923.1, read as the reverse complement.
CTAGTTCTTCGTAGATGGAGATGTCCATCATTTCTCTGTACGTCAAAAAATCATCAGCCGTGGTTGGGGACTTATTTAGTTGCTTTGGTGATTGGTTCATGGGTTCATGTGTGTGTTTTGTTTTTCTTTTTTGTCACCCCCGGTTCATTCACTGTTGTTCGGGCTAGGCTTCTGCTCTGAGGTTGGTTTTTATCTTCCTTTTTTTTGTGGCGATAATCTTTTGCTTGTCATTTCCTGTGGTATTTTGAAGAGTATTTGATTTGTTTTTTGACCGTTTATCTTTGTGGTCAAGGTTCCTTCTTTACTGTTGTTCTTTTTTTCTGGTGTTGCTTCTTTCTTTTTTTGCAGGCCTAAGGATGATGGTCTGTCCACTTCTGTCATGTTTGGATTGAAGTTGAAAACCTTGTTCTGTGGCAAAGGGAAGATGTGGGCGTTTCCCGGGTTGGTGTTAAAGATGCTGAAGGCCCCTTGTGTTTGAGATTCAGCGTTTGCCGTTTGTTTGGTCAAATCGATAGCACTTGTTAAGAACAGAGTCTGTGTTGACACATTTTTTGATGAGGGTTTTTTGCCCTGATTTTTCTTTGCTACATGTTCTGTTTCTTCTAGCGTGCGATGTTTCTGATTTTCCTTGTTTTTCGAGGTGGTAAATTCTTCGAAGCGTTTTTCCGATGCCTTCACGTAGCCTTCCAAGTATATCAGTTTTGTCAGTGTCATTGCGGAGACTGTTGTTTGGTCTTTCATCGAGTCGTTTAGAGCTTCGTACAGTTTACAGAATGGAGCAAGGGCGATGGTGATAGCGGACATAATGGTGGTCAGGTCCAATTTTTTTGTTGACATCTCTTTTTGGCCCAAACTGTCTCTGCCGTTTCTAGTAAGGCAGCCCAGTGGAGAGTCTAAGCACTGGTCAAATGATTGCCGATGTGAGGGTGGTGAGGACAGATTTCTTCTCTGCCCCATTTTCTTATTGATTACATAATCACTTTCCTCTACCAAGTTTGGACTCTCCACATCATTTATTCTTTCCTCTCGGGTTTTGTTTTTTGGTCGTGGTGGTGTCTACAGTCCAAAGTCTCTAGAGGGAAGCTCTTTTGGCGAGGATGGGTCTTGGACGTCTCCCTTGCAGTCCAGCCTAACTGGGCTTGCTGATGTCAGTGAAGTACTTGCAGGAACGTTTTGTGACACCTTTGGTGATGATATCGCAGGCGTTGGGCTTCTCTGGTCCTGGGTTTCGGTGATTGCTGAGGAGTTGGTTTCTTTATCACTGTTCTCTGTGTTGTGCGTGCTATTTGGAGTTCCTTTTTTGTTCGCCTTTAGTACGTGCTGGTTTGATGGATCCGCAGGCACTGATTTAGGCTCTTCTGCCCCTACTTTGTATGTGGTCCCTGAAGCTACCACCAACTTGGCTCCATGAAGTGGGCTTTTCACCAAGCTTGGGGGCTTTTCACTTGATGTTTCTTCAATTGTTGCCGTTTTGCGTGATTTGGGCGGCGGGGATGTTTCTTTTATTGCTTCCAAGATTTCTGCATTGGATAATTCCAGGATATCATATTTTCATTTTCCTTGGCTTTTAAAAAAGTCCATCAGCGAATTGATCTGCCCCTTTTTAAGAGACGTCTTTCTGGCATGTGTTCTTTGCTTATTTTCCTTGTTCGTCATTCCTTTTTTGTTTTTTTCATGTGTTCTTTTCATTTGTCCTCCTTTTGTTTTTTGATCTTGGGGAGGGGAAGTCGTGGTTGTTTCTTCATCTATCTCCATCCATATATCTTTTGAGGACGATTTGTTCTTGTTTTTCATTCTTAGTTGTGCATTCGTTGACTTCCTTTTTGTGTTATACTTTGTTTTTCTTTTTTTGATATTTTGATTTTTCGGGGAAGTGGCTACAATGTTTTCTCCTTCCACACTGATTCCATCTGTTGTAATAGTTTGAGTTTTGTCCTTTGTTGGTCTTTGGGAGGGCGCTTCCCTCTCATCAGGTACTGTTTCCTTTTGCGCCTCTACTCCCTCTGGCTGTGTAATCTGAAAGTCCTTTGCCAGAGGGTGGCGCTGGTCTGCAGCATCCGAAGCCCAATGGACTTGGGCTGTAATGCAGCTTGAGGCCACACGAGGTGCATCCTCCAAATCTGGTACCGATGCCGGCTTCACTGGTCCCGGAGTACCGCTCCACTCGGGACTCTCTGACTGCTCCTGAGCACCGGCTCCCCCCGGGCGAGGCGTCCCAGAGCCCCCCCCCGCTCCCCACGGAGGGAGAGGGGACCGGAGCTGCCTCCTCTGAGGTAAGCCGTTTTTTTGTTTCTTCCGTGCACAGACATCGCTGCTGCCACTTTTGTTTGTTCTGCGGTAATCCCCCTTACTTCCCTCTCGTGTAGCCCGCCCTCGTCTGCCCTCCGGCTGGCGATGGGTGGGGAACGAAGTCAGAGTTAGGCGGGGGGAAGCCGTGAGTCTCAGTGGGCGCTCTGCTGTGTCCGACCGTCTAGGGCTTAACCCCTTCTCTGAGAGCGAGGCAGCCCTCGTTTCCATGTTTAAAAAGACTTTGTTTTGAGATTTGTTTTGACTTATGCTGGGGGCAATGTTTATGGTGCTTTCATCTTCGCTACGCCTGAGGTTCACTGCCAAATGCACTAGCAGTTGCCGCCTGGGCGGGCTGATATCAAATGTTCTTATTGTTTCCCGCCTTTCCCGGGTGGAAGTTTGAAGGTTTTGCGACTGAAGGTGTGGGCATGAGCAGTCTTGGGAATTCGCCCCAAACCTTTGCGTTGGGCGGGAGATGCGCAGGGGTCTTTTCTCCCTATTTTCCTCTACGGGGATGACTTGGTCCTGGTGCGATGTCATGGCAATTTACTTTCGCTTTTACTTGTTTACTATCCGACGGTGTTCAGCACCACTCGAGCCCCCGAGAACACCGCTGAACACTTCACGTCCACTTTCCGCTCCGCGGACTCCTGTGGCATATGAAGCCGATGCAGGGTTGGTAGTGGACACGCCTCCAAAGTCACTGGCACTGAAAAAACACTGCGGCAGACATCCGCAGAACACTTCACGTCCACTTTCCGCTCTCTACTTTTACTCACAAATCTTATTTCTGGTTTCTTAACCCCTAAACCAAACACACTCTTCTTTATTTCCTTAGTCCTATGTCTCTATTTATTAAATGAAGGCTGAGGACCTGTATACAGTGCTTACAGTTACCTTACATGCATTTTAAGCATGTATATTACAACCAGGGTCGGATTGGCCTTTCGGCCCATGGCCGGACCGAAATCGTCCCTGGGGATTGGGGGCTGGTTTCTGGCCATGCCTGGGCCGGTTTGGGGGATAAAAATAGAAAAAACATGTTTTTTTTCAATTTTATTTTCTTCCAAAAAGCCTGTCATCCTTCTTAGGTCGATAAATGAGTACCAACACAGGTTGGGTGATATTGTATGCATATTTGTTGCATAAAAAAGTGCTTAAACGTAAGTGCTATACAATAACATATTATCATTTGGCCTTGGGCGTCTGCTTGGATTCACAGTAATTTAGTGTACTTAGGAACAATGCTATTTGATGCCACTTCCTGTTTTGTCAAGGGGTGAAAAGTCATGTTTCATCGCTTCCCACTTTGGGGTGGGGTCAAATGACATCACTTTTGGTGATGTCATCAGAGGTCGAGGGTCGTGAGGCAAGGGGTGGGCCACATTTTTGAGGCGAGGGGTGGGCCACTTTTTTTTGGGTGACCGGGCCTATTTCTTGTCCCAGTCTGACCCTGATCACAACAGTGCATTTTCCTTAACAGTCATAATAATGGAGCACCCCCTTCCCTATCCTGATGTCTCAGTAAATCTTGCCTTTTGATTGGCCCATTCCCAGAGCCACATACGCATAGCTTTGGTGTGTCCCGCCCGCTTTCATTTCATGGCCATAGCTGGCGCTTCCCTCTGTGTCCCTGTGAGTTGCCACTAATGCTTTCCTAGCTCTGCCTGCCCAATTCCTCAGATATCAACTCAACGGGCCCCGGCAACCGCACAGCCCCTACCAAGGCTGCAAAATACTGTGTTGGTGTCTGGGTTGGCACCGGGACTGCCTTGATTTCGCGGGTGAGCCCCATCCCAAGTATGAAAATCCTGCCCAGCCATCGAGAGTGGATCCATTTCTCGAGCTCGGTTCCTCTCTGCAAAAGGGACCCCGGACTTCCTCCTGTCCTACATCCGCATCTCCTGCTAGTGGTGATGGTCTCAGTCCCGGGGCCCAGTGCTGATGCTGTGTGCCTAGTGCTGACCTTAGAGGACTGTCTTCATCTGAGGAGGCCTGTCTGAAGTGGGCAACGGAGACTGAGTTAATAACTGTTTCAAGCTATTGTGTGCCAATGTTGTTATGCCCAGTCCGGATCCAGGGAGTTGTAAAGCCCAGTTGAAGTGAGAAATGTCATCTGCATTTTTCAATTGTGTCGGTACATCTTAGAGGCTGCAAGGGCATCTTTGTATGGTGGACATTTTCTCATGATTGTAGCAAACTAAAATAAATGCCCTGAAAATCATAGTAGTTGAACATAATGCAATGTGTGGATTCCAGGAGAGAAACACGGGGAAATTAAATTCACAGTTGCTTTCCAAACCCTGAAAAATGTACATACAAAGAGATGGGAACATGTGGGGGGCTGCCTTATGACTTGCCACCTTGCACCTCTTCCGAGGGGGGGGAGTCAAAGAAAGACATGGGGCCCTCTAGAGGGGATTGGCATAGAAAGAGGTGGAAAGATATGGAAGGAGATTCCTAATAACTTGTCAACTTGGGGGTCTTCTAGAAGGGATTATCATCAAAAGAGATGGGAAAATGCGGTGGAAAATGCAGTGGGAGTTTTGTAATGGCTTGACTCTTTGGGGTCCTCTAGAGGGGATTGGCATAGAAAGAGGTGGGAACAGGACTTTAAGAGGGACGGTGTTTGCCGGTGTGGAGACCCAGCAAACTCTAAATAGGCCTCCCAAGCCGCAGCCCTGTATGGGCACACCCGCGCCTAGCCTCAGACACACCAACCCCTCAGGCAGCCCCTTTAACCAAAGGGCTGCAAGCAGTTGTCAGCGCTTCCGATTAAAACGGAGAGGCATCGGCTAATGCCTCTCCTCTTTTCTAATCAAAAGCACTGACATTTGCAGGCAGCCCTTTAATCATGCAGCACCTTGATGAAAGGGCTTCCTGCTGGGTGTTGGTTCCTCACTAAAAAAAACAAAAGGAGAGGCTGGGCAGCCCAGCCCTCGTTCTGTTTCTTGGTGGGAGGCACTAAACTCCAGCAGGCAGCCCTTTCATTTAAGGAGTTGCATGGTTAAAGGGTTTGCCAGCTTTATCGGCACCATTGCAGACAGCCCTTTAAGCATGAAGCTTCTTTTTTAAATTTTTTTATTTTTTTATAACATGCCTCGGAGATTCCAGACATTAGATTAGAACTCAGGTCTCCAGCATTCCAAGACCAAGCACTTACCACTTCAGCCACTGGTGGACGTGCTGACCATGCAGCTTCTTAATTGAAAGGATTGCCTGCAGGGGGTTAGCACCCCTCACTAAGAAACAGTAGGGGGGCTGGGACACACTGTTATCACACCTATGGTGTGCCCAGCCTCTCCTTTTGTTTCTTAATCACAGGCCTGCCAGTAGGGTTTGGAGCCAGTAATTTGGGACAAAAGGGAGAGACTGGCCACACCAAGGGTATAATACCAGTGCATCCAAGCTCTCCTGCTTGGCTCCCACTGCCTGGGAGCCAAGCAATTACCACCCAACAGGTGAGCGGGTAATCTAGGTAGGGGGTGTGTCCTAAGTACACCCATCTGTACTTAGGCCACATACCCTAACTAGAGCCCCCTCGATTCTGCCTCCCACTTAAAGCACTAGGTGGGAATGTATGGGAGGAGTTTCCGAATGATTTGCCACCTTGGGTGTTCTAGAAGGGAGTGACATAAAAAACAAAAAAGGATGGGAACATGTGGCGGGATTTGACTAATGACTTGCCACCTTGGGATCTCCTAGAGAGTATTGGCATAGGAAGAGATGGGAAAATGTGTGGGCAGTTGCTTAATGACTTGCTGCCTTTGAGGTCTCCAGGAGGGATTGCATAGAAAGAGATGTGAAAATGTGGGAAAGAGGTTTTCTAATGACTTGCCACACTGGGGTTTTGTAGGTGGTATTTGCATAGGACGAGAGAGGAAAATAATGGCGGGGGGGGGGTCCTAATGACTTACCACCATGGGGTGTTCTGGGGGTGGCATAGAAGGGGAGATGGGAAGATATGGGAGGTGTTTCCTACTGACTTACCACCTTGGGTTTTCTAGAAGGGATTGGCATAGAAAGCGATGGGAAAATGTGTGTGTGGTGGTGGGCGGGTTGCCTAATCACTTGCCACCTTGGGGCCAAACGTGCGGGCAGTGTTTGTGTAATGCCTTGCACCTTCTGGCTTTCTAGAGAGGATTGGCATAGAAAGAGATGGAGAAATGTGTGGCAATGTGGGTAGAGTTGCTTAATGAATTGCCAAAGTGGTGTCTTCTGGAGGGATTATATAGAACGAGATGGGAAAATATGGTGGGTGCCTAATGATTTGCCACCTTGGGGACTTCTAGAGGGGAATGTCATTGAAAGAGGTGGGCGGCGCGCACCAGAAGCAAGTACCGGATTAAGTACCACCTTGCCGCGTTACTCTCTGCCCGTGACTCCGCTGAAGAATTTCCTTTTATTTAATGTTGAATTGTGCCCAGTATTCAAAAGGTGACTTTATACCAGGACTATTATATATCACTTGTTGTGCTAATTCCACCTATTTACATTGGTTTATTCATCTACTGCATTAGCCACGCCCCCCTGTGGGACACCCTTACATATTGGGAGCGCGCACCTGAAGCAAGTACCGGATGAAGTACCGCTTTGCCGCTGTGTCGCACGAAGCGGGCCTTACGGTACTTAACGGTTCTCGAGCATAACGTTGCAGCGTATTAGTGCGCGCGGTCTTTTATCACATTCGACCAATTATTTTGCAAGTAGTCAAAGTTTGCATGCTAACCAGACTTTATTCCTTGAAATCTAGCATGCCAAATCATCCAAATACCTCTGCAAACATGGCGCCTGCGGCCCGCACTTGATCTAGACGAACTTCTCATAAGACAATTACTCTGACACCTGTTATATCAACCAGGTCGCTATCAACAAACAAAGATATCCGCAATTTCTGCTCACCGCGTCTGGAAATGCATCTTGGTAGTACAGTCTTGATGGAGTGTGCCGTGGCGGTTAATGCCCCCTATTCCGTTTCAGATCAAACTATACTTAGCTCAGCCCAGTCTCCCACTAAAGTGCCCATGTTGTTAGTAGCTTGCCTATCACCATCGCAGGCGAACACCACAACACGAGCCAAGTGTTTTCTGACATTTCCATCCATGCAAGTGTATGTGGGCCGTCCCTAATCTCTAACCATTCTGTTTCACCTATCATGCACGATGCTCCATGGACTCTTCTGTGTGCTCTGTCTCTGTATCGTACGAGCATTCCCACCGCAGGGAAACGAATGTCATCTTATATTAAAAAAAAGAACTCTCATCAAAGCTCCATGATCGAAATAACCCTATCGGCAGTCAATATGACCATCAGTAGCTTTTTGAGTCCCTTGACGCGAAAAGCACTTTACAATCGGGCCAAATACAGCAAATTTCTGATTGGATAGGGAAGAAAACTTTGAGCAGTCTTAGTCAAGACTCCTGTCTCCAACCTCTTAGCTCGCCCTCTGTTGGCATCCCATCTTCCTGTAGCTGGCCATATACGGTCAGCGCTTCCACTCTTTGGACATGTGCTGAAGTTCCAGGCAGCGTCACGGTGGAAGCAACTAACGACTCATGGATAAGTGTATGTGCAACCAATTGATCTAACTTAGTTGCTCCACCACCAAACCCCTTTGACATCTTTTCCCATCAAGGACCACATAAGGGGTGCCAGAATGCCCCTAAATTGAAAGCACAGCAAGTGGTGCTGCAAAAAAAGAAAACCAAAAACCATGCAGCGTTCACAGTCGGCCACCGTAAACAGTCTTAAACCCTTTATATGAGCTATCAATCTTGCATCTAAATCATCCAAAAATACTGAGCCTCGACTACCATCTCAAGCACACAAACCGGAGACTTCTGTTAATTCCTCAGAACAAACGACCCAGGAACGATCGCTAACCCATCCACCTTTGAACGATCGAGATCATAGAACAAAATTCCAAGGTAATGCATCCAAAAACGACTTTAGCTCATTCGAATGTCACAACTCAAGTAAAAACAATAACTAATGGAGTGGGAGACTGCCACGACTTAGGACTCCAAGATAGGACCAAAGAGATAATAAAAGTGGTGGATGCTTATCTTGAATTGCGCCTCAAAGATAAAACAAACCCTTCTTCAAACACCACAGCCTTAGTAGGCAGTGCATATTATGACTCTATAAATGACGTCCAGACACACCAGTTTTGGTCTTTCACATGACAGCCTGTGTCCAACAGTTGCCGAAGGCACTCAAGCACAGTGCTCAAATAGAGCTATCCCTCATGTTACATTTAATCCTCAGATAGACCAGAGCGTTGCTATTCGAAAATCTTTAAGCAACAATAATAAACCTATTCTGCCCTTTCATTCTTTGATCATGAAATGTCGCATTGCGCCATATATAAAATATGATTTAAGCAGATCTAGCATTCTGAACATCTTTTCCGAAGTGCCTGCGCTTTAGGATATTTCATCAAGTGATCTCGACCAAGTGGAATTCTTGTGTGATGACAACTTGTCTATTGTTAGACTCTGGATCCCCTGGGTGTGGTTCTCAATACTATCTTGAAGGCCAAGATGGATTTATTCAAAATGGGCTTCCAAATAGCACAAGACCCTGAAAAGAAACACATGTGTCAAAAGAAACACACTTGGCCTGTGAATGACAAAGTGATTTCACGACCTCCTAACTGTGTTCACTGTCATAATCCAGATGCTCAACATCCATCTGGACAGAGGTACATTGAGGCAGAACCATTAGTTAAAAATACATCGAAATAAATGTGCCTGGCCAGCTGGAACACATGCGGTCATTCTCATTTATAATCCTCCACAGACAACCAGAGTAATAAATTCGATATTTTGGCCCTTCAGGAAACGTGGTTGATTGAGTTGCCCACATGGGAAGACCATGACATTATCTTGCTTCCAGCTAAAACCTTGCTAAGAGGCAGGCCCAAATCAGGTCTCCTTGTGGCAGTAAAAAGAAGTGCCGGCCTGATTATAAAAGCGTGGGCAGCCCCGAAGAATTTTTTACAACTGGTCAGAATTATACATCGCAATCAGATTATAGAGCTGTTAAACATATACCGCAATCCGGCCGGCATCTCAGATGATTCCTTTTACAATGCTCTAACTCAACTGCTTGATATTATATCCATGTCCTCAAATATTACTGCTACTATTATCGTAGGGGATCTTAACTTAAATTGCATGAACACAAATTCTAAGTCCAAACAGTCAGATGTTCACAGATGGATTGCGTTCATGTCCGAAAGGAACTTCAGGATGGTAAATGGCTCCTTCCCGGGTGATGTCCCCCCTCAGTATACATGGAGTAGAGGTACATCATCTAGCATAATCGACTATATCTACCTGGATAATCACTTTTTCACGGTGGCTGAGCGATTTGAAATCATCAGACAAACACAAGTGACCACCATATGTTTACACTTTACTGGTCATGGGACCTTAACAAGTCCATGTCAAACTCCCGATGGTCACATCAGTTGTTAAACATCAATAACACTAAAACCCAGAATCCAACTTAAACATCTTAAATACTGCAATCCTTTATCAACAATCTAGCAGACGCATCTCTCAATATACAGGAGCCTTAAATCTGTTTATGATCTCACTGATGGCCTCGGGGCCTTCAGCATTTAAGCACAAACATAGTTATGATCCAGAGTTAAAGCAAAAGCGAGCCAATTTTAGAAAAGGAAAGAAAGACATTTTGAGGCTTCCTATTATTGACAGGGACAGAGCCCTTAAGTCCGTCAAGTGCAGGTATCAAAATTGGAGACAGGCATGCAGGCCACAACGTTTCAACAACACAGTGTGGTGTTTTTGATTTCTGTACTAAACAAAAACACTGCTCAAATTTGGAATTTATTAAACAACTGTGACCACAATAGGCAGTGTAGTAGTCAGATGAATGGTGTCATGGAACATCAATGGCTTAAACACTATTCAAGCCTATATTCTGATCCTGACTTTGATAATTTCAGATATGTAAAACAATCTTCACATTCATGGGCTCTATCCTTTACAGAAGAAATCATAGAAGATCTGATCATAAAGTCTAGTGCATCAAGAGCAGCCGGCCCTCATGGCTTGAATAATGTCATGCTTAAATTACACCCTAGGCACTAGGCTATTATACTGAATACCATCTTCGAAAACATTTCAACGACACGCTGTATCCCCACATCTTGGTGCAAATCATTAATTGTTCCATTCTTTAAGAAGGGCGATCGTTCTTCCCCAAATAACTACAGGCTCGATCTTCGCACGGTTAGTCCTTCAAGACTTTAACACATGGATCCAGGTCCACCAGCAACGCGACCCTAATCAAACAGGCTTTGTGATAGGTATGGGGACAGCAATTAATTAGTTTGGTCTCAATGCTATAAAAAATCAAGCCCACTCCTCCAGGCAGCCTATTTACTTTTCATTTGTTGATTTTCATTCAGCGTTTGACTCTGTCTCACGAGTGGTACTCATGTTTAAACTGTTGAAGGCTGGATGTTCTTCCACCCTGACTGACATTATTTACACACTTCACTCATATACATCATCCAGATCAGAGTGACAATGGAAGGCCTGCTTTCAACCGCAATTTTTACTTCTAGAGGGCTGAAGCAGGGGTGTATCATTGCTTCAGTCCTCTTCAATTTCTTTATACATGATGTTAGGCATGCCTTCGAAAACATTGGTTCTGACTCACCTAAATTGAATGGTATTCCAATATGAGCCCTATTGTATGCAAACAACCTCGTTCTCATTTCTAAAATGCTGACGCGACTTCAGAAACTACTGACTGCCCTAATACAATATATCGATCAAAATGATCACTATCAACCTTCAAAAAACTAAAATCTTAGTAGAATTTAGAAGTGTGCTGGACAGCTTCTATGTGAAAGTTGAACCTAGAAGTGTGCCCAATAGGCTCTCCGCGAAAGTGGAATTTAGAAGTGTGCCCAATACCCTAATAGTCTAATACCATGGCAGGCTGAACCGACTAATCTCCCTAATAACCTCTCTGTGCAAAGTTGATTTAGATTCATGCCTAATACCCTCCCTGTATAAAGTCGAATTGAGAGAAGTGCACCTATTAGCGTGCCCTAATTGAACTGACTAGTGTCCAGAATAGTCTCTCTGCACTTAGTTCAACTTAGAAGTGTACACAACACCATTGAGGTTAAGAAGCGTGCCTAAATATCCTAATTAATCTTATTAGAATACCTAATAGCATATCTATGTAATGTAGAATCTAGAACTGTGCCTAATAATCTAATATCCCCTCTATACAAAATTGAATCTAGAGATAGACCTAATATCAACTGTGTGTACAGGTGAACTTAGAAGTGTACCTGATAGTACCTAATAGCCTAATATCATCTCTGTGTACAATTGAAACTAGAAGTACACCTAATAGTCTAGTATCATCTCAGGGCAAAATGAACTTGGAAGTGTGCCTAAAAGCGTGCCCCCATTGAATCTAGAACTACAATTAGAAAGCCCTCCTAAATCCACCTAAAAGCTCGTACCAAGCATGAGTGCACCCACTCCACCAGAGCTTGTCGGAAACGACCACCGTGGACCGCCCCCACCCCCACTCCCCGATCTGCCTTCCCTCCCGTCCCCCCTTCCCAAACACCCTTCCCTCCTTCGCACTCCCTGCCATTCCCCTCTCCAAACACAAAGCCAGAGGGGCACGATGGCGAGCCAACCACCCTAAGACCACTCCTCCTCTGAACCCCACCACCGACCAGCCAACATTAACCATGCCTGCTGCCCTCACTATCATACCTTGCACACCCCGCCCTGCAATCATCCACCCCCCGCCTTGCCCTCAAACCCCGCCACCTTCCCCCACCGACCGCAGCCTTTCCCCTCCCTAAAAACTGCACGCCTAGCCCTAGCAAGAACCGGAGCTGCATCCATCTCCCCCTCTGACCCCTCTACCCTCTCTCACACTAAACGTACCTGGTCCCCCTCAATCTCTCAGCACTCTTCGCCTTCCCTGTCTCGACCCACCACCTCATTTCCCCACTCACCTCCTTCCCCCGTGGCTTCACCCTTCCTGAAACCCCTCTCCCTCGATTTCTCATCAACTGTGACTGGTCCTTTATCAGTACAAGGCCGAAATCCGGAAAGCAAAAAAAGCCCACTACAACTCCCGAATCCTAAACTGCAAAAACCCGAGCAAAGAACTCCACAAAATCATCTCCGAATTCACCAAACCGGCCTGCATCACGACCGTCCCGACCCCCTCACAATAACTCTGCGACTCACTATCCCTCCACTTTTACACCACAGCTCTCGAAAGAACAAATACTCTGGCCACCAAACTGGCTCTCTTACATCCACCAGGCAATACTCCCCCAATACCGTCTTGCCCACCAGCTGCAACCACTACGCAACCAACGTTCGAATCCTTTAGTCCAATATCACCAGAGCAATTTCTCAAACTTCTATCTGCCCGCAAACCATCTGGCTCTCAGCTAGACCCTTGGCCAGCCACAACCCTCAAATAAATCTTCGCTTCCACCTGCACAGGAGAACACGCAAGATCCATCATAAATGCCTCCCTTTCCTCTGGTATTCTTCCCGACGCATTCAAAACAGTTCATGTCAAACCTCTAATTAAAAATCCTTCCCTCGACCCTCTCGAGCCCAAAAATTACCACCCCATCTCAAACACCAGGTTCCTTGCCAAACTCATTGACCGAACCGCCTACTCCCAACTAATGCCTTTGTCGAAGCCAACAATCTCCTAGACCTCGCACAATCAGGTTTCAGAGCTTGTCACAGAACTGAAACCACCTTAACCTCAATCTGGCATGACCTTAAAATGACAGCAGACTCAGCGGGATGAGCCGCACTAATCCTTCTTGACCTATCCGCCGCCTTTGACACAATCAATCACTCAATCCTCCTAGACCGCCTCCACTCCCTAGGAATCTGTGGAACCGCCCTTAAATGGATAGCTTCATTCCTCAAAGATAGATACCAAATAACGATACCCTCCACCTATACCTCCCAAGCCCGACCGGTCGACACAGGGGTCCCACAAGGAGCATGTCTATCCGCCTTCCTGTTCAATCTCTACTTGATCACCCTCCCACCAATAATTCGGTCACACAACATCCTGTGTTACAACTACGCCGACGACACTCAACTAATTCTAAAACCCCTGAACTCAAAACCCAGCTCCCAACCTGACCTGGCCTCCTGCCTCCTTGACGTAGAACGCTGGATGACTCAAAGCCACCTCTTGTTAAACCCCTCCAAAACGAAATCATGGTCTTTGGCAACTCCGAACTTCTTCCGCACCCACTACCCTGGCCACCCGCCATGGGCAACTCACCGACCCCCTCCAACTCAGTGAAAAATCTTGGATGCACCCTTGACTCTGACCTAACACTCTCGTGCCAAGTCAACAACGTCTCAAAGTCCTGCCACTACCACCTTAAAACCCTTAGGCGCATCTTTCCATATCTCTCCTTTCCCAACAGACTCTCCGCGGTCCAATCAATCGTTATATCAAGACTGGACTACGCAAACCCCCTATACCTCGGAATCCACGCCAAAAGGCACAAAACGCAGCAGCCAAAATGCCACTTGCGCTCGGCCCAAGAGACCACATTTCCCCAGTCCTTAAAACGCTGCACTGGCTTCCTGTAGCCCGAAGGGTGACTTTCAAAACCTTATGCATCTCCCATCGAGTACTGCATGAAACCGGACCTCAATATCAACAAGACAAGCTAAAACCCTATCACCCCCCACGCACCCTAAGATCAATTTCAGCCGGCCTCCTAGTCATACCTAAAACAAACTCAGTCAGGTTAGGCGGATCATCATTCTCAGCCTTGGCCCCCACACTATGGAACTCACTCCCACCCCACATCCGCCTAACTGAGGATTTAACGTCTTTCCGCAAACTGCTGAAAACCTGGCTCTTCCCCTAAAACCAACCCATACCAAAATAACCGCATCGCAATGACACCAATCAAACAAACTACATGATACGAGAAATTGACAGCTAGTAACGCTGAATATAAACTAGAAGGACAATCAGAATTAACCGAATAAAATATATCGAAGCAATGAAGTGGTTAATAAGAATAAATCATACGGAAACAGTAAAGAGACTTAAACTGCTGAAATGGACATAATGCATGAGGAGTGAACGAAGTGAATGGCGTGGACGAAATAGTTAGAATGGATGAAGCGTGTTGACCAGATGAATGCGCTAAGTGGAAGAATGCACGAGTGGAAGAACAGATGACTATATAGCTCGAATGAGTGTGTAAATCGAATGAGTATGTAGATTGGATGAGTGCATAGAATGGATGATCAGGCTGAGCGGTTGGGTGTGTAGAGCAGATGAGTGTATAGAGCGCCTGAGTGCACAGAAAGGATGTGTGCACAGAACGGATGTGTGCACAGAGCGGATGAGTGTACAGAGCGGATGCAGGTAGAGAGCAGATGAATAGATAGAACAGGATTACTGCTTATTAGCGAATTACTTTATAAGGCTGATGGCTGCATATTGCTGTTGAATGCGTGGGGACCGGGTGAGCACGGGGAACGGATGAGCGCGGGGAATGGATGAGCGCGGGGAGCGGTGGAGCGTGGTGGAGCAGATGAGTGCGGGGAGCGGATGAAAGCGGGGAGCGGAAGAGTGCGGGGAGCGGGCGAGTGCGGGGAGCAGGCGAGTGCGGGGAGCACATGATTGCGTAGGGTGGGTGAATGCGTAGAGCAGATGAAGGTATGGTGCATTCTAGGGGATAAAGCAGACAAATGCCTAGCGCAGAGGAGTTATATAGACCAGGTGAGTGCGCAGAGCGGATAAGCATGTAGAACGGATGAGTGCGGAATACATGCAGAGCTGATGAGTGCATATGAAAAAGGGGGTGCGTAGAGGGCATGAGTGCGTAGAGGGGACGAGTGCGTAGAGGGGCGGAGTCCGGAGAGGGGCGGGGTGCCTAGAGGGGCGTGGTGCCTAGAGGGGCGGAGTGCGTAGAGGGGCGGAGTGCATAGAGGGGAGGAGTGCGTAGAGGGGAGGAGTGTGTAGATGGTGCAGACAAGAGTGCATGCGTGGAGCAGACATGAGTGCGCGGGGCGGACTGGAGTGCGCAGGGCGGACTGGAGCGCGCGGGGCAGACTGGAGTGCATGAGTGCGTCGAGCGAACCGGAGTGTGCGGAGCAGATTGGGATGCATGGAGTGGATAGGAGTGCATGGAACGGACTGGAGCACATAGAATTGCGTAACGTATACAGTATGGTTTGGAATGCAGAGAACGTTTTGAAAGAGCATATAACCCATCATATCACACCACCACGCTTACTCTCCCCTCTACATCACCACTCAACTAGAACACAGAGATACTATGACACCATTCGGTAAACCTGTTCTCATACCAACATCCGCCACATACTCCACATCATTCTAAGTAAACACTGCTGGTTACACCCCCCCCAGCCAGGCATTCTCCTCAGGCCTAACGCTGCCACACTCGATCTGGATAAATCCTGCCAGAACGAACACATACTCCTGATTTCTCAACCACCACACCTACCGCTAAGAAGCAGCTATTACATGAATACCGCACCAGCTGCACACATACCCGGTGCTCACACGCACCTTTGAATCTCTCTACTCTCTCTACTGATCTGAACTTCGGTTCCCAAGGGCGTTCAACCTACCAGTGCCTTCAGACCATACCAATGGTATATAAGGCGCTATATAAATGCAAAATAACATAACATAACATATACTCCAAACCAGTCAAGTAGAGGCAAAATGAATTGGACCACTAAAAATGTACAGCTAGAGGTCACTCACTCCACGATATGTAATTGGGGATCCTGTTTTTTGGAATGCTGCACAATGATACTCATTTGTTAGCCCTGGAGGGAAAGTTGGCCAGAGCCATATCACAAACTAAGATCATTTTGAACAGATATGGCAAGTTTTCATTAATGCCGGCCCTGACATACTGGAATCAAAAAGTTATTCCAGGTCTATTATATGGGATGGAAACTAGGGCAATCTTGCCGATCATTTGTCTTAATAAACTTGAGGGGAAATTTTGGAGGCAAGCTCTACACCTCACACGATGTATCCCAATATCATGGCTGCAATATGAGCTAGGGCTAATTTCGCTCAATGCGTTATATTATTGGCGCTTGTGCGCACTTTTCAGAAAATGTCTTATTTCCACTGACTTGAACATTGTCCTCAAAGTGCTGTCCAGTTATGTGTTTGCCTCTGAGCATGTGTTTCTCCAAACATGGACAAGAGGTATTTATCATATTTTGGCTCTCGCAGATGTCTCTGTTGAATTTCTTGTCATGGATCCTGACAGAGCCAACTGGAAAATCTATTTAACAGACTGGATTGAGACTAGGAGACTGTGTTTAAATTATAAACATTTGCAAACAACCCATTCGGGAAAAAAAGGTTTCGAGTCATGGAACCGTATCTATGGAAGTCGCCTACTCCATTCATTAGATCATCCATTTTACGACTTCGACTAAATCTATGGCCGACTCGAGACTTATTGGTGGAACAAAAGATCATTATGTTGGACAAAAACTTCTGTCGTTACTGTGAGGTTCGGACATGTAAAGAAACACTCGAACACTTGATCAGCCACTGTGCAGCACTCACCTTGGTCAGACAGAAGTTCTTCGGCAAGCATTTCAAACATATTTGGTGATCTGAATCCTTGTCCACCCCCTCGATCAGCATTCGAATTGCCACTGTACATTTTTTGACAGCAATAGCGCTGGATAATGATAGTGAATTGAAAACGACACTTACATAAACGTATTTTTAGTGACCATGAATGGTGAATAGTGTGATGTGCAACAGTGTCTATTCACTAAAGGTATCTTAGCAAGCAGAACTTTATTAGTTTGGCCCAATCATGGCAAATAGACCAGAAGACATGTACTATTGTATGAAACTGTCCATATTCAACGTTTTAGTATATTGATTCTTAATCATGATGCACAACTCGTGCTGTTTTAAATGCACATTTGGGATTTGTACTCAATGTGCTACTACTTAAAGAACAGTTATGTTAGTGGTTTTCCTTGTTATGACATTAATTCACAAACAGCAGACGTTTGATAATTTAAATGTAATTATCGTCTTGTCAGCAATACAATCACATTCCATCTTGTGTTGCTGAAAATGACAATTAACATGTTTGTAATCTAATTTAATTTAATTTCATTTTTTGCTTTTTTTGTTTTCGTATCATGTTCAAGGTTTCGCACCCGTCATGTCTTGTACGTTTTAAATGTAGCACAAGTTGGTTATGTATTGCAATTTTTTATGTCATCGCTGTATTCTTATGTTCAACTGTATTGAAAAGTTGATTCATTTCAGCAAAATCAATTAAAAAAAATTTAAAAAGGAAAGAGATGGAAAAATGTGGGGGAGTTGCTTAATGACTTTCCACCTAGGGGTTCTTTGGGGGAGATTGCCATAAAAAGGCAGGCAAAATGTATAAGGGGTTGCATAATGTCTTGCTCCTTAGGGTCCTTTGAGGGATTGCATAGACAGAGGGGGGAACATGTTGAAGAGGTTGTTTAAGGATATGCCAACTTGGGGTCTTCGGTAGGGATTGCCATAGAAAAGGGCAGGGAAAATTAGTGAGGTGTCAATTAACCACTTACCACCTTTTGGGTATTTCCTGGAGATTACAATAGAAAAAATCATTGAAAACTTGGGAGGAGTTGCTTATTCACTTATTGCCTCTGCAGTGTTCGTGGGTGGTGGGGAGTGGGTATTTCCATAGAAAGAGGCAGGGAACATGTGGGAGACAATATTTTATGACTTGCCAACTTGAGCACATGAATATGGAAACAGCACAGCCCAGCAGCAGATCCACCTATAAATGAATCACCAATAGTCCGCCTTTTGTCTCTTCTCTCTAAACCGTATCCTCTTCCTGCTGCCTTTTGTTTCCCGTCCCTCAATGCCCTTCCAAGGCTACCCTTAATGTTGTATCCTGTAAGGACTATGCTGAGTGGGGGCCACACAGACACTCTTACTGCCCTCAATGGTCCAAGCTCGTGCACTGCCCTGCTTTTCAACCAACATGGTGACGTATCACCTCACACACCTCTTAAAGGGACCATGTCACACTCCTCCTTTACCATAACAACATTTGAAAACAACATAACCATAACATGTGCACAAGTGCATTATCATGAGACAGAAACATTACATCATGTTCTCTCCTTCAAAGTTACCCCAGGATGTCAGCCATCCACTATATAGTCTTCCAAACAGAGGCGTTGGTGGGGGGTGGGGGGCTGAGGGGGCTATAGCCCCGGGTCTTTTGGTTGTAGCCTCAGATAGAAGCTCAGGGGTTACAACCATAAAGGCTAGCTAGCCCCCAGTCCCGACAGTCCCAAAGTAAGCGCAGCCTTAGATCTTTTCCAGACCAAGCAACACCCCTGCTTCCAAATATGCCACAGGTTGTATTGTATCTGCGATGTGGAGCCAGATGGGTTTCCATTACATTTTTCCTAACCCAGTGAAAACGTCATGGAATCTTCCCAACAATGACTGCACATCCTCAAAATATACTCAAAGCGAAGTTGACAATTTGTATTGCCTCCTCTGCTGCGTGGCCTAGCAAATATTGCTGGCTAACTTTGGTCACAAAGAAACGTGCTTTGATTGTCATCTCCTCATGTTGTACTAACGTCACAAACACCGCCTCCAGGGGTTGGGATGATTTTACCCTGAACGTGTATATACACACATGAGTTTCACGCAGCGGCACAGGTCGATGTAGTGCCTTGCAGTGTGCCTCCGCCATAACATTCACTGACGCGTCAGTGTCAATGAGTAGCAGAGTGCTGGTGTCGAGAATCTTTACCACACACCTAGGCTTGTGCTTACTTTTTCCTCCAATGTTGCATACACTCGAAATGAAGAGCGCATCTTCCTCATCCTCCTCACGTCGGGTGTTCAATTTTACCCTCTGCATTTTTGGCATTCACTACTTGCGGGGTACGCTTCTGGAACGGTAGCATGGTGTGTTCTTTCCCTCTGAGTGGGTGGTCGGTGCCAAAGCTCTGCAGATACGTGAACAATTATTGGTGATACCACACCTTCCACACGTATGTCCTTTGGCTGGGTAATCCCCTCTGTGCGGCAAATCGTATCCACATTGTGGGCATTCAGAAATAGGTCCAGGCCGCATTTCTCCCCTCTGCCAGCCCATTTTCTTGCCTGGTTTGCTCACTGCACAGCTTCACTGATTTGAGAGCAGCATCCATTTTGGACGCTCTTATCTCCGCCACTTTGTGTGACCGGCCATGTTTCAAGATGCGCACCAGGGTGATATCCAGTTCTCTTAGGATCTGTCACCTCATTTTTACAGGCGGGCACCCCTGTATGAGCTGTTGTCTCACCTCTTCATCTTCATTGGCCCATGCACAAGTGGATGCCACTTGGCGCAACCACCCATGAAAAGCATCCAGGCTGGTGTGGAGGGCCGTTCCCCAGCCGCCTCCTTGGTGTGCTGGGCTCCAGTGTGCACCTGCATCATTAATATAGCACTGGTCCGTGCTAAGATTCCCCTCAAACACAGCTGCAGGCGATCCTGGGTGAAATTAAAATTATTGGCCAGAGAACACAAGATGCTACTGTGCAGGACATTGAACTGATATTAATACTCGGATGAAGGCCCAAGATGAGAGGATCACGATCAACTATGATACTGTTAATACAGACCTGGAATGGCTTATCAGAGAGGTTCAGCGCCTGGGGGCCAAGCTGGAAGTCCGACCACGGTGCAACAATCTCAGAGTGGTCGGTCTCCCCGAAAACGCTGATGGGTTCGACCAAGAGGGGTACATCTACGGTCTCCTCCAGGATAAACTACAGCTCGATCACCCCCGCTCCTATTTCATTGAAAAGGTCCATAGGGCCCCCAATACCAAGCCCTTCCCAGGCAACCGTCCGATGAGCCTGTTAAACTTCCAGCACAAACCTACGATCCTTAAAGCCTATCGAGCGGTGGGTACTATTCGACTGGACAATAATATCATATGCATATTAAATGACTATTCTTTGGAGGTGTCCAAGCACAGGCAGGCCTTTAATCCGCTGTTCGACGCATTGAAAGATTCGGAACATACACACTATCTTAAGTTTCTGGGCAGTGTGGTGTATCCAAATGAACCATCAGTGGGATTCCTTCGAGAAGCCCGAGGAGGCATGGCGCTTCTTAAAGTTACGCAATGTGATCATGCATCTCTGCGGCCTCTAACAACTCGGCCAAACTCTTTAAAATCTGCAAGGATCTGGCCAACCCTGTTTCAGTCTCTTCCTGTCCTGTCACCTCCCAGGCCCTTTGCCCGGGCCTTGCCTGTCATTACATCTTAAAAACCTAGGACATCCCATCCTCCCTCTCGTCCTCGCCTCCTCTTCCCCTTTTCTATCTGCTAACTCTGGCCTTCCTGCAGCCGCCCCCTCCCTCTTTCTCTTCCTTTCCTCTGTTCTCCCCTGACAAGGTTTCTAGACAAGTCCGATCTATGAAAGTCTCATCAAAACAGGCTCTTCCCTGTTCGTCTGAAACCATCAAGGACCACATTGACACCTTTGCTCCTGCTTTGGCCAACTTCTGCAACCTCTCCTTCACCTCTGTAGCCTTCCCTTCATCTCTGAAGCACTCTCATTTGCACCCTCTTCTCATGAAACCCACAGCCGACCCCTCATGCCCAGCTAGCTATCGCCGATCTTGATCACTCCTTTCCTGGGCAAACTCCTGGAAAAGTGGGCCATCTCCCAGCTTAATATTCACACTGATTCTGATGGTTGCCTCCATGACCATCAGTCTGGCTTTAGGGCTGCCAGAAGCACGTAACCTGCTCTCCTGAACATCTATGAAGACCTGCTCTCCAACCTTGACTCTAACATCCCTTCTGTCCTCATCCTTCTCGATCTCTTTTCTGCCTTTTTTTGACAAGGTCAACCATGCCATCTTGCGCAACCATCTCTGTGATAACCTAGTTATCACCAATCAGGCCCTGGCCTGGCTGACCTGTTTCCTCTCTAATCGACCCTTTCAGTTCCAACTTGGGTCCTTCCTTTCTTCTATCTCACTCTCTACTTGTGGTGTTCCCCAGGGGTCTAACCTCTCTCCCTGGCTGTTCAACCAAT
Organism: Ambystoma mexicanum; assembly: GCF_040938575.1. Taxonomy (NCBI): domain Eukaryota; kingdom Metazoa; phylum Chordata; class Amphibia; order Caudata; family Ambystomatidae; genus Ambystoma; species Ambystoma mexicanum. The sequence continues at coordinate 1,120,365,626 of NC_090923.1, read as the reverse complement.
ACCTTGCACCCCTTGCCCACCGCATTGCCGCTCTCTGCACCAACATTCAGTGCTATGCGGATGACACTCAGCTCTTTTCCAGGCTTCCTTCCGCGACCTCTTCTCCTTCTCTCATCTCTGACTGTCTGTCTGCTATCCAGGAGTGGTGTGCTGCCAATGATCTTTGCCTTAATGCCAGTAAGACTGAGATTCTCCTCATTGGCACACCTGCACCCTCCTTTCCTGTCACTCTATGGCCAGCCTCCCTTGGCCCTCTTCCTGCTCCCACCTGTGAGGCTAAGAACCTTGGGGTCATCTTTGACTCCACACGCTCCTTTTCTCTTCATAGCTCTAATGTCAAACTACCAACTGCACTTCCCCAGAGGTATTCTTCCTTTCCTCTCCTTCCCCCAGAAGCTTACTGTCTCTAGAGCTCTGGTTCTCTCTATGCTGGACTACTGCAACAGCCCCTTTCTAAATCTGCCTGCTTCTACTCTCTGCCCTCTGTAACTCACCCACAAAAAGGATTGCAAGACTTGTCCTTGTCCTCAAGCCCTGGGATTGTATCTCTCCAGCCCTGAAATCTCTTCATTGGCTCCCAGTGGCTTCACAGATTAAATTCAAGACCCTTCACATTGTCCACTAGGCTTTCTGGTGCCTGCGACCAAAATACCTTCAGCTGACCCTCCGTAAATATCTTCCCACTAGAGCTCTTCATTCCTCCACCTCCACGTCCAACTCCCTCAGGTTCAGTTGCTTCTCCAAGCAACAAGTTGGGGGCAACAAGGTGGGGGTAGATGTCTTTCCTCTGCTGGGGACTCCCTCTGGAACAGCTTCCCTGACACTCTGAAACTTGAGAACCATCTCTGGTTCTGGAAGCACTTCAAGACCTTCCTCTTTGCTTCTGCCTACTCCCTTCCTCTCCCCTGCAGATCTGTCTGCTTCGGCACCGTGCACCTGGCCACCTCTGATTTCGGGCCGAGGTCCCTGCCCACCCAACCACACACCCGAACTGCCTCCTGGAAACCCTTGCACTTGGGTCTGTATATGTAACCCTACAGTCCCCTTACCTGCACTTAAGAGACACCCCTTGTATGCGCTTTAAACCTTGCACTTGCCACCTTGCTGGCTGCACTACCAGTTGTTGTTTTTATCCCTTGCTCAGCATTTTCAACTTCTCCCCTCTCCCTTGCACTTTCCCCCTTCCCCGCACTTGCGCGTTCTGAATGTCACTGGGCCTAGTAACATTATTGTTTTGTCCTCCCTTGTTCCCCTCCCTTGCCTCGTCGCACTCTGAAACACTTGTGTATGAGCGCGATACAAATAAAATATCATATCATAAATATCATATCACCGCCGAGTACGTGCCGGAGGAAGAAAAGAATCCACAGGCGGAGGGGGCAGGAAACCATGCGGATTGGAACCCTGCCAGGCAAGCTCAGTGAAATGGTGTCCAACCAGCGGATCACCTAGGGCTGGTCCCCTTAACATGCAACTCTTGAACCGCTGCATGGCTGCGCTAGATTCACGGATCCCCTGAATGCCCTGAATAATCTCAATACTCTTTTGAACCAATAACGAGGCAGTGGCACTGTATCGCTTTACTGACAATAAAGACCAGCACCATCTGCCGAAGTACTCTCTCACCAACAGAATTATTCCGGTGCTTGATCACAGGGATTGCCTGCAATGCAGAGCTTGTCACCCGAGGAACACCTCTGGCCCCCATCTACGTGCACTCTGTTAGAGATCGATGAACTACCCAGACAACATGGCCGGTGCTCCCAGGAGGAGAGCATGAGTATGCAAGGAGGGGGGCATTGGCTGGGAGGCCTTGCCTGCCTATTACCTCGCATTGGCTCTAATGGTTCTTCAAAGTTGTACTGGAGTCTGGTTTTTGGACTCCAATGTTTTTCTGTTTGGTTGGATTGTTGGGAGGGTTTCGTTCATATGGGCTAAGATTTACTTGCCGGTGACCCATCTCAAACCTTTAGATGTGACATGCAAAGATGGGGATCGTCTCCTTCCCGGGGGAGACCACAACATACTTAGTCCGCTCTTTGCTACTGGATGACCATGCTTAATTGTATCACCCTCAATGTCCAGAGGCTGGGCCATCCCATTAAAAGGCAGCACCTACTGAATATGTTACGTGATCTCCGAGGGGATATCATATTTCTACAAGAAATGCACCTATATGTGGGGGAATCAGCAAAATTGTGCAGGGGATGGGTGGGAGTGGCAGCACACACCCTATCACATAGAAGAGGGGGGGGGGTATCAATTTTGGTCCACCAATGGGTCCCCCTCACGATATTGACCACAGAGGCCGACAAAGAGGGTCAGTTTGTTCTTATACAAGGCCTCCTCTCCCATCACCATATCACCCTCATCAACATGTATGGCCCCACAACCGACACCCCTGGGATTTTCACACACCTTTTTTCGCTACATGCGCCCCTTACATGGGCTGCCTCACACTGATGGGGGGTGATCTGAACGTGGCTCGAGAACCCAGTATGGAAAGGTTAAGCCCCTCGCAATCTCAAACCACAGACTGAGCCACCCCCCAAAAATGGGTGTGCACTACGTTCCCTAATGTTAGACCTTAAAATAGAAGATGTGTGGAGGAAACTACACGAACATACTAAAGACTACCCTTTCTACTCTAACCACCACCAATGCTACTCTCATAAAGACTACTGGCTGCACCCATGCAGCATGGTACATATGGTGGAGGCCTATTCGATTCTCCCTATGACGCTCTTAGACCATGCTCCAGTGCTTATGCAGCTCACCCTCACAGACTTACCACCAAAGGCCCCTGCATGGAAAATGCACTTCATGGCACTGCAATACCCAGACATGGTAGACCTTCTATTACAGGATGTGGGCAGGTTTTGGTAGGACAACTTGGTGGAGCGGTTTAATACACTTAGGTGCTGGGATCCTTTTAAGATATTTTTCAGGAGCCAATTCATCTTGAGTTGGGCGCATCGAAAGAGAACATGGCCCGAAAGAGAAGCTCCATTGACATTGGAGCTGCGGGTTGCCAAATGCGCACACAAAGCAGACGGAGAACCCCAGACATATGCCTTCATACTTAAGCTCCGGTCTGAGACTGCGCACATCACTACAATCAGGGCCCAGAAGGCCTTCTCCAAATGGGCGCTCGACCTCTATGCTGCGGGGAATAGGCAACTGCGCATGCTTGCACTTGCCCTAAGGGGCAAACAACGGGGGCCAATTGATCGCCTTAATCAGGAAGGGGGAGATGCTCACTGGCGATCAAGCCTCAAATGAGAGATTCGCTGCATACTATCAGGGTCTCTATGCTGCCCCACCTGATAGGGATATGAGCCGTCCTGGCTTTTCTTAATGATATATTGCTTCCTAAACTCACAACAGCCGATCTGGCTCTATTGAATACCCCTCTAGACGATGAAGAGGTCTTAAAGGCCATCCAGGATTGGCGGCGGGCCTGGACGGCCTGCCCATAGATGTCTACAAACTAATGCTTGATGAGCTTGCCCCACGCATGGGGCAGATGTTCAGAGAGGCGTTAACAACATCTCTGCTGAAAGCCAACATAGTCGTCTTCCATAAAAAGGGACACAATCACACTCTATGTGGTTCCTACCGCCCAATTTCACTCATAAACGCAGATGTAAAGGTGCTGGCAAAGTGTCTGACCGGCAGACTGAAGAGGCTACTCCCTGAAAGCATTCATCAAAACCAGACAGGCTTCATCTCAAATAGGCATTCCTCGGATAATCTCTGGCACTTCCTACATATCTTAGAGGGGGATGCACAGCCCAAAGATGTAGCCCTATCACTTGACGCTGAAAAGGAATTCGACAAAGTGCGCTTGGACTACATGTTCGAGGTACTGCGCAGATTTGGCTTTTCAGGATATTTCCCACAGATGGTTCAGCTTTTATATAGGGATCATTGTGCCTCAGTGATCACCAATGGCATTACCTCAGACCCCTTCCCGATACACACCGGGTCTCGACAGGGCTGCTCGCCATCACCCCTCCTTTGCGCTCTAGTGATTGAACCCCTGGCCGCCAAGATGAGGAATGATAGAGGGTGGATGGGCATAGTCGAGGGACTGGAGGAATACAGAATTTCACTGTATGCCGACGACATACTATTGTACATCAGTCGTTGCACTAGATCCGACCTCGCATCTCAGAAATTCTATGGGACTATGGTTGCGTAGCCGGCTACAGTGTGAACTGGGACAAGTCAGAAGTCCTGTCGCTCTGGCTGGATGTCCCCTGGCATCTGGGTGGGGTTGCACCATTTAGGTCGCAGTTACAGTTTATTAAATATCTAGGGGTGTGGATCAGCCCAGAACTTCAGACTCTGGCCAACTTGAATTACACACCCATGCTAACTAAGATCTGACAGGACATGGCTGCTTGGGACTCCCTACCCCTCTCTCACCGAGAGAATAAACGCTCTTAAGATGAACTCAATGTCCAAGCTGATATATCTTGCATTTATGCTACCAATGCCCCCTTCTAGAGCACAATACACAGACTTGGATCGACAGGTAATGAAGTTTATATGGAGGGGCAAGAGGGCTAGGCTAAATAGGTACGTTCTACAGGCCGCTTAATCGGATGGTGGCTGGCACTGCCATAATGGCGGACATACTATATGGTAGCACAGATAGGGCGGGCTAAAAGGTGGCTCAACACAGAGGATACCTTGAGCTGGCACACTATAGAACTACAGGCACTTTTCCCACTCGCCTCTCGAGAGATCCTAGCGATCCCTCAGCGACACCGGCCGAGATTCCTCAAACAAACCCCATACCGAGTCCCGCGCTAGAGGAATGGGATAGGATGCGCAGAGTAACCGGGACAGATATACATACAGCCCCACAGTGGATCTCAGTACAAGCGCTATTCTCATACGGCATCACGAACGGGTTCACACACAGCAGCAGATCCAATGGGGGGGATATAAGAGTTATGTACCTCTTTTTTTTTACAACTTTATTTATTTACGGTTGCACATAAACAGCATAAAAATGTCGCCAACAACATATGTAGACTCAGACAGCTCCCTACATTTTAATGAAATTCCCTCCTAACCCCCAACCTCCCCTGATCCTGCCCTCCTACCTCTTGGCCCCTCTTCATCCAGGCGTGATCACTGTTCATGACCCGGCCTGCAGAAACCATGCCACCTACATAGGTTTGTTTGTTTGCGCAGAAAAGTCTAGGCTGTATTCCAGGACTGGGGACCAGGTTTCAGTAAATCGGTGTAGCACCTTGTTCTTGGCTGCCGTGGCCTTTTCTGCCACCAAGATATCCCATATTTTCCTCCACCACTGGGGGATGTGGGGACACTCCTGTGACTTCCAAGCCCGGGCCAGAGTTATCTTCGTTGCCAATAGGAGTTGGCTGATTAACCTATCTTTTCTTCCCGATTTCGGGTAAGGCCTCAGGATGGGAACTCCTAATAGTAACATTGCCGGCTCTAAGGGAAGCCAGACCTGAATCATCCCTTCTATCGAATCCCCCACCCTCCCCCAGAAGGCTTGTGCCCGTGGGCACTCCCATCACATGCGGAAGAATGTACCCCTGGCCCTGCACTCTCGCTAACATGCTAGGTCTACCATGCTCTGAATTTTGTTCAGCTTAACTTGGGGGGTAGTACCACTGGTACATTCATTTAAAATCACACTGACTGTTAGTTACACAGCTCGAGGAGGAATAGTTGCGTGACCATATGTCCACCCAAGTCTGGTCATCTATGGAGCGGCCCAAGTCCCTTTCCCATTGTGTCATGTACCAGGGTCGTAACGACCACATGTCCGGTTGCAAGAGTTTATTGAGCCTGGATACATTCCCTCCCTTCCCCTCCTCCAGTAGAGTCTGCTCAGTGGCCAGTTTACCCATTGTCAGATCGAAGGGTAAACCACCAAGTGCCTAAGCTGGGCGTATCTGAATCTCTCCCCTTCCGTCAACCCACACTTCCTGTTGCAGTCAAGAAAGGTCTGAAGTGTCCCTCATCCAAAGAGCTGCAAAATGTGTTGTAGGCTCCCTTGCATCCAGTGTTTTAAAACTGTGGGCCTGAGACCCGGGCAAACTCTGGGTTGTGGCAGATTGTCGTCCGTGGGCCTGGTCCCCCTGGGAAGCATGATCATTTCATTGCCCAGTCCCACATTTCTATGGTACTTTTGGTGGATAGGAGTTCCGCCCAGTGGGTCCGCGCTACTGCCGATGTGTAGAGTCTGGAGCCCAGAGAGAGGCGGGGTCTGTCCTGTTCTAACTTTATCCATTTATGGCACTCTGAACAGTCCGCTACCTGTGCTAATTGTTCTGCTGCCTGGTAGCACCTTAAATTAGGGACTCCCACCTCACCCAGCCGCACGTTGCCCATCATTACCTGCTTGGGGCTTCTGGGCTTCTTCCCAAGCAAAAGAAAGCGGAAGACCTTTTGTTGCAATTGCAGCAGGGATTTCACCAGGAGAATCACGCAGTAGTAAAGGAACCGAGGAAGCAGGTTCATTTTGCCAGCTGTAATGCGCCCCATCAGGGAGATTTGCTGTGATTTCCATCTATCCAAGTTGGCTTCTTTTTTTTTTTTTAAACTTTTTTTTTTGTCGGCAGAGGTTCACAAGGCACATACGTCAAGGCAACAAACAATTAAATCAAGCATAGCATAAAACATCGTAATGGTTACAGAATACAGTTCCAACAGTGGATATAGAGCATCAACAATACAGAAGTACACAGCAAAAATCACGGTGCATGGATAGAGACCGAAGACAAGCCAGAACCGGGCGTGTTCGCACTTTGATTGTTGAGATATGTATGAAATTCGCTCCAGATGTTCCTGGGGCGAGATTGGGCGGGCAGCATTGTCAGGTATTCCTCCTCACAGTTCCGCGACCATGTGAGCATACCCAGCCATTGCTGAGAGGCCGGTGGGGAGGAGCGCTTCCAGTTCTGAAGTATACATTTTTTGGCAATCATGCAGTTTATATTCAAAAACTTTTTCAAGCGCTTAGTTTCGTCAGACCCCCAGACCCCAAACAGAACTGCCAAAGGATCGGGATCAATTACAGTTTCAGTTACCGCACTTAGTGTATGAAGGACACTGTCCCAGAAACCGGACAATTTGTTACAGGTCCAGAACATATGCAAGTGATCAGCATCCACCGCCCTACAGCGCGGGCAGAGGTGCACCTCAGAGCGAGCAAATCCCGATGTCCTGCGTGGTGTATAGTAAAGCCTATTGAGGAGCTTGTATTGCATGGCACGAAAACAGAAATTGAGGGACACTTTTTGTGTGTGGCAGCACATATCCTCCCACAATTCATCAGATATTTCTAGACCCAGTTCAGCCGACCATCCGTCGGGCGCCCCAAGAGTCGGAATGGGGATGATGTCTTGTAGGATTTGATACAGTGAAGAGACGCCGCCACGTGCACCGCCCGAGTTGGCGATGTAGGCTATAGCCGGGTTGTCTGGGGGCTTATCCAGAAAGGAGGGCCACATGGTGCGGAACGCGGCGCGAAGCCTGTAGTATTGGAGAGTCTCTAGGGGGGATCTGGTGTGCCCCGGTCTCCAGGTTTGGGGGCCTATGAATTTGCCCTCGGGATTGAAGTCGGACAGGGCCCGATACCCCAGTGCACCCCAGTGTTGGGCCAAAGCGGTATCAAGCGTGGGCTCCAGGCCCGGAAAGGCCCACACAGGAAGCCATTTGTAATATGGGGAGGGCCCACTTGTCGAGTGTAGCAGACGTGACCAGGCATACAGAGTTGCAGCAATGGGGTCAACGGGGGAATCAGATGTGTAGCGTTGATGTAGTATCAGGGACATCAAGTTGATACCAGCGGAGGCAAGCCGTTCCAGTTTGACATGTGGGCGCACTGGGGAACCCGGGTACCAATGCATGCTGGGCCGCGATCCAATATAGTTCTAGGTCCGGAGCAGCAATACCACCCCGTTTGTATGAAAGTGCCATGTCAGTCCACTTCTTGCGCACCGGAGTGCCAGAGAAATTGTGCGCAGAGCGTATGTAATTTAGTGAAGTAAGCCCTCCTGGGCCATATACGAATGTTGCAAAAGGTGTATAAGAGCTTGGGGAGCAAGATCATTTTAATAAGGGATAGACGACCAGCGACGGACAACGGGAGAGTGCGCCATCGTGAAATTTTGGTCTCAACTGTTCGTGCTACAGCCTAGTAGTTATCGGCAAGCAAGGTGGGCTTAGTGAGGACATCTGCACCCCAAGGTATCTCACACCCTCAGGGGCCCAGTGCAGGGGATACTCGGTGGTGGGCTGCAGGGTAGCCTTAGTGAGCGGGAAAATCTCTGATTTGGAATAGTTAATCGTAAATCCGGAGTGGGTGCCGATCTGGGTGATGTCTCTCAGTATGGGATCCAGATGGGTTGTGGGATCTCTGACGTATAGTAGGACATCGTCAGCATATAGAGATATTACTTCAGGATCGTCAACCAATCGTACTCCTTTACGCGAGTGCCGTGCTCGGATAAAGTCCGCCATCGGTTCTATCACCAATGCGAAAAGGATCGGGGAGAAGGGGCAGCCCTGTCTGGTGCCTCTGAATAGAGTGAACATCTCGGATGTTAGTGAGTTGACTCGTACCCGCGCAATGGGGGAAGTGTACAATAGTTTAATGAACCCTATCATGTTAGGGCCGATGCCCATTGTTTCAAGGACCAGCCACATATATTTCCAAGAGACCATGTCAAAGGCCTTCTGAGCGTCCAGCGTAACCACTACGGCCTGGACGTCTTGGTCTATACGGGACATGACATTGAATAATCTCCTGATGTTATGGGAGGTGGACCTGCCGGGGACAAAGCCTGCTTGGTCCTCTTGTACCAAGTGCGTCATAATGGGCAGAAAGCGGTTAGCAATGATCTTAGCAAAGATCTTTGTGTCTAGGTTCATGAGGGAGAGAGGTCTGTAGGACCCGCACTCGTCCTCAGGTTTACCTGGTTTGAGCAGTACCGTGATGGCAAATTCCCGCATGGAAGGGGGAAGGATAGCGGCTCGGAGTGCCTCATTCCATACCTGCAACAGCCGGGGGGCCAGGATAGCCATGTGCTCTCGATAGAAGTCCGCCGTGAGGCCGTCAGGTCCCGGCGCCTTGCCTATAGGCAAGTCTGAGATAGCCGATACTATCTCGTCTAGCGTGAACGGGGTATCCAGCTGATCCCGGGTCTTTGGGGAAATTTCCGTGGTGGGGATCTGGTCAAGGAGTTCTCGCCTATGTTGTTCAGTGTGCTCTACGGGCTGGGAATAAAGGGATCTATAGAACTCGGTAAATATATCCAGTATTCGATGGTCCGCCCATTGAGCGTCACCGTTCTGATCTTTTATGGAAGTGATCTGCGTGCGGCCCAGTTCCCCCCTCACAAGTGTCGCAAGTGTCTTACCGGGTCTGTCCCCCTCCCCATATTTCCTAGCGGCCTGCGGCGGCTGAAATAATGAACTTCGCTGGTTGCTAGAGTGTTAAACACCTGGAGCTCGTCAGAGATTTGGGCCAGAGTTGTGGGGTCAGACCCGGAGGAGCAACATTGCTCCAACCTTTTCAGTTTGGCCTCAGATCGCCCAAGGGCGGCTCTAATAGCTTTCAACACCCCCGCCTCTCGGGAAATAGACATACCCCTAATGTAAGCATTAAAAGCCTCCCATCTGACCGCGGCGGTCGTGTCTTGAAGAGAGTTAAGCTCAAAGAAGGACTCAATGTCCGCTAGAATCTCAGATTTAAACACAATGGCCCTCATTACGACCCTGGCGGAAAGTAACTGACCTGACCGCCATAGCGTAAATAGCGTTTCCGCCATTGCACGATGGAGTAAAGTGCGGCTAATTCTGACCCATCGGGCACAAGCATTACGCCATGGCGGAAGTGCAAAGTCCGCGATGGCGGAAATTTCCCCAAAACGCCCCTCACCGCCGTCGTACGGCGCCCTAGGTGCAATTCCGCCACCCATCATAGCGGTCACCGTAATGAGCGGTAATCGCAAAATACGGTGACCGTAAATATACGGAAACGGAAGTAAAAACATGGGGCCGGAACGGGAAACAGCACGCCGTACACCTATAAAATCAGAATCCCAACACAACCATTGAAAACCCTACCCTGAGACACATCCCAACCCGTTAGCCACCCTAGTTCAAACAATCAAAATGGGAAAAGTTGCTAAAAAAGCGTGCGACCGCAAGCGGCAGGTCCACTTCTCCCATGAGGAACTCACCGTGCTCACAGAGACCCTCCAGGAGAATGCTGCCGTCGTCTTCTCGACGCAAATGACCAGGACGGCACTTGCGAACAAGAAGGCCATATGGGCCCTGGTGGCACAGCGGGTAAGTGCGGTGGGGACCGCACCCCGCAACCCACAGCAATGCAGAAAGCGATGGGACGACTTGCGGATACGCGTACGGAGCATACTATCAGCCAACCGTAACATTGCCACAGCTACCGGGGGAGGATCGGAATCACCCATCAAGTTGACCCCCTGGGAAGAAATCTGTGCCTCCACCATTGGAATGGAGAGTATAGAGGGAGTCGGAGGGATGGAGAAAGGAGTGCAGACATCCGAAGAATCAGGTAGGTGGGCCAAATAAAACAATGCTAAATCCACAATGTCCAATCCTGTGAAGTACCATGTGTCCACATAGTGCAACAGAAACACATGTCCAGGAGAACGTCCACATACATTGGCCTGATAGCGCACTTTAAAAGTCACATTAAATACATAAATAATTAAAAATCCTAAAAACACCCTCTACACGTGCAGCATGCACACCCTAACTGCAGGCTGCAAAACAACTGCATCCTCAATCCACACAAAAATGAAACCACCTCCAAGGCCCTGACCCAAATCACCCTCAGGTACCACCCCAATGCATGTGATACATTGCCATTCCAATTTCCACAGACCCATAAATAACGCTCGCCCTCCTTTACTCCACCACAGGGTCCGATTCAAACGACGAGCTTCAGGACACCCCTACCAGCACACCTGCAAAGAGGGCCAAGACCAACGGCCAAAGACCCTCCACCTCAGCTGCACGGATCAAGACACGGCAGCAGCACAAATCAAGTGGCAGCACACAGGAGGGGACTCCAACAGGCACCCCAGCAGCCAGCATGCCCACAACAGCAGCACCACAGGTCCCCCCAATGGATGCCACAGAAGGCACTGCTTCTGGTGGCAGCAGCACCATAGGTGACACTGCATTAATGCCAGCATGCTCCGACACAGAAAACGGTGCTGTCGATGTAGGACCCATCCATGACCTGTCTCAATCCCCCTGTTTGTTTCATCCCGTACACCATGAGGATACCACGCAGGGGCACCCACAAGACGACGACTGGCCATCCCCCACAAGCCCTGTGGCAAGGCAACATGAGGTGATCAGCCCCTCTGTGACACCACCGCAAATGGGCATGGCCCAGCAGAGGCAACAGTCCCTCGACCAGGTGATCGTGCAACAGCAGCAACTGGCCACGCTCCTCAAGGAGCATGCTGATGAATGTGGGGGTTCTAAGGCAGCCATAGAAACATCTACTGAGACACTTAGGGCACAAATGGAGCGAAGTACAGAGACACTAAGGGTACAAATGGAGAGAAGTACAGAGACACTAAGGGTACAAATGGAGAGAAGCACCGAGAGCCTGAGGGGGGAACTGCATGCGACGTCCAAAGACGTATGTGGTGAACTTGCCGCTGTGCGCCGTGTGCTCACTGAGCTCTCACAAACCCTTAGGGACATGCATGGACGTGAGCAGGCAGAGACATCATCCGTTGCAAGTTCCGTCCAGGGCAGCCCCCAACGTAGATCTGGGAGGAACCTGCGCTCCACAGGCAGGGGTGCCCCTGATACCCGGAGAGGGGGCTTGCAATAGCGTCTGCAATGACAATGAGCATCTTTGGACACTGGTGTTCGGAGGGGAGGTAGGAGGGTGGAGGGGGGGGTGTTGGGCTTTCTTGGGTGGCGGGTCGATGGGGTGTGTAATATAATTTCACATATGCTATAAACATTTCATAATCATCCAATGAGATGTGTGGACATTGATCTTTGTGTACGAGGCATTTATAGGCGTACAGTCCACATTGTGCATGTTCCAGACACACACAGTGCCACAAGTCCCGTGTCCATGTATCAGCCACCAGGCGTGAGTGCTAGAAGCATGAATCTATGATATTCTGACGAATTTCACGGGCCTCCTGTGCCTCGCGGACTCCTTGAGGTGCTGCCACATCCCCACCCTCATCATGACCATCTTCAGGTGCATGCAGTTCTGCGTCAGGGGGCATGGGCACATTTCTACGTACGCACATGTTGTGTAGCATGACACATGCCATGACCATCTTTGCAACCTTCTCATGGCGGTACAGGAGTGCCCCGCCAGACCTGCTGAGGCAGCGGAAACGAGCCTTCAGTAGGCCGAATGCCTGTTCTATGACTACACGGGTACGTGAGTGGGCATGGTTGTAGTCCTCCTCATGCTGGTTCTGTGGGTTCCGGAGTGGTGTAAGGAGCCATCTCTTCAGTGGATACCCGGCATCACCTGTATGTGGACAATAAAGGATGTTTGTGGAATGACATTGCTACGTACGCATCCCCCCCCCCTTCCTGCCAGGTCATTGCCGCATCAGATACCCCACATTATCATGCATGAAATGAGACTCACCGAGTAGCCAGGATCTGTTCCCTGCGTGTCGCTCCATGTAGCGTGGTATTGTAGAGTTCCTCAAGACCATAGAATCATGGGTTGCTCCAGGAAATCGGGCACAACAATGTGTAAAGATCCTGTTGGAGTCACACACCATTTGTACATTAAGAGAATGATATTGTTTCCGGTTGCGGTACTGGGCCTCCATGGCATGTGGGACAACCAATTCCACATGGGTGCAGTCGATGGCACCAATGCAACCCGGTATGCCGGCAAGTGCATGGAATCCCACTTTTGTGTTTGTAATCTCCTGCTCCGAGCGTGGTAAAGAGATGTAGTCGTCTGCGTGCTTCAGGAGGGCATCGAGCACTTGCAATAGTGTCCGTGACAACAGTGGCTGTGAAATGCCATGCAACTGTCCGACTGTGTGCTGGTAGGTGCCTGTGGCCAGGAAGTGGAGTACAGACACCACCTTCAGTAGGGGTGGGATGGCGGTTGGGCTATCTATCATGCTGACAAGGTCAGCGTGTGTCATGTCCACAATGGCGGTTATGGTGTCCCGGTCCAAACGGTAGAGGGTGTGGATCTGCTCAGCAGTGAGGTTGAACGGATGAGCTCGGAGGCGTGGGATTGCGGGCTGCCTGCGTGGTGGTAGTGGCTGTGCTGGTGGGCCTTGCTGGCCCTGCCTTGCCCTCCTCCTCCTCCTGCGTCTCCTCTGTGCGGCCGGTTGTTGTAGTAGTTGGTGTTCGTCTTCTTCTTGAAGTTGGAGTACTTGCAGTGCTATCAGGTCCCCCAGGGCCAACATCGCTAGTCCTGCCGGTAGCATTTTGGAGTGGGTGTGGTTGTGGGAGGGGGTTGGGTGTGCAATTTATGTGTTTTCAGGCTGTATAGCCTCCACCTGTGGTGATTCATTCCACCTGTGCCAGCTGCAATCCCCTTTGGGCGTGCACGTCCCGCACACAACGCTGCAATTTGACGCATGGCATCTTGCTATTACAATCATGTATTTAATCCCGATGGCAGTGAAATATTGGTTTATATGTTCATTCTGCTATGGTCCCATTGTTTCACATACTATCTTTGCAGTCGCGAACAAACTTGTGAAGGGTCAGTGGAATGTAGTACTCGATTAACGGTGGACCCTCATGCAGCACTGTACCGAGGTTCACCGACGGGCGGGGCGTCCCATTTGTGAGTGAAGCCAGTTGCCATTTTCACACACTGCCGCACTACATGGATGAATTTGTGATTTCAAGCGGTCACAGATGCCTTTTCGACGTGATGTTGCAAATGAGGAATTCGAAGGACAGCGCTTTCGGTTTTCAGCTAGCGGCGAGGAGACGCCCACAGGTCTGACTGCAAATATAACGTTCTATTGTTTAATGTCCTTGGGACAGGGGCCATGGCGAGAATGCAATGATTGATATGAATAGTATGGGATGCGCAATAGCGTAGTGGACGATAAGGCAGGACGTTCCCAAATACATGTTACTTCACAACACTATTATTCCGGGCTGGAGCACAGTGGATTTTGCAGACTGCATTACGCACAGACTCAATGGACATTTCAAATGTTATGTGAGTAAATAATCAGGCGTTTTTATACCGGGATGAGGGAATGATGTATGGATGCATGGACAGATGATTTAATTGAGAGTTTGCCATGTACATGGCTTTTTGGAATCTATCCCCTTCCCCTGCGCTATGTGATGCAGAGCTGCCATAGTGGGACCATCGTCTATCTGCCCTTGTTGAACCCTCCCTGTCTCGACGCGCCTTCAAACACTTGTGTCTATGCACGTTACTAATCCCATCTAATGGATTCTGTTTTAACAGACGCATGCACACAGACACTCGTTTGTAATAGTGTTTTCACCTCGATTTATATAGTTATGATTCGCAAGTGATTTTTGGGTGGAAATAATCCTTTTGAGTGGGCTAGCATGCATATGGCTGTAGATTTAGTGTGATCATTGAAGTGAGTAATACAAATGAAGTTCTGATGCCCATACTATTTTTTTAAATTTCATTTGGGTGACAGGTATCTCCTCCCCTTTTGCCGCTGCCATCTGTATGCCACTCCTGCAGATGGCTTTTACTTCCGACACCTGCTGCTTCGAGTTAATCAGTGGAGCACCATTACGATCTTATGGGACGATCGCCAATGGGCCACATGCCCTTACGCAGTACTAGTGGCTAGGAGCAACATATCAAGCTTTCAGCTGGACTAGTGCCTACCTAATGGGACGGCCCTGCGGTTCTAGGCGCTTCCATGTTGCCTTTTTGAACGTGAATGTAGCCCCTGTGTACCATGAAGGAACAGGGCGTCACACAAGAAGAAGCTGGTCATTTATTGCGGATGCAGCCCACAGTAATGAAAAATATTTTGGAGTTTATGACCTAATAGCTGTATGGGCTTGGTGAATTTGATGTGCATTAAAATTTTATTCTGATATTAACCGTGTAGCGTTATTCTTTGCAAGTAATGTAGCATATTCCTATTTGTGGAGCGATGTATTGTGAGAAGATCTGCATTGGGTTCCGGCTTCTGAGTATAGTTGCGTGGTACTGTACTGGCCGCGTTTGCCTACGAAGCCCAGTAAGGTCAGGGATAGGGGCTGCCATTATGACTGTTTTAATGATGTCATGCTCAGGGGCGGGGGATTAGCTTTTGTGTAACAGATGCCGGTCAGCCAGGTGGATTGGTGGAATGATGTGATTATCAGAAAATGGCTGGTCACAGGTGCCTGTTTGCGTGCGTTTCTTGGAGGGAGACTGAGGTCATGTCCATTGGAATAGCTTCTGTATTCGTGCCATCTGTGCCCTGCAGCTCCCATTGGCCCCTCTTGAGATGAGCCTGGCTGCTCAGTCACTCTGCCAACTTGTGTGGTACATGCTTGTGCTGATGGTTGGTTTGTTTACTGGCAAGAGTACAGGGCTGGTGCAGTCTCCCTCAGGATACTGCTTTGAATGTTGCCTTACACTGGTGTCAAGCGATGGGGGCCTGTTGTTGTTTTGTCTCATATTTCAGTTCATATTGCTGTACTTGAACCTTCACATGCCTGTGCTGCATCAGTACGGCAATGGTGACATGCCAAATATGGATGGCCACTCACAAGGCACTTGGAGCCCCTACATTCATTTGTTCGTTGGCATGCATGGGTGACTTGTACATTTCACTGGTTGCATTGTGTGACTTCATTGCACCTACGAGGAGTTGTGCAATGTGGGCAGGGAGTGGTGTACAGGCACTCAGTAGGGCCATTTACGGTTGGTTCACGATGCCGTAATTCTCACCATGGCGGAATGGTACTTTCCGCCATGCTTGATGGCGTTAAGTAAATGTCCGCTAGGGTCAGAATTCGCGTACCGTTGCGCCATGGTGGTAATTACGGTTTTGCATGGCGCGCGTGCGCGTACTTGGTGCAGTTAGCGTTGGCGTTCACTACGGTGTCGCTAATGGCATCGTACTTTACGGTGACGGGTCATGATCGCACCGAGCGGTATTCGATGGCGGTATTGCATTTCCGCCATCGTTTTTCGATTTCCGCCAGGGTCGTAATGAGGGCCAATGTCTTTTAGAGCTTCGGACTTAAAGCGTCAGGTGCAGAGTGTTGGGATGGGAATTCCCAGCCCCAAGGACAGTATGATTGGAGCATGATCCGAGAATGTGCGGGGCAAAATGCATGTATCCTCCACCCTACCCATAACCTCTCTCGAGACCAAAAACAGATCTATCCTGGACGAACTATCATGTACAGAAGAGTAATAAGTGTAGTCCCGCTGCTGGGGGTGAAGTGTTCTCCAGGCGTCACAAATGTTGAGCGACTGCATGTGGCCATGCAGCCTGCGCGCCGCGCCAGACAGAGCTCTGGGTGTAGTGGCAGTTCTGTCCAGGGCAGTGTCCAGTATAAAGTTCAGGTCCCTCCCCCATATGATCCGCACCGCCACAAAGCCCAGCAGTATGGTAGTTACAGTGTCAAAGAATTCCGGAGAATCTACATTGGGACAGTAAGTGTTAACCAGCCAAGTATTCTTTATTGACCAGTGTGCAGTGTATTATAACATAACGACCCTCAGGATCAACATAGCTTTTATGCAGCACAAACTTGATCGATTTGTGAATCATTGTGAGAACGCCCCTAGATTGTGTGGAGTAGGAGGTAAAGAACCTGGCAGAACCCCATGATGGGGCAACAGCCCTCGGAATGAGGCCATCGGAGTGTGTCTCTTGCAGAAGCAATATCTTGCAATTGTGTCTGTTAGCATATGCAACGATCTTGCGGGCCTTAGTGTGGTTGCTCAGCCCCCGAATATTCCAGGACATTATGACAGTAGCCATTTCAGAGGTAGGTGTCTACAGACACAGTACCCATAAATCAGTGAACATCCCAGCTCCCGTGATGGTATGAGCTCCCAGAGTTGGAGAGCAAGTGGGCATGTGGCCCTTCAGCATGCGCGCCACAAAACCTTGTGTGCCTTTTTGTAAAACAACCCCTTTCCCACCCTCCACCCTCACCACTAACCATGGATCAGCAGTGTAAACATCACCCACCCCTAACAGCGCACAGTTGGGCCGTCCCCAACCTGGCCCAATCTGCCCCGAGGCCCAACTGGGGCCAACACACACCAGAAAATTGAGAAAAAACAATGCAATGGGGTGCGCCGTTGCCGTGCACCAGCACGCTTAGAGCCAAATGACTCAGTTGCAAAAACGAACAGTGGTGGCGGACTCGCGGCGCAGGCCCCGCCCGCGAAGCGGGTAATCGGGGACCGCACACGAGCCCCTACGGTTCCGAAATAAGCCAAAACAGTTTCAACAGTCAAATATCGTACATCCCTGCATCTCAAATGCGGGGAACGGGGTATATAGCTGAGAGATTAAGGACCTGAACAATAGGAAGACAGAAATTGAGGTAGGACAACAGAACAATGTGAGACCAGCTCTGTGGAGTGCCTAGTAAGGATGTGTACACAAACGCTGCAAGGACTGCAGGGGCAGAGCGTCCCAATAAACAGAGCAGCCTTACCAGTACCACAGTGCAGATTAAGTAAACAAGTTCAATAAGTGTCCACAGTCCGTGCCATTCACAGTTGATTAGCGTCCACTCAGCCTTCTCCAGAGCCCTGAAGCGGTATTTGCATCTCGATGAATTTCACCGCCTCGTCTGGGACTGTGAAAAAGTACAGTTTGCCCTTATGAGTGAGTTTGAGACGGGCCGGCAATAAGATGGCATACGGTACATTGCGTTCCCTGAGCATTTTCTTGACGCCAAGGAATTGGCATCTCTCCTGCTGCACCGCCACTGAAAAGTCTGGGAAGATCCTGATGACGTGACTCCAGTCACAGCTCCCCTTTCTCCTGCGACAGGCAAAGGATGAGGTCTCTGTCACGATAATTAAGAATCTTGGCTAAAATGGGTCTGGGGATGTCGCCAGGTCGGGGTCGCGGGGAAAGGGCCCGATGAGCCCGCTCCACCGTGAAATAAGGGGAAAGGTCCGGGTCCCCCAGCAAGTCCTTGATAAGTTGTTCGACTGCATCTTCCATGCGCCCCTTCAGGGCAGTTTCAGGGACCCCAGTGATGCAAAAGTTGTTTTGTTGTGAATTACATGACACACTCTCACCCAGCCGCCCAACTCCCCGGTGGATGTTGATCAGAGTCAGGACTAGGTGGCGGGACGAAAGCCCTGACGGAGAGCGGGCAGCATCTTGTGCAGCTGCCGGGATCCCCGTGCCAGGACCTCCACTCAGTTTATGCAGTGATCGCCTGGATTTCAGCCACAGTCACACGTTTCGGGTCACTTCCCGACCCTGCCGCCACTATTAGATTGCCTCTGGACCCTGACCTGGGTGAAATTGCCAGCTATTTATGCCTTAAACACCAGGCTCTACACAGAGCCTCTTATTGGAGCATCTACATCGTTGGCACTCAAAGCCACGTCCCCCGTGATGGACCTCTTTGAGGACGACACACCCATCCCCTTCGAGGGGGTTAGGACTAGGCTGGGGCTGGTGAGCACTGACTGGCTGCAATATAGAACCCTACACTCGGTCATCTCTTCCCACACGACCAGGGAGCCCAGAGTGGCTGAAGAGGAAAGGGAGATAATGAGGGACCCGCAGAATACCCTAAGGTCAAAGCGACCTACACCCTCGTCATGCACAACTACAAACGCAACCTGGCCCTGTTAGATATGTGGGATGAAGACTTGGGGTTGGAGATGGCATTGGGGGACATAAGCGATTTCTTCACTATGTTCAATCTCATATCCTGCAATTTGAGACATAGTGGGATTCAGGACCTACTACGCTCCGGCTAGGCTCTACAGTATGGGTATTGCCACGGCAGCTGAATGTTGACAAGGCTGCGATAGAATTGGGACCATTGGGCACATGTTCTGGCACTGCCTGAGGCTGGTGCCGTTCTGGACAAAGGTCACCCAGCAGCTTAGAGAGATACAGGGCATCAGTGTGGAACTGGATCCGACCTCAATGCCATTTGGGATGAGGGTAGAAGGCTGGCACGAGGACACACGGGCCCACAAGCTGATTCATAGTGTGCTTTTCACTGCCTATAAGCCCATTCTTTTGAACTGGAAAAAATCAAACCCTCCATCTCAACTGCAGTGGCGAACACTGCTGTCCAAGATCAGTCCAGCCGAGAGAGCCTTTTACCAACGGACGGCAGGCCCCAAACGAGAACACAGATTTTGGGAACTGGCAGGCCTGTTTCTTTAGGCCATCAAGCCCGGTGTGACCAAGGACTGCAATTGGGTGGGCCCGGCAAAAATAAAACAAAAAACACACATTCATGATGACGAGTGTTGCTTTCCCGTTTTTGTTTGTCTGCGTTTGCCGAGTTGAAGGGCGGTTCTGGGGGGACTTTGGAGGGCAGAGATGGCTTGTTGTTGTGGGCGTGGGGGAGCCTAATTGGATTCTTGAACGGAAATATTTGCACTGAACTGTCATGACCATTTTCATTTACACGTATGTAGGTTTTTCGGGCTGGATAGCCCTTCTGCACGTTGTTTTCATATGAGTTGCTGACATAAATGCAATAAAAAGATTAAATACCATTGCCTCATGGAATACTCGGGGCCATACCCATTTTCTTAGTAAGGGAGGTCCGCTTGACATTATTGTCAAGCATCCTATATTCCTATTACAAGAAACTTGGCTAATATCGGACTTTCACCTTGATTCTCATTGCATCTATCAACATCCAGCAAAAGGGAGAAAAAGGCCACCCATATGGCGGTTTACTTATGGGTATTAGCCATGCATTTTGGTCTAGTGAATTACATGACACACTTGAGAATGACTATATTATTGCAGTTGAAATCAAAGGAAAAGATGGTACTCCCATTCCGAATGTATTCATTATAAATGTGGAACAAGTTACTTACCTGTAACTGTTGTTCTCGAGCATGGGTCTGGCATGGATTCACATGCTCATGAATATTCCCCGTCGTCAGGCCGAGAATCCTCGGTAATGAAAAAATCAGTATCAGTTTCGTTTCTGATCTGTCTTTCTTAGTAGTAACCAATCACTGATCTCTGGGTCATACTGCCCCAGCCAATGACTGCCCTCTACCTAAGCCCCTCCCCTGGCAGCCATCCTCAGATTTGGTAGCACGTAAAGTGGTAGTATGACCAAGTGAAGAGCCGCAGAGGGGAAGGAGGGAGGGTTCGCATGTGAATCCATGCCAGACCCATGCTGGAGAACAACAGTTACAGGTAAGTAACTTGTTCCTTCTCCAGCATGGGGTCTGGCATGGATTCACCTGCTCATGAATATAAGAATACATAGCAGTATACACATGCACAACCACGGGAGGTGGCAACAGGCTCAACATTAAGCAATACAACTCAACATTAAGCATCTCTTACCTCCTCACCAGGCTCACCTTAAGCGAACAGGTTGCGCAGCACTGCTTGGCCGACCCTGGACTCCTCCCTGGAGTCCCGATCAACGCAGTAGAATCTTGTGAAGGTGTACGTCGACCTCCACGTAGCAGCCCTGCAGGAACGCCGTGGTAGCAGCGATCGCTCTGGTCGAATGGGCTCTCGGACGGCCGGGCAGCGGTCAGTTTGCCAACCGGTGACAGTGCATGATGCAGCCGGAGAGCCATCTGGAAATGGAAGCCTTCGAGAGAGCCTTCCCTTGATTCACAGGTCCAAAGTTCACAAACAGCTGTGATGTCTTCCGAAAACTGTTCGTGCGGTCCACGTAGAACTTCAGCGCACTAGCCACACCCAGCGAGTGCAAAGTCCTCTCGGCTGGAGACGAAGGCGACGGGAAGAAAACTGGCAACACCAAGGGCTCGTTGAGGTGGAAGTCAGACGGCACCTTGGGCATAAAGGAGGGGTGCGTCCTCAGCACCACCCTTGTGTCGTGAAAAGTCAAGTATGGAGGCTTGCAAGACAGGGCCTGGATCTCTCCCACTCGTCGTGCGGAGGTGATGGCCACAAGAAATGCTGTCTTCCACGACAGGAACTTCAACGGCGCTGAATGCATAGGCTCGAATGGGGCCCCCATGAGCCTGGTCAGCACCACGTTGAGCTCCCACGCCGGGGCAGGGGCCTTCACCGGCGGGAACGATCGGAATAGTCCCTTCATAAATTCCTTCACCAGGCGATGAGACCACAAGGACGCCCGTCCTGTAGTTCTGGTGTATCGGGAAATGGCAGCCAGATGTATCTTGATGGAGGCGTGAGCCAGTCCAGCTTTGGCCAGTGACAGTAGGTATAACAATACTTGAGGGGCCATAAACCGCAGAGGGTTAATCTTCTGTGCATGGCACCAGACAGAGAACCTCTTCCACTTATGTCCATAGCATTTGAGAGTTGAGGACGCCCTGGCTTTTGCAAGAACCTCTCTGCAGTCAGCCAGGATATCATATCCTCCAAACTGTAGTGCTGCAGGAGCCAAGCCTGCAAGTTCAGCGACTCTGGGTCGTGATGGAGAATGGCGCCTCCTTCTCTGGAGAGAAGATCTGCGTCCGTCGCCAGCTTGATAGGTGGGGACGCTGACTAGTCCAGAAGGTCCGGCAACCAGATCTGTCTCGACCACGCCGGCGCGACAAGGATCATCTTGCACCTGGACCTCTTGAGCTGGTTGATGAGACGGAGCAGCAACGGCAATGGAGGGAACGCGTACTGGAACAGGCCGTCCCAAGGGAACGAGAAAGCATCGCCCATGCTCCTCGGTTGTGCGAACCTGCTGGTGAACCTCTGGCACTTGGAGTTCATCGCCGTCGCGAACAGGTCGATCTGGGGTTTGCCCCACTGTTGAAAGAGCCGATCCACCTGGTCCTGGCGTAGTTCCCACTCGTGGCACGAGCGCAGCTCCCTGCTGAGTGAGTCGGCAAGGTTGTTTTTTATTCCTGCCAGGTGGAAGGGAACCAGAAACATCCCCTGGGCAACGGCCCAGTGCCACAGATCCTGGGCCTCTTTGGATAGGGCTGGGGATCTGGTGCCTCCCTGCTTCCGGATGTAGAACATCGTGGTGGTGTTGTCGGTGAAGATCCTCACCACTTTGTCCTTGAGGGACGGAAGGAACGATTTGAGCACCCAGAACACGGCTCGTAGCTCCAGCATGTTGATGCGAAGAGACCTCTCCTCCGAGAGCCAGAGGCCTCTTGCGTGGAGATCTCCGGTGTGGGCCCCCCATCCCTCCAGGGAGGTGTCCATCGTTACCGTCCTCTGATACGCCGGGGCCTGAAAGTCCATGCCTGCCGCGAGGTGCGCATGGGCAACCCACCATAGAATCGCCCGACGGAACGCCTCGTCAAGCGGGACCCTGTCTTCGAAGCTGCCCGCTGCTTGAATCCAGCGGGCGTCGAGGAACTCTTGTAGCGGACGCATCCGAAGTCTGCAAAGGGGCACAAGGTAGATGCATGAGGACATCATCCCGAGGAGGGACTTGATGGACCTCACTCTGGCCACATCCGTGGCTAACAGGCGCTGCACCTTGCCCAAAATGGCCTTCGTCCTTTCTTCCGACGGAGATGCCAATCGCTTCACTGTATCGAGCTTCGCTCCCAGAAACAGTGCCACCTGCAACGGGACCAGATGGGATTTGGGGTAGTTGATGGCAAATCCCAGCTCCGTGAGCAGGCGGACGGTCCTCGCTGTGTGTTCGACGGCGAGTTCTCTTGACCTTGCATGGATTAGCCAGTCGTCCAGGTAGGGGTAGACGTGGATCCCTTGCAGGCGCAGCCGCGCCGCCACAGGTGCAAGGCACTTGGTTAACACCCTGGGTGCCGACTTTAATCCGAACGGCAGGGCTCTGAATTGGTAGTGACGCCCCTGGACTACAAATCTGAGGAACTTTCTGTGTCCTTTTAGAATGGGGATGTGGAAGTAAGCATCCTCCAGGTCCAGTGACGATAGGAAGTCGCCCTCCTCCAGCTGTCCCAGCACGTGCTGGAGGGTGACCATCCTGAATTTCTGTGCCTTGATGTACTTGTTCAACCGACGCAGGTCCAGGATGGGGCGCCAACCGCCTGTCTTCTTTCTGACGAGGAAATATCTTGAGTATACTCCAGAGCCCCGGAGCCTCTTGGGGACGAGCTCGATGGCACCCTTCTTGAGCATCGCCCTTACCTCCAACAGCAGTTGAGGGACGTGATTCTCCTTCCTGGCCACGGGAGGAATGCAAGGACACTTCTTCTGAAATTCCAGCGAGTGTCCGCGGGCCAGGGTGTCCAGCACCCAACGGTCGGTGGAGATGGACTCCCACACGCTGACGAACTTCGTCAGCTGGCCTCCCACCGGGGTGCTTCGGTGGGGGCCCGACGCTACGGCCGGTTCAGTCCTGCTTGGAAGAGGCCTTGCCGCCTTGGCCTCCTTGCCAACGGCGGCAAGACCCTCCTTGCTTGCCGCGGCCTCTGTAGGCCTCCTGGGACGAGGAGCGGGCCGCCTGGCGGTAAGTAGAAGAGCCGCCGTTGGAACCCTTGGAGGCTCCCTGTCTGCCTCCAGAGCTCCGAAAGGGCCGCCGTTGCTGAAGGTCTCCTAGGGTCTCGGGCTGTTTCCGTGTCTGTCTTGATGGCCTGGAGGGACTCATCCACCTTCTTTCCAAACAGGTTGTTGCCGTCGAACGGCATGTCCAACACTCTGGTCTGGACGCCCTGGCGAAAGTCTGTCGCCTTGAGCCATCCTCGTCGTCGGAGCCCAACCCCGTTGGCCAGTTGTCGAACTCCGGTATCGGCAATGTCCGTTGCCACCGTTATGGCGTGATCCGACGCCACCTCTCCTTCCTGCAGAATCTGTAGGGCCTCCTCCCTCTTGTCGTCCGGTAGGAAGTCTAGCAGAGGAGCTATCTTGAACCAAAGCTCCCTGTCGTAACGGGCCACAATCGCATTGGCCGCCTTAATCGTTGTCGCTGCCGACGAGATGACTCGTCGTCCCATGGAGTCCAACTTCTTGCCCTCGCTGTCCGGCGGGGAAGTGGAAGTTGAAGCCGCCGCACCCACTACTTTCTTCTTGGCCGTTGCCGAGACGACAGAGTCCGGCGTGGGCTGGGCCCTGAGGCACAAGGGGGCAGCATCGGGGACCCGGTACTTCTTCTCGTACCTGTCCCTCTTGGCGGGTGTCGTGGAAGGGTTCTTGAGGATAGCCAGCCCCTCGTCCCAGATGTCGTCGAGCAACGGCACCGCGAGGACCGTCTTTCTCTTGGCCTCTCGTCGTTGGTAAAGAAAACCTTCCTTTTTCTGTTCCTCAGGGCAGAGCTGGAAGAGCTCGAATGCCCTGGCTATCATGGCGTGAAAAGAGCCAATAATTTCGTCGGGCGGAGAGGCCCGAGGGGGGGGGTGATGACGGGATGTCCGTTATGTCATTGCCGCCGTCGTCGTCCGTCCCCGTCGCTGTATCCGTCGCCGTATCTTTCCGAGGGTCTGGTGAGGGGGATGAGGGGTCCACAGGCCTCGCGGGCACGAAGGGCGGAGCGGGGTGGACTCTCCTCTGCTTGTTCGGAGGGCTTCCCGACGGGCCTGGTTCTGAATCCTCCATCGGGGTCCATGATAACCTCGTCCTTATCTCAGTACATAAGGATTGGATCGCCAACAAAATGGCCGCCGAGCTATCCTGGGGCTCGGGTAATGGCTGCGACGGACGGGATGGCTGCTCCACTGGGCCCTCGTCGTCGCCATCGTCGCTATCTTCGATCACATCAGCGGGAACCTTCCCCTGGGATCGAACCTTCTCGAACCTCTCGTTGAGGCCTATGAACCTCTCGTTGAGGCCTTTCACGGTTTCCACCGGATCCTCCTCGGAGGCTGAATCCGAGTCCGTAATGGCCACCGCCACCCCCCCTCTTTTTCCACCGGGGTCTTCACGGGGTTCTTAACGATGGTCTGGAAAGAGGATTCCCTCTGCGGCAGCAGGGAAACTCTGGGCCCCGAGGCTGCCTCCACTGGCGCAGCCTCTGCCGGCTTCACCAGGGCCGCTGCGACAACCTCGATAGAGGCCTTTGCCGGGTGGATCAAGGCCCTCACCACCTTAGGTGCGTCCTGGGCCTTCGCTTTGGGGGGAGGGTCATTGCCTCGCTCCCCCTCAGCTCCCTTCGAGATCGACCGGGGCCTCTCCAGAAGCTTACCAGGGTTCTCGGACTTCCTCTTCCCCGAACCAGAGCGCTGGCTCGTGGTTGATCATGCCGGGGAAGTCGCGCCCTGCCTGGCAGCCGAGGAGCCCGACCTTTCGGCGCTCCCGGTGCCCGCGGACTTGCGGTGCTTGGCCTTCTGTTGGGTCCCCGTCGCCGGGGCGCCCTCACAGGACTTAGAAGACTGCTCAGACTTTTTCTTCGCCTACTCACCTGCCGTGCCCTTCTCCAGCCAGGCGGCGAGGCGGGATAGACGATCTTGCTTGGTCCGTTCCAACAGGTTCTTGCAGAACGCAGAGTCCTTCTCCATGTGCGTCTTGTCCTCATGAAGACAGTAGAGGCATCTCGAATGCTCGTCCTCCTTGAAAACATTTTGCAATCCGCATCCTGGGCAGCTCCTGAACAGCTTGGATCCGGGCGTCGAGCTTCCCTTGTCCTGGGCCATGTCCGTTGAGGTAGGCCACCGATCTTCTGGAATCCTCCAAGAAGCGTAACTTGACGAAAACTTCACCCTTGAGGGGCGTAGAAGAATTCCGAAACGGGTCCCCGTTATCGGAAGTAGAAAGAGTGGAGCTTGAGGCTCGATTAACCGAAAAAATTAGAAAAATCTCCTGAAAAAGCGTGAAAACGCAGTAAAAGCTCGAGAGCTAAAACACGAGGACTCCCAACACTTGAACGTGCGGTAAAAATCTGAGGATGGCTGCCAGGGGAGTGGCTTAGGTAGAGGGCAGTCATTGGCTGGGGGCAGTATGACCCAGAGATCAGTGATTGGTTACTACTAAGAAAGACAGATCAGAAACGAAACTGATACTGATTTTTTCTTTACCGAGGATTCCCGGCCTGACGATGGGGAATATTCATGAGCATGTGAATCCATGCCAGACCCCATGCTGGAGAAATATGATCCCACGACTAAAGAGTGTATGGAGTTCATACAAGATCAGTTGGACTCCTTACTCTCGAATTGGGGATCTACAAATGGCAATGATATGGTAATCTTGGGCGGTGATCTCAATGCTCACTGCGGAATCTCTACTCTTAAATCTGAATTTTCTAATATTCTCACAAGTAATATCATGGTTAAAAACAAGTGTAATGTGAGGGGTAGAGTGTGGAGAAATTTTCTACAAGATAGGGACTTATGGCATCTTAATGGAAGAACCAAAAGTGATAGTCCTGGCCAATGTACTTGGTCTAATGCTAGCGGTACAGCTACCTTAGATTACATATGTGGGAATTCCACTGCACTTAGCTACTTGTATGATTTTGAAGTAGTGCCGCTGCCATTTAGTGATCATTCTATGGTAGTAGCCTTGCTCAATTTGAATACCATTGACAAAACGAGATGTGGCCCTACCAATATTGAGGTATCCAATAATGGCTGTAGAATAAGATGGAATCATGGTAATATCATGAAAATGTCTAAGAAACTAAAGAGGTCGATATCCCACCTTACCCGAACCATTTATTTTTGTGATGGCGATGCAATTGAGGCCCTCATACGATGCTGGACTAGTGAAGTTGCTTCTATTCATGGCAGTCCTATTATTGCCATGAAAAAGATTCCCCTGACTGCATATGACAGAGAAGTGGTGATCAAAAGGAGATTATATTGCCATGACCTCAGGCATCTGAAGGTATCCTCGCTTTCAAATAGCGAGTACACTGCTTGCTCCAAACAACTTAAAACCAAGTATAGAGGGTGGTGTAAACGACATTGCCATGACAAAAATCAACATCCAGTGGCAGGGTCTAATTTCAACTATTAAAAAGGGCAACACTAGAACCATATGGAAGATATTAAATAATGCCATAGAGCAACACTTGCCACATCCACTGAATGCCATTGGTGAACAAATATGTGTTTCCCATATCACTGAAAGTATGTATGATCCTTCAATGATAGATATTCATCCCATCTCCACAGGGGTTTGGCCTTTAACTTTCAGCAGACAATCTATTCTCGAAATAATTGCCAAGCGAAATAATTCAAGATCTCCCGGTCCCAATGGTTTAGCATCCGCTGTGATTAAACATGATCCTATTAATTGATCCCTGATATTAATGGTTCTATTTAATAAAGTGTATCAAGCTAAAATGATACCTACATCTTGGACCTCTTCAATCACTATTCCCATTTTTAAAGCGGGAACCAGATCGTATCTTTGTTAGATACTACGAGTAAAATCTTTTCTGCGATTGTTCTTCATCATTTGCAGAGTTGGGTTGACTCAAATAGTATTCGTCACCCTATGCAGTCAGGGTTTCCAGTTGGGTCCAGTACCATCCATAACATTAGAATCGTAGATGCCATCATGTCTAGGGCCAAATGTCATGGTAAACCTTCAGTATATATTACCTTTGTCGATTTTTGATCAGCGTTTGATAGGGTGAACCGCAATATTCTATGGGAGATGCTGTCCAGACTTGGATGCCCTTCTTGGTTGGTTGAGATTTTGATTAAGCTTCACCAAAATAATTAAACTCAGGTCCGTTTAGACAATAAAGGTAGGTCGTCTGGCCCTATCTCAATCAATAAGGGTGTGAAAAAGGTTTGTCGAATTACTTAGTAGACTTGAGAAGCATGCCCATTGTCCCATCAAATTTCATGACACCAAGATTACTGCATTACTCTATGCGGATGATTTGGTGATAATCGATCACACAATTAAGGGCACAAAAGCAATTCTGGAAGAACTTGGTCGATTTACAACTGAACATATTATGATCATTAATCTAAGTAAAACCAAAACGATGCTTGTATCGGCACGACATGTTAACAGACCCGAAATGAGAATTAGTTGGGGTGTAATTGATTACACCACTTGCTATAAATATCTTGGCATTGAGATGGAGTGCCAATCAGGTTATTCCATCTTGATTGCCAGGAAATCACAGAGCACCAGGCATATCACCAATTTGGTGCGCAGATTTGCTTTACATTGCGCTGGATACACCTACAGAGGCATTATGCTACCATATAAGCAGTGGTTTATTCCTATGTTGGTGTATGGATTTGAGGCACTCACTCTTAAGGACCTATCTTGGCTCAACAAAGTAGAAGGGTACTTTTGGCGGACAATATTTAATCTACCTCCAGCATGTCCAATCCAATATATTAGAGTGGAATGGGGCCTAACTTCAATTAGAGCTATTGTTCAGTATCAAAGAGCCTTGCTCCCACTGAAAGCTTTCTGTCATCAGCCTAGCAATATATTGAGGATCATGGGAAAAGGGATACTCAGCTTTAAGCGTGATGAGATGTCTGAACCATATCATTTATTTTGTATGGAGTCATACCGGATTATGAATTGGTCTCTGCAATGGTCTAAATGTGGGAAATATGATCTCATCAAAAGAACATATATATACAAGGCCCGAATGAAAGACTGGACTGATAACTTTGTATATATGGAAAAATTGCACAACTTTGCCCACCTGGAAGGTATCGTTCATCGGTACCATTGTCCTCAACAATATTTGATAAAATGTCCATCTCCAGCGGTCCGTCGATTTAGGCTGTTGATGCGAGTCAACCAATTGCCAGTGCGAGCGATCTATGGCACCCAGTGGAAGCTGGCCGCGACTCAAAGGAATTGTCGGATATGTAACATTGATAGTCACCTTGAAACAGTCCGGCATATACTGAATACATGCCCTAAACTTTCCAACTTGTATAGAGAGATGTATGGCCGGTATGTGCATAATCATTAACATATTGCATCCTTAGACGTCTGGCAATTATGTTTAAATACGTCCTCTGAAAGACTGGTAAAAGCTTTATATCATGTATGGCAAACAGCAATGCTTCTTATCAGTTCTGCTATCAGAGTTTAAGATGTTGACTTGAATCGTAGAAGTGCGAGATGAAGTGTGTGCTATTGCAGGGAAAATTGCTGATGTTTTAACACTATGAAATGGTGGTATTTGTTCTCTGTGAGAACTTGTATATGAAATATTTTAGTGAGGAAAGTATGTATTATCTCTTGTGTGGAATCGATAGGAATTACTAATGAAGTATGTGCTTATTTTCTATGTGAGTGATGTATTGTTGTAAAAGTTCTGTTTGAACTATGAACAACAACAAATAAATCCATTAATTAATTAAATAATTAATTAATGAAACAATAGTAAAGGCTGCAGGTCAGATGGGAGTGGAGGATGATGGGGAGAATGGGGAAAACATGGGAGACGCGGAGATGGGAAGACCAAAAAGAACGGCAGCATGAAGTAGCCCCATGGGAAGAAGAAGTGATGGGGCACAGACACAGGGGGGGAGAATAAAGAAAGTAATGGGGGCAAATAAGAAAAGACAAAAAAAAGGTGGTTATGATACCAGAAATAAAAGGACAGTTCAGAGGGGCACACGATATGAAAAACGGAAGGGACCCAAGGAATGGGTAGAAAGCAGGGAATAAAAAAGAAAGGAACAGAAGGAAAACAAAAGAAAGAAACGGTAGAAAGTGATATGGGCCATAGGGAAGGGGATAGAAGTAAAGTAGATGTAGAAAAGGAGAGCAGGCAAGAACAACAAGAAAGAAGTAGGATGGAAGGAGAAGAGAGAAGACAAGATATAAGGACACAGGAGTATAGTGTAAAACCAAGGGCACACAATGAATAAGCGGTACAGGTCCCGAGTGCGGATCAGCCTCCAGCCAGGGCTGAGACCAAGGGGCAAGAAAGTGAAAAGGCGCAGAATCTGCTGCCATGGACAAAGAAATGGCCTGCTTAGCTGAGAAGACATCCCGCCAGCGGGGTGAGTGAGAACAGGAACAAGGGGAATGACAGGTGAGTAGGGTAGAACGGCGTGGGAAACAGTGGAAGAAAGATGGGAAGATGAAGAGCAAGCTAGTACGAGCATGACTGGGAGGCGGCAGAAGACGGAGGGGAAGGGTCACCTGCAAAGTCAGCAGGGGAACGGGGTGCTGGAAGAGCAAGCTAGTGCGAGCATGACTGGGAGGCGACAGAAGGCGGAGGGGAAGGGTCATCTGCAGAGTCAGCAGGGGAAGAGGGTGCTGGAAGAGCAAGCTAGTGCGAGCATGACTGGGAGGCGACAGAAGGCGGAGGGGAAGGGTCTTCTGCAGAGTCAGCAGGGGAAGAGGGTGCTGGAAGAGCATGGTGGGACACTCTGGGCAATGGACAATGAACATGCAGAGATGGGCGGACCACACAGTGGAGAAATTGAGAGGAAGAGAACTTAGAGAAGTGATGGTCAAGAGAGAAAGAGAACAGGAGACAGGGCACCGTCCCAGAGTGCCAGGTACTAGCAATGTGTTTACAAAAACAGGAGACTGAGGGTGTATGATGCTGGAAATGCATTGGAGGGACAGGGCCGCCCTATCCTTGTTCTCTAGTCCCTTTTCATGTGTGCTCTGTATTGTTTTCTGCACAGAAGTCCATGTGGGACTCCTGGCAGTGCAGCTCTTCTTCTTTTTGGTTTGGTGTACAGATCCTTAGGATACCCTTATGGCACCCACGGGTGGGGGTACAACCCTGTACCCCCAGTGTATGTTTTTGGGCACCCGTGTGTGACCCACAGAGCAGGGTATGGGCTGGTGCCAGCTCCATGCTGTATTTGACAGGTGCTCTGAGCATCCTCCATTTTGGGATACCTAGGCCCTGCCATTTGAATCAGTTGATTCCTGATAGAAGACAAGATGGCCCCTATGGCCTCTTGCTTTCTGGTGCCTGTTACCTTGTTTTCCCAAAGTCCTGCGAAGCCCTGACCCTGTCCCTTCCCCCTGACTGGCTGTTGGGTGGAAGTTCCATATATGGTATTGTGGGGAAGTCCAGGCCAGACTGGCTGGAGCCTTCCCATTGACTGTATGTTGTGGGTACACCCTTGGGGTGGGACCTGGGTGAATGAAGAGTGTGATCAATATGCACTTCTTGTTATGGGTGTCTGGTTTCTGGTATGTGACACAAAGACTGAGACAGCCCTGCCTGAAACTGGTATGAAAGCAGTGTGGAGTGCTGAATGGCTGGGTACTTGTCCCAATACACATTCCTTGTTGTGAGTGTCTGGAGGGAGGAGAATGGCCTGGATGCACTGTGAGCCTGATTGGCTGCCTGCCTGCACAAATGCCCTCCTGGATAATTGGTTGCCTGAGTGTGACCCAGCAGAGTGAAGGAGAGACCAAACAGTATATTTGGGGACCTCTCACTGATGGAAATCGTTCAGAAGCTGAAGTCGAAACTGATGCTTAATCTCGAAGCTGAGCCTGAATAAGAAGGTTGACTGCTGTTACCTTCACCGCAATCCAAAAGCTGATGTGCCGTCAAAACTGATCCAAGAGAGGACCTGGGTGGGAGACCTCTTCCCGAACTACGAGGGACAATACTGCACCGCTAACCTTCGCCGAAGTGCCCTGGAAGTCAGCCTTCGAAAGACTGTTGACCGGAGGCAGGGACCGCCGAGGAATTTGAAGAGAAGCACCCGGACAGCTGTCCACCGTCGTCGACCAGGCTCCGCAGGTTTGCTATAACCGCTGGAGGCCTGTCAAAGTTGTGTTGCCCAGAAGCGGGGACAGCTTGACGCTGTGCCACCGACGACCGGAGCAGCAACACTCCATTGATTAAGACACTTTGAATTCACGGACGCTGTCGCCAGCACCGCCAACCACTTTGTCCCGCCGGAGAAAGTCGAGGCCACTGACGCGCCAAGGAACATCCACCGGTGGGTTTCCCGCCACCCGAAGACCACAAAAACGATGACGACTCGACGCCCTTGTTGGGCCAAAGTTCTTCAGTAACTCTTTGCAGCAACGAACTATCGTCGACGAGGTGCACCGCACGCCTCATCTTCGCAGAACGTCCACGACCGATCGTCGACGAGCACCGTCAGGACCAAAGCTGCTGCCCCAACGCCATTTTTCACCTTTTCTTCATGGGTTCTCGACGATCTGTGACTCCTGCCTTAAAGGGGGTCACTCAAGAAGGATCCGTCGACGACCCAACGTCAAACTCTGCTAAACCATTGGGGTGGTAGAACTTTTATAGAAGGAAATAAGACTCTAATAGACAATATATGGACTGGGCTTGTGTTATATCTTTATTTACAGGTCGCCCAGGTGGTGGGATCCTCACCCCGAACTGTGCCTGGGTAAACGGGACACAGCATTCTGCCAATTGTCTAACCACCTGCTTTCCTCTTAAGCCTATGGTTGATACCATTTGCTATATTGATTTGTATGCTATTAGAACTGTCTACAGTTGATGCATTTTAATGGAATCAGAGTAATAGTGGTACCACATAGAAACTGTATATATTCACCATTTTAGAATTGTCGGAGCACAAAGTGTGTTATTGTGTACATAGCGTGAACCTTATTTATATAAAGAACTGTGTTTTTACTAACATAGTGAGTGGACATTCCTTTGTGGGTGCTTGGGGACTACACTGTAGTTAAGAACCAGACTGCATCCCCTCCTGAGATCTTGAGCCTTGATTGCTCGTCCGACATTACCAAATAGAGAATCTGGGCTGGCCTGCTCTGTGCCTCTACTCTGCCATATAGAGAGCAGGAGTACAGATACCCCCCTCCAGTCTTTACAGGTTGAGGGGAGTAAGAGTGGAAAAAAAGAATGGTCTTGGCACATGAAAGGGGTGGGTGAAAGAGCTTGAAGAAAATAAGGAGTGAATGGAAAAATCAAGAAAGGTGGTGGAGCTCGTGGAATACATGTTTGAAATAAAAGAGTAAAATGAAGGTTGGGGCAAAGAGAAAGGAGAACAGGAGGGCAGCCTGATGATGGTACGGAGTAAGAAAGATGTACGGAATAAGGCTAGTGACAGAATGAACAGGGAAAGAAGAGGCAAGGGAAAAGAAATACACAGACGGATATGACAGAAAAGAAAAAAGTAAAACACGATAGGGCAGGTGAAGAACAGAAGGACAGGGACAGTGTAGATGTGGGGGAAAGGAGAATGGAGAAGAAAATGAGGACAGATAATAGGTTGCCTTACATGGGGGTAGTAAAACCATTATGGTCACATCGAACAATGGCAACGAAGGAAGGGATTTGGGAAGGTCAGTTTGTAGAGATATTTAACCTATTACTTTCTTTTTTCTTTTATTTAATGTGTATCAGTTCAATTTGAACTTTTCACATAAAAACAGATTAAAAAAACAATATCATAAAAGAAGCAAATAATTAAAATTAAAAGTTAAAATACAAGTAGGTACAACACAATATCCTATCTTCTAATTGTATCCAAATAAAAGCATATATTGGGCCTCATTAATACCCTGGCGCTAATGGGTTAACGGCGCCGTAAAAGGCTGCGGTGCCGTTAACCCATTAGCGCCTAATTACGAGGTCCCTTTGCGGGACCCGACTGTAACAGCTGGTCTAGACCAGCCGTTAAAGTAGGGACCCGCAAAGGGACCTTCGCGGTAAGTATGGTACCGCAATTTGCGGTACCGTACTTAGCGCCTCGCCATTCCCATTATGCCCTATGGGGCAAAAATGGGAATGGGGAAGGGCCATGGGGAAATACCGCCCGCCAACCTTGGAATGGGGCGGTATTTCCCCATTTCACCATGGCGGATACGTTACAATACCAGCACCAACCATGGTGCTAATAGCGCCATGGTTTAGCGCCAGTATCGTAATGAGGGTCATTGCCTCTTTCCACCTACTTACTTCTATAACACTAAGCCATCTAGAACATACTTGTTAATTAGCATATTTCACTAAAATCCACTTAGGACTTATGCCCACTCTTTTAAGAGGAATGGAACTTGTTTCCTGACTCTGTACAGAGCTATCTTAACCCCCAAACGTCTAGTATTCCGACAATAATACCAGAACATGTCTGACGTTTTGCTCTCCACATCGTACACATAGCAAGTCAGATAATGCCAGTGGTCGAAGCGGCCGGGAGCAGTGCTCCTATACTTCTTTTAATTAGGTTTTACCGTTCCTATACTTTTATTTTAAAAAGAAACCATTCCGGAACGGTTTCGTTTTAAAATAAAAGTGTAGGAAGAAGTTGAAACTTGCACGTTCAGTGCACTGCACTGAACGTTCCCTTAAACAGGTTCAAGTGTTTTAGGGGTGTGTATTGTGTGTGGGAGGGTGGGTGATAATGGTTTTTTTGGGGAGTGGGTGCAGGCCAGCAGGGAACATAGTTCCACTACTTCTTTTCGTACACTTCGACCACTGGATACTGCATATAAACATCTCTAAGCTTCATGAAGTCCTAGCTTGTTTGTTAGTCTCTAGGTGACTATTTGGGCCACACAGTTTACATGTGCGGGCCTCCTCTGAGAGATCTTTAACAGTGGCCCTCTGACCTCTAGTGTCGGAAGTCTTCCTAGGCGAAGCAGAAACACAAAATGCAGGAAATATGGTAAAGTAGTGTTGCATCTTCAGGCAATGGTGATTTAAATTTCGAAAATGTGAATACTGTTTTAGTTCCCCCACATTGTCATAATTCAAACACCAGTCGTACAACAAGAATGTTGTATGTAGTTCATGCTGGAGAATAGCTTCCCTTTCAACTCAAATTAGTGCCCAGCCTATTTCCTCAACAATCTTTTTGTTCTCGTCTTTAAACACTTTCAGGATACGCGTTTCGATAGCTTTACTCAATATATCGAGAACAGGACTGGCTGGGGATATTTTAGCTTTAATGTACAGGAGAACCCTCCTGTATCGGACCTGTCCTATACACGAGATCAGACCCAGTTCCAGTCTGATGTCAGCCATGGGGATACACATAGGCAATCCCAGCAAACGTTTCCAGAATCTTCCCTCCGTCACTGTTAACCATTCCCATTTTTTGGCATCTGTATAGATGGCTTCTAGCCCATATATCACAACTGGACAAAAAAATCTGTCAATAAAAAAGTATAATTCCTTTCATACTATAAAACCAGCCCATCCGTAAAACAGCTTAACAATCAGACAACCAACCATGATAGCCGTCCGCTTCTTGTGATTAGCTACCTCTTCTTCCCAACCTATTACATAGAGAGGCAATGTGAAATGCAAAGAAGGGTCAAAGGAAGAGGAGTGGGAGTTGGCTAGGAGGTATAGGGTGCCGACAAATACTGAAAATTGGACGTCTGCCTTCTTGATATACGCTAGCATGTACTGTGAGAAGTTCCCTGAGCGGAGCGTCACACTTTTAAAGTATATAGATACAGAGCAGGTGCAAGTGGATCTAGGTCGCCTGGCCTAAGCCCTGCCCACCTGGTGCCTTTCAGGTTGTCGCTCTTTTCCCCACTTAGCAAGCCCCGCCCCCTTGGTGCCTTCCTGGTTTCCGCTCTTTTTCCGTACTTAAGGTGCCCTCCAGCTTCTTTTCCTTTGCAGATGGGGAGCAGGTGCAAGTTGATCTAGGTCACCTGGCCTAAGCCCCGCCCACCTGGTGCCTTCCATGTTGCTGCTCTTTTTCCCTACTTAAGGAGCCCTCCAGCCACTTTTCCTTTGCAGATGGGGAGCAGGTGCAAGTGGACCTAGGTCACCTGGCCTAAGCCCCCCCCCACCTGGTGCCTTTCAGGTTGCTGCTCTTTTCCCCCCACTTAGCAAGCCCAGCCAACCTGGTGCCTTCCGGGTTGCCGCTCTTTTTCCCTACTTAAGGAGCCCTCCAGCCTCTTTTCCTTTGCAGGTGAGGAGGAGGTGCAAGTGGATCTATGTCACCTGGCCTAAGCCCTGCCCACCTGGTGCCTTTCAGGTTGCCGCTCTTTTCCCCCCACTTAGCAAGCCCCGGCCACCGGGTGCCTTCCAGGTTGCCGCTCTTTTTCCCTACTTAAGGAGCCCTCTAGCCTCTTTTCCTTTGCAGGTGGGGAGCAGGTGCAAGTGGATCTAGGTCACCTGGCCTAAGCCCCGCCCACCTGGTGCCTTCCGGGTTGCCGCTCTTTTTCCCTACTTAAGGAGCCCTCCAGCCTCTTTTCCTTTGCAGGTGAGGAGGAGGTGCAAGTGGATCTAGGTCACCTGGCCTAAGCCCTGCCCACCTGGTGCCTTTCAGGTTGCCGCTCTTTTCCCCCCACTTAGCAAGCCCCGGCCACCGGGTGCCTTCCAGGTTGCCGCTCTTTTTCCCTACTTAAGGAGCCCTCTAGCCTCTTTTCCTTTGCAGGTGGGGAGCAGGTGCAAGTGGATCTAGGTCACCTGGCCTAACCCCCGCCCACCTGGTGCCTTCCAGGTTGCCGCTCTTTTCCCCCCACTTGCTGTCAAGCACCATATGAATGTTAATATGTTGTGTCTGAAGTGGCTCAAAACTGAATGCATATAACAAATGTGATTTATGTTATAGTGCTATGCCTGAATACAGGTTTTTATAGTGTATGATGACAAATAAAATCTTTTTTTCTGTTAACAAAAAGTGATGATCTGCTTTATGAAAAATACAGACTAATTTAAGGTGTCTGCAATAGTGGTGTGCACATCACTCATACCTACAGGTGTAAAAGGGAGGGGTAGCCTGTATCCTCTTCATATTACAATTCCTGTTTGGACCAGGAGTACCCAGGACCCGAACCCCTGCCCAGACAGCAAGTAAGCATGCACCAACATGTGCTTACTCCCTCTGTCCTCACAGGCCATTCCCACCCCCTCTGGCCCCCCTGTGATGTTCCCTTGTGCCCCCCATCCTTCTCGCACACAGGTGTTGCCTGTTTTGCGTGATTCTTCTAGCCTGCTCCCCCCCTCTCCCCCTCCAGCCTACTTCTACAGCAGTCTGTCCTGATACATTCTGGTTTCACCATCACTGTCTTGTGGCCAATGCTGGATTTGACTTTTATGGGCTTCATTGATTCACGGTGCGTCAACCTTTCTCAACTCTCATGCTAGACTTCCTTTGCATCTTGTACTCATGGTGGCCCTGAATCATGCTGGTCCCATCTTCATCTTGTATCCTGGCTTGCAACATTATGTGTTACTACTGACTTCTGCAATTGTATTCGCTCTCCCCTCTTGCTTCTCCACTCTTTTTGACTTCTTGCTCTCTGTTCTCTCCTCCTCTCCTTTTCCTATCTCCTCCCCTTACTTTCTTCTATGCACTTAATCTATAAGAATTGTCCCTGGACCTAGTATGATAGCAATCTCGTCTGTCCCACCCCTTACTTGTTTTTTTCCCTCATCCACCCTCCAGCAATATCTGAAATGCCGTCAGGCCTAGTACAATAGTTGCTTGTTTTGTTCCTCCCCTCCCTTTCTGCACCCCTCTTCCTCACCTTTCGTTTTTCTCCGGCTCTACCAGAAATGTCATCAGGCCTAGTACGGTAGTTGCCTGTCTGTTTCCATTTCCTTCCCACTCTCCCCCTCCCTTATCTATATCTTAGCTCTTGCACTATCTGCAATGTCACCGGGCCGAGTACGATAGTTAATTTCACATCCTTACTGTTAATGGCCTGTAGGAATGGCATTGTATAGTCCCTTGTTCCCTCCCTTGCCTTGAAGCACTTTGGAACACATTGTGTATAGGCGCTATATAAATAACCTATGATATCATTAGAAACGCACAGATTACATTTGGGG
The DNA here is from genome assembly GCF_040938575.1 of Ambystoma mexicanum. Lineage (NCBI taxonomy): Eukaryota > Metazoa > Chordata > Amphibia > Caudata > Ambystomatidae > Ambystoma > Ambystoma mexicanum. The sequence continues at coordinate 1,120,327,880 of NC_090923.1, read as the reverse complement.
GTTTTGCTTGGTTAAGATACGATGAGGAATTCAGGTCCAGAGTTGCGGATGATGGGGGAGAGAAATGGGGGAAATGGATGTTGTACTATGGCTGCAATGGACGGCCCCAACCAGGCAAGTGGCTGGCATGCATACTGCTTGTGTGCTGCTGTTACCGTTCATGCCCTTTCAGGGGCGTCCCATCCAGAGAGGGATGGGGGATCAACAACAAGGAGATTTTGGAAATAGAGAAGAATGCTGAGCATACAACAGAGGAGCATGTACTTGGGTGACATGTAAATACAAGCACGAATTCACTAAAAGATCTGGGTGGCATCCACTTACACAATGTTGGGCAACAGGAGGCGAAGGGTGTGGGGGACAGGAGGCAATAGATGCTGGATGGGAAAAGGCACATACTCCAGTAATAGTATGAAAACTAATTGAATGGCTGGAATTGTATCCATACAGGAGATCAGCTTGTTTTTTGATAGAAGGGTTTTTGAAGAAGGTTTCACTATACCATACAAGGGCCCAGGGATTGGGAGGTGGGCAGAAAGATTAGTCATTAAAAGAACACACAGTCTTTGTAGAGGGGAAGTTGAGAAAGGAAGTGAGAGAAGGGAGAACGGCAGGGCCATTTCACAGAATACTGATACAAGACTTTATAATATCACCAATGGGCATTGTCTCCAAGAAAGAAAAAGGGGGGATTCAGACTGATATATCACTTGTCACGGCCAGAGGGTGGGTCCATTAATGACTTTATTGACCCAGCAGTGTGTGCCTTGGCATATTCAAATGTAGAGGATGCAATTGCACTGGTTAGATAATGCGGGACTGGGACAATGATGGCAAAATGTGGCATCAAATCAGCGTCTAGGTTGCTGCCAGTACACCCAGATGATTTCCAGCTACTGGGGATTCAATTTGAAGGTCAAATATATGTTGGCAAGGCGCTTCCAATGGGTTGGCTCGGCGGTATGCAGACTATTCACATTTGTAGAAGGGGTTTTCATATAGAACACAGGGTCATGGCAGATAGTGCACTATTTAGACGATTTCTTCACAGTAGGGAAGAATGGAGGGGAATGTGCCAGGCGGCTGGCGGAGTTCGACCGGCTAGTCGTGGAACATGGCAGCCCTCTGGCTCCAGAAAAAAACAGAAGGTCCAGCGTCAGTAATGAGGTTCTTCTGCATTGAGCTGGATGCAGATAAAATGGAATCAAGGTTGCCACAAGAAAAGATACTGAATTTCACAGGACTGATAACAGAAGTGTATTCAAGAAGAAAATGCGAGGAGAGGAAAAATACAGCAGCTACTGGGACATTTGAACTTGGCGTGTAGGGTAGTACTGCCAGACAGCGTTTTCTGCAGGCAGATGGGTTTGGCATTACTGGGGGCAAAGAGCCTGCATCATAGGGTCAGGGTGACAGTAAGGATAAAGAGGAACGTGGAAGTGTGGCAGTGTAGTGTTTTATGGACGGGTACAAGGGGATTTCAATGAGGCTGGACGATAAGGTGATGCTCTGGAATGTGTAGATGTTCTTGGATGTAGCAGGAGCGCATGGCTTCAGAATATAAGTGTCAGGGTTTTGCAAGGCTGCAGATATAGGGCTGTTGGAGCATGAGGTAATAGGATTTAAGGATCCAGTGTACTTCAGGCAGAGTGGAGTGCATCTGTCTTTTATAGGACCAGACATATACCTGATGAACTTGATGGATGGGAATGCAGTGATATTATCGAATAGAAAACAATGAATGGATGTTTGCACGAACACAAAATATCCATTGAAAAAAATTACATTTTTAAAAATATGCATATGTGGTTGGAAATGGGAATAGTCATTTTTGGGGTGGGGAAAGGTATTTGTTTTTAAAGGGGGGGCTTGTGTGCAATCCCCAAAACAGCGAAAAAAATAATTCTTTTTTTAAAGCTGTTTTTGGTTCGTTCAAAATTCATTCTTTGTTTTCTCATTCGATATAATCACATGTAACTAATGGATGTGGTGGCTAGCTTTATGAAGGAATCGGGTGGGAAGATTTGGGGGCAGCGAGACACCATCTGTGGAGGTTCTTGCTGTGTGCTCGAACAGAGAATAGAGAGCAGAGAAACTGGAAAGAAAGGTTGATAAAGTGGGAGTTTAAAAGCTGGCGAAAGAGAATCCATAGGTTTAGTGAAACAAAAAGAAAAGAACAACAGTCCTTGTGGTCCTAGTGCAGGGAGATACGATCAGGAAAGAGGGGAGCACAGAAGGAAAGTCAAAGAACAAAGAGAGACAAGGCTGGGGGAAAACAAGCAGGGAAGAAGTCCAAGAAAATGGCCAGGCACAAAAGGAAAGAAGAAGGGGAAGAAAGTTGATGCTCACAAAATTGGAAGGGTTTTAAAGAGAAAGTTGTATTGTTAAGTTGTAAAGCGGACCCGCCTTGAACAAAGCGGCCGTTCATCGACAGTAATGAAGCCAGTGAGTTTTATTTGAATCTGTCTCCCACAATGCTCAGTTGCTTCATAGCTGTGTTTGAGCTACTGCATATGCCACCCAGCACATACATACATACATGCATACTTTTATGACGTCCCCTCCTGAAGGACTCCTGTTCACGCCAGCAGGGCCGAGCAGTCAGCAGCTCTGGTACATCCACCCGTCCATCTTGGGAGGACGGAGCAAGAAGATGTGGGGCCAGGACATAACCACGAGTCACTCCTTTCTGCAGTTTGAACCAAACCTCGACCCTACGACCAGTGGCTACATTTCCCAGCCGTAAAGCCTGTCTAGAGGGCAGAAGGGGGGGCTTGTATTGTGATGGGTAACCCCGAATTCCCAGCATCTCTCCATGTCAGACTAAAGCCTGTGTGGTAACAATCACTACTGCAGGTAAAAGCTGCTCTGCCTCTGCGAGTGACTGCACAAGGTGCGCTGGGAGCTCAGCTAGAGCACATTGCCCCTTTAACAACTTTCAGTTCGGATCTCCCAGTTTACTCTCTGCAAGACCCCAGCATTTGTCACCACTCAGTTAGTGACTGCCCTCCCAGCAACCATTTGGTTACAGGCCACCCCCACAGCGCCCAGGAAGTACTTGCAGGACCCACGAGCACCCAGGAACTTACGGACTGCCCCACATCATGGAAGAAGTTACAGACTGCCACACAGCATGAAGGAAGTTACAGACTGCCCCCAGGACACGGGAAGTTACAGACTGTCACAGCAATCAGAGAGAGGCTGACTGCCTCCAGCCCACAGGAAGTTAGACTACCCTTAGCACAGGAAGTTACAGACTGCCTCCACACACAGGAAGTTACAGGCTGCCCTCAGCACATGAAGTCACGGACTGCCCCCAGCACACAGGAAGTTACAGGCTGCCCCCAGCATAGGAAGTTACAGACTGCCCCGCACACAGGAAGTTACAGACTGTCCTCAGCACAGGAAGTTACAGGCTGCCCTCAGCACATGAAGTTACAGACTGCCCCCAGCACACAGGAAGCTACAGGCTGCCCCCCCAGCACAGGGCGTTACAGACTGCCCCAGCACACAGGAAGTTACGGACTGCCCCAGCACACAGGAAGCTACAGGCTGCCCCCAGCACAGGAAGTTACAGACTGTCATTAGCACATGAAGTTACAGACTGCCCCCGCACACATGAAGTTACAGACTGCCCCCAGCCCAGAGGAAGGTACATACTGCCCTTGCACACAGGAAGTTAAACTGCCCTCAACAGATGAAGTTACAGACTGCGATCAGCAAATCAGGAAGTTTCAGACTGCCCATAGTATATCAGGAAGTTACAGACTGCCCATAGCACATGAAGTTACAGACTGCCACTGCACACAGGACATTACAGACTGCCTCGGCACATGAAGTTACAGACTGTCCCAGCACACAGGAAGTTACAGACTGCCCTTAGCACATGTTACAGACTGCGTCCAGCACACAGGAAGTTATAGACTGCCATCAGCACATCAGGAAGTGACAGACTGCCCCCGCACACAGGAAGTTACAGAATGCCCTCAGCACATGAAGTTACAGACTTCCCCCAGCACACAGGATGTTACAGACTGCCCCCGCACACAGGAAGTTACAGACTCCCTTTAGCACATGATGTTACAGACTGCCTCCAGCACACATGAAGGTACAGAATGTCCTAAACACATCAAGAAGCTACAGAATGCCCTTAGCACATGAAGTTACAGACTACCCTTAGCACATGAAGTTACAGACTGCTCCCGCACAAAGGAAGTTACAGACTGCCCATAATATATCAGGAAGTTACAGAATGCCCCGCACACAGGAAGTTACAGACTGTCCTCAGCACAGGAAGTTACAGGCTGCCCCCAGTACATGAAGTTACAGGCTGCCCCCATTACACAGGAAGTTACAGACTGTCATTTGCACATGAAGTTACAGACTGCCCCCGCACACATGAAGTTACAGACTGCCCCCAGCCCAGAGGAAGGTACAGACTGCTCTTGCACACAGGAAGTTACAAACTGCCCTCAACACATGAAGTTACAGACTGCTCTCAGCAAATCAGGAAGTTACAGACTGCCCATAGTATATCAGGAAGTTACAGACTGCCCATAGCACATGAAGTTACAGACTGCCACTGCACACAGGACGTTACAGACTGCCTCAGCACACGAGGTTACAGACTGTCCCAGCACACAGGAAGATACAGACTGCCATTAGTACATGTTACAGACTGCGTCCAGCACACAGGAAGTTATAGACTGCCATCAGCACATCAGGAAGTTACAGACTGCCCCCGCACACAGGAAATTACAGACTGCCCCCAGCACGCAGGAAGTTACAGACTGCCCTTAGCACATGAAGTTACAGACTGCCCCAGCACACAGGAAGTTACAGACTCCCCTTAGCACATGATGTTACAGACTGCCTCCAGCACACAAGGTACAGAATGCCCTAGGCACATCAAGAAGTTACAGAATGCCCTTAGCATTACCTGTGTGTGGGAGCAGTCTGTAACTTCATGTGCTAACGGCAGTCTGTAACTTCCTGTGTGTGGAAGCAGTCTGCAACTTCATGCGCTAAGGGTAGTCTGTAACTTCATGTGCTAAGGGCATTCTGTAACTTCTTGATGTGCTTAGGGCATTCTGTAACTTCCTGTGTGCTGGGGCAGTCTGTAAATTCCTGTGTGCGGCAGCAGTCTGTAACTTCCTGTGCATGAGGGCAGCCTGTACCTTCCTGTGTGCAGGAGCAGTCTGCAACTTCATGTGCTAAGGGTAGTCTGTAACTTCATGTGCTAAGGGCATTCTGTAACTTCTTGATGTGCTTAGGGCATTCTGTACCTTCATGTGTGCTGAACGCAGTCTGTAACATGTGCTAAGGGCAGTCTGTAACTTCCTGTGTGCTGGGACAGTCTGTAACTTCATGTGCTGAGGCAGTCTGTAACGTCCTGTGTGCAGTGGCAGTCTGTAACTTCATGTGCTATGGGCAGTCTGTAACCTCCTGATATACTATGGGCAGTCTGTAACTTCCTCTGGGCTGGGGGCAGTCTCTACCTTCATGTGCTGAGGGCAGTCTGTAACTTCCTGATGTGCTGAGGGCAGTCTGTAGCTTCATGTGTTGAGGGCAGTCTGTAACTTCATGTGTTGAGGGCAGTCTGTAACTTCCTTGTGCAGGGGCAGTTTGTAACTTCCTGTGTGCAGAGGCAGTCTGTAACATCATGTGCTAACGGCAGTCTGTAAGTTCCTTTGTGCGGAAGCAGTCTGTAACTTCATGTGCTAAGGGTAGTCTGTAACTTCATGTGCTAAGGGCATTCTGTAACTTCTTGATGTGCTTAGGGCATTCTGTACCTTCATGTGTGCTGGAGGCAGTCTGAAACATTGTGTGCTATGGGGTGTCTGTAACTTCCTGTGTGCTGGGGCAGTCTGTAAATTCCAGTGTGCGGCAGCAGTCCGTAACTTCCTGTGTGCGAGGGCAGTCTGTAACTTCATGTGCTATGGGCAGTCTGTAACTTCCTGTGTGCTGCCCTCACCACATCAGGAAGGTAAGACTCTCCCCGCACACAGGAAGTTACAGACTGCCCTCAGCACACAGGAAGTTACAGACTGTCCTCAGCACAGGAAGTTACAGGCTGCCCCCCGTAACATGAAGTGACAGGCTGCCCCCAGTACACAGGAAGTTACAGACTGTCATTGGCACATGAAGTTACAGACTGCCCCCAGCACACAGAAAGTTACAGACTGCCCCCAGCCCGCAGGAAGTTACAGACTGCCCTTAGCACATGAAGTTACAGACTGCTGCGCACACCGGAAGTTACAGACTGCCCCAGCACACAGGAAGTTACAGACTCTGCTTAGCACATGATGTTACAGACTGCCTCCAGCACACATGAAGGTAAAGAATGCCCTAGGCACATCAAGAAGTTACAGAATGCCCTTAGCACATGAAGTTCCAGATTACCCTTAGCACATGAAGTTACAGACTGCTCCCGCACAAAGGAAGTTACAGACTACCCATAGTATATCATGAAATTACAGACTGCCCATAGCACATGAAGTTACAGACTGCCACTGCACACAGGACGTTACAGACTGCCCTAGCACATGAAGTTACAGACTGCTCCCGCACACAGGATGTTACAGACTGCCCTCAACACATGAAGTTACAGTCTGTAACTTCCTGTGTGCGGGGGCAGTCTGTTGCTTCATGTGCTAAGGGCAGTCTGTAACTTCATGTGCTGAGGTCATTCTGTAACTTCCTGTGTGCGGGGGCAGTCTGTAACTTCCTGATGTGCTAAGGGTAGTCTGTAACTTCCTGTGTGCTGGTACAGTCTGTAGCTTCATGTGCTAATGCAGTCTGTAACGCCCTGTGTGCAGTGGCAGTCTGTAACTTAATGTGCTATGAGCAGTCTGTAATTTCCTGATATACTATGGGCAGTCTGTAACTTCCTCTGGGCTGGGGGCAGTTTGTAACTTCCTGATGTGCTGAGGGCTGTCTGAAGCTTCATGTGTTGAGGGCAGTCTGTAATTTCATGTGTTGAGGGCAGTCTGTAACTTCCTGTGTGCAGGGGCAGTCTGTAACTTCCTGTGTGTGGGAGCAGTCTGTAACTTCATGTGCTAATGGCAGTCTGTAACTTTCTGTGTGTGGGAGCAGTCTGCAACTTCATGTGCTAAGGGTAGTCTGTAACTTCATGTGCTAAGGGTATTCTGTAACTTCTTGATGTGCTTAGGGCATTCTGTACCTTCATGTGTGCTGGAGGCAGTCTGTAACATCGTGTGCTATGTGGAGTCTGTAACTTCCTGTGTGCTGGGGCAGTCTGTAACTTCCTGTGTGCTGGGGGCAGTCTGTAACTTCCTGTGTGCTGAGGGCAGTCTGTAACTTCCTGTGTGCGGGGACAGTCTTAACTTCCTGATGTGCTGAGGGCAGTCTGTAACTTCCTGTGTGCTGTGACAGTCTTGTAACTTCATGTGCTGAGGCAGTCTGTAACGTCCTGACCTCAGCACATAGGAAGTTACAGACTGACCTCAGCACACAGGAAGTTACAGACTGTCCTCAGAACATGAAGTTAATGACTGCCCAATCACTCATTGAAAAGGCTTTCTGACTGCCACCCCATCACCCATAGTGTTACACAGCACGCTGGGAGTTACAGACTACAGTCAGGGAGTTACATACTGCCCTTTAACACTCAGGGAGTTATGGACTGCCCCTCAAAGTTACTTACTGCCACCCAGCACCTGATGAATTACTGGCATCCCCATTTCTCCCATCACCCAGTGAAGTACGGACTGTCTCCCCCCTCACCACCAAGAGAGTTACTGACTGCCCCTCAGCACCCAAGAGTTACTAACTGCCCCAGTACATAGGAAGTTAGAGACTGCCCCCCCCCCCCGCACACAGGAAGTTAGACTGCCACTGCACACAGGACGTTACAGACTGCCTTAGCACATGAAGTTACAGACTGCTCCCGCACACAGGAAGTTACAGACTGCCCTCAACACATGAAGTTACAGTCTGTAACTTCCTGTGTGCGGGGGCAGTCTGTAGCTTCATGTGCTAAGGGCAGTCTGTAACTTCATGTGCTGTGGTCATTCTGTAACTTCCTGTGTGCGGGGGCAGTCTGTAACTTCCTGATGTTCTGAGGGCAGTCTATAACTTCCTGTGTGCTGGACACAGTCTGTAACATGTGCTAAGGGTAGTCTGTAACTTCCTGTGTGCTGGTACAGTCTGTAGCTTCATGTGCTAATGCAGTCTGTAACGTCCTGTGTGCAGTGGCAGTCTGTAACTTAATGTGCTATGAGCAGTCTGTAATTTCCTGATATACTATGGGCAGTCTGTAACTTCCTCTGGGCTGGGGGAAGTCTGTAACTTCATGTGCTGAGGGCAGTCTGTAACTTCCCAATGTGCTGAGGGCTGTCTGAAGCTTCATGTGTTGAGGGCAGTCTGTAACTTCCTATGTGCAGGGGCAGTCTGTAACTTCCTGTGTGTGGGAGCAGTCTGTAACTTCATGTGCTAACGGCAGTCTGTAACTTCCTGTGTGTGGAAGCAGTCTGCAACTTCATGCGCTAAGGGTAGTCTGTAACTTCATGTGCTAAGGGCATTCTGTAACTTCTTGATGTGCTTAGGGCATTCTGTACCTTCATGTGTGCTGGGGGCAGTCTGTAAAATCGTGTGCTATGGGGAGTCTGTAACTTCCTGTGTGCTGGGGCAGTCTGTAAATTCCTGTGTGCGGCAGCAGTCTGTAACTTCCTGTGCATGAGGGCAGCCAGTAACTTCCTGTGTGCAGGAGCAGTCTGCAACTTCATGTGCTAAGGGTAGTCTGTAACTTCATGTTCTAAGGGCATTCTGTAACTTCTTGATGTGCTTAGGGCATTCTGTACCTTCATGTGTGCTGAAAGCAGTCTGTAACATGTGCTAAGGGCAGTCTGTAACTTCCTGTGTGCTGGGACAGTCTGTAACTTCATGTGCTGAGGCAGTCTGTAATGTCCTGTGTGCAGTGGCAGTCTGTAACTTCATGTGCTATGGGCAGTCTGTAACCTCCTGATATACTATGGGCAGTCTGTAACTTCCTCTGGGCTGGGGGCAGTCTGTACCTTCATGTGCTGAGGGCAGTCTGTAACTTCCTGATGTGCTGAGGGCAGTCTGTAGCTTCATGTGTTGAGGGCAGTCTGTAACTTCATGTGTTGAGGGCAGTGCAGTCTGTAACTTCCTTGTGCAGGGGCAGTTTGTAACTTCCTGTGTGCAGAGGCAGTCTGTAACATCATGTGCTAACGGCAGTCTGTAAGTTCCTTTGTGCGGAAGCAGTCTGTAACTTCATGTGCTAAGGGTAGTCTGTAACTTCATGTGCTAAGGGCATTCTGTAACTTCTTGATGTGCTTAGGGCATTCTGTACCTTCATGTGTGCTGGAGGCAGTCTGAAACATCGTGTGCTATGGGGTGTCTGTAACTTCCTGTGTGCTGGGGCAGTCTGTAAATTCCAGTGTGCGGCAGCAGTCCGTAACTTCCTGTGTGCGAGGGCAGTCTGTAACTTCATGTGCTATGGGCAGTCTGTAACTTCCTGTGTGCTGGGGGCAGTCTGTAACTTCCTGTGTGCTGAGGGCAGTCTGTAACTTCCTGTGTGCGGGGAGAGTCTTAACTTCCTGATGTGGTGAGGGCAGTCTGTAACTTCCTGTGTGCTGTGACAGTCTGTAACTTCATGTGCTGAGGCAGTCTGTAACGTCCTGACCTCAGCACCTAGGAAGTTACAGACTGACCTCAGCACACAGGAAGTTACAGACTGTCCTCAGCACAGGAAGTTACAGGCTGCCCCAGTACATGAAGTTACAGGCTGCCCCCAGTACACAGGAAGTTACAGACTGTCATTGGCACATGAAGTTACAGACTGCCCCCAGCACACAGAAAGTTACAGACTGCCCCCAGCCCGCAGGAAGTTACAGACTGCCCTTAGCACATGAAGTTACAGACTGCTGCGCACACCGGAAGTTACAGACTGCCCCAGCACACAGGAAGTTACAGACTCCGCTTAGCACATGATGTTACAGACTGCCTCCAGCACACATGAAGGTAAAGAATGCCCTAGGCACATCAAGAAGTTACAGAATGCCCTTAGCACATGAAGTTCCAGATTACCCTTAGCACATGAAGTTACAGACTGCTCCCGCACAAAGGAAGTTACAGACTACCCATAGTATATCAGGAAATTACAGACTGCCCATAGCACATGAAGTTACAGACTGCCACTGCACACAGGACGTTACAGACTGCCCTAGCACATGAAGTTACAGACTGCTCCCGCACACAGGATGTTACAGACTGCCCTCCACACATGAAGTTACAGTCTGTAACTTCCTGTGTGCGGGGGCAGTCTGTAGCTTCATGTGCTAAGGGCAGTCTGTAACTTCATGTGCTGAGGTGATTCTGTAACTTCCTGTGTGCGGGGGCAGTCTGTAACTTCCTGATGTGCTAAGGGTAGTCTGTAACTTCCTGTGTGCTGGTACAGTCTGTAGCTTCATGTGCTAATGCAGTCTGTAACGCCCTGTGTGCAGTGGCAGTCTGTAACTTAATGTGCTATGAGCAGTCTGTAATTTCCTGATATACTATGGGCAGTCTGTAACTTCCTCTAGGCTGGGGGCAGTCTGTAACTTCCTGATGTGCTGAGGGCTGTCTGAAGCTTCATGTGTTGAGGGCAGTCTGTAATTTCATGTGTTGAGGGCAGTCTGTAACTTCCTGTGTGCAGGGGCAGTCTGTAACTTCCTTTGTGTGGGAGCAGTCTGTAACTTCATGTGCTAATGGCAGTCTGTAACTTTCTGTGTGTGGGAGCAGTCTGCAACTTCATGTGCTAAGGGTAGTCTGTAACTTCATGTGCTAAGGGTATTCTGTAACTTCTTGATGTGCTTAGGGCATTCTGTACCTTCATGTGTGCTGGAGGCAGTCTGTAACATCGTGTGCTATGTGGAGTCTATAACTTCCTGTGTGCTGGGGCAGTCTGTAACTTCCTGTGTGCTGGGGGCAGTCTGTAACTTCCTGTGTGCTGAGGGCAGTCTGTAACTTCCTGTGTGCGGGGACAGTCTTAACTTCCTGATATGCTGAGGGCAGTCTGTAACTTCCTGTGTGCTGTGACAGTCTTGTAACTTCATGTGCTGAGGCAGTCTGTAACGTCCTGACCTCAGCACATAGGAAGTTACAGACTGACCTCAGCACACAGGAAGTTACAGACTGTCCTCAGAACATGAAGTTAATGACTGCCCAATCACTCATTGAAAAGGCTTTCTGACTGCCACCCCATCAACCATAGTGTTACACAGCACGCTGGGAGTTACAGACTACAGTCAGGGAGTTACATACTGCCCTTTAACACTCAGGGAGTTATGGACTGCCCCTCAAAGTTACTTACTGCCACCCAGCACCTGATGAATTACTGGCATCCCCATTTCTCCCATCACCCAGTGAAGTACGGACTGTCTCCCCCCTCACCACCAAGAGAGTTACTGACTGCCCCTCAGCACCCAAGAGTTACTAACTGCCCCAGTACATAGGAAGTTAGAGACTGCCCCTCCCCCCCCCCCGCACACAGGAAGTTAGACTGCCCCCAGCACACAGGAGGTTACTGACTGCCCTCGGGAACCGAAGAGTTACAGAATACCCCCAGTACAAGGGAAGTTAGTGACTGCCCCTGAGCACCCAAGATTTACTGACTGCCCCTAGCGCCCATGGAATTACAGGCTGCCCCCAGTACCTAAAGAGGTACCGATTACCCCTAGCACTCAGGCCGTTACTGGCTCCCTTCCCTTTCCACACCCTGCCCACAGCACCCAGTGTGTTAGAGGCTTTTCCCAGCACCCAGGGAGTTACAGAGTGCCTACCCCTTAGCACTCATAAACAGCACGGGAGTTAGACTGTCCTCCACGTCACATGTACCCACCAAGTTACCCACTTCCTCCCCGCAGCACCTTTCAACACCCAAGAAGTTACAGGCTCTCCCGTAATCCTCTCCTAGGTGCTGGGTGCTTCCCAGTGTGTTACAGGCGGCCTATCTAGCACCTATCAATGCCAAGGGCGTTACAGGCCCACGCCCTGCCTCACTACCTCCCTAGCACACACAGATTGCGCAGAGCTCCCACAGTCATCCAGGGATTTCCAGCCCCATGAGGGTTATAGCGTGCCCTGCGGCCCTTGGTAGTTTGTTTGGGTCACTTGAGGGGTTCCCCGTGTCACTTGAGAGCAGTAGCTCTGAGTTTAAGTCCTGCTAATTTAGCAACCTGCTGATGTACCAAGACCACACGGTTGCCATGGGCCCAGCCCCGGAGTCTGCTCTCGCGTAGTGCTAAGCCAGGAAGCCTTTGGTGCCATGCATTACTGCGGGGAAGGTCCGGCCTCTCCTATGCCCGTCTCCCAGGTGCCGGGTTCCTCCGCACGTGAGGAGGCGAGTTTGCCCACAGGAGTGCCCACGCTGCTCCAACCTCAGACCCTGTCTCGCTCGGGGTGTAAGGGTGCTTTCGGCAACCAGGGGGTGTTGCTGAATATCCATTAACACCAATTTCTTCCTCCCGATCTAAGGCATTCGCCCGCATCTGCCACGAGAGAGGGAGGGGCAGAGCGAGGGATGTCAGCGCCACTTCAACCAGAGGAGGGGGAGGGGGAGAGTGGAGCGAGCGACGAGGAACCCGTCCTCGTCAGCGACAAGCGAGCGCTCTCCGTGGTGCTGACCTGTCTTCCACGCTTGCGGGCGCGGCGGATGACTGGCAGCGGGAACTCGGCTGTGGTGTCGGTGTGGCGGCTGGGTAGAGAGGGAGCCATGGTGGCATGGGCGCCCGATACAGACCCCGGCAGCCGCCGCTGCCACGGTGACATGGGCGCCCGAGCTACGAAGGCTGACATGGGAAAATGAGTCCCCTCTCAACACCTGCTTCTCTCCACCCGACGGTGAGTGACGGAAAGATGTGGCTCCCCCAAGCCCCACCACGTGTCATGTGCCGGTGGGAACTTAAGTGTCTGTGGAGGGAGGGCCGAGATGGCTCCCTATTCCCAACTCTGTGCAGGCATCAGGTGGTGGTCCATCCCTGGCGGGGGGTATCAGGTGCTGGTCCGTCCCTGGCGGGGGTTATCAGGAGGTGATCCGTCCCTGGCGGGGGGTATCAGGTGGTGGTGCATCCCTGGCGGTCCATCCAGGTGGCGAGCATCAGGTGATGGTCCATCCAGGTGGCGAGCATCAGGTGGTGGTCTATACAGGTGGCGGGTATCAGGTGGTGGTCTATACAGGTGGCGGGCATCAGGTGATGGTCTATCCAGGTGGGGGGTTTCAGGTGGTGGTCTATCCAGGTGGCGGGCATCAGGTGATGGTCCATCCAGGTGGCGGGCATCAGGTGGTGGTCCATCCAGGTGGGGGTATCAGCCGGTGGTCCATCCAGGTGGCGGGCATCAGGTGGTGGTCCATCCAGGTGTCGGGCATCAGGCGGTGGTCCATCCAGGTGGCGGGCATCAGGTGGTGGTCTATCCAGGTGGGGGTTATCAGGTGGTGGTCCATCCAAGTGGCGGGCATCAGGTGGTGGTCTATCCAGGTGGGGGGTATCAGGTGGTGGTACATCCCTGGCAGGGTATCAGGTGGTGGTCCATCCAGGTGGCGGGCATCAGGTGATGGTCCATCCAGGTGGAGGGCATCAGGTGGTGGTCTATCCAGGTGGGGGTTATCAGGTGGTGGTCCATCCAAGTGGCGGGCATCAGGTGGTTGCACGCGATGCAGCACAGCCTGTGACCATTCCACCACAGAAGACATATGTTTTTTGGATGGGGGCATCAGGTGGATCGTGACGAGGGAGCTTGCCAGGCCCTCCCCCCTCCCCTCCAAGTTGATGGCATCTGCGGCTCCTGCCTATGGATGGCATCATGTAGTTCACTTCCATGGAACAATATCACCTTTTCGATGCAGCAAATGAGATATTCCCTCTTCCATATAGGGTAATGGGTGGCCCCTCCTCCACAATGAAGATCATGTGCCCCCCCCCCCCTCGAGGAACGACCAGCTGGTTCTAGAGGACATCAGGTGATTTCCATCACCGGAGAACATCGGTGGTTCTCTCCCAGTTATGAACATTGGGTTGTCCCCTTGAACTCTTTCTCCCCAATGGAGGAAATTAGGTGGTTCCCCATCAATGGAGGACACTGGGAAGCACCCCTCAGTCAAGGGCACCGTAGCTTCCTTGGATAGACAGTATCAAGTGATTCACTCTCAATTGTGGGCATTGGGTTGTTTCATGCGATGCAGGACTCTATAAGGTTAAGCCCCTGGTTAAGGACAATAGGCGGTTCCCTCCCAATGCATGACATTAGGTGTTTCTAACTCCATGGTGGACTTCTGGGGGTCCTGTCAATGGAGGCCATCAGGTGTTTCCTTTCCATAGTGGGCTTCAGGCGTAGGGCACCAGATGGCTTCCCCTAGATGTAGGACATCAGGTGGTTCAAATGGGTGGGGGGGGGGGTACATCAGCTGGTTCCTGCACGATGGTGAACTTCCGGGGTTTAGAAGGCAAGGTTTTGTTGGGCAGTTCTCGCGATATTCTTTTGTAGGCCACTGGGCCAGTTGCTTGACAGCTCTTTCTTGTTTTCATTGTTAGGACCCAAAATGCATGGGTTTTTGGATGATTCACGAGGAAGAGTGGACACCTCCCCTGCACAAGCCCAGTCCAAAGGCAAGGTCTTCCTGAAAACAGAACCCGGGGCCACATCACATGAAGACACGAGTCCAACCATGGCACGTGCAAGGCCGCACCTCTTCATATGGACTTCGTTCCGCCGCCATGCTGACTGCAAACTTGAACGGGTGAAGTGCCTAGAGGCTCTTGAGTAGGCGGTGCAGCTTCCCTTGGCCGTCCTGGCGGCTGCCGAACCCCGATGCCTCTGGCCAGGGAGCTCCTGGAGAATGCAGTGGGGCGGTCGGCCGTCCCCAAGGCGGTCTTCGGCTCCCTCCAAGGTGGAGTGATGGCCCCCAGTGGCTCGCAGTCCTCGGCGTGTGGCTGCGGCGGCGGCTCCAGGTGCACAGACCAACCGCCCAGTGATGACAATGCCCGCTTCGCCCTCCTTGCCCTGCTGATGGCCACCTACCTGCTCTGTGGGGCCGGCGTCTTCTCGGCGCTGGAGCACCCAGTGGAGCTGGAGAACCAGCGGCGCTGGAACCGGACACTGAGCGCCTTCTCGCGGGACTTCGAAGTGAGCCCGGCCGAGCTGCGCCGCTTCCTGAGGGAGTACGAAGTTGCCATGGCCGCCGGGGTACGGGTGGAGCCCCTGAAGCCACGCTGGGACTTCTCCGGGGCACTCTACTTCGTGGGCACTGTGGTGTCCACCATAGGTGAGGCCTTCCCGAGCACCGCCTCGCCTCGCGACTCCTCAGCTTCCCTCACTTCGTTCAAACTCTCCACACGGCGCGTAACGCTGCGCCACGCGCACGCACGCACGCAGGCGCGACGCGCGTGGCCCCCACCGCGCGCTCTTGCCGCCCTGCTTGCTCCTCATCCTCCACCTCACACCCTTCGTCTCTGTGGTGTGGTTTCTCTCCATCCGCTGACCGCTGTATTTAATGGCGTTGTCACCGTTACCTCACCCCTCCCCCCATTCGCACTTTTTCATAGGCCTCACCAAATCCCCTGCCTCACGTTTCGTCTCATTTCACGACCCCATTTTACCCAGTCATCATCTCACTCTCTCTCTTCACTCCCCTTCCCCCTTCACTTACTTTAGCCGCTGGCCTCCACCTCACCACACTTCCTCTCTTCACCCATCCCCCTCTTTCTGTAACTCGCTGGCTTCTTCCCTCTCGCCCTTCTCACCTGACTCGCCCCCTCCTTTTCCTCCGCGTTCTCATCTTTTTCTCTCACTTCCTTCCTCGCCTCGCTCTCTCCCATTTTCACAGCTGCCTCGCTCCCTGCCTCGTGCCTCTGCCCCCTGTACTCGCCCAGCACTGCTCTTCTAACACGTTCACTCTCTCGCTCACCCCCATGCTCTCTATATTTTCGTCTCCATCACGTGCTCTCCCTTCTCCGTTCTGCACCCCCTCCCCACTCCCTGATTTCTTTGCACCCCCTTCTCTTTGCACTCCCCCCCTGCAGCGTTCCTCGCTCACCCTGAATTATTTCCTATTAATGGGAGTCTGACTGGAGAGAGCAGTGAATCAGAGATAATGGGCAGTAATGAGGGATGTGTCAGCGAATATTTTAAGATCTGTAAAGTGGAGGGTGCTTTGGGAGACGAGAGGGGGGCGGGAGCAGGAAGTACATTTCTCTACGAGGCCGCGCTATGGATTCATGTTATATCAGATGTATTTAGTACCAGACACAACATTTTATTAAAACCAATACTGTGGTGAACTAGGGCAGTATGTAAATAAGATTTAAAATATATATATATATCACAACTTGTTGGCCGATTTAGAGTTCGGGGTAAATAAAATCCTCCGGATTTCCACAGGTGGGGAAAAAAAACCTCACTTTAAACTGAGACTTTCTGGCTTTTCACAGTAGATTCCCTGGGGAGAGCTGGTCAAGGGTCGTTCCCTGTGGACAATCCACTGGTCCACATCCATGGAAATAGAGACCGGCGGATTGTCTGCCCGCGGAATGGCCACCAGCTGATATTCCCGGATAGGTCTTTTTCAACTAGTGGAAACCTGGAGGCAGGGCAGTTTCTAGTCCATTTGGCGCCCAGGGCGAAACATTAAAATGTGCCCCCGTGCTCGGCATGCGCCCCAATACCAAACTACACTCCATGGTTAAGTAACTCCTACCAATGTCAATAAATCACTGCTATACAAATGAAACAGGTTTTATTACATTGTGATTCAAGAACTTTGCAGTAATTCCTCTCGCAAGGCAGAGTACTGAAACATTATAGACTGGGCTTGGTTTTTAAAGTTTTGTGTTAATTTATAGTCGATGCTAATGGCACTCCCTTTGACTTTGCTGCTGCAAAAGCATTTATTGCGCCCCCTCCCTCTAAGCCTCTGCTCCTTATCGAGTTCCCCATACCCTGCATCCTGGCCCTGCAATCTCCATTTTCCCTACTCCCTGCAATCCCCTCCCCACATCCTGCCCCCACGTAATTCAGAACCAGGGACAGCTCCCATTGTGCTACAAGCAGAGGTCCAGTAACCCATACCACAGGTAAAAGGGAGCTGAGCTCCATTAACTCTCTGCAGAGTGCAATGGGAGTTCATTAGAATTTGGTCCATCAGCATAGTAGACCCGCAATAACCTCACATGCGGATGGACGGTTCGGTAGAAACCATTTGTAATAGGTCAACTGTAATGTTCACCAGGGTATTTCAGTCAATGGAACAGTCAGACACACAGTGGAGGAACCGATGTCCACTTATTCTTTGTTGTTCAATTTAGCACATATGACAGCCGGACACATAAGGACGAACGATTCTCCTGGATGCTTCATCGTATATGTCCTCTGCGTTGTAGTGAGTGGGGGCCCCAAAGAGGGGTTCACAGTAAACACTCCACTGAAACATCATGCACTCCAAGTCCCTCACCACTGCTCCCCATTCTAAACTCTCCTCAATTCTCATCCACCTTAAGCTTTCTACCGCTTTTGGTGCTGTTCGGCATCCTTATATCCATCCCACTGGAATAGATTGCCTACTACCTGTCGAGCACCCACGTCTCCAAGCCTATAAACTGCAGCCCCTCCTCTGCCGTGCCCTCACAGGGGGGGCAGGCCCCCACAAGGAACAGTCCTTGTCCCTGATACCCTACACCTTATCTCTCTCTCTCATTCTTTCCCTCTCTCTCCCTCTCCCACGTTCTCCCCCTCTCTCTCTTTCTCTGTCTCTCTCAGCAAACCTGTCACCACCTTTGGGTTCTCATATCACCTTTTTTTTGCTGACAACACCCAACTGTTTTTCTCCTTCTCCTCCTACACCCTGGAGCTTACTGCTACTTCATCACTGGATTGCACCCCGTTCTCCAATGCTCCACTCTTCCAACACTGAAGTGATCCTCTTCTGAGCTCCCAATATCTCAACCCTTGACCCCTCCCCGGTCTCATTTTTACCTGTTGTATTGTAACCTATTGCCGAACGCTTGCAATGAGAGGGTTCTCTTTGATAGTGGCATCAAACTCCAGCAGTTCAACCTCTCCATGGCAACAGCAGCCTGGCTTAACCTACTCACCACCTGAGAAGCCTTCCCCGCCTCGCCTTTATGCTCTGCTAGAAACCTGATTTCATGTCTGGTCCTCAGCAGGCTCCATTATTGCTGCAGCTTCCTCATGGAACCTTCACTGTACTCCATTTCCACATTAATGAACTTTTCCACACGCGTGCTCTCCAATCTCCCATTATCCACCCCCACCTCGACCCATTGCCACAGTATTGGTAGGCTGTGCAGCAGCTCTCACACTTTCAGTTCCTTCTTCTGGTTTTACATCTATCAATGGGATGTGCCCCCCCCCACCTAGCTAACCCTTTTGGGGTGGGGCCAAGCCTGATTTGCATATGGTCTTTCCCCTTCTGTAATGGCTTGGCAGGCGAAGAACGATGGTCTGGAGGGTTGCCCCGAGCAATGCCAGTGGTCAAGATTCAGTCTAAACCTTCCAGCCATCACCTCTTTGTTTTTGCTTTGTCACCCCGAGTGGGACGGGTATGCCCAGACGTGGGTCCCGTGCCTGCTGGGCCTAGAGACCCAAGCTACTCCTCACTGATGATCCCCAACAAGGGTGAAACATGTTTGGGGATGCTTGTGGTCTCGTGCAGAAGGGATGTGACCTAGCAGTTCGGGCTGGACTTCCCCTTTTGGGGTGGGGCCAAGCCTGATTTGCATATGGTCTTTCCCCTTCTGTAATGGCTTGGCAGGCGAAGAACGATGGTCTGGAGGGTTGCCCCGAGCAATGCCAGTGGTCAAGATTCAGTCTAAACCTTCCAGCCATCACCTCTTTGTTTTTGCTTTGCCCTCACAGGGGGGGAAAGCCCCCACAAGGAACAGTCCTTGTCCCTGATACCCTACACCTTATCTCTCTCTCTCATTCTTTCCCTCTCTCTCCCTCTCCCACGTTCTCCCCCTCTCTCTCTTTCTCTGTCTCTCTCAGCAAACCTGTCACCACCTTTGGGTTCTCATATCACCTTTTTTTTGCTGACAACACCCAACTGTTTTTCTCCTTCTCCTCCTACACCCTGGAGCTTACTGCTACTTCATCACTGGATTGCACCCCGTTCTCCAATGCTCCACTCTTCCAACACTGAAGTGATCCTCTTCTGAGCTCCCAATATCTCAACCCTTGACCCCTCCCCGGTCTCATTTTTACCTGTTCTATTGTAACCTATTGCCGAACGCTTGCAATGAGAGGGTTCTCTTTGATAGTGGCATCAAACTCCAGCAGTTCAACCTCTCCATGGCAACAGCAGCCTGGCTTAACCTACTCACCACCTGAGAAGCCTTCCCCGCCTCGCCTTTATGCTCTGCTAGAAACCTGATTTCATGTCTGGTCCTCAGCAGGCTCCATTATTGCTGCAGCTTCCTCATGGAACCTTCACTGTACTCCATTTCCACATTAATGAACTTTTCCACACGCGTGCTCTCCAATCTCCCATTATCCACCCCCACCTCGACCCATTGCCACAGTATTGGTAGGCTGTGCAGCAGCTCTCAAACTTTCAGTTCCTTCTTCTGGTTTTACATCTATCAATGGGATGTGCCCCCCCCCCACCTAGCTAATTCTTTATGCCGCTTACCCTCCAACCTGTGATCGCAAGCCTTCCTCACCCTCTGTTCCCTACCTATCCAGTGCTGCCTCCCACTTTCATACCTTCACCCTCCTTATCTCCTATTATTGGAAAGCTGTCCTCTCTGAAATTAAACACATTAATACTAGTCAAGGCTTTAAGATCTCCCTAATAAAGCTGTTCCTAGCTCTTGATGGAGCCCCCAAGTCCACCAGGGCATACAAAGTAAAGGATCATGGGATTTGTAGGCCAAAATATCTGGAAAGCCACATAATGAGTAACCACCGAGGAAGCACTCTGTGCGTGTTGCACATTGTGAGTTTTAGTCCAGGTGAGGGCTGTGCACAAATGGAGAAGTCCAAAGGCCTAACACAAATGCATGGTCATAGAAATAGAAAGGACGCTTCCCAGCACCATGGACTAGGCCTCACTACAATTTCTTTGGTACTTCGCTGGCCTCGACTACCAATGTTTACACAGAGTTGAGCAAGAATGAAAACTGATGGTGAAAGGTTTGAATAAATCATAGCCACTGGCAATTGCTCAGAACAGCCTTCTTTTGCCATCTTGAAGCCAATGGTCGAAGTGGGCGGGAGCGGTCGGGAGCGGTGCTCCTCTACTTCTTTTAATTACATTTTACCGTTCCTATACTTTTATTTTAAAAAGAAACCATTCCGGAACGGTTTCGTTTTAAAATAAAAGTGCAGGAAGAGGTTGGAACGTGTACTCTCAGTGCACTGCACAGGACGTTTCCTTAAAGAGCAGGCACAAGTTTTTTGGGGATTTTATTGTGCATGGGAGGGGGTGTGGCGATGGGGTCTGTGGGGAGCGGTGCATGCCAGCAGGGAACATAGTTCCACTACTTCTTTTCGTACACTTCGATGAAGCTTATTACCAAGGTTCTACTGCCGCTAGTCACATGGCCACTGCGGCAGCATTGGGATCCTAGTTTCACCACAAACACCTAGAATCGTAGGCAGCGTGAACATCTGGCAAGTTTCCAGTTCCCTTAAAATGGCACCTTTCACTAGCACCAAACCGGAACCTTAAATAAATAAAATAAACACCAACAGGCGATTTAGTTTACAGTGTGAGCTGCTCAGGAAACCCCCCTGGTGACTCACTCACATCACATCCGGTTTGCTTTACCAGCAGCAATGCTATGTTTTAAAGATAAACACATGCACACTATTTGAAAATGGATGCCTTGGAAAGCCAACACTAGGACAACGTGTGCGCGTGCAGGCAAGGCTGCTCTATTGCTTTAGGGCCTGGAGGGTGGCGCAGGTGCCAAAACTGCCATGGGAACGCAGGCCACACGCCAGCAACTGTTATTGGCCGCCCATGAACGGTCACTGCCCGCTGATTGTTCTGCTCTGCTAATATTAGGGAAAAAGCTGACTCATATGTATGTACAGTGCTGATCTTCGGTTCATGGGAAGACTGCATGTGGTGCGGTGGAGATAGGTCTGCTGATGAGGACTTGCTGTTAATTGTTGTGACTGTGGCGTGCGTTTGCACTCAGAGTACAATGTATGGCAGGTGGGGGTGTGGCGAAGAAAGGGTATTGCACATTTAGAGGGGTATCATTGGGATGCATGCGTGTGTAGTTATATGTGCATGAGTCATGCGCGGATGGTGTGGTGGGACTAAGCTGCTGGCGGGGTAGGGATTTATAGTTGTGTGCGTGAGAGAGAGATTTTTGAGGTGTGGGTGTAAAGGCGGAGTGTTGGTGCTAGAAATGAGGATCTGATGTGTGCATAAAAGGTGTGTTAGTGTGGTGAGACTGCTTTCGGGAAGTCTGTGACTCTGGAGGGCTGTACCAGGGTGGTGTCTGAGTGTAACCTATTTGGGAGATGAGTGCGTGGTGTGGACGACTTGTGGTCTTTTTAATGGGGAGGTGTTTGTATATTTATTTATTTAGCATATTTAACGTGCTCACACATAACGCGCTTAATAACCAGAGATTTCTAAGTGCGGACCCGGGGATCGCACCTGTGTTGCTTCATGTCGTCTTGCTTCCAAGGCGAGCACATTTCCGCTGAGCTATCTTCCCGGGTATATGGAAGGTTGTGAGTAGTGTGTGTGTGTGTCTGGAGGTATGTGCATACGGGGAGCAGATGGAATGTGAGCATGCTGTTTGGAGTGCAGCATTTGTGTGAGGTGTGTACAAATGGCATGGTGTCTGGTTTTGTGTGTACATGATGTAGTAGGCATAAAGTATTGGTGTGTGTTGTGTATGGATTATGTGAGACTGTGTCGTTTAACTCAAGGTATTTCTCTGTGTTTGCATTTCAGGTGTGTGTATTGTGTGTGCACACAAGCATGCGTGTGTTGCTGGACTGGAGAATCTCTGTACACTTGAAAACAGCATTCACAAAGAAATCTGTGTAAGACACACCCGAGTCTTGAAAAAGGCACCTTACACCCACATTTGGTGATCAGGCATGGGGCAGATTGCTCTGGTATAACTCCAAGACAAATGTGTGCGCTACTCTCCTACCCGTCAGCTGCGCGTGCTCGGGTAGGTGGTAGGGCGTTCTCTGTGGCCGAGGCCTCCACTTCGAATGAGCTGCCACTTCCTATACAGAAACTATCTGATCACTTTGTTTTTAAGAAAGTGATAAAGACATTCCTTTTTGTTTAAGACTGGCCTCTTTTTTTGTTATCCTCATTGTGAGTTCACTCCCTCTTTTCAGCACCAAGATGCCTTCGGGTGAACGTTCGCGCTTTAGAAATATCATTAACATAACAGGAAAAAATAAAATTGTGCAAACCTCCAACATAGTTTCCTATCATCATTCTCTTTGTAATCCACACATCCTTCACATTTAAGTACATTATAATTTGCTTTCACAACTCACATTAACCACTTCCAGTGTATTTACAAAGATATGTAAGAGAACTCAATTTTTGCGAATTGCCGTAAACATGCACTTTTGTGGACTTGTACCTCTCCCCAAATCAGATAGCCTAATCACACACCCAGCTCTCCCCAGCATTCCCCAGAGGACTACTCAATTTGCAGGGCTTGCAATACCTGAAACCATAGAGTAAACCAATGGAAAAATCTTCTGCTTCTTCTTAAGCATTCACAGAGCGCATTCCACCAGATCCGACGAAGCACACTAAGCCCCTCCCCTCACCTTCCTCCCAGACTAAACATCAGTACAAAATATAAGCCACTCTATCTGCGTAGACTCGCTTCCGAGCTTGGCTTGGATGCTACTGTGAAAGAAACGGCCAGTTTGGCGGATTCCGGAAACCATCACAAAGGATTTCGGTGTGCCGCAAAACTGCAAAAAATGGTAGCCTGGGCTCACAGAGCCTCTCTGACTCATGTAACGTTGCGTAGGTCAGAAGAGGCAGCACAGGATGCCATTACTCACCCCAGGGCAATTGCGCCAACCCCCCCAGCAGCGCAATCACACCCCAGAGGGAAATTTCATCTCCCTGGGCAATTGCGCCCCGGGCAACCGCTTGCTTCGCCTGGGCCAAGAAACGGGCCTGCCAGGAGGCTTGTATTTACTCTCTAAATCAGTCCTTTAGTGTTTCTAGTAGAATCAGATGCACGTTTTCGTTTCAGGGTGTGAGAGCCAAATGACCAAGGGGCATTGGGAGGAGGAGAGCAACCAGAGGTAGAAGTTAAGATGGAGCGAGACCATTTGTGCCAAGTTGCAGGGATGTCGGAAGCAGCAGTTATCCTCCTCGCAGCGAAGACTGGACGGCAAGCAGTTCCACAGGGTGGCAGCTAGAACAGCAAACCGTCCCATTTTGGGAAGTTTAGGAAGGCAGATCCCAACCCCTGATGAGGCCCAGGGTCTCCTTCTCCGAGGGGTCGTGTCGAGTGCTAGATCCCGATGAGCTTCCTGATGTAGGGGGAGTCCTTGGTCGTGGATGGCTTTTTCGTGCAAGGATCTTGAATTTGACTTGGTAGGTGACTGGCACCCCATAAACCAGGCAGTGGGCTGGTGAGGTACAATCGTGGGGGTTTTAGGTTGGAAATTAGTCTTGCTACTTTGGTTTCAGAAAACCTACGGCATTCAGATGTAGCTTTTTTTGTAATTGAAGTTCAGATGATATGACATCATCCACTTCTCCGTGCCCCTTCAGTATCAGCAGCCCCCGTCTTCTGGCATTTCTTATTATTTATTACAATGTGTTAACTAGCTTAAATAACTATTTCACATTCACATAAATAGATAAAACCTCAAAAATAAAAAAAACTTAACAGATAATACTAAAAATAGCATATTGATCAAACATATGTAACAATCGGGCAAGCTGAATCTCATAACGTACAAAAGCTAGCGACCATAATCTGCTATCTATGACACTGAAGTCAGTATGGACTCCAAAAGATTTCTATCCATTCGATTTGGAGGTTTCAAGCAACCTTTCGCGAATACAACTCTCAGCATCAAATATCATAGATATTGCTCGGAAATTTGACGAGGTAGATGACAACAATACTTCCTCGCAAATCAGACCAAACTACCTGCCGTTACTTGTGAAGTACAGGAAAAAGCAAAGATTCCAAAACTCATCAAATGATAACAGATCCCATGAATATGATTTTCAATTAGTACTAAGAAGAAGAGAACTCCGTAAACTGAGGCGTATGGCTAGAGTCTCTGACAGTAACAAGCAAAAAGAAACTGCCATAGCCGCCGCAAAATCATACAAAGCATGGCTGAAACATCACAAAGGAGTCATGTATCAGAATGATGCCGAAAAAATGCTCAAAACCTTGATGACCAAAAAAGCGAAAGATTTCTGGGCGCTGATCAAAAACAAAAGCAATGAGAAAGCTAACCAACTATCTAATGTTATACCAGAATTGACTTGGACGTCGTTCTTTTCTGCTCAATTTGCATCTCTGCCTGAATCATCAGAACCATCTGCTCTTCCGATAACGACCACATGGGCAGATCTTGCAGATCGAGACGAAATTTTGAACGCAATTCTCAAGCTGAAAACTTCTAGGGCACCGGGCCCTGATGGCTTAACAAATATGGACTTAAAGCAACATCCCAAAGAATGGTCCCTTTTAATATCTAAAATCTTCAACGAATGCCAGGTAAAGAAACAGATCCCCAGAACATGGACAGAAGCACTTATAGTGCCCATCTTTAAAAAGGGAAGTAGAGACAATCCAGCGAATTATAGACCAATAGCCCTGCTAGACATCATGGGCAAGATCTTCGCAACTCTTCTCCTCTCGCGCTTTCACGGGTGGGCAAGAACTGCACCATGCCTTGACGAACTTCAAACAGGCTTTGTGAAAAACGCGAGTACAAGTATAAACATCATGATATTAAATATCATAAAAGAAAATGTGAAGAACGGTGCACCGAAAGTATTCATAGCGTTCGTTGATCTGACGCAGGCTTTTGACAGAATTGGGCGACGGAAGCTCTGGTCAAAATTATCGAACTGGGATTGCCCGGAAGAAATCTTAGGACCGATGATCGCTCTTCATACGAACACAAAGCTGAGAGTCCGTCTCAATAAACAAGGCCTGTTATCAGCGCAATTTCCATCGGAACGAGGCGTGAAGCAGGGATGCCCGCTTGCTCCAGCCCTCTTTATAGCATTTTTGGGTGACTTCCAACACACCCAAACGTCGTTAAGAGTCTTTCCACCAAAAGTAGGAAACATTGCAATATCTAGACTACTCTACGCGGATGACCTAATCCTTATGGATCAGACACAAATTGGGCTCCAGCGTCAAATTAACAACCTGGCCAAATACGTTGAGGAGAACGATTTGGAAATAAACATCGCCAAATCTAAGATTCTGATCATGGGGAAAACTTGTTCATCTACACGTAGCAATGATCGCTGGTTCCTGAACAGCAAGAAGATTGAAACAGTTCCTAGTATAAAATACTTAGGAATAATGTTCGACGCAACGCGGTCAGAAAAAGCCACACGTTTGGCCTTGTGGCTGAAAATAAAATCATTAACCACCCAGACCAAACTTGTTGATCGGAAATACGGAAAATTTTCTCTCCTACCGGCGATACAATTTTATAAACAAAAGGTGGTCCCATCAATGATCTACGCAATGGATTCAGCACTAAACATCCAAGACTCGATATGGCCGAAATTGGAGGGCTTTTTGTGGAAGGCAGTGCTGGGCCTTCCAAAATCAACATCTATCTCAGCTATCAGGCGTGAATTGGGCCTCCTATCAATGAAAGCGTCAGTCAAGCAAAGCCAAATGAGACTTCTGTGTAAAATAATTTCTCCTGATGCTTTACCTCTATTCAAAGCTATTCAGAAGGAACTTACCCAAGGCCACTGCATCGCCCTGAAGAAATGGGAGCAAGAATTACAGGAAATTCTGGCGAATTTGGCTTGTACATCAGAAGACCTAATCCACAATCCTGTAAAGCTAAAGAGAAAAATAGCCCAGGAGGACTGGATACAAACATGCGAGGCAGCAACGGCAAATAAATTACTTGCCCACTTGCCGCCAACTACTAACAAGCTGAATAGACCTCTGAATTACTGCATAAAATTCCCTGACAAAAGGCTACAGAAGAATTTCATGAAATTGAGGCTTAATCTCATGCTAACTCAGGAAATTAAAGCCATCCGATCAAAATCCAGCATAAAAACATGCAGACTATGCCCAGAGTCTCAAGAGGAGGAAACTGTAAAGCATTTACTTTTAAACAGTGCAGAAACAGAATATTTGCGTGATGCTTTTTTGTTACCATTAATGCATGACGCGTCACTCCGAGAAGAAGATACATGGTGGTGTAGATTGGTTGCAGGCGAAAAAAACTAAATGGGCAACCGCGGCTGTAAACATTTTGGAGGCAGCTCTTAAGCGAGCATCAGAGCGTGGGTCCACACTTGGTCCCATTTAACAAAACCTCCACGATGCAGTTCAACATTTCATCTCTTCGCTCCTCATGTTGCACTGTTTTCTTTTCAGTCTTCTTTTCCTCTTCATTTTCCATTGGACCTTATCTGTTCTGCAATTTAACAGTTTTGATGATCCATTCACATCTGAGATATGGGACGTGATTTCTTGTAAAAATCAAATTTTTCTATTGATTGTAGACAAGTATAATAAAAAAAAAATTATAAATATATTATACATATTGATATACGTAAGTAATGCATTTATTTTATTTTGTTTTAATTTAACAAACCAAAAATGTAAAATCTTAGCATAGCAAAAGTCATAAAATGGGTCAGAATACAGAAGTTCAAAAAAAGTCAGCCAACTCTGTCAAAAATGACACCATGTCCTCATCAGCATGAACTGACTACACAACATCCAGTGCACACTCCCATTTGCCTCTGTGGGTGGCTCAAGATTCCGGGAGAATTTCAGGACTTGGGGTATTGACTAAAGGATTTAGAGTATTCTGCAGCTGCGCAATTCTGATAATTGGGCATTAGTTAAATAGGGTCCAGGCCTTTTGGATCTAGCAATATTTGAGCTCAGGTGGAAAATGAATGTGCCTGATAGATACTGCAGCCATAAGTACCTAACCAGTGTCATGCTTTCTGGGAGTCAGTAAATTACAGAAACCTGGCCTTGGGGTACAAGTAAGCTTTAAGCAGAGCCACCAATATCTCTTTTTTTCTTCTCTAATAACTCATTTTAGATACCTCATTTCAAAGCTGCTGCAAGGTATCCTAAAGAGGCAATCCCGGGTCAAATTTGATGGACAGTGTCGTGGGTTCTCTTTCGAGCCAGTAAAAAAAAAAAGCCTAGCTCGCTTACCTAGTCTTATCGTTGTTGTATGAGGGCTGTGGGCTGTACTTGGGGAGCAAGTGATTTTTTTCGCCATCTCATGAACTGTGAAGCCTGGAGAAAGGCCTTGGGCTTCATTACGAGTTTGGTGGTAAATCAGCAGTAAATCCACCAATGTACTGCCACAATCGATTGCTGTTGCCGTTACCGCCACTCGGTCCAGTGGACTTAGCATGTGAGTGGTGGCATGGCAGTGTTCCTCCTCATTTTGGAGTCCATAGAACTCCACTGTGATTGTTGTCGGATTTACCATGAGCAATAATACAGTGTTGGAAATCCACCATTTTTTCGGGCAGAAAGGTAGATGGTTTACCACCTGGTTTTTGCTGGAGGTAAATCCTCCACCTTCTCTGCCAAAACTTATAGTAAGGTGATTTGGTAATGTGGCAGTAACGGAACTACCCCCACTTTACTGGCGCTTTTTGCCACACTGCTGTACTCGTAATGAGACCCAGCTACTCCACTGTGTCTATTCGGCTGGAAGTTGAGACTCCGACCAGTAGAACAGGAAATTATTAAGCAGTCTATCCTTTGACGTGCTCGGTGTTAAAACGGATTTGTGATCTGTGACCTGGTGGACAGAGGTTCAGAAGGCCAGCCTAGTTTGTTGGACCAGGGTAACCTTCTGGACAAGCCCAGACCAATCAAGGTTGCTTGGCAGCGGTCAAGACTAGGGGCCTCATTACGAGTCCGGCAGTAACCGCGCGGGAAAAAACCTGCAAGCTACCGCCGGACCCGTAATACCATTCCGCCTCTGTGATTCCCGGAATCACCGGGACATTACGACCCCGGTGACCCGGGAATTCCCGAGGCGGAATTCTGTAAGTCCCCATTCCCATGGAGTCCAATAGGACTCCATGGGGATGGGGACACTGGAAACACCAGTTCCGTCTATGACGGAGCCGGTGTTTCCATTTGCGACAGGTCAGACCTGGTGGGAGTGACACCTCCCACCTGCAGGACTCTGAATCAGCCAGTCCGGAAAGAACAGTGGCGGCATTTTTACCGCCACCGTTATTTCCGGACCGGCAGAGTCTTAATGAGGCCCTAGGTCTCAGGAGGGGTGAGGGTGACTGAAAGACCTCAGTGAACACACAGAGTAAAATACACTTACAAATCACTCCCAGTCAGCTGTATATATATATATATATCAAAAATACAAATACATCTACTCCAAGGCCTTTGCAATTCAACAAACAGTAAGAAGATCACAACAATACTATGAAACCAACACAATCCTATCTATACACATATATACAAGACCAATGCAGTCTAAAGGATGAATGCACCAAATGGGTCCACAACCTAAACAGAGAAGGAAGCAGGCAGTGCAAATAGTCTTTAGGCCCTTCTGTATCAAACACATTCCTAACCGAAAGGCAGTCCAGTCCCTAAGAAGAGGGGAGCCTATTGCTCAAATGTAATTGCAATGCTGGGGCATGCAGTAATGCACATGGGCAAAACGGGGTCTCTTCAAGGGTCTGTAGCAGCCCAGGAAGGTGGGTGAGGTGATGAAGAATAGGTTCCCACTATTCGAGGAGGGTCTCCACTTGAGTGCAGAGTCAATTCCAAGAGTTGGGAATAGTTTGCTGGTTCACACTAGCAGTGGAAAGGAGAGGGGCCCTCAGGGGCCACTTGTGCATAAAAAATGGATGGAGGCGCTAGGGGCCACTGGTTAGGGTTGCAATTATTCACCGACACCCGGCGCACTCCGGACCAAACTTCGGCAGTCGAGTCCACTTCGGTTGCAGCTTCAAATGTGGCAATCTCATGGCTCTGCGGCTTTGAGAGATGACGATACATCATTGATTCCCCTATGGGACAGTGGTGATTTCTCTGCTCCTGGTGGATGGATCAGGCCAGTTCCACTGTAGCAGGCTTCAGGGCACAGGGGCCCACAGCTGCAATGAACTTGCAAAGTTCCTGACCACGTCTGGGCAACACGGTAACCGCGTGTACTCCGGTTCAGGTGCACTCACTTTACTCCAGACCTGGGAACGCCAAGTGTACGAAATTCGGTATGAGAGTGCAGTGAACACAGAGTTTGCGATGTACCAAGTTTCAAGGGCCTTGTCGAGTTGGCGGCGGTATCAGGGCAAAACTCCTGTGCAAGCTGGTCAGCCCACTGGTTGGCCCAGGGACACTTCCGAAAAGGCTTACTTGCCGGGTTTGATGAAGGTGCTGAGAATAGTTGGTCCCACTATTCCACTGGGTCGAAGCGCCTTCGCAGACCTTCTAGGACGACCAGAAGCAGAGGGGTCCCACGGGACGACAGCGGGCTCAGGGTGCCAAACCTTCCAGCGGGTCACCAGCGGTTCCTCGACTCGGCTTCTTAGTTTCATGATACTTGGATCCTATCCTTCGTTCAGTGAGAACTCCAGAGATCGACATGGGATGGGTGTTTGGAGCCTTCTCTTATCTAAAATCTCCTCTGCGCCAAAACGAAGAGGACCCAATGGGAGATCTGCTCACATACAGGGATACCATACGTGGACCAATCATGGACCACGGTGGTCCCAGGCATTCACAGCACACAAGACTCTCTGACACCTAGGATGTCTATTGGAACTAGACAGTCCATCCCACATCCTGGGGGCGCGCACACAAGGCATGCAGAAGCCTGCGAAAGCTTGGCGCTTTGCAGGAAAATGCATGCCCTAATAAGGACTGGCCCGGGTCGGCTCGACCTGGGGAAGGTGAAGGCGCCAAAGGACAGGACAAAGAACTTCAAGGCGTAGCCATTTTGGAGCCGGGCCACCTAACCATGCCAAACGCGGTAATCTCGGTTTACCTGGCAAGAAAGGGTTAAAAATATCCAAAACGATAAGCTGCCACCAGCCCTGTCCAAGGCACATCTGCATGTCTCCTAAAAAATCCTTCGAGAATAACTAGGGCCTTTAGAAATGACAGGAAGACCCAAGTGCACTGTACTGTAAGGTACTGTGTGCACTTGCAACATGTTGCAGAAAAGTTGCAACACTGACAAGGACTAAGGGAAATAAAGTCTCCCAGTACTGACTGTCTTTAAGGGCATATCAGTTTCCCCATAAGAAGTCAGCGAAAAGCCCAGGGGAGTGCAGCAGAAGGCTGTGCTCCTCTGGTAAAGTCAGACTATGGTGTTTAAACAAAGCAAAAAGTTGGGGGGTACACAACTGGAGGGAAAATTAGACATGAAATGGAAATCTTTCCTAACACTCGGGTATGGCGAAAGGGTACTACACCCATTATTAACTGTATCTTCCCAGAAATGATTGAATGATATGGTTGTTCCGTGCTTGTTCTGACAGGATCGCAGTGTTACATGAGATTATACAAATTAAATTACACAGAATGCTTTAATAATTAATTCTGTTTCCCTATGCTTTTAAAACCACCCAATCCCCTTCCCACCCGTTTTAATCCGTTACCCCACCCACATATACATTTTAAACAAAAATTATATATTTTGTCATTATTATTGCTTCTTTATTTAAGTTATTCTCTGTTTTGTTTTCGCTAAAATCACTGCATACCGATCGCAGGAGCATAGAGATGTGTCTGTTTCACAAAATGGCTATCCCGCCCAATAATTGAAATATCAGTGAATCAAGATTATAAATTTCCTGTATGCTGCCTAGTGTAGCAATTTGTGTGCGGTATTAAAAAACATGTATAGAGAAAGTGTACCTGCAGCTTTTCTGATCCCCAGCCAATTGTTCAGCTCAGTCAGCCGCATAAGGCACAGCCCAAGGCCTCCTGTCTGCTCCTGCTTAGACGTGGTCCGGTGGGGCGGATTATCCACCAAGGGGATATCTGGGATGCTTGCCTTACACACCAACATTACTCAGGACACGCTCCAGGGCTGAAGGCCTGATTTATTCGGTTAAACATAGGCATTGTGTTTGTTCTCGGTTAAACCTCGTTCCCGGATGGCAGCAAAGAGAAATTCGTTTTGCAGGGTATCCGATATAAATGATATAACACAATGTAAAAAATAAAGATATCTCACATGAATATGGAATACACATGGAAGTAGGAACAGGCAGGGGGGCTTTGGCTGCCTTATGCAGCTGATTGAGCTGGAAGATTACGTGGGACTATCCAAATATCTGTGTGCGTGAGGGTCAGACTTTGGCTCTTGACTATGCTAGGCCCACAGGAGCTATGCATTCATGTAGTGATATGTTTGTTACCATAGATCTTGCATGTTCTATATGGTATTTTACCAATGGGATGAGAGAGTGCAGGTAGTTAGTTGTCTGGGGGCATAGTCATTACTATCCACGGACTCAAGCGCTGAACCCCCAACATTTAACATGCAGGATTAAACATATCATCAACATGCTTTGGCTCACACTTATTCCTATAGGACTTCTTCTGCATGTAGAACATACGTACAAAGCTTCCAAGCTCACACCCAAGAAGAAGAGAACTCAGCCAAGGTTGGAGCAGCACTTTGTACACAGATTCCGTCTTACGAAGAAGACCTTTACAAATAAAGCAGTGGGCCGAAATATGCCAACAGGTTGGCCTACAAATGACATTTTTGACTCTTTGCCTTCATGCACATTAATATCTGTGAATGGCACTCTCAGAACACTTCACAGCTCATTCAGAGTGTTGCTCAAATGCTGTGTTCACGCAAATCACAAGCATGGGGTAACCTGCGCACTGTACACTGACATAACCAACGCCAATCTGCCATTCGCGCTGGCACAACGTGATGGAACAGTTGCGGACCGCCGTTGGAAACGCGCTCTGCCGGCATACATGCATCCACCAATAAGGAGCGCCCATAACACTGTAAAACCGTCATAAATACCGCTCGAAACAACCGCCACAACGGATGTGACGTAAATGGCATAAAACCAATGGAGCAAGTGCCTGCCCATCCACCAGAGCAAGATGGCGATTGCAGGGGAACACCTAGCATTAGCGGAAATCCACCTGGACGCACAGAGATGACAGCAAGCAAGGCATGCATCGAGAAGGGCAGCAGACGACAGAGAGTGGGTATCTGCAGATGGAGCAGAACCAGGTGACAATGCAGGACAAAATGTGCGGTGAGCAGCGCAAGGGAAACACATATATACATGTGGGATACAGTGTGCCAGGAGGGACTTGGAAACAGGCATATTGCATGCAACCACGCAGGGCAGGTAGAACATGTCACCAACAATAGACCCATCCATTGGGCATTTACCAATGTAAAATGGATTGTGTAGGTTGTGATCTCCTACACATTAAACTGCTCGTTGGTCCCATTCATAGTATTAATTTTGTCTTTAATCTATCGCCCCCCCCCCAGGCGACTCCTCTAATTTTAATGACGACATTATAGACACTATTACACCACTGTTGACTACTAATTCTGCAGTAGTGATTTTGGGCGACTTTAATTTATGGAAGGGACATATTAAGGATAGTAAGGCTATCGATCTTGAAAAATCTTGTAATAGCCACCATATAACTATCCATAATTATGAACCTACGCATATAAAAGGACACATTTTGGACTGGGTGGGAAGTGGAAACATCCTAATTGACAGTATGATCACCACGCCATGTGTTTGGTCAGATCACTTCTCTATTTGTTTCCAGCTTACATTTCCAATCACCCCTCCCAGGAAACATGAGCCGATGTATAAAGTACATAGTAGGCATATGAAGGCTGTCACCTCACCTGCCCTCCTAGCATGTTTGGAGGTCATAATGAACAAAACTAAGAATTCAGACAGCCCGGATTTGCTTATTAATACTCAGAATGACGAAATTTTAAGAATGCTAAATCGGATTGCCTCTCTGAAAGTTAGAACGGTTAGAGACACTCCAAACCATCACAGATGCTTTACTCCCACGTTGACAGAATTGAAAATAGCTAAAAGACAGGCAGAACATACTTGGCAAAAGAACAACACCACGGAAAATTTAGAAATGTGGAAAATCAAGGCCAAAGAATATAAGATGAAAATAGAAGAAGCAAAGCAGAACTTCTACAATAATCAAATTTCCCAAGCGGGGACCCAAAACAAAGGAGCTTTTTGGACTCCTGAGGTCGTGGGAAAAGCCTGCTAGCATAAGCCCGGCCATTAAACTTACGAACAACAACTGCAAAAAAGTGCAAAAAGCATTCACGGATAAATAAAAAATGGCTCAAAAGAAAATCCTTCAAGAATTAGTTAAAATAACTTCCACTGACATTCACAAAGGGTCTAGTCATAATAATATCAAGAAGACACAGTTTAATCTCAATACCACCTTAAATCTCCAGTTGATGGAAAGAAATCCTCTCATTTAGCTCAGGCTGAATTTAGTTTTATAGAACACACTATGACAGAAATCTGCAATATTATGAGAGCTATGCACCCTACAAGTTGTCCGGCCGAACTCTTACCGCCAAAAATTATACTTGAACATAAGGACATCTTCGCCCCTTTTCTCTGTCGGTTTGTAATCTCTTCTTTTCGCACAAGTCACATTCCCCCTTCTATAAAACACGTAGCTGTCACCCTGCTGCTAAAAAAAAGTTGTCATGGATCCTAATGATGCTGCCAATCTTAGGCCAATTACCAATAGCCTCTTCTTCCTGAAACTTGTGGATAAAGTAGCAACGCTAGAATGACAAACACATGTGTTAGAAAATGATATCCTCCACAAAAAACAGTCAGGTTTACGCAGTTTCCACGGCACCGAGAGTGCCTTATTGGATTTGCAGACGTATATGTTATCCGCGCTTTGGAATCTAGCAAGTCAGGGCTGCTGATGTTATTAGATTTATTGGCAGCTTTTGACTTGCTGGACCACGGGATTCTACTGCATCGGATGTCCACTGTGGGGGGTCTCTCAGAAGAGGCAACGACCTGGCTCAAGTCATTTCTTGAGGGGCGCAGCTCCCAAGTGTATTGGGGTGACAGTGCCTCTGATGCAGAGATTACCAATTGTGGAGTTCCTCAGGGGGCTTGCCTTTCCCCTTTGCTTTTTAATATTTACATCATCCCATTATGTAGAGACCTTGACAATTCAGATATTTTCTTCTGCAATTATTCACATGACTTTCAGTTGGCTCTGGAGGTTAGTGGAGATCATAATAAAGATCAACAAACTTTGGATCAGGCCTACCAAATGGTGAAAGGCTGGATGACAACTAACTGGCTCTGCCTTAACACCACAAAGACAGAACCTATGCTGTATGGTCCTAAACAGGTCAGAGAGAAGCTGGATCTTCTGTACAGTAGTTTCCTGGTTGACGGAAATCAGATATCAGTGGTATATAAGTGTCAAAACGTCGGGTACTTATCTGGAGGCCAATGTAGAAAATAATACCAACGTAGACGGAATTGTAAGAAGTACAAATTATCACCTGAAAAGTGTTCCGCCAAGTAGCCCCTTTAGCTTCAGAGGAAAACCGCAAAAAAATGGTTCGAGCTGGACTATTGCAACGCCCTCTTGGGTGGAGCCAAGAAGGTGGACCTTCAGAGACTCCAGAAGATACAAAATTCTGCAGTACGAATTGTCTTTCAGATGAAGCGCTTTGAGCCGACATCAACAGCAAGGAGGACTCTTTATTGGTTGCCAGTCTCGGCCAGAGTTCAGTTCAAGCTCCTAACCATTTGTCATAAATGTGTTTATGGTGATGCACCCATTTATTTTAAGCATAAGCTGAGATTATACATTCCCAGAAGACCACTTCGATCAGCTAAGGACTGCCTGCTGCAAAAAGATTGCTTCAACAGAGCTGGTGGAAACGGTCACGCTTTTCATGTGCGGGCCGCACAGGCTTGGAATGCCCTGCCGGCTCCGCTACGTAACACAGCAAATCTTCCGGTTTTCAGGAAACAGTTGAAGACATTTTTGTTTGCCTAAATCTTTTCTGCTACCTGGTTTAGATAGGGTTTCTTTCTTCTTTTATGGCGGCTGGACGCCTTTGGGCTTTGGCGCCTTATAAATAAAATAACATAACACATAACATAACTTCCATGTCCTTCACCATTGGCTCTATGGCCAGAATTGCATACTACCCAGGGACATGCAACAAATGGGGTGTGCATGAAAAGTATGCAATGCACAGAACCATGCAAACTGGTCACTTTAAATTGACATCCAACATTGTGCACCCTACAGGGCACATCACAGGCGGCAGCGGAGACCACGTATTCACCTACCAAGGGCATTTCTCCAGGTGATGCCAAACAGAGCGCATACTCGGCATCTACAGACTCGATCAAAGGACCATCATGGAGCTGACAGATAGCATAGCAGCACACCTAGAGGTACAGATCAACATTGTCACATGCATTCCACCAATACTGAAGGCGATAAGTGTCTTGCATTTCTGTGCTAGTGGATCTTTGCAGTCATCTGCAGGGTGTGTAGCTGGCATCTCACAACTGGCATTGAGTAACATCCTCACCCAGGTGCTAAACGCTATCATCTCAGGTGTGGGTGGAGCATATCATATTCCCAACAGATGCCAACACCATTAAGAGGACAGGCAATGTGATAGGACGTGCCTCTGCAGTGCTGAAGAACCGATGGCGCTGCCTGCATTGTACCGGAGGCACGCTCATGGTTGCCCCATGAGAGGTATGCCGCATCATCCTGGTGTGCCGCATCCTGCACAACATTGCAATGCGTAGGGGTGGGCCTTTGCTAGAGGATGTAGACCATGAGAGTGAAGCGATGAAAGAGAAGACCCAGCAGAGGGGGGTTCCCAAACACACTCGGACTAATGCACAGCCATGCAACAGGCACTGATCCGTGATTACTTCTAGAGGTGCGTGAAGTGACACAGAATGCAGCACACACCTGGGACTTTTCCATTTCACAAATGCTTCACAGTCACCCATAACTGGATAGGGCAGAATGGCATAGCACATCCCAGGTCACATTACCACCAATCATGTGTGCCCACTGAACATTGCAATCCTCTCCCAGGGCGGCTTCCCAGCAGGTAGTAATGTGTACAACAATACATTTCATGTGTCCATTGGGAGCCACATATGAGGGTAATCAGGACAACAGTAGACAATTGCACAAGGTATCACAAATCACCTGTCGAACTCAAATATTCCCCTTCAGGCAGTGGTCGAAGTGGGCGGGAGTGGTTGGGAGCGGTGCTCCTATACTTTTTTAAATTACGTTTTACTGTTCCTATACTTTTATTTTAAAAAGAAACCATTCTGAAATGGTTTTGTTTTTAAAATAAAAGTGTAGGAAGCAGTTGAAGCTTGCACTGCACTGAATGTTACTTTAAACAGCAGGTGCATTTGTTTGGGGGTTTGTATTGTGCGTGGAACGGGGCGTTACGATGGGGATTGTGGGGAGCGGGGCAGGCCAGCAGGGAACACAGTTCCACTACTTCTTTTCATACACTTCTACCACTGCCTCCAGGAGGAACTTTTATGTACATTCAACAACTATTGGGAGGCCAATGGCACTCTACACACGTTGCTTAACGGACTGCATCCTGGCCTTGTGTCAATCAGGCCCAACTGGTGCTATAGGTACATACATGCAGTCAACATGTTGCTTCACATGCCAAATCTTCGTGCCAATCAAGCCCCACTGTGGCTATGGTTCGGGGCAGCACACATGTTCCCTCACATATGCATGCAATGACAATGTACCAGTGTTTTCCACAGTTCACCCTTATGCAGTATGCTGTGGCAGTATGTTGTTGCCAGCACACTTCCTGCGTTTAGCATCTGCCGGTGGTGTGGGAGTGAAGCGGCTGAGTGTGTGGGGTGGGCTTGCATCCTGGGATGCCATGTTGGACACACGAGATGTGGACGACTGTGTCGTTGCAGCTGCAGAAGGGCTTAATGCAGTGTTTGGTCCTGTCAGCCAAGCACAGTTCTCAGACACTCCAGCACCCTGCTGGTGGCCTCCATTCAGCAAACCATCTCAAGATGAATACCACGTTGCAGGATGCCAACAGCTGACACAGCACTGGCGAATCCCCTATTAGACAGCATTGTTTTGCTGCAGCCTGCCTTCTGTGAACTCTCACTGGTCCACCCTTGCCTTTTCTTGTAGGCCCCCGATGGCAGAGGTGTGCATGTCCAGGGAGCCGTTCAGTGATGCCTGGATCTCATTCTGGCATGTGAGGGCTGGTTCTACTGCTCAAGCAGTTGCTGCATCGACTCCTGTATATGCAGCTGTTGTTCTGCTGCATCAGACTGCCGCCTGGCCTCGTGGACAAAGTCACTTTGGCCTGAAACTAACAGGGATCTCTGATCATGTATCTCAATATTGTCTTGTGCAGCAGGTGTGTGCTGTGGAGTAGATGTCTGAGGCGGAGTGGTGGCCAGTTGTCTGCCTGGTCATCTCAGCGTTGTTGCAGTCCTCCATGCAGGTCTTCATCCTCTCCCTACTGCATGGGCTCCTGGCACACAAGGAAATGGGGTTGTTATGTTATGTTAATGGATTTGTATCGCGCCAAAGCCCGAAGGCATCCAGGCACCTCTTCCCCCTGCTCAACTGCTCGCACCTGTGAGATGGGTGCTGCTATGTGGGTCTGGGCTGGCCAGGTGGAAGTAGTACTTCTACCACAATGCACTGCGGCTGTGACCGTGCCATTGGCAAGCGGTCGGCACTGCTGTCACTGGCATGTGTGGCGACTCCTGAGGCGCTGCTGATCTGTCTTGCTGTTGCAGCGGGCTGCTTCTCGCCACTTCTTCTCTGTTTGGCATGTGCAGCTTCATGCCCGGTGGGCTGCTGTGATGTGTTGCCTGCATGGGGTAAAGCATATGCTCAGGTGGTATGTTTGCATCTCTGTGTTTGTTGCAATGTACATGTATGTGTATGTCTAATCTATGCTGCAAGCAGGTGAGTGGTTGTGTGCTTGGAATGGGGTTGTGTTGTTGGTTGACATGCACCTGCACATCTATGCATGCTTGTCAATGTGCATATTTGTGTGTGAACGTTGTATTTTTGAAATCCAGGATTTGTTGTTCTCCACTTACATGTACCATGTCCCTCCTGTAGGCCTGTCATACTTTACCGTTCAATCCATCAGTGGGAGCACCTACTGTTCTCAGGCAGTCCCTGATGTTGTTTCTGGTCCCTCTCCACCAGGGCTGTCTTCAGCTTCCTGGGCCTTGGATATTGTTTTCCCTGAGGCACGCTTGAGGTCATTCCATCTCTGAAGCAGGTCTTCCTTCTCTCGTGCCACCATGGACACTGCATTCACCAGTGCCATCCACGTGTCCACTTTTCAGTGCCACTTGAGGTATGCATTTCTGCACTGAGGAGTTGTGCCTCCGCTGGCATCATGTTGTCCACCGGTACACGCAATTCAGTGTCAGTGAAACGTGGGGTCCTTGCACCTGCCATTACTGATGTGAAGGAAAGTGTTTCTGGGAACTTGTGGCAGCACGGTTTTTCCATTGTCTGACCGCCACTGCAAGGAGATTGACATGACTTCCGCCAGTGGCCTGGCTGCCGCAACTTCCGCTGGCAGCGCCAGACTTCCTCCCATCTTTCGTGTTGGTATGTTCGCCAGTCGGTCATGGATTCGCCGTCGGTGTGTATGTCGCCATATTGCCACGCAATCTCAAAATGCATGATACGGACGTACTCCGCCTTTGCCCATCGGCGGATGGCGGAAGTGTATGCTGGTGAGATAATGGTGTTTTTTTACACCACACTCTAAATTAACTCCTATATGTAGTATTTTTTTACTTTTTGAAAAATAATAAGTGTCTGTTGGGTCTTTGCTTTGATTTGTTTGAGCAATAGACACATTTCAAGTGTTTTGGCCATACTATCAAAGTTCAGTCAAGTTTATGCTTTCATAGATTTTAAGCTTCTTTGTGCTGTTTATAGGAAGGCTACCAGGCTGAATATATTTGTATGCATGCATTGAGAATTTGCCTTGTAATCACTGGTTAGAGAGTGACTATTGGTGTCGATATAAGTCACTGGCAGTTCCTTCTGGATTTTCATGTTACTGTCCCACCCTACTTTCAGTATAGAATGCAGGCAGCCCCAGTAGTGCTTCTATAGCTTCAGAAATAGTCGCGGAAGGTGTCACTGTGCGCACAACACGTCACTCTGGCTTCCTGCTAGGTGCAGTAGTAGACTCCAGTTGTACTCCTCGCCCTGGCCAGCGTGTGTCAGTGCAATAACGGCATGGCCACTGCCTCTGCCTCCAGACTCATGCACTAGCCTGGTTGCAGGACACTGTACCACTTCACTTGGCCATCGAGAATATCTTTTCTTCTTTTTTTTTACAACATGCTGTCCTTGTTTCTTCCACTGCTCATGATTGGATGCTTCTTGCATTTCTTTTTCTCTGTTTCATTGCTTTCCAGGCCCCACTTAAGACCACCTTTCAGTCTGGTCTCACCTCTGCTCTACCCATCACACCCTTCCACTCCACTCTGGGGTTTACCTCCCTCCTGTCCTCTGCTCCTGTCACCTCCTTCCATTCCACACCAGGGTTTACTTCATCCCGCTCTCTGATCTTATCGCCTCCTTCCTATCTCCAGATTTAGCTTCTCTGATGTTACTACTTCCTTTCTCACCCCTGCAACTCTCACCAACTCCTTCCTGCCTGTGGATATCCCCTCTGCCTCGCTCTTGCTGCCACCCTTCCTTCTGGGTTCCCCAGTCTCACGCCCTCTCCAAAGTCTCTCCAGCCTCTCCCCTCTTCAGCAATCTCCAGCCTCATCTGAATAAAAGCATCCTGCTCTTGTCACCCAAACCACTGGACTTTACTGGCTGGCCTATACAAGGAGCCCCCGCCCACCTTGTTGGACCTTGGGCAGAGGATCTGCACCTGTGGCCTGTACCTGTTAAGGGCTATGATAGGCTATGGCTTCCCCCATCCTTAAGGCCAGACTGAGGCTGAAGGGGCCTACCAAACCTACCTGGAATCTCAGTTTGCGTATGGTGGGTCAGAGAGAGCTGCTTCCCGCTGATATGGGCCAATGTGTTCCTTATGAGCTAGAAAGTCTACTAAGGGGGCTTCCAGGTTACTTTTAAAGCTATTTCCATGTTTGCTGTGCAGTTTGCTGTATTTTTGTAAATTTGCAGGCTTTTTGCCTAGATCCACAAATCCAAACAAATTAGTGGATCCCGCGGACCCGGACAAGTACGCTAACCCTGTGAGAGTTTCAAAAAGTGAACTGGTGGCTTTCTATGTTCCTGAGAACACTTTTTATTGCGTTTTGGGGTTCATATGCAGAGTCCCACAGGGCTCCTGCATCTCACCTACTCTCTACAACCTGTTCACGAGGCCATTGTTCAACATTATGGACGTGTTAGGCATCACATATACCAATTATGCTGATGACATGCAGGTCCTCATCCCCCTCACAGGTGACTATGAGTCTGACATGGAAACCCTTAACTCAATCTACTCCACTATCCAAACCTGAATGGCAGAAAACTGGTTATGCCTCAACAGTGAAAAAAATGAACCGCTGCTAATTGGATCAACGGCAACCTTCAATAAACGCGGCAAACAGTATAGCACTTTTACGACTGACAACACACCCATTTTAGTATTCCAAGCCGTGAAGACCTTGGGTGTCTACCTGCACTCTAATCTATCGATGATCAGACAGGTCGATGCCATTGCATCTGCAGCGGCCTACCATTCCCAACTGCTTAACGCAGCCAGACCGTTTCTTTCAGAGCAGAATTGCCTCACTATAGGGAGAGCAATTATTGGGTCTCGGTTGGATTATTGTAACGCCCTTCTAGCAGGTACCTCATTGAAAAATATCAGCAAACTCCAAACGGTCCAAAATAATGCCCTTAAGGCCGCCACTGGCATTTCCAGAAGGGATCACATCTCAGTGACCAGGAAACAGGTACATTGGCTCCCAATCAAAGAGCGGATCATCTTTAAAACTCTGGCCCTTACACATAAATGTTTCCATAACACAGCCCCCCTCTACCTCTCACAGAGAATCGCCAAACCTACCAAAGCTAGACCCATAAGAACGGCCTACACCAACCGAATCGCCACTCTCAAGAACCGGAGGATTCGTGCAGGAGGTTCTAGCTTCCCTGTAATGGCTGCAACCCATTGGAACGCCCTGCCACCCCACATCAGAAGTATTGAGTCGCACAAAGCCTTCCGG
This sequence comes from Ambystoma mexicanum, assembly GCF_040938575.1. Classification (NCBI taxonomy): domain Eukaryota; kingdom Metazoa; phylum Chordata; class Amphibia; order Caudata; family Ambystomatidae; genus Ambystoma; species Ambystoma mexicanum. The sequence continues at coordinate 1,120,286,374 of NC_090923.1, read as the reverse complement.
AAAGCCATAAAGACTATGTTGTTTGTATAAACAAGTATTGTCTGGCCCTGTTTTCCGCTCAGGCTGTCCACCTCTACTCTCTATGTTATGCAACCCTCATTACTGTATGATAATCCAAATCTGTAACCACACATGTATCCTACTGAATTCGCATTGTACGGCTACGCGCTTTCTGTAACCAAGAGCAAAATACACTTCATGTAACTAAGACACTTTTTTGCAGCAGTGCCTCGATGCCCATGGGCTGTTAGTGCGCTTTATAAATCTAAATAAATAAAATAAATACATTTAGGCTGTGGGTAGTGGTCTTAATGCTCCTATCCCGTGGAAAGGATCTGGAATGGGCTTGCATGTCTTGGAGGCTGATTCTTGTGTCACCCAAGTGACACAGACTCTGGGAGAATGACCCAGAGATCCTGCCCCTACCAGTCTTGGGCCCAAAATCCACTGGCTCGGGGTCCTAACTGGGTCCTGGAGTCACCCTCCGAGCGGTCCAAAGAGGCAAGCAGTGGGCTTCGTCACACCTACTTTTAACCCTGGGCCGAAATCCTGATACGAGTTTCCCGTGAGGGTTGTACCAGTAGAGCATGAAGTGTATGCATGCCCCCTTTTCTGTGAGTCGGTCTGCCATGTGTGCTAAGAGGTGAGCCCAAAGGAAGTCGTATTTACAGAGCAACGCCCTGGCCCCTTTAAAATACTGCAATACCCCTTGCAGATAAAATATTGATGATGGGCGGGGATCGCGCATGGATGAACTATAGGATGGGCCTCTCATCGTAAAGTTAACAATTGAGAAGTTTCAGTAAACGCAAGATATCTGGGTAGATTCACCATTCTATCTACTTAGAAGAACCTGTAACTATAGCCCCTACTCCTGCAGTTGCAATTCGTTGAAGCATAGACTGTCGCAAACTGTTTTATCGCAGCCGTAAGAATCAACAGAAGAAGCCAATACCTGATCGGGTGCACATACAACAAATCATTGTTTTTTGTTATATTTATTATTTTTATGTATTGTAATTTTAATTGTCTATCATCCCCTGTCCCCTCCCTGTTGCCCTGTGGGCACTTTGAAACAGTATTTGCTTCCTGTATAAGCGCCTAACAAGCGAACAATAAACAAAATAAATAAAGTATAACACACCACTCCAGTGGACATTGGCCGCAGGCATGGCTACACGCACACATCAGAATGCAGCAAGGACTATGACATATTTGGTCATGCTGGTCACATAATTCTCTGCCTATTTACACCAGACTACGTCTCAACACCTCTGACATCAGTATGCAGCGAAGACCTATGACAAATTCGGGCACGCTGAACACATAGCGAGTCACTAGCACTCACGCCATTTCCTGGCTCTTCAAAGCACCCATCCACATGCCTGACCCCAGGGGTTGCTCTCTATGAGAGCCTGGCCGGCCCTGCTAAGCCTTATTTGGCCAAATGCACACACACATTCTTATCTTACTCTGTGACCTCCAACACTCTGGACTTCGGTCTCTGAGGGCATTCCCACCACCAGTGCATTGAGACTATAATAATGGTAAAAGGCGCTATATAAATGACACTACAATACAACATAACCTTCCCTGTAGTATCACAAGCATGCCAAAAGACAGCACAGCCTACTCATCAAGGCCACATGATGCACATTCTCAAAGGAGATGCCTCTTCCTCGCAAACCCTCCTTCCCACATCATCTCTCTCTAGTGACCTGAATTGGCAGGATTTGAAGTGCAAGGAGCAGTTGGTGTTTGAAATGTAGAAATCTATTTGGTATCAAGTGGGGTGAGTCAAGCACACACATGATTCATCTTGGGCCATATAATTGTGATCAGCATTCTAGATTACGATTCAGTGAAGCGCTCAGTGGTTCCTGTTGTGTGTGCCTTTGCTTGTCCTTACTATCCGTTGGTAAGGTTGCGGGGCAGTGAGTTATAGTTTCTCATGTATATGGATTTGGTGTGGACTGTTGGTTTGGTGATGTTTTCCTTGATCCTTGGTCTGTCAGAGGGTGCCCCCTCAGCGCCTTCTAGTTATATTGGCTTGTGCATTGTATGATAGGGGTTTGGCGTTTTATCCCAGCGTCTTGTGGTTTTGTATGCTACCATTTGGCTCATGAGGAAGTCTGTTGGTTTTGCTTTTGGGATGTGTGACGCTCGAGGCAAGTGCTTCTGCATGACAGTGGAGTAGTTGAATCTGAGGGTAGTATGGGATTTCTGCGCACTCGTGGGGCTTAGATACCTAACAGAATCTGAAGATCAGATCAGCCACCACCATACACCGACTAAGACATGGCCTCACCCTTATCCAAGATTGGATGTCTACCTGAAACTCCACCAAACAAAATCCCAATTCATCCTGCTCAGCAGCAACATGAAACAAACACAGATCCCTACCCGACTCAATGACATGAAACTTGATGGCTTTCCCCGTCAACACATCAACTACACAAAATCAGTAGTATTCTACACTGCTGCAACATGCATTCAAAACGGACCTGGTACCGACTCTGCCTCCACCATAAAATCAAGCACCGCCTTCCTGAATCATACTTACAGGCCCATTATCCAATGGCTAGTAATCTCTCCACTGGATGATGGCGCTGCCTTCCTCGTGAATCTAAAGACACCATCGTGGCTCCACCGAGGAGCATCCTGCCGAGAAGGTCGAACTTTATCACCCTAACCATGAGGGACTTATGCTGGCTAACATTTGAGGCCTGCATCACTCTTGAGACAGCCTGCCTGTAACCCTGTGCATCCCCTCGCTAATTATCGTTATAACTCTACCCATAATAGGCTTGCCTTCTAAATGGGTGCCTATCATTGCACCCTATTGCTTTACACTCTTGTGGTACAGCGCTCCATGACTTCCCAGGCACGTTCCCAATTTATAAAGCCCAGCACACACATTAAATAAGCTCTACCAAAGCCAATATGTTGTCCGTTTTGGTAGGCATGGCATAGGTATTAGCCTGGTGCTGCCATAATGGTACCACCTGGCTGTAAGACGCCAACAGCAGGAAATGGTGCAAGTGCCTGACATATGATAGCAGTGCATAGGAAATGCCTATCTAATTTCTACACACAGGCCACAACTGTTGGCTTTTTCAGTGCTTGTTTTTAATAGGACATCAGTGCAATGAACAGATATAAATCAAGTGGCTAAAACCACACTTGGTTAAGGGATTTTGATCACACCAGTAGCACATTTACTGCTAAAGTTGAGCCATTAACGCTCAGAACACTGTTTAGATATAACACTGCCAGGCCAACATGTGTTGTTACTGCTTGACAGAGCTAGAGCAAAGAGATCGAAGTAGGAAGTGTTCTGTGCAGGTGCAGTTCAGTGTGGGGGAGGGGGTAAGGGGCATGCACTGGGTGGAAATGGCCATGGTGCTATTATGCCATTTACAGCCAATAGGTGGGTAAATAAACAACAACCCCCACAGGCTGTGTGTGCCTCCACACATGTCATCATAGTTTAGACTTATAGGCGGGCCACCTAATAGCCAACAAAGAAAGGCATCAACAGTTTGAATTAATTTTGGAAAATGACAGGTTCTCATCCTTACTTTGAGCGTTCCCGGGAGAGGCGGCCGCACTGCTCTCCCCCAGCCAAGGCTGCAGGGCATTCAGCACCTCTGGATCTTCCCAGCCTTGCTGAGCCAGCGTGTCTCCTGCCAACCACTGCTTTAAGAAAGGTCTGGGCGATGAGGGAACACTGCCTGTTGAGGTCTCTGTCAGTGCCAACCTGCTCCCGGTGCCAGCCTGCACTTAGAGCATTTGCGCCTATAATGTTTAGCCCGCCCATGACGCTCGAAGATACATGTTGGTAACCCTCCATTGCACTTATAACTGCTTAAGTTAGCCATTGTAACGCAGAGTGGTTACATGCAGGTATCCTTAATATTGCGCTTATTAGGCTGCTTTGATTAGCGTTTGTAGAACGTGGAAGGTATGTAGTAGGACTTTAAAGTTGACCTGTCTATTGCGCTCAGAGAATCCCAGTAGCCTAGTTTCTATGGTAACCTGCCTGTCCCACCTAGAAGATGTTCTAGGACAACAAGTCTATTTGTCTCTGGGAGACTTAAGGGTAGGCTGTCAACAGTGCCTAGAAAAGTCTACGAAGGTAGCTGGCTTTTACTTCCCCACAGAAGATCGGATAACAGAGCGACATCAAAGATAAGCTCCATCCGCGATTAAGGTATGTATAAATGCACCACTTCGGTGGATATCTGCCGTAGTCACGGCTTTACATCCATGCACTCTAAAATTGCGCTACGACTATGACAAATTCGGTCTCGCTGGTCACATAACTGCAGACTTGCTTCAACACCTCTGCCATTGGATTACAGTGACAACCTACAACACATTTCGGTCTAGCTCAGCACATATCGAGTCTCCTGCACTAGCGCTCTGATGTGACTTCCCTCAGCCCTCACCCACGTGCCTGACTTCTTGGGTTGCATACTGGAGCCACCCAGCCCTCCTAAATCCTAATCTTGGACAAATGCACGTACGCATTTTAAGCCTCCTCTTAGAACATTCTCATACCTGGGCTTCGGTCCCAGAGGGAGTTCCTAACACAAAGCACTTTGAGGCCATAAAAATGGGAAAAGACGCTAAACAAATGACTTCTACAATACTGTACAATACAATGCAATACAATACAATGTGCCTGTCTGCCCTGGAAGATACTATTGCCTGACAGTGGCACACCAGAATAGGGGATGGGAGGGGGGGCTGCAGGACTTTCTTCGTGGCTTTGGGTAGAAGCACATCTGAGGGTTCACGAGGTGGGCTTTTGCTCACTCCGCCATCTAAGTGCTGGTCTTCTGCCATCTCCTGGAGGCCGCCTTTTCAAAAGATCCCACCAAGCATTGTAAATCACTGCTTTTGCCCCCTTGAACCTAGTGCTGCGGCCATGCTGCTACCGAGTCCAAGAACAGGGGCTTGGTCTGGTCAGTATTATTTAAGGGGAGTCTGGGATTTCCCAACAAGTAATGCGACGTACCCAACTAATTATTACATCCCAAGTTTCGTTTTTAGCACCATTGGGGCAAATGAGTACAGGGAACATAACATCATCAGGACCTATTACCCTGATTGTGCTAACGATACCCGCGTAGCCGGGGGCTGCCCAGAGCACAGCTTATTTTCAAGAAAAGAAGGCGCCTGAACCACCATCAAGCGGTGCAGGCTCAGTGGGCCACATTCAGTCAGGGGGGCAGAGGCCACAATTGTATTCTGATCAACGCCTAATGGTTTCAGTCATGTGGCATGTTGCATTGAAATGCAGTTACATGCTGCATGCATACTTCTCAACTCACGCTTTAGGTGGGAGTCACCCGACAAGGATTCAGTTAATTCATCCCCACCCCCCAAACCACTTATCAGTCCATTCACTTCAATGGACCCTCACCCGCCAAAAATAAAAATGTGTTTTGCCACTCGCCCTTGGGCTCCGAAGGGTAGAGAGGTGTACACGACTGACATGAGAGCCGATCCCAATACAGAGGTCCGACTGATGAAAGAAAAACCGAATGGAGTGCAATCTTGGGAGGGTAGTCCCCCTCCCCCTCCCCCGCCCCCCACACACCACCTAAACCCATGCCAGTGCCAAGAAGCAGCCTGCCTGCTGTGGTACTAGATGTAAGCAATCGTTTATACCCAAGAGCAATCTCTGGGGTCTCACAGCCGTCGTGTACCTTGCTTGTGTACCTTGCCACGGAAATTCCACCTCCAGAAAGTGCTCAGGTTCCTCAGTGGTCCCCAGGGGGCTCGTATGGAGCCACTTTGGGATCTATCTGGATGTCCTCAATTGCTGTAGACCAGAGCCTGGATTGTGGATCTTGCTTCCAGTGTTGTGGAAAGCAGGGACTACTCTTCTGCCCAGCCTCATACGACTTTCCATAGAAATCTGGAAGCATCCTCTCACCACCTCAGTGGCCCATGTTAAAACAACTTTCACACTCTGTGTATTATTTTCATAATTTCATAATTTCAATTAGTCCAAAAAACATTAATCATCAACATTCTGAATTAACAGCTCCTGAAGAAGGGAACAATTAGTTCCCGAAACGCGTAGAGCAGAACAACATAAATGAAGAAGTTATTGTGGTTGGTATGCATCACAAATGTTTAAGGGGGCAATGACCTACTGTCTTGCAGTGCCGAATATGTGACTGCGTGTCTTTCTGCTCCCATCGTTAGGATGGTGTGAAGAACTGGGGTGACTGGGGGGTCCCACTGTTTTGCTAGGGTCTTTGTCCATCGGGCAAAGTTTAAGGATTGCCCTTCCGGCATACAGAATTTTTTAACCCAGTCTATAAAGGGCATCATGATGTCTCCCTCGAACATACCCCCTAGCGTATGGACATTGGTGCTTGCGCATCTGCTCGAGCCGATGTCACTCATAATTCTCGCGATTTCAGGGTCTGCTCTTAATGGTATATCAGGGCTGTATCGCTCCCCCTGCTTCAGTTTGATACATGCTTGCCTCCAAACCTGCTGGACCACTGCCATTATGCATGTAGTTGGGGGTCCCCCTGTGTTCTACCACAACAATTCCAGGCCATTGTGGTGTCTAGGCGGTTCCCCCAGTAAGAGTTTATCTGTCCCTCCCACCTGGATGCCTCATTTGGCTGCGTGCTGAAGTTGGGCGGCTATGTAATATAATTCGATGTCTGGGGGAGAGAGAGAGCCCCCCCTCCAGGAGTTTTCTTCATAGTGTGTTTAGGAACACCCGGCTCCTGCCCCCAGCCCATAAGAACTCAGCGATTGTTCCAACTAGTTTTTTGAAGAAGGGGGGTCTGACCAAATGTGGTATGTTCGTGAAGTGGTATAATGATCATTTTACATATCGCTATTCTCCCCATGAGCAAGAGGGGCAGCTTTCTCCAGAATGTAATCTTGCCCTCTAAGTCCGTCATCACCCTGCCCACGTTGTACTGGAATATGTCTGCAATATTGTGGTGTACCAGCAGACCCAGGTACCTAAAGGACTTTGTCTCCCATTGCAGGTCTGCCGGTGGTTTCCCTTTCAAGCATCCTAATGGGAATGCAATCGATTTGTGCCTATTAATGTGGAATCCCCATAGATTTCCAATGTTGGTCATTACTTCTAGCACGTAGGTTATATGCCGGCTGGGGTTGTGGACATAGAGGGGGACATTGTCTGCACATGGAGAGACGACCTGTGCTCGCCAATCTACCATAATCCCAGTGTCTCGGAATTGGTCCTTGAGGATATTTGCCATGGGTTCTAAGGTCAGGGCAAAGAGGATATGGGAGAGAGGGCAACCCTGCGGTGTGCCCCTTTTTTAGTTCCCACTTGGGGGAACTTCTCTACGTGTTTTCACTCTAGCTAGGGGACACAGATACAGCAGTGCTATCCATTTCTGCATGTTCGGACCTAATCCTATCTTAATCAATAACCGGAAGAGCCACTCCCACTCCACGGAATCGAACGCTTTAACTGCGTCGATGCTTACTACCGCCAGCACCCCCTGTTCCTCCCACACCTTCTCCATAATGTGGTGCAGGCAACGTAAGTTCGTTGTGTTCCTCCCTTCAACAAAGCCACACTGGTCGGAATGTACCAACCCTGCTGTATGCTTTGCCAACCTGTAAGGTAGTGCTTTGCCCAGGATCTTCCCATCTATGTTTAACAGAGAGATCGGGCGATATGACTCGCACCTGTGTGGGTCTTTTCCAGTTTTCGCCAGCACCACTATTAACACTTCCCGCATGGAGTCTGATAGTGTATCCCTGTTAAAGGCCATGTTGTAGAGTGTTTTCAGATGCGGGTTAGAAGGTCTGCATAGGGTACATAGAATTCTGTGGAGAGGCCATTCCCCCCTGGTGTTATCCCCATCCCCAATTAGTTGATAGCCACCCTTATTCCCCCTTCTGTTATTGGTCCATCTAAATTCCAGTGATAGCCCTGGTAGGCGGGCCTGATCTAGGATATCCATCATATCTTCCATATTTAGTGGACCCCCACTAGTGTATAAGTCCATGTAGAATTTCTGGAATGCTCTGTTAATACCCTCTTGTGTTGCTATCACTTCCCCTTCGTCCGTAACTATACGAGTGACCAAAACTCTCAGACTTTTCCTCCTGAGCAACCAGGCCAGGAGCTGACCTACTTTGTCTCCTTCCCCATGGTCCTGCTGAATATATTGAGCATGATCATGGTCCCCTAATCATTCCTGGGCCTCCACTCTTAACCCCCGCTCCCTCAGTAGCTCTGCTCCACATGAAGAGCCTTTGGGCACGTCTCCTTCTAGGTGTTGAATCTGGGATTCTGAGTCCCTTTAAGTGGGTCAAATGTTCACTGTGAACTCCGTGGGTGGTGGCTATTCATTTCCCCTGGATGGTAACCTTAAATACATCCCACATCACCCTACAGTCCTCTACCTACTTCTCATTAAGGTCAAAGTAGTCTACAATTGCCCGTTGTATGTCCTCTCTGTAAATATCATCACTGAGTGCTTCCGCCCTAAGTTTCCATGTGGGTATTGCCCCTCACTTTTCCCCCACCCCTTTGAGGCCTGCAGCGTTGTGTCATCTAACAATGTCTTCCCCAGGTAGGTGGCATCCCCATACTCCATGAGATGGCTGCTGCTTACTAAAAGGAGATCTATGCGTGAGTAAGTGCTGTGGGGGTGAGAGTTGAAGGGGTATCCCCTCTCTGTTCCCACCGCAGGTCTGTCAAGTGTAGATCTTTGACCGACTGTCGGAGGGACTTCAGTGCCTTCGATTTATGTTCTGTACTGGGACACGACCTGTCCAGCTGTGGGTGTATCGAACAATGAAATACTCCCCCCAAATAATTTCCCTGTAGACTTGTCCCCCCAGTTGCTGCACCACCCCCAGGAAGTATGTGTCATTATCTGTGTTGGGGGGCATAGGAGTTTGTGATGCAGATCTCCCTGTCTTCCAGGGTACCTGCTAGGATCAGCATCCAGCCTTCCTCGTCTCGTATGGCTTTAGAGATTTGCAGTGGGGTCCCTCTGGCTATCCATGTTAAGACTCCTCTGGAATAAGTCGAAAAATGTGAGCCGTACATCTCCCCACCCCAACTCACTCTGACCTTTTCAAATTCCGTTTTGGATGAGTGTGTCTCTTATAATGGCGCAATGTGCACCCCCCACCTCTCCAGGGAGCTCAGTATCTCCCTCCTCTTCTTGGCTAGGCCCATCCGTCACACATTCCAGGTGATTATGGTGAGGCTTCCATTTTAGGTATGTGATCCCCAGTCAATTACACATTGTCCCTGTCCCATTCCCGAGGTTTGCATCTGGCATCTATCATGCAAGTTGTTCTTGGTTAGATTTGTGTCTCCCTAGCCTCCCACTGATAGACTGACCTCCCCTCTCCAAACGTTGCCTTGCTACCTTCTTCCCTCTTTGCCTAATCGCTCCCCCATCCCTCATCCCCCAACCAGAGAACCCTTAACCAAACTAGCATTTTTTAACCATGCCCTCCAAAGTGAGGGTATCTCTGTATAATACCTCTATTTGATTTGCTCGCCAGCTAGTTGTGCCCCCCACCTCTAGGGACTGTTGACTGCCAATCTGCGCTGGGGGTTTGTCAAGCCCACTGGGAAGTAACACAACTTTGCCCCAACCACAGAAGCCAAATGGAAGTCAACCCACCACTCTAGGTTGGCACGGGTTCCTGATTGTGAATAACAGGCCACCCCACAGCAGCCAGCGGGAGGGGTCGGGGGGTTAAGGAGAAGTTTTGGATAGTTAGGGGGAATTAGGAACACCGTAAGGAGGGTTAGGAAATGTACAATGGATTGGGAGGGTGGAGTAAGGAAAAACACCAAATGCACGTAACCAAAATAACATGTACTAAGCATACACTGAATTGGCTGCCCACGCTTTATTTCACTCGGTATCTCATGAAAACCTCTGCCCACCTGTGATACCAGAATGCCCTTCCTTGATCAAGAGCCACTGTTCTCAACCTCTCACCCTCCTGTCCTCCTGTTTGACATACTCTTACATACATAGCATGATTAGAAGCAGATGGTTGCATGATAATGTAAAAAGCACCTGTAAGCACATAAACGGGTCCCATAGAGACTCATAAGCAAGCAGTACAAATAACATGTGGCACAGAACAACAAAGAAGTATGAGCAACGAGTTGGCGGCAACAAGGATTCTTTCCTGTCATTCTTTCCTTGAACAACTCCTCCCTACATGTGTAGGGAATTGTCTCTGATGAATTCATCCCTTCCCTCCTATAACTTAACCCTTATGTTTAAGCAGTTTGCTGCTGTGTCAAAATCTGCATTTACATGCCCCACAAGTTAAGAGTTCACATAAATAAGTTGTGTGTTTCTGCTGTGGTACTTATCTCTGGCCTGGGGAACCGTCATCGGAGTCCCCAGGCATTGGTAGTAGGAGTGTTAAGAAAGGAAGCAAATGCCAGCCTGCTCAACTCCTGATGCGCTGTTAAGAGCGTGCACAGCCTGTGCCAGCTGCTGCGTGAAAGCGGAGCAGAACCGGCATGGAGCACAAGGCTCACAGGGCACTTTGCTGCCTCCACCACTCTCCTGCTGCCTCCAGGTCTCCAAATCAGCATCCACACTTGCTCCTACTGAGGCAGAGCTTAAGAGGCTGTAACGGCAGCCTCATCCCCACATGTCTTGTAACGTGCCCACCGCCCAGCCTCACGGGAGCAGTAGTTTCCCCATCTATAACAGGCTCCTGTTACCTGACATTGCCAAAGCCCTGATATTATGACCCCAATTCCCAGTCCTTACAGTATCCCTCCCTCAGAGCCCCTTCCAGGTCTTGGTTTATCTGGATGCAATTGATGAAACAATCTTATCACCCCCAGAGCATGTACTGCATCTGCCGGTTCCCATGAGTTATCTTCAGGACCATAACCTGCCCATTTAATGAAATACTACAAACGATTGTGTCTCCTCCTGGAGTCCAAAATTCAGAGAACCTCATATTCCTCATGTCCATTCTTCAGCAATACTGTGGTTTCTGGGTCCTGGCAGAATCAACTGCAGGTTTCACTAAAGAAACAAGAAAGATGGGATGTATTTTCAAGTTTGCTTAAAGCTTTAATCGAACTGCCGTTCTAGAGACACATTTCACAATAGCATAGGGACCAATGTACCGTGGTAAAAGTTTCCGAGATCCTAGACAGCCACACCTTATCTCCCACTGCATACTTGGGGTCTCCTGTGTCTTCTGGTCAGCGCATTCTTTATAAGATTCCTTAGCCTTCACCAAGTGTTGTCATGCCCTCTGTCTGATCTTGGAAAGCTCCTGCTTGCACTCCCTTACTGCCGGTATCCTATTAGAAGGTAGCACCTTGGATAACATAATTAACTCATGCCCATACAAGCATATATTAGGTGACATGCCCTACTATCCATGATCTAAATTGTTGTAGCAGAATTCTGCTAGCCATAAGGCCTGCACCCATGAAGTTAATCCACCTGCAACGAAGCAAGGCAGAAAAGGTTCCATCATTTGATTCACTCTCTCAGTTTGCCTATCGGTCTGAGGGTGGTAACTTGCGGAAAGCATGCAAGAGATTCCCAACAGAGCACAAAAGGCTCACCAAAACGTGGACATGAACTGTGATCCACGATCAGATACAACAGACCGTGGCAGACCATGCAACCTCACTACATGTTGTAGAAACAAACTAGCCAATTCCCCCACATTGGGTATACCCACGCTAGGAATAAAGTGTGCATGCTTGGAAAAGTAATCCACTACCACCATTATGGTGTTGTATTCCCCATCCTTAGGGAAATCTATTACAAAATCCATGGATATGTGTCTCCAATGTTCATATGGGGTCGGAAGAGGCATTAATAACCCTGCTTTCTTGGAATGATCAACATTAGATTGCATACATGTATCACATTGCTGAATATAAGAACGAGTGTCAAGATTCATTCCTGGCTACCAAAAATATCTCTTTATCATTCTCAAGGTCTTCCTTTCACCTGCATGACCCGCCAACTGAGACTTGTTGCACCAAAACAGAGCATTCTCCCTCAAAGATTGGATTGGTAGATATGGTCTGCCTGCCTGATATGGCAACACATTCTGTATAATCCTTTTCTCATTCCTGTCTTCCCAATCCTGCATGTCCTTAAAATGTCTCTAGTCACTGCCCCAACTATTCTGTCCACTGCTATGATATTTCTATTTTCTTGAACAGCAATCTCAGTATATCCCTGTCTGGTTAAGACATCCACCTTTCCGTTATTCTTCCCTGGCAAGTAAGTGATTAAAATATCAAATTCCTCAAAAAACGGCGACCAATGCAACTGCCATGGACTCAAGGTCTTGGCTGATTTCAAAAACTGTACATTCTTGTGGTGGGCGAGCACCGTTACCGGATGATGTGTGCCCATCTAATAGTGCCGCCACTTCTGGAACGCTGCCCGCACTGCCAATAACTTGTCATCAGTAATGGCATAGTTCTGTTCATAACTGGTCCATTTTCTTGAAAAGAATCCCAATTGATGCATCACCCTATCCTCTGTTCGTTGAGAAACAATTGCTCCAATCGCTAGGTTGGATGCATCAATCGCCACTTGAGAAGGTCTCTCCAAATGCGCATGTCGCAGGATTGTAGCTTCAGTAAAAGTGTTTTTAACTTCTTAAAAGTTGCCTCTGCTTCCTAATCCCAATCAAACTTAGTTGCCTTCTTAGTAGTCGTTTTATTGGGGTAATGATGTGTGAAAAATTGCTGATAAAGCGCCAGTAAAAACTGGCAAACCCCAGAAAGGACTGGACATCGGGGAGACAGAGACTGAGTGACTGCCTGCGCCTTCCTGTCATCCATAACCACCCCAGGAAGAGTGAAGATGAACCCCCAAAACTCTACTCAAGTGGCATGGAATGCACAGTTGTCCATTTTCGCAAATAGAGGATACTCCTGCAGATGTTGAAGCACGGCTTCAACCTGCTGCACATATTGCTCCATTAACTCTGAATAAATCAAGATGTCATCTATGACAAAAACATCCAAGTAATCTCGCAACACCTCCTGCATGAAATGCTGAAAAGCTGCGGGGGCATTGCATAATCCAAATGGCATCACTGGATATTCAAAAAGGCCAAACTTAGTACGGAAGGGTATTTTCCATTCATCCCCCTCCTTTACATGGATCAAATGATAGATCAAACTTGGTATACATCTTGGCTGCCTTGAGTTGGTAACGTAAGACGGATATTAACGGTAAGGGGAACCTATTCTTTAGGTAACCCTTTTTAATGCTCTGTAATCAATGCAAGTCCTGAAGGTATCCTCCTTTATGGGAACAAAGAATAAAGGAGAGGAAACTGGTGACTTGGAGTTAATGTTAAAAGCCATTTATACCGTGCACTATCACCACCGAAGTGGTCCCAGGGTGCTCTGGCGATCTGAAAAGCAAAAGGGTAGGAAGGGTTGGTGTGGCGTAGCGGGAAAAGGCAGAGAAAGAGTTGTGATTTGCTGTTAACAGCTTCAGTTCGGTTAACACCGTTCACTGAGCATAGGTATGATTTCTTGGTCGGTAGTCTGCCATGTGCTGTTGTTTGAGACTATGTGTTAAGGTGTGAGTCACGTGAATGTTGCGTACCTGTATGTTTGGTTGATCTCGACGGGGCAGCCAGACTGACAAGAAGAATTGGTGACACGAGAAACCAGCCTCTCCTCCACCCAGAATGGGTACTGGGTAAAAGATGGACCGATTCCCAACGTCACAAGCTGCTCTCTCCTGATTTCCGTGACGTCGGGACTGTGCAAGCACAGGCAGGAGAGGCTGAAGGAACAAGTCTTTGAAGTGATGAAGCTCCAGAGCCCAAGGATGACAGAGGCGATACCAAGAGAAGACGCTGATGCAGTGGTGCTCAAGAGTCCAAGGAAGACAAAGGCGTGCTCCAGGAGAAGACACTGGATGCTGTGGTGCTCAAGAGTCCGAAAAATGGCCGGATATTCACCAGGGAGATGCTGAATACTGAGGAGCTCAAGAGTCCAAGGATGGCTGAGGCGAATACCAGGAGAAGGCACTGGAAGAATGACCACTGAGCTCTGGCTGGCACGAAGCAGGAGAAAAGGGAAAATCAAGGCAGGCATACCTAGCCTGGCTAAAGGTGGGGGAACCTGGGAAGATGGGAGAACTGACGTGGACCAGGCTGGGAGAGGAGTCCAGGAATGCAGGGAACCCCAGCAAACCAAAAGGGAAACAAAGGGAAAATCCAGGGGAACCCAGGGAGAAGCAGGGAGCTGGCAAGGAGAGGACAAGGGAAAGGAGATCCCCAGTAGGGCTGAGCAGAGCAAGGCAGGCGCAGGAACAAAGGGTGAGCGAGTAACACGATCAGGAACAGAACGCGTTGAGACGCGATCTGCTCCCGATCCTCACTCTCCCTTTATGGGCCGCCGGCGCCCGTGAGGCCTGGAACGAAAGCTGATTGTCGCCGGGTGCCGGCGGACCCAGAGCGAGGCTTGGGCAGCAAGCCCCTCCAATCCCGAGTGACCAATCCACAGCGCATGCGCAGAACCGTGATCGCGGTCTCCTGCGCATGCGCCGAGGAGCTGCAGCTCTGGTCCCCGAAGCTCTCCCTCCGGTGCCTCCCCAAGCGTGGAAGCGCGAATAGAGGCGCCAGGAAGGGAAAGCGCGTGTGACGAACCCCGGTCTCCCAGTAAGCGTGACATTATGCCCCCTCCCAGGAAGGCCTGGAGCCCCAGGTTTCCAAGGAAACCGACGATAGAACTCACACACAAGACGTGGGGCGTGCACATACCGGTAAGGTTCCCAAGTGCGATCACAGGCCGGGTACCCCTTCCAATCCACCAAAAAATGGAGCACCCCCTTGCGATAGCGGGCATCACATATCCCCTGAACCTAAAATTCGGGGACCCCCTGTACTAGAACGGGAGCCGGGCGAGGACTGGCACGACCATAGGGGTCAACAACATAGGGCTTCAAAAGGGAGACATGAAAAACAGGATGAATATGCCAGGAACGGGGCAGCTGAAGACGAAAAGCCACAGAGGACATGGGCTTGGTGATCCTAAATGGGCCAAAATACCGGGGAGCCAACTTAACCGGTAAGTTGCGAAGTGGCAGATTTCTAGAGGACAACCAAACCCTATCCCCAACCCGGAAATCAGGTTCCACTCTCCTCCTCCGGTCAGCCTGAGACTTCATATGGTCTTAGGCAGCCTCCAATGACTTGCGTGCCAACTCGTGCTGCTGTTGGATAGCCGAAATCAGGGCATCAGCGGAAGGAACCGTGCTGGACGGCACAGGATGGAAAGGTATCAATTTCAGATGCTGACCCGTCGAACAATAGAAAGGACTGGTTCCGATGGAAGAATGGGTGGAATTATTGTAGGACACCTCGGCCAGGTCCAGATATGCCATCCAATTGGACTGCGTGGCATTTGCAAAACAACGGAGGTATGCTTCCAGCGTCTGATTCATTCTCTCCGTGAGACCATTGGACTGTGGATGATAACCAGAGCTCAGGGCTCTGCGGATACCAAGATGGCCACACACCTTGCTCCAGAAAGAAGAGAGGAATTGAGCACCACGATCAGAAATTATCTTCTCAGGAAGGCCATGTAACCGATAAACTTCATGCAAAAAGGCCGTAGCCATCTGGGCAGCAGTAGGTATCTTCTTGAAAGGAATGAAATGGGCGTACTTTGTAAAACTGTCCACAACGACCATTATACAAGTGTACCCATCCGAGGGAGCAGATCAACAATGAAGTCAGTGGCGATGGTGTGCCAAGGATATGGTGGCAACTCCGTAGGTAAAAGTAATCCCAAAGGCCGTTGTCTGGGAACCTTGGATTGAGCACAAACCGGACAGGTTTCCACATACTTTCGGACCTCACCAGCCGAGCCAGGCCACCAAAATTGTCGAGATAGCAATTCTTGTGTTGCCCTAATCCCTTGGTGACCCCCAATGGGGGAATCATGGAAGCGATGCAATATGCCATCTCAAATCTCCCCCTCGGGAATATACAGTCTTCTCCGGAAAAATAGAAGGCCATGATGTTCGGATATTGAAGGCTGTTGAAGTAGAGTTGACCTCCTAGAATCTATCCGGGTGGCATCTGATATCGACTGCAAGAGTGGTGATAAAGTCGATAAAAAATGATGAGAAGACATCAGTGGTTGAGCCAGACTGGAGTGACCTTCTTCCTTCTCCATCTCCAAGGACCGAGACAAGGCATCAGCCCTTAGGTTCGAAGATCCGGGGATGTAAGTGACATGAAACACAAACGGAGAAAAGAAGAAGGCCCACCCGGCCTGTCGTGGTGTTCGACATTGCAAGGAGCGCAAGTACTGCAGATTGCGGTGATCAGTACGGACCTCAATAGAGAAGCGGGCTCCCAGCAGGTGATGTCTCCACTCCTCAAACGCGGTCTTAATTGCCAATAGTTCCTTTTCAATGACAGCATAGTTCTTCTCACTAGGGCTCAGCTTACGAGAGAAGTAGGCCACTGGATGTTCAACCGAAGTAGCGGGATCCTTCTGCAAAAGAACAGCCCTACAGCAAAATCCGAAGCGTCCGCCTCGACAATGAATGGTAGTTCGTCCTGAGGATGACTTAGAATCGGAGCGGCCATAAAGGCTGACTTCAAGGTGTCAAATGCTCGCGTGGCATGAGAGTCCCACAAGTAAGCAATCTTACTGCTAGTCAGTCTAGTGAGAGGTGCCGTGATCTGAGAGAAATGAGGAATAAATTGCCTGTAAAAGTTGGCGAATCCCAAAAAGCGTTGTAAGGACCTTACATCATGAGGCTGTCTCCACTCTTGAGTAGCCTGGACCTTCTTGGGATCCATCTCGATACCAGCTTTACTAATCACAAATCCCAGGAACTCTATTCTCGATTGATGAAAGGAACACTTCTCTGCCTTGGTGAACAGATGATTGAGAGATAAACGATGGAGGACCTCTCGTACATGGCTTATGTGTTCCTCCCTAGATCTGGAAAAGACTAGTATATCATCCAGATAGATCCAGACTGAAATTCCAATCAGGTCTCCGAAGATGTGATCCATGAGCCGTTGGAAAACCGCAGGGGCATTGCTCAGACCAAAAGGCATCACCCTGTATTCAAAGTGCCCAAAAGGTGTCTTGAATGCAGTCTTCCATTCATCGCCACTCTTGATGCGAACCAGATGATAGGCCCCTCGTAAGTCAAGCTTTGTAAAGATCCGGGCCCAGTGCAGGGTTTCTAGAATCCTACGAATCAAAGGTAGTGGGTACCGGTCCTTAGTAGTAATATCGTTCAATTGCCGGTAATCAACACAAGGTCTCAAAGTGCCTTCCTTCTTCTTTACAAAAAATAGGGGAAATCCTGCAGGTGATTTGGGTGGAGTGATGTATCCCTTACTCAAACAGTCCGACAAGTAATCCTGTAGCACTCGTTTCTCTTCCTGAGTTAAAGCATACAGTCTACCATGGGGAATCTCAACACCAGGTGACAATTCTATGGCACAATCGAACGACCAATGAGGTGGCAGGGGTATGTTTCCTGGTTCAGCAAAGACCTGTTCAAAGTTGACATATTCTGGAGTTATCTGGAAAGTAGAACAAAGACTGACCCCCTTGCCACAAAATTCCAGGGCCGTCGAAGAAACCACACACGACAGGTCCTCTAGTTTCCCGTCTTCTTCTTCTGAGGTCGTAAAGGACACGTTCCCAGGTAGTGCCCAGCAGCGCCGCAGTAAAGACATAGGCGTAAAGTTCTTCTTCGCCTCCTTTCTTCATCAGATAAAGGCCCCCTCACAGCTCCCAACTGCATAGTTTTGGGTCCAGATTCCGCCGAACCAAAAGCTCCGGCGGGAAGACTGGCCGTTCTAGAACTGACTCTCTCAAACCGACGTCTCTCAGCCTTTCATTCAGCTAATCTCTGATCAACTCGGAGCACCTGATTAAG
The DNA here is from genome assembly GCF_040938575.1 of Ambystoma mexicanum. NCBI lineage: Eukaryota > Metazoa > Chordata > Amphibia > Caudata > Ambystomatidae > Ambystoma > Ambystoma mexicanum. The sequence continues at coordinate 1,120,268,426 of NC_090923.1, read as the reverse complement.
AGTTGGAGGGTCTCAGGTTCGGGGATGTGGAGCAACTCATCCTTGTATTCTTCCCTCAACCCCTGGCGGAACAGGGTCTTCTGCGTGATTTCAGGCCATTGAGAGCCAGTAGCCAGTAGGCGGAAGCGACTGATGTATGTTATTATGTTGGCACTTCCCTGCTTGATGTCCATCAACTGATTTTGCGCAACGGCGGCCAGATTGGGTGTCTGAAAAACCTCCAGGAATGTCTTCTCAAAAGCAGCAAAATCATTCAATATGGGACTGTTAGTAGCCACAAAAGGTGTTGCCCAGGCGAGAGCGTTCCCAGTTAAATTTCCCAAAATGTATCCGATCTTGGCTTTATCGTTATTGAAATGGGTCAACCTGAAGAGAAAATGGATTCGACAGTGATTGCAAAATTCCGCTACTCGACGTGGGTTTCCATCAAACTTGATTGGGGTAGTATGAGCCAAAGAACTCTCAACCTGCGGAGCACTCCCTGCCCCTTGAGTTACCATTTGACGTAAGACTTGGTTTTCCTGGTGTAAGGCAGTCATCTCTGCTCTGAGGGCTTGTAACTCATTCCGCAGGTCCTGTGTGTCTTCCATCTCCAAATCGGAAGGTAGGCGTCTCAATCTGTTAAGGTGTGAGTCACGTGAATGTTGCGTACCTGTATGTTTGGTTGATCTCGACGGGGCAGCCAGACTGACAGGAAGAATTGGTGACACGAGAAACCAGCCTCTCCTCCACCCAGAATGGGTACTGGGTAAAAGATGGACCGATTCCCAACGTCACAAGCTGCTCTCTCCTGATTTCCGTGACGTCGGGACTGTGCAAGCACAGGCAGGAGAGGCTGAAGGAACAAGTCTTTGAAGTGATGAAGCTCCAGAGTCCAAGGATGACAGAGACGATACCAAGAGAAGACGCTGATGCAGTGGTGCTCAAGAGTCCAAGGAAGACAAAGGCGTGCTCCAGGAGAAGACACTGGATGCTGTGGTGCTCAAGAGTCCGAAAAATGGCCGGATATTCACCAGGGAGATGCTGAATACTGAGGAGCTCAAGAGTCCAAGGATGGCTGAGGCGAATACCAGGAGAAGGCACTGGAAGAATGACCACTGAGCTCTGGCTGGCACAAAGCAGGAGAAAAGGGAAAATCAAGGCAGGGATACCTAGCCTGGCTAAAGGTGGGGGAACCTGGGAAGATGGGAGAACTGACGTGGACCCGGCTGGGAGAGGAGTCCAGGAAGGCATGGAATCCCAGCAAACCAAAAAGAAACAAAGGGAAAATCCAGGGGAACCCGGGGAGAAGCAGGGAGCTGGCAAGGAGAGGACAAGGGAAAGGAGATCCCCAGTAGGGCTGAGCAGAGCAAGGCAGGCGCAGGAACAAAGGGTGAGCGAATAACACGATCAGGAACAGAACGCATTGAGACGCGATCTGCTCCCGATCCTCACTCTCCCTTTATAGGCCGCCGGCGCCCGCGAGGCCTGGAACGCAAGCTGATTGTCGCCGGGCGCCGGCGGACCCAGAGCGAGGCTTGGGCAGCAAGCCCCTCCAATCCCGAGTGACCAATCCACGGCGCATGCGCGGAACCGTGATCGAGGTCTCCCGCGCATGCGCCGAGGAGCTGCAGCCCTGGTCCCCGAAGCTCTCCCTCCGGCGCCTCCCCAAGCGCGGAAGCGCTAATAGAGGCGCCAGGAAGGGAAAGCGCGTGTGACGAACCCCGGTCTCCCGGTAAGCGTGACACTATGTGGTGTTTCATTTTGTTGTTGCAGTGTAGTGAAGTGCATGCGGATTGCTGTGCAATAGGTATGGTTGTGTTTGTTTAGTGTTTGAGAGGTGAATGCAGAGAGTAAGGTTTTAGCGGTCGTGTTAGTGGGTCATTCCATTTTACCGCTTTGCTTCGAACATCTGTGTTAGGTGCCTCTGTCCCTGTTGTGTTTTGAGGCATTCCCTGGTGGGTATTCTCTGAATTTTCTGCACAGTAGTGGCTTGTCTACATAGCTGACTAGTGGACTGTGGTGCAAGTTGGTGGGGATGTGTCCCCCCACCCCAGGGTGAAAGTTAGGGTTAAGGGTCTGCTCTTAGGCTTTCATGGGATGCACCTGCCAACACCTCCTTGGGCTCCAAGGGCGGGGGTCTCCTCCCTCTGAATTCCAGGGGGCTCCCTTGGCTCCTTAGTTGTTTCTTTGGTTTTGCTGCTTCTTCTTCAGGTGATGTACCCATTCTGTCACAGATGTTTCAGTTTTGAATGGTAGGAGATGTATCTTGGGCTCCTTTCCTCCCAGGCTTTCTCCTCCAATGTGTACTTGTTCATTCTCGTTCTGTTTTGAGTGGTGCTGGTGTTTTCATTTGTTTCCATCTGTTTCTGAAGTGAAGAGCCAGGTTTTAAGTATTTTTGTGAATTTTAGGTGATCCTTCGTATTGCGTATTTCTTTCGGGAGGGAGTTCCAAGTTTTTGCTGCCAGGTGGGAGAATGAGGATCCGCCAAGTTTTATTCTTGTGTATGGTTTGGGTTCCAAGTGGATGTCGTTGCTTGATCTGAGTGTTCTTGTCGGTTGGTAAAGGGTGATTTTCTTTTGCAGGAACTCTGCTCGTTGGCCATGGATTGCTCTGTACATTATGCACATAGTTTTGAATGGGCAGCCAGTGTAGCATCTTTATCACTGGAGCAATGTGGACTCTTCATGATAGTTTGAGAAGTCTGGCCACTGCATTTTGGATGTGTTGCAGTTTCTTCATCAGATATTCCGAGGTATAGGCTGTTGGAGTAGTCTATTCTAGACTTGATGATGGTGATGATGCAAATTGTTTTGTGGGTGAAGGAGAGGAATGGTAGAATCCTTTTTATTGTGTGGAGGAGGAAGTAGCACTTTTTGATTATTGTGTTTACTTGTGTTTCGAGTGTTAGCTCGTTGTCTATTAGGACTCCAAGGTGGTTGACAAATTTAGCTAGTGTGACCGCTGTACCTAGTTCTGTAGGCCAGGGGATGTAATGGTTATTTTCCTGGTTTTTGGACATGACCATGATTTCCGTCTTGCCTGGGTTGAGTTTGAGGCTGTTTGTGTTCACACGGTTTCTTTGTTAAAAGAGAGAGTTGCAAGGGATCAGACGTGTCTCTAGTTTAATCCACAAGCGAATGTTCATGCACAATGTCGTGCTAAAAAGCACATATTAGACCATGCTCGGTCATGCGTTTGCTGCTTCTTAGATGAAAAGAAAAACAACATTTTTTAATAGGTTTTCTCTATTAAGCAGGTGCAAAGTGTTAAAAACAAGCGAAGAGTGATAGACTGTTCTTCAATAGCTTTTTCAATTAAATTTTCAATCAATTTTTTCTCTTAGTTTTTTCATTAGAAAAGGGGATCCTCAGGGTTGTTTAAATTGGGGATCCATGAACCAAATGGACTGACTCCAGGTAGTGTTGTTATGTTCTTGGGTCAGGTCATTTCATAGCCGACCGGTTTCTGTGGTAAGGGGTGATTAAGCCACATTCATCAGGTCTCGAAATATGGGCCAGTAGGTAAAAGCCCTCTTCATTACTGGTGCAGCATTGTCTGCATTAATAATATACCTCTCCCTGTAAGGATGACAGGAGGGGATAGGGAGAAAGAGGTCACAGTTTAGAACCTATGGTGTAATGATTACATAACACACTGCACTCAAAATCTGAAAATGGAAGGGGAGTATTACCCTGTCCATGTTGCTCATTTGCGCATGGAGGGATAATGGCGGCCTGGGACCTAGGGGCCAGAAAGGACAGCGTTAATGCCATATGGCTTGTGCATATACACAATTGCTTCGGTGCATGTAAGTATCTATTCATTGATTTACATAACCGAGGATCGCAGTTGAATGCTATGCTGGGGCGGCCGCCTATAGCGTGCCCGCTCACAATTGCAAACATAACTTGCGGGCGGGATGCGGTCTGACACAATCCCGTCCGCGCGCTCATCTCGAAAGAGCCATCTCCCGTTGATCGGGGACAGCGCCTACTGTGTAGGCACAAGAAAATTACCTGCAGCATCAGTCTGGGCCTGGCGAGCCGCGCGCGAGAGGTTTCGACGCTGTGGCTCGCCAGATCCTTCTGTTTATAGTTGTCATGGCGCCAGGGTTCATGAGTGTGTTTCCAAAATGGCTGCCCAGAATGGGACACTAGACCTCCATTTTGAAGTCAGGCTGAATGCCACTGAATGTCCGATATCTGACAATGCTTGTCAGGCAGGGGCCAAAATTGATGGGGGTGTGTATATGCATGGACTAAGTGTATGTACAGGCACCGATTAACAGAGGCTGGCGGTGCTGGTGGGTGGCATCAAATGGCACCATCCTCAATGCATACGGAGGTGACAGGCAAAAACAGGATGACAGAAGAGGATGCATGTAAAAACACAGAATGTGTACAAGTAAGCAAAAGATTAGAAAGGCACATCTTCATAGGGTGGCTAGGGTTTGCCAGCTCGTTGGTTCATTCAGGCCAGTCTTGTCAGTTTCTAGACGAAAAATCCAAAGCTGCTCTCTTCGGAAGAGGAGGTCATGTATGTTGCCACCCCTGGTGGGTACTTTGACTCCCTGGTGCACTCTTATAAGGACATCGAACTCAGACCTAACACCCTGTGGGGGCAAAAGCCTGCCACTGGACACACACCATGTGGGTCCTGCAGTGCATGCCCGAACACCACCAGATCAACCAGTATAGACATTGGATGGCACTTCCCATGAATCCAAAAGAACTTAACGAACTGTAATAGCTGTAATGTCATCTATGTCATCATTTGTCCATGCATGAAACGTTATGTGGGCATGACCATGAGACCTATTAGAATACGCCTGGCAGAACATAGGTCATGCATACGGACTGCAAAAATCAGTGCTCCTATGGTGACACATTTCCTTGATCGCAAGCATAACCCAACGGACTTTACATGGTCGATCATTGAGAAAATCAAAGTACCCACCAGGGGTGGCAACATACATGACCTCCTCTTCCGAAGAGAGCAGCTTTGGATTTTCCGTCTAAAAACTGACAAGACTGGCCTGAACGAACCAACGAGCTGGCAAACCCTAGCCACCCTATGAAGATGTGCCTTTCTAATCTTTTGCTTACTTGTACACATTCTGTGTTTTTACATGCATCCTCTTCTGTCATCCTATTTTTGCCTGTCACCTCCGTATGCATTGTGGATGGTGCCATTTGATGCCACCCACCAGCACCGCCAGCCTCTGTTAATCGGTGCCTGTGCATACACTTAGTCTATGCACATACACACCCCCATCAATTTTGGCCCCTGCCTGACAAGCATTGTCAGATATCGGACATTCAGTGGCATTCAGCCTGACTTCAAAATGGAGGTCTAGTGTCCCATTCTGGGCGGCCATTTTGGAAACACACTCATGACCCTGGCGCCATGACAACTATAAACAGAAGGATCTGGCAAGCCACAGCGTCGAAATCTCTTGCGCGCGGCTCGCCAGACCCAGACTGATGCTGCAGGTAATTTTCTTGTGCCTACACAGTAGGCGCTGTCCCCGATCAACGGGAGGCGGCTCTTTCGAGATGAGCGCGCGGACGGGATTGTGTCAGACCGCATCCCGCCCACGAGTTATGTTTGCAATTGTGAGCGGGCACGCTATAGGCGGCCGCTCCAGCATAGCATTCAACTGCGTTCCTCAGTTATGTAAATCAATGAATAGATACTTACATGCACCGAAGCGATTGTTTATATGCACAATCCATATGGCATTAACGCTGTCCTTTCTGGCCCCTAGGTCCCAGGCCGCCATTATCCCTCCGTGCGCAAATGAGCAACATGGACAGGGTAATACTCCCCTTCCATTTTCAGATTTTGTGTGCAGTGTGTTATGTAATCTTTACACCATAGGTTCTAAACTGTGACCTCTGTCTCCCTATCCCCCCCTTTTGTCATCCTTACAGGGAGAGGTATATTATTAATGCAGACAATGCTGCACCAGTAATGAAGAGGGCTTTTACCTACTGGCCCATATTTCGAGCCCTGATGAATGTGGCTTAATCACCCCTTACCACAGAAACCGGTCGGCTATGAAATGACCTGACCGAAGAACATAACGACACTACCTGGAGTCAGTGCATTTGGTTCATGGATCCCCAATTTAAACAACCCTGAGGATCCCCTTTTCTAATGAAAAAACTAAGAGAAAAAAATTGATTGAAAATTTCATTGAAAAAGCTATCGAAGAACAGTCCATCACTCTTCGCTTGTTTTTAACACTTTGCACCTGCTTAATAGAGAAAACCTATTAAAACTTTTTGTTTTTCTTTTCATCTAAGAAGCAGCAAACGCATGACCCAGCAAGGTCTAATATGTGTTTTTTAACACGACATTGTGCATTAACATTCGCTTGTGGATTAAACTAGAGACACGTCTACTCCCTTGCAACTCTCTCTTTTAACAAAGAAACTGTGTGTTTCGTGAGTGTGAACACTGAACTGGGTAACTCACAGTAGGAAATCCCAAAATGGTCCTCCTTGTTATATATACAGCTGTTTGTGTTCATCCATTCATAGAATTATTTTAGACAGTCTACCAGCGTTGTATTCTCTTCTTGTTCATCTTTGATTTTATAGATGATTTGTGTGTTGTCTGTGTAGTTGCAGCACGTGAGGCTGTGTCTTTTGACTAGGTTGATTAATGGATTCATGTAGATGTTGTAGAGACCGGGAATAGGGAGGATCTTTATGGTATTCCACAGTTGGTGTGCCACAGGATTTGAATGGTTTTATCCAAACAGTTTCTGTTTTATCAGTTAGGAATGATTTAATCCAGAGCAGAGCTATGTCGGTGAAACCTATTTCTTCAAGTCTCTTGATGAAGATGTCATGAATGACTGTGCGGAATGCTGCAGAGAGGTCCAGTAGTATCAGTGTTGGGTTTGTGTGCGAGTCTGCAATTGTCTTTAGGTCATCCCAGATGGACAGGAGTGCCATCTCAGTGCCTCTCGTTGGTCTGAAGCCAACCTGTGCCTGGTCAAGTTTTCAAAGTGCTCCTTTGGTTCTTCATAGATGTAGGTTTCTAGCAGTTTTCATGGGTAAGGGATGTTTGAAATGGGCCTGTAGTTGGAGAGGTCTTCCACGTCGCCTGTAGTGTTCTTGAGGAGTGGTTTGATACATGTCTATTTGAATGATCGCTGTACTTTCCCTGTTGAGAGCGATTGGTTAAAGAGGGTTCTGTAGTATTCCAATGGCGTGCCCTGGGTGAAGATCTTTTTGAAGCTGTCTGGAGGGCAAGGATCCATGGTGGAGCCTGCTTTATTGCTTTGTTTTACCGGCTTGATGATTGTCTCTACTGATATTTGGGGGAAGCTTTGGAGTTTTTTTTCTGTGGTTCCATGATGGGTGGGGTAGGTAGTGTGTTTTGGTTGATTGGTCTGCTTTGTATGCTCCGATGTATGTGGCTGATTTTGTTTTTGAAGTGGTCTGCAAGGTTGTTGCATAGTTTTTGTGAAGTTACCGGTGTGTTGTTGCATCCAGGCGGGTTCCTCATTTCATTTATGATGTTGAACAGTTCTTTTTGGGTGTTGGTGGCTTTGGTGATTCAGTTGTCGTAGTATTTCTTTTTGTCCTTTTGAATTTCCTTTTTGTAAGATCGGAAATGTCGTTGGGGTGATGTGGTGAAAGCTTTTTCTGGGGAGATGATGTTGATGGTTTCGGTGATCCATTTCTGAAATCAGTCTTTTTTTTCATCAAGGTTCTCTCCGTGTTAGCGGTTGATGGTTTGTGAGTTCCAGTTGTTCTATTAAGTTACTACCTTTGATGGGTTCCAGTTTCTTTTCATGATTGTGGGATGTTTTTGGGGCTGTTTGGGTGCTTTAGTTGGTAGCATGATCACAAATGGAATGAGGTGGTCGCTCCAGAGTGTCTGTATTGGTGGCGCAGTGGCGAGAAGGTTTTTCTTGGAGAAGATTGCATTGAATGTGTGACCCGCTGTGTGTGTTGCTCCTTTAACGTTCTGGCATAGTTTTATTAGCTCATGTTGCTTTGTTAGTGAATTTTGTGAGTTTGTGTTCTCCTCAAACCATATCAGTGAAGTCCCTGAGGATTATCAGGTGTTCATGTTTGATGGCTAGGTTAGTGATGGCTACTATGAAGGTGTTCACAAAAGTTGCGTCATAGGTTGGTGGTCCATAGACCAGTATGAATATAAGGTTTGATTTGGAGTTAGCCGTCAAATGAAGGAAAGAGATTCACAGTTTTTTATGTTTAGTGGGTCGTCTGTTTTTATTTTCAGGTGTTCCTTGTATGCTATTGCAAGTCCTCCTCCTATTTTCTTTCCTTTTTATCTGTGAGCATTTGAAGTTGTCGGGTAGGCAACTCTGGAGTATGATTTTGTATTCATCATCTAACCATGCTTCTGTGATGAATAGGATGTCAATGCTGCCATCGCATTGTAGGTCGTAGATCTCTGGGGCATGTTTGGACACAGATCTAGCGTTGATTAGGTTACAGTGGATTATTTTGGCATTTGTTAGATCTGTTTTTGTTATCGGCTTAGTCTTGTGATGGTCATGTTGGCCTGTTTCCATGTTGCTTTCAGGGTGTGAGGGTTGTTCATCCGCGTCAGTTTCTTCGTTGAGTAGGACTCCTAGATTACATATTGGGTTCTTCATTTCTTCCGGTTCCTCTTGTATATTTTGTCATAGTTGATGTAGGTTTCCTGTGCTTTTGGTGATGTATGGGGTGAGGGCCTTCATTTTGTACCTATTCCTTCTGGCTGTTTCTGTTTTTTCCCCTGTGTGGCTCTAGTATGTTACTGATACGTCTGGCACTACTGGCGGTTATAAGGTGTTCTAGTGGGTGGTTGTTGCGAGGTATGTTGTTAGGTATAGAGATTTTTCTCTTCTCCTGAAGCTTGTTCGGTTTCCCACAGTATTAGTGGGGGGGGGTGGTCTATAATCGTGACTATGGGACTCATTACGAGGTTGGCGGTAACTCACCGATGCCACCGGCGGTTTGCCACCAAACCCGTAACGCAGTTTCTGCTGCCTCAGATCACAGTGTCACCGGGACATTCCCAGCGGACCAGGATCTGAAACGATGGAAAATGGTGTTCCCCATTCCCATAGACTCCGACAGGACTCTATCGGGGTGGGGACGTGGAAGCACCAGAACCGTTGCTAATGGTGCCAGTGCTTCTGTGTCAACTGTGCCTACTGGGGCCGCTGCGCCCGGCAGATCAGACCTCCCAGACGCAGTGGCCGCGGCAGGCACAGTTGTAGTCTGCCAGTCCAGAATGGGTGCCAGTACATTGCTACCGGCACCCTTAATTACGGACCAGCAGACTTGTAATGAGGCCCAATGTCTAGTGGAGGAGTGATGTGCTGTGGTTCCATCTGATCTATTTCTTCTTCTGTTTTTCTTTTGCATCATCCTGTTCTGTGACGTGGCATCCTGCGGCCTTTTGAACTGTCTTGATTTAGACAATTTGATTTATGTTCAGTACGCAGGGGCTGTAGCCCACGTGTAACAGCTCACAGAATTTGGGATTGTACGAGTTTTAGTTTCCTTTCGTTTGTGGTATAAGGTGTGATTGGAGCAGTCTAGCGGTCTGATATCGTGAGGTGATTAACGGATAAAGGGAAGAAGGGTTGCTGGATATTGAGTGACTGGGATGACCTTAGCCCACAGCTAGACTCTCTTGGAATGGATTAAGGGGGGGAAGGTCATTGGGATAAGATCCTTGGTTGTGTTGAGGGGTTTGGTGAGCTTCAAAGCTTATTGTACGGGGTTTAACTATGTTGATAGAGGGAGGGTGCCTGGGGTATCACCCAAGTAGCGAACACAGGCTCCAAGTATTCCAATATCCTGTGTAAGGAAGAGGCAGTGTAGAGGGAGGACCCAAGGTTCTAGGTGCAACAGTGGAAGTAACTCACCCGCATGCCGGCTGGTTGGGTGATAAGGGACCTGAGTTTTTAGGTTTAGCAGTATATAAAAACACCCCTAGCTTAGAATGTCCTGGATAGATGGGATAAGGGTAAAACATTTGAGGACAGCAGTCAGTGGGCCATGCTTGGATATGGGTTTACTGGGTGGTGGGAGAAAGGCCTAGATTTCAAAGTATAGCAGTCAAGGAAACGACACACTTAGATTCGAGTGCCGAATGAACCCGCAGGCCAGCATATCATCCAAGTATTGTCACAAGTGTTGTGTTTCCTTCTCAGAGAGGGCATAAATGTGACTGCATGGTACTTTTGCATAAGGCTAAACATTGATTAAACAGTCGTAACATCTATGCGGAGGCAAGGCCTCTGCCTTTCCCTTATCGAAAAGCTCTGCAAGGGCCTGGTATTCCTCCAGCAGGGATGTGACCACCGCCCCAATATTTGCTTGAAATACTGCTTCCTCCACTAAGAATGCCGTCAGGAGCAGTTCTTCCCTTAAATGGGAACCACACCTTAGGCAGTCAAATGCTAAGGTCCGCTCCTCTGAAACAATCTTTGGATTATATTTCACCAACCATGGCATCCATAGGATCTACCCAAATTGAGGCACTGCTATCAAATCAAAAGTGATGATTTCCTCATGTCCTGTTGCATATAACATCTTAAGAGGTTGGGTTTGTGTAGTTATTTGTCCTGAAATTAGACAAGAACCATTGAGTGCTTGTATTGGTTCTGTCAGCCCCTTCGGTCTAGTGGGTATCCCTACCCTGGTTGCAAGAGTGATATCTAGGAAACTCCTGGTCGCTCCTGAATCCATCATAGCATAGACTTTTGTGTTCATGAAAAACAATGTAACAAGTAAATACAAATGAGGGGTCTTATTTTGAATTTTGTTGGCCACCAAACTCGGGAACTTTAGTAGAGTAAGGCTTCATGTAGTCGATCCCCCATCCACCGCGCCAACTCTTTTCCTGACTCCATCATTTTCTTTTCTGTACTACATGCCAGAATATTATGACAGTTTCTGATGCAATGGCCCGATTTACCACAATGTAGACACAGATTATTTGACCTTTGATTTTCTCTTTCTTCTGATGATAATGGCTCCCTCATACTGCCAATCTTCATAGCTTCCCTCTCAGATGATTTAGCAGGTGTTTCCCTACCTCTGTCTAATCATGCAAAAGGAACCACTTCCGACTCCTTAATTTCCTCTTTTCTCTCACTAATTCTATGATCCAGTCTTAATGGTAAATCAATAATTGCACTGAAAGAATCAGGTTGTGGCTCCACATGAGCTATAGCATACTTAAGTTAATCTCGAAGCCCCTGTTAAAACAACATTCTTTGGATTGGGGCCATTCCGTCTCTACCACCAATCGGTTGAAGTGTGTAACGTAAATTACCAGGTCTCTAGTTCCCTGATGCAAACGCAGTAACTATTTATCCTGGGCCAAAGACACATTCTGTCAGTCAAACAAGTGATTGAACTCTTCCATGAACTGATCCCAACTACACAATATCGGATCATCCTGTTGTACCCAAGGAATGGCTCATGCTGTTGGAAATTACATATGCGGTTCTAGCTTGAGTAGCTTTGAAAGCCATTGGTTTACATAAAAAGTGTGAAAGGCATTGTGTCCAGAAAATGGAGCACTATCTAGAGTCCCCTGCAGATCTTTCGGATGGAGCCAGTGCACTCCCAATTGCTGGTGAACCACTACTGTGTTTGACCGACAGGTCGAGGCAGCAGGAGGGGAAGAGGCAGCATCCTCTAAAGGAGTACTTTGTGCTAACAGCTCACTAACCTGAGTCTTTAAACAATTAGTCTCCCGTCAGGCATGTATTAATTCTGCATGAATCTCGTGTAATGCCTTTAGCACGTCGGCTAAAATTAATTCAAACCTTCCCTCCTATAACTTTAACCTCATCCTTAAGCAGTTTGATGCTGTATCAAAATTTGCATGTACATGCCCCCACAAGTTAAGAGTTCACACAAATAAGTTATGCATTTCTGCTGGGGTAATTATCTCTGGCCTGGGGAACCATCCTCTGTGTCCCCAGGCTTTGGTAGTAAGAGCGGTAAGAAAGGGAAAAAACGCCAGCCTCTGAACTCCTGCTCCGCACGGCCTCACCCACTCTCCTGCTGCCTACTCTGCCCACACACTTACGGTCCTCCAAATCAGCATCCACACCTGCTCCTGCCATCATTCCAAAAATCACCAGGAAGCAGCATGGGCCAAGGCAGGGCTTAAGAGGCCATCATGGCAGCCTCCTCCCCACTTGTCTTGTAACGTGCCCGCCACTCAGCCTCACAAGAACTGTAGTTTCCCCATGTATAACAGGCTCCTGCTGCCTGACACCTCCAAAGCCTATGGCCCTAATAATGTGACTCCTACCACACAGCCCCATTCCCACACCCCAATTTCCAGTCCTTACAGCGGTGGTCATCCCCCCAGGTCCCGTAGTAGGAGGGGGAACAGCAAGGAGCTGGCAGGCTCTCTCGAACATTGAGCCTCTGCTGTTTTCCTCTGCAATGCTCCCTGCCTCTGGCCATTGTTTGGTCCCGTGGGACCTCTCAGAGTCTAGAGACCGCTACCCATGCCTTTAAAGCATCAAGTCTTTAAAGCGGGGGAACCTTTTGATGAGCTTGATGAGTCCCCTCCATAAACTTGTTTGTCCATCTGGGAGTCCTCTCCCATCTCTCCTCCTGTATACTGGTCTGCTACGTGCAGCGTGCCATCTTTCCACACTGTTACTTTTCCTTCCTCAGACTTTTCTGGCATGCAGTCGTTATCTTTCAGGGGAAGTGTCCCTGCTGGTTTCTGGGAGGCAAATGATGTGTGCTTTCCACAGATTTGCAGGAAGTAGCAGACCAGCTTCCTCCCACCTCCCACCAATGCCACGCTTCCTCTGGGAAGATGCAAAGCCATTGCTTGTCCCCTCTAATTATCTTCAGTATGCCCGGGTACAAGAGCATATATCGCATTCCGTTGTCTCTAAGGGTTCGCTTGACCTCTTTGAAGTGCTGCAGCTGGGCTTTGACCAGTTTTGTGCAGTCTGGGAATATTAGCAACGAGCCATGGTCCATGTGTATCGGGCCAACCCTCCTTGCCATCTGGAGAATAGCATCCTGATCTCTGTAGTTGAATAAGCGTGCAATCACTGGCCGGACACACAGCGGGGGCCTTTGCGTAGAAACTTGGTGGGCCCGTTCTACGCAAACCATTTCGAGAGGCCTCTGGTGCCTAATTTGTTTTCCACCCAGTCCTCTTATAATAGCTCCATGGGCTCTCCTTCTGCACCTTCTGGCAGACTTATGATACACACATAATTTATGCGGGATCAGCCCTCTGCATCTTCAGCCCTGTCTGTCAGTACCTTTGTCGTTTGCAGCAGTTGGGAGACTTGCTGTTTGAGTGCGTGTATATATATCTTTGCCGATGCCACTCTAATGTCCATCTCCTTTTACTTCTCAGCTGTTTCATGTACATCCGCCCGCAGCAGGTTCAGGTCTTCACCTATATGCCCGATCTATGAGGTGCAGGAGGGGCGCTTCACATATAAGTGGGGTCCCCAGACATCTTAGCACCAGCTTGTATGTGCCCCTCTTAACCCCCCATCTCATCTAGCCACTTCTCCCATTCATGGAGGTGCGCCAGAGTGCTTTGATTTGCCTGCTCACTTGCCTGCGCCCAGTCCAGCTGGCAGCTGGTGTGTGGCCAGTATGTTATGGTGCTTCACAGCCTTGTAGGTGCTCCTCTCCCTCTTAGTATCCTGTGGCTGTATTCCGGCCACTCTCCCCCAGCTTTAATTTCCTTCCTCTGGCTCCTCATTCATTGGGCTGTTTGTGGGCCTCCCAGAGTGCTGGGCAAGCCTGTTGATTAATGTGCTGCTGTTGCAGCGTCAGCCGGCCCCCCTCTCTGGTTGCACTCTTCTTGCCAAGCAGAGGCTTACAGACCCCAGGCACTGTCCTATCAAGGGTTGTGGCCACTTGGTCCCACTTCTCACTTTCAAGCAGTAAAGCCCACCTGCAATACTCATGGCTGTATGCCTCTGCCTCCCGCACTCCCTGTGTCTTTGGGAAGAGAAGGGAGAGGAGGTCTGCTCCTCATGATCGGAGCTCCAGCGTCTCTTTAACGTTGTATATTCCCAGCTCAGGGTGTCCAGGCGCCGCTCCCAACTGTGCGCTGATCGAGCCTGTGACTCAGTTCCCATGGGATGGCTCCTGCTGCTCGTAAGACCCCCATTCCCACCTTTGCACCCTCTCTGATTGTATCAGTGTTACCTACTGCACCGTCTCAGGTTGCCCTGAGCGCCTGATCTTCTTTCTGCTGTACGGGCGAGGCTTGAGCTGTTCCACCAGGATAAAGGGTGTCGACAACAGCACTCCGTTTCCACCATCTGGCACCTCCTACGCTCTGAGGTTGTCGGCCATCTTGAAAGCCCTGTCTGCTTTGTCCCCCCTGAGTTTGCCAGTAAGTGGAAAGCGGTTCTGGGGGACTGCTTTCTCACCCGGAATCGTTTCGGGTTATTCCACTTCTGTTACGCTGCCTGTGGATTTTCTGGGGCCAGTCTCTGGACCCTATAAGCAGAATAAATTACAGGATAAAATTGGGCAGCCACAGGAGCTCTGTGCATGCCTCGCCTACTGGCCACACCCCTCCTGCTGGGGCAGTCTTCATTCCTTTTTTCCACGTGTGGAAGAAATGCTTTTGTGCCCACTGGCTCTACCACACAGGGCCGGTCTTACAACAGATTGCACCAAAGGCGGAAAACATCGTTGGCACCCACCTTCCCCCGACCTGTGATCTCATGCATGTGTCATGGGCTGAGCAGCGGGAGTGGGGACTATGAGTTAACAAAATTGTCAATGCTGGGATCTGCTGAATATCATGAACCTCAGAAAACAGCAATAAGAGGGTCAAACCCGAACAGGCCAGGTTATGTTAGTCTGCTTTTGCTCTTCATTTTTAGTAATAATGACCAGTTTGCTGCTGTGACTCAGGTCAGAGAATCGACAATTTCAGATCTACACTAATGTCATTCGTATGACCTCAAACATTTAGCCACTCTTAAAAGGTGATGAACTGGTCTTGAACAGTGTTACTCAAACCTCCAAGAACAAGCACCAGCAACATACCCACCGATAACTGTACAAGCCCGTCTATCTCAGCATTAAAATACATGCATTTATGCAATATGTATTGCATCAAATATTTCACGGGAAGTTAAATATATTTAAGAGGGACACACGTAAACGATATCACTACTCCATGTGAGTGGTAAAGCCTACTTTAAACATATGCAGAGAGTTAACATGCACGTACAATTCAACATAGCTCCCAATGTTAATGTTGGAGAGGTGGCGTTCTTAAATGATGACATTACAATGTGGACTTTACATTGAAACACACATTACCGCGGCAGAGAAATGGCAGTTCGAGTGTTGGGGTTTGTTTCTCTCATGCTTGTGAACTCTCAAAATTTTTAAATGTTTCCTTCGTCATCACTCATTTTAGCTCCCGACAGCACCATGAAGCTGTAAGATCGCAAAGAAAAACGATGTCTACCCTCCCAACATAAAAACAAAAACAATCAAATTCTTGAAGGGTGGAAGATGACCTTTTCTTGGGACTTGTTAAGTTTACTTTTTGCAAATTACTAGTCGCGTGCTGCTTGAATAACAGCGGCCCTTGCACATTGTGCAGTGTATAGACAAATTTCATTTCAAGGGGCTTGGAGTACTGCGGGTATGAGGGGAAACATCTCCAGTGTACCGCAAGCGTAGTGCGCTTTGCCCTCCACCCTCATCCCCCAGCCTTGCAGCCCTGTGCCTTTTCACATTCTCCATTATGGTAAAGAACATTGTCCCGAGCTTGGGAGAGAAATGGACTATGCAGAAGGAGCTGCCTCCGCAGGGTGTGTTTAGCTGCAGGTGTATCAAATGCAGAAATGGGTGGCATCAAGAGCTCCACGCTCTGAAAATCGTTTGCGCACTGGTTGGTCACACGACAGAAAGTGTGAGCCGGTGATTCCTCAACACTTGAACCATTCTTTAGAGACCTGGCTTTGGTTAATGTGGCGTTAGCTAGTCATGGCCATTTCCCAGCGTTTGTGTTAAAGGAGATTGGAAGCTGCACCGTGCAGGGTATTTTAAAGGCCATTAATTGATGCTACAGCATGTTGTCACCCACAATGGAACAAAGAAAGTGAAGCATGCATCCTGCAAGTCTGGGTATTTGAATTATACGGAAGACGGGCCAACCGTCCACGGAGACGGTTTCTACTGTAGTTGCTAAGTCGCTTTCCCAAGCCAGCTGCTGTGCAGACTTCGCTCAGCTTTTGGTCCAGCGCCTGCATCCATCCTTCACACCATCATTCACAAGGCGTGTTCGTGTAGGTGTTTGTTTATCTCATTAGACTAGCGTGATTGCTGTTCCAAACAAAAGAAGCACAACGACAAATAAGTGTACAAGACAAGTCTGAGCGAACAGTGAAATGTATGAAACTCTTACACTAAAATAAAGTCAGCAGTGCATGCCCACGAATGAGGGAACGACAAACAATATGCTCAGGAGCGGGAACTAGGGGGGCGTAGTAACCCCCAAACCGGCCCAAGCGTGGTACCGGCTCGCAGGGCCTCGCCCTCGAAGTGATTTTGGCCCGGCCAAATGGACCGACCAATCCAACCCCGCTGCAACGTGCAACTGTCTAAGATCTGCTGACTGTGACACTCTGCCAAGGTCTTCCGAGAACCGGCCTTTTGATCTCCTGAGGAGAGTCCACGACCAGTGCTTGCTTCCTTTTTAATGACTACTTGAGCCTTGACAAAAGTGTCTAGCTTTGTGGCCCCCAGAGGCTGTTCTTGGATGGTCCAGTCATCTCTGCAATACCATTTTAAAATAAATAAAACGCCTATGCAGCAATAGGCCTCACTTGCGAGGACGGGAGCAGGAGGAAAGAAGTGTGCTCGCCTCGGCAGGCTGTAGTTACTGCCTTGTTTCCTGAAACAAGGCCAATCAGCGAGGGCAGGATGCAGAAACTGTTTGTATTGGCTGATGCTGCTGCTGCTTGGCAGTGTGTGCTTGTGATGGGAACAACTTCAGGATTTAGTGACCCACTCGCTCCTCCTTTCTGTAATGGCCGGGGCCTACAACACCAGCCAGCCCCAACCGATCCACACTTGAGTGTCAGTGCGCGCCCATAGCCTGGAGGAGGGCACACCGCACGTGCGCCCATGAGCCTGGCTGTCGCCAGCAGCGCCGGCACCACCCGGGGCCAGGGGAAGGTAATAAAGTAACAAATGTTGCTAATTTATTTGCCAATTACCCTGCCCTGCCTGAGAGCCTAGGCCAGGCCCGTTTCTTGACCCGGGCGAGGCGGGCAACTGCCCAGGGCGCAATAGCCCCAGGGGACGCAATTGCCCCGGTCCCTGGAGCCTGTGGAGGGGATGCAATTCCCTAATTTGTGGGGCGGCGCATTGACGTGGGGAAAGTTCTGCAGGTTAGGCGCTGGCGCTGCCCCTTCCGACTGTAATGTCACATAGTACAAAAGTACTACGTGACATTACAGGAGTCAGAGGCTCCCTCCGACGACTTTCGCGCCACTTGGGTTGGGGGGCATAAGCACACCAATAAAAACACTTTAGGTCCCCCTGCAGCTAAGACCAGCCCTTCCATCACAATGCCGGCAGGAAACTGCTAATGGTGGCCCATTAGTCACTAAATGGTTTCGTGCTGGCATTGAGATGGGAGGGGAGGTGCAGTGGGCTGTGGGGAGTGGGCGTACCTTGCAGGGACGCACCGTGGACCCCGACACGGTACAAACAGAGACCTGCTTGGGCCCATGGTGCGTCCCTGCAAGCCCAGAAAATGGCGTAAATAATAGTTTAAAGCAGCGCTATTTCTTTCATGCCGCTTCTTTTCCAAACTATTTATCAATTACACTTTAAACCACTTCCATGGCACTGGTGATGAGTTACTTCACTGTGCGGATAATAGTTTTGACCAGTGTTGCTGAGAAAATATTCTTTAAGCTACGAACCGGTTTATTTATGCGATGTGTGTCGGGTACATGGAGACGGATTATTTATTTATTTATGCAATGTTTGTCGGATACCTGTATCTGGCACACATTGCATAAATAAATAAGCAGGTACCCTACAAACATTGCATGAATAAATATATAATCCTGGTCCATGTATCCTTACAACAGTCAAGACTTTACTGTATCAAAGCATACACTTGATTCCCATTCAAAGAATGTTAAAGTGATTGTTTATTGGGTTCAGGTGTCTCCTTGTCATTGCCCTTTTGGCTTAGGTTGCCTCCAAACCCCTTTCAGCCTCTTGTGTTCTTTGTTGGTTGTATATACTGCATCCTGTGCCATATTCATGGTCTCTTGGTTGGTGTGCCCAGTCCTCATTATCTGCAGCCTAAGTGGCACTGGGGCATAAAATTATCAGTACCAGTGAAAACGTGGCCCACCATTGCAAATGGCAATTCATTTCTTGTGTGACGGACTGTTTGACTTTGGGTAGGAGTTCCTTAACGGTGTAGTTTGGGAATGGCGCGCAGGGTGCAGTGGGAGTGGTGCGCGGGGTGCGGTGGGAGTGGGGTGCGTTGGGCGTGGTGCATGGGATGGGGTGCCGGGAGGGGTGCATTCCTAGTGTTTCGCCCTGGGCACCAAATGAACTAGAAACTGCCCTGGCCAAAGCCACAGCCTGCAGCAGTGCCCGTGGTAGAATACAGTTTATAGTGATAATGTAGAAAGACAAAATGTAGAAAGTCAAAATGCCGAAAAATAAATGTAGAAAAAAAAATGTTGAATTTTATTTTATGACTTTTTTTATTCGAAATGGGGGGGTTCCCCCCCAACCCCCCTTTTTTTTGTTTTTTGTTTTTGTTTTACCTATTTTTTTATTCCCGGACCCCAAAATAAATATATAATTTAAAAAAAGGGAATTCGACATTTTTTGTTTTCTACATTTATTTTTCGACATTATTGCCATTCTACATTTTATTTTCGACATTTTGACTGACCACTGTAGAATACACGTGTAACACGTTAGTTTCCTAACATTATAAAAATGAACAGGCACATTAATTTTTATAATGTTAGGACACGAACGTGTGACACGTGTATTCTAGCACTGGCACGGTGGACTGCTGGTGCAGCACCCCCTAGAGGCTGACTGACGTCAGGCAGCCGCATGGGCTAACTGACGCAAAGACCGGCCCTGCTACCACATGCCTTATTTACTGTTTTGTACACCCTCTCCACCGTAGTGTGTGCTTTCTTGTTTGTTTAGGCTATACATGGCACATGCATGCATACCTCCTGGAGTTTGCATTTGCCATCCAGCGAGTGTGCAGTCTTCTGTGTGTGAGAAAGGGAGAAGGCCAACATAGTAGCATAAGGACACGCCTGAACCTACGGGCCTTGCTAAAGAGGTGCCTTCTCAGGATGTTGTGTTGTACCATTGAAGTAAAGCACCTTTGTGGTTCGGGAGCAGCAAGCTGCCTGGAATTTCCTTACACGCCCAGAGAATCTGAACCATGCCACAGCAGTGCTGTAGCATCTTTCCATGGGCAGTCAGCAGCTGCACCATGCCAACAGCACCCTCTTTCAGCAATAACTAAGGGACTGCTATAATAGATCAAAATGCTTAAAAATTGAGATCCTGTATTACAACAATGTTCCAGGAGAGTGCATACACACAAATTAATTGGACTGAATGATGTAATGAAAAGGATGATGTGTGGAGCCCTAGGCAGTCAAGCAGATCCAGTGCTCTTTGTGAAGGAAAGTGCTGCTCTACTCATGATCTTAACGATGAGACGTGGTTTACAGTTGCGTGACTATTACGATTCCTGAGAACTACAATCTGATTCCAACATCCACTGGCCCCGGCTTGGTCCCACCTGCATGCAATTCTGAACTCTGCACCGCCAGAAGGCTCTGGCTAGCGTGTAACTGGGTGGCACATGGAACACCAAGATGGATCTCTGGGGAAGGTTGATCTATGCCTCTTAGTGGGGACTCGACAGCAATCTCTACCTTTTGCAGACTTGGACAGGCTCAACAGGGACCTGTTTGCATCTCTTCTGCATTACAAACACTCTTTATCTGCTTCCAGGATGTGCAGGAACCTCCTCTCTCTAGGGTGTCGCCTTCAACTGCATTGGAAGTGGAAATCCCTTTCCATCTTCCCATCTCTGCAACCTCACTCCGGTATATTTTCAAATTTCAGGATATCACCAGGGTACTGTACAATTCTGGTGACCCCTTACTGGTGAAGCCGTTTCTTGCTGGTTTTGATGGTGAACTCCACATTTCATGTAACAGCTGGGACGGGGGCTTCTCCCCCACCAGCAGTGGATGCTCTTCCCTCAATGAGCCTGGCTACCTGAATTCCAAGTAACTAGTCTATAGCCATTTGGGGCACAGAATCATCAGACCAGACTGTATAAAAGTGGGAAACAGCGTGCTTTATTTCAGTTTTACAGGTATATACATATACAGTGTATCCTGCAGACTCGTGGTGACTCTGCAGTGATGTGATATGTTCAAAGAGGGAGTTAGAAGTGGTTTAGAAGCAGTCGAGGACAAGAGGGAAAACGTGTAGGAAAATCTCAATGCACAGAAGCAGCTAGGGGCAAACGTGTAGCAATGTCTGATAACGTAGGAGTGTCTAATTCATACATACCAACCCTCGCGATTTAGGCAGGAGACTCCCGATTTCAGTAGTAAAAATGTTGCAATTGTGTACTGCCTCCCTCCTAAAACAATTCTAACGCCAATGCTTTCTAATGGGGAAATTCAGCTCTCTCAATTGGTCGGAGAGAATCTCCCTCCCAGTTGCTCCAAAATGTTGGCATGTATGTTATGTTATGTTATGTTGACAGGTCTTATATAGCGCACCGTCACCAATGGAATTGGCCCCCAGGCGCTCTGGAGGATCTATAAATGAGAAGGTGGGATGGGTTAGTAAGGTGAAGAGGGAGTAGGATAGTGAGAGGAGTGGTGTACTGTTGGCAGCTTCAACTCGGTAGACACCGGGTGCTGAGCTTTGGTGCGAGTATTGGATCGGTGTCAGTCCGCGTGTGCTGTTGGTGCGACATGTGTTGTTGCAGTGTGGTGAAGTGCGTGCAGCTGGTTGTGCAAGAGATGGTCTAATTGCACATTTCATTCTTGGCTGGTTTTTGCCCGACCATTGTAGAGCAGATGTTCCATTCTGCCATCGCACCTACTCTCCGTGCGCCTGAAACAGTCACACAGAGCGCAAAGGATTCAATGCAGGGCGTAGAGAGGCAAATCCCCAAAGTTCCGCTGACAGTCCACTCCATTTTGTTTTCTGAAGAACGAATGGATAAACAAACGGGTAATTAGTTGTAATACAGATTTTCCACACATTTGTTACAGAAAGTCATGATTCTATTAAAGACTTGGAGGCGAAAGATTATGCTCTCACTTCTCTTTACTAACTCGAGCAGCAACCATATAAACAAAATAAACACGGAAAACCAATAAAACTACAAAGTCCAACGAAACCCAGTAATTTTGTAGTTCGTTTTCCATAGGGTAAGCAAAACCATGTGATCCATTCTTCCAATCGGTGTCACTTCTCCCTTATAACATCCCATAACTCTGAAGTCCTTCCTCTTTCTTTCGCTGCACCGACAAACTCGCGCCCCAACCGGTAGGCGACTTGCTTCAGCCAAACTTTTCAAACTGTCGTTTTCTGTTCCGCTCCTGAAACAAACGTAAATTGTTAGAAATTCCTTCATAGACGGGTGGGCAATCGCATAGCAATACCATAACAAATCAAGACAAAATTGCATATTTCCAACAAATTGCATTATTACAGCATGATAAAATTACATATACCGTAGCGATTGAAATTGGCTGGAATAATCTTTCGCCTCCGAGTCTTTAATAGAATCATGACTTTCTGTAACGAATGTGTGGAAAATCTGTATTCTATGTCAAGACTCGGAGGCTCAGATTATGCTCGTTTAAAGCTTACCTACCACCAATGATGCTACTCGCTCCACTGGTCTAAAATAGAAACTCTTAAAGGTCTCCTCATTAGACCAGTCTGCCGCCTTTAGGACATCTTCCAAACGAGCCCCTGCCAAAAAGGCGGACGATGCCATTGCACCCCGTGTAGAGTGTGCCCCAAACTGTTGTACGTCTATTCCTGCCTCGGCCATGCACCACTTCACCCATTTAGCTAAGGTGGCTGATGCTACTGCTCTAAAAGGTTTCCTAATTGCTATTAGTAGCTGGTTCACACCTGCGGGCCTCACTTCATTTGCTTTCCGCTCGTACGCTTTCAAACACCTAACTGGGCACAGCTTAGGCTTGTCTGGGAAGGCCATGTATTCTACAGACTTAATATTCGTCTTAGTTCTCCTTGTTATAAAAAATATTACCCCTGAAGGGGAAAAAGACTTTCTGTTTGTTTCTAACGCTCTCACGTCCGAGACTCTTTTACAGGAAATAACACACAGAAGGGTAGTCAACTTAGCCCATAGTGCTTTCCGGGACAAGAATTCATTGTCCGGCCAACTCTGAAACATTCTTAAAACTATACTCACATCCCACAAACGAGTATACTTGGGAGCTGGGGGTTTCATACACCTAATGCCTTTCAGAAGCCTACATACCAAGGGATGCTCCCCTACAGGCTTGTTGTCTATGTACGCATGGCCTGCTGAAATCGCCGACCTATAATTATTAATGGTCCTGTAGGCCGCTGCCTGCGCTGCCAAAAAATTCACTATGTGTATCACATCTGTATATACGGGATCAACCTGTCTCTCCAGACACCAATTACTCCATCTATGCCATGCCACTCTATATGCCTTGCCTGTCGATGGAGCCCAAGATTCTCTGATGAATTCCTGAGCTGTGCCTGAAAGTCCTGGCTTAGACCAGTTCTCCCTGAAATCGCCCAAGCCAGAAGACTTAGATTCCCTGACCTGACTAACGGGTGAATCTCTCCTGCCGGATTCAGCAGGATATCCTCCCTGGCCGGCAGCCGAATAGGGGCTTCGAACGACAGTTCCAGAAGGTCCGGGAACCAAGCTTGACCTCTCCAGTCTGGTGTTCTCAGAATCACTGTTGCTAACTGACGTCTGACCTGTGCCACTGTACGTGCTATCAAGGAGAATGGGGGAAACCCGTATACCCTTGCTGGTCCCCAGACCTGGAGAAAGGCGTCCGTTGCTGTCGCTTCCGGATCCGGTCTCCAACTGTAAAATCTGGGAAGCTTCCTGTTCAACCTGGAAGCAAAGAGATCCGTCTGACAGGGACCTCTGCGGCGCATTAATTCCTGGAAGACTGAGTCGTCCAGCTGCCAGTCGCTGGAGTCCTTCAGGTGTCTTGAGTTCCAATCTGCTATCAGATTGAGCTCCCCCGGTAAATGTTCTGCTCTCACGCTTATCCCCTTTTGGAGACAGGTCTGCCAAAACTCCTTGGCCATCTCCGTCAGCTTCTGTGACCTTGTTCCGCCCAGTCGATTGATATATCTGACTGCCGAAACGTTGTCCATTTTCAAAAGAATGGACGATTTCGCCGCTTTCTGTGTCCAGCACCGAATCGCGAAGGAACCCGCTAGAAGTTCTAGGCAATTGATGTGGAGACCCAGTTCCTCTCTCGACCATCTCCCCCCTGTCGACTGGTCTCCGCATCTGGCTCCCCATCCCCAGCGGCTGGCGTCGGACTCTATCACTAGGTCCGGGGATGAGCCAAATATCGCCCTGCCGTTCCAGGCTTCCATGTGGCAGAACCACCATTCTAGTTCCAGTCTCGCTTCTTGTGATAGTTTCACTTTCTGTTCGTAAGAAAACCCTTTTCTGAGATGGCTGATCTTCAACCTCTGTAGCGCCCTGTAATGCAGAGGGCCTGGAAATATCGCCTGTATCGATGATGACAGACGTCCTATAAGTCTCGCTATTTCCCTCAGAGAAACTTCCTGTTTCGCCAACATGATCTTGATTTCCCTTTTGACTGAATTTACTTTGGTTAGGGGTAATCTGAGAGTGCCCTGTGTTGTCTCTAAGTTGAACCCCAGAAATTCCAGATCCTGAGTTGGCTCTAGCTGTGACTTCTCCCAATTTATCAGGAACCCCAGCTGTTGTAATAACCCCGTGGTTAACAGGACCTGTCGAACTAGAACCTCTCTGTCCTGGCACATTAGACATATGTCGTCCAGGTAAATAATTAACCTGATCCCCTGTTCTCTCAGGCGTGTCACTATAGGTTTCAAGAGCTTGGTGAAACACCATGGCGCCGATGCTAGCCCGAAGGGAAGACATTTGAATTCCCACTTCTGTCCCTTCTAAAGGAACTGAAGAAGTTTTGTCTGCTCTGGCCAGATAGGAATCGTTAGATACGCATCCCTGAGGTTTATCCTTGCTAGCCACTCTCCCTGTTGGAGAACATCCCTTAGAAGATGGATGCCTTCCATTTTGAAATGCCTGTACACTAGAAAGAAATGTAAACCCCTCAGGTTTATCACTGGTCTGACCTGGTGTCTTTTCTTGACTAAAAACAGATTGCTTATAAAACCCCCTGGTCCCTCTGAGGCTGGACCGATTGCATTCTTTGCCCTTAGCAGATCCACCTCCTTGTCTCGCAGGACCTCGTCTTCTCTGCTGAAATTTATCTTTCTTGGCCGTACTACTTGATATGGCTCCCGCCAGAATTCTAACTGAAACCCTCTTACGGTCTGTCTTATCCAGGCGTCTGAAGACAACTCTTCCCATATTTCTACATATCGTTTCACTCTCCCCCCTACTGGAGGAATACTTGCATTTGACCTTGCTAGCACTTTCACATCTCTCACCTGGGGGACGCTGGTGATGTTGCCTTCCGTTGTTCCTCCAACCCCTGCCCCTGCCTCTTCCCCTAGAAGGGAAGAAGGGGTTGGACCTTCGGTCTTCTTACCTCCAATTTCTGTCCTTGTAGGAGCCTCTGTACTGGCCACGGCTGGACGAGCGGCCCCTTCCTCCTCCAGCCTTGTCGAAAACTCTTCGACCGGAAATCTTCTTCAGGGAAGATTGGGCCCTGTCCATCGATACATAAGTACTGGCGAATTTCGCCATGTCCTTGATAAACAAATCCCCGAAGAGCTTGCCCTTCGCGGCTGTGGCCTGCTCGGAGGTCGCCATCTCCCCTAATCTGGAGTCCAGTTTCATTAGGATCGACCTTCTCCTTTCGGTCGCCAACGCTGTATTTGCGTTACCGAGCAGGCAGATAATTCTCTGAGCCCAGCCAGATATGATCCCTGGATCCATGGGCTCCTTCTTGGCCTTTGCCTCCTCGGCCAGTTGCCAGATCTTGGTGACCGGCCCTAGCATATCCATCACCTTGTCCTGACAGGACCGCCAGGATCTGTCGATGCCCCTCTTTACGTCCCTGCCGTACCGGCCCAGGAACGTCAAGATCCTCTCGTCGATCTCCGGGGTCTCCGCTACTCCGTCCGGGACCCTTGGTCTTGGGCATTCGGATTTCAGTTTGGACCTGGCCTGTTTGCTTAACGGTGCCCGCAGGCGCCTTCTAAGGTATTCTGCGATCTTCTCCGGCGGGTCCCATTCATTGGACCTGGGGTGGATAAGATCATCGGGATCGAACTCCCCCTTGAGCAGATCCTCTTCTTCCCTCCTGCCTTTTTTCTTAGGACGGCTTTCCTCCTCCTCCGGGGAGGTTTGGTCTTCTGAGGAGGTATAAAATTCGGACCTCGAGCTGCTCCTCCAGTAGTCATCGTCCGACTCGCTCGAGCTAGAGACCTTTCTCTCGTGGGATCTCGCCTTCCTTTTCCCCGATCTGTGGGGTGAACCCGGGGGGGTCTGGGCGCTACGGTCCCTGCGGGTTTTGTGTTTACTTCCCCCTCTCTTTTTGCGAGCCTTACCCTGGGACAGATCCGCCAGACTTCGCAAAATGCCCCTCTCTTCCCGGGGCCTTTCGGCACTCTGCAGAATCTGCACCGCCTCGGTCATACGGCGCCCGCTGACATGGGGGCCGTCCGAGTCGTCGGTGTAGTCGCTCATGTTTTGGTGCCCCTGTAGCACTGTTAAGGTGCCTTGTGCAGTTTGCTTGGGCTGCCCCGTCAAAGATATGTATTGGTAGCTAGGCAAGACCTCGTGGTAATAACAGTCTTACCTGGGACTGAGCCCGTCAAGCAGAGGTTTTAGCCTCTGCTCACCTCCTCCCCAGTGGCAGAATGAGGGGTTCGTGAGTTTGTGCTGTTCTCCCAGCTTACAATTTTCTGAGCAGGTTTGTAGCCTGCGATATCAACTTCAGCCACTAGGTGGCGTTCCAGTCTAGGCAAAGAGCCGTGCCTCTTCAGTCCACACACGGCTGCCCGTTCCGAAGACAGAGTTTGATGGGCTTTTCAAAGCCGGGCTTGAAATATATTATCTTTTACGAGCCCCGTGAAACTCTGCTCGTACTTTTCTTCTGATACGTGAGTTCGCAACGGCGCCGGAACTCCTGAGGTCCCGTCACGCCGTTGCGAACTTCCGTGCCTGTAGTGCCTCCTAGAGGGAAACCGACGCCGGAACGAGAGTCCCGTCGCGTCTTCCCCGCGGATGTGCTCCGCCAATCCCTACGCGCTCGCCTGCAAACG
This sequence comes from Ambystoma mexicanum, assembly GCF_040938575.1. NCBI lineage: Eukaryota > Metazoa > Chordata > Amphibia > Caudata > Ambystomatidae > Ambystoma > Ambystoma mexicanum. The sequence continues at coordinate 1,120,241,888 of NC_090923.1, read as the reverse complement.
CACGCGCTATCAGCTTATTAGCAATACAGCATCAAAGTAAACATTTATCAATAAAAATAAAGGTACTTATCTCGCTGCTCGAGCAGCAAAGAAAGAGGAAGGACTTCAGAGTTATGGGATGTTATAAGGGAGAAGTGACACCGATTGGAAGAATGGATCACATGGTTTTGCTTACCCTATGGAAAACGAACTACAAAATTACTGGGTTTCGTTGGACTTTGTAGTTTTATTGGTTTTCCATGTTTATTTTGTTTATATGGTTGCTGCTCGAGTTAGTAAAGAGAAGTGAGAGCATAATCTGAGACTCCGAGTCTTGACATAGAATCCAGTTTCCTCTTTTGCTCTTCTTCCACACCCGTCTGTAGAGCGGTATATTCCTCTAGTGTAGTTGGTCCTGATATTCTGCCCTCTTCCATGTGTTCTTTATGTATTGGTAGAACTGCCTTTGTTGCTACTCGACACAAGCATGTAGCCAGCATTGCTAGAATAATACACAATATAATACCTATTGCTATATATGTGATATCGCACATTACAGTGTGTCCCCAACTCGGGAACATGTTCAAAGACGATGAGGCGATCAATGCGGTATGACGTAAGTGGCCTGGTGCATGTAAACATGCCCAACAGTTAGATACATTTACCACCTTAATGACATCATGTACAAGGTCCAGGGCTGTATTCTTATGCCACATCATCCATATCATTCCCCAGAGGAGATATTGTGGTGGTTCCATCATCCAGCATTTCCTGAAAGACAATGGAATCATCATTCCGGTCGCTAATATCGGATATCCTATTGTACCAGCGTATCCCCGTTTCTCCCCTTTTGCACCCTTTTTAACCGGTGCAAGTGTTTGAACACACTGCCTTTATGATCATGCACATCAATAGTATATACTAAAGGAGACACCTGTTGTGCCTTTCTGGTCCTATTTTCATTTCGGGCCATAACCGCGTCCCCAGCTTGTCATTTCAATGTCTTGGGATACAGTGTCTCTGTAATGAATGTATCCTTTGTTTCTTGTGTTTCTGTTTCTTGGGTGCTGATAGATTGTAGGGATCCTACAAGCGCCTTTAGTTCTGTAAGCTGTGTGCTCTGACGCCCCCATGTTTTTCTTCTCGCTGTGGGGGTGCCTGTGTCATCATATGGTATCACTGCCCATGCTGCCCTTTGTTGTCCCATTACATAGGTAGCACTACAGTCAATATACAGATGGGGTGCCATTTCCATGTGAGGTTTCCATCACTACTGGTGTCAAAGCTATGCCCAATATGTCATTAATAGTGCCACTTCGCACAACGTCTATTTCCTCTCAGGTTGGGTAAGGTTGCGAGATACATGCCACGATGTGATGAGTGTGGCCCACCTTTTGTGTTGAGGTAGCTGCAATGGTTTCTTCCGAAACTAAAGGCCCTATGTAAATCCTTTTGTCAGGGTTAGGCGTTATTAGGTGTGCGGCTGATCCCAACATGCTTTTTAATTTATCAAAAGCCTCTTGGTGGGTCGAACCCCACACAATCACCTCCTTTTCTTCCTTTGCCATGACAGTAATATTTTTCCGCCTTATTTTCATTGTTCTAGGTCTCATGGGAAGTTTGTCTTTGAGATAAGCTCTCAAATTATTCATCCTTTAATCATCATTCTCCTGGTTCATAGTAAGCGTAGTATTTGCTGTCTGCATACACATCATATTTGCTAACGCTGTGCTTTAGGATATCTAGTTCTGTACCCAGCTTACTAATATCTCTTTCCCTTTGTTCCTTCTTGTTTCTTCTCCCAATGTAACGCTCTCCACAGTGCAGTTAATACAGTAGGAATACGGTTACATTTGTTTGAGTTTTTCACCAGTAAGTTGTGGCTTGTCAATACATTTCATGTACATGATCCTTCCTTTCTAAATATTCCGTTTCTTATTTTCTCTTATTATCTGTTCTATGACTTTACTTGCCAGACCCTTTCTAGTACTTCACGTCCTCATTTGTATTCCAGCTGACCCTGTCGCTGAGGCCATATCGGCCTCCTTTTATACGGAAAATAAGTAGCCCAACTGTAACGCTCACCTGGTATCCACGGCGACGTCACTCAGCCTGTTCTGACCTCTTACGACCTCAAACCCTTCCCTGGAGGCTATTCGACTGGAGACAGGGCCTGAAACACAGGATTGGTAGAGTTTAACTCCCTATTGTCTCTGTGTGCTTGAACCCCTTCTTCCCCGGGGTCCAACCCTTCCCTTTGATCCACAGCTCACCTTGTTTTCTTGGATAGTCTGCTCTCCGTCCTGCTTTCAGCTCAGGGGCGCGTTGATTGATGCAGGCTCGTTGCTGCCTAGTTACTTCACTGGCAAGAGTCCGACAGGTAGGTATAATGAGTCTTTTGAACAGTTCTCTAACTTCGTTCCTTTCCTTCCTTAGATGATGGCCGGCGTCCGGGGATGGCGGCGTGCTGCTGAGATGAGTAGCGCTGAAGGTGAGTGAGAGCGCGATGCACCCCTTTCGTATTTGTATTGAACTGAGTTATTTTTCTGTGTCTTTTAGGTGCCGCGAAGTTTTCAGCGTGGATGCCGGTTATGAAGAACAAATGCGGTGGGTAAGCGCGGTATGCGGTGCCTCTTGATGTTTCCACGCTAACCTGAAGTGCCTTTTCCCTCTTGCAGGTGGATGAGAAGTTCCGGAGACAGAGTTCCCCCAGAGCGGCTGGGATTCAGGTAAGCGTTTGATGCTCGTACAGTATTTAAAAATAAGCAAACATTTGCAGAATGCTTACTAATGCCTTTTTTCTGTTCTTTTCCCTTAGGAAGCGGCGTGCCGGGATGGGAATGACACCGCCGAAGATGCCCGCAGAACAGAAGGAGCGATGGATGATGGGCAAAAGCACCGCAAGGTAAGGCTGTTCCTAACGGTGTTCTTGTTCTTGCAGGAGCTGAGCGCAGAAGAAAGATGCAGGCCTACTGGAGACCGATCCGAACACGGTGAGTGTCACGCTGCAGGTGCAGAAAACGCAAAGCATGTTTCTCAGCCCGGGTGTGGCTTAAATAGTCTAAGGGTATCCCAGGTGTCTCTGGGCTGAACCACACCCAAAAGACTAGACTGCACACGCAGTTCTGGGAACCGAAATATGTGGGGGCATCCATCTTGTCCCAATCAATGCACTACAAGTCCAATCCCCAATGTTATCCTATGGGAGTGAGTGAGTCTGGTGCCACAAGCGCCAAGTCTGACTCCAAGTGGGTCTTTGGAGGGATGGAGAGGCCCTTGAGGGCCATGTAGGTGATCGTGGCCTGGCTCCAGCCTGACATCTTGGAGGGCTGGGGACATGAGGGGCAGGAATCATGACACCAATGGATGCTAACCTGGTACTTTTAGTGGATTCCATGGGACGCCTGCACAGTGGCCGCCTATTCAGGGACAGCGTTTCCCGGCCAACGCACTAACTATATACACAGAATCATTAAACCAGATCGTAAAAAAGCAGGAAACAGCGTGCTTTATTTCAGTTTTACAGGTATATATATTTATATCTATATGTGTGTGTGTGTGTGTGTGTGTATGTGTGTGTGTGTATGTGTGTGTATATATATATATATATATATATATATATATATACACATACATACATACATATACACACACCAAAAAAGTTATGGTGGGTTTAAAAAGATTTTTTTAAAAAAACTTTCACCTGAAATTGAAAGTAGGAAAGTCTATTTGAACCAAGTCACACATACCACAACACCACCTTGTAGCCATCGTTGGAAGTTCACCTCCAGTTGTGAACTACAACAGCAAGGCATTGTGGGTATGCAAATTAACACAAATGCAAACTTTTTTCTCCAGGAAATTGTCTTTGTCTAAGAGGGCAGTGCTACTTTATACATAGCTTAATCAACCCAAGACAGACAGTTACAAAGTTTGCAAATGTCTGTCTTGGGGTGATTAAGCTATAACAACAAGAGGACAAATGTGCAGGAATGTCTGATAACGTAGGAATGGCTGATTGGACATTTCATTGTTGGCTGGTTTTGTCCGGATCAGCGTATAGAGCAGATGTTCCATTATGCCCTTGCACCTACTCTCAGTGCGCCTGGAACAGTCACACAGAGCGCAAAGCATTCAATGCAGAGCGTAGCCAGCGAAAACCTCAAGGTTCCATTGACAGCAAGAATGTGCTCTTCATAAACCCAGTGCAAAAGGAAGTGGATAAGATACTGTGGCAGTGAGAAAACCAATTGGATAGCTCACAAGTTAAGCACTCACCTCTGACACAAGCCAAGCCTGCACTTCGCAAGTCTGAAGGGAAAAAAGGAGTATTTTTCAAGGCAGACCGCTGCTAACTGTCACTTTGATGGGCTTCTTCATTTGTTTCCTCACGTTAGAAGGTCACATTTATTTGGGACCTGAACCTAGTTCTTTCTATTCTGGACCAAAGTCTTTCAAGCCAATGACTAACAGTGAACTTAAATGGCGACCCGGAAGGCTGTGTTTTTTTCTTTTTACTTCAGTGGAGTGGATTATGGCGTTGCATGCCCTTTCTTGCTGTGAGCATTTGACTGTTTGTATAAAAAGGACGGTTTCGAAGTTCATATCTGCCATTGAGACAAAGTATTTCCTCAATGCCCCATTAAAAGAAATCTGTGTCAAAGATGATACAGAGCTGCAATTACGCAGGTCAGTGGGTTATCCACTAAAGGACCACCCAAACACAGCAACAAGAAGATATGCTCCCACCTAAATGCAGACCCCGCTCTAACAACCATCCTCCTCTGAATCCTGATCCCGCCTATTCTATATTCCACCTTCTGCATTCCACCCACAGAGTTCTACCCATTCCACACACTTCTTACCTCTTAACACAAAAGATAACACATGTCCAGGACATTGATGCACTCTTGTGAGATGTGGGTCCCTGCACATGGGAGAATCGACTTAATTCTGCAGTACAACTGAACCCGGTAATGCAACTGTGCCAGAGTTACCATTTGTGGCACTGGGATACCATTAATCACCACATCAAACAGCTAGACCCCAAAAGGTGTTGCCCCTCCCTTAGACTTAGATCTCTGTCACTCCATGACCAGGTTCTACTTGGAGCCATCCTCCAACAACACTATAGAATCAAGCACAGGCAGCACTCTTTTCAATCCTCATAGGGCCAGCATTCCCCTCCTCACAAATATTTTTTTTATTTCTCACTCGGTCACAGGTCTGAACTCAACCTTCACTAGCCTCTTTTTTGCATCAAACTATCCCTTTTACTACTCGTGGCACCCTTTCACACAGCGCAGACATTCTACACAGTCCACTTACAGGGGACGTGAACATACTAAGCCATGGTGGTGCCAACTTGCACTCTGGACTCCACCCCTTTAGGGCAACAAAATGGCTAAACACAGATCATTGAGAAACCAAGTGCATGTATCAACCGCAAGCTCTTCCCTAGGGAAGAAATTGCACCACAATCCAAAAGGACTGTCTGGCTATTAAACAGCCAATTGAGGCACCAAAACATTATTTGACAAGATGTACATTTCGATTGGTCACTGATCAGGTCTTGGTAACATGGCTGGCTTGGAACCCTAACACAAACTAGTTCTTAGCCCATCATCCATTGACCTATAAGGCTGAACATTGAGCAGGGAAATTTCAGTCCAACATGGGCACACTTAGCTGCCATTACATCAATATAAAAGCAAAAACTTAGGAGCACCAAATGGAAAGAGGAAAGGCATGTGACAAAGTCTCAGGTGAGGGCCTGGGAAATGGGGCAAGACAGACCATGTGGGGCCGGGGGAAAGCAGAACAATACCCGCCTGGACCCAGGGAATCCATGGCAAAATCAGATGGCTGTCTGATTAAATAGGTCAGGGCCCCCATTTGAAGTCTCGGCCCACAGAGCTGCGGGGTACTGACAAGTAATCGGGCAGCTTGTCAATGTGTGTTTGTATGGCGGGCAGATGCAATTAATGCTGATATCTGTTGTGGGCTCAACTTCATTAAAGCGATTTATAGTGAACATACTAGCATAGTGGCTGCAGCTTCATGCAAGTTATTTACAGTGACCATTATTGGCATACATAGATTGTAGCCACAGCTTCATGAAAGTGATCTATTGTCACCATTGCTGGCATAGGTCAGATTGTGGCCAGAGGTGCTAAAAGTGATTTACAGACTATAAAACACATTCTGGAAGCTGCGCCCACAATATATCTATGCCAGTACTGCTCAATGTAAATCACTTTCATGACATGCATACATAGATTATGGCTTCAGCTTCATGCAAGTGATTTACAATGAGTATTGCTGGCATAGATCCATTGTGGTCACAGCCTCATAAAAATGCTGTAAACTGCAATTGTGTACTGTAGTAACATGGCATGTATGGGCTGTTTGCATGTGTTACGCAGGAGAACCACCTGTATGGGTGTTTTCCTTATTTTTCAACACATGAAGTCACACACCCATCTGGCACCAAAAGTGCCTTCTCCACTGAGTATGCACCCACTTCCTATCCATGTAGTACTGTGTCACGTCCAGTTGTTCTTAACCCACTACGAGAGCCTACAAGTGAGGCTCTGGACACCCTCTGGTTCTTCTTCACTCAACTGTCCGTGCAGCCTGTCTGACACCATAAGGCTCTCCTTCACTGTGTCCCCGCACCTCAGAGGGTGCTCGTACGGCCCTCACCCATTGCTGTCTGCAATTCCCCACAAGGAAGGAATTCTAGACAGGTCGACTATAGGGAAAAGTAAAGCTCAACCTTGTCGTCTGCACACTGCTGCCTCCAACACAGCCTTCACTCATAACGGTGAGCCCGTCTGTTGCACATCTCTCTTGCTGTCCTCTGGGCATTCACACGCGATATGGATAGTGTTTGCCAGTATCAGAATAATGCTGTCTCATTCTCTTCTTCAGTTGTCAGAATGAGCAGGGGTGGGGTGGCTCTAATTGGCCAGCTTCAACCCCAAGCCTAGTGTTACCCAGCACCATTTGAAGGGTCCACAACCCCAAGCCCAGCATTACCCAACACCATTTCAAGGGCCCACAACCACAAGCCAAGCGTTACCCAGCACATTTTGAAGGGCCCCACAACCCCAAGGCCAGCGTTACCCAGAACCATTTGAAGGGCACAACCCCAAGGCCAGCGTTACCCAGAACCATTTGAAGGGCACAACCCCAAGCCCAGCGTTACCCAACACCATTTCAAGGGCCCACAACCACAAGCCAAGCGTTACCCAGCACAATTTGAAGGGCCCCACAACCCCAAGGCCAGCGTTACCCAGAACCATTTGAAGGGCACAACCCCAAGCCCAGCGTTACCCAGGACCATTTGAAGGGCCCACAACCCCAAACCCAGCGTTACCCAGAACCATTTGAAGGGCACAACCCCAAGCCCAGCGTTACTCAGCACCATTTGAAGGGCCCCAATACCAGAGTTTGACACATGCATCTCTCGCCCATAAAATGTACACAACGCTGCCGGCGGGAGATGGCTTGTATGCAGCCACCAAGGAAGCCCACCAGGAATACTTCAGTCTCCTCGTCATGGTTCATTATGAGAGGTTGCAACTCCGCCAGGCAAGCCTAGGTCCCCAGGAATCACTGGATGCATCACATACGCATCTTAAGATAATTGGCCATGCCATGCACACTTGTTGACGAGTGAGATGAACTAAGAGTGCAGCAGATTGAACGTGTTCCTGCAGCCATCTTTGTCATCAGATCCTGAGTGGGCCTGGCATTACTCTCCATCGTATCCCAAGCCTGGCCTTGCTCCCACGAATTAGCCACTGCCCGGGCCTCATAAATGGAAGAGGCTTTTCAATCGGTACACGAGGACAGTGCCACGCATCTGGAGGCTTCTTCTGCTAGGCACAAGGCTGTTGGTTCTACGTGAACACCCCTGCAATCCCCGAACCCATAATGTTGAACAAAGAGAGTGTGGGGGACACCTTTGCAAACCTCACTCCCCTACTTCAAAATGATGCCATTTTGGTATTTCGGTTAGTTGGACCATTTCTTTTTTTCTATTTGGTATTTTTGGGCAATACCAGGCTGTCCGGTGGCAGATCAGTCATGTGAACATTGTGCAAAGCTCAATCACTGCTCGGTGGCCTGTGGAGTTTCATGGCCTGCCTTGCCCGGTAGGTTTGATACTGCCGTACCAGAGTAGCGATGCTCCCAGAAGTGGCCCCTGCTGACATCTACACTCGAGCAGGCAAAGAACCTGTTGAAGAAATCCATTACACGTTGGCTCTCTGCAATGGACAGACGGGCAAATGGCGCCAACCTAAATGTGATATGAAGATATACTCAGAGCCAATTCCTGTTCTCACAGACAAAGGGGCTTTGGTTAATATGATGCCCACCTATGAAGGTATGCACCTCATGCCACAACCACATTTGGCATATCCCAATGCAAGCATTCTCACTTACGGAGGTACATACCCACTCCCCACTGAAGGGGCATTCTATACCAAAATGTCCCATGACAGGGACTCTACACTCCCAACCTTATATGGGACATGGGATGCGAAAGACACTGAGTTGCACCACAGCAGAAGAGCTGAGCCTCATGCACTTCCCTTTCAGTGTACACCAGGACAAAATGGAGTTGCTCTTGCAGGAATACAGTGATGCCTCAGGAGCGACGAAGACACATTTCACATCCACCCAAAGGTACAACTCTGAATCACTGAAGTATATCTCTCCACGTGCGTAAGAAGGTAGAGGATGAACTAGGTGGAGGGCAGCCGTCCATCCGTGTCCTTTATTCACATAGGGGACCGTGCTGCCTGCCTCTCAGCAGGGCCCTGTCCCCTGCAATGTTTTTTTATTTATTCTGTTTGTATGTATGTATGTATGTATGCAGAGCCATTTGGCTCCACAACAATCTGTGAGATGAGAGACAGCAGGCTCACAAGTGAGCTCCGCCACCTCTTAGTACTGTGCTGACAGCATAGACACGCTGAATGACAGGAGGCCGCTCATGACAGTCAGCGTGTTCACTTTGCGCAGACCCGCAACATGAAAATACTGACTGGCAGGAGAGGCTTCCTCTCCTGTCAGGCATTTTGTCTATGTGTTGGGAGAGGGGAGGCTCATCCGGTCCTCCCGTGGCTGTGCGGGCTCGTATGAAGGGTGCATGGAGGTATGGTAAGTGTTTTGTATTAAAATTAAATGTGTATGTATGTGCACATGTGTGTTCTTGTCAATGGTGTGATTGTTTTTGTGTATGCGTGCATGCAAGGAGTTTTGCGACTGGTGGCTGAATGCCTAAGTGAAAATGTTGTATGTGCTAGTCCCCACCCCTAAATTTAGTGGCCCAGAGGGCCACTATATGTAGGGGTGCAGGGGCTGCTGGGTTTCTTTCTATAGGTTGCTTTCTGGCTATAGGTGTTTTGTTTGTTTATTTTAATTCTAAAATTAAGTGTGTGTATATGTGTATTTATGTGCGGGTGTATGTTGGTGTCAATGGTGTGTTTGTTTTTATGTATACGAGCATGCAAGCAGTTCTGTGACTGGTGGGTGAAAGTGTTGTATGTGCCAGTCCTCAACCCTAAATTTAGTGGTCCAGGGGGGAACTAAAGTTAGGGGTGGGGGATGCTAGGTTGCTTTACCCTTGATGCATGGAACCATGCATCAAGGGTAAAGCAAACATATGGGTAGCATCAGGGGCTTTCAGTCCGTTCAGTTGAAAGTGGACTCAGGGTGATCCCAGCAAAAGCCCCCATGTTGCCAGTCAGCAGTCTTGTAACACAGCAATAGATTCCTTTCGTTCCGGGGCTTGAAATGAGCGCTTTGAAATGCTTGCCTTACAAGCTGCATTTGCTGGACCCTTACTGGCAGTCACTTCCCTTGGGTATACAGAAGTGTTATCACCTCATTGTCTTTTAACACCGGTTCCTTCACATCAGCCACTTGCTGACAAAGAAGGATTGAAAGATTTTCAGTGGTCATTTAGTGTTTCAGCTCCCTGCTGGCTGGCCGTCTCATGATAATCAGTGGCTATTAACACCTGGCTGTATTTCGTTGTCTCAGTATGCAGTGATTATATTGAATACAAAACTACTAATGAAAGAATAACGAATGAAAAAACAACTAATACCAAAATAAAATTTTGAAAAAAACTAAAAATGGAGGTGTGAGAGGGAATATTGCTTTAGGGGGTGGGGTAAAAGTAGTATTTTTTAAAACAGCGGGCTTTGGAGCGGAATCCCCCCCAAAAACAACTAAAAATGAATTTGTTATTTTGTATTAGTTATTAATTCATTAGTTATAATTGCATGTAAACCTTTGTCTCGATTATAAAGTATGCCCCCAACTGGTGCCTCAGACTGTTTTCCACTCTAAGCGATGGGGGGGGGGGGCAACCTTCATGTTGAAATGTGCCCCCCACTCATCTTCAGTCAGGCCTAGGTAACGCAAACATAATTGTTATCAGGTGGCTGGACTGGCCTACATTGAATGCTGGCCAGTCTAGCTAGTAATAACACTTATGGATATACTTTCTGTGCCATGGTATGTTTTACTGGTTGTGAGTCCTTATATGGTCATACTGGCATATATTGGTGCAGCATCCAAGGACATGTATGGGAACAGCCAGCATGACTTTTTTATATTGGCATATGTTGTGGGAAAAGGCAGCATGAAATGCATTGGAAAATACTCCTGTGCATGGTTTGTGACTTGCATCTTTTTGGTTTTTGACATGTTTGTTTGTTTATTCACTTTTATTGCGCACCAGACCTGTAAGTAACAGGGCGCAGTAATAAAATGCAAAGCTTACATAGTTACAAGAGCTACAATATATACAATAAAGGCTTACATAGTATCCGTAGTTATAAAATATACACGATATACAATAAAGACTTATGTGGTTACAAAAATATGCAATGTACAAATATACAGGTTACAGAGAGGCACAAAGTTTAAATGAGAATATAAAGGCGAATGAGACTCAATTGATCAAGGTACGAAATAGACCTAAAGGTAGGAGACTAGGGGTCGGTGGAGATGAGGTATTTGATGACATTTTTTCGGAAAAGTGGGTAAGATTGGTCTACTCTTAGATCTGGTGGCAGTAGGTTCCAAGATTTAGCATGTGCTATCATACAAAACCAATTGCAGACTGTATGGCTTTTTAACCAAATTTTCAAGAAAGTGCTGCACCATTTTAAATCCATTGTTTAAAAAACTATTTGGGGTGAGAAACACTCTCAAGCGCCCCTTGTTTGGTTTGGGCTTCCTCACTGTGCACTGTCAATCGTGCACATAGTTGGCGCAAACATTTAAGCCTCTCGAGTCCAAAGATTCATCAGCCGCCACTGAACATCATCAACCTGTCACTGTGTATGATGCATGTTTTAATGCGCACACAGCGGCAGGGTGCTCCCTAATTCTGGTGGCACACACCACATGCTGTCATGCCATTCTATATGTATGTATGCATATGACAAAAAAGTTTGCCTGGAATAAACTTGTCTTCAGAAGAGAAACAACTTTGCTGTAGTTGATTTGCTATCATATTAATGAAACATATGTGGATTCCTCAAGGGGTGATTTCTTGCGTCTCCTGTTTGTGGCGGTGCCGCTGCTGGCCTAGTGCACAAAATCATAAATGTTTTGCCCCGGTCCCCACCACACCTTGTGACAGTCCTGGGGCGGGGGGGAGGAAATAAATGAAGTTGCAGCAGAAGTAGCGATCTGTGAAGAAGAGAAGAGAACTTCCATTTTAGAAGAGTTGAGGTGGAGAAAGATTGCAGACATCCAGAACTGAATGGGTAAAAAACAAGCATAAGGAGTCGAGAGGAGAGAATCAGAGAAGGACCGAAAAGAAGAAAAAATCTCTGAATCATCAGCAGAGAAGTTTTAAAACAGATGAAAAGAAGAAATATCAATTGGTAGGAATAGTACAGAGTGATAAAAAGGACCGGACCCAGAACGGCTACTTGAGGAACTCTGTACTGTAGTGGAAGCACAGAGGAAAAACGGCCAGCCCAAGAAACAGAGCAAGAGTGTCAGAAACATAGGAAAGAACCCATTTGTGAACACCTCGAGAATAACCCAATGCAGAAAGGGTAGAGGATAGGCTAGCATTATCAACAGTGCCAAAAGCTGCAGACAGATCTACTAGCACACGAAGAGAATAGTATGACGAGCAGAGAGAAGAGAATCAGTAATATAAAGAAGGGCCATCTAAGGTGAGTGAAAATGGTAACATCCTGGCTGTTGAGGTACAAGATGTGAAATATTGAAGAAGGGACCTTAGAAGCTAGGTAAGAAACGATACTGAGTGCAAACTGGACGGGGAGAATAGTAGCATGTTTAAAGCAGAAAAGAAAAGTCTCAGTTGATATATTGAATAATATGGTTAAATAGGGAATTAAAAGAGGGAAGACATCAGGAATAAGAACAAATGGTGGACAGTCAGAATCGGCAGATAGAGAGATGGAGGACATAGAACTAGAGAAAGGAAAGGACGTAGAGACAACAGAAAGAGTTGCGTTGCAGACTTGAAGGACAAAGACCAGCCACTTCAGTAGTAAAATAAGAAGCACAGTTGATGGCAAAAAGGGAAGAGGAAACAAAGATCAATCACAGGAGAAGAAAGAAGGAGATCGAGTTGTTGAAACACACAATGCAGCGGGAAGAAGGAGTGGTGAATAGTTCCGAATAGTACTGCTGTGTAGCAGAAAAAAGCAAAGAATCATAAGTAGTATGGGTGAAAGTCAGAGAAGCAAGATCAATAGATGAGTTGGATTTCTTCAACTCGGTTTTGCCCTTCGAAGCAAGCAGCAAAGAGAGCGAAGTGAGGGGGTAAATCAGGGCTGTGATAATCTATTAGAAGGGGAGAAAGGTTTGGCAACAAAGTGGTGGTTCAGGAAAGAGCGAAGACCAGTAGTCATACATTTATGTGGCAATACCTGTGAAGTTCAGGATGTGATCAAGGAAATTATGATGGCATGGAGTGTAGAGACAGGCAAATTGTTGATACTGGTGGGAGGTTGCAAAGATGAAACTTAAAGCTGAAACTTTGTGTGGATGCACAAATAATGACTGCTACGGCAAAGGCCAGGGCTGAAAGTACCATGAAGCAAATAAGCCGGAATGTACGAGGAAAGTTATGGTCCCGCTTTATGATTGAGTGGGGATTAGTGAATCGGCCACACACCTGGGAACTACACGTGGAGAGGAACTAATTGTCATGATGCCCGCTCCCGGGGAGCCGGTTCAAGCCCTGCGTCCCGAAAGCGGACATCCAGTCCCCAAGAAAGGACCCAGCAACCCCATATAGGGGCCCTTTGGACAGTGTCCTGGCTCCTATGGCGCCAGGCTCATAAAAGACATCAGTCCTGGCGCCATAGGCGCCAGGCTCATTATGGAAGTGCTTGGGTGCACTTACCTGATGCAGACCATGCTGCAGGATCCCGGCCTCCTTGAGGCCTGAAAGGAACTACTTTACCTGTGGGACTAATTTACCATCCGGGCGTGGTCGGGGAAGGATACATACCTGATTGGAGGAAGGATACATACCTGGAACTTCTTCCAAGGCTATTTAAACCCCACCCGAACAGCTAAACGTGCTTCGCGTTGTTCTGCATCTAGCAGCTGGACGCTCACCGTGTCTGCTCCTGCATCCTGACTTCTGCCACGCCTGCCAGCATCCTGGATCACCTGCAAAGGAAGAGAAGAAGAGAACAGAAGAAGGAAAAGTCCTTACCTGCTAAATCCGCATCCCAGAGACATCTCGCCGACAATGCTGAAAAGGAAGACTTTTATTTAATCGCTGCAGCGCCGCATTCCACTCACCTTTACAGGGCGCCTCCATGTTCAGCAGCAATCATCCGGATTCGCAGTCACGCCCCAGCGCCTAGGGAGAAAAAGACCAGAACAAAAGGTGAGAGAGAGAAGGGAATAAGGAAAGCTAAATCTCCATGTTAAGACTTACCTGTTGATTCATTCCCTCTTCATTTCGGGTCCGCGCCGCATCCTGGCATTTCCGGACCCCGGCCCCTAAGGGGAAAAAGAGACATCAGCGTTAATGAGCGAATTAAAAGACATTACCAAAAAAACGCTCATTAAAGACTTACCTGATTTCTACAAGGATTTCACCTCTCATCTCGGGTCGGTGCCTGTTCCCCGGCATTCCGTACCCCGGCCCCTATGGGGAAAAATACACTAGCATTAGTACATTAATGCATGGACACAAGGGGAACCTCTTATCAAAAAACTTACGTGGAAGCCAAGCAAGTTTGGTTCTCACCAATCCGAAAATCCAGTGAAGTAACTGGATACCAACGCGCCCCTGCATCAGAAGCAGGATGGAGAGCTCGTCCTTCCAGACCCTAAGGTGAGACGCTACGAGGAATCACAGAAGGGTTTCGAGGACGGTGAGAGGGGAAAGTGGGAGGCTGATTACATTACCCCGCAGACAGTTAATCCCCTATTTTCGCCTACAGAAGGATACTTCTGCGAGCCAGACAAGCCAGATTTGGGGGCCCGGTCCAGTCCGTCTTCTGAACCCTGCGCATCACCTTAGAAGAGGTCACAGCAGCACGAACCAGGCCAGCGCCTCCGTGGGAGTCAGGTGAGCGTTACAGAACGCGAAGCCTTCCTACAAATTCCCACCCAGGCGCTAGGGAAAGTTCTGAGACTGATCAGTTGGCCCAATTACTGGGGGAATTACGGGCCGAAGTACATGCCGCTCGTCAAGAGACTAATGCCCTCAGGAGGGAATTAATAATATCAAAGGAAAGAACTGATGACCTGCCCAGACAGCTTTTGCAAGGTCAAGCTGGGCAAACTCCTCTACCCGGTTCCAGAGGGAACCCCGCTCCTGTGGTTTCCAGTAACCCTGTGCAGATTAATCTACCTGGAAACATGCCGCTGGCCCCACCCGAACGCTTTGCTGGGGACCCCAAACGATTCGCTGTATTCATGAATCAGTGTCTTTTGCACTTCCTATGCAGACCTGGGGCCTTCCCTAACGATCAGACCAAGGTAGCCTTTGTATTGTCATATCTCACCGGCTGTGCTGCCGATTGGTCAGTTCCACTGGTTACTCAAGATGACCCGATTCTCCGTGATTTTCAAAGGTTTCAAGCAAGCATGGAAAGGTTATTTGCTCGACACTCTCAGGGGCAGGCTCTGGATGACGAACTTCTATCCCTGCGACAGGGCAATCAGGACCTCCTATCCTATATTGCAAACTTTAATAGACTAATTGTGGAAACGGGATGGCCAGAGGATAAAAGAGTCCCATTGTTTTATCGAGGCCTACGCGGAGAACTTAAAGATGTCTTGGCCCAAGTTGTAAATCCGCCCCAAGAATGCACAGAGTATATAGACTTAGTGGTCCAATTGGATCACAGACTTCAAAACAGAAAAGCAGATCGGTCCAGGTTTGAGACCCGGGTGTTGGTCAAGACCCATGCTAATCCCAAGGGAGTTGATGTCTCTGAGCCTATGCAAATTGGAGGGGTTAAAGGATCCTTAACTCAAAAGGAACGTGAAAGGAGGCGGCAGTTAAAATTATGTCTTTATTGTGGGAATTCTGGACACTTTCTACGAGATTGCCCGGCAAAACCGCCCCGAAAGGCGGTAGGAGCCGCTGATAAAAACCATGAAGACTCTGTTTCGGGAAACGACTCCGCCCGACAAGTGTAGGGGTCCGCTTGCCGAGCTTGAAAACGAACTCTCAGACCTCGCATTTCATTGTGCCAATGGTTCTCGTAGATCCAGAACAGCCTAAGCGGTTGCATGCAATAAAGGCATACATCGATAGTGGGGCTATTGGAAACTACGCGGATCGTGAATTGGTCTCTAGGATTAACCTCCCTCTCTGTCCTAAAACCAGCAAAGATGTCATCACCAGAGTTAATGGAACTGAAATTGCCTCTGGACCGGTAACACATTCCACTACTGAGGTGACTCTTATTGGTCCCGACGGCCATCGGGAGGGTGTTGTGTTTGATGTAATCAAGGCTCCACAGTTTCCGGTTATTCTTGGAATCCCTTGGTTAGAGACACATAATCCTCAAATTGATTGGCGAGCTAAGAGAATAACTTTCCCGGATTGTACACAAACCTGCTACCCAGAAAACCTGAAGATTAATCTAGCATCTGTAACCTCTGCCGCCATGCAACTACCTCCGGAATACCAAGACTTTCAGGACGTCTTCCAAAAGGAACAGGCCAACACGTTACCTCCTCACAGATCGTACGATTGCCAAATCGATCTGGTGCCCGGTGCACAACCCCCTTGTAGCAGGATTTATGCCCTTACCGAACCTGAGAATCTGCATTTGAGACAATATTTGGATCAATACCTAGCTAATGGTTTTATTCGCCCGTCAAAGTCCCCGGCATCCTCGGCTTTGTTCTTCGTGCCCAAAAAAGAAGGCGACCTTAGAACTTGTATCGATTACCGCGCATTGAACCAGATAACGGTTAAAAACCGCTATCCTCTGCTTCTGATCCCTGAACTCCTTGACCAGGTGAAGGACGCTTGCATATACACCAAGTTAGATCTCCGGGGGGCTTATCATCTGGTACGAGTTAAAGAAGGCGACGAATGGAAAACTGCCTTCCGTACTAAATACGGATTATTCGAGTACCAGGTGATGCCTTTCGGATTGTGTAACACGCCGGCTGCCTTCCAATACTTCATGAATGATGTCCTTCGGGAACTCATCGATGTTTGTGTTGTCGTATATATCAATGACATTCTGGTGTACTCCTCTTCGGAATCTGATCACAGAAAACACGCCAGGGCAGTACTTGAAAAACTGCACCAACACAAACTATTTGCTAAATTGGAGAAATGTGTTTTCCATACCACAGAAGTCGAGTTTCTAGGTTTCATCCTGACACCCAAAGGAGACTGAATGGACTCAAGAAAAGTGGATGCCATCCTCAAATGGCCAACACCTAGCTCTGTAAAAGGGGTTCAAAGCATGCTCGGCTTTGCCAATTTCTATCGCAGGTTTATCCTGGAATTTTCACGTGTGGTACAACCCATTACTGCACTCTTGAGGAAAAATAAACGTTTTGAATGGTCTGAAGAAGCCGAGCAGGCCTTTCAGGATTTAAAAGCTAAGTTTACCTCTGCACCTATATTGAAACACCCGCGTCCAGATCTCCCTTATGTCGTCGAGACTGATGCATCCAGCCTAGCCATGGGAGCTGTCCTGTCCCAAAGAGATCCCGAAACCAACCAACTGCTTCCCGTAGCATTTTGGTCCAGAAAATTCTCGGCACCCGAGATTAATTATGCAATCACGGACAAAGAACTGTTAGCCATTAAGTCTGCTTTCAAAGCCTGGCGGCATTATCTGCTTGCCGCTCGACATACCATCACAGTGATCACTGATCACCGGAATTTACAGTATTTGAAAACCGCCAAGGCTCAGTCATCACGGCAGCTCCGATGGGCTTTGTTTTTCGCTGAATTTGATTTCGTGATTACCTATCGACCTGGCTGCAAGAATGGCAAAGCAGACGCCTTATCCCGAATTGGAATGGGAGAATCTGATACAAACTCAGAACCAGTACCAATAATTCCCGAACAGAGGATTCTAGGCATGACTTCATTACAGACGCTTGAAGACATTCAAGCCAGAGTGAAACAACTCCTGGACCCTACAACCTTACAGGATTGGATACAAAAGGGATCAGACTTTACCATAGATAATGGTTTACCTTATTTCCAAGGACGCTTATTCCTGCCACATAAGGAATTACACAAACTAGTTATTTCCGGTTATCATGATGCATTAATAGAGGGACACCCCGGTATTGCCAAGACAGAGGAAAAGGTGAAACGACAATTTTGGTGGCCCTCTTGGCGAAAAGATGTTAAATCTTTTGTGATGTCCTGTGGTGTTTGCGCCCAAAATAAAAGTCAAAAGAAAAGACCAGCCTGTCTCCTTCAACCTCTAGACATACCGCCAGCACCCTGGCACACCCGATCAATGGATTTTATTACGGACCTGCCTCCTTGTTCGGGGTACAATACTATTCTGGTAATTGTGGATTTGTTTTCCAAAATGGCCCACTTTATTCCTTTGAAAGGTTTACCTTCAGCTTCTGTCCTAGCCAAAGAATTCCTCGAAAATATTGTTCGGCTACATGGATTCCCATCGATACTAATCTGTGACCGGGGAAGCCAATTCATTTCCCACTTCTGGCGCAAATGTTGTCAAATGGCGCAGATCGACGTAAGATTATCGACCAGTCACCACCCTCAGACCGATGGTCAGACCGAGAGGACAAATCAGACCCTTGAGCAATACTGTGTATGTTACAGCAATCTGAAAGCAACTGGAAAGACATTCTTTGGATAGCTGAATACGCATATAATAATTCGGTACACTCTGGAACTGGCCACAGTCCTTTTTATACTTTGTTTGGGCATCACCCTCGAACCTCAAGCCTTGACTCACCTCAGAACCTCGGAATGCCTGCAGTAGAACATCTGCATTCTACAATTACCCAAGCCTTCAAAGAGGCAACTACGCATTTACAACAAGCCAAGAGAAAGTACAAGGAGAATGCTGATCTACATCGGAGTGAAGCACCTCCGTATCAGATTGGGGACCAAGTGTGGTTAGCTACCAGACATTTACCACTCAAAGGGCCTCAAACTTTTAACCCAAAATATCTGGGACCTTATTCTATTACGGCAATAATTAACCCAGTGGCTGTTAAACTTGATTTACCAGCTAGTATGCGAATTCACCCTGTTTTTCATGTGTCACTTTTGAAACCAGTGGTACCCGGAACCCGACTACTCAAACCTCCAGAACCTATTCTAATAGATGGGGAGCCCGAATTCGAAGTGAAGAACATTTTAGACTCAAAAATGTGTACGGACCTCAGGAGAGGTCGTGGGAACCCAGCGACCATGTGCATGCACCTCGATTAGTCAGGAAATTCCACCGACTCTTCCCAGACAAACCAAAACCCTCGGAGGGAACAACCTTGGGAGGGGCCTTGGGGGGGGTGCTGTCATGATGCCCGCTCCCGGGGAGCCGGTTTAAGCCCTGCGTCCCCGAAAGCTGACATCCAGTCCCCAAGGAAGGACCCAGCAACCCCATATAGGGGCCCTTTGGACAGTGTCCTGGCACCTATGGCGCCAGGCTCATAAAAGACATCAGTCCTGGCGCCATAGGCACCAGGCTCATTATGGAAGTGCTTGGGTGCACTTACCTGATGCAGACCATGCTACAGGATCCCGGCCTCCTTGAGGCCTGAAAGGAACTACATTACCTGTGGGACTAATTTACCATCTGGCCGTGGTCGGGGAAGGATACATACCTGATTGGAGGAAGGATACATACCTGGAACTTCTTCCAAGGCTATTTAAACCCCACCCGAACAGCCACTCGTGCTTCGCGTTGTTCTGCATCTAGCAGCTGGACGCTCACTGTGTCTGCTCCTGCATCCTGACTTCTGCCACGCCTGCCAGCATCCTGGATCACCTGCAAAGGAAGAGAAGAAGAGAACAGAAGAAGGAAAAGTCCTTGCCTGCTAAATCCGCATCCTGGAGACATCTCGCCGACAATCCTGAAAAGGAAGACTTTTATTTAAAAGCTCATCGCGTCGATCGCTGCAGCGCCGCATTCCACTCACCTTTACAGGGCGCCTCCTTGTTCAGCAGCGATTATCCGGATTCGCAGTCACGCCCCAGCGCCTAGGGAGAAAAAGACCAGAACAAAAAGGTGAGAGAGAGAAGGGAATAAGGAAAGCTAAATCTCCATGTTAAGACTTACCTGTTGATTCATTCCCTCTTCATTTCGGGTCCGCGCCGCATCCTGGCATTTCCGGACCCCGGCCCCTAAGGGGAAAAAGAGACATCAGCGTTAATGAGTGAATGAAAAGACATTACCAAAAAAACGCTCATTAAAGACTTACCTGATTTCTACAAGGATTTCACCTCTCATCTCGGGTCGGTGCCTGTTCCCCGGCATTCCGTACCCCGACCCCTATGGGGAAAAAGACACTAGCATTAGTACATTAATGCATGGACACAAGGGGAACCTCTTATCAAAAAACTTACCTGGAAGCCAAGCAAGTTTGGTTCTCACCAATCCGAAAATCCAGTGAAGTAACTGGATACCAACGCGCCCCTGCATCAGAAGCAGGATGGAGAGCTCGTCCTTCCAGACCCTAAGGTGAGACGCTACTAGGAATCACAGAAGGGTTTCGAGGAGGGCGAGAGGGGAAAGTGGGAGGCTGATTGCATTACCCCGCAGACAGTTAATCCCCTATTTTCGCCTACAGAAGGATACTTCTGCGAGCCAGACGAGCCAGATTTGGGGGCCCGGTCCAGTCCGTCTTCCGAACCCTGCGCATCATCTTAGAAGAGGTCACAGCAGCGCGAACCAGGCCAGCGCCTCCGTGGGAGTCAGGTGAGCGTTACACTAATGTCCAGGCAACTTTAGACTATTTTATTATAAAGGGTAGTGAAGTGGAAAATGTGCAGGAAAGGACTAGTACGTTTACACCATATAGCGGTCATGCAATGATGACGCTAACACTAGCTTGGAAAATGAGATGTCCACCCAGCAAAAAAATCGGTGACCTAGATAGTAATTCGGGTAAAAACAGAATAACATGGTTGCATAAAAATTTGAACACTATGCAAAGCTTCATAACAAAAATAAATTGAACTGAAGAATGGGAGGATATGAAAGGTGAGGGGACAGTCCAAGATATAACCAATTGGATTAAGAGATTTATAGAAGATGTCATCTCCGTAGGTCGCATTTACATACGCAGGGAAGGAGCCCAGAAAAAGTAGATTTACGATCCAATAATTAGAGATGCCAAATGCCACTTAAGGAAAAGAATTGGGCAAATAATAATACAGAATAGTGAGCCAAGCAAGCTCTGGTTTAATTCAGAAAGAAAAAAAAAATAACTACCCAAACTGGCTAAAATGGTGGCGATTATATATAAAGAACGCTAAATGGCAGAATATGTTAAAAATAGTCACCAAGGGGGATACTAAGAGTTTGTGGCGAGCCTTTTGTGACTTTAGAGGAACAAAGACTGGCAATATAACTAATCCAGTTGATGCCCAGCTATGGGTGGAACATATTTAAAAGGTATATGGTGAAGTGGGAATAAGGGATATACAGAGCGAGACCTTGGGTAACACTGCCTTTAGACTTGATTTTGACAAGACAGACCTCAGTAACTTAGAAACTTAAAGGCTCTAGGGCCCAGGGCCCCCGACGGGTTGCCCAACATGGTATTCAAAAAGGACCAAGAGTTGGGGGGGGGGGCATTTTGGCAAAATTATTCACTGGGGTTTGTAGGGAAGGGAGAATTCCAGATAGTTGGAGGAAAGCTATAATAAGCCCCCCTATGCAAGAAAAATATATGTACAGAGCAATGTAATTATTGGCTATTCTCTATGTTGGACTCTTCTGGTAAACGTTTTGCTGCATTGGCACTTGAGAAACTAACAGCATGGGTGCAGGATAACATTTAGGATACCTTTCAACTGAGATTTCGTGGAGGGTCAAGTACTGGGCAAGATCTATTACTTCTAAAAGTATTTATACGCATTATTTATATTTATTATTTATAAACAAGGCTCCCCCCGCTACATATAATGTTTATTGATTTTGCATCTGCTTTCGACACAGTGAATAGGACCAAAATGTGCGAGATATTGTCGAAGTGGGGGATCCCTGAGTTTTTACGTATTTTGAAGGATTTTCATACTGATACAAGTGTCCAGGTGAGATTGGATAGCCTGGGCGCGTGTACTAAAAATATTAAAACGGCCAAAAGGATGAAACAAGGCTATGTACTGGCATCCATGCGCTTTAATTTCTACTTGGCAGATTTCCCCAGTAGATTGAAGAGGGTGTGGAAGGTTCCTAAATTGGGAGAGCATCATGTATATAGGATTTCCTATGCAGACAATGTGGTCCGGTTGGACCACACTCGGGTTGGACTAAGGCGTTCCGCCGAGGAATTAATTGGCTATGAAAGGGATAATGACCTCTGCATAAATGATGGGAAAACTAAGCACATGTGTTTTGGAACCGGTACTAGGAACACTGGCAATTTGCATATCTCCAAAGAATGTATTTAACATTTTACTGAATACAAGTATTTGGGAATCCAGAATTGGAATAGACAAACGATACGGTGCTATGCAGCATGTAAAGCAAAGTAAAGCTCATGTGCAGACTGCTTGCATAAAAGAATTTGCTGACAATACTGCGGGTTATAGCATTTCAGGCATTATCACAATGTATAGGCAGAGTATTGCGGCAGCTATTACTTATGGTTTGGAGGCTATTCCGCAAATCAGTCTGGAATGGTTGAATGGTCTGGAGGGTTGGATATGGAGAAAGATTTTAGGAGTGGCCAAATGTGTGCCAGTGCAGTTGCTAAGACTTGAATTTGTGTTAACTTCTCTGATTGGGCTAGTTTCATTAAGGCATGGTTTACTATATGTAAAGGCGATGAAAGATCCCAAATGCCCGTTATTGCAGATCATGGGTAGTACTATGAGAAAAGATGGCTCTTCCTTGATGTGCAAATTTAATGTATAGAACTGTTCCTGAGAATTGGGTGGACGTCGTAATGGGAAAAGCAGGGCCATACTCTTAAAACAGAATTTACAGAAAAAATTAAAAACCTGGGATTGGAGATTAAATCACGCCCATCTATCTAAATTGAAAACTTTTACTGTTTATGTGGATTGTCGAACAACTTTTTTGTACCCCA
Source organism: Ambystoma mexicanum (assembly GCF_040938575.1). NCBI lineage: Eukaryota > Metazoa > Chordata > Amphibia > Caudata > Ambystomatidae > Ambystoma > Ambystoma mexicanum. Next base: position 1,120,219,136 of record NC_090923.1, on the reverse strand, counting down.
ATAAATATCTAACTTGGTCACTGGCACCTGTATTGCGAAGATTTTTTCTACTCCTACCCTTTATTCAACTCCCAACATTGGGGGTGATAGGGCCAAGGTTAGAGATGCTGGTGGAGAAAAGGGAATGTAGGATATGTAGTAATCAAAATATCCCAGAAACTATATGCCATGTCTCGACATGCTGCAGTAAGTTAGCTACTTTATTTGTGCAATGCAATACTTGGGAGACCGTGTGCATGATGTGGATTATATAAAAAGTGACTTGTTCTGAAGAAATTGTCTACTGCCTACTAATAGCCATCAAAACATGGCGCTTTTGAAACTATGGGTAATGGCTGAGATTTTACTGGTGTAAGTAATACATTAGTAGGGATAATTAGGTACCCACCTAAATATATGTAAGTAATAATGTATGAACTGGTCGAGATTATGTATTTTAGGGTTTTTAATTGTGAAGGTTCAATGAAAAGGTTAGGAATTTTAGGTTTGTTAATTCTATGATTGAGTCCGATGGTATAATTAATTGATGAATATATATATATATATATATATATATATATATATATATATATATTCAATGAAAAAACTTTGTTAAAGGGACGTTATGGTTAAGTTGTGCTACTAAAAACCTATGAAATTCAGTAAAAAAAGTTGTTAAATGGACGTTATGGTTACAAGTAAAATCTAAAAAACCCTGAAATTCGCCAGTTATGGTAAGCTAAGCAACCATAACTCGCGCCACCACCGTGCACTGCTAAGACTAAGACACAAGACATCAAAGATGACATCACAAATATCATTGATGACATCACATGTCTAGCCCCTTCTTTTTTGTTCACTGCCATATCTAGGCCAGGTGGTTTTATTTACTGACAGTCAGAAACTTAATCAAAAGTTATTACATTTATAGATGTTGCTACTCTCACATGTTCTTACACTACTTTCCTTAGAATGTAATTGCATCTTATGATGTACAAATATAGGGGAAGAAGCAGGCCTGAAACACAGCAATAATTTTTGTGCGTGAATACAATCATGTAGGTTATACACAGTTGCTAATGATACTGCCTCTTGTTTGCTTACTTTACTCTCCATATATTAGCCCCATATTTGTATGCATTGTAGTCTATTTTTTCTGTGTATTAGTAGAAATAAGTAGTAAGTGATGCATTATTAGCTACTTAGTACATGTTTCACAGTACGAAAAAGTCTGATAAAGAAGCATTCACTGTTTTATCATATAACTTTGGAAAATTACAACTATTGCACCTCTATGGTGTATGCTGCAGCCAACACCTACATTTCTGTATGAGTAGGTTCGTGTACTATAAAGAACACTGCAATGGAATGTTCTTTAGAACACTACATTGCGTAATGAAGTATGTAGTTTATTACATATCTCCCGATAATCCCCAATACTTTTTTGCCAACATTACATTCACAACCCATTGTATGAAAAGTAAATGCACATGTGATGTCATCAGTGATGTCAACAATGATATTTGTGATGTCATCTTTGATGTCTTGGGTGTTAGTCTTAACAGTGCACGGTGGTGGCGCGAGTTATGGTTGCTTTGCTTACCATAACTGGCAAATTTCCGGGGTTTTTCAATTTTACTTGTAACCATAGCGTCCTTTTAACAATGTTTTTTTTTACTGAATTTCATAGGTTTTTAGTAGCGCAACTTAACGATAACGTTCCTTTAACAACATTTTTAATTGAATTTCATAGGTTTTTATTAGTCCAACTTAACCATAACGTCCCTTTAACAATGTTTTTTCAGTGAATTTCATGCATTTTTACCAGTGCATGCTATTTTCCTACAACTTACTAATATCATACGTACCCAATTTAACAATATTTGTGTCCAATTTAGAAAGTGTCACCTTAAAACTCTGCCATTTCCCACCTTCTAGAATCATTTTTAACACTTTTATACACTTTTTGCAACTATTTCAACTAGTTTTGCATCCGTAGAAGTCTACGAACATCTGACTTCATTGCGGACCTTCCGGCCAGTGCCACATGACCATATGCTGGCGCGCGGCATGAGGACCTGTCAGAGAACCCGTCCACACTTCACGATAAGATCTGTGCTTCGCGAATAGTTCGGAACTGCATTTTCTACTGATCTAGGAACTTTCAACTTCAAAATTTCCCTTGCACAGCTTCAACACCTATTCCTACTCATTAGCCATTAACAATCTAGTACACAGTGCATATTTTTAGCAAAACTGCTATTTATCTTAAAATGGCATCAGCTATTGCCATCCCTCCTCCCCAAGAGCCACCACCACTGCTGTAATCAATGACATAAGAAACACTGCCCCCTACCTTAGAAATAACACACACGCAACATTTTCCCCCGTCCACCTGCCCCTCCATATTAGTGTTTGGTGCCTCTTCCCTCATTTCCCTCCTCACCTTTCGTTCTTAGCTCTACTGCCAAAAAAAAAATACATCCAAAAACAACAAAAGAAATGTTCCTTTAGGAACCACCGTTCACAGTTAAAAAATAAAACAAAAAAAACGTATACACTCCATATACTTTACATTTCTCAGTAAAGTAAATAGACGCAATATGATTTTCCAACATTTCCATTTGCATTTTGTGTTATGCTAATAGAAATATTGTGGCATTCATCCCCTGTTCCAGGGACTGTCTTACTGTGGCTTGCACCCACCATGACTCCCCACTTGGAAGCAACGGGGCAGTACAATTACTCATAAGGGTTGTCGATTTTGAAATAGTACTTGGAGCCAATGATTAGATGGCAGCCTTGGTAAAGCATGTGACTTTAGCAGATGGAATACACAGAAAGACAATTATTGGATAAGTCTTATTTATCATAGAGAGATACAACTATAGCAAATGTGTTTACAGTTTGATTTAGGGATATGTGCTTGACTTTACCTACTTGCAGTTAATGGCCTAATAAATTAGCATAGTTTAGGACTTCTTTGATGCTTGAGTTGAATACTTGGTGTGTGCTATTACAAATCTGCCATAGCTCCTGATGTCTACCTTACTGCTCAGTCCTCCACTGTAACTTGATAGTTTTGGCTAGACAATGCGTAGAGGGGATGAGTCCCTAAAGCCGATGATTGCGTGGAGCGGGTGAATGTGTTGAGCGGAAGAGTCCCTAGAATGGATGAGTGCGTAGAGAGGGTGAGTGCGTAGAGAGGGTGAGTGCGTAGAGAGGGTGAGTGCGTAGAGAGGGTGCGTGCCTAGAGCCGATGAGTGCGTAGAGCGGATGAGTGCGTAGAGCGGATGAGTGCGTAGAGTGGATGAGTGCGTAGAGTGGATGAGTGCGTAGAGTGGATGGCTGATACGAATGGATTTGAGTGCCTGAAATGGTTGTAAACGCGTATTACAGTCTGAATACATGGAACAGATGGCATACATGGAACCTTTGGAGTGAGTATGACCGCAAGCACCTAAGATAAACCACCTTATCACATCACCACGCTTACTCTCTTTCCTTACACCACCACTCATCTAGAACACAGGGATACTATGACACCATTCGGTATAGCAGTTCTCATACCATCATTCTGCCTCATACTTCCCATCACCCTATCTAAACACTGCTGGTTATACACCTTCCAGCCTAGACGTTCTCCTCAGGCCTAACGCAGCCAGTATCGGTCTGGATAACAACCTGCCAGAACGAACACATACTATTGATCTCTCAACCACCACACCTACCGCTATGAAGCAGCTATCACACGAATCCTCACCAGCTGCACACATAACTGGTGCGCACACGTGCCTTTTGACTCCCTCTACCTCGCTCTACTGACTTGAACTTCGGTTCCCCAGGGCGTTCAACCTACCAGCGCCTTGAGACCATACCAATGGTACATAAGGTGCTATATAAATGCAAGATAACATAACATAACATACCGGCCCAGCAGCCCAAATTATTAGCCCAAGCAAAGCAAGGTGAATAACGAGGTCTCCGGATCATTATGCCCCCATTCCAGCCCCTGGAATGAGGGATGAAGGCCATTAGCACCCTAGGTTCCCAAAGCGGGAACCTGGGGTGCCAAAAAAGAATTTTCCTTCCTACACTGGGACGTCAGAGGCGTCCCGGTGTAGGAAGGAAAATCCTTTTCCAAGATGGCCACCATGGAAAGAGAAGGTGGGGTTCCATACAGGGCTCTTCTTCGCTTTCCATGGCAGCCTGCAGAAGGCGAAGAGAAAACCCTATGACCATATTACTACGAGCACATTTTTCTTCCCCTGCAAACCTATTCCAATTTCGAACAACTTTACCACAAAGCCGGTCCCAGGTGGACATGGGCACTTTAACCCCATGTGTTGTCCCTCGTGGTCATGGGCAGTAGCCAGATTGTCCGGATCATGACCTTATTCCATGACCCAGACAATCTGGCCACTGCCCATGGCTACCGGCTATACCTCAGTCACCAAAAAAGGTATATCACTATTTTTTGTACCTACATTATGACACTTGTTCAAAAATAAAACACGGGCACGTTGCAAAACCATGCTTTCAGATCCTTGTCAATGCTCCTTCCACAAGTTTGCTGGAAATCCACACAGGTTTTATTTTTTCAAAAGTGTCAAATGTATGCACATATAATAGGCATATAACCTAGCCCCCACTTGACAAAATCCATATAGACTTTATGAAAACATTTATATCTATAAAATATTTTTGCAAACTTTTGTGTAGATTCGTCAAATTGCACCACATTTAAAAGCCTTACAATATTTTGGGACCCCCCCCCCCCCGTCTAATTTTGCCCCCTCCTGACAAAATCCCACCTAACATTGCAAAAACATGTATATCTAGATCTATAATGTTTTTGCACAACTTTGTGTAGATTTGTTAAATGGCATCCCATTTATAAGCCTTTAAAATAATTTGGGTCCCCACTCTAATTTTGCCCCCTCTTGACAGAATCCCACCAACCATTGCAGACTCATTCGGAATCAGGTCAAGAATATAAGTGCAAAATTTCATGCAGTTTAATTAAGTTGTGCCAAAGTTATAAGCTATCCAAGAACTGCTTTTCACCAAAACTGTAATGCAGAGGTGTCCGCGAAATTCACAGGAATATTTGCGAACATCCGGACTGTTCGCAGACTTTTGGGGCAAAAAAGCATTGGGTTTTTTGCTTCTTGCAGTCATAACCCATCTCATCCTCATCACCCCTTACCTCCCCAGAGATTATTTGATATGTTTGACAAGTGCAATCTTGTGTTTTTTAATATGTTTTTACCACGATGTTCGCGGACGCCGGCCGCGAATCCAAGGTGGCGGGCATTTCCAAAAATCGGACGCACTGCACGCTTTTCACTAGCCAATCAGCAGGCGTGTCGATGTCCGCAGACACCACATTGCCCTTTAAGCCAATCAGAGTCATGTCCGCAGAGCGAACAGGGAAGTGTGTCCGCGGAGCGGACATAGATATCACACATTTTTTTGGACCTACGTTTTGTTCATTTTTTTAAAACTACTGGACGGATTTCCACCAAAATTACAAAAGCAGGCTTTCGGGACCAAGCTGCCGCTCTTGCCGCAATTTTGGTGAAAATCCGTCCAGCGGTTTGGGCTGTAGGCGTGAGCAAAGTTTTTCTCCATTCAGTTTATGGGAAAAAAATACATTTTGGTACCCCCCTATAACTTTGCCGCCCCTTGACCAAACCTCACCAAACTTTGCAGAGAAAACCGGAGTGGGCCATATACTTTCTTTGCAAAGTTTGGTGAGGATTCGTCCAGAAGGACCAAAGTTATACACCACCCAAAAAGGGCTCTTCCTATGGTTTTAGCAACTTAACCATAACTACATGGCCCCTACCGCAGGCCATGTAATATTGTTTGATATTTTATGAGTGAATGATATGTATCATTTTGTGAAAAGTTCTTTGAACTAAAACACACAAAAAAGTTGTCATAAATGACAATGTCATGTTAGCAGAAAAAGGAGAATTCGGTAAATAAGGAAAGAGAAGAACTGAGAGTAGACACAAAGATGGAAGAATTGAAAGATCGAAGATCACAATGAAGGACTGTGGAAGTCTGAAGATGACCATAGTTCGGGTGGAAAGAATTAAGAAAACAAAAGCAGCAAATGATTGGAAGAACACAAAGATGTTGCAGAAATAGAGGGAAATGAGGTAACTGTAGAACGTATCAGTTCAAGGTAGGAGCCAGAATGGTGCAGAGGAAATGGTATTTGATGAAAATGTTAAGAATCCAGAATAGAAAAAAGGGAATAGAAATATTTACTTGAAAAATATGGAGATTAGAATCGCCCAATAAAATAGGCGGGGAGATAATCGGAAGTAAGTGGCAACCAAGTGTTTCAAGATCATCACAGAAGGATGATAGAGGTCCCAGGGGAAGGGCAGATCAGTCAAAATAAAAGTAAGTGAATGTAGGGATTTAAATAATAGAGTGGTATTCAAATGAGGGAAAAAGGAAGGCAGAACCAAGAGATGCGACAAGCAGGTCCGTGAAGAATGAAAAAGTATCACTGCTGTAGCCAGTAGAGTAAGGGGAGTAAGGAAACAAATAGTTTGGGGACGAAAGAGTGGCAGCAGAAGCCGTATTAGAAGCAGATAGCCAAGTATAGGAATAACCATAGGAACTGTAGATTCAACCGAAAGACCAAGAATAGTATACCTTTTATTGCAGATGTTGAGATGCGAGGCATCTGCTTGGCAGATGTTGTATGCCATTGGCAGCCAGAGGCATATCCAGTGTGTTCAATACAAGTCCTGTCCAGTTTAGACGTGTTCATTCAGAAAATGGTAGTGGCTGTGTGTGGTTATTTACTGTGAGCATTTCCCTGTTTAGTGTAGCACTGGACATTCCTCAATTCTCATGGCCCAGAACAGGGGCCACTCAAACCCAGTGTGACAAAGAAGATGTGGAACCGCAATTAGGCAGGTAGGTGACACTATTCACTCTAGGATTCCTCCACCCACACACAGGCGTATGATATGCTCCCAACTACATGCAGACCCCTCTCCAACTGTAACATCCGTCCCCCTAGAGCCCTCTTTCCACCTATTTATCAACTCCCCCTCTCCATTCCCCCCTGAAAGATCTATCCAGTGCCCACAAATTCTTTTCACAGTTATTTGTTCCAACATATATAATAGGCTGCAGGGCATTCACCTCTAGGAACCCTGGCTCTCCTTCAGGACCTGATTTCTAGTCACACATCTTCAGTTACTGGCCCGTTGCATGACCTCGTTGGAGGCGACTTTAACTTGCAGTTTGAACCCCTAAAGGAATTTAGGGGTTTGTGGGATGAAGTCGACCAGGCCTGGGATATTCCTGATCTGGAGGCAGGTTATCCGTTAAGGCACATAAACATGCCCTAGACTGAGCACGTATTTTGTGTGGCCTTAACCTCAGGGCCTGTAATGGGAGATGTGGCGGGTATCACCCGGCCAGGAATTCCTTCTTTGGCCCTAATAGGTCCTTGAGGATTGATTTTGTCCTTATAGCAGTCAGTGATTGGGAATTGGTAGAGAGTTCTCCATTATTGAACATAGGGAAAGTGACCACAAACCATTACTTTTGTAAGTGAGATTAAGTGTTGGGAACTGTAATAATATAGTACCGAGTGTCCCGCTGACTATCGCTGGGAACACTAGACGTACCATTAAATGGGGCAAAATGGAGGAAGCTGGAATTAAGGCTGCAGTCCATCTTAGAGCACTGCTTGATATTGAGAACATTTGTGCGGGGGTGGGGGAGAGGGTTGAGCGATGAAGAGGTGTTGATCGAGTACGGCCGGTTGGTTGCGAGCCTTGGCCCTATTTTTAGCAAACTGGCAAAAGAATTAAGGCAAATGATGATGGTTAGGAATCCCTGGTTTGATGAGGAGTGTCAGAAGGCCAAAAGTGCAGCATTACATTATCTCCAGTGGGTCGATACCTGGAGTGAAGAGAAACTATGTTGCTGTAGGTTAAAGTACAAGAGTATCACCTGTGCCAAAAAGGGGGAACACCAGAAGCTTGAGTGTGAAAAACTCTGAGAGGCAGCCTTGATGAAAGACATCAAGTCTTTTTGGGTCTTGGTTGCCGATAAAAATAACAATAATGACAATGGAACTCACTGTTTTATCCCGCCTTACAATTGGTTTGATCACTTTCGTGGGTTAATGAGGGCACGGAGGGGGAGAGGTGCATATATTAATGGTTTCGAGCTGTTTGATTATGCTTGCCCCCCAATGATTATCCCACTACAGGAAGTTAGAAGTACAATATCGAGCTCTAAATCCCAGAAAGCGCCTGGTCCAGACAGGATTCCTGCTGACTTGCCAAAAGATGAGCTGGATGCTTGGTCACCTGTTTTGACCAAACTCTCACTATTGTTCAATTTAATATAGCTCATGATTGCTGGAGAACCGCTGAAATAGTTCTGATATACAAGGATGGGGGCAGGGATAAACCTGGTAATTACAGGCCTATTTCCCTGCTTGATGCTACTGGCAAACCTTTTGCCAAAGTGGTTCCAAAGCAGCTGCAGCATTGCATAAACTCAGGGTATCTCATCTCTCATCTCCAGGTGAGGTTTCAAACCGAGATTAGTAGAAGGGTCTGTGGCTGTTGACGGTTCCTAGCAACCGGGCACGAGCCCTCGCCAACATTGTCCATTCTTTAACTACTCAGGCACTGACCTCGGCTTACTCAAGAACAGGGCGGACTATAGCCCCATCACCTCCAACAACCCAGGACAAACTGGGACAACCAGACGCTCATGCGCCAAGCATAGATGAAGACAAACCCTTGCCTATCACCCACCAGGTGAGCCCTGGCCATTAAACACACCGCCACCCTATAATCTATGCAACTCTAGGAGATGATCTAACCATGATCAGGTTACGGTGCGTTCAGGTTGTGACATGTGAAATTTAAAAAACACGTCTCTAGTATGTAGCTTGTGCTGCATGGCGGTAGAGTATTAGTGTTCAGTTGGCCAGATGCCCTTTGAAATAGTGTGCTGCATGGTGGTTCTGGTGCCTAGGGGTTGTACACTCCTTGCCATTATGAGAGACGTCTCATGCATCGATTGTTCACCGAATGGCGGCTAGGGTTTAGTTAGTGCCTGGGTGTCCGGAGACCTGTCGCCTCACGATTCCATTGTGGGGGAGGAGAAAGGTCTATTGCTAAGCATACTCTTAAAATGGTTTCCCATTAGTGAGAAATTGGTTGAAGTGGGTTCGAAGTCAGTAGTAGACGTTGTGTAAAGGGTGCATCTTACCTCTCGTTATGGGTCCGTCTCCATCTTCGGATCAAGCTACACTTGAGTGGCTTGTCCAAAGGCGTTAAATTGCAGAGAGGCCGTCAGTGATTTGCCCGGTGGAATGAATTTAAGAGTATGCTTAGCAATAGACCTTTCTCCTTCCCCACAATGGAATCGTGATGCGCCAGGTCTCCGGGCACCCGGGCACTAACTAAACCCTAGCCGCCTTTCAGTGAACGGTCGATGCGCGAGACGTCTCTCATAATGGCAAGGGGTGTACAACGCCTAGGCACCAGAACCGCCACGCAGCACACTATTTCAAAGGGCATCCGGCCAACTGAACACTAATACTCTACCGCCATGCAGCACACGCTACATACTTTAGACAGTTTTTTTAAATTTCACATGTCCCAACCTGAACGCACTGTAACCTGATCATGGGAACTAACGGAACACACGCTCACACCGTCAACAGCCACAGACCCTTATCCCATCCCCATTAGGGGCCACCGAGAGAAGGGTCCCCGGGAACCAGTGCCCTCACTACAAGGAACCGCCAACAGGCACCCACCACATTTTCAGAGCGTCCTCGTTCTGAGGGTTATGGATCACTGTAGAATGCGCATCAAGGCACAGCTCACTACATATGGGAACTAAAATAGAGGACGGTATACCTCAACATGGTAGGAATAATTGTCCACCACACTTGTCTTTAGAACCGGGTTACACATTATGTGACGGACCACTGAGCACCCAAACGGTTGAAATATTATGCTCGCCCACCACACGTGGGCCATGTTACCTTACGTATGGAGCACAAGGCACCACCCATAGGCACCAAAAACCTCACGGGGGTAGCACCTAGAGGGAGGCACTGAGAACACTGTTAGAAAATCCACTCCAAAGCACTACCATGCCTCCCATCCTAGCAACCGGGCACAAGCCCTCGCCAACATTGTCCATTCTTTAACTACTCAGACCAGACGCTCATGCGCCAAGCATAGATGAAGACAAACCCTTGCCTATCACCCACCAGGTGAGCCCTGGCCATTAAACACACCGCCACCCTCTTGTTCAAAAATCTCTGTTGTTACAAAATTATAAATGTCACACTTACATGTATATGCCAATATGCAACTGGATATATGATGATTATACCTAAATTTTGTAAAACCTCATCAAAACACTGTTATATCGGACACTATGTCACCTCACTTGGAATAGCTCTACACTCACATCATGTGTTTAAATAAATTACACCTTGGTAATTTAATCACAATGGCTGAATACTCTACACGGGGGGGCCTACACCAATCATTTACTGTGCACGACTCATATTTTGTTATCATATCCATTGTTATGTACAACAAAAAAACAAATTGGTAGCCTAGAAAAAGACCAGTTAGGTCGAAACACCTGTCGGCACCACTTGTTATACCATCATTTGATGGATTCATGAGAATAAAATCAGAAAATGGAAACCATGATCTTTGTGGACCTATATTCTTCATGCACCTAAGCTGAAAGCAAAGGAGGAAACCTCTGTATGCTAAACAGCATACGTGCCGAATGAGTGGAAACTAAAACAAATCTCTCTTGATACACACAGCAGGCACCACGAGCACGGGCCTCTTTTAAGTGTCTACCAAATCACTGCTAGTGCACCTTAAAATCAGAGATGGAAGGCGCGATAACCCATGGTTCCTGGTCCTCCTAACAAAGGGTTTCCTGTAGAGTTGGTCAGAATAATGAGAGAATTGTATACAAGCAACTCAGCGGTTGTAAGATGGTGTCTTGGAGGTGAAACCACAAGTAAATTCGGAATGGACAGGAGTGCGAGACAGGACTGCGTCCTTGCTCCACTCCTGTTCTGCCTGTACATCAATGAGATAATCATAGAGCTGTTGATGAGATGTCAAGCTGTTAGGTTTGATCCCCCAAAATTGGGCTCTGATGTGTACCTGGCACTGTTTTTTGCCAACGATGCTGTTCTATTAGCTACATCTCCTATGGGGATCAGGCTCTCTCTGGAGTGTTTTATTAACCAATGCACAGCACCAGGGTTGACCTTAAATACAAGCAAGACAAAAGTTCTGGTTTTTAGGCCAAGGCGATCCAGGTATTGCACAATCTCTCTGAAAGTTGAGGGCTCATACCTTGAACAGGTCTGCAATTATGTCTACCTCGGCGTCAGATTTACCGACACTGGGTCTTGGCTTGCTCATTTGGCTAAAGTGCAGGTCATCTTGGGTAAAAACAGTGGTGGGATGAGGACATTTTTCATTTTTTTTGGACCATGATGAAAGTGGTGTGTCCCCTGTGATTAGTATCTATAGCGCACAGTCGGCCTCCGCAGTTCTCTACGGCTCTGAGCTATGGGGGCACGTTAGCTGTCCGAACTTGGGGGCCATTGAGACAGTTTTAAAAAATGCTCCTGAGGCTCCCGGGAGGATTCCCAAATGCCCCCTTGTTGGTGGAATGTGGCCTTGAGCCTATATTCTAATGAGCAGGTTGGAAACTGTTTTTTTACTGGATCCGGTTATGGGTGGTGCTGCAGCTTGTAAAGTTTCATGAGGCCTACCATAACTTACTAAATTACCCTGGGGGCTCTCCATTCCCCTTGGTGATTTATATAAGGGGCCAGTGGGAAGTGCTGGGTTTTGGCAGCATGTGGCAGAGTCCTGCGGATTTATCCCCTAGCATTAAGGAAAAGGTGAAATTCGCTGTCAAACAACTCTGGTATGAGTCACCTATCAGTAATTGTTTAAAGTTAGAAATTTGGCCATATTACTGACATATGACATGAGCTTACCAGCATATTCACGTACCCTTTTTATCCAGTTTATAACAGGCACGCTCAGGACAGCGAAATTCACCTGTGGTTGGAAACCAGGGAATTTATCAATAGGTCTCCTTTGTGGTGCACATAGTGAGTGTGTGACTCATTTGCCTTTTTTTGTGATGCCTACAAAGATTTGAGGCAAGTGTATTTGTTTGTTTGTTTTATTATTTATAATGCGCAAGCGTACCCGGGGGTATCAGGGCGCAGCCTTTACAAGAATTTTCGAAGCTTAGTTACAGTACAGAGAATATACATAATGCAGGAATAAAATACACCATTGTTATATACAAGTCAGTGGTAGACTTGCAGGCCATTATATACAGGTAAACAAGAAGGCACGCAGGCAGGTAATCAGGAGGCACACGTGGTTCCAATTGTGCGGGCGGCTCTGGCACAACAAAGTCTTAGCGGGTCTCAAGTTTCAACCATGAGACTACCAGTGAGCGGAAATTCTGGTAGGGCATGTCAATTCTAAGGTTGGGTGGCAAGGAATTCCATAGCAAAGCAGCTTGTACTGGGAAGCTGTTGCCCCCTATAGTGGCCCGCTTGTAGTGGGGAACCGATAGACAATTTTTGTAAGCAGTTCTGGTGGGTCTTGATGAGGCCTGCCGGTGGAATCTGTTGATCAGGTAAGTTGGGGCAGCATTGTTCAGAGACTTATGAGTAAGTGATGCCGTTTTTAAAATAATTTTATCTTTGGTTGAGAGCCAATTGTTCTGTTGGCTGAGATTCGTGATGTGTTCCCTTCTAGAAATGCCCAAGGCTGTTCTGAGAGCATTGTTCTGAAGGGTTTGCAGTTTACTAGTGGTAGCCTTGGTAGATCCCAGGTATAGGGCGTTGCAGTAGTCAAGGCGGGACAGAATAAGGGCTCTGGCGAGTGTCAGGCAGCTGGAGTCCGACAGGAAGGGTTTGGCTGCGCGGATTAATTTGCAAGTATAAGCCGTAGAAGATGCAAGGGAGTTCACTTGTCTTTTGAAGGAAAAATTGGAGTCAAGATAGAATCCCAAGGTTTTAACCTCCTGTCGGACTTTGATGTTGTTACCGTCAATCATAAAGGAATTGTAGGCCGGGCCGAGTTTTCTTATGTTGAGTGTAGTGCCCAAGATGAGTTCTGTTTTATTATCATTCAGGCATAGTCCATGAGTGGCCATCCATGCCTGGATGATGATGTACACCCTATTTAACAAGGCCAGATCCTTTCCATAATAGTATCATCTGCGTAGTTGGTGTAGGTGATAGGTGTAGGTGATACCGAGATGATCCAGATCATCGAAAAGGGGCTTGGTAAATATGTTGTATAGTGTGGGGAGACACAGGAGGCCTGAGGGACACCGCAGGTGATAGGTGTGGGGTCTGCTGCAGCTGTGGGAGAAAAGACCCTCATGGTCCTACCGTTAAGGAAGGATGTAATCCAGGTGAGGTCCTCTGTTGAGAAGTGGGCTGCAGTGTGGAGGTGTGAACATAGGACAGAGTGATCGACCAGATCGAAGGCTGCAGATAGGTCAAGGAGAAGGAGTAAGGCGTCTTGCCCATTGTCTCTGAACGAATCGATCTGGGATTTCAAGTCAATGAGAGCGGTTTTGGTCCCATGTTGGGGCCGGAACCCGGATTGTCTAGATTCTAGGAGGTTGTGTTCTTCCAAGTGCTTCTGTATTTGTACATAGGCAACCTTGTCCAGAATTTTTAGTAGGAAAGGAACGGTTGTTATGGGTCGGTAGTTGATGGGTATGGCAGGGTCTAGAGTGGGTTTTTTCAATAATGGGAGTACCCAGGATTGTTTTAAGTTAGTAGGGACGGATCCAGTGACGAAGGAGGCATTGATCAATTTTGTGATAAAAGGGGAGAGGACCCGGGCAGCATCTTTGATGAGCTGAGCAGGGCACAGGTCTCCCTGGCAATTGGACGGTTTCAGAGATAGGATGATTTTTTCCACTTCCAGAATATTGACTTTGGCAAATTGGAAGCGGACTAAGTCAGTGGGCATGGGTTTATCATGGATTTTTGAGTTGGGAGTGTTATTGAGGGACGCTCTTTTGTTGGAGATTTTACTTTGAAGAGTCACAATCTTATTTGCTAGGGCATTTTGAATTTCTGAGCACCAACTTTTATCTTTAGTGCAAGTATCCAGGGTGCCATAGGGGTTTCTATTTCTTTAAGGATTGAAAAAAGTTCTTTCATATTAGATTTGGGTTGGGATATGCGAGAGTCAAATGAAGTACGTTTGGCCAAGTAAATTTCTTTTTTGTACAGTGTAGTTAGTTTGGAGAGTTTGAGTTTGTTGGAGTCTGAAGGGGATTTTTTCCAAATGGCCTCACAGCTTCTTTTTTGCTGTCTTAGGTTTTTGAGGAATGGAGTATACCATTTGTTTAGGTGCGTTTTTGGTTTACTGGATCTGAGTTTAAGGGGGGGCGATACGGTCCAGTGAAGTGGCCATAACCTTGTTATATTCTTCGACCAGGGACTCAGGGTCTAGGTCGTCTGACAATGTATTGAGAGTGGGGAGTATATTAGGGTTAAGTCTTTCTGCTGTCATATTTTTCTTGTTTCTGGTGAGGGTCGGTGGGGCCTTGATAGTGCGCTGAGGTGGTGGTCTATCAGTAGAGAGCATAAATGATATTAAATGGTGGTCAGTCCAAGCTAGAGGTGAGATATTTGTGATATTCGCTAGGCAGTTGTGGTCGGCCACCCAGTCGAGTATTCTGCCTTTTGAATGTGTTGGTAAAGTGCATCTTTGCACGAAGCCTAATTCAGTGAGAGTTTTGGCTATAATGCTGGCAGGAAGGTCTTCCGGGTCATTGTAGCCCAAGTTGAAGTCTCCTAGGATGAGTGCTTGGGTCGGGCTCTTAAGGTTGCTAGCTAGAATAGAGTTAAGGTCTTCATCGAAGGAACCAATGGAGCCTGGTGGGCGGTAGATCAAATCGATGTTAAGGGTTTGGGTGTTTGTGAGGGGTATTTTGACTGCTAGTGTTCCACAAGAGGGGGTATCTATAGTGGTGGCTAGTCTCAAGGTAAGACTGCACTTATGGATGATGGCGACACCACCTCCTCTCGAGTTGGGACAGTCTTGTCTCTGGATGGTGTAATTGTCAGGGATAGCCAGCATGAGCATAGGGCCTGCTGCTGGGTGTAGCCAAGTTTCGGTGATGGCGAGGAAGTCAAGGTCTTCTGTCAGTATTAAGTCTGCGATTTCTAAAGCATGAGCTACCAACGATCTGGCGTTGATCAAAGCTCCCTTGATCTTAGGGCTGACTGTGTTATTGGGAGTGAAGTTTCTCTTTTCTGAGGTGGTAGTATGGTGCTTGTCCTGTGGGAGTTCGGGAGTGCCCAAGTTGAAGGAATTAAGAGAGGGTGTAGAATGGAGTTTTTGTGAAAGGTTACTGATTTGTGTGGCTAAATTCGGTCGGTCTGGTTGTGTTCTATGGTTTTGTATGTTGGGCAGTGAGCGGGCCAGGGGCTCATGGATTTTGGCTAGCCTGGCTCTAAGTCCTAGGTTCCTTTCTATAGTGGTACGAGGGTGACTAGAGGGTGGCAGTGCCTGAGGGTCATTTAAGGCTAAATGAGGTACTTGGTTATTGAGTGTAGGTAAGGCTGGCAAATTAAGTAGAAGTATTTACTTTCACTCATTAAAAAAAATCTGGTGTCACCCGCGTTATGGATGCTGTCATATTATGCAAATCAACTGTACTGACCAATGATGTGTACTTTGTGGCAAAATGTATCCATCGAGCCTGGCTACGTAGGAACTTTTTAATTAGGCATTTGCACTCTGGTTTATCGGCCTCCTTATTTTATATCTTTTAAATCTTCATGCACTGCTTTTTATGATATAATTTGGATATATTTTTCTGTTTTGGCTGATGGTATAATGCTGAATAAAGCAAAATGACTGACTGATGGTTATTCTTTCCAAAGTGTTAAGCACTGTGCAGAAGGCCTAAGGTTTTATACAGACTTCAAGTAAGACATTCCCTTTATAGACAAGTGATTTTTTACATGGTGGTCCTCCTTCAGGTAGGCAGGCATCCACGGTGTCTATTGCTCATTGGGTGGTGCTCTCCTTTCTGCAATATATAGACTTTCTAACCCTCCCTTCTATGAAGGTAGGGGCCACTTCTGATGCTTTCAAGTCATATCTCTCTCTAGTAGCCACATGGTCACCCCTTAAGGGGTCAGGTAAACTACTGTCACATGCTCAACTGGGTGAAGCCACCCCAAAGAGCATCTTTAATTAAAAGTAGGAAGTGCTCTCCAGCCCCCCATCAAACTCTCATGCGAATAGTCTGCAGGACAGGGATTGGAGGTAACATCAAGTATGAGTTACTCCCCTTAGTGTCTTCTGTATGCTAGTCCTTAGTTCCTCTTCCTCCAGACAAACGTGCATTCAGTCCCCCCTCTTGCGGTGCCCGAAGCCAAGCATATGCCGGGGACCTCTCTAAAAAACAAGCTTCCTGTTGGGCAAGGTCGTTTGGCCTGTTCAAATACTTGGTCATTCAGCCAAGAGCACCCAAGACTCTGGCGAAAGCGGGAAGAACTACTGCCAACAGAACTGTCACCACAATGAGTAACTTGTAGCTAGTTGTCTCTTAATCATCAGGTGCTGTATCACTTGAGCGGTAATCATAGTCTTGCCTGCTAGTGCCATTATAATAGTAGTGCTTGGCTCTCATTCCTCCTATGGCTGTGTGACTTCAATAGCAGCCCAGCGCTGGCCCACAGGTATCACTGTAAGAGCGCTTGGTGATCAGTACGGCAGCAAAATTCCCAGATATGGAGAGCAGGTGTCACTGTGATGAAAGTTCAATTTGCTGCCTCACATTCTCTGAGCTCTTTTCTTCCTTTTGCCCTTTTGTCAATGTGTAATCTCTCTTTCTTTCTAGGGTTCGGCATGACCACGCCTGCCACCACCATGGGCAAGATCTTCCTCATCTTCTATGGTATGATCGGCTGCTCCAGCACCATCCTCTTCTTCAACCTCTTCCTAGAGCGCATCATCACCTTGCTGGGTGTGGCCATGCGTGCCTTTCGCCTGCACCAGCTGAGGAGCCATGGTGTCTTCCCACGCCCCCTGCCAGCCGCAGTGGAGGAGGAGCGAGGCAACCTGTCGGGCTGGAAGCCCTCGGTCTACAATGTCATGTTGATCCTTGGCTTGGGAGCCTTGGTGATCTCGTGCTGTGCCTCCGCCATGTACAGTCCCCAAGAGGGCTGGAGCTATGTGGACTCCTTGTACTTTTGCTTTGTGACATTTAGTACCATTGGCTTTGGTGACCTGGTTAGTGGACAGCTGCGTGCCTATGAAGGCCAAGGCCTGTATGGTGCAGGCAATTTCCTTTTCATCCTGCTGGGCGTCTGCTGCATCTACTCGCTCTTCAACGTCATATCGATAGTCATTAAGCAAGTTCTCAACTGGCTGCTGCGATGGTGCTGCCCTTGTCGGAGGGTGCAAGGCCGCCACCGGGCATGCCGGCGGGCAGGGCGCCGGCATCACCGTGTTGTGGCTCCCACCTTAGCTGGCCGCCCCCCACGCAGTGAGATCTCTATGGACACAGAGGCGGTGTATGAGAGTGAGGCAGATGCCAGGCGTACCTCTCCAGACCTGAGTGGCCACGATTTCTCTTCTGCAGGCATACCAGGCAGTGACGGTAAAGTCGTCACATCTGAGGTGGGCAACGGGCACCTGAAAGTGGCCTGGAAGGACCAGACAGATGCTCTACCCAACACTGGCGCACATGAGGGTGGGGATTGTGAGCGTCAGAGGGGGCTTCTCAGTGACATTGGGTCTTTAGCTGTCATGAATAACAAACTGGCTGAGACGAGTAGCAGTCGCTGCCACAGCGGATTGACGTCCTCCATTCTGGTCAGTGGAAGACATATTGAGACTATAGAGCACCAGAACAGATTATCGAGCTGCCAGAGTTCACCAGCGAGCATCCATATAGATCATTGCCAGAGGACTGATCAAACACCTGTGACTTCTAAAGACAGCCATGGGGAAAGGATTGACCTAGAGGTGCCATCTTCCAGTGGCGTTGAATCCTTGGCCAATGCCAACAGAAGTCTAGTTACATGCGGTGACAGGAGAGGCCAAAACGGGGCTGCCTCCAGTGGCATTGGCTCTTTATTCCTTCAGGCGTGTGCTAGTGACAGCAGACCAAAACTTTGCAAGCAACCATCAAAGGATCAGGACTCTGACTTTGTAGAACCAGAGTGCAGTGACCACAGAGGTGGCCGGCTTAAGTGTCCTACCAGGGCCTTTATTGATGAGAGTGGCTCCACAGTGGCCCCTCATCCACGATCGCTGGCATTCCTCAACCGGAAGCTAGTTCAGTCTAACAGCGTGGACAGCACCCAGGACACGGCCACTGAGGGTCGTGCCGTGGCACTGCGAAAGAACTGGTGTAACCATCGTCGGCCAGAAGGTTCTACTGGGCAGCTTCTGAAGGATGTGGGCTCATTGGCAGTCATGAACGATAGATTTGCTGAGACCACAAGCAAAAGAAAAATGCAGGCAAAGTCTAAGGCATCAGAAGATCTGGATGACACCTAAGTCTTCGATCAAAACCCCATCGGTCATTTGGTCAACACATTGTCAGGCCTATGGATATGCCATCACATGGTCCTTAAAGCCCAATGATTTTAGCAGTGAAAAGTGGTACCCAGTGGAGAACATCAGTGGGATAGCCTTAATGCCCAGTGGATGTATTTGTGAAATGTTAATCTAGCGAATACAACAGATACATAATCAGGTTATCCCCAAGTCAGAGAATTTATCAGCTAAACTTGGGGCACAGAGGGTACAATGGATGTATCAGTGGGACATAGCACCCTATGGGCCAGATGCAGATACCAACGTCTCATGGTACTCAAAGCGTACAGCAGATGAAGCCGTGAAACGTGTGTTCAGCTTGCTCCGTGGATCGATCAGTGATGCGTAGCACTTCGAGAGGGTTGCATCAATGGTGCATGTAATCAACTAATGGATGTTTCACTGCTGTTAGTAGCCATAAAGGAACATATTAATGATGTAGGGCACTCCAGAGAGGAATGTATAGATGGATGTGGATTTACGTATGTATCAGAATGTCACCTTTGTAATTTATGCCATCAGCAAAAGCCAAGCAAATTGTTTGCCAGGCTATGCAGACAGGTTCAACAACTGGAAAAGACATACACCATTGTATTTATATAGTGCCTCTGCCCTGTTATTTTTCTACGGGAACACAGGGACACCAAACTCTGGATATGGGTAAATGTTGTAACCCCCACCTGGCTATTGGTAACGAGGGTAACCCCAACATGATTAGGGTAAACCAGTACACTCCTTAACTGCTTATGGATAAATAGGGTAATCCCAAACCTGGTTATGAAAAAACAGGGCAATCTCACTCTGGGTTTGGAAAAGAGGGTAACCCCAGACTTGGTTGAGGTGAAACAGAGTAACTTCCTTAATACATGAATTACATAGCCGACATCTCGAAAGACCATCTACCCACCGAACACCCAGAGCCTTGCGCTGTGCTAATGACATTCCCGCCAATTCCTGGCGATGGGCACACTGTGACCCAATGTTCTACACTCCCACTTCCCAATCACAGCGGGTGGAACCAGTGAGCCTCCTACAAGAAGGCGGCCACGGAAGGCTTTCTTTCACGAAGGCCACACAGCCCCACCTCGCCAACTCGAGCTCTTCAGAAGTTGCTCTGCCTGCTTTGGTGCCATCTGCCTTGAAATGATCTTCAGGTGTCTAAAACGCTACTGGGTGGGCAATAGATTCATCGCAAATGCCGAAGGGTGCCCCCAATGATCACATTCAGGGGCCTCCCCCCTGGAACAACCACAGGGATATTTGGTCACACAATGGAGTTAATACTTTTCCATGGGATCATGGCGCCCTTGTACACTTCAGGAAGATATCAAATCTAGTGGGAAACTGCATACTAATCTTACGCTAGCAAACACCTAGTTCCCGCAGAGCAGAGGCTATAGGACAAGAGTAGCCCTGGGCCCCTGTCAATGCGCAGTATTCACTACTCCTGGCAACCGGCAGCGTGGCGGGCATGAAAGCACCAAGGCTGGGTTCACTATCTTGGTTTCAGATGGGCCGGCTCATTCTTCGTGGTCTCCATGGCAGGTAGTGGCGTTGTGGACCAATCCGTGTTTTTTGTTGTGTTTGTACGGAGGGGCAATTGAAGCAACAGTGTGCTCCCCCACAGGGAGGGCACCCACTCAAAAACCACCCACTTGTGGACAGTAGCAGCCTCCATGCCAGTACAGGCAGAGAATGCCAAGGAATGTGGGCGAAAACCAGGGCCTCATTGGGGATTCCTGGGCCGGGTGTTCCCTTCAAGAATACCATGTGCAGTAATTACTGCTAGCATATGCCGTAACCTGTGGTGCCAGCGCTCAGGGTACGTTTACTGCGCTATGTCGGTTAAAAAACATATCGATATGCAGTATTTTCTAAATACTGCAAGTGGTGAAAAAGAATAGTGCATGCAGTTGTTTGTACTCCTTGTTTTTTTCTATTATACATTTTAAATTATACACATGCCTGCAACTGCACGAGGCACTGCAGCAGGTCACATTATAGTTGGTCAGTGGTAAAAAATAAATAATAATGAAAAAACACACAATCCATGGAATCACTTTTGCGCATTGTTCCTTGCCACGCAATTTTTTGTCCCGCAAGAGAAAAGATGCGCCTGTGGGAGGAAGCTTCTGAAGCAAGGTGCGAAAAAGGGTTTAAATACACCTCTTAGGTGGAGACGGAATGTGAGGTATTTAGAAGTTATTTCTACCCGATGTTCTACGGTGAATATCGCATGTGATGCTCTACTCATAATGAGGGAGATGGTAAAAGCGGGGAGGCTGCCACATTTAGAATGAGGGAGGTAATAAATATCAGCCACAGCAGCAGCTAGTTTGTCACCCACATAGGGGGTGGGTAAAAAGCACGGTCGGACTGGGCCATAAAATTGTCTGGGGCCACCAATGAAAAAGTGGCCCCTCCGTTGCAAATGACTATTCATTTCTTTTGTGACATTGTCTGCATAGTACCCAAGGGGCAGTTTTTTTGATAAAACGTGATGCAAATTGTTCATTTTAAAGAATGTGTACTCAGCAACACTGGTCAAACCGATTAGCCGCATAGTGAAGCACTCATGAAACTGGCCCACATTATTTGCCAAAAATCTTGCCCACTTTGATTTAAAAAAAAAACGTGCCCACACCAGCATTTTGCGTTTTTGGTTCGGCCATGGGCCTATTGCCCTATAGGCCAGTCCGAGCCTGGTAAAAGGCAGCTTTATCAATAGTAGTTGGAGGTAGCGGAAAGGGGAGTAGATGGGGCCATCACCAGTAATCCCCACTCACCTGAAAACAATGCCGCGCCCGCCATTTTTACTGACGAGGCGCCATTTTTACCGACGAGGCGACGACATTCTAGCCACGTCACTCTCACAGAAACGTGTGAAATGCAGCCCGTTTTGTATAATTACACCAAAACTCATGATACGAGCCACACTCTATCATCCCAGATTCAAAATACATCAGACCATCAAGGAAACTCTGCAGCTCAAAATTACTAACTAAATCCACCCCGACGCCCCCCGCCCCGAACCCCCTTCTCCCCCCCACCTATTTCTCTGCAGTGCACAGCATCCTCCGTAATCCAGCAATATACAGTGGTGCCTTTTACATCTCACAATATTCCTTGGCCGAGCAAGCCAGCATCGGTCTAGTCCAAAAACATAACCAGCAGGCCTCAAACCGGGAGTTAATTTATCCCCACCGCCTCGGTAACTGGAAAACCAATCTCTCCTGCAGCATGACTCCGTTCTAGATACACATGCTTTGCAAACTCCTCATATGGCCATGGTGTCTGTCAAGGGAGCACGTGTAGCCTCCACAACAGGAACTCCAAAATGTATTGTGAATTGGCAGCATTGTCGGAGTGATCAAGTCCAGCGTTACTTCTTTTGGCGGGATTTTGACTCAGTGGAGAGAAGGTCCAAGTCGTATATCTCAGGGCCTTGTCCCACAGATTGACTGGGTGTCCTTCACCATTCAGGGAGTGGGACAAAGACCTTTGCTACAAAAGTAAAGTAAAAATGCAATTTTGAAAGAAAATGCAGGCAGTGCCAACCAGTCCCCAGCACCACGTTCATAAGTTCGTCCCTTTTCTACGTTTGAGGTGGAACATCATTGGCGTTGCAATGTGTGTGCAGGCTTGCCTTTCCAGGGTTCCATGTAATAATGTCACCACAAAAATCTCGCCATGCAAAAATATCGCCGAAAAATGGGCGTGGCGACATTATTGCATGGAACATTGGGGGGGGGGGGGACACCCCCGCAACCCCCAAACTTTTTTTTTCTTTTTTTTTTGCCCCTGTCCCCATATATATGGTCACCCATATAATATCGCCACAACCTTTTCCCGGCGATATTATTTACGGCGACCATATATATATATGGGGATAATATTACCTGATATCCTTTCCAGCACATTTTCCTGTATAAATGTGTTCATCTATTGACTCCCCCCTTCTCAATCCCTCTTACTACTACTATCCACAGACTAAGGACTGGCGACACCCTGGCGAGGTCACAATATGCTACGTTTCAGACAAGGCTCGGGCACTGGAAGACCACTACGGTGGTGATGGGTGCTGTATATATATATATTGATATGGTGGTAGTGGACGTTATCCAGTGTGCCAACCCTTGGTGTTAAATAATTGAGACCTAAGATATCTTTTAATTTTTGAAAAATTAACACAATGGAGTGGCCTGGCAGCATAACCTAGCAATGACTGATATCCACTAATCAGTCCGTTATTAAAGTAGATAACGTGGGTATGTCAGGTTGCTTGCGCCCATCCCTTTAGGTAAAGCAAGAAATCTTACAAGTGAGAATTATAAAAGGTATTTTATTGGTTCTAGACCAAGGTAAATTTAAACTGTTTAGAAGGTGCCAACATACTCCATTGGGTGCACATGCAGTTGTTTTGCCCTTACCCGGGCTTTCTCAAGGCACAATTACATTGCTAATGTGTGCAATACAATATTCTGTATGTGACTCAATTAGTATACGTAATACATAGTCAGATACTATGGTGAGACCTGGTTAAGTCTTACCTAAAGAAATGTTATAGGATTCCGTACTTTCTTGCAATGGCAAAACTATAAAGAAATGCAAAACCACGTTGGTCAGTCTTTGGATTTAATCGTGCAAAGGTGGCATGATCATACTCCTGGTCTAATTTGCTTTACCTAGTGTTGTTCAGAGGCAGGGAGTCAGGGGTTCTCATGGGTTATTTAGTTTATCGTCTTGGTAGTAATTCCAATTGTTCCTCTGCATAGTGTATCTGTAAATAAGCCAGACTGAGCCTTAGTCTGGTTCGCCTGGCATGATGGCAAATTTAGGATGGTCATTGGCCTATTTTGAATGTAAATCAGCCCTCGCGGAACACTGGCAAAAGGAGCACACCACAGACTAAAAAAAAGACATCAAATTCTTCGGGTGAAACAGATCAAACTGGATGCTAGATTGGGGGACCAAGAAAAGACTACGTCAGCAAGAAGCTAAACTAATTTGTAAAACTAACAATATCAGAAGGCCTCAACACGGATAATTTATTTATTTGCATAATGAAATACATTACTTCCTGTGATTGTGATAACAATGATAAGACACCATACCATAGAAAGCAAAGGACTGAAGATTCCATACATCTCTGGTCCCAACTGAAACAAGGACCCTTTCTTTCTACGTGACTACATCTTGAATGACTACAAACTTCACAATCTCCCAAACGACAACACTGTGGGCCTCATCACGAGTGGGGTGGTAACGCCGGCTCTAATAGTGCTGGCGCTATCTGCCCTACCGCCAAACCCCCCGGCGCTATTAGCGCTGGATCACAGGTTTGGCAGTATTGGAAGTTCCCATTCCCCATTGAGCCCATTCGGGAATGCGCCATTCCCCATTGGGCTCAATGGGGAAATTTCGTGCTCATACCGGCTGCGGATTTCCCGCCGGCGGTATGAGCGTGAATTTTTCAGTGGATTTCCCCCCAGCTCAGAGCTGGGGAGAAATCCACCGAAGCCCTGATTTGGCGGACCCTTAAATCCGGCGGTAATAGCGCTACCGCTGGATTTAAGGGTTACCGCCAAACTCGTGATGAGGCCCTATATCCCCTCCTGAGACCAAGAGACTGAAGGACAATCCAACCCACCACAATCACCATTCAATAATCACCATTGTTAACATGACTATACTCCTAAACCAGCTGGACCAGAGACACTTTGAATTTACTGTAAAAGATCCTTAATATTGATGCAATAGCAAAGGCTTGCGTTGGACAATGTTAAGCGGCATCATGAACAAGACTAAAGAAGGGTACAGTTGCGATAGTCATCGCATAAGAACCACTCATCAAATACACACCAGGCTGCAATAGCAGAATCTAAATATATGAATACTCAAGCTGAACTTTTAATGCGAAAATCAGCAAAGCCGCATGGTAATAAATAAACAGATCCAATGAAAACGAATTGGACAAAAATGGGTGTTATTAGCAACATAGAACAATACTGGTCTGAGACCTCCACTCAACAATTGGTCAAGATTTCAACTCACATCTAACAGACAATAGTCTGGAATATCTATACAGACTATCAAGGGCCTCAAATATTCTGAAAGAAATCCTTGAATATTTTTTATCAATGGAATAGCCAAGATAGCAAATTAGATGCCACCAATCGCTGCAATAATCCATAATACTAAAAAAGGCAATCGATATCCAATTAGCTTGATTATAGGTGAAATATATTTGCCCAATTAGGACCAGCTCCTTCGAGGTAAGATTAGTGTGGATGGACCAAACCATTGAGGTAGTGTAAATAACAAAGGTTTCAGAATAACTCACTCATTTAGCAAGCCAAGATTAGGCACGTGACCGTATATGTTGTGTAAATAGTGTTTTTTTTAAATAATAGCACGCATGGACTATTTCATACCAGTACAAGTACCTAAAACTAAGAGTTCCATCCGCGATCACGGCTACATTAAAGCTGGCCATTGATGCTGATGACATCACCGGGCTACGGCGGGTGATGTCATCACATCAGCAGCCCGTTAAAATCCACTTTCAGGATGGTGGCGACCGAATCACAAGCAGAGCGCACCACCCTGAAAGAAGTCAGCCCCAATAAGGACCATGAAACTCTACTAAGTAAGGAGTGGACAGATTGCCAAACCCGAAATTCAGTTTAAGGCATTGTTAGCTTTAAAAGGGATAACATCACTTCAATGGAAGTAATATTTTGCCCAATCCAATGCAGACTAATCCTAAGGAGGAGCTGGTGAATTGCTTAACAGAATATTTGGTGTAATGCATTTGAACAAAGTTGCATTAATGGGATAAAGTTCATTGCAATGGTATTAATACTTAGCACCATCCATTTGCAGATTAACCTCAATGAGCACTACCTAGAAGTTACACTAAGAAGATGATCCCAACATGCACCTTACTGTTATACTAAGGTAAGATACTGCAAGGCAGCAAAATCGGCCAAGGACCATCCTGAAATTGGTATCATGCCAGGCAAAGCAGCCTAATGCTCACTCTGACTTATTTACAGATATACTTTGCAAAGGAACGATTGTAATTACTACCTAGAAGATCAACTAAATAACCCCTGAGAATCACTGACTCTGAATAACACAAGGTAAACCAAATTAGACCAGGAGTATGATCATGCCGCCTTTGCATGATTAAATCCAAAGACTGACCAACGTGGTTTTGCATTTCTTTAGAAATTGTAAAGGTTTTCCATTGCAAGGAAATATGGAATCCAATGACATTTCTTTAGGTAAGAATTAGCCAGGACTCGCCATAGTATCGGACTTCACTTGACTTAACGGATGATATACCCAACCCTGACCTAACTAACACTACTCTGCTCTATTTGTCCTCTTCCTTCTCTTCCCCCCTTCCTACAAACAGCTTGGCAATTGAATCTTAGTTGCTTAGAATAGAATGCACATCTATGTATGAAATACTTATGCATGATTACTATAAGACAAAAGTTCAATGCACTTGAAATATGTATTACGTGTAAAATATGTACAGGAGTGTACTAATTGAGTCACATACACAATATTGTATCGCACACATCATCACTGTAATTTTGCCTTGAGAAAGCCCGGGTAAGGGCGAAATAAATGCACGTGCCTCCAAATGGAGTATGCTGGCATCTTCTAAACAATTTTAATCTACCTTGGTTTAGAACCAATAAAATACGTTTTATAATTCTCACTTTACAGATTTTAAAGGGCGAGGCGCAAGCAACCTAACATACCCACATTATCAGCTGTATATACATTGGATAACATAACACATGGCTGTCGTTTGCTCCTGCCATGAGGCACTTTGCACTTGTTTCAAGATTCTTGTCCTCCAAGGCCCACTTTTTGGAAGCTGCAGTGCGTGGGTTCTGACAAGGCCAGTGGTGGAAGTGGGGAAAGGAATAAGTGGTACTCTGGCTGCACCCAAAAAGAAGGGACTGGGATGGCCGGACAGCTGGCGGAGAGGGGCCGGGGGGTAGGGGGCTGGTGTTGGACCAGGATCACAAACTTTGGCTGAATACCCAGAAAGTGTGAGTCTGTGGTCTTAAATGTAGCAGCAACTGAAGAAGAGGATGGAGACAGATATCAGTAGGACTGTAGACCCACACAACGACCTAGTGGGCATGTTTCTTGGCCTATTGATCCTGTCCCATTCCCAAGGTGAGAGGATTTGGACCCATCTAGCGCTCCGGTCACAGGCCTACCTTGGGCGCTGGGAAACAGGCACTTTGACATCTTCTGGGGTGAGACTGCCACTGTGCTCATTAATGCACCTCCGCATTTGCCCCGTGTCAAGGATACAATGCTGCTCTAGTAACCACACCTGGCAATTCTGGAGCCTTTTCAGGAGGTGTGCACTGGGCAGGTTTCTTTCCCAGCGGTTCTCGATCAATAGATTCTGCACTGCTAGCCGTTTCTCAAGGCCATGCCAATCAGGCTATTTTAGGGACATGTGCCACTTTTATAGAGTTTCCATTAAATCCAGACAGGTTACCTTCCAGGTGATCTACCAGGTAGGTTATCCTCCAGCTGACCACAGCTCCCCCACCCCCCTCCACCCACCAACCATTCAGCCCATGGACCACCAGGAAAACTGTCAAAGTCACTTCAGGCTATATCCCCCACCCCCCGCCCACCAGCACCCAGTGCAAGCAAAGCAGTCATCTCTCCCCCAGGTAACACTGTGGTGGTGGTGAGGGGGATTGTCTAGCCAACGTAAGTTTCTCTAGAGTGTTGGAAAACACTGTGCTTTATCAGGGCACATCGTTGGCAAAGCCTTCCAATTTTAGCAGATTAAGCTCCAAATAAGCCACCCCTCAACAAGCTGACTTTCTAAAAGGTTGCCACCAAGCCGTGGCTCCTGGAATTCTGTTGCCAAGAATAGATGGATTCAGAAAGCCCAGAGAAGGGGACATCTGTGTTTCCTCTCACCCCTTGAGTAGTCGTGTGTAGTTTTGATGCCAAGACACTGTTTCTTCATCCTCATTTTCCCCAATAAGAGGATCGAAATGCATGACTTCTATTGGAATGCCAATCTATGCAAATGCCTCTTGCCAGCTGCAAAAAAAATCCTGCATTTTGCAAAGAAATGGACAGGCCCAACAGGGGAAGGAGAGCTTCCAGGGGGCTCGCCTGGCCCACCTACAAAGACAATGTGTAGGGTTTTTGGTGCCCACCAACAGACTGGCAGCTCTGCCTGTCTCAAGAGTAACTGTGTGCTGACAAGTACGGCTCCAGTATTCTTACCTCATTATGGCGGTGCAGAAAGCGTTCTGGGTGGCCCTTTTGATTGTTAAATCTTCTTTTCATCTACCACAGACAACATTCATATTCAATGTAGGACATGGCAATGATATCAAAACCCCTCTGTAATGCAGGTCTCATGTACTCACGCCCAGAGCCATGTCTCTGGGACACACCGCCAGGGTCTCTGGTTCTCTTTCCAGCTTTGCCACCTCAGGTCAGGGCATGAAAGATTTTGCAGGGACCGAAGGAGGAAGTACCAGATGTCTAAATGCGTTGACATCCGGTGCCCCCCCGCCCGGAGTAAAAGAAGCAGGCCCGACTATACTTTGTGATTGGAGACTGCTCTGCCCCTGTTTAGGGGGACGTTTCTTGGTCTTCCCGGCTTGGATAGAGATTATACTGGAGCATGTGAGCGGACAGAGGATGGGACCCCTTTTTCTTCTGCCTCCCTTGCTCCATCGTACTTGCACCCCGCCTTGGCAGAGATGCCGCCTAATGAACTGTGGACCAGAGAGCGACAGCCAGAAAAGGAATCTGCTCCATGGTGCTGCTCCCCCTCTATGGAGTAGACCAAGGAATCAGAGGCCTGTGGCACCATCCATGACCATCCTCCTTCAGCATGTTCTTCTTTAGCATGGCCTCGGTCATGCTGGGGACCCCGTTACAAAGCGTGTACACTCTTCAGATGATGGACTGCCCTCTATTCCTGAGGTATGCACATCAACACAACCCCAGCAGGTAGCCACTCAGGACGCATTTCAATATTCTGGCCATTTGGGTCCATTACTAATACAATGTGCTTCCCTTCTGCCTGAGCTTGGCACCCCAGATCTTTGGCAGTGGTGGTGCCCTTGAGCTAGGAAGGTATCTACACCTGCGGGAATGACTGCCTGATGAGATCTTGCTCACCCGCGGACGCTCTATGCATCAGATAATAACACTGCTGCTCCACCTTAGGTTCGATGAATAGCTCCAAGCAATTGCGGGTCTTTACCTAGTTGAAGAATTTGACTTGGAAAATGTTGGACACAGATGTGGTGAAATGTATTGCCTGGAGCAATGCATTATGTGATTTGACAAGTGTGGCTCCATTTGCTGACCTGTCTAACTTCTGACGGCTTTGAGGTTCATGGCCTCCTGCACCCATGTTCTTCCTTGTGACCAAATCACAATAGGTTATGTTTGGCTGGAGTTGTCTCAGTGCCGCAATCAATAGAGGATTACCCTTAGTTCCTCAAAGTAAACGAGTCAGGATCAGCATTGGGCAGCTCCCCAGAAGCAGACTTCTGGTCAGGACTCACTATATCTTCCCAGAAGCATCCCCAGCACTGGATGTTTCCGAAAACGAGTGGGAGATCCAGTTGGGGGGAGGGGATATACGATCTTTGGTTAATGTCAAACCAGGCACTTTCTCGAGTTGACTGTGACCTTCTTGGCATTGACATTGAGACGTCATTTCACCAAAATGCCAGGAGTAGCTGAAGTGATAACACATGACACTTGACCTCTGATGACATCACAGGAAGTGTTGTAATTTGACCCTACCCTGAAGTGACATCACAGGAAGCGATGGAACATGACCTTTCACCCCTTGACAAAACAGGAAGTGGCATCACATAGCATTGTTCCTAAGTACACTACGAAAAATATGGTTACGATAGCACTGTAATGTGATATACATTTCATACAAGAATGGATCACCATTTGTATCATTAAAATCGGTGTGTATAGGTCCATATAACGAAATTATTGTGAGTGCAAGCAGACGTCCAAGGCGGAATGATGCGTTATATAGCACTTACACTTAAGGGCTTTATATAAAACAAATATACATACAATATCACCCAGCCTCTGCTGGTAGTCATTTATCAAGATCATAAGGATGAAAGGCTGCATTGGCCTTGCCGGGATTCGAACTTGCAGATCACACGCACACATAGAAGCAGCGGGCACTCATCCCACTGAGCTATCTTACTGGCTGTAGCGATCTTACCGGCTGTAGTAAAATGAGCAATTACATGTCTGAATGTTCTCAAAGTCAGAAAGCAAATTACACACTAGTGGATACCATTCAACTGGGAACTGAGATTTAACAGCAGGCCAGTTCATCTGCAGGTCTGGCGCAAAGTTGGCCACATGTCAAGCCTGCGTGGATCTACTTGTCAGGCTTCAGAGGTTGACAAAATACATACCATTAGGGTGGTTCATAAATGTGCATTAAACAATTTAGAGTAGCGCATGGAAAGCAGCGCACTCACACAGCATCCCGTACTCTTGACACTCGTTACCTCATGCATGCCAACAACCATCCTGAACAGCATGCCATGGAGATAGGAAAGATAGACACATTACAACAAAGCATTCATTGCAGCACGATTAAATCAAGGGTCACTGTGTGCTATGGTCAAACATTTCTACACTGTACACAAGCTTTTCGGCACAAGGATCTTGTCAGGTGACCGAGGACACCGATATGGAATGTTTTGGGATGATCGTAACAGAGACAACAGCAAAAGAAATGCTATAACTGCAACTTGTGAAAAGCAAAGCACAGTCTGAAATGGATCCGTATTCTACTGTAACGCTTTTTGGACGTTTTTGTCTGCATTGTGAATTTGAGGCGTTTAAGAACAGCCTAAATCAGTGACTCGCCCCCTGAAGTGCACCTGAAAAACATTTAATGAATGTAGCAAATACTGCATAGAAAATTATTTGCTATTCCTATTCATTCTTATTTACGGTCACTGCTCAAAGTGTTACACTTGTGGAACCCCCTGTTTTTCTTTTTTAAAGAGGCCTGAACAAGAAAACCAGCCACTACAGAAATAAAGAGCTACAAGGTGCTACCCACAGCACAGGAGCTTCAATTAAAAAAAAAAAAATAATAATCTTTTTTTTTTGGGGGTCGCAAGGGAGACCAAAGGGGTTCTGGCGACCCCAAATGACATCCCTGCATTGACCGCTATCTCTCATTGGTGCATTGCAGGAGAGCTCTAGTCTCCACTCACCACACCACAGCAATGTTTTACATCAACAAGCGGGGAGGT
Organism: Ambystoma mexicanum; assembly: GCF_040938575.1. Taxonomy (NCBI): domain Eukaryota; kingdom Metazoa; phylum Chordata; class Amphibia; order Caudata; family Ambystomatidae; genus Ambystoma; species Ambystoma mexicanum. The sequence goes on along the minus strand of NC_090923.1, from coordinate 1,120,188,139 downwards.
GCTCGCTCCCACCACTTTTACAGGCCAGTAGTGGATCTCCGGACCTAAGCTGTGAGCGAGGGTATGCGTTTTTCCTTATGTCCCCTTTCGGGCGATCAGCACACACAATTAGGCTGCATCAGGTCATTTATCTGTGCCCGCCCTCACCCTAACCACCCCCCTCCTTCCCCCCCACATGTTGCTGCACTAAGAGAAGTGGGGGAAACCAAGTATTGATTTGCTTGCCTCTAGTCGCAGTGCGGCAGTACTGCTGGCGCCATACGACCATTGCGAGCATCTGTAGCCCCTCCACTAACACGCAGGTTTCATTTTCCTTACGGGCTGTAAAACCCATGATCAGGCACAGTGGTAAAACAGGTGGCATTTGAATAAACAGACCGTTTGACCATTGCTGACTCCTCGCAGGGTCCGACATGCAAACTAAACGCATCGGAACCAGGGCTCCAGATAAGATTTAGAGGTAGGAGTATTTTACTCCCTACTATTGGAATGTGGGATTAAAAGTATTTTGAAGAAAGGAAGTTCACATTGGCGACTTGGGGATTTGCTAGGCAAGCATACATATAATTTGCATTTGTAAGCATAGGCATTTTTATTTCAACATATAAATAAAAATAATGTTTTCCTTTTTAAAAACCTTATAGGCCCTCTTCAGTCAGATAACAGAGCAGTTGAGCTCTTCTGGCGCCATGTGCCGGTGATGCCTTTTAGGTGAGCAGACCAAGAGTGGTGCAGGCGGCACTGCTCTGGATGTGTTCAAAGCATTTGCCGATGTTTAAGTAGTAAAACAGGGAAGTGCAGCTCTTGTATGAAGGGCGGATCTAGGTGAATACTGCGAAACAATAACATTGAAGCAGAAAATATCGATTTCTTTTATTTACCACATATATATTTGAAGCAGACCCCCCCCCAATACTCCTTCACCAATCATATTTCCGTTACTCCCCCACATGTATATGTGGTCAAATGGAAATCTCGAATTTCAGTATTTTGGGCTTCGACATTACTACATTCTCTATTTCCGCATGCTCCCATTAAGGGCACGGCAAAACCTTTTTGGCAGACATCATGCACTAGAGAGACGCGTCAAATGGCTCTGTAGAATATCCTCTTGCAGTCCCTCTGTCCTACTGTCACGCAGCACACCAGTGAACCAGCTCGCCAGCCGAAGAGCCTGAAGGAACAGGCCCAGGGAATGGTTCTCTACATCAAATTCGGCCGTAGAACGCTGTGTTTCTGGCCTCCTCACACCGTTTCCACCTGTGACGCGCACACAGTTGAGATGTCAACTTGTAGTTGGCTTATGTGACGCAAGCCATGTCAACCTCCGACCTTCTGTCGTATGAAAAATCACACTTTTGGGTGTTGTTACCTTAGCAAAGCACATAAACCAGCTTGCAACCACATCTGCCAGAGACCCATACACTGTTTTTCATTGGCCAGAGAGGTGCTCCCACTCCTTCCCACCTTCAATCCGCATGTATAGACCCTTATCCTGAGCCGGGAAGACCCTACAAGTTTTGGACCCATAGCCATCCTGGGCCAGGAAGACCCTCCAAGGTTTGGACGTGAAACGTGGTGCTTTGAGGTCTTTACTGACGGGACACATCCTACTTAATCACCTTTTGTTGACCTGTTGAGGTCATGATGCAGGCAAACCAGCCTCCAAAGTCGTCCTTAACACACCGATCCTCAATCCACCAGAATGAACAAAAGTTCAGTGCTCTCCTTACCACACGTGCACAAACCCAACATTCGTGTTGCAAGCACGGTCCCCCAGATGCAGCTTCAAACCAGCACTGTCTAAGCCAATAGGTCGAGCCTTGAGTCCACGTGTGACCCACCCCTCCCCCTATTTTTAGGTAGTACAAAACAGTGGTCGAAGTGTACAAAAAAAACAGTAGAACGATGTTCCCTCTGCACTGCCCCCTTTTCTGCTCTCTTCACACCCCATAATCACCATCTTCCCCCCTCCATCCCATCCAAACACCCTACCTGGGGTTCCTTCCTTTCCTCCCCACCAACCCACAACAATGTGTTTTACAATAGTTCTCACAAGACTGAAGAAAACATGGTGAAAGAATATGGATTTAAAAGACCACCATTTGTGTCATTGTCCATCCTCCATATGCAGCTGTACGCAGCCTCCCCTTCTAATCACCCACAATTCGCACCTCTTAAGGGACATGCACAGCACTATAGCCACTGACGCACTCCTCCCATTACCCGCAAACACCTCTGTGCCTACACAAGCACCCCAGCGCCTACAGCAATTCCCATATTGCAGACTGACTGCTTGGGAATGGGCTTCATGCGCAGGCAATCCATTGAAATAAACAAAGCTTCGCTAGAACATTTGAGATAGCACAATGAGGTTTGACACAGGATTGTTGCCAGCGGAGCCTACGTTGAAATCCCCAGCAGGGTAAACATTTTTTTTTTGAATGGGCCTTTCCAATCGTCCTGGAACGCGACTGCAGGTCAAATAAGGTAAGGGAACTAAAACCGATTTCCCAGAGAAGTAAGGGAACGTCGTACCCTTTAGTTCCCTCCCACTTTGACCTCTGGTACAAACTCACCTACCTGAATGTCAATATAAAAGTGACCCCAACAGGTAGCACTGAAATGAGTCAAAGGCAGTATGGGATTGGTTGTCCCCCACCCCAACACTTTAGATTGTAATAATAGCCAGGAATAATGATGTGTGATGGAAACACCAAAACATAATGCAATTTTAAATGAAGACTGTACAGATATCCACATGCATTGTTTTCCTTGCTTTTTCTAAATTAGGAAATGCCAAAATATATGTATTATCTTTTACAAATGTGTTTTTGGTTTCTTATTGGTTTAGTGTGGGGGCTGAAACCTCCACATCCCACAGCTGGACTCTACTTTTCACGTACCCTTTTCCATCCCCGAAAGGAGTTCTTCAAAGGGGTGAAGAGCCCCCGCGCCCCCCTAAGCGACAGCACAGCCCTTCTCCGTCCTGGCCTAGTCTAAACAACGCTGCTCCTGGCAAGAAGCCGCCTTCTTTGTGTGTTGGTCTTTTTTAACGTTATTTAATCAATTATTAAAGGTGTGCACTCGCAGAAGTACTCTAGTAAATACCGCTTTTCCGCGTTGGTCTCTGCTACCTGCTACTGAACCTGAGGTCCCGTGGACGTGTGTTCTTGCATTGAACTTTGTCACGAAGCCCATTGAAGGTGATTAAGGAGCTTGGTGGGCGTTGACCTGGATATTGACTACCTTTTTTGAAGGATTTTGTGAGGATTTTGTGACAGTGATCAAAACGTCTGTTTCTTTCCCCTTTCAGCTGGATTGGCCCGCACTTTGTCCCGCCTACCCATTCACCCGCCCACCAAAACAAGTGGACCGACTACTTCCTATAAATCGAGAGCACTCGCGGAAGTACTCAAGTACGTACCGACTTTTCTGCTTCTCCGCTTTTACCCGGAAAGCGGACATTATAGTAAGATACTGGTTTATGTGTTTGATTTTTCAAGCCAAAACAACTACTTTGATTATATTGGGTAGGGTAGTATTGATACTTTGTGAAAACGTCTGCTGGTTTAGTGGCTGCTATGTTTGCCTTTCACTCCTTGAAAACTGGTATGCCTGCACAAATGGAGCACTTTTTGTCTTTAAAAAGTAAAACTAATCATTTGCATTCCTCTCACACGTCGATCATGTTGACCCGAATTCATGCTCAGAATTCTAATCATAAGAGACAAATTGAAAATACGGTTGGAACGCAAATCCCAAACCAGCTAAGCGTTTCCCATACTATCAATAAAGACATTCAGAGTACCTGTGGCCCGAGTGAGAGTTCAAAAGTTTTACTAATCTCCAACGGTGCACAGGTTGTTTCTGACGGAACGCTTTTGGAATCCACAAAATGGAATCTTATAAATAATAAAGCAAACACTTCACTTGCATTATCACCTATCCCTTATGCACATTATGACTAATTCGTCTGGCATATCCATTTATGCCAGTCAATGCGAATCCCCAATAACCATTATTGAGGAAGGTAAGAACGCATCATGTGTGATTGACGAATCTAACATCTCTTCGTCTAGTGTTCACTCTAATATTCCATCCTTTGCTCTACCCACCCCTCGTCCAGCTGCCCGTACTCATAGTAATGATTCCCTGCAAAACATGATTGAACTTACCTCTCGCCCAGCTGCACGTACTCATGGTAATGATCCCTCGCACAACATGATTGAACTTACCCTGTCTGCAATGAATACAACGATATTGAGCATGTATAAACTATTTGAAAGCCTGGATCTCAAAATTGAAAAACAATGCTTTCAACTACAAGCTCTTTCTAACTGGTTGAATAGTAATGGCAAGACCATAATGGGAGGAAATAGATATACAAAACGGAGTGAAACTCTAGACACTTTACCAAGAATAGAAAATGAGGATTCTCATTTACAAAATGAATGTCATTCTTCACCAATGAAAATACAAACAGGTCCCTTAAAAACACAAATGTTACCGGAATTTGTTGAGGTGATTAGGCCGATTAAAATACCTACCATTGTTGATGTAAATGATGTTGGCTCACCCAGTAAGGCGGAGGTATGCCCGAACAACATCCAAGACGAGAAGTTATCTCCACCTGATATTGTAATCATATCTCCAGAGAAGGCAAAACTGGTCCGCCCTAAGCCAAGAGGACCCCGCCGTACAATTTAAAAAAAAAAAAAAAAAAAAAAAATAAAAATCGAAAAACATGCTGGGCGGAAAACCCATAAAAAATTCGCTTAATGCATTTTTCAAAGCTATTGGGGGAACTGTTCCAAATTTGGATGATAGATTACCACAAAAAGTGCAAAAAAACTCTGCCTGTACTGAAACCTCAAACACAGACAGAGACGGTATCAGAACCACTGAAAGCTGTATCAGTAAAACCAAATGAAATACCCAGCACTCCTATAATACAGTCAGCTTCCGAAGACACTCACACTTCTGTAGATTGTCCGTTAGTACAATCACCGCTGAGTCAGCTTGTTCATACCATTGAAAGTTCAAACAAGTTACCTCAACCAATTGGTAAGGAGGATATACCACATCTTCCTTCTGCACTAACTAAAACCCAAAGTGAAGACAGTATAGAAAAATTAAGAAAGGTGGTTGATGATTACATTTTAAAACGGCTGCTACCACTATCTCAAGATAAACCGACAATCTCAGAAATGAGTAATATATCACGAACAATTTCACAGAGACCAGAAATATCTGAGAAAGTGTATAGACAAGAGGATGACTTTGATGAGAATGTTGGTCGCAATCATGTTAATGTTGCAGCAAAAAGAAAACCTGTGTCACAACCTCCAACAAAACAGTCTCAGCAGATGAAAAGTAGGGTTAAAGCCCTTATCCTGAAAAGTAGAGGTGGTGATTTTGAAATATATGATCTCAACAGAAGAAGTGTCCTAAATATATTTAGTGATATAGCAGCATTACAAGATGTAACTGGGAGGTGGAAGCAGTGGCAGCCGCCCTGGAGACTGGGAGAAAGGATGGAGTTGAGGAAGAGTCTCGTCAAGTGCTGGCCATCAATGAAAAGAGACAAACTACAGATCCCAAAATGCCCCACGAAATACTGCATCAGGGGGGAGGCACACCGATGGGTAAAGAAAGGAGAAAAAGGAAAGGGAGAACCAGGTTTCCTTACGTTAAAACCGCCCGAACACAAACAAAGTACAGGGTTAGCCCACAGTGGACTGAGCAGGGAGGAGGTGGGAAATCTGAATCAGGTGTGTTAAAACCGTTGCTGAGAACACATGGGGCTGATTACGGGGGAGGGGCCAGACAAGGATTAAATGCAACCCCAATAGACTCAGGAGGTGTCTTATTTTTCAGGAGCAGCGCGAGGCGAAAGACGCCGCACCCGAGTGGAGTGAGACCAGCCAAGATTACGAGTGGGCTTACTAGTAGTAAGCGGAAAATTCACAGATTGACACCGTATCCGGACCAAGGCTCAAGACATTCCAGTGGAGGGAAGAAGGATTCAGAGTGGTGAAGTGTGTACTATTGACATTTTGTTAATTTCGTTTTCATGGCCGGCGGACAGGTTGCAGGGTGAAAAGCCTGTAATCGCCTGGCTGTTATCTTGGAACTAATTAAGGCCAGCAGAGGCCGTTGCAAGTAAAGTAAGACAGAACACCTGTGCCTATGAGGTGAAAAGAACCGTCATCAGTTGGCTAAATTTATTGATCTGTGACCAGAATTTGTTGTGCAATAAACCACTGTGAAAGAAAACCTTGTTTGTCTCCAGCTGACTACTTAACAGTAACCTCTATTGATATATCACAAATTGAGTTCGTCTCTGAGGTATCTAAACAGTAGTGAGACTATGGATTCCTTCAAATGTTGTGTTTAATGTGATCTGGCAATCAAGAATGACATTGTTTGACATGGGATTTTTGTTGGCACATGATCCTGACCAGAACGTTGAGCAAGTACAGAGCCCACCGACCCAACTGAATATATATCAAAGTTTGAATTAAAAAAAACGGTGGGCCTGCAGGTGGTTTTGATGATACTAGAAATTAACCACTAGTAAATTTACAAGTTTTTAATATAGCAAGCTGGAACACTAGAGGGCATTCACATCTACATGATTCCATTAAAAAGTTCAAGCTCTTATATCATTATTGTCTTGCAAGAAACCTGGATGACTAATATCCCGATATGGGATGGCTATGATCTCTCACTATCTCCAGCTTTAACCACCGCTGGTAGACCATCAGGATTGCTTGTTGCTGTGCACTCTGAATCTGGCCTCTCTATCTCATCATGGAAAGTAGAGACGGCATTCTTACAACTTGTTAGGATTACACAGCAAGGGAAAGAAATTGCCTTAATACTTCGTAACCCAGCAGGAAGTACTGATGTCTTTTATGCAAGTCTCTCTAAATTGTTAGACATAATTTGCATGGATGCACATATCACACATACACTAATCATGGGGGACCTACATTTAGATTGTATATTGAGGACTTCTGATGAAATAGACACCTGGAACCTGTTTATGTCAGAGAGAAATTTTCAGATGATTAATGGGTCAGCCAATGGCGACATTCCGCCCCAACCAACATGGTGTAGGAATACCAGTTTTAGCACTATTGATTATATTTATATCAATAGGGAAGCTTTCTATATAGTCAAAGATTTGAATATACTCTCACAAACTTGCAGTGATCATAGCTTTCTTTCTCTAGCGTTAAATTGGGATACAACTATGGTTGATAAGAACTATTTCACCCAATCTGTGGTTATTAATGGGGCAAGAACACGATTGAGGTGGAATCAGACAAATCTTAAAGCATTTGGTATCACGATACAGAATAACAGAAATTCGATCAGACTATTGCAATATCCAGATCTACTAACACCATATGCTAATACAATGACAGAAAGCACAAAAAAAATGTTTCCCCACACAAACATGCTTTTGACTACACCTTGAAAAACAGACGTACTGAATATAGTAAAGAAAAAGAGACATTCTAACTACAATTAAAAACATAAATTGGTTAGCTCTGACAAATGCTAAAACCAAATATAAAAACTGGTTGAAGCCACAAAGCTATAACATTCCAAAAAGATAGTGAAAGGATGCAGCAAGCAATAATCAATAAAAACTCGGCCGAAATGTGGCAGTTATTAAATAGCCACAATACAAATTTACAAGCCGATGCCCAGCTTAATGGGGTGCTTCAACAAGACTGGGTTAATTATTACCAGAAGCTTTATGCTGATAAGAAGTTCGATCAAAGCCAATGCCTTCATAAGGTCTCCTGTCCATGGCTCATGGAAGTTTCCTCTGTAGACATTGAGGATACCATCAGACAAGCAAGGACATCTAGAGCCTATGGACCAGATGGCATAAGTAATGCAATGTTAAATGTTAACCCGAAAGAATGGGCTCTGATCCTATTTAACATCTTTCAAGCAGTAATAAGCCTATGATCCCTCAATCGTGGAAGACATTGATCATAATTCCAATTTATAAGAAGGGTGATCGAACATTACCACAGAATTATAGACCAATAACACTGTTCGACTCTCCAGGGAAAATTTTTGCCAAACTGATTTTCCAACAATTTAACGCTTGGACCCTAGGAATGGGTACACATATTAACTTATTATGTTTGAATGCCATAAAAGCACAGTGTCAAATATCGAAACAATCAATTTATTTCGCTTTTGTTGACCTATTTTCTGCTTTTGATCCGATTTCACGTGCAATCCTATTTCAAAAACTGCAGAGGGATAAGTGCCCCTTGACTTTATATGATCTTATTTTTGCACTACATTCTAATACTTCAGTTCATATTCGTTTATCACTGACTGGTTTATTATCCGACCCTATACCAACATCACGTGGGGTGAGAAAATGCTGTTTACTGGCATCTTCCATTTTTAATTATTTTATATATGATTTGAAATATACCTTTGAGACAGTATCTTCTGATAATGCTAAACTTAATAATAAGTTTGTTAAAAGACTCATGTACGCAGATGATTTAGTATTAATTTCAAAAACTCCACTGGGATTGCAGAAACTTCTTATTGCATTTAACACCTATATTCATCAAAATGAACTAAGAGTCAATCCAAATAAAACCCAAGTTCTGGTTTATCAGCCAAACAAAACCATACGGCCATCATATGCATGGACAAACAATGACATACGTTTGAACATTGTGAAACAATATACCTATTTAGGTATGCTCTTTGAAAATAATATAACCAACTCGGCACAGTTAAAACATATTGGCTTCAAACTAGAGACCGCAATCTCCCAATCCAAAATCATTATGCATAGATTCGGTAAATTTTCTATCAAACCGGCCCTATACTATTGGGCCCAAAAAGCAGTACCAAGCCTGATTTATGGCTTGGAACACACATTTTGATTTTGAGGAATGGGAAGGGAAATACTGGAAGAAGATCTTGCATCTGCCTCAGTGTGTCCCTATTGTGTGGATACTCTATGAACTGGGATTGACCTCATTGGAAGCACATTACTCCTGGTGCTTATGCTCATTGTTTAGGAAGTGTCTGTTGTCAACTTCTTTGGATGTAATTTTAAGAACCTTGACTAAATATATATTCTTGTCTAAACGTAAGTTTGTAACCACATGGATGCAGAGCGCATATCGAAAATTGGCCGAGGTAGATATTTCCATTGATTTACTCATTAATAATCCAATGAAGGCAAAAGAAAAGCTATATGACTGTGATTGGATAAAAACCTATGACAGATGTCTAAAATATAGAGATGGCGATCTACATCGCTTTCCTCCCAAAAAAAGGAAAAGTCGGCCATTATACATGATTAAAGCCCCACCAATGGTTTATCGCTCGGAAATTCTACGTATGCGCTTTAATCTGTGGATAACTAAAGATGTAAATGTCAGACGAAAATTGTTAGATCCAGAACTGAACATCTGTCGCTTTTGTAATTTGCAATTGGAAAAGGAAACACTTGAACACCTGATTACACAATGTTTGCAGCTAACCTCTCAAAGAGAGATTCACTTTTCAAGACATTGTACGTACCTGAGGAGTCTAGATCAGAAACAATCTTGGACGATTATTTTGAATTGTATGCACTTACCTATTCAAATATCCGCGATAAACTTCCTAAATGGTTTAGAATTGAATCAATGAGGGGAGAGTATCTTATATGACACAAATGATTGGATCTGAACCCATAATGTGATGACCAACTCACTATAACACAAGCTTTATATGGATTTATTTTGCAGTAACTTCAACATTGCTCAAATGGCAATAGTGAATTTCTAAATTGTTCCACGATTAAGATGGCACTGCACGTCACAAATGACCTTTAAGGTTCTAGTTTCATGTTTTATCTTAGTTTTAGTGTAATATTTTTTTTCTTTTCCCCCGTCCTTTCATTTTTATTACGTTTTTATTAATTCTTTTATATGTATGCAAAATTAGGAAGTTATATCTTATGAAACGATATGTTGTAATAAGATTTTAAATTTGTTTTGAAAGGTTGATTAATTTCAACTAAGACAATAAAAAATAAAAAGGTGTGTTTTTGCTTTCTTCATTTTTATCTTCTTTTCCCCTAAACTATATGTTGAGCTCTTTATTTGCAGTAGTTTTCATTGTTACTGAGTTTCTTGAACCATGTTTCGTGAAGTTATGCCTACACTGAGGGGCAGAGGGCTGCGAGGACCAGGCATGGGTCATTGTGAGGATTATTCATTATATGAGAGTGGTTTTCTAGAACCAGAATCGCACCACTTAGAGGTCAGTGGACTGTACAGAACAATTAGCTTGTGGACCCATTTCTTTTAACTAGTACAATTGAATGCAAATATGTATACATCATGTAATTGTGTTGCAACATCGTATACCATGCCTGGGATACGGGATAGGTGCGGGGCACAGGTAAACTGGAGCCTGAGACATATAGGCGGATGGTATATTTCCACAGGAACAGTATAGGCGTGACCGATTGCATAATCAGTGCAAATGGTTGATCAGTTGTAAGTTAACAGGAATGAAAAGCATACGCTCCATCGCCTGTATAACCCCTAGAGGGCAGCTTTTTTTCATTTTTTTTTTTTACATAGTAGAAGGTTGGTTATTCTGACCGAAGATTGTCCACTAGGACTCCATGTCATATAGCTCAGGAGTCTGCAACCTGCGGCTCGTGAAATGTTTTGGATGATGGCTCCTATCACCCTTCACTGTTGTTTATGCTGACTAGGGCTCCTGTGAGTTGCTGTCCAAAACATCTGGATAGCCAAAGTATTGAAGACTCCTGATATAGCAGATGTTTAGACCCAGTAAATAAAGAGGGATTGGCAAGGGAGTAGATTTTTGAAGCAGGTTGGGTGGAACAAAGTACAGTGGGATAAGTCTATAAATCCAACAAGAAAGGAGCGGATTTCTTGCGAGTTTGTAGATAATGGTGGGGTACCCACGACAATACAACATAGATTTCAGAGAGATAGAAGAAATAGAAGAATGGTTGCAAGGGTGGAGGTAAAGATTATTGAGTATGGTTGACGGTAAGTACAGAACAATCATGCCGGGGGAGGTGACTGGGGGGAGGGGTGGTTCTAGTCAAACCGTTCAGCAAATGGCGTTCAGTCATGACAGTGGACTCCAAGTAATTCGTTTTTGATGCAACTTTGTTTAGGGGTTACCCAGGGCGTTGGATGGCTGTGTATTAAGCTGCAGCTATCTGCAGCTATATTCAAATAGGAGTTGGAAGCTGACTGAAACAAAGAGGGGTCAGGGGTACCTCAATTAAGGATACCAGAGAATTGGCCATGGACTGGGGAGGATGAGAATCCAGGGCAGGGCTCAGAGTTGATCTAAAAGAAGTGTGTAGTAGGGCTAGTAGTTCTGGGCAGAATGGAGGTACAAGATGGGCAGGCTCAAGATTGCCAGATAGGAAGGACGGCAGGGATTAGATCTGTGCACTGAGGTACAAAAGACTAGCCACACGACGAACATGAATGTATGCTGTGCGGAACCAGCAGGGGGACAAGGGTACAGCGAAGGACCAAAAGCACCGTGAGCGGCAGAATGCACTGTGATGGGCAGGGAGCACCATGCAGCATATCACTTCCATTAAGTGATCTGCACAAGCTACTCAATAAGAGGCGCAGACATATCCTTAGTTACATGCACATAGGCTCTCCATGATATGCCAACATTTACACATGTGCACACTCTCTTCAATGAAGGGCACACACACTACTACGTCTGTGTGAGTCTCCAGCCTGTTCCATTAAGATGCAATGGCTTTCCTCAATAGGTTCCACAAAGGACCTGCTGTTGGAAATGCATGTTTCTCTCAGTGAGATGCACAAACTTCAATCAGTATAATGCACACGATTCCCTTGGTAAGATTACAAGCTCCCACCAGCCAGAGTCGATCATGTCCTTCATGATCCATTTGTCATTCCTCCAGCAGATCCTCACCTCCTTAAATATCCCCAGAACAGCAACTATTCGTAGCCACCATGCACCAACTACATCTCTAAGGGACATTAGTTCTTCTGGATGCTTGTCTATAAGTCAACAAAGCATGACATGTTTTTAATAATTCTGTTAAATTGTTCAGGACTACAGTCATATGAAGGTGGGATGACTGACATGGTAGGGGTGGCTTGGGTGGGTCCCTGGTGCTTGTGGTGCATAGCCCCTGAGAATTTGTCTACAGGGGAGGAAGAATTCGTAACCAGAGTGCTTTTGGAGGACAAAGGTGTTGGGGACTTTGACTTTTTCGGTGACTGTTTTTTAGTAGCATGGACATGTTTAATTAGTTCCTGCATTTTCGGCATATGTTTAGAGGATGCTGATGGGCCTCTCGCCGTCTGTTTTTTGACGTGAGAAAGGAGGGAATTTTTGTGCGCAGTGTCCAAACTGACTTTGTGTCCTGGTTTCAGAGGCCTGCCGTGAGGCGAAAGTGTAACCGATGGCTCAGTGGAAAGGGAAGATCTAGAGGCTTTTTTACACGGACACTGTGTTGGTCTTGACGCTCAACGATTATGCCGAGTGTCGGCTGTGGGTAATGTGCTTAATGTTCTCAGAAGTGTGTGAACTTTGATCGCAGGGTGTCGCCTCCGTCACAGCGCCGCCAGCCTGCTTATTGGAGTAGGGGGCACGGACATGGGGTTCCGACAAACCCCGGTCACCTTTGGCATCACTGATGACACCGATACTGCCCTCGCCGGAGTCCTCAGTCACGTCAATGGAGGCTTGGGCCTGCATTGCGTGAACGGGCCACCGTTTTGTGCGACAATCTTTGAGACTTTTCGGGTGGAAAAGTATGCAGGATTTACAAAGCTTTTCGGGGTGATCCCTAGGGAGACGGTAATTGCACACTCAGTGCATGTCTTTCCAAGGGAATTGTCTATGGCAGTTCGGGCAAAATTTCAATGGTGTTTTGTCCATTATAAATGGAAAGGGCAGTTAGGCAAAGAAAAGGGAAAAAGGGGTGGCAGAATATGCATTCTCTAAAAGACATCAGTATGAAAGACCCCCCCCCCTCCCTACTGTAAGGACCGAAGCCCGAAGAGGCCCATCAAGGCCGTGTCTGGTCGTCGATTCAGTCAAGTTGTCGACGAAGGAGTTGTCCATCGAAGGCCGTTGAGCAGCTGCATGAAGATGTGGCAAAAGCGGACAACCAAGAAGTTTACGAATACCCTTTAAACTAGTCAAAGGCATCAGCCTAGCAGGAACTCCGCAACTTGTGATGGTGGAAACAATCTGAGAGACCTCGACATGTGAAGGACCGTGGGTACAGTACACATCACACTAGGGATAGTATTACTAACACCCCCCGTCAACATCTGTTTTTGAGTTTCGAAAACAAATCTTGTAATACTTTGCAACTACAACTAGCTGTCAGACTATGCAGAGTATGTGATCTAAGCAGATCCACAAGCCTCAGAAATATATATATATATTTTTGAAAAAGTCCAAAAATATTGTGCAAGTTGTCATTGCAATTTGTTTTTGCTCGGAATGCGGAGAACCAAGATACCTGGATTGTCATTGTTGGTTAGAAAATGAACACACCTGGGTGCGCACAATTTAGACTATTAGGACACCCTTTGTTACATAGTATGTTGAACCCCAGGTCCTAATATAGAGGGATTTCCCTTCTGTTAAAAATGCTCAGAAATAAGTGCCAGGGCTGTGCCCTGGCAGGCCCCCACCCCACACACAATCACTGAGAGCATCAAGCGGTACACTCTCTTGCTGCCTGGTTAGGTCAGTGCAAAGGCTGTGCCATTTTCCAATGCCCAAAACCAAACCACCATGGCATCTATGGCCCCAAACCAAACCACCATGGCCAGGGATACAACTCCGCCTCTCTTGCTCAGGCAGAGCATAGCAAACATAGGGCTAGTCGGAATCTTGATAACCTGTTGTTAAGATGGATTTCTAAAATCTGGCCTGGTGGACAGATTTCAGGAACACACCCTAGTTATATTGAACAGGGGAACTCTGAGAAGTTAGCCAAACCCAATCAAGGAAAGCACGGCGAGAGGTCAAGGCTTAGTCTCTGGAGGGAGGGAGCATGGTACGGGGTCCAAAAAGAGTCCACACAGTGAAGCACACAATAATTCTACTTAAATAGATACGTATGATTCGGATACCAGGGGGCGCAGAGATGTGAGGTCCCTGCGTCCCGCTCCTCATTAATGGGCCGAAAAGCTGGTGAAGCCCCCCCAGGAAGGCAACGTGTGAGGAGATTTGCCCCCACACCACCTGGAGTGTGCGAGGTCAGGAGGCACCTACCAGTCCAACTGGTGTCCCCCCAGACCCCACGAAATGGGAGTAACGACTGCTTGAACCCGCAGCGGCATGCAGTGAGGCCATAGGCTGCCCCAGAGATCCAGAATGCAGAGAAAGGAGCACGCAGGCCAGAAGCTGTGCCTGCTAATCAACAAGGTGGGTGGCTTTCCCAAGGAGTGGAAGGCTGCCACAAATCCCACTGCCCCTTCAGCTTCAGCCCCCCACTCGGGAGCAGCAAAGTCCAGTGACTCATTGAGGGGCTCCAGGCCCCCAGGGACGGGAGTGCGGACCCAGGACCTGTGCCCTCAACACCAGCAATACAGCGGGAGATCCTGTGAGCCCTCACCAACAGAGGAGAGAGGGAGGCATTCCTGCGCACCACTTTGGACGCCGCCCACTACTGAGGAGCGGGGCTCCGTGCACCTCACAGACACGACTTCCGCAGACTGTGTCCCCCCCCACCCGAAGAGAACATCAGTGGGGGTGTGCGGGCTTTGGGCAGCTAAAAGGAAAGACGATGGAGGCCCATTCCTAGGTCTCCGGGGACGTGGTGGAATCTACCTAGAGCCTCTTCTATCCCATGGTAAGGAGAGCAGTGAGGGCAAGTGCCCCTGCCAGGTGGGATCACTGCCAGGGATTGTGAGCTTTGCTCCTCACAACCAAAGCCCTGCAATGGCGACCAGCTGTGCATCACACCTACAACTAGAGGCGCCTCTCCCACATCAAAGCCAGTTATAAGGCTGTGGAGGGCACAGCGCCCTGAGGGCATTGACCTTGGCTAGAGCCTCCTGCCCCCCCCACCAAAATCACCCTCTTTGACCAGGGTGGGGGACAGTCGGAGACCCCATGGCAGCTTGTGACCTATCGCTCTCTGGGAAGCACAGTGGGGAGAATCCTTGATATGTCAGGTGCAACTTCTCTGTCAGCCACGATCCATACATCCAACCTTCCCCCCCCACGCCCCAGGTTGCCTCCCACCCAGAGCAGTGACAGTAACCAGTGTTCCTGGCTCCCCCAAATGGAGCGCATGCGTACCCCAGAGGAGTGGTGAGGCGAGCATAAGGAAGGCTCCAGAAGTGTGCTACACTTGGACCACCACAGGATGGAACTTGGGAACCTTCACCCCCCTTGAGTCCCCAGGGCCCTCCCGGCTCAGCGCTCCACTCCGACGATCAAGAATTTAGCACCCTTGTGACCACTCATGAGCTGGGCAACCTCATTCCAGAAATTCCGGCATGACCAGAGCCCCTCCCCGCCACAGGCATCCATGCCATCCACATCAGTAGCAGATGCTGAGGAGGCCCAGTCAATGAGTAAAGGCATGGCAGCACTTCTTGAGGAAATTAGGGGCTTTAGGGCCAACATTGGCAAGGGGCTGGATGGGCTGGACAAAAAAAGTAGACGGCATGGACGACCGCATCCAAGACCTAGAAGCTAACCGAATGTCCGTAGACCTTCTGGGAACACAAATTAACATGAGACTCTCAGAGTTGGAGAGGAGAGAGGAGAAGGGAGCCCTGAAGATGGACGATTTTGAAAATGGTGAACACCGCAATATCTTAAGATTCTTTGGCTTCCTGGAGCGTGAGGGAGAGACCCAGGGTGGTGATATCAAAGCCATAAACGCAGTGGTCAGTAAGCTTTTCAACAAAGGAAACACCAACAAAACCACCACAGACCGGGCCCATAGAGCGGGCCGGACCTCTAGGGGGCCAAGATAAATTATGGCAAGATTCCATTACTTCTCTGAGAAGTTGAAGATTCTGGAAGTAGCAAGGAAGAGGGGCTCGATAGACTGGCAAGGAAGAGGGGCTCGATAGACTGGGAGAACTCCCAAATAACTGTATCAGGATCCCTCAGCCTTCACTTTTGCAAGGAGGAGGCTCTGTGGCCCCCTAACAAAGTGGTTCAATGCCAAGGGAGTGCGCTACAGGTGAGGTTTTCCCTTGTACCCCGCCTTCAAGTATGAGGGATACAAATACAACCTTGTAACGGAAGATAACATACAGGGAGTGTCCCAGGAGCTTCTTAGCGAGTCTGCCCCCTCCACAGCCTCGGAGCCTTGAGGGAAAGAACCGAGCGAATCCCAAAAGACAAATGGATTTGTAGACAGACGCCGCGTTCGGGGCCACAGGATGTTTAAGAAACAAAGCCCGGCATCGCCGACACTCCCTGAGGGGTGAGGCTAATCGCTTGAAGTGCTATTGTGGAGACACCACCACCAATGGTTCAGGGAGGTCCCGGGGCATCCTTGTGGAGATAATTGTACTTGTTAGGGTGCAGTGAATCACACGAAGTTGGTCCCTTGAGAGACCAGGGTTCCTCCAGGCCCCAGCCAGCAATTATTGTTGTGAAGTGAAGGCACAGTGTGTTGCATAGAGATTATTGGTGGGATCTTCGTTGGTATGTGATCCTTTGGGGGGTTGGAGATGTTATAAATATGCTTACCGGATTCAACTGGGGGGGCTCAGAAGACTGACTTCGCTTCAAACAGGCCCTGAGGGGGATGGGGAATGGTGGCCTGGCCCAGCAACCCAGTTAATGTAGCAAGTAGCCCAGGCTCCGGGGGAGGAGGCAAAGTTGAGGGGTTTGTTGTTCATCAGAAGGGATTTTAACTACCACAAGCTACAAAGAACCAGGTCCATCAGGAGGGTGGTTGTATCACATACAGAATAAAATGTATCTCATGGCCCGGTGGGAGCGTACTCCATGGTGCCAAAGTTGGGAGGCATAACAGAAAACTGCTCCACCCCTCCCCGGATGGCTGACAACACATACACTGGCATTGGGCTCCTTAAATGTCAGAGGTCTAAATTCCCCACACAAGAGGTCTTTGACGGTCCGAGAATTTAACAGGTTGAAACTGGATTTCATGTTCCTGCAGGAGACCCATTGGCAAAAGGGGAGGGAACCGTCATTGAGGGCCAGGTCAACAGGGGAGGTATATTTTGCATCCGGCCCAACAAAGAATAAAGGAGTTTCCCAACTGGTATCTAGTAAGTTGCATGTCACACTGAAGGCACAATCAAAGGACCCAGAGGGGCGTTTTGTGATGGGGAAGAGGGAGATCAAAGGCTATATGTTTACGGTGGTTTCCATTTACTGCCCAAACAAAGCTCAGGACCTTTACTGGGAGTGGGTTATAACCAAAATTCAAATGTTTGCTGAGGGCTTGCAAATAATAGGGGGGGATTTTAACTTGGTCCTCCACACTGAAAGCGACAGAAAGAGGGTAGATTCCTACATGGAAATCCAAACACAAGGGAAGACCTCAGCTCGCTTCCAGAAGGTTGATAAGGAATTGGGAGAGACAGACGCCCCCTGGAGGGGTCAGGGTCGAGACCCCCAATTCACATACTCCTCAAAAGTGCATGACACTTTCGCAAGGTTAGATTATATCCTTGTAGAACCCCCCCCACGCTAGAACGTCTGAGTGAAGTAGCCGTGGAGGTAATCCCGTGGTCTGACCATGACCTTCTGAGGGTTCAAATGGGGATGCCTCCCCCCCCCCGGGAGAAACATTACTCTAGATGGTCATGCAATGATCTGCTCCTGCGAGACAAAGAGCTAGCCCTAGTACTCCTGAAAGTGATTAAATCATTCTTTGAAATTAATGATAATGGGGAAGTGGAGACCGCAGGGGTGTGGGAAGCATTTAAGGTCATGATCAGGAGAGCATTGATAGGGATGGGGTCAAAGAGAAAAAGGGAGCAGCAGGTGGGGAAAGTTGAAAATGTTCCCAGGGAAACGGGCGAAATTGCAGGAATACAGAGCAAAGATGAAAGAAAATTGTCATTTTTTAAACAAAAATATATGGAAAAAGGGGACAAGGCAGACAAAATACTGGCATGGAGGTTATGAGAACGGAGAAAGAGTAGGAGGGTGGGATGTGATCCGTCCAGGAGGAGGTGAAATACTTATTGAGGACCCAAAAATAGACGAGGAGTTTTGAGTATTTTATGAAACACTCTATACTTCAGAATACAATGGGGACGTATCGGATGTGGACTGGTTCCTGGAATCCCTCCCGACTCTGTCTGCCAGCAGATAAGGCGGGACCCCTGAAGGCCCCAGTCACAGCCCAGGAAGTGATAGACACGATTAGTGGTATGAAGGGGGGTAACACCCCTGGGGAGGACAGCTTTACGGTGTCCTTCTGCAAAAGATATCGATCCACCTTGTCTCCATTCATGGCCAGATTGCTCAACAACGTGCTGGAGACGGGCTCCCTCCCACAGACTATGCTGGCAGCGCTTATAGTAGTGATCCCCAAGGAAGGGAAAGACCCTGCCCAATGGCAATCCTACAGACTCATTTCCCTGCTGATCACTGATGTTAAAATAATGGCTAAACTGCTGGCCAACAGACTCGGACAACTGATGACTTTACTGGTTCACAGAGACCAGGTGGGATTCATCTGGTGTCGATAGGGAGCAGATAATATAAGAAAGTCCATAGGCTTAATGCATGAGGCAGTACGTAAGGGGATAGGAGCACACCAGATATCAATGGACTCAGAAAAGGCCTTTCGACAGCATCGAGTGGCACTACATGGGTAAAGCCTTGCAGAATATGGGTCTCGGTACTAACTTTAGGCAGTGGATATCGGCACTGTACAATGGCCCCATGGCAAGAGTGCCTGTTAATGGCACTGTCATCCCCCCTGCATCTCTCTATAGAGACAAGGCAGGGCTGTCCCATCTCCCCCCCTGCTGTATGCCCTAGCCATGGAGCCCCTGGCAATCGCCATTAGGGAGAACCCGGGGATCATGGGAATTCAATGTGGTGAGGTGGTCTTCAAGCTCTCCCTATTTGCGGATGATATTCTCTGCTATCTGACAAATCTATCAGTCTCACTCCCTGAACTCTTAAATCAGATCCAGCGCTTTGGCAGGTTCTCAGACCTTAAAATTAACCTCCCCAAATCCAGCGTGCTGCCTATAGGGGGAGACGACCCGGCAACCAGAGGCAGAAAGACAATATGTGGAATGATAATTGAGAACTCGTCCTCCCATACCTGGGCATTTGCTTCCCTAGAGACCTGACCAGACTGGTAGAGGTTAACTATTCTCCCATTCTAGAGGCTATAAGATTGGATCTCCGACGCTGGGACCCTCTCTTGGTATGGACAAATGGTATCAGTGAAAATGAATATTCTTCCCCGTCTCCTTTACATCCCTTCCCGCACCCCTCACAGAGCCTTTTTTTTTTAACGAAACTTCAAACCTTGGTCACCCAGTTTATATGAAAAGGCAAGAGGCCTAGAATCAAGCACGCCACATTGACTCTCCCCAGAGATTTTGGGGGTTTCGGCCTCCCTGACTTCAGACTATATTAAAAAGCAGCCTAGCTCCGAGTACTTTTGGAGATTGCGGGATGAAATGGGCACCCATTGGAATTATATCGAGGACACTCACACCCACCCCAAAAAAGTGAGCGACTACCTGTGGCCCCGTGCCAATGACATACCACTTCACATCAGAACCCGCCCTACCCAAGCAGTACTATGGGGACTTTGGACACACAAAGCAAATTTACACCTCTACTCCTGGCCTTTGCCCCTGAGCTCGTTATGGGGCCCCCCGCTAGACTTGGGGCACAAGGGTTTCCAGAACACGCAGCAGTGGAGGGACAGCGGTCTGGAGAGGTTAGCCCAATGGTGTAGGGGTAAGTCCTTCATCGATTATGAGGCCCTATCTGAAGCCCTGGGAACTGATAAGTTAAACGTCCTTGAATACTTACATCTGAAGGGCATCCTTACTGATCCCAAGTGGTATGTTAATGCATCCCAGCCTCTCACACCCCTTGAGAAAATTCCTTATGACTCCACATCAAGGAAGGGGGCACTCTCTAGAATTTATAAGGTACTGGTCACGTCTGACTTGGAGGGGAGGCAGAATTTCAGGCAAATCAGGGAGGCAAGGACAGGGGAGGAGATAACAGATGATAACTGGGGGAAGATTTATAAGTTAATGTTTGCTGGTGCCTTATACACGTTAGCTATGGAACATAATTTATAGATCCTCCACTCTTGGCACCTACCCCTGGTGAGATTGCCAAAAATGTTTGTGGGATCCCCCCCCATTCTGCCCAAGGAAGTATGGTCAGTGGGGAACGTGGTTTCACATGTAGTGGTAGTGCCGGGCTGTGCAGGTATATTTGGCCAAAGTGCTAAATTGGATCAAAAACATAGCTGGGGTAACACCGGCCCTGTGCCCCCTCCAGATTTTGCTAGGAGTCCCACCCACTGACTCCGAACTCCCCAGGTTCCCAAAAATTGTTGAAGCCATGCTGAGAACTGGCAGGGTAGCGCTTGCTCAAAAGTGGAAAGACAAAACCGCCCCAGCTAAGAAGGACCTGCTCATTAAACTGTGGGACATCTTCACGTATGAAAAGCTGTCCGCGATGGTAAATGACAACATGGAACGTTTTCTGATCAAATGGGGCATTTTTTTGTTAAAAGAGAAATGAAAACCTTAAACTCTAAACCGGACTACACGATTGGTTTGATCTCTTCTCTGGCCTCTCCAATTGCATAGGACAGCTGACCTGCACATGTGCGACATATAGTCCCTTAACGCCAGTAAAAGCTGATCTGTTGGTCTCATTAAACCTTATCGTCCCAAAGGATGGAAGGTCATTGTAGCTCATATGAAAGGGGGAGGGGTCTAGGGGAGAGGGAAGGGGCTAAAATACATTGTTAAAGTTGTTATTGTTGGCAATACAATCCGTTTTAACCATCAGATAACTTAATAAAAAGCAAAGTAAAACAAAAAAACAGGTACGTACAAAAATCCGCTATTATAGGCCCAAAAACACACAAGAAAACTGAATCAAGCAGGTAATATCACACAACATTCAGTTATCAAACATAAATACAGTCACCTTTGTTTTGTAGAAATGCATACAATTCTATTAAACACCTGACAGGAAGGTAAGTAATGATGCAGTATGGAAAAACATGTCACAAGAAAAATAACCTATCTTTAAAAGTCCAATCCCTAAATTGAATGGGGCCTAGTGCCCAAAAGTCACAAAAGCCTCTTCTCAGGAGAGGGGATAAAGGTAAGAAAGGTTCTTGTGGTGGTGAAAAATGTTCCAGAGGACTGCTCAACAAGGTTACAAGTAAGCAAAACTATGGTCTGATCCTTTAGAACAGCTTTTAGAACAAACATTTAAAAAGAGGTAGAATGGAATAAACCAACGTTTATTCCAAGGTTTATTATACGGGAGACAGGGACGGCTGGAAGTATTGTGAGCACTCACTCCCCTGACTCTGAATTTCCCAAGTGACTAGGCAGGTCGACTGAGAGTCACTGGCAGTAGGTTTTCCCACTGTTGGATCTAATAGAGGAATCCCAGCACCTGCGGGTACAAGGCAGATTCTGCTCGGGTCCAGGAGCTGAGTGCAACCTTTTCGGATGAAGAAATACAGCAGGCACTAATGCAGGCCTCTTCAGGACACTTTACCAGATGTAACAAAGATGGTTCTGGCGACAGTCCCTGCACTTGGGCAACAGCAGGCACCTCCCTAGTCACGCTCAAATAAGACCTTCCAGGACAGGATCCCTCGATGATGGGAAGCTAAAATATTGAAGATAGGCGACTTGCAGAACGAGCTGGAGACCACCTAAGTTTGAGATAAAAACATAGAACGGCAATGCTTCTGGCGCAGAAGCCTAATTCAGAGCCAGTCAGTCCACTGAGTGGTCCAGGGACAATTTCGAGGGCTCAGTACTGCAAGAGCGTGAGAAAACATCAAGACTGGTTGGTCCCACCAGTCCGTGAGTCAAAGGACCGCAGAGGGCCTTCTCAGATCAGGCAGTCCAGCAGGGCTTCACTGGGGTAGTTGCAGAAAAAGTCACCAGGTGTCATCTGCGGATCTTCAGTCGGCTGCAGAGCTACACCGGATACTTGGCTTCAACACTGATCTCCTGGAATGGCTGCAGGAGTACTCTTATACCAAATCCAGGCTCATGGCAAAAATCAGCCTACTAATAGTAAGGATCTGCACCACTCACTCAGCCAGGAGTGGTCCAATGAGGGACCACAGTGGGTTTCACTCATGCGTGCACACCTGACTTTCTGGCACGATAATTGTGGAAAGGGACCAGGCAGTCCCACCCACTTCCTGAGTCCACACACAAATGGCATGCACTAGCCTGTGAAACCAGCAGCAACCCTGGGCAAATGCTTGACCATATTAGGGAGTTCCATACTCGATAAGGCCAGAAGAAGGCCTAGAAACAATAAGGACAAAGAACAAGCAAGAAATCCCGTGACAAGGGCATTTTTAGTAGTCAAACACAGTAAACATGAATGTGCACACTAAAAGCACTGCGCAAATGTTATAAATGTAACTGCTGACACCTGCTTGTCTTTAGACACATACAAGATAAACAAAAATCCACAGTGTAAAAGACTAGGGTGATACAAAAGTATCCCTATTGTGCTGCATTGTAAGAGGCTGTATGCACTCTTAGTTACCAAAAGAGATAAAAAGTAAAAAGACAAAAGGGAAACAGTTTCCCAGTAATGATAGTCTGAAGGACAGATCAGTTTCCCCATAACAAAATGAGCAAAAGGCCAGCGAAGTTCTCTGTATAAAGTCAGGACAGATTCAAAAACAAAAGCAAAAAGTTTAGGGGTCCATAGGATATGGAGGGAAAGTTGCCTAAAAGGGAAATGTTTCGTAACACTTGCACAGGTTCACGGTGAACCCCAGCAAACATTGAGAAATGTTCTCAGCAAATGTTCCACAACCAACTCCACTGATTTGTGGAAATATGTATTCCCCCCTTCCTGACATGGAACACCCATGGGGCGGAGGTCAGTCGAAAGGGAGACCTGCAGACTGGTAGTTTGTCTGGCCTACCATGAAGAGTAGGCATCTCAGGCGCAACAGTATGTGAAAATGACAAAATTACTCACTGTAGTGACTACCTTACTCCTAGTCCATAGTTCCCTTTCCTCCATACTTTTGGGACATTCCGTCCGTCGGGATGGGACTGGAGCACTTTTTAAGCATCAAAAAATTACTTTGTTGTCCTTTTATTTTTACGCGGGGCCACCGCATGTGACCGTAGCCCTGACTTCCTGAGCTCTGCCCCACACATCGCCCTTCAGTCCTTTTCTATCGCCAGGTCAAGGCCCATTTAGCAAAATAGAGGATATTTGTTAGAGGGGACAGCATGCGGGTGTATACAGGAAAGGGACTATGAGTAAGGTAGTCACTACAGTGAGTAACTGTCATACTCCCACGTCCCTTCCCCTTTCCTCCACACTTTTGGGAGATTTCCAAGCACCGACCAAAGAAAAACAGAAGGATGGACATTTCCCTTATTGGAACAAGTACTTAAGCAATGCCTGGCCAAACTCAGCAGCAGCCCAGGAGCTCAGGTAAAGATAATGTCTGCAAAAAGCCAAAGGGGAAGCCCACGTAGCAGGCTTGGCTACGGATTCCCAAGGGACATTTTCTGGAAGGCAACAGCAGCCGCTTTGCCACTGACCAAATGTGCATGAATGCCCTATGGGGGCTGAAGGCCTTGAATTTTGTAGGCCTCTGAGATACATGAAGCTATCCAACGTGAGATGGATGCTTTCGTAGCAGGTTTCCCTTTTGGGTCACCAAACGCAACAAAGAGTTCTAAGTTCGCTTGTTCTGTCGAGGGTTTTACACAACTTAGACGCTTGTCTGACGTCTAAGTTGTGTAAAACCCTCTCGGCATCGGAAAGAAAACCAGTAAGGATATTGACTGGTTTAAGTGAAACCCGCAGACATTTTAGGGAAGGAAAGAAGGATGAGTGCAAAATACAACCTTATCCTTGTGGAATGTTAGGAACGGATGTTTGACAGAGAGAGCTTGAAGTTCACTTATTCTTCTCACAGATGTTAACGCAATCAAGAAGGCCACTTTCCAAGAAAGATACTTGATGTCGGTAGTGGCCATAGGTTCAAATGGCTTATGACACAAAGCGGTGAGGACCACATTCAGATCCCATTTTGGATGAGGAGACCTAACCGGAGGAAAGAGATGAAGACCTGCAAAATGTCTCTTGATGACTGGGTTCGCCAGTGAAAAAGATCAACTGTCTATAGATAGATAAGCCGCAATGGTAGATAGGTATGTCCTGCATGGTAAAACATAGATGCTAGAGGCTGCACGGTCTGATATGAAAAACAAGACACAGTCAATAGAAGCTGGTCGAGGATCAAGCTGTTTAGCTAGACACAAATGACAAAAACGAAGCCATTTGCGCTTGTAGTGAGCCCTCGTAGAAGACTTACGTGCCGCCTGAATTATCTGAAATGTTAAACTGCGCTAAGGACCGGAACTCAGGTACCAGGCCGCCAAGCTGAAGGATTGTGGGGAGGGGGGCCACAACTGTTGATTGCAATGGTGAAGGAGGTCAGGATTCTGCGGCAACCTCATCAGGTTGCACACTGACAGGTGCAGCAGCTCCGAAAACCAGAACCTGGCTGGCCACCAAGGAGCTGTGAAGAGGAGAGTGGAGTTGGAAATGCTCCTGAGTTTCCAGAGCGATCGATGAATGAGTGCCAAAGGCAGGAAGGCGTAAGTTTTCATGTTGTCCCAAGGGACCTCGAGAGAGTCCCCCAAGGAAGACAATTCGAGACGTCCATGGAAGCATAAAGAGGAAGTTTCCTGTTCGTTGAGGTTGTAAGAGGTCCACTGCTGGAGAACCTCATTGCTGGAACATCATGGTGAGAACATCAGTGTTCATCTCCCACTCTTAACTCGCCGCAGATTGGCAGCTCAGGGAGTCTGCCGCAACATTGATGTGACCCGGAATGTGCACTGCCTGAAGCCAGACATTGTGCTGGATCGCCAAATTCCAAATGTGGATAGCTAGATCCACCAGAGGAGGAGACCTGGTGCGCCCCTGTTTGTTGATGCAGAACATCGCTACAGAATTGTCCATGCAAATCACACCGTTGATGAGAGGGCTGAAAAGCTTGGAGCGCTAGAAAAACTGCCAGAAGCTCCAGGTAATTGATATGGGACCGTCTGTCCTTGGGCGTCCACAAATGGTACACTTCGAGGTGACGAAGGGAGGAGTCCGTGGTAACCATGACTTATGGGCAGGGCTCCTGGAAGGAGGTTCCCACCAAAAGGTTGCTAGTGGAAGGCCACCAATGAAAATCCACCGTCATGGAGGATGGAACTGGAATCACCTTGGAGTCCGGGCCATAGCCTGAGACCAGCAGCTCTGAAGAGCAAGCTGAGTGTGCCACATTTTCAGTTTTGCAAGAAGCAGAGCTAACACGCAAGAGGCCATGAGGCCCAGGAATCTCTGGAACCACCAGGCCGACATATGTGAGGACTGGAGGAAAAGCTGGCACGTGGTTGATAAGTCCGCAATTCTGTCCTCAGTCAGGAACACACTGGCACTGACAGCACCCAAACGGAAACCTAGAAAAATCAGGTCTTGACCATCATAGACTATTTCCACCAGTTCACCAACAGCCCCAGATGGAACAGGAGCTGGAGGAGTTACTGAAGATTGGCTGTTGCAGCTTGTGGGCAAGGACTGCGTAGAAGCCAATTGTCCAAATATGGATATACATGAATTCCCTGAAGTCTGAGGAATAATGCGATGACCGCCATCTTCGTAAAGAGATGTGGTGCCAAGCTGAGACAAAACGGTAGCACCCGATACTTGCAGTGTTCCGTTACCACAGAGAACCGCAGGTATTTCCGATGAGGGCCCCAGAAAAGGATATGCATGTAGGCGTCCTGTAGATCTACCACATTGAGCCAAACGCCCTTCCGGAGAAAGGACCTTATCTGGCTGGGTGTAATCATCATGAATTTCTCTTGGGGTAGGAAGATAAGGAAGTTGGAGAGGTCGAGGATAGTGCACAAGCCAGCATGGTTGGGTTTGGGCACTGTAAACAGATGGGAGTAATATCCCTACCCTAGCTCCCGCAAGGGAACTGGCTCCACTGATCTGAGGTCTAGAAGTTTGTGCCTTGGCTCTGCGGGAGGGCAACCCAGTCTGCTGAAGAGGGTGAGAAGGTGGGATATCACGGAGGGGCAAGCAGAAGCCCACCCGGTCGACGGACAAAACCCAACGTCTTCTGTGACAGTCTGTCATGCCTCCAGATAAGACGATATTCGTCCTTCCACCGGAGTCTCATGAGACCGATGGAAAACATAATTTAGATGGTTTATCGGCGGTGAGACCACGAGTTGCCGAAGAGGCTGCCATTGACGGGGAGAAAAATCATTCACCATGGCTTTGCTGCTTGCGGTAAGGCCCACCAGTGGGAGCTTCCGACAGGCATGCTCGGTGGTCCTGGAACCCTTGAAATCTGAGAAGCACCTCGTTTGAGACCCCGACCTTTGAGTATAAGCCGCTTTTGCTGGGGTTTTGGTAAGGACCGGCAAAGATTTAGCCATCTGCTTGCTTGCCTTCGTTTTGGTGAGTTCCTCATCAATGGAAGAGTGAAACAGTTCCCTTATCTTCGAAGGGATGATAAAGTACTTTGTCCTGAACCTCCTTTGAGAACTTCATAGCATGCAGCCACGCTTGGCAGGAGATGTCTTCGCCAACCATAAGGCCCGAGCGGAAGTGTCGACGTGATGGGCCCTGGGCTCCAGCAGGTCCAGAGCCAGAACTTGGCATTGGATAAGCCGCCTTTAAAATCTTCGATCCTGTCAGGAGGAATACATTCCTGAAACTCAGCAAGCTCCTTCCAGGGCTTGAGATTAGCAGCTGCCAGGATGCCCTCGCCATTAGCCTGTTACAGCTGAGGAGCAGAATTGGAAAATACTTTTTTCCCCCCAATGGCATCAAGAAGCTTGTTCTCCTTGGAAAGGACTTGAGACGCTGCCGTGGAGGATGTAGAGGAGAGCTTAGACTGGAGGGTAGCTGCTGCCACCACCGTTGAGGGGAGTGGACATGCAGAGAAGTGTATGTCTTCTGTCGCGTGTAGCTTGTAACAAGCGTCAACTTTCCTGTTCAGCTGCTGCCCGGAATTAGGTTTTTCCCAGACATTGATATCTTCGGCTAGCACATCCTTTTGGAGCAAAAGCCCTGTGTGCTCCTGTGTCGAAAGAGCAAAGGCTCCTCAAATTACACCTTCTTGCGGAGCCGGAGGCTCGGGTGTCGGAATATATAGCAACACCATCATATCCACAACCCTGTCATGAAAGGCTCTGACAAGTAAGGTGGGTCTCCGCTATCCTGGTCCACTTGCTCTTCACCCAATGCAGCGGGAACAGAGCCCTGATCCACAGCACGTGGCACCTCAGACCCCGTGGGAAGACCTGACTGTGCAACGGGAGTCTTAAGTACAGGTGAAAGTGGAGGCTGCAGTGGTAGTGGAGGAGGGGGACCCACGGGAAGTGGGGAAGGGGGTGGCACTACCAGAACCTGCTGAGGAGAAGCCAGAGCAGGTTGGTACTCGAGAGGCTTAGGATACATTTCTTTGAATAGATCCGATGAAGGCATACTTTAAGGATCAGAGTGCATAAGGGCCTAGAACTTGCCAGAAAACGCATTCTCAGAGGAAGGTCTAGGCACAGGAGTGGGTAGAGGTCGCTCTGAAGGGGCATATCCCCAGGATTGCAAAGCAGCTGCTGCCAGGATCGCCCTCCACCATCTGGATCCACGTAAACTAAGGGAGCCGACATAGGAGGGAGCTTGGGTGGCAGAGGAAAACTAGCATGCCAATACATTGGAGGGCAGAACGGATTCCTATTGTCCACATTACGTGGAAAAGGCTGCATGGCCTCAAAAGCAGGCCCTTCGTGACAAGCCGCTGAGAAGGTTGGTTTGAGAGTGTTAGTCAGAATGACCGCCTCATAGTGCAGGGGTTGTCTAACATTTTGTTACTGCCCGACGTGAAGTGCGTCACAGGTGTCAGTGTGGCCATTGTCACCACAGGGGAATCAGGGGACTTTTTTTCCATTTTAGCCTTGTGACACGGAACCTCAGCAGAGCCAGTGCTACCAGGTCTAGTGCGCTTTTGCAACCCCTTACATTCTGCTGAAGAATTAGACCTCGGTGAGGGAACCTCGGCAGAGGTGGCAGTTGAAGACTTAAGACATTTGCCTTCCTTCTTTGCCCCCTCAGCAAGATCGGTTTGACCACAGGATTGTGTGTGGGAAGGCTTAGGGTCACCCTCCATAGCCAGAGCCCTCGGAGGGGACCCCTTGATCTTGACGGTTTTAATTATAGCCACCAGTCGGGGATCCTCAGGGGTAACCCCGGTGCTTTTAGTCCATTTACTGGAAACCTCGAGACTAGTCACGTTACATTTACCTCCAGACTTGGAAACCTCGGGAACTACCCCAGTGAAACAGCCCCAGAAATACAGGGCTTAACTTTAGGCCCCAGATGGGGAACCTCGGATGAAGATCAATTTTGGGACACCTCAGGGAGAGCCCTGGTACCAGAGCCACTTGGGCCCCTCCCAGAACCAGAAGACCCCGGGAAGGAGTCCCCTGGCCGGGATGCCCTAAAAAGGAAGGACAGCCGCTTTCTTTTTTCTTCAATGAACTGCTGTAAATGAGGAGGAGGAATCCGCTGGAACACCTCCTCCCACCTGACAACCCGACGCTAGAGTGCACGGATGGCGAGGGAGTCGCAGTAGAAGCAAGAGTCCCACCAGACAGAGAAGGGGGATCCACCCTTGTGAAATGACATTCACACGAATAACAGGACACGAATCCCAGATGCTGCGGCATAGACTGAAGAAAGAAGACCGTAGAACCGGAGCAGGAATATGAAGGACAAGGAATGCTCCAGATAACATTTTGGAGTTGTGAGTATTTTACTCCCTATTTTTAAACTTTGAGAGTAAATTTGATTTCAAGATAGTAAAAATTACTTTTCGCCTTTGCAAGAGAGTAAAATGTATGCGACAACCAGCCGACGTATGCAAAAACTGTATGGAAATCATTACCATGCGGCAGCTTTCTGCATTGTGACCTAATGCCCCCTTCATCATTTCTCTAAGGTCTAGCCATTTGATCTCGCCTGTGCATATTTAAATGTTGAAAACACAAAAACCTAGCCAATTACATAATACAATGTATTGTGTGTTTTGATGGTCGATAGCAGAACTGTCTTTTGATGTTTAATGAAAGTCCTCCTTTCCTGGAGCTATTACTACCTAATGGTATGCCAATAGTATGATACAACAGTGCAGAGAGGCAAGGACTTCATGCTAAATTCTATACCTATTTCATGGTCAAATGGTTATTTATAATACTGCGTTTGGCAAAGCGCTGTACATAGAACATATTTATCACAGTTCTCAACAAACCGAAATTGGCCCTCTTGATCTTGAAAGGATGAAAGGCTGAGTTGGTCTTGCTGGGATTCGAACCTGCAACCTACAGTTCACACACAGATCGCAGCAACGAGTGCTCAACCAGCTGAGCTATCTTATTGGCTAACATCCTTCATAGGTCAGTGTAAAATAGTAGGCTGTAGTCGGATGTAGGTTTAACAATTTTAAGATTGTGCACATCAAACAGTATTAGTTTTCATGAGGTTTGGTTTCCGTGAAAGGGTTAATGAAGTCCAGAGTTCAAAAGAAGCTCCACTTGGCTTCTCGCATCGTTAAAAGGGAAAATAAAGTCAACTTAATTCTTTTATCCACGGACCTTAGCCTTCAGTCTGACTCACCCTCTGTTCACTGGGTTAAGAAAACAAAAAGAAAAAAATCCACACGGAATGCACAGTCCTTGAATAATGGTTGACGGCTGGCACTTCTCCTCAGCGAGTCCACCTCTGATAGGAATCTCCCCTGTGCCTCTCAGTGAGCCTTCTAGTACGCCCAGTCACAATCACCTTTCCATTCCTCTCTGGTCTCCGGCTCGGCTTGCAGCTGTAATCAGAAACACCTGGTGAGCTCTCTGTTGCTGCATTTAACCCCCTCTCTGCTCCTCCCCTCCCTTCAGTCTCCAGCCAGTTTTCCCCCCCATTCCCCACACCTGCAGGGCGTTTTCTTTCCTCCTTCCACCCAGTTTCATGCACTGTTTGACCCCACCCTGTATGTCTCTGTGGCCACCCATCTATATGCGGGCTGACTGCATTGCACCAGTGCCAGTCTCTGGTACACCTATTTCCATGCTGTATGATTGGGTTGTACCTATGCCGTTTTCCCTTTTTAATTCTGTCTCTGCCCCCTGCTTGGTTTCGTTTCTCGTGGTGGTTTCTGGGACATGTAGTTTTCTTTTGATTTGCTGCGTTAACCTTTTGTTGGCTGGGTCTCATTACTAGAATAGGGTCCTCCCTTGGTTCTGTTGCCTCTTTGACCACCTCACATACCCCCCCCCCGGGAACCAGGCCGTTCGGGCATGTTCAAGGCCCTGGACAAGTAATCAGCGACTAGCTGATATTTTCCGGGTTTATGTACTGTAACAAAATGATAGGGTTGAAGGGTTAAGAACCACCTAAGGACTCTATGGTTTGAGTCTTTCTGGGTGGCTAGCCATCGAAGAGGGGCATGATCTGTAAAGATGGTAAACTTTCGACCTAGTAAGTAATAACAAAGAGATTCAACGGCCCATTTTATTGCCAAACATTCTTTTTCTAAGGTGGAGTATGGTATCTCATGTGGGAGGAGTTTTCTACTGATGAAGGCTATTGGGCAGAGGTCTTGTTCTGATCCTTGGGATAGCACGGCACCTAGACCACATCCTGATGCATCAGCCTGTAAATAGAAGGCTTTTGAGAAATCCTGGCAGTGTAGAACCGGTTGGGTTGATATTAGTTGTATTAATTGGTGAAAAGCTTGCACAGCTTCTGGCTTGATTTGAAGTGGCCGGTTGGTTTTTAAGGAGTCTAGTGGTGCCGCTATGGTAGAAAAATGCGGTATGAATCTTCTGTAATATCCTACGAACCCTAGAAAGGCTCGGATCTCTTTCCGGGTTTCCGGTATTCGTAATTTTTTCAAAGCCTGTATTTTGTCAACCAACGGTGTGATTACTCCACCTCCTACAGAATATCCCAGATACTTGCCAGCTTGGTTTTCTTGGGGTTGATATGCAGTTCTGCCTCTTGTAAGGATGTAATTACTTTGATTAGATGTTCTAAATGTTCCTTCCAGGTTTTACTAAAAATCACTATGTCATCCAAATAGGCAGCTGCGTATAGTTCATGAGGTTTCAGTACCTTATCCATTAAGGCCTGAAAAGTGGCAGGAGCCCCGTGCAACCCAAATGGTAACACCGTAAACTGAAATAGACCTTGAGGTGTTGAGAAGGCTGTTTTCTCCTGATAAGCTGGGTTGAGCGGTATCTGCCAATATCCTTTGGTTAAGTCCAAGGTACCCAAAAAGGATGCAGCTCCCAGTTTCTCTATTAGTTCATCTATCCTGGGCATAGGGTAGGCTTCATATCTGGAAATGGCGTTTAGTTGCCTAAAGTCCATACAGAACCGGGTGGTACCATCTGGTTTGGGTACTAGTACCACCGGTGAACACCATGCGCTCTTGGAGGGAATAATGGTACCTAGTTTCAGCATGCTCTCTATTTCTTGTGCTATCTCCCCTCTTTTTGCCTCAGGGATTCTATAGGGTCGGAGGCGTATAATCTTGCCTGCCTCGGTTGGGATTGAGTGAGTGCCATATGAGTCCTTCCAGGTAGACTCGAGAATGTCTCTGCTACAGGGCCCAAGGTGTCAAATAACTCAATTCTTTGGGTGTCGCTTAATTGTTCCCCCAAGCCCACATCTTGTAGGTTACCAGCCGAGTGTGTGACCATTTGTTCCGGGACCGACATCTCTACTAGAGACATACACAATATTGCTGAGTCCCCTTCTTTCCACAACTTGAGTAAATTAATGTGATGGTTCTGATGTTTGTTTTGCCTATCTGGTTGCTCTACCTCATAATTAACTGGACCCAACACCTTTGTTATACTATATGGGCCTTTCCATTGGGCGAGCATTTTTTCGTGTGAGTGGGTAATAACACCAGCACTTTGTCTCCTATTTTAAGCGTCCTAGGTCTGCTTCCTTTATCATAATACTTCTCTTGCGTTTTTTGAGCCCGCCCCAGGTTTTCCTGAGCATAGTCTCTGAGTTTTCCCAGGTGATCTCTTAGTTCATTCACATATTCCGTTAGGGTTGTTTCTTCCTGTTGTTCCCAAGTGTCCTTTAGTAATCCCAAAATAGATTTTGGCTGTCTCCCAAATAATAATTCAAATGGGGAATACCCCGTTGAGGATTGAGGTGTATCACGTAAAACCATCAACACCCATGGCAGTACTTTCTCCCACCCCAGACCAGCGGGGCTGGTTGCTCTTTTTATCATTTGTTTGATGGTTTTGTTATATCTTTCCATCAGCTAATCAGTCTGTGGAGGTACACAAAGGTCCTTAAATGATTGATGCCAAGGGTCTTGCATACTTCGTTCATGACGCTCGACATAAAATTACGTCCTTGGTCTGTTACAATCTCCAGGGGAATTCCCACTCTAGCGAAATAGGGTAAAAGTACATCACATACTTGTTTGGCAGACATTCCTTTTAATGGAAATGCTTCTGGATATCTAGTGGCATAGTCCACTACCACTAGTATGAACCAGTATCCTCGGCTGGTAGGTTCCATTGGACCCACAATGTCTAGCCCTATTCTCTGAAATGGCTCTTTGATCAATGGCATTCTTTGTAAAGGGGCTCGTGCTGGAATATGGGGGCTTGTTTTCTGACATATTGCACACTCTTGGCAATATTTGGTTATCTCAGCGTAAACTCCGGACCAATAGAAATTTTGCAACACCCTTTTTATGGTCTTGTTCTCAGCTAGATGTCCCCCTGTGGTGTGATCATGTGCCAGCTGAATCAGCCCTTTCCTGTAGAACTGGGGAACCAACAATTGCTCCTTCTTTATGTTATCAGATCCTTGGGTTGCTCGATAGATTAACCCCTGTTTCTCTTTAAAGTAGGGAGTAGTAGGTTGGACCCCGCTAGTGTCCAGAGCTTGTCCCCTGGCCCTTTTTAACGTTTCATCCAGCCCTGTTTCTGTTCGAAATGAAGGCATATGGTCCCCCACCTTCCAGTCTATGATGGAAATGTCTTTATACGCTTCCTGATTCACTCGGTTTCTCCTTTTCTGGGTCTTAGATAATTTTTCCCGACTACATGCCCCCAATAGTTCAGTTTTTGAAAACGGGGCTTCTCTTAACCATCTATCGAATTCAGGTAGATCTGTTCCTATAAGCACCGGGGCGGGCAAGGTAGGAATAATGGTGGCTTTGATTGGTATCTCCTGCCCCTGTATTCCCAACACAATGTCTTTAGCTGGATACCTTTTTACATCCCCATGCACGCACTTTATGTCAATGGTTCTCACCTGTTCGCGATTGCTCGCTCACATGGGGCTGTATGGCCGTCTGTCTGCTTCCGCTGTCCATCATTGCTTGACGGGGATGTCCATCCACTGTGACCTCTATCACGTAAGGCAGACGTTTCCTTCTGTATTCCTGCGCTTGCATGGACCCGATTTCCATTGGTTCGGTTTTTGTTTTTTTGGAACAGAATCGCGCAATATGACCCCATTCTCCACACTCAAAACATTGGGGTGCCGGTCCTTTGCTTAAGCCAGCCCCATTAGTGGGTCGGGGTTCGGCCTTGTTCCTGGGTTCGGTTCCTGGTCCTTTATAGGTTCCGATGCGTACTTGGGAAGCTTCCACACTTGGTCTCAATTGGGTGGCAGGGAAAGGTCGGGTGCTCCCTGCCTTCTGATATGCTGTTGCCACGTCTATTGCCTCGGCCAGTGATAGATGGTGATGTTGCCTCACCCACCTCTGAATTGGTCCTGGTAAGGCATCAATGAATTGTTCCATCATTACTTTATCCTTAATCTGTCCTATTGTGGCTGTGCCTGTTTTCAGCCATTTTTCCGCCAAATCTTGCACTCTGTACAACAATTGTCTTGGACTTTCACCTGGTTTCAATCGGGTTTCTCGAAACTTGAGTCTGTAAGATTCTTCATCCATGCCGAGTCTTTCCCAAAAAGTTTTTTTAATCTCGGTATAAGGAGTGTCTCCG
The DNA here is from genome assembly GCF_040938575.1 of Ambystoma mexicanum. Classification (NCBI taxonomy): domain Eukaryota; kingdom Metazoa; phylum Chordata; class Amphibia; order Caudata; family Ambystomatidae; genus Ambystoma; species Ambystoma mexicanum. The sequence continues at coordinate 1,120,153,781 of NC_090923.1, read as the reverse complement.
GTGGGGTTAGCCGGTTGGTATGCCCCATGCATTACCCCTGTGAGCAGGGGAGCCAGATAGAAAGCCCATCTGTCCTGTGGCCATTGGGCTGCTCTAGCTATTCTCTCAAAATTTACGAAGAAAAAAACTGGGGTCTTCTCCTACTTGGTATTTTTGTAATACCGTAGGCGGTATTACTGGATGCGTCCGGGTCGTGGCCACTGCTTCTCCCAGTATTCTTAAGGCTTCCCGTCCTTGCTCTTGGGCAGCACTTTGCACTTGTATGGCCTGTTGGAGTGCTTGTCTGTCCGCCTGCGCCTGGTGACTTTGCACTTGTAAAAGTTGCTGCAGCTGCTGTTGCCCTTCTGTGAGTGCCTTTACCACAGCTTCCATGTCTTCTGCTTGGGCGTTCTCTTGAATCCCACCGCTGCCACCACTGTAAAATAGTAGGCTGTAGTCGGATGTAGGTTTAACAATTTTAAGATTTATTGCGGTGTTAACCTAAGCAACAGCCCTCCTTGTGCACATCAAACAGTATTAGTTTTCATGAGGTTTGGTTTCCATGAAAGGGTTAATGAAGTCCAGAGTTCAAAAGAAGCTCCACTTGGCTTCTCGCATCGTTAAAAGGGAAAATAAAGTCAACTTAATTCTTTTATCCACGGACCTTAGCCTTCAGTCTGACTCACCCTCTGTTCACTGGGTTAAGAAAACAAAAAAGAAAAAAATCCACACGGAATGCACAGTCCTTGATTAATGGTTGACGGCTGGCGCTTCTCCTCAGCGAGTCCGCCTCTGATAGGGATCTCCTCTGTGCCTCTCAGTGAGCCTTCTAGTACGCCCAGTCACAATCACCTTTCCATTCCTCTCTGGTCTCCGGCTCGGCTTGCAGCTGTAATCAGAAACACCTGGTGAGCTCTCTGTTGCTCCATTTAACCCCCTCTCTGATCCTCCTCTCCCTTCAGTCTCCAGCCAGTTTTCCCTCCCATTCCCCACACCTGCAGGGCGTTTTCTTTCCTCCTTCCACCCAGTTTCATGCACTGTTTGACCCCACCCTGTATGTCTCTGTGGCCACCCATCTATATGCGGGCTGACTGCATTGCACCAGTGCCAGTCTCTGGTACACCTATTTCCATGCTGTAGGATTGGGTTGTACCTATGCCGTTTTCCCTTTTAAATTCTGTCCCTGCCCCCTCCTTGGTTTCGTTTCTCGTGGTGGTTTCTGGGACATGTAGTTTTCTTTTGATTTGCTGTGTTAACCTTTTGTTGGCTCGATCTCATTACTAGAATAGGGTCCTCCCTTGGTTCTGTTGCCTCTTTGACCACCTCACAGTCAGTAAACGGAGTATTGACTGAGGTATAATAATCACAGTGCCTAGATGTTGGACAAACCATGTATGAAGCCCTACATAAAGTGAAATACCTATCTGGATTATCACAGGGACAGGGTTTGCTCAGTTTCTATTTCAATTGCAAATGTAACTTTCATTTGTTTGTTTTGGACAGCACTTGCACTTCCTGGAGAGTCAGGTTTTGGATGTTTTAATTGTAGTCTTGAATATTTGAGAGGCTAACACCTGTGATTGGTGTAATGACAAGCACTCACCCTTGAGCAGAGACTGACCATTAATAGTAATGTACCCCATTTACTGCAAGGTTGAATAGATGAAGACTAGACCGTGCATACTCATCATTGAACACAGTTTTTATAATTAGAGCGTAAACTAAATTGTTTGTGTCAAAATTACCTGCCTCTGCATGATAACGCACACAGCACAGGAACTCTTAAAATACAATTGTGCAATACTGGTTTGCTTTCGGTAGGAAAAAAGCATAATTTGTTACAAAAGATTAATTCTCAATTGGAACTTAGCTTTGCATCTTATTAATTATATAATCCGAAATCGCTAGGAAAATAAATATGCACAGTGCTTCTGTTTGCTCCATGAGCATCTAAACACAACACAGCAGAAGCTGAATGGAAAGAAACCAATCCTTTTAATGTAGCGTGCAGTTTCCTTTTTTGAAAGGCTTCAGAGAAATACATTCTGTTTCAGAGGTTGTTCTCCATGGCTTGACATTACATCCATGTAAATAAAAATCAAATGAAGCGTTCTGGTTTCTTTCAAGTAACCGGATATTTGCACTGCCCTCTGCTCTAAACATGTGCGTAAATGTACACAGGAAAATAATAAAGCGGTCGTATTTACAAGATTTTCATGCATAAAAAGGCCTGGTACAAACCTTATCTGGAGGCCTGAGGATAAGGGAACAAAAAGAAAACATTCTGCAAGATACAAGTTTGTCCGATCCCGACCGCACAGAGAAAAGGACTGAAGGCCGATGCGACGGGAGGAGCTCAAGAAGGCAGGGCTACAGTCACATGAGGTCGCCCTGCGTAAAAATAAAAGGACAAAAAAGTTGTTTGTGTATTCTTATAAAGTGCTCTGGTCCCGTCCCGATGGACGGAATGTCCCAAAAGTATGTAGGAAATGGGACGGGACGTAGGAGTATGCACCCTGTGTATTTCCCCAGAGATATTTGTTCAAAAGATGTAGGTCGATGATGGGTTTTAAGCTACCAAAAAGTAGCCAAAAGCAAAACTGAGCCAAAAAATACCTGGAGTGCCACAGTTCCCCACCTCTGCCAGAGGACACAGTTTTAGGGCTTCCTTAGACATACAATGTGAAAGCTCTACACACAAAAATCTCAACATAGTTGCAGTTATATGACATACCACTTCTGCAGGACAGCAGCAAAGTGAGCGTGCTGGTTCTCCTTCCTCGGGTCGAAGTGCTCCAGGCTTCTACATGATACTAGTGGTGACGTGCACAACATTTTCCCTTCCTTTCCCAATGTGGGCGCAGATGAGGACTATGGTCATGGGTTGACATCAGGAGTACTCATTTCAGGCCACAGGTAAATGCAGACAAGCAAATGCTCATGATGTGGCAGACAACACAGCCACCAGAAGACTCGATTGACGGGCTTCAGGCACAGTTTAGAGAACTAGTGACCATGTGCCCAACCTCGACTCCAGATGTGGAAATAATGGCACAAATTATCCAAGGATGTAAGACTGTAAAGCTGTGTTGCCACAGGAGAGGAGGAGCAACAAATAAAGGAGCAGCAAGGGAAGAATCATTGAGTGCTCCCATAATGAAAAGCAAAAAGGCCACTTCATCAAAGGACACATACATATGAAAACTCTGTTGGAGATGACCCGCATGATGGTACATGCCCAGCTAAAGGTTGAAAGGGCTAACTGTGTGGAAACATCAACCATTTCTCTAAAGTCAAAGTATCCAATCCAACGCAACAAGGAAGACAAACATCTACCCAAATCAGGAAAGTGAGTGTAAAACACAGACAATACCCCGTTAGAAGACAAAATGGAGGATGATGTGGTGGTGTACATCATATCACTGGCTAGAATGATCAGGGACTGTGAGCGCCTAGTCTAGTTTGAACTCTATCTCCGTAGATCTGAAAGTGCTCTGTGTTCAGAGTTAGTACTTTTCACTGTTTTTACAAATGATCACATTGAACTTCCTGGATGGCTTCCCATCGCTCTTCCAAAAATGTAGATGCATTAAAGGGAAAGTACAGAGACAAGACAGTACAACGTATGTCTTTATGACACTGTTCACATAATAGGTGGATAAGGTACCCATGAAACTAGAAAAAGGGCCATTGAAAAAGCGAAGGGGCCATCACACTGGGTATCACCCAGTGTTGTCATCAAGAAGGTACCGTAGCCTGGAGAAGCCAGGATCCCTGTAGTCCTGAGGTTGCCGAACAAAACCATCAAGAGGGAAATGCACATCATGCCCACAATTGATGAAATCGCAGACTGGGGGTTCTGGACCTCAACATGGAATACAACCAACAGTGACTGCACCCGTATCCAGGTATATACACCAAACCTCTACACATTTGTGTGGACAATGTGACAGATTGCCATCAGCCAATTGCGTGAAAGCCCTGGCTTTTTTGATTTTTATTAAAATAAAATGATTCATGTAATTCAGTTTTGGAAAAAAAGGGAGTCAGTCTGCCAATCAGACCCCCCCTTTCAAAAGGCTTAATGCCAAAAACATAGGGCATTGTAACGCTCACCTGGTTCCCACGGGGGCGCTGGTCTAGTCTGGATTGCTGTGGCCTCTTCTAGCGTGATGCGCAGGACCCGGAACACTGATTGGACAGGACCTCCAAATCGTGCTTGCCTGGCCCGTAGGAATATCCTTCTGCAGATGAGAAAGGGGATTAACAGTCTGCAGAATAGTGTGCTAGCTCCCCCCTTTCCCCCTTCCCCCTTCGTTCCTCTCTAACTTCCTCCAAACCCCGGTTTAAGCTCACCTTATGGTTTGGAAGGATGAACTCTCCATCCTGCTTCTGGTGCAGGGGCGCGTGTTCGTCCAGTTACTTCACTGGTTTTCAGAATGGTGCTGGCAAAATCCACTTGACTTTCCTGAGCGATGCGCCGTAAGTATGAAAGTTCAAAGTTCAAGTGAGGCCCCCTTTATGTGGTCTTTCTAACCTGTGATCTGTCCTTTATTTCAGGTTCAGAATGAAGGCGATGCGTTGAGGGGTTAAACTGCCGAGGTGAGTAGTGATGACGGCGATCCCTCTAAATGTCCTCATCATTCCCCAGAAATGTCTCTTGTCCTTTCCCCATAGGGGCCGGGGTACGGTACCTGCCAACGGGGTGGCGCCGACCCGAAATGTGGAAGAAAAGCCGGTAAGTATTATGGCTGTTAATCAGGCTTTCCTTATGTGTTCCTTCTGCTCACCTTTTGTTTCTTCCTCTCTCCCCTAGGTGCAGAGATGTGGCGTCCGATGCTGACAGCCGCGATGGAGCTGGGAGATGTCTCGAGGACAGGTGAGTGAAGCGTGGCGCTGCAGCGAGCAACGCAATGCTTTTAAATGGAAGTCTTTCTTCAGGGATGCTGGCGAGAAGATTCCGGATGCAGGTAAGAAGTTTGAAATAGTCCTTGGTTTTCACCTTTCTCTTCTCTTCCTTCCTTGCAGGTCTTCCAGGTTCGAGGTGGGCGTGGCTGGAGTCCAGGAGCAGGAGCAGACACGGTGAGCGTTAAGCTGCAGGAAGCAGAACAACGCGAAGCATGAGCTGCTGTCTGGGCGTGGCTTAAATAGCCTCCAAAGAAGTCCCAGGTATGTATCCTTCCCCAACTAGGTATGTATCCTTCCCAGCCACGCCCGAGTGAAAAAATAGTCCCTATGAAAAAATAGTCCCTTTCAGGTCTCAGGGAGGCCTGAAGCGTGCAGCATGGTCTGCATCAGGTAAGTGCACAAAACACCTCCTTTATGAGCCTGGCGCCTATGGCGCCAGGACTGATGTCCAACATGAGCCTGGCGCCAAAGGTGCCAGGACTGAGTCCAAAGAGCCCCTATAAGGGGCAGCTGGGCTTTTACCCGAGGGCATGATGCCTGCTTCCGGGGGTGCTGGGCCTGGCCTGGTGCTCCGGGGGTAGGCATCATGACAGCACTCCCCCCCAAGGCCCCTCCCAAGGTCGTTCCTTCTGGAGGTTTCAGTTTGTTTGGGAAATTCCGATGGAACCTTTTTTACCAGCCGAGCTGCATGTACGTGATCACTGGGTTCCCAAGAACTTTCCTGAGGCCCGTACCCTTTCCAATCAATTAGATAGAAAAGTTTTGATTTTGAGATCTTAGAATCCAAAATGTTCTTCACCTCGAATTCAGGCTCCCCATCTATCTGAATCGGTTCTGGTGGCTTTGTTAATCTGGTTCCTGGGTGCACTGGTTTCAAAAGTGACACATGAAAAACGGGGTGAATCCGCATGTTAGCTGGTAGATCGAGCTTGACTGCCACTGGGTTGATTATAGCTTTGATCGAGTAAGGGCCTAAATACCTTGGATTAAAAGTTCAAGGCCCCTTGAGTGATAGGTGTTTGGTAGCCAACCATACTTGATCCCCTATTTGGTATGGAGGCGCCTCTCTTCGATGCAGATCCGCATTCTTTTTGTATTTCCCTTTCGCATGTTGCAAATGTGCAGTTGCATCCTTGAAGGCTTGAGTAATCGTAGAATGCAAATGGTCCACTGCGGGCATTTCAAGGCTCAGAGGTGAGTCCAAGTCTGAAGTACGAGGGGGATGTCCATATAGGGTATAAAAGGGGCTCTGACCAGTTCCAGAGTGTATCGAGTTATTGTATGCATATTCTGCCACCCATAAAATGTCCTTCCAATTACCCTCCGATTGGTGCAACATACATCGTAGATATTGTTCAAGGGTCTGGTTCTTTCTCTTCGTCTGACCATCGGTCTGTGGGTGGTGGCTGGTTGAGAGTCTTACGTCGATTTGTGCCAGTTGACAACACTTTTTCCAAAAATGAGAAATAAACTGGCTTCCCCGATCGGAGACTAGTATGGACGGGAATCCATGCAAACGGATGATATTTTCGAGGAATTCTTTGGCCAGAACAAAGGCTGAAGGTAATCCTTTCAACGGAATAAAGTGGGCCATTTTGGAAAATAAATCCACCACAACCAGAATAGTATTGTAACCATTACAAGAGGGCAGGTCCGTGATAAAATCTAGTGACAGGGTGTGCCAAGGTGCTGGTGGAATGTCTAAGGGCTGAAGAAGACCGGCGGGTCTTGTCTTTTGACCTTTGTTTTGGGCACAAACTCCACAGGACATCACGAAAGATTTAATATCCTTTCGCCAGGAAGGCCACCAGAATTGTCGTTTAACCTTTTCCTCTGTTTTGGCAATGCCAGGAAGTCCTTCCATCAGGGTATCATGATGACGGGAAATAACCAGTTCTTGCAATTCCTTTTCTGGCAAAAATAAGCGTCCTTGGAAGTAAGGTAAGCCATCCTTGACTGAAAAGTTAGACCCCCTTTTGATCCAATCCTGCAAGGCTGAAGAGTCCAGAAATTGTTTTACTCGTGCTTGAATGTCTTCAAGGGTTTGCAAAGTGGTTATCCCTAAATTCTTTGTTCGGGAATTATCGGCACAGGTTCTGAGTTTGTGTCTATTTCTTCCATTCCAATTCGGGATAGAGCGTCCGCCTTACCATTCTTATACCGGGGCGGTAGGTGATTACAAAATCGAACTCCGCAAAGAACAAAGGCCATTCGAGCTGTCGAGATGATTGAGCCTTGGCAGTTTTTCAATATTGTAAATTTCAGTGATCAGTGATCACGGTGATGGTATGCCGGGCGCCGAGGAGATAATGCCGCCAAGCCTTGAAGGCGGACTTAATGGCTAATAGTTCCTTATCGGTGATCGCATAATTTATCTCCGGCGGCGAGAACTTTCTGGACCAAAATGCTACGGGGTGCAGTTGGTTGGTTTCAGGGTCTCTCTGAGACAGGACAGCTCCCATGGCTAAGCTGGACGCGTCGGTTTCGACTAAATATGGGAGATCGGGACGCGGGTGCTTCAAAATAGGTGCGGACGTGAACTTAGCTTTCAACTCCTGAAAGGCCTGTTCGGCTTCCTCGGTCCATTCAAAACATTTATTTTTTCGCAAGAGTGCAGTGATGGTTTGCACCACACGTGAAAACTCCGGGATAAACCTGCGATAAAAGTTGGCAAAACCAAGCATGCTTTGGACACCTTTCACCGAACTAGCTGATGGCCATTTGAGGATGGCATCCACTTTCCGTGAATCCATTCAGACCCCTTTAGGTGTCAGGATGAATCCGAGAAACTCAACCTCGGTGGTATGGAAAACACATTTTTCCAGCTTGGCAAACAGTTTGTGCTGGCGCAGTTTCTCTAGGACGGCCCTGACATGCTTTCTGTGATCAGATTCCGAAGAGGAGTACACAAGAATGTCATCGATATACACGACAACACAGACATCGATGAGTTCCCGAAGGACATCGTTCATGAAGAATTGGAAGACTGCAGGCGCGTTGCACAACCCGAAAGGCATCACCTGGTATTCGAATAGTCCATATTTTGTACGGAAGGCCGTTTTCCATTCGTCGCCTTCTTTTAGGCACGAAGAACAAAGCTGAGGATGCCGGGGACTTTGACGGGCGAATGAAACCATTGGCGAGGTATTGATCTAAATATTGTCTCAAATGCAGATTCTCTGGTTCAGTAAGGGCGTAAATCCTGCTACAAGGGGGTTGTGCACCGGGCACAAGATCGATTTGGCAATCGTACGATCTGTGGGGAGGTAACGTGTTGGCCTGTTCCTTTTGGAAGACGTCCTGAAAGTCTTGGTACTCTGGAGGTAGTTGCACGGGGACAGAGGTTACTGATGCTAGATTAATCTTTGGATTTTCTGGGTAGCAGGTTTGTGCACAATCCGGGAAGGTTATTCTCTTCGCTCGCCAATCAATTCGAGGATTATGCGTCTCTAACCAAGGGATTCCGAGAATAAGCTGAAACTGTGGAGCCTTGATTACATCAAACACAACTGCCTCCCGATGGCCATCCGGACCTACAAGTGTCACCTCAGCTGTGGAATGTGTTACCGGTCCAGAGGCAATTTCGGTTCCATCTACTGTGGTGATGACATCTTTGTTGGTTTTAGGACGCAGAGGGAGGTTTATCCTAGAGACCAATTCTCGATCCACATAGTTTCCTATAGCCCCGCTATCGATGTATGCCTTTATAGCATGCAACCGTTTAGGCTGTTCCGGATCTACGAGGACCATTGGCACAATGAAATGCGAGGTCTGAGAGTTAGTTTTAAAGCTCGGCAAGCGGACCGCTACGCTTGCCCGGCGTGGTCGTTTCCCGATACAGAGTTTACATGGATTTTATCAGCAGCTCCTGTCACCTTCTTGGGCGGCTTAACCGGGCAATCTCGTAGAAAGTGTCCAGAGGACCCACAATAAAGGCATAATTGCATCTGTCGTCTTCTTTCCCGTTCTTTTTGAGTTAGGGGTCCTTTAACACCTCTGATTTGCATAGGCTCCGAGGCATCAGCCCCCTTGGGGTTAGCGTGGGTCTTGGCCAACGCCCGGGTTTCAAACTTGGACCGATCTGCTTTTCTGTTTTGCAGCCTGTGATCCAATTGGACCACTAAGTCTATATATTCAGTGCATTCTTGGGGCGGATTTACAACTTGTGCCAGGACATCTTTAAGTTCTCCGCGTAGACCTCGATAGAATAACATGATTCTTTTATCCTCTGGCCAACCAGTTTCCACAATTAGTCTATTGAAGGTTGCAATGTAGGATAGAAGGTCTTGATTGCCCTGTCGCAGAGATAGAAGTTCGTCATCCAGAGCCTGTCCCTCGGAGTGTTGAGCAAATAACCGTTCCATGCTTGTTTGAAATCCTTGAAAATCACGAAGAATCGGGTCATCTTGAGTTACCAGTGGGACTGACCAATCGGCAGCACAGCCGCTGAGATATGACAACACAAAGGCTACCTTGGTCTGATCATTAGGGAAGGCCCCAGGTCTGCATAGGAAGTGCAAACGACACTGATTCATGAATACGGCGAATCGTTTGGGGTCCCCAGCAAAGCGTTCAGGTGGGGCCAGCGGCATGTTTCCAGGTAGATTAATCTGCACCGGATTACTGGAAACCACAGGAGCGGGGTTCCTCCCGGAACCGGGTAAAGGAGTTTGTCCAGCTTGACCTTGCAAAAGCTGTCAAGCCAGGTCATCAGCTCTATCCTTTTTTACAATCACTTCCCTCCTGAGGGCACTAGTCTCTTGATGAGCGGCGTGTACTCCGGCCCGTAATTCCCCCAGTAATTGGGCCAACTGGTCAGTTTCGGAAGTTTCCATAGCGCCTGGGTGGGAATTTGTAGGAAGGCTTCGCGTTCTGTAGCGCTCACCTGGTTCCCACGGGGGCGCTGGTCTAGTCTGGATTGCTGTGGCCTCTTCTAGCGTGATGCGCAGGACCCGGAACACCGATTGGACAGGACCTCCAAATTGTGCTTGCCTGGCCCGTAGGAATATCCTTCTGCAGATGAGAAAGGGGATTAACAGTCTGCAGAATAGTGTGCTAGCTCCCCCTTTTCCCCCTTCCCCCTTCGTTCCTCTCTAACTTCCTCCAAACCCCGGTTTAAGCTCACCTTATGGTTTGGAAGGATGAACTCTCCATCCTGCTTCTGGTGCAGGGGCACGTGTTCGTCCAGTTACTTCACTGGTTTTCAGAATGGCGCTGGCAAAATCCACTTGACTTTCCTGAGCGATGCACCGTAAGTATGAAAGTTCAAGTGAGGCCCCCTTTATGTGGTCTTTCTAACCTGTGATCTGTCCTTTATTTCAGGTGCAGAATGAAGGCGATGCGTCGAGGGGTTAAACTGCCGAGGTGAGTAGTGATGAGGGCGATCCCTCTAAATGTCCTTATCATTCCCCAGAAATGTCTCTTGTCCTTTCCCCATAGGGGCCGGGGTACGGTACCTGCCAACGGGGCGGCGCCGACCCAAAATGTGGAAGAAAAGCCGGTAAGTATTATGGCTGTTAATCAGGCTTTCCTTATGTGTTCCTTCTGCTCACCTTTTGTTTCTTCCTCTCTCCCCTAGGTGCAGAGATGTGGCGTCCGATGCTGACAGCCGCGATGGAGACGGGAGATGTCTCGAGGACAGGTGAGTGAAGCGTGGCGCTGCAGCGAGCAACGCGATGCTTTTAAATGGATGTCTTTCTTCAGGGATGCTGGCGAGAAGATTCCGGATGCAGGTAAGAAGTTTGAAATAGTCCTTGGTTTTCACCTTTCTCTTCTCTTCCTTCCTTGCAGGTCTTCCAGGTTCGAGGCGGGCGTGGCTGGAGTACAGGAGCAGGAGCAGACACGGTGAGCGTTAAGCTGCAGGAAGCAGAACAACGCGAAGCATGAGCTGCTGTCTGGGCGTGGCTTAAATAGCCTCCAAAGTCGTCCCAGGTATGTATCCTTCCCCAACTAGGTATGTATCCTTCCCTGGCCACGCCCGAGTGAAAAAATAGTCCCTATGAAAAAATAGTCCCTTTCAGGTCTCAGGGAGGCCTGAAGCGTGCAGCATGGTCTGCATCAGGTAAGTGCACAAAACACCTCCCTTTATGAGCCTGGCGCCTATGGCGCCAGGACTGATGTCCAACATGAGCCTGGCGCCAAAGGCGCCAGGACTGAGTCCAAAGAGCCCCTATAAGGGGCAGCTGGGCTTTTACCCAAGGGCATGATGCCTGCTTCCGGGGGTGCTGGGCCTGGCCTGGTGCTCCGGGGGTAGGCATCATGACAGGCATATACATGCTCTTGCTGCACCAGTCGCCTGGCAACTGCAGCATCTATTCACAGTGGCAGAGGGAAGGTTCAAAAGTCCCATGTGCATTCCCCACAGTGTGTGTGGACAAGACTCACTGCAGATAGAGGCTGCACTTAACATCTGCACCTCTGATTCAAAGTATAATAATTCTTGCCCTTATATATAAAAGCTACACCAATTTGATATCATACAAGTATCAACCCTGTAAAGCCCAGACCGGTTATGTGAGCATAATGTGTATTCATGACTGGCTGGCTGTACTGTTCCCTGTGAGACATTAGCCAGGGTGCTGCCCTCCACTGAGACAAAGGTAATGTATCCTGTGGGGAAAAGATTGGGAATTGAAAACGTTATGTACTCCCCTTGCACACTGCTGCATTATAATATTGAGTAGATACAGCCATGTTTAAGCAATGGTTTCCTGCGTGTGCGAGGCGAGACTTTAGATTTCACTTCACATGGCTTCTCACCTAGGGTTTAGTAATGCTCACTTTCTTTTCTCTCACTTTTGACGCGTTTCCCTTTTGGTATATGCAAGTGTGTTTTAGGCTCTTGCTTTCTTAAGAAAACCGGCATTAACAGACAGAAGTTTTCATAATGCGAGCGTCCTCGCCTGCCTTGGAGCAAGTATATTTAACTTGACTAAAAGTATTATGATAGGCTGTCCTCCCTGATAACACTAACTTGAAAGAGCACGGTCGATATCAAAGGCTTGTATAATGAGGATTTGTTCTCTGCCAGCAACATTGTTTCAGTACAATTTCTTGCCCTGTTTGGACCAACCCTTCCTTTGAAATGCATGTGTTGTTTTGGGTATAAGAACAGTGCACAAAGTGAAGACGGGCGAAGGGGAAGGTGTTCTCATTTGCACGGAAGTCTTGTGCTGTCGTTGGCTCTGTTTTGTTATTGCTTTTTACTAATAAATTGTTCACTAATCCACCAGAATAGTGAGTGGACTATTTTTCCACCGCACTCCCATCGGGCAAAGGAGATCTCAGCAGGAGACCTCAGAGGAACTTTCCTTTCAAAGGGGCCCTCGCATAACAAAGGCCAGCCTCACTCGAGGGGTAGCACACCAAAGGGCCTTTCAAGCTGCATGAATGTTATGTTATATTGATTTATAGCACCGTGCACCTCTACCACCCAACGGCAGTCTCCATGTGCTCAAATGGAAAAGAGTGGAAGTGTCACAGTAGCCAGAGAGGGACCCGGATCTGAGAGAAGGGGGTCCACCATCTTGGTTTTCTGTGGGGCTCCCTTTCCCCTCAAGTTCCTGCTGAACAAGGCACTGTGAGGATGATGCAAGAATGCAAGGACCACTTGTTACAGCAACAGGGGCTGTAGCCCCTACAGCAGACTTGCTTCTATCAAATCCCATTTGACCGTTTACCTATATAAGGCAGGGCTCTCCCATTCATTCCTTGTTTCTTTAATGGACACCAATAAGGAACCCGGTTAGGAGAGCAATCCATTCCAAAGTCCTCAGAGGTGTGGGCAGGTGCATCTGTGGCCAGTGGAGGTGAACTCCTGTGGATGAAGGTATGAACTGCTGCCTGCACAGGAACCAGGCGCCTGCTCATTCGGGGTGAAAGGTACCCTATTGGTACCAACCAAGCTCCCTGGAGTCGGAGTGCAACAGAAGGACTTACCTTGTCCCTGGAGACCCTGGATTGATCTTCCCAGCAGCCCAGAAGTCAAGGGACGGCAATGTACCCTGGCAATGTACCCTGGATCTCACATACACAGCTTATGAGCTCCCCCAAACCAGACATCGCCTGAATGTTCCAAGCGTTTTTGTGCCACATGCTTTGCTGCTTGGACCACATTCCTGTTGGGCCAGTCAACCAACTCAATGCCTCAAGATGCTCATAGAAACCCTGTTCCCTTGGTCCACTTTCCAGCGCTATAGTGACTTTTAGGCCCCCATTCTGTGCCTTTTCTGCAAAAGCATATCCTTTAGAAAATTGAAATTGGTGCAATATCTTGTCTGCACACCCCTGTTCAAGCGCTAAACGATGTCAGTCTGCATTGTTTGTGTTCTTTAACAGGTTTTTGCTTGTGTTTTATAGTTTGTTATTTAGCACCTTTAATTGTTTAATTAAAGTATATAGTATAAGTATAAAGTATATATATTTTTTTGTATAGAACTTTGATTGGACATTTTTTTTTTCTTGAGTCCTTGAATTATTGCTGTTTGGATTGCTGCTGTTACTACCTCACACCCCTCCTAAGAGTATAACCCACATTACCACAAAAGGCAAAGGCGCTATCCCTCTCACATGTGCATGTTTTACTTTTAAGATTAGGATCACTGCTGCTTTTGTACTAGTATGGGGCTGAGTCAGCAGTTTAACCACTACTCCTCTCTGTACACTTGTGGGCTAGTTGTCATTTCAACACAATGATGCTATAGTTTGAGCATTGTCTGCAGCAGAACGCCATTAGAGAAATCACAGCTGATCTAGGGGTTCCTGAACTTGAGTAACCACATATTAACATATGCAGTAAATGAGTGACACCACCACCAGAGACCACAGTAATACTGCAAAGACTTTAAAAAAGTGGACACATCTTGTATAAGAACACACATGGGTTATTCAAGAACCATCTGGTTTTCTTCAGACATATGATTTGAGGAAACCCCTTGCTGCGGATCTGCAGAAAGTAAAAGACATCAGGTCAGCAGCGGAGCCACTGAACTTCCAAGAAGTCCTCAATTTGCTGGGAATGGCTACATACTGTGCGAGGTTCATCCCTAACCTGGAAATGCTCCCAGTATCACTATGAGCTACTCAAGGATTCCAGGGACTGGATGCGAGAACTAAGACTCACTCCAGAGGAGAAAGTATGCCCTGCCATTGCAAACCACAATGGTCATCTTGGACACACAGCCTGATCAGAACTAGTGGTTGATGCTAGCCCACAAGAGCTGGGTGCAACAGTATTGGAAAAAGTAAAACATTGTTTCAGGTCACAGGGCCAGCAAACAAAGACAGCCCCAACCTTGAATCATGAACTAGTAAGCGCCCTCTTTTGCAACCTCGCTGATGGCACGCATCTGTTCGTCATAGTGAATGATTCTTCTTGACATCCAAGAGGTAGACCTAGTGGCTGGGAGAGCACAAGCTAAACTACTAAAGAAGCTGGGCACGTCTGGTATACACCAAAAGATAAAGATCGATCATGTATCCCATTTCATGACCATGTGTGACAGTTGTCTCTATATACTGTGGTAGGGCCAGAGAAGGAGACGGATCAAGTGGTCATTTCCAAAAATGTATTAATTTATTTAAATGATAATAAAAGGCCTCGCTATCCCTATTGTAAGGGTTTTCCCTACCTAACACAAAACTAACTGGTGTGCTCTTCATCAAATAGTTTAGCCCAATAAAATAGTATGTCTTCCGTCCCAAAGCTAATCTACGCCATCCCTACCACTGAGCAAAATAAGCAAAATAAAACAAAAGGTCCAGGAGAATGACTCCCTTTTCCTGGACAAGCCCTATTCAGTAAGCTATTCTTAAATAATAACTGGCGATTTCATGAATCATTTCTTTAAATTCTGTAAGGGGACTCTTCAACCTCTGGGTTGTCCCCTTTTCTTCCTGGATAAAAGTCACTTGGTTTATCCACTTAGAGTTTTGGCCCTTATCCTTAATGGGAACTTGCAGCGTCTCTATGTTACTTTCCTCAGCTTGATACTGTGATCCTCTGTGTTTCTAATTCAGGTGGTTCTTTTCCCATTCACTTCCCTTGGTTCTTGACGGTTTACTGGAAAGATTAGGCTTAGTCCCATTCGTATTCAGACTCTTATGAATTCTTCCTGTTTCACTGGGACAAGTAGGTTGTGTCCCATACTGGTTTACACACTTAATAGTTACGGCTTCATGGGGACGAGTAGGCTGACTGTGTCCCTTACTCTGGTGATCCTCCCGGGGTCTCCAGCCTCTCCAGTTACCTTTCTCCATAAAGGCTAGCATGACTGGTTGGTTGCTCAGAACCAGGGTTTCTGAGTTCCTTCCGGCCCTCTGTGCCTCTTCGATGTAGCTCGGTATTGCCACTGCTGGAGCAGTTTCAGAGCCGTTCAGAGACTGCACCGTCCAACTTCCCCAGGTCATGCCACTGCTCTTCTGCTGCTGCTTTTCTCTGGTTTGGCTTCCCCAGTGCAACTTAGTCATCCATTCCTGCTCTCTCCGAGGCTGATCCGCCTGACAGAGGATCTTCGGTTTCGTGCTGGTGCCAGCATGTCCCAGGTTTGAACCTGCCATCCTATCTCCATGATTCTTCCACTCCTCCTCCTTTTAGGATGATACCCCAAGGCTTCCCATTATGTAGCTGTAATACTTTCTTGCTGTCGGATTCACATTCTTTATGACTCCTTTTAACTTTGTTTCAGTGTCAGGCAAGTTATCGTCACGGTTCATTAAAGCTTTCCTCATCTCAGTGTCAGGGAAGTTGTCCCCTTTTTCAGAGATGTTACAATAAGAAACAGTGATAGGTTCAAGAGGGTTTTCCTGAAGCCCTGATGGTAGGTGTGACTCGTGACAGAGGGTTAGGGAGTTCCTTAATGGAACAGGAGTCTATGTCCCCAAAAGGGGAGTCTCTCCCTGTGAGGTTTCGCTTACAGCCACCCCTAAGGAGAGTATTGCATAATGGGCTCACCGCCCTAGCACAAGAAAGGGCTCCCCGCTGGAGGGAAGTTACGATATTCCACAATTAGTCACATACCCTTTCCCTTATGAGTCTGCCTTCTCATTCACAGACTTGAAACCTACTCCTTCACAGACTGGAAACCTACTAGGAATATCAACATTTCCTTGCTCTTTTCCTCTTCTATATTCCATGGTAAAGCAGTGTTATTGCCCACTTAATGGACAGGTCTATGGTAGCATAATTCTGCTCTCTCAGGAAGTGTTTCCTGCTAATGTGCAGGACAGGAAGTTCTCCTCCATCATATTCCTGTGAGAGCACAGCCCCAATATCTACTTTAGAGTCATGTGTCTGTAGGCTTAATTCCCTGTTGAAATGAGGGACCTTAAGAACGGGCTCACTATAGAAGATGGGAGGAAGGATAGCTAAATAAGGGGGAGGAAGGATATCTCAGGGACAAGGCATTTGTCTTGGAAGCAAGAAAACAGTGCAACCGGTTTGAATCCTGATCCCACACTTCGAAAAGACTTGCTGGTATTAAGCATGTTATAAAAGAACAATTATAATAACATATCAAATGTCACAATCCATGCCCCTGAACCCCTCAGATATAACAGCCCCCTGGCAGCAGTGGGGCTAAAGCCCTTCACACTAGCCCCAAGGGCCTTAAAACACCATCATAAACATACATGGAGTCAGTCCTTATCAGGAATAAAGCAATACCAGTTTTGGACCTTAATCCAACATAGAGGCCTATTACACAGCTCAGTTCTTTAGAACCAAGCCATGCGGTCTAGTGTTTTGGGTGTGGCTGGGCCTGAAACTACTTGGCCTGGAACTACTTTACCTGGGCTATTTAAACCACAACCAAACAGCAGAACACGCTTTGCGTTATTCTGCACTCCTGCAGCGTAACGCTCACGGTGTCCAATTCTTACCTGGGCAAGCAGCGAGTCCTGGCAGCACCCTGCGCTTCTCTTACCTCGCCCATCTCCAGGTTTCACCACAACCGCAAGGGAGAAGAAACAAGGTCAGCATTAGCAAAGCACTTACCTGGGCAAGCAGCACTTCGATCGCTCATCACTCCGGAACATCACCGCAACCTGTACAAAGAGAAGAGAACACAGGTTAGCAATTAACACCAATAAACAGCGCAGCGCTCTGAGCATCAATAACTCACTATGTTCTTCGCCATCGGCACGGCAACTCCAATATCGCAACCATCCCTGTGAAAACAAAAAGAGGCATTGTTAGGGAACAGCGTAGTGCAGCAAGACGCCGAGAAGACAGAGAAAACTGAGGGAAAGAAAGAGACAGAATAAAGACGGAAAAGACATAATAACTCACCTGGAAGACAGCAAGCAGAGGCAGAGTCACAGCCGGTCTGGACCCGACATAAGGGCACATGGACCAGTGAAGCAACTAGGTCGATGGAACGACCGCACCAACCACGCGCCCCGGCACAGAGACACAGGACGGAGAGTTCAACGCACAAAAACCTAAGGTGAGCAAGGGAGGGGATTTGGACCAGAGGGAGGTGGGAGTCCACTCATCACAGAACCAGTATCCTACCCTTCATTCTCCTGTCATAGGCGCTACCCAATGTCTGGCACATAACCAAGCAGAGAGGGGTCCAGGATAGCGCTTAGACCTCCATCCAGTATTGTGTGGTGCCCCCGTGGATACCAGGTGATCATAACATCAAAGCTATTTTGGTCTTTTGCCTCCCATTTCAATTTTTGGGGCTCTGTATTATTCAATGCATCTCTAAAACAGGAGGTGATCGTGGAGTATTTGGGGATGATTCTGTGCTAATACCCTGTAAATCCTAGGAAGGCTCTGAGTTCTTTTTGTTTTGGGTGGGGGTGTCAACTTTATGGCCTTAACCATCTCTACCTGGGGTTGGACCAAGCCATTAACCACAAAAAATCCTAGGTAATTAACAGCTGACTGTGCCAGGTGACAGTTTGGGATTGGCAGTTAAGAAAGCCTTTCTCAATGCTCTTACTATTACATACCAAGGAATACATTATTTAAAAAAAAAATAATTAGCAGAGTTTGCTAATTAAACTTTTCTTGATTAGCAAACACACCCTTTTGATTAGCAATTTTGTACTAATGTTTTAATGCCACCAGAAGATACTTGTACCCAAGATATAAAATGAGCAACAATATAACAGTTTTGTGTATCGCTGAAGACAGACATAAGTCAGGCCTTGCAAATTCTTCAAAATTCCACTTGACGTGCAAGTTGAGTAACTTAGTTTACCCACTCGACTGAAGAGACATGCACATGGCAACCGACAACACATTTTAATGCACTTTCTGTAAAATTGGCACAAACCCACTTTAGTTTGGCACACTGCTGCCACCCAAAGGCCAGCTATGCACAGTGAACATTTATTTGACACTGCAGACAAAGTAAAGATGAAATATATGTCTCCAACATCTGCTGCAAATAGTACTGGCCCCTCTTAAAATCTACTCAACTATGCGAGTGGGCGAAAATACTTTGAGAACCCTGGACGGGTGTCTGTAAAAAGGTCAGCTGCATGAATGGACACAAACACATATGATAAAAAGGCTCTGAAAACAGTTTGCCCAGCTCTCTCTGCTGCAGGAGCAAACATATAATGAAACCATAATCAGTGAGCTCTGGAGGCCAACTACAGTGTACAGGTTTGGAGTAGGTCTGTAGATGTACAGACTGGATGAAACTATGGATCATTACTATCAAGTTAGCTTTGTGTATTCATTATGTAAAAGACTAAGTAGAGTGGATGTGTGTAGCAGGCAGAGAACTGGGCAAACTAGGCAGAATATTGTAGTTTGCGGCCAGCTCACTTTCAGGGTAGCAGGTATAAAGCAACATGGAAAGATAGAATGTCAAGGAGTATGGGATCAGCTCATGGGTTGAGCACCAGTTGCAAGCTGTATGTAACCAGCATGCCACAGGGCTAGGTTTGCAATCAAAGCATTTGGCTGCGTGGTCATGTATATTTTCAAAAGTGTCCACTAGTCAATATGATGCATCTTCCCCAACAAAATGAAATCTAGTGGACACTGAGATTTAGATACACTTCACTGTAAAACATGGAGCGAATGCAGTGTTTTACAGTAGCAATTCTGTAATTATGCATTGTGTAACCCATTACATTTTTACAAACAGAATTGAAAGCCTTTTTTTTAAAATAAAGAACACATACTGGTCTTCGGCAGACAGGATATAGTTGGCTTAATAACCGTATTATCCAGATTATTTCTGGTTTGCAATTATTTGAAAAATAAAATGTGCGTAGCACTCCCACACAGGCCTTTTGGCACATGAGTGAAGGGGATGATCACTGCTGCACTCTCTCGCCAATTGCCCTTTGGAACTTGCAGTGAACAGAGAAAAGAGGATGGAGAGAGCTCTGAAGGCAAGACAGGAATGCAGGGTGAGCTGTGCTTTCATTGAACAGGGTAACTTAAATAGCTAGCTTTGCTACACAAGTGCCAATTTAATTAGCAAACCTACAGAATTGCACAGCAAGTTGCTCCGTGACACTGCTTGTTTTATGCCTTGCACACAAATGGAAAAGATGTTCCTCCCAGGTCTCACTGGCTATAAGGATGTAATCAAGGTATGTGCCACAGAAATGGGAAAAATGTTACAATACCTTGCCCATTAGACACTGGAAGGTGGCAGGGCCCCATGTAATCCGAAAGGTAACGCCTTAACAATCCCTGGGGAGTGGGGAAAGCTGTTATTTCTCAGTCAGGAGAATTTATGGGAATTTGCCAAAAGCACTTTGTGAGATCAATCATGGAGATATATTGGCTTTGCCCCAACTTGTCTATTAAATCATTGATTCTAGGCATGGGATAACTATCGAATTGTGAGATGGAATTCAACTTCCTAAAATCGATGCAAAACCTCCACAATTGATTTGGTTTTGCCACTAGGACTATTAGCGAGGACCAACGGTTCAATGATGTCAGCTTCCAACATGCTCTCCACTTCCTGGAAGATTATTTCCTTTCTTGATTCAGGGATTCTATATGGTTTCAAATTCACCACTTGTATTTTATTTATTTTATTAAGCGCCTATACTGCAAATGGTGTTTTAAGGTATCAAAGACAACAAAGAGGAAGGTGGGGGGGTGGAGAAAACAACAATAGCAGTCCTACTAGGCCTTGTGTCATTAGGATCGTGCAAGTGAAGTAACATAAAGTGCAGGGGAAATGGGAGTGTGTGGGGGGTGGGGAGTGCCGGTTGGGGCGGGATGATAATGCTAGGGTGGGAGCGAAATGCAAGGCATAGTGGAGGCATACAAGTGCAGGGGGAGTAAGAGGGGAAGAAGAGGGCCCCGGGGGCTAGGAAAGTGCTACGGGAAGGCAAGGTGGGAAAGTGCCAGGGGATATAGGGAGAGCAGGGAGTGAGGACCACATGCTGAATGTGAGGACAGGGGTGGACCGGGCTCGATAGGGAAGCACACTCTGCCAGGCTAGTCAGGGGAAGGGGGCCCGGAAGGGCAGGTGAGGGTGGTGCTGGGGGCGAGCAGGGCATGGTGCCCTGTAGGACTCAGAAGGGACCAGGCAACCAGTCAATACAGCAGAGGGGGGCATTAGCAAGGGAGGGGGAGAGGGAAGGAAGAGGAGAAAAGGAGGGCCTTGAGAAGCTTCCAGAACTTAAGGAGATCCGGCTCAAGCCTGTGGGGCAGGGAGGCCATTCCAGAGGGAGGTTCCTGCCAAAGAGAGATCTACCCCACACTCTCTGCTTGGAAAAGTGTCCGACTTTCAGAGAGTCAGAGCTAGAAGACTGAAGGGCTCTAGTAAGGAGGTATTTAGGGAGAGAGAGATGGACGTAGCAGGGTCACCGGCCCCAGAAAGCCTTGTGGATGATGCAGTGGGTCTTGAACTTGATCCTCGCAGCCACCGGGAGTAAGTGAAGAGATTTTAGGGCTGGAGAAAGGCGAAGGGAGGTTAAAGGCAGATTGAGGAAGAGGCTGTTGCAGTAGTCCAGCCCAAAGAGGACCAGAGCTCCGGAGATATTGAGTTTCTGGGGGAAGGCGAGGAAAGGGAGAATGCCTCTGAGGAGGTGCAGCTGAAAGTGGGCCTTCTTGGCAAGGTCCGCGATGTGAGGAGAGAGGAGTCGAAGATGACGCCAAGGTCTTTAGCCTCACAAAAGGTTGAGGGGAGGAGGCCCATGCAGGACGACCAGAGAGAAGGAGGGAGTAGGGGTCCCAATGAGAAGGATCTCAGTCTTACTGGCATTAAGGCAGATATTGTTAGCAGCGCACCATGCCTGAATAGCAGCCTCTTGAGAAGTTGAGCAGTTTGTGAAATAGGCAATGCAGCCTCCTCTCTCTCTACTCCCAGGTTTCTTGGAGCATGTTAAAGGACATCTCTTGGCTCCCTACCATAAAGGAGTTCAAAGGGGGATAAACCTGAGCAGGCCTGAAGTAATTCCCTCACTGCAAACTGCGCCTAAGGAATCATTGTGTCCCAATTTTTGCCGTCGGCCTCAACCAGCTTCAATGTCTGGTTCAAGTGTTTGACCAGTCCGTCAGTTTGGGGATGGTACACAGATGTTCAAAATGCTGCAGTATTTCTTTCACCACAGACATTAATTTGGACATAAACGTGGTCCCCTGAGCTGTCAAGATTTCTCATAGCAAATCCACACACGATAAAGGAATGCAATGCTTTAACATTTGTTGGGAGGTGTTGCTCCAGAGGGCAAATGCTTCAGGATATCTTGTCGATATATTAATTTCCTAACTTGGATGGTTGAAGCGGGTCGACAATAGCCATCCCAATGCAAGAGAGATGGAGAGAGTTCACAGAGGGGCAGGGGAAATGATTGAGTTACCTGTTTTTTGACATGAGGAGCAAGTTTGTTTACGTCGGCATAAATCCTGGCCAATAAAACCTTTGGACAACTTGACTTTGGGGTTTTGTCACTCCCTGGTGGCCAGAGGTTAAGTGTGAGTGTGACCAACTCCAATACTATCCTGCAATGATTCGTGGGAATCGTTAGTTTTGTTCTGGGTAGGCCTTCCGAAGTAGTATACCTCAGTACAGAAGACACTTTAAGAAAAAGGGCCCCACCAGAGCCCTACATTCTTTTTCCCTGATCACTTTGGAAAAGGCTTCTGTTAAGATGGGATCATTGTGTTGGGCAAATGCTAAATCTGGAATAAGATTGTTTCCTCTGTTTGTGGGAGCAGCTTCTCCTTGGGTAGTTTATCTGCCTCTACAAACCTCTGGGTACCACTTTCAGTAACCTCTTGGTTCTTGTACGTTTTGAGGAACAGTGAAAATGGCATTCTCAAGAATTGCCAGAGCTAGTTTCACACCTATTTTAACCTGGTAGGTTCGCTTTCCATTATTGTGTATTAGTACCTTAATGTCATCTCTATAATCAGGGTTAATTACTCCAGCCACAACATAAAGACCATATTTCTAGGTTAACCCAGACTTAGAGGCAAGCCTGATAGAAGTCCCCTTTTGGGGCGAGAGGAGGCCTGTGGGAACCAGTTGTCTTTCTCCTACTTCGGTATGGACTTCTGCACTACTACAGAGGATGGATCCAGCTGCAGCCACCGTAGGTGCGGAGGCTCTTGTTGTTAGTTTGCTAAACTTCGGGATCTCCCAATTTTTGTCAGTTGGACAGGGTCGCACTCCTGACACCATATGTGGGAGGTCAAGAAAAGGAGATGGACCAAGTGGTGACATTTGCTCAAATGTATTACTTTATTTAAATGATAATAAAAGGCCTCTCTATCCCTACCCAACACAAAACTAAGTGGGGTGTTCTTCATCAAATAGTCTAGCCCAAAACAATAGTCTGTCTTCCATCCCAAAGCTAATCTACGCTATCCCTACCACTAAGCAAAATAAAACAAAGGTCCAGGAGTATTATTCCCTTCTCCTGGACAAGCCTTCTCAGCTTCAGTAAGCTATTCTTAAATAGTTCCTGGTGATTTCCCAAATCGGTTCTTTCAATTCTGTAAGGGAATTTTCCAACTCTGGGGTGCCCCCTTTTCTTCCGTGATAAAAGTCACTTGGTTTATCCACTTAGTGTTTTGACCCTTATCCTTAATGGGAACCTGCAGTGCCTCTATTACTTTCTTCACATAAGCTTGGATACTGTGATCCTCTGTTTCATGGTCAGATGGCTCTTTCCCCATTCACTTCCCTTGGTTCCTGTCTGTTCACTGGAAGGATTAGGCTTAGTCCCATACGTATTCCGACTCTTATGAATTCTTCCTATTATCTGGGACTAGTAGGCTGTAACACTGGTTTACACACTTATGAATATTTATGGCTTCACTGGGATTAGTAGGATGTGTCCCACACTTATTCATACACTGTTTCACTGGGATGAGTAGGCTGTATACCGTACTTATTCACATACTTTGGAATAGTTACTGCTTTCACTGGGATGAGTAGGCTGACTCTGTCCCTTACTTCTGTGTTCTTCTCTGGGACTCCTGCCTCTCCCGTTACCTTACTGCGTAAGGACTAGCGTCACCGGTTGGTTGCTGGGAACCGGATTATCCGCCTGTTGGGAAGGGTTTCTGTGTTCCTTCCAGTCATATGTTCCTCTTGGATGTGGCTCTTTATTGCTATTGTTGAGTAGTCTCTGTGCCATTTACGGACCCCACAACCCCCTTCCCCATGCCATGCCACTGCTCTTCTGCTTTTCTCTGGTTTAGCTTCCAGAGCATGGCATGATCCTCTATGTCTTCTTTTTCCATCGCTGATCTTCCTGACAGAGGATCTTTGGTTTCGTGCTGGCGTTTGGTACATCCCAGGTTGTTTTTTATTGTAACATCTGTTTTTTATTTTCACAAAAACATAACATTTCACTACGTCAGGGCAAACCCCATTGTTTAGATATTACATATTTAAAAAAAACTGTAAAACATAGAAACTTTCCCCAATAGCCTCATGGCCAAACTTGGTCATCTACCCTTCCTCCCCCGTACCCCCATGACCTGCTCTCGTTCTTTAGAATTCGACCCAGGTGCTTGTCGAAGGACTTTCACAGTACACTCGTTTGCATAGAGATTGGGTGGTGATATTCTTCCTCCAACTCGGTATCGGTCAGTGCCCCTGCTCGACTGAACATCTCTCCCTTTTCATGATTGTTAGTTCATCTTTGTACTAAGTGGGGCAGGGGATGGCAGGAAGGGGGAAGATTATATAGGGTTGGGATGGCATCGGGGTTGTTCATATGTATGGTTCTAATAGTTCCGAATACGGTACCCCTCCTCGCAGGGTTAATTCTCAATTGGCCCACTCCAAGAGGCATATTTACGAGAGGAATATGACCCATTCTGCTGTGGTGGGTGGTGTGGTACCCTTCCAGTGAGTGATCAGTAGTTTGCGTGCGGTAAAGAGCATTAGACCTATGCGTCTGCGTGTCAATGCGTCCCAGTGGCATTCATTGTCATCTACTCCGAACAGCATGGTGGTGGGGGTGTATGTGATATTCGCTCCATCAATACCCGATATCTGTTGATGAATCATGTGCTAGAAAGGGGTGAGCGCAGGGCATGGCCAGAGTACATGGCCCATGGTGCCTAATTTGTTGCAGCCTCTCCAGCATGTCACTGTAGGGGAGAGGCCCATTTTCTAAAGCTTGGTTGGAGTATAATATATGCATTGTATTATTTTGTATTGGATTTCCTTATTTTTGAGGTTCAGGGAGACTGTCAGGATGGCGGTAAAATAGTCGTATATATCAGCGATGTCTATTGATACGCCCAGGTCTTCTGACCAAGCTCTCGCCAGCCCGTAGTTCCTGCTCATGTTGTTGGGTATTGACATACTATAAAATGTACAAAGATGTGGGTAGGAGGCAAGATGTTGTTCCATTTCTAATTCACAGGGGGAGCGGGGTCTGGCGGGTATCAGCAGTTGTGTGTTTCAGGATTGTGGCTTGTATCCTGTGGAAGCGGAGCCAGTCACCCTGTTCCAGGCCCAGTACATGTTGCGCCGCTTGAAATTTTAGCAATTTTTCCCCTTCACATATGTCCATGATCCTCACATTTGTCCATTCTATATCCTGTCTGGGATGTACTTTTTGTTTTCAGCCCATATGACAGTACAGCACGGACGCTCGACCACGATGGTGTCTTTTGTATTGGGACCCTTGTGCTGCTCGTAACTTGTGCAATTGTCTAAGTGTTAGTACTAGGATCGGGTGTGATTGAAGTTGTGGTGGGAGTTTAGTCGAAGGAGTGGCCATGATTTCTATCAGTGACATAAGGGCTAGTTCCATGGCCCTCCAGCAAGTATTTAGCCAACGTTTTACCCAGCATACTTGAGCTGCCTGGAAATACACTCTTAGCAAAGATACTGGCAATCCAAAGTTAGTTTTTGCTGCTTGTAATATACCAAGGCAGATTCGCGCCTTCTTGCCCCGCCATATGAATTTAGCAATAGCCTTGTCTAGTTCCCTGAACATTTTGGATGAGGGGCTAACTGGTAGCATCATGGTGATGTATACCAGTTTGGGTAGGGAATTCATCTTTAGGGTGTTAATCATGTCCATTTTGGAGAGGGCTAGGATATTCCACCTTTCTAGATCTGCTCTGATCTTTCCTAGGACCTGCGGATAGTTTATATCTTGGAGCTTGTCTAGGGCTGCGCTAATTTTAATTTGCAGGTATTTGAGATGGTGCGTTTGGAGTGTGAAAGGGGCTACTCCTCCAGAGTCCCACGGGATATCTTGTCTTAAGGGCATCACCTCCGATTTGCTCCAGTTTATCATATAGCACACCATTGGGCCGACTTCTTGTAGCAGGGTCCATATGTGTGGTAGGGATGTGGGACCATTACTTATATATAAGAGCAGATCGTCTGCGTACAGGGAGATGCGGTGCTCTTCAGTGCCTTGGAATATGCCATTTCATCTGGGATCATTACGTAGTGCAGTGGTCTTCAAACTTTTTTGGCCAGGGCCCCCCTGAGCAAAATTTGGGCAGGTCGGGACCCCCCAGAAATGCCAAATGGACAGTATATATTGCGCGCCGTCACCTGCTCCCATCAAAGTCGCTGGGCTCCCTCATCCCACTCCTACCCAGTCGCTGGTCTCTCCCCACCCCATCACACACCCAGGGCTCTCCCCACTCTGCTCCCATCACTATCCCATGGTTCCCGCCCATTGTGCTCCCACCATAGTCCCTCGGTTCCCCCATCCCGTTCCCAACACAGTCTGAGGGCCAGTGGCGGCTGGTGAATCTTTTTTAAGTGGAGGGGCATTAAGGGGAGGTTCGGGGGGGGTTTCCCCCTGTGAATTTTTTTTTAAATAATAGGTTAAAATGTTGCATTGTAGAGCATACTTTTAACAAAAAATGGGTAAATAGCCAAACAGTTTGCAATTGTTGCTGGGAGTCCAGGGGGCAGGCATTGATATTTTATTTCTATCGCGCTCGTACACAAGTGTTTCAGAGCGTGACAAGGCAAGGGAGGGGAACAGAGGAGAATAAAACAGCGATCTTACTAGGCCCAGTGACATTGAGAATGCGCAAGTGTGAGGGGAAAAGTGCATGGAAGGGGGGAGAAGTGGAAAGTGCGAAGCAGAGGAGAAACAGATAAATAACAATAAATAAATAATAAAGGCAACAAACAGTGGTAGTGCAGCCAGCAATTTGCAAGTGCTACGTTTAAGGCAGCAGACAGGGTAGGTCTGATAAGTGCAGGAAGAAAGATGGTTCTCCTCAAGTTTTAGAGTGGCAGGGCGCTGTTCCAGAGGGAGGCCTCAGCCGAAGACGATCTACCCCCAGCTCGTTTCTTTGATAAACGACTGACCCTGAGGGAGTTGGAGGTAGAGGAGTGAAGAGCTCGAGAGGGGAGGTATTTGCGGAGGAATAGCTGAAGGTATTTTGGACCCAGGCCCCAGAAAGCCTTGTGGACAAGGCAGAGGGTTTTGAATGATAGATGTCCGGTAAAAAGATACCATCCCTGTCCCCTGGGCCCCACTGGTCCTAACACAATGAACATGATTATGTGTATATGCAAGGCGCTGCACATTCATACAGCAATCACTCTATCATTCACATGAGCATCCATCACCATACACTCACTCATAACGCATCCATACACATGTTTAAATAAAAACAATGAACATAAACGTACCTTCTGCATTGGCCTGTGTGTGGGTGCTGAAACGGCCTGCTCCAGCTGCTCTGTCCGTATGTGCGAGGAGGCGCAGGAGCTCCCCCTCGGACATACAGACATGCAGTGCCCCAGCCAGCATTTCCAATGAGCTAGCAATGCTGGCGAAGCAAAACGCCCCAGCACTTGCATGGCTCAGTGAGCATGTGCGGCTGGGGAACTAAACTGAACTGTCAAAGGGAAACAGTGTTTCCCTTTGACAGTTCAGCCAGCCCAGGAGCACTCCATTAGCTGGATAAAGCAGCTGAGGGAGTGCTCACTGTTTCACTGGGCTGGCTCCTTAGCTCCTCCATAATGGGTGAGGGGCCACTGGGTGGGCGCCTCTTGCCATTATGGATGAGCCGCCAGGCTCGGACAGGCCTATAGGGCAATGCCTGTACCAAAAATGTAAAATGCTAGTTTGGGCCAATCAAAATGGGCCACCATTTTGGCCAATGTGGACCATTTTGATGAGTTACTTAACTATGCAGTTAGTAATGTTGACCATTGTTGCTGAATATATCACAATTTACTTACATTTTAACACAAAGCACCCCCTTTGGGCACTGGAGTTGCATCCGGGTCTGGCACCCGCGAATGGGCAATTACTAGGTCATGCCGAGTTAGGCGGACATGATAATTGCCCTTTCGAAGGTGCCGGTAGATCCCCATTCCCATTTGAGCCCCATATGGCTCAAATGGGAAGGGGGAGCTCGGATGCACCGGCACCGTTAATAACGGTGCCGGTGCATCCGACGAGCTGAGGTCAGACCTGGCGGGGGCTGTCAAGCACCCACGAGCACAACTCTTACTATGGCGGAACGGTAGCAACGGTGCCGGTAGCTTACCAGCACCGTTGTTACTGGTCCGCCATAGTAGTAATGAGGCCCAGTCTGTGACTAAAGGAATGAATATCTATTTACAACTGTGGGCCACTTTTTCATTGTTGCCTGAGACAGTTTCATGCTTCAGCACGCCCATGTGGGCCACCCCTGCCCATTTCTTCCAATCTAAAAAAAAAAAAAAAAAAAAAAAAAAAAAAATCTTTTTTCATGCTGAGCTCTCAGGGCCCCCCTGGGATGCACCCGCGGACCCCTAGGGGGTCGCGACCCACAGTTTGAATACCACTGACGTAGTGTGATGGCTATTGGTTCAATAGAGAGTGCATATAGGAGGGGCGATAATGGACAGCCCTGACGTGTTCCCGATTGGATACTGAACGGAGGGGAGGCTATTCCATTGGTGACTATTGATGCCATGGGATCGCTATACAGTAATTTGATCAGCCGTAGGAGGTGTGGGGGAAACCGTATCTGGATAAGGTCAAGAACATGAACTCCCACTGCACCTTGTCAAACGCTTTTTCTGCGTCTATGGCCAAGATCATGTCCTCAGGGTCTCCAACTCAGGCTAATATATGTAATAATCTGCGTATGTTGTTACTTGAGTGTCTATTATGGATGAATCCCGTTTGGTCTTTATCGATCAGGTATGGGAGGATCCCCTCTATACATGGTTCCAGGCATTTTGCCAATATCTTAGCGTCTGCATTAATCAGCAATATTGGACAATTTGAGATACATATCTCTGGGTCCCGACCTCCTATGTGAAAGACTACTACATTCGCTGACAGCATTGATGATGGTAATTGACCACATTCTTTTGCCTCATCGAATATCGCTTTTAGTTTGGGTACCAATTCTTCGCACATAAATTTATACAAATCAATGGGGATCCCGTACGGTCCCAACGCCTTCTCTGGGGATAGCGATGAGATGGCTCACGTTATTTGCGAGGCAGTGATGGGTGCGTCGTTTGTCTAGCCGGGCCAGAGGTATTTGAGGCAGTGTCACTGAGTCGAGGAATGCTGAAATGTTTTGAGTGGAGCAAGAGTCAGATGCTGTATATAGCTCCCAAGAATGTCCGCGAACCAGGTGTTTATACGGTCATCTCCGACCGCATTTGGCCATTAGTGTCTTTGATAGAGACGCTCATTTGTGCCACCTATCTTTGAGTGCTAGTGCCATCATGTACAGTGGTCGGTCGCCCTCTAGATAATATGCCTGTGACCAGCTCGTAAAGGATTTCTGTGCCATTGCGGCGGGTAATTGCTTAATCTTCGCTTTCAATTTCTTGAGCTGGGGCTGGAGTAGTTTGTCTCGGGTCTGTTCATGTCTCAGCTCTGTTTTCCGGAGCTCTTCCATCACTTGGGTTTCAGCCTTTCCCCAGGTCTTTCATTTGTGCGACCATCGGGATATGCATTGGCCCCTGACATACGCTTTAAACATGTCCCAGCACTTATATGGTGAGTATCCCAGGTTGAGGTTTGATTCCCAGAATAGGTCTAAGTCTCCCTGTAGGTCTGCAATGAGCTCTGGGTACCTAAGCATGCGTAGATTGAGGCACAAGGTCAGGGTTCTACGTATTGTATCTGGGAGTGTTATGCATAGTAGTACAGGGGCATTATCTGAGAGAGTGGTTGGTAGGATCGTACAGTCCGTGGTGGTGTGTAGAATGTTGGCAGGGATCAGCTACTGGTCGATTCGAGAGAAGCTGTGGTGTCTGTGGAAATAGAATGTATAGCCACAGTGATTTTCATGTAGGTGTCACCATATGTCTCTCAATCGCAGATCGTTCATTATTGCTTGAAGGGCTATTTGCTTTCTTACTATGGTGGGGTTACCAGTTGTGGCTCTCTGGCGGTCTTTGACAGGGTCTAATGCAAAGTTCAAGTCTCCACCCACTATGGTTTTATTCCCCAGATACTGTGCGCATGTTGTAAATATGAGGGTAAAGAAGGACGGCGTATAAATCGTGGGGCACATATGTTCAGTAGTGTGAATGGGTGTTGGTATATTTGACCCTGAATCAGGACAAATCTTCCATCTCCATCATTATGAATGTTGTATACCTGGAGCAGAACCTGCTTGTGGATCAGATTGGATACCCCCCCCTTTTGCCTTGGTATGGGGAGTGTGCTGCTATTCCCACCCACTGCCGTTTTAGTTTTTCCGATTCAATTGTGTTCAGGTGGGTTTCTTGTAGGAATATAATATCTCCTTGAAGGTCCCTCATGTGTTCATTCATTGGGTGTCCCAGTCCCTGTATGGAGAGTTATCAATGTGAGCGTAGCCATTTCTTGCTAATGTGGCTATTCTAGTCAGAGGCCAGGTGGTGTGCCCCCAGAGCTGTCTTATTGGATTTGCAGCGGACGAGCACGTCGTCAGAAAAAATCCCAGGTCTTCCATTGGCATAGAGGCTAAAACATAAACATAACCATTACCAGTAACACTAACTTAGGTTTAAACATTGCAAGGGCCATCTACAGGGCTCCTTCCCAAAACTAGGCCAATGAGCACCTATGTGGGCGTTGCAGGTGCTGACCACGGGGTTGCAGCCCTTCCCCACATATTGTGGTGGTTCCACGGGCAGGACTCGCCTGCCGGGGCATCCGCTGGCCGAAGGTGGCAGACATTGCAGTGTTATGATGCCCTTCTTATGTCGTTGACAAGAGCGTCTGGTGTTCAGTCTCTGTCTTGCGTATGAACGTAAGTGAAAGTCATCCCGTGATAGTCGCCATCTTGCTTGCTTTCCACAGGTTTTTGGCAATGGAGTGTTCATTGGTTTTCTCCCCCACGCCTCGCTCCTGTGCGCATGAGGCTATCGTTGAGGAAAAGGTTTTGCCTTGTTGGCATGGGTTATTTACGTATCTCTTCCGTCGGGTTAGAATGTTCCCATATTCATACCATTGTTTTTTTTCCATTCGGGGTCGAGGCCACAGGGCCCTCTGCCATTTCCCCCCCCTCGATCGTTGCCGGCCTGTGGTGTGTGAGGAAGGGTGGTCCTGTCTTTGAGTCTCCAGGGCTGGCCGCTCTAAGTCCGTAGTGATTAGGTTTTGCTGCTGTAAAAAACACACTGCTGTCTCCGGATCATCATAGGAGTGCCATTGTTTGCCTAATTAAATGCACCACGTTGCCAGGAATTTTAGGTAATGCCTGTGTTCAGAGGTCTTAAGTGCGTCAAAGATTGGGCTGAAGCCCTTTCGCCATCTGGACACCTCAATTGAATAGTCATTGAAAATTCGGATGTCGGCTTCTCCAATGCATACTGGGGATGCAGCTCTATAGGCTTTCAGGATAGCCATCTTGTGTTGAAAGTTCAGGAGCTGCATTGTAATTATGTGGGGGCGATCCACCGGAGGTGGTTGTACTCTCTGGATCACCAGGTCTCACGCGTTGGCTATATGCAGCATGTCACGGAAGAAGTTGTATATGAAGTATTCCTGGGCGGATCCCTTCTGAGTTTTCCAGCAGGCAGACAAGACGAAGGTTGTTCCAGAGGGATCTATTTTCCTGGTCCTCTATTCTTTCCCCTAATCGCTCTATTGATATTATGACCCCATCCAGGTCCGCTGCTGTTGTGGCCCGATTGTCCTCGACCGCACTAATGCACTGTTCGTTGTCCATCATTCTTTCTGCCTGTGCAATTAGGTGGGTCTGGACGTCCTAAAGGTCCCTATTGATGTATTGAACTGTCATATTCCTCTCCTGGGTTCGCCGACCTACAATTCTCACTTCAGCCAGAATAGTCTGAAGTTGTGTCAGCACATCCATTTCTGGTGTATTCCTATTAGATGTTCGTGGTAGGGTGCTGGATGTGTCCTCTGGGCCATGGGGTTGGTCACTTTGCAGCATGCCCCCACTCGTGATGTTAAGTAGTGGTTAGCTTCCTTTGATTGTGGGTATGGGGGACCCAGTTAGGTCATATGTTTGTTCTGATTGAGCCCGCTGGGCTCTGTCAGATTTCTTCATTCGATGGCCTTCTGTCCGGTAGCGGTCACAACAGCATGTCAATCCAGAAAATCCTTAACAAGGGTCTAGTTAATGGCAGACTAGGTCCACCTTACTTGCGCAGTCTGCAAGTCCCCCCTGTGTGGGCGTACTCGCCGTTTCCTCTCTGCCGGTCTGGCGTCCTCTGTAGTGCAGGGCATGTTATGCTGCGTGCAGCATGGGGGTGGGATACATGATCTAGCAAGTTCGTCCCTTCCGATGTCCTGCCGGCAGCGTGGCCATTCATCTAAGTGTGAAACTTGCTGCAGCCACCTCACTGCCACACCCGGCTCCAGGTCTGAGGAATGCTGTCCCCGGTATCACTGGTGCCTGCGGTCGCTTCCCTCCATGCTCTACTTCCAGCACAGATATAGCATCAGTCAGGCGGGTCGCTAGCTGTCAGCCTTCCTCGTTGGTACCGTTTGGGTGCTGCCGTGTTGCATGTCTTTGCCTCACGTTCTTGGGCCTCCCCCGATCGAGTCTTCCGTGCGTGGGTAGAGAGGAAGGTCCTTCGGCCAGCCACAGCGTATCCTTGTCAGCAGCAGCGGATGGTGTCTGTGATGGCGCTGCTGGGGTTCGCACGGCATGGGCCGCAGATATTGACAAGCGCCGCTGCAATGGTTCTTGCTTGTGTCGGGTCCCCAAACTTCAACCCCTTATTCCTCTGCGTATGCGATCACATCCTTGGGCTGCATCTGGACGATAGATGCATCCTGAAGGGGAGTATGTGGACGGTAATTTCCGTCCCTGTGGGAGCTCAGTCAGCCCGCAGCCATCTTGCTCAGACACTCAAGCGCCCTCCCATGGCATGTCCCAGGTTTGAACTTCCCAGGTCTCTCTCCATGATTCTTCAACTCCTCCTTTTATCACGCTATTCTGAGGCTTTGCCATTACATACCCGTAATCCTTTCTTTCTGTCAGATTCACATTCTTTATTACTCCCTTTAACTTCCTCATCTCAGTGTCATGTAAGTTATCTTCACTATTCCTTAAGGCTTTCTTCATCTCAGTCAGGCGACCCCGGTGCCGGCTGAACTACTTGCAGCAGCGTCCTGCAGTCTGCCAGTCATCATCCTTGCAGCCCATCCCAGTGGAACGGTCGGGCCTTTCATGCGATTGCCGTGGCTTGTGCTCCTCTGTTCGGAGCTTGCCCGTTTGCCTCCAGACCCATCAAGCATATTACTGTGGGTGCCCCGTGTGTGGCTTCAACATACAGACGTTGACCAGCACTAGGTCAGCCAACACATCTGTTTTCCTTGACCACTTTCACCTCATTGGGTGGGGTCTCTGCTTCTACCTTTCACTAGCTCCAACCTTCCCTTGGGGTCCTGAAGAAGGCAGCTATTATATCCCTCCGCAAAACATCATTTTGAACAGCATATACACCCTGTCCCCACAAGACCTGGGCTGTTTTATTATTGGGATGTAGGCCTGGGATGGGTCTAAGCGCTAGATAACTCAACTTTTTACTGTTTGTTTTGGTCTCTCTCTATACCTCCCCACTCTGTCAGACTGATCCTGATATGGGGAGGGGGGAGGGGTGACATAAGATTTATCAAACTTCTCTGTCGCAGTTTAGCTAAATAGAATGATGGCCAAGCACAAATTATTTTATATATATTAATGATCATTACCAGTTTGTCTTGATATTACTTTTTTCATTTGTTGATGTGTGTTCTACATGTCCAAATTCATTGCATCATTGGTTGCATATTACACTACACAATGTGTGTACATTGTGAAACGTATAATTTTTGTGTTAGTTTTTCCTTGAGAACAAATGTGATGTATATGGTTTACTGTTTAATACATTTTGTGATTTTGAATGTTATTGGGTGAAAATAAATTATCCCAAATCCATGTAGGACCTATTGGTCTACAAAAAAATATATATATATAATTGTAATAGGTTTGCTCACTCCATATCAGATTAATTTGTTTGGTCTTGATTCAGTCCACTATAGCCACCCTTTTCATTGACTGTGTAGTTTACAAAATCAAATCTTTAATTGGTTCATTTGGGGACTACCCTTTTCTTGTTTAGATATTTCTTCATCTCAGTGTCAGGCAAGCCTTCCCCTTCCTCAGAGATGTTACAATAACAATGATTGGTTCAAAATGGTTTTCCTGAAGCCCTGATGGTATGTGTGACTCATGGGTTAGGGAGTTCCTTGACGGAACAGGAGTGCTTGTCCCCAAGAGGGGAGTCTCTCCCTGTGGGGTCAGGCTTACCGCTAACCCTGGGGGGGGCAGGGAATATTGCATAGTGGGCTCACCTCCCTAGTCTCACAAGGAAGGGCTCCCCCCTTTCGGTACGCCAAAGTGGCTGAAAGCCAACTGAGAGGTGCAGTGGCTCATGAGAACCATAAAAAAAGACTAAATATTGCAGTGGAGAACAGGAAAGTCATAGCAATCAAACTACACTGCTTCATCAGTGAATACTGAAGGACACCACACTCATCCTTAAAACGTGCAACTGCCACTCTTATATTTGGCTGAGCAGTGATCAGCACTGTCCTGACACGAGATATGATATGATATGATAGTTTATTTATATAGCGCCTATAGACAATGTGTTTCAAAGCGCTTCTAGGCAAGGGAGGGAACAAGAGAAAATAATATTCAAACAGACCAAGTTGAGTACAGGGGCAATGCCGCAGCACACAAATGAGTGAACGCTGTGGGTTGTGCCACACAGACATACAAGTGGGTGACACCATACTTTTAAAAGTATGCACCCAAAAGGAATGTTCTGTATGCCATTTGAAAAACACTGTGGCCGTCGCCAAACAACAATAGACTATGAATACAGCTGAGAGGGGTGGTCACTAGGACCAAAAAAAGAGTCAAGATTCAAGGGATTCCAAGAATACAAGGCCAAGAGTGAGCAAAGAGCTAGAGCCATTGTCAAGAGCAATTATCTGGGATGAAACACTACTGCCGACAAGCCCCCCTGGACTCTGGGTCTGACTTGGATGTTCTGTGAACCTTCTCGTCCCCAAGAACCTTTTTAGCTTGGCAATTGTCTATGTCTCCCTCTTTCTCACACAGCTTGGTTTCCACACAGGCCTTCTCACGTTGGCATTAGCTCACAATCGGGTGATCCCTCTTTGGCGTTAATTCTGGACTGTATTACTTTCAGTCTACCAACAACTAGAATAAGGCAACCCTTGCATTGTTTTTCTTTGGTCTGGTGTGCTTCATCTGCTTCCCTTCTGGGTTTGCTCAATCACATTCTGCCAAGTTCCTTGGTGGGTTCATGGTTCTATCAGTATCCAGACGAGAGATCCGGGCAAGGCAGTGCCTATTCTTCATTACACTTCTCAATTCTGGTTGTGGTTTTAGCCTTGGCCCCAAATCCATCTTTTGACCCAGGCAATAGACCATTGAACTCAATTTGCCTCCTACCCTGACTGTTTGCAAGCTCTGCCCCCACTGTTCTAGCCTTCTACATGTCAAAGCTTCCACACTCACAGGCCTTCTCACTTGGACAATGCTGGTAACTCTTACTTGACCATGTTATATTTCTTCACCATTTCCCTCCATCTTCAACCCCCCCCTCTTAGGACTTCCTCCTTTCTGGCTCTCTTGCACTCCTCTATGCCAGCACACACGTTTCTCTGTACCTTCTTCAATGCCTCCATTGATTGCCTCTTTCGTCCACTGTTATGGTCTTTCCTTCCA
The DNA here is from genome assembly GCF_040938575.1 of Ambystoma mexicanum. Taxonomy (NCBI): domain Eukaryota; kingdom Metazoa; phylum Chordata; class Amphibia; order Caudata; family Ambystomatidae; genus Ambystoma; species Ambystoma mexicanum. Next base: position 1,120,118,290 of record NC_090923.1, on the reverse strand, counting down.
CCAATGCCTTCCTTTCCCTTCTCTCTCCCCACCTCTCCTGGTCATTCCCTTCTCCGTTGCCTTCCTTTCCCCATTCTAGCCTCCTCCTTCCATTCCCTCTTTGGGCTATCTGCATGGTTCCCCACCATTGCCCGGTCTTCAAACCTGGGTTATTCCTCTTTTATACCAATGTACAACCAGTAATAGTGACTTTAAATGCCATAGTGGACAGAACAGGGGTTACATGTTGTCCGGTCCTGGAATTGGAAGAGGGCTGTCTATTACACTCCCTGCCCATGTGTAATTACTAATGTTTACCTTCCCGATTCCCCCGTCTGCGGACCAAGTGGTTAAATGGGTGCTTGCCCTTTTGGAATTAGGGGGCCCTACCGTGCCGACCACCTGACTGTCATGGCTTCCCTGTATGCAGAAGCTGATCATCCCCCCTGAATTGCTGGGTTCCATGTGATATAATCGTGGCAAAAATTGCTGTCGTAACAAAATATCGCAGCAAAGATGCCACTGTTTTTGCACCGCAGTCCATGTAAAACATGCGGGGGACACCCCCGCAACCCCTGGACCCATTATACCATTTAAGGGGGCGGGGGCCACCCCCGCAGCCCCCGCTCCCCTTAAATGGTATAATGGGGCACACTTTTACCGCATCAAACGGTGGCATTTTTGCCGCGATATTTTTTTACCGCGACATTTTTGCCACGATTATATTACCTGATACCGATTGCTGTCAGTACGCATTCACTGCTAGTTCCTCTGTGGTCGTGGTACACATTGCAGTCTGCACTTGTGTCCCTTCACCAACTCCAGGTGCTGCAATCGTGATATTTGTCTGCAGAGTACCAATGTCCTTGTAAGTATGATCCGCCCCCGGTTGTCTAGTTAGATTTAAGGAGTGATTTCTGTCTCCGAGGACATGCTTCATAGTCCATCTGAACATCAAAGAGAATTTGGTAGCATTGCTCCTGAACTGCTCAGAGAAACAACTCGGAATTAAACAAGGGGATGTCATTGCCGGCTTCTCTTGCAAACATTTCTGGTTCACAAAGGTCCCATGGAAATTGGAAGGTAGCGATTCAAATGCTCTAGAGCAGGTCAGCATGGCGGATACCGGTAGGAGGCTTGGAGAGGCAGTACAGGCGCATCTGAATATCGACCACACAGGCACCCTAAAATCATCCTACCCACAGGGTGCAAACCTGTTGTGTCACCCTAAATTGGCCCAGATTCCCAGAGCAGCAACAGCAGGGAGTTTGCAGGTGCCAAAATAGTAGAGACGCTGCCATTGGAAACTCCACTATTGGATTGGATGCTATCCCAATTATGCCCTTCCCAAATTCCAAGTTTATCCTGACCAGGGTGCTGAACCACCCAGACCTCTGCCGAGGGGAGACTAGGGCAGCCTGAGAAGACCATGGAGGGAAAGGAAGCTAAACAGCTCTGATTGAAGGATATCCTAGGAGCATCGGAGGGCAGAGCCTTAGAGAAGATCCACCCATCTAAAAATTGAGTACTTCAACTGGCACATCCAACTAAGGCTGAAGTGGCCAATGCTTTAAAGGGAGTATATTTCTGACGTCAGGGATTTCAAGAGGAAATACCATCTAAAGGGAAGACTTGAAATTGGCAGCAAGAGTCTTTCACACAGACTCTTTCAACCGTCATGTCTGCAGAGGGTCAGACTTTGGCGATTCCACACTGTATTGGACCCCTATTCTGCTGGGGAATTACAAAGAGTGAATGAGCAACCATCACATGGAAAGCCCCAATTCAAACAAACCTCTACCGAGGAACATCCATCTTGGCTTACAAAAAATGAGCACCCCTTGAGGTAGGTCTACCATTTGGTCACCACACAAATGAAACCATCTACCTGACAGGTAAGCAGTACAAAAGAATCCTTCCATCAGAGAAGTGGGGACATTATTCAGGGAAGGATCAGATCGAACCAAAGAAAGGTCCTTCTGAAAACCCTCACACTTGAAATGTTCAACAAACTGACAGAGGGAAAACGATTTGAAAAAGCTGAAGAAGATCCACATGAGCCACAATTTAAATTTCCCAGGTGTTACTAACTCCCCACCCCCCCAAAAACTAAATCTTCACAGGTGAAACTCATAATAACTCAGAAAACCACTAAAGGTGAGTCCAAAAGAAGGAGAAGGGAGAGACGCAATGAAGTTCCCAGCCTGACCTTGAGGGGATGGTGAGGTTCCCAAAGGGGCCGGTATCATCACAAGAAATTCATTGCTGGGCCAGCAGCAGAGGGACCCCCTACTGCCCCCCCACTACTATACCACATCTGGGAGGGAGGGACTAGTCACATTGCCCAGGTAGATGCTATTGCCCCTTTAAGCAAATCAGGGAGTGGGATACCCACAGAGCCAGCCACTTCTGCCCGTTCTGTATGGGTACAGAAATCTGATACAGGGACGGCCACAGCTGAGTCTGAGCCATGGGACAGACCATGACCAATTCATAAGCTTCCTCCCAAGGGCGCCAAGAAGCAGTTAGGCTAAGGTCCACCCAAAGGGTAGGCCCAGGGTGTGACAGGCAGATGGAACCACCCAAGAGGCGTGGCAAGCCAACCCAAAGTCCCACATCAAGGTTGTAAACCACCCCCAGGGTCAGGGCCCATCATTCAATCACCATCTCAGTTACCTAAGGAAATATATACCCTTGTTCCCTTACACCAGATGGAGGTTGAAGGGCATGACCTGTGCCAGAATGCTGTGAGAGGTAGGAGGAAGAACACATTTTTGAGGAGACTTGAGGCTGGGGGGTGGGGGGGAGGCCTAGGAGACTTGGGTAAGGAGGTCCCAGAGGGCTGTGAGAAGAATGACCCAGGGTCCTCTGTGCAGGTTGGGAGCACCAGACGGCTGGGAGCGGTGGTGGGGGTTAGGGGGGGCGGTGTGGAGGGTGGGTAGAGGAGGAAGGGCCCAGATGGGGTAGGAGAAAGACACCCAAGAGAGGAAGATCCAAAGGGGTGAACACAGAGGGGATTGGAGGCAGAGCAAAAGGAAGCATTCCCAGAAAAGGAGAGGGGGGGGGGACAAGAAAATTATAAGAAGTTGGTGGAAGAGTTGTTGAATGATGTGGAGTAGAATAACATTGAGAGCTTCTGGAGGTGATGCAGGAGTGGGGGGACTTGGATGAACAGGATGAACATCAAAGAGGTAAAAGAGAATTGGGATAGAAGTGAAGAGAAGCGGAGGAACATCAAGGATGTGATCGAGAGAAATATGGATAAGGAGTGGAATATTGTCAAGGAGGAGGGAGACTGTACATCAGCAAAGAAGCAGAAGAACAGTAGCAAGGAGAAGGGTATGGAAAGAACAAGTTACTTACCTGTAACTATTGTTCTCCAGCATGGGTCTGGCATGGATTCACATGCTCATGAATATTCCCCGTCATCTGGCCGGGAATCATCGGTAAAAGAAAAACCAGTTTCACTTAAAACTGCATTTCTCCTCTAAACCAATCACTGAGCTCTCAGTCATACTGCCCCTAGACAATGACTGCCCTCTCCCTAGGCCTCTCCTCTGGCAGCCACCTTCAGATTTGTTAAGCACGTTAAGTGGCAGTATGACCAAGAAGAGCCACAGAGGGGAAAGCGCAAGGGTTTTCATGTGAATCCATGCCAGACCCATGCTGGAGAACAACAGTTACAGGTAAGTAACTTGTTCCTTCTCCAGCATGGGGTCTGGTATGGATTCACATGCTCATGAATAAAGAATACATAGCAGTACAACATTACACAACCACGGGAGGTGGCTAGGCGCAACAGAAGTAATTACTCTTACTGCCGGAACAGGATCACCATCCAGCAAACGGGTTGCGTGGCCGACCCTGGACTCTGGAATCCCCATCAACGCAGTAGAGTCTTGTGAAGGTGTGTGTGGACCTCCATGTAGCAGCCCTGCAGAAGTCCAGCAGAGAGAGACCAGACATGAACGCCGTCGTCGCAGTGATCGCTCTGGTGGAATGGGCTGGCGGACCGCCGGGAAGCGGTCAGTTTGCCAAACGATGACAGTGTGAGATACAGCCAGAGAGCCACCTGGAGATGGAAGCCTTGGACAAGGCCTTCCCATTCCCATGGTTCACAGGACTAAAGTTCACGAGTAGTTGAGACTTCTTCCGGAAACTATTTGTGCATGCCACATAGAACTTCACAGCATGAGCCACATCCAGTGAGTGCAAAACCCTTTCAGCTGGCGATGAAGGCTTCGGAAAGAACCCAGGCAACACCAAAGGCTTGTTGAGGTAAAATTCGGTCAGAACCTTTGGCATGAAGGAGGGATGCATCCACAGCACCACCCTCGAGTCGTGAAAAGTCCGATACAGCTGTTTGCAGTATAGGGCCTGGTTCTCACCCACCCTCCTGACAGATGTGATGGCCACGAGGAAAGCCGTTTTCCGTGAGAGGAATTTGAGAGGGGCTTGATGAAAAAGGCTCAAAGGGGGCCCCCCCATGAGCTTCATGAGTACCACATTGAGTTCCCACGCCGGGGCAGGCGCCTTCACCAGCGGGAACGATCGAACCAGTCCTTTGAGGAACTCCTTGACGAGACGCTGGGACCAAAGAGAAGACCGTCCTGGAGACCTGGTGTAACGGGAGATAGCCGCCAGATGCACCTTGATAGAGGCGTGCCAGCCCCGCCTTGGCCAAGGACAAGGATAACAAGCAAGGGAGAATCTGCAGGGCCGTGACCCTCTTCTTCTGCGCCCGACACAACATAGCGAAACTCTTCCACTTGTGCCCCGTAGCACTTAAGTAGAAAATGCTCTGGCCCTGGCACAGACCGCCCTGCAGTCTGTCGGCAACTTGTACCCTCCAAACTCTAAGGCTGCAGGAGCCAGGCCCTCCGGTTCAGCGACCCTGGCTCGTGATGCAGGATTGCGCCTCCTTCTCTGGTGAGCAGATCCGCGACCACTGGCAGCTTGACTGGAGGTCACATCGAGAGGCTGAGAAGGTCCGGGTACCAAATCAGTCTCAGCCACGCCAGGGCAACGGGGATCACCCTGCATCGGCACTGTTCGAGTTGATTGATAACCTACAGAAGGAGAGGCAACGGAAGGAATGCATACAAGAACAGGCCTTTCCACAGAAAGGAAAAAGTGTTCCCCATGCTCCTCAGCTGGTGGAACCTGCTGGGGAATTTCTGGCATTTTCAATTTGCTGCCGTTGCAAAGAGATCGATCTGGGGTCTGCCCCAATTGAGGACCAGGCAGTGCACCTGATCCTGCCGAAGATCCCACTCGTGTCAGGAACGCAGCTCCCTGCTGAGGGAGTCAGCGATGGGGTTCTTGACTTCCGCTAGGTGAAAGGGGATGAGGAACATCTCTTGGGCGACAGCCCAGTGTCACAAGTCCTGCACCTCTCTAGAGCGTGCTGGGGATCTGGTGCCCCCCTGCTTCCTGATGTAGAACATTGTGGTGGTGTTGTCCTTAAAGACCCTCACCAGTTTGCCCTTGAAGGACTGAAGGAATGACTTGAGGGCCCAGAACACTGCCTGCAGCTCCAGGATATTGATGTGGAGATCCCTCTCCTCTAACAGCCACAGGCGTCTGGCATGGAGACATCCCTCCAGGGAAGTGTCTGTGGTGACTGTCTCCTGGAACAGGGGGCTGTGAAATCCAGTGCCCCTGGCAATCTTGGAGCGCACGTCCCATCACCTTATCGCTCAACGGTACTCCAAGTCGAGAGAAATTTTGTCTGCTAAGCTTCCGGACACATGGTTCCAGCAAGCTTTCAGGAACTCTTGAAGGGGGTTGCATTCTATCGGTCGGTGTAGGTCTTCTTCCACTCGCTGACTAAGCCTGCCAGCCGGCCTCCCACCAGTGTGCATGGGTGGGGGCAGACGCCCTGGCCGATTCAATCTTGCTTCAGGGCCTGGGGGCCACCTTGGGAGTGACGACGATGTTGGCCACCTCTACCGAAAGACGTTGACTGGGAGGGTTGACGGTACGAAGAGGACCCCCGCCGAAAGCTTTCGACAATCTGCCAGACTTCCCACCAAAGGCACGAAAGGAAGAGCAGTGTTGTTGAAGAATGCCTAGGGCACGGGCCATCTCTGTGTCAGTCTTAATGGAAACAACTCGTCGACGGCCTTCCCCAAAAAGCTCCCTGAAGGGCATGTCCAGCACCCTTGTCTGGACCCCCTGATGGAAGTTGGTGGCTTTCAGCCAGCCATGACGACAGAGGCAGACACTGTTCCCTATCTGTCAGAACCCTGTATCTGCGATGTCCAGGGCCACTGTGATGACATGGTCAGATGACTCCTCCCCCTCCTGGAGGATGGAAAGTGACTTGACCCGCTTGTCGTCGGTTCAGAACTCCAGCAGCGGGGCCATCTTATACCACAGCTCCCTGTCGTACCTGGCCAGGATTGTAAGTGCGTTGGCTGCCTTGACTGTCGATGCCGCCGAGTAGATCGCCTTTCTTCCCATGGCACCTAAACTTGTTCCCCTTGCTATCTGGAGGAACGGAGGATGAAGACGAGGGGTTAGACTACTTCTTTCTCACTGCTGTCCAAACCACTGAGTCTGGGGAAGGCTGCCAACATAGGCACTTGGGTGTGGACTCCGGCACCCAGTACTTTTTCTCCAGCCTATCCCTCTTGGCCGGGGCCGTATTTCTCATCAAAGCTAGGTCCTCCTTCCAAATGTCGTCCAAGAGAGGCACTGCCAAGATGGTCTTCCTCTTGGCCTCATGCCATTGGTATAGGAAACCTTCCTTCTTGGTCTACCGGCGTCATTAGGAAGAGTTTGGATGCTCTGGAGACCATAGCATGGATCGACCCCACCTCGTCTGGGGAGAATCCCTTGGCTGCGGCGAACCGCCTGCCACAGCCATGTCGTCCGTGTTCGCAGTGTCCGTCCCTGTGTCCATAGGGGGGGCACGTGTGGCAGTTAATGTGTTGGCATAGGGTGCTGCTTCCTCTTTTTCGCCAGAGGCTGGTCCGGGGCCACCGGGGCCAGGGCGGACTGTCATTGGCATCCTTTTCTGAATCTCCAACACCAGGGTGTGTAGGGTCGAAAGAATGTCCATCAATACATCCCTCAGAGGGGTCGGAGTGGTAGGCCTACTGGGCCCATGCTGTCAGCGGCAGTATTTCCGCCATCTCCACCGTCCCCCTTGGCTTTTCCGCCGTCAGCATCGTCATCCTCCACGTCCTCCTGGACCGTGTCTACGGACACCTGATGCTCCTCGTCCGAAGAAGAAATATCTGTGCCCTGGAGTACGGTTGAGGCCCCCCTTTTTGTGCATCCTGAGGGGTCAGGTTCAGGCTTAGGGATGGAATCCTCTTCTCTGTTGCCCTCTCCACCGGTTTGGCCGAGGCCTCCCGCCTCGGGGGTAGGGAGTATTGCCAGGTCTACCTTCACTAGGTCAGCACCCTTGGCCTTCGAGATGGTCGACGACTTGACCTGGACAGCGTGGGCCTTCTGGGGCAGGTCAGTCGCCTTTTCCTGCGCCCTTGTCTTCTCTAGCTTTTCCCGCAGCTTTGCCAAGTTAGCCGATTTCCTCTTCGTGGAGGAGCTGGAGCAATGACTAGAGATGGAGGCAGATGAAGATGAGCGCGCCCTACCCATTTAGGGACCCGCTTGCGCGGCGGTCCCGACGGAAACAGACTTGTGGTGCCTGGCCTCATCTTGGGCCCCCACGGAAGGAGCACCCACAAAAGACTTTGAAGCCTGCTCCTTGGAACGGCCGGTCCTGGGTGAGGCATGGCCCTGCTTGCCCCACAGGGCAGAGGTCTTGTCGCTGAGCCACGCCGCCAGCCTACTGTGACGCATCTTCACAGTTCGCTTGTAGAACCAGAGGCAGTTTTCACAATCCGTTTCCATGTGGTCCTGATGGAGACCATAGAGGCACTGGAGGTATTTGTCCTCTACAAACACATTCTGCAGTCTGCAATTGGAGCAGAGCTTGAAAAGGGAACTTCCCTCTCTTCTCTCCCGACATGGTCCGGAGTGCGGAGTAGCCGATGGCCTTCTGGAATCTTCGATGAAACTTCGAAGATTCTTGCCCTTGAGGGGCGTTGGAATTCACTGACAAACGGATCGCTGCTTGTCACCCGAAGGAGCGAAAGAGCACACAGGCTCTATTTGACAAAAATATAAATTTTTATTGAAAAAAGCGTGAAAACATCTGACAGCTCACAGAGCAAAACACAAGGACTCCCAACGCTTGAACGTGCAGTGAAAATCTAAAGATGGCTGCCAGAGGAGGGGCTTAGGCAGAGGGCAGTATGACCAAGAGCTCAGTGATTGGTTTAGAGGAGAAATACGTTTTTATGTGAAAGTGAAACAATTTTTTCTTTTACCAAGGATTCCCGGCCTGACGACGGGGAACATTCATAAGCATGTGAATGCATGCCAGACCCCATGTTGGAGAACATAAGATACTAAGGGGTACAAACCTAGGTGGGGAGAAGATGCCAAGTGTGATGACAGGCGAACTAGAAGTAGAGGGAGGTGGTAAGGGGCCTAGTGAGTACCCTCCCAATACCTTAGGGTTACCTCCCGCCTCCCTGAGGTTCTGAGGCTTGGCTGAAGGCCAGCTCTGCCACACCACAACTTGCAGAGCCTACAGGTTTTAGTCTGCCGCTGAAACCCGTGAGGAGCCGCCCCCCAATAAAAGCCAAAAGCCATAAGAAGGGTGCAGGATCCCATAAAACCAAGTCTATACAAAGAGGGACCAAAAGTAATAAAGGATGCAGGACCACTTAAACCTAAAACTATAAAGTTCACTGGTTATTATGTTTTGACTACCAGGCTGACTTACCAAGAAAGGGGAGAACATTTTTTGGACGCTCCTTAACTTCCCAGAGAAAATGTTTTGTTCAGTTGTTCCAAAGAACTGCACATATCCTGGAGAATACCCATGCTGACAATAGTTCAATTCTAACCGTTCGTGTTTATTAGTTTGCTTTAATCTCCATCAGATCAACCTTTGTTTCTAAAACATTTGGGGTCAGACAATGTTTGATCACCTCCCTACCCTTTGTGAGACATCTCACCTGTAGTGAGGCCAATGTTGTTTCAACTGAAACACCACTTTTCCACAGCAACCACTCACACAAACTCTCCAGCCCATTCTCCAGTCACCATTAACGATGTATTAAAACAAACATTTTTAAGTTTTGTAATTCACTAAATCTTGGCGGGAGACCAGGAGGGTCCAGAGTAGATAGAGGGGTCAAATAACAGCTAATTAGATTGCATATTCACAGAAATCCATAACAGCAAGGGCAAAGGGTGCGTGCATATACCTGATCTTTGGATGCAAGTTTGATGCATTAACGTTACTTTCAACATCTGGCCCTTTAGGCAACGATGCCTTGCTGAGAAAACAATAGTGTCAGAGTAGCCATCAGGTGAGATTATCTTGTCATTTATCCTTATGAAGAACATACTATCTTTCTAGACTAGCAAATGTAATTAAAAACAGTGGAACAAAGAATCTGCCGCACAAAACAGTGTCTTCTTGGTCCACTTTTGCCAAAATGAGCTCAATGACGAGACCGGAGTCCTTGTTGTGCAGGAAGGAATTCAAGTCCAGATCTTCACCAAGACTTGCATGAAAACCTTATTCACTAGGAATTTGCTAACACAAGGCCACTCCCTCGAAAGTGAAAGCCACTGCATTGGGACGTGGGTAACGAGATCCCCCTCCAAATCTACTGAGGGAGGTCTTCACTGTCAGAACACAGAATGCTAGTGGGCTTTCTCGCTTACCCGACAGACTTTCGGGGGTCAAAATAGCTAGGAACAACACTATACGCTTCCGTTCCTTTAAAGGCTTGTTTCAAAGGCATTGGGGGTTGCCATGGCGACGCTGGCCGCTAGTACGTCTGCAGTCAAGTGTTTCTCTTGTTTCCCGTTCATGTGACTCCCGCGTTGTGGCCACGCACAATTAGGGCCGCCCCGTTTGCTGCTTCGGTGCTTCTGATCGTTTTTCTCGGAACACAACAGTGGCGTTTTCGTTATCCTGGTTCTTGCTCCTTCTCGACCTTTTGCCTGTTTATTGGATTTGCTCTTGTTTTGCCCACGGTACTTCTGCCTCGACCTGTTGCTACGACTCAGACTTCCTTTTTGGCTCAGATTCACATCTCGTGTTTCACCTTGCCTGCTTACTTGGATTTTGACCCAGACCGCTCACAGATTCGTAGTTTGGATTGTCTACTCTCGTCTCGAAGAAGAAGGATTTTTCACCCTAGGCGTACGCGTGCCGGCGGGAATAGGAAACTGGTGCTGGACTAGAGACTGCCTACAGCACATTTGGGATCTCGCATAACACCCTAGGCGTACGCGTGCCGGCGGGGACAGGATTTTGTGTTGGACCCAAGAAACCCCACAGCATGTGTGAGACTACGTTCTTCTTGAACTTTCCCTTTGAATCCGTCTATATCAACAACATTACTCTTTCTTCGTTTGAATCTCTTCTTACGGATAAACAAGTAAGAAATCTCACCTCTTGTTCTTTTTCCAGTTGTTCGCTCTTTTGTTTATCCTTGTCTTACGTAAGCTCTTGTATCATTCCAGAGGCTGATTAGTTCCAATCTACTGTCGTTTTTCATGTTCGACATGTTATGCACATTACCCTACTGACAGCCAGTGGGGTTCCAGCTTGTCCTGTGCAGTCTACAGGCACCTTGAAGGAAGTTGCAGTCATTGGTGGTTCCAGAGTGTCCTGTTCCTTCTTCAAACATCTTTCAACCAATTGAATGCTCAGACTGTTTTTATGCACACCTGAGTGTTACATTGGTGGGAAGAAACAAACTACTGCACCACGGGTTCAACAGCTCCTCTTTGGTCAGCAGGCGCTTTACCCCATCAAGGTTCACTGATCTGACATTCACCATTGACATTGTACCAAACAGTCTACTGTGTAAAAACTAATGTAAAGTGGTCTTATGTAATGTTAAATGATCTTGTATAGCACCCTTCTGCAATGCTTGTAAGCCGTGCAGCACGTAACTCTAAGAAAAGGAGGAGGATTGTTAGTGAGAGAGCATGAGAGGCGGATGCAAAACCTATGCTGTATTCAGAGCCTTAGGTCCAAGGGCAATTTGTTGTATGAGAAATAGCAATAGGGAAAGTTTCTCTCTTCTATTCTATTAGCTAGGCGGCGGACCACCATTGTCCTAGGGTGAGCAACCCCTACTAGGGACAGGGTGTGCTTCCATGCAGGGACAGTTTTACTGTGATAAACAGATTGATTCTGAGATTAATTTTGCAAGAAAATTCTATTTATCTCCATCCGCCCCTTTTTTGTGTGTTAATGGATTTTTGATGTAGATGGGTTGAGCTCGTACCCAGAGTGGTCTTGGGTGAAGGTGAGAAGTACCTGGGGCCCGAGTGCCGTTTCGCTGGACAGACACTTGGGAGAATGGTCGAGCTTAATCTTCAATAGGCTACAGGGCTATGGGATTGCAGAACATCCTGCAGTTTGGAAATCTAAGCCTATTCAACACCTTTAGATCTATTTAATGCACCTATACACCATGAAGCCACCAAATACTTTGAAATACAATACATTTCGGAAAGGAGAAATTGTCGTCTTAATGGCCCCATCACGATAGAGCAGGACCAGCCAGACGACAGATTTGTAGCGCCATTCAATAGCTTATCCAAGTTTAACTTTACTCAAAGCATTCTATTTCATTTAGATGCCCAGGTGCTGCATTGAATTAAGACTTTTGTTATGCTCACCTGGCTCCCACAGAGGCGTCGAACGGAACTGGACAGCTGCCGTCTCCACCAATGTGACGCGTAGGGCCGAGATGACAGACTGGACTGGCCCACCTAGCTTCGTCTGCTTGGCCGTAGGAATATTCTTCTGCAAATGGAGAAAGGGAATTAACCACCCGTGGAGTTGGGCGTAAATCCCCCCCAACCCCGCTGTTCTCCCCACAGATCACCTTTGATGTCCCCTCTTATAGTCTCACCTGATGGTTTGAAAAGATGAGCTCTCCATCCTGCATTGAGCGCAGGGGCGCGTTGATAACCAGTTGCTTCACTGGCTCGAAGGAATTGGTGAGTTCCAGAACAATATTGACTCTGAGATTCCCGGCAAGACGCCGTAAGTATTAAGTTCGTAAGAGTTCAAATGCCTAACTTTCACTCTTGTCCGATTCCTTGCAGGTTGCAGCTTGACCCTAATGAAGAGTTCCTCGTGGCAACTGGTAGTATTCTGGTAAGGATTTGCATTTTCCAACACAGTTTGATAAAATAATGTCAATATGTAACCTGTTGCTTTCTCCCTTATTCAGGCGCTGAGAGAAAGTATGAAATCTTGGGGAAGAATACCTCTAGCGGTAAAATCAGGAAAGTCTATTGTGGTGAGGAGGGTTCCCCTTGTTAGTTCCTTTGTTTCGACTTGCTGTCCTTTTGTTTCCCCTTAGGGGCCGGGGTTCGGCAAAGATGCAGTGGAAGCTGCGACGACCCGAGAAGAGGAATAGTAACCCCGGTGGTAAAATCAGGTAAGTCTATGGGAGGGTAACTAATATTCCTCTGTGTATTCCCTTGGCTTACCTTGCTGTTCTTGTCTTCTCCTTAGGTGCCGGAGTGCGGTGGGAACATACAGGAGGATGCGGTGGAATGTGAAGATGCTGCGAAGGCCGGTGAGTTTAGCGCGGCGCTGCAGCAGGCGAGGCGACGCGCATAAAATAACTTATGTCTTCCTGCTCAAAGGCGCGATGGATCGGGAATTCAGGTAAGGATTAAAGGCATTGCTCTTGTTCTAACCTTTTCTCCTTCTTTCTCCCTTTTTCTAGGAGCTCCAAACTCGAGGTGGGCATGGCAGAAGGCTGGATGCAGACTTGCAGGCACGGTGAGCGTTATGCTGCTGGATGCAGAATAACGCGAAGCGTGTGCTGCTCTTCGGGCGTGGTTTAAATAGCCTCCAAAGTAGTCCCAGGTAAGTATTCCTCCCCAGCCCCGCCCGAGTAAAATATAGTCCCTAAGTAAAGTAGTCCCTTCCAAGCCTCTTTTGGCTTGGAGCTCTTGCAGCATGGTCTGCATCAGGTAAGTTTGCAGCATGGTCTGCATCAGGTAAGTTTTAATCTATGAGCCTGGCGCCATAAATGAGCCTGGTGCCATAGGCGCCAGGACTGGACCCAAATAGCCCCTAGCAGGGGTTGTTGGGCTTGCTTAGGATAACTTGATGCCTGCTTCCAGGGTTGCTGGACGTGGTCTGGGTCCCCCGGGGTAGGCATCATGACAACCTTCTAGGCTAGAATTACCTACATGGAAATGGTACCAACACTTTTACCTACCTTTCACAAGATAATACAGTATTTTCATCTGTGTGGGCATTCCTTTATTCGAAGTAATACTGCGTTACAGTGGATCTCACCTCCCTCACTTCCTTCCTGAGAGGTAGCATTGAGTGTTAAACCACTGCTACAAGAAAATCTTAAGGACAGCATGTTCAGCTAGGTTTGGGAAGGTAACGGCATCTCTGAACCCAAGGACAGGAGATTGCAATTTTCACATTTAAACAGCTGATGAGAAAAACTGTGAATCCAAGTCCTGCACTACACAATTACCAAATATTTCCAGCATCATTTGATTACATGTTTGGTTCTGTAGTATAAACAGTATTGCAATATAACGGTTCTGAAGGAGAAAGGATGCAGTTATTTTGTGCGTCTACCTAGTCTCTACCATTCCTTATCTGTCATTTTAACTCACCACCACTGAGGTCTATTTTTCAGTTGTCCCTGTTACCATCATCTACTGCTGGATCTTCTCCCTCTGACCCAATAGCACAGCATATCAACATGACATACTTTGCATGCAGAGGGAATTTTGGAGGCGGCCCCATAAAAATGCACTGACCTAGGACAATTCCACCATACTACCAATCACAATATGGATGCATGGTTGTCATTCAAGTATGGAGAAGATTTCGCTCGAGTGCACAGGTGAGAATAAATTATAAGACACGTATCATATGTATGCGCATTTGGAACAAGATGCAGAATTACATGTCCCCCGCCCCTTTGCTTCCACTGTGAATGCTAGATACCCAAAGCACCTTCGGTAGCCTACCCCCATTCAGGTAAACGACCAAGACATTCTGGGCTTTCAGAGCTAAAGTGAAGAACTGGCTCTCCGATAAGAAACACTAATTGGCCCAAGGCCTATCCACAAGCCTCTTTTGCTGAAATGTATGCACCCTCACACATTTCCATCTGTATCACTGCATCTCCTGCACTGTCGACCAAACTGTAACCGCTGGCGACATATTTATGCTCCTACATGTATTTATATGCGAATTGACCAATGTGTAACCATTGGTCGACGAGCACTTCTGTCCAATGTACTCTATTTGTATGCCTTTGTAACTCTGTCACAAGCTCCAGCGCCCAGCTACCTCAAGGTTAGGTGCATGTTATAAATAATAAACTAGAGCAGAGATTCAATACAGCTCACATTAAGACCACCAAATCCATTGAGCATGCGTTTGAGGTATTTTAAAAACGGATTGCACTGTTTATAGAAGACTGTGGGGACCTATGGTCAAAATTGAACAAAGTGTGTTGCTTTACTGTATTGTGCTGTATAAGATACCCATATGAAGAAATGCGCCAATGCCACAACAATAGGTTGAGGATTATGGCTAAATGTAAAAATACACCCTGGAGATCTGTTGTATGGTATAACTGAAGAAAACAAACTACATACCTTTTATCCAAGAAATATATATTCCAAAAACAGTAGTGTGACACTTATTCATCCAACCCTCTACATAGCCGAAGTGAAGTCTAATTTAATCAAAACCCACTTTCCTACACCCTCCCCTATTTCAAACTTGAATACATATGCTCCAAAAAATTATATTCCCTCCTCTTAGGAAAGATTTTCTTTTTGCTGCTTTCCATCCATGTACATTTATGGAGCCCCCCAACTTTTTGCTGTTTTGTACCCATCTCGACTTTTGGAGGCATGTGAAGAACAAGTTACTTACCAAGTGGTAACGTCCTTTCGACTGGATGTTCCTCCAACGCATTCCACATCTTTGACATGTAATGTCCACAGCTGTGCACTTCGGAAACTTTTTCGGCAGAGGGCGTCCTGCGTCGATGGCGTCGGGTCCATGTTCCTTGAGGGCCTACGTTGAGGACGACGTCACAGGATGTTATAAATAGGACGCACGGCACCCGAAGCCTCAGTTCAAGTTTTTTCCCCTCAGAACGTGACACCATTCTGATGCCTCCTGGACTGCACTTAGCCTTGCGGAAACAGAAGCTACAATCGCATAGGAAATTCTCCTGAGGGGCAAGCTGGGAGGGCGATGTGGAATGCGTTGGAGGAACATCCAGTCCAATGAACGCTACCAGTTGGTAAGTAACTTGTTCTTCGAATGGATTGTGTCCTCCAACGCATTCCACATCTTTGACAGATTCCTAAAGCAGCACCAGTAAATGGAGGAGGGAACAAGAATTTAGAATACCCAATTAGATTGCGGAATAAAGAACCACCTTCCCAAAGGCCATATCCTGACCCTGGATTGTATCCAGGGAATAATGTTTTACAAATGTATGGATTGAAGCCCAAGTAGCAGCATCACAAATATTACTAATGGGAACACTCCGCTGGAAGGGCGATGGAAGTAGTGATGCCCCTAGTGGAATGAGCTCTCAACCCTTCAGGAGGGTCTTTACCTGCCAACCGGTAACACTC
Source organism: Ambystoma mexicanum (assembly GCF_040938575.1). Classification (NCBI taxonomy): domain Eukaryota; kingdom Metazoa; phylum Chordata; class Amphibia; order Caudata; family Ambystomatidae; genus Ambystoma; species Ambystoma mexicanum. The sequence goes on along the minus strand of NC_090923.1, from coordinate 1,120,102,600 downwards.
CGTAATGGTAAGGATAATCCACCTGGACAAGGTCTGTTTGGTAACAGCCTAGCCCAATCAGTGTCCAGCATATCCTACAAAGAGTTGATCGTCCACTCTGACCCTGGACATGCTAGAAATGTAAAAGCAAAGAGCTCTCCTAGGATCTAACCGATGGAGGCGCTCCTCTTCCTTACCAGGATGAGGAGGAGGGTAGAAAGATGGCAGAACCACCTTTTGATTCAAATGATATTCAGAGATTACCTTAAGTAGAAAAGGACATATTCACAGTACAACCCTGTCTTTGTGAAACAAAGTAAAGGGTGGCTTAGCAGAAAGTGCCTGCAATTTACACACTCTGTGAGCGGAAGTAACCGCAACCAAGAACACAGTCTTGAAGGACAGTAATCTAAAAAGGACAAGAGTGCAAAGGTTCAAACGGAGCACCCATGAGAAATCTCAAAACCAAATTCAAATCCCAAATTGGCACCTGGAAAGGGGACGGCAGTAATACATTAGTCAGTCCTTTAAGAAACTGAGAAATCAAAGGAATCTTAAAGTAAGAACATTATTCAGACCAGCACTTAAAAATAGACACCGCCGCCAGGTAACCTTTAATGGTACCCACTTGAAGGCCCCTGTGGGCCAAAGAAAGCAAGAAAGATAAAACCTCAGGAATGGAACACTGAAAAGGATCAACATTGTGATCCCTGCACCAGTTGCAGAACTTACACCAACAGCACAAGGATTCTGTTGCAGGTCGCCTGGCCGAAAGCAACACCTCCATCACGTCATCCGGGAGGTCCCAATCCTTATACCTCAACCTTTCAGAAACCAAGCGTGAAAGTTCAGAGTCCTGACCTCTGGATGGAGAACCTGACACCCTTCCGCAAGCGCAGATCCTCTCGGTGGGGAAGACGGCGTGGAGGGCAGATGGACAGTTCCAGAAGGTCCAGGTACCACGCTCTCATGGCCCAATCCTGAGCAATGAGGATCATGTGGGAACCGAACCTCCGTAACACTTGGGGAATGACGGGGACTGGAGGAAACGCGTACAGCAGTGGGAATGACCAATCCACCACGAACGCGTCTCCTAAGGCTCCTCTTAGAGGAAATTCCCTTGAGCAGAATCTCTTGCACTTCCAGTTGACACTGGTGGCAAAGAGATCCACTTGCGGGGTACCCCAAAGGGTGAAGATCTCCTGAAGGACTTCCTGAGCCAACTCCCACTCATGAGAGACTGTGCTCTGCCTGCTCAGAGCGTCCGCCGCCACATTTTCGTCGCCGGCCAGATGAACTGCTGAGATCGAAATTTCCTGCTGAATGGCCCACAACCAGAGCTGCATTGCCTCTCTGCACAATGGGAGTGACCCTGCCCCCCTTTTTTGTTGAGGTAATGCATGGCCACTGTGTTGTCCGTCATGACCAGGACACTCTTCCCCCGTACCGACAGCAGAAAAGCCTTCAGGGCTAGCCTGATGGCTCTCAAGCTCTAACAGATTGATGTGGAGTCTGGACTCAGACTGAGACCAACGACCGCTGGTGGTCAAGTTGTTGGCATGAGCGCCCCATCCTGTGAGGGAAGCGTCCGTCACTACAGTCACCTCCGGCCACGGTTGCCAAAATGGTTCCCTCTTCATCAGGTTCCCTTTGTTCACCCACCACAGAAGGTCCTGGGATACCGAGTGTGGGATCTGAACAGGATCCGTCATCTTGCCGGAGAACTGCGACCACTGCATCTTGAGGACCCATTGCAGGGATCTCATCCAAAATGCAGGAAGCCATGAGGCCGAGCAACCTTAAGAATTCGAAAGCCAGGAGACTCTGGGCATGTTGAAACGTGTCCACCATCTGCACAATGAGATGAGCCCTTACCTTGGGAGGCGAACACTTGCCCAAGGACGTAACCAACACAGCCCCGATGTACTGGAGCTGTTGGGAAGGTGTCAGGTGCGACTTCTTGAAATTCAGAGTGAAGCCCAGCTTGTCACAGGTTTCCCCCTTTCTCACCTGTTTTCGCTGCTTGAAGGAATCCGTCGGAGAAGTTTTCTTCCTTATGGTTCGGGTCTTGTACAAGCCCGCTCGGCCGTCTTCGACTTCCAGTGTTCATTCACTTTTTGTCCGGGATCGATATTGAACTCCAGGAAATCCAGGAATGAGTAAGGAAGTAAGCACACGGAGGCGGTGCACGGATTCCCGGAGAAGGGTAGATTAAGGAGAGAGGACAGAATGAAGCAGGGTTCCGGGAACTAGGAAATAGCAAAGTTCCGAAAGGGCGAACTTCGGAGCACACGTCTAACCACAGCTAACAGTAGCGTTGAGACGAGCGGAAGCACGGGGGTGTGGCTAATTTATCGTGTGTGCGGCAATGAACGTGAAGACTGGTAGGCAGCACTCAGTGTAACGGCCATGTTGGTAGTACAACAGCGTGTAAGCCCCGACGTGACAAGGACCAGGAGAACCAGAAGGGGCGTGTTCGATGGTTCATGACACAGCTTGTGGAGGGAGCGGCAGGTGAGACTGATGATCCATCGCTTGCTCGGGAGAACGCGCACGGTCAGCCAGTCATCCAGGTAGGGGTAGACGTGAATCCCCCCCTCGTCTGAGGTACGCTGCCACCACCACCATTAGCTTGGTGAAGACCCTTGGGGCAGAGGTCAATCCGAACAGCAGGACCCGAAACTGAAAGTGTGAGACGCCAGCCGCAAACCTCAGGTACTTTCTGTGCTTTGGATGAATCGGCACAAGAAAGTAAGCATCCTGTAGGTCTAGAGACACCAACCAATCCTGAAGTCGAAGGGCCTGGAGGACCTGAGAAAGTGACCATCTTGAACTTGTCCTTCCTGAGAAGTATGTTCAACCAACGCAAGTCCAAGATGGGTCTCAAACCCCAGTCTTTCTCTGGAATCAAAACATTTGGAGAACGCCATCCCTTGTTCCTCTCCGCTACAGGCACCAGTTCTATAGCGCCTTTCTCCAGCAGGGCCAATATTTCCTGGACAAAGAGCGGATCTGGAAGCTTCAAAAAGAGATTACCCGGTGGATTATCGTGAGGCCGCTTTAGGAAGGGAAGGCAGTAGCCATGGGCTATTGTATCCAGAACGCAGACATCCGAAGGAATGGCTCGCCATTCTTTGAGATAATGAGACAGTCTGCCCCCAACCGGCAAACAATGGAACATGGCCTCATGATGGTTTTGCAGTGGCTGCGGCAGTGCCTGAAGGCAAAGAGGCAGCTGCCTGAGAAGCTTTGGCATCCCTATTTCCCCGACCGCCACAGGTACTTTTACGCTGACCTCTTTGACTGGTGGCTCCTCTCGTCCTACCAAAGCAGGTGTAGTAACGAAAAGAAACTCCCCTCCATGGCTGTCCCCTAGGATGAAAAGACGGAGGTGGACGCACAGCTGCGCTCAAAGATTTTGCCGCAGCTTTTGAGGTCTGCAACCTCTCAAGGCTCTCGACAGCTTTGCTGCCAAACAAATGCACACCATCAAAGGGCATGTTCAAAAGATGGGCTTGCACATCCGGAGCAAAACCCTTCATCCGCAATCACAAATCTGCGTATAACGGTGCTTGCAGCCATGGACCGGCTAACACTGTTGGCCGTGTCCAATCCCGACTGAAGGGATTCACAGATGGAATCATTGCCATCTTGCACAAGAGCAAGGAATCCATCCCTTTCTTCCCCTTCGGGAATAAGCTCAGTCGCAAGACAAACAATTCCACAAAGTGTGTGAACATCTTGCTAAGGCACAAGTGGAATTGTCTGACTTCAGCACCATAGTCCCTGCAGAAAACACCTTGCGTGCCCAACTGTCGAAGCGTTTGTCGTCCATATCAGGAGGGATGGTAGGGTACGTCACCTGCCTCGAGGTAGCCATAGCCGCCTAAACCACCAAACTCTCGGGAGTGGGGTGAGATGAAAGGAAAGGTAGCTGGGGTCGCTACCGGAAGGGCAGTATTTTTAGTTAACGATTTGTTAACTGCCGGAAGAGATTCCGGTGTCTGCCAAGCAGCCGCCACCCTTTTCTGCAATGTCAAATGAAAAGTTAACACCGGGTCAGAGGACGGACCTTGATCCAAAATATCCGTTAAGTCATCCTGAACAAAAGCTTCTGGAGGACTAGACCAACCAAGATACTCAGTGACCCTAGCCATCAGTCTCCTGTAGGACGACTCAGCATAAGCCCCAGGCTCAGGCCTGTCAAACTCCAACTCAGAAGTGTCCAAGCCACTGGCATCATGAAGAGTTTGCCGTAACTCTTCCAATTGACTGTCCCTGGAAAAGACAGGAGCCGCATCAGGCTCAACATCTAAATCTGACCTCTCCTCATACAGATCATCCAGAGAGAGGAAAAACTACTGCCTCGGGACAGAAGAGGGCCTGGAATCCTTAACAGGCCTCCCAGACCTGGAAGTAGCCTTCCTTGGAGGATCCACAGTACCAGGGATATCCATCAGCAAATTCTGGCCAAAAGGCCCCGAAGGCGTCGAGGCAAAGCTTCGCCATCCATATCCGATGGACACAGCGCCGTAATCAACGCCGACCTCGAGCCCTTACCAGGTTTCTACGGTCTAGCTGGGACGAGGACCGAGACCTGGAAGCACATCTCTTAAAATCATCCTGAACCTTGTCCGAACGGGACCTCGAAGGTTCCCGATGAGAACCGTGCCGAGGACCCGAGCCCGAAGGCGCACGAGCCACGGAGCAAGACCGTTCCTTGTCGGCTTCTTCCGAAAGCCCGGACGGAACTGTCCCCTGGGGTTGGAAAATCGCCAGCATCTGCTCCCTGAAGGCTGCCCATTCCTCCAGAGTTGAGGACTTAGTCGGACAAGCCACGTTCCTTGCAGCGCCATCCTCCGAGGAGGATGGGGAAGGAGACCGGTGACAGTGCTTCCTGGAAGGCCGAGACGAGGGGGACGAATGGCGGGAACCACTCCGGGACCGAGATCCCCCGGACTCCTTCCAACATGGCAGTCGCCCCTCGAATCGTCGGTGGACATCCCCTTAGAAGTTTTACGAGACTTACTGAGTTTAGAACCCCTACCTACTTGGAGCTTCCCCTTACGGTCCTGCAAGGCCTTAGCAGTCAGCGACTGGCATTTGGAACAGTCGTCTGTGTCATGACTCTCGCCCAGGCACCACAAACAAATGTGATGCAGGTCCGTAATCTACATCTTAGACTTGCAGTCCCGGCAAGTCTTAAAGCCAGACTGTGGAGTCGGAGGGGTGGAAGAAGACATATTCACGAGGAATACACGAGGCGCGCCAAGTTTCTGAAGAAAACAAGTTTGCAGAAAAAATGGAACTGAGGCTACGGGCGCCATGCGTCCTATTTATAACATCCGGTGACATCGCCTTCGACGGAGGCCTTCGAGGGACATCGACTCGATGCCAACGACGCAGGACGCCCTCCGCCGAAAAAGTTTCCGAAGTACACAGCTGTGGACATTACATGTCAAAAATGTGGAATATGTTGGACGACAATCCATTTGAAAAACATATATGATCCTTGAAACGTCATTGGATAACACCATGTGTAAATCCAAACAAAAACTCAGCATGAAAAGAGTCGTGATACTGCACTCTCTTCCAATTGTCAAAACCATGATCAGAATCTGGCATATTCCTCTTCTTATCAAGGCTTAAGCATGCCGCAGTGCAAAGTGGCTTTAAGAACAAACTATTTTTCCTTCACCCTGAAATGACAGCAAAGAGTGTTCATATCAGCTTCCCTTAACCCTTTCAGAGATGGCTAAAAGAATGTCCCAAACCAAGCCACAGTCCGATGAACTCTTTGTCCTCCTCGTTATAGATCTTGTCTGCACGTGCTGTGGTTCTTCCTCGATGCTTGTACTTGCTTCTAGTAGGGGTACGGGCAGAGGGTTTTTTTCCCAGCAAAGATTTTAACATAGCCTAGGAACATCCAATCACGCCTGCCCTGCACTTTGACAGCAGACAGCGTGACGTCTTCCACAATGAACGGACTGTTGAAACAGGGTTCGTCCCACTTTTTCCTGGTGTGATTGCGTATTAGGACCGCATCTCTGGGGAATAGTTTGGGAACACGAAATTCTTGAGATTCACTTGTTGAAGCATCTCCTTCTGTGTTCTGTACTGCCCTGCACCCTTGTCGCTGCAGCTGTCCTGAAATGACAGAAATACTGGAAGTCATACAGTTCAAATAGTCACGCATTTCCATTCCTAGCAAATCTGCAGTTGGCTGAGCATCACTTCTAACTGTGGATGGCGTGGGATGGCGGTCAGAACTCGGTTGGTTCCTTAAAGCATACAATGCCAGTTGTAGGCAATGCAACCACCCTTTCTTCAAGGTAAAACTTTTATTTGGCTTTTCTTTCTTTTAGCAGGCCGTTTTCCCATCCCATTTCCTTGTGGATGATAAACTGAAGAAAACTTGTACTTTATACCAAGCAACAAGCTGATCTGCTCAAATATTTGATTCACAAATGTGGGTCATTATCTGACCTCATTACTTCACATACTCCCCATCTGGGAAATACTTCACGCACAAAGAATTTAGCTGCACAGGTGGAATCTGGGTATTTACAGGGACCTGCTTCAATCCACCTTGAAAAGGGACACACTACAACAATCATGAATCTATATCCATTACATACTTTTATCATATCGACATAGTCGATGTGCAAATGCTGAAAGGGGTCAGTGGGTTTCAGAATAACCCCCTAACTGTTTCGGAATAACCCTCCTAACTGTGCGAAGTGTATGCCCACCCATGAATTTTTGACAGACTATACAATTTGTCATACAAAGTGCAACATGCTCTAACAGATTTGGTACAAACCAATCTTCAGCAATCGTTGCTGCAAGGTTCTCCTTAGTTGTGTGTGCAGGGTAGTGTAGCTACTCTAGCGCCACCCTCAATAAGGCTACAGGCATCACTGGTTTACTAGTGCGGTCTTGTCACCACAATGCTTCAGAGGGGTTTAAAGAACACCCTCTTCATGTCCACAAATCTTTCATCTCAAGGTGCTTCCCCTTGAACCTCCATAAGCTTTGTTTTTCACACCTCACTATATTTTTCAACCACATTCATCAACACAACCATTTTCTCTTTCACATCAGGTGTTTCAAAATGTATTACGTTTTCTAAACATGCAGCGAGTTTTGCCTCATTGTATGCTGCTTGATTTCCACGTGAGATACAATCTGTCCTTTTAGTGTGAGCTGCACATTTAACGACTGCGATGGCCACTGGGAGTTGCAGTGCCTCAATAAGCCTGTCCAATAAGGCGGCGTGCTGCACTGGCGTACCATTCGCTCAGAGGTAGCCCCTACTTTTCCAACGTGCTAACCCTGCATGTACGGTTGACGTCACATAGGCGGAGTCGCTCTACACTGTTACTTCCTGGTCTGCATGATTCTCAAGTGTGACAATCAGCACGACTAATTCTGCAGCTTGTGCTGAATAGTGAGATGGGAGTCATGTACTTACCAATGTCTGAAACTCCCCATTGGTCACGTGCTTTACTACAGCGGCACACATAGATCTCTGTCCATCATTTTGATTGATTCTTGAAGAGCCGTCAATAAAAACCATTTCTCTACCTGTCAAGGCTTTTCTTTTACCCTTGCAATTTCATCATAGAATTCTTCATAGTTTGCAGTCATGCGCATGCTCATCCTCTGCCAACGGTTCAGCTACAAACAGGGCAGGATTCACTACTCTGCATAGAAATATTTTGATTGCTGGATTCGATATGACTACCTCATAGGCAGAAGCCCTTTGGGAAGTCAATTTACCTTTTGGTTTCTCTAGAGTGGCAAATCATTCATGCTCAACAAATAACATCATGGAACATCCCATCACTATGCTTGCAGCTTTCTCTATGGCAAACGCGGCGGCTGACAGCGATTGCTCGCACGGGAAGTGACCCCTCATTACTGGGTCTAGAAATCCACTGTAATATGCAAGGGGCTTGTACCCCAACGTGGTTCTCTGCGCAAGGACTGCTGTCATAACAGTGCCATCTGTATGTGAGAATAAAAAGAATTCCTCAGCATAATTAGGAATCCCTAAAACTGGAGCTATGAAAATAGATTTTTTCAATTCGTCAAACCCTTCTTCCATTTCCTCAGTCCACACAATTTCTTCTTGTGGTGCCTGTGCCTTCTTTTAAGCCTGAAATATAGGCCTTATATATGAGCTGTAGTCAAAGACCCATGCTCTGACATAATTACATAATCCCAAAAATCTCTGCATGTGCTTTATCGTGTATGGTTTTGCAGTTTTCAAAATAGCCTCTGCCCTCTCAGGAGTAACTTTCTTTCCTTCATGTGAAATCAATTGGCCAATGTACAACACTTCTTGTTAACAATACTGTAACTTCTCTGTCACCTTTATATCCTTTGTCAGCAAGTATAATCATCAGCTGAACAGAATCGCGTCTGCACTCATCCTCTGAAGTGCTGCGAAACAATATGTCATCCACATATTGCAAGACAACGCTTTCTAAATCAATATTGCTCAAGTCAACCTGCAGGACTCTATTGAAAATCAATGGAGAGTCACAATAACCCTGAGGCAAACGTGTGCTTTTCAGACGTGTTTTAATGTAAATGATGTCAGATCCTGCGAGTCTTTGTGCAATGGGAATGAGAAAAATGCATTTTTCAAATCAAAGTGAAATACCGAGCTTCAACAGGTATATTACATCAAATTGTAGACAGGTTAGGAACTAGAGGGAACTCTGCTTCTACAATTTGGTTTATCAGCCTAAGGTCTTAAAATAGTCTCCAAGACCCCCCCTTAGATTTTTTCTGATAGGATACACAGGAGTATTACACAGTGACTCTGACGTCACTAAGATACCCATGTCCATCATGGCGGAAATCTTCTTAAAAATATCTCTGTCTGCCTCTCAAGACATGGATACTACTGTGCTCGAGGTAAAATTGCTCCTGGTTTCAATTTAATCTTTACTTCTCCAACCCCCTTCAACAGGCCTATGTCATAGGGACTGGTAGTTCATAATGAAGCTGGAACTTCTGCCATGTCTACATCAAAATACTCTGGACGTTGTTGTGCTATCATAATTTTCAGAGGCACCTCTCGTTTGATTGCTTTTACCCAATAAGTAATGTTCATGTCAAATATCAGATGGATTATAGAGAAAAAGATAATCATCAGTGTCGTCAGTTAATCTGTAACCTTCCCCAATAGCAATTACTGTACATCATTGTCTACCTTTGTCATCATTCCCATCCAGCAAAGCCAATTCACCTCGCACTATGGCTGCTTGCAATGTTAAGGGAAAAACTTGTCCTTCATCTTTTCGCATAGGTATTTTTGGCCTAAATAAAAATTTGTAAGGTATTCTCATTGCCAGATATGTCAATTAAAATGCATACTCCATAATGAAAAGCTTTGGGTTCAAAAGGTATTGCTTGCATGGCTATTTGTCCTGAAAATGCCCTCATAATTTTGTACACGTTTAGATAATGCATTCCTGGTATTGAGCACACTATGCCCTCATCGGTGAACGAGATTGTCATATTCAACTTCGTCATTAAATCTCGACCCAATATATTGACAAGTGTCTGCCTCGAATATAGAAAAGGCACCTTCATGTCGCATTCTCCTATAGAGACTGGTAATTCTTCAGTGAAAGGAACTCTGCTTGTATCGCCTAAAAAGCCTCGAGTATTCATTGCAGTGCCAGACATTAAAAAGTTCCCTCTCGAATACATGAGCGTGTTGCGCCCGTGTCTACCAAAAAGAAACTCTTGTCTCCTATATAGACGCCTACCCTCGGTTCCTCGGGAGGATTCGGCGTCATAGATCGTACTGAACACATTAAGTCTCCCAGTGAGCTGTCCTATTGCGGGTACAGCCTCATTCCGTTACCTGTAAAAGGATTCTCTCTATCAACAGTGACACACCCTATTCTAGGAGTCGTTAATTGCCCTGTACTTGTGCTCTGCTGGATATGCATGGGCACGTGCTGTGACTACCCTTGTGGCGGAGCCACTGCTACCTGCTGTGTCTCCAAGCCTTGCTGCATTCTCAGCGCTTGCTGCTGCATCGTTTGATTCTGAGCAAACCCATCACCACGATGCTGCGAATATGCAGGTGGATTTGTAGTCCCCCCGCTCTTAAAAATTGCTTGTTTTGCACGAACCCTTGACTTCTACACATACGAGCAAAATGCCGGTCATCCTGCATGTCCAACATATAGGTGGCCTCTTAATCTGCCCATCCTGCATGTTCTGACCATCATTCTGCATATTTTGAAACCCACCTTGATTGTTCTGGAAGCTTCCCTGATTATTCTGCCAATTTCCTTGATTATTCTGAAAAACTGTTGCTCGAAATCCATCCCTTCCCCACGGATTAAACTCATTATTCCTCTGATCAAACTGCCTTTGGTTATTCACCTGTGGTTAACCTGCTGTTAATTTGATCCATCTACACTAGTCAACATTGCCCCTTCAATGGCATACTTTGACAGTTTTTTCTGCATTAATGTTGCCTCCTCGCTCTTTCGGGCATCGTCTTTTGCAATTCTTTTCCTGCAAGAGTCTACAATAATGGGCAAGCGTCAGCTTAATCTCCGACCACGGTTTTGTCTCTATACCTACTAACTTCTTGAGCTGCTTCTGTACAGGATCTGGTAGCCCTTGGCACAATATATGAAAACACAAATATAGATTTTCCCCAAGACTCGCGCGTCTCCAGGGTCCATGCCTCTTGAAAATTCTGAATGTAAACAAGCAGATCATCTCCGTCCTTCATCTTTTTCGTCATTATAGCTCCCATATCAGACGTGTCCCGATACAGTACTCCAAGGGCTTTCCAGACTAGCGCCCTACAGTTATTGAATGGTGCTCCATCATGAGCAGTGTTGACTGTAGTCACACCAGGGTATCCTGCCCTTGTCCACACGTCATCAGCTCTCTCACTAAGTATGGCGATTAAGAGACCCTTAACGTCCCCTATAGCCAACGTGTTTCCTCCCGTTATTTTCTCTAACTCATGTATCCACTTCCGATCACAAGAAGTTAAACTTGGGAGTTTACAGCTTAAATTATCCTCGTCTATCTGGGGCCATTGTATATACTGTGGTCTGACCCCTCCTTTCTCTTACAAGGGAAACTGCGATGCCCCAAACTCATTCTCATCTCTCATCATTCTTCAGTCCATCGCAGGGACAATATTACCACATCGCCTTCTTCCTGGTAGCAATCTTAATCTGCTCACATAAGGTGTCGACTCCCCCTTCTCACCATGGCGTTGCCTTTTAGGTTGGTCTGACTGTGTCAATGGTTCTGATGCCCTAGTTACAGGTGCGTTTAAATCTGACCATCTGACTTCTTTCTCCATTGAAAAACATCCCTCAGAACCGCATACATTCCCTCTTTCTTCCCCATGGAAGGTGTCTCTGTCTTCGTTCACTTGTGCCGAACTCGTGCAACTTCTTTGCTCGTCATCTCCATTTAGAGTCAATCTATCTAGAGACCGCTCTTTTTGCCTCGTACTACCTGAGGCTCCCTCTATGTCATAAAACTGAGTACTCTCGAGTCAATCACTTTTTTTCCCTTCCCCTTCAATTCTTTGAGCTTTCATGTCATAATATACTTTATCGATCGCTTCCCCAATGCTCCTAGAATCAAATTAGTCTTCTAGATTTACTCTTGACGGGCCTGGTAATGACTCGTATTCTGGAAAGAATTCCTTTATGTCCTCTCATACTACTTCTGGCTCAGGATTTCTGATCTCTTTTTCCAGGCGATCATGATTGTGTGCTCTCTACCCTCTTTTACATTGCATATCATTGTCAAATGCTCTTAATTTCCTTGCTTCCTCTCCAACTATATATTCTTCCTTTTTCTTCATATCCCTTCTCTTGTGTGCCCTATGTATCTCCTCATCCCTTCGTCTCTGTATTCTCTTATCCCTAAACTTCTGCTCCTCTGCGTCTATTCTTTTTCGTTCTAATCTTTCCTGCTCATCAATCACTGTGTCTGTTATCACGTTTTCTTTGCTCTTCTGCTTGCTCTTGTTTTCTTGACTGCTCTTCTTGGTATAACCGCTCTTGTCTTTGCCTATCCTTCCTTTTCGCTCCTTTGTCTTTCAATCGTTCTTCTCTTTCCTTATTTTTATCTTACTCGTTTTGATCTTCCCGTTGTCTTACACCCTCAATGCCTTTACCATTGAGTTTAAGTAAAATCTGACCTCCCATCCCTTCCTTCTGTAAAAGCGTTCTCATCAGCCTTGTCTCTTTCTCCTTTCCATCTTTTTAGTTCTCTTCCTATATCTAGAGATGTGCTTTCTCTATCACTTCTCTCCTTGTTTCTCAGGACCTTAGAGATTAAATCTCTCTCAGTATTTTTCTCCATGCCCTCATCACTGCTTTGCACAGGTGACTCATATGCTGGGTTGCTATACCCTGTTGCTGCCTAAAGCTCCCTCAATGGGTATAGCCCGCCGTCCTTCTTGTTCTTGTCTCCTATTTCGGTTGGGGGGGATTAGAGGGCTCCTCACCCCCTCTTTGCATATATTAAGTATCCAATCTATAGGAGACGGTTCATTTCGCTCCTCTTGGTGCATCTTCCAAAGCTCTAAACTAGCTAATCGCTTGTCCAGCTTTTTTCCCGTATATGCTGCATGCAGATATGTCGTCATACATATGCTGCAGGACTGCCTTCGACAGTGACCCTCTCTGTGGCCACGGCATGAACATTTTATCCGCGGTTCCTTTAACCCATTCCGCACTATACTGTCTAAGCTTGGATGCATGTTTCGGCAACTGCTTGCAGAGATGCACAAGTGGAGTAATATCCTCCATTCTCAACTCGTCTATCCTTAACCTGTTTGACACACGTTTATTTTTACTGACAGATTAAAAAAATATGTTTAATGAAAATAATACAATATGAGCAAGCACCAATCGTCGCAAGCTCCAATCCAGCTAACCACAATTTTTACTTTAATCTTGCTAAAAAACAACCATCAGGTTCAATTCTAACCAATTAATTCATTTTTCCCACTTATGATGTCATCGTTTAACACATAAAACGGACAAACTCAACCGGTTACATAAATCTCCTACAATCTTTTTTCTAAGACTCATCTTGCCCTCTAAAATACTTTGTACAAAGTGTAAATTACCCCTTTAGATCCGCCTTTAATCAGATCCATCATCTACGTGTTCCACTATGGGACTATGGGTTCAAATTTCATCCATTACGTTTCTGAAAAACACAGGCAAGGGCGTATTCTCTTATCATGGACTCTCTCACGATTATATATTGCTTGGCCACACTCAAGTCAATATCTCATTCCCCATATATATTAAACTCTTACTCTTGCATTATATTTTATTCCGCCACCCTCCATTACTCACTTTTTTCTTCACTCATCACCCATGCTTTTGTAAACTCACTCAGTTTTTTAACTCACCGATATCATTTTCGTTTTCCAACTCTCGGGATCGTCCGCCTTTTTTACTGCCTCTTCAACCTTCCGATCGATCCACTTCATGTAGAAGTGGGAGGGGATTCTATGGAAACTAGGGGACCCGTCGCACCCGGTCTTTCAAGATTTTTCATTACACTAACCACTATCTACGGGGAGATTCACGTCCTTTCAGCCGAATGGAAAAGGTTGTATGATATTGCCGAAACTCTAAAGTTTACTCAGATCGATGACTCTGAACCATCCTCTCTCTGCTACCAAGTGAACTGGATAGTACAGCCCCTTTGATGAGTAGCAATTACCCTGGAGATGGATGGGGATGCACTCAGACATCAATAATAGAGCCGACTCAGGAAGTTGACAAAAGGAAGACTGTTTTAAATACATTTTCTAAAACAGGGAGCATAACTAACATCAACGCAGTGTCCTTGAGAGTGTTCTTCGCTCTGAGAAAATTAGGGAGTGAGAAGCACAGTCTGCCACCGTGCGTAGGTGTGACCATCTCGTTCATCCAACTTCATGCTTCCATGTGACTGGAGACCATGGAATTAAGCCTTTTCGTGCATTTAATATTTTTCTAATAGTCCTCTGGCGTCTTTTGTTTTGATCAAGCCTTCTGGACAGGAGTTTGTTCTTTCACATGAATTGTATCTAATGTCAGTTCATTCCAGTTTGAGAAGACCTTGGCTTCTTTGCTCCTTCAGTCTTGACTTCTCAAATTCACTTGCTTTTTAACTGCGACACACTAAATAAAATGAGGCCTTCTTTGCTACTGTCCAACTTGCTATAATAAGTTTAATGGACAAATCCTATATATATATATATATATATATATTCAGTCAAACAGTCAAAAAAAACTTTGTTAATGGGATGTTATGGTTAAGTTATGCTACTAAAATACTAAAAACCTGTCAAATTCACTAAAAAAAAGACATTATGGTTCAAAGTAAAACCGAAAACCCCCTGAAATTCACCAGTTATGCTAGGCTAAGCAACCATAACTCGCGCCACCACTGTGCACTGCTAAGACTAACACCCAGGACATCAAAGATGACATCACAAATGTTATTGATGACATCACTGATGACATCACATGTTCATTTACTTTTCATGAAAAGTTTGTACAAGGGATTGTACAAGGGATCTTATTATAATGTTGACAAAAAAGTGTCAAGGATCATTGGAATACATTTCATGAGCTACTTAGTGCATTAAGCAATGCATTGATATAAATAGCATTCTATTATGAAGTTCTATCCAGTATACTAAGCTACTCATGTAGAAACACAGGCATTGTGTGCAGCATACATGATGGAGGTGCAATATTCATAATCTTGGCATATTGAAAAGTGAAATGCTAACTGCTTTCTTATTAAAGTTTTGCATACTATCAAACATGTAATACGTAGCTAATAAAACCCACTTACTACATAATTGCATTATTACAGACAAAACACAAAGAGACAACACATATAAATATGAGTATATACAGGGAAAGTGAAGTAAGCAAAAAAGCAGCAGTAGTATCAGAAAGTGTTCATAAATGAACTGATTATCTTTAAGCAGAAAAATGATTGCTCTGTTTCAAAACTGATGTGACTGGACCCTAACAAAAGTAGTGCGAGTACAATGTATACAAATATGAGCATATACAGGGAAAGTACAGTAATAAAACAACAACAGTACTATCAGAAAGTGCTGATAACTCTACTAATTATCTTCATGCACAGAAATGATTGCTGTCTTTCAAGCCTGTGTCTTCCCCTATGTATATGTTTCATATGATGTGACTGGACCCTAAGGGAATCACTGTAAGAACATATTTGAAGAATAAGTGTACAAATATAGTACCTTTTCAATTTTTAGTTCCTGACTGTTACTGAAGAAAACCATGTGGCCTAGATATGTCCGTGAATGAAAAAAAAGGGTGAGGCAGACATGTGATGTCCTCATTGATGTCATCAATGGCATTTGTGATGTCATCTTTGATGTCCTGGCTGTTAGTCTTAGCAGTGCACAGGGGTGGCGCGAGTTATGGTTGCTTACCCTACCATAACTGGCGATTTTCAGGGGGTTTTCGGATTTACTTTGAAGCATAATGTCCCGTTTATACAGTTTTTTTTTACTGAATTTCACAGGTTTTTATTCGGGCAACTTAACCATAACGTCCCTTTAACGTTTTTTTACTTTTTTACTGAATATACACTTTCATCATGTGAATTTGGGAGATATGTACTATAATTTCCTTACTTTATATACATGTAACATAGAACATACTGAACCCCCTCGGTAATGATATTTGAAGGGCACGGACTGAGCGCCTGTCTGCGGACAGGCGCGGACGAGATCAACACTATCCAAACAGTCAAGGGGTATCTGAAATTGTTCTATTATGCCATATGAAAAATGCACAAGTTTAAAAAGGAGCACATAAACACATTAAGTAGTAATAAGTAACCATTCGAACCTACACGTCTCACACATTACCCATTCATTTAATTACCATGTACAATAAAATGGATTATACCATAACAAAAAAAGATATGCCTCCAACGTAATTACATCACAGAAACTGTGCAGCTAGGAGCGACAGACGAACATAACACAACAAAGACAAATTACAAGAAAGTAGTAAGTGAACTTAATTTTTCTTATATGTGTGGATACTTTTTGTATGAGCTGTAGAACAAATTATGTATTTCTGTTTTGACACAGAAATGTGCAGTACTTTGGAGTGGCTGCAGGAGAACTTTCCACATGGCGAAATGTCGGAAGATAGCGATAATAATGGTACACACTTCTCTGCATAAGCAAATTAATAGTCAGTATTTTATGGGCACTTAACATATATATATTTATTTTTAACAGACCAGATAAAAAAATGAAGAAAGTCCACCAAAGGACACAGTGCAAGACACCCTGAAATGAATAGAAGACAAAGTGGACCTGCTAAAAGGGAATTTTAATGGGTTAATGGGTTACGGCAATTTGTGGAGGAATTTGTAAAAGGAAAAATCAGATATCACTGTCCCACCTGTACTTGTCCCCCTTCTCCATTTTCCGGTGAAATATCCCCAAACCCTCAAGAACAACAAACGTTTTGACGAAACTTCCATCCCTTCATCCCCTCACAACCAGCCTGTGCAAAACCCTAATTCCCCTATATTTGTTTCAGTGTCTGCATCTCCCTCTCTCTCTTCATTGATGTATATGCATTTAATAAAAAAAATGTTATGTTACTTTTAGTGGAATGGTTTGGATCAAATTTATTTTAATTTTTTTAAAAAGAAAGAGTTAAAATGTCCGCAGACAGCGCGCCTGTTCGGCCCGTCTGTAATCAATAAAATATGGCTATTCTAAGGACAATACACCTACCCGTACCATTCGCAACCAAGATGGAACTGTTGTTGGAACACACCAGCTGTCCAAGATGTACGTAATTCAACAGAATGGGGGCGTCCTAAGGACATTATACCGCTCTGTACTGTTCACAACCAAGATGAAACTGTTCTTAGAACACACCAGGTGTCCGGGATGTCTATAAATGATCAAAATGGGAGTGTCCTAAGGACACTATACCTGTCCGTACCGTCCGCAGCCAAGATGGAACTGTCCGTAGAACAGGCGCGGTGGCCGGCATGTCCGTAGCCAAACAAAATGGAGGTGTCCTAAGGACACTGTACCTGGCCGTACAGTCAGCAGAACATCTACGCACATGTGCACCATACCCGTAAGTCTTGCGATCATCACGCCTGTCCGTAACTGTCCGTCTCACTTGTGTCGCACTTTTAATTAGTTTCAGGACCCAAACACTGTCCGTAGAACACCTGCGCGCATGCGCACAACCGTTACTGTGCATTTGGTGTCCTGCGGGCAACTATTTCCTTTGCGGATGTGTTCACGACGTTATCATGTGACCGCACCCACGCTGAGCGTGTGCCCTAATTGGCGCACTTTGTCTGCTTCCGCAACATTTCAAAAGAACTTATGCAGACATGACAAATTATTTTACAATACAAAATCACCATTTCACATGTCCCGTACAATGGCCCTAGCTTTCAACATATTGTTTAGAACTTTTTCAACGCTTTTGAGTGATCGATATGGTCACGAGGCGCATTTCTCCACCCCTATAAAAGGCCACACCCCCAAGCTCATCTTCATTGTACTTCTGGCTATAGCAGATTGAGTTTTGCTGCCTTTACTGCTGTAGCGAAGATTATTCGACCAACCCTAATGGCATCCATGGCTGCTGTTGCTACATCAGCCTCAGCACCACCCCCAAACCCTCCACCACCACCACCACCTCCCCAAGGCCCTGCAGAGGGAAATCACGTGAGGATGTAGATAGCGAGGAAGAAGAGGATGCAGAGAATGAGGTGGGGAACTCCCTACTACCAGCACTCACCGGGAGTCATGGGTGTGGTGGTTGTTTACCGTTTTTGGTAACGTACCAAAAGCATGTGCGAACCTGGTCACCTGTAACCAGTGCAAGTTGGTGCCGAGTCGTGGGAGACCTGGTGCATACAACTTTGGTACGACAACCATGAAGCGACACCCAACTTCGTTCCACGGTGCGGACGTTCGCAAGGTGGTACCATGTAAAGAACGTAGTAGGTTGAGTTCCTCCGCAGCATCTTCCATATCCTATCCTCTCACCACGAGACACTCCTGTGGGAGAGTACATCCCTCCAGCTGCCTCACAGGCCATTCGCGATGCTGTTGACCCTTACCTTTCGAAGGTCACAATATTGTGTATGTACTGCGACGCAGTACTCTGCAGGGGGGAGAGTTTTCGAAGTGCTTTCGAGACTATGGTCACGGAGCACCAGAAGATCTGCTACCTACCTAAATAAGGACCACCCTACATCTTTCTCTCTCCACCTGCCCTTTCTTATCCCCGTGGTTGGTGTCCCTTCCTTACCCTCCTTTACCCTCCTAGTGGGTCGTGTGTAAAAAATAAAAAACAAAAATTTAAAAAAGGCTCTTTTCACAGTCGCCTTTCTCAATTTAACAATGGAACTATCAAGTGAACGGTGTAGGCCCCCGTGCATTTTACAAAAAGTCTGCAGACAGTCGTAGGACGCACAAAAATTTAGGGTGCAACGGTTGCAAAAGCAATGCACTTTTCTCTGGGAGTAAGTGGTGGCTCTGAAAAGAGCCTTTTGGTGGTGTTGTGTGTTTGAAAAACTTGGATTCATCAAAATGTAATGCAAAATAGGTGACTATGAATGCAAAAAAGGTTGCAATGCATATTGTACATTTTGATGAAAAATCTGATTGCCAGCATATGTAAGATGGACTCCATGTCTACGAAAAATGAATGTGCTACGAAAAAATATTTTCATTGTGGAAAGAGGACATGCCAACATCTCTTAGAAAGGCACAAACAGCCTCATTGACATTGCGCCTCGCTTTCTCCATTTGTGGACCAAATAAAGCAGAACGGAGCCACATTTGTCTTTGTGCAATATGGGAAAAAATGAGTTGCCAATTTGGAAACATGTCCATGACCTTCGCAAGTCCTTCCTTCATTGTAAATTGCAAAGAAATTCCAGAGACATGCCCTAAACTGTTTCCTCCACAATTAATGATAATTATATCAGGATGACGCTCTGTCTGTAAAGTAGCACACAGAGGTACCAAGTCCAGCCACTTCATTCCACGCACTGCATGCCAGTGTACTTCCAAGATCTGCAGTTATACCAGAACATTCTGAATGCACCTTCAGCCAATGTATCCATGAGTCTCCCAAAATGCAGATAATCTGTTTTCGAGCACACAGAGCCATAGCTGTCTGTTCTCCGCTCAGGAAAAAGACATTCTCACTAAACCTCTCTGTTCAGAACACACCCACTGAACTTTAATGACCAATCCCTAGCTTCGCTCATTCTCATGCGTCTCCACCCCAGAAGCCCTGTTGGTAATACGCGCTGCCTGCAGAGTACCACCATGTCCGCGGACATGTAGAGGATCTGAGCGTGACGACTGTACATTTAAATAGTATTCCCCTTTTCCCCTTTAAGGTGGGCTCTGAAAAGAGCCATTTTCTTTTTTATTTTTGCAGATGCCTGACAGACACCTTTTAATTTTGTATTTTTTAGATTTTTTTCTTCTTGGTTTACTCCTACAATCATCACAGAACCTTCTCCAAAGCAAGCCTTACATTCCAAAAGAACATGGCATTTCCCAAAAAAGATAAAGAAACACCATCTGCTTCAAAATAAGCCGCACTACTGGAAATAATGTGCTCGTGGCTGCAGAAAAACTTATCAGCTCTTAACATGAAAGCATGCATGCCGCGATTGACGACACACCTACCAATACTTTGATCTGGACAAAAAAACTGTTGTCCCATTTTGCTCTAGGAAGTAAGCCAGAAAAAATTACTTTCGCAGTTGGAAAGATGTTAATGACTGCTTGAACCAACTGTTCCAAATCTCCCAACAAAGGTGAACTCACGTAGCCCAAATGGCAAGCACCATAGTGCAGAACTACCACATGGGGACTGGTCATGCTACGCATATCTCTGCAAACTTGGAGGATTGCTGCTACATTGCAATCAGTCGCACCGCTCCACACCACCTCCACTCCTCTGACATCGAAATTGTTTACCACATGCCTACATTCGGAATAGTGCTGTAAACCGTGGACAAAAATATCTCCGAGCACCAACATCCTGACTGTCTCCACCTCTGCCATCTTCACTACACACACTCTCTTTCGACACAAATCAACAATGTCAACATTTGATTGGCTGGTGCATACAGTGCCCTTTCCAGGCTGGATTTGCTGTAGAACCCTGTATGTGCCACGCCCCACCCGCAGACAAGCGTTGAGTCCGTGCGGCACGTAACTCTTACCCAGTCCTTCTACCCTTTCCACATCACTCACAAATCCATTCCCTCATTGGACACAGCTAAGTAGTCACACAACCATCCACCAATCACATCAAAGATCTCTACATCTAACTCCGTCATCAGAGTTCCGCACTTCAAATGTACTGTTGATCACTCTGAATACAAGTCACATATCACTGCAAAGCACCCACTTCAAAAACTACTGTGCAAGTGTAGCAGATTTCTACTTACAGCTCCATGCATACCCACATGCCTGAGTACAAAGTACAGGTATGCATATTTTATTCAGAGAACATGTGAAAATCTTATGATTCCATTTAAACAAATTAATGCCACTAAATCTGCATAGCCAATACATACCAACGCTCCCGATTTATGTGCAAGACGTCTGATTTTTCATTGAGAAATCGTACTACTTCTTACTGTCTCCCGCATAACCTGTACATAGGTACCAACCCTCCCGATTTATGCACGAAACTCGATTTTCCATTAAAAAATGTCTCAATTTTTTACCGACTTCCGCCTAAATTGATACTACTTCCAATGCGATCGTATGTAAGAAATAAACGTTCCCGATTGCTGTGGTGACATCTCCCTCTCAGGTGCTCCCGATTTTTCGCGTTCCTACTTATAATATGAAAGAATTGAAATTTTTCCCATCTACTATATATCACTTCTCCAAACCTCTCTGCTATGGATAACACAGCTTAAAAAAAAGGGAATTTCATGAACTGAATTTTACTCATGTGTGAAGCAGGTTCAACTAACATACTGCAAATAACATATAAAGGCTGCACATAGTGAAATGAAATGCACACATACACTGTGTTGAGATATCAAACGAGAATACTCCCACGAAAGCTGAAAAATGAACGTGTACATTAACATCACTGCTTTAAACACACAAAATTACTAACTTCTTCCTTTTACAATTGCAGTGAAGACTACTTTCCTGAAAATCAACAGCATCTACACTGCAAACAACATATCCAAAGAAACCTGGTCATTCCACAAAACATTTAAGCACAGTACTCCCTTTATATTCTTACTGTTCCTCAAAGAGACTGTGTGGGTTATTTATGGAATTTGCGCACCAAAAAAAAAACATTGATGTCTGAACCATTCTGCCCACAAATACCCATTTATTAAACAAAGAATAACAGGCAGAATAGCACACAAATCCCTGTGTTTTTGGAAGACAAATAACATACACAAGCCTTAGAATTTTACAAAACAAATAGCTGTTTTAATTTTATACCATTACGTTTACTATTAATGCTTCTCCTCACCAGTAGCTCACTTTCTACTCTCATCTGAAGCACAGTGTAATAACATAAAAACAGAAAAATAGCCTTCACAACTCATTGTAACTGCCAATGTACATTCACACACCACCACAAACATCTTCCCCATCAAACTCATACACGGATGCACACAGCACACATACATTGTAAAATAGACCAAACCATGCCTTCTTTTTTCAATAGACCCCAAAGAATGCCTACCAAAAAGCAAGTCCGTAGAAAAGAACACCGAAATAGAGCAAATAAAAATAAAATTGTCCAAAGTAAGCATCCATCTCTAGCAGAGTTTGTACAGAACATTGAAACAAAACAGCTAATACAGTCATTTAGCGAAACAAGGGAAGCTTCAACTACAGAAACTTTGGCTCCTCTATCAAAATGTGGCACGAAACAGAAAATGATTTACAAGAATTCGGCTACCACTACTGCTAACAATGCTCCTACAAATCTTGATATACTAGCAAGAACCCATAGTAAAAAAGTATTTTTGCAAAAATGTTCCGCCACAGAGTCCTTCAGAATCTAATAAGAGGAGCGAAATCATACTCAACCCTTAAAACCTACCGTAGAAAATTAATCCTACAAGCTCTCGTAGACAGTGCAATCCTTCTCAAAAGGAGGTTATTTATTTTAGTGTTAAATAGGATGAAACCACTAACAAAACTAAGTACTAAACTACAAAATAAACTTCTCAATAAACGGAATGTCAACAAAAATAACTTCTTAAATATTTGTGGAGGTGAATGGAGTCACACGACGACCACAGAACCATATTTTAATGAAGAAGCATACAAACAAAATCAAACAAACACAATTGCCATCCATAGCAGTGGACAAGGCTATGAAAAAAATCAATACTACCATCATGGAACAAGAAACACTGCTTACAAAAGTATCCCCAGAAAACTCAGAATTACCTCTCCATTCGACTGAACCAGACCGTCCAGTATACAAATAGCCGTGCAAGTCAATGTGTAACATTGCTAACAAATCTTTCAAATCTTTACGCCACTTCCTCAATCAGTATGTGAAAGGTAAAGACAAAATGAAAATGAAAGTGCTGCAAAATATGGATACCTGTCCAGTGCACAAATACACAGGACTACAAGGACATTCATTAGGCTGCATTTCAGGACCTATTTGCAAAAGCACGTTCCATGATATCAAAAGTATAACACATCATTCAAATGTAAGACATCTAGTCTGTAAACTGTACTATGCTAAAAGTCCAGCTTTAGAATCAGTCAATTTAAATAACGCTGTTCTGCATGGTACACCCAAATACCTACAAGAAGAAATAGACCGTATATTTGGAAGTGAAAGCCACTTACAAAATGCAATAGTTTTAGAACAGACTAGCAACAATTCTGCACATAGCAACCTTCTATTACACGCATACAAAAAAAACCTAAAAATTAAACAAGTACATCCGCTGAAGTACCAAACCATGTGTGTGTTGCCGCAGAACTTTTTACAAAAGTAACACAAAAACTATAGACGTAACATACAAAATAGAAGACAATGAAGATTCCAAATGGTTTGAATTAGCTCTCTACCTTTTAGCAGAAAACAAACACGAAATAAGTGAACCCCTAGTATGTTGCAGTTACTGCACTACAAAACTTGACATCAAAACTTGACATCAACCAAACTCCTTCACATGCTATCACAAATAATTGGCAATTATTCCCACTACCAATACCCCTGCAACAACTCAATTTGTATAAGAGCATCATAATGCAAACAGTTCACCCATTTCAAGCAATAATACGCCTTCAACCAAAAACAGCAAAATTACCTCCCTCTGAATTGGTGAAAGCCATTTGAGGCAAAGTAGTTTATTTGCCATTAGATCCGACAGAGAATATGCACACTCTAGGAAAGCAACGTCCAACAGAGCATTTTTTTTAAATTGTCTTAGTAAATGGTGTACCAACAAAAGACAACACAATTTGGCAACAACTTGTGGACTTGCATAAAGTTAGACAAGCCTTGCAATATCTGAAAGACAATAATGAATACTACAAAGAAATAAATATTGAAGAAAGCTTAAGGGAAACAAATAATTCAAGAGTCATCAGAAACTGGTCAATTTGAACATCTGGATCCTGCTGCAGTATCCACTCTTTTGGACATTTACACAATTCATCCATTGCACTCTAATGAGAGCATAGATGATGCACTAGAAACTTACCAAATGTGACAAACTAAAGGGTCACCAATGAGCATATGGGAATAAAGTATAGAAGCACATGCTTTTCCACTGCTATTTCCTACTGGCAAAGGAGGAAGATACGATGATAGACCCACTCAGATAACAGCATCAGAATACCGCTCATTACGAATGTATTCTGAAGAGCCACATTTTGTCTAAATCTGGGAATACATATTCCACCTACTCTTTGAAAGTGAACTAGCAACCCTATGTTACGGAGTTGCACACATATTGAAATCTGGAAGCCACTTTCAAAATATGTCAGCTACGCAATTAATTCAAAAAGTGCAAGAAAAAGATGAGGTTTTACAATCAAGTATAACAAATCTGTTTGCAAACATGCGTGGTACGAAAGAATACTGGTTCCGACGGCACGCAGATGTACGTTGTATGATCAGAAACCTTGGACCACCCACTTGGTTTGTTACATTAAGTTGTGCAGAATAAGCCTTGGGAAGATTTACATGATTTCCTAAGCATATCAAACAACAACAAAACCAACATAGATATACTAACACCTGGAGAACTTTGCTTTCTAAATCCTGTTAATGTTTCAAGATATTTCCACCATCGTTTCATTGCTATGCTACACTTTATTTGTAATAAAACTGTTCCTCCCCTCGGGGAAGTGCAACACTTCTTTTGGAGAAAAGAATACCAAGCCAGAGGGGCACCACATATCCACATGCTTTTATGGATCAAAGGTGTGCCTAAATTTGGTCAGGACAGTGATGCCACTGTTTTGCAGTTCATCCAAAAATATGTCACTTGTGAAATCCCTTCACAAAAGACACAGTGACCTTCATGGACAGAGTGTACAATTTCAAAGACACAAATGTGGCAAATATTGTCGTCGCAAATACAAAAGGAAAGGGAAATACTACACCAAATGCCGCTTTGGTTTCCTTAGACCAGATACAGAAACAGGTGAAGTGAACAACTTCATGTCTTCAGTTCCAGATAGTGTCAAAGGTAAATCACCTAAGAACACGTATTACATAAAAAGAACAGAAGAATCAAAATAGATCAATGATTACAATGCAATCATTGCCCTCTTATGGAATGCAAACATAGATGTGCAGTACATTGCAGACAATTCCACTGCAGTTGCACGATATGTTTCAGCCTACTTAACAAAAGCAGAAAAAAACAGAGCTTTAAGACCTCTGGAATGACCTATCAGACAAAACACTATCTCAGAAATTGTACAGCCTAGGCATAAAAATGCTCTCCCATAGAGAATGTGGTGCCTATGAAGCTGCAGATCGTTTAACCAGTACTGCTTTGTTTGGAAAATCTGAAAATATAGTATGGCTAAGTCTTGGTCCTGCTAAATCTATAAAAAGAGTTCTCAAATCATATGAGGACATAGAAACAATTGCCAAACATGATCCCAACAGCCAAGACATTTTAAAAAAACAATTTACTGGACACATACGACCCGAACAGGAGTAACACTTTGGAAACCATGTGTCTATACCACATAGCCCAACATTTTGCATACAAAAATAATATAAAACCCGATGAAAGCAAAGGTAGATATAGAGTGACAGATTGTGAAGGTAGTTTAGTGAAACTTACCAAACGAAGATTAATCAATCATGTCAAATTGTCATTAAAAACTCCTCAACCGAAAGAACTATATTACATGTCACGTTGGCAACATTTCCAATACAGAGAATTAACAGAAAACATGAGTCAATCTGCAGACCTCACTTACGCCAACATTTTAAAAAGTATTAGAATTGGTGTACTATCTCAAGAAGCACAAGCAATATTGAAAAACCGGCACATTCATTCACTCTATGGCAATAACGCATGTGCTACTGATGTTATGGAACAATTAGCGCACAAAATGTCAATTGTATGGCCTTAATGCCAACTCTTGCAAGCGGTTTCAAATTAAATTAAACAATGTTAAAAAAAGAAATGCAACCAATCATTGAAATTTGCTCCACAGACAAACTGGACGTACATGGTATGACACTACCCATATATCAGCAAGCCACAATATGACTGAGGGGTCGATTCATGGAGCAAACGTGCGCCGAAAATCCCAGCGCAAGCAGGCGCAAGGTAGCGCAAGCGCGAGAAACGCAGCGCACGCGCGCGATTCAAGGAAGACGCTGCGCGTGTTTCCCGCTGTCCGTGCGCCCAATCCAGCCATGGCGCATGCAGGCATACACGGCGTGCGCTACGCGCACAGCAAAAGCGCACATAGCGCGGCGCACACAACCAAAGTGGGCGTAACACACGGAATGGGGAAGAACGTGTGAAAAAGAAGGCGTAACTGGGGAAGTACTGCAGGGAACTACACGGAACGCCCACACGCACGCGAACAACCCGTATTCATGGATTCGAATACGGGAAACCTGCGCACGGCAAAAGACGCACACAGGCGTCAACGCGTCCGCCACACGAAGGCAGGCGGAAGCGTCCCCGCGCACAGTATAAAAGCTACGATGAATGCCCCATTTGTCGCAGCACTGATCGTGGGACACCGCAGGAGGAGGAGAATAGCCAGGGAACGCATTTCCGCACCACGGACAAGCCTTTTTGGGATGCCTGACGACCAGGTCTATGGCAGGTATAGGTTTCCACCCCACATCATCCTAGACCTGGTCAGGGAGTGGGAAGATGACCTTACATCCCCCACCCTTTGCTCCCAAGCATTGAGCCCCTTGGAGAAGCTGCTCAATGTCCTGCATTTTTTGGCCACTGGGTCATTTCAGCGGACTACTGCCATAGTGGGGGGGGTCTCACAGGCCACGCAATCACGCTGCCTACACCAGGTACTGGCAATCATGATGGCGCACCCCTCAGTCCGCAGGCACATATACATGCCCAGAACACCCGCAGAAAGGCAGGCCGTTGTCCTGGATTTTTTCAGGGTGGCACACTTCCCCAAAGTGCTCGGTGCCATAGATTGAACCCATGTGGCCCTACGTCCACCTAGGGCCACTGAGCACATCTACCGAAACTGCAAGCACTGGCAATCAATCAATGTACAGGTGGTGTGCGATGCAAAGGGAATCATCACCTCTGTCTATGCAAACTACCCTGGCTCCACCCATGACAGTTTCATATACACAATGTCCGCCCTGAGCCGGGCCCTGGAAGCTGGGCAGCATGGCGACACATGGCTCCTAGGTGAGTACAAATGCCCTTGCACATGCATGCATGTGTCACACACACACACACACAAATAAACAAACCCCAATAATCACAACCATTTACACCTCCCCAGGGGACAGTGCCTACCCTCTGAGCAACCACATGATGACGCCAATCCAGAACCCCACCACACCACCCCAGGTAAGATACAACGCCGCCCATATTGCAACCAGGGCCATAGTGGAGCGCACATTCGGAGTGCTCAAGTCACGTTTCCGCTCCCTTGACCGCTCTGGCGGGCAGCTACTCTATGCACCACCAGTAGTGTGCAGGATCATTGTGGCAGCATGTGTCCTGCACAATGTTGCAACACGGCAGGGCGTCCCGGTGGACATGGTGGTGCCCCCACATCCCCAACCACAGGCACAGGCGCTGCCCATGGGAGGCGACAGGGCACGTGGCGAGGAAGCCCGGACCCAGCTTGTGGCCACATTTTTCACCTAAACTCCCACCCCTGCAGAGTGCACACAGGCCTGGCACATACCAGGTGACAATCTATGATGACAAAGAGACACTCAACTGTCACAACCCTACCACCCTGAGATAGTTGCCATGGAAGTGCCACATTGTCATGACATGATATGGCCTATACACAAGTATTTCAAGGTGCGATGAGGCAGGGAGGGGGGAACAAGGGAAGACAGACAACGGTACTACTACGCCAGGTGTCATTTAGATTGTGCAAGTGCAGGGGTAGGGGGAAGGGAAAAGTGCAAGGGGAAGGGGGGGGGGAGTGCAGTACAGGGTAAGTAGACCAAAAAACAAATACATAGGCCAGCTGGTGGCAACTGCAAAGGTAAGTGCAGACAAGTGCTGGGAAGGGGGGGCTGTAGGGATGGAGAGACAGTACCACAGTGCAGGGGTTGCCAGGGAGGCAGTGCAAGTGGAGAGTGGCTGGGCCAGGGACCGAGATCAGTGAGAGTGGCCCAGTTGCAGATCCAGTGCAGTTCCAGTGAAGAATTTTGCAAGGGAGAGGCAGAGAGAAAGCAGAAGCAAAGAGGAAGGTCTTGAGGTGCTTCCCGAACCGGAGATGGTTCTCCTCAAGTTCCAGTGAGGCAGGAAGGCTGTTCCAGAGGGAGGGCCCTGCCGCAGAGAGAGATCTACCCCCAGCTAGTTGCTTTGAGAAGCGGATGACCCTGACATGCAAGGTGTGAATCACACACACCTGCAAAACAGGCCATGGCCATCACTGTTATGTCACTCAAACCCTCCCAAACCACAACATGACATGGCAAGCAATACCCATACACCAACACAGTAACAATAAGGTACACATTGCCATGTCCAAAATGTACAGTGGCATCAGACAATGATGCCTGACCTGGAATCAGATGAAACGACTGACCAACAACCTCCCACCCAAAATAAGTCATTTCCAAATGCATTACAAGAGTTGTAGACGTGACGTAACATAACAATGAATGCCTGTCTACATGCACATTGTGCATTGCAAAATCAACACTGCAGCTTCTGTGTGCTGTGTCCTACTCCTGCAACACACTGCTCAGCGCACAGCACAGTGAACAGCCATTGTGTGTGATGCACACCCTGAGCATCACATCTAAGCGACAGACCACATCAAAAAGCAAATTAGGCATGTACAGGATCCATAATTGGTCACAGAACATGTGCTGCAGGGACACAGTGGGTACCAGAAGG
This sequence comes from Ambystoma mexicanum, assembly GCF_040938575.1. Classification (NCBI taxonomy): domain Eukaryota; kingdom Metazoa; phylum Chordata; class Amphibia; order Caudata; family Ambystomatidae; genus Ambystoma; species Ambystoma mexicanum. The sequence continues at coordinate 1,120,073,953 of NC_090923.1, read as the reverse complement.
AAAACAGTGTACACGTGGATATGCAAGGGTGGTAGTACATGTAGTGCATCAGAGTGCAAGTGTGTGGGTCAGCAAGGACTGCACTCAACATATGCATGTGCACTCAAGTGACCATCAGTGTTCTCTACACATCACATGTGAACATTCACCATGTGTACACCCCAGCATGTCAAACCACAACTATCCCCTCGCACCTGAAAGGTAAACACAACAAATGAACAGGCATTGATCAGCACAACACAACATGTACATAGGATACCACCATTATAATGTCAGGGTTCCCATCACACTGCAGGGCAAGGCAACTATCAACAACAACCCCTCCTCCCTCACAAATGACCAACTGAACAACTGCATCTGGGTCATGGAGCCTTCAACCCTCAATTCCACCTGGCCACAGGATCACCTTTACCCTTCGTCACCATCTCCCACCTTGTGTGTAAAAAGGTGCCTGCACCCTCGGAATCCACACTCATTTCCAAAATCACAAAATCCAAGGCATAAAAACGAACCAGAACACCCTCCAGTAGATGACTTGACGTAGCAGTACCTCACAAAGGCCAAGTACTACCACAATGATGCAACAACCAAGGTAGCACAGTAAAACAATGTCACAACAGGATGTGAACCATGTGTGGTACATAACATAGAATGATGCACCATGAACGAATGTGTACTGTCACAGGTCCCGTGTACAGGCGCGGGAGTGTCACGAAACAACCACCCCCACCGTGTCCCGGGTGCCTGCAAGGTCAAACTCACACAGGCCTCTGAGGCCCTGGTGGGGAAGGAGGTTCAGGGATATGCAGTCGGGACAGGTGTTGGCACACTGGATAACTGGAATGAATGGCGGGAGAGGGGAGGAGGAATGACACATGAAAGTAGGGAATGCACGAAAATGTACTACCTGCATGAACACATACACAATCCAAACAAACTTGGACATCATTGTCATGGCCTTCTGTAGTCCAGGCTTAGGAGTGGCACGAACCAACCACCCCCTCTAGGGTTTTGGCGCCTGCAAGTTTGGGGCCTACACAGGCATCCGCAACCCCAGCGGGGAAAGAGGGTTAGGGAACGTTGCTTGGATAGGTACGGGAAGCAGGAACACCGGGTAGAGGGTACAGGGTTCAAAATTGCATAGGATTCCGGGTGATTAGGGGGAAAATAACATACCAAATTGAATTACACATTCATCCATGCATTAGTGCACCCCCCAGCAAGCCTATGCAGAGCAGTTTGAAAGAAAAACAACAAGACACTTAGCTCTGGTTTTGAGTGCTGGCCTCCTGCCTGCGCACTCTCAGGTCCGGTTACAGGAGCACTGCAATGCTGCAAAGAGAGCCACAGTCGTCAACCTGTACGTGCCAATTACACAAAAACACACCACCAAACATGCCCCATAGCAACAAACTACTCTACAAACAGACAATCTGGTGTAGATGCTTCGTACCCATATATAACATTACCCCTGTGATGGGTCATACACAGTCAATGCAGTAAGTCAGCTGCCGGTGGGTGCGTGGCAAATGGAACACCAATGTGTCACAATTCACACAACATGCAATGTTCCCTGGGTAAGCAGACATACCCATATAGCAAGCCATGACTTCAGAGCAAGTTGTGTACCACCATGACCGAAACAAAGTTGGCAGTGCATTTATCATAATGTACATGGAAATGAAATGCACTGCACCCGAGTATGTCCCTTGCTGTATGTCCCTGTGAGCTGCCCCTTTCCATGTCTCGGAAGGCTACATGGTCGATACAAGTGCCTCGATGGACCTTGGTGTACCGGAGGGTATGTGCCACTGCCCCTGCAGGTGTCCCAGACAACCTTACAATCAACAGCCATCAGTCCACCAACACATCTGAGCTGCATTGTGTGCTTCAACACCAATATTCGTCCAAGCTCACCCTCAGTGCTGTGACTAAGCCTGCATGTGCAACTCGCCTGGTGCAAGCTTTGCTGTGTTGTGGCCCCACTGTGCTGCTCACCTTGCCTGGAGTTCCTTGGAACACGTCAGCAGTTCTAGGATGTAGGTCTGCAATCCCTGTGCCTCTGCTTGTGCACACATGTGCATGTGGGCACCAACAAACGTGTCCAGAATTCCGTCGTCCAATGGGCCATGTCTGCTGGCAACGGTGCTCTGGAGGCTCATCCCCCTGCAGAAAGGGCATGAAACACATGATTAATGCTTCAAAGTCATCTGTGTGTGTCTCTTCAGGCATCACATTACTTGACCATGTCAGAGAGTCACATCCTAAATCACACCATCAGTCCGTCTTTCACATCCAAAGTGTGGAACACTATCTACAGCATGAATTGCAACAAGCACGTGTACAGTAAAGATAAGAAACCTACTACACAATGCATAGCAATGAATGTACACATTAATCATGAAACGCCCCATCTAGCAAAAGCTGAACAGTGGACAATAACACCAAAATCATCCCCACTAGGGGTGTAAACACAAGTCACACAGCACCAGACATGACACAGATAGGACAGTCCAAGCCCTTGTGTAAAAGGTTGCGACACCGAACCATCCTTGCGAGCCCATGGATAAGGGAGGCAGGAGTGGCATATGTGAGTCAAGGACCCCAAGCAGCAAACACATACACAAGACAAGCCTGAAGGGCCCAGCTGGAACAGACAGTGGATGCCTTCAAAAGCCACAAAGCACCGCACCGTGACATGAAAGCACAATAGACAAGCAATTTTAAACTATATTAACTAATTACACTAACTATGGAAAACCTACATTACCTAATTAAACTATCAAACAGAAACTTAACTAACTAAACTAAAAGAAAAATCAAAAATGGCCACATACGACCCGCGGGGGGGGGGAGGCACCAAGGAGGGGGAGGTACAGGGTGCTGCTCAACATCGACATGTGATGATGCGGAGCCAAAAAAAACCCTCCATGGGCTCAACGCCTGCACAGCCCGACCTATGTCGGAGATAGATGGTCGTCCGATTCTGGCTCATCCTGTAAAGGAGGACGTGGCACAGTAGCCTGGCCACGCCTAGCCGCAGCTTGCCCCTCGTCGGCAGCAAGTCTGCCAGACGGGTGAGCCTGGTTCTGTGTGGCGATGTGACGTAGGTCTGCATGCAGAACCTCACGTGATACACGTGCTTCCTCTTGCAAGGTAGCACGTGTAACACAGAGTTCCTCCTGCAAGGCCTGGCTGGACAACCGCTGCACCTACCGGCAAGCCTGTAGCTCAGCCGAGATGGTACGCTCAAGCTGTGCAAACCTCTCCTCTGCCTGCTGCCTCTGGGACATCATAAGGACACCCAGAGTGGATTTGAGGGAAGCATACTCCTCCCTCAGGGCATCCATGTGCGCCTCTGCGTGAGCAGCAATTGCTTGACGCAGAGACATTTCAGCCTGGCGTGCCCTGTCTGAGGCCGCCATGCCCAGCCTGAGCGAGCAGGCCGTGGACCGTGCCGCCTGCTGCTGGAGAAGCACCTGCCTAGCAGGGGGGAGCATAGATCGGGCCACACGCTCCATGCTCTCAGCGATGTTCTCCATTGCTGCCCCCTGCCGTTCTGAATTGGCAGTCATGTCTTGCTCCCACTCAGTATACTGCGGTTGCGCGCGGCGACCGCTTTGCCGGGCTTGACCCCTGCGGGACCCAAGGACCGGGGGTCCTCGCTGTGTTGGCACCGCTCGCGGCTGCACGCCTACATGCCCCCGTCGACGTGATGTCCCAGGCACATCAGTGACTGGTGTGGAGGGTGACCCTGCGTCCCGATCCACCACGGGCAGAGGATCCAAGACTGTCTGATCCCTCAGTGCAGGTGTCGCAGACAGAGGAGTGTCCACATCAGAATCACTCACCCCTGACACATGGACTTGATGCTCATCCAACTCAACATGGACGTCAGAGTCGTCATCAAGGCTGGACTCATAGGCAGCCAGAGACAAGATGGACACACACACCGACAGCAAACACATCAGGCAGACATGTGACACACAACATATAACCTGGCATGCATGCTGGGTAAACTTTGAATTGCTTCTGTTATCAGACCTGTTGAAAGGTGGCATTTTCCATGGAAGTGGGTCTATGCAGTGCAGAAAATGTGTACGCCACTCACTACCTACATGTACAAGGACTCCATGGTGTGTGCCAGGAAATGTGAAGGCAGTGCAATGTCAAATTCAGACATCACGTGCATTGTGCATTCAATGTGTACCATATCTAGAAGCCAAGCACCCATCTACCCCAGTACCAAAGCACGGATGCCTAGCATGGTATCAAAAGGCTGACCATACACCTGTGTATTGACAGGCAGTGTTGACTGGCATCAACAGCTTAATGTGATTCAAGTGACAACACTGCAAATGATGCTGGGACAGTAAGCAGGACACATGATGAAAACTCTGGATGCCGCCCATGTGTCAAGAAGACACAACAGTTGGACAGAGTCATTGGCCATTGAACAGGCTGAGGCCTGTGAGCCACACAGAGTATCAGACCCTAAACATGTGTGCAACGCAGGACTGAGCCACAGTTGACATGGGAAGGCTGATGAGATGGCAGGCAATGTATGTAACCAAGGACTTGTATTACAGTGATCATCCAGTCAAGGACACATAGGGGCATGCGTGCAATGCACATGGAGCATGAATGGGCACTCATGTCCCTGCGGGACATCTGACCTATGCACAGTACAAGTGAGATACCCTGCATCAAGTACTAAGGCTGTACCACACGGCATATGTCTGGCAGATTCTACGCTGGAAGTTAGCATCTACAGAGGACGCATGAACAAGAAAGTACATATTGGCAAGATTGAAGAACACCAGTGCAATGGTGGAACTGGGGTGCAGAGTGGCGGAGGAGGGGCAAGGGAGCATGCCTACATGCAGTCCCCGCATGCAGGCAGAGGAGACATGCATGACGGAAGCATTGCATTACTTACACATCAGAACCATGTACACGTCACATGTAGTGGCAATCATGCAAAACACATCCCACAAGTGAAACACACACGTCCTCAACAAACACGCATCAACACTCACTGGACTGGGCATCAAAGTCCAGCATCTCTCCCACTCCTTCGACCAATTCAGGTGGTATGAACTCCGCAACAAGTGCCTCATGCGGAGTGAGCTCTTCCTCCTCTGGTGCAGGCCCACCGCCAGTCACCAGAGTCAAGTTGTAATTAGAGGCACGCTTAGCCTTAGTGCTGCGTTTGATGTCATTCCAACGCTTTTTGCACTCTTGCGCCGTGCGCACCTCATGGCCGAATGAACTGACATGTTCCGCAACATGCTTCCAGTGGGTGTCACGTTGGGCAGCCGTAGTCTGACTATTGGCACCCACTAGTATGTCACGGCTGTGGCCCTGCACGTAGTCCACGAGGAAGTCCAGTTCCTGCTTGCAGAAAGGCTTCTTCCTCGACGTGCAGGAGGTCGTGGCTGTGTGTGGAGTCCCAGCCTGTGCTGCAGGTGCAACCTTCCTCCTCTTGGACTGTGGCGCAGACCCTGGCTGGCTATTGCCGCCCTGACCAGTATGGCCAGTGGGTTCGGTGGATTGAGCAAAGGGAGTGGCAGGTGGAGGGACGACCAAAGGCCTGACTTGTGTCAGTGGCAGCTGGGTGCCCACTAATGGACCCTGCGCAGCAACATCAGCTGTGGCAGGGTCATTGACCGCAACGGTCCTGGTTGGCAGACTCACAACCGGGGTGTTGTTGGGTACATCTGCCCCTGCACTTGCCAACACCCGGCTGTTCGGGGCAGCAGATGACATGACTGCCCCAGGGACACATGTCTTGGTCTGAGCAGCCCGGCCTGCCCCTATGGTTTCCCTCTTGGCCTGTTGGAGATCTACCAAGGGCTCCTCAAGTGCCAACGCAGCCTGCGCTGGCAGACCCTGAGCCTGGGTGGCAGTGTCCACAGCTGCACCTGCAGCTACCACTACCCTTGGGCCCGTGGCAGTCGATGGAACGGACTGCCGGGTCACACGGGCGCCAGTGCCAGATGCAGAAGCTGCATCCCCCGGAACCACAGGGGGTGGTGGCATGACTGAACGGACACATGGCACAACATTGTGCTCAAGTGGCACACCCCTGCCTCTTCCCCCGCTGTGGCCGTCCCTCACCTTTGGTGGCCTCCCAACCATGGCACAGATGTAGTAGTGCCGGCACAGATGGAGTGGTGCCAATGGGAGGTGTACACCACAATTGACCTGTGCAATTGGGGTGAAGGGGGTGGGAAGCAAGATGTTAACAGACCCCCTGCACCTGCAAGGCTGTATGTGACCCCGGTGATGTAGTGACGGGTCACGCAACGCTCAGGCACCCCAAAACTGCAGTAAAACCGTGCACGCAATCCTGCAGCCTACGTGCGTGGATTCAACCTCCCGCAGTACGCGGTGGCACCCAGTAACACGAATAACGCGTACGCGTGGGACACGCAGGCTACTATGACATTGAAAATGGGTGCGATACACAGGGGCACCCGCAGTGGGAAAAAGAGCGTGTGCGACTCACCGTCTGACTAGCGCGATGCAGAAAAACACGCGTAGCCAATACCCCCGCCAAAAGAAGAGATACGTCCTTGATAGCGCGCGAAACAACAGGAAGCAGCAACACATGTCAGTCTCCACGAAAGGCACGTACAGCGAACTGCTGGGCCCGCTCACCTTTAACCCGTGCTGAGGGAAACACTTACGCGCATGGGCCCTTTCCTCGGATTACACGCGGACGTGCAGTTTTTCACGCGCGCTGAAATGCCCATGCACGCCTGTGCGTGTCACGTCACAGGGGCGCTTGCGCTTGAGGGGCCTTCTGTCCAATGAAATTGCGTATGCGTGCAGACGCGCGTACGCGCTAAGGGCCTTTCCTCGAATTACACGCTGACGTGCAGAATTTTCACGTGCCAAATCACTCCGTATCAAGCTGGCCACGCGTAAGCACACGGAAGACCACGCTCCTGCCCAGAAGGCCGAATTACTGCCCCCCAGAGCCCCGAGCATGCTCCCACCTGCCATCTGCTGCTGCCTGACTGCCTGCTGCCCACGTGCCCTGCCATTTGCTGCCTGCACATCAGCCAGGGGTGCTGTTGCTGTGACCACCCCTGCTGGAACCGAAGACTCCCGACTGGGATTCCATCGCTCCACAGCCCAGCCCCAGGACCCAGTTGCCCACCCACTCCTGCCTCTGGGGTTGTCATGTCGGGCACTGCAACATCTGGCACCACTGACAACCCCCGGCCAGAGAGGCAGAGCTCAGCTTCAGTGCCAGGGAAGTTGGTGTCCTGGTGGAGCAAGTCCTGGGGCAGTATGATGCCCTCTTCGGAAGTTCCCGTGCCGACAAGGAAGGACGGACTCGGATCTGGACTGACATCGTGACTGCCATCAACGCGGAGGGGGTGGCAGTCCGCGACTTCCAACATGTCAAGAAGCGCTGGGAGGACTTCAGGTCCAGGACCATGAACAAGGCCCGGCGCCTCTTGAAGGCAGCGGATGCTAAGGGGCGCCGGGGCCACTTGTCGGAAGATCAGATGAGGGTCCTGGAACGCATATCCCCAGCGCTCCACGTCCAGGTCCTTGAGAGGCAGACCCGTCTGGAGTCGAGTGGTAAGTGTACATGCATCCTGATTGTGAGCTGTGCGTGTGGCGATATTTCAGTAGTGTGCAGGTTGCACATCTGTTTGTATGGGGTCGAGCATGGGTGGGGGTGTACAGGGCCGTGAGGCTAACACATGCGAGGGCTCTAATGTGTGAGACATGGATGGCGCTTGTGTGTAGGCTTGCATGCCAAATGCAGTTGTGTGGGCACACATGTTTGGATGAATGTGTATGTAAGTAGACAGGTTTGTGATGTCACGCATGTATGTTGTTTTCAGCTGCATGTATCAGCACTGTGTACATGTGCATTTGTGTGTATTTGACAAGGGTGCAACAGTGATGCAACATGGATGCATGCGACAGCGGGATGTGGAAGCCTGATTGGCAGATGTGACATGGATGCCCATCTGAACACTGCGACACTTGGCAGAGGTGTACACATGCATGCAAGTGTGGTGGTGTGTGTACATGTGTAGTGCACTTCCTGTGTTGCATGTGATGTCTGGCTCAGCTTTGCCTGCTCATGCTGTTGTATGTGTATGGATGGTGCTGGCAATTGCGATATGGCTGTGGTATGGCTCATGTGTGCGAGTTGAAATGACGTGTGTTGGGGATTGTGATGACATGTCTGAGGTTTGCCAATGCCACTCATGTACAACTGTCATGTGTGTATGTGTCCATTGTACAGTGCCCTGATGCCTGTGTTTTATTTCTCCCTGTCTGCAGCGTCAACTTATGAAGAGGGCGGAGAAGGTGCTGTGGAGCACAGCGGCGGGATCCCACCGCCAGCCGGAGATGCAAGGCCCGGCTCCCCTCCCAGGTTGTGATCTCGTCGGGGAGTGAGGAGTCCGGTGCCGCGTCCCAGGCCGCAGCTGCCGGGGGGAGGTCCAAGAGGCGGAGGTTGGAGTTGGACTCCTCGGTAGCAGAAGGGGCAGCTGGGACCCCACAGGGCCCAACGGGGGAAGATGGCACGGAGTCATCCAGGTTGGTGGGGGGTTTGGTGGAGGAGGAGGCCGTGCAAGCAACAGAGACGGGGTCTGGAGGTGGGGATTCCGCTGGTGCTAGTGGTGCAGTGCAGGACCAGGGACAGGAGGCAGCACAGGCCGCCGCGGAGGTGCCTGTGTGCAATCCTGTCCCTGATCCTGTCCCTGCATTATCTTGCACCAGCAGGGATGCCTACGTCCAGACCCGTTTTCAGGCAGGGGAGGAGCTCACGACAACTGGCCTTCCTCTGCCTGCAGACGTTGCTATCCGGGTCCGGGTTGAGCCTGTCCTGACTGGTGTGGCGTTGCGTCAACGGGCCATGCAAGGTGACCTGCAGTCTTTTCATGAGGAGACTGCACGTCATCTCGAATGGCTCGTTGACCGCGTCGGCCTACTGGGACAGGTCACCCAGGCCGGATTCCTCCGTTTGATGGGGCTTGCTGCGACCCCCTCCTCAACTGAAACCCCTATGCGCCAGTCGTCCTCCGTGCCATCTTCCCACCCATCAGTCACCTGGGTGCCCTGTGGAGTTGCCTCTGACGGTGCGGCCAGGCTGGTGGAGGAGGCATCCCTGCCACAGTCGGGAGTCGGACGTCCAGCAGGGGTGGCCACATCAACGACTGCACCCCAGCCAGCGGAAGATGTGCAGGCAGCAGGAGGCAGTGCACGGGCAGAGGCACAGCAGCAGCAACGTGGTGGGAGCCATGAAGGCTCGGGGCATTCGACATCGGAGGGGCAGGTATCGGCCGGAGGGCAGGAGGACCCAGGACAGAAAGTGTCTTCCGTGTGGCAGCGGTTGGGCCACGCCATAGATGCGGAGCGGCAGCGGGCGGAAGAGGCACGGCTCACGATGGTCAGGGCAGAGAACTCCATGCGGAGGGCCCCGAGGTGGGCCGAGTGCCTCGAGGCAATCCGCAGGGGGTTGGAGGTGGACACGTCGACGGCCCTGCGGACCCTCGGGGCCATGGAGGAGGACCGCCTCCGGGACATTGAGCAGGAGTTCGATGATGCCCTGGCCCGGGACATCCAAAAGTGAGCCGTCGGACTAGCCCGCTGCCATTGTACATAGTTCTGTAGTTAGTGTTAGGTTTCCTTTGTTTTAGCATTTTTTTGGACCTTTTGGACAATGGGCCACATTTTTGTATATAGTTTTTTTTTTATTAGGTAGTGTTGTTAGATAGGTTTCATTTCTTTTGTTGGGATCATGGACCCTGGCTTGTTCATCTGTACATAGTTCACTGTTGGATTTTCTTTTTATTTTACAATTTACCCATGGAGCAATGGCCTTCAATTATAATTTTCCATTGGATTTTCTTTTGTGGACTGTGACTTTGGACACCATTCCTTTGGATTATGATTTTTGGTTTTGCATTTTTTCACGGACATATTTTTTGATCAAACTTCAATGTGTAGTATCATCTCATTGGTTTCATGCATATCATGATATGGGTTTTCAGATTCACTGACACCCATTGGGTGTATGTGAGGGACATTTGTTCGTTTGCAAACTTGCAATTGGTGTTCTATCATGTTATTGCCATTTCTAAGTGGGTGGATGCAATACTCGGGTGGGTGTTTTGCATTTGGAGGCTGACCATAGGGACCAGGGATCTAGATTGTGATGACATGTTGGCTGGGGAACATTAGTTGGGGCCTGGTGGAGGGTGCACCACAGTGCTGGGGGGTGGGGGTGCAGGGGAACATGAGTTGGGGCCTGGTGGAAGGTGCACCACAGTGCTGGGGGGTGGGGGTGCAGGGGAACATGAGTGGGGGCCTGCTGGCAGGTGCCCCACAGTGCTGGGGGTTGGGGGTGCAGGGGAACATGAGTTGGGGCCTGGTGGGGGGTGCACCACAGTGCTGGGGGTGGGGGTGCAGGGGAACATGAGTTGGACATGAGTGGGGGCCTGCTGGCAGGTGCCCCACAGTGCTGGGGGGTGGGGGTGCAGGGGAACATGAGTTGGGGCCTGGTGGAGGGTGCACCACAGTGCTGGGGGGTGGGGGTGCAGGGAAACATGAGTTGGACATGAGTGGGGGCCTGCTGGCAGGTGCCCCACAGTGCTGGGGGGTGGGGGTGCAGGGGAACATGAGTTGGGGCCTGGTGGAGGGTGCACCACAGTGCTGGGGGGTTGGGGGTGCACGGGAACATGAGTTGGACATGAGTTGGGGCCTGCTGGCAGGTGCCCCACAGTGCTGGGGGGTGGGGGTGATAGGGGATATGAGTGGGGGCCTGGTGGAGGCTGCCCCTGCACTGCTGGGGGGTGGGGGTCTGGTGGAGGCTGCCCATGGTGGCTGGGGGGTGGGGGTGATAGGGGACATTAGTGGGGGCCTGGTGGAGGCTGCCCCTGCACTGCTGGGGGGTGGGGGTGGTGGTAGACATAGGTGGGGGCCTGGTGGAGGCTGCCCCTGGGGGTGGGGGTGATAGGGGACATGAGTGGGGGCCTGGTGGAGGCTGTCCCTGCACTGCTGGGGGTGGGGGTGGTGATAGATATGGGTGGGGGCCTGGTGGAGGCTGCCCCTGGTGGCTGGGGGATGGGGGACATGAGTGGGGGTCTGGTGGAGGCTGCCCCTGCACTGCTGGGGGGGTGGGGGTGATAGGGGACATGAGTGGGGGCCTGGTGGAGGCTGCCCCTGGTGACTGGGGGGTGGGGGTGATGGGAGACGTGAGTGGGGGCCTGGTGGAGGCTGCCCCTGCACTGCTGGGGGGTGGGGGTGGTGGTAGACATGGGTGGGGGCCTGGTGGAGGCTGCCCCTGGTGACTGGGGGGGTGGGGGTGATAGGGGACATGGGTGGGGGCCTGGTGGAGGCTGCCCCTGGTGGCTGGGGGTGCTAGGGGACATGAGTGGGGGCCTGGTGGAGGCTGCCCCTGGTGGCTGGGGTGTGGGGGTGATGGGAGACATGGGTGGGGGCCTATGGAGGCTGCCCCTGGTGGCTGGAGGTGCAGGGGGACATGCGTTGGTGGGCAGTAGTGCAAGGTGACATGTGGGTTGGCTGGGGGGCATGGTCATGGAGGATGGGGTGCCTGGAGGACATGTGCAGGGTAGGCCCTGTGGTGTGGGCCACCTGCAGGGGCCGTGGAGGGTGTAGAGGGAACACCTGGGAGGACCCACACGTGCAATTCACGTGTGGTGCTCCCCGCGCACCCCTGTAATACACGTACCCTGATGGAATCGCGTGTGATAATTCCTGCGCACCCCTGGAATACACGTAACCTGATGGAATCGTGTGTGACACTCCTGCGCACCCCTGGAATACACGTACCCTGCTGATATCACGTGTGAAACTTCCCGCGCACCCCGAAATACACGTAGCCAGGACATTCGCGTGTGGAACTTCCCGCGCACCCCCGATATACACGTACCCTGCTGATATCGTGTGTGAAAACTTCCCGCGCACCCCAAGATACACGTAGCCAGGACATTCGCGTGTGGAACTGTCATGATCTCTGCTTCCAAAAGATCAGGACTTGCCCGACTCCCTTGGAAGCAGACCCATAACCCCGGTTCCGAGTGCCAGCCAGTCCCAATTGGGACCTTTTGGACCCTGTCCTGGCGCCAGTGGCACCAGGCTCATAAAGATGCCCAGTCCCAGCGCTGGAAGCGCCGGGCTCATAATGCTTGGGTGGACTTACCTGAGGCAGACCATGCTGCTTACTTACCTGCCAGTTGAACCCCGGATCCTCTTCTGTTTGGGACTACTTTTCCTGTTGGGTGGGGCAGGAGCCACTCCCTAGGTTCAGAACACTGGAACTCTTCTGGAAAGCAGGAACTCTTTTCTTACCTAGGCGTGGCTGTGGAAGGAGACACCTAAGCACTACAGGAGGCTATTTAAACCACACCCGATGGATGAATCTTGCTTTGTGTTATTCTGCATTCTCTGCAGCAGAACGCTCATCGTGTCTTCTGCTTCTGATCCTGGGCCTAAGGAAACAAAGGCTTACCATCCTGGAATCCAGTCTTCAGCAGCACCTGTAAAGACAAAGAAAGAACAGGTTAGCACTACGGTCTTCAGTGGCAGCGCATCTCTTACCTGGTCCATCGGCTGTCACCAACGCCTCGCGCTGCATTCCGGCATCTGAAAGACAAAGGCTTACCTACTCTTCGCATGTTCCGGAGGTCTTCGCACTGCATTCCGGCATCTGAAAGACAAAAGCTTACCAGCTCTTCGCACGCTCCGGAGGCCTTCGGCGCTGCATCCCGCATCTGAAAGACAAAAGAAGGTGCGTTTAAAGACATAGGGCAACTTTATTACTCACGTGCCATTACTCCTTCCCACGCCGAATCCAGTGGGTATTCCAGCACCCTTCAGCTTCTCTAAAGCTCCGAACTTGTACCTGCAAGATAAAAGGGACAGTTAGTGCGCATCGTGAAGCAGGCTACAAGCGCTTACCTACGTGCTTCCAGGCGCTTCTATTCCTCACGCGGGTTCGATCCTCAACTCTCATCAGCCCGCCATCGCCGGAACTCTGCAAAACAAGAGATATCATTACAAAAGACTTTTAAGACATTTGAAGCGCCCAGAACTTACCGTTCGTGCAGTTAACGACGGACAGCAGTCCTCTTAGGTCAAGAGGCCTGCACCCTTATCCAGTGAAGGAACTGGTTACGGCACCCTGCCCCGAGGCAGATGGAGAGCTCGGCGTTCACTTACCTAAGGTGAGGGCGTTAACCTTTGGGGTTCTACAGGAGAAGAGAAAGGGAAGAGGAGAGAGGCACCCAATAACCCTAGTTCATTAATCCCATATTTTCTATCTGCAGACATCTTACTCTTCGAGTCAGACATACAGTGCACAGAGGTCCAGCCCAAAGAGCCAACCGTGTGTTACACATCACCTTTGAAGATACGGCATTCACCCAGTCAAGACCGGCGCCTCTGCGGGAATCAGGTGAGCGTTACAGAACACAAAGCCTACCGCAAAACTCCCACCCAGGCGCTATGGAAACCTCGGATACCGACCAACTAGCCCAGTTACTTGGGGAACTAAGAGCAGAAGTGCATGCAGCCCGTCAGGAAACGAATGCTCTAAGAAGGGAACTGATTATTTCCAAGGAGCGAACAGACGATCTCGCTAGACAATTGCTACAGTCACAAGACGGACAAACTCCGTTACCCGCATCAGGGGCAAATCTTCCTTCAACATCCTCTACGAACCCAGTGCAGATCAACCTACCTGGGAATGTACCTCTGGCTCCGCCCGAACGATTTTCTGGTGACCCAAAGAGGTTTGCAGTATTCATTAATCAGTGCCGGTTGCACTTATGCCGGCAGCAGCCTTTCCAACTGATCAAGCTAAGGTAGCTTTCGTGCTTTCGTACCTTAGTGGCAATGCGGCAGACTGGTCGATCCCTCTAGTTAATCAAGATGATCCGGTTCTCCATGATTTTCAAGCTTTTCAGCTCAGTATGGAAAAACTGTTTGCAAGACATTCACAGGGGCAGGCCTTGGACAATGAGCTCCTTTCATTGCGACAGGGTAATTGAGACCTTTTGGCTTATATTGCGTCTTTCAACAGACTGATAGTGGAAACTCGATGGCCTGAGGACAAAAGGATTACGCTGTTTTATAGAGGTCTACGTGGAGAGCTCAAAGATGTGTTAGCCCAAGTAGTGAATCCCCCGCAAGACTGTTCGGACTATATTGACTTAGTCATTCAAATTGACCACAGACTGCAGAACAGGAAGGCCGATCGTTCCAAGTTTGATGCTCGAGTATTTTACAAACCACCAACTCCTACCAAAGGAGTAGACTCCGGGGAACCCATGCAAATAGGGGGCCTGAAAGGACCACTAACACAAAAGGAGCGGGAAAGGAGAAAACAGCTGCAATTATGCCTCTATTGCGGAAACTCGGGGCACTTTCTTCGAGACTTTCCGGTGAAACCAGCCAAGAAGGCAGTAGGAGCTGCAGTTACCAGGGTCACAAACTGAGCAGGGAAACGACCTCGCCCGACAAGAATAGAGGTCCTCTTGCCGAGCGTTAAAACCAGTTCCGTGACCTCGCATTTCGTGATACCTATGGTCCTCATTAGCCCTGAACATCCGGATCGATTACATGCGATTGAAGCTTACGTAGACAGCGGTGCCATTGGCAATTATGTGGATCATGAAATGGTTTTGAGGATGAATCTGACTCTTTGTCCCAAGGCTGTAAAGGACGTCATTACTACGGTGGATGGTACGGAGATAGCCTCCGGACCAGTAACGCATACCACCCAAGAAGTGACGCTAGTAAGTCAAGATGGACACCATGAGAAGATCGTGTTCGATGTGATCAAGGCCCCTCAGTTCCAGATTATTCTAGGAATTCCTTGGTTAGAGAAGCACAATCCTCAGATCGATTGGCGAGCAAGAACGGTTCAGTTTCCAGAATGTGTCTCTACTTGTCACCCTCGACCTGGTGTTGCACTGGCAGCAATTTCCTCGGAGGCTCCCCAGTTACCTCCTGAATACCTAGAATTCCAAGATGTTTTCCGGAAGGATCAGGCTAACTCTCTACCTCCTCATAGGTCTTATGACTGCCAGATAGACCTGATAGCTGGATCTACTCCTCCTTGTAGTAGAATTTATGCCCTCACCGAGCCTGAGAATCTTCACCTCCGACAATACCTGGATCAATACCTAGCGAATGGGTTTATTCGTCCTTCCAAGTCCCCTGCTTCCTCAGCTTTGTTCTTCGTTCCAAAAAAAGAAGGGGACCTTAGAACTTGTATAGATTATCGCGCCCTGAACCAGATCACCGTTAAGAATAGATATCCGTTACCTTTGATCCCTGAACTCCTGGACCAAGTCAGAAAAGCATGCATATATACAAAGCTGGATCTTAGAGGAGCCTACCACTTGGTACGAGTAAAAGAGGGCGATGAATGGAAGACGGCCTTCCGCACCAAGTATGGGCTATTTGAATATCAGGTCATGCCCTTCGGACTTTGCAATGCCCCGGCCGCCTTTCAATATTTTATGAACAATGTCCTCAGAGAGCTCATAGATGTGTGTGTTGTTGTTTACATTGACGACATCCTCGTTTATTCTTCATCGGAAACTGAACATCGGAAACACGTGAAAATGGTCCTCGAGAGATTGCGTCAACACAAACTTTTCGCTAAGTTGGAAAAATGTGTTTTCAACGTGACTGAAGTTGAATTCTTGGGATTCATATTATCACCTAGCGGAGTGCGTATGGATTCAAAGAAGGTCGATGCAATTCTCAAATGGCCATCGCCATCCTCCGTAAAAGGTGTGCAAAGCATGTTAGGCTTCGCTAACTTTTACCGCAGGTTTATCCCCGAATTCTCTCGAATAGTCCAGCCCATCACCGCCTTGTTAAAGAAAAACAAACGTTTTGAATAGTCTACCGAGGCGGAACAAGCTTTCCAGAATTTGAAGTCTAGATTTATCTCTGCACCGATCTTAAAACATCCTTGCCCAGAACTCTCCTACATCGTTGAAACTGATGCTTCGAGCCTTGCCATGGGGGCAGTTCTATCACAAAAGGACCCAGTAACCAATCAGTTGCATCCCGTGGCATTTTGGTCCCGCAAATTCTCGCCTCCTGAAATCAATTACACTATTACTGATAAGGAACTTCTAGCTATCAAGTCCGCCTTTAAGGCTTGGCGGCATTATCTTCTGGGGGCCCGACACACCGTTACTGTGATTACAGATCACCGAAACCTGCAATATTTGAAAACCGCAAAAGCTCAATCCTCTAGGCAACTTCGTTGGGCACTATTCTTTGCAGAGTTTGACTTCATAATTACCTATCGACCTGGTACAAAAAACGGTAAAGCTGATGCCCTTTCTCGGATGGGAATGGAAGAACATTTGATCAATCCTAAACCTGTACCTATCATTCCCGAACAAAGAATTCTAGGTGTAATCGCCACACAATCCATAGAGGAAGTTAAGGATAAAGCCAGGCTACTGGTAACTCCAGCAGACATACAGAATTGGCATCTGCAGGGAAAGGACTTTACGGTGAAGGACAACCTATTATATTTCCAAGAACGGTTATACCTGCCCAGCACAGATTTACAGAAAAAGGTAATCTCTTGTTATCACGATTCTTTAATGGAAGGACATCCCGGTATGACCAAGACCTCGGAAAAGATCAAGCGCTACTTCTGGTGGCCGTCTTGGAAAAAAGATATCAGAGACTTTATAATGTCCTGTGGAGTATGCGCCTAAAACAAGAGTCAAAAGGAAAAACCAGCCGGCCTCTTACGCCCTATTGACATCCCGCCTCGCCCTTGGCATACGCTTTCTATGGACTTCATCACCGATCTACCTCCATGCTCCGGATACAATACGATCCTAGTAATCGTGGACCTATTCTCCAAGATGGCGCATTTCATTCCACTCAAAGGCTTACCAACAGCAGCAACTCTGGCCCGAGAATTTCTCGAAAACATCGTCCAACTGCACGGTTTTCCTTCAGTTCTAATTTCGGATCGAGGTAGTCAATTTATTTCTCATTTTTGGCGAAGTTGCTGTCGGTCGGCTCAAATTGATGTGAGACTGACCAGCCACCACCCTCAAACCGACGGACAAACCGAGAGGACCAATCAAACTCTGGAACAGTATTTGCGCTGCATGCTACAACAAACTGAAAAAACTTGGAAAGATATCCTTTGGATAGCCGAATATGCCTACAATAACTGTCCACTCGGGAACTGGGAAGACCCCGTTTTTTCTTTTATACGGTAGTCACCCTCGAACCTCGGAGTTGGATCCACTCCAAGATCTTGGAACACCAGCAGTAGACCACCTGCATTCTACAATCACCCAAGCCTTTAAGGAAGCCGTTTCTCACCTTCAAAGGGCTAAAGAACAATACAAGAAAGGAGCAGACCAACATCGGAAGGAAGCCCCCCAATATCAAGTAGGAGATCAAGTCTGGTTATCCACCAAATATCTACCTCTAAAAGGACCACGCACATTCAACCCAAGATACCTTGGTCCCTATTCCATCACTACCATAGTAAATCCAGTAGCGGTCAAGTTGGACTTGCCCCCTCACATGAAGATACATCCGGTCTTCCACGTCTCTCTATTAAAACCCGTGCAACCTCAAACCCGACTAACTACATCTCCAAAACCTATTCTAGTTGATGGAGAACTCGAGTTTGAAGTCAAAAGCATCCTGCATTCCAAGATCTCCAAATCTGAACTATTTTACCTGATTGACTGGAAAGGCTACGGTCCCCAAGAAAGATCCTGGGAACCTGCAGAATATGTCCACGCGCCTCGTCTAATCAAAAGATTTCATCGAACATTTCCTAACAAGCCCAAACCCCCGGAGAAGCCCGGTTTGGGAGGGGCCTTGAGGGGGGGTGCTGTCATGATCTCCGCTTCCAAAAGATCAGGACTTGCCCGACTCCCTTGGAAGCAGACCCATAACCCCGGTTCCGAGTGCCAGCCAGTCCCAATTGGGACCTTTTGGACCCTGTCCTGGCGCCAGTGGCACCAGGCTCATAAAGATGCCCAGTCCCAGCGCTGGAAGCGCCGGGCTCATAATGCTTGGGTGGACTTACCTGCAGCAGACAATGCTGCTTACTTACCTGCCAGTTGAACCCCGGATCCTCTTCTGTTTGGGACTACTTTTCCTGTTGGGTGGGGCAGGAGCCACTCCCTAGGTTCAGAACACTGGAACTCTTCTGGAAAGCAGGAACTCTTTTCTTACCTAGGCGTGGCTGTGGAAGGAGATACCTAAGCACTACAGGAGGCTATTTAAACCACACCCGATGGATGAATCTTGCTTTGTGTTATTCTGCATTCTCTGCAGCAGAACGCTCATCGTGTCTTCTGCTTCTGATCCTGGGCCTAAGGAAACAAAGGCTTACCATCCTGGAATCCAGTCTTCAGCAGCACCTGTAAAGACAAAGAAAGAACAGGTTAGCACTACGGTCTTCAGTGGCAGCGCATCTCTTACCTGGTCCATCGGCTGTCACCAACGCCTCGCGCTGCATTCCGGCATCTGAAAGACAAAGGCTTACCTACTCTTCGCATGTTCCGGAGGTCTTCGCACTGCATTCCGGCATCTGAAAGACAAAAGCTTACCAGCTCTTCGCACGCTCCGGAGGCCTTCGGCGCTGCATCCCGCATCTGAAAGACAAAAGAAGGTGCGTTTAAAGACATTGGGCAACTTTATTACTCACGTGCCATTACTCCTTCCCACGCCGAATCCAGTGGGTATTCCAGCACCCTTCAGCTTCTCTAAAGCTCCGAACTTGTACCTGCAAGATAAAAGGGACAGTTAGTGCGCATCGTGAAGCAGGCTACAAGCGCTTACCTACGTGCTTCCAGGCGCTTCTATTCCTCACGCGGGTTCGATCCTCAGCTCTCATCAGCCCGCCATCCGCCATCGCCGGAACTCTGCAAAACAAGAGATATCATTACAAAAGACTTTTAAGACATTTGAAGCGCCCAGAACTTACCGTTCGTGCAGTAAACGACGGACAGCAGTCCTCTGAGGTCAAGAGGCCTGCACCCTTATCCAGTGAAGGAACTGGTTACGGCACCCTGCCCCGAGGCAGATGGAGAGCTCGGCGTTCACTTACCTAAGGTGAGGGCGTTAACCTTTGGGGTTCTACAGGAGAAGAGAAAGGGAAGAGGAGAGAGGCACCCAATAACCCCAGTTCATTAATCCCATATTTTCTATCTGCAGACATTTTACTCTTTGAGTCAGACATACAGTGCACAGAGGTCCAGCCCAAAGAGCCAACCGTGTGTTACACATCACCTTTGAAGATACGGCATTCACCCAGTCAAGACCGGCGCCTCTGCGGGAATCAGGTGAGCGTTACAGGAACTTCCAGCGCACCCCGGAATACACGTACCCTGCTGAATTCACGTGTGAAACTTCCCGCGCACCCCTGATGTACACGTACCCTGATGGAATCGCGTGTGGAACTTCCAGCGCACCCCTGAAATACACGTACCCAGCTGAAATGACGTGAGGTACTTCCCGCGCACCCCAGTGATACACGTAGCCCGCTTGCCGTGCTGGTACAGGGTTAGCGCAGCCCTTTGCGCTGGATTGGGGATTTTGATGGCTTTTCCCTGCGCGAGAGGCGTTCTTGGGGGCGTAATTGGCGCTGCTGCAGGGTCGCTGCGCCACTGTGCGCCACGGCTGGTTTTGGTAGCTGGAATCCATGAATACGCTGTGCGCGGAAATGGATTTTGGCGCACGCGCTGGCGCAGGGATTCGTACGCGCACACTGTGCGCCAGCCGCGTGCGCCACTTGTGCACTAAATTCTATGAATTAGCCCCTAAATACCTTACACAATTCAATCTCCAACACATCTGGGTTGGAAAAAAATATTAAAATGATCCTTTATTTGTAGAGTAATGCTTAAACGTAACCTTGATGTGGAGCAAGGGCTAGTTAATGGAGCACTGGGTACAGTTGTTGGCTTTCAAACATACCCACGTGACAACATTCAGTTTGTCAATATTCGCTTTGACAAACTTTCAGGAGTAAAAAGGATAGGGAGCTCAACAGCTTGATTCCTTCTCTTCAAAGACATTGTACGTAGAGAACAATTTTCTCTCACTCTTGCATATGCAGTCACCATTCATAAATCCCATAGTCTTACCCTAGACAAAGCATTGATAGATCTAGGAAACAGTCTTTAAAGAAGGCATGAGCTACGTAGCACTACCGCGCTTACGTACACTTGATGGTCTATTTCTAATCAACTTTGATGCAAGTAAAGTGAACGCTGATATTCCTTGCATTTTAGAATACAATAGACTGCATTCACTGTAACCCCCCCCCCCCATCTGAAATCATATCCTGTTCCAGAAAAAGGAAAACGTAAAAGAAAACTAATTCAAACAGAAATGCAAAAGAATCTGACTGCGAATCCTTCAAAGAAAAGAAAATAAGCTAATACTACATCAATTACCAAAAGCAAAGAAGAACCTACTAGGGAAAGTAAATCAGGTACTTCTTCAAAGAAGGAACAGAAACTCAGAAAAAAATCACTTGGAGACAGAACTATCTGGTCCATTCAAATTTTCAAATGAAAGTGGTGAAAGTTGCTATGCAAATGTAGCAATGAATATTCTATTTCAATTGCCACCAATTGTTAACAACATTTACTTACACAGTACAATTGTGTTTGCAAATGTTAGTCCATCATAGAAACACAACAAACAATCCTGACAACAGTGTTCAAGGAATAAGACAAGAATTAGACTACTGTGCTGGAATGGTGAGATTCACTATAAACTCACAAGAAGATCCAAAGAATTTCTAATGTACTTAGTACAAGTACTAGAAAACAAAAACATAACTATAAATGAAATCTTCCAGATTTCATACATGTGGAAACATACATGCACACTCTGTAACAATGTGATGCAGGAACAAATCCCAAATAAGCAATTTGTGTATGTATCCATACCTAATTGTGAATCCATTCCATTTCAGCAACTTCTACAAAATGCAAACCACGGCAGATTATGTACTATCTGCAATTCAGATAATCGCTCCACCTTACTGATACAAACATATAGTAACTACATAATACGAATGCTTCTACGTTACAATGCAGATGGTACCAAAAACAACTGCAAGCTGACTGGATTCACACACGGTCAAGTGGCACTTAGTAAGAAAACCTTCACCACAATAGGTATAATCTACTACGCAGGAGCCACAACCAATGCAGGTCACTACACTGCATATATTAAAAAGAAATGTGGATGGTTCGAATGTAATGATAGTAGCATTACTTTAAAGCAGAGATTACCAGCAAATCTTATAAACGCATATTTAATCTTCTTAAAGTCAAAATTCTAGGTCCTGCTCACAACCACCACAGCATATCACACCCATTGCAGCTTAAAACTTCACTACGTATAAATTTGGTCAAAGCCCTCCCCACAACCACCTGATCGATATGCAATAATACAGGTGTATCTATTGCTGTGATATCCTGCGGTAGTTGTGGCCAGAGCCTAGAGTCTTGGGAGTATGGCCTACGGCCAAGCACCCAAGACTCTAGGCCCTGGCCACAACCACCGCAGCATATTGCACGCATGGTGGCTTATAAATCATTAGCACACCCATAGAATGAAACATTTTGACTGCAGCATACACTCAATTTGCAACCAGGACTCTAGGCCCTGCCCACACTTACCAGATAGATATTCAATGGTATGGGTGTGGTGTATGAATGTGATATGCTGCGGTGGTTGTGGGCAGGGCCTAGAGTCTTGGGTGTATGGCCTACGGCCTACGGCCATGCACCCAAAGCTCTACGTCCTGCCCACAACCACCGCACTATATGAAACCCATGGTGCCTTATAACTCTAGTGCTTATAATGTTTTTCTTGGGTGCATGGCCTTTGGCCATGCACCCACGACTCTAGGTCCTGGCCACAACCACCACAGCATATCACACCCATTGTGGCTTATAACTTTACTACGTATACATTTGGGCCCAAGACTCTAGGCCCTCCCCACAACCACCTGATCGATGTTCGATACTACAGGTGTATCTATAGCTGTGATATCCTGTGGTGGTTGTGGCCAGGGCCTAAAGTCTTGGGTGTATGGCCATAGATATTTGAATGTATGGGTGTGCAGTATATAAAACCCATGGTGGCTTATAACTCCAGTACTTACAACTTTGTTTGTGGGTGCATGGCCTTCTAGTTGCTGGCCACAACCACCACAGCATATCCCACCCATTGTGGCTTGTAACTTCACTATATATAAATTTGGTCTTGGGTGCATGGCCTTTGGCCATGCACCCAAGACTCTAGCCCTCCCCACAACCACCTGATCCATATGCGATACTATGGGTGTATCTATTGCTGTGAGATGCTGCGGTGGTTGTGGCCAGGGTCTAGAGTCTTGGGAGTATGGCCTACGGCCTACGGCCATGCACCCAAGACTCTAGGCCCTGGCCACAACCACCGCAGCATATCACACCCATGGCGCCGTATAAGTCAGGAGCACACCACGCGTGTCCTTAGCACAGTTTCAAGTTGCCTGCGCAGAGCACGGACAGAAGTACTGTCCTTATGAGACCCTTCATTTTCAGTAATTACAAACATCCCGGACAGGGCGGGCATGGCGAATATATCATAAGCACCTGCCACCTAAACAAATACAGTATTTCACCCATCTCTTACTCTCTGAACCTCCCCAAGCACTCTGACACACCAAAACAGTTTCCAAAACAGCATTTCGCCTGTGGTCGCCGCCGCGCTTTCGGCGGATCCAAGATGTCAGGCGCATCCAAACAATCTGACGCACATCACGCCTCACTCCAGCCAATCGGTGGACACGTTGCGTGTCCGCGGTCATGACGCCAGCCCCTTAGCCAATCAGTATCTTGTCCGCAGAGCAAACAGGCAAGTGTGCCCACGGAGCGGACATAGATATCACTAATTTTTTGAGACATACTTTTTGGTCGTTTTATAGAAAACTACTGGACGGATTGGAACCAAATTTACAAACACACGCTTTCGGGACCAAGGTCGTCGTCCTGGTGCAAATTTGGTGAAAATCCGTCCAGCGGTTTGGCCTGTAGGCATGCGCAAAGTTTTACCCCCATTCAATCTATGGGAAAAAAAGACGTTTTGGGACCCCCCTTATAACTGTGCTCCCCCTGGACTAAACATCACCAAACTTTGCAAAAAAGAATTTTTGAGTGACCCATATACTTTTTTTGCAAAGTTTGGTGAGTATTCATCCAGGGGGAGCAAAGTTATAAGCCGCCCAAAAAGTGCTCTTCCTATGAAAACAGCAACTTAACCATAACTACAAAGCCACTACCGTGGCTGTGTAATAAATAAAAAAAAAAAAAAAAATTATATATATATATATATATATACATACACAGGATACATTACTCAACGTAATAGTAATTCTGATGCTTGTATCTGCCTAGATTCACATGCTGTGCATAGGCTGACATTTAGTGGAAGCCTCAGAGTATTACAGTTTGTTTTTCGAAACTCGAAAATGGGCGTTGACACAGGGCGTGCCAGTAATACATTCCCTAGTGTGACGTCCACTGTACCCATGATCCCTCATGCGTCTAGGACCCTCATTGTATTTTTCCTGACATGAGGTAGCATGAGGAGTAGCGCGAGTACAGATGATCCAAGCAGATGGAAGATAGATAAGACTACAAGCATCCCTGCGCCTTCTCTCAGAGGGGAGGAAGGGTGGGTCGCATGTGAATCTAAGCAGATACAAGCATCAAAAATACGATTACGGTGAGTAATGTATCCCTTCTGAGGGTTGTGGAATCTGCTTAGATCACATGCTGTGCATAGATTAGCGAGCAGTGTTAGAAGGAGGTGGGATTTGAGAAGGGTCATGAGCAAATAAATGTCTTAGAACTGCTTGTCCTACTTGAGTATCTGTCTTGGAATGGGTGTCAATGCAGTAGTGCTGAGTAAAAGTGTGAATAGAGCTCCAAGTTGCTGCTTTGCAAATTGTGTCAAGGGGAACATGAGCAATGAAAGCCAGAGTGGCTCCAATGCCTCTTGTCGAGTGGGCTCTGGGCATAAAAGGCAAAGTTTTGTCAGAAAGAGAGTAACACAAGTGGATACTGTTGATAATCCACTTGGAGATGGCACCCTTAGAGACGCGATCTCCCTCTTTGCCTGTGGCTACGGAGACAAACAGTTGATCTGTTTTCCTAAGCGGTCTGGTCTTGTTTACGTAGTAAAGGACCGCCCTATGCACATCTAGGGTGTGTAGCTTAACCTCAGCCGAGCTTTGTGGGTTTTGGAAGAACGCCGGAAGCTCGATGGACTGGTTTACATGAAATTTAGAAATAAACTTAGGTGAGAACATAGGGTGTGTCCGTAAAACCAGCTTATCCTTATGAATAGTAAAGAAAGGATCCTGCACTGACAGAGCCTGAATTTCACTGACCCTTCTTATGGATGCAATGGCTACTAAGAAGGCAGTCTTATAGGTCAGGTATTTGAGACTTGTTTTATGCATGGGCTCGAATGGGGGGCCCATGAGTTTAGATAGCACCATGTTCAGGTCCCATCCTGGTGGTGGGTTAGATATAGAAGGATGAAGTCTCTTTTCTCCCTCCATGAAGGCTTTAACCATGGGTACCTTCCACCACGACACCTTGCTATGTGAGGTGGTGTACGCTGACAGTGCTGCCAGGTGTACCTTTAGTGAGTTGAAAACCAACCCTGCGTCCAGCAGGTGGAGCATGTATGTCACGATTGTGGAAGGAGTGCAATCAACTGGGCTGATTTGTTTATTCTGGCACCAGATAACGAATCTCTTCCATTTGTCGAAGTAGCAATGCCTCGTGTTCGGTTTCCTAGACTCTTTTAGGATGTCCATACACCTCTGTGGTAAATTGAGATGTCCAAACTCTATGACCTCAGGAGCCATGCTGCTAGGTTCATGGAGTTGGGTAGAGGATGCACCTTCTGACCTTGGTGCTGGGACAAAAGATTGTACCAGCCCGGGAGTTTGATGGGATCACACACAGAAAGTCTGCGTAGGTGTGGAAACCACGGTTGTCTCGCCCACATGGGAGCAACTAGGACGAGCGTCATCGACTCTGTTCATCTTGTTCACCACCTTCCTGATGAGAGGAGTTGGTGGAAAAGCGTACACAAACATCCCTGACCAGTTCATCCACAGGGAGTCTGGGTGGGGAAACCTGGATGCGAATCCTGGGCACTGTTTGTTTTCGCTTGTGGCGAATAGGTCTATAGTGGGGAAACCCCACTGAGAGAAGAGATCTTCTACGATTTCTCTGTGTAGACACCATTCGTGTTCCTCCGGAAGGGGATCTCTGCTCAAAGCGTCCGCTAGAGAATTGAGATCCCCTGGAACATGTTGAGATGACAGGAAGATGTTCTGCCTGAGTGCCCATATCCAAATTTTCTGGGCAAGTCTGGACAGATTTGGCGAACAAGTCCCTCCTTGCTTGTTCAGGTAGAACATGGCTGTCGTGCTGTCCGTCCGGATCTGCACCGACAGGTTCAGTAGGTGGGGCTTGTACGCTTGAAGTGCTCTGAAAACTGCCAGAAGCTCTAGCAGGTTGATGTGATTCTTGGCCACTGTGTGAGACCAGAGACCCTGAGCTGTGTGGTGGAGATGGTGAGCTCCCCATCCTGTCAGGCATGCGTCCGTCGTGACTACCGCCTGTATCTCGGGATCGTAAAAGGGTTTCCCCTTGGATAGATTGTCTCTTGTCCACCAGTGGAGGCTTGCATGGGACGCATGTGCAGGCGCGTGTGGGGGACCAGGTAAATACATGACGCCATCATGCCCAGCAAACGCATTGCTTTGCGTACTGTTATCTGGCGACCGGACTGATATTGGGGAATTTGCAGTAGTATATTTCGGATCCTTTCCTCTGAAGGAAAAGCCAACCCCTCTTGAGTATTTAGAACAGCTCCTAGGAACTGCTTGGAAGTGCTGGGCACCAGACTTGATTTTTTCTCGTTTATTGAGAAGCCCAAATCGAAGAGGAGGTCGATAGTTCTTTGAATGTTTGTCCTGCAAATTACTGGGGTCTCCCCCGTGATGAGCCAGATGTCCAGATAAGGGTACACTGGGATTGCCTCCCTGCGTAGGTGTGCCGCCGCCACCGCCAGTACCTTGGTGAATACCCTTGGAGCCGAGGCTATCCCGAAGGGCAGTTTCTTGAACTGGTAGTGCTGACTGTCCACCTTGAAGCGCAGATATTTTCTGTGCGCTGGGAACATGGAAATATGAAAATAGGCATCTTTCATGTCCAATGTTGCCATGTAATCCCCCTTTTTTAGGAGGGGAATTACCTCTTGGAGAGTAGTCATGCGAAACTTTTGGGGCTTGACATACTTGTTTGCAGGTCGTAAGTCCAATACTGGGCGCATTGTCAAATCTTTTTTTGGCACAAGGAAGTAAGTTGAATAAATACCCTTGTTTACCTGCCGTCCCGGGACGAGTTCTATCGTGCCCTTTGCGAGAAGACTTTCGATCTCTTTGAGTAGGATCTTCTGGTGGTCTAAGGAGTGTATTCTCTGTCGTGGAGGGTGGTTTCGGCGACGCTCTAGGAGTTCTATGCAGTATCCTGCGGACACTGTGGACAGCACCCAACTGTCTGATGTGATCCCTTCCCAAGCTTGGGAGAAGATGGAAATGCGTCCCCCTACTGGGGATGCGTGAGAAGGGACCCTGAACGGAGCGTCACTGTTTTGGTGGAGGCGTGCTCCCTCCTTTATTGGGACTGCCTCTACCTCTACCACGACCTCTCTTGTTACCCCTGCCATAACTCTGGGTAGACTGCTGGTTAGTGTTCAATGTAGTACCCTGGCCTTGGGAATAGTTTGAGCCTCTTTGGGAGTTTTGTCCACGAGGCCGACGAAAATTGCCATTCCCTCTCTGGTTAGGGGGTTTGTTGGTTAGTTGCCCTAGGGACTTGAGTGTCTCGTACTCGTCCTTGGCATTCTTCAGCGCGTCCTCGACCGCCTTTCCAAACAATAGATCCGGCTCCATCGGCTTATCTATCAACGATGCTTGGGTCTCGGCTTTGAAACCAGACTGCCGTAGCCAAGCATGTCTCTTGATGACCGTGCTTTCAGCAATTAATCTGCCGGCGTTATCCGCCGCATCAAAGGTTGCTTTTTAAAATGCAACCTGACACGGCTCTCCCCTCTGCCGAAACTCGTGCCAATTGGCTCTTTAAGGGTTCTGGGGCGGAGTCTATGAGAGCCGCGACTTCTTCCCACTGGTGGCAGTTGTAACTAGCCAGCAGGGTGGTGGAGTTGGCAATCCTTGCCTGGTAGGCGGCAGTGGAGGCTACTTTCCTGCCCAAGCCATAAATCTTCTTGCTCTCCTTGTCGGGGGGAGCTTCGGACGAGGACAAGGGTGTTCCCGCCCTCTTATGGGTGTTTGTAACAACCAGGGAGTCCGGTTTGAGATGTCCCCTTATGTACAGTGGGTCAGACTGGGCTGCCCTGAAAAGCTTTTCAATTCTGGGGTTTACTGCCCTAGTGAGATTGAGGTTAACAAGGGAAGGGTCTATCCTCCTTTGTATTCATTTAAGGATAGGGATGGCCTGAGCAACAGGTCTCTTTTCTCCCACCAATTCCTCTGCAAAGTCCCTCTCTTCATGAGCACCTTGGGTGTCAATGTGGAAGTGCTGTGCCGCTCTGGACAGGACCTCATTCAGGAGAGGCTGGTTGTCGACAGGGGAGTCGTAACCGCGGGCTCCTTCTCTACCGGGGAATCTACCCTGTATGTATCTGGGTCGTCGTCCTCCTCCTCCTCCTCCTCCTCCTCCCCATAATAGCCTGTTCAAGTTTGTTCTTCGAACATGCCCACGTCTGGATCCGCACCAAAGGATGGATCTTCCTGATATTGGGAATAGGGCTGTGTATAGAAGGGGTCTGAAGACTGAGTTGGTGCTTCACCCCGGGACTTCTTACTTGGGGGTATTGGATCCTTAGAGCTTGAGGAAGTTGACCCTTCTGGGGTATAAGAGAGAAAGTGTTCGGGTTTTTGGCATAGAAATCTGCCAATGATGACATCCTTGACATTACTCTGTCTATGTCATCACTGGGCCATTCCCTTGAACTGGAAATAACTCTTTCCTGGAGTGGTTTCCCTGTTTTATCCTGACTAGACCTACTTGTTTGAACAGGGGCCTTAGGGAAAAGAGACTGAGACTTGACCGTCTGTTTAGTTGGAGTAGAATGTAGTTTAGGAGTGGAAGTAGGCTGGGACTGCTTACTTCGTTGTTTTCCCCCCTCCCCGCAGGTGGAAGAGTGTTTCCCCGATTTTTGGGCCCCATCAGAGCTTTTCGATGCCTGGCGTTGAAATTCGGGGGTAGAGTCCCTGTCTCTGGAGAGTGTAAGGGACTCGGTAGCCGCCTTCGCGCTGCCTGCACTAAGGGGAGCGAGGCACTATTAGCAACAGTGGAGGATTGCCTGGTGTCATGAGGCGATCTCGAACGCGAACGCCCAGAGGACACTGACTCGGTGGACCGTTCTCTACGTGCCTCTTTCCTGGAACTCGACGTGCGCGTCGAGTCTCGGTTGGACCTTTGTTTGCTGGAAGTGGTGTGGGCCGCGCTCGTGTCGCCGGGGGTCTTCCCCATAGCTGCCCTGCCGGACAACCTTCCGAGGTTGGGGACTTGCGCTTGGCTGTCCATCGACGCCACATTGCCCTGGCCGTCCGAAAGTACGGCGTTGCTGCCATCGCTGAAGGCACCCTCCGCGGCCATGGCCTCTTGTCGCCTGGCGTGGTGGGCCCAACGCTTTGTCGAACGGTCCTTAAGGGTCTTCGGTTAAAACCGACTGCACGCTCTTCAATTCGCCTCGGGGTGGTCCCTCGGCAAGCAGAGGTTACACGTGGCGTGTGTCAACCCAAGGATACTTGTGGTTGCACTTGGGGCAAAATTGAAAAGGGGTACCCTCCATACGCACCCTGTGGCAGCGGGCTGGGAGTGTAGGAATACAGGTAATGTACCTATATTAATCAGAGTGTAGGATATGTGCCACCCCCCACTCTCCCTACTTGCATGGCCGAGTCCAGAGGACTTTCGAGGCCCGGGCCGAGGCCAGAGGCCTTCCGAGGCCCAAATCTGTCGCTGTAGTCCGACGGTCGAATTTTCTCCAATCCGGCGTCGAGGTTCGGAGAATCGACGTATAGGTGGAATAAACGGGGAAATATATAACAATATTTGCAAAATCTGATTAAGTCAGGGAACTCCGCTCAGTGCTTCCGACCAGCATGGCGGAAAAAAACAATCTGAGGGTCCTAGACGCGTGAGGGATAATGGGTACAGTGGACGTCACACTAGGGATAGTATTACTGGCACGCCCTGTGTCGCCGCCCATTTTCGAGTTTCGAAAAACAAACTAATACTCCGCAGCTTCCACTAGATGTCGGCCTATGCACAGCATGTGATCTAAGCAGATTCCACAAGCCTCAGAAATATATATACAAACACGCTGGCGCTTGCCACAATCTATTCACTATAAGCTTAAAGCTAGCTGATTACTTTGCTGCTTGTGTTTCTTTTGCATCTGTACACGTGTAAAATAACTTGATATCTTCATCCGTTTCTGTGGCATAAGCTTCTTCAACTTGATCCCAAGTTGTCACTTATCTTTATTACTTTCTTGATGCCTTATAGAATATCTGCATTCTCTGGTCACTGCATCTCTTCTACATACGTCATTCTCAGCACCATGTAACATACTGGCAATGGTTAGTGACATTACCATTCATCCTTACCGCTTATTAGCTCCTCTTCTTCAGGGATTTCATTCAGATGGCTATTATATTTCCGTGTATACAGATATGGTTTTCTCAAAGGGGACCTTGGCTCCCAGATTCTCTTAGGTACTGGCACTTTCACTGGTACTGGACTGAGTCCATACTCTGCTCTTTGCCGATTCAACTGTTCTGTGTATGTCACATACTCTGGTTTCCAGCATACAGGTAAAAGGGGCGGGTTGGTTGAGGTGGGGGTACTTGGCTCCTCCTCTACACTTGTTTGAATGACTGAGGTCATATGTTTCTCTATCATTTCTACTAGTTATGTGGTACACTACTGTGTACTATACTGTGATGAAACTGATAATGCCATCACTCCTCCATGTTGAATGAAGCACAGGAAAGGAAAGCCCTGGCATTAGAGTATACAAGGCACACGCGATCCTGACCCTGCGGGTGGCTATAAGAGGGAGGATCACATGGGGGCAGGGGGTGACCTTCAAGGGGCTGGTGCATGATTGGATGAGACATGGTATCCCCTCCCTTTCCCTTTTAGGGATGGCCCTTCTGTTCCCCATGCCTTAATGGCCTATTGTCATGACTCCCTTCCACCACCCAGGGAACCCAATGTGGTGCATATCCTCCCCTACGTTGTGCATAAGTTACCTAGAACTATCACTTTTATGAATACAAAAGGTACATAGAGCAATGAAGATCACTGGCAGTGAGAAGCACAGAACGCCGTCTAGTTATAGGGAACCACTGATAGGTGCAGGAACATTTAAAAAGTACATCCAGCATTGCGGGAAGAGAGACTGCTGCTTGGAGGAGTCCTACAGAGCCAAGACCGCCGAAGAGGGAAGTGAAAGGGGGCAAGAGGACAACGTGGGGAGAAGGACTCCCTGGTCGCGCTGCCAGAATCAACCTCTCGTTAGAGCTCCAGACCTGTGTTCCATGTGATTTTTTTAATTTATTTTTGTAGGTCACCCAACGAAAAGAAAAAAAACGGCCTACAAAAAACAAAAACAAAAAAGCACTTTTCTTAGCCCCTCACCCATCCCACCCCCCTGGTGGGATTAACTCAAAATCGGGGTGGTTCTACCTCTGGAATGGCCCTCCCTCATCCCCCACCAAAGACTCCCCAATCTAGAAACATACACAAACACACACACAAACATACCCGTTCTCCCTCGACGCTGCTTCCAGGACCTGGCATGCCTGTCAGCCACTGCGCACACTCATGTGCGGCAGGGGCATGACAGTTCGATTTATAAAGACCGCTCTGTGTGGTCACGAAGCGGCCTTTCTAAATCTATTTCTTTAAGTTGTTTTTTTTTTTTAAACAACCTCACCACTTAGGAACCCGGCCTGGCTGGGGAGCAGTCGCAGACATGAAGCTAGCTCCGGAAGTGACTATGCCCAAAAAGTCAGAAACCGTGGGAGAGTAGTAGCGTGAAACAAGAGGCGAGGGAAGACTCCTCCAAAAAGTGAGATCTCGGTGGAGAAGCGACTGGGAAGTAAGCGGCAAAGATGCGGCCAACCATCCAAGAAATCCAAACGCCACAAACCGGATGGAGGGAAGCCCCTCTCCCCAAACATAGTGCACTAGAGAAACAGGCACGCTAAGGGAGCGACAGGTGCTGGATGGCCGGGAGGTTACAGGGAACTGTAAGAAAAGAAGAACTGGGCGAAGGACCCCAAAGGGGGCAGTAAGCCAAAGAACTTGTGATTAATACTGCCAAAGCGGGAAACCAAGGCATTATTATGAAAGCAGGTGGCCATTAAATGTCAAACCCACCACCAAATACTTAACCAGGCACAGTGAAGTTTGCAAGTGTGCTGAGTACACCAGGCAAAGCTAAGTTGCTTAAACTAGAAGTATCTTTTGTTGTTTTTCATTGAGCACTATTGTGTTGGTGAAGAGAAAACCTGGGTATGGGAACATTGCCTTAGAACTGTGGATTGTATCCATTGGAACGTTTGTGTTAAAGTTACGCCATTACTTTTGAACTTGAACTATTTGTGCACTACCAAGACTAAAGACATTACCCTTTTTCGCCTTAGAATTAAGTTTAGAGTGTGAGGGCCAGAATAGGATTTCGGACACAGGATATTTTGATTTGGACATCTTGACAACAGACAGACCCTTAGTTTTTGTTGCACTAGAGGAACACCTCCTAGCACAGGGACACTGAGGCCTTTTCCAACCCCTTATTTGTTGAATGAAGGTTTATAGCCAGAACTATGAGCTCTCTGTATCTGCCTCTCATTACTGGCTCCTCATAATACACAGAAGGGACACTGCTCTGTTGTTGAAGTGGTCCCTTCGACAGGGAAAAGGAGCGATAGCTTGTCCACACCTATGGTCACTGGGTAAGATCACTTAAGAAATTGGATATCATGTCTATTATCGGGCAAAATTGTCTAAGGGTTAGTAATTTCTCAGACGACAGTGCACAATCATCAGCAACTAGTATGTGTGTGCGTAAAGATACAATCCCTCCCTCCACTGTGTTTGGATCCTGCTTGCCATCCTTCTGTGTCTTAGGTTCCACCTTTGAGAAGAAGTCATGCCATTGTGCTTTATTGTGTGTATGTGTGCCCTTACAGTGACATTAACTGAGTTAAAGACTATTCTTAGATGACCAGAAAGGACCTCCAGCAAGAGCTGGGGGAGGTCCCAGGGTCTACCCTACCAGAAAACTTGTCATGCTTGATCCATTGATAATCAGGTGCACCCTATAATGCAAGTGTGTCCTGTACAACCCAAGGACAAGCCTGGTTAGAACCAATTTAATTCTTCATTCAATCTTTTTCTTTCTCAAAGCCCCAAACTCCTCCTTGCTGGCCAGCGTGGGCTGACCAGGTCTATAATCTGCATGCCATCTTTTGTAGCTCCTTGACACTGCAGGTTGCACCACCATAATAATGTTCACCTTCCATGAGATGGTCTCACCTACAGTCATTTCCTTAAACGGGCTAATAATTTGCTCAAAAACCTACCTACTGGAGCAATATTCTGTCTGCTGGGATAGTCAGCTCCTTGGCTAAGAACAAAATCTTTTTGTTAATTTTCTGAGGAATGGTCTGGCGTCACCAGAAGGTACGGGGTGGTGTGTGGCTGCAGCAGGAGCTTGAGGGTGGCCGCAGGAGGTTGGAGCTGGCAGCACGATGTACAACAGAAAGCAGGTTCCAATGCGATACATTGCGTGCACAGGAAAGTGACAGTATTGGAGGGGGGAGATGATCTTGGCATGTTCCAGGGACAGGTCCAAAACGAAGGGCAGTCAGACTGTCCAACGTACCAGGAGGTGGGCAGGTATGGATGGGGGATGTACACTAGAAGCTCGTAAAAGAAAATCTCGTAGACGAGGACAGTGCATTGTAAATGGGTGCATTACTAATAAAAATCAAAGACATGCACATTCCATTATATTTATAGATTGTCATGCAGCAGAAATGTTAACTTTTAAAAAGGCACTTGCTTACCGTTTGCATCATGTAACAGTTAATGTACACTGACAGCGTTGAATCGCACGACATGTCGAAGAAATACAAAGCTGTCACGAACACGGAAGTAAAGCAGGTGAATGTCTAGATTGTTAATTGTGAGAGAAAATGAACGCTTGGAGACGGAGATTCGAAAGGAAGTGTTGTAGTATATTGATTTAAGTAATAAATATAAACATAACAGTGAACGGTTCGAGAACATCGAGGTAAGTGTTTGATAAGTTAATACTGAATAAGAACTCGATTGAGAAAAAATGTCTTCAAGTTTTACTTTGTAGAGAAAAAAAAAATGTAATTGGAGGAGGCAAAATATATTATTTCCAACAAAGGAAAAAAGCAACTGTGCCATAAAGGGTACATTTCTGATCAGGAACGGAAAAAAAAACGAAAAAGCTTGGTGGAAATGCACAATGTACACAACCAATGACTGCGGAGGAAGGGCAAGTACTGTGAATGATCTAGTGAAATTTACAACTGGTCATAATCATGAACCGGATGCATGTAAAATAAAAATAAAGGAAAATATTCAAAAGATGAAACAAAAATCACTAAGCGAGGATGGAACGGCGGGACAAGTGGCCAGAGAAATCCTGGAAGAACTTCCCTCTACCTTGCAGGAGATATGGCAGGTTTGCATTCATTAAAGCGCACGCAAAGTAATTTATAAGAGAAAAGTGAAAAGCAAATACCCAAAAATACCAAAAAGCATGAATGAATTAGTAATACCAGTGGAAATGAGGCATACCAAACAAGGTCATAGATTTTTACAATTTGATAGTGAAACACGAGGGAATAGATTTTTAATTTAAGCATCTGATGAAAATCTAAAGCGACTATCGACGAGCACCACTTTGATGATGGACGGGACGTTTAAAAGTTGCCCAAATCCATTTGCCCAACTATATAGTATGCATGGAAATGCAGATTCTGATTTCTACCCTATGGCATATATATTAATGAGCAACAAAACTGAAGTCATACAAGGAAGCATTTGGACATTAAGATTAATGCAATATTAAGGAAATGAATCAAAAATATACATTCGACTTTGAATTAGCTGCAATCAAAAGTATATTAAACATTATTCCTGAGTTTTTTCCATTTTAGCCAAAGTGTGTGGAGAAATATTCAACGGTATAAGTTACAGAATAAATATGTGCGCGATTGTGAGTTTTAATTTCACTTCAAACAATTGGGTTCTTTGGCCTTTGTACCGAGAGACGGAGTAATTCAGGCATACATGACCATAATAAATCAAGACTATTACAAACACAATGAAAAAGAAATGAGTAATTTTTGTTAATTACTTTGAGGATAACTGGATTGGAAGCCAAACACGATATGGTGGAAAACAGCCCAATGTGAGGGTAGTATGATGGAATTGCCATGAAGCAATACTTCATGGAACAGAAAAAAACCAACAACAAGTTAGAGGGACGGTATCATGCCCCAAGTGGAGCCATGGGACAGAATGAACCAACACTTGGACATGTTTGCATGTAATAACTTTAGAGCAAGGGGTGCAAGAAACAACTACAATACAAAAACATGTGTGGCAAAAATTTACAAAACTAAAAGTGTTCAGAATAAAGAAACATTTAAAGAAATTGCTGAAAAATATACATTATTTATAATTGATTGTATTTCAAGCCTTGCATTCAAAGTGCATTAATTGTACTGTAAATACGAAAAAAGGAATGGAGAAAAACTTGAAATTAAACCAAATTATTTAAAAAAGGCATTGGAAATGTTTATATTTTAGATTTATTAATGAATTGTTATATTTAGGTTATCATATTGCTGAGTATAATATTTTCTATGTATTCAATAAAAGTGTTTATTAAAACTAGTCTAGGGTCCTCAATACAAGTTTGCCGTTCCGGAAACAATGGTGCCGGTAAGCTTACCGACACCGTTTTTTCTGGACCGGAGAACTACGAGTCCGCCTGCCGGAGCGGCTGTGCCCATCAGGGTCTGCCCTGTCGGGCACAGCGGCTCCGGCAGGCAGACTATTCCCCATTCCTATTGAGTCATATGGGACTCAATTATAAAGGGGAATTACAATTTACCAGCCCCCAACTTTCCGGAACGCCAGGGTTGTAATACCCCGGTGTTACTGGCAAGAAAGGTACCGGTACATTTTACAAGTCCAGCGGCAACCCGCCGGTTGCACCAGCAGGGTTACCCCCGGACTTGTAATGAGGCCCTATGCAATTGTATTGAAGGTGCATGAATAATAATGGTCAGTAGATGGCAGCATAAACAGAAAATACATTAATTCGGAAAAAAAGAAACTAACGAGAAGAAAGAAAGTTCATTACTATTGTGTCCGTATTACCTTTACTGTATTCAATATTATGGGCATACAATCTTTATGTGCTGGCAATATTAGAGATTTTATTGGATTCGATATTTTAAATAGGAGATTTTCGTTCAATACCATTGACGGGAGTGCAGTTCAGGTGGCAGCAACAGGTATCCCGTCCCATTGGGCTGAGATGACACCCCGATATCTGGCAGGCCCCTTGTTGTGGTAGATGCTTTTGGGAACAGTGTAAATTGAAATATCATGCCTGTCCCAGATTTGAATATTCAGAAAGGGTGTCTGCAGTGCTGAAGATAATCCACATCACAGTGGATTCTCCACAAGCACCTGGTCTTCATAAACAGATTGTCCAGAATCATGTGTTATCCTAATCATGCATATTTCAAGCAGAAACCCCAGAAATGGTGAAGAAACACATACGTAATCAGCCGATTTCCAGGTTCTTGCGACCAAACGAGAAAAAGGGCCTTTGTGGTGTCGAGTCATTTCTTGATTTTAATTTTCCACTTGGAAACAAGGACTTGACCCCTGATTCAAGAGATGTTGCAGAATCACTCGAATTAGTCTCAATGTCCAAATCTGCTGATGTCAGCACATCAATTATTTTCCATTCACTGCCAGGGCACGAGGGAGGCCTCCACTGGAGCGAGTGTTCTTGTTTAGCTTACCTGTGTAAAGTAACCTAATACAACTTTCAGGCAGAGGAATGAGAAACACAAACCACAACCTTCCAGGCGGCTTATCAGCAGAGCATTTTATTTTAAAATAATGATAATTAAAAAAACACATTTGTAAGGTTTTGGTCAAAAAGAATAAGTTCACCTTGTTATTTCCATGACAATATACAACAGAAGATAAACGAGGCGATCCTCTGAGTTTGGACCTCCCGGACAGCCCATTTGGATGCTGCTGCACTGCATCCTATTGTGTCGCCACCCATGCAACAACCACACAAACCAAAGCAGCCTTTCGTCCACCATGAGTACAGGCAGCAATATAAATTATTTTAGGTATATTACACACAGTAAATAAAAAAAAATAAAAAACAACCTGCTTTCCCTCGCGTAGCCGGTGCTCATTGTGCAAGACTTCCGGCCCAGTCAATCTTACCCAATCCCCCCTCCCCCTATCGCTGCAAAGATCATAAAACAAGAAACCCGATTGCACAACTGTCCCTTGCCCCCAGAAGAAGTCCTGTTCATAGGCAGTTATGCCACATTTTCCAGAAATCATGTGCTCTCGAGAAAGATGGCCCATTTCCATCTTCGTGCGAGCTAACTATTCAGCCTACAGTGGCTGCAAAAAGTGTAAGTGCTGATAATTTAAGATCGGCAAGCTGTTACTTCCCGCTGCTCCGTTCAGCTTTCCCTTTTTTCGACAACTGTGGTGGAGGAGCCAGTCTCCTCTACCCATTTTCAGTTGGTGAGAGTCAGCGAGAAAATTGTCTAATTCCCAAAGGAACTTCTGTCCTCCGAGTCAAACCCAAATCTTTACCATGCACTCTTTGTACCCCCTGCTGTGCCAAATATTCAATAATGTGTCATCAACCTACACAGGATATTGAGCACCACTGTGAGCTCAGCAAGGGTTGGTCTCCCACAAAATACCCATCTTCCATGTAGAAAATGTCCATCCCCCTGTACAAAATATAATCTGTTGGATTCCACAAAATGTCTGCATGTCTCCTACAAAAATGTCCCAGTATGGACCACGACACAAGCATGAACAGGAAAAGAGCAGGGTCCACGGATCCCCTCACTTATGAAGTGGGCGGTAGAAAGCACAATCCCTGACAATCACTGCGTTGATGGGCCTGCTTGGTGTCACAGCGGCCAGCAGGCTCAGAAGATCCCACGTGACAAAGCACTATTAAAAAATTCATATCTATATATAGAAAGGAGAAAATCTGTTAGTTTGTTACTTTTACCGTTCCACCAACCTGCACTAAATTTTGCAGTTACCCGTTAGGAACCTCTAGACATTACTAGCTACATGACGTTTGGACACCCCAGCCCTTTCACTGGATTTCAACCCCTTCACACATGTGACCGTTGCCGCAAATCGGCAAAACATCAATGTGGTCGTAGAAGAACTGGACAAAGCTAATTTCAAGCGCTTCAACGTGAGGAATGAAACTCAAAGCCTCAAAAACCCAGTGGTCGAAGTGCAAAAAAAAGAAGTAGTGGAACTATGTTCCCTATTGGCCTGCACCACTCTTCACAAACCCCATCACCACGCACCCTCCCACGCACAATACAAACCCCAAAAAACATTCTCCTGCTGTTTAGGGGAACACTCAGTGCAGTGCAGTGCACTGAAAGTGAACATTTTAACTTCTTCCTGCACTTTTGTTTTTTAAAAAAACTGCTCCGGAACGGTTTCTTTTTAAAATGGAAGTATCGGAACAGTAAAACTTAAATAAAGAAGTAGAGTAGCATCGCTCCCGCCCACTTCGACCACTGCAAAAACCACATTTCAAGGCCCTACGACGCACCATTTCTGAGAAATGTGCACGGCAATGCACTGCAACAGTGTGAGGCGATGGGTGGGGAGAGCACACAGAAGGTCCAACTATGCTCCAGCACGCCAACTCTCGCCTCGCCTCTCCACGCCTGCTCCAGGGTATTTAAGCCAGCCACATGCACCCATTCTCAGTGCAGTTTACTTCAGAATGCAAAGCAAATCAAGCGATAAGCGACTCCGAACAGCGACCTACACGATCAATGATTTTCAACTGATGAGTCTTACCATGTCTGCAGAGTACAGTTACTTTTTGCTAGTGAATATATAAAGGAGCCTTTCCCAATTGTGACCCCTTCATGGTGTGGAAAGCATGTGTCCCCTCTCCTGCCCCACCCAAAAAGGCATCTATCTACCACAGCCTATGGTTTTACTCAGTGGCGTCGCTAGGGGGGGTCCTGGGGAGGGCGGGCTCCCCCTGTGAAACCCTGTGCCCCCCGCTTGTGTTCCCCCTACCTAAAACGAGCAGTGACCATGTTCTCCCCCTACTTTTGTCTGTGTCCCCCCTACTTTTGTCTTTGTCCCCCTCGGTGCCCCTCCTAAATTTGATTCCTGGCGACGCCACTGGTTTTACTGCATGAACACTGTGCTTTACAAGTACAAAATACAGCTCCCTTGTCCACTGTGTACAAAAATAACCCCCACTTGACCCATCTTTTGAGGTGGGTCACTACAAGATTCCCCTTATCACCCCATTCAAATCCCGGATTAACCAGACAAAAACCTCAAGCATGATGCCTCACTGCCCTCCACTAGTCCACCTGGCGCCTTCCAACTTTTCGTCTCAGATCTGAGTGTCCGATGCAGCTAGGGGTGGGATTTGGTCGCCTATAACCTGTAAAAGCATGCTTCCGCTCCAGAAGTCTAATAAGAGGTTATTTGCTCCGAAGCAACTATTGCGTCTGTGTAGAGAAGAACAAATTACTTACCTCTCTGTAATGTTATTTCTGAGCAATGTTCCTCCCTCGGATTCTGGCATTATAAACTACCTTATTGGAGTGTGCTCCATGCTTTAATTAGTGTTTCTTCGAAGTCAGACTTCATAGTCTGTTATTGGAGGCATAAGACATTTCACTCACATGAACCACACCAGCTGTTTGCCTTGATGAAGGACAATATGCCTGAAATGCATTTTAGCACACTTGCATAGGCCACCACAAAGTGGTCATACTGGTTTGATGTAAAAACAGTGTTTTTTTGCCTCAATTGTTTGGTGTTTTTCTTATGTAATGAAATAATCCTAATCTACTTTTCAATTGAATGTAAATCTAGTGGATACGCTAGGCAAAGACTGTGCGACCCTCACCACTGGCTTTTCCAGCCTAGGTCCACAGCTTTGCCTCCCACCGATTCCTCATCTTTGATACTCATCTTCCAGCGCAGCCGCTCTTCAGAAACGTTTTAGCTGCCAGGGGACATGAGAATATATTGAGGCGCTGCTCTCTGTGACCTTATTTCCAGCTATTTTCCCCGGCAGTTGGACTCAGGCGGACTGCAGAACCAAGGTGTATCAGCGGGACAAGTGGGGAGGGTGATGTGGATTCTGTGGGAGGAACATCCATCAGAAAAAACATTACAGAGTTAAGTAATTTGTTTTTCTAGTTGATTCCTTCCTCTGATGGATTCTCATCTTTGATAGATTCCCATAGTAGTACATGGATTTAGAGGGAAGATTGCGAGGAAACCACCTAAACCAGAAAACTCTGCCAAAACAAGCACCCTGTCATGACTGAGAATCCAAGCAGTCATTTGCAAACATGTACAAAGAAGCCCATGTAGCCACCTGAAAAATTTCCAGAACAGGGACTGCACGTTGCAGTGCCAAGGTGGCAGCCAGTTCTCTTATAGAATGTGTACTGAGACCCCACAGGCATGTCCTTACCTGCCAGATCATAGCATTCCATCATGCAGAGGATGATCCACCCTGACAGGGCCCGTTTGATCACAGCCCTACCAGCACAACCAATGAGGAGCTGGTCATCTTTCCTGGTCTCTCGTCTGAGAGTATTAGTACCCCAGGGCCCACACTGGGACCACCTGATGGAACTTTTACTCTACCTTGGAAGGGTGAGGCAGAGGAAAGAAAACGGGTCGATGAATTGTTTGAGATGGATGGAAATCAGAGACAACCTCCGCAAAAGAACTATGTCTCACTCTCATCATCACCCTCTCATTGGAGAAAACCAAATAGGGAGGTTTAACTGACAACGCCTGGAGTTCACTCACCAGTCTAATGGAAGTGATGGCAGACTGCAAAATCAACTTAAGAGTAAAGAGTCTTAAACAATAACAGGGGACTCGAATGGAGCGCTCATAAGAAACATGAACACTAAATTTAAGCCCCACGCCGGAACAAACTGGCATTGGGGGAACTGATTATATAATCCCTGCAGGAATTGCATGACCGTGAGAATTGTGTAAAAAGAGCTCTTCTCCCGGTCCTCTTGAAAACTGAGATGGCAGAAAGATACACCTTCAAAGTGCCCATCTGCAAACATGTTGTGCCAAAGAAAGCAGAAAATCCAGAACAGAGAATGTGGCACAGGTAAGAGGATACAAATCCCTCTCCTGGTGCCAAACTGAAAACCTAGGCCACACCTACAGGCATAAATGGATTTGGTGGCGGGTCTCTTTGCCGAGAGGAGCACATCCAGGACGCCCTCCTTCAAATCCCACTCCTTATATCTCAACCTTTTTAGCAGCCAAGCATGAAGGTTCAGGCTGTTGAGGTTGGGATGCAGGATTCATCCCACTGATTGGGAGAGGAGGTAGACGAGGTCACTCTGTTGAAGGCACCAGGAAGGGCAGCCGGAGATGTCCAACAACTCCGGGTCCTACGTTCTCTGGGGGCCAATTCAGAGCAATCAAAATCATAATGTACACGAACACGCATAGCCTCCTGAAGACCAGCGGTATAACAGGGCCCTAGAGCAGGTTGAAATTCCACGAGTTAAAGCAACCGCTAGAGTACCCTTTCATGGAAAAGTCCCTGGCGCAGAATCGCCTGCACTTCCTGTCCACACTGGAAGCGAAGAGGTCCATCTGAGGAGTCCATGAACAGAACTTCCTGACAAAGCTCCCACATATGGGAGGCCAAAGTCTCAATGCTCAAGGCATCCACAATCACATTCTCTCTGCCGGCCAGATGAGCTGTAGTCAGAGACCCGCTGTTCTCCAGAACGACAGTCGCAATGCTTCTCTGCACAGAGGCAAGGAGCCCACCCCTGTGTCGTCTGTCAGGACTGGTCCAGTCCTGTTCTGTGCCCAAAAGGGAGGAAAGCAACAAGGGCCAGCCTCAACACTTGCAACTCAAGCAAATTGATATGTTGCCAGCATTCCGCCGGAGACCACAGGTCGCTCTCCATCAGGTCTCATGGGTGAGCGCCCCAGCCTTTCAAGGACATGTCTGTGGCTTAAGTCAGTTAGGGCCAGGGTTGATGAAACAAACTCTTTCAGTAGGCTGTTTCTCTGGGACCACCATTCCAAGTCTCTGGACACATTCACTGAGACCAGAGGATTTGAGTTCAGTCCCTAAATCTGAGACCACTGACAACCGAGAAGCCACTGCATCGACCTCATGCATAGCCGGATCTCTGGCACTCCATAAATGCACCTGCTGGGTGCAAGTGCATAAAAGCCGAGGCAGGAACTCTTCACTGGGACTGAAAGACACGTACCAGCTTGGAGATGTTTGCTACTTGATCCTTGGACGGGAAGGCCCTGCCCAGGCGAGTGTCCAAGAGCACCCTGATAAACCAGAGGGACTGCACAACCCGACACTCTGAAGTTCAGGGAGAGTCACAAGCTATGCAGCAGGCACCACGTCTGATACAAACATGCTGATGACTGGTCTGGGGTGCAAGCTCGGATGAGCCAGTCATCCAGATAGTAAAAGACGGGGATGCATTACCTTCTGAGACGGGTTGCAGCCACTGCCAGCAGCTTGGTGAATACCTGGGGTGCCGAGGAAAGTCCAAACATCAGGACCTTGGATGTGGGATTCCCCACTGTGAATCTCAGGTACTTCCTGTGCTTCTTTAGGATCAGCAGATGGATAGGTATCCTGGATTTCCAGGGAACCAGCCAATACTACAGGTTGAGGGCTTGAAGGGTTT
Source organism: Ambystoma mexicanum (assembly GCF_040938575.1). Classification (NCBI taxonomy): domain Eukaryota; kingdom Metazoa; phylum Chordata; class Amphibia; order Caudata; family Ambystomatidae; genus Ambystoma; species Ambystoma mexicanum. Next base: position 1,120,031,694 of record NC_090923.1, on the reverse strand, counting down.
GGGCTAGAGTGACCATCTTTAACTCGTCTTTGCATATGTACAGGTTTAAAAGCTGAAGATCCAAGATAGGGCGTAAGCCATTGCTGTCATTTGCACCAGAAAATAAGTTTAGTTCCGTTCCTTGCCTTGTTCTAAGCAGGGAACTAAATCTATGGTCCCCTTTTACCAGAAGCTGATGAACTGCCTCCAGTAGGGGTGGTCCGGAAGGAAGTACCAGGTTGTCTGGTGGGTGTTGAGCAAAAGGGAGACAGTAGCCCTGGTGGACGACCTGTAAGGCCCAGGCATCGGAGATGGTAAGAATCCATTCCCTGGCAAACTGGGAAATTCTGCCTCCCACAGAAGGTAGGTGGACATCTGATTCACAGGGGGATCTGCGGAGGGCATGGTAGGGGCTGAAAAAGTTTCCCCTAGGAGCACCTCTTGCTCGATCCCTGTTGTAGACGCGCAGCACTTGCTTGCCAGATGGAGCTGGACCTTTTCCCCATTGTGTGTAAAAAGCAAATGGGAAAAAACCCGGCCTCTGTCCCTGGAGGTTGCAGGCTGCTGCTGCTGAACTGCTTGGTTCAAAGACCTAGCAGGCGCCTTAGAAACCTGGAACTTCTGGAGGGACTCATTGACCTTTGTCCCAAAATGGCGATGCAATCAAATGGAATGTTCAGGAGACTTGCCTGGACATTCGGAGCGAAGCCCAATGTACACAGCCATGAATATCTCTGTACAAAGTTCCAGTGGCCTTATTCGAAGCCACACAGTTGGCAGTATCCAGCCCAAACTGCTGGATCTTTCGAGAAGTCTCCCTGACATCCTTTACTAGGGCTTCAAAACCATCCTTCATGTTATCTGCAAGGATACGTTCAGCCGCCTCCGAAAGAACAGACCAAAATGCCAAAAGTAAATGTGGCCAAGGGGCAGAAGGCATTGATAGATCGAAGGCCCAGGCTGCCTGATCCAAAGACCTTTCTTCACCAGGCATCCAGTCTCTTGCTCTTCCGATCCGGAAGCAAAGACAGAAAAGACTTCAAGTTTGCCCTGACTGCATGGACAACTAAGCTCTCTATGCATGAGCAGACAGGAATCGCGGGTCCGAAGTGGCGGCCCTGTGCTTCTTGGCTATGTCTCAGTCCACCATAAAGACTGAGGCTGGCTTAGACCAGAATTCTAAGCTTGGCCCCACTACTGCCCGTTTAAAGGACAGTAGGGTCTCTGGGAAGTCACTAACTTGCCCTGGGTTAAAGGTTGTCTCAATCCAAAAGAAATGGGACACACATTCATTATAAAACAGCTTTCATCCGTGATATGAATGAACCGCAGGGAGTGGAGCATACACCAGAAGCAGAGTAGTGCCAGGGACGATGAGTAAAGGGTTGACGCCAGAAGACAGGCGTCGGCAGACGGAGTGGTCTGGCCTCTAGGTGGATCCTTAGCAATTTTTGTCATGGCCAAGCCCACGGCGTATGGTTCCAATATTTTGTGGAGTCTCTGCCAGCTCATCTGAGCACGGTTGACTCTGAAGCCACCAGCACCCTGGCAAAGCCATCAAGCATCGAAAGGCCTCACAGGATTTGGTGGGGAGAGGTACCCGAGGTGCCTGATCCTCAGGAGTCCCTGCATCGGTGACTCCTTTTCCTCAATACGGAAGATGGATGGTATTTTGAAGAACTGCCAGGGGAACGAGACCTCTTGCAGTGCTTCTTTTTCATCTCGTCCTTGTGGACCAGGGACCCTTCTTCGAGATGACCTGATGTGGACTGCAGTACCGAGCTAGTTTGTTTGTCATTCTTCTCCTGGTGGAGAGAGGTGAACAATTTCGCCACCTTGGGGTGCACAGGCTGGAACCACCGGCTATGCTGTTTGTCGGGCACCTCTCTGAGGAAGTAAAGGCAGACCCTGAGAGGATGCGAGATGGACATCCGACATCCGCAGTCGATGCAGAGTTTAAAATCTGAAGACTTCGAGGTATTCAGCATGACGTAGTAAAGGAAAAGCAGAGCACTTCAGAAAAGCGATGTTGCAAAGGCAAGCAGAGCTTGCGGACAAAAGAAACTAAGGGTACGAAGCGCGGCACCCCTTACTGGCCCCAAAATCATAGTTGGAGAGTATTGGGTAGAGCAGACGCAAAACCGTGCCAATGCCCCTGGCGGGTGAAACATTTCTTAAGAACTACTGCGCTGGGAGATGATTCTTAAAGATGAGGAATCCTTCGGAGGAAGGAATCCATTGGAATATAAGCTTTATCATTGGAGCAGCCAGAGTTGTCCAATTCAGTATAGTCTCACCCACCCCCTGCTTTAAAGATTAAGGGACTATGAATTGTTCGAAAAGGCAAGCTTTTTAGGAGCATCTTAAACCAACACTTGGTCTGATAAATATTTAGGACAGCATCACTTTTCCATCAAACGATGGAAGGAAAAATAGACGTACATGTAGAGGAACCCTGTAATTTTGCGTTCTACTGAAACTGACTGTATTTAAATCTTGGTATTTTGAATGAGACTGGTTAAGTCCAGATCAGAAAGAGCCTCATATTGCTGGACTTTGCAAAGTGTGCTGAGACTGCAGATGGGTAGTGCATTCATATCTCTCTCCCATTAGTAACACCAGATAATGCTTGAAGGAAGCATGAATCTGCTGTAGTCACCAACAGCTGATAGATGTAGGCATGAAAGTATGGACTGGGCCAGACAGGTCTTCTCATAGTGTCCCTAGGATTGCCTCAATGGGTCCAGTGTCCCAAGATTGAATGGAGGTTCGTAAGAACCTGTGCTAAAGTTTAGCTGATCAGTTACAGCCTCCAAGTATAATTCGGATAAGCCCAACTCGAAAAGACAGCTGTCATTTTGTTCCCGATTTCTTTTCTAGAAAAAAACAGCTATGTGAAACATCACTCCAACAAATGTACCAAAAGCTCCAGCAATGTGCTCCTTCATGCAAGATAGGTCTGTTTACCCATTTCAATCTTTTTGGTTATATTACCTTCAATTTTCACTGTGATGGTTCTTGGCATTTTGCCATTGGTGTTTTGTAAACTTAATGTCGTTGTTCCAATATAGATGTTGACAGTAACTCTGCTATTGGAAGTCGCAGACTGAGTTCAAAGAGGACCATATTTAACCCTGCTGAGAAACGAGAGGCTATTCTGTTCTGCTAGAACCGCTCAAATCCCCTTACTACTGTACGGAAAAAGACAAAATGCTTAGTTTTAGGATTCTGGGACAAAAGGCTCAACCAGCATTCAGTAAGTTGTAACAGAGCAGGCATGGCATCTTCTGGAAAATCGTTCATAGCTTCTAATTCTTCACTCCTCAAGCACCTACTACCCATAATCCATTTTAGAGCACGTTCCCAAAAATGTTAAATAAAAAAGGATGCTCTATTCAAGGAGTCAGAAATCCTTTTGGAGCCAATGTCAACACAAGGCATTCTAAACCTATAGAGCAGAGGTCCTCCATGATACGATTTGAGAGAGTGATTGGTGGGTGAAGCTCACCAAGGAGGAGGAAGGTGTCCCTTAAATCTCTAGGGAGGCCTCAATTTGGCTAACACATTGATCAAAGAGAACAGCGAGATTTTCTGGTCAAACTGGTTCCTTTCTGGAATGAAGTATCTATCAGGAGTAAAAATGTCAGGTTGCATTCTACTAGCCAGGGATAAAAGGTCACCCACTCGATCAGTTCTTCACACGCACATTGCACACCATTTCTTAGTTGCCAAGAATTAATTATCACTCGCCAATGTCGAGTGGACAGTGCACATTCTGGGGCCCATTTGCCACAACCTGTGAACTTGCAGGGTGGACAGTTGGATTCTCTTTAGGGAACCAAGGCGAACGAAAACGACTGTTGTCTGCACACATGCAGAATAAAGCCGGAGGAATAATAAACTGTAATTTCACAGAAGATGGTGGAACGCTAGGCGATTGTGAGCACTGACCAGGCTCAGGCGCCTGGTTAAACTGCATCCCTGAGCCTCAATGAGTTACTAAATGCGGAGCAGCCGGTCCAGTGCAGATAGCAAGTCATTAACTGCAGATGCCAGGCTCCTTCAAGTGGATAGTTGGGAAACATGTGCCTATATTTTAGACTAACGTCCTTCGATTGGGGCGTGAGGGGCAAGTCAAGTTAGAAAAAAATCCTAAACAGTGTGTGCTGGACACCAGACAGATTGGCCTGAAGAGAAGTGGTGTGACATGGCTGAATTCTGTAGGTGTACTTACGCAATGGGATGCTTAGGATCATATGCCATGGGACTGTTGCAACATACCCCTGTTTTGGGAAGTGGGCGTGGTCATCTTGTGTGCGTTCCTTTGCTAGCCTATCCACGATTTTCCTTTCCATTTTCACCTCGGGAGACAATTCTGCCTTGGATTTTTTTGTGGCATCCTGGAAAACGTTTGGTATTTAGCTGTGCTGCAACAGCAAAACAGCAGATCGCAAGGCTGTGGAAAACCCTTACCCGACCCAGCGACGGTGGCTGGATAAGCACCCGTGTAACCTTCCTCAATCGAGAGGGTGGTCCTTAAGCATAAAGGAAGGAACAATCTACTTCTAGACACATGGTCAAGATTCCTTTCCTTACTGGCTACATACATTTCAAATGTTTTAAAACGTTCTATTGCTTAGCCCTGAAAACTGAGCTCCTAGAAACACAAGGTATATAATTGCTATTATATGGATGCCCAATGATTTGGTCTTGGGCTTTTTGCTTGACCAGTAATCGGTTGATGCATGTTCTATAAACTCAATATTTTTCTAATCGTTCGTGAGGAATGGAGCTGAACTGTCAGACACAGTGTTGGAAAAGAACAGGAAAGGTTAACCTTTGGAGAGGATGAATATTGCACTGTGGGGTTTAGCTTCTTTGGATACTTGTGGGCCACCCACCTGGAAACCAATAGCTTTAAATACGTTATGAATAGCAATAGGAAAATAAAAACTAGCAAATGAAACACTGCATCTGAGCACAAACCACTTTTCAGGGGTTCTGTTCTTGGTTTGCTTTAGGGGAGGAACTCTGAACCCCCAGCAGGTTTCATACCATATCAGCACCAACCTCTTCTATAGCAGTCTGCCCGTCAGAGGGCCCCTACACAGCACCTTTTCGTGGCATTCAGATGGCGTTTTATTACCAGCCCGTTTCCCCATTTCCCAAATGGCGACTGAGCGGGAGGCATGCTTTAAAGCAGTGGCCAGGAATGGCAGGCTCTGGCTACGTCCGACATCAACCTTGTTCCGTAAAATGGCGTTTGCCCAAACCGGCTTTGAAACCCCGCGCCTTTGACACGCAATGACGTACTTTAAACAACTGCTCTATTGTTTTGTTTCCCCATTGCTCTTCATGACTGATTATGTACAAGCAGTGGTGGAAATGGAAAAAATGTGGTGGGGGATAGCGGTGCCCGAGGGGTGTGGTCTAGAGGGGGCAGGGCTCGCAGTGGACACCCAGTGTTACATCCGCCCTGCGCAAAGCAACGTGGTGACGCAGGGCGTCTCAATAAAAGTCCCGCCCCCGCGCAAGTGGGGCAGTTCCGGGCCAAGACTCTACCAACATGTGGCGTGTTTCATTTCGCTCCGGCCAGAGCTGCGCCACTGCGGCCTACTTCAGAGGCCCTCAACGTTCTGCCTCTGTGCAGAGCCAGAACGTAACACTGGCGATGAGGGAAACGGGACCCAGCACACGTGCTCGACGCCCTACTAGCTGACTATTCCTGCAGCGACATGCACAATTGTTGGACACCAGGTGGGAAGGGGCACACTAAACCACCCTCCCCATCCCTTCGGCTGCATCGTTGTATTTGTTGTCTGCGGCGGACCCAGGGCGCTACGACACATGACCAACTGGCATCCAGGCACCGTAGGCACCACAACACATCGTGTGAAGCCACCGCACTGGCAGTGCACACGTGCAATCACGGCAGCAGGCACCTGGAGTGAGGCCGCGGTCCTATCGGCTACTGTTTCGTAGGTCGGCCTCGAAAGGGACCACTGACACCTGAAACCATGCACCAAAGGTGAGGACGACAGACACCATCAAGTGACGGTAACACCCCACTATGGCGACCGGCACGTCCACCCCCAGGCCCGGTACGCCCTCCAGACTCACGGCGAATCTGTCGATGTCGTCACCGCAAGCTCGACCACAAGGAAGCTCCTCCACAACGATTCAGCCATTTGACCCATTCACGGATCAGTCATCGGTTGGCCCTCGGTGGCAGCTATGGATGCAAAAATTCGAAATGGCAATGGAGTGCAAGGACATAACCTCCACCAGGAAAATGAGGTTGCACCTGTTAAATGTGGGGGACGAGGTGCTACGAATCTTCAACTCGTTAACCATTGCTGATGGCCAGGACATTTACCAACAATCGAAAGACGCCTTGACGGCCCATTTTCTCCCACAACTCAACCCGGATTATGAAACCTTCATGTTCTGCCTGAAATGTGGTGCAGAAGAGGAAACCTTGGATGCCTACCACACCCGACTCAGGAAGCTGGCGATTTCGTGTGAGTTCACGGATATCGAGAGTGAAATCCGGAGACAACTCATTAACGGCATCCAATCGGAGAAACTAAGAAGGATGGTGCTGAGTGAGAGGAGCATTTCTCTAACACGCATTCTGGAGTTGGGTTGTCAAAGGGAGCTGGCACATGCCACGGCCGCCAACATGGGATTGACTCTTCAAAAACTACAGCCTGCCCTCGCATCATCCACGGTGGCCCATGTCACCAATAGACAGTCCACAAGAGATGAGTCTGGCAGCAACTACGCACCAGCCAAATGGCAGCCACGGATCCCGGGACCTACGGAGTGTGGATGGTGTGGTGGATCGCGTCATGGACGGCGAAACTGCCCGGCGCAAGGACAACATGTGGGGCATGTGGCAGAAAGGACCACTATGCCAAGGTGTGCCGATCATCGGGCGCTCCACTACCGCCTCCACAGAATCCCCAGGAGAAGAGTGGAACCAAGAAAAAGAAGCAAGCGACCGCAAGGCGAGTCGAAACGACCAACTCTTCAACTGAGGAAGAAGGGGATGACGTCACAGGGACTCAAGACTCTGGTAGAGAGCAGCGGACCAAAGGGAGAAAAGTGTACCTGGTGTCAGCTCTGGATCGGGGGCATGCTACGCAGAAGAAAGGGCTCAGGAGGCGCAAATGCCAGGTCACCTTCCAAAACCAGCAGGTATGGATGACCAAAGACACAGGAGCCTCTGTAAATGTCATGCCCACAAGCACATTTCAAACACTGCAACCACGACCAGCCCTCAAGAACACAGACACCCTTCGGTTTGCATATGGATGTAGAAAACCATTACCGGTGGTTGGCAAATTCCGCACCACCCTCAGCCACGGTGAAAACAGGCTACCGTCCAAGATCTACGTAGTAAATGCGGGGATTGAATGCCTTCTGAGTGGCGATGCGGCTGAGGACCTAAGGCTAGTACAGTTCGTCAGTCAAGTCAAGGAAGCCCAAGAGGTCGAAAACATCCTTGCACAGTATCCCAACCTGCAAAACGGGATTGGTTGTTTGAAAGGAAAGACGATCAAGCTCCATATTGATAAGTCGGTCCAGCCAAAGGCCGCCAGACACCAAAGAACCCCATTCCACATGCGTGAACAGGTGGAGATAGAACTCAAAGCATTGGAAGAAGCTGGCATTATAGAAGAGGTAACGGGGCCGACACCATGGGTGTCCCAGATGGTGGTCACGAAGAAACCCAAGCAGCCGGGAAAGGTCCGAATCTGTATAGACATGCGCCTCCCGAACACTGCCATCAAGCGGGAGCGCCACATCACGCCAACCCTCGACGAGATTGTGGCTGACCTCACGGGATCAAGAATCTTCTCGAAGGTTGATTTGAAAGAGGGTTACCACCAGCAGAAGCTGCATAGGGACTCTCGGTACATAACCACTTTTTCAACAAATTTGGGTTTGCGAAGATACAAGCGGCTAAGCTTTGGGATCTCTTCGGCGGCCGAAGTCTTCCAACAGACAATTCAAGAAGTCATCCGGGGCATACCAGGTGTCCTAAATGTGAGTGACGACATCCTGATCCATGCTCAGGACAAAGGAGAACACTCGAGAAGATTACGGATCCTTTTGGGCCGACTAGAAGATGCTGGCCTAACCATCCACAAGGAAAAATGTGAGTTTTTCCAAGACGGAAATTTCGTTTTTTGGCTACAAATTCAGCAGCACTGGCATTTCACCGGACCCTCAGAAGGTTGCTGACATACAGGCTGCGAGTCCGCCCATGACACCCACTGACATGCGCAGTTTCCTGGGGATGGCCATGTACTGTGGGAGATTCATCCGGAATCTGGCCACTCTTTCGGAACCCCTTCGAGAATTTACCAAGCTCAACGCGAAGTGGGAATGGGGGAAAGCGTGCCAGGAAGCATTTGAAAGCATCAAAGAATCACTATCCGTGGACACGAAAATGGCGTACTATGACACCGCGCTCCCGACTGAACTTTGTGGATGCCACCCCTGTCGGCCTGGGGGCCATCCTCATGCAGGTCACCAAAGAGAGTGAGAAGAGACCCATCCCTATGCGTCACAAGCCCTCACAATGACAGAGCAGCGATACTCTCACATTGAGAAGGAGGCAATTGCCGTACTGTGGGGGTGTCACCACTTCCACCTCGATCTGTATGGCCGAAGGTTCACGGCGATCACGGATCACAAACCCCCTCCTGCCAATCTTCATGGGCACGAATAGCCAAATGGCTGCTCTATCTCCAGCGGTACAATTTTGAGTTGGCATATCAGCCGGGGAGCGGCAACCTGGCAGATTTCCTCTCAAGACACCCTCGAGAGGCGACGCCACAGGAGGTTCGGGTGGCCGAAGAGACCGAGGAGCATATCTACCAGGTGGTGCAGGCCATGAGGCCAAAGGCTGTCAGCATCGACGACATTGCAGAGGAAACACGCAAGGACCCATGTTGCGACTTTGTAAAGGATGCCATCATCTCAGGTGACTGGAGGTCCTTCATGAAGAACATCCACAACAGGACTGTGGAAGCAAAGGCGTTCCTCACAGGGATGTTCACCGTACGCCAGGATCTGTCGGTAACAGAGCAAGGATTGCTGCTCCGCGGAAATCGCATCATCATCCAGCCGGGCCTGCAGGACCGAATAGTGGCCCTCGCCCATGAGGGCCACAATGGGATGGCTCGAACAAAGGCTCGAATTCGACACAGAGTGTGGTTTGATGTAAAGGTGGCAAGGCTAGTCAACACATGTCTACCATGCCTGATAACCGGAGCCCCACCTGATCCAGAACCAATCCAGTCGGCGGAACGAGGCTCTGGCAGGTGGGATGCAATAAGCATCGACTTCTGCAAACTACAAGAAGGCCTGTACCTCCTGGTAGCCATTGATGATCACTCCCGATACCCTGAAGTCGAGGTGGTGGAATCCACGGCGGCGGAATTGGTCATCCCGGCCATCGAGAAGATGTTTGCGATACATGGACTACCCACGACGATCAAGAGTGACAACACCGCACCCTTCCAAGAGGAGGAGTTTAAACACTACCTGCAAGAACTGAACATCCGGTATCACCACATCATGCCAAGTTGGCCCCAGGCGAATGGGGATGTGGAACGGTTCATGAGAACAATCAACAAGGTGCTGAGGTTATCAAAAGCTAATGCCAGTCCGTGGAAAGTCGACCTCTATCGTTTCCTGCGAAACTACAGGGTCACCCCGCACAGCACGACCGGTATCCCGCCAGCTGACCTCATGTTCGGCATCGTCATAAAATCGTCCATAGCACATCACCCCAGCCGAAGACCGGACAAGCTCGAAAATAGGCGCGCCGAAAGAAGGAGAACAGATGCCAATGCCCACATGTGTGCCAAGAGGAGGTCGAAACCATCCAACCACCAGGTGGGCGACCAGGTGGTCATGTTGCGGAACCTGACAAAGTCCAAGCTGGACTCCCGCTGTGAGACTCTCCCATGGACCGTCAGCGAGACACAAGGGACCATGATAACCGTGCAAAGAAGGCACCGTCAGGTGACGCGCAATGCGTCGTGGTTCAAGGCGGTGCCACGCAACCTATGAACTGATGGGGACTGTCCCGAAGAAGATGAAGACTCCCAGCTGATCGAAGACGAACTCGCCAACCTTCAGGGTGAAGAAGATGCAGGTGACAGAGCGTGGGAGCAGTGGAGTGAACCGGACATGGGCGAGCCAGAGATGGAAGCTGAGAGACCAGATGAGACTGTGGGGCCCAGCTCCCGGTGTGGGAGATCTGGACTAAGAACTGCCACCAACTCGGCTCAAGGACTATGTGTGGTAGTTTGCCTCACGAGAACTGTTGAAGCGGAAAGTACCTGGTTTGTTGTGTTTTTGAAGAATCAGCATATCTGTTGTGTGCGCGTGTTTTATTGTCAAGTTCATTTCTAATAAAGGAGAAATGGTACATCCGCCCTACAACGCGGTGACGCAGGGCGTCTCAATAAAATCCCCGCCCCCGTGCAAGGGAGGCAGTTCCGGGCCAATACTCTACCAACGTGTGGCGTGTTTCATTTCACTCCGGCCGGAGCTGCCCACTGCGGCCTACTTCAGAGGCCCTCAACATTCTGCCTCTGCGCGGAGCCAGAATGTAACACCCAGCAAAGCTGGAATACTTTTTTTAAAAAAATAAAATAAACGCAAGCGACAGCAGCATTGCGTTTTACCGCCGGCTTTGGCACTTGTGTGTAATGCACAATGTTTGCTACATGTACAACTGAAAGGAATCAGTTGTACATGTAGCGAGCATTGTGCATTACACACCAGTGCCAAAGCCGCGGTAAAAGGCAAAGCTGCCGTTGCGGGCGTTTTTTATTTTTGGTTTTTTTAAAGTATTCCAGTGCTGTTCATGGTCTTGGGCGGTTAACTCTGTCCGGATCCCGAGATCTGGCTCCATAACTGGTGCCGGATCTCGGATCTGCTGAGAGCCTGCCCAATGACCAGCACTGTGTACAAGACACCACAACCAATTTCCTACTCTACCGTTCTCTGTCATAATTTCCTTGATGTTTAAGGCTGTAAAAGGTTGTAAAATGAAACATGCCGTTTTCTGGTGGGCAGAGTTTCAGATAAAGTCATTAGTCCGCTTTCCTCCAAAAGGTGAGTACCAGAAACAGAGACTAAAGATACTTTCAACAAATACTGTCACAGAGAGAAGCAGAAGGGACTGCTGCTATGCTGACAAATTCAGATCAGTCGCATCAGCAGCGCCATGCAACAAGGCGAAGCACGCATTATTGCCATTGAATGACCTAAAGAGGTGCTTTGAGGTAAAAAACATTTTTTTTTAAAACCACGATCTCTACTGTGACGTGAAATACTAGTTGCAAGGAAAGTATGGATTGCCACAAAAGCCTTTTGTTTAAGAACTCTAATGGTCTCACTAGACTAAAAATACTGCAGTTGGCAATGAGAGCCCATGATTACGCCCAAAGTAGTAATTGTACTTGCAGCTCCTAAAAGTAGGAAGTAAATTGCGGTAACATCAATCTCTTATCTGGAGCCTCACCCCTAGGTCCCACACTCGTGCTCCATCATTCAGCGATGCCATCGATGTGATGCTGTTGCAACACCTCAGCTCATTCATTTACAAGGTATGCGACAAAGATCAGCAAGGAGCAGGGTGTGGAGAAGTGCCATGCTGGGCATCGGAAACGGTGGCTACTTTTTTCCAAAATGAATTTAAAAATAGTGCAAATCAAAAGCAACCACTGGATTCTGTTTGACATGAATGAAACTAGCTCGGCAGATCACATCTTAACATCAGCACAGTTACAGCAGAGAGACACAGGAGCGGGCAAATGCGGTTCTTTACATGTCAAAGTCATGCTGAAATACCAGGCCCGAATGAGACAACAGATCCTAAAAACCAACTCCCATCCTCAAGAGTTTGAAGGGCAACCTACAAAATTGATCACACTCGCTCTCTTGTTCTCCAGTTCCACCCTAAAGTGATGGATGGAAGTAGCACCCTGCCCAGCTACTGCCCTCCCAACACCAAAATGCAGCACACTTTAAAACAAATAAAAAACAATACCCAAAATTCTTCAGTTCAATGAGCGGCAGTTGCCAGGGACAGAAGGGGTCCCCCCACCACAAACAATGTCCGCCGAAGGTGGAGAGACCATAATAAATAGTGTCCAACAGATGTTGCTAGGAGGGTGGAAACAGGCTCTCAGTCTTTTTGGGGAGTGCCTTGGACTTTGGGGAGCGGGTAGGCATGGTCTTGGAAGAGGAGGATGAGGAAGAAGTGGACGAGGAGCTTCCGCTGGAGCTACGTCGTGTGTCCACGCCAGTGCTAGACATTTTCAGCTTTCGTCGCTTTGCCAAAGGCGCGTTGTCCACACTCTTCAAGAAGAAGCCCTCACGCTTCCCCTTATTAAATGCCTGCACAGAGGGAGAATTGGAGACTGTGAGGGAGTGTACACAAGAGGGTGACACAGCACACAAGAATACAAGAGCATTGGTGAAAAGAAGAAAGTGTGTGAGAGGTGGAAGAGGAAGCAAGGGATAAAATGTGTGGGGCAGAACAGAAATGGAGGTGGAAAGACGGAGTGGTGTGGGAGTGCAAGCATGCATGCATGCAAGGGCAAGAGACGGACAAGGGGGAGGGGGGGTGATCGGATTGCCAGTGGGAGCAATGTTGGATTGGTGTGCCTGGATGAAACCGAGTGAAAGAATGTGTGGATGCATGGGGACAGTGTAGGTTGGAGCAAAAAGGCAAGTACATGCATGAAAGAGAAAGCATAACTAAGAGTGATGTTTGTGTGTGATTGTGTGTAAATGACAAAGTACTAGGCGGGGGGGCATTGTGAATGAAGTAGTGGTAAGAAAGGAGCATAACATATGGAATCTGAGAGAACATGGGTAAAGCATGGGCATGTGAGGGAGGAGGAAAACAGGAGAGGGAGGAAGGTTCTCAGAGAATGGGAGAATACTCAAAAGGTGGTGCCAATTCTGAACCTTTTATGAATAATTCTGCACACTTTCTAAAAAGATTTGGGAGCCCAATTTTATAAAGCAATCTGCATACATTTTAACATTTCACAATTCAAAAAAGAAAAAAAAGAATGTTGTAATATTTGTGAAGAATTGACTTAAATAAAACATGTTTGCTATTAACTATAACATTTGAATACTAAAGAATTGTGTCTGCATACTTATTACAAATAATTATATCCAGTGAGTCAATACATTTGAATTATTTTTGGAAGCGTTCTGTACAATTTCTTTTCTGTAATGATTCCAAAACATTCCTTATTTTAAACCAATAAAAATGTGCAGCACTCACAAGGAATTCTGCACAATATTTTGACAATAGTTCTAGTGAAATTTGAAAACAGCTCTACATATTTGAAAACATTCACACTATTAAAAGGGTTCACATAGCACAATTAAAAAATGAAAGAATGCTGGAGAGTATTTAAAAGTAAAATGCACATTTTGAAAATGGTTGGCACTTTCACAAAAATAATTTGCTTCTATGTTTAAAAATATATCTTTTATTTTTACAGAATTCTGTAATTATTTGAACATTTGTAAAGGTTTTTAAACAGCCATGCATTTTTTTCAAGTGGAAGGAATTGGTACAAATTTCAGAACATAAATATTTGTAAAAAGGTTTAAAGATTTCCGGGATGTTAAAAAATGTATAAAACATAATTCTATGCACATTATAAATAGGATGGTGGATATTACTTTAAAAGTATTCAGTACCCTTCTAAAATATTACTCAGCACAGTAATGTTAAAACTTTATGCAAAATCTTCAAACACCTTGCATTTCTGTAAATGTTAGATTTGAAAAGATATCTGGTACCTTTTGATAGCACAAGAGGCAACATATATAAAATGTGATCCCGCACATGTTTTATTAACACATGTATCATGGCAATTATTTATAATCTATTTCTTTTACTCATACTCCTTTAGAAATGTGTGTGCTCCTTTACACACTCAGGTTCATAAACATTTTCTAGTGATCCTAAAATTAATAAAACTTTAGAAATAAGTTGGGTGAACATCATTCAAGAAAAATATAATTGCACATTCATAAAGATAACTTGTAGATTTCAGTGAAAAGTATAGTGCACTCGTTACAAAGAATGCCACATTTGTAATACAATAATTGAACTAATTTGCACAATTAAAATGTATTCTATGCAATTTCAAAATGTCCACTGAATATTCTTCCCATCTGAATTAGCCACAAACTTTCAAATATGAGAAATTCTCGCCACAATACTTAACCAATCAATCAATGTTTATTCCACTGTAAAAATACTAAAATGTTGCATTAATAACAAAACTGACAGTATATCCACATGAAGAATTCCTTAATACAAATTCAAGAGCATAACAGTATTGATTCATGTGTACCGACAAGTAGGAATTCATAAAAACAATTGTAATAATAATATTAATAAGGACATCACAGGATCAATTCCTATAAAGTTAAAAAGGCCCAACAACCTCTATCGAATTTTCTCCTTTTTACAGACTAGTGATGTAACGGTATACCGTTAAAGATATCGTGAATAACTTAACTGAACAATAATAACCGTCATGTTGTTTATACCGGTATACCGTTTATACCGTTAAGTGTGCTTTTCAATCTGATTTGGAAAGGCTGCAGTAAGCAAGTGCACTGTTGGATGTGCCGTCTGCCAAGGGGGCCTTGTTTGGCAGACAAGAGCATAGGGAAAGTGCTGGTGTGACTGCTCTTTCTCTCTGATCAGTGGAGACTAGTTAAAGATCAGCTGACTTAGTGCAAATTGTGTTCAAAGCTGTCCAGTGCCTTAACCTTTGTGTTCCCCCATGCAAAGCTGGTAACGATGAGCTGACTGGCTCTATAAGCATACCGGAGACTCCAGTTCATAGACTCCGCCAGAACAGGATTTCATGTGCAAACTAGAACTAAGTTAGTTTATTTCAGGCATTATTTATTTGAAAGGCAGCATACAGATTTTAAACGTTTTCACACAGTCCTGCTGCTCCGCGCTACAGGTCAGATAGTCTATGGTCAGATAGTCTATGGTGATTGTCCCAATTTTCAATTTGCAATTAGCAAGACCCCAGGGACATCACGAGGGTGAGCTGAGGGCCTGAACTGAAAGTGAGCATGTTATTTTTCCTTTTGTTCGTATGTAAACAAATGTAATAAAACGTTCAGTGACCTGCAAAACAGTGGAGCTAGAAGCATTTTGCTTAGCAACCACTCAGCCAGCAGGAGCAGAAATGTATTGATTCAGCCTGGCCTGGCATCATATGTCATTAGTTCAGTAAGTTAAGGTTCTACTGCACTGAGCAAACACACATTGGAACAGCTCTTGCTCTGGCTGTGCAAATTGAAGAAAAAAAAAAAAGGACGGCCAGTGAAGTCATGCATATCGAATTACTCTTCCCAAGGTTTACATTCAAAGAACTTAAGTTTCTCATAGACATGGATCGGATAGCCATCCAGTTCTCTTTTAGCTTAGAATTCTGGGATTTGTAGTTTTCCCACCAATTTGAAAGATGGGTAACTACACATCCCAGAATTCAAAGGGCTGAATGAACTGGATGCCCTTCTGATGCATGTCCACAATCAACTTTAGCTCTGTAGACCAGGCATGGACTGGCCGGTAGGGCAATAGGCCCATGGCCGAACCAAAAATGCAAAATGCTTGTGTGGGTCAGTTTATTAGGTCAAAGTGGGGCACTTTTTTGGTCAAAGTGGGCCAGTTTGATAAGTGACTTCACTATGCGGCTAATAGTTTTGACCACTGTTACTGAATAAATATTCTTTTAAATGTACAATTTGCATCACATCTTATAAAAAATCTCCCCCTTGGGTACTATTCAAACAGTCTTCCAAAAGGAATGTATTCTCATTTGCAACTGTGGGCCACTTTGTACCCTGCTGTAGACTGTGTGAACACTGGGCCTATCAGTGCTTTGTGCTAGTAAATAAACTGCCACCCCCACTGTCCTCTGTGTAGATTTGCACATTATTGGCACTAGAGTTATTGGTTCGCTTGATCCTTCACCTACCTGCCATTCTGCATACGGCACTGGACTCAAAAGGCAGGACAGATTCTACATTCAATTTGAAGTATCCAAAGCAATGGGGGTGAAATATTTCTTAGGTCCATTCTCAATTTGTGACACCACCCACGAAAGCATTGCTTCCTCTGAATTTGCATCACAAGGGTCCTAATGCACTCAGACCTGGGGAAAATGGTAGTGATAGGGCTGTAGGCCATATTTGTGCAAAATATGTATTTTAACTGTCATTTCCCGCCCCAAAATCTTGCCACTATCTTTAAGAAGGTAAACTAACATGTATTGCAAGAATCAAGAAAGAAATCAGCAGCGCCCACTGAACGCCGTCCCTTTAGGAGTACATGGTCAGTGGTGACTCTGACATCAGACCTTCATAATACACCAGGCAGATGGTAAACAAGCTATAGTGATTAGATCACTGTGCAACCTTTCGGTGCGTCTGTGTTGGCTATGACATTTTAACAAATGAAAATCCATACTGTGGCGCGCTAGAGCAACGAGTCAGACCAAGAGGTAGCATTTTGGCTACAAATAATTATTAAATAATAAGGAAAGAAAACCTAACTAACCCTATTCTAAAATAGTTTTCCCCTACCTAAGGAAACTCTGGTGCTCATCGTCAGGAGGATTGTCCACCACAAAAGAACAGTCCTCTATCCCAAATTCTCCTATACTCTTGCCCTACCATTAAAACATAGCCAACTAAAGTTATCCAGAAGGATGGCTCCCGACTCCTGGTTCGTTATAGAGATCAATCATAGTTTTTATGACACAAAAGCATAATTTCAAAGTGGACCAGGAAAATAACTTATCCTAATATTACCAGCCTTCAGCAATGTGGACAGTTCCAGATAGCAAAATAATAATGGGTTCTTTTCAGGCTTAACCCGTTAGTCCGACGAAATAGAGTCTGATTTACCAACCAGGTGAATGGCTCCCTTGTCCCAGTATCATGAGCACTTTGCACAGTTAATTATAATAATAATAATAATTTAGCATTTATATAGCGCTACGAACCCTTGGGTCTCTGAGCGCTGCTTATTATTACCCACAGCGTGTGATGCTCATTTATCGACCTCGGAAGGATGAAAGGCTGAGTTTGGCCCTGCCGGTATTCGAACCTGCATCAGCAGGCTCTGCACAGATATCAAAGCGAGCGCTCTACTTGCTGTGCCAGTTCTTGTGACTTTTCCTAAGAGTCCCAACAACTACTTCCAAGCTCTCCTCCAAGTATTTGGATTGCAAACCTTAGAGTTACTAAAGACAGGGAGATTGCTCCCAAGGCATTCCACACTTTTAGAAGTTCTCTCTAGGTGATAGGTGAACCTTGCTTTTCTGGCAATCACTGTGATGAGAGAGATTACTCCTGATGCACTCTTCAGGGTCAGTAGACTTAACAGTAGATTTACATGTTCCTCGCCCTTCACGGCAAATACAGGGATGTAGGAAATCTTTTTTTGTTTTTTACTGCAAACAAATATTCTTAACAGTAAATAGCAAATAAACGTTTCACTGTGCTCAGCTGTTCTTGAGGTGACAGCACTGCACCAAACATAAGATTGATTGTAAAATTCACCATTTAACAAAGTGCATGTTTTTTTAGTTTCATGAAAGGGCGAGGGGCTTTTTTAGGAGGCGAGCAGATGGAGTAACTAACTAGACCTGTATGGGTAGCAAAAATGTTAAAAATTTGCGAGGACTGCTTAAGGTGGCTTAGTTAGTTTATTAGGTAGGGAACTCCCATAGCTATATAGAAAGTTAGGCATTAAAACCTATAATTTGAATAAACCATCCTGACCATGTTCTGTGAGAGTCTGTGCCTTCCTTCCGACTCGTCAAAGGATCTTTAGAGAATAAACATCTGACATCTCAGGTGGGGCTCTCCTTATTCGATAGCTTTGAGACTGTCCCTGGATGCGACAGACAAGTTGCAATGGTGGCTTCACACATGGAGGCCTGGAACGGTGGAGCTATCTTGGGCTTTGCTCCCGATATGGTGTTAGAGTCTAACGCCAGGCTGTCAGGTTGTGGAGCAAGAAAACGGGGGGAAATGGTCCACTCAAGGACAGTCTCTTCAGATAAACTGTGTCAAACTCCTTGCAAGTAAGTTTTGATGTAAAAAGCTTCACCAAGGACAAGATGAATTGTTCCATTATGCTAAGAATGGACAATGTCTGAGCGGTGAAATATGTCACCAAGCTGGGGGGAACTTGGTCTAAGGACCTAGCGTACATAGGACAAGATTTTTTGCATTTTTGCCTCAACCGCAGAATAATGCTTCAGGCAGAGTACCTTATATGGTCAGTCAACACAGTAGCGGATTGGAACTCCAGGTTCCTTCGATATGGAAGCAACTGGAAGCTCAACAGCGAAATGGTCCATCTTCCGTCAGATATTTTGGTCCTGTTCCACATAGATCTTTGTCTATCGCTTCAACAGGCGGGACAAGCCTGGGAACATCTATTGACTGCCCTAACAGGGATGGAAACCACACCTGGGATGGCTAGAAGGGAGTCTGGAGACCTAAGGAGGTCCCTTGTCTGCGCACCTGGAGCAGAACCCTTGAAATGAGTGCGAATGGAGGAAACGTACACCCTCGAAGCACAGTCCAGTCCTGGAGAAAATCAGTGTTGGTAAAGATTTTTCTTTTTGCAACTTTTACTTTCGACTTCAATGCAACTCCCAGCTATATGCTATGGCTTTAACTATGTACTGACTTTTGGAGGCAAGTTAAGTTTTTTGCTTTACTTCCCCTTGCTCAGCTCACCTATTTTGGGCACACTGGACAGCCCTTATGGTGCCGAGGCAGGAGGACACTGTCTCCTGCACAGGATTCCTGCATGGTTTTATTGTAGCACACATCGCGCTACAATGAAGTAACGCGATGTGTGCTACACAAGGGTACCATTTATCCCTTTTTCTTTAACCCTAGTAACATTTATGTTCTTTCGATGTGCCTAGGACAGGCTGGTGGAAGGGGATTTTGTTCCGCTATTTTTTTCTCATTGTACTTGCTTGTATGTTTATTTTGTACTGCATGCCATTTCAAGTTCCATATACTCAAAATAACCACGGCATGTGGTTTTCACCATGTCCCTTAACCATCTTGTTCTTTGGCCTTCTTCCTGCCTTCTCAGGTCAGGAATTGCCATATAAGGCATGCACTTTGGTACAATTCCTACAGCTCAGTCTTCTTCATGGCCATGTGTCTCCCCTGCTGCCCCCTGATCGGGGTGAACTTTGGTGTCTCTTGTTGTCGTAGGACCTGCTGTGGATGCGGTCCTTAAATGTCTGGGCAATCCTGCTGAAAGAAATTGGGAACTGGTTCATCATTGTGCAGAACCGTAGTGTAGCCAGACCCGATCCCAAAGCAGACTTCAGCCACTGCACTTGTGGCTCCTAAACTCCCTGTAAACAGACCATTTGCAGAAGTGTCCCCAGTAATTCCGAGTACCCTAGGGGCAGTCACTCAGAAGATCAGGGCGCAAACCTGCATACCTGTGTTCTCGCGACCCCCGACGCCAAATGGATTTTGTGTGCATGGTCCACTCCCCAACTCTGCCCTGCCTAGTCGTGATATGTCGAGTTCTGGCCAGGATCCACCCCCTCAGGGTATCCCCTAGTGTGGTGGGATTGGGATACTACCTCTGAACACTTTCTACTTATCTTTTAAAGTGCTTTATTCTGGAACTGTGTCCAACATGTTCCCTTTGCCAAAGCTTGTTCTAAGGAGCCTTCCTGCTCTCTACACAGGTATTTTCCTGGCACTTTGGCTCTGTTGAGGAACTAGTCACTTACCTGGTACGGAAACACTGTTTAAGCTACAGGGCCTTATAATTACAAAGCAAGGTATATGGTTACTGTTATAATGCACTGTTTTTCTCACTTTACTGTTAACAGTTTGCCTGCTTCATTGATTTGAACTGTTTGTCGTGATTATACTGTTTATACAGCGATTCAGTGTAAAGTGTGGGTGGATCTCACCAACTATTTACATATATGTGTAGATTGTGTTCTTTAGTAATAACTTTACCTGCTAGGGTTCAGGCCTAATAAATTAGTATATTTTTGTACTCCTGTGTTTCTGGTCATATTTGAGTGTTCCATGTTAGATTAACTGTACTAATACACCACAGTCCTAGCCCGTGCAGTCGGCTCAGTCTGCATTACCTTCATGGAGTTTGGCTAGATCTAAGTTACCCTGGTCATCAACTAGGGCGGCATAGCAGAACCCTCCCACAGGACTGGTTCTGGAAATGGACCCCGAGAGACAGCTGAACCTGGGCCATGGTTTGGAGGCCTTATACTTCACCAGGGACTCTTCGGCTTTCATCCTTCGCCTGTGCACCCTTCTCCTTCCTGCCGGTTCCTGCTGTAGGTGGTAGCCTTTCTTCTTTTGCCAGCTACTCCTTCTAGGGGCAGCTCTCCATCTCCACGTCTACCCTACGCATCTGAAAGAGTCCATCTTCCTGCCTCTACGTCCTTCACTGCCCCTCCAACTGCTTCTACTACCAACTACTTTCCTCCCAAGGTTGCATCCTTCTTGACAGCCTTTGTGGCTACAATTAGTTCAATCTGTGCTCTCCTGTCCGCATCTTCCCATCGGATGTCCTCCAGTGATTCTACCTCCCCTTTACACCTCTGACTACTGTGGACCCTAAGCTGTGACCACTGCCATCTCCACAGCTCCTGCCATGATATAACCTCCTTCCAACTCACTCTTGACTATTTTGTTTGCTCTACTGACCAACCCCTCATACTGACCTCAGGTTTCCTTCCCCCTGTTCCCTGCATCCCCCTCCTGAACCCTGGCCATTGCTACCCCCTCTGCTCTCTCATCTTGGATGTCCTGCCTCTTTGTACCCGCTCTCGTAGCCTGCATCCCCTACCTCCACCTTCTCCTTTCCCTCCAGTTCCTTAATACTTTACCTCTGGCACACTCTTACACTGCCTACTACTCCTTGTTATGTTCTGTTCTTCCTTTCAACCCCGCTCCCACCCCTTTCCCTCTCCTCCTCCCCCCTGCCCCCTCAGAATTCTCTGCCTCATCATCATGGCCATCTCTTCTCAACACCCTCCTACCTACCACCATTCCCACTCTACCCCTCCTCCACACACCTCAAACCCACGTCCCAACCTCATCTACCCTCAAATCACTAACACTTCCAATGCCTTTGATGTTGCCCTCTGGAACACCAGATCGATCTGCAACAAAACCGCATCAGTTCTTCATCAGTTTCTACGTATCAACCTCCAATTTCTCTGTCACTGAAACCTGGATCCCTCCCCACAACACCTCTGTCTCTGCTTCTCTTACCTCTTCCTCCTCCTCGTTTGAACATGTTCCTCGTGCCTCCGGCCGCGGAGATGGCTTAGGCCTTCTTTTTCATCCCCACTTTACCTCCTCTCCCTCTCCTGCTTCTCTACCTACGTTTCCCTCATTTGAATTTATGTATAACATCTTTAATTCTCCTCATTCTATTTCTTTCCTCATCATTTATCGCCCCCTGGAACTGTTGGCTCCTTTTTTGAGGATTTTGATAATCTTCTTTTCCTCATTACCCCTAGCCCTACTCCTTTACTTGTACTTGGAGACTTCAATCTCCACCTCTCTTATATCCTCTTTCCTCTCCTCTCCTCTCCTATCCATCCTCGAGTCCTACCTTCTCTCCCCCCCTCCAATCCGCTCCCACTCATCAATCTGGCTCAACTATTGACTGCATCTTTAACTCCTCCTTCACTGCGTCTCCTATATCTACTCTACCCAACTATCTGACCACGCTCTGCTCTCATTTCCACTCTCCTCCCCCATCCTCCACCCTCTTTTTTCCGGCGCGAACTTCGCAACTTCAACCCTTCTTTATTCCTCACATCCTGCTCTTCTCCCCCCCGCCCGATTCTCTTCACTCTCAACCTCTGAATCCTCTTCAGCCCTATCCTCCTCCTTCACTTCTACTCTCGATCTTCTCTACCCTCTCTCCCCCTTCCGCCCTTCTCGCCGACATGCACAACCTTGGCTTTCTCTTCACCTCTCCTCCATGCGCCGCCTTCTCAGGCGCCTTGAACGACCCCACTCCCTCCAACCAATCTACATACAGCTCCTATCATACTCTCTCTGACACGTGCCTCAACTCTGCCAAACGCTCCTATTTCTCTGACCTTCTCCAATCTCAATAGTCTCACCCTCGCCGTATCTTTCAAACTTTATCCCGTCTCCACTCTCCTTCTACCCCTGATCCCTCTATCGCCTCTCCTCTTACGGCTTCTGATCTTGCCTCCTTCTCCAACAAAGTCCTCAATCTTTGCCAAACTGTCCTTTCCCCTACTTCTAACGCTACCCCCTCCTCCATGTCCTCATTTCTTCCAGTCACTCAATCTGAAGTTACCCTACTACTCTCCAAAACTCATCCTACAGCTTCTCCTTCTGACCCCATTCCTACCCCCATCCCTTAAATCTACCTGCTCCTTATACCCTATCACCTCTTTCTTCAATACCTGCCTCATGTCTTCCACTTTTCCTGCTCCTTTCAAGCATGCAACTATTATTCATATACTCAAAAAACCTTCAGCTAACCCCCACCTTGCCTCCAACTTTCGTCCCATCTCTCTCCTACCCATTTTCTCTAAACTCCTTTGAATGCACTGTCTACTCTCAACTTTCCTCTTTCGTCGCCAACCACTCCCTCCTGCCTGCCACTCAATCTGGTTTCCACCCTCTACACTCCACTGAAACTGCCCTTACCTCTGTTCTCAACTCTCTCCTCTCGCCACAGCAAACAGTCCTCTATTCTTATTCTTCTTGACCGCTCTTCTGCTTTTGATACTGTCAACCATACTCTTCTACTTCATTCTCTCTCCTCATTTGGCCTCAAAGACTCTGTCCTTCTATGGTTCTCTTCTTACCTCTGTAACCGTACCTTTGCCGTCTCCTGGGGCGGCTCCACCTCTCCCACCCTTCCTCTCAACCATGGTGTTCCAAGGTTCTGTCCTTGGTCCCTTTCTCTTCTCACTCTACACCTCCTTCTTAGCCCCCATCATTTCCTCCTTCA
This sequence comes from Ambystoma mexicanum, assembly GCF_040938575.1. NCBI lineage: Eukaryota > Metazoa > Chordata > Amphibia > Caudata > Ambystomatidae > Ambystoma > Ambystoma mexicanum. The sequence goes on along the minus strand of NC_090923.1, from coordinate 1,120,008,581 downwards.
GAGTCTTACATCATTTCTATGCGGACGATACCCAGCTCTTTCTCTCCTTCTCCTCCTCTCCTGACATCCATGAGATGCTTTCTTCTTGCCTCTCTGCTATTAAATCTTGGATGTCCTCTCACTTCCTTACTCTCAATACTGATAAAAGTGAAGTCCTTTTCTTTGCTGCACGCACTCTCCCTCCTCATTCTCTTCCCCTTCCATTCTCTTTCCCCCTCCAACCTCTCATTCTCTCCCCATGCACGTAACCTTGGTCTTTATCTTGACCCCCACTTCTCCCTTTCTCACCATATTTGTTACTGCTAGATCTTGCCGCTGTCACCTATACAACATCTGTAAAATTCGATCCTTCCTAACCTTTTGCGCCACCAAAATGTATCTCCTCACTCATCTTCTCTAGACTCTTTTACTGCTCTACTCTTTTCTTTGGTCTCCCCTCCTCTCACCTCTTCCCACTCAAGTCTATCTACCGCTCTGCCATCCGCTCCCTCTGCCTTCTCTATCCCCATGACTATCTCCTCTTCTCTCTCCTCCCTAGGTTGGCTCCCATTTCATTCCCAACTCAAATTCAATTTCCACGGTCTCGTATTTAAAGCCCCCCCCATCTTTCCTCCCTCCTCACTTTCTACACTCCTTCTCGTTCTCTCCGCTCTTCCAATCTTTACCTACTCTCTCTCCACCTCCACCCTGTGCCCCTTCTCGCTTCCTTTCTTTTCAACTCCTTGCCCCTTACCACTGGAACCACCTTCCTCTTCCCATCCGCTCTACTTCCTCCTTCACTTACTTTCGTACCTCGCTAAAATCCTCTCTTTCATTCACCTCCTTAAAACCCTTTGCTTCCTCTTACTTCTTTTAGTATTCTCTCCAACCCCTCCTTTTCCTTTCCTACTTCCCCCTCTATCTCTTTTTCTCTCCACTCCCTCCTTCCTTATGTCCTGTAAGTTTCTCACCCTCCTCTATGCCTTACTTCTCCCTACTTCCTCTGCCTCCTCTCATACTTCTACACTCACCTTTTATCCCACCCACCATCTCTTCTTTCTCCTTGACCCCTCCATCTCCTCTTCCCCTTCCATAATGTAAATTGTTTTTTGTACTGCTTTCTGGTTTAATTCAATTGTTATGTAATGCTTGCTGTATATTGTTGGCTCCTCTCATAAAGCGTTTTGGATTAAAACGCTATATAAATTCAATAAAATACAAATCCCAAGCAGGTTTTTTCGCTGTCAAACAGCATGTCACGCGTTTTTGTTTGGGCAGCGGTGGAAAAGCCTGAAGTCCTCAAACAGGAATGCCTTCAAATAACAGACCCAGTCTCCATAGCCTGCCAAACACAGTCTGCCGTATCAAGACCAGATTTTAGTGTCCGACGTGCAGATTCCTTTCCAACGTCTACTAAGGAGGCACGCCCTCCTTTCTTTTCCTGTGTAATCAAATGATTAGTCGCATCCCAGATCACATACCAGAGCATGTGGGTGTACTTACCCAGAGCACAAGTGTCATTCACGCCTTTCAGGGCTTGCCTGCCATGGCAAAAACATATTGCTCTCCCTATGCACAGGCAAAGAAGGGGCAGGTAGCCGATGTTGACCACTATCGAGGCCTAAACTACTGATCTAGTGGGTGCCGCCCGCTTCAGTCTACTACCATGGCAGTGTACCTCTGAAATGATGTGCAAGGTCAGTCATATGCAGAATCTTGTGGAAAGAAAAAGAAATACACAACATCTATCTCCATTGAGGTGTCCAACCCACTGGCATCCTTTAAGCCGGGCACAAAATCTGGCAGGTCTACATTCTGGTTTAACTCTGCTATAAAGTCTTGCCCTTCACTGCTGCCCAGGTGTTCAAACCCATAAGGTATGGGGTTGCCTACTTTAAAGATATGACCCATCTTCAACAGAAACTCACACCTAGACAAAGTGTAATCCAGCAAAGTGCTGGTGCTAGTGGCTCAGGCCCTGAAGGCAGAGCTGAATGAGGTGGGAGTTGAGCAGTCTCCAAAGTAATCGCTGGAATTAAGCCGGCAGTTATGCCATTGTGTTGCGAGTGGGGAATCTCTGCCGGATATAACAAGTACAGTAGGACCTGGGGCTCTGCCATTGGCGCCAGCACCTTGGTGAAGATGTCAAGCATCTTGAGGCCGAATTCCTCCCACCGTCTAGATCAGGAAGACTTGGATGGGAAGGTAACTCTGTAACAAGAGGACTCCTTAAAGGTCTCATTAGCGTCCCTGGTGCAGGAGTGATGGCTTTGTTTTGGAGGCTGAAGAAGATGGCGGTCTGGAGCCATTGAGAGAGTAGACTTCTTCCTGTGCTGCTGCTTCTTGTCCTTCTTAGTCAGAGGGGCCCCCCTCCTCTTGGACATCACTAGGGGATTGGGTGCTCTTTGACAAAGGATCTAACACTGGCAACCTCAACGTCATTATTTTCGATCCTTTGTTGAGTTAAGCTAAGTATGGTGGGCGACTGCCGGAAGGCCGCAGGATACATGGATTGGTAGGATCCACATTCCTTGGTATCATAAACCTATCCAAGGCGATAAAGAATACCTTGTGGGGATTCAACACAGACATTTGCCTACCACAACCTGAGCAGAGCTTGAAGCCAGAGGCCTTCAAAATATGAAGCTTGACATAGCAAATAAGCTTCAAGCAGGGTACCGAGTGTGTAGTGTGAGGATGTAGAACAATGAAACTGACAAGGAGGGGTCATGTTGTGGGCTACAAACTTATTAAATAAACTAACCGCTCGCCCTCTACTTCCAAGGATCTTGCCCTGCCTCAACCTAGAAAAACCATAGTGATCCCTCAGAATGTCCATCAAAATTAATGTTCTCTGTCAGCAACCAGCCAATCTAACCCAAACACTTAAAAAAAAGTCTAACTGAAGCAAAGCTCATGTGTCCTTCACCAAGAGAAGGACTCCCTTCTCCTGGCTGCTTCAGTCTTATAGCAGAAGTAACTCCTTTAATGTTTTATCACAATGGACAAGGGGAATTACTCCCTTCTCCTGATACTGCTATTAAGGTTCCCCACTGTGGTCTTCAAGCACTCTTGCAGAAAACTTGGATACGTCTCTTTAAATCCTTCAGGTAAATAGAAAAACCCATAGCCTTATTTGGCTACAGTCTACCACTCCGGTGATTAATATTTTCTCAACGGTTTTCTATTTCTTTCTTGTATGTCACTCTACTATTGTCTATATCCTAATGAGGGGATTGTTTCCCAAAGCTCTTAGGCTTTCCAATGACATCTGTTGGGCCACGGCGATGAAGGAGATGACTTCCCGACGCTCTGTTTTAACAGCGTATTTCGTGAATCACTGACGAGGGAGACGGCTCACGTTCCACTCCACTTAGCAGCTGTATAACAAATCCTTTATGTAGGTTTTTTTTTATATGGAAACTTTTATAACGAAAATGCATATTGAAAGTATGTGTGAGTGGGGTAAAGGGTCAAATCTTTTCGAAATAAACGGTGGGGAGCGTTTTTAGGGGTGGGAAACGGGGGTTGGTGGAGATCCCGCCCCACTTCCCAGCCTCCCCGCAACCCCAAAAAAAAAAAATAACACATTTGTTATGTGTTTTTTCGTTATAAAACTTCCGGTATAAAAGCATTCAATATAAAAGGGTTTGTTATAAAGACATGTAACCTGGGTAAACCACTGTAATGAGGGAGATGACTCCCGACACAGCCTGCTTGCTCAGTGGCATTGGTTGACCACTGCAACGAGGGAAGATGACTCTTGATATACTCTGCTTGGGCAGTGGTGTTTGGCTGACCACTGTGATGAGGACACCTAATGCACTTTGGTTTCTTGGTCTGGCCTCCCGGTCTTCCCGACATTCTTGTTAGCTTGTTCTCGGTTGGGACACAGCTCCAGTTCTTCCCGGGGTAGCAGAAACCTTCCTCTGTGATTTCCAACACCTGCAGAGCAGGCTTCAGCTGCTGGTCTCTGCACCATTTCCAAACCTCACGGTTCACCTTTCTGCAGTCGCACCACCACCTCGATTACTAATTACTTCTAGTTGGCTCCCAGCTTGCTCCTGGGATGTTGTAGCAGAGCCCCTTTCTTTGTGGCCTCCAACGGGAAGAAAAGCTTCTCTGCGTCTCTGGTCCTCCTGGTTTGAATCTACCGGGCAGGATTTGCGTGCTGCTGGCTTCCACGATGAGAGCTCTCTAGTACTTTCTTGCTTTCGACTTTACGTTGTTGACTCCGCCCTTGTGCAACGTCAACACCATCTTAGAACGTCTGTTTGGCACTCTTCATGCGTCCAGTGAGCCATCACGTTACAGTAATTTGCTGACTTTGCATTTGGTTATTCCATATGCTTCTCAAGTTCATCTTTTTCCCAGTATGTTCTACATTTGTCACAGTCATGGCTTTACACAAACAGGATTCCATTATCAATGGTGGAAGAAAAGGATGACCATGAGGGTGGGAGTGAGGCGGGTGACACACGGGTGACACATGGTATTCCCCCCTTTTTATAATACCTTTTCCCCAACCTACCACGTAGGATGCTCAAACACTCTGCCCCCCAACCCCCATTTCGGATGCGAACACATTCGCATATCACAAAGGCAGGCTAACACTCGAGCCATTTACCAGACATGTCCCAAAACCAGGGTCAGGAAAAGTCAGGATTGACCAGAATTGCACACACAGACGGCCCTTTCCCTTCCCCACAGGGATCAAAGTCGGAGCACAAGACGAGCAAGGCAGATCGCACAACGAGAGAGCTAACTCAGCACAGCAGTTCAAGAGGAGATAGACAGTGCGAACCAAGATGGCGACAAGGAGAGAAGCGACCTTGCCCTTTCCGACCAAGTCCCATGAAACCTCAGCAGAAGGAAGCATAAGACCGCAAACAATAGCCAGCGTGCGTTGCAGCAGATGTCAATGGTACACAAGGCCCTCCTCCGCTGATAACCAAGCCGGGGAGAGGCACTAGTCTCCATAGTACCAACCTTGACTCCTTAGAGAAGAAAAGCCAAAAGGTTCATAATAACCAGTGAGTCGAGGGGAGAGCCGATAAGAAACCCAACTGTGTTGAACGAAAATAGCAAGCGGCTAATTGAACTGTGAAAGAAAGTAAAGAACTATTGATACTAGGGGAAAACCAGCAACAGAGGAGTCAGGCACCACATGGATGATCACTCGGGAAAGTCTAAGAGTTTACCAGATTGTAAGAACTACCGATACCAGAAGGCCTTGAAAAGGGCAAGAAAGGGGTCAAAATGGTCATACAGGGGTCCAGTAAAATCCTCTGTACAGTCGAAAGTCTTTGACCGACAGATGATTATAAAGCTAAGGGAAGTGAATCCTGTATCATAAGAACTGATTGAGAAAATGGGCGATTGACAAAGTTGGCAAGAGTGAACCCGAAGGAGGGATGCCAATAAACATAAGGTGAAGTATAAAGGTCCGATATACAGTGTGTTGACAAGAGTGAAGCAGGCAGAGGTATGTCCACAGTGAACTGTTCAAAAAGACATTAAGGTTTGTAAATATCACATAAAAGATTGTTTCGAGAAGCCGTAGTGAATGGCTAAGGGAAGCTAATATTGAGAAGGGTCGGAGCCCAGAAGAGGGGGGGCCGAGGGATGGAAAAGACATCAATCACCCAATGTACATGTGAAAAGGACTTCTTTGTTTATTATTTCGGATACATCGGGTCCACGCAGGCAAGAGACATTTTGGTAGAAAAGAAACTTAACCACTGAAGGCCCCGATTGCTGAGAGCAGAACTGTTGGCTTGTGCTGAGAAAGCTTGAGCCTGTGCTGTGCTCCAAAATCCTACCTTGTCCTGTGCTGAAAACGTCGGTAAGGGAGACCCAGACTATCAAATCCTTACTTATTATTTGTGAACACTTCCTTATTTCTTATGAACATTATCCCACACTTCTTTTTGTATTTAGCGTATGGCTTGGTAATAGGTTTAGTATAAGCCCTTTTATTTTGACAATACACCGCTCGGACTGCTTTATTATTGTTTGATGGTCGAAGCTTACACCCATCTTAGATTTAGGTTGAACGTTTTTCCAACCTACCTATACAGTTCAATAAACATCTTGGAACTGTGATCACCCGTGTCTGTCTTTACTGTTGCCACCATGCGTTCCTTGCACTACCTATACCCATAACACTGCTAAGCCCTGCTCTAGCTACTTTGGCACCAACGCCTCTTCACACACCAAATGCAGCATTACCCACCACTCGGCACCAGCGCCGCCCCATAAAAGAAATGCATGCCTCTGTGCATGAAGTTCGGCCTTACAACCCTCACCTTTTGCCAAATGGAACCACCACTGCACGATCTCTCACCATACTGTGCCTTGGGATCCTGCAGTTACCTCCAACCGCCCGAATGCATGGTTCCCATCATCCAGCAATATAAAGCAGTGCCCCGAGCATTCACTGAACTTGCCAACCTCTCAACGGGCCGATCCCGTATTCATTACCTATGACAAATAATATAGGCATGTGCCTGTCAGACTACTCGCGTGACTATGCTCGTTCCAACCTGCCCGATGCCTTCTGATCATCTTTCACCTCCACGCAACCTGAAGTCCTCACCTTTCCCCGCTGCTGCAAAAAACTCCATGGTGGCTTACTCACGCGCCATGCCCACAACTAATGAACTAAACACTAATTGTACCAAACTTGCATTTGCCAACCGCTACCATTGTCTTGCCTGCAAACATTGCTACTGAGTCACTCTCAGCGATTGCTCCAAGTATGCCTGCTACTGCCACTGAATTGCCTTCATATATTGCTACTGAGCTACAACCAGCTACTGTTCCAAATATGCCTGCTACTGTTACTATACTGCCTGCAAATATTGCCACATAGGAACACGGCATGAGGATACAACCCCTCAGCCATGGCTCAGCAACCTCTGAAAGGAGCGCTAATCAATGCTAGAACACTCTTAGCACATGCCCTCGACAGCATTGACCTCATACAATCTAGCGACCTTGATCTCAGCCATTACAGAAACATGGCTCCATACTGCAGCAGGTCCCGCCCTTTCCCTCACAATCCCATATAACTACACCATCTACAGGAAAGAAGGGTAGATCAGAAAGGAAATAGAGTCACCTTCATAGCCAATAAATCCTTAGCCATTAGGAAATAAGTAATCCAACCTTTTGCTCAGGAAAATTGGTATCAATCAAACTGATCCTCTCGCATATGAATAATTTAAGCCTGCACCTAATCTACAGACCACCCGGCCCTGCGCTTTACTTTGAGGAGGAAGTCTCCCAACTCCCGTTACATAATGCCAAACCATCCTCCAGATTCTTACTGCTAGGGGATATACATCTAGGCTTCAATGACCCGTTAGACCACAATGCCACAGCCCTAGCTAACTCCATCAAAGCTCCTGGTCTCACCCAATGCATCTCAAGCCCCACCCATACAAAGGGCGGATCCTTGACTGGATCGTGGAACTCAACTGCTGCATCTCCACCTCTTTCATTCTCCCATGCCAATGGTCAGACCACAAAGTTCTATCCTTCATCATCCCTTCCTACAAACTCCCTTCCCAGATACTTCCTTTACCAGCCACCCTTTCCAGAAATGGCCGAAATATAACTGCTACCCGCATCCATCCTCTGCTGAAGTCGCTGATGTCTGCTCAATCCCTGGAAAATGACCCATCTATGACGGTAGATCATTATAACCAATCTCTGTTGCTAGCTTTAGAAGATATTGCACCTCTGAGAAACTGTAAACTTAAGCACACAGCACACCTCAAGACTTGGTTCACCCCATGCCTTAAGGCCCTCCGCTCTTCTAAATGGGCAGCAGAATCAGCCTGGAAAAAATCCCTTCTACAGAGAACAAGGATCTATTCAATACTCTTTCCAAAACCTATAAAGAATCCATTACCCTAGCCAAAAGTTCGGTTTACAATGACCGAATTGCCAAAGCGAATTCAAGTACTAGAGAACTCTTTGGTATCTTGTGAGAACTTGAATCTCCAGCTCACCCGCTGGACAACCGCACCAAGGAGAGTGCCTGGTACACCAATATACAAGACGCCTTACTAAACAAAATCTCAACACTCCAAGTTAAAATCTCAAAAAATAAAGTAATTAATTGCAGTGAAACCGCACAAGGTAAAAAACAAAACACAGATAGACCCCAGGATTCATCAATTAGAATTTGATCCCATCTCGGAAGCACGGGTATCAAAAATCATCAGAGGCTCGAAACCATCCAGATGCCAAGGCAACATATTCCCTGCCACAGTCATCAAAGACTGTGCACCTGAACTGGCACCGTAGCCACACTGATCAATTCCTCCTCCACGAGCACAGTGCCCGCTAACCTAAAAGAGAGCTGGGTCCTTGACTCCTCAAGAAACCCACACTAGACTCAAACATCCCCACCAACTATTGCCCCATCACCACGGTCCCTTTCTGACTTAAGATATTAAATAGAGCAGCCTATCTCCAGATACAAGAGCACCTAGAATCCCAACAATCTCCTTGGTCTATGCCAATACGGCTTCCGACCGGGACACAGCACGGAGTCAGCTCTCCTAGATCTAAAGATCCAAATGTATGAGCTCAAAGATAATGGTAAACTAGCTCACCGGCTACTGCTAGACCTCTCAGCTGCTTTTGATCTGTTGATCACAACATTCTCTGTCAACACCTTGCATTGGCTGAACATTTCTCGCAAAAGCTACTGCTTGGATCTCTTCCTTCCTCTCGAAGAGAACCATGAGAGTTTTCTCAACATCTGCAGCGGCCTCCACAGCCCCAGTCTCCTGTGTAGTCTGTACCACCCACAGTAGTGGCCCTATACTATGCCCAAGGTACACCAACTTGTGACTAAGCGTACATCCATTGGTACTGTTTTACTGCAACCACGTGTACTGTGCTCATCACCAATAAGCTATGTATACTTTACAGTTTACTTTAAATAAGTCTTCTGTGCTCGTTACCAATAAGCTACATCTACTGTAACCAGCGCCCAGATGCCTAGAGGCCCGCTGCGCTTTACAAATATCAAAATAAATCAATACAATTGAGAGTTTTAGCTGGGTATTCTAATAATAGATGTCCTACTGTTTACATACCGTTATCGATCCCACCTAAGCAGCATTTTCTGGCTGCCCAAGCTGTACTTGCCCATGCCCCAGTGACTTTCAAACTAGGTAACAAGTTACATTTCAGGTGCATGTCTCGCGTCTCTTTTTAGAGCAGGGAAAGGAATCCACGTAATTATGATTGTGCGCATGTAGGGTTAATACAGCATATATCCCCAGGCCACCCTTTTAGTCCACAAATCCACTAGATTTTGATAATTTAGCTGTCTATTTTAAAGGTCTCCTTTTGAGAACGGGACTTGACCATGATCTGTGATCTCAACCCAACGTTTTACAGCCAAAAGGTTCAAACTTCCCAGCATAATGACCAAACTCAGTCCCCTTCTTTAGTGTGCACATTGACTGCAAGGCATATTTGAGGCACACGATTAATTTATTAGTGGCAGAGTTTGGCATTTTAAGAGAACAAATGTAGCGCCCATCGCTGTGCTGTCATCACAGCACGTGTTAACCCAAGTTCCACTTGTATATATTCTGTAGATTGTGCCCTAGGCAAGCCTAGCAGATGTTTCCAAAGTAATGCGCTCAGTTCAGCTGATATCACATTTAAATGCCCATATTTCTGATCCATCCAACAGAATAGGAAATATTTTTAATTTAAACACTTCTACAAGTTGCCTTAAACTATACCCATCGTGTGCTATGTCAAAATGGAGAGCACCAACTTACTGTTTTAATCAAGTGTCTGCATATTTTATTAATTACTACACCCAGGTATTTATAAAGTAAGACAACGTCTATTGGTGTTTCATCCAACTACCATTTAGAATCCATCAGGATGCCCTAAACAACTGTGCGTGGTCTCCTACAAATCATTCTCATTTTGCTGTCTTATCTTGTAATCGGTTTTAATAGATTCCAAGTCACAGTGTTAGTCCATAAGATTCCCTAATTAGGGCATTCCTACAGCTAACAACTGTTGCAACCCTCCTGGGTCTTTATCAACCTGAAAAGTGACTCCCAAGAGAAATTCACAGATTCCATTATGTGAAGACCACATTATGTAAACAAACTGGATTAGTGAAAACCATTTTATTAGTTTAAAAATAAGAATGGAATTTAAAAGGATTTTTTAAAATGTTTACAAAAAATCCTAATTATCGTGTGCATGGAATATTAATGAAAGACAGTTAAATTAATGTTGTGTGCACAGCTTTGAAAGAACATTTTTTGGGACAGATATACATCCTATAGAGATACATCATCATAAATATTACAAGAAGCATATGTAAAATCCCAGAAAGTGGGGTAGGGGAGGATAGGAGAGAAAAAAAGGAGAAGAATTAATGCATTATTGTCATAATGGTGGTATCATATTTGTAATACGACCCAATTAAATACCAGGCATTTGAAATTGTCTGCCACGTTGAAGTGTTTCTCTTACCTAATGGTATAAATGTTGTGTATCAAATTGTACCTGGTTCAGATTTTCTAAATAACTAGTGATAGTGAACACTAAAAGGATAAGAGGACAAAATGAATTGGGAAAATTAATAGTAATGGTCATGTCTGGCAAGTCAGAAAATGAAGGGGTTTGTTGTTCCCAACCGATTTTATGTCATAGTTGAGTATACCTCCTACCATAAATAACAGTCCTGTGTGTCAGGTTTAACATATATATACTCCAATGTTAGTAATGTAGAGGATGCACATGAAGGGGTCATTTGAGGAGGAGCATGGTTAGTAAAGGGAGCCAAGTTGGGCGTGCCAAGGAGATATCAAAGGTTCATTACCAACAAGGGCGGTGGATAGCGATGATCTACTTTAGTTGGAATCCACAGTTTCTTGTGTGATCAATAGGGCACAAAAGAACCCACATTCAGGAACATGAAACTGTCTCCCTAATGAGATGCATGTGTTTCAAAGCGCTTCAAGGCAACAAAGGGAACAAGAGAAAATACAAAGACAACCTTGCAGAACAATACGAAGGTGGAATAACTAGGGAAGAGAGGGGGAGAGTCGGAAGGAAAAGGAAACAGACACGTGACTACCGAACTAGGCCTGACGACATTTCTGAAAGAGCCAGAGAAAACGAAAAGGTGGGGGAGAGGGGTGCAGAAGGGAGGGGAGGAACAAAACAAGCAGCTATCGTACTAGGCCTGATGACATTTCAGATAGTGCTGGACCGGGGGTAGGGGGAGAGGAGAAAACAAGTGGGGGGGTGGGTCAGACAAGGTTGCTATCATACTAGGTCAGGAACAATTCTGATAGAGTAAGTGCATAGATGAGTGCAGTTTATTCCATAATATGGAACAATTAACGTAGTTACTGTTTAGTCAAAGCAAACCGTATACACTGGCTGGTTATACCTAAGTTTATCCATGGCAATAACTAGAATGTGGGCAATGATGTTCACCACAGCAGGGGAGCCGTACCAAAAACCTGTCTGGTTATACAGTAATACTCAAAGCTGCACTACCCAATCAGAACACCCATACATAAGAGGGGATGGCGATTGTTAAGGGAATGTTTGTACCACCCCCTGTTAAGGGAGCTACAACCACTAACCCCAGGAGAAGGCCAACGCACCTGACAAGAAAGTGAAACCACACTTAAGGTAGGTAACCTGGACAGAGACCAGGCTTAATTTTCTGGTAGGGGCAGTAGTCTGACACAATGGAACAATTAGTTCACATAATTCTCGCTCTAGACAATATGCCAGACTGATATGCTGAAAAATATATACTTCAATTAAGTAACATGTAAACCTATCAGGTGAAATAAGTATTCTGGTAAGAAAACACAGTAGAAGTCCCACTGGCCGGCCACAAAAATAAAGTCAGAGTCAAGAATACAGAAAATAAAAAAGCAAAAACGTTTAGTGGCTGAACGTTTTCTGTGCTTTATTCTAAGGGACACCGGCATAACAGCCACGTAGGGATAGGTTCAGCAGTACCCTGAGGGCCACCTTACCAAACAGTGACTAACAAGTCCCACCAAACTTAATACAGACCATGACTTTGCTGTAACCACCAACCCGCAAACGCTCCCACCCAGGAACATGGGATTATTTCTGTATTTAACCTTGCCCTTACCTGAACCATACGGATTTACACATCTGCAAAGAGTGCTGCCAGTGCAGAGAAGTTACCCAGGGTGAAATCGCAAGTGATTCAGACAGACTAAATCCCAAAAGTGAGCATTAGTAAAAAAGTCACTGCATTTCACACTTGGTCTATACCATCAAACCATTTCAGGGGACACATTATCTGTGCAATGTCTTGGAACAAACCTGGTTTGGGGGGCTCTTACATCAGAGTAATTGTGTTATTCTTGTCTTTGATTTATTGTTCTAGTTGGAAAAGAATACATGTATGTTTCTCAAGATCACACCCTGGACTCACTTATTGCCACGGTTTGCCTCCCAACAGAGAAAACACAAACTGTTCATAGACCTCTAAATGAAACTTGAAGGTATTAATCTAAATAAACATAAATATAAGGACACTAGCCCAGACTTTTCTCTGTCCAAGCTTGAACAATAAATAACATTGAGATTTATAATTACAATACCAGTTATTCTGTTTACAGTATCACAAAGTTGCAACACTGTGGCAGCAGCCATCAATTTAGCTGTAGTGTTTGTGAATATAGTTAGCGGCTTGGGGTACCTTGATTAAAGCAGGATATCTTAAGAATGAAGAGCAAGATTGCCTTGGAGGAGTGACTAAATTACTACACAAGGTATGGATAGGGTTGAGATCATATATGGTTCTGCTACAAATGCTGTACCCTTAGTAGACCATCAGCTTCTAACAAAGTATGAAATCTCACAAATAGACCCCTCAGGAAAACAATAAAAATGTGCGTTGGGAGGAGGTGCAATACAGAGGAAATAGTGAATGAGCTGATGATGTATATTGGTCTCCGCAGGCCAATATTCAGGGACAGTGTGGGTTCATAAAGTCTGACATGGGGAGAGAGGGTGTGGACCATATAAAATGGGTGCCTTTGACCCTCACTTACCATGAAGGTGGCATTGACGTAGCTGCGAACAGTGGGGCCCGTGGACTCCAGGATATCAGGAGTCATGAGGGGTGTTGAGGAGAGAGTGCTGCCATCCTGAAGCCACTCATTGTAGCGCAGGTTTGACATTTTCAGACGCTTGGAGGGGTCTACAGTTAGCAGCCCTGTAAAAACAAGAGGGAGCTGGTGAGAAGCAAGACCGAGAGTGGGGAGAGAACAAGAAGACAGTGACAAGAACGTAAAAACAGGGTCCAGCAGAGAAAGGGAATACAGATGGAAAACGCTGTTGGGAGTAAGGCAGAAGGGCTGCAGGAAAGAGGAAAAGTAGGCAGTAGAGCTTCCCTACACACCTCGCACCAGTTCCTTGCCGGTATCGGACACATTCTTCCACGCCTCTCCTTCGAGCGAAAATTCACCCTCCCGGATCTTTTTCATGATGTCTGAGGCATGGGTGAGCAATGTGCCCCTCTGCGTGCTTTGGAAGGGGACCTGCCCTGAAAGCATGGTGTACTGAGGAAAGAGAAAACACATGTTAATCCTACTATTCAAAAACTAAGAGGGCAAGTTACACATGGAGACTTTTTGTACCATATGTTCTACCAGAGCATCAGAAGCAACCTGTCCAGCAGGAAGACATTTTCAAAAAGGTAACCTGGGGTGTATACACTGAGAGGACTGTGTCCCCATTACCCTGCTGGCTAGCTGCACATCCTCTGTCCTAGATGCTAAAACAAGTTTTCGTACAGCCTCCAGTGGAGGGCTGTACAACCAGTATCTCTGTGGTGGGACAAAGGCACCCAACCACAAAGGAAGCCAACCTTTGCTTAAAGGTTGGTAGCGTGACAGAGGGATCACGCTCAACTCTCAGGAGGGTTAGAAGGCTGGCACAAAGGTGTATTTAGTCCACACACGTCGCCATAGAAAATACACTAGAATGATGTACTGAAAGATAAACACTTCTGTTACATTTATACAACTCCATCAGCTAAATTAGGTAGTTGCACAAAACAGTATAACAATACACTGTATATTATAAAAACAGTAAATATCTTTTCAGGACTCTCCTCACCCCCTATACTTAAACATGGGTCCACTATCTAAAGATTTGCACACAACATACAGTGACAAGCGGGGTTGGGAGAACCAGGTATTCTAAACAAGATTAAAATCCCTTTTGCCTTCACAAAAGTACATTATCCGAAAGATGCAACCCATCCCTAATGTTTTGCTATGTAAGAGTAGGCACACAACACATAGACAAGGGAAGGTGAGTCAGAAGAGGGAATCAGGTTAAATAGTCATACAGAACCATAAGGCCAATATTAATAATACACACTAATTCTGGCCCTGTACAGCACTGGTATTTGAACAATACAAATGCAAACGTCACAGTCAAAAACAATATTGGAGAGTGGAAAATAATTCTCCGAAAATCCAGATACATTTTTGACAAGTTACCAGTGCAATTCACTCTAGGGCCAAAGAAAAATTACATGAGTTATCAGAAATAGACACAGTACAAGTAAGAACTCAAATTTCTAGGTGTGGAGAGCATGATATTAATTATACATTAAAAATCACAGGTAAGTGCAAAAAATCCAGTTCTTGCCTTGAACTCCCTTAATCCCCAGAACAGCACAGGACAAACGTCCAGGTGCAGGTAAGCACCACCAAGGTCACTAGTACAACAGTTTGTAGAATTTTCCTTAGGAATAAACGGGATAAAGTCAGTAGCCCAACCGCGTGAAGGCAAGTTTCAGTTCTACCCCACAGGTGCGGATTTGGAGGAAAACCACCTCAGCGTGTACCAGAGTAAACACAAAGGTGCGATCCAGAGGTCGGTTCAAGAAACGAGCCCCTTGGAGAGAATGCAGAAAAGTAGGAAGTCCCCCAATGTTAAACAATGGGAAATGGGGGTAAAGGCTTGCTTCTGAGAATAATTTACCCAGGACGAGAGGGAGAACGAGGGAGAGTATCAATAACAAGTGGCCACCTCAGGATCCAGATGCAAGGACTCACGGCTGCCCCAGAGTGGCGAAACAATTCAGTAAGTTACAGGGCTTCTGTTAAGGTTCAGCCTTTCCATGATTGAGTCCCTGAAGCAAGGAGAGAAAGCAATGACTAGGAAAACTCAAGGAAGATGTTCGGACAGTTTTTCTGAAGTCTTGGTAAAACCATTCAACTGAGACAGGACAAGCCTCCACTCTTCGTATAAGGGTGTACCAGCAGAGTATATGTTAGCGTAGCCAGAGCAGCCATGCTCATCTTAGAAGGGCAAGAGGGCTGGGGAAAAGTACATAGAACCTGTATTATACCAAGGATTCAATAGAAACACTTACAACCATAATTATTTAACAAAATAAAGGCTTATTATAAATACATGTAGGCCAAGTTAAGTCTTGGGGTAAGTTCTCATCATAGAGTGATAAACACATTTATAAAAAATACACAATGCTTGAATGTACTCAGACCAAATCATGCAATCTTCTTCAGAATACCTAATTGTAATTCTAGGGAAGTCAGACCATATCGTACACATTTAGTACATGCCACACCTATTCATGGGGAGTAAAAATCATTAGTTACTTTTAGATAACTTCCTGTAATACAAGGGTAGTAGACACTGTTAGTTATGCAGTGACACTCAGCAAAGAAATCACATCATCAACCAACCCTGTTACCAGGATACGTTTCAGAATAGTGGAACACAGATTCAAGGAACAATATATACCTACAACTACCTCTATGATAAAACACAAGTATAGTACATGAGTAAGACCTTTTGGTGTAATATACAATTACAGTTGCTTTTCAGCTGAGTGGAACACAGTCTAAGATAAGCAAGAACAATTTACGCTAATGTACGATGCACCATGCAGGCCAAGGTCAGCTACACCCATAGAACACTTTTCAAGAATGGCACGCAGCTATTCTAGGCAGGTAAAACCTAATGGTGTAATATAATATTACAGTTGCTTTAGAGGTCAGTGGAATACAGACTTAGGTCAGCAATACCTCCAACTTATTTTAGGATGGCACACAGCTAACTCAAGGTAAGTAAAAACCTATATACTTTTTTAAAAGAGCTATCAGCTACTTAAAGGTTTGTATAGACCTAAAACTGTTCTAGCATCTGTATGAAATAGACCAGGGAAAGCAAAACCCAATGTTACACTTTATGAATGACTCATGTTATTCTAGGTAGGTAAACCCAAGGCAGACCTATTCTAAACAGGCTATACAGCAAGTTAAGGGAAGCAAGACCTATTTGGGGAACTTAAACACCTATTCTCTGAAAGAAATAGTTAGTGAAGACAACAGCATTACATTTGAGAAGGGAGGCACAACCAATTCAAAGGTGAGTAAATTAACCTTATATATACTTTTCAGAATGGCACTACACACATTCAAGGTAAGTAAGAACTTTTGTAACTGTTCACTCTCAGAGTTACAGTTACCAACTAACGCTTTTACAAGTACGTACATGTTTAAACAATTGTTCTCTTTTCTAGGCAACAGGCCCAATCCTTAGAAAGTATTTCCCTTTTTCTTCGAGCATGAGTGTTCTCAGTGGCAGAAGGGGGAGCACTAGATACAACAGACAGTTCATGAAGGGACAGAAGCATCAAAGGTCAGAGTTCTAAGTAAGACTGGCCAAACAAGTCAGCATTTGACTTTAGTTAGTTGAGGGTCCAGGTACTTCTCAGAAGACACCCTAGGAGGATTCCAGCAGTGGGCCTGGGTGATCTGGTTGAGAGTACTCCCAATCACAGAAAACACCCCAAAGCTTTACAGAAATCCTACAGGCTTAAGGTAAGTAAATACCACAGACAACACAGTACCTCAGCACAGAAGAGTTGCAGCAGGGGAGACTTCAGGATCTGCTGCCAAATACCTAGTCGATGGATTCCTTTGTAAGGAAGACACTGACTCTGGAAGGGATTTTGAAGCAAGGATCAACAGGGAAGGCTCCAGGTAAAAGAATCTTTGCGGCTGGATGCGGCTCTGTGGTTTTGGACTGAATATTGCTGGTCGGATTCACGTCACTTGGAAGGTGCAGCACTCTGGTGAGGGGACTTTTTGGACTCAAATGGTGTCTCTGAAGTTCCAGCAGGATGCCACCAACGTTTCGCTCTCAATTCGGAAGACTGTGCACTGCACAATGGTTTCAGTTCCCAGGGTATTGCAGCCCTGCAAGGTCGCAGTACGATGTGAGACAGCTCAAAATGCAGGTCGTCTTAAGTCTAGTGAATCTCACCATGCTTTGGGACGGGGTCGCCCGTTTCAGGATCCCCGGGTCGATTGGAATGAAGGGTTACCAGCAGGCTCCGGTTATACTGCAGGCTCAGCGGTCGCTGGAAATCGCTACAGCCGTTGTATCTTCCTCTCCGGTTTCAGCTCCAGTGGTCGACTTGTCAGCAGCTTCCAGGTTTCAGAGTATTTATCAGGAACAACCACATTCTCTCCATTCATTTTACAGCAATGTGCAATCAGGATAGCCAGCCCCCCACTGGTAGTTTCATTTCAGGCGAGGTGGAAGACAAAGAGCTGCAGGTTTTTGGACTCCTCCCTCACTTCCTGACTTTCCAGACACTCTGGAGTGTGGTCGGGGAATCCACAGGATTCCCACTAAAGACTTAACAGCCACTGAGATCAATCCCGCCTAGAATGGTAGGGGAAGACCTCAAAATCAGCAAGCACACAAGAAATGGTGAAATAAAGGGGGCCCACCATTTTAACAAAAATCGCTTAACAAGAGGAACAAGCATAATACAATAAGCAATACATGACAATTGAATCAGAACCAGAGAACAGTACAAGGAACAATTTACAATATTGGTAGGAAGGTGCTAAAGGAGAGGGGCTAAGCGAGGGAGGGGGTGGGAGGAGTAGGAAAAGGTAGAGTCAGTAGTGAGAGAGGAAAAAAGGAAGCTAGGGGGGTGAGTGGAAGAGATAAGATTTTAGAGAGGTACGGAATGAGGAGTAGGAGGTAATAGAGCGTACAGGAAGGGGTAGGCA
The DNA here is from genome assembly GCF_040938575.1 of Ambystoma mexicanum. Lineage (NCBI taxonomy): Eukaryota > Metazoa > Chordata > Amphibia > Caudata > Ambystomatidae > Ambystoma > Ambystoma mexicanum. The sequence goes on along the minus strand of NC_090923.1, from coordinate 1,119,990,471 downwards.
GTTCCAATGGGAGGGAGCGAGAAGTTGGAAGGAGCGGAAGCGGGAAGGGGCACAGGGTGGAGGAGGAAGAGAAAGAAGGAGATCCGCAGAACGGAGTGAGCGAGAGGAAGTGTAAAAAGTGAGAAGGGAGGATAGGTAGGGGGGGGCAAGGGCATAGAGGGATTTGAAGACTAGACAGAGGAAATTAAATTTAAGCTGTGAGTGAAAAGAGAGCCAGGTAAGTAAGAAAGGGAATACATTGTACCCCCCAGCACTCTGCATAATGTGTGGTGTGCTGGCTCACTATATAAAAAGTAAAGGGGGTTGAAAATCCCTCTTTACTACTTGGGAACTGTAGTTCACCCAAGTACATGAAAGATAAATTAACAGGGGAGCCCATAGGGGCAACCCAGCCTAAGCCCAAAAGTTGTAGGAAACTATAACTTCAACCATACACTAAGGAGAGAGACAAAAAGGTCACTCTTAAAAAAGTAAAAGACTAGGTGAGAGGGGGAAAAAGATTCCCCTTCACCTAGGGACAAAGTAAAATAGTTACCTATTCAAAGCAAAAAGTGATGGGGTTGACACAGGTCTCTCTCTGCATTGCTGACCATTGTGACTTGTGCTTTACACAAGACTGATCCTTGTCTCTGTGCCTTCTTGCTCCAATTTACCCAGCCCTGTTGTGGAGGCTCTGGCCTCCTCCCTCTACCTCCAGTCTGTCTCCTTCTCCTTGCTCCTTTCCCTTGTCCTTGTTCCCTTGTCCTCCGGCTCGGAGGAGCCTGAGAAACTTAGAAAGAAAAACCGCAGCGTTTTCAAAACACAATAACGTTGTATTTATGTTTGCAGTAGCTTCAAAAGCTACCGCAAACATAAATACAACGTGTTTAAAGCTACGGTTTTATTTCTAAGTTTTCCGGGCTCCTTCAGCCCAGAAAACGTAGAAAAAAAAAGGCAGCTAGTGCTAATTAAAAAAAAAAAAAATTGCACTTACCGAGATGCAGCTGCAGCTTTTCTGCCTGTAGTCTCCAGTCTGCATCCTCAGAGTCCAGGCACCAATGAAGGAAAAGCCACCCAGTGGTAGCTTTGGTTTACTACAGCTGGCTGGCTTTTCCTTCATTAGTGCCGCAAAAGCAAGCACAGGCGGGCATCAATTTCACAAAATGGATGCCCCCATGTGCTTCCTTTTGTAAATTTTGAGCTTCATTTGCTCAAAATTTTACATAGGGACTTAAAAAAAAAAATAAGTGCCAATCTATTTTTTTTATTATTGCCCATCTTTTTTTGCAATAACATTTTTTGGGCGAACCATCCCTTTAAGCTTCCCTCTGTATAGTCTGGCACAGTTTCTCTTGCTTCTGTTTGATCTATACCCCTAGTTCAGACTCCTGGGCTCCTGTCTTCTATCGCTTGTGTGTTTCTAGTCCAGTTCCACAGCTTTCCCCAGTTTCCTCGATTCAGTCCCTTATTAGATTCCTAGTTACCTCGTTTTCAGTAACTTGCTACAGATTGCCCATTCTGTCTTGTACAGGTTATGGTGTTTTGTACAGGTTTTGTTGTTACCAACTCTGGCGTTCCTGTTCCGAATTTGTATTGCCCGAACCCTTACCTATCTCCATCGCTTGCCTTGACACCCTCTTGGGCTGCTAGTGTATGCTAAGTGTTCTATAGTGTTTTCACCTGTGCCACTGTGTATTACTTTGTGCAGAGCGTGGCTCCTATTTCGTAGGGGGCAATCTACTCCTTTCTTGTCGTCAAACACAGTCCATAGTATAGCTCATATAGCAGTGTGCTGCTTTTGGTTTCACAGAAGGCATCCGCTGTATGCTCCAACTGGGCTCAAAGGCGTGTCTCATGTCAGTGTAATCCTTGTTTGTGCCTCAAGGTCCAGACACTCTTGCTGTCCCTATTCCATGGGCTTGCTGGGTGAGTAAATTGCATAGAGGCACCATGCTTCCTTGGTTTCTGTGGGTCTAAAGTCTAATCCATGTACATCCCTAGTGGAATCTCAGATTGTTGTCTAGTTCATGGTACCCATCCCTTTGCGTTCACCATCTCACTCTCCCCTTTTCTCCTGTTTGAAACGCCAATGCTAGGTCTCTAACCTGCTGTATATGCTTTGTCTACTCCATTACGTCAGGTTTGCAGTTTACAACCTTGCTGTGGGTCTTCCCCCCGAGCCCTCTATCAAACCAAGGGAGTCTAAGGGGCACCTTGATGGTAGCACCCACATTTGGGGTCTACATGGGTCCACAACGGCCCAATAATATAAGAGTCATCCCCAGTGAGATCTTAATGGAACGCACTAGGGAAACAGTCAAGGCAGGAAAGAACAAGCAAAAAGTGGAAGAGTTACCAAACTGAACAAAACAGCACTTTCCTCCTTACACAACTGATGCAATGCTTGTTTTTTCTACTACTCAGTTATGAAGACATGTAACTTTTTCAGTACTGTATAGGTCCCCACTGAAGCCCACAGTTCATGGACTGAAATGAGAGTCCAAGTGCACCTTTGAGTCAGGGCTAAATTTGAAAATCAGATTAACCACAGCTCCACACTGATAACCTACAATTGGCATGCACATTATCTGGATGGATATCCCCAAGGACTATGTTCAAGCCCAAACATCACATCCTGATCTAGCCAAGCTATGGGTTTGTTCAGGTGTTTTGCAGCATGGTCAAGCAGCCAAGGGACATCAATGTGATGTGGAGGAAAGAGGAGCGACACAATTACAGTATTGTGCTTAATAAGCATGTAAGGGTAGCTCTGTTGTCCAGGTACTTTTATTATGCAGTGTGGCAAAGTCCCATCCTTGAGGCTAGGACTTCAGGGACCCTGTGGGCCGGGCACCGCAACCTGTTCAGTCATGCAGACCCCAAAATGGGTCCATGTTGGATCCTGTAGACTTCTGGGGAACCAGTAGTTTGCGTAAGCAAAAGCCACACAGGACCACACAGGACACACTTACATGGCCACCACAGCTGTCCTCAACAAGGCAATTGCGCATCCCGGGCCCAATAATGCAACGGCTAAAAATGTAATGAGGTCAATGGGAACCATGCGATTTAGGAGTACAGAGATGGGGTTGTGGTGAGGAGGTGAAGGACAGCACAGAGACAGAAGAGGAAGGGAGTGTGGAGTGGGTGTGAAGATGAGGAGAGAAGTGGACAGCAAACCCCACAAAGTGGAGGACAGGATACAAAGACCGGTTTATGGGAAAGAGAAAGCGGGAGAAGGAGAAAGAGGGCGAGGCCGACGGGGAGAAAGAGGGCGATGTCAACACGTGGGATCGGAGTTAGAGACAGACAGAAAGCAAAAGAGAAGGTGCAAGGAGGAGAGGAAAACTGACAGATAAAGAGAGGAGGGAAGAGAAAAGCAAAACAATGAGACAGGAGGCAGGGAAGTGAAAATAGGAGGGAAGGGGAAGTAAAGTATCCCACATTAGCAGAAAGGCCAACAGTTTAGAGCCAAGGCCCAGATGGAGCATCATTATCTGCTTGTTGCCACATAGAAGTGGGAAGCCACACTTCCAGGTTCTTACTTTTGTATCTTTGCCCAAGTTCAGGCCCCATTGGAAACCCCAAAACTATGAGGTGGGGGCATCTGGTAGGAGAGTACAGGTGGACCAATGCTGTTCCTAAGGTATCTGAGGATATCAACAGCAGCAAAGTCCGATCCAGTAAAATGTTGTGTGGGTCAGTATACACACCAACCACTGGGTGCCTTTTTCTGCTAAGAAGGCATACCTGACCAAGGGGCTAGACAGAACAACTGAGGTCCCCAGAACTAACTAAACCTTATATGACATGCATTACTCACTGCAACAGCATTTCTGATGATTGTATCTGCTTAGATTTACATGCTGTGCATATAGTCCGACATCTAGTGGAAATCACAGAGAATTGCATCTTTCTTTCGAAGATCGCAACAGACTTCGACACAAGCATGACTAACACTATCCCTAACGTGGTGTGTAGTGTACACAAAATCCCTCACACATCGAGGTCCCACTGGTTGTGTTTTTTCTGCCGTGGGGAGCCTTATAACCAGCGTGAGCAAGTACAGAAGAGAGAAGGTATAAGAGGTCTATGTTCCTTCTACTCCACGAGGGGAGAAAGGGTGGGCGCATGTAAATCTAAGCAGATACAATAATCAGCCATGCTATTATGAGAGTAATGCATGTCTTCTGATGCTTGTGAATCTGCTCAGAATCACATGCTGTGCATAGACTTGCAAGCAGTACCCAGAGATGGTGGTGGGATGTGTGAAGGAACAGTAGCAAAGATGTCTTAGCACCGCTTGTCCCACCTGAGAATCAGACCTAGAGTGTGTATCCAGGCAGTAGAGTTGCATAAAGGCGTGTAGGGAACTCCAGGTTGCCGCTTTGCAAATGCAAGAGGAACATTTGCAATGAATGCTATGGTAGCCCTTGTGCCCCATGTAGAGTGTGCTCTAGGCATGAAGGGTAGATCTCTCTAGGCAAGAGAGAAACAGTGTGATGTAGTTTACAATCTACTTCGAGAGAGCTGATTTAGAGACAGGGTCCCCTTCTCTACCAGCTGCCACTGAACTGAAGAACTGGTTTGTTTTCCGTTGCGGCTTTGTGTTTTCCAGATAGTAGATAACTGCTCTCCTTACATCCAGTGTGTGGAGGCTTCAACACGTTAGTGGGGTTCTGTAAAAAGGGGGGTAGTTCTATGGACTGGTTTACATGGAACTTCGAGATAAATTTAGGCGCAAAGCATGGATGTGTGCGCAAAACCACCTTGTCTGTCAATTTTGAGGAATGGGCCCTGAACTGAAAGGGCCTGCAGTTCACTAACTCTCCTTATAGAGGTGATCGCCACCAGGAAGGCGGTCTTGTGGGTGAGTGCTTTAAGGCTAGCCTTGTGCATTGGTTCAAAGGGAGGCCCCATTAGTCTTGTAAGAACATTCAGGTCCCACCCTGAAGCTGGGTTGCAAACAGGGGGATGAAGTTTCTTTACCCCTTACATAAAGGCTTTAATTACAGGAATTTTCCACCATCAGACCTTGCTCTTTGACGTGGTGTATGCCGAAAGCGCGGCCAAGTGGACCTTAAGAGAATTGAAAACCAGTCCTGAATCTAACAAGTGAGTTCGGCAAAGGACGATAACTTGATGCCCTTGCCATTACACTAAATGACAAAGCGCTTACCTTTGCTGGAGTAACAATGCCTGGTGCTAGGTTTCCGTGGTTCTCTGAGGCCCATGCACCTTTGAGGGAGTTAGAGGTCCCCGAACTCTATGACCTCAGGAGCCAGGCTGCTAAGTTGAGAGTTTGGGGGCATGGATGTAGTTTCCCCCTGGTCTTGAGACAGCATGTTGTACGGGCATAGCAGCTTCCTTGGAGCGGAGACTGACATTGCCATGAGATGGGAGAACCAAGACTGGCAGGGCCACCAGACCATCCTGAAGGGCTCTTGGTGCATCTTGTGCACCATTCTGTTCAGCAGGGGAATAGGAGGGTTGGGGGGGCGGGGAGGGGGTGAGCGTCAGATTTCCCAGAACATGTTATCCAAAAAACTGTTCCTCTTGGAGTGGTTCTCAGGGTACCTGTAAGCGTAATCTGGGCATTCGGCGTTCTCCAGAGTGGCAAATAAGTCGATCTCTGGGAAGCCCCATTCTGCGAAGACGTTTAGTAAAATGTCCTGCTGTAACCGCCACTCATGCTCTATGGGTAGGGCAAAGTCTCTGCTGACTATGTCCGCCAGAAGATTGAGTTACGGTGGAACATGTTGTGAAAGGAGGAACATTTTGTGTTTGAGAGCCCACTTCCATATGTTCTGGTACCGTTTGATTTATTTGTCATTTGTATAGCGCACATAACCCGGGAGGCATCTATGATATATTTTATTTGTATCGCGCTCATACACAAGTGTTTCAGAACGTGACTAGGCACTTTTTGCTTAAGAGGGTTGGTTACAGTGGTTGCTTGCACAAATAATAGGTTACAGGCATTGCATGATTAGCTTGTATGGGTAATAGGTTACAGGTGTTTACATAGGTTGCAGGCAAGGTTTACATGAGTTACAGACAGTTACATAGGATACATCATACACTAGGCTAATGCCTATATGAAAGTGCATTGAGTAACCATATTAAGAGTGGCAGGCATTTGGTTGTCTTGTGATGATTATAGGAGCAGTTGTGTGGGAAGCAGACGGGGTGTGGATGGGATGGGTAGAGGATGTTAGAGGGAGGTAGTGGTTGGATAGTAGAGCAAGGTGCAAGTCGGTATGTAGTCGTAAAGTTTCTATGGGTCTTGGGAGAAGAGCCAGGTTTTGAGGCCTTTGCGGAAGGACCAAAGGGATGGGTCTGATCTCAAGGCCAGGTGCATGGAGTTCCATTGTTTGGCCGTAATCACCGGGAAGCTGGAGTCTCTGGCTTTTTGTCGTCTAAACCTAGGGATGGCAAGGTGGCAAGAGTAAGCTAAGCGGGTGGGTCTGTTGGCCTGGAATTTGGAAATTTGTCTGGCTAGGTAGATCGGAGCGCTATTAGGAAGGCATTTGTGAGTTAATGAGAGGGTTTTGAATTTGATGTAATCTCGAACCAGCAGCCAGTGGATATTGCGTCTAGCTAATGAGATGTGTTCTTTTTTACGGATGTTGAGGGCGGCTTGGACTGCATTGTTCTGAACTATTTGTAGTTTGTTGATGTTTCGGGCGTTGGATCCTACAAAGAGGGAGTTAAAGTAGTCAATCCTTGATAAGATAAGTGCTCTGGCGAGGGTGATCCAGTTGTCTCTGGTTACGAAAGGTCTGCTAGCGACAATCAGTTTGGCGGTGTAGGCCGCTGCTGAGGCTATGGCGTCTACTTGCCTTGTTAGGCAAAGTGATGAATCTAGGTAAACATATAGGGTTTATACCTCCTTTGCTACCGTGATAGTGTTACTGTCAATGGTGAAGAGTTTGCAGGATTGGGGTAGATTATTTAACCTATGGGAGTTGGGTGGGCTCCTAGGATTTGAACGCTCTGGCGCTTTGCTCTGAGTTGTGTTGATCAGATTTAGAGCTGCAAGGTCACAGGTAGTTGGGGGCGTTTCCTGCACCTCCTTGGTAGAGTAAAAGACGGTTCCTGGCTATCTCTCACTTAATATATCAAAAAAGGAGGAATAGCTGCACAGTATTGTGGTGTGTACACTGTTGTTTATTCAAGCTGAAACATTTAGTCTTTGCAGTGGTCAGCCGACATGCGTTTCGACCTCTAGGGTCTTTATCAAGGATAGTTATTAGGTAGGGGGGCTCTGATGTCCAGTGTTGAGAAGTCCAGGGTTGCTGGTCCTGTCTCTGCTGAGGCAAGGTCATATGCTCCCAGTCTTGGGCCTTCGGTGGGCCTGTTGGCTATTGGAGCCAAGTCCGTTCTGATGTGTTCCGTAGAAGAGGCCTTAGGGGTTGTGTGCTTTTGTACCCGTGGAGCATGGGTGTCCTTGTCACCGGGGTGCAATATCCCCATAACAGAGCCGATGGCCTGTTTGTCGGCACAGGCATTTGGGAGCCTGCAGGCTCCGCTGAGAGGTTGATGGCTTCCACTTCGGAGCCATGGCTGCCAACTGATTCCTCATCATCCGAAGCGACGGCGCCAATGGGGGAAAGGCTTTTGGCCTGCATACCGTAAGCCGCCCACCATTTAGTCTGCCCGTCTTTCAACATTTTTGGTGAAAAGAGCTTAATGGACTTGCATGAGCGCTCATCGTGGTCTCAATGAAGACACTGATTGCAACGACGATGGGTGTCCTTCCAAGGAACCTTGTTGTCACACGATGGGCAAAATTTAAAGGGCATCCTCTCCAAAGCAGAGGGTAGCGGCAGCCAAACCAAGAAGAGAAAGAGATGGGTAAAGGAAATACATTCTCAGAGAGGAATAAACCCAGGGCCCCACTCTCCCTACTATAAGGGCATGGCCAGAGGACAGAGGCCAAGCGGTCGACAGTCGCTGAGCAGTTGTGGAAGCGTTGGCGGCAGGAAACCCACGAAGCAGTCGTCAGTCATCGAGAAGGTTTGTCGAGAGACTAGACGACAGTAGGGCGTGGGGGCAACTTAGCGATATAAAACTCTTGCAAGCTCTGCATATGCGACCAACTAGGTTGGTGGAAAAAAACAATATGAGGGACCTCCTTGCGTGAGGGATTTTGGGTACACTACAGATCACGTTAGGGATAGTGTTACAGTCATACCCATATCGGCCTCCCCTTTCAATATTTGAAAGAAAGATGCAATACTCCACGATTTCCACTAGATGTCGGACTATTGTGCATGAGCACGATATAAATAAAACATCAAATATTCACAGCATGTGATTCTAAGCAATTTCACAAGCATCAGAAAACTTGGGATACCCTAACTCATCTCATTAGAAGCCAGTTAACACCTAATCCGCATTTGCTGGTGTATTCTTAAAATAAAGTCCAGAGGAGAAAATGTATTTGGGTTTGATTGGTATGTTGATCCTTTAGAAGTGACAGCAGTTAACAGGTGATATAATCTAATTTTACTGGTACGTTGAAGGTAAGTAATTTCATTTAAACAGCATTTTGTTAACCTCGGGAGTGCCCCCAGGCATCGCTGCAACTTTTCTAAGTAACAGCTTTTGGCAGTTTGCAGGATTCGTTTGCATCCATTGTTTGAGAGTGCAACTGTTTTCCTATGGGCCAGTACTTGGGGAAAACTGCTCGCAACTTCTGTCAGACTTTTGTGGGTTTCTCACCAGAACCAGAGTGTTGCCAGACACTAATGCAAGAAGAGATCTGTGCTGTTTGGACTCCAATATGTTCTCATTCCTCTACTCCCATCACAGAAGCAAGGGAGAAAAATGCTCCACAATTGATGGCCCATATCTTTGGAACTTAGGGCTGCAACCTTTCTCTTCTAACCCACTGAGCCGTTGTTCCTCCTCCTCCTCCCCTCACTCTTCCTGCACCCTCGAGAGTCTCACCTTGTCCAGCTCTTGCTAGCACCAAGAGGCAATTTAGTTTGCAATGTGCACTTTAAAAATGATTAAGTAAATTATTAAACAAATGGCCAATGTTAACCTAGAGGCTGGCAGTTTTGTGGAGTAACCTCTGGATAGTATTTATGGCTTTAGGAGTTCAGTCCGATTCTGCCCTCCTCCCGCTCCCAGTTATTCTCTGGTTACTCCTGGACTTGCTAAGAAATATTTAATGAGTAACAGGGAAAAGTAAGGGAGTCAATTATACTTGGGTGGAAAGCACACAGAAACAAATGGAAGAAAGAAGGTAGAACAAGAGTCTACCGCTGTCAAAGAATATTGGGACCAAAGCAGTCCACAATAGCTGCTGTTCTGGTGCTGGAGTTGGTGAAGTGAAGATTCCACAGCGGGGAACCAACGATTCCTTTCTTTGTTCTTGCCTTGGCTTAGTTGTAATAGCCAGTGACCCGTTGGTCCATCTGGTCACTTCTTTCTGTTACACAGTGGCCCCAGCGCCAGTGTTTGTTTCTCATCCAGGGAAACACATTACACGCTTGTCAGAGGTCCGTAGGGGAAGTTGCAACTTCCCAGCAGATCACAATGTGTCTGGGAAGTAGAGCAGGGCAGGGCTGCACAAAAGCGGGGGTTCTCAGAAAGTCTTCCTCTTTGATTTAAGGGATGCATCCTGAGAGAGAACCATAGCAATGGAGCAGACCCTCAACAGGAATTAATTGGTGGCTCAGTGACAATATCAGCCTCCAACAGCTGTTGAGCATTCATTTTGGCAGCCAGCCAATCACTTCGGGGTAGTAGAATGGCATCAAAGAATGCTGACACAAGGGTAGCATTTTGGTTATGTTATGATTATTTCTATAGCACGATATCACCCACAGGTATCCTTGCACTGAGAAAAGAAAGTAGGTACAGTTAGAGAATTGAAAAACCGAAGCAGATCAATGATGAAAAATAAATGTTTTGAGCAGTTTCCTAAAGTGAAGGAAATCCTCAGTTAATCTGAGGGAGAGGGAGAAGGAATTCCAGAGGCAGGGGCAGCCACCGGGAAAGCTTAGCCGGAAACTGTAGCCTTCCTAAAGCAGGGGACCAGCAGCAAACTCAGGTTTGTCAAGCGAGGAAACCCTTGTGGGAACATAGGCCGAAATCGTTTCCTGAAAAAAAACCGCCCCCTGTCTATGCAGCACGCAGTGTGTCAGACAAAGGTTCTTGAACTTAATACAACGCTCGATGGGCAGCCAATGGAGTTGTTTCAATATAGGGGATCTGTGGGAAAATCTAGGTAAACTCACCACCAAGTGTGCAGCAGAGTTCTGCAAAATCTGGAGCCTGCAAATGTGGTATTTAGGCTGGGCGAGAAGGACCGCATTGAAGTAATCGAGGACTCCCGAGATTGCTGTAGCAATCACAAGGCCCCGATAATGAGGAAGGAAGAAGAGCCCCTTCCTAGGCATTCTGAGTTTAAAGAAGCCGGATTTTCAGATGCCACTGACGTGTAGCTCAGGGGATAAAGAAGAGCCGGTTTTAACACCAAGAGAGCCAACATGCACTGGCATGTTCCCTATGCTAGTAGTCCAGAAGTCAGTGGTCCACGCCCGATTCTGTAACTAGGGGGCCGATGGGATAACTAGGGGGCCGATTAGGACCTCCGACTTCTCGCCATTAAGCTTGAGTCAGTTAGTGCTCATCCAGCTGTCAATTAATGCAAGGCACAATCTAAGACACCTGGATCCTGGTCCACTCTCAGGAGGAGTTAGGTGTCCTCCGCATAAGAGTAGAAACAACACCCATAGGAGCGGATCAGTTCCGCCAGGGGCCTTACATAGATGTTAAATAAGAGGGGTGAGACTGTGGAGCCCAGAGGGACACCACAGGTCATGGCAGTCGAATAGGACCTATTGGGGATGGGGGTGGGGGGCGAGAACCTGAGAATGGAATGGTGGGAAAGAAAAGAGATGAACCACTGGAGGACGATCCACGCGATGCTGACATCTTCAAGGATTTGAAACAGAATAGAATGGTCAATCACGTTGAATGCCACCGAAAGGTCAAGCATGATCACGAGAGCTGTACCACCTTGATCCCTGATTAGTGTGATGTCATCTAACACTGAAACCAGGGCTGCTTCAGTCCCCATCAGAGGACGAAACCCTGACTAAGATGGAGATTTCCTCTATAAAGTCTCTCAATTGAGTAACCATGACCTCAAGGATCTTCATGAGAAACCGTAAGAGGGAAATGGGGAAAGAATTAACGAAAACTGAAGGGTCCAGTGTTGTATAAATGACTCGTGTTTCATGCTTTGCTTTGCCATGTTCATTCTGGAATGAACATGCGACATGATGTTCTCATTGGAACACTGAATCTTGGAGAGTTTGTTGTTGCTTGAGTTATAACTGTTGAACCTGAGATCTTGGATGTGTTGGGGGTCTCAAGATACTGTGCTTCACTTTAATTAATAAAAGCACCTAGTTAACACAATTGGCGTGTTTGCTTTTATAAGAATGGCAACGAGGATGGGATTAATGTTCCGGTGAAGCCTGCTCTGGTTTTTTTGATAACGCTAATCCCCATCGAGACCCCCAACACCAGCTGGTGGAAAGCGACGACGCTCACCGCGTGTGAAGCTGCAGAGAGGAACCGGCACCCTGCATGTCCCAGTGTTGTTCTGCCAGCCGCGCACTCAGTTCTGCAGAGGAGCAGATTGGCGCCGACGAGAGAAGCTGTGTCGACCCGACAAGCGAAGAGAGGTGAGAGACGAATTGAAAAGTCTCATCAGGACTTGTTGCGACGCTGCCGCGGCGTTTTGGAGCTGTAACACTTCCGTGTACATCTCCCTGTAGGAGCCCCGTCCCTCTCTGTCGGCAGTCCGCTTGACATTTCAAGCTAGGCGGCAGCACAGTGCGCGTCCAAGCGTACGCCTGTCATGTGATCCACCACGTATCTAGAAATCAGGCAGTTGTCGTGGAAGGAACCACGTATGTGCCCTTCATTGGTTTGCTGTCCTAAACAAGCGAGTCACGTGTCCGGATGTCAGGCAAATTCCGTGGTGGAAACTCTGCTTTCGAAATAGAGGTCTAGTTCCGCAGGGTGAAGTGTGTTTTGTGTTGAACCCGCCCAGGGCCCTCCAGGGAAGGCGATCTGGGATTGCTGCTGAGAACAGGAACAGGTGAGATATTTCCAGCAGTCTAGTACTCTGATTCGAATAACCCCAGTTTCGGCTAACAGGTGTCTACCCAGTGAAAGGGGAAAGATTGTCCGAGTTGGCTGCTCTGGTCCTGGACGAGCGACATCAGACGCATATATATAATACCCAGTGCTGCGGATTAAAGTCGCAATATGGCACTGTCTGGAGTACCTGGTCCCCAAGTGTTCATGCCCACTCCAGGCCCGCTCAAGATTAAATGGGCGCCTTGGAAAAAGGGTTTTTTACATTACGTTAAAGCTACCTTTGGTAATGGGATGTCGATGGAGAGAAAAGTGGCAATGCTGATGCACTTTTTGGGATATGAAGGTAAGAGAATATATGACAATCTCCCAGACATTTCTCAACTGGATTTGGAAGAGGGATCTAACGATTTTGATGTGGCTTTGTTAAAGTTGGACAAACATTTTGAAGCTAAAACGAGTACTGTCTTGGAAAAATATCATTTTGGCATGAGGTTCCAAAGTGAAGGAGAATCCGTTGAAGATTACATCACGGCTCTAAGACACTTGTCGCTTAATTGTAAATTTGGTGGTAGTCTAGATGAACATATAATGGACCAGTTTATGTTACATTGTGCTAATGATAAAATTTGCGAGGAAATTTGGTTGAAAGATGACCCTAATCTAGAGGAGGTAATAGGCATTGCAAAAAGGATTGAGCACACCTTACAGTGCATAGCCAAATTGGGGGTTAAGGAAAATAAGTCAATGTCAACTGTTGAGGTTCTGAGGGTGAATGATAAGAAGGGAGCCTACGTGAAAGAAAAGAAAAAACAAAAATTCAAACCTGATAGACGATATGAGCCTACCCAAAATAAAGGTGGGGGTAGTGAACAGGTAAATAGACGTGTCCAGAAAGATAGTCCCCAGGGTCACATAAAAAGGGAAGACCGACTGTTTCAGATTCGGTAGTGCTCGTCATTTGTCCACATCTCCCATATGTCCTGCAAGGCGTGTGAATTGCAGCATTTGTAAGAAATGGGGTCATTTAGAGATCTGTTGCAAAAATTATCGGGTTGGTAGTGAAAAAGGAACTCTTCTCATTGAAGAGTATGATGGTGCAACATCTGAGGAAGGTGATATTTCTGAGAACGAAATTGTTACTGTTCACATGGTAAAGTGCTCGGAGTCTGATGAATGTGAACACCCCTCAGCTTGGATAAAAGTGAATGGACACTTAATTAGGATGTTGCTGACTCTTGTTCAAAGATCACGTTAATGTCCAGAGTGGTGTTCGAGAATGTAGTTGGTGGTTCTATTGAGCAATTACTACCCTCTGATAAAATGCCGGGTGGGTATAATGGTGATAAGATAGAAATTTTGGGATGTTGTAATGCCAAGTTCGAGTTTAAGGGCAGAGTGACTCGCGGAAAAATTTATGTCACAAAAAGGGGAGAAACATTGCTGGGTTGGAAGGAGCAAAGTGGATTATGTATTAAGTTAGACCCTAATAGTGAAGAACAAGTACTTAATGTGGCCAATATACATGGATCGTGTAGAAATAATTCTGGAAGACATGAGTTGTTATTTAAGTATCCAGAAGTATTCAAGAGTAAGGTAGGATGCTTAAAAGGAATGGTTCACAAAATTGTTGTAAAAGAGGGAAGCAAACCAGTTGCATCTAAACGTAGGCCGTTACCTTTGTTGATGCGAAAAGCTGTACGTGATGAACTGATGAAATTGGAAAAAGAAGGCATTATTGAACCGGCCAAGGCGGTAGAGTGGATTTCTCCTGTGGTAGCTGTGAAGAAAAGTAGTGGAGATTTGAGTGCGTGCATCGATCTAAGGGAACTTAATCGCTGTGTTGTGGCAGATCGGCACCCTCTTCCAAACATGAGAGAGTTGTTGAGTAGAATTGGAAGTGCAAAATTATTTGCCAAACATGATATGGCAAGTGCCTACCATCAAATGAAGTTAGATGCTAAATCTCGCAAATTAACTGCTTTCATTACTTATGAGGGAATATATCAATTTCGGCACATGCCTTTTGGTTTAATATCGGCATCTTCGGTATTCCAAAAGGTTATGGACAAGTTGTTAAAAGATGTCGAAGGTGTCTGGTGCTTTCAGAATGATGGTTTCGTAAGCGGTAAGGATGAGGAACAATTGAAGGGGAGACTTGATGAGGTTTTCAATATTTTTAAGGAGAGAGGTATAACTTTGCGAAGTGAAAAATGTATTTTTATGACACAGGTTGTTGAGTATCTAGGCCATGAAATATCAGAGCATGGGCTTAAACCAAAAAGGAATCTGGTGGATTCCATTCTTAAGGCAAAATCTCCCAGCAATAAAGCTGAATTGAGGTCATTTTTAGGTACTATTGAATTTTATCATAGGTTCGTTGAGAATTTTGCTGACTATATAACCTCTTTAAAGGCATTGTTAAGGAAAGGAGTTGAATTTGTTTGGAGTAGGGAATGTGATAGAGTTTGAAGAGATGAAAAGAAAAATAGATATGGCCAAACCCTCATCGATGTTTGATGCAAGGAAAAGCACTATACTGTCAGTTGATGCCAGTGATACTGGTATAGGAGTAGTGATGTTGCAACCAGATGTGGATGGCTCGGAGGTGGTTGTAATGCATGCATCACGAATGTTGAGAGGGGCAGAACTTAATTATTCGGTGCTGGAAAAGGAAGCCTTGGGGTGCTATTGGGGCATTGAGAAAATGAAGAATTTTGTGTGGGGTCAGGATTTTACTTTAAGAACGGATCATAAGCCTCTGAAGGCAATTTTTGAAAATAAAGGTCTTGACAAGGTATCAAGAAGAGTTGCAGGTTGGGTCACAAGACTACAATGCCACAAGTTCAATATAGAAGTGGTTGCAGGGATGAAAACGTACGAGCAGATCATGCCTCTAGGGTGAATCTGGAGGATGGGGCAAATGAGGGCAGCAATAATGTATGTGGTGAGAGTGAAATGGTTTTTGTAACCGCAGAGGGTATCATACAAAAGCAAGAATAGATTTGGGTATTAGAATCAGATGAAATGTGGAAACGCATAGTGATGTTTGTAGAAAACGAGTGGCCGGAGAAGAGATTACTGTCCGGGGAGGAAAGGTCGTTCTGGGAAGTAAGAATTGAATTGTCAGTGAAAGGGGGGCTATTGTTCCGATGGGACAAGTTGGTAGTTCCTGGGTGTCTGAGGGAAAAGCTGATAAAATCTGCTCATCAAGGGCATATAGGGGTATGTAAAACGAAAGAAGTGATAAAAGCAGATTACTGGTGGCCTGGTATTGACCACGAAATTGAAAAAGTGGTTGGTGCATGCACAGATTGCATTAGATCTGGAAAAAATTTGATGGCTGTGTCTCAGCCCATGGGAAAGACAAGCATACCTGAGGGAGTGTGGCAAGATTTAGCAATGGATGTTTTGGGTCCAGTTGACATGGGGATGGGAAGAGGAAAATTAATTCTTGTCCTAGTTGACACATTCTCAAGATGGACGGAGTTCAAGATCATGAGAGAAGTTACATGTCAACGTATTATAGAATTTCTTGAAAATATATTTGAAAGGGAGGGTCTACCTAGAAGTATCCTCACAGACAATGGTCCCCAATTCACTGGAAAGTTCCTCAGAGATTATCTGGTTAAATGTGGGATTGGGCACAAAAGGATGCCTTTGTATTATCCACAAGGAAATGGTATGGTCGAAAGGGTCAATAGGTGTATTATGGAAGCTATCCGTGGAGCGAATGCATGTGGTTTAGATAAGAGAGAAGCTGTGAGGGAAAGGCTGTATGCGTTGCTGATGGCTCCCGGTTCTGAGACAGGTGTGAGCCCTTTTGAACTCATGAGGGGCCGGAGAGCTAATACATTGGTGGCTCCAGCTTGGCTGGGCAAGGGAAGAGAGACGGATGTAGTTGTGGAAGATGTAAAAAAAAGAATGGATGTATGTAAAGGAAAATGGGTGGAAAAAGTCAATGAGAGAAATCCTAAAAAGAGAACGGTGGTTAAAGTTGGGGACTGGGTTCGGATAAGAAAGGCTGTGCTCTCGAAGAAAGGAGAGCCTCTATATACGCACCCTGTTAGAGTTGTGCGGGTTTTTAGGAATGCTGTGGGGTTGGAAAGTGGGCAAATTTGGAACATGTCCAGAGTTGCAAAAATTAAGAGATAACTTGTTTCTTGCTCATTCAAAGTGATACATTTGTAAATATATGTGCTCATGAAATATATATTTTTTTGTAAAATAGGGGAGGGGGATGTGTTGTATAAATGACTCGTGTTTCATGCTTTGCTTTGCCATGTTCATTCTGGAATGAACATGCAACATGATGTTCTAATTGGAACACTGAATCTTGGAGAGTTTGTTGTTGCTTGAGTTATAACTGTTGAACCCGAGATCTTGGATGTGTTGGGGGTCTCAAGATACTGTGCTTCACTTTACTTAATAAAAGCACCTAGTTAACACAATTGGCGTGTTTGCTTTTATAAGATCCAGGTTAGACTTTTTTCAATAAGGGAGAAACCAAGGCCATTTTAAGGGCAGTTGGAATGACCCCACTATAAAACAGAGTAGTTAACCACCAAGGTGATAGTAGGGGCAAGCTCAGATTTCATATCTTTGCACATGTGCAAGGAGATGGGGGTCAAGAGGGTAACATGATCTAAGACTGGAAATTACTTCCAAGACCAGCTGCTCAGAGAGGATGAAAAGAACAAATCTGGGGGGTAGGGGGATGAAAGAGGTACTTAGAGGTTGTTCAGCCCTTGTTGAAGTCAAAATGTTGGCTCTAATTAGAGCAATTCTTTTATTAACATAATGTGAGGGAATTACACAATACTTGGGAGGCAGGAACTTGGGGAGAGATAGAAGCTGGACAAGAGAGCTCTTTAATTGCAGATAAAAGCACTATGGGCTTATTAGTTGCCAAAGAAATGCAATTGTTATAATACATAGTTTTAGCAGACTTAATAGCCTGATGATAGTGTAGAGAGGCTATATTAAGCAGAAGTCGATCCGCCGGCGAGTAAGCCAATCGCTAGGCAAGTTCTGGCTGTTTGTACACAAGCTTAAGCACCTGTAAATCAGATGTATAACAGGGGGCAGAGCGCCTGTCAGGTTTGACCCGTTTAGTTAGGGGTGCAACCTCGTCAGCTGCCATATGAAAGGTAGCTTGGAGGGTTGTTCGAGAATCAATAAACCTGTGCGTAGACTTTAAGGTAGAAAGACTGTCCCAAATCTGAGAGGAGAGTCAATTGAGATCCATCCATCTCCAATTACAATAGGCACGTACTACAGGAGGGGGAGCACAGAGGAAGAGTGCAGAAAACGGTAAATAGGATCAAGAAATGGTCAGACCAAGGGCAGCGCGGCATACGCCTCAACCAAGCCAACTGGTGCAAACATGAGGTCCAAAGTGTGACCCAATGAATGTGTGGGTTCATGAACTATCACCCATCAGCTTCACCAGGTTGGCAGCTGGGGTATCCAGGATAGTATCAGCCCAAACAAAGTCTCCAAGAATAGAGTGAAGGGTGCTTCAGTTGAAGGTCGGCAGTGACTGCCGCAAATCCTTCAGAAAAGGCTGCGTCGTGCCCGGCGGGACAATACAAGATAAGCAAGTAAATAGTGTTAGAAGGAGATGTAAATAGGCAAACGAGCAGAAGCTCTACCTTAAAGCAGTGAGGAACTACAATCAGTTAGAGTAGACCAAATAACAGGTTTCTGTGACAGGAGTCAGGAGAACAAAAAGTATCCCAGAGAGGGCCATACTGTGTTCAGAGGAGCAAGATTGCAGAGAGTCGCTCTGCTGTTAAGGCTGATGAGGTACAGACCTACCAGCAAGTAGGGTAACTTGCTTGCCAGGAGTACCCGTAGCCCACAGCTAGCCCGGGATCCGGACAGGCACAGAATGGCTTGCCTTTACCACGCATTCAGCAAACTACGGGCACACCCGCTACACGAATGCCATGGAGGAGGAAAAGGAGATGACATGCGATGACGCGTAACCAATGAAGGTGGTAGACAGATCTGTCTTCAATGCGAAAGGCAGGCAGACCAAGGAGTTCTGCTTTTTTAAATTCAATAAAATCCCCACATTCACTAAAGGTCCCAAACTAGATAAACCATTGAGATCTAATATCACAAAAACACTGTCATTCATTTATAAGTGAAAATGGGCGAGCAGGACTGCTAACAGCACCGTCGCACTGCGTTCTAACCTTGCAGGCAGTCCCCTCTGGCAAAAATGCTGTGGAGAGGGGGAAAAGGAGAGGACGCGTTATTAAAAGTACTGGTTGGTAAAAACTTGTATTTATTCAAAAGGAAGAAACCCTCACTATCCCCATCTTCTAAAAGGGGATTCCCGGCCTCAAACTAATAATAAAGTTACTGTCAGAATGTCAGTCAAAATCAAACTCCACCGTCCTGTGTCACAATTTACTTCTATCCCTTACACTACATCCAAAGAATAAGCCAAAAGAAAGTTCCTTCTCCAGAAGAAGGACTCAGTTCGCCCGGTATTTGGCTGGTATTACCAGAAATGTTCATTGGCAAAAGGATGTCTGGGGGAATGACTCCCTTCCCCTGGCTTGTGGTTCCAACAGACCTTTGCACCAATCCACTTTCAGAACCAGGAGAATGGCTTCCTTCTCCTAGCATTGGTTCACACACTCCAATTTAGTTCACACCAAAGCCAGGGGCAATGACTCCCTTCCCCGGTCGTTTCTTGAGTGCATTAAACAGATTTTCAGTCTCTTCACCAGGATAATCACTTCTTTCCTGGCGTTTGAGAGTTCTTTTCTGTTTGTCTCAGCTTCTGGTGGTTAACTGTCCTATCAATGTGCTTTTTTTACCACAGGCTGAATCCTCAGCTGCCGTACAGCATCCATGTGTGACCATTTTGTCAAAATGGCCCAGTCTTCTTTTTTGCCTTTTTCTGTTTATGAAGTCTTTCTTGGGTTTTACTCTGGGCGTCGAGATAGGTTTGAGCCCTGAAGCCCGCCTCCTGCTCCAGTGTGTCTGGAAAGGCAGGATGTGAGGGAGGTTCCCAAAACTCCCCTGTCCTTTGTCTCTAGGAGAGCCTGAATGCAACCAGTCCTGATTGGCCGGCTGGATGCCTTTCATGACAGCCACCCTGCTGTGTGATTGACAGCCTAGGCTGTGCATGAATGGGAGAACCCTGCTTAAAAGGCAAAGGTTTTGGGACTGGAGGCCACTGGGAGAAATACCCGACGAAGAAACCGTGAACGAAGCTTGCTTCATCCTCCTGGACCTTCAAATTGACAGGTAAAGCCCTGCTGCTGTGCTGAACTCCTTTCTCAATTTGACAGAGAAGCTCCGGAAGGGACGACTTCTTCCCTTCGGTTAGTGGGACCAACTAACCCGGGGACAAACTCCACTGGACCATCTTCCCCGACTGGTTGTAATTCTTCGTTGCTGCAAGAACCTAGTGCCAGGGGTCGAGAAATCTGTAGTCTAGTGCAACATCTGAAATCCGGCCAGAAGCACGAGGAGTCTCCAAAGGACCCTCCAGAAGCAGGATGACAACAGCTCGAGTCCCCTCACCAGAGTGAAGGACCCAAGGAGTGAAAGAAGCACAACCAGTATCCGAGATCTGCAACAGTGCTGTTTACTAAGCGCTGAAACCACGAAGTGCAGCTGAACCCAAAAGAACCCATAGCTGCCAGCGACCTCCAAACTACTGCTGTGGGAGCCCTCCAAATATCCTCCCTCTTGTCCCCACGATGGAGGCTCAGAACACGTGCGTGGTCTGCATCACTGTAACAGGACAGAATCCAGCTGGACCACTCTTCTTGAAACCAGAGGTTACTGTTTAGACTTGGGGGGTCTTTTTGCTGTGCCTTTCTGAGCTGGGAATTGTATTGGCTTACCTTTAGAGTTCATCCCAACTCTCCTTCCACAGGCTGACAGCTTGAGATCCTACAAGTGCTTTTATTTTAACAAACTCTCTAACTTTGATCTAAGAAGTGCCTCAGCTCCATAGACTGTTTCAAATTGACTTTGGCTGTCCTGGCTTCCTGAAGACTTCTAGCCCATGGACTTTGATATTGCTGTCCCTCATAGGTGGTAACTTGTTTTAGACTGTTATTGCTGGGAAAGCCTTGTCTAGACTTCATTGGAAGATTTAAGTGTCCTCGCAAATACTGAGAACCTGTTTAACCTTTCACCTTCCTTAAACCTTTCCTTTCTGCAACCCCAGAATCTGCAAAGTATAACTAGTAATATAAATGCCATTACTGTCCTTGTGAATGAAGTCACCTCAGAGTGTAGAAATTGTTTAAGAAGCATATCCAAAGATTGTACACTAACTTGTTCTGATTTTGAAAAGTATTTTTAAAGTATATTTTTATTGTTACACAAATTGCCTTTTTAAAGAATGCTTATTTAAAAATTGAAGTTAAATAAATAACTATTTATAACAGAAACCTTGAGTGCAAGTGTTACTTGGTCAGTTGTATTAACAAATTTCATTGCTACTGCTCACATGTACCCCTCTTGAGATAGGCCTAGCTGCCCAGTCACACTACCAACTTGTGTAGCACAGACCTATACCAAAAGGTGGGTTACCTAATACCATGCAGATAAGTGTTGTTTCGTCTCACACAGTGTCACTGCATCAATTCTTACCCAACTGCAGCGGCTCCCCGCTCTACTGGACTGGTCGCCTCTCTATTCCAGCTTCATGTTCGGGGCCTGCTTCATCTGGACCCATTGAGAGCTCCATCAGCGATTCACTGGCATCCTCCACTCCTTGGTATCCCCGGTCAGTAGACAGGATTTGAAACTCCCGCTCTGGATGGTTTCCACACCTGCTGCCTCTCCCAGCTGGGCATGACCAAAGCTTCAGTCCTTTTCTTCTCATACATTGTTGCCAGTCCCATCCCGCCCCCTGGTGGATTTTCAAAGTACTTTATTGTTCTTGATAGGTTTATTTTTCATGACTCCATGGGGCCACCTCATACCAGTACTAGCGTTGTCAGTAATCTTCATGTCTTCTGTGATTTTCATCATCCTGGTACTTTGTTTTGGCTGTTTCTCCTACACTACAGAAATACATGGGTCAGCTCTCAAGGAAGTGGTTTGGAATGGAGGGGGGTTAGAAAAGGTTGGGGGTGTAACCTTGGCCAATTGGCTACATCCTAGGTGATTGTCCTTATCCCCAGACTTCCAACTCCCAATGCCCATGGTCAGACCACCACATCATCACCTTCAATCTCACGAAGAGCTCAGGGATCCACAACCTCCCACCAGTGGCACCTACTGCTCTATCGAGGAATAATCTAAATATTATAGCAAACAATATCCTACCTCTCCTACACCCTATCTTGGCACACCTTGACTTAGGATGCAACGATCCTTCCACTATGGATGATTTATACAACCAGACTGTCCTGGCAGACATTGACAAGTAGCTCTGTATCTATGCGCAAAGCTAAACCAGTAGCCCACCTCAATTCTTGGTACACGCCGAATCTAAAAACCCTGCGTAGCTCCAAGAGAACTACCGAGGCTAGTAAGCAAAGCAAAGTTCGCTGAGGCAGCCAAAAGTCATAAACAGGCAGTCCTCCAAATGAACAGTTCCACTTAAAATGAAAGAATTACCAACGCTAAATCAGGAACTAAAGGTACTATTTGCAATCCTCCGAGAACTTGCGTCCATCCCCAGTGCCACCAATCGAAGTCTACAACAAAGATGAAAGCTGGTGCAGTGGCATCCAAAAAGCCCCCATTGATAAAATAGCCCTTCTACAATCTAAAATTAAAACAAAAAAAGGCACTATTAAACCTGCCCTACAACCACAACCGACTTCCAGCCTCACCAGTCAGAATACTGTTCAGCTATTTAAATTTACACCCGTCTCCAATTCAGAAGTCCTACAAATTATTACCAGTCTCAAACCATCAATGTGTCAAGATGACCCTTGCCCAGCGGCGGTTATTAACTATTTAAAACCCTCACTTTGACACAAATGCTTACATATGTCAGCTCCCAAATACCAAGCACATAAATTCACTACCTCTCAATCTAACAGGCCTACACACTCAGCACACCTGCACTTGCTGCCAGCCCGAGCTTCAAATTGCAGCAAGCTGGTGGCAGCAGCTTCCCAGTGGTAGCAGCCAGACACTGGAACACTACCTAAGACACCAAAGTCTGAAGATTCCTTCTGGTCCTTCCGAAAACAGCGGACAACTTGGCTTTTCACACAGGAACTACTAAACTAAGTAATGTTCAACATTCAGCACTTTAACTACACTAAGGATCACTCCATGTTAGGGGACTGTATAGCTTAGCTTTTGTATAATGTTTGGTATGCATAATGTTTGCTATTTATATGTGTAAACATTTGGTTTATTTCCATTCTTAAGAACAGCACCCAGATGCCTTCGGGTTAGGGCGCTATACAATTTGCAAAATAGAACACAGCCTTTAGAACACATTGAAAAATGAAACCGGCAGGCAGTATCACACAACGCTATCATATAAATATAAACAACCATTAGGTTCACTTAATAGACATCATCAAACAACTTTATCAAGCAATGCAGGTAAGTATTGTAGATGCAATAAAATGATGGGAACCAGTCACAAGTACAATATCCTAATATATCAAGTCCAAACCATAAGATGAATGAAGCCTTGTGTCCAAACGTCACAGGGGCTAACAGTATTTCAAACAAGAAAGGGTTCCCTTTAGGAAAGGATACAATGGGCTTTTGGTGGTGATTAGTTTCAAACTATTTAAACATACAACAACAATTTACCAGCAAATAGATAAACTCCTTTCTTTCAGACCCAAAGCTAACCCAGTGGCAGGATACCCGATCCAGGTTCGACAACGAAAGATGAGTGGAATGGAGACAGGAGACAAAGGGTCTTGTTCCCAATAATATCCTATGGAGGACAGAGGTGAACAGCGGGGCAGGGACACTGAAGCTTACTTGGAAATGCAAGATGAAATCCTGTTTGGCACCGAAATGCAGAATCCAATAATACCCACCTCTTCAGGACAATTCACAGGATGGAGGCAGGCGAGTTACAGCTACGGCCACCATTTGCACGAGAAGGAGGCGTGCTTCCAATTGCAGTTCCAGCAGCTGCTCCAGGACAGGTTCCCTTGTATTTGTATTTTTTTTTTTTGTATATCGTGCCAAGCCCACGTGCATCTGGGCGCTTTGCTTAAGGTTGCAGTTACATTTCTAGGGTTACAGTACATAGATTGCACATTAATTATATAGGCTATAGTAGACAGTTGAAGAATATTTACAAAGTTACTTACAGTGGTGAACATAAATGGAGATTATATACAGGCTGGAGTACATTACAAATACATTGTTTTCAAGTAGGTTAAGGAAGAGCGGGATATCTAATGGTCTTGCGTTGCGAGACAGATTTTGGCTTTGCTTTTGAATGAATGGAAGGAGGTTTCAGTTCTGAGTTGAATAGGTATCAAAGTTAACTATCAAAGTTCTGGACGTTACCATGAAACGGTGGAGGTTCTGGAGAGGTAGCCACGAGAGAGCTGGTCAGTCCACCAGGTGGTTCAGGGACACTTCCAAAGGCTCTCAAGGGTTGGATCCTCAAAACGTCATCAAGACTAGTTGGCATCACTAGTCCAAGGGCTGAACCACTGCTCAGGGACTTTGGAGAGCAGGCACAGTAGCAGGTCTGCACCGGGTCAGACACAGAAATTGATGCTGGGCCACTTCAGGGGTCATCTTCGGGTCGCCAGCGGGCTGCTCTTCTTCGTGGAATTCTTGGCTCCAACAGACATCTAAAGAATAGTTGCAGACGTTCTCTTATACAGAATCCGAGCTGGAAGCAAGTCCAAGCCCACCAATGAAACAGTACTTGTCCAACCAGGGAAAACTACTGGTTTCACATCTTCCCTAGTATCAGTCTTTCTGGCACCAGTGATGTGGACTGGGACTAGACAGTTGCGGCCCCTTTCTCACAGGCACCCACGCACACCACCACGCCCACAAAACCTGATATGGTAAACAGAAAACCAAACAACAATAGTAAGCGCAAATGTGCACACTAAAAATAATGCAAACCCAGTAACTGCTACCACCAGCTTGTCTTTAGGCACATATAGTAGTAACCAAAAATCCCATATGTAAAAAGTTAAGGTGATACAAAAGTATCCCCATAGCACTGTATTTTAAGATGCTGCGCGCAACATCAAAAAACATGAATTCCAAAGGAAACCAAAGTTTCCCAGTACTGATAGTCTGACAAACCGATCACTTTCCCCAGGGCAAGTGTACAAAAGGCAAGAGAAGTGAAGAGGAAGGATTCACTTCCCTTCAAAAAGTCAGGACAGGATCAAAAACAGTGCAACAAGAATGGGGTTCCATAGTAAACTATGGAAGGAAAATTGCAAAAAGACAATCTTTCCTAACAGTGCGACCAGAGCTGCAGACACCCATACATTCCCATTCCATTTGGTCAAATCCGGCTTTGTCTCTGCTCAGGGCGCAGTGTGGAAAGGACCATATAAGACTCACATATGTGTCAAATATTTTGCCTTAGCAGGAATAGCCTCTATGGCTATCTGTCCAAACAGGTGAGCACAGGGAGAGGGTCACTGCTAGCCGCATTTGCGCACATGGCACAAAAGGATCAAAGTACTGGTACAAGTGCATTGCACAAAAATTAAGAGGGGTGCTATGTAGAGCCATTCCAGGGTACATGCTATTCCTCAAACTATAATTCAGATAGAACTGCCACTAAACAGCCATGTACATGTAAGGTAACTCAGAAGGGGGCAATACCAAGGCACATGGTGTACCCTCCCTGATAGGCTCAAGGCCGTGCTATTGAAACCTAGTGGTATTCTCCCGTTTACTCCCCTTTTTACCAATCACCATACCCAGTTCCTCCCATCTGAGTCAGAAAATATAAAGGAGTATACAAAACTCTCGGAGAACTACCTGTCGCACAATGCCGCAGATACTGATAAAGAGCAGGGAAATGAGAGGAAAGTACCCAGGCTTGAGACTCAAGATTCCCCCTTTCACCTTCTCATGCCAGAACACTCTCCTCATTAGTCGGAGGTCACTTGCCTTCATACCCCCCCATCCCCGTCCCCAATCACTGGGACAAAGAAGAGAAAGCAAAGAGGAAGAAAGAGTTCCCAGAGGGAACATCTTCCTATGGAGAACGGCCATGTTGTCACCTTAATGAAGTCAGGCAATTAATTTCAATCATCAACACCTGACTTCACTTAACCAATATGCAAAATATAAAAGATGTGGTTCTAAACAGCACAGTGAGCAAGCTTGTAACCTGTTTCACAATGAGGAGACAGCAAGGCAGAGACTGCTGGACCAGAAGTGAGGAGGAGCACGGCGTGCTAAATCGCCACCCTTCTGAGCGAGAAAGGCTGCAGCTCAGCAAGGGAGCCGTGCCTCTAGAGACCTGGAACCAGGCAAAGAACTTGCTATGGACATTGTGGAAACAAGTGCTCATTCCCCCTGTGGTAAAGAGAGCCCAGGCGTTAGAGGGTCCGGGAGAGTGAGCCCCGATCCCAAGGCTGAAGGAATTAAATTGTTACAGTGACACACCAATGAGTGTCCAAGGCAGAGGATCCCGGTGTGCGTGTGCGTGAGGATTAAGTAAACAAAGTAAAAGAAACCTTTTGGTACATATATGTGAAGTACATTGACGCCAATGAAAGGGCATGTGAGAGCAAAATTGCTGAAAGCCAAGTAAGAGAAAGAACAGTATAAAAGGGTTGCAGAAGCAGTGTATTCTGGAACTGGAAGTTTAAAGTGTCTGAATATAGAGAAACAGAGGCGAGAATAAAGCCTTATGGGACTTGTTGTCCAAAAATGAAAAGTAAAACTAAAAATACCAGAGACACAAGCCACAGCCAGGATATCAGGGGGGGTCCCGCACAGGGCTGGGGAAAGGATAGTGTGCGTTTTTTCAAAAGGCCTTGATATTAGGAGGTAAGAACGAAATCAAAGGCCCGAGCCCAATCGAGGGAGACCTGTGGTCTGAGTCTGAGTGAGGGAGACCAATTGAGAACATTGTGTTAAAGTGGGCCTGAGCCCGGCGGAGGGGGCCCAGGGTGAACAGTGAATCACCCGAGAAATTGTGCATATGAAAATCCTGAGAAGAAAGGAACATTAATGTTTGTCGCCTCAGGCACTATGGAATAAGACTTTGAATGGCCAAGAGACTTTGGCACAGAAGGCCCTGATACTGAGGTTTGAACTGCATCCTCTCGTCAGAGAAGCCAGAGTATGTGCTAAGCTCGAGTGTGCCACCTTGTCCGGTGCTGAAAACGTGGGGAAGGGAAACCAACGGCTCAAATATCCCGATATATCATTTCTTGAACACTTTTCTTTTGCACAACATTGTTTCCCACAGTATTTTTATTTAGAAGGATTGGCAACAGATTTATTAGTAACAGGCCTTTCATTTTGACAAGACTACTAGTACTACGTTATTATTTGATGGTCGTAGCTTGCTCTCATCTTTAGATTTAGGATTAGATAGGCGTTTTACCAACCCATTTGAAAGTTCAATAAACACTCTTGAACTGTGATCACTTGGGTCTTCCTTACTGTTTGATACCATGCCTTTCTTACAGGAGCACATCTTTGAACCCTTGGTGAGGCCTCAGATTAGGCCACACCAGGAAAAAGGTTGAGTTAGAAAGATAAGGATGAAGACAAAACAACAATGGCCCACCACAGAGGTGCAGTAGGGATTTTCTCCCATACACACCATCTCTATAATCTGGTTGTCAGTGGCCTAAGTGGGGAAAAAAACAAGTTGGAAGTCAGTGCCCAACAGCATTGACTGAACACCGCAGGAATGAAGGAAAACTAAATCAACAGAAAACTGCAAGCTTATCAAGGAATGAATGATGAAGAGCAGTACAAAAAAAGGACAGCAATGAAAACAATGTGCAGGAAGAACATTTCACCATGAATGCTTTCCAATGCCTTTTCATAAAAGTATATTCTTGTTGTTAATTAATCTTATAACAAGCGCGAAGCCGGGATTCAAACCTATGTTGCTCTGCATTGTTTTGCATACAAGACAAACGCATTGCCCCCGAGTTATCCTCCAAGCCAGTGTATTTTTGCTGTTAGTGGAATGCTTCTAGTGCACTGTTCTACGAGCACTCATATCATGACTGCTATGGTTGAGGGACTAGGCAAGCCTGCATGAAGTGATTCAGCTGTGGTAAATCAGCCTGTACTGGCTTTGGGTGACCCAGCCATCTGTCACAGATAGCTGTCCCACCCAAAGATTTCACCCCCGACACTGGACATCCTTACCAGAATTACTCCTAGGCTCCAAAGATCACAGGATTCATCATACCCCTCCTCCTTAAGCAGCTCTGGGGCAGCATACTGCAACGTGAAACACGGCGTCTGCATAGGCTGGCTGTTCTGGGGTCGCAGGCGGGCAAAGCCGAAGTCAATTACTTTCACAGGCGATTCCTCACTTTCATCAGCAAAGAGAACATTCTAGAAGACCAAAGACAAAATAATACACCTCAGCGGGCTTTATTGCAGTCTCTTCTGAGGTTAGTAACCACAACATATAATGTCCTTCATGTGAACAATAATCTTAAAAATGTTCTTCTAGACATAAGTTGAAAACCTTCATTCCTAAACCTTGTGTGATCATTTTTTAAAGCATATATTACAATGTTGTACAATGATTTCAGGTTGCTAAAATATTGAAACTGTTCCACTAACCCTCAAGCTCTTGTTCACACAAAAACATTAACTTACCTGCGACAATAGTGTTACGGCTCAATATCATTTAATGATTTGCCTGATTTGCACAGTCCGCGAGTAGTGGTTGGGTTCATAAATTGCTTCTTGCTATTGCAAAGTCATCTTTCGTGGGTGTTGAGCACTGGCGTACTGAAAAACGTTGGCATGGACCAGATGTCACAGTGCTTCACACCTCAAACACAATTTCAGGTTTATACTCTTTTGCTGTGTAGTTATAGCGTTGAAATGAGGTGTACAATTGCGGGTTTGTAATCAATCTTTTTAAGTACAGGTTGTGTGGAGCATACGTGACAACATAAAGATCTAAGCTGCAAAACTAGTAACATTTGTTTTTTCAGTGCAAATCTGTTATAGATTGATGTGCTCTTAATGTTAAAGGCAATACTCCTCACCCACCAATGTTGGGTGGGTGTTGAGATGTAGGAATAGTTGCAAATAAGTATTTAACAGCAGCCTGACAACCAGGAATGCAGTCTTGATTGGCTATTGTGACGATCCTTCAGATGGCGTCCCTTCTCCCAAGAGCGGAGCCCCTTTTTATGAGGGTAGGGAGGTGAGGCCACTAACCGACGGGCCTCCTAGGGGTGGCAATATGCGGGAGGATCTCATGGGGAGGGGCTTCCCTCCTGGAGACAAGGACCTACATCTGGGACACAGCCCCTTTTTCTCCCTAACATACAGGGTAAAAACATGAAACCGCCCCCACCCTTCCTTGCCTATCGTAAAGGCTGACACTCTGTTATTATAATGTGGCTGACAGTCTCATTGGGATAGGTACTGGGACGAAGAAGAACCAAAGAACTCTACCGTCAAGCATGAAGAGTGTTCGACCAGCTCTTGGCAATCAAACTCATGTTACGCTGGGGCAGTCCCAGCTACTTAAACTGAACAGTACAGAAGGACAAGAAGAGCAACCTCTGCAGAGGAAGCAACATGCGGAAGGAGAAGTTGCCGAGCTAGGAGGCCGCCAAAAGGTCTGCAAGTTGTAAACCGGGCATTCCAAGGCTGTGTCAAACCAGCACTATGGAGTGGAAAGAACCGAGGGACACCCAGAAAGCACCTTGTCCACCGACTGGGAGTCGACAAACTTGAAGCTGAGAGTCAGTGTGGTGGCGGCACGACCTGTGGTGGGTAGACCATACGGTCCAAGAACTATGCAGAGACCGCCAACAATAGACTATTGCGGAGCCACATAGGCAATTGCATGGGTAGTATGACTAACAGTGGTGGTTGCGTCACCTGTTAAGGGTGGGCCGTTTGGTCCGAAACTTCTGCTAAAACAACCAGCAGTAACAGGCTATAAGTCAAGCTGGCCAAAGAAGAGAGAAAGAGCAAACCCACAATCCCTGGCGAAACCGCTGAAGAGTTCCCAGAGAGACGATAACAGGAACAGTAGTAAGTCCGTGGGGAAGTGGGGCGAGACAACTTGAGAAGGCGAAACCAAAAAACAAGGGAGAGGTATATTATTTTGGGAGGCAACTCCCTGGGTAGTTCCATAAGACTGGTATTGAAGAGTCAAGGAGAACCCAGGGAGCTTCTCCTCATCCCAGTGGGGGCAAGGTGAAGGACAGTGATCAAGCAAGAACAACACTAAATCTGTGGAGAGAACTGAAGTACCGATGAGGAATCTGAAGAGAACATTGAAGAGTTGTTATGCAAGATTGTGTGCAGTATCCTTTGGAAGACTACAGCAACCTTGACCACCTTGCAATAGGAACCCAACCTTTGGTATAAGTCTGTACTACACAGGTTGGTACTGTGGCTAAGGAGCCAGGCTCATCTCAAGAGGGGTCAATGTGAGCAGTAGGGTTGTAACACAGAGTTTCAGTGACAGTTATTCAAATGAACACTTACACTCAAGGTTTCTTGATTAAACAATTATTAATTTAACAGTTATATAAGCCTTCTTTAGAAGGGAGCAAAACATGTAACACTTCAAAATATACTTTAAATCACATTCTTAGTTTCTCTAATCCGATGATACCCCTTGGGATGGCACACAGACACTTCCTACACCCTCAAGTGACTTAAATAGCTAAGACACTGTGGACATTGATTTATCACTGGTACATTTAGAGCAATAAATTGGTTTATTTGTTCCACTACTTCCATTAGGTCTCTGGGGTATATGTAACCCCTCTTTTACTTATGGTTCTCTTGGCTCTTGTGGGTTTTTGTGACCCTTCGGGTGGTTTATCCTCCTCGAGTTTCTCAGTTTCTCGCAACTCTTCTCTTTCTCATGTTCAGTCTTTCTTTAAAAAAAATTAAATTATTTGTATATGTTCCAGAATGGAACTTTACAAAGAGGAGTTTGTGTAGAGCGATTACTTCTTAAGAGTGACCGAGGTCAGGTTATCATTTTCATTGTCTGTTGTAAGATTTTGACGAGAGCTAGTTGCCATGTTGTTCTGTCGCCTCCGATCAATCTGTGCCACCATTTATCCTCGTCCCACCACCGGTCGTCAACAAGAAAGTGTTTGAGGTGGGCTGATCTTATTTGTTGATTTTTTTGAGCAAGACAGAAGCAAATGGCGAATCTATTTGTTTTCTGAACCGCATAGGCGACCCTTGGATGTGGCGGGACTTCCTCTAATCTTCCGCATTTCATTAGTTTCCAAGTTTAATCTTGCCCCAAGCAGAAAGTTTCTTGACAATCTGCTGGGAAATTGGCTCATTTAGTTTGCAGGTTGTTTGTGGTAGGTGGGAAAGCAGTTTTTTTGCCGCTGCTGTCTCCGGGGTTAGCGACCAGTCTAGATATTTAAATTTCTTGGTCAATGACTGGGTTTGAGATAAGATCTTCAGAGCAGGCGACTGAAAACAGTAAAGCCTTGTTGTCATTCTTCCATGCAGTTAACATTTTTACCGTTTCAGTCTGCATTTCTTTGCTTAACAGAGTGTAGATTTCTTGACTGTCTTGGGTGATGCATTTTCGATATAAGAGTAGAGAACTGATGTTGACTGTGCCCAGAAGAGATAGGAGGTTAAATTCTCGCCTTATCGCTGGCATTGATGTGGATTTTGGCAAAGACAAGGCTGTCCTCCAAAAATGACTTAGCTTTGGCCAGACCGTTTTGGGTATCAAGGGCATGGCTTCAGCACCATATGTAAATGAGGGAACCACTTTCTTCTTGTAGAATTCAATTAGTAGAATAGATGAGAATTTTTCAAATTTCATGTCTATTGCCTTTCCTTGGGCCGCCAGCTTTTTTGTTTTACTTTTGAGATTTTCTTACATGGAATTTTCATGTTTATAGCTGTCGATTGTTACACCAAGGTACTTGAACTCTTATTTTTTCGATTTCAGTTTCCTCGAGGAACCATTTGTGCTTTTCGGATCTTTTTGGTGCGTCCTCCAGTATCATTATTTTTTGTTTTTTCTTTGTTAATTTTCAAGTTGTTTTCTGTCGTGTAAAGCAGCAGGTTGTTTAGCTGTCTCTGGAGTCAGATCTGGGCCTGGTCAAATAAAATGAGATCGTCCGCATACAGGAGTCGGCTAATTTTTACATTAGCCAGTTTCGGTGGAAAGGTTCTGGTGAGATCTTCTGTTTCTCCGTAGTCGCCCATCTATGCTAGAAACAGGGCGGGGCTAGCGGGCATCCTTGTTTCACCCCTCTTCCGGTCGGTATTTCTGCTGAAAGGTTTCCTTGTTGTGACAGCCGCACCCAGAGTGTTGTGTCGGTATGTAGGGCTTTTATAGGCAGGAGGGTCGCTTTCGGGCATCTCCACTCCTCTAGTTTCTTCCACAGACGAGCCCTGTCCATTAGATCATAAGCTTGAGATAAGTCTATGAAGGCTACAAATGTTCGGGGCTTTCCTTCAAGGACCTTGCTTTTTCGGGTACTGATCGTTAGAATGTTGGCTGTGGTACCAATGTTTTTTTAAACTCCGTTTGGAAAATTTGATGGAGTTTTGTTGGGATTTGTTTTGTTTTTTACAATGCATGGCACTAGTAGTTGGACGTAGTCGGGTTTTGCTTTGGATTCTGAGCCCCCAGCAGACGATTCCCATTCAAAAAGTCTTTTCACTGAGTCTGCCGTGAGTTTCAGGCGGTTTCCCTGGTTGTTTGGTTCGACTCCAAAGCTGTTGTGGATCGGTTGCTTAAAGCGGTTTTGCCAAGTAGTTGTTAATTGATTATGGTCACTTTCATTTGTTTTGCGGACGTCAAACGCCATTGTCTTTTCCAAGAAAGGGCAGGATACAAAGATGTAGTCTATTGTAGCTTGCAGATTGCCCCGCTCCCAAATGGGTGGGCGATTCTTTTTGTGAAGGTGGTGTTGAGGTTTAGCATTTTTCTTGAGGCCATTAGTTTTGACCATTGTTGCCCTCTTTTAGTGGCCGCTGAGGGTTTGGTAATTCTTCCGTTTTTGTCGGTGATGAAGTGGCATAATGCATTCAAGTCCTCACATATTGTGATGAGTGACACCTGGTAGACACCTGGTAGATGGATTGGATGTCGTCTATCGTTTTTTCCATCAAGGACAAGGTGTTTTGCTCTATGGCCGCAGGATTCCAGTATGTATTTACAATTGCTGTTGAGGAGGTTTGTCTTCTCGGCATATCTTCCCAGTCGAGTAGAACTGCCAAGATTGATAAGTTCGACAACAGTGTTTTTGATTTTCAGTCAATTTCCCTGTCGACACGCTGTCAGAAGGCTGGAGGAGGGCCGGCCTAAAGTACCTTTTTTTGCAGGTGCCAAGACCATGTCATACCCGTCCAAAACTGGGAGATTCAATAGCCACGTTTCCTGGAGGCAGATTACATCAAAGGAGGCCAGGTCTGCGTCCCCCGGATATGTCAGATGCAGGTGGCCTCGGGTACTCCATGAGCAAAGTTTTAGTATACTTGGGTTTTGGTCGGCTGGCGAGTCATCATATTCGCTGGGTTGGTGACCTGCGAGTTGCTATTTTTTTTTTGGTTTGGGTCAAGGCCTTGGACAGCCAGGACCAAAGACCCTGAAGTTTATCTTTTCCTCGTAGGGTTTCAGACGTCCTTTCTTTCTCTGGTAACTGTCTGCTGGAGGGTCTAAGTACCTGATTTTGGGCAGGGTTTTTTTCTCTCGAGTGTTTAGAGGTGGGTTTGGCTTTTGATTTGGTGCGTTCGTCTGGGGTGTTATATCTGTCACTCCTCATTGGATGCAATGTTGTGTTGGGTTTGGAGTTAGTGTTGACTGTACGGTTCTTGGTGTTTTTTCTTTCGCCGGTTGATTTGTATTTGTCGTTACTTCTGTTAGTGTTGGTGTGGCATTCCATTGGTTGTGCTTCAAGGGCTCAATAGAGGTAATGTTTGGCCATGGAGAGCTATATAGTTTTCTATTGTTTATCTCCAATCTGGGAGATAGAATTGTGGATTGGTCAGTCAATATGTATCCCAATGTTAGTAGTTCGTCAGACTCTCGGGTTATTTTGCTTTTCACCCTCCTCGACGAGATGTGTAAATAGGTTTTTGCTCTTTGGTGAGAATGGTATGGGTCCACGAAGTCCTCTGACTTGATCCGACGGATGGCTGGTATGAGTTCAAACAGGGCAAGAATATCTCTACGATTGAGGATTATGTCATCCCTATTTTCGGCGCATTGTTCAAGTTTTAGGGCCCACGCAGGCTTTGCCGTACTCCTTGTCGACTTGTGGTAGTTCTCGGTTCTGGATTTTTAGTGGGTGTACTGGTCTTTCAGGTTGTCCCGAGCTAATTTTGCTTTCGGGCTTGACTATTTGTCTTTCGGTCTCGAGTCTCTTGCACGCGACCCCCCCGTCTTTAGATGCCAGTACTGTGGTCGAGATTCAGGTGTCCTGCAAGTCAGAGGTGGCGAGTTTGTCCTAGATGAGAAGGATACTTTCCGTGCCCTGGAGTTAGTTGACGGCTTCCTTTTTGGAACCTGCTGTGAGGTTTTTCTTCGATCCTCCAGTGTACAAAAAGTAGGAGAAGGTTCTTCTGGACTGTTGATGGGTTGACCCCTATGCAGTGTTTCCTCAGTCATGGCTTCGTTGTGGACAGCAAAGGCTTCCCTATTTGGCCTTACTGTGGGACTTGCCGGGTCAATATGCTGACTAATGTTCATCAAATTTTCATCAGCTAAGAGTTCTTCCGTTGTTTTGGGCGAATTGTGATTGGGCTTTGGCTTGGCAAGCTGCAAGACAAGACTCGTGCCTGGTCGGGCGTCAGGGTGTCTTTTCTTTTTTTGGAGGTGCTTTTTTTTTGGCCTTCCTGCCTCTGGGGTTTTTGGAACTTGGTCTTGATTTTCGGTTTGGGTTTCCTTTGGTGCCGAGAATATTGGATAGGCTCAGTCTGTGTTTGGTTTGTATTGGAGAGGTCTGGGGGAGTGGTCTTCTATAATGTGGATGACTTCCCGTAGTTCAGGATTGGCGGTTGCAGCCTTAGACACAATAACTGGCTCTGAAGTGGAAGGTGGTTGATTATTTGGCAAAGTTGACACAGAGTTTTAGATTCTACACGAACAGGGTCTGGTCCTTGGGCATACTGGTGTGTATGAGCCGGTTGAGTGTCACAGTTGGTATTGGTCTTCCTTAGGCGTTCATCTAATGCGGTGATGTAGCCTTCTATGAAGATTAATTTTGTGTGCATCATCGCTTGCATGGTGGTATGATCTTTTAGATTATCCTTCATTGATTCATAAAGCTTTGTGAACGTGGCCAGGGCAATTGTTACTGCTGACATGATGGATAAAATGTCCAACTTTTTTTTTTGAAGGTGACTCGGATGGAGTTCCAATTTGTTGTATGTCTTTTTTGGACAATGGTGTTTTTGTTTGGCTTTCGCTGAGCAGCCTTTGGGCTGAAGGGACATTTGAGAGATCTACAGAGCCCCGCCTGTCCCTATCCAAACTTTGCTTTCTGTGTGAGTTTTTGCTTATGTCTCCGGCCTGAGAGTGACTTCTTGGTGGTCGTTTTTCGATGGAGTTTGGCATATTGCCTTGGGTGTTTTCCTAGGGCGTCTGCACAGTTATGGGCTCTTTGTCTGTGGCCTTTTCTTGCGGTCGAGGTGATGGTGGTGGCGGTGTTTGGTCAAGCTTTACCCACGGTGCTGCCCGTTTTTCCTGTATTTTGACAGCAGGTGTTAGAATTTGCTCCCCAGTTTGTGATCATCCGCGCTGGGGAGACGTTATTTGGGGCTGTTGTTCCTCCCCTTGGGTTGGACGATGTTGAGTTGCAGTCTTTGAAGTTTTTGTGGCCCGTATGGCCAGACCCGATGTGTTCCCGCCAATTTGTGGCAGGAGAAGAGAACTATTGTCGTTGGTCGTTAGCTCGTGTCGGCGAATCAGCGGTTTGCAGGTCTTGGTGCTCCTTGCAAAGAGTGTATTCTTAAGGTGGCAGTTCTGGGGTGAAATTCATTTCTCGACTTTTGGGGTGGTTGGCAAATCATGACGGCTTCCAAAATATCTGCGTCTGTAAGGTCTTCTTGCAGTCCCGCAACCCGTGGTGCAAACGCATTGAAAAAGTCGGTTACTAAACTCGCCGCTGATGGTTTGTTGGATTTCGGTTTCCAGGATTTTGTTTTATTTGTTTGACCCCTGATTTTTCTGATGGCGTAGTCATCAAGGTAGTTGACGCTTTTTTTTGCTGAGTTAATTTGGGTTTTCCTTTCAGCTTCGGGTGTCGCTTTTTTCCTTTTTCAGGTGAAGTCGTCTGGCTCCAGTGACGCTTTTTGGTTTGCAGATTTCGAACACTTTGTGTTTCCTCTGATGGGTAATCTTCTATTAAGTCTTGGCTATTTGGAGCAAGGGGTTGCTGGAAATTTGGGTCTGTTTGAGGTGAAAAAGTCCCAACTGGAGCTGATACGCTGTTAGGGAGAATTCTCTGTTAAGGCTAATTTCCCAAACCTAGTGAGTCCCCCAGCAGCTTTGCTGGATTTTTGAGGTTTATTTTTTTCTCCAGCTAAGAGTGAGACTCTTTTTCTCCCACTAAGACATGATTTGAGACATCCTTTGACTTTGAAATGTGTTTAATGGGCTATGGGGTCTTTTACTCCATAGGGTTTCATGTGTTTTTGGTAAGTGTGTTCCACAGCACCCTCAGTGCAGTAACACAGGGGTGTCAGTGACCCCCAAACATAGAATCCATACCCTGGGACTGACTACTGTCTCCCAGGGCATGTAAAGTCACCATTGACTTTACTAGTCTTAAATTGTGAACAGAACCAGTACAAACCATCATATTGTGGAAGTACTGGTAGGGGTAATTCGATTGCCCCTGGGTCTGTTTTTTGAGGGGGCACTGTGCAGTCCCCCCTTGTCAAGTTTCTGGCTGGTGGCAGTGGTTACCACACGAAATATTCCGCCAGAATATTTCCTATGGGATTTTCCCATTCATTTTAAACGCACCACTTTTTTGGTGCAATGTCAAAGATACCGCCAGGTTATTTATTTAATATTTATTCCCCGGTTGGATCTTTTTGCAAGGACTCGGTTTTAAAATGGCGTTTGTGTTCGCCTCTAACTCCAACCCAAGTCGATCCCTTTGTTCCACTTTTTGGCGGGCTTCTGCACAGAAGCCTCCAAAAGTGGTGTCACTCTTTCTGGGTCTACAGGATGTGTGGGAGGGGGGTTTAGGCACCCTGGACTGAGTTGCCTCGGCAACTCAAGTCGCACTCTTGTGTGATTGGCCCAGTGGTGAGCCGCCCGGCTCACCACTTAGCATGTTTGAGTGACAGCTAGGACTGATGAATGGGGGTTTTCTGCATAAAAGCAGGGTTTTGGGGACTGGAACTTCAGAAGTCGCCACAGGAGCAAAGAATCCGAAGAGGGAGAAGCTGAGCCGACCTGCAACAACGACACCACCGGTGGAGCCCTGCTGAACCGCCTCACCACTTCCCGACGACAGAGAAGATCTTCATCCCGGAGAGTCTTCTTCCTCTGAACTGGTGGGGATAACCAGTTCGCCCTCTTTTCGCCTTCCTGGATCGTCTTGTGGTCGAATCGCCCGTGCCAAGCACCCCGGGGGCCAGATAGCCATGCTTCACCACTACCGTGAATAAAAGGGTAGTACCTTTTAACCGGGAAACTCTGCGGCTGGTTTCTTCCCTGGCAGTGCAACGACCTCCAGCATTCATCCACGTCGAGATCCTCTCTTCCCCTGGACGAAACACCGACTTGCACCCGCTGCCAGGAACAACTGCCCCCGCTGGAGCTTTCTCACCATTTCAGGTACTGTGTCCCGCCTGGTCTCCCTTGCAACAAACTGATTAAGGTGTCCCGTAAATCCTTGACGCTCTATCCTGGGGTGACCTGGGGCCTGCTAACTAACTTTTTCTGAACTGATCCACCCCTTTTTGAACTATCTGCAAAGACTTTTTAAAGTATTATTCAACTGTGTGATCTTGGACACATTGCGCCTTGCTCTCTCCAAGAGTGGGCCTGGCCTATGAACTTTCTTGCTCTAACAGTCGACTCTGCCTTTTTCTGACTTGCTGTGGTTCTTTTAAAAAGTGTTGGTATTGTGCTGTCCTAATTCTACCTTTTCCCTCCCTTTTTTACTAACTTATTGGAGTGCCATCTTAGGTTAAGCGCTCATCTCTGTCTGCAAATAAGTGGTGTTTTAACTAAAACTTGTTCTATAAGTAATATGATATCATATGGCATTTGTAACGCGCCTATACACAAGTGTTTCAAGGCGCGACGAGGCAGGGGGGGGACAAGGGGAGAACAGACAACGATCCTACTAGGCCAGGTGTCATTCAGATTGCGCAAGTGCAAGGGTAAGGGGACTGGGAAAAGTGCAAGGGGAAGGGGAGAGGGGAAGTGCAGTACATGGTTAGTAGAATACAAGATAAGTAATAGGGCCAGCTGGTGGCAAGTGCAAGGAGAGTGCAGTACATGGTTAGTAGAATACAAGATAAATAATAGGGCCAGCTGGTGGCAAGTGCAAGGCAAGTGCCGGCAGAAGGGGCTGTAGGATACAGAGACAGTCCCATAGTGCAGGGAAGAGTGGCTGGGCCAAGGACCGAGATCGGTGAGTGGCCAGTTGCAGATTCAGTGCAGGTTCAGTGATTTTAGCAGGGGAGAGAGGGAGAGAAAGCAGAGGCAAAGAGGAAGGTTTTGAGGTGCTTCCGGAACCGGAGATGGTTCTCCTCAAGTTTCAGGGAGGCAGGAAGGCTGTTCCAGAGGGAGGCCCCTGCTGCGGAGAGAGATCTACCCCCAGCTCGTAGCTTGGAGAAGCGGCTGACCCTGAGGTAGTTGGAGGTGGATGAGCGAAGAGCTCGAGAAGGAAGATATTTAGGAAGAGAGAGTTGAAGGTATTTGGCCCAAGGCCCCAGAAGGCCTTGTGGACAATGCAGAGGGTTTTGAACTTAATCCTCGCAGCCACTGGGAGCCAGTGTATCAATTTTCAGTCCTGGAGAGATATGGTCCCTGGGCTTGAGGCCAAGGACAAGTCTCGCAGTCCTGTTCTGGATGAGTTGCAAAGGGCAGAGAGTAGAGGCAGGAAGATTTAGATAGAGGCTGTTACAGTAGTCCAGCTTTAGAGAACCAGGGCTCTGGAGACAGTGAGCTTCTGGGGGAAGGAGAGGAAAGGAAGGATAACTCTGAGGAGGTGTAGCTGGTAGTGTGACTTCTTAGAGAGGTCAGATATGTGAGGAGAGAAAGAGTGTGGTGTTGAAGAGGATCAGAAGGTTTTTTGCCTTGCAGGTAGGAGCAGAAAGAGGGCCAAGAGAGGCCGACCAGAGAGCTGCAGGGAAGGAGAGCTCGAGAAGGAAGATATTTAGGAAGAGAGAGTTGAAGGGATTTTGGCCCAAGGCCCCAGAAGGCCTTGTGGACAATGCAGAGGGTTTTGAACTTCATCCTCGCAGCCACTGGGAGCCAGTGTAGCGATTTCAGTCCTGGAGAGATACGGTCCCTGGGCTTGAGGCCAAGGACAAGTCTCGCAGTCCTGTTCAGGGATGTATATATATATTAATAGTGACTGTGTTTGAACTTGCTTGCCATATTAGTGTTAGTGTATTTTACAAGTGTTTTTTTAAATAAATAAGTATATACTTTTATACCAAAGCTCTGGTCAGTGCTTGTGCTACTGTATTTGGTAACTATTTTGTATACTCTATATACTGTCTAACTTCTTGAGAGAGGTCTGGCTGCTCAGCCACAGCTACCAGGTAAATCTGGGTGGTACAGACTGCTACCAATTGGGTTTAATGCCAACACCTGTAGTCCTAAGCCTTTTGCAGTGGTCCCTAAGGGAACTGTACAGGTTTCTGCCTAACATACGCCTTTTTGGGTCGGACCTGAGCAGAGATTTGTATCCAATTGTGAGGGTTGCTCGAACCCAAGTCGCTTGTATTGTTTGTAGGTTTAGAAGTTGCCTCGATGGTTTAACCCTCGTTGGTAATGTCTTTTAGCGGTTGTAGAGCGGGCAATCGCGGTAGAGCCGAGGGGGAGAAGAGAGAGGGCGTGGTTTCTTTCAAGGTCCTTGCTCCGCCCTCTGTTCGCCAGAGGGGGAGCCTCACTGGTTTCAGACGCTCCCATCTCCGCGTCCCGCAGCATTGCACCAGCCCCCTGGCCTCCAGTAGGAGACGAGGATATCCCCAGCATGGGTATGTTTTCTCCAGCCCCCTCAGGGCTCACTATCCTCGGCTCCTTGCAAACGAAAGTCCTCAGGGTTCGCAGGGGGTCGCAGTCCTCCAGTTCCGAGGCTGCTTTTAATACGTGGGCGGTGACTAGCTCTTCACCTCTTTGGCGCAGGGTCGATAGGGCCTTTGAGGGAGGGCAATTTTTGGACTGCTGTTTTGTTGTGCGTGAGGACGCGCACTTTGGAGTAGGCAGCCTTCTTCCTTGCACAGGTTTTCATTTTCATAATCGGCAAGGTTTGGGGAGTCTCCAGTCATGGCTGCCAGTCATGCCCATTCAGTCTTTTGGTCAGTCTTTCTCTGTGCGTCTGTGACCCTGTATTTCACTTGGTTCTCTGTTCCCCCTCGACCTGGGCAACCTGCGTACCTTCAACTTTGCAGGGTCCGCTCCAGTGAGGGCGTGTCTCATCCGCAGTGCTCCTCCCCGTCCGCCAGTCTTCCAGACTGGATACGTGTGATCCTTGGACTCAGTTCGTTGTGGCGTTAAAACCCTCTACTCTCTCATCGGAAACAGAGGATTGACTACTCCCTCGGTTGCTGGTTTGGGTGTTTGCTCGCCGGCATAGGGCCCACCACCTCCTTGGTGTGGTCACACCTCCAGATAAGCTTTGCTTTGGTTGGCCTTGGCTTCTCAGCCTCAGTATGCCTCAGTATCGTAAAGGTGGCTTTGGCATTCGCCTCGCTCCGCACCACAGCAAGCTCTGTGCTGTACTCACGCCGGAGCCTCGCCTCTGCATGGTTTCTCAACCTCCACTGAAGGATCGTTGACCCTTTATTCTCTCTCCTGTTATGAGGGAGGGCATAATGTTCATTACAGGTTGTTACACAGGTGTTAGTTCATCATTACCTTGAGCCAAGCAGAGCGAGATCTTGTCCGTATGGCTGAGTCCCATGTAGTCAGATAATACAGGCAGGTCCCCATTGGAATGGGAGTCCTTTTCCACTGGGCGTCCTTTTTCCACTGGGGGGCGGGATGGGAGTTCCTCCCAGTGAGGTCCCACTTTCCCAAACCCCTAGGGAGGGTTTTGTGTATTGGGCTCACCTACCAAGCCTCAAAGGGGGTGGCTCCCAAGAAAGAACAATGTCTCCAGATTCCTCATAGCAGAAAGAGGTCCAAAGGACAACATGGCCAAAGGATAGGCAGAACAACGTGTGGCACATTGAGTGTATATTACTCGGAAGGGAATTATGCGTTAAAGCATAAAAGCGTGCACAGTAAAAACAAAAAACACAAACAAAAGAATCACTCTCAGCAGGCCATCTTGGACATTCACATTTATTTTTAACAAAACGTGTTAAAAAGAATAAAGGAAAGGGATCCAAATTACCCCTGCATCACTTCACTGTGAGGTGATGTATGTTCGAGTAAAATAAAGGAATCTCGCAAAGGAGACAGTGTACCCCTGCACTAAGAAATAACTAGTGCCTCCAAAAGAAATGAGCTGACTGAGCAAGGAAGATAAAGCGAAAAAGACTTTGCCTACCTCCAAAGGTCAGGACAGGGTTAAATCTACAGCACAATGTTGGGGCTTCCACTGACGTCAATGAAGGGAGCTCTGCAAAAAGAAATGTTTTCCTGAGAACCACTGTTTGTCATTTCATCCAGAGGGCCTTCCTCTGCAACGAAGGGTAGATGAAATACCAGGTATCCGAACCGTGAGCTTCCAAGTATATAGAGAACCCTTGTACCAAACGGAAGTGTGCCTGAACGTGAAGGCAGTTTTAGTACCACACACTGTTGAGTTAACTACAACCACAGCCTGTAATGGGGGGCTAACACCTGGCAAACAAGGGAAGCCAAACCTCTTAAAATTGGTTAACGCAGACAGAGTGATGAGGTTGAACTCTCAGGTATGAGTAGCAGGCCGACACAAAGGTATCATTGGTTCGCACACATCTCTAGAAAATACACCACACTGATGCACTATATTATATATATTATTAAAAAACAGTAATAGTATTGAAGGACTCGCCTTACCCCACTGCCTAGATGTGGGTTTGCTGCCCTAAGTGGGCACTCAGCATAAATGAACACGGTGTGGGAAGAACAAGGGAACAACACAACCTAGCAAGCAGGTAAAGTTCCTCATAGCTCTGCACAATTCTGTAGTGTCCTAAAGACACAACCTCCACCTTGGTATATGTGGAAGGCCCTGGACCTGGTGGTCAGCACCACATATAGGCAGGGGTAGGCAGATAAAAGGAAGTAGACATTTTTACCAACAGGGAAATACTCTAGAAGTCTCTAAGGCCTACATCAACTGTCCACATTAACTTGGACCACCCTAGGGCATAGTATCAAAAATAATGCTAATGTACACATGATAGCTAATCATAGCAATAGCGAGTAGGAAACATTTTCAAACCATAGCCAAAAGGTTTCCACAAATTCATAACGTATTTCAGCAATATTTACCCTAGCAATACATTTCGGGGTAAATATTTACAGTGTCAGCAAAATTAGCAACAGTGTTAAAATAATTTCCTTGCTAGAAAAATGTAAAACTGCAATTAAAAAAAAAGAAAAAATCCCAGGTAAGCACCAAGATTATAGTTCTTGAGTCAGAACTCGGTGAACCCCTAGTCGGCACAGGAACTGTGTCCAGGGGCAGATATGAATCCCTACAGTCCCTTTGGGAGCTTTCAAGACAGTTTGCAAATTCCACAAAAAACTATTGGATTACAATGAAGGGGGCCCAACTACTTTATTGGAGGTGCAGATTCCATGCCAAACAACTCCACTGAAAGCCAGAAAAGAGAGCAAAGAAGAGATGGAGGTTGATGAATGAATCAGGAGCCCCAGAGGAAGATGCAGCAGAGCAGGAGGAGCCCCAATAGAAGTATATGGGAAATGCGTTTGAGACTCTCCACCAAGGATTCACAATCCCAGCCAGAGGGGTGCATGAGGGGGTAGTGTCATGTATCATCACCCACCAAAAAGGTATGTACTGGGGTCTTCAGTTCAGGCAAAAACTGCTTCAAAGGAGCAAAACAACCCAGTAAATAAAGGGCTTCTTTTCCAGGTGCAGTTGATGGGATCCGGCTACCAGGGTTTGCATCCCACGACAGTGATGACCCAGAAAAGGAACAAAGGACCTTCAAGCCTGCACTGATGAACTCTGTGCGAAGACTCAGGAAGGTGAAGGAACCCCCAAAGACTGCTCCGGACTGCTCAGTGGACAAAGGAACAAGGCAACAAAACAGCAAACAATCCAAGGGCGGGGCTAACTGTTGGGGGAACCCTCAGACGTTAATAGCTCAAGATCTGGCCGGGATGTGGAGTCTCGGAACACTTCTGGACCACAGCAGTGTCCCACAGTCAAGAACAAGATCCTGGCGGGAAACAGCAGGATGCAGCGGTACTGGGTCTAGAAAAAAGTTCCAGCATGGAAGGCACGACCTAGCAGATGTAGCGAGGCAGCACGAGTCTTCATGACAACTGGACTGTACCTGCAGAGGCCACAAACCCACACTGTAATATGCTCAAGCCACTGTACAAGCAAGGGTGTTAAAATCTGAAAGAATTGAGAGAATCAGTGGGGAAAACTGCATAAGCAGGTTAGCAGACCTACTTCCAAGTAGACGAACAGGACACCAAGAGAGAAACAGGGACAAGGCAGGGCGTTAAGGCCATTGCAAAAAGGAGCTGGCAAAAGGCCAGACAACCAAACAGTGAAGGGTCTGGGGAAAAGGTTCACATTACCAAGCATATTGGTTGGTCAGTAGGACTGTAACTCAACCTAAACCGCCCCGCTGGAAGCGAAAGGGAAAGCCCTAGGGGCCATCGTTGTTCTAAACCAGTTAGAACCAATATGGAGACTGCCATGTGGGCTCACAAAGAGCCCATGTGATCAGAACATACATTTTGAGCCAACCTCGTGTTTGTCCTGAACAAAGGAAGCCCTAAAATACATCATGGATGAGAGCAGGATTTAAAAATATATATACTGGTACCCAAATGGCTATCAAAAAGGTAAAACGTGGGATAATGGCTTGCACCCCTGTTGAAGCCAACTCTAAAACGTACACTCTGCCTAAACCACCCCTGCAGGGAGGGAGATGAAGA
The DNA here is from genome assembly GCF_040938575.1 of Ambystoma mexicanum. NCBI lineage: Eukaryota > Metazoa > Chordata > Amphibia > Caudata > Ambystomatidae > Ambystoma > Ambystoma mexicanum. The sequence goes on along the minus strand of NC_090923.1, from coordinate 1,119,946,952 downwards.
GCTCCAGGACATGCACTGGGCAAAATCTGTTGGAGCCAATATACAGGCTGCCATTGTGAGATCACAGAGTCCACCTGGTCACAGCGAGGATTTTAAGGCCACCTCCTGGTGGCCCTGAACAAAGGAAGCCCTATACTAGAAAATGGTAGATAACAGATTTTGAAAAAATGCACCGATGCCACAATAGCTACCAAAAAGATACATTGGGCTACCAATGCAGGAAAATGGCTTTCACCATTGGTGAAGCCAAAACTAAAAATGCTCCCAACCTACTCCCTAAAACCCATGTAGGGTGAAACCAATAAAAAGCGGCTCAAGAATCCAATAAATATAAGAATTCTGTTCCAACACGTTCACTACCTCAAGGTGACGTTTACGGGTATGTTTTCCCTGCAAGTAGCCTGTATTACCGCACACTAGAGGTTGTGAGGAATACTGTGCTTTTTCATACATTGGCATCGTCAATTCTGAACATGACTAAGCAAGGTGTGTTGCTTACGTCAAGAAATCCTTTTATTTGCCCACCCCTAAACATTCTGATGTGCTGAGTTTACCACCAGGCAAAGGTTATACATTTAGCTTCAGGAGTGTCAATTGTCTGCTTAGGCCCTTTTCTGTTTTTATATACTGTTCTAGTGTAGCCAAATGAATAACTTATTTGAACTTGTGGGATCCATGTCACATCCTATAATAAAAAGGTACACATTCAATATATCTGTGTAGTGTATTTTGTGTTAACTACTGGGATGATGTGTACCTATCCACTACCCTTCTTCGCTCCTTTGAGTTGAGCCGGACTACCCTGTCCTTGCTCCCCATAGAGAGGGCATCCTATCTTTTGGTTGGAACTCTGTCTTGACTTTGGGATACATGATTTCAAGCCCCTCAGCAGAGGGCTCTGGAAAAATCTCCCTTACAGTGGTGAGTGCTATGTTTTAAAAACTTTTAGAGAGACTTTACTGTGTTCATAATACCTGTGATTATACAAGTAAAGCATCTGGAAATTGCTACAATTATGGTAAATAAAGAGCATATTTTCCAGTAGGTCTATGTGGATACTCCTTGATCATGTGCTGATAAGGGAGTGGACTGTGCTTTATGACCGGTTCTCTCCACTCCTAAGAGTGAAGCCAGGCTGCTCGGTCCCACTACTACCGAGACTCAGGACTAACTTGGTTGAAATCTTTCCTAACGCTACAGGTTGGTCTTCTCACACCCTCAGAAGAGGACTTGTAGAAAACCTTCCTAACGCCCAGGGACGACGGCATTACTTCGGTAGATGGGATGCAGTAACAGAAGGAATAACTAGGTGCAGTAGGAAGGAACTGGGGTGGCAAAAAGGGACAGTACTGACAAATGGTACTCCGTAGACATAGTAAGAGACAGTACAAATGTCAGTGATGGGGATAAGTAAACAATAGTTACTTTTAAAATATCCAACCATGTGTGGAAGCCAATGTCTGCGCATTAAGAATTACAAAAAGACATAGTAGAGCCAATCCACGTCATCACTGCGCCACCAGTAACTGCGCAGACTAAAATGTCGACGCCAGTTACAGGGCGGCGCAGTGATCAGATAGATCACTTTTCCCCCTGCAATACTCCAACCCCCACCCCACTTACCTATACCACGGTGCACTTCTGTGTGCGCCGCAGACTCCCTTGTACCCCTGCAGCGTCAGTTCCTCCCATTTTTGTGGTGCAGTGCCGATGATGCAGAATCCTTTTTTTTTTTTAATGTTTTTTTCCTTTTTCCTGTTCTTCACTCCCTCCCCCCCCCCCCCCCCCGCTTACATTAATGGTAACCGCTGCTCCAATTGGGCGCAGTAATGGGAGTCAGCATTTTTGAGTTGCAATTTTAGTACGATACCTAGTAGGTATACTTCCATCCAGTATGGTGGACTGAAGTCTTTTCACTATTTCTATTAGCAATAATATGTGTCGTCAAACACTAAGATGAACACAGATTTGAGCACAGCGTTCTAGATTATGTACTGCAAGACGCAGAGAAGACTAACAATGTGTAAAAAATGCCAGACCCTGAAATGGCCTCGAACAGTGCCACACAGAAGGGCATCATACAAACCCTCCTCGCCATACACCCATCCAAAGCAGGAAGCACAAGGGGGATCGAGTGATGCAATACAGCCGATAAAATATTCCCAAACCCAACCACTACATTGCAGAAGACGCTAAACATGTACATCCAACACAGGTACAGTCTGTACTACAAAAGTGCATACACATATTTCAGTGATAGAACTAAAAGGGAAATGTTAGTAGTGAGGGCTGGCCCTGCCAATACTGAAAGAGTACATCTCTCTTCCAGCCGAGTCACTTCATCTCCTTCCCCGGGCAGGACATGGTCTCTAATGGATTGCAGAGGAACACAATTTACCTTAAATACGTGGACGGTGTGATGGGGCCTTTGCAACTAATAGTATTCACATGACACCTGCCCTCCTACCTCAGGCTTCAGGTCCCGGTGTACGACCCCAGCGTCATGCATGAAGCTGACTGCGGACACCAGGCTACGCATGATCCCGCTGGCTTCCGACTCGCTGAAGTGCTTCTTCTTCTTGATCCGGTCCAGGAGTTCTCCACCCCGGAGAAGCTCCATCACAAGATAGGTATGAAACTGAAGGAGGGGATACGAAGCGCCAGAGGCATGGGGGGGCCAGAGAAGAAGGGAGGGGGGCAGAGAAGAAGGGGGGGGGGCAGAGAAGAAGTGGGGCAGAGAAGGGATGGGGCAGAGAAAGAAACGCCAGAGGAAAGGAGGGGGAAAAAAGCCAGAGGAAAGGAGGGGGGGGGGCAGATGAAAGGGGGGGGGGGGCAGAGGAAAGGAGGGCGGGAAGAAAAGCCAGAGGAAAGGAGGGGGGGGCGGAGAAAAGCCAGAGGAAAGGAAGGGGGGGGGGAGAAAAGCCAAAGGAAAGGAGGGGGGTGCCAGGGGAAAGGAGGGGAGAAAGCCAGAGGAGGGGGGAGGAGGAGGGGGAGAGAAAAGCCAGAGGAGGGAAGAGAAAAGCCAAGGAATGGGGGGGGGGGGGGAGAAAAGCCAAGGAATGGGGGGGGGGAAAGCCAAGGAATGGGGGGGGGAAAAGCCAGGGGGAGAAAAGCCAAGGAATGGGGGGGGAGAAAAGCCAAGGAATGGGGGGGGAGAAAAGCCAAGGAATGGGGGGGGGGGGAAAAGCCAAGGAATGGGGGGGGAGAAAAGCCAAGGAATGGGGGGGGAGAAAAGCCAAGGAATGGGGGGGGGAGAAAAGCCAAGGAATGGGGGGGGGAGAAAAGCCAAGGAATGGGGGGGGAGAAAAGCCAAGGAATGGGGGGGGGAGAAAAGCCAAGGAATGGGGGGGGGAGAAAAGCCAAGGAATGGGGGGGGAGAAAAGCCAAGGAATGGGGGGGGGGAGAAAAGCCAAGGGAAGGGGGGGGGGGGAGAAAAGCCAAGGGAAGGGGGGGGGGGGAGAAAAGCCAAGGGATGGGGGGGAGAAAAGCCAAGGGATGGGGGGGGGAGAAAAGCCAAGGGATGGGGGGGGAGAAAAGCCAAGGGATGGGGGGGGAGAAAAGCCATGGGAAGGGGGGAGAAAAGCCAAGGAATGGGGGGGAGAAAAGCCAAGGAATGGGGGGGGGAGAAAAGCCAAGGAATGGGGGGGGGGAGGGAGAAAAGCCAAGGAATGGGGGGGGGAGAAAAGCCAAGGAATGGGGGGGGAGAAAAGCCATGGAATGGGGGGGGGAGACAAGCCAAGGAATGGGAGGAGAAAAGCCAAGGAATGGGGGGGAGAAAAGCCATGGAATGGGGGGGGAGAAAAGCCATGGAATGGGAGGAGAAAAGGCAAGGAATGGTGGGAGAAAAGGCAAGGAATGGTGGGAGAAAAGGCAAGGAATGGTGGGAGAAAAGGCAAGGAATGGTGGGAGAAAAGGCAAGGAATGGGGGGAGAAAAGGCAAGGAATGGGGGGAGAAAAGGCAAGGAATGGGGGGAGAAAAGGCAAGGAATGGGGGGAGAAAAGCAAGGGAAGGGGGGAGAAAAGCAAGGGAAGGGGGGAGAAAAGCAAGGGAAGGGGGAGAAAAGCAAGGGAAGGGGGAGAAAAGCAAGGGAAGGGGGAGAAAAGCAAGGGAAGGGGGAGAAAAGCAAGGGAAGGGGGAGAAAAGCAAGGGAAGGGGGAGAAAAGCAAGGGAAGGGGGAGAAAAGCAAGGGAAGGGGGAGAAAAGCAAGGGAAGGGGGAGAAAAACAAGGGAAGGGGGAGAAAAGCAAGGGAAGGGGGAGAGGTAGAGGGAGAAGACAGAAGTAGAGTTAATATGTGTCATTATATAGAGTGTAACTATAGGGTGTGTGAATGTGGACCAGTCATTTCATATAATGTGAACAGCAGAAGGAGTATTACATGGTTAGCGTGGATTGTGAATATTACTGGGCTAGGCACATTGCAGTGTGAACACTGCATACTCATTAAATACATCTAAACACTGCCTGACCAACTAAATATATTACATATCTTACCTGGTCATTGTGCACCTCATGCAGTTTCACCACATTGGGGTGCGCTTCACACAGCTTCAGGGCTGTGATCTCGCGCTGCACATTCAGCTCCATCCTGCAGGAGAGAAGAAGACCCTCAATATCAAGGACCACAGACTCGCCGTTTTCCTTGTGCCGCTATAAGGGCCCATCCATGTGGCAGTGTCACGATGCACTTGCAGGATCTACACTATTGATGTATACACTTTGCACAGGTGATTACAATGGTATCTATAGCAAATAAAATTAAATAAATTCAATGTATACAATATTCTAAAAAGAGGTAAAAGCCAGCAACAACAGATGGGAGTGGATGTGATGCAATTACAGTATTGACTCCAAAACCTGGTGGTTATACAAGTTTGGCAAAATAAGCTTATTTGCCCAGTGAACATGATAAAGCTATGAATGGAACACTGAAATGTGTATTATAAGCTGACTTGCATTTACTAATCAGAGGTCAGGAACACAAGCCTATAAGATTGCATAGTCAATATGAAAGAATTCACAATTATTTATGGAACCAATAGTTAGTTATGCAATCAACGGCGCAAGAGCAATTCAGGGCTGGAGAAACCTAGCCATACATGTTAGCGCTGTTATTTTTGTCGCTTGTACCACGATTCTGCTCCCGTAAGGCTGCGTTAGGGTTTTTTGCCTTTTGCTAAAGTCCTGCCTGTGACAAGACTTTAGACAGCCCACCTTGGAGAACAGCGTTACACTCCTCAAAAACTACCCAAAGGTTTGGTGGCAATGGCCGAGTAGCCAGGCTTTGTCTAGGAGGGAGGAGGTGCTGGAGTTAGACACAGTACTGAAAGCATACACTTCGGTCAAGTAAATGCTTACACACTAGGAGCTAAATAGAAATTAGGTATTTATTTATATACACCAAGGCTTGTAGCATTCAATAAGGCAAGTACTATATCACAATAATATATGATATGGCATTTACAACGCGCCTATACACAAGTGTTTCAAGGCGGACAAGGCAAGGGAGGGAAACGGAGGGAAGACAGACAGCTATTCAAGTAGGCCAGGTGACATTGAGATCGCGCAAGTGCAGGGAAGGGGAAAAGTGCGGGGGAAATGGGGGGCGCAGTACATAGGATAACAGTAAGCTAAATAAGGACAATAAAAAGTGCGGCCAGCTAGTGGCAAGTGCAAGAGTAAGTGCAGACATCAGGTGTCAAGTGCTAGTAGGGGCTGTGGGGATACAGAACAGTCCCCGAGTGCCAGGGTTGCCAGGTAGTAGTGCAGGTGTGAAACTGGCAGAGAGGGGACCTGGGCCTGAGATCAGCGGGTAGCCAGGTAACCAGTGCAGTTTCAGATTCAGCTAGGAGATCAGCAGGGAAGAGGAAGAGAGAAAGCAGAATCAAAGAGGAAGGTCTTGAGGTGCTTCCGGAACCAGAGATGGTTCTCCTCAAGTTTCAGAGATGCTGTTCCAGAGGGAGGCCCCAGCAGAAGAAAGAGATCCACCAACTCGCTGTTTGGGGAAGCGACTGAGGGAGTTGGAGGTGGGTGAGCGAAGAGCTCGAAAGGGAAGATATTTAGGAAGAGAGAGTTGAAGGTATTGAGGTCCCAGGCCCCAGAAGGCCTTGTGGACAATGCATAGGGCTTTGAACTTAATTCTCGCCACCTCTGGGAGCCAGTGCAGAGATTTCAGTCCTGGAGAGATACGATCCCTGGGCTTGAGGCCAAGGACAAGTCCCACAGTCCTGTTTTGGATGAGTTGTAGAGGGCGGAGAGTAGAGGCAGGCAGATTTAGAAAGAGGCTGTTGAAGTAGTCCAGCCTAGAGAGAACCGGAGCTCCGGAGACGGTGAGCTTCTAGGGGAAAGAGAAGAAATGGAGAATACTTCTGAGGAGGTGCAGCTGGTAGTGTGACTTCTATGAGACATCAGAGATGTGAGGAGAGAAGGAACGTGTGGAGTCGAATATGACCCCGAGGTATTTAGTCTCACAGGTAGGAGCAAGAAGAGGGCCAAGAGAGGCCGGCCAGAGAGTAACTGGAAAGGAGGGAGCAGGTGTGCCGATGGGGAGAATCTCGGGCTTACTAGCATTAAGGGAGAGATCATTGGCGATGACACCACCCAGTCAGATGAGAGAAGGAGAAGAGGTGGCGGAAGGGAGCCTGAAGATGAGTCGAGTGTCATCTGCATAGCACTGAAAGTTAGGGCAAAGATCAGAAATGCAGTGGGCAAGTAGTGCCGGGTATTGGTTGAACAGCCAGGGAGAGAGGTTAGACCCCTGGGGAACACCACATGTGTAGAGAGAGATGGAGGAGAGGAACGACCCAAGTTGGACCTGGGAGGGTTGGTCGGAGAGGAAGGAGGTCAGCCAAGCCAGGGCCTGATCGGTGATACCCAGGTTATCACGGAGACAGTGGTGCAGGATGGCATGTTTGACGGTGTCAAAGGAAGAGGAGAGATCAAGTAAGATGAGCACACAGGGGGTGTTGGAATCAAGGTTGCAAAGCAAGTCTTCACGGATGTTCAGGAGAGCAGTTTCCGTGCTTCCGGCAGCTCTGAAGCCAGACTGATGGTCATGGAGACAACCAATAGATTCAGTGTAAAAATTAAGCTGGGAGATGGCCAGCTTTTTCAGGAGTTTGCCCAGGAAAGGAGTGGTGGAGATTGGACGATAGTTAGCCGGGCAGGAAGGGTCAGCAGGGTTTTTTTTTTTTTTTTTTTTTTTTTTTTAACAAGTGGGTGCACAAGGGAGTGCTTTAGGGGGAGGGGAAGACTCCAGTGGCGAAGGAGTGGTTTCAGAAATCAGCCAGAGCAGGAGCCATTAAGATAAGGACACAGGAGGTATTGGAATCTAGGGTGGAGAGCAGGTCTGATAGGACAACAGTTGCAAAATTCATTTATATACTTAGAATAGGAATAATGGTAACAATCACAATCAAACATCCTGAAACATATATGCAAACTTATAGCAGCTTTGATAACTTTTTTTAACTTTAGCTTAGCCTGTTTTACAAAGTCCAACTTTGTCTTAGACGAGTCTCACAAAGTCAGAGCAGTACTGGGGGGCAAGTGACCAAGGACAAGGCACGAAAGCAGAGTTCAGGGATCAAAAGGGACGGTGTTCAGCAGACACTCTTCAAGTTTGCAGGTTGGTTACAATCAGGTTGGCTTTGGCAACGAAATTCACAATTGCCTTAGCTGGATAGCTCCAAGGACAAGCGTCCTAAGGCAAGGAAGAGCACAATGGGTCGTCCACCCCGATGTAGCTCACGGTAGGCCCTGGAGGAGTGCAGGGATTAGCTGAATGCAGCCCGCAGGAAGAAAAGAACACAGCAAGCCCTAAGTAAGTACCTAGGAGCAGGGCAGTATCTTTTCAATGAAGAACACAATGTCACAGGACGGTCCCCAAGGTGAGGCGACAACAGACCCCGTTTCAGGTTTCTTGACCTTGGCGGCTGAAGAGGAAACTTTGGAGGGATCAGATGGTTGTACCCTTGCAGTAGGACGCCAAGCAGAGGATCTTCGCAGTACTTGCTCGCTACAGCCCTTTGCAGGCTACGGAACAGCAATGGTTGTCGCCCGGCAGACTTCTCTCCCCTGTTCTCGGTCCTCGACTCGACTGAGTGGACGTCTAGGATTGGGAAAGAGTCACTGCAGGCCTAGAAGTATGGCCATAAGGTTTCAGCCAAAACCACGCTTCACGAGGCGATGCACCACAAATGGCACAGGTACCAGGGTGAGTTTGCAGGCCGGGTAGGTCGCAGATCTTCGAGGGACGGCGCACAATGTAGGTGGTCTTGCGATTGGTTAGGCCGACCAGTCCTGGGGAGGAAGAAGTCTTCAGGCGATCTTCCGATGACTCGCAATTCGCTGTTGGGTCGGCAGTGGGCACTCAACGGCTCTGGCGGTCGCTTGGAAGTTGCTGGGGATGTCCTTCTACAAACTCCTCTTCAGATTTTCATTCCAGTGGTCGACTGACTTTCTGCTCCATGACCCTCGACTTTTATGCAGGAAAACTGGCAGAGCCCACCAATCACGAGACATGCATTCATTCAAACTTTGGGGGTGGCTGTTTAATGGGGATAGCCAGCCTCCCAGCACAAACTGGTTCCAGGCAGGCAAACTGCAGGACAATGACATTCGGTCACCTCCCCCACTTCCTGTCCTTTCAGGCACTCAAGAGTCTTGTTGGGCTTTCCAAGGGAAGCCAGCCAAAGACAAGAGACTCATATCTCCCCCACCTAGGTAGGTAGAAGGCTCAATAAAGAACAAGTCATCAAGAACAGGGCTTCAGAATGTACAGCCACCATTTTAGGCAAATGGTGACCCTTGTGTCCCTTACCCCAGGCTGCAAAAGCAGCCTGTGACAAAAGTCCAAAAACAAATTTGCAAAAAGGTACACTGCCACCAGCCTTGTCAGATGAACTTGCAACGGTAACTAAAAGTTACTAAGCGATAAAAGGGAGACAGTGTTTCCCATTAGCACTCCACTTTAGGTGGGGTGTGCTGATCTCGCAAACTAAATTACAGGTGGGACATAAAGTGGCCCCCTGACCTGGTAACGTGTTAATGCAAGTAAAATAAAAACGGGAAGCTCAAGGAGCTACCATCAACACTTCATAGAAAGTATTGTGGAGTGCAATAATAAAAAGGTGGAATTTAGAAAAGATGGAGGAAAGCATAACTCCAGTGAAACGTATCAAATAGAGGTAAAACAAAAATAAAAGGTTCCCATGGCCAGAGTAAAAGAATGAGCGAGCGTGGAAAAAGGTTACCACTCACTCAGGAGAATCAGTCCAAAAATTCAATAGTCCATCAAAAATGCTGGTGGACTCACAAAGTGGGGAGAATTTCACCCAACAAGCTGCTTGAACGAACAGGGAAAGCAGGACGACAGGAAAGAGGTGCACAATGCTTTCCGCTCTACACCCTTTGCTGCAAAGCCCTGAGCACAAACCAGACAAGAGAAGCAGCGAGCAAAGAAGCAAATAAAATAATAAATCAGGAGTGCATTTTCCAGGGGGATAAAGTGAAACAAGTTCTGAAATTGCAAATGTTTATGGTTAAACAGGGAGACTGCTCAAAATAAAGCGTTGCACATCACACCCAAAGAACAGGATGACTATTCTCTGCCATCACACCTCATCAATTCCCTGCCTACACCGCAGCCCTCTACCTACTCTTCGCCACCAAGTAGGTCTGAACAAATTGATTCCTAAATTGAGATCTCGCCTCCTTTCTCTCCCAATCTGTGTGCAACCAAGATCTGGGAATTACCACAATGGGTTGCGGCATGGCGGGGAGATTTGCCAGTATGCATGGCAATAAAGAGATCACGCACCCCCCAAAAAGAGTTAGTCTGGCACCCACCCCTACCCGTTCCAAGCACCAGTCCCCCTTTAGACATAATTTTAATCAAATGTCTGCCCTCTGCCCACAAGCTAACCCCTTGTACCCACCTGTTGCTTAGAATCTTAACCGCATACTCGGTGCCAGTTGAACGATGTCGACACTTCCTGCAGACGGAGAAGCTGCCCTCACCCAATGCGGATTCCTTCATGTCTAGGTCATACTGCTGGAAAAAGGTAGAGTCCTGGGAACAAGAGAGGTGTAAAGTGGTCTTTGAGTAGCCCATAACTTCTTGCAAGATTGTAGTAGGGTGACCGGGTTCCCCAGGATCCAGTAGCTACTCGACTATTTGAGTACATTTGCATTTCCTCTATTAAACGTAGGGCTCTGTGGCACAACAAATAGATCTACCTACGTGTCAAGACGTGTAACATCAGCAACCTCATTTTACTCATATGAGTAATGACATTGAGCGAAGCAACAGCACGAAGAGGCCCCGCCATACAAAGAGAAAGGATTTTTGCTGCACCAAGCAAAGTGACGTTTTGGCAGTTCCTCGACCCTCACACAGCCTAGCACAGAGGCCGCCATTCCTGTTTGCCAGGGCAATCTTGCACCCCCTTGCTTGTAAAATAAAAGCTGGTTACCAGGTATTGTCATAGAACATAACTAAGGGGGCATAAAAATGGAGCGAATGGCAGAGAAATGAAGGGAATAAAAGAGGGTCAATGTCAATGAGTTGATAAAGGGCACTGGGCAGGGCAATGACAGGGGTGCAATAGAGATTCTAAGTGTAGATGTGAAGGGCCAAATGCTGGCTCAGTAGCGCAATTATAGATAGCAGTGCAGAGAAGATGCAGGGAGGGATGAGATGCAGGGAAGAGGCAGAGTAGAGACAAAGTTGTGTGGCAATGACAGCCGGGACAGTGGAGAAACACCGACTGAGGCACATGCTTAAGTAGTATAGGGGAAAGGACCAGGTTGCGATACACAAGCGACAATGGTGGGGCACTGATGTGGGGTAGGGGAGACGGGAGGTGAGATATGGTAACAGACAGGGGAGGAGCATGCACGTTGATGGCAAATGTGCTAGGTTGGGCAGCATATATTGAGGAGTGTGATGGAAAACGGAGGGGGGGGGAGAATGATCAGGTATGGTGTGGAAGAGTGGCAAGCCTGAAGCAGCCACAGGGGCATCGACTGAAAACTGAAGGGAACCAGGGTGGGTATGTGGAGCCAAGTAGGCCGATGTAGTAAAAGTGAATATTCAGAGCATTCGTAGCAAGGGAGTGACTGAACAGGGAGAGTAGATCATGGCCCAAATAGGGAGCTGAGTCAGGACATTGAAATGCTTTTATATGCATGTTTGAGGGGAGTGCAATGGGCCAATCATCAAGTTCACCCCCACCTCTCTCCTGCAGACAGTGAGCATGCTGTTAGTTTGATGGAATCCGTGTTGGCCCAGTTATGGCGAACATATGACAAACCAAGGAGTGCACATGAATAAGGAGTGTGGATGTCCCCAAAGAACAGTACAAAGCTGTGTCATGTCACCAGTAGCTGCAGGCAGGACCCAGGTGTCATTACAGGTCACCTTTGAACTTTGCCGGTACAGCTGACTGCAAGCTAACATATGCAGCTAGTCACAAAACCAGTCTGTCTCTTGGATGCCTAGTGTTTAGTTCCCCCTCCACCCAGTACAAACTTAATGACAAAGGGGAATTGCAAGTGGCTTCTGAGGGGTCCCTCACTTCCAAACCACAGAGGGTGCCAAGTTGAAGTGTATTATCATGAAAGCAAGAAAATGCCACTCAAACCGAATTCTTCCTCTTGGAGCTAGAACCCTCTCAACCCACCACCACCCTCCTCCCCTCACACTCAAGTGATGTGGAGTCTATGGGGGAGGGTTTCACCAATCAACAAGGCAAGTCTGCAGTGTGACGAAGCTGTTGACCAATCAGTGCATGAGTCCCGCTCCATATGACCAGGGTTGAAGCTATCCTGTACCTGGGGATCAGGCTGCCAAGCCATAAGGAAAGGAAGTCCCTTTTCATATAACCAGGGTTCGAATACCAACCCTCACTTTGGCTCATCCCAGAGTTGTGTCTGGCACCTCGAATGAACAAGTTCAGGCCCTGATTCTGCACCTTCACACGTCTCAGCATTGTGGCCACGAGCTGCCTTCATTGTGAACAGTCTGCCCCATCCAGTCAAGAGAACCCTAAACTTCATCAGTGAGATCACAGGTCTGCGCTCTGAAAGGGGGTTTGGTTTTCAATATCTAAATACCTCCAGGCCCTCCAGTTGCAGACCGGAATTACGAGGGCCAGTAAGAGAACCCAGAGTTGCCTTTCAACAGAGAACAGAACACAAGAAAACGGCAGAGACACAAAATACACCTCATACCTTTTATCCCATCTGCAGTCCATGCAAGATTTTACTTACTCCCTCTCCTCTCCCCCCACCCCAACGTCATGCAAGAGAACTCTGCAATCATGCAATTTGGGGTCCCATGGTAATGTAAGTGCAAGATTGTAATGCATTACAAGAGTGGAGGTTAACAAGCACCGATCAGCTGCATCCAACCTGAAAACTCCAAAAAAAGGACTAGTTCTACCAAGAAGCCTCTGGAACAAGAGCAGCTTCTAGGAAAGGTGATCCAGAACACAGACTGCTTCTTAAGCAGTATTTCCACCAGTGCCACCCCTACACCACATTTCTTGCCTTTGCCAAATATTAAATCCGATCTCCCCAATTTTTAATTCTACGAATACCCGGAGGTCTGCAGTGAACACCGATACCTTCATCATGGCGCTGCGGGCGACAGTGGCGTTGCCTGGGCGCTCAGCATTCATCAGATCCATGACATCCGTCATGACGGCGTTACAGCTGAATAGCACGGAGGGGGCAATAAACGAATAGCCCTAGAAGAGAAAAGTAAGGGTGGCATGAGAAGTGAGAAGTTGCATGAGTTTATATGTTTCGCAGTTCAGAGACATTTGGGTGTAGAATGCTAGGTGATTAACGGTATCTAGATGGGTCCAGTTCTTGTTTTCAGATTTTGCCTTTAATTTGCCTGCTTTTTTCCCCCCCACCACTCCCCCACAGAGAGAGATTTGGGCACATGCCTTGTGTGTTTTGTGTTAATTATGCCTGGGCACCAGTGAACGCTACTTATTAATGACTGGACTTGACACAAGTTCTGATAATACTGGTGTGGAGTATAGATGGACCATCTGCAGCAATGTGCACACCTATCCCTTAAAGTAAGGTCAAACTAACTGGTAAGCGCAACTGAGCAGCAAGGCGCAACTCCTCCGGGAAGTGGAGACTGGTCTAGAGTAAAGAATTGCAAACACAGATAAATGCTAAAAATGTATCTACTCGGTTTATTAACAATAATGTGCACAGAGATCAAGATCAGCGAGAAGGTGTAAACACAAGCATAAACATACCAGAAAAATCATGTGGAAGGACAACAACCACACTTTTCACAAAGCAGTTCAGTATAAAGGTTTCCACACAACAGTTTAAGGTGGAAAACAACAGCACACGGCTTTAAAAATAAAACGTACACAAAATGCTAACTACCCACTTAAAATGTCCAGCCCAAGCCCCTGAACAATGGTTCAACAAACGTTAGAGATAAGATACGGTTTCCAATTACAAAAAGAGCTTTAGGTTTCATTCAGAAAGGTCCTTCCAGAGGATTAAATGGGGGGAAAGCCTAGAGACAGATTGTGGTTATAGAGACACCAGTGAAGAACGTATGTACAATTCCTGTGAAGAAAGAAGGGCAACCACCTCTCTGAAGAGTCATAGTTCCCAAAAAGGAGAATTCCAACGTCCAGGTGCCAACACAAGATGAGGAGGTGGTAGCTGGACAGAAGGACATTACGCGCCCTGGAGAATGCCACACTCTTAAGGGGTGAGGAAAAAGGGATATGCAGTCTTGCCCCAGAAACACACAAGGAGAAAACTCAAGGTGGCTCATAAGACCTAGGGGAGACCACTTACGCCAATCGCTAGTGCTGAAGAGGTCCTTGGGAAATGGGTGCAGAGGTGACTTTGCAGGCAGGGATTGGGTCTCCACTTGCAGAATCGTGGTACTGGAAGGTGACAGGAGCTAGATAGACCGCAGGATTCCAAATGTATGTCCTCTGTTCAGCAACGCATGATGAAGGCCAGAAGATGCAGCAGGGTGTTGAGATGGAATTGCAGAGCTAGCCCTGTGGGAGGTTTCTGAGAGGCCAACTGAGTCGGTGAACATAGTTACTAACAAGTTAGTCTAGCCAAATTGAATATAGGTAATTTGATCTGAGCAGGAAGGGAGATTTCAGGAGCTATGGGGGTGGCGTGTAAGTACAGTTAACCAAATACACAAATAATCAAAATTAAGTCCACACAGAAGTAGGCACATCTAGCAATGTATTAGGCCATAACACAAAGCAGGTCAAACTCAAAAAAGCATATCACACAATTTACATACACATCTACAAGGTTGGTAATGGAAAAGTGAGATTGCCTACACTTTATACTACAAAACAGTAAAACCCTTCAATCAAGTAACAATGAAACTAACAAGTAAAATGAAAGAACGATGCTTTAAAACAAATCATATACCCGATCTTGGAATTATAAAAGCAACCACCCAACTTCAGCAGTCCTTCCGTATTAGGTATGTCGGCCTTTTGACTCAGAGAAAGTTCCATGTAAGCACGTTAGAGGGGTGGTAGGAAGTTTCAAATATTCCCCTGCTCAAGCTTTGGCAAATGAATGGATTTTAAAATCGCCTTTGGATTTAAGACTCTCTCTCTAACCACAATAGGGGCTACCCAGCAGGGTTTGGAGGGATGGAGGTTGGATCTTTGAGTTGAACTCCACCCATCACAGCCAGGCAGGAGTGTGCTAGGGAATTCAAAGAGGCAGACATGCTTGGAACCGTGAAAGCGTTGAAGGTATTTCTTAGCTCATTTCTTGTGATTAATCTGGAGGTTACCTTACATTTTTGCAGCGGCTGCTCTATCAAATTAGCAATCATGCTGATCACCAATTCTGCTTCCTGAAGTTAAAAGATTTTGCAACAAATAATGAACATAAAGAGCCAGTTTAATAGGATGAGGATCCTGGGCCATGTAGGTCACATATGAATCTTGTATATCTGCTGAATCAAACCCACTAATAATCTGAAATTGACACAAATCCTTCATCTTTCTCTCTTAGTGCTCCAAGTCATCTACCCCTGTTGGGACAGTTTTTCTGAAGTCCACCTAAGGGATTAGTAAAACCATTCAACTGAGACAGTACAAGACTCCACTCTTAGTGTAAGGCTGTACAGCCTGAGTTCAGGGTAGCGTAGACAGAGCAGCCAGGCTTATCCTTGGAGGGAGAGAGGGCTGTAGAATCAGTACAAAGAACTTGCATTACACATATGGCCCAAAGAAACACTGACATACTATGTATTGTAGCAACATAAATGGTTTATTTAAATACAAGTAGGCCCAGATAAATCTTGGGGGGAATAAGTACCATCACATTATATATGAGCACAGTTATAAAAACACAACACTATGCTTTAAAGTTCACAGACCAAAGCATAGACCTTATTTAGAGAACAGTAGTTTAGGTAAGTCAAACCTTTTCATACACATTCAGTATATGTCACACCTATTCTTGGGGAGGAAAAACCAATAGTTACTTTTGGATTACCTTCAGTAAAACAAGGGTAGTAGATCCTATCAGTTGTACCGTGGCGCTCAGCAAGAAATCACATAGTAAGTCAACAGGACAATATACTTTTCAGAATAGTGGAACACTTATTCTAGGAACAGTAAAACATCTATAAATCAGATTTAGGATAACAGTTATTCTAGGGGAGTTGGACCTAATATTCAATTACAGTTGCTTTTCAGTTCACAGACTAAGGGAAGCAATAACTAACTTATTTTAGGATAACACGGTTAACTCAAGATAAGTAAACCCTATACACTTTTTAAAGGAGCCATCAGCAACTTAAAAGACAGGTGTAAACCTAATACTCTCTTTGTGTCGATCTAAAACAGACCAGGGAAAGCAAATCCCAATGTTACTGTTTATGAATGACTGAAGGTTATGCTAGGTAGGTAAAATCTAAGGGAGACTTATTCTGGACAGGAAAACAGCAAGTCAAGGGAAGTAAGTCCCAGTTGGGGACACATCTATCCTAACAGGAATAGTGAAGGGGAACCAACAGCACTACTTTTGGGAAGAGGCACAACCAAATCACAGGTGAGTAATATAACCTTACATCTACTGTTAGAATGGCGAAACAGTTTCTAAGGAAAGAAAGATGTTGCATATACTTTTCAGAATGGCAACACATTTCCTAGGTAAGTAGTAACGTTTGTAACTGTTTACTCTCAGTTACAGTTACCAACCAAGTTCTTTTACAAGTAACTTTTGCACACTTGTTATTCTTTTCAAGGCAGAAACCTTTTCTTATCCTGTCCTTCCCTTATTCTATAGCATGAGTTCACTCAGAGGCAGTAGTCGGACCCTAGTGGTCTAGGTGTCAGCTGTAGGCAGGGTGAGATAAGGTTCAGTTGCAGGCAAAGTCAGAGTTCCAGAGGAAGACTGTTCAAACAAGTAAGTATTTCACTTTAAAGTTAGTTGAGAGTACAGGGACTTCAGAGAAGACAGTGGGTCTGAGTGAACTGGAAGAGTGGCCTCCCAATCACAGAAAAACCCCCAAAGCTATGCAGAAATCACAAAGGTGTAAGGTAGGTAAAATAGCCCAGCCAACACAGTACCTCAGCACAGAAGAAGAGTTGCAGCAGGAAGACTTCAGGATCTGCAGCCAAAGACTGGTCTATGGATTCCTTTGACAAGAAGACTGAAGACAGGACTTTGGAAGGACTTTTGCAGCAGGGATCACAGAAGAAGGCTCCAGGCAAGAGTTTCCTCCCGGCTGGATTCAGCTCTGTGGATTTGGCACCTTTTCAGGAGCACAGAAGACAGAATATCGCTGGCAAGGTCACAGCGCAACGTGGGATGGCTCAAAATGCAGCTCTTCTTGAGTAGCGGGTCTCAGGCTCTGTCGGGGTCGTCGTTTTCAGAGTCCCATGGTCGATTGGGAGAAAGGGCTACAGCAGGCTGCGATTGCACAGCAGGCTCGCTGGTCGCTGGAAATAGTTTCAGCTGTGGTTTCTTCATCTTCCTCTTCGGTTTTGGGTCCAGTAGTAGACTACCTCTTCAGCTTGCAGGTTCAGACTTTTATGCAGGAACACAGCCAATCAAAAAGCATTGCAACATTCAAACTTTGTGGGTGGCAATCCAGGCTGGAAGACCAAGGGCTACAGAGTTTTTGACACCTCCTCGCTTCCTGCCTTCACATACACTCTGAACCTTGGGCGGGGCGTCCTCAGAACTCCCGCAGAAGATAAAAATCACACAAAGGATTTTCCCACACTCGATGTCAAGAGAAAGAATAAGAAAGGACAAGGAACATTAAAATGCGGAAAAAATGACAGGGGCCATTTTGGTAAAATGAGAACCCATGGGTGCCTTTATTGGGGCTGTGCAAACAGCCCCCGGTAAAGTTGCACTGAATTAATAAAAAGGTTCACTTCCACCAGCCATTAAAGGGAAGTTTGTCCTTGTAACATAAAGGTTACATTTAAATGGGGATACTCAGTATCTCCCCAGCACCCCACTTAAAGTGGGGGGTGCTGGTCTAGCTTGATAAAATGTAAAACGGGATCCAAAGATCCTTTCTACCCTTGGGAAATGTAGTTCTCACAAGGTTATCCAGAACAAGTTAAAATGGGAGCCCCTAAGGCAACCGAGCAACAATAGGCACTTATTGCCAATAAGTTGTCAAAGAGGATAACTTTTAAAAAGACACCATGGAGAGTCTTAAAAATGAAACCCATAAAAAGAGTAAAAGACTGAGTGTGTAAAAAGTTTCCCACTCACTGAGGTATAGGGAAAAATGATCTGCCAGTCCAGCAAAAAATTCTGGGATTGACACACATCAAGATGATGCATCATTAATATGAAAATCTTACCCAACAACCCCCGGCCAGTGGTAAACAAACACAAACAAATATCTTTCCTCTCCTACTCTGCTGCAACACCCCTCTACACAGTCTCCAACTCTGCTTTTGCTCTTACATTATTACTACATTGTTTACTTGGAGATAGATCATGGCAATCTGATTTGTCGACTTGTCCCGTATGTGCGAGTATCGGAATTCTACTGTCCTGAGGGCAAAGGTCCTCGCAGTAACCTGGAAAGAAAGGTTTGTGAGGTGATCGCCTCTGGAGACGTGTCCACAAGTCACTTGCCAGTCAAGATTTTCTTTTCCTTCTTTACTTTCAGCTCTACATTTTCAAATAAAATATATAGGAAGGAACAAAGATGACAAACTTCTCATACATGAAGTAGGAGTGCAAGAGTGCACTGGTAAAAAGTTTTTTTTACTGATGGCAGGCTAGGACCCTCTTCTCCCGCATCTAAACAGGCAATGTCCCCACACTGCTGAGACAGTACACTCCACTTAAGTCGGCCGCCCTGACTTTGCTTTAACAGCTTCAACGTGGGCAAACAAACATGGCCCATACCAGGGCACCTCGGAGTACAATCCTGCATGTGATGAGCCTGTAAACTGCTCTAGAAGCATTTTAGGTTATATGTGAATTTCTGTGGGGTTGGGGGCGGAGGGGTGGAGTAGTTTGTCCTCGATTGTGCTCTTTCAGAAGAACAAACATGCTGTGTGTTAATTTTACGTCTTTGGAATACTAAAAACTTCTCGCAGCAATGAAAATAACTAAATTGCTAATCAAATGGGTTGGATTGCTGATCATGAAAACTAAATGGAATGGATGCCTTGGGCACCAATGGAATACTAAGAAGCCCTAGTTGGGCATACCCCCGATACTGCGAGAATCTCTGCACTTACCCTTAACAGCCAAACTGTAGGTGGGACCAAAGTGCCAGCACACAATTACAGGAAAGCGCCACCCCCTAAAATAAGAAACCCAAAAGGTCAGGACCTGAAGCCTGCCTCTCTGCTCCGTAGCTGAAGACAGAATACCTCCAACCCCCACTCAAAGGGAGGTGTCTGCTTGGAACATTAGCAGGTTTAGCATGCTCAATGGAGAATTTGTGCTCAGAAATGTTTAAGAGATGGCAGAAAGTGAACGATGACTGGCAACCAACTATGACTGGCAACTAACTATGCCACAATTAGGTTGCGGTTGCTCAAACCCACCATAATTCTACATTGTCAGATATTTAAACTTTGGGCAGAGTTCTATCACAGAGAGGGTGTCTCTGAGGTCACTTACAAGGTCAGGAATAGCAGACACTTAGAATCTGCCTTCCACTCCAACAGCATTTTAAGGCTAGCACACTTTTTAAAAGGCAAACTACCATTAACCAGCACTGCCTGTAAATGCTCTTTCTCCACAGCCTAATAATCATACATGCACTTGCTCACTCACTCACTCCAGCAACCCCTCTGCTCTCCTATTCCCCTTTAGCACTCTGAAGCAGCATCTCAACAGCCTTAAAGGAATGGATTGCCCAGAAAATTTTACTGCAAAAAAAGATGGGCAATAATAAAAAAAATAGATAGGGACTTAAAAAAAAAAATGCCAATGTAAAATTTTGAGCAAATGAAGCTCAAAATGTACAAAAGGAAGCACATGGGGGCATCCATTTTGTGAAATCGATGCCAGCCTGTGCTTGCTTTTGCGGCACTAATGAAGGAAAATCCAGCCAGCTGTAGTAAACAAAAGCTACCACTGGGTGGCTTTTCCTTCATTGGTGCCGGGACTCGGCGGACGCAGACTGGAGACTACAGGCAGAAAAGCTGCAGCTGCATCTCGGTAAGTGCTATTTATTTATTTTTTTAAAAGCACTAGCTGTGGTTTTTTTTTCTATGTTTTCCGGGCTGGAGGAGCCGGAAAACTTAGAAATAAAACCGCAGCTTTAAAAACGTATTTATATTTGCGGTAGCTTTTGAAGCTACCGCAAACATAAATACGTTATTGTGTTTGAAAACGCTGTGGTCATTGAGTGCATTTTAAGAACCTATGGTGAATGTATTTTGCATACATTACTTATCATAATCATTTTTCTGATGTTTTGATCTGCTCAGAATCGCATGCTTTGCATAGGCCAACATCTAGTGATAGGTACAGAGTATTGTATAGTTTGCTTTAGAAGTTCAAAAAGCGTGGTCGACTGGGTGTGTCGGTAATACTATCCTGAGTACAGGAAGTAAAGAAAGGTGTTAGTTGTCTATGTACCTTCAACTCCAAGAAGGGAGGATGGGTGGGCGCATGTGAATCTAAGCGGATACAAGCATCAGAAATACGATTATGGTAAGTAATGTGTACCTTCTCCTTCTAAGGCTTGTGGATCTGCTTAGAATCACATTCTTTGCATCACTGGGAAAGGTGGTGGGTTTTTAGACGGTACAGCTGTAAAAAGATGTTTTAACACCACCTGACCGACTTGTATCACCTTGTGAATGTATCTAAGCAGTAATGCTGTGTGAAGGTGTAAATAGAACTCCAAGTAGCAGCGTTGCAAATGGCATCTAAAGGTACATTTGCAATAAAAGCTATAGTAGCTCCTATGGCCCGAGTTGAGTGTGCTCTGGGTGTGAAAAGTACGGTTCTCTTGGCTAATGAAGAGCATAATTGGATGCATCTGACAATCCATTTTGAAATAGCTGACTTAGAGACAGTCTGTTTTTCTTAGTGTCTGTCTTTTGTATGCGATGCATAACAGCCCTTCTGACATCCAGTGTATGGAGGCTCTTTTCTGCTGAATTCCTTGGATTTTGAAAGAAAGCAGGAAGTTCTATGGACAGGTTAACATGGAACTTTGAAATACATTTAGGAATAAAACGTGAATGTGCACGTACTACTTTGTTTTTGTGAACTATTATAAATGGATCTTGAACTGAGAGAGTTTGTAGTTCACTCACCGTCCTTATAAATGTAATGGCGAATAGAAAAATAGTCTTATAAGTGAGATGTTTAAGATTGGCTTTATTCATTGGCTCAGAAGGGGGAACCCATTAGCTTTCTAAGAACATTCAAGTCCCATTCGGGAGTTGGATTTAAAAATTGGTGGGTATAATCTTTTGATCCCTTGCATGAAGGATTTAACTACGGGCACTTTCCACCAAACTACATTACTTTGGGAAGTGGTGTAAGCTGAAAGTGCTGCTAGGTCCACTCATAGTTTATTAAAGACTAACTATGAGTCTAAAAGATATAGTAAATGGTGTACTATATGAGAAGGTGATCAAGGGTTGATGATGAGAGTTTTGTACCAGAAGACAAAGCATTTCCATTTGATGAAATAGCAGTGCCTTGTGTTAGGTTTGCGTGCTTCTTTTAAGATGTTCAGACATCTTTGGTCTAGATTGAAGTGACCAGATTCTATGACCTCAGGAGCCAGAGTGCATTATGGAGTGTTGTCTCCTAAATCTGTGACATGTTGAAAAGGCACGGAAGTTTAGGACAGACATTTTCAACCGCTGTGAAAACCTTGTTTGTCGTGCCCACATAGGAGCTATTGGGATCAGGTTGACTTATTCCTGATGCAGTTTGTGGACTATCCTGTTAAGAAGAGGATTTTGGGAGGGGGTTGAAGTGTACGCACATTTCCCTGACCAGTTCATTAACAGTGCGTTACCTTTTGATTCTGTCTGGGGATACCCAGATGCGCAGTCTTGGCATTGTGCGTTCTCTTTGGTTGCAAATAGATCTAGGTCTGGAAACCCCAGTTTGTGAAGACGCAGTGTAGGACGTCTGCATGCAATTGTCACTCGTGTTCCGATGGTAGTTCTAAGCTTAAGCTTGGCACATCTGTCAGAGAATTTGTTCCCATGGAACATGTGATAGGAGAAACAGGTTGTGTTCTGGGCTAGTTTGGACAGCCTTGGAGAGCGAGTTCCTCTCTGTTTATGTAGAACATGGCTGTGGTGCTGTCAGTATGAGGACAGTTTTCCCTAGAAGTAGTTTGAAGAGCTTTAAACATGGCTAACAGTTCTAAAAAGTTATGTTTCTTTGCCAGTGCTTGTGTCCACACCCTGTGTGCGGTGTTGTGCTCCCCACCCTGATAGCGATGCATCTGTTTTAACAGTAGCCACTACTGTAGGGGTGGTGAAAGGCTTGCCCTTCAAAAGGTTCTCTTTTGTCCACCAATGCAGTGCTAGAACGAGGGGATGCGAAACACCCACTAGATCATCCCATAGAACGCTTGTTTGCAACCATTGTTTCACCAAGCACTCTAACATAGGACGCAAATGAGCTTGTGGCACAAGGTAAATTCAGGAAGCCATAATTCCCAGAAGGCGCATGGCCCTTCGCACAGTTTCCCTGACGACCGGCTATGTACTGTGGGTTTTGAAACAGCATATTTTAGAGCCTGTTGTTGGGGCGGGGGAGACTAGTGCATCTTGTGTTTGAATTAGCACCTCTAGAAATTGTTTTACCTCATAGGGCACAAGACTGGATTTGTTCTCATTGATTGAGAAGCCTAATTGAAAAAATAAACTGACTGTCTGCTGAGTGTTTTCTAAGCACATTTGAGTAGTCTCTCCTGTTACTAGCCAGTCGTCTAGGGAAGGGGAAACTGGAATGGATTGGCGATGCAAGTATGCTGCTATTTCGGCAAGTCATTTTGCCAACACTGTTGATGCTGAGGCTATGCCAAAGGGTAACACCTTGAATTGGTAGTGTGACGTTCCCACTTTGAAATGTGGGTATTTTCTGTACGCTGGCAACATTGAATTGTGAAGTATGCATCTTTCATGTCCAACGTTGCCATGTAATGCATTTGTTTTAGAAGAGGGAATACTTCCTGCAGCATTGTCATTCTGAATTTTGTGGCTGGACATACGCGTTTGCAGAATGTAGATCTAAAACAGGGCGCATGTTTAGATCCTTTTTGGGACAAGGAAGTATATTGAATAAATACTTTTGTTTACCTCTGAAGTGGAAATGGCTCCATCGCTCCCCCCATAGTAGTGTTTGCATTTCTTCTTGTAAAATGTGTTTATGCTCTTGAGACATTTTCCTTGATCTTGGAGGATGGTGGGGAGGTATTGTTAGGAAAGATTTCTTAATTGTGGGTAATTTTCCTTCCATGTGGCAACTCCTAAACTTTTTTTGCTGTTGTTTTCACCAGGATCTAGACTTTGCCAGAGAAGTGCAGCCTTCTGCCGCACTCCTCTGGGCTTTCGCTCCATTCTTACGGGGAAACTGACGTGCCCTTAAGACAGTCAGTACCGGGAAACGTTGTGTTCCGTAGTTTCTTTATCATGTTGCAGCTTTCGTGCAACATGACACAAGAGGGCACTATAAGCTAAGTTACTGCTCTCTTGGGTCTCTAGCCTTCTACAGGCCCTAGATACTCTTTTTGTATTGTAAATGATCGGTGCAAGTGAATCACAGACGGGATTGGTGGCAGCGATCGTTTCTTGTGTTTTTGAGCTCCTTTTGGCGTTTTAAGCGCGTTTCTCGCGCTTAGCCCAAAATGGTGACCTGGCTCCCAAAATGGCCAGACCACGAGGCTCTTTGTCCTGTCCGCTGACCGTCTTGCCCCCTTCACCTCCGACCCGGGGCCTTCCTTATTTGGGCATGTACTTTCCTGCGAAACACAGATGCTTTCGCGGGCTTCTACAGGCCTTGTGTGTGCCTTCAGGATGTGTGCTGGGATGTCTGGTCCCAATACACATCCTGGGTGCCAGAGAGTCTAGTGTGGTATGAATGCCTGGGACCACCGTGGTCTGTGATAGGTCCACGTATGGTGCAAGTGTTTTGTGAGCAGATCTTCCATTGGGTCCCATCAGTTTTGGCGCGAAGGGAACCGTCGATAAGAGGAGGCTGGAAACACCACTACCATGTCGATCTCCTGAGTTCTCACGAACAAAGATACAGGAGCCAAGTATCCTGCAACCACGAGGCTGAACAGAGGAATCGCTGGTGACCCGCTGAAGGACTGCTCCTCTGCACTGCTGTCGCTTGGTGAAACCCTTTCTACCTCTTATCGAACGAGAAGGCCTGTACTGGTACTTCGACCCTTGGAATAGCGGGAACAGCTATTCTCGGCACCTTCACCATCTCCTGCACGTAAGCCTTCAGAAGTGTCTCTGAGCCATTCAGTGGACTGACCAGCCTACACAGGAGTCTTGCTCTGTTAACGCCGTCAGGTTGTGTTGTATTTCGAGTCCCCGACACTCTCACCCGCTTCGTACACTTGGCGTTCCCCGGTCTGAAGTGAGAGTGTGCACTGGGCTGAAATACACACGGCCGCATCGTTGCCCTGCTGAGGTAACAATCTGTGCGGGTTCACTTCGTTTGGGACATCTTTAACTCAACTTCTGCTGCCGCGGAATCTACACGACACCGAGAGTCCCCTGCTCCTATCTGAACCTGCCAGCACTGAAATGGACGCGAAGCAGCCTGGGTCTGCTTGCATCGGAGACCGGTGAGTAGCATAGCTAGGAACTGGTCGCCCTCTTGCAGGAGCCCATAGCTTTTCCCCGCTGTGTCAAACAGCACGCCTTTCCGCACTCGCGCTCTGCTTCTGCCCACAGTGGAGGCTGCGCTTGAGTCGCAGATCTTTGTCCTTCATTTGTTCACCGATCTGAACTGCCTGACGTCCTCGCAGAGACTTCCTTTTGCCCATTGGCACCCGCGTGTCCAGGTACTTTTGAGCACAAGGCTCCACTCTTCGTAGGGCTCGGACTTCCTTCTAGTTGGGTGCCTCTGAAGGCGGACTAGGTCTAACTTGTATTCGCACTGCTCGTTTTCCTCCCCATCTAGGTGGTCTGCATATTTCGTGCGTCTCTCTCGTTAGACTCTTTGGTATTGTGTATATATTGTATTGAGTGTGATGTTTTGGTTTACTGGAGTTTTATTGTGATTTCTCGCTACGGTCAATGTTACAAAGGCCTTGTAATAAATGTGTCTATATTTTTAATATAACACCTGTTTGGAGTAATCTGTAAATGTCCTTGCTGTGTGTGCTCATTGCGGGCTTTCAGTCACCCTCACCCCTCTTGAGACCTAGTCTTGACCGCCGCGATCGCTACCCTGATTGGTCTGGCTTGTCCAGAGGTTACCCTGTTCCAAGAAACTAGGTTGGCCTTCTGAACCTCTGCGCCTCCAGGACAGAGTTCAGAAATCCGTCTTAACAGATTGGTGTACAGCGGTGGGATACGACTGAAGGTATCCAGTGTTGCGCACGAGCGAAGGCACTTCAAGTTATTCCTACCAGGACACGTAGTGAATTGTCGTAGTATAACTTTAAAAGGCCATAGTCCTATCTAACAGTATGGAAACAAATACCTTGTTAACTTTAAATGCTTCTAAATCCGAAACATTGAAAAAGATGTGTGCGGAGAGAGGTGTTTCCTCTGAAGGCACCAAATTGGATATGATCCAAAGAATCGTGGCGTGGCAAGAAGCGCAGCTTGACGCTATAACTTCTGAGGACAGTGCGGAAGGAGGTGGGGCTGCTCTCACTGGTAGAACCGACGGTTCTGCCGCTGCACTGGTCCACCGCGACCACGAGGATGAGATGTCTAATGTTTCCTCTGCCAGTGTTGATGGGGAGGCCATGCTTGAATTCAAGAAGCAAGAACTGCGGTTTAGGCAGAAAGAGCTTGATTTCAACATGGCCAAACTAAAAATCGAACAGGCCGAAAAACAGAAAGACAGGGATCACCAGTTGGAACTGGCCAAGCCTCAGGTTACAAATGGATCCAAGGGTCCTGGACATGGGTCTGGGGCCTCCTCTCATCCACGGTTTCCGAAAGATCTGCTCAGTGTGTATGAGGAAAGGAATGACATTATGGACTGGCTGAATACGTTTGAGTATGCATGTGAAGTTCAACAAGTTGACAATGCTGATAAGATTGCCTGGTTACTCAGCAGACTGCCCCATTCTGGCTGTGGTGCCATTATGGAAATGTCGAAGGCTGAGCGAGCTGATTTCGCAATGTTAAAGCAAGCTCTCATTTTAAAGTTTGGAAAGACTCCTGCCCAATATTTAAAACGATTCCGAAAGTATAAGAAAAAAGAAGGTGGTACTTGGGTATCTTATGTAACCGAATCCTTAAAAAACTTGACTGGCTGGGTCGAAGGTTATAAGGTTTCTACCTTTGAAGGCATGATAAATCTTGTCATGCTGGAACATATTTTTGCATCTTCTTCCCCGGAGCTTTAGCAGCATTTGGCCGATTCGAAGGAGATAGATCCTAAGAAGCTGGCCATTGCAGCAGACTTATGGGTGTCACATCGAGTGTCCCATAAGGACAAAACTCATCCTGGTAAGCAGGAGGAAGGGAAAAAGTCCAAAGATAAGGAGGTGGAGAATCTGATAAATCTTCTTCTCAAAAGGGCCACAAAAAGAAAAATAAGGGTAAGACACAAGAGAACTCACAGGGTAGTGGAGGTCAGCCTCCAAAACAGAACTCTGGTTACAATAAGCCTCCCTATGTAAACAGACACCAATGGATCTTGTTTTGCTTGTGGAACAACTGACCACGTGAAGGGGGATCCCCGGTGTAAGGTTAAACCTTTGGGGGTCCACTCCACTAATCTGGCCTTCTCCTCCTACGAGGAAGAAGAGATTACAGGAGCATCCTTCTCCTCAGACTCCTTCCCCAGCGGGATAGAAGCTGAGGTAGTTTTAGTTTCCCTGGGTTCCTGGGAGCCTAAAGTCGCAGAGGCTTATGCTAGGATTCCAGATAATACCAAGCACTACTTTAAAGACAGTGTACTGATCAATGGAGTGGATACTCCAGCTCTTAGGGATAGTGGGTGCAGTCGAACTGTAGTGGATTCTACCTTGGTAGACTCAGAGGAAGTTGCCAGAGCTACTCTGATGCCCACTAAGTTGGCTGACGGCCCACCTCGCATGTTCCCAGTAATATGAATGGTACAGCAGTCAGGATTCCAGTGAGCATTCAGAGAAACGTCCCAGGAAAGGTCTTGTTAGGCAATGATCTCAGAGCTTTAGGGCTCGTAGGAGACACTGCCGACAGACCCTGCACACGGTCTCAAACACGGGCAGCATTGGCCAAGACCAATACGCTGCCCCAGCCGAAGGGGAAACCCAAGGCGAAAGGAGTAAACAAGTCAAGACGAGGGAACTAGAACATTCCCCCGAGCTCGCCTACCACTGCGGTGGAGGAAGTTGGACAATCGCCCGGGCCTGACGAGGAGGTGACGATGCCTGAAGTATTTGACC
Organism: Ambystoma mexicanum; assembly: GCF_040938575.1. Lineage (NCBI taxonomy): Eukaryota > Metazoa > Chordata > Amphibia > Caudata > Ambystomatidae > Ambystoma > Ambystoma mexicanum. Next base: position 1,119,919,862 of record NC_090923.1, on the reverse strand, counting down.
CCAACGACCATCCGGAACTAAAAGACTTGTTAGTAGAAGGTGGTCCTGACAGGAAAGAATTCAGTAAAGGCCAACGTGAGTGCCCATCTCTGGAAGGCCTAAGGAGACAGGCCTGCTCCCAGCTTGAGGGTGAACCTCCTGGGACGCATCGGATTTATTGGGAAGGTGGACTCCTGTATAGTGAGCCCACAGAGTCTACAGAAGGAGACCATAGGAGGTTGGTGGTTCCCCTTGCTGTAAGACCCTTCCTCCTGCAGCTGGCGCATGAAGTGCCCCTTGCTGGTCACCTTGGTATTAAGAGGACCAAGCAAAGGTTATCCATGCACTTCTACTGGCCCAAGATGGGGGTGCAAGTAGAAAGTCACTGCAGGAGTTGTGCCTCCTGCCAGTTATCTGGTAAGGTTGCCTCGACAATCCAAGCTCCATTGGTACCACTCCCAGTTGTGGGAGTACCATTCGAAAGGGTAGGGATCGACATCGTTGGTCCCCTTGACCCGCAAACATCCTCAGGCAATAGGTTTATCCTGGTGCTGGTCGACCATGCAACCAGATATCCTGAGGCCATCCCATTGAAAACTAACTGCCAAGTCAATTGCAAAAGCGTTACTTGGCATATTTACTAGGGTTGGCTTCCCTAAAGAAGTTGTGTCGGATCGTGGCAGCAACTTTATGTCGAAGTATATGCAGGCTATGTGGAAAGAATGTGGGGTCACCTACAAGTTCCCTTCTGCATACCACCCCCAGACCAATGGTCCGGTGGAACGTTTCAACAGAACGTTAAAGAGCATGATTGGGGCTCTGGAAGAACCTCAGAGAAGAAAATGGGATCTTCTTTTACCATGCTTACTATTTGCCTACCGAGAGGTACCACATGAGGGTGTTGGCTTCAGCCCCTTCGAACTTCTGTTCGGTCATCCTGTACGGGGGACCCTTAGCCATGGTCAAAGAGGGATGGGAGATGCCCACTCCCCCTGTTACTACCAATGTAGTAGATTATGTGCTGGGGCTCAGAAAACGGATGATACTCCTGATGGGCTTGGCTAGTGATAAATTAAAGGCAGGACAAGCGCTGGTGAAACATTGGTACAACCAGAAAGCTTCCCTCATCAACTTTACACCTGGTCAGCAAGTCCTGATCATGAATCCCATAAGGCCTCGAGCTTTACAGGACAAATGGTCAGGCCCTTACACAGTGGTGGAGCCCCTGGGTGAGGTTAACTATTTAGTGGATCTTGGAAGGCCTGGACAGGCTCCAAAAGTGTTCCACGTAAATAGGCTGAAGGCTTTCGTCCTAAGAGTCGAAATCGCAGCACTGCTACTGGCTTCAGATGTTGAGGAAGAGGAGTCTGAACCTCTCCCCGACCTGTTCCAAAGCGGTCCTTTAGATAGCTCCTTTGAGGGTGTCCGAGTGGCCCCTCACCTGACTTCTAATCAGCAGGCTGAGGTGAAAAGTTTGCTTAGGTAGTTTTCCCCCCTGTTTTCACAGTCGCCTGGTTTGACACCTTGGTGCAAACATAACATAGACACAGGAGACAGTGTACCTACCAAATGTAGGGGATACAGGATGTCAGACAAAGTACAGTTTTACATTAAGACCGAGGTCAACAAGATGTTAGACCTTGGGGTGATTGAACCCTCTAGTAGTCCTTGGTCCAGCCCTCTGGTTTGGTTCCAAAAGCAGGCACTTCTGAATTGATGTTCTGCGTGGATTACAGGGCTCTGAATGCTGTCACCAAGACAGATGCACACCCCTTGCCTCGAACAGATGAGCTGGTGGATACTTTGGGTGCCTCCAAGTACCTCAGCACGTTTGACCTCACTGCTGGCTATTGGCAAATAGCTTTAGCAGAACATGCCAAGGAGAAGACAGCGTTTTATACTCCAGACGGCCTTTACCAATTCAGGGTAATGCCGTTCGGGTTGAAAAATGCACCTGCCACTTTCCAGAGGCTTGTGAATCATGTGTTGAATGGGTTGGACGAATGCTGTCTTGCATATCTGGACGATGTAGCAGTTTTCAGTGCCACCTGGGAAGACCATGTGAAACACCTCGGGATTGTGCTCCAGGCTCTTCAGAAAGCACCCTTGACTATAAAGGCTAGTAAATGCCATATTGGACAAGGCTCATTGGTTTACCTTGGACATGAAGTTGGTGGAGGGAGGATACAGCCTCTTCCCAGTAAAGTACAAGCAGTACAAGACTGGCCTACCCCCACTACACAGACCCAAGTGAGAGCCTTCTTAGGACTCACGGGGTATTACCGCATCTTTGTGGCAGACTATGGCACCATAGCTGCCCCTCTGACTGCCCTCACCACTCCGAAGAAACCCAAGAAGGTAACTTGGACCGATGAGTGTGAGAAGGCCTTCAATGGCTTAAAAGACTCCTTGTGCCAGGCCCCTGTCCTCAGGGCCCCTGATTATCAAAGACCTTTTATTGTGCAGACGGACGCCTCTGACACTGGGATAGGAGCTGTACTATCGCAAGTATATGAGAAGGGTAAGGAACACCCTGTTGGTTTCATTAGTCGCCAGCTTAAGGACAGAGAGCTCAGATGGTCCACAGTGGAGAAAGAATGTTTCTCTGTTGTGTGGGCCCTACGGAAGCTGAGGCCCTACCTCTATGGGACCCACTTCACTGTGCAAACTGACCATAAGCCCTTAAAGTGGCTAATGAACATGAAGGGAGAGAATCCAAAGTTGCTTAGGTGGTCCATAAGTCTACAAGGCTTCGACTTCACTTTTGAGCATAGGCCAGGTGTCCAACATAGCAATGCTGATGGGTTATCCAGAATGTTTAACCGACCCGAACAAGTGACTCATCCAGGGGTGGATTAGTTCCCCCTGTCCATAGTCTGGGAGGGGCGAGTGTTAGGAAAGATTTCTTAATTGTGGGTAATTTTCCTTCCATGTGGCAACCCCTAAACCTTTTTGCTGTTGTTTTCACCAGGATCTAGACTTTGCCAGAAAAGTGCAGCCTTCTGCCGCACTCCTCTGGCCTTTCGCTCCATTCTTACGGGGAAACTGACATGCCCTTAAGACAGTCAGTACCGGGAAACGTTGTGTTCCGTAGTTTCTTTATCATGTTGCAGCTTTCGTGCAACATGACACAAGAGGGCACTATAAACTAAGTTACTGCTCTCTTGGGTCTCTAGCCTTCTACAGGCCCTAGATACTCTTTTTGGATTGTAAATGATCGGTGCAAGTGAATCACGGACGGAATTGGTGGCAGCGATCGTTTATTGTGTTTTTGAGCTCCTTTTGGCGTTTTAAGTGCGTTTCTCGCGCTTAGCCCAAAATGGTGGCCTGGCTCCCAAAATGGCCAGACCACGAGGCTCTTTGTCCTGTCCGCTGACCGTCTTGCCCCTTCACCTCCCCCAGGTCGACCCGGGGCCTTCCTTATTTGGGCATGTACTTTCCCGCAAAACACAGATGCTTTCGCGGGCTTCTACAGGCCTTGTGTGTGCCTCCAGGATGTGGGCTGGGATGTCTGATCCCAATACACATCCTGGGTGCCAGGGAGTCTAGTGTGGTATGAATGCCTGGGACCACCGTGGTCCGTGATAGGTCCACGTATGGTGTGAGTGTTTTGTGAGCAGATCTTCCATTGGGTCCCCTCCGTTTTGGCGCAAAGGGAACCGTGGATAAGAGGAGGCTTGAAACACCACTACCATGTCGATCTCCTGAGTTCTCACGAACAAAGGGATACAGGAGCCAAGTATCCTGCAACCACGAGGGTGACCCGCTGAAGGACTGCTCTTCTGCACTGCTGTCGCTTGGTGAAACCCTTTCTACCTCTGATCGAACGAGAAGGCCTGTACTGGTACTTCGACCCTTGGAATAGCGGGAACAGCTATTCTCGGCACCTTCACATCTCCTGCACGTAAGCCTTCGGAAGTGTCTCTGAGCCATCCAGTGGACTGACCAGCCTACACAGGAGTCTTGCTCTGTTACCGCCGTCAGGTTGTGTTGTATTCCGAGTCCCCGACACTCTCACCCACTTCGTACACTTGGCGTTCCCAGGTCTGAAGTGAGTGTGCACTGGGCTGAAATACACACGGCCGCATCGTTGCCCTGCTGAGGTAACAATCTGTGCGGGTTCACTTCGTTTGGGACATCTTTAACTCAACTTCTGCTGCCACGGAATCTACATGACGCCGAGAGTCCCCTGCTCCTATCTGAACCTGCCAGCTCTGAAATGGACGCGGAGAAGCCTGGGTCTGCTTGCATCGGGGACCGGTGAGTAGCATAGCTAGGAACTGGTCGCCCTCCTGCAGGAGCCCATAGCTTTTCCCCGCTGTGTCAAACAGCACGCCTTTCCGCACTCGCGCTCTGCTTCTGCCCACAGTGGAGGCTGCGCTTGAGTCGCAGATCTTTGTCCTTCATTTGTTCACCGATCTGAACTGCCTGACGTCCTCGCAGAGACTTCCTTTTGCCCATTGGCACCCGCGTGTGGAGGTACTTTTGAGTACAAGGCTCCACTCTTCGTAGGGCTCGGACTTCCTTCTAGTTAGGTGCCTCTGAAGGCAGACTGGGTCTAACTTGTATTCGCACTGCCTGTTTTCCTCCCCATCTAGGTGGTCTGCATATTTCGTGCGTCTCTCTCGTTAGACTCTTTGGTATTGTATATATATTGTATTGAGTGTGATGTATTGGTTTACTGGAGTTTTATTGTGATTTCTCGCTACGGTCAATGTTACAAAGGCCTTGTAATAAATGTGTCTATATTTTTAATATAACACCTGTTTGGAGTAATCTGTAAGTGTCCTTGCTGTGTGTGCTCATTGCGGGCTTTCAGTCACCCTCACCCCTCCTGAGACCTAGTCTTGACCGCCGCGATCGCTACCCTGATTGGTCTGGCTTGTCCAGAGGTTACCCTGTTCCAAGAAACTAGGCTGGCCTTCTGAACCTCTGCGCCTCCAGGACAGAGTTCAGAAATCCGTCTTAACAGGTATTTCGAGGAATTCTATTGAATATCCCTTGGCCACTGTTGTCAACACCCACTTGTCCGATGTTATGCCCTCCTATGCGTGGTCGAAAAGAGTTATGCAACCTCCCACTGGGGAAGCATGGGAGGGGAACTGGAATGTCATTTGTTGGAGGGGCAGCAGAGCCTCGAGTCTACAATTCTGCCCCGAACTTTACCTCTTTTAAAACCACTTTGGTGGCTGGTTTGAAAAGACGAAGACTGTCCTTGTGGGGTGTACCACAGGGATGAAGTGGACCCAAAAAAAGAGTCTCTTGTGTACACTTGGCTCTGATGGCGTTTGGGCAATGTGCCCTCAGCTACGATTCTGCCAGAGGCCTCTGCTGAATCAAGGGTATTTTTAAGAATATTTTGTGCCACCTGCTACCCTTCATTAGTAATTTTAAGTAACTTGGACTTAATTGGCTCAAGGACCGAATCAAGTTGTTTTTGTACTACATACCACTGAGCAGTATTGTAACTGGCAAGTGTAGAGTTGTTAGCAAGACGAGTAGAGCAAGCACCAGAAGTGGTTACTCTTTTGCCCAGAGCGTATAGTCTCTTGCACATTTTGTTCAACGCTGAGGTAATACCAGACAAGGGTACACCTGCTCTTTTCCTTGTTGTGGTGACAAGAGAATCTGGCTTCACATGGCCCCTAATATAGAGGTGGTCTGATGGTGTGGGCTTAAAGACTCAACTATTGGTTCACTGCTCGTGTCAAAGATGGCTAAAGAAATGACGTGGCAATTCTCTTTTTAATTGACAGCAGAAGAGGTATTGATTGACTGACTGCTTTCCTTTTGTTTCGAATGTTGTCTACAAACTTACAGGGTAATTCATAGAATTTCGCTGAAAAGTGTCGCAAGCGGCTGGCGCAGAGTGTCCGCGTGCGATTGACTGCGCCAGGCACGTGCGCTAAAACCGATTTCCGCGCACAGCGTATTCATGGATTTCATGCTCCCAAACCAGCCGTGGCGCAGAGTATTGCAGCGACCCTGCAGCAGCGCCAGTAACGCCCCCAAGAACGCCCTCGCGCAAGGAAAAGCCATCAAAATCGCTAAATCATCGCAAAGGGCTGCGCTAACCCTGGACCAGTTTACAGGGCTGCCAAACAAGGAACGCAAAGCGGGTAACGTGCATATCAGGGGTACGCGTGAAGTCATACACGCGATTAGCCAGGGTACGTGTATTACAGGGGTAAGCGGGAAGTTCAACACGCGATTGGCCAGGGTACGTGTATTACAGGGGTACGCGGGAAGTTTAACACGCGATTAGCCAGGGTAAGTGTATTACAGGGGTACGCGGGAAGTTTAACACGCGATTAGCCAGGGTACGTGTATTACAGGGGTACGCGGGAAGTTTAACACGCGATTGGCCAGGGTACGTGTATTACAGGGGTACGCGGGAAGTTTAACACGCGATTAGGCAGGGTACGTGTATTACAGGGGTACGCGGGAAGTTTAACACGCGATTGGCCAGGGTACGTGTATTACAGGGGTACGCGGGAAGTTTAACACGCGATTAGCCAGGGTAAGTGTATTACAGGGGTACGCGGGAAGTTTAACACGCGATTGGCCAGGGTACGTGTATTACAGGGGTACGCGGGAAGTTTAACACGCGATTAGCCAGGGTAAGTGTATTACAGGGGTACGCGGGAAGTTTAACACGCGATTAGCCAGGGTACGTGTATTACAGGGGTACGCGGGAAGTTTAACACGCGATTGGCCAGGGTACGTGTATTACAGGGGTACGCGGGAAGTTCAACACGCGATTGGCCAGGGTACGTGTATTACAGGGGTACGCGTGAAGTTATACACGCGATTAGCCAGGGTACGTGTATTACAGGGGTACGCGGGAAGTTCAACACGCGATTGGCCAGGGTACGTGTATTACAGGGGTGCGTGGGAATCATCACACGCGATTAGGCTGGGTGGGTCCTCACAGGTGTTCCCTGTACACCCTCCACGGCCCCTGCAGGCAGCCTACAAAACAGGGGACTACCCTGCACACCTGCTCATGTCCCCCTGCACCCCCACCCCCCAGCAGTGCAGGGGCAGCCTCCACCAGGCCCCCACTCATGTCTCCCACCACCCCCACCCTCCCGCCACCAGGGGCAGCCTCCACCAGGCCCCTACCCATGTCTCCCACCACCCCCACCCCCCCGCCACCAGGGGCACTCTCCACCAAGCCCCCACCCATGTCTCCCACCACCCCCACCAGTGCAGGGGCACCCTCCACCAGGCCCCCACCCATGTCTCCCAACACCCCCACCCACCAGCACTGTGGGGCACGTGGCCAGCAGGCAGTCAGGCAGCAGCAGATGGCAGGTGGGAGCGTGCTCAGGGCTCTGGGGGGCAGTAATTTGGCCTCCTGGCCAGGAGCGTGGTCTCTCGTGTGTGAACGCGTGGACAGCCTGATAGGGAGTGAAATCCCACACGTCAGCAAAGGCCCTTAGCGCGTAAACCCGTCAACAGCATATGCGCGCCTATAGTCACCTGCACGTGCAGGAAATTGTTGCGTGACACGTCCCAGTGTCAAAGCGTGTGATTGGTGAAAATGGATGTACACGTAGAAGTGACAAAGCGTGTGATTGGTGAAAATGGATCTACACGCAGAAGTGACAAAGCGTGTGAATGGTGAAAATGGATCTACACGCAGAAGTGACAAAGCGTGTGATTGGTGAAAATGGATCTACACGCAGGAGTGACAAAGCGTGTGATTGGTGAACGTACACGCCGCGTAAGTGACGCTGTACGTGTGGGCCTGTATATAAGGTACATGTAGAACACCATTTCCTTGTACGTGCTTTTCGTGGAGAGCGAGTGGGTGAATTCTGTACTTCTTGTCGTTTCACACGCGATTTACTTCACGGCGTTTCCAGTTCGTATTCCCTGTTACCTCTGACAGCTTTTTCTCTTTTTTCTCTTTTACTGGTTTACCTGGGCCTGTTCCCTCAAACAGTGTCCCCTTCTACTGTTGTCCTGTCTTCTCAGACAGCGTACACATCTTCTTTTGGCGGGGGTTTAGCCAGCCAAACGCGCTCATTCTTCACGCTCTTTTACCTGGCAGACGGTGAGTCACGCACGTATCCAACTTCTGTGCTTGCCCCGTGTGTAGCCTACCCCTTCAGAGGTCATTCTAGGCTGCGTGTGACACGCATACGTTCATTCTTGTGTTACTGGGTGCCACAGTGTAGTGCAGGTTTTTCTTTCTGCACACGTGGTCTAGGAGGGGTTGCGTGCACGTCATCTCCCTTTTTTGGGCCTCCTGTGCGTTGCGTGACCCGTCATCTTTCCCCAGGGGTTACAATCAGCCGTGCTAGAGCACTAGGGTACAATTACCATCTGGTACCCAACCCCTTTGACCCCCAATTGCCCAGGACAATTGTCTACAGCCACTCCCATACGCACATTAATATCAGTGCCATGGCTGGGAGGCGAGGATTCCGTAAGGGTGGCAAAGGTGGAAGAGCCACAAGTGGTGGCCGTGGTGGATCCGGTAGGGGACGTGGTCGTAACTTGCAGGGTGAGCCTGTCCCCCCATGTGTGGAGGACCAGTCAAGGGCACCCATCATCCCCCCCCTCCCCCCCTCCCCCCCTCCCGTTGAGGCTGAAGTGGCTGACACCATCCATGCTCAGCCCTTGTTGGACCAGCCCATTGTGGCACCAGACCTGGCTGACTCCATGGCTGACTTCCAGGTCAGCAGGGCTACGACACGTGCGCTGGTGCACGTTGATGCCATCATGCCACGTGGATCTGGGGCAGCAAGGTCATCTGCTGCACCAAGGAGGCAGGGCGGAGTGGCTGCAGGGGCAGCTGCGGCTCCATCCACCCCAGCCCTCACACACCCAGCCAGGACAGTGTCGGTCCTAGTCCATGCTGCTGACATTCCCCCTGACACCATCACACTAGAGCCAATGCCTGCACCAACTCCCATGCTGAGTGTGCAATCCCACACTCCTGATACAGAGTCCACCAGGGCTCCTGCCCCTAGTGTCCAGAGCGGCGCAGGACACTCAGGATCACCACCACCTTCCAAGCGGAAGAGGAAGAGTGCTCGTCCGGCACAGGCTGATGCCCCAGACACGGCTACACAGTCCGGCCCGTCCAGGAAGCCCAGCTTCACGGATGACGAACTGAATGCACTTGTCGAGTATGTGTCCGGACATGACAACGAGATGGTCATTGTTGCAGGATCCAAGACCACACCTGCACAACGCCAGGCACACTGGCAGACCGTTGCGGACATCGTAAGTGCCCTTGGAATCGTGAGGCGCACAGCCAATGATTGCTATAAGCGCTGGAATGACCTAAAGCGCAGGGCAAAGAGTAAGCTGGCCTCAAGTCATGCCGCAACTCTAGTGACTGGAGGTGGGTCTCCAGTAGTAGACATGGAACTCACTCCACATGAGTCAGTCGCTGGGACCTACGTCACGGAGGAACAGATCCAAGGCGTGGGAGATCTGGCTGATTACGAGGCATTGTCCGGTGAGTGCACATGCATGTGTGTGTCATCCATGTGCATGGTGTGTGTGTGAGGGCTTCTGTTCGGGTGCCAGGTGAGAGTGTGTGCGCCTGAGTCGTATGGGTCAGCCATGTGCTTCATGCAATACTTCCTGCGTAGCTGCATTTGGCCATAGCAGTATCCCTTCTGCCAACAGTAGACATCTAGCACAACTGCACGCCAGTTGCCCTTGAAGTGTCACCTTGACACAACATATTTGCTTATTTTTCACTGTTCATTCAGTCAGTTTGTTTGCATTCCACCACTTTCACTAGGCATGTCGCTGTCCACTAGTCACATGTCTGACATGGGTATGGTAAAGTGGAGTGACTGTTACCTGGATATCATTTGTACACACATGTCCCTGTGCAATTTGACCATTTCAGACTGGCAGCTCCAGGTGAAAAATCTGACCTGTTAGAATCAGAAAAGCCATTACATGCGGGAACTGGACTGAATGAATAGGTGCTGCCCTCCTCTCCATCTTCCCTCAATAGCAATGGTACATGCCATCTGTGTGATGGCATGTGTGTTTCACCGGCCAATCACAGGCCAATGTGTGATGCCACTGCCAGGCAGCATGCAGAAAATTTGTTCATCTTCCATCTTGGTGTCATCAGTGTGTGCCATTTGCCTGCACTTCATACGCAGTGAGGGTGCATGCATGGGAGGGTTTTAGTCATGTGGGACATGTGTCAATCAAGTACTGGTTCTCTTGCTTCTCAGCCCTCAATGTGTGCCATGGTGCTACTTTGTTTTCATGTCTTTGCAGGGGAAGACGCACCTGATACTGCTGGGGTTGTGGAGATGGTGCAGACCCAGGAGGTGTCCCAGGGCCGACCAACCACCAGTGAGGGACGTGGTGTGGTGGTGGGGGAGAACCCACAAGTGCTGCAGGTCGTGCTCTCAAGGGGTGTCTCTGGCTGCACCTCCCCCGAGCTGTACTCAGGTGTTGATTCGGATGAGACCTACGTGCCGTCGCTGGTGAGTGTTCCAGGGAGGGATTCTGTTCTGTCTCACCCACCTGCACCAGGGTCAGTACCCTCCATGGGGATGTCAGTGTTGGCAGCTACGCCTTCAGTGGTTACGGATGCAGGGTCACACTCCGCGACATCTGATCCTGTTCCTGGGCCAGCAGATCAGAGGGGGAATGCAGTCCTGCAGCCTCAGGCAGTGCCGGCACAGCAAGGCGCAGTTCGCCTTGCCCCAGACAGGTGTGGTGCCCGCCGACGTGGTGGCCGTAGGCCACCCGGCAATACCGCATGGGAGCAATCCATTTACGGTATGGCTACCCAACAGGCTGCATCATCCGAGATGATGGCTCAGGCCATGGATAGGGTGGCCACTTCCATTGTCCCCCCAGAAAGGCTGATGGAGCGACTAGAGCAGGCAACCGACTCCATCTGCCAGTCACACAGGGAGGACATGTTGGGGTCCAACAGGGACAGGCGGGCGGCACTGGCGACTCTGCAGGAGGCCATCTCCATTGAGTCCCAGGGCCACAGGGAAGCCCTGAGGCAGGAGCTCCTACACCTCAGGACGACTCTTGTTGAGCTTGAGGCTTCAACACACCAAAGGACAGAACAGCAGCTGGAGCGTCTCACCCGTACGCTCTCAGCTGAGATGCAGGCAACGAGGGCGGAGGTCCGGGCATCCCGTGAGTTGTTGCATGGGGACCTCCGCACACTCATCCTCCAGAACCAGACCTACCACACCCGCATGCTTGCAGCCATGGAGGAGCAGACTAGGGCCTTGCGTGGGCTGCCTCCCATAGTGCAACCACCTCCGGATGCAGCTGCACAGGGTGATAATAGCGACAGCAGTGATACTCCCACAATAGGGTAGCCGTGTGGGCCATGAGCCCATGGAGGTGTTTTATCTTCCCAGGATCCACGCAGGTGGGTTCTGGTGTGCATCCTGTCCTCGGACCTCCTGGGTGGCCTCCCCAACCCCCCCGGGCCCATCAATGGCCATTTTTGATTGTTTCTTTTTTATATTTTTATTTTGATTTCTTTTATTCCCAATTTTTTTGGGATGATCTGTTGGCTCCGATCTGTTGGCTCCGATCTGTTGGCTCCGATCTGTTGGCTCCGATCTGTTGGCTCCGATCTGTTGGCTCCGATGTGTTGGCTCCGATGTGTTGGCTCCGATGTGTTGGCTCCGATGTGTTGGCTTCCGTGGTTCCTGTGGGCATACGCTGCATTGTGGCTGGGCACATGCAGGCTTGTAATGTATTTGGTTCAGATGCTTGGGTTTGAGTCACACACACCCCTCCTGCTTCCCGTTTCCATGGGCTTGCAAAGGGTGTGCCCAAGTGACAGTGAATTACACAGTGACGTTGGACTCCCATGAGCTGTGTGGCCAGTCTGTAGTCAATACTGTGTATACATTCATAGTGCATATTGCTGTTGTGTTGTACACTGCATGTTGCATTGATGTGTAACTCTTCTTCTGTGTCTACCTCCCAATTTGCAGGTCCCTTCCTCAAGTCCACACAAGGACCTCTAGTCTGGCGATGGGGACCATGTTGGCAGCAGTGCACCTACAACTCTACATGGCGCCAACACTGCACAGTTGGTAGTGGTGGGAGTGCAGGCATTTCCAGGTGGTGAGACTACTAATATGTAACATTTTTGATGTCATGTTAATGGTACTACGTGCTCAAGTATGTTGTTGGTCCGGCATTGCTGTGAGCATTTCAGGTGTTGCAGGTTTCTAATAGTGCCACTGTACATAGTGAGAGTGATGTCATGTTGTGGGGATTACTTTGTTTACCTGCAATTAGCATGACATGGCACGGTGTGTCGTGTGGCAGTGCTGGGGTTGGGTTGGCTGACATGGCACTGTCCTCTTGTTGCATTTTGCAAGTGGGTATTCATTTTAGCTGCTTCAATGTGTAACTTCACAAAACTGCATTGGTGGTGTCTGTGTGGGTAGGGATGCACACATTGTGACACTTCCAGGTGAACAATCTCAGGCTGATATGGTATTCACGGTTCATTCTCCAGACATTCAGGATCAGTGTCAGGTTGAGTCATCATTGATTGTCAGATGGAATGTGCCAGGGCAGTGTGCACTCCACAGGGGTGTGATTTCTATGTGAAGTAATTAGCCACTAGCTGTGTACGGGCTGCCTCCCCCCGTGCCCTTTCCCCTCCCATGCGCAGCGGCTGTGCATGTGGTTGGGGATGTGGGGCCACCACCATGTCCACGGCCAGGCCCCGGCGTGTTGCAACGTTGTGCAGGACACATGCTGCCACTATGATCCTGCACACTACTGGGGGAGCGTATAACAGCTGCCCGCCAGAACGGTCAAGGGAGCGAAAGCGTGACTTCAGCACTCCGAATGTGCGCTCCACTATGCCCCTGGTTGTAATGTGGGCTGTGTTAAATCTTACCTGGGGTGGCGTGGTGGGGTTCCGAATTGGCGTCATCATGTGGGGGCTGAGAGGGTAGGCACTGTCCCCTGTGGAGGTGGGGATTGGTATCATTGGTGAGGTTGTGACCTTGCTCAGTATCCAACATGCATGCATGTGCAGTGGCATACATACTCACCAAGCAGCCATGTATCGCCATGCCGCCCAGCTTCTAGGTCCCGGCTTAGGGTGGACATTCGGTAAATGAAGCTGTCGTGGGTGGAGCCGGGATAGTTTGCATATACTGAGGTGATGATTCCCTTGGCATTACATGCTACCTGCACGTTGATGGAATGCCAGTGCTTGCGGTTCCTATAGATGTGCTCAGATGCCCTGGGGGGACGTAGAGCCACATGGGTGCAGTCGATGGCACCTAGCACTTTGGGGAATCGTGCCACTGCGTAAAAATCCAGGGCGGCAGCATGCCTTTCTGCAGGTGTTCTGGGCAGGTATATGTGCCTGCGGACTGATGGGCGTGCAGTCATGATGTTCAAGACCTGGTGTAGGCAGCGTGACTGGGGGGCCTGTGACACCCCACCCACTATGGCACTTGTCCGCTGAAATGATCCAGTGGCTAAGAAGTGCAGTACATTGAGGACCTTCTCCAGGGGGCTGAGTGCTTGGGAGCACAGGGTGGGTGATGTGAGGTCATCCTCCCACTCACTCACCAGGTCCAGTATGATGTGTGGTGGAAACCTGTACCTCCCATACACCTGGTCATCAGGCATCCCGAAAAGGCTGGTTCTGGGTGTGAATATTCTGGCCCTGACTATCCTCCTCCTCCTCCTTTGGTAGCCCAATGCCACTGCTGCTAGGAACGGTATGTTCATCCTGGCGTCTGAGCTTGTTATTGTTAAAGTCCGCAATTTATGCTTAGCGCGTGTTCTAGGCGAGCGTGTGACCCGCGCACCCCTGGAATCCAGTTCCCAGTCCAATAGCGTGTGGAAATTCACACGCACCACGGGATACAGCGTGTGACCCGCGCACCCCTGGAATCCAGTTCCCAGTCCAATAGCGTGTGGAAATTCACACGCACCACGGGATACAGCGTGTGACCCGCGCACCCCTGGAATCCAGTTCCCAGTCCAATAGCGTGTGGAAATTCACACGCACCACGGGATACAGCGTGTGACCCGCGCACCCCTGGAATCCAGTTCCCAGTCCAATAGCGTGTGGAAATTCACACGCACCACGGGATACAGCGTGTGACCCGCGCACCCCTGGAATCCAGTTCCCAGTCCAATAGCGTGTGGAAATTCACACGCACCACGGGATACAGCGTGTGACCCGCGCACCCCTGGAATCCAGTTCCCAGTCCAATAGCGTGCGGAAATTCACACGCACCACGTGATACAGGTTCGCTGACGTACTTGCGTGTGTAAGTGGCCGCGCACCCATTAAATACACGTACATAGGCCAATCGCGTGTACGCGCACTTTTGTCCAATTACACGCGATGACACTCTGACGTGCAGTATCTCCACGTGTGCCCCGTCATCACGTGCTGAGTGGGGAACACCCGTGCGGGTCACGTCACAGACGCGCTTACGCGCTGAGGGACTCTGGTCCAATAGAATCGCGTATGCGTGCTGACGCGCTTACGCGCTAAGGGCCTTTCCTCGGATTTCACGCTGACGTGCAGGATTTTCACGTGCCAAATCACTCCGTATCAAGCTGGCCACGCGAAAACACACGGAAGCCCACGCTCCTGCCCAGAAGGCCGAGTTACTGCCCCCCAGTGCCCCGAGCAGCCTCCCACGTGCCATCTGCTGCTGCCTGCCTGCCTGCCTGCCTGCTGCCACCGTGCCCTGCCATTTGGTGCCTGCACATCAGCCATCTGCAGGGGTCCAGTTGCTGTGTCCACCCCTGCTGGAACTGAAGACTCCCGACTGGTATTACATCGCTCCACAGCCCAGCCCCAGGACCCAGTTGCCCACCCACACCTGCCTCTGGGGTTGCCATGTCGGGCACTTCCACATCTGGCACCAGTGGCAACCCCAGGCCAGAGGGGCAGAGGGGCACCAGCTTCACTGTCACCGAAGTTGGTGTCCTGGTGGAGCATGTCCTGGGGCAGTATGATGCCCTCTTTGGATCGTCCCGCGCCAGCAAGGAAGGACGGCAGAGGATCTGGGCCGACTGTGTGGTTGCCATCAACGCGGAGGGGGTGGCAACCCGCGACGTCCTGAAGATCAAGAAGCGCTGGGAGGACTTGAGGTCCAGGACCCTTGTGAAGGCCCGGCGCCTTGTGGAGGGGGGCCGGGGCCGCATGAGTTCCATCCAGATGAGGGTCCTGGAACGCGTACGCCCAGCGCTCCACGCCCAGATCCTTGAGAGGGAGGCCCGTCTGGAGTTGAGCGGTAAGTGTCCATGCATTACTGTGTGAGACAGGGCATGTTGCGGTGTGCTGGTTCTATGATACTTGCCTGTATGTGTGCCATAGGCCATGTATGCATGTATGTGTGCAGGGACATCATGGTAATGCATGTGCGACCAGTGATGTGTGATGCACATGGTTGTTGCATGTGTTGAAATGCCGCATGGGGAGCCCTATTCAGATTTTGAACATGAGAGCATGCCAGTCTCTGTACCTGGACATGGGTGGGGGTGAGGGATGGGTGCTGATGCCAGGTACATATATGGTAGCCATGTCTGTGTGCCTGACCTGCGTGTCTGTGACTTGTGCATGCCATGGATGCATGACACATGTGTGTGACAATGCACAGATTCAGTAAAGCAGCCAAATTACCCTTGTAACCGCTGTGTTTGGTGTGTTTGGGGCCAGATGGATGTGACTGAGGTGAAGTGTGTGCATGTGATGGGCATGAGGCATGATGCATGTGAGTTACATATCATTGAATGTTTCAAGAGTCCATTGGACATGCATGGAAATGTCCATGGCATGCACCATGCCTGTTACTGTGTGTGTTTTGCCTGGACTGACCCATGTGTTGTGGAGGGACATGATGGAAGTGTACTTTGACAGTGGTGCTCATCTGCTATTGCTTCCTGTCTAGGGGACCATTGTACAGTGCCCTGATGCTTGTGTTCTTTGTCTCCCTCTACGCAGCGGCTAGTGAAGAAGAGGGCGGAGACGGCGCTGTGGAGCAAGGCGGCGGGGATGCCCCCACGGCTGCAGCGGAAGGGGTGGGTGAGCCCCCACAGGGGCCTGCTACGGTGGGAGACGGTGAGGAGCCATCCAGGTTGGTGGTTTGCACAGAGGAGGAGGAGGCCGCCACTGGGGCACACATGGGGCCTGGTGGGGGCATCCCTGCTGGTGCAAGTGGTGCAGTCCAGGGCCAGGGGCAGGAGGCAGCACAGGTCACCGTGGAGGGGCCTGTGCATGTCGCTGTCCCTGACCCTGTGAGTGCACCACCATGCACCAGCAGGGATGCCCCGTCCCAGGCCTGTCCGCAGGTAGAGGGGATGTCCATGTCACCTGACTCCCCTCCACCTGCGGACGTGGGAACCCCTGGCCGTGCAGAGAAGGTCCTGATTGGGGTCGCGATGCGCACGGCTGTGATTCGTGATGCCGTGCGTGCTTCCCGGGAGGAGCACGCACGTCATCACGAAGTGCACCGTGCCGACGTGGCCCAATTGGGATCGGCCATGTTCGGGGGTTTCCTGCATGTGTTGGCCAATGTGGCGGCCCTCTCCTCCTCTGTGCAGGCTATCCACCAGTCGTTCTCCTTGCCGTCTTCCAGCCCAGATGCCACCAGGGCCCCCTGTGGACCTGCCCCGACCAATGCAGCCAGCTCGGTGGGGATCCCATCCCTGCCACAGTCGGGAGTCAGAGATCCAGCAGGGGTGGACACCAGACCAACTGGACCCCAGCAGATGGAGGATGTGACGGCATCATCGGGCAGGGCACGTGCACGATGGCGTCGGTGGTTTCCATCAGCCTGGATGCCGTCGTGCTGGCACAGGCAGTTGCGTCGGAGGCAGCAGCAGGCTCAACGTGGGAGGCATCATGGCTCGGGGCCATCAACATCAGGGGTGCAGGCATCGGCCGGAGGGCAGGAGAACCCTGGAATGGGAGTGGCTTCCGTGTGGGAGAGGTTGTGCCAGCGGATAGGTGCGGAGCGGCAGCGGGCAGAGGAGGAACGGCTCACGATGGTCAGGGCGGAGGACTCCATGCGGAGGGCGCTGAGGCGGGCTGAGTGCCTCGAGGGTCTTCGCAGGGAGTTTGAGCTGGACACTGCGTTATCCCTGCGGGACCTCGGGGCCAGGGAACATGCCCGCCTCCAAGCCATTGACCAGGAGTTCGATGATGCCCTGGCCCATGACAACAACCAGTGAGCCGTCCGAATAGCCCGCTGCCTTTGTATATAGTTGTATAGTTAGGGTTAGGTTTCCTTTGTTTTTTTGATTTTTTTTTTGGTTGCGATTGGACAATGCACCACTTTTTTGTATATAGTTCACTTTTTAGTTAGTAGTCAGTTAGGTTTAATTTGGTAGGGCTCATGGACCCAGGATGATCTTCTTAATTGGCTTATTTTAATTTTTCATAATTTATTCTTGGACATTCATCTTGTTTTGTTTGATTTGCTTTGTGTTTTTTCTTATTTGCTGTTCAATAC
Organism: Ambystoma mexicanum; assembly: GCF_040938575.1. NCBI lineage: Eukaryota > Metazoa > Chordata > Amphibia > Caudata > Ambystomatidae > Ambystoma > Ambystoma mexicanum. Next base: position 1,119,902,397 of record NC_090923.1, on the reverse strand, counting down.
ATATTATTTTTTTAATCTTCAATGTGGCGTATCATCTCATTGCTTTCAGGCATGTCATGTTGGGTGTTTTGTCATTCACTTGCAGCCATTGTGTGTGACAGACATGTGTTAAATTGCATTATTTACATTGGGGGTGTAACATGTAATTGCCTTTGATATGTGGGTGGGTGTGATAGTTGGTTGGGCCTTTTGGCAGGGGAGGATGGGCATTACGGACATGATTGGGGAATGTTGGGACCCAGGTGCAGGGGGGCATGGATTGGACATGGGTGGGGGCCTGCTGGCAGGTCCCACACAGTGCTGGGGGGTGGGGGTGGTGGGAGACATGAGTGGGGGCCTGGTGGAGGGTGACCCTGGTGGCTGGGGGGTGGGGGTGGTGGGAGACATGAGTGGGGGCCTGGTGGAGGGTGACCCTGGTGGCTGGGGGGTGGGGGTGGTGGGAGACATGAGTTGGACATGGGTGGGGGCCTGCTGGCAGGTGCCCCACAGTGCTGGGGGGTGGGGGTGGTGGGGGACATGAGTTGGACATGGGTGGGGGCCTGCTGGCAGGTGCCCCACAGTGCTGGGGGGTGGGGGTGGTGGGGGACATGAGTTGGACATGGGTGGGGGCCTGCTGGCAGGTGCCCCACAGTGCGGGGGGGTGGGGGTGGTGGGGGACATGAGTTGGACATGGGTGGGGGCCTGCTGGCAGGTGCCCCACAGTGCTGGGGGGTGGGGGGGTGGGGGACATGAGTTGGACATGGGTGGGGGCCTGCTGGCAGGTGCCCCACAGTGCTGGGGGGTGGGGGTGGTGGGAGACATGAGTGGGGGCCTGGTGGAGGGTGACCCTGCACTGCTGGGGGGTGGGGGTGGTGGGTGACATGAGTGGGGGCCTGGTGGAGGGTGCCCCTGGTGGCTGGGGGGTGGGGGTGGTGGTAGACATGAGTGGGGGCCTGGTGGAGGGTGACCCTGCACTGCTGGGGGGTGGGGGTGGTGGGTGACATGAGTGGGGGCCTGGTGGAGGGTGACCCTGCACTGCTGGGGTGTGGGGGTGGTGGGTGACATGAGTGGGGGCCTGGTGGAGGGTGACCCTGCACTGCTGGGGTGTGGGGGTGGTGGGTGACATGAGTGGGGGCCTGGTGGAGGGTGACCCTGCACTGCTGGGGGGTGGGGGTGGTGGGTGACATGAGTGGGGGCCTGGTGGAGGGTGACCCTGCACTGCTGGGGTGTGGGGGTGGTGGGTGACATGAGTGGGGGCCTGGTGGAGGGTGCCCCTGGTGGCTGGGGGGTGGGGGTGGTGGTAGACATGAGTGGGGGCCTGGTGGAGGGTGACCCTGCACTGCTGGGGGGTGGGGGTGGTGGGTGACATGAGTGGGGGCCTGGTGGAGGGTGACCCTGCACTGCTGGGGTGTGGGGGTGGTGGGTGACATGAGTGGGGGCCTGGTGGAGGGTGACCCTGCACTGCTGGGGTGTGGGGGTGGTGGGTGACATGAGTGGGGGCCTGGTGGAGGGTGACCCTGCACTGCTGGGGTGTGGGGGTGGTGGGTGACATGAGTGGGGGCCTGGTGGAGGGTGACCCTGCACTGCTGGGGTGTGGGGGTGGTGGGTGACATGAGTGGGGGCCTGGTGGAGGGTGACCCTGGTGGCTGGGGGGTGGGGGTGGTGGGAGACATGAGTGGGGGCCTGGTGGAGGGTGACCCTGGTGGCTGGGGGGTGGGGGTGGTGGGAGACATGAGTTGGACATGGGTGGGGGCCTGCTGGCAGGTGCCCCACAGTGCTGGGGGGTGGGGGTGGTGGGGGACATGAGTTGGACATGGGTGGGGGCCTGCTGGCAGGTGCCCCACAGTGCTGGGGGGTGGGGGTGGTGGGGGACATGAGTTGGACATGGGTGGGGGCCTGCTGGCAGGTGCCCCACAGTGCTGGGGGGTGGGGGTGGTGGGGGACATGAGTTGGACATGGGTGGGGGCCTGCTGGCAGGTGCCCCACAGTGCTGGGGGGTGGGGGGGTGGGGGACATGAGTTGGACATGGGTGGGGGCCTGCTGGCAGGTGCCCCACAGTGCTGGGGGGTGGGGGTGGTGGGGGACATGAGTTGGACATGGGTGGGGGCCTGTTGGCAGGTGCCCCACAGTGCTGGGGGGTGGGGGGGTGGGGGACATGAGTTGGACATGGGTGGGGGCCTGCTGGCAGGTGCCCCACAGTGCTGGGGGGTGGGGGTGGTGGGAGACATGAGTGGGGGCCTGGTGGAGGGTGACCCTGCACTGCTGGGGGGTGGGGGTGGTGGGTGACATGAGTGGGGGCCTGGTGGAGGGTGCCCCTGGTGGCTGGGGGGTGGGGGTGGTGGTAGACATGAGTGGGGGCCTGGTGGAGGGTGACCCTGCACTGCTGGGGGGTGGGGGTGGTGGGTGACATGAGTGGGGGCCTGGTGGAGGGTGACCCTGCACTGCTGGGGTGTGGGGGTGGTGGGTGACATGAGTGGGGGCCTGGTGGAGGGTGACCCTGCACTGCTGGGGTGTGGGGGTGGTGGGTGACATGAGTGGGGGCCTGGTGGAGGGTGCCCCTGGTGGCTGGGGGGTGGGGGTGGTGGTAGACATGAGTGGGGGCCTGGTGGAGGGTGACCCTGCACTGCTGGGGGGTGGGGGTGGTGGGTGACATGAGTGGGGGCCTGGTGGAGGGTGACCCTGCACTGCTGGGGTGTGGGGGTGGTGGGTGACATGAGTGGGGGCCTGGTGGAGGGTGACCCTGCACTGCTGGGGTGTGGGGGTGGTGGGTGACATGAGTGGGGGCCTGGTGGAGGGTGACCCTGCACTGCTGGGGTGTGGGGGTGGTGGGTGACATGAGTGGGGGCCTGGTGGAGGGTGACCCTGCACTGCTGGGGGGTGGGGGTGGTGGGAGACATGAGTGGGGGCCTGGTGGAGGGTGACCCTGGTGGCTGGGGGGTGGGGGTGGTGGGAGACATGAGTTGGACATGGGGGGGGGCCTGCTGGCAGGTGCCCCACAGTGCTGGGGGGGTGGGGGGGTGGGGGACATGAGTTGGACATGGGGGGGGGCCTGCTGGCAGGTGCCCCACAGTGCTGGGGGGTGGGGGTGGTGGGGGACATGAGTTGGACATGGGTGGGGGCCTGCTGGCAGGTGCCCCACAGTGCTGGGGGGTGGGGGGGGGGGACATGAGTTGGACATGGGTGGGGGCCTGCTGGCAGGTGCCCCACAGTGCTGGGGTGTGGGGGTGGTGGGTGACATGAGTGGGGGCCTGGTGGAGGGTGACCCTGGTGGCTGGGGGGTGGGGGGGTGGGGGACATGAGTTGGACATGGGTGGGGGCCTGCTGGCAGGTGCCCCACAGTGCTGGGGGGTGGGGGTGCAAGGGGACATGAGTTGGTGTTCATTAGTTCAAGGAGACATGTGCCTTTGCTGGGGGGCATGCCCATGGTGGGTGGGCTGCCTGCGGGACATGACCAGGGATGCAGGGTAGTCCCCTGTGGTGTGGGCTGCCTGCAGGGGCCGTGGAGGGTGTACAGGGTACACCTGGGAGGACCCACACTGTCAAATCACATGTGGAACTTCCCGCGCACCCCTGGAATACACGCGCCCGGGCTGTTCGCGTGTGGAACTTCCCGCGCACCCCTGGAATACACGCGCCCGGGCTGTTCGCGTGTGGAACTTCCCGCGCACCCCTGAAATACACGCGCCCGGGCTGTTCGCGTGTGGAACTTCCCGCGCACCCCTGAAATACACGCGCCCGGGCTGTTCGCGTGTGCAACTTCCCGCGCACCCCTGGAATACACGCGCCCGGGCTGTTCGCGTGTGGAACTTCCCGCGCACCCCTGGAATACACGCGCCCGGGCTGTTCGCGTGTGGAACTTCCCGCGCACCCCTGAAATACACGCGCCCGGGCTGTTCGCGTGTGGAACTTCCCGCGCACCCCTGAAATACACGCGCCCAGGCTGTTCGCGTGTGGAACTTCCCGCGCACCCCTGAAATACTTCCCGCGCACCCCTGAAATACACACGCCCAGGCTGTTCGCGTGTGGCGCGCCCAGGCTGTTCGCGTGTGGAACTTCCCGCGCACCCCTGAAATACACGCGCCCAGGCTGTTCGCGTGTGGAACTTCCCGCGCACCCCTGGAATACACGCGCCCAGGCTATTCACGTGTGGAACTTCCCGCGCACCCCTGAAATACACGTAGCCCGCTCCCCCAGACCCGATCGCCTGTGAAACTTCACGCGAACCCCTGTGATGCACGTACCCTGCTGAAATCGCGTGTTAGACTTCCCGCGCACCCCGGTATACACGCACACGTATTTTTTGTCAGCGGGTGTCCGTGTTTGTGGGTACCCCTTTGCACGTCTTTTTTCCTGGAGGGCCACAGTATGGGACATTCATCATGGCAGTATATAGGTGCGATTTGTTGGCGCACCTTTTGGCGCACATTTCTTACAGCCGCAGAGACGCTACCGCCTGCTTTCTTGTGGCGGTCGTGTTTGTGCCTGTGCGCTGGTTTGAGCGTGCGCTTTTTTCCCCTATTCTATTCCATGAATACGTGTTGTAGGCGAGCGTGTGGGCGTTCCGCGCACTTGTGCCCTGTACTTCCCCCGTGACGCCCACGTTTTGGCAAGTTGTTCCCCATTCCGAGTGTTACACCCGTGTTCCGCCTACTTTTGTTGCGTGCGCCGCGCTATGTGCGATTTTCGCTGTGGCCTGTGCGATTTTCGCAGTGACCTGGCGCACGCTGTTAGATGGCCTGTGCGCCAACGTGCGCCGCGCACTTTTTATCGCACATCCGCTGGTTTTCTCGCGCACGGCCTTCCATGAATCGACGTGCGCTGCTTTTCGTGCGATTTTCGCAATTGCACTGCGATTTTCGCTATTCCACTGCGATTCGCACGTTTTTGCCCACTTGCGCCGCGCTAATTATTCCATGAATCGGCCTCTTAGTGTCCTCGATTGTGTCCTGAGTTTGGATTTTAAAGTGACCTGCAGCTTGATTAAGTAGATCATTTAGCAAGAGCTGATCATCAATGGGAATGGCTGAACTGGATCAGGTGCATGTAAAAAAAAATAAAGTCGGGATCATCTGAGCCATAGCAGGTAGGCTGATTACAGTCATCATACCAAGTCCCTTGGTCATCATCAGCCTCGTCTTGATAGTACAGAGGATATTGAGAGTCTTGTAATGTGAGTCGTGCTGTGGTTGGTTCAGTAACGTCAATCACGGTATGTGTTGGAGAGGTATGTAGCCTGGGGGATTTAGATTGAGGTTCCCTCATTTTCCAATCTAGGTTCTTTTGTCCTATTGGGTCTTTGTCCATAAATGAGAAATGATGAAACGTCATCCATTTTGTCTTCATACCGTTCTCTAGTGCAAGGACCAGTTTTAGGCGTTTCTGCCAGTGGGAACACTATAGCTTCTGGGACTTCCCTTTCACACTTTTTCTGAAAAGATTAGGTGGAGGTGGCCTTAGAATAGCTAGGGGCCCCTTGTGGGGTAGCTGGTGCATATTTGGGGTGTTCCTGAGATGCTGCTTCTATGTGTTTCACATTATTGGGCATCTTGAGATTGACGTGTGTTTTGACGACCGTGAAACATTGCGTCAAAGGTTTAGGTAGCACGGCGTGTGTGTCGGTCGCCAGAACCATTCCCCATAGCAGCATGCTGGGCCTGCCTTTCGGGGCTGGACACAGCCACATGAGAGCAAGTAGGCTCAGCTAAAATGTCTAGGGCATCCGAATTGGAGCTGATGCTGCCGTGGCCTTGCGGATCCAATTCGAAGGTGCCGGTGGGAATGTGAGACTCAGACATCATAGCATATGTCGCCCACCGTTTGGTGCACTGCACTTTGAGTGTCTTAGGCTTAAAGAGTTTGTGCAATGCACAATGCCCTTCTGGATGGTCTTGGGGAAGGTAGTGATTACACACAATAAGTGTCCTTCCATGGACATTTTCTGCTAAACGACGGACAGAAATTAAAGGGCGTTCTTTCCATTTTCCAAAATACGTGAAAAGACAGCTAGATAAAGGCAGTGTACAAAGGGAGTGAAAGGATGCATTCTCTAAGAGAAGTGAAAGACAATCAATCCCCCCCACTTGCCCTACTGCAAGGCCGAAGACTGGTGTAGGCCAAAGCCTGCAGTCACTTCGCCGACAAATTTTCCGAAATCTGCTGTTGAAGCATGATGGATGCTGCTTGTCGAAACGTGCGCCAAAATTGCATTCGTCGAAAGGACAGAAGGGGTTTTAAAATAAAGTTATACTAAATTGAAAGTATCAAAGATATGAACTCTGCATTTGAAATGGCTGCCCACGATGGCGGGAAAAACTATCTGAGGGGCCTCGACGCGTGAAGGACCATGGGTACAGCACATGTCACACCAAGGATAGTATTACAAACATGCCAGTCGACTTCCCTTTTCGGAATTTCAAAAGCAAAATATTCAATACTCTGCACCTACCACTACATGTCGGCCTATGCAAAGCATGTGACTAAGCACATCCACAAGCCTCAGAAAAGGTGATTGAGTATTGTGCGATATCACCGGCTCGTTTCATTTTTTAGTGTGTGTTTAAGCTCTAGAACAAATATTTGTATGCAGTCCTGTCTACATTTTATTGTGCGTCTCACTGTGTGGACTGATTGTGGACCCGTGCCCCCACTCACACTCCAGAGAACCGCCTTGACTGCTCTCCAAGTTTACCTTGATTGGGTTTTGGCTAATCCCTCAGAGTTCCCCCTTTGCTATAACTAGGGTGACCTCCTGAAATCTGTCCACCAGGCCAGATTCTACAAATCCTTCTTAACATTCTACCCAGGTTCGATGACCAAAAGGTGAGTGGAATAGAAATGAGGAGACAACTGGACTTATTCCCAATGTTATCACATGGAAAAGGGAAAGGGGGGTGCAGGTACACTTCATTTACTTACCCCCTTCATGACACCGATTTTCTCAGATGTCATTGTGGATCGTCTGAGGGTTGCTGGGGGGCTCGATATTCTGCTGTTGATTCCGGTGAGCGGTGCCCAAGAGTTGTGGGTTTGAGGATTCTTCCGGTCAGGAGCAGCTGCAAGATGCAACCTCTGTAGTTGAAGTATTGCAAGAAACACTGATGCAGACCTCCTCATGGCACTTCACAAGTGGAAGAAAGGAGAGTGCTAGCAACGGTCTCAGCATAAACAGAAGACAGGTGTCCTTCCAGGTGCAATCACACAAGCTGCTCTGTGACAGAATTCCTTGATGCTGAACTTCAGGTAGAAAGCAATCATCGTGGAGCAGCGACACCTATGGTAAGGTAGAGCTGGACAGTCCAGGGACACTTTGAAGTCTCAGAAGGGCAGGATTGTCGATACTATTTGGTCCCACTAGACCAAGGGCAAAAGCACCACTCAGGGTCTTCAGAGATTAGGTAGTCATAAGGGGCTTCACCGGACCTGACAAAGGAAGGCACGCCGAACCACTTCAGGAGCAGTCTTTGCATCTTCAACTGCCTGTTCTTTGAGGGATTCTTGGCTATAACGAAGATTTGAAAAAATGGCTGCAGAGGTCCTTTATTCAAAATCCAAGATGGAGTCAAGTCCAAGCCCACCAATGGTAAGAGTTCTGCACAATCATGTTCAAACAGTAGTGGTAATGGACGACAACTACTGGTTTCACATTTGCCCCACACCTAGACTCTCAGCAGTCTTCAACACCATCAACCACAGCATCCCGTAAGGGTGTACGAGGAGGACACTGACAAGAGTGGCATGGTTTTGGTTATAGACGTATTACTTAGCTAGAAAATGGACAGTCCCTATTTCTAAGAGGCGTTTCCCTGCCTCGAGCTAAAGCTAAAGGAACTGTCAAAACATCCATCAAATCAACGTACCACTGCACTGTGTCAAACCCTATTCCAACCCTCACACTAGAACTAGGGTCTCAGATTTTCCGAAACTTCTGAAATAATCTGGAAATTTACTCACGGGATGTTTTTTTTTATTCCTCGCGGGACTCTGAAAAACACTGGTAATATAGAATTAATTTGTTGTGCAGGAGAGGGATTCGAAACTGTGTTTCTTCGTTGTCTTGTATCCAAGACAAACGAGTTTCCCTCGAGCTATCCTCCCAGCACATGAGCTGTGCTAGCAGCCTTTAGTAAATAAAGCTCACCGAGTGGTCTTTCTGGGATTGTAACCTGTCATTTTTAGGCATGAGCCTGCAGCTGTGGTTTTATCCCACGGGGTTATCTTCGAATTTACTGTGGTACCTTACTAACAAAAGGGGAAGACATGGACACGTGCAGTTCTGGCCCGGGCTCAGGTCACGTTTAGGCTCTCTAGCAGGTTAGGAGAGTTTGACATGCAGCCAAGTCTTTCAACAGCCAATCCGGCCACATATCGAAGGCCATTTCATTAACCTCAGCAGGATGAAGAGCCATGTCAGAGGCACCTGGTGTCTGCCCCAGGCCGAACAACCTCACAAACAGCTAGCGTATAATGATTGCCGTTTTAGTCATCAACACCTTAATTGTACTTCTGCCATTGGGCTCACATGGGAATAACCCTACCCCAGTTCTAGCCACTCTTCATAAGCACTGAAAGGACATAAAATGAAGTCCGCCCCCCCCCGCATTTATATTTAAACTAAGGGACAATTATTTTACTATTGCAGAAGGGTGAAAGGCCGATTTGTTCCTGCCTGACTTTGAACTGATGTGTACACGCAGTTCTCAGCAGCATGAGCACTGACTCACTGAACTGTCTTCCTGCAGCGGTTAATGTCCTTTTCTGTGTCATCAACCCCGTAACCTCCCTCCTGCCCACGCCCCAAGCAGCATCAGTGACCCATGTATGCCCTCCCCCCTAAATGTGCCGCTGCACTGCCATCCATTTAAAGATGTATTTATTAAATTAATAAGAATTGCAGCCTGAATTCCCCATGAAGAATAGAGGCCCCAGGGAGATTGTTACCAGGCGAGAATCTCACGTGCAGGTTTGGCTGGCCGGATTCACAGATCCCTAAACATCCACGGAATTCCCCACAGACCATTTGTGGGGACCACTGGGTCCATTTGCAACGGAGCCTCGCGTCCTACTCCAGCGCTGCTGTCCAAGTCAGGCTGTGGAGCCTGCGCAGCCCGAGGCCCAGGGTGCAAACCCGAAAGAACGTGTTCCTGCCGCAAGTGGAAATCGGAAAGACATTTGGAGGATATTTAGGAGTGGTATAAGAAAATTAAAAAAGACCAGGTCTCTTAACTAAAACCAAAGTAATTATGAGCTAAAGTATTAATCGACTGTATGTGGAATTGAAGGCTGCAATAAATGCTATCAATTATGTAAAGACTGAGGAAAACTCGACACCAAGCAAATGCATTTCAATGCCCAGCATTAGTGTGTCATCCCCCCACCCCCCATGCAGGTTTACGCAGCCTCCCTCTTCCAAATGCCCACCATTCCCACCTCTTAAGGGATATCCCCAGGACATGAACAATCCCCCCCCCCCTCCCTACCCACCCACAGCATTACCTAAACAGAGACTGGGTCTGCAGCAATCCATGCGGAACTGCAGACGCACATTCCCGCTGAGCGGCGCGTTATGGCGGCTCTACAATGGGTGTTCTGGCCCAAGCAGTCTATACAAACAAACACTCCGCTCTGCCTGCGTGCTCGGGTTTCTGGCCAGGTAGGCTTTCAATAGGACCCCTGAGGAGTCGAGGGGCCTCGACACCTGGCGCTGTGCATTAACTCTGTGTACTCCATCACTTGCCAGATGCCGATCTGTGTACACGCGCGCCGGGCGACAGTCTTGGTTGATTGCGACTCCATCTGCTTCCTTGGTTTTTGAACATGTCCATTAGATTAAGCACCAAGATTGACAGGTCGGCTGCGCCCATTTCCGGTCCCGCACTTGGGTTACATGGTCATTCTAATTATGACGTGGCTTCCTCCCTCTGGGCGCTTCACGCGGCTCTCTCTGTGTACGTGTTGATGCAGGACAGCACTTCTAACACGTCCGTCCTCTCCATCTTATTTTATTTTCTCTTTATAACCATATGACACTGTATCCTGCATTCACTGAACTCGGCGCGAGGCTGTGCTTGGGGGATTTCAGCAGTCACGTTCTTTTACATTCTGGTTCAATTACAAGCGAGTTATAAATATGTTTACATACAATTGTGGATTTATGTAGATTAATCTTTTTTTGATCTTCTCTTTGTGTTGTCTTAGCTTACATCATGTACATACGTGTTTGCGCAGTTTGCTATACTGATGTTTTAAGAAGATTTCTGCGTCGTGGATCATTTTTACACCAATGCTCTTAGCTGATTTTGATGGTATATGAGATAATGCCTTACTGAAGGACTAATGCATTGGCCTCGGGCCTCTTTCACCATCTGTTGATTAAATGTGACACTTTTTGATTAAACGCTTTATGTGCATCGGGTGTTGAACTTCAGTATGCCAAATATTTCAAATGCATTTCAAGGGAATGCCTATGCTTTAGCCACAGATTGTTAGGTTGTGCAGCTCTCACCGCAGGCTTGGCACCAGTGCCTTTTCTCATTGTTCACCTTGTATACTTTGCCAGCATATTTATTGGAATATTGGAACATCTCCTCTCAGGTTATTTTTCTGGTGTTCGTGACTCTTTTGTCTTGCGCATTTTCTTCTAGGGGGCATTGAACTACGTTTATATATTTCACTTTAAAGATGCATGTTCACTTACTGTGCATATATTCATTGGTGGCAGCTTTTGATTGCAAAAACTTCCTGGGCATATATTATTCTTGCAACCAGCCATTTGTTTCCCTTTTCCATGCTGCACAAACGCGGCTAGTTGGGGTCCTGAGATGCATCACAACAGTCACCAAGAGAGCAGCAATAAAACACGGGTAACCAAAGTGCGTTATTCGTGGCAAATAATTGAATCTCACTACGCATTACCTAAAGCAATTGTGAGTTCTGAAAGCCGGACACCTTCCATACATAATACCAGTGTCAAAACAGGTCAACATCAGTCTGAAATTGATGAACATCTTTCAGCGATGGTTAACCCACTTACCAGCACCCAGGCACTACTCTAGAACAGACCCGACACTAGAATGTAGCTATCCCTCATGACAAAATTCAGTCTAGCTGCTCACCACCGCTTCTCCTGCTCTCGCACACCCTTCCACACCACTGCTCAGCTACCCATTTACTACATGCATCATTCAAAGACACAATTGCACAACACTCCTGTCACTAGAATGCAGTTATCGCCCACAATAAAAATGTGCTCTAGCTGTGCACATAATGGGCCCCATTACAAGTATGGCGTTAAGGCAACAGCGGCGCCGGCATCGCTAGCGGCACCGTTGCTACCGTACCGCCATACTATGAGTTCTGCTCGTGGGTGCCCTTGCAGCCACCAGGTCTGACTTGGTCGCCATACCAGCACCCACGAGCAGAACATGATGGTAGCACCGGTACCGTTATTAACAGTACCAGTGCTACCACCCTCCCCCTTCGCATTAAGCCCTATGGGGCCGAATGGGGAGTCCCTTATTAAGGGCACCCGCGAATGGGCAATTACCGGGTCCACCAAACTCAGAATGACCCGGTAATTGCCCATTCGCGGGTGCCAGATTTTTCCGCAAGTTTGGAGATAGCCTGCCTGTATTAAAGGCATGACTACCTCCAAACTTATATTGAGGCCGTTTGTCTCTCCTGCCTTGCATGCTCTGCAGACTCCGTCTCAGCCACCCATCTACTACATGCACCACTCTAAGACACTGCCATAAGAATGCAGCTATCACCACAATAGAAATTTGGTCTAGCTGCACACAAAGATTCTCCTGCTCTCATATAATTTCCATAGTACCTCTCTGTACCGATCCACATACCTGCTCGACATGGGTGACTGCCAGGGAATTGGCCACCTCTGCCTACCTTGGCATTGGCTAAAATGCACACACACATTCTATAATTCACTGACGATTTTCCCATACCTGGACTTCTGTCCCCCAAGGGTGTTGAACATGCAGTGTGTTGGGAACATACCAATGACAATTACAGTACATGCCAAAGAATAAAACAGGCAAGGGAAGCGAAGCTGAAGGTTTTACTTCCCTTCAAAAAAATCAAGGCAGGATAAGAACAGCACCAATAAGTCAGTCAGTCAGTCAGTCAGTCTCTCTCTCTCTCTCTCTCATGAGTTTAGATAGCACCACGTTCAGGTCCCATCCTGGTGGTGGGTTAGAAATAGGAGGGTGAAGTCTCTTTACTCCTTCCATGAAGGCCTTAACTACTGGTACTTTCCACCACGACACCCTGTTATGGGAAGAGGTGTATGCTGACAGGGCTGCCAGGTGTACCTTCAGTGAGTTAAAAACCAGCCCCGCATCCAGCAGGTGGAGCATGTAAGTAACAATAGTGGAAGGAGTGCAATCAACTGGGTTGATTTGCTTACTCTGGCACCAGATTACGAATCTCTTCCATTTGTCAAAGTAGCAGTGCCTCGTGTTGCTCCTTTAGGGTGTCCATACACCTCTGTGGTAATTTGAGATGTCCAAACTCTATGACCTCAGGAGCCATGCTGCCAGGTTCATTGAGTTGGGTTGAGGGTGCACTGTTTGACCTTGGTGCTGGGACAATAGGTTGTACCAGCTCGGAAGTCTGATGGGGTCGCACACCGCCAGTCTGCGTAGGTGTGGGAACCATGGTTGTCTCGCCCACATGGGAGCAACCAGGACGAGCATCATTGATTCTCTGTTCATCTTGTTGACCACCTTCCTGATTAGAGGAGTTGGTGGAAAAGCGTACGCAAACATCCCTGACCAGTTCATCCACAGGGCGTTCCCCTGGGAGTCTGGTTGGGGGAACCTGGATGCGAATCCTGGGCATTGTCTGTTTTCGCTTGTGGCGAATAGGTCTATAGTGGGGAGACCCCACTGAGAGAAGATGTCTTCTATGACCTCTCTGTGTAGACACCACTCGTGTTCCTCTGGGAGGGTTCTCTGCTCAGAGCATCCACTAGGGAAATGAGATCCCCTGAACATGTTGTGATGACAGGGAGATGTTCCGTCTGAGTGTCCATATCCAGATTTTCTGGGCAAGCTTGGACAGATATGGCGAGCGAGTCCCTCCTTGTTTGTTCAGGTAGAACATAGCTGTAGTGCTGTCCGTCCGGATTTGCAATGACAGGTTTAAAAGGTAGGGTTCGAAAGCCTGAAGCGCTCTGAATACTGCCAGAAGTTCTAGAAGGTTTATGTGATTCTTGGCCACTGCGTGAGACCATAGACCCTGAGCTGTGTGGTGGAGATGGTGAGCTCCCCACCCAGTCAGGCATGCATCGGTTGTGACTACCACCTGTATCTCGGGATCGTAAAAGGGTTTCCCCTTGGACAGATTCTCTCTTGTCTACCAGTGGAGGCTTTGTACCAGTGTTGGCAAAACGACCACTAGATCGTCCCACTGACCACTTGCCTGAGACCACTGTTTCGCCAACCATTCCTGCATGGGACGCATGCGCAGGTGCGCGTGGGGGACCAGGTAAATGCATGACGCCATCATGCCCAGCAAACGTATTGCTTTGCGTACCGTTATCTGGCGACCGGACTGGTATTGCGGGATTTGCAGCAGTATATTCCGAATTCTTTCCTCTGAAGGAAAAGCCAACCCCTCTCGAGTGTCTAGGATAGCTCCTAAGAATTGTTTGGATGTGCTTGGCACTAGACTTGACATTTTCTCGTTTATTGAGAAGCCCAATTCAAAGAGGAGGTCGATAGTCCTTTGAATGTTTGTTCTGCAAATTGCTGGGGTTTCCCCCGTGATGAACCAGTCGTCCAGGTAAGGGTACACCGGGATTGCCTCCCTGCGTAGGTGTGCTGCCGCCACCGCCAGTACCATGGTGAATACCCTGGGGCCGAAACTATCCCGAAGGGCAGTACTTTGAACTGGTAGTGCTGACTGTCCACCTTGAAGCGCAAGTATTTTCTGTGCGCTGGGAACATGGAAATATGAAAATAGGCATCTTTCATGTCCAATGTTGCCATGTAATCCCCCTTTTTTAGGAGGAGGATTACCTCTTGGAGAGTAGTCATGTGAAACTTTTGGGGCTTGACATACTTGTTGGCAGGTCATAAGTCCAATACTGGGCGCATTGTCAAATATTTTTTTTTGGCACAAGGAAGTAAGTTGAATAAATACCCTTGTTTACCTGGTGTCCCGGGACGAGTTCTATCGCGTCCTTTGCTAGCAGATTGACGATCTCTTCTAGGAGGATCTTCTGGTGTTCCAAAGAATGTATTTTTTGTCGTGGAGGATGGGCTTGGGGACGCTCTAGTAGTTCTATACAGCACCCATCTGTCTGATGTGATCCCTTCCCAAGCTTGGGTGAAGTTGGAAATGCGTCCCCCTATTGGGGTTGCGTGAGAAGGGACCCTGAACGGAGCGTCACTGTTTCGGTGGAGGCGTGCCGCCTCCTCTATTGGGGCTGCCTCTACCTCTACCACGTCCTCTCTTATTCCCCCTGCCGTAACCCTGGGTAGACTGCTGGTTATTATTGTTCCACTGTGTACCCTGCCCCTGGGAATAGTTAGACATCTTTGGGAATTTTGGCCGCGAGGGCGACGAAAATTGCCATTCCCTCTCTGATTAGGGGGTTTAGTGGTAGCTGGCCTAGGGATTTGAGTGTTTCATACTCGTCCTTAGCATTCTTTAGTGCGTCCTCGACCGCCTTACCAAACAACAGATCCGGCTCCACCGGTTTGTCCAATAGTGACGCTTGTGTTTCAGCCTTGAAACCAGACTGGCGTAGCCAAGCGTGTCTCTTAATAACAGTTCCTTCTGCTATTAATCTGCCTGCGTTATCCGCGGCATCAAAGGTTGCCTTTAAAATGCAACTGGACACGGCTCTTCCCTCCGCTGAAACTCATGCCAATTGGCTCTTTAAGGGTTCTGGTGCGGAGTCTATGAGTGCCGCAACCTCTTCCCACTGATGGCAGTTGTAGCTGGCCAACAGGGTGGTGGAGTTGGCAATCCTTGCCTGGTAGGCGGAAGTGGAGGCCACTTTCCTGCCTAACCCATACAGTCTTTTGCTCTCCTTGTCGGGAGGAGCCTCGGACAATAAGGGTGTTCCAGCCCTCTTACGGGTGTTAGTAACAACCAGAGAGTCCGGCTTCATATGCCCTCTTATATATAGTGGGTCTGATTGGGCCGCCTTGAAAAGTTTTTCAATCCTAGGGTTCACTGCTCTGGTGAGGTTAGGATTGAGGAGTGACAGGTCTATTCTTCTTTGAATAGATTTTAGGATAGGGATGGCCTGAGCAACAGGCCTCCTCTCCCCCACTAACTCTTCTGCGAAGTCTCTTTCCTCCTGGGCACCCTGGGTGTCGATGTGGAAGTGTTCGGCTCCCCGAGACAGTACTTCATTCAGGAGTGGCTGGTTGTCGACAGGGGAGTCGGTAATGGGGGCCTCTCTTTCTACTGGGGAGTCTACCCTGTAGGGGTCTTCTTCCTCCTCATCTTGATCCTCATCATCCCCATAGTAGCCTGTCCCAGTTTATTCCTCCACCATGCCCAAATCTGGATCCTCAACAAAGGATGTCTCTCCCTGGTAATGAGAGTAGGGCTGGACGTAGAAGGGGTCTGAAGACCTTGTTGGTGTCTCAAAGTGGGACCTTACCCTTGGAGGTATAGGATCCTTAGAGCCAGGGGGTGCTGACCCGTCGGGAGTATAAGCAAGAAAGTGTTCTGGGTTTTTTGCATAAAAATCTGCCAAAGATGAAATTCTTGACATTACCCTATCTATGTCACCACTGGTCCATTCTCTGGAACTGGCAATTACCCTTTCTGGAAGTTTTCCAAATTTATCCTGACTAGACCTGGTAGCCGGTGCAGGGGTCTTGGTGTTATTAGAAGACGTGGACTTGTCCTTCTGTTTTTGAGGAGTGGAGTGTTCTACGGGCTTGGAAGTGGGTAGAGACTGCTTTCTTTGCTGTTTCCCTCCCTCCCCGTGACTGGAGGAGTGTTTCCCGTGTGTTTTAGGGCCCTCTGAGCTTTTCGACGCCTGGCGTCGAGGTTCGGGGGTCTTGACCCTATCCTTCGAGCGTGGAGATAGGGTTTCGGGATCTGTAGTAATTCGGTCTGCGGGCGCCGACTCTTGGAGTGCGGCCTGGGGGTGGAAGTCGGCTTCGTCTCCCTACGATCGAGCTTCCGTGACCTTAGGAAGCGAGGCACTCTTGGCAATAGTGGATGCTTGCCTGGCGTTGTGTGGCGATCTAGATCGACAGCGCCCAGAGGACGCCGATTCGGACCGTTCTCTACGTGCCTCTTTCCGAGAACTCGACGTGCGCGTCGGGTCTCGGTTGGACTTTGTGTGTTTTGTGAAGGTGTCATGGGAAGCGCTCGTGTCGCCGGGGGAGTTCCCCATAGCCGGCCTGCCGGTCGACCTTCCGAGTTCGGGGACTTGCGCTCGGCTGTCTTTCGACGCCATAAAGCCCTCGCCGTCCGAAAGTACGGCGTCGCTGAAAGGCGCCCTCCGCTGCCATGGCCTCTTGACGCCTGGCGTGGTGGGTCCAACGCTTGATTGAACGGTCCTTAAGTGTTTTAGGCTTAAACCTACTACAGGCTCTGCAATTTCCCTCAGGGTGGTCCCTCGGCAAGCAGAGGTTTCACGTGGCGTGCCCGTCGACCCAAGGGTATTTGCGATTGCACTTGGGGCAGAATTGGAAAGGGGTACCCTCCATACGCACCTTGTGGCAGCGGGCTGGTAAGTGTAGGAATATATAAGTGTGTCTATATATTACAAGAGTGTAGAGTATGACCACCCCCCACTCTCCCTACTTGCAGGGCCTTGGCCAGCGGCCCGGGCCGAGACGGAAGCCTCGAGGCCCAAAGTCGTCGTGCAGTCGACGGTCGAAATTCTCTCCGATCTGGCGTCGAGTGTAGAAATTCGGTCTCTCGACGTTGGGGTGGAGAAGGGGTAAAATTATCAATATTTTGCAAAATTATGGCTTAGTGCCAGGAACTCTGCGAAATGCTTCCGACCAGTATGGTGGAAAAAAACAATCTGAGGGTCCTAGACGCGTGAGGGATCATGGGTACTAGGGATAGTATTACTGGCACGCCCTGTGTCGATGCCCATTTTTGAGTTTCGAAAAACAAACTGTAATACTCTGCAGCTTCCACTAGATGTCGGCCTGAATACGTCGGAGGACCCAATCCCCTCGAAGTCGGCCTATGCACAGCATGTGATCTAAGCAGATTCCACAAGCCTCAGAAATATATATATAAGGATAGAGAGGAAAAAACACACAAACAACCCCCCGCAGTTGATAGTTAAGAGAATAAGGGCCTGAAGAGAAATGAGGTACACTGGAGACAGGATGGGAATAAGCAGGGGGTAGACCCACAAATCAGCGTCCCTCTCTCCAAATGAAGGACATCACAGCAGCTGCATCAAAATTGTACACAGTCTGACCAAACATCTTGTGGGGTTTGTTCAGCAAACTCCATTAAATACAGATTCACGAACATAAAAGCAGTGGCAGGACATCTCCTACAAATTAGGACAACATTCTCGACGCACCCCCTAGACAAACATTATTAACCTATAAGCAGAGCAAGCTTGGTAAAAAATAAAAAAATAAAGTGTGACGCCATTAGCCAAACATAACAGCCTCTTGCCCTCTGGCATTAATGCTAGTTCTACATATACACCATTTCATGCCAAAAGAGACTGATCACTCACCAATGGCTAGTGGTAAGTGCTAATTTTGAGGCCTGTCTAATACCATCAGATGTCGCTCGCAGGGATTGTGCCCTTGTATTCAGTAGAGAGTTACGCCCCTTATCCCTTCTCCCACAGTTAACCCTCCAACTACCCCCAAGTATTTCTGACCTGGAAGACTCGGTCCATATTCGGGGGTGTCCCCGCAGGAGAGTAAATGGGGTCCAAGTTAGTAAATTCCTCTGCAAAGTTGCTGACATCCATCTCACTGCGAATTGCCGGCTTAAATGGCGCAGCAACTTTCTTTGCCGCCAGATCACTCCAGTTGAGGCCCTATCAGTATTCAGAGGGGCAAAAATATTATTCATTATTACTTTATATTTTCATTGCTATTTAGACAACATTTTAAGCATTCAAATGCATCCCGACAGGAAACGCAAATCATCATGGGCATGAACAGAAGCAATCTGGAGCCAATAAGGGAGACCACTACTGAAACAGAAGGCCGCTTCACAAGATCTCCTGGCAGGATATTCAGGTAGTGTGGCAAAACACATACTCAGTTCTACTAGGTAAAGGGAGATGGAGTAGGAAGCAAGCAAGTATGCAGACAGCCTATGCATCACAACTCAAGTATCTGAATAGACTGATTCTCCTCATCAGGAAACTACAGGGTCAATCTGGGGATATTCACAGACACATCTGTATAAGGAACATGACCTTGTTGAATGCCAATTTAAAACCAAAGGTACTGCCTGATCAAGCACAGTATGTAACAAAGAAAGGGGTATATGTTAAGCTTATGTCCTATCATACACTTTTTGGGTGAGATCATGCTCCCATGCTCTCAAATTGAAATAATACAGATTCTCAAATTTAAGTAGAGTGTGACGTGCAGAGTGTTAGGTCTGCTGCTGCTGTTGATACCTTTAGTGCAGACTTGGGTTCTGTAGGGGCCCAATTGATTGTTGCACCAGCATCCTTTAAACAGCTTGAAAGTGCGCAGTGCGATGTGCAGAGTGTGTAGTCTGCGTTTGTTGCCAGAAAATCTGCTGGAAGGTTTGAACGCAGATTAATTTGTTATTGTGTGGACTGTGTGGTTACTAAAATCTATGCATATGCGTTATGTCAGACTTGCTGGACTCTCATCTGGGGTCTAAATTGGTTCAGAAAATAATTGCCTTATATCCTCTTCCTCCGATGGTGCATGCATCACAATCTACTTTGTGCTTACAAGGTTCACCAAAAGGGCCATCTCACGCTGTGCGAGAAGGTCAGTTTGAGGCTGTGGTTATAACAACCGGTCATACTGCAAGGGACTCGGCTACACTAGAAGCTATCCCGAATAACCAATTGGCTTTACCTAGAGTAGATGGGGTTTCAGAGGAATGTGTAGAGGGTAGAGCCGAGTCGCGTGGGAAGGACGGAAAACGAAATATTCCTATGCGGCCGTCAATCTTTGAGGCAGAGGTGCCTGCATCAAGGATATTGCATTCCACCACCACTGTATTTGCTCTGAAACTTCGAAGATATTCAAACCTTCTGCCTTCTCAGCTAAAGAAACTGGTCATCCAGTTTTGGATTTGGGATCTGGCTCTGCGGATCTGACAGCTGCACTAACCTAATTAGTTTAACGATACGCGATCATTAAGGAATACTTTAAGACTCAAGAAAACGATTTTATCAAAGCTAAACTTTGTAGGTTTTATATTTGAAAAAATGAATGTGAGAAATTAGCTGTTGAGTCATCAAAATGTCAAGCCACTGGATGAGTCTGCAATGAGGACAAGAGCGAGCCAATAAGACTCAAAATCCCTTACCAGATTTATAGAGATTAAGGACTCTAGTGTAATAGTGCGAACTGAAGAAAATGAGGGAAAAATGAAGGTAGGAAGGTTGGGTGTTGACAATTGTAACGTAGCCAATGAGGTTCAGGTTTCTCCACTTAAAATGAAATAAACATAATATAAAGAATGTGGTTAAAACAAGGAACAAAGGTTCTCGTAAATGTCTACGTAAACTTAAGTCTAGCCTCTCCCATATTAATGAAGGGCAATCTATGGAAATTACTGGGATGGAGGCACAGCTGCAGTTGGAGAGTGGAGAGACTGTTGTTGATGAGGCACATAGCAGTGATGTAAGGCCTAAAAAAGCAGGGTAAAAAGGGAGGAAGAGCATAAACACTACGACGCATTTTATGAAACCACTCAGATGACACAAAGGAGGATCTATCCTTGGATCTTAGCATCCTCACCATCTAGCCAGAAGATGAGATGGCTCCACCGGATAAAGAAGATGATCCCCAAATAGTTTTAGAGAATGACATTGGAGGACAGTGCTGGGAGTCTGTGATTTAGGCACACAGATGGTGGCTGGTGGTGTTAGGCAGTCTTTGTCACCTATCTTAACATTGGAAGAACAAAGGCAGAGATTGCTTGAGAAAATGGTGACAAAGAAAGATAGGGAGAGGAATGTTGGGAGGGGGGATAAGTGCATGTGACAATGAAAGAGGATACAAGAACAAGCCTTGCTGAGATAGCGGCATTGAAAAATTCAGAAAACTGTTTTAGTATTGCTGATAGAAGTATAGGTTTAAAGAGTTGCTGCACTTTAGGCCTATGGTGCCCATGAGGGGGATAGGGTGGAGGCTATGGTAAAAATCTGACCTTAAACTCTAATCCCCAGTTGCCTCCTGCTTACATAATATATTTGGAGCGTTTGTTCAAGGAAGATCTTAGTAGCCCACTTAATAGACAACATGTATTGGCGTTACTATACCAATTACCATTAGTACGAGTATACTTTAAGTCTAATATGGTGAGGAATGCGGTTCTGGAGGAAGCGCCTGTGTTGCTGTCTTTGGGATGCAAAGTCTTCCAGACCCTGGATACTAATGGTGGTGGTAAAGTGATTATATGCTTAAAAACCCGGCAGGGGGGTGGAGGGGCTTGTATGATTTGACGGAACTATTGGGAATAAGTGTATTGAATTAAGTCCAGTCTGCAGGATTAGTAGAGAATCCATCAAGAGGGTTGCCACATAAGAGCCAAATTGTATATTGGACACTGACAGTAAATGCTTTACACAGGAAGGAGATTGTGGATTTAGGGTGGGTAATTACTTAAAGATAGCCTCATGGAGTACTAGGGGCTTTTCACATTTGTTGTCAAAAGAGGCAGACAAGTTTCATGGGGAGAACTACTCTATTATTTGCCTCCAGGAAACCTGGCTAATGGATATACCCATAATTGGCAGGCTCAGCATTTGTCACATAGAAGCACAGAGGGAAGACCCTTTGGGGCCCTCCTCTGTGCGGTTAGAAACATCGGGGTGACTGCAGAGAAATGTGACAATGCATGCAAAAACATTGTTGGTTAAACTAAGTTGGAGGGATGTCCCAACAAGGAATTGTCTATACAGCCTACTGATGAATGTGCATTTTAACCCCAAAAAGATGGTATTCGACTTGTTTCCAAGTAAGTTCTCAATGGTAGACCTCAAGCAGCTAGAGATCAGGGTCACTTAATCGGTCACAAGATGGATACCTGGAAATTGAGGTTATTGAACAGTTGCCTTAGAGGAGATTGTTCTCCAAACTATACAGCACAATTGTACTACTTTTTTGACTTTGGATTACATGTTCATGACGAGAGAATGACATGATGAATGTATGAATTTACAAATATGCAAGCAAAAGGAAAGCGATCACGGTATTCTAAGCTCGACCACGTCTACTGAACTAAATTATGCTCCAAGTAGTGAAGTGAGAATACCAATAGAGATTAGTCCTAATAATTGTAGAGTTATCTGGAGGCTAAATATCCCAAAGAATGTGATCTAGAGAATCTTTATATGTGTACTGCCGTAGTTCAAGAGGTACTGCAAGGGTTGCAAAGGGATTCCAAGTTAGGGATAAATGTGTTTAAAAACGAAACATGCACAATTTTTATATGATTCAAAATAAAATTAAAAAAAAGAACTTTGCGATTGTGCGATATTCGGTTAATGTGTGAAAAAGTTTATTGTAAACCCAATATACAATAAATAAAGAGTCTCAAACTTAAGGCACCATGACTCCCAGCCATGGTAGGACGAGAACTTTGGAATGGTTAAGGATTATCAGATGCTTGTGCTTAGGTTGGTCATTTTTGGGAAACGTTTTCTTTTTGGAACTTTCCTTGCATTGGCACCAGTGGAGCCCCCCCCCCTCTCCAGCTATGATTGCTGTGACTTGACCCCTGTCCTGACTTTTGGCAGAAAATAGTCTTTTTGCCCTACTTCCTTTGCTCAGATCATCTATTTAGCAGCACTGGCCAGCCCATATGGTTACCTTCGCAGGAGGGACTGTCCCCCATTTCGTCATTTGTGTGGTGTTTAATGTGGCACATATCAACTTCCAGTGAAGTGCTGCAGGTGGACTTTGCATCCATTTTCCTTTATTGTACTTTACACGCTTGGAGTTTTAAAGGCCTAATAAATTAGTATTTTGTCCTTCTGTGTTGCTGGACTTATTAGACCAGTGTGGTTAACTTCAAGACCTTCCTCTTTGCTTCCGCTTTCTCTCTTCCTCTCCCCTGCTCAACTCCCGGCTGAAAATTAACTAGTCACCTGGCTACCCTCTGATCTCGGGCCCAAGTCTCCTTCCTGCCAGTTGCACACCTGCACTGCCCCCCTGGCCACCCTTGCACTTGGGGTCTGTTTCTGTATCCCTACAGTCCCCCACCAGCACTTGGACACTTGTTGTCTGCACTTACCCTTGCACTTGCCACCTGCTGGCCGCACTTTTTATTGTTTTTACTGTTTGATCCCATGTACTGCACTGCCCCCTCACACTTGTCCCCCTCCCCTGCACTGCACTAGCGCAATCTCAATATCACCTGGCCTAGTAAGATAGTTGTCTCCGTCTTCCCTTTATTCTCCCTCCCTTGCCTCATCGCCCCTTGACACTTGTGTATTAGGTGCGTTCTAAATGCCATATCATATACTATTAAACCACACCATAACTCCTCATGGCTCCTTTCCTGTTCAATCCACAATACCTAGATAGAACTTTGCAAGGACTAGGTGTCAATTACCCTGTTCATCAACTAGTGTGCTCTCTCAGAACCCTCCCACAGGGCTAGTTCTGAAAATCCATCCCTACAGTCTGCGCTTGGCTGAAATAGCCAACACATTGGTCATGCGCAATGGGTATCTTTTCACACTTGTCACTCACATTCCTGGACATTGCTTAGGTACCAGCTCGTCCATGCACACAGCACAGACAGTATTCTGAGTTGACCCTTGTTAGGAAATATTTAGCTTTTTAATGCTGTTTAGCCTCGTTCTCTAGGACCAACACCAAATGTGTGGCTATTAAGGTTTTTCCTGACCCTTTTTGACAAGTGAGGTACTTTTTCCACACCACTTGTTGCTGCAACTCGCTTCTTGGACAAGTACTGGTCAGTCTGTCCCTCATTTCTATCTTTTTGGGCAGATATTCCAATATGAATGTCGGGGGACCATGCCCCCCATTCCTTTTGTCCTGAAATTTATTTTTTCACTCTTGGTGTGTTCCTATTTCAGAGATTTTACCATAGCCCCCTTGTAAGGTGTGTGGAGTGATCTATTCCAAGGTAGGAAACAGGCTCTCCTCCAAGTTATTAACAAAGCAGATCAGTTGCACTCCAATCTTGTGGGAAAAGACTTGCAGCGAGGTACAGTTACACCCAATAGATTACACCATACAGATGTACTGAAAAGTATACACACACACTACTATAGTCATATGACGCTAAACTAATGCTAGGCAGAAGACAGGACCTAGGCATTACATTAAAGGGCCCTAAACGCATCGGGTACAACTCACTGCAGTTGTCATTTCACTGCAGTTTTTTGCTGGATTTTATTTGGAGGGTGGGGTTCCCTCCTAACTTGCCCACCAACTGCGCAAGCTTCAATTTCCCATTTTACCCAGTCCCCGACAGTGCGCGCGAGCACCTATAAAAAATGTCGCCAATACACGAAGACACAGCGTTTTCCTAACCCACATCCAGAGTGTCAGAATAATTGTAACCAGTAATCGCCACAAAACTGGCGGATCAGGGGTAAAAGGCGTCAAAAGCAAGTCTTGGTATACTGAAAAACCCATGCTGAAAACAAACGATAGTGGTTACATTATACAGAGTGACAATCAATGGCAAAGAGTAAGATACAGTGATTTAGTATTCGGAAATGAATATAAAATCATTGGTAAGTTCTAAATGTACAAAACTGTGCGGGAAATTCGAGTTCCCCCAGCCCCCAGGAAAACCTATGAATGTTACCATCCAGTTAAGTAACCTGATAAAGTCAATTTACGTGACTTTCTAGAGTTTCCAAACGTTTTCCCAATTAGAAAAATGGAACAAACCCAACAGGCTTACTGCGGTTTTCAAGGAAAATTAAGGCAATTCTCCTTGTACCCCACACGTGCAGCAAAATGGGCAGCCAGCCAAAGGGGACACAAGGAGACCTTCAGGGTTCAAAAACCAGCAGGCTAGGAAAAACTGGTTGAACGCTGATCAAAATGGCATTCCAGACTGCAGAACACACAGCCGGGGAAGACCTCAAAACCTCACTATGCCTGGACCCACAGAACCCTATATCAGTACCCCGGGCAAGTGCTCATGGTTTTGGATGTGCAAGATTTAGCCCAGAACAGCAGGAAAGCAGTGAGTTTGGTAACAAATTTAGGCCAGACATTAAGGTTGAGCCGTTCCTCGTGAATGCACTGAAACCAGTGACCCAGCAATGATCTCGACATACCGAATACTTCAGTCATGTTTTTTCATAGCAAAAAATAAAACATACCTCGGTAATGGTTTAAGTTGGCCATTTTCTTAAAATTGCACAATCGCATTTGTGGAAAAGAAATTAATCTATTGTGTAAAGAATCATTAAACAAAACTAGTTAGAAAAAGTTAAGCAGCGATTCCTTTTTATGTAAGCGAAAGGAAGAATTTTCCTTATGAGTATTTCTGCCTGCACTAAGATATGGGAACGGCAAAGAGATTCTGTGTAAGACATGACAGATTTGATCATAAACCAAAAATTGCAGATAGTTTCCAGGGAAGCAGAACGCAAACGTAGGTTACGGGCTGTCGACACAAACTTTAATAAAGTCGAAATTGCACAACCTAGACGGTCTCAAACCATCGGCACGCCATCTATTAGACTGATTGGTAACTGGTGGGGTCAAGGGCCATCGTGGATCGCAGATGAACAGTATTTCCTACGTAGCAGTGACAATGTGAAGCGGTCCAGAGCACTCTGCTATAGACAAGCTGGAGAAAGCAGGGAGAGCGCGGTCTGTGAAGAGAGAGGCAGTCCTGACAGAATTGCGGCCTGGGATACAGAAGGAATGCTGCAGAGAATTGAAAAGGGCCAACAGAGGTGTAGGGTGGACCAATGTTTGATACAGAACCCAGCAGCAGCAGCGAGGAGGACGAGGCAAGGCAGACACCCCAGGAACTCCTGCAGACATGACACTGCAGCCACTGGCAGAGTGAGGGGCAGAAAAGGTATGTCAGATGCACAAACAGAGCAGAGCTGCTGGAGCAACTCCAGGCCCAGAGTTATAGACATGCAGGATAATGGAGGGCCGAGATGGGCATGCAACTAAGCTGCAGAGAGGTTTGCTGACCCGCAGGAGCAGAGGAGATAGAGCCGAGGCTGCATCCGAGCAGAGGCGAGACCTTGAGGGCTAGCACTGGTAACGACTGAGGAGGCGGGAGGGATGCTGTTGGATAGAAACATGAGCAAAAGTGACTAGAGAAGTTAATGAGAATAGAAAGAACAGGTGCTGGAAATCTGAGGTAGACTTCTAAAGGATGTGGGCAAGCAAAGAAGGGAAAATGCGGATGGTCGAGGCGGAGAGAAAATGTTATTGGAATGTAGGGACAAAGTATGTGAAAGGACGATTAAAGACTGCAACTTGGAGGTGGAGGTATGCGAGTTTCCAATTGCCCTGGAAAAGCAACAGTGAAAATCCTTGATGGCTGTAACTAGGAAAATACCATTCCTAGTGCAGAAAACTATACTGAACCGGAGGAAGCGTGACAATTACCGCAGCCAGTATTAAACATTCCTACAACACCTTGAGCAAGAGAAGTGTATGCTGGGAATTGAAAGGTAAAGTCCCTAAAACATTCAAGAACTGGATAAGTATGACAAAATGTGTGTGTGGGGAATGGATATAAATCAACTGCAGAGTTCCCGATCTCTGAAAAAATTGAACTCTTTCTGAAGTCCACATTTGTTGAGAATGTCACACAGCTAAGACATCAACCTAGCAGAGGCTCTTCAACAGCCTTACGTACAAACCAGGGTTGCATTGCACCAGAGGTGGTAAAGCCAATTTAGTGACTTCTATATAGCCCCAGTGCTCCCATCATGCTGGGAGCACAGGGACGATGCAGAAGTCACCAACTATGCCTCCATGTGCAGAAGTCTCACACACCAATGCTAAAGCAGTGGGTCAATTTCCTACCTTCCGTGTATATGCATCTGGGTGCATTGGCTGGATCTTTAATGTTAATATCAAACCTACGAAACAGGCATAAGAAGTGCAAGATCCATAAACGGGCAGAGGGGGCAGATGTACCAATGAGACAGAACTTCATCTAAAAAAGAAAGCACAGATGCCAGTCATAAACTGAATGATCTGTCTATAATATGAACAGCTCTAACCTCCAAGCGAGGCCACGTCAGTCTGGAGCCACAACTGAAACTTCCTGTTAACGTGGACAAAGATATATTTCACAAATGTGCATTCCACCTATTGACCCTGTCCGCCTTCACTTCTGAAGCCCAATTGGAAATATACAGAACATTACTGAAACTTTTCAGAAAGCATTCTGGGGTCCGTGTGTTCACTGTAAACGAACAGGGCATTTAGAAAATGCCTTTGTCTATTCCTATGCAATACATCTATCTGCTAGCCTTGCCCACTTTGCAAATGGTTCACCAAACAAATACTTTAGCAATATTGTTCTTGCATTGCACACAGCAATGCGCTAGCACTATTATTAAAACAGTAGCAGAAGAGCAAAAGAATTCACAAATATATGCAATATTTTGTTACACAAGGTAAAGCATTGACGTCTCAATTGCCAAAAGCCCATCTCGTTCAAACACGAAAGTTCATAGGTAAGCAAAGACGACAACAAGATTGGCTGAAATTCTAATGTAACAGCACCGTTTATTTCTACATTTGCCACTGATTACATGTGTTTCATCACTATCTGTTAAACTGTGATTGGGTGGGACTTCACACATAAAAGATGTTTTATCAGCCTGGAGGAGTTCCTTAGATTTCTCTGAAGACTACGCCAATATGAACAACAGAGTGGAAGAGCCAGGAGGAGTGCTGACCCATGGGATCTTTACCAGCTTGGGTCAGAAAAGCACACAGATTTAATGAGAAGGCCAAAACTGTAATTCTCGTCTTTGGCCCCATGATTGGCATTTTGCCAATTTTCAAAATTTCTGATTGTAAATGCGTGCTTCAATAATTTGGATGCCAAACTAACACAGAGCTGAACTCCCTTGCAAGCCAGCAGGAACAGCTTTCAGATGCCTTCACCATGAGATAGCAAAGTGCACAAGGGGCAACAAATTGGAAATGTGCCCATATTTCCAAATTCGATTTTTATTTTACTTTCCAATATTATGTGGGCTGAACTAAGCCAGTGTTACCACTTTTTATGTTTATTTTCCATGCGAGAACGATTAAGAGACACCATGATGTATTTTAGTTAGGTTAACCATTCAATCTTCCCTGTGCTGGTGACACACTGAGTTTAGGGAGGTACTGCGTTTCGACACAGTGTCCATATACAACGTGTGTTGTCCCTCGTACCGCTGCAGCCAGGATAAGTGGATCCATCAAAGCTCAGAGGAAGGGTGTGAGAAATCCTTTGCAGGGTGCATGGGAAAGGTTTTACCTATAATCCGTTTTGATCCAGGACACAGTTTTTAGGCTGTTCTTAGTCAACTACCCATGGAAACAACAGTCCTTTTGACTGGGTCTTTAACCCATTCCACCTAATGAACTATATAGAAGTTGGTCTGCATAACTACACCGGACCTCTGGCTTGCCAATCCACAGCATCACAATTAGGCATATATATTTAGGTTTACTGGGCCACAATGGCTACATACACACTTGTGATTGATAGTAGGTAGTTTTTTTTTTTTTTATTTTAATGATTTTTATTGTTAAAATATTGATTTTGATACAGATATCAACAGGTTACAGACTTTGAATAAAACAAGAACCACAGAGAAATGACATAGTAAGTGATTTTGATCCTTTGTAATATTATTTCTATAAGGCTAAGTAATTTGTTAAATTCACTTGCGAATATAATATGAACTATAATAGATATAAACCGCATTAATATAACATGTAGTTTAGAATTGATTATATCACAGGTCTGCAACGAGTGATTTATATGTAGTGAGAATAGAGATTTGGGGGGAGACGTACAGGGAGACAGACTAGAGACATATAAGGATAAGGAGGGAAGAGGATAGGGGGGGGAATGGGTATATTGGATTATTTCATCAAAATAATATAATCATTTCAAACATTATCAAGTTCTAGCATTTTTGAATATGTATGGAAATATGAATAATGATGCTAATATAAGGGTGTAGATTTATGTACCATGAGCAGTTGCATTAAAACAGTTAAGATACCTGGTGAAAAAATACCATTTAGCATTATATTTAGGAATTGTGTTGTGATTATTGGCCATGCACATCTCTAGTTTGTGAGTGTTACAAATAGTGTTCCACCAGATTTTGGTGGAAAGTAAACTAGAGTCTTTCCAGTTAGCCGTAATACATTTTAAAGCTATACAGATGAATAAGTCATAAAGTCTTGCAGAGTCAGATGGGAAATAAGTTGTAATGGCTATACTTCCTAAAAATATGTTAACAAAGGAAAAGGGCACATCAACACAGAAGATACATTTAAGAAGCTTCCAGATTTCCTGCCAAAATTTAACAGTAAATGAACATTCAAAAAACATATGCATATACGTGGCGGGAGATATGCCACATGACCAACATTTAGCATTATAATTCGGATTAGACTTAGCCAATTTGGCTGGAGTAATAAATGCTCTGTGCATGAAGAAATAATAGTGTTGTGATATATTTGCTGATACCGATATTTGTTTGATTTTAGCAAACAGACGATGCCATATTTCATCTTCAAACATGAAGCCCAAATCAAGTTCCCATTTCAGACGTATAGGGCAAATCTTAAAATTTGAGGTGAGCATATTGTAAATTTTAGAGGCTCGAACTTCACCACCCTGTGGTAAGGTGCATTAGTCTAAGGGCATCAGGAGTAAGAATTTCATTGGAAAATTGGGCAAGTGCATCAAGGCAGGAATTAATTAAGTTGTTGTAAAATTGAAAGTCTTTCTTAGTAATGTTAAAAATGGTGGAGAATTGCTGAAAGGAAAGGACATACGTGTCATCTATAATCTGTTGGACGAATCTGATACCCTTTTGAATCCATGTTTTGCGGTTAAGGATCTTGTTATTAATTACTATGTTCTTATTATGCCATAATAGTGGGGAAAGATGCTTACTAGGAGTTATAGTGTGAGGAAAAAGAAAGGTTTGTAGAGCAGATATTGAAGCTTTAATAGGGTCTGAAATCTTTTTAGTTGAATGTTTGAAAATGTATATGTAGTCCGTGATTTCGTGTGGTAAAACTACTTGTTTTTCTAATGTACACCAGGTTGGGATATCAGCGGATATAGGATCAATGAACCATTGACGAGATTGTTTTATAAGAAATGCATGATGATATGATTTAAAGTCAGGGAATCTTACTCCCCCCATATCATAGGGGGCTTTCAGTTTCGTCAGGGCAATTCTCTTACTTTTTCCTTTTCCCCATAGAAAATGAAGTAGTATAGAGTAAATGGATTTGAAAAAGGAAAGGGATAATGGGACGGAGAGAAGTTGCAGATAGTATAGTATTATGGGAGTAAGCATCATCTTGATAGTATCTAAGCGACCCCACCAGGAGAGGTATAATGGAGACCATTTGGATGTTAGATCCTTGAGGGTGCCCAGTAGTGTTTCAGTGTTGAGTTTGATCGTATTTGGGATAGTTGGGGCAAAACGAAGACCTAAGTATTTGACTGAGCTATTGCACCATTTGAGGCCAAAAGTGACGATATCATGTTTAAGGCAGTATGGATTTAAGGGCATAATTTCTGATTTCTGTGTATTTAATTTATATCCTGATACTTGACCGAATTGTGATAAAATACTCAAGAGGTTGGGAATGTGAAGTTTGGGGTTTTTAATTAATATAAGAATATCATCCGCATATGCAGCTATTTAATTTATTGAAGCACCGACTTGAATTCCTGGGATGTTTGTGGTAGATCTTATTGATTCTAGAAGTGGTTCAAGAGAGAGGATATATAGTAATGGTGAGAAGGGGCAACCTTGACGCGTTCCTCTTAGTAAGTGAAAGGAGGAGGAAGTTTGACCATTTAAGTAAATAGCCGAATTGGGGGCAGAGTAAAGCAGTTTGACCAGTGAAATAAATTTTTCACCACAACCATGCCACCGTAGAGTTTGAAACATAAAATTCCAGTCGACACGATCGAAAGCTTTTTCCGCATCTAATGCAATGGCCGCATAGCCTTGTGTGTCTTTTTTGTCATTGGCAGCAAGGTTGATGGCGTTTAATAGGAGTCTTGCATTAGAGGATATATTACGTCCTTTTACATATCCTGTTTGGTCTGGTTTAACTAGACTTGGGAGTGAGGATTCGATTCTATTGGCAAGTATTTTGGCAAAAATTCTGCTTTCAATATTGATAAGGGAAATGGGTCGATAGTTACTAGGAAGAGTAGGGTCCTTGTTAGGTTTTGGAAAAATGATAAGCAAAGCTTCAGAAAATGATCCCGAGGAACATTTTTGTGAGATAAAATATGAAAAAAGGTTTTTGAGCTTAGGTGTTAAGGATTGAGAGAATGTGTTATAGAATTCAGTAGATAGTCCATCAGGGCCTGGTGCTTTTCCTTTTCCGAGGCCATGGATGGCTTTGGTAATCTCAATAGACGTGATGTCTTTTTCTAGATGTGATAGATCAATGTCAGGGTAGGTGGTTCTACTGATGTTGTTCAAAAAGGAATCAATGTTTTCTCTGGGAATAGCGCATTCTGGAGTATATAGTTCCGTATAAAATCTTCTAAAGCATTCCAATATTTCATCAGGCCTATGATGCATCTTGCCCAGCTTATCTTGAATGTGAGAGACTTGAACATTTTCTTTTTTGGTTTTTAGATAAGAGGCTAACATTTGACCTGCTTTATTAGAAGTTTGATAGATCTTAGTTTTATACTTAAGAATGGTTCCTGCCGCCAACTCAGTAATTTCTTTATTGATTTCAAAGCGTATCTTAATGACTTGTCGTAGATTGGCTGAGTTAGTGTCAGTATAATAATGTTGTTCTGCAATTGTGAGTTTAGAGTAAAGATCATCGAGATGTTTTTTCCTAATTTTTTTTATTCTTGCCTGATAGGGCCATTATGTGACCACGAAGGGCCGCTTTGAAAGCATCCCAATTATTGACAGTGGAGGTATCTTGATCTTGGTTTTCGTTAAAGTATTGTTGAATGAAAGCGTTGATGGATTGAATAGATTTAGGATCATTTAAAAGAAAATTGTTAAGTTTCCATCTGGGAGAACCCTTTTTCATATCTGTAAGGGAGAAGGAAGTAATGACAGGAGCGTGGTCTGAAATAATGATATTGGCAATCTTTGAGTCTATAATGGATCCCGAAAGAGTTTTTGTAGCAAAAATATAATCAATACGTGACAATGTGTTGTGTGGGGGAGAATGGTAGGTATAATCCAAATGTGAAGGATGAGATATCCTCCATGAATCAATTAGTCCTGTCTCTCCTAGACAATTTATAAAGGATTTGTGAGTTTTGTTGGGTTTGAATATGCAACTGGATTTTCGATCCAAAAAGGGGTCAAGAACCTGATTGACATCGCCACACATTATCAGGTTGACGAAATCATTTTTCAAAATCATTTGTTTGATATTAATCCAAAAGGAGGGATCTGGTAGTGTAGGTCCGTAAATGTTGAGAATTGATAATTGTGTCGTGTCAATTTGCAGTTTCACCCAAACCCATCTACCATTTGTATCTGCATCTTGGGCAAGGATTTTGTAGGGTTGTTTTTTGCTAATAAGTATCGCGACACCATTTTTCTTGGATAAAGCTGGGCTAGCAACAACTTCCTTCACCCAAAGAGACTTGAGTTTCATTGATTCTTTGAGGGATAAGTGTGTCTCTTGTAGACAAGCTATCGTTGGTTTAAATTTATTTAAGTGAGATAGTACTTTACATCTTTTCATTGGATTCTTGCAACCCTTAATATTCCATGTTATGCATTTTAATATCATCTAGCTGGCGGAAATTTGATATTCATACATCTTATAGCTATCGTACAAAAATACACATATACCATTGTCATTCGATTGAAATAATGTATACACCAATATTTGTGCTGAAGGAAGGAACATTGAGGGTCAGGGAAGGGAGATAGGGGTTTGATCACATCTTGACCGGTAGTATACCATGACGAATGAATGAATTTGGGGATCAAACAGGACATGGGATAAGGAGTTGAGGGGATATATATATGGGGGATAGGAAACGCCTACCGAGTCGCTAACTAGGAAAAAGCGACTACCTGTGGAAGATGGACCCAAAAGAGCGCCCACCCCACATAGTTAATATCAATGTAAATTCAAAGCATTAGGTAATTAGATACTTATGTATGTAAAAGTCAAGTGATGGAGATCCAGTTTCAAGTAGTAGATGAATTAGAGGCCGCCGCTGGAGAAGAGGTGTCCATGCTCTCATTTTTGATGGATTGTATGAAGAGCCTTAAGTCAGCGGGATCATCATAGACTGCAGAGCGTCCTTCGTATGTAACTTTAAGGAGCAAGGGTGGAACAGGCCATATCGGACATTAAGTTGTTTAAGAGCAGGCCGGAACGCCAAAAAGACCTTTCTTCTTTGTGCTGTACTTCTGGCAACATCCTGTGAGATAAATAACTTGCTGCCATGCCAGATTAGAGATTTACGTTCTTTAACTGTGGAGATGATAAGTTGTAGTTGAGAATATTCCAAAAGGTAAAATATGAGGGTTCTTGGTGGGTGACGAGCTGAGGGAGAGATTGAGGGTTGACCTATCCTATGGGCTCGCTGTATATTAAAAGTAGTTTCCAAAGGCAAATGTAGTATGGCCGGTAGGAATTTTTGTAGGAAGGCAATGGGGTCCGTGCCCTCAGCTCCTTCAGGAAGGCCAGATATGCGTAGGTTATTACGCCTACTTCGATTTTCCAAATCTTCGTAGTTCTTTGATGGATTTCTCCATTTGTGCTACCTTAGGTGATAAATCTTCAAGCACGCCAATTCTTTTCTCTGCCTCATCTACTCTGTTGATAACTCCCATCCACCTTTCATCCAGTTGCTGTAACTTAATGTTAGTGGTTTCCATAAAGGGTTTGAGTGCCCTTATTTCAGCAAGAATGGTTTCAATAGCGGAGTCTGAGGTTCTAATTGGAGGTGGTGAGTCACTTTTGGGTCTTTTTAGAGTAGTTGAGGAGGCGGTGGCGTCTTTGGTAGAGGTACCATTTTTTTGGGTTGCTTTGCTGGTTGCCATATCTGAGAAGATGATAACTTGTACAAGTAGTTATGGCTTGTAATTCTTTGTAGAAGATAATTATGCTGATGAGTAGTATATAATTATTATATCCATATTATTCGCAAAGCTTGCCTCTGACCTGGAGAGACCAAAACGTGGAAAAGCCCAGAATAATAAGGAATATACTACCGGAGGTTGCAATGGATTTGTTGTTTAGAGCTGTTGTCCATAGATAGAGGTTTGGACCAGTGGAGCTGTAGGAATAAACCGGCTGTGTGGTTATAATCCTGTTTAACAGTACAATATCGGTAATTTGCAGCAAGAAGGTATGGTAGTGAAGTAAAGTCCAAAGGAGAAATGGGTTTATGTAGAAGGGAGATTGACTGACGTGCTCAGTTTTGTGATTTTCTGTGTAACTTTGTAGAGTAGCCTGTTCGCCCCTTTAATTAGTTTTAGCTTCCTTATTAAGGTTGGAGATCCGTGTTGCCTCTATTATAAAACAAACTTTTCAGTCTTTCATGTTAATTTTAAAAGTGTTTTTTTTTTTTTTTTTTTTTTTTTTTTCTTTTCCCTCCTAAGCCTTTTCCATTCAGTATGCTTTTATATAAAATGTTAGTGCGTACGCTTAAAGGCTGTTTCTTACTGTATGGTTGTTACTTTATCTTCCAGCAAGTGGCGTTCTCATGGAAACGTGCTCGAAGTCAAGGCCCAGCCTGCGGTGTCAGCTGATGAAGAACGCCGCACCTCTCCTCACGAGGGGCGGTTCGCGTTCCGACGTCCTTCCGATGCAGAAGTCCTTGATAGAAGCCTGCAGCGTATGAAGCCCTTCCTGACGCCGGAGCCGCGGAGAAGTTCCACCGAGTGCGAGCGGGATGTTTATAACGCTCGGAATGAAGAATAAGGTAAGTTTTTATAATATATTATGTAGCCTAATGCTATTTTATTTTTATGTGAGGCGGAGCCGATCCCTTATGCAGCCATCTTGCCTCGGCGCCTAGCCACGCCCCCCGATAGTAGGTAGTTTTAACATTTTAGAAGAGTAGGATGCTGGGTATTGTTATGAATCTCAGAAATTCGTCCCTTCTCCCGAAAGGGGGAGCCCCCCACTCCCCGTGAGGCTAGGGAGGTGAATACGCTACCTGGGAGTAGAGGCAAGAGAGCTCACTGGAAGAGACTCCCCCTTTGGGGTCAAGGACTCCCATTCCCAAGAACTCCTCCCTAGAGAACCTACCAAGTGCCAATTTTAAGACCTCAACATCTGTTAAGAAAAGGCCAATATGTGTTATTGCCAACCCACAATACAAAACCTCTGCCAACTCCCATTCCACTGGCACGAAGAAGAGGTCGTATGGAGGAGACTAGAATCCACCCAAGAAAGAGAAAGAGGACCAGATTCTCATGCAGGGGAAGCCTCACAGCTACCTCAATCCAAAACATGGAGGCGCCTGGGGAAATGAAAAAACAGCTCCCGAACTTCAAAACAAACACATGCCGACTACAGAGAGCTGCAGCAGAGACGAGACACCTAGCATCCTACAGCTGTGAAGTACCAAGAGGTATTGGGTGTGCCACCGCCAGTAGCAAGGACAAAGGAGGAACAGAAGCAGGATGAACTGCATCCCGAAGCCTAAGAGGAGAAAGATGCCGAGATTGGTGGCGCGACCACGGGAGGTTTGTGGTGGGGATGTGGGCTCCAGATATCGCAGAGGCTATTCGATATACACCGGTGCTCGATATATAGCGAGCGCCATACAAGACAAGCAAAGGAAGAAGAAACGTATGAAGGAAAACGAGAAACCAGACTGAGAAAAAAGGAAGCCGATCCTCACCAAACGAGAAAACCAGTGATTTAACCCAACAAACGAAAGGTAATGGGGATAACGGGACACACCAGGAGGAGTGAGTGATAACTATTATTGGAATGCTCATATTTGTCACAATCAGAGAGAAACCCTAATAAGAGTGAATGAGAATTGCTAGGGTTTTTTTGTTAAGCGCTGTGACAAGACTTTAGAAAGCCCACCTTGGGTGAATAGGGTTACACCGATTAGGTTTAGCCTGAACTACCCAAATGTTTGATAGCAATGGCTGAGCAGCCAGGCTTGGACTGGGAGGGCTGTAGTGAGGCACACAGAAGAACAAGTTACTTCCTTACCTGGTAACTTTCTTTCGATGGGATGTTCGGACGACGTATTCCACATCTATGACAGGTAATCACCACAGCTGTGCTGCTTTCTAGGTCTCAAAGGATAAGAATGTAAAGGCTCAAACGGAGCTCCTATTAGGAATATTAAAACCAGGTTCAAATCCCAACCGGGCACCTGGAAAGGCGACACATTAGTGAGCCCTTTCAGAAACTGAGAAATCAAAGGAATCTTAAAATAAGAACAATCCTCAGACGAGCGCTTAAATATGGACAGCGCCGCCAGGTAACCTTTAATGGTACCCACTTGCAGGCCCTTGTGGGCTAACGAAAGCAAAAAAGACAGAACCACAGGAATGGCACATGAAAAAGGATCCACATTCTTAACCCTGCACCAGTCGCAAAACTTTCTCCAACGGCAACGGTACAGGGACTTTGTTGCAGGCCTTCTGGCCGAAAGCAACACCTCCATCACATCTTCAGTGAGGTCCCAATCCTTATACCTCAACCTTTCAGAAGGCAAGCATGAAGGTTGAGAGACTTGACCTCTGGAAGGAGAACCCGACCCCAGGATGAGAGCAGATCGTCTCGGTAGGGAAGACGGCGTGGAGGGAAGATGGGCATGTCGAGAAGGTCCGGGTACCACGTTCTCCTGGCCCATGCCGGAGCAATAAGGATCATTCGGGAACCGAAACTCCGTAAACTCTGCAGCACTTACGGAATGACGGGGACTGGAGGAAACGCGTACACCAGTGGGAAGGACCACTCCACTATGAACGCGTCCCCTAATGCTTCTCTTGGAGGAAATTCACGCGAGCTGAATCTTTCACACCTCTGGTTGGCACTGGTGGCGAAGAGATCCACTTCTGGGGTCCTCCAAAGGGCGAGGATCTCCAGGAGAATCTCCTGAGCCAGCTCCCACTCGAGAGGCCATGCTCGGCCTGCTCAGAGCGTCCGCCGCCTCGTTTTCGTCTCCGGCCAGATGAACTGCCTAGATCGAAATTTCCTGCCGGATGGCCCAGAGCCAGAGCTGCATCACCTCTCTGCACAGAGGAAGATACCCTGCCCCCGCCCCCTTTTTGTTGAGGTAGTGCATGGCCGTCAGAATCAGGACATTCTTCCCCCGCACACACGGCAGAAAAGCCTTCAGGGCTAGACTGATGGCCCTCAGCTCCAACAGATTGATATGGAGTCTGGACTCCGACGGAGACCAACGACCGTTGACTGTCAACTCGTTGGCATGAGCTCCCCATCCCGTGAGGGATGCGTCTGTCACGATCGTCACCTCCGGCCAGGGTAGCCAAAATGGAGCCCCCTTCATCAGATTGTCTTAGACGGCCCACCACAGAAGATCCTGGGCGACCGAGGGCAGCACCGGAACGGGATCCGACATCCTGCTGGCGGACTGTGACCACTGCATCTTGAGAGCCCACTGCAGAGATCTCATCCACAGCTTGGCCTCTGGCACCAGGAGAATGCAGGATGCCATGAGGCCGAGCAACCTCAAGAACTCGAATGCCAGGAGACTCTGGGCATGTTGAAACTTGTTCACCATCTGCAGAATGTGAGAAGCCCTCACCTGGGGAGGGGAAAACAGCCCCAGGGATGTGTCGAGCACTGCTCCGATGTACTGGAGCCGCTGGGTAGGTGTCAAGTGGGACTTCGTTAAGTTGAGGGAGAAGCCCAGCCTGTGAAGGGAGTGGCAGGTGACTGACAGATGATCCAGGACTTGCTCAGGAGAGTGCGCCCTGATCAACCAATCGTCCAGGTAGGGGTAGACGTGAATCCCCCCTTTCCTGAGATACACTGCCACCACCACCATGAGCTTGGTGAAGACCCTCGGGGCGGAGGTCAATCCGAACGGCAGGAACCGAAACTGAAAGTGCGAGTCGCCAACCGCAAACCTCAGGTACTGCTTGTGCTTGGGATGAATCGGCACACGAAATTAAGCGTCCTTGAGGTCGAGAGACAAACCAGTCCTGAAATTGAAGGGCCTGGAGGGCTCGAGAGAGAGTAACCATCTTGAACTTGTCCTTCCTGAGGAGCTTGTTTAAACCACGCAAGTCAGTGATGGGTCTCAATCCCCCGTCTTTTTTCGGGATAAAAAAATATGGGGAATACCATCCCTTGTTCTTCTCCGCTAGAGGCACCAGTTCTATGGCGCCCTTCTCCAGCAGTGATTTGATTTCCTGCGCAAGGAGAAAATCCGGACTCTTCAAAGAGAGATTCCCTGGTGGATTGTCGTGAGGCCTCTGCCAGAAAGGAAGACAGTAGCCATGGGCTATGATCTCCAGAACCCACACATCTGAAGTAATGGCACGCCATTCTACAAGATGCTGCGCCAGCCTTCCCCCAACCGGCGAACCATGGGACATGGCCTCATGACTGAGCTGAAGCGGCTGTGGCAGTGCCTGAGGGCAAAGAGGCAACTGCTCGAGCGGCCTGGTCACCTCGAGTACCCTGTTTTCCACCTCTGGTACTCTGTTAGCCCCTTTGACTTGCAGCTCCCCTCGATCTACCAAAGGTAGAGTAGTATGGAAAGGAACCTCCCCTCCATTGCTGTCCCGTAGGACAAAAAGGCGGAGGTTGGCGGACTGCAGCGCTCAACGACTTCGCTGCAGCCTTTGAGGTCTGCAACCTCTCAAGGCTCTCGTCAGCCTTGCTGCTAAAAAGATGTTCACCATCAAAGGGCATTTTGAGAAGCCGGGCTTGTACATCAGGAGCAAACCCTGACTTCCGCAACCATGCAAATTTGTGCATCACGGTTCTGGCCGCCATGGACCGGCTGACACAGTCTGCCAAGTCCAGTCCCGATTGAACAGATTCACACATGGCATCCTTGCCATCCGGAACAAGGGCAAGAAAGCCATCCCGTTCCTCCCCTTTGGGAATATGTTCAGCCGCCAACGAAACAATTCCACAGAGTGTGAGTGAAACGTGCTAAGGCATACACGGAGTTGGCTGCTTTCAAAGCCATACCACCTGAAGAAAAGACTTTCTTCGCCCAACCGTCAAAACGTTTGTCGTCCCCATCAGGAGGGATGGCAGGGTACGACGCCTACTTTGCTGGGGCCGTAGCCGCCTGCACCACCAAACTCTCCAGAGTAGGGTGCATGGACAAGTAGCCGGGGTCGCCACTGGCTGGCCGGTACTTTTTCGGCAACTACTTACCCACTGCCGGGAGACTCTCCGGAGCAGTCCAAGCCACCGCCACCCTTCTTTGCAAGGCCATATGGAATGTCAGTACCGGGTCAGTTGTTGGACCTTGGTCCAAGATTTCTGTCAGGTCATCCGGCAGAAAATCCACTGGTGGTGCAGACCACCACAAGTACTCCGTCACCCTCGACATGAGCCGCTGGTACAAAGACTCCGCGTGCGTGCCAGGCTCAGGCCTGCCAAACTTAACCTCCGGTGAGGTGTCCAGACCACTGGCGTCGTGCAAAGACTGACGCAGGTCTTCCAACTGGCTATGACCAGACAATAGGTCGTCAGGAACCTCATCAGGAACCAAACCTTCCTCAGACCCTTCCTCCACCTCAGAAATATAATCCAGAGGCTGGACAAATCCCTGGAAGAGGGCCTTCCTCTGAGTTTCCACCGATGCACGGGGTACCTCTGGTAAAGCCTCCACAAAAGGCGTCGGCGGATTCAGCATAGACGTTGAGCGTGGCATTGATGGCTTCGACACAGGCCTTGAGGGCGGAGCCCCGAGCGTGTCCTTCGATGGCTTCGGCGCCGATGACTTCCTCAGAGGCAGAGCCTCGACAGAGTCCCTCGACGGACATGGCGCCGATGACGTCGACGTCTTCTTAGAAGACCTCACAGGATCCACCGGTCTCAAGGGCGTCGAGGACCGGGACCTGGAGCAGACATGGCTAGAGCGATCCACCTTGTCCGATCGGGACCTGGAAGGCTCCCGATGATCGCGCCGACCGCCCGAGCCCAAAAGCGTGCGAGCGGTGGCCATAGCACGTTCCCTGCCAGCTTCTTTCGAAGGCGCGGACGAAACGGAGACCTGCGATTGGAAAATCGCCATCATCTCCGTACGAAATGCATCCCATTCCGAAGGAGAGGAATGTTTGTTGGGACAAGCAACCCGCCGTCTGGCGGAGTCCTCAGACGAGGAAGGCGACCGGTGACGGCGCTTCCGCAAGTGCCTCAAAGAGACAGAGGAATGGCGGGAACCACTCCGGGACCGAGACCCACTGGACTTATGCCGATGTCTCGGAGAGTCGCCCCTCGAATCGTCGGTCGAAAGCCCAGCGACTTTCGGGGTTTGGAAACCCTACCTACAGAAAGCTTCTTCTGCTCCTGCAAGGCCTTCAACATTAGCGACTGGCAATCGTCACAGTCATCGGTGGCGTGATCCTTGCTGAGGCACCAGAGGCAGATGTCGTGCGGGTCCGTAAGTGACATCTTGGAACCGCAGACCCGACACTTCTTGAATCCCGACCGTGCGGTCGAAGAAGACGAAGACATGGTATCTTCACAAAACACCAAGTTCGAAGAACCGATAGAAGTAACAGAAGAACCGAGGCGTGCCAAGATCTCCGAAGCAAACACGTTCGCGGAAAAAGCAGAACTGAGGCTACGGGCGTTGTGCGTCCTACTTCTAACATTCTGTGACGTCGGCTCGACGGAGGCCCTAGAGGACGCAGATGCCGAAAATGTTCCGAAGCAGCACTGCTGTGGTGATTACCTGTCATAGATGTGGAATACGTAGGAGGAACCAATCCTTTCGAACTCAGAGCATACACTTAGTTCAAGTAAACGTACACACTAGGAGTTATATACAAAATGTGTATTTATGTATATACACCAAGTCTTGTAGCATTTAAGGAAGGTAAGTACTATCACACAATAATATATTAGGTTAAGTACTTCAGAATAGCTATAAATGGCAACAAATCACAAACAAACCTCCTGAAACATATATGCAAACTTATAGAAACTTTATTAACTTTTTGTAACTTTAGCTTTGCTGATCTCAAAGTCCAACACTGTCTTAGGTGAGTCTCACAAAGTCAGAGGGGGCACCAGTGACCAAGGCCGAGGAAGACAAGGCAAGAAAAGCAGAGTTCAAGAATCAAAGGGGTATAGTTCAGCAGAAACTCTTCACATTTGCAGGTTGGTAACAGTCAGGTTTACTTTGGCAAGGAAATGTACAGTTTCCCTATCCGGATTGCCCCAAGGACAAGTGTCCCAAAGCAAGGTAGAGCACAGTGAGTTGTCCATCCCAATGTAGCTGAAGGTAGGCCGTGGAGGGGTGCAAAGATTAGCTAAATGCAGCACCCAGGAGCAAAAGAATAGTGCAGAAAGGCCCAGGAAAGTACCTAGAAGCGGGACAGTACCTTTTTCAATGAAGAACACAATGGCACAGGACTGTCCCCAAGGTGAGGCGACAGCAGACCCCGATTTTGGTTTCTTGCCCTTGGCGGCTGAAGAAGGAACAGCCGGTTGCACTCATGCCATTGGATGCCAAGCAGAGGATCTTCGCAGTACTGACTTGTTGGAGCCCTTCCCAGGCTTTGGTACAGAGACTGTTGCCGCCCGGCGGACTTCTCTGGTTCTCTGCCCTCGACTCGGCTGAGGGGACGTGCCGGAGCGGAGTCACTGCAGTCCCAGAAGGATGCCCACAAGGCCTCAGTCGAAACTGCGCTTCACAAGACGATGCACGCAAAAAGGCACAGGTCACAAAGTATTGGGAGATTGCAGGCCCGGGAGGTCACAGCTCTTTGAGGGACGGCGCAAAATGCAGGTGTTCTTGAGACTGGTTAGGCCCACCAGTACAGGGGAGGAAGTTGTCTTCAGATCATCTTTTCTGTCGCTCAGAATTGGGGGTTGGGCAACCGTCACTAAACAGGTCTGGTGGTCGCTTGGAAGTTGCTGGAGATGTCCTATGAATTCCTCTGTGGATCTTCAGTACAGTGGTCGACTCGGTTTCTGCTACAGGACCCTCACCTTTTATGCAGGAAAACTGGCAGAGCCCACCAATCACCAGACATGCATTCATTCAAACTTGGGGGTGGCTGTCCAATGGGACAACCAGCCTCCCAGCATAAACTGGTTCCAGGAAGGCACACTGCAGTCCAAAGACATGGGGAGTTTGGTCCCCTACCCCACTTCCTGTGCTTTAAGGCAGAGAGTCTTGGCAGGCTTTCCAAGGGAAGCCCACCAAAGACAAAACACCCATCAAGACCTCCCCAACCCATTAGGTAAAAGAAGGCCCAAGAAAAAACAAGTCCTCAAGAACAGCCAAGATTGTAGGCAAATGGTGACCCTAAACTCCCTTACCACAGCTGCAAAGTGAGCAAGTCCACAGAAAGTCGTGCAAAAAGGATGCACTGCCACCAACATGGCACATGAACTTGGAACAGTAACCAAGTTACTGGGAAAACGAGAAAAGGTAGACAGTTTCCCCTCAGCACTCCACTTAAGATCGGGTGTGCCAATCTCACAAAATAAAATACAGCAGGGGCAAAAAGTGTCACCCTCTCCTGGTACCGTGTTAACACAGGTAAAATAAAACGAGAAGCTCAAAGAGCTCGAAGCAACACTTTGTGCTGCAATAATAAAGGGTAGATGCCAGAAAAGATGGAAGAAAACATAACTCCATTAAGAAATACCAAAAAGAGGTCAAAAGGGTTCACTTGGCTAAAGTATATGAAAGAGTGAGTGTGGAAAAAGGTTCCCACTCACTCAGTAGAATCAGTCCAAAAATACAACAATCCAGCAAAAATGCTGGGTGACTCACCAAGTGGTGAAAGTTTCACGCAAAAAATAAAATCTACCTAACCAAGAATCATTATTGGAATGTTCATCACAGTCAAGAGAAGGAGAACCTAACCAGGGCAAATGAGAATCCTTATTGGAGTCCTCATACTCTTAGTACAAAGAGAAATATTGTAATGGTAATACCAAGAGAAGAGAAAGATATTAGGGGAAGTCTCCAATATGATTAATTCAAAGAATCGGCCAAAATAACCAGGTTACTCACCGTAGTGACCACCTTACTCCTAGTCCATAGTCCCCTTTCCTCCATACTTATGGGACATCTCACCGTCTTGTGGGACGGGACCGGAGCACTTTGTAAAAAGCATCCAAATTTTATTTTCATAAATGTGTCCTTCCTCTCTTTCTTGCGCGGGGCCCGGCACGCGGCCGTAACCCCGCCCACCTTGGCTCTGCCCTGCGCATTGCCCATCAGTCCTTTTCTATCGCCAGGTCAGAGACCTATTAGCAACAGAGGAACCTTATTAGAGGGGACGGCGGGCGGGCGTATGGAGGAAAGGGGACTATGGACTAGGAGTAAGATGGTCACTACGGTGAGTAACCTGGTTATACTCCTACGTCCCATCCCCTTTCCTCCATACTTATGGGAGATTCCCAAGCACCCGTAACAGGAACTAAGGGTGGATGGAAATACCCCTTACTGAAAAAGGTTGGGGAGGCCCAAGTAGCTGCCCTAGCGATGGACTCCCAGGGGACATATTTCTGAAAAGCAACCACGGCTGCCTTGCCCCGCAACAGGTGTGCATGAATACCCTTAGGAGGTTTCAGCCCTTGGACAGTGAAAGACTCCGTAATGCAGGCGGCGATCCACCGAGAAATAGTCGCCTTAGACGCCTGCTTACCCTGAGGGTTACCAAAAGTCACAAATAGTTGAAAAGAATTAAGCTTGGATGTTCTGTCCAGATAGAACTTAAGAGCCCTTCTGTCATCGAGACAATGCAGAACCCTTTCTGCCTCTGAGGTAGGGTTTGGAAAAAAGACCGGCAGGGAGATTGACTGATTCAGATGGAATTCAGTTACCACCTTCGGCAGGAAAGCAGGATTCGTCCGTAGGACTACCTTATCCTTGTGAAAGACCAAGAAGGGATGCTCCACCGACAAGGCCTGGAGCTCACTCACCTGCCTTGCTGACGTAACTGACCAAAAAGGACACTTTCCAGGATAGGTACTTGAGGTCCACCATGGCCATGGGTTCAAAAGGCTTGTGGCACAACGCCGTCAGGACTACATTTAGATCCCACGACGGGTGCGGACTACGAATTGGAGGGTAGAGGCATGTCAAGCCTGCCAAATGCCTCTTAACCACTGGGTTACACAGAGAATAAGAACATTGGTCCATAGAAAGATAAGCGGAGACCGCTGAAAGGTAAGTTCTGCATGACAGAACGTGAACACCCGTCTCTGCTAGGAAGGATACGAAGGACAGCACCGTGTCAATCGTAGCCTCCCTTGGGTCCAACTGCTTTCCCAAACACCAATGACAGAACCTGAGCCATTTACTTCTGTATTGGGATCTAGTCGAGGGTTTCCTGGCTGCCTGGATAATACGCATGTTATCCGCAGCCAAGTTAAGATGTTTTAAAGACTTGAACGCAGGCACCATGCCGCCAAGCTGAGCGATTGTGGGGAGGGGTGCCACATCTGCTGTTCCCACTGATGAAGAAGATCGGGGTCACTGATAACCTGATCGGCGGATACACCGACAGGTGTTGAAGTTCTGAGAACCAAAACCTGGCCGGCCACCATGGGGCTATGAGTAGAAGGGAACAGTTCCCCGAGTTCTTCAGCTTCCAAATTGCTCGATGGACTAGAGGCAGAGGCGGAAAGGTGTAAGCTCATGTTGTGCCATGGAATCTCGAGAGCATCCCCCAGGGAGGAGGCTCACAGTCCCCCTCTGGAGGCATACTGAGGAAGCTTCTTGTTTACCGCCATAGCGAAGAGGTCCACCTCTGGTGTGCCCCAACGCAAGAAAATTTATGAGAGGACCTCTGCCTTCAACTCCCACTCGTAGCTGACCACTGTCCGCCAGCTGAGGGCATCCGCTGTGACTTTCAGCTGGCCGAGGATGTGCACCGCAAGCAGCCAAACACCATGAAGCACAGCCCACTCCCAAATCTGGATGGACAGGTCCACGAGGGGGGGAAGACTTAGTTCCCCCTTGTTTGTTGATGTAATACATCAACACCACATTGTCCGCGAGTATGCGGACAACCTTGTTGGCTATGATCGGTCTGAACGCCCTGAGCGCTAGGAAGATCGCCAGAAGCTCTACATGATTTATGTGGAGGAGCTTGTCCTGAGGAGACCAGAGATCCGAGACCTGAAGATCTAACGTCGCACCCCACCCCAGGAGGGATGAGTCCGTCGTGATCGTCACCGTAGGGACTGGGTCCTGAAACCCCGCACCCACCGACAGGTTGCTGAGAGATGACCACCATTCCAGGTCCACTCTCATGGAAGCCGGAATCATTATCAGCTTGGAATCCGGGTCCACAGCCTACGCCAAGAACTCCGAAGATCCATCTGG
This sequence comes from Ambystoma mexicanum, assembly GCF_040938575.1. Lineage (NCBI taxonomy): Eukaryota > Metazoa > Chordata > Amphibia > Caudata > Ambystomatidae > Ambystoma > Ambystoma mexicanum. Next base: position 1,119,857,547 of record NC_090923.1, on the reverse strand, counting down.
GTCCGTCTCTTCTTGAGACGAGCAAGAGGAAGAGCCCACACGCACGAGGCCATGAGGCCCAGAAGCCTCTGGAACCACCGGCCGACATGCTCTCCGACTGTGCAAACATCTGACACGTGGCTAACAGATCTGCCATCCTGTCCCCGGAAAGGTACACTTTGCAGTCGATCGTGTTCCAGCGAAAACCCAGGAAAATCAAGTCCTGCGAGACAGTTATGGAAGATTTCCGCCAGTTCACCGACAGCCCAAGATGGAACAGGAACTGAAGATTGCCCGCTGCTTTCAACGGACAAGGGCTGCGTAAGAGCCAGTCGTCCAAATATGGATACACATGGCTACCCTGCAGACGAAGATAGGCCGCAATCACCAACACCTTCGTGAAGACAGGCGGTGCCGAGCTGAGGCCAAAAGGAAGCCCTCAAAAATGGAAGTGTTCCTCTCCCAAAGAGAAACGGAGATATCTCCTGTGTGGATTCCAAATCAGAATATGCCTGTACGCATCCTGAAGATCCACCACGCTGAGCCAATCGCCCATCTGCAAGGAGGCCCGTATCTGGTTGGGCGTGATCATCTTGAATTTCTCTTGGGATAGGAAAAGATTGAACTGGGAAAGGTCTAGGATGGTGCGCAGGTCAGCCTGGTTGGTTTTGGGCACCGTAAACAAGCGAGAGTAGAAGCCCTCCACTCATTCCCCGAGGGGAACGTGTTCCACAGCCCTGGGGTCCAGAAATTTCTGAACCTCGGCTTTGAGGGAGGTCGAGCCCGACAGCTGAAAAGGAGGGTTGAAGGGTTGGGTAGGAGTAAGCGGAAGCCCGTCCGAGTGACTGACAAGACCCATCTGTCTGCAGTGATGGTCTGCCACGCCTCCCAATGAGACGCAATGCGTCCTCCCACCAGGGTCTCGTGCAAGCGCTGAGAACCCTCATTTAGTAGGTTTGTCGGTGGTGTTGCCACCTGAACCTGAGGAGGAGGCTGAGGAGCGGGAGAAAAACCGAGTCCGTTGTTGCCTACGGCGGTTATTCCCCGAAGGAGTATCCACTCTGCGAGATTTCCAGTCGAGGAAGCTCCTAAAGCCAGAGGAGGATCGGCTTTGGGACAACGGTCTCTGGGTTTTGAAAGGGGTCTTAACAAGGACCGACAGGGACTTAGCTGTCTGAGTGCTATCATTCGTCTTGGTGAGCTCTACATCTGTTGTAGAATGAAAGAGCTCCTTACCATCGAACGGAAGGTGCAACACCTTGTCCTGCACTTCTTTTGAGAATTGCCGTGAGGTATCAACCCCCAGCATAAGGCCCCGTGCCGAGGTGTGTACGTGATGAGCCGCAGCCTCCAGGAGATCCTGGGCCAAGACCCTGGCGTCTGATAATCCCCCCCTTAAAGTCTTCCAGCTTCTCGACCAGGATGAACACCTCAAACTCCGATAGACCTTTCCACATCCGCATATTATCCCCCTGCCTGCAAGGCCGAGTTGGCGAAGATTTTTCTCCCAAGGGAGTCAAGGCGCTCGTCCTCCTTTCCCAGAACCTGAGTAGCCGTCATGGAAGAGGATGCTGCAGGCCTGGACTGCAAAGTGGCCGCAGCCACCACTGTGGAGGAGGGGGGCGGACAAGACGACAGGGCCACCTCTTCCGAAGAATGCAGCCTGTATCTCGCGTCAATTGTCTTATTGACGAAAAGTCCAGAGTGTGGCTTTTCCCAGACCCTGCGGCCCTCGGCCTGAACGTCCTTCTGCAAGAACAGGCCGGTACGCTCCAAAGGAGACAGGGTGAACGCCCCAGAAAGCACGCCCTCCTGCATCTAAGAAGCACATCATGTCCAATACCCGGTCATGAAAAGCTCTAATAGAGCGGGGCAGGTCCTTGTTGTCCTGATCGCCTTGCGCGTCATCCGACAGGTCAGGATCCTGCTGAGCCGTGTCGGGCGCTGTCTTGTCCACAGGGGACAATGGGGGCAAAGGCGGAAGAGTCGGGGAAGGCACCGTAGGCAAGGGAGGCGCTGGCGGAACCACCGGAAGAACGGGTGGAGCCGGAGGCACGGGCGGACATATCTCCCTAAAAAGCCCTTTGAAATATTCCCTCATGGGGTCGGTACGCATGAGCGTTTGAAAATTACCAAAAAAGGCGTCCTCCGGGGAATGCTTTGGAACCTGAGGAGGCCCCATGAGGAGGACAAATCCAGGGATGTAACAGGGAAGGGTGCCACACCGGTCCCTCCACCGACGTATTCACATAAATCAACGGTGCCGACCCCGCAGGCAACGAAACATTGTGCGGAAGGGGCATCCGGGCGTTCCAATCATAAACTGGCCCGAAAAGGATGCGCACAAGGAACTCTATGTTCACCCACGGAACCAAGCCCTACACCGGAGGCCGATGGTGTAGTTTTAGGGGTAGCACCCAAAATGGCCGCCGCGATCGTGGCGGGAACGGGCGCCATTTTGTCATCATCTGAGGGGAACTGCGGCACGTGAGGAAGTGAGGCAGGGGACCCCGTCGATGGATTAGGGGTCTTAACTTTAGCCTTAACATAAGGAACCTTGGCCGAGCCGGTACTATGAGGCCTGGAATGTTTCTGCGACATACCAACCGCCAAATTAGCCTTCCCAGGAAGGACCTCGGCACTGCCGGTAAAAGAAGAACTTTCCTTCTTTGCCCCCTCAACAGATCTGGTGTCGCCGCAAGAGCGGGAATGGTGAGAAACAGCCTTCACCGATAAGGCCTTATCAGGCCTCTCAGAATTGTTGGTAGCTTTAGCCTCTATACAAGGGACCTCGGACTCACCTCCGGTAACAGCCTTATCCACACGGGCCTCGAACATCCGTTCGGTGACACCAAGCCCTACCATGGCCTCGGGGCGCACCCCGGTCTTATTCTTGAGGGAAGCCGAAAGAGGCCTCAGAGCGAGCTCCGGTACCCCCACGACTCAGTAGAACTATGTCTACAAACAGCCCCCACAGGAGGGGCCTCGGAGTGCGCTCCGGTATCCACAGGCCCCTTACGGAGACCCTCTGAGAAAACTCTGGTACAATTATTAGGCCCAACGGGCACCTCAGGGCAATCCCCGGTGACAGAGCGATCAACGCTCCTCCCAGCCCGAGAGGAACCTGGAAAGGAATCCCACGGCAGGGGTGCTCTGAAAAGTAAAGAACTTACTGGGCGTTTTTTCTTCTGGTCGAACGCCTGAAAATGTGAAGGAGGAGTTTGTCGGAACACCTCCTCCCACCGCTCCAACCGACGTTGAAGTACCCGGACCAAAAGGGAGTCGCAGTAAAAACAGGAGTCCCAACGGTCATCCGGACCCAAACCCTCTAAACAAAGAGGATGGGGATCCACCCTCGCAAAGTGACGGTGACACGAACAATCTGGAATGTCTAGTTTGAACGACATAGACAGACTAGTACACGATCGCTAGCGAGAGCCAGAGAGGAAAAAAGGGAAGAAAATCTTCCGAGGATGCAAGTGCGTCCAGTCCCAAACGAGCGGAGAAAAGGACTGTTGGGCGAAGCATGGGGCGGAGCCAAGGTGGGCGGGGTTACGCACGCGTGCCGGGCCCCACGCAAGAAAGAGGAAGGACACATTTTTGGAAAAAAAATGTTGGATGCTTTTTACAAAGTGCTCTGGTCCCATCCCACAGGACGGAGAGATGTCCCATAAGTATGGAGGAAAGGGGACGGGACGTAGGAGTACTAAGAAACCTGAGAATAAGTTGGACTTTGTAGAAATAGACCCTGAAAAGGAGAAAAGGACACATAGCCCAGACGGTTATGAACTAAATCCATCAGGGAAGAACATAAGGATCAATTTTTATAGTAAAAGCAAGAGAATAAACAGGAGTCCAACACTCTAATAAAGGAACTGTATGTATTGATAAAAGTGATCACAGAAGAATATGTAAAGATCCTGCATTGAAAAGTGGCTAAAGACAAGTCATCAAAACTCAGGAGAAGGGAGCCATTCTCCTGGCTTTGAGTTGTTAAAATAGTGGTTGGGTCAGATAGAGTAGAGTTGGACGGTTTCATTTAGAGACATTCACTGATGACGGACAAGCACCTTAACTAGTTTTGTTAGGTAGAGATGCCTTGTAAAATACGGAAAGATGGGCTTTATTCCTATTCTTTAATAAGCACCGTTGTAGAAGGTCTCATCAGTGCCTGTGTCGTCCTACCTACCACAGTATCTACTGCACTACCTTATTGCTAATATTAAGAAATCTATTTTTAATGCTCATAGTATCTCTACAAGAGAATGAATATACATAAATGCTTAACAAGGGAGTGAGAGCATTATGAATTTATTTCTTTTTTTTAGCTCAGTGACACTATGGACGAGTGCAAATACTTGTTTGTTTAGTGATAAAACAGCACAGGGAAGATATTGATAATATCTAAGGTTTATCATGCACACAAGGGTAAAAAGCATTGATACATAGTTTCACCCATAAGGTGCACCCCTGAAAAAATTGCATTCCAATACTGAGACCGTCAGGTGCTCAGGGATAGTAGTTTCTCTTGCACTAAAGTCCAGATACCCAACTTTCTCCATAACCTTGCTTAGGGTACAGTACTAGTCTCTGCCCCCAAAACCCGCAATAGCCACAGGAGGGCATTTAGACTGCCTTTTGGTGAAAGTTCACTCTAGCATACAGGCTATGATGTAAACCTAGGGTGCAGAAGTTTTCCTAGCTGCTATGTGGGTTCAGGAAGATCAACCCACACCTGGATTAAAGGGCTTCTTTCTATTTCCCTAACTCCTAGAGATAGATGTGGTAGAGCAGGCAATACTATACTCCCAAGATGTGAGTAGAATGTTAGGAAAGTTTTAACAATTTGAAACTATCCTCTCCATAGATTTCTATGGGATACCCATTCTTTTTGATTGTTTTGAACCCTGTCCTGACTTTTAAGAGGAAAGTAAAGACTTATAATTTACTTCCCTTGCCTGTTTTGCTCATTCTTATGGGGCAATTCAATTGGGAGACATCGATGGTCACTGCAATCCAACAGCGGAAGACAAACCTTGTGACAGACAAAGAAGCTGGTCCTGCAGAGCCCCTCTTCCTGCTTGAGAATTGCAACTGCAGGGGAAGGTCTCTTGCCTCACTAGTCGAGGGTCTCTGGAGTCCCAAGTCGAACTCAGGATGGCGACCGAGACAGCCCAGTTGGGAGCTTGTCAGGCCACAGGGTTGTCTCAGACACTTCCAAAGGCAGGTTCCATCAGCAGGGATCTTGTTGTTCCCACCGGCCCGTAGCATGAAGCACTAATGTAGATTTTCAGGCGGGAAGACAAAGTAGCAGGGCTTTGCCAGGATGGTTCCTGAGGGCAGTGCTGGCTGGCTGTCACGACAATGCAAGGTCCATGCATAGAAATGCTTCTCATCAAAGGTATCTTGGCCGAAAGACGATGTCATGAGTGGCTGCAGGAATCCTCTCGAGTGGTGCGTGTGTGGTGTGTGTGGTCTGCTGAGGGAGAAGGGACCCCAACATGGTGGCAGAGGTTAGCATGGGGGGCATCCAATGGTGCTTCCTCTTCTTTGCCAAAGGCTGGTCGGAGACCTGGAGTACCCCAGGTGCCAGAGGCATCCTCATCTGGATCTCTGATACCAAGGTGTACAGGGTCGATAGAATATCCAAGGAAATGTCACTCTGATGAGAAGGAGGAATAGGTAAACTAGGCCCTGTGCAGTCATCATACTCTTCAACGTCCTTTGTTGACCGTATGCAAGGACTACTGGTCTTCGTCTGTGGACAAGACTTCCATGGCTTGGGCCAAGGCCTGGGGGGTCTGTTTTGGGGCCTCCTCGCCCCTCCCTTTCCCCCCCCCCTCGAGGGTCTTGAACAGGGGCCTCAGCCGGTTTCCCCATCTTCTGGTGTGGCAGCAGACTTCGCCAAAGTCACTATGGCGTTGTCTCACATTGGGGGGTAGGGACACCTGAGCTGCAGGGGCTACTTTCACAGGATCAGTGCCCTATGCAGTCTTGACAGTAGCAGCTGCCATCTCATTCGCCGACAAGGTCTTAGCCTGTGCAGATGGAGCCTGGCTTGGGCTGTTTGGCTTCCGTCCGCGGCTTCTCAGGCTTCTGACGAAGTTAAGCCGGGGTAGATTTCCTTTTTGCAGAGGAGCTTGATTGCTGGCTGTCAATGGAGGCGGAAGATGATGTTGATCACGCCCTGTTCACCTTGGGACCCGCTTCCGTGGTCAACCCGGTGGACTCAGACTTGCGGTTCTTGGCCTGACCTTGGACCCCCACAGATGTTGCACCCTTAAAGGACTTCGAAGACCGCTCCTCGAACCGGCCGGTCCTGGGTGAGGCATAAACCTGCTTGGAGCCACGCCGCCAGTCTACTGTGCCTGTCCCTCGTCTGCTTGGAGAGGCTGTGGCAAATTTTGCACTCCACGTCCTTGTGGTCCAGGTGCAGAGAGTAGAGGTATTGCAGGTGCTGGTCCTCCACAAACACGTTCTGTAGCCCACATTTGGCGCAGGGCCTGAAGAGGGACCCTCCCTCTTTCTCCTCCATCATGGTAGGAGGGTGTGAAGTAGGCCCGATGGCCTTCTAGAATCTTCGACGATCTTTGCCCTTGAGGGGCGCTGAACTTCACAGACAACTGATCCCTGCTGTCGGCAGATGGAGAAGAGAGCACACAGGCTCCTTTGAAACAAACAGAACTTTACAAATAGCTTGCAGAACAAACTAGAGGACTCCCAACACTGAAGAGTGCGGTAAAAACCTCAAGATGGCTGCCAGAGGAGGGGCTTAGGGAGAGGACTCTCATTGAATGGGGCAGTATGAACCAGAGGACAGTGAATGGTTTAAAGGAGAAATACAGTTGTTAAGTGAAAGTGAAACCATTTTTCTTTTACCGAGGATTCCCAGCCTGACGACAGGGAATATTCATGAACATGTGAATCCATGCCAGACCCCATGCTGGAGAAGTAGTACTACTTCCAACCACCATCCCTGAGACCGAAACACCTGATCGAAACCCAAACTACCCAGGATGGAAGACCTGTAGCGGGCCTTGGCAGAAGAAACCTTGTCAGCACTACAGCAGGAAGTCAGGGAGTGGCGAGAACCACGGGCTATTCCTCCCGCCTTCTTCAAAATTAAGACCCTGCCGCCTGCTTCAACTTTGAGAAGGTCACTGAAATGGCAGGGTGGCATGGAGGTAGTTGGGCCAGCTACACTGCCATGTTGTTGATCAGACACCCCCAACAAGCCTTTTCATCTCTCAACCAAGATGGCGAACCACAAATGAAGAGCTAAAGAGGGGTGTATCTTGAAACAACTGGGGCAGGACCAATAACATTACAGATTCAAGCTTTGTCACCTTTGCCAGGAAAATACCCCTACTGCTCCCATAACTATCGTACAGGTTAAGATTTCTCCTCAAGTGGATGCTGACTACAACGTTCAAGGAAGCGAGAGAGATGTTGGTTCTGGAGCAGTTTATAGAATTTCTACCTCTGTATTTGTAGAAAGTAATCTAGCAACTCCATGAACCTTCCCAGGAAAAGGCCATACAAACAGCAAACACACACCAATGAGCCATGTATGCTTGGGAAGCCAGCAGGAGGATCAAGACACAGACAGATGTAAAATCACCAGGTCAAGGAAGAGAAGAGAGCCCAACTACGAGAAGACAAGGGGTCAGCATACCACAGCATCTGGAGAGTACAAACATAACAGCTCCTTTACCCGAAGGAAGAAAAAAAACAGTACACTGCCCTGGCAGGACACCTTAAGATGATATGCATGTGGAAAACTCAGGCACCTAACCGATTCTGCCCCGAGAAGCTTAAAGAAGAACCTCCAGAGATCGGATTTCTACATATGGGATTCAGATTCCACGCAGAAACTGAAGCGCAAGTTGGGTCAATCAAAGAAGGAATAGAACCTTTTTCCACACTCACAGAAACGTGTACTCTTTGTATGGGTGTAATTTCTAAGACTCTCCATAATGTCTTTTAAAAGTTATCCTCTATGACAACTTTTTGGCAATAAGTGCCTATTGTTGCTGGGTTGCCCTGGGGCTCCCCTTTTAACTTCCTCTGGCTAACCTTGTGAGATCAACAGTTCCCAAGGGTAGAAAGGATCTTTGGATCCCTTTTAGTTGTTATTAAGGGAGACCAGAACCCCCATTTCCCTCCCCCCCCCACCTTAAGTGGTGTGCTGGAGAGATATTGAGTATCCGCTTTCGAATTTTAAATATAACATTTATGTTACAAGGACAAACTTACCTTTAATGGCTGGTGGCAGTGAACCTTTTTATTAATTCGGTGCCCCTTTACTGTGGGCTGTTTGCCCATGGGTGCTCATTTTACCACAATGGCCCCAGTCTTATTTTTTCACCATTTCACCTGGTCCTTTCTTGTTACTTCCCCTGACATCCAGGGAGGGAAATTCCTTGGTGTGATTTTTATCTTCGGTGGGAGTGCTGTGGACTCCCCGCCCGGAATCCAGAGTGTCTGTGAAAGCAGGAAGCGAGGGAGGAGTCCAAAACTCTGCACTCCTTTGTCTTCCGGAATTGGGTGCGAGATTCCAGTTCAAACTGGGAGGCTGGCTGTCCCAAGTTTAAATGTTGCAGAGGTAGTCGAGCACTGGAAACAAAATTGTCTGTGAGGGTAGGAAGCGAGGAAGGAGTCCAAAACTCCCCAGCCCTTTCTCTTCCGCTTTGCTTGAATGGGGACAAATCCTAGTGGGGGACTGGCTGTCCTGATTGGACAACCAGGCCGTCCCTTCTTCTAAAATGCGAGGAGAGAATGCAGAGGTTGTGCTGTAGTTCCTGATAAATACTGAGAACCTGGAAGCTGAAGAAAGGTCAACCACTGGAACCGAAACCGAAGAGGATGATGAAGGGAAAGCGGCTGTAACTATTTCCAGTGACCGGAGAGCCTGCTGTGTAACTGGAGCCTGCTGTAGCCTTTCCTGCCAATCGACCTGGGGACTCTGAAAACAACGGCCCGACCCATAGCCTGGTGAGACCCACTAGACTCAAGAAGAGCTGCATTTTGAGCCATCCCACGCGTTGCTGCGACCTTGTGTTGCTGCAATACCCCAATACCCTGGGACCTCAAGCCACTGTACGGTGCACAGTCCTCCAAATTCTGAATCGCGCTGAAAATTCGTGGGCATCCTGGTGGATCTCCAGAGACTCGAATAGAGTCCGAAAAGTCCTCCACTACCAGAATCCTGCTAGGGTGTCTTCTGCGAAGCCTCTGGGCCCTCTTCTAACCCTAGAACTAAAGTGTTTACCTGTTTGCCCAGTTTTCCTAAGGAACTCTGACTTTTGCTACTAAAGAACCGATCCAGACACTGCCTGTTGGTCACTAGTCCTAGTGACCCCCCTTCTGCCACCGAGAACACTCATGCTACAAGAATAAGGGAAAGACTTTCAAGGGATTGGGACTTTTAACTAGAAAAGACAATAAGTGTTTAAAAGTTACTTACTTGTAAAGAGTTGGTTGGTAACTAATTAACAGTTACAAAGGTGCTTACTTACCTTGGATGTGTGATGCACTATTCTTAAGTATGGTTAACATCTTTTCTTCCTTAGAAACTGTTTTGCCAGTCTAATAGAAAGTAGATGTGAAGGTATTTCACTCTCCTGTGATTAGGTTGTGCCTATTCCCAAAATTAAAGTGTTGGTTTCACCAGATTATTCCTGTTAGGATAATTGTATGAGTGCCCCCAACCAGGTCTTGCTTCCTCTGACTTGCTGTTAGCCTGTCCAGAATAAGTCTGGATTAGGTTGTTACCTACCTAGAATAACTATTCAGTAAAGTATAACATTGGGTTTTACTTTCCCCTTCATTGTGAGGTTAATAACGTATATGGGGGTTACTTAGCTTGTGTTAGCTCTGTGCCATCCAAAAATAAGTTACAAGGGTTACTGCTCATCTATCTGTGGTTCACTTATCTCAAAAGCACCCGTAGTGGTATATTACATCCTTAGGTTTTACTCACCTAGTATAACTGTGTGTCATCACAAAAGTAGGTATAGGTTTTTACTGTAACTGGAATAAGTGTTCAACCATTCACAAAAAGTATATTGTCCATTTGACTGATTAAGTGATTTGTACTGAGAATCATTATGCAAGTGGAAGGATCTACTGCCCTTGCATTACTGAATGTAACTGTGAAAGTAACCATTGGTTTTTACTCCCCAATAATAGGTGCGACTTATACTGAATGTGTATGAACAGGTTTAGACTTTCCTAGAACTACTGTTAGGTATTTCAAATAAGATCTATACTTGGCTCTGTGTGCCTTCAAGTATAGTGTTGTGTTTTTGTATTGTGATTTCATATAATGTGTTAGTGCTTACTTACCCCTAAATTTATCTGAGCCTACCTGTATTTAAATAAATCCTTTATTTTTACATACATAGTGTTTGTGTTTCTTTGGACCATTTGTATTACAATTTCCTGTGTGCGGATTCTACAGCCCTCTCTCCCACCTAAAATGAGCCTGGCTGCTCGGTCTGCGCTATCATATACTCAGGTGGTACAGCCTTATACTAAGAGTGGAGTCTTGTACTGCCTCAGTTGAATGGTTTTACTAAGCCCTTAGTTGGACTTCAGAAAAACTGTCCTAACAGCTTTGTGGTGCTTTTGTGCTCTAAATAGATGCACAACAAGTCTGGATCATGTAATAACATCTAGGGACTGCAAAACCTATGAGCATTTTCTTTTTAACTTTGTTTATTAACGCATTTGGCGTCAAAGCAAAAAAAAGCTCTTTCACAAGGGCGATACATACAATGGTATCACCCCATTACCGAGGAGCAGAAAATACAAAGGACTTCATTTTTTTAACTGCATTTCAACGCAATTATATGCGGGGGGTGGGTGGGTAAATTAGGGTGATAAATCTGAGGGGAGTATGGAGGTTCTGCGGGGGTCTCCCCAGCATATAATTGCGTTGAAATGTGCAAAAAGGGAAAAACTGACATTTTCATCTTCAGTATTTTATTTATTTTCGGAGAAATCACACAGATCCACATATAATATGCAATAGAATATCTGCTGCAGAGCGTCATTAGCACTCTGAAATGCAGTTGCAAAAGTCATCATGAGTACAACATTTTGACAGTACTCTACAAGTCGCTACACATATTTGGACTGTCCGTCTAGCATGTACTGTATCAGCTATGATTGAAGATGGTATACTCTGAAGGGACCCACAGATGTCTTTTGGGCTGCGTGTGGCGGGTTGCACAGCAGATCACAGCTCTTCCTTCTCATTTGGCCATGTGATCTCGTGCAACCATAGTTCTACAACTGGAGGTTTAGGATTCATCCAGCTGTGTAATATAAATCTTTTTGCAAACAATAAGCAAAGATTAACAAGTCTATATGCACCCTGGGCGCTTTGTCGAAGACACTAAACAAGCATAAGTGGCGCTGCCGGAATCTTAACCCCGGTAATAGCTGCGAGCGTAAGACATACATCGGACTAGAAACTGTTGAGCAAGGGGCAGGACCACAGCATGTGCATGTAATTGGCATTGTCTTCTCTGCACTACTTGGGGCATTTCCCCCGATGCCTCCTGCATGAATAGACGCAGCTGGGCCGGTATATAAAATGGCATCTATTGAGTATCTTCAGTTGGATGAGCCTGAAGCGTGAGTTCAAGGGGACCTCACGTGTCAACGTACACATTGCGCGCCACGATTCGTCCGTTATTTCAGTATCTAAATCTACTGCCCACTTGTCTGAGTTTTTAACTGATGTCTCAGGCTTCTGGCTAAGTACCAGCGTTTATAGGGTGGACACCACCTTACGAAAACCTCCTGCGTCCATTATATAAAAGGAGCAATGGACAGGAGGCGGGCTCAGCTGGGAAAACCGGCCATTCCACCTGGAATGCACTCAGCATCCTGTAATATTGCAGCCATATTGCGCTCTTGTGCCATGGGCTAGCCGGGATCTCACTTATCTCCATGAAGTTACCATTTACATACATATCCCCAACAGCTTGGAACCCGAACTCTCTCCAGTTTCGAATCACAGCAGCATCCGAGGTGGGGGGAAAGGGGAAACAATTCCAAAGTGGAATGCCTCCCACCAATTTCCACAGCTTCCACCATGCCAGGATTGTCACCCCCGTCGGATCAGACGAACAGTAGAAGCAGAAGAGATTACCAGGGATCTGAAAGCCCAGTCTTCAGACGCATGTTTCTCAATTTTGATAAGAGGAACTATGCAGGCGCCAGTAAACAAATGCGATGTGCACTGGGCTTGTGCCACCGACCAGTACAACCTGAAGCCGGGCGCCGCAAACCCACCCCTTTCATAGGGCTTAGTGAGGGTAGCCCACTTGAAACGTACCATTCCCGAGTGCCACATACATTTCGGGATCTCTGTTTCTAGTCCCTTAATAAAAATAACTATTACTATCATTTTATTGCTTCTATAGCACCACACGCCCACAGGCCTCAGGGTGCACACAAAACAAGAGACGGACAAACTAACAGAAAAGAAATCCAGAGAATTCGAAAAATGCTTTAGTAGCAACAGAATTAACCCACCCTTATGTGGTAAAAGTATGTTTTAATGGCTTTCCTCAAAGCAATCAAAGAGGGCAGCATCCTAGAAGACAATGTCAGGGCATTCCAGCTCTTGGGAGCACACACACATCAAAGCTGGTGCAACCACATTCTTCGAGCGTGAAGCGCGGCTGCCAAAGCTTCCTGTCATTGTTAGAGCGCAAGAGTCTTGCAGCTTGTGCAGATTCCGAACAATCCCTCAAGTATTGGGGGCTTTGCCTTATTGACATTTGTAGGCCAAAGAGAGAAGTGTGCGTTATTCTACGTACAACCGGAAGCCAGCGCAAAGAGCGTCTGCCTGATGTCACATGGTCCTGCTTGGGAAGACCAAAGACCGGATATACGCGAGTCCTTTGTTTACAAAACTGAAATTACAAATTCAAAATGCCCGTAATCAAATAATTACATACATCAACCCTGCATGCTATCCCCCCACCCTCCACCACCCTACCATCTAAACTTACCTCTGCGGCTCACTTACCTGCTGTTCCTCTCCAGACTCATTCCCTGAAATGAGAGTGTCGCCTCCCCATTGAGAGGCGGAACTTACGCCGCAGGGTCTTTTTTTTTTTAAAAAAAAACGTTATTTGTCCCCACTTTCCTTTTTATGGAGACGGGGGACACCCCTGCAGCCCCCAAATTCCCTTAAGTGCTAAGGACCATGTATCTCATCCTGCCCACTATGTTACCAGTGCGGAGGACAAGATACTGCAACCTTTTATCACAGCAACCCTAAATCCAGCCCCCGGGCTTTGTGAGGAGGAGGTTGGATTTCCTTCGGTTTCACCTCAGCGTGCATAATGCACGCTGACATGACACTGAACATTTCCGGCTGCAGCAGTGAAATGGAAGGTACGTACCTCCCTCGATCTCCAGCATTGCTATGCTGTTTTGATCGAGAGAGGTGTCGTTGGAAAGGGAAGACTCACCTTTCCAACAACACCTTTCTTGAAGTGTTGCTGGGCGCGGAAGCTCAATCTGCGTCCAGCAATACCACTAGACCACCAGGGATCCATTTTTGAAGTGGGTGGGTGAGGGGGCCATTTATACTAAGCGGCCCTCTCCCCCCCTGAGCCCCAATGCATGGGGCATTACTGTTTGCCCACCCAGGGGGCAGATCGGCACACTAATCTGCCCCTAGAGAAGGGGCAACCCCTCTGCCCAAAATAATAGGGCCACTAGACCACCAGGGATTTCTTTTATTTGAAAGGGGGCATGGCACTCTCCCCCTCCTACCCTAAGTGGCAGGGGTGGGGTGGTATGTTGTGTGGATCTCCCTGGGGCAGATTGGCAGTGCAATCTGCCCCTAGGAAGGGGTTCATTTGTTTTTACTGGGGGTGGAGAGGTCACTAGACCAACACGGATGGCTTGTATGAAAGGGGTCAGGTCACTCTCCCCCTACTGCGCCAAATGGATGGGGCATGTAATTTAGCCATCTCTGGGGGCAGATAGGCAGTGTAATCTGCCAATCTCCCCTTAGGAAGGGGCAACTGTGTTTTTACTGAGGGGTGAGCCGTGGTTGAAGTGAGCAGGAGCGGTGCTCCTCTACTTTTTTAAATGACCTTTTACAGCTCCTATACTTTTTTAAAAAGAAACAGTTCTGGAATGGTTTCGTTTTAAAATAAAAGTTTAGGAAGAAGTTGAAACTTGCCCTTTCAGTGCGCTGCACTGAACGTTCCCTTAAACAGCAGGTGCACGTTTTTTGTGGTGTGTATTGTGTGTGGGAGGGTGATGTACTGGTGGCGTTTGTGGGGAGTGGGTGCAGGCCAGCAGGGAACATAGTTCCACTAATACTTTTCGTACACTTTGACCACTGGGGGTGAGGGTCACTAAACTACCACGGATGGCTTGAAAGGGGGGTAGTGATAGAAGCATGATAGATCGGATTTGTTTTTGCTGGAGTGACCAGAAATAATTAATGTTTTTTGTTTTGTTTACATGTTTATTTTACGCAAGAAGCATCTGCTTTGTTATGCAAGTAGTTTTTTAAATCCTACAGTTAGGGCCCATTGTCAGTGGGGTGGGTGGGACTGGGGCTGGATTGTTGGTGGAGTGGGTATTCAGGGGAGGTATTTCAGTGGACTGAGACACAATTGCAGGGTCAGGCCACAAAGTGCACCCCATGAGAGCAGAACAACAAGTTACTCTCTTACCTGGGAACGTTCGTTCGATGGATGGTCCGACGACGTATTCCATATCTATGACAGTAATCACCACAGCTGTGCTGCTTCGGAAAATCTTTCGGCGTCTGCGTCCTACGTCGATATGCTGTCCGAGGGCCTCTGTCGAGCCGACGTCACCGGATGTTATAAGTAGGACGCACGACGCCCGTAGCCTCAGTTGTAGTTTTTTTCCCCAGAACGTGTGGCACCAAACCACTGCCAGTATGACCACAGAAAGCCTTGCGGAAGTGGAAGCTGCAATCGCCTAAGAAATTCTGTAGCGGGGCAGGTAGGGAGGGAGCGATATGGAATACGTCGTCGGACCATCCCATCGAAAGAACGTTACTAGGTAAGAGAGTAACTTGTTCTTCGAGGGGATTGGGTCCTCCGACCTATTCCATATCTATGACAGACTCCCAAAGCAGTACCCACATATGGAGGAGCGAAAAGAATTTAGAATATAGAAATTTAGAATGCCTAATCAAATTGCAGAGTAAAGAACCTCCTTGCCAAAGGCCAGATCCTGCCCATGGATAGAATCGAGGGAGTAGTGATGTATAAAAGTATGGACCGAAGCCAAAGTGGCTGCATCACCGATGTTACGAATAGGAACACCCCTCTGCAGGCAGTAGAGGCAGCCATACCCCTAGTAGAATGGGCCCGTAAGCCTACCGGAGGGTCCTTACCCGCCAAGCAGTAACATTCGGAAATTGCCAAGATAATCCATCTAGACAAAGTCTGCTTAGTCACAGCTTGTCCCAAACGCCTTCCAGCGTAACCAATAAAGAGCTAATTGTCCACTCTGACCCGGGACATGCGAGAAATGTAGAAACCTAAAAGCTCTTCTAGGATCCAACCGATGGAGCCTCTCCTCTTCCTTAGCAGGATGTGGAGGAGGATAAAATGCCGGAAGAATAACCTTCTGGCTCAAATGAAATTCCGACACCACCTTCGGAAGAAAGGAAGGACAAACTCAAAGGACAACCCTGTCCTTATGAAACACAGTGAAGGATGGCTTAACTGAAAGTGCCTGCAACTCACTCACTCTGCGAGCGGAAGTGGCCGCAACTAAAAACACAGTTTTAATGGTTAACAGCCTCAAAGGACAAGAATGTAAAGGCTCAAACGGAGCACCCATAAGGAATTTCAGAACAAGGTTCAAATCCCAACCAGGCACCTGCAAAGGTGCAGGCGGAAACACATTAGCAAGTCCTTTGAGAAACTGAGAAATTAAAGGAATTTTAAAATAAGAACACTCCTCAGACGAGCGCTTACATATAGACAGCGCCACCAGGTAACCTTTAACAGTACCCACTTGCAGGCCCCTGTGGGCCAACGAAAGCAAAAAAGACAGAACTACAGGAATGTCAAATGAAAAAGGATCCACATTCTTAACCCTGCACCAGTCACATAACTTTCTCCAACGGCAAAGGTACAGGGCCTTCGCTGCCGGCCGTCTGGCCGAAAGCAACACCACCATCACGTCTTCAGGGAGGTCCCAATCCTTATACCTCAACCTTTCAGAAGCCAAGCATGAAGGTTGAAGGATCTGACCTCTGGCTGGAGAATCTGACCCCCCTCCCGTGAGAGCAGGTTGTCTCGGTAGGGAAGACGACGTGGAGGGCAGATGGACAAGTCGAGAAGGTCCGGGTACCACGTCCTCCGAGCCCAAGCCGGAGCAATGAGGATCATCCGGGAACCGAACCTCCGCAGCATTTGCGGGATGACGGGGACTGGAGGAAACGCGTACAGCAGTGGGAAGGACCACTCCACCCCGAACGCGTCTCCCAAGGCTCCTTTTGGAGGAAATTCCCGCGAGCAGAACCTTTCGCACTTCCGGTTGACACTGGAGGCGAAGAGATCCACCTGAGGGGTCCCCCAAAGGGCGAAGATCTCCAGGAGAATCTCCTGAGCCAGCTCCCAATCGTGAGAGATCGCGCTCTGCCTGCTCAGAGCGTCCGCCGTCTCGTTTTTTTTGTCTCCGGCCAGATGAACTGCCGAGATCGAAACTTCCTGCTGGATGGCCCAGAACCAGAGCTGCATCGCCTCCCTGCATAGAGGAAGTGACCCTGCCCCCCCCTATTTGTTGAGGTATTGCATGGCTACTGTGTTGTCCATCAGAATCAGGACATTCCTTCCTCGCACAGTCGGCAGAAAAGCCTTCAGGGCAAGCCTAACGGTCCGCAGCTCCAACAGATTGATATGGAGTCTTGACTCTGACGGAGACCAAC
Organism: Ambystoma mexicanum; assembly: GCF_040938575.1. Classification (NCBI taxonomy): domain Eukaryota; kingdom Metazoa; phylum Chordata; class Amphibia; order Caudata; family Ambystomatidae; genus Ambystoma; species Ambystoma mexicanum. The sequence continues at coordinate 1,119,840,608 of NC_090923.1, read as the reverse complement.
GACCGCTGACTATCAACTCGTTGGCATGAGCTCCCCATCCCGTGAGGGATGCATACGTCACGATCGTCACCTCTGGCCAGGGTAGCCAAAACGGAGCCCCCTTCATCAGATTGCCTTCAACGGCCCAGCACAGAAGGTCCTGGGTGACCAAGGGCGGCACCTGAACGGGGTCCGACATCCTGACAGAGGACTGTGACCACTGCATCTTGAGGGCCCATTACAGAGATCTCATCCGCAACCTGGCGTCTGGCACCAGAAGAATGCAGGATGCCATAAGGCCGAGCAACCTCAAGAACTCGAGCGCCGGGAGACTCTGGGCGTGTTGAAACTTGTGCAGCATCTGCTGAATGTGATGAGCCCTCAGCTGGGGAGGAAAACACCCCCCCAGGGAAGTGTCAAGCACAGCTCCGATGTACTGGAGCCGCTGGGTTGGTGTCAAATGGGACTTCTTTAAGATGAGGGAGAAGCCTAGCCTTTGAAGGGAGTGGCAGGTGACGGTCAGATGATCCAGGACTTGCTCGGAAGAGCGGTCCTGATCAACCAATCGTCCAAGTAGGGGTAGACGTGAATCCCCCCTTTCCCGAGATACGCTGCCACCACCACCATGAGCTTGGTGAATACCCTTGGGGCGGAGGTCAATCCGAATGGCAGGACCCGAAACTGAAAATGCGAATCGCCAACTGCGAACCTCGGGCACTTCTTGTGCTTTGGATGGATAGGCACATGAAACTAAGCGTCCTTGAGGTCGAGAGACACCAACCAGTCCTGAAGTTGAAGGGCCTGGAGGACTTGAGAAAGAGTAGCCATCTTGAACTTGTCCTTCCCGAGGAGCTTGTTCAAACCGCGCAAGTCCATGATGGGTCTCAATCCCCGTCTTTCTTCGAAATCAAAAAATAAGGGGAATACCATCCCCTGTTCCTCTCCGCTACAGGCACCAGTTCTATGGCGCCTTTCTCCAGCAGGGATTGAATTTCCTGCGCAAGGAGCGGATCCGGACTCTTCAAAGAGAGATTCCCTGGTGGATTGTCGTGAGGCCTCTGCCGGAAAGGAAGACAGTAGCCGTGGGCTATGCTCTGCAGAACCCACACATCTGAAGTAATGGCACGCCACTCTACCAGATGCTGCGCCAGCCTTCCCCCAACCGGCGAAACATGGACATGGCCTCATGACGGAGCTGAAGCGGCTGTGGCAGTGCCTGGGGGCAAAGAGGCAACTGCCAGAGCGGCCTTGGCACCTCCCCGAGCGGCCTTGGCACCTCGAGTACCCTGTTTTCCACCTCTGGCACTCCTACGGTGGCCCCTTTGACTTGCAGCTCCTCTCGATTTACTAAAGGATGAGTAATATCGAAAGGAACCTCCCCTGCATTGCTGTCCCCTAGGACGAAAAGGCAGAGGTTGGCGAACTGCAGTGCTCAATGACTTGAGCAACCTCTCAAGGCTCTCGTCAGCCTTGCTGCCAAAAAGATGGTCACCACGGAGACGCCGCAAACTCACTGCTGTGTCCGCCGCCTGAAAATAACACTCAAGGCTACCAGATAATTGATATACTACCCAGCAGCAGATGCGAGTATATCAAGTAATCAAAATCTGTCAATGCAGCTTCTGTTTTGATCGGCATACAACACCGTATCATCTGGGTTTTTTCTAGCCAAATAAACAGAAGACTTAGTCGTAGATGTGCAGCCAGGAAATCCGTCCAAAATAAAGAAAAAAGTATGATTGCTAACTGCGGTCAACATTTAAAGAATTGCTGGTCACAAATGAATTCAGACCATTAATACGACATCCAATAATCCTTTCTACTCGGATTACAAGTGTCCTGATGAAAGCCTGAGCGGGAAACATACAAATCTACTACTGACCTCAAAGTGTGGGGCACTAGTAGCTACCGTGTAAAGGCTGGAAACAGATTATGTTATTGTAGACACTTCTCTAATGGGTTTTTTTGCTTGGTAAAAGAAATGTGCAAAAAGTCACCCACTAGTTACTAACATCACTTTGCAGATACAGGACAAGTTTGGATGATATATAGCACCATTATGTCTTTGTCATGTATTTTTGTATCAATAGTTGTTTTATGTGTCTGGACACTGTTTAATGTCCAGTTTTATCATGTATAAATAAAAGCAAATTCATTTTTGGATAATTCCTGACCAGATCGTCTTTATATATGTTTGATAAGACGACTTTCTCACCGGCCCTTGTCTCAGGTAAATGCTAATTTTTGCAGCCCTATACGATATTAGAAGGTAGCTTGTTGTGGACCCTGGTTGTTTATACATGCCTGTAAAGCCATACCCCCTGAAGAAAACACTTTCTTCGCACAGCCATCAAAACGCTTGTCGTCCCTATCAGCAGGGATGGTAGGGTAGACGCCTGCTTTGCTGGGTCCGTGGCTGCCTGCACCACCAAACTCTCCGGAGTGGGGTGCGTGGTCAAGTAGCCGGGGTCACTACTGGCTGGATGCTATTTTTGCGGCAAAGACTTGCTCTCTGCCGGGAGACTCCCCGGAGCAGTCCAAGTGCAGCCACCCTTCTTTGCAAAGCCATATGGAATGGCAGTACCGGGTCAGTTGGAGGACCTTGGTCGAGGATGTCCGTCAGGTCTTATCCTGCAGAAAATCCACAGGTGGCGCAGACCACCCCAAGTAATCTGCGACCCTCGACATAAGGCGCCGGTACGAGGCCTCGGCATGGGTGCCAGGCTCAGGCCAACAGAACTCCACCTCCGGGGAGGTGTCCAAATCACTGGCGTCGTGCAGTGACGGACGCAGGTCTTCAATCTGGCTGTGACCAGACAAAATCTCGCCAGGCACATCCTTCCTCAGATCCCTCATCCCCCTCAGAAATAAAATCCAGAGGTCGGAAAGAGGGCACAGAAAAAGGGACAAAGACATTCTTAGCCTTGGCCAGAGCCTTTCTGGGGGTTCCACCGTGCCACGGGGTACCTCCGACAAAGTAGCCTCGAAAGGCGTCAACGGAATCTGCGTCGAGCGAGGCGCCGACAACTTTGATGACGTCGATGACTTCCTCAGAGGCGGAGCCTCGAGAGAGTCCCTTGACGACCTCGGCGCTGCAGGCGTCGATGTCTTCTTCAAAGACTTCACAGGCTCACGTGGTCTCGAGGGCGTCGAGGACCGGGACCTGGAACAGGCATGTCTAGAGGGACCTCGAAGGTGCCCGGTGGTCGCGACTACCGCTCGAGCCCGAAGGCGTACGAGCAGTGTCTCTAGCATGGTCATGGCCGGCGTCCTTCGACGGCCTGGAGCCCTGCGATTGAAAAATCGCCATCATCTCCTTTCGGAAGGAATCCCATTCCTCAGGAGTGGAATGCTTGTTGGGACAAACAACCCGCGGACGGGCGGAGTCCTCGGATGAGGACGGGGATGGCGACCTGTGACGACGCTTACGTGAGTGCCTCGAAGAGGCAGAGGAATGGCGTGACTGACCCCTGGACCGAGAGCCCCCGGACTCACGACGATGATGCAGAGAGTCGCCCCTCGAATCGTCCGTCGAAAGGCCAGTGGATCGCGACTTCCGGGGCTTTGCCACCTTACCCACCGACAGCTTCTTCTTACGCTCCCCCAAGGCCTTCGATGTAAGCGACTGGCAGTCGACAGTCATCCGTATCGGGGTCTTCCCCGAGGCACAAGAGGCAAGCGTCGTGCGTGTCCATCAATGACATCTTGAACCCACACACCCGACACTTCTTAAAACCCGACCGCGGGGTGGAAGAAGCCAAGACATTTCAATTACACAAACGAACAGGTTCGAAGAACCGAAAGAGCAGGATTCAGTAGAACCGAGGCGCGCCAAGGTCTCCGAAGCGAACATGTTCGCGGAAAAAATGGAACCGAGGCTAAGGGTGTCATGCGTCCTACTTATAACATCCGGTGACGTGGGCTCGACGGATGCCCTCGAGGACAGCGTATTGACGTCATCGACGCAGTAGCCGAAAGATTTTCCAAAGCAGCACAGCTGTGGTGATTACTGTCATAGATCTGGAATACGTCGGAGGACCCAATCCTCTCGAACATTGCTGTTTCCCTGGGAAAACAATGTGGAGGTTTCGGCCACTATTTTGATAACCCTGTGAGGGAGCAATGGCCAATAGGCGATGTGGAAAAGTAGGTTCTCAGTGGTGGGGGTTTCCATATGGCCATTGCCCTCATCCGCATTTCCCATGCGTTTGCAGTTTCCCTTCCTTGGTGGCATATCATTGGTAACAAAATCTTTGCAAATACCTGGGCGCATTACAGCTTTTTCCTCCGGGGAGGGATGGGGACCCTGCCGGGGATCCTTGGGACTGCCGCTGCACTTGGGGAGGGCTGACCCACATGGGAGACAGCCGATCATGGCCAGGGACATGATCCCAAACCATAATGGATCTCTGGTTGGTCTGCATTACAGCTTCTCCCTCCTTCTTACTGGACTTTGTTACACAGCCCTTTCATTTCAAAATGTGACCTATTTTTAGTCGCTGCTTTGGGCTCACAGCGCTCTTGTAACCTGCACAAGTCACCTATCCTTCAAAAGATCTGCCTGTGCTATTTAAAAACATGTATGCCTTTCTTCACCACATTAGTTTTCCTTATTTTCAAATGCTAAGTACGGCTGTTTAGTCAGTCAGCATAAGAATCCTGTGTACCATGGCTCAATTTATGGCTCGCTGTATTGCTTGTTTTGTAAAGCATTACCAAAAATGTGTGAATTTCTAATTAGATGAGTCGGGGGAAATGTAGCCGTGTAATGCTTTTCTCAATATTGACAGAAGCCATTACATTACCAGTCCAAACATGTCCAGCACATATGTTTTTTTCCACTAATTTTTCCAATTTCCTTCCCAAATTATAGAAACTTTAGGCACATAGTTGTTGCCTGGCCTGCGCAAATCACCTCTTCCTGAACTTAGAATTGGGTCTACTTTTCATAAATGTATGCCTTTCTGGGTACCCATTGAGCTTTCCTACCACTCCCCTTCCATTTCTTCCAAGCAGGTCCCATTAAGAAAGAAAAGGGAAAATAAAAATAAATATATTTTTTTGTTTCCACTCAAACTGTTCTTTAAAGCTTGGAAAATGGTGAATTCAGAACTGCAAACCATGTGTTCCTAGCTATTACATGAAAAGAACCACAGGCGGCTTTGTACATTTGGTTATTTTCTCTCACTCGCCTAAAGCAAATTAGGATTCTTTGGTGGTGTTATGACTGCCTACATGTGGGAAGAAAAGGCGCGAAATTTGGCCACGCTATCTCTTGTAACAAAAATGTTTCAAGTGGTTGAATGCGACATACCAAAATCCCCAAAAAAGGGCTCAACACTGGGAGGGAAATCCCTGAGCAGTTAAGGGGTTAATATCGAACAAGGTGAGCAGGGGACACCCCCGCAACCCTTAGTCGATATTTTTCGGAATTGTAATTTTCTTTAAACAGCCGTAATTCAGCTTTTTTGTGTATACTTTTTTAATTCATTCGCATTTTGTATGGATACCCCAAAGATCACCGTCACAGCCCCATTTTGAACAGTTTGGAGGGCCTGCAAATTAGCCCTGGAGGTTCCTACCAAGAGACTATTGCAATAGTCTAGTATTGAATTAATAAGGGCGGTGGCAAGTAGGGATCTATTTTTCAAGGAAAGAAAGGTCATGATTTGATTAAGCAGCACCATCATGCAAGAGCACGATGAGCGAAGATGGAAAACATTTGATTTCATTGTTTATCCACAGAGATTATACAATCAGAGATGGAAAAAGTACTGTACTGAAAGTCTCCTTTTTTCAATCTTGGACCCGAACCAACAATCTGCAGCTTGGTTTTGTCGTCATTAAGGGACAAAGAATTAAAGATCATCCAGGATTTAAATTGCTTTATAGATAGTGTTCAAGGCCTCTTAGTCTTGTGTGTAGTTGCCAGACAGCTCAAAAAGGATCCGCGTATCGTCAGCATAATTGGTGTACCGCACCCCAAAACTATACAAGAGATCAAAAAATGGTTTGGTATAAATGTTGAGTAGCATGGGGGAGAGGCAGGATCCTTGAGGGATCCTACAGGTTATAGAGCTCGGAAGTGCTTCGTAATTGTTAACTGCCATCCTCGATGAGCGAGGTCCAAGAAACAAAGATATCCAATCAGCAGCTCTCTTGTAACATCATGCGATTAGTAAAAATCGCATGGTGCACCAGATTGACTGCCGCTCATGAATCAAGCAGTATGAGCAACTCTGGCCACCCATTCTCGATGATGCTAATAACGTTGAATCTTAAATCCAAGAGGGCAGTCTCAGTGACGTGCATGGCCCTAAAGCCGGATTGACGAGCGCCCAAGTATGATGTTCATCTCAACAAACTCCTGAAACTGGATGCAAGCAATACGGTGCACAATTCTCAGGAGAAAGGGTACATTTGAATTTGGGTGATAGTTGCTGGCCATTGCTGGGCCATTCTTCTTTAGGAGGGTGGTGATCCATGCCTCCTTCAGGCATGTAGGCACATAGCACTCACACAAGGGTGTGTTATTGATCCATGGGATCAAGAGCTCTAAAGACTCTGATTATGCGTGCCAGGCAGAGGTGAACAATGCAGGATGTCGGTTTCAAGCTTTTGACAATTTTTAAAGCTTCACCTTCCGTAATCTGCTTAAAGGTGAATGAGGGTGAATCAGCGTCAGGGTTAGCACAGATAGCATGAGAGGATGCGTCAGGTGACAAGGAATTCTGTTGTTATAATTAGTATATTTAGTCAGGTTGATAGCATGTTTGTAACCGGACCACTCCTTATAAACAGATAGCGTAAAGGGGCAGGGGTTTTTCCTCCAAGAACATTCGCACAACCGTTCGTGCTTTCTAGCACAGATGAACTTAAAGAACCAAGCGATCTTCATAGCCTCCGATTTAATTGTAGGCGTTCTGGAGCCAGATGGTCTATAGTGCCTGCAAAGGCCTGAAACAAACAGGTCACTAGTTCAGTAGAATCTGCATTAGCTGCAAGTTTAACAGGCTTCAGTGCCATTAAAACAGAAATTAGTTGTGGAAAGGAAGGGGGGTGGGGGGATAACATGCTTAAAGTTCGTAATCTTTTTATCTTCCTAGGAGATGTATCCAACCGCTGCGGTTTTGAAGGCAGCAAAAGCAAAAAGGAAACTAGAGCATAGCCAGACCCGGGGCAGGGATGAACTAACACTGATATATGGCCATCGCTATGAGTGGTAGATGCAACTAGTTGTTTCTATCCCACTGAATTTAATGCTGAAAATAACATCCTCCTCCTATCAGCCCAAAGATTAAAGTCCCACAGGAGAATTGCATGCACATGGGACCTAGTTATTTCACTGAGAAGGGCTAGCAGTTTTTCTTCAAAAAACGTTTTATGTGATGGCCTATAAAGAATGAGAAAACTCATTGATGTATTGTTAATCCCGAATTTGACTAGTGTGGTTTCACAGTCATCAAGGACTATAGTACTAACAGAATGACAGTTAAGGGTTCCCTTAAGAATAAGGGCCGCCCCTCCTCTCTCCTGGATCCATTCCGAGCAGCACTAATCATACTGTAGCCTAAGGGTGTGACAGGCTGCATGGATCGCCACATCATGCAGCCACGTTTCTGTAATGGCCAGCAGATCTGTGCTAGTTTCCAACAAATAGGCTACTTCAGCAGCGTGCTACACTAAAAAACGTGTATTCAGTAGTGCCGCCAACAAATGTGAGACATTGCCTTGAACAGAGTCAATGGAGGTTTACTTGATGATCTATGGAAAAGTTAAGATTGCGCTTGATAAGCATGTCCGAGGAGAGGCCATCTGATACCTAGTCATATTAAAGAACAAAGCCAGGCCACATGGGCACATTTTGAAAGAAGTAGAGCAGTTTAGTAAGAATAATCATTTTGAGCAGAGAGATATTACCAGCGATGGTTAGCGGTAACTGTGACCAGTGACAGAGTTTGGTCATTAGGTCAGGCATATAACTACCATAACTGTGATCGTAAAGGGCTCCAGCATGCTTAAATATTTCAATCCCCAGATACTGTACGTGTTGTGGGGCCCATATAAAGCCGTGTAGATCTAGCTGTTTGAAAGTTACACCACTTGAGGGAAGATCTCAGACTTTGTGCAATTTATTCGCAGCTCCAAATTTAATGACATCCTGCATAATCTGGCCCAGATTGGTCTGCGTGTCTCCAACATATAATATCACATCATCGGCATATAGATACACAATATCCGGGTTACCTGTTATCCTGACTCTCCTATAAGAATTTCAATGTCTAATCTGATCAGCCATGAGCTCAATGGCAATAGCAAACAGCAGAGGGGATAAGGGGCACCCCTGTCGGGTGTCTCTCTATAGAGAAGAGTGTAGACCATGTGTTATTAGTGCGGACTCTGGCAACCGGCGCAGCGTAAAGCAGCTGTACGTATGAAATGAAACCTGTGCCGAATCCACAAGGACTCTATACAGGTATTGCCATGACTCAGAGTCAAATGCTTTTTGTATGTGAACCACAGCGGATACTGCTTGGACTCTGCGGTCTATTTGCGTCATTATATTAAAAAGCAGTCTTATATTTAAGGGTGCTTGATCGCCTAGGAATAAACTCAGATTGATCCGGGTATCGTGTGCGACATCAAGGGCACGAGACAATTACTGAGAATCTTTGCGAATATATTAACATATGAATTTGTTAGCAATAGCGGCCTGTATGAACCAACATTCCGGCACCTTATTGGGCTTCAATAGGACAGGTATTATGACTTCCTCCCATACTTGAAGTAAATAAGGGCGTAAAGACAGTTTATAGTGCTTATAAAATGAATCCTTTGGAGCCTGGAGCCTTCCCCGTAGATGAATCATTGATTGCCCAAGTACTTTCTTCTGTTTTAACTGGGAGGTCCAATTGGGTGCTAGCATCCAAAGACAACTGAATAAGAGGGAGGTCGTCTAAAAATGCCTTAATGTTTGCTACAGAACACTTCATTGCGTTCATACATTTTAGAGTAGAAAGTCTGAAAGACAGCATTGATATCAGCACTCATGTGCACTAATTTGCCAGCGTCAGCTCTAATAAGTGATATGCAATTTTTCCCCCTCGACTTAACTTATCACGTGTGACAGCCGTCTCCCTGGCCTCTCACCATCCCCATACCTTCTGGTGGCCGCTGGAGCACGACAACATTTCAATTCCCTTCCGCACTGCACCTGAACTTATCTATGGCGGCCTTGGCCCCTGTGTATGTAGTTGTGCAGGGTTCATTGCCTAAGCATGCTCCAACCGGCGCAAGTCATCCTTGCTGCTTCTGAGGTCTCTCCGAATCACCTTAAGTAAGTACCCCAAACTTGGTAGACATGGCAATGCCTCTCATGTATAGCTTGAGTGGCTGCCATAGTGTGCCAATTCTTCCACACTGACCCATCATTTGTATCAAAACATAATGCAATATGTTCACGGATATTTGATTCAAATACCATATCTTGCAGCACCTGTTGCTTAAATCTTCATATAAGGTACTGATCAGGGAAACCGGCCAGCCTCAATTTGACAAGGATGGACGAGTGGTCAGAGTACGTTCTAAGAAGAATCTGGGCAGTAAATACCCCATTTAGGAGAATGGCTGAGATCAGTCATAGATTGATTCTCGAAAAGGAGTTGCGAGCTGATGAGTAAAAAGTGTACGCACGATCATGGGGATGTAACTCTTGAAAAACCTAGCAGTTCTAAACTATCTATTCCCTCCAGTAGTGCTAGAGAGGACTTGGTAGTGCTCCTATGTCTAGTAGTGAAGCGGTCAAGTTCAGCATCTAGGATGGTATCACATATCCCATATCACAGACACCATGGGATAAGAAGCAAGTATATTAGCAATATTCTCTAGAATATAGGGTCGTCAATGTTGGGGTCATACACATCAACAGGCAGTACATGTCCATGCCTGCCATCACAACAAAGACTACAATATACCTGCCCTGTGGGTCAACATACCAGTCCATGCCGGAATGGGAGACCTGTGCACAACGTCAAGACCCCTCTGGACTGGGAGGAATATCTAGTGTAGTATCTATTGCTCCTCCAGCCCATTGGAAAGCACTCGCTATGTGCTGCCATTGCAAGTGTCCCTTGAAGGAGAAGAATTTTTGCCCCTGCTGCTCGGCATGAAGTAGTAACTTGCGTCCCTTGATAGGTACGCCCAGCCCTCTGATTTTCCAACTAATACAGGTTGCCTCAGCCATCCACTAGCTGCTAAAAGTATGATTTGGAAGTGACAGCACCACCCATGGGTTGCCTCCTGGTTTAGCAAATATAGAGTATTCTACTACCTGCAGATGCATGTAATGATAGCAAAGCGTTTTTTTTTACCCAACTCCCCCCTCTCCCCCCCACTCATCCAACCCTCAAAGCCCTCAAAACTGTGGCAGCCTACATCCACATCATAACAACCCAACTAAACTTGCAACTCTGCATGAGGGCAGCTGTCACTGAGGACATAACCTCATCAGCAGTCCAGTGCGCAAGTCAAGAACGAGACATTGCTCTTTTCAGGGGCCACAGTGTTTGTTTGGATAAACTTTATAGCTTCTTCGGGTGGAGTAAAGAAGTAGACTGGATTATGTAGTTCGATCCGAAGCTTTGCTGGATACCACATTGCGTATCTTATAACTCTCTCACGCAGCATCTTCTTTGCCCTGAGGAATGTTTTCCACTCTTGCTGCAAAGCCACAGAAAAATCTGAATAGATATTCTGCTGGATCCTAACATGAGGTCGCCCTTTTCTCTAACTGCCTGCAAGATGGTGTCCCTGTCCTTGTAATTGAGTATGCATGCTATTATTGGGCGAGGCAGTGCTCCACGGCTGGGTTTCAAGCTAGCGACCTGTGAACCCACTCAACCACAAACTGGTGCGAAAGTGTGAGGTTATCTAATACAGAGAGGAGGGTTTCCTTGACAAATACTTCCATTGGACACTTGATGTTATTCTCAGAGACTCATGTTGCTGCGCGACCTGGACTCAACTCGTTACATTTCTTGGTAGTGAATTGTACTTGCTTGCAGAGTGTAGATACTTCAGTTTTCGGCAGAGACACTTCATCCTTCACCACGCTCACTTTCGTCTCCACCTCTGCGATTCGTTTATCAGCTTTCTCTAGTCTGGATTTAATGGAGCCAGTGAAGTCACTCAGTTTGCCGTTCAACACCAAGAAGCTCTACTGCATACATGCCATCATCTTCTGGACCTCCAGGGCTGCGGAAGTTCAGCCTCCATATTGGTAGCAGCCTTATTTTGCACATTGTTTTGGCATATGCATCCATACTACCCTGCCTCTTCCCAGCCCCCTTCCGAATTCTGCACCATACGCCGACAGCTCAGTGCGGCCGCACCCTCTGCACATTGCCTTCCAATGTCCACTTACTTGAGGCAGGGCACGCAGAGCATCCAATGGGGAGCTGGATCAAGGCAGTTCTCTGGATGCCTTGTGGGCTTGTGTCCCCCACAGTCTCCAGTTGTAACGGAGCAGTCTCATCAGCGACTCCTATAGCAGTATGGTTGTTGCACCTTGAGGGGCATAGGAGGCACGTTAACCTGCCTTAAAGCTGTGGCCGCCTGGTGATGCCGACTAATCCTTTCAGCATCAGATCCTGGGTGCCAGCTCCAGCAATTACTTTGAAGGGGTCGCACCGAAGCTGCCACTGTATGGGGGCACAGTCTCGCAGCTCTGGTTCAGTCGAGGTAATAGTTGGCCCCCTGCCTGCCAGCCCACCAACCTCATGAGCAGGCCACGTGCAGCGGCATACTTGCCAACCATACCAATTTAGGCAGCGAGTTACTGCTTTTTAAGCAGTCCTACCCCCTACAGATTTGAGTGCCCAATTCTATGGCTTTTATAGTGGCGGGTTTATGGCTCCACAGGCTATGGATTTTGCATCAGAGTCGGAACTGCAGCGAGTGAAAAGTCAGTGTGTGTGTGCAGGTAGTTTATTTTGATGGATAATGTTGCACACCTCGGTGAGTGACCCGACACATCAGGTCATTAGGGCAAGTGTGTGTAGTACATTTGCACTCACTGCGCTGTACATAAATGAAAAATATTTGCGTTTGCATTTTTGCAGTCTTTTTTACAATTAATTACTGGTTTGTTATTCCTTCTTAATCCCAAGAGGTAAAAGTAAGTGCAACAGTGTTTCAAGGAACAAGATAGTTTGGCATATTTTGTTATTTAACTTTGTTTTTTATGATCTCGTTTGTTTTAATCTTGTTTTTTGCCTCGTTAACATATGCCATGTTAAGCATGTTAAGTTCAAGATGACAGAATGTTTCAAAGAGGCACTTTTGGAAGTGAAGACTATAGTTTTGGGGGGTGGAGGACATCATGTCTGGCTTTCATGTAGGTGAAACAGTTTTTCATTGACTGGCAAATTTGTGGTTGTGTACACCAGCCCACTTGTGGGTTAGTCTGCGGGTGGATAGATGAGGCTGCATGCGTTTCTGTCTGCAAAGTTATGAATAGATACATTATTGATACTGGAAAGTTTGTAAGCTTAAATGGGAACATTAGTTAATGAGGTTGACCACTATATATCCTGCTATGTATTAATGTTTATTCAGCGTTATTTGTAAGTTCTTTCCTTTAGACTTCTGACAGTTTCCTTTTCTTTACTTGCTTTATTAGCTTTGGCCATTTGTTCACTGGGCAACCTGGTGTACGTTGTATGGCGTTTTGTGTTTTAGGTTGTTTTACTAGTTATGTAACAAAACAGTATGTAGTAGCATCCGTTCTTTTTCCTAATGTTTGTATTTCAGTTCCTTACTTTATTCAAAAATGTAAAAAAACAAAGCATTGGCAAAGCCAATAGGGATTTCCCAGGCAATGCTACAATGGTGCTTACCCCTCCAAAAGATGACAACCGCTGGGAATGGTTAATTTGATGGCAGTGTCAAGTAAATGCCTATATAATAACTATACACAAGCGTTGCCAAAACAGGTTTTAACAGGAAAATAGTGCAAGAACACATTTTTGCTTACAAATCAAGCAGCTTAAGACACGCTTTGTTGAGTAATTTTCATTCCATCAGAAGCTGGTTTACAGCTGCAATAAATCTTCAACCTTTCAGTAGAATGTATAGTAATAGCTGTAAGATCCCAGGCTTGTGTTTGTGACCAGGAGGAGCAGGAAGCAGGACAGAACGGTTGCAAGGCCTAGAATGGCCATGCGTAGTTAATGGGTGGATACAAAGTGAAATACAGGCTCTGCGACCCTTCTCACACACCAGCTCTCTGTTATCTTCATTGTTCATGCCAATAGTTTTGACTTTTAGTTGCACTCACAATGCCAGCTAATCAATGGTGGCCCATATCTATGGGTTGAGTCAACACCCCCTCGCTTTGGTGGCAGGGAGAACAGTCAATTTCATGCAAGGGCACTGGACTGCCTGCCTCTCAGCAGGGGTGGGACCCCTGCTACATTTTTGGTCATCTTTTTTCCATGTGGAGCCCAGTGGACCTTTCCGGGTCTTTGTGGGCGCAGCACCATGTGCAGAGCGCAATACGAGGGCAGCGGAGTGTAGGAAGGTCAGCCCTACTGCCTTCCATTATTGTAGTACATGGGTAGGAGGCACTGAGTGACGGGAAAAGTGTCCTCTCCTCTCAGCCAGTGTGCTCTGTGTGAGGCGGGCCTCCCAGTCATGGATGGTGTTGGCGTGTTGAAGTTGTGAGCAGAAGGTTTATGTGAATGTTGTGTAATGTGTTTGTATGTATACAGGTATGAATGTTTGCTTTTATGCATGTCTGCATGTAAAGAGCCATCTGATTGATGTATGAATGCACAGATGAATAAGAGTGTGTGTTATGTATGAGGGAGTGCATGTGCCTGTCCTGCTGCACTGAGTGTATGAAGGGGTAGCAAGCATGTAACTGAGGTTTAGGGGTGTATGAAGGGGTAAAGTAAACATAATGAGTACTATTACATAACTATACTGGCATACCTGGGTTCAGCCAGTGCAGCTATACTTTCTTACTGTGGAGTTTTATTTTTGACTGGGGATCAAAGGTACAGCGAAGATGATGGGTTCTCTTACAAAGCAAGATTGGCCTTCATTGATGCAGTCCGTTTCAATATACCCTTTTTTTGGCATGGCTACTGTGCATAAACGGTAAAGCAAACAAGTTTTATCATATGGCAAAACTGGCCTCCATTGATGGTGCCAGTTTGGCCATATATTCTTACTGTGGCATTGCATTTTGTTACTTGGCAACCAAGGGTAAAGCAAACATCTTACATGGCAAGATTGGCATACATAAGTGCCTGAAGATCGTCTGTTCTCCCTGGTTTCACCCCAATTGCACTGGTAAAACTGCAGAATCGCCGTCAGGCCTATTTGCTGTGTCTCAACTGTTAAATGTATTTTATGCACTTACTCTGCAGACTATCATTGTCTCAGAATTTCAAGCGCTCTGAGCGACTGTTGTTCTTTCCCCATGTTCCCACCCTCCTTGAGCGCTTTGAAACACTTGCCTGTTTCAAAGCCAGACTAGCTGGCATGGTATTGTTTATAAATAAACAATACCATGCCAGCTAGTCTGGTCATGCTTCCTTACTGTGGCATGGCATTTTATTTACTGGTAAATCCAACAGAATAAATGGTAGTAATGGCATATATTGGTGCAGTCTGCATGGTAATGTATGGCTACAACCAGCATGAACATGTTTTTTTTACTACTGCATATTTTGGGCAAAGGCATAAGGAAGATGTGTTGGAAAATGCTCCTGCACACTGTTCACTTATCACTTAAATCAATTGGATTTGTTCTTGTGCTACCATACAAAACCGATTGCAAACTGTGGCTTTTTACCCAATCTTTCACAAAAAGTGTACACAATTTTATCCCATTATTTAAAAAAAATCTCTTGGGAGTGAGAACCCCATCCCCACCGGACACCCTCAGTTGGTTTGGACTCCCTCGCTATACTCTATGGCCCCCTCATATTTGAGACAAACATTTACGCTCCTCCAGGTAAGAAATTCACCAGCCGCCAAGGCACCTAACAGCCCAAACTAAAAACGGTGACCAAAGATCTCACAGGTCACTCATTTGATTATGTGATTTCTCAAGATGAATCAGAAAATCTGAGTAAGCCAGGCATTTCTTGTGCTCTGATCAGTGTCACATTTCACCTGATGTTATTTCCATTGACGTGAACATTCTTTTAATTACTATTTTTGAAACTTAAAAAATCCTACCTCTTTTTAGTATGCAGCATGCGCATCTGTATGGCGTGGGTGCAGCGCACGAATCACAAGGCTGTGAAGGGCTAAGCAGGTGCCCCACCTCGAGTCCTCCCCTCCCGCTAGGGCCTAAGGGCGGACACCTCCCTCAGTCCTCGGATCTGCACCGGGGCGCTGCTGCCTGCTCAGTCGACGCTGTGTCAGGTCCCAGGCCCGCCGCCGCGCCCGCTGGCCTCCCCGCAGCAGTCAACAACCAGGGAAGCAACAGAGCGGGGATGCAGCGATCCAGATCTGTGTAGGCCACAGAGGCACTCCAACCCGGCCAGGCCTGACACAGCGGACAGTTCCACCATCCAGCCGCGAGCCACCACTGTCACAGGATAAACATGCTCAGCGATCAGCTCCCAATGAGCATTTCTAGCTGCATTACAGCACAGAGTAAAACTAAAATGTTTGTCCTTTTCAAATGCATAGGGCAGGGTTCTGCACCTGTAACTCTTTGAGGGTCTGACATTGCTTCAAAATGGGCACTAGAAAGTGTGGGAAACCACCTCTGCACAGCTTTGCTCAGATTGTGAATCACCATATTCCTTTTAGCATTGCAATGTCTCAGTCCCCAATGCCACTTAACGCTCTATGGTCTGCACATACTCAGAACGGTCTAACAAAGTCCTGCAAGTAGAATATCCTCCCAGATTCACATTCTACAGCAAAGTGTCAGTCTGGGTGTAACCGTGGCTGCAGATTGGGAGTTTAGTAGGGATATCATGCTGGAGATCAGACACTTTCTAAAGGTCTCTGCCCAAACTCTCCAACACATCTTTCTCAGACATCCCCTTCTGACCCTCTGCAACAGAATTCTTATCTTCTTACCTTGAAGAAGGGATGAGATTTGATCTCCTCAGCTCCCCGATGCCCAGAACCCAGACGCTTCTTGGGGTCTTTGTTCATAAGTTTCTGCAGAAGGTCCCTTGCAACAGCCCCAATCGTTGATGGAAATGGTGGATGGCTCTTGAGAATGCGCCTGCATGGAGACAGTAACATGGTCTGAGATGATTGTCCGATGCACACTATGAGCCTTGTAGCCTGTAAAACTGTTGGGATTCCATCTGGAAGGTTTAGAATGAATCGTATCCCATGGCAAAGCTCTGGGCAACCCTCCAGACCATCGTCCTTCAGTCTGCCGAGGTTTTACAGAAAGGTGAAAGACAATATGCAAATCAGGCTTGGTCCCACCCCAAAAGAGGCAGTCGAGCCCAGACTGCTTGATCACATCCCTTCTGCACAAGACCACAAGCATCCCCATCTGATTTCAGGTTCCCAGTCTTTGCAAGATAAAATCATTATTTCTCAAGGATAACGATTCCAATCTCCTCTTTCAAAGAATACGTTCTGCATGATTAGGGATTACATAAATGAAACATACTGAAAACGGCTCTACCTCATCTCACCTGGAAACCTCACTCTGCGTGTTCTTTTCTCCCTCCAGCGTGAATGGGGATGCTCCGGTCAGCAGTTCAAACATCAATATTCCCAAACTCCACCAATCCACAGACTGTGGAAAGATTAAAGAGATTCAAAAAGCCATTGACCATCGTTGCCAACCTATTTATTTTATTCATTTATTGGGCATTTGTATGGCGCCTATACACAAGTGTTTCCACAAGCCAAAAGACATTTCTTTGGGGGTGTGGAGGACATAGGAAGGAAGTCTACAAAAAACAATAACGGTTATATTGGCCTTGTGACAATCCTACCATGCAAGTGCAAGACAAAGGTGTTAGGTGCAGGGTAAGAGGTAGAAGTGCTGGAGAGGGCAAGTGCTGGGGGGTGGGCCAAGCCAGCAAGTGCAAGGGCAAAGGAGGATAAGTGCAATGGACAGGTGGGACCAGGTTGGACTAGTCCGGGGAAGGGTGCCTGAGGGCAAGTGCTGGCAATGGATGCTGGAACGACTGGTGAGGGGGGATGGGGTGGCCCCTGTATGACTCAGAAGGGACTAGGCCCCAGCAGCAGAGGGACGTTATCCCAAGAGGGGGAGAAAAGGAAGGTCTTGAGAAGTTTGCAGAATTTAAGATCCGGCTCAAGTCTGAGGGGGGCAGGGAGGCTGTCCCAGAAGGAGGAAACTGCTGAGGAAAGGGATCTACTTCCCACTCGCTGCTTGGAGAAACATTTGACCAGCAGAGAGTTTGAGCCAGAGGACCGAAGAACTCTAGCAGGATAGATATTTAGAGAGGGAAAGCTGGATGTAGAGACAGCCTTGTGGGTGATGCAAAGGGTCTTGAATTTGATCCTTGCAGTCACCCCGAGACAGTGGAGCGAGGGGGGAGGAGGACAAGGAGCAGGCGTCCCAATGAGAAGGATTTCTGTCTTACTGGCATTAAGGCACTGATAGTTGGCAGAGCACCATTCCTGAATAGAAGTTAGGCATTCAGGTATGAGAGAGGAAGTAGAGGAGGAAGAGGATGGAAGCTTAAAGGAGAGCTGTGTGTCGTGTGTATAACAATGGAAATGACGGGTGAAGGTGGCGATAAGGTGGGCCAAAAGGACCAGATAGATGTTGAAGAGCCACGAAGCTAGGATAGAGCCCCGAGGGACACCAACGGTAGCGAGTGAGGTGGAGAAGAGAAAAAAACACATTTGTATTTGGAAGGGTCTGTTTGAAAACAAGGAGGTCATTCACGCCAGCGCCCTGTCAGTGATGCCTACAATATCATGGAGATGGTTTATGAGGATGGGGTGGTTGACTCTGTCAAAAGGTGGAAGAAAGTCCAAGGAGGTTCAGGTTGGAGGGAGTGCTAGGTTAGAGAGCAGGTCATCACAGGTGTTCAGAAGAGCAGTTTCCGTGCCTCTGGAAGCCCTAAAACCTGACTGGTGGTCATGCAGACAGCCAGCCGTTTCACTGTGGAGGGTCATTTGGGGGATGATCAGATACTCCATGAGTTTGCCCAAGAAAGGGACGGTAGTTAGCAGGCAAGAAGAGTCAGCAGACAGACCTTTTAGGAGAGGGTGCACAAGAGAGTGATTAAGGGGTTGTGGGAAGGAGTCAGTGGCAAAGGAGTGGTTGCAGAGGTCAGCAAAGGCTGGGGCGAGAGAGGCAGTGTTGTCCTTGATGGTTCTGGAGGAGCAGGGGGGACACTGTTAGAAGAAACCTACATAGAGCGGACAACTCTAGAGCTCCCATGAGGCTCCCATACTTTTTTGTGCATTTTTAGGAACTTTGGGTTTTACCCTAATTTACTAAGGGTAATCCAGACAAGGACCCCTCACTTTGCTTAGAGAGGCATAGCTTCACCTCACCGATGAGGCCCAACTAGGCCGAAACAAGTGTCTGGGTTGCTGTTGGTACTTGTTCAGAGGAGAATTGCCTAGCATTTCGGTGATGGACTGCCCTTGTGGATGGGACAAAGACTGATATGCAAATGGTTATTTCCCCTCTGTGAAAGGTACAGTGAGCTAAAACATGGTTGTAAACCCTCTCGAGTGGGCACCTTCCCATAGAACAGGTTATTTTTCCGTGTTCGTTCTCGGTAGAGGATCTCCCAGACCTTTTCCTGCAATGGGAGAGGAGGAGGAGAGTATGGGGAGGGGTTAGGGAGGCAAAAGATGGAGGTGCGGTGGGAGCAGTTGACAGAGAGGACAGGATGTCCAGTGTTTGAGGAAAAGTGGGCAATCCAGTGCATAATGCCTGGAAGGGAGGAGGAGAGGATGAGACTGCAGTAGGGCTGGCAAGTTCCTTGTAGATGTTAAAGAGCTCAGCCATGTTGGTGGTGGCTATATTCTTACAGGGTGTGGCCAACTCTCTGAAGAGGAGAATCTCATGCTTTTTTCTGTTCATTAGCTAGTGATATCCATATAGTTAATCTGGTCTGCAGCAGCATACCCAGCAGCAATTTACAAATAACTGAAAAGAAGCGCTTAGCTGAGAATCTGCATTTGGAACGACTGCACGTTGATTAATTCTATTTTCCCCTAAGGGGCCTTGGTGAGGTTCCTCGGACTAGGACTTTTCTAGGGCATAACCCCCATTTATTGTTACTGTTCTGTTACCTGGTTGTGTCAATACATACATATGTTTTAAAATAATGAGTTCATGGTAATGTAATGTGTTAATGTTAACAAAAGACCAAACACAAAGGGCAGGGAAAGGTGTAGATGAGTTTAGAGGTAAGGGGGGGAAATAGGGAGGTATGTGGGGTTACCCCCCCATCAAGGAGCAGTCCGTGGAAAACAAGGGGAAAGTCGAAGAAATGTATTGAAAAAATGCAGGTTGGGAGCCACACGGGCAGCAAAGTCGCATGGGTCTGCCCACCCATTGTGAGCTAAACGGGCATGTCTTTCATAGTGCTGATGGAGAGATATTAGATTGATGGTTGCCATGGCTTCCAGTGACATAATTAATAAATGCCTTTGCAATGCCATTTGTGATATCCACAGTCTGATGTGGGGGAAGTTAGGATTGCATACTCAATCATAATTGCCTAATTACAAAATGTTTATGATTTGGAAAAGCCACATTTACTAACAATTTCTAGATTTTTAAAACCTCTTTGAGAAGAAAAACGTCAATCAAGAAGCGCTTTTTGAAATACCACTGACATATCATGGGAGCTCAATGGTGAACAGTCAGTTACAGTGCTAGGAAGATTTCTTGCCAGCCATATGTTAGGGCCAGAAATTCTCTACCCAAACAGTGGGAAAAGCAACCCCCTGCCCTTCGCTGCCCCAATTACTACCCTCTGTTCACTCAATGGTAACATGGTTGAGCTCAAAGGCTAGACCTTTCACCGAAACAGGTAATTGTACACAGTTCTAAAAATAAGCATAGACAGAATGCGAAGAGAAGGGGTCATTAGAAAAGTTGAAGCACTTATTGCCATTTTGCACAGCTCCGACAACTTAAAGAAAATTATTTTTAGGGAATTTTATAGCTGATTTGCAGACGATTACGGCAGAGGATTGGTGGACCATCTTAATTAGCGTAGCAAATGTGTATGGTTTTAGGAGCTGAAATGTTTAGATGATGAATTTAAATTAAAGTGGTTTTAATATGCTGAATTTTTATACCAATTGTATTTGTATTGCTGGACTAAAATGAAATGTGATAATTCAATGTGAAACAAAATTGTGAAAGGTGTGTACTTTAAACCATATGCATTAAAAACAAAAAGAAAGTATAAACCATTTATTATAGGTCTTCAGAACACACTGAGAATCTAACAGGTAGGATCGCACAACACTATGATACAAATATATACAATCAGATACAAATATTTTAAATCACTACAGTTCAAATATACAAGCAGCCAAATATATTAAATCCAATAAATGATGGAACCAGGTCACAAGTTAATTCTATAACTTAAGGAATCCAAACCCTAAGAAGAATTGAGCCTTGTGCCCAAAAGTCACATGAGTCACAATGTTTCTCCCCTGAAGGGAGTCTCTGGAGGGAAGTCGGAATTCACTTGTGTTGGTGATAGTTTAAATGTTCTTCAATAATTGTACTAAAGGTAAGTAAATGTTTTCTTATATTTACGTTTACTCTACCCAGGTTTGACAACCAAAAAGAGGAGTGGAATGCAATGTGGGAGACAAAGGGACATATGTTATCCTATGGAGGACAGGGGGGCAGGGGACATATACACTGTTCACTTACACCCCCCGCTCCTCCAACCCCCCCCCCCCCCCCGACTCAGATTTTCCCAGAGGTCCTGACAAATCGTCTGGAGGTCACGGGGGGCTTGTTCTCCTGCTGTTGGTTTCCGGTGAAAGGTGCTCAGGAGTTGCCGGTTCAAGGATTCTTCTGATCGGGTGCAGCTGCTCTCTATGAAGAAATTCAAGAAACACCAATGCAGACCTTTTTAGGACACTTCACAGGTTGGAGAAAGGAGAGTTCCATCTACGGTCTCTGTATACAGGCGAAGACAGGTGACCTTCCAGTTGCAGTCACAGAAGCTGCTCCAGGGCATAATCCCTTGAGGGTGGGTAGCTGAAATTCGGGGAGGATACTTGTGGCACGAGCCAGCGACCACAGAAGTTCCGGGCTTGAACGCGGAACAGCGACGCTTCTGCCAAGATAGCCCCTGAGAGAACTGGCTTGAACGCAGAACAGCGATGCTTCTGGAAAGGTATCCCACGAGAGAACTTGTCACTCCACCAGGCCGTCCAGGGACACAACTGAAGGCTCCAAAGGGCAAGATCCTTGGGAAGGAGTTGAGACTAGTAGGTCCCATTAGTGCACTGGTTGAAGCACAGCTCAGGGTCTACAGGGATCAGATAGTGAAACAGGGCTTCACTGGGCCAGACACAGGAACGGATGCTGATCCTCTCCAGCAGTCATCTTCGGTTCTTCAGCGGGCTGTTCTTCGTCACAGGATTCTTGGCTCCAATGATGATCTTAGGAAATGGATGCAGAGGTCCTCTTCTTACCCAAAATCCGAGCTGGCAGCAAGTCCAAGCACACAAATGGTAAAGATCTGCACCATTCAAAAAGCCAGTAGTTGTTCATAGACTACACAAGACTTATCACCTTGGTATTAGTCCCACCTTTTAATAGAGGCCTGTACTACACACATTTGTAGTGTGACTGAGCAGCCAGGCTTCATTTTAAGAGGGTAATGCGAGCTGTTGAGCCGTGCAATGAAACCAGTAAATACAGCTATCAAAGTAAACACACACTTAAAGTTATAATAAATAATGTATTTATACACAAAGATATTTAAAGGATTCTTTAAAAAGCAGTAATTGGCTTTAACATTGATTCCAAGTTAGGGTTCAATTAAAAAAAAGTGAACAATAAAGCAGGTGAGTAATTCAGTTATAGGTTACACATATTCCAGCACCCGGACTGACGTAATTTGAGGTCAGTATAACATTTATATAGGTAACACCTTTGCAATATTGAGCTTCTCTGGAAGCGAAAGTTAAAGTTAGATCAGAACAGACTGATAGGTTATAAGAACAGTGATTCTCCCAAAGGAATCCAGGCAGTCAATTATCCCAGCATTAAAGTGTTCAACATTTAAGTCCCTTAAGGGAACAAGCACTGCCAAAGCCAATAGGTTCAGAGGGAAGCCTTTAGGGAGCCAGGACAGCCAAAGATCTGATGCTCTTCTTCTTAGAAAAATGTTCTTTAAAAGTCAGTGTTCAAAAGAGAAATCACAGCAACTCAAGAGGGGTCACCTTTAGAAAGCACAAGTTGTAAGGCCAATTTGGTGTTGTGTTAAACGCACTCCCAAAAGGTAGGAACCACCCCAAATGGCAAAAAGGATAAAATACCCCAAGCCTCGCAGGGGGGTGTGGGGTGGAGGAGGGCAGGGGGAGGGGAGAGAGAGCGAGAGCGAGCGAGAGCAGCAATGGATTTCAGTCGACTCAGCGGCTCTTTGTGGTTTTGCCACCTTTTTCTCAGCGCCAATGAAGAACGAAAAGGTCTTGTTAGGATTGCCTTGATCCCTTGGTCCTGGACTTTGCACAGGGGGCTCTGGACACATATTTCTTGCTTCTGTAGTGTCCCCTGGATGCCTACGAAGAGCTGGCCAGATTCTGACTTTGGAAGACAATGCACTCACAAGTGGCCGATGTACCCTGGGTATTGGGCTTCAGCAGCCTTGGAAAGTCGCAGAAAGTCGGGGGTTGCGCCAAAGTATAGTTGGTCTCGAAGCTAGTTGGTCCCACCAGCTGAAGGGAGGAATTCATCCTTCACAGGTCTTCCCTGTAGATTCAAAAATGGGGTCAGCACAGCTGCATGGCTTCACCAGGTACAGGAGGTTGCTGCTGGTGCCTTCTCTAGTCCTTTGATTCGGATTCTGTACACCAGTGGTCGACTCTGCTCTTAGTCCCAAAACCTCCTTTTTTATGCAAGTTCCCATTTATTCCCATCCCTAGGCTGTCAATCACACAGCAGAGTGGCTGTCCTTTCAGGACAGCCAGCCAACCAATAGAAACTGTTTTCACTCAGGCATACCTAGAGACAAAATTTCAGGGGCCTCCCTCACTTCCTGCCTTTCCAGACATACTGGAGCTTGTGCGGGCTTCAGGGCTGAAGCCTGCCAAAGACAAACTACACAAAGGGCGCAAACCTGATGCAAACGGAGTAAAAGCCTAGAAGAAACTAACAAGAAATTGCGAAAAAAGTATACCGGGGCCATTTTGGGAAAATGGTCCCCCTTTGGTGCAGCACTGCAGCTGAGGCATCAGCCTGCAGATACATGTCACTAGGTAGTAAAAAAGAAACCACTGCCACCAGCCATTCAAGAGAGTTGTTACTGTTACATCAGGAATGGGTTAAGGGAATTACTATGTAATCCCACAGCACTCCACGGGTTGTGGTGTGTGCTGGACCCATAAAGTAAAGGTAAGTAAGACGGGGGTCATTTTACTATTCTTGGGAACAGTTGTTCACCCAAGAAAATGTAGTTAAACATTAAGAGATGTCCATGTGACGTCTCCGTGGCACTGCACAAAAGGTGCTGTGTGTCACAATGCAAAAGCAGATGCCTATGGAGTTGACTAGACTCCATAAAACAGTAAGGAACATAGAAAATCATAGTCAGGAAAACACATGAGTGAGTGAGCAAGAGCTGGGGGGCTCTAAGGTTAAAGAGAATGAACATGCTCCATAACAGCAACACACCTAGACTTTCTGGCACCATGGATGTGAAGTGGAACTATACAGACATGCCCCACCACACCCACATCCACATCCACACACACAGACCCGCAGACCCACCCACCCACAAATGAGCAAACAGCAAGTCCATGACCTTATAAGGAATTTCCTCACCTGGCATTGCATAAAGAAAGTCAAAACAACAATTTGGCCAAAGAAGCAAGCAAAATGTGCCACTTGCCACGTTTAGTAGCCATACATGGTAAACATAAATGTGCATACTAAAAATTATGCAAACATGATGCAAAAGATATCTGCTGCCAACAGCCTGTCTTTAGGGACACATACAAGTAATCAAAAATCCCATGTGTAAAAAGCTAGGGTGATACAAAAGAATCCCCATTGCACTGCACAGTAAGGTGTTGTGTCCCAGTACTGAGAGTCTGCAGGACCAATCAGTTTCCCCATAACAACGAGCAAAAGACAAGGCAAGTGACGCTGAAGGCTTTACTTCCCTTCAAAATGTCACAACAGGTTAAAAAACAGAGCAAAAAGAATGGTAGTCCATAGGAACTATGGAGGGAAACTTGCAAAAAGAAATCTTTCCCAACAGTCCTAATTTTGGCCATTTCGTTTTGTGCTTTTTCTTAAACTGGGGAAACCACTAGCCAGGCATAAAATGGACATTGTGCAAAGATGAGGTCACTCTGAGCTCAGTCCTGCACACACTGTAGCAGTTTGGACTTATCCTAGTTGGTCCAATACAGAAACTGTGTGGGTGGACTCAAGTCTTTGGCATTTTTTAGGACCAGCCTGATGGGCAGTTGGCCAAAACCATTGTGGTCTGAATTGTGTGTGATTGGATGGCTGGCTCAGGCCACTCAAGTGCATGGGTATATCTAGGAGAGGCACTGGTCATTCCTCAAGGCTGCTAGGATTGTGTAGGTTTACTTACCTGCATTGCCTAAAGCACGGGCCCCCAACCTTTTGTGCGCAATGAGGAAATATCAAATGAAATGGAGAGCAACATCATTTTCCGACAAAACATATCTGCGCTCAGTTGGTGGAAAAATGATAGCGACAAATTATGAATTTAATAAACTTAAAACTGCTAATAGAACATTTTAATTTGCAGTATTTAGTAGTTATCCAGACCTCCTGCAATTCCAGTAAAGGAAATTTGCAAGGCTTTTTAAATTGTTTTATTTGTGTTTTGGTTCAAGCAACAAGTGTACAAACCTTTCACTATTTAGATGCAAGGCAATAAAATGTGATGCATCGTAACACATTTACATTAAAACGAATTACATTTGCACCATTCTAATGCGTTAAATTAATCCAAAGTTAAAACAGAATTAAATCACTTATTTCCTCAAATCTTCAATCTTCTTCATTCGTAGTGCAAGAAACCCACACAGTGCAAGAACCAAGCTCTGCCGTTACCCTCGCATAAGGCCAGTCCACATAATGTCACTCAGAATTGAAGTTCCAAAATATCTATACCTCTCCTCACCCAAAGCTGGACAATTAATTACTAAATGTTTAATGGTATCTGAGATCACAGTTCGTACAAAGCCTACAATCCGGATTACCCAGACCCGAATCCCACTTGCTTGTTCTTTTCAGCGTTGGAATTTGGTTGAAAGTGGAGATAAACTGCCCTCAGCTTTGGGCAAGGAAATATAAGAATATACCCTGGAATCACTTCACTTTTTGTGAAGAATTTGGTGTATTCGCCATGCAGGGCATAAGTGCCAGCTGATTTGAGGAGACCGCCGAATCATATTAGTATGGCTTCTTTACTGTGGTCAAGTTAGTAATAAGCTCTTATTTAGAGGAACAAATTACTGAGAGTGTTTCAGTCATGTGTTCCTTAAATTCAGTGGTACTAGCACCATACTCTCTAGTCTGATCTTCAGCCCAACTCTGGTAAAGGGACATAGATGGCAGGTTTAATAATTTAGCAAACTCAGCCAATTTTCTCCACTTGGCTCTAGTCGCCAGTGAGATTAGGCCAAACTCCTGTCTCATTATTTGATTTCAGGATTGAATTTACAAGCCCCAATGTTTATTTCCACAGCATCCCTTGAACTGAGTTGAGGTACTCCCTGAGATATTCAGGGAAAGATACAAACCATACAGCAGTGACACTTCCACACTAGACAAATAGTACTGCAGCAGAGGTTTTAATGAAGAATTAATGGCACAGCTCGGAGTAGACCCGCTTCATTTTTACAAGCAAAGGCGCACATTTTCCCCATATCAATTGTTTCCAAACCTCCCTGGAGTTCGAGTTGGTAATGTGACCTTAGACTTTTGACCATTTGTATTGAGCTTGTTTTCTAGTGCATAATTAAAGAAGAGGGATAGCTTCCTCTGGAGCCCCTTTTGGGGTCAGGTCAAACAAAACAATATCATCAGCAAAGGCAATCCCGTCTAGGGACACTGAACCAAATTAACAGAATTGGTAGTGCCATCCTCCCATATTTTCTTTGAGGACAGCCAGGTAGAGATTGAACAGAGTCGGAGCTATGATGCATCCCTGCCGTAAACCCACGTATGTAGCAATAGGGTCAGTCGTGGCTCCTTCCCTGCTCAGCCTCACCCGAAGCGTAGTATCCGTATGCAGTAGTGCCAAAAAGCTGAACCAGCCTAGTTGGCAATTTCATTGCTATGAGCATTCTCCAAAGCCTCAATCTGCTGACGGCATCGAAGACATTAGAAATGTCTATCGATGCCATGTAAACTGCTCGATTTTTAACAGCTGCTAGCAGATGTGACATGGTCAGGGCATTTAGAGCGGTGCCCATTCCTGCTCGAAACCCGATCTGATATTGTGAGATCAGGTTCAGCGATGTTATTTGTGCCTTAAGTTCCCTTAGCAAAGGGGTTCCAAATATTTTGCTAGAGGAGTCCAGGAGGGCTACAGGTCCTGTCTCCTTGCTTGAAAATAGG
This sequence comes from Ambystoma mexicanum, assembly GCF_040938575.1. Classification (NCBI taxonomy): domain Eukaryota; kingdom Metazoa; phylum Chordata; class Amphibia; order Caudata; family Ambystomatidae; genus Ambystoma; species Ambystoma mexicanum. The sequence goes on along the minus strand of NC_090923.1, from coordinate 1,119,813,832 downwards.
AATGATGAGAGATTCTATCCACGTGTAAGGGACTGAGAGTGTCTGACTGACGTATCTCAATAATTCCCATAGGGAATTGGCCCAAATCTCTGGTTTACTTTTAAAGCCGGAGGGATGTTGTCAGGGCGAGGAGCCCTCAAAGGTTCTGCCTTACCAATTACCCGTAATATGTTGTCAATCTGCCACTCAAAATCACACTGTTCCATCCCCAAACGGTTAGTTGACCTTCATCACCCATGGGCATAGAGTATTGTTAGTGATGTAGTTTACCCACTCCTGTGCCGTGATGCTACACACACAAGTCTGCAAACCTTTAGTAATTCCCCCGCTTTTTCTCCAAAAATGTGCACTATCATTTTGGATGAGGGTCCCAACAACCTCTTGGTTTTCTCTTATAAGTCTTTCCCGACCGAGGCATTTGAGAGTGTGTTTGTACTTTGCTATAATCTGCCTCTTAGCCTCTTGGCATGCCGGTCCAGTAGTTGTATTTTTAAAGGGAGGTTTTGATTGCCGCCCTCTTGACCCGTTTCGCCTCCCTAACCTTAATGTGATAGGATGATTATGATGTTTACTTCCAATCATTCGGCCCCTATTGGAGAGTAGTTTCTTGCATTCCAATAGGCTTTGATTATAATTGTCGGCCGTTATCAGAACTCCCTTATTCTCCATGTTAAGCAGCTCCTTTTCCCAAATAGTGGTAAAAATTCTATACGCTTTAGCATTCCATTTTACCACCAAGCCTCCCCTCTCCGGTGTGATAAATGCTGCACCATATTCCAAATGATAAGAGGAATTTGGTAAGCACATAGTAAGAATTGAGGGGAAATGGTCCCCCCAGCCCCTTCAAAGGATCACATACAGGCCAGATCTTCAGATACATAGAAATGGTCAATCAATATATTCTTTGACCCCCTACTCCAAGTGTAAAAAACACTCAACTCCAACTCCCCAGGTAAACACACTTTGAGATCCCATGTCACAGGTATTGATCCCAAGCAGCCCCCTGCTGCACAGATTGGGCTGAAATCCTCCCTGCGCCGTGGGGCCCTACCGTGAATCGTGGTTGTACACAGGTAGCACTAAGATCCCCGGACACAACAAGGAACTCTCTTTTTTCCCCCTTTCCAACCATTCCATAAACAGGTGATCTAATTCCTGATGTAGATCTACAAGGATAGTATTAGCGTGGTTCCAATAAACATTTACGAACATCACATTCTCTTTTAGACATAAATATAGGTTAATTGCCAACAGGTCTTTAGACCGGACCATTATCTCGGAGTGGGGGCAGTCACAGTTAGGATTAATGGCCATTGCGAGTCCACCTGTTGGTCTTCCCTTTGGCCCTCTGGATATTGGCTTGCAATAAGTGTGATAACCGTCCAGCTCAAAGATGTTTGCGGCCATAGTTTCTTGTAACAATATCACAGTTGCAGTCTTTAGGTCCAGTCCAGAGTGACTTTCTCGTTCGTGGAAGCCACACATGTTCCAGGACATCGCCTTCAGTGGACCACCCCCCAAGACTGTACTGTTTAGCCTTGGTTCTCTTGAAATTTTGAATCGCTTCTTCCAGCCAGGACCATTCTTTTAAGTCCGGTCTTACTGCTGCTAGTGTTCCAGACTTATTTGATGCAGTAATTTCAAGGACTTGTAATGACTGTTCAGGGGTCAAGTAGGCCTGGATCTCCTCTTGTGAGTTTAGTTGTCCCAGCTGGTAGCCAAGAGACATAAGGGCTTGTCTATTATTCCAAACAATTTACGGTGCGGCAAGCAACATGTGCTCCCGAGTTACACATTGGTGACCACTGGTTTAAAGGGTGTGTCACAACGCTGTGCTGTTCAATTTTTAGGGCCAGAAGCTGTGCTGTTCAATTTGTTAGGGCCACGTTTGGCCATATTGGATGGACCCTGTCACATCCCTTTGCTCTGGTTTAATCTTTTGGCTACTGGACATCCCTCGTCTTTTCCGATTCTTCTTCACTGGATAGGATGAATGTCCCATGCTAGCACTATTTCTGTTTTTCTGCTGTCTTTCTGTCATATCCTCCAGGTCATAGTGCCTCAAGGCATGAAGGCTCTGCCGTCCACCCATCTCTGCTCTTCATTTTGGCCGTCTTGGGCCACCATTGTTAAGATGGATTTCTAGAATCTGGCCTGGTGGACAGATTTTAGGAGGCCATCCCAGTTTGGTCTGTTTGTTTCATTTGCTTATATAGCACACCGAACCCAAGGGTATCTGGGCGCTTTACTTATAGAACATGGTTACAAAGATAATGCAGCATACGTTAAGAAGTACAGTAATGAGCATGAAATTGTATAAAGATAAGCATAGAGAACTACAGTGATATTTACAGTAATGTAGAATAGACATTAGAATACAGTGATCTATAATTTGAGGACTACAGTATGTACAATGTCCACGATAGCCATAGCTTGGAGTAGTAAAGCCCCAAGTCACAAACGCAGTGGGCAAGGTGAACGTGAGCTGGGGCGTAGTCAGTACAGAAATTAGGTCCGGTCATCGCGCTAGAGCGTAGTGATAGTTTGTGAGAGCAGCCGGGATTTTACTTTGTGCCGGAAGGAGAGGAACATTGGGTCTGTCCTTGGAGCCAGAGGTAGCTTGTTCCAAGCCTTGGCTGCAAGCACTGGAAAGCTGGAACCTCCTGCTTTGGTCAGCCTGAATTTGGGAATGTTGAGGCAGTGTGTGTAGTTGGTTCTGGTAGGTCTAGTGGATTTGTTCCTGGAGAATTTGTCAGTCAGATACTGTTGTTTCGGCACTTGTGGGTGATCATGGGTGTTCTGAACGTGATTCTATCTTGGATAGGGAGCCAATTTGTGTTGTGTCGGATTTGTGAAATATGATTGGACCAAGGAATGTTTAAGGCAGTTCCTGAGCGCATTATTTTGCAATATTTGTAGCTTATGAGCACTTGGGAACTCAGAGGTTAGCCAAACCCAATCAAGATAAGTGTGGAGAGTGGCCAAGGCTTAGTCCCAGGAGAAAATGAGCGGAGTAAGGGGTCCACAATGAGTCCACACAGGGAAGCACAAAATAATTACATTTAGAGAGACAAGTACAAAAATACTATATTATAGGCGCAAGAAAAACACTAAGAAATGAAATAAGAAGGTAGTATATCACACAATACTCAATTATCAAACATGTATATAGTCACCTTTAGGTTTGTAGGAATGCATACAATAACAGACAACTAAAAGAAGCAAGTAGTGATGCAGTAGAATGAAACCCGTTCACAAGTATTATGCCCTAACTTGAAGTCCCATCTCTATATTTTGAGGCATTGTGCCCAAAAGTCCCAAAGATTTGTCTTAGGATAGGGGACTGATGGTGGCAAAATGTTACAGAAGATATTCAACAATGTTACAGGTCAATACAATTATATTCCTATCTTTTAGATACAAGCTTTCAGATTCGACAATCAAAACATAATGGAATGGAATAACCAAAGTACATTCTAAGGAGAAGGGGGGAGGGGGGTTTAATGCACAGCAATTACTTACTCCCTCACCACCCTCCCCCCGGACTCAGATTTTCCCAAATGACTAGGTGGGTCCACTGGGGGGAACTTGAGGTAGGTTTTCCAGCCGTTTGTTGCGGTGCTGGATGGCTACAGGTTGCGTGTCCGAGAATTTCACTGGTCAGCTGCTGGTACAGAAAGCAACCCCTGGTGAAGAAGGCAAGCAGGATTCAATGACGCGGGACTCTTCTGTACACTTCAGAGGTGTCCAGAAGACACTGATGGTCACTTCTCTACGACGATGACAGGCGTTGCTCCAGTCAGGGTCAAAGAAGAACCCTTAAAGCTGGGAATCTGAAACTTAGCAGGGAGGCGACTTGTGGCACGAGCTGGTGACCACTGAAGTCCTAACAGGGAGCGTGGAACAGTGAAGATTCTACCGAGGTAGCCCACTGGAGTGCTGGTCAGTTCACTGGGTGGTCCAGGGACACTTCCGAAGGCGTAGGACAGCTGGATCCTTGTGAATGAGTCAAGACTGGTTGATCTCGCCAGTCCGGGTTGAAGCACCGCTCGGGGCCTTCACAGATCAGGTAGTCTAGCAGCCCTTCACAAGACCAAATGCAGGAAGGGGATGCCGGGCATATTTGGGAGTCATCCAAGGAACTTTAGTCGGCTGCTCTTCTACAAAGGATACTTGGCTCAAACGTTGATCTGAAGAAATGGCTGCAGGAGTCCTCTTCTTATCCTAAATCCTGGCTGTAAGCAAGTCCAAGCCCACCAATGGTAAGGATCTGCACCATTCAAACAGCCAGCAGCGGTCCAATCAGGGACCACTGTGGGTTTCACTCCTGCCCCACACCTAGACTTTCAGAGACCCAAGATGTGGAGTGGGACCAGATAGTCCAACCCACAGCCATGGTTCACACACACCAGGCCAGCAGTAGAACACGAAAGGAGCATCTTTCCCGGGTGAATGCATGACCATATTAGGGATTTGCTAACCCGAGAAGGCAGGAAGAAGGGCAAACAACAATATGGCCAAAGAACAAGCAAATAATCTTGTGGCATGGCCATTTTAGGGCACTAGCCATGTTTAGTAGCCAGACACAAATGTATCCACAACAAATAATGCAAAAATGGTTAAAAAAAAAAGGTATCTGCGGCCACCAGCTTGTCTTTAGGCACATATACAAGTAATCCAAAATCCCAAGTGTAAAAGACTAGGGTAATAAAAAAGTATCCCCACTGCGCTGCATTGTTAAAGGACGTGTGCACTGTCACAAAGATAGCAAAAAGGTAAAGAGACAAAAAGGAAATCGTTTCCCTGTACCGATAGTCTGATGGACTGATAGTTTCCCCATGAACAAAAGGCCAGGGCAGTGAAGTCTGGTGGTCCATAGAACTATGGAGGGAAGGTTGCTAAAAGAGAATTCTTTCCTAACAACCATCCACTGTTGCACCCCTTGTGGGACAGTTTTTGCCTGGCTGCGTGCTCAGTTTTCTGGTTCCGCTTGTGTTCCTACACCTTTTTGTTGCCTTCTCTGCCGTTACTTTGGGTACTGGCTGGTGGATCACACCTTGGATGTTTAGGCTGATGAGTCTTCTTACTTTGCCAGGGTCATTGCTAATCCCTGGGTATCAGATGCTGTAAGCATCACTAAGTGGGATGATTAACCATACCTGAGCAAAGTTCTCAGAAATTGAAGACATGAGCACTTACCCTGGGGTCCTGAGCCAGTGGTGTATTGTTCCGATTTTCCCTCAGGCGTCCCATAAATAGGTGATATCTGCAGGTCACCCTCTTCAGCGTTTCACCATGGACTTCCATTAGCCGAATCCTGCTTTGCTTTCCTCCTTGCTGGGTATTCTGGGTTTTGAACCTGGCACTCTTTCAGAGGGTCTGTGTTGGTATCCCATGGCATTCGTTGCTGCCTCTTTCTGCACCTGTGTGGTAACAGTCTTAGACCTGCCTTTTCCCCATAACCACGTTTCTGTCAGTTTATTCCCATCAGGAATTTTTACCAAATTTACAAACTTCTCTAAAGTGACTTTGGCTGGTACTTATCGGACCACTGACATCCTTAAAAAGGAGCTCTGACATTTCATTCCAAGAGTCTGGAATTTTAGTTTGTACCGCTGATAAAATATGTAATTTCAAATCACTGGATATCACTCTTGCCTACTAAAATGTAACATCTCTGGCATTGTTGGGCAAGTGTCAACCTCCTCCACCCCCAAGGGGCTATATGTAGTGTATGATGTACACTTGTGTAAAGGAGATATGTCAACAACCTCTTGGGGAGAGCTGTGTAACCATCTAACCTAATCGAAGAACAGTGTGTCACCCAAAAGGAAAGACCAAACTCTCCAAATGCAGCTTAGCAGAGCACTGAGGCTGAACTTCAGGAGGTGGAAAGGTTAGAGAGAAACAATTATCCCACTAGTCACCACAAATGAAACCACACTGGTATAATGAAAAATGTTATGGCTAGGCGACATGGACCAAAAGTCATATCTAGAGAGAAACAATTATCCCACTAGTCACCACAAATGAAACCACACTGGTATAATGAAAAATGTTATGGCTAGGCGACATGGACCAAAAGTCATATCTTGATATTTTTGGGCTGCATGGCAATATATATATTATATTTATATACATATATACTTGAATATTGTTTATGTGGGTTAAATGCTAAATTGTAAGCTGCCAATTACATGTCAGATGTCACAAACATCTTTAATAAGACATTGATTAAAAAAAAGTGCAAATACAGGGTTCCTCTTCCTGTTTGTATTCTCAAACAGCTGTGTAAATATCAAAATGTAAATACAAAATTGAAGTATATGTAATAATGTATATATATGTATATATTTCGAAGTTACAGATATTGTATCATCCCATATCTATTTTGAAAATATATATCTCCAAAACTCGATATATCGCTCACCCCTACTTGTTATAAGGTCACACATATAAAATCTATGTTAGGAAAAATAAGTACTGAGGTGAACAGCAGAGTACAGTAAATATAAGAAAATTAAACTGAGAGTTAAGGCCTAACTCACTCTTCACACTAAAATGCAAGCCCCATACTAGCAGAATTATGCATACAGAATGTCAGACGTGAGTACAGAGTGGGCCTCTAAAGCAATCGAACCTGAGGGGAGCCATTACCGGTTGGGTAACGCCTCCGGGGCAATAGTTACAAGCCCCAGCAAAGCGAGGGCTTAAACGTAGCCCCGGGGGCATTACCCAACCAGTAATGCACCCCCTCAGAGGGTTCTATTGCTATTACTATCCTGGCACTTTGTATCGGGGCACAAATAGTGTTTTCTCTCTAGTTGGGAAAGGACATGAAAGCTGTTCCTCAACTCGGGAAACAAATAAAATGGCTGCTATGGATCGGTGGAAGGGACTAAATGTAGTCCCTTCTCCCTTTCCATAGCGGCCTAACAAAGATATAGATGAAACTCTGAGGCAATCAGATCGTTTGTAACAATCTGATAGTCCCGTTAGGCGTTATGAGCCCTGAAGACTGAGGCCTTTAACGAAGTATGGAGGGACCATAACGCCCAGTACGGCCTGAGCTGCAGGTTTATAAAGCTATTAGAACACCCTCAGTATTTTATTAAATTTGAAAAAGAGACAGATGACTAATAAATGCTGTAGAAATGAACAGAAAGTAAATGGTGGTTTGAGTACTTATTCCTGGTTTTTATCAGGCAGGTAATTAGCATGCGGGTGGATTGTTTAAATGGAGAAAGTAAAAGCAGGTGCGAGTAGTTTTTTTTTTTTTAATAAAGCAGCCAATTAGGATAGGGTTGTAGATTTTAAACGGAAAAAGTAAATGTATCTGTCTGTATTTATTTGTTATTTTAATCAGGCAGGTGAAAAGCAAGAGTTTTTTTTAAAGCAAATAGAATGTGTATTTATACAAGTACATTAACAAGCGTTTGTTGGGATTAAATAGGGCTGTTCGTGCTGGCCTCCATTGGTTTTAAACTACACAGATTTACTAGAACTGAATAAGCTGGTGGGCGATGTGACCGGGCCACCTGCTTTGACTTTCTCCAAATATGATGATCAGCGCTCGCACTATACATAGGCAGCGATTCTTAGCTCCTTGAGTGAGCAGTAAGTGGAACCCTGCAGCTAGGTGGAAATAGACAGTTACACATGACTCAATAATATATTATTAAAGGCCATTTGGCCAGACATGCCTTCTCGTATGGAATGGAGAATCTAGGATGGCACTGTCCATGTACCAGACGTTTTTAAAATTACGTGCACGTCCCTGCATAATTTTGCAAAAGGGGATTTTAAAGTTCCTGTTTTGATGTGATCTTCATTCGTTGTGGGTCGCAGGCTCCAATTACAGATTGGCACGCCTTTTCTGAGAGCTGGCATGGCATCAGATAACCATCTATTTTGAAATGCTACAAGTTATCGGGAGAAATTGACACCACCAATAAACACTAACACAGAACGAACAGAACTTTTCCAGGAGCAGGTTTTATAAGGTAAATGTACCCTTTTTCTGTTTTTAATGGAGCTCATTGCTGCGTTTCTTCACCTGTGATGTTTGCAATCAGGTAGCTTTATCGGGGCCACGTTGAGCACACACGCATGGCAACGCGAAAAGTTAACTGTTGTGGTGCATGTGCTTACCCTCTTATTAGACACCATGGAGTCTTCTTACTGCTATTGTTTTGCACCTTTGCCGATTTTTGGAGGTAAGTGAATCCTTTTTGCTCCCCTTAATTTAATTAGCTCATCAGTTTTGGGCGCACTGACCAGTCCCCATGGCTATCAGCGCAGGAGAACTCGGATCTAGATTGTAAAGTTCTCTTGGTGTCCCTGTAAGTTTGTTTTTTAGCTACTGTGTGGTTACTTGCAGGATGTCTCGAGGATGGGCCGATGGCACTGGATATTTTCTTTTAGTCTTGTGCACGCTTGCATTTGATCACACAATGCATATAGAGTACCACCTACTCTAAAATGGCCGATCCACAAGACTTGGCCATCTTGTCTTTTGACCTTCCTGCCCTTGGGTGTCTGGACGGACGTTCCATATATTAGAATCCATTACCAAGGGAAAGCACCAGCTTTTGTGGGCAAATTGGCACTCTGTGCATGTGTAGCCGGATGTTGGGTGCTGGGTCAGTCTGGACCCAGACCACCTCTTTACCAGAAGTGCATGTTGCTAAGATGCAGTGGCCAGAGGCTGTCCAGAATTGGACAGCCTCTGCCACTTTGAAGGTGCAGATCCTTGCCACTTGTGCGCTGTGGACAAATCAAACCCAGATATTGGATAAAAAGTAGCACTCCTGCAGCCGTTCTTCAGATGATTGTTGGAGCCAAGAGCCCTACGAAGTAGATAATTCCACTGAAGACCCAGAACTCATTGTTGAAAGATGGCTAGCAGCCCCTTTCTCCGCTTGCCTGGCAAAACCATGTCCCTGAAGATCTCAAGAAGACCTTCATCTGTGTTTTGGCCACTGGACCAGTGGAAACAACCAATCCTGACATCTGCTCAAAGATCCAGGTGCTGGAAGCCCTCAGAACAGTCTTGGAACCATCCTGTGGTCTAGCAAGAGTCCCACTGGGCTACTTTGCTGCAACGGTCACCATCCCAAGTTGAGCCTTGGGACTCTACAATGTCAGTTTACAGAACAATAAGTATTTCCACAAAGTTGCAGTTCTCCTCCACGTAGAGGGGCCTTACAGGACCAGCTTATTTGTTCTCACCACAAGGGTCATCTTCTGCCATTTTGTCCAAGTGGCTACACCTGCTCGCAACCTGTGTCACATCCTGCAGGTTGTTACGGGAGTGGTGGCCCCGAATACTGTGTGGCCTGAATGTCCAGATTCCAGCCCATCAGAGCACAGAATAGTGAAATAGCTAGACTTCAAGACTGAAGTGACTTCTGCACATGCGACCCCCTTCAACTGAACCAGGGCACGAATCCAGAAGGCCCAGTGATTTCAGGAACTTCTACGGTGTTCCAGGATTGAATCAGAGTACATGGGGTGAGTAAACATACCCGTTTTGCTGAGTCTCCATAGGGTTGCATGGGCATAAAGTCTAAACCCTACCTCTCACTTGTCTAGACTTGAATGGTGGTGTTCTGGACTGGTATTCTCTTCTGGGTCTCAAATAAGGTGGTTGGATTGGGAGAGGGCGTTTTAACGACTGTTCTCTTGTTTTTACCCAACTTTGAAACACTTACAACTACTTGTTGGCCCAAGCCAACACTTGTGCAACTTTATAAAAGAGCCTTCTGAAAAGACCTCTTGGGATCTGGAAACTTGAGGGCACTAGGCCCCTTCTTTTCTAGCTAGGGAAGGACTTTACAAGTCAGAACCTTAGTTCTAAGGTTTTGTATGGCGTTTGCCATTTCCTTTCTTCTCAATCTATTAATTCTTGATTACTTACCTGGTTCTATTTCATTATTCACTTGCTTTACATTGAAAGTACATTGAAAAGCATGTCTAACTGTGCATAAAACGTGAAGTATTAGTGCTCTTAGTAGAGCACACACAGGTGAATGTGTGTGTACAGTAGGAGTGAATGTTTCATTGTGTTACTTGTAAGTTTTAATTGTCAAGAGTTGTCAAAGGCCTGAATAAAAAAAACTATTTTTAATACATTCTAACTAACTTGTATTATTAAGAGTTCTCTATGTGCACTTAACTGGACCCTTCACCACGCACGCCCCCTACATATTCTGTCTATCTGGGTAGTGTTCAGTCACACTACCCAGATAGAGTTTGCCTAGACATTAGTGTTTGTCCCCATTCATCAGAATAGGATGGGCTTCCAAATCTGTTCAAAGGGCTAATTCTGAGAATTCATCCTAACACCCACGCCCACAGGAAGTGTAAAGACCGGTCCAGGACAAGGAACTTGTCTAAACCAGTTCAAACCAATATGGAGGCTGCCATCTTGTACTCAAAAAGAAAGTATGACTTACAAAAACCCAGTGGGTATCAAAGGGGCACTGAGCTAATACAGTAAATCAGCTTGCACCCCTGAAGAAACCAAAATTAAATATTAGCCATCACCAGCCTACCCCCTAAAACCGATCTAGAGTGATATAACCACCATAGGACAAATATGTGGTGTCTGAGATAGACCCCTGGGACTGGGTGCCCTATTGGCAACCCAATTCCATATACCCCAATTAAGATAAAAAGGGATGCAGTTACAGGGGGACTTCAGCAGAAGTGCTTCTGACCGCCAAAATAAATTGCAAACCCAAACAATAAAATGGGAAAGAGCAAACGGAGTAGCGGTATGAAATGAGACTCCTGCCCAAACACTGGAAATGTAGCCACTACCCATCCTTTTCACCTTTCCCTCCCTTTTCTCAGTGTCCTGAAGCTGATTTTTCCGATTGCGGTGTGGCACAAGCAGCCCTATGGATAAAATAGAAGCCACTTTTACGGCCTAAAAACAGGTAAACACTCCGCAAGACAATTGGGCAATAAAAATTTGCCTGACAAAAAAAATAGGACAAAAACTGGAAGGAGCACTTATATTATTACTGCCTCATCTGAAGAGGAATTTCCAATTTCCATGAATTACTAGGTGCAAAGTGTAGATTACGAAAGTACAAACATACTCGAATTTCTACTAGAAAAATACTTAAAATGGAAATGTGAATTTCGATTGTATTCCCTACAAACATCGTTTTACTACTAAATAGTAGGAAGAACAAAGTCAAAGTCTCATCTAGGACCCAGAATACAAAACACTGCAAATAAAGAAACAGAAATCCTGTAGGGACACCAGGCAGAAGGATTCCTAGTGGTTAAATGTAATTATAAAGTATGTAAAGAATGCATTACTGCTATAAATTGGAACGTCAAATAGGCTCGCAAGCGCGGGCAGAGGTGGTAAGGAGGGGGACGGAGTGCTGCCGCAGAGTGCACTTCTAGGAATGTCCAAGCTCACAGATGGCTACAAGAACACACACTTCGCATGCCCTTGTCATTCAATTTCTCCCTCTCAAAAACCATTGAAATGGCCCAAGAAACCAAGCAGATAATGAGAAAGGAATCCTGCAGGTTCCTGAAAGAAGGGGCCTGGCCCGGTCAGAAACATACAGCTCTTCTTGACAGGCCTCTATTCAAATTATAATATGATGTGGAATTAACATAATTGTGTTGTGGCCTGCTTTTCCTTCTCCCTTCCTGGATGCCAGAGAATGCCTGGCGCTCCGGTGAGAGTGTTCCAGGTCATGTGAGGGAATGCAGATCAGGCACGAGGATGCCAGTGGTTGTATCATACCCGAAGTCTACGTCTAACCTTATAATTTATTATATGCAGAGTACATGGATTTACTGCAATGTAAATAAAGCATTTCATTCAGAAAAAAAGGCTCCAGCACAAAGGATGAGAAGTGCCCAGTTATTTCTATGCTATAAGTGCAAGAATCCAGAATGTTCTGTAGTGGAAAGGGGCAGCTGAAATTCTGCACAACCACCACCCCCATGCAACCATCCTCATCCCAAGTGAGCAGTAATGTGGCACAGTAGAAAGGTGTTTGCCTAGAGTGAGGGAAGAGGCCATCTTAGAGCGAAAATGTAAGCACTAGTGTTAGGGAGTTTTATTCAAATTACTGTCTGTGACAGAACTTAGCCCACCTTGGATGTAATGGGTGCCAACTCTCAGGTTTGCCCTGAGCCACACACATGTTTGGTACAATAGCTGAACAGCCAGGCTTAGTTTAGAAGGGGAGGAAGTTACAAAGCACTCTGAGCATACACTAATTCAGGGAAACACTTATACACTTCCGAGTCCAAACTTAGTTTATGAGAGTCTAAGAATGTTCAGAGGGGCACTTTGCCACCAGAGGTTAGGCAGGATACAGTGCTCAAGATTCAAAAGTGGTAGAGTAGGATCTCTCCTGGGTTTGCAGGTACGTAAAGTTATGTTTTTCAAGTCAAGAAAGCCTAAGGGTTTCCTTGTGGAGTTGCCTCATGGACCAGTATGCTAAGGCAGTAGAGAGTACAATGGGTTGTCCACCCCAATGTTTTTCTAAGGGAGCTCTGGAGGGATGCAAGATACTGTATTCCTGGGGGCTGCAGATAGCTGTATCAGCAAGCAAAGCTCCAAGTAGGTTTTACAGGGAGCAAGCACGATAGTACCATAACATTAAGAATGCATTGCGGCAGGACGGTTCCAGCAGAGAGACGACAGCAGACCCGGGTACAGGTTTTGCGATCTTGGAGACAGAAGAAGCGGACATCAGTGGATCTGGTGACAGCTGTCGTGCGGACGGACGCCACTCAATGCATCTTCTCGGTTCTTGTTTGTTTGCGCCTTTTCCAGGCTTTGGGGAGCAGGAAAGGGCCATGCAGGTCAAGAACGATGCCCACAAGTTCCAGGCAGATTAGTTCTTCGGGCAACGATGCACAGCAGACACACACAGGAACCCGGGTATTGGGGAATTGCAGGATGTGGAGGTCGCAGATCTTCCAGGGAGGGCCCCAAATGCAGTTAATCTTGGGACTGGTGAGGCACACTAGTGCAAGGGAGGAAGTGGTCTTGTTCGGATCTTCCCCGTCGTTCAGAGTTGGAGGTCGGGACAGCAGCGGTTACTCAGCATGCTCTGGCATTCGCTGAAAGTGGCTAGTGTCTTCTTCCTTCGGGCTTCTTCCTCAGATTTTTCTGCTGCAGGACCTTGGGATTTATGCAGGAACACTGGCTGAGCCCACCAATCACAACCCATGCAACATTCCAAACTTGGGGGATGACTGTCCAATGGGGACAGCCAGCCTCCCAGTTAGAACTGGTTTCTCTCAGGCACTCTCCAGAACAAGGGCCTTGAGGTTTTGGGTGACCCTCTCCACTTCCCGTCTTGCCAATCACTCAAAGACCCTTTGCAGGCTTTCCGAGGGAAGCCCGGCAAAGGAACTAGTGGAACCTCCCCCACCCAGATAGGAAGAAGATCTAAGAAAAAGGACAAGCCATCTTGTTCAAAACTTTCCAAAGTACAGCCACCATTTGGGTCAATAGTGACCATTGTGTCCCCTACCGCAGCTGCGACAACAGCCTGCGATAAAAGTTCACAAAAAGTCATGTAACAGGTACACTGCCACCAGCCTCACAAGAGGGACATGTCGCAGTACCAAAATGTTACTGAAGTGAGAAAGGGAGATAAGCCCCTCAGCACTCCAAATGAGTGGCCGTCGTGATCTCACAAAAGAAAGCACGGGTAAGATGAAGAGTATCCCCCTGCCTTGCTAACAGGTTAACCAAGGGAAAATAAAGAAACATTACAGTGGAAGCTCTAGGGGATTCCAGTAACACTGCACAGAAATTGCTGTGTGGTACTTCAGTAAAATGTAGATGCCAGAAAAGATGGAGGAAAGCATGACTCTGAAACAATATACCAAAAAGAGGTAAAAAGGGTTCCAAAGATCAGAGGAAAAGAATGAGTGAGTGTGGAAAAAGGTTCCCACTTACTCAGAAGAATCAGACAAAAATTCAAGAGTCCAGCAAAAAGGTGGAGAGAATGTCACTCGAGAAGGAAAATCTATTCTAACAACTGGCATTTGCCATGCCCACCAGTTTTGATATACTCTAAGTTGTCCCAGCAACCCTATGAGCTATGCAGCGTTTCCCTGGCTGTGGCCATTTTCCTTCTCTGCCCCGAGATTCCCTTCATGATAGTAATCCATGGCATCCTGTACAGCAAGCACCTGAAAGGTCTGCCTTGGGAGAGGGGTGGGGGGAGGGCGGTGTAGTCCTTTGTTTGTTCACTTTTCCTCTCTCCTCGCATGTTTGATAGCAATTGGCTGATTCAGGGGCGCCTGTCCATTGTCTGTAGTTTCCCCTGTTGCAGTTAGTAAGCCACAGGCCGCAGCCTGCTTTCACTCCCTCCGAATGGCCTGTGTCCTTGGCCACATGACCAGGAAACACCATTCATCACCAGCCCTCCCAGGGCATCCTTGCCCGGGCAGCCCTCGGCTAAGGGCCAGAGGCAAAGGGCAGCTTTCAAAGAAGCAGCTCCGCTATGTTTGCCAGTGTATGCCTGGGACGCCGGTGCAGACAACCTATAGTGATGGGTAAGGTAAGTGTGTTGTGGGTGAGGAGTATAGCAATTACTCTACTCCACAAAACCCCCACTACTCGTATTACCCGTTATAAAGCCTAATTGTGTAAGGTACCCATTTTGGCCTTCAGTCTAAGTGTGTAAAATAGCTATACTCTAGATGGAGCCTAAATTACGTACGGTAGGCATACCTCATGCCGAAACTGTTGATATAACTTTGTTATATGTCCCTGCTGCGCCCCATAGTTAGTCATTATATTTGGCACCATAGCTAATTTGTATTGAAGGTTGCCATGCCCTGTAACTAGCCATCGTATGGGGATAAGGGTGGGAAGCATGACCATTACTGTACTCCGGAAACCCAGCCACCCATAGTCAGCCATTGTGATACACCTCACAGTTGGCCATTGTACGGAATTGTGGAAGGAAATGTGTTGCACCTACATGTATACTGATGGGCAGACGTCATGCAGGATTTAGATGCATTTTGCGGGAAATGAAATGTGTTGTGCCCAAATGTATTTTGGGGGCAGGAAATGTGTTACAACAGACATATTAGGAAGATTAGCAATGCATTTCATTTGGATAGATCTGTGAAGAATAGCCATGCGTCACATTTAGGTAGATTTGTAAAGAATAGCCATGCAGCCCATCTAGATAGAATCGTGAAGATTAGCCATACCAAGAGATAAATGTAGCCTGGTCTGGATTCCTCGCATTTAGGGTAGGACCATGCAGTCACACATTCTGGGAGGTTGTTTTGGATGAGCTAGTACAGCTATCAAGGATACATTTCCCCCCAGATGCAAAACAGAAAATATTTGGCAACTCATCATGCAGTTTCGATGGCAATGCCTGGAGAGAAATCTAATCTTTGCAGGCACATTATCGGCAAGATGGATGGTTCCCATGTACTGCGAACCAGAGACACTAAAGTAACAAATCAAGAAAAAAGAAAAAAGTGGAAATGGATTTTGCACTTGGGCAATATTTGAGACTTAATTACTGGTACCGATAGATTTAGTAGGATATCAAGTAGGCTGCTTTCCACAGGAGTGGGTTGGAAATACAATGGTGAAAAGGTTGAAGACCTTTCCGAGGACTGGTGGTAAGGCAAGCCTATGCAGGAAATCTCAAATTGAAAATGTATTGACATACATATCGATTTACTGGGTACACTTGGAAGCGTATGATAAAATAGGTTTACAATAAACAGGTGTGCTATTTTTAGATTCTTTGAAGCCCTAAAAAAAAAAAAAAAAAAATACTGCCCGAGAAGGGAACACTTATTTCTATCCCTGAAAGCATAAAGCTCCCAGAAACATCAACTGCCTCGATTTTCGATAAAGCTGTACTTGAGGGATCGATCACCTCACTCACTATGTCTTGCCACCTTCCCCCAGCCTGCTTGCTCAGAAGTCGAGGTAGCACTAGAAAATGATCCGAATTGCAAGTGCTCTGTAACCCCCTTCCCAACCTCATCCCGTGCACTCTCAAACTCACAGAAATCACGAAACGCAGTGCTCTTAAAAGGGCCAGAAATGGCATCCACTGCGCCACTTTTCCAAGCACAGGGACAAAGGACTGGCCAAAACACAGGGATGTTTGGCGATGCTCATCAACACATTTTATTATTAGCTATTAAACAACTTAAAGCCCCCACAACGCCTCACTTACCTTGCCATGCCCAGACCTGCCACGGATTATCTCCGGTGCCATATACTCAATGGTGCCACAGAAGGAGTATGTTCGTTCTCTCTGAGGAGGTAAAGTAAAACGAGATGAGTCACCATGCTCGTTGCAGACCCCCTTCCATTGACAAATTGCAAGTGTTGATCATACAAGTTTCTGGAAGGTCCAGAGAGTTTTCATTACAAAGCAATACCTTGTACCTGCTCCTGGCCAGTAGTAAGTAGTCACTTCAGAACCAACATGCCAATATGCTCTCTTGGAAGGTATAGAAACACCTTAGAATTACCTTCAACATAATGCACCATTGACCATCCTCTTTATAGAAGAGCACACTTACTATGAACGACCAGTGACATCGCCTGGCAATCCCTCCTTGCAGACTTCTACCCTCTTCTCACCACCTTATTGTATGAACTGGTGTCCAGTTAAAGGATCGAATGCAAAAGCTGAGAGTCAATAGGTTCGAAAACGAAAGGTTTTTAAAAAAGAAATGCATTATATATTTTTTGGGGGGTTTTCGTCTAGGTAAAGAAAAGTGGTTTTTACCACAAAAACAGGGGTTGGGGGACCCCCCCCCAAAAAAAATGTAAAAAATAAATAAAATTTGAACCTTTTGTTTTCGGTCCTTTTGATTCGACCCTTTTGATTCGATCCTTTGACCTATAACCGTATGAACTTGAATTAACTTCTCTAAATCCTTCCCCGAAGACTGGGACAAATTGCTGTCTAATGCTTTTCACTTTTTAGAATCCTGCTGTTATTGCAGATTTACTTTCCCACAATCGCTTCCTCACCCCTCATACAAAATCTTTGCTGCTAATAAAACACATTTTAAAAAATGATGACGTTCCCGCTTGCACTTTCAGGGCTGTGAAGTTCTTATAGCTCAGCAGTAAGAGCAAGTTGATCATTGTCAGAGACAACACATCTCCATAGTGGGCACTTCCTGCACATTTGTTTCTACTTCAATGTAGACACTGTCTTATTGTGTCAATGTGGTTGAGAGCATCATGAATATCAAATGTATGCGGTTAACTTTATAGCATGGCAGCAGAACTATGTGTGGGTTATTTCTTGGTAGAAACATTCCATTGCCAGCTTACTTTTCATAACTTGTGTGACTATAGGAGATGCCTTGACTACCACAGCCAAACTGCATAGATTATGGATCAGGGTATAATAGCTGCAGCAATTCAGTGTGCAATACTTTCGGTGGGATTCTGTCACTAGCAGCCCACCTCCCTGCTCAGGTTAAGCCAGACAGCTGCTACCCAGAGAGGCCTGGCCTTTCCTTGCGGTTGGAATACTGAACACCTTTAGGTTAGACGGTTACAAAGCAGTCCCCAGAGGCAAGTAGTTATGGGTTTTTCCATATAGGAAGAAGGCAGCTGCAACCCTAAGTGTCTAAGGAGACCCCAGGCAGGGCTCCTATACCACGGTTCTACCAAAAATGGTAAGGAGGAGTGGCTGCAGGGTAGAACTTTACACTCCATTATATTTAATGTGGCCCAGTGGTTCAACAAAAGAGATGAGCAGCCTAGCTCCTTACACCCAGACCAAGAAGTCCTACGGCTCCAGATAGGCCGAGGCTGTTGGGGCGGTCTGTTGTCACTCTTGTTTGCAGCATTGATGGTCCAGGGTTCGCAGGTGCAGAGGTTAATTTTCTGGACAGCTGGGTCCATCGAGTTGGTGTTTCTGATCACAACCTCACAGTGCAGGATATCACAAGCCTGGATTTCAGGCTTTCGACAAGGAAGCGCTGTCGGTGCCCACAATGAAGAGGGACCTCAAAAGTGCAGCAGACGGGAAAAGAGGTCTTGGTGGCCCAGGAAGGGTCTGCAGGCTATGGTGAGAGAACCCAACGACTGTAGTCCCAGCAAAGTCCCCCCACGAACCCGTCATGGCAGAGAGCAACAGCAGCATAGGAGGCAGTGTCCCTCAGTGATGGTACCCAGCAGGTTGCAGAAAAGTGGAGGTTGCACAAATCCCCATTGCAGAGGAGACAGGCTAGCTACAGACACACCTTGCAGAGGATACTGAACAGGTTGTGCCCAACAGGTCAAGCGCTCAAGACAGTGCCGTCTTCCTCTATTGGGTAAAGGCTATAGCTTACCCGTCTAGGAGCTGACTTTGGCAAACCTTACAACAGCAACTTCCTGCCTCTCTGTGGCCTCTTGTACTTTGTATTCCCAGTTCAATGCCTGGATTTTATCCTGCCAGTAGCCGTTCACTGATGTAGCCCTGTGAACCTGATCAGCTGTCGCCTCAGCCCCAGCCCGTAAACTGCAGGGGATCATCTTGCGGTTTCCAGAGCTGGCTGCTGGCGGCAATCACTGCCTTAGCCCGAACTTCCAAACGGTAGATGGGAGTACACTAAACCCAGGGGTAGTTCCAGACTTCAGCCTGGCTGTAGTCAACATACTCCGCCCAATTGCAGTCCGGGACCTGTAGAAAAACTGTTGTGCCGCAGTGACCAGGAGCAACAATCAGTCTGTAGTCTCTAAACCAATCAGACTTGTTCCTCCAGTCACGACAGCCTACCCAATGAGGTATTGTTGAGCTGCTTTTCATTTTACCCAAAAACTACCACCAAGAGTCATCTTTTTGGTGCCTTTTACAATCTCGGTTGAAGGACTGATGTCACAGCAGTAGACTCTTCTTTTCTCAGTCCACTTCTAGTGTGACGGGACTTTGGGTAGCTGGCTCGAGTCACTGCAGGCCTGGAAGGATGCCAACAAAGTTCCAAGCTAATTAGTTCAGATGACGATTCACAGTACCCCGGATTTGGTGAATTGCAGGGGCTGGAGGTCCCAGCTCTTCCAGGGATGGCGCAAAAAATCAGTTTGTCTTGGGACTGGTTAGGCCCACCAGTCCTAGGGAGGAAGTCATCTCATTTGGATCTTCCCCGTCACTCAGAAGTGGAGCATGGGACAGCAGCTGTTAATCAGTGGGCTCTGGCAGTCGCTGGAAGTGTCTGGCATCTTCTTCCTTTGGGTTTGTTCTTTGGATTCTTCTGTTCCAGTGGTCGACTGAGTTTCTGCTCCAGGACCACAGAGTTAATGCAGGAACATTGGCTGAGCCCACCAATCATGTTCATTTCTTTAAATTTTTATATAGGGCACCACACACCCATACGTCTCAGGGCACCCAAACAAACAAAACACACATGAGGCCAGTAAACCAAGAAGGCAACGAAGAAGACAATTAATAATTTCCTTTAATAAAAAGAAAGGTTTTCAGATATCTTTTTTTAAATCTGGCAAGGCAAGTAAGGTTACGAATTACCATTGGAATTTAATTTCATATTCTAAAGCTAGTACCACCATATTTGATAAGGTTCAATCGAGACTGGTACAGCAAAGTGCTATTATTCAACCAAAGTGTTCTCAAGACTGGTTTGACTTGCAGGCAGTCAATGAGGTAACAAGGAGCGACGCAGAGAATACATTTCTGCACCAGTGATAAGACTTTGGCTTCCTGTCAAATACCGGATCCAGCTCAATGTAAAGAGCGTCGGAATGGAGTAACATGCTCAGTTTATAATTCATAAATGGCCTTAACGGCCGCGTTCTGCAGTTTTTCTAGTTTAAGTTGCTTTTGAGGTGCCGGCCAACGCTCTATTACAAAAGGACAGCGTTGAATTAATCACGGCTGTGCACAGCAACGCTCCACACTCCCAAGTTAGGTACGGGCAAATCTGCCGTAGTAATTTATTGATATATCCACAGGCGCAAACAAGGTTTGAACCACGTTTAGTAACTAGCAGTTGGGAGTCAAAAAGTTGGGAGCCAAAATAGACTCCCAACCTTTTCACACATGATGCAACCTTAATTCTCACCCAGAATTTCGTGAGTGCATCTTACTCAATCGAAGTCCAGATCCAACAACGTGTAGCGCTGTTTAGTTATCATTTAATGACAAAGTCTTGGCAGCCATTCATGATTTTATAACATAAAACAATCCTGTTTATTGCCTTGGAACCATGGTCATAGTCGTTGGTTAACTAATAGAATTTGTGAGTCATCGGCATAATTTGTGTAAATGCCAGTATTATCCAACAAATCAAAGTGGCTGATCTAAACAGTGAGCAGGGTAGGTGTGAGGAATATGAGAGCGTCCACAATTCTTTCCCCAATATATCCTCCTCCCAGGTGACCAGGGAAAGGCCATCACTTTCAGATCCTGACCCTGGGGGTTGAATATGTGAAGGGAGGATCACCTGGGTGGAGGAGCTTAGGGGAGTGGGGATGGGGTACCCTTGGGTGAGACGCAGTATCCCCCATTTCCCTTTTGGAAGGAGTCAAATGTCACCCATGCTTTTATAGGGTATTACCAATCTCTTCCCTATTTTTCAGGAAAACACTCTCCTGATACACACCACTCTGGTACTGAGACGTGGAAGAGGTATACCGAGTATCAAGACGGTTACTCAGTAAATGAACAATGCCTGCACCTGAGGCCCAGGAGGCTGTATAAATGGCCTGGACAGGTTAGGCTGATGAGATTGCCTGTGGAACGCTTGCAGGTAAAGAGGTGAGATCAGGGAGACACCTACCCGAAGCACCCAGCAGCTGCAGAGTCGTTGCAGCAGAAGTGGATTATGGCAGGAGCCTACGGAAGGTCTCTGAGAGCAGTACTGGTCTGAGGACCTCCTGGAGGGAATCCTTCTCCATACAACGGAGGCGGCAAAGATCCTGTGAGCCGGGAGCAGCAACAGCCACAGAGTCTGCCGACGTGGCGCGCATCACCCGGAGACAGCATACACGGTGAGTCAAAGGAGCCTGAATTGGGATGCTGTGGGGTGAACCGCTTGGTATCGGCTGGGCAGACCATTTGCAAATGAACCAAGGACTGTTTAGGCAGTGTAAATGCGGTCCGAGTATTGAATTAAAGACTTATAACAGTACACGAAGCAAAAGGCTGAGAAAACTGAATGAAAGGGTTTGTGAATAACAAATTGGGAATACGACGATATTGAAAGGGCCAAGGAAATTAATGGAACTTGTGAAAATGCCTGTGAGCAGGGTGCAAATTCCCAGCAGGAGAGTGAACTGGGAATTTGATGATGATGGATTTAAACTTACTTAACTTAAATGTGTTTTGAATACCGAACCGAAAGAAAGCGGTTTGTGATGTTCCCGATACAAAGGAACTGTGAATTGTGTAAACTAAAGAAAACAAGCATTGGCAAGTGCCATATGAGTATAAGGAACTGTGTGTACTGAAAGAATTAGCCGTGGCAACAATGTTAAGAACATCTGAAAATATCACAAGTGAATGGTGGCAAACCAAGTATTGAGAACGTTCAGTGAGGATAAATGCAATACCACGGTGAAGCTGATGCAGTGACAGTAGAAAGGTGAAGAAGCAAGTAAGGTGTGTAGGTTGCGTGACCTGTTGTGGGTGGGCCGTGTGCGTCCAACAACTGTGCCTAGACCAAATACACCCCTCTAAAGGAAAAGCCACTTGATGCACACATAAGTTTGTGCCTGACTGTCAAGGAGAACATTGGTGAGCTGAAATTAAGAGGTTAACTTTGTGATGCTGGTGAAATTGATGCCCAAGTAATTGTGTTGTCGTGGAACATTGAAAGACTTTAAAGCATGGGGAAGGGAACCCCTCTTTTTGACAAAGTGAACTATCCTGAATCTTGGGGAAGGGAAACCCCCTTTTCCAACCAAGAGCTGGACGAAGCTCTGAACTTATATTAGAACACTGCTCATTTTGATGCGGACATCCCTACACATTATATTCAAGTAGTTGTGAGGGCAAGTATAGGTTTTGGACACAGACAGACATTTGCTTTGGACTTCCTGACACAGACCATTTTAGTTAGATATTGAAATCACACCTTAGCATAGGGCACGTTAGGCTTTTTTCCACCCTTCTTTTTATTTTAATAAAAGTTTGTGACCCAATCTTTCCTCAGTTGTCTGTCTCTACTTCCTGACACCTTCACAGAGTAAAGGCAAGACCCCTGAGGAGCACCACAATCAGGAACCACAGAGCTGGAGTGAAAGTCACCTACTGCAACCCTGACTATACGAGGCTCTATAAAAAGACTTAATCCAGCCTGTTGCGCTTTCTGAACAGTTCACCACTTCGACAAGCCTCTTTACTATCCCATGCAACATTCGAAACTTGGGGATGGCTGTCCAATGAGGACAACCAGCCTCCTAGTCAGAACTGGTTTCTCTTGGGCACTCTGCAGGACAAAGGACTACAGGGTTTTGGTTAAGGCTTCCCACTTCCTGTCCTACCAGTCACTCAAAGACCCTTTGCAGGCTTTCCAAAGGAAGCCTGACTGTTAGGGAAGATTTTCACAGAACTGGTGAATCTTCCTGACCTGGGTCAACCCCAGAACGTCTTAATAGTGGAATATTTTCCTTTAATACCTCTGAGTGGGAACCTTTTTCCACACTCCCAGAATCTTTTACACTTTTTATGGCTGTCATTATTTTCGACTCTCCATAGTGTTGTTTTAAAGTTATCTTCTTTAACAACCTATTGGCAATAAGTGCCTGTTGTTGCTGGGTTGCACTAGGGGCTCCCCTTTTAACTTTCTTTTGCTAACCTTGAGAGAACTGTTTTGGCTACTGGTGATTACCTTTAAGTGCATCCAAGGCACTATGCCCGAGTATCTGAGATGGCTCACTACGGAAAAAACCAAGGTCGTGCGTTGAGATCCAGCAACCTGAAACTCCTGAGCATCCCCAGACGCAGGACCAGAAGTGCTGAGAAAGGAGCCTTTTATCTCGCTGCCCCCATGGCATGGAATAACCTCCCCCTGGATCTGAGAGCTCAGTCTAATTTAAGAGTCATTAAAAAAGAACCTGAAAACCTGGTTATTTAGGTAATCGACCCTGACTTGGCACGATTCTTGAATCCATCCTAAGATCTTTGCTTGCTTTTTGTTTTTGTCAGCGCCCTAATGCCCAGGGGTCCATGGCTGCGCTATACAAGTGTTTAAAGTAAAATAAAAAGTAACTACAGTTCCCATGGGTAGAAAGGATCATTGGATCCCTTTTACATTTTATTCTGTGAAGCCAGAAAACCCCACCTTATGTGGAGTGCTGGAGAGATACAATGTATCCGCTTTCACACTAAAACTGTAACAATTCTGTTACAGGGACAAGCTTACAATCAATGGCTGGTGGCAGTGATACCTTGTATTAATTTGGTGCACCTTTACAGCAGGCTGTGTTCACAGCTGCATAAAGGTGCTCATTTTACCAAAATGGCCCTGTCTTTTTTGTCATTTTAGTGTTGCTTGTCCTTTCTTGTTCCTTCCCCCGACATCCAGGGTGGGAAATTCTTTTGTGCGATTTTTATCTTCGGCGGGAGTCCCCTTGACTCCCCGCCCAGCCTCCAGTCTGTCTGTGAGGGCAGGAAGCGAGGGAGGAGTCCAAAACTCCACAGCCCTTTGTCTTCCTCCTTGCCTGAATGGGGACAAAATCCAGTGGAGGCTGGCTGTCCTGATTGGACAACCAGACCGCCCCTTGTTGTAAAATGCGGGAAGAGAATGCAGAGGTTGTACTGTAGTTCCTGTTAAATACTGCGAACCTGGAAGCTGAAGACAAGTCGACCACTGTAACCGAAACTGAAGAGGATGAAGGAAAAGCGGCAGAAACAATTTCCAGCGACCAGAGAGCCTGCTGTGTAACTAGAGCCTGCTGTAGCCTTTCCTTCCAATCGACCTGGGGACTCCGAAAACGATGACCCAGAGCCTGGTGAGACCCACTAGACTCAAGAAGACCTGCATTTTGAGCCATCCCACGCATGGCTGCGACCCCGCGTTGCTGCAATACCCCAGGCGCCAAATCCGCAGAACCGCATTCAGGAAAACCTTGCCTAGAGCCTTCTTCATCGATCCCTGCAGCAAAGTTCTTTTAGAGGTCTTGTTTTCAGTCACCACGACAAGGAATCCACTGACCGGGTATTTGGCTGCAGACCCTGAAGTTCTCCTGCTGCAAAATCTTCAATGCGGAGGTACTGTGTTGACTTAGGCATGTACTTACCTTAAGTCTGTTAGGATTTCTGTGTAGCTGTGGGGTGCTTTCTGTGATGGGGAGCCCCCTCATCCAGTGCACCCAGTTCCACTGCTAGAATCATGCTAGGGTGTCTTCTGCAAAGCCCCTGGACCCTTTTCTAACTCTAAAAGTAAAATACTCACCTGTTTGCCGAGTCTTCCTAAGGAACTCTGACTTTTGCTACTTAAGAACCTATCCTCCTAGTGACCCTGCGTCTGCCACTGAGAACACTCATGCTCCAAGAATAAGGGATTGGGCCTTTTGCCTAGAAAAGAAAATAAATGTGTAAAAGTTACTTACTTGTAAAGAGTTGGTTGATAACTTAACAGTTACAAACGTTCTTACCTACCTTGGATGTCTGATGCACTATTCCTAAAAGTATGGTTAACATCTTTTCTTTCCTTAGAAACTGTTTTGCCATTCTAATAGAAAGTAGATGTGAAGGTATAATACTCACCTGTGATTAGGTTGTGCCTATTCCCAAAAGTAAAGTGTTGGTTTCACCAGATTATTCCTGCAGGGTAATTGTATGCGTGTCCTCCAACTGTTGGTATCACCAGATCAGTCCCGTTAGGATAATTTTATGAGTGTCCCCCAACTGGGTCTTGCTTCCCCTGACTTGCTGTTAGCCTGTCCAGAATAAGTCTGTATTAGGTCGTTGCCTACCTAGAATAACTTTCGAGTCATTCAGTAAAAGTGTAAGATTAGGGTTACTTTGCCAGTGCTATCTAACCCAGAGTCTGTGGTTCCAACTGTCCCTAAGTCCTACATCGGTCACTTGTATAGTTGGGAAAGATCTAACCTGGACTCCTTGTGAGATCTAAAAATTATATGGGTTTTACTTACCTTGAGTTAGCTGTGTGCCATCCAAAAATAAGTTACCAGAGTTACTGCTTATTTCAATGTGTTTCACAAATCTCAAAAGCACCTGTAATTGAATATTACATCCTTAGGTTTTACTCACCTCGTATAACTGTGTGTTATCACAAAAGTAGTTATAGGTTTTTACTATACCTGGAATAAGTGTTCCACTATTCACAAAAGCGCAAAGGGCATCGTCTGGAGAGTTACCTGGCTGTTGGGCTGTGGCTGCTGTGTGACTGAAGCCTGAAGATCTCTGCCGTTTTTCAGTCTGCTTCCCTTGAGGTTCGCCTGTGCGGCGCGGACACCTAGTGCGGAGGCAGGAGTGGAAACATCAATGCGCCGGAGCGCTGCCTGACCCCGCCCCCTTGCCCGCCCCCGGCTCCTCCCCCAGGAAGGAAGCAGAATTTAGGTCTGACCCAGACACCCTTGCGGCGCTAAGCCCGAGCGCGCAAAGGGCATCGTCTGGAGAGTTACCTGGCTGTTGGGCTGTTTGGCTGCTTGCGGTTGTGGAGACCGCCCCACTACGGGTAAAATTGGTAATTCATTCACCCACTAGAAGGCCTGCACAGAGGAGCTGCACGACAGGATGAAACCAGCCCCTGCGACCATGGACATCTCTGCAACGGGGTTGCGAACGAGACTCCAGGTAAGGCAAAGAGTAGCCTCTTTACCAGAGGCAAAGGGGAGTCCTGAGCATTCATCGAAAGTGATCTCGCTGAAACAAAGCAGTCTACCTTTTTGCAGCAATAAACGAAAGAGCCTTTCTGTGGGGGCAAACACGGATATGGGGAACAATGATCCTCAAGTGGGCCCAAACCCAGATAACTCACGATTGATACCAAACTCCCCGAAGCTTCACTCTATAGGAGGGGAATCGACCCCTTCTCCTATGATTCAAAGCCCATCAAAGTCCCAGAACAATGATAATAACCAGGTGAAGGGGAAAGTTCAAAACAGTGGTGAGTCAGATGCAACTACCCGAAGTGTTAGCTCGGTTCCCTCAAAAGAGCGTACCAAAACACCAGTAGACTCCAATCTGCTCCCGGAAGGTCAACAAAGGGAGGCCACGTGTGAGTTGGTCAACACAGAAGCCGATCGGGAGACTGGAATAACAAACGCTAGAAGCGAAACTGATTTGCGAAAGGATTCATCCACTTCTCGAAGTGATCATGACGTTCAAATGAGCCACCGTGCCGACGAACCTGTCGAAACTCTTATCGAACCTAATCTCGACATGGAGCTCAGGATGGATAGCTCAACAGAGGAAAAGGGGTTGAGCAAACAAAGCGTCACTCCAAAGGCGCCTAGTAAATCGAGAAAGAACTCCAGTAACGAGACGGCTCCAGTATCTGAGAGTGGAGGGACTCACGGAAATGATTGGGACGTCATGGAGTTGGGCCAATGGGAAAAAGCCTTGCAAGATTCTACAAGCGATATGGAGGAAAAATCTTGTCATCTAGGCACCTGGGAGGCCTCCCCAGTAGCTATAGATATCTTCCAGCCATACAGGGAAGAAAACTGTATCCAAGATCTTATGGATAAAAGCAACCAAAAAACCCATATAAATATTCAGAATGATAAAGCGGATAGGGGGCCAAAAGAAGGCACAAACGAGAGAAGTTCATCTATGACCTTAGAAAATCCAATGATGGAGCCGCGTCCAATTGACGGGAATTACCCTACAAAGATGGGTTCAGATAAACACCCTCAAAATGATTCTGAAAGGATGACTCCTTTAATGACTCAGGAGTCCAGATCGCTGCCACCAGTTAACCTGAGTAACTCAAGCCTCGCGAGTAAAATCATGCAGGACCTTACGTTACTGACGGGGAAAATTCAAAGGGAAAAAAGGAAGAGCTTTTCCTTAATAAATGAGAGGATGGCAGCATTGGACATGGAGTTAGAAAAAGGGACATCCTTTGTGAACGCCGATTCCGAGTTATCCGCCATAAATCAGCGGGGCGATAATGCGAAGCTAAATACTGCTCTTGAGAAGACCAACACTAGCTCAGGCTGCCGAATACAAGATCCAAAACCGCAACTTCCAGTTGGTGGACCTCGTATGATAACCAAAATGACCCAGACGTTGGCAATGGATGGCCTAGTGCCGAACCCGGATTTTCCACGAAAAGATCAAATAACCCAATTAATCAGCGAAGCCTGTATAACTGAAAGAGCAAAGGACATGGAACATATACAACAAGTGATCATGACCTCGCTGACCAACTCATTAATGCCTTTTCTCAAACTCTACGAGGTGATAAAAGACTCGGTACAAGAAGTTACTACTACGAATTTGCAAATAAAGGAGGCAAATATGCAAATGGATCTGTCCTTACAGAATCTGAATATAAGAATAAATAAAGAAGCGGAACAATCTCAACTCTGGCAAAATCGCCTCTGTGATCTAGCAAGAAGGGATGCCAGTGATAAGTCACTGCTTATGGAAGCAGTTCTTGAAGACTGTAAATGGATGAGATCTTTGCATAAACAAAATAAAGTGGATTCGCAGGCGGTGGAAAATCTAAACCGAGGGAAAGGTCCTATGAAACTGAAACAAAGTAACGATCCAGTGACACCTCGTGAGGAAATAATCCTTATCTCACCTGGTTGTAAGGGAGATCAAAAACAAGATCCGAAACTCCAACTAGAGCAGCCTAATTTTGCGATTTTCTCAGGCACAATCACAAAAGAGAAGGAACGTCGCCTGGGAAACGAGTTGGTTAATAAAACAAAAGAAAATGGAAAAAAATCAAAAAATGAAACTCTAAAACGGAAGGTGAATGGATCAAGAGCCTTCTTGAGGAATTTAAGAACTCCTCCGAGAAGGGAAAATTCACAATGTCCTAAGAAGCCTAGAAGAGAGCTGGTGTTGGGAGAACTAGATAGTATGGAGGCCGATGGAGTGAATGAATCTAAAATCAGGGAGCCTTCAGTGGATGACAAAAGGGGTGATTTGGATAAATCCGCGGACTTGAGTGACCTGATTGACCTCATGGACAAAATGAGCGATGAAGATGAGTGGGGAAGAATCAGTCCATCAGATTGGAAGACAATTGATAACTGGGACACGGTCGATTTGGATTTATCCCCTAAAGGGGGTAAGAAAATTCAAAAGAACCCAATTACTAAGTCCACCGAGGGGCTAAGAAAAAAAGTGCCCCTTCCAAACAAGATCATGATGACAATGATGAACAGCCCTTGTGCTTCAAAACCATGGAACAAAAAAGGAAAGAGTTGGCTCATAAAGAAAAGAATGTACGATTCCAACAAGATAATACTTGCCTTGAGCAAAGAAGTACTAACAGTGAAAAGGACTGTATGCTTGATAAAAAAAGACAAAGGTCGTACGCTCCAATTCAAAAGAAACCATCGGTCCCCAGATTATACTATCTGAAGTTGGAAACTATGTCTAATGGACCTAGAAAGGCCCTTCTAAACAGATGCTATGTTATGTCTCTCTGTAAGCAGATTCAAGCGCTTCGGGAAATTTCAACAGACATAAAAGTCGTCGAATTTCCAAGGGAACAGAGGACGGATCAAGTAATATTACATCTTACCTCAAATGAAATCAAACAGAAGTTTCTGAAGGCCAACGAATATCTTAAAAAAAAGGGCTATCGCCTAGAAGATTGGGACTGGGATACCAAAAATTCAAAGCCAAAAGCTACAACAATGAGTGGCAGGAGACCCAGGGCGGAGCCCATAAAACTTGGCAGGGAAAAATCAATGGCTCATGTTTGTAATTCAAATGATAGAGTAAGCAAGGAGTCGAGAAAAAATGATGTAAAAGCACGAGAGATGGAGGGAGAGGAGAACAATACTAGAAAAGAAAGAAAAATCCTTAACGACCAACCCCCTACAAAGGAGTACTCTGTTGAGAAATTAAAAAATCTGAGATTCACAGTAGATAACCTGGGAAATCTAAGGAAGGGAAAATCTAACCAGAATTACCTGGAACTTAAAATTAATGATCGGCTATGGACGATGACCACCAGTGATTCTAAGACGAAGCAATAGAGTAAGGAAGAGCAATATAGATCTGCATACTGTGTCTCATGGAATACCAGAGGATTTCATCATCTGTTCTCGAAGGATAGTGGCTTCCTAGCCAACTACGATCTAATCTCCATTCAGGAGTCCTGGCTGCGAGAACCCCCAATATGTGAAGGCTATGAAGTCTACTTTAACCCGGCGAAAAAGGGCCCGAAAGGTAGACCATTTGGGGGGTCTGATGGTGTTAAAGAAACTGGATTCTCCACTACAAGTACTTGAACATGAGACACCTAATCCCTATGTGCAAATGTTATCAATTGCTCTTAAAGCAGAGAAACAGGATGACTCCAAAAAAAATGACTCTTATTAATACTTACTGGAGCGAAAACATGCCGAGCCAGGAGAATTACCTAAAATCCATCATGAACACAATTAACAAGTCCATGATTGAAGATAAAGATAAGTTGATTGTATTAAATGGAGATCTAAACATCAAACTTCTAGATAAGGATGGCAAAATTAGGGAAACAGAAAATCTACGAGGAAACGAAAGTCGTTGGATGAAGGAAATGTCTACCCGTAATATGAGGATGCTAAACAGCCAGACCAGAGGCGATCTAATGGGTGCAAACACATGGCATAACGGGAAAACCGCTGCATGCCTCGATTACTGTTTCGTAGGTGGAAACACGCTTCCATGGATTAAATCCTTCATAATAACTAAGAATAACTAAGCAAGCGAATAGTGACCACAGTCTATTGAGAACCAAACTCGAATGGGATATTAGATTAACAACAATGACCAACAAAGGGAGCGAGACCGAAGTTTCGTGGGGGAGAAATCGATTGAGATTAAAAAATCAAGCCATACCGAAGTTGGTGCAGGACTACCAAGAAGCCTCTAATAAAGGTGAAGAGTCAGTCGAATACAAATGGTTGTTGGAAGCATTTGTGGTAAAGTATGATCCAGCGAAGGTGAACAGCATTGAAAAAAAGCACGCATATGACGAACTTGTAACTAGAAGAAAGCAATACAGAACAGAACTCAAGTTCATAAAAAAGATGAACAGCACGGAAAAAGAAGATCTCTTGAGGAAATGCCGGCAAACTTATAAAAACTGGCTACGTTCAACTCGTTAACTAAGAACACAAAGAGACTCGGACAAATGCTGGCAGCGATATCAACAAATAACACAAGATGCACTTGGGACCTGATTAATAATAGAGACTGGAACCAGTCAGCACTAGGAGTCAATCAAGTCTCAGAGGACAGTTGGTTCCGGCATTATACCGCGCTGTTTAGAGGGAACACCGAGGAGATTGGACCGGAGATAAGAACGGAGGGTCCTGCCTGGGCCCTGAAATTCGATAGAGATGACATACTGATGCTCATTAAAAATCTCAGCACCTCCAGGGCAGCAGGCCCTGATGGCATCTCCAACAAAATGCTAAAAGAAAACTGTGAAGGTTGGTCTGACCTGATATATGCACTTTTCCAAAAAATATTGAAAGCTAAGCAAATTCCAACCACGTGGAAGGAGGCATATATAGTCCCCATTTTTAAAAAGGGGGATCGTGGTAATCCAAGGAACTACAGGCCAATTGCATTGTTGGACTCCATCGGTAAACTCTTCGCGTCCATCCTGTTAAGGATCTTAAAAAAATGGGCCTCAGAAACTAACATCTTGGACGAGAGACAGACAGCCTTTATAAGCGGAGTGGGCACTGGCCTTAACCTGTTTTTGATAAATTTATTAAAGGCTAAAGCACTGAAAGAAAAGACCACGATCTATTTGGCTTTTATCGATCTTGAACAGGCGTTCGACGGAGTAAACAGAGAGCGCCTGTGGTCAAAACTGAGTACTTGGGGTTGCCCGACCGACCTGCTGGAAGCGATACAAGCTCTCTACACCGACACATCAATTCAGGTTCAAATTACTAGGAATGGTGGGCTATCTGGGAAAATCAAAACAACACGGGGAATTAAGCAAGGTTGTGTATTGGCCCCCTTCCTTTTCGCCCTCTACATGGCAGACATGAAATCAGCTCAAGACGAAATTCGTACTTTCCCTCCGAAGGTAAATGGAGTAGAAGTCCCGTGGATGCTATACGCAGACGACGTGGTACTCGCTGACCAGATACCAATAGGTTTACAGCGACGAATTGAAGCCTTTAACAAATATCTAAAAGGTAATCACATGCAAATAAACATTAAGAAATCGACGATTTTATGCATGAAATCACGTCGTGGGAAAACAACAGCGTGGAAAAGACAGACATGGAGGTTGGAAAAGGAAAAACTGGAGGTAGTGGAAACTACCATATACCTTGGTATTAGGATAAACAAGAACTGCAATGATCAAGCCCACTATACCCTGATTCGTGAAAAATTGGTAGCCTTGACCAATCAAGGGGTACTCCTACATTTTAGGTATGGAAAATTCTCAATGTTGCCAATTATTACATTCTATAAGCAAAAGGTGGTGCCCGTACTAACGTACGGAGCAGAGTCACTTCTAGCATTAAGATGGGATACTTGGAACTTATGTGAGTCCTACTTTTGGCGCAGGATTCTACATCTACCTAACTCGATTCCCTTAGTACTCATAAGATCAGAATTAAGACTTCAATCCATGGTCTCAATCACGATATGGAAATCCCTATCCCTATACCGGAAATGCATCCTGGACAAACCGGCGCAGCCTTATAGAATCCTAGCAAGACCTGGTCTACCGAACGAAGATATAATCCTGCAGGTGTGGAAAAGGAGATGCGAGGAAACCCTGGTACAGTTGAGCATCCAGGATGATATCCTGAAGTGTAACCCGGTCAAGGCTAAACGAATTGTTCGGGAAAAATATTGGGAGGAAACTCAGGAGAATAAACTGTTACGATCTTGGTGTCCTATCATCATTTGGGAACGCAATGCACTCAACATCCTCTCACCATACCTACAGAAATGTCCATCTAAACACTACAGAGACCTGCTGTTGCGCTGTAGACTCAATATATGGTGCTCCCGTGAGGTAAAACTAAGAAGAAAACTTATTGAAAAATCATCAGCGTTCTGCAGGTTCTGTAGAAATAAGGACCAAATCGAATCTGTCAAGCATGTGATGCTAACATGTCAAGCCTTGGCATCGAAACGCCACTCAGATATGGGAAGTTATACAAGTAATATCTCCATGGAAACTGAAGAGGAATACTGGGAGCGTCTACTAACAGTTGAAAGAGTTGGGCGGACACTTGATGCTCTAAAGTTTGTCGAATCCCTAAAGCTGGATCAGGATGAAAGTGACACAGTAGGGATTCAGGACAGTATAGTCTGAAGGATTATCCTTGGGAATCCTGTCGAAGACCCTTCTAGGGATGAATGTTAAAGGTTTAACGTTGATTAGCCAATAAAACATAAAAAAAAAAAAAATTCACAAAAAGTATATTGTCCAGTTGACAGATTATGTGATTTGTATGGGAGCCAACTGGTAGGGTCTACTGCTCTTGCATTACTGAATGTAATTGTGAAAGTTACCATTGGTTTTTACTCCCCAAGAATAGGTGTGACCTATACTGAATGTGTATGAAAAGGTTTTGACTTCCCTAGAACTACTGTTAGGTATTTCAAATAAGGTTTATACTGGGGTCTGTGTACCTTCAAGTATAGTGTTGTGTTTTTATAATTGTGATTTTATATAATGTGTTACTGGGCCTACCTGTATTTAAATAAATCATTTATTTTTTTACATAGATAGTGTTTCTTTGGACCATTTGTATTACGATTTCATTTGCACTGATTCTACAGTCCTCTCTCCCTCCTAAAATAAGGCTGGCTGCTCCGTCTATGCTACCATGTACTCAGGTGGTACAGCCTTATACTAAGAGTGGAGTCTTGTACTGCCTCAGTTAAATGGTTTTACTAAACCCGTAGTTGGATTTCAGAAAAACTGTCTCAACACTGGCGAAGACAAAGGAACTAGAGGAACCTCCTCCCCCATCGAGGTAGGCAGAAGACTACCTAAGAAAGGACAAGCTATCTTGTTCAGGGCTTAAATAAATACAGCCACCATTTCAGAACAATGGTGATCCTGGTGTCCCCTACCGCAGCCACGATGACGGCTTGTGATAAATGTTGACCAAATGTTGTGTAAAAGGTGCACTGCCACCAGTCTGAAAAGAGGGACTTGTCACAGTAACAAAAAGTTACTGGAGAAGTGATAAAAGGGAGACAATGTATCCCCTCGGCACTCGACATACGATGGGGTGTGCTGATCTCACAGAGGAAAGTACAGGCAGGATAAAAAAGGTACCCCCCTGCCTTGGTAACAGTTTCCAAGAGAAAATAAAGAAACATTTACAGTGGAAGCTCAAGGAGCAACCAGTAACACTGCACAGAAAGTGCTAGTAAATTGTTGATGCCAAAAAAGATGCAGGAAAGCATGACTCCAAAATAACACACAGAAAGGGGTAAAAAGGGTTCCAAGATCAGAGTAAAAGAAAGAGTGAGTGTGGAAAAAGGTTCCCACTCACTCAGCAAAATCAGACAAAAGTCCAAGAGTCCAGAAAAAAGGTGGGGAGAGGTTCACTCAAGAAGGAACATCTACTCTAAGATGTCCCATTCACTTATATTATGGATTGTATGACAGGGTCAGAGAACTGAACCGGTCAAAAGGGCTGGGCACTCCTCTCCTGCTAGTCAGCACATCTACACTATTAGTTCAATAATGAGACATGGCAGGGACAAACTTCTGCCGCCGCACCGCCTCCCATTATCATGTGCTAGGGGTGTATGAAACAAAATGCGGAGTAAGGAGGCACGGCCCGGCTTTAGAGGAAGGCAACACAGTTCCCATGCAAATAAAGCATATGGGTGGACTATGCTGCCTGCAGCTCAGGAGAGGGGGTGGCGCCTCCCTCCCTTGCCCATAGTGACGCGCTTCCACAGGTCACAAGAAGATGTGTGAAGGGAAAGGAAGGCAAGAACTTCAGGGCAAGGAATACAAGAGTGAGCAGTAAAGACTGTGCGAGACCTGGGTGACTGGAATGTACCACTTAAGATCTCTTGTGGGACCCCCACATTCGGATCCACCTAGAAGATCCCAGAGGGGATAAGAAATACAGCGGTTGCCTTCAGGCCCGCACCACTAGCTAGCCAGATCTTCAACCGCAGGAGTAACCGATCTCTAGTTACCACCTTAGGATTTAGGGAAGTCGGGGTGGGGGAGAAGAGAGAGAGAGGTCCCTTATTGAGACCCTATTCAAACATCTAATAAAAACCTTTGACCCGTCTTTGTGAGTTGGTATGTTCTTGAGGCCATTTGTGACACTAACTCAACTTCCATGCCTTCCTCAACCATTTCTATTTTCAGTATGAGTCTTTTTGGTAGGCCTCTCTCTGGCCCCAGTAACTGTCATTGATAGAGGACAAATATATCCAGTCGGTCTTCTACACAAGGTATATTATATTAAAGGTTTTTAGATGGCGACTAATCACAGGCTGGATAAGGAGCCCAAGCTAGAGGAAGGGCAGGGCAGGTAGTGTGCGCAGCAGGGGCAACATCGCCTAAGGCTGCAAAAGCAGAGGCAATACGACTATTATTGGGGGCAGAAAACCAGACCTGATTTGTATCCATGTCTGAATGCATGTGCCCTTTAAACATTCCTGTGCAATCATGATCAGGATTTGGGAGCTGCTAAATGACGTAGATGGTGGCAAAAGTAATTCCTTGTAAACCCTGGACTTCGGTGTTGATACAATTATGAAAGCCAACTAAAACTGTTGATTTTGTGATTCTTGGTCTATTACACCAACGGAGGGTCACAGTGCGCCCAATACCTCTGTTCTTAGGCCATACTTGTGGGCTCATCGACAAGCAGAAAGAACTGAGCAAAACCTCACCTAAGGAAGCCTGTACACAACCAGAAGCAACGACATTGAAAGAATGGAAAGACCAGGAGCCAAGCATTCTCTAGTGAAGCACCAAAACCTGATAAAACTGCAATGAAATTAAATGAAATATTTTATTTATATCGCGCTCGTACACAAGTGTTTCAGAGTGCGTCCAGGCAAAAAAGGGAGGGGAACAAGGGAAAACAAAAAAGAAAATAGCGATCTTACTAGGCTCAGTGACATCTAAGAAAGCGCAAGTGCATGGAAAAGGGAAAAAGGGGGAAAGTGCATGGAAGGGGAGGCGGGGAGTGGTAGTGCGGAGCAGACAGAGGAAACATAATAAATATTAAATTAAATAAATAAATAAGGGCGATAAAACCGTGGCAGTGCAGCCAGCAAGTGGCAGGTAAAAGTTGGTCAGATAAGGTATATCTGATAAGTGCAGAAGAAAAGTGGGAGGGCGACTGTATGGGTACAGATACAGAACCCTAGCGCAGAGGGGGCCTAGAGGCAGTGCAGGAGGGTGGCAGGGTGAGCAGGAACCTGGGCCCGAATGACTGAGGGTGGCCAGGTGCACAATGCCAGCAGAAGAAACAGATCAACAGGGGAAAAGGGGGGCAAAGGCAGAGGCAAAGAGGAAGGTCATGAGATGCTTCGGGAGCCAGAGATGGTTTTCCTCAAGTTTCAAGGTGGCCGGGAGGCTGTTCCTAAGGGAGGCACCAGCCGAAGACAGATCTAACCCCAGCTCGTTTATAATAAGAAACTAAAAACCCACCTCTTTAAAGAACACCTCATCCAAGTCAGATAAGCTTCCAATGTGCAGGTCATAGCTCTGCTGCAGTCTTTAAGCCTCACTGTTCCTCACACCCAAGCACTTACGACTTCCCCTTGGATATTTGCTATGGTCCAGCCCTACCTTTATTCTGTGCTAGCGCAAGGAATGTGGACGAGACATTGCATTAGTCCATTTCAGTTTGCACAGCCGTCCAAAGATCGCAAACTGAACACAAACTAAGTCAATTATTTCTAAACACTTCTCCAGGTACGGTCCAGGCAGGAATCACCCTGCTTTTCTCCACAGTTGGGGATTATCCAAAATTGCTTAAGTAGTTGCATAGCAATGCTTTAGATAGGAGCATTTACTTTAGTCATTCTAGATTATGCTGAGGACATCAGAAAAGAAATTCTCTTGTTTAACATAGGATTTCTGAAATGCAGGATCCAAAAGCTGCAGAAAGCCTGAATTGCGGCCAAATTACGTGTCTGGGTATTATAGGTTTGTTTTGTTAAGCCTACAGCTAAACACATCTGGAAAATAACCAAAAAAGGTCATGCTCTCTCTCCCTGTCATGCCATGTTCATGCTTCTTTATTTGCGAGCCTGAGAAAGATTCTGTTGATAAAACAAGTTAATACTACTTGCAAAACACACATCTGCGATGTTAAATTAGAATGTGATCACTGCGGTAGTTAGCTGGTTCTGCTGGTTTCTCTCTGCATATGAAAAGGGAAAATGTGTGTGTGTGTGTGTATGTGTCTGTCTGTCTGTGTGTTCGAAATGTTTAGCATACTTCCCAACAAACTACAAACCTGAAATTTGACATGTGGGTAGGTTCCATGGTGTAGACGATGGAAAAAATATCAAATATGCATGTTTCTAATTTTGTGTTTAAGCGGTCCTTAATGTTTAGCCCTGCCATATGGCTCTCGGCGCCGTAGTTCTACGTAAACCTCAGCAGTTCATTGTTGCTAAACTTTCCACACTATAAGCATTCCATCGGTCATTAGAGGCACTCACTTCCAAAGTCATGCGGGTGACACAAAACAGTGCATTTTTAGTAATGCAGGGGAAAGGAAACGGTGCGTGTCTTCAATAGGGTCTGCAATTGCGTTGTCTGTCACATCATGGCAGAGCTCTCATGATAATTACAGGAACTTCCTTTCACATGGGAGTTGATGGATGTATGCCATCTCAACAGTACGAAATGTACATGCTTCAGCCGTACATGTATGGGTACGGCACTTCAAGCTTACAAGCTTCAGCCCTACAAATACAGCACTTATGGTGAGGTCGCTGCTGCCTCGGCTGTACATCAGGACACCACAAATGTTGCTGCGCAATCTCAACACTCTGAAGTAGGAAAAACTGCGTGAAGCACGGGTACAAATGCTAGTCAAATATAAAGGACAAAATGCTCCTAGTTGTCCATTTTGGAACCAATACAGAGTGTTAATTCAGCATTTCCAGGTGGGGCAAACATGTGTGATCTTAGGAAAATCGCTTCTTTTTCATGTGCCCATATTCTGCCAAAATTCAAGAGCAATCTAGTTAAATGTCATTAAGACTAATGTGCATTAATATTTATTGAAGGAATATGCTGCCACAGAAAATTGTTTTTATAGATGGTGCCGAGTACCCAACCTCCTAATTCTAACATGTGGGGGGGAAGTGCAACTAGGTACAGGGTTGGTCCGGCCGCTACCCAATTTACCTCCCAAGGGTTCACGAGGTCAGATCCTACAGGCCCGCTACTGACCCTAGGGACATGGCATTACCCCATGAGCGAGTATAAGAGAAGTATGGGGCTCTGAACTACAGTTCCCAGAATATCTGGGAACCAACAGCCCCGGAAACAGGAGCTGAACTCAAGCGATCAGCCCTAAAGCTCACGTCGTTTGCAGGACACACTGAACACTTTAGCATGTAACCTGGAAGAAATCCAGGAGGAACGAGGCGTGATCACTGTTCTGACCGCTACCCAACGTGCCTTCCAATGGGTGGCAGGGTGGGATCCTGCAGGCCCGCTACTTACCACAAGACGTGGTAATACCCCATCAGATGGTGGAATAGAAGAATGGGGCCCTGTGAACTACAGGTCCAAGAATACCCAGGAACCCTTAAAAACAGATAAATGAGCGAAACTCAAGCGATTAGAAGAGCCTCAAACTTGCAGGACACAATGTTAAAACGTTAGCAGGTTATCTGAAAGAAAGCCAGAGGAAGGAGATGTGCCCACTGTGTGCTACACTAGTCACTGTGATACTTAAGGGGCCAGTAAGGCAGACAAGTGGCAGAACCGCATAGCCTCGCGTTCTGCGCACAAGAAGCTTCCAGAATATCGACAAACACTAGGCTCATCTTTAACTTCTCGCAGACCCTCACTAGAGACGAAACTCTATCAGACATTCACCCAATCAGATGGAAACACTAATGATAACATTATGAGTAGCACCGATTTAGGCACTAACCAATCATAGCCCTACTTTCAGACTGATAAAGGGATTCATCTATTGGGAAGCAGGCATGTCCCTTTTGAAGAAGTATAAAAGAGGTTTGAGACACACTGAAAGGGAGGGGGTTCTGGGAGAGACAGACCTGCATGCTCATCCCTGGCTATAAAGCGAGAAACCAGATGGAGGAAGACCTTGGAGGGGGTGCTGGTTGGTAGAAGGTTGTGAGGTTCTGGGGAAGATTGCAAGAGGTAAGACTGGAAGCTGTCCACACATGGGAAGCCTGGAATGGAAGGCAAACCTGGGTGCTGTGACCTGCACTTTCGCACTGGAGGACCAAAAGACCCAAGGGGAATAAGGGGAAGAGAGACTGGCCTATGGCAGTATTGTCTGCCAGATGATGGAGGAAAATACCATCATCACATCAAGATAATCCTAAGAACGATCCAGGAGGGAACAATTAAAACCAAAGAATCGAACCCTGTGTTCAGTCCAGAAGAGACCTATCACAGAACCACACAGCACACATTCCAGGAGAGACAATGGAGAAAGGTATTGCAAGACTAAGTCCAGGATGGACCTGTTGAGAGGGAACCAGGTCCAGGCCAGACAGAGTTGTAAGCTGCAGCGTTACGAAGGCCCTGGGAGAATCAGACAGTGAACCTGGGAAGAATTTTGGTTCAGGAGGACTCTTTTAAAAGCGTAGACTCTGCCAACGTCCACAGGGAGTCTGAAGAGGACCACTAAGAGACTGAGATACTGGAAAGATTTAGTAAAAAGAAATAATCCACATCCATCAGAGACCGGATGAGGAAGCAGAATTGAGTTTAGCCCAAGAAAGGACCTATCACTAGCCAGAAGTAGAATCAAATTCAAGGAACGGGCCTGTGGAAATTCAAGTCTAAATCAAAGCCAGTACCTGTTGAAAGACCCTAAAGAACAGCAGGAAGAGGTCCAAAGAAACAGTGGAGAAAACAGAGGTCACCAGAAGACTACTAGACCAAGTAAGAGCAACACAAGCCTAACCCAGGGGAGCTTTTGTCGTTATAGATTTGGACCCATGAAAGTAGGCTTTTGTGAACTGTTTGGGACCAACTCGTCTGGTATTTAATATAATTGTACATAGTTCAGAAGAACTTTTACAATCAGCATTACTCAATACAAAAGAAAACAATGTACTTTGGTATCATTGAACTGTAAAATCTATAAAATCTACTTATTTACAATAAAATATAATACGGATTACAAACATTTTTTACACAAGGTTACTTCTTAAACCTGTTCCTTCAATGCTTTACGACATCCATACCACATCTCACTCAGAAGTCATACACATTATTAAATTCATCTAAAACTCAAATTTGCCCTTATATGGTTACACCCAGGAAGATTATAGCAAGGGTTTGCTTACCCTGAGTCATATGTACAGAGAAAACCCTGCTCAAAAACCCTGTAGAGAGCTAGAAGAACTAAATACTTTCATACACTCAGTATTTAGGCAGAACACCCAGAACTCTGATGATTTTATAGAGTTATCACTGGGATGTTTTGTCCATGATTATACCATAGATAGGGGGCCCATATTCGGGCACTACATGAGGACATGTTTGGCTGACTTGGTTGGCTTGTTTTGATCGTACAGATTCTACAGAGCTTAAGAGGGGAGAAGGGGGAGACATGGCATTCCCACTCTGTCCCAGATCGTAACTCTGGCCAAATTTGGACAGCAGGGGGCAGCTGGGGGGCCATCTTTGCCTTCAGCATCAAAATATCCCGACGGGCCAAGAGTTGTGCTTTCACTGACATAATGCCTAGTTCAAGCCTCACATACTTAATCGAGGTAGATCTAGATAACCACAAGACGGCTCTCCAGAAACATGACTACCACATCCAGCTATTTTAAATCTCTCATGGCCAAGGCCTCCAGCCCGTAAAGGATTGTTGGGCATAACCACTGCTTATAAAGCGCCAATACACCTTTTAAGGAGAAACCAGAATGCTAAAGTACAAATCTCCTAGACATGCATGTAATTTGCCTCGACCTTCTGACCTTAGCTTCTATTGTGTCCATGTACCCTGGTACCACAGACATTTAGAGTCCAAAGTATTTATAAACATCAGTGTACTCAGCTGTTCCCACAATAGTAGTTAGCTTAACTCTATTGATTTTTTTTTGTAGAGACCAACATTTCCTTAGTTTTATTCGGGTTTATCGTTCAATGGTTCTCAGTTGCATACACTCCCAGCTCATTCAACATTGCCTTTAACCCTGATAACATGTGTTCACACTGTATTACTCAAATTGAACTTTTCCAATTGACCTTTTGTCCTAATTGACCCAATTATAGTGGTCCCAATTAACCTTCTGCACAACTGACCATTATATTATTTTAGTTATTTATATATGCATTGAGTTGGTTTTGGTTTATAAATAATATAAAGGGGATTGGGTGGTGGGTTGCGGGGGGGTTTGGATTGGATAGGGGTTGCGGGGGGTTTCCCCCCACATATATGTCCTAATTGACCTTTTAAGAATCTCTCTGAAAACCCTTGCCTTGACGCACAAGTGCTAAGCTAACAAGGCACCTTCCTACCTATCCAACCGCCTCACTCTCCACACGTCCCATGAGAACTGCCCAAATACACAGCCTCTCCCTGCCCAGATTCAAACTTCAAAAAGCTGGGGATGTGAGCTTCCGTGTCCTGGCCACGAAGCTTTGGAACTCCCTTCCTATCTCCATCAGAACGGAGCCTTCCTTCCAAGCCTTCAAGAATAAAACCAAATCATGGCTCTTCACACAGAATATGTGACGTACCGAGTATAGGGCCTGATGCCCAAAGCCTCACGGCCGCTTTGTCTCACTGTCTATTACTGTACTGTATTGAATTTATCCTGTCTTATTGCGATTCCAGCTCACACCTGTATCACTCTGTAAACAGGTGGAGTTAGATCACCTCCATTGATTTGTAACTGTGTTATGCAAGATTATGCGCCCAAATGCCTTCGGGCCTAGTTGCGGTTTACAAATAAACTAAATACAAATAAATTAGGTCAATTCTCCCGAGGTCAATTGTGAAAAGGTAAATTAGTATACATCCGGTCAAACATTGCTAGGTCATCCGGATACAGCATCCCGCCAATAGAGGTAGTCCCAATCTTTGGTAAGCAGCCCCCCTTAGTCATAAACCTACCCAGCAAGTCTGCCACATAGATGTTAAAGAGCAGAGGGGCTAACATACAGCTCGTCTCATCCCCTTGCTAATTCGCTTCTCCTCGGACAGGTTACCATTGTCTCCAAGCCGGATCTGGGCTGAGGATATTATGGTCCACCTGATCAAAAGCGGATCTAAAATCTACGAAAGCGATATACACCATTCTACTGCCAGAAATATTATCATGTCCAACGCTATTGTGAATAGTACCTGACCCAGAGCGAAAACCTGTCTGAAAGGAGTGCAGAATATTACAGTCCTTAATCCGGGCCTGTAGATGTCTCAGAACGTAGGCGGCAAACAGCTTGCCAGTTTTATCAAGCATTGACAACAAACAATAGTTTTCCGGGAGCCAAACGGTCTCCAGTTTTAAAAACCGGTAACAGGATCAACTATTTCCAGGAATCGTCCTAGTCGCGCATACCTTAACAAATAGATGGAGCAGAACATCCGCAATAGTGCGACATCCCCCTTCAATGTGGCTGCTGATAACCCATTTGGCCCTGGAGTTAAGCTTCATCAGATGTTCACAAATGTTTCTGAAATTAAACTCAATTGGTCAATCCAATGACAAAGGGCCACTCATCTCATATTTATCAGTTGTAGCATACATTTAACCCTCAAACTTTACCCAGATCCCTTACAAAATCAGCACATCAGTGGATCTCCTAACCAATGACTCTTGCGTTACCACTCGGACGATGCAAGAAACCTCTGCCAATTACCAATTCTGCCTTCCTTTTTTCGCCTTCCCACCCAATTTCTATACTGGTTCTTTAATCTAGGAGTTTCACACTTCTCATCTGATATTGGCATAGGGCAGCCAGCAGGCCGAGGAATTACTAGGGGGTGTGGACATTTTTTGGCCATGTTTTGTTAAAGACTATTTTCATTTTACATTAGGTTGTCTCGGAAGAGGCAAGGCCTTCCTAAAATAGGAGAAACCAAGAGGGGGGTGCTCACCTACAGCACTTAATTTACTTTGTCCCAATTGTAAGGAACTCATGGTGGCAACAGTAAAGAGAGACAATTGATCACAGTTCAAGGGTGTTTATTAAACTGTATGCAGGGGTGAGAAAGACGCCTAATCTAAACCTAAAGCTAAAATGAGAGCAAGCCACGACCATCAAATAATAATAAGGAAGTCCTAGTGGCATCTTGTCAAATAAAAAGGGCCTATACTAAAATAACTATTGCCAATCCTTACTAGTAAGTTACAAAAAGAGTGGGATAATGTTCCCCAGAAAAGAAAAGTGTTCACAAAAATATTAAGTCAGGATGGTATGGCTGGGTCGCCCTTCCCACACGTTTTAAGCACGGGACAAGGCGGGACTTCTGCGCACAGCACACTCCTGGGCCTCGTTAGCACGAGTTTCACAGTTCTAGCTCAACGGTATCAAAAACCTTCATGGACTAAGT
Organism: Ambystoma mexicanum; assembly: GCF_040938575.1. Lineage (NCBI taxonomy): Eukaryota > Metazoa > Chordata > Amphibia > Caudata > Ambystomatidae > Ambystoma > Ambystoma mexicanum. The sequence goes on along the minus strand of NC_090923.1, from coordinate 1,119,770,958 downwards.
ATCTTTCCTGTAAAAGCCTCCTTCCTTAGAAGGCCCACTGATTCACAATGACAAAACAAACAAAAGTTATTTCTGTGGTTTTGTACCTGGCCAATTGTTCTTCGCCCCTAGGATCTCCGTCAGTCGGGCTCGGATCCTCCTTGTACCTTGGCCCACCCTCCGTCAGTTTCACTACGGCCTTTCAACACAGTTCATGATTTGCTCATCCTCATCAGAAAGCGGGGTTCCCTTCCCTTAGCTTTCTCTCTGCCATGGATCAGAGACTTTCGGTTGTACAAAGGATTTAATGTGACCTTTGTAGGACCACTGTGACATCACCCTTTCCTACAGCCTTCTGGTACTTATATTTTTCGACACAAAAGGGGTCAGCGAGAGTCCTTCGACTGAGCACTCCTACGGCGCCTGACCACTCTGCAGTTGGCACTTCTCTGGGCTTCCACATAAAGTTAAAACCCACACAAGTTCTTTGTTTCAGGTTCCTGCGTCCATCTAATGTTGCCACTTGCAACCTTGGGCTCAACACATGCCAGTTTGCTATCCGCTTCCTTCGACTCACCGGCTGTGTTGAACCCATTGGAGAGTCTTGACTCTTGAGTCAAGGACGGTACCATGGCAGCCACCACGCCTCCCCACCAGTGCCATCAATGGGGGAGGCCCCCCCTGCACCGTTGACATCTGTTCCTCCACACACCAGCTGTTCTTCCCAGTCTTAGGCTTTCACTCTTGGAGACTTTGCCGGTCTGAGTTGAAAAGGGCAAGGGCAGTTCCCCCTTTGTTGTCCTTCCAGGTCTCACTGCCTTTCTCCTGCGTTTGAACTGGCGGTTCGGTGCAGCTGTTTCTTCGTGCGTTCGGCCTTGCGCAAAGTGTGCTTTCCTGCTCCGCCTTTTATCCCTGTGGGGAAGGTAAAGGGTCGTCAGGTGGGCATGGTTATTGTCAATTGCCTGACTGTGCCTGACCCGTGTGGGACATGTCAGGTAAACAGCTCTGGTGTTAGCTCGTTGTCTGTTACAGAATAAGAAAGTGTTTGTGTTGGAAAAGGGGGTGGGGTGGGTAGAGCTTCTGAATATCCTTCAGGCTAGGATGGGGAAAATGTTTTACAAGCAAGAGGATACAGAGTCTCAACCCTCGGTGTCCCACTACCCGAAGACCCCTCGCCCAGGTGATTCCTCCCCCACTGGTCCACCCCCAAGAAATGAATCCAATAGCGATGGCCGTGTCCTGGCCACCTGGATGACAGATCTCTGGGCACTGGCGGGTGAAACACCTTCAGGCTTCTCACACTATCCACACATCATTTGTCTAAATAAATATTCTTTTTTAAGTGAACCCGTGCGACCAGTTGGCATTAACCCAACCCCACATGTAATATAACCCTGAATAAAGGTATCAGTAAAGCTAAAGTTGCACGTCACCCGTCTTACTGCTCAGCCTACCACAGTATGCATGAGTTTCCCCCCATGTATCCTTTTTATGTCCTAGTTTTCTGCACGTTTTTATTTTTTAAACAGGCAGAAAGAAATCCCAAAAGAAGGGTTAAAAAACAAAAAGGTAGCCTAACAAGAAGTGTCCTCGTTGTATACCCACTTAAAGATGGATTGTTTTACTCTTCATAAAGAAACTGACTTTTAACCTACTCTGAGCAGAGCTTTGGATTCCGCACTGTGCATAATAATGGAAGCTAAACCCTTTCAGTTTGTCTCTCACCAATTAAAAGCAGAACAGATAGGGAAGCGAGTAAAGCTATTTGGAGTGATCGTCTCCCTTTTAATCACAGATCAACCCGTCTATAACCAATTTGTCTTTCACACCAGTCAGGGGGAACGTGTACTATGTCTCGGACGAGTGCCCCTGTGGTAAAATCTGACACTACTTCATCATGCTTGGTTCCCAATTATCACCCTTCTTGGATAATTATCCAGTTTGAATGTCTGATTTACATGGCAATAGACAGGTGACCTGGCCCAGGCATCACAGCTAGAAGGTAAGGCCAATGGAACAGGGAGGAAGTAGTCAGTCATAGTGGTGTTGATCATCATCAGCAGTATGCTCATTGAATTGTGCACGAGTCTGAGGAATATTGCAAGTAAGTAAGCTGAAGGACCAAAGAATTCTGGAGAAACTGAGCTATGGACAGTTTTTGGTGGTCAGGCAAGGAGTCACTTAGCAAAAGTAAGGACAAGGCAATAACCCCTGCCAGACCACATGTGCCTGGGTCAACGCAGAAAGAAAGTTCAAGCAGGAAGCGGAAGGGTGACACCATTTGGGGCCAGCAAAACCATCCGATGGTTCACAATGAGTTCACACAGGAGAGCAGAGGAAAGGTTGAGGGGGAAGGCGATGGACAGAATGAGACAGGAGCAAGGGTTTGTCGACCGGTGCCGGAAACATGAGGGAGAAGCCTGGCTAAAGACCCTGCAATTGTGAGTATGGGGCCAAACCCAGAGAGCAAGCTCCTGAGAAAGTGGGCACAAAGGGAAACGTTGGAAGCCGCAGATTCTAGTGCTAGAACAAGAGAATGTAGAGAAACATGCGATTACCCAGGCATTGAAAGACCAGGATTACCAGTCCCGCAATGCATTGTGGAGAACCCCCCCCCCACTGTTGATGTAACAATGCTGAAGAGTAGCTTTCCAAAGCATCTGTGTATGCATGCAGCATGTGACAACACCAAATAAATGTTAAATAACAAGTCATCCTTTAGTAGAGAGTCAAAATGCAAATGTACGTGCATGCCCTAAAGTGAGGATTGCTCGACCAGGCGTTTCAGACCGGGTCCAACGGATCCTACCTGAATACTTCTACAGCGGCCAGACAAGGTACAACTACTTTCACAGACCAGTCCTCATGGGAGTGTGATCAATGGAGGATATGATGTTACATAACCCGAGTTGGGTGGCTTATCCAATCCACCACTTGCACGTAACAGGGTAGTGAACTACACACCTCCCATCCACCCACTACGGTTGGCCTCCTGGTGGAGATTTGCTCACTGGATTATAAGAGAGCACTGATCAAGCATACCAAGGTCATATTGCTTTTGACTTTTGATCTCCTCAAATAAACTGATTCTCCATGGAGAAAGGGTATCTGAATAAGTCAGAGCCTGTGAGTTGAATAATTGTCAACAAAGCGTTTGCACCAATGGCAATCAACAGAAGGAGAACATATTGTACCTTTTCTATGTACGCACTTCTGGCCAGGATCATGGTTGGATCCTTCCTGATAAATGCCCTGGTTATGAATTGTGTTCAATAGGTTATTTTTACCAAAAAAATATCTTACTCATTCACCAAATTACTGGCTTCTATGCTTCAAGGTTCACTACATACTGACCTAACTAGCCTGTCACAGATGGCCTTAAGAACACACTAGCTCCCAAATACAGTTCAAGACTTTATTTTTATTTGTAGCAGAGGGGCTCTCCACGAGCCATCCCTCTATATTTAACCTAGGAATGAGCAGTCACTGCCTAGCTTGGGTGCCCTCAACTCCAGGTGGTTCACTAGCGATTGGTCACCTCCCCACCTCCCATCTAAAAAGTGCCTAGCTCAAAGTGATGGCCCTAAAGGTAAACACCTTATCCGTCTAAACTCCCTCAGAGAACAATCAAGGGGTCCCTATTGTCGCATCCTCATGGTGATGTAACTCGGGGTTTGTGCCTTCCAGACACTCAAGCGGCACCTGGTGTTCTCCTTCCACACTCGTTTCTCTCCCCATGTTTCTCTGTAGTCCCCCTTACCTCTTCCTACTCTCCTTCTCCCTACTCAACCCACAGTCTCTCCTCACTCCTTGACACTTCTGCTGCTTTCTCTCTGATGGTCCTGTCCTCACTGTCTACCTCCACCCTTAGACCGTATTCTCTGCTACTCTCCTTACCTCTACCACTAGTCGCCCCTCCCTTCACCACCACCACCACCACCACCACCAATACTACTACTCGCCCCTCCCTTCACCACAACCACCACTCGCCCCTCCCTTCACCACAACCACCACTCGCCCCTCCCTTCACCACAACCACCACTCGCCCCTCCCTTCACCACCGCCACTACCCACCCACTTCCTTAACCACCGCCACTACCCGCAACTCCCTTCACTGCCACTACCCGCAACTCCCTTCACCGCCACTACCCGCAACTCCCTTCACCGCCACTACCCGCAACTCCCTTCACCGCCACTACCCGCAACTCCCTTCACCGCCACTACCCGCAACTCCCTTCACCGCCACTACCCACACCTCCCTTCACCGCCACTACCCACACCTCCCTTCACTGCCACCACCCGCATCTCCCTTCACTGCACCACCCGCATCTCCCTTCACTGCCACCACCCGCATCTCCCTTCACTGCCACCACCCGCATCTCCCTTCACTGCCACCACCCGCATCTCCCTTCACTGTCACCACCCGCATCTCCCTTCACTGCCACCACCCATTCCACTCTCCTCAATATTACGCTCCACTCCCCTCAACCTTACGCTTTTATGCTTTTGTTCTGCCTCCACCTTCTCTGGCCTCACCCAAACAGCCCACAAATTGCTGATTTTCCTTTTATCCTCCTCCTTCCATTGGTTATCCTCCACTGCTGGATTCCACAGGTGAGCCGCCTCCTTTCCTCCCAGTCACCCCTGGGAGGTGGTATAATTGGAAAAAGACAAAAGGGGGTCAAAGTGCCACCACTTTGTCGTGTGCAGGTCAGCCCGATTTAATCAATGGAAGCCTGCTGCGGTGAGCTTGGCAGCTCATGTACGAGTTCCTGCGAGGGCTTAACTGAGCGCAATGTCTCTGTGGAGCATTAACGTCTGCTGGGCTGTGTTGTGCAGCAGCTTTGATTTGTTGTGCCGCCAGTTCGGGTGAGTGATCATACAGCAACTCCAAGTATATCTCAGGATGCTTTCTCATCCTACCCCAAGGCATGCAGGCACACAGTTTCCAAAAAGACAGAAAGAAACTGTCCAGCACCGTGGAGACAGGTATGGTGTAATTGTCAATGGAACTCTGCACAAGCAAGCTGGCACAATAGGATGGGCCTGCAGCCCTCCCAACTGCCACATTCCTCTTTTGGGGTAAGACTGGCTCTGGCTTTCACAGTGGTAGGCCTGCCACCCCAGGCTCAGAGGGGTCCCCATCCACTCTTAATAGTGTCAAACTACTGGCCCTGTCCCATACTTCAATAGTACTTCATTCGCTGCTCACTTTAGACCTTAATAGTGTGACACACCTTTCTCAAAGGCTTCACACAGTTCATTGTGCTTCCCTCATTCCCACCGCACTAGCCTCATGTGAAGGCTGAACTACATTTCTGGGATTCTCTGGACCCCCTTTGTGTCCAGAGGGACACCTACTAAACTCCCCTTGCCAGAGCAAACCTTTCTGTGATACAATGCCCTAGTAGCCCATATGGTTACCAGGGCTGGGTTCTTTTTAAGGTTTCAATGCAATTACATTGTTAGAAGACATTTGTTTCTTCTCCAACTAATCAGCCTTACCAACATATTCTAATCAGTATAATTATATAAAAAAAAGGTCTGGTCCTAGAACATGTGGGGAAAGTTCTGTATAAGTGGAGAAAAAAAGCATTGTTTCCCAGTATGTTTTTTGCGTAATCACTGAAAACATGCTTTAATTAAGCACCCCATTTTGGTTTCAGGGTGATTCTATCAACCTACAAGTATTGTGGGGAGTAGGCTGATGGCTGCTGTAGTTTAGTTTTGGCTTCACTAGGAATGAAGTCCTGTTTACTGCATTAGTAGCCCAATGCAGCAAGAAGATAGTTACTCGGAACACATCTATTTTTGTAATGCCTACTTGTGGCCATTTAGATTTGGGCCATCTCCTTGTTGGTGTGGATCAAATGGCCACTGTGCTAATGGGGGCACATCGAGCCCATCTCTGCACCCTAAAAAGTAGTTTAATCTGGGAATGAGGGTGGATTTACAGAACCAATGCTGTGGCAGGCTTACGAGAGGCCCACTGAGTTAGTGAACAAGTAGTAAATATGTTTCATTCAGATATACAATCCATTAAAAACACACAAAATTATATTAAAAACATTACACATTTGAAAATGTATCACCATTAAAAACAGAACAGTAAAGTTAAAAAGTCTCTAAAACTTAAATCTGTTGACTACTTCCAGGGCTTAATAAAGTGTGCTAAATCATACAAAAACCCACGTTGTCGCACTACATTACATAAACCAAACTATCCCCACGTGCTTGCAAGCAGTTTGCTTTCAAATGGGGTCTGATCCATTGCCTTATGAGCTGTATTAAGACTCTACAGTCCAGCAGCAAGTGTGCTTAATACTCCTGACGTGCAAGCCCACAGGGGCAAATCACTTCAAGCCATGGTTCTCAATGGTAGCACATTTAACTTGGCACGCAAGATGTTGATTCAGCATTCTGCAGTTTTTATTTTGGTAATTGCTAGCGTGCTACCATCATGAGATGGCCTGGGGCAATAACATTTTAGTGGGGGTGGAGGGCGTAAATGTTTTCATCTCATCTGAAGAGCCTTTAGCTCAGGTTCTCCTGCTTTATCCTTTCGAAGAGTGTTGTGCTGTCTACGCATCAGTTCTTCCAGCGCCATTCAACATCAATCTCTTCAACAGATCAAGACCACGGTTATACCAGAGCACCAAAGACTTGCGACTTATTTTTATGGATTCTCTCACCGCAATCACAATATTTGGATTCACTGGGGCCCGGTTGTGCGTTAAAATAAAATTCCAGGAACCTATGCTGGGCTTGCAGGGAAATACTAACCATCCCCAAATCATACCTTAATACATCCCCTGGGGCTCTATGCGGGACACCTGTGATCCTACGCAGTGCAGAGTTCAGCAATGTATGAAGGTGTCTGCATGTGGCTGCCCCCCAAATCTCTTCACCATAGACAATTGATGTATACATTTTTGACCTGAGGACTTGAATGCACTTATCAAGGAGTTTACCGCCGAATTTGTAGTAAAAGTGTATGAGACCTCTTAAGTTTACCATCGCCTGTTTGACTACCGTATGTGGTTGCTCCATTCTCCCCCCGTCGAAAATATGAAGCCCAAATATTTATATTCCTACACCCCTCGAGGATGTTCTTTTGCCGAATGCCAGTACCTTGGTTATTAAGGTGTTCAACTTGAGACCATTATCCAAAATGTATTTCTTGAAATATTCCAAGCTCCTTTGAAGAACCCTGTGTGCCAAATCCAGAAGCACTGGGTCGTCGGCATATAGTAAGCTTCTATAGTTTGTATTATTTAAAACTGGCGTGATTAAGGTGAGGAATAGCAAATAAAGTAATGGGGCTAATGGGCATCCCTGTTCTTACTCCTGCAACAAACCAAAACGCACCCTGCAGAACATGCAGTCTGAAAGTAGTCAGCAATTAGTGACAATTCTGTGCGATAAGTCATCTAGTACCAATATTTCAGCTCATGCTTTTGTCAGATGCCTTTTGTATGAGTTCTTATTTCCATGGGTTTTCCCCTTAAAAGTGCATATGACGTTAGTCTGCCGCCAGCCGTCAAGTGGATACTTTGGTGCTGGGTTCCTCAAGGTCGTTGGTTCTAGCTGATTGCTCCCACTTTTTTCTTCCCTCTGCACAGTCAAGCATTCTCCTGTTGGCAGTCCTCTACTGCTATCGGTACTATGATTATTAATTGCGGGCGTGCTCCTCGCATGCAAATTACCAGATTCATCCTTTGGCATTCCTGCCACATTGATCGTCACAATATCTCCTTTTGTCACAACCACAGAGGTTGTTGATCTTCCGCTGCTATTGCTGGTGAGTACATGCTGCATAGGCTTTTTAACCTGACGGCTAGAGTCATTTGATGGTTTGGGCGCATCCTTATTCCTGATGTAAATCTCTGCCGGCCCACTAACACCTGTATCTAGTGCATTTGTTTGACTGACTTTATCCAATGTTCTACAGGTGTTATTTCTGGCCCATTCCTGCAGAGAAGATGGTAAGATTTCATCATACATTCAAGTACCTCAATACACGTGTCCAATCTGGGTAGGTCTTTATTCCTTGCAGCTGACTGTTCCTTGAGTAACGCGATCAACCCTTCTATACTCTTAGAGGAGTCGGCATATACTGTAACAAGAGAAAGCATTTCAGCATCAGATTCCTCCTTTTGCTGTAGAGGTTGCAGGAAAAATCTCAGGTCCTCCTCCTCATCCTCAGCGTTTTCCAAATTATGTAGTGTTGCCGGCTGCTGTGGGCTAGTAGCCGTGGTTTGTTGTAAGCTGTAATCACATCTAGCTCAGATTCCATGCCTGGCTGAGTTTCACCGATTACCCCAGGTATTGGAGGGCGTGAAATCCCTGGCTGAATTTGCAAATAACTAGTTACTCCCTCGCTCAGAAGAGACGTTAATAATAACTTGGCTTGGGCTGAGTTTACAACAAGCGTATTTGCAGGAAAAATTACATTGGCCGTTAGGGAGGCTCTCTTATCAGATCCCCCTGATGTTCACAGTGGTTACACCAACACCTACTACTCCTTGTACCTTCCAGGGTGTTAAACAGTTTGTCATATAGACGATCAATCGAGAGCTCCAGTGCTTCTAATGCAGATCTATCTGATGGTGTGTCTGTAGTGCCTGTTCCTGGTCCTCCGCCCTCAACTTTTCCAAAGTCCGGTCAGGGTTCAAGGTTAGCATAATTGCTGGGGGTTTCATCGATGTCAATGGAAGGAAAGTTGCAAAAGAAAAATATCCTGGGTCACCTCCAACAATGTCTCCTCCTTCAGCTGAACCGAATCCTGGGTCAAATTCCACCATTCTTCAGGTGTCTTTTACATCGGTGCTTCTGGCTGGTTGGTTACTATTCTGGGTACACAGGTTATTGCCCTTTTGGTAAATTGGTCAACAATGGTTGAGGGTTCAAGGCCCTTGATTCTGAAATAGTTCTAAAGGCCTGTAAAGGAATCCCTGAACTTTCAGGGTTCACCCGTCGCTCCTGGGTACGAATTAGAAGCCACTTGCACTAGGAGTACACTTGTCAAGACCAGCAGGGACTTGGAAAGGGCCTGTGAGGAGGCTAAAGCACTGTGGAAAGCTGGTCCCCATGGACTGGTGAGTTTTCACACCATGAATGCAGTGTGCTAGAGGGCTGCAGAGAAAGGTTCCCTTGACGTTTCATTTGCCCATCCCACACATGCCCCTCTGAAGTAGGCAAGTGAATTGGCTAGGGAGAGTTAACCAATCCTGGGTGAAGGAGGGAGAATTAAGGAGGAATGAGGGAGTGTGGGTTAGAAGGGTGAAATCAGAAGAGGAAGACCAAGGGGCCAACAGGAGGACAGAGTGGAAGGAGCATGGAGGTTGAGGGCAAGACTAGTACTGCAGAGTGGATGTGCATGAGCGGTAGTGAGAGGAAAGAGTGAAGTAATTTTAGTACAAAGAGGTATTAGTGAGCGATAGTGGTAGTGAGAAGAGAGACAGTGAGGCATTTGTAGTAGCGGCAAAGGAGTGGTAGGTGGAGAAGTAGTAGTTTGAGTAGTGGAGAAGTGGCTGTAGTGGAGAGTTGGTAGTAGTGGCAAGAGGAAAGGTAGTAGTAAAGTGAGGCAGTAGTATTTGAGGTAGTGAGGCTGTAGTAGTAGAAGTGGGGAGGTGGTAGTAGTGGAACAGATAAGTGGTAGTAGTAGCAGAGAAGTAGTAGTGACAAAGAAGAAAAGTGGTAGTAAAAGTGAGGAGGAGAAAAGGCAGAAGAGGGAGGAGAGGAGTAGTAACGAGTAAAGTAGTAGTTGGTTAGGAGGCAGCCGTGGTAGTGAGTGGAGGAGTTGAGGAATGGAAGAAAGATGAGAAAGGAGGTGAACACCTACGGGTGGAAGTAGGAGGGTGGGGTGAAAAACTGAAGGGCCAGTAGACTGGACAGAAAGAGAAGAATAGTAGAAGGAGGAGGTGAGGCTGCATGATTGGCAAGTGATTCCAACAGGGTGAGTGCAAGGCACTATTCCCCAACTCCCAATAGATCACAAAGTGGGATTAGGAAAGGGACAATTAGAAAGCCCCTAGGCAGTTAGCGAACCAACCCCGCAGGGAAGCCATTGCAGCCTTAGATCAAAAGTCGAAGACAGTAGGAGTTACTGAGCCCTAGTACAAAAAGGCGTTATGAAAGCCTGGGCTAGAATGGGGGTAACCCAAGGAAGACTAAAAAACGGGGTGACCCTAGCGCCAGATCAACAAGCACCCTTGACTAAATGGAAGTACTGTGATTTCCACCAACCCTGTAAAATCGACAATAAACACCCTTGAACCATCTTAAGGTCTCATTGGAGGTCTTTGGAGATGCCCCATCTCAGTATATATTAATCCGCAGTGTTAGGAAAAGGTGGATTTGGTTACCCAAACCTTGAGAAAAACAGGGAATGGACCTCTACTTAAGAAGTAGGTGTGCTGGCTTACACAGAATCCAACAATTACTCCTCCTTTGGTCAACATAGCAGTTTGGGCGGCTCTTTCATTTGCACAGAATAATTTATAGTGAATAAGTTAGCTAACAAGTGCAGGACAGGCTTCATATACAAATGTAGCTACATGGGGGGGGCTTAATTACAGGGTCAGGTCAATGCCCAAATAATTTGGCTCCACAAAAACGCATCTTTATGGCATAACCCAGCACCCAAGATGGAAAATAAAATGCTATTCTGGAGAAATTGGATCGCAAAGGGTGTGTTGAAAGTAGAAAATGTCGTGGAAGGAGATTGAATAATCACTTTTGATGCGCTTCTAGATTAAAAAAAACAGACGGTGGGCATTTAATGCCTATTCTATTGTAAAAATCCTCTCCAAAACTGAACTGGTTTCTATAAAAATAAAGAGAAGAATAATGTAGCCCCTTAACTGCTGAGCTTTAATAAAGTCTATGCAAAAATGGACAACCACACTCGTCCTTGGCACTTAAGGCACCTAAATAAATATTTGAAACATAAAATGCTCCTGGAATGCCCTTGCTCCATAGAGAAGCATGTTAGAAGAACAAGTTAATCTCTTACCTGGTAACGTTCTTTCAATGGGATGGTCCGACGACGTATTCCATATCTATGGCAGTAATCACCAAAGCTGTGCTGCTTCGAAAAGTTTTCGGCGCCTGCGTCCTGCGATACGCGGTCCTCGAGGGCCTCCGTCGAGCCGACGTCACCAGATGTTATAAGTAGGACGCACAACGCCCGTAGCCTCAGTTGTGGTTTTTTTCCCCCCCAGAATGTGTGGCACCAAACTACTGCCAGTATGACCACAGAAAGCCTTGCAGAAACGGAAGCTGCAATCGCATAAGAAATTCTGTAGCGGGGCAGGTAGGGAGGCAGCGATATTGAATATGTTGCCGGACCATCCCAGCGAAAGAAGGTTACCAGGTAAGAGAGTAACTTGTTCTTCGAAGTGATTGGGTCCTCCGACGTATTCCATATCTATGAGAGACTCCCAAAGCAGTACCAACGTATGGAGGAGGGGAAAGAGAATTTAGAATATAGAAATTTAGAATGTCCAATCAAATTGCAGAGTAAAGGACCACCTTGCCAAAGGCCAGATCCTGCCCATGGATAGAATCTAGGGAGTCGTGTCATACAAAAGTATGGACCGAAGACCAAGTGGCTGCTTCACAGATGTTTCGAATAGGAACACCCCTCTGCAGGGCAGTAGAGGCAGCCATACCCCTAGTAGATGGGCCCGTAAGCCAACCGGAGGGTCCTTACCCGCCAAGCAATAACATTCAGAAATTGCCAAGATAATCCATCTAGGCAAAGTCTGCTTAGTAACAGCTTGTCCCAAACGCCTTCAAGCATAACCTATAACGAGCTGATCGTCCACTCTGACCCGGGACATGTATGAAATGTAGGAACTTAAAGGTTTCCTAGAATCCAGCCTATGGAGCCTCTCCTCTTCCTTACCAGGATGCGGAGGAAGATAAAATGCCGGAAGAATGACCTTCTGGCTTAGATGAAATTCCGACACCACTTTCGGAAGGACGAACTCTAAGGACAACCCTGTCCTTATGAAACACAGTCAAGGGTGGCTTAACTGAAAGTGTCTGCAACTCACTCACTCTGCGAGCAGAAGTGACCGCAACTAAAAATACAGTTTTAAGAGTTAAGTCTCAAAGGACAAGAATGTAAAGGCTCAAATGGAGCACCCATTAGAAATTTTAGAACAAGGTTCAAATCCCAACCAGGCACCTGGAAAGGTGACGGCGGAAACACATTAGTGAGCCCTTTGAGAAACTGAGAAATTAAAGGAATCTTGAAATAAGAACACTCCTGAGACGAGCGCTTAAATATGGACAGCGCCGCCAGGTAACCTTTAATGGTACCCACTTGCAGGCCCTTGTGGGCTAACGAAAGCAAAAAAGACAGAACCACAGGAATGTCACATGAAAATGGATCCACATTCTTAGCCCTGCACAAGTCGCAGAACTTTATGCAACGGCAACGGTACAGGGACTTGTTGCAGGCCGTTTGGCCGAAGGCAACACCTCCATCACATCTTCAGGGAGGTCCCAATCCTTATACCTCAACCTTTCAGAAGCCAAGCGTGAAGGTTGATGGATCTGACCTCTGGATGGAGAACCTGACCCCCCCTCCCGTGAGAACAGATCGTCTCGGTAGGGAAGACGACGTGGAGGGCAGATGGACAAGTCTAGATGGTCCGGGTACCACGTTCTCCAGGCCCATGCCGGAGAAATGAGGATCATGCGGGAACCGAACCTCCGTAACCTGCAGCACTTGCGGGATGACGGGGACTGGAGGAAACGCATACAGAAGTGGGAAGGACCACTCCACCACGAACGCGCCCCCTAAGGCCCCATTTGGAGGAAATTCCTGTGAGCAGAACCTTTCGCACTTGCGGTTGAGATCTCCATGAGAATCTCCTGAGCCACGTCCGCCATCTTGTTTTCGTCTCCGGCCAGATGAACTGCCGAGATCGAAACTTCCTGCTGGATGGCCCAGAACCAGAGCTGCATCGCCTCCCTGCACAGAGGAAGTGACCCTGCCCCCCCCTTTTGTTGAGGTAGGGCATGGCCATTGTGTTGTCCGTCAGAATCAGGACATTCTTCCCTCGCACAGTCGGCAGAAAAGCCTTCAGGGCAAGCCTGACGGCCCTCAGCTCCAACAGATTGATATGGAGTCTGGACTCCAACGGAGACCTACGACCGCTGACTGTCAACTCGTTGGCATGAGCTCCCCATCCCGTGAGGGACGCATCCGTCAAGATCATCACCTCCGGCCAGGGCAGCCAAAATGCAGCCCCCTCATCAGATTGCCTTCGATGGCCCACCACAGGAGGTCCTGGGCGAACAGGTCCGACATCCTGCCGGAGGACTGTGACCACTGCATCTTGAGAGCTCATTGCAGAGATCTCATCCGCAACCTGGCCTCATGCACCAGAAGAATGCAGGATGCCATGAGGCCGAGCAACCTCAAAAACTCGAACGCTGGGAGACTCTGGGCATGCTGAAACTTGAGCACCATCTGCTGAATGTGATGCGCCCTCACCTGGGGAGGAAAACACTGCCCCAGGGACGTGCCGAGCACTGCTCAGGTGTACTGGGGCCGCCGAGTTGGTGTCAAGTGGGACTTGTTCAAGTTGAGGGAGAAGCCCAGCTTGTGAAGGGAGTGGCAGGTGATGGACAGATGATCCAGGACTTGCTCGGGAGAGCACACCCTGATCAACCAATCGTCCAGGTAGGGGTCGACGTGAATCCCCCCTTTCCTGAGATAAGCTGTCACCACCACCATGAGCTTGGTGAAGACCCTCAGGGCGGAGGTCAATCCGAACGGCAGGACCAGAAACTGAAAGTGCGAGTCGCCAACCGCGAACCTCAGGTTCTTCTTGTGCCTGGGATGGATCGGCACATGAAATAAGCATCCTTGAGGTCGAGAGACACCAACCAGTCCTAGAGTTGAAGGGCCTGGAGAAACAGTAACCATCTTGTACTTGTCCTTCCTGAGGAGCTTGTTCAAACCGTGCAAGTCCATGATGGGTCTCAATCCCCCGTCATCCTTGGAAATCAAAAAATAAGGGGAATACCATCCCTTGTTCCTCTCCGCTATGGCGCCTTTCTCCAGCAGGGATTGTATTTCCTGCGCAAGGAGCGGATCCAGACTCCTCAAAGAGAGATTCCCTGGTGGATTGTCGTGAGGCCTCTGCCGGAAAGGAAGACAGTAGCCCTGGGCTATGATCTCCAAAACCCACACATCTGAAGTAATGGCACGCCACTCTACAAGATGCTGCGCCAGCCTTCCCCCAACCGGTGAACCATGGGACATGGCCTCATGAATGAGCTGAAGCGGCTGCGGCAGTGCCTGAGGGCAAAGAGGCAACTGCCCGAGCGGCTCTGGCACCCTGAGTACCCTGTTTTCCACCTCTGGTACTCCTACGGTGGCCCCTTTGACTTGCAGCTCCTCTCGATTTACCAAAGGATGAGGAATATCGAAAGGCACCTCCCCTCCATTGCTGTCCGCTTGGACGAAAAGGCGGAGGTTGGCGAACTGCAGCGCTCAACGACTTCGCTGCAGCTTTGGAGGTCTGCAACCTCTCAAGGCTCTCGTTAGCCTTGCTGCCAAAAAGATGTTCACCATCAAAGGGCATGTTGAGGAGCCGGGCTTGCACATCCGGAGCAAACCCCGACTTCCGCAACCACGCAAACCTGCATATTACGGTGCTCGCCGCCATGGACCGGCTGACACAATCTGCCATGTCCAGACCCAACTGAACGGACTCACATGTGGCATCCTTGCCATCCTGCACAATAGCAAGTAAACCATCCTGTTCCTCCCCTTCGGGAATATGTTCAGCCGCTAACGAAATACAGTTCCACAGAGTGTGCGTGAAATGTGACATGGCACACACAGAGTTGGCTGCCTGTAAAGCCATACCCCCGGAAGAATACACTTTCTTCGCCCAGCCATCAAAATGCTTGTCGTCCCTATCAGGAGGGATGTAGGGTAAGATGCCTGCTTTGCTGGGGCCGTAGCCGCCTGTACCACCAAACTCTCCGGAGTGGGGTGCGTGGTCAGGTAGCAGGGGTCGCTACTGGCTGGGCGGTATTTTCACGGCAAAGACCTGCCCACTGCCGGGAGACTCTCCGGAGCAGTCCAAGCTGCTGCCACCCTTCTCTGCAAGGCCATATGGAATGACAGTACCGGGTCAGTTGGTGGACCTTGGTCGAGGATATCCATCAGGTCATCCTGCAGAAAATCCACTGGTGGCGCAGACCACCCCATGTATTCCGTGACCCTCGACATAAGGCGCCGGTACGAGGACTCGTCATGGGTGCCAGGCTCAGGCCTACAGAACTCCACCTCCGGAGAGGTGTCCAGACCACTGGCGTCATGCAACGACTGCCGCAGGTCTTCAATCTGGCTATGACCAACAAAATCTCATCAGGTACCTCCTCAGGAGCCAGACCTTCCACAGACCCTTCATCCACCTCAGAAATATAATCCAGAGACTGGAATGAGGGCACAGAAAAAGGTACAAAGACATTTTTAGCCTTGGCCAGAGCCTTTCTAGGGGGTTTCCACCGTGCCACGGGGTACCTCCGACAAAGAGCGTGTCCTTCGACAGCCTGGGCGTCGACGGCTTCCTTCCAGGCAGAGCCTCGAGAGAGTCCCTCGACGACCTTGGCGCCGAAGGCGTCAATATCTTCTTCGAAGACCTCACAGGCTCCGACGGTCTCGAGGGCGTCGAGGACCGGGACCTGGAGCAGGCCTGTCTAGAGTGACCATCATTGTCCGACCGGGATCTCGAAGGTGCCCGGTGATCGCGACGACCGCTCGAGCCCAAAGGCGTGCGAGTGCTGTCTCTAGCACAGTCACGGCCGACGGACGGAACGGAGCCCTGCGACTGAAAAATCGCCAACATCTCCTGCCGGAATAAATCCCATTCCGCAGGAGTGGAGTGCCTGCTGGGACAAGCCACCCGCCGATGGGCAGAGTCCTCGGACGAGGAAGGCGACCGATGCCGGAGCTTCCTTGAGTGCCTCAAAGAGGCAGAGGAATGGCGGGACCTACTCCTGGACCGAGACCCCCTCCCTCCCCCCGGACTTATGCCGACAATGCAGAGAGTCGCCGCCCGAATCGTCAGTCGAAAGCCCAGTGGATCTTGACTTCCCGGGCTTGGCCACCTTACCTACAGAAAGCTTCTTCTTATGCTCCCGCAAGGCCTTCGATGTAAGCGACTCCCAGTCTACACAGTCATCAGCGTCGTGGTCCTCACCGAGGCACAAGAGGCAGGCGACGTGCAAATCCGTCAACGACATCTTGGACCTGCAGTCCCGACACTTCTAAAACCCGGCCGCGGTGTGGAAGAAGACGAAGACATCATAAAAATCTTCACAACGAACAGGTTCGAAGAACCGAAAGAACAGAACTCAGAAGAACCGATGCGCACCGAGATCTCCGAAGCGAACACGTTCGCAGAAAAAACAGAACTGAGGCTACGGGCGTCATGCGTCCTACTTATAACATCCGGTGACGTCGGCTCGACGGAGGCCCTCGAGGACAGCGTATCAACATCATCGACGCAGGACGCAGACGCCAAAAATGTTCCGAAGCAGCACAGCTGTGGTGATTACTGTCATAGATATGGAATACATCGGAGGACCCGATCCCCTCGAAATAGTTTCTATTGGCGCAGGTCCCAGCATATGGAAGTCTTTTTTTTCAGGTTGGCTATAGGTACTGTGATGAATCGAGAGCATTTGTCCCTTCTTCCGAGGGGGGAACCACTCCCTGCGAGGCTGGGGCGGTGAGCCTGCTAAGCAAGACCCTCCCTTGGAGTCGAGGCAAGTGGGACCTCACTGGGAGGGACTCCACTCCATGGGACAAGGACTCTCATACCCATTCAGAACTCTCTACACAAACGGGATTATCTGCTTACATGGGATTGCCTTTAATACAAAGTAATCTGCCTTCCATTCTATAGACTTCCGGCAATGCTGGATCAAATGAAACATGAAGGAACGTAACGCCCCTCTGATGTGTATGTATGATGTGTCTATAACTGTGACAAACCGATCGAAAAGAGAGCAGGGGAAGCCCTCAAATGGGACGTAGTTACTTCTTCAGGTGGCAGGCCAGCGTGTAGCCTGCAGCGGTCAGGGAGGAAGAGAACACCAGCAGATAATGCTGGAGGCCCGGTGTTAAGAGTGTGGGCGAACTGGCCATCAGGACTAAGTTCAGGAGACAGTCCCTTGTGGTGGCGTGGCCACGGGATGTCTGTTGTGGGCCTGAAGCCTGACCAACAACGCCGAAACCCAGAGAAATTTAGAACAAAACCTCCCTTTGGCAATGTGACACCGACCAAGCAGAGCGAGCAAGACTTATGGAGTGACTCAACGGTAGAGCCAATAAAGCAGAGGTAGAGCCACGAGAGAGCCGCTCAATCTCGACCCCGGGTCTCCTAAACCCAACCCAGTGGAATGAAGGTACGGTAGTAGAGCGAGAAATGAGGAGGCTACCGGGATTCAAGTCCTATACATAGTCATGAAGATGATTGCAATATTGAACGTGAGGCAGTGAGAAAACACAAATATGTTTATCGGGAACCACCCAGGAAGTTGCCAAGCATCATATTTGACTCCGCCTTCTGGTCCGCCACATTACCCTCAAGATTAATTCAAATGCGCCTGGATCTGGTAGTTTTGCTTTTTTGTTAACCAGTGGAATGCCCCGGTTTTGCGCTTGACATTTATACTTCAATGCCCAAAAATCGCATTTGCATAACCTCGGTCCCGTAGAACATGTACAGCTCAAACTGAAATTTCTTTGCTTTTTTTTGTGCATAAATACAGTCAAAACATAACAGAGAAAACATAACAGGAAGAACATATCAATCCACATTCAAAATTACAAATTCCTTAATTCTTCATTACCATAACACAATTCCATTGAATAAAATGTTAAATAGCGAATTCCTCTAAAACAGCCATCACATAAATGACATAATTTCACAATATGAAATATGAGATTGCAATCATTCCCGGCCATAAAATCATCCCAAATATTGCACATATTGAAATCTGACCCGTGCCTCAAGTAACAGTGACAAAGCGTATCTACACACTCACATTCCATAAGCAAATGCTTGATGGATTCAATAGCGAGTTCGCCACACAATGTGCAGCAGCGGACCTCCCTTAATTTCTAAACTATCACTATGTTGAATTTTGGACGCATGTAGCATCTGACAATGTAGCTACATAGATACACCTCTATATCCTAGGGGAGCACCTCCTATCCAATTGATAATTTAGGAACAGTCCATCATGCTGATACAGATTGTAATCTGCCAATACAACTATCCTTCCTTAATAAAAAAGGACACGGAAATGTGTGAGTTATCCTATGATGTATCGTTACTTTGCCACCAACATTTTCGATACAATAAGAGCATTCTTTTCTCTAACATTATCCCAACACTTATTATATTCAAGATGTATATACTCTATTGGGAGGGAACTAGGCATCCTAAACAACTTTTTCAAAGGTTTACCTTCGTATATAAGAAGGGAATTGTGATGCTTCCAACCCCACATCTCTGCTCCATACAGCATAAATGGTAATCTATTAGCCCGGTTTATGGTCTGGATACTAGACAATGAGTGTCCACCACTTTTGCGCACACATTTATTAAGGGCACACACTTGCTGGAATAGTTTAGTTTGAACCTTATCCCAGTGGTTCTTCCATGTTAACTCAGTGTCCAGTATTATACCCAAATACTTCTATTTGGTGACCTTTTCAACTTTACTTTTATTTAGTGTCCAATTTTGACTCTTGACTTTAGTCTTCTACACCATGATCTTTGTTTTTTCTGTATTCATCGTTTTATCCATTTGATTCAGAGCAATTGCCAAGGGCATCCAGCTTAATCTGTAGACCCTGAGGAGTATAATCCCAAATCAAAAAGGTAGTCTGCGAAACGAACCATGGAACAGAAAAGCCACAATACTTTACAGTCCCTGGTAACTGAAGTGCAGTGTTGAGGTCGGAGATCTACAAATAAAAGAGGGACAGGGCCAAGATATATCCTTGGTTGATGCCCCGACAGGTGGGTATCCAGTCAGTGACCGGTCAACTCCTGTCTAGTCAGACTATCACTCTAGAATCCATTGTGACAAATTCATAGATGTCCCTTCTCTGCGAGGGGGATCGCCTTCCCAGGAGGCCAGGGAGGTGAGGCTGCTAGCCGATAGTCACACTGGGGGTGGTAGACAGTGGAAGGATCTCATGGGGAGGGACAGCCCCTCTGGGAGCAGGGACGGGCATCTAGGGAGACGACGACATGGCCCTCTGCCAGTTACCCCTCTTCTGCCTACACCTGGGGTACACCACAATACCATGCCCAACTACCCCATGTACTTAGCTAGGACCAGTAAAATAAGATTTACTGAGACGCGGAAGAGTAGGGACTACCTACCTAGGTATGACTACTTTAACAAATACTGAGACGAAGAACAGTAGAGACTACCCCAGTAGGATGCATATGATAAATACTGAAAGAAAAAATGAAGAGCCATGGTGAGAGCCATGGTGAGAATCTGAACTTACATTTTAGTTGTTTCTGCCCACTCATCATAAAAAGGTAAGCAGGACTAACAAGTATGTGAAGCCCTTCCTCGAGGAGCAGGGAAGTTGTGCTATGTGAGAAGGGGCTGGAGACTAGTATGCCTACCAGAGAGACGGAGAAACCTTGAGAGCCGGCAAAGTGCAGAGAGCCATGAGAGCGCGAGAAACCAGAGAGGACCAGGGAGCTCGAAAAGCACGAAAAGACAAAGGCAGAGAATCAGGGGGCCTCATGGTCATAGCACAAACGGCAGCATCTTCTCTTGTGGGGACAGGCAACCGTTGTTGAGTCCCACACCAGAGTTCCCCTGGCTGAAGAAGGGCAGCAAGGGAAGAGCGGAGTCTGGCGAGAAGACGCCAGGGGAGTATTCTGCTTGCCATGGGAGGAACCCGAAGCTGCGGATCCGCCACTGTGGACACGAGTGGAAAAGGCAACATGAGTCCCAAAGAGAAGCAGGAAGCACCTGGGACTGACCAGAGAATGCCGGTGAGAGGCCCAAAAAGGTACATGGGCTGCCGGGGCGGTTGGTGGGGGCAGCAGAAACATAACAAAAGTGATCCACACCCACACAACAAGATCCCTATATGTAATCTTTGGGGCAGTACCCGGCAGGGAAGTAAACCAGGTTTGCCACACCGAACAAACAGGGAAATAGGGGTCTGGGACCCACATCCATTGGGGAGGAACTTTTGGCAAGTTATCTTCTTCATGGCAGTACCTGGCAGGAGAGTGTACAAGGTCTGCCGAAACCAACGCCTAAGGCCAGGGGAAGGGAGTCATTCCGTCTGGCATGGTCAACTGAGTAACAAGTATAAGAAGAGATCAGAGGAAAGGAGTCGAGCTCTGCTGAGAAAGGTCAGTGGAAGGGAAACATTCTCCCTGGCATTTTGAACTGTGGAAGTAAGCCTACGAAAGGCCAGGGGAAGGAAGACATTCCTCCCCGGCCCGGCAAATCATGAATTGCATTAAAACCTGAGAAAAGCCAAGGGAAGGGAGGCATTCCCCCTGGTGTTGTGTGGAAAACCAATGAGAGCAAGATACCAGGAGAAGGGAGCCATTCTCCCGGTAGTGGAACCTGCAAGGAGAATCAAAACAGTGATCCACAGGAAGGGGGTCATTCACCCTGCAGTGAAGAAATAGTGAACATTTGATATGGAGTGTTCTAGGATTGGCAATCCTGAAACCAGGGTGAGGGAGCCAATTCCCCCGATTGGGAACTGGAAGCCAGATCTGTGCCATCCAGTCCAGGAAAAGGGAGTCATTCTCCTGGAGCAAGAACATCAACACATCTTTCTAACTCAGTTATTAGTGTAAGGGACAGATTTAGAGATTTTGACACAGGATGGTGGACTTTTTAACAGACCCTCAAAAATGTAGTTTAGGCAGGAAACCCCCTCTTAGAGATAGGGAAAGTTAGGTTAGGTTTTCTCCTCATTTTTTATAAACTAATAAAAGTTTAAAGCAAACACTATGCCTTTGGGATATTCCAGGCAGCTAACTTTTTCCATAACCAATTCCTGGGCACAGTGTCAAATGCTGCTCTATAATCAATGTACGCAACATACACAGGCAGATCACACGTAAACCAAGAATACTCAATAAGAGATACCAGTGTTTAGATCATATAGAGTACTGGATCCTTTTCTACAACCGGTTTGATTATAAAACGGGATAAAACACATAGCGTTACTCCATGCCCTAAGCTCCTTAAGCAGTACCCTGGCAAAATTCTTGGCAAGAATATCTAGCATTGCTAGCTGATTATGACTTGCAGCTTTATATACTGGAACTATATTGCTATCCTTCCAAGATTTTGGGATACCACCAGTACAGCCGATACAAATAATAGCCCATCCAAGACAGCTGTCCATAATCCTAGGTTCATTTTTCCAACGGCATTACAAGTGCCGTCTGGCCCAGCAACACGCAAGTTGTTTAGTTTTGCAATAATTGTCTCCAATTCCCTAAGTGTAGACTTGTACTCCCATTTTTCATAACCTATTATGGCAGTGGATATTTCCATAGGTGGTTTGCCCATAGAGTTCCTTATGTGCAATTCCCAATGGGCGGTAGGGCAACCACTATTTATCAATAATCCTTTAATCCTCAATGTATTCTACTCCAAAACAGGCGCGTTACACTCCTGGTGGTGTGTCCATCTTAAATTACCCACAGTTCTCTTTCCTTATTTTATCTGTAGGCAAGCAACCATTTACAAAACAAACATTTCATTAATCTCTTCAATTAAAGAAATATTCTTCATAATCCTACCCTTACCGTTATGCAAAATCACTAGATTGTTATACCCTCTCTCAGCATCCTTTTCTCATTCTGTATCCGATAATCATATGTATATGTACCGTTAATCTTGGGATTACACTGGTCATGTTCTTGGATGCTTTTACATACATTCACAAACCTCTCCCTCAGACCATCACAACCCATCCCACATGATAGGTGTGAGTTCACAATCCTCCCTAACTCAACATACAATATTTCATTGCCCTTATTCAACTTTAGAGAATTTCATCGCATGCAATTTAATTCATTATCAAGAGTAATCATGCCACTCTACCATATTGCTTTACACTTATCTCAATATTCAACAATGGAAGATGATCGCTAAGGCTTGTCTATATTAGTGATGGCCATATCAATCACAAGCCCCAAGGCAGCCTGGTTTACGAATATGTAATCAATGATGCATGTGTTTCCTCCCCCTAGTCTTGTGCATCCAACATTTGCATCCGCTAGGCATTAAGCATCTGGAACCAATACTTCTATAGCAGTTTAGCCCATCAAGCACCTTTTGGATTGTAGGCTGATTTATTGATTGGTGAGGAGCTTACATCATCGGTAAATGCAATAGTGCTATGTGGAATCCTGGCATTAAAATCGCCTTTAATTATCACTGAATGGAAAGAGCCATTTCTGTCTAAAGTTTCTTTCACACTTCTGATACTCCGGTCATGACAAACCATTCCCGGTGGGTCATAAACAATTATCAGAAGTGCATTTTTATTGGCATCCCCAATCTTTACGATTCCTGCCACTATCATGTCCGTACTAGAAGGAAGTTTCTCACAGCTCCAGTTATCTATTGATATAAGCAGCCTTGGGTCCCACCTTATCTCCTTTCACGGCACTGGCGTATATATTAATACGCCCATCAAATTCAATAGGCTGCACACTCCAGGTTTCCTGCAATAATATTCGTGGAGACAAGTGCAAATGTCAAGTCCATCCTCAGATGAGTAGCGGGAAAACCCTTGAGTGTTCCAGCTACAGACCACAAATCGCTGATCAATGCCTTTTTTGGAAATGTGCTTGGAAGGCAGTAGGCAATCATTGCAGTAGCCATCTTGTTTCCCCATTGAGTAAGTAATTTTCAATTAAAGCGCCACCCCTGTGCCCACTTTCACCACTGGCACAACTGTATTTTCCCATTCCAGAATCAGCTGTTGTATATTCGCTGTCGGCCTCTACTCTCACCCTATCTGAATTCCCCCTATACCTATTAGGAATTTTTGCTGTTTTACATTCATACCCTCTTTTAAATAACTGATCTACATAGGCCAGTACAAAACCTAACAAATCGTTAGACTGAAACACTTAATTAAACGCTGCGCTTTCAGCACAATTTATTTGGTTCACTAGCCTTATATTATTACTGTCATCACCCTTAGAGGTATGATACTCTGTAGGATTTGTAACAATGTAGCACGATTGGATATAGAGTGTCTTTTACACTTCGATACACTGGTCAACAGTGATGCATTATAACCTGCAGTTATGTCAGGCAATGTCTGTTCTGTCATAGTGCCAACCATAACCCGAACAATGCTACTGCTATTTTCATAGGAGGTCGAGTCATTAATCTGATCACCTGCCAGAGTCCTGTCCACCATATCATCCCTGAATAATGGCTTTAAAACCTTCCAATCCTGGAGTATGGTCACAGACATTATGCTTCTTTTTCCCTGATCTAACTTTCATTAGCAGCGTCTGCCTCTGCCTCACGCATGCCTTGCTCTGGACTTTGTGCCGATAAATATGATCGAATATCATTACCCTTTCCAATTTGCCTTGCCACCACCGACTATGCCCTCCAGTGTCACTTGCATTATAACCTTTCAATGTATTTTTATAACCTTCTAATCAGAACCTTCTTCCCATTACCTAATCCAGTATACGACAGTTCAAAAATCCCATTTTCAACAAGTGTTACCCTCTGCGATTCTGAAGTGATGTAGTTACCTTTACCTCTTCGTGTTTTCCTACTTTCATGCATTACAATATCATTTTTTCTTATATGTTTCTGTCGTTTGGCCTTTTTCTTAGCTTTCCTTAAATTGAATGTTCGTATTAGCCATCAAAGACTTTCGAATGTGCACAAGGTTTGGCTTGACCCGTTGCAGGACCACTTCAATGTTACAGTTCACAATTTTACACCCTCAGTTGGATACCTAACAGACCTTCGAATGAACACCCACGTGGGGCGGATCCTTCTGCATAGATTATCTTGGGTTACCTCCCAAAGTTCAATCACAAAGTTCAATTACTTCTTCAGTTCCAATTAACCTTGGTTCTAACAGACCGGTCGGCTGTCAGTCTCCCCGACTCACCGGTTGTGCTAACTTCATTGGTGCTGCTTTGTTGTGGGAACCAAGGACAATACCACAGCGGCAATCACTCCTCCCCACCTCGGCTATCGATGCAGAAGAGCACCGGGCACCTTCGACACACAATGCACCTTTCTTCAGCTTTAATTCACGGTCTTATGTTTCTTATTGTCGAGGGCACTTGAAAGTAGTGGTTTTCCTCCAAAAAGGCTACGGGCAACTTCCTACTTGCAACTCTTTCTGGTCTTGCCGTCTTTCTCCTCATATTATACTGCCATCTCGGAACTGCTGCTTGGAACTGCTGCTTCCTCATGCGTTTCTGTGTGCTCTCATGCTCCGCCTTTAATCTGTGTGGGGAAGTTTGATGGAAGTCAGGTGTTTGTAATTATCAGTAATTGCCTGACCCTTGTGTTGGGACATGTCAGGTATACTGCTCTTGTGTTAGTCCGTTGTTGCTCACAGTGAAACAATGTTCATGTCGGGAAAAGGGGGAAGGGCAGACAAGTTCAGTTCCTATGTATCCTGGTAGGATGGGGAAAAGGTGTTACAAGGAAGGGGAATACTGCGTCTCACCCTCCGGTGTCCCACTTCCAGTCCCCAAAGAGCCCTCGTCCAGGTGATCCTGCCGCAGTGACCCACCCCCAGGAACTGGATCCAAAAGTGATGGCCGTATCCTGGCCACCTGGATGACAGATTTTCTCCCCTAAACCCCCACCCCCGCCAGGGACTGGCGGGTGAGACACCTTCAGGTTTCTTAGAATAGAGAACCCTGGACAAACATTAAACATCCAAGCCTAAACAGCTTGGAAAAGCGGAATCAGGTTAATAACCCTATGCCAACGTTCTAACTACTAAATCCCCGGTTACCCATCGATGAACCCAACAAATTGGAGTTTTTTTTATTTGAGATGTATTTTTCATATATTGGTCTTACCCAGTTTCCCTCTCTAGAGTCGTAAATATACCTGGGTGTCATGTAATGATTAAGAAAGGGTCTGTTGCCGTTTTGACCACCACTCAGCAATTTCCAAACAATATCTGCAACCCATCAAGCCCTGTTGCTTTACCCAACTTTAAGGTAATCCACGATTCTCTTATTTATTTTCAAATGTGTTTATTGTTATTAATATGATTGCAGCAGTCATCAAGAAAACAGTGAGTACACAGCACATGATTAAACATATGACCGGATGCAAATAGGTTAAATCTGATTCAAGTGCGATTAACAAAAACAAAACAAAGGAAAATTAACTATCCAGGCATGTTAATTAGGCTCTGGTAAAAAATAAAACACAATTCTCCTATACTGATTCTGGGTTCAAATAAAAAACTGGCAAATTTCTATGCTATAATGTTCTCAAAAATAAGTTCCCAGGCATTCAGTTGATGCACAAATATTCACCATGGGCTAAATGTCCTACTATTGTTCCATTTCATGGCTTGCTGCACATCATTCGAACCCTGTACCTGCACTAATTCTTTTCAACACTCCACTAAACCATCCAGGTGCATTGCAAGGAGCTGCTCGAACAGGAGATCGACTGCTTGAGATCCTGCCTTGGCTTTGTTCAATCCTGGATATCAGCTGCCTATATCAATCTAAACCCCACAGAGACCAAATGTAGGAGGAGATGACGCTCAACAGTAAACCTTGATCGATTCTCCCCATCATTTATGGGCCATGGCATCTCTCGCTCCAACTTCACATGGATTCTGACTTTGCCATTCAAAGCACAGGGCAGTTTAAAAAAAAAGAAAACGAAAAGCACACACTGCTTGGCATATAGCCAAAGAATCCTTCCTCCATAGACAGCTTCTGCCCAAACACACAAGTCCTTCTGATCTCCCATATTAATGGTGGAAATGCCTTCCTATATTGCCTAAGAGACCCCACACCACCTTGTCCTGAAGGCTACGCTCCATGCCACTGAATAGATTATCACCAGTCACAGATAACTTGAGCAAACAATGCATGTGCTTCACTTTGTGGTTTGCACTGACTTCAGTTAGGGATATTTTTCAAGTTTGTTTGTTTATTTAATTATAATGCGCACCAGACCGGAGGGTCAGGGAGCAGAGGTACGAAAATGCAAGGCTTACATGGTTACAATTATGGTTGCAAAAAGGCATATAAAGTTACAGGTATGTACACAGTAAGACACATATACAATTTAAAGCAGGTTATGAACAGGAAGAATACATAAGCACATAATCAAAGGTTACAGTGTGATGGAAGGATGGTCTAAGGCAACCTAGGTGGGGCTAGTGCTGCGGCACAGGCTAGTGGTCTGTCAAGTTGAGCATGTTAATGTAGTTACTTCTAAGTTGTAAGCACGGTTGATCTACTCTGAGCTTGTGTGGCAAGGAAATACAAGGTTTGGATGCTTTCACAGGAAAGGTATTGCCGCCAATCTTGGTGAGTCGGAATCTAGGTACAGTGAGGCAGTTTGTGTTGCTAGCTCCCGTGGGTCTGAGAGATGTTCTTCTGTGTAGTCTGTCTACAAAGTAACTAGGGGCTGCATTGTTTAATACTTTGTGGGTGAGGTCGACCATTTTTAGAAGAATTTTGTTTTGAGTAGAGAGCCACTTGTATTGGCGTCTAGTTGCAGAGATATGTTCTCTTTTATTAACGCCTAATGCAGCTCCTAAGGCGTTATTTTGAAGTGTTTGTAGCGTCTGAATAATAGCCTTATTGGCGCCACTGTAAAGAGCATTGCAGTAGTCTAGCCTAGAGAATATTAGTGCTCTGGCCAGTATCATACAACTGTCATTTGAAAGTAATGGTCTGCCTGTCCTGATAAGCTTACAGGTGTAAGCGGTAGTAGAGGCCAGTGATTTCAAGCGCACTCTAGTGAGGGCTGTGACGAACCACTAGATGTCGCCACTGCTCCCCGAGGGGGGGGGGGGGGGGGGGGGGAGACCTTTCCTAGGAGACCAGGGAAGTGTGGCCGCTACCAGATAGTCCCCCTTGGGGTGCTATAAGGTGAGAGGATCTAATGGGCAGCTACTCCCCCATTTAGGGAGAAGGACGGCCATCTAGGGTATAGCCGTTATAAGAACATCACACCCCTGAGGGGGCGCTGTTGCGCAGCATCGAAAATGGCCGTGGCCTGAAAGCGCTCTGGTGGTGGCTTGGGAATCCCCTCCCACCGAGGGTCAACAACGGGCTGCAGCCACACTGAAAATGTGCCTTGCAGCGGCAGAACAACCAGAGAACACTTGGTGGTCAGCACGGCGAGATCCAATGGTGTCGGGGACGGTGCCTGGTGTGGTCCTGGCTGGCGCAGGCGGCCCGTGGCTCCGGCGGGTGACGTCCTCGGAGTGAGGAACGGTCCCTCTGTGGGGGACTGCGGCACGGGTGCCCCCTGCTGAACACCTGGGTAGCGTCGGACCGGGGAGCCCGCCATCTGATCGGCCGCGGTAGATTTGCTGCCAGCCGGGACTGGTGTGTTCGGGAGTCCGAGGAGCGGTGGGGGTGAGGAGGCGAGGGACCTGTGGAGGTGAGTGTAGCTCCCCCTCCTACCCGGCATATTCCATGCAACGAGGGTTGCTGTGAGCCCGGCTCCGGTGCCCGCCCACGCTGTAGCACATTGCAGTGAGGGACTCTGCGGCTCCTGACCTGCTTGGACATGGCTACCTGGGACCACGTGGTGGGGGGTATTTGAAACTCGGGACAGTTGGCGCTGCCATGAGAGGGGGGGGGGGTGAACTTGTGGGGGGGTAGGGTGTTGTAACCCCCACTGCGCTCCTTCTCCAGTGTGGTGTAGGTTGCCCCCCCTCTCTGCAAAGGTTCTGGCTGAAGCTGGATATTTCATCTCCATGTGGACTGGCGGCAACTACATCACCTATAACTCCTTGCCGAACTTGGAGTGGGACAGGCCTTGGCTGTGTGATGGACATATGGGCCTCTGCCCATCTGCCCCGGTTGAATAATTGGAGTGAATTGTGCAACCTATAGGTGGACCTGGGGCCCTGGGAGGGAGGGGGGGGGCTTGGAGCTTCGCCCTCAGCCCAGGTACATTAGCTCTTCAATACTCGTGGGTCCTGGCTCCTTGGAATCCCTTCTTCCTGTGCCTTGTGCCGATACACTTCATACCCCCCGGAATGGGTAACCAGAAACGACAATCCAAGATGGAACAATATGCAAGGGCAGACCAAGCCTCTTCTAGCCAGGAGGAGAAATCCGGTGTCGCCCACATTGACATATCTGCTTTAAATCAAACCCTGTTGTCCCTTAAAGGAAGTACGGACAGTCTGGGGGAAAAAATGGACGCTCTAACCTGTAAGGTAGATGTGTCGGCAATACAAATAGAGAAATAGTGTGGAAGGATGTCGGAGGCGGAACAGAGGATCGGGGAAGGGGAGGACAAGATCTCCGTTCTCCAAAGAGAGGTAGCATCCCTGCAACAGACAGTTAAGAAAGTTACCGCAAAAAAAGATGACCTCGAAGGGAGATCTAGGAGAAATAATATACGGATTAGAAGGGTGGCCGAAACTACTCACATTGACACTATGGAACATTTTGTTAAACAGCTCCTTTAAAGAAGTCTTGAACAATCCACCAATCACTAATATGTTTATGGGTGAAAGGGCCCATCGTTCATTGGAGGCTAGACCTCCCCCAGATGCCCCGGAAAGGGCTATTATAGCCTGAATTTTCAAATATAGAGATTGAGACACCTTGCTGTGAATGGCGAGAGAGAAGAAGAACTTGCAATGGGGCTCATTGACAATACGCTTATTTCCCGATTTAAGCCAGCAGGTGCAGGATCAGATGAAAACTTTCCTAAGTGTCAAGACCATGTTGAGGAAGAAGGGGATTCGTTACTCGATGATGTATCCTGCCAAACTTAGGGTGGTACAGGATGGCAGGGTATCCTTCACTAACCCTGAATCAGCTGAGAGGTTTGCCTTGAGCATTCCGTACCCCATGCCCCCCGCTCAGGCGACTCCTTGACCAAGAGGAAGCTTGTGTGTTTACATATTTGTGTAATGGAACATGGCCGGACTTGATAGACAGCCGTTTACGAACTCCCAATGCTATATGAACATAAGTAGTACTTCCCCTGGATTGGGGCGTGGCTAAGCGGCCATGCGGTAAGACGCGTTACTGGGGAGCTCCGCTGCGATCCTGACTAAGATCCGTATAAACTGACCAAAATCAGCCCAAATTCGACTGAAAGGCGTCGGAACACCTGTGGACCACTCGTCCTGATCCTGGAACAGAACCGCACCGGGGATCGAGGGGAAACGGCCCGAAGAAGGAGCGGCTCGCGAGAAACAAGATGGCGGCCGGCTGGGGTGATCTCTCCAGCGCGGAGATTTGAAGTGAAGCCGCGCCCCAGCAGGACGCAGAACAGGAGGTGCGAAAGCGAATCTAGGGCCAGGAAGACCTCCGCAGAAGCCACGGCAGAGACCCGGTCACCCTGAAGGAGAGGAGAGACGACCGAGGCGAAGCGCCGCCGGCCAACACAGCAGACGGGGAGCCGGGACGAGGGCCCGCTCCGCCTCCGGGACAAGAATAAGGGCGCCCGAGGCGAAGCGCTGCCAGCTCACACATGAGAAGGTAAGCCGAGACGGGAGCCCGCCCCTCTCCTGCCCCCAGTATCACCGCGACCCCACACACGGGGCATCCCCGCCACAGACGGGAGACACTTTACAAAATCGGCGGGCCGTGCGGCCCCAAAGAAGATCACGGGAGGAGGGGAGGCTGAGGAGGAGCCTGAGAGTCGCCCAACACACCCTGGGAAACACGGACATGCCGGAATAATAAGACATATAAACCCCCAGGGACAAGGAAGGCAGAAACAAATTGCAGCCGGACACATACTCCTCACGACAGGCCACACACAAGCACGTACCAACAGTATAATACGCACAGAGTCCATGTCTAACAAGAGAACAGAGGGGAAATCCAAACAAAGCAGCATGGACACTTTTACCAAAACACCGGGGGACAAACAGCAGAACCCACCGGACGCAGCAATGGCAGGGATGAGCACCCCTCACCAGCCAGACCATGGGAAGGATGGCCACATCCTCGAGGCAATCGCCTCTCTAAAGACATCCTTGGAAAACAAAGTGGACGCCGCTGTAGGAGCCCTGAAGGTATCCCTAGAACAGAAACTAGATACGGTCATGGTGGATGTTGGCCTCCTTCGCCAGGACACAAGGAATCTGACAGACAGAGTAACGGCAACGGAGCAGCAGGTGCAACAAAACACCACAGACGCTAACGTTGCACGAACCCAAATGCCGGAAGTGATGCAGAGAGTCAAGATCCTAGAGCGAAGAGCTGAAGATGCGGAAGGCAGGGCAAGGAGGAACAACGTCCGCATAATAAGGGTTCCGGAGGGGGAGGAAGGAAATGACCCCACAGAATATGTCGAAAACATGCTCCTCCAGGAGGTCGGAGCTGGAACACTGTCCCAAAATGTTGTGGTGGAAAGGGCGCACAGAGCCCTAACTAGGAGACCCCGGCCCGGTGCCCCCCCCCCCCCAAGGGCGATGATCGCCAAGATCATGAACTTTAAGGACAGAGAAAAGATATTAGCATTCTCCAGGGGGGGGAGGAGAGATCATCAGGGGCTCCTCCAGGGTCACCATATATCCGGATTATACAGCCACGGTCCAAAAAACAAAGAGCGCAGTTTGGGCCCACAAAAGAATGCCTCAGGAGAGCGGATATTCGATATGTGCTCCTGTTTCCGGCTAAGCTGAAGGTGCTGCATAAGGGCAAGACATCCTTCTTTGAGTCCACAGAAGAGGCCCACGCGTGGATGGACGCGCAGGGGATCCCCCCAGCTGGAGCGGAGAAATGGCAACAACGAGGCAAATCAGCCCCGGTGAAGAGCCCCTCGGGCTGTAAGAACCAATGACGCCAAGCACCTGAGAAATGCACGAGTCAGGATGAATGGGAATGCGAAGGAGCAATCAACCCTGCCCAGTCGCGTCAAGCCGAGAGCAACCTACCCCCGAGAAGAAGCGTAAGCTAGTTCGGATGTCAGTTCCAAGGCATCACGCTGCGGCGAGTCTGCCCCATTCAAAGGAGCAAGACAAGAGAAGCGGCGAGGCCCGAGCAGGAGGAGGGTGGCTGGGTGTTAGTTCTTTAGTTACAGTTCTAGTTCGAGTTATGGACTTGTTTAAATGGCATATGAAAGGCATTAGCAGCAAGGTCGGGGGGATAAAATATGAAAGGGGAATTTCAGAAACACCAGGTGCGGGCGCAGGAGGCAGTGGACAAGCAAGAGGCTATGGGACTATGGAGCCGGACCGAATAATCACACATGGGTCCAGATGAGCTGGTAATCGCGACCTGGAATGTGAGAGGGCTGAACGCATATGTTAAGAGGCTGCGAGTCTATGCCTGGCTGAACAAGATGAAGGTGAAGATAGCCATGCTTCAGGAGACACATCTGACACCAGAAAAACAGACTAAGGTTGACCAGAAATGGGGAGGACAAGTATATAGTGCAACATACTCAAACTATGCGCGAGGAGTGCTAATATGGATCGCTCCAGGGGTCCCATTCCAGCTTATAAAACAAGAGACTGATTCAGAGGGCAGGCAGGTGCTGGTACACGGCATGTTGGAGAACAAGGAGGTGTGTCTAGTTAACACCTATGCCCCAAACCACGACGCAACCGAATTCTTCAGGAAGCTGGCACCCAAGCTAGCCCAATACAGAGAAGCCACGTTTGTTTGGGCGGGAGATTTCAACTGCACCCTGGACCCGCTCCTGGACAGGTCGGACGACAAGCACAAGAAACCAGCGCCCCCTGCCAGGGAACTGCACAGGGCCCTCGACCGTCTGGAGCTGGAGGACGTCTGGAGACAGGTACATGAGGGGAAAAGAGGGTACACACACTACAGCGCACCCCATGGAATATTTACACAAATAGACTATATATTCATGGGCATTGAGACACTGCAGGAATTTACAATGATTGACATAAAAGCCCGAACACTTTCAGACCATGCCCCGGTGCTAGCAACATGGGCACATACACACCGGAGAGCCCCGATACCAACATGGCGGCTCCGGGCGGAGGCGTTGGGAGAGGGCGAGTTTGAGGAACACCTCCGGGAGGTGATCGAAGACTACTTCGAAAATAATGAGGGAAGTGTGGGAAGCAACGCTACACTCTGGGACGCATTCAAAGTGGTGACACGGGGGGCGGCTATTGGCAGGATGGGGGGACTGAAAGGCGCAGCCTTGGAAGAACTCAACAAACTGGAGAGGCAGATAGAAACAGAGGAGCGCAGAGCGGAGGCGGTGGGGGAAGAGCCTAGGGAACTGATGGAGTTGAGGATGAGATGTATAGAACTGTGAGAGAAACTGGGAAAGTTGAATTATGCGAGATATCTACAACGATTGCACGCAGAAGGGGATAAGCTGGGTAGGCTCCTAGCATGGCTCACCAAGCAAGAGACCAAAAGAGACCCCATAATAGTCATAGAAGACGAAACGGGGAGAGAGGTCAGGGACCAGCAGCATATCAATCAATCGTTTGCGCGCTTTTACGAGCAACTGTATGCCCCTAACCCAGAAATTGACCCAGAGGACATCACAGATGCGCTGGCAGAGATAAGGCTGCCAAAACTAGCAGAAGAGCAAGCGCAAATGCTTGATGCCCCACTCACGGAGGAGGATATAGAGAGCGTAATCGCTGAGCTCCCCACCGGCAAATCCCCAGGCCCAGACGGACTCCCGGGAGAGTTTTATAAAACATACAAGTGTACCATCACCCCGAAACTATTAGAGACATTCCAAGACGCGTATGAAAGTGGACATTTACCGACTAGCATGTCGGAATCAATAATTGTACCGATCCTTAAACCAGGTAAACCGCCCACGAAATGCGCCTCGTACAGGCCGATCTCCCTCATCAACCAGGATGCCAAGATACTCACGACTGTCCTAGCCAACCGCCTGAAGCAGGTAATCCCCGCCTTAATACACTCTGACCAGACAGGTTACGTCCCAGGGAGGAACACGTCGTGGAACCTCCGTAGATTACATCATGTGATAGATAGGACAAACCGGAAACAGGGGGAATGCGCGATAGTGTCCCTGGACACCGTTAAGGCATTCGATTCGGTGTAATTGGAGGTGGCTGCTGAGGGTCCTCGCTCATTTCGGCATTGGTGAAGGGTTTCTAAGATGGATTGGGTTATTGTACAGGGACCCCAGAGCGAGGGTAAAGACAGGGCGTAATATTTCTGGAGAATGGAGAATATACAGGGGAACCAAGCAGGGGTGCCCACTGTCACCAATGCTGTATATTCTGGCCCTGGAACCGCTGGCGGTCTTTCTCAGGGCGGAATATGGAGACACAGGCATAGACATAGATGGAGTACTGCATCAAATCTCGTTATATGCAGACGACATGCTGCTTTATGTGGGAAATCCGCGTGTCAACCTGCCCTGCCTCCTGGAAGCAATCGGGGCATACACCAGACTCTCCGGCATAGCAATCAATAAAGAAAAATCCCTGATCTTTCCCCTCGCTGGCCTGCAGCGGGTTCCCCTTGAAGAGCTCCCAGACCTGGGCCTAACCTGGGCACCACGCTCCTTCCGATACTTAGGAATAGTGATACATCATGACACCGCAGACTCCCACCAACATAACACGCAGGCAGCCCTGGAAAGGACACAGAGGTCTATGAAATTCTGGGGAACGCTACCACTGCGGATGATGGGTAGAGCGGCCCTCTTGAAAATGGTGGTACTTCCACGCCTACTGTATTACCTCACGAACATCCCACATAGGATCCCCAAGACCTTCTTCAGCAAGTTAAACTCAATAGCAGGGTGCTTCTTGTGGGCTGGGGGTAGACGCAGAATCGCGCTGAAAACCCTACAGAGAGACTACGAAGAAGGGGGCATTAGACTGCCAGACTTTGAGATGTATTATCTAGCAGGGCAGCTCCAGTTCGCAGTCAAGTGGCTAGGGGAGGATGAGACGATCGACAATTATTTTGCAGCCAACACTAAAAATATATTATTTGAGAGAAATACTATGGCTGGACAAACCCCTACTTAAGACCCTGCCACGTCTGCTTGGCCTCGCAATGGGGTTGTGGAACAGAGCGTGGAAGCTACAGGTGGTACAGGACCCCGGTCGGCGCAGATCCCTCTCGCGGGACTGGTGGGCACGGACACAAACAAATTAGCAATCTACCGAAATGAGTGGGAAGGAAAAGATGTGGCACAAATTGGGGATCTGCGGAAAGAAGCGAGGTGGGCGGACTTCCAAGAAATGGCAGAGGAATTTGATATACATGAAGGCCAATTCATCCTCCATAATAGAATGATCCTCAAAATCAAGAAAAGATGGCCGGAATGGGAGGACCAGGAGGACACCATAAGGGAGCTAGACATGTGGTATGATATATCTGAGGGAACGCACACGACCTCCAGGTTATATGACCAGATGCTAAAAGCCAGTAACAAGAAAGAACTTCAAATAAGACAGAGCTGGGAAGCAGCACTCCACAGGCACTTTAGCGACCAGGAATGGAGCAGAGCGTTAAAATATCCAAAGAAAGTGTCCAGGAACGCAGGATTCAGACAGGCACAGCTGTACGTGACTCACAGGGCGTACCTCACACCCAAGAGGATGAAAAAAATGTATGAGGGAGATCAGAACAAATGCCCCCGATGCTCGGCTGACGAAGCAGACATGCTCCACATGTTCTGGGCCTGCCCAACCATACAAACCTTCTGGGAGGGCATTAGAGCCAGAATAATAGACAGTGGAATCCAGATACAGATGGAGCACCCAGAGAGGTACTTGCTGGGCCTCTTCCCAAGAGGGGGCAGACACGGAACACATCTAGCTAAGATGAAAGACTTGATATGCATATTGGCCAAAAGAAGGATAGCAATGGCCTGGAAAACAAAGGAAGGCCCGACCGTAGAGGCATGGTGGTCGGACCTCCGCAAGTGGACTTTGGCGGAAACCGCGGTGTGGATAAGAGCAGTACAAAGAGGGGAAGGGGAAACAGCAGAGAAAATAGCAGCATGGAACTGTCTGGTTCAGGACTTATTTGGCCAAGAGGAAGAGGGTGGGGGAGATGAAGGCCTGGAGGAGGCGAGAGAACAATGATGGAGTTAAGACAGTCAAGCACGGGCACTTAACAAATGGACAGCATAAATGGGGGGGTAGTACCTGCCCACACAAACAGCCGGCGACAAGATAGCAAGACTGCCAGCAAGCGCAGAAGAAATGAACCCACTAAAAGAAATTCGTAGAAATGCCAACATGCCAGTTATGTTATGTGTTTGTATGTTGTATTTGTGGTTCTTTTTTTTTTCTTTCTGTCTTTTTTTGGAAAAACAAAGATATTTAAAAAAAAAAAATAAAGTAGTACTTCCCCTAGGTGGCAATCAAAAGTAACATGTAACCATGGTATCGAGCCTCCAAGCTTTATGAGCCGCAGATGCCGCCAGCTTCCCCCGAGCCCAGCGGCCACTTAGCTCGGTTTTGGTTAATGTTTGAGGGGTCCAAGGTGGAGGGTGGGGTTAGAGGGCCAGTAGATTGGGGTTTCTGCGTGGGAGTGGTTTGGGTCAGTTTTGTTATTCTGTTGGGGTTACTTGAATGGTGTTGGGGGAGGGGGGAACCCAGGTTGCTGTATGTGCAGACGGATATATAAGAACTGACACAAGCATGGGCAAATCACGTTTTCTAAATACCACTAGTCTAATTTTACATCCGACAGTGCTCTCTCCTAATCTCAGGTGTGGTTGCTCTGTTGTACTCGAATCAAGGGGATGGGAGGGGCGGGTTCTCCCTTCAAGATGTGTAATGCTCTATGTCTGCTCGATCAGGCAAGACACTTTTATAGCCTTACATCAATTGACACCTCAGTGTCTTCAGTCCCTGCCTTACATCAATTGACACCTCAGTGGCTTCAGTCCCTGCAAGCAATATCCACCGAGCCATAACGCGAGCGTCTCCTTGGGGCCACCTGCCCCTGCTACCTCTGACATAACACTGCTTACATGGAACGTTCAGGGCTTTACTAACACAAAAAAGACATTTCCAATTATACAAGAAACCACCAGGTTAATGTGCTATGTTTACAAAAGACATTTATGGAAAGATCGCAAGCTCCCTGCCCTGTGTGGCTGGGGAATTCACAGGTATGGGTCCTCCTACTCTACACACTCCCGAGGTATTGCAATATACATACATCGCTCCCTGGGATTCAAACTTCACAAACAGGTGTCGGACGGGGAGGGACAGTTCCTACTGGTGGCCGGGGAGATCGCAACCTGGTCCGTCATATTTATAAATGTTTATGGCCCTAACTACGACTCACCAGATTTCTTCCAAGCATGCTCGGAGCATCTACGAATGTTCCCGGGATACGAGGTGATGTGGGCAGGGGATTTTAATTTTGCGCTTTCCTCAACATTAGATAGGTCAGCATCGGCCCAAAGGCCACCTCCCCGTGCAGCACAAAAATGGCAATCCATTGCGTCCGATTATTCCTTGTTCAATGTTTGGCGACGGTGTCATCCCAACACCCGGGAATTCACGTTTCACTCTAGTGTGCATAGGAGTTCGTCCAGGATTGACTACGTTTTTAGGTCTACGGACCTGACCTGTGTGGTGGACAGGGCAGTGATTCTCCCCCGTACCCTAAATAAAAAATAAAAATAATAAAAATAAAAAAAGAACATCACACCCCCACATACTCTAGCCTCTCCTTCCTATGCTATTCTCTTTGTAGACAGTAGACCTATGTACTGTTGTAAAGAGTACTTTAAGGTTATGGGCAGTACTGAAACAAAGAAAAACAGAAACCTATATAGTCCAAGTACTGTAATGAGTTGGCCCCACAGAACAATAAAGAGAAAACATGTGATAGAGACAAAGGACACAATGGGCCCAGACACAGCTGGCAACATTGTAAAAAAGCGACAATGGACTAACATTGTGTCTCGGCCAGCCGCAGAGGACAACAGGTGTACTGTACATCCAACGTGCGAGTCAATCCTGCGCTGCTGAACCGAAGGGAGAGAACTCCACGGATGCTAGCAGTTCACCACATCTGATGATCGGGAGGCCTGCATGAGCAGACTGGTGCACAAAGTTGTCGAGAGAACGAAGAAAAGTAAAAGACAGCCGGGACTAATGTTGCAAAGTCGCAGGGAAAGCAGACGCTGTAGAAGGCGAACAGAACACCCGCCATCCCAGGAAGCCCCAGAGATGTGCCGAAGCCCTCAACAACGTAAAGGGTGGCACAGGAGAACCGGAGGGGGCGCAGGATGGCTTACCAAGAGGGTGCATGCAGATATCCCTATGCCCCTTTGCAGGCTAAACACTTAGGTGGTGCAGCAGGGGGCAGAAAGCCTACAAACCTTCTCCTCATTGCAGTGGTGAACGAAGCCTGTTGATCACCAGGCAAGGTTTAAAAACCCAAAGTACCATAAACAGAACTTGAGAGGGAGAGTCCCTTACAACAGTGGTAGGGGATAAACCCACTAAACTAGATAAGAGTCATATTCCTTGTTGCATTACTTGGCAGGGAAGTGAACCAAGTGGGCCAGTTCAAAGAAGAAGAAAAACCAGGGTCTGGGACTCAATGCAAAAGAGTGATACGAGTCATCTTCGTCGCGGCATTACTTGACAGGGAAGTGGGCCAGGTCAAAGAAAAAAAGCCAGGGTTGCAGACCCTCCTAACACCCAGGGATGTTGTAGATGTGGAGCCTAGGGAGAAGGCGGACTAGGAGAAGAGAGGCATTCCCCCTGGATGTAAGGAACTGATAATAGGGTACAAGGAGAAGGGAGTCCTTCTCTTGGTAACCCGGACCGGCAGGAAGGTCCGCGAGGCCTGGGGGAAGGGAGCCATTCCTCCGGGATACTGGTCAGGAAAAGGTAGACATTTGACTGACCCACCAAGAAAGTATAGTAAGGAACTTTATCAGGGGAAGGGAGCCATTTCTCCTAACAGTGTGTAAAACACATGACTGTTCTAAGATTTGGGAATGGTTTCAAGTAACCAGAAACCATAACCAGGGAGAAGGAAGTAGTTCCTCTGGAGCCAGAACAGAACTGCCTTGTTCTTAAGTTTCTAGTGTACGGGACAGAAATAACGTTTTCTGGACGGTGGGTACTTTGAGTTCACAAGACATCCTGACAGACACCTAAGCTTTAGTTTAGGTAGGGAAACCCCTGCGCCCGCTTAGGAATAGGGATAGACAGGTTTTCTCTTGCTTTCTTCTTTAATAAAGTATTTAGCCCTAAACATGCCACTTGTGTGTCAGTCTCCTTCTGCATCCTTAAAGGGCTGTAAAGCTGATTCTTAAATGTATAGTAAGGCTGAGCAGTCTGGCTTCGCTCGTAGGAGGGGAGAGGGATGGTACAAAAGTACAGCTAGTCATGCATAAGCAAATAACATTTTCCCAGAAGACCTTGTGGATCATCTGGTGGGGGGTCACTGGAGGTGTGATTTCCCGCTGGTAGCTCCAATGAGAGGTGCCCAGGAGTTGTGGGTGCAAGGATTCCTCCTATTGGGTACAGCTGCAAGATGCAACCCGTGGCTCTGAAGAAATGGAAGAAACATTGATTCAGGCCTCTTCAGGACACATCACAGGAAGAGGGAAAGAGTTCCAGCGACAGTCTCCACACACAGGCAACAACAGGCGTCCTTCCATTCGCAGAAGCTTCTCAGGGACAGGATCCCTTGATGCTGAAATTCAGAGGGAAGACGACTTGTGGCACAAGCTGGTTCTGGGTGCAACCGCAGAACAGAGTTGCTTCTGGCGAGGTAGCCCACGAGAGCTGGTGAGTCCAATGGGTTGTTCAGGGACACTTCTGAAGTCTCAGGGTGGATGGACCCTCGAGAACACGTTGAGACTAGTTGGTCCGACCAGTACAGGGGTTGAAGCAAAGCTCAGGGTCTTCGGTGATCAGGCAGGCTTCACTGGGCCAGAAACAGTTAGGGATGCTTGGCCTCTTCAAGAGTGTTCTTCGGATTGACAATCGACTATTGTTCTACGAGAGATTCTTGGCTCCAGCGCTGACCTGAAGAAATGGCTGCAGGAGGGCACTTCTTATTCAAAATCCATTCTGGAAGCAAGTCCAAGCCAACTAATGGTAAGGCTCTGCACCATTCAAACAGCCAGTAGTTGTCCAATCAGGGACAACTACTGGTTTCAATCTTGTCCCACAACCAGACTGGCACCATTCATGGGCCACGCAAAGGCATCACTAGACCCGAAAGCAGCAGCTTTCCTGGGCAAATGCATGACCTTATAAGGCATTTCCCAGCCTGGCAAGGCAGGAAAAAGGCCAAACAAAAAGTGCAAATCTCATGGCACAGCCATTTTAGGGCACAAGCCAGGTTTAGTAGCCACATGTGATAAACACTAATGTGCACACTAAAAAATGCAAAAATGTATCTGCTGCCACGAGCTTGTCTTTAGGCACACATAGAAGTAACCAAAAATCACAAGGGTAAAAAGCTAGGGTAATACAAAAGTATCCCCATTGCACTGCATTGTAAGATGCAGCGTGCAATTTTTTAAAAAAAATCACAGAATGAAAAAGAGAAACAAAGCTTCGCAGTACTGATAGTTTGAAGGACTGATCAGTTTCCCCAGAACAAATGAGCAAAGGGCAGGATAAGTGAAGCCGAAGGCTTTACATCCCTTCAAAAAGTCAGAACAGGATAAAAAACTAAGTAAAAAGATTGGGGGTCCACAGAAACCAAGGAGGGAAAGTTGCAAAAAGATACATCCTTCCTAACAGAGATGACAAAGGCTCACTGAACAAGATGCAAAACAGTCCCACAAAGGGAAGCACAGTAAGGATTTATCACTAGGATGTCCTATGAAGAAGCTGTAAGATTTACCCGCAGGACCTTGTCACTCAGGGATTCCTGCAAGGCACCAGGGACACCCCACCTTAGGTCCAACACTGCAGACATTGATGTTCCTGTGATTAACGCCGGAAGGGAAGATGAGGAAAAGCTTGCAGCACGATACCACACCACAGAAAGGTAGAGCTCAACCGTGAGTAGGGTCAGGCACGCGCACACACACACACACACACACACAAATTACCAAGACAAAGTACTTCAGGGAAAAATAGACAGTGTCACATTTGTAGAAGTGCAGAGCGTGACTTTAAAAATGCATTTAAATCACACATACATGTGAAAACTGTAGCCTTTGGCCAGAAACTCAATGGGCCCAAACTGGATGCAGGAGAAATGTCTCAGGGCAGGTAGGTAGCCCAAAAGTTAGTTTTAGAAGAGTTTCTGGGGAATAGAAAATTACTAGAGAAATAAACGGAACAAGATCAGTAGGTAATCCGTATGCATGACGAAAAGGCAGCTAAGTCCCAATTCTATGTCAAGACCGGAGGCTCCCATTATGCTTCTCTTTCTTTATTTAAATATTTAAAGAAAGGCTCAGCAGCAAGATATTTTTGTGCACCAAGTGTTATATGAGTAAACATAGAAAAGGGGGGTGCACTTAAATATATAATATAACAAGTAAAACATAATATAACAGTAGTATCTTCGGAGTTCTGAAGAAACAAACTCCATTTCCCAGAGTTCCCTAGTGTCACCAAAGAAACATCAACATGTGACTTAGTCCTCCAATGGGTGTCCTGATCCCTTCATAAACAGTCCTAAACATGATGCGACTTCCTCTTTCTTTGCTGCTCACAGCAAGAGATAAGTACCTTCATGTTTACATCTGATTATGACACGCTATTTCATTTTACATAATAATTGACATTGTTATATATATGTTTAATTATCGTTTATGAGCGTACCTTGCCTTTAAATTGATTTCATTTTGGTCAATTGCCTTCGTCGGAGACCGCGGAATTCGAGGCCTCGCCTCGCTTCGCGCTCGCGCTGACACAATCCGTCAGCTGTTTTTTCTTTTCGGCGGGCTCGCGTCGGCTTCCCCGACCCATCGGTGCTCTCCTCGAGCACGGGGAGGCCGGCGCGGCATTGCTCCGCCAGCTGTTTTTTCTTCCGCTTCAGGCGGACCTCTCTGCGGGCTCGCGTCGGCTTCCCCGACCCATCGGTAATCTCCTCGGGCACGGGGAGGCCGGCGTGGCATTACTACTGCCCCCAGTGCCGCCCACTAGCCACCAGGGGAGCTCCTGCTCTTCCTGGTCCCTTCCTCTATCCGGCGCTCGAGTGCGCATGACCCGCATTTTATAACGGTCTCTGCGAACTCGAGCGCCGGAAATTTCTCCTCAGGCGGCAGCATTACATACTTCTTTCCATCGGACCGACAGGAATTCGCACGCGAGTGCGGGAAAATATATCTGAATACATAATTTGCATAAATTTAAAAAAAAAAAAAAAAAAGAGGCGAGAAAATTCTCCCGTTCAGCATTCTATAAAGAAAGCTGAACTGATTTACTGGGCAGTGAGAGAAGGCGTTCAAGAGCCCAGAAGACAAGACAAAAAAAAAAAAAAAAAAAAAAAAGTGAGTAAGGTGCTTAAACTTTATTATGGCAGCGCAGTACTCACCCCAATCAGATCAGGCCTGGTCTGAGACGGAGGAAGATCACTGCTATATAGATGAGGTGGCAATGGCTA
Organism: Ambystoma mexicanum; assembly: GCF_040938575.1. Classification (NCBI taxonomy): domain Eukaryota; kingdom Metazoa; phylum Chordata; class Amphibia; order Caudata; family Ambystomatidae; genus Ambystoma; species Ambystoma mexicanum. The sequence continues at coordinate 1,119,729,184 of NC_090923.1, read as the reverse complement.
ACAGCTTACAAAAAGTACTGGGATCCTCTGTGGAGACCAGTATTAGGAAAGCAGTAACAGACATGCTCATTCCCATTCAACAACGCCTAGAAACTATGGAAGAGCATTTAAGAGGGACCTCCCCCCCCTGGGAGGAAGAGAACGCAAAAGAGGAAGCACCTTACGGAAGGGGGATGTATACCGGCTCGCAAGAGCAGAAGCTCTATGACCCCCCCGAGCCAGCCAACAGACGCCACAGCTGCCGTTTCGGACGCCTTCTCCAGGCTGAAACAAGCCTTTATGAACAGGAAGGTAACCTCTTCCCATGAACCCTCTTACCCAGAGGAAGAAATGAGGGAAAATGTACCCTCCAGCCCAGAGAGATATGGACAGGGCACTGAAGATGACCAAAACAAGAGCGTCTACGACGCTGATCCTTCTCAATCCTCATCTGAAGAGGAAATTCAAATAGAGGGTTCAAAACCCTCTGGTTCTGGGACTGCGGCAGACCCCATCCCCAAGAACACAACCGGAAACAAGCTTCCTGCAGAGGGGATGTTTACTCCGGAAGACCTTATGCACCCCAGATCCACAGACTGGGAACCATCTTCAAAGACATCAAAATACATTCATTTCAGGCTACGTAAGCCACTGGATAAAGAAGTCAGAGCTAGACTTCGAGCGGAATGTCCACGTCCGGATATTGCGGACAAAGTGGCTCTAACACCAGAACTAGATTCAAAGATGATTACCTTCCTAGGTAAAAACGTAAAAGACCCAAGGAAAGGCATAGACCGTGCCTGGAAGTCCTGCCAGGACAAAGTACTAGACGTGGCGGGGCCACTAGCCAAGATTTCAGATCTAGCGGAAGAAGCAATAAACTCCTCTAACCCCATTGACCCGGTAATACTTTCTGGTTGGGTTCAACGAGCAATTTGCCTTCTAGGCAACGCCAGTTGTGCTATTTCGACAGAGCGCCGAAAAGGCATCCTATATAAAATAGACGCCAAACTGAGCGAGCTGGCAGACACAGAGTCCGGTCCAACAGCACAAGGTCTGCTTTTTGGAGATCCTTTTATGAAGGAAATGGCGAAATTCGTGGGAACATTTACAGCATTGGACAAAGCACAAGCCTCCATAAAAAGAGTCTTCGCGTCCAAGGTTTTCACCAGGGCCGGACGAGGCAGAGGTCGCTCCTCCGGCCGTTATTTCTTCGACAAAAGATCTCAACACTCCAGAGGCCAACATAATTCCTGGCAAGAGCGCTCCGACACCTTCTTTCCCTCAAGAGGTCGTGGAAGAGGGCGCCCCTGGAGAAGATCGGCCAGATACCCAGCCCAACAACAATCTACAGGTCAGTGTACTTATAGCAGCGCCAGCGCCCATGACTCCTATAGGTGGGAGGTTAATGATGTTTATAAATGCTTGGGATACCTTATCAGGAGACGCCTGGGTCAGGGACACAGTTCGGGGCCTACGCCTAGAATTTTTCGAGCAGCCCATCCAGACATGTCGCCCTACTCCAATAGTAATGTCTCAGACAGATCAAATCGCTTTAGACAGCGAAATACACAATCTTTGTCTGAAGAGAGCAATTCGCCCTTGTCAAAGCCAGGGAGGGTTTTTCAGTCCCATATTCCTAGTCCGCAGGAAAGAAAAAGTACGACCAGTCATAAACCTCAAAGCTCTCAACGAATACATCATTTACCGCCATTTCAAAATGGAAGGTATACACATGCTCAGAGATCTTCTGAGACCGAACGATTGGCTCATGCGTCTAGATCTGAAAGACGCCTACTTGACGATACCAATTCATCAGGCACATACGAATTACCTGAGATTTTCCTGGAAGAATCGAGATTGGGAGTTCACAAGCCTACCTTTCGGGCTCTCTTCAGCGCCTTGGGTTTTCACCAAGCTTCTAAGGCCGGTAGTAGCTCATCTAAGAGAGCAAGGTGTTCGTCTTATTATTTATCTAGATGACATCATTTTTATGGCACAGTCGCAAGAGCTAGTTCAGAAAGAGACCAAACTAGCTATAGACTTGCTACACAGTCTCGGCTTCCTTATAAATTGGGAAAAGTCAGTTCTTCTTCCATCCAAGAACATGGAATTTCTGGGCTTTGTCGTGGACACCCAGAATTGTCAACTCCGACTCCCATCAGCCAAGATCCATTCTACCAAAAGGGAGATTCGCAGGATTCTGCAGAAGGACCTGTTCTCTCTTCGAGAACTGGCAAGAGTGATAGGGTTGCTATCCTCTTCCATTCAAGCGATATTTCCCGGCCCTCTTCACTATCGCGAATTGCAAAGACTGAAAGGCCAACACTTAAGACACAGTCTTTCATACTCTCAGCTCCTAACATTATCTCCCCAAGCGAGGACAGAACTCAACTGGTGGCTCACCCACATGGAGGCCTGGAACGGCAGAGCCATTTTCGGATCTGCTCCAGATATCATCATCGAGTCAGACGCCAGCCGCTCCGGATGGGGAGCGAGATGCGGCTCCATAGCCACAGGAGGGACCTGGTCCTATCAGGAGCTAGGCCTGCATATCAACTGCCTAGAACTTCTGGCAGGTTCCTTTGCAGTACGCTCCTTTGCCAGAGGCAGAGCGAGTTGCTGTATCTTGCTAAAAATGGACAACATTTCCGCGGTAAGATACATCAACCATCTAGGTGGCACCAAATCAAGACCTCTAGCAGAATTAGCCAAGGACTTCTGGCACTTCTGTCTGGCGCATCGAATCTCAGTCACAGCAGAATATCTTCCCGGCCTATCAAATGTGGTAGCGGACTGGTACTCCCGCCACTCCACAGACTACAGCGACTGGAAGCTCGACAGAGGAGTCTTCCTCCGCCTCCAGGAGATTTGGGGCCCAATGTTCATAGATCTTTTCGCCTCCAGACTCAATACACAGCTACCACGGTTTTACAGCTGGAGACCGGATCCAGCAGCAACAGACGCTTTTCTCCAACAATGGTCCCAAGGGGTACTCTATGCCTTTCCCCCATTCACCATGATAGCGAGGACCCTGGCGAAGGCCCGTCTGGAACATTCAGACTTAGTCCTCATAGCACCGGTCTGGACATCTCAGACCTGGTATCCAGTCCTTCTGGAACTTTCCTCGGATTTTCCAATCCTACTACCCCAATTTCCAGATCTTCTTCTAGATCCCTCAGGGCAGAGACACCCCCTTCTTCTCAACGGTTCTCTGACCCTGGCAGCATGGAGGATTTCAGGGCAAGATGGAGAACTCCAGGCATGTCACACAGGGCGATCAGTCTCATTGAGGAAAGCTGGGCTCCTACCACCCTTAAGAGATATTCCAACTCTTGGGGCGCATGGAGCACCTGGTGCCGGGAAAAAGGCTTACATCCAATTTCAGCACCTGTAGAGGAAATCTTGAATTTCTTAGCATCTCTGGTAGAAAGAGGGCTCGCCTACAGGACAGTGAACGCATATCGTTCAGCGATTTCAGCTGGTCACGACCTCATTGAAGGGATACCAGCTGGTGAACACCACCTCGTCTGCAGATTATTAAAAGGAGTAAGACTTACAGTGCCGCCCCTTTCCCGCTATGACAAACTTTGGGACGTTAACAAAGTATTGAATCTTTTCCTTTCATGGCATCATAATGAGGAACTATCACGTACAGCCCTCTCGGGCAAGCTTACTACTTTACTCTGCTTAGTCTCCTGCAGGAGAGTCTCTGATGTCAGAGCCCTTGACCTAGCGGGCAGAACCTTTTCTCCTGACGGTATTGTATTTCACATACACAGAAGAACGAAATGTAACTCTAGGGTAATTTCTTACCCCGCCTTCAAGGACCAACCCAAACTTTGTCTGGTGAAATGCCTGAAGGTTTATGAAGAAAAGACAGCCCCCCTTAGAGCCCTCCCCAACGGGCAACTACTGATAGCTCTGCGTAAACCACACAAACCAGTTTCCGCCCCCACTTTAGCGCGCTGGGTGCGCTGGACTCTAACTCAAGCCGGGATAGATACCCAGCACTTCGGAGCTCACTCTGTAAGGGGAGCTATGGCATCTAAAGCCTTTCAGGCTGGAGTTCGACTAGAAGACATTATGAGAATGGCAGACTGGGCAAGCGAATCAGTATTTAAACAATTCTACTTGAAACCAGTAGATCAACCAGCATCTATTGTGGTGAGTAAGCTTTAAACAAGCATAATGGGAGCCTCCGGTCTTGACATAGAATAAAGATTTTCCATAATAACTTACTAGAAAGTCTTGATTCTATTAAAGACACGGAGGCGAGCATTATCCCACCCAATGAGAAAATAATACTGTACACCTCTCCTAATTGTGACAATGTATTATTATAAGTTACTAAAACTCACAAAGAAATGATTGCATTTTATGAGAAATAAATAAATAATCAATGACATTTTCTCCCACCCCGATAAGGGAACTAGGGTTGTTATATACATGAAGTAATTTTGCTTTCTATCTCCTTTTTTCGACAGCGCCTGCCGACAAATCCACTTGATCAGCTGTTCAACAGATCTAACAAATTCAAGTGCTACCTTTCCATGGACAGCCAAGTTCGCAGCTTCGAAAGAGGAAGTCGCATCATGTTTAGGACTGTTTATGAAGGGATCAGGACACCCATTGGAGGACTAAGTCACATGTTGATGTTTCTTTGGTGACACTAGGGAACTCTGGGAAATGGAGTTTGTTTCTTCAGAACTCCGAAGATACTACTGTTATATTATGTTTTACTTGTTATATTATATATTTAAGTGCACCCCCTTTTCTATGTTTACTCATATAACACTTGGTGCACAAAAATATCTTGCTGCTGAGCCTTTCTTTAAATATTTAAATAAAGAAAGAGAAGCATAATGCTCGCCTCCGTGTCTTTAATAGAATCAAGACTTTCTAGTAAGTTATTATGGAAAATCTTTATTCTACTACACAGGTGTAGATTTGGTGGCAAAAGACCCCACAGGGGACCAAAGAAGACACCAAGGAAATGTTCCAGAGGTTGGTTCGAGAAGCAGAAGCCCTGAAGATGATGAAGCCCAACAGGAACAGCCCCTATGTAAACCAATAGGGTAATGTGCTCAAGACTCCCCTGTGAATGATCTCGACCACAGAGAGCCACTACTCCCCGAGCATAAATTTCTCGAATAACCCACCACCCCAGGGCTCAGAGGCTCACTGCGTTTGCTTCCAGAAAGACTGTTCCTACGTGGCAAAACAACCCTGTAGGAAGGCTTCTTTTCTATGTGCGGTTTACAGGATGCAACAACCTTGGACCAACGACGACACTGACCGCAGAAAATAATAAGCGGCCTTCCCACAAGGCAGCACCTCAAGTCAGAAGCAGAAGCAATGGCAAGAATGACTCTAGGAGCCCAGGGAACCAGGCAAAGCAGGATTTGTTGGCTCAGAGTACAAAGAGGATGCCCTGCCACAGAAGTCTTTCCTACAAATAATGTGACGGTGGTGGGAGCCCAGGATGGTCCTCAAGACAAGATAGTGGGATGTTGGAGTCTTCAAACCTCTTCATGCAGCAGCAGCTTCCAGCACAAACGTGGGAAAAGCTTGGCGGTAAAACTGGAAGACTGTGACAGAACGGCCATACAGGGTCCCAGAACAGCAGGTCTGATCAGCGGGAAGACTGAGAAGGCCCAGGATGGATATCCAAAATCAGAAATCCATAAACCAGAGATCAGCCCGGGACTCCATATGCGGTGGGAAACCACAGGAAATTCTCTAGCAGGCAAGTTAATCTGCTTGTCCAAAGTAGTAAGAGAGCACTTAGGTACACTGTTTCCCATTAAATACCACCACTCACTGGGGCTTGCCTAAGGCAGCCCACCAATCTCAACAGTGGATGAGGGAACGGTCAGGCAGACAGGCCATCTGGCTGGCCCCTAAAATTGCCACTCAACCCAGACCACCCCACAAGATGCGATATGGTCAGCCCTGGGACACAGACTGTGCTAAACCAGTAGAAACTAGAGGCTGCCTCGTTGGGCCCACATTTTAGGCATACCTTGTGGTTGCCCTGAACCGAGATAGCCTCTAAAACAAAATGGCCGAGATCAGGACTTTAAAAAAATATATTGGTACCCCAATGGTAACCAAAAAGGTGCATTGGGCTGCCAACGCGGGTTAAATGGCTTGCACCCTTGGTGATGCCAAAAAAAATAAAATAAAAAAATTAAATACATTTTAAAAAAGGAGCCGCTACCAGCCAAGTCCTAAAAAGCAATTAAGGGGGATTCCCCATAGCGCACCAAATGGGTGCTTATGAAGCTCCCGTGGGAGCTTTATGGGTGACCCATGATCATATTCTCAAAATAAGCCAAAGAAGGTTGCACAGGCAGCAGGGCTTCAGTACAGGTCCCCCTGACCAACAAGGAAACCAGCCAGTGATCCAAAAATATAAATAGGGAAAAAGCAAAAATGTTAAACTCTAAAAAGTGACCCTAGAATTCTCAAAAATGGAAATTCTGTCATAACAAGCATCAACGGCAAAGTCTCAAAATACATGTTCCCAGACTATGTAAACAGAAAACTTGCTCTATGAGGCCTCTATAGAAGTAACCACACTGACTTCTTCGGACATCTGGAAACGAGTCTCAAAATAACATATGCAACAACACTCGGAATGACCACCTTACTAATCTTTGCATAGCCCCATCCAGCTCCTATTAAGCCAAGGAATGAGATATCAACTTCTTATTGAAGCATCTATCCCTTTGAGACATCACAGCACCTGCTCATTGATTACATATCTCCGGGCACCAGTACCTACTGTTATGCAGGCAAACATCTTATTGTGCGTAGCCAACATTAGCAATCTCTGTACCTTGATGGTTTATTGTCCAATGTATTTAAGTTTTCTCTGTATATTTTATTTGCATATATACAATGTGCTACATGCAGTTACTATGCAGTGTGCTATATGCTTTTACTGGCCACAGAGCATGTAGGCAAGATGAACAGACAAAAAGTCAAAGGACAAGCCGGGGTTACGAAATAAAACTGTTTTAGATTCTTACTCATTCTTTGGTGGTTGGGTACAATGTAAACTCCCTCCATCCCCTCAGTCCTATACCCTTGCAGGTGTGCACAGCTCTCAGTTGCTCACCAGGGCCTAACCGGAGGTGAACAAACACTCTGCTGGCTGAACATAGCCACATACCATAATAACAATGCACGTTCTCCCCATCTGGACGACCATGCATACGTTAAGAGTGCCTAATTGACCATTTCACCTCACACATCTCCAGAATCTCTCGATGGCTGCCCACCTCATTGGCCTGCCCACAACATACTCCTACATGCACGCTTACCTCCTCTGTGACAAATTCTTTGCTGAGGCCGAAGTCAGTGAGCACAATATGGCCATCGCTGTCCAGCAGGATGTTCTCCAGTTTAATGTCTCTGTAGATGATGCCAAGCTGAGAGAGGGACAAGACAGTGTTACATCAGCAGCGTCAGACAAGTAGCGTGGAAGGTTCTCATGGGTTTCCCTCAAACCTGAATGGTTTTTATCCATTAGGCCGTGTTAGGGGTGCCCAATGAGAGAATGTATGTTTATTTATGCAGCCAGCATCAGGTCCATCAGTATGTGACTCAGGGCATTGCTAAAGTGTATCCAGAGAGCGATCTTTCAGACTGAGAAGTCTGAGAGCAGCTCTAAGTGTTGCTTTCAGGTCCACACTGGGGCATTGCATTCAATGAGGTCACAGCCAGACTATAGTCCAGAATATTTGGCCTGTTGCCAGTATCATTTGGGGATAATTTGGTTTGATTAAATATGCTCTTGTTGCTTTGAAAGAAAGGGTGATGGCCTGGAGCCCCTCTTCGCATTTAACAAGAGTAAAGAAAAGCCACCTCTGTATAACTTAAGTAAAGTCCCATCCTCACTGGAACCTGAAGGTAGAGCTGTGCCAGATCTAGGAGGTTTCCTTGAATTTATTTGGTAAAATTACATTTAGCTGCATTTCTAACATTTTTCCTGGGTTTTTTTTTTAACTGTAAAAACTGGCAGTAGACCCCCCTCACCTACCCCTTCACCCCCTCTTTCTATATACCCAACCCAAACTCACCATTTATCTATTCTGGAGTAAAAATATATATGTCAAAATGTAATTCTGCCAAATGGTAAATCAAAAAAAGGTTTAGAATCCCCTTTGACACACCAGAGAAATATTGACGTTAAACTGGAAGTCATGCAGTGTAGAACGCTTCCCATCTATTTCAGGCCTCAATAATCCTCACACAAGTCTTTATTTAATGCCAATATAGCGCTTTTATCCAAAACGATTCACAAGAGTATAGAAAAAGGTACAAAAATCATGAGCACATGATTAAATACTGCATCTAGAGAAATTTTATTTAAATGAAAGTATCAGAGAAGGCACAATGCAGGAGAAGCTTTTAAAATTGACAAGAGAAAGAGCGAATGTCCAATGGTACTAAATTCCAAAGCTTAGACTCAAGAAGCTAAAAAGAATGAAACTGTGAAGAGGCACATGGTGGGCGAGGAACAGTCCAAGAAAAGTTAAGCGGAACAGATTTAGAGGTCTATGAGAACAGAGATAAGGAGGAGTTAAAGCATGAATACATATAAAGACAAAACAAAGAAACAGATACTCAAAGCGATGCCAGATTGGAAGCCAGTGTAAACGAGAGCGATAAGGAGTGTTGTGAGCAGAAAGGGGAAATAATTCCTAACAGCAAAATGTAAAAAGCTTGCAACGGACAAAGCACATATTTCTCACTTAGAAAGAGCAACAATAGTGCAAACGAGAAAAAAAACTCAGACTGAAGTAAAGTTTGGGTACCATGAAAAGTGAGATGATTAATTTTTTGAATATTATATAGATGAAAGCGACAAGATTTAACCACCATGGCAATCTGAGCCTGGCTAGAAAATTATGAATCAAAGAGAATGCCTAGGCTGCAACCCTGATTTGAAGGAGTAAGCTGTAATAATGAAAAAGATATAAAAGGAGGGGGCAGAATTTTGGATGAAGCAGGGAAGAAAATTATTTGTTTTGTTAGGATTTAGACAGAGAAAGCGAGAATACATCCAAGACTTTATGGCAAATAGACAGGCAGACAAACGCTGATGATTGGAGTCGGTAAACAAGGGAAACACTGCCAGAACCTGAGTGTCTGCATAGAGATGAACTTGAAAACCAAAAGCCAGAAACTAAGGAGGCTAGAGAAGATGCATAGAGAGTTAACCGAAGTGGCCCAAGGACAGAATCCTGGTGAACAACATAAGGGGAAGGAAAGAAACAGGAAGATGAACCTTTCCAAGAAACGGTAACTGAACGATTGGAAAGATAAGAGTTAAGCCAACTAAGAACTGAACCTGAGAAGCACCAGGAGGAAAGAGTAGAGATCAAAATGGGGTGGTCAACAGTATTGAAAGCTGTGCTCAAATCTAAGAAAATCAGAATTGAGGATAGCTTAAGGTAACGGGCATAAAGAATGGAATCGGAAACAGACAGAAAAGCAGTTTCAGTCGAGAAGCCCAAATGAAAACCAGATTGTTGAGAAGGAAGGAGATAGTGAGTATTAAGATACAACAAAGGTTGTGAGTGGACAAGCCTCTCAAGAAGTTTAGAATATATGGAAGAAGGGAACTAGGATGAATGTTTACCATGTTAGAAGGATTGAGAGTGGTTTTAATAAGGGGAGCAGGGAGGAACAGTCGCCACATAGAAGGAAAGACACCAGAAGAAAAGATTTTATTAGCTTCCATTTTAACTTTTTAAAAGGAACCTGTTTAACTTTATTAAAGCACTTGACATTACACAACACAGTACAATAGGATAGCTTTAATAGATTTGGTAGAGACGAGAGGGTTCAGGCGTACAGGAAGAAGTGTTACACATTTCAGTAGGATGAACATAAGCATACAAAAAGGATAGATTAAGGTATTTCCTGTGTAAGGGGGTAATGACCCCGGAGAAACAGTTTAAATCGGTTGTGGGGTCAAGGCTCTGGCTGAGTCTGTTGCTGTGCGCAGAAGATACATTCTGAGGGGGTTCCAAATATCCGTTGGTCACGATTCAGGTGGTTGAATGTGGGCCGAGTGTTTTCCCATATTGTTGGGCCATGTCACATCTTCCAGCCAGTGATCACTGTTGGGCACGTCAGCGCTTCTCCAATTCAAAAGAATACAATGTTTGGCCAGAAGGAGACATGGTCGTACACATTTACTAACAGTGCCAGATGGTGAATTTGAGATGTGAAATGGGCAAAGCAATGGTGTGAGGGGACATCTGTACCAGTCATTTTGGACAGTGTTGCACACACATCTCCCCAGAAAGTCGTGAATCGCGGGCAATCCCACAGCACGTGAAAGTATCCAGCATGAGTGAGGTTGCAACGTGGGCATGCCCCGGAACCCTCATTGGAGAACATGCCTATCCTGTCTGGAGTGTAGTGGTATCAGTGCAATACCTTTAGCTGTATCAGGCAAAAGCGGGAGTTAAATAAAACTTTATGGGTCTGCGTGCATATGTCAGAGCAGAGCTCATCGGTTATGTCTAGATGGAGATGTACCGCCCATTTGGCTCGTATCTTGTGATGAACCAAACCTGAATGAATTTGGATTAAGCGATATAGGGATGACAATCTGTTGCAGCTGTTGCCCGCTGTCAGGGCGAACCCCAATAGTGCAGTATTTTCAGGTTTGAATGGGAGGCAGCTACACAATTTTTTGCATGCTCTTTGGAGGCCCGCATATTGCAACCACAGAGGATTTACCAAGTGCAAGTCCTGAGATATCAGAGATTGGCATGAAGTTATCTTCCCGGCACAGCGACCCCAATGTATGGAATCCCTGTTGTGCCCATGCTGCATGCAAGCTAGAGTCAGCTCGTGGTAGGGATGGCACACAATTCCACAAGGGGAAGTCCTCATGGAAGGGGGCACGCGTGTCTATTGCCTTACATATTTTGTGCCCCACGACGCTGGCATGATCAAAACCGCAATCGTCGGCAAATATATCGGGGGGAAAACCAGTGAGCGCAGGTCCCGGTCCCCTGCAGAGTGTTTCTCTTGCAGTATGTGGGGAGAGGGTGGGCTGTCGCCAAACCAAAGGTCAGATTACTGTGCTTGTTCAGCCATCCAGTATAGCTCACAGTTGGGGGCAGCAAATCCTCCCCTGTCAAATGGTTGTGTCAAAGTGTCCTACTTCAGTCGTACCGCCCCAGAATGCCACATGAATTTGGAAATGTCGGTCTCCAGCTGCTGAAATAAGCAGGCCACAGTGGTATAGTAATGAATATAGAAGGTTAGGTAGGACTGTCATTTTGTGAAGTGCAATCTTGCCCGCTATTGTAATGGGGAGGTGAACCCATCCCGTAAACTTGGCTCGCAGCTGTGTCATGTATGTGTTATAGTTGCAGTCATACAACGTGGGGCTGTGTCCAGTTACAGTCACTCCCAAGTAGTGCATAGTTACTGGAGCCCACTTAACCCCCTGTAGGTACACGGGTGGGACAGTGGTACCCGTAAGCGGGAAAAGCTTTGATTTGCTACAATTCATTCGGAGACCCGACATCTCCCCAAAGTTTAAGAAAACCTCCAGGATAGGCCTTAAATGTTCCTGTAGGTTCCGAACTAACACTAGTGCATCATTCGCATATCGGGAGATGGTCTGCGGTTCACCGCCATCCCTACCCCGCAATGTATATGGTTAAGTCTTATTAAATCTGCCAAAGGTTCTATTATATTAGAAAATATTAGGGATAACGGGACAACCCTGACGGGTGTCACGACCTATCGTAAATTGTGAGGAAAGTAGCCCGTTCTTATTGACCTTGGCCACTGGAGCTGTATAAAGGAGTAAGGCCTCAAGGAACCCCTGACCGAACCCACATTTTGACAATACAGCGCACATGAACCTCCAAGAGACGGAGTCAAATGCCTTTTGGATGTCTAATGTGGCTGCTACCGCCTGGGCCCCAGGGTCTATTTGCGCCAGTATATAAAAAAATGCGGTAGAGAGTAAGTGCTGTGGACCTACTAAGGATGAATCCCGGTTATCGGGTTGAACAATTTATGGCATAACAGGCATCAGACGAGTGGCCAATATCTTCGCAAATATCTTTACATCCGTATTGATTAAGGACAGGGGGCGGTATGAGCCGCACTGATACGCAGGTTTGTCTTGTTTCAATAGGACCTTGATAACTGCTTCGCGCTTAGTTCCTGGAAGTAACTGCGACTCAAGAGACTCATGCCAGACCTGAAGGAGGTATGGGGCACGGGTGTCTTTATAGCAGTTACAACATTTTGAGGTTGGGCCATCCGAGCCAGGGGTTTTCCCAGTCTGCAGGTGTTAAATTGTCTGGGTAATGTCAGCCATCGGGATTGGAAGGTCCAGTAGGGCCATGGTGTCTTGTGAAATGTGGGAGAGTGTCGAGAAAACCATCAATCTCCTCACGTGTACATGTATCTTTGTTGGTGTAGAGGTCCCGACAAAACCCTGCAAATTCCTCATTGATTGCCGCAGGTGTGTGTACCAGGTCACCCGTTGTGTCCCATATGAACGGAATACATCCACTGCCATTCTCCTGCCGTGCCATCCGAGCGAGTAGTCTACCAGCCCTATATCCTTCACCGTATATCCTAGCGGCCATGGGGGTATTAAAGAATTTTACTTCACGCTCTGCCTGGGCCCTGAAAGCATCTACAGCTTATTTCATCTGTGCAAGTGTGGGTGCAGGGTGGTCGCTGGGCAGTGCATGCTCTAGTCCACGCAGTCTATCCTCGCATTGCCTTAAGGACACTAAATTCTGCTGACATAGCGATCCCTCGAATGTACACTTAAAGGCTTCCTAAAGTGTGCTGGATTAGGGCACTGAGCCTACATTCTTTAAAAAAAAACAATTCTATGTGGTCATCAATGGTGGATGCAAATGCGACATCCTGCAAGACTAGTGGTTTAAAGCGCCAGTTGCTGCGGGGCCTGGAGAGCACAAACAGGGTCAGGGAGATGGTAACTGGGGAAGGGTCTGGGTAGGTGTGAGGGAGCATGGTGGCATCCTTGGCACCTCCAAGTAATGAGTTAGAAATTATCCACATATCAATGCGGGAGAGGGAGTCGTAGACAGTGAAATAAAAAGTGTAGGAGCAGTCGTTAGTGTGCAGCGCCCGCCAAGCATCTCCAAGTTCTAGTGCGTGCATGCCTTGGGGCTCATTGGATCTATCCAATTCCAGATCAAGGATAGTATTAAACCCCCCCCCCCCCCACAGAATGGGGTCCGGCTGATACCGGCCCAGCTCATGCAGGATGTCTAGGTAAAACTGAGGGTCATCCACATTGGGACCGTACACATTCAACAACAGTACCTCCCTGCCCGCAAGCAGCTCATACACCAAAATATATCTACCTAAAGGGTCCGCTCTAGAATGATTGCACTGAAATGGGAGAGATCTATGCACTAATATCATAACCCCATCTAGATTGTGATGAGTAGGATATATAGAAGTGGTTCCTACCCCAGTTTTTAGCAAATCCCTCTCAGACTGCTGAGAGGGCACAAGTCTCTTGTAAATACAGGATTTAAACCCTATACCTCTCGACATAGAGGTGTATTTTCCGCCATTTAATTGGGTTACCTAGGCACCGGACTTTCCAGCTAAGGCAAGTTATGTCCCTATCAGAATGCAAGGTGATTAACATTTCCCACTGTCACGATACTCCTATCCGACCATTCCCCCACCAACAACCAACCTGTCCCCCTCCTCTCTCTCATTCATAAGTATTGTGCATGTCAAGTACAGATTTAACAACCCCAACAATCCCCTCCCACCCTCACCCGCCCCACCCCCTTAGAAAGCAGGTAGGTAAAATCCCATAGATATCCCCCAAACGCAACATGCATGTGGGAAGCGGATGCTCGGACCCACCCGGCCAGCTCCGACTTGGACATAGATAGGGATGAATGTTCACATGCTTCTCACAAAACTGGCGCCAAGAGGGGTAGCACATTTGTTATCGGCTGAAACCAAGCAATAGAAAAAGAGTATACTCGCAACATCCACAGTGACGCCAATACGGTGACAGGAGTGTGTAACAATTTGTCGAGTCGATCAGCCATTGAGGCGTGCAAGTGTGAAAAAGAGGCAGGCACATCTATAGGCACAATCTCGGGTTGTGTTCACGGTGGTGAGGGCCTCATCGACGAACTTCATAGCCTAGTTGGGCAGTGTAAAGTAGTAAGTTTAGCTGTTCCACTCCATATGCAGTTTTGCTAGATATAGCATTGCATATTTCAGATTGCCATCACAGAGTCGCTTCTTGACCACTAGGAAGGATTTCCTCTCCTGCTGAACAGCCACCGAGAAGTCGGGGTAAATATGTATCCTCTTCGAGCCCAACATCAGGTCCCCTTGTTCACGAGCCACACGGAGTGCATACAGGTCACAGAAGTTGTGAATGCGGGTGACAATGGGCCACGGCGGTGCACCGGTCTGGGCTTAGGTGCCAGGGATCTATGGGCACGCTCTATTGCGAATTGCAGTGAGAATGGTGGATTCCGCACAAGTGGGAGTACGGTGGACTCCATACACTGTACCAGAGAGGTTTCCGTGTTACTCTCGCGAACACCGAAGATGCGGATATTGTTGCAGAGAGTGCACAACTCTAGGTCATCGTTCTTCTTCGCCACCTGTAGTACCATCCTGGTGAGAGTGACAAGCTTATTACTCATGGTGGAAACCTCATCCTCCACGGTGCCCACTCATGTCTCGGCCTCCGCCAGCCCCTGGTCAGTCTTGTTGATGCATGCTTTATTAGAATCAATGGTGCTGGTCATGTCGTCGAGCTTGCTGTGCACCTTGGCAAACCCCTAATGCAAGCATGCTATCATGCGCTGAGTTTCAGTGGGTTCCGTTGAAAATGCTGCTACCTACATATCAGTAGATGGCTCGCTAGATGTCGAAGGTTTTGGGATAGCTTTGGTGTATTGCTTTATGGAGCGTTTGTTCTTGGAGATCCCCTAAATCGTATTGCGCCGGGTCTAGAGTGACAGCCAGTGGACTGGTTGGTGATTTTCACAGGCCGGTTATGTGTCCACTTGTGCCGCGGGCCCCGTTTGTGGGTTCCCGTGCCGCCTCCCACCAGTGATGTTGGGGAGGGGATTGTAAAGACCAGAGGGGGGGGAGGGGGTCTGCACTTCCGCTCTCTATATGGTAGAGGGGAGGCACAGAGACCCCTGCCAAGATTCTCTATTACGGTAGCCATGGACGAGCAATCAAGGCCTAGCTTCTCGGGAGGTGATGCGAGCTGGTTCTTAAGTACAGTGTAGTCCCCGAGCACCCACAAAGGAATGTCCACACACTGTATCGGTTAAAACACAGTCTATATGTAATTAATATTCAAGGTCATATACACAATCACGATAACTCACTTTGTACTCCGAAAATCAACAATGGTAAATAGGTACAGTTCTAAAGTGGTACCACTAACGTTATTCGATCTTATTAAAGTGCATACGGTCAGAATGACAGACAGATCAAAATAAAGAGGAAACCAGCAGTAGAGAGAGGAAAGAAAGCAGGATGGTTGAGCAATAGGCAGAATACTGGTAACTAACATTAAACACAGCCCTCCCCCCACCTGGGCAACCTGTAGATGAAAGATACAAGCCCAGTCCATATATTGTTCACCCCTAGACTTCCCAATAGTTCTGCAACCCCAAAGTACCTTGGTGTTGTAGCGTTCTGCGTCGGGGAAATCGACAACCCTTCTTGAGTGTCCTCCCTTTTAGGCAGGAGTCGCGGGTCGACGAACGTCCAACGGGGAACAGGTCGAGTTACGATGGTGAAGTGGCAGCGTCGTTCCTAGCGGTGCTCGTTGACAGAGAAGAGTAAACGTCCTGCAAGGAAGAGACATGCGGGGCACCTCGTTGTTGATAGTTCTGGACCGCAAAGAGTTGAAGAACTGTGGCCCAGCAAGGGTGTCGAGTCATCAGCGTCTGTGGTCTTTGGGTGGCGGGAAACCCACCGGTGGATGCTCCTCAGCGCGTCAACGGTCAGGCCTTCTCCAGCAGGATACAATGGCAACGATGCCGACGAGAGCATCCTTGGATAAATGAAGTTTCTTAGGCAACGGCAGCACAGCGGCTCTGGTCGGCGACGGCGGTCAGCGACAGTGGTAGACCACAGTCCATGCGCTTCTCTTTGGAGTTCTGTAGCAGTCCCCGTATCGGGTCGGCAGCCTGTCGAAGGTCTGTCTACCAGGGAGCTTAGGCAAAGATGAGCTGTGCATGATGGTCCCTCGTAGCTCGGGAAGAGGGCGCCTTACCAGGTCCTCTCTGGGTCAGTTCTTGCAGCACAGCAGCTTTCAGATTGCGAAGGAGAGCGACAGCAATTCTTCTCGTCCAGCAGGACTCAAGGTTAAGCTTCACTCCAGTTACTCGTCGTAGTGGACTTCAGCTTCTGAACACGATTCCTAGCAGTGAGAGGTCCCCAGATATACTGTTGATCTCCCATTCATTCCGCTGGGTCGCACACAAGCATCCAATCACGACTACGAGCATTCATGCAGGCAGTCACCCAATCAGGTCCACAAGGTATTCAGGCCATTCACTCCTCTCCAGACACTCGCAACAAGTTATGTGTATTGGGACAAGTACCGAGCCATTCAACACCCCAAGCTGCATTCATACTGGTTTCGGGCAGGGCTGTCTCAACCATTGTGTCAAACACCAGATACTAGACAGTCACAACATAGAATATATATTCGTCACACACTCTATTCACCCAGGTCCCGCCCACAGGCATACCCACAACACACGGTCGTTGAGAAGGCTCCAGCCAGTCTGGTCGGCACTTCCCAACACTACCATATACGGAACTTCCACCCAACAGCCAGTCAGGGGGAAGGGACAGAGGCAGGGCTTCCCGGGACTTCGGGAAGATCAGGGTAACAGGTGATGGAAGGCAAGAGGCCATGGGGGCCATTTTGTCTCTATCAGGAATCTACCGATTCCAATGACAGGGCCTGGGCATCCCAAAATGGAGGACGCTCAGGGCACCAGTCATTTCAGCACAGAGCTGCCACCAGCCTGTACCCTGCTCTGTGGGTCACACACAGGTGCCCAAAAACATACACTAGGGGCACAGGGTTGTACCCCTGCCCCTGGGTGCCATAAGGGTATCCCAGGGGTCTGTTCACCAAACCAAAAGAGAGAGAGCTGCACCGCCAGGAGTCCCACATGAACTCCTGATTGGAAAACACGACAGAACACACAATAAAAAGCAGTAAAGGACAAGGATACCGAGGCCCTGTCCCTACGATGCATTTCCAGCATCATAGTGATGCCGCCCGGGGGAGAGGGGTGCTTCCGTCACACCCTTGGAGTCGCGCAAACCAGATCAGGTCTACACCCCCGACCTGGGTCCCAACAGCGGAGTGGGCCACCGTACCAACGACAGTGAGGTGTCAGACAAGACCCCAGAGCATGGGCCGGGCTGCGTGGTGTATGTCAGCAGATCAGCGAAAGCCAAAAAAGTCCATAGGGCAGTATTAAAGGAACTCCCAGTGTGTCAAGTGGAGATCTGCGTACGCTGCTCGCCGGCATGCATTGACCAGTACTTTTAAAAGGGAGTCCGCCCGGTGCGGTAGATGTAGGGTTGTAGAGGCGTAGGTTAATTCAGGCTGCAAGGTGAATGGAGTTCCATGGCTCAAGTGTCAATGATGCAGTGAATTGCCATGATATAGCTGCTGGATTGTCAGGGCCCAAGCTGGTCGGGGGTGCACTGGGGCGGTACTGTAGGTACCCCCAAGCAGTTTCAAACGGGTATCTGGTGGCTTCTATTCGGTTTTGTACGGAGTGAGCACAGCACCGCAGGCCTGGGGCTGAGCCTCACGGCACCTCGGGGCGGGAGGGGTCCAAGCCCAAAAGCAAGGACGGGGTTAAGGATCCAGTCGCTGGAGATGGCCCTCGGCGGCTGAGTGGACCAGCACGGCACAGCCCACCTGATGCCGGCTGCACTTGCCTCCGTCTGTTCACAGGGCTCAGCCGCGAGTCAGGAAGCATCTGATGTTGTAGGGACCCACTGGGTCCGCCTGCCCAAATTGAGTCTGGCGTTGAGGGTCCGGATCAGTGTGTGGGGGGGGGGGGGTGCCAACGCTCATCAGCTTGCCTACAGTAGCGCCGGCAGGGCAGAACGCAGAGGCCCCTGTCCGTGGGTCTGTGGAGGCGTACCTCTGTGCTCAAGGGGACCGCCACAATAGGTGGCTCGGGGAATCACGTAACACCCGCCAGGCCGTACTCTGGCAGAATCTGACAGTTTGTGTACTGCAGGAGGGGGGGGACGGATTGGCAGGGTCCAGTTGATGTAGACAGGCCCCTCCAGCTGTAATAATGTATCTGCCGGTCTTCAATGCCTGCCAAGGCACACCGGCTGTGTACCACGCGCCGTCTCTCACATGCGCTGGGCTGTCAGTCGGCCGTTCTCCGCACACCAGGTTCGGATTGAGACAAGGGATGGAGCGGCACAGTTTGCCTGCCAAAATATAAAAACTTTGAAGCAGGAAAGTTTCCATCCGGGTTGGCCACAGGCTCAGGAGCTCTAACCAAGAGCAGCCACCTTGGTTGTGCTGCAATTGCGCCCCCTCCCCAAAGGAACCAGATTTAACCAAAGAAGCAGGTAACGGATAAGAGGGAGATGGAGTAGGGTGTGTACGAGAGATCAAAGAAATAACCTTGCCCTCAGAAATCTGGACAAAGGAAGAAAGAGAAGCAGAAGGAGTGGGGGAATCCACAATTGCATAATCCAGGGGTGGAGTGCGCAATTTCTCAAGGAAAGTAGAATCTTCTTAATTTTTGACAAAAAGAATTCTGCAAAGTCATCAACAGATAGATTTGAAATAGTGGATCGATCTGAAGCGGGAGGAGCAAGAATTTGAGTGATGGTAGAAAAACACAGTGGGAAATTCTATGTCAAGACCGGAGGCTCACATTATAAATAATAAAAGAAAGAGAAGCATAAACAGAAAGTGTAGCAGCAAGTGCTTATGCACCTTACTGAGAGCAAAGGTATGCGAAACAATCAAAAGGTGCATTAAACACAAACATCAGAAAATTAGTCGCCAAGTGTCATAAGAACCAAAAGAACTCCATTTCCCAGGATACTCTAAACATTTCCGCAAAGGTCACGAACATGTGACATGAGTCCACAATCTATCTGTCCATATACAAACAGTCCTGAACATGATGCAACTTGCTCTTTCTTTGCTGATCACAGCAAGAGATAAGTACACGTCCTTTTTGTCTCATGATTATTGTAACCTTAATTGTTTTCTTTTATCTAACTGAATATATGGTTATTAAATATTGAGTCATTATATTGCTCACATTTACTGTTTAGCTACATCTTTCGTATAGCCATTGACTATCATTCCAGTATTCGATTTAGTCGAATGCGTAGTGCGCGTTACTTTTGTTTACAAATGTACGGTCTCCGACGTCAGCTTTTTTGCTAGGCGTTGGAGACCTTTGTGATCACAAAGGAGCCCTCGCACTCGCAAGCGGTACTGTTACGAGTTTGTTTATTTTTTATTTTATTTTCCCTCATGTCCCTTGTAGAGGAGGTACTAAGCACTCCAACTGCCCATTTTGAAGTACCAGAAACATTCACGCCGAAATATGTGACGTATGATGAGCAAATAAACCAGCAGAGCGCCGCAGTGGGGCTCTGTCAGTACCATATCCGACTGACAGCACCTATTGAAGTACCAGCACCTAAGAAAACCTGGACAGTGAGGGATTATTGTCAAAATGCAATAGCTGAAGAAGCCAAGAAGATACTAAAAGAAGACGAATGGCGACAGACAAGAACCCGACTGACTCACATATAGAAGATATGATGACCTGTGAATGATGGCGGCAAAACACCATGGATAAGTGACATCCTGACTCTAAAGTGAAATAATTGATGTCAAATATCAGAAACATATGCGCTGAGCGTGATGAAGATATTTAGCCAGTTTAAACGTGTACAAATGCACAGTAACCGCAAGAATCTCAGAATATCGTGAGGCTTGCTTATGCTTAATATTAAGCGCCACCTATATATATCTACCTCAAAAGGAGCACTTTATACAAGTATACTTCCACTATGCACAAGAGCAGAATCAACCAAAGGTTATTAAAAAGGTATCAAGCGGAGAACTTCGCAGCAAGCAAATCAAGAATTGAAGACAGAAAGAAACTCAGACAAAGGCAAATCATGCCAAGAAGCCAAGGTCGTATCGGCTGGAATAGACCCACAGTGGATACAATTAATGAGGAGAAGAACAGAGTATCCTATTCTGAAAGTTCAAGATAAGCCACAGATGGCTGGTAGAATTAAATCAAACATATGAAATTGCATGGAGACTAAGACGATTTCATGGTGTCGAAATCACGTGACCAAGCAAGCAGAAGGGAGGAAACTTTCACACCTACACATGGACTCATGCCATGCCCAGAGGCCTTAACTTTCACAGACCAAGAAGCAGACTTGAGGCCAAAATACAAAGAAATAATTCACACATGACCACTGAAGTGATGATTGATTGTTGCAATAATTGAAGGGAGGCTGGGGGTGCAGACGAACTCCCTGCATCTGGCCGGCCATTCTGCACGCTGCTAAGCAAGTGGAAAAGTATGAGTGGGGTTGATGCCAACCCAATCATGGTGGACCAAGTAATCTAGGGTCCTATAGTTAGTAGAACCAATGGGACGCTGTACTTTTAGTGACGTCTACAGTAGCCATTTTGAAGGAAGGCTTAGATGCCCCACCTGTCATTGTTTATCCAATCCCTTCACTTCTTTACCATATACAGATGTAGTACCTACATTAAAGTTACCTTCCTAGAACCAATCAAGTTGTATGCCAAGTTTTGAGATACTACATGTAAGTGATGACGAGTTTTTAGTATAAATGATGTGTTTTTTCTGAAATTAAGTGGAGTTGAAGCAAGAAGGAAGATCGAGCGATTGCTGATATTCATAAACTTGCCATTTTTTGTACTTGTCATTAAACGGACTTCCTTTGCCAAACTATTGAGTGGTCATTATTGATTTGATACAAGAGTATTAATCTACATCCCCATCCATCTTGAGGGTGCTGCTACTCATCTTAAAGTGGTGTTTGGGAAACCCCCAGTCCTATGGGCCGGCTGGGTTCCCTACTGCACACCGTATTCTGACGTTCGTGCTCGCCTCCGCGGCTCATATTACCGCTTTCTAAGGCTCGGGGAGGCCGCACCAAGCTCAGTGGCCGTGGCTTCCTCGGGCGACCACCAGAGGGACTCCCCTTCGTCTGCAGCTGGCGCTCATGCTCCCACTTCTGTTGCCTTTCATAACGGATTTTACAAGCGCTAGCTGAAGCCTACGAAGTCCTTCCACAACATTTACATACCTTTGGCATAAAAAAAAGGAAGACATTGAGGACAATTTCCACTGAAGGAGGATTAGTAATCACAGGAGGAGGAAAAGGATCAGTGCTCTGCACACCTTCCCCTTTTTTCTGGACAGACTTAAGTGGGCTGGAGAGAAGGCAGTCTGTTGACCACAGGATATATTAAAAAAATAAATGATAGAAAGGTCAATCGATATTTACTATTATGGCAGCGCAGTACTTCCCTCAGGCAGACCAGGATCGGTCTGAGGATGAGGAAGCATATCAAATTGATGAGGTGGAAATGGCAGACAGCCTCAAAAAGGTGCTGGGATCGTCCGTCGAGACCAGCATCAAGAGGGCTGTGTCTGAGATGCTCCTACCTATCCAACAGCACCTAGAAAGCATGGAGAAGCAACTGCAAGAGACCTCCCCGCCAGGGAGAAAAAAGTCCCATAAGAGGAAGCACCTATCAAGTGGGGGATGTATTCCGGCTCGTAAGAGCAAAGACTATGACCCCATCCACCCCGAGCCAGCCAGAACCTGCCACCGCTGCCGTCTCAGACGCCTTCTCCAGGTTGAAAAAGGACTTTATTAACAGGAAGTTAATCCCTTCCCTCGATGAACCCTCTCACCCTGAGGAAGGCAACAGGGGTACTAGACCTTCAAGCCCAGAGGGATATCGACAGGGCACCAACGACGAAGCTAGAGGGGTCTATGACATCGATCAATCCCCTTCATCCTCCGAGGACACTGCAAACATAGGGTCGCAACCCTTAACCTCTGGGATTGTGGCAGTCCCCATCACCAAGAAGGCAGCCGGGGTACAATCCTCTTCCAGGGGAATGTTTACGCCAGAAAATCTTGCACACCCCAGATCTATCGACTAGGAACCATCACCCGGAACAACGGATTATATCAAGAACAGGCTGCGCAGACCTCTGGATAAAGCAGTCAGAGCTAGACAGAGCGAATGTCACTGCCTCGAAATTCCGGGTAAAGTGGCTCTCACGCCGGAGTTAGACTCCAAGATGATCACCTTTCTGGGAAAACACGTCAAGGATCTAAGGAAGGGCATAGACCGCGCCTGGAAATCCTGCCAGGACAGGGTCCTGAATGTCACTGGTCCCCTAGCGAAGATCATGGACCTGGCCGAAGCGGCCATTGATTCGGTGACCCCATTGATCCAGTGATCCTTTCAGGTTGGGCTCGAAGAGCACTCTGTTTACTGGGTAATGCCAGTTGTGCCATCTCGGCTGAGCGCCGTAAGGGCATCTTATTCAAAAGAAATGCTAAGCTAGGGGAGTTAGCGGATACAGAGTTAGGAGCAGCAGCCCAAGATCTGTTTTTTGGAGACCCGTTTATGAAGGATATGTCAAAGTTTGTCGGCACCTTCACAGCTGTGGATAAGGCTCAGGCCTCCATCAAGAGAGTTTTTGCTACTAAAATTTTCTCCAGGGCCGGATGAGGTAGAGGTGGCTCCTCTGGCCGTTTCTCATTTGATCGAAGACCTCAACAGAGAGGGACCGCTCGAACACTTTCTTCTCCTCAAGAGGGCAGGGAAGAGGTTGCGGCTCGAAAAGAGGAGCGAGATACCCAGCCCAGCAACAAACCACAGGTCAGTGTACCCATAGCAGCGCCTGTGTCACAGACGCCCATAGGAGGGAGATTAGCTCTCTTTGCGCAAGCTTGGGATTCCCCCGCCAGGAGAGGCCTGAGTCAGGGATGCAGCGTGCGGCCTGCGCGTAGAGTTTTTTGCTCAG
The DNA here is from genome assembly GCF_040938575.1 of Ambystoma mexicanum. NCBI lineage: Eukaryota > Metazoa > Chordata > Amphibia > Caudata > Ambystomatidae > Ambystoma > Ambystoma mexicanum. The sequence continues at coordinate 1,119,706,037 of NC_090923.1, read as the reverse complement.
CCCTATCAGGAGGGCCGCCCAGCTCCGTTAATAATGGCAACAGCAGACGACAAAGCACTAGACAGCGAAATACACAGCTTGTACCAGAAAAAGGCGATTCGCCCCACCTCCAGCCAGGGCAGCTTTTTCAGCCCTATATTTTTGGTTCGGAGGAAGCAGAAAGTACGCCCAGTAATAAATCTAAGGGCTCTCAACAACATCATCTACCGTTATTTCAAGATGGAAGGTATCCACATGCTCAAGGACATCTTGAGACCGAACGACTGGCTTGGGCACCTGGATCTGAAGGACGCTTACCTCGCAGTCCCCATACACCAGGCCCATGTAGGCTATCTCAGGTAGGAAAACCCAAGACTGGGAGTGCACGAGTTTACCTTTAGGGCTCTCCTCAGCACCTTGGGCCTTTACCAAACTCCTAAGGCCCGTAGTAGCTTGTTTGAGAGAACTGTGTGTCAGACTGATCGTCTACCTCGACGACATCTTCATGGCGCCCTCTCAAACCCTGGTAGAGCAACAAGCCAGGCTGGCCATTGACCTGTTACACAGTCTCCGTTTCCTTATAAATTGGGAAAAGTCGATCCCCAGTCCATCCCAGAACCTAGAATTTCTCAGGTTTGTGGTGGATACTCAGAATTCGCAGCTCCGTCTCCCCGTGGCCAAGATACACTTGACTTGACAGGAGATTTGCAGGCTCTTGCAGAGGGACCTCATATCTCTCAGCGAATTATCAAGAGTAATAGGCCTCCCATCTTCTTCCATTCGAGCTATTTTTCCCGGTCCCCTTCACTACCGAGAATTGCAGAGGCTCAAAGGTCAGCACCTGAGACGGAGCCTCTCATACTCTCAGAGTCTGACACTCTCGCCCTCCGTGAGAACAGAACTCAACTGGTGGCTCACTCACATGGAAGCCTGGAACGGCAGAGCCATCTTCGGCTCCACCCCAGATATTGTCATCGAATCAGACGCCAGTCGCTCCAGTTGGGGAGCGAGATGCAGTTCTGTCGCCAAGGGAGGGACCTGGTCTCCTCAGGAGCTGGAGATGCATATAAATTGCCTGGAGCTCTTCGCGGGTTCTTTGGCAGTGCGATCCTTTGCCAGAGGTAGAGCGATTTGTTGTATCTTGCTGAAAATGGACAACATTTCCGCAGTAAGGTACATCAATCATCTGGGTGGCACCAAATCGAGGCCTCTAGAGGAGTTAGCCAAACATTTTTGGCATTTTTGCTTGGAGCATCGGATGTCAATCACAACAGAGTATCTCCCTGATCTCACAAACATGGTAGCAGACTGGTACTCCCACCATTACACAGATTACAGCGACTGGATGCTCAGAGACGTCTTTCTCCGCCTCCAATGAGTTTGGGGTCCTATGTCCATAGATCCCGACTTAACACCCAGCTGCCAGTGTTTTACAGCTGGAGGCTGGATCCAGCAGCAGCTGCAACAGACGCATTTCTGCAGCACTGGACCCAGGGAATCCATTATGCCTTTCCATAGTTTACCATGATAGCAAGGACCCTGGAGAAGGCCTGTCATACGGATCTGGTCCTCGTAGCCCGGTCTGGACCACTCAGACCTGGTATCCAGTTCTTCTGGAACTTTCTTCATATTTTCCAATCCTTCCAGATCTCCTACTCGATCCGTCAGGGCAGTGTCACCCCCTTCTCCTCAGCGGATCACTGATGTTAGCAGCCTGGAGGATTTCAGGTCAAGATGGAGAATTCCCGACATGTCACGCATAATGAGGAATTATCCCGTACTGCCCTGTCCAGCAAACTTACCACGCTGCTCTGCCTGGTCTCTTGCAGGAGAGTCTTGGACGTCAGAGCTCTCGACCTAGTGGGCAGGACCTTTTCTCCTGATGGCATAGTGTTCCATATACACAGGACAACGAAATGCAACTCAAGGGTGATTTCTTACCACACCTCTAGGGTCCAGCCCAAGCTTTGCTTAGTTAGATGCTTGAAGATTTACGAAGAAGTGACAGCCCCGCTTAGGACCTCTCCTAATGGGCAATTATTGATAGCTCTGTGTAAACCGCAAAAAGCAGTTTCCACTCCAACTTTAGCACGCTGGGTGCGTTGGACTCTGACTCAAGCAGGAATAGATACCCTGCACGTCGGGGCCCACTCCATCAGAGGAGCCATGGCTTCCAAAGCCTTTCAGGTCGGTGTCCGCCTAGTAGACATCACGAGGATGGCGGACTGGGCAGGTGAATCAATATTTAAGCAATTCTAACAAACCAGTAGAACAGCCGGCATCCATTGTGGTAAGTAAGCTTTAAACAAGTATAACGTAAGCCTCCGGTCTTGACATAGAATAAAGATTTTCCATAATAACTTACTAGTAAGTCTTAATTCTATTAAAGACACGGAGGCGAGCATTATCCCGCCCAGCGAGAGAAATAGCAGCGCAAAACACGCTTGAGGGAGGTCATTGATCGCATTTCTTGGGGGTATTATTGACATTGGCTAACTAGGTGTATTTCAGAATAACACTCTAATTTCTCTCCCACCCCCGTAAGGGGGACCTAGGGTTGCCATATGCATGATCCAACTATAGTTATTTGTCTCTTCCCTGATAGTGACTACAGACAGGTCCTCCTGATCGCCGCATCGGCTCCGTTTTTCTCTTCTTCCACAAGACGGCTTCAGGCACAGTCTCAGTATACCGGTTTTCTGGAACAGCCAAGTTTGCAGCCTCGAAAGAGGAAGTTACATCATGTAAAGACTGTTTGTATGGACAGATACATGCCTATTGGTGGACTCATGTCACATGTTGGTGACCTTTGCTGAACTGTGAGTATCCAGGGAAATGGAGTTCTTATGACAGAACTCATTTTCTGATGTTTGTGTGTTTGTTAATGCACCTTTTGATTGTTTCGCATACCTTTGCTCTCAGTAAGGTGCATAAACACTTGCTGCTGAGATTTGTGTTTATAAATAATAAAAGAAAGAGAAGCATAATGCCGGCCTCTGTGTCTTTAATAGAATTAAGACTTTCTGGTAAGTTGGAAAATCTTTATTATCCTGGGATTCAATGAGAGATTGAAAATAAATAAATAGAGTTAGCTTGATGTAGAGCAGAACAAAAGGATTAAAGCAAGCAAGAATAGATCTGATAATCAGAAGTAGAGCAATACTTCACCCAACGACATTCTGCCTCACAAAGTTGGATCCCGAGGCCTTTTGAAGTAGAGTGGACCCAAGGACGAGACGGTATACCTCTAGGGGTGAATCAATGAAGAGAAGCAAATATATTTCAGTCTAAGAGATTCCTCTTTTAAAGAAAATTACTAACTGCATTTACTGTGGGATTTGATGGTTACCAATATGAGGTTTTGCACTAGTGTACTTGTCTGCTTTTTGTTACTTAGGGAGATTAATAATTTATGTTAATCTTGATAAACCGGCTGGGTGTCAGTTTGTGGAGCCATTAACCTTTTAACATAGCATTAAACATGGATGGTCATGTTGGTAAACAAAGCACAGTGACTGTCCATAGAGCTGAAAGGCCTGGGTAACTATGAAGTCTGTCTGCTGAATAGGGAACAAGTGAATAGGGAACAAGTGATCGCAAATTGATCCAGTTCTATCCCCCCCATCAAGATATCCTTGATGCGCATGGCATGGTCTGGTGACCCCCTCAGCAACAGTTTGTAACCAGAGGCCTGCATGCGTTAAAAGCCAGGAACCACATCATTAAAAGGCTTCATTCGGAAATCACAAGTCAGGGCAGTCGTAGATACCAATATATGACATTACTCGAACCCAGCAAGGCAGACTGCACACAGTCCAGCAGGGAAGGCTGCCCACATTCCAGTAGGGACATAGAACACTGCGCGATTGTACCTTCACCTTGTGCCACTTACCTTGTGCAAGAGCTCCAGTGCCAAGATGATCTCGCCTATGTATATCCGCACCTCGTCTTCGGTGAAATGGTCTCTCTGGAACAAGTGCGTGAACATCTCCCCGCCACTGACATAATCTACAGGAGAAGATGGTTGAGTGGGGAAGAGGTGTCAACAGCAGTCTTGCCAACAATGAACCACAAATCACGGCAATACTACTGCTGTACCATTTTTGTTTTTCCTCAACCCCTTTCGGGGTCCCTCAATAATATACTCTGCCTACTCTCCCCAGAACTTCAATTTGCTCTGATGGATAGTTCTCCAGAACTACATTTATACCCTCTGACACAGATTTCCAGAGCCCCATTTTTTGCTTGGTCAGTACAGCTTCGAAGACCCACCACTATTTGTCCTACCTCCACTCATTCTAGAGCCCAATCTACTAATGTGGTCTCCTCACACTTTCCTGAAACACACACTTTCCCCTCCTCGCTAGAATCCCTCCCTTCTCTCACCCCACTCACGCTACTCCCAGCACCCCCTGCAGTCACACTGCTGCTTGCTCTCCCTAGTCCTGTCTTCATCCTGGCAGCCCTCTGTCCATAACCCCCTAATCTTCCCTCTTCCACAGACATTACTCCTGTGCCCATCCTTACTTTTTCCACTTTCTACACAACCACCTCTAGTCAATAGATCCCATACTCAAGGAAACAATCCCTTTTTTCTGACCATCTGCCTCACCAAGGATCAGGTGCAGCTTGGAGTCGGTCTGGAAGGCGTAGTGCAGAGTAACCAGAAACGGTGAGGTACGTATGTGCTCCAGCACAGCACGCTCAGTTCTCGTGTGCTCTGTGGTCTTGGCCTTCTGCACGATTGCTGCCTTCTTAAGCACTTTCATTGCATACAGTTTGCCTTGGTCATGGCCGCTTGTCTTCCTCACCAGGAACACCTTCCCATAGGCTTCAGAGGAGAGGGCAAAAGGCACGATCAGACGACAAACGCTGCAACAAAACTCCACTGTTTGCTCAACAAACCTGCATGGGCTAAGTATTACCGGCAAGTAACAAACAGGAAGGCACAGCAGTGGTACAAGCTGCGCTTTATGAGAATTTAACAGAACAGAATATTGCGGACCAGATTTGGAAAACAATTTCCAACACATTTTGGGTTGGGTTACATTACGCCTTTATTCTTAAAAACGGTACATTGCTTTATGTTTTGGGAAATCCATGCAGGAAAGTATCTAAAACAATCAATTAAAAGAATGCTGTATTTTAGTCTGAAATAATCTGATTACAGACAAACATGTGTCTCATAAATTGCACTCGCCACTAGCCATTTGCGAGTAATTACTGACCCCTAGTGAGTGCGAAATAATGTGCTAGGTGGTTGTGGAGACCTGAGGGCAGGGCGGGGCGGGGTTATGCCCGTCTAGTAGCCTGCACCTTAACATGTTTTACACACGTCCGACGCCTTGTAGGCAAGCACCCACCTAAACCGGCTACGTTTGAGCAAAAGGTAACATCCTGCCAGAAATGAGGACCAAGCAGGACCTACTGCCACTGACCTCCAGTGCCCAAGATCTTCAGCAGCTCAAAGTTCTCCATGCCCACCTTCTCCTCATGCCCAGTCAGGTTCTCTGCAGAGATAAAAGAGACACAGAACCTTTGTGAGGGACAAAGCGCTTCCACCTAGCACAGCATCACCTTTCTCATTTTACAGCACTACCAATCAGCTCATCACAGTGCACATTTAATCACTGGTCTCAGGTCAAAGCTTTGTGTCTACAGTCTCAAGTTACAGCACTGCGGTGCCAGACCCCTACAACAGCACATGACCAGTCCCAGATCATGACATCTTCTCATATTACAGTAATGCATGCCCAGAATTACAGTTGTCCTGATATCATATGTGAAACATCCAGATGCATCAACCTACTTCGCTTACGAGTGCTCTGCTTCGCCATGTGGTAGAATGGTTGAGTATTTATGGCAAACACTTTGGGAGGAACAGGATGGTTTCACAGATAATCAAAGACGAGAAGAGAAGTTCCACACAATGGGCCCGATTCGTGGAACGCTTTCCTATGGGATTTTGCCATTATAAAACCCTTCCATGAATCAGGCCCAATAGGTTTATCAAAAAATATTCTTTATTTAGAAATGTGCAAATTACAAAATAGAGGTAAGTAACTTTTCAAGAATAAGCGTCTTTCCGAGACTCTGTCCTAGAAGGGTCACAGAAGTGCTTGAAAGTCCCTTTTAGTCTGTCCAAAAGATACTTTCAATGACACACAGACCTCGAGAGCAAAATCCGCTCCCCCCACATCTGGGAGTCACAGAAAGAGTGAATACGAAGGCTACGCTGTGACTGGTGGAGAAGGATCCAGGGATGGCCTTATGTCGTCCTAAGGGTGAAGATGCCGGGTCAGCAGACATATGCCTCCATATCCCCCTAAAATCCCCCTGGCTCTGGCCAGAGGCACAGAATGTGGGGACTTCAAAGATGAAGTTCAGTCAGCAGAGATGTGTCACAGCAGGGCCGACTGACTTTGCACAACAGTGTCCACAATCAGCATTGGCATCAGTCAGGGTTCAGCGCCCGGGATACAGGGTATCCAGCAAAAGCCAATAGGGACATACGAAATGACCCAAGATTCAAAACAATGTCAGTGGACCCCAAATATAAGAAGATGGTATGGATCAGTCAGACTGGTTTGGAGATTGCAGAATAGCGTGTCGAATAAGCATCGGCACAAGTCGCGGTTACCTGCTCGCAAAGGATCTGCAGCAGAAGACCCCAGGACCGTAGAAATGGAACCAAGAGCCCATCTTATGTTATCGTGTGTTTGTATAGTGCCTCCTGCCATTTGTTATGACGTCGAAAGGTGAAGTAGGAGAGCCCAAAAATGATCTCCTGTAGAAGGGACGCATAGCAGCAGCATAGTATACACTGCAGTATTGTGACCACAGTCGGATCAGCCCAGGTAGCAGGAGCAGACAAAGGCTGAATGGCAAGCCACTTGAGATACCCACCCCAAAGTAAAGGAACCAACGTCCTGCTTATTAAATCCAGGCAACTTAGAGCTGTTTAGCAGCAGCATCAGTTGGAGAAAAACATTGCTTCCGAGACATGTATTGGAATGTATACCTTACCACGTGGGCACTTTACTGCATATGCCGCAAACTCAGGAATTCAGGTAATAATATTCTTCAACTTAATCTGTATTACACTTTCAAGGTGGTTTATATAAGTTACCTTTATGATGCTGTTACAAGCTTTAGCACGGAGACTAATGGGAGAGCTGAGGCGAGAGGTGACAGCCAGATACACCGCTTGAAACAAGTGTAAAATAACCTGTAGGTGGTGCCTATGATCTTATCAACCGGATTGGCAGGCGAGGTTCAACTAGATGCTAATGTTAGCAGTCAGTACCTTCTACTCGAATCTCTGGTGCACCGACTGAAAATTGTGAATATACATTGTCCGGTCAAATAAAGCAGTTTGGGACTCAGGCAGGGTCAGGGCTACAATAACAAGGCAAGAGGACACCCGAGAAGGCCACAGTCAGATGAACACCATGGTTTACCTACACACATCAAATCTGCTGCATTGCAAAGAAGTGTGACGTTGTGATCAAATGAAACTTTACATGGGGCACAATGAAACCTTTCACAACCCTTCCCCAACTGAAATACAAGGAACTGAGTAATCAGAAAGTATACCCTCCAACCCATTAAGATGCATGGAACAGAGAAAATTGGACACGCATCTTCTGACCAACTGAACTGTGCGGAAATGAGATCACAGCAACATTGCGTCCAACTTATTACGCATTATGGAATGGGGGTGGAACAGGAAATGATCCTTCTGGCTAACTAAGCTATGTCAATATTCGGTCTTTATGCAGGAGTAAAACTCACACAGGGTAGTAGAGGGAGAATGCAAAGGGAGATGACGCAAGAAACTAGGGAGCATAATGCAGAAGGGAGGAAGAAAAAGATACCTGCTAGAGTGAATGAGCCAAAACTGTCACAGCGAGGAGACAGAACAGGGACATCGTGGGAGATGCAGAAAATAGTGCATCATTGTTCAAGGACAGACATGTTCACCGGTCCCAGAAATGTGTTGTCCTAGCCCTTCAAATCACCAGAGATGCCTCCCTCCACATTCTGGTGGCAGTGAGGGGCCTTCTTCAGGCCGAGCTCAGATTCGTGCATCTGACTCATCTGATCTTAGAGCCAAGGCATCTACTGGTCCTGCAGCAGACTGCACCCAACTGAGTATGGCACATGGCCATCAAAGTGCCAGGTATGGGCCAGGGTTACATGAAAATCCAGAACTGGCTAGTCCGGGCAGCAGATTTTGTTTAAAAATAAAAACTCTGCCCCCTTCAATGTCATTGATGAAGATGACCAATTAATCATGGCGAAAAAAGAACAAAAAACAAAATCAGACAGCTGCTTGAGTAGCTCTAAATCTGGAGGATTTAGGTACTCCCTGAATTCTCAGCGCCACCCATCAGGCAGGCAGGCAAATTCCAGATGTTAGGCAGGGCAACAATGGAGCAAGCCCTCGACCTGGTATGCATTTTAGTATCGCTCGTCATAGGATTTATGGGGCCCTGTGCAGCAAAAGACGAGCTGGATCCCCTGATTTGCATAATAATTGCCACCACTGGAATTGTATCCATCTTTAATGCTTAAGGGCATCAAGTGGAATCGCGACAAGGAATATCCGGAAAGTGGGTTTAACGCTTTACGGGTTAATGGTGCATTTGAACATTGAATGCTGGTACAGTGGCTGCATTTGCTTTATGTGGCCACTGAGCTGCAAGGCATGCAAGGTCAGTATTCCAAGTGTTTGTGAGCAGGCAGGCCAGGGTCAACAGTCAGAGGCGCGCTGGGTAAGGCTCAAGTCTTGCAATAGGGAAGGCGGGAGGGTTTACAGATTTGCTTCCAAACTACAAAGAGGCAAGATACCGATGGAGGCCCATGGGAGAGCACATTCCATGATCGGCTCTCTATTTGGAGGAAGCCAGAATGAATGCCAGAGGTTTCCGAGCTGAGGGGTCGCTGCATGGCTTATTTTTTAAAAGGCTTATGTATTAAAAGGTTCAGATAAGTATTTGGCATCAAAGTTCCATCCTGCTTTCAAGGTGCAACAAAGGACTTCAAAGCCCATTAGTAGTTGTATCGGGAGCAAATGTAACAATTCTACGGCATCGGGGAGGTGTTTTTTGTTTAAACACTTATTTAACGAATCAGCCATAGTCAATGCAATACAGCTTGAAATCAAAGTTACAAGTAAAGTACATCAGCGGAATAAGACGACACATAATATATACATACATGTAAGTACCAGTACGAATTGAGCATAAAACTAGGAGGCAATGAATTGGTCTGGCGTTAGTGAACATAGCGGCTCTGTCTCAAGGAGCCAACCAATGGATAACTAGCACAGGGGGGCCTCCCCTCGAGGGAAGGGTGGGGCTCACAAAAGGTTCAAATGTACCGTGAGAGTGAGTGCGAGTGTGTCTAAATCGTCCTGTCACCTAGACATGTACGGCAGTTTAACAAAGGGGTCTGCAGGTTCTAGGAGCTTATATAGGCTGGACGCCCTGGACATGTTTAGGCCCTCTTGCCAGGTGAGTTCAAGGTCATGAAGTGTCTAGTGCCCCGGGATTTCACCCTCACTGACCAGTGTCCAAGCTGTAAATAATGGAATCCATACGTCTCGGCCAAGTGAAATTTGGCTTTGGCATCGGTGAACGTCAGGGACGACCCACTAACATCTCAGTGGGCTAAAGGTTTTCGAGCGCCCCCCCCCCTTCCCTCCAAGCAGCAAACTACACCCCTCCTAAACATCCCTAGCTGTGACTCTGGGTTTTTCAGGACCAGGGAGAGCATACCTAGGCTTGGCGGGGTACCGCATCTCTTTGTGGCTTTGTTACAAAACTATATGGTGTTGTACTTGGCAGTTCAGAGCGAGGGCATGTCTCTCGGGACTCTGCGAGTAGTGAATAAGCAGGGCACACCCTTGATCCGTTTCCATTTAATAGGGGAACCAGACTGTCCCCAAACCAGTGTGTGTGCAATTTGCGTGTCTAGGTTGTACCTATATATGTCCATAGGAGAACTTTCTTAGGAATTCTAGCCTTTTTCCCTTCCCATATGAAAGTGAATAATTTTTTTTTTTGCAGACCCTGCAGGAGGGATTCTCAATGGTAAGGACAGACTAGTATAGCAGCTCACAGATCAGATTAATCTTTATTGCCGTACTTCGCCCGATACACAAGATTTCCTGATATCCCCACCTGACCATATTGTCCACTCGCTGCTTAATTAGTGGGACAAAGATAAGTTGGCACAGGTCCCCCAGCTTGACTGGAATGCGGCTTAGGTAATCGATGGCCTCCCCAGTCCACTCAATTGGGGAAACGGCGGTCAATTTTTGGGTGATTTCCAGGTGCAGCGAGACGCTGAGCCCCTTCGATTTGGCATAGTTAATAGTGGCTCTGATACTAGCTTACAATTCTGGAACTCATCTAACAAGGCTTCTAGCGAGGCAGGGGCATCAGTGTGAGCATCAGCTCGTCTGCATAGAGGGAGACCTTGTATTGAGTCTCCTTATGCAGGATCCCCTAATCTGTTCATTGCACCGGATTCTATTGGCCAAGGATTCAATGGAAAGGGCAACTAAGGGCAGCCTTGTCGGGTGCTGGCCACTAGTGGGATAACTGGAGGGAGCTTGCCATTAACCCTAATTTTTGTAACCAGTGACTAATAATTGGCGAGGACAAAGCCCATAAAGATGAGCCACAATTAAGAGACACAATAAGCAATTGACTATAATCCCAATTCCCTTCATCGAAGGCTTTATGCGTGTCCAGAAACACTATGCCCATCTCAAGGCGTTCCCTCAGCTCTATGTCGATTAGGTCGAAAACCTGTTTGATGCCATCAAGGGCCGATCTGTTAACAATGAATACAGTTTTATTGAGCATGAAAATGGAAGGCAGCACCTCGGCATGTCAGTCACAGCTAGGTCTTTAACAGACTTCAAAATTAAGGTGGTTATCGATTCCTTCATGGTGGGGGCAATTGTGCCAGACTTGAGGAAATGTGTTATACAGGGACACTAGGTGAGGTGACAATTGGGCTATACATGTCTCGTAAAATAAGGCTGTTCGTCTTAGCCAGGGATTTTATCCTTCAACATTTTGATCCCTGCCTGCTCTTTGCTCAGGTGGATAAGGGCTTCTAGGTCTTGTTGGAGTACATGGGAAAGCTTCAGAACGGTAGCACCAAGGATGTAAAGGTTTTGGAAGAGTAGGTCGAGGTGTGTCGCCAGCATAAAAGTAGTGAAATAGCTTTGCAGGAGTTCATCTGTGCTGTCTTCCTCTGTGATAATGTTACCCATTCTAACTGAGTGCAGGAATATTATTTCGGGTTTTAAGTTCTGCTAATTTGTACATTAGAATTCTGTTGGCCTTGTTTCCCTTCGTGTAGGATGGCCCGGGAGGTTCTTTCAGCCATGTGGGCTCCAGTTAAGCTCTCACCTCTTAAGGACATACATGCCTGCCCAGAACCTGGTTTTTGAAATTCGGCTTCTTTAAATGAGACCTCTTTTTCTAGTGTTTCTTTGAGCTGAGCATACACTTTTGTATAAGCCGCCTTGCAGATGATCAGTTCCCCACGCACAACTGCCTTCATGGCATCCCACACAACATCACAGAATTGTTCACCATTGGGATTTTCCTGAAAGTAGTCGTTTATTGTGTCCTTAATGTGTTGGCGTATGACCAGGTCTAGTAGTATTGGGTCGTATGGTCTCCAAGGGGCCCTTTGCGGGGCAGTTCCTAGTGATATTTTCACAAGGCATAAAATAAGCAGTGTAGCATAGCAATTTGCTATGCTATTCTGTCAGTTTGATAATCAAATGGACACTTGTTAGCAAAGATAGCTATTTAAGTTGACCTTTTCAATAAAAGCACCAGCTCGCCCTGCATTCCCCATCTTGCCCTCTGTGCCCTCTTCCCCCTCTTTTTGTTCATTTTATGTCCTAATGGAGAGAAAGTGCAGCGGTAAGTTCCAAATGCATGTGTGGGAGTGCAAGGCAAGATTTATTTTCCAAATAATTGCAAACCAGAAATAATCGGGATGCTACTTTTATTAAGCTTTCTATATGATGTCTGGTAAAGACCAGTATGTGTCAACTTTATACATTTTTTTAAAGGGCAGTCCTGCAATTCCATTCCTAAAATGTAGGTTGCTACATAATGCATGATTAGAGAATTTATACTGTAAAACACTGCATCATCTCCAAGGTTTAGATTGGTGCATTTACATTTTGTGTCAACTATATTTTATTTTGTTGGGGAAGATGCATCATATTGATGAGTGAACACTTTGAAAATGTACATGATCACATGATCAAATGCTCTTGATGGAAAACCTAGCTCTGTAACCTGCAGGTTGCCTACATCTTGCAGCTGGTGCTCAACCCATGAGCGAACCCATAATCCTTGACATTCTATATTATCACCCAGTTGCTTTATACCAGGTACCCTGAAATTGAGATGCCCACAAACTACAATATTCCAAGTGTGCCCAGTTTTCTGCCTGCTAGCAATTCACTCTGCTTAGTTTTTCTTTCCTCTTACATAACGAATACACAAAGCTAGCTAGATGATTATGCAAAGTAGTGATCAATAGTTCCATCCATTCTGTACATCTACAGATCTATTGCAATACCAAACACTGTAGTTAGCCTCCAGAGCTCGTTTTAATTTCTGATTGCATTATATATTACCACCTGCAGGAGACAGCTGGACAAACTGTTTTCAGAGCCTTTTTATCATATCTTTGTGTCAATTTATGCAGCTAACCTTTTACATTTTATAGACACTCAGCTGTGGCTCATAAAGTCTTTCTGCCCACTCGCATAATCGAGTACATTATATAACAGCCAGTAGCATTTGCAAGAGATGTTTGAAATTTTTATATAACATTTACTTCTGTTTGCAGTAAACGTCAAACAAAAGTTTCACTGTGCATGGTTGGCCTCTGAGTGGCATCAGTGTACCAAACAAAACTGGTTTGTAGCGACATTCACCATTGTACACAAATCACATTTTAAATTTGTTGTCCTCCATTGCTATGCGTTGAGTGCATTTGTCTTACATTGAATAGGGAAACTTAGTTACCCGACCTGCAGGACTAGCTGAATTCTAAAGAATTTGCAAGGCCGGACTCCTCCGTCTTATTTCAGCGGTACGCAAAATTGCTGTATTTTTGCTCATTTCATGTCTTGGGTACAAATAACGTCTAGTAACATTAACAATATTAGTACAAAAATTGCTAATCAAATGTGTCCATTTACTGTTTACTAATCAAAAATGTTAGCTATCTCTGCTAATCAATTTGTGAAAAATAATGTATGCCTTGTTTTCATAGTCAATGTTACAGGTGCGCGACATGTCCGTATCAGTTGATAGTTTCTGTTAGGGTATGGGTCAGGCCCCATGCTACAATGTCAAATGCTGCCAATGGCTTTAAATCGAGCAGGACCACAATGCAGGATTTAGGGCTTCCTAACGATTGAGACAGATGATTTTCTGCCATCCAAACGGTGCGGTGGCCAGACACTCCATGTCATTTGAGATCTTGGGGAGGAATTGGGGTCCAAATAAAATCAAAGTAGGGTGCAATCAACAATACATTTGGGAGGATGGGCATTAACCACTTTTGTTGACCTACACATTTCCTGAATAGTTTTTTGCCGAATTGTTTTCAACTTTTTTTAACCGCAAAATGCAGATGGCAAGTTGGGATAACGTATACAGAAGGGAGGGCATTAAGGCGGGGTGTGTAAATAAATAAATAAATAAATAAATAAATAAATAGTACATTCGGTTCAAAAAAATTCTGCAAAAGTGTAGGTCAGTAAAAGAAAAAAAGTCTGCGAACATTCATAGATCCGGAGGATGACATTGAAGTGGTCAAACCATACAGAAAGATAACAGGTGTGTTCACATTAATAAAGCCAGCGTAGAGGGAGGAGCCGTGTGGGCCTCAACTAGGAGGGAAGAAAACTTCAAAGCCTAAGTGCCCCCTTTTCTCTATGGCGGGAAAGTCTTTCAGGAAGGAAGCAATTTCAGAGCTGTGCCTTCGAAGCCCATGAAAGACTTTAGTTTGGATAATATAGTGGCATGCTTGACAGTCGTACGAGGCAAGTCCGATCCAGCAGGTTGATGGCCACCGGTTGGGTGACATTTAAGCCAAGTCTGATATCTTCCCTGGTGTCAAGAAGCATTGGGTTTGAGGTCCTGCCAGTGTGGAAGCCAAATTGTTTGTCATGGACCAACACAGGAGTCTCACTATAGTTCTGCGGTTGTTTTGTGTCCATCGTTTCAATAAGTATGGCCTCAAATGGGAGTTTTGAGATGGATGAGTTCACAAGGTAGGAGGATCTGCAACATGTATTTGTGGCTCGATTAAGGCACCTTTAATGGGGTGGCCACGGTGCTCCAGATAAGATTTTGAAGTGGAAGTATTTTACTCCCTATTTTTTGAAGTTTGGAGTACAATTATGTTTTAGGGAGTAAAAATGTAAGTCTAATTCTCGATGGGAGTGTTATACAAACAATTAAAATGGTTTTAACTGGAAAACGGAAATTGTTTTGTAATAATTTCTTTGCACCTATTTATTCATACACAGTAAAAGATACACGTTTACTTATTCCAATCAGGCAGTAATAATCGTTTCTTCCTGTGTTACTCTGTGCACTACTGGTCCAAACATATCCATGGAGCTGTGTGAGTGAAAGCAGGGGCACAAGGTCCAGAGTATCCATTTCATATTTTTGTTGGGAGTATTTTTACTCCCAACAAATAAAAATAGGAGTATTTATCTATGTTTAGGGAGTAAAAGTGACCAATGCATCCCTTATCTGCGGGGCTGGGTGGCCACAATTCCAGTGTAGAGTGACACGTTGCATAGCGCTGTAGGCGGGAGACCCAAGAATGATAGGAAGGACTTATTGATGCAAGCTTCACAACATGTTTTTTCATCTCTTTAGTGGTGCTTAAGGTGTCATCTAGGTATACAGTGTGGCAGGATTTTGGGTCGCTTAGGTGACATTGGATACACCGGGGGTGATGGGTGAGGTATTCCGATGGAGTTTCTGATGTGATATACCTTTGTGATGAAGAAAGGCAACATCTTCTCCATCACGACTTATGGCTATTCCATCATGGTGGGGGTTTGCATAGGGTTGTTATTTCTCAGAAGATTTAAAAATATTCTTTAGTTTTGAACTAAGTCAATGCACTGGTGCTGGAAACACTTTTTTTGGGGTGTTAGGCCTGCAATTTTGGGAATGCTGTAAGGCCTCTGGGATTTATTTCAGATCTGTTAAAGTTTGAGACCTACTCTCTTAAAGAGTGCAAGCCATTTATCTTTAGTCTTAGTAGTGCTTGCAGGGGGATTCAGGATGCACAGGGCTAATGTGTCTGGGGTCTTTGACATGGCTTCATGGATATTGGACAGCAGAGCCTCCGTCTCCTTCGCAAGGTGGGTGTTGCATGGTCTGAAAGCCTCGCAAGCATCATCTTTCTCTGGTCTAATTCAAATTATTACTTGTCGTTGAGGGGAAGCTCCTTCTGCTTCATACGAGGTATTTTTAGCATCCTTTTGATAAAGATATGGTCCTCCCAGAACATAGCGGTGGTAGATATGTCCGTTAAATTGCAGTTGAGGGAGGAAAAAACCATCAAGACTGTCATGAGAATAGGTGGGGACCATGTATAAACTGCAAGGAGCCTATGTTCAACGCGGTGTCCATGAGATCATGTGAATTGGGTGTATTTGACCAGGTTCAACTACCATACCTTGCTTAGTTTGTTAATCATGTAATGAAACACATCATTAGTTTAACAAAACATGGGTGGGCATGCAGAGGCTCTAGTTATAGTGTGACTCAGACCCAAAGTCTCACAGAAAGAAGCATGTATTGGACAAAAATGACGGCTTGCGTCCCTACCCACTACTTTTGAACATGAATACAAATCTGATTGATCAGATAATCACAACACTGTTACTCCTATTTAAACACCAAGTGTTTATTGGACAGCCAACACATGTTTCGACCCTCTTAAGGTCTTCCCCAAGGCTTTGTAGCATATCAGTGAACATAAATGTAAAGTCAATTGTTAAACAATAAAAATAATATCACATGATATGATCAAGGACATTGGAACTAATTCCGAGTCGGGAGGTAGCCGTGGCGGAAAAGCCGGCATTACAGTCCCGGTGGTTCGGTAATTGCAGAGGCGGAATAACGTACTCCCCATTCCCATGGAGTACCATAGGACTCCATGGGGATGGGGACCATGGAAACAACGGCACCGTAATTAACAGGGCCAGTGTTTCTATTTCCGTCGGCAGGCGGGTCAGACCTGGCGGGATTAACACCACCCACCTGCAGAACTCGTCTGCCGGTCCGGAAACAACGGTGGCGGCAGGTTTACCATCACCGTCGTTTCCGGACCTGCAGGGTCATAATGAGGACCATTGTAATATGAACTGAAATAAAAGAGGGAATAGTAGTTTCTTCCTGTGTTACTACACGCACCACAGTCCAAACATATCCACCTGTGTGGGTGAAAGCAGAGGCACAATGTTCTACAGGGCTTATTCATATTTTTGTTGGGAGTATTTTTAGCCCCTATTTTTAGGGAGTGAAAGTGGCCAATTCACCCGTTAACTGTAGGGCTCATTACAGGGCAACCACCTTTGGGGTCATTGTGACCCTGTTCTGTTACAAACCAAAGAAAATCACTTCTTCATACAATAATGGGTTTGTCCCAGAGTTTTCCAGCATACCACTCCATCGGGAATTGAACATTAACTACATAACAGATCGGACTCCTCTTAGCTCACTTTCATACTGGGTTTGATCACTTTTTTTTATTGACAACAGCTTGTACGAGATGTGGAATCTTCTTATATTGCTCAAGTTGTTCCTGGCTGGTCTATATTAAAAAGGGAGGTGTTAAAGCTGATATGTTAATGGCGGCGTGTGTTAAAGTGAATCCTGGTAAGATACAGAACCAATTTCTGCTGGCCAGGGACAGGGAGAGACAAGTGGCGCAGTCTGGAAAGCCTACAGTGAAATTTTACCTCGCTCATCCAGGGTATTCGCGCTGTAACAATGAACTGGACCGGCTGCCTAAATTAAAGCAAAGAGCACTCCGTATGAAACTAAAAACGAACACTCCCTCTGGCCCCATCAAACAGCTGGCGAGGTAAAATGTTTGGGATTAACTGTAAATGCCTTACGATAGTTTTCTGAATTAAGACTGACTGTTTACTATTTTGCCCATTTTATTCAGCATCGAGAAGAAAGTCCCAATTTCCTTTCCTCAGAAACATGGGATCATTTGGGTAGATTTGGCCATGTGATTTATTTTTGCACCACAGGATGAATATTCTGCAAACGCAATCTACCACTATATTGAACATGCACTTTACATTATGAACAAAATGCCGAAATCTCATGAATACGCAACATGCACTTTCGCTTAGAACAAAATAAGTCCATTGCCAGTTTATGTGCATTCATGTATTCATCTTTGGAAGTTTCAATTGGTTTTGCTTCTATGCTTATACATTTATGTGATGGCTTTTAATGTCATTGTATTTGCGTTTCATGGAATTTGGTTCATTTTCCGAAATAAAGTTATAAATAAGAAGAAAGATGCACTTGTTGGGGCGGGTGCAGGTTTTGTAGGCTATGTATTCAAACCACAGTGAACTTGATGGATGTACAATGGGCATCTTCACTTGAGAAGAGCCAAGCAAGACCTCTTGCCTTCTGTTGGAACTTTTGTGCAAGGATGTTAAAGTCTGCAGGTGGGAAGGAGTAATTGTAAAGTCCTCCCTGAACCAAGTTTCAAAGTTCTTATTTGCCACGCAGTTCATGTTCAACACGTTTCGCAAAATGGAACGTGCAATGATACAACCCACAAGGAGGCTGCTCACATTGATGGAGTAATGTTCGTCATCCACGCAGGTATCCATTGCAAGGTTCAAAACTGCAAGGTGCTGGGAGGGATTTATCTCATGGTTATAGCGCAGGGGAGCCTGGTTAGCTTTACACCAAGAGCAACCAGGAGCCACTTGCGACTCCCCGGGCAAGTGGTGCTGTACAAACATAGCTACGTAATATAGACGGTGTAGGTTAGGGAATGCATATAAATGAGGATAAAGGACACACCTAAGAGACATATCGCATTGACATAGGTTTGGCTCACATCGCCCCACTTCACCTGCTTTCAAAGGTTGGTATCCAATAAGAATATGCAGGTTGAGGGTCATGCGATTTGCTGCAGGCGACGTAAAAGACTGGGCTAGGAGGAAGGTTGGTGGAGGCTAGAGTTGTAATACATCTGTTGAGCAAGGGGAGTCAGGTATCCAACAAATCGCCATCCATGTGCCAGATGAGTCCCCCCGAACCTCTCCCAAAGTATGTGGAGGTGGTGGGGCTTGGTAGTGAAAGCTTCGATATAAGTGAGCTGAGAAGTAAGGTTCCTGAAGCAATTGGCAAAGCATTTGATGGCTGGCATGCTAGCGTTCATCATAACCGGGCCATTACAGAAACAGCTAACCGTCTAGGGTCTAGGCTGAGGAGTTGTAGGCTCACTGACACCTAGCCTGGTGCCTCGGTTAGTCTCAGAGGCTACCACGCATCATTCTGTTCTTAAGGGTAGTAGCCACTTCATTTGATTATGGGATCAAAATCGAAGTTCTGTAGTAATGAAGCCAGTCTTGGGGTATCGATAGAAATCTGCAAAGAGGCTTTCAGGATTTGCTTCTACAGTCTTTGGTTAAACACTTTTGTTTTTTACTGCATACCGATATAGAGCATACAGCTTCCAGACAGTGTGGGCTGATTTTTGCTACTTTTGTGGGCATCTTCAGAAGGTCTGGTTCAAAGTACTTCCGATCTTTCCATTCGTACGCTTAGGATTCTGTGCAAACTTGTTTGGTGCATCCGAGCGTCTCAAACACCACAGATACAACCTGCTGGAGCTTTCTTCTAAAAACTGTAACTGTTCTGCCCCACGAATAGATAGTAACTCCCCACATCACATCTATGAATTGTTGTTTCTAGGGAGCACAGGAGAGATAAAGAAAGCTATGAGCAACTAACCAATAGGGCCAGAGGCACAAGCGTACCCAATATTTGTTAATTTAGAGGTATACATACACTATACATGTACATAGCAATTATTTCACATTGTAGTCAGAAGAGTATCATGGTTTTGTGATGGTGCTGCTGCAGTGAAAAGGCCAACTGACAACTCTGTGGCAGACAAATGTATAAAGGCTCACTATGATGATACCTTGAGCAGCGCTATACTCCATCCAATCATGAGTGCAGCTTTTCTCGGATAGCATACACTGTGTGAAACTAGATTTTCTTCCAGAAAAGTCCCAGTGAGATTGAAGGATTTTCTCAGAATCGCAGAAAGTGATGAGGCTGGGATTTAAACCCACTCTGCAATTTAGGTCGTTGACCACATAATCTGCTAGTTCTAGTTGGTACAAATCACAGAATCAAGCAACCCGATAATATATGAAACATTGTAAAAACGTATTTGGCACACCTGGAATGGATTACTACAACAATCAGAATGCAAAGGAACAACCCCTGAAAAATGTGTTTTACCAGTGGACTTAAAGAGAAAAGAAGCCCTGTAATAAGCAGGGGCGTTGCTAGGGGGGGCTAAGGGGGCTATAGCCCCTGATCTTTTGGTTGTAGCCCCGGATAGAATCTCAGGAGCTACAGCCAAAAGACTAGCTAGCCCCCAGTCCCAACAGTTCAGACATCAGCTTAGCCCCGGGTCTTTTCCAGACCTAGCAATAAGGTCATCTGGCTATAATCATTGTTTGGAACATACTTGAAGCTTGATCTAATGCACGTTACGAAAATGTGTACTTCCATGAAAGAACGCACACGAACGATTGTCAAACTAGCAAACATGTTATGTTATTAGGATGTATACTGCGCTCTGCTGCCATCACAGTCTACATGAGCTCTAGCGGATCCGAGAAGGGGCGGGGTAAGGTTAGTGGGGAGTGAAGGGAAAATGCTATTCAACATTGCTGCTGTGTCGATTATGCATACGAAAAGTACGGAGCTCTGTGTGTGGGTCAGTTTCTAGGTGTCCTGTGTCAAGGGCAAAGAGGCAAGTGTGTCCGAAAGGAAGCCTTCTGTGCCTGTGGTGCTAGGATACATTGGCCTTGAGTTAAGTATGTAATCAAGTTGTAGAGGTGTTGTCTACTGATGTTTGTTGAGTGGGTCTTTAATTGCCATGTGTTGTTGACTTAGTCAGTATGTAGATTGTGTTTTGGATCGTAGAATTTGGACCGAAACTGGATAATTTGAAAAAAAATGTATAACGTTTTTAATTGTTTTGGAAGGCGGCACAGCAGCTCTGTGAATGTGTTCAGATGTAAAAATACCCCATCACTGCGGCAACTGCATTCACACATACGAAAAAGCGCCGATAACAATGGAAGGTGTTACAAAAAAAAAATATATATATCTGCCAGGCCCTTCTACGATGATGCGTGGGTGGTGTTTGTACGACTGGCATTGCCGTTCTCTGCATGACGGCTCTGGTGTGAGAGGTTATACGAGTTCTGTCCCAGAATTTCAGGGGGTGCCAATTCTGAATGATGTTGCCCGCCTGATCATACTACAGTACTAAAGGTCTGCATTGTTGGGTTACATTTTATTTATGCCAAATCTCCATCACCTGTGAGATTCCCAGCACTTTTTTTCTGGATTTGTGGATTTATTCCTGAGTGAGTGGGAACATTTTTCCCCACTCACCCTTTATCTCCATCTATGGTAGTCATGTTTACATCTCTACATGCTTTCCTTTTTGGAATCATACTTTCCTATAACTTTTTGGACATCTGCATTTTACTGTTGCAGCACACACTTTCTGTGCAGTGTTGCTAGGGAGCCCGCTGGGGTTCCCTTTTTTGTTTCACTTATGTTCCTTGTGTGAACTAATGTTCCCATGGGTAGGAGGACACATTTTATCCCTTCTACAATTCACATTGTACAGTCAACACACACCACCCTACGTGGAGTGCTGAGGGGTTACACAGTATCCCCCTTTTCACTGCTTCTGTAAACAATTCTGTTACAGTGACAAGCATACCCGAGTGGATGGGTTTTAACCAGTTTTTGGGTTATTTTTACTCACAGGCTGTGTTCACAGCCGCGATAAGAAACAAAGGGGTCACAATTGACCCAAAATAGTGGCTGTATTCTTTTTTTGCCATTTCTTGTGTGCTTGTCCTTTCTTGGTCCTTCTGCCATGCCGGGGGTGGTCCTGGTTTGATTTTTGTGTTTGGCAGGAATCCTTTGTGAAGCCCGCCGAGTCTCCAAGGACAAGCTCCTCACTCGCACAGCGTTATGAACACAGACACAGTGGACATCTCTTGATGCGCCGCTCACCACCTCTCATGGACTAATATACAGCCTTTTCTTGGTGACTTTCCAGGAGCTCGTCTCTTGAAACAAGAAGCCCTGGGATTTATTACTTAACCATTCATGACCATGGGCACAGCGACAGATCCTTCACTGTACCTCAAAATCCTTACAAGGCACGATCACACACGATATTACCAAGTTGTTTTTGAGTACCACTATACTTCTGGCATTAGAACCATATTTTGGTGTCCAGTCAAAGGTTCGACTGCAAAGGGTCGAATGACCTTTTGATCGAAATCAAAAGGACCGAAAAAAAGGATTGAATTTTTTTAAAATGTATTTATTTATATATTTTTTTAGTTTTGCATGCATACAAAACTTTTATAAAGGGAAACGGGGGGCTGTGGGGAACTCCCCCTTCCTCCCCCCATAAAAAAAAGAAAAAAAAAAACAATCTTTTTTTGGTCCTTTTACTGTCGGAAAAAAGGCATTCGAGCCTTTTGTTTTCCAAAATGTAACCTAGAACCCCATATTTTGTATTGTTCTATATACAAGCGTTATGGTGAATTTGTTAACCTGGGCAAACCTACCCCATGCTCTATATACAGGTTCCGTAGGGTAGCATTAATCAACCTGTACTTTCGTCGGGAGGTGAGGAAGCTTGCAGAGGCCTCCTTTCAGCACCACGACGCAGAAATGTGATTGTTAGCATATGCCACACTTAGATGGAATTTCTCAAGCTTAGTCTGCGCCAGATCTAGACAGAAAGGTGACTGTTAGCATATGCCACACTTTGATGGAATTCTCAAGCTTAGTCTGCGCCAGATCTAGACAGAAATGTGACTGTCAGCATGTGCCGCACCTAGATGGAATCCCACCAAAGACAGCAATGCCAACTAACCAACCAACTAACAATTCCATCCCTCTGCATACACCTCTCAAACTATAACCAAACACAACCACAAGCCTAAAACGCAGCAATCCGCACAAACTTCACAACAATGCAACAACAAAACAAACCACACACAGACTTGCACAACAGCACACGATGACTACGGACCACAAAACACCCCAAGCCCAGCCAACGGACCCACCGGGCTGAGGCTGTCAACAGCACATCACTGCTCTCTTGCACTTTTCCAGCTTATTCCCACTAACCCACCCCCTCTCATCCCCTTTTTCAGAGCCGCCAGAGCACCAGGGGACCACTTCGGTGGTGATAGTGCGCGGTACAAATGTCTTTTAACATTAACGAGGCATGTGGACGCCCCTCTCTCTCCAGCAAAAAAATAAATAAAATTGATCTCTCGGAGGAAGATCTGATAAACTTGGATATTCTCCCTAATTTAGACTCATCATTTGAACTGAATCCAATCTCCGCTCTGATGGAGGTTTCCAGAGTTGCTAGAGATTACCAAGATCGAATAGCAGGTAACACCTATGGACGGATAAAAGAGGGTTTCTCCTCCACCTAAGGATGAGCCTCTTAATTCCCAATCTATGGCAGCACTCAGCTGTGTTCTGGGATCACTCATAAGGTCTGTGAAGCTACAAAGAACGAAGTTGAAATCTATTCTGGCCATCTTCTGGAAATGACTAAAGACCGGGAAATACATGACTCCTCTCTGGTGGCGCCAAAATCTGCCATAAATGATTTAACAACTGAAAGAACAAAGTCAACAAATTACTATACAGAGATCAGATCCTCGCTAAATGTGAGGAGTTGAAAAATGAGATGGCCAAATTCCATCAGCATTGGATGGAGAAGGGAAGCTTGGGAATATAAATGTGGAAACTGCGCATTTAAAAATGAAGGCACAGGAGATGGATGACACTCCTCTTTCCACTTCTATTATGGAGGAGTTTGTCCGTTTGACTCAACTGGTGGAAATAGAAGAAGACTTAAGACCACAAGTAGATGAATCTAAGAGAGAGACCGATCTCTGGAAAAATAGCTCCTTCGCCAGTACACAAAAACCATAAAGTAAAAAAGGTACAAAACCCAATGGGAAAACGAAAAAGAAGCAGAAAAACAATTGCAGGAGTCTGTGATATCTATAGACTCATCAGTCCAGTGGTGACACAGAAATTGAGGTTCATCCATCTAAAAAGAAAAAGAATAAATCAAAATCCTCAAAGTGTTTCTTACGAAACCTCAACAAAAAAAAAAACAGGCAATCTTGGCAGAGCAGAGGATGTCAAAGAAAAGCAAGCGGGTGAGGATAAATGAAGATACTGAAAAGGAAAACACAGACTCGGTGGAACTGAAATCATTGGTTCAAGAAAAAGAAATAAGCACGACAACGGTGTGGTTTCAGACGGATTCTATCAAACCTCCCGTAAAACTTGCTCTGATTTTCCTGCCTAAACCAAAACCATTGCTTAGGATTGCAGCAATATTCTTGAGGAAAAAAGGAGGTGGGCAATTTGCCGGCGCTGGTGGTGGAAGAAGGGCGGAAGTGGGAGCTGGGTAAAAAAAAAAAAAAAAAAGAGATGCAGTGGCAAGATTAAAAGAATAAAATGAAGCAGTCATCGTCTTCTGAGCTTGAAAAAAAACCCAGCCCACTGGCTGGTCTCGGGGTCCCCTTACTAATAACAATCAACAGGAAAAATAACTGAGAGGATCTTATCCCTCGGAGTCCAGAAAAATGTTAATACAAACAACCAAGTGAAAAACTCTGGTCCCGAGCTGGTTCTCTACCTATCACGACTACCTTCAATGCAAAAGGGGAAAAACCCACTGAATCGGTCTGCCATTTTGGCAGAAACAAGGGAAATATCGAGCTTGAAATTCTTCACATCAGAAGATATTGATGTTGTTGGATTCCCGTGCTCTCCAAATATGAATACTGCAAGACTAACTCTTAAATCCAAGCTTGGCTGGTCATCGATTTTGGGGGCTAGTGTTGACTGGTCCCATAGGGGCCTTGTGGTATCAGAAGTTCAACCAAAAGATATGTCTGGAAATACCCTGGCCAACCCAAATATGGATTGGAAGAGAGAAAACGGAAAGACCCCAATCCATTGTTACCAACCTTGGCTATGGTCCCTGAGATTGTCTCACAGATCTTACTTAAATTGGGTTGGACCGATCAGCATCTCTAACTACACTGAGGGTTAGAGCCCTTTCTTGGAACTCGAGGGACACTAACTCACTCTGTAATAACATCAGAAGGTCACAGCTCTTTCTTTCGCACGACCTGATTTTTGTTCAAGAAACATGGCTACTCAAATCGTTTGATGTAGAGGGTTTTGCTTCTCACCATCAGCTGTCAACAAAGGGGGCGGTGGGATGTCCGATGGGGGGTTTAACTATCTTTTGCAGGAATAGGATCTTCGGGAGCTTGTATGTCCTTGCTAATGATGACTCAGGGATTATTACTGTAAGAGCAGTACTGAAGGATATGGATGGTGATAGAGGGTGGTTATGGGTAAATGTGTACTGGAACCCTGTTCGATATCCAGTCATACTCTTTGTACAGAAGCTCTGGGACCTGTTGACCCTATTTACTATGCAATTTCCAAGCGATGACATACTATTGATGGGAGATCTCAACTTCTTATTGTCTGAAAGAGAATACGTGTGTGGACCAAAGAAAGCAGAGGAGAACGGATGGGAGAGATTGGGCTGAATTTATGAAAGATTGGGAACAACAGGCCTTCAATGGTAATCTGGAAAAGAATAATGAGATTGCCCCGACTTGGAGAAGGGGGTTGTCATACTCACCCATTGATTATATTTTTGCCTCTCACAATTTGTTTGATGCTTGTATTTAATTTAAAATCGGGGGAGAAATGATGAATGATCATGCCATGTTGACTGCTCATTATTGTAGTCCCCTGGTCCAAAGGGTGCCACACATGAAACAAATGCTCTCACTTAATACGTCTGGGGACAGGTTGGTCATATTTAATAAGGGGTGGGAGGTCAGATACTGAATGATCGACTAGAGAATGATTTTGGATCATGATGACCAGGATCTCCTGCGTCAATTTGAACCAAATAACTTAGTAAGTCTTCTTTGGAAACTGCCCCCCACCCCCAAAATTAGGTTTGAGTAAGAGCAATCCTAATCATGCACACTGGTTTGACATTGGCTTTCTTGAAAAGAAAAAAAGAGAGAAGAAGGGCTCTTCATCTGTTAAACCTTGCAGAAAAGGATAAGGCTGAGTACTCTTTGGAGGTCAGACAGATGGACAACAAATTTAGGAACTGGATGAGATCGCATTGTGCAATAAGGCTACAGAAAGAGGGTGAGACTATGCCGAAAACCGTCTCTCTCAGAAACTCCCGCAGCTTTTGGTCATTAATAAAAACAATGTAGATGGCCATGAAACTATTATTCAGGAGCATTCTTGGGTGGAGCACTTTACTAAGATCTATGGCGTAAAAGAGTGCAAGCCACTGATTAATATTCCTCTGGATAATTAGGCCTTGTCTTATTCTGTGGAGGAGATTAGATTATTAATAACTAAAGCACCAGTATCCCATGCTGCAGGGCCAAATGGTCTATCGAATGCCATCTTGAAATCTAACCCAGATACCTGGTCCAGGGTCCTAAAAGCCCTATTCAATAACATCATTGCAACAACCAATATACCTAATTCTTGGAAAAGTTTTATAATAATACCAATTTTCAAGCATGGTGACCGCCTAGCTGCGAGCAACTACCGCCCGATATCCCTTTTGGATGCAGACAGCAAATTATTTGCAGGTCGTGTCCTTGGAGATCTTGAAGAATGGGCTTCAGCAAGTAAAATGATATCTAAATTTCAGACTGGATTTCGTAGGGCCCTCTCCACCTCACTCAATCTGATTCTAACCTGTCTAAATGTGGGGAGTAGAGCAAAGGGGGTGGGGGGCACTTTTTGGGGCTTGGGTGGATTTATCCCAGGCATTTGATACTGTAAATAGGGAGCGCCTTTGGTGGAAGCTGAAAAATTGGGGGATTCCTGAACCGCTGTTGGCAATTCTTATTGAATTACATCAGAATTCTACACTAAGAGTCAGACTGTCGACTGTGGGTGAGCTATCACAGCTGATTGGAATTCAGAGAGGGGTTCATCAGGGTTGCTTGGTGGCCCCCTTCCGATTCAATCTTTATATCTCAGATATATTAAATTCCTCCCTGACTCTTCTATTGGCCAGTCCTAAGATTGGTGAGACCAGGCTTTCTTTTTTAGTCTATGCGGACGACATCATGGTCTTGGATTATACACAAATAGGCCTACAAAGGCTAATGAAGGCACTGGGAGATTATGCATTAGCTAACGATCTGAAAATAAACCCAGATAAATCCAAGGTGATGATCTTTAAGCGCCCTCTGACAAAAACGAAAAGTTTTTCTTGGAAAATCAATGGTACAGTTGTACCGTTGGTGAGGTAACTCACTTATCTTGGTTCGAAGGTCACCCCATGCTCCACTCAGACCTGATAAGCATAGGGTTCTCGTATGATAAGGATAAATCAAAAATACTGCAAATGTATACTTATCCCCTTGATAAAGAACTATGTGGGTGAGGTCATACCAAAACTGCTTTTTGGTCTTGAGTGCAATATTCAAGGTTTCCTTATTAACTGGGAACGTGTTGAGGCAAAGATATGGAAAAAAGAGTTTTTAGCCTCCCAAACTCTGTTCCAATGACCTTGGTTCGATATGAGTTGGGTTTCCTGTCTCTTTTATTCTCCATGGAACTAAGATGGGTTTCATTGTTTAGACTGATCAAGGATCCCCCCCAACGTGACACTCTCTATGGGGATGTTCACTGCCAAATGATGAAGGGGGATAATACCTTTTTGGAAATGCTGAAAATAAAATGTCTTGATATCATCACTGCAGCAGACTCGGATGTTGATAGCCTGAGTTCCAACCCTTTGAGATCAAAGGAATTTATTAAGAGATGGGACTGGTCTAGGACCATTGAGGGGGTAAGGGTAGCTAAATTGTCTACTAACTTCTCCCTATATGATAGAACCAGAGCTACCCCTCCTACCTACCTGAGACAGTTTCCAGACCCTAAGGCTAGGATGAACTTTCTTCGACTTAAATTAAATATTTTACCGACGCTGGAAATACTGCACATACGTGACAAGCGTGTATATCAATCGGACGTCTGCCAAGAATGCGATGGAAATGTCAAACAGACTATGAAACACTTGATTCTATCCTGTTCAAGAACAAGGGAACTGATTCAGGGGAGATTGCAGAGGTTCTTGGACAGAGGGAGATGGCCCGACCCAAATGATTTCTGGGAAAGAATAATTGCTGGTAATGAAGTCTTTTTGTCAATGGAAGTAGTGAAACTACTTAAAGTTTTAAAATTAATTGATTATGTAATGGTATCATTGTGTAACAAGGAAATGTTTTAGCCTCCTTTTTGATATACTGTGTAAAAAGTCGAAATTGTGTTTGGCTAATATGCACAATAAAAAAATAATTAAAAAGGTAAGCCCCCTGGGCTTAATTGGGTCACAAGCATTTATATTACAGCAGAGAGCATAGTACGCTCTAATTCGGGAGGCAATAAGAAAAGTACATTTCCATCTACAACGATGTTGCTGCGTTCTTTTAGCAGCTTATGCTTAGATAGTGTCGTAAAGCCCCAGCATACTAGACCCAAAAGGGGACAAACTGTGGCCAGTACCGTTATGGGGGCATATTTATCCAGCAGATGCCACCTCTGTCCCTCCTGCAGGATCATCAGGTGGGGGGAAGTTGGCATCTGCTGGAAGAGAACCTGCATTCAAACAGCTGGAGGCCAGAAACTACATTGCCCAGCATCCTGAGCGTCTCCAGCAGTCTCAACGCTCCCAGATCGAGAGGATCAGGCACACGGGGCCTGTAAACCTGCTTAGGAACGCCCCTGCCAACGCCCCAGTGTCTGCGCATGCGCGAACACGGGACGTTTGTTCGCGCTCATATGTTCCTCCGGGCGGACGCACTTCCCCAAGGCTCCGGTTGGGCAGAAAACCTACGCGGGGCCGCTCCTCGCCTAAGCCCACCTTCTCAGGCCCCACGATCTAAAAGATAAGTGAATGATTCTTGTGTGAAAGCTGATCCGATGCAAGGGAAGCGGGTTTATACTAACAGTATACTCGCAGCTGGGCTGTGAGATACCACGGGGGCATTGTTGTGAAAGCGCTCTGGAACGTTAACTCTCGCGCAGAAGCGCATTGACATTAACCTTGTGTGGAGACTAATAACGCATGGCAGCGGTGATGCACTGCATGCAGGATAGAGTAATCCCAGTTTGTTAACCCTTCAGAGCACGTTACGCTTTGAACGCGTACTAACTGGGTTTTCTCCTGACAGGCGCTGTATGCCTTCCTTTCCCCGGACACTGGTGAAACCGGATTTGGGCACCGGACTTCAAAGCAACAACCAAAACTAAGTGTTGCTTGTTTATTTAGCACGCAAGTGCAATTCATGGTGTGAGAATCACAAAAGGGGGTCTGTTAAAGGGCAAAAGTGTGTGCACAGTAGCTGGAGAGCCAGCCCCCTTCTTCTGTATGTACTTGTTATTCTGAGTGTCATCCTGCTGGGATCTTGTGTAGGCATATGATTATGTGGTGTGATTAGCTGGTAATCCAGCCCCCTCCTACTCACCGCACCTGTATGACACCTTGGTAAGGTGCCTACTTTGTTAAATGCTCTTGCTCCTGAATCAGTGTCAGTGGGCCTGAGGAATTCAAACCTGTCTGGAAGCAACTCAGTGCATGCTAACTGAGTGGAGCGACTTCCAGGTGATGCTAAGTGTAACTAGTGAATACAGTGTCATTCAGTGATAGTGTAACTGAATAGAAGGTTTTAAGCCCCAATCTCAAGGGGATCAGTCTGAAAGCAAAGGTGTGTTAAGAAGCTCCAAGGACAACGCAGCAAGAGCCAAGGAGCATGCTTCCCCGATTTCCCCTTACCTGCCCATAACCTCTTCCTAACCCTCTTTCCGGTGTTCCTTCAACCCTCTAGCCATCCAATCTGTGGACCCCAATCCTCTTTCCCCGTGGTGGTTGCGGAGGTCTGTGCACTTTTGGTTCCAGATACCAAAACCATTAAGGGGAGGGTAGGAGTTTGTGCTGCTTCTGCGCTGGACTAGAGATCTACACGACAGATAGCACTTGCAATGCAGCACCTTCATCATGGCTGCCCCTCACCTCTAGGCACCGGAGTGCCTGCCTTGCTGAGGATGGACGTTCCTGATTGAGCCCCTCGCTTAGCAAAAGGCCCAAATGCCGGCCCGCCTCCGATGGCCCACCTTACAAGGCCCTGTCTGTGCCTGTTCGCACCGGAAAGCTTTTCGCCCCCCCCCCCACCTCCTTGCCCCGCTACAAGCCACGATGCAGCCTTCTGTTAATATCCTGCTTCTACATGAAGCTAAGACTGATAGACACCCTCACGCTCCTTTCTACTCCACACTTGAGCGATGGCTGAACTTTCCTATCTCCTCATCCTATCATCCTGACCCATAACTGTACCTATCCCCCCTCTACCTTCTACCTTCTACATCCTAATTTCTCATTGCATTCTGTGTTCCTCCAATGAAATTTAATTTTTAGCTGTAGTTTAATCTTTCACTACACTGCTCCCTGCATTCACTGTGATCAATGTTAAAGTCGTATCTAGGTGGGTGTGCTTTACAAATCTTGCATCCTTTTTGTGCACAGTATATGTGATCCATTTTAAAACTGTATCTTGCACCTCCACTTACTGCTCTGCATTGGTGCCCCCCCCTTAACTACTAGGCCACCTAGGAGTACGGGCCAGGAATGTGCAGTGGAGCCCACCCCCTTTATATTCTTTCTTTCATCTATCCTCTGCCACTGTGATGGCGCTCACCAGCTCTCCTATTTTCTTTAACTGTTACACCATCACCTATCCTTCCTCTCTCACGAAGTCTGGAAGGAAAAGGCACCAAAAAAAAAAAAAAAGGCATCCCGAGTACACACCCTAGTCTTTCCATTGCAGACACCGATGTCAGCTCTTCTTCGAGAGAGGTCTTCAATATCCTTTTCTCTGTCCCCTCACCAGATCTATGTACTCATCTCCACTCTCTCCCCTTACACATCCTCTACCATTAACGGTGGCACCAAGTAGAAGTCCTCTTGGCCGGCTTCTCATCATCACGTTGCTTCGTCAATGTCTACCACACAGGCACTATCCTGGTTCTGGGTCTTCAACACAACCACCTCCTCAACTGGATTCTGCCGTCCCTCATTACTTTCCTTCCTTCTCCTGCTTCTCCCCCTACCACTCTCTCTACCCCTCCCCCTCTGACTGGAGTACCACACCCCTGTACTCCACTTCAGAAAACCTTCAAAGGCACAGACCTCTTCCACCTGGCAACTCTTAACGTCCGTACAGCCAACAAACACTCTGCTGACATCTG
Source organism: Ambystoma mexicanum (assembly GCF_040938575.1). Taxonomy (NCBI): domain Eukaryota; kingdom Metazoa; phylum Chordata; class Amphibia; order Caudata; family Ambystomatidae; genus Ambystoma; species Ambystoma mexicanum. Next base: position 1,119,675,285 of record NC_090923.1, on the reverse strand, counting down.
CCTTCTTCAAAACACTGACCCCAACCTAGACATTCTCACCCTTACGGAGACACGGTTCAATGCCAGCTCAGTAATTGCTTTCGACTCCCTCCCATCTGACAGCTTCAAGATCATCTCCAAGCCTCAACCTCACTGTGCTGGCAGCGGGGTTGCCTTAATCTTCCCCAAGTGCGTTCCTTCTTCCATCTTACCCACCCAGCTCTACTGTTCCTTTGAGAGCCTGGTATGCAAGTTGGTCATCTCTCCCTCCTCCACCATGACCATTGCTAGCATGTACCGCCCTCCAGGGGCTACCACCCTGGACAATATTGGCTCTCTTGCCCCTGCACTCTCTGATTTCTACAACCATTCTTTTGCCACTGGATCTTTCCCCTCCTGCCTCAAGCACTCCCTTTTACGCCCCCTCCTCAAAAAACATTCAGCAGACCCTACCGGTCCAGCCAATTACCGCCCTATTTCGATCACCCCCTTCCTGGGGAAACTGCTGGAGAAGCTTGCCTTGCCACAACTCAACTTGCACACTGAACTTGTTGGTGGTCTCCACAACCATCAACCTGGATTCCGAGCATCCAGAGGCACGGAAACTGCTCTTCTGAAAACCTGTGAAGAACTGCTTGCATCTCTGCACTCCAACTCCCCAGCTCTGCTCATCCTTCTCAAGCCCTCCTCTTCCTTTGACAGGGTCAACGATCCCAACCTCATACAAAGGCTCCATGATCCCCTTGGTATCTCGGAACGAGCACTGGACTGGCTGACATCCTTCCTATCTGACCACTCTTCCCAAGTCATCCTGGGCACCTTCTCTCCTACTTCCTTCTCCTGTAATGTCCCCCAGGGTTCTATCCTCTACCTTTGGCTTGTTAACATCTACCTTGCTCGGCTGGCAATCCTCATGTCCTCCTTCTCCCCCACTTCCAGCCTTATGTAGATGACGCAACTCTTTTTAAAACTTCCTTCTGAACCTCTTGCACCTTCCATCATCCCTGAATGCCTATCTGTCACCCAGTCCCGGTGCACCTCCAACGATTTCTGTCTCAATGCCAGCAATGTGGAGATCCTTCCCATTGGGACCCCTGCTCCCTCCTTATTCCCTTTACTCTGGCCATCCTCCATGGGCTCTCCCCCTGCTCCTTCCGAAGCAGAAAGCTTGGAGTCATATTTGACACCGCTCTCTCCTTCCTCCCTCACACTCAGGACATTGCCAAGAAGTCCCACTTCAACTCTTCCTTATCAAAGCTCAATGGTACCAAAGCCCTGGCTCTCTCTAGGCTGGACTATTGCAATAGCCTCCTCCTGAATCTACCTGCTTGCACTTTGCGACCAGAATAGGGCAGCACGACTTATCCTTGGCCTTAAGCCCAGGGGCCTCATCTCTCCTGCCCTAAAGTCTTCACCGTCTCCTGGTTGCTGCACAGATTACATTCAAATCCCTCTGCATCAGCCACAAGGCTGTCTGGGGCCAGGGAGCACACTATCAGCCACGCTCTCTTGGTATGGTATTGTTTTATAAAGCGTTTATACATAGGCAAGTGTTTCAAAGCACTCAAGGAGGGTGGGAACATGGGGGTGTGAGGGACAACAGTCGCTCAGAGCCCTTGAAATTCTGAGATGATAATAGTCTGCACAGGCAGAAAAAGTGCATAGAAACATTTAACAGTTTGAGATCAGCAAATAGGTCTGACAGCGATTCTGCAGTTTTACCAGTGGAATTTAAGGGTGGCGACAAGGGAGAACAGACAGACTATCTTCAGGCACGGTACGTACAGATGGTGCAAGTGCAAGACTGTCACAGGGAAGTGGAGGTCCAAGTGCACCCGGTCGGTGGCGACTGGGATAAGTGAAGAGAGAGCAACTCCATTGGGTTATTTCTCATGTGCAGTGAGTGTGGGGGAGGGGGAAGGGTCCTGAGGCAAGTGCGAAAGAGGACTGGCGGGGGTGCCAGGAACCTGCGAGACTCTGAGGTGCACCAGGTGGCTAGTCAGCAGGCTGTAAGGAAAGAGGGGGAGAAGGGGAAAGAGCAGAGACTAGGTTAGCAGGGTAGACGGAGAGAGAGAAGGAAGAGAAGAGTAAGGTCTTGAGAGTTTCCAGAACTTAAAAAGACCAGGCTCAAGACGGAGGGTGGCAGGGAGGCTAATCCGGAGGGAGGCACCTGCTGAAGATAAGGATCTCCCTCCAAATCTCTGCTTGGTGAACCGGCTCACTCGCAGAAGGTTTGAGGTAGATGAGCCGAGGGCTTGTGAGGGACTTACTAAATATTCTCCCTCTAGACCTCTGTTTCTCTGGCACCAACTCTTTGTGTGTAAAGTGGTTTGCCAAACAGAGGGCAGGAGAGCGATCGCACTCCTCATCTGGCTCCGTCCTATGGAACAGCCTCCTGCTTCCTCTGCGTCCTGAGCAGGATGTTCTTAGAATTCCAGAAGCTCCTCAAGACTGTCCACTTTCCCGCTTCTGCATCCTCTGGCCCTTGACCTCCCACACCCAATCGCCCCAGCTTCTGGCTACCTCAGCACTTGCCTCAGAACCCTGTGGCCTCTGCCCTGGAGGCTTGCACTTATCCACCCTACACGGCTCCAGGCCGTGTAGCACTTATCTTACCATGCACATCTGTGGCTCACCCACGAGCACGGACACCCCAGCACCTACCCCTAATCCCCTCTTCCTTACTGCACTTGCACGTTCAGAATACTCACAGGGCAGATTAGGTTTGTCCTTTTTTCCCCCTTCATTGTATTTAAGTTTTGTGCAACTTAATGTGTATCCTTCCCATGTTGCTGCCCTGTGGGCGCTTTGAAACAGAATTTATTTACTGTAAAAGCGCCTAACAAGTGTACAATAAATAAATAAATTTGGTGTTCAACGACAGACCTCTCCAAAAGGCACTCAAACATCACGAATGTGTTTTCCTCTGCTTGCAGTTCATCAGTGTGCCGTAATGAACAGGCTTGGAGATCAATGAAGTTCAAAGTGAGGCTCATATTATGCTACCTCAACGACAAAACCATGGAAGCACCGAAAGGAATTTACTTCAGGGGGACATATGTTCATTTATAAATCAATACACTACGCAGCTGCCTCCCCAAACGGAAGCCCTTTGTGTTGCACTGAATTATTTCTGCCCGCTACCTTATAATATATTGACTGTATGATGGGGTGTGTGCTCCAGAGATATAAGATGGCCCCAACTGAAACTGCTAAAAAACGTATTTACCATTTTTCTTCTGCCCGTTTGCGCTTGTAAACCTGAGACTACAGTAGATCCGTTAATTTTTTGCTCTTCACATATTAAGAAACATTGTCCCATCCTTGGGGAAGGGGCCCTAAAAATCATTTTGACCCCTCCCCCATTCGGTCGGACCTGCGCTTACACCACCATCACCACACAATCAATTCATATAGCACAACCCTGCATTTTACATGTCATTCATTTGTAGCATAACATTGTGTATAATCAGCATATTTCTGTGCGGACACGATCACACCTGCAGCACCACTGCGCAGCCGCGCTTCCGCCTCTTAAGTGGTGCGCCACAGAGCTACCCTGCGAGACCGCAGTGGGTCGCAGGGCGCTCTGGACTTTTCCGTGCCTGGCTCGGCGGGTGGGGCAGGTGGCGCCTCTCCGGCGCTGCTGCACAGGTGTCTTAAGAGTGCGTCACAGTCCGACCCAACCCTGTGAATCAGTCCCACGGGTTCCCAGCAGGACGGGCCTGCACCGGCCCTGCACGAAACCAGCCCTTCTGACACAACCGCACCGGGAAATCTGGCGTGTAATGGCAGAAAGTTGATATGCAGGAGACTTTCCCAGGGAACAGCAGGCATACACTGCATGCGACACGGCAGAAACTGGCCACATACCGCTTACCTGACTGAAATGAACTAGTATCGTTTCCGTTAGCGTGAAGAAATTAAAGAGTAGCTCTGCTGTGCATTGTGTGCCAAGTGCCGCCGATAATGCCCCCAAAACGCCATCCAATGCCTGCTTATGCGTCACATTGCCGAGAATAAGTGGCACTATGCAAGGTGTGCAGACCCATATGTCCAGTTGATCCATTCGTATGTAAATAGCAACCTCAAATTGTCAAAATAACGACAAAAATCATTAAATGCTTATGTTGCATGATATAGTCACCATAAGTACAATGCCATGCAGCCTCACAGCCCAGTGGCCGACATCAAATGCCAAGCTGAGCTTCAAATGCCCCAGTATTATCATCCAGCACCAGTTAATGGTACATGTGCATGGTACAGTCATCAGACATACTGTGAAACACCACAGCCTCCACTGCTACCATCAAATGCCAAGTGCAACCTTAAATGAGACCTCAGAAAGGTACTATAAGTCACCATAATATGGAATACGCAGTACTCAATGTCCCAGTATTGCCATCTAATTCCAATTAAGGCCCATATCTGTAATGTGCAGCCTCACAGGACCAGTTGTTACCATCAAAGGACTACAGCTGCCCACCAGCTGGCCACTCACATTTACTTAAATTTAAAAAACAGCTCCCTACAAGCCCCAAAGAAGATAAAGCGGGGGTGCACTGCTCCTGAAGGTGGACCTTCGGGTACAGTGGACCCACGAGTTATATGCTTTGACTAGCCGTGCCACGCCTGACAATCAGCATGTCAATGTCCCAAGGGTGGTAACAAGAGTTTCCACCCATTGTCCCTCCTGAGTCTCATAGCGTCCAATATAAGGCTACGTGACTGAAGAAAGAAGGGGTGGAAACCTCCGACAGTAAACATGGCTCCCATAAGAGCCCCCTTCAATTTTTGGTTGATTTTTTATGTGATTTTATTTATATAGAGCTATACAAATACAGGGCTGTACAAATCATTAGAGCAAATAGAACAAAACAAATTAACAGGCAAGCAAGTGAGCTTTAAGGAGTGAGCTGAAACCGGGTTTAGAAGAAAGCGATTGAAGAGTGAGAGCAAGTGCGTTCCAGAGTGGTCTAGGGGCCAAGAGATGGAAAATAGCGAAACCAGGAATTAGCTCAGGGGCAGCGGGCAACAGTACGAAGAAATAGAGATAGAGAGCGGGATGGGGCATAGAAGGAAATGATAGAGGAAAGCGATAGGGAGGTGCGAGGCCATGAAGGGATTGAAAAAACAGACAAAGTTAAAAACATGACCCAAAGAAGAGCCAGTGAAGCGAGACAAGTACAGGGGAGGTAGAATTGCAAGAGGATAGTTAGAAGAGAAGACAAATAGCTGGGTTTGAATAGTCAGCAACAATAGTCAAAACTACTAGCCAAGTAGTGAAGTAACATCAAAATGGCCCACAGGGGCCAAAAAAGTGGCCCACAGTAGCATTTTACATTTATGGTTTGGGCATTGCCCTGTTGCCCTATAGGCTGGTCCGAGACTGCCAACAAAGGATGTGTGATTTGCGGACTGGACAAGTTTGTGGGTCAGTGCGTAGGAACCGTTTCTTCAAGTGTGATAGCCATTTGCAGGCTCGCAGAACGCTGGCGTGAAAGGATTCCGTAAAGCAGTCTCCACAAACTTGTTTAACAAATCTCATGGGAGGAGTCAATTTGTTTCTAGAGTGGGGCTCTGCGGTATCCATGGAGAGAATAGGTTTGTGCTGCTTTGGTGCGTTCCATTTAAAGGGACCCTGTACTCAATGGTGTAACCTCCAACTAAAAGGTATACAAGATGTGAAATTTCAAATGGAGGTTTCAATGAGCATGCGAAAATAAGATAAAAACAGTTAACCTTTTAAGCTTGACGTCGCAGGCTGCACAATTTCCCTCTGTCAACCTGGTCAGCAGAATAAACACGGTACAAAAACAAATACACATTAACTAAATGTCCATCACTTTTCCCACAAATTGTTAAATTAGTACAAGACAGTCATGATGTTCACAGAAATCGGGGATCTCTTGTTCTCGATAATCGGTGAAAATTATAAAAGGGCTGTGAGGTGAATTTGCTTTCCACGCCAGCAACTGGACATGCAAAAAAGAGAAGAGAAGTACACTGGCAAGTCATTCACGGGCGCCTCATAATAAGGAAGTAGCACGAATCTTTGTATGTTGTCCCTTCTCCCTAGGGGAGACCTTTCCCCATGGTGACAGGGTGGTGCGTCCACAGTACAATAATACCCCTGGGGGAGGTGGACAAATCTGAGAGGTAACCCCTTATGGGATTAGGGAAGACTACCCCCAGAGAACATGGTATACCGCATCTGGGTCACCCCATCTTCTAAAGCCATATCCTTCTTACACATTACAAGAGAATATGCAGGTAATGTTAAGCAAAGTCAGTCCAACTAACACAAGAAACCTAAGGTAAGGTTCAAGAAAATCAAACTTGCCTTCCATACACCATGAATATAGGTACTTGGAAGTAGGACGATTACTCCAATGAACTGTGGTGAGCGGTCTAGTCTTCCGCCATATCTCACTGTACCACCAAGATTCAAAATAGATGATGGAAACCAGGTAAAGATGAACCATCCTCCGGAGAAGGGCTATCAGAGAAGTCGATCCAGCTACCGTGAAGCAGAAAGAGAAGACACTGCGCACAGAGGGAAGAGAGACCCTGCCATAGCCCAAGATGTGGGAACTGCGACTCTCGCTCCCCGAATAGACCGCTGGGCATTCCACGATCCAACCGCAAGCCGATAGGAAACTCCGGGGGAATATGTGGAAGTCCGCAGAGCCACCACCAACGCCTGGAAGAGCCTGAACTCTACCAGGGCCTCGTGAGGAAGTCCTGTTGCCCGGAAGACACAAACCGAACGAAAAGATATGCTGGCAGATTGAAAGGGGCAAGAGGTCCGGGCAAGCCGGGAGAGGCGGAAAGAGAACAGAATGAGAGGGTCGGGCAGCATGAAAGCCAGCGAATAGGACGGGCTGGAACCCTGAGTGAGAGACAAAGAATACGAGGGTCTGGGACCCAAGCCAGGAGCCACAAGAAATCCACAAAGGGGGAAAATTCTTTCTTGGCAGGAGATTAAAACCAAGCTACCAGAGAACAGCTGTAATGGCCACCGCCCCCCCCCCTCTTTCAGCCAGGGGCTTCACGGGGGTCTTAGCGATGGGCTGGAAAGAGGATTCCCTCCGCGGTGGCAGGGATACTCTGGGCCCAGAGGCCGTTTCCACTGGCGTAGTCTCTGCCGGTTCCGCCAGGGTCGCAGTGACCACTTCGGTAGAGGCCTTAGCCGGGTGGATCAAAGCCCTCACCACCTTAGGTGCATCCTGGGCCTTTGCCTTGGGGGGAGGCTCAGCGCCTTGCTCCCCCTTCGAGATCGACCAGGTCCGCTCCAGCGGCCTACCCGGGTTCTCGGACTTCCTCTTCCCCGAAACATAGTGCTGGCTCGTGGTCGAACGTGCCAGGGAAGTAGCGCCCTGCTTGGCAACCGAAGAGCCCGACCTTTTCGGCGCTCCTGTGCCCGCGGACACGCGGTGCTTGGCCTTCTGTGGGGCCCCCGTCGCCGGGGTGCCCTCACAGGATTTAGAAGCCTGCTCAGACTTCTTCTCCTTCTCACCTGCTGTGCCCTTCTCCAGCCAGGTGGCGAGGCGGGAACGACGATCTTGTTTGGTCCGTTCCGAAAGGTTCTTGCAGAACGCAGAGTCTTTCTCCACGTGCGTCTTGTCCTCATGAAGATAGTAGAGACATCGCAAATGCTCGTCCTCTTTAAAACCGTTATATAATCCGCATCCAGGGCAGTAACAGCTTGGACCCGGGCGTCGAGCTCCCCTTGTCCTGGGCCATGTCCGTTGAGGTAGACCGCAGATCTTACGGAATCCTCCAAGAAGTGTAAACTCAACGAAAACTTCACCCTTGAGGGGCGTAGAAGAATTCCGAAACGGGTCCCCGTTATCGGAAGTAGAAACGATGGAGCTTGAGGCTCGATTAAACCGAAAAAATGAGGAAATCTCCTGAAAAAGAGAGAAAACGCAGTAAAAAAAACTCGAGAGCTAAACACGAGGACTCCCAACACTTGAGCATGCAGTAAAAATCTGAGGATGGCTTAGGGAGAGGGCAGTCATTGGCTGGGGGCAGTATGACCCAGAGATCAGTGATTGGTTACTACTAAGAAAGACAGATCAGAAACGAAACTGATACTGATTTTTTCTTTACCGAGGATTCCCAGCCTGATGACGGGGAATATTCATGAGCATGTGAATCCATGCTGGAGAAACAAAGCTTAGCTTGGCAGAAGAGCGAGCCAAGCTATCAAGGAACTGGACTGCGAGTCTGGGACCTGCACCCATTTTTTAAACAGAGAATAAGAGTGTCTGGGATCCTAAAAAGGGGGGGGGAGGAAGAAATATAAAGAAATACAGGCTTTGCAGGAGAGTAAACCAATCTCGTCACGGAACTGCACTGCAAGTCTGGGACTCGCACCCATATTTCAAACTGAGAATAAGAAGTTTCGGGAACCTCAAGGAAAGAAATAAATACTGAAGAAATCCATGCTTGGCAGGAGGGTAAACCAACCTGGTTGCAAACAGCACAGGGAGTCTGGGACCTGCACCCATATTAGAGTCCAAGAATAAAGTGAGTTTTATTTATACTACAGGGTCTGGGATCAACAATAAAAGACTGAAAACCTGGTTTCAATAGGACGCCAACTATTTATGAAAGAGTGGAAAAGCCAGGGAAAGGAAAGGAAGGCAAGTTCCCTGGAGTAATATTGTTTCTCAGGAGCCAATTTCTTAGCTTGTGAAGTGGAACAAGCAAGAATCCAGGGAAAGGAGTCATTACCTAGATATTGGGACAGTGTCTCCTTGGAAGAGAACATTTCCTTTTATTAATACAACCAACAACATTTGGAACATTCCTTTGATTGATTTTGAATATTTGTATCACGCTCTTGACGGACTGAACCGTATAGTGGCACAGCTGACATTATGAAGGGGGTCAAAAGACAAATTATCCCACCTTCAAATTTAAACAGAGTTCATATCATAGACAGATTGATAAACAGATTATCTAAACAAAAATGTTTTCAGTGCCCTGCGGAATTGATCAAGAGAGTCCAAGGCCCCAATCTCTCTGGGAATACTATTCCAGAGCCCTGGGCACAAAACAGCAAATCTTCTACCCCCCCCCCCCCACCCCTTGATACAAAGGCGGATGAGGGGATACTCAAAGGTAATTGATCCTGTGATCGTAGGTACCTGGACGGCTGATATAGGCTAATCTTGCCCCTCAGATAGCCTGGAACTAGTCCATTCAGGCATTTAAATACAGGACGTGCCACTTTGAACTTAATACGCTCTTCAACAGCCAGCTAATGTAGTGCTCGGCGGGAGGGAGTAACATGGGCCATTTTACTCAGTCCACAGACCAGTCTAACTGCCGCATTCTGAGCCCTCTGAAGCCTGTAAAGTTGGTTTACAATATAGTCCAGATGGGTATTAGTCAGGGCCCCTACCACTGTGGCTTGATCGTCTTGTGGGATGTATGGAAGACCCTGGCAAAGTAATCTCAACGAGCAGAAAATTGCCTGTGCCTTAGCCCCAAACTGGCCTTCACAGCCCAAGTTGTCCTGATACAGCCCAGGTTCTTTACCTTACAGACTAACCTCAGCTCAACACCCAAAAAATTGGGGATTGGCTGTTTTTTAAAGGCTGTGAGTCGATGTTTGGGCCCAAACAGGATAAGTTGGTTAATAGACATCCACTCACTGATCTCTTGTAGGCACTGACTGACCCTGGCAAAGGTTTCTTCAAAATTGCACATTTTAAAGAACATCCAAGTATCATCGGCATAAGATTGATAACTCATCCAATGACGTCTCAAGATCTCCATTAGAGGTTGGAGATATAAATTAAAAAGAAGAGGTGACAGAGAGGACCCCTGCGGTGCACCACAACTCATAGTAATGGGGTCCGAGGTAAAACCTCCAAGTCTGACACATTGTTGGCGGTATTTAATAGCATGCTCTGAAACTCTGCCAACCGTCCTCAACCGGTCAAGCAGAGTGGAGTGGTTGACCATGTCGAAAGCAGCAGATAGGTCTAACATTACCAGAAGGGACAGTTCACCCTGGTCTACAGCTTCCAGGAGTTCATCTTGGACCGCCAGCAAAGCTGGCTCAGTGCCAAACTTTGGACAAAACCTGGATTGAAAGGGGTCAAGAAGAGACTACTCTTCTACAAAATCCTGCAACTGCTGGGTAACTACTTTCTCCAGGACTTTACCAGGCCAGGGAAGTCCTGCAATGGGTAAGTAATTCTGAAGGACCAGAGGATCCAGATTAGATTTTTTTTTAACAAATGTGTTAATATTGTATGCTTCAATGTCCATGGCACTGCACCCACCAGGGATTTATTAACAAATACGGTCAGGAAAGGTGACATTTTCTCTGCCATGCGCTTTGATGCCAGTGCAGGCAGTGGAAATAGATTATCATTGGTAGGTTTCAGGGCTTTGACCAATGAGCATATATAGTCCTCCGATACAGGATAAAAGTTGAACCGCTTCATAATATCAACACCCCAGAGCTGCTCCCGTCCCAGGAAGGATTGATTAATGGTCTGTCCCAGAAGGTTATCGACTGGGAGCTGACCTTTGGCTACAATATTGCTCTTAAAATCTATTGAGGGAATTTGTTTGTACTAGTGATGTTGTGATAGAAGAGCCCTTACTAATAGGATGGCAAAACCTGGATACCATAGAGAAAGGTTCCCTTGGTTGATTACTGGCACCAACAATTTCTTTATGAAGACATTTTTAGCTACAAAAAAATTGCTTTTTTGTAGTTGATTAATGCCGTTTTAGCTCCATCAGTGTTCTCCAAGGTTTGATTGTTTTGCAATTTACATCCTGTAGAACTAATTTGCGTAAAGCGACTACATTCTGTGTAAACCAGGGTTTTGAGACACTTCTCCTCTTAGGTTTCAGAGGTGCAAAGTTAGCACATAAAGTGTCCATAAACTCAGTCCCAACGGTGAGGAAATCCTCACTGGGTAAAGTAATGTTGACGGAGGCAAGCAATTCCCTCATCTCCAATGCAGGGATTTTATCTAGTCTTTGCATTTCCAGGTTAATGTGCTGGAGTTGTCGGTAGACCCTTGATTATTCCTCAGGGAGGCAGTCAGGGGAAATAGCTGAACAGAATGGTCTGACCAATGAACAGGTACATTGTCTGTAAGGGAGGTTTGATTACCTCTCACAATAAGCACACCCGAGCAATGGCCTTTAGTGTGAGTTTCCCAATGACCGAAAGCCATGATTTTCTAGAATATCTGAGAGTTCTTTGGAGACTGGATGTTTGAAGTAATCTAGCTAGATATTCCAATCTTCCACCAGTAAAATCTCTCTATGTTTGCTGCCTGAAGTAGATACAAATAAATCTAAATTTCCTAAAAAGGTTCTGTAGGGTCCTGGTGTCTGTATCCCAGCACAATTTGAACAGCTGAGGTCGAAGACAGTTAAATGATCAATTGTCCCACTTGCGAGTCATGACCCGAATCCAGAGTGTTTAAAGGGGAGATGTGCAGTGAATTCCTGTAGATAACTGTCATACCGCCCCCATGTTTACCAACACGATTAATGTATTTTATCAGAACATTTTCTGGTAATAAATCGTGGAATAGGACCTGTGAGGCATCTGAAAATCATGTTTCAGTAATCAGGACGACATCTAAATTGTGATCCTCAATCAAATTATCCACTTCTGTTACATGGACACAGGCAGATCTGGCATAGATTAATGCTGCCTTGCTACCCAAATGAAGGTTTCTAATGGGCTTCCACTCATTGGGTCAAGAAATACCTAAAGCTCTAATTTTATTCAGTGTTCTCAATGTGAAATAACCCTTATTATTGTCCAGTGCCCTTGGGGTATGTCCTTTATAACTGTGGCCTTCCATAATTACTGTTACAGTCACCTGTATGTTTAACAGGGGACCCCACCTGAACAGCCAATGTATCCCCAAAGTCAAGGCCTCCGACCGGCAGCCTCGCCTAATCCGGCTTCGCGTCAGCACTTTCATGGAGTTTCATCATCACCTTTTGAGAAGAGACCATCCTTGCACTTTAGATTTAGGTTATTAGATTTAGGGTCGGAATTGTTGTAACTTGAATGTCGTGCAGATATGTGAGACCTCCGTCCCCAAGTGCCGCACAGGGAGAATGATAATTCACTCCCTATACAACCTTTGAGGCCACAGGTGGAGAAGAATCCGGGACCGCGAAGTACTGGAAGCCCCACGGAAGCTGTAAAGGAACGCAGTGTTAAGTACCAAGCAAGCAGGGTAAAGCACGGGTAAACAATAAACAGGAAGGATCTTACCAGGAATTGATAGCAGAAGGGATTCCGGGGCTCAAGATGGCAAAAGGTCCCGGGTAGGAGTCGCTTACTGGTAGTCACACCAGACCCCACCTGAAGAAGACCTGGAAGCCGGACTGAAACAAATTGCAGGTAAGGGTGGTGATGAGTCGTAGTTCATACAATGTTCCAGATTCTTTGGAGAGGGGTAATCCACAAGAAGTCTGTGACAACAATCCAGGGTCTAGAGCCAAGTGTAGCAGTCCAAGCTGACGAAACAATGAAGAGCGGGATCCAAAGAGAAGTCCGTGACAACGATCCGAGGTCAAGAGCCAGGAGTATCAGTCCAAGCCAAAAGCACAGATATAACGGGATCCAAAAGAGAGTTAGCCGGGTCCAAGATCAAACGAAACACAAGGTAACAAAAATGCAGGCCAAACAGGGTCTCCGAGAAAACAGCTGTGAAGCGCGGTACTGAAGTACTCCACTGCTTAAGTACCGTTTGATTCCTGATCACGTGATCGTGAGTCCAGGTCACGTGATCCCGAGTTCCGGTCACGTGACCGCGAGTTTAGGTCACGCGATCGGATAGAGCCAGCAGCACGATGCAAAGAAGCGAACCTGATCTTTTGATGGCTTAATCTCCATGACAGCTGCCAATGAAGAAACGGTCGCAGTCGTGACTGTGGAGTAGTAGCGTGAAGCTGCTGCTGTAGCTGTGTGCGAGCCGGTCTGGACCGCCAAAGTGAGCCCCGGAGGGTAAGTGGGGGGTGAATCCGGGCCGAGGGGGAACTGGGATCACTGGTGGGTCGGATGGAGGGCATGACAGGAATTGGGAAATTGTGATACGACTGAGACTAACGTTTCACTCGTTTTCTTTGAGGCAGGGAATCCCCTCTTAGCATTAGGGACAGGGAGGCCTTTTTTTCAACACTCAATTTACTTTCATATAAGTTTATGACCAAAACTTGTCACCTACAAGTCAGTGCCTTCCTTCTGCACCCTTACAGAAGCCTCCTCGACTATTAACTCCCTGTGATGAGGTTTCGAAGTCGCAACTAGCATGTTGATTTTGAAGACTTACACAAAGGTCTGACAGCTGTCAAGAGTGCAAGGCACTGACAACTCGGTGAAGGAAGGGCATTTGAAGCCAATCGGAGATGCAAGAAGTACTAAAGCCAAAACGTTAGCAACAAAGGACTTCATAAAACCAGTCTCTTAGCAGCGTGACCCTTCCATGTTACAGAACCACTCAAATTAATGTCTTTCTGTGCAAGTGAACGGACAAAGCATTGATGGGTGGTCATCGCCAAGTCCAGCATCTTGACTGGAAAACAAAAATGAACTTATTTGCTTCTTTCAATTAACCAGTCTTACACATGGAGGTACGCTTGAACCTTCTGCTTTCTGATATGGACATAATCACGGACAGTGCGTTTATGATAAAATCTGAATAGATGCCTCTTTAATCAGTACTAATTATTTGGGAAAAGATCGTACACATGCAGACAATCCAATAATCGCTCTGAATGGCAGCCAGGGTTTGCACCAGGATAACCATAACAAACATTCTGAGATTGTTGTCGAGGGAGGGTTGCATGCTGAGGGAACTAAGCCACACTAGCAGTTATGCACCAATGTCTTGGAAGGTTGCAAAGTGGGAAAATGGGAAAACCCATCTTAGATTATGCAGTCGGCGAGTCGCTGGCTCCAAGGCAAATGTTGAACATTGCAGTCCTAAAACTCCACAACACGACACAGCACGCCTTTGTGCCAACTAACATTCCATCTTCTCATATGCTTTCTGGGCATGTTGCTTTGAAATCTGGTCACGCACGGCAGAAAATGACAATGCCACAGAAAGTGTGGGTCGTTTGGTTGGTCAGTGATCACATGAACGAGACAGGTATGCAACCAACAGGCTCAGTCACAGGGATTTCAAGCAAGGGTTCACTAAATCACAAAGCAGGCACCAGGTCCTCAAAAGAAAATCACAGTAACCCCAATGACCATTGGGATGAATAAGGAACATTCCCTGTTCGGTCTTGCAGCACTCTTGCAAGGGCACAGCCATTCTTCAGGGTGGCAGAGAGAAGAGCTCTACAAAGATGTCACAACTTGAGCAGGCACAGCTTGGTATGTAATTATATAGTCAATTTGAGTTATCATACTGCTTTAGGTTTGAGAATGACTATCCTGTAACGTATGTTCCTGACCTATGCCGTCACAAACGTAGGGCCTGCGGAGTCCTGTTATGGGTCGCTTCGGCTCCTAAACTGCTCCATTATCCTGGCACTGATCTACAAAGCCCCATGACAAATTCTGTGATCTGCTACATTGTGGTCCTTAGTCCTACCCTCTGTAAAACCAAGAACATCTGTGTCTCCTACCCTCTGTGAAACCAAGAACATCGGTGTCTCCAATTGCCTTTGTTACGACTAAATCCTATTAGGCACCTGCACTGTACAAGAATCCTGGGAATTGTCAGCATAACTCCCTGAAAAACTACAGAATCAAAGACTAGTTCATAATCTGTTTTGGTGTTTTCAGTATTGCCTTCCCTCAAATCATGCAAAGACCACGTTTAGGAGGGGAGATGTAAGGGCTTGCAACTGGGTCAACTGCCACGCCCAGCCACATAAGCCATCTGATCAGTATCTCGGCGATTGCAGCTCCATTCAGACCCATGTCACAGTCAATCAGATCCTGAGCTTTTGGTTTGCCTGCTGGACTTGGTTACAGATTAAAAGACCAACTGGTTTTGTACAGCTTGCACGATATCTTGGGCAGTGCCTTATATTTGGACTTTTTATTTTTGTTACGGTTTCATTAAACCTTTCACAGTGTACAAATAGCAATTATAAAATGTGAGAAAATATGTTCGATCAAGAGATAAAAAGAAAAACACTAGATACATCTTCAATTTGGTTATATAGTGCTAAAATAATGAACATAAATGTAATTACTGCTATACACAGGGATAGAGACTCTCCAACGCATATTATTCCAGATCGCCTCTACAGATATATCGCTAAAACGCTCTAAAAACAGACACTTTTGGATTGAAGAGCAGAACAATTCAGGAGAACAAGTTACTTTCTTACCTGGTAAGGTTCTTTCGATGGGATGGTCCGACGACGTATTCCATATCTATGACAGTAATCACCACAGCTGTATTGCTTCGGAAAATCTTTCGGCGTCTGCGTCCTGCATCAATGACATCGATACGCTGTCCTCGAGGGCCTCCGTCGAGCTGATGTCACCGGATGTTATAAGTAGGACGCACGACGCCCGTAGCCTCAGTTATAGTTTTTTCCAGAACGTGTGGCACCAATCTTTTGCCAGTATGACCACAGAAATCATTGCGGAAACGTAAGCTGCAATCGCATGTAGCGGGGCAGGTAGGGAAGGAGCGATATGGCATACATCGTCGGACCATCCCATCGAAAGAACGTTACCAGGTAAGAAAGTAACTTGTTCTTCGAGGGGAGTGGGTCCTCCGACGTATTCCATATCTATGACAGACTCCCAAAGCAGTACCAACGTATGGAGGAGGGAAAAGAATTTAGAATATTGAATTTAGAATGCCCAATTAAATTGCATACTAAAGGACCGCCTTGCCAAAGGCCAGATCCTGCCCATGGATAGAATCTAGGGAGTAGTGTCTTACAAAAGTATGGACCGAAGCCATGTGGCTGCTTCACAGATGTTACGAATAGGAACACCCCTCTGCAGGGCAGTAGAGGCAGCCATACCCCTAGTAGAAAGGGCCCGTAAGCCTACTGGAGGGTCCTTACCCGTCAAGCGGTAACATTCAGAAATTGCCAAGATAATCCATCTAGACAAAGTCTTCTTAGTAACAGCTTGTCCCGAACGCCTTCCAGCGTAACCTATAAAGAGCTATCGTCCACTCTGACCCGGGACATGCGTGAAATGTAGAAACTTAAAGCTCTCCAAGGATCCAACCTATGGAGCCTCTCCTCTTCCTTACCAGGATGCGGAGGAGGATAAAATGCCGGAAGAATGACCTTCTGGCTTAAATGAAATTCTGAGACAACCTTCAGAAGAAAGGAAGGACGAACTCTAAGGACAACCCTGTCCTTATGAAACACCGTGAAGGGTGGCTTAACAGAAAGTGCCTGCAACTCACTCACTCTGCGAGCGGAAGTGACTGCAACTAAAAACACAGTTTTAAGGGTTAACAGTGTCAAAGGACAAGAATGTAAAGGCTCAAATGGAGCCCCCATTAGGAATTTTAGAATAAGGTTCAAATCCCAACCGGGCACCTGGAAAGGTGACGGCGGAAACACATTAGTGAGCCCTTCGAGAAATTAAAGGGCTCTTGAAACAAGAACACTCCTCAGACGAGCGCTTAAACATGGACAGCGCCGCCAGGTAACCTTTAATGGTACCCACTTGCAGGCCCTTGTGGGCTAACGAAAGCAAAAAAGACAGAACCACAGGAATGTCACATGAAAAAGGATCCACATTCTTAACCCTGCACCAGTTGCAGAACGGTCTCCAACGGCAACGGTACAGGGACTTGGTTGCAGGCCGTCTAGCCGAAAGCAACACCTCCATCACGTCTTCAGGGAGGTCCCAATCCTTATACCTCAACCTTTCAGAAGCCAAGCATGAAGGTTGAAGGATCTGACCTCTGGCTGGAGAACCTGACCCCCCTCCCGTGAGAGCAGATCGTTTCGGTAGGGAAGATGACGTGGAGGGCAGATGGACATGTTCTCCGGGCCCATGCTGGAGCAATGAGGATCATCCGGCAGAACCTCCGTAACCTCCTCAGCACTTGCGGGATGACAGGGCCTGGAGGAAACGCGTACTGCTCAGTGGGAAGGACCACTCCACCACAAACGCGTCGCCCAAGGCTCCTCTTGGAGGAAATTCCCACGAGCAGAACTTTTCGCACTTCCTGTTGACACTGGAGGCGAAGAGATCCACTTGTGGGGTCCCCCAAAGGGCGAAGATCTCCAGGAGAATCTCCTGAGCCAGCTCCCACTCGTGAGAGATCGCGCTTGGCCTGCTCAGAGCATCCGCTGTCTCGTTTTCGTCTCCTGCCACATGAACTGCCGAGATCGAAATTTCCTGCTGGATGGCCCAGAACCAGAGCTGCATCGCCTCCCTGCACAGAGGAAGTGTTGTCCGTCAAAATCAGGACATTCTTCCTTCGCACAGTCGGAAGAAAAGCCTTCAGGGCAAGCCCGACGGCCCTCAGCTCCAACAGATTGATATGGAGTCTGGACTCTGACGGAGACCAACGACCGCTGACTGTCAACTCGTTGGCATGAGCTCCCCATCCTGTGAGGGGCGCGTCCGTCACGATCATCACCTCCGGCCAGGGCAGCCAAAATGGAGCCCCCTCATCAGATTGACTTCCGACGGCCCACCACAGGAGGTCCTGGGCAACCGAGGGCGGCACCTGAACGGGGTCCGACATCCTGCCAAAGGACTGTGACCACTGCATCTTGAGGGCCCATTGCAGAGATCTCATCGGCAACCTGGCCTCTGGCACCAGAAGAATGCAGGATGCCATGAGGCCGAGCAACCTCAAGAACTCGAACGCCGGGAGACTCTGGGCATGTTGAAACTTGCGCACCATCTGCTGAATCTGAAGAGCCCTCACCTGGGGAGGGAAACACTGCCCCAGGGACGTATCGAGCACGGCTCCGATGTACTAGAGCCGCTGAGTTGGCATCAAGTGAGACTTCGTTAAGTTGAGGGAGAAGCCCAGCCTGTGAAGAGAGTGGCAGGTGACGGACAGATGATCCAGGACTTGCTCGGGAGAGCGCGCCCTGATCAACCAAACGTCCAGGTAGGGGTAGACGTGAATCCCCCCTTTCCTGAGATACGCCGACACCACCATGAGCTTGGTGAAAACCCTTGGGGCGGAGGTCAATCCGAGCGGCAGGACCCGAAACTGAAAGTGCGAGTCGCCAACCGCGAACCTCAGTTACTTCTTGTGCTTGGGATGGATCGGCACATGAAAGTAAGCGTCCTTGAGGTCGAGAGACACCAACCAGTCCTGGAGTTGAAGGACCTGGAGGACTTGAGAAAGAGTAACAATCTTGAACTTGTCCTTCCTGAGGAGCTTGTTCAAACCATGCAAGTCCATGATGGGTCTCAATCCCCCATCTTTCTTCAAAATCAAAAAATAAGGGGAATACCATCCCTTGTTCCTCTCTTCTACAGGCACCAGTTCTATGGCGCCTTTCTCCAGCAGGGATTCTATTTCCTGCGCAAGGAGCAGATCTGGACTCTTCAAAGAGATTCCCTGGTGGATTGTCGTGAGGCCTCTGCCGGAAAGGAAGACAGTAGCCGTGGGCTATGATCTCCAAACCCACAATTCGGAAGTAATGGCATGTCACTCTACAAGATGCTGCGCCAGCCTTCCCCCCAGCCGGCGAACCATGGGACCTGGCCTCATGACTGAGCTGAAGCGGCTGCGGCAGTGCCTGAGGGCAAAGAGGCAAATGCCGAGCGGCTTTGGCGCCTCGAGTACCCCGTTTTCCTCTGGTACTCCTACGGTGGCCCCTATGACTTGCAGCTCCTCTCGATTTACCAAAAGATGAGTAATACCGAAAGGAACCTCCCCCTCCATTGCTGTTCCCTAGGACGAAAAGGCAGAGATTGGCGAACTGCAGCGCTCGGCTTCGCTGCAGCTTTAGAGGTCTGCAACCTCTCAAGGCTCTCGTCAGCCTTGCTGCCAAAAAGATGTTCACCATCAAAGGGCATGTTGAGAAGCCGGGCTTGCACATCCGGAGCAAACCCCGACTTCCGCAACCACGTAAACCTGCGTATTACGGTGCTCGCCGCAATGGACCGGCTGACACAATCTGCCATGTCCAGACCCGACTGAACGGACTCACACATGGCATCCTTGCCATCCTGCACAATAGCAAGAAAACCATCCCGTTCCTCCCCTTCTGGAATATAATCAGCCGCTAACGAAATACAGTTCCACAGAGTGTGCGTGAAACGTGACATAGCACACACAGAGTTGGCTGCCTGTAAAGCCATACCCCCTGAAGAAAACACTTTCTTCGCCCATCCATCAAAACACTTGTCGTCCCTATCAGGAGGGATGGTAGGGTACGACACCTGCTTTGCTGGGGCCGTAGCCGCCTGCACCACCAAACTCTGCGCAGTGGGGTGTGTGGTCAAGTAGCAGGGGTCGCTACTGGCCGGGCGGTATTTTCGCGGCAAAGACTTGCTCACTGCCGGGAGACTCTCCGGAGCAGTCCAAGCTGCTGCTATCTTTCTCTGCAAGGCCATATGGAATGGCAGTACCGGGTCAGTTGGTGGACCTTGGTCGAGGATATCCGTCAGGTCATCCTGCAGAAAATCCACTGGTGGCGCCGACCACCCCAAGTATTCCGTGACCCTCGACAAAAGGCGCCGGTACGAGGACTCGGCATGGGTGCCAGGCTCAGGCCTACAGAACTCCACCTCCGCAGAGGCGTCCAGACCACTGACGTCGTGCAACGACTGACGCAGATCTTCAATCTGGCTATGACCAGACAAAATCTCGTCCGGTACCTCCTCAGGAACCATACCTTCCTCAGACCCTTCATCCACCTCAGAAATATAATCCAGAGGCTGGAATGAGGGCACAGAAAAAGGGACAAAGACATTCTTGGCCTTGGCCAGAGCCTTTCTAGGGGCGGTTCTGCCGTGCCACGGGTTACGTCCGACAAAGCAGCCTCGAAAGGCGTCGATGGAATCGGCATTGAGCGTGGCGCCGACGACAGTCCTCGAGAGCGGAGCCCCCAGCGTGTCCTTCGACAGCCCGAGCGCCGATGGCGTCGACGGCTTCCTCAGAGGCGGAGCCTCGAGAGAGTCCCTCGACAACATGGACGCCGAAGACCTCACAAGCTCTGATGGTCTCGAGGGCTTCGAGGACCGGGACCTGGAAAGGGCATGTCTAGAGCGACCATCCTTGTCCAACCGGGACCTCGAAGGTGCCCGGGGATCGCGACGACCGCTCGGGGCCGAAGGCGTGCGAGTGGCGTCTCTAGCACGGTCACGGCTGGCGGCTTTCGACCGCGCGCACGAACGGAACCCTGCGACTGAAAAATCGCCATCATCTCCTGCCGAAATTAATCCCATTCCACAGGAGTGGTATGCTTGTTGGGACAAGCTACCCGCAGACAGGCGGAGTCCTCGGACGAGGAAGGCGACCGATGCCAGCGCTTCCGTGAGTGCCTCGAAGAGGCAGAGGAATGGCGAGACCTACTCCTGGACCGAGACCCCCCGGACTTACACCGACGATGCAGAGAGTTTCCCCTCGAATCGTCAGTCGAAAGCCCAGTGGATCTCAACTTCCGGGGCTTGGCCACCTTACCGACAGAAAGCTTCTTCTTACACTCCCGCAAGGCCTTCGATGTAAGCGACTGGCAGTCTAAACAGTCATCCGTGTCGTGGTCCTCACCAAGGCACCAGAGGCAGGCGTCATGCGAATCTGTCAACGACATCTTGGACCCGCAGTCCCGACACTTCTTAAAACCCGGCCGCGGGGTGGAAGACGACGAAGACATCATGGAAATCTTACACAACCAACAGGTTCAAAGAACCGAAAGAACAGAACTCCGAAGAACCAAGGCGCGCCGAGATCTCCGAAGCGAACACGTTCGTGGAAAAAACGGAACTGAGGCTACGGGCGTCGTGCATCCTACTTATAACATCCGGTGACGTCGGCTTGATGAAGGCCCTCGAGGACAGCATATCGACGTCATCGACGCAGGACGCCGAAAGATTTTCCGCAGCAGCACAGCTGCGGTGATTACTGTCATAGATATGGAATACGTCGGAGGAACCAATCCCCTCGAATTATATGTTCTAGCGTTTCAATCTTGGTAATGTCTCCACAAAATCTGTAGACTTCCTCCTGACAAAATGCTTTAGTTTGTATGCTTCCAACTTCGCAAGCAGGAAGGAGGTTCATTCTGCATCTTAAGAAATTAGGACTCCAGGTCCTGTTTGGAGATGTTCTCAAATATAGAGCAACATTACCCACTTCTTTCTCTAGCAGAGTAGTGAATCGAAACAATTTATACTTCAAATGAACACATCGAGTTTAGATCCAATCCTTCTGGGTCAGTAATTTTCAGGCTCTAAATGGAGATTCCATCAACTCGGTATTCAAAAGGCTGGATGTAAGTGAGTAAGTTAGTACCCTGTTTCCCCACTTGTTGAACACTGTGCACGACTTTTGTTCTTTACGCTCCAACAATTTAACACATTTGGAATTAAGTGGCAGGTTAGACAGAGTAAAGCTTACAATTAAGCCAGTAGGGATCTTAAGTCCAGCTCGTATTGTGAGGCATTTTTACTGCATGTTTTGCCACTAGTGTGGGGGTGGGTCATTGCAGCCCCCCCACTCCCCCACCACCTTCCTCTCCCATTCCCTCAAATCAATACTTCCTGGCACCATCCCACCTTTAAGTAGTAAAAACGGAAAAATAAATGTGGTAAAAAAAATAAAATAAAAATTCGACCAGTTGGAGTTTGGTGAAAACTCATTAAGCTGAGATCCTCTCCTCAGTAGTTTGGGCTCCGATTTCAGAGATTAGCGTTAGCAGCTGCAGTACCACCTAAAAATCCAAAACCGAGCTCGCAATGACCAAATTCCCATGTCATCCAAATGATACAAGGGTGTTGGGGAAATGGCTAAGGGGGCAGGGTGTATGGGTGTGTGGGGAGTCCACCCAAAAAAGGTAAATGCTGGCGGGAAGTACAGCTTCATTAAACAAATGGGCTGGGGAATACTGCACTCATTAGTACATTGTTTGCAAGGTCCCGGATGTCAGTCTGAAGCATGGCATGCAATGTTCCCAGTGTGTTCCCCAGCCTTTCATGCAGCACCAATTTCTAGTTTCCAGTATGAATGTATTATACCAGAATTATTTTCCCCATCACTATTACAGAGGCTCCAAAGTCACAGTAAAGTATTACGGTAGCATTCCAATTTCCTTTGAATGTTAAAAGCACTTGTGCCAAGATAGATTGTTGCCAGTTCCTAATATTACTTCATGTATCTGTGTTGACACCAAAGTCTTGTGTATGGCTCTAAGTTCTTCTGTTCAGTGTTGGTTCTACAGCAGGAGAGCTCGTCTTTCTAACCTGCTTTCCTGCTGATTATGTCCGATGATTTGTAAAGCATTCCGAAGCTAGGTCGATGCTCAATAAATACAAAAATAATAATAATGTTCTTTCCTTATCATGCCCTTTGCAGTCCCCTGACCTGCATTTCGAATCCCCAAATCAATTTCTATCGTCCAAGTCCGAGATGCCAATACCCGGTCCAGCTTTCCATTACAATTCGGTCACCAACTATCTATAATTTTCCCCCGCTTCATTGTGCTCTCCTGTGGTGCATCTGTTTCAGTGTACTGCCTTTTACCAAGGGCATCACCGAGTAGGTGCTACATAGCGCCATACGTACACAGACAACCCAAGCTCCCTTTCCCCCATAGAGTTGCTGGCACACTAACAGCAAAAAGTTGCAAAATGTTGTGGTGATCTCTCAGCAAGCCAAAAAGGTTTGGTCGCATTCACTCGGCCAACAAACACTACATTCTTCCATGGTGGATTGTCACGCGCGCTTTTCATTCTCAACTCCATCTTTCACCTGTGCTCTCATCTCCTTCATGTTATCTGGTCTTCTCTTCATCCCCTGAGCCCTCACATTTAGCTCCCACTACCCTGACATTACAATTAAGGGAGGTGGGGCTCCTCTTTTTGTGAGCTCTACAGGGCAGAAACCATCCTGCACCAGTCACATACGCCAGTTCAGTTCTCACCTTAGTCCCGTCTTGTTACACCATCCGGCACCAGTCACATACGCCAGTTCAGTTCTCACCTTAGTCCCGTCTTGTTACACCATCTGGCACCAGTCACATACGCCAGTTCAGTTCTCACCTTAGTCCTGTCTTGTTACACCATCCGGCACCAGTCACATACGCCAGTTCAGTTCTCACCTTAGTCCTGTCTTGTTACACCATCCGGCACCAGGCACATACGCCAGTTCAGTTCTCACCTTAGTCCCGTCTTGTTACACCATCTGGCACCAGTCACATACGAGTTCTCACCTTAGTCCCGTCTTGTTACACCATCCGGCACCAGTCACATACGCCAGTTCAGTTCTCACCTTAGTCCTGTCTTGTTACACCATCTGGCACCAGTCACATACGTCAGTTCAGTTCTCACCTTAGTCCCGTCTTGTTACACCATCTGGCACCAGTCACATACGCCAGTTCAGTGCTCATCTTAGTCCTGTCTTGTAAACCCATCCTGCTCGCCCCCTTCTGCTCTGCCAGTCATCATATTTGACTGACGAATAATAAACCATTCCTCCCCAACTCTTTTGTGAATGCTGTGTGTAGACGAAGCACGGACTAGATGTCCACGTTGCGTCACTCCTGACACGTTATTTTACTTCAAGAGTTGGTTGGTGGACAACAGGCCCTAATGTGAATTCCTGTGTAGCCAACATGGCTAACGCAATGCTTTCTTAGGAAATATTTTCTCTCCCCTTCTCCCGTTTCTCCCTCCCATCCTCCTACAAAGTGGCTTCTCCCCTCTCGGTTCTTCCACCTGGTCTAGCATAGCATAACCAAACCGGATTGAGATTGGCCAAAATCACCTCCATGTTGATAAGGTGGGTGGAAAACGCCATCCAATACAACTGGGTGTAACAGTTCACATGCCCAGATTGGCTAGAAAGCAAGGAGTTCTGACCAATCCACGTCCCTGCTTTGCTACAGGGAAAAAGCATTTCAGAGAAGGCCACATTCGGCTCGGGCTCAAATGGCGCCCTTCGCCATATTCCTATTGATAGAATGATATGATAGGTTATTTATAACGCGCTTAATACCCAGAGGGATTCGAACCTGTGTTGCTGCGTGTTTTCTTGCTTCTAATGCGAGCACGCTGCCGCTAAGCTATCCTCCCGGGAATTGGGTTCGGCAGACTCTCCCCTGGTGCTCAGTATATACCTGCATACTGAGGGCTAGAATTTAAATCTCTCATCTCATATCGCCCACTACCCTGCTGTACACTCACGGTCACTGTTCGTAAATGCGAGTCTTAGGAAGTCATGCAAAGGGCAAACCAAGCACAGTGCCCTCGGTGCTGCGGGCACCGAGCAACCAAGCCATTTCCCAGGGGAATAACAAGGAGCGTAGAGCTGCAACTGATGCCTCGCTAGAGTTACAGGCTGGTTCCAGCATCTGTGCTTCTGAAACCAAGGTTACCCAGGTATGCCTGGACCACCCATTAATATCTTACGGGGGCATGCTACCTTTGAATTACATTATTATCTGTTTGTTATGCTAAGCTATGACATGTTTTTGCTATTTGGCTGCGCTATGCAACCTTCACTTTGCCCTGCCCTGCTTTGAAATGCTATGCCACACCAGGTCATGTTTAAGGTGCAGGAATATGTTGTGCAATGTGCGTCACTTAGGATCTATTTATCTATTTATTGTTCACTTGTTAGGCGCTTATACAACAAGCACATACTGTTTCAAAGCGCCCGCAGGGCAACAGGGAGGGGACAGGGGATGAAAGACAATTTAATATAACAATGATAAATAATTAAATTAATACAGTTCAACAAAATAAGAAGAGACATTGGAGACTGGAAGACTTCAGAATGTGCAAGTGCAAAGGGGAGAGGGGTATGGGGATAGGTGTGGTGGTGCTCATGGAGAGCAGCAGGGGAAGGGCTAAAAAGAAAAAGGGTAAGTGCAACCTCCAGTGTGGAGGTAGAGCCTAAGCAAGTGCAGAGGATAGACAGCGGTTGGGATGAGAAGATGTGGGGGTGCAGGGCCCAAGGATACATAAGTGTCCTGCACACCAGTCAAGCAACTGAGATTAGCAGGGGAGAGAGGGAGTGAAGGAAGAGGTAAAGAGGAAAGTATTGAGGCATTTCTGGAACTTTAGGTCCTCCTCAAGACGAAGAGGGAGGGGAAGGCTGTTCCAAAGAAGGGAGCACGCTGAGGAAAGTGATCAACCACCTGCTCTCTCTTTAGCAATCCGCTTAACATGCAAGGAGTTGATGCCAGAGGAACGCAGGTGTCTAAGGGGGTGGGGGGGGGGGTATTTGGTCAAAAGAGTTGCAGATAGAGGGGTCCCTGGCCTCAGACAGCTTTGTGGATGATGCAGAGGGATTTTAATTTAAGCCAATGCAGACTTTGTAGGGCAGGAGAGATACAGTTCCTGGGCTTGAGGCCAAGGATAAATCTCGCTGCCCTATTCTGGATTAGCTGGAAGGGGCGCATAATGGACAAGGGCAGATTAAGGAGCCTGGAGAGAACCGGAGCCTGGGTAACATTGAGTCTCTGGGGGAATGTGAGGAAAGGTAGAATTCCTTTGAGAAGGAAGAGCTGAAAGTGGGACTTGAGGAGAGAGGAGTCGGAGAGGACTCTCAGATTCCTGGCTTCTGAGGAGGGAACAGGGAGAGAGCCCATGGAAGAAGGCCAGAGTGAAGGGAAGAAGTCGAGTTCTGGCTTCCCAATAGGGAGGATCTCAGTTTTGCTGGATTCAGGCAAAGATCATTAGCAGTACACCAGGCCTGGATGGCTGAGAGGCAGTCGGGAATGAAGGAGGGTGCAAGGGCACCTGTAGGAATTTTGAGAAGATCTATGGTTTTGTTCCCAAATCGAAATGCATGTTAACTGGAATTCCGCTTTTGGTTTACACCTTCCATTCGCTTTTAGGTGCTCCCCCCACACACCCCACTCTTCGGACTTCGCAAACCCCTTTCCCTCCACCCACTGCATCTACCCAACCCTGCTCCCCCATCGCATCTCCCTTCCCAAATACAATCTTGTAACCAAATTAGAATGTCTTGGGTTTTAAAGGGGGTTTGCTAGTTTACATTTTTTTTTTTTTTTAAAACATATGCACTTAATCTCTCCTTTTTGTTTTTTGGGGCATGGTACTGGGTTTTGTTATACTAGCTGGTTAGATCAGGTTAGATTATATTAAGTTATGTTTCACATTAATGTCTACTGTCAAGTTCTTTAAAATCGGCCATAAGGTGGCATGCAGCACTCTACAAAACAAAAGGAGCCCTGTCACACACCACTCTAACCTACTCCATAAAGTTCCTAGCATGCCTCAAGAACTTCCAGGAAGCTCACCCAGGGCTTTGCTCCTCGACGAGACAGTTTAATACCAACCACATTCAAAAGTGCCAACAGCTCCTCCCAGTTTCTTTATTTTCTATAGAACATGACACCCCAGCATGAGGGTGGAAGGCTTAAGACACTCCTCTGATATCTGTCTCCTTCTTGAAGACTTTGACCTTGACGTTCTCGCTCACACGGAAGAAGTTGTACACTGCCAGTTCTGTCAATCCTTTTGACACACTCCTCCCCGAGGGCTACAAGATTCTCTCTAAGCCTAGGCCTAATGGTCTGGAGGCAGAGTGGCCTGGGTTTTCCCTGAATGCGTCCCTACTACATTCGCACTCAGAACTCCTCCTCCTTCGACGGCCTAGACTGCAGGCTTGGTGTCTCTCCAAGCCCCTTGTTGACGCTCACCACCATCAACAGGACCCCTGGTCCAGTCTCCGTCTTCCTCTCAGAGTGGTCTGACCTCACCTCTGCTTGCCTCAACCTCCAAGCTTCTCCTCCTTGGAGACTTCAATATTCACCTTGACTCTCCTGATTCAGCCAATGGACTCTTCCGCAGCCTTGTACTTTCTTTCCCTCACCATTCATCCCTCTGGTGCGACACTCAGCCGGACATACCTTGGATGGTCTCATCCCAGCAGACATCCACATCTCCAACCCTCTCACTACACCTCTCTCCTGGTCTGACCATGCTCTCCTATCCTCTCAACTGAATCTCTTAGGTCCCCCGGCTAAGCCTCTGCCTGCACTACCAGTCTCCTTCTCAGTCATCGACCGATGAAGCGAGTGTCAGTTGCTTTTG
Organism: Ambystoma mexicanum; assembly: GCF_040938575.1. Classification (NCBI taxonomy): domain Eukaryota; kingdom Metazoa; phylum Chordata; class Amphibia; order Caudata; family Ambystomatidae; genus Ambystoma; species Ambystoma mexicanum. Next base: position 1,119,648,098 of record NC_090923.1, on the reverse strand, counting down.
CCGCCACTTTCATTCCACCTCTCACTCCGGCCACAGACACCCACACTGACTCTGTCCTTGCTAATCTTCACCTCTTCATCACCAACACCCTGGATATCCTTTCCCCGGTCATGAGGATCCGCATGAACCCTGCCTCCAAGCGCAAGACCTGGTATGACTCCAACGTAGCCTCTCTGAAATGCACATGCAGAGTTGCTATGGGGAAGTGGCGGGCATCAGGCTCATCCCCTGACAGAATGGCCTGCCGCCTGCTTCAAAGGCAATACATACTCTACATCCTCTCGAAGAAGAGGGCCCATATCCAAGCCCGCATTTAACAACACGGGCAAACTTTTAAAATCTGCAAGATCGCCCCAATCCCACTGCAGTACCACCCCCACCCCTTCTCCCCTGCCATCCCCCACACTCTACTTCACAGGCATCCTACTTCTTAACCAAAACTCAGGACATTTTGTCCTCTCCCTCTTCCACACCACTCCACACCTCCTGTCTTCTCCCCCCAGCTTGCGGGCCTCCTTTGCCCCCCCCTTCCTCTTCTCTCCTCCTCTTTCTCATCCATAGCACCAGATGAGGTCTCTAGACAAGTCCTCTCTATGAATGTTTCCTCCAAACAGGTGCTCTCCTGCTCCTCCAGAACTATCAAGGACAACATTGCCTCCCTGGCACCAGCCTTTGGTGATTTCTGCAATCTCTCTTTTGCCACTGGCTCCTTCCCTCCACCCCTCAAGGACTCCCTTGTGCATCCTCTCCTCAAAAAGCCCTCTGCCGACCCCTCCTACCCAGCTAACTACTACCCTCTCCATTACCCCCTTCCTAGGCAAACTCCTGGAGAAGCTGGTCATCTCCCAACTGACCCAACACAGTGAATCTGTTGGCTGGCTCCACGACCACTAGTCTGGCTTCAGAGTAGCCAGAGGCACGGAAACTGCTCTCCTGAACACCCACGAAGACTTGCTCTCTAATCTCGATTCCAACTCTATATCCACCCTTATCATTCTGGATCTTTCCTCTACCTTCGACATGGTCAATCATGCCACCCTGGCAAATTGTGCGACAACCTTTAGAATCACGGGCCTGGTACTCGTCGATTAGTGAGGAATGAGGTCAACCAGTCTTTCCCAGGTTCAACTGGGCCCTTTCGCTCCCCTATCACAGTCCACCTGCGCCGTCCCTCAAGGCTCTATCCTCTCGCCTTGGCTCTTCAACATCTAACCTCTGGCCCACCTGATCTCCTTCTCTCCTCACTTCCAATGTTATGCAGACGACATGCAGCTCCTTCAAGGTACCCTCAACTGCCTACTCTTCCTCCTCTCTCATCCCCGACTGACTGATATACTGGCATGGTGCGCTGCCAAGGATCTCTGCCTTAATGCCAGTAAGGCTGAGACCCTTCTCATCGTGACCCCAGATCCTTCCTTCCCTCTGGTCGCCCTCTATGGGTCCCCTCCCCGCACCATCTTGTGAGGCAAAAAAACCTTGGTGTCAACTTTGACTCCTCTCTCTCTCTCCTCACATCAGGGACGTTGCCAAGAAGGCCCACTATCAGCAGCACCTCCTTAGAGCATTCTCCCTTTCCTCACCTTCCCCTAGAAACGCAATGTCTCCAGAGCGCTTATCCTCTCTAGACTGGACTACTGCCAACAGCCTCTTTCTCAATCTTCATTTATCCTCCCTTCGACCCCTTCAACTAGTCCAGAATAGGACTGCAAATCTTATCCTTGGCCTCAAGCCCAGAGACCGCATCTACCCATCCCTAGAATCTCTCAACTGGCTCCTGGTTGCTGCTGTGATCAAATTCAAGACCCTCTGCATCATCCACAAGGCTTTCATGGGCATAGAACACAGCTAAATCCAATTCCCCTCCCTAAATACCTCCATGCTAGAGCCCTTCGGTCATCTAGCTCCAACTCTCTGCAGATCAGCCGCTTCTCTAAGCAGAGAGTTTGGGGGGGGGGGGTCTCTTTCCTCCGCAGGAGCCTCCCTCTGGAATAGGTGGAGCCAGATCTCCTTAAATTACAGAAGCTCCTCAAGGCCCTCCTTTTCTCTTCCCCCTTCCCACTCTTCCTCCCCTGCTAACACCCCCCTCTGCCTCAGTGACTGGCTGCCTGGTTCCCTCAGAGGAATACAGGACACCAGGTCCCCCCTTTCCACCCAGTCAACTCTCACTTAGCTTGTCGACCCTCAACCCCTGCAATCTGTGGCACTTGCCCTCCTGAACTCCCCTTAGCCCTGCTGCCCCGTTTCCCGCCCTTCTGCTGTCGCCCCTCACTTGCTCCCGTCTCCCCTTTACCCTGCACTTCCCAATCCCAGCCTATGCATTTTGCGCAGACCGGCACTCCTCCCCATTCCCCTCCCTCTATCGCACTTGTTACTGCACTTGCATAATCCGACTGTCACAAGGCCTAGTAGGACCGTTATTATCTTTCTCCCATGTCCCCCCACCTCCTCCCATTTTGTCTTGTAGCGCCTCCGAAACACCATTTGTTGTATACCTTATGGCACCTTACAAATATCCAATAAATAAATAAGTGCTGGACCACTGCTGAGAAAAAGATATGTCCATGTACTTAAACATTTTGCACAAAAAGACAAACCAAGGAGCTCAGCCAAAATGAAAATCGAAGATTTTGGTTATTTTTCAGGGAATCATGAAAAGAGCAATTTGCATTTCTGACTGCTATTTAAATGGTTTCCAGGTCTACAGGCTGGTCAGATCACCATTATCTTGCCTGTGAGCTCAGTTTGAAGCACACCCACTTCTGCTTCACACCCATTCTGCCCCCTTTGGCTGTCTAACTGAGGGGCCCTTCACTTTTGGCACACTGGTGGAGGTAGTAGTGAGGGTATGTAATGAGGGTAACTGAGGGAGAAAAAAGGGGAGTGACTGTGAAGAAGGTGGGGAGAAGTATTAGTGGTACTAGTAGGGTGAAGGTGAGAGCAGCAGAGGACAGGAGGTGGGAGCAGTAAGGGAGTGGAGGTGGAAGTAGGTGTAGTGAGGATAGGGGAGATTAGTATCTGTGTAGGAGGGGAGAGCAATAGGAAGTAGGATTGCAGGGGGGAGGGAGGGATAGACAAAGGAAGATCAGATGGGCCGAGGAGGAACCACCAGGCTAGAGAGGAGAGGCTGTGAGTGGAGTAGGAGAGTAGAGCGATAGCGAGATATATGATCTCCATTTTGGATTCCCTATATTAGACGTTTTAAAATAGACCTCGGATCATACCAAATTACATTTGGCATATTTATTATATAACACATGATTTGCTGCAATGGACCAACCAAAAAAGAAAAAAAGTTAAAGCCTGTCTCGATCTACATTCCCACCACCTGAATCCGGGGAGATCGTCACCGTTACCCAAGGGACTAGGGAGGTAACTCCCACTAATGGGATAGGATAACCCAAGAGAAGAGTACAAGTCACCCTTCCTCCCCCAGACAACACTTATGGTGTATGTAGGGGCTAGGTTGAAAAATAACCCTACCCTCCACCCCCTTCAATAATGGCCGATTCTGCTTCTGAACCGACCTATTCCCATTCTCCATGGAAGACTGCAGAGAAGCAAGTAAACAGCCACCTAGAGGAGCCAATCAGGAGAGAGTATCAGCAGGTGCTGCAGAGATGATCTGCACCGAAGCACCCATAGGGGGTGTGGCCGTTGAGAGAATGCCAGAGGTGGCATGCCAGTCTGCAAAGTGCACTGGGAGAGTGCAACAAGGAACATAAGTCGAACAGCCGGAGCAATCCTGTGAGGCGGCGGGAAAAGGAAAAAAGTACCTCTGAAGGCCAAAGCGAAGCACCAATGAGAAGCCACCTAAATATCCATGCAACGAGAGAGCAGGGGAGGAGAGTCGCCGACGTGGAGTCCATTTGCGGCTCTCTGGTTTCATGGGGTTACGGAAAGAGAAGTCTTTTTGATTTTGAATTTAATAAAAAAGTACCTGTAATCATGCCTTTGTCAGTCTCCCGATTTTTAACTGATCACAAAAATCTCAATGCATCATTGATAAACCACCCCATCAGGTAGCACAGCTCTGGGTTAAGACCGGACGAAACAAAGATCATTGCCTATTTCCTGGTAGGAACACAGAAGCAGGATATGCTCCAAATCCTACACGTCCTCGATTGTACATTCACAACATGGGCACGCATGTACCTTGGGGTGCTAATTGTTTAGCCTGCATTCAAAGGGGAGGATATCAAGTCTGGTGCTTACCAATCATCCCTCATCTCGTGACCCTGAACGCAGTTTGAGAATACTTCAGCCATACTGGGGTCAATGAATTAAATAGAATGAGGCTGCAGGGGCTTCATAAGCACTAGCGCACCACAATGTTATCTGGACTAAGGAGACCTCATGTATCAAAATAATGTGATTGCTGAGGGGCCCATGAACACCTCAACAATTCAGCATGGTCTACCGCTTCTGCCTGCAGATAGCGCACAAGAAGTGCGAGTGGTCGAGGAAGGCCACATAGTGAGACCCCACAACCCGGCACATAGCTGGAGATCAAAATCGTAGTGTAATTAGTGTCCAATCGTGGTAAAACCCCGACTAAAGCTTGCCTAGTATCCTAGCAAGATGTTTACACAATCTTCCTAGTCATGTGGAGTGGTGACAAACCATGTGGCATATCAATTAATAAGAGTTATTATTCTAGAACAGTCTGGGTCTATGGTTTACCCTTTTTTAAATACTGCAGCCATTATATTGAGAAGATATGATATGAAGGGAGCTGGCCCTGCGTGGAGATTTTCTTTGCAACAACGAGAAGTACATCAATCCATCATTTAGGATTTGTAGTAAATAGATCTGAATTTGCATCATCGATGCACGTCTTCTCACCAGTTGTTAAAGAATGTATAACAGCAATAACGTATTAGGGAAAGTAGGGGCAGGGATCATACATTTAGGGAAAAAAACTTGTTATTGATGGTAGATATGGAAAGGGACACGATTATAGTAAAGATGAAGACAATGTGAATTCATCAAATACTAAGACTCGATTTGGCACAAGATTTTGAAATGGTTCAATACGATGATAAACCAGACTGTTTTTATGTTTTTATAATGCTCTCACACAGTGTATAAAAAAAGCTTGTTATTTTCCAACAAGAAAGCTGGCCTAGGTAATCTTAGAATAAATTTCACTCCAACAATGGGAGAGATTTGTATCCCTAAAATCCCATCCTCTTTGCCACGATGGCCCCGAAGGTGTTTGCGTTCTTGCGCTCAGCCACCTGCGCGAGCCAGTCCAGGAACTTACAGCCATCTATTATATAAGCAAAGATGTTTTTTGCTGATCATAGCAGGCCATACTGAGCCGCCATTCCCCACCATGTCAGGAGGGACAGCAGGGTGTTGTGGCTTTATTTCCGAGGAGCACTGGCCAACTATTTGATGGCGAAGTGCCACAAACATCCCCGGTGAGCAGGAGGGTGTGCGCAGGGACCCCAATCCTTTTACAGTGGCCTCAATACAATACACCCCACGGTGTTATCCATTTTATCCAACGGGTAAAAGTCAATTAGAGTCTCCATATGCTTCTGATCATGCTCCGGGCCAAATCCTACTGGGATGCATCAGATCTTGCTAAACTGGTACACATCCGCCAACACGTGATCAATCATGCTGGCGGAGAGACCATGCACCAGAGTACACTCAGCCAGACTATCCACAGGAAATGAGTCATTCCATAGAGGCAGCATATAGTGACTCGTCATTCTAACCATTGCTGCATCTTTTTTTTCACTTTCACCGAATGCATTTTTGCCGAATTTTTCACTTTTTTGCAGCAAAATGGGGGAGGAGGGACACACCACAGCCTCCCTTAATACCACAACCCCCAACTCCCTATATACCCCAACCCCACTTACCCTCTGTATTTTGCTGCCCAAAAAAAAAAAAAAAAAAAATGCACAAAAATAAGAACAAAAATAAACACCCAAAATGCATTCGGCAAAAGGTTGCTAGACAGTTTGCACCAGTCACCGGATTTAGAATTCCTGAATCTGTAATAGACAGTCCCTCCTTAGTCCTGAGGATCTCCGACTACATGCATTACATAGATAGTTGAGCACTGAAATGCATTAGTATACAGTGATTATGCGCGTTCATCACTACCATAAATCTGTCTCGTTCGACAGTCAATTTCAGTTTTTTTTTTTTTTTTTTAATGGCAGGAGGTGTAAATATATGAAAATTAAAAAGGAGCAATATTCCCAGGTCAGTCGAGCTATTTGATACACAGAATTCTCCTGCTTGGTCTAATCAATCCAGTAAGGACCCTATGACCCCTCTTTGGCTTTTTCTTTTTTTTTGCTGGTTCCACAAAGACTATACAATCTGGGAAGGGCTATGGCCTGTCAATGTTCACCACCTAAATTTCATCAATAACAAACTAGATCAAAAGGAGTCGATAGAGCCTATCCAATCGCCACCGCCTTGCTAGCTCGAAGACCTGAAATGCTAAATTCTAGAATTTTATTATGGTAATATTCTTCAGGGCCATCTCACCGTCTGACATTACTGAGAGTTAAAGAAGCGTTAGTAAAGTCATAGCTGAGGGAGCTCGAGATTTAGCAGAAATAGACTTCGTAAGAAGGCTCGATTTACAAAAACCTCCAAGTTTGGACATGGGAAGGCCAAGAAGCATAGGGAATTCATCACTTACAGGCCCTAAGGGAGAGGGGGACGAGGAGGGCAAACAATTTCATAGATGCACAGGATCCTCAAGAATTGCAGTCATAGTCAAACGCTGCAAAGCCCAATGCAAATGGCAGTGGACAAGGGTTCGATCTGGATATACACCAATTCCCTCCCCTGCCAGCTCATCCCTGTGCCCAATCAAGCAGATGCAAAGATTGGGATTAGAAAAAGAAACAGACTACAACCATGCCAATAAGGACAGTCAGATGGAATTCTTAGATTTAAGATATCCACTATTAAATTGGAGTCCCATGATCTCCTGTGCCATCTGGGTCAGTCTTCTCTTATAGGAATTTGCATTTTCATGCAGGCATCCTCAGAATCTATTCATTAGAAATGCTGTCCGGCCACACAGCACGAATACCTGGGACAGGAGCCATTTTCAGTCTTCTGTGGAGCAAATGTTTCTTCAATGGTTATCAAGATTCTCCATTTGCAGCATATTGCCGTCCAAAGGGGGGCATAACATTGGCTCTAGTAAAGCCACTCGGGCAGGTTTATTTAAGGAGCTGTATTGCAACTCCTAAACTTTAGATGTCCCTACAAGAGGGGTCAGGTTTCTGAGTGGCTTGCCCTTGGCATAAGGCGATAATGTTCCCTTAGGAATACATTTTAGTTCATGAATTTGTTTAATAGGGTTTTGCTTTGCGGTGCCCCAGAGCATAGGGAGAGAGAAGGGAAAAGTCCATCTTTCACTGGCTTGGGGAGCATTCAGATGGGATAAGTGCACAGGGGAAGGAGTGGGGAGAAGAGCATAGTACTTTAGAAGTGCAAAAACAATGACGAGGGGAGACGATCAGAGTAGTTACAAAAAAATAAAAAGCGGTACAGAGGTTTCTGAAGCAAATTTGCAAGGCTATGAAGTCTGCATAGTTGTGAATGCTCTGCAGTCAAGTTCATAGAATTTCCTGAAGAGAGCGGTCATCTGTGGAGGTGGTTCTCCACTTCCCTGATGGTGACCAGCAAAATGTTACAAAACCTGGAGGCTGGGTGCAGAAGGATCCTAGCCTCTGTGGAATAGGTGAAGCCCAATTCTCTACTATCTGATCGCTCTTGGAGTCTCATGTTTTTCGTTCAGAAAGAATTTATGTTGGAGAGTTACAAGAGCAGCTTGTTCAACAGTATAAGCAAGCCTTTATGGTGGTTGACACAGATAAGTATGGTTATCTACAACTCGGGCACTGGATTAAGAACTCGGGAGCAGCAATTCCTGCAGTTCTAGGACTTGTTCATTGTGGACCCCCACCAACCGGTAAGGTTTCTTCCTTATACAAGGTTCTCAATTCTACTAGATTCAACCCCCCGCCCCCTCACATATATATGGGATACATTACTCACCGTAATCGTATTTCTGATGCTTGTATCTGCTTAGATTCACATGCTGTGCATGGGCCTACATCTAGTGGAAGCTGCGGAGTATTACAGTTTGTTTTTTGAAACTCGAAAATGGGCGTCGACACAGGGCGTGCCAGTAATACTATCCCTAGTGTGACGTCCACTGTACCCATGATCCCTCACGCGTGTAGGACCCTCAGATTGTATTTTTTATGACATGAGGTAGCATGAGGAGAACGCGAGTACAGATAATCCAAGCAGATAGATAGAAAGGTAAGACTACAAGCATCCATGCGCCTTTTCTCAGAGGGGAGGAAGGGCGGGTCGCATGTGAATCTAAGCAGATACAAGCATCAGAAATACGATTACGGTGAGTAAAGTATCCCTTCTGAGGCTTGTGGAATCTGCTTAGATCACATGCTGTGCATAGATTAGCGAGCAGTACCTGAAGAAGGAGGTGGGATGTGAGAAGGGTCATGATCAAATAAATGTCTTAGAACCGCTTGTCCCACTTGTGTATCTGTCTGTCTTGGAATGAGTGTCAATACAGTAGTGCTGAGTAAAAGTGTGAATAGAGCTCCAAGTAGCTGCTTTGCAAATGGTGTCAAGGGGTACATTTGCAATGAAAGCCAGAGTGGCCCCAATGCCTCTTGTAGAGTGGGCCCTAGGCGTGAAAGGCAGAGTTTTTTCAGAAAGTGAGTAACACAGCTGGATACAGTTAATAATCCACTTAGAGATGGCACCTTTAGAGACGCGATCCCCTCTCTGCCTGTAGCTACGGAGACAAACAGCTGATCTGTTTTCCTAAGCGGTCTGGTCTTGTTTACATAGTAGAGGACCGCCCTACGCACATCTAGTGTGTGTAGTTTCACCTCAGCCGAGCTTTGTGGGTCTTGGAAGAAAGCCGGAAGCTCGATGGACTGGTTCACATGGAATTTTGAAATAAACTTAGGTGAGAACCTAGGGTGTGTGCGTAAAACCAGATTATCTTTATGGACAGTAAAGAAGGGATCTTGCACTGACTGAGCCTGAATTTCATTGACTCTTCTTATAGATGTAATTGCTACTAAGAAGGCAGTTTTGCAAGTCAGGTGTTTGAGACTGCTCTTGTGCATGGGCTCGAAAGGGGGGCCCAGGAGCTTAGATAGCACCACGTTAAGGTCCCATCCTGGTGGTGGGTTTGAAATAGGAGGGTGAAGTCTCTTTACTCCTTCCATGAAGGCTTTAAAAACTGGTACTTTCCACCACGACACCTTGTTATGGGAAGTGGTGTATGCCGACAGGGCTGCCAGGTGTACCTTCAGTGAGTTAAAAACCAGTCCTGCATCCAGCAGGTGGAGCATGTATGTAACAATAGTGGAAGGAGTGCAATCAACTGGGTTGATTCGTTTATTCTGGCACCAGATAACGAATCTCTTCCATTTGTCAAAGTAGCAGTGCCTCGTGTTTGGCTTCCTAGATTCTTTTAGAATATCCATACACCTCTGTGGTAAATTGAGATGTCCGAACTCTATGACCTCAGGAGCCATGCTGCCAGGTTCATCGAGTTGGGTTGAGGATGCACCGTTTCACCTTGGTGCTGGGACAGTAGGTTGTACCAGGCCGGAGGTTTGATCTGTTCGCACACGGCTAATCTGCGTAAGTGTGGGAACCACGGTTGTCTCGCCCACATGGGAGCAACCAGGACGAGCGTCATCGACTCTCTGTTCATCTTGTTGACCACCTTCCTGGAGAGGAGTTGGTGGAAAAGCGTACGCATACATTCCTGACCAGTTCATCCACAGGGCGTTCCCCTGGGAGTCTGGTTGGGGGAACCTGGATGCAAATCCTGGGCATTGTCTGTTTTTGCTTGTGGCGAATAGGTCTACCGTGGGGAAGCCCCACTGAGAGAAGATATCTTGTACGACTCCTCTGTGTAGACACCATTCGTGTTCTTCTGGGAGGGGGTCTCTGCTTAGAGCATCCGCTAGAGAATTGAGATCCCCTGGAACACGTTGCGATGACAGGAAGATGTTCCGTCTGAGTGCCCATTTCCAAATTTTCTGGGCAAGCTTGAACAGATTTGGCGAACGAGTCCCTCCTTGCTTGTTCAGGTAAAACATGGCTGTAGTGCTGGCCGTCCGGATTTGCACTGACAAATTTGGCAGGTAGGGCTCGAACGCTTGAAGCGCTCTGAATACTGCCAGAAGCTCTAGCAGGTTGATGTGATTCTTGGCCACTGAGTGAGACCAGCGACCCTGAGCTGTGTGGTGGAGATGGTGAGCTCCCCACCCGGTCAGGCATGCATCGGTTGTGACTACCGCCTGTATCTCGGGATCATGAAAGCGTTTCCCCTTTTTTCTCTTGTCCACCAGTTTAGGCTTTGTACAAGTGTTGGCGAAACGACCACTAGATCGTCCCACTGACCACTTGCCTGAGACCACTGTTTCACCAACCATTCCTGCATGGGACGCAAGCGCAGGCGCGCATGGGGGACCAGGTAACTGCATGACACCGTCATGCCCAGCAACTGCATTGCTTTGCGTACCGTTAACTGGCGACCGGACTGATATTGCAGAATTTGCAGCAGTATATTCCGAATTCTTTCCTCGGAAGGAAAGGTCAACCCCTCTTGAGTGTCTAGGATAGCTCCTAGGAATTGTTTGGAAGTGCTTGGCACCAGACTTGACTTTTTCTCGTTTATTGAGAAGCCCAATTCGAAAAGGAGGTCGATTGTCTTTTGAATGTTTGTTCTGCAAATTACTGGGGTCTTCCCCGTGATGAGCCAGTCGTCCAGGTAAGGTTACACCGGGATTGCCTCCCTGCGTAGGTGTGCTGCTGCCACCGCCAGTACCTTGGTGAATACCCTTGGCGCCGAAGCTATCCCGAAGGGCAGTACCTTGAACTGGTAGTGCTGACTGTCCACCTTGAAGCGCAAGTACTTTCTGGAACATGGAAATATGAAAATAGGCATCTTTCATGTCCAATGTTGCCATGTAATCCCCCTTTTTTAGGAGGGGGATTACCTCTTGGAGAGTAGTCATGCGAAATTTTTGGGGGTTGACATACTTGTTTGCAGGCCGTAAGTCCAATACTGGGCGCATTGTCAAATCTTTTTCTGGCACAAGGAAGTAAGTTGAATAAATACCCTTGTTTACCTGGTGTCCCGGAACGAGTTCTATCGCGTCCTTTGCTAGCAGATTCACAATCTCCTCGAGGAGGGTCTTCTGGTGTTCCAACGAGTGTATTCTTTGTCGTGGAGGATGGTTCCGGGGACGCTCTAACAGTTCTATGCAGTACCCAGCGGATACTGTGGACAGCACCCATCTGTCTGATGTGATCCCTTCCCAAACTTGGGTGAAGTTGGAAATGCGTCCCCCTACTGGGGTTGCGTGAGAAGGGACCCTGAACGGAGCATCACTGTTTTGGTGGAGGCATGCCACCCCCTTTGCTGGGACTGCCTCTACCCTTACCACGTCCTCTTTTATTACCCCTGCCGTAACCCTGGGTAGACTGTTGGTTATTATTGTTCCACGGTGTACCCTACCCCTGGGAATAGTTCGATCCTCTCTGGGAATTTTGGCCGCGTGGGTGACGAAAATTGCCATTCCCTCTCTGATTAGGGGGTTTGTTGGTTAGTTGGCCTAGGGATTTGAGTGTCTCATATTCGTCCTTGGCATTTTTCAGCGCGTCTTCGACGGCTTTACCAAACAATAGATCCGGCTCCACCGGTTTATCTAACAAAGATGCTTGGGTTTCAGCCTTGAATCCAGACTGCCTTAACCAAGCGTTCTCTTGATAACAGTTCCTTCTGCTATCAATCTGCCGGCGTTATCCACGGCATCAAAGGTTGCTTTTAAAATGCAACCGGAAACGGCTCTTCCCTCCGCCGCAACTCGTGCCAACTGGCTCTTTAAGGGTTCTGGGGCAGAGTCTATGAGTGCCGCTACTTCTTCCCACTGATGGCAGTTGTAGCTGGCCAACAGGGTGGTGGAGTTGGCAATCCTTGCCTGGTAGGCGGAAGTGGAGGCTACTTTCCTGCCCAAACCATACAGTTTCTTGCTCGCCTAGTCGGGAGGAGCTTTGGACGATGACAAGGGTGTTCCAGCCCTCTTACGGGTGTTAGTAACAACCAGGGAGTCCGGTTTCAGATGCCCCCTTATATACAGTGGGTCTGATTGGGCTGCCCTGAAAAGTTTCTCAATCCTGGGGTTCACTGCCCTGGTGAGGTTAGGATTTAAAAGTGAAGGGTCTATCCTTCTCTGAATAGACTTAATGATAGGGATGGCCTGAGCAACAGGCCTCCTTTCTCCCACTAACTCTTCTGCGAAGTCCCTCTCTTCTTGAGCACCCTGGGTGTCAATGTGGAAATGTTCTGCCGCTCGGGACAGAACTTCATTCAGGAGAGGTTGATTGTCGACAGGAGAGTCGGTAATCGGGGGTTCTTCCTCTCCCTCTTCTTGGTCCTCATCATCCCCATAGTAGCCGGTACCAGTTTGCTCTTCCAACATGCCCAAATCTGGATCATCACAAAAGGATGTATCCCCTTGATATTTGGAGTAGGGCTGTATATAGAAGGGGTTCGAAGACCGTGTTGGGGCTTCAAACCGGGACTTCTTACTTGGAGGTATTGGATCCTTAGAGCCTGAGGGTGCTGACCCGTCGGGAGTATAGGAGAGAAAGTGTTCAGGGTTCTTTGTGTACAAATCTGCCAATGAAGACATCCTTGACATAGCCCTGTCTATGTCATCACTAGACCATTCTCTAGAACTGGGAATGATCCTTTCTGGGGCTTTCTCCACCTTATCCTGACTAGACTTACTGGTTTTAGCAGGTGTCCTTGGGATAACAGAGGACTGGGACTTGTCTGTCTGTTTAAGAGGAGTGGGAAGTTTCTGAGGTGTGTAAGGAGGCCGAGACTGCTTCCTCTCTTGTTTCCCCCCCCCCCGTGGGCGGAACAGTGTTTTCCCTGTTTTTTCGGCCCTCCGGAGCCTTCCGACGCCTGGCGTCGAGGTTCGGGGGTGGTGTCCCTATCTTTAGCACGTGGAGGTAGTGACTCGGGAGCTGCCGTTACGCGGTCTGTGGGCGCCAACTCCTGGGAGTGCGGTCTGGGGATGGAAGTCGGCTTCGTCTTCAGACGATCGAACTTCCGTTACACTGGGGAGCGAGGCACTCTTGGCAACAGTGGATGATTGCCTGGAGTCATGCGGGGATCTAGATCGAGAACGCCCAGAGGACACCGAATCGGACCGTTCTCTATATGCCTCTTTCCGAGAACTCGACGTGCGCGTCGAATCTCGGTTGGACTTCATGTGCTTTGTGTAAGTGCTGTGGGTAGCGCTTGTGTCGCCGGGGGTCTTCCCCATAGCCGCCCTGCCGGATGGCCTTCCGAGGTCGGGGACTTGTGCTTGGCTGTCTCTTGACGCGGCGTTGCCCTCGCCGTCTGAAAGTACGGCGTCGCTGCCATCGGTGAAGGCGCCCTCCGCTGCCATGGCCTCCTGACGCCTGGCGTGGTGGGCCCAACGCTTGATCGAACGGTCCTTAAGTGTTTTCGGTTTAAACCTACTACACGCTCTGCAGTTCGCCTCGGGGTGGTCCCTCGGCAAGCAGAGATTGCACGTGGCATGCCTGTCGACCCAAGGGTACTTGCGGTTGCACTTGGGGCAGAATTGGAAAGGGGTACCCCCCCCATAAGCACCTTGTGGCAGCGGGCTAGTAAGTGTAGGAATATATAAGAATGTACCTATATACCAAAAGAGTGTAGAGTATGTCCACCCCCCACTCTCCCTACTTGCAGGGCTGAGGCCAGAGGCCTTCCAAGGCCCAGGCCGGGGCCGGAGGCCTTCCGAGGCCCAAATCCGTTGTGCAGCTGTCGACAGTCTAATTCTTCTACGGGCAGAAGTCGAGTGTAGAAGTTCGGTGACTCGACGTTGGGGTGGAGAAATGGGTAAATATAACAATATTTTGCAAAAGTATGGCTAAGGCCCGGGAACTCCGCGAAATGCTTCCGACCAGTATGGCGGAAAAAAACAATCTGAGGGTCCTACACACGTGAGGGATCATGGGTACAGTGGACGTCAGTCACACTAGGGATAGTATTACTGGCACGCCCTGTGTCGACCCCCATTTTCGAGTTTCGAAAAACAAACTGTAATACTCTGCAGCTTCCACTAGATGTCGGCCTATGCACAGCATGTGATCTAAGCAGATTCCACAAGCCTCAGAAATATATATGGTCAACTGTGGATTGGGGTGGGGTGGGACATGGGAAAGCCCTTAAACGACCTATCCTAGTATAATATTTAGACAAGGGTGGGGAAATGGTTCATGTCGGTTCAGCTGAAGCAGAACCATTTCAAATTTATGGTTAGATGGTACCTCACCCCGGAACGTTTGAATAAGATGAACCCAATGCACTCCCCGACATGCTAGAGATGCTCCAGCTCCCCGGGTACCTTCTTCCACATGTGGTGTACATGTCCAATTATCCAAGTGTTTTGGATGGAGGTGTTGGCCCAAATTCTGGTGGCAGACCCCAGGTGGTGTTACTGGGTGATGAAGACCTGCAAGGGCAATACAAATTAGAGGCTAAAACCACTAAGCTGATAACCCATTTTTTGGTAGCGGCAAGGCTGGTCGTAGTGAAAAATTGGAAGTTCCCGACTATCCCAGGCATAAATATAGGTGACCAAGGGTATGGTTAGTGGCCGCAATGTGTAAAATAGATGCAGCGCTTAAGGGAGAGATGACGCAGCACCTTGTGTAATGGGGATCCATTATTACATTTGCGAGTCAGCATGGTAACCCTGTAATATACCATGAACCTCATGAGAGGGCAGCCTTCTCACTGATATTACATCCACATTTTATGCTTGGTGCTCTAATGACCTCCACACTGTACTTTGTGATTCATTTGGACTTTTAGCTTATTATTTCCATGAAATATTTATGTAGCAATCTCAATATGTGCCATTTCTGATGAAAGTTTTTGTCGTATGCTCCTTCCGCAGAGGTTGTATGCGGCAGGGAGGACTGTGGTACCATTTGTTTTGAGCTTTAATAAAATTTAAAAGAGAAAAAAAGAAAAAAAGAAGGAAAGAAGGAAAAAAAAACTAAAAAAAGGCAGAACTATCCAGGGTTGTCGTGATCAGATTTGAATCACCCCTCCTTTGGTTCACGGCTATGCGCCATTTGATGTTAGGGATTTTTATTTCCCCTTCTAAACTACAAATGGTTAGGTGCACTCTGGACCAATTCTACATTATGCTGGTGCAGGGAGCATTTTCATACTCTCCACATTAAGGATCCCTTGGTGGCCACACTTACTTTCTCCCCCCAACCCCCCGACTTGTTATACAAACTGTTACCCCATGACACACACATCTCTTCACCTCACCCTGAACTCTCTATGCTGCTAGTGCTGTCCTCAGTGCACTGAAGCATTAATTTTGCTTCACTGCTAGCCACGTTTGTGGTTATCTCAGCCGCAATAGCCTTCCCAGTTACCCGCTGACAAATACTGGCAGGTTAACGATCACTATTTAGCGCAGGACTCTGCCAAGCCCTCGTACCCTTTAATGGCCATTATGCATGCACTGATACTAGCACCTCCTAACTTTCCCGTACTACAGACCATCCAAGGGCGTTCAAACCTACATCTCGTTCGGACCATACCCATGTGCAAAGGCGCTATACAAATGACAAAATGAATTTACAAAAATTGTGAAAGCCAGAGAGAAGGAGCAACGTTAAATTGCCTGTACTACGAGATGGTGGCCGATCAGGCGAACCAGTGCTGGCGTTTCAGCATGCCCTTCCTTAGAGGAGAAATGTCTATTTGCATATCAATCTGGTCCCGCCCATAAAGAACAGTCATGCATTAAAATGAACAAGGGTACCACTGGCAAACCCCGACAGGGCTTCCTCCTCAATGGGTGCCATCAGAGAGGTGCAGCTAAGGTGCTTAAATTCCAGTGTTCTAAGGGGATTCCCATTCTGAGGGTTTGGCTCACACCTACCTCTTACCTCCCCTCCCCAATCTCTGCTACCTCCAGTAACAAATGCTTAGAAACTACTCTGGGGTGTTTTATCCCCCTTCACTATTATTATGATCCCTCCACAATCCACACCACATCTTTTTTTAAATTGTATTTTTTTACAACGTGCCTAATACCATGCCCGATTTCCGTTTATAAGCGTGGATCCGGTATTCGAACCTCTGTTGCTCTGCATGGTCTTGCTTCCCAACACCAACACGTCGCCCCTGCGCTATCCTCTGTTCACATTATATCATGCCCCCCCTTTATATTTTACTCGCAGCATCCTTTGCTGGGCTCTTATACATCCCGCCAACGAATTACACGATCTACTCTTGGCTTTACCGCTTACAGATACCACATGGATGCCTTTCACCTTCACCTCTCTCTGTGCACGTGTTTTCCCTCCTCCCATGTTCGTTCTTTGAGAACATTCAATTAGCCTCCCAAACTGAAATCGGGGCCCCTGCAGCTATCAAGAAGCATCTTCCCAGAAAGAAAGAACCAACAAACCCAGTTCTGGACATGCAAACTACCCGCGTTATGTGCCTCCCTACAGACCCCATAACCATGGCCATGGTTTTTATCGATTTCTATTTTCTTGCATTTATAAAGCACAAGGTTGCTTCCATCAGCATCTTAGCAGTGGTAGGATTAGGAGCTGATAAGATATTCACGTCACTGAATTAATTAGAGTTTGTCGCCTGGATAGAAAAAAGCCAAGCTTTGTTTTGGAGGGCGGGTTTCATAAGGTAGGTGTAGACCTAATGATTACCAGGCCAGGCAGAGTCCCACAGCCTGGTTGTTTAATTTGAAATCATCCAACCTCTAGTAAACGGTGTCAAAAAGTACAAGGCTTGACGAGCTATGTAGTAGAGGGATGGGTTCCTCATCAAGGAACGTGCAGTTTAAGCATGTTTTGTTGAAACAAAGGAGGAGGGCTGGTCACCATAAAAAGGCAGAGTGAGACGAATGTCGAATTATTACTATTAACCCGTGAAGTGGTCAGAAAGCTGGTCATACATGGAATTATGGTCTCTCCTTGCAGAGCAAGTTTGGGAATTGTTAACTCGGGAAGCCCTAGGAGGATTGCATTGCAATAGTCTGATTGACAAAAAGCATGATTTGAGCATTCTCCTAGTTCCTATGGTAGTCTCCGGAGAAGCTTCAGTTTGGAAAAACCTTGCTTGGACAATAGCTCACATCTCTGGTGTCAATGTCAGCGCTACGTCAAAATTCACTTGCAGGTTTTTCCACTGCCAGCACCATTCACGGGCATGATCCCACAAGTGAGTGTCCAGAAATGATGTTTCCATAGGCCGATGTCACCATTAAGTTAAATAAGTTTTAATTGTTTGGGACATCAACTGAAACTTGCTTTTGTGCAAGCTTTGCCGTGTCCACGTCCTGGGGTGGCCTGCCCAGTTGCCAGGGACATGCAAAAGCACGTCCTCAAAGCTTTCAGTTTAAAAGCAGCTGCGGCACTGCACAATGTTTTGCAGTAGTAAATTGCCCGCACCATTTGTCTTGGCATCATCTAGTTTGTTAAGATTTCGAGTACCAGCAGTAGTGATGAAAAGGAGTAAACCAAATTATTCCACCAGCCTTGCTGAAGGAGAGACATAACTAGTCAGAGGTTGTTCGTCAGCTTTAAAGGGCCCCAGGTTCATGGTCTGGCGGTGACTATGCCTGATCGTCACCAGTTCACTATTATTCTCCGAAACCCCAAATCTTGGCGGGGGGTCTAGGCGCACCATGGTCCACCATATGAAATGTGCCCGACAATTCTAGCAGCAGCAAAGCTGTAGGGCCGCCCTCATCCATCAATCTCCTCGATGACTCCCCCTCTAGGACAGTCTCTGTTCTCATTCCCCCTATATAGAAGTTGCTTTTCCTCAGCAAAGCGCAGCTTTCGATCAAGCAGTATCCCCAGGTATGTAAAGGGAGAGGTTGAGTACAAATTGGATACGTTTTAAGGGTCAAGAGTTCTTTTTCAATATATCACTATTAGAATTGTGTGCACCTGGTGTTATATGGCGAAATCTGCAACAATATGATGTTTTTCTGACATCTTTTGTCGTAAACGTTCTAACGCCACACTTTGCAAAACAGTAAAACTAACAAATAAGCTAGTCACTGAACATTTAAGGGGATGGGCTAGAATTATACATGCCCAACATCTTATCCAAAGTGAAAGAGTGCAGTAAGGGCCAAATAACTTCTGAGGTCAAAGGAAAATAATTGCCTACCAGACCAAAGTGGCTAGAATGGCAGAAAAGGAATTCAGTACCCACTTTGATAAACTGTGGGACCAGGTCAAGTGGCTGCATCTGCCAGAGTTGAAGTCTGAGTGGTTGCTGTAGGAGCAGGGATACTTCTTACACAGCCGGCTGGCCAAATGGTGGCCCTTCAAGCTATTTGCTCTGGCACCCTGGCCTCACCTCTGTTCTGGCTCTGCCGCCCACTCCAGGAACACCAGTGATGGAGCTGATAACAGGCCTGCCTCCAGAGCTAATCACTTGCCGAACCCATGAAATCTATTTAATTCACCATCAACTTTGACTTTAGAATGAAGGCAGAAGGTCATATATAACCTGTTCGGCTGAGCAGCTAAAGAATTTCAAAAAGATCCCATGAGTCAGGAAGATAAAAACTGAAGAAAGAAAACAAGGATTGAAAAAAACAAGTTATGTTGACTTATAACACACACAGCTACCATTTGCATGGTCTCTTGGCACTCACGTGGCTCTGTAAGAAAGTTGGTGGGTAGATTAGTGAGGGAAGAGGGATAGGGTACAGGCTGTGCTCTTCTGTTGTCAAATAAGTCACAAATCAGTGTAATTATAGTTATAAAACATCAAAGTCCCAAATATGAAAGAAATAGAATCGTGTTTCAGCGACTTCCACACAATATTATGCCGTTCATGATTGCAAAATAGATACCAAAGTGAAATCGTGTGCACAATGTGGAACATCATGTGGTTATCAAAATCACCAGTTCATTTACATATTACAATTGGTGGTAGTCCAAAACGTAAATATGGTACATACGTGCCATCAGAAGGGTTGCATAAAATTGTGTGGAATACACCGAGGCACGATTCTATTGCTTTGATATTTGGAACTTTGATGTTTTATAACTATAATTACACTGATTTGTTACTTATTTGATAACAACCGCACAGGCCCTGATGAAGGACAGTGTGGTCCGAAATGCATTGGCCACAGTGAATGCATCTGCACAGAGTTGCACTTAAATTCAACTGAAGACTAAATCACCCACTTGGAGTGAAGCAACGGAGTTTGATTTTTCAATTTCACGAAGTACTACTAACTTTTATACAAGTAGATTTTTGGCAAATGGGAGTGCAGCCCACACCGTTGGCTCAATAGCCAAGGTCTTTTTTCCATTCTTTATGTGTGCTCTGACACAGAGGCACCTTTTTACTGGGTTTGCACCCCACACAGACATATGTGCTTGATATAAAAATCAAAACACTTTATTCGAAGTAATTGCTGTGCACACCCACTCCCCTCTCAAGCCCTTTCCCACCCGAACCTGGGTCGGCATTGAGTCCTGCACCATCCCATCCTGCGGCATGACCCTCTTCGTGCATGCGATTTCCCCCTGCTGATCACATTGATCATTGTAAAGCATTAAGTGCTTGCTTTAGCTTTTACTTGAAAAGCGAAGATGATGACGATGAACACTATCACCTACCACCCTCCTGGGTATGGACAGATGCTCCTATTCAGTGACATCAATATGTGCCGTGATAAGGTTAGAGCCCAGACACCTTCCCAGTACATGGCAGGGTCTCAGCAAAGTGGCCCAACTGCCTCAAGGCCAGAGCTGTGAGCTACCCTGTGGCAGCCCCCTTGTAGGATTAGATCAAGCCCCCAACCCCCGAGAATGAGGACTTCTTCAGTGATCCATGCGCCTACTCTCGTGTCCCTCCCCATCTGTACATGGGGCTCATGGATGATCATAGGCAATGAGATGGAGAAGCCACGCCTATTATATGAGTGTCAAAGCCAGCCATGCACAACAGCCAGAGTCCTCCCCCACCCCGACACCTCAGGGTCCCATATGCTGTGCCAGCAGTGACCCAGTGGGTAGGCCACCAGGAGAACATAAGTCTTGGAAGGCCACACTGACAAGAAACCACCAAATCCAAAACGTGGAGTCCTCCATCCCAGATGGGACCCTTGCAGAGCGAGAGGAGAAAGATAAACACTGCTGGAAGCGGTTTACTGGCCTTCACCATAGGGGAAGGACCCCATATGCCAGATGGGAGCTGCACGAAGCACACACCAGAGAAACCAGTGCTGTTGAGGAGAGGGGAGCAGCAGGAGCCCGGAGAACAAGCAGAACCACTGTAACGGGGGTGGGGAATCGTACGCACCTTATTGGGAAGGGCACGACCTAGTCTAATTAAAAGATGGATTAGCTCCTATAGCGTCAGGTGCTCTCCTGGGAGGGGCAGAGGACATCTATACAGCAAAGCGATATGGTTAGGCCCACTGTAAAGGGCTAAGAGGACGCAAAACGACACTGACGAATACTAGGGTATGACACGTTGGTTGCCTGTAGACCAGCCTATAAAAGGCAAGGAAGGTTAGTTTCTGAGCACCAGTTGAACAGGTCCAGAACAGGAGCCTAGACACCATGCCAGAGACGTAGTGGCAGTATAGCTCAGGCAGTGGCACAGCTTATCCATCTGCACCTTCTCCCCGAAAGATATCCTATCATAAGAGTGTGGGGCCTACAGGAGTGAGCTGTACACATGCTCACTATTAAGAGGCAAGCTGAGCGCCAGGTCCCAGAGATTGAAGAAGAGGTAAAGAAGTGAAGCAGGCACTTCATCCCTAGAAGGGTTACAAATAGCAGGTTGTATGCTACATCCCTGTGGTTGCGTTTGGTAGAGTGTCTCAAGAAGCATATGGGCAGCTATATCTCAGAGACTGTGTCGAGAAGAGTGATGGGCACCATATTGTCAAGTAAGTCTGGAGATTAGAGATCAGCGGGCGACCAGTATCGCTAAGAGAGGAAAACAGAACACACTATAGTTTGTCCCATCCTTCACCTTTTGCTTAGATTATACCAAGTTAGGAACAACCTTTGTACCCAAACGTGTTTACACCATTCCCATTCTTAGCACCTATGGGCTCTACTTGATGTGTCCTATATTCTGACAATCTGCCACAGTGGCTAGATGATCTCATGAATAACTTGACCAACCTGGGCGGCTCACAAATGGGTTTCTAGACCAACTCAAGGTGTGGGTGGGCACACTTGGGACCTATTTTTCTCTCATAACTTCTGCTCCACCAAAAAAAGGTTTGCTTTCTTTCAGGGCGGACCATTACCTCATTACCTAGGAGATGTATAATGCAGGGTAGCATATACAAAACATCAAGAAAAACATTACATATGACAAGACTCCAGTATCTATCTTCAGAAGCCTTTGCCAAGACATGCACCCAGAGACTTGAAATGCTCTCCCAGATTCCTCCAGAAACCTCTATGCAGCAATCTCTAGATCACTCAACAGAAGACATCCAAAAGAATAAAGCCATCACATAAATGAGGAACTAAACTGTTCAATTAAGAACTGACATATTTAATACAAGCCGGTACAAAGCTTAAACGGAAAGCATGTAAATAATTCCCCCACTCGCTGACAAACTCGCCTGCAAACAGCAAGCACACAGGTACCCAGAAGCCATCTAACATTCAAAAAGTGAATTCTACCAATTAAGAATCTTACTACAAGATATATAGGACGACTTGACCAGACCGGACATTCTCCAAACAAACCCGGACAACTGCCAAAAACAAAGCAACCACAACTCACACCTCAGCAAAGAACAAATAAATAAATAGTCCTATGCCCGGCAAGCAAGAGTCTTAAGATAGCAGATGAACAGCCGGAACCCAACTATTACTGCATTTTCAAAAGACTGACAGCAGGCAAGGTCTAGAAGAGTTGAAAAGAGCAATGTTCACTCCAATCCTAAAATATCTGAATGCACTCTCTGAGCCCAGCCCAACTTTTGCCCAATTTCCAAGATCATAGAGAAGGCAGTGCTACTTCAAATCAAGAAATTCAGCAATGAGCCCTCTCTCTTTGATGACTGTTTATCAGGCATCAGACCATCCAGGGATACAGAATCTTCCATACTAGTTCTGCGAGAGAACAATCTCCATACATTGGCTATAAACAACCTGCTGCCCTCATCCAAATCAATTCTAGCACGTGTTGGGAATAATGTGTGGGTTGACAACAAACCTAATAACACAATACAGTATGCATCACAAGAATTCAGGATTGCACAGCGGAAAGCAGTCTCGGTTTCAAAGGAGACAAAGCAAATGTCCCTTTCAGACAGCCTCCCTCCAAATTTCTCTCTTTTGTATTGTCCTCCACGCTTCGCCCACTCCCAGTCTATCCAACCAAGCCAGACATCTTGGCGTAATTTTCAACTCCACCTTCTTGCCAGAAGGTAATGCAGTGTCTAAAAGGTTAACTTTCAACTACACCTACAAAAGGAACATCTGACCTTCTGGAATTCCGTGAAAAAGTTGATCAAGCTCCAAACCTAATTCTCTTACATTTGCATTACAGTAACAGCATGCTTTTCTACATCACTAACTACCAATCATAGCCATTACACACAAAGAAATAAACACCTCGCCATAGGTGCTAGAATATCCGCGTTGGCTCCCTTTGTAATCACAATCTGCTCTGCATGTAACACAGAGCAGTCTTGGTCACCCCCCCCCCCCCAATACAAGCATTCCGAACTGGGAAACCTACACATTCCAGAACGGGATCCACGGTCAACAAAGAAGCATCAGGTCTACAGCAACAACTTAAACAAACATTGTCAAAGCCAACAGTTTTGGCTTTTTGTGTAGGCATGCGCCAGACACGGACATAATGATACTACCTGGCCATAAAATGGAAAAATCTGCACATTGGGATGATTACCTGGACATGTGATGTGCGTTAGGTACGAAGCAAGACTTAATTGTAATGGTTGTCAAGATCCTGAACTCAGGGCTGTTGCCCTGCTTCTTGTCTCACGCAGAGCAAAGCGGACAATTTTAAACACATACGGTCTACAATGATGAATTTTGAGAGTAGCCAATGCACTACATTTACACACATTTTTTAGGGGAGCCAATGCATTGAGTTTAGATGAATTTTGAGGGTAACCAATGAACTGATATTAAGTGAATCTTGAGTGTACGCATTGCATTATATTAGGTTCATTTATATTGTCAATGTGGAGAATTTAGCCGCGGTTTGAACTCACCCCCTTCTAAATTCAGCTGCATCTATGCAATCAAGAAACCAACCAAGACACACAGGTATGCATCACACTCCATGTTTATGAAAACTAGCCGAAAGCACAACCACCCACTCCCACATGCATCCGTTATCATGCACTACGCTAAGACACATTGTACAACACCTCTGCCATACAAATGCAGCTATTCCCCACAATACAAATTCGGTCTAGCTGCACACAACTCTGCTGCACACTCACACTCTACAGACTACCTCTTGGCACCCATCCACATGCCAGCTTGACCTGGGTGGCTAGTAGGGACTTGGCCACCTCTACCTACCTTTGTATTGGCTAAAAAGCACACATGCATTCTAAACCTCTCCGACCAATTTCCCATACCTGGACTTCTGTACCCCAAGGGCGTTCAACTTACAGTGCACGTTGGGACCACGCCAATGGTGAAAGGCACCATACAAATGACAAATACAATATGGCAGCAGTTCGAAAGTTCAGTGTGGGGAAAAAGGACCTATGATGTGTTGATGACGCTACACGAGTCAGGGGGAGATAGTAAGGGTCAGTTAGTGGGTGGGTGGGTAGCCGAACAACGTCCATAGACTGTACATCCCTCCTCATGTTCTCTCCTTTCTAGAAGCACGCACGCCAATGAAATAGTTTCAGCTTAAAGGTGGCGCTTAAGCAGTGCCTAATAGCCAAAACTAAAAACAAACATCAGTAGAAGCAATCTAGCTGAAAATGGCTGGAAGTTGTGAAACAATCTCTCTAAGGACAGGAGAGCACAACAATATCACCTGACGCACAGAAGACCGTGATGACTCGGCTGTTTATCACATAGAACCAGATACATTTGCAATACAGAATTCACTATTAATCATTTAAACAGGCCCGTTTTGGAGTTTTAAACATGGGCCATGGGATGCGGGATTCACCTTGAATTCGCACGTTCAGATACCCAGCCAAGGCAGCAAGTTTTGAAAAGCTTGGGTAGCTGTGTCTGAGTGTCAGAGGCAGCCTCGGTGATTGCAGTACGAGGTGGGCTTGACACGTAACCCACGTTGAATGGTTATTTCCTCTACTGTCTCCAGACTGTTGCGGCGTTAGCAGTGAAGCACACTGCAGAGAAAGCGAGGGCCGGCGTGGTTCGGGGTTGAGGCCAGTGGAGCTAAGAGACAGGCGGCACATGGCTTGGCGGTCGGGGGAGTCGATTGCACCCCCCCCTTGCCTGGTAGCATTTCGCAAAGCCTTCAAGCCCTGCTGCCCATGGATAGACTGTAAGGTAGTGCGAACCCAAACGTTATTCGCTATTACTGCCTGTCTTTTGCTCTGCTAAAATCCCCTGGAGACAGGGAACAGGAGATACGACTGAAGTACTACTTTAAGTTGACTTGGAGACTCCAATTGTGGCTTGCATACTATAATATCACAGTGGACAGACTTATGCGGGAGTGGACACTATTGAATATAGCAATCCCTATCCCCAGGCCTCCGGGTATGGTTCGTACCAGGCCTTTTTAAGCATGCAAATCTTGTAAATACGGCAGCTTCAATATTTTCCGGTGTACATTTATGCACAAACTTAGAGCAGAGGGCAGTGCAAAGGTGAGGTTGCTTGACAGAACCCAGAATGCTTCTTCTGATTTCTATCTACATGGATGCAATTGCAAGCCAGGGAGAAAATCCTCTGAAACAGAATGTATTTCTCTGAAGACCTTCAAAAAAAAGAAACTGCACACTGTGAAAAGGGATGGTTTTCTTTTCATTCAGTTTCTGCTGTGTTGTGTGTAAATGTTCATGGAGCAAACAGAAGCACTGTGCATATTTATTTTCCTAGCATTTTAGGATTGTATAATTAATAATATGGAAAACTAAGTTGTAATTGAGAAATAATCTTTTGTAACAAATTATGCTTTTTTTCTAGTGAAAGCAAACCAGTATCGCACAATTGTATTTTTCAGAGTTCCTGTGCTGTGTGCCTAATCATGCAGAGGCAGTTCATTTTTACAATTATAATTTAATTTACATTCCAATTATAAAAAGTGTGTAAAATGATGAGTATGTACGGTCTAGTTTAGATCCATTCAACCTTGCAGTCAATGGGGTACATCACTATAAATGGTCAGTGGGAGCAGAGTTTTTGCTCAAAAGCGAGTGATTGTCATTACACCAATCACAGGTGTTATAGCCTCTCAAAATCTTCAAGACTGCAAGCGCCATTAATTGAAATAGAAACTCAGCAAAACCTGTCCCTGTGATAATTCAGATAGGCATTTAACTTTATGTAGCGCTTCATACATGGTTCATCCAACATCTAGGCATTTTGATTATTATACCTCAGTCGATAATCAGTTTACCAACCTCCGAAGAATGTAAGCAAATAAGATAGCCGAGGCAGTGGAATGCTCGTTGCTGTGATCCGTAGGTTACAGGTTCAAAGCCTCTCTGCACCGTTGTATCATAACATTGGCATACCATTAGGTAGTAATACCTCCAGGAAATGAGGACTTTCACTGAACGTCAACACAGTTCTGCTATCGAACCTCAAAACACAATACAATTCATGTTTGCATTAGTATGTATTTGGCTAGGTTTTAGTGTTTTCAACATTTAAATATATTCAGAGAGATAAAATGGCCAGACCTTACAGAAATAATGAAAGGTGTATTCTGTCAGAATGCAGAAAGCTGCTGCATGGTAATGATTTCCATACAGTTTTTAGACATGTCGGCTGGATGCTACATACATTTTACTCTCTTGCTAAGGAGAAAAGTCATTTTTACTCTTGAAATCACATTTATTTTCAAAGTTTAAAAATAGGGAATAAAATACTCCCACTTCAAAATCTTATCTGGAGCAATGCCTCATCCCATCTCCCCACATCCCCGATTAAAAAGGGTGAACGTGTTAGTACACCGCAGGTGCATTACCCAGCTCGAGGGGGGGCGCCCACAGCAGTAATTAACAGCGTTCAGGAGAGGAAAAGCCAGTGACCACGGTAGTATACAAAACAGGTAAACAAATTTTTGTGGGTACGATTAGCCTGCACTACATAATTACAAAACACAGAAGGCGGCAGGTTGGTGGAGCACAAACTACCAAAGAAAATGGCAGGTAAATTAAGAACTAGAACGTCCGACTATAACTTGCGTAACAAAGCCCCATACAGGAAGATCAAGACTGGAAGTGATGGAAACGGGAAATTTTGCACGCAAGATTTCCTGGGAACAAGCTACTCACATAAAAAAAGCGACAAATCGTAAAGCCCCTCAGACAATCATCGCGTTCTTTTCATGAGGGGTGGCTACACACACCAAGGAGGCAGAACTCCCCATAGTACTAGAGGAGCCTCAACAAGAGGGGCAAACAAGCAAAAATAACACCTAGACCGCACACTGATATCAATTGATAATAATTCTGCGAGACTCTACTACTACTTACAGAAATATATAATGAGGTGGGACTGGATATCAACGGAGAGAGAGGGGATAGAAGTAAAGAAAGCACTAGAATTGGAATGGAAAATACAGAGCGAGAACAGCAACCCTCCAATACCCAACATACACACAAAAGGTTTGTCCGCATCCCCTCTACTTTACAGAGAGGACGAAGGTAAAGAGGATGCCAGCAGTATGGCAGACACTATTGCCTCCCATAACGTGGTCTATGCCCAACTTACCGCCATAGAGTTTGCAATGAAAGTACTATTGAAAATGAGCGGGAAGATATTGGAAGAAGTCACTTGCTTAAAAGTGGAACGAGTCTACTTGGAGGGCACAGACAAAGAAGCGAGAGGAAGGGGGGGGGGTAGTTCAGCAGACCAAGGCACAGCTGAATCAAGTGTTGGAGGTGCCTAGGTTCCCTGAAAACATTCCAGTTGAAGAAGCGCTAAACGTTAGCATTTATGACATGGATATGAATGAGCCATCATCAATCTTCCTCACTAGAAAGTAAAGAAGCCGAGGCGTAATTACAAAAAGCAGACCAAAAAGTCAACTGAGGCAAAACAGAGGAAGTATAACCAAGGTGTAAACAAAAAGGCCACTGCAGAGAGTGTTGATCTCAAGGAGCCAAGTAAAATTGTGAGGAAAACATTGAAAAAAAGAAAGCCAGTCAGCGGGGTGTGCTAATAAACAAAAACATGAATAAGGCAACCCCAGATGACACTATCGAGTAACAGCAAGCAACAGGACCATGACTCCACAGGAAGCTCAATTAATGAAGACGCAATAGTGGGGAATCCATTGGGTGTGCAAATAGGGAGCAATATTCAGCAAGAACGCGGTAATGACAAAATGCAGCAACATACTGCAAAGAAAGAATTAACACACAGGCCAACGGGACGTCACTGTAAAAAGCTCAGTACAAGAGGTAACCAAGAGTCACACCCCTATCAATAGATCTCATTTTATGGGAGTACTACAAAGAATATACCCCTTGCGAATTCTGGACTCCAAGGACTTCCAATTTATTGAGCTGGTCAACAACACAATGTTCCAAATTAGCAGAGTGCACTGCGACACAAGTTAAACAGCGGACATGATTTGAAGACAATGAAGCAGGTTCACAGACTTGGGCAACCAACTAGATCCTAGTGAAGAACCAGAGGCACCGACTTTATCTCTACAATCCCCCTGGACAACCTCTTGTGCCAGGCTAAACCTTTTCCCTTTACAGCTCCATTCTAAATACCATCCATAGATATTACAGCATCCCCTCCTCCAACTCATGAGATGATACTATGTTAGATTGACATTGAGACAATAGGGATGTGCATCAATCCCAACACTCTCTTAACCCCACTCCTCCCTCCCCGTTTCCCCCTGGTTGGTTAACACAACCTCCAACATTTTCATTACAGCTATAACCATTCTAGGCTTGTCACCAATTAGCATCCATTTCCACCATTCCCCTTTTTTAGAGGGTTTTTTCCATCCATGAGGACTCCTCTAAATACAGCATTTGAATCTTAGTCAAAGCTTCACAGTTCATTATTAGATGTTCCGGAGTTTCCACCAAGCAAGAGGTCATACAATATCGACAGTTAGCACTTTCAATCCCCACCATTTTCCTCTTAAACAGAATTTCTCTAGAGCGTAAGATATTTAGGAGACATCTAAGCAGAAGATCACGATATTTGAGGTCGGGGAATTTGATCATAAATTTCGTAAGTTTGTTAACTCTACCTCCCTCCACAGACAGGGGATCTTTAGACCTTAGACCACTGCACTGATCCATGGTGGTAATCCAATCACAGAGCAGCAGTTTCTTTCTCACACTCTTTGGGTTAGACAACAGCAGGTCAACGGACACATCTTTACCCCGCAGAAAAATGTCCACCTTATTTCTCCATTCTTCAAGTGGTCCATTGACCACCCTATTCGTCAAGGTCAGGATCTTACACGGTTTCTCAACATTTTCTATATAGTGAAACCATCTTCCAAGCTATTAATGACTCCAAAGACTGGAGCCTAAGTTCAAATCTAATTTTACACAGTGGCAGGTCATTTGGCAGACGCAAAATCTTGCGCCAAAAATGACCCTCCAATTTCTCCCAACACTCACATGAGAGGCGGAGAGCAGCTTCGGGTCCATAGGTTATGGTCTGTGCCACCTTTTGCTTATAAATAATAAAATAATAATAATAATTTGGCATTTATATAGCGCTACGAACCCTCAGGTATCTGAGCGCTGCTTATTATTACCCACGGTGTGTGGTGCTCATTTATCAACCTCGGAAGGATGAAACGCTGAGTTTGGCGCTGCCGGGATTCGAACCTGCGTTCGCAGGCTCTGCACTGATGTCAAAGCGAGCGCTCTACTCGCTGTGCCACTTGACCGGCTATAGAAAGAGATGATGGGAATTAGCGTGAATTTACCAAATTTCCGGTCTAACACCCTACCCTGGTTCACCATAGGGATCATTCTCTGCCATAGACTAATATTAATAATGACCCCCAAATACACTATTGAATCCACTGTCTCTAGAGGAGTTCCACCCACCCTTCAGGTAAAGGTCTCTTTTTTTTTAATCCTTCTTGCCTTCTTCATCGGGAGGACCTTAGATTTACTTACATTGATTTTCATACCCTTGCTCTTAAGGTATGATTCAAAAGCTTGGAGGCGGTGCTGGAGGCCTATAGGAGTACAGTCAAGGAAGACCAGGTCATCTCCAAAAAGAATCCACGGAACCTGGGCTCCGTTTATTGAGGGTGGAAAGGCACGCACATTCTCCTGGAACAGTCCCAAGTCGGAGATATATAGACAAAAAAGTAACGGGGCCAGAGCACACCCCTGTTTCAGGCCCCGGAAGGTGAAGATTTTACTTGATAGCGTTCCCCTTGTAGAGAGCCTAATTCGCACCGAGGTGTTAGCATAAAGTGCTTCAATTGCCTCTATAAGATCGTCAGGGCAGCACCACAACCTCAGTTTCGCCCACAGATGATTCCTGAGGACCCTATTGAATGCCTGTTCGAGGTCCACAAAGGCTAAGAACAGCATCAATTCCTTCTCAAAGCTTCTTTCCTTAAGTAAGTTTAACAAGAAGAGGTTTAAGGAGGTGCCCACACCCCTCACAAAGCCTGTCTGCCTCGGGTCCAAAATACCACTCTTATCCGCCCAGTCTTTCAGATCGCGAAGCAGGAGGGTTGCAAAGAGCTTTCCCAGCGCATCCAAAAGGGCGATAGGGCTGATCCTAAAAACTATCGCCCTATCGCCCTTTTTAAAAATTGGCACGCTTAAGGCTTCCTTCCAAGATCCGGGAATTGTTCTGTTGGCCATGATTTGCATGAACATTGTTAAAACAACACTAATCCAGTGGTCTGTTTTTTTTTTAGTTCATAGTTTGAGATCCCATCAGGACCGGCTGCCCTGGAAGCACTGAGCTTTCCAATCATCAGACCAGCATCATGACCATCCAGAAGAAATGTTCATCCCCCACTATCCCTAGCTTTAGCGCTGGGCAAATCCTCACCCGGGTCAGAGAACAAAGACTGATAATGACCAATCCAGTCTTTCTCCGCCACCATCACCAAGGATTTCTCATGTCGGAACACCCCACCATTATTAATTAACTCCCATGTGGATCTAGAATCCTTCTTGCAGACCGCTTGTAACGTTTGTATTTTGGATTTATTCATTTGTATTGCGCGCCAGACCCAAGGGTAAGGGGGCGCAGGAGCAGTAAGGTTATTCTCAGCTTAGTTACAGTGCTGTGCAATAATTTACAGTGAATGCATAGGTTCATACAGTTGCGATATACAGTTTACAAATGTATATATTTACATAGAAGCCTAGAGTGCCAAGGCAGGTCAGTTATTACAGCATAACATGCACTCGGCATCATGCTGAAGACGCAAATATTGCATACTTCTACACCAATTTTTATGTCTGATGCACTTTTCTTGCCCTTTCTTTCTTGTCCAAGCCAGAATCACACCCTATTTGTTTCAGAGCTCTACGCATGTCTTTTCTTAACTAGGTCACCATCATAGACATGCTTTTTTGACCACTGCAGATCTCCTGTGCCAGGCTAAAACTGTGGAGTGACATCAGCAAACAAAGGGGGTGCAGGGTCTACGCAGGAGAAGGTGGTAGGCATCTTAAAATGGCTCATATGTTCTGTTCTCTGAAACAGAAAAGTAGGGAAGAATTGAAAATGGTCGATTCGTACTTGGAACACTCAGGTCTTCTCACATTTGTTAAGCGAGAAGGGCTCCTCAAAAAGGTCTACTCCAAAATGATATATTTTTATTACAGGAAAGCTGGCTTATATAACCCCTTCGTATGGACGGGTACCACATTTTTCAAACATTGGCTAAAAAAGGCCTTAACGGTCGCCTGTACAGGGGATTGCTAATAGACGCAAAGTGCAACATAAAGGCCAAAAGAATTAACAGCAAGGAGTGCACGCACCTCTTAGCCCTAAAAGTCAGCTTACCTTACAGTAAATCGACCTGGGTTGTTGTGTATAAACCCCCACCCATCCTCCCAGGTAACAAGCAAACAATAATGGAAAACATACCTGATACACTTGGTAAGAAATTAGCTGGGCCCATCGACCACATCCTCATTTTGGGAGGTTTGGGGCGGGGGGACTTCAATGCGAGAGACGTAGGTGCCCGGGTGAGAAGATAGTGAACGAGAAAGGTATGCAATGGTGTGATTTTTAGACAAGTTGGGGCTGTGTAATGATGAATGGTCGTGTTAAGGGCGACTGCCCAGGCACAAAAAAGTGGAAAAATGGCCCTAGGAAAGCCACCCTCGACAATTGTTTTGCAAGTACTACAACTATTGAAAACATCAGAGAATTTAGGGTATCTACGATAGATGGCATTGACCATGCTGCTGACATTAAAGCTAGGTGACCTCGAGGCTCGGGATGAACAGAGACAAGAGGTAAACCCTAGCAGAAATAGGATCCAATGGACATTGAAGAGTACAGACAAGGCTGGAAGGCATATTTTAGAAAATAAAGAATGCTTTTTGAATACATGGCATGTCAGCGGATGAAGGTGAATTATGGTTGAGAAATTTACCACAGATTTTGCCTTGCAAAATGGCTATTATGTACCCAGGGCTGATGGTAATCTTAGACATTGCTATGATGAGGAAATAAGGAATGCTAAAAGAGAGATGAGGAGTGCTGTGAGGAAGATCCAGGGCACATCCACTGACCCCCAGAGATACTATAAAGAAGAGCCATCAATAACAAATATTGAATGTCGGTAAAATGGAGGCATAGCTCACATAAAAATGCTCAAATGGTAAAGTCCATTGTCAGCAAGATTAGCCAAGGACACTGGTAAAATGTGACAAATCTTACGTAACACCAAAAATCAATACAGGTTACAAATACCATAGGGACGCAAGACTGGGTTAATTATATTGGAGGTGCCTTCAATCTTCCTCATAGCGACCCCTGTAGAGACACTCCATCGAAAACCAGCCCAATACTATTTTTGATGGGAGATCTTATTCTAAGGAAGATTCAGAAATTAAAAAATTCCAGAGCACCAGGACCAAATGGCCTGGCTAATGTGTGCTAAAAAAGGACCGAGAATCGTGGTCAGAAATCCTGCTAGTTCGATTCTCAAAAGTCTTTGTAGAGGGTAACATTCCAGCCTCCTGGAAAAAGTCCCTGCTAGCCCCTATTTTCCAAAAAGAAACTCGAAGTGACCTGGTTAACTTTAGGCTACTAGCAATGCTAGATGTTACCGGGAAAGACTTGGCCTCCCTGGTGCTGAGAGAATTGACGAATTGGGTCAAATCGAAAAAGATAATAAGTTTCAAATAGGCTTTCAACCAGGTTCAGGGACAGTCCACTGTGTCCGCCTGATGGACTCCTGATACTGGAATCTAACAACAAAGGAAACCCATATTTGTATGTCGCTATGGTGGACGTTAAAGACGCCTTCGACACGGTAGATAGGGTTAGGCTTTGGTCCAAAATGCGTGGATTAGGCTGCCTGGACCAACTATTGCATACTGTGCAAGGATTCTATGAGAACATCAGTCCTAGTTTGACGGAACAGTAGGGGCGCCATCAGGCCCCACATTCCAACAAACAGTGGAGTGAAACAGGGCTGCATGCTGGCGCCCCTGCTGTTCAACATTTACATCTCAGACCTGCCGTCGGAAGTAATGTGTGTGCACAATTGCCTGCCTAGACTGTATAGAGAGAGTGTGCTGTACGTATCTTACGCAGATGATATAGTGCTGTGGGACCGCACTTCTTTGGCATTAAGGAGGTCCTTAGTAGGACTACAAGGGTATGGTAAGGAAAACGCAATGGTGATCAATTATAAGTAATGCAGTTCTCACGCAAATAAACGTTTATACCTAAATTGATCATCTCGGGTAACCTTGTAGAAAGGGTTGCCAAATTTAAATATCTGGGTATCCTGTTGACGACCAAGGGTGACTACCAGAGGATCATTGACCGAGTGTCGAGAACTTGGCCCGCTGTACATAAACATGCTGGGTCGCATAGTTCATAATAACGAAAGCATAAAGTGAGAGGTATCTTGGTGCTATTGTTTAAATACTGAAAGTAAACTTGTGCACAATGGACTTCGTTTGGAGGAAGGTTAAGGAACGCATGAACTAGTAAAACGTGAATGTTGATGATGAAGATGACATGGGGGATAGTACACAATGATAAAGTATTAAGCATGGTGCCATGTATGAATGCATGATTTTGACTTAAGTCATGTAAAAGTATGGATTAAGAGTGTGGATTTCTGTCATATTTTAATGTAAAGTATATGTCTTGTAAATGAGTAGTATATTTGGGTAAATGTGAACAGTTTTAAAGAACTAATCATAACAAATAAAAGGCTTGCTTTAACAGCTGTCTCTTCAGCGTGTTCCTGGACGTCGGGTGGTCTTAGGGGTGTCTACATGATATCATTTGCAAAAAAATATTGTTGAGTCGACAATGTTTTTTTCTCTCACTTAACAGCCTTTCCTGAAATATAGGCCTGGTCTAATTACATAAATAAACTCAAATGCTACAATATATGGAGAAAGTAACTGATGGGGTCGTTGGGATGCAAATCCACCCACCAGCATTATTTTCCCCTTGAAGGAGGATACACTCTTCAATAAGCAATCACACGGAGTGCTCTAATGCACATAATCTTTGCACAACCCAAGAACCTTTCACATAACATTACCTGCATCTTATACTGGCCGGGCTACATTAGCATTTCACCATCGAGAGGCTCATTACATCGATACTGCTGGGTCGACTAGCAATGAAACCACATGTTTTAAATCGAAAGCAAACCAAAGAGGCGCTACAGTATAGTTATAACTGACATGTCACACCGACTTTCCCCTCCATATACCACAACTAAGGCTAGCAGATGACTCATGTCATCGTAGACAACAAGACAGTCCTGGAAGCATTTCTCCACCAGTTGCATTCTGGGAGTTGTAGTGTGGGGGAAGTCATATTTTATAATAAAAAATGTACTACGGTAAACCAAGTAAAAGCAACCCCGAGGCCTGGAGCAGAGACTCCCCAGCGAAAAGAGGTCTGCCCTCGCACCCCTAGCTAGTACCGTTAGTGAGCTCCAGCTCCACCGTGCACAAATCTTCCTCAGGGGCTTCGTCGTCCATCTCTGGCCAGGGGATGTGGTGGCTCGGATCCTATCCGTTCCCGCCTCCTCGGGACCCAATGGTTTCTTTTTGTTACTTCCTCAATTTCACAGATTTTGCCCCGAGGGAAGCATGGGCGATTGTGGCTTCCTCTATTCCGTGAGTGTGGGGCCTGGGCAAGCCATGGTTGCACGGCCCCTGTGGCTACTGCCCGGCCTCCGCGGCTCTCTCCAAGAGGTGCCAAGAAACAGAAAAACTGGGAGAAGCCCCAACCACAGCAACCTGGGGCAGGGACTACGGAAGCCCGGAGGAGCCCTGACAGCAGGGAGGGCTGGGAAAAGATAGGGGCGGGAGACAGGAAAAGAAAACCACGGGGAGGAGCTGGAGGAGGAGGGGGGGGAGAGTGAAGTTACAGGAGGGGAGGGTCGAAAGAAAAGAGGAGGTGTCAATACATGGGAGTATGGTGGAAAAGGGGGACGTATGGGAAGAGTGGAGGGGAGGGGAAAAGAAGTTAGAGAAGCTGGAGATGAAAAGGGAGCTCGGAGAAGTAGTAGGAGAGGCGAGAATGCGATAAAGAGTGACTCACACAGAAGGCACCGGGGGAGGAGAAAGAAGAAGGGGAAGTACTAGAGGAGGAGACATGAGAGGAAATGGGAGGAGGGTAGACGGTGTAAACCGAAAGTGCGATAGTTCCCTCCTACCCATTATTCAGAGGGAATGTCTTTCTGAA
Organism: Ambystoma mexicanum; assembly: GCF_040938575.1. Taxonomy (NCBI): domain Eukaryota; kingdom Metazoa; phylum Chordata; class Amphibia; order Caudata; family Ambystomatidae; genus Ambystoma; species Ambystoma mexicanum. The sequence continues at coordinate 1,119,612,896 of NC_090923.1, read as the reverse complement.
AAGCTGATAGTAAGTTGCACGTGACTGTCTAAGTATGCGAGGCTGTCAATCAGACTACGATATGAACAGTGAATGCTGCGTGTTTACATGCCCATGGAGCATGCAAATGTATGCTGGCATACTAAGTTCTAGATGTTACTTTACTGGGATCTTTACCTCAAGCGTCGTTATTTGCACAGTCCATACATAAACGCTCCGAGGAACTGAAAGAGAGGATTAGGTTAGCGGGTAGAGACTAGAGAGGGAAAATGCAGGACATCTTTGCTGGTGTGTTGATGCTTGTAGTATGTAAGTATCCAGTTATTTATCTACATGGATGTAATGTTATTTATCTAATCCTTATGAGTCGATGGAATAGGGGCGATATGACTTGGAGGCATTTGCGTTCATAGCCTCTTGTACTCATATGTGTAATTTTAGGGGGGAACAGGGGTGTTTGTCCCCCCCCAACTTTCATGGCACACCATTCTGTCCCCATTCATTTGGCTGGGGCACCTTTTCTTCCGATGTCGAGTCCCCCGCCCAACATTTTCAGCACAGTTACTCCACTGCCTGTACTGTGTGGACAGGGCTCTAAGTGGGCTGGGGCTAGCACAGGCAGGCTCAGAAATATTGTTCTGAAGCGAATCCGTGCCGGGGCTCATTAATGTCACCTGGCAGCCCTGGCAATGTCCCTGTTGAATACAAACATGCGAAGCATATCATTCAAATGTGGCCTGCAATAAGACAATGATTAATGAAGCGCGGAGGCGTTGAATCAGGCTGTTACCTCTTTTATTCATTAGGCGCGAACTGGCGCACAGGCGGGCGCTCCGCCTAGAACAACATGTGGGTTGCAACCCACAAACACAGAAAGGGGACAGGGTCTGTCCTTCGTAAACATTAATAATAAAGAGAAGACGTTACATCTCCGCCTTGCTTAACAAGCGTGCAGTCTTAACTAATTTCTTCAATCCAACGGGATGGCTTGCGACCTACCCCTCAAGAAGGGCTTTGCACCTACAGAATGTCTTCTGCATTGCAGTCACTGTCACTATCGCCAGCGTCCATTTCTCCTTCTCTGTACTCAGAGTCCATGTCGGACGAGTCCTCACTGCCTGTTCGATTGCTGTTCTCCAGATGCACTTCACCTTCAAATGTCCGAGAGAATGAAGAGTACGGGGTGACAGTACCAGTGGGGCTGGCTGCTGTTATCATGGACCCTTGCATGTGAGTCACAGTCATGGGCTCAGAATTGAAAGTGGGGACCACCTTAGATTCTTGAGCTTACCGTACCAGTACCTGATCTCCTATTTGGAAATTGCTGGGCTTTGCTTTTTGTCTCCGGTCGGCACATTCCTTCATTTTGCTCTTGCTTTCTTTATCTTTTGTTTGGTACGTGTCGGCACATTCAGCTGAGAGGGACTTGTTGGGATTGTGTGGTAGTGTGGTTCTTATGATTCGCCCAGACATTAGCGCTCAGGGACACGTTCCTGTAGAGCTATGTGGCGTATTTCTGTAGTCTCGTAGCAAGGTGCATATTGCATGCATAAAGGATCCTTTGGTGATTGAGCATATTTGTAGAGTGCGTTTTAGGTTGCCCATGAATCTCCCCACTGTTCCATTTGCTTGCGGCCACAGGCGTGTGACTTTGCAATGTTGGAACCCAAGGTGGTCTGCAAACATGGCAAAATCATGTCGCTGAACAGGGGTCCATTGTCGGATTTCATGATGCAGGGAATTCCATAGTCAGCAAATGTTTTATCAAGTGCCGGTATCACCACCTGAGCACTGGTGGAATGAATTGGATGAACATCCGGGAACCTGGACATTTCATCGATGAGTACAAATATATACTTGCCATTTGCTAGTGGGCCAAACATGTCAATGGCAACCTCTTCCCATACCTCTAATGGCATTGGTGTTGTCTTGAGGGGCTCAGGAAATGTGTGTGGGGTGACTGCTATGCATTTGCCTAGTACCAATTCCACCCTCTCGTCCATCTGTGGGAACCACAATTTGGTCCTGAGTTGTCTTTTCGTGAACAAAATTCCTTGATGTCCTGTGTGCGCCACAGCAAGTATTTGGTCCTGCAGGCTGGCAGGGATGACAATCCGATTTTCTTTTAGCAATAGTCCTTCTGGGGAGATGGACAACGTATGTCTTATGAGTCTGAATGTTTGAAAATGTCTCTCTTCAGCTGCGGATAGTGGCTGACCGTGTTTGTTCTTGGCGTGCCACTGGCCCAATGTCAAACATTCTTGTATTATCTGGAGCAGCTGGTCATTTTTCAGGCTCTCTAGCAGTTGTGCACTCGTGATTGATTTTGGCAGCGATTTGCTTACTAGATAGTTTATGTATTAGTTGGTTTTGATGGATTTTGTCTCGTCCTGAGCTGTTAGGGCATATCGAGATAGGAAGTCTGCCGGGTTGTTGTCTTTCCCCGGGCGGTGTATGATGTTGAAAGAATATTCTTACAATCGGAGTCCCCACCTTGCGATGCGTGGCAGCATTTTGGCCGTATTTTTGCTGTAAATGGTGGTAAGAGCTTGATGGTCCGTGATGATGGTAAATGGACGTCCATACAGGAGCAGATGGTAATGTTCACAAGCCCATTCAACTGTGAGGCTCTCTTTCTCCGGTTGTGAGTATGCACATTCTGTTGCGCAGAGGCTGCGACTTGTGTAGACTACTATGCGTCTTGCTGAGTCAGGTGAGGCTCCTGGTTTTGTTTGTGCTAAACCCGGCCCCAGACCTACAGGGCTGGCATCAACTGTCACTTCAATGTCAAGTTACGGGTCATAATACGCCATGGATGAGGCTGATTCGATGCGTTTTTTGATTTCCTGAAAAGCCTCATCACACTCACTCGACCAGGAAAATTCCTGTCCCTTTCCGGGGAGTAGTCAGAAGGGGGTGCTGACTGAGGCAAAATCCTGAATGTATCTGGTGCAGTAGCTCGCCATTACTAGAAAATATCTGACTGCGGACACTGAGTTGGTTGTAGGGGCTTCCACTAGTGCTTGCACCTTGTCTGGGTCTGGTTGTAGGCCGTTGTTTGAGAATATGTGTCCAAAGAATTTTAGCGTTGATTTGCTGAGCTCATACTTGTCAGCATTTTGTGTCAAATTGGCCTCTTCTAGTGCCATGGATACTCTCTGGAGCGTGTCGTTGTGTACTTCTTGTGTGGCCCCAAATATTAAAATGTAATTGCTATAATTTAAGCAGTGGGTGCTATGTTTGGTGACTTGATGAATTTCATTTTGAAAAATCTCTGCGGCCCACGATACAGCAAAGCTGAGGCGCTTCTACCTGAAATGCCCCAGGTGCATGGAACAAGTTGTTATATATCTGGATGATGGATGTAGCTCTAACTGATGGTAGCCCTTGTTTAAATCAAGTTTCGGGAATACTTTCGCCCCGTGCAGTAGATGCATCATGTCAGTCATTCGGGCACCAGGTGTCATTCTCTTTCTATCGCCACAATGCGGGCTCTCATATCTACACAGATTCAGATGATGGTGTTGTTCTCTTTCTTTGGCACGGGTACTATGGGGGACACCAAAGATGTGGGTCTAGATGCTGGCTCAATGATGTCTTGTTCTAGTAAGGACTGTATCTCGTCCTCCACATGCCTTTGTATGTTAAGGGGTATGCCCCTGTAGTGTTGGGCCGTCGGTTATACCTAGGTGTTTATGTGTAGCTTTATTTGTTTGACTTTTAGTTTCCCGAGGCCTTTGAACAGTGCCGGGAACATTTTCTTCATAATTTCCTTCGGGCTGGTCGTATATGCAGAAATTATTTGGTACATCATCTGTATTAGACCCATTTGAATGGCTGACCGAAAGCTGAGAACCCTTCCCCCTGGTACCTCTCCTCTCACAACGTATATTTTGACGTTTAGGCTCTTGTCCTTATATTTGCACGTGGCTGTGAACTTTCCTGTGCAGTTGAGATGTTTGTTTGTGCCGTATGGATATATGTCAGTGTCCACTTTGCTCAACTTTTTGGCGAGGGACATATCTTTTTCTCATTAATGACATTTACTGTGGCTGCAGTCTCTATAAGGAATTTGCGGCTCTGTCCGTTTATTTGCAGCAGCAGGGTTGGGCTGTATTCGGTGGCTATGCTGTTCCCTATAGCGTGTACATATCCTCTTTTTCGGTCTCCACTCCATGAGGAGGAATGTGATTCATGTCTTCGTCGTGGGGACGCTTCCAGGTATCTGGTCTTTTGTCTCAGTGCCTGTCTCTATGAGTCATTTCTACGTCTGTGATGCTCTGAGTCTTCCCTTCTGTTTTCACGCCGCCTGTCTCTGCGGGATGACTCTCGGCTTCTGCTGTGTCAACTGTGCCTGCTGATTGTGGGAGATCGCCACATGTTCGTTCGAGGAGTTTCCCGCTCAGGTGATGACTTTCCCGCTTCCTGATGTCTGTGCTGGACTCCGTTGGCTGGAAAATTGTAATGTTCTTGCAAACTAATTGAAAGTGGTTTTCTCCTCCACATTTGTCACAATGATGGCCTACTGCCGGGCATGGACGGACGTGCAAAAAATTGTACCCACATCTATAACACTTATTTTGGTCTGGGTTGCGTTGAGATTAGACTGAGGACTCTGTGAGCTGCTGCCCACTTCAGTATCTGACATGGTGGCTGGGGCAAAAGAGTTTGGAAATGCTTACCTTTGGGTAGCGCTCCAGTACACTGAAATTCAAATTTCCTCTGTGGCGGTGCTGTGCGCATGCATTCAGGGCTCGCGCGGCGTAGCACGTGTTTTGTGCTGCAAGCAGGCGTGCTTTTCAATTTCCTCTGTGGCAGTGCAAGCTTTAATGTCGGACGCTTGGCGGTCTCGCTGTGTTTTTCAATTGGAGCAATTTGATATGTACTGCAGCATGCGCAGTGGCCCGGAGCAGTGTGTGGGTGTTTCCGGCTCCGCAGTGGTTCAGGAGAGCAGCTGGAGCTTTCATCGTCGTGCGGACCCAGGAGGGCGCTGGCATTGAACGCCGTGAGATTACCTCGTCGCCATTGTTGAATACAAACATGCGAAGTATATCATTCAAGTGTGGCCGGCAATAAGACAATGGTTAATGAAGCGCAGAGGCGTTTAACCTGACTGTTACCTCTTTATACATTAGGCGTGAACAGGCGCACAGGCGGGCACTCCGCCTACAACACCACATGAGTTGTAACCCACTTACACAGAAAGGGTACAGGGTCTGTCCTTTGCAAACATTAATAATAAAGAGAGGACGTTAAGAGTTCCTTGGCAAGAGTCCTCTGGCAGCCCCGGCTGCTAGAGGACAAGGCTTTTTTTCTAAAGCCTAAAGCCTCATGTGTGAGAGCTTCAGGCTACAGAAAAAATGTCCTTTATTCCATAATGGTGGCGCTGGCACCTGCGAGGCATACCTTCAATCAAGAGATGCCTGTGAGCCGACGCCACCATTATCGAAGAAAAGGTGTGGCAGCTGGAAGCAGAGACCATTTTTTTCTAAAGCCTGAAGCTTCCACTCATTGGCAGTAGCTTCAGACTTTAGCAAAAAAGGCCTTTGCTTCCTGCTGCCTCACTTTTTCACCCTTAATAGTGCTGCTGTCCCTCCCCAGGCATGATCCCCGGCGAGGGGCAGCGCCACCTTTAAGGTGAAAAGGTGTGGCGATGTCCCCTGCCAGGCAAGCCATTAGTAAATAAATGCAGAGGTCAGCTGACCTCTACAAAGGGCTGCCTGGCAGTGGTGCATGTAGCCCATTAAGCTGGGGGTCATAACGGGGGCGTGGCCTAACAGGCCGGCAGACGTTCCCCGCTGTTAGGCCATCCCCCTTTGATGACCCCCACCTCATTTTCCTGTGATTGAAGGTGGTGCTATATTATGGGTACTCCTCCAAGGTCCTGAGGTCGCCTAAATAAGTGTGACACTGACGCAAGGAGCTAGGCCGTCCTCTTTATTTCCTTTTCCTTGACGCATCAAGCCTGCCTGATATGATATAAGGCATTTATAACGTGCCTGTACACAAGTGTTTCTAGGCGTGACAAGACAAGGAAGGGTAGACAGAGGGAGGAGAAAACTGTCATGCACAGATACCGCTCACTTTGGAGGTTCCCGTCCGGGTGTTCCACTACCTCTACTCACGTACGTGAGTAACGCTCTACTTCTATTTTCCTAATGGCAGAGCGCTGGCTTAAATCTCCTATCCTGCACATCGTCGGAGCGTTGCAACCCTCTCCGTTGGTTGGGGTATTACGCTCCCTTGCTTCTCTTTTGCCCTCCTTTGCTCCCTCCCCAGTTTTCCCATACTTTTCCTCTCCTTTATTTCTGCAGCCCTCTGCCTTTTTCAACAGCATTGGCTCTTCGCTTCTCAGCATTCTATCTTGCTGCTACTCCTTGTTTTCGCGCGGCCGGCGCCGCGTTCCGACAGCCTCCAGCGATTCCTGTGCTTCTGCTCCTGTTATGCACCCTCCAGCGATCCTTCTCTTCATCCTCCAGATTTCCGACCCATTTTGTCCTTGGATCTCCTCTTCCCCCACTGGACGCATCATCCTTTCGGCATTTCCATCGCCTACCAGCTTTCAGTCCTGCTCTGTACGGCGTCCTCTTCCCCTCCTCTTCCCCTTATTGACTGGAACACTTTAGAAACACTGTCACGACAAAGAGGACCCTGTTCCAAGGAGGTTTGTCTGCCTTTGTTGCTTTTCCTCCTTCATTTGATCTGTCTCCTCGACAGCCCCCGGGTCCTGACTGTGTTTTAACCAGTTGGACAAGGGGACTGCTACGAGGATCAGACCATTCCTCTTCAAGGAACGCAAGACAACCGGTAAAAAGAAGAAAGGGAAGAAGTCAGGGAAGGAAGAAGCTTTGCTAAGTTCTGCTGAACTATCAGGTGAAAGCCAGGAAGAATTAGAGCAATTACCTGTTGTTATTGAGAAAAACAAACAATCTTACTAGTTCTTGGTTCATTCAGATCGTGCAAGGGGGGGAAGAGGAGAAGTGCAAGGGGGGGACCGAAGGGGGGAGAATGCAGTGGCAAAACACTGTAAGTGCTGCCAGGGTGGTGGTTTAATTAAGTGCAGGAAGACAGGGGACTGTAGGGATTCAGATACAGTTCCTAAGTGGGTGGGAGGCCCGGAGGTAGTGCAAGTGGCTACTGATTGTGCAGGAGCATGGTGCCTGTGTGGTTCAGTCGGTGGCCAGGTAACCAGATAGCACAGCAGACAGGAGCATCAGCAGGGGAGAGGGAGAGAGAGAGACAGAGAGAGAGAGAGAGAGAGAGAAAGCAAAAGCGAAGTGGAAGGTCTTGAGTTGCTTCCGGAACCTTAGGTGGTCCTACTCAAGTTTGAGAGGGGCAGGGAGAGAGGCCCCAGCCGAGGACAGATATCTAATACGCCGCACACTGCGTGGAGAAGCGTCTGATCCTCAGAGAGTTAGAGGTGGAGGAGCCAAGGGCTAGAGAAGGAAGATGCTTAGAAAGAGAGAGTTGGATGTAGTGTGGTCCCTGGCCCCAGAAAGCCATGTGGACGATGCAGAGGGCCTTGACCTTGATCCTTGCAGCCACCGGGAGCCAGTGGAGAGGTTTCAGGGCTGGAGAGATACGATCCCTGGGTTTGAGGCCAAGGACACGTCTTGCAGTCCTGGTCTGTATTAGTTGCAAATATTTAAGAGTAGAGGCAGGCAGATATAGAAAGAGGCTGTTGCAGTAGTCCAACCTAGCGAGAACAGCACTCTGGAGACAGTGAGCTTCTTGGGGAAAGTGAGAAAAGGAAGAACATCCCTGAGGAGGTGCAGATGTTCGTGTGACTTCTTAGAGATATCACAGATGTGAGGAGAGAAGGAGAGGGTGGAGTCGAAGATGACCCCAAGGTTCTTCGCCTTACAGGAAGGTGTGGGTATATGGCCCAGAGTGAAAGTGGGAAGGTGGGAGCAAGGGTCCCAATGAGAAGGATCTCAGTCTTACTGGCATTAAGGCAGAGATCATTGGAGGCACACCATTCCTGAATCGCAGCTAGACGGTCAGGTATGAGCGAGAGAGCAGAGGAGGCTGAGGGGAGCCTGAAGAAGAGCTGAGTGTCATCCGCATAACACTGAAAGTTAGAACAGAAAGTAGAGAAGAGGTGGGCCAGAGGTGGCAATAATGCTTGAAGAGCCAGGGTGAGTAGTTAGAACCCTGGGGAAGACCACATGTAGAGAGAGAGATGGTAGAGAGAAAGGACCCAAGTTGGACCTCGGAGGGTCGATTGGAGAGAAAGTAGGTGTTAGGGAGAATTCTCATTTCTATGCCTTTTTCTCACTCTCTCATGTATTTTTGATCTGATTTGGACTCTGTGTTTCTTTGGTTTTGGAGTCTGACAAACTGTGCAGGCATCTACCTTTTGTATTGTGACACACAACACCTTCAGTGCAGTGTCACAGAGAAGTCCTTTGGATTTCCTTTGGATTTCTCATAATGTTTAAATACCTTCTCTTGGGTGAACTACTGTTCCCAAGAGTAGTAAAGTGAAATTGACTTTACTTACCTTTTTTTCATATGTAAGTCCAGTACACCCCCATATTATGTGGAAGTACTGGGGGGTTACTTAGTAGCCCCTTTTCCTACTTACTGATGTAACATTTTATATGTTACCGTCACTACATTTATTGGCTGGTGGCAATGGTTTAATGTTCCTACCATTGTGCGTTTTTACCGCAGGCTGAATACTCGGCTGCAGTATTGCACCCATGGGTGCCCATTTTGACAAATTGGCCCTGGTCTTCTTTTTTTGCCATTTCTTGCTTGTGAGGTCTTTCCTGGGTTCTACTCTGCGTGCCAAACCGGGTTTCACCCTTTTGTTCATTTTGCCTTTGGCGGGCTCCAGTGCTGAAACCCGCCTCTAGCTCCAGTGTGTCTGGCAGGTCAGGAAGCGAGGGAGGTGCCTGAAACTCCCTGTTCTTAGTCTTCTTGGCTACCTGAATACATCCAATGCTGATTAGCGGCTGGCTGTCCTTGGAGGACAGCCACCCTGCTGTGTGAGTGACAGCTAGGCTGTGCATGAATGGGAGAAACCTGCATAAACGGTGAGGTCTCTTGAACAGAAGGCAAAGTCGACCACTGGAAGAAACATCCAACGAAAGAACTTGGAAGAGAAGCTTGCTGTACCCTCCTGGACTGTTGGACTGCCCGGTGAAGCCCTGCTGAAGTGCTGAAACTCCAACTTCGTATCGACTAGAGAAGCCAAGAACAGACAACTTCTTCCCTTGGGTTGGTGGGACCAACTGACCCCAAGAACTTTGCTGGAACCTCTCTTCCTGCTGGCTGTACTTCCTTGCTGCTGCTGAAACCGAGTGCTAGGGGTCAGGAACACCAGAAACAAGTGCATAGTTTTTTAAGCTGGACCCGAGCTCTAGGCAGATCCTGAGGACCCTCCCGAAGCAGGACGACGCAAGCCTCAGCCACCTCAACAGAGTGCTGGACCCCAGAAGCAAGGGGAGCCCATCAAGGGTCCAAGAACCGCGGTGGTGCCATTGACCGGTAGCTGAAACCGCAAAGTGCCGCTGATTTGGAAAGAGCCCATAGCCGCTGCCGACTTTCGTACTGTAGTGCAGGAGTCCTCCAGATGTCCTCCTTCTTGTCCCCACGACTAGGGCCCAAGAACCCAGGAACTACAGGACTGCAACCAGAACAGAAGCCCGCTGGATCCTCTTCTTCCAACCTAAGGTACTCTCTTGACTGAAGGGATACTTGCCTCTTTTCAGGCCGATTCATGGAATTAATGTGCGCTGAAAATTTCTGCGCAAGCGTGCGAATCGCAGCGCAAGTGCGAAAATCGCAGCGAAACCCACGCACAGTAATTCATGGAAGTCCGTGCGCGTGTAAATCCATGGATGTGCGCTAAAATCCTGCGTGGCGCACGCTGGCGCACACGTCTTCAAACAGCGTGCGCTACTTGCACAGCAAAAGCGCACATAGCGCAGCGCACACAACAAAAGTAGGCATAACACGGGGCGTAACACGCGGAATGGGGAACAACGCATGAAAATGTGGGCGTCACCGGGGGGGAAGTACAGGAAGCAAATGCACGGAACGCCCACACGCGCACCTACAACACGTATTCATGGAATCGAACGGGGCTAACGCGTGTGCCAAAAAAGACACGCTAATCCGGAAACACATACGCCAGCAGGAAGCAGGCGTACGTGGACCCGCGCAGCATAAAAGTGCGCGCAAACAACAAACAAGCTCAGACGCTAAGATGAATATACCGTTCCTTGCAGCAGTGGTCGTGGGATACCGCAGGAGGAGGAGTAGGGGGATAGTCAGGGCCAGAATTTTTACACCCAGAACCTGCCTTTTTGGGATGCCTGATGACCAGGTGTATGGGAGGTACAGGTTTCCACCTCACATAATACTCAACCTGGTGAGTGAGTGGGAGATGACCTCACATCACCCAACCTGTGCTCCCAAGCACTGAGCCCCTTGGAAAAGGTGCTCAATGTACTGCACTTCTTGGCCACTGTTTCATTTCAGCGGACAAGTGCCATAGTGGGGCGGGGGGTGTCACAGGCCACGCAGTCACGCTGCCTGCACCAGGTGTTGGCCATCATGACTGCACGCCCATCAGTCCGCAGGCACATATACCTGCCCAGAACACCTGCAGAAAGGCAGGCTGTCGTCCAGGATTTTTATGGGGTGGCACACTTCCCCAAAGTGCTAGGTGCCATTGACTGCACCCATGTGGCTCTACGTCCTCCCAGGGCAACTGAGCACATCTACAGAAACTGCAAGCACTGGCATTCCATCAACGTGCAGGTAGTATGTGATGCCAAGGGAATCATCACCTCAGTATATGCCAACTATCCAGGGTCCACCCATGACAGTTTCATTTACAGAATGTCAACCCTAAACCGGGACCTAGAAGCTGGGCGGCATGGCGATACATGGCTGCTTGGTGAGTATAAATGCCCCTGCACATGCATGCATGTCAGATACTGAGTAATGTCACAGCCCCACTAATGATACCCATCATCACCTCCCCAGGCGACAGTGCCTACCCTCTGAGCACCCACATGATGACGCCAATTCGGAACCCCACCACACCACCCGAGGTAAGATACAACACAGCCCATATTGCAACCCGGGGCATAGTGGAGCGCACATTCGGAGTGCTCAAGTCACGCTTTCGCTCCCTTGACCGCTCTGGTGGGCAGCTGCTATACGCGCCCCCAATAGTGTGCAGGATCATAGTGGCAGCATGTGTCCTGCACAACATTGCAACACGCCGGGGCCTGCCGGTGGACATGGTGGTGCCCCCACATCCCCAACCACAAGCACGGCCGCTGCGCATGGGAGGGGAAAGGGCACATGGTGAGGCAGCCCGTACACAGCTGGTGGCTAATTACTTCACCTAAAATCACACCCCTATAGAGTGCACACAGCCCTGGCACATACCAGCTGACAATCAATGATGATGACAAAAATACCAGCCTGAGATTGGTCACCTGGAAGTGTTACATAGTGTGCATCCCTACCTACCCAAAGACAACCAATGCTGTGTCACAAAAAGACACACATTTATGCTGCATGAATGACTATCCCCTTGCAAAATATAACATGAAAATAGCGCCATGTCACCCAACCCCTCCCCATCTCCGCCACCCAACACACCATGCCATGTCCTGCAATGTGAAAGCAAACAAAGGAATGCACAACACATGACACAAGTGTCACAAAGTGCACTGTCCCAAATGGAAACGGGCCACAGACACTATGCTCCCAGTAATCAATAACAAACAGCACACATGACCAAATACTTACCAGCTACACAATACAGCAACACAGCAAGAAACATTGCCAAAATATGACAGTACAAACTCAAAGTAATGTAAGTCATACAACCTCAATAAGCCAGCACATCGACCCCTTGCAACTCCAGAGTGTTGCTGTCAGCCAAATGTGTCGGTGTACTGCATACAACATGAACTGCATCTGCAAAGGAGACGGCCTTGTGAAGACATGACGAAGGTACCTGCGAATAAGGAAGAAGACATGGATGCACAAGCACATATCAATACACCATGCAGTGTTCAATACAAAAACAAACCCCACTAGGGATGTCCACACAGTTATGACTACAGACTGTCCACACAGCTCATGGGAGCCCAATGTCACTGTGTAAATCACTGTCACTTGGTCACACCCTTTGCGAACCCATGGAAACGGGAAGCAGGAGGGGTGTGTGTGTCAGGAACCCAAGCATCTAACCCAAAGATAGGACAAGCCTGCATGTGCCCAGCCGGAATACACAGTGGATGCCCACGGGAGCCACACAAGGCAACACACTGTGAAACAAATAATAAAAAAATAAAATGTCCATGTGGGGGCCAGAGGGGGGGCCACCCAGGAGGTCCGAGGACAGGGTGCACACCAACCCACCTGTGTGGATGTTGTGAGAAAAAAAAACACCTCCATGGGCTCATGGCCTGCACGGCTACGCTACTGTGGGAGAAGTGCTGCTGTTGCTCTCATCACCCTCTGCTGCTGCATCAGGAGCTGGTGGTGCTATGGGAGGCAGCCCATGCAAAGCCCTGGTATGGTCCTCCATGGCAGCAAGCATGCGGGTGTGGAAGGTCTCGTTCTGGAGGATGATAGTACGGAGATCCCCCATGCAACACCTGATTGGTTGCCTGCATTTCTGCACGCATGGCCTCCCGTGATGCCCGGATCTCCTCTCGAGTTGCCTGCAGCTCATCTGAGAGCGAACGTGTGAGCCGCTCCAGCTGCTGTTCTGTCCTCAAATTTGTGGAAGCCTCAAGTTCAACAAGAGTCTCACTGAGGTTATGGAGTTCTACCCTCAGGGCTTCCCTGTGGCCCTGTGACTCTACAGAAATGGCTTCCCAACAGAGTCTCCAGTGCCGCCCGTCTGTCCCTGTTGGACGCCAACATGTCTTCCCTGTGTGATTGGCAAATGGAGTCTGTTGCCTGCTGTTGTTGCTCCAACTGCCTTTCAGGGGGGATAATGGAAGTGGCCACCCTCTCCATTGCCTGAGCCATCATTTCAACTGATGCTGCCTGTTGGGTTGCCATACCGTACATGGAGTTCTCCCATACAGTATTACCTGGTGGCGTACGGCCACCGTGTCGGCGGGCACCACACCTGTTTGGGGCAAGGCGATCTGCACCTTGCTGTGCTGGCACTGCCTGAGGCTGCAGGACTGCATTACCCCTCTGATCTGCTGGCCCAGGAACAGGATCAGATGTTGTGGAGTGTGACCCTGCATCCGTAACTGCCAAAGGCAGTGTAACCAGCACTGACATCCCCATAGACGGTTCTACCACTGGTGCAGGTGGGTTGGACAGAACAGAATCCCTGCCAGAAACACTCACCTGCGACGGCACATAAGTCTCATCATCCGATTCCGCACCTGAATAGAGGTCTGGGGAGGTGCACCCAGAGACACCCCTGGACAGTATGGTCTGCAGTAACAAAGGGTTTTCACCCACCACCACACCACGTCCCCCACTGGTGCCCGGTCGTGCCTGAGATTCCTCCTGGGTCTGCACCATCTCCACCACCTCAACAGCATCAAGTGCGTCATCACCTGCAAAAACACGAAAGACAACAAATGGAAACAGGCATGAGCACCATAGCACACACAGAGGCCTGACAAGGCAGAGATCCAGTACATGAATTACACATGTCCCACATGACTATAACCCTGGCATGCATGCACTGTCAATGAGTTGGAAGGGGAGGCAAAAAGCACACACTGATGACACCAAGATGGAAAAGCAAGACATTTGCTGCATGCTGGGTAGCACTGGCATCACACATTAGCCTGTGAGTGGCATGTCCAATACACATACATGACACATGCCATAACACAGATGGCATGTAGCATAGCCATGTTACATTCCACAAGTACAGCCATATGTCAGTGAATGAGTACTGTCAGCCATCCATGTGAGATGGACATGATGAGATGAAAAATGCTACATAGTGTGACAAAATACGCATGTGCCACTCACTGCAACACATCCAGTGTACAAGAATACAGTGATTGCAGGCAGATGTACACATCAATGGTTGGTCACTTAAACTTGACAGGAAACAACTATCATGTACCACATACAAACAGGCACCAAAAATCAATGTGAACAGGCCAATACTCAATCAGCTTGAATGGTCTAATCATTCAAATAACAAGGTAACAAATGTAGGTCAATGTGGGGTGTAATCATTGACAAAAGCATGTCACATAAGTGACAATAGGGCTGAAAAATGTGTTGCAAAAGTGGGAGAATTGAAACAATCAGCCTGAATGAACACTGAAAAATTCTGAACAATGTTGTTGCAAGATGACAGTTCAAGGCAACTGCAGTAATGTGGCGCTAAATGGCTACTGTGGGCAGAAGGGATACTGTCATACCCAAATCCAAGGCCAGTGAATGTTTTGGAGGAAGCACATGGGTGACCCATACCACTCAGGTGCATGTACCCTCACCTGGCACTCAATCAGAACCCATCACCCACACAACATACACATGGATTACACACACATGCATGGGCACTCACCGGACAATGCGTCGTAATCTGGTAGGTCTCCCACGCCTTGGATCTGTTCCTCTCTGTGACGAAGGTTCCAGCAACAGACTCATGTTCAGTGAGTTGGTTGTCCTCTTGTGGAGACCCATCGCCAGTCACCAGAGTAGAAGCATGATTTGAGGCCAGCTTGTTCTTTGCTCTACGTTTCAGGTCATTCCACCGCTTGTAGCAATCATCAGCTGTGCGCCTCACAAATCCAAGGGCACTAATGATGTCCGCGACGGTCTGCCAGTGTGCCTTACGTTGACCAGGTGTGATCTTGCACCCTGCAGTCACCACCATTTCGCGACTATGTGCCGACACAGAGGCCACAAGTGCATCAAGTTCAGCGTCATTAAAGCTAGGCTTCCTTGACGTGCCGGAGTGTGTAGCTGTGTCTGGTGTCTCAGCCTGTAGTGCCAGAGCACCATTCTTCCTCTTTTTCAAAGGTAGTGCGGATCCTGAGTGGCTTACGCCGCTCTGGTCAGTAGGGGCAGAAGCGCCGGTGGACTGGGTACTAGGAGTGTGCGAATGCACAATGACCATAGGTCTTGGTGCAGGCATTGGCTGCAGGGTGATGTTGGCAGGGGCAATGTCGGTATGATGGACCGGTACCGACACTGTCCCGGCTGGGAGACTCAGAGCTGGGGTGGATCGAGCTGCAGCTGCCCCTGCAGCCTCCCCACCCTGCCTACTTGGGGCAGCAGATGACATAGCTGCCCCAGATCCACGTGGCCTGGTGACACCAACTTGCACCGCCACACGTGGCTTAGACCTGCTGACCTGGAACTCAGCCTGGGAGTCATCCTGTGCCGGTTCAGGTGCCACAATGGGCTGGTCCAACAAGGGCTGAGCTGGGATGATGTCAGCTACGTTTCCCACAACCATGGGGGGTGGGGGGCATGGGTGTCCCTGATTGCTCCTCCACACATGGGGGTCTAGGGGAACCCTGCAAATCCTGGCCACGTCGCCCACCTTTTGGAGGTCAGCCACCTTTGCCTCCCTTACCGCTTGGTCGCCTCCCAACCATGGCACTGATGTTCTTGTGCGTATGGGAGTAGCAGTAAACAATTGTCCTGGGCAATTGGGGGTTAAAGTGGTAGAGTACTAGATGGAATTCGTACCCTAGTGCTCTAGCAAGGCTGTCTGTGACCCCTGGGGGAAGATGACGGGTCACGCAACGCACAGGCACCCTGAAAACAAAAAATAACGTGCACGCAACCCCTCATAGACCACGTGCGTGGAAAAATGAACCCGCACTACGCTGTGGCACCCAGAAACACAAAATTAAGCATATGCGTAATACACGCAGCCTACAATGACCTCTGAAGGGGTACGCGGCACACGGGGCAAGCACAGTTGGTAAATACGTGTGCACGACTCACCGTCTGCCTGGAAAAAGAAAGTGAAAAAGACACGTGTGTGCGCGTTGGCAACACCCCTGCCAAAAGAAGAATTGTACACTGTCTGAGGAGACAGGACAAAAGAAGAAGTGAATGCTGTTTGAGGAAACAAGACCAACAAAAAAATTGGACGCTGTCAGAGGTAACAGGGAGTACGATCTTGAAACGCTGTGAAGTAATCACGTGTGAACCGACAAAAAGTACAGAATTCACCCACTCGCTCTCCATGAAAAGCACATACAAGGAAATGGCATCCTACACGTACCTTTTAAACCGGCCCAAACGTACAACGTCACTTACACGTGTACGCGCTAAGGCCCTTTCCTCCAATTACACGAGCTAACACTCGGACGTGCAGTTTTTGCACGTGTACGATGAACATGCACCCGTGTTGAGGGAAACGCCCTTGCGCGTCACATCACAGACTCGTAGGCCCTTTCCTTGGATTACACACATTCACACGCGGACGTGCAGTTTTTTCACGCGCCCTGAACCACTATGCCCACGTCACGAGGGAAACGCCTGCTCGCGTAATGTCACAGATGCGCTTACGTGCTGAGGGCCTTTCCTCAATTAAACACGCAGACGTGCAAGATTTTCACGTGCCAAATCACTCTGTATCAAGCTGGCCACGCAACAACACACGGAAGACCACGCTCCTTCCCAGAAGGCCGAATTACTGCCCCCCAGAGCCCCGAGCACGCTCCAACCTGCCATCTGCTGCTGCCTGCCTGCCTGCTGCCCACGTGACCTGCTATTTGGTGCCTGCATGTCAGCCAGGGTTCCAGTTGCTGTGTCCACCCCTGCTGGAACAGAAGACTCCCGACTGGGATACCATCGCTCCACAACCCAGCCCCAGGACCCAGTTTCCCACCCACGCCTGCCTCGGGGGTAGCCATGTCTGGGCAAACACCATCTGAGACCACTGGCGACCCCCAGCTAGAGAGGCAGAGGGCCACTAGCTTCAGTGTGAAGGAAGTTGGTGTCCTGGTGGAGCATGTCCTGGGGCATTTTGATGCCCTCTTCGGAACATCACGCGCCAACAAGGTAGGACAGGAGAGGATCTGGGACGACGTAGTGGTTGCCATCAACGCGGAGGGAGTGGCAACCCGCGACATCAAGCACGTCAAGAAGCGCTGGGAGGACTTCAGGTCCAGGACCCTCTACAAGGCCCGGCACCTCGCGGATGGGGGCTGGGTTAGCATGAGTGACATCCAGATGAGGGTCCTGGAACGTGTATGCCCAGCACTCCACGCCCAGATACTTCAGAGGAAGACCCGTCTAGAGTTGAGCGGTAAGTGGCCAAGTATTGGTGTGTGGGACAGGGCATTTTGCAGTGTACTGGTGGTCTGATACTTGCCTGTATGTATGACATAGGCCATGTATGGATGTGTGTGTGCAGGGACATCATGGTCATGCATGTGAGACCAGTAATGTGTGAACCACATGGTTGGTGCATGTGTTACAATGCAACATGGGGAGCTGTATGCCAAATGCACACATGAAAGCATGCCAGTCTCTGTTCTTGGACATGGAGGGGGTGTGAGGGATGGGTGCTGTACATGTATGGTGCACATGTGTGTGTGTCTGAGAAGTGTGTGTGTGACTTTGAAACGCCATGGATGCATGACACATGTCAGTGATGATGTGTACATTCACTCATGCAGTGCGGTCACCGTTGTATGCACTGTGTCTATCCACTGTGTCTGTGGTGTGCAAGCCATGATGCATGACCCTCCGGTGATGTGTGTGCATGGGATCAGTGTGAGCCATGATGCATGTGAGTTTGAAGGCAACAATTTGATTAATAGAGGCCCTTGTACATGGATGCTGATTTTGATTGCAGGCGCCGTGCCTGTTTCTGCATGTGTGTTGCATGCATTCACCCATGTGTCGTGGACGGACAGGATGGAAGTGACGTTTGACACTGCCACTCATGTGTTATTGCTTCCTGTCTAGGGGAATATTGTACTGTACCCTGATGCTTGTGTTCTATGTCTCCCTCTACGCAGCATCAAGTGAATAAGAGGGCGGAGACAGCGCTGTGGAGCCAAGCGGCGGGGATGCCTCCACCGAGCGACAACGCAAGGCCCAGCCACCCTCCCAGGACTTGCGATCATCCGGGAACGAGGGGGCTGGTGCCGCGTCTGCCACTACGGCTGTGGCGGAAGGGCCGGGTGAGCCCCCACAGGGGCTTGCAATGGCGGAAGACGGTGTGGAGACATCCAGGTTGGTGGTCTCCACACAGGAAGTGGAGCCCGCTATTGAGCCGCACATGGGGCCTGGTGGGGGTAGTACCACTGGTGCAAGTTGTGCAGTCCAGGGCCAGGGTCAGGAGGCAGCACAGGTCACCGCGGAGGGGCCTGTGCATGTCGCTGTCCTTGACCCTGTGACTGCACCACCATGCACCAGCAGGGATGCCCCGTCCCAGGCCCGTCCGCAGGTAGGGGAGAGTGCCATGTCATCTGCCTCTCCACTACCTGCGGACGAGGGGTCCCATGAATGTATGGACTCCGTCCTGATTGGTGTCGCGTTACGCACGTGTGACATTCGTGATGACGTGCGTTCTTCCTGGGCAGAGAACGCACGCCATCACGAACAGCAGCGTCGCGACGTGGCACTGTTGGGAGGGGCCCTGGTCGGTGGGTTCCTACATGTGACGCGCATTCTGGCGGACCTCTCCTCCTCTGTGGAGACTATGCACCAGTCGTTCTCCCTGCCGTCTTCCGGCCCAGATTCCACCAGGGCCCCCTGTGGACCTGGCCTGACCAACACAGCCAGCTTGGTGGAGATCCCATCCCTGCCACAGTCGGGAGTCGGCGGTCCAGCAGGGGTGGGCACCACAACTGGAGACCAGTTGATGGAGGATGTGCAGGCATCATCGGACAGGGCACATGAACAGCAGCCGCAGCAGCAGCAGGCTCTAGGTGGGAGCAATGATGGCTCGGGGCCATCGACATCAGGGGGGCAGGCATCGGCCAGAGGGCAGGAGGACCCTGGAATGGGTGTGTCTTCCGTGTGGCTGCGGTTGGGCCAGCGTATAGGTGCGGAGCGGTGGCGGGCGGAAGAGACGCGGCTCACCATGGTCAGGGTGGAGTTCTCCATGCGTCGGGCGTTGAGGCGGCAGAGTGCCTCGAGGCGACTCGCAGGGAGTTGGAACAGGCCATGAGTGCCTCCCTGCGAGACCTCGGGGCCAGGACAGAGGCCCGCCTCCAGCAAATAGACATGGAGTTCGATGATGCCCTGGCCGAAAACATCACTGAGTGAGCCGCAGGACTTGCCCGTCACCATTGTAAATAGTTTATAGTGTTAGGTTTCCTTTTTTGTTTTTAATTTTGGGGCTTTTGGACTATACCCCACACTTTTGGATATCGTTTTTTTGTTAGGTAGGTTATTAGATAGGTTTCATTTGTTTCGTTGGGCTCGTGGACCCTTGAAAATTGAATTGTACATAGTTGGACGTTGGATTTATTTGGACATTTAAATTACATTTCACCATGGATCAATGGATTTACCTTTTTGCGTTTCATTTGGATTTGGTTTGGTGGACAGAGAGTTTTGGCCATTTTTCTTTTGGATTACCTGGGTTTTTTTGCGGAATTTTTTATTTTTATCTAGACATGCATTTCATTTCATGTTTGCCATTATCTTATGTTTTAAGTACTTTAAATTGGTTTTCATGTTAATACATTTTGATCTTTTACTTCAATGTATGGGATTAACTCATTGGGTTCATGCATGTCGACATGTGGGTTTACTCAATCAATGGCAACCTGTGTGTGTGTGTGTGTGTGTGTGTGTGTGTGTGTGTGTGTGACGGACATGTGTTGATGTACATAGTTGACTTTTGGTTTGTGACATGAGATGGGCATGTCACTGTTGGGTGGGTGAGTGGGTGGGGGGACATGAGTGGGGGCCTGCTGGCAGGTGCCCCTCACTGCTGGGGGGTAGGGGTGCAGGGGGACATGAGTGGGGGCCTGCTGGCAGGTGCCCCTCACTGCTGAGGGGTGGAGGTTCTGGGGGACATGAGTGGGACATGAGTGGGGGCCGGTTGGCAGGTGCCCCTCACTGCTGGGGGGTGGGGGTGCTGGGGGACATTAGTGGGGGCCTGCTGGCAGGTGCCCCTCACTGCTTGGGCATGGGGGTGCTGGGGGACATGAGTTGGTGATCACTAGTGCAAGGTGACATGTGGCCTGGCTGGGGGCATGCCCATGGTGGATGAACTGCCTGCGGGACATGACCAGGGGTGCTGGGTAGTCCCCCGTGGTGTGGGTTGCCTGCAAGGTCTGTGGAGGGGATAGAGGGCACACCTGTGAGAACCCACACTGCCAATTGATGTGTGGGACTCCCCGCGCACCCCCCTGGATACACGTACCCCACTCTGACAGCGAAAGAACGCGTGGAACTTCCCCCCGTACCGCGTTATACACATACCCTGCTTGCACAGGCCCAATCGCGTGTGAAACTTCTCGCGCACCCCAGTAATCCACGTACCCCGCGCGCACAGGCCCAATCGCGTGTTAAACTTCCTGCGCATCCCAGTAATCCACGTAGCCCGCATGCACAGGGCCTGCCGTGTGTGAAACTTCCCACGCACCCCCCCAAATCCACGTACCCCGCACGCACAGGGCCAATCGCGTGTGAAACTTCCCGCGTACCCCAGTAATCCACGTACCCAGCTCGCACAGGCCCAATCGCGTGTTAAACTTCCTGCGCATCCCAGTAATCCACGTAGCCCGCACGCACAGGGCCTGCCGCGTGTGAAACTTCCCACGCTCCCCCCAAATCCACGTACCCCGCACGCACAGGGCCAATCGTGTGTGAAACTTCCCGTGCATCCCAGTAATCCACGCACCCCGCACGCACAGGGCCAATCGCGTGTGAAACTTCCCGCAAACCCCAGTAATCCACGTAGCCCGCACGCACAGGGCCTGTTGCGTGTGAAACTTCCTGCGCACCCCCCAAATCCACGTACCCCACACGCACAGGGCCAATCGCGTGTGAAACTTCCTGCGCACCCCAGTAATCCACGTACCCTGCACGCACAGGGCCAATCACGTGTGAAACTTCCCGCGCACCCCTGTAATCCACGTACGCTGCACGCACAGGGCCAATCGCACGTGAAACTTCCCGCGCACCCCAGTAATCCACGTACCCCGCTCGCACAGGCCCAATCGCGTGTGAAACTTCCCACGCACCCCCCAAATCCACATACCCTGCACGCACAGGGCCAATCGCGTGTGAAATTTCCCGCGCACCCCAGTAATCCACGTACCCTGCACGCACCGGGCCAATCACGTGTGAAACTTCCCGCGCACCCCAGTAATCCACGTACGCTGCACGCACAGGGCCAATCGCACGTGAAACTTCCCGCGCACCCCAGTAATCCACGTACCCCGCTCGCACAGGCCCAATCGCGTGTGAAACTTCCCACGCACCCCCCAAATCCACATACCCTGCACGCACAGGGCCAATCGCGTGTGAAACTTCCCGCGCACCCCAGTAATCCACGTACCCCGCTCGCACAGGCCCAATCGCGTGTGAAACTTCCCACGCACCCCCCAAATCCACATACCCCGCACGCACAGGGCCAATTGCGTGGGAAACTTCACGCAAACCCCAGTAATCCACGTACCCCGCTCGCACAGGTCCAATTGCGTGTGAGACTACCCGCACAGCGGGGTACATGTATGCGGAGGGGTGCGCAAGGAGTTTTACAGGCGTTTTCGTGGTTGTGAGCCTGTGCACCATGTATGGGATTTGTGCGCTGTACATTGCGCACGGGGAGGGGTTGTGGGCGTAACTGGCGCTGCTGCAGGGTCGCTGCCCCACTCTGCGCCACGGCTGGTTTTGGATGTTAAAATCCATGAATACGCTGTACGCGGAAATGGATTTTAGCACACGCGGCTGGCGCAGAAAGTCGCACGTGCACACTGTGCGCCAGCTGCGTGCGCCACTTGTGCGCTGAATTCTATGAATTACCCCATATGTCTGTAGCTTGCTTGTTCTCACTGGAGACTTGCAGTAGCTGCTTTTTGCAGAGTTGCTTGCAGCTTTGCCTTTCACAAGCCTAACAGTTTGTGGCCCAACAGTGATTATTTTTCTTTTTTTTTCTTTTTTCCAAACTTTATTTTCATTTTCGCAATAAAAAAAACAGGGTTACATATCATCAGAATATCACAAGCTCAATTCTCTGTAACTATCATAACAATTTAAACCAAGATTTGTGACTGCGTGTAAATTCTAAGAATGCAACCATAATAACATTAACAATGTTTACCCCCCCAAACTCCACCACCTCCCTCCCCTCTAACTGGAATGGTTCCGAGTTCAGCGTCAATGGTTGTTATTGTCTGTGCTTTGTTCATCCTTTCGATTACCTTGGCCTTGTCTATAGTGCCGTTGTTCACCTCACCCGTCTGAGAGGCTTCAGTTTAGGATTGCTCTCATTAGCCTTGATCTGAAGTAGTAAGCTTCCCTCTCTTTGACAAAGTCTATGGGCCTCATTACGACAAGTGCGGTAAAAACGGGGTCATTACCGGCATGGAGGAACTAGCGGGTCCGTGCTCGTTTGACGCCGCTAATAGCGGGGGTCATTACCGGCATGGAGGAACTAGCGGGTCCGTGCTCGTTTGACGCCGCTAATAGCGGGTGAATACGAGTGCGCGAGCATGCGCGAACCCCCATGCCGGTAATGGCCATACCGCCATGGCGCTAAAGGCCCTCCAACCCCCACGATAGTGCCATCACGTGACCCGCCGATACTGCCTCCGCCTAGGAGGCACCCCTTAATACCAACCCGGTAATAACATCATGCTAATACCGGGCTCGTAATACCGGACCCGGAAGTAACGTCATCGCGTTGGAATGGGAAATGCGCCGGTGGCCATCTTTAAAAACACAATCCATTTCAATCCTCCCAAACCACCAGGGTTGTACAGGAGAGACCAGTGCCAATCTATTCAACCTGTCTAAGGCTACCAGGAAATCAAACCCCCGCCTGCGCAAGAAGCGTTTTTCGGACGAAGAACTCATCATGATGGCGGACACCCTTGCTGCCCATGCTGAGGAGATTAACCAGCACAACCTCAAAAGGGAGGTCCAGCAGAGAAAAAAGGAGATTTGGGAGGAGGTAGCCCGCAAGGTCTCTGCTGTTGGCACCACCCCACGGACGGTCAAAGACTGTAAGAAAAGGTGGGATGACCTCCACCTGAGGGTACGAAACATCCTGGCCAGCAATCGGAGGGAGTCCATGGCCAGAGGCGGGGGTGCCCACTCCCCCACAAAACTAATGCGCTGGGAGGAGACGTGCAGTACCTTCATACAGATGGAGTCCATCGAGGGCTTTGGGGAGATGGAGACGGGTGCTGCAACATTTGGAGATGGAGGTGAGTGACCCTGCAGAACCCAGTAGGAGAAACCATAACGTAGCACAAGTGATCTGGAATGGAGTCTAGACAAGGGAATGCATGTCCCAACGCACACACATCAACATATCCATGTCCAGATGTAGGCCCAAACCCTGCCACACTGAAATGCATGCTAAGTGCCAATACCATTACCAACAGACAGCCAATACACAAGGACCATTCCCATGTCATACATCACACAAACCCCAATAAAACGGCATGCAACCTGCCATGCAGCATTCCTGAATTGAGACGTCACGGCTAATGCCAAAATGCTCCCCTTCAAACTACCGTGTGTGACACACCTGTAAGATATGAATGCATGATAAATGAAAATCTCCACAGCACGATATAATGCAACTTGCATTTAACACCATCACTGATGCCCTGCATCTCTTCTACCCACTCGGACACCGATGGAGAAGATGCCAGTGAGGAACCAACCACAAGGGCATCCACATCCCCGGCCAAGACAACTGCCACCGACAAAACCACCTCCGGGGCAGCCTCGCAGCCCACACCAAAACCCAGGGCGAGTGCCCAGTCCATGGCTGCACATGAGTGCCCCACATCTACGCCTGAGACCGGTACCACAGAGCTGGCAACACCAGTGGAAGGCGAGGTCAGTGGCACACATTCGGCAGCAACAAGTTCGGTGGGCGAGGCAGCAGCCACTGCCCCACTAAGCGACATTGAAACTGCAGTGGAGGAGTATGTGGACGAGGATGGACTAACCCATGTGGCATGTCCACACTCCCCAAGCCCTGTGTCCACCCTCCAACCCCACACTCAGGCCACACCCACCAGCAGCATTGCGAATCCTTTGCTCCACGATTCGGGCTTCAGCACCCCCCCACCCGAGAGGACAGCCCTGCCAATGCACGCCCGGTCGCACCACCCTCAACCACTGCTGCTCCCACCAACCTTGAGGCACGGCTAACAAGGGTGGAGGCTAGACAGGACTCCATGCTGGACCTTGTCCGACAATATGTTGCGGAGGGAGAGGACACGAGGCGTGAGATTGCACAGCCAATAGCGGCAAACACAGCCACCATTAATGCCTCTGCGTTGATGATGCGAGACAGTCTGGGGGCTGTCACGCAGGTCCTCGCCTCAAGCCTGCAGCAACAACCAGCACCAGCCGTGCCAATCACCACGGCTTCCACCCCATCCACCACACCATCATCCTTCACACCCGCACCCTCCAGCCCTGTGCATCCGACAAGACGGAGTGCGAGGCAGTCAGAAATGCTGCCCCGGACAACAAGAAAGCAAGGAAATAGTGTGGGACAACAATGTGAGTGGGATAAATGGTGTTGGTGGTGTATAGGTGTATTAGGGGGAGTTCATTGGGTGTATGGGGAGTTCATTGCGGGGTATGGGGAGTTCATTGGGGGGTATGGGGAGTTCATTGGGGGCATGGGGTGTTCATTGGGGTATGGGGTGTTTTGGTGTTGTGGGGGGGATTGGGGGGTAGCACATTTCTGTAGTTGATATTAATACCCCCGTTGTGTGAAAAATCATTCAATGCCTGGACATTGTTCATTTCGTGTGTATACATTTTATTCATGACAGTGCACAGTGCCCAACTCCCCACATTCCCTGTGTGCATGTCCACATGGACCCAGTGTACAATGTGTTACTGACACATATCCATCAACGTCCCTGTGGGTCAGAAGTATTTGTCAATCAGTAATTGGCGTACTGCACGGCCATCCTGTGCATCACGTACTGGCAGGGGTGCTGCTTCTCCTCCGTCTTCATCCTCACTCGGTGCATGCATGACAATGTCAGGTGGCAGTGGTACATTTCTCCGGACGCACATGTTGTGCAGCATGACACAGGCCATGGTGATCTTTGCCGCCTTCTCAGGCCTATAAATGAGTGCTCCACCAGACCTGCTTAGGCAGCGGAACCGCGCCTTCAACAGGCCAAAGGTCTGCTCAATCACAACACGGGTACGGGTATGAACCCGATTGTACTCCTCTTCATGGCTGTTCCGTGGGTTCCGCACAGGGGTAAGTAGCCACGGCTTCAAGGGATATCCTCCATCACCTGCAAGCGAATACAAATAGGTCTGTTTGAGTCACTCTGAGCTGCCACCTTCAGGATTCACCACCATGGCCACAGCAATTTGGTGTTGACATGCAGCATTGCCCCTGTACGTATGCTCAAATATTATTTAGATGCATTGTATACTGCAATATCGTGTGGTAGTCTGGAAGGCGTTATACAGATGCTGCAGGGTGATTACTTGCATGCTGATGCGGATGTACTGTGGATGCATGACAATGTTTTGCCTCCCATTATTGATGTGTATACTACACTGTGCATGATCACACTAGCCACATTGGCACAGTTGCAATCATGTTTAGTCATGCATTGCTTGACATACCCATGGTGGCCAGGTTGTGCATCTTACATGTTGTCATTGATATACGGCATTGGTCCAATGTGTGGCAATTATGTGTCATGTTCGGGTTGGGAGGTTCGGGTCAGGAGTCTTTAGCTCTGTGTGCATCCTCCAATCACCGCCCATTCCCACCCTGGTGGAGTATGCATCCTCCACCTCAAAACCCTGATGCACTAGCATGTCGCTCCATGTGACGGGGTAGCGTGGAGTTACGCAGCACCATGGCATCATGTGTTAATCCAGGATATCGGGCGCAAGAATGTGTGATGATCTTGCTGGAGTCACATACCATCTGCACATTGATGGAGTGGTATTGCTTGCGATTGCGGTACACCGCCTCTACGGCATGGGGGACTACCAATTCTACATGGGTGCAGTCGAGGGCACCTTCGCAATTGGGCATGCCTGCCAGTGCATGGAAGCCTACTTTGATGTTGGCTATCTCCTGGGCAGTCCGTGGTAGGGATATGTGGGTGCTAGCGTGCTTCAGGAGGGCATCCAGCACTTGGGTCAGCATGCGTGAAAATAGTGGTTGTGAAATGCCACGCAGCTCGCCCACTGTGTGCTGGTAGGTGCCTGTAGCCAGGAAGTGGAGCACAGACACCGCCTTTAGTAGCGGGGGGATGGCAGTGCGTATTTCTATGAGGCTGACGATGTTGTCATGTATCATGTCCACAATGGTGGTGATGGTGTCCTGGTCCAACCGGTACAGGGTGTGGATCTGCTCAGGGGTTAGATTAAATGGACTGGGTCTGATGCAAGGGATTGGTGGCTGCCTATGAGGTACTACTGGCTGCACTGGTGGTAATTGCTGGCCCTGTCTCACCCTCCTTCTCCTCCTGCGTCTCCTCTGTGCTGCCTGTTGCTGTAGCTGTAGTTGTTGTTGTAGTTGGTGTTGTTGCTGTAGTTGTAGCAGTATAGGCATGCCCTCCAGCCCCATGATTGCAGCAGCTAGTGGTAACATTTTGGTGTAGAAAGGGGTGTGGTGTGTGGGTGTACTCCTTTTATACCGGGACTGGCTCCATTGACTCCACCTGTGGCGATTGTGTGCACCCGTGGCAGTTGCCTTGACTGCAGGTTGCTGTTTACGGGTGGTCCACGATGCCTGTATGGCCGCCATCATGCAGGCCCGAATTACCGCCTTCGGGATGCCGGTAATTGCATGCCCGCGTCAGTTGTGATGTCCTCCTATTACCGGCATCCCGGTATTTACTCCACGAAGGGGGCGCATGTACGTGCACTTGCCGGTATGAAGGGGCACCATACGGGCGGTGGCGGTATTGACAGGTTGTCAGGTCGTAATGGCCCAGACCTTTTAACGATGCCGGTATTACTATTCTGCCTTCCTTTTTTCATTACCTCCATTCTCGTAATGAGGCCCAACAAATGGGTCCCATATTACCAAGAATTTCTGATGCCCTCCTTCTCTCAGGGCACCCACTTTTTCCATTGCTAATACGTTCCATATTTTGACCCCCCAACATGCTATCACTAGACCCTCTAGGTTTTTCCATCTTGGGGCCAGGTTCATCCTTGCCGCCATTAATGATTGAGTGATGAGGGTGACGTTATTACCTGTCGCTGAATATATTCCTTCTACTTCACTTCCCAGTAGAATTACCTTTGGATCCCATGGGAGTGGTCTCCCTGTAATTTCTTTTATATGTCCCAACACTTCTTTCCAATACATAACAGCTTTGGGACAGGACCACCACATGTGATACAAGTCTCCCCTGTTTCCACATTGCCTCCAGCAGCTGGGGGTTCGGGGGTATGAGGGATTCATTTTGTGGAGCCTATGTGGGGTTAGCTACCACCTGGTGCATATTCTGTATGCTGTCTCCTTGACGGCAGTGCACTTGGATGTTTTTTGTGCCCTCTTCCAAATTTGTCCCCATTCCTCCTCCGTGATGGGGGTGGCCAAATACGCCTCCCAATTGTCTTTGTATGAAATGTTGTCCCCAACTTGTGCTTTATCTATTAATCTGTACATTTTTGCTAATGCTTTCGAGGGTACACCCTCCTGCAGGGTGAGTTCCAGTCCCACCGGGGCTCTGGTAACCCGCTTCTTAACCTCCTTCTGAGAGATCCAATGCCTTATTTGTATGTATGCGTACCTTTCCCTTTCCCCCATGCCGAATTTCTGCTTACAGTCCTCGAATACCAAAGGGGTTCCCTCCTGAAAGAAGTCTTTCCAATGGATTGTCCCTGCTTGTCCCCAGTTTTCCCCGAACCCGCCCCCATACCCGGGGTAAAGTCTTGGTTATGCGCCATTGGGGTAAAGGGTCCTAGGCCTGGCGTGATGTGACGTTTCTTGAGTGCTTTATCCCATCCCCTCAATGATACTCGGATAGCTTCTAAAAGATGTCCTTCTGCCCTTCTGGGCCCCATCCATAGCGCATGTAATGTTCCTAGGGGGATGCTTGTCACCTCTTGCTCTATTCCTACCCATTCATTTAGTGCGTTCCCTCCCATCGATTTCAGCATTGGTGCTATTTGGACTGCTAGTATATATCTCTCGATATCAGGGACCACAAGTCCTCCCAATAGTGGTGGTCTGGTCAGGACACTGTTTTTGTATTCTGGATTTTTACTCTCTGAATAACATTGTGCAAGACGTTTGTGCTATCTGAAGAAGTGACTCAGCTCCATAGACATTTGATATTGGCTGTCCTGGCTCCCTGAAAACTCTTCTGACGCACTGACCTTTGGATTTAACTGTCCCTCATAGGTGGTGCATACGTTTAACTTGTATTGCTGGGAAAAGTCTAACCTAGACATCATTGGAAATATTGCAAAGTATTCACATATTCTGAGAACCTGTTAACCCTTTTTCCTTCCCTAAACTTTTCCTTTTCCACAATCTCAGTATTGCATTAAGTTTCAAAAGTGATATATCAATGTACACAGTGTCCTAGTAATTGAAGTCACCTAAGGTTGTAGGAAGTGTGTGTGTGACATCCCAAAAGGATATCTACTTGCTTAACTTAAATCTGAGGAAGTGTTGTGAAGTGTATTTTTATTGTTACATTTCGCCCTTTCTAAAGAAGGCTTATTTAAAACCAACCGTTAAATAAATAATTATTTTACTAGAAAGCCTTCGGTATAAGTGTTATTTGGATACTTGTAATTGTGAATCTCTATGTTGCATCTCTTCAGCTTACATTTACCCCTCTTGAGATAAGTCTGGCTGCTCAGTCACTCTACCAACTTGTGTAGTACAGACCTATACAATAGGTGGGTTACCTATTACCAAGAGGACAAGGCTGGTGTAGTCTCCCACATGGTTACTACATACATTCTTGCCTGACAGTAGGCCAACCAGGTTAGGGCCTGACCCGTGATGCCCAGGTTGTCACAGAGACAATTGTTCAGGTTGGTGTGGTTGACCGTATCGAAAGCAGGGGATAGATAAAGGAGAATGAGGACAGAAGGAAGGTTAGCATCGAGATTAGAGAGCAAGTCTTCACAGGTGTTCGGGGGAGCGGTTTCTGTGCTTCTGGCTGCTCTAAAGCCAGAAGCACAGCACTCCATACTGGTGGTCATGGAGACAACCAACAGGTTCAGTATGGAGAGTAAGCTGGGAAATGGCCAGCTTTTCCAGGAATTTGCCCAGGAAAGGAGAGATTGAGATTGGCAGTAGTTTGCTGGAAAGGAATGATCAGCAAAGGGCCTCTTGAGGAAGGGGTACACAAGAGAGTGCGTTAAGGGGGAAGGTAAGGTTCCAGTGGCAAAAGAGTGATTGCAGAAATCAGCCAATGCTGGAGCGAGGGTGTCCATGTGGTCCTTGATGGTTCTAGAGGAGAAAGAGAAGACTTTTATAGATCAGACCTGTCTTGAAACATTGTCAGGAGTGAACACAGGGAAAGAGGAGAAAGGAGGCGGAGAGACAAGCAGGGAGGGGCTGGGAGTGGTAGAGGGAGAGGAAGAGAAAAGAGTGGACAGTGGATGAGTTTTAGTTAAGTGAGAAGCCAGTGCCGTGCAAAGGTCCTGGGAGGGAACAGGAGAGGTGGAGCCTACAGAAGGATTGGCTAGCTCCTTGCAGATTTTGAAATGTTTGGCCGAGTTGTCAGAGGCCGTAGAAACACTGGCTTGGATGGAAGCTCTCTTCTTGGATAGGACAGAGTCTAAATTGCCTTTGGAGCAGGTGGCAGGCCAGTTTGCCGGAGGATGAGCCTGATGCCCTCCACTTCCTCTCAGCCAGCCTACACTTGCGTTTAAGGGGGGCAAGGTCTGAATCATACCAAGAGTTGCACTTGGAGGTGGGCTTCAGACGGATCCTCTTGACAGGGGCAAGGACATCAAGAGTGTTAGAGATTGAAAGATGGAGATTGGAGAGGGCTGTTTCAGAGTGTGAGTCAGCCTCAGGAGGAGGAGAGAAAAGTAGCAGTAAAAGCCTCCACTGACAGACTCTTAATGGGCCGGATGACAGCGAAGGTGGGTGGCAGTGCTGGGGTCGGCTTTCCCTGGAGGGCACAGAGCGGCAGGTGAGTGTAAAGAAGAAAGTATTGTGCTTGGTCACCACATCCCTTCTTAACCATAATACACAAAAACAACTTGAACCAACAATTTAACATTCATAGCTATCAGTGCAATTACATTAATTCCACCATATAGTCCTGTAATCTTGCTGGTGGCCTCCTCGTCCTCCTCACCGGGGACCGTCACCCTCTTGGTGGACTCTTCTGCAGCCTCTCACCCGCTTGGGTGTTGGGGCTCTTCCTGCCTGAACTTTTCGGGATGTCTCCTTCCCTTGACTCTGTATCCACATCCTGTGGTCTCCCTGTAGGCTAATCTTCCTGAACTAGCTGCAGTTCCTCCTAACGCTCTCTGTGCCTCTGTTTTCCATAACCATCATCCTTTTCTGTGGGTCACTGTCCATGGGGTGACCGCGTAGGGTAAACACAACTTGTGTGTAGCATGACGGTTCTTGACAAGTGCCGTATCTCCTACCTGGATATCTAACTCCACCAGCCGCCGTCGTGCTGTCTCCCTCTCATTACCCAATTTTTGTGCATCGTGTACCTTGTCTGTGTTGACCACCAACGTATTTCTTAAGCTTTTTTCGGCCAACAGTGAGCACACCTTTCGTTCCATGAGTGCTTCAGCCGGTGACATACCTGTCGCCGAGCGTGGGGTTGTTCAATATGCCATGACAAATATTACCAGCTCTGCCTTGATATCTGTGCCCTTTTGTAGTGCAATGCAAAACACCTTTTTGAGGGTTCTCATGAAACTCCCCACGTCTCCATTCGCCCTAGGCCACTACCCATGGCATGATCCTGATGAGTTGTATGCCTGAGCATTGACAAAATCCTGCAATTGTTGTCCCTGAAACAGTGTTCCATTGTCCGACCTGAGCAAGAGCGGAAGTCCATGTCTCGCGAAAATGTCCTGTAGTACCGGGATCACACACTCGGCTGCCATGGACCGTATGAACCGTACCTCTTGAAACTGAGAGAACTCATCCACCAGCAGCACCAAGAAGTGTTTGTCATGCTGGATTGTGCCAAAGTCCACACTCACCGCCTGCCACAGTGCGTTTGTACACTCAGGGGACTTTAGGGCCAGTGTCTTTGTCGGCGAGTTGGCCGCTTGGCACCACCTCGCCAGAAATTCTTTTATATGTCTCCAACTCCGGGAAACAGACTTTCTCCCACAGTCGGGCTTTGTTTTTTGTGGCCCGCTGCTGACCTGTGTGGGCTATCTCCAGCCCTCACGGTATCAAGGAGGGTAGCAGTACAATTATCGACCCTCACTGAAGCACATTCTCTGCCCCTACCCATAGCACTGCCACCACTCTCCACAGACCAGCCATCAACGATTTGGTTTCAGCAGTATATCAAGTCATGTCACCTGACAGTGACTTTCACTAGTCACCGTTGAGTTAGTCAATAACATGTTGCATTCCCTCATGTCGCAGCATAGCTTTTGAGATTTGTGCCATGGTCATCAACTTGGGAACTGCAATGTGGGATATCATGCGGATCAGAGCTTCGACCTCCTGCGATTCCACCCCTAGATCCGGTACTTGGGCTGCTGGATGTCTCGAGAGGTAATTGGCAGGTTTGCTGACCCCGCCTGAACTGAAACGTAACCGTAATCTTGAAGCTGTAGCGTCCACCGCTGTAGTCGCAATGGCAGTCTGTGCTGACCCACTAACAATCGGCAGTAGCAGCTTGTGATCCGTCACCACTGCTACATGTTGTCTAAATATATACTGGTGAACGTGTTTGCATCCCCACAACACCATCAGTGCCTCTCTCTCGATCTGGGAGTAACGTTTCTCTGTGGCTGATAATGTCTTGCTGCCATATGCCGTGGGTGTGTATACTCCCTCGCCTTCAGTTGGCACCAGTACTGCCCCCAGACCCACAGGGGTCGCATCAACCCAAATCTCCGAGGATCTCCTGGTATCAAAGAACGTCATCTTCGTTTTCGACAGCCAATGCCGCCTTTGATTGTTCAAATGCATTCTGGGCTGCAGTCGACTATGTCCACTCTGCCTCCTCCTTGAAACGATACCTAAGAGGGTCTGCGATCATGGCTAGGTTAGGGATGAATCTGCCGCAAAAATGTACCATGCCCAGATAGCTTCTTTCCTCTGTGATGAACCAGGAATGAGACACGGACACAGAGGACTTATAGTGATTGCTATAGACTTTTATTGAAATAATATAAGTGTTGGAAAATGCCTGAATGTCCCTGTGCTAGGAGGTATTTCCCTACCTCAACCAAAACGAAGGGTCTGTACAGTGTCAAGATGTCCTGTGTTCGAAATCCTATCCTAGCCCTCACACTTCAAAAGTAACTATAAGGTGCTAAGGGTATTGCCTCTGGCCTAGTAAGTACACACATGTTCAAGTTCAAAAGAAATGACAAACTCCAACAAAAGGTTCCAAATGAACAAGATTCACAATTCCAAGGGATAACTCCCTTCCCCTGGTTTCTTTCCACAGCACAAACAGTTCACTTGCTCGGAATTACTCCCTTCCCTAGGTATCTTTCCACAACACGGAACAGTTCAAATAAATCGGAATCTTAAGGGCATATGTCTTCCTTATGATTCCCCTTTCCAAAAGAAATGATATAACTCAAAAGGTGAGTCCCAGACCCACAGGATGCATGGTATACTACCCTGCCAGGCTTCTGTAGGAAAGCCCTCCTAAATGCTCACACCAGAAAAAATACAACCCACTAGGGGAAAAAGGCCCATACACCTCTTGCAAGGATAACCAGTTTTTTTCCACACAAAAATGGAAGTGCCAACAAAGAACTCTGCTCCTGCGGAACATTGTGCCAAAATCTGTACAAGGCGTCATCCGGGACATCATTACATACAGTAAAAACCTGTGTGGCTGGTTGGTGAGACCCTATACATGAAAAGCCTGCTCCATAGGGGATGCCAGGCCATTGGTCCCAGCCCCGTCCGTCCATCTTCTGCCATGTGGGCGATGTTGCATTTGTCATACATCTCAGACCAGGTAATTGACAATTAGTGGCAAACTAAACAACGCATCTCTATCTAGCAGTGCACCTGGTACGAGCAGACGGGGAAAGCGGAGGTCACACTAACTCACACACTTCACTCGCTCCCAGGCAGGCCGCACCTCTACAAGGACTTCCACCCTTGTTCTGGGCTATATTTTCATCCCTCCCTGCACCTAGCAGGACAAATCATTTGACCAGAAAGTGAAGGCAAGAGAACCCTGCCTTCAGATCTTTCTTGATCGACCAGGGGTCTAGCAGTTTTATGATCAGTGGTATGGGGCTGGCTGCTACCTTGGAATTCAGAGGTCTTGGGGCCAGGGCATTTGGGTACTATAATTTAGAATTGGGGCTGGTGGGGGTTGGAGGTCCGTGCCCCCCTTTTCGTGGGATCGTATTGTGCAGAGATGCACAGCCCCTCTCCCATGGCCTTGCAAGGCACATTCTTCCCAGAGCACGGCGGCTGGCAACATTTTAGAACAATTACGGGTTTATGGATCTCTCTGGCTCTGGCCAACTTTATAATTCAAGCTTTTTGTATTTTATTTTTAACATAGATCCTTCTTTGAGAAGGTCAGAGAAGTCTAGAGACAGGTAGTTCGATCTTCTTTTCCTGCCCCGGCTTAGGTTCCTTTCCTGTTCGGGTAAGATACGGAAGATGGGGGGGGGGATGTTCCTTGCTTTTGGTGGGCCCCCCTTTTGTTGCACTTGGTGTTGGGGTAAGCCAGTTCTTCGATCCCACTGTGAGGTGATCTTCAGGGGTCACAAGAAGTGCTGAATGTAACGTGACCAGTGAGCAATAGCCCCTCCATGATGGCGGGAGGTGCAAGAATGCCTACTGTCAACACACCCAATAATAGTCCCTTACGGCAGCAGTGTCTTTTTTGGGGTCTGGAATGAACATCGTTTTGTTCCACCTTAGGTTGGCCACTACCAAAACAGTTCCTTCATTATAAAAACATAGTTCATAACTTTCTTCCTTTTGCACTTTCACTGGTTTTTCTCATCTCCAAACCCCAATAGCCCTCCTGTCATGCAGCTTATTGATGTTTCTTGCCACAAACACTGGATGCTTTTAGAATTTTGGGTGCACGATAGCTGATAAGGTTCCATAACTTCAATTTGCACACTCTTCGCTTGGAATGTGCCTCATAGCCTACACAGAGCCAGATGAACTAGGCATTGAACCTCTAAAATTGCTAATTCTTGTGATAGTAATACCTTGGGTGCCCCAGACGCATGTGGTATCAACAAACAAACATAACAGCTTCCATTCACCCTTTTGCTCCCTACCAAGCTCATGTCTGCGACCAACTATTTGAACGTTCTGGATGGTCCATGTCTTCAATGGTACCTAAGTCCACGGTATTCATCATACTTGGGCCTTTTAAATTGCCTCTTTCTATGTGCTAAAGCTATGTTGTGTACTTCACCAAAAGCGCTGACATATTCATTGGTTCTATCTACAGTACTGTTACCTTTGACCTGGCCATTTGACATGGGGGTACGTGGCCACAGTGTTGTGTGTTGAAAAAAATGGGGACACATTGGGGTCTATACCCATGGTAATGTTTACATGCTTGATAGACCCATTACTTGTAGCATTTGTATGTTCACCCCATATAAAAATACATCCCCAATAGATACCTAATCCCAACATGGACATAGTGAACAATCTAGCCATGTAATACAAAGCACATAAATACAAGTAGGAAAACCTTGCCATAGTATCATACACAGTAATCTTTCTAGTGTACACCGAATTATTAGAGCCAGTTGAGTCCATCGCAAAAACCACCTGTAAAGGATTGTTAGTAAACAGGGGGAGAAAGATAGGGAGAGAAAGATAGAGAGACAAAGAGAGAGAGAAAGAGAGAGCGAGAGAAAGGGAGATGATAGAACAGAGTATGGGGGAGTGCAAATGTAATGTGTAGCAGCAGTGTGCAGTTTACGTGGGGATTGTGTGGCTGGGGATACTGAACAATGTTCATTTATCATTTCGGAAGGAGCATGCAGGACATGAGGAGGGACAGGTGGGCAGTTTAATTGTTTACTTCATGCTCAGGCTGGGGTACTTTGAGGACATCAGACAGGTGCAACCAATAACCTAGTTCCTTCACCTTTACTGCAAGGGGAGTGGCATAGACAACTTGAAAGGGACTGTTATATCTGGGTCTGACAACCAGCGGACAAAGTTTTTAATATAAATCCAGTTGCCAGGGGACAACTGCAAAGGGGGCGATGTTGTTGGTGTGTCCATTGCAGTGCCGGTTGTTTCCTCTGAATCGGGTGGCACAATCTGTTGGGAGACGCATTTTATGGCCTTCATTAAGGAGGACAGATAGCTGCTAAATTCCTCCCCCAAAATGGATGCTGCCCTGTGTGCGTCTGACGCTCGCCTAACAAGAGTGAGCAGCGTATGTATACCGCGCCGTGTTACCACCTCCGGGGGTGATAAATGGTAGACTTTGCAAGTCTGTGTGCACAAACTGAATAATGCAAGTGGCTAACAGTGCACCCAGATGTTCTGTAATGTGTAATGCTGAATTGTCTTTAAAAAGTTCATTGAAGAAATGCGTGCCGTTATCTGACCTCAATACATCGCACA
The DNA here is from genome assembly GCF_040938575.1 of Ambystoma mexicanum. NCBI lineage: Eukaryota > Metazoa > Chordata > Amphibia > Caudata > Ambystomatidae > Ambystoma > Ambystoma mexicanum. Next base: position 1,119,577,051 of record NC_090923.1, on the reverse strand, counting down.
TGGCCCATCAAGGAAAAACCTTTTGCACTAAAAATGTTGCGGTGCATTTTGCATCTGGATGTGCACATGGTGCTGCCTCCACCCATCGTGAGAAGGGACACACAACCACGATGAGGCATAGAGATCCATTGCATCAACCTCACATGTCTGCATAGTCAACCTGTAATTCGCGGAATGGCCCAGGAGGGCGGGGCAAGGTCCCTCTAATAGTTCTTAGTGTGAGCCCTGTGCTGTAGCTTTGACATGTAGTGCAACGTATTTCCTGTAAATTGAGGACAAACAAGTCCTCATGTATGTCTGCTGCAATGTGCTGTTTAGAAACATGAGATGGATGGTGCAACTGGTCGAATGCGACCAGTAATAACTCATGTGGCATAACTGCTTTCCCAGATATCTCTTGCCTCCATAACAAATTGGTCGGGGACTGTTTACACCCTCTTTTCACCCAAATGTCTTTCTCATCTTGTGGTGCCCAACCCTGTAACTCAATCAGCTGTGCAATTGGTGAGGCATTGTAAGGTATTGGCAAATGATCAGTGCTGGGTGTTAACACAATGTATTCTGATATTTGGTGTACTGGAAGATATGCTGTTGTTTTCGCTACCACCTCTGCGGCAGCATTTCCAAGTGAGATCTAATCTGTCTTATTTGTGTGGGCGGTGCATTTTACAACCACTACTACCAATGGTTGTGTCAGTGCATGGATGAGTCTGTCCAATAATGCGGCATGTTGAACTGGAGACCCATCTGCTCTTCTGAACCCACTTCTCTTCCATCGTGTGAGGCCTGCATGCACTGTGGTGGTGACATATGCTGCATCTGAGCAATTGGTCATGTGGCACCACTGGGATGCTTATAGCGATTCAATAAGCTCTATGAGCTCTGCTGCTTGTGCTGAAAAATGCATTGGTAATCTTTTTTGCACTAGTGCTTCATACTCTCCATCCACCAGGCAGACCACTGCCACACCAGTGTGCTGCAAGCCAGTGTCTTGATCAATGGTCGCTGATCTGTCACCGAAGAGGAACTCCCCCCTTGGGGGTCTATCATGTGCTTTTGGAATGTCATCTTCCTCTCCCTCAAATGTTACACAGTTGTGGTTTGCTAAGTCCTTGTCACAGCACATTTCTGTCAAAAAGGTAGCAGGGTTTACTGTTTTGCATCACACAATGTGAATGTTTGGGCTGTATAAAATAACCTTGAATGCAGATGCTTGCTGCGTAGTCAGAGTGGATTTTGAATGCTCTAGGATTGCAAAAACTGCATGCTCGATGTACAAAGTGACAGAGCATCCCATAAAAATTGTAGAACTGTTTTCAATTGCAAACGTAGCAGCAGCAAGGGCCTGTTCACATGCAAATTGGCTGTGCATTACAGAATCTAGCATACCACTGTAATAAGCCAGTGGCATGTGGCCCATGGAGCTTTTTTGTGTCAGGACCGCGGTCATCAGCTTTCCGTTAGAGTGGGAACATAAATAGAACTCTTGTGTGTAATCTGGGGTTGCTAGTACTGGTGCAGTCGATATGACCTCCTTGAGGCCATTGAAATTTGTGAGCATGTCCTCCGTCCACTCTATCTTGTTGTCTCCCTTTTGTACTTCCCGAGGGCCTGAAGAAGGAGCCTGGTGTATGCTGCATAATCAAGTATCCATGCCCTGCAATAATTGCAGGGACCCAATAATTTCTGCATTTCCGTCACTGTTTTGGGGTTGTGGGCTGGTGCTCACAGAGGCGGCGCAATCGGGGATTATTCTTTTGCCATTCACAGAGATCAATTGACCCAAATACAGTACTTCCTGGAGGTAGTATTGTAATTTGGCTGTATGAAATTTATATGCCTTGTGGGCCAAGAGCTGTAAGAGTGTTATGGAGTATTTGCTGTACTGGTGCTCGCTGGCACTGCACACTAGTAAATCATCAACACGTTCAATAATAGTCTTGACGCATGGATATTGCCTAAATCAGTATGTAGTATCCTGTTAAAAATGCTGGGGGAAAACATAGTACTCTTGTGGCAGTCTAGTGTGTTCAAAGCACACCCCTGCATGTGTAAACGCAATGAGGTATTGTGGGTCGGGGTGCAAGGAAACAGAAAAGAAGCATTTTTAAGATTAACCACAGTAGAGTGGGTCGCCTCGGTAGGGATTCACACTGTTCTGAGTCGTTCCCCAGTACAACAACCCTCTTAGTTGACACCACCAGGGCCTGTACATCCAGAGACAGTATTGTTCCTGCAACCATTTCAGGTGTAACCACAGGCCGGAAAATGAAGTCAGATGGCACTCGCCAACAAGCCATACCAATTTGGGGCACTGCTTCGAGGAGCACTGTTATACCATACACAAACATATCCATGTCCACGGGAATACCGCGAACCACGGCTTCTCCTCCCTGTGCATGTATGATGATCATTGCCCTTATGGCACACATACCCGGGCTGGCACACACTACCCCTTTGTCTGTGGGGGAAATAGTAATGTTCAATTTGCTCAACAGATCTCACCCCAACAAATGTATAGGGGAGCTCTCAGAATGCAACAGAGGTGCATGTATCACCTTCCCTTCTATTTTAATATCACTTTTTTGTATAGGGATCCATTGCAACAGCCCCAGAGAAGCCCTACACGTCAAGAGTTTCACTTGATAGTCGGAAGCCTCCCTCACTGATGCATGATTTAGTGACACCTGTGTCAACCATGAAGATTAATTGTTTGTTACCTATCCCAGTGCCCACAAAGGGTTCCTCCTCAGGGTGGACTGTCCTGGCAGGACTGGGCACCCAAGAGTTCTCTGTGTGCTTTCATTCGGCACTGCGTCGGTCATTGGCATGCTGCTTCCATACATAGTGTTCTGCTAGGGCAGTGGTGGTTGTGTCACCTGTGGGTTCTGTCCTTGTGCACTGGGAGGTTGTGGCAGCAGTTGGGTGTAAGCCTGATGTATTTCATAGGGTATGGTGGTTGGCCTGGAGAGCTGTACCTGTGGCTGGGGCTGCAACCGTGAATAATAGTTGGTATAAGAACCACATCCCGCCCCTGGCCTGCTTCTACATTCCCTAGCAAAATGTTGCCACAGCTCCAGCATTACGTGGGTCCCATACCTGCGCTCGAGGTCCCATACCTCTGAAACTCCCCTTCCCCCTTGACATCCACCCCTCCTGTGATGCTGAACTCCTTGCTGATGCTCCAGGTAGCGGTATTGTGGCCCCACTGTCCTTGTTTTCCTCCTGGCCAGAATGCTGCTATTCTCACCTGTGATGGTGCTGAAGTTTGCTCCACCACCTCCGTGTGTGTATTTCATGGTACCACCCCTTCAACTGCAATTTTTGCTAGCTTTTTCTGTACTAGTTTTGCTTCCTCAGTCTGCAGCCTTTAGGTCACTTCCTTCTCGCACTGCTTTATTCTCTTACAATGGTGTATGATTTGCTTCCTCAGCCCAGCCCTTCGCTTCAATGCCCACTATTTTGTCACGCACCTTCTGCACTTCCTTGGGTAAACCCCTTTTAATTAGAAAATAAAAAACAGGAACTGATTTGTCCCACTGGTCCCCCGTCTCTGCGCGCCACATCTCCTGAACCTCCATAATGTCACTCTCTCAGGTGCAGGGTCTTTTTCATCCCCCATTGTATACTGCACAATAGACTGCAGGCCTGGCGTGTCGGGATATGTTCGCCGCAGCGTGTCCCACACCTGCACTCTGATATTGTGAAAAGGCGCTCCATCATGTGTGTCATCGTCCAATTTTACTCCTAGGTATTGTGAGAAACCAGAGGGTATCTCACCCGCTAGTCCCCGGGGATCACTCTCTCAGGTGGCCAGGGCACAGCCATCGCCTTTGGATCCAGACCCTGGGGGTGGATGTTATGCTCACCTGGTCTCTGCGAAGGCATTGGGACACGTTTGCAGCCCTCCCTGAACTTGAATCACCCCCTTCAGGCCTCTCCCTCAGTAGAAAAGCTGTGAGTTGTGGTATGTGGTGATACTGCTCCTGCGTGGAGATAAGAGTCTGTGAGTGCGCCAATCTATGATTGTTGTACCTCTCAAGCTCTTTAACCCAAAGTACGGTTTCTGTGAGCATACGCCGGCCCATAAAGCTCACCTGTGAATTATGGAAGTTAAGCTCTCCGTCCTGCTACGTCTGGCAGGGGCGTGTCAAATGGGATCTAGTTCCTTCACTGATCCCTGATAAGGATTAGTCCAGTCCAGCTGCAACTATGCTTCTCCTTATGATTGGTAAGTCTTTCTTGAGCTCTTGTGATGCTGTTCATTCTGTTTAATGTCTTTATATGTTGCTCCTATTTATGCCCGCAATAATGTCCCTTTTCTGTTTTCTTCCCTTAGATGGAAATGCGGCCTCAATGCAGCTGTGAGACGCGAGACACGGCCGGATGGAAGATGGATGCTACCGCAATGTTCAACAGCAGGTAAGTGTTTAAGGAAAAGCGCGAAGTATGGCGAAGCGCAAACTTAGACTGACTGTTTTTTCGATGTCTATCCTTGTCTTCTGTTTTTACTTGCAGGCGCTACTGGTGACGATGGAGCGTGTCGTGCTGCGGTGCAAAGATGAAGATTTCAGCATTTGGGAAAGTGTAACAATGAATACTTGGTTCACCGAAGAGATGTACAGGTAAGAACAGCTTCCCCACAGTTGGTAAGTATGCTGGCAGGAAGCAGGATGTCAAGGAAGCAGGATCTTCAAAGGTAAGTCTGACCTCAAGCGACGGTGAGCATTACTCTGCTTGCAAGTGCAGAATAACGCAAATCATCTGTCTTGAGGATCAGGGAAGCTTATATAGCTGAGATCATGGGCACGCCCATTAGGGCCGGCTTACCAGCCACACTCTGCCACTCCTAGAGAGTGAGCATGTGTGAAGGCAATCAATTAGCAGCCACACCCAAGAATACACATGGGGCTGCTTAATGGACGGAATGTTCAAGGTTAATGCATCCTGCTTAATGGATGGAATGTTCAAAGTTAATGCATCTCAAGTGCTATGTCCATAATAAAAGCTTTTTGGTGTTAAATGGATGTTCTTGTTTACTTTTGTTCATGAGCCTGGCGCCAAAGGACAGTGTCCACCCAGGTCTTTGGGGAGTATGGGTGAGACAGCCGATGGTGAGAAGCGGTATTCCTCCCTTTTTTGTTCATCTACCCCATCCTATTTTGTAGGATTCTCCGAGGTCCCAACTCCCCCCAACTCCCATTTTTACACAAACACTGGGCCGAGGAAGAGGGTGACTGAGAGTAACTAGACTAACTCTGATACATTGTACTGGACATGTCCTGTTAATCGGGTCAGGCGAAGTCAAGCACTTGACTTCAAGTGCATACACCTGATATCAATTAGCTCTCCTCACACGGATAAAAGGCAACGCCTAAAGACACACACTGAGCAAGGCAGAACACGAGTGCGAGCAGGACTTCCAGGGCAAAGGCACATCTACTGGAGCAGAGCGATGGACCAAGGGATGAGAGCAGCGGGTCAAAAACCCCAAGAGTTCCCTATTGGAGGTCATTGCCTCTGACAGGCAGCGAAAGACACATGGAGAAAGCCAGATCCCACAAGTGAAGACTGCATTGTGTTTCAAGGACGCCAGCGACCCTGCCCAGTGAACGGCAGAGTTGTGGAGGCAAGGCCAAGCCTGTGGTACTAAGCTTGACTCGTAAATTTGAAATCGTAAAACCAAGAAGGATACGCACACAGCCGGTGAGTTGGCAACTGACCAGAGAAAGTTTGAAGTGGCAACACTATATCGCAAGCGAAGGCTGCACGCCTGTGGATGAGATGCCAAGAAAGGCACACCTGTGAATGAACTTTGAAGTAAAAAGATAGCTGTGGAATCAGCAATACAGAGTAACGGAGTGGTCTGGCAAAATGAAGTAGCCCACTCGAAAGTCTCTGTGAAAGGTGCATTGTTAGTAACAATAAAACGAATGAAGTGTAAAAGCAAAGTAAGCAGAATTACCTCCTAGAGAACGGGAGAGTGGAAGTTGAATCTTGAACTATAAGTCAAAATGGTCCTGCAGAGGTCTGTAAAGAAAGCCACGCACATTCGAATGATTTTTCCTTTGCATACATTTCACCTTTATACACTTTTTGTATAAGAGATAGGGCAGGCTTTCGGTTTGATTAGCCTAGGCCATTTTGATTTGACAGACTCTACTAGGTCTGTTTTGTTTATCGTTTGATGGTCAAGACTACTCCCATCTTAGTTATAGGGCACATTAGGAGTTTTTTCAAACCCCAGAAACTTTAATAAAGGTTTTACAAATTGTACCTATTGTGTCTGTGTCATACTGGTGATACCATGCCTCCCCTGCATATGGTGTCAGTAGTGGGATACAACTCAATTGAGACAAATTGGGGGCCCTAAAATTCCAGATACATAGTCGCAGAACCTCAGACCCCTCAAGCACCAAAAAGGAATCCATAGGCTTGGATATTTGTAGCAGCCAAGAAGCCACTATCCCTCTTGGGGAAAAGTGGAATGATTCCCGCAGGTTGTTATATAAGATTGGCCCCAAAATCTGGCATGTCTTGAAAGTTTGGCCTAGATGTCCTAGCAGGCGTTATAGATCCAGACTTTAGGGGAGACATAAAGGTTCTCTTACAGAACCATGGTAAAAACCGTTTGAAAGACACCATGGGGACAACATTGCACAGGGAATTCTTGAGAAGGCTCCATTTCCCTGTTTTAAGGAAGACAGTCAACCAGAGGAAACTGAGAGAGGTAGCTTGGGCTTTGGAGAGGCCAATGAGACACGTGTCCCTGAGGCAAAAAAGGAAGAAGAGCATACCATCCATCCCGATCTAGCCTTCGCTTAGCGAGATGACCCGACACTCGCAGAGACTTTCTTACAAGTGAGTCCTGATGGAGAAGGACAACAAAAAGGGGTTTCATGTGTTAATATCCCCACAAAAATATCTCCATATTTTTGCACCGATATTAACCCATGGAACCTGTGGGCGACACCCCTGCAACCCTCATCTTTTTTCAGAGGGAGCGGGGAACACCCCCCATCCCCCGGTCCCATTTATCCAATACATTATCCCCACTAATAATATCGCCTATGGCCTTACCCCACGACCATATATATGGCGATATTATTGGTGGGGATAATATTACCTGATACCGAAAAAGGGAGTCCCTTCTTCTTTCTGAAACAGAGATTGCTTTATAGAAGGGAAACCCCCAGAGAAGGCTTAAGTAAAACTCAATTAGTAATACCCAAAACCCATCGCAAGATCGTGCTAGAGATTGCGCACTCTGAATTGATAGGGGGACATTTAAAACCCAAGCTCACATCAGTGGGAAATTCTGCTGGCCAGGTATCCATGCTGACATAAACAACTTCATTTAGACATGTGAAATATGCCAGGAACCCTGCTCACATATTCCCTTACATGCCCCTCTAAACCCATTACAGAAAATAGAAGTCCCTTTCTCCCAAATTGGGATGGATATCATTGGACTGTTGGAAACTTCTAGACTGGGTAATAAATATGTTCTCGTAATTGTTGTTTACGCTACCCGGGACCCAGAAGCCTTTCCCATGCGTAACCACACAAACCAGCAAATTTTAAAACGCCTACTACCATTCTTTTCTAGGGTTTGGTTTTCCCAAGGAAATTCTGACAGATCAGGGATCCAGTTTCATGAGTAAGCTTATGGGTGATGTATAATATATTTACAAAGCCCCTATTCGACAAGCTGGACCATCTGGGTGTCACCTACACTAACTACGCAGATGACACCCAGATACTCCTCACCTTGTCCGGCAATTACAACTCGGACGCCAACCGGATCAGTGAAGTCTTCTCCATCATTCAGGCATGGATGGCCACACATGGCCTCTGCCTGAATGATGACAAGACCAAACTGCTCCTTGTCGGCTCACCTAACACCACCTGGAATCTTAGCCCTAGTTACACCAGCTTCACCATTGACAGTAACACTATTCCCATCGCCAAAAGTGTATTTAGACACGAATACCAACCTCGCCAAACAAATTAATATGACTGCCTCAGCCACCGCTTTGTCAGGAATCGAGGGTGGAAGCTGTGGGATCAATGGACGCTCTAGTCCTCACCCATCATGGCTGCCTCCACTATAAATCTAGGCCCCGCCTCCAGCTCGGCGCGTTGTATCTGTGTATTGCCTACACTTCTACCAGCGCTTAGAGTTACTCGTAACTTTCTTTCCGAGTTTTCCTTCTCGCTCTCGTTTTCGGCGTGAGCTTGTTTTTTCTCCTTCTGTCCACTCTGTGTTTTTGTCTACGTGGTTTTCGTAACCGACTATCTGAGTTCTGCCTTTCTCTGCTCGCGATCCCTTTCGCGCTCCGCTCCTTGATTACCTCTCTGTTACTTTTTCTCCGCTTGCGAAACCCTTCGCACTCTGCTCCTCGCTCTGCCTTCCTGATACCTTTTTCTCCGCTCGCGATCCCTTTCGCGCTCCGCTCCTTGCTTACCTCTCTGTTTACTTTTTCTCCGCTTGCGAAACCCTTCGCACTCTGCTCCTCGCTCGGCCTTCCTGATACCTTTTTCTCCGCTCGCGATCCCTTTCGCACTCCGCTCCTTGCTTACCTTTCTGTTTATGTTTTCCCCGCTTGCGAAACCCTTCGCACTCTGCTCCTCGCTCTGCCTTCCTGAAACCTTTCTTTTCTCGCGATCCCTTTCGCGTTCCGCTCCTCTCTTAGCCTTCCAGTTAACCAGTTCTCTGCCAGCGAAACCTTTCGCACTCTACTTCTCGTTGATACCTTCCTGTGCCTCATACCGCTTGCGGCTCCTATCAGTTTCTGTGTCCGAGGCATCTGGCACTCCAGACATTCTACAGTGTCCTGACTTTGGAGAAAGCCCTCGCTTTTCGATCCATCATTCCTGAATCTTCATCATTTCAGCCTGGGAGTACCTGCCTTATACCTTGTCTTAGGAACCACTCCTTACCTTGCCTGCAGATCTTCATTCAAGGGTTTTTTCTGCCGTTCCGGCTTTTTCCCTTGGGCACCGAGGCTGGCCCACTGGGAGCCCCCCACGGCAGGTTTCCACTACTGCCAAGGTGGCCTCCGGAGGGGCCAGACCTTACTTGCACGATAAGAAGGTTAGAACACCTAAGGATCTTATCTCTACCAAGAAGAAGGAACGTCCCCGAATCCGGACTACGGTAAAGGACTCAGTATCAGAAGATTCAGGTGAGGAGAAGGGGGAGGTGGAGCCGAAATCTGGCACGCTTACACTGGTAAACTAATTAGGGCCTGCAGACCTCTGATCTCCCCCAACAACTGCCTCATTTTAGCCAGAGCACTTATACAATCCAAACTGGATTACTGTAACAATCTTTATGTAGGTGCCAACAAGACAGTAATCAATAAACTGCAAGTTCTACAAAACAATGCACTCTGTGCAGCCCTCAATATCCCTAGAAGAGAACATATCTCGGCTACAAGAACCTCATGCAAATGGCTCTCCATCCAACAAAAAATAGACCTAAAAACCATCTGCCTCACTTACAAAGCTCTCAACCACCTAGCCCTGCCCTATTTAACCAATAAATTCACCTTAAGACAGAATACCAGAACCACCAGATCCTCCAATACACTACAACTGAGGGTGCCCAAATACTCCCTCAAAAGAGCGAGTGGATCCAGCTTCCCAGTTCTAGCCTCACAACTGTGGAACACTATCCCACTGGATATCAAATCCACCCCCACCTTCCAACCTTTCAGAACTAAGGTCATCACTTGGTTACTCAATAAATAACCAATTATGTATGTATGCCTAATGTACGAATGTATCCTGTACTATGTCTGCTTGGTACTATCTGCTTTCTTGTAACTACACATATGTTGCACTAATGTACAAATGTTCCTCACCATTGCCTGTAACTTGATGTTTAAGTGCCCATATACCCCTGGGTCAGGAGCGCTATACAAATAAATAAACAAACAAACAAAAGGAATTACTACACATTGCCACCTTAAGAACCTCAGTTTACCACCCCCAAACGGATGGATTGGTAGAGGGATTTAACAAACCCCTTAAAATGATTTTGAGAAAATTGGTAGATCAGGATGGGAAGGACTGGGATTGCATAATCCCATGGGCCCTATTTGCCATGAGAAAGACCCCACTGGATTCTCCCCTTTTGAGTTACTCTAAGGTAGAGAACCAAGAGATGTCTTGGACATGCTCTGCGAGATCTGGGAAGAGAGAGAAGCGGTACCTATTCCCCTCTCACAGCCAGCTACCCGATTGCGAGAGCACATGAAACTCGTCCAGACTCACATGACGAAAGCTCAAGCCCAACAGAAGTCCACCTATGACAAGAAGGTGAATTTAAGATCTTTTTCAGTAGGACAGAAGGTATTAGTCCTTTTACCTACCTCTGAAAATGAACTTGTCTCAAAGTGGCATGCACCCTATGAGGTGCTAGAGCAAATGGGAACCTGTACCTATAAAATAGCCCAACCTGATAGGAAGCAAAAGCCCCACCTCTACCACGTAAATCTCCTAAAGGTGTGGGAAGAAAATCCTTCCGCCATCACCTCCTCTATATTGTCTTGTTTGGTACCCGAGGAGATAGTTCTTGGGGAATAGTTCAGTGTTGTCTATCTAAAAAGAAACAAGAAGATTTGAACGACCTTATTATGGCATTCCCCGATGTATTCTGTGAAAATCCAGGGAGAGAACATGGTACTTATCATTATATCAGAACTCCAAAGGTAAAAGTGGTCCATTTGAAACCATATAGACTCCCAGAAGCACAAAAACAAACAGTGTTTGAGGAAGTTAAAAAAATGCTTACGGCCAACATTATCGAGCCCTCTTCGAGTCCATTCTCCTCCCCTATTGTATTGGTAACAAAACCTGATCATTCTTGGAGGTTTTGCATAGACTTCTGGTAGGTTAACACCATCTCTGCCTATCCTATGCCACACATCAGTGAGTTAATAGATAAACTTGGAATTGCCATCTTCCTGTCAACCCTAGAATTAACTAAGGAATATTGGCAGGTCCCAGTACATGGACCTGATAAGGAAAAGACAGCTTTCCCGACACCCCTGGGACTATTCCAATTCAAAGTCCTCTCTTTTGGACTGCATGGGGCCCCAGCCACTATCCAACAACTTATGGACAGGATACTACAGCACTACCACTATGTCGGTGGGGCCTATTCTGACGACATAGTCTTTTATAGCAAAACTTGAGAAGACCATCTTTTTCATCTTTCTACTATTATGAGAACCCTCAGAGAGGCCAGTGTAACTGGGAATCCATCCAAATTTAAGCTGGCTCAATCGACCTAGAAATACCTAGGCTCATTTGTAAGGAATGGCATTTGTCCAGCCCGAGCAAGGAAAAGGGGAGAGCCGTCCTAGATGCTCCTACACCCAAGACCAAGATAGACCTCAGGGCATTCCTAGGATTGATTGGTTATTACCGTAGGTTTATCCAAAATGTTTGGGATAGAATAGCCAGATTAACAGACAAGCTAAAGAATGCTGGACTCCAGAAGAGTCATTGGAATGATAAGGAAGATGCATGTTACAACAACCTAAAACAAACCTTGTGTCAGAACCCAATCATAAAAGTAGTAGACTTTTCCAAAGAATTTGTGTTAAAACTGATGCCTCTCTCACATGGTTAGGAGCAGTTTTATCACAAGTATGCGATGGATTAAAACACCCAATCCTATTCCCTAGTCGTAAACTTTTCCCACGTGAGAAGAACTACTCTGTATTAGTCAGGGTCCCATGGAGGTTCACCAGATTCTGTTTGAGGTATCCAGTTAAAAAGAGGCTATTGACTTAGTTTAATGTATTTTGGGGTCAAGTTGGCTTGAAGTGCTTTTTTCCTTAACTTTGCCATCAGCCAGCTTCAATTGTCTCAATCCAAGATGGAGAATTGCCTCCACAGCAATGATTGGGCTAAAAGCAATTGTGAGGTAGTTTGGAACCTTTGGAGAGGTTCTAAACTGCCTTTCATTCAAGTTTCATCCAAGGGAGTTCACAGCTACATGAAGCTCCCTCAAGAATACCATGCAAACTGAAGTCAGAAGTAATCTTAAGAAATCTAGTAGCTGAGAGAGCCAAAGAAAACTCGAAACTCATATAAGTGACGATATTAACTCAGTCAAATGCATTTTGTCTTGTCTTAAGGAGAAGAAAAAGCATGAACAGTTTATTTAAAGAATTCTTTCCAGAGAAAGGTAATGGGGAAAATATTTAAACTGTTAAGTAAAAATTGATGTCTAAATGAACTCTGAACAGTGAGGTGTTAAAAGTTAAGAAGATTTGAGATCTTTAAACGACGCGCAGCTAACAGCTGTTAAGGAAGGAACGGATTTCATTCATGCGCGCGATCATAATATAATGTAAATAGTTACCGCAGCCTCAATCGATTGTGCGAGGCTTAGTTTGTTTTCGTTACACTTTAGAGGAAAGTACCTAGTAACACGATCCTGCGTCGTGTAAAGACAATGTAAAAGCTGCGTTGGGTGCTTCCCAGACTTCGAAAGCTGCCCAGCAGGAATTCCATGTGTTGGAATGAGGCGTTGTGAAGTCACAGATAAGTTAATGTGTTTTGTCAGTATCACAGTGCACAAACGGAAAAATGCAGTCAATAAATGAAAGGCGCGCGTCATCGTTCTTCTGTGAATTATTTCTTCAGTGTTAGAGAATCTACTTTAAAAAAACCTCCTAATCTGGAAGTACACTGAGAGAGTCTAAATTAATTAAAAGGAAGTTAGGTATACCAGCAATGTGACTACAGTGAGTGTTGTAAAAGAAAAAGCAGTGTAAACAGCTTTTAAAGAACAGAAGCAGAGCGCAGAGAGTTAAGATTCTCTTTCCATTCCCAGTTGTGCCTCCAGGCTTGGGGCGGAGGTAGTCAGCTAACTAGGGAAGGTGGGACATATACAGAATGTGTATAGGGAATGATTATAATGTTTAACCACAGAAATGTTTATTACAGGTTTCCTGAATATTGAGTTATCCTGGAGCTGAGGTTACAGAGGATACCTGTTCTTTTGTTGTTTTATCCACTTCCCCTTTCCACCCGGCCTTGTCTGCTCTGTAGTTCTACTTAGTCTGGTTCACCCTGTAGTCAGATAAGGGGTCTGGTGGGCTATTTGTTTGTTCCTGCAGGATTTTGACGCTGTGAGCTCACAGTATTGGAATTGCCATCAAACGGGGCAATTGTCCATCTAAGGTACTACCTTCTAGGGCGAACGTTCACACTTGTCACCGACCACTCACTTTTAGTATAGATTTGTAATTCTACTTGTAATTGGTTATTTATAACGCGCTTAATACCCAGAGGTTTCAAAGCATGGACCTGGGGATAGAACCTGTGTTGCTCTGCATCGTCTGAAAAGGTAAAAAAACAGGGGAACATCAATTTCCTTTCCCGGTTTGCCTGTGAAACAGATGCGGCTACATCGCATAGGTGAAGGGTATGTGCGAAGACAGAGGGTGTCTCAAGTACCCACGGATCTCTCCCTCAGGTGGCCAGGGCACCGCCATCACCTTTGGATCCAGAACCTGGGGGTGGACCAGTGCGGGAGAATCACCTGGGTGAGGGGTCTTCGGAGAGTGGGGGTGAGACAGCCGATGGTGAGATGTGGTATTGAGCCCTGTTTTGTTAATCTACCCCATCCTATTTTGTAGGATTCTCTGAGGTCCCAACCCCCCCCTTTTTACACAAACACTGGGCCGAGGAAGAGGGTGAAAGAGTAACAATACTAACTCTCACTGTAATTAGACAGTCCAAGGAGGCTTCTCGGCTCACGCAGAGTTGTGGGGTCTTTAACTTTTAGGAGTGCGTCCACTTTCTTCTCCTGGGGACAGAGACCCTCAGGAGTTATCTCATGCCTCAAGAAATTGACACGAGTCCTGCACCACTGTGCCTTTTCAAAGGAGAGTTTTGCTCCGGCAACCCTCAACTGTGTCAGAACATAATGGATTTCTGCTATGTGTTGCTCCACAGTCAAGCTTTTTTATCAGGACATTATCCACATAGGTCAGGTTACCCCTTTCACCCAAGTCGGGCATGGCCTTATGTAGAAAGATGTTGAATTAGTTGCCGGAGTTGATGTATCCGAAGGGAGTCTGGATCCAGGTGTACTGCTGCCCCAGAAGGTAAAGGCCAGCTTGTATTGGTCCTCCCTACTGACAGGCACGGTCCAGTACCCATTGGTCAGGCCAATGGCAGTGTATACCTTTGACCCCTGGATCTGGGCCAGCCCCTGGTCAATGTAGGGGAGAGGCCATCGGGACATATGAACATGTTTGTTTAGCTCCCTACGGTCAGCACAGAGTCTCCACTGACCGTTCAGTCTTAAAATCCCCACCACCAGATTATTAAAGGTGCTGTGGACTGGACGAATTATCCCACGGGACTCAAGGTTTTCGATTATTTCCGTCAGGGACTCCATGGATGCGAGAGGCAAGCAGTATTGCTTCACAAACACTAGAGTAATTCCAGGGTCCGAGGGAATTGTTGTTGTATGGATTTCGGTGCGACCACAGTCATACGAGTCCACCGCAAAGAGATCTTGAAAATCTAAGAAAACTTGTTTCAACTTTTGCTTTTGCTCCAGAGTCTCACAGGCATCAGCTAGGTTGACTCGCTCTTCAACCATTTGCCTGAAGCCTGGAAAGACTTCCGTTTTTGCGATCTCAGCGGCCTCCTCCAGCTGGGTGAAGAGGTCCCTGGTTAGAGTGTTGACCTGGACAGAGGGTTTCAGGTAGGCGAGGCTGTCGTTGGGGAACTGGAAGATCACCTCATCCTGCCTGATGTCACAAGTCACCTCTTCCTCCCCGTAAGTGCAGGAAGAGTACACCAGGAAATTCGCCCCCCTTGCCGGGTGAAAATCCTGTCTGGTGATAAGCCATTGGGTCTCATTACGAGTCCGGCAGTAGCCATGCCGGAAAAACCGTCAGGCTGCCGCCGGACCTGTACTACCATTCCGCCTCCATGATTGCCGGAATCACCGGGCCATTACAACCCTGGTGACCCGGTAATTCCGGAGGCGGAATTCTGTAAATCCCCCATTCCCATGGAGTCTCATAGGACCATGGAAACAACGGTTCCGTCTATGACAGAGCCGGTGTTTCCATGTCCGCCTGCAGGCGGGTGGTGTTAATCCCGCCAGGTCAGACCTGGCAGGAGTGACACCTCCCACCTGCAGGACTCTAAATCGGCCGGTCCAGAAACAACGGTGGTGCGGTTTTACCGCCACCGTTGTTTCCGGACCGGCAGGACTTAATGAGGCCCATTGTCACTATCACTGTCAAAACAGTCATTGGGGATTGGTCCTATCAGTTCATTACCTAGATCCATGAAAAAATGTCGGTCATCAACTGCCATTCCAATAATGGTCCCTGCGCCCAGAGTGATACTCCTAAGGTTGCTGTTATCCATCAATATTGGAATGGTGTTGTGTTCTACATTGACTAATGGTGTTGGGTTTAGCCCCAACCCCTGCTGTTGGAGATGGGCATTGAGGTGTACATATGCGTCAGGATTTTGCAGTTTCTGTCCTCTTTTAATTTTTAATTCAAGTGGGAATAGTCGCGTGCGTCCTGGGATGGTGACCTCCTCTCCAATTTGAACTTCAACTGCATACGGCAGCAGTTGGGCTGACTGAAATGCTTTTTCAAAATCATCAAAGTCCATGGGATTGCCCCTTAGTCGGGACCAGGCTTTGTAATTGATCAGGTCCAAGTTAATGGCAAAACGATTGAGGATGTCACTGCCTAAATAAAATGCAGCAGGGACATTTCGCACGACCCAACAATTATGTACTATGCTTTTGTTTCCGATAGAGATTTTGAGCATACACCTGCTAGTCAGGAGATGTTTGGAATTGGGAGTTTCCAGGCCCATTTGCCACTCATCGATCAATTTAAATGTGGGAATGGCTGGATTTTTTGGGAGCTTTCGGAACTTGGCTTCGCTGATGAAGCTCTTACTGTTGTTCACGCACACTCGGGCGAGAACTGATTCCTTCACCAGATTTAACTGAATAAGGATGAATAACTGTTCTCTAATTTTCTGAATGTCAGCTAAACTTTGAGCTGGTTTCTCATCACTTTTGGCTATGGAATTGGGATTTTCAGAGTGTGAATTGGTATAAAATTTCAAAGTATTTCCTTCCCGTGTGGAATGCCACTTGAGACTGGAAGGAAGGTTGATTTTCAGGAATGGAGAGGAGTTCCCATCACCAGTTTGTTGTCCTACAGCAATTACTGTCACGTCAGGTATTTGGTTATTTTGGAAATGAAACTCAATATGATCAGGTTTTTGTTCAACCATGTGGCATGTGCAATTTAAACTAAGATGGTTGACACTCTGTTTCAATTATATTGGCCTGTTAGTCTATTAGGGGGGACAACCTTCGCAGGATGTCATTTCCTAGTAGACAGGCTGTGCCCTCTGGAGTCACGACTATGACAGGGTGTTTCACCTTATGTCGGCCTTTTTTTATTTCCAAATCCACAGTCCCCCCAACAGGAATGTAATTCCCACCGAAGTTCTGGAGTTGTCCTGGAAGAGGGGTTAGAGGGATCTGGTATCTCTCCCCCCTTCCTGAATTTATCTGATCAAAGGTCCTTTTTGACAGAAGAGTGGCTTGGGATCCAGTGTCCACCAGTGCTGAAAATGTACATTGCCCCTGCACCTGGACCGGGGCATAAAATCTACTCTCCTTCTCCTCCAGGGGGCAAACATAATGTGCATTTTGGGCAAGTTGGGCGGTCAATATCCTTATTTTGGACTCCGTCACAGGGGTAGTTTGGGGATAATTCTGTGTAGGAGTTTGGGAATCTGAAAGAAAATTGCTGCACTCGGAGATTCAAGGAGTTTCGGGCTCCTCCTTTTCTGATTCTGGGCTGCCCCCCCCCCCCCTTTTTGGAGACAGCCCTCAGAATTGCTTTGGGAAGTTTGGGAATCCCCTTTTAATATTATGTCTTCTTGACGCTCATTCTGGGGTTCTAGGAGGGGCGATTCAGAATCAGTCCCCACACCCACCCAGTCTTCATCTAGATCTCTTGGGACCCATTTTTCTTTGGGAGGGGTCCCCCCGTCTCTGAAGGAGAAGATCCTTTTCTCAGGATCCTCTAAGGATTCTTCCCCTTCAAATTGGAGGACACTAACTTCCTCCACAAACTGGGTCTTTTTGAGTTCTTTATTTCTCCTACCCCTTCTCTGTTTCTTAGGGTGGCTGGTTTTCGGGGCAGGAGATTTTGGTTCTCGTTCCTGGGTGTCCAGGGGCTTTTCAGGAGTGAGGAAGGAAGCTTCCTCTAGGGCTTTACACCCCCCTTTCCACTGTGCCTCCTCCTCTGGAAGTGGTGAGTTGTCAGGGTTCTTGCCCTGTCATTGTTCTGGGGTGCCAGATCCTTGGTTTGGGGGGTTCTGAGCCGCCATGTTTGTCTGAGAGTTCTATTGAGCCCTCAACATGTGACCCGATCCTGGGTTAGGTTCTGGACCTGGTGCTCCAGTTGGGATACCCGTTCCGGCTGGTATGGGGGTCTCTGGTCAACCCTAGGTGGATCACGGGAAGGGTAACTATCCCTTCTCCCATAGTACCCTGGATATGGCAAATTTTGGTAACCCTCCGCCTTTGGCCTCCCCTCTCCCGGATTGGGTTGTCTGGGTTCCTGAAAGCGGGGAATGAAAGGAGGGTTGTCCTGCAGGTTGGGGTTTTGTGGGTATCGGGGAAAGAAACTTAACCCAGCATTTGGGGAATTCCTGCCCTCCTGAGGGAAGTTAGGAGGGAAGTTTCCCGGGGCAGCACTTACCTGGTTGGATCCCCCCTTGGGCCGGGGCAGTCCATACATACCCCAGGATTGGTCTGTTGCCCTTGTATCGGGGGCTGATATAATCAGGGGAGTTAGGGATCCCATTAGTGGGATTACCTCCCTGACTGTCACCTGTTTGTGACTGGCCAGCTGGGTCTTTGATTTAGCTGACTTTGGGCAGGAGTGTTTTAGGCTCCCCCATCTCTAGGTCTAAAATGGGAGTACCTTCACCTCTGCCACCTTAGCAGCAGCAGGGGTGTTGACTGGTTTGGGGTTTTTGTTCAGATTTTTATTTTCTGCAGGTTTTTGGACCTCATAAACGCAGGTCGCCTGCTCTATGACCCAGTCCAGAGTTCTTTTCTCGTGGAAGTTCCTCACCAGCTTGGACATAATATACTAGGGTTGAGTGTATGAAAGAAGGTGGTCACAAACTCCCTGCTATCTGTACGCACACTCCTAGTTGTCTGTGCAAAGGCGCGTTTGAGCTCCTGCACAAACTCTCGTGGGGCCTGATCTTCCCCACACTGCAGATTGTAGGCCGCTTTGCGAGTCTCCTGGGGGTTTCTGTGGGTGGAAAAGTGTTTCAAGGTGGCCGCCCTGTAGGTGGACCATCTTGAATGGTTCTGGTCCTCCAGTCCAGCAAAGAAACTGGAGTACTCAGGGGAGAATGTCCATTTTACATACTCTATACAGTTTTGGTTGTTTCTCATATTAAAAGTGTCCATCATCTGCTCATAGAGCTCCAGGTGTTCCCAAACAGAATATTTTGCATTTTTATGGTAGGGGGTTATGACACTCCTAAAGGCCTTAATCTGCCTAATGGGGTATTTGGTCATAACTTGCTTGAGTTTGTTTGCCTTCTTTGGCTTAGTCACCCGAGTCCATTCGCTCTCAGACTCCGATGTGCTACTAGTTGAGGTCCCCTCATGATCATCTAGGCTGTCCCGGATTCTGTGAGTTTGAGAGGGGGGTCACAGAATGGTGGGGCTTAGTTTCTCCACTCCTGTGGGGCACCGGAGAGTAGTCTTTTGACTCCTCCCTACTCCCAGGGTTGGCAGAATATTCCCCCCACTGCCCTAATTGGGTAGAGGTCTTCAGGATGCTCTTTTTGGGTCTCATTTCATCGGGTATTTCATTAAATTGGACCAACTGGTCCCTTGGAAAGTAATGTTTCGGTAGATCTAAGTCCCTGACCCTCCCCTCATAGGAGACTTCATAGTCCGAGACATCAGCCTGAATGTTTGGGTATTTATACAGGGACGCCCGTCCATCAATTTCTGGGGGGCGCTGATCTGTTATTTCCATCATGCTTGGTCTCTTGAATTCTTCCGGCCTCATGGTTTCTGGCTCATGTGAACCGGTAGACATGAAGCTGGCAGGGTTCACAATATTAAATGGGTTGGAGTCCCTTAGCATAGAGGTCCTTATGCTATGATCAGGGGTTACCCTGTCCCTCTCTACCTGTTTGGGGTCCCTCCAGTTAAGATTAAATCTAGCACCCTCTTTCTCCAACCTTGCTAGTTTCTCCTTTTCAGCCACTGCTTCTAGATAAGAAGCAAAGATCTGAGCTTTTTGTTCAGCTATCTAGGCTTTACTGGCCTCTATGACCAGCTCTTGCGCGGCCACTTTTTTGTTGGGCCCATCATTCTTTTCACAGAGAGCCTCACTGTCTCTCTGCGCTTCCTGTATCGTCTGGGAATACTGCGAGAATTTCTGCTTCAGGAGACTCACCTCCTGAGTTTTAGCATTTTTGCTCTGGGAGCACCCTCTACCCGTCTGGCGTGTTCCAGTAGCTTCCCATACTCTGTTTTCAGTTAATTGAGTTTCTGGAGGGCTAATTCACTCCCCTTTAGCTATATTTTTAATTTGCTGATTTCCTAGCATAGGTCGTCTTTCTCCTGATTTAGGGTGCCTCTCTGTTCAGCCAGGTTATCCCTTTGTTGCCTGATGATATTGAATTTCTGGCGCTCTTCATCAAATTTTGTTTGAGAGTGGAGGTCTCACAAGATTAACTTATTATTTTCCTCTTTCAATTAATCTATGTGATTTTGTAGAGTAACTATCTCCTCTGCGCAGGCCCTGTTATAGGTTAACTGTTGAGTTAACTTCCGTTGACTCTCTTCCTTTTCCTGACACTCTATTTTTCCTGCTTCTAGTTGGGCCTCTTAATCTGCATTATTTTGCTGTTGGCGAGCCAAATCCTCTTTTAATTTTATGATGTAGTTTGCAGATTCTACCTCCAACTCTTGGCTTTTTTGTAATGTTTATTCCGCTAAACTTAAATCAATCTGGATTTTATTTAATAGTTCAGATTGATTCTGCGCTAGAGTTTTTTTCCTCCTGCTTTTCCCGCATCACTTCATGTGGAGATTCAGGTACGCCGTGATTCTGGCAATTTTGATTTGCTCCTCTTTAATTTTTGGGGTTATATAGCTCGCTCAGAGCTTGGTGTAATAGGCCACCATCCTGCCAGATATCCAGGTCCATGGCAGTGACCTGTTGGGTTATTTCTTGTAGCCAGACTTTTTCATCCTGTTCTGGTCACTCACCTCTGACAAATAACTTGTGCAGAATGTGTTCCCTAGCCATATTAATTTCTACTACGGTCATTTTGGACATGTTCTTTCTTTCTTTCTTTCTTTCTTTCTTTCTTTCTTTCTTTCTTTCTTTCTTTCTTTCTTTCTTTATTTATTTATGTACCAGTAACCTGTATTCTATTGCTTTTTCTGTCTATTTTGGGGTTGATTTAGCTTTTATTTTATACACAGGCCTGGTACTTAGAGTATTTGTTTTGGGAGGTGCTTGTACAGTGTAACCCAATTTTCCAACCCCACAAAGTATTCCTACCTTTCAGGTTAGTCTGCTGTGTTAGAATGTCACGGGTGGCAACCAAAAACCCAAATCCTGGCTTACGAGCCCCCAGGTTTGTTAAGGATTTCAATCAGGCGACACGCACACTGTGGTCTCGGCCTAGTATGTAGGGCCTAACTGAGGTGCTTTTCTCCTTATTTATGTGGATTCAATTTTGGGATGCTACACCACTAATACCACACCCCCTTTTCAAATACCCCGGGTCACGATGGACCATGAACCAGGCCGGTTGGTAAAATGCAATATTTATTTATTTATTTAAAATTCAAAAGAAATATGGGGCAGCAATCACCAATGGTGTGATAGTAACAATGAGAATGTGAGCAATGCACTGGGTTTGACTTTTTAGTGGAGCATATACACAGCACAGCAGCATAGGAGCACTTTTGATTTAGGACAGATAGCACCCAAGTTAGAATTCCCTCCTGCAATGCTCCCTCAACCCACCAAAGATCAATTCTGAATGGATATAAGGAAGTAGCAGGTGATCAGGAATAAGAAGCTGAAAGCGGAATTCAAATCCGACCTTCCCTCCCCAAATAAGAGTGAAAAACGGATTTGAAACCCTTGCAATGTTAAAAAGGACACTCGGAAATGGATGAATAAAATAAGGAATGGTTTCAAAAACCTTGAAACAAATACAGTTCTTCACTAAAGCAACAATGTAAAGGTACTAACAATCACAAGCAATTGATTAGCAAAAACATACAGTTCGAAAAATGAATGGAAGATTTAAAACAGTTTACAATCAAAATGACACGTTGGAAACTTTGCAAATATTTCCATTTTCCGTGTAAATGTACTAAAACGGTTTCTTTGAAAAACAGGTGAAATATTGTAATGCGTCTTTTTGGTTAAGGGATAGCTATAGATCACAGGTACACTATGGAAGTGAAAGTAAGTCTCTAGCTGGTAAATTGAATGAGTTATGCAAGATCTAAGAAGGGGCAATTTGAGTCAATTAAGGCGCGAAAAAAGGAAAGAAAATCAGTTGTGACAAGAATAGTTTTACTCTACACTAGAGCATTCAGGCTAGGCCACCAAAGAGAGACACAGTAAGCTCCAGGGTTGAGTCGCGAGTTCAACCCTCTCGCCCCAGCGGCCACCCTGGCTGAACCAGTCTGATCACTCGAAATAGGATTAATGGCTTAGGATTTCACACGACAAAATTACTAAAGAGATGGCGCTAGCACTAAAAATCAATGGCAGGGTTGCAAGAATGATTCTGACAGTTTTACAAGTTATCAGGATAAGGATAGGATGACTTAGTGAGTGGGATAAGGACCAAGACAAGATAGGCTATGGGTTTAGATGGGGTGGCAATTGATACTCCCAGTTCACTTTTTCGTTTTTGGATTTTGGACAGTCAGCGGCTGTGGTCGCTACACAGCAGGTCACCTGGCAAACAGCTGGGCAGTTCTGGTTACTGGGTAGCACTTCTGGACTGGAAATTCTGATCACTGGGTACCGTAGGTCATCAGGGTAGCAGGATGGCAGCAGCATGCAGTGAGTGGCAGCAATTGGTGGGCTGCAAGCCAGGCTGGTATCAGGAGGCTTCCCACAAAAATACCACTGCTTCTCCCTTTGGGTATTGGGATTTTAAAATTAAGGCCTTTCTGGAAGGGTCAGCAATGCTTGGCCTGGTAAATGGATCTGGAGTCTGGATCAATGCAAGATGAAAGGAACAGGACGCCACACAGGAAATCAGGAAGAGAGTGTGTCTAGAGTCTTGTCAGGGACCCTTATTTATAGTGCATAATGACATCATCAAAGTATAGGCTCGGCAAGGTCAATTAAGCACGCCCCTAAACTACTTGGATTGGACAGGGGTGCTAATATCCACCTTGCTCTCAACTGGTTGGATTTCCAAGGGAATGATGTCAGATTTATGAAGTGAGTTTTACAATGTCCAAAAACTCCCACATTTACTTCACTTAAAATACGATTTTGCCAAAAACATACATTTACACCATTGCAATCTCTTGGCAAATTATATACACAGGTTACATATTTTGTGCAGCAGATAGCCGTCCAATCCTCCAGTCTGTGGGAGCTTGTTTCGCCCTTCCGATACTTTTTGGCAATTTTGAGCATGAAAGATTTGGCCTAAAATTCCATAACTTTATACACGGATGCGCATTCTCCCAAGGGATGTATGTACACAAATGTATGTTTGCAACATTGATACTTTTCTATTTATCCTCAATACTTTGCCCTTTCTGTCCCCAAAGTGTAAATGAGTTCTATCATGTCTCAAAAGAAATCACAAAAATATCACTTTTAAACTGCAACATTCTTATAATTTTTCAAAGACTTGCTGCAGAGATATGAGTCTTTAAACTGTATTCCTGAAATAGTCTTTGTGAAAAAATGGCAGTTCCTTTGTCCCTGGGTCATTTGTTTTCTTTAACTTCAACTGCTGCCAACTGTCATTTCCTTCAGAGCATGGTGGGGGTTTCTCCCTTGATTGAAGTTATATTGCCCCATTGTCAGGGTCCCAGCAGAGACGAAAGTCTGTACAACCCTGTAATTATCAGGGGGCTGTCAGTACCTGCTGAGAGAGAGCCCTCCTTTTGGTGCCACCCCTCCAAGCAGAAAACCTGTTTTTCATCTTGCAACTCCAACTACCATTGTTTTAACCTTTAATTTCTGATCTTAGATCCAGAATTAAAGCAAGCCGGTTGCATAAAATAACCCATGTTATATAATCTCTCCAGCAACAAACCCCTTCATATTGCCAAAGACTGACAGGCGTTCATTGACCAGTGTACTGTTCCAACAAACATGCATTTGTTTTTCTTTAGATTGCAAAAGCCCATTTTTTTACATGTGGTGCAGCTGGTCTTCCTTTTTAAATTCAACTTTTCATCTCCAGCAGATTCAAACACTGTCTGCAGCTACAGTTATTCTCTTGAAATGCTGGAGTTGGTCTGAAGCACGGATACATTGAAGCAGGCATGGCTCAGCTAGTTAGAGCCTCTCTCTGAACAGCTGAGTTTTGGAAAATTTTGCAAAGAAAATGAGCGCGTTTCCCGTGTTGAGTAAAAGTAAGGTTCCTGGTTGATTTTGTTTTTTTAGTTGGTTTGACTGGGCTTATCAATTCAGAATCATGCCTGGTTTTGCTGAGGCACAGTGAAACACAAAGGGCTTGGTAGGGCTTATTAATCACAGTGGCTTTAAGGAACAGAGGGAATTAGCGTCAAAGCCGCATTTTTTTTAAAGGTGAAAAAGGGTTTCTTTTCAATGGATATTTTGGCTTTTGCAGCAAAGCAACACTGCTTTTTCCACTTTCTTTTTTTTGTTTATGTGGGAACCCATTGGCAATCTCCTTTAATGTGCCCCCTGGTTCCATCCTGCCCAATGTGTGCTTGGCAGGACGGTGCAGCCATTTTTGTTGTTGTTGCAAAACGCAGTTTTGAGCCATGGCACTCACAGGAGCCAGCGCAACCCTTTTGTGGTTGTTTCTGCGCAAATGCAGCTTAGTGATGTGGGGCAATGCCGTTGAGAGGGTCAATATATCCCACATCAGGTCAGGCGAAGTCAGGCACTTGACTTCAAGTGCATACACCTGATACCAATTAGCTCTCCTCACACGAATAAAAGGCAACACCTAAAGACACAATGTGAGCAAGGCGAAGCACGAGTGCGAGCAGGACTTCTGGGGCGAGGGTAAACCTACTGGAGCAGAGGGACAGATCAGGGACGAGATCTGCTGGTTGAAAACCCCAGGAGTTCCCTACTGGAGGTCGTTGCCTCCGACAGGTCGCAAAAGACACATGGGGAAAGGCCCGATCCCGCAAGTGAAGACTGCATTGTGTTTTAAGAACCCCAGCAAACCTCCCGGGTGAATGGCAGAGTTGGGGAGGCAAGGCCAAGCTTGTGGTACTAACCTTGATTCTTGAATTGGAAATCGTAAAAACCAAGAAGGAAATGCACACAGCCGGTGAGTTGGCAAGGAACCTGAGAGACAGAAGTGGCAACATTATATTGCAGGTGAAGGCTGCATGCGTGTGGATGAGACGCGAAGAAAGGCAGACCTGTGAATTCAATTTGAAGTAAAAAGAATGATGTGGAATCATCCAAATGGAGTGGTCCGTTGAAAGGAAGTAGCCGACTCGAAAGTCTCTGTGAAAGGTGCATTGTTTGTAACATAAAGAGAATTCTTTGTATAAGCAAAGTAAGCAGAATTACCTCCTAGAGAAGGAGAGAGTGGAAGTTGAATCTTGAACCTTAAGTCGAAGTGATCCTGCCGGGGTCTGTAAAGAAAGCCATGCACATTCGAAAAAAGTCTTCGACACCCGAAAGCGGCTGAGCCCAGATAAGGGAGACCCGAAGTGTAATAAGCTTGGGGAAGAGAACCCCTTTGCAAGTTTTGTTGAACTTTGTGCTGAAGAGTTCTGAGCCCGACAGAGAGGGACCCATGTAAATTGTGTTTGAAGAGGTCTGAGCTCGACATAGGGGGACCTATGTGAACTTTGTGTTGAAACATTATTTGGAGGTCTTAACAAGAGACTTTAATGTGGAAAGCCAATCGGGCCTCGATCCACATTTTGGAACTGTTTATTGTACTAAAAACCTGAGCCAGAGTGTGTCATCCTACCTACAAAGACTGCCTTACTCTGTGGGGTTTTAACGTGGGGAGGAGAGCTGATTTAGCTACCTTTATTAATTTGAACACTGATTTTTCCTTTGCATACGTTTCTCCTTTATACACTTTTTGTATAAGAGATAGGGCAGGCATTCGGTTTTGTTAGCATAGGCCATTTTGATTTGATGGACTCTACTAGGACTGTTTTGTTTATCGTTTGATGGTCGAGACTACTCCCATCTTAGTTATATGGCAGAGTAGGAGTTTTTTCGTACCCCAGAAACTTCAATAAAGGTTTTACAAATTGTACCTATTGTGTCTGTGTCATACTTGTAATACCATGCTTCCCCTACAGTATCATGCTTTAACCCACACATCTCTTGTCTGATTCCCCGCAATTACGACAAGTATGCTTTTCATGTCCCCCACGGCTAAGGGAATCCCTGCCGTCTGTTTTTCAAAGGCATAGATCAATTTTCTGCCCCCGGAAGTAAAGGGCGAGAGCAACTTAATCATATTGTTCTTATCCGTTTGTGCCCAAGGCACAAGGTGGGTCCCGCCTAAACCTTTATGCAATAACGGCATCTGGGTATCCGCACTTCTCCCTTTTTTACATCCTGCACTTCCTTTTTTCCTTGCTACTGCCACCTGGCCAAACCTATTCCTTAATCGAGGTCTGCACAAACTTTCCAGCCGTGACGTAACGCTGATGCCTGCTGCACATCCTCTTCATTATTCTCAAACTCGTCCACTATATCCCATTTGTTGTCCCTCTGCTGTCTTTCTGCGTCCCTGTCGGACCTCACTGTTCCATACCCTGTACTTCCCACTCACCCATCACCACCTCCCTCCTTCTCAATGTGCACATCCTTGATGCCCGTGCTATCTAACCGAAACAAACTGTCTCCTGCTCTCCATTCATCCAACCCGCTCCCCTTTTTCTCCCTCCTTCTTCAGAGCCAATTCTACCTGCGTAGCCTCCAATGCTTCTTCCAACTCCTTCTGAGTCTTACTAACCTGGGGCGGCATAGCATTTGGTGTCGGTATGTAGGGAGCTGGGGCAGTCGATATTGAGATCCCACTTGTAAACTTGTTAGCAATTGTGTCTATATTTTTCTGTCCTTTTACTTTGCTTTTCTTTCTTTTTCATTTTTCTTGAATTAAGTACGAAGAACCAATCATGGCTAAATCTATATATTGTATGTTGTATTGGATGCATGTATTCATTTCTTTGCATTGATATGTCTGATAATTATTGAATTGGTGATAAGATATGAAAGTGATTTTACTTTTTGTAAAATAAAATAAAATACAATACCTGAGAAGTACAGGTTCTCAAAAAAAGCAAACTTTTGTATGAGTTGCCTATTATCTTTTGAACAAATTAGTCACATTCTGCAGTCAGTTTGCCCCCTACACTTATCGGAGCAGTTTCTAGTAGGTTGGCATTAAATGCACCAGTCTCCACCATACATGACAAAAACGCAAATAATTTGTTTCTGTTAATGTAAATCATTCCTGGCAGGGCACTTTTTTTTGTATTCTGTTGACATTGCCCTGGCTCCTGCCAGAGTTGGGGTTGCCCTCAAATATATATTCTGGCCAGGAGCAGGGCATCCCAACGTGTGTCTTGACCACCCACTGTTTGTGATACTTCTCTATCTTATCCATGTACAACGGTAATGCACTATACATGTACTCCAAGGGCGTCACCCCTTTCATCTTGCAGTTTGCATGTTCAAATGCCCCTACCCTTTCAAATGTATGCTGCGTGTGCTGTTCTCACAATAGTCACTACCAGTCCACCGCCCCACCTCCCCGTCGCCCTCTGTGAGCACTCTCACCTAACCCCTTTCTTTTTTTTTACCAACTTTATTTAAATTTTCAAGAGCATTAGTTACAAACATGTATGCATTAGAGAGTAGCAAGTGTTAGCCTTTCCCCATTATTCGCTCCAGTCTTTGGGTTTCGCTTGCTCATAAATTTGAACTGTTAAACCCCCCCCCCTCAAAACATAACTTCCAAACATTTGGGTGGAATGCTACATATTTTGGCTTTCCTGTGTGTCTTCCGGGCTGGTTTGTCTTTTTGGCCCAAGGTTTGCACTTTCAAATAACAGGTATTTTGAAGTACATCTGCTCCTTGTCATCTGTGAATTCATGCAGTGGCATCCAAGTATTCGGGTATTTTGAATAGGAACCATGGGTTATTTCCGTCACTTTTTCCATGGCCATCACCCCCCATAGTCTCACCCACCACATGGCCACTAACGGGCCTTGCTTGTTCTTCCATGCTTGCGCCAGGGTGATTCTGGCAGCGCTCAGCATATCAGTGATAAGGCTGGCTTTGGCCCCAGAGTTCGCATAACACCCCTTGACCGCCTCCCCCAGTAAGACTACCACCGGATCAAAAGGCAGTTGCGCCCCCGTTATCTCCCTGATATGGCTCAGAATCTCCTTCCAGTATATCTCTGCCACCGGGCAGGACCACCACATGTGAATTAAATCCCCAGGCTGTCCACAGCCTCTCCAGCAGAATATGGGGTAACCTGGGCTAATGGAGTGCATGCGTGCTGGCGTCATATGCCACCTCAGACACATTTTGTATGCTGCCTCTTTAACTGAAGTGCATTTGGAGCTTTTGGCGGCCCTTTGCCATATATGACTCCAGGTCTCCCCAGAGATTGGCCTCCCCACATCAGTCTCTCATCTTTGCATATACGTGAGAGTTTCTTCTAGATCTACCGACCCCATCAAGCGATACAGTTTCGACACCCCTGTTTCCGGCAGGACTTCTTTTATCGTGAGTTCCAGCCCCACTGGATCCCGATTTGCCCTTTCCAGGACTTTCTGTTGGAAATCCAGTGTCTGAGTTGAATATAATGGAATCTTTCACATTCCGGCATATCAAATTTGGCTTTGCAGCTCTCGAATGTTAGGGGTGTTCCTTCCTCATAAAGATCCTTCAGTGTCAGGGTTTGCTCCCTACCCCCACAATGTGCCCAAAAGTCAGTCTGCATCCCTGGGGTGAAATCTGGGTTGTGAGCGACCGGTGCGAGTGGACCCCCCCGCTTTTACCTTCCTGCCCCTCAGTGCTTTGTCCCAATAGGGTGGCCTTGGTTGACTCCATTAATGTGCCCTCTTTGCCTCTGTGTCGTTCTGCAAGGTAGGCAAGGCTTCCCAAGGGATCCTTAGTTGCTTCTCCTTCGAGGGTTGCCCATTGGTTCTGATTTTCTCTAGGTGACCAATTTAACATGGGAGCTACCTGTGCTGCCCATAAATATCTACGGAATTCCGGGACCCCCGACCCCCAAAGCTTGTGGCCTGAATAATACCTTCTTAGAGACCCTTGGTTTCTTTCCCCTCCAAATGAAGGAGATCACCTCCCTCTGTAGTTTTTGAATTGCTGGGCCCAGGATGCGTATTAGGAGAGTGCCTATCACATATAAGAACCTAGGGAGCAAGGTCATTTTAACAGCCATTATCCGTGCCAACCATGACAGTTCCTGCATATCCCAGCGCTTCAGGTCTCCGGCCAGTGCTTTCAGTAGGTTAGGAATATTGGACCCTTATAGTCTTTCATACTTGGGGGTCAACTGTATTCCCAGATATTTTACCGCTTTCTGTTCCCATTTCAACGGGTACCTATCCTCCCACTCTGACACCTGTTCTGCCATCTCGGTAATGTTAAGTGCCTTAGATTTAGGATAATTGATATAGAACCCTGAGACCCTCGCAAACCCATCTAGCAGATCTATGGCCCTTGGAAGTGAGTATGCTGTGTCCTTCAGGAACATGAGGACGTTGTCGGCGTAGAGAGCCACCTTTTGAGAACCCCCAACGCCAACCTCCACCCCTTGGATTCCCGGGTCATCGCAGGCCCTCTGTGCCAGCGGCTCCATGGCCATAGCAAAGATCAACGGCAATAGTGGACACCCCTGACTCGTGCCCTTCCGGATGGGGATTCTATCTGTTATCTGTGAGCCGCCCAATAACCATTAGTCGTGTGATTGGAAGTACAAAATTGGTCATTACCATGCGGGTAAAGATTGGACCACACCCGAACTTCTCAAGGGCCAACTGTAGAAACCCCCAGTGTAGGCTGTCAAAGGCTCTGGAGGAGTCCAGCGCCAGTACCGAGAACCGCTGTCCTGTCTCCGACCCCAATCGATTGTGTCTATGCCTCTACGAATGTTGTCGTATGTGTGTCGCCCTTGTACAAAGGCAGCTTGATCTGGGTGAATTATCCCCGGTAGGACACCTGCTAGTCTACGGGCCAGTACCGTGGAATAGATTTTTGCATCTCCGTTTAGTAGCGAAATGGGGCGGGAAACTTGCACAGTCGACCGGGTCCCTATCCGGTTTTAATAGTAATACTGTGGTTGCTGGACTCATATCTCCGGAGATCCTCCCGGAATCCCAGATGGAATTAAACAGCTTTGTTAGGGGACCCACTAGAGTAGCTCTATACGTTTTGCAATACGCATTACTTAGCCCATCTGGGCCTGGGGATTTATTCCCTTTCAGTGCCCCTATAACCTCTCCCACTTCTTTCTCTGTTATAAGTGCTACTAGCATTTGCCGGTCCGAATCGCTAATTTGCGGCAGGGTTATCTGGTTTAGGTATGCTATCTGCACCTCCTTCTCCAGGTCCTCCCCTTTTAGGTTTTCGGTATAGTATGAATGTATCATCTACTCCCCCCGCACCAGGTTCCTTCCCAGTTTTTAAGTTATACTATGCAATTCCAGATTTTCTGCTGTCTTAATTTTGCTGCGAGGAATCGGTTGGCTTTATCCCCATTTATATAGTAAAATAGTTTGGTTTGCACAAGGAGGTGCGCAGCTTCGTCCGCCAGATGGGCCTCCAGGGCCTTCCTAACTTTTTAAAATTCCTGCCATGCTTTTTGCGAGCCCCTATTTCTATACTCTGTTTCGGCCTCTGCCACTTTGGCTTCCATGTCCCGCTTCACCCTTTCTCGTCTCTTAATATAATTTGCTGTGTGTCTGATGAATTCTCCCCTTACAATTGCTTTACTAGCGTCCCAGATAGTGGCCCAGTTTATTCCGGGTATAACATTTTCCTGAAAATAATTCTTCAAGGCCTGTTCTATGTCTGCTCTGAGGGCTACATCTTTCAGGATCACCTTGTTTAGAAGCCATGGTTTATGGGGCTGTTGCCGTGGGCTCAACGGTTCCAACATTAAGAGGACCGGGGCATGGTCTCAGAGGCACCTCAATCTCCAGTCCCGTGACTTGTGAGATTAGCGAGTCCGAGATCAGCACCATATCGATCCGGGAGTGGCACCTGTGCACTGCAGAATAGTGGGTGTATGCTTTTTCTTGTGGGCGAAAAAAATGCCACGTCTCTATTAGGTCTAAGTCCCTAATGAATTTTGCTAGGGCCTGCCTGAACATATGGTAATTGGAGGTAGCCGGAAGAGTTTTGTCCATCCCAGCGTCCATCACCCCATTATAATCACCCCCCATCAGGACCTGCCCCACTCCACATTGTGCGATGATGGGTAGCAACTTCATCAAGAAGCGATCCTGCTCTTCGTTGGGGGCATAGATCGATATCAACGTAACCTGTTGCCCCATCAATTTCCCTCCCACTATGAAATAGCGGCCTTCTGGATCTTTCTTTACAAATTGTTTCTTGAAATTGATACCCTTAGCCAGCAGGATGCCCACTCCCCGTTTTTTTTCTCCCACTGTCATGCATGCTGGACGCTACGCTCGTAGAACAGCTAGACCGTTCTACTCCAAATGGAGGCTATTCGATACGTTACCGGGAAAACGACGTTTACACTTTTCACGTCGCTAACTTCACGTGACTTTTGCTTCGTCACGTGAACTACGGTATCACGTATTTAAGCAGCGTAGAAACTTCACTCGCTGCTTCTGATCGTCTCTATTGGCGTCGTGTAGCTGAACCTCTGATCTACATCCTGGTATATTCCTACAGCTACTTTTGGGCCTTCGATAGCGTGTGTTCCGCCACACGCTGATTCCTGGAGCTATCCCTTCGCGTGATAATCCACACACGCTCTTTGTCTTCATACGCGGCTGGCCAAGGCTGTGTGAATCCTGCCCGCGTGTAAAATCCACACGCGCTCTTCGTCTTCAAGTGCGGCCGGCCCAGGCTGCGTGAATCCTGCCCGCGTGTAAAATCCACACGCGCTCTTTGTCTTCATACGCGGCTGGCCAAGGCTGCGTAAATCCTGCCCGCGTGTAACATCCACACGCGCTCTTCGTCTTCAAGTGCGGCCGGCCCAGGCTGCGTGAATCCTGCCCGCGTGTAAAGTCCACACGCGCTCTTTGTCTTCATACGCGGCTGGCCAAGGCTGCGTAAATCCTGCCCGCGTGTAACATCCACACGCGCTCTTCGTCTTCAAGTGCGGCCGGCCCAGGCTGCGTGAATCCTGCCCGCGTGTAAAAATCACACGCGCTCTTCGTCTTCAAGTGCGGCTGGCCAAGGCTGCGCGAACCCTGCCCGCGTGTAAATTCACACGCGCACGTTGTCTTCACACGCGGCTGGCCCAGGCTGCGCGATTCCTGCCCGCGTGTAAATCCACACGCTCACGTTGTCTTCAAACGCTATTTTCTTCTAACTCCTGCATCTGTGGAATTAACAGAAGGATTGATCCCTAAGTGGGAAGGAAGCCTTTCAAGGATTATTGGAAGTGACTTTGAACTGAACTTTGGACGCTATCCTGTGGTGAATTCAACCCGTATCTAGCGTGAGCCTCGTTCCGTCCGGGATAAGTCTCCCTTACTAATTTTCCCTTCCCTGTCGTTTTGTTCTTCATTTCAAATCCATCAAGAGACTTCTGGATTATTCTACCCAGAGATACAGGTCAGTGTGATCATTCCTGTCATTATCTAACTCATCATACTCAGGTTGGAGCAGTTATTCATGATACTTTAATTTGTCCTAGGCTGGATTACTATACCTTACCCACGCCCTTTCCAGTGATCCATCGCTCTGCCTGTTTTATCAGCCAGAGGGTTGTATCATTTGGAAGGTCTTTGTTGACTTCACGACTATCAAGTCGGGTGAACAGGGATCCGGAAGACCCTACCTCCTGTATCCTTTTGAATATTGTATCCTTTTCGGTTGATACTTTGGTGCATTCTGACAGAATCAGAAGCCATGGAGGGTACGGATCCTTTAACTGTTTTGACACAGTTGATCCACGATTTGAGAAACGAAATGGTTACTGCACAGGACATGTTACGGCACCGTATGGACGTTATGCAAGACGCCCTACATGGTAGTCCTCAGGGAACACAAGCGCCGATGGCTACCGCATCCGGATCTGGGACTACGGCACCCCCACAGGAGACTATTAACGTGGTTATGCCCACTCAGTTTCCCTTGGCCCCTCCAGAAAGGTTCACGGGTGATCCCAAAACCTACAGAACCTTTGTAAACCAGTGCCGACTCCATTTCCTTTGCCGTCCTACATCTTTTCCTGACCTAACCACAAAAGCAGCCTTCGTGCTTTCCCATTTAGGGGGCACGGCTGCTGCTTGGGCTAACCCTTTGTTGGAAACTAATAGCCCTTTGTTGTACGATTGTGACGATCTCTTGACTGCTATGAGTAAAGTCTTTGACATGCGTTACTCTACTCAAGCCACAGATTTAGAGTTGCTTAACCTACAACAAGGCAGCCAACCCCTTATGTCTTACGTCGCCCGGTTCAATCAACTGACGGCGGAAACCCAATGGCCTGACAGCAAGAAAACGGCTGTTTTTTACAAGGGTCTTTCTGAAGAACTGAAAGACGCCTTATCTACTGTTCCTGTGGTTCCTACGGGTTTCCCAGAGCTGCTCGATTTGGTTCTACAAATCGACGCCCGAAGGAATGCTCGAAAGGGAGAGAAAAAGCCCTTCATGCCAGTCTCGGGGCGGTCAGAGACACCAGCAGTCATCTCTAACGACCCTGAACCCATGCAAATAGGCGCCGTGAGAGGCCGATTGTCCAATACAGAACGGGAGAACCGAAGAAAAAACCACTTATGTATGTATTGTGGTTCTTCCGAGCATTTATTGGCAACATGTCCTAAAAAACCCGTCAAGCGTGCGGGAAACGCCAAAACTCGACATTAGCAGGAGTCCCTATGTCGAGTGTTTCATCGGACTCCAGTACCATTCCTAAACATGCACCTGTAATAGTTCAGGTGACGTTACATTGTGATGAGCGAGAAGTGGTTTCCAAGGCCATGGTTGATTCTGGAGCCACCAGCAATTATATAGACATCACCTATGCCAAGAACCGTTCCTTACCCCTAGTAAACAAAAAAAAACCTGAAACGGTGAATACCGTGGACGGATCTGTGTTAACTTCTGGTATGGTAACCCAGGAGACGGTACCTGTTCGGATGACGTTATCAAATAACCATTCAGAAGAAATCGTCTTCGATGTTATTGCTGCTCCGCAGTACGAGATCATACTTGGTCTTGCATGGTTAACCCTTCACAATCCTACTGTTGACTGGGTTTCGGGATCGCTCCAATATCCTTCGACTCATTGCAACGAACATTGCTTTACCAGTCAGGAGGTGTCAAATAAACAACACATATTGGCCTCTGTGGTGGAGGATTCTGCTATCAGCGTTGTACATCAATGCGACAATATCATACCATGCGAATACGCTGATTATGCTGATGTCTTTGATAAAGGCCAGGCAGAACAATTACCTCCTCATCGACAGTACGACTGTCCTATCGAACTGATTCCGGGTGCCAAAATTCCTACAGGCCGTGTTTATTCTTTAACACCTAAAGAAGATGTCGTGTTAAAGGAATACATTGACAAGGCGCTAGCCACGGGCTTTATACGACCCTCGCAATCTCCTGCTGCATCTCCTCTATTCTTTGTTCCTAAGAAAGAGGGAGACCTCAGACCCTGCATTGATTACAGGGCACTTAATGATATCACCATCAAAAACCAATACCCCTTACCGCTAATAAACGTGCTGTTGGATCAGTTAGGCACTTCCAGTTACTTCACCAAACTGGACTTGCGAGGTGCATACAATTTGGTTCGCATTCGTGAAGGCGACGAATGGAAGACCGCTTTTAAGACACGGTATGGTCTTTACGAATATTTGGTGATGCCTTTTGGTCTGTGCAATGCTCCCGCCACATTTCAATTCTTCATGAATGATATATTCAGAGACATCATGGACCGATTTGTGGTTGTCTATCTGGACGACATTTTGATTTACTCCTCATCTCTATCGGAACACGTCAGACATGTTTCTACAGTCCTACAAAGACTTAGGGAGAACCACCTTTATGTGAAAGCCGAAAAATGTGTCTTTCATTCGCAGGAAGTGGAGTTCCTTGGTTACGACATTACCAATCTAGGTGCTCGAATGAGTCGTTCCAAGGTAAAGGCAGTCTTGAATTGGCCAATTCCACATAACGTCAAGTCGCTACAGTCTTTCTTGGGCTTTGCGAATTTCTATCGCAGATTCATCCATTCCTTTTCCAAAACAGTAGCTCCTTTGACGGCTTTAACTAGTTCCAAAGTACCTTTCTGTTGGAACCAACATGCCCAAGCAGCATTCGAAAAACTGAAGGAAGCATTTACCACTGCACCCGTGCTTCAACATCCGGATCCTGATCGCCAGTTTGTCGTTGAAGCGGATGCATCCAGTGTCGCTATTGGCGCAGTGCTCTCACAAGTCTGCACAGAAACCAAGGAGGAACACCCAGTGGCTTTCTTCTCTCGTAAACTCACCTCATATGAACGGAACTACACCGTTACTGAGCGGGAACTACTGGCTATCAAAGATGCCTTCCGAGAATGGCGTCATCATCTTCTTGGGGCCAAACAACAGGTGTTGGTGTACTCTGACCATAGAAATCTCCAAGCATTCAAATCCATGAAATGCCTTACGGCCCGTCAGGCCAGATGGCATGTCTTTTTTGCCCAATACGATTTCCAGGTCACCTATCGTCCTGCCCGAGAACATGTTAAGTCGGACGCTTTGTCCCGTATGAGTAAAGAGGCGCAGGAAGAAAAACAAGTACAGATCCAGCTGTTGGCAGATCATGTGATTTGTGGTTGTTCGGTTCAACCATCCTTAAAAACCGAAATACAAGAGTGGGTAAAAAATAATCCACAAGTAGTCCAGGATATGAATCTAGACGTGCATAACGGTTTACCATTCACACAGGGGGTGCTTTATCTATCAACTCCTTCAATGCGGGATAAAGCCCTCAAATGGAATCATGATTCCTTGATTGCAGCCCATCCTGGACAGAAGAAAACACTGGACCTGCTCAAAAGGTGGTGCTGGTGGCCATCCATGGCAAAAGACGTTATAAACTACGTATCTTCTTGTTCCGTATGTATCCAATGTAAGAATACTCCTGGTAAACCAGTGGGCTTACTCCAATCCCTGCCTGTCCCTACCAAACCATGGGACATGATATCTATGGACTTTGTGGTGGAACTCCCCCCAAATCAAGGATACGATACCCTATGGGTCGTAGTGGATTATTTCACTAAATTGGCCCTATTTATTCCTTGTATTGGTTTACCAACTGCTACTGTTCTGGCTGATCTATTCATCCAACATATATTCCGTTTCTTTGGTCTACCATCAGTAATCATTACTGACAGGGGCTCGCAGTTTGCGTCACGCTTTTGGAGAGCCTTAACATCTGCATTACTAATTGATGATAGAATGTCCAGCGCTTATCATCCTCAAACCGACGGACAGACTGAAAGGGTCAATTGTACTATGGAACAATATCTGCGGTGTCTGTGTTTGCAATACCAATCGGATTGGCTCACGGTACTGCCGGCGGCTGAATTCGCCTATAACAACTCTTATCATAGTGCCATAGGCACTTCACCGTTCTATGCTCTCTATGGACAACACCCCCGATCAATACCTCTAGATTCCGGTCTATCCCTGGACACGCCTGCCGCAGGCCGTACGCTTCGTGATCTGAAGAGATTACAAAGAAAGGTGAAGCAGCAATTGGAGCAGGCCAAACGACGTGACAAGTTCTATGCCGACGCTCATAGGGTGTCCGCACCTGTCTATAAGGCTGGGATGAAAGTCTGGCTATCCACTAAGAACTTAAGAATTCCGGGCAAAAAGAAATTGTTGCCTAGATTCATCGGTCCGTATGTTGTGCTCCATGTTCTTAATCCTGCTGCTGTACGTCTGGCTTTGCCACAACGATGGCGGGTGCATCCTGTATTCCACGTCTCGCTCATCAAGCCTTTCTCTGACACTACTAGACTGCCGGTACGGCCTGTTGCTATTTCTGTGCGGGGGTCTGATGAATACGAGGTACAAGACATACTGGATATGAAACTCCGTTCTGGTAGACCATATTATCTGGTGGACTGGAAGGGCTATGGACCCGAAGATAGGTCCTGGGAACCTCTTTCCAACATTCATGCTCCTGCTTTATTGAAGCGCTTCCACACAAGAAGGGGAGAGGTTGTCCCTTTGGGGGATGGCACTGTCATGCATGCTGGACGCTACGCTCGTAGAACAGCTAGACCGTTCTACTCCAAATGGAGGCTATTCGATACGTTACCGGGAAAACGACGTTTACACTTTTCACGTCGCTAACTTCACATGACTTTTGCTTCGTCACGTGAACTACGGTATCACGTATTTAAGCAGCGTAGAAACTTCACTCGCTGCTTCTGATCGTCTCTATTGGCGTCGTGTAGCTGAACCTCTGATCTACATCCTGGTATATTCCTACAGCTACTTTTGGGCCTTCGATAGCGTGTGTTCCGCCACACGCTGATTCCTGGAGCTATCCCTTCGCGTGATAATCCACACACGCTCTTTGTCTTCATACGCGGCTGGCCAAGGCTGTGTGAATCCTGCCCGCGTGTAAAATCCACACGCGCTCTTCGTCTTCAAGTGCGGCCGGCCCAGGCTGCGTGAATCCTGCCCGCGTGTAAAATCCACACGCGCTCTTTGTCTTCATACGCGGCTGGCCAAGGCTGCGTAAATCCTGCCCGCGTGTAACATCCACACGCGCTCTTCGTCTTCAAGTGCGGCCGGCCCAGGCTGCGTGAATCCTGCCCGCGTGTAAAGTCCACACGCGCTCTTTGTCTTCATACGCGGCTGGCCAAGGCTGCGTAAATCCTGCCCGCGTGTAACATCCACACGCGCTCTTCGTCTTCAAGTGCGGCCGGCCCAGGCTGCGTGAATCCTGCCCGCGTGTAAAAATCACACGCGCTCTTCGTCTTCAAGTGCGGCTGGCCAAGGCTGCGCGAACCCTGCCCGCGTGTAAATTCACACGCGCACGTTGTCTTCACACGCGGCTGGCCCAGGCTGCGCGATTCCTGCCCGCGTGTAAATCCACACGCTCACGTTGTCTTCAAACGCTATTTTCTTCTAACTCCTGCATCTGTGGAATTAACAGAAGGATTGATCCCTAAGTGGGAAGGAAGCCTTTCAAGGATTATTGGAAGTGACTTTGAACTGAACTTTGGACGCTATCCTGTGGTGAATTCAACCCGTATCTAGCGTGAGCCTCGTTCCGTCCGGGATAAGTCTCCCTTACTAATTTTCCCTTCCCTGTCGTTTTGTTCTTCATTTCAAATCCATCAAGAGACTTCTGGATTATTCTACCCAGAGATACAGGTCAGTGTGATCATTCCTGTCATTATCTAACTCATCATACTCAGGTTGGAGCAGTTATTCATGATACTTTAATTTGTCCTAGGCTGGATTACTATACCTTACCCACGCCCTTTCCAGTGATCCATCGCTCTGCCTGTTTTATCAGCCAGAGGGTTGTATCATTTGGAAGGTCTTTGTTGACTTCACGACTATCAAGTCGGGTGAACAGGGATCCGGAAGACCCTACCTCCTGTATCCTTTTGAATATTGTATCCTTTTCGGTTGATACTTTGGTGCATTCTGACACCCACTAGAAGCGAAGTATTGCATAGGAAAAGCCCTGTGCCTTAGCCTGTATTCATCCTCTGGGAGCAGATGTGTTTCCTGCATCCATACCACCAAGGCCTGCATGTCCCCAAGCCTATTCATCATGGATTTTTGTTTAATTGGGGAGTTAAGCCATTGGACATTTAGCGTGACAAATGTTAATACAGTCATTCCTATACTTTGATACTGTGCTTATCTGAAGTTTTCTAAGCCCGTTGTAACGCTCACCTGATTCCCACAGAGGCGCTGGTCTTGGCAGGAAGGTGTCTGTGACTCGAAAAGTGATGTGCAGGACTCGATTGGCTTCTGGGGTCGAACCTCTTCTCACTGTGTGTCGAACCCGAAGAGTGAGGTTTCTGTAGGTGAAAGAATATGGGGGTTAACGGTCTGGGCTGTTGAATGTTCCTCTCCCTCTCCCTCTTTTCCTAGCTTCTCCGTAGAGCCCCCCCAAGGTCACGTGCTCCCCTTAGATAGGTGAATGCTGGACTCTCCATCTGCGTCTGGTGCAGGGTGCCGTAGCCAGTTCCTTCACTGGTGAAACATAGGCCTCTTGAACTCAGAGGATCGTTACCGTCGTTAACTGCACGAGCGGTGAGTTTCCGGGCACCCTTTTAGTCTTTATAGTCTTTAGGTGCGTGGCGCGTTAATATTGTACCGGACTCTGTATAATGCTTTTCCCTTTTTGTCTTGCAGGACTCTGGAGATGGAAGATGGAGTGAAGCGCCTGGAAATGAGTAAGTAAATGCAAGCGCTCAAACTGTCTTTTTCCCTTGCTGCTTAGTCCGTGCTGAAGAGACGCCGGAGTATTTGCAGGCGTTCTATTGACGAGCGCGATGGCGTAAGTAAATACCTGTCTAATGTCTCTTCTTTTGTTTTCACAGGCGGCGATGCAGCGTGAAGAAATCCGGAATTCGCGGAGTGCCGGTGAGTAATAACAATGCTTTTGTTTTCACAGGCGGAGGTGCAGCGTGAAGAAATGGCCGCAGCCGATGGATCAGGTGAGTAAGCACTGCGTGTAAAGGTTGCCTTGCTAACCTGTTGTTTCTTGTCCTTGCAGGTGCTGTTGTCGACTGGATACTGGAATGGTAAGTATAATTCTTGCAGGTTCAGGATCGAAAGAAGAAAGGCCGGAACAGACTCGGTGAGCGTTCTGCTGCAGATGCAGAATAACGCGAAGCACGTTTCATCTATCGGGTGTGGTTTAAATAGCCTTGGAGTGATGAGGCGT
Source organism: Ambystoma mexicanum (assembly GCF_040938575.1). NCBI lineage: Eukaryota > Metazoa > Chordata > Amphibia > Caudata > Ambystomatidae > Ambystoma > Ambystoma mexicanum. Next base: position 1,119,537,619 of record NC_090923.1, on the reverse strand, counting down.
CTTCCTCCACGGCCCCGCCTAGGTAAGAAAAGAGTTCCAGTTCCAGAAGTGTTCCAGTGCTGTATCCAGGGAGTGGAGCTTGCCCCACCCAGGTAAGAAAGTAGTTCCTGTTCACAGAGGACTTCTAAGTGGCTGGTAAGTAAGCAGCATGGTCTGCTGCAGGTAAGTCCACCCAAGCATCTTCATACATAATATGAGCCCGGCGCTTCCAGTGCCGGGACCGATGACTTTGATGAGCCTGGTGCCACCGGCGCCAGGACAAGGCCCAAAAGGTCCCAGTGGGGACCGGCTGGTGCCTAAGATAACGGTTAGGGGCCTGCTTCCAAGGATGTTGGGCTGTTCCCGACTCCTTGGAAGCAGTGATCATGACAGCACCCCCCCTCAAGGCCCCTCCCAAGCGTGTCTTCTCCGGGGGTTTTGGCTTGTCGGGGTGATTCAAATGGAATTTCTTGACCAGACGAGGTGCGTGGACATGTTCTGAGGGTTCCCAAGACCTTTCCTGGGGGCCGTATCCTTTCCAATCAACCAGGTAATATAATTTAGATTTGGAGATTTTGGAGTCTAGGATGTTCTTTACTTCGAACTCAATTTCTCCATCTACTAAAATAGGTTCTGGGAGTTCGGTCAATCGGGTTCCTGGTTGTACTGGTTTTAGTAAGGAGACATGGAATACTGGATGTATTTTCATATGCGAAGGCAATTCCAATTTAACAGCCACTGGATTAATTATGGCAGAGATAAGATAGGGTCCAAGGTATCTCGGGGTAAAAGTGCGGGGTCCTTTTAGAGGTAGGTGCTTAGTGGATAACCAGACCTGCTCTCCCACTGCGTAGTGAGGGGCCTCTTTACGGTGCTGATCTGCTCCTTTCTTGAATTGAGCTTTAGCTCTTTGCAGATGGTCAGTGGCTTCCTTAAAAGCACGAGTGATCTCCGAGTGCAAGTGATCCACAGCAGGTGCCTCGAATTCTTGGGGAGGATCCAGGTTAGTGGTTCTAGGATGGTGTCCGTATAATAAGAAGAAGGGAGTCTTTCCGGTTCCAGAATGAGTCGAATTGTTATAAGCGTATTCAGCAATCCAAAGAATGTCCTTCCAAGGGTTTTCAGTTTGTTGGAGCATGCAACGTAGATATTGCTCTAGAGTTTGATTTGTCCTCTCGGTTTGTCCGTCAGTCTGGGGATGATGACTGGTAGAAAGTCTCACATCTATTTGGGCTAAACGACAGCAACTTCGCCAAAAGTGGGAGATGAATTGACTTCCCCTATCGGAAACCAAAACCGAGGGAAAACCGTGTAACCGAACGATGTTTTCTAAGAATTCTCGGGCCAATACTGAAGCTGAAGGTAGGCCCTTCAGGGGAATGAAGTGAGCCATCTTGGAGAATAGATCCACGACTACTAAAATGGTAGCATGGAGGTAAGTCTGTGATGAAATCCATGGACAGGGTATGCCATGGACAGGGAGGGATGTCTAGTGGGTGTAAGAGGCCGGCTGGTTTCTCCTTCAGACTTTTATTTTGGGCGCATACACCGCAAGAGATTACAAAGTCTCTAATATCCTTTTTCCATGATGGCCACCAGAAATGTCTTTTGACCTTTTCCATGGTTTTGGTTATGCCAGGGTGACCCTCCATTAGTGAATCGTGATAACAGGAGATTACCTGTCTTTGTATCTTCTCACTGGGCAAGTACAATCGTCCTCGGAAAAAAGGTAGATCTTGATCCACTGAAAATTCTTTTCCCCTTAATTGCCAGTTCTGTAAGTCGGCCGGAGTTAGAAGTGATTTGACTGTGGTCTTGAGGTCTTCAAAGGATTGAGCGCTGACCAAACCCAAAATCCTTTGTTCAGGGATTATGGGTATTGGTTCTGGATTGGTCAAATGTTCATCTATTCCCATCCGGGAAAGGGCATCTGCTTTTCCATTTTTACTGCCAGGTCGATAAGTAATTATAAAGTCAAATTCCGCCAAAAACAGAGCCCAGCGAAGCTGCCTGGAAGACTGAGCTTTGGCCGTCTTCAGATACTGTAAGTTGCGGTGATCAGTCATTACGGTGACTGTGTGTCTGGCTCCCAAAAGATAATGCCGCCAGGCTTTAAAGGCCGATCTGATAGCTAAAAGTTCCTTGTCTGTAATTGAATAGTTGATCTCGGGAGCTGAGAATTTGCGGGACCAAAAGGCTATAGGATGTAACTGATGTGTGACTGGATCTCTTTGTGATAAAACTGCCCCCATAGCAAGACTTGAAGCATCTGTTTCTACGATGTAGGGGAGTTCTGGACGAGGATGTTCTAGAACAGGTGCAGAAATGAATTTAGTTTTTAAGTCCCGAAAAGCTTGTTCCGCCTCAGTAGACCACTCAAAACGTTTGTTTTTCTTTAACAGAGCAGTGATGGGCTGGACTATTCGAGAGAATTCAGGAATGAATCTGCGGTAAAAATTAGCGAAGCCTAACATGCTTTGGACTCCCTTTATAGAGGTTGGTGAAGGCCACTTGATAATTGCATTGACTTTCTTTGAATCCATATGGACTCCATTGGGTGACAATATGAATCCCAGGAACTCAACTTCAGTTACGTTAAAAACGCATTTTTCGAGTTTAGCAAAATGGTTATGTTGACGTAGTCTCTTGAGGACCTCTCTAACATGTTTCCGATGTTCTTCTTTAGATGATGAATAGACGAGGATGTCATCAATGTAGACAACATCACACACATCTATGAGTTCTCTAAGGACATCATTCATTAAATACTGGAAGGCGGCAGGAGCGTTGCAAAGTCCAAAGGGCATAACTTGATATTCAAACAGCCCATACTTGGTGCAGAAGGCCGTCTTCCATTCATCGCCCTCTTTGATTCGTACCAAGTGGTAGGCTCCCCTGAGATCCAACTTTGTATATATACATGCGTCTTTGACTTGATCCAGGAGTTCAGGGATCAAAGGTAACGGGTATCTGTTTTTAACGGTGATTTGATTCAGGGCGCGGTAATCTATACAAGTCCTAAGGTCTCCTTCCTTTTTCGGAACGAAGAACAAAGCCGAGGAAGCTGGAGATTTTGAAGGACGGATAAACCCATTGGCTAGGTATTGGTCCAGATATTGTCTGAGGTGAAGATTCTCTGGCTCGGTGAGGGCATAAATCCTACTGCAAGGAGGAGTTGTTCCGGGTATCAGATCTATTTGACAGTCGTACGACCTATGAGGAGGTAGGGTGTTAGCTTGATCCTTCCGAAAGACGTCTTGGAATTCCTGGTATTCGGGAGGTAATTTGGGAACCTCAGAAGAGATTGCCGCCAGTGAAACATCAGGCCGAGGATAACAAGTGGTAAAACATTCTGGAAACTGAACCGTCTTTGCTCGCCAATCGATCTGAGGATTGTGCTTCTCTAACCAAGGAATTCCCAGAATGATCTGGAACTGAGGGGCCTTGATCACATCGAACACGATTTTCTCCCGGTGTCCATCTTGGCTCACTAGCGTCACTTCTTGGGTGGCGTGCGTTACTGGTCCGGAGGCTATCTCCGTGCCATCCACTGTAGTAATGACGTCTTTTACTGCCTTAGGGACAAGGGGTAGGTTCATCCTTGATACCATTTCACGGTCCACATAATTACCGATTGCACCGCTGTCGATGTAAGCTTCAATTGCATGCAAACGATCCGGACGATCAGGACTAATGAGGACCATGGGCACCACGAAATGCGAGGTCACGGGACAGATCTTAACGCTCGGCAAGGGGACCTCTACACTTGTCGGGCTAGGTCGTTTCCCTGCTCAGAATTTGTGGTACAGGTATCTGCGGCTCCTACAGCCTTCTTAGCTGGTTTCACTGGACAGTCTCGAAGAAAGTGCCCTGAGTTTCCGCAATAGAGGCATAATTGCAGCTGTCTTCTTCTTTCCCGCTCCTTTTGGGTTAAAGGTCCTTTCATGCCCCCTATTTGCATGGATTCCACAGTGTCAGCTCCCCTAGTAGAGGTCTGTGGTTTAGAAAACACTCGGGTATCAAATTTGGAACGATCAGCCTTCCTGTTCTGTAATCTGTGGTCCAATTGGACAACTAAGTCAATATAGTCTGAGCATTCTTGTGGAGGATTCACAACTTGAGCTAACACATCCTTGAGCTCTCCACGCAAGCCTCGGTAGAAAAGCGTTATTCTCTTATCCTCGGGCCATTGAGTTTCCACTATAAGTCTGTTAAATGAGGCTATATAAGTCAAGAGGTCTTGATTACCCTGTCGTAATGAAAGAAGTTCATTGTCCAAGGCCTGCCCTTGCGTATGTCTTGCGAACAGTTTCTCCATGCTGGACTGGAAGGCCTGGAAATCATGTAAAACCGGATCATCCTGGGTGACTAAAGGGATCGACCAATCTGCTGCGCTGCCACTGAGATAAGAAAGCACGAAAGCCACCTTGGTCTGATCTGTTGGGAATGCAGCTGGTCGACATAAGAAGTGTAGGCGGCACTGGTTGATGAACACTGCAAATTTCTTTGGGTCACCAGAAAAGCGCTCGGGCGGAGCCAATGGCACATTACCGGGTAGATTGATTTGCACTGGATTTAAAGATGATGCAGAAGGATAACTTCCTCCTGGAGCAGGCAAAGGTGTCTGTCCTGCCTGCGTTTGTAGCAATTGCCTAGCGAGGTCCTCTGTTCGCTCCTTGGAAATTATCAGCTCTCTTCTTAGAGCGTTTGTTTCCTGACGAGCAGCATGTACTTCTGCTCTTAATTCCCCGAGCAACTGGGCTAATTGATCAGTGTCTGAGGTTTCCATTGCGCCTGGGTAGGAGTTTTGCGGTGGGCTTCGCGTTCTGTAACGCTCACCTGATTCCCACAGAGGCGCTGGTCTTGGCAGGAAGGTGTCTGTGACTCGAAAAGTGATGTGCAGGACTCGATTGGCTTCTGGGGTCGAACCTCTTCTCACTGTGTGTCGAACCCGAAGGGTGAGGTTTCTGTAGGTGAAAGAATATGGGGGTTAAGGGTCTGGGCTGTTGAATGTTCCTCTCCCTCTCCCTCTTCTCCTAGCTTCTCCGTAGAGCCCCCCCCAAGGTCACGTGCTCACCTTAGATAGGTGAATGCTGGACTCTCCATCTGCGTCTGGTGCAGGGTGCCGTAGCCAGTTCCTTCACTGGTGAAACATAGGCCTCTTGAACTCAGAGGATCGTTAGCGTCGTTAACTGCAAGTCTTTAGGTGCGTGGCGCGTTAATATTGTACCGGACTCTGTATAATGCTTTTCCCTTTTTGTCTTGCAGGACTCTGGAGATGGAAGATGGAGTGAAGCGCCTGGAAATGAGTAAGTAAATGCAAGCGCTCAAACTGTCTTTTTCCCTTGCTGCTTAGTCCGTGCTGAAGAGACGCCGGAGTATTTGCAGGCGTTCTATTGACGAGCGCGATGGCGTAAGTAAATACCTGTCTAATGTCTCTTCTTTTGTTTTCACAGGCGGCGATGCAGCGTGAAGAAATCCGGAATTCGCGGAGTGCCGGTGAGTAATAACAATGCTTTTGTTTTCACAGGCGGAGGTGCAGCGTGAAGAAATCCGGGATTCGCGGAGTGCCGGTAAGTAATAACAATGCTTTTGTCTTCACAGGCGGAGGTGCAGCGTGAAGAAATGGCCGCAGCCGATGGATCAGGTGAGTAAGCACTGCGTGTAAAGGTTGCCTTGCTAACCTGTTGTTTCTTGTCCTTGCAGGTGCTGTTGTCGACTGGATACTGGAATGGTAAGTATAATTCTTGCAGGTTCAGGATCGAAAGAAGAAAGGCCGGAACAGACTCGGTGAGCGTTATGCTGCAGATGCAGAATAATGCGAAGCACGTTTCATCTATCGGGTGTGGTTTAAATAGCCGTGGAGTGATGAGGCGTCTTCCTCAACGGCCCCGCCTAGGTAAGAAAAGAGTTCCAGTTCCAGAAGTGTTCCAGTGCTGTATCCAGGGAGTGGAGCTTGCCCCACCCAGGTAAGAAAGTAGTTCCTGTTCACAGAGGACTTCTAAGTGGCTGGTAAGTAAGCAGCATGGTCTGCTGCAGGTAAGTCCACCCAAGCATCTTCATACATAATATGAGCCCGGCGCTTCCAGTGCCGGGACCGATGACTTTGATGAGCCTGGTGGGGACCGGCTGGTGCCTAAGATAACGGTTAGGGGCCTGCTTCCAAGGATGTTGGGCTGTTCCTGACTCCTTGGAAGCAGTGATCATGACACCCGTCTGCCCTTTTGGATATGCCATGTATGCCATGTGTAACCACCCCCCTAGTGACCAAACTCTCCCCCCTAACCCCCAAACTTGAACTTCCCCGTTGAACGTTCACTGTGGACTTGCCACAACAACTCACTGGGTTCAGTGCCTACCCGGTAAAATTGGGGTCTAGTTCCCCCCTTCGATCCCCTGCCCTCCCCCCTTATTCTTAAACTATTAGAAGTTTGAGTATTCGCCCCCCGCTACCGCAAACTGCACCCCTGAAACAAACATTGCTTTTTTGGTTCCCCCCCTCATGAGTGCCCAGCAGGACTTTTGCTAGCTCCCAAACTGCTCCTCACATAGGGGTCACAATATATGGTCTTTCCCCATGGTTATTCCTCTGAGCCTCTCCAATTCTGTCTTTCCCCAGAGTTAATGGGGGATCCAGCCTCTGCCACACCCCCTCCCCCCATCAAAGGTGCCGCATATTTACCCTCTGCCATGGTGGTTCGCGCAAGAGTTCAGGTCAGTTCTTTCGGTTCCTGGCTGCGATCTCCAGTTGATCCTGTCGGTGCTGTGACGGTTATTGTTCATTTGGGATCCATGGCTTTGGGTTCTTTGTTGCGGCCCCTCGGGCGGGGATGCGCAGGTTTCCATTGTTCCCTCTCCAGTGTGTCCTCCCTCCCCCTGCTTCCAGATGGGGTACTTTCTGTGCCGGTGCCTTCCTTGCCTTCTTCCCCCCATCATAAGGTTCTCCATTTCCTCTTCTTTTGTGATTGTGTACCGCTTGCCTCCCCATTCAAATCGGAGCCCGGTCGGATATGCCCACCGGTACCGCACTCCCCTGGTCCGCAGCCAATCTGTTGCAACCCACAAGCGTTTCCTCTTGAGGAGGGTGGCCTGCGCTAGGTCTTGATATAGTTGGATAGGCGTGGACCGGAAGTGTATAGGTTCCTTCTTCCGGGCAGCTTGCATGATGTCCTCTTTCAGCTGGAATAAGTGTATCCGGGTCAATACATCTGTGGTCAGGTTTTTGTTAAGCTGAAATGTAGAATAGACCCTATGCGTCCGGTCCAGTACCATGTCTCTGTCATCCCCAGTGTCCAGAATGTGTCGAAACAGATCTATCACATATTGCTGTAACTCAGAATCCGCCACGTATTTCAGTATCCCCCGGATCCGTATATTATTTCTCCTAGATCTGTTTTTCGGCATCCTCCTGCCTGTTCTGGACTCGCTCCATTTGTAGTTCAAGTTCTTGCACCCGTTTTGCTAGTTCTTCTTGCGCTTGTTTTTACTCAGCCACTGTGGTCTCCACTTAGTCGACCCTTCTCTCAACCGCCATGACCCCTTTAATGAGGTCCGCGATGGATTTAGCTAAGTCGGATGCGCTGTCTTTGATATCCTTTTTCAGCTCCTGTAGCATCGCTCGTAGGTCCGACTTACGGATTGGAGGGTCATTGGGCTCATACGGGTCTTCTGCTGGAGGCGAGAGTATTTGGGCCGTTGCTTGTAGTTGGCCGCGTTTTTGGGTCTCTGCAGATTGCATCATTGCCTTGATGTCTCCCGACGCTGCACCTTTCGATTTTGTTAGTTGCTTGGCCATATTTTTGAGTGAGAGAGGGAATGCACTCCCTTGCTGTCCCATAGTTGAGCACCACCACCAGCGTGTTCGTGGCTTCCTCCTCCTGCCTGCACTGCCCCAGCGTAATTGGCTCCCTTTGCCCACCAACCAGTTGAGCACTCTCGGGTCTGCTGCCCCTGGAATTCCCCCGATGGCCCCCACTAGTGATGTTCTCCTCCAATTCAGGCACCCCTGAGGCCCCTCGAGCTTCAGCCGAGTGTGGGTCCCTGCCGTGCCTGCCTGCCGCATTGGGGGGCTCCTAGTTCTGCTCTCTTACCCTTCGACTGTGTCCTCCAGAGGGCTCACTTGTCTTAGGCTCGCCTTCCGCACTGGAGTTGGTGCTTCATTTGCAGGGCATTTCTTGCTTTAATAACACCAGGCACTCCCCAATGTACCAGGGCCTCTGCTACGTTAGCGCTATATTGAAGTGCAGGAGTGATGATTTTGAGGACTTTTATTAGAGAGAATGTAATGGCTTGTTGAATTCTTGCCCCGGTTTTGATCTTGGGGGGTTGGGTAGTGCAGACCCTTAAGTGTTCTGGTTTGGCAGTTCCAATTGTGAGTGACGTTATTAGGCAGGGTGCTGTGTTTCAAAGCATGTGGGCTGCACAGTGGGTTTGCATTGGTATCTCCAGTCAGCCCTTGGTTACACACAAGCACCGACTATGGTGGAGTTTTGGGCTCTTCCAGCCGGCGAACGGCGCCCCGCTCCGCCTCTCCCCACCTATCCCCACCTTGTTGAGGGGAGGGGGGGGTACGCCTGACCCACCGTCCGCTGTCCTCTGGAGCGGCCTCTCCCCTTCAACTGCCACCACCCACACTCGCCTGTGCCTGCGCCTGTTGCGTCTGCTGTTCCTCCACCCCCAGCGCCCTGAGCTGGCTCCCGAGCTCCGTCGCTCCTCTTGGGCTCCTCCAGCAGTTCTCTGGCCTCCGGTCTCCGTTGTTATAGCCGCGAAGGTGAGGAGGGGAAAGTGGGTGGGGGGAGGGGCTGCCGGCAGTCACCAACCTTTCTCTGTTCTGGGCTCGTTATATGCCGTACCTTCACACGACTGGGGCTTCCGTCACCCACAGCTCCATTCATCAGTCGGTGTGTCTCTTAAGATGCGCTCGCCAGCCGCAGGTTCCCCCTCCATAGCTCCGACACTCACTCACGGGTCTGAGCCGCCATCTTGGCGGAAAGTCCGGACCGTGCCATAAAACCGCGGCAAACCTCCGTAAAGCCATATCTCACCGCCTCATCTTTTCCCTGATGATGCTCCAGGCATTCATGTCGTTTTCCTTGTCAACTTGGGCGATTTTAAGGGGGATTTGGGCCTCGTTGTGGAAGAGGGTCCCAGAGCCTACCAAGGAGCCATCCGTACGGGTCCGTGGCCAGCCACACCCCCCCACCTACCCTCTTTCTAAGCACACACACACACAAACAATGTCACACTACACACTCTTAAAACAACTTGTCAATACTGGCCCGCCTCTGGCCGCCACCTGTTGCACAAAGTTCATAATACACCAAAACAACATGCTAAAATAACAAGCTAAAACAGCAACCACTACTTCCACAGAGCCCTCTAATTATATGCAACACCTATTTTTTCCCCTTTATATCCTTGTCACAAAACAAATGGTGCCATCATCTTCCCTCACTCGGGAAGGCTCCCTACACTCCTGTTTTTCCTCCATAAAATCCTCTTATATTACTAAAAATGACAATAATAATAAATCTCGCCACGTGGCCTTACCACACTCCTCCTACACTCACACACACAACACTCCCTCACATCATACCCCTCATTGTTATCCCTTGCAAGAGGTGTACTCACGTCTGCGTGTTCCCCCTGAGCTTCTCCATCACGGGGTCCCAGTAACGGCCTGCACTCTTCCAGGAGCCGTGCCCCACTCCAAAGAGCAGACATCAATTCTGTGAAAACCGCTCCTGCATACCTCTGCGGGTTGCACGACTGGGACTGGCCGCTGCAGGTGGGCAGGGCCCCTTCAGAGAAGCGGCCTGTAATCCTCCGTCGTCGTGGTGGTCACTGGGCTCAAGTTGGGGTCACCAAATGTAGAAAAGCCCCCCTAGACGCTCACACCAGAAACAATAAAACCCACTAGGGAGAAAGGCCCCATACACCTCTTGCAAGGATAATAAGTTTTATTTCCACACAGAAATGGAAGCGCTAACAAAGAACTCTGCTATCGCGGAACTCTGCCAAAATCTGCACCAGCAGAACTTTATGAAGGTACAAGACGTCATCAGTGACATCATTACTACAGTAAAAACCTGCGTGGCTGGTTGGTGTGACCCTATACATGGAAAGCCTGCTCCATAGGGATGCCAGGCAATTGGTCCCAGCCCCATCTGTCCATATCCTCCCACGTGGGCGATGTGGGCTGATTCGTCATCCGTCTCAGGCTGGGTAATTATTGCATGTCAAATTCAGGACTGGGCTACTGCGGAATTGTGGGTTGTGGGGTGTATTGTCTTCTCTAGGTGGATGGCCACGTGGCTGTGTGGCACTCTTTCCTGGGGTCATGTTATGTTATGTTTCTTGGCATTTATATAATGCCTTATGTATCATTGGTATGATCTTAAAGCGCTGGTAGGTTGAATGCCCTTGGGAACCGTAGTTCAAGTCAGTAGCTAGAGAGAGTGTCATATGGTGCGTGGGCGCACCGGATATGTGTGCAGCTGGTGTGGTTGTTGCATGATAGCTGCTTCTTAGCGGTAGGTGTGGTGCTGAGGAAATCAGTTGGATGGGTTCAGTCTGGAGGGTAGACACCCAGACTGAGTTCTGGCTGCGTTAGGCCTGAGAAGACGCCTAAGCGAGCCGGTATGTGCTCAGCTATCTGTGTTTTATTAGGATGATGAGGTGTTCTTGGGGTCATGTTAGTATGAGAACAGCTAGACAGGCTTACCTATCACAAAGAATCCACCCCGCCACATCTACAAGGCCAACCAGAACACCCTACGCAAACATGCTCACTGTGCCCAGGGTAAAAAGAGCCAGGACAGGAGGCGCTAGTTTCCCCTACCTTGCCTCCCTACACTGGAACGCCCTTCCTATGATGCTTCGTGTCGAAGCCTCACTCAGGGCCTTCCACAAAGCCATAAAAACCACTCTGTTCACCTGATCAACACCTCAGTCCCCGGGGACTACTCGCCACATCTCTTGAAAAACCTGCACATGTACCTGCAACTAGCTGACTGTATTAATTTGCTAGCAATGTAAAATATGTATTAATGTGCTACCAATGTAAAATATGTAAAATGTAAAAAATGTATTTTGTACCTCCCTGCAACTAAGTTCCCTACAAGTAACAGCGCCACAATGCCCAAGAGCTGTTTGTGCGCTATACAAATGTAAAAATAAAATAAATAAATAGACTGAATGAGTCATAGTATAGCTGTGTTCTAGTTGAATTATGGTGTATAAGAGAGAGTAAGCATAGTAGTTTGATATGGTGGTTATCAGTAAAGTGACTGTGACCAAGCACAAGAGCAGGACAGGGGGCTTACATAGCGGGTTACGTATATAAAGTGACAGGATGGATAGGGGTAAACATGTGATACAGATAACATGTGGATACAGGTACATAGCATATACATAGCATATATAGGAGATACAGAGATATACAGGGTATATCCACTCTGTCCTTTCCATCCATTCCATTCACTCTATCCTTTCTATCCACTCCATCCACCTTTTCCATCTGTTCCATCCGTTTTATCTTTTCCATCTGCTCTATCTTTTCCATCCACTCTATCCTTTCCATCCACTCTATCCACTCCATCCACTCTATCCTTTCCGCCCACTCCATCCACTCCATCTGCTCCATCCGCTCCATCCTTTCCATCCGCTCCATCCACTCCACCGACTCTGTCCTTTCCATCCACTCTGTCCTTTCCATCCACTCTGTCCTTTCCATCCACTCCATCCTTTCCATCCGCTCCATCCTTTCCATCCACTCCATCCTTTCCATCCACATGGAGAACGGTTGTTGTCACTATCCGCACCATAGATGACGATATTAGTGACACTTTCTCGATTCAACTTTAACACAGTGACGCTATTAGGCATACTTTCTAGATTCAACTTTTACACAGTGACGCTATTAGGGCACACGCAATGATGTTGGGAATACCTTCAAAGTTCCATTTTAACACTGCAACGCTATCCGTCACACTTTCTCATTTCGACTTTAACACAGTGACACTATTAGGGCATACTGAGGGATGTTGGGAATACATTCTAAGGTCAAACTTTAACACACTACTGCTATTAGGGCACACGCAATTGATGTTGCGGATACCTTCTAAGTTCAAACTTTAACACAGTGACGCTATTGGACGCACTCAATGATGATGGAAATGCCTTCTAAATTCAGCTTTAACACTGCAACGCTATTAGGCATACTTTCTAAATTCAAGTTTAACCCAGTGACGCTATTGGGGCACATTCAATGATGTTGGGAATACATTCTCTAAGTTCAACTTCAACACAGTGACGCTATTAGGCACACTTTCTAAATTCAACTTTAACCCAGTGACGCTATTAGGGCACATTTGATGGTGTTGGGAATACCTTCACTTTAACACAGTGATGGACAATGACACAATATCCTCCTCCTCCCCATTCATATTGGGGGCAGGGTGAGATGGTCTTTCTTCAGCACCCTCGCATCTGGGGGGTTCAACTCTTCCTTTTAATTTGTTTCTTTTGTGAACACCAGCAGGTGGCGCTGCAGTCGGAAGTGAAGATGACCTGTCTGAGCACCAGCAGGTGGCACTGTTGTGGGGCATGATGATGATGTCCACTAGGTGGTGCTGTGAGGTCTCACTCACTAATACAAGCCCCAGCTGCACTGGCACTCTCCTGGGGAGAGCAACGGCCGGGATCCTAACCTGGTGGTGTGAGAAGGAGAGGATTCTATGTCAAGACTCGTAGGCTCAGATTATGCTCTCAACTTCTTTACTTTTCTCGAGCAGCAACACAAAAAACCAACAACAATATAAACAAACTACAAATCCCAAGAAGAACCGACATATTTGTAGTCCATTTTGATAGGATATTAAACACGTGACTTATTTCCCCAATCACAATGCCTTCTCCACTATAATACTCCGTCATCTCATAGTCCTTCCTCTTTCTTTGCTGCTCGATCAGCTGAGATAAGTGCCTTTTATTATTTGCTATATTTCGGATGTTTATACTGTTTTATACTGGCATTATTAGGCAGCGCGCGCGCAGGGACTTTATACGCTGGGCGCGCAGAGTCTATTGGCGGAATATATCCGCAAGGCAGAGACGCGATGGGACTTCGTTCCGGCATCGGTTCCCTCAGAAAGGGGGCACTGTGATCACGGAAGTTCGCAACAGGCGCAAGGGGACTCCTGGGGTTCCGGCGCCGTTGCAAACTTGCGTTAGGAGTGACAGCACCGACTTCAAAGGTCCGGAGAGCGGCATCTTAGTTTGTTATATATAAGAATCACGAAACAGCGTGGTCCAGTGACTTGTGAAGGTTCTTGCTGATTATATGAGCCTCGGCGGCCATCTAGTGGCAGAAACCGGTACCGCAAGCTAAAGCTTTGAGTTGAAGCCTTTACTGAGCACAGCAGGTAAAACTGCTTTGACCCCTCGTTATTCTGCCTACTGGGGAGGAGGTTTTAAGAGATTATATAATCTTATTGACGGGCTCAGTCCCAGGCCAAAACTGCCATTCATATAGAGTCTCGCCTAGCTACATATAATAAATACATTGTGACGGGGGCAGCCCAGGTAAACTGCATATAAGGCACTAATACGGCTTGACAAGCCATTGGTAAGATTAGTACTTACTCAGACGATTCTGATGGTCCCTATGTCAGTGGGCTGCGCATGAGTGAGGCAGTCCAGAGAATGGAAAGTGCCGAAGGACCCCATGGGGAGAGGGGCATCCTGCGAAGCCTAGCGGCCTGGTCGCGAGACAAGGAGCATAGGCAGAAAGGGGGAAGAAAGCATAGAATCCACAGGGACGGTAGTGCCCAGACCCCCCCGGGTTCACCCCGTGGATCTAGCTCGGGGAAAAGAAAGGTGAGGTCTCGAGGAAGGAAGATTGCTAGCTCAAGCGAGTCGGACGACGACTACTGTAAGAGCAGCTCTAGATCTGAGGGATCCACGTCGTCAGAATCCCACACCTCCCCAGAAGAGGACGAAACTCAACATAAGAGCAAGAAAGGCAGGAGGGAAGCAGAAGATCCTCTCAAGGATGAGTTTGATCCTGATGACCTGGTTCACCCCAGGTCTAATGAGTGGGACCCTCCGGAGAAGATCGCAGAGTACCTCAGAAGACGCTTGAGGGCGCCTCTGAACAAACAAGCCAGATCGAAGCTCAAAGTGGAGTGTCCACGCCCAAGAGTCCCAGACGCGGTGGCAGAGACCCTGAGATTGATGAAAGGATTCTTACCTTCCTGGGCAGGTATGGCAGGGATGGCAAGAGGGGCATCGACAGGTCTTGGAAGTCCTGCCAAGATAAGTTGCTGGATATGCTGGGGCCAATAACAAAGATTTTGCAGCTGGCGGAAGAGGCTAAGGCCAAAAAAGAGCCCATGGACCCGGACATAGTTGCTGGTTGGGCTCAGAGAACCATCTGTCTGCTTGGAAACGCAAACATGGCGTTGGCTACAGAAAGAAGAAGGTCCATCCTGATGAAGCTGGACTCCATGCTGGGGGAGATGGCGACCTCTGAGCAAGCTGTGGCTGCAAAGGGCAAGTTATTCGGGGACCTATTCATTAAGGACATGGCCAAATTTGCCAGTACATATGTCTCAATGGACAGGGCTCAAATTTTCCCCCAAGAAGATATTCGGCCGGAAGGTTTTCGACAGGGCTGGAGGAGGAAAGGGCCGCTCGTCCAGCCGTGGACAATTCAGGGGCCCCTACAAAGACAGAATTTCTTGGAGGCAGGAAGACCGGAGCTCCAACCCCTTCTTCCCTTCCAGGGGAAGAGGTAGTGGTAGGGGTTGGAGGAATAATGGCAGACAGCAGCACCAGAATACCTCAGGTGCGAGATGTGCAATTAGTAAAGTCGCTGGATATGAGTGTTCCTCCTGTAGGAGGAAGAGTGAAATTGCATGTACAGAAATGGGAGGAGTTGTCCTCAGACGCATGTGTAAGACAGACCGTGCAAGGTTTTCACATGGAATTCTGGCAAGAGTCATATCAGGTAGCGTTGCCGAGGCTGATAAAGTTCAGCAGAGAAGGCGAGGATCTTCTAGACAAGGAGGTAGAGTTACTCAGGGCAAAGAAAGCGATAGGTCCAGCCTTCGAAGGTTCAGGAGGTTTCGTAAGAAACCTGTTCTTAGTGAAAAGGAAAAGGAAGGTAAGGCCAGTGATAAACCTGAGGGGTTTGAACTACTTCCTAGTGTACAGGCACTTCAAGATGGAAGGGATGCATCTTTTAAGAGACGTTCTCCAGCAAGGGGACTGGTTGGCAAGGATAGATCTCAGAGATGCATATTTGACGATTCCAATTCATCCAGAGAAG
Source organism: Ambystoma mexicanum (assembly GCF_040938575.1). Lineage (NCBI taxonomy): Eukaryota > Metazoa > Chordata > Amphibia > Caudata > Ambystomatidae > Ambystoma > Ambystoma mexicanum. The sequence goes on along the minus strand of NC_090923.1, from coordinate 1,119,522,309 downwards.
GCGAAACTTTTGCAGTTTATATGGAGAGGACGGAGATGGGAGTTCCAATGCCTTCCGTTCGGACTGGCTTCAGCACCATGCTGTTTCACCAAGTTATTGAGACCAGTAGTAGCATTCCTGAGAGAACAGGGGATCAGGCTGATTATTTATCTGGACGACATCTGCCTGATGTGTCAGGACAAGGGAATGCTAGTGCAACAGATTGAGGTAGTTACGGGTTTACTGCAACAGTTAGGTTTTCTGATAAACTGGGAGAAATCGGAACTAGAGCCAGCACAGGAGATGGAATTTCTAGGGTTCAGTTTAGAGACGACACAGGGAGTTCTCAGGCTTCCGTTGAACAAAGTGAACTCAGTGAAGAAAGAGATCAAGAGCATGATGACGAAACAAGAGGTTTCTTTGAGGGAAATAGCGAGGCTAATAGGCCGTCTGTCATCTTCATTCCAGGCGATATTCCCAGGGCCCCTGCATTACAGGGCTCTGCAGAGGCTAAAGATAGAACATCTCAAGAGAGGTCTATCTTACGAGCAGAAAGTGAGAGTGTCGCAAGAAGCGAGATTGGAAATGGAATGGTGGTACTACCACATGGAAGCGTGGAATGGCAGGGTGATATTTGGCTCATCCCCGGAACTGGTGATAGAGTCCGATGCCAGCCGTTGGGGATGGAGAGCCAGATGTGGAGATCAATCGACCGGAGGGAGATGGTTGAGCGAAGAGCTGGGTCTCCACATCAATTGTCTGGAACTTCTGGCGGGCTCCTTCGCTGTCAAGTGTTGGACCCGGGAAGGGGTGAAAGCTGCCATTCTGTTGAAGATGGACAACGTTTCGGCGGTCCGATATATAAATCGATTGGGCTGAACGAGGTCGAAGAGGCTGACGGAGATGGCCAAAGAGTTCTGGCAGATATGTCTCCAGAAAGGAATAAGCTTGAGAGCGGAGCATCTGCCAGGAGATCTCAATCTGGTAGCAGATTGGAATTCGAGATACCAGAGGGACTCCAGCGATTGGCAGCTCAGTATTTCAGGAGATAATGCGTTGCAGGGGTCCGTGTCAGACAGATCTGTTCGCCTCCAGATTGAACAGGAAGATCTCCAGATTTTACAGCTGGAGACCGGATCCGGAAGCGACAGCGACAGATGCATTTCTCCAGGCCTGGGGACCAGCAAAAGAATACGCGTTCCCTCCGTTCGCCATGATAGCACGCACAGTGGCGCAAGTCAGGCGACAGCGAGTCACAGTGATTCTGATAACACCAGATTGGCGAGGTCAGGCTTGGTTCCCGGATTTTCTGGAGTTGTCGTACGAAGCTCCAATTCGGTTGCCAGACAGAGAGGATATACTGTTGAATCCGGCAGGAGAAGTTCATCCACTGGTCAGGTCAGGGAACTTGAGTCTCATAGCTTGGGCAATTAGGGCTAGGCCAGGCCTTTCAGGCGCAGCTCAAGAATTTATCAGGGAGTCATGGGCTCCAGCCACAGGGAAGGCCTATAGGATGGCATGGAACAGATGGAGTGATTGGTGTCTGGAGAGGCAAGTTGATCCCATGCACACAGATGTAGTGCACATAGTGAATTTCCTGGCGGCACAAGCAGCACAAGCGAAGGCTTACAGGACTATTAATACTTATAGGTCAGCGATCTCGGAAGGTCATGCGTATATTGACAATAAGCCGGTAGGCGAACATCCCCTAGTAGGTAGGCTGCTAAAAGGCATCAGATGTATGAGACCACCTACGGCTAGATATTCTCGTTTATGGGATGTGAATATAGTATTGAGAATGTTTGAGGCTTGGCCAGATAATGAGTTTCTATCTAGGAAAGCGTTGTGGGCTAAACTAACTACCCTATTATGTCTGATTTCTTGTAAGAGAGTGTCAGATGTGAAAGCTTTAGAAGTAAATAGGAAATCCTTTTCACCTGCAGGTGTAGTATTTTATATAGAGAAAAGGACCAAGACAAACATTAGATCAGTTGAGTATATGGCCTTTCCGGGTAAACCCAAATTGTGTCCAGTTAGATGTTTGAAAGCGTATGAAGAGAAAGCTAACAAGGTGAGACTTGTGGGAGAGAGCCAATTACTGATAGCTATTAGGAAGCCTTTTAGGGCAGTAGCATCAGCCACCTTGGCTAGATGGGTCAGATGGTGCATGGCCGGAGCAGGAGTAGACGTAAGTCAGTTCGGAGCACGCTCCACAAGAGGGGCTATGGCGTCATCTGCTTTTTTGGCAGGAGCCCGTCTGGAGGATATTTTGAAGGCGGCAGACTGGTCTAATGAGGAGACGTTTAAGAACTTTTATTTTAGACCAGTGGAACAAGTAGCTTTGTTGGTGGTAGGTAAGCTTTAAACAAGCATATTCTGAGCCTACGAGTCTTGACATAGAATACAGATTTTCCATACATTCGTTACAGAAAGCCATGATTCTATTAAAGGCTCGGAGGCAAAAGATTATCCCACCCAATTTCAAAGGTCGCTATATAAGTATATAATGCAATGTGATAATAATGCATATTGGTATTGGCATGTTATTGTTGTTATGTGATTGCCCACCCGTTTATAATGAGATAGGTAATAGTTTTTGTTCGTTTCAGGAACAGAACAGAAGGCAGCGCCGTGAGGGGATTATCTGAGAAGTTAAGTCGTCTACCGGTTGTGACGCAAGTTGAATTAGTTCAGCGAAAGAAAGAGGAAGGACTATGAGATGACAGAGTATTATAGTGGAGAAGGCATTGTGATTGGGGAAATAAGTCACGTGTTTAATATCCTATCAAAATGGACTACAAATATGTCGGTTCTTCCTGGGATTTGTAGTTTTTTTATATTGTTGTTGGTTTTTTGTGTTGCTGCTCGAGAAAAGTAAAGAAGTTGAGAGCATAATCTTTCGCCTCCCAGTCTTTAATAGAATCATGACTTTCTGTAACGAATGTATGGAAAATGTGTACTGTCCTTCCTGTATGCAGGCCTGGAAAATGTGGGTTTGCTGTGCCTGTAGGCAGGCCGTCGCTGTGTCTCAGATCCATTGTTGCCGGCAAGCGGGTGAACCGGACATCGATCACCAGCTATGTCGTGCACCGGCTTGTCTCCAATTGTTGGGTCAGAGGTCGCCTAAGTAAATGTGACACAGACAAAAGGAGCTTGAATTCAGACTGACGTTCTCACGCCTGGGCCATCCTCTTTATCTCCTTCTCCTTGATGCGACATGCCCCTGCTGGTGTTGGGCTTGCGTCACCACACTATGTAAGTTGGCAGCAGAGGTGAACAGTTCTGATATTTGGTGTATATAGAGATAAATTGCTGAGGGGAAAAATACAGTGGAGTGATAATTTAAGTAAGGTAAAACATTCATAAAGCAGGACAACAATTATTCTAATATGCATAGGCATACATGCCAACATACTCAATTCCATTTGGGAAATACTAGTCCTGTTCTGGTTTTAACTTTACATTCTGGGTCTTGTAATCCTGGGTTTATAATAGGGAAACCCAGGAATAGCAGTTCCAAAATGCAAAACTGGAACTGCACTAGCATCTCCCGAATGGGGCATGTTGGCTTGTATGCTAAGGCTAAAATAGGTTGGGGAAACAATTAAACTATGGAAGACAGTTTATACAGTGGGTCAGTGGTTTATCTAAGGAGAAAAATACAGTGGTGCAACAATTCACCCAGGATGAACAATTCATACAGTTTGGCTACAGTTAATTTAGAATGCTAAGAAGCAAAATATAATGGGGCAGCAATTAAACGAGGGCAAACAATTCACACAGTTTGGAAACAGTGAATTTGGGATGCCAAGGAGCCAAATACAGTGGACCAACAATTAACACAAGGGCAAACAACTCATACAGTGGGGCAACAGTTAATCCGGGATGCTAATGAGTAAAATACCTTGGTGTAACAATTAAACTAGGCAATGCTTAATTTGTAAGAAAATATGTGTGATGGCCCAAATATTTTCTAGCATTCCTGAGACGCATTGGGCGGGCTGCTCCAAGCTAATTGTTGACACACCCCAAGGCTCCTCTATGCAGTGACAACATATTGCGCGTTAAAGCTGGAACTCCCACTGGTTCATTGAGGGTGGTGGATGCACTAAATAATTTACAGATACCAATCAACACAACATATTGGTTGCGTCTTGAAATAAAATAAATGTTTAAGTGTTTCTTTAAAAGACATCAGGCCTCATTACACGTTAGGCGGTAAGGGTTTACCGGTAGCGGAAAGGGCACCGGCACCGGTAAAACCCTTACTGCCTTACTACGAGTTCCCTTTGCGGGACCCGACCTTAACGGCTGGTTTTACCGTAATTGCGTTACCGTAATTAGCGCCTTCCCCATTCCCATTATGCCCTATGGGGTCAAAAATGGGAATGGGGAAGTGCCTTGGTGAATGGGGAATTACCGCACCCGCTCACCTTGGAGTAGGGCGGTAATTCCGCCATCCACCAAGGCGGACACGGTAAAATACCGGCGGCAACCATGGCGCTAATAGCGCCATGGTTACTGCCTACCGTGTAATGAGGCCCATCATCATTAACATTTTGATCTGATCCTATTGGTGGCAAGTGGAGCATGCTAACCATTTATTCACAAAAACAACAAAGTGCCAACATGCTTGCCATCATTGACTGGTCAGCCCCAGATTGATTTTATTTTTAACTGGTTATAGACGGAAATTCATGCTGCTATTGATGTTACATAGTTTTTAAATTGCTATTATAGTGCATTGCATGTAATTTGCTTTTAAAAACCTATTCTAATTTTTATTAGCCAAAACTACTAGACTAGTGTGTTTATTAGTCACACGATAGATAACTGTTTCTTAAGCAAACCTTGCAGTCCCAAACTCCTTTTTAGCTGCGCTACCGCTGCAAACTACATTTCCCTACTTTTTTGTAGTTTGCACAGGTACTTAATGACATGGCAGGCGCGTAAGCGTCGGCGCGTAGGGGCCGGTTTGTTGCGGTTCATTCTGGGACGCAGGAAGCAGGCCACCACCTTATCGCCTTTTACTGGAAAGTCCAAGGGATTCATAATGGGCATTGAGGACATTTTGGTTGCAATTCAGAGCGCCAGAGAAAAATCAGTGGCCAACAGCCTGATGTCCTCAGCTCAATATAGCCAGAGGGCCGTTTCTCCCAGGAGGAACGTATTATGTAAATTCACACTCGAGGCAGATTTTAATCCTTGCCCTCATAAACTATGTTAAGAGCATTATGAGGAGGAAGATTTAGAGAATAATGCTCTGATTGACCCCCAGACGCCCACAGTAGGAGGCCTTATTTCGAGTACTATGGCCAATGAGGGCATTGATAATCTCAAATTCCCTTTGCCTGCTTGGAAGACAAAGGACAAAGACCACAAGAAGGGGGACCAGTTGGTAGCGATTGAAACTTGTAAATTCGTATCTGGTCCGCCAGCAGTTTCTAGACCACTTCTTCAACAGTTGGAGCATGCTAATACACACAAATGTAATGCAAGCCTGAAACATGTAGGGAAAGATTCTCAGTTCCTAAATATAACCCTGACCTCTCAAGAGGGTAACTTGGCGGGGATCTCCTCCTGTAACCTGAAATTTATGCTGCTTAACAGAAGATCATTATTGAAACATGCCATGGAAGTAGCCACACACATAGATGAGCGCAAGCTTGACATCTGCGCCTTCACCGAGACGTGCAGTAATGAGACTGTTGGACCCTCTGTAGCATTGGCCATAACAGAGGGTTATTTTATGATCAGACGGGATAGAGTGGAGAATAGAGGGGGAGGACTGGCTTTGATCATTAGTTCGAACCTCAAAGTTTGGGAATGTAAAACAAAGTATATTCCAGGAGTGGAATCTTTGTTGGTGAAAGTAGGTAAAAGTGCACAAACAATGCTTAATATTCTTCTTTTGTATAGGGCTCCGTCCCCAGCACCTACTTTTTCATCACAACTACCTTCTACCCTCCCTAAACCCAATACAAAATTGGGTCTTCTTGGAGACTTTAATCTCTGGTTAGGCAGTGAGGCAGACACTTTGGCAGAGTCTTTGGTGACCGCTTTGGATGCCTTGGGTTTCTCTCAGTCCATAAAAGAACCGACACACATAAAGGAACATACCCTGGATTGGGTTGTGAAACATCATTTTAATTTACCTGATCTGGCAGTTATACCTTGCCCATGGTCGGACCATTTTTGTGTCTACTTTCAGAGTTGTATAAAGTTTTTTTCGTAAGATGGGTTGAGCCCAAAGCCCTCCTCCCGGTAAGAAGCTTCAAGAACCTGACATTAGATAACCTTCACACTTGGGCCCTGCAACTGAATATAGACATCTCCAATACAGTAGGGTTGGACGATATTTCAGATATGCTCATGAATTCATTAAATGCAGCTACTGAGAGACTGGCCCCTCTCAGGATGGTTTACCAGAGGAAACACCCAAGCAACACATGGTTTAATGATTCACTTGGACAACTTAAGGTGAACAAAATGTAACTCTTTTATGCTTGGCAGCATAGTAGGGACAGCCACATCCTGGATGCCTATAAAGAAGCAGCTAAGATTTATAAATCAGCAACCAATGAAGCCAAAAAAGACTCCTCGAACCTTAGAATCGCCAGTGCACCTCCTAATAGTAAAGAGCTCTTTAAAATATTAAAAGAGCAAGAACATCATAAGGGCCCCATCCAAGATTCTATCCTAAAAGATTAACTATGGTGCCTTGTCCAGCAAATTAGATAAGATCAAAATGTCTATTGAAGATAAAAACTTACTTTTGAACACAAATAATTCTGAAGGCATGCTTCCTCTGCCTTCTAGGTGGGATTCCAAATCTCTGACTTTAAATTGTTCACCTATTTCAGAGGCTGCATAAGACAAAATAATTGCACAACTTAAAGGGTGCAGTGATCATTAAGAAATGTTCCCCTTTACTTGTAATGGCCATCACAACATTTGTAAATGTTTCTTTTGAGCAGAACTGTGTACACAACAGACATCAAATCTGCATAGATTACTCCCCTATTGCAAAAGCCTAATCTCTGTCCCATGACGCCCCCCAATTACAGATCGATCACCAATACATCTTTTCTGCTGAAGATTTTGGATAGTGTGGCGTACAATCAAATCTCACAACGACTCAATAGTTTCAAGATTCTTCAGAAATTTCAATCAGGTTTTCGGCAGGCTCATGGGACTGAGACTGCCTTGGTATCCTTAAAATCGGAGCTGCTTCAAATAATGGATGGAGGCCAAATAGCCCTACTGATGATATTGGATCTTTCAGCTGAGTTTGACCTGGTGGATCATGCCATCTTGTCCACCAGGTTAAAGCAGTTTGCCCATTTTTCAGATCAATCCGCCGAATGGGTAAATTCTTTTTTTGTCTAAAAGACAGATAAGAGTAGCAAGTGAGACTGCAGAAGCTAAACCCATTCCTTTGCTATTCGGAGTCCCACAAGGAGCGTGTGTATCCCCTTGTTTTTATAACATCTTTATGATCCAGTTCTTTTACATGCTTGAACAAGAGGGGATCTTCTTTGTAAACTATGCGGATGACACACAATGGGCCTCATTACAAGTTTGGAGGTAGCCATGCCAAACTCGGGTCCGGCTCCGGGTCCCGTGAAAGGGGAATTACCAGGCCATTCCGGAGCGGTACGTCCCCATTCCCATTCGAGCCCCCATAGGACTCAATGGGAATGGGGAGGATGGTAGAAGCGGTACCGTTGCCACCATCCTGTTCTGCTCGCGGAGCGGCACCCGTGAGCAGAACTCATAATGTGGCGTTACAGTGATAACAGCGCCAGCATCACTACCGGCGCCGTTATCACTGTATCGCCACAGTTGTAATAAGGCCCAATGTGTCATTCCCATCTCAGGCTCATATAAGGAAGATAAACTAAACATCAATAGGATTTATCAAGCCATTCAAACATGGATGGTTATAAATGGCATGGCTTTGAACAGCTCAAAAATAGAGCTCCTGCTGGTCGGGGTGGAATCAAGGTTGGCCAAACTTGATTCATCATACAAAGATTTTAGTATAGATAATTGCACAATTGTGGTTATGATGAAAGTTAAGACATTGGGCATCTATCTGAACAAAAATATGACCATGAAGGCCGAGGTCAATAGCCTGGTCTCATCCTCGTCATATTTCATCAACTTGCTTAGGCATCTTCGTCCACTAATTTCTGAGAAGAACACAGAGATCTTAGCTAGAGCCACTATTGGCTCCAAACTGGATTATGGCTGCTGCCTCTTTGTGGGCATTGCAAAAAAGTGTTCTCCACCGGCTCCAGGTTATTGAGAACGGTGCGGTGAGACCGGTGAAAGAACTTGGGCGTAGAGATCAAATCTCAGATGCTAGAAGAAGCCCTCATTGGTTACCAATACAGGCAAGAGTACACTTCAGGCTGATTCTTGTGCTGATTACCCACAAATGCCTGAAAGGTCAAATGCCTTTATATTTAATGGAAGCAATTAAAAAGAAACAACATACTAGATCACTTAGATGTAATAATATGAATGTCTTAAATATCCCTCGCCACAAGTTAGCTAAAACCCGAAATGGAGCATTCAATGTTGCAGTCCCGGCAGCTTGGAATGCCCTGCCGCCAGATATTAGAACTATTGAATCTACCGAAGTCTTCAAGAAAAAATGGTTTACTTTGCCTACGAATATAACTTATCAGGTGCTATTGCATTAGTACCTGAGATTCCATAGTTTCTGTTTTCTGTTGCGTCTATCTCTCTGTCTGCGGCCTTAAGCCCTCGGGTATCAGGATGCGCAATACAAATTCATAAAAATAAACATAAACATCTGTAAAGGAGATGTACAAATGTAGGCAAAATCATTAGTGAACAGATGAACTTGCCTGTCAAACACTGCAGCACGATCTTCCTGTATAGGTTGACACTCATAACATGCACTCCTCTTCGATATTGCCCTTTTCACTGAACTTGCCCCTGTGTTGAGGCAGCTGGCTGCTGACTGTCCAGTTGTTGCCAAATCACCTTGTTGGTTATAACAGTAGAGAATATGTAGCAGTGTCATGCATCGTGTAGAAGGATACGAGCATGGATAACATCAGTCACTTGCAGAGTCTTTCTGGTCTTTGGGGTTATTGTGGCTTTACTGTGAACGAGGGAAGCAGTCTTTCTACACTTTTTCATCAAGGAGGCGGAGCTTTCTAATCGATGACTCTGACTCAACATGGAGCGTTCGCGAAGTCATTTGCAGAGTCTTTCTGGTCTTTGCCGTTGTCAGCGAGTGAGGTTAATGTTAATGTTAAAGGACATTTGTACCGCGCACTATCACCACCTTAGTGGTCCCTTGGCCCTCTGGCGGCTCTGAAAGAGGAGGGGAGGATGAGTTAGTGGGAGGAAGCAGGAAAAGTGCAAGAGAGCAGTGATGTGCTGTTGGCGGCCTCAGCCCGGTGGGTCAGTTGGCTGGGCCTGGGGTGTTTGCGGCCGGTAGTCGTCGTGTACTGTTGTGCGAGGCTATGTGTGTTTTTGTTTTGTTGTTGCCATGTAGTGAAGTTTGTGCAGTATGTTGTGTTGTAGGTTTTGGTTGTGTTTGGTTTGGAGTTTGAGAGGTGTATGCAGAAAGGGAAATTGTTAGTAGGGTTGGATAGTTTGCGTCTATATCCTGAATTGAAGCGCTCGGCTTGCGTAGTCTCCCCTGTTGCGGCTCTGACCTGATCTGGGTCTGACTGGCATGCAGGTTCCATACTCCTCGAGTCCCCTCCTCTAATATATGCTGGTGAGGAAGTGACCGACATCCCCGCCACCGGCAGGGTAAGAAATGATAATAGTTCTCAATTTTCATACCAATATACTTTTTTCAGCTTAGCTCACGCTCGAGCAGCTTGTGCAGTGATTTTAATCCTATAATAGTCAAAGTGACTTATCTTGTGTGTATCCGCACCCCTTCTCTGTGTGCATTAGCCTGCACTCGTTCATCGTGACTTGGACCTTGGGAAGAATACCCGCGGGTGACTGCAGGGCAATTCTCTTATTGTCATCCATTGTTTTGAAGCCCTTTGAGCCCGCAGAGTCTCTGACATTGATAAGTGTTTGGGTGACTTTGGGGCTCAATATATCATCTTGCCCTTTGAACCCTGCACATACTATAACAACAGACAGATATCTGTCAGTCGAGCACTTTGTGGTAAGCGGCCGTGCATATTGGACTGCTGGAGGGCTGTTCACATTCTGGCTCGCTTCACAGGTGCTCTATGTGAACAGACTCTGTCGTTCGGAGACCTCCTTTGGATTGCAGTCAACGTTTAAACAAACACAAACCAAGTATTATTTCCAATGCGAGACATTTAAATTGAAAGGTCATCATGTACAACTTAAGAAGCACTCTAATGAAAGATGACTTGAGAGCATTGGAATTGGAATTTTCACTAGATATGCAACCTTTACAAAATAACACACCCTAATCAACCCTCCCACTCTCCACAGTAGCCAATCAGAATCAAGCCAGTCCTCATTATCGCTTGGAAATGCCCATTCACACTAATGGAGACAATAGTGAACTTGGAATACGATAAATCTCTCCCATTCCGAGACCACTAATTAAAGACATTGCTGGTGTAGATTTAGAATATACTATCTCAACGACTACCATGAAAAATACTATCTCAAATCTTGTATTTGTGGAAGTAGACTCGGACTAAGAGTCTGGACATAATAAATTATTCATTATGTGATACCGGATCACTACAACAGTGTCTGGTGTACCCTTGAGCAAGAGCACAAATTTGAAAGAAAGCTCTAAAAGATCAAATCCTAATTATACCATCTCTCAAAGTGAAAATACAGCTGAGAAATTGCACAAATCTACTTTAACAGCATTGACCTTTGTACTAAATTCCTTAGTTAATGTGTTTGACTCCTTAAAAAAAGAATTGAACACATACTCTGGAATTCTAATGGAACTTTCAAGAGAAGTGGGCTGCTGTGAGTCTTCTTTGGTGGGCCCAAGTACGGTAATAAACACTCAAATTAAAAAGTCCCATTGACATAATCCACATTATGAGCAAAGAACATGGATCCATACTGCAGGATCTAAAATCGGATCTCAACTCTCATAAAGATCATAGTGAGTACATGTGGATAGATCTAAAATCTTTACTAGCCGAACTAAACAAAACGGACAATGAAGTGAAAATAACAGCAGTACCTACCAATGACAAACAGTTCTATGGTGATACCCCACTCTCTTCCTCAGCGTTGGAAGAATTTATGAGGCCAGCTCAAATGGCTGATGTTTTGGAATTAGAGCAAACAATTGTGTTAAAGAATGATGTAATCATTAATATCACAGTTAGGGCATGACCCTGCCTTTTCAACTGATAGTGTAAAGGCAGTAAAAAAGAAAAATGTGCATGTACATAAAGAAAATGAAGAATACACTATGAATGAAATGCAATGACAAAGAAAAAAGGCAATACAAGAAACCAACAGATCATAGTCGAAGACTCAGATGAAACTTCACATCTAGGAGACAAAATAAAACAAAGGAAAAATGGAAAGAAAACAAGTAATAGAAACTTCTTTAAAGCGCTGAAAAAACGTACTGATTCTGAATAATTGAAAATAAAGAAATCAAAAACCACTGTTAAAGCAAAAACCACGAAAAGTGCTGAAAAAAGCAAAGTATTACATTATGTTATGTTATGTTATGTTATTTTGCACTTATATAGCGCCTTATATACCATTGGTATGGTCTGAAGGCGCTGGTAGGTTGAACGCCCTTGGGAACCGCAGTTCAGATCAGTAGAGAGAGTAGGGAGAGTCAAAAAGGTGCGTGTGAGCACCGGATATGTGTGCAGCTCGTGCGGCACTTGTGTAATAGCTGCTTCTTATCGGTAGGTGTGGTGGTTGAGAGATCAGGAGAATGTGTTCGTTCTGGCAGGATTTATCCGGAACGGATGTGGCTGCGTTAGGCCTGAGGAAAACGCCTGGCTGGGGGTGTGAGACCAACAGTGTTTACATAGAATGATGTGGAGTAAGCGGCGGATGTTCGTATGAGAACAGTTATACCGAATGGTGTCATAGTATCACTGTGTTCTAGTTGAGTGGTGATGTAAAGGAGAGAGTAAGCGTGGTGGTGTGATATGATGGGTTATATGCTTTTTCAATGTGCAAACTTCTAAATGCAACTTTCCAGAGAGGCTACTGGGCGAAACTTCTAAGTACGATTTTCCACACAGAGGCTATTGGGTACACTTCCAAATTAATTTATCAGAGAGGCTATTTGGCACACTTCCAAATGTAACTCTCACAGAGGCTATTGGGTACACTTCTAAATGCAATTTTCGCAGAGCATCTACTGGGCATACTTCTAAATTCAAGTTTCCAGAGAGGCTATTGGGCAAACTTCTAAATGCAACTTTCCAGAGTGTCTATTGGATACACTTCTATAATCAACTCTCACAGAATGCTATTGGTAGTACTTCTAAATACAACTTTCAAAGCGTGGCTAATGGGCATACTTCTAAATGCAGCTTTCACAGAGGATATTGGGCCCATATCTAAATTCAGTTTTCCACAGAGAGGCTATTGGGCGCACTATTAAAATCAATTTTCCAGCGAGGCTATTGGGAACATTTCTAAATTCAATTTACCAGAGGGGCTATTGGGCACACTTCTAAATGTAACTCTCACAGAGGTTATTGGGTAATTGGGTACACTTCTAAATTTCACAGAGGGGGTATTGGGCACCCTTCTAAGTGCAACTTTCACAGAGTGGTTATTGGGGACACTATTAAATTCACAGCAAGCTTATTGGGCATACTTCAAAATGCAACTTTCCAGAGTGTCTATTGGGCACACTTCTTAATGCAGTTTCACAGAGTGAGTATTGGGCACACTTCTAAATGCAACTTTCACAGAGGATCTTGGGCACACTTCTAAATTCCATTTACCAGAGAGGCTATTGGGCACATTTCTAAAATTCAAGGAGAGGCTATAGGGCACACTTTCTAAATGCAACTTTCACATGCTAACATTCACAGTTCTATCTAGATGCGGCGCAGGCCAATATTCACAATTCCATCTAGGAGTGGACATGCTAACTTTCACAATTCCATCTAGGTGCGGACATGCTAACTTTCACAATTCCATCTAAGAGTGGACATGCTAACTTTCACAATTCCATCTAAGAGTGGACATGCTAACATTTCTCAATTCCGTCTAGGTGCGGACATGCTAACTTTCACAATTCCATCTAAGAGTGGACATGCTAACATTTCACAATTCCGTCTAGGTGCGGACATGCTAACATTCACAATTCCATCTAAGAGTGGACATGCTAACATTTCACAATTCCGTCTAGGTGCGGACATGCTAACATTCACAATTCCATCTAAGAGTGGACATGCTAACATTTCTCAATTCCATCTAGGTGCGGACATGCTAACATTCACAATTCCATCTAAGAGTGGACATGCTAATATTTCTCAATTCCATCTAGGTGCGGACATGCTAACATTCACAATTCCATCTAGGAGTGGACATGCTAATATTTCACATTTCTATCTAGGTGAGGACATGCTAATTTTCACAATTCCATCTAGGTGCGGACATGCTAACTTTCACAATTCCATCTAGGTGCGGACATGCTAACTTTCACAATTCCATCTAAGAGTGGACATGCTAACTTTCACAATTCCATCTAAGAGTGGACATGCTAACATTTCTCAATTCCGTCTAGGTGCGGACATGCTAACATTCACAATTCCATCTAAGAGTGGACATGCTAACATTTCTCAATTCCATCTAGGTGCGGACATGCTAACATTCACAATTCCATCTAAGAGTGGACATGCTAATATTTCTCAATTCCATCTAGGTGCGGACATGCTAACATTCACAATTCCATCTAAGAGTGGACATGCTAATAGTTCACATTTCTATCTAGGTGAGGACATGCTAACTTTCACAATTCCATCTAGGTGCGGACATGCTAACTTTCACACTTCCATCTAAGAGTGGACATGCTAACTTTCACAATTCCATCTAACGTTACGTTTGAGTGACACCTGTATAGTGGGAGAGAGGCCTATCAATGCAGTTTGGAGAAACAGACAATACACTTTGGGCACGGCGGCCCTGCTGAGTTTGAGACACCTGTATAGTGGGAGAAAAGCCTATCAGTGCAGTTTGGAGAGCAGGCAATGCAATTTGGGCACGGCGGTCCTGCTAGGTTTGAGACACCCGTACGGTGTGGGAGTGGGCTATCAATGCAGTTTGGAGAACAGACAATGCACTTTGGGCACGGCGGCCCTGCTAAGTTTGAGACACCTGTATAGTGGGAGAAAAGCCCATCAGTGCAGTTTGGAGAACAGACAATACACTTTGGGCACGGCGGCCCTGCTAAGTTTGAGACACCTGTATAGTGGGAGAAAAGCCCATCAGTGCAGCTTGGAGAACAGACAATACACTTTGGGTACGGCGGCCCTGCTAAGTTTGAGACACCTGTATAGTGGGAGAAAAGCCTATCAATGCAGTTTGGAGAACAGACAATACACTTTGGGCACGGCGGCCCTGCTAAGTTTGAGACACCTGTATAGTGGGAGAAAAGCCCATCAAATGCAGTTTGGGGCAACGGGGTTAGGTATCTGGTGTAAAGCTGTACCTCTCCCAACCCCGGCCCTCCTACCTTACTGGTCCTTGTAGTCGCTGGTTGACGGCTGGTCACTGGGGTGGCTTCCCCTGTAGACACCTGCTGACACTTCCTGGAGTTGCCTCTGTTGGAGTCGCCCTTGGCCTCGGGGCCCTTAGCCGCTGGGGGCTGCCGGGCAAAATGGGCAAAATGGAGGTCGGGGGCCGAAAGCACTCACCTGCCGATGATTTTTTTTTTTTTTTTTTTTTTTAGGAGGCAGTGGGCGCCTGCAGCGCGGGTCGCTAGACCCTGGGCCCGGAAGCCCAGTAACCAATCACGGGCGGTGGGCGGGTTGGGAGGCGGGAGGGAGCAGGGCCACGCTCGGGGAAGGGATGCGGTGGGAAGGGGGGTCAGCGGGGCAAAATGGAGGTCGGGGGCCGCAAGCACTCACCTGCCGATGATTTTTTAGGAGGCAGTGGGCGCCTGCAGCGCGGGTCGCTAGACCCTGGGCCCGGAAGCCCAGTAACCAATCACGGGCGGTGGGCGGGTTGGGAGGCGGGAGGGAGCAGGGCCACGCTCGGGGAAGGGATGCGGGATGCGGTGGGAAGGGGGGTCAGCGGGGCAAAATGGAGGTCGGGGGCCGCAAGCACTCACCTGCCGATGATTTTTTAGGAGGCAGTGGGCGCTTGCAGCGCGGGTCGCTAGACCCTGGGCCCGGAAGCCCAGTAACCAATCACGGGCGGTGGGCGGGAGGGAGCAGGGCCACGCTCGGGGAAGGGATGCGGGATGCGGTGGGAAGGGGGGTCAGCGGGGCAAAATGGAGGTCGGGGGCCGCAAGCACTCACCTGCCAATGATTTTTTAGGAGGCAGTGGGCGCCTGCAGCGCGGGTCGCTAGACCCTGGGCCCGGAAGCCCAGTAACCAATCACAGGCAGTGGGCGGGTTGGGAGGCGGGAGGGAGCAGGGCCACGCTCGGGGAAGGGATGCGGGATGCGGTGGGAAGGGGGGTCAGCGGGGCAAAATGGAGGTTGGGGGCCGCAAGCACTCACCTGCCGATGATTTTTTAGGAGGCAGTGGGCGCCTGCAGCGCGGGTCGCTAGACCCTGGGCCCGGAAGCCCAGTAACCAATCACGGGCGGTGGGCGGGTTGGGAGGCGGGAGGGAGCAGGGCCACGCTCGGGGAAGGGATGCGGGATGCGGTGGGAAGGGGGGTCAGCGGGGCAAAATGGAGGTCGGGGGCCGCAAGCACTCACCTGCCGATGATTTTTTAGGAGGCAGTGGGCGCCTGCAGCGCGGGTCGCTAGACCCTGGGCCCGGAAGCCCAGTAACCAATCACGGGCGGTGGGCGGGTTGGGAGGCGGGAGGGAGCAGGGCCACGCTCGGGGAAGGGATGCGGGATGCGGTGGGAAGGGGGGTCAGCGGGGCAAAATGGAGGTCGGGGGCCGCAAGCACTCACCTGCCGATGATTTTTTAGGAGGCAGTGGGCGCCTGCAGCGCGGGTCGCTAGACCCTGGGCCCGGAAGCCCAGTAACCAATCACGGGCGGTGGGCGGGTTGGGAGGCGGGAGGGAGCAGGGCCACGCTCGGGGAAGGGATGCGGTGGGAAGGGGGGTCAGCGGGGCAAAATGGAGGTCGGGGGCCGCAAGCACTCACCTGCCGATGATTTTTTAGGAGGCAGTGGGCGCCTGCAGCGCGGGTCGCTAGACCCTGGGCCCGGAAGCCCAGTAACCAATCACGGGCGGTGGGCGGGTTGGGAGGCGGGAGGGAGCAGGGCCACGCTCGGGGAAGGGATGCGGGATGCGGTGGGAAGGGGGGTCAGCGGGGCAAAATGGAGGTCGGGGGCCGCAAGCACTCACCTGCCGATGATTTTTTAGGAGGCAGTGGGCGCCTGCAGCGCGGGTCGCTAGACCCTGGGCCCGGAAGCCCAGTAACCAATCACGGGCGGTGGGCGGGTTGGGAGGCGGGAGGGAGCAGGGCCACGCTCGGGGAAGGGATGCGGTGGGAAGGGGGGTCAGCGGGGCAAAATGGAGGTCGGGGGCCGCAAGCACTCACCTGCCGATGATTTTTTAGGAGGCAGTGGGCGCCTGCAGCGCGGGTCGCTAGACCCTGGGCCCGGAAGCCCAGTAACCAATCACGGGTGGTGGGCGGGTTGGGAGGCGGGAGGGAGCAGGGCCACGCTCGGGGAAGGGATGCGGGATGCGGTGGGAAGGGGGGTCAGCGGGGCAAAATGGAGGTCGGGGGCCGCAAGCACTCACCTGCCGATGATTTTTTAGGAGGCAGTGGGCGCCTGCAGTGCGGGTCGCTAGACCCTGGGCCCGGAAGCCCAGTAACCAATCACGGGCGGTGGGCGGGTTGGGAGGCGGGAGGGAGCAGGGCCACGCTCGGGGAAGGGATGCGGGATGCGGTGGGAAGGGGGGTCAGCGGGGCAAAATGGAGGTCGGGGGCCGCAAGCACTCACCTGCCGATGATTTTTTAGGAGGCAGTGGGCGCCTGCAGCGCGGGTCGCTAGACCCTGGGCCCGGAAGCCCAGTAACCAATCACGGGCGGTGGGCGGGTTGGGAGGCGGGAGGGAGCAGGGCTACGCTCGGGGAAGGGATGCGGTGGGAAGGGGGGTCAGCGGGGCAAAATGGAGGTCGGGGGCCGCAAGCACTCACCTGCCGATGATTTTTTAGGAGGCAGTGGGCGCCTGCAGCGCGGGTCGCTAGACCCTGGGCCCGGAAGCCCAGTAACCAATCACGGGCGGTGGGCGGGTTGGGAGGCAGGAGGGAGCAGGGCCAGGGATATTGCGGAATTTGCAGTAGTATATTCCGAATTCTTTCCTCTGAAGGAAATGTCAACCCCTCTTGAGTATCTAGGATTGCTCCTAAGAACTGTTTGGAGGTGCTTGGCACCAGGCTTGACTTATTCTCGTTGATTGAGAAGCCTAATTCGTGGAGGAGGTCAATAGTCCTTTGAATGTTTGTCCTGCAGCCAGTCGTCCAGATAAGGGTACACCGGGATTGCACATTAGATGATTCTACAAAACAATTGATGTGTCTATCGATCAAGCATCATTGGAAAGACCCAAAATAAGAGCTGGTACTGGCTGTCAGACAGATGAGCCTATTATAGAGCCAAAATCTCTAACAAAACCTTTGCGCTTAACTGCAAGAAAAATCAAACTAAGGTGAAAGATCTGGTGGAAAATAAAATTGCCCAAATGAAGCCCATTGAAGTTTCACCAGAATTAATTAACCAAAATGAATACAATCTGGATCTAACTCAATCGCCATGCGAAAAAGAAGTTAAAATTGATGTATACAGCTGTTACTCACCGGACGGGAAGTATACCAAATCGGTGGCCGGAAGGCACATGACTGAACTATTGATTGAAGAGCTAGGTCGGGGCCTCCAACCTAGCCTCCTCTCTGTGAGGGCACAAGACCTTTTTAACGATATGACTCTCTGCTGGGTAGGACCAGGCAGAGGGACTGATCGCTCAAAAGGGCGGGGAGGACACGCCGCCAAGAACCCAGCTGTAAAGGAAAAACAAGAGGTGAGCAATTGGGAATTCAAGAAAGATCCCTTTCCCTCGATACTCCTTTCTAGTAGTACCTGAACTATGCCCTCCCCTTGTTTCAAGGCAACCAGAACCACCTACAAGTAAGAGAGGAGAATGTAACCTTTCCTGACTATAGTTATCAATTAGCTAAGAAGAATGGATAATCATACAAAAGAAAACCCTTACCAGTGATGTGCTGTTGAATCTGTAATGTCCAAAAGAGTTCATGAAAACGGAAGTGCAAAATAACAAATGCGTAGGTTAGTTAGGGAAACTGAACCCGGGCGGAACGAGGGCCGCACTAGAGTCGGGTAGGTGCACTATCCGCAAAGCGTCCCTGTGCACTACTGAAGAATGTCCAATGGAAGTCTGATTGTGGAAACAGGTCTGGTACACGGGTAAGTAGTTTTCCAAAAGCGGCAGGCAAAAGCAGTCAGTGAAAGAGGAAACAGGTCTGGTACAAAGGTAAGTAGTTTTCCAAAAGCGGCAGGCAAAAGCAGTCCGTGAAAGAGGAAACAGGTCTGGTACACGGGTAAGTAGTTTTCCAAAAGCGGCAGGCAAAAGCAGTCCGTGAAAGAGGAAACAGGTCTGGTACACGGGTAAGTAAAGTAGTATTGAAGACGGAACTTCTAAATACCGAGATGCAACTTTAATCAGAAGCAGCGTTTCGCCCGGTTCCGAGGTTTAAATCAGGAAGGAGAAGGCGGAACCGGACGAAACCGAGGCTCACGCATCATCGCCTAAGAGCGGACAGCGGGAGGCGGAAAGCTGGGAATTGTAGTCCAAACTTGCCGCAGAGTGCTGCGGAGTGAGCCGAAGCCACTATTTTCCAGGGCAGTTGCCAGTGGGCGTAGAATGGGTTTGCAATATGACGCATACCCTTACGGAGGGCAATAACCTTCCTGCGGGCCTGCCGAGGCGTAACAGCATCCACCCCCAAAGGCGGCACCACCCCCCTACGGGCATGGAAGCAGCGAAGCAGGGCCGGGGCATGGATATTAGATAAAGGCTCCCAAGACCTATCCTCAGGGCAAAATCCCTTCCAGTCAACCAGGTAAAAAGGACGACCCATCCGAAGTCGAAAATCCAGGATATCAGCCACCTCGAACTCATCATTGCCATCCACCCGCCCCGGGGGTGGGCGGACCGGCAACCGCATGTTGGATGGGCAAGGCTTCAGCAAACTGACATGAAACACTGGGTGCTGTTTCCAGGACGAGGGCAATGAAAGACGCACAGCAACTGGATTTAAGACCTTTGTGACAGGAAAGGGACCCACAAACTTGGGTAAGAGCATTCGTTTACCAGGTATTCTCAGGTTGCGTGATGACAGCCAAACCTTCATACCCACACGGTAGTTGGGTGCAGGTGTCCGATGCATGTCTGCAAATTTCTTTGCTTTTGCCTGAGCATGCAGCAGGTGTTGACGAACGACCCCATGAATGGACTTGAGGTCCCAAACACACGCATGAGCCGCTGGATTATCAATGGGAAGGTCAGGATCCAGGGGCAAGGACCGCGGATGGTGTCCGTAAAGTGCAAAAAAGGAAGATACACCAGAAGCGGCATGCAGAGAATTATTATAAGCGAATTCAGCGGGTGGTAGCAACGCCAACCAAGAGGACTGGAAACGAAGTGTGAGGCAGCGTAGGTATTGCTCGAGAGTAGCATTGAGCCATTCAGTCTGCCCATCGGTTTGTGGATGGAAGGCAGAGCTGAACCTGTCATCGATGCCAGGAGATGCTATCAGAGCCCTCCAGAAACGTGACGTAAACTGCGGTCCGCGATCCGAAACCACAATAGAAGGCAGACCAAAGAAACAAAATACGTTTTTAAGGAACAATGAGGCCAATGTCGGAGCAGAGGGCAAACCCGCACAAGGAATGAAAAGCGCCATCTTTGTGAAATAATCAATTACCACCCAGATGGTGTCAAAACCGTCAACCGGTGGCAGGTCCACAATGAAATCCATAGAGACCATGTAGTATGGTTTGTGAGGGACCGGGAGTGACTGTAACAAACCCACAGGTTGAGACCGGGAGACCTTACATTGAGCGCACACAGAACAGGAGGCCAAATAGTTAACCACGTCTTGAGACATAGACGGCCACCAGGCCCAACGACGGAGCAAGTCCAGAGTCTTCTTTTGGCCTGGATGAGCCGCTATCAAGGAGTCATGGGACAAAGCAAGGGCCTGGAGACGAGCTTTCCCCGGGGGCACAAACAGGCGGTCCTGAATATAGGGAAGTCCTTGTACCACGTCAAGATTTAGGGCTACACATTCCTCTTTATGTGTATCCACCCAGTCCGAGATTAAAGAACGGAGCAAAGGGCGTGGAGTACATGCACATACTACCCTAGAAGGCAGCAGAAGAGGGCAATCGGGTTTGCTTTGCTCCGGGTGAGAGGGCAGGCGAGACAAGGCGTCTGCACAAACGTTGAGACGGGCTGGCCGATACGTGATGGTGAAATTGAACTGAGAAAAGAAAAGGTGCCAGCGGGCCTGCCGGGCAGTGAGACACTTCATTGACTTGAATGCCAATAGACTCCGATGGTCAGAGAAGACAGTAACCGGATGACGGGCCCCCAATAGGTGGTGACGCCATTCAGAGAAAGCGTCCTTGACTGCCAGCAACTCTCTTTCCGTAATAGGATAGTTGCGCTCGTATGGTGTCCGTTTTCTCGAAAAGAACACAACCGGATGAATCTCACCCGAGTCCTGACAGGGTTGCGACAGTATAGCCCTGATGACCGTCCCAGAAGCATCAGCTTCCACAAAAAAGGGTAGGAGCGGATCGGGATGTTGCAGCACTGGAGCTGAAGAAAAAGCCGCCTTTAAGGCCTCGATGGCGGATTGCGCTTCTGGTGTCCATCGGTATGGCTGTTTTGAGCTATTTAAAGCAGTCAAAGGAGCCGAGATGGTAGAAAATGAAAAGTTAAAGCGCCTGTAAAAGTTCGAGAACCCCAGGAATGACTGTAGGGCTTTGGTTGTAGTAGGAACAGGCCATTCCAAAACGGCCTTAACCTTGGACTGGCTCATCTGGATGCCCCGATTGGTAAGGTCATAACCTAAAAACTCAACCTCCGATGAATTGAAGATACACTTCTCGGCTTTGACGGAGAGACGGTTCTCTCTCAGCCTTTGTAAGACGAATCTCACATGTTCGGTGTGTTCACTCTTGGATGAGGAATAAATCAATATATCGTCTAGGTAGACCACAACAAACCGGTCCAGACAATCGTGAAAGACATCGTTCATGAAGGCCTGAAAGGTGGCCGGGGCGTTACACAACCCAAAGGGCATCACAAGGTATTCAAATAACCCGTACCGGGTCTTGAAGGCGGTTTTCCACTCGTCCCCCTCTCTTATGCGAACTAGGTTGTAGGCACCCCGCAGGTCAAGTTTGGTAAAGATTATAGAAGAACCTAGCTGATCCAAGAGTACAGAGATCAGGGGAAGAGGGTACTGGTTCTTCATTGTGATTGCGTTTAATGCCCTGTAATCAATGCAAGGCCGAAGGTCGCCTTCCTTTTTAGGAACAAAAAACAGAGGAGACGCTGCCGGTGATCTCGATGGTCTGATGAACCCTGTAGCCAATGCCTTGTCAATGTACTCTTTTAGCACTTTGTCTTCTGGCAGTGTGAGCGAATAAACCCTGCCAGCAGGTATTTTAGCCCCCGGTACCAGGTTGATAGGACAATCATATGGCCTTTGTGGGGGCAACTGGTCTGCGCCACCTTTATCGAAGACGTCCCGGAAAGAAGCGTATTCCACAGGGATACGAGGTTCGATGGCATTGGTAATGGCACCTGTCAAGGCCATTGAGGCCACCAGGGCTTGACAGGAAGTACCGGAAATGCTACTGGTCTGAAAACACCTTTCGTTACAGACAGAGGAAGGGAATTGTACCACCTTCCTGGCCCAGTCGATGTCAAGATTGTGGTGCTGTAACCACGGAATGCCCAAAATTACACAAAGCTGGGGGGCCTTAATTAGTCAAATGTGAGTGTTTCAGTATGTTCATCGTTCGTCTGCATACGGACGAGAGACGTGCTTTGAGTAACCAGACCCGAGACCAGAGAAGAGCCGTCTACCGCATGTATGGCTTCAGGTTGTGGTTTAGAAACCACAGGAACGTTATTGCTCATGGCATAGTCATAATCCATATAATTACCAGTAGCACCAGAATCAATTATAGCCTGAGAAGAGAAAGAACAGTCAGTTGTAGTGGTAAATACCACTGGCAGACTAACAGGTATGGTAAGTGCCACATTAGAGTCCAAAGATAATACCCCCGGCGTAGGGACTCCTGCTATCGCCGGGTTCTGGCGTTTCCCGCCTTCTTAACGGGTCTTTTTGGACAATCCTTGAGTTGGTGCTCAGACGAACCACAGTACATACATAAATTGTTGGATCGCCCGGTGTTCACGTTGTGCAGGAGACAACAGACCACGCACTGCCCCGATCTGCATAGGTTCAGAAGAAGCAGAGGAATCAATGGAAAGGGGTACTGGAGCCACATTTTTCCGTTCTCCCTTCCTTTCAGATCGTCTAGCGTCTATTTGTAACACCAAATCAAGCAACTCCCCGAATGTGATAGGGATTACTGGCACAGTAGCCAGGATGTCTTTTAACTCCTCAGACAATCCTTTGTAGAATACCGCAGATTTCTTCTCTTCAATCCGTCTCGGCTGCCAACTGATTGAACCTAGTGAGGTATGTAAACAAGGAAGACGTACCCTGACGTAAATTCAAGAATTCTAGGTCCGTGGCCTGTGACTTGTACCGGGTATCAAACACCCTATTCATGGCTGTGATAAGAGTGTCACAGTCATACAAAACATAGCTATTGGATTCAAGCAAGGGATTAGCCTAGGCTGCCGCCGTCCCTCCAAGGTGTGAAAGGACAAAGGCCGCCTTCGTGGTGGACAAAGGCCGCCTTCGTGGTGGGATTGGGAAAGGCAGAAGGGCGACAAAGAAAATGCAATTTGCATTGGTTGATAAATGTCCGGTACTGCTTTGGGTCACCAGTAAAACGTTCCGGAGGGGCCAATGGGAATTGGGTGGCCATCAGAACAGGGGCAGAGGTGAACCCAGAGGCGGAGGCTGAATGGGCTCCAGAGCCTGAGGCAGTAGCACCGGACGGATCAATCCCCAGATTCTGGGGTGCAGGAAAGGGCCTCATGTTGTCAATCCGCTGGTGTAAGGCATCATGCGCGGCAGTCATGTCTGCCCGTAGTTCGGATACCAAATGAACCAGAGTGGCCAACGGATCCGCTTCTTCCATGGCTTCTGATTTTGTTACTCACCGGATGGGAAGTATACCAAATCGGTGGCCGGAAGGCACAGGACTGAACTATTGATTGAAGAGCTAGGTCGGGGCTTCCAACCTAGCCTCCTCTCTGTGAGGGCACAAGACCTTTTTAACGATATCACTCTCTGCTGGGTAGGACCATGCAGAGGGACTGATCGCTCAAAAGGGCGGGGAGGACACGCCGCCAAGAACCCAGCTGTAAAGGAAAAACAAGAGGTGAGCAATTGGGAATTCAAGAAAGATCCCTTTCCCTCGATACTCCTTTCTAGTAGTACCTGAACTATGCCCTCGTCTTGTTTTAAGGCAACCGGAAGCACCTACAAGTAAGAGAGGAGAATGTAACCTACCCTGACTATAGTTGTCAATTAGCTAAGGAGAATGGATAATCATACAAAAGAAAACCCTTACCACTGATGTGCTGTTGAATCTGTAATGTCCAAAAGAGTTCAAGAAAACAGAAGGGCAAAATAACAAATGGGTAGGTTAGTTAGGGAAACTGAACCCGGGCAGAACGAGGGCCGCACTAGAGTCAGGTAGGTACACTATCCGCAAAGCGTCCCTGTGCACTACTGAAGAATGTCCAATGGAAATCTGATTGTGGAAAGAGGATGGTAACAGCAACAATAAAGGACACAATTGAGTTGGAGTGTTGCAGGTGATATAGTTCAGCAGCAAGGTACAATGAGTACAGGAGATGTGCTTGTTAGCAAGTGGTGAAAAGAAGAGTCTTACCGATGCCGTGATCACAAGGTTCCAAAAGCGGCAGGCACAAGCAGTCCGTGAATGAGGAAACAGGTCTGGTACACGGGTAAGTAGTTTTCAAAAAGCGGCAGGCAAAAGCAGTCCATGAAAGAGGAAACAGGTCTGGTACACAGGTAAGTAGTTTTCCAAAAGCGGCAGGCAAAAGCAGTCCGTGAAAGAGGAAACAGGTCTGGTACATGGGTAAGTAGTTTTCCAAAAGCGGCAGGCAAAAGCAGTCCGTGAAAGAGGAAACAGGTCTGGTACACGGGTAAGTAAAGTAGGATTGAAGACGGAACTTCTAAATACCGGGACGCAACTTTAATCAGAAGCAGCGTTTCGCCCAGTTCCGAGGTTTAAATCAGGAAGGAGAAGGCGGAACCGGACGAAACCGAGGCTCACGCATCATCGCCTCTGAGCTGACAACGGGAGGCGGAAAGCTGGGAATTGTAGTCCAAACTTGCCGCAGAGTGCTGCGGAGTGAGCCGAAGCCACTATTTTCCAGGGCAGTTGCCAGTGGGCGTAGAATGGGTTTGCAATATGACGCATACCCTTACGGAGGGCAATAACCTTCCTGCGGGCCTGCCGAGGCGTAACAACAGCAATAATAAAAAAAACATTTGCTGCACCAAAACTATGGTTAAGACAACTAAACAAAAAATAAAAACACAGGGCACTCAATCGTAGCAATCACTTGTCATACACTAAGCAAGTTCCATACCTTTATCTGTTTTCAAGTAAAGACAAAAGCATCTCTTTTCCCCATGAAAAATGCACATCCATCGTGGAACTTATCTTGAAAACAAGTGATGGAATGAATGCCTTACTAACATGCTCTGAAGATCTGGCACATTTAGGTATTGAAGTATCCAGTAGTTACCAACATCAGCATCTATTGAACCTATAAATAGACAAGAAACTGCATCAATGATGGCCCGGAACATAGTCTCCTCTGAGGGTAGTAGATCAAATGTATCTGCAAGAAGCATCAACAGTAAACTCCTCTAAAGAAAAATAAAAAATGTGGACCTTACTTCCAGAAATCCTAACTGAAGTGCTACAAAGGCTCAATGTTACTGAGGAATTACTCTAGGGGAAAAAAGGACTTGCACATATTTAGCTGGAACTCAAGAGCACCCTTGCCTTATAAGGATTGTGAAACGATTGATGAGATTTTCAATACCCATTACATAATCTTTCTCCAAGAGACATGGTTGATGCAAAACATACATATGGACGGTTTCTCGATAGTAAGCCAACTTGCCACATGCCTCCCTCCTTCTCTGCCTTTCCCTTGTTCTCCTCTGACAAGGTTTCTAGACAAGTCCGATCTATGAACGTCTCGTCAAAACAGGTTCACTCCTGTTCCTCCAAAACCATAAAGGACCACATTGACACCCTGGCTCCTGCTCTGGCTGATTTCTGCAACAACTCCTTCACCACTGGAGTCTTCCCCTCCCCCCTGAAGAACTCCCTTGTACACCCTCTTCTTAAGAAACCCTCTGCCGACCCTTCCTCCCAGGCTAACTATTGTACAATCTGCATCATTCCTTTCCTGGGCAAACTCCTGGAAAAGCTGGCCATCTCCCAGCTTAATCTTCACACTGAATCTGTTGGTTGTCTCCATGACCATCAATCTGGCTTCAGAGCAGCCAGAAGCACGGAAACTGCTCTCCTGAACATCTGTGAATACCTGCTCTCCAACCTTGATTCCAACACCCCCTGTGTCCTCATCTTACTTGATCTCACTTCTGCCTTTGACACAGTCAACCATGCCATTCTACTCAACCGTCTCTATGATAACCTTGATATCACCGATCAGGCCCGGGTTTGGCTGACCTCCTTCCTCTCCCAGGTCCAACTTGGGTGCTTCCTCTCCTCTATCTCTATTCTCTACCTGTGGTGTTCCACAGGGGTCTAACCTCTCTCCTTGGATGTTCAACTGATACCTGGCACTTCTTGCCCACCGCATTGCCGCTCTCTGCCTCAACTTTCAGTGCCATGCGGATGACACTCAACTCATTTTCAGGCTCCCTTCCGCCACCTCTTCTCCTTCTCTCATCTCTGACTGACTGTCAGCCATCCATGAGTGGTGCACTGCCAATGATCTCTGCCTTAATGCCACTAAGACCAAGATTCTCCTCATCGGCACACCTGCTCCCTACTTTCCTGTCACTCTCTGGCCTGCCTCTCTTAGCCCTCTTCCTACTCCCACCTGTGAGGCTAAAAACCTTGGGGTCATCTTCTACTCCACACTTTCCTTCTCTCCTCACAGCTCTGACATCTTTAAGAAGTCACACTAACAGCTGCACCTCATCAGAGGTAATCTGCCTTTCCTCTCCTTCCCCCAGAAACTCACTGTCTCCAGAGCTCCGGTTCTCTCTAGACTGGACTACTGCAACAGCCTCTTTCTAAATCTGTCTTCCTCTACTCTCCACCGCCTGCAACTCATCCAAAACAGGACTGCGAGACTTGTTCTTGGCCTCAAGCCCAGGGATCGTATCTCGCCAGGATTGAAATTTCTTCACTGGCTCCCAGTGGCGAAGAGGATTAAGTTCAAAACCCTCTGCATTGTCCACAAGGCCTTCTGGGGCCTGGTACCTCAATATCTTCAACTCAGTCTTCCTAAATATCTTCCCTGTCGAGCTCTTCACTCATCCGCCTCCAACTCCCCCAGGGTAAGTCGCATCTCCAAGCAGCAAGTTGGTGGTAGATCTCTTTCTTCTGCTGGGGCCTCCCTCTGGAACAGCCTCCCTGCCTCTCTGAAACTTAAGGAGAACATCTCCGGTTCTGGAAGCACCTCAAGACCTTCCTCTTTACTTCTGCTTTCTCTCCTCACCGCCCCAGCTGATCTCCTGGCTCAATCTGAAACTGCACTGGATACCTGGCTATCCTCTGATCTCAGGCCCAGGTCCCCTCCCCGCCAGTTGCACACCTGCACTGCCCCCTGGCAACCTTTGCACTTGGGGGCTGTTTCTGTATCCCTACAGCCCCTACTAGCACTTGACCCCTGATGTCCGCTCTTACCCTTGCACTTGCCACCAGCTGGCCGCACTTATATTTATTGTCTTATTTATTTTACTGTTACCCTATGTACTGCACTGCCCCTCACTTTCTCCCTGCACTTTTCCCCTTCCCCTCCTCCCTGCACTTGCGTGATCTCAATGTCACATGGCCTAGTAGGATCGCTATCTGTCTTCCCTCTGTTTCCCCTCCCTTGCCTCGTTGCACCTTGAAACACTTGTGTATAGGCACTTTATAAATGCCACATCATATCATATCTTATCATATCATATCACGTCCAAATGGGGGGAAGACCATCAGGAGGTTTAATGATCGTAAGTGATATTAAGTGCTTGAGGTTTGATATACAAGGTATCCTTGCTGTAAAATGTACTGTCAAATGCAGAGAAAGATTAAGAGGGCTGATATTGATTAATGTCTACTGGAATATAGCGATTAAGGCCATTTTGACGTTATTCGAAGATCTTACCACTATTCTCACTGATATAAACATCTCTTTTTGCGAAGATCTTATTATCCTAGGAGGTGATCTTAATGCCTACTGCCTGGGTACTGCTACACATAGATAAAAATTCAGACCTAACTGTTACAATGGGGACTTATTAGAGAGCCTATTTAACGATTGGAATCTGCTAATTCTGAATGATAACATAAGTACTGATATGACGTCTGCCTCAACGTGGAAAAATGGTAAAGCTGAATCGATAATTGACTACATAGTAGTATCGCAAGAACTATTCCATCACTGTACACAGTTTAAAGTGTTCCACATGAAATACAGTGACCACCTTTCGTTCAAGGCCTCTTTATTTCTCAATTGTTCACAAAACAAAAATCAATATCAAAAGAAACTTCAAGTTTCGGTACAAGGTAATTGTGCAATAACCTTTCCTAAGCAAGGAAAAAACTTAAACTTTAAACTGAGCGCGATAATAAACAAGGGTCTTGTCTCGAATGCAAAAAATCTTTGTTTTCCTAGTAGATATGTCAACCTTTTATGGGATCTAGATCCCCCTCAAACAAAATAATATCTTAATGTCAAGCCCCAGTTGCATAATTTTTATCCTATAACTCATATGAAAAAAAAGAATTGAATAAAAATATGCGTGCCCTTACGTCGACAGGGCTAGATAATAACACTCTTGAAGGAAAAGCGCTTCATAATGGATACCACCATTGGTCCCGCACCCACAAAATATCCCGTAACATCAAGGATGGTCAAATTATTCTCCAAGCTTTACTACCTATGCAAACAAGGAACTTTTGGTTATTAATTAATGGCCAAAGTACAACCCAGAACTCGTGGCAGACCACCACAATTTTTGGCGACACATGGGAGAAATTCTTTGCTGAGTTCTATACCACTCTAAGTCAAGATCTAACACCCAGTATAAAAGGAATCCTATGGTCTTAGACGATATCCCTTTAAGAAACAGAGCGCCTTATCATTTAATCCTCTAGATCCAGAGCCTCTGGCCCCAATGGGCTAACTAATGCAATTCTAAAAGCGGACCCGAGAACTTGGTTAAGATTCTTTACAGTCTTTTTAAGAATATCTTCCACACCTCTAACATTCCAGATTCATGGCACCATGCTATTATCATTCCTATCTATAAAAAAGGCGCTTGAATGGACCCCTGAACCTATCATCCTACAGCCCTACTTGACTGCGATAGTTACATCTTTGCTGATCTAATCTTGAAAGACCTGGAAATGTTGGCTAATAGTGTACTAATCCTTGCCAAACAAAAAATAAGTTTCCGGAAAGGCCTTTGTACTTTATGGTTTCATTCTTCAGACCATCAAAGATCAAAGCATTCATGACAAACTTAGACCTGCAAATATAGCTCTCATGGCCTTGACTAAAGCCTTTGATTTAGTCAATAGAGCCAAACATGGGGCAAAATTAAAGAAATGGGGGCTTCCTGTAGGACTACTTGCCATCTTAATAGCCCTATATCAACACACCTCAATTCGGGTGAGATTAAATCTAAGTGGGGAATACCGACAACCTATGGAGTAAGACAGGGATGCATTTTAGCTGCCTTTCTTTTTAATGTATATCTTGTAGATATTGCAAGATTTTTGCTTGAATATACGCTAGCATGCCCTAAAATAGGAAAGATCCCTGTTCACTTCCTAGCCTATGCCAATGACATTGCCCTGATCGATCACGCCCCGATCGGGCTACAACATCGAATAAAAGCAACAGAACAATATGCTGACATAAATGAACTAAAAATGAATCTGAGTAAATCGAATATAATGATTTTAGGATCTAAATTGAATCGGAAAAAACTACCCAAATGTGCATGAACAATTGTACTTTACCTGTATTGTAATAGGATAAACTACCTCAGATTTTATTTGAGGATAACTAATTCTCTAGAAGACCTGACTTTGGAATTAGAAAGTAAGATCATACAATATGTGACTCTGTTAAAAAAAACTACTAAACTTCTTTTGTAGATTCTCAATCATACTGTTGCAAAAATGTTATAAAGGAAAAGTAGTCCCAGCAATTTTATACGGTATGGAATTAAATCCCATCGCATGGCAATTTAACTGGTCCAAGCAATGGAGGCCAACCAGAGTTCCAGGATAGTCGGGGGTAATGTCCCTGGCCTTGGTGGGCTGTCTCCCATATGGGGCGATCCTCCCCAAGTGCAGCGGCTGTCCCAGGGAGCCATGGCAGGGTCCCCATCCCTTCCCCGAGGAAAATTCTGTAACATAGCCGAGCCAGACCTCTAGGATCTGTCGGGGGTAATGTCCCTGGCCTTGGGTGGCTGTCTCCCATGTGGGTCGACCGTCCCAAAGTCCAGTGGCAGTTCCGGCAGGGTCCCCATTCTTCCCCGGAGGGAAAGGCTGTCACGCAGCCCAGCCAGAGCTCCAGGCTGAGTTTGAGGATGGTCGACCCACATGGGAGAAGCGTGCCCAAGGCCAGGGACATCACCCCCGGCCATCCTGGATGTCTGGGTGGGATACGTTACAGAATTTACCTCTGGGAAGGGAGGGGGACACTGCCGGGGCTCCCTGGGACTGCCTCTGCTCTTGGGGATGGTCAACCCACATGGGAGACAGTCAACAAGGCCAGAGACATTACCACTGGCAAATCCTATAGCTCTGGCTCAGCTGTGTTACAACTTCTCCTGCCGGGAAAGGCCAGGGACCCTGCCGGGGCCTTGGGGACGGTCAAACCACATGGGAGACAGCCACCCAATGCCAGGGTCATCGCCCCTGACCATCCTGAAGTGCTGGCTGGGCTGTGTTACAGAATTTCCCTCTGCGGAGGGAAGGGGACCCTGCCGGGGCTCCCTGGAGCTGGCGCTGTGCTTGTGGATGGTACACAAACATGGGAAACGGATGCCCAAGGCCAGGGACATCTATCTTCTAGTTGAGCTGCGTTACAGATTTTCCCTTCGGGGAGGTATTGGCACACTGCCAGTGCTCCCTGATGGGGCAAAGCTGTAACACAGGCCATCCAGAGCTTCAGGACTGTTGGAGGTGATGTCCCCAGGGAACCCCGGCAGGGTCCAGTTCCCTCCCCTGATTCGTGCATGTCAGACCTCTGTGGATGCCTGTGTCTCCTTTTTGGAAATGCATGGGGTTCCCTGTTTTTCTTGGTGGCTTCGATACTCTAGGCCCAAATCTGTAGGTTGTCCACATGAGCAAAATCTGCTGTGCCGAAAGACATTGGGTTACCAGTGGTTTAGCTTTTTCCCTTTGCGCCCAGGTAGGTGCACCCACACATGTTGGGTACTTTTTCATCAGTACACCTGTGGGAATGTGGGAAGGTAGGACATTTGTTTGTGTTTGCATGGTTTTGTAACGTTTTCGACCATTTGCTGCTGCACTTTGTAACACAACCCTTCAATTTCCCAAATGTGACCTACATTTAGTCGCTGCTTTAGGCACTATACACTTTTGTAACCTGCACAAGTCACCTACCCTTGAAAAGGTCTGCCTGTGTTCTTTTAAAAAATGTATGTGTGCCCTTCCTCACCACATTTGTTTTCTTAAGGTACACATACTAACTATGTCTTTTTAGGCGGTAAGCATAAACAACCTGTGTACCATGGCTCCATTTTTGGCTTGTGGTGTTGCTTGTTTTGTGAAACATTACAAAAGATGTGCGATTTCCTAACTGGAAGAGTCGGGGAAATGTAGCGGAGCATCGCTTTTCTTAAAATTCACAGAAGCCATTGCCTTACCAGGCCAACCACGTCCACCACATACCTTTTTTTCCCTGTCATTTTCCCAATTTTTCACCAAACTATGGAATCTTTACCTACATAGTTGTTGCCTGACCTGTGCAAATCACCCCTTCCTAAACTTGAAATTCTGTCTACTTTTCAGAAATGCACGCCTTTCTGTCCTCCCACTCAGCTTTCCTACCCTTTTCTTCCATTCCCTCCACGCATGTCCTATTGGAAAAAAGGGCAAAATCGCCTAGCTCTCACAAAATGGCTGGTAACCATATGTTATGTTATTGTTACGCTTACCTGGCTCCCACAGGGGCGTCGATCGGACCCAGACAGCTGCGGTCTCTTTCAACGTGAAGCGTAATGCAGAAATGACAGACTGGACTGGCCTGCCTAATCTCGTCTGCTTGACCCGTAGAAGTTTTCTCCTTATGTTTTTGAATGATGAGCTCTCCTCCTGCGTGGAATGCAGGGGCGCGTAGATACCAGTTAGTTCACTGGTTCGAAGGCGTTGGAAGAGTTCCGGATGAATATTGACTCTGAGGTTCCTGGCGAGAACCCGTAAGTATAACGTCCACAGAGTTCAATATGTCCTATGTTCACTCTTGCCCCATTCCCTTCTTGTGTTGCAGCTGGGTCCAAGAGAACATTGTCTTGTGGCAGCTGATGGCGTTCAGGTAAGAGTCTGTATTACCCAACACTGTCCGGTAAAAGATGCGTGTATTTAACTTGTTGTTTTCTCTCTCCTTACAGGTGCGGCGTAAGAAGTTGCAGGATGTTAAAGAATAATGCCTCCGGTGGTAAATCAGGTAAGTCTATGGTGGTAAAAAGAGATTGTATTTGTTGGCTCTCTCGGCTCACCTTATATTTCTTTGTCCCCTAGATGCTGGAGTTCGGCGAGGAAAATGATGGAGGCAGCGCCGAATCAAAAAATGCTGTGAGGACTGG
This sequence comes from Ambystoma mexicanum, assembly GCF_040938575.1. Taxonomy (NCBI): domain Eukaryota; kingdom Metazoa; phylum Chordata; class Amphibia; order Caudata; family Ambystomatidae; genus Ambystoma; species Ambystoma mexicanum. The sequence goes on along the minus strand of NC_090923.1, from coordinate 1,119,489,945 downwards.
TGAGTATGGCGCGGCGCTGCAGCTGGTGATGTGACGCGTGCAGAAATAATGTCCTTTCCAAGTTCGAAGACGTGATGGATCCGGAATCAGGTAAGGAATTAAAATAATGTCCGTGTTCTAACCTTTCCTTCTTCTTTCCTCTTTTTCTAGGAGCTCTGGATTTGAGGTGGGCGTGGCAGAAGACTGGATGCTGACTGCAGGCACGGTGAGCGTTACGCTGCTGGATGCAGAATAACGCGAAGCATGTGCTGCTGTTCGGGCGTGGTTTAAATAGCCTTCAAAGTAGTCCCAGGTAAGAAGTTCCCCCAGAACCACACCCGAGTAAAAAAATAGTCCCTGAAGTAAAGTAGTCCCATTATGGCGCCAGGACTGATTTCCTCTATGAGCCTGGTGCCAATGCTTTTAGTAAGCACCTGGATGCCTGCTTCTGGGGCTGATGGGCTTGGTCCGGATGCCCGGGGGTAGGCATCATGACAGTTATGTTATGTTAAACGTATTTGTATAGCGCACCGTCACCAACGGAATTGGTCACTAGGTGCTCTGGCAGATCTGCAACCAAGAGGAGGGCGGGTAGGGTTAGTCGGGTGGAGAGGGAGGAGGAGAGTGGGAGAAGTGGTGTGCTGTTGGCGGCTTCAGTTCGGTATACACCGTGCGCTGAGCTTCAGTGCAAGTATCGGACCGGGCGAGACCTTGTGTGCTGTTGGTGCTGTTTATGTGTTGTTTGTATGGTGTTGATGCAGTGTTGTAAAGTGCGTGCGGATTGCTGGGTGAGAGATGGTTGTGTGAGTTTTGGGTGGGTTGGGAATGCAAAGAGTTGAAAGTAGAGTTGGTGGGTTCTGTATCCTGGTTCTAATTTCAGTTTTATTCCTGTGGGTGGGGTTGTTACTGATTTATTATTGGCTGTCTGGCTGTAGCGTGTGATGGTGCAACGCAGTCCCAGCTGTATTCAATGAGCATTGTATAGTGTGGTTAGAGATGCCTAATTCCTATCCCTCTATTGTGGGAGCTGAGGAAGGGTGTTCCCTGTTCCCTTGTTATCTATTGTGACATTGATCTGTTGGCCCTAGGTGTGGTTCAGGGCTAGGGTGCTATTGATGAGTCGTCCTAGTACTCCCGTCTTGGTCAGCCTATGGATTCAGTTTTTAGTGTACTCCTATCATGGCTATCTCTCAGTTAGTCGTTTGGAATGTCGAGGGGTATTTTCCTTAAAATCTATTATTCAATTGTTGCGTGTGTGAAGGCGCAGCACATTCCCAGCTGTATCCTAATGGGCTTTGTATAATGTGATTGGTTATGTTTATTCCTCACCCTCTGGTTTCTGAGCTAGAGGTTGAGTGTTCCCTATTGTTTGAGGACGCTATTGGTGATTCGTCCTAGTACTTCCGTTTTGGCCTTGCTATGTATTCGGTCTTTAGTTTCCTATCATGGCTATCTCTCGTTTAGTCGTTCGCTATGTCGTAGAGTGTCTTCCTTAGAATCTATTCCCAGTTGATTGCTTAGTATGAGTCGGGGTCTGTCTCTTCCTTCATTGTTGTTTCAGTTGTGTGTGTGTCCCTGTGGGCGGTCTTCTTGTTATGAAGTGAAGAGCCAAGTTTTGAGTAGTTTCCTGAATAGAAGATGGTTTCTTGTGTTGCGTATGTTCTTTGGTAGGTCATTCCAAGTTTTTGGCGGCAGGTGAGAGAAAGATGATTGTCTGAGTTTTCCTTTATTTTAGGGTTTCGGTTCAAGGCGGATGTCGTTGCCTGATCTCAGCGTTCTTGTTGGTTGATGTAGGTGCAATTTGTCTCTCAGGAACTCGGGTCCTTGTTTGTGTACTGCTCTGTGTGCGATGCGCATTGTTTTTAATTTTATTAGTTGTTTTATTGGTAGCCAATGTAGTGTTTTTAGCGCAGGTGTGATGTGTTCTCTTCCGGGTAGTTTGAGAAGCAATTTGGCTACCGCATTTTGTATGTCATTTATTTAGAAGTCGTAGGCATACTGAAGTATAGGCTATTGGCATAGTCTAGTATGGACATGACATGAGCGATGATGGTGGTTGTTTTGTTGGCATAGGAACGGTAGGATCCTTTTTGCCGCTCACAGGAGAAAGAGGCATTTCTTGAGTAGAGCGTTTACTTGTGGCTCTAGCGTGAGATTATTGTCCATCAGGAACCCCAGGTTTTCTTAAAGTCGGCAAAGGTCCTGGGGTTGTTTCTGAGTTCCCTTTGCCAAGGGATAAAGTGGTTTTCTCCTCCATTTTTTGTGACGATCATTATTTCTGTTTTGCCTGTGTTGATTTTGAGGTAGTTAGAGTTCATCCAGTTGAATACATCACAAAGGCAGTTTTCTAGCATCGAGTTTATTTCTGTAGTGTCTTGTATTCTGAAGATTATTTGTGTGTCGTCAGCGTAGTTGTAGCAGGTGAGGCCGTGACTTTTGATCATTTTGATTAGTAGAGATAGGGAGATTTTGAATAATAACGGGGGGAGAAGGATGATCCTTGGGGTACTCCACATGTTGAGTCTTTCGGGTTGGATCTGAAAGGTTTCATCCATATGGTTTCCGTTCTGTTTGTTAGGAGGGATTTGATCCACATTAGGGCGGTGTCTTTTATTCCGAGTCCTTCAAGTCTCGTTATGAGGATGTCATGATTAACTGTGTTGAATGCTGCAGATAGGTCTAGAAGTATTAAGGCAGTACTGTTTTATTTTTAGGTCATCCCAAATTGAGAGGAGAGCAGATTCTGTTCCTCTCATTGGTCTGAAACCAACTTGTAAGAAAAGTGTACAGAACACAGGGGCACATCTTTATTAAATAGAGGCAATTTGATAAAGAAATCTAACAAGGATAATAAATATTTTAAAGTTTTTTGAGGTGCGGGGGAAAATAAACTCAACCTTGGCATCTAGGTTGGATACATAAGAGTGGTTGTTCCCAAAGAATCGGGAACTCCCATCCCTTGCTGCACACTATCTGCTATCTGTGAATACAGGTCAATAACTTAACAAGGTAATAGGCAATTTACACAAATAGTTTGAGAACATTTTACAGTCAATGTTTAAGACAGTAAAACAGTATGGTAAAATAGCCATCTCACAAATCAAGTTATATCAAAAAATTCAAATTTTTATTGTACACAGTTCAGCCCAACACGTTTCGAGTTTACACTCTTCTTCAGGGGCAATAGCACAATTCCTCAAGTTTCTAAAAAAAACTAAGAAATATGTACTCTAGAACAAATCCTCTAGTGCATTTTTAGATCACAGTTATTAAACTTAGTTGGGCATTTTGTGGATATTAGTGATATGATCAAAAACAAGAAGATTCATATAGTAATCTAATATTCAGGTTTGAAACCTAATTAGTCCTTTTTTTAAAAAAAAATAGGGCAATCATGGATACCTGAATCAACCAGAGATATTGGTAGTACAATCAATACAAAAAGGGTCAAATGACTCATTTAGTAATCTGCATTTAAGACTAAGAAGACCTTTGAAACAGGATAGTAATGGAAATCTACATCAACCAGTGATAGAGGTTGTAATCGTTTGAGGAAGAAGAGTCCTAAGTCAAAAATCAACCATTATTAGAGGGGGAGTCACCCTAAGAAGGATAAATAAGTCATCAATCACTGTGGACTGATAATGAGCAATTCAGCAAGCAGGCTCCCACCAGATCCCTGAGGGCCTTAAAACAACTGCAAAAGGGCTCCTTGAGTCAGTCCTGGCACCTTTGGCACCAGGCTCATATGTAGGAAGGAAGGGCTGTTCAAACTAGGTCCCATTTATGTACATGGGCCTTTAAATCCAATATGGAAGCACCCACACAGTCTAGTTCTAAGAACCAAGCCATGCGGTCTAGTGTTTTGGGTGTGGCAGGCCTGGAACTACTTTCCCTGGTACTACTTTACCTGGGCTATATAAAGCACACCCTGACTGCAGAACATGCTTCATGTTATTCTGCAACCAGCAGCGTGACGCTCACCGTGTCCAACTCCTGGTCTTCAGCCTCTTCCTGTAATCCTGCAAGAACAAGATTATTCTGTCTTACCTGAGAAAACATCATACAGCACTCAGCATCACAACTGGGCTGCAATCTGTGGAAACCGAGAGAAGAAGAAACATCACTCACCTGTGAGTACTAGCTTAAGGACTTCCGGCGAACCGCTACCACAGCTGCCGTTCGAACATCGCGACCTTCAATAACGCGAAAGGGAAAAACAATATTAGAACACGCTCTTCCAAAACATTGAATTCCGTCAGTCTTACCTGAATTCCATTGCGCTATGCCACGCTTCCATCCGGAGCACCCCAGCAACATCTGCAAAGAAAAAGAGACATATTCAGGTTCGCTTTCAATATTAAACAACCGCACAGCACTGTACAACCTTAACAGATTCTGGGGGCCTGTTTTTCATCGCGCTCACATCCACTCGCAGCACCACATCGGCCTGTGAGGAGAAGAAGAAAACACAGGTTACCTTCAAAAGACAATGAAGGCGCTGAGCTTTGCGCTTTCTCTTACCTAGAAACGTGCCTCTCCATCCGGCACGCCAACATCAAGACCTTCGCACCTGAGAAGGAGATAAAGACATTAACGAATTCCCACCATAAACAGAACAAAGACTTACAATTAACAAACCTACCTGCCTACCAGCAGATTCAGGGTCACAACAGGCCTGGGCCCAAGGAAGGCGTACTGCACCAGTGAAGCAACTCGGGCAGCTCGCCAACAAACATCAAGTCACCCTGTACAAGAAACGCAGGACGGATAGCTCACCCTACAAATAACTAAGGTGAGAAAAGAATCCAGTGGGAAGGGAATCGGTCAGAGGGAGGTGGGAGATTCACCCATTAGAAACAGTTATCACAAATCCTCCCTTCTGTAATTGCAGATTCATTATTCAGCACTGGGCAACTACGCATCCAGGGTTCCAGATCTCAGAGCCTTCCAGACGCCACCGGGGATATCAGGTGAGCGTAAAAACTACCAATAACTCTGGTTGATTCAGGTATCCATGATTGCCCTTTTTAAAAAAAAGGGACTAATTAGGTTTCAAACTTGAATATTAGATTACTATATGAATCTTCTTGTTTTTTATTGTATCCCTAATGCCCACAAAATGTCCAACTAAGTTTAATAACTGTGATCTAAAAATGCACTAGAGGACTTGTTGCAATATGCTATTCTAAGATGTACATATTTCTTAGTTTTTTTAGAAACTTGAGGAATTGTGCTATTGCCCCTGAAGAAGAGTGTAAACTCGAAACGCGTTGGGCTGAACTGTGTACAATAAAAATTTGAATTTTTTGATATAATTTGGTTTGTGAGATGGCTATTTTACCATACTGTCTTACTGTCTTAAACATTGACTGTAAAATGTTATCAAACTATTTGTGTAAATTGCCTATTACCTTGGTCTGCTAGGTCATTGCATAGTTTCGTCAAAGGAGTTGGTGTGTTGTTGCAGCCCGGTGGATTTTTTATTTAATTTACGATTCTGAAGAGTTATTTTTGGGTGTTTGGTGCTTCGAAGATTCGGTTGTTGTAGTGTTTCCTCTTCGCTTTTTGTATTTCCCTTTTGTATGCACGATTGTGTTGCAGGAATTTCAGCTTCTTCGCAGTGTCCTTCTTTGTTCTCCAATCTAGTTCTAGTCTTTGTTTTTTTCTTTTCATGGTGCTGAGTAGTGGGGTGAACCATTTTGCCATTGCTCTTTTATGAGAAGGAGTGAAAGGTTTTTCTTTGGCGATGTTGTCGATAGTTGTTACAATCCAGGAGTGGAGCAGGGCTATTTTTTTGTACAGGTCAGCTTCTTCCAAAAATGTTGGTTGCGGTTTGCTGAGTTCTAGGAGTTCAATTAGGTTGGAGTTTTTGATGGTTCTCCAGTTTCTTTTCATGGTGGTCGATGGTTTGTCTTGTTGCCTATTTACTGGAGTGGTCATTTTGATTACGAAGGGAATAATGAGTTGGTCGCTAATTTGAATTGGGGGTGCCGTGGTAAGAAGTTCTTTGTTCGCAAAAATTGCGTCCAGTGTATGCCCTGCCGAGTGGGTTGCTCCTTTGACTAGTTGTTGTAGATTCATTGCTGCTAGTTGGCTGGTTAGAGATTTTTGTGTGGTTGTGGTTTTTTCTTCAAACCAGATGTTGAAATCTCTGAGGACAATCAGGTGGTTGTGTTTGATGGCTAGGATGGTGATTGCTTCTGTGAGGTCTGTGAAGGTTGCATTGTAGGTTGGTGGTCAGTATATCAGTCTATCAAAATATGTTTTTTTGGTTTCCACTCAACCTGTTCTTGAAAGCCTGGAAAATTGCGAATTCAGCACAGCAAACCATTTGTACCTAGTTCTTACAAGGAAAAAACCACAGGCTTCTTTGTACATCATTTTATTGGCATTTTCTGAAAAATAAAAAAATTCTCTCCCTTTTCGTTTATTTTCTCTCACTCCCCTACAGCAAACTATGATTCCTTGGTGGTGTTACAACCACCTACATGTGGGAAAAAAGGGGCCAAAGTTGACAGAGATATCTCATGTACCAAAAAAGTTACAAGGGATTGAATGTCGACATATCGAAATCACCCAAAAAAACCTGTCATTTAAGGGGTTAAAACCACCAGAAATGTTGCCGTTTGTGCAAAATCCAGTAAATGTGTTTTGCCATACCTAAGGAGATATCCTGACTCTAAGTGGCGTGCCGGATTCCTGCGCTTTCACCTCAATTTGGTTCAACCGAAAGAAACACCGAGAATATGGCAACATTTTGATCCGAAAGAAGGAGAATATAATCTCTTTGGTGAAGGTTCCATTCAGGATATCAGACATCTCCTGATAACCTGCTCAGCCACAAAATTAGCATGCAAGAAATATTTCTCCAAATTTGTCCATGATAACGATTGGCTAGAAACTCATGAATTCTGGCAAAGACTCTCAGAGGGCAAGGAGATCTCCTTAGCCATAGAATTGTTAAAATTATTGAATGAATTACATCTCATTGAAATGTCCTTGTTCAAAGTAAATTAACCTGAAATGTATGAGCAACTGCCAAATTATTAAGTTTTAGTTTATTGTCTACACATATTTCTCTATTCTTTTAAAATGAAATGTATTGAATGCAACGATAAACACACCATTTTGTTATTTTTAATGTATTTGTGTAAACCTTTTGAGAAACTGTGTAAAAAGTCTTTACATGACTAATAACACAATAAAAATAACTAAAAAATAGCATCAGTGCCCAGCATTGTCACCTTACAAATTACTGTTATTTATGCAAATGGATAAATACCCCTGCCCTACAGGCTACTAGCTAGGGCCATCAGGTTTGCGAATAACAATGATCCAGCCCAGGATGCAGAGACCCTCGCCAGTGCACCCCGTGGTTGGTTATTATATTCTAACTTCTGTGTTGTGTGCCTAATAGTATTTGTATTTGCAGCATTTCTGCACTTAGTTTTGCTTTGATTCACCGCCTCAAGGCCTGTTTCCTTGTTACCTGTGCCCCCCCCTTCCCGTCCGCCCATTGAGTCCCTGATTGGCCATCCAGCCCAATTGCAGGCCTTGTACAACCAAACCAGGGTCTTTCTACCTCAGCAGATGTCACTGAAGCCACTTTAGCTCCAGTTTCTGCACAGGTAACTTCTTGGGTCTGCCACCGTTTGTGACTGTGTTGTGGGCCTAATAGTATTTGTATTTGCAGCATTTTTGCACTTTGATGTGCTTTGATTGAGCCCCTCAACGCCTGCTACCTTGTTAGCTGTGTTGCCCCTCCAGTCCCGCCTGCCCACTGAGTCCCTGATTGGCCATAAAGCCCATTGCAGGCCTTTTCAAACTCCATTTACTGCTGAGCCTCAAATTTGAATATTTCTTTGTTGGTTGTTCACCATGGGTTATTCGCCATCTAGGTGGTTCGCCATTTCCTGCTGTACCTCGAGTTCAGGCGGCTTGCTATCCAGTGATATATTTCAAACTTAGGTGTTTCTCCCACTGCTCAAGTTCTCAAATATAGGTGACTCTCAGTTTGCGAGACCAGCCAATTACCTTTCGGAGACCCAGGAAAGCGGCATCGAAGATAAACTCTGTCCAAGTTTGAGTTATGTATAAATCGCACCACGTCTGTGGACGCATGCCGCAGGCACGGCTCCACATCCATGCACTCTAGAATGCAGCTATGGCTACGACAAATCTGGTCTAGCTGCTCACATAACCGTCCGCACTGAAACCCCTGACATGCCTCAACACCTCTGCCATTAGTACGCAGCGACAACCGAGGATAAATTCAAGTCTAGCTGGGCACACATCGAGTCTCCTGCACTAGCAATCTGCCTCAGCTGCCAACATCACCCTCCCACAGGCCTGACCTCTGGGTTGCTAATTGGAGCCTAGACAGCCCTGCCGAGTCCTAATCGTGGAAGAATACACAAACTATACTCTTAGAATTCTCCCATACCTGGACTTCGTTCCACGAGGGCATTCCAACCACAAATCGCATTGAGGCCATACAAATGGGGAAACTGTGCTATATAAATGACGACTACAATACAATACAAAACAACAGCACTATGACTGACTGGTAAAATAATAAAGTTGCCAAAATACCACAACCTAACAAAGCTGGGATCATAAATAAGTGCCAAGGCTCATACACAAGTGCCAGGGCCGAGCCCTGCCAAGTCCCCACAGAAATGAAGCACTGAAACTAGGGCAGACAATTTATACAGTGGGGCAATGGTTTATCTAAGGCGCGTAGGGGCAAAATACAGTCGAACAACAACCATTCATACAGTGAAGCAACAGTTACTCAAGACTGTTAAGGGGCAACACACAGTGGCACAACAAATAAACTAGGACAAACAATTCATACAGTTTGGGAACAGACTATTTAGAATGTTAAAGATAAGTTAACAATGATACTATGGTAAGCAATTCACACAGTAGGCCAACAATTATTTTATTTTTTTAATTTTTTTTTATTTTGATATAGCTGAATAAATCAACTTTTCAAAATCACTGACAAGTAAAAAATAACAATTTCATTAAACACAATAAGATCAAACATGATACAGAAAGAGAAGGTTTGCAAGTTAGAGTACATAAAATGAGATAAAAAAAGGAGCAATTAAATGAATAACTAAAATGGGTAACAGAAACAAAACAAGGCCAACTTATTGATAATTAATTCTGAATTAAAAAACCACTCTATAATGTACTAGCAATATGACAAAATTAGGTATGTATCTCTTCAGGTAAAACAGCTTCTAAAAAATGTACCAAGGCCTTTATAACCGAGAATCTGACACTCTTAACTTAAATAAAATGCTCCATATCTCATTGTCATCCTTTGTCATCATTTTCCATATACAAACTCAACAAATTGTTACAAAATTTCTAAGCCAACAATTACTTAGTGGTTGTATACTAGGTGCAAAGCATAATAAAGCGGCTTCCCTTACCTGTGTTAAAGTGCAGAATGGTAAACCAAAGTTTATTAAAGGGGGTGTGAGAAAACTGCCTGCTCCAAATCTGCCTTTGCAATATCAATTTATAGAAAAACGGTCTGTGCAAAAAATGCATTTGCAGAAATATGCTTAAAAGCAGACTGCACAAAAGGTGTCAATTTTCAAGTATACAGCATGTATTTATTAACTGTTTTATAATACAGCACATGCAGTACCGTACCAGAACCCAGGGCAAACAACGGTTAATGGTAGGAGGAATATTTCATCCTCCATCTGCTCCATTCATTTCTGTCCCCCTTCCGCTCCTTTGGTTTTGTCCATGGTCAAACCGTTCTTGCTTTACTGTTCTTTTTCGTGGGTGTCGTTTCCTTCTTTCTCTTCTTGAAGTTTTACGCTTTTTCCTCCTCCCTGGTTTTATGCAGTGTTTTCTTTGGTGTTTTGCAATTCTTGTGATGTCCAATAATGTTCCATGATTATGATGAGCTGCAGCATTTGAGCAGCTTTGTGTAACAATGTCGTATTGTCATCAACACACCTGAGCCAGCAGGTAAGTTATATGGGTTTATTAGTCATGTAGTACAGCACGAAACACCGGCACATCCTTGCCAGCCAGCTCTCTATCTCCAACTGTCCCCCATGGAACACACATTCAGATGACAACACTCTAATCACAGTGACCTCACCACATTCCACTGACATCACCACTGCAGGGAAGCCACAGGAGGAAAGACACTCATTATAACACTTTGCTATTTTTAGATAGTGTCTGTTTGCCCCCTTGTGCGACACATCTTTATCCAGTCAGTTGCTTTGATCTTGTATGTTGTGACTTTCATAGAATCCTTATTCACTTTCCTCTGTGTGTCCTTGACCCTGTTGCTCATGTCTTCCATGTCTATTTCCTCAAGTCTACTTTCTCTTTATCCAGGGGGCTGATATGCCGGTTTACACAGCCCTTTCTCGCAACAAATCAAACGGTGACACGTATCCGACGTTGTTTAGAATGTGGGCAACAACTACATTGTGGACTTCTTTTACACAGACCAAATCGCTAATCAACGGTGCTTGGGGCGATATAAGGCTGCTGTGATATGGTGGGAACCCATACAATGGGGAGTTACACTGGCACCTGGCACTCGGAATCCGGAGGACATTTCACCGAATCACGTGACGGTAATACAGTTTGCAGGTATCCTGTCAGATTTACCGCCAGGATACCGGAAAACTTGTAATGAGGCCCATTGTCTTTTCTCAATACTTTTGGCAATACTGTCTTGGCATAATATACTGCAATTGATTACCTCGCTTACCCTCTTCCCAGAGAGTACCCTTGCTTCCCTCTCTGAGAGTGTATGCTTTTCCCACTGTTCCCAACTCTCCCTCTGTCAAGGGTCACTCTACTGCAAGCCTTCTCAGTGATCTCTTTCTCCTTTGTTTCCTTCTTTGACCTCGCAATGCCCTCTGCTCTCTTCTTCCTAATATTGTCATCGTTTCCTCTGGTTTTCAAGATGATACCTCTAACTTCATCTGTCAAAATGATACTCACCTTGCTCTCTTCACAAACTAACTTTTCCTCTCTCTAAGTACTCCAAAGCTCTCTCCTAATTCACAGACTTTCTTCCTTCTCGGGTGGTCCCCTTTATGTTCTTGTTCTCTTCTCTCTGATACCCTTCCCCCCCTCTTCACAAATAATCACTGCTCCTCTCTCTATAAACTTCAAACCTCCCTTCTGTTCCACTTTTGTTTAAACTTCCCTTGTAGTATCCCTTGACTCTCCCTTCAAGATGGTACCCTTCAGTTTGAAACGGCCACTACTCCCTTCTTTACTCTTTCTTTCTTTCTAACAGGAACAATTCATTCTCACTTGCTTCTCTGGGACTCGCCCCACAGCATGGCCTGCCTCTATCAGCACTCTTCCGTGTTTGTCTAATTCTTTGCACTCTCCAAAGTCCTGGTCACCAATGATCTAATGTTCTCCAATAGATGGGCGAGAATCACCTTCTGTTTTATTTATTTATTTATTTTTAATGCGCCAAAAACCCACAAGCATCAGGAGCGCACACAGAGACTCAGGACAATACAATAATCACAAGACATCACAGAGAAGAGCCAACATCAAGTATAAAATCTTACTCAAACAGGAGAGTTTTAAAGCGTTTCCAAAATGAGAGCAAGCCGTTTTCTTGACTAAGGCTCAGAGGTAAGCAATTTCAAGCCCTATGCCCCAAGAATGAAAAAGACCTACCGTTACCATTGGCACGATTTATTCATGGGCATGAAAGCAGCCAGGCCTCTGTCGACCTCAATGCTTTTTTTAGGCTCGTAATTAATCTGTCTGTCCTTAAGGTAGACAGGGCATTGCCATGGACACATTTGTGAGTCAGGATAAGGATTTTAAACTGGACCCGAGCAGCTACTGGCAGCCAGTACAGTTCTTGGGCCTCATTCCGAGGTTGGCGGTAAGGGGTTAATGGCGCCGGTAATGGTGCCGTTAACCCCTTACTGCCACATTACGAGGTCCTTTAGCGGGTCCAGCTAAGGGCGACTGGTTTTTACCAGGCGCCCTTAGTGGGAGCAGTTAAAGGACCAGCATGCTAACAACGGGCCCGTTGTTAACGGGCCCGTTGTTAGCATGGTGCCCATTCCCATTGAGCCCTAAGGGGGCTCGAATGGGAATGGGGATGGGTTCCCTGAATGGGGAAATACCGGGTCCTCCAAGGTTGGAATGGCCCGGTAATTCCCCATTCAGGGAAACCGGACCCGGTATGCGGTAAGTGCACAGCCATGGTGCTAATACCGCCATGGCTACCTCCAACCTCGTAATGACCCCCCTTGTCTTATGTGGGATATGTGTATTTTTCGGGGCAAATTTTTAGCAATGCGAACTGTGTCATGATGCCTACCCCCGGAGCACCAGGCCAGGCCCAGCACCCCCGGGAGCAGGCATCACGCCCCCGGGTAAAAGCCCAGCGGCCCTTTATAGGGGCTCTTTGGACTCTTCCTGGCACCGTTGGCGCCAGGCTCATGTTGGACATCAGTCCTGGCGCCATAGGCGCCAGGCTCATAAGGGGAAGTGTTTGGTGCACTTACCTGAAGCAGACCATGCTGCACACTCACCTGATGCAGACCATGCTGCATGAAGAACCAAGCCAAATGAGGCTTAGGAGGGACTATTTTTCTGAAGGAACTATTTTGTTACTTGGGTGGGGCTGTGGAAGAATACTCACCTGGAACTTCTTCCAAAGCTATTTAAGCCACGCCCGGACAGCCGTGTCTGCTCCTGCACCTGTACTCCAGCCACGCCTGCCTCGAACCTGGAACACCTGTAAGGGAATAAGAGAAGAGAAAGGTGAAAACCAAGAACTATTTCAACCTTCTTACCTGCATCCGGAATCTTCACGCCAGCATTCCTGAAGGAAGACTTCCATTTAAAAGCACCGCGTTGCTTGCTGCAGCGCCGCGCTTCACTCACCTGTTCCCGAGACGCCGCCCGGCTCCATCGCGGCTCTCAGCACCGGTCGCCACATCTCTGCACCTAGGGGAGAGAAGAAGAGACAAAAGGTGAGCAAGGGAACACAAGAGGAAAGCTGAATTTTCAGCCATAATACTTACCGGCTTTTTTTGGTGAACCATTCCACATCTCGGGTCGGCGCCGCATCTTTGGCAGGTACCGCACCCCGGCCCCTATGGGGAAAGGACAAAAGACATTACTGGGGAATTATTAAGACATTTAGAGGGGTCGCCCTCATCACTAACTCACCTGATTTTACCACCGGCAATTTAACCCCTCAACGCATCGCCTTTCAGCACCTGAAATAAAGGACAGAAAAAACAACATAAAAGGAGGCTCACACTTGAACTTTGCATCTTCATACTTACGGCGTATCGCTCAGAAAAGTCAAGTGGATGTGCCAGTGCCATTCTGAAAACCAGTGAAGTAACTGGACGAATGCGCGCCCCTGCACCAGAAGCAGGATGGAGAGTTCATCCTTCCAAACCATAAGGTGAACTTAAACCGGGGGTTTTGGAGGAAGTCAGAGAAGAACGAAGCGGGAAAGGGGGGAGCAAGCACACTATTCAGCAGACAGTTAATCCCCTTTCTCATCTGCAGAAGGATATTCCTACGGGCCAGACAAGCAAGATTTGGGGGTCCTGTTCAATCGGTGGTCCGAATTCTGCGCATCACGCTTGAAGAGGTCACAGCAACCCAGACCAGCGCCTCCGTGGGAGCCAGGAACGCGAAGCCTTCCTACAAATTCCTCCCACCCAGGCGCTATGGAAACTTCCGAGACTGACCAGTTGGCCCAACTACTGGGGGAATTACGGGCCGAAGTACACGCCGCTCGTCAAGAGACTAATGCTCTCAGGAGGAAAGTCATTGTAACAAAGGAAAGAGCTGATGACCTGGCTAGACAGCTTTTGCAAGGTCAAGCTGGACAAACTCCTTTACCTGGTTCCGGAGGGAACCCCGCTCCTGTGCTTTCCAGTAACCCGGTGCAGATTAATCTACCTGGAAACCTGCCGCTGGCCCCACCCGAACGCTTTGCTGGGGACCCCAAACGATTCGCCGTATTTATGAATCAGTGTCGTTTGCATTTCCTGTGCAGACCTGGGGCCTTCCCCAATGACCAGACCAAGGTAGCCTTTGTATTGTCATATCTCAGCGGCAGTGCTGCCGATTGGTCAGTTCCACTGGTAACTCAAGATGACCCGATTCTTCGTGATTTTCAAGGATTTCAAGCAAGCATGGAAAGGTTATTTGCTTGTCACTCCCAGGGGCAGGCTCTAGATGACGAACTTCTATCTCTGCGACAGGGCAATCAAGACCTCCTTTCCTACATTGCAACCTTTAATAGACTAATTGTGGCAACTGGGTGGCCAGAGGATAAAAGAATCACGTTATTTTATCGAGGTCTACGCAGAGAACTTAAAGATGTCCTGGCCCAAGTTGTAAATCCGCCCCAAGAATGCTCAGAATATATAGACTTAGTGGTCCAATTGGATCACAGACTGTAAAACAGAAAAGCAGATCGGCCCAAGTTTGAGACCCGGGTGTTAGTCAAGACCCACGCTAACCTCAAGGGGGCTGAAGCCTCTGAGCCAATGCAAATCGAAGGAGTTAAAGGACCTTTAACGCAAAAGGAACGTGAAAGAAGACGGCAGATGCACTTATGTCTTTATTGTGGATCCTCTGGACACTATCTACGAGATTGCCCGCAAGGCCGCCCAGGAAGGTGGTAGGAGCCGCTGATAAAATCCATGAAACCTATGTATCGGGAAACGACCCCGCCCGACAAGCGTAGGGGTCCGCTTGCCGAGCTTGAAAACGAACTCTCAGACCTCGCATTTCACTGTGCCAATGGTCCTCGTGGATCCGGAACAGCCTAAGCGGTTGCATGCCATAAAGGCATACATCGATAGTGGGGCTATAGGAAACTACGTGGATCGTGAATTGGTCTCCAGGATTAACCTTCCCCTGCGTCCTAAAACCAGCAAAGATGTCATCACCACAGTTGATGGAACCGAAATTGCCTCGGGACCGGTAACACATTCCACAGCTGAGGTGACACTTGTAGGTCCGGACGGCCATCGGGAGGCAGTTGTGTTTGATGTAATCAAGGCTCCACAGTTTCAGGTTATTCTCTGAATCCCTTGGTTAGAGACACATAATCCTCGAATTGATTGGCGAGCGAAGAGAATAACCTTTCCGGTGTGTGCACGAACCTGCTACCCAGAAAATCTGAAGATCAGTCTAGCATCAGTAACCTCTGTCTCCATGCAACTACCTCCGGAATACCAAGACTTTCAGGACGTCTTCCAAAAGGAACAGGCCAACACGTTACCTCCTCACAGATCGTACGATTGCCAAATCGATCTGGTGCCCGGTGCACAACCCCCTTGTAGCAGGATTTATGCCCTTACTGAGCCAGAGAATCTACATTTGAGACAATATTTAGATCAATACCTAGCCAATGGTTTCATTCGCCCGTCTAAGTCTCCGGCATCCTCGGCTTTGTTCTTCGTGCCATAAAAAGAAGGCGACCTTAGAACTTGTATCGATTACCGCGAATTGAACCAGATAACTGTTAAAAATCATTACCCTCTGTGATGCTGGAAATGCATCAGAGGGACAGGGCCTCTGAATCCTTGTCCTTTACTGCTTTTTATCGTGTGTTCTGTCGTGTTTTCTGCCCAGGAGTCCATGTGGGACTCCTGGCAGTGCAGCTCTCTCTTTTGGTTTGGTGAACAGACCCATGGGATACCCTTATGGCACCCATGGGTAGGGGTACAACCCTGTGCCCCTAGTGTATGTTTTTGGGCACCTGTGGGTGGCCCACAGAGCAGGGTATGGGCTGGTGGCAGCTCCATGCTGAATTTGACAGGTGCTCTGGGTGTCCTCCATTTTGGGATACACAGGCCCTGCCATTGGGATCAGTTGATTCCTGATAGGAAAAAAGATGGCCCCTGTGGCCTCTTGCTTTCTATTGCCTGTTACCTTGTTTTCCCAAAGTCCTGGGAAGCCCTGACTCTGTCCCTT
Organism: Ambystoma mexicanum; assembly: GCF_040938575.1. Taxonomy (NCBI): domain Eukaryota; kingdom Metazoa; phylum Chordata; class Amphibia; order Caudata; family Ambystomatidae; genus Ambystoma; species Ambystoma mexicanum. Next base: position 1,119,473,973 of record NC_090923.1, on the reverse strand, counting down.
CCCCCTGACTGGCTGTTGGGTGGAAGTTCCATATATGGTGTTGTTGTGAAGGCCCAGCTAGACTGACTGGAGCCTTCCCAGTGACTGTATGTTGTGGGTACCTCCTGTGCGTGGGACCTGGGTGAATGGAGTGTGTGACCAATATACACTCCTTGTTGTGGTTGTCTGGTTTCTGGCATGAGAGACAAAGACTGAGACAGCCCTGCCCGAAACTGGCCTGAATGCAGTGTGTAGTGTTGAATGGCTGGGTACTTGTCCCAATCCACATTCCTTGTTGTGAGTATCTGAAAGGGAGGAGTGTGGCCTGAATGCACTGTGTGCCTGATTGGCTGACTGACTGCATGAATGCCCTTCTGTATGATTGGCTGCTGAGTGTGTGCCAGCAGTGTGGATGAGAGACAGAATAGTATATCTGGGGACCTCTCACCACTAGTAATTGTTCAGAAGCGTTCAGAAGCTGAGTCTCCACTCTAAGAGTAACTGGAACTGCTGATCCTCGACGCCCAGCTGGAAGAAGAAGACTTGCTGTTGCACTTGCTTCGACCGATCTGAAAGCTGCTGAATTCGTCGAGGACTGACCCGAGAGAGGACCTGGTAAGGCGCCCTCTTCCCGTGCTCCGCGGGATCATCGAGCACCGCTACATCTTCGCCAAAGCGCCCTGGAAGTCAGACCCTCGAAAGGCTGCCGACCCGAGACGGGACCGCCGAGGAGATCGAAGTGAAGCACCCGGACATCGCCGCCGTCGAAGTCCATTGCCGTCGACCAGGGTTCGCAGGTCTGTGTAACCGCTGGAGGCCCGTCGAAGTTGTGTTGCCCAGCTGTGGGAGCCACTTGACGCCGTGCCGCCGACGACCGGAGCCGTCCGCTCCTTGCCTAAGAACAGTTGAATCGAAGGACTCCCTCGTCTGCACCGTCGGCCGCTTTATCCTGCCGGAGAAAGTCGAGGACGACCAACGCGCCGAGGAGAAACCTGCTGGTGGGTTTCCCGCCACCCGAAGACCACAAAGACTCGAACGACTCGACGCCCTTGCTGGGCCCCCGTCTTCACAATCTTTGCGGTCCAGAACAATTATCATCGAGGTGCCCCGCACGCCTCTGCCTTGCAGGACGCCAACGCTTCGTCGTCGACGAGCACCGCTTGGATCGAAGCTGCCGCCTCATTGACGCCATTCTACCCTGTTTGTTGTCGGACGTTCGACGCCCCGTGTCTCCCGCTTGAAAGGGAAGGCATTCAAGAAGGGCCGTCGATTCCCCGCCGCCGAACGCCGAGTTCCTCGACGCCTCTCGACGATCCGTGACTCCCGCTTGGAAGGGGGTCGCTCAAGAAGGATCTGTCGACGCCTCTTCGAAGAACTCGACTCCACCAGGTACATTGGGGGGGTAAAAACATTATAGGAGGGAATAAGACTTGCAGAACAATATATGGACTGGGCTTGTGCTATATCTTTATTTTACAGGTTGCCCAGGTGGGGGGATCTCCACACAGAACTGTGTCTAGTGGTAGGGGCCAGTATTCTGCCTATTGCTAACCATCTTATTTTCTCTCCTCTCTCTATTGCTGGTTTCGCTCTATTGATCTGTGTGACATTGTTACAGTATTGTTGATGCACTTTAATGAGATCTAATACAAAGGGTGGTACCACTTTAGAATTGTATATATATTGTATATATTTGCCATTGTTGATTTTCCTAAGTACAAAGTGAGTTATTATGATAAGTGTACATAACCTTGAATATTGATTATATAAAGACTGTGTTCTAACCAATACAGTGTGTGGACATTCCTTTGTGGGGGCTTGGGGACTACACTGTACTTAAGAACCAGCCTGCATCACCTCCTGAGAAGCTAGACCTTGATTGCTCGACCATAGCTACCGAATAAAGAATCTAGGCTGGGGTCCTCTGTGCCTCCCCTCTACCATATAGAGAGCAGAAGTACAGATCACCCCCTACTAGTCTTTACAGCTGGTGGCAGCGGTGGGATGCTTATGGTTTTAAGAATCAGTGTATAATTGTGCCACTTACAAAATATCTGCACTTTATTAAATTAAGATTTAGTTGTGTACAAGATAACTGCATTACAAACAATGGAGTCTATTGCAAATGGCAAATTGACTCGGATGAGCTTGGAGGCTCTCCAGAGTGCTTGTGAAGCCAGGGGGTTAGACTTTGTGGATAAGTCTAGGGCTGAGCTGATAGCTGCTCTGGTGGACTACCAGACTGATGGTGAAACTCTTGATGAGGGGGGCATTGCAACCAATGAGGACTCTGCCCCTGGGGTTTCTGCTGAATCTTTTTCTGGGAATGCCGCCATTCCTGCTGCCTCTGTTCCAAACCCCAGCAATTCCTTGGAGCTTGAGTTATTAAGGATGAAATTGGCCTTTGAATACCGCAAGTTGGAAATAGATGCTGAACTTAAGAAAGAGGAGTTGGCTCAACAAGTGGAGCTCAAGAATAGGGATCTTGAACTCAAGAGCCAGGACACTGAATGTCAGAGAATCCAGCTAGAGAAAGCTAGAGTGGAGACTTCAGCTAAAACCAGTGAGAGTGTCAGGTCCCCAGCCACCAAGTTTATGAAAGATTTGGTGGGTGTATTTGTGGAGGGTTCAGATATCCTCCAATGGATTGAAGCGTTTGAAATGGCTTGTGCGATTCATGATGTTGATAAAAGAGATTGGGCTAAGTGTTTGTTAAGCAGAGTGCCTCAAACTGGATATGACTGTATTCTGAAGCTGAGTGTGGAAGAAAGGGGTCAGTATGAGTGTATGAAGTCTGATTTGATTGCCAAGTTTGGCAAGACACCTACCCAATACCTTAAAAGGTTCAGGGATTTTAAGAAAAGAGAGAATGTGTCTTGGGTTGACTGGGTGAGTGCTGCGCACATGAACATGATGGGGTGGATTGATGGATACAAGGTTAAGACTTTTGTTGAATTGTCCCACCTCTTGTTTTTTGAGCATTTGTCTGAAGCCTGTTCACCAGAGCTTCGTCAGTATGTGGCTGACCAGAACATTTTGGACCCCTTTAAGCTGGCTAGGTTGGCTGACAAGTGGGTCTCCCACCGGGTGTCCCCTAAGGACTCCAGTGGGAAGGACAAGGACAAAGAAAAGGGGGCCTCTCAGAAAGCTGAGGAGTCCCACAAGCAGTCACAGTCGGGTAAACCTAAACCTCCCACTCCCAAGACCCAAAAATCTAGTGGGGATAAGTCATCTGTGGGTGGGAATAAGAGTAGTGGTCCACCTGCTGCAAAGCAGGCTCCCAGTGGTTCCAGTACCGTACCCCACACTCCTGGCATTTGTTGGGACTGTGGGGCTCTGGATCACAAAAGGGGTGACTCCAAGTGTAAAGGTAAGGCACTTGGAGTACAGGCTGTCAGCCTGACCTACCCTTACCCCATGTCTGAGGTGGAGGCCACTGTCCTCCCCTCCTCTACCGGGATCACATTTGGTGCTCCGGTAGAGATTTCCTTAGTGTCCCTTGGGGCCTGGGACCAGTATGCAGAAGTACTGGCGACTATCCCACAGAACACCTGTAGGTTTTTGAGAAGTGTCCTCTTGAATGGCCAGCCTTCTACTGGTTTGAGAGACACTGGGGCAAGCATGACAGTGGTGGACAGGACCCTGCTCAAGCCAGAGGACTATGTAGGTGCTCCTCTGAGAACCACTAGGTTAGCTGGTGGGCCTCCCAAATTATTGCCTGTAGCCTTAGTCACACTCATGATTGGAGACAAGACAGAAAAGCTTCCTGTCCTGGTTCAGGACAATGTCCCTGCTAACATTCTGTTAGGAAATGATCTAGTAGAGTTGGGGTTGATCTCGGATGGTCTTCCCATGACTGCCGCTGCAGTCACTAGGTCACAGGTGACACCGGGTCTGGCTGTGAGTCAGGTACCCGAGCCAAAGGCGAGGCCTAAGGCAAGAAGAAGGAAGACCAAGAAGGCCACCTCTGTGGAGGGAACACCTTCTCTTCCTGCTGTTCCGACAGCACCCATTGGGGTCCATGCTCCGGACGGGCTGGGTCCAGTGGAAAACCCAAACTCAACTCCTGTGGGAGAAGAGACAGAAGACTCTCCTGTGGGAGAGGTTCTCAACCCGGAGGATCATCCCGACCTTCAATGCTTGTTAGCTGAAGGGGGACCCTCCCGGGCAGACTTCTGTAAGGGACAGAGAGAGTGCCACTCTCTCGAGGGACTGAGGAAACAGGCCCTGTCCCAGGCACAAGGAGAAGTGCCTAGGACATTCCGGATTTATTGGGAGGGTGAGCTCCTTGCTAGTGAGCCCACTAAGCCTGAACAAGGTGCCCTCAAGAGGTTGGTGGTACCCCAGGTTTACAGTCCCTTCCTACTGCAGTTGGCGCATGAGGTGCCCTTGGCTGGTCATCTTGGGATCAAGAAGACTAAGCAGAGGCTCTCTGCCCATTTCTACTGGCCACGGATGGGAGTAGAGGTGGAGTCCCACTGCAGGACCTGCCCAACTTGTCAGTTGTCTGGCAAGACTGGAGGCAGTGTCATTGCCCCACTGCAACCATTGCCAGTGGTTGGCACACCATTTGAGAGGGTGGGCATCGACATCGTCGGTCCACTTGACCCTCCCACTTCAGGTGGACATCGGTTCATCCTGGTCTTGGTAGATCATGCCACCAGGTACCCTGAGGCAATACCCCTTCGGACTGTTACTGCCAAGGTGGTTGCCAGGGCTCTCCGGGGCATTTTCACCCATGTTGGATTCCCCAAGGAGGTTGTCTCTGACAGAGGATCCAACTTCATGTCTAGTTACATGAAAACCATGTGGAAAGAGTGCGGGGTAACCTACAAGTTCTCCACCTCTTACCACCCCCAGACCAATGGTCTGGTTGAGAGATTTAATAAAACTCTCAAGGGCATGCTAGGGGCTTTGGAAGAACCCCTAAGGAGGAAATGGGATCTCCTTCTGCCATGCCTGCTGTTTGCTTACAGAGAGGTACCTCAAGAGGGTGTTGGTTTCAGCCCCTTTGAGTTACTCTTTGGACATCCCGTGAGGGGGCCCCTCGCCATGATCAGAGAAGGCTTGGAAGCCACCCCTCCAGGTCCCGCCAAGCAAGTGGGGGACTATGTGTTAGGCCTCAGATGGAGGATGACGCAGATGATGGGTCAGGCAACAGCAAATCTCAAGGCCAGCCAGGAATTGAATAAGTACTGGCATGACCTTAAAGCCTCGCAAGTGGATTGGACTCCGGGACAGGAAATCCTTGTGATGGAGCCTACCAAGCCTAGAGCTTTGGCAGACAAGTGGACTGGACCCTTCAGGATCATCTCCAAGATGGGCGAAGTCAATTATCTGGTTGACATGGGAGCCTCTGGGGTAGCCCCTCAGGTATTCCATGTCAACAGGCTCAAACCTTTCCACCGGCGAGCAGAAGTCTCATGTCTCTTGCTAGCTTCAGGGCAAGAAGAGGATGAGAGTGAACCACTTCCTGATTTGCTGCATAGCAACCCTCAGGATGGCTCAGTGGAGGGAGTACATCTCTCTCCGGATTTGACAACAGAGCAACAGAGGGCCTGCAGGGCTTTGCTCCAACAGTATGCCTCTCTGTTTTCACTGACGCCAGGCCTTACACCGTGGTGTAGGCATGAAATTGACACTGGTGACAGTGTGCCTTTCAAAAGCAGGTGCTACCGTATGTCAGATACCGTCAAGAACCACATCCAGGCAGAGGTCGCCAAGATGTTGGATCTGGGTGTTATTGAACCCTCAACCAGTCCCTGGTCCAGTCCAGTGGTCCTTGTCCCCAAGGCAAGTTCCCAGGCGGGTACCAAGGATTGGAGGTTCTGTGTGGACTACCGAGGAGTCAATGCCGTCACCAAAACTGACGCGCACCCATTGCCCAGGGCTGATGAGCTCGTGGACACCATAGGTGCTGCCAAATTTGTGAGCACCTTTGACCTTACCTCAGGCTATTGGCAAATAGCTCTGACGGACCATGCCAAGGAAAAGACGGCCTTCTCAACACCTGAGGGACTCTACCAGTTTAGGGTCATGCCTTTTGGGTTGAAGAATGCCCCTGCCACCTTCCAGAGATTGGTCAACCGTGCGCTCAGTGGGCTGGAAGCCTTTTGTGTGGCTTACTTAGACGACATTGCCGTCTACAGTTCCACCTGGGAAGAGCATTTGACACATCTGGATAAGGTGTTGCAGGCCTTGAAAAGGGCTAACCTCACTATCAAGACCACCAAGTGCCAGATAGCTCAGGGGAAAGTTACCTATCTTAGTCATGAGGTAGGAGGGGGTCAAATCCAACCTCTTGCCAGTAAAGTACAGGATGTACAGAACTGGGAGACTCCCACTACTCAAACCCAGGTGAGAGCCTTTTTGGGCCTCACTGGGTACTATCGCAATTTCATGGCAGACTATGGAACCATAGCTGCACCCCTGACAGCTCTAACTTCACCCAAACATCCTAGGAAGGTTAATTGGACCGAAGACTGTCAGAGGGCCTTTGATGGCTTGAAAGAAGGTCTGTGTAGGGCACCTGTGTTGTGTGCGCCTGACTACAGCCGACCCTTTATCGTCCAGACGGATGCCTGCGACACCGGAATTGGATCTGTCTTGTCCCAGTTAGATGACAAAGGGAGAGAACATCCTATCATATTCATCAGTAGACAACTCAAGGATAGAGAACTTAGGTGGGCTACTGTTGAAAAGGAGTGTTTTAGCATAGTTTGGAGCCTTAGGCGTTTTAGGCCCTACCTTACGAGGTCTACCTTCAAGGTCCAAACAGATCATAAGCCCCTGAAGTGGCTTATGCAGATGAAGGGTGAGAATCCGAAATTGCTCAGGTGGTCCATTAGCCTGCAAGGGCTAGACTTCACCATAGAGCACAGACCAGGGAAGAGTCACGATAATGCAGATGGCCTTTCCAGAAGGTATGTTGACCGTCTGGATGAGGGTGTCTATCCCGTGGGAGATTAGACACCCTCCACTTCAGTCTGGGGGGGGCGACTGTGATGCTGGAAATGCATCAGAGGGACAGGGCCTCTGAATCCTTGTCCTTTACTGCTTTTTATTGTGTGTTCTGTCGTGTTTTCTGCCCAGGAGTCCATGTGGGACTCCTGGCAGTGCAGCTCTCTCTTTTGGTTTGGTGAACAGACCCATGGGATACCCTTATGGCACCCATGGGTAGGGGTACAACCCTGTGCCCCTAGTGTATGTTTTTGGGCACCTGTGGGTGGCCCACAGAGCAGGGTATGGGCTAGTGGCAGCTCCATGCTGAATTTGACAGGTGCTCTGGGTGTCCTCCATTTTGGGATACCCAGGCCCTGCCATTGGGATCAGTTGATTCCTGAAAGGAAACAAGATGGCCCCTGTGGCCTCTTGCTTTCTATTGCCTGTTACCTTGTTTTCCCAAAGTCCTGGGAAGCCCTGACTCTGTCCCTTCCCCCTGACTGGCTGTTGGGTGGAAGTTCCATATATGGTGTTGTTGTGAAGGCCCAGCTAGACTTACTGGAGCCTTCCCAGTGACTGTATGTTGTGGGTACCTCCTGTGGGTGGGACCTGGGTGAATGGAGTGTGTGACCAATATACACTCCTTGTTGTGGTTGTCTGGTTTCTGGCATGAGAGACAAAGACTGAGACAGCCCTGCCCGAAACTGGCCTGAATGCAGTGTGTAGTGTTGAATGGCTGGGTACTTGTCCCAATCCACATTCCTTGGTGTGAGTATCTGAAAGGGAGGAGTGTGGCCTGAATGCACTGTGTGCCTGATTGGCTGACTGACTGCATGAATGCCCTTCTGTATGATTGGCTGCTGAGTGTGTGCCAGCAGTGTGGATGAGAGACAGAATAGTATATCTGGGGACCTCTCACCACTAGTAATTGTTCAGAAGCGTTCAGAAGCTGAGTCTCCACTCTAATAGTAACTGGAACTGCTGATCCTCGACGCCCAGCTGGAAGAAGACTTGCTGTTGCACTTGCTTCGACCGATCTGAAAGCTGCCGAATTCGTCGAGGACTGACCCGAGAGAGGACCTGGTAAGGCGCCCTCTTCCCGTGCTCCGAGGGATCATCGAGCACCGCTACATCTTCCCCAAAGCGCCCTGGAAGTCAGACCCTCGAAAGGCTGCCGACCCGAGACGGGACCACCGAGGAGATCGAAGTGAAGCACCCGGACATCGCGGCCGTCGAAGTCCATTGCCGTCGACCAGGGTTCGCAGGTCTGTGTAACCGCTGGAGGCCCGTCGAAGTTGTGTTGCCCAGCCGTGGGAGCCACTTGACGCCGTGCCGCCGACAACCGGAGGCGTCCGCTCCTTGCCTAAGAACAGTTGAATCGAAGGACTCCCTCGTCCGCACCGTCGGCCGCTTTATCCTGCCGGAGAAAGTCGAGGACGACCAACGCGCCGAGGAGAAACCTGCCGGTGGGTTTCCCGCCACCCGAAGACCACAAAGACTCGAACGACTCGACGCCCTTGCTGGGCCCCCATCTTCACAATCTTTGCGGTCCAGAACAATTGTCATCGAGGTGCCACGCACGCCTCTGCCTTGCAGGACGCCAACGCTCCGTCGTCGACGAGCACCGCTTGGATCGAAGCTGCCGCCTCATTGACGCCATTCTACCCTGTTTGTTGTCGGACGTTCGACGCCCCGTGTCTCCCGCTTGAAAGGGAAGGCATTCAAGAAGGGCCGTTGATTCCCCGCCGCCGAACGCCGAGTTCCTCGACGCTTCTCGACGCCTCTCGACGATCCGTGACTCCTGCTTGGAAGGGGGTCGCTCAAGAAGGATCTGTCGACGCCTCTTCGAAGAACTCGACTCCACCAGGTACATTGGGGGGTAAAAACATTATAGGAGGGAATAAGACTTGCAGAACAATATATGGACTGGGCTTGTGCTATATCTTTATTTTACAGGTTGCCCAGGTGGGGGGATCTCCACACAGAACTGTGTCTAGTGGTAGGGGCCAGTATTCTGCCTATTGCTAACCATCTTATTTTCTCTCCTCTCTCTATTGCTGGTTTCACTCTATTGATCTGTGTGACATTGTTACAGTATTGTTGATGCACTTTAATGAGATCTAATACAAAGGGTGGTACCACTTTAGAATTGTATATATATTGTATATATTTGCCATTGTTGATTTTCCTAAGTACAAAGTGAGTTATTATGATAAGTGTACATAACCTTGAATATTGATTATATAAAGACTGTGTTCTAACCAATACAGTGTGTGGACATTCCTTTGTGGGGGCTTGGGGACTACACTGTACTTAAGAACCAGCCTGCATCACCTCCTGAGAAGCTAGGCCTTGATTGCTCGACCATAGCTACCGAATAGAGAATCTAGGCTGGGGTCCTCTGTGCCTCCCCTCTACCATATAGAGAGCAGAAGTACAGATCACCCCCTACCAGTCTTTACACCCTCTGCCTTTGATCCCTGAACTCCTTGACCAGGTGAAGGACGCTTGCATATACACCAAGTTAGATCTCCGGGGGGCTTATCATCTGGTACGAGTAAAAGAAGGCGACGAATGGAAAACGGCCTTCCGTACAAAATATGGACTACTCGAATACCAGGTGATGCCTTTCGGGTTGTGCAACGCGCCTGCTGCCTTCCAATTCTTCATGAACGATGTCCTTTGGGAACTCATCGATGTCTGTGTTGTCCTGTATATCGATGACATTCTGGTGTACTCCTCTTCGGAATCTGATCACAGAAAACATGTCAGGGCCATCCTTGAGAAATTGCGCCAGCACAAACTGTTTGCAAAGCTGTAAAAATGTGTTTTCCATACCACCGAGGTTGAGTTTCTTGGATTCATCCTGACACCTAAAGGGGTCCGAATGGACTCACGGAAAGCGGATGCCATCCTCAAATGGCCATCACCTAGTTCGGTGAAAGGTGTCCAAAGCATGCTTGGTTTTGCCAATTTTTATCGCAGGTTAATCCCGGAATTTTCACGGGTGGTGCAACCCATCACTGCACTCTTGCGGAAGAATAAACATTTTGAATGGACCGAGGAAGCTGAACAGGCCTTTCAGGAATTAAAAGCTAAATTTACGTCCGCACCTATTTTGAAACACCCGCGTCCTGATCTCCCATATATAGTCGAAACCGACGCATCCAGTTTAGCCATGGGAGCTGTCCTGTCTCAGAGAGACCCCGAAACCAACCAACTGCACCCCGTAGCATTTTGGTCCAGAAAGTTCTCACCGCCGGAGATAAATTATGCAATCACCGATAAGGAATTATTAGCCATTAAGTCCGCCTTTAAGGCTTGGCGGCATTATCTTCTTGGCGCCAGGCATACCATCACCGTGATCACTGATCACCGAAATTTACAATATTTAAAAACTGCCAAGGCTCAGTCTTCACGACAGCTCCGATGGGCTTTATTCTTTGCTGAGTTCGATTTTGTAATCACCTACCCTCCCGGCTGTAAGAATGGGAAAGCGGACGCGCTATCTCGAATTGGAATGGGAGAAATGGACACAAACTCAGAACCTGTGCCGATAATTCCCGAACAAAGAATCTTGGGGATAACCACTTTACAAACCCTTGAAGACATCCAAACACGGGTAAAACTGTTCCTGGACTCTTCAGCCTTGCAGGATTGGATCAAAAGGGGGTCTGCCTTTTCAATCAACGATGACTTACCTTACTTCGAAGGACGTTTATTTTTGCCAGAAAAGGAATTGCAAGAACTGGTTATTTCCCGTCATCACGATACTCTGATGGAAGGACATCCTGGCATTGCCAAAACAGAGGAAAAAATTAAACGACAATTCTGGTGGCCTTCCTGGCGAAAGGATATTAAATCTTTCGTGATGTCCTGTGTTGTTTGCGCCCAAAACAAAGGTCAAAAAACAAAACCCGCCGGTCTTCTTCAACCCTTAGACATTCCACCAGCACCTTGGCACACCTTGTCACTAGATTTTATCACGGACCTGCCCTCTTGTAATGGATACAATACTATTCTGGTTGTGGTGGATTTATTTTCCAAGATGGCCCATTTTATTCCGTTGAAAGGATTACCTTCAGCTTTTGTTCTTGCCAAGGAATTCCTTGAAAATATCATCCGTTTGCATGGATTCCCGTCCATACTAATCTCCGATCGGGGAAGCCAGTTTATTTCTCATTTTTGGAAAAAGTGTTGTCAACTGGCACAAATCGACGTAAGACTCTCAACCAGCCACCACCCACAGATCGATGGTCAGACGGAGAGAACGAACCAGACCCTTGAACAATATCTACGATGTATGTTGCACCAATCGGAGGGTAATTGGAAGGATATTTTATGGGTGGCTGAATATGCATACAGTAACTTGATACACTCTGGAACTGGTCAGAGCCCCTTTTATACCCTACATGGACATCACCCTCGTACTTCAGACTTGGACTCACCTTTGAGCCTCGAAATGCCCGCAGTGGACCATTTGCATTCTACGATTACTCAAGCCTTCAAGGATGCTACTGCACACTTACAACATGCGAAAGGGAAATACAAAAAGAATGCGGATCTGCATCGAAAGGAGGCGCCTCCATACCAAGTAGGGGATCAAGTATGGTTGGCTACCAAACACTTATCGCTCAAGGGACCTCAGACTTTTAATCCAAGGTATTTAGGCCCTTACACGATCAAAGCTATAATTAACCCAGTGGCAGTTAAGCTAGATCTACCAGCTAACATGCGGATTCACCCCGTTTTTCATGTGTCGCTTTTGAAACCAGTGCAACCAGGAACCAGATTAATAAAGCCACCAGAACCAATCCAGATAGATGGGGAGCCTGAATTCGAGGTGATGAACATTTTGGACTCTAAGATCTCAAAATCAAAACTTTTCTATCTAATCGATTGGAAGGGGTATGGGCCTCAGGAAAGATCTTGGGAACCCAGCGACCACCTACATGCACCTCGGCTAGTAAAAAGGTTCCATCGGAATTTCCCGAACAAACCGAAACCTCCCGGAGAAACGACCTTCGGAGGGGCCTTGGGGGGGAGTGCTGTCATAATGCCTACCCCCGGAGCACCAGGCCAGGCCCAGCACCCCCGGGAGCAGGCATCACGCCCCCGGGTAAAAGCCCAGCGGCCCTTTATAGGGGCTCTTTGGACTCTGTCCTGGCGTCATTGGCGCCAGGCTCATGTTGGACATCAGTCCTGGCGCCATAGGCGCCAGGCTCATAAGGGGAAGTGTTTGGTGCACTTACCTGAAGCAGACCATGCTGCACACTCACCTGATGCAGACCATGCTGCATGAAGAACCAATCCAAATGAGGCTTAGGAGGGACTATTTTTCTGAAGGAACTATTTTGTTACTTGGGTGGGGCTGTGGAAGAATACTCTCCTGGAACTTCTTCCACAGCTATTTAAGCCACGCCCGGACAGCCACACGTGCTTCCCGTTGTTCTGCATCCCAGCAGCTGAACGCTTACCGTGTCTGCTCCTGCACCTGGACTCCAGCCACGCCCGCCTCGAACCTGGAACACCTGTAAGTGAATAAGAGAAGAGAAAGGTGAAAACCAAGAACTATTTCAACCTTCTTACCTGCATCCGGAATCTTCACGCCAGCATTCCTGAAGGAAGACTTCCATTTAAAAGCACTGCGTTGCTCGCTGCAGCGCCGCGCTACAATCACCTGTTCCCGAGACGCCGCCCGGCTCCATCGCGGCTCTCAGCACCGGTCGCCACATCTCTGCACCTAGGGGAGAGAAGAAGAGACAAAAGGTGAGCAAGGGAACACAAGAGGAAAGCCGAATTTTCAGCCATAATACTTACCGGCTTTTCTTGGTGAACCATTCCACATCTCGGGTCGGCGCCGCATCTTTGGCAGGTACCGCACCCCGACCCCTATGGGGAAAGGACAAAAGACATTACTGGGGAATTATAAAGACATTTAGAGGGGTCGCCCTCATAACTATCTCACCTGATTTTACCACCGGCAATTTAACCCCTCAACGCATCGCCTTTGTTCTGCACCTGAAATAAAGGACAGAAAAAACAACATAAAAGGAGGCTCACACTTGAACTTTGCATCTTCATACTTACGGCGTATCACTCAGAAAAGTCAAGTGGATGTGCCAGCGCCATTCTGAAAACCAGTGAAGTAACTGGACGAACGCGCGCCCCTGCACCAGAAGCAGGATGTAGAGTTCATCCTTCCAAACCATAAGGTGAGCTTAAACCGGGGGTTTTGGAGGAAGTCAGAGAAGAACGAAGGGGGGAAGGGGGGAGCAAGCACACTATTCAGCAGACAGTTAATCCCCTTTCTCATCTGCAGAAGGATATTCCTACGGGCCAGACAAGCAAGATTTGGGGGTCCTGTTCAATCGGTGGTCCGAATTCTGCACATCACGCTTGAAGAGGCCCCAGCAACCCATACCAGCGCCTCCGTGGGAGCCAGGTGAGCGTTATAAACTGCATCATTTTGGATGACTTCAAGATTATGAATAAAACATTTGTTAGGGCCACCCAAAAGAGCATTGCAATAGTCTAATCTAGGTAATTTAATGGAACGTGCTACCATAATGCTGTTTTACTCTGAAAGGAAAGGAGTTATTTGCCTAAGGAGTTTGAGAGGATAATGTACGTTATATTTACAAAATTAACCTTAAATTCTGCACCCAGTGTGAAGGCATCATGAAGCAAGACACAGACCACAGACTTAAAGTTCAAATAAAATACTTTATTAAATCAAATGTCAGGATGGTAGAATGCTTAACATGCCCTATGCTAAGGTGGGATTGCCCTGTCTGAACGAAACTAAGGAAAGTCTGAGTCAAAGAGTTCAACTTAAAAGTCTGTCTGTCTCCAAAACCTATAGTTGCCCTCACAACTAATGCTAACCAATGTTTAGGGATGTAAAAACCAAAAGAAATTGTGTTCAACTGAAAGTTCTGAGCTTACTCCAGCTCGCAGCTTTTTCTCAGCTCTCCTTTCCCAATTACAAGAAAGTTCCACGAAAAAGTCTCCAGATGACCTTTCTCCAGTTCAAGGTGACACAGTTCAAAACCAGTCCTCGGGGTTCCCTTCCCCAAGTTCCAAGTAACACAATTCACAGAAAACAAAATGTCTTGGGGCTTTGTTCTCAATACCACACATGTATCTCCTCAAGTCTCAGGGTTCCCTTCCCCAGGACTTCAACTTCATCATCACAATGTCTTTGGGTTTTCAACATTTTGGGCCTCATTACGAGTATGGAGGTAATGAAAAAAGGAAGGCGGAATGGCATTACCGGCATCGTTAAGGGGTCTGGGCCATTACGAGCCGACAACCCGCCAATCCCACCACCGCCCATAACGTGCCCCTTCTTACCGGCATGCGCGCGTACACGCGCCCCTTCACGGCGCCAATAGCGGGATGCCGCTAACAGGAGGACATCACAAGTTATGCGAGCATGCACTTACCGGCATCCCAAAGGCAATAATTAGGGCCTGCACAACGGCGGCAATACAGGCATTGCGTGCCACCCGCTAATAGCAACCTTCAGTGCAGGCAACTGCCACAGGTGCACACAATCACCACAGGTGGAGTCAATGGAGCATGTCCTAGTACAAAAGGAGTACATCCACACACCACACCCCTTCCTACACCAAAATGATCCCACTAGCTGTTGCAATCATGGGGCTGGAGGACATGCCTGTACTGCTACAACAACAGCAACAACAACTACAGCTACAACAACAGGCAGCACAGAGGAGACGCAGGAGGAGAAGGAGGGTGAGACAGGCCCAGCAAGTTCCATCAGTGCAGCCAGTGGTACCACGTAGGCAGCCACCAATCCCTCGCATCAGACCCAGTGCATTTAATCTAACCCCTGAGCAGATCCACACCCTGTACCAGTTGGACCAGGACACCATCACCACCATAGTGGACATGATACACAATGACATTGTCAGCCTGATAGAAATCCGCACTGCCATCCCCCTGAAAGGGGCCCCTAGGGGTCCCTCGCATTATGGAAATAAGGCAAGTCACCACACACGATAGATACGCCAGACACGAGGTTGTATTCCCAAAGCTAGGGTTTATTGCAAAGCAAATAGTCTCAGTTGGCCAACTCGGTCTCATGCCCTGCGATGTGTATCTCTAGACCTCGAGGGACGCAAGAGAGCGAATTACGTACATCAGTTACATATATACAAAATGCATATTATACAATCAGCTGTGACATGTTTAACACCCCCCTTTATTGGGTTTCTTTGAACTTGGTTTGATGATGGACACTTCCGACGAATATGACACCTTCAAATATCTATTCTAGTAACAATATGCAACCTTGCAAGTGCAGAGACATATTTTCTTTGTTGTACAGAACACAGTGCTTCTGTTCTTGTAAGCGAGCTACATACAGGGGAAGAGTCACATTCCAGACCTTGCTATCTATGAGGTGCTATTCGTGTCCTGGGAGCCGACATGCTCTACAGGGCTCGGAAAAGGGGGGCCGTAAGAAGAGCATAATTCAAGCCTTTAGCTGCTTTATTCTAACATATTCTGCCATATAACGAGACTGGCTGGCAGCTGTGAAATGATTAAATGCCCTGCAGCTCTGCTTCAAGGCTACATTCGGGAGGGAGCCGGGCATTCCTCTCCAGAGCTGCCTACGTTGTGTTTCAACAAACTCTTATTAGCCTCGCGGCCTTGCGGCCTTGTCCTTTCACATTCTGACAACAATGTTAACAGTCGGGCAGTGTAAGCAGAAATGTGCTGCGAAGCAATTTGATCAGAAAGCAATGAGAAATCATTAGAAAACAAAATGGCGATCCTTGTTACATCAAAATGGCCGTTCATTGGTCAAACTCGGAAACCTGTATTTCTATCGTTTCGTACATGAGACGGTTGGCCTTCGGCCACCAAAATGCGTTTGCCTTCCATCGTGAGAGGTGTCCATTTTTCCTAGACCGACAAACCTTCCTTTTGGCCGTATGCCAAACGTCTCATTCATTCATGGTATCCTCCTCTGATGACGATAAGTGTGAAGTACTTATGTCTGAATTTTTCATGCTATTATAAGCATCATCATCGTCATTAATATCTATAGCCATTAATTCTTTCAATGTTTTCATTTCATTTGTGTCTCTGTCATCCCGGCCATAAGTTTGTTTTCTTTTTGTTATAATATGCATACATCCCTTAGTACATCCCTCAGTTATCTCAGTGCAAACTATCGGTAGGCAGTGTATGCAACAACAGCACGTTATGAATATTCCAAACACTACTACTAATATCGCAATCAACTTCCATCCCCAAGAACGCAGTGTTCCCCAAAACCAGGACTCTATTCCCCAGCCCCCTTCTTCAGTAGGGAGTTCGGAGCTTAGGACATGCATTTTCTATATTGCTTCAGAAATCGTATGGGAGTAGTCATCTACGAAAACGCAGCACGCTGATCCCACAATCTTGCAAATTCCCCCACGATCCACCAGGATTACATCGAGAGCCAATCTATTTTGCAGCGTCATTAACCTAATTCCTTTTTCTTCCAACGTCATGTTAAATAGTATATCTGTCGTTGTGTTTATGGTATCTTTTAGTATTCTGGACAGCTGCCTTATGTTATAGGAGTTCACTATCTGGGACAAGAATGGAATGAATGATTTTGCTACGTCCTTCGCTATCAAAACACCTTTGCTACTCCTTTGGGTTCTAGATCTGGATAGCCTGGCCATGTCTGCTGTTTCTAAGAGGAACAGTAGACCTAGGTAACATGTACCTCCCCAGTTTCTGGGCAACCAAGGATATGCTTTTTCTCTACATATAAAATAGACTGGATCTCCCACATATACTGTTTCTATTTCCCATTTTAGTATCGCTGTATTCATGCATCCAGTAAATTTTCCTACTGAATAGGAGTCTTTCTTTTTTAGACAAAAAGGGACAGTTCTCGGGTTGTAATTCACTGTGTAAGAAGGGGGAATTGCATCTTTGTTCCCGTCTGTTCTTACACGAAACGTCATCACAGATGTTTTAACTGGTGGGGACAATCTATCTTGTCTATTTTGTCGTGTTATTTTTCGCGTACTTTTTGGCGTAGGTTCTGGGATCATCACTTGTGCTTTATGGAATATGGAACAACCCACAGGCCTCATAATTATTTCCTCAAACTCATTCATGTTTGTTCTATCTAATTGACCCGTACTGCTCTTATTCCACTTCCCATAAAACATTGCACTTAAAGATGCACTGCATGCAGAACTTAATGGCAATGGTTGTACATACCAACTTATTCCTTTCCCCGCATGCTGCGGTAAATGGGCCCATACCCAACAATTATTTTTCTTTAGAATTGCATGCGTCATGTTCATGATGAGTAATAGCGTATTGTTCCCATACCCTTCTCTGTGTCTCTCTTCCATTGGGGACACGGTATAAGTAATCACCTGAACCGGGCTTTCAGTAGTGGATATATTAACTATTGGTAAAAACATTCCCAATGGGTGTATAGATTCCACATACCATAACACAAAGGCTGTCGTTATTGGTGCTACCACACTCATGAAGCACATGATTATTGTCAAAGCCAGCATACAATTTCTTTTACCATGCGTTTTCCCTAAGAACTAACTCATTCTCAGCAGTGCTGCAGGAGGAGGCTGAAACCGGTCCCGCCATTTTTCTCACCGTCCTTCTTCTTCCTGACAAAGTTCGTAGTGGATATCTCTCTTCGTCGCACTTGTCCGGATGTCAATAAGTTCAAAGGAATGGTCAACAGTTTAGTCTGCCAGCCCTTTGCAGCCTGGTTTGCTTATTCGTTCTAGGCAAGATCACTTATCCTCTCTCATACTGCTCAGAGGACTTCTGAACAGTTCTCTATTGCCTTTGTACCATGTGCGCCCAGCTTGTCCGCTCTGGTTCAGGACACATGTACTTTTTATGATCGCACGAGGAGCCACGAGTCTTGAATTGTCCGACTTGCACAATTCTCACGCTTCTCTCCTCTACACCTCTAGTTCCTTCTCCGTCCATGAGCGGAACCAGAGGTTAGCATAAACACCAAAGAACTGTGGATCACTCTGTCTTTCGAGGCCGCAAATCATATCGCCTCACTCCTGGTATTGTGTGATCCGTGAACAGTGCCGGTGCACTTCCAGATCCAGGCTCAGAGTCAGCCTGAGGCGCAATGGCAGATGCTGGTGTGCGCCCTGACAGTGATGCGGATTTGGTCTTTGGCTCTGGCACAATGGCAAGTGCTGGTGGGCGCCAAAGGGGTACACATTTAATATCTGTCGTTATTTGCAATGCAGATTTTGTGTCGGCCAACAGTGATGTAAGTTCTGCTGGGCAACGTTGGGGCACTCTTTGCCCTTCCCCCTTTTTGGCAATCTTTTCAGGCTTTGTTTCGAGTTTCACTTCCCGCTCGGACAGATTTAGCGGCGGTGGACTGGCAGCAGTTTCTTTCGTTTATGGGACCGCTGTCTCTTTCCAGGCGTCCGGATTGGGCAAGTCTTTCAGTGAAGATGGGATCTTTTTGGCATGGGTGGCATGGATCCACGACTTCCTCCCATCCACCCGTATTGCCGTCTGCGTCGCCAGAAGCACTTGATAGGGGCCGCGCCACCTGGGTGCTAACAACGATTTTCTCTTAAAGTTCTTAAGCAGCACCCAGTCTCCTGGCTCCAGCACGTGCCCCGGACCAGTATATCTTACGGGTAGAGCCTCCTGCACCTGCTGATGAATCAAATGCAATTTCTGCATTAAAAGGCCACAATAAGTGCTAAGTACAGGATGTTCCACTTCACTCAGTCGCTTTGGCTGAGGTGCGCACCAAACATTCGCCGGCCTCCCCATCACAATCTCATACGGGAAGAGCCCAGTTCTAGCCTGTACAGATGTACCCATGCACAATAGAGCTATCGGTAATGCATCCACCCAACTCAACTTGCTCCCTGCACATATCTTGCTAATTTTTGACTTGAGGATTCCGTTGTGCCTCTCAACAAGACCGGCCGAACTCGGATGCCTCGAACTATGAAATCTCTTATCAATCTGAAGACCTGCACATATCTGTAATACCACTGCGCCCACAAAATGTGGACCGTTATCTGACCATATGACACGGGGCAAGCCAAAACAGGAAAAGTATTCTTTAAGCATTACTTTTGCTGTACTCATTGCTGTGCAGTCTTTTAAGGGATATGCCTCCACCCACTTGCTGAATGCACAGATCACCACTAAGACATATTTCAAGTTTTGGCACCTCTCCATCTCTATGAAATCAAAATGGATTACCTCAAAAGGCATAGAGGGCGGGCCAAAACTGCCTATCGGAGTCACTGTTCCCTTTCCTACATTTTGTTGTAAACCCGTAATGCAGTTCTGCACCAACCTCTCAGCATTCTTCTTTATGTTTACATTCTGCCATACCGTAGATAGGTGCTGTATTATTTTTTTTGCATAGATGTGGGTAGGGCTGTGAGCCTTTGTGACCATTGCAGTCACATAAGAATTTGGCAACATCCAGTTTTTAGTTCCCTTGTTCACCCAACAACCCTCTAAATCTAACTCAGCAGAGCCCTCTGCACACCCTTGTATCTCATCGGCCGTGGCTTTGGCCTGCATCTCTTTGACAGTGGCAATTCCATCTTCTATCATACAGGGTACTTCCTCAGTCTGGACTGTCATCATTTTATTATTCAAATCAGTGGCAGTTTGTTTCACAATTCTGTCTGCAAATGCGTTTCCCTCTCCCACTTTGCATGTTATCTTTTTATGTGCCCCGCATTTCACTATTGCTAGGCGCTTTGGAAACATGAGTGCAGACAGCAATCGTACAATCAAAGGGCCATGTTGAATTCTGGCCCCATGCGATGTCAAGAAACTCCTCTCAGCCCAGAGTTGACCAAAGTTATGAACCACCCCAAAAGCATACTGACTATCAGTATAGATATTCACGTTCAAACTTTCAGAAATCTCACAGGCTCTGGTCAATGCTATTATTCCTGCGGCTTGTGCCAAGTTGTGGGGGATTCTTTTGCTTTCTACAACGCTCTCTAAGGTAGTGATAGCGTAAGCGGCAGTTGACGTGCCATCAGGTAGTTTAAAACAAGAGCCGTCACAAAATAACTCTCCATCTGGCTCCTTTTGTGGGATGTCACTTAAATCAACTCTCCCCTTCGTTTCTTCCTCAGTGACCATTAAGCAATCATGGGGTGGTGATTCGTTGTCACCAATTTCTTTTATGGGCAGTGCCATTAATTCTGCAGGATTCAAAGCGCTACACCTCATAATTTGGATATGGGGCGCGAATAAGATAATTTCTTATCTTGTCAGTCTAGCAGAGGTGAGGTGTTGCGTCTGTGTCCTATTTAATAGGACATCTATGGCATGTGGTACCATCAGAATTAAAGTATGCCCCAATACCATCCCTTCCGTTTGTTTCACCGATGCAGCAGCCGCCGCGACAGATCGCAAACATTGTGGTAGTGCACGCGCTACAGGGTCCAGCGGAGAAGAAAAATAGCCCCACGGCCTATTTCTTCCACCTTGTTCCTGTGTCAAAACAGCTAATGCGCATCCTTCATTCTCGCATACAAATAATCTAAAAACGTTTTCATAATTTGGCGTGCCCAGAACTGGAGCAGAACATAATGCAGTTTTCAATTGATCAAACGCTCTCTGACATTCTTCATTCCACTGCAAAGGCATCACCGCATCCTTCTTAGTTAATATCACCAATGGCTTCACAATTAATGCAAAATTACCGATCCACTGCCGGCAATAAGAAGCCATGCCTATTATGTCTCTGACTCCTTTCTGTGTCTTTGGAATAGGCATACAAGAAATACCTTCTATGCATTCTGGCGTTAGCCTTCTCCCTTCTTTCGAAAGTAGGTAGCCCAAATAAGCTACCTCCTTTCGATTGTATTGAAACTTCTTCAAACTAGCTTTATGGCCATGTGCCGCTAGGTGTGACAGTAGTAATACGGTGCTCTTTTTACAAAACTCTTCTGTATCAGCAGCGATCAACAGATCATCTATGTATTGCAATAGTACACACCCCACTGGTAATTATAGCATGTCTAGCTGCTCTTTTAACGCTCTACTGTAAATGCTCAGACTTTCCGTATATCCTTGTGGAATGCGCGTGAATGTAAATGATCGTCCCCCTAATGTGAACGAGAACAAGTATCTACTGTCCTTGTCCACCGGAATGCTAAAGAAAGCGTTTTTTAGATCAATTACGCTAAAGTATTCTGCTGAGGCAGGTATCATTGTCAATATTGTAGTGACGTCTGGGATCAGAGGAAATTGTGGATCTACTACTTTGTTTAGCGCCCCCAAATCAATTATGAAACGATATGGTACTTCATTGCCTCCTTTCTTAAACACTGGAAGAATCGGGCTGTTACATGTACTGCCTGTAATTTCTTCAATTACCCCTAATTTCACCAAATCTGAAACAATACTTTTCAATCCTTTCTCTCCGTTTTCCGAAATTTTATACTGGGGAATTCTCGGCAGTGTAACTCCTTCTTTCAAAATGATCCTCACTGGCTCTATCTTCAAGCATCCTACATCGTTGTCATGCATTGCCCATATACAGGTTGGCACTTTTCTTAACTATCCTGGCAAGGTTTCAGACATGAATTCTGACACAGGGGCATCTTGTGGCCAAATCGTCAGAAACACCCTGTCTGACGTACAATGTATAATCGCACCTAGCTTTTTCAACAAGTTCAATCCCAACAAGTTCTCCCCACAATTTTCTGTTAGGAGAAAGGGACAATGTTCAGTGAATGGTCCTATAGTAACTGGGAGTGGTTGGGACACTGGGTTTATGACTGGTTTACCTGCAAACCCTACGGAAACATTCTTTTGCCCTGACAGTGGTATATCCGGAACCAAGTGATGGTCTATTGAACACTTTTGCGCTCCTGTATCTACACGGAAGCGGTGCTCCTTATTCCCGACTCCCATTTCTACGTAGGGTCCTCTCTGATTCACGGGAATAGACACTGGTTCCGGCCCTGGGCTGTCCTATTGGGGAAATAATACATCATCCGATGTGTAGTCACCACTATTACTGTAATACGTATTTGGCTGCGTATTGAAAATGTTCCCATTCTTTCCTCTATTTCCCCCACTTTGATTCCCATACTGTTGGTTTTGCTGACCCTGACTCTGGTTAGGAGCACTTTGGTTTTGGGCTTGGTTTTGATTACCTTCATTATTGTGGTGCTGCTGCATACTATTCCTATTTGGTCCATTCGCTCCTTGGTGCCCTCTGTGCTGTCTTCTCTGACCAGGTCTATTCTGTAAATGTGGACATTGCGCTCGCCAGTGTCCTTCCTCCTTACAGTATGCACACTGATTTGGTCCAAATGGCCCCCCATGCATATTCAAATTACTTCTCCTTTGTGCATTCCCTCTTCCTCTATTATGTCCTGCTACTTGCTGCAGTAACACCCTTGTTTTCAGATTTACTCTATCTTTCTCCTCCTGGTCCTTTCCCGCATTCACTCTCGTCTCATAACATTGGGCCATGTGCAATACTTCACCCAGCTTTTTTGCTTGCCATGCACTTTCTGATGTCATTATTAGGTTCTGAATTGGAAGTCTCAACCCCCTCACATATTTATCAACAAATAGCCTCTTCCCCGCTTCCGAACTCACATCCTTCCCACTGAAGTCTGCGAATACTTCTTCGAATTTATTGGAATAATCTGTTGCTAACTCATCCTTGTCTTGCACACATGCAGTCAACTTGTCCCATTGAATTCTTTTCTCTGGGACAATTTCTTTTAATTTCTGTATTATGCGTGCTGGTAATGCTACCATGTTCGCTCCTGGTGTCCCTCCAACCGCTTTATTCCTGTCTTCTATTATCAAGTCCGCCCATGTGGCGCCATAGGCCGTTACGTCATCCATCTTTCTTATATGCTTCCATATGTCTGTTGGCAGGATCACTGGGAATATTAGGTCTATGTCACCCATGGTAAGCACGGATGATTGCAGGCAGGACTCTACTTCCTTGTAAAATCCTGCAGTATTCTTTCTTATATCGGGAATCGTCTGCTTTATGTTGTTCACCTCCTGTCTGGAAAAGGGGACATGTACATACTGGGCGGTATAATGGGCTGGCGTTACCTGCGCCGCTACGGTGCCCGTTGCAGGAACCTCTGTTTTTGGCACAAAGGTAGGTGGGACCTCCCTCATAGGGAATGCCCCACTTACTGTCCCTCCCCCTTCTCTCATGTGTAATAATATTCCCAGATCAAGCGATAGGGCTGTTTCTCCTGTCCCTCGCTCTAGTGCTCTCTTATATACTGCCATTATTTCGGATGGGCTGGCCTTGCCGTTTTTGATATCTTTGTCTATTAAATGTTCAGCCATCGACTGCAGTGCTTTTCTTTTCATTGGCATGGAATATTCATCAAATATCTCATGTATCTTCATTGTGGGGATACTGGGATCCGACATCCATCTGAACGCCTTTCGTATACATACTTTCAATTTGTCGCCCCTATGTACTGACGACATTGAATGTCGTCGCTGTATATATGGCTCTACCGCTTCCTTCCTATCTCTCCCGATATCCTTACCCCTGTACCCAGGTGGAGTAAACATTTCAGCATAATCATTATCCAATTCATTTTTAAGCTCAAAAAGTCCATAACATGTTCCCTCACTTCTTCATCTCTTTGTCTACAGCGTGCTAATGCATTTAAGTCTAACAATCGCTGCGGTGGCAATTTCCCAACACTACCTGTCTTTCGTTGCTTCTTCGGAAGTCATACATCGAAGTCAATGCTGCCGTCCCATCATTCCCGTCTATATACATTTCTGCCTGTTGCTGCAATTCCACCTTCCTTTCTTTGCTGATCACACTGCGAGTTACCCTCGTGCATCCACTTTGTTCAGTCCCGCCTCTTGCCCCCGTGGTTTCAACTTCAACCCCTGGAGGGACGGACAGTCCGAGTCTGTATCTAAGGCGGGAGGTGCGGATGGGACAATAGGAACGGGGAGTGTCTGCTGTGGGCCTGGTTGGCTAATAGGAAGTGTTACGTGAGCGGTATGTGGCTGTGGGAGGGCTTGAGCTATGGGAGGGAGAGATTGAGCTACGGGAGGGGCTTGAGCAATAGTTACTGGCGTGTTTGGCCTCACTTCTGATCTTGGGCCTTGTTTTGTATGGATCAATATGTTTTCCATAACTTCATCTGCTATGTTCAATTCTCGTTGTGGGTATATTTATTCTATATTCAACTGGTCACGTCTACCTGACCTCCTTAGACACTCAGTCCACTCCTCCTCCTCCTCCTTTTCTTCCGCTACTTCACCTTTCGATTTATGCCTGCGCGCATGCTTCGCTCTACTTCTAAATCGGAGCATTGCTTCCCTCCTCCAGTCCTTAACGATATCAAATGCTGCGGGACGTGCTTTCTTTCTTATCAACACCCTTTCCAAATTATCTATTCTCACTATCTCAAAACTACCATTTATCTGCCACTGATGGTCTTGTTGCTTTCTGGTTTGCCTATGCCAAGTCTCACAGAATATTATCGCTCCGACACCATACTTCACATACATCTCATACGCCGGCGTTCCCCCAGGTGGTGCAATTTGGCCATCTTCCAAAGATTGTCTACCGCAGCAGAAAAACCCTGCTACGGTGGACAATACCCCAGGCATGTTTCAACCTTCCCCCTGGTTAATCAACCTTACCTAGGGCGTTTGATTTTGGAAAGTCAACTCTCAACCAATATCAGGATTATTTTGAATCGGGGTATGACTCACCTGATAAATCAATTTGTCCTCCAGGACACAATTCATCTGTATACTGACGCAACCAATGACGTCGTGTCTGCGTTTCTTGGCTTCTGCCTCGTTTCGGGACCCTCGCCTCCTTGTTCTCTAGCCAGATACGTCGATCAGGGATCAGATGTGTGCAGATCTGCAAAGGAATCTCTCATCACTTCTACAGGGCGCCCCGAACACCTCTTGATCCCAGCTCGATCGTCCCGTCCTCGTCGTTCTCCGCCTTTACTCAATTACAACGTAAACGATGGAACAAGTGGGGGAGGGTCCTTGTTCGGGCGCCATCTTGAAAGGGGCCCCTAGGGGTCCCTTGATTATGGAAACAAGGCAAATCACCACACACGATAGATATGCCAGACACGAGGTTGTATTCCCAAAGCTAGGGTTTATTGCAAAGCAAAAAGTCTCAGTTGGCCAACTCGGTCTCACGCCCCGCGACGTGTATCTCTAGACCTCGAGGGACGCAAGAGAGCGAATTACGTACATCAGTTACATATATACAAAATGCATATCATACAATCACCTGTGACATGTTTAACACCCCCCTTTATTGGGTTTCTTTGAACTCGGTTTGATGATGGACACTTCCGACGAATATGACACCTTCAAATATATATTCTAGTAACAATATGCAACCTTGCAAGTGCAGAGACATCTTTTCTTTATTGAACAGAACACAGTGCTTCTGTTCTTGTAAGCGAGCTACATACGGGGGAAGAGTCACATTCCAGACCTTGCTATCTATGAGGTGCTATTCGTGTCCTGGGAGCCAACACGCTCTACAGGGCTCGGAAAAGGGGGGCCGTAAGAAGAGTATAATTCAAGCCTTTAGCTGCTTTATTCTAACATATTCTACCATATAACGAGACTGGCTGGCAGCTGTGAAATGATTAAATGCCCTGCGGCTCTGCTTCAAGGCTACATTCGGGAGGGAGCCGGGCATTCCTCTCTGGAGCTGCCTACGTTGTGTTTCACCAAACTCTTATTAGCCTCGGGGCCTTGCGGCCTTGTCCTTTCACGTTCAGACAACAATGTTAACAGTCGAGCAGTGTAAGCAGAAATGTGCATGCGAAGCAATTTGAACAGAAAGCAATGAGCAATCGTTAGAAAACAAAATGGCGATCCTTGTTACATCAAAATGGCCGTTCATTGGTCAAACTCGGAAACCTGTATTTCTATCGTTTCGTACATGAGATGGTTGGCCTTCGGCCACCAAAATGCGTTTGCCCTCCATCGTGAGAGGTGTCCATTTTTCCTAGACCGACACCCCCTCTACTAAAGGTGGTGTCTGTGCTCCACTTCCTGGCCACAGGCACCTACCAGCACACAGTGGGGCAGCTGCATGGCATATCACAACCACTCCTGTCCTGCATGCTGACCCAAGTGCTTGATGCCCTCCTGAAGCATGCAAGCATCCACATTTCCTTACCAGGGACTGGCCAGGAGCTCGCTGACACCAAAGTAGGCTTCCATGCACTGGCAGGCATGCCCAATTGCGTTGGTGCCCTCGACTGCACCCATGTAGAATTGGTGGCCCCTCATGCTAATGAGGTGGTGTACAGCAATCGCAAGCAATACCACTCCATCAATGTGCAGATGGTATGTGACTCCAGCAAGATCATCACACATTGTTGCACCCGATATCCCGGATCTACACATGATGCCATGGTGCTGCGTAACTCCACGCTACCCTGTTACATGGAGCGACATGCTGGACGACGTGCCTGGCTGCTCGGTAAGTTGCCTGACTGGGCCATGGCAGTGCCTCAGGGTTGTGAGGTGGGGGGGATGCATACTCCACCTGGGTGGGATGGGGGGTGCATACTCCACCTGGGTGGTGAGTGGACAATGTACTCAGAGCTAAACACTGTTGTCCTGAACATCCCACCCTGACCATGACACATCAATGCCTTACATAAGACCAATGCTGTACATCAATGACAACATGCAAGACGCACAAGCAGGCCACCATGGGTATGTCAAGCGATGTATGACTAAACATGATTACAACTGTGCTGCTAGTGTGAATAGGTACAGAGTAGCATACACTGCAATTATGGTTGGCAAGACATCGTTCTGCATCCACAGTACATCCGCATTAGCATGCAAGTGAACACCCTGCATCATCTGTACAACCCAATCCACACTAGCAGACCATAGTGCAGTACACAATCCATCAAAATAACCTGTCTGCATACATCCAGGGACATGTGCATGTCGACACCAAATAGCTGCAGCCATGGCCGTGAATCCTAAAGGTGTCAGCACCTCTTGGTGCTCCCATGCAGGTGATGGAGGCTATCCCTTGAAGCCGTGGCTACTTACCCCTGTGCAGAACCCGTGGAACAGGCATGAAGAGGAGTACAATCGAGTGTTGAAGGTACGGTTCCGCTGCCTAAGCAGGTCTGGTGGAGCACTCCTTTATGGGCCTGAGAAAGTGGCAAAGATCACCATGGTCTGTGTCATGCTGCACAACATGTGCATCGAGAGAAATGTACCACTGCCACCTTACATTGACATGCATGCACCGGGTGAGGATGAGGATGGAGGAGAAGAAGCACCCCTGCCAGTACGTGAATCACAAGATGGCCGTGCTGTACGCCAATCACTGATTGACGATTACTTCTGAACCACAGGGATGTTGATGGTTATGTGTCAGTGCTACACTGCGCACTGGGACCGTGTGAACATGGACACAGGGTGTGTGGGGAGTTGGGCACTGTGCGCTGTCATGAATAGAATGAACACGCACGAAATGAACAATGTCCAGGCATTAAATGATTTTGAACACAATGGGTGTATTAAGAAAAATGACAACATAGTGCTTCCTCCCTCCAGCACTCACACGCCCTTCCCCTACCCCCAAAACACCCAAACACCCCATACCCCCCAAACACCCCATACCTCCCAATAAACACCCCACACCTCCCAATAAACACCCCATACCCCCAATTAACACCCCCTTAATCCCCTCAACACCACCTCCCACCTCACCCATTGTCATCCCACACTATTTCCAGACTTTTTGTGTGTCCGGGGGCAGCATTTCTGTCTGCCTTGCACTGCGCCTCGTCATCCGCACAGGGCTTGAGGGAGTGGAGCTTGCAGGTGTGGACGATGGGGTGGATGCGGATAGGATTTGCACCGCCGGTGCAGGTTGTTGGCGCTGCATGTCTTCGAACATGCTGTTTAGGACCTGCGTGACGGCCCCCAAACTGTCACAGATTATAATGGCACTTGAATTGATGGCCGCAATGGTCCCAGCATTGGCCTCCCGGATCTCACAGCGTGTTTCCTCGCCCTCGGCCACATACTGGCGCAACAACTCGATCATCGAGTCCTGCCGGGCCTCTACCCTTGACAGGCGTGCCTCCATGTCAGTGGGGGCAGTGGAGGTAGAGGGTGCTGCGGTTGGGTGGGCCATTGCAGGGCTGGCCTCTGGGGTGCTTGTGAGATGCGGACTGTGCAGTTGAACCGCAGAATCCTGCATGGGGCTGGACGGTGTGCCCTGAGTGGTGTGTTGGGGGGTAGACGGGGGGCTTGGAGTGTGGGGACATTCCACATGGATTGTGCCATCAATGTCCTCGTACTCCTCCGCTTCCCCATCCACATCGCTGAGTGGGGCTGTGGCTGCTGCCTCACCCACTGAACTGGTGGCAGCGGACTGCGTGCCATCAGCCTCCCCTTCAGCTGTTGTTGCCAGCTCTGTATTCGCACTTCCGTCTGCTGCTGTTGTCTCCTCATCAGCCTGCCTGGCCTGTACAGGTGCCCTCGGTAGCAATCTGGGCCGTGGTGCAGTCGCGGAGGTGGAATGCCCAGTGCCCTGTGGTCTTGCCCTGGATGTAGATGCCCTTGGGACAGGGTCCTGACTTTCACCTTCTGCATCAGTGCCTGTGGGGGAACAAGAGATGCAGGGCATCAGTGATGGTGTTACATGCAAGATGCATGAGTTGGTGCTGTACAGTATTTCATTTCTCATGCATTGCAATCTTATAGGTGTGTCACACAGGGTACTTTCAAGTGGGGGGGTCATATTGGCATAAGCCGTGGCGTCTCCATTCGGCACTGATGCGTACCAGGTGGCATACCATTGTATTGAGGTTTGTGTGATGTATGACATGCAAATGGTCCCTGTGTGTTGGGCGTCTGTTGGTAATGGGATTGGCACACAGCATGCATTTCATTGTGTCAGGCTTTGTGCCTCCATATGGACATGGATCTGTATATGTGTGTATGATGGGCCATGCTTTGGCTTGGCTCACTTTCACATCAGTTGTACTATGTCATGGTTTGGCCTACTGGGGTTTGCAGGGTCACTCACCTCCATCTCCAGATGTCACGGCACCCGTCTCCATTTCGCCAAAGCCCTCTATGGACTCCGTTTGTATGGTCATACTGCAGGTCTCTTCCCAGTGCATCAGTTTCACTGGTGAGTGGGCACCCCTGCCTGTGGCCATGACCTCCCTGTGATTGCTGGACAGGATGTTACGGACCCGGAGACGTAGGTCGTCCCATCTTTTTTTACAGTCTTTGGGCCCCATTACACGGATGGCGCTAAGGGATTACCGGCACCGGTAAGGGCACCGATGCCGGTAATCCCTTAGCGCCATACTACGAGGTCCCTCAGTGGGTCCCGTCCTTAACTGTGATCAGACCACACGTTAAGGAAGAGACCCGCTGAGGGACTTCAGAGCAAATAACGGTAAAGCTAATAGCCCCTATGGGGGCTCAAATGGGAATGGGGAAGGGCCATGGTGAATGGGGAATTACCGCCCCCTTACACCTTGTAATGGGGCGGTAAGTCCGCCATCCACCATGGCGGACACAGTAAAATACCGGTGGCAACCATGGCGCTATTAGCGCCATGGTTACCGCCTACCGTGTAATGAGGCCCTTTGACTGTGCGGGGGGTGGTGCCAACCGCTGCACCTTGCGCGCAACCTCCTCCCGGATTTCTTTCTCAGCTGAACTTCCCTTTTGAGGTTGTTAGCAAAAACCTCATCTGCATGGGCTGCAAGGGTATCAGCCAGCATGTTTAGCTCCTCATGGGAGAAGCGCTTCTTGCGCAGGCGGGGGGTAGTTTTGCGGGTAGCCTTCGACATGCTGGATGCTATGGCCCTGCTCTCTCCTCTGTAGCACTGCTGGATTGAGAGGATTGCAATGGATTGTGTTTTTAAAGATGGCCGCCGGTGCATTTCCCGTTCCGACGCATGACGTTACTTCCGGATCCGGTATTACGACCCCAGTATTAGCATGTTGTTATAACCGGCTCATTATAAAGGTGTGGTATCGGCAGAGGCGGTATCGGCAGGTCCCGTGATGGCGCTATCGGGGGGTTGGAGGGCCTTTAGCGGCATGGCGGTGCAGCCAATACCGGTATGGGGGTTCGCTCATGCTCGCGCACTCGTAATCAGCTGCTATTAGCGGCGTCAAGGGTGCACGGACGCGCTTTTACCTCCATGCCAGTAATGACTCTGTTTTTAGCGGGAATCTCGTAATGAGGCCCTTAGAGTTCACTGGTCTAGACGAAGTTGTCAGACCAAACGGTCCACCCATCACAGGTCACGCAACCAGCATCCCTGACTCTCGGCCTCTTGGCTTTGATGTGCAGATTTAAAATCTTCTGGCTTTTCCTGCTCAGCCTCTTGGCTCTGCCATCACTTGTTACACATCCTTTCCAGTCTTTGGCCTTGCCACACTGCATTTCCTCATAGAAGTTCAGTTTAAGGGTGTTTTGCTCACATCTATCTTCTTATGACTCTTATTTATTTATTCAGATTTGTATAGCGCGCAACAGCATTGTGGAGATTGTTACATTGAGGGGTGACAACTTAGTTACATAGGTAGCAGAAGAGAGAGGTCACATCTTAGTTACATAGGTAGCAGAACAGAGAGGTCACATCTTAGTTGCATAGATAGCAAACATGCAGACATAATGTGCTCATGGTGGAACAGTTACACTTCTGCCATTTTCTGTAATTCGTTTTCACCTGGGCATTTGGCTTATTCACTTTATTTGCTTGGCCCATGAAGTTTTTTTTCCTCCATTCAACACGTAGAATGCTTAGTTTCAGGGTTTCATTTAATTCAGTATTCAATAAGCATTCATGCCGCTTAATGTAAAGTTCCATTCGGTTCAGTATTCAATCTGTATTGTTTTGCTGTATTTTAAAGTTCCAATCAGTTCAATATTCAATAAGTATTGGTTTTGCTTGATTTTAAAATTCCATTCGATGCAGTATTTAATAAGCAAGAGTTTTGCTTAATTTTGAAAAAAAATCTTAAGCATTTTTGAGGTAAACAAGGTGCATAAACATACAAGCAATTTTTAAAACACCCCTTCCCCCCTTACGTGTATGAACTTAGATATTTCTCCACAATTATCACCTTGGGTCCGGGCAAGTCTGTTTCCACTAAGTTACCTCTTTGTCCCCTCCCCCCGCTCTCCTGGGACCAGATGGGTTGACTCAGTATCGACCGGGACACGTTGTGGCAATGGATGGGGCTATGGACCTCCTTCGAAATGGTATCACTGTACACATTGAGCAAGGGCAGCCATTACATTTCTCTAGCCAGAGTTAGGTAGTGGAGGCTCCCTGTGATGTTTTCCATTTCGTAGATCTCTTTGGCTTTCTGAGACCACATTCTTTCTTGCATGAACACCTCTGTTTTCCATCTTATTGTGAGGCATACTCTTGCGGTCAGCAGCAGGTAATTCGGCATGTGGGGGAGCCGCACCCACCGGTCCTCTGGCTTCTCCAGCCCAAACAAGACCAGGCAGGGGTCAGGGCTACGCATCACCCATTCTACATTCTTAATCCTGCAAAGCCTTGTCCAGAAATCTTTTTGGATTGGACCACCCAGGTCCTTTTCCCATCTCTTTCTGGGCGGTTCATTAGCGTCGGATGCCTTGCCCAGGAGCATTTGGTATAACTGTGAGATAAGGCCCCTGGATGAGGTGGTCTCACTGAGTATTTGTTACAGTGGTCGCAGGTTTCTCTGTAACATGTCTTTCCAGTCTGTGGACACGAGTACCCTGTTTAGCTGCAGGAACTGCAAGATCGGGATGGGTTTGAGCTTCAGACCTTCCTCGAGCTGTTGAGGGGAGAAGTATGTTTCTGTCATGATGCCTACCTCTAAGGAGCCAGGCCGGGCCCAGCAACCCCAGAGGCAGACATCATTTTCCCCAGGGAAGTCTCAGCGGGCCCAAGTCGGGGCCCTTTGGACTCAGTCCTGGCGCCTTAGGCGCAAGGCTCATAGCGGACCCCAGTCCTGGCGCCTTAGGCGCCAGGCTCATAGAAGAGGATATGTGTTTAAGTGCTTGGGTGCACACTTACCTGATGCAGACCTTGCTGCTTCATCCAGGCCCTCTTGAGGCCTGAATGGGACTATTTAACCTGTAGGACTACTTCACCACCCGGGTGTGGTCGGGGAAGGATACATACCTGATTGGTGGAAGGATACATACCAGGAACTTCTTCCAAGGCTATTTAAACCCCACCCGAACAGCCACACATGCTTCGCGTTGTTCTGCACCTAGCAGCTGGACGCTCACCGTGTCAGCTCCTGCATCCTGACTTCAGCCACGCCTGCCAGCACCCTGGAACACCTGCAAGGGGAGAAAGGAAGAGAATAGGAGAAGAAAAGCCCTTACCTGCTAAATCTGCATCCCAGAGTCATTTCTCCAACGGCCCTGAAAAGGAAGACATCATTTTAAAGGCATTTCGTTTCGATCGCTGCAGCGCTGCATTTTACTCACCTTTGCAAGGCGCTTCCATCTTCAGCAGCGATCTTCCGGATTCAGCTACGCCCCGGCGCCTAGAGGAAAGAAGACAAGAACAAAGGTGAGAGGGAGAAAAGGAATAAGGAAAGCTCAGTTTCCTTTTGAGTCTTACCTGTTGGATTATTCCCACTGCATTTCGGGTCCTGCCGCTTCCTGGCATCTCCGGACCCCGGCCCCTATGGGGAAAAAAGACAAAGACATTGAATGAGCGAATGCAAAGACATTACCTGAGCGCTCATCCAGAACTGTTTCACTTCGGGTCGGCGCCATATCTCCGGCACTCCGAACCCCGGCCCCTAAGGGGAAAAAGACATAAGCATTAGCGCTTGCTGCAATTAGACAACGAACATTATTATTAAGCTTGAACTTTTGAACAGAACTTTTACAGCGCCTTACCTGAACAGTCAAGCTTACCTGAACTCCCATCAATCCTCAATCCAGTGAAGTAACTGGGTTTCAACGCGCCCCTGCATCAGAAGCAGGATGGAGAGCTCATCCTTCCAAACCCTAAGGTGAGGCTTCACGGGGAATCGTGGAGGAGGTATCGTGGAGGGTTGGAAGGGAGTGGGAGGCTTGAGCATTGTTCCACAGTTGGTAATACTCCCTTTTCACGTACAGGAGGGTATCCAACGAGCCAGGGAAGCCAGAATAGAGGGGCCCTTCCTGTCCATCCTCAGAGTTCTGCGCCTTCGACGCCGCGCCTCCGTGGGAACCAGGTGAGCGTTACAGAACGCGAAGCCTTACCACAATTTCCCACCTGGGCGCTATGGAGACTTCCGAGACAGATCAGCTGGCCCATCTTTTAGGGGAATTACGGGCAGAAGTGCACTCAGCCCGCCAGGAGACTAATGCTCTCAGAAGGGAACTAATCCTATCCAAGGAAAGAACTGATGATCTGGCCAAAAGGTTATTGCAGGGCCAGGCAGAGCACACTCCTTTACCTGTTTCCGGAGATATTTCTACAACAATGGGTTCGAATAACCCGGTACAAATCAATCTACCTGGACACATGCCTTTGGCCCCGCCGGAACGTTTTGCGGGGGATCCCAAGAAATATGCCGTTTTTATGAACCAATGCCGTTTACACTTTTTATGCAGGCCCGGGGCCTTCCCCAACGACCAGACCAAAGTAGCCTTTGTACTATCTTACCTCAGTGGCTGTGCTGCCGATTGGTCTATTCCATTGGTAAATCAGGATGATCCCATTCTCCGGGATTTTCAGGGCTTCCAGGCCAGCATGGAAAGATTGTTCGCTCGACACTCGCAGGGACAGGCCCTTGACAACGAACTGCTATCCTTACGACAAGGTAATCAGGATCTTTTGTCCTATATTGCCACCTTTAATAGACTAGTTGTGGAAACCGGATGGCCTGAAAACAAAAGGATCACATTGTTTCTTCGAGGCCTGCGCGGAGAGCTTAAAGATGTTATAGCTCAGATAGTAGATCCACCGCAGGCCTGCGCAGACTACATAGACTTAGTGGTTCAACTTGATCACAGACTTCAAAATAGAAAAGCAGATCGGCTCAAGTATGAAACCAGAGTACCTATCAAGACCCACGATAACTCCAAGAGTACTGACGTTTCCGAACCTTTGCAAATTGGCAGTGTTAAAGGACCATTAACGCAGAAGGAACGAGAGAGAAGGCGACAAATGCAACTTTGTCTGTATTGCGGAACTTCCGGTCACTTTCTTCAAAGTTGTCCAGTTAAACCACCCAAGAAGGTGGTTGGAGCCACTGATAACGAGTTATTGACACCTGGTTCGGGAAACGACCTAGCCCGACAAGCGTAGGGGTCCGCTTGCCGAGCTTGAAAACAAACTCTTTGACCTCGCATTTTGTCATGCCAATGGTGCTTGTGAACCCAAAACAGCCTCAGCAGTTGCATGCTATAAAAGCATACATAGACAGTGGAGCTATTGGAAATTACATAGACCGTGAATTGGCTTCCAGGATTAAGCTTCCTCTCCGCCCGAAAGTAACCCAAGATGTAATTACTACAGTTGATGGAACCGAAATAGCCTCAGGGCCTGTAACGCATTCCACAGTTGAAATCACTCTGGTGGGTCAGGACGGACATCGGGAAGCAATCGTGTTTGATGTGATCAAGGCCCCACAATTTCAAGTACTTCTTGGAATCCCTTGGTTAGAAACACATAATCCGAGAATAGACTGGCGAGCAAAGAAGATAACTTTTCCTGATTGTGAACCAACCTGTTACCCAAGGAATCCAGCTATGGGTCTAGCCTCTGTAACTTCCACCCCTGTACAGCTACCATCTGAATACCAAGAATTCCAAGACGTTTTTCAGAAAGAGCAGGCTAACACCTTACCTCCCCATCGATCTTACGATTGCCAAATCGACTTGGTACCCAATGCACAACTACCTTGTAGTAGGATTTATGCTCTTACTGAACCTGAGAACCTGCATTTGCGCCAGTATTTGGATCAATACCTGGCCAATGGTTTCATTCGCCCATCAAAGTCACCAGTCTCTTCCGCTTTGTTCTTCGTACCTAAAAAGGAAGGAGACCTTAGGGCCTGTATTGACTACCGCGCCCTAAATCAGATAACGATTAAGAATCGTTACCCTTTGCCCCTGATACCTGAGCTTATCGACCAAGTAAAAGATGCTCGTGTGTACACCAAGCTAGATCTCCGAGGAGCTTACCACCTGGTACGTATAAAAGAGGGCGACGAGTGGAAGACTGCATTCCGCACCAAATTTGGGCTCTTCGAATATCAAGTAATGCCCTTCGGTTTGTGCAACGCACCTGCCGCCTTTCAGTACTTCATGAATGATGTTCTTCGGGAACTTATCGATGTTTGTGTCATCGTTTATATTGACGACATCCTGGTGTATTCCTCCTCAGAATCTGATCACAGAAACCATGTTAGGGCAGTTCTTGAGAAATTGCGCCAGCACAAATTATTTGCCAAGCTCGAAAAATGCGTTTTTCATACCACAGAAGTGGAGTTTCTCGGATTCATCCTGACACCTCAAGGAATCCGAATGGACTCGCGGAAAGTGGACGCCATTCTCAAATGGCCATCTCCTAGCTCTGTGAAGGGAGTGCAAAGCATGCTTGGCTTTGCCAATTTCTATCGAAGGTTCATCCCGGAATTTTCTCGAACTGTTCAACCCATCACAGCTCTCCTAAAGAAAAACAAACGCTTTAAATGGACTCTTGAGGCTGAACAAGCCTTTCAGGACCTGAAAACCAAATTCACCTCTGCACCTGTATTGAAGCACCCGCGCCCAGATCTCCCTTACATCGTGGAAACCGATGCATCCAGTTCGGCCATGGGAGCTGTCCTGTCGCAAAGAGACCCAGAAACTAACCAACTACACCCTGTAGCCTTTTGGTCCAGAAAATTCTCTCCACCTGAACTCAATTACGCAATTACCGACAAAGAACTACTGGCTATTAAATCAGCTTTCAAGGCTTGGCGTCACTATCTTCTCGGTGCAAGACACACCATCACCGTAATTACGGACCACAGAAATTTGCAGTATTTAAAGACGGCCAAAGCTCAATCTTCGCTACAACTCCGATGGGCTTTATTCTTTGCGGAATTTGATTTTGTAATTACCTATCGCCCTGGCTGCAAGAATGGTAAGGCAGATGCCTTATCCCGGATAGGCATGGAAGAACCCAATTCGAGTTTAGAACCTGTGCCAATCATACCGGAACAAAGAATTCTGGGCTTGACTTCACTGCAAACCATTGAGGACATCCAAGCTCAAGTAAAACAGCTTTTTGACTCTTCTGCCTTACTGGAATGGAGTCAAAAGGGTCCTCACTACACCGTTAAGGATGATTTACCCTACTTCCAAGAGCGGTTATTTCTGCCAAGTAAAGAATTGCAGGAACTTGTCATTACCCGTCATCATGAATCATTAATGGAAGGACACCCCGGTATCGCGAAAACAGAAGAAAAGATCAAACGCCACTTCTGGTGGCCTTCTTGGAGAAAAGACATAAAGTCATTTGTGTTGTCTTGCGGAATCTGTGCCCAAAATAAGAGTCAAAAGAAAAGGCCAGCCGGCCTACTTCAACCTTTGGACATTCCACCAGCACCTTGGCACACCTTGTCAATGGACTTTATAACTGACCTGCCTCCTTGTGGTGGTTACAACACGATTCTCGTAATAGTGGATCTATTCTCCAAAATGGCCCATTTTATCCCTTTAAAAGGATTGCCATCAGCTTCCACCTTGGCCAAGGAATTTATGGAAAATATAGTGCGGTTACATGGTTTCCCTTCCATATTAGTCTCAGACCGTGGAAGTCAATTTATCTCCCACTTTTGGAAGAAATGTTGCCAACTAGCACAAATAGACGTACGGTTATCCACCAGCCACCACCCCCAGACCGACGGACAAACCGAGAGAACCAATCAGACTCTCGAGCAATATCTGCGGTGCATGTTACACCAATCCGAGTTGAATTGGAAGGACATCCTTTGGATTGCAGAATATGCATACAACAATTCAGTGCATTCTGGAACCGGACAGACTCCTTTTTATACCCTGTATGGTCACCATCCTCGGACCTCTGACCTAGATCCACCTCTGACCCTGGAGATGCCTGCAGTAAATCACAAACATTCCACAATAACCCAAGCCTTCAAAGAAGCTACAACCCACTTACAGCAAGCCAAGAAAAAGTATAAAGAAAACGCTGATTTGCACCGAAGTAAAACTCCTCCTTACCAAGTAGGAGATCAGGTATGGCTAGCAACTAAACATCTACCCCTCAAGGGTCAGCGAACTTTTAATCCCAGATTCATTGGGCCTTACCCCATCAAAGCTATTATCAACCCAGTGGCCTTTAAACTCGATTTACCATCCAACATGCGGATTCATCCCGTTTTTCACGCATCTCTTCTAAAACCAGTACAACCTGGAACCAGACTGTCTGAGCCCCCAGGCCCTGTCCAAATTGATGGAGAATTAGAATTCGAAGTGAAAGACATTTTAGATTCCAAGATAGTTAAGTCGAAACTCTTCTATCTTGTTGATTGGAAATGATATGGACCTCAGGAAAGATCTTGGGAACCCAGTAACTATGTTCACGCACCACGATTAATTCAAAGATTCCATCGAAGATTCCCGCACAAACCAAAACCCCCGGAGGAAAAGACCTTGGGAGGGGCCTTGAGGGGGGGTACTGTCATGATGCCTACCTCTAAGGAGCCAGGCCGGGCCCAGCAACCCCAGAGGCAGACATCATTTTCCCCAGGGAAGTCTCAGCGGGCCCAAGTCGGGGCCCTTTGGACTCAGTCCTGACGCCTTAGGCGCCAGGCTCATAGCGGACCCCAGTCCTGGCACCTTAGGCGCCAGGCTCATAGAAGAGGATATGTGTTTAAGTGTTTGGGTGCACACTTACCTGATGCAGACCTTGCTGCTTCATCCAGGCCCTCTTGAGGCCTGAATGGGACTATTTAACCTGTAGGACTACTTCACCACCCGGGTGTGGTCGGGGAAGGATACATACCTGATTGGTGGAAGGATACATACCAGGAACTTCTTCCAAGGCTATTTAAACCCCACCCGAACAGCCACACATGCTTCGCGTTGTTCTGCACCTAGCAGCTGGACGCTCACCGTGTCAGCTCCTGCATCCTGACTTCAGCCACGCCTGCCAGCACCCTGGAACACCTGCAAGGGGAGAAAGGAAGAGAATAGGAGAAGAAAAGCCCTTACCTGCTAAATCTGCATCCCAGAGTCATTTCTCCAACGGCCCTGAAAAGGAAGACATCATTTTAAAGGCATTTCGTTTCGATCGCTGCAGCGCTGCATTTTACTCACCTTTGCAAGGCGCTTCCATCTTCAGCAGCGATCTTCCGGATTCAGCTACGCCCCGGCGCCTAGAGGAAAGAAGACAAGAACAAAGGTGAGAGGGAGAAAAGGAATAAGGAAAGCTCAGTTTCCTTTTGAGTCTTACCTGTTGGATTATTCCCACTGCATTTCGGGTCCTGCCGCTTCCTGGCATCTCCGGACCCCGGCCCCTATGGGGAAAAAAGACAAAGACATTGAATGAGCGAATGCAAAGACATTACCTGAGCGCTCATCCAGAACTGTTTCACTTCGGGTCGGCGCCATATCTCCGGCACTCCGAACCCCGGCCCCTAAGGGGAAAAAGACATAAGCATTAGCGCTTGCTGCAATTAGACAACGAACATTATTATTAAGCTTGAACTTTTGAACAGAACTTTTACAGCGCCTTACCTGAACAGTCAAGCTTACCTGAACTCCCATCAATCCTCAATCCAGTGAAGTAACTGGGTTTCAACGCGCCCCTGCATCAGAAGCAGGATGGAGAGCTCATCCTTCCAAACCCTAAGGTGAGGCTTCACGGGGAATCGTGGAGGAGGTATCGTGGAGGGTTGGAAGGGAGTGGGAGGCTTGAGCATTGTTCCACAGTTGGTAATACTCCCTTTTCACGTACAGGAGGGTATCCAACGAGCCAGGGAAGCCAGAATAGAGGGGCCCTTCCTGTCCATCTTCAGAGTTCTGCGCCTTCGACGCCGCGCCTCCGTGGGAACCAGGTGAGCGTTACAGTTTCCCCTTTTATGATCTGACAGACTCTTTCAAGGCCTGCCTCATACCATTGTTGGAAGCGTTGCGGCTCGAGGATTCTGGTTCTGATTAGTGGGCCCAGATGGATTAAACTGGGCAGGATTTCCTCCATTCGTGTGGCTAGCAATCTCGTGTAGACCTTCGCATCTGTATTTAGGAGGGAAATTGGGCGATACGATTTGCAATTGGTGGGGTCCTTACCGCTTTTAGGAATGACCCCTATGTGTGCTTTGGTGAATGAGGGGGGGTGTCCCGACTCCCGTATGGAATTTAACAGTTTGGTCATATGTGGGACTAGTGTTTCTGCAAATGTCTTATAGAATCCCATCGTATACCCGTCTTCCCCTAGGGCTCCTCCCGGGATCTGCGTGATTTTTCCGTCACGGAAAAGTCAGTGATGGAAGAGTTTGCATGGGAAATGTAAGCACCACCAAAGGTTTGTGCATTTCCCATGTGAACAAACACTGCAAATCACTACATACCCACACCCACAGCACCCCCCCACCCACACCCTAAACACCCCCCACCCACACCCCCCAACATAAACAAACCCTACTTACCTTTTCTTCACGCTGTGTCCCTGCAGCGCAAGTTGCCTTTCACTTCTGTGATCGGGAACCGGTGCCGCAGGGTCCTTTACTTTTGAAATTTATTTTACGGGCTGCTGCAGGGGTTTCCCCCGCAACCCCCGCTCACTATACTATAAAGTATAGTGAGTGGGGTGTTGCGGGGGTCACCCCCGCAGCCCCTGTTTTTTTTTCTTCTTTTTTTCTCGGTGTGCTGCGGGGCTGTCCCCTGCAACACCCCGCTCACTATACTAAACAGTGCAGGGGACACCTCCGCAGCCCCTGTTTTTTAAAAAAAATGTTTTTTACTTACCTACAATGAGTGCCACCAAAGGTCCGAACTTTTGGTGTTCGGCCCTTTGGGTATGCATTTTCAGACTTTTTGTACAGTCAGACCTTTTTTTTCGGTCCGATCGTACAATTCCTTCTCCCAAGGGAGATCTTTTTATTGCTGTTTTTATTTCTTCAGGGGTAAATGGGGCCTCCAGGATGTCTCTTTCCTCTTGGGTGAGGCGTGTTTACCCTGCACCCTCAATATATTTGCCCATCGCTGGCCTCGTTCCCGCCTCTTCACTCTGGTACAGCTTTTCATAATATTGGGCAAAGCGGTTTGCTATTTCCGTTTGAGTGGAAGCACTTCGACCATCCTCCCCTCGGAGTTGGTCAACCCATCTCTCTGCTCTTTGCGCCCTTAACCTGTTGGCTAGCATCCTGTTGGCTTTGTCTCCCTTTTCATAGAACTTTTGCTTTAGGAATTTAAATTTTCATACTGTGTCCCCTATTCCCAAAATTTTCAATTCTTCCCTTTTCTGTTTTAGCACCCTCAGCTCTACGTCGCAATATACCCCATTGGAATGTAATTTGCTCTCTAACTGCTTAATTTCTATGTCCAGCTTTTCTTCCTGTAGCCTGCGCTCTCTTCTGCCTTTCTTCTGTGCCCCTTCTCTCATTAAGGCCCCTCTCCATGTTGCTTTTCCCGCCTCCCAAAGTGTGGTTTCTTCTACCTCCCTGTTGTCATTGTACTGAAAATATTCTTCTATCTCTTTAGTGAGTTCCTGGGCAAAGATCTTGGGCGTCATTCCGAGGCTGGCGCAAAGGGATACCGGGCACCGGTAAGGACACCGGTGCCGGTAATCCCTTTGCGCCCTATTCTGAGGTCGCTTTGCGGGTCCCGCTAAGGCCGCCTGGTTTTACCAGGCGGCCTTAGCAGGACCCGCAAAGGGTACAGGGAGCAAATAACGGTACCGCAAATTGCGGTACCGTTATTTGCACCTTCCCCATTCCCATTGAGCCCTATGGGGGCTCAAATGGGAATTGGGAATGGTATTTTCAATGGGGATTTACCGGTCCCGCAAAGGTCAGACTAGACCGGTAAGTCCCCATTGAACGAGGGCGGACTCGGTACCGATATTGGAGGTAGTCATGGCGCTAATAGCCATGGTTCATGCCGGTAATTTACCGGTACCGCCTTGGAGAAAGGGGAATTACCGCCCTATTCCAAGGTTGGGAAGGCGGTAATTCCTCCTTCCTCCATTGCCCTTCCCCATTCCCATTTTTGCCCCATAGGGTACCGTAATTAGCACCCTGGTCCCTTTGCGGGTTCGTTAAAAGCAGGCGGTAATGTACCAACCCGCAAAAGGACCTCGTAGTAAGGCGGTAAGGGTTTAGCGGTACCGGTAAAATACCGCTACCGGTAAACCCTTACCACCTACCGTGTAATGAGGCCCCATGTCTTGAAGTCCCCCCCCACTATGAGTAGCCCCTTACTCCTAGCTAATCTGGTGGCGAGGCCTTCTTCGTTAAAGGCATCTTGGCCTTGGTTGGGGGAGTATAATCCCGTCATGGTGATTTCGATCCCTTCCCATTTCCCCTGGACCATCAGGAGCCTACCTTCCATCAGCGGGTAAACTCTGGGATCTGTCAGTCGGACCCTCTTGTGTAACAACAGGCCCACTCCTCCTCTTTTCTGAGTAGCCGACGCCCAGTAGGTCCGTCCCACCCCTTTCCCTCTCAGGGGCCTCTCCTCTCCGGCTTTTAGTTTTGTCTCTTGGATAAAGAGGATGTCAAGTGCGGCTCTCTCAAACTCGTGTGCTGCTAGGGACATTTTGGCGGGCGAGTTGAAACCCTTGACGTTTAACGTTCCAACCTTTAGGAGGCTGCTTCCCTTTCCCCTAGTTTTCCTTCAATTCTAGGGTCTCTGCTTCCCGTTTACACTTTTGTCTTTCAAGTCCCTCGTTTCTCAACCCATGTTTCTCCCTCTTGTT
This sequence comes from Ambystoma mexicanum, assembly GCF_040938575.1. NCBI lineage: Eukaryota > Metazoa > Chordata > Amphibia > Caudata > Ambystomatidae > Ambystoma > Ambystoma mexicanum. The sequence goes on along the minus strand of NC_090923.1, from coordinate 1,119,432,055 downwards.
TATTCCCCCTTGTCTCAAACCCATATGTGCCCCTGCTTCCCCCCCTAGTGAACGATAACACTTCTCAAACATATGAGTACCTGTAGAGCAGTACCTTATAAGGAGACACCCTCCTTCAATTGAGGGCCTCCAGAGTGGGAATTCCCCTTTGCCGGAGGTCTATTCTTCTGTTCACGTAGGTTGTCCTGGTTATGTTGTTGGAATGCCCTTTGGTGCGGGCTGATTCAGAGTCCATCCCCGAGTTACGGCGGCTTCAATGGTGAAGGGGAGTTTAACTTCATGTATTTCCTTCCGGCCTTGCTTCTTTTGCGTCTTTGAGGTTGTAAGTCTATTTGTGTTGATCTTGGGGAGTGAGTCCCCTGCTGGCCCTTGAGGGTTCTAGTCTCTGCATTTCCCATCAGATGCTGCAAGATTTGTTTTGCTTCCGCCGCTGTGGTTGCTCTATATTCTTCACCTTGCACCTCGAATGACCGTGCAAAGGGGTAGTCCTATCGATATCGCAACCCATTTTCTTTAAGCCATGTAGTAAGCGGCCTGCATAGTTTCCAGTCCTCTTGTGTGGGGGGAGGGGAGTTCCTTGCATCGGTTGCCCTTCTCCTTTTGTGTCTCTATGGTGGGGCCCTGCTTACGGCTCTCCTGGCGATCCACGCTGTGTTAATGGGAGCTCTCTGGGGCTTTGCAGCTTTATGTGAGCCCTTGCTTACTTCCAGGTCGTGTGGCTAACGTTCTTCAGTTGGCGTGTGTCACCCCTCACTTAGCGCAGGCTCCTGTTGATCCTACCCTTGGCGGAGCCCTTCAGTTGCAGCTCCACCCTATGTGTTAGTGGCCTTGTTCGGGGCGTGGCCGGTGCGTGGGTGAGCTCTCACTCACTGGCATGCGGGTGCGCCGTGTGGGGACCATCCGTGGGCAGCGCCTCTTCCTCCTGCGTGCTCTACCTCTCCTTCGTTTATCTTCACCTCTCCTTTGTTATTGCTCAGGCCTGTGGATTCCCCAGTGCGCCTTCCCCAGGCTTTTCAAAGCTTTGGGGGTGCTGAGGGTGCGGCATTCAGTGCCTTCACCCTCCTCCTCACTGCTGTATGGACTTTTGGATTGCCTTCTCTCGCAGTGCTCTGCGAGGCCAGACCTTCTTGTTGTGTTTGGGGCTGGGGAGGCACTGCTTCTGGGTTGTGGGGTGGCCTCTGGGGTTGTGCCTCCCCTTGTGGTGGCCTAATTCATCTTGTTTCGCCCTTCTCAACTCACTGTGTCTTATGGCCTTTTTATTTGTTGGGGGAATGACGTTGCAGCCAGTGTGCCTCTGTCTGTGTTGCGCCACTTTTCCCGAGCCCTTACAAAGGTGAGGGGGCAGGCCACAGCCAGGTTCTCCCCCCGCTGGCCTATACTGTGTGTCCCATGGTTTGGGGCCCTGGGGTAGCCTCACATTTAGTGTGTGCGTGGAGCACTGCGTTGTTCGTTCCTCCCGGGCTTCTCTCCAGCAGCCTGTCAGTGCTTGACTCTCGTCAGCACTGGGTGGTTGATGCCGGCGGTATCTTCTGCTCCTCACTGCAATGGAGCTTGCCACTATCCGACACCCAATTGGTGTCGGTGGGGCCACCCGCCGGGCCTGGCTTCTCGGGCTCCCTCTCAGTTGGGCCGTCTGTCCCCGCTGGGTCGGATCAGTGTTCGGCCCGCCCTCTTTCTCTTTCTTCCCTGCTGCATCCACCCGTATAGCACCTTCTGCCCTCCCCGCGGCTACGCTGCACTCTGCATTCCGCCCTCTCTCAGTGTGGGTTTGGAGCTCCTCATGGGGCTATGGTATAGCCCGGCCCGCATGGATCTTCGTGTTGTGGCCGTAATTGGTGCCCCTCCCCACCGTCTCCTGGGTTCCCGCTCTCGGGAGATTGTTACTGCCGGCCAGGCGCTGAGTGGGATCCAATCTCGCGGCTGTTTGCTGGGTTCTGCGATGGGACGCATCATATTCGGTGGCTCCTCCTGCTTGCCCAGCCTTTTATGGATCTATTCCACCCGTGCCGCTATGAATCGGGTTCTGGATCTGCTATTTTTCCTCTCTTCTTCTCCCCCGGCTGGAGGAGCGACACGTTAGGCAGCCATTGCCTTCCGTGTCCCCTAGTGGTCTCCATTTTGCTTAATTTTAAAGTTCCATTTAATATGGCATTCAATAAGTATTGTTTTTGCTTAATCTTAAAGTTCCATTCACTTTGGTATTCACTATGTATTTGTAGGAGCGCCTCGGTGTGCGAGCGTTCACCCTGACACTCACCGGCTTGTGGTGTCTCCTTCTGGTGGTTCCCTCTCCTTCTCCTTCGCCGGTGAAGCCAGGAATCCCCACTGGTGCTGCGCTCGCCTGCCAAGTGTCTCTCTCTGCGCACCGGCTAGAGGAATGTTTCTTTCTGGACGCGGACGGCGTCCTTTCCTGTTGGTGCTTACTCGCAGCTCCTGCTGCTGATACTCTGTAACGGAGGCCCCCAGACTGGCAATACGTACAGAGCTACAAGCTAAGCATGTTTTCTGGGAAGTTTGCCGACGTCCTGGCCCCTCGTCCAGTCCCATGACAGCTGCCTCCTCTGAAGCAAGGTCCCCTGCTGGTCCCTCCCACACAGGCCTCCCTGTTGCTCTTTGCTCTGCTCCACTGGTCTCTCTTTATGCACCTGCAGCCCGTTGACAGGCTGCAGGTGTGGTTCTCTAATGAGACTTGCCTGACCATAATTAAAGGGACATGCCTGACCTTCATGGCTCCTTGTATGCATCTTCCTCGTCGCAGTAATAGAGTGGTGAAAGGAGTTAATGTGCATTACTCTTAGTTGTTTCTTCTACGTCCCAGTACTGTCAGGTGTCATATGTGGGGAAATGAGGGGAACAGCTTTAAATTAACCCATAAAGTTCGGGGAAGGGTTTGGTCTGATTCTCAACAGGACAAGGGGGATACCATGTCTCTCCTACCCCAGTCCCCAAGGACCCTCCACGCAGATGATCCTCAGGGTCGGGATCAAAGAGCGATGGCCTTTCCCTGAGAAGAGGATCCAGGGGTCGTAGGAGTGAGGATGCCCTCAGGTTTGTCACACCAGGGAAGCTTCCAAGGAAAATCCCAATGTTTTTACTTTATCGAGGACTGGAATTAAAAGGTTCTCAATAGGGAAATTCAAGTAACTAGTGGAGAGTTTCGACCTAGATTGGGGTGACCCGAATATCAAAAATCTCAGTTTTATTACTGTTAAGGCACATCCAATGAGATGACATCCAATGTTTGATGGTTTGGTAGATAGTATTAAATTTGTCAACATCTGTCTTTTATGTCCTATCCAGCTCAAATAGCAGCTGAGTATCATAGGCATAATTGAATTGTACACCCATGTTGGTCAAAATATCAGAGTGGGTTGATGCATGTATTAAACAATGCCAGCGATAAACATGCACCCTGTGGGACCCCATAGGGTGTCAGGCTGAGGCAGATGTTGCATTGCCCCAATGTACATAGGCCCTCCTGTTACTTAAAACGGTCTTTATCCATTTAGAGGCATTGTTCGAGCAATTACCCACTATAGCCAAGGTGTTTATACATGGCTGACTTTTTCTAAACAAGATTTTTTCTAAACAGCGTTCTGATTTGTTCTAAATAGCATTCTGAGCGATGAGGACACAAATGGCTACAGTGTCTTTCCTAACCACTACCTATGTGTCGGCGCCTTTAAAATTTAAATTTAAATACACGGCTAACTTCTTTTGAATAGTATTCAGAGCCATGAGGACACTAATTGCCACAGTGTTTCCTCTTTCTTTCTTTCTTTCTTTCTTTCTTTCTTTCTTTCTTTCTTTCTTTCTTTCTTTCTTTCTTTCTTTCTTTCTTTCTTTCTTTCTTTCTTTCTTTCTTTCTTTCTTTCTTTCTTTCTTTCCCATACAAGTGGTGTTTATGTACCTAATGCCCTGTGGTCTTTAACATCCAATGCCTTTCACTTCAATTCTTAATGCAGATATTCTGTCAACTGGGACAATGAAGTTGTCAGACTCATTGAAATGTATATGCGAGGCCATGCTGTGTTTGGCATAATTTCGCTTGACCGTTCTCTTTTCCTCATATAGAGACGTAGCACATCTGTGTTGCCCTGAGATCATCTCTTCCGAACCTTTATGAGACCACTACGATGGACCCTAAAACCATTGCAGGAACCATTACGTTCTCCTATTCATTGTGCCATTGACCTGACACATTGGGTAAGATCATCTAAAATTCTGTTCACTTGTGATTAGGCTTTACATGAGTTTCTAAACTTGTGCCAGTGTATTCCAGATTGGAGCTCCATGCTAGTGCAGCAACCGTCTGTGCAGGCAGAATTACCTGGACGCTGTTAACTTGAACGACAGAAGTTTTAGTATATCACAAAAGGGGATTGCTTTCCTCCTTTTGTGTCAAGGTTAGTTTTCTTTTCTTGACAATTTGGGCCTGATTATGTGCCATTCTAATTAGTCATCTAGAGAGAGCTCACAACTTGGGCCCCTTTCTCCTCTTTTCACTGTATAGGGCTAGTAATGGCCTGTTCCTTTTCATGCACAGGCACTTTTTGGGATTTAACACTGATAGAGAATTGGCTCTACTGGCCTCTTCTGATTGTCTAAGGTGAGTCCTAGCCCCCTGCTTGTAATGCACTATGCACTTTAATGTATTGGTATCTCTTTCGACCATGACCTGTTCTTACTGCACTTTAGGACACCAATTTATGATGGTAGCACTTTCTGTCTAACACCCATGGTCCACCCTTGAGATATACACTCGGGGTGGGAGCAGTATGTTATTTCTGTTTTCATTTGGTTTTTAATGATGATGTATTTGTTGTTAATTTAGGGGTTTATCTCCCCCCTGTGTTGTTGTAATTCAAGAATAGGGGGCTCATGAGTTTATGTCTCCCTCTTCTTTTTAGAGTGTAATTTCTATCTCCTGATGAAGACGTTACTTAAATGACGTAGATACGTCGAAACCGGTTGAGAGGTCAACCTTGGACACTTCTGGGACCCATCTCAATCTATTATTACAGTATTACCCACCTGTATAATCTATTGTGGCCATGTATATTAACTGTACATTCTTTTTCTATAACCATTAAATTGATGAATTGTATGTTATGACTTTTATAGGTTTTATCTTACATATAGTGTTGTGTAGTATGAGTGTATCAATGTATGACGGACGCATGTGGATGAATGAATAAACGATTGAATGGTATCTTGTTTTTTATTGAACTTGTGTGTTCTTAATTTTACTGCTATGTAAATTACTACTTTAAGTGCTGATTAAATCATGATTCAACTCATATATTAGAAAATGTATCAGGTCTAATAAAATCCTTTGATACTTGGTCTTTAAATTTGATCCTCTAGACTTTCTTTCCGAGATTAGTTGTGACACTAATACCCTAACCCAGAGTGTGGGGTCTCCTGTGACTTTCAGAGATATATAAGGCAGTTGTGGTCAAGGAGGTCAAATGCCGCCGACAAGTCAAACAGTATCAAGCGGCTGAATTTCCCTCAATCCAATATGTTCAACATGTTAGATTGTAAATCCAGCAAGGTGTTCTCTGAGCCGTGATTCGGACGGTAGCCTAATTGTCTAGGATTTGGGATGCTGGCAGTTTCTAAGTGTACTTGGAATTGCATGCTAGCAATCTTGTCAACCATTTTCAGTGAAAAGTAGGAAATTAGTGATTGGGCTGAGATTGGTTGGTTCTCTCAGATTGAGCCCTATTTTATTCACCAATGCGGTTGCAGTACCCTCCTTGATGATGTCAGGAACACTATTATGGGCAAAAGAAGAGTTAACAAATCTAGTAAGAAAAGGAGCAAATATATTGAGTGGGGGCTGGCAGCCTCTCAGCAAATGAGGAGGTTCGGAACAGGGGAATACCAGCGGTAATCCCCCCTACTCAGAGCCGCCTCACGGCTGGAGGCCTCCATCTTCCCCCGGCAGGGAATGAGGTCAGTGTTCCTGTGCTCCCCTTTCCTTCCCCCTCCTCCCCCCTCCACAGATGTCCCCCCCCCCTTCCTTTCCCTCCACTAACCTTCTTTTTTGCTCCTCATCAGGAGCGGATGCGCTGGAAACACTTCTGTCTTCAGCGCGTCTGCTCCCGATCTGAGACCAGTCGACATGGAAAGGAAAAAGAGACTACATGTTATCCCTTCTTTCAGTTTCATGGCAGTGATTTCTTTTGTTTGCTTGTTTTCCTATTGTTTGAATGGCCACCATGGAAAGGGAGAAGGGACTATGTGTACTCACTTCTTCCTTTTCCATGGCGCCCATTTGTTTGCTTACTTTTTAAAATTGTTTTCAATGGCTGCCATGGGAAGGGAAAACGGACTTCATTTTCCCTTCCCTGGTGGCCATTTTTTAAACTTTTATTTTCCTTTTCTGAAACGCTGAAGCGTTTCGGAGCAGAAATAAATGCTTTTAATACCCCGGTCTTACGGGCTTCAGTTGTGAGAAACCTGAGGGTGTTCTTCCAAGCCGACCTTGAGAATCCCTTATTCAGGTGACCTGCGAAGGACCGACGCTTTCAGACCACAACTCTAGGGGTGGACGAGGTAGAGAGGATCACCTGGATATGGGAGCCCAGGGTTATGCTCGGGGAAATGCCCCAGGTGAGACACAGTACTATACCAAGGAAGAAGGAGAGGAGGATGAGATCCCTGAGGCCTTTGTGAGCTGTGCGGCATCTGCCTCCTTTCCTACCATTGAATCTCTCCTGCCCAGATCCAACGACCCCTCCGTATATAACCAAACCCCTAGGACTCCAAACACTGTAGCACCCAAGAATTATCTCCCCCAATCCTGTTTTTTCTGTCTTCTATCCGAATATTTCCCATCGTTCTTCTCCCCATCCCTCTGGTTATTCTTTCCCGAACACTATGACAAAACACTACCGCTGCCACAACTACCCCTGTTCATTTCATGATAATAATCCTGGTAATTTCCATTTGTTTCACAAACCCTACCAATCTCACCCTTCTGAACTTACCAAAACCCTTAGGACGGGTGAGACGCTGTATACCCCTTTTTATACCTTTTCCCCATCCTACATCGTAGGATACTCAAAAACTCTACCCCCCTTTTTGGACAGAAACACTTTCACCTATTGCGAAAGACGACGGACAAACACCAAAGCCATTTATCTGACATGTCCCAACACCAGGGACAGGCAAAGTCAAGCAATTGACCAGAATCACACACACCTGATGGCCCGTTCCCTTCCCCACATGGATAAAAGGAGGAGCCAGAGAGCACAATACGAGCAAGGCAGACCACAGAACGAGAGCTAACTCAGCACAGCAGTTCAAACGGAGGAGAAAGGCGGTGCAAGCTGAGGGGGCGACAATGAGAGAAGCGACCTTGCCCTTTCCACGCCAGGCCCGTGAAACCTCCACAGAAGGAAACGTAAGACCGCGAACAATAGCCAGCGTGTGTTGCAGCAGATGTCAATGGTATACAAGGCCCTCCTCCGCTGATAACCAAGTCGAGGGGAGACGCTTGCCACTGTGGTACCGGCCTTGACTCCAGAGAAGAGAAAAGCTGAGCGGTTCATCACAGCCGGTGAGTTGAGGGGAGAACCGATAAGAAACCGAATTGTGTTTGAACAAAAGTAGCAAAACGGCTAATTGAAGAAAGTACAAAGAACTGTTATTTTGATACAAGAGGGGAAAGCCAGCTACAGGGGAGTTAGGCACCACGCAGGTGCTTGCTTGAGAAACTCTGGGCGAATACCCTATGGTTGAAACTACCGTTACCAGAAGGCCTAGGGAACGACGCAAGAGACTTGGGTCGAAGTGATCATACGGGGGTCTTGCAAAATCCTCCGTACAGTCGAAAGTCTTTGACCGGCAAATGAAGGTGAAGCTAAGAGAAGTGAATCCCACATTTTGTGAATTGCAAACGTTGGCAAGAGTGAACCCGACGGAGGGATGCCGATGAATAGGGGGCAAAGTCTCAAGTCCTTACAAACAGTGTTGACAAGAGTGAACATGGCAGAGGGGGTCCACAGTGAACTTTTTAAAAAGACATTAAGATTTGTGAATGGCACAGATGAGATTGTGTTGAAAGCCGTAGTGAACCCGTCGGAGGGAGGCTGACATTCGAGAGGGGTCTGAGCCCGGAAGAGGGGGACTTAAGGTTGAATAACCATCACTCTAAAGACAGGTAGAAAATAACTTTTGTTTTGCTCTTTTGAATATATCAGGCCTTCGGAAACAAGAGATTGAAAACCACAGGTCCCGATATCGATAGGAACTTTCTGGGGATCTGAGCCCGGAAGAGGGGGATCCAGGGGTGAAAAGGCATCACCCAACGTGCAAGCAGAAAGGAACTTTTTGTTTATTATTTTTGGAACACAGATCCTAGGAGGAAAGAGACTTTTTGTGGAAAAAGAGACTTAACCACCGAAGGCCCTGATAGTTGAAAGCGGAACTGTTAGCTCGTGCTGGGAAAGCTTGAGCGTGTGCTGTGCTCTGGAATCCTACCTTGTCCCATGCACAAAACGTGGGGAAGGGAGACTGTAAAGACTGGAGGGGGGTCTGTATATGGTAGAGGAGAGGCACAGAGGACCCCAGCCAAGATTCTCTATTGTTGGTAGCAATGGACGAGCAATCAAGGCCTAGCTTCTCAGGAGGTGATGCAGGCTGGTTCTTAAGTACAGTGTAGTCCCCAAGACCCCACAAAGGAATGTCCGCACACTGTATTAGTTAAAACACAGTCTTTATATAATTAAGTTCAAGGTTATGTACACTATCACAATAACTCACTTTGTGCTCAGTAAATCTACAATGGCAAATATATACAGTTCTAAGTGGTACCACAATTATTATTAGATTCCATTAAAGTGCATCAACTGTACTCTGGTTAAATGTCACACAAATCACGTAATAAAGGTAACCAACAGTAAACAGAGGAGGAAAGCAGTTGGTTACAACAATTGGCAGAATACTGGCCTCTACCGTTAAACACAGTTCTGTGTGGAGATCCCCCCACCTGGGCAACCTGTAAAGTAAAGATATATCACAAGCCCAGTCCATATATTGTTCTATAAGTCTTATTTCCTTCTATAATGTTTCTACCACCCCAATGTACCTGGAATAGTAGAGTTCGACGACGAGTCATCGACGGATCCTTCTTGAGCGGCTCCCTTTAAAGCAGGAGCCACGGATCGTCGAGATCCCTCAAAGAAAGTGAACTCTGTGTTGAGGCAGCAGCTTCGGTCTCATCGGTGCTCGTCGACGGCGGAGCGTAGGCGTCTTGCAAGGAAGAGGCGTGCGGGGCACCTCGATGTCGATAGTTCAGGACCGCAAAGAGTTTGTGAAGAACTCTGGCTCAGCAAGGGCGTCGAGTCGTCCAGCGTCTCTACGGTCTTTGGGTTAGCGGAAAACCCACCGGCGGATGCTCCTCGGCAGATCGACGGCCTGGCCTTCTCCGGCGGGATAAGGCGGGCGGCGGTGCAGACGAGCGCATCCGTGAATCAAAAGTCTTAGGCAAAGGAACGTTCGGCTCCGGTCGGCGGCGGCACCACGTCAAGCGGTCCCCTCTTCTGGGCAACCCGGCTTCGACGGGCCTCCAGCGGTTGCAGCAAATTTGCGAACCCTGGTCGACGACGGTGGACGGAATGTCCGGTGTTGGTCTTCGTTCTTCTCGGCAGTCCCAGTCTCCGGTCGGCAGCCTTTCGAGGGTCTAACTTCCAGGGCGCTTCAGCGAAGGTTAGCAGTGCTCGATGGTCCCTCGGAGCATGGGAAGAGGGTGCCTAACCAGGTCCTCTCTTGGATCAGGCTCGACGGCTTTTGGATTTCGGCGAAAGGAGACAGCAGTCAACCTTCTTCTTCAGGCTCGGCTTCGAGATTAAGCATCAGTTTCAACTTCAGCTTCTGAACTATTTCTAGCAGTGAGAGGCCCCCAGATATACTAGTTGATCTCTCATTCATTCTGCTGGGTCACACTCAGGCAACCAATCCCTCAGAAGGGCATTCGACAGTCAGTCAGCCAATCAGGCATACAGTGCATTCAGGCCATTCTCCTCCCTCTCAGACACTCGCAAAAAGGAATGTGTATTGGGACAAGTACCCAGCCATTCAACACTACACACTGCATTCATACCAGTTTCGGGCAGGGCTGTCTCAGTCATTGTGTCAAACAACAGAAACCAGACATCCACAACAAGAGGTGCATATTGGTCACACACTCCATTCACCCAGGTCCCACCCACAGGGTGTACCCACAACATACAGTCACTGGGAAGGCTCCAGCCAGTCTGGCCTGGACTTCAGAACAACACCATATATGGAATTTCCACCCGACAGCCAATCAGGGGGAAGGGACAGAGTCAGGACTTCCCAGGACTTTGGGAAAACAAGGTAACAGGCAATAGAAAGCAAGAGGCCATAGTGGCCGTCTTGTTTTCTTTCAGGAATCAACTGATTCCAATGGCAGGGCCTGGGTATCCCAAAATGGAGGATACTCAGATCACCTTTCAAATTCAGCATGGAGCTGCCACCAGCCAATACCCTGCTCTGTGGGTTACACACACGGTGCCCAAAAACATACACTAGGGGCACAGGGTTGTACCCCCGCCCATGGGTGCCATAAGGGTATCCCATGGGTCTGTACACCAAACCAAAAACAGGAAGAGCTGCACTGACAGGAGTCCCACATGGACTCCTGGGCAGACAACAATACAGAACACAAATGAAAAAGGACTACAGGACAAGGACAGGGAGTCCCTGTCCCTCCAATGCATTTCCAGCATCACAGGCCCCCCCCAGACTGAGGTTAGGATGCCTAATCTCCCAGCGATAGACACCCTCATCCACACAGTCAACATACCTTCTGGAAAGGCCATCTGCATTATCGTGACTCTTCCCTGGTCTATGCTCTATGGTGAAGTCTAGCCTTTGCAGGCTAATGGACCACCTGAGCAGTCTCGGGTTCTCACCCTTCATCTGCATAAGCCACTTCAGGGGCTTATGATCTGTTTGGACCTTGAAGGTAGACCCCGTAAGGTAGGGCCTAAAACGCCTACGGCTCCAAAATATACTGACACACTTTTTTTCAACAGTAGCCCGCCTAAGTTCTCTACCCTTGAGTTGTCTACTGATGAATATGATCGGGTGTTCCCTCCCTTTGTCATCTAACTAGGACAAGACAGTTCCAATTCCGGCGTCGCAGGCATCCGTCTGGACGATAAAGGGTTTGCTGTAGCTGGGCGCACACAACACAGGTGCCCTATGCAGACTTTCTTTCAAGCCATTAAAGGCCATCTGACAGTCTTCAGTTCAATTAACCTTCCTTGACTGTTTGGGTGAAGTCAGAGCTGTCAGTGGTGCAGCTATGGTTCCATAGTCTGCCATGAAATTGTGATAATACCCAGAGAGGCTCAAAAAAGGCTCTCACCTGGGTTTGAGTAGTGGGAGTCATGTAATCCTGTACTTTACTAGGGAGAGGTTGGATTTGACCCCCTCCTACCTCATGACCAAGATACGTGACTTTCCCCTGAGCTATATGGCACTTGCTGGCCTTGATAGTGAGGTTAGCCCTTTTCAAGGCCTGCAACACCTTATCCAGATGTGTCAAATGCTCTTCCCAGGTGGAACTGTAGACAGCAATGTCGTCTAAGTAGGCCACACAAAAGGCCTCCAGCCCACTAAGTGCATGATTGACCAATCTCTGGAAGGTGGCAGGGGCATTCTTCAACCCAAAAGGCATGACCCTAAACTGGTAGAGTCCCTCGGGTGTTAAGAACGCCGTCTTTTCCTTGGCATGGTCCGTCAGAGCTATTTGCCAATAGCCTGTAGTAAGGTCAAAGGTGCTCACAAATTTGACAGCACCTATGGTGTCCACAAGCTCATATGCCCTGGGCAATGGGTGCGCGTCAGTTTTAGTGACAGCATTGACTCCTTGGTAGCCCACGCAGAACCTCCAATCCTTGTTACCTGCCTGGGAACTTGACTTGGCGACAAGGACCACGGGACTGGACCAGGGACTTGTTGAGGGTTCAATAACACCCAGATCCAACATCTTGGCAACCTCAGCCTGGATGTGGTTCATAACGGTATCTGACATATGGTAGCACCTGCTTTCGACAGGCACACTGTCACCAGTGTCACTTTCGTGCCTACACCACAGTGTAAGGCCTGGTGTCAGTGAAAACAGAGAGGCATAATGCCGGAGCAAAGCCCTGCAGGCTTTCTGCTGCTCTGTTGTCAGATCGGGAGAGAGATGTACTCTCTTCACTGAGCCACCCTGAGGGTTGCTATGCAGCAAATCAGGAAGGGGCTCACTCTCATCCTCTTCTTGCTCTGAAGCTAGCAAGAGACATGAGACTTTTGCTCGCCTGTGGAAAGGCTTGAGCCTGTTAACATGGAATACCTGAGGGGCTACCCCAGGGACTCCCATGTCGACCAGATAATTGATTTCGCCCATCTTGGAGATGATCCTGAAGGGTCCAGTCCACTTGTCTGCCAAAGCTCTAGGCTTGGTAGGTTCCATCACAAGGATTTCCTGTCCCGGAGTCCAATCCACTTGCGAGGCTTTAAGGTCATGCCAGTACTTATACAGTTCCTGTCTGGCTGGCCTTGAGATTTGCGGTCGCCTGACCCATCATCTGTGTCATCCTCCGCTGAGGCCTAACACGTAGTCCCCCACTTGCCTGGCGGGACCTGGAGGGGTATGCCTCCCAACCTTCTCTGATCAAGGCAAGGGGCCCCCTTACGGGATGTCCAAAGAGTAACTCAAAGGGGCTGAGGGAAGTGTTGAGCAAGTGTGAGCCTCAGATGCTGGGAGATACGCTGCTGGAACGTTGGAAACCAGCTGTCTTCATATTCATCTGAATTGCGGTCCTGCCGCTTTAAGGAACGTGCTGTAAACATTTGCCAGGCTACGTAAAGCGTAGCGGAAGTGTTGAGCAAGTGTTTGGCAACGTATTTGGGCAACAGCGGGGGCTCGGATCCTTGTGTCCTGCTTGTTGACTGGAAGTCGCAGGAGACACTGAAGTTATTGGAGCTGCTGGTCCCTCACATCGGTAACGTGGTAGAATCAGATTTGGTTTTACTTTAATTTATCAAGCACTATACTAAATCTAACATCAAGTTTGACGGTGTTAAAGGCAAGTACTGTGAACAGTGCACTGTGAACTGATGAATTTAAGCTCGCCATCGTCTCTCCAGGCCGGGTTGGGGGAGAGACGGACTCTGGCGGCTCCTCGAGCTGTCAGGCGTTCCCTGTGCCTGAGAGAGTCCACTCAGCTATCCAGTATTTGTTGAACTGCAACGCGCGTAGGCTCATTGTTACACAAACGCTAAGTTGCTTTATAGGTGTTGGGGTTGCGAGTAATTCTCTTCCCCATTCCTGCAGCTGTGGCCGAGATTGAGAAGTTTGGGTTCGGTAATTTACGACAATTGTTATATTTATTGCCCACGTCGTCATAAAACCGGGGATTGGGGCTGCGAGCAAGTCTCTCCTCATTCTTACGGTTGCAGCTTAAATTGACAGAGCCACTTTAGAAAAAACATAACACGATAACTGTCATACCTACTGCCTGTGTTGCCACAAAACAGGGTTTAGGGTGGTGAGGAAGTCCCTCCTCATTTTTGTGGCTGTCGTTTAGATTGAAATATCTGTTCTTGAAAATAAACATTACGACTTCTGCTATATTTATTACTTGTGTTATCACAGCCCTGGACGGGGGCAGAGAGTGAGTCTCTTCCTATTTTCTGTGGCTGGAGCACAGGTAGAAAGAGTTATTACGTCTCCCGCTACACACACACTGCCTGAGCTATAATCTAATATTCCTTACAACAGCGGTGGCCTGGTTTCCTTTCATTTATTTATTTTTTGGTATTGTGCCCCGTGTTAACTAACTTTATAACTGAGCACGGGTGTTAGTAATTTTAATCATTGGGCAGCGAGTGTGGTGTTGGTGACTGGGTGTAACGCTCACCTGATTCCCGTAGAGGCGCCGGTCTTGACTGGGCGTATACCGTATCTTCAAAGGTGATGTGTAACACACGGCTGGCTCTTTGGGCTGGACCTCTGTGCACTGTATGTTTGACTCGAAGGGTAAGATGTCTTAGGTAAGTGAACGCCGTGCTCTCCATCTGCCTCAGGGCAGGGTGCTGTAACCAGTTTCTTCACTGGATAAGGGGAGCAGGCCTCTTGACTTCAGAGGACTGCTGTCCGTCGTTTACTGCACGAACGGTAAGTTTTGAGTAATTCTAATGTCTTTAAAGTCTTTAGTAATGATGTTTCTTGTTTTGCAGGGTTCCGGCGATGGCGGATGACGGGCTGAAGTGAGTTGAAGATGGAGCCCGTGTGATGAATAGAAGCGCCTGGAAGCACGTAAGTAAGCGCTAGTTGCCTGCTTCATGATGCGCTCTAACTGTCTTTTTATTTTGCAGGTACAAGTTCGGAGCGGCTGCAGGGTGCCGGAATACCCACTGGGTTAGATGTGGAAAGGAGTAATGGCACGTGAGTATTAAAGTTCCCCAATGTCTTTAAACGCACCTTGTTTTGTCTTTCAGATGTGGGATGCAGCGCCGAAGGCCTCCGGAGCGTGCAAAGAGTTGGTAAGCTTTTGTCTTTCAGATGCCGGAATGCAGTGTGAAGACCTCCGGAGCGCACGAAGAGTAGGTAAGCCTTTGTCTTTCAGATGCCGGAATGCAGCGCGAGGCGTTGGTGACAGCCGATGGACCAGGTAAGTGAAGAGCTGTCACTGAAGACCGTAATGCTAACCTGTTCTTTCTTGTCTTTATAGGTGTTGCTGAAGACTGGATTCAGGATGGTAAGCATTTTTCCTTAGGCCCAGGATCAGATGCAGAAGACACGATGAGCGTTCTGCTGCAGAGGATGCAGAATAACGCAAAGCAAGATTCATCCATCGGGTGTGGTTTAAATAGCCTCCTGTAGTGCTTAGATGTCTCCTTCCACAGCCACGCCTAGGTAAGAAAAGAGTTCCTGCTTTCCAGAAGAGTTCCAGTGTTCTGAATCTAGGGAGTGGCTCCTGCCCCACCCAACAGGAAAAGTAGTTCCAAACAGAAGAGGATCAGAGGCTCAACTGGCAGGCAAGTAAGCAGCATGGTCTGCTGCAGGTAAGTCCACCCAAGCATTATGAGCCCGGCGCTTCCAGCGCTGGGACTGGGCATATTTATGAGCCTGGTGCCACTGGTGCCAGGACTGGGTCCAAAAGGTCCCAATTGGGACTGGTTGGCACTCGGAACCTGGGTTATGGATCTGCTTCCAAGGGAGTTGGGAAAACCCTGACCTTTTGGAAGCAGAGATCATGACACTGGGGTTGCGAGCACGTCTCCCCCCGGTATTTACACTGCCTAAGGACACATTTGTATACCTTTTATAGGTCATCTAAAGACCTTTTTACATATTTACAGTTTTAAATTGAGTAAGGTTTAAATAAAATTATTTTATTTGCAGCGCTCTTGGGCAAATTATTGGAGGTGATTAATTGCTAGATCTAACCCAATAAATGGGAGTCACACTTAGAAGTATGGGTGGCTTGCCAGAGGAGGCCCCACAGCAGGGGGTTGGGGGTCCTCCTCAGGTAGTAATCGCTCTCCCGCTGTCTCCCCAATTGCTCCCAATGGGCGATGGAGGTGTACCATAAACGACAGCAGAAGATATTCTGCCGAGAACTCCATCCAGAGCGTCTAAGTTAGAGAATGAGGTTCTGGAGGATGCCACGCAGGGCTATACAAAGCAAGTGCATTTGATGGCTGAGGTTGTGGGGGACATAAACCGGCTCCTCTCAAATATTGAATTAAACGTGAATTCTATGGTGACACAGGCAGGGATGGGGGAGAATGACCAAGTTTCAGACAATTCAATTCTGGCCCCTTTGCTTTCACTTGAGTTAGCCAGAAAGGCTCATGGGTTATTGGATTTTAAATCCAAAGAATGGTTAATTCTGGAATCCCCACTACGAGAAAGGGGCTGTAGAGAGAGCCCACCTTATCAGCAATTTATCAGCAAACAAGCTAAGGGTGGCGGCTTAATGGGCTATGGTTTCCCAAGGGGAGATGGGGATTGCCAAGGAGGTATGGGAACAAAATCAAATATAAATAGTATGGGAATAGGTCCTGACGTAGAGATAGTAGGGCTAGAGGGCATAAAAGATGGCCCCCTTGAGGAGCAGTTGCCTCTAATTGATGAACTGTCATTTCCAATTCTGTCCAGAATCATGGATTCTATGGATAGAGGTTACGACACACTAAATATTTTAATCCGGGACCTTAGGAAATCAGTGTAGGAAGTCCTGAACAAGGTGCATTTACTAGAGGGCTATATAATGGCAGTGTCAGTCTTCAACACTCTGCATTTAAAAGGGAATGGTTTGGCAGGGGTTGGTTTGCCAGAGCAAGGGGGGGGGTGCCCATAAATACGCAAGCCCTGGTACCAAATGAGGGCTCTGGGGGGGGAGGTGAGTGCCCCAGTAGAGGAAGTACATCAATCTGTTATAGCCCCTCCATCGGTGTCATGCCTTGGTCTGGCACTAGATCAGAGAAACAAGCCCTTGAGTAGTAGCCCTAAGGGTAAGATACTTGGTAATGGGAACAGTTCAGGGCAAAAACAAAAAAAGTCAAAAAATTGCAAGCTCCCTTCTACCCAACAAAATAAGGGGTCAAGGAAATTCTTGCGAAACTTAAGGATGGAAGTGGACAAACATATGCAGGCCGACAGGGATGCGTTGGAGAGGGAAAAAAGAGACTTCTTTAAAACTAAGAAAGGAGTAGTTAATAAAGAAAGGGCAGCGATTGTTGAAGTTGGTAAGGCCGCATTATGTGTAGATAACATGCATGAGGAGGACAGTCCCTTTTTTGATTTAAGTAAAATCTCAGTATACCCGGTGGATGGGGATGGTTCAGACTGTGAGAAAGTTGTGGGTATTGAGGATTTGTCCAACATTGATTATGGTGAGGGGAAGGGTTCAGGGAAGTGTTGTTTACTAAGGGAGGGTAGGGTGGCCCCCCTGCACGGCCCACAAGATATGCACGGTGGAAAATCACTTGAAGGGGGCCCAAAGAGCCAGCCCCCAAAGGTGGAGAAACTTTACGCTGTATTTGCTAAACCGGTGGTGGTTAAGGATTTACCAGGGGAGTTGCCCCTGATAAAGGTCCATTTGACCATGGCAGCACCACCATCGAGGATAGTGGAAGAAGTAGGTTCGGGTGACCCAAAAAGCAAGCTTGCAGAAGTTTTTAGGGGGTCTGGAATCAGGGAGGAGACGCAGAGAAGGTCTCCGAAAAATGGTTGCGGCAACAGCAGGCTAATCCTCCACAAAAAGTGGTACTGGAGGATGACTATGGCCCTCATTACGACCCTGGCGGAATTCGGAAAACGATGGCGGAAATGCAATACCGCCATCGAATAGCGCTCGGTGCGACTATGACCCGTCACCGCAAAGTACGATGCCATTAGCGACACCGTAGTGAACGCCAACGCTAACTGCACCAAGCACGCGCGCGCGCGCCATGCCAAACCGTAAACACCACCATGGCGCAACGGTACGCCAATTCCGACCCCAGCGGACATGTACCTAACGCCATCAAGCATGGCGGAATGCACCATTCCGCCATGGTGAGAAGTACGGCATCGCGAATCAACCGTAAACGGCCCCACTGACTGCCCGTACACCGCTCCCTGCCCACAAAGTACAACTCCCCGTAGGTGCAACGAAGCCACAATGCAACCATTGAAATGCACAAGTCACCCATGCATGCCAACGAACAAATGAACCTCAAGAGGGGCCAATGGGAGCTGCAGGGCACAGATGGCACGAATACAGAAGCCATCCCAATGGGCATGACCACAGTCCCCCACCAAGAAACGCACGCAAACACAGGCACCTGTGACCAGCAATATTCAGAAAATCACAACATTCCACCAGTCCACCTGGCTGACCGGCATCTGTCACACAAAACCCAATCCCCCGCCCCTGAGCATGACAACATTCAAACTGTCATATTGGCAGCCCCCATCCCTGACCTCACGGGCTTCGTAGGCAAACGCGCCCAGTACAGGACCACGCAACAAAACTCCGAAGCTGGAACCCAATGCAGATCCCCTCACAATACATCGCTCCCCAAATAGGAATATGCCACATCACTTGCAAAGAAGAACGCTACACGGCCCATATCAGAATAGAATTTTAATGCACATCAATATCACCAAGCCCATACAGCCATCAGGCCATGAACTCCAAAACACATTTCACCATTGTGGGCTGCATCCGCAAGAAATGACCAGCCACTACTTGTGTGACGCCCTGTTCCCTCATGGTACACAGAGCCACATTCACGTACGAAAAGGCAACATGGAAGCGCACAGAACCGCAGGGCCGCCCCAATGGGGAGGCACTAGTCCAGCTGAAAGGCCGAAATGTTGCTCCGAGCCACCAGTACTCCGTAAGGGCATGTGGCCCATTGGCGATCGTCCCATAAGATCGTAATGCTGCTCCACTGATTAACACGAAGCAGCAGGTGTCGGGAGTAAAACCCATCTGCAGGAGTGGCATACAGATGGCAGTGGCAAAAGGGGAGGAGATACCTGTCAACCAAAAGAAAAGAAACAGAATAGAATGGCCATCAGAACTACATTCGAACAACTCACTTCAATGATCACACTAGATCCACAGCCATATGCATGCAAGCCCACTCCAAAGGATCATCACCACCCCAAAACCACTTGCGAATCATAACTATCTATATCGAGGTGAAAACACCATCACAAACGAGTGTACCTGTGCATGCGTCTGTGAAAACAGAATCCTTCAGATGGGATTGGTAACGTGCATGGACACAAGTGTCTGAAGGCGCGTCGAGACAGGGAGGGCTCAACAAGGCCAGATAGACGATGGTCCCACTATGGCAGCCCTGCATCACATAGCGCAGGGGGGGCGGACAGATCCCAAGAAGCCCTGTACATGGCAAACTCTGTATCAAATCACCTGCCCATGCATCCATTCATCATTCCCTCATCCCGTAATGAAAACGCCTGAATATTTACTCACATAACATTAGAAATATCCATTGAGTCTGTGCGTTATGCAGCCTGCAAAATCCACAGTGCCCCAGCACGTAATTCCAGTCTAGTGAAGTAACATGTATTTGGGAACGTCCTGCCTTATCGTCCACTACGCAATTGCGCATCCCATACTATTCATATCAATCATAGCATTCTCGCCATGGCCCCTGTCCCAAGGACATTGAACAATAGAACGTTATATTTGCAGTCAGACCTGTGGGCATCTCCTCGCCGCTAGCTGAAAACCGAAAGCGCCGCCCTTCGAATTCCTCATTTGCAACATCACGTCGAAGAGGCATCTGTGGCCGTTTGAAAACACTAATCAATCCATTGAGTGCGGCTGTGTGTGAAAATGGCAACTGCCTTCACCCACGAATGGGACGCCCCGCCCGTCGTTGCAACTCGGTACAGTGATGAATGAGGGCCCACCGTTACTCGAGTACTACGTTCCACTGACCCTTCACAACTCTGTTCGCGACTGCACAGATAGTATGTGAAACAATGGGACCACAGCAGAATGAACATATCAACCAATGTTACACGGCCATCGGGTACAAATACAAGATTGCAATAGCAAGATGCCATCCCACGAATTGCAGCGTTGTGCGCGGGACGTGCTCGGCCAAAGGGGAGAGCAGTTTGCACAGGTGGAATGAATCACCACAGGTGGAGGCCATTCAGCCTGGAAACACATAAATTGCACAGCCAGTCTCCTCCCACAACCACACCGAAATGCTACCGGCAGGACTCGCGATGTTGGCCCTGGGGGACCTGATAGCACTGCAAGTACTCCAACTCCAAGAAGAAGACGAACACCAACTACAACCGGCCGCACGGAGGAGACGCAGGAGGAGGAGGAGGCCAAGGCAGGGCCAGCAAGGGCCGCCAGCACAGCCACTACCACCACGCAGGCAGCCCGCAATCCCACGCCTCCGAGCACATCCGTTCAACCTCACTGATGAGCAGATCCACACCCTCTACCGTTTGGACCGGGACACCATAGCCGCCATTGTGGACATGACACAGGCTGACCTTGTCAGCATGATAGATAGCCCAACCGCCATCCCACCCCTACTGAAGGTGGTGTCTGTACTACACTTCCTGGCCACAGGCACCTACCAGCACACAGTCGGACAGTTGCATGGCATTTCTCAGCCACTGTTCTCACGGACACTATTGCAAGTACTCGATGCCCTCCTGAAGCACGCAGACGACTACATCTCCCTACCACGCTCGGAGCTGGAAATTACCAACACAAAAGTGGGATTCCATGCACTTGCCGGCATACCGGGTTGCATTGGTGCCATCGACTGCACCCATGTGGAATTGGTCGTCCCACATGCCATGGAGGCCCAGTACCGCAACCGAAAACAATTTCATTCTCTGAATGTACAAATGGTGTGTGACTCCAACAGGATCATTACACATTGTTGTGCCCGATTCCCTGGATCAACCCATGATTCTATGGTCTTGAGGAACTCTACAATACCACGCTACATGGAGCGACACGCAGGGAACAGATCCTGGCTACTCGGTGAGTCTCATTTCATGCATGATGATGTGGGGTATGTGATTCGGCAATGACCTGGCAGGAAGGGGGCGCGGGGGGGTGTGCGTACGTAGCAATGGCATTCCACATCATACGTTTATCGTCCACATACAGGTGATGCTGGATATCCACTGAAGAGATGGCTCCTCACACCAGTCCGGAACCCACGGGACCAGCATGAGGAGGACTACAACCATGCCCACTCACGTACCCGTGTAGTCATTGAACAGGCATTCGGCCTACTGAAGGGTCGTTTCCGCTGCCTCAGCAGGTCTGGCGGGGCACTCCTGTACCGCCATGTGAAGGTTGCAAAGATGGTGATGGCATGTGTCATGCTCCACAACATGTGCGTACGTAGAAATGTGCCCATGCCCCCTGACGCAGAACTGCAAGCACCTGAAGATGGTCATGATGAGGGTGGGGATGTGGCAGCACC
Source organism: Ambystoma mexicanum (assembly GCF_040938575.1). Classification (NCBI taxonomy): domain Eukaryota; kingdom Metazoa; phylum Chordata; class Amphibia; order Caudata; family Ambystomatidae; genus Ambystoma; species Ambystoma mexicanum. The sequence goes on along the minus strand of NC_090923.1, from coordinate 1,119,411,025 downwards.
TCAAGGAGTCTGCGAGGCACCGGAGGCCCGTGACATTCGTCAGCATCTCATTGATGTATGCTTCTAGCACTCACGCCTGGTGGCTGATACATGGACACGGGACTCGTGGCACTGTGTGTGTCTGGGACATGCACAATATGGACTGTACGCCTATGATGGCCTAGTACACAAAGATCAATGTCCACACATCTCATTGGTTGATCGTGCACTTTTTATGGCATATGTGATATCATGTTGTACACCCTATCGACCCGCCACCCAAGTGAGCCCAACACACCCCCTCCACCCTCCCACCTCCCCCCCGAACACCAGTGTCCAAAGATGCTCATCGTCAGTGGGCAGTCGCTATTGCAAGCCCCCTCTGCGGGTATCAGGGGCACCCCTGCCTGTGGAGCGCAGGTTCCTCCCAGATCTACGTTGGGGGCTGCCCTGGACGGAACTTGCAACGGATGATGTCTCTGCCTGCTCACGTCCATGCATGTCCCTAAGGGTTTGCGAGAGCTCAGTGAGCACACGGCGCACTGCGGCAAGTTCACCACATACGTCTTTGGACGTCGCATGCAGTTCCCCCCTCAGGCTCTCGGTGCTTCTCTCCATTTGGACTCTCAGGCTCTCGGTGCTACTCTCCATTTGTGCCCTTAGTGTCTCTGTACCTCTCTCCATTTCTGCCCTAAGTGTCTCAGTTGATGTTTCTATGTCTGCCTTAGTGCCCCCACATTCATCGGCATGGTCCTTGAGGAGCGTGGCCAGTTGCTGCTGTTGCACTATTAACTGGTCGAGGGACTGTTGCCTCTGCTGGGCCATGGCCATTTGCGGGGGTGTCACAGAGGGGCTGTTGTCCTCATGTTGCCCTGCCACAGGGCTTGTGGGGGATGGCCAGTCGTCGTCTTGTGGGTGCCCCTGCGTGGTATCCTCATGTAGTACGGGATGGAACAGACAGGGGGATTGGGACAGGTCATGGATGGATCTGACTTCGACATCCCCGTCTTCTGTGTCGGAGCATGCTGCCATCAATGGGGTGTCACCTATGGTGCTGCTGTCACCGGAGGCAGTGCCTTCTGTGGCATCCGTTGGGGGGACCTGTGGTGGTGGTGTTGTGGGCATGCTGGCTGCTGGGGTGCCTGTTGATGTTCCCTCCTCTGTGCTGCCACCTGATTTGTGCTGCTGCCGTGTCTTGATGCGTGCAGCTGAGGTCGAGGGTCTTTGGCCGTTGGTCTTGGCCCTCTTTGCAGGTGTGCTGGGAGGGGTGTCCTGCAGCTCGTCGTTTGGATCGGACCCTGTGGTGGAGTAAAGGAGGGCGAGGGTTATTGGTGGGTCTGTGGGAATTGGAATGGCATTGTATCACATGCATTGGGGTGGTACCTGAGGGTGATTTGGGTCGGGGCCTTGGAGGTGCTTCCATTTGTGTGTGGAGTGAGGGTGCAGTTGTTTGGCAGCCTGCAGTTAGGGTGTGCCTGCTGCACGTGTAGTGCGTGTTTTAGGGGTTTTTAATTATTTATGTATTTATTGTGGGTTTTAACGTGCGCTATCAGGACGATGTGTCCTCTCCTGGACATGTGTTTCTGTTGCACTATGGGGACACATTGTGCTTCACATGGATGGACTTTGTGGTTTTGGCATTGTTTCATTAGGCCCACCTACCTGATTCTTCGGATGTCTGCACTCCTTTCTCCATCCCTCCGACTCCCTCTATGCTCTCCATTCCGATGGTGGAGGCACAGATTTCTTCCCAGGGGGTCAGCTTGATGGGTGATTCCGACCCTCCCCCGGTGGCTGTGGCAATGTTGCGGTTGGCAGAGAGTATGCTGCGGACGCGTATCCGCAGGTCGTCCCATCGCTTACGGCATTGCTGTGGGGTGCGGGGTGCGGTCCCCACCGCACTTACCCGCTGTGCCACCAGAGCCCATATGGCCTTCTTGTTTGCGAGTGCCGTCCTGGTCATTTGCGTGGAGAAGACGACGGCAGCATTCTCCTGGAGGGTCTCTGTTAGCACGGTGAGTTCCTCACGGGAGAAGTGGACCTGCCGCTTGCGGTCGCACGCTTTCTTCGCTACTTTTCCCATTTTTCTTGGTTTCGCTAGGGTGGATGACGGGTTGGGTTGTGTCTCAGGGTAGTGATTTTAGTGGTTGTGTGGTTTTAGTGGTTTTATAGGTGTACGGCGGGTTGTTTCCCGTTCCGGGCCCGTGTTTTAACTTCCGTTTCCGTATATTTCCGGTCACCGTACTTTACGGTAGGCGCACACTGCGGTGTCCGCTGTGATGGGTGGCGGTATTGCACCTAGGGCGCCGTACGGCGGCGGTGTGGGCCGTTTTGGGTTCATTTCCGCCATCGCGGACTTTGCACTTCCGCCATGCCGTGGTGCTCGTGCCCGATGGGTCGGAATGGGCCGCACTTTGCTCCTTCTTGCAATGGCGGAAACGCTATTACGCGGTGGCGGTCCGGTCAGTCACTTTCCGCCAGGGTCGTAATGAGGGCCTATGTATTTTCTTGATTCGGCTCCTTGAGAGTTCTAATAGGTACCCTTTGAACAGGCACTACATTTTGGCTTTAATGCATGAAATCCCTAATTTGATAATGTTGTCAACAGTGGACATTAGAACCATTGAATTTGTGTATGATGACTGTTTGGACACAGTAAATATCCATTTGAGGTCACCCTTAACAAAGGAAATTATTATGGTTGAGAAAAGTGTTTCTTGCATTAGGTTTTTTAGGTAACTGATACAGGACCCTCGATATTGTCAAGTTTGGCGCCAATCTATCAAGATAAGAAGTGTCAGACGCAAGAATCAAGAGACACCTACAACAAGGAGATTTTTAGCTCAAGAGGCTATACTCAAGACCCGATGGAAAGTAGAGGGGAGGGCTCATGGGAGGGGGGTAGACATTCACAATATACATGATGGTCCAACTGGTCACTTATCACATGGAATTCTAGAGGCTACATGAACATTATGAATAATTACAACCTATTTGTATCATTTGAAATAATTTGTTTACAGGAAACATTTTTGCAGGACACACCAATAATTGATGGATTTTATGTCGTATACATCAAGACCATTCGGGGAGTGAGGGGAAGGCTGTATGGGGGACTAATAACAGCTATTAAGCGGTCTTTGGGAGTTAGTATGCAGAAATTTTAACCAGATAGGCCAGATATCCTAGTGGTGTTGTTGGAATGGGAAGAGACTATGGGGGGGGGGGCGCCTCTAAGTAAATGCTTCCTGGTAAATGTTTATTTTAGTCCCATAAAGGATCAGTTGGAGGAGGCACTGACAGTTTTGTCCTTTACACTATTGGGTGAGTTTCTCGTCTACGGGGCCCTCGGTGATAATTGTTGGAGATTTCAATGCTGAATGTTTAGTGGATGAGTGGTACCTGGATCAAAATAGGAAAACTGTGGGCAAAAAAGCTCGGGAGATGGGTAGAAGAATTAGGTTAGAATTTGAGGCATGGAATCTAGTAATTGTGAATGGTGATATACAAATGAACAGCCCCCCTGCTTTTACATGGAAAAACGGGCTATGGAAGACGACACTGGACTACGTTTTTGTATCACAAGATTTAGTTGAAAGAGGGGACACCTTGGAAATTACATCAATGTCCTGGAGTGATCGCTCTTTGCTGGTATATAGATTACTTGGCCCTGTGAAGATTAGGGAGCCCACATTGTTGACAGTGGTAATAAATTCAGGAAAGAATGAGGTAAAATGGTTCCCAAGAATAGTAAAAGCCTTCCTTGGAGAGATAGTAAACCTCTCTGCAGATAAAATGGCATTTTTATGCACGGCAGAGGGTTTCCCAGAGATAATCAGGGAGTTGTTGGGTAGGTTAACTACAGACAGAGGTTTAAACCTGGGGCAGAAAAGGCTGAAAGGCTTTCATTCCTTCGATCTAGAGATCCAGGAACATAAAAAACAATTGCATAGAGAGGTAAGGTACCTCAAGAGGTCTTCGTTGGAAGGTTATAGGTATGGAGATTAAGACACATTTATAGGAACTGGGTGAAAGGAAGGAAATTTGTGCTGTATATTAAAGATGCCGAGAGAATGTTGGCATGTATATCAGGAAACAAGACAGAACATTTTTGGGAATTAATAAACCCAGGACTTTCTGCAAGCCCAGGCGGTTAGTGATATAGCCTGGCTTAAGCACTTTTCTGACTTGTACAGCGGAGAAGGGTTCGAAAGTCCAGTGGTCTGGTCCCAGGCAGATCGGTGTGAGGCTATGGTTTGGGTCCTGGAGGATGTTACCTATTTGATAAAGAGAACCAAGCTGTCAAATGCGCCGGGGCCAGACGGCCTATCAAACCTGACTTACAAAGATAGCTTGGCAGTTTGGTCAAAAGTGCTCTCAGACCTATTTAGCACCATTCTCGCAAATAAAATGTTTCCTAGGACTTGGTCCGCGGCCACAATAATATTGATATTTAAAGGTGGAGACAGGTCCTCGCCTTTGTACTACAGACCAATATCCCTGTTAGATGCTTTAAATAAGATTTTTGCGAAAATGCTATTGAAAGTTCTGCAAAAATGGGCATTGGAATCCAAGTCTCTTGATGTTTTCCAGTCAGGTTTTCGCCAGGGCTTTAGTACTGCCACACATTGCTTTGTTTTAGATCTATTAGCACATCAAGACAAGACCCAATCTCGGCCTGTCTTTATTGCTTTTTTAGATATCAGTAAAGCCTTTGATTTGGTGAATAGGGCTCTTTTGTGGAAAAAGTTACATGAGCGAGGGTGTCCGGCTGCTTTGATGGGAATCTTGGAGGCCTTGCATACAGACACAAAGATTAGGGTCAGGCTCGATGCCTTCGGCAGCTACACTCCCTGGATACAGACTAACACGGGCTTAAGGCAGGGGTGTGTATTGTCCCTGTTCCTTTTCTGTTTTTATCTGCTGGGGTTGGGAGGTCATCTAGGAACATTCAACACCTTCCCCTCCAGATTGAGCTTCCTGGTAATCCAATATTTACTGTATGTGGACAATATCGTTTTATGTGACTTAACAGCTATCGGTCTGCAGAGAGCACTAACAGCAGTAGAAAGATTTCTGGGAGTCTGGCTCTATCATTAAACACAACAAAATCAAAGGTGCTTGTCCTAAAAGGGGGGGGGGAGTTGTAAAACACTACCCTGGTTTTTGGAAAATGGTAAACTTGAAGTAGTGAATAAGTTTGTTGACCTGGGCCTTGCATTGTATGACAAGGTCACAGGGTCAGAGCCGCAAGAAGATCTGAAGGCTAAATTCCTTGGGCACTTGTGAATCTCTGATTCTTTGAAGACAAATTTGGTAGATATTCACTTTTACCAGCTCTGAAATTGTACAAGCAGCAATTTGTTCCGAAACTAATCTATGGTGCCCAAGCTAGGAGTCAGTTCATAGACTGGCCAAAATCGGAGGGTGCTTTGTGGAGAGCTCTTTTGCAATTGCCACACTCAGTTCCCCTTGCAGGGATTTTGTTTGAGCTGGGACAACTCCCTATCCATACTATGGTGGACTGGGGGAAACTCCAGCTCTTTATAAACATTCTTAATTCTCCCATGGCCTTGGTTCTTGAGCAGCTTAACCTTGTAAGGATACAGGGTGGCTGTAGGGTTCTTACAAACTGGGCCCTGAGTTGTGAATCAATGTTCCGATGTGCAGACATATCGGTCGAAGAACTAGGCCTTACACCAAAAGTAGCCAAGTTAAGATGGTGTAGATACATGTGGACAAATGTGAGATCAATGATTATGGATGCTAAATGTTTTGGTGATCACTTTGTGTGGACTTGCAAAAGTTTCAATGTACTAGCTCCTTATTTGAAAAAACACCCTTCGAGGAGCTTTAGGTCTCAACTACTAAGAGTTCGGGTGAATCTGGTCTCAACCAATGAAATACTGGGCCGGCGTCTTAACATTCCACAAGTCCAGAAACTGTGCCGTCATTGCAAGACTGAGATTGAGACTCTAAAGCATCTATGTGTCTGGTGCCCCAATTTGGAAACTTTGAGAATTCAATCCCTATCTGGGAGAGGGTACTCCTCTGAAGAAGAGCTGTGGAGGAGGATTTTAAATTGTAATGAATTGAGTCTGAGTATCCATGTCTTAGAGTTTTTAAAGAACGTTGCAATACTTTTTTAAGACTGTGCATTTTTGTGGACATTTTCTTTTCTTGTGGTTGTATTGTATGATATGGGAATTTGGTACTGTATTTGTAAGATTTAATCATGTGTCATTGGTTTTACACTTTTTTTAATATACTGTGTTAAAAGTACCTTTGTACTGTGGGACATAATAAAATAAATAAAAATAAATTAAATAAAATAAAAAGGGGCTAAAACCAACACCCTCTTGAGGTACCTCTCTGTAAGCGAACAGAAGGCATGGCAGGAGGAGATCCCATTTCCTCCGTAGAGGCTCTTCCAAAGCGCCTAGCATGCCCTTGAGAGTTTTGTTAAATCTCTCAATCAGACCATTGGTCTGGGAATGGTAAGAGGTGGAGAACTTGTAGGTTACCCCGCACTCTTTCCACATGGTCTTCATGTAACTAGACATGAAGTTGGATCCTCTGTCTGAGACAAACTCCTTAGGGAATCCAACACAGGTGAAAATGCCCAGGAGAGCCCTGGCAACCACCTTGGCAGTTACTGTCCAAAGGGTATAGCTTCAGGGTACCTGGTTGCATGATCAACCAAGACCAGGATGAACCGATGTCCACCTGAAGTGGGAGGGTGAAGGGGACCGACAATGTCGATGCCCACCCTCTCAAACCATGTGCCAACCAGTGGCAACGGCTGCAGTGGGGCAATGTCACGGCCTACAGTCTTGCCAGACAACTGACAAGTTGGGCAGGTCCTGCAGTGGGACTCCACTTCTACTCCCATCCGGGGCCAGTAGAAATGAGCAGAGAGCCTCTGCTTAGTCTTCTTGGTACCAAGATGACCAGGTAAGGGCACCTCATGCGCCAACTGCAGCAGGAAGGGCCTGTAAACCTGGGGTACCACCAACCTCTTCAGGGCACCAGGTTCAGGCTTAGTGGGCTCACTAACAAGGAGCTCACCCTGACAATAGATCTGGAATGTACTAGGTACTTCTCCTTGTGCCTGGGACAGGGCCTGTCTCCTCAGATCCTCGAGATAGTGGCACTCTCTCTGTCCCTTACAGAGGTCCGCCCGGGAGGGTCCCCCTTCAGCCAACAGGCATTGAAGGTAGGGGCGGTCCTCCGGGTTGAGAACCTCTCCCACAGGAGAGTCTTCTGTCTCTTCTCCCTCAGGAGTTGAGTTTGGGTTTTCCACTGGACCCAGCCCGTCCGGAGCATGGATCCCAATGAGTGCTGTAGGAACAGCAGGAAGAGAAGGAGCCCCCTTCACATAGGTGGCCTTCTTGTTCTTCCTTCTTCTGGCCTTAGGCCTCGCCTTTGGCTTGGGTACCTGAATCACAGCCAGACCCTGTGTCACCTGTGACCTAGTGATCAACCCCAACTCTACTAGATCATTTACTAATAGAATGTTAGCAGGGACATTGTCCTGATCCAGGACAGGAAGCTCTACTGTCTTGTCTCCAATCATGAGTGTGACTAAGGCTACAGGCGATAATTTAGGAGGCCCACCAGCTAATCTGTTGGTACTAAGAGGAGCACCTACATAGTCCCCTGGCTTGAGCAGGGTCCTGTCCACCACTGTCATGCTCGCCCCAGTGTCTCTCAAGCCAGTAGAAGGCTGGCCATTCAAGAGGACACTTCTCAAAAACCTACGGGTGTTCCGTGGGATAGTCACCAGTACTTCTGCGTACTGGTCCCAGGCCCCAACGAACACTAGGGAAATCTCTACAGGAGTACAAAATGTGATCCCTGTAGAGGAGGGGAGGACAGTGGACTCCACCTCAGACATAGAGTAAGGGTAGTTCAGGCTTACAGCCTGTACTCCAAGTGCCTTACCTTTACACTTGGAGTCACTCCTTCTGTGATCCAGAGCCCCACATTCCCAACAGGTGCCAGAAATGCAGAGCACGGTACTGGAACCACTGGGAGCCTGCTTTGCAGCAGGTGGACCACTACTCTTATTCCCACCCACAGATGACTTATCCCCACTAGATGTTTGGGTCTTAGGAGAGGAAGGTTTTGGTTTATTCGACTGTGATTGCTTCTGGGACTCCTCAGCTTTCTGAGAGATCCCCTTTTCTTTGTCCTTGTCCTTCCCACTGGAGTCCTTAGGGGACACCCGGTGGGAGACCCACTTGTCAGCCAACCTAGCCAGCTTAAAGGGATCCAAAATGTCCTGGTCAGCAACATATTGATGCAGCTCTGGTGAACAGGCTTCAGAAAAATGCTCAAAAAACAACAGGTGGGACAATTCAACAACCGTTTTCACTTTGTAACCATCAATCCACCCCATCATGTTCATGTGCGCTTCACTCACCCAGTCAACCCAAGACACATTCTCTCTTTTCTTAAAATCCCTGAACCTTTTAAGGTATTGGGTAGGTGTCTTGCCAAACTTGGCAATCAAAGCAGACTTCATGCACTCATACTGACCCCTTTCTTCCACACTCAGTTTCAGAATACAGTCATATCCAGTCTGAGGCACTCTGCTTAACAAACACTTAGCCCAATTTTTCTTATCAACATCATGAATTGCACAAGCCATTTCAAATGCTTCAATCCATTGGAGGATATCAGAACCCTCCAAAAGCACACCAACCAAATCTTTCATAAACCTGGTGGCTGGGGACCTGCCACTCTCGACTGGTTTTGCTGAAGTCTCCACTCGAGCTTTCTCTAGCTGGATTCTCTGGTGCTCAGTGTCCCTATCTTTGAGTATCACTCGCTGTGCCAACTCCTCTTTCTTCAACTAAGCTTCTGTTTTCAACTTTTTGTATTGAAAGGCTAACTGTTCCCATTGTAGCTCCAATTTTAAAAGTTCAATCTTCAGGGCTTCCCCCTGAAGAGCAGTGCTGGGGTTTGGAACAGAGGCAGCAGGAATGGTGGCATTCCCAGAATCAGATTCCGCAACAACCCCAGGGGCAGAGTCCTCATTGGTTGCATCCCCCCTTCAAGAGTTTCACCATCAGTCTGGTAGTCCACCAGGGTAACTATCAGCTCAGCCCTAGACATATCAACAAAGTCTAACTCCCTGGCTTCACAAGCACTCTGTAGAGCCTCCAAGCTCATCCTAGTCAATTTACCATTTGCAATAGACTCCATTGCTTGTAATGCAGTTATCTTGTACACAACTAAACCTCAATTTAACAAAGTGCAGATATTTTGTAAGTGGCACGGTTATACACTGATTCTTAAAACCATAAGCATCCCACCGCTGCCACCAGTGTAAAGACTAGAGGGGGGTCTGTACTTCTGGTCTCTATATGGTAGACGAGAGGCACAGAGGACCCCAGCCAAGATTCTCTATTGCTGGTAGCAATGGACGCACAATCAAGGCCTAGCTTCTCAGGAGGTGATGCAGGCTGATTCTTAAGTACAGTGTAGTCCTCAAGCCCCACAAAGGAATGTCCGCACACTGTATTAGTTAAAACACAGTCTTTATATAATAAAGTTCAAGGTTATGTACACTATTACAATAACTCACTTTGTGCTCAGTAAATCTACAATGGCAAATATATACAGTTCTAAGTGGTACCACAATTATTATTAGATTCCATTAAAGTGCATCAACTGTACTCTGGTTAAATGTCACACAAATCACTTAATAAAGGTAACCAACAATAGACATAGGAGGAAAGCAGTTGGTTAGAACAATTGGCAGAATAGGGGCCTCTACCGTTAAACACAGTTCTGTGTGGAGATCCCCCCACCTGGGCAACCTGTAAAGTAAAGATATATCACAAGCCCAGTCCATATATTGTTCTATAAGTCTTATTTCTTTCTATAATGTTTCTACCACCCCAAAGTACCTGGAATAGCATTGTTCGACGACGAGTCGTCGACGGATCCTTCTTGAGCGGCTCCCTTTAAAGCAGGAGCCACTGATCGTCGAGATCCCTCGAAGAAAGTGAACTCGGCGTCGAGGCGGCAGCTTCGGTCCCAGCGGTGCTCATCGACGGCGGAGCATAGGTATCCTGCAAGGAAGAGGCGTATGGGGCACCTCGATGTCGATAGTTCAGGACCGCAAAGAGTTTGTGAAGAACTGTGGCCCAGCAAGGGTGTCGAGTCGTCTGGCGTCTCTACGGTCGTTGGGTGGCGGGAAACGCACCGGCGGATGCTCCTCTGCGCGTCGACGGCCTGGCCTTCTCCGGCGGAATAAGGAGGGCGGTGGTGCGGATGAGCGCATCCGTGAATCAAAAGTCTTAGGCAAAGGAGCGTTTGTCTCCGGTCGTCGGTCGCACGACGTCAAGCGGTCCCCTCTTCTGGGCAACCCGGCTTCGACAGGCATCCACCGGTTACAGCAAACTTGGAAACCCTGGTCGACGATGGTGGACGGAATGTATGATGCTGGTCTTCGTTCTTCTCGGAGGTCCCAGTCTCCGGTCGTCAGCCTTTCGAGGGTCTGACTTCCAGGGCGCTTCGGCGAAGGTTAGCGGTGCTCGATGGTCCTTCGGAGCACGCGAAGAGGGCGCCTAACCAGGTCCTCTCTTGGATCAGTCTCTGCGGCTTGCGGATTTCGGCGAAGGGAGACAGCAGTCAACCTTCTTCTTCAGGCTCGGCTTTGAGATTAAGCGTCAGTTTCAACTTCAGCTTCTGAACGATTTCTAGCAGTGAGAGGCCCCCAGATATACTAGTTGATCTCTCATTCATTCTGCTGGGTCACACTCAGACAACCAATCACTCAGAAGGGCATTCAGAAGTCAGTCAGCCAATCAGGCATACAGTGCATTCAGGCCATTCTCCTCCCTCTCAGACACTCACAACAAGGGATGTGTATTGGGACAAGTACCCAGCCATTCAACACTACACACTGCATTTATACCAGTTTCGGGCAGGGCTGTCTCAGTCATTGTGTTAAACACCAGAAACCAGACATCCACAACAAGAAGTGCATATTGGTCACACACATTCACCCAGGTCCCACCCACAGGGTGTACCCACAACATACAGTCACTGGGAAGGCGCCAGCCAGTCTGGCCTGGACTTCACAACAATACCATACATGGAATTTCCACCCAACAGCCAGTCAGGGGGAAGGGACAGAGTCAGGGCTTCCCAGGACTTTGGGAAAACAAGGTAACAGGCAATAGAAAGCAAGAGGCCACAGGGGCCATCTTGTTTCTTATCAGGAATCAACTAATTCCAATGGCAGGGCCTGGATATCCCAAAATGGAGGATACTCAGAGCACCTGGCAAATTCAGCATGGAGCTGCCACCAGCCAATACCCTGCTCTGTGGGTCACACACAGGTGCCCAGAAACATACACTAGGGACACAGGGTTGTACCTCCACCCATGGGTGCCATAAAGGTGTCCTATGGGTCTGTACACCAAATCAAAAACAGGAAGAGCTGCACTGCCAGGAGTCCCACATTCGCTCCTGGGCAGAAAACAATACAAAACACAAATGAAAAGGGACTACAGGACAAGGACAGGGAGTCCCTGTCCATCCAATGCATTTACAGCATCACAGAGACCCCGACTACTGTATTATGACTTATTATTATTTGTGAACACTTCTTTCTTTCCTGTGAACCTTATCCCATACTCATTGTTTGTATTTAGTGTAAGGATTGGCAATAGTTTTTTTTTTTGCTATAGGCCCCTTTTATTTGACAAGACGCCACAAGGACTGCCTTATTATTATTTGATGGTCGTAGCTTGCTCCCATCTTAGATTTAGGTTTAGATTAGGCATTTTTCCAACCCGCATATAGTGTTAAATAAACACCCTTGAACTGTGATCACTTGTGCCCGTCTTTACTGTTGCCACCATGAGTTCCTTACAGGGTACTAACAGAAATAAGCCCCTCGAAGTGGGGGGCATTACCACTTCAGGTAATGCACCCGGGGCTTTCGTTAAGGCCGAGCGAACTATGGACCCTAGGGCATTACCTGAATTGGTAATGTCCCCCCACCCCCTGCTTGGGGCTAATTGCTTAATTAGCTACCGCTACCAGTTTTTCCTGACTAATGGTAATCAGGTCAGCATGCAATTTATCGGTATTAGTACCTTAATTAATGTCCAGGTCCCCTTTTTTCTCAAGCATTAGTAATTTTCATGGGAGCTTGGGCCTCGGCTTCGCCAGGATCTTAGAATGTGGAAACGTTTTTTTTGAGTTGTTGACTGCATTCTTTATCCGAACTGTAAAGTAATTTTCTTTAGTCTCCAAAATGGCTAACATTTAGCAATACCATTCCAAGTTGTTTTGTTTGTTTCTGATTTAGATTTTTGCCAGACCCTTTCAGCCGGTCTCTTTTCTTTTTTAACGACTCCAAGACCTGGGGTAAACCAGGAATTGTGACAAATCACATCTCTGATAGTTCTCCACCTCATAGGTGCTATCTGGTTCAACATATTGGTCACAGTTCTTCTGTATAAAGTAACAAGAGTGCCTGGGGGTTCTAAGTTCATGGTAGATTCCATGATTTCATTAAGGCATCCTGAGTTTCACACTCACCTGGGTCTCTGCGGGAGCGATGAAGTCTTCCGGACCCTTTCCCAGGAGTAGTGGAGTGGTGCTACAGGTATCTTTTGAGAGAGATGCTTAGTTTACCTGGATATGGGCCCCAATCCCCTTTCTCCCTCCTCCCCGTGTGTGTGCTGTTATGGAAGTGTAGGAGTATGACTCACCTTTAAGATAGATTGGGCGAACTCTCCATCCTGAACTAGGCAGGGGCGCTGTATCTCTGAGACCCTTGGAACTTCCTTAGGCCCTGGTTAAGTCTTTGTTCTGCCACTCACTCTTTTTCATCACCCAGTGATGAGTTCTAGTTCCAATTGCTTCAATGGTTCAAATGAACTTTCAGGTGTGTTCTAGTGCCAGATTGCAGGTAAGTTCTAGTTTCCAGTTGCTTCACTGGTTCGGATTACTTGCAGGTGAGTTCTAGTTCCAGTTTGCAGGTAGGTTCTAGTTCCCGTTACTTCACCGGATCGGATATATTTGCAGGTAAGTTTCTAGACCCTGTTTGCGGGGTGGTTCTGGTTATTCTGCATGTCACTAAGGGACCCTGCTATGCGGCGAGTTCTGCACGCGGTAGACAACTGTGATAACCAGTATTAATCCTGTTCTTTCTTTCTCCACAGGTGATTCTCGGAGGGATCCGCCGAAAAATACGTGCGCAAGAACTCTGAACGCTACCTCCAAGAAAATGCGGGTAGTGATGCTGCTAACTGCGCGCGCACTTGCTAAAGAAGTTGGATTGCAGTGAAGGCGCTTGCAGGTACTGTTTTTCTAATGCCTTTTTTCTCTTCCAGATGCTGAGATCCAGGGTCGGCGCGCGGATGAAGCCGAGGACGGAACAAGTCGAGGATTGCGGTAAGCGTGTTGCTCGAAGCCACAGTTGCAACACGAAGCACGGGTCTGCCCTTGGGCGTGGCTTATATAGCCAACCACGCCCAAAGGCTCGAACGTGCCCCTGCATACTCAGGATTCACAGGAAGTCTACCAGGGGCCATCCTGAGTGTATAGGAAGTGTGCCTGAGCCAATCAGATCCCCAAAAGGGGGCCTGGGCTAACTGTGAAATGCACCTGATTGCACGAGTATGGTAAATGGATGTTGGATGCTTGCAAGGCGTGTTTAATCTGCCAGGCTCTAACCCATCTTGCCCCTGCCTGTTCTCCAGCATATATGACACTGAGAGATAATTTACTTTCATTGCAATGTTAAGTTTTGTTACCTGTTCAGTAAGGTGCTGAATGTGGAATTCTAAAATGAATGATCTGACCAGATACATTGTTTCGTATTGACATTGATATTCTTGAGATTCTGAGACGCAACCCAATCTAGTATGCTCACTTTGATGTGGGTTTCTTCATTGTTAAGAACTGTGAATTCAGTGTTATTTAAGTTGGATTCTAAGGACACTGCTTTTTTGTCAATGGTGTCCCCTCGCCAATGATTTAAGTTGCCCATCAAAACAGTAGAGGCTTATTTAGTGGTTCCAATATTTTATTTGAATAATATCATTATTGAAACTGGACATGTCTTTAGGCAGACGGTACAAACAAATAAAATATATACATGTTTTGTGATTGGGAGTGACCTTCAGATGTAAAATGTCACAGTCATTACAAGTGCAAGTTTTCTCAAAGAGATGGAGAGTTTTCCTAACAATAGAGGCAACTCCTCCTCCATTCCCTTGAGTCCGATTTTGCGAAAAGAATTTGTACCCCAGGGGAGCAGCTAAATTGATTGTAGGCCCGTTGCAATCCTTGAGCCAAGTTTGAGACAACTGACTTGTCTCCCAGTATCTGTTGTCTTCCTTTACACTCACCTCATGACTGACCCCCTCAGACCACTGAGGACACAAGGTGTACAATGACCACTGGAGGCCCTCTAACCATCTAACCATCCCAGGAGATGACGCAGCCAAAACACAAACAACGAGGAGCCACAACGGTCCCTGAGGGCCGGACCACTGCCAGGACACAGAAGGTGCGAATTCAATATAACTCCCCTGAGACTGTGAGTGACTTTGTTGAACCTTGCCCTGAGAGTGACCCCCACACCCCCCGGAACACTGTCTAGAATAGCACTTATGCATTTTGGTATGAGGACAATATGCCCTTTTAGAGTAGGAAATACACTATTTTGTTTCATTCATCCTGACAACTATTTGATGATCGAAAAGCTTTCTACGAGGACACCAGGGAGCGCACAGCTGATGTCAGCCTAAATGCTGCAGCTCCAGACTCAATGGGCATAAAAAGGGATCTTAGCCTGCCCCACCAGATCCCCTGTTGACGGATCAGACCCCACAGTGCAGTTCCAATAGGTTCACAGAGTGTCCGGTCCAAGTCTGGGCCGAATTGGTGGAGTGGTGCCGGAGTCATAGGAGACAACGGCTCTGACAATCTGCAGCGTTCTCCTTGCTCTGAAAGGGAGTCTCCAGTGGCGGTTACATGAGCCCACGGGGTGAGGGCCACAACGTGGCCTATCGTAGCCAGGCGCACACCCTTCATGACTGCAGGGTAAATGGCGGGGACCCCACCAGTTGGTGCCCTCCTAACTCTGAAGTGCAGGATTTGGGGCTGCCACTGATCTGTGGGCCCTCCTGGATGCAGTGAGAGTGTTTGGGCAGGTGCAGGGTGGAGCGGCTTGGACTGTGGGCAACAGTCAGTTTGTTTATTAAGTGGCACGATTCCACAGACCATTGAGGGGGTTGTTCCAGAGTTTTGATACCTCTGACCTTCCCTCTTACAAGGTGATTTGCATTTCCAGGGATGCTTCCACAATAGATAGGGATCATCGAAGGGACCCCAGATCTGTGCTACCTCGCTTCCATTATTTTGAGGAGAAGAGGACATTTTTAGATAAGGCGAGGAAAAGGGCCCGGTCCTGGTTGGTGCCTCCAAGATTACAATCTTCCAGGACCTTTTGGCATCTAAGGAGAATGTGCAGCCCTCTCACTTAGTGGCTTATGGTTAAGGGGTTTCGTTTTCATTGGGGGTTTGTGTTTTCTATCTCATTCGAGTATGAGAGCCATCTATATAAATTGATCAAAGAGGATGACATTCAGAGGGTGAGAGTGAGCTCATGGGGGCTCCGGAAGAGTTGGCTGTGAAGGGTGAGGATTCTCAGAGTGATGGGTTCCAGAGGGTCAAAGGGAGCAGGAGACATCAAGTGCCAGGCTTGCAGAAGTATGAGAAACTGAACACCCCCCTAAAGGGAGTTACTTTATACTTGGTTGAAAGATGTGTTACTCTTTTTCATTACCCCTCTGAACTGCCGTCGGGGGGATACAGATTTGGGGGAGTATGTAGGTTGGAGTGGAGTGCGACTAGCTGTGTTGAATTGGGGAATGGGGCATATGTTTTTTGAGGGGTGTTATGGGCTGTGTGGTTGTGGGGGGTAAAAGGGGCTCTTATATGAGAGGGACATTTTGATATTTCCTGGGGGTCCGGGAACACCTGATGGTCCGGTCCTTGACCAGTGATGTTAACTGGATGGGGATGGAAGCCGCGGGGAGTGGGGGTGTAGGTCAGGGGTTTTGCCTGGGGGGCAATGGTATAAGGAAATGGTTTCAGGGGATTTCTGTGACCTGGGTAGTTGTTTCTTTTTACGGTTGATATTTGGTGGACATGATTGGAGGACGCTATGACAATGGCAGATGTGATTAAGGGGGCGTGGGGCAGACCGCCTAAGCGTTTGTACATTGAATGTGAAGCGGTTAAACTCCCTGACTAAACTATCATTGTTCTCCAGAGAGTCTCGGAGGGTGGGAATGGATGTCCTTTTCCTGCAGGAGACAAGGTTTACACAGGGGAAGGAAAGGGGTGTCCCATGTAGTCTTCTCAAACAGGTGTACAGGGTGCCTAGTGACTGGGTGGGGTGGGCATCCTCTTCCACAAGAGATTGAGGTTGGAAGAGGTGATGATGGTGTCAGGACTTATATATGGCCCTAAACAAGGGCAATTGAGATTTTTGACGGCCACAATTGAGAAGGTGGTGAGTGACTGTAGGGGCACTTCATAGCGGGGGGAGACCTGAACATGTGTTCTGACCCGATTCTGGAAAGACGGCCCGAGGAGTGGTTGGTGGTGGGGTACCCCTGGTGGGGTGTGAAGGCTTGTAGGCTTGTCTGGATTGTCATGACCTGTTAGATGTGTGGCAGTGATTTTACTCTCAGAACAGAGGGTTCCCGTCTCATGGGACATATACTTGCATTGATTATGTGTACATTTAAAGGGAGTTATGGGACAGTGTGCTGGGATGTAGATGTAAGATTCTCCCGATTAGCTAGTTGGATCACGACATGGTGTTAACGGATTTGTCGTGTTTAGGGTTGAGCCCTCAACACTCATTGTGGAGATGTAATGATTCGCTCTGGAAGGACCCGGTGTTCAGGGGGGAATTTGAGGGAGCCATTAAGGAATATGTTCTGCTTAATGACACGGGTGAAGTGGATTTGTGCACTCTCTGGGACGCGACTAAAGTGACATGGAGGGTACTCTTGATTAGGGAAGGCGCCCCGAAGAAGAGGGAGAGAACTTTGCTGGAGAATAGGTTCCGCACAGAGATTGGCTCCTGGAAAGAGAAAAAGGGTAAAAGGGAGGAGCTGAGATTTATGGAAGAGGGTAAGATTATCCAACGGCTTCAGTATTTGCTGCAAAAATACCATGAAAAGGGGGATAAGGCAGACACGTTATTGGCAGCCCGCCTTCGTGGACAGAGATGGAACTTGGCTGTACAGGGAACTGATGGCTGAGTTGAAATGGCTTTTTGTAGGGCATTGTGAATAGATTTGCCTCCTTCTATGAGGGATTGTATGAGGGAGAGGCACAGGTGGACTATGGAGGTCTGGAGGCCTACCTGAATAGGGTCTCACTCCTTGTATTGCAGCGTGGTACTGTGACCTGTATGGCTGCTCCTATAACGGGGGGGTATTTTTTGTCTGCTATTGGCTGTTTACAGTTCAGAAAGGCCCCGGGTGAGGACGGTTATACGGCAGGGTTTTACAAGTCATTCTCTGGTGTACTGGTGCCTCACTTGACAACATTATTTAATAGTATCATGTCTTTGGGACGAGCCCCTGGTTCTTTTGTGCAGGCCCTCATCTCAGTGATACCTAAGGGGTAAAGATCCCCTTAAATGTGGTTCTTATGGACCCATCGCATTCATTAGCATGGATGCAAAGATATTTACCAGAGTCCTTGCCTCCAGATTGGATATACACATGCCTCTGCTAGTCCACTCGGATTAGGTGAGCTTTATAAGGGGACACCAGGGAACGCATAAAATGCAGAAAACCCTGCATTTGATTGATTGGGCTCAGGGGAAGGAGGCAATCCTACGTGCTGTCGATTGATGTCGAGAAGGCCTTTGACAGAGTGGACTGAGCCTTTCTCAAGGCAGTGTTGCTTAAATTCGGATTGAGCAATAGGGTCTTGAGTGGGATTATGGTTCCTTATTCAAATCCAAAAGTGTGTGTGGCAGTGAATGGATGGTTCTCACGCTGGTTTGGCTTGGGCCGGGGCACGAGACAGGGCTATAACCTCTCTCTGCTTCTTTTCGCACTTTCTTTGGAACCATTGACTCAACGGTTACGGGAAGATCCACGAGTGGAAGATATTAAAGTGGGTGGGGTAGAATATAAATTGGTGTTACATGCAGAGGATATTCTGTTACATCTTCGGAACCCTTTGGTGTCGGTCCCGGCAGTAAATAACTTGATTGAACAGTATGGGGAGTTCTCATGGTTTAAAATTAATAAGGACACATCTATTTAGTTTCCTTTGGATCAGGAGGGGGATCAGGATGCACAGGAATTGGTCCATTTGGGAATTGGACCATTGCGCCATCTGGGGGTTTTCATTACGAGGGACATGCAGGGATTGTATGAGGTCAACTATCCCCCATTGTTGCAGAGATTGTATAATGATTTGGTAAAATGGGATAGACTTAGCATTTCATGGATGGGACGCCTTAATGTCATAAAGATGAACTTCCTCCCCAGACTGTTGTATTTATTCTAGAGGCTGCACACTGGGATTCCCGACATCATCTTTAGAGAGCTCCATGCTATTAAGTTGCTGCATAGATGTTAATATGACCCAGTGCATCTTTCCAAAATGTTTGCGGGGTGAGTCCACTTTGTTGGCACGACTGTGGGAGGAAAGGCAGATTATTGATATATGTGGTGGGGGTGTGAGAAGATGCAGGTATTTTGGGATGAAGTACTTGGGTGGATAAAGGAGTTGGATGGCGTTTCACTGGAACAAACGCTGTTACTTATGCTCTTTGGCCTGGAGGAAATTTAGGGGGAATATCAGTGTTTACCACACCTGGTGCACTGTTTGCTGTTGGTGGTTAGGGCGTGTTTGGCTATGCATTGGAAGAGGATATCATTAACTGGAAAACTAGACTGGGTCAACACGGCCAAAAATATTTATGTAATGGAAAGGATTATGGCAGCATTTCATGGGCATAGTGTACAATGGATCGAATTCCAGGCCGGGTTTATGCCCCCCTGAGGTCCTTTCCTGTTAGGAATGGGGTGACGTTCTTGTTTAAAGAAGTAACCCGTAAGGGGTGAGATTTGGCCCTTCCATATTGAGGGTGGGACTTATTTTATACTAACGGGCAGTGTCGCTTAAGGCGGGTTGGATGTCTTGCCAAAGGTTTCTATTTTTTCTTTTTTGTTCTGTATCACACGTGATGTTTTTGTGTGTTTATTTGGGTCAGGAGGCTTTTGTGGTGTGCACCGGTAGGGTGGGTGGAGGTGGGAGGGTGGGTTTACGGGAAAAGATGGGAGTTGCAACTCTTGTAACTGTATTTCCGGTTTTGATGAAGGTTATGGTTGCATCCTCTCATTGTCTATTGTGATAAAGTACAATAAAAATTGGAATAAAAAAAGAAAAGAAAAGCTCTCTATGGGCCTCATTACAAGTGTGCCAGTCGGATAACAACGGTGTCGGTAAGCCTACCAGCACCATTACCGGACCGGCACACTACGAAATCTGCAGGCGGGTGCCATCCCCCTGCCAGGGTCTGACCTGGCGGGCGGACCGGCAACCGCCCGCAAAGTTTCACGGAAGCGATGGCACCGTCAATGACGGTGCCAGTGCGCCAGTCCTTTGGGACATTTTCCAGCGCCTGACTTCACGGACTGCCGGGGCTGTAATGCCCTGGTTTTACCGGCATGGTTACCGCCGGACTTGTAATGAGGCCCTATGTTTTGTTTTCTCAGGATTCTCCCAAGTCTCACAGGAATTTTCCCATCCCAGCCCTGTGATTCGTACTGTTTGGGGGTTCCATGTCATCAGGCTATTAGCAGAGAGAACCTAGGAAGAGAGGGGGAGAGGGTATATTTGTATTTTGCAGTTTACTCCCCTGTTTACCGAAGGGTTTTCTACTTTGATAAGGTATACAACCTCCTAATTTTTGGGAATAAAAACTATAAAATCTTTCAAATCCAATATCCTGGTGTTCTTTTCTCCCCTCTTTGTGACAGTCCATAAACGGATACAATAGCGAAGGGAGGGGGCCATGCTATAAGATAAGCGACAGGAGTAAAACACCCACCTCAAGGAAAACAGATATGGTGCATGTGGTAATGGGGATGCCCAAAAGGTTTTTGATGAAAACATTCTCTTGAGTTTGAACATGCTTGCTATTTTTATCACAGCAACAGCTACTTAGCATGTATGGGGACTGGGGCAAGCCAGAACGTTCCCCAACCAAATTTCTCCCCTGCAAGCCTGGCCTCCTGTATGGGCTCATCATTTGTTTTCCAGATCCTGTGGTAATCAAACATTTTTGGTCCGAGCACTGGTGTAACAGGGCACCCCCACGGGAAGGTAGTACAAGTGGGGAAACCCTGATGAGGACCATGGTAACCAAACACACATGCACCAGTAGCAGAGCTAGGGGAAGGATGAGGGTGGGTGGGGGTGGTTGTCCCCTTGGGCTTCTGATTCACTCCTGGTATGCCTTCCCTGTCTGCCCCCTTCTGGGCTGTCCTGGCAGCAATGCACTGACTTTATATAAAGCGAAATCTAGCTAAAGAGGAATATTAATCTATAAACTGACTAGGCTCTAATTCTGCATTTTTTGAATTCGATGGAATTGAGCTTACCTTCATATGTGAGAGACAGTATGCACATTCTAAAACAACTAGAACCATTAACATGGAAGGCTGATTACTGGTTAGACACCCTTGATGTGGGTCCCTTATATACATCCATTTACCACACAGACTAAGTAGGGATGACCAGGAGAACCTCCTCGTACCACACCTGGACCCATCATTTGTAAGCTTGGGGAGGAACCTGGCATCCTTGGACACCCCGCTAGATGTTGCCAGAGTCAGGCAATGACAGAACACAGATTCACTGCATTCTGTACTGGTCTCTAAGGAGACGCTGGAGTTGGACACATCCAGATGTTCCATCTCCAAGATGGTGCCTACGTTGTGCCACATGTCGAGATGCAAGAAAGGCGGTACTGGCAGCAGACCAGATTGAAACGGGAGAAGCACAAGTTTCTCCATTGCACAGACGCTTGGTTTCCCCTTTGCTACCCACTCCTTCCTGCTTCCTCAGCTATCCTACACCTTGTCTGCCTTTTGTTCTCCTTTTTCCTTCATCTCATTCCTCGTTCCCTGCCATCATTTCTCCACTTTCTAATGCAGTCTTAGCCGTTCTTGGGGTACACAGCTCGTGGAAGGAATTCTACCCTGCCGTTTTTCAAACAGACTACTTCAGAGGCTTTCCTCCTTTGTAAGGTTTTTCTTTGAATCTCATACCCTTAGGGGAGCACCCACTCTTTCTGTCATTCCAGAGACAGCCGTGACTGCCCATCAGGGAAAATACCCTATCTCTAACCTGCCAAATGCCAGAAGTCACCACAGGTAAGGCAGGTCGCTCAAAGGCTGGAGCTTCATTAGTGAGAGGTTGGGATCAGAATCCAACCCCCCTGCATCAGGGCGGAAACCAAAACATAGTCCCCAGAAACCTTGTTTAACAGCCCTAGAATAAAGGGTTTTGACAGCGTACCTTTTCCGCCGGGTGCCTATCCGTGCACAGAGAGGAAGTGAAGGCAAGGACAGAACACAGGGGCACTGCATTCCGTACTGGTCTCTATGGAGTTGCTGGAGTTGGACGCATCTCGATGTTCCATCTCCAAGATGACGCTGACGTTGCAGCTCTGTGCTCACCCGTTGGCTTCTCTTTGTGGCAGGTGCTGGAGAATGTTGCTTCCTGGTGCGACTGTACCCCGAGGAGCTCCGCTGCGGATCCCGATGCTCAGACGGTCCTTCAGCGGTGCCCGCTGCATCTTTCTTCCTTTGCACAGCGCCGGTATGTGAACCTCGCATTTGCGAGCCGCTGCATGGATATGCCTGCCCTCTTGACTTCCTCCGGCACAATCCTCTCCCGTCCTCTGCACTCGTGGCTCAACCAAACAACTAGTCTGCATATTCAGTTTTGGGTTTTTCTAAATCTGCATTAAATCCTTCCTCCTCTTCTTCATTTTAGTATTTGAGGCTTTATGGATGTTGAAGTCCGTAGAGGTTATGGAGTTTCTACAATGATGTTCAAAAGTGGTATTTAGAAAAAAACATCAGAAACAGGAGATGTTATATGTGTTTTGTGTATGTTTGAAGTATGAATACGATTTTGACTAGAGTAACAAAAAGGAAGTTTTTTTTGGCTTTTACAATGGGGGGGATTTGTGGGATGACAACAAGCCATTAAGAACTGAGGTATTATTAAATCTTCTTCATCCAATGGAGTCACCACCTTCCCCCGACAGCTGTCTCCTCCCATGTGATCCTCCCTCATATTACCACCCCCAGTGTCAGGATCAGGTAGCGGCTGCCATCCCCTGGCCAGATGGGAGGAGGTCACCTCCGGGGAATCAGTGATGACGCCATCGGGATTCATCACACCAGTCTCTAACATAGAGGCTTCAGTGGCCCCAGAAACCTGCAACTACAACATTGTCTATGGAAAAATCTTTGACCAGAACCTAACCGCACACTATTATGAATGGACCATTAAGGTTCCATACTTTAATAAGGCAAATTCAGTAAAGTCATAAATAAAATACAATAATAACACACAGTAAGTAGACCTGTGATCCCCAGTTTGTAGCTCGGGAGAAACATGTTGTTCGCAGCACCCTAAATTGTTGCTCGCCATTTACTCTTGGCTATGGTGTGGAGGCCTAGAAGGAGGTGCTGAAGAAATGAGACCTCAGTAGCAATATAGCCAGGACAGAGTCCTGTGCAAGAATGTTGGCCAATACGCCTTCTGTGGTTCCAGCTGGCTTATTTTTATACATGCAAGGTTTGTGTTTGTTGCCACCATGCAAATAATTTTTCGGTAAATGTCCTTACCTATTGTAGCAGTGCATTGTTAAAACTCTGTCCTCTTCAGATACTTTGGCCAGCTGACAAATTAATGAGTAAAATAATTGAACCATGTTTGTGTCCTGGAGAAAATGGTCATGTTCTGTTCCTTTGTACAGCTGGTAGGACAAATATGTGGCATACATATCCAACTTTCTGAAAGTACCTGGACCCCAGAATAAGATCTAACTTTTTGCGGGTAAGACTGAACCACTGAACCTTCTTCCCACCGGTGAAGTTTTGGCTACAAGAAAACAGAAGGAGTGCGCAATCAAACTATGCAAAATTTGCACTGACCCAAGATCTCAGTCTCTCGGACACATTCTAATGGAGTGCAAAGGGACCCTGAGGATAGCTAAGCTAAGAAGATTCACCTTTAGGGAGGAGGGTCTTGTTTCAGAACATCTTTGGGAAAGACTGATTGCAGGCCACAAAGTACACCTAACTGCATTGGTGGTAGAAATATTGGAAAAACTGAACTTGCTAAATTAGATCTGAAGGGAAGCGTTTATCAGCATGGCAAGGGGGGGGGGGTCTGTATGGTCGAACCATCACCTTTGGAGTTACGAAAATGGGAGTAATTGCTCCACTGCGATTTTGAGACGTGGGGAGAATGGATTCATATTGAAGATGGTATGTGTAAAAGGCTATTAACTTTTTCTTAATTTTGGTTCATTTTCTCCATTTCTGTGCATGATTAATTATGTTGTTTGATCAAGAATTGTAAAGGTTCTAATGAATTGGTTTTTCAAACCAAATACAATAAAAAAAAAAGAAAAAAGAAATCCAACTTTCTTTTATTAAATTATTTGCATGCACTGACTTTTGTACATGTGAGTTTTAAAAAAAAACTATTTATTGATTTTTTGCAACAAACCATAATAACATAACAAACAGAATAGCACTTCCTGCGGGGAGACTCTCACGGTGTGACTGTTCTGGCGCGTTTCCATATCTGTGTGCACAGTTCTTGGTTAACTCTTTACTGCTACATGTTTCCTCTTCACAAGTAACTGGTGCCAAATAGTACCCTCACGACTAATTCAGCGCCTTAGTAAGGGCGTCCTTCCTGGTCTATTACATTTCTGTTTACACTTCCTGTCACGCTCGTGTCATCTGTGTCACTCCTCATCCTGGGTCCCAACAGTTCCTGTACCAGTGCATTCCAGGCACCTATCTTATCACTGCTCTCGCTTGTCACTTTTTGTACCGCACTGGTCCATACAGTTGTCTCCGCTAGTGGCGACAGCTTCAGGTCGGCCCACCATGCTTCTATGTTGGGACCAGAGTCAGCTTTCCACGCCATCGCAATCCGGCGCTTTGCTAGGATACACATCAAGGCATTCATTTTGGCTATATGTGCCCTTTGCTTGCCTCCTCTTGGGAACAGTCCTAGCAAATAAGATTTCATCGACCAATCCTGCATTTGCATTCCGGCCCCTGCTGCTCTTACCTTGATACCATCCCAGAACTTCATTATTATTGGGCAAGCCCAGAACATGTGGATCACGTCTGTGTTTTCTGTTGTACATCTAGGGCAGCTTCGAGTGTCTTTATTCCCCATTCTAGATATTCTTTTTGGGGTAAGATATGCCCTGTGCGTGATAAAAATCTGCATCTGCCTGAATCTCGCATTTCTGGAGACCTTTTTTGTTTATTTTAGAATCCTCATCCATTCCTGGTCAGTAAAGGACCTCTGGAGTTCCACCTCCCTTTTGTCTCGTACTTGTAGTTCCTTTATGTTTTACCTTTGCATGAGCTGTTCGTAAAGCCTGGACGTCGTGTGTCCTCCTTCTGAGACATCATACCATGCATCTAGATGTTTGTTTATGTCGCCTTCCTCGGTTAGGTCCGGCCATCTATTTCTTATCGTTTGGATCATGCTGTTGTACAGCATGAACGGGCCATTGTGTATTCCGTAATACTCTTTCAGGGTGTTAAATTCCACCCATTTACCCTCCTTCCACAAGTACCCAACCTGTGCCACACCTTTGGCTTCCCAGTGTGTCCGATATTCTGCCAGGGCTTCTGGTTGGGGGCACGCCAGCCCCACCAGGGGAAATTACAAGGAGCATGGATCCTGTGTGCCTTGTATTTTACACGCCTTCTTCCATAGTGTCAGCCCCAGTCTGACCAGGGTGGGAAGACTTTTGGTCCAGGACTTCTCCATCCAGATTAGTTCTCGTAGGTAGCAGTGCTGCAGTGCTGACTGGAATAGCAATGAGTCTATGGATATGTCATCTTCCAGCCATCGGACCACAAATTGCAGCTGCCCTGCAAGGTAGTATCTTTCGTGGTCTGGCACTTTGATTCCCCCCGACTGGTAGTCCCTTTGTAAAGTGTGTAGGGATAATCTGTATCTCCCTCCTCCCCATAGAAATTCTCACACTATCGTGTTTAATTTCTTAAAGAATGTCCCGGGAAGGTTATGCGGTATGTTCGTGAAGTAGTATAGCAGGCGGGGCAGGACTGTCATTTTCAGCAGGGCTGCCCTCCCTATCATCCCCAGTGGCAGTGTCTTCCAGAACTCTATGGTCTTCACCGCTCTCTCCAAAGCAGCTTGTGTGTTGGGGTTGCGCGTGTCTGCGGGGTCATGGTGTATGTCTATACCCAAATAGCGGAAGGTGCGTGGTGCCCATGTGAGGCTCAAGTCTGGCAATTGTTCTATGGAAACCCGTCTAAGTTCTGATAAGGGATACAAAGAGGGCGTTTCTCTGTTTATAGAAATGCCCGATTGTTTAGCGTATGCATCTATTGCCTCCAGCAGATCAGGAAGGTTTACTCGAGGGTTTGCAACAAACAAAAGCATACCGTCAGCATACAATGAGACTAGATGTGTAATATTATCTATTTGTATCCCTGTGTCTTTATATTTTGCTCTCAGGAAGACTGCTAGTGACTCCAAGGCCAATATGTAAAGCACCAGGGACAGCGGGCATCCTTGATTCGTGCCCCTATATATCCTCCATGCTTCCGAGATGTGTCTCATCGTCTTAACTCTTGCCCTGGGGTCTTTGTACTGTAGCTTAATCCATCTAAGGAAGCCTTCTCTTATACCAAAATGGGCCCGTGCGCTCAATAGCCAGTTCCAATTTACGGAATCAAAGGCCTTGACCGCGTCTAAGGATGCTGTTGCGCATTCTCCCCGTCTTCCATTAGTTTGGTCCACCACGTGGTGTAGCGTCCGCAAGTTCCACGTTGTGTTGCGCCCCAGGATGTAGCCTGTTTGGTCTGGGTGCACCAACGTGTGTATTACCCTTTTGAGCCTGCAAGTGAGGGCCGCATCAGGATTTTACAGTCCTGGTTAATCATGGAAAGTGGCCTGTAAGAGCCACAGTCTAGAGACGACTTCCACGGCTTAAGAATGGGTATTATTAAAGTTTCCACCATGCTGTCTGGTAGTTGGCCCGTTTCATGCGCCTCCTCATCTACATCTAACAGTTTGGCTGCTAGAGTGGTTTTATATTTTTTGTAGAACTCCCCGGGTAACCCGTCGGGTACCAGGGTCTTGGCTGTCGGAAACTGTCTATTACCATTTCCAATTCCTCTGCTGTTAAGGGGGCGTCGGGTATCTGAGCCTTTTCTTAATTTAGTTTTGGAAGTTCAATTTAAGCTAGGGCATCAGCAATAACCGAACTATCTGCCTCGTGAGTGCTTGAGTATAGAGTCCTATAAAATCAATCACCAGAAAACTTGATTAATTCCCTCCTGAGTCCTCACCTCCTCCCCTGTCTCATCTTTGATCGCGTTGATTGGGTCATTTTGAACTTCCTGCTTTGTCAGCCAGGCTTAAAGCCTTCCTGGCTTATCCCCCTCTACATGCAATCTTTGCATGTATTTCCCATAGTTTAGATTCCCCTTCTCCCAGGCGGTGCTACACTGTATCTCACTATAAAATTCATAATTTTGGTGATCATTGGCCTCGGGGGCGCTGCCGGCTGGGGTTTTCTGGTCAGGGCCCTGTGGGGTCTCTCCACTGCAAAGCCTTGGGACAGCAACCCAGCTCCGACCTCTTGCAGCAGCAGGGTTTCCACATAATTCATGGGATCTCTGCCTTCCACTCCCTCTGGCAGTCCGATAATCCGGATATTGTTTCTTCGAGCTCTTCCTTCTACATCTTCCACCCTTTGCTCGAGGGTTCTTATTCGTTCAAGTGCATCTGACATGTGGGTCTGGGCAGTGGTGATGTTTGAAGTATTGTTCTGTACCTGCTGCTATGCCGTGCTTACTCGGTCTGCCAGGGCCCGTACGTCCTGCCTATGGAGGCTCACATCCACCATGACTGCGTCCAGTTTATGTTCCAGAGACGCCTTCAGCGCCGCTATGGCCTCAAGTATGGGACCTTCGTCTCATCTCTCCTCTTGCTGGTCAGGGCTTGTTGCAATCATGCCTGTATCTGATGTGGGGGGTTGGTTTTTGTCGTTTGTTTTGGCAAATGTTTCCATACTGGTCTGCTTGCCCTTCCCACCTTTTGATTTATCTGGCATTTCTCCCTCACTTGATAGTGGCGTGTGCCTCACTGTCTTTTGTGATGTCCGGAGCTAGATTTGCTTTCGCTGTTGTTCTTGTTGTGCAAGTGTTTAGGGGTATTACTTCCTCTTCCGGGCATTTTTATAAAGGTGTCTGGTTTGAGTTTGCTTTGCCGCCTCTGAGGCTGGTCTAGGCTGTGGCCCCGTTTTCCTCTCGTGAACCTAGTAGATCTGGCTTTGCGCCCCTTTGTATAGATTCCTTCTTCTCCTTTCGTTACAATTATTTACTTTGGTGCGGCTCAAGAGCTGGTGAATCTGCAGTTCCTCCTGCCATTCCTCAGGGTCTCTGCGGGTTTACTGAGTGTTTTATGTGACAATGACAATGTTCGTCTCGTTCTATCTTCCATTACAAATGTGCCTGTCGGGTCCAGGGCTTATTCCTCCTCCACGTGTGTGTTTATAAGGCCTTTTTTCAGATTTCTTCGGGGGAGTATGTGCTCACAGGCTGCAATGGTCCTTCGCCCTTGGCCCATTTGACTAGGTGGTTTAGGTCAGCCTCTGTATGACTTCAAGCTGACTGGATGGATTGTGCTCTCCCACATGTCAACTTCTCGTGGATGTTTTGCTAGTTTCGGGTTTTCTGTGCCATCTTTCTCCCAGGGATGACTTTGTTGCCTCTTGTGTCTGACTCTACAGTGGTGCTATGCCTCCTCTGTGAGCTGCGTTGGGCCGTCACTGTATGCCGGTGCCAATTTCTCCTAGGTGCTGCCTCCCCATGCCCTTAGCCTGCATGGTGCAATGTCTTGATGTTCGCCTCCCTTTATACAGTTATACTGACTCCCTGCCCCTTTAACAGTTTAGGGAGAGCTCACAGCATTTTGCATGATCTTATATACCTTGGGCTGCTCTGCGATGTATTCGTGCCTTTGGGTTGGTGAGCTTATCTCCCATCGCTCCGTGTTGTTCCCGGTCCTACCTTGGGCTGAGCCGGGTTGGTGAGTGGTAGCTGGTCGCGGTAGTCTGCTCCTAGCTTGCCCAGGTGGACCCAGGCTTGTTTCTCTCCTCGGGCTGCTGTGCTGCTATGGTGGATCAACAGAGTATGGCCTACCACATTACTGGGCTTGAGTGGGTGTTGTCCGGGTGCTGCGCCCCTCATGAAGCGGGCCGACTGCCTGTGGTGTTGCCTCGGCGCCTGTCAAGTGTCAATCCCTTAATGCTGCGTCACTGCCCGGGGTCCCACGTCGGTCGCTGCAGCCCCTGCGATTCTCGCCGGGTCTCTCCCTGACCTCTGTGTGATGTAGTCGCCAGCTCCGGGGGCCTGTCTGTGGGTGCAGGTGGGCCTTCCTTCAGCTTAATGGGCACCAGTCGTTGTAGTGCTGGCGGGCTCTCTGTCTGTTATCTTCTCCGTTCGGCTCTTATCTGACGTCCGCTTCAAGCTTTCAGGCCCCTCTTTGATCCGGCGTCTTCTGCAGAGTAGGTGCTGCTCGGCTCTGCGTATCTTCCTCCCGTGTCACGGGCAAGTGGTTCCCTCCTGGGCTAGCTTCCACGGCTTGCTCACCAGTTGCCCATGGAGGGGGGGGATTATGTTGCTCCCCGGCTCCGCTGGTGATGTCTTGCGGAGTCGCGGGGTGGCTCAATGCGTTGTCTGCATGGGTGCAAGCCAGCCCGCCCTCTGCTTCCGCTTGGGCCGTTGCCAAGTCACTGCGCCTCACACAGCTGGCCCATATTGCTGGATCGTTAGAACCCGGGCAGCACGTGTGGTTTGTCCAAACAGTGGCGGGTCCCAGGGTAGGGATGGCCTTGCATTCTCTTGTGGGCCCCTCACCTTCCCCGGACCGCTCTTCTGCCCCAGTGCTGAGCTTCCCACTCACCTATTGTCTCACTGGTGGGATCACTGCCCCTCGGTCTGCCTCTCCGTGTTGCCAACGCCTGCCTTCCACACTGGGCAGTCTGGTTTCCCTCCGATCCCCTAGAGACGAGCAGGTTCTCTTTCTGCACCAGTGTTCCATGCCAGCCACCACACGTTGTGCGCCTTGCCTCTTTTCCGTGCTGCTGTTCGCTGCGCTCTCTCCTGCTGATTCAGTTGGGTCCTTCACTGTGAGGTATCCTTCATTAAGCCGGGCAGTTTGAGCCCGCCTTTTTCTTTTCGGCCGCACCAGTTTACTTAGCTTTTATTTGATAGTTCCTTGCCTCGGTTCTCGACTATGTCCGCACCAGCTGCTCTCTGCAGATTCTGACACCTTCTCGTTACGTTTTCTTGAACTTTTTTTAGCACATCTAGCCAGATTGACCGATTTCAGTGCAGGATCTCTCAGGAGCTTCAGAGTGCTGCTGCCTACAACATGGCCACCAAGCCACACTCCCTACATGTGAGGTTTGCGTTGATGCCACCATGCATTATATTTATCAGAAATAATCATTTTAGTGTCACCTATATAGTGTCCTAGTGGAAAAGTCGCCAGCGTTTGATACTCTTCCAATCTGGCACATGTGTAATGGTCAGACATTTTTCATAATTACTTTGCCCTATATTCAAATCCAATTACTGTGAATAAATTAAAATTAGCAAGCCAAATAATTATGTAATCCAAATACTTATGTAACACCACCACACCCCTCTATTAAGTGGTCATCAAATGCTGAAGGTTCTGACCAATGTTTGTCACTAAGGCTCCAAATCCTTCAGAAAGTATTATTGTTATTCCTAACCATTTTTTAACCAGTGTCACAGGCCCCGGGAACTTTAAAATGCACAATTTGCCATTGCATGTCAAAATAGTTCTTAGGAGGTAGCCTCCAAAGCCCCCAATGAAGTGCTCTTTAAAGTCTACCATGTAATGACCAGTATTACTCGATCAATATCTGTTTAATCATATTTCCCAATTAAGTTAGCAAAATTGAAAACAATGGGCCTCATTACGAGAAGCGCAGTAAAAACGGGTTAATTACCGGCATGGAGGAACTAGCGGGTCCGTGCTCGTATGACGCCGCTAATAGCGGGTGATTACGAGTGCACGAGCACGCGCGAACCTCCATGCCGGTAATGGCCATACCGCCATGTGCTAAAGGCCCTCCCTCCCCCCCATAGCGCCATCACGGGACCACCGATACCGCCTCCGCCTGGGAGGCACCCCTTAATACCGACCCGGTAATAACAGCAGGCTTATACCGGGCTCGTAAGACCGGACCCGGAAGTAACGTCATTGCGTCGGAACAGGAAATGGGCCGGCGGCCATCTTTAAAAACACAATCAATTGCAATCCTCTCAAACCACCAGTTGTTTTCAGGAGAGACCAGTGCCAATCCCTTCACCATGTCAAAGGCTACCCGGAAAACTACCCCCCACCTGCGCAAAAAGTGTTTTTCCGATGAAGAATTTACCATGCTGGCAGACACCCTTGCCGCACATGCAGACAAGATAAATCAGCATAACATGAGGCACGAGGCGTGAGGCGCAGCAGCGCAAAAAAGGAGATCTGGGAGGAGGTAGCCCGCAAGGTCTCGGCTGTCGGCACCACCCCACAGACAGTGAAGGATTGCAAAAAGAGGTGGGATGACCTCCGCCTCCGGGTGCGGAATATCCTGGCAAGCAACAGGAGGGAGGCCATGGCTACAGGCGGGGGTCCCCACTCACCTGCCAAACTGGAGACGGCAAGCACGTTTATCTAGATGGAGTCCATCGAGGGATTTGGGGAGATGGAGACGGGTGCCGCAACATCTGCAGATGGAGGTGAGTGACCCTGCAGATCCCTGTAAGGGAAACCAAGACGTAGCACAAGTGATGTGGAATGGAGTCCAGGAAGAGAGTCCAGGCAAGGCAATGCATGTCCCAACACACACATGAACATATCCATGTCCAGATGGAGGGCCAAACCTTGCCACACTGAAATGCATTCTGAGTGCCAATCCCATTACCAACACACAGCCAACACACACGGACCGTGCCCATGTAATACATCACACAAACCGCAGTACAACGGCATGCCACCTGCCATGCAGCAAACGCCAAAATGCCCCCTTCATACTACGCTGTGTCCCTGTAACGCTCACCTGGTATCCACAGGGACGTCACTCAGCCTGTTCTGACCTCTTACGACCTCGAACCCTTCCCTGGAGGCTATTCGACTGGAGACTGGGCCTGAAACACAGGATTGGTAGAGTTTAACTCCCTATTGTCTCTGTGTGCTTGAACCCCTTCTTCCAAGGTCCAACCCTTCCCTTTGATCCACAGCTCACCTTGTTTTCTTGGATAGTGTGCTCTCCGTCCTGCCTTCAGCGCAGGGGCGCGTTGATTGATGCGGGCTTGATGCTGCCTAGTTACTTCACTGGCAAGAGTCTGACAGGTAAGTATAATGAGTCTTTTGAACAGTTCTCTAACTTCGTTCCTTTCCTTCCTTAGATGAAGGCCGGCGTCCGGGGATGGCGGCGTACTGCTGAGATGAGTAGCGCTGAAGGTGAGTGAGAGCGCGATGCGCAATGCACCCCTTTTGTACTTGCATTGAACTGAGTTCTTTTTCTGTGTCTTTTAGGTGCCGCAACGTTTTCAGCGTGGATGCCGGTTATGAAGAACAAATGCAGTGGGTAAGCGCGGTATGCAGCGCCTCTAGATGTTTCCACGCTAACCTGGAGTGTCTTTTCCCTCTTGCAGATGGATTAGAAGTTCCGGAGACAGAGTTCCCCCAGATTGGCTGGGATTCAGGTAAGCGTTTGAAGCTCATACAGTATTTAAGAATAAGCAAAGATTTGCAGAATGCTTATTAATGCCTTTTTTCTGTTCTTTTCCCTTTTCCTTAGGAAGCGGCGTGCCGGGATGGGAATGACACCGCCGAAGATGCCCGCAGAACAGAAGGAGCGATGACTGATGGGCAGAAGCGCCGCAAGGTAAGGCTGTTCCTAACGGTGTTCTTGTTCTTGCAGGAGCTGAATGCAGAAGAAAGATGCAGGCCTACTGGAGACCGATCCGAACACGGCGAGTGTAATGCTGCAGGTACAGAAAACGCAAAGCATGTTTCTCAGCCTGGGAGGGGCTTAAATAGTCTCTCGGTAGCCCAGGTGCCTCTGGGCTGATCCACACCCAAAAGACTAGACCGCACACGCAGTTCTGGGAACCAAAATATGTGGGGGCATCCATCTTGTCCCCATCAATGCACTACAAGTCCAAAACCCAATGTTATCCTATGGGAGTGAGTGAGTCTGGTGCCACAAGCGCCAGGTCTGACTCCAAGTGGGTCTTTGGAGGGATGGAGAGGCCCTTGAGGGCCATGTATGTGATCGTGGCCTGGCTCCAGCCTGACATCTTGGAGGGCTGGGGACATGAGGTGTAGGAATCATGACAGTCCCACACCTGTAAGATATGAATGCATGATAAATAAAATACTCACCATATAATGAATCTAGCATGTAACATCATCACTGATGCCCTGCATCTCTTTCACCCCCCCATGCACCAATGGAGAAGATGCCAGCGAGGATCCTACCACAAGGGCATCCATGTCCCGGCCAAAGACAATGGCCACTGACAGCACCACCTCCGGGGCAGCCTCGCAGCCCACACCAACACCCAGGGCGCCTGACACAGTGGACACTGAGTCCGGCTACACCTACACCAGTGGAAGGCGAGGCCGTTGACCCACTGACCAACACTGATACTGCAGTGGAGGAGTATGTGGACCAGGATGGACTGACACATGTGGCTTGTGCACACTCCCCAAGCCCCGTGTCCACCCCTCCACCCCACATTCAGCCCTCACCCACCTGCAGCAGTGCGGATCCCTGCCTGCACAATTCAGACCTAAGCAGCATCCACGAGAACAGCACTGCCATTGCAGGCCCTGTCACAGCACCCTCGACCACTGCTGCTCCCACTATCAGCCTTGAGGCACGGCTGGCGAGGGTGGAGGCCAAACAGGACTCTATGTTGGATCTGCTCCGGCAATATATCGCGGATGGGGAGGACACGAGGCGTGGGATAGCCCAGGCCATAGCGGGGACCGCAGTCACCATAGCGGCCAACACAGCTGCCGTCAATACCTCGGTTTTGTTGATGAGAGACTGTCTGGGGGCCATCACGCAGGTCCTCACATCCATCCTGCTGCACATGCAGCAGCCACAACCCGCATCAGGTGTGCAAATGACCACAGCTTCATCCACATCCACCACACCCACTTCCTCTGCCCCCACTCCCTCTCCACCCTCCAACCCTGTGCGTCCAACACGGTGGAGTGCGAGGGACCCTGAAATGCCGTCCCTGGACAGCAGAAGTCCCGGAAATAGTGTGGGAGAACTATGGGAGTGGGTCAGATGGTGTTGGCGGTGAATGGGAGTATTAGGGGGAGTACATTGGGGTGTTTTGGGAGTACATTGGGGGGTTCAGGGAGTTCACTGGGGGTTTTGGGAGTTCACTGGGGGTTTTGGGAGTTCACTGGGGGGTTTTGGTAGTTCACTGAGGGGTTGGGGGCCGGGGGGTTGCACTTTCTTCAGTTGATATCAATACACCCGTTGTGTTAAAAAAAAAATCAATGATATACGTAATTGGTCAAATGTGTGCCAGTGATGTGTCATGTTGGGGTTGGGAGGGTCAGGTCAGGAGTCATTAGCTCTGCGTGCAATCTCCACTCACCGTCCATTCCCACACAGATGGAGTATGCACCCCCCCATTCCCACCCAGGTGGAGTATGCATCCCCCCCATTCCAACCCAGGTGGAGTATGCATGCACCCACCCATTCCCACCCAGGTGAAGTATGCATCCCCCCCATTCCCTCCCAGGTGGAGTATGCATCCCAACACATCACTCCCCCGAAGCACTGCCATGAGCCAGTCAGGCAACTCACCAAGCAGCCAGGCACGTCGTCCAGCATGTCGTTCCATGTGACGGGGTAGCGTGGAGGTACACAGCACCATGGCATCATGTGTTGATCCGGGAAATCGGGCGCAGCAACGTGTGATGATCTTGCTGGAGTCACATACCATCTGCACATTGATGGAGTGGTATTGCTTGCGATTGCGGTACACCGCCTCTACAGCATGGGGGACTACCAATTCTACATGGTTGCAGTCCAGGGCACCAACACAACTGGGCATGACTACCACTGCATGGAAGCCTACTTTAGTGTTGGCTATCTCCTGGGCAGTCCGTGGTAGGGATATGTGGGTGCTAGCGTGCTTCAGGAGGGCATCCAGCACTTGGGTCAGCATGCGTGAAAATAGTGGTTGTGAAATGCCATGCAGCTGGCCCACTGTGTGCTGGTTGGTGCCTGTGGCCAGGAAGTGGAGCACAGACACCACCTTTAGTAGCGGGGGGATGGCAGTGCGTATTTCTATGAGGCTGGCAATGTCATTGCCTATCATGTCCACTATGGTGGTGATGGTGTCCCGGTCCAACTGGTACAGGGTGTGGACCTGGTCAGGGGTTAGATTGAATGGCCTGGGTCTGATGCAAGGGATTGGTGGCTGCCTATGAGGTACTACTGGCTGTACTGGTGGTAATTGCTGGGCCTCTCTCTGTCATGATGCCTACCCCCGGGCATCCGCATCAAGCCCATCAGCCCCGGGAGCAGGCATCCAGACATTTACAAAAACTCCAGCAGCCCCAGCT
The DNA here is from genome assembly GCF_040938575.1 of Ambystoma mexicanum. Taxonomy (NCBI): domain Eukaryota; kingdom Metazoa; phylum Chordata; class Amphibia; order Caudata; family Ambystomatidae; genus Ambystoma; species Ambystoma mexicanum. The sequence continues at coordinate 1,119,376,021 of NC_090923.1, read as the reverse complement.
AGGAGCTGTCTGGGTTCAGTCCTGGCGCTGCAAATAAATCCAAGCCAACGTGAGGCCTGGATGAGACTATTTTACTACAGGGACTATTTTTTACTCGGGTGTGATCCTGGGGAACTTCTTCGCTGGGACTACTTTGGAGGCTATTTAAACCACGCCCGAACAGCAGCACATGCTTTGTGTTATTCTGCATCCAGCAGCGTGACTCTCACTGTGCCTGCAGCCAGTCTTCTGCCACGCCCGCGTGCCTGCAGCCAGCATCCAGACTTCTGCCACGCCCGCCTCGAATCCGGAGCTCCTAGAATAAAGAGCAAGAAAAGGACAAGGTTAGAAAACAAACTTATTTCAAATTCCTCACCTGATTCCGGATCCATTTCATCTCCCGACCTGGAAAGTACATCAGTCCTGCATGCGTCGCTTCGCCAGCTCCAGCACGGCGCCATACTCACCAGTTCTCACAGCATCTTTCGATCCGGCACTGTCTCCATCATTTCTTCGCTGTACTCCGGCACCTAGGGACACAAGAATAACAAGGTGAGCCAAGGGAATCAACAAATACCTCTTACCACCATAGACTTACCTGATTTACCACCGGCGGTATTATTCTCCATATCTTCATATGCCGCATCTGTAAAGAGGGAGAAAAAACAACACGTTAACGCATGCAATAGTTACCGGACAGCGTTGGGTAACACAGACTCTTACCTGAACGCCAGCAGCAGCTACGAGACCTTCTTCTCACGAACTCAGTTGCAACTTAAGGAAGGAAGGGGACAAGAGTGAACATCGGGCACATTGAACTATTTGAACTTGATACTTACCAATCCCGCCTGGGACTTCAGAGTCAATGCTTACCGGAACTCTCCCAACGCCTTCAAACCAGTGAAGTAACTGGTATCTACACGCCCCTGCAAGACACGCATGATGGAGAGCTCATCTTTTACAAACATAAGGTGAGGTTACTAAGGGGATATCGGAGGTGATTAGTGGGGGAGAGCGAGAACAGTTGGGAGGCCATCACTAAAACCCACAGGTGGCTAATCCCTGTCTCCACTTGCAGGAAAATACTTCTTCGGGTCCAGCAGACAAGACTAGGCGGTCCAGTCCAGACAGTCATCTCTGCACTACGCATCACGTTGACGGAGACCGCAGCTGTCCGGGCCCGATCGACACCCCTGTGGGGTCCAGGTGAGCGTAACAGAACACGAAGCCTTTCTAAAAATACCCACCCGGGTGTTATGGAAACCTAGGAAACCGACCAACTGGCCCAATTATTGGGGGAACTTAGGGCGGAAGTACATGCCGCTCACCAAGAGACTAATGCCCTCAGGAGTGAACTGATTGTCTCAAAGGAGCGCACTTATGATCTGGCTAGGCAACTACTGCAAAACCAAGCTGGGCAAACGCTCCTACATGGATATGGGGGAAAACCAACCCCCGTTTCATCAAGCAATCCTGTGCAAGTGGTTTTACCAGGAAATATTCCGTTAGCTCCACCCGAACGCTTTGCTGGGGTCCCTAAAAGGTTCGCCGTGTTTATGAACCAATGCCGCTTGCACTTTTTATGCAGACCGGGAGCCTTTCCAAATGACCAAGCCAAAGTAGCCTTTGTATTGTCATATCTTAGTGGCAGCGCAGCAGATTGGTCCATTCCGTTAGTCAACCAGGATGATCCTCTTCTCCGGGATTTTCAGGGTTTTCAAAGGAGCATGGAAAAACTATTCGCCAGACACTCACAGGGTCAAGTCCTGGACAACAAACTTTTATCCTTACGACAGGGTAACCAGGATCTGCTAACCTATATTTCAACCTTCAATAGGTTGGTGGTGGAAACCGGGTGGCCGGAGGAAAAACGAATTACATTGTTTCATCGTGGACTTTGGGGAGAACTCAAAGACGTCTTGGCTCAAGTTGTGAACCCACCTCAGGATTGCATAGAATTTATAGACTTAGTGGTCCAGTTAGACCACCGACTTCAGAACCAAAAGACTGATCGAGCTAAGTTCGAGAATCGGGTATTGGTTAAACCCAACGTTGCCCCCAAAGGAACAGATGCATCTGAACCTATGCAGATCGGGGGGGTTAAAGGACCCTTAACTCAAAAGGAAAGAGAAAGAAGACGACAGATGCAGTTGTGTCTGTACTGTGGAAACTCTGGACAATTTCTATGGGATTGCCCTACAAAACCACCCAAGAAGGTGGTAGGAGTTGCTGATAAAAGCCACATAGAGCCTGATTCGGGAAACGACCACGCCCGACAAGCGTAGAGGTCCGCTTGCCGAGCTTAAAGAAGGACACTCAGACCTCGCATCTGATCATCCCAATGGTCCTACTTGATCCAAGGCAGCCATCACGTATGCACGCAGTAAGGGCATACATAGATAGCGGGCCGTAGGAAACTATATGGACCACAAATTGGTGTCAAGGATGAATCTACCTCTTTGCAAAAAGACCACTTCGGATGTCATCACCACAGTTGATGGAACTGAGATTGCCTCGGGGCCTGTAACTCATTCCACTACAGAGATGACACTGTTGAGTCAAGATGGGCATCGAGAGACTATTGTGTTTGATCTAATCAAAGCCCCGCAGTTCCAGATAATACTGGGGATGCCATGGTTGGAAACACATAATCCTTGAATAGAATGGCGAGAGAAGAGAATAACCTTCCCGGATTGTGCACACACCTGTTACCCGGAGAAAACTTTGAACAAAGGCCTGGCTACAGTCGTTAACCCAATCGTGCAGTTACCTCAGGAATACCAAGAATTTCAGGATGTTTTTCAAAAAGAACAGGCCAATACATTACCTCCTCACAGATCATACGATTGTCAAATCGACCTCCTACCCGGTGCACAACCCCCATGCAGTAGAATCTACGCCCTCACGGAACCTGAAAATCTTCACCTACGGCAATACTTGGACCAATACCTTGCTGATGGCTTTATTCGTCCTTCCAAGTCTCCTGCATCCTCAGCTTTATTCTTCGTGCCAAAAAAGGAAGGTGACCTTAGAACGTGCATAGATTACCGCGCATTAAATCAGATTACGGTAAAAAAATGATACCCATTGCCTCTGATCCCCGAATTACTAGACCAAGTAAAGGATGCTTGTATCTACACTAAGTTAGATCTTCGAGGGGCATATCATCTGGTACGTGTCAAGAAAGGCGACGAATGGAATACTGCCTTTCGCACCAAGTACGGATTATTCGAATATCAGGTGATGCCCTTCGGGTTGTGCAATGCACCAGCAGCCTTCCAGTATTTTATGAACGATGTCCTTCGTGAACTCATTGACGTCTGTGTCGTCGTATACATAGATGATATTCTAGTGTACTCCTCCTCAGAATCAGACCATGTTAAGCACGTGCGTGCAGTCCTTGAGAAACTACCCAGCACAAGTTATATGCAAAATTGGAAAAATGTGTTTTTCATGCTACGGAAGTTGAATTTCTTGGATTTATCCTGACTCCAAAGGGAGTCCGAATGGACTCTCGAAAGGTGGACGCAATTCTCAAGTGGCCATCACCCAGTTCAGTCAAAGGGATACAAAGCATGCTCGGATTTGCTAATTTCTACCGCAGATTCATTCCGGACTTCTCCCATGTTGTACACCCCATCACAGCACTTTTGCGAGAAAAAAAAAGCTTCTTGTGGACCGAAGAGGCTGAAAAGGCCTTGCAAGAGCTGAAAGCGAAATTCACATCAGCACCTGTCTTAAAGCATCCACGCCCTGAGCTTCCATACATAGTAGAAACTGATGCATCCAGTTTAGCCATGGGAGCTGTCCTGTCCCAGAAGGATCCTGAAACCGGTCAACTTCACCCAGTAGTGTTTTGGTCCAGAAAGTTCTCAGCACCTGATTTAAACTATGCGATTACCGATAAAGAGCTATTAGCTATCAAATCCGCCTTTAAGGCTTGGCGGCACTACCTTCTTGGTGCCAGGCATACCATTACCGTAATCACTGATCACCGGAACCTGCAGTATTTAAAAACAGCCAAAGCCCAATCATCGCAACAATTTCGATGGGCATTGTTCTTTGCCGAAATCGATTTCGTGATCACTTATCGACCAGGCTGCAAAAATGGCAAAGCAGATGCCTTATCCCGAATAGGGATGGGAGAAGCATATGCAAACCCGGAACCGGTGCCAATAATTCCTGAGCAGAGAATTCTTGGCATAACTACTCAACAGACACTAGAAGATATTCATTCAAAAATCCAACAACTCTTCGATCCAGCAACCCTGCAGGACTGGGTAAAGAAAGGCCCAGACTACTCAGTCGTCAATGACCTACCTTACTATCAAGGACGACTATTTCTACCACACAAGGAAATACAAGAACTAGTCATCTCCAATTACCATGACACCCTGATGGAAGGGCACCCAGGTATCGCAAAAACTGAAGCGAAAATTAAGAGACAGTTCTGGTGGGTGGCCCACTTGGCGAAAAGACGTAAAGTCATTTGTGATGTCTTGTGGCATTTGCGCCCAAAACAAAAGCCAGAAGAAAAAACCCGCTGGCCTTTTACAACCTTTGGATATTCCACCTACACCATGGCACACCTTGTCTTTAGACTTTATTACAGATCTACCTCCATGTAATGGATTTAACACCATCCTAGTTATTGTGGATCTTTTTTCCAATATGGCCCACTTTATTCCTTTAAAAGGATTACCATCCGCTTCAACTTTGGCCAAGGAGTTCCTCGAAAACATTGTTCGAATACACTGATTTCCTTCCGTATTGGTCTCTGACCGAGGCAGTCAATTCATTTCACAATTTTGGAAGAAATGTTGTCAATTGGCGCAAATCGACGTGAGGTTATCAACCAGTCACCATCCCCAGACCGATGGTCAGACGGAGAGGACCAACCAGACCCTTGAACAGTACCTACATTGCATGCTACACCAGACCGAAAGCAATTGGAAGGATATTTTATGGATTTCCGAATATGTATACAATAACTCAGTACATTCTGGAACCGGACAAAGCCCCTTCTATACCATATACGGACATCACCCTCGAACCTCAGAACTCGATTCGCCTCAGCACTTAGAAATGCCTGCAGTTAGTCATTTACACTCTACTATTACACAAGCCTTTAAGGAGGCAACAGAACATTTGAAACAACCGAAAGAGAAATATAAGAAAAAAGCTGATCAACATAGAAGCGATGCTCCACGATATCAGATTGGGGATCAAGTTTGGCTGGCTACAAAACACATACCTCTAAAAGGAACTCAGACTTTTAATCCTAGGTATTTGGGACCTTACACTATTAAGGCCATTATCAACCCGGTGGCCGTCAAGTTGGAATTACCCTCTAATATGCGGATCCATCCTGTCTTTCATGTTTCACTTCTGAAACCAGTTCAACCCGGGACAAGACTTGCCAAACCACCTGACCCCATCCTAATAGATGGAGAACCTGAATTCAAGGTAAAGAATATCCTGGACTCTAAGTTGGTTAAATCAAGACTTTTTTATTTAATCGACTGGAAAGGTTACGGACCACAGGAAAGGTCATGGGAGCCTAGTGACCACGTTCATGCACCTTGGTTGGTGAAGAAATTCCATCGGAACTTCCCAGACAAACCAGGGCCAAGGGGAAGAACAACTTTAGGAGGGGCCTTGGGGGGGGAGTGCTGTCATGATGCCTACCCCCGGGCATTCGGATCAAGCCCATCAGCCCCGGGAGCAGGCATCCAGACATTTACAAAAACCCCAGCAGCCCCAGCTAGGGGCTGTCTGGGTTCAGTCCAGGCGCCGTAGGCACCAGGCTCATAATAAAAATCAGTCCTGGCGCCATAGGCGCCAGGCTCATAGCAATTACTTACCTCATGCAGACCATGCTGCAAATAAATCCAAGCCAACGTGAGGCCTGGATGGGACTATTTTACTACAGGGACTATTTTTTACTTGGGTGTGGTCCTGAGGAACTTCTTTCCTGGGACTACTTTGGAGGCTATTTAAACCACACCCGAACAGCAGCACATGCTTCGTGTTATTCTGCATCCAGCAGCGTGACTCTCACCGTGCCTGCAGCCAGTCTTCTGCCACGCCCGCGTGCCTGCAGCCAGCATCCAGTCTTCTGCCACGCCCGCCTCGAATCCGGAGCTCCTAGAATAAAGAGGAAGAAAAGGACAAGGTTAGAAAACGAACTTATTTCAAATTCCTCACCTGATTCCGGATCCATTTCATCTCCCGACCTGGAAAGTACATCAGTCCTGCACGCGTCGCTTCGCCAGCTCCAGCACGGCACCATACTCACCAGTTCTCACAGCATCTTTCGATCCGGCACTGTCGCCATCATTTCTTCGCCGTACTCCGGCACCTAGGGACACAAGAATAACAAGGTGAGCCAAGGGAATCAACAAATACCTCTTACCACCATAGACTTACCTGATTTACCACCGGCGGTATTATTCTCCATATCTTCATATGCCGCATCTGTGAAGAGGGAGAAAAAACAACACGTTAACGCATGCAATAGTTACCGGACAGCGTTGGGTAACACAGACTCTTACCTGAACGCCAGCAGCAGCTACGAGACCTTCTTCTCACGAACTCAGTTGCAATTTAAGGAAGGAAGGGGACAAGAGTGAACATCGGGCACATTGAACTCTTTGAACTTGATACTTACCAATCCCGCCTGGGACTTCAGAGTCAATGCTTACCAGAACTCTCCCAACGCCTTCAAACCAGTGAAGTAACTGGTATCTACGTGCCCCTGCAAGACACGCAGGATGGAGAGCTCATCTTTTACAAACATAAGGTGAGGTTACTAAGGGGATATCGGAGGTGATTAGTGGGGGAGAGCGAGAACAGTTGGGAGGCCATCACTAAAACCCACAGGTGGCTAATCCCTGTCTCCACTTGCAGGAAAATACTTCTTCGGGTCCAGCAGACAAGACTAGGCGGGCCAGTCCAGACAGTCATCTCTGCACTACGCATCACGTTGACGGAGACCGCAGCTGTCCGGGTCCGATCGACACCCCTGTGGGGTCCAGGTGAGCGTAACAGTCTCACCTTCCTTCTCCTCCTGCATCTCCTCTGTGCTACCTGTTGTTGCTGCTGTAGTTGTTGTTGTAGTTGCTGTTGTTGCTGTAGTTGTAGCAGTATAGGCATGTCCTCCAGCGCCATGATTGCAACAGCTAGGCGTATCATTTTGGTGTAGGAAGGGGTGTGATGTGTGGGTGTACTCCTTTTATACTGGGCCAGGCTACATTGACTGCACCTGTGGTGATTGTGTGCACCTGTGGCATTTGGCTTGATTGCTGATTGCTGTTTACGGGTGGTCCGCGATGCCTGTATGGCCGCCATCGTGCAGGCCCTAATTACCAACTTCGGGATGCCGGTATTTGCATGCCCGCGTGGGTTGTGATGTCATCCTATTACCGGCATCCCGGTATTTGCTCCCCGAAGGGGCGCGTGTACGCGCCCATGCCGGTATGAGGGGGCCCGGTACGTGCGATGGTGGTATTGGCGGGTTGTCGGGTCGTAATGAACCGGACCCGTTAACGATGCAGGTATTACCATTCCGGCTTCCTTTTTTCATTACCTCCATTCTCGTAATGAGGCCCAATGTATCATATTTCATAACATTCTCAGGGAACAAGCACAAAATAAAAAAGCAGCTTTGACATATGCAAACAAGCTATATATAAAACCCTGATCATTACAATGAATTATATAAACTATAGCTCCCATGTATGTCCACGTTTACACAAAACATAAACAATGTCAAATTAACAAAAAATGAACCAAATCTTAACCGGCTCCTACTTTGTAGGCACACTTTGTACTTCCTCCTGCACACCTTAATTTATTGATGGCAGGGATGTCATTTCACCAAAATGCCAGGGGTAGCAGAAGGGACATCACACGACCCTTGACCTCTGATGACATCACAGGACGTGATGTCATTTGACCAAACCCTGTAAGTGATGTCACGGGAAGCGATGGAACACATCCTTTCACCCCTTTACAAAACAGGAAGTGGCATCAAATATCACTGTTCCCAAGTACACTACGAGAAATATGGTTATGATATAACTATAATGTGAGCCCTGGAGTCTTTTTTTTTTTTTCTTTCTTCCATCCCTACTGGTGATGCCTAAGCCCCGCCCCCCACACCCAACAGGACAAATAATGCGGGATTCACCCGTAAGGGAGTAAGCCTGTGGGTGGTAAGGGCGCGTGTGTTTGCTCCCGTTCTGGGGAGCCCTGGAGTCTTCTTTTTTTTCTTTTGCTTTCTGTCGGCCCTACTGGTGATGCCTAAGTGCTGCCCCTCCGCCCCAACAGGTCAAATACTGCAGGCTTCACCCGCGAGGGTGTAAACCCGCAGGTGGAAAGGGCGCGGGTGTTTGCTCGCGCCTGGGTGTTCGCGATTCGCCGGTGGAGCGCCAACGGGAAAGTGCGGCAGACTACATAGGTGAGACAAAAATTTGGGAGTTGAGCTCCCTGGCTTCACTTGTTGAGATAGTCAGCTTGCCCCAGGATACTGCTGTAGATATGGCTGGAGCCGCAGAAGGGGAGGACCTGCTTTCCCCGCCCCCCTCTCTTTCTCAACAAACTGTTCTTTTGTCGAACCTGCAAGCGCACTGGACTTAAAGGCGAATCACAAACTTATAGTGGGCCGAAGAAAAGGGGGGAGTTGTCAAACAAAGTGCTGGGCAAATGCCAGGGAAGTGGAGTCCACTTTGGGGGCTTTAACGTGGACGCAGCACTCACCCAACTGACTGCTGACATCATTTGTGATTGGGGACGGGGAGCACATGGGGAGCCAGCACTCGAGACCCTCAGCACCCATAGCCGTCAAGGGGGGCTTCTCCCACGACCACCTGAGATTACCCTAGCACCTGTTTTGAACCCCCTGCGTGCTTCCACCCAGCCCAGCGTATTCCTAGATGAACATGTGCCCGATTTGCCCGATGTTAACCTACTAACCCCTGGAGGGGGTCTTGATCGGGTGGCTACCGCTGATCTTCTTGATACCCTGGGCAACGGCTGTGAGAAGATTATTTTGAGCATAGCCAAACTTACCGGAGGTTGTGTACCTTTGGCCTCATCTCTGGTGCCGGCTCCACTCTATTCACCTCCTGGTCTGCTACCAAACCCCGGCCCTGGTACTACCTGTATGACGACAAACCCACGGATGGCACTGGCTCCTGCTGAGGCAGCCCATCCTTTGTCTCTCTCTGTACCCCTGGCAGTGGATCCAATGGACTTAGGCTCTTTCTGGGGTGAACCTTACTCCCTTGGGCCGAGGCGATTTGGGAGTTAAAAGGAGCATGGGGATGGTGGTTTCGAATTTTTGATAAAGATCTGCCCGGTGGTACTCAAGGAGGGTGCTGCTTCTTTCATTGTTTTGTTTTTCCTCTTTCCGTGATTGATGTAATAATGCACTAGAAATATATTGCTAGGATGTACTTGGATGGCCTCACAGGCCGAATAAAGTTGTTTGATGATGATATACATTTCATACAAGAATGAAACACTTGTGTATCGGTGCGTTATAAATGCCATATCATATCATATCATATCATATGTATCATTAATATCAGTGTGTATAGGCCCATATTACGAAATTACTGCGAGTGCAAGCAGATGACCATGGCCAAATGATAATGATGTGTTATTATATAGCACTTACGCTTAAGCGCTTTATATAGGACAAATATACATGCTGTCATGAACTTCAGATCACGCCCCTTTTGGACCTCCTGGTCCTTGTCTCAACGGGGCTTACATTCCGTACTACTTCCAACATGGCCGTCCAGAGCTGAAGCCCTTGCTCGCTCCATGCGCTGAACACGGCGTGATCTATTTATAGACCACGCCTTCCGCGGCTCCGCGCGTCTCAATGCTATTGCAGAGTAGCCTCAGACGTGTTCGTAGCTCGTGGTATTGTTTCTTTTGTCCCAGTGCTATTACCCGCTCCTGACCCTTTCCCCCTTCCTGATTCCGAGCATTACTAGTCTTTCCCAGACTCCCGGATTCCTGGACTCCACGCTCCCGGAACTAAACACAACCTGGAACCAGACGAGACTCGAGCAGCGATGTTCAAGACCAGGAGCGTTCGCAAGAAGGCAGCGATCGAAGACACTGGCAAACACCGGACCCAGGTGAGAAGGGGGGAACTCCTTGACAGTTTGAGACGCCACCAGATCGAACCTAAAAACGAGATGGAAGCCGCCGTGCAGGACTTAATGTGACGCATGCAAGAATGATCAACCGAGGTTCAAAATCTTAAGGCGGAAAACGCAGCGCTCAAACAATTGGTCTTATCCCGGGATTCTGCTACAAAGGAGAGTGCCCTGTTGGGCGGTATTGTTGACAAGTATGATGGTTCAGCAAAAACACTTCGCGGATTCCTGGATTCATGCCTGCTCCACTTTACCTTTAAGCCCTATTATTTCTCGACTCCTAGGGCTAAGGTGGGTTTCATCATATCCCACCTTTCCGGCAACGCCTTAACTTGGGCAACACCCCTTATGAACTCCGGCGATGCCCTCCTAGACGACTATGATGGGTTCATACAGGCCCTTAAAGGCATGTTTGACCGTCCAGAGCAGGTCTATACTGCCCAAGAATGCTTGCTGGACTTTCAACAGGGCTCCCAAGATATGCTCACTTATGTGACCAGATTTAAACAATTGGCCAAGGAAGCAGACTGTTCCTCTGAGGCTAGTTTTACCCTGTTCAGGAGAGGCCTGAACAATGAGATCAAGGATGAACTGGCCAGGGTGGCCAGACCAAATTCATTGCAAGCACTAATGGACCTGGTCTTGCAAATAGACTTTCGCATCCAGGAAAGGAAGGCTGAAAGGAAGAAATCCAAGGGAAACCCACCCAAGACGTCCTTTGAGAGCACAGCCAGAACGGATGCAAATCCAAGTCCAGCCCCAGAACCTGAACCCATGTAAATTGGAGCCTTTCGTGGACCCATATCACCTCAAGAAAGATTGAGAAGGATCCATACGTGTTTGTGTAAGTATTGTGCTTCAGACAAACATTTGGTCAGAGAATGTCCTCTGGCACCTCCTCGGCGTTCGGGAAACGCCAGCTCCCGATCTTAAATGGAGCAGAGATTCGGGAGAGAGATGTTTGCTCCACATCAATTCCATCCTTGAACTCTCCTGGACAAAACAGTTTGGTGATACTACAGGCCTTCCTGTCGCCCTCCAAAGACAAGACCTATCCCATTCTGGCCTTGGTGGACTACGGAGCTATGAGAATTTTCATTGATCAAGACTGGGTTGTTAGTCATCATATTCTGTACGAGACACGAAACACCATGCAGCCGGTGGAAGCAATTGACGGAAGACCCCTCTCTTCAGGACCCATAAGCCTGCAGACTAAAGAGAGCCAACTTTCCATAAACCATCATCAAGAGCGGATTTCATTCGAATCATTAAGTCAGCCCATTACCCCATGGCTTTGGGAAGGCCCTGGTTACAAAAGCACAATCCGTATATCAATTGGACAGCAGGATCATTATTCCTGGGCTCAGAGTTCTGTATGTCCCACTGTCTATCCCTGGACCCCTCCTCGGTAACTTCTAAAGAATCACCAAGAGACCAAGAAACACCACTCATGGTTTCCAATATCATACAAGTTCCAGAGGCCTATCAGGGATATGCTGATGTATTTTCTACTGCCATAGTCCAAGCCTTACCCCCTCACAGGCCCGAAGACTGTGCCATAGATATGGATCCCTCAGCTGTAATTCCCTTCGGCAGAATGTTCATTCTTTCCGAACCCGAGAAAAAGGCCCTTCGGGAATACCTAGACACTAATCTTGAAAACGGCACCATAAGACCCTCGAAATCTCTAGCGGGTGCTTCGTTGTTCTTCGTTCCCAAGAAGGATACCAAGGAACTCAGACCTTGCCTCGACTATAGAGGCTTAAATCAATACACCCTCAAGGATTGGTACCCACTGCCCATGATCTCGGATATCCTGGAAGCTGTGAGAGGAGCCGTAATATTCACCAAATTGGATCTCAGGGGTGTCTACTATTTGATCCGTATCCGCGAAGGAGACGAGTGGAAGACCGCCTTTAGAACACCCTTTGGCCACTACGAGTACCTGGACATGCCCTTTGGACTAGCCAATGCCCCAGCAGTGTTCCAACGTTTTATGGATAGGGTGTTCTCTGATATGTTGTTTCTCTTCGTCATTGTCTATCTGGACGACATATTGATTTTTTCCAAGGACCCTCTGAAGCATGAAGGACATGTTAAGGCAGTTCTACAAAGACTCTGGGAACATCACCTCTTAGCCAAGCCTGAAAAATAAAATGTTTGTTTCACGTTACCTCTGTGCACTATCTGGGATTTATCCTTAATCCAGAGGGGATTGGCATGGACCCTTCAAAAGTAAAGGCCATTCTCGCCTGGCCTACTCCTACGTCCATGAAACAAATCCAATCCTTCCTAGGACTAGCCAATTTCTACCGAAAGTTCATAGCCACCTTTTCCGAGATTGTACAACCTATTGTGGCTCTGCTAAAGAAGGACACCCCATTTGTCTAGTCAACATTACAAGAAACTGCATTCCAGTGTTTGAAGACCGAGTTCACACAAGCTCCCATTTTGGCTCAACCCGATACAAGTCGACCCTTTTTAGTGGAAACAGATGCCTCTAATTACGCTATAGGAGCAGTGTTAAAGCAGAAAATGGAGGACGATTTGGAACACCCCGTTGCTTATCTTTCAAGAACCTTAACTCCTAGTGAAACAGACTACTCCGTCCTGGAAAAGGAACTCTTAGCCATTTGCCAAGCCTTCACTGAATGGCGACACCTACTTCTGGGAGCCAGACATCCTGTCCAAGTCCATACTGATCATCGAAACCTTCATATTCTACAGTCACTGGAGTGCAGGAACAGTCGTCAAGCACGTTGGGCCTACTCTTTTGCCCAGTATCAATCAGTTCCACATTACCCATGTCCCTGGATCACAGAACCTGATCGCTGACGCCTTGTCTCGCCGTCCTGACTACGTGACCACTGAAGATAAGGCATTTCCTAAAATGTTTTCTCCCACGATCTTCGTAGCCCAAGCAGTTGATCTCCTGGAAGAAGTCCGATCGCAAACCCAATCCTCGGAAATATGGAAGGACATTTCAACAAGAAATCACTAGAAATTAAGAGCCAAGGAGGGCTACTTATTCAAGGACAATGCACTACTCATTCCTACACGGAAGTTACAGCAAAAAATAATAAACCTTTGTCATGACACACTCCATTCCGGGCACCGAGGTATCACCAACACCCCCCGTTTTATACAGAGACAGTTCTGGTGGCCTAAACCGAAGTCTGATGTACAGCAATACATCCAGGCTTGTATAACCTGTGCCCAAAATAAACATGATAACAAAAGACCGGCGGGTCTTCTTCTGCAGCCCACTCTACCTTCTTAACCATGGGAAATCATCGCTATAGTGGAGTTACCACCTTCCCGAGGATATACTACCATCATGGTCACCATAGATTTGTTTACCCATATGGCCCATTTTACGCCACTGATGAAACTACCCTCCTCTTCAGAGCTAGCTGGAATATTTCTGGAACACATATTCCGACTACATGGGCTTCCTTCCAAGAACATATCTGACCGGGGTCCGGGTCCCCAATACATTACACAATTCTGGAAACACCTCTGTCGGGTACTAGGAATCCAACGTGCCCTCTGTTCAGGATATCCCCACCAAACCAAAGGAGCCACAGAACGTGCAAATCAGACCCTGGAACAATATCTCCGATGTTTCGCCACCAAGGTCCAGGATGATGTCATGATCTCTGCTTCCAAAAGGTCAGGGTTTTCCAAACTCCCTTGGAAGCAGATCCATAACCCAGGTCCCGAGTGCCAACCAGTCCCAATTGGGACCTTTTGGACCCAGTCCTGGCGCCAGTGGCACCAGGCTCATAAATATGCCCAGTCCCAGCGCTGGAAGCGCCGGGCTCATAATGCTTGGGTGGACTTACCTGCAGCAGACCATGCTGCTTACTTGCCTGCCAGTTGAGCCTCTGATCCTCTTCTGTTTGGAACTACTTTTCCTGTTGGGTGGGGCAGGAGCCACTCCCTAGGTTCAGAACACTGGAACTCTTCTGGAAAGCAGGAACTCTTTTCTTACCTAGGCGTGGCTGTGGAAGGAGACACCTAAGCACTACAGGAGGCTATTTAAACCACACCCGATGGATGAATCTTGCTTTGCGTTATTCTGCATCCTCTGCAGCAGAACGCTCATCGTGTCTTCTGCATCTGATCCTGGGCCTAAGGAAAAAGGCTTACCATCCTGAATCCAGTCTTCAGCAACACCTATAAAGACAAGAAAGAACAGGTTAGCATTACGGTCTTCTGTGACAGCGCTTCACTTACCTGGTCCATCGGCTGTCACCAACGCCTCGCGCTGCATTCCGGCATCTGAAAGACAAAGGCTTACCTACTCTTCGTGCGCTCCGGAGGTCTTCGCACTGCATTCCGGCATCTGAAAGACAAAAGCTTACCAACTCTTCGCACGCTCCGGAGGCCTTCGGCGCTGCATCCCGCATCTGAAAGACAAAACAAGGTGCGTTTAAAGACATTGGGGAACTTTAATACTCACGTGCCATTACTCCTTTCCACATCTAACCCAGTGGGTATTCCGGCACCCTGCAGCCGCTCCGAACTTGTACCTGCAAAATAAAAAGACAGTTAGAGCGCATCGTGAAGCAGGCAACAAGCGCTTACTTACGTGCTTCCAGGCGCTTCTATTCATCACACGGGCTCCATCTTCAACTCACTTCAGCCCGTCATCCGCCATCGCCGGAACCCTGCAAAACAAGAGACATCTTTACTAAAGACTTTTAAAGACATTAGAATTACTCGAAATTTACCGTTCATGCAGTAAACGACGGACAGCAGTCCTCTGAAGTCAAGAGGCCTGCTCCCCTTATCCAGTGAAGAAACTGGTTACAGCACCCTGCCCCGAGGCAGATGGAGAGCACGGCGTTCACTTACCTAAGGTGAGAGCGTTAACCTTTGGGGTTCTACAGGAGAAGAGAAAGGGAAGAAGAGAGAGACATTCAATAACCCAGTTCATTAATCCCATATTTTCTATCTGCAGACATCTTACCCTTCGAGTCAGACATACAGTGCACAGAGGTCCAGCCCAAAGAGCCAGCCGTGTGTTACACATCACCTTTGAAGATACGGTATACGCCCAGTCAAGACCGGCGCCTCTACGGGAATCAGGTGAGCGTTACAGAACGCAAAGCCTACCGCAAAACTCCCGTCCAGGCGCTATGGAAACCTTGGATACCGACCAGCTAGCCCAGTTACTTGGGGAACTAAGGGCAGAAGTGCATGCAGCCCGTCAGGAAACGAACGCTCTAAGAAGGGAACTGATTATTTCCAAGGAGCGAACAGATGATCTCGCTAGACAATTGCTACAGTCACAAGCCGGACAGACCCCGTTACCCGCATCTGGGGGAAATCTTCCTTCTACATCCTCTATGAATCCAGTGCAGATCAACCTACCTGGGAATGTACCTCTGGCTCCGCCCGAACGATTTTCTGGTGACCCAAAGAGGTTTGCAGTATTTATCAATCAGTGCCGGTTGCATTTCTTATGCCGGCCAGCAGCCTTTCCAACTGATCAAGCTAAAGTAGCTTTCGTGCTTTCGTACCTTAGTAGCAATGCGGCAGACTGGTCGATCCCTCTAGTAAATCAAGATGATCCGGTCCTCCATGATTTTCAAGCTTTTCAGCTCAGTATGGAAAAACTGTTTGCAAGACATTCACAGGGGCAGGCCTTGGACAATGAGCTTCTTTCGTTGCGACAAGGTAATGAAGACCTTTTGGCTTATATTGCGTCTTTCAACAGACTGATAGTGGAAACTCAATGGCCTGAGGACAAAAGGATTACGCTGTTTTATAGAGGTCTACGTGGAGAGCTCAAAGATGTGTTAGCCCAAGTAGTGAATCCCCCACAAGATTGTTCGGACTATATAGACTTAGTCGTTCAAATAGATCACAGACTGCAGAACAGGAAGGCCGATCGTTCCAAGTTTGATGCTCGAGTATTTTCCAAACCGCCGACTCCTTCCCAAGGAGTAGACTCCGGGGAACCCATGCAAATAGGGGGCCTGAAAGGTCCTCTAACACAAAAGGAGCGGGAAAGGAGAAAACAGTTGCAATTATGCCTCTATTGCGGAAACTCAGGGCACTTTCTTCGAGACTGTCCGGTGAAACCTGCCAAGAAGGCAGTAGGAGCTGCAGTTACCAAAGTTACAAACTCTGAGCAGGGAAACGACCTCGCCCGACAAGAATAGAGGTCCTCTTGCCGAGCGTGAAAACCAGTTCCGTGACCTTGCATTTCGTGATACCTATGGTCCTCATTAGCCCTGATAATCCGGATCGATTACATGCAATTGAAGCTTACGTCGACAGCGGTGCCATCGGCAATTAGGTGGATCATGAAATGGTTTTGAGGATGAATCTAACTCTTTGTCCCAAGGCTGTAAAGGACGTCATTACTACGGTGGACGGAACGGAGATAGCCTCCGGACCAGTAACGCATACCACTCAAGAAGTGACGCTAGTAAGTCAAGATGGACACCATGAGAAGATCGTGTTCGATGTGATCAAGGCTCCTCAGTTTCAGATTATTCTAGGAATACCTTGGTTAGAGAAACACAATCCTCTGATCGATTGGCGAGCAAGAACGGTCCAGTTTCCAGAATGTGTCTCTACTTGTCACCCTCCACCTGGTGTTGCACTGGCAGCAATTTCTTCAGAGACTCCCCAGTTACCTCCCGAATACCTAGAATACCAAGATGTTTTCCGGAAGGATCAGGCTAACTCTCTACCTCCTCATAGGTCTTATGACTGCCAGATAGACCTGATACCTGGATCTACTCCTCCTTGTATTAGAATTTATGCCCTCACCGAGCCTGAGACCCTTCACCTTCGACAATACCTGGATCAATACCTGGCAAATGGGTTTATTCGTCCTTCCAAGTCCCCTGCTTCTTCAGCTTTGTTCTTCGTTCCAAAAAAGGAAGGAGACCTTAGAACTTGTATAGATTATCGCTCCCTGAACCAGATCACCGTCAAGAATAGATATCCGTTACCTTTGATCCCTGAACTCCTGGACCAAGTCAGAAAAGCATGCATATATACAAAGCTGGATCTTAGAGGAGCCTACCACTTGGTACGAGTAAAAGAGGGCGATGAATGGAAGGCGGCCTTCCGCACCAAATATGGGCTATTTGAATATCAGGTCATGCCCTTCGGACTTTGCAATGCCCCGGCCGCCTTTCAATATTTTATGAACGATGTCCTCAGAGAGCTCATAGATGTGTGTGTTGTTGTTTACATTGACGACATCCTCATTTATTCTTCATCGGAATCTGAACATCGGAAACACGTGAAAATGGTCCTCGAAAGATTGCGTCAACACAAACTTTTCGCTAAGTTGGAAAAATGTGTTTTCAACGTGACTGAAGTTGAATTCTTGGGATTCATATTATCACCTAGCGGAGTGCGTATGGATTCAAAGAAGGTCGATGCAGTTCTCAAATGGCCATCACCATCCTCCGTAAAAGGTGTGCAAAGCATGTTAGGCTTCGCTAACTTTTACCGCAGGTTTATCCCCGAATTTTCTCGAATAGTCCAGCCCATCACTGCCTTGTTAAAGAAAAACAAACGTTTTAAATGGTCTACCGAGGCGGAACAAGCTTTCCAGGATTTGAAGACTAAA
This sequence comes from Ambystoma mexicanum, assembly GCF_040938575.1. NCBI lineage: Eukaryota > Metazoa > Chordata > Amphibia > Caudata > Ambystomatidae > Ambystoma > Ambystoma mexicanum. The sequence continues at coordinate 1,119,358,264 of NC_090923.1, read as the reverse complement.
TTCATCTCTGCACCAATCTTAAAACACCCTCGCCCCGAACTCCCCTACATCGTGGAAACTGATGCTTCAAGCCTTGCCATGGGGGCAGTTCTATCACAAAAGGACCCGGTAACCAATCAGTTGCATCCCGTGGCATTTTGGTCCCGCAAATTCTCGCCTCCTGAAATCAATTACACGATTACTGACAAGGAACTTCTGGCTATCAAGTCTGCCTTTAAGGCTTGGCGGCATTATCTGCTGGGGGCCCGACACACCGTTACTGTGATTACGGATCACCGAAACCTGCAATATTTGAAAACCGCAAAAGCCCAATCCTCTAGACAACTCCGTTGGGCATTATTCTTTGCCGAGTTTGACTTCATAATTACCTATCGACCTGGTACAAAAAACGGTAAAGCTGATGCCCTTTCTCGGATGGGAGTGGAAGAACACTTGATCAACCCTAAACCTGTACCAATCATTCCCGAACAAAGAATTCTGGGTGTAATCGCCACACAATCCATAGAGGAAGTTAAGGATAAAGCCAGGCAACTTGTAGCTCCAGCAGACATACAGAATTGGCATCTGCAGGGAAAGGACTTTGCAGTAAAGGACAACTTATTGTATTTCCAAGAACGATTATACCTGCCCAGCACAGATTTACAGAAAAAAGTAATCTCTTGTTATCACGATTCTTTAATGGAAGGACATCCCGGTATGGCCAAGACCTCAGAAAAGATCAAGCGCTACTTCTGGTGGCCGTCTTGGAAAAAAGATATCAGAGACTTCATAATGTCCTGTGGAGTATGCGCCCAAAACAAGAGTCAAAAGGAAAGACCAGCAGGCCTCTTACGCCCTATTGACATCCCACCTCGCCCTTGGCATACGCTTTCTATGGACTTCATCACCGATCTACCTCCATGCTCTGGATACAATACGATTCTAGTAATCGTGGACTTATTCTCCAAGATGGCGCATTTCATTCCGCTCAAAGGCTTGCCAACAGCAGCAACTCTGGCCCGAGAATTTCTCGAAAACATCGTCCGACTGCACGGTTTTCCTTCGGTTCTAATTTCGGATCGAGGTAGTCAATTTATTTCTCATTTTTGGCGAAGTTGCTGTCGGTCGGCTCAAATTGATGTGAGACTATCGACCAGTCACCACCCTCAGACCGACGGACAAACCGAGAGGATCAATCAAACTCTGGAACAGTATTTACGCTGCATGCTGCAACAAACTGAAAAAACTTGGAAAGACATCCTTTGGATAGCCGAATATGCCTACAATAACTCTGTCCATTCGGGAACTGGGAAAACCCCGTTTTTTCTTTTATACGGCAGTCACCCTCGAACCTCGGAGTTGGATCCCCTCCAAGATCTTGAAACACCAGCAGTGGACTACCTGCATTCTACAATCACCCAAGCCTTTAAGGAAGCTGTTTCTCACCTTCAAAGGGCTAAAGAACAATACAAGAAAGGAGCAGATCAACATCGGAAGGAAGCCCCTCAATATCAAGTAGGGGATCAAGTCTGGTTATCCACCAAATATCTACCTCTAAAAGGGCCACGCACATTCAACCCAAGATACCTTGGTCCCTATTCCATCACTACCATAGTAAACCTACCATAGTAAACCCAGTAGCGGTCAAGTTGGACTTGCCCCCGCACATGAAGATACATCCGGTCTTCCACGTCTCTTTATTAAAACCGTGCAACCTCAAACCCGACTAACTAAATCTCCAAAACCCATCCTAGTTGATGGAGAACTCGAGTTTGAAGTCAAAAGCATTCTGGACTCCAAGATCTCCAAATCTAAACTATTTAACTAATTGACTGGAAAAGCTACGGCCCCCAAGAGAGATCCTGGGAACCTGCTGAATATGTCCACGCTCCTCGCCTAACCAAAAGATTTCACCGAACATTTCCTGACAAGCCAAAACCCCCGGAGAAGCCCGGTTTGGGAGGGGCCTTGAGGGGGGGTACTGTCATGATCTCTGCTTCCAAAAGGTCAGGGTTTTCCCAACTCCCTTGGAAGCAGATCCATAACCCAGGTCCCGAGTGCCAACCAGTCCCAATTGGGACCTTTTGGACCCAGTCCTGGCGCCAGTGGCACCAGGCTCATAAATATGCCCAGTCCCAGCGCTGGAAGCACCAGGCTCATAATGCTTGGGTGGACTTACCTGCAGCAGACCATGCTGCTTACTTGCCTGCCAGTTGAGCCTCTGATCCTCTTCTGTTTGGAACTACTTTTCCTGTTGGGTGGGGCAGGAGCCACTCCCTAGGTTCAGAACACTGGAACTCTTCTGGAAAGCAGGAACTCTTTTCTTACCTAGGCGTGGCTGTGGAAGGAGACACCTAAGCACTACAGGAGGCTATTTAAACCACACCCGGTGGATGAATCTTGCTTTGCGTTATTCTGCATCCTCTGCAGCAGAACGCTCATCGTGTCTTCTGCATCTGATCCTGGTCCTAAGGAAAAAGGCTTACCATCCTGAATCCAGTCTTCAGCAACACCTATAAAGACAAGAAAGAACAGGTTAGCATTACGGTCTTCTGTGACAGCGCTTCACTTACCTGGTCCATCGGCTGTCACCAACGCCTCGCGCTGCATTCCGGCATCTGAAAGACAAAGGCTTACCTACTCTTCGTGCGCTCCGGAGGTCTTCGCACTGCATTCCGGCATCTGAAAGACAAAAGCTTACCAACTCTTCGCACGCTCCGGAGGCCTTCGGCGCTGCATCCCGCATCTGAAAGACAAAACAAGGTGCGTTTAAAGACATTGGGGAACTTTAATACTCACGTGCCATTACTCCTTTCCACATCTAACCCAGTGGGTATTCCGGCACCCTGCAGCCGCTCCGAACTTGTACCTGCAAAATAAAAAGACAGTTAGAGCGCATCGTGAAGCAGGCAACAAGCGCTTACTTACGTGCTTCCAGGCGCTTCTATTCATCACACGGGCTCCATCTTCAACTCACTTCAGCCCGTCATCCGCCATCGCCGGAACCCTGCAAAACAAGAGACATCTTTACTAAAGACTTTTAAAGACATTAGAATTACTCGAAATTTACCGTTCGTGCAGTAAACGACGGACAGCAGTCCTCTGAAGTCAAGAGGCCTGCTCCCCTTATCCAGTGAAGAAACTGGTTACAGCACCCTGCCCCGAGGCAGATGGAGAGCACGGCGTTCACTTACCTAAGGTGAGAGCGTTAACCTTTGGGGTTCTACAGAAGAAGAGAAAGGGAAGAAGAGAGAGACATTCAATAACCCAGTTCATTAATCCCATATTTTCTATCTGCAGACATCTTACCCTTCGAGTCAGACATACAGTGCACAGAGGTCCAGCCCAAAGAGCCAGCCGTGTGTTACACATCACCTTTGAAGATACGGTATACGCCCAGTCAAGACCGGCGCCTCTACGGGAATCAGGTGAGCGTTACAGATGACTGGTCTCTCCTGATACCCGTTGCGGAATTCGCTTACAACAACTCCGAACACTCAGCGCTACAGACCAGCCCTTTTTATTGTAGTCAGGGGTTCCATCCATCGATTTTACTCTCAGTTCTTCCTTACCCTACACCAGTACCTACTGTTGACTCCTGGATCGAAACTCTTATCAACATTCACCGGGAGGCTAAAGAACACTTAGAGAAAGCCATATTACAGACCAAGAGGTATGCGGATTCCAAGAGAAGACCAGGTCCTTCCTATACGGTTGGTGACCGAGTGTGGTTGTCATCAAAACTACTTCCCCGACACTTGCGACCAAACAAGCTGGCTCCCCGCTACTATGGTCCATTTCCCATCAAGGAGGTTATCAATCCTGTCTCATATCGAATCAAGCTACCTGACTCCTGGAAAAGAATTCATCCAGTTTTTCACACATCCCTATTGAAGCCCTACATCCAATCCTCTCGAAAGTCCAGTAAACCTCCTCCTCTACTGGTTGACAACCAACTGGAATATGAGGTGTCCTGGATTTGTGACTCCAGGTATAAGCGGCGCCATCTTCAATACCTAGTGGAGTGGAAAGGATATCCTCCTAGCGAAAGGACCTGGGAACCTGTTTCAAATATCAAGGCTCCTCGGTTGCTCAGAAGATTTCACCTAATACACCCGGACAAACCTGGAGGGAAAGCTGCTGTCATGAACTTCAGATCACGCCCCTTTTGGACCTCCTGGTCTTTGTCTCAACGGGGCTTACATTCCGTACTACTTCCAACATGGTCGTCCAGAGCTGAAGCCCCTGCTCGCTCCATGCGCTGAACGCGGCGTGATCTATTTATAGACCATGCCTTCTGTGGCTCCGCGCATCTCAATTCTATTCGTAGCTCGCAGTATTGTTTCCTTTGTCCCAGTGCTATTACCCGCTCCTGACCCTTTCCCCCTTCCTGATTCCGAGCATTACTAGTCTTTCCCAGACTCCCGGATTCCTGGACTCCGCGCTCCCGGAACTAAACGCAATCTGGAACCAGACGAGACTCGAGCAGTGCTGTTCAAGACCAGGAGCATTCGCAAGAAGGCAGCGATCGAAGACACCGGCAAACACCAGACCCAGGTGAGAAGGGGGGAACTCCTTGACACATACAATATTACCCAACCTGTGTTGGTACTCATTTATTGACCTCAGAAGGATAAAAGGCTGAGTTGAGGTGTTTAGAACAGACTAAGTCAGTGACTCACCCCCTGAAGTGTGCTTTAAATAAACCTTTAATGAGTCAAGCAATTATTGTATAGAATTCCAGAAAGACAAGTTATTTGGTATTCCTATTCTTTCTTATTTAGGGTCACTGCTGAAAGTGTTAGACTTATGGAACCCCTGAACAAGAAAGCCAGCCACTCCAGAAGCAAAAAGGCCATGGTGCTGGCCACAGCCCAGGAGCTAGCATAAAATAAAAAATAAAAACTCTTTTTTAAAATTATTTTTTAGGGGTAGCAAGGGAGACCTCAGGGGTTGCAGTTGCAACCCGTGGCGACCCCTAATTGAATTCCTTGATTGATGGATGGGTACATTTAAACATACCATTAGCATCAGTCTCCTGCATTCTGGGATCTTATTTCAAAGATTTCTCCATGCCATCTTCTATGTGTACTTAATTCTGTATATAAAGCTAAAGAGGGCAGCTTATGTATATTTTGGACATCTGCTCTCTCCCCATCGGACAAGCAGTTGCTTTAAGAGCTATTTTGAGTTGACTTAATGTGCCAAATTGTGTTATGTCCCACCCCCTATCCAAATGGACAGTGCCTTACAACCCCTGTACCACAAGTATTTTTCTTTACCAGGGGAGGCTGCAAATTCCAGATGTGTTTTAAAAAAATAAGTAAAACATCTTAATTAGCCTGGCACCTTCAAAATGAACACCCCCAATTCAACTCATAATGTGCTACCAGGTGTATCTGCAGGGAAACCTGCTCTTTGGCATAGGAATTTATTTTGTAACCCCTCCAGGACATGGCCGTTTGAACCACCCTAGATTTCGCTGCCATAATAATCACGGAACAGGCCTTTGCCTCTCCACTGGCTCCCGGTTGCTGCTAGGATCAAATTCAAGATCCTCTGCATCATTCACAAGTCTTTCTGGGGCCTGGGACCCTGGTACATCCAACTCTCGCTCCCTAAATACCTTCTTGCTAGAGACCTCTGGTCTTCTAGCTCCAACTCTCTGCAGGTCATACGCTTCGCTAAGCAGAGAGCTTCTGCAGGAGTCTCCCTCTGGAATGATCTACCTGCTCCTCTCAGGCTTGAGCCGGATCTCCTTAAGTTGCAGAAGCTCCTCAAGACCCTCCTTTTCTCTTCTTCCTTCCCTCTCCCCCTCCCCTGCTAACACCCCCATCAGCCGCAGTGACTGGCTGCCTGGTTCACTCTGAGTTCTACAGGGCACCAGGCCCCCCTTCCAGTTCACCCCCCCTCCACGCACTTAGCATGTGGACCCTCGCCAGCTGCACCCCATGCAATTCTCTTGCACTTGCCCTCCCCTTAGCACTCGCCCAGCCCCTGCTGCCCTCCCACCCTCCTCCACTGCCTCCTTGACTTGCACTCTCTCCTCTTTACCCTACGCTTCCCTTCCTACCATAGCACTTCACGCTTGCGCAGACTGGTACTTCTCTCCCCCGCTCCCTCACACTTCTTGTTACTGCACTTGCACGATCTGAATGTCACAAGGCCTCGTAGGACCGTTATTGTTATCTTTCTCCCCTGCCCCCCCCCCACTTTTTTGTCTTGTGGTGCATTGAAACACCATTTGTTGTACATGCGTCTTACAAATATCCAGTAAATAAAAATAAAAAAAATAAATATACCTCGAAGTGGACAAAGTGTTAGGTGGTGTTGGCGGAGACAACTGCTCCTTTAATTGCCTTTCCCAGCAACCTTTGCAACTTTTAAAAGGCCTTTCAGCAAGTGATAGTGGAGCAAAGTGGATAAAGTGTAGGCGGTGTTGGGCAGGGGTTGGAAAGGGGTTTCCTCTGCTGTGGAGTCAGCCTTCTGAGACCTGCTGCGTGGAAGCCTTGCTCCTACCCCCATTTCCTACTGGATCTTTACACCGCTCTAACGGCTGTACCTCTGGCGGCTGGGTGACCTCCGTTGCTTCCTGCTTACTACGGTAAGATCTATGCTGACTTTAATAGCTACAAGTTTCTAACTTCTATTTTGGAACTTTTGAGATGGTGTAATCTGTCGCGATTGATGTGCTGGTGGGGACGGCGAGAGTTTTTTTGCTTGTAGAAGGCAGCGCTAGTTGCTTGCGTGTTCTGCCCACCCCATCTACTGCTCGCCCTGCACTGACTTCTCAGATGGCGGGCAGATCTGAGAGGAGAGGAATGGAGCGTTTAGGTGGAGCTATCAAGGTGCAGTGTATCTGTCTGGAGGTGCCTGCGGGCTTGAAGCCTTTGAACCTCTGAAGAGCACTGCTCCTTACTCTTACCTCCGCCCATCCGAGGACAGCTCACGTAAGGATCGCAAATCTGCACTGTCAGTGTTTGTGTGCAAGTCACGTTCTCAAATCTCTCTCTGATTCTAACAAACGTCTAAGCACCCATGGCCTGGTGCTGATTGCCCCAGGATGCCAGCCACCAGCCGTAGCTACGCGCTTCTCCCAAAGGATCGAGCTATATGTTCTCGCGTATTGGCGGCTAGTCGCACGCTTAAAAGGAATAATAATAATAATATAAAGAAGCTTAATACCCAATCAAAATCCTTGTTAGTGGGAGTTGCTCACTCTATTTTGGACATAAACGAGACTGAAAACTCAGAACGTGGCAAAATTACAGCCTTTCTCAAACAAACAAAAAAACGTACTGCATAGTGATCTCGCCACAGTGATCCCTTCAAAATAGTTAATAGGTTCCACCTTTATTGACCACAATTTATCGGTGGAAAATCCAATTGACAATAACTCATTACTAAAATTGTGCTTAAACCTACAAGCAGGATCTAATCTAATCAAGCTCCCATAATGGCGGAACAGACCATTGGCAACATGGATCCCTGCCCTATTCCATCTACGGATCTGGCAAAGTCACCTAATGTAACCGTAAATGCTATGAATGCATATGCCTCCTCACCAAAACGACCCTCAAGCTGCTCTTCTAGTAATGCCGCCGATTTTGGACGACCCTTGCAACGAACCGGAGTTCATGATTCTACTTACAGCCCTGTTTGCCCTTTCTAATAATATGTACAAAGATCAACAGATAATAAAACAGGACCTGAATGAGATTAGAGATGCTGCTTCCACTGCAAATTACAACTGTATCTCTAACAAATGAGAGATCTATAAATGAGGTCATTGCAGCCAATTCACCATCAGTTATCATCCATCCTATGGGTACAAATGAACCCAGAAATGACACTGTGGGCCAGGTCGATATTAATATTTGCCAACCACTCCTAGAATTACCTGAGTTAGAGCTGCATCTTATACACAATGGACCTAATAAAAAATTCTTGCCTAAAACTAAACATTGTGTGGCTGCTAAAGGAGCTAATCTGGGTAAAACAGGGGTGGCTAAGCAAGGCTTGGCCGCAGCCTTCCCTAGTAATTTGGTTTGTCAGTAGAAATCTAAGGGCTTCTCCATTGTGCCTAAGAAGGCTCAGGGAGCTAGAAAACCACCCAGGTATGGGTATATTCCTGGTCTTGGGATACAAAATCTAAATAGCCCGACCATACAAAGAGGGACGGACCTGAAGTCAATTAAAGATAACTTCTTCTCATCTGTGTCCAATTCAGGAAAAGATCATAAGGAATTGACATCGTCTACAGGGACACATTCCATGAACCTTAGGGCCTTTGACGAGGAGGTTATTGACTTTCTTGCTATTTCAGAGACTATAGAGCCTGATAACTGTAACACGATTGATCTTCTTTCATCCCAAACTTTGAAAGAGTCCTCTAACTGGATAAAAATAATTCACCGATATGCCACCTCAGCTAGCCCATTTTTGAATTGTTCAAATATGCTGGAACTACTTCATCAAATTACTCCGCTAAAAATGGTCACCACTCATGCCATTAAATTAGTTGAACTCCCACGGTTATCATGGGAGCCTAATTGGGTGGTGATCCACCTTGTGTCCCCCATTTTAACAGAGCTAATTATCCTGGCGGATATGTTCCGGAACATGTTATAAAGTACATTGTGGAAAAAAAATTCTCCTCGTTCCAGAAAAAAAAGGAAGAGGGATTGGAACATTTTGCTGAAGGTTACACTCATGCTGAAATTGAGGATGTAGACTGACTATGGCGGTCTAGGAAATTATCCATTAGATCATGGAACTTAAGGGATTTTAGATCATTCCTTGAGAACCCTGAAGGTTCTTATTCTCTTACCACGACGGACATCTTTCTCCTCCAGGAATCATGGTTAATGCAGGATCTATTTTTGGATGGGTTTGCTATATTTCAAAGGAAGGCTTGTAGATCTGAGAAGGGTAGACCCTTTGTGGGGCTAATTACAGGAGTTGCAAATCATTTTAAGGCTACAGAATTTCAACCTGCACAGCAAATAAAGCAGGTCTTAGCAGTAATGGTGCAATGTGTAGGGTCTGGTGGGAATGTTCCTATTTTATTTATAAATGTGTAAAACCCCACAGGGAATGTGAAACTACCTCAGATAATTGAACACCTGGAAGGGTTGATTACATACTGGAACACTGCATATCCATGTGGTTTATATTATATAATAGGTGATCTTAACTTCCATCGACCGCAATACAAAAAAAGCAGTAACCATCTCCCAAGAATATGTCTGTGTTATAAACCAATTTGAATTGGGGGCTTTAGGCTCTTCTGAAGATGAAATGAGAAATAATACTAGTTGTTGGTTATTATTCTTTTAAGCTTACCAACTTCTGTAATTGGTGAGTGAGAGGATGGATGATTTATATTCCACCTGGTCTAACGGAGTGCAACATTAATTGACTGATTTTATATTAACTACGTATGAGGGTTTCAGGATGGTGCGCACCTTTACACAAATCCCAAATGTTTTGAGTGATCATGTGGTAATGAAGGTCACTCTTGACCTTGACTCATTGCCTCCTCTTACACGACTGGTTGGAAAATTCTCAATCTGTAATAGGGGAAACAGAATTAGATGGACAGAAGGTAATTTGCCAGGAATAGGTCTTAGTTTGTCGTCTTTGATAATGAACAGAAAGGTTATGAACTTTGAAAATAATTATTCATGTTATCAGATTATTCAGTCTTTTATTTCCAACCTCGCAATCGCTCAGAGGAAAAAGTTCCACTGAGCAAATGTTATACACCAGAAAGTGTATGATCCTAATGTAGCGCTGAAGAAAAAACTATTATCTAAGGATATTTGCTGGGTGAAAAAAAATACGAAGGTTAGTACGGAGCGATATTGCGAGATTAGGAATTTAAGACTTTATTTTAAAAATTGATATCCTGAAACTATACTTTACAGCTAGGGTCTTGGAAGAAAATGATAGTTATGCCAAAGTACAAGACACAGGGTTCTGTAAATTCTCTTTGGACAACATTGAAAGAATTATTAAAGATCTAAAACCATCCAGGGTGCTGGGCTAGGTGGCCTCTCAAATTTCTTTATTTAAGGTTCATCCCAATTGCTGGTCTCAAATCCAGTTTGCCATCTTTCAGAATATTGTGTCCACTGGTTGGATACCTAGCTCCTGGAAACAGTCTCAGCTGATCCCAATTTACAAGAAAGGCCAGAGGGATTCTCCAGAGAACTATAGAGTTCTTGCCATGATAGATTCTAGTGCTAGGATATTTTGTAAACTACTTTTACAGTATATTAATATATGGACTGAGATGGAGAAGATTTTTTGTGTTCATCAATCAGGGTTTATAAAGGGTTTTAGAACAATCACTAATTAATGGATTTTAATGTTTTTTATTTGTAGTACGCTGCTGGATGGAAATAGAACTATTTATATGTGTTTTATTAATTTTACCAAGGCATTTGATACTGTAAATCGCCACACTCTATGGGAAATGGGAAGGCTTGAAATCTGAATAATCAAATTCTTTACTTTGTTGAATCCCTTTAGCAGGATAATACAGTACAGATCAGAATAAACCAGGAAGGTGATTTAAGTGATGTTTTCGAGGTTAATCACGGATTAAAACAAGGCTGTACATTAGCCCCCCCCTTTTTTAATATATATCTAGCAGGTTTAGGCTTAGTTTTGCAGAATTGCAAGAATAACCCACCACGCATTGCGCAATGCCCAGTGGCTTGGCTTTCGTATGCAGACGATATTGTTTTATTTGATTAAACAACCTTGGGCTTACAAAATAGCCTTAAGGCACTAGAAAAGTTTGCATTGGAGAATGGATTGATGATAAATGTAGCTAAAACCAAGATTATGACTTTTAAAGCTAATAGACAGAACATATAAAGTTTTAATTGGTCCATTCAAGGGGAAATAATTGAGGAAGTCTCCAGCTACGTTTACCCTGGGTCATTGATTACTAATAAGGAACACGTTACTTACCTGTAACTGTTGTTCTCCAGCATGGGTCTGGCATGGATTCACATGCTCATGAATATTCCCTGTTATCAGGCTGGGAATCCTCGGTAAAGAAATAATCAGTTGCAGTTTCGTTTCTGAACTGTCTTTCTTAGTAGTAACCAATCACTGGTCTCTGGGTCATACAGCCCCCAGCCAATGACTGCCCTCTCCCTAAGCCCCTCCCCTGGCAGCCATCCTCAGATTTGGTAGCACGTAAAGTGGCAGTAGGACCAAGTGAAGAGCCACAGAGGGGAAGGAGGGAGGGTTTGGATGTGAATCCATGCCAGACCCATGCTGGAGAACAACAGTTACAGGTAAGTAACTTGTTCCTTCTCCAGCATGGGGTCTGGCATGGATTCACATGCTCATGAATACCAGAATACATAGCAGTACACACATGCACAACCATAGGAGGTGGCAAGGCTCAACATTAAGCATTTCATCAACTCAACATTAAGCATCCCTTACTTCCACACCAGGCCCACCTTCAGGCGAACAGGTTGCGCAGCACTGCTTGGCCGACTCTGGACTCCTCCCTGGAATCCCGGTCGACGCAGTAGAATCTCGTGAAGGTGTGCGTCGACCTCCACGTAGCCGCCCTGCAGATGTCCAGCAGGGGCACACCAGATAGGAACGCTGTGGTAGCAGCGATCGCTCTGGTCGAATGGGCTCTCGGACGGCCGGGCAGCGGTCGGTTTGCCAACAGGTGACAGTGCATGATGCAGCCAGAGAGCCATTTGGAAATGGAAGCCTTCGAGAGGGCCTTCCCTTGGTTCACAGGTCCAAAGTTCACAAACAGCTGTGATGTCTTCCGAAAACTCTTCGTGCGGTCCACGTAGAACTTCAGCGCTCTAGGTACATCCAGCGAGTGCAAAGTCCTCTCGGTCGACGACGGCAAGAAAACGGGTAACACCAAGGGCTCGTTGAGATGGAAGTCCGACGGAACCTTGGGCATGAAGGAGGGGTGCGTCCTCAGCACCACCCTCGTCTCATGGAAAGTCAGGTATGGAGGTTAACAAGAGAGGGCCTGGATCTCTCCCACTCATCGTGCGGAGGTGAGGGCCACAAGAAACGCTGTTTTCCACGACAGGAACTTTAACGGTGCAGAATGCAGAGGCTCAAATGGCGCCCCCATGAGCCTGGTCAGCACCACGTTGAGCTCCCACGCTGGGGCCGGAGGTTTCACCGGTGGGAACGAACAGAACAGTTCCTTCACGAAGTCCTTCACCAGGCGATGGGACCACAGAGATGAGCGCCCCAGAGTTCTGGTGTAGCGGGAGATAGCCGCCAGATGGATTTTGATGGAGGCATGGGCCAGCCCGACCATGGCCAATGACAATAAGTACGGCAGCACTTGAGGGGTCGTCATCCGCAGAGGGTTAATCTTCTGTGCGCCGCACCAGACAGAGAACCTCTTCCACTTATATCCATAGCACTTAAGAGTTGAGGACGCCCTGGCCTTGGCAAGCACCTCCTTGCAGTCCGCCGGGATATCGTACCCTCCAAACTCTAGTACTGCAGGAGCCAGGCCTGCAAGTTCAGCGGCCCTGTGTCGTGATGGAGGATGGCGCCTCCTTCTCTGGCGATGAGATCCGCGTCCGCCGACAGCTTGACTGGGGGGGACGCTGACAAGTCCAGAAGGTCCGGGACCCAGATCTATCTCGGCCACGTAAGTGCGACGAGGATCATCCTGCACCGGGACCTCTTGAGTTGCTTGATGAGTCGCAGCAGTAACGGCAACAGCGGGAACGCGAACAGGAACAGGCCGTTCCAGGGGAATGAGAAGGCATCGCCCATGCTCCCCGGCTGGGGAAACCTGCTGGCGAACCTCTGGCACTTGGTGTTTGTCGCCGTCGCGAATAGGTCGATCTGGGGATTGCCCCATTGTTGGAAGAGTAGATCTACTTGATCCTGACGCAGTTCCCACTCGTGGCACGAGCGCAGCTCCCTGCTGAGTGAGTCGGCGATGGTGTTCTTTATTCCTGCCAGGTGGAAAGGTACCAGAAACATCCCCTGGGCGACAGCCCAGTGCCACAGATCCTGGGCCTCCTTGGATAGGGCTGGGGATCTGGTGCCTCCCTGCTTCCGGATGTAGAACATCGTGGTGGTGTTGTCCGTGAAGATCCTCACCACCTTGCCCTTGAGGGACGAGAGGAACGATATGAGAGCCCAGAAAATGTTTTGGAGTTCCAGGATGTTGATATGCAGTGACATCTCCTCCGGGAGCCACAGGCCTCTTGCGTGGAGATCCCTGGTATGCGCTGCCCACCCCTCCAGGGAGGCATCCGTCGTCACCGTCTCCTGATGCGCCGGGGTCTGGAAGTCTGCACCCGCCGCCAGATGCGCACGGGCGCCCCACCACCGTATTGCCTGACAGAAGGCATCGTTGAGCGTGATACTGTCTTCGAAGCTGCCCGCCACTTGCATCCACCGGGCGTCGAGGAACTCTTGCAGTGGTCGCATCCGCAGTCTGCACAGCCGCACTAGGTAGATGCACGAGGACATCATGCCGAGAAGGGACTTGATGGACCTCACCCTGGCCACATCCATGGCCAACAGCCGCTGCACCTTGCCCATGATGGCCTTCGTCCTTTCCTCCAACGGGGAGGCCAGTCGCGCCACTGTGTCGAGCTTGGCTCCCAGAAACAGTGCGACCTGCGACGGAACCAGATGGGATTTGGTGAAGTTGATGGAGAAACCCAGATCCGTGAGCAGTTGGACGGTCTTCGCTGTGTGCCCGACAGCGAGTTCTCTTGTCTTTGCTCGGATGAGCTAATCGTCCAGGTAGGGATAGTCGTGGATCCCCTGCAGGTGCAGCCGCGCTGCCACCAGTGCTAGGCACTTGGTGAATATCCTGGGCGCCGACTTCAATCCGAAGGGAAGGGCCTTGAATTGGTAGTGCCGTCCCTGGACTACGAATCTGCGAAACATTCAATGTCTTTTTTAGAATGGGGATGTGAAAGTAGGCATCCTCCAAGTCCAGCGACGATAGGAAGTCGCCCTCCTCCAGCTGCCCCAGGACGTGCTGGAGGGTCACCATCCGGAACTTCTGGGCCTTGATGTACTTGTTTAAACGACGAAGGTCCAGGATGAGTCGCCAACTGCCGGTCTTCTTTCTTACGAGGAAGTACCGTGAGTACAGTCCGGAGCCCCGGAGCTTCTTTGGGATGGACTCAATGGCTCCTTTCTTCAGCATCGCCCTTACTTCCAGCAGCAGTTGGGGGACGTGGTTTTCCTTCCTGGCCACGGGCGGAATGCAGGGGTACTTCTTCAGAAACTCGAGAGTGTGCCCGCGGGCCAGGGCATCCAGCACCCATCGGTCGGTGGAGATGGACTCCCACACACTGACAAACTTTGCCAGACGGCCTCCCACCGGGGTGCTCAGGTGGGGGCCCGACGCTACGGCCGGTTCAGTCCTGCTTGGCAGCGGCCTTGCCGCCTTGGCCTCCTTGGCGACGACGACGAGATCCTCCTGACTTGCTGCGTCCTCTGTAGGCCTCCTGTGACGATAAGCGGGCCGCCTGGCGGTATGTCGAGGAGCTGCCGCCGAATCCTTTGCAGGCACCTTGCTTGCCTCCGGAGTTCCGAAAGGGCAGCCGTCGTTGCTGCAAAACCCCCAAGGCCCGGGCCATCTCCGTGTCAGTCTTGATGGCCAGCAGCGATTCGTCCTCTGTCTTGCCAAATAGGTTATTCCCGTCGAAAGGCATGTCCAAAACTCTGGTTTACCCATCCTGGCGGAAATCGGTCGCCTTGAGCCAACCACGCCGTCAAAGACTAACGCTGTTTCCCAACTGGCGGAAGCCGGTGTCAGCAATGTCCGTGGCCACCATTATGGCGTGGTCCAACGCCACCTCGCCTTCCTGCAGGATCTCTAGGGCCTCCGGAAGGAAATCCAGTAGAGGAGCTATCTTAAACCAAAGCTTCCTGTTGTAACGGGCCACAATCGCTAAGGCGTTGGCCGCCTTAATCGTCGTCGCCGCCGACGAGATGACCCGTCGCCCCATGGTGTCCAGTTTCTTCCCCTCGCCGTCTGGGGGAGAGGTGGAAGACGAAGCCGTAGCCCCTGCCGCCTTCTTCTTGGCCGCTGCTGAGGCGACTGAATCCGGGGTCGGCTGAGCCTAAGGCACAGAGGGGCGGAATCAAGGACCCGGTACTTCTTCTCGTACCGGTCTCTCTTGGCAGGAGTTGTGGACGGGTTCTTCAGGAGCAAGAGCCCCTCATCCCAGATGTCGTCTAGCAAGGGGACCGAGAGGACCATCTTCCTTTTGGCCTCACGCCGTTGATAGAGGAAACCTTCCTTCTTCTGTTCTTCGGGGCAGAGCGAGAAGAGCTCGGATGCCCTGGCAATCATGGCGTGGAAGGAGCCAATTTCGTCGGGCGGGATGGCCCGAGGAGGTGGTGGTGATGGAAAGTCCATCCCGTCTTCACCACGGTCGTCATCCGTCCCTGTTGTGGCCGTCTCCGTTCCCGTGTCCTCCCTAGGATCAGGGGAAGGGGATGAAGGCTGTGAGGGCCGCGCAGACGGGAAGGGCGGGGGGGATGAACTCTTCTCCGCTTGCTTAGAGGACTCCCCGATGGGCCAGGTTCCGCTGGATCATCCGTTGGGGGTAAGGGCAACCTTGTCCTTATATCCGTACATAAGCCCTGGATCGCCATCAAGATGGCTCCCAAGTTGCCCTGAGGCTCGGGTACCGGCTGCGACAGGCGCAACGGTTGGGGAGTGTGATCCCCCGCCTCCACGGGAACCCCATTGGCACCACCATCGCTCTCTTCATCCGCCTCGTCGGGATTCTGTCAGATCATTGAACCTTGATAGGGCAAAGCGCCTGGTGACCAAAGAGGAGCTGTTGAACCCGTAGTGCAGTAATTTGTTTCTTCCCACCAATGGCCCTCATTACGACCCTGGCGGAAAGCGACTGACCGGACCGCCACAGCGTAAATAGCGTTTCCGCCAATGCACGATGGAGCAAAGTGCGGCCCATTCCGAACCATCGGGCACGAGCACCACGGCATGGCGGAAGTGCAAAGTCCGCGATGGCGGAAATGACCCCAAAACGGGCCACACCGCCGGCGTACGGCGCCCTAAGTGCAATACCGCCACCCATCACAGCGGACACCGCAGTGTGCGCCTACCGGAAAGTACGGTGATCGGAAATATACGGAAACGGAAGTTAAAACATGGGCCCGGAACGGGAAACATCCCGCCGTACACCTATAAAACCACTAAAACCACACAACCACTAAAATCACTACCCTGAGACACACCCCAACCCGTCATCCACCCTAGCGAAACCAAGAAAAATGGGAAAAGTAGCGAAGAAAGCGTGCGACCGCAAGCGGCAGGTCCACTTCTCCCGTGAGGAACTCACTGTGCTAACAGAGACCCTCCAGGAGAATGCTGCCGTCGTCTTCTGCACGCAAATGACCAGGACGGCACTTGCAAACAAGAAGGCCATATGGGCTCTGGTGGCACAGCGGGTAAGTGCGGTGGGGACCGCACCCCGCACCCCACAGCAATGCCGTAAGCGATGGGACGACCTGCGGATACGCGTCCGCAGCATACTCTCTGCCAACCGCAACATTGCCACAGCCACCGGGGGAGGTCCTGAATCAACCATCAAGTTGACCCCCTGGGAAGAAATCTGTGCCTCCACCATCGGAATGGAGAGCATAGAGGGAGTCGGAGGGATGGAGAAAGGAGTGCAGACATCCGAAGATTCAGGTAGGTGGCCCAAATAAAACAATGCCAAATCCACAAAGTCCATCCATGTGAAGTACCATGCGTCCACATAGTGCAACAGAAACTCTGATAGCGCACGTTAAAACCCACAATAAATACATAAATAATTAAAAAACCCTAAAACACCCACTACACGTGCAGCAGGCACACCCTAACTGCAGGCTGCCAAACAAGCGCACTTTAAAACTCACAATAAATACATAAATAATTAAAAACCCCTAAAACACCCACTACACGTGCAGCAGGCACACCCTAACTGCAGGCTGCCAAACAAGCGCACCCTCACTCCACACACAAATGAAAGCACCTCCAAGGCCCCGACCCAAATCACCCTCAGGTACCACCCCAATGCATGTGATACAATGCCATTCCAATTCCCACAGACCCATCAATAACCCTCGCCCTCCTTTACTCCACCACAGGGTCCGATCCAAACGACGAGCTCCAGGACACCCCTACCAGCACACCTGCAAAGAGGGCCAAGACCGACGGCCAAAGACCCTCCACCTCAGCTGCACGCATCAAGACACGGCAGCAGCACAAATCAGGTGGCAGCACAGAGGAGGGAACATCAACAGGCACCCCAGCAGCCAGCATGCCCACAACACCACCACCACAGGTCCCCCCAACGGATGCCACAGAAGGCACTGCCTCCGGTGGCAGCAGCACCATAGGTGACACCCCATTGATGGCAGCATGCTCCGACACAGAAGACGGGGATGTCGAAGTCAGATCCATCCATGACCTGTCCCAATCCCCCTGTCTGTCCCATCCCGTACAACATGAGGATACCACGCAGGGGCACCCACAAGACGACGACTGGCCATCCCCCACAAGCCCTGTGGCAAGGCAACATGAGGACAACAGCCCCTCTGTGACACCCCCGCAAATGGCCATGGCCCAGCAGAGGCAACAGTCCCTCGACCAGTTAATCGTGCAACAGCAGCAACTGGCCACGCTCCTCAAGGACCATGCCGATGAATGTGGGGGCACCAAGGCAGACATAGAAACATCAACTGAGACACTTAGGGCAGAAATGGAGAGAGGTACAGAGACACTAAGGGCACAAATGGAGAGAAGCACCGAGAGCCTGAGGGGGGAACTGCATGCGACGTCCAAGGACGTATGTGCCGAACTTGCCGCAGTGCGCCGTGTGCTCACTGAGCTCTCGCAAACCCTTAGGGACATGCATGGACGTGAGCAGGCAGAGACATCATCCGTTGCAAGTTCCGTCCAGGGCAGCCCCCAACGTAGATCTGGGAGGAACCTGCGCTCCACAGGCAGGGGTGCCCCTGATACCCGCAGAGGGGGCTTGCAATAGCGACTGCCCACTGACAATGAGCATCTTTGGACACTGGTGTTCGGGGGGGAGGTAGGAGGGTGGAGGGGGTGTGTTGGGCTCACTTGGGTGGCGGGTCGATAGGGTGTACAACATGATATCACATATGCCATAAAAAGTGCACGATCAACCAATGAGATGTGTGGACATTGATCTTTGTGTACTAGGCCATCATAGGCGTACAGTCCATATTGTGCATGTCCCAGACACACACAGTGCCACGAGTCCCGTGTCCATGTATCAGCCACCAGGCGTGAGTGCTAGAAGCATACATCAATGAGATGCTGACGAATGTCACGGCCCTCCGGTGCCTCGCAGACTCCTTGAGGTGCTGCCACATCCCCACCCTCATCATGACCATCATCGGGTGCTTGCAGTTCTGCGTCAGGGGGCATGGGCACATTTCTACGTACGCACATGTTGTGGAGCATGACACATGCCATCACCATCTTTGCAACCTTCTCATGGCGGTACAGGAGTGCCCCGCCAGACCTGCTGAGGCAGCGGAAACGACCCTTCAGTAGGCCGAATGCCTGTTCAATGACTACACGGGTACGTGAGTGGGCATGGTTGTAGTCCTCCTCATGCTGGTCCCGTGGGTTCCGGACTGGTGTGAGGAGCCATCTCTTCAGTGGATATCCAGCATCACCTGTATGTGGACGAGAAACGTATGATGTGGAATGCCATTGCTACGTACGCACACCCCCCCCCCCCTTCCTGCCAGGTCATTGCCGCATCACATACCCCACATCATCATGCATGAAATGAGACTCACCGAGTAGCCAGGATCTGTTCCCTGCGTGTCGCTCCATGTAGCGTGGTATTGTAGAGTTCCTCAAGACCATAGAATCATGGGTTGATCCAGGGAATCGGGCACAACAATGTGTAATGATCCTGTTGGAGTCACACACCATTTGTACATTCAGAGAATGAAATTGTTTTCGGTTGCGGTACTGGGCCTCCATGGCATGTGGGACGACCAATTCCACATGGGTGCAGTCGATGGCACCAATGCAACCCGGTATGCCGGCTAGTGCATGGAATCCCACTTTTGTGTTGGTAATTTCCTGCTCCGAGCGTGGTAGGGAGATGTAGTCGTCTGCGTGCTGCAGGAGGGCATCGAGCACTTGCAATAGTGTCCGTGAGAACAGTGGCTGAGAAATGCCATGCAACTGTCCGACTGTGTGCTGGTAGGTGCCTGTGGCCAGGAAGTGTAGTACAGACACCACCTTCAGTAGGGGTGGGATGGCGGTTGGGCTATCTATCATGCTGACAAGGTCAGCCTGTGTCATGTCCACAATGGCGGCTGTGGTGTCCCGGTCCAGACGGTAGAGGGTGTGGATCTGCTCATCAGTGAGGTTGAACGGATGTGCTCGGAGGCGTGGGATTGCGGGCTGCCTGCGTGGTGGTAGTGGCTGTGCTGGCGGTCCTTGCTGGCCCTGCCTTGGCCTCCTCCTCCTCCTGCGTCTCCTCCATGCGGCCGGTAGTAGTTGGTGTTCGTCTTCTTCTTGGAGTTGGAGTACTTGCAGTGCTATCAGGTCCCCCAGGGCCAACATCGCGAGTCCTGCCGGTAGCATTTCGGTGTGGTTGTGGGAGGAGACTGGCTGTGCAATTTATGTGTTTTCAGGCTGAATGGCCTCCACCTGTGGTGATTCATTCCACCTGTGCAAACTGCTCTCCCCTTTGGCCGAGCACGTCCCGCGCACAACGCTGCAATTCGTGGAATGGCATCTTGCTATTGCAATCATGTATTTGTACCCGATGGCCGTGTAACATTGATTGATATGTTCATTCTGCTGTGGTCCCATTGGTTCACATACTATCTGTGCAGTCGCTAACAGAGTTGTGAAGGGTCAGTGGAACGTAGTACTCGAGTAACGGTGGGCCCTCATTCATCACTGTACCGAGTTGCAACAGCGGGCGGGGCGTCCCATTCGTGGGTGAAGGCAGTTGCCATTTTCACACACAGCCGCACTCGATGGATTAATTAGTGTATTCAAACGGCCACAGATGCCTCTTCGACGTGATGTTGCAAATGAGGAATTCGAAGGGCGGCGCTTTCGGTTTCCAGCTAGCGGCGAGGAGATGCCCACAGGTCTGACTGCAAATATAACGTTCTATTGTTTAATGTCCTTGGGACAGGGGCCATGGCGAGAATGCAATGATTGATATGAATGGTTTGGGATGCGCAATAGCGACGTGGGCGATGAGGCCGGACGTTCCCAAATACATGTTACTTCACTACACTGGAATTACGGGCTGGGGCACTGTGGATTTTGCAGGCTGCATTACGCACAGACTCAATGGATATTTCTAATGTTATGTGAGTAAATATTCAGGCGTTTTAATCCCGGGATGAGGGAATGATGTATGGATGCATGGGCAGGTGATTTGATACAGAGTTTGCCATGTACAGGGCTTCTTGGGATCTATCCGCCTCCCCTACGCTATGAGATGCAGGGCTGCCATAGTGGGACCATCGTCTATCTGGCCTTGTTGAGCCCTCCCTGTCTCGACGCGCCCTCAGACACTTGTGTCCATGCACGTTACCAATCCCATCAGATGGATTCTGTTTTCACAGGCGCATGCACAGGTACACTCGTTTGTGATGGTGTTTACACCTCGATATGGATAGTTATGAGTCGCAAGTGGTTTTTGGGTGGTGATGGACCTTTGGAGTGGGCTAGCATGCATGTGGCTGTGGATTTGGTGTGATCATTGCAGTGAGTTGTTGGAATGTAGTACTGATGGCCATTCTGTTCTTTTCCTTTTCTTTTGGTTGACAGGTATCTCCTCCCCTTTTGCCACTGCCATCTGTATGCCACTCCTGCAGATGGGTTTTACTCCCGACACCTGCTGCTTCGTGTTAATCAGTGGAGCAGCATTACGATCTTATGGGACGATCGCCAATGGGCCACATGCCCTTACGCAGTACTGGTGGCTCGGAGCAACATTTCGGCCTTTCAGCTGGACTAGTGCCTCCCCATTGGGACGGCCCTGCGGTTCTGTGCGCTTCCATGTTGCCTTTTCGTACGTGAATGTGGCTCTGTGTACCATGAGGGAACAGGGCGTCACACAAGTAGTGGCTGGTCATTTCTTGCGGATGCAGCCCACAATGGTGAAATGTGTTTTGGAGTTCATGGCCTGATGGCTGTATGGGCTTGGTGATTTTGATGTGCATTAAATTTCTATTCTGATTTGGCCCGTGTAGCGTTCTTCTTTGCAAGTGATGTGGCATATGCCTATTTGGGGGGCGATGTAGGAGATCTGCACTGGGTTCCAGCTTCGGAGTTTAGTTGCGTGGTACTGTACTGGGCGCGTTTGCCTACGAAGCCCGTGCGGTCAGGGATGGGGGCTGCCAATATGACTGTTTGAATGTTGTCATGCTCAGGGGCGGGGGATTAGGTTTTGTGTAACAGATGCCGGTCAGCCAGGTGGACTGGTGGAATGATGTGATTTTCGGAATATTGCTGGTCACAGGTGCCTGTGTTTGCGTGCGTTTCTTGGTGGGGGACTGTGGTCATGTCCATTGGGATGGCTTCTGTATTCGTGCCATCTGTGCCCTGCAGCTCCCATTGGCCCCTCTTGTGTTTCTTTTGTTCGTTGGCATGCATGGGTGACTTGTACATTTCAATGGTTGCATTGTGACTTCATTGCACCTACGGGGAGTTGTACTTTGTGGGCAGGGAGCGGTGTACGGGCACTCAGTGGGGCCGTTTACGGTTGATTCGCGATGCCATACTTCTCACCATGGCGGAATGGTGCATTCCGCCATGCTTGGTGGCGTTAGGTACATGTCCGCTAGGGTCGGAATTGGCGTACCCTTGCGCCATGGTGGTGTTTACGGTTTGGCATGGCGCGCGCGCGCGTGCTTGGTGCAGTTAGCGTTGGCGTTCACTACGGTGTCGCTAATGGCATCGTACTTTGCGGTGACGGGTCATAGTCGCACCGAGCGCTATTCGATGGCGGTATTGCATTTCCGCCATCGTTTTCCGAATTCCGCCAGGGTCGTAATGAGGGCCAATGTAACACTCAGGTGTGCATAAAAACAGTCTGAGCATTCAATTGGTTCAAAGATGTTTGAAGAAGGCACAGGACAGGCTGGAACCGCAATGGCTGCAATTTCCTTCAAGGTGCTTGACGACTGCACAGGACAAGTTGGAACCCCACTGGCTGTCAGTAGGGTAATGTGCATAACATGTCAGGCATGAAATACGACAGTAGGTTGGAACTAATCAGCCTCTGGAAAGATACAAGTGCTTACGTAAGACAAGGATTAGCAAAAGAACGGACAACTAGAAAAAGAACAAGAGGTGAGATTTCTTACTTGTATATCCGTAAGTAGAGGTTCAACCGAAGAAAGCGGGATGTTGATGGTATTGATGGATCCAAAGGGAAAGTCCAAGAAGAACGCAGTCTCACACGTGCTGTAGGATTTCTTGGGTCCAACACAAATCCTTATTCCCGCCGGCACGCGCATGCCTAGAGTGTAATGCGAGTTCCCAAGTGTGCTGTAGGCAGTCTCTAGTCCAGCACCAGTTTCCTATTCCCGCCGGCACGCGTACGCCTAGGGTGTAAATCCTTCTTCTTCAAGACGCAAATGAACAATCCAAACAACAAAATCCGAGAAAAAGCCAAGTCTGTGGGCGGTCCGAGTCAAAATCCAAGTAAGCAGGCAAGGTAAAATCAGGATACGTGTATCTGAGCCAAAAAGGAAGTCCGGGTCGTAGCAACAGGTCGAGGCAAAAGTACTGTGGGTAAGACAAGAGCAAATCCAATAAACAGGCAAAAGGTCAAAAAGGAGCAAGAACAAAGATTACGATAACGTCACTGCTGTATTCCAAGGAAAACGATCAGAAGCACCGAAGCAACAAAGGGGCGGCCCTAAATTTGCGTGGCCACAACGCGGGAGTCACGTGAACGGGAAACAGCAGAAACACGTGACTGCAGACGTACTAGCGGCCAGTGTCGCCATGGCAACCCCCAATGCCTTTGAAACAAGCCTTTAAAGGAACGGATGCGTGTAGTGTTGTTGTCACGTCTCCTACCTATCTTGACCCCCAAAAGTCTGTCGGGTAAGCGGGGAAGCCCACTAGGATCTCGTGTTCTGACAGTATCCTCCCCCAAAGGTCCCCCCAGACCCCGAGATGCCAGAAACCGGGATAACAGTGTGGGGGCATGGATGTTGGATTCGGGTTCCCAGGTGCGATCCTCCGGACGGTAACCCTTCCAATCTACCAAAAACAAACGTACCCCACGGGATAGCTTGGTGTCCAAAATAGCATTAACCTCGTATTCTTCCACCCCTTGTACCAACAAGGGGGGGGGCGGGCAGGTAGCCTGACCTGCTCAGAACACGGCTTGACCAGAGACACGTGAAATACGGGATGTATTTTCCAAGCAGGAGGTAATTCCAACTTAATCACAAGGGGACTAATAATCTCCTTAACGACATAGGGACCCACAAAGCGAGGGCACAGGCTTTTGCGACCTGGGATACTGAGATTCTTGGTAGAGAGCCAAACACGCATACCAGCAGTGTACAGCGGGGCTGGCTGGCGATGGCGGTCGGCGTACTTCTTGGCCTGTTCCTGAGCATGTGTCAAGTGTTCCATAACACTCCTACTTAATGAGATCAGGTCCCTAAGACAAGACTGGACCGCTGGACAATCCGAGGACGAACAAAAGTCCAATGGCAGAGAGCGGGGTGTTGTCCATAGATGGCATAGAAAGGAGAGACCCCGTAGAAGAATGAGCGGAGTTATTATAGGTGAACTCTGCCATGGGCAATACCGAGAGCCAGGTATCTTGGTGTTGTAGAATAAGACAACTCAAGTATTGTTCCATGGTGGCATTGAGCCGCTCGGTTTGGCCATCTGTTTGAGGATGGTAAGCCGTAGAATATCTCTCGTCAATGCCCATAGACTGTGTGAGATGTTTCCAAAAACGAGAGGTGAATTGCACACCCCTGTCAGATATTATGATCTCCGGAAGACCAAAGAATCGGAAGACATTTCGTAAGAACAGGTCCGCCAGGACAGGAGCGGATGGAAGACCCCGACACGGCACAAAAAGGGCCAATTTCGTAAAACTGTCGACTACCACCCAAACAGTGTCAAAACCACCAACAATAGGTAGTTCCACTACAAAGTCCATGGAAAGCATAACCCAGGGTCTTGCAGGTACTGGCAGGGGTTGTAGAAGAACCATTGGTTTGGCCGGAGCAGTCTTACATTGAGCGCAAACTGCGCAGGTCTCTATGTCATGAACAATGTCTTTTGACATGGTAGGCCACCAGCACCAACGTTTGAGTAATTCCAAGGTTTTTCGAGGACCGGGGTGTGCTGCCAACATGGAGTCATGACACCAAGTCATGGCAGTTCTGCGGGTATGAGAATCCGGCATATATATCTTACCCTGAACGTATGGCAAGGATTGAATAACGTCCAGATTAAGATCATCCAATTCTGGAGATTTTCCTGAGACCCACTGCTGGATGGCAGTCTTCAAGGATGGTTGCAACGTGCAGCCACACACAACCTGGTTGGGCAAGA
Source organism: Ambystoma mexicanum (assembly GCF_040938575.1). Classification (NCBI taxonomy): domain Eukaryota; kingdom Metazoa; phylum Chordata; class Amphibia; order Caudata; family Ambystomatidae; genus Ambystoma; species Ambystoma mexicanum. The sequence goes on along the minus strand of NC_090923.1, from coordinate 1,119,333,651 downwards.
GTAGGCGACCTTCCTGTGGCCGAAGCACCGGATCTCCATATAGCTTTTATAGGGCATCTGCCTTGGAATGTAACGTCCCCGGACAGTAAATCAGCACAAAGTTGTACATAGAAAAAAACTCATGCCAACGTGCATGGCGCGCTGTAGTGCATTTCAATGATTGAAGGGCCAGTAGATTCCTATGATCAGTGAATACTTGAACCGGTGTCTCTGCTCCCAAAAGATGATGCCTCCAAACTGTAAACGCCTCCCGGACAGACAATAGTTCACGTTCTGTGATGGTGTAATTTACCTCGTATGGAGTAAGCTTGCGCGAGTGGTAGGCGACTGGATGGAGGACCCCTGTATCAGGACAAGATTGGGACAGGACCGCCCCTACTGCCACGTCTGAAGCATCAGCCTCCACAACAAACGGTTGTTTGATGTTAGGGTGCTGTAACACCGGAGCCGAAGTAAACGCCTCCTTGAGGTTATCAAAGGATTTTTGTGCTTCGGGATTCCATTGGAACGGATGCTTATTACTTGTTAAGGCAGTTAATGGGGCCACGATGCTAGAGAAGTGCCTGATAAATCGACGATAAAAATTTGCAAATCCCAGAAAAGACTTGCAAAGCTTTTAGTGTGCCTGGAACTGGCCAATCCAGTTCTGCCTTGACCTTAGTTTGGCTCATCTGAACACCCTGGTTTGTGATGTCATAGCCCAGGAATTCAACTGCAGTAGTATGAAAAATGCACTTCTCTAGTTTTGCATATAGTTTATTCTTACGCAAACGTTGTAACACTTCAGTAACATGTTGAATGTGTAGTTCAAGAGAAGAGGAGTAGATCAAGATATCGTCTAAATAGACGATCACAAACCGATCAATCATGTCCTGAAAGACGTCATTGATAAAATGCTGAAATGTGGCAGACATTGCATAGCCCGAACGGCATGACCAAATATTCGAATAGGCCGTATCTGGTTTTGAATGCCGTCTTCCATTCATCCCCCTCTCTTATTCTTACCAGATTGTACGCACCCCTGAGGTCCAATTTGGTGTATATTACTGAAGAACCTAGCTGGTCCAAAAGGACAGAAACCAGTGGTATGGGGTACTGATTCCGTATCGTCACTGCGTTCAGGTCCCGATAATCTATACATGGCCTTAAGTCCCCCTCCTTTTTTGGGACAAAAAAAAGGGGAGAGGCAGCAGGAGAACGGGAGGGGCGAATTAAACCGGAAGCCAAAGCCTTCTCTAAGTATTCCTTCAATACTGCATCCTCTTTCAAGGTAAGAGAGTATATCCTCCCAGAGGGAATTCTTGCTCCCTCCTTAAGGTCAATGGGACAGTCATATGTGCGATGAGGCGGTAGCTTTTGTGCCTCACCTTTGTCAAAAACATCTGCGAAAGCCCTGTATTCTGGAGGTATGGTGGTATTGACAATGCCACCTACCATCGAAACAGATTCCAATAGGGCTTGACACGGGTTGCCTTGCACTTGGCTTGATGGACCACAATGTCCTAAGCAATAAGGTGAGGTAAACGAGACAGACCCCGCAACCCAATCCACCAAGGGATTATGGGTCCTAAGCCATGGTAGACCCAGAATAAATCGAAATTTAGGTGCAGTAATAACATCAAACGAAATAGCTTTGCTATGACAGCCGTCTATAACCAAGTTCAGGGGCACTGTAGACTCCGTTACCAAACCTGAGAGTAGTGTGGTACCATCGACCGCGTTGACCACTTCTGGTTGTTCCTTAGATACAAGGGGAATGTTCCAGTCTTTGACATACTGGAGGTCAGCATAGTTTCCAGTAGCCCCGCAATCCAAAACAGCTTCAGAGGACCAGGTTTGGCCATCCGGAGATGCAAGAGCGACCTTAATAGAGAAAGGAACAGAGAAATTGTAGCCCGGAAGACCAGTGCTCGACATAGGGGCTCCCTCTATTGCCGGGCCTTGGAGTTTCCCGACTTTGCGGGTTTCTTGGGACATAAACTCAAGAAATGACCAGATGAACCGCAATAAAAGCATAAATTGTTCTTTTTACGATTCTCTCTTTCTTCCCTAGACAGTGGTCCTCTTACCGCCCCTATTTGCATGGGTTCCCCATTACCCGAAACCGAACTTGTCAGACTGACAGGGACCGGAGGAAGAGTCCTCTTCTCCCCCTTCCTTTCTGGTTTACTGGCATCGATCTGAACAACTAGATCCAAAAAGTCAGGAAAAGAGACGGGGACCACAGGTACGTAGCAATGACATCCTTGAGTGAGTCTGATAGACCCTTATAGAATAAGGCCGCCTTCTTCTCGTCTGGCTAGTTGGTTTCTGCAACCAATTGGTTAAACTTAGCAAGATACGTCAATAGAGAAGAATCGCCTTGCTGTAAGTTTAATAGCTCCAGATCAGTGGCCTGAGACTTGTATCAGGTGTCAAAAACTCTCGTAAGCGCCTCTATGAGAGCGTCACAGTCAAATAACAAATGGCTTCCTTGTTCCAAGAGAGGATTAGCCCAGACTGCAGCTGTACCCCCCAGATTAGACAATATAAAAGCGGCCTTAGTGGTTGAATCGGGAAATGATGTTGGTCTACAAAGAAAATGCAATCTGCATTGATTGATAAACGTTTTGAAGGCCTTTGGGTCGACCACAAAACGCTCAGGAGGAGCCAACGGAAACTGTGCGGCCATATATACCGGTACCGGATCTGACCTGGCCTGAGCACCGGCCGTACCGGATCCGGAAGCCACTGCTATTGATGGAGGTTCTATAGCGCCAACCCTCAATCCCACTTGAATGTCATCAATACGGCGATGGGTAGCATCATGGGCTGTTTGCATGTCAGCGCGTAAATCAGCCCCTAATTGAACCAAGGTAGCCAGGGGATCAGTGGCTGTGTCCATTTTAAGGCTTCTGATTCTGTCAGATCATTGAACCTTGATAGGGCAAAGCGCCTGGTGACCAAAGAGGAGCTGTTGAACCCGTAGTGCAGTAATTTGTTTCTTCCCACCCATGTAACACTCAGGTGTGCATAAAAACAGTCTGAGCATTCAATTGGTTGAAAGATGTTTGAAGAAGGCACAGGACACGCTGGAACCCCAATGGCTGCAATTTCCTTCAAGGTGCTTGACGACTGCACAGGACAAGCTGGAACCCCACTGGCTGTCAGTAGGGTAATGTGCATAACATGTCAGGCATGAAATACGACAGTAGGTTGGAACTAATCAGCCTCTGGAAAGATACAAGTGCTTACGTAAGACAAGGATTAACAAAAGAACAGACAACTAGAAAAAGAACAAGAGGTGAGATTTCTTACTTGTATATCCGTAAGTAGAGGTTCAAGCGAAGAAAGCGTGATGTTGATGGTATAGACGGATCCAAAGGGAAAGTCCAAGAAGAACGCAGTCTCACACGTGCTGTAGGATTTCTTGGGTCCAACACAAATTCCTATTCCCGCCGGCACGTGTACGCCTAGAGTGTAATGCGAGTTCCCAAGTGTGCTGTAGGCAGTCTCTAGTCCAGCACCAGTTTCCTATTCCCGCAGGCACGCGTACGCCTAGGGTGTAATGCGAGTTCCCAAGTGTGCTGTAGGCAGTCTCTAGTCCAGCACCAGTTTCCTATTCCCGCCGGCACGCGTACGCCTAGGGTGTAAATCCTTCTTCAAGACGCGAATGAACAATCCAAACAACAAAATCAGAGAAAAAGCCAAGTCTGTGGGCGGTCCGAGTCAAAATCCAAGTAAGCAGGCAAGGTGAAATCAGGAGACGTGTATCTGAGCCAAAAAGGAAGTCCGGGTCGTAGCAACAGGTCGAGGCAAAAGTACTGTGGGTAAGACAAGAGCAAATCCAATAAACAGGCAAAAAGTCGAAAAGGTGCAAGAACCAAGATTACGATAACGCCACTGCTGTATTCCAAGAAAAACGATCAGAAGCACCGAAGCAACAAAGGGGCGGCCCTAAATTTGCGTGGCCACAACGCGGGAGTCACGTGAACGGGAAACAGCAGAAACATGTGACTGCAGACGTACTAGCGGCCAGTGTCGCCATGGCAACCCCCAATGCCTTCAAAAGAAGCCTTTAAAGGAACGGATGCGTGTAGTGTTGTTGTCACGTTTCCTACCTATCTTGACCCCCAAAAGTCTGTCGGGTAAGCAGGGAAGCCCACTAGGATCTCGTGTTCTGACAGATCCCTCCCGTGGGACCGGACCTCCTCGAACTTCTTGTTGAGGACCCTCACGACCCCAGCCAGCTCCTCCTCAGAGGCTGAATCCGTGTCCGTGATAGCCACCGACCCCCCCCATCTTTTTCCACTGGGGTTCTCACAGGGGTCTTCTCGATGGGCTGAAAAGAGGATTTCCTCCGCGGTGGCAGGGAAACTCTGGGCCCCAAGGTCGCCTCCACTGGGATAGCCTCCACAGGCTTCGCCAGGGCCGCCACGACTCCCTCGATATAGGCCTCAGCCTGGTGGATCAGGGCCTTCACGACTTTAGGCGCGCTTGAGGCCTTTACCTTGGGGGGAGGGTCACCGCCTCGCTCCCCCTTGGCTGTTTCTGTCGGGATTGACCGGGGCTTCTCCAGAAGCTTACGGAAGTTCTCCGACTTCCTCTTTCCCGAGCCAGAGCGTTGGCTCGTGGTTGATGGCGTCGGTGAAAGCAGGCCCTGCCTGGCAGCTGAGGAGCCTGACCGTTCGGCGCTCCAGGTGTCCGCGGACTCGCAGTGCTTAGCCTTTTGTTGGGCCCCCGTCGCCAGAGCGCCCTCAAAGGACTTAGAAGAACACTCGGACCTCTTCTTCTTCTCACCTCCTAACAGCCAGTTGGTGAGGCGGATCCTTCATGGTCCGTTCTGACAAGTTCTTCTCCACGTGCGTTTTGTCTTCGTGCAGGCATTAGAGGCATCTAGAATGCTCGTCCTCCTTGAAAACATTCTGCAATCCGCATCCAGGGCAGTTCCTGAACAGCTCGGATCCAGGCGTCGAGTTTCCTTTGTCCTGGGCCATGTCCACGGGGTAGGCCTCAAGGTCTTCTGGAATCCTCCAAAAGCATGACTCAATGAGAACTTCGCCCTTGAGGGGCGTAGAAAATTCCGAAACGGGTCCCCGTTGATTGGAAGTAGAAAGGGTGGAGCTTGAGGCTCGATTGACCGAAAAAAATGAGATTAAACTCTTTGAAAAATCACAAAACGCAGTAAAGCTCAAGAGCTATAGCACGAGGACTCCCAACACTTGAACGTGCGATAAAAATCTGAGGATGGCTGCCAGGGGAGGAGCTTAGGGAGAGGGCAGTCATTGGCTGGGGACAGTATGACCCAGAGACCAGTGATTGGTTACTACTAAGAAAGACAGTTCAGAAACTAAACTGCAACTGATTTTTTCTTTACCGAGGATTCCCAGCCTGTCAATTCATGCCAGACCCCATGCTGGAGAACATGAATATAGAGATCTTTGCCAAATCCCTTACAGATAGAGCATCAGCGAAGTTTAAGACAATAAAATATTTTATTAAAAGATCGGGAAGTTACTTGATTGAAGGACTGATACACCTGTATAATACATGTGTGGTGCCGGCCATCTTATACGGTCTAGAGGTTTACACCTCAAAAAGAAACAACTTGGTTAAGCACCTTAGAGGGAAAGATTTGGAGAACTATGCTAGGTTTATCTCTGTCTGTTTTGGTGGAAGAAAATTGCTGTGATTTAGGTATAATTTCTCTAGCCACGAGGGAAAATATTTTATCATGTAATCTCTATATAAAAATCCTGATGTCACGGAGTCAGAATGGATGGAGATGTGTTGCAATGTGAAACTATGTTCAATGAATTTGAGTGAAAGGTCTACACAGATCAAGATTTTGAACAGGGTACACTGGAGTCCAGAAAGGATGATGAGACGTGAAATGTCAGAGTCTGATGATTGTTGGAAATGTTTATGTGAAGTTGGTACACTGGAGCACGTGTTGTGGCATTGTTCAAAGATTCGTGGATTTTGGTCAGATATATGTGGAATGTGTTTATGTGTGATAGGATTTGATCTTGCACTTAATTTTAAAATAATGATTTTGGGAGGAAATGCTCTGTTGGATGATCTCACACAGTCACAAAAAAAGTTTTTGTTCAGGGGGGCATTAGTGGGTAAAAAAATAATTTTGAGGGTTTGGAAATCACAAACAATTCCGTTGTCATCAGATTGGATACCTGAAATGCATTCTTTGTCGAGTGTTGAGAAGGTGATACTTAGGAGACAAAACCAACCAAAAACATTTGAGAGAATTTGGGGGACATTTTTAGATATTTATTGAATTTTGGGCTTGTTCGTTGTTGTTTAATATGCATGTAATTGATTAATTTGAAGAATCTGTTTGTAGACTGTATAAACATGGAGATACGAGTCAAGAATTTGGTAAAAAGTTATGAACTATTTATGTTTATGTTTGAGTTTATTGTTGAATAAAGAAATAATTTTAAAAAGAAAATCCTGATGACTCAGGATTAAACTAAAAGTTTACATGCTCATTTTCTGACTCAAGAAGGCACCTTTGAAAGCTTTGCAGCTTTGAAAGCGTGGAGAAATGATATTGATACTTTTTGGGAAAACATAGGATGCACGTGTTATTCGAGTGATAACCTGGCTAGCAAATGTAATGAAATAAAAAACAAAGCAGCAATCTGGGACAGAAATGAAAGATGTGTCTATTTATCTAAGAAGACCCGATATGCTGAATATTCCAGACAAAGCTTCCCTGTGAACACCCCTTGTATTTATATTAAAAACGTGCAAAATGCTGAGGTTAGACGCTTTTTAATGCTTTTAAGGTTCAATCAACTTCCGACATTTATGAATTTGGGTGCTTGGATTAATTTACCTTATGAGCAGCGGCAGTGCAGATTGTGCAAAAGAGAAGTTGAAACCCCAAGACATTTATTATGATGAATTTTAATCTGTTTTATCTATGGAAAGAGATTTTAAAGAAACTGGGAGTATGAATTTGATATTGATTTTGCCCCTTTTAAATGTCTTCTTTTTTAATTTGTATGAAAAACTGAATTTGTATTATTGTATGAGAATTGCTATTTCTTCTGGTTTCCTTTTGTGTGTTTCTTGGGTAAAAGGTTTTATTTCACCAATAAACACAATAAAAAATTAAAAAAATTAAAAAGAAAAAGAAAAATATACCTCCAGGCACTTTTCCAATCAGAATCCCCCAAACCTGAAATAAAAATGTAAAAAGCTTAACTTACTTTATTAACTTTGATCTATGTGCTGACTTAGAAGTGTATAAAAGAAATATATATTCTCTTTTTAAATACAAAACTTTGGTTAGTGTTTCCTTGCTCCATAGTACTGTACTACCTATTGTGTCAACCCTGAATACTGCTCATCTCCCTCTTGAGATAAGTCTGACTGCTCAGCCACAGCTACCAACTAAATCTTTGTGGTACAGACTGATACCAAAGGGGATTTATTGCTCTCACCTGTAGTCCTAATCTGGGGTACTGCTCCCTAAGGGAACTGTCCTGGATTCTGCCTAACAAAGGTTTCACCCTTTTCCCAAACACAATAATTTTTGTTTTTGTCATATTTAATATCAAACTACATTTCCCAAAATGTTCATTTGTGTTTAGCAGGCCCTGCTGGAGACCTGCCAGGGCTAAGTCCGAAATAGCTGTGTTTTATGCATTAAGTATGCTGAAAGGAATAAATCGGGGCAAACGGACATCCGTGCTTTTCACCAATCTTGTATATCAGACAGACGCTGAGATGTCTGCGTATCACAGTTGGATAAGATTTAATAAAGCATTCAGGGCCCCAATAAAATGTAACTTATGCCATTAAACATAAAACAATTTGGTGTCCTTTGAAAAAATCTCCCATTGCTTCTCAATACATTTATTCCTTGTCTTTTGTCAATTTTTAATATGCGTTTCGAAACTTTACCTTTTCAAGATGCTACATACTGCATCAAACCATGGGGCATCCCTTTCTATAACCTAGACCTCCTGAACTTGGGGATGCTGTTTGCAAATGTCTCTGTCACAAATAGATATGATATGATAAGTAATTTATAACGCGCCTGTACACAATTGTTTCTAGGCGCGACAAGACAAGGGAGCGGAGACAGAGTGAGACAAAACAATATTACTAGGCCTTATGTCATTCAGATTATGCAAGTGCGATAATGCAAAGTGCAGGAGGTGGGGGGGAGAAGGGGAGGTGCCAGGGAGAAGGAAAGGGGATTTGCAATTGGGGCAGACTGGTCTGTGTTAGCGCAGCCAGGGCAGCGCGGCTCTGGGTAAGTGCAAGGAGGCAGGGGACTGTAGGTTTACAGTTACAGCCCCTAAGTGTGCTGAAGCCCAGAGGGAGTACAGGGGAGACTGGTCGTGGAAGAGCCTGGTACACGGTGAGGCCCTCAGGGTAGCAAGACCACCAGTCAGCGCAGCAGACAGGCAGGTCAGCAGGGGAGAGAGAGAGAGAAAGCAGAGGCGAAAAGAAAGGTCTTTAGCTGCTTCCGGAACTTCAGGTGGTCCGGCTCAAGTTTGAGAGGGGCAGGTAGGCCATTCCAGAGAGCGGCACCTGAAGAGGGGAGATATCTACCTCCCACTCTCTGCCTGGAGAAGCGTCTGACCGTTAAAGAGTTGGAGATGGCTGAGGGAAGGGCTCAAGAAAGAAGGTTTTTAGGAAGAGAGAGTTGGATGAGTGCAGGCCCCAGCCCTAGAAAGCCTTGTGGACAATGCAGAGGGTCTTAAACTTGATTCTTGCAGCCACCAGGAGCCAGTGGAGGGATTTCAGGGCTAGAGAGATATGGTCTTGAGGCTGAGGACAAGTTTCGCAGTCCTGTTCTGGATTAGTTGCAGAGGGCATAGAGTAGAGGAAGGCAGATTGAGAAAGCAGTACCACATAAGCATATGGGCACAGGTACGCTCCTTGTAGATAACACTCACCACAGGAGACACTGACCTTATGCAAACAGGTTACGTAGAACAGCCAGGCCGACTCTGGACTCTGCTGCAAAATCCCTGTCGACACAGTAAAATCTAGTAAACGTGTGCACCGACCTCCAGGTTGCTGCTCTGCAGATTTCCAGCAGGGGAAACCCCGGAGAGGAGTGCTGTAGAGGTGGCCACCGCTCTGGTCGAATGAGCCCTGCGTCTGCCAGGGGTAGGCCTCCGAGCCTGCTGTTGACAGAAAGAAATGTAGGAAGACATCCATCTGGCAATGGAAGACGTGGAGAGCACCTTGCCCTTACCAGAGTGACCAAACATCACAAAGAGCTGAGAGGGCTTCCATAATGATTATGTGTGAGTCGCATGTACTTTAAATCACATATGATGTCCAAGGAATGTAAAGAATGTTCTGCAGGAGAATTTGGGGCTTCGAAGAAGAAGGGTAAGACCACTGTTACATTGAAATTGAATGTTGAAGGAACTTTGGGCACACAGGACGGGTTAGTGTGTAGAAACGCCTTGGACTTGTGGGAAGTCTGGTAGGGTGCCTTTCAGTAAAAAGCTTGGATCTTGCCTACCCTTCACACTGATGTGTAGGCGACTAGGAAGGCAGTCTTCAAGAGAGGAACCTGAGTGAAGTCATGTGTATTGGTTCAAACAGAGGTCTCATTAGTCTGGACAGAACCACATTCAGCTCTCAGGCTGGAGCCGGGTGTCTGGTCGGTGGAACAGAATGAAAGGAACTCCTTGACCAGCCTGTCAGACCAAAGAGAAGATGGGGAAGAAGAACGGGTGCAATGTGACACCACTGAAAGGTGCACCTTTATGGAGGAATGCGCCAAGCCCTGTTGCGCCAGAGATAACCGGTAAGGCAGGATGTCCTTAGGCTGAATGGCAAAAGGGTCATCTGTCCGTGGCTGACACCAAGTAGTAAAATACTTCCATTTCCTCTTGTAGCTGGCGAGTGTGGATGAGGAGCGGGCCTGCGCCAGGATGTCTCTGCAGTCTTGAGGCAGTTGGATAGAGCTGAATTCTAGGAGCCGTGGTGGGTCAGACGGGGTCGGACACATATTGGATATTCTTATGTTCTGTTATTTAAATAATAATGAAAAAGGCCTATCTCACCCTATCACCATAGGGGAATTACATACCTAACTAAATTAAACTAAAAGTGCTCATCTGTCGTCATTAAGTTCAAAACTCAAAATGTCCTCATTCCAAACCTAAATCTACCTGACCCTACCATCAACAGTAACAACCAAAAGTGGGCAAAATAAGGTTTATCTTCAGGCTGTCTCTCCTTGGCCATTTGTCTTCAGGCTTTCTCTCAGGGTTTTGTTGTTACACAGCAACCTTCAATATGCAAATGTCTCTCTTTTAGAAAATCCGCTCCTTATGGTAATTTCGTCTGATACTTTTCTCAAATTTTATTCATGAGCTCTTGTAGCTCCTCCCAACTGTTCAAAGTCCGTGGGCCTCATTATGAGGTTGGTGGCAACCCTGTAACACCGTTTCCGTCGTTTTATATCCTGGTGCCACCGGGATAACACAAGTGGGCACGGAGCGGTAAATCCCCATGTCCATGGAGTCCAAGGACTCCATGGGAATGGGGACACTGAAGCACCGGCACCGTTGCTAACGGTGCCAGTGCTTCAATGTGAGACATGTAGGTAGGTGCCTCAAAACCCAGCTAGTCAGGCCTGTCGGGGGATCCGTGCCCCTACCGGCATTCTCGTAGTAAGGCGGTCCTGAAAGGGTGCCGGTACGTTGCTACTGGCACTCTTATTTCCAGACCTCCATACTTGGAATGAGGCCCCTTGTCTTCCTGAAGTTGTAAATGGTTTCTTTGAGATATTCTCTTAAGACACCTCCCTTTCATTTTAGGCTGCGTCCTTGTTTTATTAGGGTTGAGAGTTCCCCACTCTTGGTGGCCCTCATTACGACCCTGGCGGAATTCGCGGTGCTAAATGCACCGCGGAGCACGGCGGAAAGCTGCCGATAGCGCCATGGGGGTTGGCGGATTTTCCACCCCATGCCGACCTTGGCGGAGCGGTAAATCCCCAATCCCCATTTTGCCCTTCCCCATTCCCATTCTTGCCCCATAGGGTATAATGGGAGTGGGGAAGGCGTTAATTACGCCACCGTAAAGTACGGTGGCGTAATTAACAACGAGGTCCCTTAGCGCCATGGATTTCTCCGCCCGGTAAAACCAGGCGGAGAAAGGCTCCATGGCGCTACGGGAACTCGTAGTAGGGCGGACGGGTCCACCACGATTACCGCTGGCGGTAACCCACTCCGCCAGGGTCGTAATGAGGGCCGGTGTCTTTTAAATCCACTCTTTCTCTACTTGCTTGGTTAACTCTGCACTTTTAGCTCATAACACTGTCAAAAGTTTCTCATTAAATGGTCTCCCCACTCTTCAACAATTATCTCTTGTGTCTTTCTCTCTCTCGCCCAGGATATTTGTTTCCACTTTATTAACGATTCACACACATCCTTATTCTTCCGTTTTTGAATAGTTCCTCGGATATCAAGTTATACTGGTTTACTGTTCCTTTATCGCCCTTATCACAATCACAGTTTCTTCCCTTTACTGCTTTTTGCCCCGGCGGCCTCCCTCTACTACAGTTTATCCCTCTACCTTTGTTTGCAGTGGGGAACCTTGCAGGGCTCAGAGCTCCTCTTGGTACGTTGGTTTGCTTTCTCGCTTCTTCCGTTCGGCCTTCACACGCGTACCAGTCTCAGCGTCTCTGTAGCTGGCCGCGTTCAGCGTACGACGGCTAAGGGGAGCTGTCGCCCCTCCCTGTCATTTCCATCATTTCCATATGAAAAAAGACCAAGACCTATAGTAACAGACAGAGCTAACCATCATCTATTTCCAATCATACACTTCAATTTATGAAAATAAAGTATATATTTATTCAATTGATTCAGAATATAAAAAAATATACATTGCAAAATTAGTGACACCTCCCTTCACTCAAATGAATACATGCACACCATACTATTCATACACATTCATCCATAAACACAAATCAAAATACAATTACAACTAATACAAAGGCCCTTTCTATGTACCGGGGCTAAAGACTAACAGCATATATTTACTAATTTTCTTTTTTTTAATGTGCGTCTATTTCTTCACATATCTATCGTCGACTCATGTTTCAGTCGGTATTCGTGAGCCTCTAGATAGGGCTCTATGGTACTCCGGCCTTTATCAGCACGGGAATGGATTGAAAAATGTTCACCGCTCCTTATCATCTTGTATTAATAGGTGTCTATAGTTGCTGAGCTTTCAACCTTCATCTCGTGTCTATCAGCCCTCTTCCAGTGACTGTCCCTCTTGTAAAATAGTGCCACTTCAAGGATACATGGTAATTTAGGTGATAAAACTCCTCTATATTGTAGGTCTCATGCTTGAAGCCACTGTCACCTCAGCCTCTGCTGCACTTAATATGGCCAATGTCAAACAATTGAATCTGCTCCCCGGGGTATCCTTGTTAAATAAGAGTTCCACTGGTGTAGTATATGGGTATAGTGCAAATAATCACCCCTCCGTCAGCCACTGCCGTTGCTTCTGTGGCCACCTTCAAATGATTGAATCAGTTGTAGAGGTGCAGATCCTCAATAAAACACAACTCAATTCTGAAACCTGTCATCCAGGTTTCGGCATTGTTGGACCGGTGCATGGCCCACCATGGTACTCCCGTGATCATGCCACAACGTTGGACGGCTCCTCGAACGTGTCCTGATAACGGCTTCACCGTTGTCTGCTTGGCAGGGTCTCCGGCAACTGTGCTTGGTGTTCTCTGCCTCTCAAAGTTATGCGGGTCATGCGGTTCAACTCTGCTCCACTTCTCCATGACGTTCTGATGTCAGGTGGTTCCCCTGAACACCGTTCTCTTTCCTCCCCTGGTCTACTCATCCAACTTTCATAGAAGTTTCTTCTTAAAGGGGTATTCCCTTTAGACAGTGTGTGGGGTTCAGCATTCTGCTGCATAGGGAGTTCTCTTTTGGAATGGGACAGTGAAGTACCACTTGCCCAGACCCCTGGGAAGGGTCTTGCGGAGTGGGCAGACCTCCCTAGACTCAAGGGCGGTGGCTACCTCTTGGGGAGAAGGGACAAATATTCTTGATCCATCACAGACCACAGGAATCAGGCTGTCAGGTTGAGAAAGGCTGCATCATGATGAAGGACTCCATGCTCGCTCCTGGAAAGTAGATTGTGCGAGGAGGAATTCTCATCGGGTGAGCGGAGGAGATGGCGAGGAGGTCAGAGTACCAGAACTGTCTCGGGCAGGCAGGGGCCACTAAGATCAGTCTGCACTGATATTGTCTGAAGATACTCGCGCCACTAGGGGATTTGGGGGAAAACGTGAACAGGGACTTCTCCTCCCATGGAAACATGAATGCATCCCCCAGCATGTGAGAACCTGCTGGCGAAGGTCACCCACATCGTGTTGTTGTAGGTGGCAAAGAGGTCAATTTTCAAAGTTTTCCAACAATGGAAAATCCATTGGAGCTGAGACTACTGGAGTTACCACTTGTGACACGAGCTGAGTTCCCCTCTGAGGGAATCTGCCATGTTGTTCTGAACATCTGGAAGGTGTAAAGGAATGAGGAACATGGGGTGCTTCAGTGCCCAGTGCCACAGCATCTGTGCTTCCGCTGACAGAAAGAGATCTGGTGCCTCCTGCCTACTGTGAAGAATCCTATGTATTCCTCACCAAAACCCGCCTAAAGTTTAACCCCAGGTGGTCAGGGAAAGGCAGACACTTCCTGATCCTGACCTTGTGGGTGGTGTACTGCGGGAGGATCACCAGGGAGGAAACAAGACCCAGGGTGGTGAGGAGATCCTGTGGGATGAAACAGTATTTGTTATTTGACAAGGAGGTCCTATTCCAGGTTAACAAAACAAGTAATGGCGTATTGTGATTGTAATGTCCCTAACCTACATATAAAACCTGTGGTTCTGGGCACAAGTATCATAAAATCTGAACAAGCCTTACCAATGGAAAGATCCTTCAAGGGATTTCAGGATAAACACCTTCCTTGCTGCCAAAGGTATAAGGTAAAGGAATTGCGTAAGTTTTGCGTTAAATAAAGTGTCCTCTCCAGTAACAAAACATTCTAAAGGCTCCATTTTAAAAGACCTTAAGGGAAGTACATCTACCCTTAAAGTCAAACAAATACTTAAAATAACTAATTTTGTTGTTGAAGACTATATGTCCCATAATCTTGTAGGATGAGGAAGAGGGCTGAAGAGGCATGCAGTAGCAGTAGTCAGGCAATTGAGCCTAACAGCCCACACCTGAAGGATCCAGGGAGGCATAAAAGGCCCCCACGGGTGCAGGCAATTAGAAGGAGCTGTAACTGTAACTGGAGTGCAAGCTGGAGCAGTAGAGGCAGAAAGAAGAAGGCACACCAAGCAAATCAAGCAGAAGTGGGAGAACCAGAAGGACGCTGGAACGTGGATACAGCAGATTTCACCTGCTTGATCTGGGAGGGTCTTGTTCCCCCAAACTCTGCAGTGCAGTGGCTGTCTTTTCCCATGTGAACCTGATTGCCATGGTTGCTGGGTGGTAAACGTGTTGGAGAATGAAGCAAGGAACAGTGGACAAATCGCAGGTCTCAGGAGCAAGAGGGGCTCCTTGAATGAGTGGCCGGACCGTAGACACCCGAGCAAAGGAAGGGTGTTGGTCCCAGTGAAGCCAGAAGCAGTAGACTCTGTGCTTGAGGTTATGGAAGTCGAGCAACCTTCAGAACAAGGATCACAGAAGCCGGTGAGCCAAATCTGGCTTTCTGATTCCTTCCGCAAGCACTGCCAGTAACAGTATCCAGTCAAATCTTCACTTGTGTAGGGGGGCATGGCCAACAGCAGAGCAATGCGGACGTGAGTCCCTGAAGCTCCTGAGGCCGCCAAATACATCCTGGAAAATAGCCTGCCATTCGTGACGAATTTGAAAAGAAACACCTCTGCCGTGAGATAAGCGCATGGAGCATATATGGTTCGAACACTAGTGCTGAAATCAGCCTCCTGAACAAATTTTGAGCCGCGGGATGAAACCCGCGCATACGTGGAAAGGAGCAGACAAGATGGCCGTGAGCTGCATGTCGAACCCGGAAAGCCGGGTGTAATGTTGAACCACCAAAAAGGTGACTAGGATACAGCCTGAGCCCAGCTGGGGAGTGCCGGCAGCTGAGTAGAGCGTTGCGATTCGAAAGCTGCCGAGTTACCTTCTAATCGCTGTGGTGTGACTATACACAGTGAGGTGGCGCCATCCGCACAGACTACGTGGGCTGCCGCCCGAGGGTCGCGAACATTAAGGAGGACCGCCCCGCTCTGATGCCGAGACGATCTGGGGGTGAGCGCTGTCTCCCCGGCGTGGAAGAGAGGGCAAAACCATCCTGCCCGCCTCTGTGCCTGAGTGAGAGGGTACCATTCTCTGAGCACTCTGCGAACTGCCCACAGACAGCCAACACGGGCAATCTGCACACTGCGAGCGCTAGCCCCACTCTGGGCCTCCCACAGGAGAATGAACTGAGAAGCTACGTGGGAATCCAACCACGAAACCGACATAAGCAGGAGAGAGGGCATACCGCAGAGACCTTCACGGACTGACCTGCTACCCCACACCGACTGTCTCCACAACTGGGAAGAGGAGCGGTAGACCGCGGCGTTGCTCAGAGGTGAGGAGCTTCCCCATGCTGCGGGCTACCCGACCGATCACCGGAACGCTGTGCACACAGCACCCACAGCACGAAAAACTGATCAGCCCTGACACAGAGGCTCTATCCTACAGCCCTAATCGTCGTCCCTTATAAGGATAGAAACTGTATAGGGAAAGACACAGCCAGTGATCACCTGCCCACCCTGCTCTGGGTCCGCCTGAGCCCTGCGCACCCCGGCAACCAACGTGAGTACAACGTACCGAACAGAACTGAAGAGTACCGCTGCAATAGGAATAACGAAAGAGCACCAGTGTGTGGGGGAGGGCAGATCCTGTAAGTGTCCCACCTATGTACCTAATATTCTCATAATAATACGACATTACGTCTAGTATTAGAATACTGATTGAGTACTGCTAACTAGAAGGAGGGGGGACTGGGACCCCTCCCCCTTCTCACTCACCCCCACAAGAGGATCACAGACTTCTGCATACCACCAATACACACTTGGGGGGCCATGGCGAGGTATGGGCCCCAAGACCTTGGCCAAATGACAGTGTAATTGACACCACGCAGTGGTACTGTCAGTGTTTAATACCTACCCAAATTCACTGGAACAATCCAAGACACACCAGCACTGTATCATTGGTGGAGATACTTGGCGAGGCCATAGAGAGGATCGGCCTAAGCACCCCACTGCTGCAAACACAGAGCCTGTGACTGGGCCCACGGAACAAAGGAGGAACCGCTGGGAATGAGCAATTACAACAACGGTCGTGGTAGCATAGCTTACATACTGCAACTGCTGACCCACCTCGAATCAGAGGAATCCTATGAGCTGAGGACCTGGACCTTGGTCATAGCAACTACAGGGGCTAGGAGCGAGAAAGGACAATTGAAACTGAAACCCGGTCCGAGTGCTCAGGGGCAATAGAGTGCCCACTCCACTCCTTCCATCACCATCAAACCACACGATTTAGCCTAACATTGCAAGCCAAATTTTTGACACTCGGGTGGTGTGGGTGGGCGAGGGACCGCAAACCCTGAACCATCCAGCTAATTAGCAAAGAAACATTCTGTGTTGACAGCACACCAACAGGACCTGGATCCCAGGTCACTACGACCAACCCTACACCACCTGAAATATAAAAGACAGGAGCTGAGACTCCGGCAATGTTAAGGGGAAAGAGAGGACCCTGACTGGAGAAGCAGACGGCCGCGGTCAGCAGATCACACCATCACCCACCCTGGCACACGCTGACACATTCTAACTGCTCTGCCATTCCAGTGCCATAAACGGTGACGGTGAAGGACAAGACAATCAGGTAATATAGACCTCCTGCCAGCTGCCCAGGACTGACAGATACAAACGAAACCTGCCACTCGCAAATCTTCACTCGTGTAGAAGCCAAAGCGAGCTGAAGTTGTTTTTGCATTCATTAACAAGGGAACAATGGAATGTAGCGCTAGCGTGTGAATGGAAATGTCTCTTTAACTCGCATGAAAGCAAATGCTACCGAAAGACATTGCCTCATTACAGGTCGGGCGGTCCCGAATTAACAGTGGCGGTAAACCCGCCGCCACTGTTAATTCCGGACCGCCCAATCCCGACTCCTGCAGGCGGGAGGTGATGTTCCCGCCAGGTCGGACCTGGCGGGTTTAACACCGCCCGCCTGCAGGCGGACGTGGAAACACCGGCACCATCATGAGATGGTGCCTGTGTTTCCACTTCCCCATTCCCATTGAGTCCAATGGGACTCAATAGGAATGGGGATTAACCGAATTCCGCCTCTGGAATTCCTGGGACACCAGGGTCGTAATGCCCTGGTATTTCCGGGAGTCACGGAGGCGGAATGGTAATACGAGTCAGGCGGTAACCAGGCGGTTTTACCGCATCGGTTACCGCCGGACTCGTAATGAGGCCCATTGTTAAGCCCTTAACTTAAGAAGTGGTTGTGTGTTTCTTATTAAGCAAGAACGAACATTGTGAAAGACCATTGTTAAACATTTACAGCTTGTTAAACTCTAAGAAGAAGTGGCCGCATGCCTCTTACCAAGCAGAACGAATGTTGGGGAACACCATTGTTCAATACTTAAAGCCTTTAAACTTTATGAAGAAGTGGTAGGAAGAAGTGCTAGCGTGTGCTTAAATTTGTTTCCCAAGTAAAGAGTGAACTTTATCTCTTGTGTGTTTAAAATTGTATCTGCAGTTGGAGAGAGCGCACGCATTGCCCATGCCAAGAGTATTCCCTTATTGAGAGTAACAGCAACCTTTCTCAAAGCCAGAAACTGGTCTAACCATTGCCGTGAGCCCAATAGAAGATCAACATTGCCCAAGATACATGTGTGCAAGCATAACCTAAAGCCAAGAGAGCGGCACTAAGGCTTCTGGGTAATTATGTGGCTAACAGCGGCAAAGAGGTGAAGGCAAAGTTGGGGAAGGGAAACCATGCTGCTTATATAACATACCAAAATTGTTGTGGTTATAGAGAGACAAGAGAGGCAAAAAGGCTGCCCCTTTTGAAAAGATATTCAGAGGAGGAGTGCTTGGCCTAATTGAAGGTGTTGCAGTGCCTTAAATTGAATTTTGTCCAAACCTGTCTTTAAAATATAAAGTACTGAAGCTGTGGAGGTATATTTGGGACTAATGCATGAATGCAGTAGTCCCAGTGAAGTGGAATGCTATGGGGCCAAGGAGAATGTGCTCATGGTAAATCATGATAGAAGTAAGGTTGTTGAAGTAGAAGCAACAGAACCGAGAAGTCATCGTGACAAATATACCTATTGTGAATTCTAACCTGAATAGATGACTCATTATTAGTAACCAAGACTTTTGTTCCATTAACATCCTACAAGTTGTATTTCTTTTTGAACTATGTTGCGTCTTCTTGAATAACTGGAAGTGGTAAAAGGGCATTGTGGATGAGAAAAATATTGATGTTATTCTAAGTAAGTGGAAAGTCTTTATTTAATCAAAAGAAGAACGTGTGTTGTTGTTGGAACTGTGGTTGACAGATCTTTACCTTAATATTGACTTTTCAAGAATTGAGATGAGACTTTACTACTTATGTGGATTTCCTTATATTCTTTTTTTTCTACTTTATTTTTATTGGCATTTTCCAAAATACAAACATCAACCATTCCCCCCCTTGAGCCCCCATCCCCCCCGACCTGCAGTTTGAAGCATTATTGGTACCAGTTCTTGTGACACCAAAGAAAATTTCGTTTTTTTACATTATGTCCAAAATCTTCAGGTTTTGTGGGCACCATTGCATCAAGTAATCTCCCCGTAGGTAGTCCAGCACCATTCCCCACTCTGGGCGGAACTTGTCTCTGTCCCCTTACATCCCATATGTGATCCATTCCATCGATACTATGCTCCAGACTTTCCGTAGTCACTCCACAGTCGTGGGGGGCTCTTTCCTTATCCAGTTCATCGCTATTACTACCCACGCCGCTATAAGTAGGATCATATAAGCCTTGTGTTGGGATTTTGTCAGGATCTGGAATTCCAGGTTGAAGAGGCCGCACATCCATTCTTTTCGGGAGTACTCTGGGGGACCCTGGACCGTTTTCGAGATCTGAGTTTTGATGTCTTCCCAGAAACCTTGTAACTTCCGGCAATCCCACCAAATATACTTCCAGTCTCCCCTCCCTCAGGATCCCCTCCAGCATTCCTGAGCCATTGTACCATCACCTTGTACCAAGCTTCCCTGATCTGGATAGATTTAGTTAGTTTTGGGATTTGTGACCAGAGTGTTCCCCAATGATTTTCAGGTATTTCTTCCCCAATTGTGGTCTGCCATTTTAGCATATAAGGCCATCTACAGGTGGAGTCTTCCCCCTGTAAAAACCCATATAGACTTGAAATCAGGTGCTTGTCTCCCGCATCTGATGTTATATATTTTTCGAATGAGGTCAAGGCCTGTGTCCCTGCTTGTCTAATTGCTGGTTGCTGCAGCCAGTATCTTAGTTGATAGTATTCCAGTTTATCATTTTCCCGCAGACCCAGGTGTTACTTGCACTCCACAGACATTCTGATCCCCCCCCCAAACATGTCTCCACTTTGCAAAGGATCTCTGCGCCATGCCCGGGGAAAATTGCAGGTTCCCAAACAATGGGGTAAATGGGGATGGGACTGTGGACATACAGCCCTGACTGATTAGTCTGTCCCATACATCACACACTACTGAGAGGATGTGACTAAACCTTATGTTCTTGGGTCTATCCTGCTTATTCGGCCACAGCACACCCCCTAGGGGGGAACCTGCCACCGCCTGGTCCATCCTGGTCCATGGCTTGGACTTATCGTTAATATATCATTCTCAGAGGACTCACAACTGGGCCGCTATGTAGTATCTTTCGAAGTTTGGGAGGTCGAACCCCCCCTTCAGATCTCCAGTGCGACCCTGGGCATTTATTTTGCCAGATAAACTGGGTCACTGTTCTTTTTAAGGATTTGAAAAACGCTGGTGGAAACTTAACTGGGAGAGACTGAAAAAGATAGAGCACCCTAGGAAGCACTACCATTTTTATGGAGCCTATCCTACCCAGTCACAATATCCAGAGCGGGGTCCATCTAGGCAGGTCTGCTTTAATTTGTGCAAGTATCCCATGAAACTTGGCTCCATACATGGACGCGATTGAGTCAGTTAAGTGTACATTATCGTACTGGTTGCCAATTTGAATGGGGAAGTCTTCTGCAGTAGCTTTAGGTAGTTCTGTGATAGCCCCAGTTTCAATAGTCCGATTTTGTCATGCTAATGTTTAGCCCTAACACTTTTTCCACCTTTTAAAGCTCCTGCAGTAGGGCTGGTATTGAGGTTTCTGGCTGTGTCAGGGTCATCAACATGTCGTCAGCGAAAGCTTGTATTGCCGGGTTTTGCCTAATGAAGAGTAAAGGTGACTCCAAGTACAGGGCATATAGGAGTAGAGACAGCAGGCAAACCTGTCTCGTGCCGCGTGAGATTTGTACTTTATCTATCAAGCGTGAGTTAAGGGAGAGTCTCATTTTGGGGCTGTTATCTGCGCTGGATTCAATTAGAGGAGACTTGCTGCCAGTTGCTTTTAGTGACGTTTTGTAGTAACCCTTTGTAATGTTTGTTGTCTCTTCCTCCTATTCAAGTGCTATGCGGTTGTTTATCCATGACAGATCAGCCTGGTCGCATCTGAAGTGCCACTTTAGTCGGATCAGAGTCTGATATGCACTTGCAACAATGCAGAGGTCCACTGGGCAAGCACCGCCGTCAAGGAGGCTGTTAGGATGCTCTCTGTTCTGTAAATTGCTCAAGGGCCCGGGTGTTAGACTGGGCACCAGGGCGGATCCCCTATGCTTGGGCGATATGCAGTGCTCTATCTGTGGCCCCAGATCCGGTCACACCATTGCCTGCGCCCAGTGTTCAGCTCCAGGTTCGCCGACTACACCCTGTGTGCTCAATTGACAATGCGGGGCAGGGACGCCAACAGGCACTCCACGACCCAAAGGTGCCTCTCTATAATGGCCCGAGTGGGCAGCGCCGATGTTCTCCTCACTACTTCTTGTTTCTGGTGTGGGCCTATGGGTGACAACCGCACAGACTTCAGCAGCCCCCGCAGGTGTCAGAGTGCTATTTTGACACTAGCCTCCCCACTCTTGTTATGTTGGCAGTTCGTACCCTGGCTCGCCAGTCCAGCTGCGCCCCGCAGCACATCCCCATTCAGGACCTCAAAGGGATCATGCCAAGCCCAGCGCTGCACGTGTAGACCGCTGGGCGCGTGGCCAGGTGGACAGCCGCTGGGCCAAGTCTAGCTGTTCCCAGGCCCACGTCACAGCCACTCCACGTGGTATGGTGCACCATCTCTGTGGCCACCAGGGGAGCAGAGCAGTCCCTCCAGGCTCGTTGTGGCGTATGGTGTAGCAGGTGCTAAGTGCTCGATCCCCGCCATTGCGACCTTCATGTCGTTGGTAGTGGACCAGCCCCACGCTCCTCCGTGCACACTCCCAGGGGCGACGCCACCACTCCACCCACTGAATGTGTAGGCCGGGGCCTACTGTCAATGCAAAGCCAACTGCAATGCAAGTTCTTACTTGTGTCTGGATCTATCGAAGCAAGTTGTAGGGCTGCATGTGTGCCAGTTTCTCCAGGTGCACCAGCCTCGTCGCCGTAGCTCCAAGGCTCCGGTCAGGGCTGCAGATCACTGTCACAGTGTGCCCGCCATTATTTCTGGATACCTCACCATATGGAATGTCTCATTGGGTCGACGACAGGACCCGAAGAATGGCCCAAGGCTGCGTTCGTATGATTAGCAGCCTCCTGGCCCTGTGCACTGTGACAACGGGTACTCGCACACTGCAGTGTGTTCGCCACACCCATTCACCGCGGCTTCAACTCTAGAGCTCTGCAGTCCAGAGCCCACCATCTCTGACCCTGGAATAGAATCAGCAGCATCTGTTTAGGGATCCACAGTTGCAGCAGTACGCCGTCAGTCACAGCTGATTTAGAGCATCCGCCAGCCGGTGCTGCCCCGTCGTGTCCTTGGCTTCCTCGGGATCTCTGGGTGACGTCCAGGACGCCCCACCCGACACTGGCCGCGGACCGGCAGCCACGAGCCACGCGCTGCCCCCCTCCGCAAGAAAGCGCGCCGTCAGACCCGCCAACAGTCGGTCCTAGCCACCGGGGTCCACAGAATCCGACGTGAACGGGTTGGCACCTCAGCCGCCCTCGCACCCAGGAGGATTTTTAGCGGATGGGGCAGTAGACTCCTCCGCAGCAGAGAAGGGTCGGGTGGACTCCACTGCAGTGCTCACCGTCACCGCCCACTCCTTCCGCGTAGTCTGGTCACGGGCAGCAGCAGGACTCCAGTCGCTCGCAGCTCCTCTGCAGTGCTCCGGGTCTACACGAAAATGAGCCAATAGGTGCTCAGACACTCTTTTAATGTTTAGTTAGCAGTAGTGTTCCATATGAACGGGCACAAACAGATTTATTTATATTTTGGATTTTACGAGGCTGGAGCTCCTAGTTTAGGCAGCCATTTTGCTTGGCTGCTCAACAGCGCCCCAGAGAAGAGAATCCCACAATAGTCTGGGACCCGTATTCAGCTATTCAGCAGGTCTGGTCTTCGTAAGGAACCTTTCGGGAATGGATCACCACCTGGCTGGACTTAGCTGAAGTCGCAGGAAGGGCTCTGAAACAACTAAAATGATGTTGGAGGACCCCCTCCCCAGGACACCCAAAGGCATGGTGTGTAGTTTGGCAACATGTACAAGGTCATCTGGGACGAAGAAGCAAGACCATTGACTCTGGTTCCAGAAAGGACCTCTCTATGGCAGAAAGCAGTGCCAGCAGAGATATTGAGTTCCAGTCCCAAAATTAGGATGCCTGTAAAGTTTCCAGCCCCAGGGCTAGATGGAGTCCATGAAAAGGAGGAATCCTTACTCCAGAGCAAGCAAGTCAGAACCAGGCTCAGAAAATTCTCTGACGGTGTTACACATGCTGTGTGCCACATGGTACACCACTTACCTGCAGGTGTGTGGCACCTATATGCTCACTGGTGCCTCCACTCTGCTCCCGATAGGCATTGAAGGGCCATTCGGAAGGCTACCGCCCAGGCACCAACACTGTGCATGTCACAACCGTCGCTATGTTTGTGGTTCCTCTGATGGACGCTGGCCCTGTCCCCAATATAGGCAGCCTGGGTGTCCCCTGTTGTTAGGGCAGCACTTCCCTCGCTGCCTTGAAACACAGCAGGTTTTATCACACCATAAAAGCCTTGACTGAAAGCAAGACAGTGCATCTTAACACTCTGTATTCTCTTGCTCAGTGACTCCAGTTCTTGTTCTGTGCCAGCTCCAACCATGTGCCCAGTCATTTCCTGTCCTTTGTGGTTACAGCTGCTGGGAAGCTCTCTTGTCAGTTTGGTCTAGATTCCTCACTGACCTTTCCTCTGCTCTCATTTTCCTGCATGTTTTCCTTCCTTCGTCTGCCTGTAGTTGGTCTGTATTTGTCTGCAGTCTCCCACCGCAGTCTCTTGCCTGCCAGCCATCCACCAGACGGGCCCTTTCAAGTACTTGTCATCTGCCCTCAGCCTACCTCCTACCTCGCTACTACCAGTCCACGGTGCCAAACTGTTTCCTGTGGGGACCAGATCAACGCCATCTGCTTCAGGCTCCCTTGTCAGCGCTTTGCAATGTCTCTGTAATACATACATTTAGGGAAAGCCATAACATGGCACAGGTGATTGAGGAGACCCATGGGTGTTTAGTCACCGGGGGTTTGTTGGGTCCACTCTCTGTGCTATCATAGCTAAGAGGTCATCATCACAGCTATGGTGAAAGAAGGACAAGAAGCCACGAAGAATAGAGGTACACAGTGCAAGTCGGACTCCTAATTTGACAGATTAAGATGCCTAAACAATGAAATGGATCCTGTACAGGAACTCTTAGACAAACTACAGGCCCTTTGGATGGAGGAGGCGAGTCTGAAAGAGGGAAACGCCTCTCTATGGCAACCCAAATCACAAGGTACAACTGTCAGTCATTTGGAGAGCGCAGTGGCACATTCACCCACCATCCGCCATCCTATCTTTCTAACCTTGTTGAATATTCTATCCCAGCTAGATCACTGCGATCTGCCCTCTGCTGAGCACATGCACTTGTGTTTCTGTGACCCCCGATACCGTTGATAGATGGGAATGGGCCAGGTGTAAGACTGCCTTTCCGAAACTGTGGGGGAGCCCATAGTTAATATTGGGCTTGGCCACCTCCTTAACATTATGAATTTCACTGTACAAAAGTGGGGCGTGGCCTAGCTACATGCGGTGAGAAAGTGTTCTTCCTGGGCTCCCACCATGATCCTTTTGCAAGATCCTGCCGCGGCACAGAAACCCTAAATAAACACCTTCTTTTACAAGATCCTTGACTCTCAGCAAGGTGAGGGTACCCTGAGCCCAAACCCGACGTGAATCGGAGCCTGTGGGACCCAGAACAGCCTGGACGGGCTCCAACTATGGCATCGCAAGATGGCGATCCGGCCCCTTGGGGCTCGTTGATGAGCAGCGGACATCGAAGCTGGGCGCCTCGACCAAGACTCTGCTGCGCCTACATCCCATGTGACACTGCGGCGAACCCAAGTGGCACTGCTGACTCAGGCTTCTGATTTCCTGTAAGTACACTGCTCGGGGGGCCGCTCTGTGTTGTGGCGGCACCGAGACGGAGATACAGAGCTAGGCAAATTGAGGAAGCGGCTCCTGGCCACCGGACGCAGCAATGACGGAGGAAGATGCGACACGCTGCAGCCCCCCCACGGCCCATCCATAAATATGGAACAGCTGCTGCCGGGACAGATAACCGGCCATTGACACACCATGAAAGATTGCCTTGAGAGACTACCTGCTGCAAGAGAACTTGCAGGCTGCTACAAGGGACGGGCCGGGGATCCTGCCCTTAACAGCGGGCTGGGGGCACCTCACCTGTCCCCCTGGCATGAAGACGCTTCGCTGCAACCCGCACTGCTGCTGCTGGGATACACAGGACGGCTCCCATCTTGCTGCACTGCCTGCCACAGGAGGATGAGTCGGACCGCACCACGACCACCTAGGATAACCCCCCCAACCAAACCTCTTCCAGAGCATTAGAGTGGCGGATTATTGTTTCATCCTGTGTTTAAACTTTGCTTGCGACTTTCCCCCCAGCAGGGGCCAAAGTTTGCTTACGGGCTATACTGGCCCACCACTTGGGGCAGTTGTGAACACACATTTTGGGCCTGACTTGATCTACACCACGGCCCTCACCATGTCGCCTTCTAAAAACAAAGGGAAGGGCACGATAATGGACTCCTTTGTTAACCACCAGAAACCCTGCGTCCCGGCTCTGCCCACGGACCTGTTCCGACCCACCACTCAACCAAAGCATCCTGAGCCTCAAGAGGACAAGGTTCTGGCTGCGATCGCAGCACTTAAGATCCTCCCTGGAAAATAAAAATGAAGATGTGAAAGTTGATGTGCAACTACTCAGGCATGATGTCCAGTCGCTAGCAGAGAGAGTGACCACCAGTGAGCCACTCTTAAAAGACACGGTTACCACCACAGAAGATTTGGCTTCGCGAATGAAGGTGCTGGAGGCTAAAAGTGTCATGCTAGAACGAAGAGCTGAAGATGCAGAAGGCAGATCCTGAAGAAATAATGTACGCTGCTGGGGCTGCCGGAGTGGCGGAAGGTCGGGACCCCACCAACTACATAGACACCCTATTGCTACAGGAAATTGGACCTGGAAACGTGTCTCAGGGTTTCAAAGTTGAACAAGCACATCGCTCCCTTCAGAATAAAACGCCGCCGGGTTCCCATCCCCGCCCAGTCATTGCCAGGATTTTAAACTTTCAAGATCATGAAGTGATCCTTCAGTTCACCTGAGAAGGCGTCAGGATGCAAAGGGGCAGTGTAACAATCACTATATCCTCCGACTATACGCCCATGGTGCAGCAGCGGAGGAACACATTCGTCCTGATCATGGCAGAGCTCCGCCAACTAGGCCTCAAGTACATGCTCATCTACCCAGCACGCCTGAAGGTCCTGTACGATGGGAGGGCCCTTCTCTTTGAAACACCGGAGGCAGCGACCATGTGGATGGAGCACAACAACTTAGAGCCTACGATGGACACGGAGGACCAACAGAACAAGGACTAGACTTCTTGCCCATGGCAGCCTGTCGGCGGCCCCACTTGGCCTAAAGCAGCCCTGAAGTAATGCGGACTATGCCTGTGGGACGGGTGCCCCACAATACCAGGAGTCAGAGTCCCATGAAGGTGGCTCAGTGACCCACTGAGCAGAACAACATCGTACTGTACTTCTTACATCCTCCCGTACAAAGGTGTGTACATTGTATGTTGGAGGGCCTGCCGCGGCCAACATCCTACAACTTAGTGGGAACGGGCACGGACGCCCACCAGGTGAACACTAGACAACCCCAATCCTTATGGATGATAGACACAAGCTCATCACTGGTCATCTCACCCACAACCCCACGGCCTGCTTTGGCTGCCAGGGACTTGGGTGCGCCTGAACGGAATTCCTCCGTTCGGCACTGTGTGTACCCCACGTTTGGGGACTTGTTGTTGTTTTTGTTATGGTTTCTTTGTTTTGCACACGTTTTTAGGCTTGCAATGCGACGCTGCTGGCGGGTGGGGATAACATGGGTATGGAAGACCGGAATTTGTATAGTATCCAACGGGCGTCATGACGAACCTTAAACTACTGACTTGGAATGTGAGGGGCCTGGGTTCCTACATACGAAGGAATAGGGTGAAATCTTATTTGCACCGAAAAAAGGTGGACATAGCCCTGCTCCAGGAAACCCACCTACTACCGGAAGACCAAGACAAGGTATTGTAACGCTCACCTGGCTCCCACGGAGCCGCTGGTCTGGTCTGGGTTGCTGTGGCCTCTTCAAGCGTGATGCGCAGAATTCGGACCACCGATTGAACAGGACCCCCAAATCTTGCTTGTCTGGCCCGTAGGAATATCCTTCTGCAGATGAGAAAGGGGATTAACTGTCTGCTGAATAGTGTGCTTGCTCCCCCCTTTCCCCCTTCGTTCTTCTCTGACTTCCTCCAAAACCCCAGGTTTAAGCTCACCTTATGGTTTGGAAGGATGAACTCTCCATCCTGCTTCTGGTGCAGGGGCGCGCGTTCGTCCAGTTACTTCACTGGTTTTCAGAATGGCGCTGGCAAATCCACTTGACTTTTCTGAGCGATACGCCGTAAGTATGAAGATGCAAAAGTTCAAGTGTGGGCCTCCTTTATGTTGTTTTTTCCTAACCTGTGATCTGTCCTTTATTTCAGGTGCAGAACAAAGGCGATGCGTTGAGGGGTTAAATTGCCGGTGGTAAAATCAGGTGAGTTAGTGATGAGGGCGACCCCTCTAAATGTCTTTATAATTCCCCAGTAATGTCTTTTGTCCTTTCCCCATAGGGGCCCGGGTGCGGTACCTGCCAAAGATGCGGCCCGACCCGAGATGTGGAATGGTTCACCAAGAAAAGCCGGTAAGTAATATGGCTGAAAATTCGGCTTTCCTCTTGTGTTCCCTTGCTCACCTTTTGTCTCTTCTTCTCTTCCCTAGGTGCAGAGATGTGGCGACCAGTGCTGAGAGCCGCGATGGAGCAGGGCGGCGTCTCGGGAACAGGTGAGTGAAGCGCGGCGCTGCAGCGAGCAACGCAGTGCTTTTAAATGGAAGTCTTCCTTCAGGAATGCTGGTGTGAAGATTCCGGATGCAGGTAAGAAGGTTGAATAAGTTCTTGGTTTTCACCTTTCTCTTCTCTTCTTTCCTTACAGGTGTTCCAGGTTCGAGGCGGGCGTGGCTGGAGTCCAGGTGCAGGAGCAGACACGGTGAGCGTTCAGCTGCTTGGATGCAGAACAACGCGAAGCACGTGTGGCTGTCCGGGCGTGGCTTAAATAGCCTTGGAAGAAGTTCCAGGTGAGTATTCTTCCACAGCCCCACCCAAGTAACAAAATAGTTCCTTCAGAAAAATAGTCCCTCCTAAGCCTCATTTGGCTTGGTTCTTCATGCAGCATGGTCTGCATCAGGTGAGTGTGCAGCATGGTCTGCTTCAGGTAAGTGCACCAAACACTTCCCCTTATGAGCCTGGCGCCTATGGCGCCAGGACTGATGTCCAACATGAGCCTGGCGCCAATGGCGCCAGGCCAGAGTCCAAAGAGCCCCTATAAAGGGCCGCTGGGCTTTTACCCGGGGGCGTGATGCCTGCTCCCGGGGGTGCTGAGCCTGGCCTGGTGCTCCGGGGGTAGGCATCATGACAGGTATCTAGTGACTGGGGGGCTGTGCTATGGTGCCCCATTCTCAAAAGTTTCAAGGGGTGTACTTGTGTCGCTGGACAGGAGCCTACCCTTCCAGTTACCGGAACTAGATATAGATAAACAAGGCCGCTAATTGATTCTACAGGGATATCTGGGCAGCAGAGAAATATATATAGTGAACTCATACTTCCCAAATCACTCGATCCCGTGCAATCGCATCATCTCCAAACATGACGCACTTTTTTTGTGGGGCGGGGACTTTAACTGCGTCCGAGACATCATGCTACACAGAACCTCTGCCCCGCGCGACGGCCCCTCCCTGGCCACCACTGCTCTGAATACTGTGCTCACTCACCCCAACCTGGTTGGCGTCTGGAGGGAACTACACCCGGGAGTCAGGGGATACTCTTACTACTTGCCACCTCCCACAAATTGCACACCAGAATAGATTATTTCTTCGCGGGAGCTTAGCTGTTACCAGAGTTCACGAGTGCAGAATGCATGTGCCACACAGTATCAGAACACGCGCCTCTGGTCCTCTTATGGCAGTCAGTGTCCCCAGAGCCCCTCTCCCTAGATGGCACATGCCCACAGACACCCTGAGGGATCCCTTGTTCAAGGAGAAACTGTGCAAAACCCTGTTGAATGTCATGATCACATCCAGGGTTTCTGGTTTAAATTCAGGAGTTCAGGCCAGGCAGGATTCTTTGTATAGATTGATAGGCTCTAGATGGGTTTTAGCATGCCAATCCTGGCATTCTCACAGTCCACAGTATTAAGTTAACCATAGACTTCCATAGAAACACAATAGTATCCCAATACACCTAAGATGGCCGCCCTGTGGATCACTGATAAGTTATAATAGAGAACCAGACACTGGGCATTGATGGCTATATAAGCCCCGCCCCTACAGTAATGTGCACTTCGCGTTAGATCCGCTGACAGCGATGAAACGCTACTGGCGCTCAGCTCACAGAACCTGCTGAATAAAAGAAAAGTAATGTTAATAATCTGAAAAGCTCACAGAATATCTACAGACCACAGACTAGTATTACCTGACCGAAGTTTCCACCGCCGGAGTTCTACAACAGAAGATTTTTCCGTCATAGTTCTCAGTTCAGTCATCAGCCTTCGTTCGCAGCCGCAGCAACAGTCCGAGGTTTTTCCGATGTCCGAAGACCTGCAATACAAAGGTACCAAAGTTAAATAACGAACATTACAGAATTAAAGGTGAATGAAAATACTTGCGCGCATACGTACCTGAAGCTCCCATGAGTTTTTTCCCCCCAGTTAAAAGCCGTGCTTCACAGAAGAAGGCTGTAGTTTTTTAAAAAACAAACTTACGCTGTGAGGTGCTCTTTTGCCTGATACACGTGCATACTTACCACAATAGAAAAAACCTTACTAGGTTACCGAAGACACCCCGTTTTGTGCGGTTCAACTTAGCAAGCACGCCCACTTACCTCACTAAAAAGTTTTCATGTTTTTTCCTTGATAACGTCGACTTTTTCAGTTAAAGCTTATTCTTCAGAGAACCTGCAAAAGGAAAAAAGAACTATTTAATTCAGCAAGAGAGATCTCTCCAACTTTAGAATGTTTTTTCCTCAGAGACATCTGCCTTTTCCCCTTTGTTCTGACAAAAGACTTTATTCATATATTAAGACACTTACCTTCAGAGGCTTACCTGAGTTCAACAGCATCTTGTCTTCTGAGCCTCAACATCTACGCGCCCCTGTGTGATTGCAGGAGGGAGAGCTTCTAAAACACAAAACACAGGTGAGGAGAAAGAGGGCCTTAGAAATAAAGGGGGAGCTTTTTTAGGTTGGAAGGCAGGAGAGAGCCCTAGTAGAATTTACCCTTCATATTAATTACAGTACCTCCCTTCTTGTTATCTCTCTTCCATGACAGGAAAAAAACCCTTAAAGAACCAGTTTAGCAGATCAACAGGGCTCTTGGATCATTACGCTCCTATGGAGGCAAGCATTACAGTAAATTACATGAAAGACAATATTGGCAGTGTAAACAGCTGGTGAGTGATTGGGGAAACTATGAAAGTGGTGGTCAAAGGGGAGGTTATTGCTGGCGCCAGGGGCATATGCAGGAAACTACGGGAGGAGCTGTAGACACTGGAGCGGGAGATAACCGCTCCAGAGGCCCTAACGCCTAGCCATCGGTCAACCAAGGAGGAACTAGATGCGATCCGATCTCGCTGCATGCTGGCCTGGGAGAGGCTTTCCAAGTTTGACTATGCCACTCGCATGGCCCAGACACACATAGAAGGTGACACATCTGGAAGATTGCTGTCCCGGTTATGTAATTGCGAACAACCCGGGGCGCTCACTACGGCGATGCATGTTGAGTGTGGTGTGTTGTGGCGGTCCCAGATGGCCATCAACAACACTTTTGCTACCTATTACACCCATCTTTATAAGCACAAAACTCAAATATCTCTGGCCGACATAGCCGAAGCTCTATCAAAGATCTGGCTCCCCAGCCTTTCCAGTGATCAGAGAGCCTTCCTTGACCAACCCATCACTGTTGAAGACATCGGTGAGGCGATCGCCTCCCTTTCCTGCAGTAAAGCACCAGGTACTGATGGCTTTATAGCCGAATTTTATAAGACATACGCCCCCACCCTGGCTCCAGTGCTACTAAAGGTCTTCGAGGAGGCATATGACTCTGGCATGATTCCGGCCACCTTTCACAAAACACTGGTGATACCCATACCAAAACCTGTGTAACCCACTGAATGGTGCGATTCTTATGCCCCCTAGCCATGCTTAATTACAATATGAAAATACTCAGGACTATACTGGCCACCCGCCTATGGAAATCTATTACCTCTCTGGTACAAGTCGACCAGACCGGGTTCGTACCTGGCCGCAACACCGCTCTTAATCTCTGCCGCCTACAACATATTATTTACCTAACTAATTTGCACACCGAACACTACGTGGTGACATTGCTGGATGCCTTCAAGGCTTTTGATTCAGTGTATTGGGAGTGGATGGTCGTTGTGGTAAGGGGATTTGGGTTCGGGGGGAACTTAGTATGATGGGTGACGCTACTGTATACTTCCCCAACAGCAAGAGTTAAGTCGGGCAAGCAAATCTCAGAATCTTGAAATATACAGAGGCGGACACGCCAGGAGTGTCCACTCTCACCCATGCTTTATATATTAGCACTCGAGCCGATAGCGGCATACCTGTGGCAGTAGTACATGGGGTGGGCATCAACATAGGGGTCACCCAACATCTCATATCGTTATGTGCAGATGATGTTCTGCTCTATTTATGTGAGCCACAGCATAACCTACCCACTGTACTGCAAAAGATCAATGACTTTGCGGAGCTCTCTGGTATCGCCTCCAGTAAACAGAAGTCTTGTCTCTTTCCTCTGGCAGGGCTGCGCGAGACAGGCGGGGCTCCCCTACCTGACCTGTCAGTGAGATGAGAGACGCACTCCTTCCGGTTCCTGGGTGTCCAGATCACGCAAACAACCATGAGCACTCACACGCACAACACACTCAGGGCGGTTAAAGGTGTGAAGAAATCTATGATGTTCTGGTCCTGCCTACCGCTCACTCTTATGGGTAGGGTGGCACTAGTCAAAATGATAGTCCTCCCCAGACTTCTGTATAGCTTCACAAACATTTACTACTACATCCCACCCACATTTTATTCGCTCCCTAGAGGGACTCCTTCGAGACTCTTTATGGGGACCCAAAAGACACAGGATAGCACTCAGCACACTGTGCCTTCCCTACGAGGAAGACGGGGTGCAACTACCTAAGGTGGAGCTCTACTACTTAGCTGCGCAGCTCAGCTTTGTCGCCAAATGGCTCTCAGACGACCACACATCTGAGACTGCGCTACGCCAAACACTGATGAGACCCATGCACCTCAAATAGATATTTTGGCTCCCGGATAGCCGCATTGACCCCTGACCCCTTTTGGTGCACGTTGGCAGACAAATCTGGGATAGAAATCTCAAAATGCTACACTCACCACACCCCTATTCACTGAATACCCCATTGTTGGACGATGTATAACACAAGTAGACTGGGAGTCACTGGGGTTTTGCACCTGGGGCGATATGTATAAGAATGGCAACTTCAGGAACCTAGATAATCTATCATAACAGGAGGGTCCCCTGAGGGACAATTTCTGAGGCACATGAGGGTAATGAAGGTGGCCAAGACCAACTGGGGAGACTGGCCTGCCGAACCACAGGAGGACACTTTCTTTGCTCTGATGTATGCCCTGGGTGATGGTTGGAAGCCTGTTTCCAGACTGTACAAATGCCTGCAGGGCAGAACCAGTGTTCGGGACACTAAATTGAGGACACAGTGGGAGACATATGTTGGCTCCAACATCACAGACAAACAATGGAAACTAGCTTTAACCATCACAAAAAAATGTATCCTTGAATGCACGATTTCAACTACTTCAGGTTAATATGCTTCACTGCACATATATGACTCCCAGCAGTGGCCAAATTCAACACCAACGCCTCGTCGGCCTGCCCCTGGTGTACCCAGGAAGAGGCTGACTTAATGCACATACTGTGGAAATGTAACAAAGCACAAACCCTCTGATCATGCGTTAAACAGGCGTGTACAAAAGCTGGAGTGGTTTGATACAAATGGTCTGCTCTTAAATGCTTGTTGGGGCTTTACACCAGGCCCAACAAACACAAACATGTCACCAAACGTTTGGATCTTGCTAGTATACTCGCAAAACGGCGCCTGGCCATGGCGTGGAAAACAAAGCAAGGTCCACGATAAGAAGCATGGCGCACTGTGCCTTCCCTACGAGGAAGACGGGGTGCAACTACCCAAGGTGGAGCTCTACTACTTGGCTGCGCAGCTCAGCTTTGTCGCCAAATGGCTCTCAGACGACCACACATCTGAGACTGCGCTACGCCAAACACTGATGAGACCCATGCACCTCAAATAGATATTTTGGCTCCCGGATAGCCGCATTGACCCCTGACCCCTTTTGGTGCACGTTGGCAGACAAATCTGGGATAGAAATCTCAAAATACTACACTCACCACACCCCTATTCACCGAATACCCCATTGTTGGACGATGTATAACACAAGTAGACTGGGAGTCACTGGGGTTTTGCACCTGGGGCGATATGTATAAGAATGGCAACTTCAGGAACCTAGATAATCTATCATAACAGGAGGGTCCCCTGAGGGACAATTTCTGAGGCACATGAGGGTAATGAAGGTGGCCAAGACCAACTGGGGAGACTGGCCTGCCGAACCACAGGAGGACACTTTCTTTGCTCTGATGTATGCCCTGGGTGATGGTTGGAAGCCTGTTTCCAGACTGTACAAATGCCTGCAGGGCAGAACCAGTGTTCGGGACACTAAATTGAGGACACAGTGGGAGACATATGTTGGCTCCAACATCACAGACAAACAATGGAAACTAGCTTTAACCATCACAAAAAAATGTATCCTTGAATGCACGATTTCAACTACTTCAGGTTAATATGCTTCACTGCACATATATGACTCCCAGCAGTGGCCAAATTCAACACCAACGCCTCGTCGGCCTGCCCCTGGTGTACCCAGGAAGAGGCTGACTTAATGCACATACTGTGGAAATGTAACAAAGCACAAACCCTCTGATCATGCGTTAAACAGGCGTGTACAAAAGCTGGAGTGGTTTGATACAAATGGTCTGCTCTTAAATGCTTGTTGGGGCTTTACACCAGGCCCAACAAACACAAACATGTCACCAAACGTTTGGATCTTGCTAGTATACTCGCAAAACGGCGCCTGGCCATGGCGTGGAAAACAAAGCAAGGTCCACGATAAGAAGCATGGCGCACTGTGCCTTCCCTACGAGGAAGACGGGGTGCAACTACCCAAGGTGGAGCTCTACTACTTGGCTGCGCAGCTCAGCTTTGTCGCCAAATGGCTCTCAGACGACCACACATCTGAGACTGCGCTACGCCAAACACTGATGAGACCCATGCACCTCAAATAGATATTTTGGCTCCCGGATAGCCGCATTGACCCCTGACCCCTTTTGGTGCACGTTGGCAGACAAATCTGGGATAGAAATCTCAAAATACTACACTCACCACACCCCTATTCACCGAATACCCCATTGTTGGACGATGTATAACACAAGTAGACTGGGAGTCACTGGGGTTTTGCACCTGGGGCGATATGTATAAGAATGGCAACTTCAGGAACCTAGATAATCTATCATAACAGGAGGGTCCCCTGAGGGACAATTTCTGAGGCACATGAGGGTAATGAAGGTGGCCAAGACCAACTGGGGAGACTGGCCTGCCGAACCACAGGAGGACACTTTCTTTGCTCTGATGTATGCCCTGGGTGATGGTTGGAAGCCTGTTTCCAGACTGTACAAATGCCTGCAGGGCAGAACCAGTGTTCGGGACACTAAATTGAGGACACAGTGGGAGACATATGTTGGCTCCAACATCACAGACAAACAATGGAAACTAGCTTTAACCATCACAAAAAAATGTATCCTTGAATGCACGATTTCAACTACTTCAGGTTAATATGCTTCACTGCACATATATGACTCCCAGCAGTGGCCAAATTCAACACCAACGCCTCGTCGGCCTGCCCCTGGTGTACCCAGGAAGAGGCTGACTTAATGCACATACTGTGGAAATGTAACAAAGCACAAACCCTCTGATCATGCGTTAAACAGGCGTGTACAAAAGCTGGAGTGGTTTGATACAAATGGTCTGCTCTTAAATGCTTGTTGGGGCTTTACACCAGGCCCAACAAACACAAACATGTCACCAAACGTTTGGATCTTGCTAGTATACTCGCAAAACGGCGCCTGGCCATGGCGTGGAAAACAAAGCAAGGTCCACGATAAGAAGCATGGCGCAGGGATTTTGTGACTTGGTCTGAAGCCGAAACCAAAGCATAGCTTAGCGGGATACAGGCACTTGAAGGGGACCGTTCCACTAACTTTGAGGCCTGGAGAATGCTCATTATAGCGATGTTCCACCCATCAGACGATAAGCCTCCTTGAAAACTACCTCATCCTTAAATATGCCTCTGATAGAGAGGAAGATAAACATCTATCCCCACCCCTCTCAGCCCTCCCCAAGTCAGACTGTGATTACTCATGCTGTACAAGAACACCTCCTTGCCCTGGCTGCCACTGACCCGCACCACCGCCAAGCTTAATATGGAAACATGCAAGCCTTTGTTATTGGTTTAATGTTTAATGCTTGTTTAAACACTGTCAATAGCATTGTTGCTTCTCTACATAGCTGGGTATTGCTCCACTGTAATACTGTAATCTGTATGTTCAATATATGCCCAGTAGGCTGTTAATGCCTAAACATATCCAATAAAAAAACATTTTGAAATAAATTCACTGTACAAAAGTCGCTATTTCTCTAATATGGAGGGGACATATAGTCTCCAGTCCTCTTCTGTCGAAGTGGTAGCTTCAAAGGCGGACTCAGGGAGGGGTTGCTATGTTGGGTGCAAGAGAACCCCTCCCCAGAGCTGAATACTGGCCTCCTCTCTGGGTTGGATAAGTATGGGTTAATGGGACTCTGTGGGGCCTGGGAAGTTCTATCCCTGGGAGACCTTCCTTTTTCTTTGGAAAATTGGAAGGCGCTGGCCCAGCTTCCCCTCGTTCTGTATCTTTGAGCACAACCATCACCTCCACCTCAGAGGGAATATATAGTTCACAAATCATTTGGGCAACCAAGTCTCCGTCCTTGAGTGAAAAGCTCTCAGAACCATGGTTAAAAAGGAGGATGTTAACCACTACTCTGTAGTCTCTGTCCATGATGCGCGTTCTGTGAGAAAACAAAGGGTGTCTCACCTGCTGGGGATCTCTCTCTCAGGTGTCCAGTGCACGTCCATCACCTTTGGATCCAGACCCTGGGGATGGACCTGTGTGGGAGGATCACCTGGGTGAGGGATCCTCAAGGAGTGGGGTTGAGACAACCGATGGTGACACACAGTATCCCCCCCCATTTACTGTGCCCATACCCCATCATATTTTTTAGGATTCTCAAATGTCCCAACTCTCCCCCCTTTCTACCTAAACACGGCGACGGAGAGTAAAGAGGCTAACCCATACATATCTCATTGGACATGTCCCGTTAATCAGGTCAGGCAAAGTCAGGCATTTGACCTTAATCACACTCATTTGATACCTTTTAGCTCCCCCCACACGGATAAAAGGTGGAACATAGAGACACACTCTGAGCAAGGTGAGACATGAGAAGGGGCAAAGGCGAACCCACTGGAGCAGGACGACCGATCGAGTGACCAGAGCGAGGGGTAGGAAAACACTGAAGTCCCCTGCAGGAGGTTGTTGCCTACTGGAAACCGTGAAGGAGACACAGAGAAAGCCAAATCCCAGACAAGAAGAAGACTGCATTGTGTTTCAAGGATGCCAGTGACCCCCCCCAGTGAACAACAGAGTTGGGGAGGCAAGGTCAATCCTGTGGTATTAACCTTGACTCGTGAATCAAAGCTGCAAAGACAAGAAAGGAATGCACACAACCGGTGAGTTAGCGAAAGAAATGAAAGACCGGTTTGTGTCAAGAAAAGATTGAAGCCACAACAGTGTATCGCACGATTGAAGGATGAGCATGTGTTGATGATACGCGAAAGAAAGCAAACCAGTAATGAAGTTGTAAGTTACAGATAACTGTGAAGCCAGTGATTCAGTGTAGCGGAGTGGTCCGGTGAAAGGAAATAGCCCACTCGAAAGTCGTAGTGAATTGTTTGTCTTGTTATAAAGTGGCAAAGTCAACAAACTATGAAATAAGTAATGGTCAAGATTAACCGCAATGAAAGGGGAAGTTAAAAGGTGATTGCTTGAAGAGGAAGATTTCTTTGAACATTTCTGATTGAGGTATAGACTACCAATACCAAGAGACATTGCGGCAAATAACATTAAAGGCATGGTCTAGTAAAACATTTTATTTAAAAAATAGATAGGCAACATAAAAAAAAAAAATACTAGCATTCTCTTTTTTAAAACTTCCTATGTAAAATTTTGAGCTATTCAAGCTCAAAATTCGCAAAAGCAAGCACATGGGCGCATCCATTTTGTGAAATGGATGCCTTCCTGTGCTGGCTTTTGCTTTTGCGGCACTAATGAAGGAAAAGCCAGCCAGCTGTAGTAAACAAAAGCTAATGCTGGGTGGCTTTCCCTTCATTAGTGCTGTACGCGGAGGACGGGGACCGGAGACCAGAGCAGGAAAGCTGCCGCTGAATCTCGGTAAGTGCTATCTATTTAAAAAAAAAATAAGCGCCTAGCTGCGGTTTTTTTTCTAAGTTTTCCGGGCTGGAGGAGCCCGGAAAACTTAGAAATAAAACCGCAGCTTTAAAAACGTTGTATTTATGTTTGCGGTCGCTTTTGAAGCGACCGCAAACATAAATACAACGTTATTGTGTTGGAACCGCGTTGTGTTTCTTCCTGAATCTGCTTTCCCATTTGGGGCTCTCGGGCTCCCGGGGAGCCCGAGAGCCCCAAATGGGAAAGCAGATTCAGGCAGAAACAACGCAGCATTGCGGAAAACAACCACGTTGTTTCTGCCTGAATCTGCTCTCCCCGTGGGGAGCCCGAGAGCCCCAAATGGGAAAGCAGATTCAGGCAGAAACAATGCGGTTGTTTTCCGCTAAATGCTAAATGCTGCGTTGTTTCTGCCTAAATCTGCTTTCCCATTTAGGGCTCTCGGGCTCCCCAGGAGCCCGAGAGCCCCAAATGGGAAAGCAGATTCAGGCAGAAACAACGCGGTTGTTTTCCGCAATGCTGCGTTGTTTCTGCCTGAATCTGCTTTCCCATTTGGGGCTCTCGGAGCCCGAGAGCCCCAAATGGGAAAGCAGATTCAGGAAGAAACATTGCGGTTGTTTTCCGCAATGCTGAGTTGTTTCTGCTTGCTGCAGGAAGAAACACAACGAGGTTGTGTTGGAAAACGCTGCGGTTTTTCTTTCCGAGCCGGAGGAGCCTGAGAAACTTGGAAAGAAAAACCGCAGCGTTTTCCAACACAATAACGTTGTATTTATGTTTGCGGTCGCTTCAAAAGCGACCGCAAACATAAATACAACGTTTTAAAGCTGCAGTTTTATTTCTAAGTTTTCCGGGCTCCTCCAGCCCGGAAAACGTAGAAAAAAAACTGCAGCTAGTGCTTATTTTTTAAAAAAAATAAATAGCACTTACCGAGATTCAGCTGCAGCTTTCCTGCTCTGGTCTCCGGTCCCTGTCCTCCGCGTACAGCACTAATGAAGGGAAAGCCACCCAGCGGTAGCTTTTGTTTACTACAGTTGGCTGGCTTTTCCTTCATTAGTGCCGCAAAAGGAAAAGCCAGCACAGGAAGGCATCCATTTCACAAAATGAATGCGCCCATGTGCTTGCTTTTGCGAATTTTGAGCTTGAATAGCTCAAAATTTTACATAGGAAGTTTTAAAAAAGAGAATGCTAGTATTTTATTTTATGTTGCCTATCTATTTTTTTAATAACACTTTTTACTAGACCATGCCTTTAAGGGAGAGCTGAAGTGAAAGTCGAAGTGGTCCTGTGGAGGTCTATGGTAAAAGCCTCGCACATTCGAAAGTCTTCGACATCAGTGAAAGGTCCGAGCCCGGCTGAAAGAGACCGGAAACATGAAATAAGTTAGCGGAAAGGAACCCCTAAAGAATGTGAATGGAGCTTGGGGAAGGGAACCCTTGCAAGTGCTGTGATTGCGAGATCCGAGCCCGGTTGACGTGAGGGAGATCTACATTGAATCAGGTACTTTTTGATTGAAAGGTCCGAGCCTGACTGAGGGATGCCCACGTGAACTATTGATGCCTTGAGAGGTCCGAGCCTGACAGAGGGAGACCTACGTGAACTTTTGTTTAACTGTGAAAGTACTTTTGGAAAGCTGGAATAAGTGACTTTAACGTGGAAGGCCAAGCGGGCCTCGACCCACATTTTGAACTTCCTTTTTTTGATAACCTGAGCCAGAGTGGATTATCCTGTTTATGGGGTCCACCCAACTCCATGCTGTCCAACGTGGGGAGGAGAGCTGACTCAGCCACATTGATCCTTTATGTTATACATTGACTTTTCTTTGCATACACAGTCCCCTTTTCACACTTTTTGTATAAGAGACAGGCAGGCATTAGGTATTGTGTTACGCTCACCTGGTATCCACGGGGACGCCACCCAGCTGCGGGGACTCTGGTGCCCTTCTCAGCCGCTCCCTGGTATAATCAGCAGGGAAGTTCTGCCTGGAAAACAGGTGGGCAATGTTCAAGACTGGGCAACTGGGGTAAGAGCCTTCCAACACCCCGTATGCCCGCAGCCCCTCCCCGGACCTTTCCTCACCTTGTTATGGATTTTGGCGTGCTCTCCGTCCTGCCGTCTTGACAGGGGCGCGTTGTCCTTTGTGGGCGAGTGTGATCTAGTTACTTCACTGATGCTGCCCTTTAGAGTCTTTCAGGTAGGTCTTATTACTGTTATACTGTAAGCCTTTCTTGGATTCAATAATGTCTTTTCTCTCTCCTTAGGTTCGCGGAAGTTCGCTGAGGAACGTTGGCTGAATTTGGACTCACCGGCAGGTGATGGTGTTTCAAGAGCGCCTTGATGCGGTAAGTAGGCGCTATGCGCAGCGCTATGATGCCTTGTCTTAGCTAACCTGTTGTCTTTTGTTCCTGTAGGTTGCGGTGCTCACCCGGAGCAAGAAGTCCCAAGGCGGTGCTGGTCGATGGGCGACTTGAGAGGTAAGCTTCCGGCATAATTGTAAATGTCAAATGTCTTGTTTCTCTCCTTTTGAAGATCCGACGGTCCGGGAGGCTCGCTGTTCCTTGGATGTTGTTTGCAGGAGCAGAGGGCAGCTAGCGGTGGAATCACAGGTAAGCTGCTGCTAATAACGATGTCCCTTTTGTTTTTTAGGTGCTGTTCTTCCGAGATTCGCAGATGCTGCTGAACACGATGAGCGTCACGTTGAAGGATTGCAATATAACGCGAAGCGTGTTCTCCAAGTCGGGTGTGGTTTAAATAGCATCAAGAAAGTAGTCCAGGTAAAATAGTCCCTAGGCTACCACACCCAAAACACTATACCGCATAGCTTGGTTACAAAGAGCCAAGCTATGTGGATGCCTCCATGTTGACTGGCATTGAAATAAAGTAGTCCCCAAGCACAAGTCTCCATAAGTATGAGCCTGGCGCCAAAGGCGCCAGCACTGGCCCCAAGAGGACCTAGGCAAAGGATGCCTAAGCTTGTTGGGGGCCCGAGCCGAGACCCCTCCTGACCCATGGGCCTGCCGGGGGGGTTTCAGGAAGTGGGTCGTGACAATTGTTACTATAGGCCATTTTGATTTGCCATAAATTGACTAGGACTGTGCTTTCTTTATTATTTGATGATAGAGACTACTCCCATTATAGCTATAGGGCAACGTAAGAGTTTTTCCAAACCCCAAGAATCTAATAAAGGTTTTAAAACTTGTAACTTTTGTGTCAATGTCATACTTGTGATACCATGCCTCCGTTACAGTTCCCACGTCTACTCCATATCTGACAGCCAGACAGGAATTTGGGGCAAGGTGCCAATAGGTCCCAACCGTTAATGTGACTCGTAAACCTGTGACAACCTGTGACAACTCGAGCCCACACAGTCAGGGGAATATCCTAAGTATCTACGCTACATAGGTCTAGGACTGTCAACTGTGCCTATATGTGCATACCACTCTTATTTTGGAGGTGAGACAGGCTTGCACTACAGCTTTGATTTGATTTGGTATTTATGAAGCATATACCTTGTGGGGTCCGGGC
The DNA here is from genome assembly GCF_040938575.1 of Ambystoma mexicanum. Lineage (NCBI taxonomy): Eukaryota > Metazoa > Chordata > Amphibia > Caudata > Ambystomatidae > Ambystoma > Ambystoma mexicanum. The sequence continues at coordinate 1,119,292,478 of NC_090923.1, read as the reverse complement.
AGAAACTGCATCTAGGCGCAGATACTAGTTGACAGCTAGTCATAGGCTTCACTGGGCTGTAGCTCGATGCTTATATTGTTAGTAAGAACAGATTACATGAAAATGTACGTTTTTAGTTGTTTCCTGAAGATGGATAAAGATTCAATCCGTCAGAGGTCCATTGGTAAAGAGTTCCAGGAGCGAGGACTACAGGAGGAAAAATGCCTATCACCCCATGTTGTAGTTTTAACGAAAGGGACTGACAAAATGCTCTCTCCCATAGCTCGAAGAGATCGATTTGGACAATGAGTTTGAATTTTTGAGGTCAGATATGCTGTAGCTAGACCATGGATACACTTGAAGTCCAAATACAGAACCTTAAACAGGATTCTTTGCTGTACTGTGAGCCAATGAAGGTTTTTCCGATACTGTGAAACAGTTGACTTCCTTGGTAGTGCAAAGATCAACCTGATTACAGAGTTCTGTGCAACCTGTAGTCTCTGTATTTGAAACCTTTGAACACCCATTGGAGCCCCGAACAAGGATGGACAAGGAATAGATTGCAGAGCATTCGCTACCTTTCTTCTGGAGCCGAATACAATGACCTCTGGTTTTGATGGGTATAATTTACGCTTATTTTCCAGCATCCAGATTTTTATTTTATTCGCACAGGATAGGACACGATCCATTGCCTCCAATAGTTACTTGAGCCATACACACATTTGGTTGTCATCATCATATGAGTGATAACACAAAACAAACTCAGAGAAAATGTTCAACAATGGGCGAATGTAAACGTTGAACAACAGGAGAAAGAAGATCCCTGAGACACCCCACAGTCCACAGACAAAGAGTCTGAGAGATATGGACCAACTTTGACGTGCTGGGTGCGGTTGGTCAAAAAGGAGACAAACCATTCCACGGCTTCATCGGATACCTGTGCCACAGATGACAGTCTGGAAATGAGAATCTCAGAATCAACCGTGTTTAAGGACGCCAACAGGTCCAGCATGACCAGCATACTGATATCCCCTTCATCAGCAGCCTTAGCAGATCGTCCCAGAAGGGCGTCTCAGTACCATGGCCTGGTCTAAATCCTGACTGATGGAAGCCTGCGGGGGAAAGGGCACAGGTGTTTGGCGGCCCGCAGGGTGTTCAAGCCCAAAGGGTGGATGCCCTGTGTCCATCTGGAGCTGCAGTGGGCCTTGAGGCCCAGAGGATTTGTTTCAATTTTTGGGAAACAATTGTCCTCGATCAAAACGAAACTCAAAACCAACACTTAAGCAGGTGAGGTGAGCTGGCAAGGGATGGGGGAGGGCTATTATATTGTTGGAAACTGTTGGAAACATTGTGGAAACAGTGGAAATACTGTGGCAGTGACGAGCCTAAGTTGCAGGTGGTAATTCTATCCAGACATTATAATGACTTCCATACCCTCCACACCCTCCAAGCTTTCATTTTTGCCCCTGCCCCAACCCTCACCTAAAAGAAAAATCCTAACACTTAAGAGGAAAATCCTCACCGTCACCTCCATATGCCCACCAACAGGAGTAATAACGGAAAAGCCAAACATCAATTCAAACCCACTGGGGGAGGCACATACGCCCATAAGCAAACTCATGATGGCAACAAGTAAGACAGAGACAAGTGATCACAGTTCAAAGGTGTTTATTGAACAATGAATGTGGTATGCAGGTTGGAAAAACGCCTATTCTAAACCTAAATCTAAGATGGGAGCAAGCGTCGACCATCAAATGAAAAATAAGGCAGTCCTAGTGGCGTTGTGTCAAATAAAAGGGCCTATACTTAGAAACCTATTGCCAAACCTTACAACTAATACAAAGCGTGTGGGATAGTTCTCAAGAAAAGAAAGAAGTGTTCTCAAATAATATGTCTGGATGCAGTAGCCTGGGTCTCCCTTCCCCACTTTTTGAGCACAGGGTAAGATGTGAGCTTGGAGCAAAGTAAACTCTCGGGACTCTCTAGCACGAGACGACAGTTCCAATGGCAGCTCTCCGGACCATTGATGGCTAAGTCTCGTTTCCTTTGACAGACTCTTGCCTTCGAGGGCTTGACAAGTTCAATATATTTAAAACAAAAAGTTTGTTTAACCAAATTAAAGTTTGTTAGGGTGATAATGGTTCACCCCTGGATCCCCTCTTCTGGGCGCTGACCCTTCTAAATATTTTGCAACAATTCACGTAGGGTGATGGTTTCACCCCTTGGTCCCCCTATTTCGGGTGCTGAAATCTCACGTATCGTATTCCACAATTGTATATATCAATATCAGTTCTTTTCTCAAATGAAGTTTGGATGATAGCTTTACCCCTGGATCTGCCTTGGTCAGGCTCGGACCGCTCTTGACTGGCAGTACCTAGGTGACGGCTTCACCCCTGGCTCTCCCTCGGTCGGGCTCGGACCCCTCTTGACTGCCAGTACCTGGGTGACGGCTTCACCCCTGGATCTCCCTCAGTCGGGTTCGGTTCCCTCTTCTCTTTAGCAGGATTTCTCTTCCCTTAGTTCCTCAATGTATTTTCAAACAGTTCATAGTGGACATCCCTCGGCCGGGTTCACGTCTGTCAACAAACTGTTCCTCGGGACTTTAGACTTCGCCCCTCTTGTCAGCCTCCCTTGGTCGGGTTCACTCTTGCTAACTTCACATTCACAATTGTTCAATGTTGCTGGGATTCGCTTTGCTTGTACAGGGATTTTGCTTGACCCTCAGTATTACCAGTTTGACCTATTTTGGTGGCTCTCCTATGGCCTTCTGGTATGTGTAGTTTTCCTCAGATGGGGATCGATCAGATTCTCTTGTTAGCACCCACGTGGTGCCGTTTACCCTCTGAAGCTGATCTCCCCTTTAACACTTTTTACAGTTCATTCATAGTCCATTGAACTTGGTTCAAACTTGCCACTTTGCGATTCTCACTCAACACAGCCCGGTTCCTATCGGTTCTCCCCTAGACTAACCGGCTGTGATGAAACGCTTGGCTGTCCTCTTCATTGGAGTCAAGGCCGGTACCACGGTCATGGGAGCTTCTCTCGCTCCTGCTTATCGGCATAGGCTTGCCCCGTATACCGTTGACATCTGCTGCAAGACACTTGTGCTATTGTTCACGGTTTTAGGCTCTCTTTGACAAAGGTTCTGCGGGTCTGGGACGAAAAGGGCAAGGTCACTTCTCTCCTTGCCACCCTCTCGATTCCTGCCACCTTTCTCCTTCTCTTGAACTGCCATGCCTGATTAGCCATCTCGTCGTGCTGCCTGCCTGCTTGTAGTGTGCTCTCGGGCTCCACCTTTTATCCCTGTGGGGAAGAGAAAGGGCCATTAGGTGTGTGTGATTCTGATCAATTGACTGACTTTGTCTGACCCTTGTATTTGGACATGTCAGGTAAATGGCTCTGGTGTTAGTCCATAGTTCTTTGTGTTGTGCAAAGGTGTTTGTGTTGGAAAGTGGGGAGCAGTGATTTTGAATGTCCTACGTGAGAGGATGGGGAAAATGTGTCAAAGGAAGGGGGATACCGCGTCCCACCCATCAGTGTCCCACTCCTCAAGGACCCCCCATCCAGGTGATCCTTGCTCACTGGTCCAACCCCAGGAGCTGGATCCAATAGCGATGGCCCGGTCCTGGCCCACTAGATGACAGATCCTCGAGGTTTACACAGGGAGACACCTTCAGGTTTCTCACATAGGGCAAAGCCACGGATTATGCACTGAAGATTAATAAACCCCATTCAGGCCCTAGCGAAAGGGCTATCGATAGTGCCTACAACCACGTGCATCAGGGCATGGAAGATGACAGACATCTATTGATCCGGGGGGGTGGGAGGGAGAACTTAACCCCCTTGGCCCAGAACAAATTATGCTCATCCGTGGGTATGGCAAGCCCTAAAACTGATGCAGAAGATATTCCAGCAAACATAAAAGTAACCTCTATGTTCAAAATGGCACCACCACTATTCCCCGGCTGGACCCCGAGTCATCCCCCACTGATCAATTTTGAAACTACTGGCAGTCTTTCCACAGAGCCTGTAGCAACAAGGGTGGGGGATGAGGTCAGTATACCAATGGTTGCCAGTATGAACTTAAGTACCCCGACCAGAATGGAACATAATGAACTTGATGCCCTCTGAGAGAGGGCAGAGGGGATGAAGGGAGGTTTCTGCAAAAAGTCTGACATGGGGACAGTGAACAAACTGTTACGGGTTGAATTCCCAGAAGGCAATGGTGGTCCATAATTTGGTTTGAAATTCCCCCCACCTTAGTAATGATTGCGTCGCCCCTGCTTGTCTTGGCCCAACATCCATTTCCATTGTTGCCCAGGATGGGGTGGACGTTCCAGGGGCACGCACTTGCAAATGCCATTTTGTCTTGCTTGAACTGATGTCCATAAAAAATGTACTTCTGCTGATGTTGGATCAACAGGGAAAAGAGGAACCGAGGGGGATGATTCAATAATCCAGGAGAGAACAAGGGGAGATCCAAATGTCGTGCTAAACGCCCTGCTACCAACTCCGGCCCCCAATACTGTATTGTGCCCTATAATAGTCAATCCTGTCCCTGCAGGATCAAGACATTACAGTGGGTGCAATGAGAGCCTGCAAATTGAAAACCCCCTGATCAATACAAGCCCTCTGGCTGATAAAGTGCCAAGGGGGAATAGCAACAGTATAGACACACAAAAGTTCACCTTTCATCCACCCCTTCAGCACGCAGCCAGTAGGGCTGCCATTAGGGTGGAAAGTGGCCCTTGTCCCAGCATCCCAATGAGAAAGCCAACGAGAAAGCCAGCAAGCGGAGTAGATTATGGGCCAATGAATTGTACAGCCACCTGTAGTAAGGCAGCAGTCCTTGGCAGGAGAGGACCAATTTACTTACATAGGGTTCCCAAATTGCCCCCAACCGCCACGAAACCAATGAAGCCCTTGTGAACAAGTGTATTCACTGGCTGCGGGCCATCCCGGGGCTGCTTATTTGTAACAAGAGAAAAAATCCTAATGTGCACCAGGTTGTCCTATCGGGGGGGAAAGCTCCCATGATTATGTCCAAATTGTCTTCCGCGAGCCAAGTCTGAGAAGAAGCATTTTGGGCTTCATTAGGAGATACCATCCATCAGTGAATACCACGCTTGAACTAAGAGCCTATCCCCAGGGGCCCATGGACACCCATGCCTCATCTAGCCAGTATTGGTCTGTGCTTACGGGTGCAAATTCAGTCCCTTTGGGGAAAGGCCAGTGGGCAAACTCCCTTGATTCAAATCAAAGTGGAAAGCTAGCTTCTCCTGGGTCTCAAGCAGCTCAAAGACATATGATTAATTTATGGAATGCTTAATTTGTTATTGCTTTTTGATATGTATGTGTCATCATTTATTTTTATGGCCTTACGGACGAAATAAAGCGATTGATGATAGTAAATCCAGGAGATTATGTTCCTCCAAAAAGCTGTGCAATTGAGTGGTTACATTCTTTCCCAAAATGTTAGCAGGCCGTGAAAGGCCAGCATTTGGCCGGTAATTAGACAAAATGTTGTGGACCAATGTTGTTTTTTTAAGACGCCTTCAGATAGGATTTTGTTTAATCTGGTGGAACGCAGCCCTGAGCAAGTGTGGCATTGACCAGGGGTTGTACGGCCTCACCAAGTGCATGTGCATGCCGCTTGACTAGATAGGCTGGAATCTGATCATATCCAAAGTTGGTGGGCTTTAGTTTGCCCAGCAAATTGGCAATATCCTCAATCCTTACCGATGAAAACACACATTTGGGACAAATAGTTTCCATTCCAGGATGAATGTTTTTATTGATTGGACTAAAATCAGGGACGCCAAGTTGAGTGTCAATATTGTCTCTGATATTTTTTATTTTCGCCCGAAAGAAGATATTAAACTCATTGGATATTTGAGTTGAAGCTGGCAATCTAACATTGGTACATTCTGGGTTAGTGAAGTTTCTAATGGCAGAGAAAAGGGCTTCGGGTGTGTTATCGGCAAGGGCAATTTGTTTTTGCAAGGTGGAGGATTTTACAAGTATAATAGCTTTTTTGTATTCCTCGAAGGCCAATTTGGCCATGTGACAATCTACTATATCTCTTATCTCTAGTCTTAAGCCATATTTGTTCTATTTTCCAGTAGCCTTTCGTAAGATTTTTTAGTTTTTCGCTATACCACTGATTATTTTTCTTCAAAGATTTCTTTACACTTTTTAAATGGGCAATATTGTTGCAGTTGGTTTCAAGATGTAACATAAGATTAGTGTATAATTATATACAGTTTTGTGGTTGGTTGCACATGGGCTCAATCCCCTAATAGCTCTTTGCTTGACTTAAGATCTAGATCTTTCTTTCGACTAAGCAGTTGCACACTGGTATTCACAGTTTTACTGTGAGATACATGGCTGCTCGGTATTGAGAAGCTTACCACAAAGTGATCTGACCAACTCACTGGGATAATTTCATGTTCATATAATTTTAACCACGGGAAACAAAAAAATGGATCCAGGCAGTGGCCACCAATGTGGGTCGATAAATTAGATAAAAGATTCAAGTCATGGGTCTGCAGAATGTCTTAAAGAGATCTGCAGTCCACTTCTTCAGAGACATTGCACCATATATTTAGAACACCCAAAATAATCATTTTTGAGTAATGGAGTGCTTCTGACTCCAAATAGGCATCGAGGATATCCAGAAAGAAAGGGCAGCTGGGCCAGGAGGTCTATAACAGAGTAGCAGCCGAGAGGCTTCATTCGGAGCTGGATGGTAAGTGCAAGCCAGTACCTGAGATGTTGCATCCCAGTTAAAAAAGTGGAAGTTTGTAACTTCGAGAGAGGATCCGGGCAAAAAAGCCACACTGATTCTCTCTATAATGCCATTTAATCTGGAAAAACTCAGGTACAAACAGATGAAAATGAGTAGTACTGATATTAATAAACCTTAATAAACCATGACTCTGTTATAAAGAGCATATCAAGCATCATGATAGACATGAGCTCATTTACAGCGATTGCATTCTTAATAGCAGATGGATCATTAATTAATGCTAGTTTCAATGGAGGTAATGCAATAAGATGTTGGGCAAGGGGTTTATTAGCCTCAATATTAAAATGTCTAATTTTGTTTAGGACACGTAGTGAAAGCATGCCATGTGTAGTGTTTTTAAAGGAATGCAGATATTCACTTGCGTAAGTTACTGGCATTGATGTACCGTAATTCAGAGATAATAAAACCATGAAATTCACACAAGATGTAAGCAAGGCACAGACAATGGGGTACTCACCAATGATCGCCCACTAAACACTATTAGAAATGGACAAGCCGTCCCCACGTCTGCCACGGACCGATACAGACAGGCTGGTCTCTGTCACGCTGATGCTGTCACGCCTGGTGGGCAATAAAAAAGAGGCGCAGACTACAACTATCTTCATAGTTGTAGGTCAGACCTTTCTAAGCAGTATGAATATGCATTCTATAGGGCGCTATGTGCTCTAAAATAGCAAATAAAGATGTTTCCTGCTAATCTCGTACACTGTTCTATAAAATAACAAGCAGGTTCCTCTCCAAATTTCACAGTTTTCTAAAAATCGAAGCAGGATAAAATGACAGTTTAAAAAAAGTCTAACATCCGTCTGTATGTTAATACAATGCTAACAGGGCTGTAAAATATGTCCAAGCAACAAAATGAGCAGCATATAGCAAGCGTGCAGTGCAGTGAAATACACTGCACATTCCACTCCGATACCACCTTTCATATGACAAAGTGGGAAATACAAAAGAGGCTGGATGCCAGAAGTAGTCTTACAATCTCCTTTTATTCTTTATCACTGCAGAAACAAGTTAAAGGAACCACAAATGTAGAAACTCTCAGGAGTCCTGTTGTTAAACAATTTTACGTTCTTCATTTACAGGCATACCAAACACTTTTGTCCCTCAGACTTAGTCCAGAGTTTGTGGGTTTCTGTGACGATCCTAAGATGGTGTCACTTCTCCCCAGGGGAGAACCCCTTTTCATGAGGCTAGGCCGCTAACAAATAGTCCCCCAGGGGTGGTATCATGCGGTAGGATCTCATGGAGAGCGGATCCTCTTCTGGGAATAAGGGTGCAACTGGGAGGTATAGCCCCTTTAAACCCCAACCCGGTAGGCTGACGATAGTAACTAAATATTATGGGTCTAAACTCATCTCCAAAATCATGTGTTACTGTGAAACATCGAACCATCCTGATGTTTTAGGTACTGAGGTGAAGAAGCACTTGAGAGCGATACAAGTGACCGGGAAAAGTACCAGAACAGCTGTAGTCAATGGAATGGATGATACATCAGGGCGGGCACTACTATATCAGGGTATCGGAGACAAACGAAGGCGGAAGGGTACTGAGAAGAGTACCAGGGAGTTTACCAGAGAGAGCACAGAGGAGAGTAAAAGAGGGAGCACCAGAGAGAGTACCGGAACCAGAGAGAGAATACGAGATGGAGAGAACAACAGTTGAGGTGGAGGAAGAAATCAAAAACCAGAGAAAAATCAAAGGCGAGAGAAAACCCAGAGGCAGGCTTGGGAAGTTTGAGCTAAAGATGTGGAGGGTGTGGTTAAAGGGGATGCATGAGGACGTCTCGTAGGCTGATAGGGTGTTGGATGTGGAGAGAGCAGAAACGAAGAAGGGAATAGGCGTCCCATATGGAGGCACAAATGAAACTTGGGGCCCGGTGGGTAAGAGTCAAGCCAAGCAAGAGGAGGATTGGCAGAACACCCCGGTTAACCAGAAGTATATCATCTGTAAGATACTTGGAAAGCATTTTACCAGTTGGTTGAGAATCGGCCCTATGGAGGGACGGAGATTGGATTATGGTGGCGTGACCTGTAGTGGGTGGACTGGGTGGTCTGACAACTGTGCCGAAACTGCTAACCCTATCCTTTCGCAGAGCCACCTACACAGACCTGAACAGTATCCAGAGAGGTGGTGGCTGGATGATCTGTAAAGGGAAGGAAGGTTGAGTCCCTGGTCTGCTTCCCGACAGCCAGCTGTACAGGGCCCAGGAAGCGAGCCGCAACGATAGTGGAAAAAGGCGATTGACTATCACGAAAACCCAGGCTAAACCGGTGAAGACTCCCGACACCAAGTACCAGGTAACGGAAATTATTAAAAGTCTGGTCGAGGGCTAAAGGAAACTTAAGAGAGCCTCAGAGGACAACAATAATATCAGGAGGGTGTAAAGAACTGTTAGCTGAACACACACAACGATTGTGAGCAACAAAGTAACCAAGCTAAAACTCACCTTGGCCGTTGGGAGTAAAGCCTGTCAGTAAAGTTCCGGAAACCAGATGCTCCTTGAAACTTATTCATGGCGTTACCTTCTCGAGCACAATCCGAAAAAACCGAAACCCGTCAATGGGTCTTCTGGAAAATCCTCAACAAGAAGAGAATTCTCAGGAGGGCAATCGTTAATAGTGGTCCTCCGGGGCACACTCCAGAATCATCTAGGGCTAGTCCATCGAGCCAAACCCCAATCATCTTCTGTTATCAGTCTGTTACATATTGCTGATTGGTCAATCCCAGGCCCTGTCAAGAGTCCCGTCTCGACAGTTTATAACCTTACCTTTGCCTTCCTCAAGAAAAGAAGAAAAAACAATGTTGTAATTTCCTTTACGCTTGAAAAGCCAGGAAAGCCAGGAATCCTTTGAGACAGTAAAGCTCTAATAGAAATAGAGAAAACCGTAAACCATTTTCTGATACAGTACCCTGGGTCAGTTCCACAAAAGGGTGGTGATGGGGGGTCAAGTGGGACTCCACTCCAGGAACGGCTTCATCATCCCAGTGGAGGCGGACCAAGAGATGTGCAAAACCCAGAGTTTGTGAAAACCTCTATAAGGGAACAACAAATCTTATTAAGAACTGTGGAAGACATTGGGGAACAAGCTAGGAGAATGGAGTCATTCTCCTAGCCCCACGACAACTTTGTGATTATTTGATTTTCTGTTGGGTTACAGAAAACCCAGAACTTTTATGGAACTTTTGCTTTGAACATCCTGAGAGGTGATTGGATGCTTTGCATCCATGAGAAGGGAGTCATTCACCTGGACTACAAACATTAGCTGGACATAATGGTGTTTTGTTGTAGTGACAGGGACAGAGGAGGAGCCTTTTTGACTGGGACAGTGCCTCTTTTATGTTTTGACTCACACAGCCTTCCTGACGAGCACCCAAGTTTCTTTAGTTTAGGTAGAGAGATCCCCTTAGAGTTAGGGCTAGATAGGTTTGGTTTTTAATTTAATAAAAGTCTATAGCAACCACAATGGCACCACTTGTTCAGTCTCTTCATTCCTTGTCGCCACAGTTCCTGCACCTTCTACTTTACCAATGAACTCTGTGTTGGTCTTCTTTTGCATGGGATATCTCTGGCCCCTCCCTTAACCTGATCCACAAGTTGATGATAATGTATTAGCTTCTCAGAGGTGGAGGGTGAAGACAAGACGCTCATTTTCATTCTGTTCCCTCAATGTCTCTGCTGAGGGCTGGGCTTCCTTCTCATTTATTGACCCTGACGTCTCCCCCTTTCCAAAACATTCTATGCATCCTCTAAACTATGACAAGTAAGGCCCGGAGGGTGGGTGCCCAATAAATGCCAGCGTGTGCACCTGCTGGATAAAGCACAACACATTCATCGTGGTGATGGAGTGCCACTGTTGAGGAACTTGGAAAGCCGCCCCCCCCACTGTGGTGTGAAAATGGAGGGGCAGTTTCAGAGCCTGCTTGATGAATTGGTCCCTGGTGTATGAGGAGCCACAGCAGTACTGATTCCCTCTGTAGGCTTGGGACTTCCCCTTGTAGCTGTCTGAGGCAGAGTAGGTGTTGGACCAGTACGACTGGGACCAATATGAGGGTCTGTAGTCACTGGGGGTCCTTGAGAAGAGGACGGACGCTGTTGCTGGAGCATGCCCAGGCAATGGGCGGTATCTATAACCACTTTGATAGCCTGAAGCACGTCATCAAACTTCTTGCCAAACAGATTCTCCCCATCGAAGGGCATTTTCACCACCTTCGACTGGACTTCTGGATGGAAATTAGTGGCCTTTAGCAAGACTTCAGGGTATAGAACTGTGCCATTTCCCATCTATCTAAAGCCAGTGTCTGCAATATCTACAGCCACAGAAATTGCATGATCTAAAGCGGCCTCCCCTTCGCGAAGGAAGGCAAAGGTTTTGCCCTTATTGTCATCTGGAAGAAAATCCAGTACACGGCCTATCTTATACCATAACTCCCAGTCATAGCGGGACAGGATAGCCATGGCATTAATAGTGGCCGCGGCAGTGGAGATGGGCGTTTTCCTAAGGAGTCAAGCCGCTGGCTCTCCTTGTCGGGTGGAACTGAGTATAGAAAGCATGGTATAGTGGAACGCTTTCAGGCCGATGCCGACACCACTGAGTCCAGACTGGGCTGCGTCCGTAGACACTTAGACGCTGAATCAGGAACCAAGAGCCGTGTAATCTGTGTTTCTTAAGAGGGACTTAAAAAGGATTGCTCATGGTCAAGAGACCGTCTTCCCAGATGTCCTCGAGGACTGGTATGGCAACCACAGACTTACTTGTATGCCCCCTCCACTGGTATAAGAAACCTTCCTTCTTTCGTTCTTCTGGGATGAGATCAAACAATTTCACAGCCCTGGTTATGAGGGCATGGAAGGAACTAATCTCATCAGGGGAGAATCTCTGAGCGGAGAATCCTCGGGTTCACCATTCCCAGGCACAACATTATCAAATTCATCAAAGATATTAATGTGAGTGGACAAACCACCTTTAGGGATGCCATCTTTTGATTCCACATCAGTGAGGTTAGTAGGAGGAAAAGCAGGTGAGTGGGTGCATGAGGGTGTCCAGTAGGAGGCAGAGGAGCAGGCAACAGGCCAGCAGGAATATCCCGTCATGGCGGCAAAAAGAGGGAGGGGTAGCCTATGCTGCAACAGAGAGAGAAGAGTGTGTAGAGTGGATAGGATGTCCATAGAAAGGACACAAGGCTCGGTTAAGTGGGAGAGTGGCGTGGCAATAGCCCAGTGGGAGGCGGCATAATCACCAACGCACGAGCACGAGTATTTGAAGTACCTCTACGTATGTGCCGCTGTCCGAAAACACACTTTCCCTCAACTTCAAAATCTGCATCACTGACAGGTTGCAATATCAAAGAAAACTAAGTGGAAATCTGCACACCTGAGATTGAAAATACTTTAGGAATTATAAGAGTAATTCAATGCTGCTTGAGTGCAGGGGGGCCAAACAACTCTGGCACAAAAGTTGTAAACGTAATAGTAATCATCTAAAAAGTTGTAACCCTAGCTATAAAGCTAATTCAACTGACCATTTGGTTGTGCAAGCCAATTTTTTCAATTCTTGTTTTATTGAAAAGATTGAACATATTTAGGCTGATATTGTGCAGGCCACAGTTACAAGTCCATCGGTGTCATTAGATACTCAATCTGTGGCTATTTCGAATGATCTACATAATCAGATTCCCCAGGCTACTTTTGATTTTTATTTAGTAGGAGAAAAAGATATACATCAAATGTTGGAGACCCTCAGGCCCACTGTTGATTCTTTGTCCCCCTTTCCTGCATATGCAGCAAAGCGGTTTGCTCAGGAGCTGACTCCTTTTGTGACTAAATTTGTTAACAAATCATTGACATATGGGATTGTACCTGATAGCCTAAAGCATTCAACGGTTACTCCCCTATTAAAAAAGCCAACGTTGGATCGGAGTCTCCTCAGAATTATTGCCCCATAGCAGCTTCCTTGGCTGGCTAAAATCCTTGAAAGGGTAGTTACAGGTCAATTGTAGAATTTTGTGGAACACAAATTCTGACTGGATAGGTTTCAATCAGGTTTCAGACCAGTTTTTGGAACCGAGACCGCTCTCCTATCTGTACAGGACGACTTGTTAAAGGCTGCGGACCAAGGAGAACTCTCTCTCTTGGTAATGTTGGATCTGTTTGCAGCCTTTGACATGGTGAACCATCACACCCTCCTTGAGCGATTGCAAGAGGAAAGAAAAGTCTCCAATCATGCTATAACCCGGTTTAGGTCATTTTTGACCAACCGTCAACAACAGGTGAGATTTGGTGAATTTATCTCAGATTCGATCAGGCTGAACTGTGGAGTTCCGCAGGCATCATCCCTTTCACTGTTATTGTTTAACCTGTATATTCATCCACTTCTGGAGATCTTTAGACATTATGGGCTAAACTTTCATTCCTACGTGGATGATACCCAGATCTTCATCGGGATGGTCAACTTTGTCGAGGCATTTAGTAGATTGGGACAGTGTCTGGATGAAGTTAGCGGATGGATGTCCAAAAACCAACTACAACTTAATGCAGCTAAAACCAAACTGTTTTTGTTCAGACCAAGACATTTGTTGATCGCAGCTAAGAAACGGCCTACCCTCCTGAGAAAGAGTTTAAAACTTGTATCTAGGGTAAAGAATTTGGGCTGTGTTTGGCAGGACGATCTTGGCAGCGAAGGTCAAGTGGGAGCCAAGGTACACGCAGTGCACTTTGTTCTGAGACTTCTATGCCAAGCACTTCCATATATTCCCAAAGAAGATCATGCATCTGTGGTCGGTGCTTTGACTAGCGCGCATCTGGACTATTGTAATAGTCAGCTGCTGGGAGTTCCATCTAATCATATCTACAGACTCCAAAAAGCACAAAACGCAGCAGTTAGGATGATCATTAAGCTGGGCAGAACAGCTCATGTGTCATAATTCCTCCGTAAATTGCACTGGTTGCTGATCGAGGATCGCATTAGATTCAAGGCAGCTTGCCTTATCTTTAAATGTGTTAATGGCATTGCCCCTCAATACTTGAGGGACCGGATTCATCCATACCAGCCCGCCAGACAGCTGCGCTCTAGCGACTGTTATCTTCTATCAATACCGCACTCAGTGTACAAGTCCCGGGGAGATAGAAGATTCTCGGTATTTGGTCCAAAACTATGCAATTCTCTACCACTAGAACTGAGGAGCCTTAGTTCACTCTACCAATTCCGTAGAGCATTAAAAATGTTCTTGTTTAAATAGTGTTCTTCTATAGCCTGGTGGTACTGTATTTGGGTCTAGCTATGTTTTGTTTGAATCATGTTTTCATCAGCGCCATTATACGGTTTGGCCCGTTTTGTGCACATTACAAATTCCAAAATAAGCAAGCAATTAAGCAAAAAAAGGGGATCTCTAGGCAGAGACACCTGTGGCCCCTGCATACCATGAAACTGGCATTAGCCAGTTGTAACACAATTGAGCATTCATACCTGAGTAAGATTGGGCAAGGGCTTTTAACAAGGCTCCCTCGGGCGATTACACCTGATTCAGCACACTGGAGAGGGTATGAATGCTATTAGCACCTCGGGTTTCCAATCCGGTAAACCGGAGTGCTGAGAGCATTCCATGCCAAATCATGACAATGTTTTATGTGCTATGCCTGCGCTCTCAGAGGCGCCTATGCCAAATCATGACAATATTTTATGTGCTATGCCTGCGCTCTCAGAGACGCCCATGCCAAATCATGACAATGTTTTATGTGCTATGCCTGCGCTCTCAGAGGCGCCCATGCCAAATCATGAAAATATTTTATGTGCTATGCCTGCGCTCTCAGAGCTGCCCATGCCAAATCATGACAATGTTTTATGTGCTATGCCTGCGCTTTCCGAGGCGCCCATGCCAATTCATGATAATGTTATATGTGCTATGCCTGCGCACTCTGGGCTGCCCATGCCATCACATACCGCCTGTGTTGATAATGCCTGGTACTCCCTGCCGGTGCCATCTACCACGCCCGCCCTCCTACCTGCTCCCATACCCCTAATGATCCACACTCTTAGCTGTGCTCTCATTAATGCACGCTCAGTACCTGCCCAATGCCCTAGACATCAATGACCTCATCATCAACGATAACCTCGTCCCATAGGACTCCACGGGAATGGGGGCCGTGGAAACACTGTCACCATGCGGTAATGGTGCCAGTGTTTCCACGTCTGTCTGCGGCCGGTGGCGTTAAATCCGGACCTGCTATCTTGTAATGAGGGCCAGTGACTTTCAATGAGAACAAATGTGTATAGTTGATTCAAAACAACTTTACAACTCCATAATTGTGTAACCATTTTTCGGGTTTATTCAATTGCAGCTCAATGCGTTTTGAGAGAAATGTCCCTTCATCAGGAGCAATGTAATCAACTGAAATAGTATCTCAATTGAATCGGATCTGGGCTTCAATAAAATGTAGGGAGAACTCCTCATCATTTGTGCATATAGTTTAAGCGGTGACAGAACCAGTCAATGTATCTCTTCCACAACAAGTAGTCAAGAAAGCAGACAAAGTAATGTGTTGCAATATGTCCTCAAGTGGGATCATAGAAGGCCCAGGAACAGCAGGAGGAACATGCAGAGCCAGTGTAAAAAACAGAATATATGTACATATTCATATATTACACGGCCTGCGGTAGCGGCCGTGTAGTTATGGTTAAGTTGCTAAATATATATATGGGATACATTACTCACCGTAATCGTATTTCTGATGCTTTTATCTGCTTAGATTCACATGCTGTGCATAGGCCGACATCTAGTGGAAGCTGTGGAGTATTACAGTTTGTTTTTCGAAACTCGAAAATGGGCGTCGACCTAGGGCGTGCCAGTAATACTATCCCTAGTGTGACGTCCACTGTACCCATGATCCCTCACGCGTGTAGGACCCTCAGATTGTATTTTTTCTGACATGAGGTAGCATGAGGAGTAGCGTGAGTACAGAGTATCCAAGCAGATAGATAGATAAGACTACAAGCATCCATGCGCCTTCTCTCAGAGGGGAGGAAGGGCGGGCGCATGTGAATCTAAGCAGATACAAGCATCAGAAATACGATTACGGTGAGTAATGTATCCCTTCTGAGGCTTGTGGAATCTGCTTAGATCACATGCTGTGCACAGATTAGAGAGCAGTGTTAGAAGAAGGTGGTGGGATGTGAGAAGGGTCATGAGCGAACAGATGTCTTAGAACTGCTTGTCCCACTTGAGTATCTGTCTTGGAATGAGTGTCAATGCAGTAGTGCTGAGTAGAAGTGTGAATAGAGCTCCATGTAGCTGCTTTGCAAATGGTGTCAAGGGGTACATTTGCAATGAAAGCCAGAGTGGTCCAGTACCTCGTGTAGAGTGGGCCCTTGGCGTAAAAGGCAGCGTCTTTTCTGAAAGGGAGTAACACAGCTGGATACATTTGACTATCCAATTTGAGATGGCACCTTTAGAGATGCGATCTCCTTCTCTGCCTGAAGCTACGGAGGCGAACAGTTGGTCTGTCTTTCTTAGCGGTCTGGTCTTGTCTACGTAGTAGAGGACCGCTCTTCGCACATCTAGTGTGTGTAGTTTCACCTCAGCAGAGCTTTTGGGTTCTTGGAAGAAGGCCGGTAGCTCAATGGACTGGTTAACATGGAATTGAACTTGGGTGAGAACCTAGGGTAAGTTTGTAGAACCAGTTTATCCTTATGAACCGTAAAGAAAGGATCCTGCACTGACAGAGCCTGAATTTCACTGACCCTTCTTATGGATGTAATGTCTACTAAGAAGGCAGTCTTGTAAGTCAGTTGTTTGAGACTAGCTTTATGCATGGGTTCGAAGGGGGGGCCCATGAGTTTAGCAAGCACCACATTAAGGTCCCACCCTGGTGGTGGGTTAGAAATTGGAGCGTGGAGTGTCTTCACTCTCTTCCATAAAGGCTTTGACAACTGGCACCTTCCACCATGAAACTTTGTTATGGGAGGTGGTGTAGGCTGACAGCGCTGCCAGGTGTACTTTGAGTGAATTAAATACCAATCCTGCATCCAGCAGGTGGAGCATGTAGGTAACAATATTGGAAGGAGTGCAATCAACTGGGTTGATCTGTTTATTCTAGCACCAAATAACACATCTTTTCCACTTGTCAAAGTAACAGTGTCTTGTGTTTGGTTTCCTTGATTCTTTTAGGATATCCATGCATCTCTGTGGTAGATTGAGATGGCCAAACTCTATGATTTCAGGAGACATGCTGCCAAGTTCATCGAGTTGGCATGAGGATGCACTGTTTGTCCTTCGTGCTGGGATAGTAGGATGTGCCAGCACGGGAGTCTTATGGGTTTGCACACTGCCAGTTTGCGCAGGTGCGGGAACCACGGTTGTCTCGCCCACATGGGAGCAACTAGGATGAGCGTCATCGATTCCCTGTGCATCTTGTTGACCACCTTCCTCATCAGAGGGGTTGGTGGAAAAGCGTAGGCAAACATCCCCGACCAGTTCATCCACAGAGCGTTCCCCATGGAGCCAGGCTGGGGGAACCTGGATGCGAATCCTGGGCATTGTCTGTTTTCGCTTGTGGCAAATAGGTAGGAAACCCCACTGTGAGAAGAGGTCTCTCACGACTTCTTCGTGTAGACGCCATTTGTGTTCCTCTGGAAGGGGGTCTCTGCTCAAAGCGTCCGCTAGTGAATTGAGATCCCCTGAAGCATGTTGAGATGACAGGTAAATGTTCCGTCTGAGTGCCTGTTAGGCAGAAACCTGTGCAGTTCCCTCTGGGACCACTGCAAAAGATTTAGGACTACAGGTGTTTGGCAGTAAACCCACTTGGTAGCAGTCTGTACCACACAGATTCACTTGGTAGCTGTGGCTGAGCAGTCAGACTTCCCTCAAGAAGAGTTAGGCAGTATACAAAGTATTCACAATAGGTCAAGAGAATACAGTAGAACAAGTAAACACTGACCAGGGCTTGGTGTAAAAGAGATATGACAATGCATTACTTACCGTAAAAGCATTTCTGCTTAGATTCACATGCTGTGCATAGTCCGACATCCAGTGGTCACTGCGGAGTATTGCATTTTGTTTTTCGTAGTCGAAAAGGGGACGTCGACAAGGCGTGTCTAACACTATCCCTATAGTGACGTGCGTTGTATCCACAATCCCTCACGTGTCGAGGTCCCTCTGTTTGTATTTTTTCTGCCCTGAGGGAGCCTTCTATACGTGAGTGAGTACAGAAAAGAGAGAGAGATGTAGAAAGGTGTCTATGTTCCTTCCATCCGAGCGGGGAGGAAGGGTGGGCGCATGTGAATCTAAGCAGATAAAACCATCAGAAATGCTTTTACGGTAAGTAATGCATTGTCTTCTGATGTTTGTTAATCTGCTTAGAATCACATGCTGTGCATAGACTAGCGAGCAGTACCCGGAGTTGGCGGTGGGTTATGAGAAGGAACAGTAGAGAAAAGATGTCTTAATACTGCCTGTCCCACCTGGGAGTCAGATCTAGAGTGTGCATCTAGACAGTAGTGTTTTGTAAAGGTGTGCACAGAACTCCAGGTTGCCGCTTTGCAGATGGACTCAAGGGGAACATTTGCAATGAATGCTATGGATGCCCCAGTGCCTCGAGTAGAAAGTGCTCTTGGCTTGAAGGGTAGTTCTCTCTTAGCAAGAGTGTAACAGAGAGTGATGCATTGAACAATCCATCTAGATATAGTGGGTTTTGAAACTGCATCTCCTTCTCTTCCTGCTGCCACTGAGACAAAGAACTGATTAGTCTTTCTCAGTGGTCTGGTTCTTTCCATGTAGAACATGACAGCTCTGCGCACATCAAGTGTATGCAGACTTTTTTCTCCTGAATTTGAAGGGTTTTGAAAGAACGTTGGTAGTTCTATTGACTGGTTTACATGGAATTTTGAGATGAATTTCGGTGCAAACCTTGGGTGCCTGCGTAGAACCACTTTATCTTTGTGAACTGCTACAAAGGGGTCTAAAACAGAAAGAGCCTGTAGTTCACTTACTCTCCTAATGGAGGTGATAGCTATTAGGAAAGCGGTCTTAAGAGTGAGGTCTTTAAGAGTTGCTTTGTGCATGGGTTCAAAGGGTGAGCCCATGAGTTTGGTAAGTACCACATTCAGGTCCCAGCCGGGAGCTGGGTTTGCTATCGGATGGTGTATTCTCTTTACTCCCTCCATGAAGGCTTTGATAACTGGGACTTTCCACCACAACACTTTAAGCTGGGAAGTGGTGTATGCAGAAAGTGCCGCTAGGTGGACTTTAATGGAATTGAACACTAGACCTGAGTCCAGTAAATGGGTCAGGTACAGGACAATGTGCGTGGGGGAGCAGTCAACTGGGTCGATGCTTCTTCCTCTACACCAGATGACAAATCTCTTCCATTTGCTAGAATAACAGTGACGAGTGTTAGGCTTTCTAGCCTCCCTGAGGATGTTCATGCATCTCTGCGGGAGTTGTAAGTGTCCAAATTCTATGATCTCAGGAGCCAGGCTGCTAAATTCATGGTCTGAGGGCATGGATGCAGTGTCCTGCCCTTGTCCTGTGACAGCATGTTGTGCGGCCAGGGAAGTTTCACTTGGGGAGATAGAGACATCTCCATCAAGTGAGCGAACCATGGCTGCCGGGCCCACATAGGGGCCACTAGTATCATGGTAACTTGTTCCTGGTGCATCTTGTGCACAATCTTGTTGAGAAGGGGAGTCGGGGGAAAGGCGTAAGCAAATTTCCCTGACCATGGAATCGATAGACCGTTCCCCTTGGATTGGTTCTGGGGGTACCCGGAGGTGTATTCTTGGCATTGTGAGTTCTCCAGAGTTGCGAACAGGTCTATTTCTGGGAATCCCCATTGTGTGAAGATGTCGAAGACGATGTCTTCGTGTAACCGCCATTCGTACAGAGGGAAGTCTCTGCTGAGTTCGTCTGCTAGCAGATTGAGGTCCCCTGGTACATGTTGCGACAGTAGGAACATGTTGTGTTTGAGAGCCCACTTCCAGATATTCTGGGACAGCTTGGACAGTCCTGGAGAGTGGGTGCCCCCTTGCTTGTTGAGGTAGTGCATGGCTGTGGTGCTGTCCGTAAGGACCATCACTGTCTTCCCTTGTAGGTGTTCCTGGAAGGCTTTTAGTGCCTTGAACACGGCCAGTAGCTCCAGTAGGTTTATTTGCTTGGATGCTACGCTCGGAGACCACACTCCATGAGCAGTCTGATGGGATAGGTGAGCCCCCCATCCTGTGAGGGATGCGTCTGTGGTTAGAGTGGCTTCCACTGCGGGTGTGGCAAAGGGTTTCCCTCTTACCAGGTTTTCCTTTGTCCACCACCGTAGCGAGAGAACCAAGGCCTGCGAGACCACCACTAGATCGTCCCATTGTCCGCTGGCCTGACACCACTGGCTGTTGAGCCACTCTTGCATTGGGCGCATGTGCAGGCGCGCGTGAGGTACCAAATAGATACATGACGCCATCATTCCTAGCAAGCGCATCGCTTTGCGCACCGTCACCTCCCGACCTGCCACATATTGGGGGATCTGAAACAGCATGTTTTGGACCCTCTCGTTGGAGGGGAAGACGAGGCCGTCCTTTGTTCGAATTAGAGCCCCTAGGAATTGTTTGACTTGGCTGGGGTCTAAGCTGGACTTCTTCTCGTTGATGGAGAAGCCCAGTTGGAACAAAAGGTCTACAGTCTTTTGGGTGTTTGAGAAGCATGTCTCGTAAGAATCCCATGTTATGAGCCAGTCGTCGAGGTAAGGGTATACCGGGATGGATAACCTTCGCAGGTGGGCCGCTGCCACTGCCAGTACTTTCGTGAATACCCTTGATGCAGATGCTATGCCGAAGGGTAGTACTCTGAACTGGTAGTGTTTGCCCTCTATCATGAACCTGAGGTATTTTCTGTGTGCTGGCAACATTAAAATATGAAAGTATGCATCTTTCATGCCCAGTGTTGTCATGTAATCTCCCTGTGATAGCAGTGGGATCACTTCCTGTAAGGTCACCATACGAAACTTTTGGGGTTTGACAAACTTGTTCGTTGGGCGCAGATCTAATACAGGGCGCATGGTTAGATCCTTTTTGGGTACAAGGAAGTACACTGAATAAATACCTTCCGTTACCTGAGATAGAGGCACGACCGCTATAGCTCCTTTTTCCAGTAGCTGGTCCACTTCTTGGAGAAGGATGGCGAGGTGTTCTGGTGTCATGCGTCGTCCCTTCGGGGGTCTGTATGTTGGGGAACTGTTGAACTCTATACAGTAGCCGCGGGCTACGGTGGATAGTACCCAGCGGTCTGATGTTATTCCCTCCCATGCTGGAAGAAAGGATGTTAACCGGCCCCCGACCGGCGATGCATGGGAGGGGACCCGAATCTTCGCGTCACTTGGTGTTGTTGGTGGCTTGGGAGCCTCTAGGGGTGGAACCCCGGCCTCTCCCCTTGCCACGGCGTTGACCTCTCTGATTGTACTGGCCACTATTATTTTGGTAGTTGTTGGCAGAATATTGAAGTTGTTGATTCTGTTGCTGGTGTTGGCCACGAAAAGAACGCTTGTTGCCAAATCCCCGCCTGTTAGGGGGCTTTGAGATTTGGTCCAAGGTCTTTATGGTATCAAATTCTTTTTTCGCATTTTCCAGTGCGTCATCCACTGCCTTTCCAAAGAGGTTAGACTCTTCAATAGGCTTGTTAATGAGCGCTGATTGCGTTTCCGCCTTAAACCCGGAATTGCGAAGCCAGACCTGGCGCTTCAGCAGAATTCCCTGTACCAAAGAGCGGCCAGCTGTTTCCGCTGCATCAAGGGTATTCTTAACGATGCACTGGTTGACCAGAGACCCTTCATTAACTGTAGCCAGCAATCTAGTTTTAGGGGTTCAGGGACTTCCTCGATGTCCTGCTTAAGCTTTCCCCATTGCGCATCAGCTTAGCTTGCCAGCAATGTGTTATTATTGGCAATTCTAGTTGAGAACGCTGCCGAGGTGGTCATTCTTTTGGCTAGGGCATGAAGCTTTTTCCCCTCTTTATCCGGGGGTGCCTCGCTGGTAGACAGTGGAACCCCAGCCCTTTTCCTATTGTTAGTCACCACTAAGGAGTCCGGGATTGAATGACCCTTAATATATAGTGTGTCTGATTGAGAGGGTGAGAACAATTTTTCGATTCTTGGATTAACCCCTCTTACTAGTGCAGGGGTGGCCAGTGAAGGGTTGATTTGTCTCTTAACAGAGGCAAGTATTGGAATTGTTTGGCTGGTGGGGGCTTTTTCTTTGATAATCCTTTCCACGAAGTCAGTGTCTGGGGTGACCTCCCCAGTTTCGACCTCAAAATGTGCTGCTGCCTTCCTCAGCAGCGCGTTAAAGGTGGGCTGATCGTCAACAGGCGAAGGGTTCCTAACTGGTGTGGTCTGAGGAGACCTGATGTCTATAATGTCTGGCTCTGTAGACCCTGATGGTGACTGCCAGGGATTTGGGTCACCCTCACCTGGGTCTTCTTCACTTATGTTAGTGTCCTCATGGAAGCCTTCTCCCTCTTGTTGGTTTTCATCATTAATGAACTCCTCTCCTTCCTGGAAGTGAGTGTCCTCTTCGGTGAGGTCGTAAGAGTTCATATCCTCCTGAAAGGGGTTATAGAACAACTTCGGGTATTTAGCCCTTGGACTTTCTAGGAGTACCTCCCTAGGTCTTTTAGGTGTCCTATTTTCTGGAATGGCCATGAATCTGTCTAACTTGTCCATAAAGGACTGGAACTTCTCTAAGGTCCACTGAGGTAGGCCAGAGCAGTCTGGGAGTAAAAAAGGAGTTTCTTCTCCTTGTATTCGCCTAGATCTGTCCCATAGCGTCAAAGATAAGGTGCTTTCGCCTTCTGAGAAGTGTTCTGGCAGGCTAGGGCTTTCCGTCGACGGTGGGAGCTGTCCCAGCCTACTTTCCGGCACCTTCGGCGTTTCTTTGGCCTTGTGCGTGGTTTTCAGCGTGTCACTTGTCGTCCGTCTCTGGCCGTCCTTAGAAGATATACGCATGAGGCTTTCAGCGATCATTCTGTCTGCCGAGGGATCGCTCGCCGTCGCGCTAGGTACCGTCGAGGCTTTACTGGCAACGTGCGCACTCTTACGAGGCGCGTCGCCGCCTGAGGGTTTGGGGTTAGCGCCCTTATTTCCAGAGTGCCCGGTCACCTGTCGCGGGAGCGGTGGCGGGGAGGGCTGGCGACCCTTACGGTCGGCGGAAGACGCCGGTGGGCCCGGCGCCTCCGTTGGCGCTATGGCTGCCTTCGTCTTCGACGAATGCGTGCCGTGGGGTATGTGTTTATAAGATTTCTTGTGTGCGTCCTTGTCGCCGGGGTGTTCATCCCCATAAGATGTGCGTGAGCCAGGCTTGTCGGGGCCGGGGACGGACGAAGAGGAGCGAGAACGCTCCCTCGAGAGGTCTACAACCTCCGTTACGGAGGCCGTGTAATCACTGTCCTCGTCACATTCGGCGGCGGCGGCAGCGGGCGAGGAATCTGACCTAGACATGGCGTAGGCCGCCCACCTTTTGACCCTGCGGTCCTTTATCGTTTTGGGCTTAAGTAACTTACAGGCCGCACAGCCGTCCTCCTTGTGATCGAGGGGCAAGCAACGGTTGCACCGTTTGTGCTTGTCCTTCCAGGTATATTTGCCTTTGCAAAGTGGGCAAAACCTAAAGGGCGTCCTCTCCATAGCTGAGGGCAAGAAGTGTGATTACGACCTCGAAAGAGAGGGAGGCGAAAGAGAAAGGCATTCTCGGAGTGAAAAGAAAAGATCACACAACCCCACTCTCCCTACTGTGTAAGGCCGGCGAGGCCAGGCCACGTGTTCGGCGACGCCAAAGGATCTCCTCCGCTCGTCCTTCCGTCGAAGATCTTGCTCGGCGGAGAAACAGCTTGCAGCTTCGTCGAGGGAGGGATCTATGTGTTAGATATTAATAATAATAAACGACCAAGGGTCGAAGAAATGATTTTACAATGTCTCTCGAGGAGCTCCGCATAGAGGCGACCAATAACTGGGCGAAAAAAACAATCTGAGGGACCTCGACGCGTGAGGGATTGTGGGTACAACGCACGTCACTATAGGGATAGTGTTACAGACACGCCTTGTCAACGTCCCCTTTTCGACTACGAAAAACAAAATGCAATACTCCGCAGTGACCACTGGATGTCGGACTATGCACAGCATGTAATTCTAAGCAGATTAACAAACATCAGAAAATTATTTATTTAAAACCACATCTAGAAAAACACACAGGCACTAATAGTAAGCAATTCAAAAACACGGTCACTAAAAGATATACACTCCCTTAAAAGAATATTAGACAAGTCTTAAGTAAAGCCCCACTTATTTTCAGACAGCGGTGAGAGCTTAACATAGATGGCACTCTAATAATTCGTTTTAAAAAGGGAGAGAAGAGCAGAGAATAAATTGAAACAGATCCCAACACTTTTTCACAAACACACAAGAGAGAAAGGCAAAGTAGCACCGTGAATTCAGAGTCAATAGGCTGGATCCGCTTTAAGAAGATCAAAACGAAATGTGTCCAAGGTCACACGGTTGCAGTGCACAAAAGTCTTGTAACCATTCAAAAAGGAGTTGGACCAAGGAAAGGGACCAGTTAGAGGGTCAAGGCGGCCAGCCCAGTCCAGAAGGTTAAGGAGTTATTATTACCTTGTTGTAATCTTTAGAAAGGGAGGCCTGGCGGACACGGTACCTTAAAGTGGTGAGAATGCTCCAGCGGGGCAGTTGTTCCTGGCAGCGGATACAAGTCGGTGCTTCGTCCGGGGGAAGAGAGGATCTCATCGTGGAGGAAGACAGGAGTCCGTTGCACTGCCAGGGAAGAAACCAGCCGCAGAGTTTCTCAGGTACAAGGAGCGGTCCGGTGATTCGCGGTTCAGTGGTGAGTGGCTATCCGGCTGCGGGGTGCTTGGCACGGGCAGTACGACCACAAACCGGGCTGGGGTGCGAAGAAAGAAAGGTAAACTGGTTGTGCCCACCAGTCAGGGGAAGAAGCCTCTCCAGCCGGGAGATCTTCTCTGTTGTCGGGAAGTGGTGAGTCGGTTCTGCAGGGCTCCACCGGTGGTGTCGTCGTGGTAGGTCGGCTCAGCTTCTCCCTCGTCGGATTCTTAGGTCCTGTGGCGACTTCTGAAGTTCCAGTCCCCAAAGCCCTGCTTTTATGCAGAAAACCCCCATTCACTCAGCCTAGCTATCATTCAAACGTGCTAAGTGGTGAGCCGGCCGGCTCACCACTTGGGCCAATCACACAAGAGTGCGACCTGAGTTACCAAGGTAACTTGGTCCAGGGTGCCTAAACCCCCTCCCACATCCCCTGTGGTACCCTGACAGAGTGGCACCACTTTTGGAGGCTTCTGTGGAGAAGCCCGCCAAAAAGTGGAACAAAGGGCTTGACTTGGGTTGGAGTCACAGAAGAGAACACAAACGCCATTTTAGAATTGAGTCTTGGCAAAAAATACCAACCGGAGAATTAATATTAATTAAATAAACCGGCGGTATGTTCGAGGCTATGAGAATTAAATAATTAAAGTTGGTAGCATCGAACAATGGGAAAATCCCATAGGAAAATATTCGCGGTCGAATATAAAAAGTAGTTTCCACTGCCACCATTCAAAACTCGATCAGGGGGGACGGAGACGTGCCCCCTCGACTAACAGACCCCGGGGCAACCGAATTGCCCCGACCAGTACGTCCACAATATGATGGTTTGTACTGGTTCCTGTTAATAATTTGGGACTAGTAAAGCCAATGGTGACTTTACATGCCCTGGGAGACAGTAGTCAGTCCCAGGGTATGGAGTCTATGGTGGGGTGTCACTATGACACCCCGGTGTTACTGCACGGAGGGTGCTGTGTAACACACATAGGAAAAACACATGAGACCCTATGGAGTAAAGGAACCCATAGCCCATAAAACACATTACCAATCAAAGGAATACCATTAATCATGTCCAAGAGTGGGAGAAAAAGAGTCTCACTCTTGGCAGGAGGAAAAAAAACAAACTCCAGAAATCCAGCAAAGCTGCTGGGGGACTCACTAGGTTAGGAAATTCAGCCTAAAGAGAGAATTCTCCCTAACAGTGCCCATATCAAAATTTTTGGGGCAAGCCTGGACAGATTTGGCGAACGAGTGCTCCCTTGTTTTTTTATGTAAAACATCACCGTTTTGCTGTCCGTTAGGATCTGCACTGACAGGTTCGATAGGTGGGGTTTGAACGCTCGAAGCGCTCTGAAGACTGCCAGGAGTTCTAGCAGGTTGATGTCATTCTTGGCCACTTTGTGAGACCAGAGACCCTGAGCTGTGTGGTGAAGGAGGTGTGCTCCCCACCCTGACAGGGACGCGTCTGTAGTGACTACAGCCTGTATTTCTGGATCGTAAAAGGGTTTCTCCTTTGACAGGTTCTCTCTTGTCCACCAGCGAAGACTCTGTACTAGTGTTGGCGAAACGACCACTAGATCGTCCCACTGACCACTTGCCTGAGACCACTGTTTCGCCAACCATTCCTGCATGGGTCGCAAGCGCAGGCGCGCGTGGGGAACCAGGTAAATACATGACGCCATCATGCCGAGCAAACACATCGCTTTGCGAACCCTTATCTGACGACCGGACTGATATTGTGGAATTTGCAGTAATAGATTCCGAATTCTTTCCTCTGATGGAAAGACCAACCCTTCTTGAGTGTTTAGGACAGCTCCTAGGAACTGTTTGGAGGTGCTTGGCTCCAGGCTTGATTTTTTCTCGTTGACTGAGAAGCCCAATTCGAAGAGGAGGTCGATCGTTCTTTGGATGTTGGATCTTCAAATTACTGGGGTGTCCCCCGTGATGAGCCAGTTGTCCAGGTAAGGGTACACTGGGATTGCCTCCCTGTGTAGGAGCGCCGCCAGCACCGCCAGTACCTTGGTGAATACCCTTGGAGCCGAGGCTATACCGAAGGGCAGCACCTTGAATTGGTAGTGCTGACTGTCCAGCTTGAGGAGCAAGAATCTTCTGTGCGCTGGGAACATGGAAATATGAAAATAGGCATCTTTCATGTCCTATGTTGTCATCTAATCTCCCTTTCTTAGTAGGGGGATTACTTCTTGGAGGGTAGTCATGCAAAATTTTTGGGGCTTGACATACTTGTTTGCAGGGCGTAAGTCTAATACTGGTCGCATTGTTAGATCCTTTTTTGGCACAAGGAAGTAAGTTGAATAGATACCCTTGTTTATCTGGTTGCCCGGGACGAGTTCTATCGCGTCCTTTGCAAGAAGAATGACAATCTCCTCGAGGAGGATTCTTTGGTGCTCCATGGAGTGTATTTTCTGTCTTGGAGGATGGTCGCGGGGGCGCTCCAACAGTTCAATGCAGCATCCCGCGGACACTGTGGACAGCACCCATCTGTCCGATGTGATCCCTTCCCATGCGTGGGTGAAGCTGGAAATGCGCCCTCCTACTGGGGATGCATGGGAAGGGACCCTGAGCGGAGCATCACTGTTTGTTGGGAGGCATACCGCGTCTACCTGGGCTGCCGCCCTCCCTCTATCACGGCCCCTTTTCTGACCTCTGGCGAAATTCTGGGTAGCCTGTTGGTTGCCTCCCCACGATATACCTTGCCCTTGGGAGTAATTGGACCCTCTCTGGGAATTTTGGCCGCGGGAGCGACGGAAATTATTATTCCCTCATTGGTTCGTGGGTTTATTGGTTAGCTGTCCAAGTGCCTCTTCCATCGCTTTCCCAAACAAGACATTTGGTTCCACCGGCATGTCGATTAGAGTGGCTTGTGTTTCGGGTTTGAACCCCGACTGGTTTAGCCAAGCGTGTCTCTTGATGACTGTGCTCTCTGCGATGAGCCGGCCTGCATTGTCTGCTGCGTCAAAAGTCGCCTTGAGAATGCATCCGGACACTGATCTCCCCTCTGACGCAATCTGGGCCAACTGGCCCTTTAGAGGTTCAGGTGCGGAGGCAATGAGGGCAGCTACCTGTTCCCATTGGTGACAATTGTAACTTGCTGTCATACACACCGTTTCAGGTCCACATTGTTCCAATTTCCGCACCTCACTTTCTGCGCCTTCGCCCCCTCTTACCCAGCAGCAGCATGGTGATCAAATTGGGCACGTCCGGAGAAAGGTGGGCCGGGACGGCCGCCCAAGGTCGTTACGACCGTTTCTTCATTGGCAGTTGCCATGGTGCTGCACAACGTTGTATCGGGGCCACCGGCTCAGCCTGTTTCCGCGTCACGTGATTGGGAAGAGACGATCACATGCTGTTTACTCGGAACACGTGACGCGGAAACGGCAGGAGAAACGTGTCACGTGACATCTGTCACCTGATTCATCGGTGCGTCTATTGCAAGCTGTTACTGTCCTCAGGGCAGATATGGCTGCTGCTACAATGGCGATCCATCATCGCCTCGATTCCTTGCAGAGCGCACGCCACCCCTTACCAGCAGATTCTGAATTCGGGGATACCACATCCCAAACTCCAGGGCCCTCAAATGCATCTCCAGCCCCCGTCCCAGTTGTAATTCCTACCCCTTTTCCTTTAGCAGCCCCTGAAAGATACCACAGGGACCCCAGGAAGTACTGCACTTTTTTGAATCAGTGTAAACTCCACTTCCTCTGCCGACCCCAAGCATTCCCTGATTTGACTACCAAGGCTGCTTTCTTGTTATCCCACTTGTCTGGCGTTGCAGCAACCTGGGCAAACCCATTGTTAGAAGACGATCATCCAGCACTCTACGACTTTGACCTATTAGTTGGCGAGATGTCCAAGGTGTTTGACACTAGGTGTAAGGCCCAGTCCCGGGATATGTAACTGCTTGATCTCACTCAGGGGCCACTGGTTGCTTTATTGATATTACACTGGCCAATAGGCTTAACTTGCCTCTGATCACCAAGAAATACCCTGAACCGGTGCAAGCTGTCGATGGGTCCTCCCTCACTTCTGGCCCAATCAAGCAACAAACCGCTCCTCTTGAAGTAGTCATACAGGATATCTATAGGGAAACACTTTCCTTCGACCTCATCTCCACACCTCAGTTCGGGGTCATTTTGGGTATACCCTGGTTGCGACAACATAACGCTTTGATCAATTGGGGCACCGGGCAGGTTCTTTTTGAATCAGATATATGCCAACATTATTGTCTTGTGGAACCTGAGGGAGTGCCTACCCCAGCACGAGCACTTGGGGCAGTTGCTCTTCTGGCAATGAGGACAATGAGCCGATTACTGCCCCACATACAGTAGGTGCGGTCCTAGCTGGCATCCCTACGGTTTACCATGACTTCCGAGCCGTGTTTGACAAAGGATCGGCAGAGGGTCTGCCTCCGCACAGGCCATATGATTGTCCCATAGACCTGGTACCCGATGCCCCAATACCAAAAGGCCGGATTTATTCCTTATCACCATCCGAAGAGCAATCTCTAAAGGAATATATACAACAAGCCTTACATTTGGGCAACATACGACCCTCAACCTCACCTGCAGCAAGCCCTATATTTTTGTCCCGAAAAAGGAAGGAGACCTCCGCCCTTGTGTGGACTACAGACGTCTGAATGCCATTACGGTAAATAACTGCTACCCTATCCCCCTCATTTCCACGCTCCTAGACAGGCTGACTCATGCTTCTATATACACCAAATTGGACCTCAGGGGGGCGTATAACTTGATCCGTATCCGTGAAGGGGATGAGTGGAAGACAGCATTCTGCACCCGACAGGGCGTGTACGAATATACAGTGATGCCCTTCGGGTTATGTAATGCACCAGCCACATTTCAACGTTTTATGAACGATGTGTTCAGCGATTTCTTGGACACCTATTTCGTGATCTACTTGGACGATATCCTAGTGTTTTCCTCTTCACTGGAAGAACAAGTCAACCACGTCAGAGAAGTGGTATCCCGTTTGAGTAGGAACGCCCTGTTTGCCCAACCGGAAAAGTGTCACTTCCATACTAAGGAAGTAGAATTCCTAGGTTTCCACATCTCCCCAGGTGGACTGGCCATGAACCAGTCCAAGATCCGTGCTATTACGGACTGGTCAGTCCCGGTGAACCTTAAGACCTTACAGTCCTTTCTCGGATTCGCCAACTTTTATCGGCGCTTTATTCCAGGATTCTCTTCCATCGTTGCTCCGTTAACGGCCTTAACCAGCTCTCACGTCCCTTTACAGTGGGCTGCCGAACAACAGGCGGCATTTGAGTCGCTCAAAACCTCTTTCACCACGGCTCCGGTCCTCCAACACCCAGACTCGGAACTCCCTTTTGTAGTGGAAGCAGACGCTTCATCTTTCGCTTTGGGGGCTGTTCTTTCCCAACCATGCCCAACAACTGGTCACTCACACCCAGTGGCATATCACTCACGTAAATTCACATCCACAGAGACACACTACACGGCCACTGAAAAAGAGCTCATTGCTATTAAGGACGCATTTCAAATCTGGAGGCATCACCTCCTGGGGGCTAAGCACCAAACAGTTGTATACACTGACCACAGGAATCTGCAGGATCTTGCTTACCTTAAATGCTTCAATAGCCGACAAGTACGTTGGCATCTATTTTTTGGGGCCTATGATTTCTTGATCAAACATAGACCGGGTGTGGTCCACGGGAAGGCGGACGCACTATCCCGTTCTCCTGGGGGGGGGGGGGGGGTGTCCTTCCCATCCTTTCCAAATACAGTACTCGATCAAAGCCATGTAGTTTGTATTTGTACACCTACACAGCCCATGCTGTCAGACATACGCCATTGGGTCACTCAACACCCATACACACTATCCGAGTGGGATCCTGTCTACCATGATGGGCTGCCATTTGTACAAGGAAAACTAGTCCTGCCCACGAAATTTAGCACTAGAGTGGTCACACGACGCCGCCATCAACGAGCATCCGGGTCAACAACGTACTCTAGATTTACTAGATTTACTAAAACGTTGGTGCTGGTGGCTGTCGATGAGACGCTACATGGAGAACTATGTGAGCACGTGTTCGGTGTGCGCTCAGTGCAAATCACGAAGGGGCCGTCCGTTAGGATTACGCCAGCCATTACCGGTGCCCCCGAAACCTTGGCATACCGTCACAATGGATTTGATAACCGATTTACCCCGAATACAAGGTTATGATATCGTCTGGGTAGTGGTGGACTCTTATACTAAGATGGCTCGCTTTATCCCTTGTGCAGGTATCCCTTCTGCCCCTAATCTGGCCAAGCTGTTTTTCAAGTCAGTCTTTTGTCTGTTTGGGCTACCAACGGTCCTAGTGTCTGACAGGGGATCACAGTTCACGTCCCGTTTCTGGCAGGCCCTTACTAAACTGCTCGGTATAGAGGCCTGGTTCTCCTCCGCTTACCACCCGGAGACCGATGGACAGACAGAAAGGGTAAATCAGGCCTTGGAGCAATATTTACGTTGTCTGTCCCTCCAGTACCAACAGTCATGGCTCAGTTTACTTTACCTCGCTGAGTTCGCTTATAACAACGCCCGGCATTCCTCCACTGGCTTCTCACCATCCTTCTCCCTCTATGGCCAACATCGCGGACCCTTCAATTCCCTGATTTGAAGTCGTCCAGTACTCCTGCTGCCACTGCTTGTGCCCGCGATCTTGTCACGATCGATGCCCAGACCATCGCCCATCTGCGGGAGGCCCAGTCATCCATGAAGGCAACTGCAGATAGGAAGCGGGTGGAGGCTCCTGGGTACCACATAGGGGATCGTGTTTGGATGTCTACTCGCCACTTGCATATACCTGGCTGCCGCAAACTCCTCCCCAGGTTTGTTGGTCCGTACCGGATTTCTAAAGTCCTGAATCCTGTGGCCTATCGCCTTTCGGTCCCTTCTGCCTGGCGCATTCACCCTGTGTTCCACACCTGTTTGCTCAAGCCTTGTCCTGACCCTACCCGCATTGTTTCTCCCCCGGCCCCTGTTCCTGTTGTGTCCCCTGAGGTTTTCGAGATTGGTGTTATTCTGGGGTCCCGCTTCCTTAGGGAGCGGTTGCAGTACCTTGTGGACTGGTTGGGTTACGGTCCTGAGGACCGGTCATGGGTTCACGTTCGTGATGTCCATGCCCCTCGCTTGGTTGCCCGTTTCCACTGGGATCACCCGTCCAGCCCACGGGGTCGTGGGCCTTTGGGGGGGGGCTCTGTCATACACACCGTTTCAGGTCCACATTGTTCCAATGTCCGCACCTCACTTTCTGCCCCTTCGCCCCATCTTACCCGGCAGCAGAATGGGGATCAAATTGGGCACGTCCGGAGAAAGGCAGGCCGGGACGGCCGCCCAAGGTCGTTACGATCGTTTCTTCATTGGCAGTTGCCATGGCGCTGCACAACGTTGTATCGGGGCCGCCGGCTCAGCCTGCTTCCGCGTCACGTGATCGGGAAGAGATGATCACATGATGTTTACTCGGAACACATGACGCGGAAACAGCAAGAGAAACATGCCACGGGATGTCTGTCACCTGATTCATCGGTGTGTTTAAAACCAGCGATGTTACGCTGACACAGTGCTTCACAGCTGCTTCGTATCGAGGACTGTTTGGCGTTTCATGGATCTTCACCTCTCGGTTATTGACTACGGAAAGTTTACGGACCCTTCTTCCTTGGATCACAGACTGCCTATTATTGATGTTCTGGACTAACAACCCCTGGCATTGCTGACTGGTTTTGTTCTGGATTTCCCCAGGACCTGTTCTGCTACCTGGTTTCTGATCTCGGATTGTTCTTTGGACTGCTCACGGATTACCCCATTCTGAAACCTGAAGATTGGCACCACTGCCCTACAGGTGCATATTGTGTTCCATCCAGAGTGCTACAGGACCCTTACGTCTCTTGCTGCTGCCAGATAACCTCTTTACTCCTGCCCTTTGTTGATCCTTACTGGGGGTATGGTTGACATCCACTTCTCTTCCGCCTAGGTACTCCTTGTTACGATTCACCTCCTATGTTCCCAGTATTCACTGGATTGCCATTGCCTGATTCTTAACCCTTGCTTGCCTTACAGCGGTCAGGGGAGTCTCCGGCGTTCATGGTTCCTGTTCCTTGGCACTCAACACCTGTGGCCTCAAGAATCGCACGGAGAGTTGTTTACTATCTCCTCGTGTGGTACTTGGGGACGGAGGTTCTTATAATCTTCACGACCATCAAGACAGAACACTTGCCAGCATAGTGGTGGTATTAGCAAATCTTGCCTGGTAAGCGGAGGTGGATGCCACTTTCCTTCCTAGCCCATAAATCCTTTTGCTCTCCTTGTCTGGGGGAGCTTCAGAGGATGCTAGAGGTGTCCCCGCCCTTTTTCTGGTGGTTGTGACCACCAATGAGTCGGGTTTAAGCTGACCCCTTATATAAAGTGGGCCAGAGGGGGCGGCCCTGAATAATTTTTCTATTCTTGGGTTGACTGCCCGGGTAAGGTTAGGGGTGAGGTGGGAGGGGTCAATTCTGCGTTGAATGGATTTCAGAATTGGTATGGCTTGGGCAACGGATTTCCTGTCCCCCATAATTTCCTCTGCAAAGTCCCTCTCTTCTTGTGCCCCTTGAGTGTCTATCTGAAAGTGCTCTGCAGCTTTAGCTAAGACCTCATTTACTAAAGGCTGATTATCCACAGGTGAGTCGAGGTTGTAGGCCTCTGCCTCATCTTCCTCCTCCTCATCTTGGTCCTCATCGTCCCCATAATATTCGACCCCTGCCTGGTCGTCCAGTATTTGTATGTCTGGATCTTCATCATACTGAAAATAAGGTTGAATAGTGAGTGGGTCTGAAAACAGGCCCTGAGCTGGAGTCTCAGTTTCTTATTAGGAGGCTGAGGGTCTTTGGATCCAGAAGGAGTAGAAGTAGTAGGGGTAGTCTGATAGCTCAAAAAGTGATCAGGATTCTTCTCGTAAAAGTTAGCCAGGAAAGACATTCTCCTCATCACTCTGGCGATTTCTTCAGAGCTCCATTCCTTGGAACTGGGAATGACCACCTCTTGTTGAGGTTCATCTTCCATTCCCATATCCTCTGGCGTGGGAGGTACAACTTTAGGCCTAGTGACAGGGTCAGGGGTCTTGTTTTTTTCTGAGGATCTATGTTTGTCCTTCTGAACCTGGTGTTCAGATGGTTTTTTCTGTTGTTTGTCCCCCTTACCATGTGTGGAGGCATGTTTCCCTGACTCCTTGGACTTCCCTGAATCTTTCGACGCCTGGCATCGAGATTCGGAGGACGGTTCGGTGGGGTCTAGAGATCTAGAGGGGGGACGTGGAGACTCGGAGGCAGACGTGGAACGAACTGCCGGAGTCGACTTTGAACGTGCTGCTTGGGGGTGGAGGTCAGATTCGTCTTCTGACAACCATACCTCCGTGACTTCAGGAAGCGTGTGTCACGACCCACATCTAGAAGACCCCCTGGCAAGCCCATGGGCCAGGAAGGGTCTTGACTCGGGTCTCCTCTAAACCCAGGCATCCTTGGCCTTCTTGGGGCCAGTCCTGGCGCCTTTGGCGCCAGGCTCATACTTGATAAAGGACTTGTATTGGGAACTACTTTATTTCAGTGCCAATCAACATGGAGGCATCCACATAGCTTGGCTCCTTGGAACCAAGCTATGCGGTATAGTATTTTGGGTGTGGTACCATAGGAACTATTTTACCTGTACTACTTTCTTGAAGCTATTTAAACCACACCCGACTGGGATAACACGCTTCGAGTTACTTTGCAATTCTGCAACGTGATGCTCACCGTGTTCGGCTGCACCCGTGAACCTCGGAAGAATAGCATCTGTTAAGGAGGAAAAGGACATCGTTAGCAGCAGCAGCTTACCTGTAATTTCATTGTTAGCCGTCCACGGCTCTTGCGATCAGCATCCCGGAGCCAGCGCTCCTCCCAAATCGACGGATCTGCAAAAAAGGAAGAAACAAGGCATTAGACATTTTTACAATTTAATGAACGGTGCCGAAAAGCTTACCTCGCAAGCCGCTCCTCGACCAGCATCGCTTGAGGAATTCCATGCACTGGGTGAGCACCGCGACCTGTGGGACCACAAGACAACAGGTTAGCTAAAGGCAAGGCATTATAGCGCTTCCGCTTAGCGCCTACTCACCACATCAAGGCGCTCTAAAACGCCATTACTTACCAGCGAGACCCAATTCAGTCTATGCCACATATTGGACTTCCGCGCACCTAAGGAAGAGAACAGACATTAGTTAAACCAAAAAGGCATGCAAGGACAACAATATACCACAGCAATAAGACCTACCTGAAAGACTCAAAGCGGGCCGGCATCAGTGAAGTAACTCGATCACAATCGCCCACCAAGCACAAAGCGCCCCTGCCAAGAAGGCAGGACGGAGAACACACCTGCATTAAAAACAAGACAGAACCCTCCCGCTGGTCACACCTGGGAACCGCAGAGAAGGATACCTGAGTCCCAACTGTTGGGTGGCGTCCCCGTGGAACCAGGTGAGCGTAACAGCGTGGCACCCTTAGCAATCGTAGACGGTTGCTGTGTGTCATGAGGCGATCGAGACCTGGAATGCCCAGAGGACACAGAGTCTGCGGACCGCTCTCTTTGTGCCTTTTTCTTCCGTTCGCTCGATACACGTGTCGAGTTTCGGGAGGGGTTAGGGTGTTTAGGTGTAGGTGTATGGGTAGCGCTCATGCCACCGGGTGTGGCCCCCATAACTGCCCCGCCGGACAGTCCTCCGAGGTCGGGGTCTTGCGCTTGGGTGTCTAATGACAATCCAGTGCCCTCGCCGTCCGAAACAGCGGCGTTGCTTCCATCACTGAAGGAACCCACAGCGTCCATGGCCTCGAGTTGCCTGGCGTAATGTGCCCATGGAGCGGTCCTTAAGTGTTTTAGCTTTAAAGAGCTTACACGCTCTGCAATTGGCTTCGGGTTGATCCCCAGGCAAACAGAGATTACAAGTGTTATGCTTATCTACCCGAGGGAATTTAAGGTTGCACTTGGGGCAGAATTTAAATGGAGTACTCTCCATATGTTAATATGTGGCAGCAGGCGAGTGTATGTAGGAAATAAATGAGTGTGAGTATGTCCACTCCCCACTCTCCCTACTTGCAGGGCCAAGGCCAGAGGCCTTCCGAGGCCCAAAGTCCGTCGTGCAGTCTCGACGGCTGTTCATTCTTCAGTACCGGCGTCGATCTTCGGAGTCTCGATGTGGGATAAGAGGAACGGGAATTTTTTGATTAATATATGATAAATGGCTAAAAGCCAGGGAACTCTGCAACTATGCTTCCGACAAGTACGGCGGAAAAAAACAATCTGAGGGTCCTACACGCGTGAGGGATCATGGGTGCAGTGAACGTCACACTAGCGATAGTATTACTGGCACGCCCTAGGTCGACGCCCATTTTCGAGTTTCGAAAAACAAACTGTAATACTCCACAGCTTCCACTAGATGTCGGCCTATGCACAGCATGTGATCTAAGCAGATTCCACAAGCCTCAGAAATATATATATATATATATATCATGCTACAATATTATCATGGGTCCCTCTTCATTGATACCATCATTGTTCCCTAGCTCCAGCTAATATGAGGAATGAAGAAGAAGGAAGTACCCAACCTCCACACAGACAATATGATATGGTAGACATTGTCCAAAGAGTGCAAACCCTTTTTGGAACAATGTACGACTTGAAGGAGAAGGAAACATCATACTCAAATAGTATAATGAAGACAATGTACAACACAGATTCATACGTTATTTCACATCCCTTACAAGGGGCCTCAATCTATTTTATAACCAAAATTGAGGCTTTGTATAGATTACCAGAGGTGCATTGCAATATGATTAAAAGCAGATATCCCTTATCCCTGATACAAGCACTGCGTGACCACTTGAGATGCTAAATCTAAATTAAACTGGATCTAAAAGTGGCCTATTTCCTAAAGAGGATTTTCAGAATACAAGAGGAAGATGGTATTCCACACACGGTTTGGGCTTTACCTAGCTAGTTGGTGACTCCTTTTCTGTTGCCTGGAACAGTTCAGCATCCTCTGCACCCATCTGGGTCCCTCAAGGCTCTGTCCCTGGTCCACCTGTTCACCCTCTGCACCTCATCCTTTGGTAAATGCATCTCCTCCTTCAGCTTCTTATCATCTCTTTGCCGTTGACAGGCCAATCTTTTTCTCCGTCTCCTTTACCCTGGAGCTTTCTTCCCACATACCAGAATGCTCGACTGCCATACACCACTGGATGGTGCCACACTGCTTGATGCTTAATTCCTCTAAAACAGAGTTAATCTACCTCCCTGTTTCAAGCGCCTCATCACTTCTTCCCTTTTCCACTCACACCCTCACCCCATTCTTCATAGATCACATCCTGGTAGTTCCCTTTGACATTGATGTGAAGCTACAACAGCTCTTCACTTGTATCTCTAAGGCTGCCAGATTTAACTTCCTCAACATCTACCCTTTTCTCATCCATCCCTCTGATAACACACTCATCTCCACCCTTGTTCTCAGTAAGATGGATTACTGCTCCAGTTTCCTCACCAGCCTCCATCTCAGCTTCTTTAAACCATTTGACATGGTACTTAACTTTACTACCCGCACCCACTTCATCCTACTTAGATCCTCACTACCTCTACACGTCACCTCAGTGTGTGACGGCTGTCCATGTGCAATCGCACCCTCTTCCAGTTCTTCCCTCTAGTATACAAGTCCATCATTGTATGTGCCCTACACCCAAACCTGGCAAACTCCATCCCTCGATATTCACTCATTGTGGTGAAATGACTACTGCTCTGCAGGCATACAGAGAGGATTAGTGGCTATACTGCCTACTGTGACATGGTCAGTAGGGTGGCCCTTTCTAGAGGAGATGGGGACCCCTCTCAGTTGGGGTAGGAAGCCTACCAGAGTGGAAGACAGAGACATTCCTACCCCAGAGTGAGAAGGTCTAAATTGCGAAAACCCCAGTTCCTGCACCTCCCTCAGTGCCAATATGTGCTTAGGCAGTACCACTGTTTATCATCCCATACCTCTGTAGGAATTTGATGGCAAGTCTCTTTCTTCTCATTTCAGGCAAATACATCTACCAGCATTCTTGGCGGATCTACCGCAACAAGGCAGCTCACCAGAGTCTTCAGCAAGACATCTCCTCTCAAGAGACCGGCACCGACCCTGGGGAAAGAGAGAACCACAATGCAGCACAGCAGCAACCATACATAACAGTGAGGGACACTACACACTTCCAGCTGGCATAACTGCCCCCAGCAATGAAGTTCCCGCAATGTGGCTCCCTGACACAGACCTTAACATACGTGCTCTGTGACATGAACTCAAGCAGACCTCAAACACTTAGCTATAATCTAGCCGCGGCATGGCTCCCTGACACAAACTGAAACATTATTCAAAGTGGGCCGCCATTGACAGGGCTCGGGGCACCTGCAAGCCAGAAAAGGGCAGGCACCAATTTTATGTGTTCTCCTATCTGTAACAGCTCTCGGACGTGGAATAGCTGTGAAGATTGGCCACAGGAATTAGTGGTGGAAGACCAATGGGAGATAGAGAGGGAGTATAAAGCTGGCGACAGGAAACAGGAAGGTATTGGCCCTTCAGTGAGGTCAGATGAGGAGGTGGCTCACCAAGAGTCCAGAAGGAGGAATTATGGTGGACAGGAGTGCGGAGGCCGTTTAAAAAAATGGTGAGGTATTGGTTCTTGAGAGGCAGTTTTACTGTGTTGTGAGTGAGAGTAGTAGTGACAGAGAAGGGATTGAGTTGAAGGTGACTGAGGGAGTGAAAGGAGGGTGACTGAGTAGAAGGTAGGGTGGAGTGGAAGTGTGGAGATGGGAGAGTATTAGTAGTTTGGGGAGTAGAACTAGGGTGGAGACGGGGAATTAGTCGTAGTGTGGGGAGGGGAGAGTAGCAGGATAGAGAGTGACTAAAAGGAATAAGATCAGCGGGTGCAAGTATAATGTTGAGGGAAATAAAGACATTGGAGGAACCGAGGAAGATGCAGCGAGAGCTGGTGGGCAGAGACGGAGAGCAGAGAATAGGTGGAGGCAGGGCGAATGACAGAGAGATACAGGGAAAGGAACATCAGGGTGCGAAAGGAAGAATACAGAGTGGGGTTTGAGGTTTCTGGAAGGTACCCCCATGATCCCTAGAACTAACCCAGGAGTAGAGTAGGTCATATGTAGGAAGTCCCAGTCAGAGTTAAATAGATAAGGTGGTTGCCTTTAGCCTCTCACAACCAGATACTCAGAATCTAGACAGTAGGGGTTAATAATCAGTAGATACTAACCTGGGGAGTAGGGATGCCTGGGTCAGGGAGGGACTTGTGGTATCTAGACGAGAGAAAGGGGGATGGCCCTGTTAGAATAAATCAATAAAAACCTTTGAACTGTCTCTGGGAGTTGGTGTGTTATTAAGGTACTCTATGCCACTACTCAGCCCCACACAACTACTATACCAATAGTAGTACTGATCATAAAGGTGAAACAGGCACAGTCCTAAAGGTATACCTCCTTCACCTTTTTTGGTAACATGGGCCAAGGCCAGACTATATCTTCAGGTGGGTTGTGAGCTGATAATGCTAGCAACTCAAATAGCAATAATACAATGACTTCAAAATAAAAGAATGTCCAATCAAGATTCCATAAAAATATAGGGATTTTAATCAAACAATAATTGCAAACAAACTAATTAGAAAAAACCACCTACCCTTGTAAAAAAAACAGAATGCACAGAACTTGATGAAAGAGGGCACTCTGGGCTGATACCGTGCCTTGAAACACTTGTGTATAGGCGCGTTATAAATGCCATATCATATCATATCATAAGCAGGGGTGCTCAAACAACAATGTCATTGTTCAGTGTTTTTGAACATAAAGGTAGACAAGTAGGGTTTAAAAGCTACTGTGGTTCCAGAAAGTTGACCGGGGGGGGGGGGGGGCTCTTCACCGTACCTTTATTCTTGACTTTGGTGCTCTACAGTGTTGAGCTGGACTTTGCTTGGCTTTTGGTGCTGTCGAGTTGGTGTCAAGACATTTAAGTCAATGGTTTCCCAATTGCAGTTGGCATTGAATCAGTTCAAAGATGCAGGTTCCTGATGGGTCGAGTCGACATTGAGACAGCGAGACAATCTGCTTCCAAAGATTTCGGGCAGCGGTCAAGTCAGTGGTGAGACGATGGTC
The DNA here is from genome assembly GCF_040938575.1 of Ambystoma mexicanum. NCBI lineage: Eukaryota > Metazoa > Chordata > Amphibia > Caudata > Ambystomatidae > Ambystoma > Ambystoma mexicanum. The sequence continues at coordinate 1,119,252,615 of NC_090923.1, read as the reverse complement.
CAGCTGGGTTGAGTTGGCTGTTCGAGCAGGGCGAACCAATTGCTTGCTGCAGTCGAATTGATCCACAATCAGTTGCTCCCACAGTGTCAAGCATGCAATGGCTAGAATGGGTTGCGATGGCACCTGAATGGCTTAAAGTGCAGCAAGCGGTTTGGAGTTTGTGTAGAGTGCTAAAAGCAGCACTGCTGGTCCTGTAGTGGCTCAAAGGTGTTGAGCGCAGTTGATCTGACTTGAATATGTCTCGAGGTGGCGAAACAGGATTCTAGTTGCTTCTGGCTTGCTGAGTGTCCCAATCTAGGAGCTGCGGGACAAGATCAGTTCTTCTGTTCTGCGCTCCCACTCCAGGAAGCTTGGCTGGCACCTACAGGATATATTTCACCTCCAGTGAACAATGGCACAGTAGTTCAAGTGCAGCCAGCAGAGAGTACTTATCCCACAGCAACTCACCCACAATCTTGCCTGGGGATGGTTAGGGGTCAGAGCTCTTCTATGCATTTAAAGCTTTCTGTCTTTACCTCCATGGCAGAGGACTTTTGGATAGACTGTATCTCCAACAGAGGTCCGGTGCATTCTTCTTGTTCTTCTGAGAGTCTAGAGATTAATCACTGAATAAAGACAGAGCCTCATTATAAATTTGGCGGTGCGGAAAAAGTGGTGGTAAAAGTGGCGGTAATTCTATTACCGCCACTTTCTCCACACTGCCAAATGACAAGTTTGCCGGTGGGGTGCCCTGATTTACTTCAAGCCAAGAGCATTAATACCGGCAATCCCCCCATTGAGCCCTACGGACTACATGGAATGGGGATTAACATACCGTTGCCGGCACCTGTAATCTGCCGGTTATTCCAGATCAGGCGCTGGTAACGATATTACCGTTTGGAGGTTTCTCCGCCGGCACCAAACCTATAATGAGCCCCAAAATGTTACAAAGGATTGGTCCAAAGCAAGTCTGCTGTAAGGGATCCAATCCTGTCAAGACTTACCATCTTCTGTGGAGGCCCTGGTACAATGTTTACCGAAGTTCACTCCCGTCTCTGCTATGCTCCGCACCACATCTATGATGGCAGTTCACAATTATCACCACGTCTCACTCAACCTGGCCCGAACTCGGAACTACGACTTGCGGTACCGGGTCCCTACTCAACGCGGATTGAAGAGCAGCCTGTTTCGAGAACCCTGTGCGTTGCAACGCTCCAGGTTTGACAGGTCGTGTTGCCATGTTGTTCTTAGTTTGTGCCCTTGTGTTCCCTTTCCTTTTGCCTCCTTATGTGCTCCTCTCCCCTTTCCTCTTTGAGGCCCTACCTTGCCTTGAAGCTTGGCTACTTTTCATTGGTCTCCTCTCTGCCTTGATATCTGAAGTATTGGCCTGCTCTATGCCCTTCCTCCAGTTAATGCAATCAGGGAAAGATGCTGTTCACTCGTTCCACAGGTTTTTTCCCCCTGTAGGGGTGTCCTCTGTTCACTTACCCCGCAGTTATATCTCCTGCTGGCAGGGTGGCGTCTCGCGAGGAAAGTCCATATCTCTCCTCTACCAGAACAGCTCTTTGCACTCAGATGAGAACACCATTTGACAAATCCAGCCTGTTGTAACAAGTGTCCTTTGCCTTCTAACATCATGCCCATAGTGCCATGCCTGCAGGAAATGGGGGGTACAGGAACAGGTAGAGAGCCCCGGGCCCTCTTCAACCTTCACTGGATCCCACTGCACGCACAAATCACCATCAAGTCTTGCTGCATCATCTATAAGGCAATCGCCCTCAAGTCACCCGGCTACCTCGTGGAGAAACTCAACATCTCTGGTGGACAGCGCACCACCAGTAGCCAGGACACGTGCAGACTTGAAATTTGCTGCTGCACACAGAAAAGCACCAGGAAACAAGCCTTCTCTGCCTACACCCCCAGACTATGGAACCTCCTGCCTGTTAGCATCAGACTCGCCCCCACTCTCCTACAATTCAGAAAAGAACTCAAGATCCACTGCTTAAAGGAGTCTCTTCTCGTCAACATCTAGACCATCACGTCGCCGCCCCCCTGTGCCACCTGACTCGCTAGACACCTTCTGTCCCTCACTTCCTGGCCACACTGTACAGCTGTATCCCTCCTCTCTGCCCCTTTGTGTCCTAGCCCCCACTGCATATCTGTTCTGTTGTTACCTCTGAAAAGCGCTCCTTTATGCAGCTGAACTGTTGTATACCTCTATAAAGTGCTCCGTTGTGTATCTGTATTGTTGTATACCTCTGTAAAGCGCTCTGTTGCTTCTCAAAGCTAGGTCTGTGCTCAATAAATACCATAATAATGATAATAATAATAATAAAATAAAAGAAACCAAGATAGTGCAACCCTTCTCTCAGTCCAGCTCTCTAAACCGGGCTACTCTACCTCTACCCCTTCCCATGCCTGCTAATTTCAAAGGGGCACAAGCGCTCAGCACTGTGGTGTGAGACTGTATTTATTATGTCAGTGCTGTTTTTGAGGCACCAATTCCCAAGAGAACTACTGGAGAAGGTTCCTGTGCCCTGGGAGGGAGGTGTTGACCTTCCTCTGGGGATCAAAGAGGCAGCATCCTGCCCATTGTTCCACATGACAGTTGTGGAGACAGTCAGACCAGACACCAATATACATCAGTCCGGTCATAGCTGGGCCTTGTGTGTCACAGAGAGGACACTATTGTGATATCAAATTAATGTGGCTGTATAATTGTGCACTCGAAGTAGTCACCATGTCAGTAGTCACCATGCAAACACCTTATATTTAAGGATGTATGTGCCACCACACTAAGACATACAATTATTAAGTATAGAAACAGAAGTTTAAAAGATTAAAAACGTACCTCTGCCTGCAATAACTTTGTGTTTCCGCAACTGTCAGGAATGCAATGTGCCCTTTGAATCTGCCCTATCTTAATGTATGACTGAGGCTGAGGGCGTCTGTAGACTATCTAAGCAAAGTCATGTGTTTGCACTATAATTTTGGCCTGGAGCATTTATGAAAGAGCGATCTGATTAGCAGACATCCCTTGCATAATTTTATGTTTTTCAAATAAAAAAAAGCTTGGGCTTTCAGATGGCCATTCTAACTCCCCCGTCTTGCACTCTGAGATCCCTATTTCTCTTCAAAGTCTCTGTTCGTGGTCCGCCCTGTACTCCCCTCATTTAACCCTTACTTCCCTCGCATCCCCATTAGAACTCCCTGGCTTTCCCATGGTTTCATAGGTGTGCAGTCATAATGTCGACAGTCAAAATGTCGACAGTCAAAATGTCGACAAATAAATGTCGAAAAACAATAATGTCGACAAACAAAAATGTCGACATTTTTCGATATTTTTTCGAAATTTTGAATTTATTGTATGAATAAATAAATAAATAAATATATATAAGATGTGTTGAGTATGAGGGGTGGTTGGGGGGGTGTGGGGGGGTGGCAGGGGGGTGTTGGGTGAGGGGGGAACCCCCCATAGTAAATGATACTATTTTTATTTATTTAATTATTGACTAAATAAATAAATAAATATATAAATAGAATGTGTTGAGTATGAGGGGTGAAAGGGTGGTTGGGGGGGTGTGGGGGGGTGGCAGGGGGGTGTTGGGTGAGGGGGGGTTGGGGGGGACCCCCCCCATAGTAAATGATCCTTTTTTAGGTTATTTATTTATTCAATAAATAAATAAATAAATATATAATTGGTATGTGTTGAGTATGAGGGGTGAAAGGGTGGTTGGGGGGTGTGGGGGGGTGGCAGGGGGGTGTTGGGTGAGGGGGGGTCGGGGGGGACCCCCTCCATAGTAAAGGATCCTTTTTTTGGTTATTTATTTATTGAATAAATAAATAAATAAATAAATATATAAATAGAATGTGTTGCATATGAGGGGTGGGAGGGTGGTGGTGGGGGGTGTGGGGGGGTTGCAGGAGGGTGTTGGGTGAGGTGTTGATAGTTTTAAGGGTTTATAGTCATAATGTAAAAAAAAAAAATGTCGACATTTTTTTTCTCGAAAAAATGACTTTTAACATTATAAGTATAGGATGTCGACATTATTATTTTCGACATTTTTTTTCGACATTTTTGTCTGTCGACATTTTTTTTTCGACATTATGACTATAAACCGTTTCATAATATACCCTGTTTACTTATTTGCCAGTAATATATTTTAAAAGGCAGCCAGCCATGGGAATCCCTAGTTAGCCAACTGTTCATGTTCAGAGTTTTCCTTGCCATCCTAATTAATACAAAATAAACAATAGAAATACAAATGATGTTTGTTGCCCTCCTGGACTGGACTTAGAGGAAGAGTAATAAGCTGCTTGCTAGGAGATGCATATCAACAGATTTCAACGAGTTTGATACAAAAAGACACAAAGTGCGAATCCCTAATGTAAGTAAACATTTTTTGGTGCACAACGTAGGCATACATTTTGTGCCAGCTGTAAGGAAGGCATGGTACCAAACAGTAAGACAGACACAAGTGACCAGAGTTCAAGGGTGTTTATTGAACTTCAATTGAGTTTGAAAAGCGCCTAGCTAATCCTAAATCTAAAGATGGGAGCAAGCTACGACCATCAAATAATAATATTGCAGTCCTAGTGGTGTCTTGTCAAAATAAAAGGGCCTATACTAATAAACCTATTGCCAATGCTTACTTCTAAATACAAATAGCGTGGGAATGAATGTTATGCAAAAGAAAAGTGTTCATGAAATAATATGTCGGGATATTCAAGCCGTTGGCTTCCCTTCCCCACATTTTCAGCACAGGACAAGGCGGCACACGCAAGCTTGGCACAGTCTCTGGCTTCTCTAGCACGAGGGTGCAGTTCAAAACCTCAACATCATGGCCTTCTGTGCCAAAGTCTCTTTGCCATTCAAGGTCTCTTCTCCAGAGAGCCTGATGCAACACAAGAAACATCAACGTTCCTTCCTTAGGATTTCACATGTACAAATTCTCGGGTGATTTTCTGTTCACCCCGGTTCCCCCTACATCGGGCTCAGGCCCACTTTAACACAAAACCTTCTCGGGTGATTTTTGCTTCACCCCGGGTCCGCCTCTATCGGCTTCAGGCCCACTTTAACACAAAGCTTTCAATTGATCTCCCTCTCCCGGGCTCGGACCAACTTCATATACTTTGCCACAAACTTTCTTTACTCAACATCGAAGACTTTCAACTGTGCGTGGGATTTAGCTTGACCCGTCGCAGGACCACTTCGATTCACAATTCTCTACAACTCTTTCCCTTTCAGCTGGATACCTTACAGAGACCTTCGATTGAGCACGCACGCAGTGTCGGACCACTCTATCAAAGGTATCGTATCTTGGTTTCAAAGTTCAATCACTCATGGGCAGTTCAACTTTACTAGGGTCTTTTATCATATATATTTCAAACAATGTTCTTTCCAGTTCTCCGACAAATAATGCAGGATTCTTCAGTCTGTTTTCCTGGTCTTACGCTGTCCAATCTCAAGGGCTCATGAAAGCAACGGTTCCTTGTCGAAAAGGTCAAGGGAACTTCCCTCCTTGCGATCCCATTCTGTTTTGCCTTCTTTCTTCTCTCGCTAAACCGCCATCTTGGAACTGCTGTTTCCTCGGGTGTTCTGCCTTGCTCAGAGTGTGCTCTCGTGCTCTGCCTTTTATCTGTGTGGGGAAGCTTAATGGAAGTCAGGTATGTGTGATAGTCAGTAATTGCCTGACCTTGCTTGACCATTGCATTGGGACACGTCAGGTATACGGCTCGGGTCCGCTTTCTCTCATAGCGGGCTGTTTGTGAGAAAGTGTTTGTGTTGTAAAAGGGGAGGGGGACAGAGTTCCTAAATATCCTACTTGGTAGGATGGGGTATAGGTGTTATAGGGAAGGGGACACCGCGCCTCACCATCCGGTGTCCCTCGCCCACTCCCCGAAGACCACTCACCGAGGTGATCCTCCCGCACTGGTCCACCCCCAGGAACTGGATCCAAAAGCGATGGCCGTGTCCTGGCTACCTGGATGACAGATCCCCAGGGACTAGTGGGTGAGGCACCTTCTGGTTTCTCAGACAGCCTAATCCTGCCCCATTCTAAATGCAAATGAACAGAATGTATGGGCTGTTGGGTAGCTCCCTGTTTTACCACGGCTCCCTCTCTCCCGCTGCCCACATCCACGGCTCTCCACTGTCAGTCCTTTGTTACAGTGGAATTACATTAAACACAAAATCACATGTTGGTTAAGACAGCTTTATAGCATTCAGAAGGCATTAGAACTTGGTGATGGTAGTCTGTGGAACTGGACACAAAAGGATGCAATACCGTAGTGGCATCACAATCGGTGCAGCCCTCACACATGCAGCCCAAAAAGAAGCATTCACACATCAGCTCAAAATCATGTTTTCCTTTATTAATGTTCTTGGATATAAATTACAAGCAGATATTTTTATTAAAGAGATGCCCTTTATGGCATGCCAGGCACGCTACTGCAACATCTACGATTTCACATGGAAGGTGTAAGTTACATACTGCTCATGCAGAGCCACCTTCTGGCAAGAGTTGGAAGTAAGCCTGAGGCTGAAGGAACATAGCCCCTGGATGAGGGATAGATAAGTAATGCTGCATCCGAGTGGAGTGGAGTCCTTTGAGATCAGCTTCAGAAATGTCACTACCTACTTTTTAGCCATCTGTTATCGCCAGCTGATGTTCCTTTATAAATGATGAACGTTAGTTATGGTTTCTGGGTGATCCTGTTGGATCAGAGCTGGGTTTCTACCGCATTGACTTAACATTCCACACCTTGTTCGTGATCCATGATTCTAGGTGACTTCCTCTTTTCTGCAAGTGTTCCCCTTGCCCATCACAAACCCCTTTCCAAGTTGCTGAATGAAACTAGTCTTTCCCGAGGTTTGACAACATAAAAGTTCTCCTGAGGCACATGTTCAACAGACATCCAAACCGATAGGACAGAATGAAGTTTCGGGGACACTGCATCAGGCTGCTGCCCCTCAGGATCAGAATCTGTGACAGATATGGTTGTCTATCATGGGCACAGCTTGTTGACTGTCGGTGAGTTGTTTTCCTCGGTGAGGGACAAACCTAGGGACCAAAACAGAGAGACACAGTGTGAGATTTTGATATGGGAAAAGCTCATAGTCAAGCGGGGAGTAATCTAGTCGCCAGCAGCATGTTGAAGCAGTGCTGGAAATGGAAACAATGTACTCTGCGAACCCACCACCTGCGGGGGATTGATTTGAGCGGCAGAGCTGGGTTAGGGGTGGAGAACTGGCAGTCAAGATAGCCTGACCCCGAACAAGGCCCTGTCCCAGTTTGACAAGATAAAGCAGCAATGCTGCTATACCAAAATGTTTAAAAATATATTCTGTTTCTTATTAAGTATGTGTGTTTGAACCTCACTAGGACATAATTGCCAGTTTACAAAATGCTCAGTTATCAAATTACCTAATGCCGATTCATAGAATACTCAGAAACCCATACTGTCACACTCACACTAAGTCACACTCCCACTTACTTTCACACTCATTCAAACTCACCCTTGTACACACACTGGAACTCCAGACCTCTGGCATCAAGTCCATCCTAACATTATCAGGATTCAAAACACTCTTTAAAAAAACCTCCTCTCTCTTGAAGGATCACTTACGTTTACCCGGTGCACTCCCCATCCTACCCTATATCCTGGACATAGATGTATATTTTGCGTATGAAGCACTCTCAAACTCACTCTCACACTCACTTCCACAATTACACTCACTCCCAAACGCAATCACTTTCTCACATTCAATTTCACTCAGTGTCATACTTGCTGCCATGTTCAATCAGGCCCGCACTCACTCCTACTCTCACATGTATTCTTGCACTCGCTCACATACTCCCTCTCAAATTCACTCAATGAACCCAGACCCACTCCCACCCTACACTCATGTCATGGTATGTCGTCATTTGTCTTATCAAGATATGTCAAGTCATATCATGCCATCACATTTCTAGTTAGCTTCCAGTTTGGCATTTCCATTGAGCTCGACATAACCAGTAGCTTCCTAGTTTGAAATCCCCAGTAAGCTCTCAGTTTGACATTCCCTGTAAGTAACCAATCTGACATTACGACAATGATAGACATTTCCAGGAAGAACCCAGTTTGGCAATCACACAAAGCTCAAATTTTGCCATTCCCAAGATGGTCAGCATTGTCAACAAGAGCCCAGGTTGACATTCCTGGTATGCCTGACATTACCAGTAAGTTCTCAGCTTGACATCCCCAATAAACTTCCAGTTTGACATGCCCAGTAGGCTTCCCGTTCCTATTTTCCGATAAGCTCCCAGTTCACACAATTACAGTGCACTACAGTGAAAAATTCAAAATTAGTCCCACATATTAAGGATAGTCAGGTCTAAATGAAATCTGTGTACTTTTAACTGAAAGGAATCAAGACATATGGCCTCATCACAAGTCTGGCGGTAAGCAGGCGCTATTTCAACCGAGCGGAATTAGCTTTACCGCCGGGATCCGTGATGCAAATAGCGCTGTATCACAAGTATGTTTGCACACGCACACGGCCCTGGAGGTAACGCTAATTACGCTTGGTGGAAACAGCGTCGAAAAGTGGGCTACCACCCAAAAAACCAGCGCCAATAGCACTACTGCTGCTGGCGCAATTAGCATGCACTATTAGTGTGCGCTAGTACCACCAGCGAGAAATGCGTCACCGCCGGAACAGGAAACACTGCAGCAGCCATTTTTGAAAATCAGAATCCATCCAAAATCCGAGCCCCTGGCAGCCATCCACGCCCCTAGAGCATCCAAAATGTCTCAGTAGAGGGCAAAGGGCAAAGCAGCCCAAGATCGCTTGTGCAAATCAAAGTTCACAGAGGCAGAGCTCATTGTCTTGGTGGATGAGGTTGTGGCCCACCATGCAGACCTATATGGTGCCAGACAGAGGAAGACATGCTCCCAGTGCCGCACCCAGATATGGCAGGCGGTAAGCCAGAACGCGTTGGCAGTCAGCTGCGTCGCCTGCGACGGGGAAGACTGCCACAAAGTTGGAATGACCTGCGTGTGCGGGTCCATGGATTCCTGACCCAGCACAGACAGGACAGCTTGACCACCGGGGAGGCTCACCTCCACAACTCGACCTGATGCCCTGGGAGGAGAAGTGTAGTACTGTCATCGACATGGAGGGGATTGAGGGAGTTGGAGGAGTGAGGCGGGTGCTGGCAGCCAGGAGGCAGAAGGTGAGTCAGACCCCCCCCCACTTTGCATGTAACTACAACAGCACAGCATCCCCCAGTGGAACTACCCATGAGCCGGGCACTGCGACTGGTGCGTGGGAGCCATTACAGGCACGTACGGCAGCGCGAATATGCCAGTGAACCAAGGCCAACCCTGTGAGCCACAGCAGTTGGGTGGGCAGGAAAGGGACACATCCAAGCACCATGCACCACACAGCCATGGCGGGGGCATAGCAGTACTTCATTGGGACCTGGCAGTGACAAGTACCCAACCCCCCCAATTAACATGCGTAAGAGTCAAGTTGGTAATGGGGATCAGATGCATGCAAGTAAAGCCATGGCTATGCCACCAATGTACCCCTGCCATGCCACCACGGGCAAGTGAAATCCCCCAAGTGCCCCCCCTCCAGCATGTGTCCCCATCGTCGCCAATCCACTACCAAACGCAAGCAGGCCAGGCCTGTGCATCGGTGCAACAGACCCGTGCCACACCCCTAACCATGTAATTACTATCATGTATGCCAAAACACGTGAGGGAATGTGTCCTAACGCCATACCCTATGTCCACTACAGGCACACACGCTTCACCAGAGGCGTCAGGGGATGAGGACGCAGCAGGGCCTTTTCACATGCGCCCTCCCGTACCAGCACCACCACCCCACAAAGGGGACACCAAAAGTCACCTAGGCGTAAGACGCACCCACCACACCCAACTGCAGCAGAGGCATGCCCACACCACAAGCCCAGCCTGCTAGGAGCACACCGTTTGCATGTGAGGATACGATTGTGGCAGTTCAGGCTGCCAGGGAGGACACAATGCCCCGACAACCATCACCCAGCAGGTACAAGGGGCGAACAGCAGCAGCAGTGATGGCCACCATGCAGCAGTGCCCCAGACACCAAACCACAATCACTGCCCTCCACCACCCAACACACCAGAGCGCAGTCCGGGAAATGGAGTGCAGCCCAAGCCCACAGGTCCTATGACACTGGTGGCGTGCACACACCTCGGAACCAGACACTGACACCAGCTCCTATGGCTCCCCAGTTGTCAGACCCACCAGGTGACATCCCCCCTCTCCATCCCAGCCGACGGGCGCCCTGGGAACTGTCATGGAACATATAAATGTGATGGAGGAACGTCAGCGCCAAATAGAGAACATTGCCACCGCACACAGCCAGCACATGCAAGCTATAAGTGACACCATCCAAGCGGCCATGAGGAGGATGGCCCGCGACGATGCTCGGACCAGGAGAGTCATGGAAGCCTGCCCAGCCTCACTGACAGGGTTTGGACAGAGGGTGCATGAGAAATGCGAGGGGATCTATGCCCTAGCTGAACAGATGAGGGAGAGCAATGCCCTACAACGCAGGTGGTAGCTTCTGTTGCATCCACCTCCACCACCCCCACAGAGGAATCCCAAAAAGGCACCCCTAGGCGGAGATCCCTGCGCCAGCTGCGCTCCTCGGATGCTGGGTGTCGGAAGAAGGGGACATAGCCATCATGAATGGACTGACACTTGTTGGCCTGAGTGGCCATGTTATGGACACGCTGGTGGGTGGGGGAGCGGGATTGTGTGCTGGGGTGTTGGTGGTTGGTGGAGGGAGGGGTGATTGTGTACAGGGGTGTTGGTGGTTGGTGGGAGGAGGGTGGATTGTGTGTTGGGGTGTTGTTGGTGGGAGGGGGTATGGAGTTTGAAAAAGTAACATACAAATCTGTTGAACAAATAACATGCAAGGACATTCATGATTGTGTTCTTGTGCTCTTTTTTTACACTGTACTGGTTGTGTACTGGGTCAGGTCAACATACGAAATGTAATTGTCTATTAGCGCCTGTCGGGCCACTCTCCCTTCCCTCACTTCATCCCTGTGGGTGTCTGCCCTGGCTTCTGCCATATGGTCGTCATCTCAATCTTCCTCTGGGTGTCCCCTGTCAGTGTCGGGGGGTAGGGGCACAGTCCTCCTAGGCAAGTGTTATGGAGCATAGCCCACACCAAGATTATTTTCCCTACTTTGCCAGGGGCATACATCATGGCCCCTCCAGTGCGGTCCAGGCACCAGAATGGTGCCTTCAGGAGTCCAAAGGTGCGCTCTATGCATACGCGGGTCCGGCTGTGGGCATGGTTGTAGGCGGTCTCATGTGGAGTACGTGGGTCACGCACAGGGGTCATCAGCCATGCCTGCTGCAGATATTGAGAGAACCCAAAGGGTGTCTCACTTGCTAGTCCCCGGGGATCTCTCTCTTAGGTGGCCAGGGCACAGCCATCGCCTTTGGATCCACACCCTGTGGATGGACAAGTGCAGGAGGATCACCTGGGTGGGGGATTTTTGGGAAGTGGGGGTGGGTCAGTCGATGGTGAGACACGGTATTCCCCCTTGCGTACCCATACTCCATCCTATTTTATAGGACTCTCCATCGTTCCAACTCCCCTCCCCGCCCCCCCTCTACACAAACACTGGGCCGAGGAAGAAGAGAACTGAGAGCAAAGAGGCTAACACTTGCATATCTCATGGGACATGTCCTGTTAATAAGGTCAGGCAAAGTCAGGCACGTGAACTTAATCAAATACATCTGATAGCCATTACCTCCACCCGCACAGATAAAAGGCGGAACATAGAGACACACTCTGAGCAAGTTGGGACACACGAAGGAGCAGACCTTCCGGGGCGAAGGCAAACCCATTGGAGCAGGATGACCGATCGAGGCACAAGAGCGAAGGGTAGGAAAACCCTGAAGATCCCTGCAGGAGGTTGTTGCCTCTGGGAAACCATGAAGGATACGCGGAGAAAGCCACGTCCAGACAAGAAGAAGCCTGCATTTTGTTTAAAGGACGCCAGCGACCCTTCCGTGTGAACGGCAGAGTTGAGGAGGCGAGCCCAAGCCTGTGGTATCAACTTTGACTTGTGAATCAAAGCTGCAAAGACAAGAAAGGAATTCACACAACCGGTGAGTTAGCGAAAGACATGAAAGGCCAGTTTGTGTCAACAAAAGATTGAAGCCGCAACAGGGTATCTCCGATTGAATGTTGCATGCGTGCTGATGAGATGCAAAAGAAAGCACATGAGTAAACTTTAAAAGTTATCGAGACCACCAGGTGGCGCGGACCATGATGGCTGTGTGAGATATCTGCCCCGCTCAAGCCCCGTCTTGCTTGAGCATTTGAGATCTCTCCCCCCGGAATAATCAGTGGCATCCTGCGTTTTGCACACCCTTTTGGGGCCCAGAACAAGACTGGGAGCCAGGACACAGTTCATCCTGAGCTGTGAGTGTGGCGAACAGCGACGCAGCCTGAAGTGGTAATATAACTCTAAATAAACAGGGAAACCCCATGTGAACACTCTCCACAAAAAAGAAACAGGGTCAGGAACGCTAACCCCAGCAAATCCTTCAGTCTCAAAGGTACATACAAAACATATACATTTTATTCAATAATCATAAAATATGATAAAATCACATACATTTAAAAAAGCAAAGTGCTCGTGACAAAAGCATAATTCATTATCAATAATCAATAATCAAAATTCCTGAGTGCCATTCAATGGAATCAGTTTAGTTCCACCTTTGCTTATTCAATAAAGCGTGTAGAGGTGAACTCTGTTCTTTACAGATCTTTTCAAAAGAACTAAGTCTTTAAACAATCCTGGTATTTTGCCTCGACATGTTTCAGTTCCTTCACGTTAGTTTAGAATTTTCTTCAGGAGGATTTCTAGATACGTCACTTGAAATTGCAACACAACATTAGAGGCCATTGTGCCTCACAGCATCTAAGTCTGTGTAGTTTAAACAGGACTGCTCGGATTGTTGTAGTGGGCGTCTGAAAATGAGGGGGAAGGCTGGTTTCTATTTATTCAACCAGTGTTTGTTCGTTCCACCTACGAGATGGTCTCGTCTTATTTGATTTGCAGTCGGGATCCCCGAAGGACTCTGTGTCCCTCAATATGTGCTGTGGGTCATAATCCAGTGACTTTATGATGCAGATAACCGCTGTTGCTGCTGGCTCCTACGTTTACATGGATCGTGCAGTCAGGTGGAGCCTTCACATTGAAGTTGTTAAACCAGAGTTTGCTCTCACTGTAGAACGCCTGAAGTGGGCCTGCAGCGAAGGGGAGTTTGTCCTGCGGTGCCCCTGAGGCGTGAGGTGTCCAGAAACGAGCCGGGGAAGAACAGAGCCAGTGACACGTGGAGTCACCTGTCCCGAGGTGCCCAGACCACGGAGGAGCCGGTGGAGCTGTCATGAAGCGAAAAGAGGCATCCAGGGAGAGAGGAAGAGACGTGCCATGGGCCTGCAACTCTGCTCTGGCTGCCCTGCGGTGAGAAGAGGACAGCTACTGAGAAGCCCACTGGACTCCACGCAGCAGGTGAGAGGGGGGGGGTGGAGGAGGTGCAGTGAGACACTCGCCCGAGCCCGGGGCTGTGTTAGTACTTTGGCCCGGTGCGGGACGCGAGTGCGGCCGTGCTGTGGTGGCCCACCCTCCGCCACACGACAATACAGCCATATTACGACAGCCAGGAGGCCCGGGAGCACGCGAGGAGCAGCGGGAGAGCAGTCTATGCGGACACGGGCCCGTGGAGGTGAAAAAGAAAAATATACAATAAAAAAAGAAAAGAAAGCAGAAGAAAGAATTAAAAACTTGCCCCAAAGCCCACTAAGTGGCCCCTACGAAGAACAGGGGGACGCTGCCCCCCGGTTCACATTAACAGCTGCCCCCCCCCCGGTTCACATTAACAGCCGGGGGCCAGGCTGGGCCTCTGCAGGAGAAAGGCGATAGCAGTGGAAGGACACTCCTAGGGCCCCAAGGGGAGGTTGCTTCTTGTACGGCGTGCAAGCCACAAACTCACTCAACACCATGTCTGGAGATAGGGTCATGCCTGGTCTGCGCGGACACTGGGAGCCGGCACAATTCTGGGCACACACCCCCATTGGGCAGGGTGGTGACACGCTGGAACTAACAGCTACATTGTTTCCCACAGGAAGGAGCTTTGGTGAGATGATCTTCCATAGAAGAGTAACCACATTACTGAAAACCACTCAGGTGCCTCACAAGAAATGCTTATTGGCGCGCCCAACTTAAAGCCCACAGCGTGCCCAGCCATACTTTCAAGCTCCCATGGACCCATAATTGATGGCGTAGCATGCCTGAGACCGCCTGGCTGTCTAAGTCCCCACAGGTGAGAAGGGGAGACATAGGAGTCTGCAGGAGACGAAGAAACAGTGCTGCAAAGGGCGTGAAGGGGGGGTACCAATACGATGGAGAAACTGGGCCCCTACCAGAGACACATATTGATAGTGTCATGAAGTGCGACGTTGTCTCAGCTAGAGGAATCAGAGACCTCTGAGGACCCTGGAGCCCTAGTAGACGGTGGAACGGGGACCAAGGGAGACTGAAGTCACCAAGGGCCTCAAGCAACCTCAAGAAAGACCCAGTGTTAGCCAGTGGACACACCGACCATTGGGCACACTGCCAGAGACTACGCTGGAGAAGAACCAGGGACTGCAGAAGCATAGCAGTGGGGCGCAGTCTGGAGTACAGGTCCTGCAGCGTTTCAGGAGGGACCGGATGGAAGATTTGAGAGGGAACCACATAGCGCAAGCAGAAATGGTGACAGAGGGGGGGCAGACCGGCACCGACCTTAACCAGAGAAGACCTCAAGGACATACTTCAAGAAATTAAGGCAATACGGACAGACATTCAGGCCTCGATATGCGACCTGAAAGGTTGCATAGACAAGCTAGAGGACAAGATGGAGGGAATGGAGAATAACCATCTTTAGGTGGACCTCCTTGTTATGAAGTATGAGGCTTGCTTAATCGACCTGGAAATGCGTGAGGAGAAAACCGTCCTGAAGCTGGATGACCTGGAAAATAGAGAGCGTCAGAATCATCTACGCATCCTCAGAGTCAGCGAAGAAAGGGAGAGTCTCCAACAGAGGTTGGGAGGAAAGTGCAAGGCCTTATTAACCAACTTTTCACATTGGAAGGGGGGAAGGAAGTACAACTGGAGAGGACGCACATAGGAGGAGGCGGTCAATAGTGGTCCGCTTTCTGAGAGAGAAGATGGAGGTACTGAAGAAAGCGAAGTGACTGGGGAGCTTCCAATATGAAGGTGACACGATCAGGGTGTTCCAAGACTTGCCAGGGCTCACCTTAACTCGTCGCAGAGACTGTCGCCCTCTCACGCAATGGTTGACAGAAAGAGGCATACGGTATTGCTGGTCTTTCCCATTTGCACTATCGTTCGAAGAAAGGGGAAGCGGATTACTGAGTGACCAGCGGGAAGGAGGCGCATCATGTTCTCCAAGTCCTTAAAGGAGGAGACCCTACGGGGGTAAACGAGGGGTCGGAGGTTGAACCTATGGAATAGCGTGGATCGGATGGGCCGCAAAGTATAAAGAAGAAAATGCAGGGTGGCAGGAAAAGTAGAAAAAGCCTGTTAAATCTGTACTTATGAGCAAGCCGTGGTGTTGTGTGATATGTGAAGGGGGGAGGTATGGTGATCATGGAAACGACGGGCTGAGCAAGCACTCATCCCTGGTGGCCCATCATATGGTGGACGTCTCTGAGGATAGGTTAGTTATAGTGGGGGAGGCAGAGGGGGAGAAGGGGAGAAGGAGCGGTGGAGAGAGGGGCAAGGGGTGGGGGGAGTTCAGGCGGTTGATATTTAAAGGCACAACTAAAGCTTGCACGGAGAGTTCAGTACGATTCGAGGTCAAGTGGTCAGGAAGGAGAGTCAAGCCCACTAATGGTGCTCTCTGAGAAAGGGGGTCGGGCTGAGGTTCTCAAGATGGGAACATTGAATGTTAAGGGCCTCAACTCACCCACCAAACGTAAACTTAAGAGGAGAGAAATGTAAAATGGAGACCTAGATATCTTACTGGTACAGGAGACAAGGATGGCCAGAGGGGAGGAGAGACGTATTACAGGGTCGCACGTGGGGCAGACGTTTTGGGCCTCGGGGCCCACCAACAAAGGGGGTGTGGGTATCCTCTTCAGTCAAAAAACGAGGGTGGTTGACCTAGTGGTTTGGAAAAGAGAAGACGGGAGGGTCTTGTTGGTCTCTGGGTTTCCAGAGGGCTCCAGGGTGACCGTTGCTACCATATACTGGCCAAACTAGGGACAAATGCATTTCCTGAGGGAAGCCATGATGTAATACTCGGCAGAGCCGTGGGTTTACTCCTGGTGGGGGGCGATTTCAACATGTGGGCCGACAAGGAGATGGACCACAGTAGTGGGCAGGTAGCCTTAGGTGGTGGGGAAAGGCCGGCAGAAGGCAGATTTATGGATCACATGTCGGAACAATGGCTAGTTGATGTGTGGCGGGAGTTACACCTGGTGGAGAGGGTGTTTACCTTTTTCTCCCCTTTTCATGGATCTCGTACGAGGATAGACTACTGGTTTGTACACCAGAGGTGTGTCGGTAGAGTTACCACGTGTGACCACGTCCTGATCAGCTGGTCAGATCATTATATGGTTGAGATGGCTGTGACCCTGACGGGATTGAGGCCCCGGGAGACCCTATGGCGATGCAATGATACACTCTTAAGGGACCTTGTTCGTAGAAGAGATGAGGGCTGCGATCAAGGATTTTTTCACATTGAATGACACAGGGGAGGTGGAGAAGGGGATGTTTTGGGACACAGCAAAGGCTACATGGAGGGGTCTTCTCATTCGAGAGGGTGCCTCCAAAAAGAGAACTAGAACCCTGTTAGCCGGGAAACTCCAGGGAGAAATACGTGGCCTGGAGAGGACTGCAGGGAAGAGGGAAAGAGAGAGGGTTGGAGACATGCAGTTGGCAAGGGAGAAAGGTAGAGAACTGAGAGACCAGGTGATGGGCAAGGTGCTTGCCAGTCTGCAGTTCCTGAAACAAAGATACTATGAAAAGGGGGACAAGGCCGATGCGCTGTTGGCGGCCGGGCTTCGGGGCCAGAGAGCTGACAGATGGGTGGCCGGTGTTCGAGATGGAGGGGGGCAGCTTAATTCCCTGGCGGGGGAGGTGGCCCAGGAATTTGTATGGGAGAGATGGGGCGGGGAGGAATGAGGAGTTAGAGGAATACCTGGACGGGGTTACCCTGCCGAGCCTCCAGATCAGCGAGATTGGTGAGTTGGAGGAGGAGATCACTCGAGAGGAAGTAATGAAGGCAATTGGGGGACTCAAGCTGGGGAAAGCTCCGGGGGAGGATGGATACACGGCCGGATTCTACAAGACCTTTGCTGGGACGCTCTCACAGCTCTTGGCAAGCCTATTTAATAATATCATGGCAACAGGGAGGGCTCCCCCATCCTTTGGGAAGGCATTCATAACAGTTATTCCTAAAGCAGGCAGGGACGCAGAGAGTTGTAAGTCGTATCCGCCAATCTCCCCGCTTAATGTCGATGCTAAAAGTTTCACTAGGGTGCTTGCCTCACGCATGGAAAGCCTCATGCCTAAATTGGTCCATTCCGATCAGGTGGGGTTCATCCAGGGTAGGCAGGGCGCTGACACCCTACGCAAGATGCTACATTTAATGGGGGCTGCAGCAGGGAATGTGGGGAATCCAGTTCTGGTGGCCTTGGATGCCGAGAAGGCTTTTGATCGCGTAGACTGGGGCTTCCTCCGTGGGGTGTTGAAGAAATTCCGGTTCGGGGAAGGGATGCAGAGGGGAATACGGGTGCTTTACGCAGCCCCGGTTGCCAGGGTCATGGTGAATCGGCACCTGTCGCAGTAGTTTGAACTGCAGAGAGGTCTGAGACAGGGCTGCCCTCTCTCTCTGCTCCTGTTCGCTTTAACGATGGAGGTACTGGCGGAATACCTGAGGTTGGCTCCAGGGGTTGAGGGTATCAAGGTGGGGGCAGAGAGTTTAAACTGGGACCGTAAGCAGATGATGTGATGCTCCACTTGGTGAATCCGGGCGGAACTGTCCCAGCGGCTCAGGCAATTATTGAGGAATACGGGAGGTTCTCTAGCTTACAGGTCAATAGGGATAAGTCTGTGATATTCCCCTTTGCGGCAGATGGGGTTAGAGATGTAGACGCGCTCAGATCCCTGGGTTTGCAGATCCAACAAGAAGGTTTCAAATATTTAGGCATCAACATAGTTAGATCTGGAGAGGACCTGTGTACCGCTAATTACCCCCACCCTATTCGAGAAACTATTTGCAGAAATGACTTCATGGGGGAAGGGGCAGCTCTCCTGGATGGGGAGGCACAATGCAGTGAAGATGAACCTCCTCCCGAGGGTACTATACCTCTTCCAGATGTTACCGGACAGGACCCCTGAGGCACTCCTGAAGGAAGCGAAGTCACGTATTTTGAAGTTTCTTTGGCAAGGCCGGAGGCCGAGGACAGGATATGGAATGCCAATAATGCCAAAGGACAGGGGAGGGGTTGGACTTCCGGACTTGTCCACACATTATAGGGCGACACAATTTAGGGCCCTGGTTCCACACCTTAGGGAGGACCCGGAGAGGCAATGGGTGTTTTTGGAAAACCAGCACAGGCTTCCGGCGACAGTGGGGGAATGGGGTTGCCAGACATTTCGTCGAAAAAAATTGGTCGACC
Source organism: Ambystoma mexicanum (assembly GCF_040938575.1). Lineage (NCBI taxonomy): Eukaryota > Metazoa > Chordata > Amphibia > Caudata > Ambystomatidae > Ambystoma > Ambystoma mexicanum. The sequence goes on along the minus strand of NC_090923.1, from coordinate 1,119,233,884 downwards.
AGACAAATGGTCGAACCAATTTGGTCGAAAACCAAATGGTCGAAAAAAATTTTTTTTTTATTTTAACCCTTTTTTTTTTTTTTTTTTTGGGGGGGGGTCCCCCCAACCCCCTTTTTTTCTCTAAAAACCCCTTTTTTAACTAAACGAAAACCCGAAAAATAAATATATAAATAAAAAAAAAAATTCGACCATTTGGTTTTCGACCAAATTGCGTCGACCAAATTGCAGTCGACCAGTTTTTTTTCGACGAGTTGTCTGGACACCGGGGAATGGCTCTGGGTCCCGAGAGGTAGCCTCCCTAAGCGCATCCGAGATCATCCGATCCTGGGAGTCCATTGGGAGGTGTTGGGCATGGGTGGGAAAAAGGAGGGGATTACCACATGGCCCTCTCCGTTGAGCCATATCTGAGCCCCACCAGTAAGAGACGCGATACCCGAGGTTGAACGGCACCAGTCCATTCATGCTTCGAAGGTGGACTTGTGAGGGTAGGTCAGCTGTGGAGAGGAGGTGACTTTATAAGCATTCAGGACTTGGAAATCGCGCTAGAAATAGGCAAGCTACTGGTGCTCCTGTGCCTTAGGCTAAAGGGAATTTTCACAGCAGGAAAGTGGAAAGAGTGTATACAGAGGGAGCTTATGCCAGTAGAAAAAGTCTTGGATGGGCATACGGAAATGAAGGGCCTTATCTCATGTCTCTATGGGGCCCTTTTCGAGCCAAAGGTGGGAACCACAGTGGGGCTTCGGGCCCGGTGGGAGAGGGACCTGGGGATGGAGGTGGGGGAGCACCTATGGCATCTAATGTGCAGGAGGGCCTTTAAAATGTCCATAGCGTGTCAGTACAAGCTCCATGCTGTGAAACTGTTCCACCAGTGGCAATACGATCCAATGTGCCATTCCAAAATGTTCGACACAGTTGACCCCCAGTGCTGGCATGGTATGTGGTGCCAGGGCCGACTACTGGCACATGTGGTGGGGCTGTCCCAGGATGCGTGTGTATTGGACAGAGGTTCTAGGCTGGATCAAGGAGGCAGGGGGAGGAGAAAGCACCCTCGATCCCATGTTGGTGCTGTTTGGGTTAGTGAGGCCTGAGGATCAGTGGCTTCCCCTCACACCACTGGTGCATTTTCTCCTGTTGGCAGCACGTGCCTGCTGGGATAGATATTGGAAAATTAGTCTCCTCCCCACGGTAAAAGAGTGGTCAAACACAGCAAAAGACGTTTACACAATGGAGAGGATCACAGCAGCTATTCATGGGGGAAGTGCATCCATTGAAACAGAATGGCTTCAATTTTGTAATGTGTTTGGATGAGGGGAGGAGGACAGATGGATTTCACAGAGAGGACCGGCAGGGGCCCATCACCGACAGTGATATAGGGTTGAATAGGTGCTTATGGACCACTTGACATTTATTGATGTACAAACACACAGTTTGTCATGTTCAGTTGCCTAAAGTACTTGAAATGTTGGGGGGTGGATGGGAGGTGGGGGGTCTCGGGCGGGGTCTAGTAGAGAGTACATGAGGATTTCTGGAGGACATGTTCCTCATGTGTTTGTCTTTCTCAAATGCTTGGTATTGTTCAAAATTAATAAACTTCAATTTAAAAAAAAAAGCTATCGATTACTGTGAAGCCAGTGATACAGAGTAGAAGAGTGGTCCGGTGAAAGGAAATAGCCCACTCGAAAGTCTCAGAAAAATGTTTGATGTCTTGTTGTAAAGCGACAAAGCGACCAAACTATGAAATGCGCAATGGTCAAGATTAATCCTGTTGAAAGGGGAAGTTAAAAGGTGATTGCTTTAAGAGAAAGATTTCTTTGAACTTTTATGAGTTTTTTATGGAAATATCAAGACCAGGAGACACTGGGTCAAAGAACACAAGGGAAAGCTGAATTGAAAGTCAAAGTGGTCCTGTGCAAGTCTATGGAAAAGCCCTTGCACATTCGGAAGTCTTCCACATCAGCGAAAGGTCTAAGTCCAACTGAGAGAGACCGGGAACAGGAAATAAGTTAGGGGAAGGGAACCCCTAACGAATGTGAATGAAGCTTGGGGAAGGGAACCCCTGCAAGTGCTGTGATTGCGAGGTCCGAGCCCGGCTGAGGGAGATCTACGTTGAATCGGGTACTTTATGTCTGGAGAGGTCCGACCCCGACAGAGGGAGAACTACGTGAACTTTTGTTGAACTGTGAAAGAACTTTTGGTGAACTGGAAATAAGCAACTTTAACGTGGAAGACCAAGCGGGCCTCGACCCACGTTTTGAACTGCCTTTTTTGATAACCTGAGCCAGAGGGTGTCATCGTGTCTACGGCGGGGCGCCTTACTCCACTTTGTCCAACGTGGGGAGGAGAGCTGACTCAGCCACCTTGATCTTTTATTTTATAACACTGACTTTCCTTTGCATACACATTCCCCTTTACACAATTTCTGTATAAGAGATAGGGCAGACAATAGGTTTTGTTAGTATAGGCTATTTTGATTTGACATAGACCAACTAGTACTGTGTTTTCTTTATTATTTAATGATAGAGACTACTCCCATCATAGCTATAGGGCAAAGTAGGAGTTTTTCCGAACATCAAGAATTTAATAAAGGTTTTGAAACTTGTAGCTCTTGTGCCAGTGTCATACTTGTGATACCATGCCTCCCTTACAATGTCCTGAGTCACCTGCATGGGGTGGAATACGGACATCAGTCATTTGTCTCATGCATGAGTCTGCAGTCTCAACGTATCTGACAATTGTTAGCCGTGAGCATTCTTGTGTGCATCCGGCCCATGCAATTTGTATGCGTGAGGGGTGTGCATCCTTTGTATATCATGCCATGAATTACTTGTCCTGTACATGCACCCGGTGACTTTGTGGTGGGTGTTCAGTGGCGTGTCCCGGTTGACTGCACATGGGCAGATGGCTGTGGCACGGGTGGATATGCTGTTGGGTGCTGCTGTGTGGATCTGCGCTGTGCTACATTCAAGATGCATTGTGGGACATGTGGTCTGATGTGTAATTGTGATGGCAGCGGTGTGTGTGCATCATCATGTGTGTGTCCAGGTGTGTGAAACGTATACATGCACCCTCGGATGCCCCCCAATCGATGGTGCAGAGGCTGCACGGGTGCTGCCAGTGCCTAATCTTGACATGCAATGCTTCCTGCGGCTACCCCCACCCCTTTTTTTCTTGTGTTTCAACGTGCATATGTGACAGGTTTGTACTCACCCACAATCCAGGTCCGTTGTCCTCTATGCCGCTCCATGTATCCCGGCAGTGTGCTGTTGAGTAGGAGGACAATGGAGTCGTGGGTGGATCCTGGGTAGCGGGCACAGCAGTGGGTTCTGATGAGGTCAGGGCCACAGGTCACCTGCACGTTCATGGAGTGGTAGTACTTCCGGTTCCTGTATAAGACCTCATGGGCCTGGAGCGCAATCAACGCAACATGGGTGCAGTCGATGGCTGCTATCACATTGGGCAGTTGAGCGGTGGCATAAAAGCATGCCTTCATGTCATTGGCCTGGGTGGTGGGCAGTGTGATGTGTTGACTGACATGGCACAGAAAGGCATCCAGCACCTTGCCCTGGACTGCGCTGAATGTTGATTGTGCCATGCCTTGCATCATCGCCACAGAGTGCTGGAAGGTGCCGGGCCCCAGGAACTGCAGGACTGCCACCCGCTTCACCAGTGGGGACACAGCTGCACAGATGTTGATCCTGCTCCCAATGACTTCATGTATTGTGGCCAGCAGCTCAGTGATGGTCTCGCTGTACTCAGTTACCAACTGGGTGTCACTGAGGGCCCACGGTGATGGCCTGACCCTGGGAATGGGTGCTTGCCTTGCGGAAGCTGCTCTCCTCCTCCTCCTCCTCCTCATTTCACCCCCCCCGTACTCCCGGTGCCCTGGCCTGGTTGTCCTGAGCAGCTGCCTGTCCCAGCTTGCAGCAAATAATGGCAGCATGGTGTTGGAAATAGTTTTTGGGACCTGGGAGGGCCTCTGTTGTGCATTGTGTTCCCCTGTGGCTTGAGTCCTGGCACCTGGCTTCATTTACCTCCAGCTCGAGGCTGGGGGTAATTCTCAGCTGTACTAGCGCTCATTTTTGGTGCTAATAAGGCTGTTCGTGCACTTATGATATGGCTGTATTTGCGCTTTGTGTTGTCGGCGCTATTAGTGCCAGCTGTAATAGCTCCAGCTGTAACTGCGCTGGTACGTTTTGAGTCTGGCAGTGTTTGCGTGACTTGTGGTCCGACAGAGCAGTATTGGCAGCGCTAATACTGTTACCGCCGGATTTAAGGGCTACTGCTCAACTCGTGATGAGGCCCATAGCCTTATCCCGCAGATAACATAATGACAGGCAAGGTGATGATGCCCATAGAAATTCATGCTGACATAAAGGCTCTCTAAATGCTTTAAACTAAATTGGTACTGTAAGGGTGAAGAAGTACGAGTCTGACATAGTGGTGGCATAGTGGTTGGCAGAGACTTTTATTGAGGAATAAAAGTAAAGAAAACCTATATTGCCCTATTTCTAAGAGGGGCTGCCTTGTGTCAACAAAAATACTAAGGATTCTGTCAGGATGTCCAATAAAGTAAAAAGTCCACCGTCCTGTGTCCAAACCTATTTCCGCCGCTTACACTCTAAACTGGGTATCTTCTTGGTCCAGAAGGATGACTCCCTCCTTCTGGATGATAGCTTAATGTTCACTTTCCGATGAGGAAACAAAAAGAGTTCTACTAGTGTTAAATCAAAAGGTCACAGTAAGTTCGCCAACATTTTCGCCAATATGTAGAAAAAAGTCTCTTTAGTTCCATTTCCAGTTCACACTGTCACAGGGATGCTTTCGTCCCCCTAGCCTTCTCGGGCTTCTCAAAATTGGCACAAAACGATTGATGGGGGAATGTCTTCCTTCCCCTTGCCTTTCTCAGGCTTTCTAATTCACAAAAACCCAGTTCTCAAATATCAGGGGGAATGTCTCCCTTGACCAGGCCTTTATCAGGTTCCTTGTTTCACAATACACAGTTCTTAAATACCAGGGTGGATGTTTCCCTTCCCCTGGTATTTCTCATGCTCACTGACGAAGCAACAAATCTGGTTCTCTATCCTGCCAGACTTGTTGATGGAGATCAGTGTTCTTAATGGTCTTTCTCTGGTCAATGGGTGCTCAACCCTTCTGACTTCTTAACCAAAGTTCACTTACCAATGTGTGGGTCCCAGACCCCTGTTTGCGTGCTTCTTGGGACTTCCCTGACTTGATATGGGTCCCCAACCCTTGTATATGGCTCTTGCAGGGCTTCCCCGACTTCTTATGGGTCCCAGAAACTTGGTTGTGTGCTTCTCGGGTCTTCCCTGAGTTGATATGTGTCCACAACCCTTGTATGTTACTTTCGCAGGGCTTCACGGACTTCTTATGGGTCCCAGACCCTCGGATGTGTGCTTCTCAGGACTTCCCCAAGTAGATATGGGTCCCTGACCCTTGTGTATGGCACTCGCAGAGCTTTGCCGACTTTGTATGGGTCCCAGACCCTTTTTTGTGGTTCTTTTCTTCCCCTCGGGGCTTTCACAGGACTTCCCCTGGTACTTGCACATTCCCAGTGACCTGCGTACCTGGTTTCTCATCCTCTGCACATGGGCGGCTTCCCTTGGTGCCTGTGGAGCGCAATAGGGTCTCTCTCGCCTTCTCTCCCGCTCGGGTTCCATGCTGCGGTGGCTCTGCAGTGGAAGCGGTGTGGTCTTGGTCTTCCACAACGACCAACGTGGAGAGACGCCAGGGAATTGGTGTTGGGTATTCGGCAAGCAATCTCCTGCCTCTGGCCCTTCTCTACACCAATGAAATATATAAGGGGGCAAGGGACCCTCTTTTTTGTGTATTGGGGCCAGACTGTGGAGGGTTAGTGGGGACTATCAGAACAGAATGTAGAGTCAACGGCTACCCCTTTCATAGACGTACAGGAGCTGCACCTATACTACAGTGAGGATAGAGTTGCATATGCTAGCCCAAAGATCACAGAGAGGTAGATGTGTCATAAAACACAGTTTAATAGATGACTAAATGAACATTTAAAAATAGGCAAGAGCCTATATAACACAAATAGTATAGAACACAAGTGAAACCAAGGGATACATTTGTGTGGGGGATAGTAGCAAACACAAGTGCAATTTCATGTACTGCTGCATAGGTAGCGGTACGTTATCATTGTCAACACGTATAATAGGTGTTTCTGGTTCGGATAAAAATGGAACACAACAGGTATTGCAATGAAAAGGCAGGTTTTCTGAGGGTACCGAACTGTCGTCTGGACATTGATAATAATGTGAAGGTAGACAACTGATGTAGGGGCTTAGTTCACCTAAAGGAGTTTAAAAAGAGATGAGATGTTTTATGAGTGATCATAACCTTAACAGTTAGGGAAAAGAAGACACTGTAGTGGGTGACCTACCTAGGTAATTCAGGTGGCGTCTTAAAAAGAAAAAGATGTGCCCGCTGTTGTTAGTGCAAGCAGTGCTGTCTATTGGATACGGCAAAGGCTGGGATCTGGTAAGAGAAGGAGGCTGAGTATTAGCCACGAGAAGGAACAGACTTTGTACAGGAATTTGACAAAAGGCCACACAGCCTACCTGACATAGCGAGGTGACGTCTTAGAAAAATGACCGTCTGGGTAGGAGGCAGTATGCTGAAAGGATGTTCGATAATTCTGTTGTGGTTCAGTGGGTCAAAGATTCAGGGTGCCAAGGGGTATGGCACATCAATTCAAGAGAAAAAGGCTAGAAATGAATATAGGAAAAGGGTGTGGTCTAGATTAATGATAGACCTTGCAGTGGTTAGGTGTCCTGTAAATGAGACGGGGTGGCGGCTGGCTTGGAAACTCGGCGTGGCGCGGCCAATGAAATGATGGTAACTGGAGGGATGTGATCCCAAAGGGCGTATAATGTGACTCTACAGTGTAGGGCAGTTGTGGTAGCGGTCTGTGAAGGGATTGCACCGTATTGGTGTACGGGGTCCTTTTGAGGTACTGAGTGATGCCTGAATGGCGTTGTGTGAAATGTGCAAGGGTCCGTCTCGTAGTGCAAATTGGATCTTGCAGTTGGAGGCTATTGGTGTTCGAGCAATATTATAATTGAATGGGACAGCCGTGTCGAACGGGCTGTGTCGAGTCGGAAATAATTTAGAAGCTGTGCCTATGGCGGAATCGTTTCGGCTTGGTCGGGTGGGCTGCTGGATACATAGATCAGAATCCGGTGGGCCGCTTGCCACACAGTGAGCGATTGGGGTGCCGAAATGCTATTACATACAGAGAAGGCAGTGAGTACAGTACCTTTTTTATAGGAAGCATCATTTTGCCCAATATCACATGAATTTTAGGCCAAAAGTCAATACTCAATACTCCATTCAAAGAAGGGCATACGCCTTGCGCACGAGTCTTATTATACACTTCACATCCGTCCCAATTGTACATTATCCTGCAAATTAGTTCATTTGACACATACATTTATCTAACTCACGACACAGCTCCATCCGCGTGCTTTTTGCAGGCGGCTCAATAAAGTTGTTTTTCAATATAAACAGTATGCCTCCTGCACATGCGCACAGACGAGACACTGTTCCCCTGTGAGATACAGCACCACAGCGAAGAGGTAAGACTGCGCTCACTGCCTTCTCTGTATGTAATAGCATTTCAGCACCCCAAACGCTCACTGTGCAGCACGCGGTCCACCGGATTCTGATTCATGTATCGAGCAGCCCGCCCGACCAAGCCAAAACGATTCCGCCATAGGCACAGCTTCTAAATTATTTCCGTCTCAATACAGCCCTTTCGACACGGCTGCCCCATTCAATTACAATATTGCTCGAAGACCAATAGTGTTACACTTTTCCGGCGCTGGTCATTGTGGCAGCGCAGGCGATTATGTGGATCAATCAGGAAGAGTACGCCCAACATGGCCGGCGTTCTACGTGATTGTGCTGAGGACGGCGGTACTGTTGTTTCACGATCGCAAGGAAGGTTATGGGCTAATCACGTGACTTCATAAACGGAAGGAAGTGCAGCAAGCAAACACATCGCTACTGCTCATACCGGCGCTCCGTAAGTTTGCTTCTAGGGGTTTAGCTTATGTCCTTTCATGCTTGTGACTTTTCCTCTTTCTAACCTTTCTATTACCCTTTTCGTGTTTAGACTCTCCTTACTGCACTCTCCCTGTGCCAAATCTCCCCAGCAGTCTCTGTTCGCTTCCTTTGTATCTCCGTGTGATTCTAATCCTTTCAACCCCCGTGTAGTGAGAGATAACTTACCCGCCTGTCATTGGAAAGTGAGTCTTCCCTTTTACGCTTTCTGATACTACCCTCCTCGGTTACTATTGCTATTGCCTCCTGACCATAAATTCCTTCTCTACTGGTAGAACTGCTTTCTATCTAGTGCTTCAGGACACAGATTTGCGTGCTCCCGAGGACCAGGTTCTACGCACGCTATATAGCCAGTATCTTTTCAGACCAGAGAGTAAGTGTTAGTTCCTATCTTTCCGTAATTGTCCGCCTAACCTTCTATGTAGGATTTACTTACCTGCTCTGTCTCTCCTTCTTAGAGAAGTCTTCACCGCCATCAAGTTTCCAATTGCCAGTGGACAGCATCCAACCCTAATATCTGGCCAGAAGTCCGGTTATCTACAGTGATACAGGGTTTTTTCCCCCAGAGGGTTTCCCTGAAAGTCGTGCCCTCTTTCTCTCTGGTGGTTTTATTCTTCCGAGAGGGAGGGGCAGGATTGTCACGGGAGATCTTTCACTTCCGCATTTGTTGTCTTCCTTGGGATCTGCTGACTGCCCAGGTTAGTGTGGAATTCGAAGATTCAATTAAACTGTTATTTGTGATTGCATTATAACCTACCAGTATACATTAACAGTTAGCAGTTAGCGACGGCCAAAAAAGAATTAGTAGTACCAGGGAAGACAGCATTTCCAATGGAGCAGCAAATGCAACAATTTATGGCTGCTATGCAGCCTATGGGCCTCATTACAGGTCGGGCGGTCCGGAATTAACAGTGGCGGTAAACCCGCTGCCACTGTTAATTCCGGACCGCCCGATCCCGAGTCCTGCAGGCGGGAGGTGATGTTCCCGCCAGGTCTGACCTGGCGGGTTTAACACCGCCCGCCTGCCTGCAGGCAGACGTGGAAACACCAGCACCATCACGAGATAGTGCCGGTGCTTCCACTTCCCTATTCCCATTGAGTCCTGTGGGACTCAATGGGAATGGGGATTTACCGAATTCCGCCTCCGGAATTCCTGGGACACCAGGGTCGTAATGCCCTGGTATTTCCGGGAGTCACGGAGGCGGAATGGTAATACGAGTCCGGCGGTAACCGAGGCCGTAAAACCGCCTGGTTACCGCCAGACTCGTAATGAGGCTCGTAATGAGGTGGTTTTATTCTTCCGAGAGGGAGGGGCAGGATTGTCATGGGAGATCTTTCACTTCCGCATTTGTTGTCTTCCTTGGGATCTGCTGACTGCCCAGGTTAGTGTGGAATTCGAAGATTCAATTAAACTGTTATTTGTGATTGCATTATAACCTACCAGTGTACATTAACAGTTAGCAGTTAGCGACGGCCAAAAAAGAATTAGTAGTACCAGGGCAGACAGCATTTCCAATGGAGCAGCAAATGCAACAATTTATGGCTGCTATGCAGCCTATGGGCCTCATTACAGGTCGGGCGGTCCGGAATTAACAGTGGCGGTAAACCCGCTGCCACTGTTAATTCCGGACCGCCCGATCCCGAGTCCTGCAGGCGGGAGGTGATGTTCCCGCCAGGTCTGACCTGGCGGGTTTAACACCGCCCGCCTGCCTGCAGGCAGACGTGGAAACACCAGCACCATCACGAGATAGTGCCGGTGCTTCCACTTCCCTATTCCCATTGAGTCCTGTGGGACTCAATGGGAATGGGGATTTACCGAATTCCGCCTCCGGAATTCCTGGGACACCAGGGTCGTAATGCCCTGGTATTTCCGGGAGTCACGGAGGCGGAATGGTAATACGAGTCCGGCGGTAACCGAGGCGGTAAAACCGCCTGGTTACCGCCAGACTCGTAATGAGGCCCTATGTCTTTGGAAATGCAGTCCCTTAAACAAGACAACGCTCCGTTGAGGCAGCAAGTAGCCCGTGCATTTTCAGAAACACCCCCATCTACCTTACACACAGGCAAATATGACGGAGATCCCCACAAACTGTAGGAATTTCTGGATAGTTGCCCTGTACAATTTACTTTCAAGTCCCACTTTTTCCCGACAGATAAGGATAAGGTTGGCTTTCTGATATCACATCTATCTGGTCCAGTCTTAGCCTGGGCTACCCCATTAGTTACCTCAGGTAATACTATCCTTGATTCCTATCCAGCCTTTACCAATAGTCTAAAATCAATGTTTAGCCAGCAGGAAATTTCTGTAGCTACCAAGGAGAAGCTTCTTGATTTAAAGCAAGGCACCAAAGACCTCATGTCCTATATTGCTCAATTCAAAAAATTGTCCTCCGAAACGGGTTGGCCCGATGATGGGCTTCTTACACTATTCCGACGAGGACTTTCGGAGGAACTCAAGGATGAGGTTTCTAAAGTTCTTCGTCCTGCAAATCTGGCAAACATGATAACCCTCACTATGCAAATTGACTATCGACTTCAGGAACGCTCTCACGAGAGGAAGAAGGGGAAAGGGACCCAATCACATACAGATTGTCTACCTACCGCTAACAAGCCGGTGCCGGCGGAAGGACCCATGCAAATAGGGTCGGTAAGAGGTCCACTTTCTAATAGTGAGAGAAAAAGGCGAAAGACTCTAGGTTTATGTATGTATTGTGGTTCTTCCTCTCATAATTTACGGGATTGTCCTGTAGTCCCTCCACGCCGTGCACGGCTTCCGGTAGCGGGAAATGCCACGTCCCTGCCGTAGGGGGAATCACGGTAGGCGTTAATGGACAGTGTTCCCCAGATAAGATTGGTCTATCTCTTGAAACTACCCCTGTCGAGTAGCCCATGATCGTACTATCCCTGACTATTTTCCTACCTGATCTAGTCTTACAAGGTATACCTGCGTTGATAGATAGTGGGGCAGCGGGTAACTTTCTGGACGATCAATGGGTGGCCAAAAGGGGGTTAGCCAGAATTGCCAAATCGTATGTCACTCCAATTCAAGGGGTTGACGGTAGCCCCTTGAGCTCCGGGCCGATTCGAGAGCAGACCACACCTGTAACATGCATGATTGCGTCTCATAAGGAGACCTTAGTTTTCGATCTTATAAAGACTGCCCATTTTCCTGTTATTCTAGGCCTTCCATGGTTACAAACTCATAACCCCTTCATAAATTGGACAGCGGGGACTCTTTTCTTGGGCTCAGAATATTGCATAGCTCACTGTCTGTCTCAGGCTTCGGTAGGAGTACAAATTCCATCAGAGGTGGCCAGCCCCCTGGCATTTCCTTTTATCAGTCATATAGGTAATATTCCAGAATGCCACAAACAATATCAATCAGTGTTCTTGGCACCTGAGTTCACTACTCTACCTCCTCACCGGAGAGATGATTGTCATATAGACATACTCCCTGATCAGCCAATCCCATTTGGATGCATGTATGTTCTTTCTCAGCGAGAAAAGGATGCCCTCAAAAAATACCTTCATTCCAATATTCAGAATGGACTTATAACAGAATCTAAATCTCCTGCAGGTGCTTCTTTATTTTTCATCCCAAAGAAAAACTTGGAGGAACTGAGACCATATATTGACTATCGGGGTCTTAACAAGATCACTATAACTGACAAATACTCTATGCCTTTGATACCCGATATTTTAGAAGCGGTTCAGGGGGCGTCTCTCTACACCAAGTTCGATATCCAAGCTGCATATCACCTTATCAGAATCGCTCCTGGAGATGAGTGGAAGACTGCCTTTTGGACCCCGTTTGGGTATTACGAGTATCACGTTATGCCGTTTGGTCTGGTCAATGTGCCTGTATCTTTCAACGCTTTATGGACCACCTATTTGCGGATATCCTTCTACATTTTGTAATAATCTATTTAGATGACATTCTGCTTTTTTCTACAAACAAGGAAGAACACATCCGACATGTCAACATCGTTTTAGATCGTCTCCGGGCTAACCAACTGTACTATAAAGCAGAAAAGTGCAAATTCCACCGAGAACGAGTTACATATTTGGGTTTCGTGTTGTCAGCTCAAGGAATATCCATGGACCCCAAGAAGGTATCGGCCGTATTGGACTGGCCTTCTCCGACTACTGTAAGAGGTCCAGCAATTCCTGGGATTTGCAAATTTCTATCGCAACTTTATCCCTGCTTTTCTAAAACAATTCTTCCAATCACCAGATTACTAAAAAAGGGGGTTCCATTTTCCTGGGATAGGCAAGCTCAAGAGGCATTTGAGAAACTGAAAATTATATTCACGTCTGCTTCAATTTTGTCAACTCCTGATCAGTCTCGACCATTTATTGTTGAGACGGACGCCTCTCATCATGCCTTAGGCGCTGTTCTCCTCCAAAAGACAGAACAGGGAGAAGAGAGACCGGTGGGTTCCCTGTCAAAGACCTTTAATCCATCAGAAGAAAACTATTTGGTTCTCGAGAAGGAGTTATTAGCCATTAAAAGGGCCTTTGAGGAATGGAGGCATCTATTGTTGGGCTCACCTTTTCTGGTGGAGGTCCATACCGATCATCAAAATCTCAAAGGTCTTCAGCAAGCCTACAGCACCAATAGCCGACAGGCACGATGGGCCCATTTCTTTCTACTGTTTCGAATTGAATTTACCTTCCTTCCAGGGAATCAGAATCTACGAGCTGATGCTCTCTCTCGTAAAGACTCTCCAACTAACAGATTCTCTCCCGAACAATTATTCCCGAAAGCTAAATTTGTTGCAGTGATTACCGATTTCCTTCACACACTCAAGCAAGAAGCTTCCCTGAACCAGCAATTGTGCGAGGACCTCGCAGTCTCTCATCAATTTACCAAAGATCGAGGATACTATTTTTACAGGGAACAGGTCCTTGTCCCGACCCCTTCTCTTCAAAAGAAAGTACTTCAAATATGCCATGATTCCCGAGCTGCGGGTCATCGAGGTTATTGTTACGCTCACTTGGCTCCCACAGGGGCGTCGGTCGGACCCGGACAGCTGCGGTCTCCACCCACGTGATGCGTAGTGCAGCGATGACTGACTGGATCTGCCCTCCTAATCTTGTCTGCTTAACCCGTAGAAATATTCTCCTGCAAATGGAGGGATGGATTTAGCCACTTGTGGATTCAAGTGATGGCACCCCCACAATCCTCCCCAACTAATCACCTCCGAAATGCCCTCACAGCAATCTCACCTTATATTCTTGAAAGATGAGCTCTCCATCCTGCGTGGATTTGCAGGGGGGCGTTGATTCCAGTTACTTCACTGGTTTGAAGGCTCGGGAGAGTTCCAGAGGGTATTGACTCTGAGGTTCCTGGTGAGGACCAGTAAGTATTAAGTTCATAGAGGTCAATATATCCGATGTTCACTCTTGTTCCCCCCTTCCTTTCTTGTCTTGCAGCTGGCTCGTGAAAAGATGCTCTTGTGGCAGCTGGTGGCGCTCAGGTAAGAGTCTGTATTACCCGGCGCTGTCCGGTAAATGTTGCACAAGGAAAACGTGTTGTTATTTGTTGGTTCCTTCGGCTCACCTTGTGGTTTTCTTTTGTCTCCTAGGTGCCGAAGTTCGGCGAAGAAATGATGGCGGCAGCGCCGACCCGAAGGATGCTGTGAAGACTGGTGAGTATGGCGCGGCGCTGCAGCTGGAGGTGCGGCGCGTGCAGAAATGATGTTCTTTACAGGTCCGGAGACAAGATGGATCCAGAATCAGGCGTGGAATAGAAATAAGTTCGTTTTCTAACCTTGTCCCTTTCTTTGCTCTTTGTTTTTGGAGCTCCGGATTCAAGACGGGCGTGGCAGAAGACTGGATGCAGGCTGCAGGCATGGTGAGTGTTACGCTGCTGGATGCAGAATAATACGAAGCTTGTGTTGCTGGTCGGGCGTGGTTTAAATAGCCTCAAAAGTAGTCCCAGGTAAGAAGTCCCTAGAACCACACCTGAGTAAAAAATAGTCCCTGTAGAAAAATAGTCCCTTTCAGGCTTCATGTTGGATTGGAGTCATTTGCAGCATGGTCTGCCTGAGGTAAGTAATGACTATGAGCCTGGCGCCTTAGGCGCCAGAACTGATTCCTACTATGAGGCTGGCGCCTAAGGCGCCAGGACTGAACCCAGATAGCCCCTAGCCGGGGCTGCTGAGGTTTTACTAAATGTCTAGATGCCTGCTCCCGGGGCTGATGGGCTTGGTCCGGATGTCTGGGGGTAGGCATCATGACAGCACTACCCCCCAAGGCCCCTCCTAAAGTTGTTCTTCCCCTGGGCCCTGGTTTGTCTGGGAAGTTCCGATGGAATCTTTTCACCAACCGAGGTGCATGGACGTGGTCACTAGGTTCCCATGACCTTTCTTGTGGTCCGTAGCCCTTCCAATCGATTAAATAAAAAAGTGTTGATTTAACCATCTTGGAGTCCAGGATATTTTTTACCTCGAATTCAGGTTCTCCATCTATCAAGATGGGGTCGGGTGGTTTGGTTAATCTTGTTCCTGGTTGAACTGGTTTTAAAAGTGAAACATGAAAGACAGGATGAATGCGCATATTAGAGGGTAATTCCAATTTGACGGCTACCGAGTTGATAATGGCCTTAATAGTGTAAGGTCCCAAATATCTAGGGTTAAAAGTCAGAGTTCCCTTCAGAGATATGTGTTTTGTAGCCAGCCAAACTTGATCCCCAATCTGGTATTGTGGAGTTTCACTTCTATGTTGATCAGCATTTTTCTTTTATTTCTCTTTTGCTTGTTTCAAATGTTCTGTTGCCTCTTTAAAGGCTTGTGTAATAGTAGAATGCAAATGACTAACTGCAGGCATTTCTAAATGCTGAGGCGAATCTAGTTCTGAGGTTCGAGGGTGATGTCCATATATGGTATAAAAGGGGCTTTGTCCGGTTCCTGAATATACAGAGTTATTGGGCCTCATTACGACCCAGGCGCTAAGTGAAAAACGATGGCGGTAAATGATTACCGCCATCGTTTTCCGCTAGGTCCGATCATGACCTGTGACCGTTAACTACGATGCCATTAGCGGCATCGTAGTTAACGCTGCCGCTAACTGCACCAAGGACGCGCGCACGCGACATCCCACACCCTAATTACCGGCATGGCGCAAAGGTACGCGAATGCCGACCCAAGCGGACATGCGCCTAACGCTATCACCCAGCCCGTTAAGTACCTTACCGCCATGGTGCTAATTACGCCATCGCGAACCAACCGTAAAGGGCCATGTAAAGTGAATCCAGCTGCCACAGGTGCACAGAATCAGCACAGGTGGAGGCAATACAGACTCAGGAAGTACAAAAAGAGCACACCCAACCCCTTCCCACACCCAGTCACACTCCACAATGATACCAATAGGACTAGCAATGTTGAGGCTGGAGGACCTGATAGCAATGCAAGTGCTACAACTTCAAATACAACAACAACAACAACAACAACAACAAGAGGTTGCACAGAGGAGACGCAGGAGGAGAAGGAGGGCAAAGCAGGGCCAGCAAGCCCCACCAGCACAGCCAGTGGCACCACGCAGGCAGCCCCCAATCCCACGCATCAGAGCCAGTCCATTCACCCTCACCGCTGAGCAGATCCACACCCTGTACCGACTGGACCGGGACACCATCACCACCATTGTGGACATGATACACAACAACATCGTCAGCATGATTGAAACACCCATCGCCACCCCCCCCCTACTGAAGGTAGTGTCCGTGCTCCACTTCCTGGCCACAGGCACCTACCAGCACACAGTGGGGCACTTGCATGGCATATCACAACCATTATTCTCACGTACACTGATCCAAGTGCTGGATGCCCTACTCAAGCACACAGATGACCACATCTCATTGCCACGGTCTGCCCAGGAGATTGCTAACACCAAAGTGGGTTTCCATGCACTAGCTGGCATACCTGGTTGAATTGGTGCCATCGACTGCACCCATGTGGAATTGTCGGTCCCACGTGCCATGGAGGTACAGTACCGCAACCGTAAACTATTTCACTCAATCAACGTGCAAATGGTCTGTGACTCTAACTGGATCTTCACATATTGTTGTGCCCTATTCCCCGGATCAACCCATGATTCAATGGTCCTGCGTAACTCCACAATACCACGCTACATGGAGCGACATGCAGGGCCAAGATCCTGGCTACTCGGTGAGTCTCATGTCATGAGCATGGAAATGTGAAGTGGGTAGGTGATCGACGTACCAATGCATACTTCACCTGGCAGAAAGGGGGGGGGATGATGCATACTTCACCTGGCAGAAAGGGGGGGGGAATGATGCATACTTCACCTGGCAGAAAGGGGGGGGGGAATGATGCATACTTCACCTGGCTGCGACTAGCAGTAGCCAGATCATACCCTGAGGCAGCACTTACATCATCTGACACCTGTATATGTGATGCCTGACCTAAGCAGCCCTAACATGTGAATGAAGGTGTGTCCCACCATGACACAACCATCTGCAAGTGCATTGTACAAAATGTGACCACATTGACTCCAACGAAATGCACCTACATGCACGTCACCAAACACCATCTACTGAAAGGCCTGTCCCCCATAACTGTGCCCAAAGGAGGCACATGATGGACTGGAACATCACTGCACCACAACACAGACAGCAAGGCCCACAAACTGTCCCTATTGACATCAGTATTGTTCACTGGGGTCATAATGAGGCAGACAGCAATGTTGCGATCATGTGAGCGTTAACCTCACAGGACACGTGCCAGGTCACCTAAAGAAACGGCCTGAACGTACACAGTGGATGGGCACTCACAAGGCACTTGTCCCCCTGCATACATTGTGTTTTGGCATGCAAAACAGTACATGAGAGCCATGAACATATACCGGTTGCATAGTGTGAATCCATTAGTACAACTAAAAGTGGTGCAAAGTTACAGTTGAATGTAAGGCATGGTGGCACGTCATGTTCAGAAATCAATCTCATCCCTGACACATACATTGTTGCCCACATGCAGGTGATGCAGGCTATCCCCTGAAGAGGTGGCTTCTTACACCAGTCCGGAACCCACAGAACCAGCATGAGGAGGACTTCAACCGTGCCCATGCACGTACCCGTGTGGTGATTGAGGAGGCTTTCGGCCTACTGAAGGCACGTTTCCGCTACATCAGCAGGTCTGGCGGGGCACTCCAGTACCGCCATGAGAAGGTTGCGAAGATCGTCATGGCATGTGTCATGCTACACAATATGTGCGTCAGACGAAATGTGCCCCTGCCCCCTGACGCAGAACTGCAACCACCTGAGGATGAGGATGAGGAGGGTGGGGATGTGGCAGCACCTCAAGGAGGCAGCGATGCACAGGAGGGGCGTGAAATGCGTCAGAATCTCATTAACCAATGCTTCTAGCACACACGGCGGGTGTGTGTAACATGGAGACGGCACTTGGGGCACTGTGTGTGTCTGGGACATGCACACTGTGGACTGTACAACAATAAAGCACACATACGCAATGAGCAATGTCCACACATTGGATTTGTGCTAAACAATAAAGTGTATTATAATAGTGAAAAGGTATGACACACCAACTCCTCCCTCCCCCCTCCCCCCTGAACACCCCAACACACCCACTCCCCCCTCCCCCCTGGAATCCCTACGAAGGTGTGGTTCAGTCTGTGCAGCAGTGTGTGATGTAGTTCTTCTCCACTGTCCGGGCACTAATGACAGTCCCCTCCCCTGGCCCCCGGGGCACCGCTGCCCGTGCTGCGCAGGTTCCTCCCTGATCTGCGGATGGGGCTGCTCTGTGCCGAGCTGGTTGACGAGGAGGGTCCTGGCTGCACATTTGGACGGCTGTCCCGAATGGTCTGCACCAGTTCTGAGAGGACGTGCCGCACAGCGGCGAGTTCTGTGCAGATGTCCTTCGTGGAGGACTCAATGGCAGCCGTGACTCTGTCTGCACATTTCTCCATGGCATCCCTTGCCCCCCCACACTCTGCAACGTGTTCATTGAGGAGGGTGGATAGCTGCTGCTGCCGGGTGACAATCTCATCCAGGGTCTGCTGGTTCCTCTGGCTCATGGCCAATGGCATTGGCATGCCCATTGGGCTGCTCACCTCCGGCAGCGGGGATGGGGTGACTGGCCAATCCTCGGCCTCCAACTGCCCCTGTGTGGCATCCGCCTGCAGGGGGCTTAGGGATGTGTAGGGGGAATGTGGGTGGGCAGTGGGGCTTCCATCATCAATCTCCTCGATGCTCCGTGCCTCACTGTCGGAGGATGCTGCTATGGCAGCAATTTTGCCAAGGGTGCTGCTTGCAGCAGAGCCTGTCCCTTCGGTGGGCACAATGTGTGTCATGTGCGCTGCTGCTGCTGAGTCTGTGGTGACAGTTGTGGTGGCTGTCAGTGTCCTGTCCTCTTCCCCTGGCAGGGTTTGTGGCTGCTGGGCTGTTTTCCTCGGGACGGCAGAGGTGGAGGCTTGCGGCCTAGGCACAATTATCCTGGCCCTCCTGGTGGCTGTGGAGGCAGTGGTGTCCTCATCCTGGAGGTCTGAATCAGAGCCTGTGGTGGAGCAAAGCAGGGATAGTGTTATTGATGGGTCTGCGGACATTGTGCGTGCATTGTGACGAATGACATCTTATCAGTAGGTACATGCAGCACATTTGAGGCAGGGGCATACAGGTTGTCTGCCTTTTGTGTGGAAGTAGCATGGTGGTATGTGGGGGCCGGCAGTTAGGGTGTGCATGCTGCATGTGTACAGGGTGGATTTCGGATGTGTCTGTAGGCAGTCTCCTACTGATGTGTTGCATTTGCACTATGGGGCAACATAGTACTTCACATGATTGAACTTTGGTGATTTTTGCAAGGCTTGATTGGAGCCACCTACCTGCATCTCCTGATGTCGGGACTCCTCTCTCCATCCCTCCGACTCCTTGTATGCTCTCCATTCCAATGGTGGATGCACAGATTTCCTCCCATGCTTGCAATTTGATGGGGGAATCAGATCCACCCCCGGTTGCCGTGCCCAGGTTCCTATTCGCCGAGAGGATGCTCCTGACGCGGAGCCTCAGGTCGTCCCACCGCTTTCTGCACTGCTGTGCGTTGCGGTCCGCACCGCACTGACACGCTGTGCCACCAGGGACCATATGGCCTTCTTTTTGGCTATTGCCGGCCTGGACATTTGCGTGGAGAAGACCACCGCAGCCTTGTCCTGGAGGGTCTCAGCAAGCAATGTTAGTTCCTCCCGGGAGAAGCGGTCCCGGCGCTGCCGATCGCATGCTTTTTTAACAACTTTTGGCATTTTCAGGTTGGTAATTGGGTGGGTTATGGGTTTGGACAGGTCTCAGGGTCGGATGTGGAATGGTTGGGGAGGATGGCAATGGATTGTGTTTTTAAAGATGGCCGCCGTGCTCTTTCCAGTTCCGCCGCGATGAAGCTACTTCCGGTTCCGCTTATTTACGGTCACCGCTAACTGCGGTGACCACTAATTACGGTGACCGCTCACTACGATCGCCGCTATGATGGGTGGCGGTAGTGCACCTTGCGCTGCGTACTATGCCAGTAGGGGTCGTTTTAGGGTCATTTACGCCATGGCGTAATTTACATTACCGGCATGGCGTAATGCTCGTGCGCAATGGGTCGGAATGTGCCGCTCTTTACGCCATCGGACCACGGCGTAAACGTTCATTACGCCATGCCGGTAATGTTCAATACTTACCGCCTGGGTCGTAATGAGGCCCATTGTATGCATACTCGGAAATCCATAAAATATCTTTCCAATTACTTTCGGTCTGGTGTAGCATGCAATGTAGGTACTGTTCAAGGGTCTGGTTGGTCCTCTCCGTCTGACCATCGGTCTGGGGATGGTGACTGGTTGATAACCTCACGTCGATTTGCGCCAGTTGACAACATTTCTTCCAAAAATGTGAAATGAATTGACCACCTCGGACAGAGACCAATACGGAAGGAAATCCGTGTATTCGAACAATGTTTTAGAGGAACTCCTTTGCCAGAATTGAAGCAGAAGGTAATCCCTTTAGAGGAATAAAGTGGGCCATCTTGGAAAAAAGATCCACAATAACTAGAATTGTGTTAAATCTATTACATGGAGGTAGATCTGTAATAAAGTCTAACGATAAGGTGTGCCATGGTGTAGGTGGAATATCCAAAGGTTGTAAGAGGCCAGCTGGTTTTTTCTTCTAACTTTTGTTTTGGGCGCAAATGCCACAAGACATTACAAATGACTTTACGTCTTTTCGCCAGGTGGGCCACCAGAATTGTCTCTTAATTTTAGCTTCAGTTTTTGCGATACCTGGGTGTCCTTCCATCAGGGTGTCATGATAATTGGAGATGACTAGTTCTTGTAGTTCCTTGTGTGGTAGAAATAGTCGCCCTTGATAATAAGGTAGGTCATTGATGACTGAGTAATCCGGGCCTTTCTTCACCCAGTCCTGCAGGCTGTTGGATCGAAGAGTTGTTGGATCTTTACTTGAATATCCTCTAGTGTCTGTAGAGTGGTTATGCCAAGAATTCTTTGTTCTGAAATTATAGGCACCGGTTCCGGGTTCGCATATGCTTCTCCCATCCCTATTCGGGATAAGGCATCTGCCTTGCCATTTTTACAACCTGGTCGATAAGTGATCACGAAATCGAACTCGGCAAAGAACAATGCCCATCGAAGTTGACACGACGATTGGGCCTTGGCTGTTTTTAAATACTGCAAGTTCCAGTGATCGGTGATTACCGTAATGGTATGCCTGGCACCGAGAAGATAATGCCGCCAAGCCTTGAAGGCGGATTTGATGGCTAATAATTCTTTATCGGTAACTGCATAGTTTAACTCGGGTGCCGAGAACTTTCTGGACCAAAATGCTACTGGGTGAAGTTGACCGGTTTCAGGATCCTTCTGGGACAGGACAGCTCCCATGGCTAAACTGGATGCATCAGTTTCAACTATTTATGGAAGTTCGGGCGTGGATGCTTTAAGACAGGTGCAGACGTGAATTTCGCTTTCAGCTCTTGGAAGGCCTTTTCAGCTTCTTCGGTCCACAAGAAGCGTTTGTTTTTTCGCAAAAGTGCTATGATAGGGTGTACAACATGTGAGAAATCTGGAATTAATCTGCGGTAGAAATTAGCAAATCCGAGCATGCTTTGTACCCCTTTAACTGAACTGGGTGATGGCCACTTGATAATTTGTGTCTAACTTTCGAGAGTTCATTCGGACTCCTTTTGGAGTCAGGATAAATCCAAGGAATTCAACTTCCGTAGCATGAAAAACGCATTTTTCCAATTTTGCATATAACTTGTGCTGGCGTAGTTTCTCAAGGACTGCACGAACGTGCTTCACATGGTCTGATTCTGAAGAGGAGTACGCTAGAATATCGTCTATATATACTATAACACAGATGTCAATGAGTTCACGAAGGGCATCGTTCATGAAATACTGGAAGGACAGCTGGTGCATTGCACAACCCGAAGGGCATCACCTGGTATTCGAATAACCCGTACTTAGTGCGAAAAGCAGTCTCCCATTCGTCGCCTTTCTTTACACGTACCAGATGATATGCCCCTCGGAGATCTAATTTAGTGTAGATGCAAGCGTCCTTTACTTGGTCTAGTAATTCGGCGATCAGAGGCAATGGGTATCGGTTCTTAACCGTGATCTGATTTAATGCGCGGTAGTCTATGCACGTTCTGAGGTCACCTTCCTTTTTAGGCACGAAGAACAAAGCTGAAGATGCAGGGGACTTGGATGGACGAATGAAGCCATTAGCAAGGTATTGGTCCAAGTATTGTCGTAGGTGAAGGTTTTCGGGTTCCGTAAGGGCGTAGATCCTACTACTTGGAGGTTGTGCACCGGGTATGAGATCGATTTGACAATCGTATGATGTGTGAGGTGGTAGGGTGTTTGCCTGTTCCTTTTGGAAAACATCCTGGAATTCTTAATATTCCTGAGGTAACTGCACGACTGGAGTAGAGACTGTGGCCAGGCCTTGGTTCAAGGTTTTTTTTGGGTAACAAGTATGTGCACAATCCGGGAAGGTTATTCTCTTCTCTCGCCAATCAATACAAGGATTATGTGTTTCCAACCAAGGTATCCCCAGTATTATTTGGAACTGCGGGGCTTTGATTAAATCAAACACAATAGTCTCTCGATGCCCATCCTGACCCAATAGTGTCATCTCTGCGGTGGAATGAGTTACAGGCCCAGAGGCAATTTCAGTTCCATCGACTGTGGTGATGACATCCGAAGTGGTCTTTTTGCAGAGAGATAGATTCATCCTAGAAGCCAACTCGTGGTCCACATAGTTTCCTATGGCCCCGCTATCAATGTATGCCCTCACTGCGTGCATTCGTGATGGCTGCCTTGGATCTATAAGGACCATTGGTATGATGAAATACAAGGTCTGAGTATCCTTCTTCAAGCCCAGCAAGCGGACCTCTACGCTTGTCAGGCGTGGTCGTTTCCCGAATCAGGCTCTGTGTGATTTTTTATCAGCAACTGCGACTACTTTTTTAGATGTTTTTATAGGGCAATCCCATAGAAAATATCCTGAGGCCCCACAGTACAGACACAATTGCATCTGCCGTCTACTTTCTCTTTCCTTTTGAGTTAAGGGTCCCTTGACCCCCCCGATCTGCATCGGTTCTGATACATCTGTTCCTTTGAGGGTAACATTGGGTTTAACCAATACCGATTCTCAAACTTAGCTCAATCAGCCTTTCTATTCTGAAGTCGGTGGTCTAACTGGACCACTAAGTCTATATATTCTGCACAATCCTGAGGTGGGTTCACAACTTGGGCCAAAACGTCTTTGAGTTCACCCCGAAGTCCACAATGAAATAATATAATTCGTTTTACCTCTGGCCATCCGGTTTCCACCACTAACCTATTGAAAGTGGCGACATAGGTTAGTAGATCCTGGTTACCTTGTCGTAATGATAAAAGTTCGTTATCCAGGGCCTGTCCCTGTGAATGTCTGGCAAATAGTCTTTCCATGCTCAATTGAAAACCTTGAAAATCCTGAAGAAGAGGGTCATCCTGGTAAACTAATGGAATCGACCAATCCGCTGCGCTGCCACTAAGATATGATAGTACAAAGGCTACTTTGGTTTGGTCATTCGGAAAAGCTCCAGGTCTGCATAAAAAGTGCAAGCGGCATTGGTTCATAAACACGGCAAACTTTTTTGGGTCCCCAGCAAAACGTTCGGGTGGAACTAAAGGAATGCTCCCTGATAGAACCACTTGCACAGGATTGCTCGATGAAACAGAAGTTGGATTCCCCCCGAGTCCAGGTAATGGTGTTTCCCCAGCTTGGTTTTGCAGTAATTGTCTAGCAAGATCATCAGTGCGCTCCTTTGACAAAATCAGTTCTCTCCTGAGGGCATTAGTCTCTTGGCGCGCGGAGAGCACTTCTCCCCTAAATTCCCCTAACAATAGGGCTAGTTGGTCGGTTTATGAGGTTTCCATAACGCCCGGGTGGGGATTTGTAGATAGGCTTCGCATTCTGTTACGCTCACCTGGCTCCCACAGGGGCGTCGGTCGGACCCGGACAGCTGCGGTCTCCACCCACATGATGCGTAGTGCAGCGATGACTGACTGGATCTGCCCTCCTAATCTTGTCTGCTTAACCCGTAGAAATATTCTCCTGCAAGTGGAGAGATGGATTTAGCCACTTGTGGATTCAAGTGATGGCACCCCCACAGTCCTCCCCAACTAATCACCTCCGAAATGCCCTCACAGCAATCACACCTTATATTCTTGAAAGATGAGCTCTCCATCCTGCGTGGATTTGCAGGGGTGCGTCGATTCCAGTTACTTCACTGGTTTGAAGGCTCGGGAGAGTTCCGGAGAGTATTGACTCTGAGGTTCCTGGTGAGGATCAGTAAGTATTAAGTTCATAGAGTTCAATATGTCCGATGTTCACTCTTGTTCCCCCCTTCCTTTCTTGTCTTGCAGCTGGCTTGTGAAAAGATGCTCTTGTGGCAGCTGGTGGCGCTCAGGTAAGAGTCTGTATTAACCGGCCCTGTCCAATAAATGTTGCACGAGGAAAACATGTTGTTTGGTCTCTCTTTACAGATGTGGCACGTGAAAATATGGAGAGTCATAAAAGGATGCCTCCGGTGGTAAATCATGTAAGTCTGTGGTGGTAAGAATTATATTTGTTGGTTCCCTTGGCTCACCTTGTGGTTTTCTTTTGTTTCCTAGGTGCCGAATTTCGGCAAAGAAATGATGGAGGCAGCGCCGACCCGAAGGATGCTGTGAAGACTGGTGAGCTGCAGCTGGAGGTGCGGCGCGTGCAGAAATGATGTTCTTTACAGGTCCGAAGACAAGATGGATCCAGAATCAGGCGTGGAATAGAAATACATTCGTTTTCTAACCTTGTCCCTTTCTTTCCTCTTTGTTTTAGGAGCTCCGGATTCGAGGCGGGCGTGGCAGAAGACTGGATGCATGCTGCAGGCAGGGTGAGTGTTACGCTGCTGGATGCAGAATAACGCGAAGCGAGTGTTGCTGGTCGGGCGTGGTTTAAATAGCCTCAAAAGTAGTCCCAGGTAAGAAGTCCCTAGAACCACACCCGAGTAAAAAATAGTCCCTGTAGAAAAATAGTCCCTTTCAGGCTTCATGTTGGATTGGAGTCATTTGGATGTGGATGTGCCTGAACGGCAATAAAACCGAATTAATGATTTTCGGATCCATCCAGGCTCGAGCCAAACTCCCCGCTGAATATCAGGCCTTCCAAATTAAAGAAACTCTTATTCCAGTGTCTGATAAGGTCAAAACACAGGGCATCACTTTGGAAGCATCCCTCAACTCTGATGCCCAGGCAACGTATGTGAGTAAAAACTGTAATTATTACATCCGGCTACTTAAAGCCATTAGACCACTATTGAGTGAGAAAAACTGTGCCACAATAGCAAGAGCTACCATCATGTCACGTTTGGACTATGGTAATGCCCTCCTAGTAGGAGCTAGTAAGCAAAGTATCCAAAAATTCCAGCTGGTCCAAAACAATGCGATCAGAATGGTCAAAAAGAAAGCAAGAAGTGAACACATCAGTGAAGCTAGGCGGGACCTCCATTGGCTGAGAATAGAGGAACGCATACAATTTAAGTCTATGTGCCTTACTCACAAGTGTTTATATGGCAAGGCACCAGCCTATTTGAAGTCCAAACTCACATTTTACCATCCTTCCAGGGCATTAAGATCAGAAGCTAATGGGCTCATAACGCCTCTGAAACACAAGAAGGAACTTGGTATGGGCAGAGCCTTACCTAACCGAGCGGCCTCTAACTGGAACAAATTGCCGAAGTACCTTAGATTGGAGTCCAATCATTTGGTCTTCCGCAAAAAACTAAAAACAGAGCTTTTCAAGTAACAGATGTTTAGGACCCAATGAATCAGCCAACCTGTAGTTTTATGTATTTGTCCTGTTGCTTCTTCAGGCTCCACCTTGAGCTATGTACATGTCTACATGTAAGCGCCCCGATGCCTGCGGGCGGTCGGCGCTATATAAATAAATAAATAAAAAATAAAATAAATAAAAATTTGCAGCATGGTCTGCCTGAGGTAAGTAATGACTATAAGCCTGGCGTTTTAGGCGCCAGGACTGATTCCTACTATGAGCCTGATGCCTAAGGCGCCAGGACTGAACCCAGATAGCCCCTAGCCGGGGCTGCTGAGGTTTTACTAAATGTCTAGATGCCTGGGCTGATGGGCTTGGTCCGGATGCCTGGGGGTAGGCATCATGACAGTTATCAAAACACTCTCGATTTGATTACACGTCATTTTTGGTGGCCAAATCTAAGATCTGATGTACGAGATTATCTTTCAGCATGCATAGTTTGTCTGCAATCCAAGACCCCACGGTTTCCGCCTTATGGTCTATTAACCTGCATGCTCATCCCTGATAGGCCTTGGCAAGTGATTTCTACAGACTTTATAGTGGATTTTCCTTCCTCTGCTCAACACACTACCATTATGGTTACCATAGATTATTTCACCGAATTGGCTCATTTTACCCCATTGCTCAAACTTCCAGGGGCCGCTCAGATGTCTAAGATATTCATCTCTGAAATATTTTCCCGACACGGCCTTCCAGACACTATTCTGTCTGACAGAGGTCCTCAATACACCTCTCGCTATTGGAAATGCATTTGTCTCGTATTGGGAATTAAAAGATCACTTAGCTCAGGCTATCATCCTCAGACCAATGGGCAGACAGAACGCTTTAATCAAACTCTAGAGGGATATTTACAGTGTTTTGTCTCTGCAGCTCAGGATAATTGGGTGGACTTACTCCCACTTGCGGAGTATGCCTACAACAACGCGAGTCATTCAGCCTTGAAAACTAGCCACTTTTACTGTTCTTACGGATATCATCCTTCATTTGTGCCTTCGATACCTTCACCCTCCTCCTGCTGTCCAGGAGTGGACAGTCTCATCACTGACATACAGAATGGCCACCAGCTCGCTCGTTTGTCTCTTCAAGCTGCCCAAGACCGAGCTAAACGATATGCGGATCGTCACCGCCGGGAGATACCCGCACTTAACGTGGGAGACTTGGTCTGGTTGGCCTCCCGGTTCCTTCCCAAGCATTTAGTTCCTTCCAAACTGTCTCCTAGATACTTTGGTCACTTCAAGATGGTTTCTTTGGTGGGAGCGGCCGCAGTTCGACTGGCATTACCCTCTTCCTGGTCTCGCATACATCCTGTCTTTCATCTCTCACAGATTAAGTTGTCAGTTAAACATCGTTTTCTCCAGACAACAAAGACTCTTCCCCCACCAGTGATTACAGAGGTTGGACCTGAATATGAGGTGGCCAGCATTTGTGACTCAAGGTACCGGAGAGGTAGCCTTCAATTCCTAGTAGACTGGAAAGTGTATTCCCCTGCAGAAAGAACATGGGAACCGGCTTCTGGTGTTCAAGCTCCCCGTTTGGTGCGATGGTTTTTTCGGCTACACCCGGGATTTACTTACCTGTTCTATCTCTCCTTCTTAGAGAAGTCTTCACCGCCATCAAGTTTCCAATTGCCAGTGGACAGCATCCAACCCTAATATCTGGCCAGAAGTCCGGTTATCTACGGTGATACAGGGTTTTTTCCCCCAGAGGGTTTCCCTGAGGGTCGTGCCCTCTTTCTCTCTGGTGGTTTTATTCTTCTGAGAGGGAGGGGCAGGATTGTCACGGGAGATCTTTCACTTCTGCATTTGTTGTCTTCCTTGGGATCTGCTGACTGGCCAGGTTAGTGTGGAATTTGAAGATTCAATTAAACTGTTATTTGCGATTGTATTATAACTTACCAGTATACATTAACAGTTAACAAATAGCCTCCAACTGCAAGATCCAATTTGTACTACGAGACGGACCCTTGCACATTTCACACAACGCCATTCAGGCATCAATCAGCACCTCAAAAGGACCCTGTGCACCAATACGGTGCAATCCCTTCACAGACCGCTACAAGGATGGCATACCACAACTGCCCTACACTGTAGAGTCACATTATACGCCCTTTGGGATCACATCCCTCAAGTTACCATCACTTCACTGGCCGCGCCACGCTGAGTTTCCAAGCCAGCCGCCACCCCGTCTCACTTACAGGACACCTAACCACTGCAAGGTCTATCATTAATCTAGACCACGCCCTTTTCTTATATTCATTTCTAG
This sequence comes from Ambystoma mexicanum, assembly GCF_040938575.1. Classification (NCBI taxonomy): domain Eukaryota; kingdom Metazoa; phylum Chordata; class Amphibia; order Caudata; family Ambystomatidae; genus Ambystoma; species Ambystoma mexicanum. Next base: position 1,119,206,148 of record NC_090923.1, on the reverse strand, counting down.
GCTTTTTCTCTTGAATTGATGTGCCATACCCCTTGGCACCCTGAATCTTTGACCCGCTGAACCACGACAGAATTATCGAACATCCTTTCAGCACAACGTCTGCTACCTAGACGGTCATTATTCTAAGACATCACCTCGCTATGTCAGGTAGGCTGTGTGGCCTTTTGTCAAATTCCTGTACAAAGTCTGTTCCTTTTCACAGCTAATACTCAGCCTCCTTCTCTTACCGGATCCCAGCCTTTGTTGTATCCAATAGACAGCCCTGCTTGGACTAACGACAACAGGCACATCTTTTTCTTTTCAAGACGCCACCTGAATTACCTAGGTAGGTCATCCACTACAGTGTCTTCTTTTCCCTAACTGTTAAGGTTATGATCACTTTTAAAACACCTCATCTCTTTTTAAACCCCTTTAGGTGCACTAAGCCCCTACATCAGTTGTCTACCTTCACATTATTATCAATGTCCTGACGACAGTTCGGTACCCTCAGAAAACCTGCCTTTTTATCGCAATACCTGTTGTGTTCCATTTTTATCCGAACCTGAAACCCCTATTATACATGTCGACAATGATTACGTACCGCTACCTATGCAGCAGTACATGAAATTGCACTTATACTATTTGTCTTATATAGACTCTTGCCTATTTTTAAATGTTCATTTAGTCATCTATTAAACTTTGTTTTATGACACATCTACCTCTCTGTGATCTTTGGGCTAGCATATGCAACTCTAGCCTCACTGTATTGTAGGTGCACCTCCTGTGCCTCTATGAAAGGGGTAGCCGTTGACTCTACATTCTGTTCTGATAGTCCCTGCTGTACATCAGCCACCTCCAGTCTCAGCGTCCCGGACTCCCATCTTCTCGCATGATACATGATCGTGACTCCTTCATGGCGGGTTAGATAATTTGTGTAGTCCTTGTTCCCTTTTCATATTCACATAGTGTTCGTATTGACTGGACCGCATATCTTGGTTCTGCGGTAGGCTCTTTCCTCCTCAGCAGTTCTTCGTCCCAGTTTTTCCATGTACCCCACCTGGGTAGTCCTCAGTCACCCTTGTCTCAGTATGTCCTATGTGGATTGGCTCTTCAACTCTACACAAATATATAGGAGTGTGGGGGACTACATAAAATTGAATAGAGTAGTAGGATAAAGGGGACAGAAGTGAAGGGTGTACATACTACGTTCTCCCATGATAGTCGTCACTGGTCCCATAGAGGGATTCCGTCCACATGAAATCCTCCCGCTGAGTACCACCCCCCAAGAGGACTATCGGGTAGCGGCCTCACCTCCCTGGCCTCATGGAAGGGGCTCGCTCCACAGGAGCAGTGACAATACCCTGGGATCCGTCACAGTACCTACAATCACATAAAGGGACACCTGTTTAATGGTTGGTGCCTACAAATACCTCATAGAAACATATTTAGCATTATTAACTGTATCATAAATGGAAGACAACAAATACCAGAATTCGATATGAGCCTAAAAAATCTCTGCTGGGTTCTACTACTGTATATTAAAGATTCATAGACACAGTCACAATTTCTCCTGTGAGACAATAGGTCAACACTTGAAATACTGGTAGATAAAATGAATAATTTATAAGAACGAAACAAATGGTGTTTAATCAGACTGTTTCCTTCTCAGTTCTGGGCTGGTGAGCCCCTCTCCTACCCACCATTACGAGCCATGAACATTAAAAGTCTCTTGGCATTTTATTTTTCTCTGCGCATATATCAAAATACAACAGAAGGGGCTTGCTTTATTCTTTAGTCTTAAGAATGTATTTTGTCCAGGCATAAAAGCCTTGCATCAGTTCCTTTATACTTAGGCTGGTACTTTGAAATTTATCTACCAGCACATAACATAAATAACTTATTTCAAGACTCTTAAAACCGGAGGTGCTTCTCAGACTACATTTTACCAGCATGCAACATGAATGGCTTGTTTCATGTCTCTTACGTTGTCTCTTAAGTTTGGGTAGGCAATTTGAATCACTTTTACCAGCATGCAACATGAACAGTTTCTTTGTATTATCTTAGACTTGGGCCGGCAACTTGAATCTCTTCTACCAGCATGCAACACGAATGGCTAAATTAACACTTTCACTTCTCATTACGTTTGCGGTGGCCAAAGTCTACCAGCATGCAATATTGTTAACATTTTCCTTTCAGTTCTCTTTTGCGTCCTCACAAACACCCTACCAAAAGTCTTTGCCCAAGTGGCCAGGGAAAGGCAGACGCTTCCTGATCCTAACCCTGGGGGCGGTATTAGCTGGGAGGAGAAGGGCCCCAGGGGAACAGGAGGACTTTTTGGGATGAAACACAGTATTTGTCTTCCTCAAGGAAGGGAGTATTGTTGATACCGGAATATGTAATGACTTGCTGTCAGAGAGAGCTTTTATTTTCTCAAACTGACTGTCGGAATATAGGTGAAGATAATTACAAGCAGTCATGTACTGGGAGTAAGAACAACCCTTTCAAAGACACTGACATTCAGAGACATGAACGCCTCTGTGAAACCCTGGCAAATAATAAAGAGGAGTCTTAAATGTTACCAGTTTAGACCCTGAAAAAACCCATTTTCCTGTAAAGCCAAATACTCCACTGAAGCCTTGGCAGAATAAGAACCTGATTATCATACCAGAAGAGTGTGATTATAACATTGAGGGGCATAATAAGAGCCAGCACCAAAAGAGGGTAATATCCGTAGAAGAAAAAACAAACCATCATTGCCAAAGCCAAAAGAGAAACATACCCAGGCAATTAAGAAAGAACCAGCATTGCCAAAGCCAAAAGAAGGCAGTTGAGAATGTCAGTGTTGGTAAAAACTATTGTGAAGAAAAAGGAGATGGAGGCAGTGTCTGGTGGTGTGGACTCCTGAAGGTTTGGCTAGACGTCAGTAATTAAAATACATTTTAATCATCATAAATTAGAACCTTAAAACATCATACATTAAATTTCCTAAAAACCGTTAAAACAACACCTGAATTGTGGTGGTTCAGTGAAACATATACAAACTTCCACTTTCGTGGCCAGGGTATCTCAAACAACATTCAATTATAACATTTGTTGACCTCTGGTTTTTATATAATTTCAATAAAACCTTGAGTTTGTGCATAACATTTGATGGTTAGTTGTATCCATTTTAAACTGCATTTCCATTATACAGTATCACTTCTCAACATGTTTCTGTTCATATGGGCGATCAATCCAGAACATTCTTCAGGAGTGCGACTCTGGTTGATGGCCGCGACCATCCACCTCGCAATAGAGGCCTTGGAAGCCTGATAACCGGGCTTTGACCCCCCGAAGGTGACAAACAGGGCGTCCGATTTGCAGAAGCCCTTGATCCTGTCTAGATAGTACTTCAGCGCGCATCTGATATCCAGACAGTGCAAGCCCCTCTGAGGCTCATCCTTGCGGCCGGCAAAAAAAGTGCGAAAGACTATCTCCTCGGTAAGATGGAAAGAGGAGGACACCTTGGGAAGGAACGCAGGGTGCGTATGCAGGACCACCTTGTCCTTGTGAAAGGTAGAGTAGGGTTCTGATGCCACCAGAGCCTGGATCTCGCTGACTCTGCGCACAGACGTGAGACCCACCAGCAGAGCTGTCTTAATGGTGAACAGCCTGATGTCTGCAGACACCATCGGCTCAAAAGGTTTGTGCATCAAGGCGCCCATTGAGGTCCCACACGGGATGTGGTTTCTTTATAGGCGGGAAGAGCCTGTGGAGGCTCGCCAAATGTCGCTTGACCACCAGGTTGGAGTTGGAGAAGACGCCTTCCTCTGAATTCCTGTAAGCCCCTATAGCTGCCAAATAAGTGCGGCATGTGTCCATCTGTACGCCAGAGTGGGCAAGGTGTGCCGAGAAGGAGAGCACATCGTCCAAAGTGCACTTAAGGCCCAATGACAGAACTTAGACCATTTACTTTTATATTGGCTCCTAGTAGCCTTGCTTCTAGCGCACTGAATGATTTCTAGGTTAGCCGGAGAGAGGCTCAAGTGTTTCAGCGTGACCTGCTCAGGAACCACGCTGCAAGGGCTAGCTTGTGTGGGGCGGGGTGGACTACTCTGCCCCCCTGCTGTGCCAGGAGATGAGCTGGGCCCAGCGGTAGGTGAATGGGTGGCCTGTCTGATAGGCTGAGAAGCTCGGAGAACCACAGTTTCGCTGGCCACCATGGAGCTATCAGAATGATGCTGAGGTGACAAGACTCCTTTATCTTGCAGATCACCCTGTGGATCAGGGGTGTGGGCGGGAAGGCATACGCCGTCATGTCGTTCCACTGTATCTGGAATGCGTTGCCCAGGGAGCTGGGGCCTTTTCCCTGCCAAGAGGCGATCTGCTGGCATTTCCTGTTGTCCCAGGAGGCAAAAAGATCCACCTGGGGGTGCCCCCATCTGAGAAAGATCTCCTTCAGTACCAGGTCGATCAAATTGCCACTCGTAATTGTCCGCTCCCAGTCTGCTGAGCATGTCTGACTCCAGGTTGGACTCCCCCCGGAGGTCGAAGGCTGCGAGGTAGATGTTGTTCTCCAGTGCCCATTCCCACATGCTGATCGCTAGGTTGCACAGTGTAGGGGACCTGGTAGCCCCCTGCTTGTTGACATAGTACATGCTGGTGGAGTTGTCTGTCTGGATAAGCACTACCTAGCCCCCAATGAGAGGAAGAAAGGCCTTGAGAGCCAACCAGATGGCCTTCAGTTCCAGCCAATTGATGGGGGACTCCTGCCCCTGCCGAGTCTAGACTCCATGGACACTTTGGCTGTCCAGAGTGGCTCCCCCAGCCTTCTACGGAGGAGTCCATAGTAATGGTGACCTAAGGTGCCCGTTGCCAGAAGGGGTTGCCCTGCCACAGGTTGCAGTACGTTAGGTCCGAGTGGAGAAAAGGAGTAATGCTGACGGGCTCAGCTTGGGAGCCCCTCTCCTGATTCCATGAGGCTGCGAAGTGCGGCTGTAATCTCCTCATCTTGAGTCTTTTGTGGGGTACGGCCAATAGGACCGCTGCCATTATACCCAACATGTGTTGGGACCACCAGGCCGAGGTCACTGCCCTGGTGAGGAAGTGAGTAGTGGCTCTCTTGATGGCTGTGATCTTGTCCGCCGAGGGAAAGACTCTCTCGGAGCTTGTGTCCCAGAGTCCCAGATGAGGCCCAGGAAGGTCAGGCTCTGCGTAGCCTGCAGCTGAGACTTCCTGAGGTTGATAGTAAACCCCAGGTCATGGAGTGTGTTCATCAGTACGTGCGGAGGAGATATGGTGAACCACCTCCGGAAATCCAGGTACAGGTAGACGTGGTGGCCCTGGGCCCTGAGAGAGCTGCCACTGCATTAATTAACCTGGAAAATACACTGGTGGCTGAGTTGAGGCCAAAGGGTAGCACCTTGTATTGGAAATGGCAGTCCATGATCCTAAACTGCAGTAAAGAGAGATGCGGCTGCCAAATCGGGACGTGCGGATACGTGTCCTTCAGATCCAGGGAGCACATCCAGTCTCCCCTGTCCAGTGTCTCTGCAATGAGTGCTGGCATGACCATCTTGAATTTTTGCAGAGGAAGGGAGAGGTTGAGTGTGGAAAGGTCCAACACAACTCTCATGCCAGCCTGGTTCTTCTTCTCTATGGCGAAAATCCTGAAATAGAAGCCCAGTCCTCTGTGGGAGGCTGGAACGTCTTCCACTGCCTGGCTCTCAACGAGCAACCGGATCTCCGCCAACAGAGTTGCTGTCTCAATCTGTTGGAGAGGAGGGGAGGAGGGAGGAGAGGAAGGGACCGTTAGGCGGTACCCCATGGAGACTACGGATAGGATCCAGGGGTCCAAAGAGTTCTGGCACCAAAACTGCATGTGAAAGGCAAGCCTGCCCCCCACCGGAGACACGTGGACCTGAAAGGACGCATCATGCCTTCTTTCCCTCTGAGGCTGTTGCGGAGGAGGGGGACTGGAAAAAGCCCTTGCCCCCCCTTTTGTTGTTTCCACCGTGCTGACTCGGAGAATGGTCAGGCTGTCTGGACCTTCGTTCTTGGAAGCCCTGTAACCCTCCAAACGCCCACACCTTGTCAGAGCGTTGATGTGACTGGGTGTACGCCTTGGGCGTGGCCTTAGTAAGAATAGATAAAGACTTTGCGGTTTGCACGCTGTTTTTCTTTTTATCTAATTCCTCATCCATGGTGGAGTGAAACCCCTGTATGTCGGGGTTAAACTTAGTAGCCCGGAGCCAGGCCGTCCTTCTCATGTGCGTGTCGATGCAGATGGCCCGGCCAGAGGTATCAATGTGAGCCACGGAGGACTCCATCATGTCCTGCGCTACCAGCCTGGCTTCTCCTACGCCTGCCTTGAAGCACGCTTGTCTCTGCGCCTGAAGTTCCGAGAAGAAGTCCGCTATTTCCCGCCGAAGCCTTTGGTTAACGGCTGCCAGCATGGCATCCGCGCTGGATTGACGCCGGTGCAAGGTGGTGTTGGAGTACAGCTTTTTCTCATACGCCTCCAGGATCGTCTCCTCCTTGCCTAGCAGCGCAGAGGACGAGGTGGCCGAGGACGACTGAGGCTTAGAATAGAGTGACGCTGCAGCGATCACCGAGGAGTACGGCTGTGGATGAGACGAACGCAAGAGTGCATCCACTCCATCTGCTTATACTTGGCGTCGAGGCGCTGATTGACAGGCTGGGCCGAGTGTGGCTTGAGCCACCCCTTCTTGGCCAGGGCAACTACATCTTTCTGCCCTATCATTCTGGTAGGGGGTATTAGGGTTAGGACTTATGCCAAGACCCCCTCCTCCGGCTGCTCGACCTCAGGCTGAGGAAGGGCCAAATATTCTGCCAAACCTGCAAGGCGTTCGTGGAAGGCCCTGGCGGAGGACGGCGTGTTGGGGTCCTACTCCTCATCTGTGTCCACCCGAGTGTCTGGTTGGTGCAGAGCGGGATGTGGAGTACTGGTCGCTGTGGGCTGTGGTGTAGAGACCGGAGCCGGTGGCTGCTGTGGAGGCTGGTGCAGAACCGCCTGTACTGTGGGAGGCAGGTGAGCCAGAATCGAAGGAGCCGGTAGGGGCAGCGGGAGCTGCACTGGGGCTATGATGCCCAGGAGCCATAGGAGGAATGATTATGGGCGCCGGTGGAGTGACAGAAGGGAGCATGTCCCTGATAGCATCCCGAAGGATGACCCCCATCTGAGGAGTTTGCATCAGCATCAGGAACCTTCCGAAGAACCTGTCTCTGGAGCCTTAAGAGGTGGCAGGTGATATTGGCGGAGTGGCTGACGGCTGCTGGGGCATACTCTGGCTGGGGTGCAGTGGATACCTGCCCTGTGCTGCTGATGGATAAACTGTAGGCCACGTACCTGGTGGACACCAGTCCCACCTTGTGACTTGTTCCTCCACCTGCTCCGTTCCTAGGAGTGGCATTGGCCATTTTATCTGGTGCGGCTGCCATTTTGTCGAGCTGCATGCCACATGCCGAAGTCGTGGTGCCTGGCTCACTGGGCCCAGCCTCCTCCAAGGTGCTGGGTGTTGGAGCATGAGGCTTACCCTGCACCTCAGGCTGAGGCCTGGAAGGCGTATTGCCCTCGGCAGAAGTGCCGTTAGTGCTGCATACAGGTGCCCCATCAGACATAATGCTGGTCCTAGGGCGTTGCCCCTTGGGTGTAACCCCGGTAAAAGAACCTTGCGGTCCCTCAGCACTGACACCAGAAGGATCCGGAGATCCCTCGGCCGTGAGGGCGGTAGCTGGACTAGCCTCGGTACGTGTGCTGGTGTGAGAACCCGGGAGCTTCCTCCCGCTATGGCGCTTCCTTGGAAAGGAGTCACCCTTACGGGGTGCGATGGTAAATAGAGGCCTTGTCTTGGGCCTTGAGCAACATTTGACGAAGTCCTTTAAGACCTTTGGAAGAGCTCCCTCCACCGAGCTAGCCTATTCTTCAGTGCGCGTGGAGTAAGTGCGTTGCACGCTGTGCAACCTTCCCAGCCGTGGTCGGGCCAAGGCAGCAGAGGCAAAGAGTGTGGGGATCAGACGTAGGGAAGAACCCCTCGCAGGCTGGACACCTGCTGAAGCCCGCTGAAGTCGACATGCGCCGGGGAGGAGCATGGCATTGGAGGACCAAGTACCTGACTGAAAAAGAAAAGAAGATAGAAGAAATATCCGGGGAAGAGCGCGTGGTATTACATGGCCAAAGCCAAACCCAGGAGCGCTGGTGAAATTGGCCTGTTCCTGTCGACGCAGAAAAGGGGACTGAGGAGTGGCGCGGGTGGGCGGAGTCAGGCGAACGCATGCTCCCAGGGCCACGCCCCCGGACACTTCTAAATTTAAAGGGGAAGAAGGTTTTTTCTGGTGAAAAAGGTTCTGTCTCCCGTCCCTAGCGAGGGAGACGCCCATACAGTATGGAGGAAAGGGGACGGGACGTAAGAGTATAATATGATAGTTTATTTATATAGCGCCTATACACAATGGGCCTCATTACGAGTCCGGCGGTAGCTGTGCCGGAAAAAATGAGTGAAGAAGCAAGAGGGGAGAGCAAATACAATTGCAGAAGTCAGTAGTAACACATAATGTTGCAAGTCAGGATACAAGATGAAGGTGAGAACAGCATGATTCAGGGCCACCACGAGTACAAGATACAAAGGAAGTCCAGCATGAGAGTTGAGAAAGGGTGATGCACCGTGAATCAATGAAGTTCATTAAATTCAAATCCAGCATTGGCCACAAGACGGTGATGGTGAACCAGAATGTATCAGGACAGACTCCTGCAGAAGTAGGCTTGAGTGGGTTAGGGGGAGCAGGGTAGAAGAATCAAGCAAAAAAGGCAACACCTGTGTGCGAGAAGGGGGGGGCACAAGTGAACAGGTGATGCAGCGCAAGGCTGCAAAGTCATATCATGTAGGTTACATTGCATAGAATATGCAGGTGATTCAGCGTGAGGCTGCCAGGTCACATCAGGTAGGTTGCATTGTATAGAATAGGCAGGTGATGCAGCGCAAGGCTGCCGGGTCAAAACAGGTAGATAGCGCTATATTAGAATAGACAAGTAGTGAGTCAAGTGCGGTGCTGCATATGGCAGGTGGGCGGGTTCCATTATAATAGTGTAGGGCCATAATAAGGGCAGCACAAGTCTGCCATGACACAATTAGTTAAGTTACAGTTGCTAGGGGTGGTGGGTGTAACGCAGTGGTGGATAGTCTGATGCGTTCGGGTAGGTTACATAGGTGTAAGAGGGGGGGTGAGCAACCAGGCAGGTAATGGGTGTAGTGAATGGTGGTTATCCAGATATAAAAGAAGTTTACCTTCATGCTCGATGGTGGAGAGGATGTTGGAGGCTGAGGCCAGGGAGCTCAGGAGAGTGAGTCCAAGGGACAATGTCAGAAGCAGCAGTGGAAGGGGCTGCGAAACAGGGGCTGCGACCCAGCGCGCCCGGACAGGCCCAGACAGTGGATAACAGCCTTTTATGTAGGCCTTCGATGTCTGAGGGTACCGGCTTCACCATCTGGCTTGTTCCTGTGTGCATGAATGAAGCGCTACCCAGCCAATGGCAACAATCGACAGGAGCAGGCTGGGGAAGCAAGTCTCCCGGCAAAGGAGGTGGAATGGAGGCTGCCATGATGATGTGGAGCTCCAGCACTCACACACCAATGTGTTGAATAGCAGGCAGTGCGGCAAAGGTGGAAGGTGCCAGCCTGCACTGCTCGATCAGGCTGTGGAGTGTAGAGAGGACCCAGAAAGGGGACAACAGCCTTTTATGTTGGCCTTCGATGTCAGAGGGCACTGGCTTCGAGACCCGGCTTGTTCCTGTGTGCATGAAGGAAGCGCTTCCCAGCCAGTGGCAATGCTCTACAAGAGCAGGCTGGGGAAGCGAGTATCCCGGAAAAGAAGGTGGAATGGAGGCGGCCATGATGGTGTGGAGCTCCAACTCCCACACACCAATGTGTTGAATAGCAGGCGGTGCAGCAAAGGTGGAAGGTGCCAGCCTGCACTGCTCGATTTGGCCATGGAGTGTAGAAAGGGCCCAGACACGGGACAACTGCCTTTTATGTCGGCCTTCGATGTCGGAGAGCACAAGCTTCGCCATCCGGCTTATAATGAGGCCCAAAGTCTCCAAGGTACTGATAGTGTTAGGGACTGATCAGATTCCCCATTAAAAATATCACAAAGCAAGGGAAGTAAAGCATAAGGCTTTACAAACCTCCAAAAAGTCAGGTCAACAGCCCAAACAATGCAAAAAGAAATGGTGTCCCATAGATGACTATGAGAGGAAGCATCAACACGTAAATCACAGGACTCTGGCCTACCTCATAACTATCCCTCATCTTTGTCTTGCTCAACGTCATTCTTCAACTTCCTTCTTCCAGTGCCTCAGCCTCTCTGTACCAGTCCTTCTTCCTCTTACTCATCCCACTCCTTCTTCCTATTCTTCATCCTCTTTCTCAACCCTGTTCCCCTACCTCTTCCTTTTCTGTCCCTCATCCCAGTCATTCTTCCTCGTCCCCATCCTCTTTCCTCTTCACAGTACTTCTTCCTCTTCCCCTTCCCAGTTCTCCTCCAAGTCCCTCTTCATTATCACAATCCCTCATCCTCTTCTCAGTCCCTCTTTCTTTCCGTCGTCCCAATACCTCATCTTGTCCAAGTCCTTCTTACGCTTCCTTACCCCAGTCCCACTTCCTGTACTCAGTCCTTACAATTCCTCATCCCAGTCTATTAGAACAGAATTTCATTTTTTGCGGTTCAGTCTCTCTTACATTCTGGATATCCTAAAAAAAATGTCTGGCTTCCTTGGTTTTTTCAACTTTTATTTTGTGGCCAGAGGGACTTCTACTGCTTAGTAGCTCAAAAGACTAACATGCCAGGGGATTTTAGCCACCCCAGTTTTGTGTCAGGGTGATTCTATATCCCTCAAAGTGTATGATGCAGTAGGCTGCTGGCAACTGTGATACCGCTTTGGCTACACCAGGGGCATTAATAACCCAAGGAACCTATATGACAGCCATTCTGGTAGATTTGTTTAGGTCTCTATAGGATATGAGGCATGGCTAAAATGGCAATTTTTCCGATGTACGGTCAACATGAGCCCTTAGTTTGAACTTGTGTAATCTATTTAAAGTCCTCTAGACTTCCCAATCTGCATCCAGTGTGGGCAGGCCAGTGTGTTTGGTGTTTTAGGGTCAGTCTGATTGACTGGCCACCAACACATATGCATGCTGTCCAGCGGTGTGATTGGGGGACTGGCTTTAGCCAGATGTAATTAGTTTCTTCCCTTGTGGCTGGCTGAGTCTGTGTGTGTGATGTCATCACAGTATCATCTGGAATGTTGAGTGTGTGCATCCCATGTGTGTTCCTTGGGAGACAGATTTGCCCTGTTAGAGAGAACGGGTGCTGGTGGATGTTACCAGCAAAGTTCGGCATGGCAGCACAGGAAGAGCAGAGTTGCTGCTGGGAGCCGGAGCGCTTGGTGTCAAGTGCTGGAGTCAGGCTCAAGAGTTTGTTCTCTCTGAGCCCTTTTCAGTTCGGCCTTCTGAGAAAAGTGATGGTGTTGGGGAATGTTGTCGAACGAGAGTTGGGGCTGTGCATATTCACTGCATGGCCACGTTTTAGGGTTTTTTTCAGCATCAGCGGCGTGTTAAGGGCTGTGGACGGAACATCAGAGGAGCGGTTAATGATGGATGTCGCAGGGGATGGACGTTGAGCTATGAGAGGGGTTTGCCTGGAGAGTGTCGCAAGGTCGGGCGCTGGCGTCAAGACACCGTTAGAGGCTAAAAGAGCAAATTGCAGTGAAGCGGGTGATGATTGCGATGGAGATCTGCAGCCAAAGAGGTACTATGCGTTAAGGATGACTATTGCACTGAAAGTTGGGACTATCGCCACAGGCCGCTGGCAGATATGAGACATTGGGGTTTTGCATAAACTGTGGGGCCGTGTTATGACATGCTGATAATAGTCATCTCATGGTACTACGAGACCTGAACCCGGATTTGTTTTTCTTCAAGAGTATATCAATTCAGGCCAGTGAATGTTAGAGTTGTGGTACACATTTTTTTTGGTGTTCGTTCTTTTGCTTTAGGTCAGTTGTGATGCAAAGCCTGTTTTTGTATTGAGTTATTCTCAGAGAGCATGTTGGATGTGGTGTTGATTGCAGTTATTGCATGCCGTGGCCTCTACATCAGGTGAACAAGAGAGATTGTTAAGTCACGTTTTTAAATGTTTATTGTGTTTTCTAGTAACCATTTCTTTACAGGTATGCCATCCCCTGTAGGCCATGGACGTTATTATACCAAGTTAAAGTGTGTGCATTGCTTAGAACAGTTAGAACCAAGTTAAAAACAGTTATGCATATTTTAGGGTACGTACTTTGCTTAGAACTGTTAGACCCGAGTTAAATACAGTTTGCATTTTGTGTTCATAGGGAGTGGTTGATGGGTGAAAAAGAGTTGCGTGATATGCATGCACGTGTTTTTGGATCAGAGGGTGCAAAAGTGGGCACCAAAGTGTGGGTTGAATACCCGTTTAGTTTTGGGGTGTAAGACACCCGGCACATTTGGGGTTTGATGACCTGTGCCAATTGTTGGGGTTGGATCCTTCCTTAGAGGTGTGTGGAGTGTGTGTGCACTGGTTTGTGCTTTTCTGCAGGAATCCTGAGTTTTGGTCTGGTGGTGTAGATGCCCGGTGGATTAGAGGTGCAGGCATGCAGTTTGGTGGTGGAGCGTGTTTCACCTGTGTCTTTCGGGGTACGATCTGTGTTGGATTTGGGTGCAGATCACCTGTCTCTTTGGATATATTTGTGCAGGGTTGTTTTAACTCTGTGTTAGCTGGTTAGTGTTTATGAAGCAGATTTAGGTTGTAGCTGTTTTGCAGTGTGTGTAGATGTGCCTGTGTTGTTCTGTTGTGTGCCCAGTGGTTCTACATGGTTTTGGTGGGCGTTGTCCCCGTGTTACAGATGAGGTTGTTGTTTGAGGGCGGATGAGAGGAAAATAGTATTGGGTTTTGCTTTTGGTGTCCATCTCTTACTCAGTAGAAAAAAAGAGGGGCATTGCTGGGGTAAGCAGTGGTAGTCTCTCGCTTACTTAGAATAGGAGAGGGGCATTGCTAGAGTGTATTGTGGTTTTCCTGTTATTGGTGTACCTCTTTTACTCAGCAGAAAAAGAGAGGGGCACTGTTGGGGTAATTTGTTCCATCACAGTGAGGATGGTTTGTGGATAAGGGTGGTGTTCTTTTTGGTTCTGTTGTTGGTGGAGACAGATGTGTGTGACTTGTGCGTGTGTACCTCTGTTGTTTCCTTTCTGTTTAGTAAAGGGGGGAGATAAGTTGTAATCCGTTTCTTCCCTTGTGGCTTGCTGAGTCTGTGTGTGTGATGCCATCACTGTCTCATCTGGAATGCTGAGTGTGTGCATCCCCTGTGTGTTCTAAGAGTGACAGAGTTATCCTGTTAGAGAGAGAGGGTGCTGGTGGATGTTCCCCTGGTCTTCTACTTGTATATTGTCTACCTATGTTCCTGTGTTAAGTGTATGTTACCTGTACCTACGATCTACTAAGTAAAGAAGTTACTTGTGTCACACTTGTGTCACACTGCAGTCTCAGCGTCATCTGTACCAAGGGACATCCATTACAATACCAGCACTTGAGTGAATGCTTTATTAGTGGCAAGACCTTGTGCATTCCTCAAAGCTACACCTAATTTCCTGTAAAACTGCTGCTGAAGATGGGCCATTACTGCTGAGGACCTGGCGTGGCCATACTGCATTCACACTGGCTCCTTTGTCCTTGTTTCATCTGCTCCTTCTCTGTTGGTGGAATCTCAGCTTGGGTACTTACTTGCCTTCCTGTTGTCCTTCTAGATAACTTGACTGGCTGCTCCTTTGTGGTACATTTTCTTGGCCTTTTCTGTGCTGCCTACCTCACAAATCCTTCCAGCTGAAGTGCCCTAAGGTGGGGCGTCTTCTTGGCCTGGAAGTCATGTGGCCTGTTGCTGCCCCACCTCAGCCCTATTCTTGGGACATACTGCATCACCTTCTGCCATTGCGCCCGTCGTGCGACTGTTTCTTGCTGCCCCCTGAGGTGTCCTGAAACCTCAATTATTTTCTCTGGGCACCTATCACCGTCCTTGTGGATGCTGATGCTTCTGCCTCATGGGCTGTCCTCTCGGGTGTCCTGTTTGTTGCACCTTTTGGTTGCCAGGATTTCTGTTGGGTAGTGGGTTTGAGTCCCTACTATCCAGAGTCCTCAACTGTTGCTAGCAGTCCTAAACCCAACACACAATCTCACCTATGCACCTGATATTCTTAGGTTGAATTCTCCATGACTAACAGTGTATTTGCTCCCGTTCTGGCATATTGATCCTATAGCTGGATCTGCTCTCCTGGGTATCCTACGTCCAAGCGAATAAAGGTTTTCCAAGCCTGTATCCACTGATGTTCACCATGCATTTGTATTGACTCTAAACTTACTCTATAGCTAGTCCTCCTCTCCAGCCACCTGGGACTGAAACCTGTGGCTGGATCTCTTCTTTGGGGTTTCCTCTAGGTCCTCATCTGGCTTGTTACATCTTCTGCTGCTTCGGTGGGGTGCATGTTCTTTGCCTCACCTTACCCCTTAACTGCTGCAGGCCTATTGGGTTTGATGTTTTGCTCTCTATGGGAAATCCTTTGGCAAACTCACACACTCTTCAAAAGTGACCATAACAGGTACTTACCTGGGCATTAACCTTGTTCCTGTTCCCTATTTGCTTCCCCACCTCTCCCCATGAGTTTCCTGAGCAATTTGGTGACTTGAGGTGGTTCCAGTGACTTTCTATTCATACAATAACTTTCACTCACCCTTATGTTTTCATTTTACTAAATGTTGTGATTTAAGTATGCACATTTTGTCTTACATTTACCACTCTTCTCCTTTCCCTCTCTCCTTGTCTCCGTTTCCTTTCTACCCCACAGACCACAGTCTGACTCTACCCTTGGCAGGGTCATAGTTTGCCTCTACACGGACAAGGCTCAGCACTTTAAGATCGCCACAGTGGTGATGTGCCCAGTGTAAAAGACTAACTACATAGCATTCATTTTTTAACAATAAATCACTGCAGCTTACTCTTTGCCCTATGGTAACAATGTGGATACTGTATGTATTGTGTTATTTATTCTCTAAGTGATTTTGAAAGTACTCTTATTCCTGCTGTGTTGCCTTGATATATTTACCTAAATGAACTGACTATTATGGGCTGCTCATGTGTGTAGATCGTGTTTCTGTTCTGTCTACTGGTGATGTGTTTTAACTAATTCCTGGTTAGAACGTTCTAATGCACTAGATGTGGGAGATAATGAGAACACTGTTCATCCATGGTGTGGCCTTTTCATTCTATGACTAAATGTGTATGTATTTACCTATTGTCTAAGATTCTCTTATTTACCTCTTCCTTTAGCAATTCAAGGTGTAGAATGTGGCCACCAGGTAATTATCCTGACACTGGCTTTGGGGCTGGAAAGTGTCCTGAGCAAGGCCTTTTACTGTTCTATAAATTACTGCATAGTTCTTGTACACTGTCTAGTATTCATTAGAACTTCATGTGGCTTTTTCTTGCCACAGTCCTACTTCCTCGTTGTCTCAGCCTTTCTTCCTCTTCCTAGTCCCTGTTCTTCTTCCTCTTCCTAGTCCATCTTCCTCTTCTCAGTCCCTCTTACTCATCCCAGTCCCTCTCCCTTGTCTCTGCTTCTTTTCGGCATTGCAGTCCATCTTCCTCTTCTTTACTCCAGTCTTTGTTCCTCTTTTTTGTTCCAGTCCCTCATCTTCTTCGTCAACCCAGTGCCTCTTCCTAGGCCCAGCCCCTCTGCATCGTGCCAGTCTTTTTCCTTTTTCTCGTCCCAGTCCTTCTTTCCCTTCCTCAGTTCAGTCCCTCACCCTCTTTCTCATCCAAGAACATCTTACTCACCCCAGTCCTCCTTTCTTGTCCCAGGTGCTCTTCCACCTCCCAGTGTCTCATCCTGGCCTCAGTCCCTCTACTTCTTCCTCAACCCAGTGTTTCACCATCTTCCTCGTCCCAGTCCCTCATCATTTTCCTTGCCTGGGTCCTTCTCCTCGTCCTCATCAGAGTCCTTTTATCTCTTATTTTCCCTAGTCTATCTTTCTCATCCCAGATCCTCCTCATCTCAGTCCTTCTTCCATTTCCCATGCTCTTCCTTGTACCAGTGCTTCTAGTCTTCCTTGTTTCAGTCCTTCTTCCTCTTTCTAGTCGCTCATCCTCTTGCTCGCCCCTGTCTGTCTTTCACTTCCTCGACTCAGTCCCCCTACCTTTCCCACAACTCACCATTTCTTCCTCTTTTTCATCCGGCCTGCCTTTATCTTCCTCAACCAGACTTTCTTCATCTTCCTTGTACCAGCCCCTTATCGTCTTCTTTCTCTCAATTTGTCGCCCTGGTCCCCCAGCCTCTTCCTCATCCCAGTCCTTCTTCCTCTTCCCAGTCCTACCTCGTCCCTTCTTCCTCAACACCCCTCTTCCTTTTCCAAGTCCCTCATCCTCTTCTTAGTACTGTTTCCTCATTTCTGTCCCAGTCATTCCCCCTCTTACTAGTCCCAGTCATTCTTTCTATTTCTCATCCCTGTCATTCTTGCTCTTCTTCCTTGTTTCTGTTTCCCTTCTTTGTCCCAGTTCCTCCTTCCTCTCTCAGTCCCCATCCTCTTCCTCACCACAGTCACTCATCCTTCTCTGTCTTAGTCCCTCCCCTCTTGCTCATCCCAGTCTCTCTTCCCCTTTGCAGTCCCTCATTCTCCTTCTCATCCCAGTCCCTCTTCCTCAGCTCGGTCCTCTACCTCTGTCTCATCCCAGCCCACATCCTCTTCCTCATTCATGTCCTGTTTCCACTTCCCCTTCCCAGTACCTCTTCCTCATCTCAGATCTACTTTCAATTCCTTGCCCCAACCTCTTAATTTCTTCCTCATCCCAGTCCTTTTCTCTCTTCCCAGTCCCTCATCCTCGTCCTTGTTCCAGTGTTCCTTCCTCTTCTTCCTCCTAGTCCCTTACCATTACATCCAAGTTCTTTTTTCTCATCCGAGTCCCTATTCATCTTCTTTCTCAGTCCCTCAACCTCGTTCTAGTCCCTCATTCTAATCCCAGTCCATCTTCCTTGACCGTTATGTTATCAGTGTGCTCCAGATCCCAGTTATGTCATGGATGACATAAGTGGTATCATCTGTGATGTCATCATTCATTAGCTTGCTCACAATAAGGGTCTTGGAGTTACGGTGGCACAGGTTCCAGCACCTGCCACATTTCAGGGGGTTTGTTGAGTTAAAGTGGCACCTTAATGCCCCTTCAAGCTTTTTTCTCACCTTATGTAAAGTAATATCGCGCACTATATATTTAAGATTACTTGACACTTTACATAGGAAAATGAGAAAACATTTTCCTATGTAACTTTTGACCTCATCCTTTAAAGTTCATCAAATGGGGAAAAACTTGTTCGGCCCCATTTAAGCCACAGTTTTCCAAAGATAAAAGTAGAACATTTTGCGATATATCTTGAAATTGTCCTCTTCGGTTTTCATGGTTTTCAGCATGCACATAGCCCTTACATGGAACTAGTGCACACCGCAAAACACAGGGTTAAACCAACCGCTTCCAACAAATCAGCCGAACACAGATTTAAAACCACCAAAATCTCCATAAATTGGACCTGTTCAGTACATCCGGACACCAAAACGTACATGTGTTTGCAAATTACGCATCTGCAATCACAAAACCATCAAATGGATGTATCTGAACATGGCTACAAATATAGACATTGCATGCACAAACACACACATCAACTACTTGGATCGCTGCGATATGGGGGCAAAAATGGATAACACACACACATACATTCACAACTCAGATATCTAAGAATAAGCCAGCAGAAATGGCTCTTGCATGCGTAAACAAACAAAGAACTACACAGATACCCCTTCCTCCATTCCCCCCTTCCCTCCTGCCTCCCTAGGCCTCTCCTCCACCCCACCCACTCTCTCCTCTTTTTCAGCTATCACAACGGATGAGATCTCTAGAGTAGTCCGCCCTATGAAGGTCTCATCCAAACAAGTGTCTCCCTGTTCTTACGGAACCATTAAGGACAACATTTCCTCCCTCGCTCCAGCTATTGCTGACTTCTGCAACCACTCCTTAGCATCTGGCTCTTTCACTACTTCTCTCAAGCACTCCCTTGGGCACTCCCTGCTAAAAAAGACTTCTACTGACCCCTCCTGTCAGACCACAAACCGCCCTATCTCTACTACACCCTTCCTTGGGAAACATCTGGAGAAGTTGGTCTTCCCCCAACTGACCCAACACACTGAGTTTGCTGGATGTCTACATGACCATCAATCTGGATTCTGAGCATCCAGAGGCATGGAAACTGCTCTCCTGAACACAAGTGAAGAACTGCTTGCAAATCATGGCTCTCTCTTGCTGTTCGCATCCTCCTTGACTTCTCTTCCGCCTTTAGTACGGTCAAGGATTCTATCCTAATAAAGCCGCTCCGAGATACTATTGGTATCTCAGACCGGGCACTGGATTGGTTGACCTCGTTCCTCACTAATCGCCCCTCCCAGGTGCTCCTGGGCTCCTTCTCCTCCTCCACCACTCTCTCTACATGTGGTGTTCCCCAGGGCTCTAGCCTCTTGCCTTGGCTTTTCAAGATCTACCTTGCACCTCTTGCTCACCTGATATCTGCCTTCTCTCCTCATTTCCAGTGTAATGCAGATGACGCACAACTCTTGTTCAAGCTCCCCTCTTCCTTCTCCTCTTCCTACTCTATCATCCCTGACTGACTGTCTGTTATTCATTCTTGGTGCGGCTCCAATGATCTCTCTCTTAATGCCGGTAAGACTGAAATCCTTTCTAGCTGGACACCTGTTCCCCGTTTCCCTCCTGCACTCTGGATGCCCTCTATGGGCTCACCTCCCTCTGCTTCCACTGAGGCCAGAAACCTTGGGGTCATCTTTGACTCCTCTCTCCCCTTTACTCCTCACATCTTGGACCTTGCCAAGAAGGCCCACTTTTAACTTCACCTCCTTAGAGGCATTCTCCCTTTCCTCGCCTTCCCCCAGAAGCTCAATGGGCCTCATTACGACCCTGGCGGTAGGGGGTTAACGGCGCTGGTAGAGCTGCCAGCGCCGTTAACCCCCTACCACCTCATTACGAGGTCTGCTTGCGGAACCCGCTAAGGACGCCTGCTGAAACCAGACGTCCTTATCGGGTCCCACAAGCAGACCAGAACTCTAACAACGGTCCTGTCATTAACGGGCCCATTGTTAGCATCCTCCCCATTCCCATTCAGCCCTGTGGGGGCCCAAATGGGAATGGGGATGCACCGGGTCTGGGTTCCCTGAATGGGGAAATACTGGGCCCTCCAAGGTCGGAATGGCCCGGTATTTCCCCATTCAAGGAACCCGGACTCGGTACCCGGTATGGGGGTAGCCATGCAGCTAAAAGCGGATGACTACCTCCATACTCGGAATGAGGCCCAATGTCTCTGGAGCTCTGGTCCTCTCCAGGCTAGATTACTGCAACACCCTCTTCTTCAACCTGCCTCTTTATTCACTATGTCCTTTTCAACTAATCCAGAATAGGGCTGCAAGACTTATCCTTGGCCTCAAGCCCTGGGACCGTATCTCTCCAGCTCTAAAATCTCTCCACTGGCTCCCGGTTGCAGTAATGATCAAATTCAAGACCCGTTGCATCATCCACAAGGCTTTCTGGGGCCTGGGACCACGCTACCTGCAACTCTCTCTTACTAAATATTCTCCTTCAAGATCCCTTTGATCTCCTGGCTCCAATGCTCGGCTGATCACACGCTGCTGAGAAATGGGGGCAGATCTCTCTCCTCAGCTGGCTCCCTCCTTTGGAACAGTCTCCCTCTCTCTCTCTCTCTCTCTCTCTCTCTCTCTCTCTCTCTCTCTCTCTCTCTGTCTTGAACCAGACCACCTGAAGTTCTGCACATAACTCAAGACCTTTCTCTTCTCCTCTTCCTTCCCTCTCCCCCTTCTGTGCTAATCATCCCCTCTGATGCAGAGATTGGCCGCCTGGTCCCGCATGAGTCCAATTGGGCCCTGGCCTTCTGCCCAATGACCACCAGCAACCACCCCTGCACTACCCTCTGGGACCACACCCGCCTGCCGGGTAGTTTTATGCCTCCCCCTGCACTTACCTGTTGGGTGGTAGACCTCCCTCGCCTGGGATGTCTCCACCCATGCACTTACCCGTTGTCTCCCCAATGGGCACCGCTGGCACTTCCTCCTCTAGGGGACCCTTATTGCACTTACCCCTGCCCCCTAAACTCCCATTTTATTTTCACTGCACTTGCACGTGCTGAATGTCACAAGGCCTAGTAGGACCATTGTTCCTTTACATTTATTCATTGTCATTTTCATTGTTTATTCACTCCCTTGTTCCCTTCCCTTGTGCCTTGTGGTGCTTTGAAATACTGTCTTGCTATATAAGCGCCTTATAAATATCCAATAAATAAATGAATACCCCTGAACATACCTCTGGATAAAGATAATGCATCTGCAATGACACATAATGACCACCAGGACACCTCCAGACATGCCTACGACTACTGATAACACATGTGCAAATACACACACACACACACAAAATGATAGACCTGACGCCTCCAGATACACACATATAATGACACTACACCACTAATTCCCAACACTCACTTTAAGTATTAGGCAGACTACATCAGTACTATAGCTAGAATGCATTTTGTGAAGAAGTGGTTGTCATGATGCCTACCCCTGGGCATCCAGACCAAGTCCATCAACCCCGAAAGCAGGCATCATGTTACCCAGAGAAAGCCCAGCAACCCCTGTTAGGGGCTATATGGGTACAGTCCTGGCGTCTACGGCACCAGGCTCATATGGGGCATCAGTCTTGGCGCCATAGGCGCCAGGCTCATATGTTAAAACTTACCTGATGCAGACCATGCTGCAAGAGATCCAAGCCCATGTGAGGCTTGGAAGGGACTACTTTACCTAGGGGCTATTTTGTTACTCGGGTGTGGTTGTGGAGAAATACTTACCTGGGACTACTTTGGAGGATATTTAAACCACGCCCGAAGAGCAGCACACGCTTCCCGTTATTCTGCGTCCTGCAGCGTAACGCTCACCGTGCCTGCAGTCAGCATCCAGCCTCTTGCCACGCCCACCTCGAGTCCAGAGCGCCTAGAAAGAAGGGAAAGAAGAAGAAAGGTTAGAACAAGAACCTTATTGGGTTTCTTACCTGATTCCGGATTCATCGCACCTTTGAACCAGAAACAGACTTTATTTTAAACACGTCGCATCGCCAGCAGCAGCGCCGCGCCATACTCACCGTTCCTCGCAGCATCTCTACGATCCGGCGCAGTCTCCATCATTATGTTGCCGCATTCCAGCACCTAAGGGGGACAAGAAAACAACAAAGTGAGCCGAGGGAACAAACAAGGACAATCTCTTGCCACCATATACTTACCTGATTTTATCGCCAGGAGGTTAGGAGCCAAGATTTGTCTAGAACTCTTCCAATATCATCAAGCCAGTGAAGTAACTGGCCAACAACACGCCCCTGTGTTCCTCGCAGGATGGAGAGCTAATTCCCTTTCTCTGCCTTTAGGAGACTACTTCTACGGGTCAAGCAGACGAAGCAAGGTGGGCCAGTCCAGTCAGTCATCTCTGCACTACGCATCACGTTGGTGGAGACCGTGGCTGTCCAGTCCCGCTCGACACCCCTGTGTAACGCTCACCTGATTCCCGTAGAGGCGCCGGTCTTGACTGGGCGTATACCGTATCTGCAAAGGTGATGTGTAACACACGGCTGGCTCTTTGGGCTGGACCTCTGTGCACTGTATGTCTGACTTGAAGGGTAAGATGTCTGCAGATAGAAAATATGGGATTAAGGAACTGGGTTATTGAATGTCTCTCTCTTCTTCCCTTTCTCTTCTCCTGTAGAACCCCAAAGGTTAACGCTCTCACCTTAGGTAAGTGAACGCCGTGCTCTCCATCTGCCTCGGGGCAGGGTGCTGTAACCAGTTTCTTCACTGGATAAGGGGAGCAGGCCTCTTGACTTCAGAGGACTGCTGTCCGTCGTTTACTGCACGAACGGTAAGTTTCGAGTAATTCTAATGTCTTTAAAGTCTTTAGTAATGATGTTTCTTGTTTTGCAGGGTTCCGGCGATGGCGGATGACGGGCTGAAGTGAGTTGAAGATGGACCCCGTGTGATGAATAGAAGCGCCTGGAAGCACGTAAGTAAGCGCTTGTTGCCTGCTTCACGATGCGCTCTAACTGTCTTTTTATTTTGCAGGTACAAGTTCGGAGCGGCTGCAGGGTGCCGGAATACCCACTGGGTTAGATGTGGAAAGGAGTAATGGCACGTGAGTATTAAAGTTCCCCAATGTCTTTAAACGCACCTTGTTTTGTCTTTCAGATGCGGGATGCAGCGCCGAAGGCCTCCGGAGCGTGCGAAGAGTTGGTAAGCTTTTGTCTTTCAGATGCCGGAATGCAGTGTGAAGACCTCCGGAGCGCACGATCAGATGCAGAAGACACGATGAGCGTTCTGCTGCAGAGGATGCAGAATAACGCAAAGCAAGATTCATCCATCGGGTGTGGTTTAAATAGCCTCCTGTAGTGCTTAGGTGTCTCCTTCCACAGCCACGCCTAGGAAAGAAAAGAGTTCCTGCTTTCCAGAAGAGTTCCAGTGTTCTGAATCTAGGGAGTGGCTCCTGCCCCACCCAACAGGAAAAGTAGTTCCAAACAGAAGAGGATCAGAGGCTCAACTGGCAGGCAAGTAAGCAGCATGGTCTGCTGCAGGTAAGTCCACCCAAGCATTATGAGCCCGGCGCTTCCAGCGCTGGGACTGGGCATATTTATGAGCCTGGTGCCACTGGCGCCAGGACTGGGTCCAAAAGGTCCCAATTGGGACTGGTTGGCACTCAGAACCTGGGTTATGGATCTGCTTCCAAGGGAGTTGGGAAAACCCTGACCTTTTGGAAGCAGAGATCATGACAGTACCCCCCCTCAAGGCCCTTCCCAAACCGGGCTTCTCCGGGGGTTTTGGCTTGTCAGGAAATGTTCGGTGAAATCTTTTGATTAGGCGAGGAGCGTGGACATATTCGGCAGGTTCCCAGGATCTCTCTTGGGGGCCGTAGCCTTTCCAGTCAATTAGGTAAAATAGTCTAGATTTGGAGATCTTGGAGTCCAGAATGCTTTTGACTTCAAACTCGAGTTCTCCATCAACTAGGATAGGTTTTGGAGATTTAGTTAGTCGGGTTTGAGGTTGCACGGGTTTTAATAGAGAGACGTGGAAGACCGGATGTATCTTCATGTGCGGGGGCAAGTCCAACTTGACCGCTACTTGGTTTACTATGGTAGTGATGGAATAGGGACCAAGGTATCTTGGGTTGAATGTGCGTGGCCCTTTTAGAGGTAGATATTTGGTGGATAACCAGACTTGATCCCCTACTTGATATTGAGGGGCTTCCTTCCGGTTGATCTGCTCCTTTCTTGTATTGTTCTTTAGCCCTTTGAAGGTGAGAAACAGCTTCCTTAAAGGCTTGGGTGATTGTAGAATGCAGGTAGTCTACTGCTGGTGTTTCAAGATCTTGGAGGGGATCCAACTCTGAGGTTCGAGGGTGACTGCCGTACAAAAGAAAAAACGGGGTTTTCCCAGTTCCCGAATGGACAGAGTTATTGTAGGCATATTCGGCTATCCAAAGGATGTCTTTCCAAGTTTTTTCAGTTTGTTGCAGCATGCAGCGTAAATACTGTTCCAGAGTTTGATTGGTCCTCTCGGTTTGTCCGTCGGTCTGAGGGTGGTGACTGGTCGATAGTCTCACATCAATTTGAGCCGACCGACAGCAACTTCGCCAAAAATGAGAAATAAATTGACTACCTCGATCCGAAATTAGAACCGAAGGAAAACCGTGCAGTCGGACGATGTTTTCGAGAAATTCTCGGGCCAGAGTTGCTGCTGTTGGCAAGCCTTTGAGCGGAATGAAATGCGCCATCTTGGAGAATAAGTCCACGATTACTAGAATCGTATTGTATCCGGAGCATGGAGGTAGATCGGTGATGAAGTCCATAGAAAGCGTATGCCAAGGGCGAGGTGGGATGTCAATAGGGCATAAGAGGCCTGCTGGTCTTTCCTTTTGACTCTTGTTTTGGGCGCATACTCCACAGGACATTATAAAGTCTCTGATATCTTTTTTCCAAGACGGCCACCAGAAGTAGCGCTTGATCTTTTCTGAGGTCTTGGCCATACCGGGATGTCCTTCCATTAAAGAATCGTGATAACAAGAGATTACTTTTTTCTGTAAATCTGTGCTGGGTAGGTATAATCGTTCTTGGAAATACAATAAGTTGTCCTTTACTGCAAAGTCCTTTCCCTGCAGATGCCAATTCTGTATGTCTGCTGGAGTTACAAGTTGCCTGGCCTTATCCTTAACTTCCTCTATGGATTCTGTGGCGATTACACCCAGAATTCTTTGTTCGGGAATAATTGGTACAGGTTTAGGGTTGATCAAGTGTTCTTCCACTCCCATCCGAGAAAGGGCATCAGCTTTACCGTTCTTTGTACCAGGTCGATAGGTAATTATGAAGTCAAACTCGGCAAAGAATAATGCCCAACGGAGTTGTCTAGAGGATTGGGCTTTTGCGGTTTTCATATATTGCAGGTTTCGGTGATCCGTAATCACAGTAATGGTGTGTCGGGCCCCCAGCAGATAATGCCGCCAAGCCTTAAAGGTAGACTAGATAGCCAGAAGTTCCTTGTCAGTAATCGTGTAATTGATTTCAGGAGGCGAGAATTTGCGGGACCAAAATGCCACGGGATGCAACTGATTGGTTACCGGGTCCTTTTGTGATAGAACTGCCCCCATGGCAAGGCTTGAAGCATCAGTTTCCACGATGCAGGGGAGTTCGGGGCGAGGGTGTTTTAAGATTGGTGCAGAGATAAATTTAGTCTTCAAATCCTGGAAAGCTTGTTCCGCCTCGGTAGACCATTCAAAACGTTTGTTTTTCTTTAACAAGGCAGTGATGGGCTGGACTATTCGAGAGAATTCGGGGATAAACCTGCGGTAAAAGTTAGCGAAGCCTAACATGCTTTGCACACCTTTTACGGAGGATGGTGATGGCCATTTGAGAACTGCATCCACCTTCTTTGAATCCATACGCACTCCGCCAGGTGATAATATGAATCCCAAGAATTCAACTTCAGTCACGTTGAAAACACATTTTTCCAACTTAGCGAAAAGTTTGTGTTGACGCAATCTTTCGAGGACCATTTTCACGTGTTTCCGATGTTCAGATTCCGATGAAGAATAAACGAGGATGTCGTCAATGTAAACAACAACACACACATCTATGAGCTCTCTGAGGACATCGTTCATAAAATATTGAAAGGCGGCCGGGGCATTGCAAAGTCCGAAGGGCATGACCTGATATTCAAATAGTCCATACTTGGTGCGGAAGGCCGTCTTCCATTCATCGCCCTCTTTTACTCGTACCAAGTGGTAAGTTCCTCTAAGATCCAGCTTTGTATATATGCATGCTTTTCTGACTTGGTCCAGGAGTTCAGGGATCAAAGGTAACGGATATCTATTCTTAACGGTGATCTGGTTCAGGGAGCGATAATCTATACAAGTTCTAAGGTCTCCTTCCTTTTTTGGAACGAAGAACAAAGCTGAAGAAGCAGGGGACTTGGAAGGACGAATAAACCCATTTGCCAGGTATTGATCCAGGTATTGTCGAAGGTGAAGGTTCTCAGGCTCGGTGAGGGCATAAATTCTACTACAAGGAGGAGTAGATCCAGGTATCAGGTCTATCTGGCAGTCATAAGACCTATGAGGAGGTAGAGAGTTAGCCTGATCCTTCCGGAAAACATCTTGGTATTCTAGGTATTCAGGAGGTAACTGGGGAGTCTCTGAAGAAATTGCTGCCAGTGAAACACCAGGTGGAGGGTGACAAGTAGAGACACATTCTGGAAACTGGACCGTTCTTGCTCGCCAATCGATCAGAGGATTGTGTTTCTCTAACCAAGGTATTCCTAGAATAATCTGAAACTGAGGGGCCTTGATCACATCGAACACGATCTTCTCATGGTGTCCATCTTGACTTACTAGCGTCACCTCTTGAGTGGTATGCGTTACTGGCCCGGAGGCTATCTCCGTACCATCCACCGTAGTAATGACGTCCTTTACAGCCTTGGGACAAAGAGTTAGATTCATCCTCAAAACCATTTCATGATCCACATAATTGCCGATGGCACCGCTGTCGACGTAAGCTTCAATTGCATGTAATCGATCCGGATTATCAGGGCTAATGAGGACCATAGGTATCACGAAATGCGAGGTCACGGAACTGGTTTTCACGCTCGGCAAGAGGACCTCTATTCTTGTCGGGCAAGGTCGTTTCCCTGCTCAGAGTTTATAACTTTGGTAACTGCAGCTCCTACTGCCTTCTTGGCAGGTTTCACCGGACAGTCTCGAAGAAAGTGCCCTGAGTTTCCGCAATAGAGGCATAATTGCAACTGTTTTCTCCTTTCCCGCTCCTTTTGTGTTAGAGGACCTTTCAGACCCCCTATTTGCATGGGTTCCCCGGGGTCTACTCCTTTGGAAGGAGTTGGCGGTTTGGAAAATACTCGAGCATCAAACTTGGAACGATCGGCCTTCCTGTTCTGCAGTCTGTGATCTATTTGAACGACTAAGTCTATATAGTCCGAACAATCTTGTGGGGGATTCACTACTTGGGCTAACACATCTTTGAGCTCTCCACGTAGACCTCTATAAAACAGCGTAATCCTTTTGTCCTCAGGCCATTGAGTTTCCACTATCAGTCTGTTGAAAGACACAATATAAGCCAAAAGGTCTTGATTACCTTGTCGCAACGAAAGAAGCTCATTGTCCAAGGCCTGCCCCTGTGAATGTCTTGCGAACAGTTTTTCCATACTGAGCTGAAAAGCTTGAAAATCATGGAGGACCGGATCATCTTGATTTACTAGAGGGATCGACCAGTCTGCCGCATTGCCACTAAGGTACGAAAGCACCAAAGCTACTTTAGCTTGATCAGTTGGAAAGGCTGCTGGCCGGCATAAGAAATGCAACCGGCACTGATTGATAAATACTGCAAACCTCTTTGGGTCACCAGAAAATCGTTCGGGCGGAGCCAGAGGTACATTCCCAGGTAGGTTGATCTGCACTGGATTCATAGAGGATGTAGAAGGAAGATTTCCCCCAGATGCGGGTAACGGGGTCTGTCCGGCTTGTGACTGTAGCAATTGTCTAGCGAGATCATCTGTTCGCTCCTTGGAAATAATCAGTTCCCTTCTTAGAGCGTTCGTTTCCTGACGGGCTGCATGCACTTCTGCCCTTAGTTCCCCAAGTAACTGGGCTAGCTGGTTGGTATCCGAGGTTTCCATAGCGCCTGGACGGGAGTTTTGTGGTAGGCTTTGCGTTCTGTAACGCTCACCTGATTCCCGTAGAGGCGCCGGTCTTGACTGGGCGTATACCGTATCTGCAAAGGTGATGTGTAACACACGGCTGGCTCTTTGGGCTGGACCTCTGTGCACTGTATGTCTGATTTGAAGGGTAAGATGTCTGCAGATAGAAAATATGGGATTAAGGAACTGGGTTATTGAATGTCTCTCTCTTCTTCCCTTTCTCTTCTCCTGTAGAACCCAAAAGGTTAACGCTCTCACCTTAGGTAAGTGAACGCCGTGCTCTCCATCTGCCTCGGGGCAGGGTGCTGTAACCAGTTTCTTCACTGGATAAGGGGAGCAGGCCTCTTGACTTCAGAGGACTGCTGTCCGTCGTTTACTGCACGAACGGTAAGTTTCGAGTAATTCTAATGTCTTTAAAGTCTTTAGTAATGATGTTTCTTGTTTTGCAGGGTTCCGGCGATGGCGGATGACGGGCTGAAGTGAGTTGAAGATGGAGCCCGTGT
This sequence comes from Ambystoma mexicanum, assembly GCF_040938575.1. Classification (NCBI taxonomy): domain Eukaryota; kingdom Metazoa; phylum Chordata; class Amphibia; order Caudata; family Ambystomatidae; genus Ambystoma; species Ambystoma mexicanum. The sequence goes on along the minus strand of NC_090923.1, from coordinate 1,119,178,247 downwards.
GATTAATAGAAGCGCCTGGAAGCACGTAAGTAAGCGCTTTTTGCCTGCTTCACGATGCGCTCTAACTGTCTTTTTATTTTGCAGGTACAAGTTCGGAGCGGCTGCAGGGTGCCGGAATACCCACTGCGTTAGATGTGGAAAGGAGTAATGGCACGTGAGTATTAAAGTTCCCCAATGTCTTTAAACGCACCTTGTTTTGTCTTTCAGATGCGGGATGCAGCGCCGAAGGCCTCCGGAGCGTGCAAAGAGTTGGTAAGCTTTTGTCTTTCAGATGCCGGAATGCAGTGTGAAGACCTCCGGAGCGCACGAAGAGTAGGTAAGCCTTTGTCTTTCAGATGCCGGAATGCAGCGCGAGGCGTTGGTGACAGCCGATGGACCAGGTAAGTGAAGAGCTGTCACTGAAGACCGTAATGCTAACCTGTTCTTTCTTGTCTTTATAGGTGTTGCTGAAGACTGGATTCAGGATGGTAAGCCTTTTTCCTTAGGCCCAGGATCAGATGCAGAAGACACGATGAGCGTTCTGCTGCAGAGGATGCAGAATAACGCAAAGCAAGATTCATCCATCGGGTGTGGTTTAAATAGCCTCCTGTAGTGCTTAGGTGTCTCCTTCCACAGCCACGCCTAGGAAAGAAAAGAGTTCCTGCTTTCCAGAAGAGTTCCAGTGTTCTGAATCTAGGGAGTGGCTCCTGCCCCACCCAACAGGAAAAGTAGTTCCAAACAGAAGAGGATCAGAGGCTCAACTGGCAGGCAAGTAAGCAGCATGGTCTGCTGCAGGTAAGTCCACCCAAGCATTATGAGCCCGGCGCTTCCAGCGCTGGGACTGGGCATATTTATGAGCCTGGTGCCACTGGCGCCAGGACTGGGTCCAAAAGGTCCCAATTGGGACTGGTTGGCACTCGGAACCTGGGTTATGGATCTGCTTCCAAGGGAGTTGGGAAAACCCTGACCTTTTGGAAGCAGAGATCATGACACCCTGTGGGAACCAGGTGAGCGTAACAGTGGTATAGTGCGGGTTAAGCTTTAAATTGCAGTGCAATGGACTTTGTTTAGATCAGCAGGCCGATTCATGGAATCAATGTGCGCCGAAAAAACGGCGCACGCGTGCGAAAACGTGCGATTCGCAGTGAAACAGCGAAAATCGCAGTGCAAGTGCGATTATCGCACAGAAAACATTGCACATCAATTCATGGAAGTCCGTGCACGCGCAAAATGTGGGATGTGCGCTGAAAAAGTGCGCGGCGCACGCTGGCGCACAGGTCATCGAACGCCGTGCGATAAGGCCACAGCGAATTCGCACATAGCGCGGCGCACATAACAAAAGTAGGCGTAACACGGGGCGTCACACGCAGAATGGGGAACAACTCGTGAAAATGTGGGCGTCACGGGGGAAGTACAGGAGGCAAGTGCGCAGAACGCCCACATGCTCGCCTGCAACACGTATTCATGGAATCGAATAGGGAAAAACAGCGCATGGCCAAAGACGCGCACAGGCCCATACATGTCCGCCACACGAAAGCAGGCGGTAGCGTCCCTGCGCAGGAAAAAAATGCACGCCAGAGAAGGCCCACACGCGATCGGGCCTGGGGGAGCGTGTGCGTGTATCTCAGAGGTGCGCGAGAAGTTTCACATGCGATCGGGCCTTGGGGAGCGTGTGCGTGTATTTCAGAGGTGCGCGAGAAGTTTCACACGCGATCGGGCCTGGGGGAGCGTGTGCGTGTATTCCAGAGGTGTGCGAGAAGTTTCTCACACGCGATTGGCCTGGGCGCGTGTATTTCAGGGGTGCGTGAGAAGTTCCACACGCGATTGGCCTGGGCGCGTGTATTTCAGGGGTGCGCGAGAAGTTCCACACACGATTGGCCTGGGCGCGTGTATTTCAGAGGTCCGCGAGAAGTTCCACACGCGATTGGCCTGGGCGCGTGTCTTTCATTGGTGCCCGAGAGGTTCCACACGCGATTGTCCTGGGCGCGTGTATTTCAGAGGTGCGCGAAAAGTTTCACTCGCGATTGGCCTGGGCGCGTGTATTTCAGGGGTGCGCAAGAAGTTCCACACGTGATTGGCCTGGGCGCGTGTATTTCAGAGGTGCGCGAGAAGTTCCACACACGATCGGGCCTTGGGGAGCGTGTGCGTGTATTTCAGAGGTGCGCGAGAAGTTTCACACGCGATCGGGCCTGGGGGAGCGTGTGCGTGTATTCCAGAGGTGCGCGAGAAGTTTCACAAGCGATTGGTCTGGGCGCGTGTATTTCAGGGGTGCGCGAGAAGTTTCACACGCGATTGGCCTGGGCGCGTGTATTTCAGGGGTGTGCGAGAAGTTTCACACGCGATTGGCCTGGGCGCGTGTATTTCAGAGGTGCGCGAGAAGTTTCACACGCGATTGGCCTGGACGCGTGTATTTCAGGGGCTCGCGGGTGTTTTCACACGCGATCGGGCCTGGGGGAGCAGGGTACCACTCACCGTCTGCCTTGCGTGTAGAAGAACGCGTAGCCAACACCCACCCGCTGTGAAGTAATAGCGTGTGAACCCCAACGCCTGCAAAACACACGCACCGCACCCCACGAAAAGCAACGCCCGTGCGCAATACGTCACAGACACGCATACGCGCTAAGGGCCTTTGGTCCAATGGAATCGCGTATGCGTGCTGACGCGCTTACGCGCTAAGGGCCTTTCCTCGATTCACACGGGAAAAACAGCGCATGGCGAAAGACGCGCACAGGCCCATACATGTCCGCCACACGAAAGCAGGCGGTAGCGTCCCTGCGCAGGAAAAAAATGCACGCCAGAGAAGGCCCACACGCGATCGGGCCTGGGGGAGCGTGTGCGTGTATCTCAGAGGTGCGCGAGAAGTTTCACATGCGATCGGGCCTTGGGGAGCGTGTGCGTGTATTTCAGAGGTGCGCGAGAAGTTTCACACGCGATCGGGCCTGGGGGAGCGTGTGCGTGTATTCCAGAGGTGTGCGAGAAGTTTCTCACACGCGATTGGCCTGGGCGCGTGTATTTCAGGGGTGCGTGAGAAGTTCCACACGCGATTGGCCTGGGCGCGTGTATTTCAGGGGTGCGCGAGAAGTTCCACACACGATTGGCCTGGGCGCGTGTATTTCAGAGGTCCGCGAGAAGTTCCACACGCGATTGGCCTGGGCGCGTGTCTTTCATTGGTGCCCGAGAGGTTCCACACGCGATTGTCCTGGGCGCGTGTATTTCAGAGGTGCGCGAAAAGTTTCACTCGCGATTGGCCTGGGCGCGTGTATTTCAGGGGTGCGCAAGAAGTTCCACACGTGATTGGCCTGGGCGCGTGTATTTCAGAGGTGCGCGAGAAGTTTCACAAGCGATTGGTCTGGGCGCGTGTATTTCAGGGGTGCGCGAGAAGTTTCACACGCGATTGGCCTGGGCGCGTGTATTTCAGGGGTGTGCGAGAAGTTTCACACGCGATTGGCCTGGGCGCGTGTATTTCAGAGGTGCGCGAGAAGTTTCACACGCGATTGGCCTGGACGCGTGTATTTCAGGGGCTCGCGGGTGTTTTCACACGCGATCGGGCCTGGGGGAGCAGGGTACCACTCACCGTCTGCCTTGCGTGTAGAAGAACGCGTAGCCAACACCCACCCGCTGTGAAGTAATAGCGTGTGAACCCCAACGCCTGCAAAACACACGCACCGCACCCCACGAAAAGCAACGCCCGTGCGCAATACGTCACAGACACGCATACGCGCTAAGGGCCTTTGGTCCAATGGAATCGCGTATGCGTGCTGACGCGCTTACGCGCTAAGGGCCTTTCCTCGATTCACACGCTGACGTGCAGAATTTTCACGTGCCAAATCACTCCGTATCAAGCTGGCCACGCGTAAGCACACGGAAGACCACGCTCATGCCCAAAAGGCCGAATTACTGCCCCCCAGAGCCCCGAGCAGCCTCCCACGAGCCATCTGCTGCTGCTGCCTGCCTGCCTGCTGCCACCGTGCCCTGCGATTTGGTGCCTGCACATTAGCCATATGCAGGGGTCCAGTTGCTGTGTCCACCCCTGCTGGAACAGAACACTCCCGACTGGGTTACCATCGCTCCACAGCCCAGCCCCAGGACCCAGTTGCCCACCCACGCCTGCCTCGGGGGTCGCCATGTCGGGGCAAACACCATCCGAGACCACTGGCGACCCCCAGCCAGAGGGGCAGAGGGCCACCAGCTTCAGTCAGAAGGAAGTTGGTGTCCTGGTGGAGCTTGTCCTGGGGCATTATGATGCCCTCTTCGGATCACCACGCGCCGACAAGGAAGGACGGGACAGGATCTGGGACGACTTTGTGGTTGCCATCAACGCGGAGGGGGTGGCAACCCGCAACATCAAGCAAGTCAAGAAGCGCTGGGAGGACTTCAGGTCCAGGACCCTCATAAAGGCCCGGCGCCTCGTGGAGGGGGGCTGGGGCAGCATGAGTACCATCTAGCTGAGGGTCCTGGAACGCGTACGCCCAGCGCTCCATGCCCAGATCCTTGAGAGGCAGACCCGTCTGGAGTCGAGCGGTAAGTGGCCAAGCATTGCTGTGTGAGACAGGGCATGTTGCAGCGTGCTGGTTGTCTGATACTTGCCTGTATGTGTGACATAGGCCATGTACGCGTGTGTGTGTGCAGGGACATCATGGTCATGCATGTGAGACCAGTAATGTGTGAAGCACACGGTTGGTGTATGTGTTTAAATGTAACATGGGGAGCCCTATGCGGAATGGACACATGAGAGCATGCCAGTCTCTGTTCCTGGACATGGGTGTGGGTGAGGGATGGGTGCTGATGCCATGTACATGTATGGTGTCCATGTCTGTGTTTCTGACCTGCGTGTCTGTGACTTGTGGATGCCATGGATGCATGACACATGTCTGTGACAATGTTCAGATTCACTGATGCAGCCTAGTTATCCTGGCATCCACTGTGTCTGGGGTGTACGAGTCCAGATGGATGAAAGTACGTTGAAGTGTGTGCATGTGATAGGCATGACCCATGATGCATGTGAGTCCAAAAACAACATTGTATGCTTCAAGAGTCCCTTGGACATGTTTGCTTATGTCCATAGCATGCGCCATGCCTGTTACTGCATGTGTTTTGCCTGCACTGACCCATGTGTTGTGGAGGGACATGATGGAAGTGATCTTTGACAGTGGCACTCATCTGCTATTGCTTCCTGTCTAGGGGACCATTGTACAGTACCCTGATGCTTGTGTTCTATGTCTCCCTCTACACAGCGCAAAGTGAAGAAGAGGGCGGAGACGGCGCTGTGGAGCTAAGCGGCGGGGATGCCCCCACGGCTGCAGCGGAAGGGGTGGGTGAGCCCCCACAGGGGCTTGCAACGGCGGAAGACGGTGTGGAGCCATCCAGGTTGGTGGTTTCCACAGAGGAGGAGGAGGCCGCTACTGAGCCGCACATGGGGCCTGGTGGGGGCATCCCTGCTGGTGCAAGTGGTGCAGTCCAGGGGCAGGGGCAGGAGGCAGCACAGGTCACCGTGGAGGTGCCTGTGCATGTCACTGTCCCTGACACTGTGACTGCACCACCATGCACCAGCAGGGATGCCCCATCCCAGGCCCGTCCGCAGATAGGGGAGATGTCCATGTCATCTGACTCCCCTCCACCTGCGGACGAGGGGACCCCTGGCCGTATGGAGAAGGTCCTGATTGGTGTCGCGTTGCGCACGGCTGTCATTCATGATGAGGTGCGTGCTTCCCGGGGGAGCACGCACGTCATCACGAAGAGCACCGTGCCAACGTGGCCCGGTTGGGAGCGGTCATGGTCGGGGGTCTCGTACATGTGTCGGGCACTCTGGCGACCCTCTCCTCCTCTGTGGAGGCTATGCGCCAGTCGTACTCCATGCCGTCTTCCAGCCCAGATGCCACCAGGGCCCCCTGTGGACCTGCCCCGACCAATGCAGCCACCTCGGTGGGGATCCCATCCCTGCCACAGTCGGGAGTCGGAGGTCCAGCAGGGGTGGACACACCAGCAACTGGACCCCAGCAGATGGAGGATGTGACGGCATCATCGGGCAGGGCACGTGCTCGACGGCGTCAGTGGTTTCCATCAGCCTGGATGCCGTCGTGCTGGCACAGGAAGTTGCGTCGGAGGCAGCGGCAGGCTCGACGTGGGAGGCATCATGGCTCGGGGCCATCAACATCAGGGGTGCAGGCATCGGCCGGAGGGCAGGAGAACCCTGGAATGGGAGTGGCTTCCGTGTGGGAGCGGTTGGGCCAGCAGATAGGTGCGGAGCGGCAGCGGGCAGAGGAGGAACGGTTCACAATGGTCAGGGCGGAGAACTCCATGCGGAGGGCGCTGAGGCGGGCTGAGTGCCTCGAGGGTCTTCGCAGGGAGCTGGAGCTGGACACTGCATTATCCCTGCGGGACCTCGGGGCCAGGGAACATGCCCGCCTCCAAGCCATTGAACAGGAGTTCAATGATGCCCTGGCCCATGACAACAACCAGTGAGCCGTCGGACTAGCCCGCTGCCCTTGTAAATAGTTATGTAGTTAGTGTTAGGTTTCCTTTGCTTTTTTATTTATTTTGGACCTTTTGGACAATGGGCCACATTTTTGTATATAGTTTTATTTTATTAGGTAGTATTTTTATGTAGGTTTCATTTCTTCAGTTGGGATCATGGACCCTGGTTTGTTTATCTGTATATAGTTGACTGTTGGATTTTTTTTTTTGGATTTAACCATGGAGCAATGGTTTTCGGTTTTGTTTTTACCTTGGATTTACTTTCTTGAACTGTGACTTTGGACACCTTTCCTTTGGATTATGATTTGTCGTTTTTCATTATTTTACTTACATGCTGCTTTTGGTTTTTGATTCCCATTGTCATCTGTTTATTTTTAATTCCATTTATGCTGTTTTTAATACATTTTTTTCCTCAAACTTCAATGTGTAGTATCATCTCATTGGTATCATGCATATCATGATATGGGTTTTGAGATTCACTGACACCCATTGGGTGTATGTGAGGGCCATGTGTTCATTTCCAAACTTGCTATTGGGGTTCTATCATGGCATTGCCATTTCTAAGTGGGTGGATGCAATACTCGAGTGGGTGTTTTGCATTTGGAGGCTGACCATAAGGGCCAGGGATCTAGATTGTGATGACATGTTGGCTGGGGGACATGTGTGGGGGCCTGCTGGCAGGTGCCCCGCAATGCTGGGGGGTGGGGGTGCAGGGGGACATGAGTGGGACATGAGTGGGGGCCTGCTGGCAGGTGCCCCGCAATGCTGGGGGGTGGGGGTGCAGGGGGACATGAGTGGGACATGAGTGGGGGCCTGCTGGCAGGTGCCCCGCAATGCTGGGGGGTGGGGGTGCAGGGGGACATGAGTGGGACATGAGTGGGGGCCTGCTGGCAGGTGCCCCGCAATGCTGGGGGTGCAGGGGGACATGAGTGGGGGCCTGCTGGCAGGTGCCCCGCAATGCTGGGGGGTGGGGGTGCAGGGGGACATGAGTGGGACATGAGTGGGGGCCTGCTGGCAGGTGCCCTGCAATGCTGGGGTTGGGGGTGCAAGGGGACATGAGTTGGTGATCAGTAGTGCAAGGAGACATGTGCCTTTGCTGGGGGGCATGCCCATGTTGGGTGGGCTGCCTGCGGGACATGACCAGGGATGCAGGGTAGTCCCCTGTGGTGTGGGCTGCCTGCAGGGGCCATGGAGGGTGTACAGGGGACACCTGGGAGGACCCACACTGCCAAATCACATGTAGAACTCCCCGGCACCCCTGAAATACACGTACCCTGCTGAAATCGCGTGTGAAAATTCTCGCGCAACCCTGAAATACACGTACCCTGCTGAAATCGCGTGTGGAACTTCTCACGCACCTCTGAAATACACGCACACGCTCCCCCAGGCCTGATCGCGTGTGGAACTTCTCGCGCACCTCTGAAATAGACGCGCCCAGGCCAATCGCGTGTGGAACTTCTTGCGCACCTCTGAAATACACGCACACGCTCCCCCAGGCCCGATCGCGTGTGGAACTTCTCGCGCACCCCTGAAAAACACGCGCCCAGGCTAATCGCGTGTGAAACTTCTCGCGCACCTCTGGAATACACACGCCCAGGCCAATCGCGTGTGGAACTTCTAGCGCACCTCTGAAATACACGCGCCCAGGCCAATCGCGTGTGAAACTTCTCGCGCACCTCTGGAATACATGTGCCCAGGCCAATCGCATGTGGAACTTCTCGCGCACCTCTGAAATACACGCGCCCAGGCCAATCGCGTGTGGAACTTCTCGCGCACCTCTGAAATACACGCGCCCAGGCCAATCGTGTGTGGAACTTCTCGCGCACCCCTGAAATACACGCACACGCTCCCCCAGGCCCGATCGCGTGTGGAACTTCTTGCGCACCTCTGAAATACACGCGCCCAGGCCAATCACGTGTGGAACTTCTCGCGCACCTCTGGAATACACGCGCCCAGGCCAATCGCGTGTGGAACTTCTCGCGCACCTCTGAAATACATGCGCCCAGGCCAATCGCGTGTGGAACTTCTCACACACCTCTGAAATACACGCACCCAAGCCAATCGCGTGTGGAACTTCTCGCGCACCCCTGAAATACACGCACACGCTCCCCCAGGCCCGATCGCGTGTGGAACTTCTCGCGCACCTCTGAAATACACGCGCCCAGGCCAATCGCGTGTGGAACTTCTCACGCACCCCTGAAATACACTGACCCAGCCCGTTCGCGTGTGAAACTTCTCACGCACCTCTGAAATACACGCACACGCTTCCCCAGGCCAGATCGCGTGTGAGACTTCTCGCGCACACGTGTTCCCGAAACCCGTAATACACGTTCCCTGCTTTGCGTTTGCTGTTTGCCAGTCCCGTAAACTGGTACAGGGTTGGCGCAACCCTTTGCGATGGTTTTGCGATCTTGATGGCTTTTCCTTGCGCGAGGGCGTTTTTGGGGGCGTAACTGGCGCTGCTGCAGGGTCGCTGCGCCACTCTGCGCCACGTCTGCTTTTGGAGGCGCGAATCCATGAATACGCTGTGCGCGGAGATTGATTTTATCGCATTCGGCTGGCGCAGACATTCGCACGGGCACGCTTTGCGCCAGCCGCGTGCAACCCTTTTGTGAGGAATTCCATGAATCGGCCTGCAAATGTTTGTGGTGAAGTCACATCACTCCCTATATTGGCATTTTAGTGTAGCTGGTGTGAGAAACCTGAAGGTGTCTCCCTGGCTAGTTCCCTGGGATCTGTCATCCAGGTGGCAAGTACACGGCCACCGCTATTGGATCCAGTTCATGAGGGTGGACTAGTGATTGAAGATCACCTGGATGAGGGGTCCTTGGGGAGTAGGAGTGGGACACCGACGGATGAGACACTGTATCCCCATTCTTTGAAACACCTTTTCCCCATCCTACCACGTAGGATATATGCCGAATCACTGCCCCTCTACTTTTCCGATGCAAACACTTTCGCTCAACACGGAAGACAACAGACTAACAGCAGAACCGTTTACCTGACTAGTCAGGCAAAATCAGGCAATTGACGAGAATCACACCCAACTACAGCCCTTTCCCTTCCCCACATGGATAAAAGGTGGAGGAAGAGAGCACAGTACGAGCAAGGCAGACCGCACAACGTGAAGGCTATTTAAGCACTGCTGTTCAAGAGCAGGCGAAAGACGGCGAATACCGAGATGGTGACTAGGAGTCCAGGCCAGTGAAACCTTTGCAGATGGAAACATAAGACAGCGAACAAAGGCCAAAGCGTGTTGCAGCAGATGTCTACAGTACGAGAGACCCTCCTCCGCTGTTAACCAAGCCGGGGAGAGACGTTTGTCTCAGTGGTACCAACCTTGACTCCGAAGCCAAAGCTGTTCATCACAGCCGGTGAGTCGAGGGGAGTGTCAATAAGAAACCAAACTGCGTAAAAAAAAAAAGTAGACAAAGGCTAATTTGAACTTTTAAGATACGATTGAGAAACAAGACGAAAACAAGCAACAGAGGAGGCTGGCACCACGTGGGTGCTCAGTCAGGATTACAGTGGGTGATTACCCAATGGTAGAAAGAGTACCGTAACCAGAAGCCCTTGGGAAGAGGCGAGAAGAGGTCAAAGTAGTCATACAGGGCAGATGATTGAGAAAGCTAAGGGAAGTGAATCCTGGATGGTGAATGTTAATATTCTGTATGAACTGTATGGGAAATGAACCCCACTTGATGAATTGTGCACTTGAACAAAGGGAATTGAGAAGTGGAAAGAGTGAACCCGGTGAAGGGATGCCAATCGAGAGGAGCAAAGTCTAAAGTCCCGAGAAATAATGTGTTGACAAGAGTGACCCGGGTAGAGGGATGTCCACAGAATTGTTTGAAAAGACATTGGGCCCCATTATAACCCTGTCGGTCGCAGTAACAATGGTGCTGGTGAGCTACTGGCACCATTGTTAACGGACCAGCAGAGTACAGGTTTGCGGGTGGGATGCCCTCCCGCCTGTCAAGTCTGACCTGGCGGGCAGAACGGCACCCGCCTGAAGACTTTGACAGATGCACCGGCACTGTTGCACACAGTGCCGGTGCATCCGTCCTCCCCATTCCCATTGAGTCCAATGGTACTCGAATGGGAATGGGGAGTTCCTTTTTCCAGCGCCTGGACGTAGGGACTGCCGGGGCTGTAACGCCCCGGTGATTCCCCATTGCCAGGCGCCAGAAAAAAAACATTACTCTGGCAGCAGCCTGCCGTTTTTTCTGGCACGGCTACCCCAGAGACATAATGAGGCCCATTAAGACTGCTGAAAGTTAAAAGGTGAACAGTCTTTGTGCAAAGCCATAGTGAACCAGGAAGAGGGAGGCTGAGAACTGAGATAAATATTCGAAAGGGGTCTGCGCCCGGAAGGGGGGGACCCAAGGGTGATGAATCCTCGCCTCAATTGCAAAACGCACGAAGTATTGCAAGGGGGAAGTGTCCCCCTTGTAACGGAACTGTCAGCTCATGCTGAGAAGGCTGGAGCGTGTGCTATGCCAGTTGGAACGTAACTGTCAGCTCGTCCCACCTAGTCCCGTGCTAAAAACATGGGAAAGGGAGACCTCTAGGCAATCACATCCTGGCTTATTATTTGAACACTGTTTCCTTTATTTTAATACCATATCCCAGACTCTTTCTATGATTAGTTGTAAGGAATTGGCAATAGGTTTTTTCATAGTATAGACCCTTTTATTTTGACTCAACACCACTACGCCCGTCTTATTTTTCATTTGATGGTCGACGCTTGCTCCCATCTTAGATTTAGGTTTAGATTAGGCATTTTTCCAACTGGCATACAGTTTAATAAACACCTTGAACTGTGATCACTTGTGTCTGTCATTACTGTTGCCACCATGAGTTCCTTACACTGGGCACTAGGAACAGTGCTGGACTGGCCCCTACTCGATAATCCTCCCCGAGAGTGGCCAAAGCAGGATCCAACAGAACCCCTATTCCTCCCAAGACACAGTATGCCCGGGAGCCCACCTCCATAGGGAAGCTAAAATGAAAGGGGCATACTACAAGCGTCAGAATGCCTGGAAGACTGCGTCTGAAACCTTGACTCCCATGCCTAGATTTAAATCTTCACCAAATACCAAATGAAGGTAATTATAAGAAGGCCATAATTATCCGATCCTGATACAAACAAAATTCCCAGAGCAGGAAAGGGGGTGACTATAAAACTTCCCAGAGCAGGAAAGGCGGTGACTATAAAACTGGAAATAACCAATCTGAACCCTGGGTTCCAATATGAATATGGAATAACCTATGGAAAGAGAAGGGGGAGGCGCAGAGCCCCTCACTGAAGTATGAAAGGGCAGAGGAACACTAAGATAACAAGAGACACCTGGAGGAGACAGATCTGGTTATCCACTCTTTCTTAGTACAAGGGAATATAATGGAAATTGAAGCACCCAGGCTGCAGATTTAGAAGCTAAGAAGTATCGGGGTGCTGCAGAGCAGCAAAGCAAGATGGTTGCTTAGCTGCTTAGCTCTGCTTGAAGGCATAACAATCCTGGCGTGAATCACAAAATTTGCCCCTGCAGCCAACCTGAATTTATATATTATATGCTTCTACAGTGACTACATTGAGGCATTATGAGCAGATCCCCCAGCAGCCCGCTGTACCTATTGACTTACCTGCTTCAATACTGCACTCGTCCATCTGAGTAAGCAATGTCTGGAGGCTGCTCCGGCGTTGTGGGCGTGAGCTCCAGTGAGCTGCTGTGCCATAAGAGATCCTGCCAATGAGGGGCATATGAGGACCTGTGCGGGCAGGGGAGATCCTGAGGCTGCTCCTTCCCCACTCCGTGGAGCTCCGCAGCAGCCGCCGGGGTTTCCTCATCCAACCTCCATGAGAGCTGGCGGCCCCTGGCGGTTTTGGTCTCGCTCCACCCCTGGGAGAGATGGTGGGCCAGGGAGTGTAGCTGCCCCGAGATGCGGCACGCTGAATTGGCGTGGATATTGCAGGAGAACCAGCTGAATTGGAATGGCACTGGAAGGCAGCCCTAAGTAGCGCGCTGGCCCGCAATATATCCTGAACATTGCTGCCACTGCTGGACAGAATTTGTAGCTGCTGGAGGGGCACTCAGCACAGAAAAAGGAAAACTGGGTATGTGTCATGGTTCGCCGGCCCTGGAAGCTATGGGGAAGGTGGAAGAAATGGTAAAAGGACTATATCCTCCAGTAACGCCATGCGCATTCTAGACTTCCCAGCCTTTATAAACCCGGAAGTTGCTAACGCGCATGTGTTGCAACTTCCAGTGTTACGGGAAGTTATTCCAGCGCTCCGGTGTGTTTTGTGTCCTCCCGCTCTCAGGCGGGTTTCCCTCCTTGTCTACCCGCTGCTTGCCTTCCTGCTCCTCCCTTTTCCCTTGCCTCCCCGCTTACCTGCATTCCCGCGCAGTACTCTTCGGGTGCCCGCGCTCTCTCCTTGGTCACGCCCCTTTTGCTTTGTGCTCTGTGTTCCTCTGCCCAGTTCTTTCTGTCCGTTCCTGGACGGAGCCGCCGCTACTCAGTCTATCTATCCAACCATCTCCTGCTGGTACTCTACCTGGATACCTTTTCTGGAGCCACGACTCTGCACCGCATTGCATTCTGGTGATAGTAGTCATCAGCCGGAACCTTTCTACACAACCTGCCAGGGTTTTTCAGCAAGGCTTTTCCCTCGCCCAGGGTGGGCTCCCTGGAGTCCCCACTGCCAGACAAAATAGCATTTCTGGCAAAGGGGTTTCGGTGGAGCCCATACCCAATACTTCAAACAGAAAGAGAGGACTCACAAGAAGAAGCCCAGCGAAACCTGGAGACAGGGAAGAAAAGGGATCTCATAAGACGATACTGGCGATTCATCTACCTTCCATACAGATTCAGGTGAGGAAGGGGTTGGTGAACCAAGCATTACTGAACAGACTAAATCTGAGAGTATGTGTGCAGGACCCCGGGAGCAGTAACTGGTCGTGTGGGCTCTAACCTGGAAGCTGCTTGTTTTGTGCGCTGAGCAGAACTGTACTACTGCATTCATAGAGCCGGCTAAGGACACAGTGGGGTGCGAGGTGACTGCTGCAGCAGCGGCTTGTGGTGCATTTATGGGTCAAACGTGCTGGGAAATACATCTGCACATATTGGGCACTCCTTATACACAATCTGGGAGCAAATATCTAACGGCTCGTATCCAGACCTTACCACTCTGGGCAAGCCATGACCAGAGGTGCTGGAGGGGGAAAGAAGACCAGCGCTATGGATAAATATGCGAAAAAGGCGCCCCAGAGAGATGGGGAGACAGCACCCCAGTGTGCAGGCGCCTCAGAACTAGCGTGCGCCCCTTCCTCTGAATTATAACAGATGCTTGACACCATGACCAAAGGGTTTGCGGCGGTGAGCGAAAAATTTGATGACATCATACTGAATGTCACGACTATTAGGGTGCAACTCACTAAGGAAGTGCAGCGTATTTACGAGGCAGAGAAAGCATAGGGGCAACGGAGGGCACAGTGCATAGCCTACAATTGGCAGTGCCGGCTTAGGCAAAAGATATGCGATATGTGAAAGCCAAGTATGACATCCTTAAATCCCGCTCCCGGCGAAATAATCTAAGGATAGTGGGGGTCCAGAAGGTTACCCTAACTGGAAATATGGAACTTGTGGTCAAGCAGTAGCTTAAGGGTCTACTTGATGATCCACAATTGTCGCCCTTTTTCGCAGTCGTGAGAGCACATAGAGCATTGACCCAAAAGCCTAAACTGGGAGACTTCACTAGGCTAATAATCGCTAAGATCCTGAGTTATCGGGACAGAGACCTGCTACTGAAATTGGCAAGAGATAAGAAAGAACTTCAACTGGGGTCCCAAGTGATCCGGATGTTCCCTGACTTTTTGGTGGTGGTTCAGCAGGAGCGCCGTCAATTCTTGGGGGTGAAAAAGATGTTGCGGGGGTGAAGTATACAATACACAATGCTTTTCCTGGCCCGGCTCCGATTTCAATTCCAGGGCAAGTTATACTTCTTCACGGTGCCGGCAGAGGCTGTAAAGTTTATAGAGGCTAAAATACCAATTCAGCAGCCGTCGGTTGAGTCCCCAGAAGACTTGTCTGCGACATGAGTCCACTGATATCTGACAGCCGTAAGCTGGCACCGATGTTATATGAGCTGATAGTATGTGTTTTGTTACCAGAGCTAATGTGATGTGTATATCCTGGTAGAAACTTTAAGAGTTATGCCTTTAGTGGCGACAGCACGCCCCCGTTTAATTGCATCATTGTTGCTGTGGTTCAGCCCGGAGGTTGGGGCTAGACAGTTGCGGGGTGGGGTTGGAGGGATTGTTTATTCGGTGTTCGGGGTGGGGGGGTGACATCTCCCTGGTTGGCGGTGTGAGGGTCAGTTGGGAGGGGTCGGAATTGGGGGCTAAAAGTTTCATAAAAATGTCTTGGTAGACAGAGGTGCAAGCCATTTCAGGAAGGTTTTCATTGTCCTGGAAGCAGAGGATGGTGTGGCCAATGCATTTGGCGGGAGATGTGATTTTGTGGGAGTGGGATGACGATTAATGTGATGAGTTGGAACGTCCAGGGTATGGGTAACTGTACTAAAACAAGGACAATTATGGCATATATTAATAGGCAGATTAAGGTCCTTTTCCTCCAGGAAACATATGCCACGGCTGGGGATGTCGGAGTATGGCAGCGTCGTGCAGCAGTAAAAGATATTTCACCTCCCACTCAACCCAGTCCCGAGGAGGTCTAACTCTTATGCACAAATCACTTAAATTTACAGGGAAACACACACATATTCGGGCCGATATGTAATTGTACATGGCGTCCTTGAAGGCGCTGAGTTACTCCTGGTCAACACATACGGGCCGACTATAGACTGCCCCGATTTCTATGCGAAGGTAGCAGCACTTATATCTACATACACGATGGTGCAGTCTGTTGAATCAGATGGACGAACTTACAGTTCGGGATGTATGCACTTGTAATACCCACAGACACGTGACTACACATTCTTCTCCTCGGTACATGATATGGCATCACGCATCGACAGCTTCCTGATTTCACAGTCACTTGTAGGGATGGTAGTAGCTGCAGATATTCTCCCGTGTACATTGTCAATCCATTCTCCCATAGTGCTACATCTGGCTATGGGGAGGGGGTCCACCAGGCGTAGAGGGTGGAGATTCAAATCAGACACATTGCAAGACATAGGGCCTCATTACGAGTCTGCTGGTCTGGAAATAAGGGTGCCGGTAGCAATGTACCGGCACCATTTCCGGACCGGCAGACTACAACTCTGCTTTCCTGGGCCTGTACACCCGGCAGGTCTGACTGTTATGGTGTCGGTGCTTCTGTGTCCTCACTCCCATGGAGTCCTATGGGGCTCCATGGGAATGGGGACAACATATTCCACCGCCTGATATAGTGGGCCGCCAGGACTTGTAATGCCTTGGTGGCACTGAGATATCAGGCGGTGGAAACAGTGTTTCAGTCCGGCGGCAACCCGGCCGTAGCACCGGGGGGTACCGCCAGACTTGTAATGACGCCCATAGTGTTTAGGGCCGACATCGAAGATGATATAAAAACCTTCTTCCTTTGCAATACTAGATGCCACATCCAACTGCATGATATGGCAATCATTTAAGGTGTTCATTAGAGGGTTTATAGTCAATCCATCGAAAAAGATGCATCGACAAGACAATGCATCGAAAAATATGCATTGAAAATAAATGCCACGAAATTCTATGCTTAACATTAAAAGTACATATCCATCGAATGGATATTTACTTTTAAATGTAAAAGATAGCATTTTGATGCTTTTATTTTGTATGTTAAAACGTTGCAAGACAATTTCAGCACTGGCCAACTCCTTGTAACGTTTTAATGTTTTGTTGTATATTGTGGGGACCCCCCTAACCCGCACGCACACACCCCCTTAACCCTAACCCAACCCTAACCCTAACCATAATCTAACCCTTAATCTAACCCTAAATCTAACCCTAGCCCCAACCCTAACCCCAACCCTAACCCTAATCTAACCCTTAATCAAACCCTTAATCTAACCCTAAATCTAACCCTAGCCCCAACCCTAACCCGACCCTAATCTAACCCTTAATGTAACCCTTAATGTAACCCTTAATCTAACGCTAGCCCCAACCCTAACCCCTAACCCTAACCCTATCCATCGAAATTAACCATCGAAAAGGATTCAATAAATATGCTGTTAGTTGGAAAGGCAATTCAATGAATAATTTTCGATGGAAAGGGTTTAGATGGAAAGACCAGATACCTCATTAGAGGTATGGCCGTCTCTAGAGAGTTTGGGGCCCTCAAGACTATCAGAAAATGACTTAAAGAAATGTGAGGACAAACTTAAGGTGTTAGAGACTGCATACACCACTTCATCTACCACAGAACTGTTAGCGAGTATTTAACCCACCCTAGAATAATTTCAGGACCATGCTCAGAGGGAAACAAAGTATTTCTCTTGGCCGCTAGCTGCTAGGAAGTATGGGGAGGGGGACCGCCCGGGGGGACATTAGCCCAAGTAGTGCACAATGAGAGGGAACCTGCCCAGGTTGTGTGCTGGACAGGCATGGGGACTGTAAATGAACCGACAGGACACCCTTGTTTTTTTTGTGCAACTTCTATGAAGCATTGTATGAGGCCGGCCTGCAGCATGGGGAACAGGCTATACACTCCCTGCTTGAGGATGTCCCTCTGTCCCGACTTTCTGCCAGTGCCAGGGATCAAATGAACACACTGCTTACAGTTGAGAAAATAATGACCGTCATTATGCAACTTCCGAAGGTAAGGCCCCAGGCCCAGATGGGCTGACGGCAAAGTTCTACACAGAATATGGTGCTGTGCTTGCCCCTCATGTCTTAAGAGTTTGGGATGAATCATTAAAGAACTCGCTCCTCCCGGAGTCACTCCGGGAGGCCCTGATAACAGTGTTACTGAAGCAAGATAAACTTAGCAACGACTGCAGGTCATATAGACCCCTTTCATTTAAGAATGTCGATGTTCAAATGTGTGTGAAGGCACTCGCAAACCGCTTGCTCCTACTGGCGCTGTACCTGGTGACCAGGCAGGTTTCATTCCTAGAAGTCAATGGGCCTCATTACAAGTACTCCGGTCCGGAATTAACACTGCCGGTAAAACCATACCGGCACCGTTTCCATGTCCGCGCAATCATGACCCGCGGCCCCGGTAATAGCACCACCCTAAACCGCGACCGCGGAAATAGGGTTCTCCTTAATTCCGCCTGCACGGAAACCCCTCCGTTACCGGCAACACGAAACACCGTGAGCATCACAACTAGCGCGGACACGGAAATACCGGGAAAAAAATGGCGGAAATACCGTGATCACGGTGGCGGAACCGCCGCCACCGCGAACATGGCGTTATACACTGCCTGCTGAACTGAATCAGGGCACAGGTGCACCAAATCAGCCCAGCTGGACCTAGCAGGCCACTGGGAGCCTACAAAAGGGCCACACCCAGCCCAACACAACACAGAACCATGCAGGCAGCAGGGCTAGTAGCACTGGGACTGGGCCTACTTAACCAACAGGCAGTACTGCACATGGTGGCAGTAATGGCGCAGAGGAGGAGGCGTAGGCGGAGGAGGCGCAGGCGGCAACCAGCCAACCCTGCAGCTATGGCAAACCCCATTGCCCAGCCAGCCCGACCCCGCCGCCAGCCACCAATACCACGCATCAGGGCCTCACCCTGGAACCTCACCCCAGGACAGATCCACACCCTATACCGGCTGGACCGTCCAACAATCCTGCACATCACCGCCATGATTGAGGACAACATCAGCAGCCTAATTGACACCCCCACCGCCATCCCCACCCTCTTGAAGGTTGTCTCAGTTCTGCATTTCCTTGGCACTGGCACCTATCAACACACGGTTGGTGAGCTGCACGGCATATCACAACCGTGTTTCTCAAAAATCCTGGTACAGGTACTGGATGCCCTGTTGCGCCATGTGTCGGAACACATAGCCCTACCCCGCACCCTCCCCGAGGTCATTGCCACCAAGTTGGCCTTCCATGCCATAGCAGGCATGCCAAATTGCATAGGCGCAGTTGACTGCACCCACGTCGAGCTGACAGTACCACATGCAATTGAGGCGGTGTTCCGCAATAGGAAACAGTATCACTCTTTGAATGTCCAGATGGTTTGTGATGCCATGCAACTGATTACACACTGCTGTGCACGTTTCCCAGGCTCATCACATGACTCAATGGTACTGCGGAATTCCACGTTGCCACGGTACATGGAACGCTATGCCGGACAAAGCACATGGCTATTGGGTGAGTACAGCTGACGATGCTACAACCCTGTCGGAGTGGTGTGTGTGTGTCCAGGCCAATGAGCATTGTGAGTGTGCCGCTGTGACCGCACATGCATCCCCCCCCTTCCATCTACCAAATACACAGCGGATGCCAAACATCATGAAGGGAGACATGACAGGGCACCACAATGTGCCCGTGCACACGCTGCCACAGCCAATCCCGTCACTGTCCCATGAACCCTGTGCCACTGCAGACACCCACCCTCAATTGAAACACTGCCCCAAAAAGCACGAGAGGCGTGTAAATGATACGACGTGTATTTACTACTTCCGTACAGTGGAGTCACTCTGCCATGTGTGGACAGCACTGCACCATGACATGCACACAATCAAATGTCACCCGCAGGGCACAGCAAACATGCAAGTTAATGTGTAGGCCCATATGCAGTCAGCGACATTCCTCGTGATGGCCAAAACATACCTCCAGACACTGCATGGTACATATGCATGAATGAATGATGATACAAGAATGCACAGCAGCAGATGAGGACATGATGCCACAAACACTGACATGTTCCCCCATCTACATCCCATGTAGGTGATGTGGGATATGCACTCACGCCATGGATGATGACACCTGTACGGAGACCAAGGAACAGGCATGAAGAGGCATACAATAGGGCACATATCCGCACACGTGGAATGATTGAGAGGACATTTGGACTGCTGAAGGCCCGTTTCCGCTGTCTGAGCAGATCTGGCGGATCACTGCTGTACAGCCCAGTGAAGACGGGCAAAATCACGCTGGTATGTGCCATGCTGCACAATATATGCCTGCACAGGAACATCCCAATGCCACCAGACGCAGATGAGGAAGATGGGGATGG
Source organism: Ambystoma mexicanum (assembly GCF_040938575.1). Lineage (NCBI taxonomy): Eukaryota > Metazoa > Chordata > Amphibia > Caudata > Ambystomatidae > Ambystoma > Ambystoma mexicanum. The sequence goes on along the minus strand of NC_090923.1, from coordinate 1,119,158,615 downwards.
GGATGGGGATGGAGATGGGGATGGAGATGGGGATGGGATGGCACCGCCTCCCCCTGGGGGTGCACATGATGGCCAGAGAGCACGGGATGCCCTGATTCGCATTTACTTTTGAGTCACAGCACATTCACAGTAATGCACAAACATGGTGACGACAATGAATTAATAGTTGCACTGCAAAATAAATGATCAATGTCCACACATGTATGTCTTGATTTGAAATGGTGATGTATTGATGTAATAACAACAGGGAAGAAGGTGCATTGGTTAGGGAAGCTGTACACCCGGGGCCACCCACCACCCAAACGTGCCCACCCCCACCCAGAGCCCATTGTCCAAACCCCCAAAACTACCTACCCCACCACCCAAACGTGCCCACCCCCACCCAGAGCCCATTGTCCAAACCCCCAAAACTACCTACCCCACCACCCAAACGTGCCCACCCCTCTCACACCCTTGTAGTCCACATGTGTCCTGCACTGCCCCACACACATGCCATCACTTCCGTGTGCGCTTCTGTGCAACCTTGCCCAAGGGACCCGTTAGCCTACTCGAGCGCCTCCTCGGACTGGCAGTAGTGGAGCTGGATGGGGTGGTAGTGTTTGATTGGCCAGAATCAGGGATTGAGGGCATCCGTGCCAGATTTGCCTGTTGGCCAACCAACATGGCCTCCACAAGCCTGGAGGTGTGGTCATTGCCCTCCCGCACATGGCGTGCAAGGGTCACTATGGTGCTCGCAAAGCGTCCAATGGACCTCGACAGGCGACGCACTGAGGCGCTGTAGCTCTCCCTCTGCAGCCTGGATTCCTCTAGCTGCCTCTCCACCAGCTGGGTGAAGGTAGCCTGCTGGTCCTCCATCCGCTGCATGCGGGCATTCAGTTCGGCCATGGATGGGGTGGGCGACCTCATGGGACTCCCCAGTGAAGTGGGGCTGAACCCCAGCTCATGGAAGGAGCCCAGGTCTTCCAATGTGGGCATCTCCCCCTGTGGCCCCGTTTCCGAGTGCTCTTGCGGGGTACTGTTATCACTGCAGGCCGCCCCCTCTGCAGTGCTGCTGCCTTCAGTGTTGTGTTGGGTGGCCATGATAGGTTCCCGTGGCACCTGTCTGGACTCAGCCAGTGTGGAGACGGTGGGGATGTTGGTGGTGGTGGTGGTGTGCCGCACATCTGTAGTGGCTGGTAATGTGGCCAGAGGTGCAGAACTGCCGGCAGCATCCTCCTGTGTGGTGGCGGTGGCTAGTGTACTTGCCGATGCTGATTGACTGGCCTGTTGTGCAGTATCACTGTCACTTGAAACGGCTGTGGGGACACAAAGGGCATGCAATTAGTGTTGTTGTGGTGGCAGATGGGTGCATCACATGCGTCATTAAGATTGTACATTGAATAGTGTTAGTCACATGCATCTGATTGCTGGTGTCTGCATTCAGTGATATTGGTTGCCATACGGATCATAATGGGTCCTTTGGCCCACACATGCACTGCCTGGGGGGGGGGGATTGTTAATGGGTCCTTTGGCCCACACATGCACTGCCTGGGGGGGGGGGGATTGTTAATGGGTCCTTTGGCCCACACATGCACTGCCTGGGGGGGGGATTGTTAATGGGTCCTTTGGCCCAGTACTCACAACTGCATATTTACATGAGGCATTCATGTTTGGGCACTTACCGGCATCTGCAGGTGGGCTCACTCCTGCCTCAGCCTGCCCAATCCCATGGATTCCCTCTAGGTGGAGGACGCTGCTGCAACGCTCCTCCCATGCTTGCAGCCTCAGTGGGGAAGGGGGTCCTCCGCCTGTCCCACTGCTGCGTTGGCGGTGCGTGGAAATGAGGTTGCGTACCCTCAGCCTCAGGTCGTCCCAACGCTTGTGGCAGTCCTTCACGCTCCTCACTGCCACGCCCACGGCGGTGCACTTGCGTGCAGCTTCGGCCCACACCTCCTTCCTCCGCTGCTGTGTGGCACGCCGTTGGTCGGCGCTGAACAGCATCTCAGCATTGTCCACAATGTGCTCCACCAAGACGGTTAGCTCCGCCTCGCTGAAGCGCTGTTTGCGCTGCCTCTGAGCAGGAATCCTGGCAGACATGCTGGTGGTCCCTTTTGGCTTCTCAGAGTCAGGATTGTGCTTGTGCTGGCTCTGGATGGCAATGGATTGTGCTTTTATATGATGGCCGCCTCTCTGTTTCCTGTTTTGGCGATCATGGTATTTCCGGTTCCGTGTCCGTGGCGGCGGAGGCGGAAACGGGTTTTGCGCCACTTGTGGCTTCGTTATTTCCATTTCCGTGGGGTTTTCCGTGATGGCGGTAACAACGTTTCCGAGTCCGTGTGGTGCGCGCGACCGACAGCGTGTAATTGGACGGTTTTTCCGCACCCTTGCGGACACGGAAACGTTTTTACCGCCATCACGGATTTTGCACGGTCCCGGACTGGCAGGTTGTAATGAGGCCCAATGACTCTTAATATCTGTTGCCTATTCAAATTCATGGCAAGACTAGACCCAAAGGCTTCTACGGCTGCAGTGACGCTGGATGCCCAGAAAGCATTCAATATGGTGTCATTGGAATATCTATTTACCATATTAGGGAAGATGTGGCTGGTGGCTACCATGATTAGCTATATCAAACCTCAAGCCTGCCCCTCGTAGCCTTGGTTTACGGAGGTATTGGCCGGTCTTTGCCAGCAGCACCGATGTGCTAAATGTAACTGGCGGATAGTTTATTGCCCGCTAGCTTGTTTGGCCTTTCGTAAGGCCACGTCAGTTCATCAACTCACTATCTTTAAAGCAAAGCAAGTTTACTTCTCTGGATGTATTGAAGCTGCCGTTAACTCCTCTCGGGAGCTGTTTAAAGTGGTGCAGGCTCTTTCTGCCCTACCCTCGGTCAGAGGCGTAGCCAGGATTGTCTAGCAAATGGGGCCTGATGCTAATGTAGTTGGGCCCACTGCACTGACAAAAATATCTATAAATGCCCACACAGCGCTGCTGAGTGGGCATTTACAGATTTTGGGTGGGCCTTGCCCCTCAGGCCCTACCCTGCCTACGCCTCTGCCCTCGGCTAATATAGTCATTCCTTCTCTGCAACTTTGCACTTCTTTGCCCAACTACTTTCAAGACAAAATTGGAGCTATCCGCCATATGATTTCTGACGCTCTGGCTACAGATATGCAGGAGACGGGGGCCTCTGTGTAAGCACCAGCCCCAGTGCTTTGCAAGGTATTTTCCTCCTTCTCTGAGGCAGGCGCAGTTTGAACTCCCCTGGCTGATCCTATTCTTCTTGGAACTTTGAAAGAGATTATTCCTTCTATTGCTGCCTCAGTGTCGTCAGCAGTGATTTTTTCTCTTACGCACGGTCATATACCTACTTAAACATGCGTTGGTGATTCCGTTTAAAAAAAAACTAATCTGGACCCTCTTCTTTCTAATTTCTGTCCTATTTCACTTCTGACTTTTCCTATGAAGTTGGTTGAATGTTTGGTTAACCCTCTTCTCTGCTCTTTTCTCGAGGGCTCTCACTGTTTAGATCCTTTCCAGGTGGGTTTCAGACCGTGCTGGGACACTGAATCCGTCCTGATCTCTGCTCTTGACGAACTGGCTTAGATTGTCGACCAGGGGGGGTTGGTGCCCTACCTTCTTGGGTCTCTCTGCGGCCTTTGACACCGTCGACCATTCGATCTTGGTCTAGTGACTAGCCGCAGTGTGGATCTCTGGCCAGGTTCTGAAATGGTTTTCTTCTTTTCTTTCGGTCCCAGTCTCTCTTTCTTTGCCCATTTATTTCTGCCCCCTGTCCTCTGACTTGTGGAGTTCCCCAGGGATCTGCTCTTTTTCCCTTTTTTCAATATTTATATTTTGCCTTTAATCTCGTTGATACACTCGTTTGGTATTCAGTGTTATTCCTATGCTGATGACACCCATATTCTGATGCCCCTTGATTTGGCGCAGCCATCGACAGCAGAGCGCTGCTGACGCTGCCTTTTGGCAATCTCGGTCTAAATGGACTCAAACTCAATGGTGACAAGACTTAGTTCTTGGCCGTCGGGCCCCACATGAGACTTCTGTCTGGTCGGCCGATTTTTGGCCACCTGAGCTGGGCCCTGTGCCACAGCCGGTCGCTGCAGTGAAAAATCTTGGGGTTATGTTTAACTTGAAAATCTGCCGTCGGATAAAGCATACTTTAGAACATTAAGTATGCAAAGTACACAGACGACTGCCCATACGACCCAGTCTTTAGTACAATGAATGCATGGCAGGCCATCTATACGAAAATTGGAGTAGCACATCTGTACTATAAGTGGCTGCCGTTATGGAGGTTTCCTGGTCTCTCCCCTACATGGGATAGATCAATCAGTACATATTGTGAGTGGTTGGGGTACAGGGCTTTGGGCGACCGGTTCCCAGAGTGGAAGTTTCTTACATCGCAAACATGGAAACAGGAACACAAGGGCATAGTGTTAGAGCTAGTACAACTATATAGGCTGAGAGCAGAGGCTGCACGGTGGGAGGGACACCCTGTGGAACCTCGTGAGGAGGACCTTCTGATGTATATCTCCAACTCATGGTGGGCGGAGGCTGCTGGCAACGCTATACAAAATGATGAATAAGGTAGAGCTGTTAACTCCCAGAGTTGAATAAGGTAGAGCTGTTAACTCCCAGAGTGAGGCTTCGATGGGCTGAGGACATGGGCATGGACCTTTTGGATGAACAATGGAAGCAGATGTGTTCTCTCACCAGAAAGGTATTGCTGAATTCCATATTTAAATTGATGCAGTATAAGATTCTGAACAGACTGTACTATACAACTGACAAGATCGGCAGGATGTATCAGTTGGCTAATAATGTACGCCCGAGATGTAGTCTTGGTAAAGCTGATCATTTTCATACACTATGGAGATGCAGTGAGCTATGTAAATTTTGGAACTATGTGCTTAACATTCTGTCAGAAATGGTATGGTTGCCTATCGTATATTCACCCTTGGGGGCATTATTTGGCCTGTGGTCAGACATTCCTATAAAACGGATGAGAACTTTTATCAATATGGGATGCATAGTGGCCAAGCGGTGTATTCTGCAGACGTGGAAGGACAAAGCCCTGCCACGGACTAAGGAATGGTTGGCAGACCTGACGTGGGCTGAGAACTGTGAGCAAGCCTACATTGAGACGCTTCCGAATACGTCGAGGCCCAAGGACATTTGGGGGGAATTCTGTGCATATTTGGCCAAGCAATCCTTGGGGTCAGGATAATGGTGTACTTGCTGAATTAGAGAGCCGGGGGGAATAATGTTGGCCTCCAGGATGGTTGGTCAGACTCGTGTTTAGTCTGGCCCTGTATGGGTTATTCAGGTGCTTGTATTTTATTTACTCCTTGCACAAGTGTTGGAAACGTGAACTGTCGTTTTATCCTTTTCATAATTTTGTACTCTGTGAATGCCAAGAAAAAGAAGCATCTATAAAAGAGGACTTTGTAGAAAGAAGGAAACCAGGAAAGAAGCCCCAAGTCTCATCTAGAAAGAACAAAGAGGGCAGTAAGCTACATCCTCCACCTGCAACCCAATGAAGAGAATTAGAGACTGTCCTGTGGCTGGAGGGCAACTGTAGTGTCGTCTGCATGCCTAGAAACCCCAAAACATGGGCGAGAAATATCTCTTGTGGCGTGCTGATTGCAGGAGAGGGTCAGGCGGGACCTAGCAGGTTGAAAGAAGAACATAGCAAGGGTAGGGATCCAAAGAATGCAAGACTCTGAAGAAATGTACAAAATAGGGTCTATCTTAAGATCCAGTAAGCGACTAGAAGGCTATTGTCAGATCCAAGTACCATGAAGGGAAAGCAGACAAACCACGGTCTGGGCGAGGACCTACTGAGAATATTGGGAGAGAGAGATAGGCTCCTTGACCCACTGAGAAATCATAAAGACAGAGGGGTATCTTGAGCAGCTTCCTACCAAAACCAATGGCAAGAGTACAGAGGACTTGGAAGAGTAAGAACTCCTGCAAAAGGGCAGAAGAATCAAAAGGAATCAGAGAGTCTTAAAGGAAAGCCAGAATATGAGTACAAGCTCTGATAGCCTTTCTACAGGAACTGTTTGGTGCATACTAAGTTATAGAAAGACTATTAAGCATAGATGTTGTACTATTCCCTGGAACTTGTATTATTAGATTAGGGGAGCCGTTGGCTCTGAATTGTATAGAATAGGTTTGAGATTTTGGATGGACATCGTTTGGAATCATTTTGGTTTTAGAGCAGGGTGTTTCAATTTTAGACATGAACTTCAAAAGATTATGGGCCTCATTACACGTTGTGCGGTAAAAATCCACAATTACCGGCATGGCGCTCTTAACGTGTCCGCCCTCGCAAGAGGGCGCTAATAGCGCACCATTACGAGTATGCGCACACGAGCATAGCGCCATGCCGGTAATGACCCAACCGCCATGCCGCTAAAGACCCCAAAAAGTCACTTACCGCCCTCGACGAAAGTGCAGATAGCACCTCTGCCCTCACGCTGCATGCAAATAGCGGTCACCGCTATTAGCGGTGACTGTTAAATTGCGGAACCGGAAATAGCGTCATCGCACAGGAACGGGAAAGAGCACAGCGGCCATCTTTAAAAACACAATCCATTGCCATCCTCTGCCCCCTGGACCTGTTTGTGGTACTTTGCTGTCTGAGATTTACTGGAAGACCCTTACCATGCCCAAGGCACTGAAAAAAACAACTGACCGCCAGCGGAAAGAAAAGTTTTCTAATGAGGAGTTACTCATGCTGACCCAAACCTTAGCAGACAATGCTGCAGTGGTCTTCGCTAACGACATGCGGAGGGAGACCCTCCTTAAGAAAAAGGCTATCTGGGTCGAAGTGGCAATGAAAGTAAGTGCCGTGTGCACCAGCACCCGCAATGTACGTGAGTGCAGGAAAAGATGGGATGACCTGAGACTCCGAGTCAGAATGATCCTGGCAGAGAATCATAAGCCTGCCACCGCTGGCGGATCTGGGTCGCCAATCAAGCTAAAGGAATGGGAGGAGACATGCGCCAACCTGATCGGAGTCGAATGTATCGAGGGAGTCGGGAGGATGGAGCATGGCGTGGCAGACACGTCGGATGGAGGTAAGTGTACTGATGAAAGCATGCAATGTGTATCTACAGGTCCCCACAAATGTCAGCCCAGGCTCACCTCATGGATGGCCATACATCCACACATGCATCCCACCCTGCCCATGTCAGTGCCAGACCCAAACACACACACATGCACACATCAACAGAGCCAAGTGCCATACACAACACTGCATGGATGAGCCACTGAACTGGCACATCACCTGCACCCTTCACAATGAATTGCAAATGCCCACAACTGCATTGATGATGTATCCTGCATTAAGTACATCGAACCCTAACCAATGCCATCCCCCTTCTTGTCCCCGACAGGGTCACATACAGACAGTGAGGATGCATCCCAGGCACCTCCTGCGCAGAAGAAGAAAAGGCCACAGCCCACCGAGGACACCCCCACGACATCAAGGGGAAAAGGCGCAAGGATCCATTTGCAGAGTTCCAAACATCGTTCGAGCGCCACTGCCAAGGCCACACCAAACACAACAGCCCCACCTCAGGAGGTTCACTCACCACCACCACTCACAGCCACCGAGGGACCACCCACAGCTACTGCTAGTTCAGCAGGAGAGGCGGCAGCCACCGCACCATTAACTGATGTGGAGGACCCAACTGAATTTGAGCTGGGCATGCACACCCCAAGCCCACCTGGAACCCCCGAGCCATCACCCCATCACACACCTGGCTCCAACATCACTGGTGACGAGACCATGGGATCCTTCAGTAGCCCCCCAGTGCCTCCATCTGTACACCTGGCAGCATCACATTGCACAGCAGCCACACCACCAGAGGCCGACACTGCCCTTGACCTGGCCAGCATCATCCAGCGGCAACAGGGTCTCACTGTGCTGGTTGGTCAGCATGTGGCGGAGGCTGCCCGTCTCAGGGCGGAGATTGGGGAGACATCCAGGCACTCCAGGGAGAGTATGGAGACCTGCACAGACAGGCTGTGTGGGGAGCTCATCAGAGTTCATGAGGTCCTCACAAGCATTGCGGATGCAATGGACCGTCAATTTCCACCACCACCAGCACCAGGACAGTCTGCCACTTCTTCGTCCGCCAGTTCGCGGCAGACAAGCCCACTCCGACGCTCCGCACACACCACCAGGCGCTCCTCCCGGCAGCCTCTAAATCCTGGATCAGGCAATGACCAATAGGGAGTGAATATCCATGCTTCCGCGTGCATGCCTGGATGCAAAAATTGTGGAAGACACATGAGGGGCAATTGTGGGGGGTAGGGGGTAGGGTGTGATGGGACTGTTGTGGGGGGTGGGGGTAGGGTGTGATGGAACAGTTATGGGGGTGGGGGGTAGGGTGTGATGGGTCAGTTGTGGGGGGTGGGGGGTAGGGTGGTGGGATGTTTGGGTACATGCACATTTTGCTGTTTGAGTTCATAAATACACTGGTGTTAGAGCAAAACACAAGCCTGGACTTCTTCATTGTGTATGTTTGATTTATTGACGCCAGGGTCCATTGTGAGCTAACAAACAGACACCAGTGCACCACTAGCCATATCCAGGTGACAGTACGAGAACTTGTTACTCAGAATATTTGGTTGATCAGATGCTGCCTCACAGCACGTCCCTCCTGGCCATCCCCTCTTGCATGACCTGCATCCCCTTCACCTCCATCCTCATCACCATCATCATCCTCATCAGGTGATTCTATTTCAACGTCAGGGGGCAGTGGCACATTCCGTCTGATACACATATTGTGCAGCATGACACATGCCATGGTGATCTTGGCCATCTTCTCATGGCCATACAGGAGAGCGCCACCAGACCTGCTAATGCACCTAAACCGTGACTTCAATAGGCCAAAAGTCTGCTCGATCACGATGCGGGTACCGGTATGTGCACGATTGTATTCCTCTTCGTGCCTGTTCTGTGGGTTCCGTAGAGGTGTGAGGAGCCACCTCTTCAGGGGATAGCCGGCATCACCTATATGGGGGAAGGAATGGGGTCCTGTTACTGTTCACCTCAAGTGTGGCCTGTTCATTTCATTGGCTTAAATATGTATGTGCATTTGGACGATGGACTACAGGCTACACCCAGTTGGAGTATCTATCTCTCCCCCCCACGCACACCCAGTTGGATTATCTATCTCTCCCCCCCTCCCACGCACACCCAGGTGGAGTATCTATCTCTCCCCCCATGCACACCCAGTTGGAGTATCTATCTCTCCCCCCCCACGCACACCCTGTTGGAGTATCTATCTCTCCCCCCCACGCACACCCTTTTGGAGTATCTATCTCTCCCCCCGACGCACATCCAGTTGGAGTATCTATCTCTCCCCCCCCACGCATACTGCCATGTGCTTGGCCTGCTACTCACCAAGTAGCCACGAACGCTGTCCCGTTTGTCGCTCCATGTAGCGTGGGATAGTTGAGTTCCGCAGGACCATGGAATCATGGGTAGATCTGGGAAATCGGGCACAGCAATGTGTGATTATCTTGTTGGCGTCACATACCATTTGGACATTGATAGAGTGGAATTGCTTCCTGTTTCGGTACACTACTTCATTGTGATGTGGGATGACCAATTCCACATGTGTACAGTCGATGGCCCCGATGCAACTTGGGATGCCTGCCAGTGAATAGAAACCGACTTTGGTGTTTGCAATCTCCTGGGCAGTCCGTGGCATGTATATGTGTTCGGGTGCATGCTTCAGGAGGGCATCGAGTACCTGGTTCAGTGTGCGTGAGAATACTGGTTGGGAGATGCCATGCATCTGCCCCACTGTATGCTGGTAGGTGCCTGTGGCCAGGAAGTGGAGCACAGTCACCACCTTCAGTAGAGTAGGATGGCAGTTCTGATGTCTATGAGGCTCACAATGTCGTGGTGTATCATGTCCATGATGCTGGTGATGGTATCCCGGTCCAGACGGTACAGGGTGTGTATCTGCTCAGGTGTTAGGTTAAATGGACTGGCTCTGATCCTGGAAATTGGTGGGTGCCTCTGTGGTATGATTAGGTGCCGTGGTGGTGCTTGCTGTGCCTGTCTTGCCCTCCTCCTCCTCCTGCGTCTCCTCTGTGCTGCCTGTTGTTGTTGCAGCTGCACTGCTATCAGGTCCTCCAGGCCATGTAATGCTGCTAGTATTGGAACCATCTTGGTATGGGAAGGGGTGTGGGAAGGGGTGTGGTGTGCTCCTTTTGAGCAGCCACAATCTCCATTGCCTCCACCTGTGCTGATTGTGGCCACCTGTGGCAGGTGGTAACACTGCACAGTTATTTTAACGGGTGGTTCGCGATGGCGATATTAGCGCCATGCCGGTAAGGGGTTTTGGGGGCTTTACCATGCCGCTATTGGCATGTCCGCTCGCCTTGTGATGGTGTGCTATTAGCGGCATGGCGTTATTTACGGGACGGAGGGTCGCGCGCCCGCGGACTGGCCGCTATTAGTGGCACCGTACTTAGCGGTGCCGCTAATAGCGGTGAGCCGGGTCGTAATTAGCATGGGGATTTAACGTTACCGGTATTCCATTACCGGTAACGTTAAATCCCTACCGCCTACCGTGTAATGAGGCCCTATGACCCTGATAAAAGGGAGGGACAACCCCTTATCTAACATTTCTTTTTGATTAGCCTGATCCCCCATATTGTTGCTAAGATTACATTTCATAGGATAGGTTCATCCAACCCTACCTTAACCTAGAAGTGTTTTTGGAAAGATACGTTGAATCACACTATCTTGGGTACAGTGTCTCACTGCTCGGTTTGTAGTAACCTTAACACTGGCATTTCCAACGTTAGTTGACTGGACTTTTTAAAAATAGTAACTCTTTCCAAAAACATATTTTTCCAACTGGAAAATGCATGTATAGTGATGAATTCAAACTGGGTAACCTTCGTTAAGGAATCAGATGGGATCTGGAGACCAGGCATGCACACCCACATGTGTGCACTTGTGTGTACCCTCAATGACACTATGGCCTCACTGAGTGGGCTGATAGGTAACTGTTAATATTCTTTTGTTTATTTGTTTGTTTATTTGGGAATGCGCACCGAACCCGTAGGTAACTGGGTGCAACAGGTACAAGGATACTTGAGGCTTAGTACCAGCATGGAATAATTACAATGCAAGCAAAAAGATGCAGATTAATTACAATGAGGTTGGTACAGTAGGATACATACATGCATCTGTAGTCAACTCTCTCGTGTCCTGGGTACTTAAGGCATTTCGTGAGGATTTTCTCCCATCTGCTAAGGTCTGAATTAGTAGTTACATGTTGGTGAGTGTTGGCATGATTTTCTAGAATTAATTCCTCTAGTCGGCTGGTAAGGCATAGTTTGGAAGGGTGTCCGTAGTAGCCACAGCTCCAACTTCTACTATCCCAGGTTATTTTGCTGTTTGTTAAACCTTAGCTGGTACTCGCATGAGGATCAGCTTTAGGATCAGCTTTTCCATCTGGATTATCCTCTGGACTTGAGAGTACCAAGAAAGATGGGCACTTTTGCAACAACATCAGTTTCTCTCCTGTCACTCTGTACATGGGGAGGGGGTTGCCAATTTTGAAATACAGGACTCTTTACTAATCCAAGATGTTTCTTTATGCGTTAGCCTCTTCAACCTCGAAACTCCTACCTATCGTTATGTATTGAACTATGTCCGATCTCCCCCAGTGGTTGGAGATCTATATCAAATCAGCTAGACCCCACTACTCGCAGCATATGTGACAGACTCAACGACAATGGACATAGATTGAAGACTCAACATTAGTTAAACAACTCTTTTTTCAGGAGCACGCACAAGGTTGGGCCAGGATACTGTCATTGTCAAGTCATCAAGATCAACGTTGTTTATCAATTCAATTTTGTACAACTTGTGATCTGGTCTCAGCAACTGTGTTTCAGTTCAGTGGTCAAGTGCTTGAGGCTTGAGACTCAGATTCCCAACATGCCACATGATCAGTACTTAAATGCTTTTTAAAAAAAAAAATGTATTTGTTTAGTTGTTAAAAACAACTTTTCAAATCTTTAACATTTCAACATAAAAAAGAACATTGAATAAAATTACATATGCATGATTAAAATATTTGTATACAATGTACATTCTCTCGGCAACATATCACATGAGGAAAGATCAACATAACCGAAAAGATAACTAAACCAAAAAAATAAATTATATATAATGAGTCAGTTAAATGTTTTTTCAGTTCGTAGGGGCATTCAGGTTCACTTCAGCGACTTGCAGTAATTCAATTTTGAACTGCTGTCTCAGTTCACCACAGGATTTGAGACTGTTTCCCCAACATGCAACCTTTCAATCTCAAATATGTTCTCAAATCACTGTGGGCTTTGAGAATCTATCTCTCCACATGGAGCCTACCAATTCTCAAGTTTCACCCCAGTTGGCTATGGGATTTGTAACTGAGTTTCACACCATGCGATATTTCGATTCTCAAATGCTTTCTCGATTCACTAATAGCCTTGGGATTAAGTTTCCCTACATGCAGCATTTCAATTCTCAAATGCCTTCTCAGTTCACTATGGGTTTTGAGGCTACATAACCTTAGGTGCAGCATTTAAACTCTCAAATGCTATCTCTATTTGCTATGTGCTTTGATATTTATTTTTCTAATTTACAGTGTTTTACTCTCAGATACCTTCTACATTTGCTATGGGTTCTGAGACTCAATTTCCCAAAATGCAGACTTACATTTCCCAAATTTCCCAACCTGCCCAAGAGCCTTGACATTTCTTCGACCAATCTGTTTTGGGACTTTGATACCATGTCACTTTCATTGGCTCTAGCTGTTTCCCCTTTCCCTGGAGGAGTCAGCAGGTCTGTTAGCTTCCCTTCTTTTTGTTTCACATATGTTTTTATTGGCATTTTCATCAACATTTTTGCAACTCCCTCCTCCCTGGATCCTACCCTACCCCCGTGACCCCCTTTCGTCATCCCAACCTCTGTCCAATGCGTGTCTCTTTGCCCCCAACATGATGAATCGTCCAACTTCCCAAAATATTTTCGCCCCATTCCCGCCAGTACATTTATCTCCTCACTCATACAGAACCTTAGTCTCCAAGAATGGTACCCACAGTTTAAACCAGACCCAAAGGTTTAATCTTCCTCAGGTACCACACTCCTCTGGAATTTCAGTACCAAGTTCCAGTCTGCCATAAAGCCCTGGTGATTTCCTTGTAAAGAGTAAGATACCCATTCTAAAGCTGCAAAGTGCCACACCTTTCCCACCCATTCATGCTCAGTAGGCAGCTCCATTGATTTCCACTTCTGAGCGATCACCAATGCCCCTGCCATCATTAAAATCACATACACCTTGTGTTGTGCCTTCGAGGGTAGTTCTTCAAGTATTCCACCTAACTCCAAGATTGTGAGGCCTATATTTCCCCTTCCTGTGGAACGCACAATTTCCTATATAGCGTTGCTAATCTTTTTCCAAAACAGTTGGGTCTGCGGGCACTCCCGCCAGATGTGACTCCATGATCCCTCCGCACCACACTCCCTCCAACATGCCTTGGGTACCGTCGGGAAAAACCTATGGAGCATCACCGGAGTAAGGTGCCACTGGACCATCAGATTTACCCATATCTCCTGTAATTGGACCGACCTCGTGAGCTTAGGTATACTCTGCGAAAATTGTACCCATGCTGCCTCATCAATCGGCTGGCCGACTGATTCCTCCATTGCCTCATGTAACATCTATAACCTACTTATTCATTTTGCTTGATGTACTTATAAATCGTCCCCACAATATGTTTATCCACTGGGTCTGATAGCAGCAATTTTTCAAAAGGTGTTATGGGTCTTGTTGCTGCCGCCTTGATTGTTGGATTCAGTAACCAATGTCTCAGTTGTGTGTATATGAATCTCTCCCCTCCTCCAAAGAAAAGTCTAGTTTGCATTGGTTAAAAGGTTTGATCTCTCCACCCTCGAATATATCCTGTATCCTAAGACATCCGCCCTTCTCCCATTTGTTAAAACTTGACCCTCTCATTCCCAGGGAAAATTGAGGATTGTGGAATATTGGGGTGAAAGGCGATGGGTAAGTGTTGAATCCCGCTCTGTCTACGAATTCATCCCATGAGTCCCCCACTAGAGATCCAATCGTGCTGCGGTAGATATTGTGAGGTCTCCTTAGGTTTCCACATCACCTCCTCAAGGGGACCTCCCACTACTGCTTTGTCCATTTGTCTCCACACCTTTTAGCCAGTCTTTGAATAGCCTGGCCTGAGCCGCCAAATAATATGATCTGATGTCCGGTTCTCCCATCCCACCCCTACTTCTTGGCATAGTCATTACAAATTGTGCAGCTCTAGGTTTTTGATTGTTCCATATACATTTCCCTACGTACCTTTGGATGGTTTGAAAGAAGGACTTAGGCACCCTCATTGGTAGCGTCATAGAACGGTACAAAGGTTTCAGGAGAATAACCATTTTAAGAACATTAATCCTTCCTATCAATGATATCGTCTGCTGACCCCTTGCCCACTCAGCTATATAGAAAAGTCCTTTTAAGTTCCTGTTCCTTCTCCCCCAGTATCGTCAGATTCAAGACCTCCGATTTATGCCTGTTAATCTTTAACCCTGCTAATAACCCAAAATATGCCAATTCCCTGTTCAGGGCCCTAATAGAGCTTTCCGGGTCTGTAAGAGTCAGTAACATATCATCCGCAAATGCGGCTATATTATGGATCTTCCCTTCAAATGGGATTCCTACAATATCTGACGTTTCCCTTACTGTGGCCAAGAGCAGCTCCAAATGGATCGCATATAGTAATGGGGATAAAGGGCACCCCTGTTTTGTTTCACAAAAAACCTTGACTGATCCTGATAATTGTACGTTAATCATCAGACGCAACGTCGGATTAGAGTAATTTGCTTTTATCATTGAGATAATCCTATCCCCAAAACCCATTTTCACCATAGTAGAGAACAAGAACTACCACTCCACTCTATCGAAAGCTTTTTCCACATCTAAAGTAATCAAAAATGCAGGAGTGTTCTTTATATTGACCTTTTCTATTAAGTGTGCTACTCTTCTAGTGTTATCCCCAGTTTGTCTGCCCCTTATAACGCCAGATTGGCCTGTGCTGATGAATTTCGGAAGAAGATAGTCCAACCTGGATGGCAACATTTTTGTATAGATCTTTACATCATTATTAATTAGTGCAATAGGCCTATATGAATTGCAACTTGTTGTGTCTTTCCCTGGCTTCGGGAACAAGACCACCTTAGCTTCCTCCATCGTTGGTGTTATTTTGCCCGCTTCCCTAAAATTGTTAAACATCTGAACCAAATGGGGAGTTAACTGTTCCCTAGTTTTTTTTTTAAATTGCCCGTAAAACCATCTGGCCCTGGAGATTTGTTAATTGGCAGTGACGCTATCGCTCTACGGACCTGCTCCACCATAATATCTTGGTCTATATCCAGTTTATCTTGTTCAGATAGTACTGGAAGATCACATCTCTCTAGATATTATAATTGCAACTGGTCTATGGGGTTATCAGATTTATATAAGTCTGTATAGTAGGCCGTAAAATCCTGGGTTATATCCATTATCTTCGAACTCTCCCCTCCCCCTTTCACTTTAATTCTTAATATGGTTCTCTTCCTTCCTTAATAAACTAGCCAGCAAACTGTCTGACTTGTTTGCCTTTACATAATATTTCTGTTTAAGGTACAGCAGCACACGTTCTGCCGCCCTTGTTTGCAAAATGTGGTATTGTCCCCTTATGGCCCTGTATTTTTTCTGGACTTCTCCAGTAGCCCCAACCCCCATCTTGGACATGACCTGATTCAATTGTTCCTCCAACTCTCTTTCCAAGAGTCTCCTCTCTTCATCTCTTCTGGCTTTCACTGCAATAGTTTTTCCTCTAATTGTAGCTTTGAATGCATCCCACCTCATGTGATGTTCAGCGTCACCCTGTTTGTTATCTTGGAAGAATTCCTCTATACCCACTCGTATCTCCTCCCTCAGGGTTTCATCTTTAAATATGTAAGTAGGGTATTTCTATTTCCACAACCCAGGGGATAAATCTTCTCTCCTCACCTTCAAAGTTATGGGAGCGTGGTCCGATAATGCTATTGCACCCACCTCAATCTCTGCCACCAGGCCCAGCAAACTCTGCGAAACCCATATGTAATTTATTCTGGAGGAGCTATTGTGAACATGAGAGAAGAAGGTATATCCTCTAGTGTCTCCCCTCTTTTCCCTCCATGCGTCTACTAATGAAAGCCTATCTATTTTCTCACACAATTCTCTTGTGGGTTTACCCTGGTTACCCGCCCTTCCCGCACTCCTATCCACACCTGGGTCTTAAGCTATATTGAAATCGCCTTATAATATAATTTGTGCCTTGGCAAGTCCTTCCAATTTATTCAACATATGCTGTACAAATCCGTGTTGCCCTAAATTAGGTGCATAAATGGTGGCTAGCATATATAGTTCCCCCTTCCCTTGTAGAACCACTACCAGATATCTCCCATTGGTGTCTTCTTCCCAGTCAACTACTGTTATATTAGGGTTATTAGGCAAGGCTATCAGCATCCATCCTTTTTTCTTCTCATCGTTGGACTGAAATATTTGTCGAAACCACTGTAATCTAATTTTATGTTTGTCGCTAGCTTGCACATGTGTTTCCTGTAGGGCCAAGAGGTCTATTTTTTCCCTTTGTAGAAATCTTTCTAGTTGCTCTTTTTCAGGGGGGAATTCAACCTATTAATGTTCAGCAAAGTAATACTTATATAATTGGCTTTAGCCATTAGCCAGGCTTTTCATGTAACTATTTACATGATCATTGGACTCTCAGTTGGGTCCCCTCCCCCACGCCTTCCCTTTCCCTCCCATTCCCACACCTGCCCCACCCCTCCCTCACTGGGTGGACTCAACTGGCCTCTAGTCCCACCTGATTCGCCCTCTCAGGGGTTAAGCCCTAACCTAAACCCAGCCCTACCAAGTGCAGGCTCACCCAAGCCCATATAACAATCCTAAATCCCACCTTCCCGTCTCCCCGACACACTCATACAATACTAGAACAAATTCCTTCCCCGGGCTAACTTGTGGAAGCGTTCTGCGTTCCATGTAGACTCCTTCAAGTGGTTGTGGGGACCTTCAAAGTCTTCTTGGAGTTTCTCTGCTTCACTGCGTTCCATTCCCAACTCTGCTTCCTTTACTGACCTTTCATTGTTGGCTCACTTGACCCTGCATCTTCTTCCTCCAGCCCAAGTAATCTCGCCCCTGCTTCACTGGATGAGCTGCGATGCTGCCGGCCCTTCCATTCAAATACCAAGCCAAAACGGAATGTCCAACGATATCGGATGTCTTTGTCGCAAAGGAGTCTCACAACCGGACCCATTTTTCTCCTTTTAAGCAACGTTATTTGGGACAGATCCTGAAAGAGTTGTAGTTCCGACCCATTATATTTTAACTGTTGCACTTTCCTTGCTGCAACCAGGATCTCTTCCTTTTGATTATAGTCATGTAGAGCCGCCAAGACGTCTCTTGGCCTTGCTCCCGGTTCTTCCTCTAGGGCCCCACTCTGTGCACTCTGACCAATTTCAATTTAGCATCGCCTTCCAATTCTATGAGGTCTGCGCTTATTTGACAGATCGACGCTTTGAGGTCCTTATCGTTTACATCTTCGGACAAGCCCTTTACTCTGACATTCAATCTCCTGGACCTATTGTCAAGATAATCCTCTTATAGCTCCAGGTTGTGGGTCGCACATGTTAGATTTTCCACCAACTCGTCCGTTTTCCGAGTATTGTTTGCTAGCTCCTGGAGCACCGTCTTGTTCGTATCCACTCTTTCCTCTAACTTATTCACATCTCCTTTTATCTTGTGTATTGCTGATGCCAAGTCTACCTGGATTTTCTCCAGCTGCATCTGCACCGTCCTTGGGATCTTGTCCCCAAAGTCCTGGAAATATTTTCTGAGAATGTCTTGTATGACCGCCTGACCTTGCGTGGATTCTCCTTGAAGTCCCATGTATTGCTGTTTTTCCGGGCTTCCTTCCCCCTCGGGCGGGTTCCCGTATCCCTTCTCCACAGCTTGTGAATTGTACCTTCCTGGGTTTTCTTGGTACCTTTTGTTAGGTTTTGTGTCTCCTTTTCTTTCTTTTTTGACATCTTTACATTTTGACCCCTTAACATAGAAAACTGTCCTTCAGGCCTGCAAGTGCATCTCCCCTATTCTACCGGGCTCCACAGGGAGCGTTATAAGCTTAAATTGTTCCTCCGTGCTTATGTTGTCCCTAGGACAGTTACACACTTGTAGATCAACTCTTTTGTAAGCATTCACCTATTTCCAGGGAGCATATCAGTCTGTCCGTTCGCTTGCCTCCTTTTATTTGTTGCGCTCTGCCACCACGGACTCACTCCCCACTCTATGATCCCTCAACTTCCTGTCACTGCTCAACTTCCCAGGGCTAGCGCAGAAGGAGTTTGCCTACCCCGTGTTTTCCTCAGCCTGTTCTGCTTGTCCTTGCTTGTCCCCCTATTGCCTTCACTAGCTCCAGATCCCTAGATGCTCCAGATCTGGTAGTGGAAGCCAAATTCTTTGCGTTGACACTTGGCTTTTTTTGTTTAGGAGAGATCTCTTGGCTCTTCTCCCCAAGTTTCCACTCCGGGCCACCCGCCTCCAATGCGCTTGGTTCCTGCTGGCTTTCCCTCCATATTTTGCTCCTGAGAGGGCCGCCCTGTGGAAAACTGAAAGTTCCCTTCAGGGGGGATAAGGGAGGTGGAACGATTGGCCCCCGATCGTCAGTCCCATGATGTTCACTCTCTGACTGCCTCTTTATTCACCCTGGAGACTGACGGCATCCGCTCCTGGATCACTCTTTTGCACAGTTCCAGTGCAGAGGGGAAGGCCGTCTCCGCCTCCCCTATTCCGGCGCCGAACTGTGCCGCTCCCTCGCCGCCCTCTGTTCATGCCTCCTGCGGTCCCCGATACTCCTCAACTTTGGGGCTTTTCACCTCTCGTTCAGCACAGGATATCTGCCCTCCTCGGGAGCTCTGACAGTATCTTGCATTGCCATCCACGAGGCCTCTCACTCCTCCTCCAAGTCTCTTCTGTCGCCTGCGGGCCTCCCGGGGCCGGCTCCACGGAAACCATTTAGTTCCCTCGGGCACCACCTCCCTGCATATGTATCGCTCGCCTTCTGGTACAGTCCGCCCCAATCTTCTGGAACTTGCACCTGAGTTCAAACTCGATCCATGCCTCCTATATTTGGACCACAGTCCTCTCAATTCTTCATGCCCGGGTATGGTATCTCACATGAAAATGCCTGAAGTTAGTGTCGAGGGGCAGGAGAGCGTCAGTTACCGTGCTCTCCTGTCGGCAGCTATTTTGGAATCCTGTTGGCTTCCCTTCTTTTTTTTTTTTTAAAACAGTTTTTATTAGTTTTTCTTAACCAACAAACAACATATAACCATCATACCCGACATTTTCAGTTACAAGCTTTTAGGCGTGCATTTGCATATTATCTGTTACGGTCATCCCCCCACCCCCCTCTCTAACTCGAGCTTCCACTTCTGTTCTTCATGTTCCCCTTCTCACAGGCTTAGTCCCCTTCCTCATTTTCAGACGTGTCATATTCACTGGAGTTAGCATGGGAGGATCCCGCCAGTGTGGCTACCATTTGTCTCCATGCTATCAGTGGTCCCGCTTCACTATTCTCCCCTTTATTGGCTGCTTCGTACCATACTGCTGTCTCAGCATCTGCCCATTTCAGGAGGTCGTTCCACCATACCTCTAATCTGGGTCTGTGGCCAGCCTTCCAGCTCATAGCTATCCTTCTTTTGGCTAGGATATAGGCTAGGTCCTTGAGTTTGCACACATGTTTCAGGTTGTGTGGTCTGGTGAATCCTGCCATCATGCATGCCCATACAGATGCCACATCTAGCTTGATTCCCTTTTCAGATAGTCGTAGCTTAATTTCCTCCCAAAATGTTCCCATCTCTGGGCACGCCCAGAACATATGGATCATCCCGGCCTCCACCTCCCCGCACTTGGGGCATTTTTGTACTTCTGTACCTCCAAATCTGGTGATTCTTTGGGCGGTCATGTATGCCCTGTAAGTGATATATAACTGAATTTGCTGCAGCCTAGCGTTCCTTGATACCTTTTTGTGATATCTTTGGGCTCTTTCCCACTGCCCATCTTGCATGGGTTCCCCGGCTTCCTCCTCCCAGTCCCGTCTTAATTGGAGCAACTCCTTGCCTACTATGGTCATCATCAGTTCATAGATCCGGGATACTTCGTGCCCTCCCTCCAAGATATCGTACATCGTTTCTATGACGGTATCAGATTGTTCTGCTAGTGCTATTTCGGTCCACGCAGTGCCTTACACTCTTGCCATATATCTACCAAGGTCGCTAGGCCTACCGGCTCCTAGTGTTTGCGGATCCCCTTCCTTAATTGCTCATCCGCCCCACGTAGCGCCACGAGTGGCGCCTGTGGGGAGCATGGGGTCAGGTTTCCCACAACTCGGCACGCTTTGCGCCAAATCTCCCAGCCCAGTTCCAGCAGTCTCAATCTCCCGTGTAGCTCTGGTTTGGGTAACCATATCAGTTCTTTTAGGAAATAAGGGTCACGTACACCCCTCAGCCGTCTAGATTCTGCTGTCTCGTCTTCCGACAGCCATCGGGCCACATATTGTAACTGCCCTGCCAAGTGGTATATCTCAAAGTTTGGCAGGGTTATGCCCCCTCTGTCATACGTGTTCTGTAGTTTCCATAGGGCTACTCTGTTTCTGGAGTTGTGCCACAGGAAACCTCTACATAGGCTCTGGAGTTTATTAAAAAAGCGTTTGGGCAGCATGTGAGGGATATTCACGAGAAAATTTAATAGCCTAGGCAGGACCACCATCTTGAGCAAGGCCGCCCACCCTACCATGGCCAGGGGGAGTTTATCCCAGAACCCCATGCAGTTCTTGATGCTCTCTATTGCCCTCGCCGTGTTATGTTTGTGTTCGTCTGTGATTGTATGATATATGTTGATCCCCAGGTATCTAAATGTTCTGGTATGCTAGGCTATATGTAAGATAGGTAAGTTCTCAAGTGGGACTCCCCTGTACCTCCCTAGGGGGAACATGCACAATTTTTTGGGGTTCACCGCTATGCCGGAAAGGGTCGTGTAGCACTCCATCACCTCCAAAATATATTGCAAATGTTTCTCTGGGTATCACAGGTATAGCAACATATCGTCCGCATACAATAATATCAAGTGCGGTCCCCCCTTAGTATAAACCCCAATTTCCTCAAACTGCTGTCTCAGATAGATCGCTAGTGGTTCTAGTGCGAGCATATACAGCATCGGGGACCATGGGCAGCCCTGTCTCCTGCCTCTGCTGAGTTGCCATTTGTCTGAAATGATCGCTCCCGTTTTGACTTTGGCTGTTGGGGAGCTATACACCATTTTCACCCACCACAGATATCCTGGTCCCATTCCGTATCCTTTTAAGGTCGCCAACATCCAGGGCCACCTTACGGAGTCAAAGGCTTTCACTGCATCTAACGAGATTATTGCTATTTCACTTGGGTCGCCCTCCGTCTGTTCTATGATATGGTGGAGCCTCCTGTGGTTATCGGATATGCTTCTGCCTGGAACATATCCTGTCTGATCGGGGTGGATACGATTTTTAATTACCCGCTTAAGTCTGTTTGCCAGCACAGCCGTGAGAATTTTACTGTCCTGGTTTAACATAGAGAGTGGTCTGTATGACCCACAGTCTGTGCTTGGCTTGCCGGGTTTGAGGAGTGGAATGATTACAGCCTCCCTCAGGGATTCCGGCAGTCTCCCTTTCTCAAATGCCTCATTTAGCATTGCCAATAGCGCGGGGAGCACTTCCAGTCTGTACGTTTTATAGAATTCACTCGTGAGCCCATCTGTCCCAGGGGCTTTGCTCATGGGTAGATGTAATACCACTGTCTCTAATTCCTCTATTGTAATAGGGGCGTCCAGGTTCTCCCTGTCTTCCTCACTCACTTTAGGTAGCACTATGTCTTCAAGCGCCTCCTGAGTTTCATGCTCTGCCGTCTCACCTACGTTTTCATAGAGGTGTTTGTAAAATCTAAGGAATCCCTCATTGACACTCTCCTGGGTGTTCCAGACTTGGCCCGCTTCACCCGTTATCTCTCTAATGGCTGATCTTGGTGTCTCATTCTTGTATAGCCATGCAAGCAGCCTCCCTTGTTTGTCTCCCCCTGCAGGTTGTCTTTCAATATATTTTTTGTAATTCAGGTTGCAAAACCTCTCCCAGAGCTCACCACATGTCTGTTTTAGTTGGCTCACGTGTTTGGCTTCCTCCTGCGAGGTGCCCCCTCTTTTCATGCCCCCTATTATTCCTTTTCTGTTTCCTCTAATTCTCTCACTATACCCCCTTGGAGTCCCCTGGATTTGGATATGGCCGCCCCCCTTACTACCACCTTAAAGGCTTCCCATAGAGTGCCCTCTGATTCCACGCTTCCAGTATTATTTTCGAAGTCCCCGATTATCTCTTCCCTTAGGTCCTCTCAGAATGCAGTATCCTTCAGTGCCTCGGCTCTGAGCCTCCATGTTGGGATCCTGGCTCTGGGGGGCTTGTGTCACCACCCCAGGACCAGAGGGGAATGGTCCGATAGTATTCTAGTTTTGTAGTGTGAACCCGTCATTTCCCCCACAAGTTCCAGAGTGGCAAATATATAATCCAGCCTCGTATACAAATTCTGTGGGGCGGCATAATGCAAATAGTGTCAATCGTACGGGTGTTGCTGCCTCCATATATCTTCCATCCCAAAGTCTCTCAGCAGGGCTTGCAGCGTTTCTGCTGCGGGGGTGGGCTTGTCTAGTTTCGTGTCTGATCTGTCCATTTTGGGGTTCAGCGTGCAATTGAAATCCCCTCCCCATATAACCGTACTTTCCATGTGAGGACTGATTTTGCCATATAGTGTCCTAAAGTAGGCTGCTGTGTCATGGTTAGGGGCATATGTATTTATAATGCACAGTTCTCTATTCTCTAGCAACCCTTGGATTACCACCATCCTCCCATCCGGCTCCACCGTGGCCTGCAGTATCTGGAAGGGCACATGTGGCGCCACCCAGGTGATCACCTCCCTGGCATACGCCGAATATGTAGCCCCTATGGTGGTCCCTCTCTATTTTTTTATAACCACTTCTTGTTTCTCCTTGGTGAGGTGGGTTTCTTGCAACAAGGCTATATCCACCTTCTGCCTTCTCAGGTACATCATTATCTTATTTCTCTTTAGGTAGCTGTTGAGACCTCTGACGTTCCAAGTTACTATTCTAAGGTCTCCCATTATCCCATCTGGTTTCACCTTCGGCCTCCCACCCGATTGTCTTATCCGGTCTGCTCCAATTTCCGTCCACCTCCCGCTTCCAGCTCTGGCACATATCTGTGTAAGCTCGTTCCCCAACTAAACGCACTGCAAATCCCCCAACTCTCCTCCCTCCCCCTGCCCTGCCCATACCCAACTGTCGCTGTTCCCTTCCCCCAACTCCCCACCCCTGTTGCTCAACTTCTTCTCCCTTCCCGCCCTTCATCCTTCCCAACTCCAACTCAAACCCCCCTAAAGCCCCCTCCCCCCATCCCTGTCCCCAACTGATGCCCAGCTCCATCCCTGGATCTCAGGCAACCCCACATCTAGCCCCTTTCCTGGCCGTTGTCAGTACTCGGGACACAGCGGGTTATCGCCCTACTGATGATTCGACTAGTTTGATTACTGGGGGGTAGGACTGATCTTCCAATGTTCCCTGTATAAAGCTACGATATGGCGTGCTCTGTTAGCCTACTTGGCGTTGCCCTCGACTATATTCCAGTCCAACTTGACCACATGGTGAATATGCACACTTCCAAGGTCAGCTCTCTTCCGGGCTGTCCTCCGTTCCCTTTATCAACCACCTACATTCACCCCCGCCTTAATAATCAATGGTATGGCGTTGGTTCACTTATCCTGTCCTTCTCGACCAGACCCAGCCGTGTCCTCTGGGCATCCCTGTGTGTCCAACCATATCGTCGCATCCTCCGCCTCCTCAAAGAACAATGTTTTGCCCTTGTGTAGGACCTTGAGCTTTGCAGGATACAGGAGCATGTATTTGAAGCCCGCTGCTTGCAGACGTCTTTTTACCGCCACGTAGCTGAGGCGTTGTGTCTGCACCTGCATGGTGTAATCCGGGTATCCCGTGACCGTCGCCGATGCTCGGGTTATTGTCCCACCTTTCCGAAAGTGTTCCAGGACCTTTTCCCTGTCTCTGTAGTTCAAGATTTTTGCGATAATCGGGCCGGGAGGAGCTCCTGGTTGAGGCTTTCTTGTCAGGGCTCTGTGCGCCCGTTCGATCGCAAATCCCTGGGAGAGCTTGCCCGCGCCTATCTCCTGGATCAGCATGTTCTCCACATAGTTTGTGGGTCCGGGCCCTCTTCCCCTTCTGGCAGCCCAACTATGCGGATGTTGTTGCGTCTCGCCCTTCCTTCCGCCTCCTCCGCTCGATTTTGCAGGTGGCGCAGCTGTTGTTTCAAGATATGAACTTCCTTGGCATTGGCTGTGCCAACTTCGGTGTTAAGTTTCTCGGCGCTCTCCAGCCCGCTTGTACGTTCTGCCAATGTTCTCACATCCTGTCGCAGGAGGTTTACATCTATTCCCACTGCATCAATCTTGAATTCTAATGCCGCCTTTAACTCTGCCATCGTGGTTCCCCACGAGGAT
This sequence comes from Ambystoma mexicanum, assembly GCF_040938575.1. Lineage (NCBI taxonomy): Eukaryota > Metazoa > Chordata > Amphibia > Caudata > Ambystomatidae > Ambystoma > Ambystoma mexicanum. The sequence continues at coordinate 1,119,133,864 of NC_090923.1, read as the reverse complement.
TTCAGTTCCGATATAGCGTCCAGTATCAATCGATCTTCTCGTGGTGGGGCTGTTGTTTCTAATGTGCTACTCTTGGCTTGCACAGGCATAGTCGGGGACTGCGGTATTTTAGAGAAGATGTCCATTGTAGGCTGCTTGGCCTTAGCTTTACCACCCTTGAGCGCCATTGACCCCGCAGTCTCCAGTTTATTTTGCATTTCGTCCTCAATATATTGGCAACCTCGTGATGGAAGTTCTTATGCTGGCCTCCAGCTACTCTTCTCACGTGTGTGGGGGTCTTCGTTGCCTGCTGGGCCCCGCTTCTGCACACCCGGTGATGTTGGCGGTGTTGTTTATCCCCGGCTCTCTCCTTCCCTTTGGTTGCGGGCTCTGCCTTCTGCACTGCACTTTGATCAGCTTTTTCAGTGGCCGCACTCGTGACGGGGCTTTTTATTTGGCCCTGAGCTACGCGTCTCAAGTGTGTAGGGACCACTGTGGCACAATCCACTACTCGCTCGTGTCTCTCAGGGGGCTTGCCAGTGCCTGGTTTGGTGACTTGTGCTATTCTTGGTCTCCAGTGGGGTTCACTGCTTCACTGTGACCAGTGCCTTCCTATTCCTTGGTTGCCATCCGGGCGCTGTCACTGCTCTTCTGTTCTCTGGTTAATATAGATTGGCCCTGTCACCCTGCTTATTTGTTGCAGGCTCTTTCAATGGCCGCTGTTGTGTTTATGTTACTTCTATAGCTGCCAGCCTTCGGGCTGCATCAGCATGAGTGGTCCTCAGTCTTCCAGGCGCCCCTTTGTTGTTTATACATCCTTATTGGCCCCTTGGCTGTGTTGCCGCCTCTCTATTGGGTGGCCCCTAGAGCCAGAGCCCGGACCAAGAAGAGCTTCTTATCAGTGCGCCCAGGCACATGTAGATTAACCTGGCAGGGGGGGGGGCTTTCCATAGTGCCCCTTTTTGCCTGCCGGGCCGCGGCCACTCTGCTCCCCGACCGCAGCCTGCACAGCTTACAGTACGTGTCCCCTCTCACCTTTGTGTTGGAGTCCACGGTCTGGCTGCAGATTTCGTACGCTCGGCTGCCCGCCATACACAGACAGCGGAGCTTCACCTTGCCTCTGCTGTTTGCCATAGGGGAGCCTCCGTGGCACGTTCCTCGCGTCCTATGGCCCCCTGGTCTCCGCAATGCGCTCCGAGCGCTTGCGGTCTCCGGGCAGCTGCAAAGCCCGGCCGAGCTTTGTGTTGCCTTTCTAGCAACAATGTATCTCGTTAGGCTCAATGCGGGATGCAGTGTCTTTTCAGGTGCATAGCTCTCCAGCTCTCCCAAGGTAGCCGGCAGCTCTTCTCTTCACGAGGGGCCCTCAATTGTTCTAGCTGTCTACCCCTGATTTTCGGGGGCTTCTCACCGGGCGACTGCAGGGACACAGTCCGGTGTCTTCCTTTGTTTGCTGTGATCCGCCATCTTGATTTCGCCGGATCAGGACTGATGTTTATTTTATGTCCGTAACTGCTGCATTCCAGCTCTGTTTTAAATCACTGGGCACTCAATCCATACCCCTCATGTTCCGACAGCCTTCCAGTCAATTACAGCTGTTGATTCCAGCTTTAACACGATATACACGATAGGATCGCAGACGGATCAACGGGAGCCCACAGAAAGCGCAGCCTAGTCCATGGCTGCCAAGCCACGCCCCCCCTGTTGGCTTCCCTTCTATGCTCAAAATGGTCTTCTGCCATCTCAACATGGTCTGCTTCCATTCAGGACCTGACTCTGGAAGTGGAAAGTGTCAGCCTTGATCCACTTGTCGCGTATTCCCCTTTCAGTGACCGTGTACTCTCACTGGTTCTTCTTGGTGTGGAAGGCATTGAAGACTTCCTCATTGTCACTGGAGACAGTTTCTGTAACGGACATTCCCTAAATCCTCAGGCCTCTCACAATGCTCCTTGGAATCGCATGTCTTGGGAAGCAGGTTCGTGTGGACTGGTTTCTGCCTTGTTTGTCCTATCTTATACCTCGTTTCCCTGTAGTCATGGGTTTGGGCTGTGCACTGCCAATCAAAGAATTCTTACATTTTGTTCCTTGAACATTTTGAACACTAGTACATAGATACAGCAGATCATGCAACACGGAATAGTTCAACACAACGCATGTATTCGTCTCTGTAGGAAGGGTTTGGAGATTAACACAAAAAGGGAAATTCAGAGGTAACAATGTCAAGATAGAGGGATAACTCAAATCAAATGAAATGGTCTAGGCTAAGAATACCAAATGGCTTTGGTCTAATATCCAGTTCCTTATAATACTAACCTACCCAAAGTGCACCTAAGTGTGCTGTTGTGCTGGACACGCTGGACATGCTGCTGGATTAGCTCTTCCCTGCCTGTTTTGGACCTGTTTCCACGTTGAATGCCCAAGAGGAAGATTCTCAGGCTGCCGTAACGTGGACTATTAACAGCAGCATATGGACTTTGCTGGTTTGAAGTAAATCTTTGTTCCTACTTTGTTCACTCTTACGTGAACTCTGTTGTTTTTCCAATCCCTAACTTCACTGCCTCTTTAAATAATAGTGCCGCCTGTTGCTCCGCCCACCGACTCCCAGAAATCCTACATCAACTCTGTGCACGCGCACCCTTGTGCGCACACCCAAAGTGCACCTAAGTGTGCTGTTTGGGTGTGCAGTGGCGCGGGGTGCCTGAGCTTTGCGATAAATTCCTTTTGTCCGTGTCCTGACAAAAATTGCAGGTTTCCATTTGTGACTGCTATTTTGTCCAGACTATCACGCTCGAGGACTGCAACTAAGCCGTTCTTTTCCAATGTTTCTACAGAAAACGGAAAGGTAACGTTTCCTGTTTACCTTAATAGTCACGCTGCTCACTGACACATCGCTCCGAGCTGGTTGTGAAACCCTAAGCATCATTTGCAGTTTGATTACATACAAAGTCAAGTCTAGCTTTTGACACTGCTACACGAAATACCTGTGCTTCTTGTATTAATTTGCATCTGAAGTGTGCACCGCTAGTTTGGTGACTGTTTTGCTGTTTGGGTGTCTCGGGGCAGGGGGCAGCCATATACGGTGTAACAGGTAACTAGGTAGCTATTGGGTTCTACGTATTGTGTAATCTTTGTTCAATCCTATTTAGTGGTCTTACTTAGGTACTTCAATCTGGTACTGCTATTGCCAATTGGGTTAGAATGAAAAGGAATAAAATCCCACTACTCAGGAAGGAGCCAAGGGGCGAGTTATTTGCGGCAGAGCAATAAAAATGGTGAGGATGCCTCTCAATCACTATTTATGGAGGATTTGCCAATCGGATCTATGGAAGCCAATGTAAACTGTTCTTTGCCATCACAGGAAGCTCCTACTGTAAATGACATCAGTTCATTCATTGATACACCAGACATTTTTTTGACTGGTCACTTGCAGTTAGAGTCTAACTTTAATTCACGAGGGGAAGAAAGGAGGGAGACGGGGGGCGGGGAGGAGCTTGCAACAATGTTGGGTATCTTTAACAGATTGATTCTGTCTGAATTACGAAAACAGACAGAAGTTCTTACAAAATTATCAAAGGACTCAGAAGCGTTACCCGCCAGGCTAACTGAGGTATTAGTGATAACACTGCAGAGAGCAAATTTGGGGAAACAGCCATGTAATATTGATACGAAGTCTGTTGAGGCAAATGTTTTTGATGCTCATAATATGCTGGTATTAGAGGAAGTGATTGTGATCCCCGATTCTATCTCTGGCTTAGCTGCGCCCGAGGATCTTACGAAGGATACAATGGTCACGGGTCGCAGTTCTAAGGATACTGAAGGGGGTACATTGTTGCCTGTGGTATGGTCATCTAAAGTAAACAAATAAACTGCAAAAAAACAGGAAAAAGAATTGATAAAACAAAAAAGAAAATTTGACATAAAAAACAAATCATCTAGAAAGTTTCTCAGGTACTTTGGCTTTAAACACACAATTGAAGAAGAAAGCATGGAGTTGATGGCAACGACTGCCCCCTCTACGGTATCCTCTAAGGGTAGCAAAATGGCGGTTGGGCTACCTGATTCAAAACCTTACAATGATCAAGCCACTCAGAGTGAATATGTGGAAGGGGATGATTGTTTGACACAATGAAAAACAAAAAAGACCCCTTAACTGTTACGGGCCGGGGTGGGCCCTGAATAAACCACAGACACTCGATACGTCTGCTCACAACCTTTATTGTACATTAACTGAATTCCCTTCCCTTCCCGCCTCCCGTCCTCCCGCCCCACCCCTCTTCCCTCTTGCTTTCATTTTCACTTAAAGGGCCATGTGTCCCTTTTCCCTCCCTAACACCCCCCCCTTACTTATCGGCTGAGTCCGTGGTCTACATTTCTTCAATGAGCCAGGTGGGCCTTCGAGTCGATCTGTGGGGTCGTTCAGCTTGGTCACTCGATTCGCCGGTCGGGCAGGCTGGCGAGGGCGCCTCGGGTGGGTCTGGGGGAATGCCTGGGTCTCCAGGGTCTTCTTCCCCTATCAGCATCTCTTCAGTCTGATCTTCTTGGAACATTCTTCTGAAATATGACGCGTTTGTGTCATCTCTCCTCGGTCTCCTACTGCAGTGACCATGGGTCCTTTTACTTCCGTTATTACCATAGGCTCCGGCTGGTGTCTTCAGTCTGTTTTCCGGCGCTGAGCCCACCGGACTAGTACAGTCTCTCCTACTGGGATCAAGGGTTCCTGTGCTTTCCGTTTCCGGTCAGTCCATTCCTTAGTCTTCTGTCTTCTGGCAGCTTCTCGCAGTCGGATATCTTCGTCTTCCTGTGGGGTGTAATCTTCGAGTTGCGGGAGTCGGGACCGTTGCTTGTACCTGATCATGAGTTCGGCCGGGGTGCGGCCAATGGCCTCGTGTGGGGTGTGCCGGTAGCTTCGTAGCATCTGTGATATGTCTTGTGACATCGAAGCTTGGTCGGTTGCCGCTTTCTGGCGTGTGCGCTTGATGTTCGCCATGAAGCGTTCCACCATGCCATTGGCCTGGGGCCATAGCGGCGTGATCTTTTGGTGGTGGAACCCTAGGTGCGCTGCAAACTTCTTGAATTCATGTCCCTGAAATGGGGACCCATTGTCTGTCTTCACTGTGTTGGGGATGCCCCACTCACTGAACAGTTCATCTACTGTGCCTACCACTTAGTGGACTGCTCGTGTTTCACCAGTGGGAATCGGGAGTACGCGTCGATGGCCACTAGGAGGTGGCCTCCCTCTTCCAGTGGCCCGTAAAAGTTGAGTGCTACGCATTGCCATGGTGCATTGGGAGTGGAACTATCTGCAATGGGCAGGGTGGTGATCCGGCTGCATTTACTTGGCACGGAATGCAGTGTCTTAATGTGTCATCCACAATTGTGTCCATGTGGGGGAAACACACCTGGTTCCGCAGTATCTTTTTCGTGTTGGCCACGCCGCGATGGCCTTCGTGTGCGATCATGACTAGTGGCTTCCTTAGGCTTTTGGGTGCTACTAGGCGGTTTCGTCGGAGCAGCGTGCCTTAGCTTGTTGTGGCCAGCTCGTTGTGTATTTTGTTCATTCTGGCTAGGTCTCTTCTGTCTACTCCCCCCCCTCTCCCGGCTCGAAGAGTTCGGTGGCTGCCTGTCGCCACTTGTTCATGTTGGTGAGGTGTATTGCAGCTCTGATGGTGGGGTCTGCTCTGCTTTTTTCTGCGAATAACTGTGCTGTAATGGCCGGGGGAAGGGCGTTGAGTGACAGGTAGGCAATGTATCCGTCCGCTTCTCCTTGTAGTGTGGTGTTGGACGTCCCTTCTGGGTGGCGTGACTGTAGTCTGCTGGATTTGCGTCACCTCCGGGTTTGTGGACGATTGTATAATCGTACTCTTGGAGTCGGATGCCCCAACGTTCAATGCGTGGGGGCATTTTAATCCTCAGGTTGCCAAAAAGGGCTAGCAGGGCCTGGTGGTCCGTAATGAGTGTAAAGGTGTGTCCGATGACAAAGTTGTGAAACTTCTCGCACGCCCACATGGCTGCCAGGCTCTCGCGCTCCGCCTGCGAGTATGCTTGTTCCATAGTGTTGAGTGCACGGCTTGCGTACGCTACGATGGTGGTTTTGGCGTAGTTTTGTGGATCGGTTTGAGCCAGAATTGCGCCTAACCCTACCGGACTGGCGTCTACGGTGTTTTCGGTCCTCCATTGTGGGTTGAAGTATGCCAGTTGGCGATTGGCAGCCAGTTCTCGTTTAATGGTAGAGAAGGCCTTTTGGCATTGGTCTGTCCACTGGAAGGGTTGGTCCGTTTTTAGCAGTTGTCGGAGGGGACACGTGAGTGAGGCGTATTGTGGGAGGTAGCGGGCGCAGTACCCTACCATGCACAGAAATTATCGTAGTTCAGACGTGTCCTTTGGATTGGGTAGGTTTGTGATCGCGCAGATTTTGTCTGGGTCTGCCTTGATGCCATGGTCCGAGAAAATGTGGCTGAAGAAGCTTAAGGTGTGGGTATTGATCTCGCATTTTTGCCTGTTGAGTGTGAGTCTGGCATCTTGGAGGATACGGCAGACTTGATGTAGGGCCGTGTCGTGCTGGTCCTGGGTGACTCTAAATATGAGAATGTCGTCACTATAATTGAATATGTTGGTGACCGGGCTGATTAGTCTGTGGATTGTTTCTTGGAATATTTTGGCGGCGGATGAGATGCCGAAGTTTAGCCGTTTGTAGCAAAATAGACCCTCGTGGGTAGTGAATGTAGTGATGGGTCTTGATGCAGGATCGATGACAAGCTGGTGGTATCCTTGATTGAGATCCAGCTTTGAGAATTTCATGGCTTGATTGAGTCTGATTAGCATATCTTCGATGTTTGGGCCTGGATGCCTCTCCCGTTGGATGGCTGTATTGGGAATCCTCGCAGAGGCGAAGGCACCCGTCTGCTTTGGGGACGACTACAAGTGGGGACACCCACGGTGTGGGCCCTGTCGATCTCTCGATGATATCATTGTTTAGTAGTGTCTGCAGCTCATGGGTGACTTTCGCTTTCAGATGGAATCCAACCCGCCTGGGGTGTTGCGGTACTGGCCGTACTGTCGGGTCAATGTGTAGCTTGATGACGGTGTTCTTTAGCATGCCCACCCCTTCAAACAAGGCTGGGTAAATGGATTTTAGACTTGCAATGTCCAGAGCCTTGTGGTGGATGGCCTGTACGAGTTGGGGTGTGGGCGGTGTACCTTGAATTGCTTCTGATTCATCGTAGTGAATGTCGATGAGGCGCAGTGCGACCGCGGTTTTGTGGCTAAACAGGCATCTTCCAGTTGCTGGACTGTGGATGACATGCATCATCGTCAGGGTTTTCCTGCCCCTGTGGGTGAGGTTACATACGAATTGTCCTTTGGAGGTCAGCGGTTGTGTCGCGCCCCACTGGAATATGTGGGCATGTGATGGCTGCAGTGGGAACTTGTCTGCTAGTTGTTCGTATGTCAGGTGGCTCATGACATTAACGGTTGCGCTGGTTGTTGAAGCCCCTGGTGGGCCCGGGGTAGCCACACGTAACAAATTCACACAGAGCCACTTGGATGCACAACCTACTTTATTGAATACAACGCGGCAACTGCCGCACCCCTGGTCCCGCCCCTCCCACGCCCCAACGCTAATGTCCTGTACACGCGGCCCGCAACGGTGGCCCGCCCACACAACGGTGTGGACTTGCTGACATCTCCCCCCTTTTTAACATGCGAGTCTACTCTCGCTTTGTTACCCCATTTCTTCGATGAGGCGTAGCAGTTTCATGTGGCTCCGTTGAGGTCGCCTTGACCGGCCTGGGGTCGTCCCCTCGACGACCTGCATCATGGTGTTTCGCTCACCTTCTGACTCTTCTCCATCGCCTTGATAGGGTTCATCCCGTGTTCTGCCTTCTTCACTGTCTCTGTTCCTTTCCCAGTCTTCTCCTTGGGTGGTTGTTACACGTTTGAAGTGCGATATGTTTCTGGTCACTGTCGAGCTGTCATTTCTCTGTGCCGTTACCAATATGCCTTTCTTGTGCGTCACGACGAGTGGGGTGGATGCAAAAGTGGCTTCTTCCTTGCGACTCTTTGGTTGTCGAAACCATACCTCATCTCCAGGCTTTATGGGGTTTTCACGGGCTTGTCTCTTACAATCAGTGACTTCCTTCATCTTCGCTTTTCTCTCTTCATCGTTGACTTTCGCCTTCTGCTCAAGAGCCGTCGGTTCTCGTGGCCGGGGGTCTTCCGGTAATCTCGTTGTGATTGGTCTCCTGAACATTAGGTCAGCGGGACATATTCCTGTCGTGCTGTGGGGTGTGTGTCTGTACTCTCTGAGTAGTTGGTTGAGGGCCTGCTCGAATGGTTTGTTTTGGACATGGGCAATTTGGGGAGTCCTCTTGATGCTGGCCATGAACCTTTTGATCATGCCATTCACCTGTGGCCAGCGCTTGGTTATCTTGCTATGTTGGAAACCCATGTACTTGGCAAAGGTCTGGAAGTCGTGGTTTATGAATGAGGGGGCGTTGTCCGACTTTATGATCTTGGGGATCCCGTATGCCGACAGCATTCAATCGAGCGCCGGGATGATGCTCGACGTTGAGCTGCTTTCTACTATCTGTGTGTCTGGGAACCGTGAATGTTCATCCATGAGCACTATTACATGTGTGCCATCGCTTAACGGTCCAAATAGGTCTACTGCAAGTTCCTCCCACACTTGTTTTGGTAGTGGTGATGTTTGCAGTGGGTTTGGGTGTGGGGGTGGTGCTACCTGTGCACAGATGTGACAGCCACCTACTATGTTTTCCACCTGTCTGTCAAGGTGCGGGAACCATACTTTTTGCCTGAGAAGGTGCTTTGTCGCAACCACCCCTCGGTGACCTTCATGAGCCAGGTGCACCGTTTTGTCCTGGAGCGTTCTCTGGATAATCACTTTGCATCCTTTCAGTAGTATGTGGTCGTCTACCATGGTTATTTCGTCTCGAACTTGATCGAGCCATTTGACATCATCTTGTGTGGTTTCTGCCTCTGATCTTGCTTTTTGCCTCATGAGTGTCTTCTTGTTGCTCTGTAAGCAATGACGCACGATTCGGAGAGCTGGGTCAAGTTCGGATTGGGTGGCTAGCTCTGCCCACCCCACCGGCAGCGGTTGGAGATGGTGGACCACATCATTTATGTATGCGCCTGCGATGGAGGGTTGTGACTTGGTGGACTCTGTGGGATGACGGGACAAGTAGTCCGCCGGATTCTCGTCCTTGCCCGGGCGGTGTTTCACCGTGAATTTGTAGTCCTGTATGCGTAGACCCCACCTGGCGATTCTTGGTGGCATTCTAGCTTTTGGGTCACCGTAGATGGTGAGCAGTGCCTTGTGATCTGTGACTATCGTGAATTCCTTACCGAATAGGAATAGATGAAAATACTCGCAGGCCCATACCACCGCCAAGCTTTCTTTTTCCGCCTGCGAGTATGCCCGATCTGTGGTCGTTAGACTCCTGCTGGCGTAGGCCACTACATATATGTTGTGTGGGTCTGCGGGGTCCTTTTGGGTGAGTATGGCGCCCAGTCCCACCGGGCTGGCATCCACAATTATTTCAGTGTCCCGGCAAGCATCAAAATATGCCATGTCTCCCACTTGCGAGATGGCATTCCGAATCGCTTCGAAGGCTTTCTGGCACTCTGGTGACCATAAGAATGGTGTGTCTTTGCAGGTGAGCAGGCGTAGGGGGTTACTCACGGTGGCATAGTCTTTTAGGTATCTTGCGCAGTAACTGGCTAGCCCTAGGAACGAGCACAGGTCTGTCACGTTATCAGGGGGTGTGTCCGAGATGAGTGCTTTGACTTTGTCAGGGTCTGGTCTCATCCCCTTTTCTGAAAAGATGTGACCGAAGAATCTTAAGGACCCTTTGGAGAATTTGCATTTTGTCTTATTGAGCGCGAGTCCTGCTTCTTGTAAGGCTTGGCATACTCTATGCAGCGCTAGATCATGCTCCTCTTGGGTTTTGCCATATACCAACACGTCATCTGAATAGTTCAGACAGTTTGGAACATGACGGATTACCTTGTGTATTTCCTCCTGGAATATCTCAGCGGCAGATGAGATGCCGAAACTGAGTCTTTTGTACTGGAAAAGGCCAAGATGGGTAACGAATGTATTGATGTATCGCGACTCCGGTGCAAATTCTATCTGGTGGTATCCTTTCGTTAGATCTAGTTTCGAGAAGATTTTCGCCCCGTGGAGGAGGTGAATCATGTCTGTAATTCTGGGTGCCTGGGGCCTTACCCTTTCAATGGCAACGTTGGCTCTGCGCATGTCAACGCATAGGCGTATGGATCCGCCTGGTGATTTCTTAGGGACAGGGACAATGGGCGACACCCAAGGTGTGGGACCTGATACGGGTTCGATGACGTTCATTTTGATCAGTTTGTCTAATTCGTCCTCCACCTGCCTTTGTATATTGATAGGGATGCCTCGGTAGTGTTGCGCCACTGGTTTGATGAGTGGGCTAATGTGGAGATTAACTTTTCTGCCTTTCAGTTTTCCGAGCCCGCGGAACAGATTTGGGAAGGTGTGTTCGATGGCATCTGGTTTGGCCAAGTATTTATGAGCCATCAGTTGGTATAAGATGTGTACAAGGCCCATGTCCACCGCCGTCCGAAAGCTTAGGATGAATCCGCTGTTGGCCTTAGTTTTCAGGGTGTGTAGGGGAATTTTAGCTGCATGTTCTTTGTGTGTGCACCATGCTTTGATCGTGTCTATGCACGGTGGGGGTCGTGGCGCCGTACAGGTATATGTCCACATCGGCTGGTTTGATTTTTGGCGGCAGTGTGAGCGATTTGAATGCTTGTTCACTGATGATGTTGACCGTCGCTCCTGTGTCTATCAGGAATTTCAACAGGGTGTTGTTGACGTGCAGTGTGAGCATGGGGCTATGTTGAGTGGCCACAGTGTTGTTGTTGAGGGCCCACACATATCCCTTTTTCCTCTGATCTTCTTCTGAGGAAGGAGATTCGCTGCTGGAGGGAGACCGCAACTCGATGTACCTGACGAAACGCCTTCTTTGGGAGCGTCTCGCCTCTTCCGGCGGTCGTCTGTCCTCGCGCATGTATGTGTTTCTCCGGTCTCTGTCTTCTCTCTTGGAATTTGTGCAGTCGGTGTCACCTCTGGATCTTGGTGGGCTTTGGCAGGTGTATTTGCGCCTTTCATGAGGTCGATGTTTGTTTGGAGATGGTCCTGGTGCGTTTTTACACATGGCCCTTTAGTGGTCCATTCCCCCGCATGCGGCACATTGTTGTCCTAGGGCTGGGCATTCCCCTGCCTGCGTGTATTCATAGCCGCATTTGTAGCATGTGGCGTTGGGGCGTTTACTTCCTTGGGTGGGGTTTGCATACAATTTGTTGATGGTGTCCGGGTTTTCTGTGTGTTGTTGTATGGAGACTTTCCCCAGATTGTCCAATTGTGAGTCTACTGCGGCCTCCATGCGGGCCAGCGCCAGGATTTCTTCCAGAGATCTCTGCTTTTGTAGCAATTGCTTTCGGAATGGTTGAGAGAGGCATCCTGAGATAACTTGCGATCTGAGCGCTTCTTCGTTTGAGTATTTGTGAAATTGGCAATGTTTTAGTTTAATGCGAAGACGCATGACGAAGTTGTCGATGGATTCTCCTTTTTCTTGTATGGTAGTATGAAAGATGTGGCGTTCATAATCGACATTTCTGTGCGGAGCGAAATACTCTGATAATTTGGCATGGAGTTCTCCATATGTTACAGTGTCCACATTTAACAGTTCACCCGCAATGTCCCTTACCGCCGGCCCCACTGCCATGAAGAGTGTGTTCTTGAGTCTCTCGTCGTCTGTTAGACCTATGGCTCCAGCGTAGAATTTGAAATCTCGAAGCCATGTGGTCCAGCGAGGTCCTAGGTTCAAGGTGTCCCGTATTTCAAATGGGTTTGGCATGTGCATGACTTGTGACGTGCCGCCGGTGGCCTGTGGTTGTTGGTCATTTCCTTGAGGATTGTCTGCCCCTCCCGAGGATGACGCTGTTGCAAGCGCTGGTTCTGACATGCTTGCGTGTTAAAGATATGTGGTCTCAGTGAAAAGGGGCCCCTTCTGGGTGTTTTGGCCGTAGTACTTCTATACTTGATTTCTGTGTTCTCTTACTTGCAGGCACGTGTATATCACGTGTGTGTGGCTCATTCTCGAGCGTTTGGTGGGGTTGCCTCATTAGCGTTGGGCCGCTGGTTTCTGGAGCGGTCGGCTTCAGGCGTCCGGAGTGCCACCGTTAATTTCGGTCTGCCGGCTGTCTGTGAATGCGGGGCACAGGAGAGACTCCTCCGAGCGTCTCCAGTCGGGTGCTAGCAGGCGTGGCCACGCTGGGTGCGACGGGAGCTCCGACACGTATGAGTCTCCTAGCAGGTGTGCGCGCGCGTACCGCTACGGCGTCACACCTTTTCCGAGGTGCTTCGTGATTCACGTCGGAAAAAAAAACTTCCAAGGGTCTCCCTGGAAGCAGGCCGGTGCTCCTCCCTGGAACACAGTGCGTGGCGGGTGTTCCCCTTTGATGGAGGCGCGCCGAGGCGCTTCACTGCCCGACGGCAGGCCTCACATTTATGTAGGCAGAGGGTTCTCCCCTCGTCGCTATTGTTGAGGCCCCTGGTGGGCCCGGGGTAGCCACACGTAACAAATTCACACAGAGCCACTTGGATGCACAACCTACTTTATTGAATACAACGCGGCAACTGCTGCACCCCTGGTCCCGCCCCTCCCATGCCCCAGAGTAACGTCCTGTACGTGCGGCCCGCAACGGCGGCACGCCCACACAACGGTGTGGACTTGCTGACACCGGTGTCTACCAGGAATGGTGTGTCGATTCCCCCTAGGTGTACTGTCACCCGGGGTGCCGTGCTGTCGTCTGAGGCTTCCGAGATGAGGCGAACGTACTCTCTGCTATATCGATCATATTCAGCGTAGTGTGCTTGTTCAGTTGGGTGTTCTTCGACGGGCAGGTTCTCGTATGGGTCTCTAGTGACACTTTCCCACTGGCGTTCTTCTTTAGGATTGGATTGCATGTGGTATATACATTCTTGGTTGGTGTAAGTTTCATCCCCTTGGTCTACTTGCAGGTTTTCTACTGCTCTGATGAATCCGGGGTTGGTGGCGGGTTTGGTGTATTCGCGTTCGGGATATGGTCGTGGGTTGAAGGGTCTGGGCGCCTCCAATCTCCATTCGGTTGTTTGTTGGCTGGGTGGCCGGTATGTGGGTAGCAGGGGTGTCTTTTCCCGGCACATTCTCTGAAAGTGATTCTCTTGGCCACACCTCATGCACATTTGGCCTATTGCAGGGCATTGGCCCTTGTGTGGAAACTCAAACCCGCACCGGTAGCATTGTCTTTCTGGTGGTGTGCGTCTCACATTATTCCAGTGGTCTTGTCTGTACGTATTGGTATGTTGGTGGCTTGCTTGGCTGGTGGTGACGGCTGCGATCAAGTCTATCTTCTTCGGGTTCTCAATGTGGGCAGCTTGGATGTCCACCCTTTCGTACACCCTGGCCAGTTCAGCTATCTCTTTCAACGGTAATGGTTTCTTCAACAGGTGTTTGCGGAATATCGACGACAGGCATCCTTCGATGACTCTCAGGCGGATAGCTTCGTCGTCATTAAAGTTGGCGAAGTCGCAATATGTGATTTTCCTTTGTAGGAGCAATATGAATTGGCCGATTGTCTCCTGTGGTAGTTGGGTGCACTAATTGAAAATGTAGCGCTCATAGTCTCTATTTGGGATGACGACTAGGCAACTGTTGATGGCTTCGATGAGTTTTTGGTATGTTGTCCTTTCGGCTGCTGGAATGGTCTTGATGACGCTCTTTATGTCTTTCCCGACTAGATCTGTGAATATGTCTAGCTTGTTCGGAGCGTCTTGGTTGCCTACTGCCCTCATGAATTCTTCGAACTCGCCCATCCATTCTTTCCATCTTTGTCCCTGGTTCTCTTGAGGTTCTAGTGACAACGGGTTCGGGCGGCGTAGGAAGGAGACTGGGTTGGTGGGCGTCACAGCCGGAATGGCGGGTGCTGTGGTGTCTACTGCTGCGCGTCCAGACTGTGACATGATCACTGATGGTCGCTTTCACGTTGCTTGTAGGTGGTTTCAACTTGTTCCTATGATGCTTCGCTTGCATGTGGGATGTCACTGGTGCACGCGTGTGATTCCTCGCTTTCAAGTGGTTTGGCACTCGTGTGTGCTTATGACTGTTCACTTCCAAGTATTTTGTGTTTTGTTGTAGTGTGTGCGTGTGGTTCCTCGCTTTCAAGTGGCTTGGCACTGGTGTGTGCATATGACTCCTCGCTTTCAAGTGGCCTGGCACTGGTTTGTGTCTGCGACTCCTCGCTTTCAAGTGGCCTGGCACTGGTTTGTGCCTGTGACTCCTCGCTTTCAAGTGGCCTGGCACTGGTTTGTGCCTGTGACTCCTCGCTTTCAAGTGGCCTGGCACTGGCGTGGGCCTACATTTCCTCGCTTTCAAGTGGCTTGTGGCTGGCACTGGCGTGTGCCTATGATTCCTCGCTTTCAAGTGGCTTATGGCTGGCACTGGCGTGTGCCTATGATTCCTCGCTTTCAAGTAGCTTATGGCTGGCACTGGCGTGTGCCTATGATTCCTTGCTTTCAAGTGGCTTATGGCTGGCACTGGCGTATGCCTATGATTCCTCGCTTTCAAGTGGCTTATATTAGTCTCGGGTGTGCCTTTATCTCTCTCCTCCGGGGCGTATGATGTGTGTGCGATTGTTTTCCCTTTCCTTTGTTCTGTACCTGCGTGTGTACGCGGCACTTTCGGTTCTCCTAGGCGGCATTGCTCGGCGACTCGCTGGGGGCTCCTCCTTGCATCCGGCGTTGGCGCGTGTCCTCTGTCCTTTCCTCTGCGGCCGGCGTGCTGGCCTTCACTCCGGCGCTGGCGTGTCGCGGGTGGCGCTGGGTTTCCCTCCTGCTCCGCTGTTCGCCTTCGTCTACTGGATCTCCCCTCCTGCTTTGGCATGGCGCTGCTGGGTCCCTCTGCGACTCCGCAGCTCTGCGCACGTCCACTCTCCCTTTCGCTGCTGTCTGCTCATATTGCCGGATCCTCCTCACCGGCATTCATCCACTGCGCTGCTGTCGGCGCCGGGTCCCTCCGTGAGTCCGGCCGATCGCTCAGGCGCGGGGTCCGTCTGGGCTCGTCGCCAGTTGTTACGGGCCGGGGTGGGCCCTGAATAAACCACAGACACTCAATACGTCTGCTCACAACCTTTATTCTACATTAACTGAATTCCCTTCCCTTCCCGCCTCTCGTCCTCCCGCCTCGCCCCTCTTGCTTTCATTTTCACTTAAATGGCCCTGTGCCCTTTTTCCCTCCGTAACATTAACTATTGTTAACCAATTGCGAACTATAGAAAAGGGTCTAAATGATATATTTGAGATTTTTAAAAATCTGGGTATTAATAAAAGAACTGAGTCATTGAAGGAAATATATAAGGGCAGAGAAATGGTTGACAAAAATAGATCCTTGATCGCTTATGAGGGGGATGCCACGAGGGCACAGGACTCTAATTCAATCATAGAGTCAACCATACCAACTAAAAGAGTTCTGAATAAATCAGTGAATAAAGGTTTGGGCCGCAAGGACGGCGCTACAATTAATACTAACCCTTTTACCAATAACTCTCTTGTGACTGATGCAGTGCCGTGTAAGGAAATGCAGGGGTCAACCAAATTAGCGACTGGAGGTTATAGCAACTTAACAGACAAGGCTTTTAAAATGGCACATCTGAGCAAAGAAGCTTTGTTTTGTGCTGTGCAGAAGGTCCTGGCTGAGAGCCAATTACCGAAAATGAAAGAATCTGAAGAGGCTGTCAAATATAACATAAGGACGTCTAATGACTTTGTTCAAACAGACGAGGCCTTGTTTGTTGAGGATAACATTCACAATTTCGAACCATCTAATTATACCACAGATGGAGGGGAGGCTTTGACAGATGTTGGGATGGACAATATGGTTTATAATTTTAGACAGCCTGTCCCTCCAGAACAACCAGGTTTGATACTACGCTCACTGTTTAAGGAAAGTGGGCATTTATCTTTGAATCGCCCATACATTCTTTCTTTATTTGCATCAATACCGGAACTCAGCTTAATTTCCTCAGCTGATGTACTTTTCGTTGACTTTATACATAAGCATTAATACGACTTTGTCAGACTGGTTATTCCCTCTCCTTTAGTGAGGGCCTTGTTAATGAAAGAAGCGGAAGCCCTGCAGTGTAGGGGATTTGACTTATTTCCCTACAAGTCCAAATGATACACAAGGAGGGGGGGTCGAGGAATGGTAACAGGCCGCCTTACTAACCTAAAAAAGAAGTAGTTAATACTAGGCATGAAGCAAATCCTGATACACAAGATTGGAGGTGGTTGGCTCTCTCCTTAAGAGAATCGATCAACACTTTGAAACAGCTAGGGAAACCTCTCTAGCACTCAGGAATAAAATGAGTTTAGTAAACTGGAACTCAAGGGGTTGTTATCACTTACGGAATAATGAAAGACTTATGGAGGAGCTCTCTCCATTTGATTTTGTTTTAATACAGGAAACCTGGGCTCAAGAAAAGTTGTGTTGGGATGGTTATTTAATGGATGAAATTTGTGCTACAGAAGGGGCAAAGGGCCGTCCGAAAGGAGGCCTCATTCTGGCTTTCAAGGAAACTATGTACATTACTACAACGGGGGGCTGGTGTAATCAACAGTCGATTCTAGTAGCAACATTTGTAGTTGTGTCATGACCCTTACCCCTGGCCCTCACTGGCAAGTCAGCCTTCCAGTTAGGGCCAGGTCAAAGGCCTTAAAACCTCATCCAAGACTCTCTTGGAGTCAGTCCTTTTGGCGCCAGGCTCATAACCATCATGAAGACCAACATTAGAATGGGACTATTTACTTGGGACAATTTAACTTGGGGGGGGGGAGGGTTCAGCCAACATGGAAGCACACACATAGCTCACTTACAAGGAACTGAGCTATGCGGTCTAGTCTTTTGGGTATGGCAGGCCTGGGACTACTTTACCTGGACTACTTTTGGTGTGACAGGCTTAGGACTATTTTACCTGGACTACTTTACCGGAGACTATTTAAACCGCACCCAAACAGCAGAACATGCTTTGCGTTATTCTGCTGTGGGCAGCGTAACGCTCACCGTGTCCAGTTCTTTGATGCCAGTTTACCTGAAACCAAGGACCTGCAGAGAGAGAAAGAACACTACGAAACTTACCTGGAACAGTATCCTGTCTTCAATCCATCGCCGACTTCATTTCCACTCACCTGAAGGTACGACCTCCATCATCCGGCATCGCATGCATTCTGGAATACCATAACCTGGAAAGAGGAGAAGGAAAGACAGCATTAGTAAGCGTTTACTCACGTTTCCTCCCGGATGAAGAAAGCCGCACAATTCTTACCTGGGTAGTCATCTCCTGGTCAGTATCATTGCTGGAACATTACGGCGCTCGGCCAGGAACATCGCAACCTGCAAGGAGAGAAAAGACACAGGTTAGCAATATAAAAGGCACAACAGCGCCGCACATCAGGCATTACTCACCAGACAGCATCACGCACACCGCGCTTTCGCCTACCGGCCCATGCACATCTTCAAACTGCATGACAACACCAAAATACGGAGTCGCAGCAGGCCTGGATTCCCACAGGGGGGCTTGCACCAGTGAAGTAACTTGGTCGCTGCTGGCCCCCCACATCTACGCGCCCCTGCCACGAGGACCAGGTTGGAGAATCCACCTTTTACAATATTAAGGTGGGGAGAGGGCCCAAGGGGGAGGAAGGAGTTGAGGCCAAGGGAGGTGGGAAATCATAAAGACAATCTGGTATTGAATCCAGCTCTCCTATATTGCAGACCCATCTTTAACCAGAGGAAGGGACCGGGAGAGGGTTTGAGAGTGCAAATCATCCAACCATGGCTGGGTGGCGTCCCCGTGGATACCAGGTGAGCTTAACAAGTTGGGATTGGAAGTGGTAGTTTCCCCTTACTAATTGCTAACATCTATTGGAACTCAAATGTGCTCACTGATGTACAGCTGGAGACTGAGCTAATCACTCTTGTGGAAAAAATTGATCTTTGGCTCTATGATGATTTAGGGGGTCAAATTATAGTAGCGGGAGATCTTAATGCCGAATGTTTGGTGGATAAGGTTGTCGGGGACGTCTTATATACCAACAGGGATGTCTCCTCCCGGATGGGTGGGAACCCCAAACTTAGAGGTATCATGTGGCTATATTTTGCAGATCGATGTGGACTGGAATTGGTTTACAATGAACACTATATATGGAAAGCAAGGGGCTACTCATCAATAATTGATTATATTTTTCTTTCTGTGGTACTGAATAATAGTATTTTCAAGTTTGAGGTTAAAGAAGCTCCTATTAGTGATCCCTGTATGCTAACTCTGGAAATTGCGTTTAAGGTCACTCAGGAAAGTTCCAGTTTCTATACTGAAGGTCTTTCTGTATGCCCTAAAGGCAACATAATTAAATGGTCATTTCACAAAACACAGAGGTTTACATCCACTATGATTAGGGAATACGACTTGTCCCCTTTGAGTCAACGTATTAGCAGATATTCAGTAAATAACTCTTATCATACATCAGTACTAATATCCATGCTGTGGAGGGGCACGTGAATGTTAGGCGCCTGTCAAATAAAATTAATAGACACTGCATGGACACCGAGGTACATGAACAGAAAACAAGTTTGCAAAAAGAGATACAGAGACTACAAAAACAGGGGAAGTACAAACTGGAGACTCTAAATAAGATAAAAAAATGTAAACAACATTACAAAAATTGGCTGATTAATCATCAGGGAAGAAGAGCCCAACTAGATGGTGAAGCGATGTTGAAATCGATGAAGGGCGTTAACTCAGCCAATTTTTGGTCTATTATCAACAGTACTGAACGTACCCAGAAAGATATGTACTTGAATCCTCGATCTCTGAGGAAGAATGGTTGGGTTATTTCTCTAGCATATATAAAGGTGGCAAGGTAACCGATAAGTTAGCTTTGAATGTCAATCCGCAATGGTCAATTGGTAACTCTGTAAAGAAAGTGAGGAGACTTATTGTGAAATCCAAAAACTCAGCAGCACCAGGCCCTTACAATGTCTCTAACAAGATTTTGAAATCCAACCCTTTGTATTGGGCCAGAATTTTGTGTATTCTGTTTGAGGATGTACTGTCAACTAAGACCATTCCGCAATCTTGGGAGGGTTTCTATTGTTCTACCAGTTTTTAAAAAAGGATCACGTATGTGCCCTACAAGCTACAGACCTATAGCCATTGCTGACCCTGAATCCAAAAATGTTGCCTCCATGGTATTGGTCGATATTCAGGAATGGATTAACGTAAATCATATTTTGGATGTTAAACAAATAGGTTTAAAAAAAATGTGGAACTGATTGTGGGGGTCTTTCGTTGCAATGTTTACTAAGTCAATCAATGATAAAGGGAGCGATGCCAACTTTCATAGCGTCAATGGACCTTAGTATGGCTTTCGACCTGGTGGACAGGCCAACACTATGGAGAAAGTTAACAGCACTCGGTATGCCGAAACATTTGCTAGAAATTGTGATAGCCCTATATACAGACACAAGGCTAATGATGCGTTTAAACTCTGATGGGTTGTTATCTTCTGAGATGGTGATTACCAACGGACTATATCAAGGCTGCATGCTAGCTCCTACAATTTTTTATCTGTATGTTAGTGGTGCAGAAGGTGCCTTGGCTAACCAAGGTCTAGTATCTCCCAAACTGCGTAGTGTCCGCATATCTTGGCTTGCATATGCAGACGATTTTTTGCTGTTAGATAATACAAAGGTTGGGTTGCAACGTTTGATTAGGTAATTCGAAAAATTAATCTCACAATTACATCTAAAGATCAACGCAACCAAGACCATTGTCATCTGTATGGGTAAAGCAAGTAAGGTTCAGGGTTCCTATACGTGGATCTGTGAGGACAAACGCATCAAATGCCAGAGTGCACTTAAATATCTAGGTTACTGTTTTTCTGGCACGGGCTCAACCTCTTTAATTAAAAACCAGTTGAAGGTATAAATTGGAATAGCCCTACGGCAAATGTGCTTAAATGAAAAGAAATTCGGAAAGTTCTCAATGAAACCATTGAAGGAATATTACATTATGAAAGTACTGCCCAGGCTTACATACAGTCTTGAATTTTTTGGCTCTGATTTTTTGGATTATTTGAAGGTTCTCGAGGGAAGATTATGGAGGGGTATTCTGTTCTTCCTTCCCAAATGTCAAATGTTTTACCCATTGAACTAATAAGATACGAATTTGGTTTACAATCAGTACATTCACTTGTAATGTGGAAAAGACGGCTACTTTGGAGAAATTGTTCAATGTCAAGGGAGCCTGATCTGTATGTAAGCGTTGGAAGAGAGTCCACATGTGTGTTCCTGTCCAAATTGAAAACAGAGGCTGAAACCATATTAAGCTCCCTGTGGATGGCTGTTTGCACATTGATCCATAAACCCAATATGATCAAACAAATCATAAGGGGGAATGATTGGTCTAATACACTGAGTATAGTTTTGAACTCAAAATTGTATAATCAGGAGTATTCCTTTTGGAAATGTTTTCCAGAGATGGAAAAATACTTGTTGAAATACCCAAGTAGGAACATTCGCAATGAATTCATGCGTTTTAGTATGAATGTCATGCAGACTAACCAAACATTTAACATTAGAAACAAAACAGCTGCAGATTCTGCAAAATCGAGGGTATAGAAGAAACACTTTAACATATACTGCTCATTTGTCCTGAGCTCCTGTGCCACCGAATTAACTATTTTGCTCAGTTTGTTGTATCAACCGCCTCTGTTGATAGAGATTTAATGTGGTATAGAATGATGCACAAAAGCTCTTTTATCTTAATTATAAGAGTAAGAGCCTTTCTGAAAAATATCTGTGAACTCTCTTAAAAAGTTGGGCGAGTTAAACCTATTGATGTTAATGTCTCAGCATGTAGGAAAGTCTAACAAATCTAATCATCATGTTATTAATATTGAACTTGAAATCTTTTGTGATTTTTTAACATTTTTATGGGGATGATATTAAGTGTATCAATGTCATTGTTTTGGTATGTAGGAAAGTCTAACAAATCTAATCACATGCAAACTTTTGGGACTTTTTAAAAATGTTATGTGAATGTTAGTAAGTGTATAGGCTAGTTATGTTTTGGTATTTCTAACAATATGTAATCTGATTGTCTGTTTATTCTGTCATTATGAATTTCGTAAAATGTTGTATATTACGGCTAAATATGGTAATTAGATGTTGATATTTCTTAAGGAAATGGTTAATGCATTGTCTTGTATTTTAGTGTGAATTTTTGTAAAAGTTTATAACAAACCAAAACAAATAAGCAAAAAAATAAAATAATAATACTACTAACCTACACAGTTCAAGGGTGTCCACACTCAAGGAAAGAATCCTTCAATGCACACATACTCTCAGGGTGTTTTAAGTGCCCCGTACACTTATGACGTGGCCTTGGCAAATTATCTAGAGGTTGCCATCCTCGTACTCTGTGGTCTTGTGACTCCTATCGGGGCAAGACCATTCAGATACCTTTCTTGCCCTAGGATTCTCCTTAACCTCTTGAGACCATGCAAGTAATTATACCCCCCGCCACCTCACGCAAGGGTAGCTCTCCTCGGCATGAGCCCACCATAGGATCGTCTCAGACTGTCTAGACTGCAAACAACTTTTCAGCTCCTCTCCAGTGACTTTGCAGATACCAGCAGGATCTGGGCTACAGCCCCCATTAACATATTCTCTTTCTTCTTTTCTCCAGTGTCCTTTCTCTCCTGCCAGTTATTGGGTCAAGGCCCTGAGCAGGCTTCTTACTTGTGCAAATTTGGTCCTGCAAATCTCAACTCTCTGATAGAGTGGCCTGTTTAGCTAGAAAGCTTTGTCCCTTATCTCTATGACAATATGGTCTTTTTGACTTGGCCACTTCCTCCTCACGCCCTCTGCTCTTCTCACTGTTACCATGCCAACTCCATGGAATGCCATTGTAAGTCCCACATTACATACTGCCTTTCTGATTGGTGGGGTTGCTTCCCTACCAGTCAAGAGTGGTGTCAGCTAAACAGAGCGACCTACAATCCAGGTGGATGTCTTTTTTCACCAGTAACATCATGGGAACCACACGCAGCAACCTCACCCACGTCACCATAGACCCCATCAGCACTCCATCATCCACCACTATACAAATATTGATGCTTGCCATTGTCCGCTCAACAATCAACAATGCAGCAGACATCGCCAACCTCATGACCACACATGACTTGTATGCCACCTTCATTACTGCGACCTGGATGACATCTACCTCCACCCGCATCCTAGATGTACTCATCCCAAACAGCTACAGAATTCTACAACAAGACCATCCAAACAAGATCGGCAGAGGCTATGCCACCATTCACAAGGCTTCATGGCCATGCACCGAACTGGACGTCACTTTTCACTTCCATGTCTCTCAGCCATGCCTACATCATCTTCCTCTGCGACGTCAACACCCTGGCAACCCAGCAATCAAGTCAATGAAGGATGATCTCAACTGCCTACTTGACACTCTGAACCTCACACAGCACACAAAAGCCCCAACTCTCAGGAAAGGTAATATCCTCAACCTCGTCATCACCGCCCTGCGCAAGATGTATCACAGGTCTCCAATCCCGCTCGACTGGTCAGACCATCTGGCCATCCCCTTTGAAATGAGTCACACCACACCAGTGTAGAAAAAACCCATCGGAAACACAGCAAGCAATCCTTTATATCATTTAAGAACTTCATAGTAGAGGCTCTCACGGAAAACCTCATCAAACTTCACCTCATATGGGCTGATCTACCTCTGACCAACCAGAATTGTGGCTCGCTTCTCCAAGGACTCAACACCACCCTCACAACCAACATCAACCACCATGCACCTGTGAAACAATGCAACCCAAGCCTAAACCTACCACACCCTGATTTACTCAAGAACTCAACTTCAACAAATGAGCCATCAGCTAACAAGAAAAGGCTTGATGAATGTTCTGCAGCACATCCAACGTTGCCCTTCTCAAGGAACTCTGTGTTACACGCAGAGGACTGATCACCACTGCCAATGCCAACTACTACCAAAACACAATAGCCAAGGCAAACAATGAAAGTAGAGCCCTCTTCAAAGCCATCAGGCACTGCATCAACCCTCTTCCTGACCCACCCGTACACACTCCTTCGAAAAATATCCACCGCCATTAACTCTTTTTTCATCAAGAAGATCAACCAACACACAGACACCAACACCACAATTGATACATTACACATCCCATCTCGCAAAAGCACAACTATCTGGACAACTTTCAAGACATTCATTATGGAAGACCTCACTGCCACCCTAGCATCCGTCAAGGCCACATCATATACAAATGACATCCTTCCTGCCTCCATACTGAAGACTCTTCTGACTGCACCACTCCTGCCTTACCTGACAATCATTAACAGCTCCCCAACTCAAGGTACCTGCTCCTCGACCCTCAAGACCGAAAAATTCCTCCTGCTTGTCAAGAAATCAACACTGACCCCGATGACCTCAGCAACTACCGCCCCATCACCCATCTTCCCTTCCTAGGTAAGATCCTTGAAAAGCCACGCAACTCATCCAACACATGAAGACCAAACAACCTCCTTCAGGCCTACCAAACTGGCTTCAGACCCAGATGCAGCACAGAAACGGCTACCATCAAGTTGATCGACTATGCCCTTAAAATGGTCATCCTTGCCTCCCGGTTCTCCATGACCTCTGAGCTGCATTCAACACAGCAGACCACCAGACACTCACCGACAACATATATCACAGCATGGAGGCTCATCGATTTCATCCTAATCGCCAACAGTTTGTACAAACGGATTCAGCCAGATCACCAACTCTACCGATCACCTATGGAGTCCCACAAGGATCCATCCTCTCCCCCTGATCTTCAAGCTATATATCTTTACATGGAACTGCTCTGTGCCCTCCACGCTCGACACAACATCCACATCCACCAATACACAGATGACACGCAGCTCTACCTAAACATATACTCCATCAAAGAAATCTACAAGCTCAAGGCCTGCCTCACATTGATCCAGTCATGGATGTCCAATGCTTACCTGAAGCTAAACGCGTCCAAGACTGAATTCCTACTGCTGACTAACAACACTGAACACCCTGACCTCCAACTTGGCTCTCTGCTATGAACCTTGAGGGCTATATACCCTAGCTGGCCACGTGCACCAAGGTCCATGGGTTCGACATCGACGGCCACCTCTCCTTCAAATAGCACATAGGAAGAAAGATATAAACCACATGGTTTCAACTTTTTTCTCTTACAGAAAATCAAGCCCTTCAACCCAGAATGCAACTTTAGATCTTCAGTCCAAGCCTTGGTCCTCCCCCACCTGAATGGTGGTAATGCTCTTTTGGAAGGCCTTGCGGCGGCTACCCTGGCACCCCTGAGATGTATCCTGCATGATGCAGCATCTCATCAAAGGACTTAACAAATTCAAATACATCACCCTGACCCTCAGTGAACTGCACTGGCTCCCAAAGCAAGCCTGTATCATCTTCAAATCCTGCTACATCATCTACAAGGCTGTCACCCAGAAGTCCAAAAGCTACCTCATTGAGAAACTCAGCATTTCAGGAGGCCTATGACCCACCAAAATAAGCACATGCGCAGACTTGAACTCCGTCAGTGCAGAAAGGAAAGAACCAAAAGACAGGCCTTCTCTGTCTATGCCCCAAGACTCTGGAATCACCTCTTGGTTAACATCAAACTTGCCTCCTCACTTCTACAGTTAGGAAGGCACTCAAGGCCCTCCCCTTCAATGAATGGCTCCTCCCTAACACCTAGGTCTACACATCTCTACTCCACACCCTATGGAGACTGGGTGATCTGCTCCCCACTGTTTCCTCCCATGATTGCTTGTAGATCCCTTGCTACAAACTGAATGCCCCTGTCACTTATTAGCTTCCTGCTCCCTTGTTGCTCTGCTTTCCTCACCATGCTCTTCACCTATGATTGTAAAGTGCTCTGTTGCTTCCAGAAGCTAGGTTAGCACTCAATAATTACCATAATAATTATGATAATAATAATTGAAGTGTGGTGACTTCCCTAATCATTCTATTTGACTTGTGCCTTGGTCTCTGCACCCCAAGGGCTCAAATACCCTATATGCCACCTTGGGCTGAGGTGTGAATATCATGATGGATAGGCAGCCCTGTGCTCCAGATGCAGAAGCCTCCAGCAACTGCTTTTGTTCACTCAGGTTTTGTTTACGTTGTTTTCCTTTCTTTGATGGTGCCTGTTTTTCCTCAGGCTCCAGTCAGCGATCAGCTCCAGGACTTGTCCGGCCAAGGTGCACTCCGTGCAGAGTCAAGCTCTGTTAGTGGACGTGTGAATAAAGTCTGATTCAAGCGATAAGTCTTTGGTGTGCACATTATCGTTTGCACAATTTCTCTGTGACCAATTGTCTCATGCTTTCATCGCCCTAAAACTACTCTCGTCTGTATGTGATCCTAGGAAACACTCCTCCCCATGAAATACATGCTGTGGTGGTTCATATCTCAAGGGGTGACTACAGGTTACCTGGTGGGGTGATAAAGGGAAGGCTGAGTGAGCTCTGGAGGTGCCCCCACACACGATCTCCACATAGCAGGTGGGTTAACCTGACCCCCAGAATTCCCCAGTCCCATTATATGGTCTCCCAATAGGTGTCTCTGGAACACAGGGAAGACAAACTCATGCCTCAAGTTTCCACCATTCAGTGCCAAGTACATTCATCACACTTACATAACGCCATAAAACGGGGCAGGAGTTTTAGAAAACAAATAGGTATTCTATGGGAAAAAAGCCAACGTGTGTGTCTCCAGGGTGCAGGGCACACCGTATTGAGCAAGGACCAAGGCAAAGAAGGGGTTTGCACTTATAGCGGAGGTTGTGAAGAAATAATCAAAATACTGTTACTTGTATGTAGTTAAGCCTGTGTCATACTGAGAGATTTAGAGAAAAGTGAGGTAAAACCTCATCACTGGAGTGTGGGATGAAGTGCTTAGTCAGGTTTGATGGGCAGGTGCATGTGCTTATAAGCCCAGATATGAGGAATGACAGACATACGAGATCCCAGCTAAAAAAGAAAGGGTGTGCACAATGTGTACCCTATAACTATCTGTACATTCATGTCCATCTAGTCTACCATGATTTCACAGCCAGTCTCTGGTGCTGCCACACTCAGGTTCAAATGCAGTCAAATCAGTCTCTCATGCTGCCACACCAAGTCTCTCATGCTATCACATTTGATATATAGTGATGTCAAAATGTTTTACCTTCTCTACTAGACCCAGAGCTTTCTGTGTTGAGGGCTTGGTCCAAATCCTCTGGAGACACTGGAGGGAGAGCATAACAGGATGTCAGAACATGAGAGAGACATTTAGAAGCAGCAGAATTTGAGTAGGAGAATGTCAGCAAATTATTTTTTTTGCAGCACTCAGTTGGGATTTCACATTGGACACATGCTATGTGGGTTACTCTTTCTCCTTCTGAATATCCAAGATTCAGTCAGTCAACCAAACAACAATCATTCCTCCACAGCAGCAATTCTGCTGCTTTTACTTAAGCTTATAGTAGACATTATGGCCTCTTCTCCTCTCAGTTTAGAAAGATCAAGAGGTAGCAACTTTCAGTGCAAGAAGGAAAAGTGCAAAGTACTCCCTCTAGTTATTCTTGTACTGATAGTCCTTCTTCCCCCAGCCTCCGTTGACATCAGTTGTGCATGGGTGTCAGGAGCGGAGCATTTCTTGAAAAGCTCAAGAAACTGAAGGACAGGCGTAGATCTGCCCCGAACAGGCATTAACTTCAAAACTTTAGTCGCACATTGTCAACAAATGCCTAAGCAACTAAAATTGGGACGACAGTGAGTCAGTCCTCTATAGGAAGCGCGATGTGACAAAAGGACTACTACTCTGCAGGAGTACAGGGATGAGTATTGGCTAAAGAGACTATTCATCCCCACACTACTACAAAACCAGCAGTGATCCCGATCATAAAGGTGAAGCAGGCACAGTCCGACAGGTATACCTCCTTCGCCTCTTTTGGTAACATGGTCTGAGGGCAGGCTATACTGTTCTGGAGGGTTGTGAGCTGCCACAGATGCAACACAAACAATACTACGGTGGTACCATAATAAAAGAATGACAAACCAACGTTCTATAAAAATAGAATATTTTAATGAAACTAACAAAAATGCACACAACTAAAGAACACGCTACTGGACCACCTGTCTAAGGTGAGCACAATGAAAACAGACTTTATAGTAATTGGCACTCAGTGTTGGAAGACGGGGGTGCTCTGACAAATATTTCAGCAGCAAAAATATCAAGTAAATGAAGATGTCTTTTAAAAGGTAAAGAAGGAGGCTTAAAAGTCACTGGGGTCTTTTAGGCAGGACAGAGGAACATGGCCTCTTCAAATACGTTAAGTTCTTGTCGTTAGGGCTCAACCGTTTTGAGCAAGGCTTTTTGGCATTGAACTGGGAATCTGGGTGATTTTAGTGCTGACCTGGGATAAGTCTAGGACCGGTAGCCTCGGGTTTCAATGATGCAGTGTTGTGTAACGGTTTATGAGCGGAAGGCACTAGGGCAGCAGACGATGTCAGGTCAGCGTTGCTGGAAGACTCGAGGCATCGGGTGTGGAGAAGCAGAGATTGTTCTTAGGCAGCAAGCAGGCTCGTCTGGCTCGCCACAGCATCAGGGTAGTGCACCAGCAATGGCTTAGAGCTTAAAGAAGCTGGTGACCAGGCACCAGTGATGAGTTGGGAATGCTAGAAATCTCGCCAGATCTCAGATGCGGACATGGCAGATCTTCAGCACCAAGTGTAAATTGGAGATGTAGTCGAACGTTGTGGTCGGGGGTTACTCTGGCGGTTCCCTTGCAGCAGCTTGGACCATGATGAAGGTGCCCAAAAAGCATTGTGGCAGTTCGGAGATAGAGGGAGAGCCAGGTGTCACTTCCTTGCTTCAGTGGTTGTTGGAAGACCCAGTCCAGGGGCTCAGGAGCAAGCTGAGTCCTTTATCTGCCCTATCCAACCAGAAAGATTTTTAGAGAGCACTTGCAGTTTTCTGTCAGCTCCAGTCAGCAGTGTCCTGGGTACCAGTGTTTCAGTTGCAGTAGGCCTTGTCTAGCCAGCTCATCATCCCAAGTTAGCCCTAGGGTTGGTTTATGGACAAAAGCTTGCCTCTTTATTGAAAGTCTCTGCCTTCACCTCTATGGGAGAGACTTTATAATAGACAGTACTCCCAACAGAGCTTCAGTTGAATTCTTCTTGTCTTGAAGGTCAAAGCAGAATTATCTCAGGGGAGAGTTACTCGACTTATATAGTCAAAATGCTACAGCGGATAAGTCCGAAGCAAGCCTGTTGTTAAGGGTCCAATCCTGGCTGCTGTAACACGTGTCCTTTGCCTGTCATACCCAGAGTGCTTTGTCTGCAGGAAGTGAGGATTGGGAAGGAGGTTTGGGGAGCTTTAACAAAATACAAGATGGCAAAACACCTCTGTGGTCTGAACCTCTCTTCTGGGCTACTCTAACTTCATTCCCTTCCTCTGTCTGCCAACATCAACAGATCTCCAGCAATCAGCACCCTGGTGAGAACTAGTCATTGCACTGGGAGGGCTGCCTTTCAAGCTCCTTGGCCCTGCTATCCCCCAGGGAGACATCCTGCTCTGGAGAGGTGATGCCACCCACCCCCTGGAGCGTGAAAGGGGAATCCTTTCTGGTCAACATCCAGATGATGCTTTGGTGAAAATCAGGCCAGACAAACTTAATACACAACCAGCATTGTCTTACAAGGGTCACTGTCAACCAGTTCAACAATTAAATGACATCAAAGGCAAGGAATGCCCCTTATTACCAGTCAGCCCCCAGCCTGATGGAACTTTGGGCTCCAACAGGAGTACATTCAGGAATGTGAAGAGGGATGGGGAAGCCTACCTCCTCCGCCCCCTCCTACAAAATTCATGACCAGGAAGAAGGCCAGGAAGCACCGCAATCACTCATTTTATTTCGGACCGATTCCCAGTGGTCCCATGATTAACAAGTATGTCGAGAGATATCCCCTCAGCCAAACATACTCCCTCAACCAGCCCTACAGACCAGGTGCGGTGCAAATGTACCCCAGCGTGGACAACAAGTCATGTTGCTGACGTCGTTAGAAACACCATGACATAGCAGCGTTAGACATGAAGCACAAGTCCCATCCTCACTTAGGGACACAAACACGCACTTGAATACATGAAGAACACAAGCGTACAGTTCTATAGTTAGAGGACAGACACATGTACATACTGCCATTGCTTTTATTACTTTGCCATAAGCCAAACGAAGCATGCTGAAACTGCAAGAAGCAAGAGATCCTGAACAAAGCTTGCAGATGCTTAGATGCGAATAACCGCATGAAACTGCAGGACCACCTATGGGACATGACAGAACCAAGTGTGATTATCCTATGGAGAATGTAGTATAGCATGGACACTGTAGAAACCACATTATGATGGCTTAGGCACATTACAGCAGGCCACAGGCCTATCAGAGCAAGAGACGAGCTGAACTTATTCAGCCCGGACAAGGAGCAAGACGTGTGAGACAGGACCCGCAGCCAAGGCCAAAAGATACAGATGACATTCCAATCCACAGACAACAAAGGCACCAGCTGCACTAAATGCAAATAATTCTTCATAATACAGAGCGGCACAGCTCAAATTCATGGTGGCTGAACGCGTGACCCGGCCAAAGCAAACAATGGACAGCGGTAGGAAAGAGAGCCGGTCTCAGGCTACCAGACATAAGACCACGACAAATATGCTACAATGTGAGACAAGTGCTGAACTAAAGAGCACTCTCATATACTAAGGTGGTACACACAAGTTACAATACAGGCACATAGTCATACTTAGTACCTTGAAAAGGTACACCGAGAGCTGAGAAGCTTTGCAGATTACAGGCCTGGGGACGTCAGCTCTAGCCAATCAAAATTTAATACCTTAGGGGTGGGTAGCAACGGGCAAGAACCAATGGTAAGTCGACAACACTGCAACATTGTTATAGATAGTAACTTGGGGATGGACCAGGCCAGCCACCTGACATGCGAGAGCCAGTAGAATAACATCTATATAGTCCACTATAGGAGGTATAACACTCAATACCCAATCATGGAGCCCGATAGGTTTTTCTGGAGAAGGGCCCAGGTTGTGACGTCACTCTGACGTAATTATAGTGTAAAACTGTCCTGCGAGCCGAGGAAGAGCGTGCTGTGCATGGATTTTCTTTGTCCCTGTGCTGATTCCTGTTGGTTTTGTCTGTAATAAACCACAGTTTGAACTTGCCGTTGACTGAGTCCTTCGTGTGTCTGGGAAGGAGGTAGTTGGGCTCTCCAAGTCTGAGGATTTCCAGTGTCCCTCTGGTAGACCTAGGAGTTCTTCACAACAAGTGTACATATCCCACAGCAAGGCACTTGATGGGGGTTGTCAGGAGACTGTCCCTAGCAGGGTCCCATGGGTACACTATGATTTTTGGTATGGAGAATACATGAAGGCGAGTCTGATTAGCAGAGCTCACCTTCAGAATCAGAATTAACTGCATTATTTTATTAAAGAAAAAGAAAACTAAGGGCCTCATCACAAGTTCGGTGGTTATTCGGCACAATTACCGCCGGGCGCAAATAGAGTTACCGCTGGGTCGTGCGTCACAATTAGAGCTGTAAGAATCATTGGTAGCTTGTTTATCTGAAGATTACCACAAGTCACGAACAGTCATTCAGATGCTCTGAAATCATTAGTTCAATCTATAGAGAATGGCAATGCACCTATCACCTCAAAATGGGGGAGAGCCATCTTCACCTTAGAAACCATGCACACAAAAATGTGGCAAACCAATTATTGCCTAATATGGAAATCTGACACAATTTTTGCCAGAAAATATGTATGTGTCTGAAGAACCACTATGTCATTGTGAAAGACTCTGTAAAGAATCTGATCTGAAACTGGCTGTAACTTGCTTTTCTGCCTTGTTGTTGTGGTTGCAAATAAAATCACAGGTTCCCAGTTGATGAGCGAACATCGCTGATTGTTAGAGGCATTGTAATTGTAATTGGTTATTTATAACGTGCTTAATACGCAGAGGTTTCTAAGCACAGACCCGGGGATCAAACCTGTGTGGCGTCGTCTTGCTTCCAAGGAGAGCGTGTTGCCCCTGAGCTATCCTCCTGAGACTTGAGGCATGAGGGTTTTTGTGCCAGCGCCACCATCATAATATTCCAAACAAAGACAGGCGGAACAGTTTCAACATTCTATTAACCCAGACAGGGGGAACGGTTTCAGCATTATATTAACTTGCAGTTTGACCATATAATTTCGCAAGGAGAATCTTTACTTTGGAATTCCCTTAAGCTATGACTGCTTTCAAGTTGAATTTAATATCTGTATGCCTGTGCGAGCCAGGTGCTTTGCTATTGTACATTGTTTTATTGGGGGTCTTTATATGGTGCTCAGCTGTCCCCAGGAGGCACAAGAGCCCTTCGCAGAACACATGCTACAACCAGAGCTGAGTGGATTATAGTTGCAAGTTCAGGTATTTATAAAGAGTAGGTGACTACAATGGAATGAGAGCAGGTTCACTTAGGGTGAAGTAGCAGTCCGAGCAGGTGACAGGAAGCATTAGCTCATAGGGAGGCAATGGCTTAGGTAATAGGGAAAAAGAGGATGAAGAGGAAAATGGAAAAAATACTTACCAGTAATTTTCTTACTATTGAATCTTTTCCCACAGATTCCTCATCTTGATAGATACTCCCATCAGCATCAGGGAACGTAGTGTAGCTCGAGGCCATCTATTTGACTCTTGATGTGACGTCAGAACCCTTACTTGTAGTATGCACTATGCCCCGACACCTCAGTTCCCTACCCTTTTCTCCCTGTACTCAGCAGCTGAGGG
The DNA here is from genome assembly GCF_040938575.1 of Ambystoma mexicanum. Taxonomy (NCBI): domain Eukaryota; kingdom Metazoa; phylum Chordata; class Amphibia; order Caudata; family Ambystomatidae; genus Ambystoma; species Ambystoma mexicanum. Next base: position 1,119,101,829 of record NC_090923.1, on the reverse strand, counting down.
AATCCGTTCTCATAACACAGAACTCTAAAAAATATTATTCTTTTCAGAACAATCTAAATTCCTCTTCTTTTTTGAGAGTGGGAAAACCATCTAATGTAGAACTGCCCCAATTAGGCTAGGCAACTAGATACGCAACAGAGTGAGTTATTCTTAGACCACTTGTCAAAAGAGGCCCTCAGAAGCTTTCAGAGTGGGGGACGAAGGGAGGGATGAGGAATCTGTGGGAGAAGAATCCATAGAAAGAACATTACAGGTAAGTAATTTTTCCTTTAATGGATTGCATTCTCTCATAGATTCCTCAAAGTGATAGACTCGCGAAGAAGTAATTGTCAAAAGGAGGCGGTTTAGAAGCTCTTAAACTAAAAAGCTCAGCAAGACTGCACAGCCAAAGTGAATATTCCTGCTGCGAGCCAAACCCAGACTATAAAGCTTAGAGAAAGTCTGCAAAGAGCCCCATGTGGTGTCCTGGCAAGTCTTGAACAAATGCACCCCTCCACAAGGCCTGGTGGAACTTCCTTTCCTGCCTTCTCATAACATTCTGTTATGCAGAGTACTATATAGTGAGAGATTGTTTGCTTTGCTACTGCTCAGCCCAATCTCTATCGCATGAAAGCAACAAACAGCAGCTGATCATCCCCCCAAAAAGGAGCTGTCCTGGTCAGATACAAGTTTAACGCCCTCTTGTGGACAAGCCTTTGGAGCCTGTCCTCCTCCTTAGAGGGATGTAGAGATGGGAAATCTACACGCTGAGAGAGATGGTATTTCCGACACACCTTTTGGAAGAAACTTGGGTCAAAGTTTCAATTAAACTTTCTCCTTAAAGAACTACACAAAAGCACTCAAAGTACACTCATGTGCCCTGCCGACGTGATTGCCACTAAGAATGCTGTTTTCAAGGTAAGAAGTCCTATGGGCACTGAATGTAGAGGCTCAAAGTTTGCTGCCATTACCAAATAAAGGACCAAATTTAGGTCCCAAACCGGAACAATAAAGGGATTGGTGAAAACATTCACCCTTCAAAAGATGAGCCACAATTGGAGTGGAAAAAAAGGGTTCTTGCTCAGGCAGTCTTTTGAACAATGACATTGGGGCCAGATATTGTACCCACCTCTAAGCCTTGTTTGACCAGGGACAACAAGAACTCATAAGCACTCAAATGGAGCATGACAACGGGTCTTCTCCCCTCTCTTTACACCATGCCACAAATCCTCTCCACCTACACTCTTAGATAGATGTAGTAGGAGGTCTGCATGAAGCCAGCAGCAACTCCAGATTCTCGTCCGTCAGATCCCAGCTTTCATAGCTCATCCTCTCAAGAACCATGAATGTAGATGGTTTGAGTGAAGCACCCATCCTTCTGACTGTGACAGCCTCTGAGGAAGCCGGTGAGGTGGGCAAACGGCCAACTCCAGAAGGCTACTACGCCCTCCTTGCCCAATCTGGGATGTTCAGGATCAGGTGGCACAGGAACCTCCTCAACCACTGGAGAACCAACGGGATGAGTGGAATGGGAGGAAATGCATTGTGAAGGTCAAAGACCCAATCCACCATGACGGGTTCCCCCAATACCCCCCTCCATGGGAAATTCCTTTGAGTAGAACCATTTGCACTTGGATATGCTCTACGCCTCAAACAGGTCCACTGACGGGGTTCCCTAAAGGGAGAGGATCTCTGAAATGACCTCTGGGCAGATCTCCCACTCGTGAAAAACAGAACCCTGTCTGCTCAGGGCATCCGCCAACCGGGTCTCTGTCCTCAACATGAGCCGCAGAGATTGAGATTTTGTTCTCTAGCAAACGGAACCAAAGCTGCATGGCCTCCCTGAACAACAGGGGCAGCGACTGCCAACCGGTTTGTTGAGGTAATGCATAGTCACCGTGTTGTCTGTTAGAAACAAGATATTTTACCCCCGGAGGAACAGTGCAAACGCTGTCAAACCTAGTCTGACTGCTAGCAGCTCCAGAAGATTGTTGATGTGCCATCTTGGAATAGGCAGTAAATGCTATACAAAGTATGATGGTAGCGGCCAAGGACCAAACACACGTTGCAAGGGAAGCTAACCACTTACAAAAAAAGAGTAAGAGCCAAGGGAACCACAGGTGGCAAACCAATGATAAATAGAACCTGGTCATACACAGTGCGTATTTTAGATGGACAAAAGCCTAGAGCTTGGGAATGCAAGTTAAGCGACTGACCTAATTCTGTATCATTAGCACACACCTTGTCAGCCGGGGCAGCCATATGGGACTGCACCCAAGTGGGCCTGCACTCAAGACTGATTATAGCCGTGAGCCAGGCAGGCCATGCTTGCTGAGTCGGCAAGGAGTAACAAAACAAGGTGCCATCAGGTGGCCTATTGCAGACTGATACTGGTCATGGGCAAATCAGGCCATGTTAGCTTTAAGTCGACAATGGGGGACAACCACGGTGCCAATCAAGTCATTTATTGTCCCGGGAAGCAAAGCAGGGCCATGGCAAGTGCAAAAGGCCTGCACCTTGCAAACAAGGACCATCAAGTGGTATAGAGCCCTTGTGCTAACTGTAATAAGGAATCAAATTCACTTGGGTTCACTACACACAATTTCGTCATCAAGCCATCTTCATGAGATTGAAGCCAAAAAAATCGACCTTTGCTCTATTCTCAGCAATCTGTTGTAGGTGCTGAACCCCTGTGCATCGGGAGAAACCCTATCAATGACCATCCATTGTATATCCTGCTCTGTGTGGTTAAAAGACTGGAAATGTTGTACCAGAGGGGCAGCTGCACCTGTTCTAATTTGGGGTGTGTGCTCACCAATCCTGGTCGACACTCGCCTCTTTGTCATGCCTACATAGATTTTTGGACAGGGACATTTGATAATGTATACCACATTTGTGGTGTTACAATAAGTATGCGATTTTAAGAACCAAGTCACATGTTTGAAGCATAAGAACAAGTTACTTACCAACTGTAATGTTCTTTCGATTGGATGTTCCTCCCACGTATTCCTCATCTTAGATATATCCTTACCTTCAGCTTTGCTGCTTCGGAAATTTTTTCTCTCTCTCCACCAGAGGGCGCTCCACTCGAGGGGACGGCGTCGATGTCCCTCGGCGGCATCCGTCGAGTGTCGACGTCATCCGTAGTATAAATGCATCGAGCGCGCCCGTTGGCCTCTGTTCTGTTTTTTCGTATCAGAGCCCATGTATTATAAAGAAAGGCGTGCATATTATTGACCCAAGCCTTGAAAGAATTTAGAGTGTAAACCACGTGAACTGTACTGTGGGGTAGGATGGGAGGGTCGATGAGGAATACGTGGGAGGAACATCCAATCGAAAGAACGTTACAGTTGGTAAGTAACTTGTTCTTCGAATGGATTGTGTCCTCCCACGTATTCCTCATCTTAGATAGACTCCCAAAGCAGTTTTGTATTGGATGGCGGGAGTACAGATGCCTTTTAGTCATGTACCGAATGTAGTACAGATTTGGCAAATAAACCTCCTTGAGATGTAGTTGAGTCCAAAGCATAATGTTTGATGAAAGTATGCATGGATGACCATGTGGCTGCTGCACAAATATCTTGCACAGGGACACCCCTCTTAACTGCTGTTGAAGTTGCTATGCCCCTAGTTGAATGGGCTCTTAAGCCCTCAGGGAAATCTTTTCCAGCTAGCCTATAACACTCTGTTATGGCTAAAATTATTCATCTTGATAATGTTTGTTTGGTTACGGCTAGTCCCAATTTACGGCCAGTGTATCCCACAAAAAGTTGATCACACTGACGTATCTTTGACAATCTTGAGATGTAAAAGCTTAGAGCCCTTCTGGGATCTAGCCTATGCAGTCTTTCCTCTTCCTTACATGTGTGAGGAGGAGGGTAGAACACATGTAGAATTATTTTCTGTGACAGATGAAAGTCTGAAACTATTTTTGGCAGAAAAGATGGTTTAACTCGAAGGACAACTTTATCTTTATGAAAGATGGTGTGAGGAGGACCACTCGAAAGTGCCTGCAACTCACTTACTCTGCGGGCTGATGTCAATGCAATTAAAAGTATAGTTTTTAATGTAATAAGCCTTAACGGACAAGAATGTAAAGGCTCAAAGGGTGCACATGTCAGAAATTTAAGTAGCAAATTTAAATCCCACACAGGAACTTGAAAAGGTACTGGTGGAAAAACATTGTTTAAACCTTTTAGAAATTGTATTATTAAGGGTATCTTAAAATAAGATCTTTCTTCTGATGAGCGCTTGAAGATAGATAGCGCTGCTACATATCCTTTTATTGTCTTAACCTGGAGCCCCAGATTAGCTAAATGTAATAGAAAAGATAATCCCATAGGAATGTCACATTCAAAAGGATCCACATTCTTATCCCTGCACCAGTTACTGAATTTATTCCAACGACACCGGTACAAAGATTTTGTTGCTGGCCTTCTGGCCGAAAGCAACACCTCCATAACATCATCTGGAAGGTCCCAATCCTTGTATCTCAACCTCTCAGAAGCCATGCGTGAAGGTTGAGTATGTTGACCTCTGGATGGAGAACGTGACCTCCCTCTTGCGAGAGAAGATCCATTCTTTTTGGAAGACGTATTGGAGGGAAGATGGACATGTCGAGAAGGTCCGGGTACCACGTTCTCCTGGCCCAATCCGGGGCAATTAGGATCATGGTTTTCCTGAACTTTCTCAACCTCCTGATTACCTGAGGGATCACAGGGACTGGAGGGAACGCATATAGAAGAGGAAATTCCCACTCTACTACAAATGCGTCTCCTAGAGCTCCTCTCGGGCGAAATTCCCTTGAGCAGTACAGTTTGCACTTCCTGTTGACAATGGTCGCGAACAGATCCACTTGAGGGGTTCCCCAAAGGGCGAAGATCTCCATAAGGACTTCCTGAGCTATCTCCCACTCGTGAGAGACTGTGCTCTGCCTGCTCAGAGCGTCCGCCACTGTGTTTTGCTCTCCTGCTAGGTGAATGGGAGATAGAGAGATCCCTTCTTGTATTGCCCAGAACCAGAGCTGCATTGCCTCTCTGCACAGTGGCAGTGACCCTACTCCTCCTCTCTTGTTGAGGTAGTACATGGCTACTGTGTTGTCCGTCATGATCAGGACATTCTTTCCCCGTACAGAGGGCAGGAAGGCCTTCAGCGCTAGTCTGATCACCCTCAGCTCCAAAAGGTTGATGTGTAGTCTGGACTCCAATGGAGACCAACGAGTGCTGATTGTCAGATCGTTGGTGTGGGCTCCCCACCCCGTGAGTGAGGCGTCCGTCACTACAGTGATCTCCGGCCATGGCTGCTGAAAGATTGTCCCTTGAGGATGTGTTCTTTGCAAACCTACCATTGTAGGTCCTGAGCTACTCTGGTTGGAACTTGTAAGAGATCTGTCATTTCCCCTGAAAATTGGGACCATTGAGTCCTGAGGGCGCATTGAAGGGATCTCATCCTCAATCTTGCCTCTGGCACCAGAAAAATGCAGGATGCCATGAGGCCGAGCAACCTGAGAAAATCGAAGGCCGGTAGATACTGGGCATTCTGGAATTTTGTCACCATCTGCAGAATGTGGTGAGCTCTCTCTTCGGAGGCGAGGCTTTGCCCGAACGAGTATCCAAGACTGCTCCTATAAACTGGAGCTTCTGTGATGGTATCATGTTTGACTTTTTTAAATTCAGAGAAAACCCTAGTTTGTGAAGGAAGGGCAAGTCTTGGATAGATGATCCTGGACTTGTTCTGGAGAACGTGCCCTGATCATCCAATCGTCCAAATAGGGGTAGACATGAATCCCCCCTCTTCTGAGACTAGCTGCCACTACCGCAATCAACTTGGTGAAAACTCTTTGGGCGGAGGTCAACCCGAAAGGCAGAACTCGAAACTGATACCAACCAGTCTTGAAGTTGGAGAGCCTGAAGGATCTGAAAAAGTGTGACCATCTTGAACTTGTCCTTGAGGAACTTGTTCAAGTTTCTCAAGTCCAAGATGGGTCTCAGTCCTCCGTCCTTCTTTGGAATGAGGAAATATGGGGAATACCAACCCTTGTTCCTCTCCACTACAGGTACATGTTCTATTGCACCTTTCTGTAGCAGGGTTAAAACTTCCTGCAACACGAGCGGGTCTGGATTTTTAGTAGAGTTGTATTCCGGTGGGTGATTCTGAGGTTTCTTTAGAAAAGGAAGGCAGTAACCTTGGGATACTGTTTCCAGTGCCCAAACATCTGAAGTAATGCCCCGTGTTAGGCAGAAACCTGTGCAGTTCCCTTGGGGACCACTGCAAAAGATTTAGGACTACAGGTGTTGGCAGTAAACCCACTTGGTAGCAGTCTGTACCACCCAGATTTACCTGGTAGCTGTGGCTGAGCAGTCAGACTTCCCTCAAGAAGAGTTAGGCAGTATGCAAAGTATACACAATGGGCACTCAGATACAATAGCACAAGCAAACACTGACCAGAGCTTTGGTATCAAGGTATATAATTATTTATTTAAAAACACACTTATTGAAACACTCCAGCACTATTATGGTAAATCACTCTAAATACAGTTACTATTATTATATATACATCCCTATTTCCTTATCAGACAAGTCTTAGTTAACACCACTTATTTCCAGACAGAGGTGAGCGCTTAACTATAGATGGCACTCCAATAAGTTAACGAAAAAGGGAGGGAAAAAGGCAGAATGTAGGAAAATACACCACACTAATACTTAGGAACTCTTAAGCAAGGTAGGAAAGTCCAAAGTTACTTGTGAGCCAAAGTCCATAGGCCGGGCCCACTCTTGGAGAGAGTAGGGCGCAAATGCACCCAAGATCACACAATGACAACAGGCTTAAAATGTCTTGCAGGGAGTTCAGAAAGGTTTTAGTTAGGCTCAGAAAAGTTTAGCCAGGGTGTCCCAGACTAACCCAGGGTCGAAAGCCGGGGGCTAAATCTACCCCGTACAGTCGGTTACAAGGGAAGCCAGGCAGAACACGGTACCTTATGTGGAAAGGATCCTCCAGCGGGGGCAGTTGTTCCTGGCAGCGGGTGCAAGTTGCGGCGTCGTCCAGAGGAAGAGAAGATCTCGACGTGGAGGAAAGATGAAGGTCGTTGCACTGCCAGGGAAGAAACCAGCCGCGGAGTTTTCCGGTTAAAGGTACTACCCTTTGATTCACTGTAGTGGTAAAACGTGGTATCCCGGTTGCCGGGGTGCTTGGCACAGGCAAGGCGGCCACGAGATGCTCCAGGAAGCGAAAAAGGAAGCAGACTGGTTATCCCCACCAGTCGAAGGAAGAAGACTCTCCGGGCTGGAGATCTCCTCTGTCGTTGGGAAAAGTGGTGAGACGGTTCAGCAGGGCTTCACCGGCGGTGTCATCGTAGCAGGTCGGCTCAGCTTCTCCCTCGTCGGATTCTTAGGTCCTGTGGCGACTTCTGAAGTTCCAGTCCCCAAAGCCCTGCTTTTATGCAGAAAACCCCCATTCACTCAGCCTAGATGTCACTCAAACATGCTAACTGGTGAGCTGGCCGGCTCACCACTTGGGCCAATCAGGACGGAGTGCGACTTGAGTTGCCTAGGCAACTCAGTCCAGGGTGCCTAAATCCCCCTCCACCCCTCCCAAGTACCCCAGACAGAGCGGCACCACTTTGGAGGGCTTCTGTGGAGAAGCCCACCAAAAAGTGGAACAAAGAGCTCAACTTGGGTTGGAGTCACAGAAGCGAACACAAAAGCCATTTTAGAACCGAGTTCTGGCAAAAAATACCAACCGGAGAATTAATATTAAATAAATAAAACGGCGGTATGGTCGAGGCTATAGGAATTAAATAAATAAAGTTGGTAGCCTCGAACAATGGGAAATCCCATAGGGATATATTCGCGGTTGAATATAAAAAGTAGTATCCACTGCCACCAGCCAAAACTCGATCAGGGGGGACGGAGACGTGCCCCCTCGACTAACAGACCCTGGGGTAATCGAATTGCCCCGGCCAGTACGTCCACAATATGATGGTTTGTACTGGTTCTGTTCAGAATTTGAGACTAGTAAAGTCAATGGTGACTTTACATGCCCTGGGAGACAGTAGTCAGTCCCAGGGTATGGAGTCTATACTGGGGGTCACTATGACACCCCTGTGTTACTGCACTGAGGGTGCTGTGTAACACACATCACAAAAACACATGAAGCCCTATGGAGTAAAAGACCTCATAGCCCATTAAACACATCTAGAGTCAAAGAGACACACTCAAATCATGTCCAAGAGTGAGGGTAAAAGAGTCTCACTCGTGGCAGGAGAAAAAAATAAACCCCAAAAATCCAGCAAAGCTGCTGGGGGACTTACTAGGTTAGGAAATTCAGCCTAAACAGCGAATTCTCCCTAACACTCCGCCATTCTTTCAGATGCTGTGAGATCCTGCCTCCCACTGGGGTCTTGTGAGTCAATACCTCAGAGTGGTTTTGCGGCAGCTCCAGCAGCGGCTGAAGGGACAGATGCTGCTGCTGGGACAGATCTAGCGCCTCTTCCTCGCCCCCGAGGACATTTCCTTTGTCCCCTTTGATTGGCCTGTCCCCTTCCTCTCCTAAATGAGGAGTAAAAACGAAAGGGATGACCCATCCAGGAAGATGAGCCTGTGTAAGGGCGTTGCTGAGGTTGTCGTATAGCGACACTAAGTGACTTTGCCGCTGCTTTGGAGGTCTGCATCTTCTCCAAACTTTCATCCGCCTTGCTGCCAAACAACCTCGAGCCATCAAATGGCATGTTAAGGAGTCTAAATTGAACATCTGGTGCAAAACCTGACTTCCTTGGCCACACAAATCTGCATAGCACTGCGCTAGACGCCATGGACCTGCTGATACTGTCAGCAGTGTCCAAACCTGCTTGAAGGCATTCTCCCGAAGCCTCCTTACTATCCTTAATTATGGATAGGAAACCATCACGTTCCTCTCCTTCCGGGATGTGTTGAGCTGCCGCTGACATGCAGTCCCACAGAGTATAATTAAATCTAGCCAATGTACAAGATACATTGGTAGACTTCAGAGCCATGCTCCCTGATGTAAAGATCTTTTTCGACCAAGTATCTATTTTCTTGTCATCCCTATCAGGGGGAATAGTGGGGTTCTATTTTCTTGTCATCCCTATCAGGGGGAATAGTGGGGTATGCAGCATTTTGTGGCTGCCTGAACTACCAGACTCTCAGGAGAAGGATGTTTACTCAAATACTCTGGGTCAGAGTTACAAGGTCTGTATTTTGCCACTTTTATTTTATTTACTGCTGGACTAGATTCCGGTCTTTCCCAAGCAGCATTTACTCTCCTTTGCAGGGCAATATGAAAAGGAAGTATGGGGTCTGGTTGAGGACCGCCTGACAAAATATCTGTCATGTCATCATCCTGGTATACAGGTGCATTATTACCCCACCCCATAAACTCTGTTACTCTATTCATGAGTTTTCTGTAACCCAGATCAGCATGTTCTGCTGGATCTGGTCTCTCAAATTCATATTCAGGAGATGTGTCTATTCCACTTGCAGACTGTAAACATTCATACAAATCCTGCATTTTTGATTGAGGATTTATTAATTCCTCTGGAACATCTCTTGTCCCATATTTTACCCCTGCTGATGTAACCTCAGGTTCATCTTGTTCTTCATATTCTTCATTTTCTGATGACATTTCTCCATATACAGATGACATAGGGCCTCATTACACGGATGGCGGTAAGGATTTACCGGTACCGGTATTTTACCGGTACCGGTAAATCCTCACCGCCTTACTACGAGGTCCCTTTGCGGGTTGGGGAATTTAACGCCTACTTTTTGAAGGCGTTAAAAACCAACCCGCAAAGGGACCCAGGGAGCTAATTACGGTACCGCAATTTGCGGTACCGTAATTAGCGCCTTCCCCATTCCCATTATGCCCTATGGGGCAAAAATGGGAATGGGGAAGGGCAATGGTGGAAGGGGGAATTACCACCCCGCCGACCTTGGAATGGGGCGGTAATTCCCCTTTCCACCAAGGCGGTGCCGTTTTTTTCCCGGCATAAACCATGGCGCTAATAGCGCCATGGTTCTCCGCCATCCGTGTAATGAGGCCCATAGTATGGAAAAAATCATCTGTTTTCAGGTTGAAATATTTTTTCAGGAATATGTTTCAACCGTGGTGTCGACGTCGACAGAAGCGTCGATGGCGTCGAAGTCGTGGCCGTTACCTTCGATGTTGTCGAGGTATTCTTCGATGTTTTCGAAGGCACTACAAATGGCGTCGATGGAATCTTCGAGGCAGTCGATGTTGTCGAAGTAGTCTTCGAAACACTCGACGCCGTCGAAGAAATCTTCGAGGTCGTCGATAAAATATTCGACGTGACTTTTTTCTGTTGGGTCGTCAACCCTTTATACTCGACAGTCTTCGACAGAGGCTTCGAAGATGTTTTCGTCGAAGTCTTTAATGACTTATCGACGTCGAAAGTCTTTTTCGTAGAGTCTGTCTTTTTAGGTGTCTGGGAAGAGTCCCTAGAAGACACCCTCGACAATTTCTTGTCGGACTTCTTAGTTTTAGACCTTCCTCTGTCACTTTGTGACTAGAGACATGACCTTCAACAGACATTTTTGAGGGGGCCTGGGCCGCGTTCTCAAAAATGTTCATCATGGACTCTCTAAATGCTTCCCACTTATTAGGGGAGTCGTGTTTAGTTCGACAAGTAATAACTTTCTCCGAAGTCGAGAAAGAAGAAGAAGAGGGAGATCGGTGTCGTCTCTTTTTCGCCTTTTTGGACGAAGAAGAAGAGGACTTCCTTGATCTACTCCTCGATCGTGATTTTATATGGTGTTTTGCCGAAGACTCAGCCGAGTCTTTCTTCCCTCTCGAAGAAAACTTTGAGGATTCCTCCCCCACCGCCAGTTTACCTCATCTTTCTTTCAATGCCTTGTGGGTCATGGATTGGCACGAACCGCAGTCATCGATCCGATGTTCGGACCCGAGACACCAGAGGCAGTTACGGTGAGGGTCGGTCAGCGACATTTTTCTGCCGCACCTTAGACACTTCTTAAACCCCGTTTTCGGAGTAGATGGGTTCGAGGAAGACGACATAATCGCTTAAGACTGAAGCGCCGTTTTATTTCGATCCGAAGCGAAGCTAACGGAAAAACGGAACTGAGGGCAACGGGCACGCTCGAGGCATTTATACTACGGATGACTTCGACACTCGACGGATGCCGCCGAGGGACATCGACGCCGTCGCCTCGAGTGGAGCGCCCTCTGGTGGAGAGAGAGAAAAAATTTCCGAAGCAGCAAAGCTGAAGGTAAGGATATATCTAAGATGAGGAATACGTGGGAGGACACAATCCATTCGAATGTTCGGCTCGTCAGACTTGTATCACATACGGCACAAAACCTGCATGCAAAGTGACCCATAACGGATTGAGTTGTTAAGTTCCAGCAATCTTCCAGGGTATTGATCCGTGTTGGATCTGCTTTTAAGCGGGAGTGGACCAGCTTGTTCCTTATGTTCTGGCCCCATTTCAAAGCAAACAAAGGTGGTTTGGAAGTGCAGCCAGTGCTGCATATCAAATACCAATGTTTTTTAATCCGATTTTTAAGCCTTACAGTATCGGGTGAAAAAGTAGTAATGCACACAAGTCGATCCGTACTAGGAGTTTTGTCCCGTTTAGAGACAGCAACTCATGGTCCATGAAGAAGGCACTTTTCGCAGATTTCTTTAAGCAGTTTAAACAGGTAACCCCTGTTTTGAAGTAGGGATAAAAGGTAATTGTCATGCATTGTAAAATCATCTTTAAAAGTGCAGTTATGTTGCACCCTGAGGAGTTGACTGTAGGGTAAATGTTCCCGTAAACACTGCAGATGTTGACTGTTAAAGAGCAAACAGGTGTTTCTATGAGTTTCTTTACGAAATAAGACTGAGTATAGACTGCCATAGTCATGTTTAACTAGTAAATCCAAGATGGGGAACCTGGTCACAACTCCACTGATGGGTAAATTGGAGATTAGGGTTGCAGGTATTCAACCAATCTATAAACTCTAGTAGCTAAGTCACCATGCCAGATGAACAAAATGTCGTCTGAACAAAATGTTGTCGATATAACGTTTCCAATCGATGACATGTAGCTCAAAGGGATTGTTGTTAAAGACTTGATTGTTTTCAAAATCTGCCATATAGAGGCAGTGAAAGGCTGAAGCCCGTAGACTGCACTAGTTCTGGAATTGCGTGACCATTTGACCAGTACTGGTGACTCTCTCTTCAGGAGGAAAAGCCTTTCCCATCCGAGTATCCAGGACTGCTCTGATAAACTTGAGCTTCTATGCTGGTGTCATGTGTGACTTCTGAAATATTACGGAAAAGCCCAAACTGTGCCTCAGTGAGAAAGTATCCACAGATGTCTTGAAACCTGCTCTGCGGATCGACCTTGGATGAGCCAATTGTCTAGGTACAGGGAGCCGAAGACCTGGAATATCCTGTGGTCCGCCAACCCTGTTACCATCATCTTGGCGAAGACCGAGGGTGCGGCAGTCAAGCCAAAGGGGAGCACTTTGAAATGGTAATGAGTGCCCTAATGACATATCTCAGGAAGCGCCTGTGCTTCTGATGGATTGGTGCATGAAAATAGGTGCCCTGCTGGTCCAACGACACCAACCAGTCATGAGATTAAAGAGCCTGGAGAATCTCTTGTAGTGCCACCATCCTGAATCTGTCCGTCCTCTAGAATTTGTTCAAGGCATTGAGGTCAAGGATGGGAAAGAGCCCTCCTCCTATTTTGAGCACCAAGAAGAACCAGCACATCCCTCTCTCCCGGTCTGAAACTTCCTCCACTGCTCCCTTTAGCAACAGAAAAAGGGAGACCAGTATTCTGTCTGGGGGTCTCCTAAAAAATGGCAGAAAATATCTTTGTTCTACCAGCCATAGAACCCAGATGTCAGTTTATGTTTATTGAATTTTTATAGCGCTTTAAGCCAAAGCGCTTTACAATATAACAACAGGTACAAAGTGAGAGAAACATATTTACAAACATGAACAAGTCGTTAGAACAATAAGTAGAACTATTTACAAGAGGGGGGTGGGGGGACGGTAGAGGAGGGGGTAGGTGGAACAAGTTACTTACCTGTAACTGTTGTTCTCCAGCATGGGTCTGGCATGGATTCACATGCTCATGAATATTCCCCGTCGTCAGGCTGGGAATCCTCGGTAAAGAAAAAAAACAGTATCAGTTTCGTTTCTGATCTGTCTTTCGTAGTAATAACCAATCACTGGTCTCTGCGTCATACTGACCACAGCCAATGACTGCCCTCTACCTAAGCACCGCCTCTGGCAGCCATCTTCAGATTTGGAAGCACGTGAAGTGGCAGTATGACCAAGTGAAGAGCCGCAGAGGGGTAGGCGGGAGGGTTCGCATGTGAATCCATGCCAGACCCATGCTGGAGAACAACAGTTACAGGTAAGTAACTTGTTCCTTCTCCAGCATGGGGTCTGGCATGGATTCACATGCTCATGAATAAAGAATACATAGCAGTACACACATGCACAACCACGTGAGGTGGCAAAGGCTCAACATTAAGCATTACATCAAACTCAACATTAAGCATCTTACCTCCTCACCAGGCTCACCTCAGGCGAACAGGTTGCGCAGCACTGCTTGGCCGACCCTGGACTCCTCCCTGGAATCCCGATCGACGCAGTAGAATTTCGTGAAGGTGTGCGTCGACCTCCACGTAGCAGCCCTACATATGTCCAGCAGGGGCACACCAGAAAGGAACGCCGTGGTAGCTGCGATCGCTCTGGTGGAATGGGCTCTCGGACGGCCAGGCAGCGGTCGGTTTGCCAACCGATGACAGTACATGATACAGCCGGAGAGCCATCTGGAAATGGAAGCCTTCGAGAGAGCCTTCCCCTGATTGACAGGTCCAAAGTTCACAAAGAGTTGTGACGTCTTCCGAAAACACTTCGTGCGGTCCACGTAGAATTTCAGCGCTCTAGCCACATCCAGCGAGTGCAAAGTCCTCTCAGCCGGCGACGAAGGCGACGGGAAGAACACAGGCAACACCAAGGGTTCGTTGAGATGGAAGTCCGACGGTACCTTGGGCATGAAGGAGGGGTGCGTCCTGAGCACTACCCTCGTGTCGTGAAAAGTCAAGTACGGGGGCTTGCAGGAAAGGGCCTGGATCTCTCCCACCCGTCGTGCGGAGGTGATGGCCACAAGAAACGCTGTTTTCCACGACAGAAACTTCAACGGGGCCGAGTGCAGAGGCTCGAACGGAGGTCCCATGAGCTTGGTCAGCACCACGTTGAGCTCCCACGCCGGGGCCGGAGCCTTCACCGGCGGGAACGATCTGAACAGTCCCTTCATGAACTCTTTCACCAGACGATGAGACCACAAGGACGTCCGCCCCGTGGTTCTGGTGTATCGGGAGATCGCAGCAAGATGAATCTTTATGGACGCGTGTGCCAGTCCAGCTTTGGCCAGCATCAGCAGGTACGGCAGTACCTGGGGAGCCGTAATCCGTAGAGGGTTAATCTTCTGTGCGTGGCACCAGACAGAGAACCTCTTCCATTTGTGTCCGTAGCATTTAAGAGTCGAGGACGCCCTGGCCTTTGCAAGAACCTCTCTGCAGTCGGCCGGTATGTCGTATCCTCCAAACTCTAGCGCTGCAGGAGCCAGGCCTGCAAGTTCAGCGATTTCGGGTCGTGGTGGAGGATGGCGCCTCCTTCCCTGGAGAGTAGATCCGCGTCCACCGGCAGCTTGATTGGCGGGGACGCTGACAAGTCCAGAAGGTCCGGGAACCATATCTGCCTCGGCCACGCAGGTGCGACGAGGATCATCCTGCACCCTGACCTCTTGAGCTGGTTGACGAGCCGGATTAGCAGTGGCAAAGGAGGGAACGCGTAGAGGAACAGGCCCTCCCAGGGGAACGAGAAAGCATCGCCCATGCTCCTCGCCTGGGGAAACCTGCTGGCGAACCTCCGGCACTTGGAGTTCGTCGCCGTCGCGAACAGGTCGATCTGGGGTGTGCCCCACCGTCGGAAGAGGCGAACCACTAGATCCTGCCGTAGTTCCCACTCGTGGCACGAGCGCAGCTCCCTGCTGAGTGAGTCGGCGATGGTGTTTTTTATCCCTGCCAGATGAAACGGCACCAGAAACATCCTTTGGGCGACGGCCCAATGCCACAGGTCGTGCGCCTCCTTGGACAGTGCTGGGGACCTGGTTCCGCCCTGTTTCCTGATGTAAAACATGGCGGTGGTGTTGTCGGTGAAGATCCTCACCACCTTGCCCTTGAGGGACGGAAGGAAGGACCTGAGGGCCCAGAACACTGCACGGAGCTCCAGGACGTTGATATGGAGGGACTTCTCCGTCGGGAGCCAAAGGCCTCTCGCGTGCAGATTTTCGGTGTGCGCTCCCCACCCTTCCAGGGAGGCATCCGTGGTCACTGTCTCCTGGTGGTCTGGGGTCTGGAAGTCCATGCCCGCCGTCAGATGCGCGCGGGTGCCCCACCACCGGACCGCTTGGCGGAAACTCTCGTCGAGTGTGATCCTCTCCTCGAAGCCGCCCGTCGTTTGGATCCAGCGCGCGTCCAGGAACTCCTGCAACGGGCGCATCCGGAGCCTGCACATGGGAATGAGGTAGATGCAAGAAGACATCATTCCGAGGAGGGACTTGATGGACCTCACCTTGGCCGCGTCGGAAACCAACATCCGCTGTACCTTGCCCAGGATGGACCTGGTCCTTTCCTCCGACGGGGAGGCCAGAAGAGACACTGTGTCGAGCTTCGCTCCCAGAAACAGTGCGTTTTGCGCGGGTACCAGGTGGGACTTGGCGTAGTTCACGGAGAATCCCAGGTCCGTGAGAAGTTGGACGGTCCTTGCCGTGTGCTCCACGGCGAGCTCCCTCGTCTTGGCTCGGATGAGCCAGCCTCCAGGTAGGGGTAGACGTGGATCCCCTCGCGGCGCAGCTGCGCCGCCACCGGTGCAAGGCACTTGGTGAATACCCTGGGTGCCGACCGTAGTCCGAAGGGGAGGGCTTTGAACTGGTAGTGACGCCCTTGGACCACAAACCTGAGGAATTTTCGGTGCCCCTTTAGGATGGGAATATGGAAGTAGGCATCCTCCAAATCCAACGACGACAGGAAGTCTCCTTCCTCCAGCTGACCCAGGACGTGCTGGAGGGTGACCATCCGGAACTTCTGCGCCTTGATGAACTTGTTCAGACGTCGCAGGTCTAGGATGGGGCGCCATCCTCCCGTCTTCTTCTTCACGAGGAAGTATCTCGAGTAAACTCCGGAGCCCCGAAGCCTCTTTGGGACGAGTTCGATGGCGCCCTTCCTGAGCATCGCCTTTACCTCCAGGAGAAGCTGAGGGACGTGAAGCTCTTTCCTGGCCACGGGGGGGACGCGCGGGCACCTTCTTTGAAACTCGAGCGCGTGGCCCCGGGCTAAGGCGTCCAGCACCCAACGGTCGGTGGAGATGGACTCCCACACGCTGACGAAGCTCGCCAGCCGGCCTCCCACCGGGGTGCTTCGGTGGGGGCCCGACCCCACGGCCGGTTCAATCCTGTTTCGACGAGGCTTTGCCGCCTTGACCTCCTTGGCGACAACGGCGGGGTCCGCCAGACCTGCCTCGTCCTCTGTAGGCCTCCTGAGACGACGAGCGGGCCGCTTGACGGTAGGTGGAGAAACCGCCGCCGGAACCTTTGGAGGCGCCCTTGCCTCCGCTGCTCCGAAAGGGCGTCCGTCGTTGCTGCAGAACCCCAAGGGCCCGGGCCGTCTCAGTGTCCGCTTTAATGGCCTGAAGGGAATCGTCCACTGTTTTCCCAAACAGGTTGTTCCCATCGAACGGCATGTCCAGGACTCTGGTCTGTACGTCTTGACGGAAGTCCGTAGCCTTGAGCCATCCACGCCGCCTAAGGCACACGCCGGTGCCCAACTGGCGAAACCCAGTGTCGGCGATGTCCGTCGCAATAGTGATGGCGTGGTCCGACGCCACCTCACCTTCCTGTAGGATCTCCAGGGCATCCGCCCTCTTGTCGTCCGGTAGGAAGTCCAGCAGGGGAGACAGTTTGTACCATAGCTCCCTGTCGTAGCGGGCCACGATAGCCAAGGCGTTGGCCGCTTTAATCGTCGTCGCTGCAGACGAGATGACCCTGCGTCCCATAGCGTCCAATTTCTTTCCCTCGCCGTCCGGTGGGGAAGTCGATGTGGAGGCCGCACCCCCCCCCCGCTTTCTTCCTGGCCGCCGCGGAGACGACGAAGTCCGGGGTAGGCTGCGCCCGGAGGCACAGGGGGGCCGCGTCCGGGACCCGGTACTTCTTCTCGTACCGGTCTCTTCTAGCTGGCGTCGTGGAAGGGTTCTTGTCGTCCAGTAGAGGCACCGCGAGGACCGTCTTCCTCTTGGCCTCGTGCCGTTGGTAAAGGAATCCTTCCTTTTTCTTCTCCTCAGGGCAGAGTTGGAAAAGCTCGGATGCCCTGGCGATCATGGAGTGGAACGATCCAATCTCGTCGGGCGGAGAAGCCCTGGTGGGAGGTGACGACGGTAGATCCTCGTCGTATACCTCGTCGTCCGTACCCGTCGCTGCCGTGTCAGTCCCCGTATCATCCCCTCGGGTGGACGGGGAGGAGGGCTGGATGGGGCGCGACGGCTGAAAAGGAGGTGGAGGGTGAATCCTTCTTTTCTTGGGCGGGGGAACACCAGAAGGTCCCGGTTCAGGATCCCCCGACGGGAGAGGTTCCTCCGTCGGCAACGGTAGTCTCGTCCTTATCTCTGAGCATAAGGACTGTATAGCCAACAAAATGGCCGCCGAGTTGTCTTGCGGCGCTGGCAGAGGGGAATCCGACGGGCGATCAGGGGCCCCGTCGGCACCCTCGACGATGTCGTCGTCACCTGCGTCGGGATCCATCCCGACGGGCCGGTCTTCTTCCACGCCAAGGCCGTGGCTTAAGACCTCGATCAGCTCTTCCTCCGAGGTTGAAGCCGAATCTACGACGACGCCCTGCCCCCCCTTTTTCTTCCCCGCCGGGGATTTCACGGGGGTCCTATCGATGGGCACAAAAGAGGACTCCCTCCGAGGTGGCAGGGAGACTCTGAGCCCCGAGGTCGCCACCACTGGTGTAGCCTCCACAGGCTGAGCCAGGGCCGCCGCAACAGTTTCGATAGAGGGCTTGGCCGGATGGATTAAGGCCTTCACCACCTTAGGTGCGCTCACCGCCTTATCCTTGAGGGGGGGGACACTGCCTCGCTCCCCCTCCGATGGGGCCTTCGAGCTCGACTGGGGCCTCTCCAGGAGCTTCGCCGGGTGCTCGCCCTTCCTCTTACCCGACCCAGAGCGTTGGCTCGTGGCTGAAGGTGCCGGGGAGGGTGCGCCCTGCCTGGCGCCCGTAGAGCCCGACCGTTCGGCGCTCCCGGTGCCAGCGGACTCGCGGTGCTTGGCCTTGTGTTGGACCCCCGTCGCCGGGGCGTCCTCAAAGGTCTTAGAAGACCGCTCGGATTTCTTCCTCTTCTTCTCGCCTGACGGGCTCTTCCCTTCCAGCCAGTTGGCGAGACGTTGATGGCGGTCCTTCATGGTCCGCTCCGACATATTGCCGCAAAACGCACAGTCCTTCTCCACGTGCGTCTTGTCCTCATGTAAGCAGTAGAGACAAAAGGAGTGTTCGTCCTCCTTAAAGAAGTTCTGCAGCTGGCATCCAGGGCAGACCCTGAACAGCTTTCCGGGCGTCGAGCTTCCCTTCTCCTGGGCCATGTCCGGGCCTGAGAAGCTTCTGGAGTCCTCCAAAAGCATAGCTCGACGAAATCTTCACCCTTGAGGGGCGCAGACGAATCCGACACGGGTCCCCGTTGATCGGATGGAGAGTCGGTGGAGCTTGAGGCTCTTTTGACCGACAAAAACGAAGTTTTTGAGAAAAAACGTGAAAAAATAGCACTAACACTCGAGAGCAATAGCACGAGGATCCCAACACATGAACGTGCGGTAAAAATCTGAAGATGGCTGCCAGAGGCGGTGCTTAGGTAGAGGGCAGTCATTGGCTGTGGTCAGTATGACGCAGAGACCAGTGATTGGTTATTACTACGAAAGACAGATCAGAAACGAAACTGATACTAGTTTTTTTCTTTACCGAGGATTCCCAGCCTGACGACGGGGAATATTCATGAGCATGTGAATCCATGCCAGACCCCATGCTGGAGAAGAAGGGAGTTACGATGTAGAATTTGAGGTAGGGGGAGGGAAAGGGAGGAGGTAGGGGAAGGGAAGGGGGAGTGATCTGGTGTCCTCATTACCCTTAAGTAGTATTTGTTACCAATTTAAGGTCGGAGGGGAAGGAGAGAGGATGGGGGGAAAGGAGGGAGGGCAAGGGTAGGAGGGGAGGGGTAGGGAAGGAAGTCAGGGGGGGAGTGAAGAAGATGGGCTTTCAGGGAGTGGCGGAAGGATGAGTAGGTAGGGGTGGAGCAGATGGAGAGCGGGTGGGAGTTCCAGTGTAGGGGGGCCAAGAGTTGGAAGGAGCGGAAGCATGAGGAGGCACATGGGGCTGGGGGTACAGTGAGGAGGTAGAGATTTGCTGAGCGGGAGGAGGAGTAAAATGAGAGGAGGGAGGAAAGGTAGTGGGTCGCCAGGTCATGGAGAGATTTGAAGACAAGATAGAGGAATTGAAATTTCAGTTGTGAGAGGAAGGGAAGCCAGTCAAGTTGAGAGAGACAGGAAGAGATAGAGTCTCGAGGGCCGAGGACACATACAATACGGATTGAGGAGTGGTAGATGGATCTTAGGGGAGTTAGTTGAGAGACAGGGAGTACAAAGAGGAGAGAGGAGCAGTAGAAGAGGCGGGAGAAAATAAGGGAGGAGATTAGGAGTTTGGAAGCATGGAATGTGAGAGAGGACCGGATCTTGTGGATGTTATAGAGGTGGTGACGACAAGCTCGAGAGGTTAGTGAGATGTGGTTGGAGAAGGAGAGAGAGGAGTCGAGGTGGAGGCCGAGATTGCGTGCATGGGAAGATATGGGGAGGTTGGAAGGTGGAAAGTGGATGAAGGGAGGGGGAGAAGGGGAGAGAGTGTTAGGAGGGAAGAAAAGCACCTGAGTCTTGTCAGTATTGAGGGAAAGAAAGTGGGATGACATCCAATCTTTTATGGCCGTGAGGCAGGAAGAAAGAGTGAGGTGGAGGTCAGATGTGAATGAAGAGAAGGAAAGAAAGAGTTGGGTGTCATCAGCGTAGAAGTGGTGTGAAATGCCGAAAGAAGAGATGACTGGGGAGAGAAGGGAGGCATAGAGAGAGAAAAGAAAGGGTCCCAGCACGGAGCCCTTGGGGGACGCCATAGTTCAGGGGGAGGCTGGAGGAGGTGCGGCCGCCCCAGGAGACAGTGAAGGATCGATTGGAGAGGTAAGAGGTGAGCCAGGAGAGAACAGAGTCTTTGAAGCCGAAGGAGGACAGAGTGCCAAGAAGTAAGGGGTGATCTACGGTATCAAAAGCTGCAGAAAGCTCAAGGAGGATGAGAATTGAAGATTGCTTAGCGTAGCGAGCAGTGAGGAGAGAGTTGAGGACAAAGGTGAGGGCTGTCTCAGTGGAGTGTTTAGGGCGGAAACCAGATTGAGAGGTGGGGAGGAGGGAGTGGGATGAGACGAAAGCAGAAAGTTGAGAGTAGGCAACGCGCTCGAGGAGCTTAGAGATAAAGGGGAGAAGGGAGATTGGCCGGAAGTTGGAGGCAAGAAGAGGGTTAGCAGAAGGTTTCTTCAGGATAGGGATTATGGTAGCATGTTTGAAAGCTGAAGGAAAGGTGGCGGAGGAGAGACAGATGTTGAAGAAGGTGGTTAGGTAGGGAATAAGGAGGGGGTACATTTTGGGGATGAGGGAGGTGGGGATGGGGCCAGAGGGGGCAGCAGTAGGGTGAGTTTTGGACAGGAGGTGTGAGACACATGCAGGGGTGATAGGAGAAAAGGTGGACAAGTTGGCAGAGCTGGAAGAAGGGGAGGAGGGAGGAAGAAGAGGAGAGGATGTTCTGGCGAAGGGAGAGGATTTTGGATGAGAAGAAGTTGGCAAAGTCAGAGGGAGAGAGGGGAGAGTTTGTGGAAGGATCGGAAGTGGGAGGGGAGAGAAGCCGAGAGAGGGTCTGGAAGATACGGTGAGGATGAGAGGCTTGTGAGTGGAGGAGGCTAGAGTAGTAGGAGCGTTTGGCAGATGAGAGGCAAGAGTCGTAGAGAGAGTGATATGAGAAATAAGAGGATTGATTAGTCAGAGAAGGGGATTTGATCCAGCGTCTTTCGAGGCGTCTGAGGAGGCGACGCATGGACAGAAGGTGTGAAGAGAGCCAGGGTTGGGAAGGTTTGTGAGGAGGGGAGAAGGGCCCTTGCCACCTCAGTGAACAAATAGCTTATTGGCTGGTGCAGCCTTCCCCCGGAAATATTTTGCCGACAGGGTTTTGCTCACGGAGATTCTGCAAAGGAAATCTCTGAGCAAAATACACTTAGCACAACAGTGAGGCTGGCATTTACATAACGTCACCCTCTCTGGTGTGCAGGATGTATTTTGCTCACAGAGAGTCTCCAAGGATTTCCTTTGCAGACAGTCTGTCAGCAAAAAACGGATGGGGTAGGCTCCAGCCGCCAATAAGTTATCTGCTTATTGGCGGATGGAACCTTCTCCCGCCAGTATTTTGCTGACAAGGTTTTGCCAACATAGAGTCTGCAAAGGAAATTCTTGGGAGACTCTCCATGAGCAAAATACACTCTATACACCATTGAGGGTGGCGTTTACATAACAACACTATCTATGGTGTACAGAATGCATTTCCATAAGGTGCCACCAGCAGTACAATGTTGGAGGCACCGTATGTAGATGGCACAGCATTTTCCTATTGATAGATGAACATTTTCTGATTGGTTTACTTATCATGCTTACTTTATTATAAATGGGCAGTAAAAAATGTCATACCACAGTAAGAAATGGCTACACTAGCTGCACCAAATTGTCAGCCTACCCACTTTAAAACACATATCATGATTGCATTATCATGGATGGATGCCCATTAAAAACCCATAATAGTGCATCCCCAACCCTCAGAATCATCTACGGTGCGACTGGCTGGCCCAGTATAAACACATGAGCACCCACATTCACACAGCTTTCACTCGCTCCTTCATTTACACACTCCATTCACTCGCTCATTCACATGCACACCAAGCCACCAATACATCATACACACACTGAATAATACGTAAAATAACCGTACACGTATGCACACATACATACAAGTATACATCATACACAAGAAACACCTCGCTCGCACGAACACACACACTTAGAAAAAATATTTTCTTTTTACCTGCTGTTTCCCGGCGGCAAGGGACTCTGCTTTAAAAAGGCCCCCCGCTCCTGCACTCCATGACAAAAGGAACCGGGAAGCAAGGAGAGCTTCCTTGTTCCTGTCATGCGCAGTAGAGGCGGAGTGCCTCCATCCTGCTGGCATTGTGCCTTCAGAAAGAAATCATTTCTTGAACTTGACAGGCAACTCAGGACATGGTGCAGCAGGCCCCCGTGCTTTGGGGCGGATACCCCCACTACGTCACAGTCCTGAGGCCGACAATCACTTTTCAGAATTGGGCATTCAAGTGCGTGTACAATGCTTTTTGCTAAACCTCAACTCAATATCTGCTGCTTAAATTCCTCAGTCGACGCCCCCTTCCGTGGGTAAGATTTACCCCTTTCTTCAGACAAATCCGAATCATACCTATGTTTCTTTTCCTTCATGTGCGAAGAGGAGGAAGACGAATGATGTGACTCATTGTGAGAGTGAGACCTCTTTTCAGGACTTTTATGTCGCCTGTCTTCCCTTTCGTCCTTCTTCTTGGGGATGTGCTCTTCGGTGTCAGCCCCTGAGGATTTGGTGGCCGACCGAGCTGGCAACTTTGAAGGGGGTCTGCTGAGTGACAGTTTGGCTGACCGTTTCATCAACCCCTTGGGTTCCAACCCCTAGAAACCACACACAAAGGCTGTGCGGACCGGTGATAGAAATTATGGAGCTGCAGTCTCGGCAGCACTTGAATCGTGAAGGCTTTGGCCCGACATACTTACGCAGAGTCGGCTCCCAAGGATTTGGTGGCCGACTGAGCCAGCAACTTCAAAGGGGGTCTGCCAAGCACAAGTTTGGCTGAGCGTTCCCCTAAAGGCCTTCGGGTTCAAAGACTGACACGAGCCGAACTGCTCCGTGACATGTTCAACCCATAGACACCACACACAAATTATGTGCAGGTCCGTGATGGACGTTTTGGAGCTGCAGTCTTGGCAGACTTTGAATCTCAAATGCTTGGGCCTCAACATACTGACACAGTGAAAACGTGTTCTTACAGCGTGTACCGAACAGCCTGCGGAGCATGCAGAAAAAGGGAAATGAGGTGTGGGGGCGTACTGCATGCTATAAGTAAGGGTGCCGACATCACATCTGAAGCTGAGGAGTGCTGGAGTCGGGCACAGTGGAGTTGAGGAATTGGCATTGAGCCTCACTGTAAAGGCCATAGAGAGGCGTTCTGTCTACAAGTCTTGGTTGAAGCCCAGCTCCAAAGTAACACTCACTACAGAGACAGCCAATAAGCTCTTGTTAGGTGTTGAGAACGGTGAGGTGGTATTTTCCACCATACCCTAGTTACACAACAATGTCGTCAAGGAAGCTACAAATATCAGACATAGGGATTTTGCTGAAATACTGGGAATGATGGGGTGGGACCACAGGAAGCCACAAGAGGAAATGTGGAGTTATTTGTTTTGATTAACCTGCACCTATTGATCACATCTGTTCTATTATGCTATGACCCAGGAAGAGAGCAGGGCTTGGGCTTGACAAGAACATAAGAACATTTAATTTGAACCCTTTTCAACCTCATCGAGAGACACTAACTTTTCAGTTTATCCCAAGAACTGGCCGAATCCTGGTGAACTACTATGCCGACAAAGATTACGTTATTTTATGCACACTATTTTCCCTAAGAGAATTCATTTGCTTTTCCCTTGTACGATATCCTAATAAAAAAGTGTTAAGACCATTAATTTGAATGTGATTGACAATCCTAACCTGGCATGGCACAGACCATACAGACACATGGCTGAACAGTTCGAGGAAACAGAGTAATTTTAGTACATAACGATTCATAAGAACCTGGATTCCCCAGCCTCCCCAACTTTGAAACTAGAATCTCAACGGAATACTCCCCACCTGGAAATCAGGAAGTGCTGTCTCGTACTTGCTCCCCACAACTGTCCTGTGTTCCTGACTGGTCAAAATAACAGTCATGAAGTCAGCAGAACTAAACAACAACTTTGCCCTTCACAGGACATTCAACAAAAGAATGAGCAATAACTTAATTAAGGGAGATGGGTCTGCAATGAAAGGGGACAACTCACTCTTGTCCTAGGTGGCGGTCTGCCATTGTTGCAGCTACACTGGCTTGTAGATGTCAGAACATAATTTCAAGGATGCCTGATGACCTCCATTTTTATACTCTTAGTGGGGGAAGGGCTCCTCCGCCATACTTTTGGAATGTCG
This sequence comes from Ambystoma mexicanum, assembly GCF_040938575.1. NCBI lineage: Eukaryota > Metazoa > Chordata > Amphibia > Caudata > Ambystomatidae > Ambystoma > Ambystoma mexicanum. The sequence continues at coordinate 1,119,077,363 of NC_090923.1, read as the reverse complement.
TGGGCCTCGGAGTAACAATTTCAGAGGAGGGCTTTGATCCTCTGGTCCCTCTTCCAATGACGTCCTTCCTCTGGCAACATGCAGTGACCAGGGGTGCTCTCCACGTCTTCTGTGCTGTTTTTCGCCAGGCTATTCCCGCAATGCTGAACCTCTGGGTCAACGCTTTCTATGATAGGAACCTTTTAGTGGATATCTTCCAGCGAGTGCCATCCCCATGTGAGCTGTAAGGAACTCATGGTGGCAACAGTAAAGACAGACACAAGTGATCACAGTTCAAGGGTGTTTATAGAAGAATGAATGCAGGGTGGAAAAATGCCTAACCTAAATCTGAATCTAAGATGGGAGCAATCATCGACCATCAATATGAAAAATAAGGCAGTTCTAGTGGCGTTGTGTCAAATAAAAAGGCCTATACTAAAAGAAACCTATCGCCAAATCCTTACAACTAATTACAGAAAGAGTGTGGGATAGGGTTTCAATAAAGAAAGAAGTGTTCCCAAATCATAAATCAAGATGTGATTGCCAGGGGTCTCCCATCCCCACATTTTGAGCATGGGACAACGTGAATCTCCTGAGCACAGCACACTCTCAAGCTTTCCCAGCACGAGCCAACAGTTCCGTATCAGCTATCGGGTTCTTCGCTGGTTTTCTCTTTTCGGTAAAAGGTCACTTGCCTTCGAGGTCGGATGTATCTAACAAACTAACACAAAGTTCTGTTACACATAAACATTGGATGATAGCTTCACCCCTGGGCCCCCCTCTTCTGGGTGTAGACCCCTCATGAATTGTATTAAATAAAACAAATAGTCAGTTCCTTTTTCCACTGAGCTTTGGGTGATAACTTTCCACCCCTGGATCTCCCACTGCCGGGCTCGGACCCAAATGACAAGGGGAACAGTTCACTTCCCCTGGTCTTCCAATATTTCTTGTATTCAAGAATCGTAATGTCTTTTTAAACAATTCTTCAGGCTTCGCACCTAGGTCTCCCTCATCCGGGTGTAGACCTTTCACATTCGTATTCAACAACTCAACTGAACTATTCCCTTTTCAATCAACTTTGGCTGGTAACTTTCCACCCTGGATCTTCGGGCTTGGACCCCTTTCAGATATCAGCCTCCTTCTTCCGGGTTCACCATGGCTTTTCTTACTTTTACAAAACAGTTCACTGTGGACTACCCGCTGCCGGGTTCACTCCTGTCAACACACTGTTCATGGGGACTTCAGGCTTCACCCCTTTTCGTCAGCATCCCTCTGCCCGGTTCACTCTTGGCAACTTTTCACTTTAGCGGGATTCACTCCCCTTTACGTTCTCAAAGGTTTTCTATTTTGATGTGGGATTCACTTCCCTTGCTTTCTTAACAGTTTGCCGGTCAAAGACTTTCGACTGTATGGGGATTTTGCTAGACCTCCTCTATGACCACTTTCACCTGTCTTGGCGGCTCTCCTATGGCCTTCTGGTAAAAGTAGATTTATTCAGCACGGGAGCAACCAGCATTTCCCGAGTCAGCACCCACTTGGTGCCGGTCCCCTCAGCAGCTGCTTTTCCCTTTACTATTCACAGTTCTTTGAACTCGTCTCAATCTGCCACTTTGCAGGTTTCAGTCAACACAATTCGGTTTCTAATCGATTTTTCCTTCGACTCACTGGCTGTGATGAACCACTTGGCTTTCCTTGTCTCTGGAGTCAAGGCTGGAACCACGGTAGCAGGCGTCGCCCTCGCTTTAATAGGTAAAGGTGAGGGGATCTTATCTGACTCTCTACAATAACCTTATGAATTGGGTTTCAAAGGCTGTTTTGAGTTTTCCTTTTTTTTTTTTACTTTATTTACAAAACTATAAAATCACATTCATTAAAATTCACTCCATAAGACATTTAAAATTCCCGAAACCATCAAAACATTTTATAAAACAACTATCTACAATGCAATATATAACCATACATAGCCTCCAACCAAATTCTCAACATCCCCCAGTTACCACCCCCACCCCCTATTTACACAAGTACAACACCAAGTCTAATATAGCTGAAGAAATTTACCCCAGATTTTCTCAAATAAACCCATTTTCCCTTCTCTTCTGTAAAGTGTCCTCTCCATAGCCGCCAAGTCTTGCATCTCAGTCAACCATGTCTCAATATTCAGAGTCAATACCGACTTGCAGTTTCGCAAAACAATTTTCTTACTGATCATTGCCCCTCGGAACAACCACTTCTTCTGATTCTGAGTAAGATCCTCCAGAGACTCATCATCCCCCAATATCACCATTTTGAAATCCAAAGCAGGTAAACCCTCAATCACCTCATCACACACCCGACCAACCTCACCCCAGAACAACCTCACCAACCTGCAGTCCCACAGCACGTCCTCCAACGTACCTGTCACATGAATACACCTCCAACAATCCGAGCCCTCCGACATCCCCCTACTCACCATTCTCTCCGGTGTCCAAAAAACCTGATTAAGAATCTTTATCTGACTCGACCTCTCTATAAGCCCTAAAGAACACAATTTAACATTTTTACACATCCGTCGCCACAAGACTTCAGAAATATCCAAACCAATTCTCCTACCTCACTCCTCACTTAGCAAGTCATTACCATTGTAATGCGACACAATCTCTTTATATACTCGACTGGCCAGGCCACCTTCCCTCCCAATTGTCTTTCTAGTAAACAAACTCAAATCAATTCTCCGGTCAAAGTCCACAATCCCAATCGCCCGTTTTAGCTTCACATAATCAGAGATCCTAAAGTTCTCTATGTCAAATTGTAGTAGCAATTCTCTCGCTGTCATCCAAATACCGTTTTTAAACAGATCAGCCACCCACCGCACTCCACCCAAAAAACTACATTACTATTAATCCTAATAGCAGGATTTAACCATAATGACGCTCCAGGTTCTCTAAACGCGTCCACACCCATAAATTCTCATATACTTTTCCATGAGCTCCTCAAGTTCTCAATCAGCGGGTCCTTTCCATAACTCCTTTTTGAAACGGAAGTCAAGACAGCTTGTGGAGTCAACGGTCCAACAAAGCTAGTCTCCGCCTCCACCCACACATTCTGTAATTCATCCGCAAACGGAACTAGAAAATCAGACATAAAAGCCAAGTGATAGGCCCTGAAATTAGGAACCCCTAAACTGCCCTCATTTAGTGGCAGTTGTAATTTCCCCAACTTTAATTTCGGAGGCTTCCTATCCCACAAGAGTTCTTGAAGCATCCTGTCCAAATCCTTCCAAAAAGATGACGGCAACACCAAAGGAAGCATACCCAAAACATAATTAATTTTTGGGGCCGAGATCATCTTCAGGGCGTACACCTTGCCCCAAAGCGAGAGATTCAACAAACTTCATCTGTCCAGCTCAATCCTCAACCCACTGCATAGAGATTTCATATTTTCCAAAATCAAATCTCTAATCACGGGAGTCAACCATACCCCCAAGTACAGCATCTTATCAGGACACCACCGAAATCCCAGGTCCACCATAAATTTCCTGTCCACAGAATGTGTTAAAGGCATAACCTCCGATTTAGTCCAATTGATCTTGAATCCTGAGCAACACTGAAAATCAGCCATTATCTCCATAAGCGCCGGTACAGACCTTTCCAGATCATCCAGAGCTAACAACATGTCATCCGCAAACAGCCAGATCTTTTGTTTCAAACCCCAGCTTGTTAGTACCACCACCTCATCCGCCGCCCTAATAGCCTCAGCCAACGGTTCTATGGCAATCACAAACAATAGCAGCGACAAAGGACACCCTTGTCTAGTCCCTCTCTCCAGCCCAAACTTCCCAGATCGCAGACAATTAGTGTTAACCTCAGCCGTCGGAGCCGCATACAACAGGCTAATCTAAGAAACAAACTTCCCGCCGAAACCCATCCTGGACAAAACAGAAAAGAGAAAGACCCAATTCATTCTGTCGAAAGCTTTCTCAGCATTCAACGACAACATAGCACAATCTCCCTGACGATGCACTGATTTGGAAATGGCATTTACAATGTTCCTAATGTTACTAGAGGTCTTCCTTCCTTTTAAAAAGACTGATTGGTTAACATGAATCAGTGTCGGGAGCACATTTTCAATCCGAATCGCCAGTAGTTTTGTCAGAATTTTCTTATCAACATTTATTTCTTATGAGTTTTGAGTTTTCCCAATCCCAGACTGGAGAGTTTTCAGAGTCATGACTTTCCTGACAGGACTTCTGGGGCAGAAAGTCTCTGAAGGGGGGTGGAGATTCCCGTAAGAGAGTAGAGAAGATGGGGAAGTCTTGACCCAGAATAATTTCCTCAGGGGGTCCTGGAATTAAGGCTGATTGTATTCACAGGTCTTGCCCCGGGTTTCTAGGTGTACTGGAATTTTAGGATAGATTTTGTTGTCTCCATGTATACAAGTTACTCGGACTAAGGTGGTATGGTTTAGGTCTTGTGGTGTAACTAAATTGGCCTGTATAGTGGTCTGCTTGCTTCCTGAGTTTATTAAAGCCTTTAGCTGTTTCCCATTCTCCCAAGCGTTTTCATAGGTGAACTCGGTAGGGGTTCGACATAAGCAAATGCTAAAGGTTTCCAGCTCTTCCTTGGCGTCTTCCCTTTCGTCCATAGGTTCGTCTTTTATATTCTTTGGACAGTGTCTAGCTAGATGTCCGGTTTCCCTACAGGAAAAACAGACCAGAGCAGGTGGTTTGCTTCCTTTTACTCCCGCCCTTCTGCCTTCATCTTTAGGTCTTGGATCAGGTTTCTTGATCTCTAGTCTTGCTCGAGGCATCCCTTCCTTGGCTCTTTATAACCCCCCCCCTTGTTTATCTATGCCCTGGCGTGGAGGGCGATGGATGGATTTATGATATCTTCGATCTTCCCATCGATGGGCCGGCTGGAAGTATTTAGCCGCATCCGAGTGGTTTCGCACAGTCTCAATGGCTATGGCTAGAGTAGGTCGATTTAACTGAAGGACAAATTTTTGCAAAAAAGGGGGTAAGGAATGTGTAAATTGTTCTAAGGTAATCATCTTGGTCAGTTCTAATAGAGTTTTATTATTAGTCCATAGGGTCACCAAGTTTTTAATCCTTTCACCCATTTCTAAAGGAGTTTCTCCCGGGTTCAACCTAATGGCTTGTAATTTCTGCCGATAAAAATTGCAGGTTTGTCCTACTCTTTTCAACAAGCCCTCCTTGAAGGATAGAAAGGAGGCTCCCTGTGCAAGGTTGAGTAGTTGATAAAAAAGTTTGGAGTTCCCCTCCATTTTTTTTAAACCGTATTTTATTGATTTTACAGCAATTTTAGGAACACCATTCACGTGTTCACCTCACAGAGGCAATGGTAATAGAGTCAAAAACAACATCCATATAAAGAGAGAAAACAAAAACATTATATATTCCTTTTCATTCCAACTGACCTCTACGAAATCCAAGTAAAACTCCCTCCACGAGTTGTCTTTCACCTGACAGCATTGAGCAGAACTGTCTCCCAACAGGTGCTATTCAATAATAATAGCTACATATATCTTTCTCCCTTTTTCCCTCCCTCCTCCCCCCACACATCAGAGTAACAACCAAAGTAACACCGTTCGCTTCATTAATCTTGACACCTCTCTCTAGCCTCCTTCCCATGCATCTGAGTTGTCTTTATGCCCAATATTAACATTTCACCCCCTCATAACACCCTTGCGGGGTCACAGCCACAGGGCACTATGTGCGATATTTGTGTTAAAGGTGAGCCGCCTCCCATTTAGCTCAAGCCCTCCCCATTCAATGTATTTCTGTATGCAGTGTAATATTCCAGAATGGGAAGCCAAATCATATCTATATGTGAGTGGGATTCCAGCAAGGCCGCAGTAATACTTTCCATCTGATATATGGTGTGCGCCTTCGTGAGCCATTCCCCTTTCATCGGCATGGTGCTGTTTTCCATGTAATTGTTAAACAACCTGTAGCTGCCAACAACAGATTTCTAGGCATGTGAGAAAGGATCATACTTGTCCCTTCCGCGTCATTCTCTATTCCAAACAAGACAAGCAATGGAGACAGTCTCCTAGTGATACCATCTATTGCCTGTGTCCAGCCCAGGACCTCCTTCCAAAACATCTGCACCCTTACACACCCCCACCACTGGTGCCAATAGTCAATTATTTTACCACACCCCCTCCAACAGTGCAGCGCTGTCCCCGGAAACATTTTCGACTGGCGTTGTGGTGTTAGATGCCATCTCATCAAGCGCTTCCCATTATGCATCTTGTATTGCATGGATATAGATGTGCTCCATAATGCTTTATATATTACAGCCCACGTGTCTGGTTGGCTTTGCAGCCCAAGATCTGTATCCCATGTAGCCTGAGTCCTGGGTTGTGCAAGCTGGCCTCTGGTGAACAGTGCGCTATATAATTCGGCAATCAACCCCTTGAGCCCCGGCGCTCACGCAAAGTGCGCTCAAATGCTGTAAGCAGCGAAGGGAGTCTCCCCAGTGCGGATCTCGCAGTACACTCCTCAGCTGCAAGTAGTGTAGTGGCGTTATCGAGGTACCATGCTGTGCCTCCTCTAGCTCTGCCTTCGATATATAGGCACCTTCTTTAAACATCTGCTGCACTCTCACCAAACCCTCCTCATATTGGGGCTGGAAGCGATTTACATCGATTAATTGATCTCTACTAGCGGGAGCTCATATGCAACGGAGGGGAGATGGCCAAGATGTAACGCCCTTCATAGTGTGAGTGGGATGCCAAAGAGACCACAATACTGCTAGGACTTGATGCTCCCGGATCTTACGTGGCATAGTCCGGTATGGAACCCACAGCCATTCGCCAAGGGTGACTGGCATAAATAGCTCATTTTCCAAGACAACCCATTTTTTCTCAGAGTTTTCGCACAAGTGATCCACAAGGATGCAGAATTGAGATGCTATATAGTATTCAAAAAGATCAGGGTATTCCATGCTCCCCTTGACTTTTGGTGTGACCAAAGTCGCATATGAAACCCAGGGCTTCAGGTCTGCCCACATATATGTCAAAAGGGATCGCTTGACCTCTGCAATGAAATTCCTCCGGGACGACCACCAGCAGAGATTGTCATGATGCCTACCCCCGGGGAACCAGATCAAGTCCAGCAGCCCCGGAAGCAGGCATCAAGTTACTCCAAGCAAGCCCAACAACCCCTGCTAGGGGCCATTTGGGTGCAGTCCTGGCATCTATGGCACCAGGCTCATATGGAGAGTCAGTCCTGGCGCTCATAGATTAACACTAACCTGATGCAGACCATGCTGCAAACTTACCTGATGCAGACCATGCTGCAAGAGCTCCAAGCCAAAAGAGGCTTGAAAGTGACTACTTTACCTTGTGACTATTTTTTACTCGGGTGGGGTCGGGGAGGAATACTTACCTGGGACTACTTTGGAGGCTATTTAAACCACGCCCGAAGAGCAGCACACGCTTCGCATTATTCTGCATCCAGCAGCGTAACGCTCACCGTGCCTGCGGTCAGCATCCAGTCTTCTGCCACGCCCGCCTCGAGTCTGGAGCTCCTAGCAAAAGGGAGAAAGAAGGAGACAAGGTTAGAACAAGAGCAATACCTTTGATCCTTACCTGAATTCCCGATCCACCGCACCTTTGAGCTGGAAGAAAGAAGTTATTTTATACGCATCGCCTCGCCTGCTGCAGCGCCGCGCTGAACTCACCGGCCTTCACAACATCTTCATTATCCACCGCATCCTTCTGCATGTTCCCGCCGCACTCCGGCACCCAAGGGGAACACAAGAACAGCAAGGTGAGCCAAGGGAATAAATAGAGGCAATATTAGTTACCCTCCATAGACTTGCCTGATTTTACCACCAGGGGTACTATTCATCTTCACAGGTCGGCGCAGCCTCCACCGCATCCTCGCTGCACCCTGGCCCCTAAGGGGAACAAAAGGACAGCAAGGTGAAACAAAGGGACAAACAAGGGGAAACCTCCTCGCCACAATAGACTTACCTAATTTTACCGCCGGAGGCATTATTCCCCGAGACTTCATACTTTCTCTCAGCGCCTGAATAAGGGAGAAAGCAACAGGTTACATACTGACATTATTTTATCGAACTGTGAGATAATACAAATCCTTACCTGAATATTACCGGTTGCCACAAGGAACTCTTCGCTAGGGTCAAGCTGCAACCTGCAAGGAATCGGACACGAGTGAAAGTCAGACATTGGAACTTTTATGAACTACATACTTACGGCGTCTTGCCGTAAATCTCATTTTCTGGAACTCACCAATTCCTTCGAACCAGTGAAGCAACTGGTTATCCACGCGCCCCTGCGCTCAATGCAGGATGGAGAGCTCATCTTTCCAAACCATCAGGTGAGACTATAAGAGGGGACATCAAAGGTGATCAGTGGGGAGAACAGCGGTGGTGGGGGGTGTACGCTCAACTCCATGGGTGGTTAATTCCCTTTCTCCATTTGCAGAAGAATATTCTTACGGGCCAAGCAAACGAAGCTAGGTGGGCCAGTCCAGTCCGTCATCTCGGCACTACGCGTCACGTTGGTGGAGACCGCAGCTGTCCAGTTCAGATCGACGCCCCTGTGGGAGCCAGGTGAGCATAACAGAGATTGAAAGAGAAACAGAAATCTGGGGAGAAAATTCATCTTAATTGATATGTAACTAGCAGCCCAAGAAAGCGCTAATTTGGACCATCTCTCTAAATCTGCTTTGATGGGGCTCCAATCGGGTCTATAGTTTGCATCAAATAAATTTGCCACATTTTTCGTGATCTCTATACCCAAATATCTAATTCCCTCTGTCTGCAATTGGAAGCCCCACTCTGCTACGAGTTGTGCTGGGAGCACCGCGTTCGGCTGCAGTGTTAATGCTACTGTTTTATTCAGATTTGCACAAAATCCTGATAGTGTGCCGTATTCCTTCAAGGACGCAAACAGGGCGGGCCCCGAATCCAACGGTCGGGAGATATAGGCTAAAATATCATCTGCAAATAGCGCTAACTTATATTCCTTCCCTCCTCTCACCATCCTGTGAATTTGGGCATTCATCCTTATTGCCTGCGCTAAGGGCTCCACCAGCAGGGCGTACAAAAGGGGAGATAAAGGACAGCCCTGTTGCATGCCTCTCGTTAGGTTAAAGAGCTCCAATGCCACTCCATTGACCAGGACCTGAGCAGAGGAACTGCGGAATAGAGCTGACGCCCCTGATATCCATAATTTTCCCAGTCCCGCCCATCTCATAACCGCGCGAATAAAAGGCCATTCGACTCTGTCGAACGCCTTCTACGCGTCGATGGACATTAAAATGGGGCAGTCTTCTCTCTCGTCAATGGTGGCAATAAGATCAAGGTTTTGCAGACATTGTCTGTGCCTTGCCTGCCCTTTACATAGCCAACCGGGTTTGTATGAACTAGTTGGGGTAGAAGTTGGGCCAAACGGCCAGCGACAATGCTAACATAAATCTTTGCATCCACATTTATAAGTGACATTGGGCGGTATGATGCACATTCTGTGATATCTTTACCTTCCTTGGGTATAACTATAATTCTTGATTAAGTAAATGAAGGTGGAGCCTGGCTTGTTTCTAACATCGAGTTAAAAAGTTGCACTAGAAAGGCGGTTAATGAATTGCAATTTGCTTTATAGAAGGCTGGTGTATACATCCTGTCCAGGTGCTGAGTCTGCTTTCATCTTGGAAATGGCTGTTCGTATTTCTTCAGTTGTGATTGGGCCGTTTAACTGGTGGACTTGTGATATCGCCATACGTGGAATTTTCATAAATAACGTTCAATTTCGTCCTCTGTTCCTTCCCCCTCTGCTGTATATATGCAGGTATAGAATCTCAAGAAGCGCTCTGTGATTTTGCAAGGGTCCAATAAATCTATTCCCATTTCATTTTTAATTTTGGGGATCGCCCTGTCTGAATTTTTGTTTTAAATATCGCAATTGCGTCAGCCCTTTACCTTACCAAACGTCCCTTAATTATTTTCGAAGCACTCCAATCTGTGCTAAGATTACCTCTCTATCTGCAGGCTGAGCACTGAGATCTAATTCCTTGTGCATAATCTCAGCTTTCAGCTCCTTCCCCCTTTTGTATCCTAATCCTGTTTCTGTGTGCCCCCTCCGCGATCAGGACAACCCCGAATTGTGACCTTCGCCGCCTCCCACACTGTATTTAGTGGCAATTCACCCGTGTCTTTCACAGTAAAATTATCTTTTATTGCTTCTGTGAGGGATTCTTTAAATAATGGGTCCTTATAAAGGGTATCGTTACAGATCCATCTGCGCTCTGTGCAGTAGAATGGGCCAAGATCTAATTCCAACACACATAATTCATGATCTGTCCAAGCCACTATCTCTATGGTTGCACTTAAAATTACACCCTTATTCTCTGCTCCAATCATTAGATAATCTATTCGAGAATAATTGAGGTGGGGCAGGGACTAAAAGGTAAATGCTCTCTCCTTTGGGTGCACTGTGCGCCAGGTATCAATTAGATGGCTAGCTCGCAGTTGGCTTAGAAATCTCTCCCCAATAAGCCACTGAGTGAGTTTGCGCCCTGCCTCATAGAGTCCCAGTCCAGACTTGGATCCGCTACAATATAAAAATCGCTGCCACACACCAATGTGCCCTCTTTCCAACTATCCATTAAGTCAAAGAAGGACTCGCTGAAGTGTATCTGATTCTGGTTGGGCGCATAGGCGGAACAAAGTGTGACTGTGCGTGATTTTATTTTCTCTTTCAAAACTAGGAACCTCCCTTCCTCCTCCCGGTGTATTTGCTCTATTTGATGGCCAACCGATTTCCTATATATAATTCCAACGGCCCCCTCTTATGACCTCCCGAAGCCCATAGTGTACACCCTATTTCCCTACTTTCGATCCTGAATCCTTTTCCTTGGGCAAACTTTGTTTCCTGCACAAATAACACATCCAGTTTGGAGAGCTTAAATTCCCTTGCTGATATGGAACATTTTTTGCAGGGAATTGAGGCCTTTGACATTGAGGGACCCAAATGTTATCCCCTCAGGTAATGCCATGTTGGCATGTTAAGTGTCACATTTTGAACCTTCTAAGGTGGGAAGTCTTAATGAGAGTGATTGTCCCTTGCATGGAAGGTGAAGACTAATTAATGTGCAAGGTTGTGCTCGTGTAACTCTAGTGGCATCTAAGTACTCCCCTTCCCATAATCTGATGTGTGTACACCCCAACTTCTACCATTAAAAATGCCACCCTAGGCACTTCTCAACACCTGAGACGTCCTTAGAAAAGAAGGGCCACACTACAGGGTCCCCTCTCCAGGCTAATGTAAGAAACTTTAACAGTACACAGGATTTAATGGCGGACCCATCCTGCAACGTAACTTAACTTTAACAGCATCCAACAGAAGCTACAAACCCATTATCCATTGTTACCGGCACATGGGCCATTCTGCCCCCATTGGTAAGACGAGCATTCCACTCCTGCTCAGAAAGTGTATAAACACCCTCTTAGAAACTTCTGCTAACATAGAACTTTCCCTGGGGGACCAGAATTTCAGGTCATGTTATAACGCTTGTATTTTCTGGTTCCTGGTGCTCGTCCTCTCCTTGGCGAAGAGGGTAAGGCTTTATGCATCGGTCCCCCAGGTTTTCTGGATTTATCTCTGTCAGTTCCCAACGCGCCCGCTTGTAAGCCCTCCAGGATTCCACGAGCCTCCTCCTCTAAAGTGACGCAATAGCCTTCTCCTTCATGTTCGAAACTTAGTGAAAAAGGAAAACCCCATTGGTAATGAATTTCGTGCTCCTGTAACCAGGTTGTCAGAGGGCGGCAGCTTCTTCGTCTGTTTACCGTAGCAAGAGAGAGGTCCTGAAAAATGTTCACACTTGATCCCTTGAATTCAATGGGTTCTCTATCTCTTGCTTTCTGTAGTATGTCCTGCTTCTGCCTGTAGTAATGACACTTAGCAGAACCAATCTTGGGCCATTCGGAGGATGCCCTGCCCTGTGGATTCTGTCAAATTCCAAGACGGGGGCAGCCTCTGCGTCAAGCAGGGATATCAACAGGGCCTTCAATCGACCCTCTAATCCAGCTGGTGTTTCTCCTTGCCGTTCACTGAGGTCAATAGTGCAAATATTTGTTCTCCGCTCCCGGTTTTCCAAGTCATGCAGTTCAATTCAATGTCTAGTTTAGTTTAGTTTATTTATTTGTACCGCGCACCGAACCCTGGGGTAGCTGGGCGCCGGAGACTTAAAAACAGTTACAGCATGGCAAAAATATACAGTACAGATTGTGAAAAAACAACAACGGCTTAGTAGACCGGGTTACAGGTGGTCAACAGAGGCAAGCAGAGAGAAAGTGCATTAAACAGCATTTTTGTTGGAAAGCCATGTTTTTGTTTTGGCTCTAAAAGTCCAAAATGAGGGTTCTGCTCTAAGGTATGGTGGCAAAGCATTCCATAGTTTGGCAGCTAGGACCGGGAAGCTGGCGCCGCCTGCTTTTTTTAGGGAGAATTTGGGAACAGAGAGGCAGTGTGCGTATGGAGTTCTAGTTGGTCTAGTTGAGGTGTGATTGTGGAACTTGTCTGCCAGGTATTTGGGTGCGTCGTTAGAGCGGCATTTATGGACGATGACGAGGGATCTGAGGGAGATTCTGTCTCATACTGGGAGCCAGTGAGCATCTTGTCTGAAGCTGGAGATGTGGGCGTTTCGTGGGATACTGAGGGCTGCTCTGATGGCATTATTTTGAAGTACCTGTAGTTTGTTCAGGTTGTGTTTTGATGAGCCAAGAAAGAGGGTGTTGCAGTAGTCAATTTTTGAGAGCACTAACGCTCTGGCTAGTGTAATGCAGCTAGAAGGTGATAGGAAAGGTTTGCAGGCGTTGATGAGCTTATTGGTGTAAGCGGTTGAAGAGGCAGTTGCGTTCACCTGTCTTTTGAGCGAGAGAGTAGAGTCTAGATAAACCCCAAGGGTTTTAATTTCTTTGGCTACTGTGATTAGGTTACCGTCTATGTTGATGGACGCGTAACGGGGGTCTAGTTTGTTTAGCCGGGGTTGGGAGCCGACAATGAGGAGCTCAGTTTTCTCATCGTTGAGGCATAGGCCGTGCTCTGCCATCCAGGCTTGGATCTCTAAATAAAGGTTGTTGATTTTGGTGGAGTCCTCGTCGTAGCACCCTGATAGGGTGATGAGAACCTGGGTATCGTCAGCATAGTTTGTGTAAGTGACACCTAGATTATCTAGGCGGTCAAACAATAGCTTTGTGAAGATATTGTATAGGGTCGGCGAGACGCACGAGCCTTGAGGAACGCCGCAGGTGATGGGGACAGGGAGTGCTGATGCCCCTGGGGAGAAGACTCGGGTGGTTCGGTTGGTTAGGAAGGACTGGATCCAGGCAGTCGCCTGGTTAGAGAAGGCCGCTGAGGTCATCAGATGTTCTGTGAGGATCTGATGGTCGACGAGGTCGAAGGCAGCTGATAGATCTAGCAGTAGGAGAATGGCTAGATTACCCTTGTCCTTTGCCTCGTCCATCTGGATTTTTAGGTCCAGTAGGGCTGACTCTGTTCCATGCCTTGGCCTGAAGCCGGATTGTCTGAGACCCAGGAGGTTGTTGTCTTCCAGGTGCTTCTGTATTTGCAGGTAGGCCACTCTGTCTAGGATCTTTAGGATGTAGGGAACGGTGGTGATTGGCCTGTAATTAGTTGGGTTATTGGGGTCTAGATTAGGTTTTTTTAGAAGTGGCATGACCCAGGCCTCCTTGAGGCTACTGGGCACTGAGCTTGATTTGAAGGATGCATTGATGAGGGCTGTTATGAAGGGGGCCAGAGTGTTGGCGCCTTCTTGGATGATGGGAGCTGGGCATGAGTCCCCTTGGCATCTAGAGGGCTTGAGGCCCTTAATGATGCTTTCTACTTCTTTAGTGGAAACTGGTGAGAAGGAGAAGGGGGGGCAAGTAGGTGTTTTGGGGGTGGTGGGCGGAGGGTGGTTTGTTTTTTTGGATAGGCTGAGCTTTTTCTGTTCGATTTTGGATTGTAACAAGGTGATTTTGTCTGCAAGGGCTTTTTGAATCCTCTCACACCAGTCTGCATCTTTCACGCAGGTTTCAGCCAGAGTGGGGGGGGATTCGAGTTCCCTAAGGATATTGAAGAGCTCTTTTGTTTTGGATTTGGCGTTCTCAATTCTGTTATCATATGTCTCTTTTTTGGCCTTAAGGATAGCAGTTTTGTAGGTGGTGGCTGCTATCGAGAGTTGAGTTTTGTTGGAGGGGTTGGGCATTTTTCTCCAGGTGGCTTCTGCGGCTCGTTTGGAGTTTCGGAGGATTTTTAGCTCTGGTGTGAACCATTTGTTCATATGAGCTGCCGGTTTGGCTTTGGTGAGTTTGAGTGGGGCGATGGTGTCTATTGCTGATTCTAACGTTTTGTTGTAGAGGTCAGCGAGTTTCTCTGCATCTAGGTTGGCGTAGTTTGTAGGGGTACAGATATTGTCTATAAGTGGGCAGAAGTTTTGTAAAGTAATGTTGCGGTTGTTTCTGGAGAGGGTTTGGGGGATGGTAGGGGTTGGAGAGTTTGGTTGTGAATTCCCTTGTATGGAGAAGGAGATGGCGTGGTGGTCTGTCACTTTTTGTTCTAGGTCCTGGAACCTGGCTTCACAGTTCATTACTGCTAGATCGCCCGACAGCTAGTTATTTTCTACCGCCTCAATCCAGTCTTCCACCTTTACCATTCTAGCCTGCAGGTCAGATACTGTTTCCATGAGGCTGGACTTTATCGAGCGAATTTCCCCAAGTAGGAGACGGATGTCCGCTTTGGTGGCATGTCACAATCATTCCCTGGTATTTCTGACGACGTCTGAATCTCGTCCTGCTCCATATCTCTTGGGGTGCGGCTAAATGTCCTTAAAGGATAGTTCCAGGACTTTTTTTTTATTGTCCCTACGGTTCGGCCATGTGTTTTTAAGCATAAATCGGTAGATCGTAGAAAACTTTCCTATGGACCTTACCCCACTTTTCGTCCATTAACGCACTCGAAATCAGCCGCCATTTTGTGATAATCCTATCATTTCCCCCCATCAACCTGGCTCACCTGCATTTGCGGCACTAAATCAAATCCCCCGCCCCTGAGCCTGACATCAGCAGACGCGTACCGCCCATTTCCCAACGCCAAAGCACGTTTCGTGTCAACAATCGCTGCGCCTCAGCTAATGAAGTGTCGCCATGGAAATGGCAGGACGCCTCTTTCCTCAATAAGTATAAACACACCGTTTCACAACACACAGCAGCAGATTTTCGATTCCATTACTCTCTCTGTGTTACTTTGAGTATTCTGTGACTCGTTTCTGTGCTCTGGTCAGCTACCTTCGCCGCTTCTAGGCCTTGTGAACACCTGTACCATCTCTGTAAATTATTTTACTTTCTTTACCACACAATGGCTACAATAATGCCGTATATGTACGAGCCCGAGTACACCGAGGAGGAACTACTGGAAAGGCAAGCACGCGAAAACGATGGGGATTCGGACGGCAGTTGGGAGGACCAGTCAACGGATGAAGAGCCTGGACCATGTCGCATGGACGGCGTCTCCACCTGGTGCACGTGCAATCGGTGCGAGCTAATGCCAACTGAGGAGGAGAACTGCTGCTGCCGTGAAAATTCCGGGTGCTTGGCCTACATTTCGGAAGGCGAGCCAAGTCCGCAATGCATCACCGAGCTGCCAGAGTTCAGGGAAGCCTGCCTCTCACGGACCGTGTTGAGGATGATGATGGTGCTTATGCACGAACTTCGCGGCACTGTTCGTCCGCGTAATCCGAGTAACGAGTAAGTATACTCTGGTTGTGATGTCAGTGATGCCACTACTATTTCATGGTCGTCTCCCACATATAAAATTACATCTACATATCATTCGAACGCATGTAAATTGGTTCCATATTGTGCATTTTCTAGATAGAATTTTTTTCAAAGCAGAATGACATTTTTTACCTGAATCGACATTGATAAGAAAGTTTTGTCATTTTAATACAGTTTGCATCTTTCTTTTTCACAGGTGGTACAGGCTGGTGGCCTATCGTTGCTTCACTTGGTGGCTTCACGGGAGGCTCGGACACCGCGTTCGGAGAGTAATACCTGCCTGTGCGGTACTTGCCATTAGACAACATTTCCCCAGCGACAGTGGACAATACCGCGTATTTTCCCTGGATGTGCTGCAACCGGAACTTTACAATGTGTAATGTTTATTATTTATGTTCAATTGAAATTAAGATCTAAAATAAAACCCAACATATATTTTAACAATGGTTGTTTTGATTTTTTAAATGAATCTAGTGTGTCTCCATTGAATAGTCTTCCTGTGCCTTGTCTTGTCACACCACATGTCTCCGGCCAGCATCCTCCCTCACGCTGGCCGCCCACCTTCAAACCACATAACCGTTGAACCCATATGCAGCACACATACATATGTTATTTTGCAGGTTGGCATCAAGCCTCCCGGCCTTGCCTCCTCCCCCAAAAATACTTACCACACCACTTTGTTCAAGCGTTGGCAATAAAAGGCCGTTGGATTTTATTGATACAAAACATGGTTATAGGTAAATAATCAATATGGTTGATCATAATAAATCATCCTTTTGGGCACCGGGTACAGAGATGACCCCCTCTGGCCCGTGCCGCCTTGCCACCACAGGCCAGCCTGCTGCTGAATAACTGCCTAGGCATCCAGGGTCTCCAGGGTGAACTGCACCCATATATTCTCCTGGGAGGGTGAGGTATTTATAAATTCACCCCCCTGCCTTCCATGTACTAGATCCTGCAGCCTGCCTCTTACATGCAGTTAGATGGCCTCTCCTTGGTGAGGCCCTGCGGCAAACGAGTCTTGTCTGCACGACCACCGCCCCAATCCACCCCCGCCCTATCAAAGGCAGTTCGCACCGGGGTACTTGCGCTGGCAAGTGGAGCTGTCAGGGAGCGATAAAGGCCAAGAGGTGCCAAAGACCATGTACACTTCAAAGTGGTCTATAGAGCATGGGTTGTTGTTCCCATGTCTACCTCCAGACCCCGTGTCTCCTGCCAAGCAACCCCCCTCACGCTGGACGCCCCCCTGCAAACCGCATAATGCCACGACATATACACGTCATTCATTCACAAACACACCCCTGTTTCGAATTCTTTATAACCCACTTCATATTTCTAATGAGAACTTCTTTGCGCTTTGCTAGTCAACCCGTAAAGGTGCTGGTTATCTGCTCTTCGTCTCTGTAAACTTCCGTGACCACTTCGAGCAAACTCGTCAGTTTGCAACCTGTGAACTGCCCCCTGTTCTACGACAAGAAACTACTCTGATCCCTGCATCTAACTGTTTGTTCGTCAAGGTAAGGCCATGTACCATAATCATTTTGCGTCCAATGTTTTAATTTATATCTATTTGCTAGTAGTCATCAAATTGCATCCATGTTTTCTTTTCGTTCAAGACAGTACATGCAAGGAACTAGTCACATGTTCTGAGTTTAGTCAAATTATTTTTCTATTTTTTTAAAGTTATTCAAATACTTATCCGCATGTGAATAACATGTATAGTTCCAAGAACCAAAACGAACCTTGCATTGAACCTTTTATGTGTCATTTAATTTTTTAACACATTGGTATTCATAGAGAATTGTTTATCTTTACTTTTCAGAACTTTCCACAATGCCTGCCTGTTCCATTGGCGGTTGCCCTTCGAAGACCCATAAAAAATCTGAAGGTACTATAATGCATGTTTTCCCTAAGACAATAGATCAGATAAGAGAATGGGTCCGATATTGCGGATATCCACCGTCTGAGCTTGAAAGTAGAGTCCTAGAAGTCTTTGCGGACAAGAGGGGTGATCGATACCGCATCTGCAGCAGGCACTTTAGCTCAGACATGTACTCCACATCATTGCTAATAAAGAAGAACACACCGCGAGCGAAGCGAAAATTGCTCTCAACCGCTATTCCCACTCTATTCGTCCACATCCCTCCACTGGTGAGTCAAGTTTACGGATTTAGCTCTCGGCCTTGCGGTAGTGTGTAGCATTAGCTAACAATAATTTCCCCATTTATGTATCCACTCAATATGAAGGCGGAAGATTCTCCATCCATGTCGTTATTGCAGTCATCAGCCACTTCAAGCGCCTATCGGGTAATCTTACTTAGCTATTCTGCCACTGACTTGTTTTAGGCATGTAAATCAATAGTTTTAATTTATCGTGTAATTATTTTACCTAATGGTACACCCTAGTACTTGTCCTCTAGTCTTTGTTTTCAGTTATAATTATTGTTATCCAAAATAATGCAAGTACTGTCTTTCAGGGAGATGCTGAGGAGTCCAACGCATTGACGACAACCGTTGATGTCACTCAGATGCTCGAGGTACGTTTCCGGACAGTTCCATCGATGGAGATCATCAGATCTTGCATTCTTGTAGCGTGATTGTTACACACAATGTTTCTTTCGTTTTTAGCCATTGATATGTCCTTCTGTCGTCGCCCTCCTATGTGTCTTCTTTTTTCAATATTGTGTTCATTACTAATGAAAGTCCTATGTTTCAGGGAGTCGATAGAGCATTAGTCCAAGAAGAAGGGGGAGCATGCAGTTACGGGTCGGCGCAACAGCTTGCAGAAGTGTGCACCGCAGTTACAGCGTCCCTTGATGTTCTTATGCATTTCGAGGTATGGATACTGACAGTTCGATCAAGCGAGATCATATGACGTGATTACATCCGCTAAACTTCCTTCTTTATTAACGCAAGTACTATGTTTCAGGGAGATGACGGAGCTTCTTCTACAAGAACATCACCCCTAGTAGTTGATGCAGATCTCTGGGTGGTGACACTTCCAACGATCGAGCAAATCGAATCATATTTAGATATCCATTACTTAATTTAGACAACTGATCATTTGTGCAGGTCTATTTAGATGAGCCGTTGACACCTGCACAAAGTTTATGTTCTTTTTAACGAAATAGAAAACCATACTAATGCAATTACTGTGTTTCAGGGAGTTGCTGAAGCGTCATCTTCAATAATATCATCAATGGAAGTCTATGCGGAGCCCGAGGTATGGATCTTGACAGTTCCATCTAACTAGATCAACAATGCGTGAATAATTGTCGTTTGAATGTTCTACACAATGCGTTCATTCGTGTTTTGCTATTGAGATGTACGTGGGTATTGGTCCCCAAGTACATTTTGTGTTTCCAATATTATTATACATACTAATGAAAGTTCTATGTTTCAGGGAGTCGATGGAGCGTCAGTGCGTGATGGATGTGCTTATCATGAAAATATAGTCGTTGCAGCGCAAGAGGAAGTGGAGACATGCACACACGAGTCGGAGCAACAGCGTCCTGATGTTGAAGTTCGAGGCAAGAAAGTTTCAAAGAAAAGAAAGCAAAAGAAGGTTAGTGTCCTGGTCACTATATTATGTTGTTTTTCACTGTTAATAGTTCAATACTGTAAATTGTGTTTAAACTGAACATCCCTTTTCCAATCTGTCCTCTAGTTGCGAGTGGGTGTACGAACTAGATCTACACAGACAGTGAAGCGAACGAGAGATGTTGCTTGTCAAACCTTTTGGCAGGGACTTGAGACTGGAGATGCATCGTGCCAATGGGAAGAATATGAAGTGATTGACAACGGAGCTATACCACCACCAGCCATTGATAGTGAATGTCCTCCTGGTAGTTTGGATGCAGTCGGAGATCAATTCACAGAATCCACACCCGCAAACCTAAGACCGCGAGAAAGTTGAAGAAATTGTTTTATTCACCCATCGCCGGAGAAGGAACAGATGTTGCAATGGAAGAGAATGAAGTGGACGACAATGAAACACCATCAATATCACTGAACATAGCGGAAGACGATATCAGAGATTCTACCTTTCATGTGAGTGACATGTCCTCAACGTTACAGGCCGAACCAGCTGGGATGCAGAGTGACAGTATAAGGAAAGAGGCCAAATTCATTGTATTCGATAGTTGTTTGATTGATATTATTATTAGGATGAAATGTGGGCATTCGGTTGGTGGGGAAGTATGTGGGGAGCCATTGATTAATGTGACTCGTGCAATTCGAGGCACTAACCTTAAAATACATGCCACCTGTACAAAATATCATCCTTTCTCATGGTCTGCACAACCCATGCTGGGGCAACTGCCAGCAGGCAATCTACTTTGTGCAGCGGCCGCACTTTTTAGTGGTTCAAGTTTTAAAAAGTTAGAGTATTTCTTTCAGTTTGTGGGAATCCATTTCATTGCGAAAACTCAGTTCTACAAATACCAAATCGATTATCTATTTCCAGCCATTAGCGAAGCTTGGAGAATGGAAAAAATGTCTATTGATAGTACATTCGCGGGCAAACGGTTCAGGCTAGCCGGTGATGGACAGTGCGACAGCCCAGGATTTTCAGCCAAGTACTGCACCTACCACTTTCAGGACATGGAAAGTAAGAAAATTGTGAGTTCGGTGGTCGTGCAGGTGTCACAAAGTACATCCTCAGTGGCCATGGAGAAAGTTGGCTTTGTAGTATCATTGCAAGAACTACAATCGCGGGGAATGGTGATCGACCTGATAGCCACGGACAGACACGTTTCAATTGCCAAGACAATGAGAGAAGGGTACAAAAATATAAATCACCAATTTGACGTATGGCATCTTGCAAAAACAATCAATAAAAAAATGTCGGCTGCAGGTAAAAAAAAAGATATGCAAGGTATTTCACAGTGGTCCAAGTCAATCAGCAACCATCTTTGGTGGAGTTCAAAAACATGTGGAGGGTCGTTGGAAATTCTACTGGAAAAATGGCGGTCAGTAATGCTACACTGTAGCAACGTTCACCGCTGGACCACAAACCAACATTTCCACAATTGTGAACATGGCCATTTGTCCACAGAGGAGGCACGGAAGAAGAAGTGGTTGATTCCTTCATCACCCACTCACAAAGCCATTGAAAAGATTGTATTTGATAAAACTATAACAAGAGATTTGAGGGGACTCACGGAATTCTGCCACACAGGAGATTTGGAGGTGTTCCACAATATGTGCCTAAAGTACAGGCCAAAACGATTGCATTTTGGCATGGAGGGCATGATAAATCGGACTCTTCTAGCGGTCTTGGCACATAACCATAATGTTGGCCGTCAACAAAGTAGGACGACCGGAACTTTAGGGACGCTTCGCTACAATAAGGCCTTCACTAAAAGAAGTAAACAATGGGTGATCAAACCAGTGTTTGAGGATATGCAATATGAGTTTATTGAGAGACTTATTGTTGATGTCCTAGATAGGCACATACATGGAGTTGTGAACGAACCTGTGCAGGGGACAACTGCATTGCCACCCAACATTGCCTCTGTTCCATGTCCACCTAAAGCAGAGCTCATTGAGAAATACACATCACGGTTTAAATGATTGTAATTTGATTGTCTGTTCTCTCGAGTCTCCTCATGTTGCAGGCCCATTGAATATGTGTATCTATGTAATGTGTAAATAAAAGTGATTGCTCAGTTTACATGCAATGTGTCTCTCCACCCTTGCCCCTCCCTTCACCATGCAGTTGTGCGAACCACCCGGGTGTCACCTGTGACTTTGCTCTGGAGTCTCCTCATGTCGCAGGCCCATTGAATATGTGTAGCTATGTATTGTGTAAATAAAAGTGATTGCTCAGTGTACATGCAATGTGTCTATCCAACCTTGTTCATTTGCGCATTAAATTAAACCAAACAGTAATATAAATCATTTTTCAAAAAATATAGAATGTCTCCGTATTTATGGTTCTCTGGGGCTGCAAATGCACGCAGACAAAATGCAAAGATGGAGTGTAAATTTCAAGTCCTGTGAGATGGCCTTACACTGAATGTAGCTAACTAGGAATGTGTGCTCGTTCAAAGTGAAGGTCAGCTGCTTTGATTTTTTGCTCGGGTGCCGGAATGGCCCACGACTCAGTATAAGGTTCTATTGTTATTTGACCTTGACAGGCCGGGACCATCCCGAAAGACTTCTTTTTGGGGGTGTGGTGCAATAATGTAAGAAACGATAATGAATATAATTTCAGAAACGAAAGCCATTTAATGTTCGTTCATTAGAAGAAATAACGTCGGCATAGAAGGAGTGGTATTTCGGGGCTGCCCTACGCACAGACACAATGGAAAATGCAAATATAATGTAAGTAACTCTTTAGATGAGTTTATACCGCAATTTAATTACTATACAGTAGCTTTAAAGACGGGTTAAGTTGTACTTGTTCGTTCTATGTGGCATATTGTTTTGTACCGCACACTATCTTGAGGAGAACCATCTCCTTTTACGGAAGCACCTCAAAACCTTCCTCTTTGCTTCTGCTTTTTCTCTCCCTCTCCCCTGCTACAACTGGTCCACTGTCTGCGACCTCGGTCCTGGGCCCTTCCACTCTCCACCTGCACTGCCTCCCTGTCAACCCCTGCACTGGGGGACTGTCTCAGTATCCTACAGCCCCCCCTTCCCAGCACTTGTCCTGCACTTACCTTGCACTCGCCACCAGCTGGCCCTATGTATTTATTATTTTATGCTACTTACCTTGTACTCCACTTCCCCCCTCCCCTTCCCCTTGCACTTTTACCTTCCCCTTACCCCTGCACTTGCGCGATCTGAATGACACCTGGCCTAGTAGGATCGTTGTCTGTCTTCTCCTTGTTCCCCCCCCCTCCCTGCCTCGCCACACCTTGAAACACTTGTGTATAGGCGCGTTGCAAATGCCATATTATATCATATCAGTGACGAAGTGGTCCACTGGCGCTCAGGCGGCTCTGAAAAAGGCGGAGGAGAGGGGGTGGGTTACTGGAAATGACGTATAATACCCAGTTGCACTGTCCTAGCTATGAAATAATTTCCCGACCTAATATATAAAATGAATTTTTATAAAGATCTGATGGTGAGACTAATTTCATTTTTTATGTTTTTAAAACAGGTACATCCTTCATTATTGTATGTGTCACGAGTACCAGACACCGGCGGATGGCTTTTACAACCGCCAGTTGCTTCTCCGCGTGAACAACGTTACCACCCTGACCATTTTATGGGACGATCGCCAAGTACAAGTATGCCCTTACGCGGTACTAATGCCTAGATGCAACATACATACCGTTGTGGTGGCCTAGTGCCTCGTTGTTGGAACAGCCATGCGATTATCAGTGCGACCGAAGAGCTTATTTTATCGTAATCCAACACCCTGTGTACTGCACACGAACATCGCTTGCCTCAAGACGAACTATTTTGGATCGAGAGCAAAGAAAAATGCAAATCGCTGAATATTCTCTAAACATTTGATGTCAAATAAATGTACTTTACCAAATTTACAATCTTGCGGTTTGATTTAAAAGTACAGTTTCATATTCCGAATTGTGGCGCGCTGTGTTGTGAGCTGATCTGTGTTGGTTTCCGGGTTCTGTGTGGAGTCGCGTAGAAGACGCCTGGGCGCGTTTGCCTACGCAGCACAGTCACGTCACGCATAGAGGCGGGGAATATGAATGTTTTGATAAAGTCTGTTTCAGGGGCGGGGGATATGATTTAGTGCCGCAAACGCAGGTGAGCCAGGTCGATGGGGGGAAATGATAGGATTATCACAAAATGGCGGCTGATTTCGAGTGCGTTAATGGACGAAAAGTCGGGTAAGGTCCATAGGAAAGTTTTCTACGATCTACCGATTTATGCTTAAAAACACATGGCCGAACCGTAGGGACAATAAAAAAAAAGTCCCAGAACTATCCTTTAACTTTGAAATTGTATTCGGGTCCAGGGCTCCGATAAGTGAAGGGTTCAGTAGTTATTCTTGCCAATGGCGCCTCACGTGATTACTCTTCTAGAAAGACCCAATACAAACTTCCTCTACTGATGCTGGAGAGCAATAATGTTTTCTGTGGGGAAATCCTCTATTTCTTCTTTAATTCCTTGTGTTTTCCCTATTCTTCTGTTGGATTTCCTTTTCCACAAGCTGACCCAGACGGTCTTCTAGCGCTTCTTTACTGGCAGCATATCTTGTGGGGGGCTCTCTGTGTTTAGGGACACTGTTCTTCCTCTACATATGCCTTCTGTATAATATGAACGGGCGCCGCGTGGTTCTAATGTCTACTTTTCTCTTGGAAAGAGTGCAAGCCGTGGAGCTTCAGTGCTCTAATGATGATTCACTACTTTAAACGTGCCAGCCCAGTCAAAGTATTCTCTTTCTGTAGATCTTTGCACTTCTCCCTCGCTTCAAACAGCTTCCAGTGTGATGGTGCACTGTCGCGCTCCTCCATGCTGCTCCCTCACGGCAGGCGGACGCCTGCATATTTTTTTGCGTACCCTGGAGGCTCGGGGAGAGAGGGAGGTTGGGTGGCATGCAGCTGCATGTACCTCTTATGTTCCATGTACCCTGCCTGTGCAAGCGGGGAGCCATGCGGTGTATAACCTAGCCTTTGAGCAGGCGCCGTACATACACTCTCACTCCGCGGGGAGGCTGATAATTCCTTGTGCCTTCATACGACGTGTGCCACAGCTGTGAAGGCTTGCCCTCTGTAGTGGCAGCCCACTGGATTTTTCCTATCGCGTTTACCGCTTATTCCAGCACGGTTCTGCCTCCTACTCCGCCACTACATGCTCCAGCCCTTTGGCTTCCGAAATCTGCTTTTAGAGTTTGACGAGGATCCATATAGTCAGGATGTTACGCCATGTCCTGGTGCCTGGAGAGGGAGACAATGGCCCAGGCAGCCATGACGTCTGCGTGCGCTGTTACAGACTTGATGGTCGTGCAGAGTATGAATACCTCCGTCCCCAAGTACCACACAGGCAATACCAGAAACACTGCCTGTGCGGTCTTTGAGGCCACAGGTGTGGTAGTCTGTCGGGCCTGGATTCGGGAACAGCCAGAAGAACCCCTTGAACGCTGTAAGGCAATAAATGTTTATGTACAGGGCAGAATGTAACAACACAAGAACACAGGAAGAGGTATCTAAGCACTGCTTACCTATGAGCACTGAAAGGTCACCCAGAGATGGGGAGGAGGACTGGACCCCGGGCAATGATCCGTGGCTAGCTTCTCCTAGTGAGGTATGGCAGAGGTGAGCCACCGGGATAGCTTGATGGAGTCAGGGGCACAGACAGGTAAACACCTAGCGTAGGGCCGATGGCCAAAGTTCCAAGACAAAACGTAATCCGTAGAGTATCCAAAAGACAATTCCGTGGTCTGGCAACAAAAGGTCCAAAGTTCCAAAACAGATTCAGGGCGCAGGCAAAGACAGTCCGTAAGACAAAACGTGGTCGCGAAGGAAATCCAATTCCGAAACGAAGAACAAAGCGTCACACAATCCTGGAGGAAACAGCTGTGAAGCAACGCTTCCGTGTTTCCGAACGCATTTAACCAATAGCAGAAGTCACGTGATGCGTAACACAGAAGCGTTGATGCGTGATGGAACGTCACATGATCCGTGATGCGCAGGTCTCCGTGAATGGTATCGGGGAACATCACGTGAACCGTGACGCGCAGGTCTCTGCGAAAGGCGCCGGGTGTTGTGACCAAGCGGGATTCTCCAGTTTAGTTGCCAATGACGGGAGGGGCGATACACGCCAGGTCTATCATACCGTGCTCTACTAAGGGCGAGAGGACGTAAAGATGTTCGTGTGCCTGGGTGTGTGTGTCGGGTGATGGGATGGATGGAGGCTGAAGGCGGGTGGAGACGTGTACCTATAGGGGGTGCACTTGGTTGTGCGGAAGACGTGAGAGAGTCCCCCCTCAACGGCCCACGACCCCGTGGGCAGGCAGGGCAGTCCCTATGGAAATGTGCAACAAGAAGCGGGGCATGGACATCCCGGGAGGGAACCCAAGAGCGGTCCTCAGGACCATAACCCACCCAGTCCACGAGATACTGGAGCCGACCCCTGTGGAAACGAGAACCCAAGATAGCACTGACTTCAAAGACATCAGGGGAGGACACAGAGACAGGGGCGGGTGGAGTATTGATACGGGTAGGAGCCAGGCAGGGTTTGAGGAGGGAGGTATGGAATACCGGATGGATCCGCCAAGCAGGAGGAACAGAAAGGCGTAAAGCCATAGGATTCAGGACCTTGGCAATCTTGTAGGGACCAACAAAACGAGGCAGCAACTTGCGACAACCAGGGATACGTAAGTGTCGAGTCAACAGCCATACCTGGTCGCCCACGCGGTACTCAGGTGCCACTGCCCACCTCCTGTCCGCCTTCGCCTTCATTACTGTCTGGGCCTCACGGAGATGGACAAGGGTCTGCGCATGGACCTCGGCCAGATCGCGAGCACAGGCGTTAGCAGCAGCAGTAGCAGAGGAGAAATCAGGGAGTGGAAGGGTACGTGGATGTTGTCCATACATGGAATAGAATGGGGAAAAACCAGTAGCTGAGTGGCGTGAGTTGTTGTATGCAAATTCAGCAAGATGGAGCATATTGAGCCAGGAATCTTGGTACTGGAGGGTCAGACAACGCAGATATTGTTCTAGGACTTGATTCACCCTCTCAGTCTGCCCATCGCTTTCTGGGTGATAGGCTGAGGAGAAGCGTGCATCAATACCCAGGAGCTTGGTAAGGGCACGCCAAAAGCAGGACGTAAATCGTGACCCGCGATCCGATATGATGACCTGTGGAAGACCAAAGAGACAAAAGATTGTCTTGAAGAATAAGCGGGCCAATGTCGGAGCTGAGGGTATGCCGGTACAGGGAATGAAACGGGCCATCTTAGTGTAGGAGTCGACGATAACCCATATGGTGTCATAACCCTGTCTGCGGGGTAGGTCCGTGACAAGGTCCATAGAGATCGTGTGCCATGGCTTGGGGGGAATGGGTAAAGGCTGGAGCAACCCCAGAGGACGTCCTCTACGTGACTTACATTGGGCGCAAATCGAACAGGTGTTTACGTAGTTCTCTATATCCCTTCTCATGGACGGCCACCAGCACCACCGCTGTAGTAGTTCTAGGGTGCGTTGTTGCCCTGGATGACCGTTTATAGCAGCATCATGAGACCAGACAAGCGCCTGGTTGCGGACGTCGCGTGTGGGTAGGAACAGCTTGTTTTGGATGAATGGCAACCCCTCCTGAAGAACAATGTCCCATTCAGCGAGTGCATGAGGGTGTTGAGAGACCCATTGTCTAATGGCAGTAAGCATGGGCGGGGATGGTGTACACATACAGATAACATGGCCCTTCCCCAACAATGTGTCTGGGAACGAAGACAGTGGTTCCCCCCTGGGAGAGCGGGAAAGCGCGTCCGCCTTGCCGTGGATGAGACCAGGCCTGTGCTTGACTACGAAATCAAATGCGGCAGAAAACAAGTGCCAACGCACTTGTCTACTGTTCACGCATTTAAGAGAGGCCAGGTCTTGTAAGTTCTTGTGGTCCGTGTATACCACTGTTTGATGCCTCGCCCCCATGAGATGATGTCGCCATGTTTGGAGCGCGTCCTTGATGGCCAGCAGTTCTTTCTCGGTCACCGTGTAATGGGACTCGGCTACGGAGAACTTCCGTGAGTGGTATGCTACCGGATGCAAACTACCCGTGGCTGAACAAGGTTGATACAGTATGGCACCCAGTGCAAAGGAGGAACCGTCTGCCTCTAACACGAATGGAAGGTCTGGGTCAGGGTGTTGCAATACAGGGGCAGAAACGAACCTGGTCTTAAGCGCCTCGAAGGCCTCTTGGTGTACAGAGGTCCAGGTGAATGGGACAAGAGGGCTGGTCAGAGCAGTCAGTGGAGAAACGATGGAAGAGAAGCCGGCGATAAATCGCCGGTAAAAGTTAACAAAACCGAGAAATGACTGGAGCTGTTTGAGATTGACAGGGGTTGGCCACTCCGTGACAGCACGGACCTTTGACTGATTCATGGACAAGCCTCCGGGGGTAATATGAAAACCCAGAAACTCCACCTCCCTCGAATGCAACAAACACTTTTCGGGCTTGGCGAACAAGGCGTTTTTCTTGAGGCGCGAGAGAACTTCTCTCACGTGAGCTACATGTTCCTCCAGGGAGGACGAATAGATCAAAATGTCGTCTAAATAGACCACTACGAAAATATCCAAGATGTCAGAGAAGACGTCGTTGATGAAACTTTGGAACATCGCGGGGGCATTACAGAGCCCGAAGGGCATCACGGTATACTCAAACAACCCCTGTCGAGAGCAAAATGCCGTTTTCCATTCGTCTCCACGCCGCATGCGGATCAGGTTGTACGCCCCTCTTAGGTCTAACTTGGTAAAAATAGACGCTTTAGTCAACCTATCCAGTAGCGTGGAGATGAGCGGAATGGGATATCGGTTCTTTACGGTGATGGAATTCAACCGTCTATAGTCGACGCACGGGCGCAAATCGCCTTCCTTTTTTGGCACAAAAAAAATAGGGCTGGCAGCTGGAGAACAGGAAGGACGGATGTGACCCAAACGTAAAGCCTGCTGGATGTATTCCTTTAATGCCCGTTCCTCAGACTGTGACAATGAGTAGATCCTGCCCCTTGGTATGGGGGCATCTGGGAGAAGGTCAATAGGGCAATCATAGGGTCTATGTGGAGGCAGACCCTCCGCTGTGGCCTTATCAAAAACCGTGTGATAATCGTGGTAATCAGCGGGATACCCGCCATAACAGCCCCCACGGTATGCGATGATGTGGCGTCGGGTACTACGTCAACAATACGGGAGGAAGCCATAGCGCCAAGGAACGTGGCGGGTGAGGCGAGCGACTCAGATTCTGTTAGGCAGAAATGCTGGCATACCTCAGACTCAAACGTTACTTGACCTGTTTCCCAATCGATCAAAGGGTTGTGGTGTCTCAACCAGGGAATCCCCAAAATGATACCGAACTGTGGCGTGGTGATGAGGTCGAAGGACATGTACTCCCTGTGGGTGCTTTGTATCACCACTTCCAGAGACGCGGTCTGATGCTTAATCGGACCAGAAGCCAGAGACGTGCCGTCAACCGCTTGCACCGGTTCTGGGTGTTCTTTTTTAATCAGTGGTAGATTGAGACGATGGGCTAATGCAATGTCGATGAAACAGCCAGTGGCCCCTGAGTCAATCACGATATGTACAGCATGGACGATCTCCCTAGTAGGCTTCAGTAAGGCATGAACTACAACCGGTCTGATAGGACCGAAAGTGGGCTCAGTGGGGGTTGTAGATAGGCTCGCCGGTGCCCCCTGTCTCATGGGCGAGCCTTCTGAAAACCCGGCGTCTTGTTCTTTGGTCGTCGGGGGCATTCCTTTACATAGTGCCCGTTTAGCCCGCAATAAAAACAAGCATTATCGGTCCTCCGACATTCTCGTTCAGACTGTGTTATTGGGCTCCGGATCCTGCCTATTTGCATAGGTTCAGAGCTGGCGGAGGGAGCCGGGGCTGACTGGCTAGTGAATGTAGTTTCTGCCTTCCGTTCAGATCTACGGGTGTCCACCTGTAATGTAAGATCTACTAGATCCGTGAACACAGAGGGAAGGGCAGGAACCACAGAGAGAGCGTCTTTCATGGTATTACATAGACCTCGGTACAACACGATCACCTTCTTTTCCTCAGGCCAGGAAGTCTATGCGGCGAGCTGATTGTATCGGGTAATGTACTCAATTAGCGTTTGCCTACCCTGTGTGAGGTCTAACAGCTCCAGATCCCTTGAGTGGGCCTTATAACGGGTGTCGAACACTTTAGCCATCTCCGTCACTAAAAGATCAAAGTCGTACAAAGCAGGGTGGTCGTTCTCCAGTAACGGGTTCGCCCAGGTAGCCGCTACCCCGGACAAATGAGACAAAAGGAAGGCGGCCTTCGTGACAGAATCGGGAAAGGCCTGGGGCCTACACAGGAAGTGGAGTTTGCATTGGTTTATGAAAGTGCGATACTTCCGGGGGTCGCCCTGGTAGCGTTCTGGAGCAGCGAGAGGGAAGGAGGTCGGGAGCAATACAGGAGTGGGGACGGGGGCAGGAGTAGGGGGGGGCTGGACTGGAGGGGCGGGGTCCCCAAACTCGGTGTCTGCGGGCAGGGGATAACGTGTGCTCTGCAAAGCATCAAGACGATGGTGTATGGCGGTTGTGGCGGCGACCATGTCGGTCCTAAGGCCCGCCACGGCCTGCATTAAAGCGGTCACTGGGTCCCCAGCGGAGGGATTCATGGTCTGAACGACCAAGAGGCTTCACAGTCTGTTACGGACTTAATGGTCGTGCAGAGTATGAATACCTCCGTCCCCAAGTACCACACAGGCAATACCAGAAACACTGCCTGTGCGGTCTTTGAGGCCACAGGTGTGGTAGTCTTCGGGCCTGGATTCGGGAACAGCCAGAAGAACCCCTTGAATGCTGTAAGGCAATAAATGTTTATGTACAGGGCAGAATGTAACAACACAAGAACACAGGAAGAGGTATCTAAGCACTGCTTACCTATGAGCACTGAAAGGTCACCCAGAGATGGGGAGGAGGACTGGACCCCGGGCAATGATCCGTGGCTAGCTTCTCCTAGTGAGGTATGGCAGAGGTGAGCCACCGGGATAGCTTGATGGAGTCAGGGGCACAGACAGGTAAACACCTAGCGTAGGGCCGATGGCCAAAGTTCCAAGACAAAACGTAATCCGTAGAGTATCCAAAAGACAATTCCGTGGACTGGCAACAAAAGGTCCAAAGTTCCAAAACAGATTCAGGGCGCAGGCAAAGACAGTCCGTAAGACAAAACGTGGTCGCGAAGGAAATCCAAATCCGAAACGAAGAACGAAGCGTCACACAATCCTGGAGGAAACAGCTGTGAAGCAACGCTTCCGTGTTTCCAAACGCATTTAACCAATAGCAGAAGTCACGTGATGTGTAACACGGAAGCGTTGATGTGTGATGGAACGTCACGTGATCCGTGACGCGCAGGTCTCCGTGAATGGTATCGGGGAACATCACGTGAACCGTGACACGCAGGTCTCTGCGAAAGGCGTCGGGTGTTGTGACCAAGCGGGATTCTCCAGTTTAGTTGCCAATGACGGGAGGGGCGATACACGCCAGGTCTATCATACCGTGCTCTACTAAGGGCGAGAGGACGTAAAGATGTTCGTGTGCCTGGGTGTGTGTGTCGGGTGATGGGATGGATGGAGGCTGAAGGCGGGTGGAGACGTGTACCTGTAGGGGGTGCACTTGGTTGTGCGGAAGAAGTGACATGCGCACCCTGGTGGTCTCCAGAGTTCCCTTTTTAACAAGGGTCCCAAATAGCATTTCTTAAGGTTTTCTCCCCACCCAGGTTGTTCGGCTAGGTACTCGAAATTTAGGAAAACATTTCATAAATCTTTGACTTCGAGATATGGTTGAAGTACGCCTTGTGGTAGTGACGGCCTTGCTTTCAATTCCGTTAGTCTAGTTAGATTTTCCTGGAATCTGTTTTCAGCTTGTATCTGATGGGCTGCCAACTGGGCAATGATGTTGACTAGATCGGCCATTTTCTCCAGGGGTGTAAGGGTTCCCCCTGTGTCGGCTGAATCAGAAAAAAAACAACTCTCGACACCTTCAGAAAAAGTTTCCAAATCCTCGTAGCCATCTGATTTTGAGTCTGTCGAAGGAGTGGACTGGGAGGGATTAGGTTTTAACCCTGATGGGACGCTGCCGATGGAGACTGAATACCATTGGAAAAAAAGGCTTGGAGGGAAGAGGATTTAGAGCACTGCATCTGATGAAAGAAAAGACCGGCCAGATTTTTAGGATTATTCGGTCCACAGTTGGATGATATAATGAGAGAGTGGGAGGGTATCTAGTAAAACTTGAGTTTTAAAGAACAAATCCTGTTGACTAGATGGAATATGTAACTGAGAGGACAACACCTCTTTTAAGGTGGATACATAATCAGAATCTAGATGATCAACTATTTTATTTTCCCCTTCTGGTGGTACCACAATTATTAGCATGGGTTTCAATATTTATCAGTTGAATCAAATCCCACTACTGACACCATATGTAAGGAACTCATGGTGGCAACAGTAAAGACAGACACAAGTGATCACAGTTCAAGGGTGTTTATTGAACAATGAATGCAGGGTGGAAAAACACCTAACCTAAACCTAAATCTAACTTGGGAGCACGCGTCGACCATCTAATGAAAATTAAGGCAGTCCTAGTGGCGTTGTGTCAAATAAAAATGCTGATACTAAAAGAAACCTATTGCCAAATCCTTACAACTAATTACAGAAAGAGTGTGGGATAGGGTTTCAATAAAGAAAGAAGTGTTCCCAAATCATAACACAGCATGTGATTGCCAGGGGTCTCCCCCACATTTTGAGCACAGGACAAAGTGTATCTCCTGAGCACAGCACATGCTCAAGCTTTCCCAGCATGAGCCGACAGTCCCGTATCAGCTTCTTCAATGGTTAAGTCTCTTTTTGATAAAAAATCTCTTGCCTTTGAGGCCTGAGGTATCCAACAAACAAACACAAAGTTCTGTTCCACATATATGTTGGGTGATAGCTTCACCCCTAGCTCCCCTTCTTCTGGGCATACACCCCTCACGAATCATATTAAATAAATCAAATAGCCAGTTCCTTTTTCCACTGGGCTTTGGGTGATAACTTTCTACCCCTGGATCTCCCACTGCCGGGCTCGGACCCAAATGACAAGAGGCACAGTTCACTGCCCCTTGTCTTCCAATACTTCTTGTATTCACTAATCTTAATGTCTTTTTAAACAACTCTTCAGGCTTTGCGCCCGGTTCTCCCTCCTCCGGATGAAGATCTTTCACATTCGTATTCAACAACTCAACTGAACAATTCCCTTTTCAATCAACTTTGGGTGGTAACTTTCCATCCTGGATCTCCCTCCTCCGGGCTCGGACCCCTTTCAGATATCGGCCTTCCTATTCCGGGTTCACTATGGGTTTTATTACTTTTACAAAACAGTTCACCGTGGACTACCCTCTGCTGGGTTCACTCCTGTCAACACACTGTTCATTTGAACTTCAGGCTTCGCCCCTTTTTCGTCAGCATCCCTCTGCCGGGTTCACACTCGCTGACTTTTCACTTTAGTGGGATTCACTCCCCTTTACGTTCTCAAAGGTTTTGTCTTTTGATGCAGGATTCACTTCCCTTGCTTTCTTAACAGTTTGGCGGTCAAAGACTTTTGACTGTATGGGGATTTTGCTAGACCTCCTGTATTTCCACTTTCACCTGTCATGGCGGCTCTGCTATGGCCTTCTGGAAAAGTAGTTTTATTAAACACGGAGCAACCAGAGGTTCCTGAGTCAGCACCCACTTGGTTCCAGTCCCCTCTGCAGCTGTTTTTTCCCTTTACTATTCACAGTTCTTTGAACTCTTCCCAATCTACCACTTTGCGGGTTTCAGTCAACACAGTTCGGTTTCTTATCGGTTTCCCCTTTCGACTCACAGGCTGTGATGAATCACTTGTCTTTCCTTGTCTCTGGAATCAAGGCCGGTACCACAGTAGCAGGAGTCGCCCTTGCTACGGCTTATCGGCATAGGAACGCTCCGGGTACCGCTGTCACCTTCTGCAACACATTTGGGCTTGGGCTATTGTTCGTGCTCTTATGTTTCCTTTTAAGAAGGCTTTGCGGGTCTGGGATGGAAAGGACAAGGTCGCTTCACTCGTTGTAGCCATCTCGGTTCAGGCCGCCTTTCTTCTTCTCTTAAACTGCCTGATCTGGATAGCTGTCTCCTCGTCTGGTCTGCCTTGCTCGTTGTGTGCTTTCATGCTCCACCTTTTATCCCTGTGGGGAAGCGAAAGGGCCGTCAGATGTGTGTGATTCTGACTTTGCCTGACCCTTGTATTGGGACATGTTAGGTGAATGGCCCTGGTGTTAGTTTGTTGTATTTCATGTTGTGTGAAAGTGTTTGTGTTGGAAAAAGGGGTTGGGGCAGTGTTTTCGAATGTCCTACGTGGTAGGATGGGGAAAAGGTAATGGAAGAAGGGGGATACCTCATCTCACCCATGTGTCCCACTCCCACTACCCAATGGCCCCCCATCCAGGTGATCCTCCCTCACTAGTCCACCCCCATGAACTGGATCCAACAGCGATGGCTGTGTCCTGGCCACCTGGATGACAGACCCCCGGGGACTACTCGGGGAGGCACCTTCAGGTTTCTCACATAGCATACACAAAACTGGCCCTCACACTAAACAAGATATTTAAAGTAAATCATAAACAACCTAAGTAAATGAAACCAAATAACCAGTGACTTGGATAACCTTCATCTGTATTGGGTAGATCCCTCTCCCAGGAATGTCCAAAGTCAATCTCTCCAAGTATTCACAAAGAAAAGACTTGAACCAGATCTTGTGAGTTCCAAAAGAAACAAAAGTTCCCCCAAATAAAAATCCACTGGTAGCAGTTCTTTATCCATCTGTTAGTTCACCTTCCAATTCCAGCAAAGAAAACAGCACCAATGGTAATCCTGGATAACCTCCTTCCAGGATGGACTTTACACTGTTCAAAGACACAATCTACTTCAACTGTCCATATGTTTGTGACATCTGCAGTGTCTTTAGTATAACTTGTCAGGATGCTTCTTCTTAGGGTGTTGTTTTTCTCTCGACAACCCCCTTCTACTACTGTCAGTGTGGTGGCAGGCTCCTTTGCCCCACAGCGTACTACTGCTTCAACCACCTTTAATACAATGTTCTCTGACAATATTCTATGTCAAGACCCGAGGCTCACATTATGCTTCTCTTTCTTTTAATTAACCACATTAAGAAAGCTCAGCAGCAAGGTATTTTGTGCACTTTCATACTAAACAAACTCATTTCAAAGGTGCACTAAAATACATAAAAAAGAACATTCTAATGTACATCTATAGTCCATAACATTTCCAAAGACAATAAAACTTAATATCCAATGATGCTCCTAAAGGTCATCCAGTGTCCATATGCATGTGATACTAGTCCTCCAATGGGCATACAGGTGCTCCCATAAACAGTCCTGAACAAGACATAACTTCCTCTTTCTTTGCTACTCACAGCAAAAGAGAAGTTAATTTCTTATTCAGAACTGTTTATTCAATTTGCGCTATTTAACTTGATTGTTATATTAATCTTTATATATATTTGAGGAACGTTTGACTATTACGTGATTAGTTGAGGATCTTATTATTGTCAGGCGCTTTCCTCTTTTTTTACCGATGCCACCTGCTTCCTGTTGGCATCAGAGCTAATGCGCTGATCGAACGTTCTCGTTCGTTTTTTCTTTTATTACTTGCAGCTTCATTTCGCTGCCGCGGCATCCGCCGTATCTCCGTTTGCCTCCCCGGCCCGGAGTAACACGCTCGGGCCTCGGGGAGGACAATGCGCGAACAGGCAAGGCGCGACACACCCACGAGCCACCAGGGGGAGCTCCTCCTCTCCCTGGTCCTTTTCTCAAGGCTCCGGCGGTCACGCAAGTATTTCCATCCGCGAAATAGCAGTTAATGCGAGCGCGAGCGCCGGAGAAATTATTTGAATCGTTTTCTGTCACGAAAAAAAAAAAAAAAAGAAAAAGAAGTCCTTATATATATCTGCTCTCAGCAGCCAGACAAGGACCAGGATCATGCTTCAACTGGAGTGGACTGAATACTCCAATACAAAAAAAAAAATCTATATACTTACCTGATCTGACTCAACAATATACCAACTGGGCTGTGAGAGAAGGCGATCATGGAGCCCATGAAAAAAAAAAAGGAGAGAAGTAAGGTGCTTATAATCATGGCAGCACAATATTCCCCTCAATCAAACCAGGAATGGTCGGAAGGTGAGGAGGATTCATGTTATATTGACGAAGTGGCTATGGAGAAAAGCCTGCAAAAGGTATTAGGATCCGCCGTTGAAAATAGCGTCAAAAAGGCTGTAAGAGGCATGCTCCTGCCAATACAGCAGCGCCTAGAGAACATGGAAGAGCGCATTCGAGGGGCTTCTCCGACAAGGGGAAAAAAGACCCAGAAGAGAAAGCACCTTGCTCAAGGGGGATGTAGTCCGGCTCGTAAGAGCAAGAGCTCTCTGACGCCCCCGAGCCAATCGATTCCTGCCACTGCTGCCGTTTCTGACACCTTCTCCAGGCTGAAACAAGCCTTTATGAGTAGCAAGGTAACCCATTCCTTTGAAAGACCCTCTACCCCCGAGGAGGAAAACAGGGGTGTTAGACCCTCAAGCCCAGAGGGAGACGGACAGGACGTAGAAGATGAACAAAATACAAAACGGTATGATGGTGACTCATCACATACTTCTTCAGAGGAAGATATTGAGATTTGGGGCTCAAAACCCTCAACCTCGGGGATTGCGGCAGCCCCCATTCCCAGGGGAAGCACCGGGGAACAACCACCTACTAAGGGGATGTTCGCCCCCAAAGATTGAATACACCTCAGGTCCGCCGACTGGGAACCATCAGCCAGAACAACTGACTATATGTTTAACAGGCTGCGTAAGCCCCTTGACAAAGAGATCAGGGCAAGACTTCGGGCAGAATGTCCACGTCCGGAGATACCAGACAAAGTGGCTATGACGCCAGAACTGGACTAAAAAATGATCACATTCTTGGCAAAACACGTGAAGGATCCTAGGAAAGGAATTGACCGAGCCTGGAAGTCCTGCCAGGACAAGCTACTGGACGTCGCTGGTCCTCTCACAAAAATTTTAGACCTGGCGGAAGAAGCCTCCAGCTCTTCAGACCCAGTTGACCCAGTCATTCTTTCCGGTTGGGCTCAGAGAGCCATCTGCCTTCTGGGAAATGCGAGCTGCGCTATCTCCACCAAGCGCAGGAAGGGCATACTCTTCAAAATAGACTCGAAGTTAACAGAGTTAGCAAACGACAGAGTCTGGGGCCGCCGCTCAAGGACTACTCTTTGGCGATCCTTTTATGGAGGAAATGTCCAAGTTCGTAGGCACCTTTAGCGCATTAGATAAAGCCCAGGCCTCCATCAAGAAGGTCTTCGCATCTAAGATTTTCACTAGGGCCGGTCGAGGTCACTCTTCTGGCCGTTATGCCTTCGACAGAATACCTCAATATCAGCAACAAAATGCCTGGCAAGAGCGCACCGATACCTTCTTCCCCTGCAGAGGACGAGGCAGAGGTCGCTACTGGAAGAGAGGACCTAAGAGCGGAGCCCAACAAGCCTCAAGTCAGTCTACTAATAACAGCGCCTGTGCCGCTCACACCCATTGAGGGGAGGATAGCGTGCTTTACAAGTGCTTGGGACATTTTGTCAGGAGACGCCTGGGTCAGGGACACTGCGTGCGGTCTGCGACTAGAATTTTTCGCGCAACCCTTTCAGACCAGTCCCCCTGCCCCCATAATAATGTCATAAATAGATCAGAGAGCACTAAACAGCGAAATTCACAGCCTATATCAGAAGCGGGCGATTCCCCCCTGCTCGACTCGGGGTGGCTTCTTCAGCCCAATTTTTCTGGTGCGCAGAAAGGAGAAAATGAGGCCCGTGATAAATCTGAGAGCGCTCAACAAATTCATAATTTATCGGCATTTCAAGATGGAAGGCATCCACATGCTCAGGGATCTTCCAAGACCAAACAATTGGCTCATGCGTCTGGATCTCAAGGATGCATATCTCGCGGTGCCCATTCATCAGGCACACGTGAGTTATCTAAGATTTTCTTGGGAACACCAAGATTGAGAATTTACCTTCGGGCTCTCTTCAGCTCCCTGGGCGTTTACCAAGCTGTTGAGACCGGTGGTAGTGTTAGGCAGAAACCTGTGCAGTTCCCTCTGGGACCATTGCAAAAGATTTAGGACTACAGGTGTTTGGCAGTAAACCCACTTGGTAGCAGTCTGCACCACACAGATTCACTTGGTAGCTGTGGCTGAGCAGTCAGACTTCCCTCAAGAAGAGTTAGGCAGTATACAGAGTATTCACAATAGGTCAAGAGAACACAATAGAACAAGTAAACACTGACCAGGGCTTGGTGTAAAAGAGATATAATTATTTATTTAAAACCATATCTAGAAAAACACACAGCCACTAATAGTAAGCAATTCAAAAACACGGTCACTAAAAGATATACACTCCCTTAAAAGAATATTAGACAAGTCTTAAGTAAAGTCCCACTTATTTTCAGACAGCGGTGAGCGCTTATCGTAGATGGCACTCTAATCATTCGTTTAAAAAAGGGAGAGAAAAGCAGAGACTAAATTGAAACAGATCCCAACACTTTTTCACAAACACAACAAGAGAGGAAGGCAAAGGGGGCGTGGCCAGCAGGCGGACGATGCAGACGTGATCTCGCATCGCTCCGGGGCCGCCAGCCAGATCCTGTTGAAATCCTGCCACAATCATTGACCTGTGAGGGCCAAAATCGTCTTGGCGAGGCAAGAACCACTGCGGCGCAAAACTGCCTGATCCCAGACCGAAATCGGTGCGGGAAACCCCGGTTGAGACGCCTAGAAGAAGCGGGACCCGCAGTGCGCGAGATTGACAAAATGGCCGCCGTACGCAGCGGCTGAGCTGGGGCGCCGTGCCGTTGCGATAAAGTCATCCTGGGAGGAAGCCCCATACGATTGATGAGACAACGAGAGAAGGGCCACCAGTACAGACGCTGGACTGCTGTGCACTGGGGTGCTGTGCGAGCGTGGTCGAGGCCACTACCTGCTCCCCTTCTGTGTGCTGGCGTGACTCTGCAGCCGTCTCCCGCCTGAGCGAGCACCTAATAACGGGCAATCTCCTCCCCCGCTGTGAAGTGGCGACGAGCAGCAGAAGTGCCCTGGAAACGGGCGATCCTGATTGAAAAACGAATCCCTGCAAGCCAAACAACACGGACTGCTCAGCTGTCACTACTGCCGACACATCACACGGAAGGCTGACCTGCCATAACCCGCCCCCGTGACAGGGACAACGATACTGTTGAACCATCCGAAACCCGCAGGCTCTCCGTGCGACGAAGGGCGCCCTCTGAATCCACAGTGCGGAGACTGCAATCCCTACTACCCGTGAGAGATTCATTGTAAAAACAGAGGCGGGGGAGACGAGGGGGTCGATCGGTGTGTGAGCACCTCGGCTGGTTCTTCCCCCCCCCTCCCACGAGACGGTGCATCCCCTGGGATCCCCATACTGTTTGTGGCAGGACATTGTGTAATCCGGAATACGGGAAGGGGAGAAAGGTGAATATATGCTGCACTGCTTCCAGCGATAGCGGAGCAGAGTTGAAGGTCTCCATGCTACGCAACGAACGCAAGATGGCCACCACGGGACCGATGTAGGCAGAGGGAACGAGGCGCGGCAGAGGGAGACGTGCAGTGAGAAGGTGGAAACAGACTTTGCCCGGGTGTTTGGGATCGCCTGCCGCAGCGGGTCACTGCTCCTGACGGCGAAAGGAGACGCGTGGAACCAGCAAAGATACAGGGTGTCTGCTGACCCCCGCCCCCTGTGAGGGCTTGCGCACAGGCCGTGGAGCCGGCGCACCTGCCCCTGAAGCAACATCAAACAGCCTGCTGTGCCCTGGTTGCTCCCCGAAACCGAAAGGGGCCGAGGTGTCTCCTGAGGGGGACGTGGAGCGGGGTGGAGCTGTGCCGGCGCCTGTAAATACGGAGACATGCTCGACCCCTGCCGGCTCACCCCCATCGTCACCTTCATACACTGAGGCGAGCCGAGGCCTACCCACTAAGACACTGCAGCGACACGGGATCGGAGTCGACACAGGCTGTTAAACTGCCTGCACGGCGCGGGCGCTCCGCACTGCCTACAGCGCCTGCGAAAGCCACCGCATCCCGCAGCCACTAACGTCTGCTGCTATATCCCAGAAGGCAGTTAAGCGGTAAGGAGAGGGGGGAGGCAGCGAGAGAGGGGTAGGAGGCTTAAGACGCTGTCCGGACCTCCCCACACCCCCCCTACTCACTGGGGTGGCCCTCCTGGACTCCTGGGGACCCACTGGAGCTACGAAGCGGGCCTGGTGGAACCACACATAGGGGTAAACAAGCATCTAAGTACCTAGTAGCAAGAGGTCAAGAGCGAAATCCCACGAGCCCTGTTACAGGAGCATGGAATAACGGAAATACACACGGGGCGCCCACACCCCGACCCTGCCTCGTCCAGAGAACGATATCACACGACGACGGGGGCGGGCACAAGGCAGGCATTCTGATCCCCTATATAAACTGACAGGTTGGGGCATCCAGCTTCATTAAGTAAAAGAGCAGTGGGCAACAGAGCGGTATTCAACTATGCAGAATTGCTCCAACGCTGCCTGTTGCGGCCCACAGTGATTACACCCCGTAACAGCTGTAGAACCCTCCCCCTGGTTGTGGAAGACAACTGTGTACCTATTGTATACACCCGAACATTCACACGGCCCGGAACACCGAGAATACACCTTGCTGTGTTGCTCCAGAACAGGAGCACACCACCAGAACTGAACTGCGCACTACCCCTGTGCAGAGCAAGTTACGCACTCTC
The DNA here is from genome assembly GCF_040938575.1 of Ambystoma mexicanum. Lineage (NCBI taxonomy): Eukaryota > Metazoa > Chordata > Amphibia > Caudata > Ambystomatidae > Ambystoma > Ambystoma mexicanum. The sequence goes on along the minus strand of NC_090923.1, from coordinate 1,119,037,077 downwards.
AATAGAACGAACGGAATCACATGTTCGGAACTGCCAAAAACCCAGAAAGCACCCTCCGGATGTTAATCATCTCCTGAACTGCATAAGTGAATGAACTGGTGCTCCACTTGTGGTGGATCCACATGTTTGTTAGACACATGCCGAGGGGACCCAAAGCGTAGGTGACCCCGATGCCGGGGAATGAGCTGTTGCACCGAAGTGCTATCGCCTCCTCCAGCTGAATAAGGCAAGCACCTGCAGCGAAGGGGCACTACGGAGTGCTGCTGATTAAGTGAGAGACGTCCACCATTATCTGAGCACACGGGCGTACGAATCTGTATACAGGGCGATCCCGGGAGGGTGCTGGGGACCGGTAGTCACTCAGGACATAAAGTGATACTGGAACATCTACCCTATAACTGACGCAGACCCTAGGGAACTCTGCCCACTCACCACCAGGATCCAGCGAAAATACACTTGACCCAGTGATACCATCAGCCCCTTGGCCCCGCCGCTGTCTCCTCCCGTCCTGCACAGGGAGGGCTCCTACCGACGCCTGAGCAGATACCCCGAAATGGGGAAGGATAAACCCAGGAAAACCACTACGCAAAGCAGAATTGAGCAGTATACTACTATACCATCGGCTCGCTCCCCGGAGCAGCTCCAAACATCTGAGCCAGATTGCATGGAGGAGGATATCTCCCTCAGGGATATAATCGGTGCCATTGCCAGCTCCAGAACGTCAATGGAGAAAAAGATGGACAGTATCGGTGCGGACGTGTCCCTACTAAGACACGACCTCCAAAAGTTGACATCACACACTGGGGAGGCGGAGGCACGAATTTCGGAAACCGAAGACAGTCTACGGGGGATAAATCGCAATATGTCCGGCATGATGGCACGTATCAAGCTCCTGGAGGCGAGAGTGGATGATAGCGAAGGCAGATCCAGGCGAAACAACGAACGCATACTTGGCCTCCCCGAGAAAGCGGAGGGGGACTGTATGGAACTATTCCTCGAGGAATGGCTTGTGGACAACTACGATGCACAATCCTTTTCAAAATTTTTCTCCATTGAGCGGGCCCACCGCATCCCAACCGGCAAAATCACTCCCGGGGCACCACCGCGCACAGTCATCGCAAGATTCCTAAACTATAGGGATAGGATAGGGATAGGGACACAGTGCTGCAGCTGGCGAGATCAAAAGGGACAATCACGTATAATGGTTCAAGAATCGCCTTCTTCCCTGACTTCACCAAGGAAGTGCAAAAGGCATGCCAGTCATTCGATCCGCTCAAGAAGCGCCTGCACTCACTGGGTGTTAAATATGGATTAGTTTTTCCTGCACAACTTAAGATTTACCATAAGGGCACATCAGTGCATTTCACAGATCCCAAGGAGGCGTGGAACTGGGCCGAGAGGCACATAGATGGCGATTGGGGCTCTGCTGGGAGGAGAAGAGAGGAACGCAATAGGCCACTCCCTGAGCACCCACCAGACATGGAACCACAGCAGCAACAACAAATAGAGAATCAGCATCAAGGTAACGCATAGAGAGCTGCAACAACCAGTGATGATGCCCAAAACATCAAACAAGCAACGCAACAGAGCTTACGTTCCATAACGGAAACTAAAATACAAGTCATATTTAGGCTGGCGGCCAACCGAACAGCCGCCCCCAAACAAGGCAACGTACCAAAACACCAGAAAGAGGTGCTACACAGACTGGCGCTGGCTACACAGGAACTGCTGACCCCGGCTAAAGCTGAGCGAGCGCATGTTGGTTAAAGTTTAAAGTTTAATTGTTTGGAAGTTTATGAGGGGTCGACAGATGCTTCAGTTGGGGGTGGAGTATGGGGAGGGGGGAGTTGGGGATAACGTTCTTATTCTTTGCTTAGATGTTAAAAACCGCACCACCAGCACCGCGCGCGTAGTAACATTTTCCCCACGAATGTGCCCGATACAACAACGGAACAAGAGAGTCTCGACAAATGACCAACCCACGTATGATCAGGACCACAGCCTACCCAGAAGGTTGAACCATGTAACAACCCTAGATATGCATCACACAGACGCCATACATACACAGACCACATGACACAAACCACCAACATAAGTAAACACAGAACCATCCGGGTGATGACATGGAATGTAAACGGGCTCGGAAATAGCATCAAAAGGCGTCTAGTCTTACAAGCACTAAATCGCCACTCCCCCGATATAGCCTTCCTAACGGAGACAAACCTGGCGGGCACAAAGTGTACGCTGTTTAGACGTTCAAACTACCGGCAAGCCCTTCATGCCGGTTTCTCGATGGGAGCACGTGGGGTACTAATCCTGGTACACAAAAGACTTCCCTTCAACCCCAGCACGGTCACCCAGGACCAAGGAGGCAGGTTTGTCCACACGACGGGGACCCTCTGGGAGCGCACTATATCCATGATCGCTGTGTATGCACCTCTTAACCTACTAACCCCTCTGACTAACGACATTATGCCCCTAATTGCTAATAACCCTGAAGATCTCACGTTGATTGGAGGAGACTTCAATGAAGTCATGAACATAGACCTTGACAGGACGCATGTACGATCCAGGAATCCAAACACGCGCACTAAACTTGCTACATTCACTAATGCACTGGGGTTGCAAGACGTATGGAGATCACTAGATCCCAATATAAGAGAATACTCGTATCACTCCGGTGCACATGCCTCACTCTCTAGACTGGACTACTTCTTCCTCCCAATCAGCAACATACACGAAGCATGTGAAGCCCAACTACTCCCCAGGGGAATATCAGACCACTCCCCGCTTATAATAACGATCGGTACCGACAGAGCGATCCCCCCACCTAGCTGGAGACTGAATGGCTACTACCTAGGATTCCCAGAACTAGTGGAGCATATACAAAAAGCCACTGACACATACCTAGAAATAAACACGGACTCGGTAGATAACCCCACAACGCTATGGGAGGCACTAAAACAGTATTAAGAGGCGAAATTATAGCCTGGACCTCTGCCCACAGAAAAAAACATTTTGAAGCAATATGTGAAGCTGAAGCAAAGGTGCGAGACGCAGAAATTGACCACCTATCCTATGATCAGCCCGAGACACAGCGCGCACTACAACTAGCACAAAAGCAATTACAACATATAGCCTTAGACAATGCCAAACAGGCGCACGCTGCGATGCGAGCCAAAATATACGAGACAGGAGACAAGGCGGGAAAAATACTGGCATGGTTAGAGCGCAGAGACCTACGCCTTACCCAAGTCATGAAATTAATAACGAACAAATCAGAACCACTAACATCAGATCAAGACATAACGGAAGGGTTCGCAAAGTATTATGCTGAATTATACAGCGCACCTTCCTCTCTACCTCCGTCCGATATCCTAGAGGAAATCACCTTCCCCACCCTAAATGAGCAACAGGCCAGTCTATTGGAACAAGAAATTACTGAAGAAGAAGTAACCCAAGCAATGTCAGAACTCCAGTCAGGAAAAACCCCAGGCCCAAATTAATATGGAAAAAAATAGGCGCAAACGTAATTTCCACGCACCTACTGCGCCTGTTCCAACACTCGCACTCACAGGGTAGCCTCCCCCCAGACCTCAGGAAAGCCACAATAATAGTCCTACCAAAGGCAGATAAACCACCTGACCTGTGTAGCTCCTACAGACCCATCTCTTTAATAAATTGTGAGGCCAAAATACTTGCGAAGGTATTGGCCAATCGGCTGCAGCAAGTCATACACACACTCATACATCCAGACCAATGTGGGTTCATGCCGCAGAGGTCCACCAGGCAGAATATATACAACTACATACAGCATTAGAAAAACTACCTAGGCTACAGAACCCCCTGGCCCTACTGTCTATAGACTTTTAAAAAGCCTTCGACTCTGTGCACTGGGAAGCGATTTGGGAAATCCTGCATCGAACGGGCATAGGCCCGTACTTCACGAGCTGGGTCAAGCTACTATACCACCGTCCAGTAGCAGTAACCAAAGTAAATGGGTACACCTCAAAACCCTTCCAGCTAGGTAAAGGCACGAGACAAGGCTGCCCACTATCAGCTCTGAAATTCGCGCTAGCAATCGAACCCTTAGCAGCCCTGTTGAGGTCCACACAAACATGGAGGGGCTTCAAATGGGCGAACGGCTGGGAGGACAAGGTGTCCCTATACGCGGACGACCTGTTAATATACCTGGAGAATCCACGAGTTTCCTGTCCTGTAGTGTCAAGTCTGCTAGAGAGACTAGGTTAGGAAATTCAGCCTAAAGAGAGAATTCTCCCTAGCAGGTAGCTCATCTAAGAGAACAAGGCGTCCAACTGATAATTTACCTGGACGACATTATTCTTATGGCACAATCTCAGGAGCTATTACAGGAACAGGCCAAGCTAGCCATAGATTTGCTCCATAGTCTCGGCTTCCTCATCAACTGGGAGAAGTCAGTTCTTTGTCCTTCCAGGAATCTAGAATTTCTAGGGTTCGTAGTGGACACCCAAAATTCACAGCTCCGTCTTCCAGCTGCCAAGATACATTCAACCAAAAGGGAGATTTGCAGGCTCCTTCAGAGGGACTTGATCTCTGTACTGGAGCTAGTGAGAGTAATAGGTCTTCTATCCTCGTCCATCCAAGCAATATTTCCGGGTCCCCTTCATTACTGGGAATTGCAAAGATTGAAGGGTCACCACCTGAGGCGCAGCCTCTCTTATTCTCAACGCTTGACACTGTCCCCCCAGGCGAGGACAGAGCTAAATTGGTGGCTCTCACACATGGAGGCCTGGAACGGCAGGGCCATCTTCGGCTCCACCCCCAGATATCATCATCGAATCAGACGCCAGTCGCTGCTGTTGGGAAGCGAGATGTGGCACAGTAGCCACAGGAGGGACTTGGTCTCCGCAGGAGCTGGAGATGCACATAAACTGTCTGGAGCTCCTTGCGGGATCATTCGCAGTTCGCTCCTTTGCAAGGAACAAAGTGAGCTGCTGTATCTTACTAAAGATGGACAACAAGAGGGCGCTAGAGAGCCAACCAAGATGGTGGCTTCCTAGAGAGCTCTGTGTAGCTTCAATTAATTCTGAGACATCGACGCCTCTGTGGTGACCCATCTATCGGCAGCTAACGCCCTGCAGCTTCGTGAAACTCTGCTGCACATTTTGAAACCATTTCCACTGCGGGCGACTCAAAATCAGCAGACTTACAGCCTAATCAGCACAGGCCCCTCGGCCCTCGTAATCTACGCCACCAAGCTGCGAGCGCTGCTGGGCTGCAGGGAAGGAGGGGACCCCTGAGAGCTGAACTATCTTCCCGTATGAGCGGTCGGCGAGCACCAGTCTATCCCCGCCGAAGACCCGAGCCGATTCAAGAAAGCGGGTGGACGTGTGCACCCCGGGCGCTCAGAGAGACGCGGAAGTCTCCGTCCCTGCGGCGGCTCGGGAAGGCAGAGTAAAAGCACCGGTAGGAGCAAACCGCAGCGTGCGCAGCTTCAGACTCGTGCCCCCAACCCACCCGCGAGGCCCCCCAGTCTACCCGCGTGACATGCAACGTCAGCAGTAGGTGCAGAGGTAAGCGCTGCCGCCGAAGACCTCCACCAACTCTCCAGGGGCTTATAATAACAAGCGCAACATCCAGGGACAATCCACCCGAACCTCACGGCCAGCGGAGCAGCTAGTAAGCGACCGCCGTGATAGTCCAACGACTGTGGGTCAAGGAAACAGCAACTCAAGTCACAAGCCCCCACCTGCGTACGCCAATAACTGCCTCCAACTACCGAACAGTGAACATAAGAATCATGGGCGCTTAGATACTTTGGACACACGCACGCTGAAACAATAAAGACACTGCGCAGCAGTCAATCCAACGCAATAAGCAACACCCGCCACGGGGCTCACTCACGACGTGATTGGGACGAAATTGCAGGAACTGTTGGCAACACGCCACCCAAACTGCACCACGCGCACTCCAACGCCAACTGTCCAATACAGCCACCCAAAGGCCCCAAGGTTAACGCAACTTCCCCCAAAATACCCTTTGCTGCAACCATATGAGCAGAGTATCTTGGGCCCACGCAAACCAGCAAGAAAAGACTCAACACCAACCTCAGTCCAGATCTGAATCACCTATATCACGCAATAACCATCAACCAATCCTTTGCAAACTCCCTAACATAACAGCTAAAAGCCCCCCAAGCAACAGACCATGCCAGGACAACACCACCATCGACTCGCGCCACCACCGCTCACAAACTTGGAGAAACCAAATCAAGACAACCATGGGGAAAACTGACAAGTCCCAAATAAATTCAATTTCGAAGCCAGTTCCTCCAGTAAACCTCCTAACACCAACAGCAGACCGGTATCGCCAACACAAGACATCGCCCCAGCTGAGGAGCAAGCCCAGAATTTCGATATCAGGGAAATCCTAATGGACCTAAAAGCCGGAATTAGAGGACTGGGGAGTAAACTAGATGCCTTATCGTCAAAGGTAGACCTACTTCAACGCTGCCTCGACAAACATGCAGACAGGCTAGACTCAGTTGAACAACGCGTATCGAACCTCGACGACGGCTCTGCAGCGCTGACCTCCAGAGTCTCCCTCCTAGAATCTCAAATGAAAGCAGTCTGCGCCAAAAATGAAGATTTAGAAGGGCGCTCCCGAAGAAACAATATCAGAATTATTGGGGTCAGAGAACAACAACTTCAAACTAAAATGGAAGACCATGTTTAACGGATATGCATGGAACTATTTGGAAAAGATTCTCTCTCCCAGCTATTTGTTATAGAGAGAGCTCACAGAATCCCCAACACGAGACCAGCCTCAGGCGCAAACCCACGCCCAATCATAGCTAAGCTACTAAACTACAAAGACCGCGACACAATACTCAAGATTGCCAGAGACAAAGGAAAACTTCAATATGACGGGGACCCAATCCAATTTTTTCCAGACTTCTCCCCGACAGTGCAGGTGCAGAGGCGCTCATACACAACTGTCAAGCGGCGACTGCAAGACAACCAAATACTCTACTCTATGCTATTCCCGGCAAAACTCCAAATCCAACACGAAGGTAAAGCCCAATTTTACAACACACCAGAGGAAGCCAATGACTTCCTTGACCGCGCTGGATGCACACCTGTCTCAACCAACCCAAGGCCTCGACGAGACGACTGCATGCAAAGGGACCCACCATAACAGCCGACTTCAGCAACAAACTACGGTGGTGCCACTCGACCTTCACCAGCACGCATGATACTCACCACAGAGTTAAAATCCTATAACATCAGGGAGCCTCTCTCTCTCTTGGAAGGCTACTAACGCCCCAAGCACAGCAATGTTAACAGTTTTGTTCACAAGGGTGGGTACATCGTGGGCCAGTTGGGGGTTTCCCACGCAGGGGAGGGATGTTATTCTCACCAAGTTACTATTGACAGTTCACCAACGTTCCACTGCAAAACTACCATATACCCCCTCCAAGATGACCATAAACATCAACAGCTCCGCTTCTGCGCCCGGACATCAACCGAAACCAACCGATTACGCAGAGTCCAACAGTCTTCAACTAACTCTCCTGCCATGGGTCCGTTCACAATAGCCACCTGGAACATTAGAGGTGGCAACCAACCAGCTAAAATCAGGAGGATCCTTCAATACCTCAGGAGACATAAATTCAGCATTGCCATGCTACAGGAGACCCATCTCATACCGACTGCAGAGCAACACTGGGCACGCTCATGGGGTTGCCATAGATACTTTTCATCTTACTCATCGTTTGCAAGAGGAGTCGCAATCTTAATTGATAAAAAGGCCAACTTCAGCCTAATTGACTCAAAGAAAGACACAGAGTGAAGAGCACTACTGGTGAGAGGAATACTTGCAGGGAAAGAAATAGTCTTGGTGAACTCTTATGCTCCCAACACGGATGGACCAAACAACTGCAACTGGATCATGTCTCAACTAGGAACACTCACCTCTGCAACAATCATCTGGGGTGCAGACCTCAACACCCCACTAAATCCCAAAATTGACAAATCCCACAACACAACCAGCAAACCCTCTACAGCAAGCTATCAGGTGACTCAGATTTGTCAAGCATTCAAACTGACCGATATATGGAGACACACCCATCGGGAAGTGCGTGAATATACATTTCACTGAGCAGTCCATAACACCAGCTCACACATTGACTATTTCATGGTTTCGACCCAAAGCCCGTATAACTGGGGATCCAGCCAAATCCCCCCACGATCCTTCTTCAACCACTCAATGGTAACACTTGAGTTTACTCTACCTAGCATCAAGGCGACAGCCCTCAATTGGAGATTCAAAGCAGGATCACTACTAGATTTGGTTTTCGCATCAGAGCTCCAGCAAGAAATCACAACCTTTCTTGAAATAAACCAGGACTCGGTTAGCTTGGCCGGCACCCTGTGGGAAACTCTGAAATGCTATGTACGAGGTGTATGCATGGCGAAAGAGAATGGCATTTTAAAACTAATACGACGCAAACTAACTAACAGTAAGCAACGCCTGAAGGAGCTCGAAGCTAAATGCACAACGCCCAACCACCCCCAAACCCAAGCTGACCTGAAAGAAGAATTACTGAAATTCCAAGAATCAGCTGAGCGCGAACTGAAGTTTCTCGGATGTCGACATCATATCAGACAATACCGCAAAGGACAAAAACCCGGGGCACTTCTGGCCCACTTACTAAAACTAGACCAGACACCGACCCGCGTGGAACATATCCGCGACGCACAAGGAACCCTAGTCCACACAGAAGAAGAAATAGTAAATACATTCCGCAATTTTTATCAAGACCTCTACAGCTCCAAAAGTGCCACCAACCCTGAGACACTTCAAGACTCTCTCAAAGATACCGAACTATACTGGTAGCCCAAGAACTCCGCGAACCACTAAACACACCCATCTCACAAGAAGAATTAGTAGAAGCAATAAAAACCCTTCCAAACACCAAAGCCCCAGGCCCCGACGGCCTCACAGGGGAATTCTACAAAGCACACATGGCCACCATAGCTCCACTACTCCTCCGTGTATATGAAGAAGCCCTAGAGCATGGGGCCCTTCCACTCACACTACATGAAGCCAATGTGTTCTTAATACACAAACCAGGCAAACCCCAGGAAGACTGCGCCTCGTACAGACCCATCTCTTTAATCAATCTTGACAACAAGATTTTTGCTAAAATTCTAGCGACACGACTACTCCCTCTTATGCCCGCACTAATATTAGGGGACCAGGCCGGTTTTATCCCAGGGCGCAGCACAACCTACGGCATCCAACGACTGTTCGGTGTCATTGCGGCACTTGATCCAACACAACAAGCAATCGCCGTCCTATTGGACGCCGAAAAGGCCTTTGACTCCGTAGAATGGCCATACCTCTTTGCGACGCTTACACAAATGGGCCTGGGAAAATCCTTTATCAAAATGGTATCGCTGCTCTACAATGATCCCCAATCCTACATTACCCTAGGTAACACGAAATCATCCTGTATCAGGCTAGAACACTGCACCAGGCAAGGCTGCCCCCTATCTGCCCTCATCTTTGCCTTAATAATGGAACCCCTGGCCTCGAGACTAAGATCCCACCAACTCAATAGACGCATCAGCTTAGGTCCGCATATGCTAGTAGTCTCCCTACATGCTGATGATGTGATGTTATTTGTCAACGATCCCCAAACAAACCTCAACCCAATAATGTGTGAAGTGATTAAATTTAGCAGCATCTCGGGCCTTATGACCAATCATTCCAAATCAGTAATATTCTCCCTGACGCTGAATACCCTAAATTCCATGATGATCACGGACTGAAATGGGAAAGCTCTAAAGTCTGATATCTTGGCATCTATATGTCACTTAACTGTAACAAAATATTCAAAGACAACTATGGAACGACAATAAACTCCCTCCAGGAGCGTATTCAGAGATGGAAGTCTCTCCCTCTAACACTGTGGGGGCGGGTCTCACGGACCAAAATGGTGATTCTCCCCAAACTCCTGTATCTTTTCACAAATATACCCCTGATACTATCACGCTCCTTTTTTCAAAAAATAAAAAGCCTTATCCTCGAACTAATATGGGCTGGAAAGCCAGCAAGAGTTGCTTACACAACGCTGACATTACCAGTATCACAAGGCGGCCTCGCACTCCCAGATATGGAAAAATACTACTGGGCAGCACAGGCCCAATTCTTGAGCCACTGGTATACTATATACTTTATACGCCCAGACGTGCAGGTTGAACGGGCCCTGGCCTCTCCAAACCTTCTACGAGCCATTATTCTCAGTCACCTCCCAGTACCGCACAACACAATGAATACTGTCCTGTCCACCTATGCGATTTGGAAGAAAATCGCCCAAAAATACGAGATACACACGAGATATTCCCCCCTACTACCAATCAAGTTCATTCCCTGCATACCTCTAACAAACAAAAAGATATTTCTAATTTGGCTCAACAAACTCAACATCCAATCCCTAGGCGACCTTTTCCCCGATGACATGTTTATAACTCCACAGATGGCCAAAGAGAGAGGAGAAAATACCTCACTCGACATATTTATCTACTTTAGATTACGCTACACCCTACAAGCCCTGTTCCCATCATTTCCCAAACAGCCAGCGACATGGGACTTGCTACACAACGTGATCCAGGTGAGGAGAGAGGGAAGCCAAGTGTCCATGATATACAAATCCCTACTAACAGACACGACAATCAACACCACCCGCACGAAACAACGATGGGAGGGAGACGGCCCTCCAGGCTACAATACCAGAAGACGACTGGACCTACATTCTCCGCCAAACACAGAAGGTCGCTATAAACACTTGCTTCAAACAAATTCATTGCAACTTTGTACATCAAACTTACTATACTCCAGTGAAAAAACAACATCACCACCCGGAAGTATCAGCACAATGTGAAAGATGCGGCGCCCCAGGCGCAGACTTTCTCCACCTTGCCTGGAACTGTCCCGGGATAGCCCAGTTCTGGTCTTCGATCCTACAAATAACGACCAATATATTGGGAGAGGAGCTAACCCCTCTTCTGACCATCGCACTTTTAAGCCTGACCAAAAACATACAACCTTCATCGAGGCGACTGGCTGCCCTTCTCCTGGTGCTGGCACGCAGGAGGATCGCCTTGTCATGGGGTCGTGGTCCCCTTCCTACACTGACAGCATGGAAAAAAGACATCACATACTGCCAAGACATGGACACCGAATTCACAAGAACTTTACCTCTTCACGCATGACCCCCTGACATCTGGGGACCATACATCGTCTATCTACTCTCCAACACACATACCTCAGACTCTCAACCACAACTCTCCCAAACACAGAAGACAGTGGCGTCCACATCCATCACAACTAATGCAACAGACTGAAACACAGAGAACAAGTCAACAGAATGGAGCTTATATCAGACATTACAAGAGGGGAGGGGGTAAGCAGGGTATTTTGTATGTTATGAGCGTAGTTTTGTAAACTGCACCCGATTGGGAGCGGATTTGTTTTGTTTCTACATGAAAAACCTAAAAATAAAGTTTAAAAAAAAAAAGATGGACAACGTATCTGCCGTAAGATATATCAATCATCTGGGTGGTACCAAGTCTCGTCCGCTAGCAGAACTAGCCAAAGACTTTTGGCATTTCTTCCTAAATCACCGGATTTCCGTCACAGCGGAATATCTTTCGGGTCTCAAGAATGTGATAGTGGATTGGCACTCTCGCCATTACGTCGATTCCAGCGACTGGAGACTCAACAGGAATATTTTTCTCTGACTGCAACAGATCTGGGGTCCAATGTCCAAAGACCTCTTTGCATCTCGTTTCAACACTCAGCTCCCTTTGTTCTACGGCTGGGGCCCTGACCCAGCTGCCTCAGCGACAGATGCATTCCTGCAGCCTTGGACAGGGGGAGTTCTCTGCACGTTTCCCCTGTTTTCCATGATAGCCAGGACCCTGGCGAAGGTCCGTCAGGACAGTACAGAGCTGGTCCTCATAGCCCCAGTCTGGACTTCTCAGACCTGGTATCCAGTTATTCTGGAACTTTCCATGGATTCTCCAATCCTTCTACCCAATCTCCAGATCTTCTATTGAATCCGTGGAGACAGGCTCACCCCCTGCTCGTCTCCGGGTCCCTGACTCTAGCGGCTTGGAGGATTTCAGGGCAAGATGGAGAAGTCCTGGCATGTCCCGCAAGGCAATCCATCTCATTGAGGAGAGCTGGGCCCCCGCTACCTTCAAGCAGTATTCCAACTTCTGGAACACATGGAGAGTCTGGTGCCAAGACCGGGGTTTTCATCCAGTTTCAGCTCCTTTAGAAGAAATTCTCTATGCAGATTGCTAAAAAGCATCCGCCTTACGGTGCCACATCCGTCCCGTTATAACAAACTTTGGGATGTTAGTACAGTGCTCAATCCTTTCCTCTCGTGGCCGCCTAACGAAGAGCTATCACGTACGGCGCTCTCTGGCAAGCTTACTACTTTGCTTTGCCCAGTTTCCTGTAGGAGAGTTTCGGACGTTAGAGCCCTAGACCTAGAGGGTAGGTCTTTTTCCCCTGACGGTATTGTTTTTCACATACGAAGAAGAACTAAATGCGACTCAAGAGTGATTTCTTACCCAGCTTTCAGAGAACAACCCAGGCTATGCATAGTTCAGTGTTTTAAGGCCTATGAAGAAGTAACAGCTCTCCTCAGGTCCACGCCTAGCGGTCAGCTTCTCATAGCTATTCGCAGACCCCATAAGGCAGTATCAGCCCCCACTTTGGCACACTGGGTGCGCTGGACGCTAGCTCAAGCAGGGATAGATACACTCCAATTCAGATCCCCCTCTGTTAGGGGAATCATGGCCTCTAAAGCTTTCCAAGTTGGTGTCCGTTTAGAGGACATCATGAGGATGGCTGATTGGGCAGGCGAGTCGATATTCAAAGAGTTCTACTTAAAACCAGTGGAACAGCCTGCTTCAGTGGTGGTAAGTAAGCTTTGAATGAGCATAATGTGAGCTTCCGGTCTTGACCTAGAATAAAGATTTTCCATAATAACTTACTATAAATTCTTGATTCTATTAAAGACACGGAGGCGAGCATTATGCTTCTCTTTCTTTTAATTAACCACATTAAGAAAGCTCAGCAGCAAGGTATTTTGTGCACTTTCATACTAAACAAACTCATTTCAAAGGTGCACTAAAAATATATAATACAGAACCTTCTAATGTACATCTATAGTCCATAACATTTCCAAAGACAATATAACTTCATATGCCATGATGCTCCTAAAGGTCATCCAGTGTTGCTTGCTGCTGAGCTTTCTTAATGTGGTTAATTAAAAGAAAGAGAAGCATAATGCTCACCTCCGTGTCTTTAATAGAATCAAGAATTTCTAGTAAGTTAACATGGAAAATCTTCATTATAGACAACTACAGTTCTGTTAACAACTGATTGTTAGGCAACTTAAAGACAAGACTCTTCAACCTCCACAGGTAGGCAAGGCACTCTTCTTTCCTATATTATAATAAAAGGGCAGCCTCTTTGGCTCGTCTGTATGTCTTACTGCTACCAATATTATCTGCCTCTGCTTCCAGATTGCTTCTCTCTCCGCTTCAACAGTCTCAGCATTACAGAATGTTGATTTGATCTTCTTACAAGCACGCAACCCCCCCGCCCCACAGCTTTATGCATACCTTCTTGGTTCCAGCAGCGACCCCAAAGCTGTATTGACACTCCTCCAGCTTTGGATAACCTTGTCAGCCTTGCATCAGAGGACACTGGACCTTTAACAACTTTAACAACTTCAAAATATGGGTGGTTAGATTTTAATAGGGCTGGTTTCACTGTAGAAAGGATTCACCTACTGGCTTGGGTAATGCACGCTCTTCTCTTTACTTCAGCAACTTCTACAATTACAGAATACTTGTTCTGGATGTTACAAGAGAAACAGATTTAGGTACACGTTACTACTCTTTGATGGAGATTTTTTACTTAAAAAAACTGTACGGACTTGGGTTTCCTTTCATTCATACGGAGTGACACTTTGACTCTGGTCAGGAATCACAATTATCCATACACAACCTCTCTTTCATGTAATAGTTCTTGTAACAATTTATGAAAGTCCGCTTTAGGCTTCCGAGTGATTTAGAACAGCGTTCTCCATCTTAATTGGAGGCATACAACCACGCTGGTAAAGTTACTTAGTTCAACAATGCAAAATGGAAAGCTTTTCATTTACGCAAAGACTCTGACTTGCATTAAATGTGTGCGTGATACATTTCCTTTGTTGTTAAGACTTTTCATGGCAACAAACAACTTCTACGCGGTCCCACTTCTATGCGAGTTATAATTGAGCTGTTACAGTTACCGGCAAGGGGTTTTCAGTGAATCAGAGTACAGAGCTTCACTCACCAGCACCAGAAACACTGCGGGAAGTGGAAGGCGGCTTCCACTTCCCGACTTTTGTCCTGCTACTACTACTTCAGGCATTCTTGGGACCCACACACCTCTGCAGCATGGGTGCCTACGGCCTGGCCTCGAGTTAAAATGGGGTACCTCCCAGTCTTCCTGGTCTTACTCCCCAACCACTCATGTGATCCTCACGCAATACACCACCCACAGGGTCGGGATCAAAGAGAGGCCGCCTTTCCCTGGCAACATGAGGAGGGTCCAAGACCAGGTTTCTGGAGGAATCCCATCAGAATTTTCACAGAACGCTGGGATGGTTGAAACTAAGGGGGCCAATACAGCTCTCTCAACCTCCAAGTGGGCTCCCTTCAACCTAGCCCAGGCATGCCTGACCTATAGAATGTCCTCGACATATTCTAATGCAAGGTAACCGCTACTGTCTAAGTCTTCTCTATTCTGTAAGCGAAACCTAAAGGCCATGGCCTTTTCTATCTATCTCACTCAAGAATTTTCTAAGGTATACTTGTCTGTTTTGACAGCCCGATTTCACAAGCGTTTCTCTTTCAGTCTCTCCCTTTCAAACTTTCTATCTCTCTTTCTGCCTCTATTTATCCCTATATGTCTATCTCTGCTTGCTCTCATTCGTGATCTTCTTACTCTTCCCCCCTCTTCTCTCTCTCTAGCTCCACTCCTCCCCTGTATTCTCTCTATCTGGATTCGCTACCCTCCCCAATCTCTTCTCCTCTACCTACACTCCCCACTCTCCTTCTCTCAATCTCTTATCTACGGTTCGGTGTCCTGATTTATCACACTCTCTTCACCTATCCCTCTCGACCACCTTCCTCCTCCTTCACTCCGACCTCACCACTACTTCCACTACCGCCTCCTACCATACACTCTCTATATCACGCTCACTCTCTCACCCCTCTAAATCCCCCTACACTTCTCTTCCACTCTCTCTCACTTTTTGCACCCCCTTCACTTTACCTGAGACAACTGGTACAACTCTCTCTTACAACCAATACCTTACTTGCACTCTCACAAAACACTGCTACATTCACAATGCACTCCGCTCCACAACCCCCCCTCCGCATTCATCTTGGTCCATCAACGCCTCGCCTGACCTCATCCAAATACTATCATTCTCCTCTGTACTGGCTGTGCTTTCATAGCCCAGCCTATCCTTTTCCAAAACTCCTTCCAGCTCCCATTGGTCTCCCTGATTACATGCTCCCCTTCCCATTGTATACAAGTAGGCGTTTCCTCTTTCTCTGTATGTTTGATTTATGATATTTGCTCGTCTAATCTTGAGGGATTTAGTGGGGTGGACAAAGGAGGCTAAATGTTTTGATCCCTGTCAATCAGGATTTGTAATAGTATTGGGCACTTCAGTTAACCTGTTGGCTCTTAGGGCCTAATTACGGGGTGGGCAGAGCAGTAAAAATGCATCAGTAATGCTATTACCACCACATTACCGCTCTGCCCAATCCTGAATCGGGGTGGAAAGTTGGGAGATTCACTTCTAGCTGTGAGCTGGAGGTAAATCTGCCGACTTTTCGCCCATTTTCGAGGCATTTACTGCTGCGCAATTTGCGCCGCAGTAAATGCGCTGTAAATGCTCCATAGAGTCCTATAGACTGCGCCTAAAATGCCCCATAGAGTCCTACAGACTATGAATAAAATGGGGATTTATTGTCTTGCCGCAACTTGGGATCTGGCAACAGACCGAGTTGCAGTAACCCTATTTGCGCTGGGTGGTATCCCGGCAGATTTACCGCCGGGACACCGCCCAACTTGTGATGACACCCTTAGTCTGGTGAAAAGGAAAGTTTTGCAGATGGGCCAGCTGGTTTATCTGGCGTTTATAGATTTTAAATGAGCTTTTGACTGTGTTGATCAAGACATTTTATTTGATAACCTGCAGAATTGGTGTTCTCCTGCATAACTACTAGCTATAATTCGAGAACTCTACTCCCAAACATCCATGCAAGTCAGGTTAAATCACCAGGGCTTGCTATCAAAAAGGATCCCCATTTATAGAGGTTTAAAGCAGGGGTGCATTTTAGCCCCTACTCTTTTTTTTTAAACTTTGGTTTTTATTGGCATTTTGTAGCATAACAGACAAAAACATTAGAAAACCCTCATTAAGGCGGAGGTATTCGAAAATGAAAAGCGATCCACCTCCCAGAGCCTCCACCAGGTCCTCATAGGATAAGAATTCGCCATCCCTGAACATCCCTGAACATCTGGCCTGCCCATTCCAATCCCATGTCCGACCAGTGCTGAGAGTGCCGGAACCCCCTGCTACCCAGTTTTAGAGGGTGGCCCCATAGGGAGGTCATCGGGGACGGCCATGTGGTTAGGTGTCCTGTCCGGGGGCCCTCCTTCCAGATGTCCCAGAATACTCCCAGGGTCGGGTGGGACCTCACATGTTTTGGGATTGTCTTGCGCGGAGCCCACAGAAGGTCCCGGACCTTTAATGGGTGGACATCCATATCCTCTAAATATGACCAGTATGTTCCCAGGCCTTCTTTCATATGTTCTAGAAGGACGCGCAATTGGGCAGCGTAGAAATATAGATGAAAGTCTGGAAGCCCAAATCCCCCCTCCTCCCTCGGTAGAGTCAGGGTGGCCCTCTCGGTCCTTGGGGTCCTCCCCTGCCACACAAAGTCCCGGACCCCTTTTTGCAGGTCCCTGAAGGTTTGAGCGGGGATACTAGTTGGGAGCGCTGTGAAGAGGTACAGAAGCCGTGGTAATATGTTCATCTTTACTGCCGTCATTCGGCCGTACCATGAGAGAATCATCTTACCCTACCTCCTCAAATCGGATGTGATCTCTGCCATAATGGGGTCGTAGTTAGTGGGCCCTAATTTCGATAAATCCCTAGTAAGAAGAACGCCCAGGTATCTTATGGCGTCTTTCCCCACTGCGATCCCATGAAACCTGCTCAGGGGGTCTATCACCGGGTCGACTGGTCTCATTGGGAGTAGGACAGATTTAGCTGTGTTCATTTTCAGACCCGAGAAGCGCCCGAAGGGGGATAACAGGGTCAGGAGGGTGGGGGTCGAGGAGCCCGGGTACACCAAGTAAGCTAAGATGTCATCCGCAAACAGGGAAAGCTTGAATTCCACCTCCCCCTTCTAATTCCCTTGATGTCTGGGTGAGATCTAATCGCTATGGCTAAAGCCTCCATCGTAAGGACATGAATTAGGGGGGAGAGCGGACAACCCTGTCTTGTCCCTCGGGAGAGGGGAAAGGATTCGGACAGCGACCCGTTCACCTGTACCCTTGCCGTGGGGGCTCTGTAGAGGGCGGCCACCCAACTCATAATGTGTGCCCCGAAGCCCATTCTCTGGAGAAGGAGTTCCATGTATCTCCACTCGACCCTGTCGAATGCCTTCTCCGAGTCTAGCGAGAGGACACACACATCAAGCTCCGATGTTTGGGCAAAGTGGAACAAGTCTAATGTTTTACGAATATTATCGGACCCCTGTCTGCCCCTGATGAAGCCCACCTGGTCCCCATGGACTAACTTTGGCATAATCCCCTCCATCCTCCTCCCAACCACCTTGGCCAAGATCTTGACATCAATGTTTAACAATGATATGGGCCTGTAGGAGGCACACTCCGCTGGATCTTTACCTTCCTTGGGCAAAACTGCTATTATGGCCCCCATCATGGAGTCGGGGAGGGAGCCCCCCTCCAGCACGGCATTGAAAACTCTCACTAGGTACGGTGTCAGGGAGGAACGAAATCTCTTGTAGAAATAAACTGAAAAACCGTCTTCCCCAGGGGAGGTTCCCACCTTCATTCCACTAATCACCTTGTCCACCCCCTCCTCTGTAACCGGGCCCTCCAACCCCTCTGACATCTCTCTTGTCAGGGACGGGATTTGTAT
Source organism: Ambystoma mexicanum (assembly GCF_040938575.1). Taxonomy (NCBI): domain Eukaryota; kingdom Metazoa; phylum Chordata; class Amphibia; order Caudata; family Ambystomatidae; genus Ambystoma; species Ambystoma mexicanum. The sequence goes on along the minus strand of NC_090923.1, from coordinate 1,119,018,776 downwards.
GGAGTTAAGGAATTCCTCTATCTGAGAATCACACCCGTCATATTCAGATGAATATAGAGACTTGTAGTATTGGCGAAAGGCCTCCCTTATGTGGGGAGAGTCGCAGCCAAGGGACCCCCTGGCGTCCCTTACCTCCTTCACCCTTCTGCTTCTCTGGACCTCTCTCAATTTCCAGGCCAAGAGCCTATCCGCTTTGTCCCCCTTTTCATAGTATTTTTGTTTTACCATTTGGAGGCTCCTCTCCGTTTTATGTAGGAGCAGGTCTTTTAGCTGGAGCCTGTAGTCCTCCAGCGGGTTCCATGTAATAATGTCGCCACAAAAATCTCGCCATGCAAAAATATCGCCTAAAAATGGCCGTTTTTTGTGGCGACATTATTGCATGGAACATGCGGGGGACACCCCCGCAACCCTCAAACTTTATTTATTTTTATTTAAAAAAAAATAAAAAAATGTGACCCTGTCCCCATATATATGGTCACCCATTTAATATCGCTGCGACCATTTTCGGGCGATATTATTTACGGCGACCATATATATGGGGATAATATTACCTGATACCCTCCAGCGCGGCCACCCGGTCGCGCTCTAAGGCCTGTCCCGGAGAGCCCCCCGGTTGGAGACGGGCTATTTTCTCTCGCAGGGTTTTTTCCTGGGTCTCCCTCTCCCTTTTCTTCTGAGCTCCCATTTTTATAATTACTCCTCTTAGGGGGGCCTTGAAGGCGTCCCAAAGCGTGTGCGTGCCCACCTCCCCGTTGTCATTGAGCTCAAAGAATTCCGTTATGGCGTCCAGGACAGCCTCAGCGCGTGCCTCATCTCTCAGTAGGGCGTCATTACATTGCCAACGTCCCTTGCGTTCCCTACACCAGCCCACCGCTATGGAGACTCGGACCAAGTCATGGTCTGACCAGGGGACCGGATCTATCCCGTAGCCTGCGACATATGGACGAAGGATCTCGTCCACCAGAATGTGATCTATCCTAGAGAACGCGTTGTGGATGGTGGAATAATAAGAGAAGGAGGGCACGCCCGTCCGGGGGGTTGGGATCGTGTCTACCAGGCCCAAGCACTCATTCACCCTCTGAAAGCTTCGAGCCAAGGCTTTGTCTGCAGGTTTAGGGTGTTGGGGACCTATCCGCCTTCTATCTCTGGATGGGTCGAGGACCATGTTGAAATCTCCTCCCACCACCAAGGGACCCTGTACAAATAGTCTGAGCCTGTCCCTCACACCTTCCCAGAATAGGGCCTGACCTTCATTCGGGCCGTACACTACCGCCAAGGTTAGGGGAGAGCCCTGTAAGGAACCATGCACCAACAGGTAACGGCCCTCGGGGTCCTTCAGGACCGACTCTTTCTAGAAACCTACACCCCTAGCTACCAAGATGGCCACCCCTCTTTTCTTTACCTTATGGGATGCGTATAAAACCTCCTCGACTCCTGCCTCACACATTTTGGGCTCTTTTCCCGGCGCCCAGTGGGGTTCTTGCACGAAAAGGAAGTCCAGTTTCGCCCTCCTAAATTCCCTACAGATCAGGAACCTTTTCGTAGGGGTGTTCAGACCCCGCACATTCAGGGCACCCACTCCCAGGGACGGTCGGTCGTCAGCCATTGTCTAAGTTTCCTTCTCTATTGGTCAGCAACGTTGCATTGTAACTCTCCCCCTGCCTCATCTGTTTCCTCGTTTGAACATGTATAGAACGATTCCCCAACTGTCCCCCCAACTCCCTCCCCAGCAAACAAACCCCAACTGATCCGTGAACCCCCACCCCCCTCCCCGGCGTCCAGCCAGTTAGTTCCGCCATTTCTGGCATTTTGGCCTTTCCCCTCCGGCCAGGCGTTGTTTGCAAGGCTTGATCCCGTGACCCCCCCCACTAGCTTCGTCCCCTCAGTCCGCCCCCCATTATAGCTTTTCAGGGGGACTCTATGTATGGCTGAACACCCCCATCTTCGGGTCCCGGTCCATGAATGGTTAGGACTTCCCCGTGCCTCAATGGCCATCCACTCCTTGAGGCCGGGTTTCCCGCCAACCTTCCCCATCCAGGACCTCGGTATACCATCCCCCCACCCCATATTTGCGCCCCTTCAATTGCCCACATTGTACTTGCTGTTCAAGGGGAAACTGTCCTCAGCGCATCCTTCGTGTCTTCCCTTTCCGCTCCGCTGCAGGCCTGGGAGCCCCAGACCTCAACCCTCCGAGTCAATCTGCTCCATTTCCACTGCAGACGGCGGGGTATTCAAATTTCTGAATTTCCCCGAGCTTGTTTTCCTCCTCCTAACACCCGACTGCCCGGGAGAGCCCCTACCGAGTGCTTCTGGGCCTACTGGGCCCCTCCGAGGGGTAGGCTCTGCCACATAGTCCTGGATGGCTCCCTTTATGTCCTCTTCCGTAACCAGCATTGTTCGTTGGCCCAAGTATTCGAAGGCCAGGGAGAAGGGGTACCCCCATCTGTAGCGCACACCTTTCTCCTTCAGTAGTTGTGTCAGGGGGCGGCACATTCTGCGTTTGGCTAAGGTGTAGGCGGAGAGGTCCTGAAAGATGGTGATCTGGGCGTTATTGTAGGTAATCACCCCTGCCTTCCTCGCTTCTTCCAGGACTTTAGTCTTTTCGGTATAATAGTGGAACCGAACCAGGACCGATTTGGGGCTCCCCGCCCTTCCCCCTGCTCTGTGCACCCGGTCGAACGTGGGTTCAGTAGTAATTTCCTCTGCAAACAGTAGGGTAATAATGTCCTTCACCACCTGGATCAAATCTCTCTCCGCTTCCGGGACCCCAAAAAATCTAAGGCTGTTCCTCCTTTCCCTATTTTCATAGTCATCCATTTGCCTGGCTCTTTCCTCGCCCCTCTTCTCCAGGGCCGCCAGCCGCATGCTAAATAGAACCTCTTGGGATGCTGAGGAGGACTGGTTAGTTTCCACTTGTAGGAGTCTGTCTTCAACTTTGTCCACCGTCCGGTCCATATTTTCGAACTTCTGGGCTATGTCAGATCGCATTTCTCTGATCTCCTGAAGGATGGAGGCGAAGCCCCTCTCCATCGTCAACGCGGACTGCGTTGAGGCCTCTGGATGGGCCATGTCCCCAGTGCAAGTGGGGCTCCTGATGTTGCTCTCCAACTCCCTGTAACGGAATGCCCGCAGAATCTCTTGCCAGCTCATGTAGTCGTAAGATGCAACTCCTGCGGGGTCCTCCGCTGGCTGGCGGTCCTACAGGGGAGCACCACCCTGCCCCACGGAAGCCTGGATGAGCTGTGTCAGGAGAGTTTGTGAATGTTAGGCGCTCCTCTGTGGGAGGAGGACAGCCTTCAGGCGAGCACACGCCCCACCTACTCCGGATGGGGGCCTCACACCTGGATCTCACTACTGTCCTGGCGGTGTTCCTCAGGGCGGGTAGTTCGCCGTTGCCGTTCCTTTACTACTGTCCAGAGCCTTTCGCCGCAAGGCGGGCACATGCCCTGGGGCTGGGCCCAGGGGCCTCCACCTGCTGGAATTGGGTGCGGATGCGCGCCGCCCCCTCGTCCGTCCACGGGGCGGGGGCGGCTACCGAAGCCCTGGAGTCCCCACGGGGGGTAGGAGGGACGCACCCCCGCTCCGCCTGTCGGATTGTCGAGGTCCGTTGATGCCGTGGGGGCCCTCCGCTGGGCGACGCGATCGCTGACGGGCCCGTTCTGAGGGGGAACCGCTTCCGCTAGGCGGGGGCGGCGCTATTCTGCCCCCTCCGTGGTGTAGTGCATTGCGGGGGCCCTCACACCTAGGCCGGCCCCAACGCCGCCAGTCCTCTCGTGATGCCTCCGGGGCTCGTCAGGCCCTGATGCCTCGGCTGCCCGGCCTCCGCTGTCGGGACCGGGACCGCAAGCCCACACTGGCCCAAGGAGGGTGGGGGCAAGGGCCCGGGGCCCCTTCCGGACCCACAGCCTCAAGGACGTGCGCACCTCCCGCTAGGGCTGGGGGGGCGGGCGAGATAGATAGGGCCGGGCCCGTCGCCAGAGCACCCTCACCTCGGTGGGCCACTCCTTCCTCAATCGTGCCGGGATTGGCACGCGTCCAACCGCTCCTCTGTCACCGCCAGTAAACAGGCTTCCCGGGGTTCTGGAGCTTCGCTCTTTCGAGCAGATGCATCACGGGGGGGTCACCGGCTCGATCCTGTCGGTTGAGTCCGCCTTGGGGATTCCGGGGGGGCTCATTCCCCTGCAAAGGCCCGGCCTCGGCGGGAACCCAACGCTCAGGCAGCCATTACCTGTGCGCCCCCTGGTGGCTTAAGCCCCTACTCTTTTTAACCTCTTTATAGCAGATCTGGGAGGTTATTTGTCTAAGGTCGCCTTGTTTTCTCCAAAATTAGGCAAACTCCCGGTTTCATGGCTTCTATACGCAGACGATCTGGTACTTTTAGACCAGATGCCAGTAGGCTTGCTGAGGTAGCTAACGATGCAATGATGATAATCCTTTATTCGACTTTAAAGGAAAATTACATAGAAATAATAAAATACATATAATGTACTACTCCATTGATCCAAACTAAAATACAATAGTTAAAAATCCTCATTATCCATATCTACATGACAGACACATTTTCCTTATTACTGTCATCATTCCACCTAAATGCAGGCGTATGATTTCACATGCACCTACTGCAATATTTCCTGCTTCGGGAATCCTTTCTCTGTCTAAGCATTCTCAGCCCCATTTCCCTGTCAGGCGTGCTGCAAAGGGTAATGCATGCCCTGACCTCAATGCCGTGGATGTTACCATGGCGACAATGGAAGCCTCTGTGTACACGACCTCACGCAACACTTTCGCCGGCTAGCCAGTACTTCTGATTAGAGGTGTTCCTTGATTCTCTGTTCCGATTGTTCTAGTGCTGATTCCTTGTTGCCGACCTATTTCTGCCTACCTGACCCCTGCCTCGTGCGTAGACCCCTGGTTGATAGATCCTGGCTTTCTGACTCAGACCTCTTACGGACTTGCCTTGTTCTTTTGACCTCTGTACCCTGCTGCCCGCACCACGCTGACCTATTGCTACGCCCCTGTATTGATTTGTGGCTGGGGTTCTTGAACTGTCCTCCTGCCTGCCTGTTGTCAACCGTTTCCGTCCCTGGATTGCCATTCAGTGTTTCTCCCTGAAACAAAGCCATGAGGGACGCTCTGCTGATTTCCATCGACCTTCCCCCTATTTTGGGACTTCTCTCCGCTCGACAACTGGAAGTGGGCACAGACTAGAGACTTCAGCTGTGTTACTCCAACCCGTACGTTCAGACGTCCTTGTGCCGTCGGGACATGTCCCACTATCGCTCTCCCTATCCCATGTATATGTTGTACTCTGGATTTACCTGGACCGGCACTTGTCCATGCTGCACTGCAGAAACATTTGCTGTAAGAACATTTCCTCTATAACTTGCCATATACTATGGTGGGATTTCCCTACTGAAATAAAACTAAGGAAAGTCAGAGTCAAAGAGTTTAAGTTAGGAATCTGTCTGTGTCCAAAACCTATACTTGCCCTCACAACTAATCTATACAATGTGTAGGGATGTCAGCAGCCAAGTGAAACAGTGTCCGACACAATATTCTGAGCTTCGTCCAGCTCGCAGCTTCCTTTTAGCTCTCGTCCCCAAGTAAAAAATAGTTCTACCAAAAAGTCACAGGATTGTCTTCCTTAAATTCAGGATGATATAGTTGTAACCAATACTCTGGGTTCCCTTCCCCAAGTTCCAAATAACACAGTTACAAACACAAAAGAGTATTGAGGCTCTGTCTTCAAGTCAATAAATAGGTTAAGCCTCAGGGTTCAATTCCCCAAGACTCAGTTTCAATGACACAGTAATATTTTCAGTCTTCTTAAAGTTCTGCGCCACACTTGAGCCCTCTTTGTATAATTGGTCTTTGTACAAATATCTTGACTGATAGTTACATTTCAGAGCTGCAGTTCATTCAGCTTTCAAAGTACATTTTTATTATGTTCAATTTCTTCCCAATTTTTTATTTAATATGTCTTTCTATGATTCAATGTTAAAGTTCACATTCAAGGTTTCATTCACCCTGAAGTTCAGCATATAGTGGGTTTATTTGTATTGTTAGTTCCATTCACTTTAAAGTTCAGTATGTACTGGTTTAACTTAAATTCAAAGTTCTGTTCACTTGAAAGTTCAGCATATAACGATTTTACTTGGACTGAAGTTTCATTCCTTTCTGAGTTCGGGACGTGGTGGTTGTAGTTGAAGTTAAAGCTTCATTCACTTTTAATCTCCATATGTTGCCGTTCTGATTATTTATTGCATTTTCATTTAGTTCAGAATTCAATAACCGTTAGGTTGTATTTGTTATGGTTTTCATTCAGTTCGGCATGTTGTTTAATATCTTTGTAGGTTGCCTTTAATAAAATGCCCAGCACTCTGAGACATTCGAAAAAATGTGCTTTCTTATACACGCGACCACTACGATACAAAGTATTCTTAATAGTTCAATTGTTATTAAGGATTCAAATCAGAAACCTTCTAAAGCATTTTACGTCAAACACGTGACCACTTCGATGAAAAGTAATCCTCTACGAAAGTTCAAAACACTTGCATACTGGGTTTCTCCTTTGACTGAAACTCACCGGTTGCGTCCATGGGTTTTGCAGCAATGCAGATCGCTCGGCCTTCGGTTCTCTGCATCAGGATTCCAACCCGTGCCCCTCAGGCACTTCTGTGTTGGCTTTAGTCCACAGGAGAACGAGCACTGTGAATGCCAGAAAAAGGGACAGCCTCTCTACACGGCTCCCTTTCCTGGCGTTCGATCGGTTCCACGGAGCCTCAGCTCCCAAGACGCACTTCCATGAACCGTCGGCCTGCTTCACAAACACAGTTCCCTGCTGCTTTTCTTGGCCTCTCTGCTGCGGCTTCGACACCACCGCCACTGCTTCTCTCTCTACCTCTTGATTTGAGCTCCTTTCATACACCTGCAGACCCTTGACAGGCTGCAGGTGCAAATATCCAATTGAACCTGCCAGATCATAATCAAGAGGACATGCCGGACACTGACAGTTCTTGGCAGGCATCTTCCTTGTCCCAGTACCAAAGTGGTAAAAGCACATAGTCTTCATTAATCCTGGTTGCCTCTTCTTCATCCCAGTACTATCAATGGTCATATATGAGGAAGTCAGGGGAGCTGACTCATCGTTAGTAGGGAAAGGCAGATACCATGTCCATCCCAAAGGTATCCTACTCCCTGTCCCCAAAGACCCTCCACGCAGGTGATCCTCCCTTGCTTGTCCAGGGTTAAGATCCAAAAGCGATGGCATTTCCCTGGCCACCTACGCAGAGGACCCAAGGGGAATAGGAGTGAGAATACCCTCAGGTTTCTAACACTACCCACCTTCCATATTCTTTATCTGCATGAGAGCTTCTCAAAATTTACCTAAAGCAGGGTTCCCCCATATTCTAAACCAATAGAAGGCAGGTCTCATGGCAAGCTCCAATGGACACAAATCGCATTCCATACAGACAAGTCAGTCGGGCGCATTGGGGGAGTAACAAGACACTTTTTAAAAAACCTATTTTCAATTGTATTAGGAATCTTGCCCCTGGTCGGACCCCAAATATCTGCACATTATATTGTGCGGCCAACTTGGCTTGCACTTTATACACTTCAAGAACTGGCTGAACTGCTCCACCACCCTGTGAAAACTTTTTCAATGATCTACAGTTTTTTCCCAGGCCCCCAGTAACCTTGTCTACTTGAAGAGCCCACCTTCCATTCGAAGCAAAACCAATGCCGAGGTAATCATACCAGGGGACCTCCTCTAGCTTTGCCCCTCCCACTTCAACAACCAACGACTTGCTAGGTAAAATCTTAGGGGGAAAAACTATGGCCTTTGTCTTTCCGACATTCAATTCAAGGCCCAAATCAAACCAGATAGGGTGGTAGATAAAAGAACATCATCATCCACGAAAAATAATGCTGGGAATGTATCCTTCCCCAGCCACAGAAAATCATAGTTATTGAGGTACAATTCATCTATAATGGTTTTGATATAGATAGAGAATAAGAGGAGGGCAAGAGGGCACCCCTGGTGAACACCTTTATCTACCGGAAATATAACAGTTGTATTGCCAGCTAAACCCCAATGCACAGTTGCCAAATTATTGGAATTTAACAGTTGAATTTGCGTTAACAGTGTTTCAGGGATGTTCTTAGCCACTAATATCTCTCAAAGAAACGTCCTCTGGACACTGTCAAATGCAGTTCTTAAATCAACAAATACTGCATACAATTTTGATCTGGCCAAAAGCAAGTGTTTCTACACAATCAGATGTCGGCGGAATCCTTGATCCATGGTACTCAGGCCAGATCAAAAGCCTGCTTGGAAATGACTGAGCAGAGATTCTTTATCTACCCATTCCTGGAGATTTTTTAGAAGGACCTTCACAAACATCTTCCCCGTGGTGTCTAAAAGTGAGATGGAACAAGTTACTTACCTGTAACTGTTGTTCTCCAGCATGGGTCTGGCATGGATTCACATGCTCATTAATATTCCCCGTCGTCAGGCCCGGAATCCTCGGTAAAGAAAAAATCAGTATCAGTTTCGTTTCTGATCTGTCTTTCTCAGTAGTAACCAATCACTGGTATCTGGGTCATACTGCCCCCAGCCAATGACTGCCCTCTCCCTAAGCCCCGCCTCTGGCAGCCATCTTCAGATTTGGTAGCACGCAAAGTGGCAGTATGACCAAGCGAAGACCTGCAGAGGGGTAGGAGGGAGGGTTCGCATGTGAATTCATGCCAGACCCATGCTGGAGAGCAACAGTTACAGGTAAGTAACTTGTTCCTTCTCCAGCATGGGGTCTGACATGGATTCACCTGCTCATGAATATAAGAATACATAGCAGTACACACATGCACAACCAACGGGGGATGGCAAAGGCTCAACATTAAGCATCACATAAAAAACTCAACATTAAGCAATTCTTACCTCATCACCAGGCTCACCTTAGGCGAACAGGTTGCGCAGCACAGCTTGGCCGACCCTGGACTCCTCTCTGGAATCCCGGTCAACACAGTAGAATTTCGTGAAGGTGTGCGTTTACCTCCACGTAACAGCCCTGCAAATGTCCAGCAGGGGCACACCAGGCAAGAACGCCGTGGTAGCAGCGATAGCTCTGGTCGAATGGGCTCTCGGACGGCCAGGCAACGGGCGGTTTGCCAACCGATGACAGTGCATGATGCAGCTGGAGAGCCATCTGGAAATGGAAGCCTTTGAGAGAGCCTTCCCTTGGTTCACAGGTCCAAAGTTCACAAATAGATGTGATGTCTTCCGAAAACTCTTTGTGCGGTCCACGTAGAACTTCAGCGCTCTAGCCACATCCAGCGAGTGCAAAGTCCTCTCGGCCGTTGACAAAGGCGACGGGAAGAAAACAGGTAACACCAAGGGCTCGTTGAGGTGGAAGTCCGACGGCACCTTGGGCATAAAAGAGGGGTGCGTCCTCAGCACCACCCTCGTGTTGTGAAAAGTCAAGTATGGAGGCTTGCAGGATAGGGCCTGGATCCCTCCCACTCGTCGTGCGGAGGTGATGGCCACAAGAAACGCAGACTTCCACGACAGGAACTTCAACGGTGCCGAATGCAGGGGTTCGAATGACGCCCCCATGAGCCTGGTCAGCACCACGTTCAGCTCCCACGCCGGGGCAGGGGCCTTCACCGGCGGGAACGATCGGAACAGTCCCTTCGTAAATTCCTTCACCAGGCGATGGGACCACAAGGACGCCCGTCCTGTGGTTCTGGTGTATCAGGAGATCGCAGCCAGATGTATCTTGATGGAGGCGTGAGCCAGTCCAGCCTTGGCCAGAGACAGTAGGTACGGCAGCACTTGAGGAGCCGTAATCCGTAGAGGGTTAATCTTCTGTGCACAGCACCAGACAGAGAACCTCTTCCACTTATGTCCGTAGCACTTGAGAGTTGAGGACGCCCTGGCCTTTGCAAGGACCTCTCTGCAGTCAGCCGGGATATTGTACCCTCCAAACTCTAGTGCTGCAGGAGCCAGGCCTGCAAGTTAAGCGACTCCGGGTCGTGATGAAGTATGGCGCCTCCTTCTCTGGAGAGAAGATCTGCGTCCGTCGGCAGCTTGACTGGTGGGGACGCTGACAAGTCCAGAAGGTCCGGGAACCAGATCTGCCTCGGCCACGCCGGTGCGACGAGGATCATCCTGCACCGGGATCTCTTGAGCTGGTTGACGAGTCGGAGCAGCAACGGCAACGGAGGGAACGCATATAGGAACAGGCCGTCCCAGGGGAACGAGAAAGCATCGCCCATGCTCCTCGGCTGGGGAAACCTGCTGGCGAACCTCTGGCACTTGGAGTTCGTCGCCGTCGCGAACACGTCGATCTGCGGTTTTCCCCATCGTTGGAAGAGTCGATCCACTTGATCCTGACGTAGTTCCCACTCGTGGCACAAGCGCAGCTCCCTGCTGAGTGGATCGGCGATGGTGTTCTTTATCCCTGCCAGATGAAAGGGCACCAGAAACATCCCTTGGGCAACGGCCCAATGCCACAGATCCTGGGCTTCCTTGGAGAGGGCTGGGGATCTGGTTCCTCCCTGCTTCCGTATGTAGAACATTGTGGTGGTGTTGTCGGTGAAGATTCTCACCACCTTGCCATTGAGGGACGGGAGAAAGGACCTGAGGGCCCAGAACACTGCACCGAGCTACAGGATGTTGATGTGGAGCGTCTTCTCCTCCGGGAGCCAAAGGCCTCTCGCGTGAAGTTCTCCGGTGTGCACTTCCCACCCTTCCAGGGAGGCATCTGTTGTCACCGTTATCTGGTGGGATGGGGTCTGAAAGTCTGTGCCCGCCGTCAGATGAGCGCGGGTGCCCTACCACCGGATCGCTGGTCGGAAGGTCTCATTGAGCGGGATCCTGTCCTCGAAGCTGCTCGTCGCTTGGATCCAGCGGGCGTCGAGGAACTCTTGCAGAGGGCGCATCCGAAGCCTGCACAGGCGCTCGAGATATATGCAGGAGGACATCATCCCGAGGAGGGACTTGATGGACCTCACCCTGGCGACGTCCGTGGCCAGCAGACGCTGCACCTTGCCCAGGATGGCCTTCGCCCTTTCCTCCAACGGCGAGGCCAGACGCGCCACTGTGTCGAGCTTGGCTCCCAGAAACAGTGCGACTTGCGACTGGACCATGTGGGATTTGGGAAAGTTGATGGAGAATCCCAGGTCCGTGAGCAGCTGGACGGTCTTCGCTGTGTGATCTACAGCGAGCTCCCTTGTCCTTGCTCGGATGAGCCAGTCGTCTAGGTAGGGGTAGACGTGGATCCCCTACAGGCGCAGCCGCACCGCCACCGGTGCGAGGCACTTGGTGAATACCCTGGGTGCCGACTTCAATCCGAAAGGGAGGGCCTTGTACTGGTAGTGCCATCCTTGGACCACAAACCTGAGGAACTTTTGGTGTCCTTTTAGAATGGGGATGTGGAAGTACGCATCCTCCAAATACAATGACGACAGGAAATCGCCCTCCTCCAGCTGTACCAGCACGTGCTGGAGGGTGACCATCCGGAACTTCTGTGCCTTGATGTACTTGTTCAGTCGTCGCAGGTCCAGGATGGGGCGCCATCCTCCTGTCTTCTTTTTCACAAGGAAGTACCTTGAGTATACTCCGGAGCCCCGGAGCCTCTTCCGGACGAGCTCGATGGTACCTTTTTTGAGCATCGCCCTTGCCTCCGATAGCTGTTGAGGGACGTGATTTTTCTTCCTAGCCACGGGTGGAATGCGGGGGCACTTTTTTAGAAATTCGAGGGCGTGCCCCTGGGCCAGGGCGTCCAGCACCCAACGGTCGGTGGAGATGGACTCCCACACGCTGATGAACTTCGCCAGACGGTCTCCCACCGGGGTGCTTCGGTTCAATCTTGCTTGGAGGACACCTTGCCGCCTTGGCCTCCCTGGCGACGACGGCGGGGTCCACCCGACTTGCCTCGTCCTCTATAGGCTTCCTGTGACGAGGAGCGGGCCGCTTGGCGGTACGTAGAGGAGCCACCGCTGAATCTCTTGGAGGCACCCTGCATGCCTCCGGTGCTCCGAAAGGACGGCCTTCGTTGCCGGAGAACGCCTAGGGCCTTAGCTGTCTATGTGTCTGCCTTGATGGCTTGGAGGGACTCATCCACTGTTTTCCCAAACAGATTGTTCCCGTCGAACGGCATGTCCAAAACCTTGGCTTGTACGTCCTGGCGGAAATCCGTCGCCTTGAGCCACCCTCGTCGTCTAAGGCAAACGCCGTTGCCTAGCTGGTGGAAACAGGTGTCGGCAATGTCCGTTGCCACCGTAATGGCGTGGTCCGACGCCACTTCGCCTTCTTGCAAGATCTCCAGGGCCTCGGCCCTCTTGTCATCCGGTAGGAAGTCCAACAGGGGGGCGATCTTGTACCATAACTCCCTGTCGTAGCGGGCCACGATCGCGATGGCGTTGGCTGCCTTAATCGTTGTTGCAGCCGACGAGATAACTCATCGTCCCATTGCGTCCAGCTTCTTTCCTTCGCCGTCCGGCGGGGAAGTTGACGTTGAGGCCGATGCCCCCCCGCTTTCTTCTTGGCCACCGCTGAGACGACCGAGTCAGGGGTCGGTTGTGCCCTAAGGCACAAAGGGGCCGCGTTGGGGACCCGGTACTTCTTCTCGTACCGATCCCTCTTGGCAGGTGTCATAGACGGGTTCTTGAGAAGGGTGAGCCCCTCGACCCAGATGTCATCCAGCAGAGGCACGGCGAGGACTGTCTTCCTCTAGGCCTCGCGCCGTTGGTAAAGGAAACCTTCCTTCTTCTCTTCGGGGCAGAGCTGAAAAAGCTTGGATGCCCTGGCGATCATTGCATAGAAAGATCCGATCTCGTCGGGCGGGGAGGCCTGGCCTGGGGGCGATGGGAGCTCCGTCCCGTCGTCACTGCCGTCGTCGTCGGTACCCGTCGTGGTCGTGTCCGTTCCCGTGTCATCCCCAGGGACGGGGGACGTGGGTAAAGGCTGAGCAGGCCGCGAGGGCTGAAAAGGCAGGGCTGGATGGATCCGTCTTCTCTTGTACGGGGGCTTCCCGCCGGGCCTGGCTCTGGCTCCTCCGTCGAGCCTGGTTCTGGATCCTCCGTCGGTGGTAAGGGCAATCTCGTCCTTATCTCCGAACATAAGGATTGTATCGCGAACAAAATGGCCACCGAGTTATCCTGCGGCTCCGGAAGCGACGGGTGACTAGGACCCTCGCCGGTGCCGCCGTCACTCTCGTCGTCACCTTTGTCGGGATCCCTCCCGTGGGGACGGGTCTCTTCGACGCCCTCGTCGAGACCCTCTAAGACTTCTACCAGCTCCTCCTTGGATGCTGTGTCCGTGTCCACAATGGCCACCGCCCCCCCTCTTTTTCCGCCGGGGTCTTCACGGGGGTCTTTTCGATAGGCTTCCCTCCGCGGAGGCAGGGAGACTCTGGGCCCTGAGGTCACCTCCACTGGTGTAGCCTCCAAAGGCTGCGCCAGGGCCGCCATGACTTCCTCAATAGAGGCCTTGGCCGGGTGAATAAAGGCCTTTACCACCTTGTGTGGGCCTGTGGCCTTCACATTGGGGGGAGGGTCACCGCCTCGCTCCCCCTCGGCCGGATCCTTCGAGCTTGACCGGGGCCTCTCCAGAAGCTTCGCCCGGTTCTCGGCCTTCCTCTTCCCTGAGCCAGAGCGTTGGTTTGTGTTTCATGGCGCTGGAGAGGGTGCGCCCTGCCTGGCAGCCGAGGAGCCCGACCGTTTGGCGCTCCCGGTGCCCGCGGACTCTCGGTGCTTTGCCTTCTGTTGGGCCCCCGTCGCCGGGGCGCCCTCACAGGACTTAGAAGACCGCTCGGACTTCTTCTTCTTCTTCTCACCTGACGGGCTCTTTCCTTCCAGCCAGTTGGAGAGACGCAGGTGTCGGTCCCTGATGGTCCGTTCCGACATGTTCCTGCAAAACGCACAGTCCTTCTCCACGTGCGTTTTGTCCTTATGAAGGCAGTAGAGACATTTCGAGTGCTCGTCCTCCTTGAACACATTCTGCAGCTGGCATCCAGGGCAAACCGTGAACAGCTTTCCGGGCGTCGAGCTTCCTTTCTCCTGGGCCATGTTCGGGTAGGCCGCAGAAACTTCTGGAATCCTCCAAGAAGCGTAACTCAACGAAATCCTTACCCTTGAGGGGCGTAGAAAAATCAGACACGGATCCCCGTCAATCGGATGTACAGACGGTGGAGCTTGAGGCTCTATTTGACCGAAAATTTGAAATTCTCTTTGAAAAAGCGTGAAAACGCAGCAAAAGCTCGAGAGCTAAACACGAGGACTCCCAACACTTGAGCGTGCGGTAAAAATCTGAGGATGGCTGCCAGAGGCGGGGCTTAGGGAGAGGGCAGTCATTGGCTGGGGGCAGTATGACCCAGAGACCAGTGATTGGTTAATACTGAGAAAGACAGATCAGAAACGAAACTGATGCTGATTTTTTCTTTTCCGATGATTCCCGGCCTGACGGCGGGGAATATTCATGAGCATGTGAATCCATGCCAGACCCCATGCTGGAGAACGGGCAGTAATTCAAAGGGCTCTCCCTGCCTCACTTTTTGTAAATGGGTACGATCTCAGCCGTTTTCCATGATTCTGGAACCTTCCTCTGCGAAAGGATGTTATTAAAGACCTTTGTTAGGACTGGTACCCATATGGCTGGCTCTTCCCTAAACAGGCCCAAAGTGTGTTCATCCGAGTCAGGTGGCTCCAAATTCTTGTACAAGGATGATAAATGCGCCCTCCACAGAAGTGGAGGAATACAAGCATGGAGAGAAGTATCACCTGCTAGCTCCCTATTGGAAATGAGACTTCAAAATCCCCTAGCATCTCCTGAGCAGGTAGCCTCTAACAATGCCTCCAACTTGCGTGAGAAACCTAGGGGTATTCTCCTCTTAAGACCCTGAGAGTCCTCTATTCAGGTGGCCAGGGGAGGGCCATTGCTCTTGGATCCCAACCCTGGGGGTGGACAGGCGAGTCAGGACCACCTGGGTAGGGGAATCCAGGGTTCCCTTTGTGGGAATACCCCAGGCGAGATGCAGTATTCTGATGGGGGTATAGAAGAGGAGGAGGATGTCCCAGACTCCTTCATGCGCCTTCATGCGAGTCAATTGCACAAGGTGGGGAAGAAAGAAAAACCAACTAAAACAAAGACAGAAGTCTGATAATAATATGCATTCATCCACTACCAATCTAGATCACAGGGAATACCATCAAGACTCATGTATGTATAATCAAACATCAGGAATATGGAAGGGGGCAATCATCCCCTTGAGAGAAAACCAGGCTCGAGAATTTCCCTATGTCCATTGGCGTTTCCCTGCTAGAGTAGCAGGAAATAGATCTATCCCCCAAAACCCTTCCATCACCCCCTCCTCATTTTCAACTAATACTGGGAGGAGGAAGAGGCAACCGGAAGCAGTGAAGATTACCCATAGAAACAACATGGGGAAAGTAAGGGAAACCTTACACCTGACCACTCACACCTGACTCCACTTGACTGTTTTTTCAACTATAAAAGGTGAAGTTTTTTACAAGTAGGAGAGCGAGCTGGGGATGCTGTCCCGACCTGAAAAACCAGGGAGCAGAGAGCAGCAGGCGTTGAAGCTTGGAGGAGAACGTCTTGCAGAGACGCTGGCCCGGTGTTTGTGAGGCTGCAGAGTTTCTAGGGATCCGTGCCTCCAAGGAGTCGGAGCAAGGCAGCCTGTATCCTGCTGGTGGCGTTTGGCAAAATGCTTGTTCCCTTGGGATGTGTGCCAGTCCTAAGGGTGTCTGAGGGGCAGGAGGTGAGACCCTGACCTCAACCCTGTGTAACCAGAGGGACTGCTTGTCAACGCAACGCTGCCCAGTGAGTGAGAGAGAGAAACTCGGGAGCATGCGTTTGACTGAACCGGAGCGGGAGAAAGACACAGTTTTAAAGCAGCACGGAGCGGAAAGTGAGATAAAGTGAACTAGGGGCAGAAAGTGTGAGAAATAATCAGAATAAGAGAAATAGAAAAAAGGAAATTGAGCTAGCGGTGCGGAAGAGAAAGAAGGAAGCTGCGCTAGTGGTGCAGAAGAAAAGTAAAGTGAAAGAAAGTTGATTGAGGAGTGTAAAGAAGGAAAAGTTAAATAAAGACTTTTAAAGAGTGCAAAGCGTGCACGGTAAAGAGAGGACAGTGAGTCAAGTATGCAGGAAGCACGAGAAATAGACAGACAAGTGCAAGGGTTAACGTTAAGGGAAAAGAAAGTGTGTAAGGTTTGCAAGAGGCATGATAAGAAAGCAAAGGAAGGTGCAAGAGTGCACAGTGAAAAAAGTAACAGCAAAGGGGAAGTTGCAAGTCTGCAGGAGGAAGAAGCAAAGGAGAATGTGAATGGGTGCAGAGAGCACCTGAAGATGAAAGGTTGAAAAGAAAGAGCGACGAGTAAAGGGAGGGGTTACAGATCAGAGTGGTCACGCCTTGGAGGAGCAAAGAACCAGGTGGTTTCAAAAGTCTCTGATTGTACCCCACAAGTGAAGTGTGTGTGAAAGAACTGTATCAAAAAGGAAAGGTGCATCCTGACAAGCTGTTTGATACCAAAAAGAGGCTTACGCTTGGGTAAGGGAACCCTGAGAGGCTTAGCCAAATTGGAGACTTATTGTTTTGTAGTGTTGGAAGGACTGAAGCTTGGGAAAGGGAACCCTGAGAAGCTTCAAAAGGAACTGTGTTATATTTCTTTTGTGGTGTGGAACTTGGACACGTTTAAAGGGGCCTAAGCTTGGTGAAGGTAACCCTGAGAGACCTAACCAAGTTGGAGAAGTATTGTTTGCAGAGTTGAAAGGATTGAAGCATGGGGAAGGGAACCCTGAGAAGTTTCAAAAGGAACTGTTATATTTCTTTTGTGGTGTTTGGAACTTGGACAAGTTGAAGCTTGGGGAAGGGAACCCCAAGAAACCAAAGACACTAAAAGTATTTGAGATAATTGCAAGAGCTCGGTGGAGAAGGTCTTACGAACAGCCTTTTTTGATTGAACTCAATTTTGTGACATTGACCAAACTACACCTGGGGAGAAGACCGCCTGAAACCAACCTTGGTTTCCTATTTTTTTTGTTGAACCACTGTTTTTTCCGTTTTAAAGACTTCCTATCACATTTTTATAAAGAGTGTGGGCAAGCATTGGTTTAGACACCTTCGGATATTTATTTTGGACTATCAGACATCGATGGCCTCTAGAAACCTCAGTTACGGGATCCATCCCTTTAGAGTTAGGGCCACTGAGGCTTTACACCAATCCAGGAACCTTAGTAAGACATGCATTACTTCCCGTAATAGCATTTCTGATGATTGTATCTGCTTAGAAGTCTTCATCCCAGTACTATCAATGGTAATATATGAGGAAGTCAGGGGAGCTGAGTCATCGTTAGTAGGGAAAGGCAGATACCATGTCCATCCCAAGGGTATCCTACTTCCTGTCCCCAAAGACCCTCCATGCAGGTGATCCTCCCTTGCTTGTCCAGGGTCAAGACCCAAAAGTGATGGCATTTCCCTGGCCACCTACGCAGAGGACCCAAGGGGAATAGGAGTGAGAATACCCTCAGTTTTCTCACACTACCCACCTTCCATATTCTTTATCTGCATAAGAGCTTCTCATAATGTACCTAAAGCAGGGTTCCCCCATATTCTAAACCAATAGAAGGCAGGTCTCATGGCAAGCTCCAATGGACACAAATCGCATTCCATACAGACAAGTGCAGTCGGGCGCATTGGGGGAGTAACAAGACACTTATTAAAAACTTATTTTCAATTGTATTAGGAATCTTGCCCCTGGCCGGACCCCAAATATCTGCACATTATATTGTGCGGCCAATTTGGCTTGCACTTTATACACTTCAAGAACTGGCTGAACTGCTCCACCACCCTGTGAAAACTTTTTCAATGATCCACAGTTTTTTCCCAGGCCCCCAGTAACCTTGTCTACTTGAAGAGCCCACCTTCCATTCGAAGCAAAACCAATGCCGAGGTAATCATACCAGGGGACCTCCTCTAGCTTTGCCCCTCCCACTTCACCAACCAACGACTTGCTAGGTAAAATCTTAGGGGGAAAAACTATGGCCTTTGTCTTTCCGACATTCAATTCAAGGCCCAAATCAAACCAGATAGGGTGGTAGATAAAAGAACATCATCATCCACGAAAAATAATGCTGGGAATGTATCCTTCCCCAGCCGCGGAAAATCATAGTTATTGAGGTACAATTCATCTATAATGGTTTTGATATAGATAGAGAATAAGAGGAGGGCAAAAGGGCACCCCTGGCGAACACCTTTATATACCGGAAATATAACAGTTGTATTGCCAGCTAAACCCCAATGCAGAGTTGCCAAATTATTGGAATTTAAGAGTTGAATTTGCGTTAACAGTGTCTCAGGGAAGTTCTTAGCCACTAACATCTCTCAAAGAAACGTCCTCTGGACACTGTCAAATGCAGTTCTTAAATAAAAAAATACTGCATACAATTTTGATCTGGCTAAAAGCAAGTGTTTCTGCACAATCAGATGTCGGCGGAATCCTTGATCCATGGTACTCAGGCTAGATCAAAAGCCTGCTTGGAAATGACTGAGAAGGGATTCTTTATCTACCCATTCCTGGAGATTTTTTAGAAGGACCTTCACAAACATCTTCCCCGTGATGTCTAAAAGTGAGATGGAACAAGTTACTTACCTGTAACTGTTGTTCTCCAGCATGGGTCTGGCATGGATTCACATGCTCATGAATATTCTCTGTCGTCAGGCCGGGAATCCTCGGTAAAGAAAAAATAAGTATCAGTTTCGTTTCTGATCTGTCTTTCTCAGTAGTAACCAATCACTGGTCTCTGGGTCATACTGCCCCCAGCCAATGACTGCCCTCTCCCTAAGCCCCCCCTCTGGCAGCCATCTTCAGATTTGGTAGCACGCAAAGTGGCAGTATGACCAAGCGAAGAGCTGCAGAGGGGTAGGAGGGAGGGTTCGCATGTGAATACATGCCAGACCCATGCTGGAGAACAACAGTTACAGGTAAGTAACTTGTTCCTTCTCCAGCATGGGGTCTGGCATGGATTCACATGCTCATGAATATAAGAATACATAGCAGTACACACATGCACAACCAACTGGAGATGGCAAAGGCTCAACATTAAGCATCACATAAAAAACTCAACATTAAGCAATTCTTACCTCCTAACCAGGCTCACCTTAGCCGAACAGGTTGCGGGTTGCGCAGCACCGCTTGGCCGACCTTGGACTCCTCCCTGGAATCCCGGTCGACACAGTAGAATCTCGTGAAGGAGTGCGTTGACCTCCAAGTAGCAGCCCTGCAAATGTCCAGCAGGGGCACACCAGGCAAGAACGCCATGGTAGCAGCGATAGCTCTGGTGGAATGGGCTCTCGGACGGCCAGGCAACGGCCGGTTTGCCAACCGATGACAGTGCATGATGCAGCCGGAGAGCCATCTGGAAATGGAAGCCTTTGAGAGAGCCTTTCCTTGGTTCACAGGTCCGAAGTTCACAAATAGCTGTGATGTCTTCCGAAAACTGTTTGTGCGGTCCACGTAGAACTTCAGCGCTCTAGCCACATCCAGCGAGTGCAAAGTGTTAGGAAAGATTTCGTAATTGTAGATAATTTTCCTTCTATGTGGCAACCCCTAAACTTTTTGCTGTTGTTTTTCACCTTGTTCTTGACTTTGCCAGAGAAGTGCAGCCTTCTGCCGCACTCCTCTGGGCTTTCGCTCCTTTCTTACGGGGAAACTGACATGCCCTTAAGACAGTCAGTACCGGGGAACGCTGTTTCCCGTAGTTTCTTTTATCATGTTGCGGCTTTAGTGCAACATGACACAAGAGGGCACTGTAAACTAAGTTACAGCTCTCTTGGGTCTCTAGCCTTCTACAGGCCCTAGATACTCTTTTAGGATGGTATTTGATCGGTGCAAGTCATTCAGGGACTGGAATGGTGGCAGCGATCGTTTTGTTTATTTTGAGCTCCTTTTGGCGTTCTGAGCACGTTTTTCGCACTGAACCCAAAATGGTGGCCTGGCTCCCAAAATGGCCAGACCACGAGGCTCCTTTGTCCTGTCCCCTGACCGTCTTGCTCCCTTCACCTTCCCCAGGTCGAGCGACCCGGGGCCTTCCTTATTTGGGCATGTACTTTCCCGCGAAACGTGGTTGCTTTCGCGGGCTTCTCCATGTCTTTTGTGTGCCTCCAGGGTGTGGGCTGGGATGTCTGGTCCCAATACACATCCTGGGTGCCAGAGAGTCTAGGGTAGTGTGAATGCCTGGGACCACCGTGGTCCGTGATTGGTCCACGTATGGTATGTGTGTTGATGAGCGGATCTCCCATTGGCTCCCCTCTGTTTTGGCGCGAAGGGAACCGTGGATAAGAGGGGGCTGGAAACACCACTACCATGTCGATCTCCTGAGTTCTCACGAACGAAGGAATACAGGAGCCAAGTATCCTGCAACCACGAGGCTGGACCGAGGAATCGCTGGTGACCCGCTGAAGGAATCCTCCTTTGCACTGCTGTCGTCCTGTGAAACCCTTTCCTCCTTTGATCGAACCAGAAGGCCTGTACTGGTGCTTCGACCTTTGGAATAGCAGGAACAGCTATTCCCGGCGACTTCATCAACTCCTGCCAAGTAAGCCTTCGGAAGTGTCTCTGGGCCATCCAGTTGACTGACCAGCTTACAAGGGAGTCCTGCTCTGTAACCGCCGCCAGGTTGTGTTGTATTCCGAGTCCTTGTCACTCTCCCACGCTTCGTACACTTGGCGTTCCCAAGTCTGAAGGGAGGAGTGTACATTTGGCTCGAATACACACGGCCGCTCCGTTGTCCTGCTGCGGCAACAAACTGTGCTGGTTTCGTCGATTGGGACGTCTTTTTGCTCTACACGACTACGAGGCGTTCCCTGCTCTTCTGAACCTGCCAGCTGCTGAAACTAACGTGGAGAAGCCTGGGTCTGCTTGCTTCGGGGACCGGTGAGTAGTTTAGCTAGGATCTGGTCGCCCTCCTGCAGTAGCCCATTGCTTTTCCCCGCTGTGTAAAAACAGCACCCTTTTGTCCGTACTCGCGCTCTGCTTCTGCTCGCTGTGGAGGCTGCGCTTGAGTCGCGGAACCTGTTCTCCTTCTGTTGTGCACTAACCCGAACTGCCTGACTTCCTCCGAAGAGCTTCTCCTTTTGCCCGTTGGCACCGGCGTGGCAGGTACTTTGAGCACAAGGCTCCACTCTTCGCAGGGCTCGGACTTCCATCTAGTTAGGTGCCTCTGAAGGCGAACTGAGTCTAAAGCGTTATCGCACTGCCTGTTTTCCTTCCCTTTCAGGTGGACTACACATTTCGTGCTTATAACGCTAGCGCCTGTTGTATTTGTATATATATTGTGTTGATATGGTATGTGTTGGTTTAGTATTGTGATATTGTGATTTTCTCGCTACGGTCATTGTTTTAAAGGCCTTAAAATAAATGTGTATCTATTTTTGATATAACAACTGTTTGGAGTAGTTTGTAAGCGCTCTTGCTTTGTGTGCTCATTGCGGGCTTTCAGTCACCCTCACCCCTCTTGAGACCTAGTCTTGACCGCCGCGATCGCTACCTTGATTGGTCTGGCTCGTCCAGAGGTTACCCTGTTCCAAGTAATTAGGTTGGCCTTCTGAACTTCTGCGCCACCAGGACAGAGTTCAGAAATCCGTCCTAACAAATTGGTGTACAGCGGTGGGATACGACTGAAGGTATCCAGTGTTGCGCTCGAACTAAGGCATTTCAGGTTATTCCAACCAGTACACGTAGTGAATTGTTGTAGTATAACTTTAAAAAGGCCATAGTCCTATCAAACAGTATGGAAACAAATACCTTGTTAACTTTAAATGCTTCCAAATCAGAAACATTGAAGAAGATGTGTGCGGAGAGAGGTGTTTCCTCTCAAGGCACGAAATTGGAAATGATCCAAAGAATCATGGCGTGGCAAGAAGTGCAGCTTGACGCTATTACTTCTGAGGACAGTGCAGAAGGTGGTGGGGCTGCTCTCACTGGTAGAACCGACGGTTCTGCCGCTGCACTGATCCATCGCGACCACGAGGACAGGGAGGACGAGATGTCTAATGTTTCCTCTGCCAGTGTTGATGGGGAGGCTATGCTTGAATTCAAGAAGCAAGAGCTGCGGTTTAGGCAGCAGGAGCTTGAATTCAGCATAGCCAAACTAAAAATCGAACAGGCAGAAAAACAAAAAGACAGGGATCACCAGTTGGAACTGGCCAAGCTTCAGGTTGCAAATGGGTCCAAGGGTCCTGGACATGGGTCTGGGGCTTCCTCTCATCCACGGTTTCCGAAAGATCTGCTCAGTGTGTATGAAGAAAGGAATGACATTATGGACTGGCTGAATGCGTTTGAGTATGCATGCGAGGTTCAAGAAGTTGACAATGCTGATAAAATTGCCTGGTTACTCAGTAGACTGCCCCATTCTGGCTGTAGTGCCATTATGGAAATGTCAAAGGCTGAGCGAGCTGATTTCGCAATGTTAAAGCAAACTCTCATTTTAAAGTTTGGGAAGACTCCGGCCCAATATTTAAAGCGTTTTTGAGAGTATAAGAAAAAGGAAGGTGGTACTTGGGTATCTTATGTCGCTGAATCCTTGAAAAACTTAACTGGCTGGGTCGAAGGTTATAAGGTTTCTACCTTCGAAGGCATGATAAATCTTGTCATGCTGGAACACATTTTTGCTTCTTCTTCCCCGGAGCTTAAGCAGCATTTGGCCGATTCGAAGGAGATAGATCCTAAGAAGCTGGCCATTGCAGCAGACTTATGGGTGTCACATCGAGTGTCCCATAAGGACAAAACTCATCCTGGTAAGCAGGAGGAAGGGAAAAAGTCCAAAGATATGGAGGGTGGGGAATCTGCTAAATCTTCTTCCCATAAGGGCCACAAAAAGAAAAACAAGGGTAAGACACAAGAGAACTCACAGAGCAGTGGAGGTCCGCCTCCGAAACAGAACTCTGGTTACAATAAGCCTCCCTACGTAAACAGACCCACTGGGGCTTGTTTTTCTTGTGGAGCAACTGACCACGTGAAGGGGGATCCCCGTTGTAAGGTTAGACCTTTGGGGGTCCACTCCGCTAATCTGGCCTTCTCCTCCTACGAGGAAGAAGAGATTACAGGAGCATCCTTCTCCTCAGACTCATTTCCCAGCGGAATAGAGGCTGAGGTAGTTTTAGTGTCCCTGGGTTCCTGGGAGCCTAAAGTCGCAGAGGCTTATGCTAGGATTCCGGATAATACCAAGCACTACTTTAAAGACAGTGTGCTGATCAATGGAGTGGATACTCCAGCTCTTAGGGATAGTGGGTGCAGTCGCACTGTAGTGGATTCTACCTTGGTAGACTCAGAGGAAGTTGCCAGAGCTACTCTGATGCCCACTAAGTTGGCTGACGGCCCCCTCCGTATGTTTCCAGTAATACCTGTAAATCTTACTTTAAATGGTACAGCAGTCAGGATTCCAGTGAGCATTCAGAGAAACGTCCCGGGAAAGGTCTTGTTGGGTAATGATCTCAGAGCTTTAGGGCTCGTAGGAGACACTGCCGAAAGACCCTACACACGGTCTCAAGCACGGGCAGCATTGGCCAAGTCCAATACGCCGCCCCAGCCAAAGGGGAAACCCAAGGCGAAAGGAGTCTACAAGTCAAAACGAGGGAAAGAGAATATTCCCCCGAGCTCGCCTACCACTGCGGTGGAGGAAGTTGGTCAATCGCCCGGGCCTGACGAGGAGGTGGCGATGCCTGAAGTATTCGACCCCAACGATCATCCTGAACTAAAAGACTTGTTAGTTGAAGGAGGTCCTGATAGGGACGAATTCAGTAAAGGCCAACGTGAGTGCCCATCTCTGGAAGGCCTAAGGAGACAGGCCTGCTCCCAGCTTGAGGGTGAACCTCCTGGGAAGCATAGGATTTATTGGGAAGGTGGACTCCTGTATAGTGAGCCCACAGAGTCTACAGAAGGAGACCATAGGAGGTTGGTGGTTCCCCTTGCTGTTAGGCCCTTCCTCCTGCAGTTGGCGCATGAAGTTCCCCTTGCTGGTCACCTTGGTATGAAGAGGACCAAGCAAAGGTTATCCATGCACTTCTACTGGCCCAAGATGGGGGTGCAAGTAGAAAGTCACTGCAGGAGTTGTGCCGCCTGCCAGTTGTCTGGTAAGGTTGGCGCGACAATCCAAGCTCCGTTGGTACCGCTCCCAGTTGTGGGGGTACCATTTGAAAGGGTAGGGATCGACATCGTTGGTCCCCTTGACCCGCAAACATCCTCAGGCAATAGGTTTATCCTGGTGCTGGTCGACCATGCAACCCGGTATCCTGAGGCCGTCCCATTTACAACTGTAACTGCCAAGCCAGTTGCAGAAGCTTTACTCGGCATGTTTACTAGGGTTGGCTTCCCTAAAGAAGTTGTGCCGGATGATGGCCGCAACTTTATGTCGAAGTATAGGCAGGCTATGTGGATAGAATGTAGGGTCACCTACAGGTTCTCTTCTGCATACCACCCCCAGACCAATGGTCTGGGGGGGCGTTTTAACAGGACGTTAAAGAGCATGATTGGGGCTCTGGAGGAGCCTCAGAGAAGAAAATGGGATCTTCTTGTTTCATGCTTACTGTTTGCCTACAGAGAGGTACCACAGGAGGGTGTTGGCTTCAGCCCCTTCGAACTTCTGTTCGGTCATCCCGTACGGGGACCCTTAGCCATCGTCAAGGAGGGATGGGAGATGCCCACTCCCCCTGTTACTACCAATGTAGTTGATTATGTGCTAGGGCTCAGAAAACGGATTGTACTTCTGATGGGCTTGGCTAGTGATAAATTGAAGGCAGGGCAAGCGCTGGTGAAACATTGGTACGACCAGAAAGCTTCCCTCATCAACTTTACACTTGGTCAGCAAGTCCTGATCATGAATCCCATAAGGCCTCGAGCTTTACAGGACAAATGGTCAGGCCCTTACCCAGTGGTGGAGCCCCTGGGTGAGGTTAACTATTCAGTGGACCTTGGAAGGCCTGGACAGGCTCTAAAAGTGTTTCACGTGAATAGGCTGAAGGCTTTCGTCCCAAGCGTCGAAATCGCAGCACTGCTATTGGCTTCAGACGTTGAGGAAGAAGAGTCTGAACCTCTCCCCGACCTGTTCCAGAGCGGTCCTTCAGATAGCTCTTTTGAGGGTGTCCGAGTGGCCCCTCACCAAAATGGACAAGGCTCAGTGGTTTACCTTGGACATGAAGTAGGTGGAGGGAGGAGACAGCCTCTACTCAGTCAGGTACAAGCAGTACAAGACTGGCCCACCCCCACTACGCAAACCCAAGTGAGAGCCTTTTTAGGACTCACGGGGTATTACCGCAATTTTGTGGCAGACTATGGCACCATAGCTGCTCCTCTGACTGCCCTCACAACTCCGAAGAAACCCAAGAAGGTAACTTGGACCGACGAGTGTGAGAAGGCCTTCAATGGCTTAAAAGACTCCTTGTGCCAGGCCCCTGTCCTCAGGGCCCCTGATTATCAAAGACCTTTTATCGTGCAGACGGATGCCTCTGACACTGGGATAGGAGCTGTACTATCACAAGTAGATGAGAAGGGTAAGGAACACCCTATCGGTTTTATTAGTCGCCAGCTTAAGGACAGAGAGCTCAGATGGTCCACGGTAGAGAAAGAATGTTTCTCTGTTGTGTGGGCCCTAAGGAAGCTGAGGCCCTACCTCTATGGGACCCACTTCACTGTGCAGACTGACCATAAGCCGTTAAAGTGGCTAATGAACATGAAGGGGGAGAATCCAAAGTTGCTTAGGTGGTCCATAAGTCTACAAGGCTTCGACTTCACTATTGAGCATAGGCCAGGTGTCCAACATAGCAATGCTGATGGGTTGTCCAGAATGTTTAACCGACCTGAACAAGAGACTCATCCAGGGGTGGATTAGTTCCCCCTGTCCATAGTCTGGGAGGGGCGAGTGTTAGGAAAGATTTCGTAATTGTAGATAATTTTCCTTCCATGTGGCAACCCCTAAACTTTTTGCTGTTGTTTTTCACCTTGTTCTTGACTTTGCCAGAGAAGTGCAGCCTTCTGCCGCACTCCTCTGGGCTTTCGCTCCTTTCTTACGGGGAAACTGACATGCCCTTAAGACAGTCAGTACCGGGGAACGCTGTTTCCCGTAGTTTCTTTTATCATGTTGCGGCTTTAGTGCAACATGACACAAGAGGGCACTGTAAGCTAAGTTACAGCTCTCTTGGGTCTCTAGCCTTCTACAGGCCCTAGATACTCTTTTAGGATGGTATTTGATCGGTGCAAGTCATTCAGGGACTGGAATGGTGGCAGCGATCGTTTTGTTTATTTTGAGCTCCTTTTGGCGTTCTGAGCACGTTTTTCGCACTGAACCCAAAATGGTGGCCTGGCTCCCAAAATGGCCAGACCACGAGGCTCCTTTGTCCTGTCCACTGACCGTCTTGCTCCCTTCACCTTCCCCATGTCGAGCGACCCGGGGCCTTCCTTATTTGGGCATGTACTTTCCCGCGAAACGTGGTTGCTTTCGCGGGCTTCTACATGTCTTTTGTGTGCCTCCAGGGTGTGGGCTGGGATGTCTGGTCCCAATACACATCCTGGGTGCCAGAGAGTCTAGGGTAGTGTGAATGCCTGGGACCACCGTGGTCCGTGATTGGTCCACGTATGGTATGTGTGTTGATGAGCGGATCTCCCATTGGCTCCCCTCCGTTTTGGCGCGAAGGGAACCGTGGATAAGAGGGGGCTGGAAACACCACTACCATGTCGATCTCCTGAGTTCTCACGAACGAAGGAATACAGGAGCCAAGTATCCTGCAACCACGAGGCTGGACCGAGGAATCGCTGGTGACCCGCTGAAGGAATCCTCCTTTGCACTGCTGACGTCCTGTGAAACCCTTTCCTCCTTTGATCGAACCAGAAGGCCTGTACTGGTGCTTCGACCTTTGGAATAGCAGGAACAGCTATTCCCGGCGACTTCATCAACTCCTGCCAAGTAAGCCTTCGGAAGTGTCTCTGGGCCATCCAGTTGACTGACCAGCTTACAAGGGAGTCCTGCTCTGTAACCGCCGCCAGGTTGTGTTGTATTCCGAGTCCTTGTCACTCTCCCACGCTTCGTACACTTGGCGTTCCCAAGTCTGAAGGGAGGAGTGTACATTTGGCTCGAATACACACGGCCGCTCCGTTGTCCTGCTGCGGCAACAAACTGTGCTGGTTTCGTCGATTGGGACGTCTTTTTGCTCTACACGACTACGAGGCGTTCCCTGCTCTTCTGAACCTGCCAGCTGCTGAAACTAACGTGGAGAAGCCTGGGTCTGCTTGCTTCGGGGACCGGTGAGTAGTTTAGCTAGGATCTGGTCGCCCTCCTGCAGTAGCCCATTGCTTTTCCCCGCTGTGTAAAAACAGCACCCTTTTGTCCGTACTCGCGCTCTGCTTCTGCTCGCTGTGGAGGCTGCGCTTGAGTCGCGGAACCTGTTCTCCTTCTGTTGTGCACTAACCCGAACTGCCTGACTTCCTCCGAAGAGCTTCTCCTTTTGCCCGTTGGCACCGGCGTGGCAGGTACTTTGAGCACAAGGCTCCACTCTTCGCAGGGCTCGGACTTCCATCTAGTTAGGTGCCTCTGAAGGCGAACTGAGTCTAAAGCGTTATCGCACTGCCTGTTTTCCTTCCCTTTCAGGTGGACTACACATTTCGTGCTTATAACGCTAGCGCCTGTTGTATTTGTATATATATTGTGTTGATATGGTATGTGTTGGTTTAGTATTGTGATATTGTGATTTTCTCGCTACGGTCATTGTTTTAAAGGCCTTAAAATAAATGTGTATCTATTTTTGATATAACAACTGTTTGGAGTAGTTTGTAAGCGCTCTTGCTTTGTGTGCTCATTGCGGGCTTTCAGTCACCCTCACCCCTCTTGAGACCTAGTCTTGACCGCCGCGATCGCTACCTTGATTGGTCTGGCTCGTCCAAAGGTTACCCTGTTCCAAGTAATTAGGTTGGCCTTCTGAACTTCTGCGCCACCAGGACAGAGTTCAGAAATCCGTCCTAACACAAAGTCCTCTCGGCCGGTGACGAAGGCGATAGGAAGAAAACAGGTAACACCAAGGGCTCGTTGAGGTGGAAGTCCGACGGCACCTTGGGCATAAAAGAGGGGTGCATCCTCAGCACCACCCTCGTGTCGTGAAAAGTCAAGTATGGAGGCTTGCAGGATAGGGCCTGGATCTCTCCCACTCGTCGTGCAGAGGTGATGGCCACAAGAAACGCAGTCTTCCACGACAGGAACTTCAACGGTGCCAAATGCAGGGGCTCGAATGGTGCCCCCATGAGCCTGGTCAGCACCACGCTGAGCTCCCACGCTGGGGAAGGGGCCTTCACCGGCGGGAACGATCGGAACAGTCCCTTCATAAATTCCTTCACCAGGCGATGGGACCACAAGGACGCCTGTCCTGTGGTTCTGGTGTATCGGGAGATCGCAGCCAGATGTATCTTGATGGAGGTGTGAGCCAGTCCAGCCTTGGCCAGCGACAGTAGGTATGGCAGCACTTGAGGAGCCGTAATCCATAGAGGGTTAATCTTCTGTGCACAGCACCAGACAGAGAACCTCTTCCACTTATGTCCGTAGCACTTGAGAGTTGAGGACGCCCTGGCCTTTGCAAGGACCTCTCTGCAGTCAGCCGGGATATCGTACCCTCCAAACTCTAGTGCTGCAGGAGCCAGGCCTGCAAGTTCAGCGACTCCGGGTCGTGATGAAGTATGGTGCCTCCTTCTCTGGAGAGAAGATCTGCGTCCGTCGGCAGCTTGACTGGTGGGGACGCTGACAAGTCCAGAAGGTCCGGGAACCAGATCTGCCTCGGCCACGCCGGTGCGACGAGGATCATCCTGCACCGGGACCTCTTGAGCTGGTTGACGAGTCGGAGCAGCAACGGCAACGGAGGGAATGCATATAGGAACAGGCCGTCCCAGGGGAACGAGAAAGCATCATCCATGCTCCTCGGCTGGGGAAACCTGCTGGCGAACCTCTGGCACTTGGAGTTCGCCGCCGTCGCGAACAGGTCGATCTGTGGTTTTCCCCATCGTCAGAAGAGTCTATCCACTTGATCCTGCAAGGCACTTGGTGAACACCCTGGGTGCCGACTTCAATCCGAACGGGAGGGCCTTGAACTGGTAGTGCCGTCCTTGGACCACGAACCTGAGGAACTTTCGGTGTCCTTTTAGAATGGGGATGTGGAAGTACGCATCCTCCAAATACAACGACGACAGGAAATCGCCCTCCTCCAGCTGTACCAGCACGTGCTGGAGGGCGACCATCCGGAACTTTTGTGCCTTGATGTACTTGTTCAGTCGTCGCAGGTCCAGGATGGGGCGCCATCCTCCTGTCTTCTTTTTCACGAGGAAGTACCTTGAGTATACTCCGGAGCCCCGGAGCCTCTTCGGGATGAGCTCGATGGTACCTTTTTTGAGCATCGCCCTTACCTCCAATAGCAGTTGAGGGATGTGATTTTCCTTCCTAGCCACGGGTGGAATGCAGGGGCACTTTTTTAGAAATTCGAGGGCGTGCCCCTGGGCCAGGGTGTCCAGCACCCAACCGTCGGTGGAGATGGACTCCCACACGCTGACGAACTTCACCAGCCGGTCTCCCACCGGGGTGCTTCGGTGGGGGCCCGACACCGCTGTCGGTTCAATCTTGCTTGGAGGACGCCTTGCCGCCTTGGCCTCCCTGGTGACGACGGCGGGGTCCACCCGACTTGCCTCGTCCTCTATAGGCTTCCTGTGACGAGGAGCGGGCTGCTTGGCGGTACGTAGAGGAGCCACCGCTGAATCCCTTGGAGGCACCCTGCTTGCCTCCGGTGCTCCGAAAAGACGGCCTTCGTTGCCGGAGAACACCTAGGGCCTTAACTGTCTCCGTGTCCGCCTTGATGGCTTGGAGGGACTCATCCACTGTTTTCACAAACAGATTGTACCCGTCGAACGGCATGTCCAAAACCTTGGCTTGTACGTCCTGGCGGAAATCCGTCGCCTTGAGCCTCCCTCGTCGTCTAAGGCAAACGCTGTTGCCTAGCTGGCGGAAACCGGTGTCGGCAATGTCCGTTGCCACCGTAATGGCGTGTTCCGACGCCACTTCGCCTTCTTGCAAGATCTCCAGGGCCTCGGCCCTCTTGTCATCCGGTAGGAAGTCCAACAGGGGGGCGATCTTGTACCATAACTCCCTGTCGTAGCGGGCCACGATCGCGAGGGCGTTGGCCGCCTTAATCGTTGTTGCCGCCGACGAGATAACTCGTCGTCCCATTGCGTCCAGCTTCTTTCCTTCGCCGTCCGGCGGGGAAGTTGACGTTGAGCCGATGCCCCCCCGCTTTCTTCTTTCCCGTCGCTGAGACGACCGAGTCAGGGGTCAGTTGCGCCCTAAGGCACAAAGGGGCCGCGTCGGGGACCCGGTACTTCTTCTCGTACCGATCCCTCTTGGCAGGCGTCGTAGACGGGTTCTTGAGAAGGGTGAGCCCCTCGTCCCAGATGTCATCCAGCAGAGGCACGGCGAGGACTGTCTTCTTCTTGGCCTCCCGCCGTTGGTAAAGGAAACCTTCCTTCTTCTTCTCTTCGGGGTAGAGCTGAAGAAGCTCGGATGCCCTGGCGATCATTGCATGGAAAGATCCGATCTCGTCGGGCGGGGAGGCCCGGGCTGGGGGCGATGGGAGCCCCGTCTTGTCATCACCGCCGTCGTCGTCGGTACCCGTCGTGGCCGTGTCCGTTCCCGTGTCATCCCTAGGGACGGGGGACGTGGGTAAAGGCTGAGCAGGCCACGAGGGCTGAAAAGGCAGGGCTGGATGGATCCGTCTTCTCTTGTTCGGGGGGCTTCCCGACGGGCCTGGCTCTGGCTCCTCCGTCGAGCCTGGTTCCAGATCCTCCGTCGGTGGTAAGGGCAATCTCATCCTTTTCTCCGAACATAAGGATTGTATCGTGAACAAAATGGCCGCCGAGTTATCCTGCGGCTCCGGAAGAGACTGGTGACTATGACCATCGCCGGTGCCGCCGTCACTCTCGTCGTCACCTTCGTCGTCACCTTCGTCGGGATCCCTCCCGTGGGGACGGGCCTCTTCCACACCCTCGTCGAGGCCCTCTAAGACTTCTACCAGCTCCTCCTTGGATGCTGTGTCCGTGTCCACAATTGCCACCGCCCCCCCCTCTTTTTCCGCCGGGGTCTTCACGGGGGTCTTTTCGATGGGTCTGAAAGAGGCTTCCCTCCGCGGAGGCAGGGAGACTCTGGGCCCTGAGGTCACCTCCACTGGTGTAGCCTCCAAAGGCTGCGCCAGGGCCGCCTCAACTTCCTCGATAGAGGCCTTGGCCGGGTGAATCAAGGCCTTTACCACCTTGTGTGGGCCTGTGGCCTTCACCTTGGGGGGAGGGTCACCGCCTCACTCCCCCTCGGCCGGATCCTTCGAGCTTGACTGGGGCCTCTCCAGAAGCTTCGCCGGGTTCTCTGCCTTCCTCTTCACTGAGCCAGAGCGTTGGCTCGTGGTTGATGGCGCTGGAAAGGGTGCGCCCTGCCTGGCAGCCGAGGTGCCCGACCGTTCGGCGCTCCCGGTGCCCGTGGACTCTCGGTGCTTTGCCTTCTGTTGGGCCCCCGTCGCCGGGGCACCCTCACAGGACTTAGAAGACCGCTCAGACTTCTTCTTCTCACCTGACAGGCTCTTTCCTTCCAGCCAGTTGGAGAGACGAAGGTGTCGGTCCCTGATGGTCCGTTCCGACATGTTCCTGCAAAACGCACAGTCCTTCTCCACGTGCGTTTTGTCCTCATGAAGGCAGTAGAGACATTTCGAGTGCTCGTCCTCCTTGAACACATTCTGCAGCTGGCATCCAGGGCAAACCCTTAACAGCTTTCCGGGCGTCAAGCTTCCTTTCTCCCGGGCCATGTTCAGGTAGGCTGCAGAAACTTCTGGAATCCTCCAAGAAGCGTAACTCGACGAAATCTTCACCCTTGAGGGGCGTAGAAAAATCCGACACAGATCCCCGTTAATCGGATGTAGAGACGGTGG
This sequence comes from Ambystoma mexicanum, assembly GCF_040938575.1. NCBI lineage: Eukaryota > Metazoa > Chordata > Amphibia > Caudata > Ambystomatidae > Ambystoma > Ambystoma mexicanum. The sequence goes on along the minus strand of NC_090923.1, from coordinate 1,118,986,764 downwards.
AGCTTGAGGCTCTATTTGACCGAAAATGAGAAATTCTCTTTGAAAAAGCGCAAAAACGCAGTAAAAGCTCGAGAGCTAAACACGAGGACTCCCAATACTTGAGCGTGCAGTAAAAATCTGAAGATGGCTGCCAGAGGCGGGGCTTAGGGAGAGGGCAGTTATTGGCTGGGGGCAGTATGACCCAGAGACCAGTGATTGGTTAATACTGAGAAAGACAGATCAGAAACGAAACTGATACTGATTTTTTCTTTACCGAGGATTCCCGGCCTGACGACGGTGAATATTCATGAGCATGTGAATCCATGCCAGACCCCATGCTGGAGAACGGGCAGTAATTCAAAGGACTCCCCCTGCTTCCCTTTTTGTAAATGGGTACGATCTCAGCCGCTTTCCATGATTCTGGAACCTTCCTCTGCGAAAGGATGTTATTAAAGACCTTTGTTAGGACTGGTACCCATATGGCTGGCTCTTCCCTAAACAGGCAGAAAAAAGTGTTCATCCGAGTCAGGTGGCTCCAAATTCTTGTACAAGGATGATAAATGCACCCTCCACAGAAGTGGAGGAATACAAGCATGGAGAGAAGTATCACCTGCTAGCTCCCTATTGGAAATGAGACTTCAAAATCCCCTAGCATCTCCTGAGCAGGCAGCCTCTAACAATGCCTCCAACTTGCGTGAGAAACCTAGGGGTATTCTCCTCTTAAGACCCTGAGAGTCCTCTATTCAGGTGGCCAGGGGAGGGCCATTGCTCTTGGATCCCAACCCTGGGGGTGGACGAGGGAGGCAGGACCACCTGGGTAGGGGAATCCGGGGTTGCCTTTGTGGGAATACCCCAGGCGAGACGCAGTATTCTGATGGGGGTATAGAAGAGGAGGAGGATGTCCCAGACTCCTTCATGCGCCTTCATGCGAGTCAATTGCCCAAGGTGGGGAAGAAAGAAAAACCAACTAAAACAAAGACAGAAGTCTGATATTAATATCCATTCATCCACTACCAATCTAGATCATAGGGAATACCATCAAGACTCATGTATGTATAATCAAACATCAGGAATATGGAAGGGGCAATCATCCCCTTGAGAGAAAACCAGGCTCGAGAATTTCCCTATGTCCATTGGCGATTCCCTGCTAGAGTAGCAGGAAATAGATCTATCCCCCAAAACCCTTCCATCACCCCCTCCCCATTTTCAACTAATACTGGGAGGAGGAAGAGGCAACCGGAAGCAGTGAAGATTACCCATAGAAACAACATGGAGAAAGTAAGGGAAACATACTATAGAAAGAACTCAAGTTGTTACACTAAGAGTCAGGCAGGGTCAGCCATTTCATAATGGCCACTCACACCTGACTCCACTTGACTGTTTTTTCAACTATAAAAGGTGAAGTTTTTTACAAGTAGGAGAGCGAGCTGGGGATGCTGTCCGTACCTGATAAGCCAGGTAGCAGAGAGCAGCAGGCGTTGAAGCTTGGAGGAGAACGTCTTGCAGAGACGCTGGCCCGGTGTTTGTGAGGCTGCAGCGTTTCTAGGGATCCGTGCCTCCAAGGAGTCGGAGTAAGGCAGCCTGTATCCTGCTGGTGGCGTTTGGCAAAATGCTTGTTCCCTTGGGATGTGTGCCAGTCCTAAGGATGTCTGAGGGGCAGGAGGTGAGACCCTGACCTCAACCCTGTGTAACCAGAGGGACTGCTTGTCAACGTAACGCTGCCCAGTGAGTGAGAGAGAGAAACTCGGGAGCGTGCGTTTGACTGAAGCGGAGCGGGAGAAAGACACAGTTTTAAAGCAGCACGGAGCGGAAAGTGAGATAAAGTGAACGAAGGGCAGAAAGTGTGAGAAATAATCAGAATAAGAGAAATAGAAAAAAGGAAATTGAGCTAGCGGTGTGGAAGAGAAAGAAAGAAGCTGCGCTAGTGGCGCAGAAGAAAAGTAAAGTGAAAGAAAGTTGATTGAGGAGTGTAAAGAAGGAAAAGTTAAATAAAGACTTTTTTTAAAGAGTGCAAAGCGTGCACGGTAAAGAGAGGACAGTGAGTCAAGTATGCAGGAAGCACGAGAAATAGACGGACAAGTGCAAGGGTTAACGTTAAGGGAAAAGAAAGTGTGTAAGGTTTGCAAGAGGCACGATAAGAAAGCAAAGGAAGGTGCAAGAGTGCACAGTGAAAAAAGTAACAGCAAAGGGGAAGTTGCAAGTCTGCAGGAGGAAGAAGCAAAGGAGAACATGAATGGGTACAGGGAGCACCTGAAGATGAAAGGTTTAAAAGAAAGAGCAACGAATAAAGAGAGGGGTTACAGATCAGAGTGGTCACGCCTAGGAGGAGCAAAGAACCAGGTGGTTTCAAAAGTCTCTGATTGTACCCCACAAGTGAAGTGTGTGTGAAAGAACTGTATCAAAAAGGAAAGGTACATCCTGACAAGCTGTTTGATACCAAAAAGAGGCTTATGCTTGGGTAAGGGAACCGTGAGAGGCCTAGCCAAATTGGAGACTTATTGTTTTGTAGTGTTGGAAGGACTGAAGCTTGGGGAAGGGAACCCTGAGAAGCTTCAAAAGGAACTGTGTTATATTTCTTTTGTGGTGTGGAACTTGGACAAGTTTAAAGGGGCCTAAGCTTGGTGAAGGTAACCCTGAGAGACCTAACCAAGTTGGAGAAGTATTGTTTGCAGAGTTGAAAAGATTGAAGCATGGGGAAGGGAACCCTGAGAAGTTTCAAAAGGAACTGTTATATTTCTTTTGTGGTGTTTGGAACTTGGACAAGTTGAAGCTTGGGGAAGGGAACCCCAAAAAACCAAAGACACTAAAAGTATTTGAGAATATTGCAAGAGCTCGGTGGAGAAGGTCTTACAAACAGCCTTTTCTGATTGAACTCAATTTTGTTACATTGACCAAACTACACCTGGGGAGAAGACCGCCTGAAACCAACCTTGGTTTCCTATTTTTTTAGTTGAACCACTGTTTTTTCCATTTTAAAGACTTCCTATCACATTTTTATAAAGAGTGTGGGCAAGCATAGGTTTAGACACCTTCGGATATTTATTTTGGACTATCAGACATCAAAGGCCTCTAGAAACCTCAGTTACGGGATCCATCCCTTTAGAGTTAGGGCCACTGAGGCATTACACCAATCCAGGAACCTTAGTAAGACATACATTACTTACCGTAATAGCATTTCTGATGATTGTATCTGCTTAGATTCACATGCTGTGCATATGGTCTGACATTCAGTGGTAACCGCGGAGTATTGCATCTTGTCTTTCGGGGACCGAAAGGGGACGTCGGCATAGGCGTGTCTGTAACACTATCCCTATCGTGACGTGTAGTGTACCCAAAATCCCTCCGATTGTATTTTTTCTAACGTGAGGGAGCCCAAGGCTATAGCGAGTGAGTACATGAAGAGAGAAAGTAGTAAGACGTCTATGTTCCTTCCCCCCCCAGCGGGGAGGTAGGGAGGGCAATCATTAGAAATGCTATTACGGTAAGTAATGCATGTCTTCTGATGCTTGTTAATCTGCTTAGAATCACATGCTGTGCATAGACTAGCAAGCAGTACCCGGAGTTGGAGGTGGGTTGTGAGAAGGAACAGTAGAGAAAAGATGTCTTAATACTGCTTGTCCCACCTGAGAATCAGACCTAGAGTGAGTGTCTAGGCAATAGTGTTTTGTAAAGGTGTGTACAGAACTCCAGGTTGCCGCTTTGCAAATGGACTCAAGGGGAACATTTGCAATGAATGCTATGGATGCCCCAGTGCCTCAAGTAGAATGTGCTCTAGGCTTGAAGGGCAGTTCTCTCTTAGCACGAGTGTAACATAGTGTGATGCATTTGACAATCCACCTTGAGATAGCTGATTTAGAGACAGGATCCCTTCTCTACCAGCTGCCACTGAGACAAAGAATTGTTTAGTCTTTCTCAGTAGTTTAGTTCTTTCCAGGTAGAACATGACTGCCCTGCGCACATCTAGTGTGTGTAGGCTTCTTTCGGCCATGTTAGTAGGGTTCTGGAAGAAAGTGGGTAGTTCGATTGATTGATTCACATGGAACTTTGAGATGAATTTAGGCGCAAACCTGGGATGTGTGCGCAGAACTACCTTATTTTTGTGGACTGAAACAAAGGGGTCTAGAACAGAAAGAGCCTGTAGTTCGCTAACCCTTCTGATAGAAGTGATAGCCACTAGGAAGGCTGTTTTATAAGTCAGGTCTTTCAGACTTGCATTAGCATAGGCTCGAAGGGAGCTCCCATGAGCCTGGTCAAAACCACATTGAGATCCCATCCAGGGGCTGGGTGAGAAAAGGGAGGATAAATCCTCTTAACCCCTTCCATAAAGGCTTTAATCACCAGTATTTTCCACCACAACACCTTTTGTTGTGATGTGGTGTAGGCTGACAGAGCAGCTAGATGAACCTTTAGGGAATTGAAGACTAACCAAGTGTCCAACAGTTGGGTTAGATACAGCACAATGTGTGTGGGTGAGCAATCGATGGGATTGACGCCCTTGGAATTGCACCAGATGACAAAACGTTTCCATTTGCTGGCATAGCAATAACGTGTATTCGGTTTTCTCGCTTCCCTGAGTATATCCATGCACCTTTGAGGGAGTTGCAGGTGTCCAAACTCTATGACCTCAGGAGCCAAGCTGCTAAATTCAGAGTTTGTGGGCATGGGTGTAGGATCTCCCCCCTCTCCTGAGACAACATGTTGTACGGGCAGGGTAGTTTCACTAGTGGGGAGAGGGACATTTCCATCAGGTGAGACAGTATCATGGTAACTGGTTCCTTGTGCATCTTGTGCACTATCTTGTTGAGAAGGGGAGTTGGGGGGAAAAGCGTAGGCAAATTTCCCTGACCATGTTATCCAGAGACCGTTCCCCTTGGATCGGTTCTGGGGGTACCTGGAGGCGCAGTCCTGGCATTGGGCGCTCTCCTGAGTTGCGAACAGGTCGATCTCTGGGAAGCCCCATTCTGCGAAGACGTTGGACACAATGTCTTTGTGTAGCCACCATTCGTATTTTTCTGCCAGAGGAAATTCTCTGCTGAGTACGTCTGCCCGAAGATTGAGTTCCCCTGGAACATGTTGGGACAACAAAAACATCTTGTGTTTGAGAGCCCATATCCAAATGTTTTGGGACAGCTTGGATAGCCCTGGAGAGTGAGTGCCCCCCAGTTTGTTCAGGTAATACAATGCTGTAGTGATGTCCGTTAGGATCAGCACTGTTTTCCCTTGCAGTTGCATCTGAAAGGCCTTCAATGCTTTGAACACCGCTAATAGCTCGAGTAAGTTTATATGGTTGGACGCTACTTTAGGGGACCACACTCCGTGCGCTGTCTGCTGAAGCAGGTGAGCCTCCCACCCCGTGAGAGATGCATCTGTCGTGAGAGTGGCTTCCACTGCAGGGGTGGTGAAGGTCTTCACCTTCAAGAGGTTTTCTCTTGGCCACCACTGCAGAGAGAGAATGAGGGCTGGCGAGACAACTACCACATCTTCCCATTGTCCGCTGGCCTGACACCACTGGCTGTTGAGCCACTCTTGCATGGGACGCATGCGCAGATGCGCGTGGGGAACCAATTATATGCATGACGCCATCATTCCTAGCAAGCGCATGGCTTTGCGCACCGTCACTGTCATGATGCCTACCCCCGGAGCACCAGGACAGGCCCAGCACCCCCGGGAGCAGGCATCATGCCCTCGGGTAAAAGCCCAGCGGCCCCTAATAGGGGCTCTTTGGACTTTGTCCTGGCGCCTTTGGCGCCAGGCTCATGTTGGACATCAGTTCTGGCGCCATAGGCGCCAGGCTCATAAAAGAGGGTGTTTGGTGCACTTACCTGACGCAGACCATGCTGCATGAAGCCTCAAGCCAAATGAGGCTTAGGAGGGACTATTTTATCAAAGGAACTATTTTACTTGGGTGGGGACCGTGGAAGAATATTACCTGGAACTTCTTCCAAGGCTATTTAAACCCCGCCCGGACTGCCACACGTGCTTCGCGTTGCTCTGCATCTAGCAGCTGAACGCTCACCGTGCCTGCTCCTGCATCTTGCCTCCAGCCACGCCTGCCTCGATCTTGGGATACCTGAAAGGAAGGAAGGGAAGAGAAAAGGTGAAAACCAAGAACTTAATCTAACTTCCTACCTGTGTCCGGAACCATCACGCCAGCGATCCTGAAGATAGACATTCTTTAAAAGCATCGCGCTACTTGTTGAAGCGCCGCGCATCACTCACCTGCCTCGTGGGCTCTTCACTATCCACCGCGACCTTCTGGGCATTCCGCCACATCTCTGCACCTGCAGGGGAGAAGAAGAGACAAAAGGTGAGCAGGAGGAACAAATGAGGAAAGCCTGATTTTCCGTCACAAGACTTACCTGGCCATATTTGACGGAACCACTCCTCATTTCGGGTCGGCGCCACTTCTTGGCCTGGTACCGCACCCCGGCCCCTAAGGGGAAAAAAGAAAGACATTACTAGAGGGATTCAAAGACATTTAAAGGGATCATTTTATCACAAACTCACCTGAGTTTATCTCCGGCAATATCCCTCGAAGCATCACTTCCACTCTGCACCTGAAAATAAGGACAGATCGCAGGTTAAGAAAAGCAAACAAAGAGAAGACTCTACTCTGGAACTTTTTAAACTGCATACTTACGGCATTTCGCCTTCCGAAACCAGTGAAGTAACTGGTCAAATACGCGCCCCTGCACCAGAAGCAGGATGGAGAGCTCATCCATTCAAACATTAAGGTGAGCCTTGATTGGGGATTTTGGAGGTGGTCAGAGAAGAGCAAAGGGGAGGTGGGAAGCAATCACAATACTCTGCAGTCAGTTAATCCCCTTTCTCCACCTACAGAAAGATTTTTCTACGGGCCAGACAAGCCAGATTTGGGGGTCCAGTTCAGTCGGGGTTTCGAATCCTGCGCATCGCGCTTGAAGAGGTCACAGCAATCCAGACCAGGTCAGCGCCTCTGTGGGAGCCAGGTGAGCGTTACAGTCACCTCCCGACTGGCTACATATTGAAGGATCTGAAACAGCATGTTCTGAACCCTCTCATAGGAGGGGAAGACAAGACCGTCCGTCATCCGAATTAGAGCTCCCAGAAATTGTTTTATTTGACTGGGGACTGAGCTGGATTTCTTTTCGTTGATTGAGAAACCCAGACTGAACAGGAGATCTACTGTTTTTTGGGTGTTCGAAAAACAAGCGTCGAACGAGTCCCCGTAATGAGCCAGTCGTCGAGGTAAGGGTAAACTGGGACTGATAGTTTGCGCAGGTGTGCTGCCGCCACTGACAGAACTTTGGTAAACACCCTCGGCACCAAGCGATGCCGAAGGGCAGTACCTTGAATTGATAATGCCTGTCCTGGATCATGAACCTTAGATATTTCCTGTGCGCCGGCAACATTGAAATATGAAAGTATGCATCTTTCATGTCCAATGTTGCCATGTAGTCCCCTTGTTTCAGCAATGGGATCACCTCTTGCAGTGTTACCATGCAAAACTTCTAGGGTTTTATAAACTTGTTCGCTGGGCGCAGATCTAGAACAGGGCGCATGGTGAGATAGTTTTTGGGTACAAGGAAGTACACTGAATAAATACCCTTGTTTACCTGAAGAATAGGGACGGCTTCTATGGCGTCCTTTCCCAGCAGCGCTTCCACCTATTGGTTCAGGATCTCCAGATGGTCCGGTGAAAGGCGCCATGAGCACGGCGGTCTGAATTGTGGAGGTCGAGCGAATTCCACGCAGTAACCGTGGGCGACCGTCTTGATGACCCACTGGTCTGAAGTTATCCCCTCTCATGCCATGAGGAAAGATGTTAATCGCCCCCCGACCGGGGTAACATGGGAGGGGACCTGGATTTGGTGGTCATTTCTGACCATAGGCTGTGGCTCCTCTGGGATTGGGGCCTCTACCTCTGCCTTTGCCGCCTTTCTGACCCCTTGCTGGGTAGTATGCAGTGTTTCCAGAAGTCTGTCCTGAGTTGAATTTTCCCGTGCCGTAGTTGTTTTGACCAGCACGGGCTTGCCCTTGAAAGGACCGCCGAGAGTTATTACCCCTCTGGGTGGAAGGTTTCTGTGTAATCTGTTGCAGAGACTTCAGAGTCTCATGCTCCTTCTTGGCTATTTCCAAAGCCTCATCCACCTCCTTCCCGAAGAGGTTAGAGTCCTCAATGGGCTTGTTGATGAGGGAGGCTTGAGTTTCCGGTTTAAAACCTGACGTACGCAGCCAAGCGTGTCTTTTCAGTAGGGTCCCTTTGGCCAGAGATCTGCCTGCAGTTTCTGCAGTGTCGAGGGTGTTCTTGATCACATACTGGTTAACTTGTCTTCCCTCCATTACAATGGAAAGAAGCTTTGATTTGGCAGGTTCAGGAACCTCTTGGAGGCCTTCCTGGAACAAGTTCCATTGGACGTCAGCATAGCTTGCCAATAGTGTTGTATTATTAGCAATCCGCGTAGTGTACGCGGCTGCTGACGTGACACGTTTGCCAAGGGCATACAGTCGCTTAGATTTCTTGTCCGGCGGCGATTCCCCTGTGGCAAGGAGTACCCCTGCCCTTTATTCGAGTGGTAGTCACTACCAATGAATCTGGGATGGCGTGCCCTCTGATGTATAGAGGGTCGGAAGGGGAAGGCCGAAATAATTCGACTCTTGGGTTCACTGCCCGGGTTTGAGCTGGTGATACCAATGAGGGAGCCACCCTTCTTTTCACAGAGTTGAGGAGGGGTATGGCCTGGCTAGATGGAGGTTTTTCCTTAAGGATATCCTCTACAAAATCCTGCTCATGCACCGCCTCTTGAGTGGAAATTTTGAAGTATTCAGCTGCTTTTTTCAACATGGAGTTGAATGCCATTTGGTCATCTACAGGAGAGGCCTGGCGAGCCGGGGTGGACGGAGGAGAAACCAGGCACAAAACATCAGAGTCCTGATCTTGCTGTGTCCATGGGTCCTGACCTTCTTGCTGGGTTTCCTCCCAGTTGTCCGTAGTATCCTGTTCTTCTTCCTCATAACTTTGAAGAAATGAAGCTTCCTCTTCTTCATTATAAATGTCCCTATATGTGTCCATGTGGACAAAGTCTTCCTGCTGGAAGGCATGAGACTGATCTTCAATTTGGAGATTAGGGTCCATCCGAGCCCTTTTCGGGGGAGGATCGTCAGAAAACCTGATAATCGTCCCCAGCCGATCCATACACGCTTCGAACTTCTCTGTAGTCCATTTAGAGGACCCAAACGGGCCTGCGGGTGGAGAAATTACGTTTTCTGCCCTGCGGCGTCGAAATGAGTCTTTTAGGGTGTCGGAGAGAGGCTCTAGGCTCTTCGTAAGCGTCGTAAGAATCTGGATCCCAATCCGCATCTGAAACTTTTTCCGCGGCTTGTCCCATAACTTTAGGCGGAACCGGGGTAAGACCCACTGCCGCTGTAATTCTTTCGATGCTGCTTTCGATAGTCGCCGAATCGGCGTGAGACAGTGGCTCCGATGGTTTACCGGCAGGTAAACTACCTTCCGCGGCGCTAGAGGGCCTAGCGGTCGGTTTTTCGGGTAGAGGCCTAGCCGTAGTTTTTGGGCCTACGCAGCCTTTGAGACCGTCGAAGCATCGGATTTCCGTGCCTCAACGTGTGCAGCTTTTGGAGTAGCGCCCTTGTTTGATTTGGACTGCCCAGTCGCAAGACGGTGCTGCGGATGCAGGGAAGGCTTTGGATCAGAACGATCCGAGGAAACCGGCAAAGTTTTTGGCAGCCCTGTTGGCGCTTTCACCTTTTTCGACAAAGATGTCGAAACCGGTATAGGGGTTGTGTGCTTAGTGCGATGCGCTAGTAAGCCCCTGTTGCCGGGTGTTGTCCCTGTAGCGAGACCAGAGTCAGGCCTTAAAGGGTCGGGGACGGGTGTGGCGGACCTAGAAGCGTCCGCCTCAAGGTCTATAACATCCGCAGCGGATGTTTGGTCATCCGAAGTACCCCTGTCACTCTCAGCAGGTGTAGCGGTGGGGGAAGGGGGTTCCACCCACGACATACCGTACGCGGCCCACTGCTTTACACGGCATTCCTTAAGGGTTTTAGGCCGAAGGAGTTTGCAGGCCGCACACCGCTTTTCGTCGTGCTCTAGGGGGAGACAGGCGTTACACGTCCTGTGTTTGTCCTTCCAAGGATATCTAACCCTACACTTAGGGCAGAATCTAAAAGGAGTCCTTTCCATAGCTATAGGGAAGGATGCCCAGACCAAAAGGGAAAAGAGGCGAAAGGAGGAAAGACATACTGACAATATGGCCACCCCGACCCCACTCTCCCTACTGTATAGGTCGGCCAGAGGGCCCGACCACGTGGAAAATCCGGCCGCCGGATCTTAGGCGCCGACATCCACAGCCGTAGATAAATCCCCCTGTAGACTTCGTCGAAGATGTTCTTGTGGCCGAAGTGATTTAACAGGGAATAACTGACAATTCGGTGAAGATAAACAATGTCTCTAGTAAGAACTCTGCTATAGGGCGACCAGTTATCTTGGCGGAAAAAAACAATTTGAGGGACCCAGGCGCGTGAGGGATTTTTGGTACACTACAGGTCACGATAGGGATAGTGTTACAGACACGCCTATGCCGACGCCCCCTTTTGGTCCCCGAAAGACACGATGCAATACTCCGCGGTTACCACTGGATGTCGGACCATATGCACAGCATATGATTCTAAGCAGATTAACAAGCATCAGAAATAAAGGTTTTAAAACTAACATTTTTAAGTATGTGTCTCTCTTGATACCATGCCTGTTTTATGGACCTGTGGGCGGCTTTCAAGGATTGCAAAAACTGCCTATCAATTGAAGAATGAGAATTAAGATACTGAACTATAGCCTGTTTGGCCTCTCTACATTCTCTGTCATACCAAACCTCTTGTTTCTTAGCACGTTTTTTAATTTCAGACTTTGCGCTAGAAATAACGGGTAGGATTAGGGACATTTTTTCTAATTTTGATATTACATCCTGGATCTGACAAAACAGAAACATTTCATATTTTGCGCCAGAAATAAAGGGTAGGTATTAGGGACAACATTTATTTCGAATTTTGATATTACATCCTGGATCTGACAAACAGGGAACATATGCCTTCCAACTGTCCGATTGTAGAGGGTGTTAATAGTATCAAGAGCACTACTTTGAATTCTTTTTAGAGGAAGGGCGTCAAGCACTCCTATTCCCCTATTCCCCATGCCTCGTCCTCGTCTTCTCATATTCCTTCTAGCTCTCTGATTGGTTCCAATTGGAGGCTGAAATCACCCAATACAATCAGCCCAAAAAGTCACCTTTTGTGTTTTCCCATATTCCAACACGATCCAGAAGAGTTAAAATGTTAGGCGAGACACTTCTTGGATTGCAACGATTATAAACATTAAATAAGAGCCAAGGCTTGCGGCCCAGAATTTTGATTACCAGATGGTGCAAATCCACACAGCCTGTATCAACATTCTCAATCTCCCAGTTGAGGCTAGCCTCGACCCACATCGAGCTTCTTTTGGGCCTTGATGCTGAATGCCAGATATCCCTGTATAACCACGTCTTCCATGGGCCACGTTTCCTGAAGGCAGATGACATTAAAGCCCTCCAGGAACTGGCCCCACTCTCTATCAGCCAGATGTCTATTTACCCCTGCAATATTCCAGAATAGGACCCTATACTTGGTGCTAGAAACATATGCGATCGATAATGGTTCTCAGAGTCAACGTGAATAAATCAAACGTGATGATTCTGACACCAAGAACCTCCCGGAGAAAGTCTTCCCTTAAATGGTATCTGTATAAAGCCTCTGTAAGAATAGTGAAGGAATACAGATACCCAGGAGTTTGTGGTAATGACAATGTTACAGAGGCTTCGTATAGAGAAGAAATAACACAGAAAAAACAGTGGCCTCCCAGGGCTTCATAATCCATAAGAAGTTTGGTAGGTATTCAGGCGACCTGGTGGTGATTTACTATAAGCAAAAGGTAGTTCCAACCCTGATTTATGGAGCTGAAACCACATTGATCCACAGAGGTCTGGACTGGAATAGGATTGAGAGACTTTTTGGAAAAGAGTTTTGGCCCTCCCAAAGACTCCCAATTCAGATAACACGTTATGAATTAGGGTTGTTATCTTTGGCAATCATGGTAAAGTGGAGAGCTCTGGAACTCCTGAGGAAATGTCTTTTAGGGCATACAAATTCGATTCTCCCTGCTATTGCTAAATTGATGGAAGTTCAAATTGACTGATCCTTACAGAAATTTTTGAAGAATGTTTAAATTTGTTAATGGCAGCAGTCATCTCTTTAGACACTCTATTGTAGACCCCTGATAAAGCTAAACAGAAATGATGATGGTACGATTGAGTTACGACAATAGACCAGTGTAAACGATATAACGTTTTTGAAAACTTTCAGTATGAAGTAAAACCAAAGAACTGTATGCCAAACTACTTAAAGAAATGTCCATGTTACAAATATCTTATGTGGTTTTTAAGACTGAGTTTTAACCTCTGGCCAACAAGGGAAGTCACAGGAAAAAGGAGGAAGTGCTCTACAAATGAAAGATCTTGTTGTTTTTGGACCAACCTGGATGAATTGGAAACATTGAGACATTTGTTGATAGTCTGCTCTAAATTATCAGCTAAAAGGAATATATATATATTTGATTAAGTACTTTGACCTTTTTATGCTTCTAACAGAAGAGAAAGTATGGGGTATGATTTTTAGTGGAGAACATATATTACTTATTTTAGCAACTGTGAGATTTTTGCTGGCGATGAACATTTTATCGGATGCTGAGTACAAGGGTAGTCAATAGGAATTTGGGTCATTAAATTAACTGTAAATAGTGTTTGTCTTTTATGAAATTGATTGTATTAAATGCTTGATTTTATGCTACGATATATTTTTGTATAAGCGTATTCTAATTATTTCAGCCATATAAATAAATAAATAATAAAAAGTATATTTTACACATGCTCCCCTTGACCAGACTCTGGCTAAGTTATCCTCTGGGTTTGGGATCACCTCTGGAATACTTTAAGAAGGCTTTTAGCCCCACCACCTTTTCAATTTCCATTTGTAGTGTTGAAGCCATGTGCTCAGGAGGCTCATTTTCCTGGCGGCTTTCTTCCTGCACTGGTAAGTTTTGTTTCACGTTGGTTTCAGAGAGGATTTATGTGTCTCCCCAGTTTTTCTACAGTCCCTTCTCACTCTCAATACATTTTCTGATGCTGCACCATTCCATGGAGTCCTTCTGGGGTTGGAGGGTCAGGTGCTGGGAGTCTCCTCTCTGTTAGGCAGGAAAACTCCCAGTGCACTCCAAAGCGGGTCTCAATCCCCTTCCTCTAGTTTCAGTCTGGGTTTTCTTGGTTGCACCTAGGTACATTCTGGGAGTTGCAGTACTGAAAAAGACAAATGAGACTTCTGCCCAGAAGCGAGGCTGACAGGCATTGTGGACGGGACAGTGGTACTGTCAGTCACATACAATGCACTCTTGAGGATAGGGACTGCCCCCCCACCACCGATTCTCCCACCCTGCCTATGGGACAGGATTGGCTCTAGCATATACCCAGTTCTGGAGGGTCTGTGTTCTCGCCCTTTACAAGGTCATGACCCTGACCCTGTCCCATACCTCCAATCCTTCCTCAAAACCCACATCCTTCTCCCCTTCACTACCCTCCTGGGGTGGAATTTCTTTGGGTTGTCCTTCTTCCCAATGTTTTAGGACTTAAAAACAGTTATCAAACATGGGAATGTCTGTGCTTATGAGAATTTCCTCTAGGAGTCCAAGCATAACAACGCGGGTCATCTCTGTTGATTTCCCAAATGTCTCAATGACCAGCTGAGCCTGCAGATAGAGGTCCAGAACTCCATCAACCGATATGATCCAAGAGAGCGATACATGGTCAGCTCCTCCTGAGTGTGAGGTACATGAAGTGAGGAGACGTACACAGTCTTAAGTGGTACGAAATGTCTTTATTTTATTAATAAGAAGTTGTGGAAAAATACCTCACTATCCTTAACTCTACGAGAGGTTTCCCTGCCTCAACAAAACTAAAGGTCCAGTCATTGTCAGGACATCTAAAATAAAGTCCACTGTCCTGTGTCCAAAACCTATTCTGACCCTCACACTCAAATCCTACAAAACTGCTATCAGAAGAAATAATATGTGGGTTACTCTTCTGCAGCCCTCTTTGCCTTGGTCTCTCACTGCCTATTTGGCGTAGGGGTCGTCGTGCCAGGGATAACAAGCTCTCCCTGGTTTTAGTGATGCCAGGGGAGCAAGACCTTCCCTGGTCTTAGTGGTGCCAGGGGAACACGAAGACCTTCCCTGGTCTTAGTGGTGCCAGGGGAACAAGACCCTCCCTGGTCTTGGTGGTGCCAGGAGAACAAGACCCTCCCTGGTCTTGGTGGTGGCAGGGGAACAAAACTTTCCCTGGTCTTAAGGATGCCAGGAAAACAAAACCTTACCTGGTCTTAAGGATGTCGGGGCAACAAGACCTTCCCTCCTTCCACTCGCGTCAGCGGCTTTGGTACTTCTCCTGGTACCTTTGGTATTGGTCTATTATCATTGGCAAACGTGGTTCCTTTCATCTCCCCAGTAATCTGGGTTCTTCCTCTTCTTCTGTCTGTTTACTTATGTCCCTCTAGATGGGGTATAGCCCGCTACCTATTTCTGCCAGTGCCACCTTTTCGCCTTCACCACTTTTTCCTATCTTCACCCAATTTCCAAAGTTTTGAGACTTCTAACTTCCCCAATGTCATAGGTAAACTGTCACAGGTAAGTGTCATGGGTTTGCCCCAATGTTACTGGTGTTTGTACGCCTTTCCCGGTTATGCGTGCCTTCTTGAGACCATTGGTGCTGGCGTTCTACTCGAAGAGCAGCAGGGACTATGCCAACACTTGAGACGACTGTGCGAAGGCAGCCGGTTCCGGGTTCCCTTTCTCTGGCATGGAGGGCATGGGGGAGGAAGGTCACTATTGCTCCGAAAAGCCTGCCAGCTTTCTAGGAGGTGGACCTTGTCGCTCCATCCGACCTAACGTCCAAGGGGCTTCTGCCTGTACCTGACATCTCTGCAGGTTTGTCTGCTCAGAGCTAGTCTGCTCTCCACGGTCCCGGTAATCAGCAGTGCCTACCTCCCGCCCATGAGTCCCTCTCCAGTGGCTTGCCCCATCGCTGCTCGTCTCTTCTCGACTCCGACTCCAAGTTTCCTTCTGAGTCTCCGTTCGTCTCTGATGTCTCTAGCTTCTCTGGGTGTCACAACTGCCACAACTGTTTTGGTAGTCCCCACTACCGTTTCTCTTCCTGTGCCTCCATCTACTACTACCACCCCGGTTTCCATTCTCCAATCTCACACACGCAGCAGTCTGATGTGTTCCCGTTTCTCTTTTTTAGCCCATTTCTTTACTGGAGATAGAAATAGGACTAACATTTTGTTCCGGGCTGTTTGTTCTTCTTTCATCCATACGGGTCCTCCCAGTCCCAGTACTTCTAATGGGGCTCGTCCCACAGAAGTACTTGTGCCCATAATGAATCCCTGAGAAGGATACTGACGTTTTCGTGGGGATTTCTAAAAGTTCTTGTGGTTTCGGGACAGGAGGTGTATTTTGATGGTACCTAATAGGGATGAAATGCTGTGAGTCGTCACATGAGACACTAAAGGCCTCATCACAAGTTATTACCGCTACATGTAAAGGTTGGCCCAATCACGAGTTTGGCCGTGACAGGCCCAGCAATTACCACCAGCGCAGCCACCAGCGCCTCGTAGGCAGCCACCAATCCCTCGCACCAGACCCAGCCCATTCAACCTAACCTCTGAGCAGATCCACACCCTGTACCGGTTGGACCGTGACACCATCACCACCATAGTGGACATGATACAAACGACATTGCCAGCCACATACAAATACGCACTGCCATCCCCCCACTACTGAAGGTGGTGTCTGTGCTACACTTCCTGGCCACAGGCACCTACCAACACACAGTGGGCCAGCTGCATGGCATTTCACAACCACTATTCTCACGCATGCTGAACCAAGTGCTCGATGCCCTCCTGAAGCACGCAAGCACCCACATATACCTACCACGGACTGGCCAGGAGATAGCCGAAACCAAAATAGGCTTCCATGCACTGGCCGGCATGCCCAATTGTGTTGGTGCCATCGACTGCACCCATGTGGAATTGGTAGTCCCCCATGCCATAGAGGCGGTGTACCGCAATCGCAAGCAATACCACTCCATCAATGTGCAAAATCATCACCCATTGCTGCGCCAGATTTCCTGGATCCACACATGATGCCATGGTACTGCGCAACTCCACGCTACCCCGTCACATGGAGCGACATGCTGGACCACGTGCCTGGCTGCTCGGTGAGTTGCACAACAGGCCCATGGCCATGCTGTGGGTTACTCATGTGTGCGGATGCAGAAGGGGGGGATAGTTCACCAGGGTGGGAAACGGGGGGTTAAAAGTACACCTGGGTGGCAATAGCCAGTGAATGGAGAATGAATGCAGAGCTAAACACTCCTCACCTGACACAGCCAAACAGAAAATGACACATCACTGGGCCACATATCACAAATGATGCAAATGGATGACAACAAGTAAGAGGCACAACCGGGGCACCATGGTGATGGCAAGCAATGCATGACTGAATAGGATGGCAACTGTGACAATGCGGCCAGTGTGACCATGCAAAGTAAAGAGTACACAACATGAATTGGAGGCTAAACATTGTTGCACTGCCACAGCACATCTGCCTCAGCATGCATGATTACACTGTGCATCATCTATTCAACCCCATCCAGTGTTCCACACCTCTTTCCAGTATACATCCCAT
The DNA here is from genome assembly GCF_040938575.1 of Ambystoma mexicanum. Taxonomy (NCBI): domain Eukaryota; kingdom Metazoa; phylum Chordata; class Amphibia; order Caudata; family Ambystomatidae; genus Ambystoma; species Ambystoma mexicanum. Next base: position 1,118,969,969 of record NC_090923.1, on the reverse strand, counting down.
ATAGGTGACTATTTGGTACACATACAGGGACATGTGCATGCTCACACCTAATAGCTGCTGCCATGACCGTGCTCCCTGAAGGTGTCAGTTCAGAGTGACACACACCTATTTGTATCTGCTTGCAGGTGATGGAGGATATCCCTTGAGGCCGTGGCTACTTACCCCTATGCGGAACCCGCAGAACAGCCATGAAGAGGAGTACAATCGTGTGCACACTCGTACCCGTGTCGTGATTGAGCAGACCTTTGGCCTGTTGAAGGCGCGGTTCCGCTGCCTAAGCAGGTCTGGTGGGGCACTCCTATATAGGCCTGAGAAGGTGGCAAAGATCACCATGGCCTGTGTCATGCTGCACAACATGTGCGTCCGAAGGAATGTACCACTGCCACCTGACATTGACATGCATGGCCCGGGTGAGGATGAAGGGGATGGAGACGGAGGCGAAGGAGCCCCCCTGCCAGTACGTGATGCACGGGACGGCCATGCTGTACGCCAAGCACTAATTGACTAATACTTTTAAGACACAGGGACCATGAATGACTTTTGTCAGTCAGACAGTGGGCCAATGTGAAAATGCACAAAGGGAATGTTGTAATTTTGAGACTGAACACCGTAACACATTAAATGGATGAACACCAAAAATGACAATGTCCAGCCATGGATTGTTCTCCAGAAAACTTGTGTATTAAATGAAAGTGCAAAACTGTGCCCACTCCCCCCTCCCACGATCCCCCAACAAACTCCCTCACCCACCCCACAGACCCCAGTGAACAGCCCAACAAACTCCCTCACCCACCCCACAGACCCCAGTGAACAGCCCAACAAACTCCCTCACCCACCCCACAGATCCCAGATGTCCCCATGTGTGCAACAAACACTGTATGCCAAACTACTTAAAGAAATGTCCATGTTACAAATATCGTATGTGGTTTTTAAGACTGAGTTTTAACCTCTGGCCAACAAGGGAAGTCACAGGAAAAAGGAGGAAGTGCGCTACAAATGAAAGATCTTGTTGTTTTTGGACCAACCTGGATGAATTGGAAACATTGAGACATTTGTTGATAGTCTGCTCTAAATTATCAGCTAAAAGGAATATATATATATTTGATTAAGTACTTTGACCTTTTTATGCTTCTAACAGAAGAGAAAGTATGGGGTATGATTTTTAGTGGAGAACATATATTACTTATTTTAGCAACTGTGAGATTTTTGCTGGCGATGAACATTTTATCGGATGCTGAGTACAAGGGTAGTCAATAGGAATTTGGGTCATTAAATTAACTGTAAATAGTGTTTGTCTTTTATGAAATTGATTGTATTAAATGCTTGATTTTATGCTACGATATATTTTTGTATAAGCGTATTCTAATTATTTCAGCCATATAAATAAATAAATAATAAAAAGTATATTTTACACATGCTCCCCTTGACCAGACTCTGGCTAAGTTATCCTCTGGGTTTGGGATCACCTCTGGAATACTTTAAGAAGGCTTTTAGCCCCACCACCTTTTCAATTTCCATTTGTAGTGTTGAAGCCATGTGCTCAGGAGGCTCATTTTCCTGGCGGCTTTCTTCCTGCACTGGTAAGTTTTGTTTCACGTTGGTTTCAGAGAGGATTTATGTGTCTCCCCAGTTTTTCTACAGTCCCTTCTCACTCTCAATACATTTTCTGATGCTGCACCATGCCCCTGGAGTCCTTCTGGGGTTGGAGGGTCAGGTGCTGGGAGTCTCCTCTCTGTTAGGCAGGAAAACTCCCAGTGCACTCCAAAGCGGGTCTCAATCCCCTTCCTCTAGTTTCAGTCTGGGTTTTCTTGGTTGCACCTAGGTACATTCTGGGAGTTGCAGTACTGAAAAAGACAAATGAGACTTCTGCCCAGAAGCGAGGCTGACAGGCATTGTGGACGGGACAGTGGTACTGTCAGTCACATACAATGCACTCTTGAGGATAGGGACTGCCCCCCCACCACCGATTCTCCCACCCTGCCTATGGGACAGGATTGGCTCTAGCATATACCCAGTTCTGGAGGGTCTGTGTTCTCGCCCTTTACAAGGTCATGACCCTGACCCTGTCCCATACCTCCAATCCTTCCTCAAAACCCACATCCTTCTCCCCTTCACTACCCTCCTGGGGTGGAATTTCTTTGGGTTGTCCTTCTTCCCAATGTTTTAGGACTTAAAAACAGTTATCAAACATGGGAATGTCTGTGCTTATGAGAATTTCCTCTAGGAGTCCAAGCATAACAACGCGGGTCATCTCTGTTGATTTCCCAAATGTCTCAATGACCAGCTGAGCCTGCAGATAGAGGTCCAGAACTCCATCAACCGATATGATCCAAGAGAGCGATACATGGTCAGCTCCTCCTGAGTGTGAGGTACATGAAGTGAGGAGACGTACACAGTCTTAAGTGGTACGAAATGTCTTTATTTTATTAATAAGAAGTTGTGGAAAAATACCTCACTATCCTTAACTCTACGAGAGGTTTCCCTGCCTCAACAAAACTAAAGGTCCAGTCATTGTCAGGACATCTAAAATAAAGTCCACTGTCCTGTGTCCAAAACCTATTCTGACCCTCACACTCAAATCCTACAAAACTGCTATCAGAAGAAATAATATGTGGGTTACTCTTCTGCAGCCCTCTTTGCCTTGGTCTCTCACTGCCTATTTGGCGTAGGGGTCGTCGTGCCAGGGATAACAAGCTCTCCCTGGTTTTAGTGATGCCAGGGGAGCAAGACCTTCCCTGGTCTTAGTGGTGCCAGGGGAACACGAAGACCTTCCCTGGTCTTAGTGGTGCCAGGGGAACAAGACCCTCCCTGGTCTTGGTGGTGCCAGGAGAACAAGACCCTCCCTGGTCTTGGTGGTGGCAGGGGAACAAAACTTTCCCTGGTCTTAAGGATGCCAGGAAAACAAAACCTTACCTGGTCTTAAGGATGTCGGGGCAACAAGACCTTCCCTCCTTCCACTCGCGTCAGCGGCTTTGGTACTTCTCCTGGTACCTTTGGTATTGGTCTATTATCATTGGCAAACTTGGTTCCTTTCATCTCCCCAGTAATCTGGGTTCTTCCTCTTCTTCTGTCTGTTTACTTATGTCCCTCTAGATGGGGTATAGCCCGCTACCTATTTCTGCCAGTGCCACCTTTTCGCCTTCACCACTTTTTCCTATCTTCACCCAATTTCCAAAGTTTTGAGACTTCTAACTTCCCCAATGTCATAGGTAAACTGTCATAGGTAAGTGTCATGGGTTTGCCCCAATGTTACTGGTGTTTGTACGCCTTTCCCGGTTATGCGTGCCTTCTTGAGACCATTGGTGCTGGCGTTCTACTCGAAGAGCAGCGGGGACTATGCCAACACTTGAGACGACTGTGCGAAGGCAGCCGGTTCCGGGTTCCCTTTCTCTGGCATGGAGGGCATGGGGGAGGAAGGTCACTATTGCTCCGAAAAGCCTGCCAGCTTTCTAGGAGGTGGACCTTGTCGCTCCATCCGACCTAACGTCCAAGGGGCTTCTGCCTGTACCTGACATCTCTGCAGGTTTGTCTGCTCAGAGCTAGTCTGCTCTCCACGGTCCCGGTAATCAGCAGTGCCTACCTCCCGCCCATGAGTCCCTCTCCAGCGGCTTGCCCCATCGCTGCTCGTCTCTTCTCGACTCCGACTCCAAGTTTCCTTCTGAGTCTCCGTTCGTCTCTGATGTCTCTAGCTTCTCTGGGTGTCACAACTGCCACAACTGTTTTGGTAGTCCCCACTACCGTTTCTCTTCCTGTGCCTCCATCTACTACTACCACCCCGGTTTCCATTCTCCAATCTCACACACGCAGCAGTCTGATGTGTTCCCGTTTCTCTTTTTTAGCCCATTTCTTTACTGGAGATAGAAATAGGACTAACATTTTGTTCCGGGCTGTTTGTTCTTCTTTCATCCATACGGGTCCTCCCAGTCCCAGTACTTCTAATGGGGCTCGTCCCACAGAAGTACTTGTGCCCATAATGAATCCCTGAGAAGGATACTGACGTTTTCGTGGGGATTTCTAAAAGTTCTTGTGGTTTCGGGACAGGAGGTGTATTTTGATGGTACCTAATAGGGATGAAATGCTGTGAGTCGTCACATGAGACACTAAAGGCCTCATCACAAGTTATTACCGCTACATGTAAAGGTTGGCCCACACACGAGTTTGGCCGTGCCAGGATGCATTCACCTCCAGCTCTGAGCATTTTCGGCGCTATTAGCACCAGCGCTAATAGCACCCCTCAGCCCCACTGGGTCCAGTGAACCCAATTGGGATTTACCACCTTACCGCCACTTGTGATTGGGCGCTAATAGCGCCGGACCGAGTAGCGGCAACATTATTTGCATTGGCGGTATACTGGCGCAATTACCGCCGGGATACCGGAAACCACATGATGAGCGCTTCTGCTCCCACTTTCCAGAAGGCCCAACACCGACCTTCCTTGCATCTTCACAGGGAGTGAAACTTTTTATCCACTTAGTCCTTGGAGTATACTGGTCAGGATGGTGTTTTGGGAAGACACTCCTGGACATCTGGCTCTTCTTCAGGTTCGTGAATTTCCTTCACTGGCGACTTGTCCTGAGTTTGTGGAACTAACAATCCGATTTCCATGGGCTCCTCCTTCCTCTGATCTGGGCGGCAGCAGGTGATATGTCCCTATTTGCCAGAGGCTAATGTGGGACAGGCATGGTGACAAGAGAGACACAGACTCAGAAAGTAAGATTTCAAAACATTTATTCAAGGTGTTAGGGTTGGTGTAATACCTAACTAATCCTAACTCTAAAGGTATGTCTCACTGAAATTATGCTTCCAAGGGCTGTCAATGTCTGAAAGTACAAATAAAAAGTCTGTCTGTGTTTAAACCTATGCTTAACCTTATTCTACACAAAAAATGTGTTAGGGGATCTCTTGTCAAAAAAGAAAAGTAGTGGTTCTAATGAAAAATAGGAAAACAAGGATTGGTTTCTAGTGGCTTTCTTGACAAGCTGTTAGGCAGAAACCTGTGCAGTTCCCTTAGGGAACACTGCAAAAGATTTAGGACTACAGGTGTTAGCAGTAAACCCACTTGGTAGCAGTCTGTACCACCCAGATTTACCTGGTAGCTGTGGCTGAGCAGTCAGACTTCCCTCAAGAAGAGTTAGGCAGTATGCAAAGTATACACAATAGGCACTCAGACACAATAATACAAGCAAACACTGACCAGAGCTTTGGTATCAAAGTATATAATTATTTATTTAAAAACACACTGGGCCTCATTACGAGTTATGCCGGTAAGGGAACAATGATGGCGGTATGTAAATACCGGCATCATTTAACGTTCCGTAGCATTCTGACCCACAAACCCGGTATTAACGGCACCGTTATTTACGGTGCCGCTAATAGCGGCATAGGCGCGTACACGCGCCTCCTCAGGTAGTAAATACCGGCATGCCGGTAATAGGGGGCAATCACAACCCACGCAAACATGCAAATACCGGCATCGCGAACACAGTAATAACGGGCTGCATGATGCCGGAAAAACAGGCATCGCGGACCACCCGCAAACAGCAACCAAGATACAAGGCAGCTGCCACAGGTGCACACAATACCCACAGGTGGAGTCAAAGGAGGCTGTGCCAGTATGAACTGAGCACACCCACACACCACAACCACCCCCACAGGTGTAGGCAATGCAGAGTGGCCCAGTACAAAAGGAGCACACCTGCACACCACACCCCTTCCTACACCAAAATGCTACCACTAGCATTTGCAATCATGGCGCAGGAGGACATGCCTATACTGCTACAACTACAGCAACAACAGCAACAACAACAACAACAACAACAACAACAACTACAGCAGCAAGAACAGGCAGCACAGAGGAGACGCAGGAGGAGAAGGAGGGTGAGACAGGCCCAGCAATTACCACCAGCGCAGCCACCAGCGCCTCGTAGGCAGCCACCAATCCCTCGCACCAGACCCAGCCCATTCAACCTAACCTCTGAGCAGATCCACACCCTGTACCGGTTGGACCGTGACACCATCACCACCATAGTGGACATGATACAAACGACATTGCCAGCCACATACAAATACGCACTGCCATCCCCCCACTACTGAAGGTGGTGTCTGTGCTACACTTCCTGGCCACAGGCACCTACCAACACACAGTGGGCCAGCTGCATGGCATTTCACAACCACTATTCTCACGCATGCTGAACCAAGTGCTCGATGCCCTCCTGAAGCACGCAAGCACCCACATATACCTACCACGGACTGGCCAGGAGATAGCCGAAACCAAAATAGGCTTCCATGCACTGGCCGGCATGCCCAATTGTGTTGGTGCCATCGACTGCACCCATGTGGAATTGGTAGTCCCCCATGCCATAGAGGCGGTGTACCGCAATCGCAAGCAATACCACTCCATCAATGTGCAAAATCATCACCCATTGCTGCGCCAGATTTCCTGGATCCACACATGATGCCATGGTACTGCGCAACTCCACGCTACCCCGTCACATGGAGCGACATGCTGGACCACGTGCCTGGCTGCTCGGTGAGTTGCACAACAGGCCCATGGCCATGCTGTGGGGTACTCATGTGTGCGGATGCAGAAGGGGGGGATAGTTCACCAGGGTGGGAAACGGGGGGTTAAAAGTACACCTGGGTGGCAATAGCCAGTGAATGGAGAATGAATGCAGAGCTAAACACTCCTCACCTGACACAGCCAAACAGAAAATGACACATCACTGGGCCACATATCACAAATGATGCAAATGGATGACAACAAGTAAGAGGCACAACCGGGGCACCATGGTGATGGCAAGCAATGCATGACTGAATAGGATGGCAACTGTGACAATGCGGCCAGTGTGACCATGCAAAGTAAAGAGTACACAACATGAATTGGAGGCTAAACATTGTTGCACTGCCACAGCACATCTGCCTCAGCATGCATGATTACACTGTGCATCATCTATTCAACCCCATCCAGTGTTCCACACCTCTTTCCAGTATACATCCCATATAGGTGACTATTTGGTACACATACAGGGACATGTGCATGCTCACACCTAATAGCTGCTGCCATGACCGTGCTCCCTGAAGGTGTCAGTTCAGAGTGACACACACCTATTTGTATCTGCTTGCAGGTGATGGAGGATATCCCTTGAGGCCGTGGCTACTTACCCCTATGCGGAACCCGCAGAACAGCCATGAAGAGGAGTACAATCGTGTGCACACTCGTACCCGTGTCGTGATTGAGCAGACCTTTGGCCTGTTGAAGGCGCGGTTCCGCTGCCTAAGCAGGTCTGGTGGGGCACTCCTATATAGGCCTGAGAAGGTGGCAAAGATCACCATGGCCTGTGTCATGCTGCACAACATGTGCGTCCGAAGGAATGTACCACTGCCACCTGACATTGACATGCATGGCCCGGGTGAGGATGAAGGGGATGGAGACGGAGGCGAAGGAGCCCCCCTGCCAGTACGTGATGCACGGGACGGCCATGCTGTACGCCAAGCACTAATTGACTAATACTTTTAAGACACAGGGACCATGAATGACTTTTGTCAGTCAGACAGTGGGCCAATGTGAAAATGCACAAAGGGAATGTTGTAATTTTGAGACTGAACACCGTAACACATTAAATGGATGAACACCAAAAATGACAATGTCCAGCCATGGATTGTTCTCCAGAAAACTTGTGTATTAAATGAAAGTGCAAAACTGTGCCCACTCCCCCCTCCCACGATCCCCCAACAAACTCCCTCACCCACCCCACAGACCCCAGTGAACAGCCCAACAAACTCCCTCACCCACCCCACAGACCCCAGTGAACAGCCCAACAAACTCCCTCACCCACCCCACAGATCCCAGATGTCCCCATGTGTGCAACAAACAGTGTTGCCTTCAACAATCCTACTCCTCACATTTCTTCCATTTTTCAAAAAGTCACTTTTTGGCGACTTTCGGGTCTGGGGGTGCCATGGCCATGCACCGTGCACTCCTGCACGTTAAGCGCACGGGGCTTGATTGGACAGAGGTGGAAGGTTTTGACGTGGTCGAGGTGTCAATTGTCAATCCTCTGTCAGACCCATGGTGTGGCTGCTGCACTTGCCTGATGTTGGCTAGTAGGGCCTCGGTCAGTGACCCCATGCACTGCCTGAATGCAGACGTGGACGCCCCCACGGCTGCTGTATTTGCGGCAATGGCCGTGGCTATGGCCTTCATGGCCTCATTACCGGCAAGGACCTGTTGCCGCATTATCTGCAGCATCTCGTCTTGACGGCCTCCACCCTTGCCAGACGGACCTCAAAGGGGGTTTCTGTCGCAGGTGTACCGGTGGAGGGCTGGGTGGTGGAGGGTTGGGTGGCGGAGGGCTGGGTGGTGGAGGGCTGGGTGGCAGAGGGCTGGGTGGTGGAGGGCTGGGTGGTAGAGGGCTGGGTGGTGGCAGGCACCTGCGTGGGGCCCTCGTCCTGGGCACTGTTGTCCTCAAATATGCCGATGTCCGAGTCCCCTAGGTCGGAGTCATGGAGACATGGGTCATCCAGGCTCTCTGTCTCCGCAGGGGGGAGGGGGGGCCAATGGGTGTTGGGCTGGGCGATCCCGAAAATTCTTCGGCCTCTTCAACCACCTCTGTGGACAGGACGTCCGTGGTGGCCGGCGGTACAGCTGGCACTATCGCAGCAGGTGCCCCCTGCAGAGATGATGCCTTGCGTGGCACATTGGGAGTGGTCAGAGGAGATTTTTTGGAGGAGGGGGTTGCGGTGTCCCTGGTCCCCTTGCTTGCACTGGATGTGCCTGGCCCCCTGTCCTGGGTTCCACCTTCCTCATCGGTGCCTGGGGGATAGAAGAGATGCAGGTCATCAGTGAGATTGCCAAATGGCAGCTGTGATTTGTGACAGTGTTATATCTTGATACATTCAGGCATGATTTCATTTCTGTTGTGTGGCATTTGGTGTACTGAGGGGACATGTTGGCAATGATTGCATGGCTGGTGGCAATGGATTGTCTAGGTGTGGGGGGGACATGGGCATGGATGGGTTTATAGATTTCACGCAGCATGCGTGTGGTGCAGAGGGTGGCAATCAATATTCTGTTGGTGAGTTGATGTTGCCTTGGGTATGGGAATTGCCTTGCCTATTCTGACTCCCACCTCACTTGTGTCACATCATGTTTTGTTATAGGTGGATGTGATGGTTCACTCACCTTCCTCTGTTATAGTAGCTGCCCCGTACTCCTGCTCTCCAATCCCCTCGATGGATTCTGGATCGATGAATCCACTTGCAATCTCCTCCCATGTGGTGAGCTTAACAGGGGAGTGGGTGTCACCGCCTGTCGCCATTGCGGCCCTCCGGTTCTCCGCAAGGATCTTCCGCACACGGAGGCGGAGGTCGTCCCAGCGCTTTCTGTAATCCCAGACACTCCTTGGGGTAACCCCCACTGCTGTTACCCTCTGCGCAACCTCCTGCCACACCTGTTTTTTATGCGTTTGGGCCGCATGCTTCAGGTCCGTGCTTCGGATAATGTCAGCATGCTGTTGTAGGGTGTCCGCTAGCATTGTCAATTCTGCATCTGAGAAGCGCTGCTTCCTCTTCCTTTGTTTGCTTTGTTTGCTTTTTCCGGTGGCCTTTGACATCCTGGTTCTGTTTTGGCACTCAACAACACGGGTGTAGTGGTAGTAATGGAGGTTGGCAATGGATTGTGTTTTTAAAGATGGCCGCCGGCCCATTTCCCGTTCCTGCGCGATGACGTAATTTCCGGGTCTGTTTTTTGCGAACACGGTAATACCATGGTGGTATTACCGTGCCGGTATTTACGGGTTAGTGTGAGGCGGTAGCGCAATGGGCGGGCCCCGCGATGCCGGTATAGGGGGCTTGGAGGCCCTTTACCGGCATTGCGGTGTTGCCACTACCGGCATGGGGGAACGCGCGTGCTCGCGCACTCGTAATGACCCGCTATTAGCGGGTTCATACGTGCACAGACCCGCTCATTCCACCATGCCGGTAATGAACACGGTTTTACCGGCATACTCGTAATGAGGCCCACTGTTTGAAACACTCCAGCACTCTTATTGTAAAACACTCTAAACACAGTTACTATTATAATATATACACCCCTTATTCCTTATCAGATATGTCTTAGTAAAACACCACTTATTTTCATACAGAGGAGAGCGCTTAACTATAGATGGCACTCCAATAAGTTTGTGAAAAGGGGAGGGAAAAAGACAGAATATGGAAAGGTACACCACTCTAAGATTTAGGAACACTGTTAGCAAGGCAGAAGAGCAAAAGTCGTCACTGGTGAGCCAAAGTCCAAAGGCTGGGCCCACTCTTAGAGAGAGTAGAGCACAAATGCGCCCAAGATCACACAGTTACACTAGGCTTAGAAAGTCTTGCAGAGAGTTCAAAAAGAGTTTAGAGAGGCTCAGAAAAGTTTAGCCAGGGTGTCCCAGGCTAACCCAGGTTCGAAAGCCGGGGGCTAAATCTACCCCGTACAGTCGGTGGCAAGGGAAGCCAGGCGGGACACGGTACCTTAAGTGGGAAGGATCCTCCAGCAGTGGCAGTTGTTCCTGGCAGTGGGTGCAAGTCGCGTCGTCGTCCAGGGGAAGAGAAGATCTCGACTTGGAGGAAAGATGAAGGTCGTTGCACTGCCAGGGAAGAAATCAGCCGCAGAGTTTTCCGGTTAAAGGTAGTACCTTTTAATTCGCGGTCGTGGTAAAACGTGGTATCCCGGTTGCCGGGGTGCTTGGCAGAGGCAAGGCGGCCACGAGATACGTCGGGAAGGCGAAAAGACGGTGAAACTGGTTATCCCCACCAGTCAAAGGAAGAAGACTCTCCGGCCGGAGATCTCCTCTGTCGTTGGGAAAAGTGGTGAGACGGTCCAGCAAGGCTCCACCGGTGGGTTCGTCGTGGCAGGTCGGCTCAGCTTCTCCCTCGTCGGATTCTTAGGTCCTGTGGAGACGTCTGAAGTTCCAGTCCCCAAAGCCCTGCTTTTATGCAGAAAACCCCCATTCACTCAGCCTAGCTGTCACTCAAACATGCTAAGTGGTGAGCCGGCTGGCTCACCACTTCGGCCAATCAGGACGGAGTGCAACTTGAGTTACCTAGGCAACTCAGTCCAGGGTGCCTAAATCCCCCTCCACCCCTCCTAAGTACCCCAGACACAGTGGCACCACTTTGGAGGGCTTCTGTGGAGAAGCCCGCCAAAAAGTGGAACAAAGGGCTCGACTTGGGTTGGAGTCACAGAAGAGAACACAAACGCCATTTTAGAACCGAGTTTTGGCAAAAAATACCAACCGGAGAATTAATATTAATTAAATAAACCGGCGGTATGTTCGAGGCTATCGTAATTAAATAAATAAAGATAGTAGCCTCGAACAATGGGAAAATCCCATAGAGAAATATTTGCGATTGAATATAAAAAGTAGTATCCACTGCCACCAGCCAAAACTCGATCAGGGGGGACGGAGACGTGCCCCCTCGACTAACAGATCCCGGGGCAATTGAATTGCCCCAGCCAGTACGTCCACAATATGATGGTTTGTACTGGTTCTGTTCAGAATTTAAGACTAGTAAAGTCAATGGTGACTTTACATGCCCTGGGAGACAGTAGTCAGTACCAGGGTATGGAGTCTATACTGGGGGGGTCACTATGACACCCTTGTGTTACTACACTGAGGGTGCTGTGTAACACACATCACAAAAACACATGAAGCCCTATGGAGTAAAAGACCCCATAGCCCATTAAACACATCTAGAGTCAAAGAAACACACTAAAATCATGCCCAAGAGTGAGGGTAAAAGAGTCTCACTCTTGGCAGGAGAAAAAAATAAACCCCAAAAATCCAGCAAAGCTGCTGGGGGACTCACTAGGTTTGGAAATTCAGCCTAAACAGAGAATTCTCCCTAACACAAGTGTGGTTTTAAGCTCACCAAAAGGAGTTCAGTCAAACAGGGTGGTTTGCAAGACCTTCCCCACAGGGTCCTTGCAGTGTATACAAGTGTCTTTGAGCTCATTAGTGTTCCCTTCCCCAAGCTTCAGCTATTCAAGTTTCAAACACTGCAAAAGAAATGTATCACAGTTCCCTTTTAAATCTTCTCTGGATTTTCTTCCCCACGCTTCAGTCCTTTCAACATAATAAAGCAAACCAATAAGTCTCCAACTTGACCGGGCCTCTTAACCCATAAACTGCATTTTTCACCCTGTGTTTCCTGCACCTAATTATATTGGCACATCTCACCTACTAACAAACTGCCTGTTAAATATTCAAGTGTATTGTTTGCACTGCAGGCCATCTGTAAACATGGAACATTGAATTTTCATTATAGCTAGGTGTTCGTACACCATGAAATGTTATCATGTATTGATATGTGTATATATAAATACTCAACATCTTTAAAAAGATAAAGTATCAGCCTATGAATAATAAAAAGCTGACACTTTTCGTATGAGTAAGAGTTTGGTGTTTAACAACAGTGAGTGTGTTGTTGCCCACAATGGCTGCCCCAATTGTATGGGCATTTATAAGGGTCCATAACCAGTTTGCATTTCATTGATGTTTGCACTCTCCTTAACTCATAGAGGGTAGGACAACCCCCTTGTTATAGCTTTCAACATAATAAAGCAAACCAATAAGTCTCCAACTTGACCGGGCCTCTTAGGGTTCCCTTGCCCAAGCTCAGGCCCCTTTCAGCTTTCAAACACCAAGTCAGTTTTATCAGGATGTACTTTGATTTCTTAAGTGGGCCTCTCAGGGTTCCTTCCCCAAGCACAGGCCTCTTCCAACTTTCAACACAAAACAAAATATATCACAGTTCCTTTTAAGTTTCTCAGAGTGCCCGTCCCCAAGCATAGGCCCCTCTAGTTCCAAACACAAATTCAGCTGGTCAAGATATATCTTTTCCTTATTTATAGCTTTTCTTCCATACAATCCACTCCTAGGGTAGAATCAGAGGCTTTCAAAAACTCTAGGCTTTTTGTTTTTCCTTAGCACGATCGCTCTGATCCTTTGTCCTTCTCTTTATTTCTTGCTCGCACTTTCCTTGGTACCTTTTATCTTCAGGCATTTATCGTGCACACTTGCATTGTCTTTTATTCCTTTTACTTTGTTGTGCACACTTGTACTGTTCTTTTCCACTCTATATGTCTTCTGTGCCTCTTGCAACGTCCTGCTTTATTGTACTTCTTGCACCCTTTGTTTCACTCACTTCTGTCTTTGGCTGTGCATAATTGCACTTCCTTTCCTTTACCGTGCATCCTTGCACGTTTAAACGGTCACTTTCCTTCTCTGTGTTCACCTTTTCCTTACTTTTCTTGCCCTCTCTTGACTTTCTCGTGCGCCCTTGCACTTTCCTCTTACTTTGCTTCTGTCTGCTTTAACTTTACATTTGGGTGGCTTGCCCTTTCTTTTAAATTTATTTACTTTCGTCCTCTTATCTCTGTGTTGCTTGCGCGCACCCTTTCACTTCTGCACTAACATTCACTTTCTTTCTCTCTTTCTTTCTACTTTCTGCTTCGTGCTTTGCGCTTCATGCCGACTTGCTTTTTCCTTCCTTTCCCGCTCCAACCCCCCACACGCTCCCGAGTTTCTCTCTCTGTCGTGCGAAACTCACCGGGTAGCGTAGCGCTGGCGAACGGTCTCTCCAGGATGCTTTGGGCCAAGTTCAGGCTCTCACCACCAGCCCCTCAGACACCCTTTCACATGGCCTTAGGGAACGAGCAATTGCACAGATTCTGCCAGCAGGGTCCCAGCTGCCTCGCCCCAGCTCTCAGGAGACATGACGCCCCAGCCACGCTGCAGCCCTCCTCACACCCTGGGCCAGCTTTGCAGCATGCCGCTCTCTTCCGGATCCTCCTTCCTGCAGCTCTCAGCTTTGCGGCTCCTCTGGTCCAAAGTGCTTCTCCAGCTTGCTCATCCATCTGTGTGAAACCACATCTTTGATAGTGAAAAAACCAGTCAAGTGGAGTCAGGTGTAAATGGTCACTATTAACTGCATGACTCTATTAGTGGGACAACTTGAGTTCTTTCTAGGGTAGGTTGCCCTTACTTTCACCATGTTATTCCTATGGGTAATCTTTACTGATCTTAGTTGCCTCTTCCATGTCTCAGTATTTGTTGAAAATGGAGAGGGTGAGATGGGTGAGATTGGAGATATCCCATAAAGGCTGAGGGAGAGTAGTTTGTGGTATATTTGGGACTGGGAGATTAACATGTCTCGCCTTTGTGTATCCTCCTCTCAATCCCTCGTAACCCTCCACTCAGGTGACCCTCCCTTGCTTGTCCACCACCAGGGTCAGGATACAAAAGCGATGGCTCTTCCATGGCAACCTGAATGGAAGATCCTGAGGGAGTGCGTGTGAGAATACCATCAGGTTTCTCACACTAAGCAGCAAATACATATTCCCACGCTGGGTCCTGGTCTGGGTCCTCGCCGGTCCTCCGGGTGGGGATCCTCTGGGCCAGACTGTCAAGTTGTAGTGTAAATGAAAGAAGCTGCTTAAAAAAATTCTCAGGTCACCTTATTTACAAAGGTGACCTAAGCATTTACAGTGGTGCAATGATGCTCTGTCCAACCCCCTTTTTTTAGCGACAGGCCTTATCTTGGTGGTCTTGGAAGGCTTTGGAAGAGGTAAGGCCTGTGCCCTCAGGTAGCCACTCCGCCGACTGCTTGGATGCACAGGAGGGCAGAGAGGCTGGCCTGAGGTGGCAAATCTGCAAACGAGTGAAAAACCTTGTGGTGGTAATCAGGGTCCAGTTAAGGAATTCCACGTACTGAAGGTATCAGAAGTCGCAGTCAGAGAGTAATTAGTAATCCTAGGTACACTGCCCCCCAGGATGCAGGAGCATCTTCTCAATAAAATGAGGAGTAGCCAAGATTGAAAAGCAGAAGCACAGGAGGTGATCCCAGGCAAGGGATCAAAGAGTGGAGCGAAGTGAGCTAAGTGAGAGGAGCGAAGGCGAGGAGGGCAAGGAAAGCAGAGTAAGGTCCGGGAACAAGGGAGGAAAGGAAGCACCAAGGCCAAAAGGAAGACAGCGTCAGTGCAACAAGAAAGGAACCATTTTTGCGTCGCAAGGCTTACCGGGTCTATGCTTGTTTATGTCTTCCGGATTGCTGCAGTGATCTCCGGCTTGCCGCGACGCCTGGCGTCATCACGTTGCAACGCCGTAGTTGCGGTCGCCATCTTGATTGAGGCAAAATGCCTTTCCAGCATTGCCATAGTGATATGTATGCCTGGAATCTCCACTTATGGGCATGGCGGCCGCGATCCCTGACACCCTTGCATACACACGCCCAACACTATTGTATGACAGGCTACCAGCAACCACGTAGTTACTGGGAGAAAATTTCATAACAGACCAAGAAGGTCACCAGAAGAGCGAATCCCAGGAGTAAGGAGAAGAGACGTGACAACAGGGGCGAAGGAGGTGCCTAATGTGGTGTAGGAGGTGGGATAGATAAAAGAGGATTGGAGAAGCATGTTACATAAAATGTGTACAAAGAAGTCAATAGAATCCTACCTGGTAAATGCAGGCACCCAAATGGGAAAAGGAGGTGACAAATGGTGAAAAGGGAGGGAATGAGAGTAGACGGCGAGACGAAGGGAACATCAGTGAAAGGTGGATAAGAAAGGATAAGGAGATGAAGAAAATAGATAAAGGCTTTGACAAAGTTGTTGAAAGAGGGGAAGAAGTGAAGCACTGGAAAAAGGAGGGGGTGACAGAGGGAAGTAAAGTGGAGGAGAGGTGGAGCATCCAGGAAGTGAAGGAAAAAGTGAGAGATGAAAGTGTGGGGAGGGAGTAAAATATTATTAAGGAGGAGGGGTAGACAATACAGTACTCGAGAGAGGGAGAGAAATAGTAGCGAGGGGGAGCGGGTAAGAGACCCTCAGATACAAAGATTCACACCTAGGTGAGGCGAGATTCTGAGGGGGAGAGCAAGACTGGAGCAGATGGCTGGAGAAACTTAACTCTGGCAGAGATGGAGAAAAGAGATAAGGGGTTTGTCAAAGAGTTGGTGAAAGGGGGGGAAGTGACACACTGGAAAGAAGGAGGAGGTGGTAGAGGGAAGTAAAGTGGAGGAGCTGTGGAACATCAAGGAGGTGAAAGAAAAAGGTAGAGATAAAAGTGTGGGCAGTGTGATGAACCCAAGGTATTTGTCCCTTCTCCCCATAAAGGAGTCACCCCCTTTGAAGCTGGGGAGGTGAGCCGACTCAGCAAAACCTTCCCTAAGGGTTTGGGAAAGCAGGACTCCACCAATAGTGACTCCTCCTTGAGGGGACAAGTACTGCCATTACTATCAGGAACTCCCTTTAAGAAATACCTTGTCGGCCTATATCAGAGTAGAAGAGACTGATGTTATATCTGTCTATAGAAATTCAAAACATACTGACATTTCTTCCAAATCTTTGGCACAAGATAATGCTGGAATTTGCGAAAACACCACAGCTGCTACGAAACAACACGCCTCCTGGATGTATGGTGGCGAGAATAAAGGAATGACCTATCACAAATGGAGAGAGGGAACTGCTACACAGAGGCGATCCTCTGATGACAAAATGCCATGGAGGGGCGGAAGCACGCTGCACTGCGGAGCTGGTGGTGGTGTGAACAGACCAAGATACAGAAGAGAGACACTGGGAGGCTGGCATCGAGAAGGGCAATATTGCAGAGGCGAAGACAGGAGAAACCCCATAGTACTTGGTGACATGGACACGCTGCAGCTGTGGTGGGCCTGGGGTTCATGAACAAGTGCCGAAACCAGAGAGCAGCGGAGGAACTAATCCTCTGTTCCCATTGCAAGAATCGAAGAAAGCACAGAAGCGTTTGAGAAAATGGAAGCTGAACGCTTACTTGACAGAGAGGCTGAGGAGAACAAGGATCGACAATGTGCCCTCAGAGACGCCACCCCACTGAAGCACACCCCAAGGCATGCAAGGTACGAGGGTTGCCCAGGGAGGAGTGAGGCAAGCCGAACTAAACTTGAAAGAGGAATGGAAAAACCAGTGGAGTAAAATCACATACGGGTCAGTCCGACCCACAGAGACAGAATATTCTAGAGGGTTAGGGGAGCACTGTAGCGTTCATTCAACCAAGTCAAGAGGAGAAACAAGGGAATCTAGGAGACTCCCTTTGTATACAATCAAAACAAGAAAATGAGAGACCAATGGGTGGGGTGGATTAAGGGAATCATCCCTTCATTTAAAAACCTTGAGACTTTTGGTTTCTTGAAACACTTGAATTGCAAAGGACATGGTACTCTAACTTATCTTTAACTTTTTTTCCTTAAAGTGGTAGGGCTAGATATGTAATATTTTTTGGACTGAATTTTTGTTTTTTTTCTGACTAAAGATGAGCACCCTTAGTATATTTGATAGGAAGGGACATCTCTCTTAGCTATAGGGAAAGATTGGCGTTTTTCTTTTTAAGTCAAATAAACGCTCTTGAAGTGATGCACTTGAGTCTGACTCCATCTCTGGCTTGCCACAGTCAAAATATTGTAGGAGTGGTAGACAATACAGTACTAGAGAGAAAGAGAATGTAGTCGGGGGAGATGGTAGGGGACGCTCAGCTACAAAGGGTTACAGCTAGGTGAGGTGAGATTCCGAGCGGGAGAGCAAGACTAGAGCAGGTGGGAAAGAAGAGGGATACTGAAGGGCATAGTAACACTTTTGAGACTTTAGGAAATCCTGTCATCCTTTTGCTCAGGTCCCTTCTGAAAAGCCAGGCACTCACGACCCAACTAGAGAGCCCATCACCATGTTACACTGCAGAGCTGAGATTCAGTAAAATGTTCCTCCTCAAAGCTAGAAGAAGTTTATATTCTGAAATGAAACTGATTTAGCTAGAAGAGTGCAGGAACCCGTTTAAACCCAAGACTATACCATCACTTATTAGCGTGATAATTTACCGTGGGAAACCACGTACAGAAGAGCTTGACCAAGGAGGGCTACCTACGGTTGGTAGGTTCTAAAAACACCTGGGCAAGGAGGAAGAAATACTTGCTGAGGGTGTAAGTTATAATGTCACATATGACACAAGAATTATTTACATGCCTCAGAGATGGTTCAAGGGTTTTTATTGAATTTCCAATGGGCCCTATGGCCGTAGCTTCCCTCTATCTCCTGTCTTGTATAGCCCCTGCTCCCTAGTCCAGGAGTCCATGGCCCCTAGGTTAGTACATAGTTTTTGTTGATCCCTACTGTCTAAGATCTGACTTAGATTGCATTTGAGGACCTAGGCAAGGCGCCTTCTCTCTCTAACCTCCCTCAGGGACTTCCTAAGACTGCTCCAACTCTATCCAGTTGTTAGTGTTTCAAGGGGGATGTGGGAAATGTGCCTTGCAGATACCCTGTTAGAGTCAATCACCCTTTTAATGCTTACACGCTCTTAATCCTTTCCTACCTTGCTGTTTCCCTCTCCTTCCCCAACTCATCCCACCTATATGTGCTCCTCTCACCACTCTTTTGTCCCACACACTCCACACTATAGCTGGGGCACTCACCTCCACCCTTAGATGCCCCACCAGTGCTTTTCTGATAGATTTTGCTCAGATGCATAATTGGCATTCATGAACGGTGGCTGCCACTAGATCCCTCTCAACAACCATATCTTTGTAGCGAGTCATAGGTCTTGCTCTGTCCATAGTAGGAATGCTGCGCATCCAGCCCCTCCAGTGACTGGTTGCAGATCCTGTTCCATCCTTGCGCTGGCTACACTTTTACTCCTCTAAACTGTTTTTCCTTCTCCTTTTGTTATGTCTGATGCTTTTTTTCCCATTCCTACTCACTGAACATCTCACTCCTCTACTTTTTGTTCATCTACCCGAAACCTTAACAACCTTGTCTATCCTCTTTTTTCCCCCTACTCTACTTCTAATAATCTTGCTCTTTGGAACGCTTGTTCACTATACAACAAATCTCACTCAGTCTTTGATATTTTTCTTCGCCTAAATCTTCATTTTTTGTGAATCACCGAAATGTGTCTCTCCCCTTCCAATACCTCGATTCCTCCTTCCCTTACTACATATGCTACTGCCTTTGTGCACACATCTGTCCTGTGATGCGTGGTGGTGGCACAGGCATTCTCTATTTTTTCTCCTTTGTTGCCTCTCCCTCACCCTCTCTCCCCACCTTTCCCTCTTTCGAATATTCTGTTACCACCTTTACCAAACCTTATTCCCTTACTTTCTTCTTGGTTTATCGTCCTCCTGGTTCGGTTGCTACCTTCTGTGAGGATAATGACACCTTACTCTGTGCCTTTCTACCTTCTTCCACCCGCTCATACTCCTGGGCGATTTCAATCTTCATCTCTCCTCTACTCATTCCTCGCTTCCACTCCTTGCTATTTTCGATTCCTACCACCTCTCTGCTCTTCCTACTCCCCTGTCTCATTCATCGACCTCCAGTCTGGACCTTATATTTGTTTCTTCAGTACTGCACTCGCCTTTCTCTACCCTGACCATCTATTCTTCTGATCATCATCTTCTCTCCTTCTCCATTTTTCCTCTGCCTACTCCACCTCCTTTAGCTGGACCTAAGGCATCCACCTATCTCTTTGCCTTCAACACCCCCCTATTTATCTCATCCTGTATTTCTGCTCTTCCTTCTCATTCAAAATTCTCTGTGTTATGGTAATGTCTTAGTATAGTCTTCTATTATTGTGCTGAGTGGAACTCTGGTGAGAGATGCTATGACATGATGCTATGATATGCAAGTTCTGGAGCATTGCTTATAGAATGTTATTGCTTGACTAACCAGTCAGTTGATGTTACACTGTGGGGATGGTTGGGGGTCTCTACTACCCAGTCTTCCTTATAAGCAATAAACCATCTGTCTAACTCATGTTGCGTGGTTCTTTGCTTCTACATTTGGCGATGAGGATGGGATTGCTGTAATATTGTCTACCAACGGAGCGACTATTGCAGCAGATTTTTATTTGAGGATTTGAGACCCCAACCGTGAGGCCTGCTGAGGAGAAGCTGCCCCACTCCTCGCAACACCCGTATGAGGAGAGACGCTCCTGCACTTATCTGTGTCTACCAGGAGGTATTCGGAGTGTAGATACGGGCTGGCGTCTCCCTTTTCTAGCAGTGGCTTGGCGAGATCCACAGATCGCCCCGAATCGCGTTCGTTGCAGCGTCCCCACACGCAATCCGCGTGTGAGTGGGGTGAGTGCCAGTTCTTCTCAGACTTTATCAGAGTCATTTTTGGGAAGAAGGTGTGCAGTGAGCACGATGGAAGGACCCCGTTGTTGAGTCCGTGAGGAGTCACGTGCCCCGTCACGTGTGCGGAAGGAAGGTCAGGAAGTGAATCACATCGTTTGTATCCGCCCAGGGCCACTTGTGGAAGGCGGCAACGTGGGATAGCCGTCGTATATCAAAGAAAAATTGCTATCCAAACGAATTCTGGACTTGCCTATGGAGTTACAACTGAGGTGAGCATCAAGTAAGGAGTCTTCACTGTTCTGTGGATTTGTGCGTGGCATTCGGAAGTTTTGCAGACAGCATGGCTTTGTCTGGAATTCCGGGACCCCAAATGTTCCTACCTTCTTCTGGCCCTCCAAGAATGAAATGGGGGCCCTGGAAGAGAGGCTTCTTACATTATGTGAAGGCCACCTGTGGCAATGATATGTCAGTAGAAAAGAAGGTATCTATGCTCATGCATCTTCTGGGTTATGAGGGGCAGCGAATTTTTGAAACCTTGCCTAATTTGAGTGAATTGGATGTTGAAGAAGGTATGAATGAATTTGATGCAGCATTGGCAAAACTAGACAAACATTTCGAGGCAAAAATAAGTACTGTGTTAGAACGCTATCATTTCGGTATGAGAACGCAGCATGAGGGTGAGACGGTGGAAGAATACATTACTGCGCTGAGACATTTATCGTTGAACTGCAAATTTGGTGAAAGCTTAGATGAACATATTAGAGATCAATTCATGCTGCACTGTTCTAATGACAAGATTTGGGAAGAAGTGTGGCTAAAAGATGACCCTTGTCTTGATGAAGTTGTCGCTATTGCAAAAAGAATTGAACATACTTTGCAATGTGTGGCGAAGTTAGCCACAAAAGAATCCAAAGTTGTTCAACAGGTTGAAGTTCTAAAAATGGGAGACAAAAAGAGGGATGCGTCAAAGACCAAAGAAAACAGAAACGTAAAACGTCCAAATGTGGTGACTCGTACCAAGGGAAGGGTGGAAACGCAGGCCAGACAGCAAATAAGTTTACCCAAAGAGAAAATATTCCAGGGGGGAAAAGGAGAGAGGAACAACTGTGTTTTCGGTGTGGGAGTGCCCGTCACCTATCTACCTCTCTGATATGTCCTGCGAGAAGGGCGAACTGCAACATTTGTAAAAGATGTGGGCATTTTGAGAATTGCTGTACTAATTACAATATTGGCGCTGGTAGGAGTATTATGTTTGTTGAGGAGGCTGATGATCCATCATCAGAGGATTGTGAGGGTTCAGAAAACGAAATTGTTACTGTGAACATGGTTAAATGTTCTGAAGTTGATGAGTGTGATCACTCTTCTGCCTGGATTGAAGTGAATGGCTGTCAGGTCAAAATCCTTGCAGACTCTTACTCCAAAATCACTTTGATGTCTAAGGCTGTTTTTGAGAATGTGCTGGGTGGTAGGATGGATGATTTAAGCCCGTCGGACAAGACACCTGGGGGCTATAATAGTGGGAAAATCGATGTATTAGGATGTTGTTTGGCAACTTTAAAATTTAAGGATAGAGTTACGTATGGAAAATTGTATATCACCAAGAAGGGTGAGACATTGTTAGGATGGAAAGAGAGACATTGTTAGGGTGGAAACATTTAACCATGTTACTGTGAACATGGTTAAATGTTCTGAAGTTGATGAGTTTGATCATCCTTCTGCCTGGATTGAAGTGAATGGCTGTCAGGTCAAAATGCTTGCAGACTCTTGCTCCAAAATCACTTTGATGTCTAAGGCTGTTTTTGAGAATGTGCTGGGTGGTAGGATGGGTGATTTAAGCCCGTCGGACAAGACGCCTGGGGGCTATAATGGTGGGAAAATCGATGTATTAGGATGTTGTTTGGCAACTTTAAAATTTAAGGATAGATTTACGTATGGAAAATTGTATATCACCAAGAAGGGTGAGACATTGTTAGGATGGAAAGAGCAAAGGGGATTATGTATTAAGCTAGATCCAAATAGCAAGGATGTTAGACGCTCCTCTGCACATCAGAACACTGCTAGTACCCCCACAACACCTTCCCCGGTTTCCCACACTACTCCGCCCAGGTTTCGAGACTCACGTGATTTGGTTGCCCCACAGGACCGAAAGCTCCGTACCGGGTACAATGTACGTGCCCGGTTGCAGCCCTTCCTGCATTGGCAGTTGCCATGGAGAGCACACAGCAGAAGGGGCGGCAGAACGCATCCGCATCGAACAGTCGTCCGCTCACGTGACTCAGAGCGGCATTTCCCACTTGACGATGCAGGGCGTCACGTGACCCGGAAGCGCCCCGTACATAATGCTTGATGCACGGAGCACTCACCGCTTCTCAGCTGTCTTTCGACTCTGTTTGGCACTACGTCTGGACTTTTTGCTCTTCTGGTTTACCTTGACTTTGGATCACTCACCTGGACTCCCTCGGATTATCCTTTGTACCTTTGCTTGGAACTGTTGACTCATCGCTGAACCTCGGCCCGTCCCTCACTTGCCTTCGGATCATCCCTTTGAACTTTGTTTGTCTGCACTACGCCATTGCCCTTTGAGGGCTCATGCTACGTCTCCAAGCCCTTGGTTCAGGTGGGCTGTCCTGTACCCATGTGTGACTCCGGTCCCCGTTGTTCTGGGGACTACCTCTCCTCTGAGTCTCAAACCTCCTTCAATAGGTCTCCTGGGTTTTCCAAACACCGGATAGGTAAGATCATTCAGACCCTGTGATTCTTGTATTCTATTGTATTTGCCTGGTACTTAACCCCGTTCTTTCTGTAGCAGCATCAGTGTTCCTGAGGTTCCGTGGATCCGGGAAGCAACATCTCCCACCTGTGGCTCCAAAGGTCGCACAGTGGGGTTCTTATAGGTTCCCCTGTGCGTCACTTGGGGACGGAGGTATCAACAGTCTACACGACACTCAAGTCAGAACAGACTGAGAAGCCGTATAGTCGTGTTGAACAATGCAGGGGTCCACGGAAGAACCCATAGCTACTTTAGTACAGGCAATTACAATATTAAGGGCTGATATGGCCGCCGCAAACACCGTGATTCACCAAAGGTTCGATTCCATACAGAGTGTCCAGCACTCCCTCCCTGCAGACTCTGAATTCGGGACTCTGCCGCTCCAGCCACGCCTCCTCCAGTGGCAAGTACCCCAGCCCCTTCTCCCCTGGCTGCTCCTGAACGTTACCACGGCGACCCCAAGAAGTTCAGGACCTTCATCAATCAGTGCAAGTTGCACTTCCTGTGCAGACCTCTGGCCTTCCCCAACTCCACTGCTAAAGCGGCCTTTACCCTGTCTCACCTGGCCGGAACAGCTGCTGCTTGGGCTATCCCTTTTCTGGAGAACAATAGTCCGGTTCTCTATGATTTTGACCTGCTAGTTACTGAGATGTCCCGAGACTTCGACACCCGTCACAAGACACAATCCAGGGATCTGGAGCTGTTGGACCTAACCAGGGTAGTGGGGCCTTGATGGACTACATCACCTGCTTCAACCAATTGGTCGCCGAGACATCATGGCCAGAAAGCAAGCGGGCGGTAGTCTTCTATAGAGGGTTGAGTAATCCAATGAAGGATGCCTTATCAGTGGTCCCCTCCGTGCCCACTCAGTATCAAGAACTAGTGGATCTTGCCCTACAGGTAGATGCACGTCGCACAGAGCGCAGGGCTGAGTTGGGCTTCTCCCACCCTACAGCGGTCAATACTCCCGCCTCCAGCACTGAGGAACCCATGCAAGTGGGAGGGTTACGTAGTCCCATCACGACATCCGAGAGAGAACGTAGGAGGGTGGATAATGCATGCTTTTATTGTGGCATCACGGGACACTATGTTAAGGAATGCCCCCGACGTCCCAAGAAGTCCCAGGTTTTTCGGACAGCTCGACCCTAGACCCGGAGACCAGGTCGAGCTTCCAGTCCTCATCTCCGGGTGTCTCTCCTGCTTTTGCTCGTGTTCAGCCCATCTTTGTACAGGCCACTCTTTGTCCCTCTGCGGGTATCTCCCACGCAGTCACGATCATCATCGACTCTGGTGCCACGGGGAACTACGTAGACATTGATTTAGCCCATTCTCTCAATCTGCCTTTAGTGGTGAAAACCCGACCCGAACCTGTCCAGGCTGTAGACGGCACTGCTCTAGTCTCTTGTCCCGTTAGGCACCAAACTGCCCCCCTCTTATTGACTATACAAGACATTCACACAGAGACACTAAGTTTTGATCTGATTACCACACCCCAGTTCGGTATCATATTAGGGATACCCTGGTTGCGTGAGCAAAATCCTCTCATTATTTGGCAAACAGGCACGGTCCTCTTTGAGTCAGATATCTGCCAGAACTATTGCCTCCCAGCCCATCAGGAAGCAGATACTCCATCACGGGCCCTGGGAGCTCTCGCTCATCTCACATTGAATGACGGTGGATCAGTGGTTGTGGATTCCAATACTGTTGGAGGGGTGGTTAGCGGAATTCCCCCCGAGTACAAGGCATTCGAATCAGTGTTCGATCGCGGTTCTTCCGAGGTGCTTCCCCCACACCGACCATATGACTGCCCGATTGAACTAATCCTGGGTTCTGCCGTTCCTTCGGGTAGGATCTATTCTCTGTCCCCCTCGGAAGAACAGGCTCTGAAGCAGTATGTCCAGAACGCCTTACGACTAGGCCACATCCGTCCCTCTACTTCACCAGCTGCAAGCCCTATTTTCTTCGTTCCCAAGAAAGAGGGGGATCTACGCCCTTGCGTGGATTACCAGGGCCTTAACGCCATCACTAAAAAGGACAGGTATCCAATCCCTTTGATCACCCCCCTCCTGGACGCTTATCCCATGCCTCCGTTTTTACCAAGCTGGACCTTCGGGGCGCGTCCGCAAAGGCAATGAGTGGAAAACTGCCTTTTGCATCCGTTACGGGTTGTACGAATACCTAGTCATGCCCTTTGGCTTATGCAACTCCCCGCCCACATTCCAGCGTTTTATGAATGACATATTCAGGGACATTCTGGATGTGTACATGGTTGTTTATCTGGACGACATCCTGATCTTTTCGCGAGATCTAGATGACCACGTGCAGCATGTCCGGGAGGTCTTATCCCGTCTAAGGAAGTATTCGCTGTTTGCCAAACCGAGAAATGTCAGTTCCATAAAACGTCTGTTGAGTTTCTGGGTTTCCACATCACCCCTGGGGCCCTGTCCATGAACTAATCCAAGGTGAGGGCGGTCCTAGAATGGCCGATACCTCAGACGCTCAAGGCCTTGCAGGCCTTTTTGGGTTTCGCCAACTTCTACAGGCGCTTTATTTCGTCCTTTTCCACCATTGTGGCCCCACTCACGGCTCTGACTAGCCCTCAGGTACCCTATCAGTGGCGGAAGGAACATCAGGAATCCTTCGAGGCTCTGAATCCGCTTTCACCACCACACCAATCCTTCAGCACCCCAATCCCGAACTCCCATTCATAGTTGAGGCGGACGCCTCTTCCTTCGCCCTCGGTGCGGTGTTGTCCCAGACCTGTCCGACCACGAGCAAGTTGCAACCGGTGGCATACCACTCCCGCAAGTTTTCCAGTACTGAGGCCCATTATACTGTGACGGAGAAGGAACTTCTGGCTGACATGGACGCTTTTCGTGTCTGGCGCCATCATCTCCTGGGGGCTAGGCATCCAATCACTGTCTATTCCGATCACCAGAACTTGCAAGACTTTGTCTCCCTGAAGTGCATCAACAGCAGACAGGTCCGGTGGCACCTCTTCTTTTCCGCCTTTGACTTTCACATCACTCATTGTCCTGGGGTTACTCATGGGAAAGCGGATGCTTTGTCACGCTCTCCGGGTGGGGTCTCGTTACCAACCTTCCCTGATACTCTTCTAGGCAAGAGTCACGTGATCAGTCTCTGTACTCCCTCTCTCTCATTGTTGGATTCTGTGCGCGCATGGACGAGCAGTCACTCTGACCAACTGCGAGATTGGGATCCGGTGTATTGTGACGGCTTGCCTTTCGTGCATGATCGTCTGTTTCTTCCCACGGCCGACACCCGTAACCTGGCCCTTGAATGGTCTTATGATGCCCCCTTTAACGCCCATCCCGGCCAGGAGCGTACCATGGATCTCCTAAAGCGTTGGTGCTTGTGGCTGTTACGCTCACCTGATTCACACGGGGGCGTCGATCTGGACTGGCCCGCTGTTGCTTCCACCAGAGTAACACGTAGAGCCGAGATGACAGACTGGACAGACCCACTTAGCTTCGTTTGTTGGACTCGTACGAATATCTTTCTGCAATGGAGAAAGGGAATTAACCTCCTGTAATCTGAGCGTTAACCCGCCTTCCCACTCCCCTTGTCTGCCCACAGAACACTCCTGAAGTTCCCTCTAAATCTCACCTGAAGATTTGGAAAGATGAGCTCTCCATCCTGCGTCGAGCGCAGGGGCGCGTAGACGACCAGTTACTTCACTGGCGTGGAGGAATTGGTGAGTTCCAGTATTGACTCTAAGTCCAATTGTTCGTAAGAGTTCAAAAGTCTGATCTTCACTCTGCCAGATTCCTTGCAGGTTGTGGATTTAAACCACCAGAAGAGTTCCAAGTGGCAATTGGTAAGATCCTGGTAAGTCTATTGTGGTTCTCCCCTTTGGGGCCGGGATACAGCGATGATGCAGAATTAACTGCGCCAACCCGAAATGAGGTGAGTACCCCCCTGTGGTAAATCAGGTAAGTCTTTGGGGGGTAGGTTGTATTGTCCTTGTTTTATCCCCTTAGGGGCCGGGGTGCGGCGGTGATGCGGAATTGACTGCGCCGACCCGAGATGAGGTGAGTACCCCCCTGTGGTAATCAGGTAAGTCTTTGGGGGTGATTTATATTGTCCTTGTTTTCCCCTTAGGGGCCGGGGTGCGGCAGTGATGCAGAATTGACTACGCCGACCCGAGATGAGGTGAGTACCCCCCTGTGGTAAATCAGGTAAGTCTTTGGGGGTGGTTTGTTTTGCCCTTGCTCACCTATCTGTTCTTGTCTCCCCCAGGTGTTGAAGAATGGCCTGGAGATGCTGGATTCGCGATGATGTAAAGGAATGCAGCCCCGGTTGGTGAGTTCAGCGCGGCTCTGCGAGGTGCGTGGCAATGCACCTGAGAAGGCTTCTCTCTTCCAGATCGACAATGTGCTGGATCAAGGATTCAGGTAAGAGTTTTGTTCTGACCTCTTCTCCTTCTCCTTTTCTTGTTCCAGGTGTTCCAGGGCTGAAGCGGGCGTGGCTGAAGACTGGAGCTGCTGAAGACACTGTAAGCGTTACGCTGCAGCAAGCAGAATAACGCGAAGCACGTGTAGCTGTCCGGGTGTGGCTTAAATAGCCTTGGAAGAAGTCCCAGGTAAGTATTCTTCCACAGCCCCACCTGAAAGGAAAGGAGTCCCTGGGGTAAAGTAGTCCCTTTAAGCCTCATTTGGCTTGTGGCTTCGTGCAGCATGGTCTGCATCAGGTAGGTATGCAGCATGGTCTGCAACAGGTAAGATTTCTGTAATGAGCCTGGCGCCCATGGCACCAGGACTGACTTTATTCTTATAAGCCTGGCGCCATAGGCGCCAGGACGGTAGCCAAAGAGCCCCTGACTGGGGTTTTTGGGCATGCTTCAAGTGGCATGATGCCTGCTTCCGGGGTTGCTGGCCTGGTCTGGCTTTCCGGGGGCAGGCATCGTGACAGCACTCCCTCTTAAGGCCCCTCCTAAAGCTGTTCTCCCTCTCGGCCCTGGTTTGTCTGGAAATTCTTGGTGGAACCTTTTCACTTGAGGTGCATGCACATGGTCACTAGGCTCCCAAGATCTTTCTTGTGGACCATAACCTTTCCAATCAATGAGATAGAAGAGTTTTGATCTCACCCTTTTAGAGTCCAAAATATTCTTGACTTCGAATTCGGTTTCCCGTCTATGAGGATAGGTTCAGGTGGGGTGGTTAGTCTAGTTCCTGGTTGCACAGGCTTCAAAAGAGACACGTGAAAAACAGGATGAACACGCATATGACCAGGCAGGTCCAACTTGACGGCCACTGGGTTAATAATAGCCTTAATAGAATAAGGTCCCAAGTACCTGGGGTTAAAAGTCTGTGTTCCCTTGAGTGGTAAGTACTTGGTGGCTAACCATACTTGGTCCCCTACTTGGTATTGCGGTGCTTCACTCCTGTGTTGATCAGCATCCTTCTTGTATTTATCCTTAGCCTTTTGTAAATGTGCAGTCGCCTCTTTAAAGGCTTGTGAGATAACAGCGTGGAGATGGTCCACCGCAGGCATCTCTAAATGCTGAGGAGAATCTAAGTCTGAGGTTCGAGGATGGTGACCATATATGGTAAAAAAAGGGCTTTGTTTAGTTCCTGAGTGTACAGAATTATTGTATGCATACTCGGCGATCCAAAGAATGTCTTTCCAATTCTCCTCAGATTGATGTAGCATACAACGTAGGTATTGCTCAAGAGTCTGGTTGGTTCTCTCAGTTTGACCGTCGGTCTGGGGATGGTGGCTGGTTGAAAGTCTAACATCAATTTGTGCCAGCTGGCAGCACTTCTTCCAAAAATGTGAAATAAATTGACTTCCCCGGTCTGAAATTAACACGGAAGGAAAGCCATGTTGACGGACAACATTTTCAAGGAACTCCTTGGCCAGGATTGAAGCTGAAGGTATTCCTTTTAAAGGAATGAAATGGGCCATTTTAGAAAAAAGATCTACAATAACTAGAATGGTGTTATAACCTTTGCATGGGGGTAAATCCGTGATAAAGTCTAATGACAAGGTATGCCAAGGAGTAGGTGGTATGTCTAACGGTTATAATAATCCAGCAGGTTTTTTCTTTTCCCCTTTATTTTGAGCGCAAATGCCACAAGACATGACGAACAACTTGACATATTTTCGCCAGGTGGGCCACCAAAACTGTTTCTTGATTTTGGCTTCAGTTTTAGCAATGCCAGGATGTCCTTCCATCAAGGTGTCGTGGTAATGAGAAATGACAAGTTTCTGTAGTTCCTCTAGTGGCAAAAATAGCCGGCCTTGGTAATAAGGTAGATTGTTGGTGACAGAATATTCTGGGCCTTTCCTTGCCCAGCCCTGTAAGGCATCGGAATCAAAGAGTTGATGGACCTTTTCTTGAATGTCCTCCAGAGAGTGTATGGATGTCAGACCAAGGATCCTCTGTTCAGGAATTATGGGTACAGGTTCTAAAGCTCTTTCTGTTTCTCCCATTCCTATTCGGGACAGGGCGTCAGCTTTTCCATTTTTACAACCTGGTCGATAGGTTATTACAAAATCAAACTCAGCGAAGAACAATGCCCAATGGAGTTGGCGTGAAGATTGGGCCTTGGCTACCTTTAGGTATTGTAAGTTGCGGTGATCAGTGATGACCGTAATGGTATGCCTGGCGCCCAGCAGATAGTGCCGCCAAGCCTTGAAGGCGGACTTGATGGCCAACAGTTCCTTGTCGGTTATAGCATAATTTAATTCGGGAGCCGAAAACTTTCTTGACCAAAACGCCACTGGGTGCAGCTGGTTAGTTTCGGGATCCTTTTGGGAGAGCACTGCTCCCATAGCTGAACTGGATGCATCTGTTTCCACTATGTAGGGAAGCTCTGGGCGCGGGTGTCGTAATACAGGAGCGGACGTGAATTTCTTTTTTAACTCTTGGAAGGCGTTCTCGGCTTCTTCTGTCCATGTAAAGCGTTTATTCTTTGCAATAGTGTTGTAATGGGATGTACAATGTGTGAGAAGTCCGGGATAAACCTGCGGTAGAAATTGGCAAAGCCGAGCATGCTTTGAACTCCTTTGACTGAGCTTGGCGAAGGCCAATTAAGAATTGCGTCCACCTTCCGTGTATCCATCCGGATTCCTTTCGGGGTCAGAATAAATCCAAGAAACTCTACTTCCGTAGTGTAAAAGATGCACTTTTCCAGTTTAGGGTATAACTTATACTGGCGTAACTTTTCTAGGACTGCTCGGACGTGCTTTACATGATCGTATTCTGATAGGGAGTATACTAAGATATCGTCGATGTAAACGACTACACAAACATCGATGAGCTCTCGGAAGACATCGTTCATGAAGAACTGGAAGGCTGCTGGTGCGTTACACAGTCCGAAAGGCATCACCTGGTACTCAAATAATCCGTACTTGGTGCGAAAAGCAGTCTTCCATTCGTCACCCTCTTTGACGCGTACCAGATGATATGCCCCCCGAAGGTCTAATTTTGTGTATATACAAGCGTTCTTTACCTGGTCTAGTAGTTCAGGGATCAAAGGCAATGGGTACCGATTCTTGATAGTTATCTGATTCAGCGCGCGGTAGTCAATGCATGTTCTAAGGTCGCCTTCCTTTTTTGGCACGAAGAACAAAGCGGAAGATGCAGGGGACTTGGACGGGCGGATGAAGCCATTAGCGAGATACTGGTCTAGGTACTGGCGCAAGTGGAGATTTTCAGGTTCCGTGAGGGCATAGATTCTGCTGCAAGGTGGTTGTGCTCCTGGTATGAGATCTATTTGACAATCATACGATCTGTGCGGTGGTACGGTGTTTGCCTGCTCCTTTTGAAAGACATCCTGAAAGTTTTGGTATTCAGCAGGTAATTGTATGGCAGCTGGGATTATTGGGGCCAGTACTGAATTTAGAGTTCCCTTTGGGTAACAGGTGTTAGCACATTCTGGGAAGGTTAGTCTCTTCTCTCGCCAATCAATACTGGGATTGTGTTTTTCCAACCAAGGGATTCCCAGTATCAGTTGAAACTGTGGAGCCTTGATTAAATCAAACACCATAACCTCTCGGTGTCCATCCTGACCCAGCAAAGTCATCTCTGCAGTGGAATGAGTTACAGGCCCAGAGGCAATTTCAGTTCCATCAACAGTGGTGACGACATCGGTAGTGGTCTTTCGGGTGAGAGGTAGATTCATCCTGGAAGCCAATCCGTAGTCCAAATAGTTTCCTATGGCTCCACTATCTACGTACGCCTTTACCGCGTGCATGCGTGATGGCTGCTCTGGATCTATAAGGACCATGGGTATGGTGAAATGCGAGGTCAGAGTGTCCTTCTTTAAGCTCGGCAAGCAGACCTCTATGCTTGCCGGGCGTGATCGTTTCCCGAGTCAGGTTTCAAGTGGTTTTCGTCTGCTACTCCTATAGTTTTCTTGGGTGGTTTTACAGGGCAGTTCCGAAGGAAATGACCAGTAGCTCCGCAATATAAACATAATTGCTGTTGCCGTCTTCTTTCCCTTTCCTTCTGGGTTAAGGGTCCTCTAACCCCCCCGATTTGCATGGGTTCTGAGGCATCTACCCCCTTCGAGGGTACGTAGGTTTTAACCAAGACCTTGTTTTCAAACTTGGTTCGATCAGCCTTTCTGGTTTGAAGTCTGTGATCTAACTGGACCACAAAATCTATATATTCAGCACAGTCTAAAGGCGGGTTCACGACTTGGGCTAAAACATCCTTGAGTTCTCCCCGAAGCCCTCGATGGAATAATGTAATTCGCTTGGCTTCAGGCCATTCGGTTTCCACAACTAATCTATTGAAAGTTGCAATGTAAGATAAAAGATCCTGATTACCTTGCCGTAAGGATAAAAGTTCGTTATCCAAAGCCTGTCCTTGGGAATGTCGGGCGAACAGTCTTTCCATGCTAGTTTGAAAACCTTGGAAGTCTCGAAGAATCGGGTCATCCTGATTTACTAGCGGAATGGACCAGTCCGCTGCACTGCCGCTGAGATATGACAGTACAAAAGCTACCTTGGCTTGATCGTTTGGGAAAGCTCCAGGTCTACATAAAAAGTGTAAGCGACATTGATTCATGAATATAGCAAACCTTTTAGGGTCTCCGGCAAAGCGTTCAAGCGGAGCCAAGGGAACGGCTCCAGGAAGGTTTATCAGCACCGGGTTACTCGGTGGCACCGGAGCTGGGCTGGCCCCGAGTCCAGGTAGAGGTGTTTGTCCAGCCTGGCTTTGTAATAGCTGTCTGGCCAAATCATCAGTTTGTTCTTTTGACACTATCAATTCCCTCCTGAGGGCATTGGTTTCCTGGCGGGCGGAATGCACTTCGGCCCTTAGTTCCCCTAATAATTGGGCCAACTGATCGGTTTCCGAGGTCTCCATGACGCCCAGGTGGGTATTTGTGGGTAGGCTTCGCGTTCTGTTACGCTCACCTGATTCCCACGGGGGCGTCGATCTGGACTGGCCCGCTGTTGCTTCCACCAGAGTAACATGTAGTAGAGCCGAGATGACAGACTGGACAGACCCACTTAGCTTCGTTTGTTGGACTCGTACGAATATCTTTCTGCAATGGAGAAAGGGAATTAACCTCCCGTAATCTGAGCGTTAACCCGCCTTCCCACTCCCCTTGTCTGCCCACAGAACACTCCTGAAGTTCCCTCTAAATCTCACCTGAAGATTTGGAAAGATGAGCTCTCCATCCTGCGTCGAGCGCAGGGGCGCGTAGACGACCAGTTACTTCACTGGCGTGGAGGAATTGGTGAGTTCCAGTATTGACTCTAAGTCCAATTGTTCGTAAGAGTTCAAAAGTCTGATCTTCACTCTGCCAGATTCCTTGCAGGTTGCGGATTTAAACCACCAGAAGAGTTCCAATTGGCAATTGGTAAGATCCTGGTAAGTCTATTGTGGTTCTCCCCTTTGGGGCCGGGATACAGCGATGATGCAGAATTAACTGCGCCAACCCGAAATGAGGTGAGTACCCCCCTGTGGTAAATCAGGTAAGTCTTTGGGGGGTAGGTTGTATTGTCCTTGTTTTATCCCCTTAGGGGCCGGGGTGCGGTGGTGATGCAGAATTGACTGCGCCGACCCGAGATGAGGTGAGTACCCCCCTGTGGTAATCAGGTAAGTCTTTGGGGGTGATTTGTATTGTCCTTGTTTTCCCCTTAGGGGCCGGGGTGCGGCAGTGATGCAGAATTGACTACGCCGACCAGAGATGAGGTGAGTACCCCCCTGTGGTAAATCAGGTAAGTCTTTGGGGGTGGTTTGTTTTGCCTTTGCTCACCTATCTGTTCTTGTCTCCCCCAGGTGTTGAAGAATGGCCTGGAGATGCTGGATTCGCGATGAAGTAAAGGAATGCAGCCCCGGTTGGTGAGTTCAGCGCGGCTCTGCGAGGTGCGTGGCAATGCACCTGAGAAGGCTTCTCTCTTCCAGATCGACGATGTGCTGGATCAAGGATTCAGGTAAGGGTTTTGTTCTGACCTCTTCTCCTTCTCCTTTTCTTGTTCCAGGTGTTCCAGGGCTGAAGCGGGCGTGGCTGAAGACTGGAGCTGCTGAAGACACTGTGAGCGTTACGCTGCAGCAAGCAGAATAACGCAAAGCACGTGTAGCTGTCCGGGTGTGGCTTAAATAGCCTTGGAAGAAGTCCCAGGTAAGTATTCTTCCACAGCCCCACCCGAAAGGAAAGGAGTCCCTGGGGTAAAGTACTCCCTTTAAGCCTCATTTGGCTTGTGGCTTCGTGCAGCATGGTCTGCATCAGGTAGGTATGCAGCATGGTCTGCAACAGGTAAGATTTCTGTAATGAGCCTGGCGCCCATGGCACCAGGACTGACTTTATTCTTATGAGCCTGGCGCCATAGGCGCCAGGACTGTAGCCAAAGAGCCCCTAACTGGGGTTTTTGGGCATGCTTCAAGTGGCATGATGCCTGCTTCCGGGGTTGCTGGGCCTGGTCTGGCTTTCCGGGGGCAGGCATCGTGACAGTGGCCTTCTATGAAGCGCGACGTGGAATGTTATGTCAACTCCTGCTCTTTTTGCGCTCAAGCCAAACACCGAAGGGGCCGCCCAATTGGCCTGCTGCTTTCGCTACCGGTTCCCCCGAGACCTTGGCACACATTGACCAGGGATTTCGTGACCGACCTCCCCAGGATCCAGGGTTTTGATACCATCTGGGTGGTGGTGGATACATTCACCAAAATGGCCTGCTTTGTCCCCTGTAAGGGGATCCCTTCGGCCCCGGTCCTGGCTGACTTGTTTTTCGAATCAGTTTTCTCGTTGTTTGGCTCCCTTCTGTCCTTATCTCTGACCGAGGGTCGCAATTCACGTCTCGTTTTTGGCGAGCTTTGACTAAGCTCCTTGGCATCGATACCAGGTACTCCTCGGCCTATCACCCCGAGACTGATGGGCAGACTGAAAGGACGAATCAATCTATGGAGCAGTATCTCCGGTGCCTTATCTTACAGCAGCAGTCCTCCTGGTTGAGTGTTTTGCGGCTTGCCGAGTTCGCCTACAACAACGCGGCTCATTCTGCTACGGGTCTCTCTCCTTTCTACGCCCTCTATGGCCAGCACCCCAAGGTCTTGCCCGTCCCTGATGCTTCTGTCTCTTTGAATCCTGCTGCCACAGCTTGTCTTAAGGATCTGTCTGCTGTTCATGCTCGTACTTTGGTCCACCTTACTGAAGCAACGGCCTCCATGAAGTCCCGTGCTGATGGCAAGTGCTTGGCTGCTCCTCCCCTTGCGGTGGGTTCCCGGGTGTGGTTGTCTTCCCGTCACCTTCGCCTGGTTGGTTGTCGGAAACTTCTGCCTCGCTTTGATGGGCCGTATGTGATATCCTAGGTTGTGAACCCTGTGGCTTTTCGCCTGGTTCTCCCGAGCTCTTGGCGCATCCATCCCGTTTTTCATGTCTCCCTTCTCAAGCCTTGCCCTGCTTCCTCCCGTCTCCGTGCCCCGGTGGCCCCGGTGTCCCTGGCCTCTCCTGATGTCTTTGAAGTCTCAGCTATTCTGGGTTCCCGTTGGTTTAGGGGTAGGCTCCAGTATTTGGTGGACTTGGCGGGTTATGGCCCGGAGGAGCGTTCTTGGGTTTCCGCCCTGGACTTTAACGCTCCTCGGTTGGTGTCCCGATTCCATCGGGATCACCCGTCCTGCCCACGGGGTCGTGGGCCATTGGGGCGGGGGCTATGTTAGATGCTCCTCTGCACATCAGAACACTGCTAGTACCCCCACAACACCTTCCCCGGTTTCCCACACTACTCCCCCCAGGTTTCGAGACTCACGTGATTTGGTTGCCCCACAGGACCGAAAGCTCCGTACCGGGTACAATGTACGTGCCCGGTTGCAGCCCTTCCTGCATTGGCAGTTGCCATGGAGAGCACACAGCAGAAGGGGCGGCAGAACGCTTCCGCATCGAACAGTCGTCCGCTCGAGTGACTCAGAGCGGCGTTTCCCACGTGACGATGGAGGGCGTCACGTGACCCAGAAGCGCCCCGTACATAACGCTTGATGCACGGAGCACTCACCGCTTCTCAGCTGTCTTTCGACTCTGTTTGGCGCTACGTCTGAACTTTTTGCTCTTCTGGTTTACCTTGACTTTGGATCACTCACCTGGACTCCCTCGGATTATCCTTTGTACCTTTGCTTGGAACTGTTGACTCATCGCTGAACCTCGGCCCGTCCCTCACTTGCCTTCGGATCATCCCTTTGAACTTTGTTTGTCTGCACTACGCCATTGCCCTTTGAGGGCTCATGCTACGTCTCCAAGCCCTTGGTTCAGGTGGGCTGTCCTGTACCCATGTGTGACTCCGGTCCCCGTTGTTCTGGGGACTACCTCTCCTCTGAGTCTCAAACCTCCTTCAATAGGTCTCCTGGGTTTTCCAAACACCGTATAGGTAAGATCATTCAGACCCTGTGATTCTTGTATTCTATTGTATTTGCCTGGTACTTAACCCCGTTCTTTCTGTAGCAGCATCAGTGTTCCTGAGGTTCCGTGGATCCGGGAAGCAACATCTCCCACCTGTGGCTCCAAAGGTCGCACAGTGGGGTTCTTATAGGTTCCCCTGTGCGTCACTTGGGGACGGAGGTATCAACAGTCTACACTCACACCGTTGCCGGTGTCAATGCGTAATGCTGTGAGAATGGAGTTGGAGAAATTGGAGAAAGCTGGTATTATTGAACCAGCCAAGGCTGTTGAATGGATTTCTCCTGTCGTTGTAGTTAAAAAGCCTGGTGGGGATTTAAGAGTATGGGCCTCATTACACGGTAGGCGGTGAACCATGGTGCTATTGGCGTCATGGTTCATGCTGGTAAAATACCGGCACCGCCTTGGTGGAAAGGGGAATTACCGCCCCATTCCAAGGTTGGCGGGGCGGTAATTCCCCCTTCCACCATTGCCCTTCCCCATTCCCATTTTTGCCCCATAGGGCTCTATGGGAATGGGGAAGGCGCTAATTACGGTACCGCAAATTGCGGTACCGTAATTAGCTCCACTGGTCCCTTTGCGAGTTGGTTTTTAACGCCTGCAAAAAGCAGGCGTTAAATTCCCCAACCCGCAAAGGGACCTCGTAGTAAGGCGGTAATGATTTACCGGTACCGGTAAAATACCGGTACCGGTAAACCCTTACCGCCTACCGTGTAATGAGGCCCTATGTATTGACTTGAGAGAATTGAACCGTTGTGTGGTTGCCGAACGTCATCCACTCCCCAACATGGGAGAACTTTTAAGCACAATCGGTAATGCCAAATACTTTGCCAAGTTAGATATGGCCAGTGCCTATCATCAAATTAACTCAGATGCTGAGTCACGAAAGCTGACGGCCTTTATTACATATGAAGGTATCTATCAGTTTAGGCGCATGCCATTCGGTTTAATATCGGCTTATTCTGTTTTCCAAAAAGTCATGGACGGATTGTTCATGAGTGTCACAAATGTCTGGTGTTTCCAAGATGATGTGTTAATTTGTGGAAGAACTGAAGAGGAATTGAGAAGGAAAGTGGAGATGGTTTTAGATATTTTCAGAGTACGCAGTATTACTTTGCAAAGTGAGAAATGTGTTTTTTCCACTCAGGTGGTGGAGTATTTAGGGCATGAAATATCTGAGGAAGGTCTAAAGCCGAAGAGAGAGCTAGTAAACGGAATAAAGAGAATGAGGTCTCCAAAGAATAAGGCAGAACTTCGATCATTCTTGGGGACAATAGAATTCTACCACCGTTTCATAGAAAATTATGCTGACAGTGTTACCGCACTGAGGGCATTATTGAGAAAAGGGGTAGAATTCGTTTGGGACAGAGAGTGCGAAAGAGAATTTAATGAGATTAAGTCCAAAATCGACATGGCCAAACCCCTAGCCATGTACAATACTAGAAAAAAGACAATATTGTCAGTGGATGCGAGTGAAACCGGCATTGGAGTGGTGATGTCGCAAGTAGGAATTGATGGAGCAGAATCGGTAGTGTTGCATGCTTCCCGAATGTTGAGGGGTCCCGAACTAAACTACTCTGTTTTAGAAAAATAGGCATTAGCATGTCAATGGGGGATAGAAAAACTAAAAAACTTTGTGTGGGGTCAGGATTTTGTATTGAGAACAGATCATAAGCCGTTGAAAGCCATTTCTGAAAGTAAAGGTGTGGACAAAGTTTCTAGAAGAGTTGCTTGTTGGGTGACCAGATTACAATGCCACAAGTTCAGTATTGAGGTCGTGGCAGGTAAAAAGCAATGTGCAGGCAGATCATGCGTCGAGAATAAGAGTTGAAGATGAGAATGATGGAAGGCCGTCTGAAGAATTCGAGAATATGGTGTTTGCCACCATGGAAGGTGTAATCCACAAAGAAGAGTGGGTTAGGGCATTGACATCAGATGAAATGTGGAGGCGCATAATGCATTTCATTATAGAGGGGTGTCCCGAGAAGAGGTTATTATCCGGTGAAGAAAGGGCTTTGTGGGAGGTAAGATTCGAACTGTCAGTGAAGGACGGTTTGATATATTTCGGTGGGACAGGCTTGTGGTCCCTACTTGTCTGAGGAGAAGTCTTATTGCCATTGCGCATCAAGGTCACATTGGGACATATAAAACGAAAGAAATAATTAAGGCTGATTATTGGTGGCCGGGTTTAGACCATGAGATTGAGAAGACAGTTGGTGGATGTGTAGATTGTGTAAAGTCTGGGAAGAACATATCTGCGGTGGTGCAGCCTTTAAGAGGAATCGAAAGTCCAAAGGCTGTCTGGTCATGGATGTCTTAGGCCCAGTAGATATGGGTAGTGGTCGTGGTAGATTTGTGCTGGCTTTGGTAGATATGTTCTCACGATGGACGGAGTTCAAAATAATGAGAGATGTCACAGGACAGTCTATAGTGGCATTCTTGGAAGAAATATTTGAGAGGGAAGGGTTACCTAGGAGCATGTTGACAGATAATGGTCCACAGTTCACTGGGGGCATCTTTCAGGAGTACATGTACAAGTGTGGCATTAAACATAAAAAGAGGGCACTATATTTCCCTCAAGCCAATGGTATGATTGAGAGGGTTAACCGCTGTATAATGGAGGGTATTAGGGGGGCAAGTGCATGTGGTATGGACAGGAAGGTTGCGGTCAAGGACTGAATGTATGCTTTGCGGATGGCTCCTAATACTGAAACGGGGGTTAGCCCATTTGAGTTAATGAGAGGCCGGAGGGGCAACACTTTATTGTCTCCAGCTTGGTTAGGTCGGGCGAGAGAAACTGATATGGTGGTAGATGAAGTAAAAGGAAGAATGGATGAGCGAAAGAAAAAATGGGTCAAGAAAATTAACAAGAAGTTTCCAAGAAGGAGGACGGTTGTTGAAGTTGGTGATCTGGTCAGAATCAGAAAAGCTGTTATCGCAAAGAAACGTGATCCTCTGTATTCGGATCCAGTTAGAGTTGCTCAAGTTTTTGAGGGTGCTGTTAAATTGGAAAGTGGTCAGGTGTGGAATTTATCAAGAGTAGCCAAGGTGAGGAGATGAAATGTATATATATTGGGCCTCATTACGACCCTGGCGGAACGGGTTAAACGGCGCCGTAAAAGGCTGCGGCGCCGTCCAACCAGTTCTGCCACATTACGAGGTCCCCTCGCGGGACACGTTAAGCACGCCTGGAAAAACCAGGCGTGCATACCGGGTCCCGCGAGGGGAAGAGGGAGCATACAACGGGCCATCTCGTAATGGCCCGTTGTTTACTCCCTCTTCCATTCCCATTCAGCCCTATGGGGGCTGAAATGGGAATGGGGATGAACCGTGTCTGTGTCCTCGAGTGAGGAATTACCGGGCCATCCGAACTCGGAATGGTCCGGTAAGTCCTCATTCCGAGGACACGGACACGGATGCGGTTTTGCCGGCAGCCATGCCGCAAATTGCGGCATGGCTACCGGCATAACTTGTAATGAGGGGCATTGTCTCTCAAGTTCTTAAATATGAAATGCATATATATAATCTTTCAAGATTTTAACAATTTTCTTTTTGTGGGTATCAGTTGAAATATATCTGTATATAGTTTTTTTATTTCGATAAGGGAGGGGGGTGTGTTATGGTAATGTCTTAGTATAGTCTTCTATTATTGTGCTGAGTGGAACTCTGGTGAGAGATGCTATGACATGATGCTATGACATGCAAGTTCTGGAGCATTGCTTATAGAATGTTATTGCTTGACTAACCAGTCAGTTGATGTTACACTGTGCAGATGGATGGGGGTCTCTACTACCCAGTCTTCCTTATAAGCAATAAACCATCTGTCTAACTCATGTTGCGTGGTTCTTTGCTTCTACACTCTGCCTTCTCGGCTGATGATGCTGGTCCTCTCTTTCCTTCTCCCTTTCCTCATCACTTGATACCCTTTATCCTGCTTCTTTTTTTTCTCTCTCTCGCAAATCCCCTCAACCTTGGCTTTCTTCCCATCTCTGTTCAATGCAGCGAGTACTGCGCCGAACTGAATGTCGCTGGTCCAAGTCCACGCAGACCCTGACTCTTCTTCTTCTTTTTATCACTCTTTCTATGATGAGGCTCTTCTTTCAGCTAAGCGCAATTACTACTCTGACCTTCTGCATGCCCAATTCACTCATCCCCAGCATCTTTTACAATCTCTTTCTCGCCTTGTTACACCACCCACTCCTGCTCATTCCGTTCACTCTACTCTCACTGCTGCCCACTTCATAAAAGTATTTCTCTACCAAAGTTGCTTCTCTTCGTGCTGCCACTGTTCCCACTACCTCCTCTCTTCCTCCTTCTTCCCCCATCTCCCTAATCTCCCCATTCTCCCCATCACCAACTTAGAAACCTATGCACTTCTCACTCGCTCTCCTTTGGATCCTATTCGATCTTCCCGAGTTCCCAAAGTCTATCCTTCTCTTGTCTCCTATCTTACCACTCTCTTCAACAACTCTCTCCTCATCTCTATCTTTCCCTCTCGCTTTAAGCATGCCTCTATTCTCCCCATTCTTAATAAGCCTTCTCATGACCGTTCTCTACCTTCTAAATTCTGCCTCATCTCACTTCTTCCTTATCTCTCGAAACTCGAGAGTCTTGTTTATACTCAAGTTTCCATGTTTGTCACTCCAATCTGGCTTATGTCCCCCCCACTCAACTGAGACTGCTCTTCTGTTTGTAATTCTCTCCTTTCCGCACGTTACACAAAGCATTCCTCTCTGCTCATACTCCTAGATCTGTCTACAGCTTTTGACACTGTTGACCGCACCCTCCTCTTGGCTTCTCTTGCTTCATTTGGGTTTGCTGACTCTGTTCTTGCATTGTTTAGCTCCTATCTTTCTGACCGTAACTATTCTGTCTCCTGGGCTGGTTCTTCTTCTCACACACTTCCCCTCTTTCATCGTGTCCCTCAAGGCTCGGTTTTTGGCCCTTTCCTCTTGTCCCTCTACACCTCTCCTCTTGCTGCTATTATCTTGTCCTTTGGGATTCCCCACCACTCCTATGCCGACGATACACAACTTTTTCTCTCTTACCCCAAATGTATTCCTGCCATTCACAATAACTTATCTCCCTGCCTGCTTGCTATTAAATCAGGGATGTCAGACCACTTTCTGGCTGTAAGCTCCTCAAAAACATGTTCTTTGCTTCTCTGCCACTACCATTCCCCCCTCCCCTCCCACCTCTGTCTCCTTTCCCCCTTCTTCTTTACCTCTCTCTAGTGCTGCTCGCAATCTCGGTCTATACTTTGATACAGCCTTATCCTACCCCTTACATCTCAACTTCAAACTGCTTTTAACCTAACTCTCACTGTATCTAGTCTTTTCTTGAAACACTTCTGTGAATCTACCAAATATCATGTTATTGTACTGTAACCATTTTCATGTTCAGCTCTTTGGAGTAAAGCGCTCAATAAATAACATATAAATGCTTGATGGACTTGTACTGGCAAGACATGGCATCGACCTTCTTATTCTGGTTCCCTGTTTTATAGGTGATCACAAAGTCGAAGCTTACAAAGAAGCGGCCCCCACTGGGTTTGCTGCTGGTTCACATAGCATATGGTGTTCAAATACTACCAATTT
The DNA here is from genome assembly GCF_040938575.1 of Ambystoma mexicanum. NCBI lineage: Eukaryota > Metazoa > Chordata > Amphibia > Caudata > Ambystomatidae > Ambystoma > Ambystoma mexicanum. The sequence goes on along the minus strand of NC_090923.1, from coordinate 1,118,928,594 downwards.
CTGTGATGCACCAGAATGGTGTAGTTAGCACCCTCCAAGTAGCGTATGCAGCCAACAAAAAAGACTTTGACAGCCAAAAGTTTGTTGTCCAAGTCAGTGTGGTTCTGTTTTGCCTGATGAAACTTTCAGAATGACAAACCACTGGGGATGGGTCTTGTGTCAGTTAGTATCTTGAGGATTGGATCGACCCAACAGAAAAATCAGTTGAATAGGTTTGCATGATGTACAGTAAGGACTTGTCCGGATGCTTCAGTCCGAGAACAGTCCCAAAGGTTTGTTTTCAGTCCTAAAATGCTTTTTCTTGGAGCTCTCCCCAGTGGTAGGGAGCCCCATCAAAAGTAACTGAACTGTCTGTAGTAATTGGCAAACCCCAGGAACTGTTGAAGTGCTTTCTGTTTGCTGAGTGATGGGTGTTTCATCGCCTGCTCAGGTTTTCTGTTGTTTCATGGTATACCCAAGGAGGTGGTAAGGGGTTCTAAAGACGCAAGCATGGATCGGTGGAACTCACATTTGGAGCTTTTGCAGATATTGGCAGAATCGTCTCATGTTCTCAGTGACATGTGACAAGAGTAATATGTCTTGCAGGATAGACGAGAAAAAAAGGATATTGGGCCTCATTACAAGTGTGGCGGTCTGGAAAAAAGGCTTACCAGCACCCTTGTTTCCGGACTGCCACACTACGAGTCTGCCTGCCGGACGTAGCGGCCCCTGTAGGCAGACTTGTCACTGAAGCACCGGCACCATTAGCAAAGCTCCCGGTGCTTCCGTCTCCCAACTCCCATAGAGTCCTCTCAGACTCTATGGGAATGGGGAGTTACAAAATCCGGCACCTGATTTCCTGCGCCGCCGGGACTTGGCACCGGGAAGTCAGGCGCCGGATTTGGTGTTGCGGGGTTACTGCCAACCTCGTAATGAACCCCTTTGTCTGTTTAAACTAGTAAAGATAAGTCAAAAAGGTGCAGACAAGCAGATGGCAAGACAGGAGCTACGGGCTAACAAGAAAACAGGGGTAAAGGTTAGTACGGTAGTCTTAATAAGATCCGGGGTTTCCTCCTTTGCCCAGCTTGGTTACCAGTGTCTCTACAGACTTCTCCCACCCTAGGTATCAAGAGGTAATGTCTTGCCCCTGCTTCTCACAACTGTTCCACATTCTGAACATTCCAAAGAGTGCAGTATCAAACATTAAACATGCCCATAGCAATATCTTCTTACTTTAAAGAACACCAAACAAAAGCATGATGTACACTTCTACAATAAAGGGGGTTCTGGAACGACCACGGTCAGCTTGTTCTGGTTTCAGGTAGAGATCTGCATTTTTTGTAGCTACACTGGTTGGTAGCTCTAAGTATATGATTGCAAAGGTTCCATATGTACTGTGTGCCTCCAGCTCTTAATATGCTTGGGGGGAGGGTCCACCATCTTCACACATTCCAGATAGCAGGGGTTTAAGCTCCAGAGAAGCATGTGTTCCTCTGGCCCTGCATCGGATGATGTCCTTTCAGTTGTGCCATGCAGAATGGGATCATAAGTACTCCCCTAGGACCTACTCCACTCATGGTTGATTTCCTCCTGACTATCCCCCCTGTGTTCCTGGTTTCTATGATCAACACCCCTTCTATGGTAAAAGCCTGTTACTGGATGGATTCCTCCCAGCAATGATAACAGCAGCTAAGCCTCAGAGATTGTCAAATGTGGGAGGGGCCGAGAAGGCTTGTGCTTCAATCTGCAGGCCACGGAGAGAATGGGAGAAGCCACAAGGGCCTGGGGATGAGCGTTGGATGATGCGCCAGGAGGGAGCCGGCACCCCCAGGTTGGTGTTTGGCATGGATCTGGACATCTAACAGCCCACAGATGATCTAGGGTAGCACAGAGGAAAACTCCAAGGAGTCTGCGCATTGTGTAGAAGTCCCATGGCTTAGCAACGAGTTGTCCCACTATTGCCTGCCTATTTGGCTGATTGTTGGCCCTTCCAAGATGGCTGCCATGGTTTTCTTTGTTGTGTAGGCAGGCTGGCTGAACTGCCTTTCCCTGTGCAGCACTCCCATTGGTTGCTGAGTGTTTTCCTCCATCCAACCAGGGACCGGCAGGTTTTAGCCGGCCCTTTCAGCAAAGGCCCACTTCTAAGGCCCCTGTCCGCTTACGTAACGCTAATTGGGGTTCTCTCTGCTCCTTAACCACAATGATGCTGCCACCTCACTCCTCTAAGAAATCCGGACTGCCTTGACATTGTCACCTCCAGTCCCGGGAGGGTAGCTCAGCAGCAACTTGCTCGCCTTGGAAGCAAGACGACAAAAAGCAACACTGGTTCGATCACCGGGTCCGTGCTTAGAAACGTTTAGGTATTTAAGCGCGTTGTAAATACGCAACTAAGACAAAAAAAGCAATTACGCAACAAAAACAACAAAAAAAACAATTCCTGTAACAGCGCCTCGATGCCCACGGGCTGCGTGAGCGCTTTAAAAATTCAATAAATAAACAAATAAATAAATAAACTGGGTGTTAGTTCCCTCCTTCTGGACTCACTCCTACCACCTTTGACTATCACTGTTCTTTCTGCTTGTTACTCCCATGTTGTCATCCTAATGTGCAGTGCTTCTTAAAACCATTTGCTAACATCTGAATCCCTGATTGGAAAGTCATATCTTGCTGTTTTTGATTTTTGCTAGAAAGTAAAATCTAGCTCTTTTTGCCTTTTGCTAGAATGTCAAATCTTGCTGTTTTTGCTTTTTGCAAGGAAGTCACATCTTGCTGTTTTTGCCTTTTTGCTAGAAAGTCACATCTTGCTGTTTTTGCTTTTTGCTCGAAAGTCAAATCTTGCTGTTTTTGCCTTTTGCTAGAAAGTTCAATCTTGATGTTTTTGCATTTTGCTAGAAAGTCAAATCTTGCTGTTTTTGCCTTTTGCTAGAAAGTAAAATCTTGCTGTCCATTGCTAAATTCTCTGTATTTTGCTTGTATATTGTTGCTTCTCTGTAACTAGCCAGCTGGACCTCACCACTCTCTTTTGTTTCACACCTACCTGCCTTAGCCCCCGTCAGCTTCTCCATCCTCTCCTCGCTTCCACACCCATGGCGCTTTCTGTTTCTCCTATCTTTTCCAACTGCTACTCCATTGACTATCCTTCCCTTCTCACTATGGGCCTCATCACGAGTTGGGCGCTAACCCCGGCGGTATTTCCGCCGGGGCTATGAGCCCTACTGCCAAACCCCCCGGCGCTATTAGCGCCGAATCACGCCTGTATCGGTAGAGGCTTCAACAGCTTCGAAAACAACTTCGAAGTTAACGACATTGGTGCTTTTGGTCAACGGCTGCGACGCCTAGTGTGTCGATTGAGTAGACCCAGTTTTCGTTAAAGTTGTTGACTTCTTCTTCGAAGAGATCTTCGAAGGACTAGATTCTCGGCTTGTCGAAGTCCTCATTAGACTGAGGCTTTGATGGTTCTCGATGAGAATCAGGTTTACGTCCCGGACTCAAAGGTTTACAGGGTTTAGCTTTCGACTTCCCTTTGTCGTCTTTATGCAGAGCGACAGGGGCATGACCCATCTACTTCTCTCTCAGGGGGGTCGGGCCGCCTTCTTGAAAACTGTAATAATTTCTCTCCGAAATGCATCCTACTTGGCTTGGGAGTCGGATTTGGTTGGGCATAAAATTTACTCAGGGGAGGAATCACTTGAGGTGAAGGAGATCTGTGAAGTCTTTTCTTTTCCTTTTTAGACGAAGACGAAGAGTGATGTGATAGACTCCTCGATCAGGATCTTTTCTTGGATCTCTTCTGTCGGGGAGATTCTCTAAACTCGTCAGACTTTTTTTTTTCTTCGAAATATTCGACCCACCCCCAATTTACCTTTGTGCTCCTTTAGAGCTTTGTTGATCCTCACCTGATAGGATTTACACTCCGACATGTGATGTTCTGTGCTGAGACACGACAGACATACGCGGTGGGGGTCAGTGATCGACATTCTAGCCCCTCAATCCTGAGATTTTTTTAAACCTATCTTAGGCGTTGATGGAGCCGCCGACGAAGACATTTAAAATGTAAATCCATTGAATCGAAGATTCGATGAAGAACCGAAGCGCGCCGTAATTCTTCGAAGCAAAATCTGCATCGGAAAAATAGAACTGAAGCCAACTGGTGCTGAGCACACTACATATAGTGGTGATAACATTGACCATCGGACGGAGGCCCTCGAGGGACATCGAGTCAACGTAACCAGTGCACAGCACCCTCTGTCGAGAAATGTTTTTTTCTGAAGCAGCTGAAGCTGGAATGCAAGTATCAAAAGATGAGGAATACGTGAGAGGACACAATCCATTCAAAGGAGGGGTTATCAGTTAAAAAATGTACTTAAGGGGGAGTGTGAAGGTGCAGATCCAGCGTTCTACAGGGGGACGCAAGCACAAGCTACGAAATGTATTCTTGCGAGGCCTTAGGCATGGGTAGTGATGCAGTGGTCACAAGGTTTGGTGACATCACAGGGTAATTACAATATATGTATAGCTGCGCCACACATCAGGGAGCTGGTAGGGTGGGGGGCGATGCAGAAAACACACATGCAAAGGGTAGTTTTAGAGGGAACTTGGGTCAGTACATCTATATTGGTAGGTAAAAGGGCAGGTATATTGGGCTTCATCATTTTATTATGTTTGTTGAACTGTGTTAAGTAGCGTTGTTAGTTTCTGCAGGGAGCAAGAGCACAACCATATTGGGGCCGGTTAGAGTTGGATGTTGCAGAAGTATCATGGTTTAGCTAAAGGGCACAGTATTCTTTTAATTGGATTTTATGTTGACTGTTGGGCAGAGAAGGTCATGGAATGAAGGTCAGGAGGGAAAGGGATGCCAAACAGAGTCCAATTAATCGTAGCAAGGAAGTATTTTCTCATGGGCATGAACGTGCTCTACAGACAGCAGGTGCCTTCCCAGATGATTCGATTAACTTTCTGGATCTGATCATTTATGTTAGTAAGGAAGAAGCTGTATTGAAGGTTAGGGCTTGATTATCTATGGAATTTGTGTAAATTGTGCAAACCCTACAAATAATGTATGATTGTGTTTGATACTGTATGATAAGAATGTAAGATAAGATGGTAACCCCCACTGTAACCAATGTCGTAAGATTAAACTCCTAGATACCTCTGGGTTTTGTGCGCTATCTAAAGTTCAAATAAATAAATAAAATGTACCATAAAACAACTGATAAGAATTTGTCATTACTTTACTCTAGTTCCCACCCGAGACATACTAGACAGAATCTACCATTTAAGCAGTTCCTCAGATTAAAAAGAAACAGTACCACCATGACGGATTTTGACCAAGAAGCCCATACGCTTACACATTATCTCGTCCAGAGGGGTTATCCTCACAAAATGGTAATAAAACCATACAAAAGAGCCTCTAACAACCACAGAGAGTCGCTGTTGGACTATAGACCCAAATTTGCCAAAGGAGATGACATCATCTTTGTTAGTTCTTTCAATCCCCCTATCAAATGAAATGACCAAAATTGTCAAACAAAATTGGCATATACTAAAGGGAGGCGAGTGCCCATTAGAATACCCAAGATGTGCATTCCGTAGGAGTAAGAACATTAAAGAACTAACCACACGAAATGACATTTATATGAAGACCAACATACAACCTACACTGACTGAACAATAGAGTATGACAAAACCGATCAGACACAGCTGCTGCTCTCAAACCACGAGAGGTAAAGAAATAGATATAGGGTTAAACAAGTTGTGGCAACAAAGAGTGTTAACCAACTGTAACTCGACAATGGTGGTTTATGCCATATGGTGTCCCTGTAAACGATGATACATAGGTAAAACCGAAAGGAAAGTAAAAATCAGGATTACAAAATAAAAGTTGTATCAGGAATAGAACACCCAGTGCACCCCTGGTTGGCCACTTCAATATCTTATAACACAAAACTGAAAATCTTAGGTGGACAGTGCTTATGAAGATAGGACCTACGAATAGTGTAGACAATGATAAATATGTCTTGAAGACACATGACCAAAGACTTATCTTTTTAACTAAAAGCCATTTGTCTCGGGTAAATGAAGAAATTGACTGGAGTGTTTTCATAAATTAAGACTTAGGCCTCATTACAAGTTTGGCGGTAGCATTGCCAGTAAAACCGGCAGGCTGCCGCCAAACTTGCAATTTGTTCTGGCACCCGCGAATGGGCAATTACCGAGTCATTACAGCCCAGCCGGACCTGGTAATTGCCCATTGGCGGGCGCCGGAATGCATTACTCCCCATTCCCATTTGAGTCCTATAGGATCAATGGGAATGGGGAGGTTGGATGCACCGGCACCATTGAGAATGGTGCCAGTGCATCCGACATGCTCTGCTTGCGGGTGCCGGTAGGGCCGTCAGGAAAGACCTGGCGGCTGTAATGGCACCCGCGAGCATACCTTGTAGTTTTCCAGTCCGGGAACTACGATACCGGCAAGCTTACCGGTACCGTAGTTCCCGGACCGGCAAACTTGTAATGACCCCCATTGTCTACATGAACTTGCCAGTAGAGGTTTACACCCCTACACTTTTGGAGACTGAACCAGCTACGGCTAATACATAGATACTCTGCGTTCTGCATCCTATGATATTAACAAGAGAGAAGATGCTCTTCAGCAGTTCATTTTATCTCCCGTTGGCAGCATGAGAATTCCAAATCCCTGTCTGGCTAGTGTAGTATGGCCATGATAGAATGCTGATCTATGTGACCTACGTTCTTAACGAGCCACTGAGTTGAAGTTACTTTAATTATGTATCCGGAGAAAACTATACCCCTTTCCATGATGATGGGTATGTGTGCTTAGCCCAACAAGTACAACAAGTACAAACGCGTTTTATTTTACTGTTGCATGAAATAAGCACGTCTTGGGATTATATGAATTTTTTATTTCTATTGTTCCATATATAGTTTACAAGAAACCTTACACAACATAAATAAACAAAGGAAAAGAGAAAAAGTAAGAAAAAAACATAGATCACACATACAAAACCAAAGAATAAAAATCAGAATCCATGTTCATAAAAAAGGTCACAAGAATAAAAGAGCAATGATCATTCAATTCAATACAGTTCCTACAATTCTATTGTCTCAATATAGCCATTATGTACTATCAAAGTTTTTCTTATCAAGTTCAAGATTGATGCAGGATAAAAAAAGGCTCAGATCTAAAACCAAAGAAATACTTGTGCCCCACATGCACCTGCACCAAAACAGATTCCTAGACACTTCAGAGTTAGCAGCATTTTTTTTCTTTAAACATTTCACACGTTCATCCTCAAAGTGGGGACACACAGTAACCAAGTGTCTCAGGGTTTCAAAGGAATCAAAGACTCCACAAAACCTGCATTCTGTTCTCAGATATGTTGTTGCTAAGCAACATTGGGGAATCCCTGCAATGCTTGATCCTCTCAAGAACAGGCAATTGGTTGAGCCAAAAAAGCATATAAGTCATGCGGATAATAGGACAAGGAAAACGCTACAGATACAATGGTAAACACTCTCTAGCATGGGGAAAATGAGAATATTCCACATAGGTAGTATAAGAGGAAATGCACTAAACTAAACTAAATATTTTTAATGTGGCCTGGTCTTTGCACAAGATCTTCCTGAGTGACCCCATTATAAGCCAGTACTGAACTCATTCTTTCTCTAAATTCTTGGATAGAAGGGACAGTTCCAGCATGCATGGCTAGATGTGAATTCTCATAAAGGGAATTTTTTGGGGGGGGGTCAATTATTCTTCTATATACAGGGAGCTGCCTCTAAATGTACCCGGCCTTTAAAGAGATAAGTCACAGCTTGTGTGTTATGACCACATTAGGAATAGCCATTGAGAGACCCAATACCTCCTTCCATAGCTTCCCTTGTATGATGTTTAAGATATGTCCCATATTTTGGATACAAAGGTCCAGGCCATACAAAATGAAGGTCTCAAATTTGGCTTTGTCAGATAGTATCTTTTTCCAACACTCAATGCTAGCCCTATTAGAGAGGTAATAGCCCAAATAGATAACAGCATTGACCTGTTCCACATTATCAGGTACCATGGTCCAAACACAGTGCTGAGTCTTAGTTCTCAGAGAAAAAACCAAGACCTTTGAACTTGGAAGCATTAGGCACAAGATTGTTGTCCAAAGCATATTACCCCTTTCCGTGATGATGGGTAGGTGGTAGGTGTGCTTAGCCCAACAAGTACAAATGTTATTTTTTTACCTGTTGCATGAAATAAGCACATCATGGGCTTACATCCATTTTTGCAATGGGCAATTTTCGATCGTTACAGTGACTATGCTGGAGCCAGCCAACTTGAACACTGAGTTTAAAATCTTCTACCCATTGTGGTAGTCCATATTAATAAGCAATGGGAGATGCCGTCCTTGATTGATATATATATCTAGTGTTACTTACCACCTTTAAAGATGGCGGGATTACGGACTATGTTTGATGAATGAAGAAGAGTAATTTTCTATACGTGCATCACATGGTTTTGCTCACGTCATTAATGGACTCAAAAGCACAACTGACACACTAGAGCGACATTGGACGCCCAGCCCGATACCCAGTAACACGGCAGAGAAGCGAGTATGGGGATCGGACCTTTAACTTTAGCAGTGCAACATAAGCATTGGGAACTATGAGTGTCCTGCAGCGTATTTATTTTATGCGAGCAAGGTCGGAGGCATTTTGATACTATTGCTCGCCTGCCAGTCAAACTGGGAGATATATATCAAGTGAATTATTCCATGGCCACAAGCTGCTAGCCTGGTTTCAGTAGTCGCGGTAAAAGCTGAGATGAGTTTAAGCAACGTAATTTTCTTGGCACCGACCGCGCCGTGTAGATCCCCTGTGTGCCCATTAGCATTAGCCTGTTAATTATGAGAGCCATATAATCTTACGACAACCATTTCATACACACATTAACAAGTGTAATGGCTGTCAGATGACATACTCACCTTTCTTGTTTTCATCTGTAGGATTTCCTCTGTCATCCATAATACCTGTTCACACGCCCTTGATGTGGGGACGTTTTTGAATGGACTGCCTCATGCATTTTATTGACTCCAACACATCCCAATTAAGTAGAGGTTTTTATTATGCGTTCCACCGCATTTCTCATGCCCGTTAAGACATTGAGATCCTACCTCAACTTGCATACTGTCTTGACACGACTATAATGTATGTGTTTTTAGGGTTTAGCTACTGCTACACTGAGAGTCTGCAGTTGATACGGATGCATTACCCAAACTAAATAATGGTAAGCATCAGTGGTATCGGCTATACACCATATAATGAGTAATGTTAACTTTATGAAGGAACCCTTTCAACTAATCAGGTTCCTTTTTCATTTTCTTTCCCATCCCTGTTTTAAGGTCTAGGGCGACACATTTCACTCTGTAAGAAGAGACTGAGGACTTAAATTGTTATTACATCGGAACATTACCACATGTGATTCCATGTTAGAGATTGGTTGATAATTGCAGAGTTCCATAAGTACTTTGCTCAGACACCACATGACAGACCTAATTGATCATTTTCATCTTTTTCCACCCCTGAAGAAGTTCCCTTAATGATTTGATTCTTCAAGCTGGAGGAACAAAACATGTTGGGTTACACGTCAGCACCAGAATAGGTGTTGCATTATGATGTATCAATAGAACATCAAATATATGAACAAAGGGAAATGTACCTTTACATATATATCAGAGTAAAAAGTTGAATACATATTTTTGTGGATAACAACTGTGGTCTTTAATTCTAAAAACATGTGCTCTCAAGAAATTAATGTTTGTACTACATGTTTGTGAATTGTTGTAAGATTGTATTTTACTGCCCATGCACTTTAAAGCCACTTAAGAGGTGTTAGGCACGGGTCACTTTTACCAGCACTAGCCACTTTTTGATGGTTTTAACGGAAAGTCTTTTAAACTTGTCTTTTATGAAATAAACACAGAATGTCTTTCAATATATTGTTTGAGGCTAACATTGTTTGGCTGAATACTCCATAAACTGTGTTACCCCAATTTCATGGAATCTAGTACAGACTGCTGGTTAATCTCACAAACCCTAGAGATCGACACCATGGGCCTCATTACACGGATGGTGGTAGGGATTTACCGGTACCGGTAAAATACCGGTACCGGTAAATCCTTACCGCCTTACTACGAGGTCCCTTTGCGGGTTGGGGGATTTAACGCCTGCTTTTTGCAGGCGTTAAAATCCAACCCGCTAAGGGACCTCGGAGCTAATTACGGCACCGCAAAATTGCGGTGCCGTAATTAGCGCCTTCCCCATTCCCATAGAGCCCTATGGGGCAGAAATGGGAATGGGGAAGGGCAATGGTGGAAGGGGGATTTACCGCCCCTCCAACCTTGGAATGGGGCGGTAAATCCCCTTTCCCCCAAGGCGGTGCCGGTATTTTACCGGCATGAGCCATGGCGCTAATAGCGCCATGGCTCACCGCCTACCGTGTAATGAGGCCCCATATCTCTAGATAGGGAGCTACTTATGTGCAGCCGTCCCAGATGATAACTAATGAATACACAGTGATCGTGAAGGAAACAGTATGAGGCACGAGGGGGCTCAGAGTGCGGCAATGCCAAAATATAGCCCTAGAAGGGGAGCAACAGCACCCCCAATGACCACAGGGCATTTGGATCAGGAATACGCGCATGGTACAATGAATACATAGAAGGAATTCATTTCTAGCAGCAGTTCAACGCACATGTTTTTTTCATGCAGCTGGTCATCGTGAGAAGATAACTAGAAGGTTGGGCCAAGTGTTGGCACATGTAGAAACACAAGGGGTACAGAGCAAGCAGGGGCAAGGGACGAGTGGATCCAATCAGGATTGTGTGTTCTAGGGCTGCAACATGATTTTGCCCAGGCTGATTTCCACACATAATATAATTGTCCAGTTACGGTGAGATGCTACTGCCCACGTTATCTCAAACATAGTGGACAAATTAGCATCAAGCAATTTATCATCTTGCGCTATGAAGGATGCCAGCCAATCAGTATGCCAAGTTCTGTGCTGCTCAGCAGAGTATGTTGTCATCAAGGGGTGGTATTTCTTAACGTTGTGAAAAGTGAAACCTCCAATTCGATCGTTTAACGTATAAGGTTCTTTAGGGGGGTCGATGATGAGCAGCCAATCAATATGTTAGAATTATACTCATTGTTAAAATTGTAGAAATTGTTGATTTCTGGTTTTTCACTTAAAAAGGTGGGTGTAGCCTGGAAGTGGCAATTTGAGAAAATGGTTTCCAGTTCAGTTCCACAGAGCTGTCTGTTTTTTTCTCCCAGCCGGTTTTGTTTAATAAAACTTGTATTTTTTCCTGCAACTTTTACACTCCAATTTTGACTACTTTTGGATTATTTCTTGGATTACTTGGGGGGCAGTACCTTCACACTCTTGCTCTCTCTCTCCTGTTTACCTTCTTCCTCACTCATATTATTACACTAGCTTGCCCTCATTTACCTTTTTCTTTTTTACAGTCTCTACTGTTGACGATCTTCCTTGCATTGTCTTAGATAATTTTCCTTCCCTTTTCCTGCCTTGCGTTTTTCCATTTCTCTTCCACCTATTGCTGATCTGTTTCCTTATTGTCCTGCATCTCAATTCTTCTTTTGCAATGCTTCTATCCCTCACTCCTGTTGCTGGTTTTTGTGGGTCTCATCTGTTATTTACCCGTTTCCTTAATCTCACTTTCTTTGTTGCAATAACTTCTGTAGCTCCTTGGTCTTTTTCTTCCTGTTCTTGCTCTTCTTTCTGTTCTCTGTTGTTCTGTCTGTTTCACCCCAACCCACTTCCTGCCCTGTTTCTCTTAGGTTCAGAGTTGTTCTTCCTCTCTTGTTCTTTTATGCAGCTTTTGCCAAAGAAATATTTTATATTCAAAAAGTTTCAAATGCATTTTTTCGATTTACAAATCTTGTTCAGCTTGAACATTGCGGGGTCCTTTTAAAATGTAGGCAAACTAGCTTTTGGGACTTAAACTGGACTTTTGTCTCAGAAGATGCTTCACCTGCTTTCATACAGCTACATTACTTGCAGCACATCCCATTACAAGTATAGCAGCCCAGATGACACGTGTGTTCGGAACCATTGAACATTTAGCAGTTCTGTTAATAAGTGGAAAGTTAAGCGCCTCTGCTACAATTCTGACCTGTTATGTGCTTTGCATTTTAAATACATATCTCTTCTGAAGACACATTGGGCCTCATTACGAGTTTGGAGGTAGCCATGCCGCTATTTGCGGCATGGCTGCCTCCAAACTCGGGTCCGGGTCCCTTGAATGAGGAATTACCGGGCCATTCCAACCTTGCAGGACCCGTAATTCCTCATTCAATTTACCCATCCCCATTCCCATTTGAGCCAATTGTTAGCTCCCTGGTCCTTTAGCGGCTCCCGATAAGGGACCTCGTAATGCGGCGGTAAGGGGTTAACGGCACCGGCATCCTTACCGGCACCGTTGACCTCGTAATGAGGCCCATTAACTCACTCAGCTATCGACAGGATTGAACCAGCAGGTTAATCATTGGTTTATACAGCAGGATTATTAACTCACTGAGCTAAATCTTCTGACATGCTATTGACTCTGAAAGGCCCATTGGGTGGTGGGGCACTAGCAGTCTTATTTAAAGCACACCTGACTTGACTGGCATGTCTCAAACTATAAGCCTGTTTAAATTGACTATCCTACACATAAATAAGGAGATTTATAATAAAGACAGTGGGCCTCATTACGAGCATGGCGGTAGCCATGCCTGTATGGCAGGCACGGCTACCGCCATGCTCGCTACCGGCACCGCCTCCCGCGATTGGGCAATAACAGGAGTGGGTCACAAGATGAGTGGGTCGGTAATTTCCCATTCGCGGGAGCACTGTCACGTGACCAGGAAGTACGGAATAAAAGAGGTTAGGCCCTCTTAATCAGTGCTTCTCAGCTGTTCTTACGGCGTTGGGCGACTCCTGTGTTCTGTGTTCTATTGGCTTTGACCTTTTTTATTCTGGACTTCGTTTTCCGGCTTGGATTACTCTTGGTTTTGTCCCTTGGATCTGGTTACTGTCTACTCGAACTGCTCAGACCTTTGGATCTTGCTCTCTTGGATTGCTCTTGGTTTTGCCCCTTGGATCTGGTTTATATTTGGACTGCCTACTCGAACTGCTCAGACCTTTAGATCTCTCCTGGATTGCCTCTTCCTTACTCCTTTGGCCCTGGTATCAAAAGACTATTGCATCTGGAATCAAGTACTTTGTTATTCTTAGCATCACGTTGCTACTCTCAGACCACGCGGGACCCTGTTATATTGAGGTACCCTTTCATCTCCTCTACCCCAACCCGCAACATCTTCAGGGGGAACAGTTAGGTTCAAGGCTGTCATCAGTCATTCACAAGGGTAGGTGTCTTTCTACCTGTCTGTTTATACTTAATTGTAGAGTCCCTGTACTTACCTGCTAACCTTGTGTTTTCCTCCTTGCAGCCACCCTGGACCCGGTGTTCTCTGTTCCTGCAACCTGTGGCCCCAATAACCGGTCAGCAAGTTGTTTGCTCTTCTCTGACTGGTATTTGGGGACAGAGGTATACTAATCCACGTGGACCTCAGATCTTGACATCTTCCCCCACTGCCGGCCCCTGGTGATCTTGGGCGCAGAAGGTGATCTGACTGTCGCTGTGGCATGCCCTGCTGTGACCCCTCTGTGCGTGTGGATGATGTGGATGGGACAGAGCCTGCCCTTAGGTTTTGCTGCCTTTGCACCTCTGTACTCTGCCGGATGGCCATGCCAGTGCAGCGACGCCTTCTGTCATTTCCATAACACGTTGGGCGTACAGTGTAAGGGCGGACGTGTTGGCTGTCATCTTGGCCCTGTTCCGCGCCATGGTACACACAATCCTGCAGGTAGCCCCCTGGATACTGTCCCTGATGGCCTGCAGGTGTGTGGTGTGCATGTGGCCAATCACTGCCTGCGATCCATGTCCTTGAGCCTCCGCAACAGCATGCTGCATGTTATAGTGTGCTGTGTGGGTGGGGGGCTCTGCACTGGCCCAGGGCTGTATGCAGGGGAGCCATATGTGGGAGTATCCACGTCTGGCTCCGGTGTCCGTGCGATCTGGTGGCGTGGGGGGTTCTCTGTGGAGTGTTGGTGATGCCGGCGTAGAGGGCTCTCTGGGGAGTGTTGGTGCTGGCGGCATGGAGTGCTCTCTGGGGAGTGTTGGTGCTGGCGGCGTGGATGGCTCTCCGGGGAGTGTGGCCCTTCGGCAGGTTATGTCACTGGGCTGGTCTTCCCCCTGTAGCTTCGCAGTTGCCCTGGCAGCAGGTGTGGCCTCAATATCAGTGCCCCCTACTGCGGGTGTGGGTGCAGTGTGCCCTGCACTGCTCCTGGTGGCCTGTTGTGTGGCCATTGCTTTGGCCTTGCTCTGGTGCAGCGTTAGGTGCCCTGGGATATCCACATTGTGGGCCTTTGCAGGGTCGTGGTGGTAGACCTTGAGGGCCTGGTAGCGGCGCTCCCTAATGGACCTGCATCCTCCTCCTCCTCCTCCTCCTCCTCCTCCGATGCCTCTGGCGATGCATGAGTGCCTGTATGGGACATAGGAAATGTTATCAGGTATGGTTCCCCCACACGTGTTGGCATGCAAGGCACAATTGCTATGGTGTCGAGTGTGAACCCACACATATGGACAAATGTACATGGCTGCTCATGGGAGGATGCATGTGGGCCCACTGTCATGGGGTTGCTTGGAACGATGGATGTGTAACCCATGGCCTGTTGATCTTTGGCCTGTGTGTGGGTTGGCCAGGGTGTCCTTCCTGGGCAAGCTTACGTCTGGCATGCATGCTTGAGTTCCTACATGGCCCCACATCCCCTCTCCGGGTGGCACTCACATGGTGGGGGAAGGGGGTTGGCTTATCCCATGGCACTGCCATGGCTCTATGGGGCACTGCTGTGAAGCCAGCAGGGCTGCACTGTGGTGCACAGTGATTGGCAGGCTGGGCACATGTCTGTTTGTGGGACGTGTTCTTCCCTGTGTCTTGTCTGCCACACCGACATAGGGCAGGGCTACTAGGGCCGCAACATGCTGGTGTGACTGCTTCACATTGTTGTGGTCACTCACGCACCTCAATCCCACTGGCACAGGGTGGGCCAGTAGGGGTGTGGTGCCCATGGCATTAGTTTGGTTCATTTTCCTGACCTTCCTGCTGCTGTGACACTCGGGGTGCCCTTGGTGACCAGCCCCATGGCTGATGTGGAGGGTGGCTGATGTGCCTCCTCCAGTCGCCAGGGACTCCTGGCGTTGTTGAGACAGCAGTCCCTGCACCCTGACCCTCAGGTTGTTCCACCGCTTGTGGTAGTCCTCTCCGTCACAGGGTACCCTGGATACTGCTATCACCTTCTGGGAGATGGAAGTCCAGATGGCTGTGCTGCGCTGCCCAGTGGTCTTGCATTGACAACTGTCATAGAGTTCTTCACAGTGTGAGATTACCTCATCTGTGAGGACCACCCTCGCTGAATTTGGGTTTTCGGAAAGTGATTTTCAGCCATCTTGCCACGTATCCTCTCCTGAGACATTTCTGCTGCTCACAAGGACCGGATGGCTCCAAGAAGTAGAGATATTTAATGGATTGTGTTTTTCAAAATGGCCACCGCAATGCTTCCCATTCCGGCGGTGACGCAATTTCTGCTGGCGCTCTTAGCGTCGGAACTAATAGCACCAGGGTCGGCAGCGCTATTAGAGCCGGTTTCTCAGCGGTAGCCCTTATTTCGGCACTGTTCCCGCCTGGTGGCAATAGCATTACCGCCGAAGTCGGGGGTGAGGTCACACCAGGTTGTGATGCTGTGCTAATTCCGCCGCACGACCCAGCGGGTCCACAGCTATACAGAAGAGAGTCAATGCAGGGCGAGATCAGTGAGGTCACCCGTAGTCGGATTTTTCATATTTGTCGAATAGCCACATCTTTTTCTGAAGACGAGGTAGGAGGGTTCTTCTTGGATGTGGATGGGAAGAGTGTTCCATAAGGTGGGAGCAATGATGGTGCAGCTGGCACCCCCTGCTCTTTTTTTCTTGTGAATCTGGGAATGGATAATGTTAAGTCAGTGGAAGAGCGCAGGCAGTGAGGGTTCGTCCTTTTGGAGATGCTTTGGTTGAGAAAAGCAGATGCAACATTGTAGACACATCTGTGGGTTATAGATCGAATCTTGAACTCGATGTTGGCTTTAATTGGAAACCAGGGGGCCTCCCATCTAGCTTGGGAGATGTGGTCTGAACCCTTTAGTCACCAGACCGGCCGAAGTGCATTGTTTCGAATCAGCTATACTTTGGATAGATTTTTAGATGAAGTTCCTGAGAGAATGGCGATACAGTAATCTAACTTGCTACCTACGATGGCCCTGGCAACGGTGAGGCAATTGTCAGTCGTTAGAAATGTTCTGCTGAGGTTGATGAGCTTAGAGGCTTAGGCTGGTGAAGAGGCAAGGGTCTTAACATGCTTGTGCATGGTTAGCTCTGCATCTAGGTTGACGCCCAGAGTTTTCACGTGGCTCGAAACAGCAGTAGGGTTACCATCAATGGAAAATGATGCAAATGCTGTGTCCCGGCGTTTGAGTTGTTGTGGGGATCCAATGATGAGTAGCTCTGTTTTGTCATCAATCAGGCAGAGATGGTGTTCAGCCATCCAGGCCTGAATGATGCTATAGACAGGGTTGATGTTGGAGGAGTCACTGTTGTGGTTCCCAGTGTATTTTAGCAGGACTTTAGTGTCATCTGCAAAGTTTGTGTAAGGGATCCCAAGACTGTCAAGGTGATCAAAAAGGGGTTTAGTGTACATGTTGTACACAGTGGGCAAGATACAGGATCCTTATGGAACACTGTAAGGCACAGGAATGGGGTCAGCAGCCTCAGAGCCTACGAAGACCATAGAAGAGCACTCACTGAGAAAGGATTTGATCCTGCTGCCAGCTTGCCTGGGGAAATTGAAATCAGTAGTGAGGTGCTGGCACACATGTCATAGTCAACAAAATTGAAGGCCGCTGGGAGGTCAAGAAGGAGGAGGATGGTGAGTTCTCCAGCGTCGCAAATAGCGTCGAGCTGAATCTTGAATTCTAGGAGGGCAGCCTCCGTGCTGTGTCTAAGTCTAAAGCCAGATGGGAGAGAGCAAAGAAGGCAGTGGTTTTTCAGATGAGCTTGGAGTTGGAGCCTGCATCCACTTTACAAAGTTGTACAAATGATTCTACTGCAATTGAGCTGCCTTTATGCTCCAGTCTTCTACATCAGGCAAAAACAAATAACATTTAGTGCCCTAAAGCAAGTGCACAGCACATGTGTCATGCACAATGTTACCAAACTGGCTAAAACATTCATTCACTTCCAAGTCTCACACAGATCCAGAGCACTAGACACATTTTCTCAACACTAAACGTATTTGCTATGTAAAATTGTCAACAGAGCATAGTGTTAAACAGAGCATATCTGCATGAATTATCGGGGTGCTTCCAAGTCTAAGCATTTTCTTCTTAGCCTAATTGACATGCATGAAAAAGGAAACATGTCATTTTCACAAGATTTAGGTACATAAAAAGGCTTCATGCGCACCTTATCTGGAGGGCTGGGTACAGGGTAGCCCCACCTTCTTAGGAAGGAAGAATACTAAAGTATTTTAAATGATCCAATCTGATACCCTTAATAGTAGCAACTTTATGCTTCTCCTCATTACTTCCATAAGGCAGGGAGTAATATAAAAGGCCTGACTTCCTATCCTTTGGTTTTTGCCACACATTTGGTTATCCTATCTTGTCATCTGTTAGTGCTAGCATCCTTTTACGGTTTTGCGTTTCGGTGTGGAGTGATTCCCGTTTATACAGTAGACATTGGGCCTCATTACGACCCGTGCGGAATGGGTTAACGGGTTCCGCTAATGGATGCGGAACCGTTAACACCATTCCGCACGATTACGAGGTCCCCTCGCGGGACCCGGTAAGGATACCTGGCAAAACCAGGCGTCGTTACCGGGTCCCGTGAGGGGACCAGGGAGCTAACAACGGGCCGGTTGTAATCAGCCCGTTGTTAGCTCCCTCTCCCATTCCAATTGAGCCCTATCGGGGCTCAAATGGGAATGGGGAAGGTCCGGGCCCGGGTTCCCTGAGGGAGGAATTATCGGGCCCTCCGAACTCGGAATAGCCCAGTAATTCCCCATTCAGGGAACCCGGTAAAGGAGCCCGGTTTGGCAGCAGCCATGGAGCTAATAGCTCCATGGCTGCTGCCAAACTCGTAATGATGCCCATTATCCTTAATCCTCCTGTTGTATGTAATAAAAGACACTAGGCCTCATCAGAAGTTGGGCGGTGCAGTAAAAAATGCGGGGGTAATAGCATTACTGCCGCATTACCGCACCGCCCAATCACGAGTTTGGAGGAAAGTTGGAGGATTCACCTCCAGTTCTGAGCTGGAGGTGAATGCGCCGACATTCCACCCATTTTTGGCGCAATTACCGCTGCGCAATTACAGCTGTGTTAATTGCACTGAAAATGCGCCATTGAGTCCTGTGGACAAAAAAGAAATGGGGACTTACATCACTACTGCCACTTGTGATCCGGCAGCAATGGTAATTGCGTAAGGCAGTATTCTGGCAGATTTACCGCCGGGATACCGAGCAATTCCTGATGAGACCCAATGAACTATACAGAGGACTCCTGTCTGTTCTGTTGATTCTCTTCGTCACAGGTTATGGAGTTTTCCAGCTCTTAATAGGTGGTAGGAATCACAATCGAACAATGCACACCATTTCTATTCCTTCAAAACTTCCAGAGTGTTGAGGACTTCACTGAAGCCTGGGCCCTTTTATGATGCAGGGACCTTTTCTATGGCACTTACATTCTGCATTTTCTGGATCTCCACCATTAGCTTTGGTGACATGATATCACTTAATGAACAGAGGAAGGCAAGAGAAGGGCATGGAAGACTGCAAACCTTAGCTGTTATTGGCAAGTGAACAGTTATGGGGAACGTGAATGCATTATACCAGTAGTAGCCAATCTGTAACCCTCAGGATGTTTTGACCTACAAATATCATCAGCCCAGGAAGGAACAAGTTACTTACCTGTAACTGTTGTTCTCCAGCATGGGTCTGGCATGGATTCACATGCTCATGAATATTCCCCGTCGTCAGGCTGGGAATCCTCGGTAAAGAAAAAACCAGTATCAGTTTCGTTTCTGATCTGTCTTTCGTAGTAACAACCAATCACTGGTCTCTGCGTCATACTGACCACAGCCAATGACTGCCCTCTACCTAAGCACCGCCTCTGGCAGCCATCTTCAGATTTGGAAGCACGTGAAGTGGCAGTATGACCAAGTGAAGAGCCGCAGAGGGGTAGGCGGGAGGGTTCGCATGTGAATCCATGCCAGACCCATGCTGGAGAACAACAGTTACAGGTAAGTAACTTGTTCCTTCTCCAGCATGGGGTCTGGCATGGATTCACATGCTCATGAATAAAGAATACATAGCAGTACACACATGCACAACCACGGGAGGTGGCAACGGCTCAACATTAAGCAGTACATCAAACTCAACATTAAGCATCTTACCTCCTCACCAGGCTCACCTCAGGCGAACAGGTTGCGCAGCACTGCTTGGCCGACCCTGGACTCCTGCCTGGAATCCCGATCGACGCAGTAGAATTTCGTGAAGGTGTGCGTCGACCTCCACGAAGCAGCCCTGCATATGTCCAGCAGGGGCACACCAGAAAGGAACGCCGTGGTAGCTGCGATCGCTCTGGTGGAATGGGCTCTCGGACGGCCAGGCAGCGGTCGGTTTGCCAACCGATGACAGTACATGATACAGCCGGAGAGCCATCTGGAAATGGAAGCCTTCGAGAGAGCCTTCCCCTGATTGACAGGTCCAAAGTTCACAAAGAGTTGTGACGTCTTCCGAAAACACTTCGTGCGGTCCACGTAGAACTTCAGCGCTCTAGCCACATCCAGCGAGTGCAAAGTCCTCTCAGCCGGCGACGAAGGCGACGGGAAGAACACAGGCAACACCAAGGGTTCGTTGAGATGGAAGTCCGACGGTACCTTGGGCATGAAGGAGGGGTGCGTCCTGAGCACTACCCTCGTGTCGTGAAAAGTCAAGTACGGGGCCTTGCATGAAAGGGCCTGGATCTCTCCCACCCGTCGTGCGGAGGTGATGGCCACAAGAAACGCTGCTTTCCACGACAGAAACTTACACGGGGCCGAGTGCAGAGGCTCGAACGGAGGTCCCATGAGCTTGGTCAGCACCACGTTGAGCTCCCACGCCGGGGCCGGAGCCTTCACCGGCGGGAACGATCTGAACAGTCCCTTCATGAACTCTTTCACCAGACGATGAGACCACAAGGACGTCCGGCCCGTGGTTCTGGTGTATCGGGAGATCGCAGCAAGATGAATCTTGATGGACGCGTGTGCCAGTCCAGCTTTGGCCAGCGTCAGCAGGTACGGCAGTACCTGGGGAGCCGTAATCCGTAGAGGGTTAATCTTCTGTGCGTGGCACCAGACAGAGAACCTCTTCCATTTGTGTCCGTAGCATTTAAGAGTCGAGGACGCCCTGGCCTTTGCAAGAACCTCTCTGCAGTCGGCCGGTATGTCGTATCCTCCAAACTCTAGCGCTGCAGGAGCCAGGCCTGCAAGTTCAGCGATTTCGGGTCGTGGTGGAGGATGGCGCCTCCTTCCCTGGAGAGAAGATCCGCGTCCACCGGCAGCTTGATTGGCGGGGACGCTGACAAGTCCAGAAGGTCCGGGAACCATATCTGCCTCGGCCACGCAGGTGCGACGAGGATCATCCTGCACCGTGACCTCTTGAGCTGGTTGACGAGCCGGATTAGCAGTGGCAAAGGAGGGAACGCGTAGAGGAACAGGCCCTCCCAGGGGAACGGGAAGGCATCGCCTATGCTCCTCGCCTGGGGAAACCTGCTGGCGAACCTCCGGCACTTGGAGTTCGTCGCCGTCGCGAACAGGTCGGAAGAGGCGATCCACTAGATCCTGCCGTAGTTCCCACTCGTGGCACGAGCGCAGCTCCCTGCTGAGTGAGTCGGCGATGGTGTTTTTTATCCCTGCCAGATGAAACGGCACCAGAAACATCCTTTGGGCGACGGCCCAATGCCACAGGTCCTGCGCCTCCTTGGACAGTGCTGGGGACCTGGTTCCGCCCTGTTTCCTGATGTAAAACATGGTGGTGGTGTTGTCGGTGAAGATCCTCACCACCTTGCCCTTGAGGGACGGAAGGAAGGACCTGAGGACCCAGAACACTGCACGGAGCTCCAGGACGTTGATATGGAGGGACTTCTCCGTCGGGAGCCAAAGGCCTCTCGCGTGCAGGTTTTCGGTGTGCGCTCCCCACCCTTCCAGGGAGGCATCAGTGGTCACTGTCTCCTGGTGGTCTGGGGTCTGGAAGTCCATGCCCGCCGTCAGATGCGTGCGGTTGCCCCACCACCGGACCGCTCGGCGGAAACTCTCGTCGAGTGTGATCCTCTCCTCGAAGCTGCCCGTCGTTTGGATCCAGCGCGCGTCCAGGAACTCCTGCAACGGGCGCATCCGGAGCCTGCACATGGGACTGAGGTAGATGCAGGAAGACATCATTCCGAGGAGGGACTTGATGGACCTCACCTTGGCCGCGTCGGAAACCAACATCCGCTGTACCTTGCCCAGGATGGACCTGGTCCTTTCCTCCGACGGGGAGGCCAGAAGAGACACTGTGTCGAGCTTCGCTCCCAGAAACAGTGCGTTTTGCGCGGGTACCAGGTGAGACTTGGCGTAGTTCACGGAGAATCCCAGGTCCGTGAGCTGAGGAATTTTCGGTGCCCCTTTAGGATGGGAATATGGAAGTAGGCATCCTCCAAATCCAACGACGACAGGAAGTCTCCTTCCTCCAGCTGACCCAGGACGTGCTGGAGGGTGACCATCCGGAACTTTTGCGCCTTGATGAACTTGTTCAGACGTCGCAGGTCCAGGATGGGGCGCCATCCCCCCGTCTTCTTCTTCACGAGGAAGTATCTCGAGTAAACTCCGGAGCCCCGAAGTCTCTTTGGGACGAGTTCGATGGCGCCCTTCCTCAGCATCGCCTTTACCTCCAGGAGAAGTTGAGGGACGTGAAGTTCTTTCCTGGCCACGGGGGGGACGCGCGGACACCTTCTTTGAAACTCGAGCGCGTGGCCCCGGGCCAAGGCGTCCAGCACCCAACCGTCGGTGGAGATGGACTCCCACACGCTGACGAAGCTCGCCAGCCGGCCTCCCACCGGGGTGCTTCGGTGGGGGCCCGACCCCACGGTCGGTTCAATCCTGCTTCGACGAGGCTTTGCCGCCTTGACCTCTTTGGCGACAACGGCGGGGTCCGCCAGACTTGCCTCGTCCTCTGTAGGCCTCCTGAGCCGACGAGCGGGCCGCTTGACGGTAGGTGGAGAAACCGCCGCCTGAACTTTTGGAGGCGCCCTTGCCTCCGCTGCTCCGAAAGGGCGTCCGTCGTTGTTGCAGAACTCCAAGGGCCCGGGCCGTCTCGGTGTCCGCTTTAATGGCCTGAAGGGAATCGTCCACTGTTTTCCCAAACAGGTTGTTCCCATCGAAGGGCATGTCCAGGACTCTGGTCTGAACGTCTTGACGGAAGTCGGTAGCCTTGAGCCATCCACGCCGCCTAAGGCAAACGCCGTTGCCCAACTGGCGGAACCCAGTGTCGGCGATGTCCGTCGCAACGGTAATGGCGTGGTCCGAAGCCACCTCACCTTCCTGCAGGATCTCCAGGGCCTCTGCCCTCTTGTCGTCCGGCAAGAAGTCCAGTAGGGGAGCCAGTTTGTACCAGAGCTCCCTGTCGTAGCGGGCCACGATAGCCAAGGCGTTGGCCGCTTTAATCGTCGTCGCCGCAGACGAGATGACTCTGCCTCCCATAGCGTCCAATTTCTTTCCCTCGCCGTCCGGTGGGGAAGTCGATGTGGAGGCCGCACCCCCCCCCCCCGCTTTTTTCCTGGCCGCCGCGGAGACGACGGAGTCCGGGGTAGGCTGCGCCCGGAGGCACAGGGGGGCCGTGTCCGGGACCCGGTACTTCTTCTCGTACCGGTCTCTTCTAGCTGGCGTCGTGGAAGGGTTCTTGAGGAGGGTGAGGCCCTCATCCCAAATGTCGTCCAATAGAGGCACTGAGAGGACCGTCTTCCTCTTGGCCTCGCGCCGCTGATAAAGGAAACCTTCCTTCTTCTTCTCCTCAGGGCAGAGTTGGAAAAGCTCGGATGCCCTGGTGATCATGGAGTGGAACGATCCAATCTCGTCGGGCGGAGAAGCCCTGGTGGGAGGCGACGACCGTACATCCTCGTCGTATACCTCGTCGTCCGTACCCGTCGCTGCCGTGTCAGCCCCCGTATCATCCCCTCGGGTGGACGGGGAGGAGGGCTGGAAGGGGCGCGACGGCTGAAAAGGAGGCGGAGGGTGGATCCTTCTTTTCTTGGTAGGGGGAACACCAGAAGGTCCCGGTTCTGGGTCCCCCGACGGGAGAGGTTCCGTCGGCAACGGTAGTCTCGTCCTTATCTCTGAGCATAAGGACTGTATAGCCAACAAAATGGCCGCCGAGTTGTCTCGCGGCGCTGGCAGAGGGGAATCCGACGGGCGATCAGGGGCCCCGTCGGTACCCTCGATGATGTCGTCGTCACCTGCGTCGGGATCCATCCCGACGGGCCGGTCTTCTTCCACGCCGAGGCCGTGGCTTAAGACTTCGACCAGCTCCTCCTCCGAGGTTGAGGCCGAATCTACGACGACGCCCTGCCCCCCCTTTTTCTTCCCCACGGGGGATTTCACGGGGGTCCTATCGATGGGCACAAAAGAGGACTCCCTCCGAGGTGGCAGGGAGACTCTGAGCCCCGAGGTCGCCACCACTGGTGTAGCCCCCACAGGCTGAGCCAGGGCCGCCGCGACAGTTTCGATAGAGGGCTTGGCCGGATGGATTAAGGCCTTCACCACCTTAGGTGCGCTCACCGCCTTATCCTTGAGGGGGGGGACACTGCCTCGCTCCCCCTCCGATGGGGCCTTCGAGCTCGACCGGGGCCTCTCCAGGAGCTTCGCCGGGTGCTCGGCCTTCCTCTTACCCGACCCAGAGCGTTGGCTCGTGGTTGATGGTGCCGGGGAGGGTGCGCCCTGCCTGGCGCCCGTAGAGCCCGACCGTTCGGCGCTCCCGGTGCCAGCGGACTCGCGGTGCTTTGCCTTGTGTTGGACCCCCGTCGCCGGGGCGTCCTCAAAGGTCTTAGAAGACCGCTCGGATTTCTTCCTCTTCTTCTCGCCTGACGGGCTCTTCCCTTCCAGCCAGTTGGCGAGACGTTGATGGCGGTCCTTCATGGTCCGCTCCGACATGTTGCCGCAAAACGCACAGTCCTTCTCCACGTGCGTCTTGTCCTCATGTAAGCAGTAGAGACAAAAGGAGTGTTCGTCCTCCTTAAAGACGTTCTGCAGCTGGCATCCAGGGCAGACCCTGAACAGCTTTCCGGGCGTCGAGCATCCCTTCTCCTGGGCCATGTCCGGGCCTGAGAAACTTCTGGAGTCCTCCAAAAGCGTAGCTCGACGAAATCTTCACCCTTGAGGGGCGCAGACGAATCCGACACGGGTCCCCGTTGATCGGATGGAGAGTCGGTGGAGCTTGAGGCTCTTTTGACCGAAAAAACGAAGTTTTTGAGAAAAAACGTGAAAAAATAGCACTAACGCTCGAGAGCAATAGCACGAGGATCCCAACACATGAACGTGCGGTAAAAATCTGAAGATGGCTGCCAGAGGCGGTGCTTAGGTAGAGGGCAGTCATTGGCTGTGGTCAGTATGACGCAGAGACCAGTGATTGGTTGTTACTACGAAAGACAGATCAGAAACGAAACTGATACTGGTTTTTTCTTTACCGAGGATTCCCAGCCTGACGACGGGGAATATTCATGAGCATGTGAATCCATGCCAGACCCCATGCTGGAGAAGTAAAGTTAGTGGTGAATGGCCATGGGAGGAGTAGGCCAAAACTGCTGGAGGATGTCAGATTGGCTGGGCTTGCATTAGATCAAAGACAAATGCAAAGTTTACTGACACAACAAGAACAATACTGGATGGTCAGTTGAATACAGAAAGAAAAGGCCTCAGTGATGGAATTGAGTTGAACAGTATGTTGTAACTCTAAAAAAAGATGTGCCATAAGTAAGATAGCAACTGTGGGGATGATTAAGAGTATGCAGAAAAGAGAACTGATTTACCACAGAAATGACAAGCCTTCTTAATAGAAGCAACTGAATTAGAATGTTGAATCTTCAGTCTAGGTGGGGACTCATGTAAGAAAGCAACAGAGGTGAGGTGATACACAAGGGAATATAGCACTAAATTAAGAAAAAAGATAGCATCCTGCCATTTACTTCCACTTTCAAATGGTCTTTAAGGCACAACCTGAAACAGGAAATAAGGGTATTTTATAGGTAATGCATGCAACTGCCTACAGTTCCCGTGAAGAGTAAGGCCTGGCGAAAAAATGCATTTTTTCTAAATGAAAGAGAAGTATCCCCTTACACCAATAAACTAGTGAATAGAGTATTGTGGTAATTCTACGGTAAATCAGCAGAAAACAAATTACCGTTACCGCCACTTGGTGAGGTGGAATTTCTGCCTAATTACAAGTGGTGGTAGCGGTGTAAATCCCCATCAATTTTGGGTCATTGGACCAAATGGGGCTTTTTTGCAGAACTACCATGGTGGAATTACTGCTGCAGTAATTCTGCCAATTCTACCAATTTTTGGGCGTTCAGTGGCAAGATTTACCTCCAGGGTTTTGCTGGAGGTAAATCTTCCACTCAAAGCCAAAACTCATAATTTGGCATAGAGGGAGAGTTGGAGGTAACTTAGTTACCTCCAATTTTAGTACTTACCGCCATACTCGTAATGAGGCAAATAAACTTGAGCAAACAAGTCAGTAGGGAGAGTTCAAAAGAATTATTATTAACTTTGTAAATTGCCTATGGGTCATAAGGAAATTACACCAGAATTTATAAAGGACAAATTTGGTACAAGGTATAAGGGTGGAGCAACTCCTACTGATTATGAATTTGGCGGTTGTTGTAAAAGGTCAGATAATTACCATTATCGGATGTTTTAATGCACTGTCAAACTGGACATTTTGTTACCGAAATTTTTGTTTTGTATAGGTTCTTACCACCACAAAAAAGCATTACTGCATGCAGTAATTAACACATGCAGTAATTATCACATTCGGTAAATACCCAACCCTATGTAGTCCTATGGGACTTTGAAATGGGTAATAACAGAAAGGTCTGCATGACTTCAAATCATACCGAATATTTAGCGTAGCCAATATGTACTGCATGCAGTACCAGTAAATAAGTTTTGTATTACACAATGTATTATCGCCAAACTCATAATCAGGCCCTTAAGGGTCTCTGGGTCCTAACTACGGGAATACTATTCCCAGGGTTCCCTGAACTAAATGGCTCAACAGTCACACTTCTAGAGAATACTGCCTGCCTCACTTCTTAAACTCGCAGCTGTAGGGATATAGTGCCTAAAACACGTCTTGGCAATCTCACACTCCCAGGGATATAGCACACAGCCCACTTCTTGGCAATGTTATAAGGAGAGAGGAAAAGATCACATGTAAAGGAGAAATTAATCACTGTAATGTTCTTTCTATGGATTCTTCTCCTGCAGATTCCTCATCTGACAGATATCCTCATCCAGCTCTGCTGCTCGGAAAATTCTTCAACAGAGGGCATAGTGGACCTCGACTAGGCCGTCAATCAGTCTTACTCGATCGTCGGCCCCGGATGTGATGTTGGGCGCGGTAATATACCATGTCACAATGCCCTGTACCTCAGTTGCCTGCCTTTTTTCCCCTGTGCTCGACCGTTGCAGAGGAAAATAGCGAGAGAAGAAGGCCAAACAGCCAATAAGAGGTTAACAAGCAAACATCCCAAATGGATACAAGGCTTGGTGGAAAAGATTCCACAGTAGCCAGAATCAAGAAAACTCCCTTTTATATTTTTTTATATTTTAAAACATGAATTGAGAAAGACATGCAGCTTACTAGACAGAAAACTCACACACTAGGACCATCACCAGGTGTCTACTCCTCAAGATAGATGGGTACCAACTGCAGACGCTTTCTGTGCGGGGATGGATGGGAGGGTAGATGAGGAATCTGCAGTAGAATAATCCATATAAAGAACATTTTGGTGAATAATTTCTCCTTCAGTGGATTGCCTTTATCTAACGGATTCCTCATTCGATACACTCCCCAAGCGGTGAAACAATGGAGGCTGGCAGAAAGTTCACAGTAGCAGGTTTTGTAGTACCGCCCTGCCAAAACGCGTGTCAGCCCCACGATAGACGTCCAGGAAGTAGTGCCTCATAAAAGAATGGAGTCAGGACCAAGTTGCCACTCGCCAAATGTCCTTAACTGGGACCCGCTTTGGAAGGCTGTAGATGTGGAGAGCCTTCTGGTCGAATGTGCTCTAATGCTAGAAGGAGGTTCCCTGCCTGTGAACTGATAACATTCTGCAATGCATAAGATAATCCAACAGGACAGAGTCTGCTTAGTGACAGCTGGGCCTTTCCTGGCTAAAGAGTAGGCCACAAATAATGTATCCGTCTTCCTAAATGTTGACTTTCTTGCAATGTAAATCCTCAGGGCCCTTTTAGGATCCAACCAATGGAATCGCTCATCTTCTTAGAAGGGTACGAAGGTGGGTAAATGACTGGCAGGTCTATGCCCTGCAAAAAGGTGAAATTCAGATACCACCTTCGGCAGGCCCCCCGGCCTTACTTTAAGCGAGACCTTCTCCCGAAAGAATCGCAAAAATTGGGGTTTGCAACAAAGGGCCTGCAATTCGCTGACCCGCCTAGCGGAAGCAATAACAACCAAGAAGGGTGTCTTTAGAGTAAGAAGAGGCAAATAAGAAGAATGCAGAGGCTCAAAGGGAGCTGCCATCAGGAAAGTCAAAACCAGATTTAAATCCCAATCTAGGACAACAAAGGGAGTTGGTGGAATTTATTTACAAGGCCTTTCAGGAATTGGGCCATAACCGGGATCATAAAAAAGGAACCTTGATCCAGGGACCTCTTGAACATAGGGCCGCCAAATATCCTTTGACTGTGGTGACCTGAAGGCCTGCTGAGGCCAGTGACAGAAGGAACTCCATCACAGTAGTGGTGGGGCAAGAGATAGGGTCAATCTCGTGTTACCTGCACCACGCCTCAAATCTTCTCCACCTGCACGCATACAGGGATCTTGTAGATGGTCTGCGCGTAGCCAGCATCACCTCAAGCACCTCCTCAGAGATGTCACAGTCATCATATCTCATCCTCTCAAGAGCCACGCATGTAGGGCCAGGAGATCCAGGTGACAAGGCAACCAGACAGGTGGACAGATGGTGAGATCCAGAATGTTAGAGTACCATGTCCTATCGCCCAGTCTGGGGCCATCAAGATCATGGATGCTCGAAACCTCTTCAACCTCCTGAGAACCCGCAGGATGATGGGGATTTGAGGGAAGGCGAAGTGGAGAGGGAAGGTCCAATCTACTAGAAACGCATCTGCTAGCGCGCCGTTTGCTGGAATTCCCTTGAGCAAAACTGTCTGCTCTTCCTATTGGACTCCGCAGCAAACAGGTATACTGCTGGGGTACCCCAGAGAGAGAAGACCTCCTCTAGGACTTCCTGGCACACTTCCCACTGGTGTGAGACTGGTGCTGCTCTGCCTGCTCAGAGCATCCGCCGAACTGTTCTCTGTCCCCGCCGATGATCTGCAGAGAGCGAGATCTGGTTCTCCTGCAACCAGAACCAGAGCTGCATCGCTTCTCTGCAGAGGGGGCGGGAGTGCGCACCACCTTGCTTGTTCAGGTAGTGTATAGCCACTGTATTGTCTATCAGAATCAAGACAAGCTTCTCCTTTAGAGACCGGTTAAAGCCCACAGGGCCAACCTGATGGCTCGCAACGCCAGCCTGTTGATGTGCCACCTGTCTTCCATTGCTGACCAAAGACCGCTCACCTGCAAGTTCTCGCAGTGAGCGCCCCAACCCTTCAGTGATACATCCGTGACCACTCAGATCCAAAGTCAGAAAGGTTCCCCTGCCATTAGATTGCTGCTGTCGGCCCACCAACCAATGTTGTCGACCACTGACCTGGACACTCTGAAGGTGTCTGTGAGAGTCCAGAGGAATTGGGACCACTGGCCTCGTAGGAGCCATTCTAGAGATCTCATGCGCAGCCTGGCCTCTGGCACTATACAAATATGAGGCCTAAGAGGCAGGGGAAGGAAGCTGCTGGTAAGGTGGCGTGGTTCCGGAACAGATTCACCATCTACGCAATGCTGCTGACTCTCTCCACGAGAGGGAAAGCCTTCCTCATCTGGGTGGCCAGGACTACCCCGATGAACTGGAGCCTATGGACTGATGTCACATGGAACTTCTTCAAGTTCAGGGAGAAGCCCAGCCTGTGCAGTAGAGAAAAGGTGTCCTCTAGGTGAGACAAGACCCACTACACTGATTTTCCCGCATATCAGCCAGTCGTCCAGGTACAGGAATACGTGGACTTTGGATCTCTTGAGGTGAGCCGTGACTACTGCCATGAACTTGGTGAAGACCCTTTGAGCGCAGGGTCACCCAAAGGGTAGTACCTTGAACTGGTAGTGCTTGTCCCCTATGAGAAACCTCAGGAACCTCCTGTGCTGGTGATGCATAGGTTTGTGGAAATGAGTATCCTGCAGATCTATTGACACCAGCCAGTCCTGCAATTCGAGAGCGTGGAGAATTTCTTTCAACTTCTCCATCTTGAACTTGTCTTTCCTCAGGAACTTGTTCAAGGCCCTGAGGTCCAAAATGGGACAGAGACCTCCCTTCTTGGGTATCAGAAAATACTGCGAATACTAACCAGATCCTCTCTGCTCGGGAGGTAACTCTTCCACTGAACCCTTCAATAACAGGGCTTGCAGTTCTTCCTGGAGCTCTTGTCCTGGTTGGCTTGGAGGCGGTGGGGTTCTGTGTGGGGGTTTCCTTAAGAAGGGAATACAATAACCCTACCGTACGAGCTCCAGGGACCAGTTGTCGGAGGTAATCTCCCGCCATTGGGGCCAGTGCTGTGACAGCCGTCCACCAACCGGTAAGTTATGGGAGGGGAAAATGAAAGTGGCTTAGAGGAAGGAGACGCCCCTGCCGCTGCCTGCTGGCCTCTGAAAACCCCCATGCGCCTTCTGGAGCGCAGGAAAACGCTTATGCCTTGCAAGGCCTGCGAGTGCTGCCACTTCCTGCTGTAAGGCACATAACGCCTGTAGCCCCTGCCTCTAGAGGCAAAGCTGAAGGCAGGCTTAGCTGGCTGAGCTGCTAGGACCAGCGATTCTGCAGCAATCTTAGCCTCCTTAAATCTTTCCAGGGAGTCGTCTGCCTTTTGACCGAAAAGAAATTCATCCTCAAAGGGCATCTCCAATAACTTATTCTGGATGTTCTGTGAAAAGCCTGAAGATAGGCTTGTCTCCTAAATGCCACAGCCAAACCCATTGAACGTCCAACACAGTTGGCCATGCCCAGGCCCATTTGCAGCGACTGCCTAGCCACCTCCTTCCCATCTTCCACACGCTGTATGAAACCTTCTCACAGAGCCCCTTCAGGGATGTATTGAGTTGCTTGATCTACCACCTTCCAGACTCCAAAAGAATACTTGGAAAACCCACAGGCTATGTTAGTTGCTTTCAAGGCCATGCTGCCAGATGTGAAGGACGTTTTCCCCATTGCATCCAGCCTCTTGCCCTCCGTGTCAGGTGGCAGGTTTGAGGTGGAGGTAGCTGACCTGGTGGAAACCGTGGGTGCCTGCACAACAATACCTTCCGGAGAAGGGCGAGAAGACAAAAAGAAAACGGGTCCCTCTTACCGGCCTGTATTTCCTAGTCACAGTGGAGCTGACCAGAGGTATGGATCAGGGATGTTGCCACAATTAGGTGACTGGATCTGTGATAGCCAGGTTCAGTGGCATATGCCTTTCAGTAGCTGGACCGTCACCCAAGATGTCAGTTAGTTCATACCCCTGAACTGGAACTGCTGCAGCATTCAGCCCCAGTGTGTTGACCACCCTATCCACTAGCGATCTAAATTTGGCATGGGCATGTGTGTATGGCTGAGGGGATGTATCCAGCCGGCTAGCGTCATGCAGCCTCTGTGCCAAAGCCAGGATGTATCCAGCCGGCTAGCGTCATGCAGCGTCATGCAGCCCCTGTGCCAAAGCCAGGAAGTCTGCCTGGTCATCGAAATAGTTGACGCCACTGCATACATAGGGTCAACATCTCCTTGGTGGTCCCCACTGTCGGCGCCAAAAATCGGCGCCATGGAGCCAAAGAAATTGGTCCGGGAGAGTGGAATGAAGGAACAATCGCCAATGGTCGGTGTCGAAGGCTTATCCTTCGACGTTGACGGGGTGCCTGTCGGCGTCCAGCGAGGCTTGGGCACCGAAAGGGGCTTTGGTAGTGCCGCAACCCAGCTTCAAGGGTTTCAGTGCCTTTTTCGGGGCCGAGCCCGAAGGCTCTCCTGACGCGGATGGCGTTGGTACAGGTGTTTGCACAGGGTCAAGAACATGGCGCCCCGCTGCAGCCACCGCGGCTTGCTTCTTGAGGGTGGGATGGGGGGAGGCCCGGCACCTACAGCTGCCTTTTTCTTTAACACTGCGACCATCTGTGATTTACACTCTTCCCACTCTTGATTAGTGGTCGGCCGACGACTTACCCCTCTACGACAAAGTGTCAGAATCGCGTCTGTGCCGGTGGTGCCTTTTCTTCTTATGAGATGACGAGGAAGAGTAGCTCTGTGAGAGGGACTGCTTTTGCATCTTGCTCTGTTTTATTTCAGGGGTAGGCCCCTCCGTCACAGCCTCAGAGGACAGTACAGTCGACCCCGCAGGTGATTTAGATGGCAGTCAGCCCATCGCGAGTTTGGCTACCCGCTCACACGCGTACTTTGGATTCATTTTACCAAACGGCGTGCACCCCTCGGTGCCGTGACCAGTGCCGAGGCAACACACACAGATGTCGTGTGGGGCGGTCACCGACATTTTAGAGTCGCAGTCAGTGCAGCGTTTAAATCCTGAAATCCAAGGCTGTGACATCTCGTGGTCGGAATACAATACCAAATCTGATGAAAATGCCATCGAAAAGAGTTGAGTACTCGATACCCAACACTATGTTGCTCCGAACCAGAGTGTCGAGCGTGCAGAAAAAAAGAAATGAGGTACGAGGCGTAGTGATGTGGTATATATACGACACATGATGACACCTCTGGGGCCGACGATCAAGCAATGAGCAAGACGGATCGACGATCAACAGCCGAGTCGACGTCCACTACGCCCGCTGTCAAGGAATTTTGGCAAGCAGCAGAGCTGGATGAGGACATCTATCAGATGAGGAATTTGCAGGAGAAAGGCAATCCATTGAAGAATGAATTGGGGTCCTTTTCAGTTGGTTTTAAACCGAAAAAGTGAGTTTGGCATGGGAGTGTATAGCAACTGTATTGTCTATCAGAATCAAGACAAGCTTCTCCTTTAGAGACGGGTTAAAGCCCTCAGGGCCAACCTGATGGCTCGCAACTCCAGCCTGTTGATGTGCCACCTGGCTTCCATTGCTGACCAAAGGCCGCTCACCTGCAAGTTCTCGCAGTGAGCGTCCCAACCCTTCAGTGATGCATCCGTGACCACTCGGATCCGAAGCCAGAAGGGTTCCCCTGACATTAGATTGCTGCTGTCGGCCCACCAACCAATGTTGTTGACCACTGACCTGGACACTCTGAAGGTGTCTGTGAGAGTCCAGAGGAATTGGGACCACTGGCCTCGTAGGAGCCATTCTAGAGATCTCATGCGCAGCCTGGCCTCTGGCACTATACAAATATGAGGCCTAAGAGGCAGAGGAAGGGAACTGCTGGTAAGGTGGCGTGGTTCCGGAACAGATTCACCATCTACGCAATGCTGCTGACTCTTTCCAGGAGAGGGAAAGCCTTCCTCACCTGGGTGGCCAGGACTACCCCGATGAACTGGAGCCTATGGACTGATGTCACATGGAACTTCTTCAAGTTCAGGGAGAAGCCCAGCCTGTGCAGTAGAGAAAAGGTGTCCTCTAGGTGAGACAAGACCCACTACACTGATTTTCCCACATATCAGCCAGTCGTCCAGGTACAGGAATACGTGGACTCTGGATCTCTTGAGGTGAGCCGTGACTACTGCCATGAACTTGGTGAAGACCCTTTGAGCGCAGGGTCACCCAAAGGGTAGTACCTTGAACTGGTAGTGCTTGTCCCCTATGAGAAACCTCAGGAACTTCCTGTGCTGGTGATGTATAGGTATATGGAAATAAGTATCCTGCAGATCTATTGACACCAGCCAGTCCTGCAATTCCAGAGCGTGGAGAATTTCTTTCAACTTCACCATCTTGAACTTGTCTTTCCTCAGGAACTTGTTCAAGGCCCTGAGGTCCAAAATGGGACAGAGACCTCCCTTCTTAGGTATCAGAAAATACTGCGAATACTAACCAGATCCTCTCTGCTTGGGAGGTAACTCTTCCACTGAACCCTTCAATAACAGGGCTTGCAGTTCTTCCTGGAGCTCTTGTCCTGGTTGGCTTGGAGGCGGTGGGGTTCTGTGTGGGGGTTTCCTTAAGAAGGGAATACAATAACCCTACCGTACAAGCTCCAGGGACCAGTTGTCGGAGGTAATCTCCCGCCATTGGGGCCAGTGCTGTGACAGCCGTCCACCAACCGGTAAGTTATGGGAGGGGAAAATGAAAGTGGCTTAGAGGAAGGAGACGCCCCTGCCGCTGCCTGCTGGCCTCTGAAAACCCCCATGCGCCTTCTGGAGCGCAGGAAAACGCTTATGCCTTGCAAGGCCTGCGAGTGCTGCCACTTCCTGCTGTAAGGCACATAACGCCTGTAGCCTCTGCCTCTAGAGGCAAAGCTGAAGGCAGGCTTGGCTGGCTGAGCTGCTAGGACCAGCGATTCTGCAGCAATCTTAGCCTCCTTAAATCTTTCCAGGGAGTCGTCTGCCTTTTGACCGAAAAGAAATTCATCCTCAAAGGGCATGTCCAATAACTTATTCTGGATGTTCTGTGAAAAGCCTGAAGATAGGCTTGTCTCCTAAATGCCACAGCCAAACCCATTGAACGTCCAACACAGTTGGCCATGCCCAGGCCCATTTGCAGCGACTGCCTAGCCACCTCCTTCCCATCTTCCACACGCTGTATGAAACCTTCTCACAGAGCCCCTTCAGGGATGTATTGAGTTGCTTGCTCTACCACCTTCCAGACTCCAAAAGAATACTTGGAAAACCCACAGGCTATGTTAGTTGCTTTCAAGGCCATGCTGCCAGATTTATAGTCATAATGTCGAAAACATAATACCGAAATACAAAAATGTCGAAAAAAAAATGTCGAAAACAAAAATGTCGAAAATATATAAATATAATAGGAAAAGTCAAATAGTCGAAACAAAAATGTCGAAAAAAAAGTCGAACGATAATACTAACATACCAATGTGAAGTAATGCTAATCGTCCATTTTTATGGGGGGGGGTTACCTCCTTCCAACCCCCCCTTACCTCTACGCCGAAACTCTCCCACCCTCCTCTCGACCACCAACACATAACCGTTTGCCAATCTGTAAATAAAGTACATTATGACTAACGAAAACCCCATAGAATCAGGAGTCGTAAGGGTTAAGCCAATATGTGACACCCACAAGTAAAGAACCTTGCCTAAACACAAAAGGAACAGATGACGGTTGGGGACAACTGTCATTACCTGACAGGACCAGAGTCAGAGTGAACTAACGTGGATTCGATTCGGCTACGTCAGGCAAACAATCAGGTAATATAAAAAAAAAATATGTGACTAGATATTTAAATCGTAAAATATATTACTATTAGTGTATGGCAAACATAGTAAAACATTTTTTTCCGTTATTTTAGATTGAACATGACAGAAAGGGTTGAATACATAACCTCACAAAAAGGCGGAAAACAGCTGGTTTTGAACGGATACATTTATAGTAAGGAATTGGAAAAAAATGAACGCTCGTACTGGAAGTGCATTGAATATGGGCGATCAAAATGTGCCGCACGAGTTATAGTTGAATGTTCCAATACAAAAATAAAGGGAGAACACAACCATCTACCGGACAAGACAAATATAGTAATAAAACAAACTCTCCACGAGCTAAAAAGAAAGGCAATAGAACACCCCGGACAGGCAAGCGGTTTGGTAATATCAACGGTATGCGACACGTTACCTTCACACATATCTGCGCAGATGCCTTGTGAAAAACATATGCAACGAACAGTAAACCGCAAGAAACAGCAAAAGGAAAATCTACCACCAGCACCTACAACATACAATGACATCACCATACCAGAAGTGTTTAGAGTGACAGCTAATGGAGAAAATTTCCACCATTCTACCGTTGATGTACGAGACGAAAAAATGTTGATATTTTCAACTGCTACCAATTTCAAGCATCTAAGTGAAAGTGCCCAGTGGCAAGGTGACGCAACTTTCAAAGCCTGCCCGAACCCCTTCCAACAATTTTATTCACTACATGGAACAATAAATAACAAACTAATTCCACTTGTTTATGTTTTAATGCCCAAAAAAAATGAAGAAACCTACAGAATCATGTTGAACAAAATCAAGGACACTGTACCAAATTCAAAACCCAAAAACATAATCATGGATTTTGAATTAGCACAGATTAAGGCATTTTCTTCAATATACACTGATTCTAGCATACAAGGCTGCTTTTTCCATTTTACTCAGTCGATATGGAAAAAACTACAAAAACTTGGACTAAGTAGTAAATACACAGATGACAGCATATTTCAACATAACATAAAAAAACTATTCGGATTAGCATTTGTGAAAGAAGATCAGGTTATACATTACTATGAACATTTACTTGACACTGACTATTTTAAAAATCATGAGGAAGAAAATTCGGACATGTTAGATTACATGGAAAATACATGGATTGGACAATTAACAAGGAATGGCACCAGAAGAAGGCCAAAATACAATATAAACTTATGGAATTGCTACAAAGCAACCTTGGAAGGGCGACCTAGAACAAACAATTCACTTGAGGGATGGCACAGCCGTATTAATAAAACTTTCAACACAAGTAATCCCAATTTGTGGCATTTTTTGAAAGAATTAAACAAAGAACAATCACATCAGGAATTTCGAGTCTCCCAAGCAATTTCACTCGCAAACACAGAGGTAAAAAAGAAAAAATACAGAGACTATGAACAACGCCTTGAGCAAATAGTACAAAATTTTTATGAAAATGACAAAGACAACTACCTAGATTCAATAGCGTATAATTTAAAATGTTAAAAGTACTCACGTTTTTAAGAAATCACCAATCCACCATGACAAATCCAAGCGATACCCGTAAATAGCACCACGCAGCAAAATCCAAGGAACCCATAATCCAAAAAGCTAGCCAGGGAAAATCACCATCCAAAAAGAAATCCACATGTGCGATCCATAACAGTGAAATCCGGAAAGGAAAAAAAGTTGAAGATCCAAGAAAGTCCGTGAAACAAAATCAACGATCCAACCCGAAAAAAATCCATGGCTCGGAAAAACCAAAACATCCATCGAATCCAGTAAAAAAAACTCCATTGCATCCATGAAAAGGGTGAAAAACCTTGAAAATCCAAAAAGAAATCCACACGAAAGCACGGAGACCCGAACGCGATGGAAACGCTGCACGAATGAACTTTAAAAATGGCGCCTACGTATACGTAGAGTAACGCAACCTTACGTAGCATGCAATTACCATATATAAACAAAATGGGCATTCTCATTTCTTAAACAATACCGCCATCTATTGGAAAAAAAGTATACTAAATGTTCAATGTTATCAGTTTGCAATTTGTTATTTATTTATTTATAATTGAAGTTTACAATAAATATATATTTATTTAACTTATATATATATAATTAAGCAAAATATTACATGGAATATGCAATTGATGTTCAAGAATACTTAATAAAACATAGTAAATAATAGCAATGTTCAAAAATGCATAATAAAACATATTTAAACACTTACCTTGTATTAACATCAATTCAAAAAAAATCGAAAAAAATTCGACATTTTTGTAATTCGACATTTTTATTTTCGCCATTTTTTTTTCGCCATTTTGACTTTCCAAAATATTGCATTCGATATTATGACTGGACACCGTGAAGAACGTTTTCCCCATTGCATCCAGCCTCTTGCCCTCCGTGTCAGGTGGCAGGTTTGAGGTGGAGGTAGCTGACCTGGTGGAAACCGTGGGTGCCTGCACAACAATACCTTCCGGAGAAGGGCGAGAAGACAAAAAGAAAACGGGTCCCTCTTACCGGCCTGTATTTCCTAGTCACAATGGAGCTGACCAGAGGTATGGAGCAGGGATGTTGCCACAATTAGGTGACTGGATCTGTGATAGCCAGGTTCAGTGGCATATGCCTTTCAGTAGCTGGACCGTCACCCAAGATTTCAGTTAGTTCATACCCCTGAACTGGAACTGCTGCAGCATTCAGCCCCAGTGTGTTGACCACCCTATCCACTAGCGATCTAAATTTGGCATGGGCATGTGTGTATGGCTGAGGGGATGTATCCAACCGGCTAGCGTCATGCAGCCTCTGTGCCAAAGCCAGGATGTATCCAGCCGGCTAGCGTCATGCAGCGTCATGCAGCCCCTGTGCCAAAGCCAGGAAGTCTGCCTGGTCATCGAAATAGTTGACGCCACTGCATACATATGGTCAACATCTCCTTGGTGGTCCCCACTGTCGGCGCCAAAAATCGGCGCCATGAAGCCAAAGAAATTGGTCCGGGAGAGTGGAATGAAGGAACAATCGCCAATGGTCGGTGTCGAAGGCTTATCCTTCGACGTCGACAGGGTGCCTGTCGGCGTCCAGCGAGGCTTGGGCACCGAAAGGGGCTTTGGTAGTGCCGCAACCCAGCTTCGAGGGTTTCAGTGCCTTTTTCGGGGCCGAGCCCGAAGGCTCTCCTGACGCGGATGACGTTGGTACAGGTGTTTGCACAGGGTCAAGAACATGGCGCCCCGCTGCAGCCACCGCGGCTTGCTTCTTGAGGGTGGGATGGGGGGAGGCCCGGCACCTACAGCTGCCTTTTTCTTTAACATTGCGAGCATCTGTGATTTACACTCTTCCCACTCTTGATTAGTGGTCGGCCGACGATTTACCCCTCTACGACGAAGTGTCAGAATCGCGTCTGTGCCGGTGGTGCCTTTTCTTCTTATGAGATGACAAGGAAGAGTAGCTCTGTGAGAGGGACTGCTTTTGCATCTTGCTCTGTTTTATTTCAGGGGTAGGCCCCTCCGTCACAGCCTCAGAGGACAGTACAGTCGACCCCGCAGGTGATTTAGATGGCAGTCAGCCCATCGCGAGTTTGGCTACCCGCTCACACGCGTACTTCGGATTCATTTTACCAAACGGCGTGCACCCCTCGGTGCCGTGACCAGTGCCGAGGCAACACACACAGATGTCGTGTGGGGCGGTCACCGACATTTTAGAGTCGCAGTCAGTGCAGCGTTTAAATCCTGAAATCCAAGGCTGTGACATCTCGTGGTCGGAATACAATACCAAATCTGATGAAAATGCCATCGAAAAGAGTTGAGTACTCGATACCCAACACTATGTTGCTCCGAACCAGAGTGTCGAGCGTACGGAAAAAAAGAAATGAGGTACGAGGCGTAGTGATGTGGTATATAGACGACACATGATGACACCTCTGGGGCCGACGATCAAGCAATGAGCAAGACGGATCGACGATCAACAGCCGAGTCGACGTCCACTACGCCCGCTGTCAAGGAATTTTGGCAAGCAGCAGAGCTGGATGAGGACATCTATCAGATGAGGAATTTGCAGGAGAAAGGCAATCCATTGAAGAATGAATTGGGGTCCTTTTCAGTTGGTTTTAAACCGAAAAAGTGAGTTTGGCATGGGAGTGTATAGCAACTGTATTGTCTATCAGAATCAAGACAAGCTTCTCCTTTAGAGACGGGTTAAAGCCCTCAGGGCCAACCTGATGGCTCGCAACTCCAGCCTGTTGATGTGCCACCTGGCTTCCATTGCTGACCAAAGGCCGCTCACCTGCAAATTCTCGCAGTGAGCGTCCCAACCCTTCAGTGATGCATCCGTGACCACTCGGATCCGAAGCCAGAAGGGTTCCCCTGACATTAGATTGCTGCTGTCGGCCCACCAACCAATGTTGTCGACCACTGACCTGG
Organism: Ambystoma mexicanum; assembly: GCF_040938575.1. NCBI lineage: Eukaryota > Metazoa > Chordata > Amphibia > Caudata > Ambystomatidae > Ambystoma > Ambystoma mexicanum. The sequence goes on along the minus strand of NC_090923.1, from coordinate 1,118,889,293 downwards.
ACACTCTGAAGGTGTCTGTGAGAGTCCAGAGGAATTGGGACCACTGGCCTGCGAGGAGCCATTCTAGAGATCTCATGCGCAGCCTGGCCTCTGGCACTATACAAATATGAGGCCTAAGAGGCAGAGGAAGGGAACTGCTGGTAAGGTGGCGTGGTTCCGGAACAGATTCACCATCTACGCAATGCTGCTGACTCTTTCCAGGAGAGGGGAAGCCTTCCTCACCTGGGTGGCCAGGACTACCCCGATGAACTGGAGCCTATGGACTGATGTCACATGGAACTTTTTCAAGTTCAGGGAGAAGCCCAGCCTGTGCAGTAGAGAAAAGGTGTCCTCTAGGTGAGACAAGACCCACTGCACTGATTTTCCCGCATATCAGCCAGTCGTCCAGGTACAGGAATACGTGGACTTTGGATCTCTTGAGGTGAGCCGCGACTACTGCCATGAACTTGGTGAAGACCCTTTGAGCGCAGGGTCACCCAAAGGGTAGTACCTTGAACTGGTAGTGCTTGTCCCCCATGAGAAACCTCAGGAACTTCCTGTGCTTGTGATGTATAGGTATGTGGAAATAAGCATCCTTCAGATCTATTGACACCAGCCAGTCCTGCAATTCCAGAGCGTGGAGAATTTCGTGGACTTTGGATCTCTTGAGGTGAGCCGTGACTACTGCCATGAACTTGGTGAAGACCCTTGGAGCGGAGGGTAACTCAAAGGGTAGCACCTTGAACTGGTAGTGCTTGTCCCCTATGAGAAACCTCAGGAACTTCCTGTGCTTGTGATGTATAGGTATGTGGAAATAAGCATCCTGCAGATCTATTGACACCAGCCAGTCCTGCAATTCCAGAGCGTGGAGAATTTCTCTCAACGTCACCATCTTGAACTTGTCTTTCCTCAGGAACTTGTTCAAGGCCCCGAGGTCCAAATGGGACAGAGACCTCCCTTCTTGGGTATCAGACAATACTGCGAATACCAACCAGATCCTCTCTGCTCGGGAGGTAACTCTTCCACTGAACCCTTCAATAACAGGGCTTGCAGTTCTTCCTGGAGCTCTTGTCCTGGTTGGCTTGGAGGCGGTGGGGTTCTGTGTGGGGGTTTCCTTAAGAAGGGCATACAATAACCCTACCGTACGAGCTCCAGGGCCCAGTCGTCGGAGGTAATCTCCCGCCATTGGGGCCAGTACTCTGACAGCCGTCCACCAACCGGTAAGTTATGGGGGGGGAAAATGAAAGTGGCTTAGAGGAAGGAGACGCCCCTGCCGCTGCCTGCTGGCCTCTGAAAACCCCCATGCACCTTCTGGAGCGCAGGAAAACGCTTATGCCTTGCAAGGCCTGCGAGTGCTGCCACTTCCTGCTGTAAGGCACATAACGCCTGTAGCCCCTGCCTCTAGAGGCGAAGCTGAAGGCAGGCTTGGCCGGCTGAGCTGCTAGGCTCAGCGATTCTGCAGCAATCTTAGCCTCCTTAAATCTTTCCAGGGAGTCGTCTGCCTTTTGACCGAAAAGAAATTCATCCTCAAAGGGCATGTCCAATAACTTATTCTGGATGTTCCGCGAAAAGCCTGAAGAGTGTAGATAGGCTTGTCTCCTAAATGCCACAGCTAAACTCATTGAACGTCCAACACAGTTGGCCACGCCCAGGCCGTTTGCAGCGACTGCCTAGCCACCTCCTTCCCATTTTCCACACGCTGTATGAAACCTTCTCACAGCGCCCCTTCAGGGATGTGTTGGGTTGCTTGCTCTACCACCTTCCAGACGCCAAAAGAATACTTGGAAAACACACAGGCTATGTTAGTTGCTTTCAAGGCCATGCTGCCAGATGTGAAGAACGTTTTCTCCATTGCATCCAAATAAACCCAAAGTGCATCCAAAATAAACCCCAAAAATCCAGCAAAGCTGCTGGGGGACTCACTAGGTTTGGGAAATTAGCCTTAATAGAGAATTCTCCCTAACAACGAATGGCCCAGTGCCACACATCCTGGCCCTCTCTGGAGAGGGCTGGTGAGCGCGTTCCGCCCTGCTTCCGGATGTAGGACATGGTGGTGGTGTTGTCCATGAAGATTCTCACCACCTTGCCCCTCGTCGATGGCAGGTAGGGCTTTAGGGCCCAGAAGATAGCCCGAAGCTCCAGGACGTTGATGTGAAGGGTAATTTCTTCTAGTAGCCAGAGTCCTCTGGCGTGCAACTGTCCAGTGTGCGCTCCCCAACTTTCCAGGGAAGCGTCCGTGGGGACTGTCTCTGGTAAGCAGGTGCTTGCAATGGAGCCACCTGCGTGAGATGAGAGTTTACGCCCCACCACTGTATTGCTCGTCGGAACTCCTCATTGAGAGGAATTTTGTTCGTCTAGGATCCCGAGACTTGCAGCCATCTCGCATCCAGAAACTCCTGCAGAGGCATCATCTGTAGTCTGCAAAGGCGGACAAGGTTGATGCAGGAAGACATCATGCCCAACAGTGACTTGAGTGCCTGCATCGTAGCCGACTGCGCCGACGACAGGCGCTGCTTCTTCCCTAGGTTGGCTACCACCCTCTCTTCCGATGGAGCCACAAGGCAAGCCACTGTGTTGAGTCATGCCCCCAGAAACAGAGCGTTCTGCGATGGCTCCAAGCTGGACTTTGGATAATTTATGGAGAATCCCAGATCCGTCAGCAGACGCATGGTCCTTGCCGTCTGCTGGCTTGCCAGGGCATGGGAGCGAGACTGAACCAACCTATCATCCAGGTATGGGTAAACGTGAAGGCCCGCAAGACAAAGATGCACCGCCACCAGAGCCAAACACTTTGTGAAGACCTTCGGGCCGATTTCAGGCCATAGGGAAGTGCCTTGAATTGATAGTGCTGCCCCTGGATCACAAACCGCAGAAACTTGCAGTGCTTTCGATAGATGGGGATGTGGAAGTATGCGCCCTCCAGGTCCAGCGATGCCAGGAAGTCGCCTTCCTCTAGTTGGCCAAGCATCTGCTGCAACATGACCATCCTGAACTTCTGGGACTTCAGATATTTGTTGAGGTGTCACAGGTACAGGATAGGCTTCCACTATCCTGTCTTCTTTTGGACCAGAAAGTACCTGGAGTTCACTTCGGAGCCCTGGAGGTGCTGGGGAACGGGTTCTAATGCACATTTTTTTTTAGTAGCATGGCTTGGACCCCCTGCAGCAGCAGCACCTTATGCTGCTCTTGACGAGCTACAGGGGGATACGGGGACACTTGCGTTGGAACTCAAAGGTGTGTTTGTGTCCGAGAGCATCCAGCACCCATTTGTCAGTGGTAATGGTCTTCCACGTGCTGACGAACTTCGTCAGCCGGCCTCCCACCGGGGTGCACGAGTGGAGGCCCGAGTCCACGGCCGGTTCAGTCCTGCTTAGGTGTCAGGTCCTGCCCTGTGGGCGGCGCCAGCACTGTCCTCCGCTGCCATAAGCCTGCAAGCGGCCTGTGTACACTTCCTGCATTGTGGAACGGGAAGGCTGCCGATAAGGGATGGTGTATCCCTTGGAGGACCTGGTAGATTTTCCCATTGAGGAACAAAAGGACAACGACCAACGTTGCTGCAGGGTGCCCAGCGAACGTGCCGTATCTGTGTCAGTCTTGATGAGGTAAAGAGACTCGTCGACCGCGTTGCCAAAAACAGGTTCTCTCCGTCAAATGACATATCCAACACCTTAGACTGAACGTCTGGCCTGATTTTATGTCTTTAAACCATCCCTGCCGACGAAGAGACACTGGGCCTCATTACGAGTTTGGAGGTAGCCATGCCCTTAATAAAGGCATGGCTGCCTCCAAACTCGGGTCTGGGTTCCCTGAATGGGGAAATACCAGGCCATTCCGACCTTGGAGGGCCCGGTATTTCCCCATTCAGGGAACCCGGACCATCCCCATTCCCATTTGAGCCCCGATAGTGCTCAATGGGAATGGGGAGCATGCTAACAACGGGCCGTTAATGACGGGTCTGTTGTTAGCATGCTGGCCCCCTCGCGGTACCCGCTAAGGACGTCTGGTAAAACCAGACGTCCAGAGCGGGTCCCGCAAGGGGACCTTGTAATAGGGCGGTATGAGTTTAACAGCGCCAGCAGCTGTACCGGCGCCGTTAAACCCATACCGCCAGGGTCGTAATGATGAGGCCCACTCTGTTTCCCATCTGGCGAAATACAGTGTCCGCGATGTCCACCGGCACTGTGATGGCATGGTCAGAGGCTACCCCCCTGGCCCCTCCTGGAACAGCTCAAAAGCTTCTGCCTTCTTGTCGTGACGTAGGAAGTCAAGAATCAGGCCCAGCTTATACCAGAGCTCCCAGTCGTAGCGTGACAAAATGGCCAGAGCATTAGCAGCTTCAATGGTGCTGGCAGCCGTATAGATAATCCTCTTCCCCATAGCGTCCAATTCTTTCCTCGCCTGGTCCGAGGGTACCATGGATGAGGATGACAGATTCGCAGAGTGTTTCCTGGCCGCGGTCGAGACCACTGAGTCAGGTAAAGGCTGGGACCTCAGGCACTTGGGCCCCGATTCCGGCACTCGATTTCTTCTCGAGCCTGTCCAGCTTGGGCGGGGTGATGCTCGGATTCTTCAACAGTGCTAGGCCTTCATCCCAGATATCGTCCAACAAAGAAACGGACATGATGGTCCTCCGCTGCTGACAAAGAAATCCTTCCTTTTTTGTCTCCTCCGGCAACCGTTGAAAAAGTTTGCTGCCTCTCCGTCCGCTGGCACAAATTCATCAAGCCTCGTCAGTGCCTGTCGCAGGATTCCCTGTCGGTGGTGGAGTTGGGTGGCACCTTGGATCAGCAGAGTCCTTCAACTTGAGTTTGTGCCTAGAGGGGCTTCGGGAAAGCGGTCTTGGAGGACTTCCAGATGGAGTGGGGCCCAGTGTGGGCGGTAGTCTTTGCTGAATTTCTGTTATCAGCGTGTGCAGCGTGGTCAGAATCTGAAATGAAACATCCCTGAGTGGAGGTGTGGAAAGAATGGGAGGTGGCGGCTCCGGGATGGTACGCCTCTGCTGGAAAAGTAGGTGATAGTGTTTACCCCGCGGTGATCCACTTTCCAACTAAGGTCCCTGGCCCCCATCGTGGTCTGAAAAGTAGCCTTCGGGTAGGTCGTAACCCTCATCGGAGCTAGTATAAATCCCCCCCACGACACACTTCGTTCAGCTCCTAGAGCCGTATCCCTCCTAGGGTTCGTCAGAGTTTTGCTCCCTCCCTATTCCTGAGTCTTTTGGGGGGAAGAGGCTGCTATTCCCTTTAGGGAGGGCTTTGCCGCAACCTTGGCAGTAACCTCCCACTGTGCCGGCAAGGACACCCACGGAGTAGCTGCCGCTGTGACTGTGGGCACCACCTTTGTGGTCTGCCCTCCCTTCGATGAAGTAGTGATTGTTGACGGGCCGTCAATATGGCAACAGCAGTAGTCGTCATCAAGGTGGCTGTTGATGACGCAGTTGATGATGGTATTGTCTTGGCTGGTTGAGACGTCGAAGGAGTCAGAGAAGGGCCCACCTTGAATTTCTCCTTCGTCACTTTATCCGCCGATGTTAAGCAGAGTTTTGAAGGGGTCAAGGATTTTCTCTTCGAGTGCGTGACTCCTGTTGGTAGGCTCACTGTGGATGTGGTTGGTGATGGTGACCTTGGCCCTCCCGACCCGGGACCCCCAACAGATGCGAACCCAGTGGGAACCGTGGCCTGCAACTTTGCCTTCTTTTAGACCCCCTCAGGTGGGACGTCCTCAAAGGACCTCGACCTCCTATCCAAGGGAGTTCGATCATGGGACTGGCCGGATCTGGGGGAAGCCTGATCATGCCCAGAGGCCGATTTTTACCCTGCCACCAGCTTGCTGTAGTGGTCCTTCTTGTTCTTTTTTCAAAAAACCACAGCAGACATTGCATCCCTCCTCATCATGGTCCGGATGCAGGCCGTAAAGACAATTGTGGTGTGAATCCTCCACGAGAACGTTTCTTCGTCCACATTTTGCGCAGAGCTTGAAGAGGCATCTCTTCATGGTGAAAAGGTGTGAAGTAGGCCCAAGCCTTGGCCTTCCGATGAAGATCCTCGATGAAGCTTGATCTTCACCAACAGCGGGTCCCCACTGCTGGTAGTCGACCTCCAGTCGAACAATAAATTCAAAAATCGGTCCGAAAACATTACATTTGTACAAAAAAATTAAATATTTAGAAAAAAGCTCAGAGAGCACTAAGAGGACTCCCAACACTGAAGCGTGCAGTACAAATCTGAAGATGGCCACCAGGGGTGGAGCTTAGGGAGAGGACTGTCATTGTATGGGGCAGTATGACACAGAGGACAGTGATTGGTTTAGAGGCCTAATACAGTTTTAAAATGAAAGTCAAACTTTTGTTTTCTTTTACCGAGGATTCCCAGCCTAATGACAGGGAATATTCTTGAGCATGTGAATCCATGCCAGACCCCATGCCGGAGAACAAGACTTCTGTGGTCCTGCGAAATGAGCTTCATAAGTATGTGAAAACTTGGTTTACCTATATTGATTTTATTCAAACGACTTTCGAAACATACACTATAGATCTCCATTGATGAAATCCTTTATCTTCAATTGAAACTCAATCTTTTCAGACTGTGGGCCTGATCACGACCTCGGCGGTAACGCTAACGCTATTAGCGCGGGGGCTATTAGCGCGACCGCCATAGCCCCCGGCGCTAATAGCGCGGGATCACGAGTTGGGCGGACTTGGAAGTCCCCATTCCCCTTCGAGCCCATTCGGGAATGCCCCATTCCCCATTGGGCTCAATGGGGAAAATTCACGCTAATAGCGCGAATTTTCGGCGGATTTCCCCCCAGCCAAGCGCTGGGGCGAAATCCGCCAAAGCCCTGATTCGGCTGACCCTTAAATCCGGCGGTAATAGCGCTACCGCCGGATTTAAGGGTTACCGCCAAGGTCATGATCAGGCCCTGTATATGAAAGAAGCAATATATTATGACTTCATTTCTAAGAGAAAAGTTGACGCTTTTTTGGTTCATGAGAATAATTATCTTGGATATCGTCTAGCTTTACTCCCTGCATTTAAGAACTGTTAATTGTAAACTGATAAAAGGTAAACTGGAGACAGGCTCAGAGATTCCTAAGGACTTCCCCTTGAGTGAGAATGGGCGTGCACTATGCTGGCAATTATAATTATAAAACATTTAAAGTGTCTCCATGTAACAGTTTCGATAGTCATGATTTGATAAATAAATGAAAATAACATACACTGGCAGTAGTGGGCCTTGTTTAGGGTTTTTATTACCTAGTCTATTTGTGAAGAAAACACTCTCTGCAATTAAGAATTTTCCATCCCACAGTCACATAGGGCGGCCGCTGGGAAATCAGCCCAGACAGTTTGTCCCTGATGCTGGGCAAATACTCAAAAAGCAATGATTACCATGGTGCAGATAGCATAGGGTAAAATGTGAGGGTGTCAAAGCCCTCCATATAGAGTGGAGAATAACCGGTAAGGTGGAATACCAGTACCCATTCTCTGAAAGGGTCAAAGTTTCAACACCTACAATACTGCTAGAAACAGCAGGAGCCACTACACACCTATCCAATCGTTTTCTTCTTCCTGCCAGAATTTTGGTACCTATCTCTGTCAGGTGATCCTGGGTGTTTTCCAATACCCCAAAATGCCTCAAAGGGTAGGGTTGATGTAGAATCCTAAAAAACAAGAAAGGGATCTCCAACTAGAGAAACCCCTGTCCCCTGCACACCATATACATGAGTTGAACCAGTTGTAACTCCAATAAAGCAAAATTAAAACAAAAATTACATATATTGAAATAGTGGAAGATATAATACACTTCAGAAGAAGGTACAAGATAATCTTATAAATAGTTCTCAAGAAATGTCAACTCCAAAGTAATATAGATTGTGTCTAGATGTATTTAACGATAGCTCAATGCGTTCCGGGAGAAGACTCCCTTCACCAGGAAGCAATATGTCCAGCTATTATACAAAAAAGAGAAAATAATACCTCTAGGACAGGATGTCAATGGAATATCTTTGTACAAACATTACTAAAACATCAACATTTTTAAGTGTTCAAAATAAAGGTCAACTTAAAGTGTTCAACAATATACAGCATACAGAGAAATCTTATATGTTTATTGTGCTGAATAGTCTCTGGGAAAATCTTAGGATTAATCATGAAGTCATTTGTGAATGAAAATTGTAATAAATCAGGGAAGTACCTGACAAAATATCTCAAGTAAATTAATGCTGGAGCTGAGACTTCTTTGTTGGTAGTGAGTGCCAATGAAGAAATATCAAAATAATACTCTTAAAATAGTAACATAGAGATAACTGAGGTGAAGAGTACCTTCAATAAAATTCAGGTGAAGACTCCCAACTGTTGGTGCATATAGTTAATAAAGTATCAGGACAAATCTAAGGGGAAAACCAATCCAATAGAATATGAGGCCCAGGATTAAGTCAAGAGTTTGTAAGGTTGATGTGCTTAGGAGCTGACCGTTAACCGAGAGGATAGCTTAGTTGATGTGAACAACCTGCGCCCCGTGAAATACCTCAAAATATAATCTAAAATGGTCTCCATTCCGTGATAAGCAAGATGCTGTCATTAAAGCGAGAAAGCCATTGACATGATGACATCATCGCATCAATACCCATGCATGTAAACAAAAGTAAATATCTGTGCCAGAGCTATTGTCCAGAATAAAATGAAATAAAGGAAAGGAAAAGAAAACGGTTCTCAAATTAGTTAACAAGTGACCAATAAGTACATAAATCAAATAAGAATGTATGCAGCCATTAATTTATTTCTCTAAGATCAGTAGAGTAAAGAAACTGGTGGAAAAGTGTCTGAGGAAATAGAAATAGAGTAATCTATTAGGAAATGATATTGAAGGACATCAGAGAGGGAATACTCAGTGGAAACAAGTGATACTATATAACTCCCAAACCAATTCAAAAGTAATCACTCACAAAATAACATGTTGGCCTGTACTACAGAAGGCCCAAAGTATCTTAATTATTATCCAAATACAGCATTCAACGTAGACATAAGCTATCAAGAAGAGGTTATGACCATAGTCAATGATGCAAATGACATAATTAATTAGTCTAACAAATGTGAGGAAATACAGTCACATTGTAACATGGATTTCAGGTAGTATGACACATAAGTATTCAGGGTACATCAAGTTTATAGTAGGTTGCACAATATTCAACATAAAACAAAACAATGAAGATTAAACTCTTCATTTATTCCTTGAGCATCAATGTATCCAATCGATTTATCCAGAATTACTCTCGTTGTGACAATTTCCTAACTAGGTCTCCACCTCTTTGGAGACTTTGTACGACTTCCAGTACTATGAATCTCATCTGCAAGATGGTGTGAGATTTCTCTAAAAATTGACAGGTTAATGAGGATCTTATATTGCATGTTCTAATGATTGATTTGTGTACATTCCAACTTTCTCTTACTTTTTGGGTTGTTTGTCCCACATAGAGTAGGCCGCAAGGGCATTTTATTGCATAAATTACATTTTGAGTGTTGCCTACAGCATAATCTTTCAGTTTAATCGTTTTCGCCTGAATTGGGATGATGTATTGTATTGCCTCTTTGGACATTATAACAATGACTGCAATTGAGGCAGGGAAAGGTACCTGTTTTTGGTATTGACAGTGTGCTCTGAATAGTTTAGCCTTGACTAAAATGTCCCTCAAGTTGGAGCATCTCTTATAAGCCATTAGTGGTGGCTTTGAAAATAGTCTCCTAGTTTGAGTGTCAAAATGTCCTAATAGTTCTCACAATATGATAACTCTGGTTAGAATAGGTTGTGAAATATACCATCAGAGAATCTTGTACACTTTTTGCTTTTTTAGAAGTAGTGTTCTGTCAGTAGCTTGTGCTTTATTAGGTGCTATGTCTAATATCTCCCTAGGGTAACTCCTGACTGTGAATCTCTCAGTGATGTCATCACATCCCTTCTCAAATAGTGCTGGATCACTGATGAGCTGTTTCAATCTTAGGAGTTGTCTATACAGTAAGTTCATCCATAAGGATTTTGGATGAAAACTGTTATAGTCCAAGGTGTTATTCACATCTGTGCTTTTGCAGTAAATTGATGTGTGGAATATGTCATCAGCGAAGTGTATTTATACATCAAGAAAGTGTTACATAAGGGTACCTATTTCCATGGTACATTTTATTCTTGAATGTACACTATCCAAGAATTGTAGAAACAAGGCAAGTTACTTTTGAGTACCACTACATAGTCCAAAAATGTTGTCAATGTAACATTTCCACACAACAATTTTATCACACCAATGACGATTATTCAGCACATGCTGTGATTCAATATAGTGCATAAAGATGTTGGCATATGCCACGGTCATAGATGATACCATAGATATACCTGAAACTTGGATGTAAAATTTGGCATCATATGTGAACAATTGATGGACAAGAATAGCATGGATTAGTTCCATCCCAAAAAGTTTATTAGCAGCTAAAATGTCTTCTTTCAGTAAGATCTATTCAACCACTTCCAACCCTTCATTGTATGGTATTGAGGTGTAGAGGCTCTGTACATCCATGGTAAAAAGAATGATGTTAGTGGATGGAATCTGTAGAGTCTCTTTACAATTCAAAAAGTGGGTTGTATCTCTTAAATAAGTATTTGTGTTCTGTACAACAGGTTGTAAAAGGCGATCAAAATAGACTGCTATTGGGTCAAAGATGCTATTGGTGCCTGCTACAATGGGTCTAAACAGGGTATGATTAGTGTGTTTATGGATCTTAGGAAGAGCGTAGAATACTAGTGCAATAGGAAAACTGTTCATAAAATAGTTCCTAGTATGCATGGAAATGCATTCTTCAATGCGACCTACATCTAGCATATTTTTGATGAGATTGGATATTTCACAAGTGGGATCAGTATCAAGTCTTATGTAAGCAGATTTATGTTCAAGTAACATCATCCAACTTCTGTGGTAGAAATCAGTGTCCATAACTACGATTGCCCCATCTTTGTAAGCTGGTTTATATGTAAGAGCAGGATAATTCGCAAGATTATTAATGACAGAGAGCTGTGTTTTCCTCACGTTTGGTCTTGCAGTTTTACTACAGTTTATATGCAATAGATGATCGATCATCTTCGCTTCGAACAAATTAAGTGCCAAATTATTCACATGCGGATTAAATGTACTCTTAAGGCGTATCTCTAGATTGTCCATAGCAACAGATATAGCTGATTCAATAGGATTCATGTTGAATATTTTGCTTAGACGTTTAAAGAGACTAATCATGTAGAATCCTGACAGTTCATGTTAATAGAGCAATCCATTACTGGAAACCTGACTATTAAACTACATACGGAAGCTGTACACTGCAAATACATTTCTAAACATGGAATATGTACTGTTACAGTAATTGCAATTTTCTTTAAGTATGATTGTGCTGAATGCAGGTACATATTGTGTGCATTTACTAACAGTGCAACAGTGGCCCTGTTTACTTCATAATTATCATATTGTCACATTCTTCATTCCTTTTAAATCACCATTGGCTCTATCTAGGTAAACGTCTCTCCCTCCTGCAATTCCACCTTTTTCCAGGGCATTTCAAAATCATTGCACATTTTCTGTTTATCACTCCTTCGATAAATCACTGGACTGATTATTTCATCAACAATGCACTAAACATGTGTTTATGAATTGATATTTTTGATACACCCACCGAAAATATTTTTCTAAAGAAATTACTGTGGCAGGATAAGTGCAAACCTTATTTAGTGGGTATTTCCATTTGCAGTTTTGAGTGTGTTGGGCGCAGGACTGTCAGACAAAAAGTCACAGTTCAGGGATGACACCCTTCAAATTACTGTTATGACTAAAACAATTGAGCAAAGAGGAAAGCCTTTCACAGAGAGTTTCTGAATCTGAATCATTGGGCGTCATTACAAGATTGCCGGTCCTCATTACAAGTGTGTTGTGCTCGCGGGTGCCTTTCTGCCCGCCAGGTCGGACCTGTTGATGCACCGGCACCGTTATAAACGGTGCCGGTGCATCCAACCTCCCCATTCCCATTGAGCCCTATCAGGCTCAAATGGGAATAGGGAGTAATGATTCCAGCCCCTGGCAATGGGGACAAACAAGGTCCGCCAAGGTCGGAATGGCCCTGTACGTCACTCATTCCCAGGGGCCGGAAAAATGCAACTCTGGTGGCAGCCATGCCTGTACCAACACGGTTGTAATGAGGCCCATTGCATTTTGTTCGCTAACCACGGCTAGGGCTAAAAGCGCTAACATTGCTTGCTCCAAAGACCTAGAGACCTAGGCTTTTCTGCATGAGATACAGAATGGGCTCTACGGGTAAGTAAACAGGTCTTGGCTATTCGCTGAAATATTTAGGAAAAAGCTCAGAGAACACTAAGATGACTCCCAGCATTGAAGCGTGCAGTACAAATATGAAGATGGCCACCAGGGGTGGAGCTTAGGGAGAGGACTGTCATTGTATGGGGCAGTATGACACAGAGGACAGTGATTGGTTTAGAGGCCAAATACAGTTTTAAAGTGAAAGTGAAACTTTTGTTTTCTCTTACCGAGGATTCCCAGCCTGATGACAGGGAATATTCTTGAGCATGTGAACCCATGCCAGACCCCATGCGGGAGAACAAGACTTCTGTGGTCCTGCGAAATGAGCTTCATAAGTATGTGAAAACTTGGTTTACCTATATTGATTTTATTCAAGCAAACAACTTTCGAAACATACACTATAGATCTCCATTGATGAAATCCTTTATCTTCAATTGAAGCTCGATCTTTTCAGACTGCATATGAATGAAGCAATATATTATGACTTCATTTCTAAGAGAAAAGTTGACGCTTTTTTTGGTTCATGAGAATAATTATCCTGGATATCATCTAGCTTTACTCCCTGCATTTAAGAACTGTTAATTGTAAACTGATAAAAGGTAAATTGGAGACAGGCTCAGAGATCCCTAAGGACTCCCCCTTGAGTGAGAATGGGCGTGCACTATGCTGGCAATTATAATTATAAAACATATAAAGTGTCTCCATGTAACAGTTTCGATAGTCATGATTTGATAAATAAATGATAATAACATACACTGGCAGTAGTGGGCCTTGTTTAGGGTTTTTATTACCTAGTCTATTTGTGAAGAAAACACTCTCTGCAATTAAGAATTTTCCATCCCACAGTCACATAGTGCGGCCGCTGGGAAATCAGCCCAGACAGTTTGTCCCTGAGGGTGAGCAAATACTCAAAAAGCAATGATTACCACGGTGCAGATAGCATAGGGTAAAAGGTGAGGGTGTCAAAGCTCTCCATATAGAGTGGAGAATAACCAGTAAGGTGGAATACCAGTACCCATTCTCTGAAAGGGTCAAAGTTTCAACACCTACAGTACTGCTAGAAACAGCAGGAGCCACCACACACCTATCCAATCGTTTTCTTCTTCCTGCCAAAATTATGGTACCTACCTCTGTCAGGTGATCCTGGGTATCTTCCAATACCCCAAAATGCCTCAAAGGGTAGGGTTGATGTAGAATCCTAAAAAACAAGAAAGGGATCTCCAACTAGAGAAACCCCTGTTCCCTGCACACCATATACATGGGTTGAACCAGTTGTAACCCCAATAAAGCAAAATTAAAACAAAACTTACATATATTTAAATAGTGGAAGATATAATACATTTCAGAAGAAGGTACAAGATAATCTTATAAATAGTTCTCAAGAAATGTCAACTCCAAAGTAATATAGATTGTGTCTAGATTTATTTAACGATAGCTCGATGCGTTCTGGGAGAAGACTCCCTTCATTAGGAGCAATATGTCCAGCTATTATGCAAAAAAAGAGAAAATAATATCTCTAGGACAGGATGTCAATGGAATATCTTTGTACAAACATTACTAAAATATCAACATTTTTAAGTGTTCAAAATAAAGGTCAACTTAAAGTGTTCAACAATATACAGCACACAGAGAAATCTTAAAAATATGTTTATTGTGCTGAATAGTCTATGGGAAAATCTTGTGATTAATCATGAAGTCATTTGTGAATAACATTGTAATAAATCAGGGAAGTACCTGACAAAATATCTCAAGTCAATTAATGCTGAAGTTGAGACTTCTTTGTTTGTAGTGAGTGCCAATGAAGAAATATCAAAAGAATACTCTTAAAATAGGAACATAGAGATAACTGAGGTGAAGAGTACCTTCAATAAAATTCAGTTGAAGACTCCCAACTGTTGGTGCATATAGTTAATAAAGTATCAGGACAATTATAAGGGGAAAACCAATCCAATAGAATATGAGGCCCAGGATTAAGTCGAGTTTGTAAAGTTGATGTGGCTAGGAGCTGACCGTTAACCGAGAGGATAGCTTAGTTGATGTGAACAACCTGTGCCCCGTAAAATACCTCAAAATATAATCTAAAATGGCCTGCATTCCGTGATAAGCAAGATGCTGTCATTAAAGCGAGAAAGCCATTGACATGATGACAGCATCGCATCAATACCCATGCATGTAAACAAAAGTAAATATCTGTGCCAGAGCTATTGTCCAGAATAAAATGAAATAAAGGAAAGGCAAAGAAAACGGTTCTCAAATTAGTTAACAAGTGACCAATAAGTACAAAAATCAAATAAGAATGTATGCAGCCATTGATTTATTTCTCTAAGATCAGTAAAGAAACTGGTGGAAAAGTGTCTGAGGAAATAGAAATAGAGTGATCTATTAGGAAATGATATTGAAGGACATCAGAGAGGGAATACTCAGTGGAAACAAGTGATACTATATAACTCCCAAACCAATTCAAAAGTAATCACTCACAAAATAACATGTTGGCCTGTACTACAGAAGGCCCAAAGTATCTTAATTATTATCCAAATACAGCATTCAACTTAGACGTTAGCTGTCAAGAAGAGGTTATGACCATAGTCAATGATGCAAAGGACATACTTAATTTGTCTAACAAATGTGAGGAAATACAGTCACATTGTAACATGGATTTCAGGCAGTACAACACATAAGTATTCAGGGTACATCAAGTTTATAGTAGGTAGCAAAATAATAAACATAAGACAAAACAATGAAAATTAAACTCTTCCATTTATTCCTTGAGCATCAATGTATCCAATTGATTTATCCAGAATTACTCTTGTTGTGACAATTTCCTAACTAGGTCTCCACCTCTTTGGAGACTTTGTACGACTTCCAGTACTATGAATCTCATCTGCAAGATGGTGTGAGATTTCTCTAAAAAATGCCAGGTTAATGAGGATCTCATATTGCATGTTCTAATGATTGATTTGTGTACAATCCAACTTTCTCTTACTTTTTGGGTAGTTTGTCCCACATAGAGTAGGCCGCAAGGGCAGTTTATTGCATAAATGACATTGTGAGTGTTGCCTATAGCATAATCTTTCAGTTTAATCGTTTTTGCCTGAATGGGGATGATGTATTGTATTGCCTCTTTGGACATTATTACAATGACTGCAATTGAGGCAGGGAAAGGTACCTGTTTTTGGTATTGACAGCGTGCTCTGAATAGTTTAGCCTTGACTAAAATGTCCCTCAAGTTGAGACATCTCTTATAAGCCATTAGTGGTGGCTTTGAAAATAGTCTCCTAGTTTGAGTGTCAAAATGTCCTAATATTTCTCACAATCTGATAACTATGGTTAGAATAGGTTGTGAAATATACCAACAGAGAATCTTGTACACTTTTTGCTTTGTATAGAAGTAGTGTTCTGTCAGTAGTTTATGCTTTATTAGATGCTACGTCTAATATCTCCCTATGGTAACTCCTGACTGTGAATCTCTCAGTGATGTCATCACATCCCTTCTCAAATAGTGCTGGATCACTGATGATCTGTTTCAATCTTAGGAGTTGGCTATACAGTAAATGCATCCATAAGGATTTTGGATGAAAACTGTTATAGTCCAAGCTGTTATTCATATCTGTGCTTTTGCAGTAAATTGATGTGTGGAATATGTCATCAGCGAAGTGTATTTATACATCAAGAAAGTGTTACATAGGAGTACCTATTTCCATGGTACATTTTATTCTTGAATGTACACTATCCAAGAATTGTAGAAACAAGGCAAGTTACTTTTGAGTACCACTACATAGTCCAAAAATGTTGTCAATGTAACATTTCCACACAACAATTTTATCACACCAATGACGATTATTCAGCACATGCTGTGATTCAATGTAGTCCATAAAGATGTTGGCATATGCCACGGTCATAGATGATACCATAGATATACCTGAAACTTGGATGTAAAATTTGCCATCATATGTGAACAATTGATGGACAAGAATAGCATGGATTAGTTCCATCCCAAAATGTTTATTAGCAGCAAAAATATCTTCTTTCAGTAAGATCTATTCAACTGCTTCCAACTCTTCATTGTATGGTATTGAGGTGTAGAGGCTCTGTACATCCATGGTAAAAAGAATGATGTTAGTGAATGGAATCTGTAGAGTCTCTTTACAGTTCAAAAAGTGGGTTGTATCTCTTAAATAAGTACTTGTGTTCTGTACAACAGGTTGTAAAAGGTGATCAAAATAGACTGCTATTGGGTCAAAGAAGCTATTGGTGCCTGCTACAATGGGTCTAAACAGGGTATGAGCAGTGTGTTTATGGATCTTAGGAAGAGCGTAGAATACTAGTGTAATAGGAAAACTGTTCATAAAATAGTTCCTAGTATGCATGGAAATGCATTCTTCAATGTGACCTACATCTAGCATATTTTTGATGAGATTGGATATTTCACAAGTGGGATCAGTATCAAGTCTTATGTAAGCAGATTTATGTTCAAGTAACGTCATCCAACTTCTGTGGTAGAAATCAGTGTCCATAACTAAGATTGCCCCATCTTTGTAAGCTGGTTTATATGTAAGGGCAGGATAATTCGCAAGATTATTAATGACAGAGAGCTGTGTTTTCCTCACATTTGGTCTTGCAGTTTTCCTACAGTTTATATGCAATAGATGATTGATCATCTTCGCTTCAAACAAATTAAGTCCCTAATTATTCACATGCCGATTAAATGTACTCTTAAGGAGTATCTCTAGATTGTCCATAGCAACAGATACATCTGATTCAATAGGATTCATATTCAATATCAGCTGTAAACGCATTTTGCGCAGAAGTTTAAAGAGACTAATCATGTAGAATCCTGACAGTTCATGTTAATAGAGCGATCCATTACTGGAAACCTGACTATTAAACTACATACGGAAGCTGTACACTGCAAATACATTTCTAAACATGGCATATGTATTGTTACAGTAATTACAATTTTCTTTAAGTATGATTGTGCTGAATGCAGGTACATATTGTGTGCATTCACTAACAGTGCAACAGTGGCCCTGTTTACTTCATAATTATCATATTGTCACATTCTTCATTCCTTTTAAATCACCATTTGCTCTATCTAGGTAAACGTCTCTCCCTCCTGCAATTCCACCTTTTTCCAGGGCATTTCAAAATCATTGCACATTTTCTCTTTATCAATCCTTTGATAAATCACTGGACTGATTATTTCATCAACAATGCACTAAACATGTGTTTATGAATTGATATTTTTGATACACCCACCGATGTAAAGCGTTAAAAGCTTGATAAAATATTTTACTAAAGAAATTACTGTGGCAGGATAAGTGCAAACCTTATTTAGTGGGTGTTTCCATTTGCAGTTTTGAGTGGGTTGGGTGCAGGAGTGTCAGACAAAAAGTCCCAGTTCAGGGATGACACCCTTTATATCACTGCTATGACTAAAACAATTGAGCAAAGAGGAAAGCCTTTCACAGAGAGGTTCTGAATCTGAATCACTGGGCGTCATTACAAGATTGCCGGTCCTCATTACAAGTGTGTGGTGCTCGCGGGTGCCTTTCTGCCCGCCAGGTCGGACCTGGCGGGCAGCAAGGAACAGCATGTCGGATGCACCGGCACCGTTATAAACCGTTATAAACGGTGCCGGTGCATCCAACCTCCCCATTTCCATTGAGCCCTATCAGGTTCAAATGGGAATAGGGAGTAATGGATTCCAGCCCCTGGCAATGGGGAGAAACAAGGTCCGCCAAGGTCGGAATGGCCCTGAACGTCACCCATTCCTATGGGCCGGAAAAAACGCAACTCTGGCGGCAGCCGTGCCTGTACCGCCAGGGTTATAATGAGGCCCATTGTATTTTGTTCCCTAACCACAGCTAGGGCTAAAAGTGCTAACATTGCTTGCTCCAAAGACCTAGAGATCTAGGCTTTTCTCCATGAGATACAGAAAGGGCTCTACGGGTAAGTAAACAGGTCTTAGCTATTCTCTGCTGAACTTAAATATACAAAGTTTAGCTGCTTTCTGGAGTGAGCCAACAAAATAATCCCAGTCATTATCATCATGTAATGGTTCTCGTAAGGCAAAGAGATCCTCATAATATCATAATCTTCATCATCCCATTGAGGGTCAGTGTCATCATCATTATCACTATCCCATCTGTCTATGTACTCCTTCTTTAGGGAATGGTGCTTTTGTCTTTATTTAACTGTTGCAGCAACAAAGGCACGTCACCTGCCCCCCGCCCCTCCATGAGCATGTTTGAAACTTCAAGTTGTTTAGCCAATGCCAATCAAATATTTTCATCAGTACCAAACCTCCCACCAGCAGCGATGGATACTTAAGTAAAAATTGTGAGAATTCTGGAGAAAGAAGGGAGTAGGGGAGAGAAAGTGACGGGGCAGCTTTTATGGGTTCTTCATTGATACGTATGTCAACCAAACCTGCAGCAACTATGGTGAAGATAACATGGCTTCTAAGTATTTTATAAGGAGTGAACAGTTGTGGGGTATTGAATCAATTACAGAGCAGGGGTAAGCAACCAATGGCTCTCTGTATGCTTTGGCCTATGACTCCCACAATACTGCACCAAAGACAGACTTGTGTGCCATTTATCAAAAAAACCCAATAAATGCTCCTTGATAGCTCAAGCATTCATTTCTCTTTAATCCCTGCATGCACCCGTGTCATATGATCATCATATGATCAGACAGCAAGCAGTGGACATTTCTAAAGCCTTACTGTGTCCATCATTTGTACATCACACTACATTCAAAACTTGATGGAACTCATTGCTGCGCATCTACCTGTAGGCATCTGCAAACTTTGATAAAGAAGGTCAACTTTTAAGAAGACCTCACAAAGGAACATTTAACAGACAGAGTAAAAGCTGTACAAAAAACTAGGTTAAAGGAGATTCCTGTTTTCTGGAAAAGTAGCCAGTTTTCAGAGCTTCTGCTGTGACAAATGAAAATTAAAAACAGAAATGGTTCCTTTAATGGTGAGCGTTCTCAGCCTACATTAACTTGAGAAATTTAAAGGAGCTCTGCCACATTTTTCTGAGGACTTCTGAATTAGGATTTTTCTTAATTCTTGATTTGCTTGTCTATAAAGAAATCATGAAGAATACAATTTACAAATCTACGAGGTAGTGAGTAAATAGTCTATGTTTGCATGAAAACTATAGCTTTGCTGCACAGCTACTGTTACAGGAAGTTAACCTACCCAATGCAAATTAATGTACTTCCATGAATGATTCCCTGTAAGCAACATATATTTGTGTCTGCTGTAAGGAAGGCATGGTATCAACAGTAAGATAGATACAAGTGACCCCAGTTCAAGGGTGTTTATCGAACTTCAAACAAGGGTTGAAAAATGCCTATCTAATCCTAAATCTACAGATGGGAGCAAGCTACGACCATCAAATAATAATAACTAAGTCCTAGTGGTGTCTGGTCAAAATAAAAGGGCCTATATTAATAAACCTATTGCCAATCCTTACCTCTAAATACAAATAGTGTGGGAAACATTGTTACAAAAAGAAAGAGGTGTGCACAAAATATGTCAGTATGTTGAGGAAGTTGGCATCCCTTCCCCACGTTTTCAACACGGGACAAGGCAGTTCACTCGAGCTTAGCACCGTCTCTGGCTTCGCTAGCACGAGGATACAGTTCAATCATTAGCATCAGGCCTTTCTGTGCCCAAGTCTCTTTGTCTTACACAGTCTCTTTCTTCAGAGGGCCTGATGCGACAAACAAAAAGTTATTTCCTCTTTCAGATTTCACAAGTACTCAATTTCTCACCATTCATCCCGGATCCCCCTCAGCCGGGCTCAGATCCTTTTAAACCAAAGTTCTTCACCTTGGATCCCCCTCATCCGGGCTCAGATCCTTTTTCACTATGTTCGGATGATATTCCTTCTCTTTTCAACATAATTAGTCTCCCTCCGCCGGGTTCGGACCAATTTCAAGTGTAAATTCTTAACGCAGGTTTTGTACCACAAAGTTCTTAGCTAATCTCCATCTCGGACCAACTTCATTTACTTTCTTTATATTCTTACTATCGAAGATTTTCGAATGTACCCAGGGTTTTGCTTGACACATTGCAGGACCACTTTGATTTTACAATTTATTTTCTTTAGAACATTTGCCACCTCTCAGTCGGATACCTAACAGAGACTTTCGCATGAGCCCCCACCAGGAGCCGGACCACTCTGTCTGCAGTATCATATCTTGGCTCCAAAGTTCAATTCCTCAGCTGTTTTATCATATTCGCGTCGCTTGCCACATAAGCTTGATACACTGCTCAATTCAGTTTTCACTGTACAATGTTGCCGCTTGCAACCTTGACTTCAACACAGACCGGTCTGATATCAGTCTCCCCAACTCACTGGCTGTGCTGACTTTACTGGCGCTGCTTTGTTGTAGGTGCCAAGGACAGTACCATGGTGGAAAATGATCCTCCCCGTCTTGACTATCGACGTGGGAGAGCCCCAGGTACCTCTGACACACCATGCAGGTTTCTCCAGCTTTGATTCCAGGTCTTATGTTTCTTAATCATCCAGGCTTGTGACAGTAACAGTCTCTCTCTGAAAAGGTCAAGGGCACTTCCCTTCTTATAACCCTCTTCAGTCTTGCCGTCTTTATCCTGGTATTAAACTGACATCTTAGAATTGCTGCTTCCTCCTGTGCTTTGCCTCGCTCAGAGTCTATTTTCGTGCTCCGCCTTTTATCCGTGTGGGGAAGTGTAATGGAAGTCAGGTGTGTGTAATGATCAGTAATTGCATGACTCTGCCTGACCACTGTATTGGGACATGTCAGATATACAGCTCGGGTGTTAGTCCGTTTTCTCTCACAGTGAGCTGTCTGTGAGAAAGTGTTTGTGCTGGAAAAGGGGTAGGGGGCTTGGTTCTTAAATATCCTACCTGATAGGATGGGGTAAAGGTGTTACAGGGAAGGGGATACCGCGTCTCGGCCTCCGGTGTCCCACTTCCACTCCCGAGGACCCCTCACCCACGTGATCCTCCCGCACTGGTCCACCCCAAGGAACTGGATCCAAAAGCGATGGCCGTGTCCTGGCCACCTGGATAACAGATCCCCGGGGACTAGCGTGTACACTGCTTACACCGCTTTGCCTACTGAATGCTCACCATCCAGTTATCCATTCCCCATTTCCCTCTTGACCTCCCTCTCCCTCCTTGTTAATCCTCTTCCCACCTGAACTTTTGATTTGCATGCTCTGAAATGACATTCTGTGAATGAGTACCTATCTGCTAAAAATATTGGCCTCACTGTGTGCATCTATGAAAAACAAATAATCTGGTTGGATTCTAGGGTGCTCCCTGTAGATGGGTCAGTATTTGAAGGTTTTAAACTGGGAGATATCTCCAAGCTGGAGAAAGGAGTAGGGGTTTGTATTGGTGCATTAATGTAACTAAAGAGGGAGTTGTTGTTTTCGCAGGAAAACACATGAAAGTGCTTTCACATTGTTAAAGAGGGAGTTGTTGTTTTCGCAGGAAAACACATGAAAGTGCTTTCACATTGTTACAAGGATGAATGTTTAGATACACATGCCAGCAGAAAAGTTGGGCATGAACAGGAAAAACAGTTTAGAAATGGACCAAATGGGTAAAGCTGATGATCATTCAAAGCTCCAAAGGGTCCAAAACAGTGCAGCTAGTCTCCTCCTAGTCTTTGGCCCCAGAGAGCACATCACACCGCCCTCTGTGTGCTCCACTGGCGACAGGCCACTTTCAAAGCTATGTGCATCACCCACGTGCCCTCCACAAGACAGGTCCAGATTACCTTCAACACATAAAATAGTATACCAACAAATTCAACAATACCTTGAACTTAACCACCTCCTAGGAGTCCGACAGTCAGGCTTCAGACCTCAGCACGGGACTGAGAGTGCGCTTATAGATCTTAAGGCACAGATAGATGAGCTGAGAGCTGAGGGCAAGACAGCACTCCTGTTACTTCTCGATCTCTCAGCTGCATTTGATCTAGTCAACCACGAGATCCTCTGCACACACCTACAGTCGGCAGCTCAATTCTCCCAGGAGGCAACTGAATGGATTCAGTCCTTCCTCAACAACCGCACTATGCTATTTTTTTCCCCTTCAGCAGCTGCTGACCCTATGCCCATTACCTGTGGTGTGCCACAAGGTCCTTGTGTCTCCCCCACCCTGTACAACATTTTTACAAAGCCCCTTTTCGATGATCTAGATGGCCTGGGTATCACCTACACAAAGTATGCTGATGATACCCAGATCCTCATCCCGCTGACGGGGGATTATGACAAGGATTTGGCCTTTGTAAATCGAGTGTACCTCATCATCCAGGCATGGATGGCTTCTCATGGTCTATGCCTGAATGATGACAAAACAGAACTCCTCATCCTAGGCACTGCACACAACCTCAATAAATTGGGTCAAAACTACTCATCTTTTGTCATTGACAATAATATCATCACCGTAGCCAAGGAGGTTAAAACCTTAGGATTCTATTTAGACTCAACGCTCACCTTCAAAAAACAAGTCAATGCCACGGCTTCCGCCACATCTTATACATGTAAACTCATTAGGGCAGCCAAACCGTTCCTCTCACCAAACAACTGCATCACTCTAGCTAGAGCATTGATCCTATCCAAGTTGGATTATTGCAACGCGCTCTACGTAGGCAGTAACGAATACATTACAAATAAAATTCAAACCCTACAAAACAATTCCTTAAGAGCAGCCCTAAGCCTGCCGACGAGAGCACATATCTCAGAGACGAGAAGATCGTATAATTGGCTTTCTACAAAAGATAAGATTTTCCTTAAATCGGTCTCTCTGACCCATAAATGCCTACACCAAGCGGCCCCTCAATATTTGATAATGAGATTCACCAGACCGACTTTTTGCCGCCCCTCTAGAAAAGCCGATTCAAACCTCCTCCTTGTCCCAAGATTTAAACGTACTATGTCTGGAGGGAATAGCTTTCCTGTCAAAGCAGCACAATTTTGGAACTCCCTACCACCATCTCTCAGGGAAGACCTTCCCTACCCACAATTCAGATCAAATACCATCCGTTGGATCAAGGAACATGACATCTAACGCTAAGACACCCAATCTCTTCCACTGCTGCGCCTATTGTAAATTTTGTATAAATTGTATATCCTCTCACCTCTATGCTTAGATATATCTATAACTTGTAAACTATGTATATTCACCTATAATTTTATACTCTGATGCATTGGTCCTAATGTTTGACGCTTCCAACATTGTAACCTAGTTGGATTCATTTACTGCGTGCTCTGTAACTTAAGTTGTACACTCCTCTTGCTGCTTTGCGCCCTGCTACCCACGGGTTAGGTGCGCTTTACAAATAATAAAAACAAACAAACAAACAAACGTACCCGTTACCAGCCCAATAGAAACCTGAGATCAGGCATCGCACTCCTCCTTCCCTACCCTCATAACGACAAGAATAGGGGGATCCTCCTGCTCCGTCCAAGCTCACACAATCTGGAACGCAATTCCCCTTAGCATCCGCTGCATAGAGGATCACCTTGCCTTCCGGAAGGCCCTCAAGACCTGGCTCTCCCAACGCACCAACCCCAGCAGCATCGAACCACTCATGAAATCAAAAAACTCCTGCAGACCACAAGACAGAATCTGCGCCACATCTACGAAACCAAGAAACCAGCCGGGACACACAAGTGCGTATCGCACTCCATGTAGATGGAGTGCGCCGCAGGCACGGCCACTCACCTGCATGTATCCGCTATCATACACTATTTAAGACACATCGCACAACACCTATGCCATAAGAATGCAGCTATGTCCCACAACAGAAATTCAGTCTAGCTGGACACATAATGAGTCTCCCGCACTCGCATACACTCCCGACTACCTCTGAGCACCCATCCACATGCCAGCTCGACATGGGTAGCTAACAGGGACTTGGGCACCCCTACCTACCTTCGTATTGGTTAAAATGCACACACGCATTCTAAACTCCTCTGTTGAATTTCCTACACTTTGGACTTCAGTCCCCAGAGGGTGTTCACCTACAGCGCTTTGAGGCCATACCAATGGGAAAAGGCACTATACAAATGACAAATTATATTACATTCCATCATTTATGAGTGGACCCTGGGGGTGTGGTTTAGCAAAAGACCAGACTCAGCAACCCTTCATGTGACCCTTACCTCTTTCCTCCTCGAGTACGCCACTGTCACCGCTGACTGGGCGGGGGGCGCCAGGTGCTGCTTCCTCGCGTGAGCGTTCATACCAGCCAAGGCGCCGTTGACGGAAGCGCTCGCGTGGCAACCCTACTCCATCACCAGGAGTGAAGGACTGTGACATGCGCGAGCTGAGCCTGCGGTTGTGCACATGCGCCTGGAGACGGTGTGGGTCAAGGGTGACAGCAGAGCTGCTGGCTCGGCGCAAGATGATGGGTGAGTTGGGGGCACTGAAGGGTCTGCCCTGCAAGCCTGTAAAAGGAATACAAAAAAATAAAAGATTAGATCTGGGGTAACGGGTGGCAGGTACATGGATGACATATGTACAACTGAGGCATAAAACATGAGTAGAAGAGGTGCAGAGAGAGCAGCATAAACTCCTTTTGCAGAAGGCACTGAACAGCACTGGCAGAGGAATGTAAACAGTGTCAGCACACAAACACTCATTTCTAACTCCACAGATGAAATGCCCCAAATTCCCTGTGCTTCTCGGTGCTAATGAGATGGCCAGGAAGTTGTCATTGCCAATACAAGAATTTGCACCGAGATGAAAATTAAAATAGGGTTGCACTGCAATTAGAGGCCCAGAGAAGAACAAGGGACATACTTTACAAGTAACATTGGTTCTGATGGATAAGATGTTTCCTCTGCAAATTTCCGACATCACAGGTGCCATCCTGAGAAGTTGGAAATGTTCAAATCAAGCCTGCACAGCACGCGCGGCACAGTGAAGGCACCTCACAATCTCGCAGCCGTAGCTGCCCGCGGGAACAGCTGGGCTCGCGATTGAAGGAAAGCCAGCAAGCAGAGCAGAAACAGAACACTGCAGCTGATGGGAGGGACCACCAGGAACCGGTGAGTGTAGGGGAAAGTCACTTGAAACCGGGGCACTCCTGGGAGGCTGTGTGAAAGCGAGGCAAATGTCGATTGCACAGAATAATATGCTCACAATGAAACAAACCCAAAGCCACAGGTTGGGAGAAAAGTGAAGCAGCAAAAGTGAACAATCACTAATAATTAACTGAATGAGCACTTTATGGGCAGAACTACGACCTGATGACAAATGAATGTAAAATTGACCATTTGAAAGCAATGTATGAAATAAGAGACTAAGGGGACCATTACGAGTTTGGAGGTAGCCATGGTGCTATTAGCTATTAGCACCTTGGCTGCCTCCAAACCCGTGACCGGGTCCGGGTAGTTGGAATGGGGACTTACCGGGTCATTCCATTCTGAAAACCATTCCTTATTCCCATTCGAGCCCCCATAGGGCTCAATGGGAATGGGGAAGGAGCTAATAACGGGCCCGCAAATAGCGTGCCCGTTATTAGCTCCATGGTCCCTTAACGGCTCCTGCTAAGGGAACTCGGAATGTGGCGGTAGGGGGTTAACGGCACCGGCATCCTTACCGGTGCCGTTAACCCCCTACCGCCGTACTCGTAATGACCCCCTAAGTGTGAAAGAGCCTAAGGAGCATGACAGACAGGTGGGGAAGAAATAAAACCACTGGAAATTGGACGATATGCATGAATACAGTGTGGCAGGGCCAAAGACTGGCAAAGGATATGTGACACACTGTGACAAAGCCAAAGGCTGACCAGGAGAAGCCAAGAGAGGGAGACACCTTCACTTAAAGCCAAGAGGCTGACAAGGAGAAGCCAAGTGAGTCTGAACATTCACACAGGGGGCAGATATAGAAGAACCTGTACTGAAGCAGGTTGAATGAGGGAACATGAGGGGAGATGTTTTACAATAGCCCATAATGGCCAGCAGAGATTTGGGTTGGTTCTCATAAGGAAAGGGGGGATACAATGTCTCGCCTGTGGATACCCACTTCCAAATCCCCAAGGGCCCTCCACCCAGGTGATCCTCCCTCACTTCTCCACCCCCAGGATCAGGATCCAAAAGCGATGGCCTTTCCTTGGCCACCTGAGAAGAGGATGTAGGGGGAGTAGGAGTGAGGATGCCCTCAGGTTTCTCACATTACCCATAGCTTTCACTAGAAATATTCCAATGGTTGGCTAACAAAAGAATTAATGAATCCCACTTTCAAATGTCTAATAAGCAAAACAGATTGGTTTTCCTGGGAAACCTCTTGCAGGATCACAGAGGGTGGTGAAGACACACAGGCCTGATCACAAGTTGGGTGGTATCCCAGATGGGATACCGGCCAACTTTATTAGCGTTAGCACCCACACGTCCGGTGGTATTACCGCTGGATCACGCGTTGGGCACTAACTGTAAGCCCCCATTCCCTATTGGGTTCATTGGACCCAATGGGGAATTTTCGGCGCAATCACTGTGTAGTAATACCACTGGCAGTAATTGCACCGAAATTGGGCAGTTTCTCTGCGTGTTTACCCCTAGCTCTGAGCTGGGAGTAAACACGCCAGCCTCCTGATAGAGCCAGCCCTTAAATGAGGCAGTAGCCCAGCAACCGCCACATTTAAGGGCTAACGCCCAACTCGTGATCAGGCCCACAGTCTTGACATCCCTCTTCATCTTCCTGCATTCACTGTGTCTTTCAAGACCTCTCCAAAGTGCTAGTCTTTTCAGGTTCTTTTTCTCAGGCTTTACCTCAGCCTCTCATTCCTCCAATTCGAAATTGATTTCCCACAACACTCCTTGCTGGGGTGGGTCTCTTAGCATTTGCTCTAAGTCTCTCCCAGACCTTGGGTTCCTTCAGCATTCACTTGAGGTCTCCCCAGAAACTGATTTTTTCATCATTCACTTAAGGTCTCTCCCTAACCTTGGGTTTCATCAGCATTCACTTGAGGTCTCTCCCAGATGTTGCATTTCTTCAGCATTCACTTGAGGTCTCGCCCAGACCTTGCGTTTCTTCAGCAATCACAACAGTGGGCCTCATTCCAAAGTTCGTGCTAGTCATGGCGCTATTAGCGCCATGACTAGCACCAATACTGGTACCGCCACCGACTTGGTGGTATGGGGACTTACCGGTCTATTCCGACCATTGCGGGACCGGTAAGTCCCCATTTGAAAAGCCATTCCCCATTCCCATTCGAGCCCCCATAAGGCTCAATGGGAAGGCGGCAATAACGGTACCGTAAATTACGGTACTGTTATTGACCCCGGTATACCTTTGCGGGTCCCGTCCTTAACGCCTGCTAAAACCAGGCGCTAAGGAAGGACCCGCAAAGGGACCTCGGAATAGGGCGCAAAGGGATTACCGGCATCGGTGTCATTACCGGTGCCCGATATCCCTTTGCGCCCAGCTTGTAATGAGGGCCATTGAGTATTTTTCCCTGCCTAATCCAGGAAACTTTTCAGGCAGCTCATATTATGGTACCCTTCTGCTGGGGGTGAAGACCTTCGCTTTCAGTCCTCCTTTGTCTCTGCTCATGGATTGCTTGGTAGGTCTTCCTTCCTTTCAGCAGCATACCCTCTAGTGGGTCAGTTTTGTGGTGTGGTCCTCTCTAGAGTAACTGCTGTAGGCTTTCAAAAACGTGTACTCCCTATTGCCATGGAGCGGTTTCCTCATGGATGTAGGGACAGACATGAAGCACATCAACTTCCCTCCAAACATCTTATCTTCCCTCTTTCTGTCCCTCACTTGTATAGTTCCTCAGGAGTTTTGGTACTTGTCTCAGCCTTGACGATTGTCTGAGGCAATTATAGCTTTGTTCCAGGACTTGGGATTTGCTCGTGGTTTGTGTTTCCCCTAACAAATACTGAAAACCTTCTACCTGACTCTCTTGGCATTGGCTAATTAGGTGATTTCCCTCACGTGTTTGATCCACATCTTTAAATAACTCACATAGCATCGTTGTCATCCTGGAATCCTTGCAGTGTGTGTGGAGGTGGTTGCTGTGTTCCACGGCTACAGAGTAATTACCTATGGTGTCTCGCTGTCTCTCAGAACAACAATGTGGACTGCAGCTGTCCTGGCCATTTAGTTGATGAGTTCAGGGACTTTTTTGTTCATGTTGCGTGCACTTCGCACTTTGGTTTCCATACACTCCGCTGGTCACGGTCACGCGGGCTGCATTTGCTCATTGCCTGCTAAGTGATTAGAATGGGGAACAGGTGAGGCAATACATTCCTGCTATGCTCCAGATATTGAAGAGTTATGGCACAGGGATGCATGAGAGTTTTGTATCAGAGGTTTTCCAGAAATCACTGATGATGTTTTCTTGAGTGTTTTTGAAGCAGTGCTCTGCGACAACCAGAGGATCTTCTCTGAAGAAATCCCAACACCTGGGACCAATCTGCCAAGAATCCTTGATGGTCTCCTTGTAGGGAGTAGGTTACCAACTCCAGAGATGCAAAGTTCCATACTTTTCCCACCCATTAATGTTCCATGGGAGGATCCTTTGATTTCCATTTTTGTGCCACCCCAAGCGCCCCTGCCATCATTAAAATTATGTACACTTTACGTTCTGCTCTAGTAGCTAACTCCACCATAGGTCCTCCTAGACCCAGCATTGCTGGTAAACCGTTGTTTCATCGACAGTCTTTTTTATGACTGTCTTTTTTATGAGTAAACAATTACGAAAACAGTCATCGAAATTTTTTTGGGGGGTGGAAAACGGCAGATAAGTGGTTGGGGGGTCAGGAATAGTTAAATATAGGCAGGGGAGTTTGCGGGGGAACCCCCCCAAAATAAATTGTTGATGACTTTTTCGTAATAGTGAACTCGTAAAAAAGGCAGTCGTAAAAATCACTGTGGATGAAACTACATAGAACCGCATTGCCATACCACTGTTGCCCCCTCCCTTCATTCCCAGGATCAGCGCTAGAGCCTTCCGTATTACCCTCTAGTATTCCTGAATGCAGGGGCAGTCCCACCAGATACGATTCCAGGTTCCCACCATACCATATTGCCTCCAGCATAAGTTGGACCCTGAAGGTTAAAATTTGTGAATTTTTTCAGGAGTTAGGTGTCATTGTAGCTTATGTTTTA
This sequence comes from Ambystoma mexicanum, assembly GCF_040938575.1. Taxonomy (NCBI): domain Eukaryota; kingdom Metazoa; phylum Chordata; class Amphibia; order Caudata; family Ambystomatidae; genus Ambystoma; species Ambystoma mexicanum. The sequence goes on along the minus strand of NC_090923.1, from coordinate 1,118,859,839 downwards.
CCCATATTTGCTGAATTTGCAAGGACCTCCTAAGCCTTTGTTGGCCCATAGTTTTTTCCATTCAGTATCTTCCATTACTTGGCCCGTTGCCCCTTCCCAAGATGCGATGTATCTCCTTTCCCCTGGTTCCTCCCCTTGTTTGGTGAGTGAATAGATGGCCCCCACTATATGTTTATCCCCTTAGTCTGTCATTAAAAATTCCTCTAAGAGGCCACCAAGGGGCGCGCGGATGACAGAAGCCTGAACGTGTGGTTCCCGAGCCAATGGTTCTTTTAGTGGATTGGGCCCCCATGCCTGACCCCCTGGAAACCCGAAACAGAGACCAGACGGTGACTTCACCTCCCAGGCATAATGGGACGAAACCTAGGTCGATTTGGCCCAGCGCAACCAAAGTTGAGACGGATCGAGGAGCGAAGCGCAGACACTGAGGACGGTCTCCGGGTTGAGAGATGAGCCGGCGAAGCGTGGATCAGAGGCGTCCCAAGGTGGTGTGTGGGCGCCCGAGGACCCCCCTCATCCCCCACCCATGGAGGATGACTGATAGAGTGGGCTTGACCCCCAATGGTGAACACAGTGCCCCGTACAAGTGAGGGAAGCGAAAGGTGGGCTGAGTGCCCCTCCCCCTGCCTGGAACAGAGGTCCGCAGAGACTGGAGAAGCAGATCAATGGCAGGGCTGTGAGGCCCCCTGGAACCGGCTAGGGGCGTGTGCCTGCCCGGTGTAGCAGACCTGGGGGGTTTGAGCTGGAGGAGCGCTGAGGCCCAGAACCCCTGGGTGAGTGCCAGACCCAGAGGGGATTGAGGAGGTGAAAGGTGGGCTGAGTGCTGCGGTGCCACTCCCCTCCTCCACCCGGTATAGAAGAATAGAGTGCAGTTCCTGACAATAGAGGACCGCAGTGACTGGGAAAGTGGACCAACAGCAGGGGAGTGAGGCCCCCTGGCACCGGCTAGAGGCATGTGCCCGCCCAATATAGCGGCCCTGGTGAGGAGCGGGTTAGAGAAGCACTGAGTCCCAGAACCCACGTGCAGAAGACCATCGACCCCCTTTGGCGTCGCTGCTGCAGTGTGCTAGAGAACTGATGGTGAGCTGGGCCTGGACGAAGGTGGCCAGTCGGAATATATGGGTGAGAGTGTCATGCCCCAACCAGAGGCCCAAATGTGAGCACCCCAGTGGCTTGGAGACTCTTCCTGGGATGGGGTCCCCGCCGAGACAATACAGTAAGGGGGCTGATAGACATTGACTGCCCCTGGCTCCTGGAGGACCGCTGAATGAAGATACAGTGGGGGTAAACCTACCAGGAGGGTACCGGATGGAGACCGGACCGGCCGGCGGGAGTGGACCCCACCCCGAACCCAGAGGAACTGTGGAGGGCACCTGCGTTGGAAGGCAGAGTAGCCACCCGCTCCCCAATGGACTGGTGAATCACAGTGGGGCGATTTGAATATGAACAAAGCGGGAACCCGAGAACCTGAGCCTGGCCCACACGCAAAATATGGCAAAGGGGGGTGGACCCGCGTCCATCAAAAAAAGACATCACCTCCATAATTGAAGAGATATGGGGGATGAGAGCTGACATAGGGGGGGAAACTGGACAAGATCAACGTGAGAATAGATAAGATGGGCGAGAGGCTACAGACGCTAGAAAACAGACCTCCCTCGACACGTTGGAAACCCAAATGGACATGCAGGTAGCGGAGCTGGTGTTAGGCAGAAACCTGTGCAGTTCCCTTAGGGACCACTGCAAAAGATTTAAGACTACAGGTGTTGGCAGTAAACCCACTTGGTAGCAGTCTGTACCACCCAGATTTACCTGGTAGCTGTGGCTGAGCAGTCAGACTTCCCTCAAGAAGAGTTAGGCAGTATGCAAAGTATACACAATAGGCACTCAGATACAACAATACAAGCAAACACTGACCAGAGCTTTGGTATCAAAGTATATAATTATTTATTTAAAAACACACTGTTGAAAACACTCCAGCACTCTTCTTGTAAAATATTCCAAACACAGTTACTATTATAATATATACACCCCTTTTTCCTTATCAGATAAGTCACTGTAAAACACCACTTATTTTCATACAGAGGTGAGCGCTTAACTAGATGGCACTCCAATAAGTTTGTGAGAAAGGGAGGGAAAAAGACAGAGGGCCTCATTACGACCCAGGTGGTAAGGGGTTTACGGCGGCGTAAACAGCGCCGACCCTTACCGCCTGATTCCGAGGTCTCTTAGCGCCATGGAGGATTTAACACCTGCTTTTAGCAGGTGTTAAAATCCATGGCGCTAAGGGACCTTGTCGTTAATTACGCCACCGTAATTTACGGTGGCGTAATTAACGCCTTCCCCACTCCCATTATGCCCTATGGGGCAAAAATGGGAATGGGGAAGGGTAAATGGGGATTGGGGACTTACCGCCCGCCAACCTCGGAATGGGGCGGTAAGTCCGCCAACCACCATGGCGTAAACATAGTTTACGCCATGGTGGTAAAGGTACGACCCAGGCGGTAAGTTACCGCCTGGGTCGTAATGAGGCCCAGAATATGGAAAGGTACACCACTCTAAGATTCAGGAACACTGTTAGCAAGGCAGAAGAGCAAAAGTCACTGGTGAGCCAAAGTCCAAAGGCTGGGCCCACTCTTAGAGAGAGCAGAGCACAAATGCACCCAAGATCACACAGTTACACTAGGCTTAGAAAATCTTGCAGAGGGTTCAAAAAGAGTTTAGAGAGGCTTACGAAAGTTTAGCCAGGGTGTCCCAGGCTAACCCAGGTTCGAAAGCCGGGGGCTAAATCTACCCCGTACAGTCGGTAGCAAGGGAAGCCAGGAGGGACACGGTACCTTAAGTGGGAAGGATCCTCCAGCGGTGGCAGTTGTTCCTGGTAGTGGGTGCAAGTTGCGTCGTCGTCCAGGGGAAGAGAAGATCTTGACTTGGAGGAAAGATGAAGGTCGTTGCACTACCAGGGCAGAAACCAGCCGCGGAGTTTTCCGGTTAAAGGTGGTACCTTTGTTTCGTGGTCGTGGTAAAACGTGGTATCCCGGTTGCCGGGGTGCTTGGCACAGGCAAGGCGGCCACGAGGTACGTCGGGAAGGCGAAAAGACGGTGAAACTGGTTATCCCCACCAGTCAAAGGAAGAAGACTCTCCGGCGGGAGATCTCCTCTGTCGTTGGGAAAAAGTGGTGAGACGGTCCAGCAGGGCTCCACCGGTAGTGGTGTCGTGGCAGGTCGGCTCAGCTTCTCCCTCGTCGGATTCTTAGGTCCTGTGGCGACTTCTGAAGTTCCAGTCCCCAAAGCCCTGCTTTTATGCAGCAAACCCCCATTCACTCAGCCTAGCTGTCACTCAAACATGCTAAGTGGTGAGCCGGCCGGCTCACCACTTGGGCCAATCAGGATGGAGTGCGACTTGAGTTGCCTAGGCAACTCAGTCCAGGGTGCCTAAATTCCCCTCCACCCCTCCTAAGTACCCCAGACAGAGTGGCACCACTTTGGAGGGCTTCTGTGGAGAAGCCCGCCAAAAAGTAGAACAAAGGGCTCGACTTGGGTTGGAGTCACAGAAGAGAACACCAACGCCATTTTAGAATCAAGTTTTGGCAAAAAATACCAACCGGAGAATTAATATTAATTAAATAAACCGGCGGTATGTTCGAGGTTACCGTAAATAATTAAATAAAGATAGTAGCCTAAAACAATGGGAAATCCCATAGGAAAATATTTGCGGTTGAATATAAAAAGTAGTATCCACTGCCACCAGCCAAAACTCGATCAGGGGGGACGTAGACGTGCCCCCTCGACTAACAGACCCTGGGGCAATCGAATTGCCCCAGCCAGTACGTCCACAATATGATGGTTTGTACTGGTTCTGTTCAGAATTTAAGACTAGTAAAGTCAATGGTGACTTTACATGCCCTGGGAGACAGTATTCAGTCCCAGGGTATAGAGTCTATTCTGGGGGGTCACTATGACACCCCTGTGTCACTTCACTGAGGGTGCTGTGTAACACACATCACAAAAACACATGAAGCCCTATGGAGTAAAAGACCCCATAGCCCATTAAACACTTCTAGATTCAAAGAAACACACTCAAATCATGTCCAAGAGTGAGGGTAAAAGAGTCTCACTCTTGGCAGGAGAAAAATATAAACCCCAAAAATCCAGCAAAGCTGCTGGGGGACTTACTAGGTTAGGAAATTCAGCCTAAACAGAGCATTCTCCCTAACAGCTGGAGAGGCGAGATACTGAAATCACCCTTAAAATGGACGATTTTGAAAATCGGGAGAGGAGGAACAACCCAAGATTTTCTGGGCTGCCGAGAAGGAGGTGGAGACCGAGAGAGACTTGAGGAGGGCCATCCGTGGTGTTGCGAAGCTCCTCTTTGGGGATGAGACCATTGACAAGCCGAAAATCGAAAGGGTGCACAGAGCAGGTGGGGCATCCAGGGGCCGAGGTCAGTGTTAACTCGTTTTCACAACTACCCTGATAAGTTGAAGATCCTAGAGCAGGTGAGATCAGTGGGAACGGTGACTATGGGTAATGCCAAAATTACGGTCTTCCAGGACTTGTCCACCCTAACCCTGGCGAAGAGGAGGTTGTGTGCCCCCCTCACGAAGTGGTTGAACGAGAAAGGAATCAGGTACAGATGGGGGTTCCCGTTTTCCATCGCCTTTGAAGTAGATGGATATGACAACAAACCAGTCACCGAAGAGGATATCCAGACAGTAACGGGAGAATTAACGGGTGAAGCAGGGGCCATTCCAGAGGATGGGCAAGCTGCAAAGGTGGACTGGCGATGGTGCCTAAAGAGGCCCAACAGACGTAAAGTGCCTGGATCCCACAGGTTTATGAAGCTAAATACCCGAGGGGTGCCCTGGGCTGAGAAGTGAATTACAGACAGGGCACCTGTCACTACCCTGGGCATGACAAACCGTTGCAAAAACCTGAGACTGCATTGTTTTGTTTTTTGTCTTGCTTCAGCCATGTTCGGGGGAGGTTGGAAGAAGGGGGAAGGGAGTTAGGTGGTATCTTGAGCTAGAAGGGGGCTCTTGAACTAGTGAGGTGTTTGGGGGGAACCAGAGGGGTTCGGTTCTTACTGGTGGTTCGATACTAGTCCAGTGATGTTAACTGGCTAGGAATGGACGCTTCGAGTGGAGGAAAGGTTGTTGGTGGGGGGGGGGGTTAGGGAAGGGTGGGGCAGCAGAGAAGGTTGAGGGTTGAGGGAACTTGTCATAGGTGAACAATCAAGGTCTGAGGAAGGGACTTGAGCAAAGTTGGATGGGTATGATGGGGAACTGGTGTAGGTGGTGCAAAGAAGATCATGGTAATGACGGATCTGGGTAGGAGGGGGAGGCGGATCACCTGAGAGTCTGCAAGCTTAAGTTAAGGGACTTAACTCACCCACAAAACGATCTTTGGTAGCCAAAGAGTTCAGGAGGGGGGAATGGATGTGCTTCTCATTCAAGAGACAAGGTTCTCCTGAGGGGAGAAAGGGATGGTGTCCTGTGGGCTTCTTGGACGAACCTATTGGTCCTCTGGAGACATTAGGAAAGGTGGGGTAGGCATCCTAATACACAAACGACCCAGGATGATCGAGGAGAAGGTGTGGAGGAGTGTGGATGGGAGAGCGCTGGATGTATCAGGGTTTATCAAGGGGGTGCGAATTACCTTTGCAATGATGTATGTCCCAAACTAGGGTCAGTTGAATTTGTGCGCCCAATGCTAGCGTAAATGCTGACGGAGGACACGGGGTGCATGATCATGGGGAGTGTGGGGGACCTCAACCTGCGGGCGGATATCACATTAGACAGGAAGGCCCAGAACCAGTCAGGGATGGAAGCCACTGGAGTGAGTGGCGAGGGGCTCCAGGAGGTGGTGGACTTTCATGAACTGCGGGATGTGTGGTGTTTCTTCCACCCACAGTTGAGGGGCTTTACCTTCTATTCACCACCATACGGGACATACACTCATATTGTTTTTTTGTACATAACAAGAAAGCTGTGACATTCGGCCTTGTGTTCCAGGATTCACCCAATATGTTGGTCAGATCACGACTTGGTTTCTATGGACCTATCATGGTGGGGTCTGCAGGCAGGAAACTCTATACAGAGGTGCAATGAGTCCCTTTGGAGGGATAGGGTGTTCAGGGAAGAGATTGAGGGGGCGATCAGGGAATATTTCACCCTGAATGATACTGGGGAGGTGGACCAGGGTACAGTGTGCGACGCAGCAAAGGTGACATGGAGGGCACTCCTGATTAGAGAAGGGGCTCGAAGGAAGAGAGAGAGGACGCTCTTGGAAAATGAACTACGAATAGAGATAGGGACTCTTGAAAGGCAAATACACAACTCGGAGACGGGTATGGAAGAATGAGTAGAGGAAGTGCAGGGGAAGAGGCTGGACTTGTGGCGCTTGGAGGAGAGCAAGATAGTTCCCCAGCTCCAATTCCTAAAACAAAAATATTATGAGAAAGGGGATAAGGCGGATGCACGCTTGGCGGCCCGCTTAAGGGGACAACGAGCGGAAAGATGGATCACTGAAGTGAGGGGCACGGAGGGGTTAATGGAGGGGACAGCGGAGGGGATGCTCAAGACCTTTGCCTCCTTCTATGAACAGTTGTATAAAGGGGGGATCCCCCTGAGAGGAGTAATTGGGGGCTTATCTTGGGGGGAATCCCCTCCCGATGCTGACAACTCAGGAGTCCACAGGGTTGGACGTCCCCATTAACAGCAAGGAGATACTAGAAGCAATCGGATCGGGGGGGTCACGGACGGGTAAGACCAAGGGTAGGACGGGTATACCCCGGGATTTTACAAAACATTCACAAATCTACTGGTTTCACAAATGGTGAAGTTAATTAACCACATCCTTCAGACCGGCCGGTACTAATTGTACTTAGATATGGAAAAATGGGGGAGTACGACTATCTCATGGTTTGGGCGACTTAAAATGAATTTTCTCCCGAGAATGTTTTATCTCTTTCAGAAGTCCTCTATATCCGTCCCAGAGTCAACATTTTGGGAAATAAAGGGGCACCTCGTTAGGTTATTATGGCAGGGAAAGAAGGCCAGGGTGGCATATGAGGTCTTGGTGCTGCCTAAGGCGAAAGGGGGAGTATGTTTCCCTGAGCTGCAACTTTACTTTCGAGCTGCTCAGCTCAGGATCGTAATCCTGCACCTCAGAGAGCAGGGGGACCTCCAGTGGGTGGCATTAGATAATTTCCATCTCCAACCGGCCACAGTGGGGGAACGTCTCTGGGCCCGAGGACCTGGATGCCGAGGAGGATTAGAGAAAATTCCATTCTGGGGGTCATATGGGAAATATGGAGAGCGTGCCCGGAAATGGTGGGGATAAGTCGTGGCCATCGCTGCAGAGTCATTTATGGGCCCAAGGGGTGAGAGACCACATTCTTAACCTCGATAGGTTCCAGAGTTGGTTTGAGGCAGGCCTAGCGCGCATTGGGCAGCTGTGGAGGCAGGGCCACTTCATTACAATAGTGGAACAGGAAGAAGCACTGGGGGTGAGGGATCTATCAGTGTTCTCCTACCTGCAACTGAAGGGAGTACTTACACAAGTTTGGAAGGATAAAATACAGAGGGCCCTCCCACCAGTGGAGAACATACTGGATTCACAAGTAGAAATGAAGGGGCTGATCTCCTCCCTGTATGGTGGGCTGGTGGAGGCGGGAAAGGGGAACACTGAGGGACTGCAGAAGAAATGGCAAAGGGATTTGGGGACATAGATGGATGAATCACTGTGGGGGAAAATGTGTCGTAAAGCATATAAGGTCTCCATTTCAGCCCAATATAAATTGCACGCCACAAACATGCTCCACAGGTGGCCGTATGACCCGGTCAGCCTTTCTAAAATGTGCCCGGGGGTGAGCCCTCTCTGTTGGCATGAGTGTGGGGCCAGGGGGCGGATTATTGGCATATGTGGTGGGGGTATGCGAAGGTCGGATGTTCTGGGATGAAGTGCTTGGGTGGATTAAAGACCTGGATGGAATATGCCGAATGCCGACACCACTCCTAGTGCTGTTTGGATTGAAATATGTTGACAGGGCATGTCTGGGTCTTTCCCATTTGGAGCATTTCCTGTTGTTGGCGGGGAGGGCATGCCTGGCTATGCACTGGAGGAGAGTATGCCTCCCTGGAAAAAAGGAGTGGGTGCTTACCGCTTAAAGCCATCTATCTAATGGAAAGGTTAACAGCTGCCATACATTTAGGGAACACGGACCTGGAAGTGGAATGGGATTCATTCAGGGCCAGGTACATGCCACCGTAGGGGCTGGAGGCAACTCAGGGGAATGGAAGGAAGGGTTGCGCTGAGCACCAGTGACAAGAGGAGGCCAAGGAGATCCCCCCGTGGTCCAAAGTGGGGAGGTTGATGCAGAACCGGGACTTGTGGAAATAAGTTTTGTCATAACGAATAAGGTTAGGCGAACTACACTGCCCAGAGATCTACTTGGGTCAAGTAAAACTGTTCTACCTATGCCAGGTGGGGGGTGGGGGTTGCAATGATACGGTATGAGGAGTACTGACCTTCAGTTGGGGTGCTATTTGAGATATACAGTGATGTGCCAGCCGCAATTCATTGTATAACATGTTGAAAATCAATAAAGTTAAAGTTTTTAAAAAAAATCTCGAAGGTGGTTAGGAATCGTGTCGCTGCTACCTTCAAGGATGGCTTCATTACCAATGTCTTATTTAACCTCTCACCTTCTTCCAACCCAAAGTCCACCTTACATTGGTGGAATGATATATATATATATATATATTTATTTATTCATTTATTTATTCATTTATATTGCGCTGGTAACTCGCAAGTCTCGGGCGCAGATACAAGAACACGGAAGACAAAACATAAATATGACAAGGCAACTCTATGTGGAGGGTCTAAGTGTTGGAGGTATCTAGGAACATAGAAATCAGTCGAAGAGATACGTTTTCACTAGTTTACAAAAACGTAAGTAATTTTGTTCTTTCCTTATGTTAGATGGTAAATTATTCCAGATACCTGCAGTGATGACTGGAAAGGATGTACCCAAACCCAGCTTGCATTTGTGGGAAGCTACTGCAATCCTATTTTGATCCATTGATCGTAGAATGCGGCTGGGAGCGTAAGTGTGAATTTTGGATTTCAGGTAGCCCGGGGCTTTCCCATGAATGCATCTATGAGCTATTGTGAGAGCCTTAAAATGGGTTCTGCTTGGTATTACCCAAATTGACCTTTAACAATTGACCTTTTGCACAATTGACCTAATTATAGTGGTCCTAATTGATCTTTTGCACAATTGACTTTTATATTATTTAAGTTATTTTATATATGTATTGGGTTAGTTTTGGATTATAAATGATATAAGGTGACTGGGTGGGGGTTTGCAGGGGGTTTTGGATTGGGTGGGGGGATTGCAGGGGGTTGCCCCTGCATATATGTCCTAATTGACCTTCTAAATTAGGTAAATTCTCCCAAGGTCAATTCTCCCGAGGTCAGTTGTCAAAAGGTCAATTAGTACACAACCTTCTGCTTTCCACTTTGAGCCAGTGTAGCTCCTTCCTCAAATTACTGATGTGGTCGGACTTTGATTTGCATTTGATAATCCTGACCACATTGTTTTCAATGATCTGATACACCTGTAAGCTTTTGGTTAGGATGGTTGTCCTGGCCACGGTAGAGCAATTGTTCTCAGAGAGGTATGGTCTGATGGATTTGTGTCTGAGCTTCGGCTCCTATGGATGCTTCCATCATCATACCTAGGGTTTTCACCTTCTCAAGCACTTTGATGTTTGTGTCTTCAATCTGAAAATGGATGTAGTCTGGAGGTAGAGAATTTCTGGCTTGAGTGGATCCAAAGACCGTCAGCTCAGTTTTCTTGCCATTCAGGCACATCCAATTGGAGTCCATCCATTGCGCAGTGGTATTGTATATTCTAAGTAAATTGTCATCTTTTTTGTGGTCCCCACTAAGTTCTAGCACTAGCTGCGTATCGTCTGTGTAATTAGTGAAAAACACATTTACTTGGTCTAATACGCAGCATAGAAATCTGATGCAAAGATTAAATAGTAGTGGTGACATGTTGGCTCCCTGAGGAACCCCACAAAGTATCTCTCTTTCCATGGAGAATTTGTCTCCCCAGTGCACTCGAGAAGTCCTGTTCTTTAGGAAGGACATTATCCAGGTCTTTGCTGCTGGTGAACAGTTAGCTGTTTTACCTAGTGCTACTTCAAGCAGATTGTGATCTAACAGATCAAATGCCGCACTGAGATCCAACAAGATGAGGAGGCCTGCCTTTCCCCTGTCCATGATGCTAAGCATCTTTGTCTGGAAATCCAGCATGGCTGATTCGGTGCTGTGTGCTGGTCTGAACCCTGACTGTTGTGGATGGAGTGAGTCAGAGGCATCAGTATGTGTTTGTAATTGTGCTGTAGCTACCTTGTCCATGATTTTCAATAGGAAGTTGCAGTTCGTGATAGGTCTAAGGTTGCTTGGGGCTCTAGGATCTAGGCATGGTTTTTTTACCAGGGGGTTACAGTGACCTTTTTTATGGCTTGTGGGACTAACTGGTCCCTAAAGGAGGTGTTGACGATTTTAGCCAGTGTAGGGGTGAAAATATCTGGGTATTCAAGTATTATTTTAGCTCGTAATATATTTTCCGCGCATGATGTCGGTTTCATAGAGGCAAGTGTTTTTTTCATCTCATCAGCGGTGATATTCGAGAAGTTGAAGGTTTGTATATTCTCAAGAGCCTTTTCTAAAGGCATTTTTATGTTGTTAGGTTTATTTAGTTGGGATTTTGTTATTTTGTCTCTAGCTTTTTCAATTTTCTCGAAAAATGCTTTTTGGGTGTTATCGCATTCCTGTTGCGAGGGTGTGAATGGTGACGAGATTGCCATAGGTTTGTCTATTGACTTCAAGTTATTAAATAGTTTGCTTGACACATTGTCTGCTGCTATAATTTGTTTGTTGAAGTACTGCTTTTTGGCTTCAATTATCTCTTTCTTATAATAGGTTTCCACAGTCTTTAATTTTTCTTTATTTTCTGCTGTGTTTTTTTTCTCCAAGCGTTTTCAAGTTTTCTTTTAGTTCCTTTTAGCAAGGACAGTTCCTTGGAGAACCATTCTTGCAATTTACTTTTGGTTCTGAGAGTTTTAATCTGGGGGGGAGCATTTTGGTCTACTAACTTTTTTAGATGGTCAAGAAGGTTGATCATCATGGTATCGCAGGAATCTTCCTCTTCGGCGATGGAAGTAAAATCCTTTCATACAGGATTCGAGTTGCTCTCTCTTGATGTTTTTGAAGTTTCTTTGAGTTAATTTTATAGGAGGGTAGGGTTTTTTTTACCTTGGAGGAGGGTGGAGAGACCTGAAAGGTAACACTAAAATGGTCTGACCAAATACATGGTTCCGTCTGATAGTCATGTGTCTCTAGGTTGTTGGTAATTACCCAGTCCAGTTGATGTCCTTTTTTCATTGTCGGTTCCCTATTGGTGACAAAGTAATTTATGTTTTGCAATTAACTTTCTAGGTTGATGGCATCTTTGTCTGCCTGATTGCCGTACTATCTATTGAAATCTCCGACCGCCAGTGTGGTGCATTTGGGCCTTTTAAGGAGATTGAGAAGATGGGTGACGTTCATTGAATTCAGGTGTAGAAGATGATGGTCTGTAAACCACTATCAGATCATCAGTCGATGAGTGTTTAAGATGAATCATTTCGCAAACATTGCATGAAGCTTTACCTAGGAAGAGGGCGATGGAGCTTCTTGCAATTACTGCTACTCCACCTCCTTTCCCGGTTTCTCTATTAGCGCAGTGAATTACGTATACATCAGGGACTGCAATGTCGTATGTCGGACCAATTGGATCCGAGAGCCATGTTTCCGTGATACAAAAAATGTCTATATTTTCCTCAATGATCCTGTCATGGATACATTGGGCATGTTTGTTCAGTAAGCGTGTATTGAGTAGGCAGATTTTTTGCTCAGTGGTATGTTTTGTTGTGATCAGTGTGGCGAGCGACTGAGTCACTTTTGGTCGGGTTTTTTGTGGTGTCTTTTAGTTGCAAGTTCCTCGTTGTTTCCATTATGGTTATCTTTTTTGTCAGTGACAAGTTGGGTTGCAATAATGGCTTTATTTAGGAGGTGGAGTTTGTGTTCCTCCAAGAGCAATTTGTCTAGAGGGAAAAGACCCATATTGGCGTGGGTCTTAGGTGTTTAGTGTCCAGGTATTTACTGGTAGCGTTTTCAGCACCGGACGCCGTGGACCGGCGCAAGACCGGCTTGGCCCTGAAGCGCCGGCGCTGAAGTGCCTGACGTTCCTCTAAGAGGAGCGCTGGTGCTTCTGTGTATTGAAGTCCCAGTAAGCCTACTAGCCAATAAGAATGGCTGAGGCCGTGATATATGATATTTTATTTATATCGCGCTCGTACACAAGTGTTTCAGAGCGCGACCAAGCAAAGGGAGGGGAACAAGGAGAACAAAAAAATAAAAACTACGATCTTACTAGGCCCAGAGACATTAAGAAAGTGAAAGTGCATGGAGACTGGGAACAGGGGGAAAGTGCGTGGAAGGGGGAGAAGTGGAAAGTGCAGAACAGAGGAGAGAAAAGAATAAATAATATGTGAAATAAATAAATAAAGGCAATGAAAAGGTCGTAGTGCAGCCAGCAAGTGGCAAGTACATGATTGGTCAGATAGGGTATATCTGATAAGAGCAGAAGAAAGGCGGGGGACTGTATGGGTACAGATACAGATCCCAATACAATGGGTGGCCCGGAGACAGTGCAAGAGGGAGGTAGGGTGCGCAGGTACTTGGGCCGAGGGACAGTCGGTGGCCAGGTGCACAGAATTATTTTATCTCTGCTCCCTCGAACATATCCCACATGTTATGGCAGCCTCCTTCCAGCCACACATCAAAACCTATTCCCCTATGCCCCGGTGTGAAGTTTGGATTGCCGAAGATTGGTGTCAATGGAGATGGGAATGTGGTGAGTATGGCCCGCCTTGTAAACTCATCCCAGGAATCCCCTACCACCGCCAGTATCTTACTGCAGTACATGTTGACTGGTCTATCTCCCTTCGGTTTCCATAATAACTCCTCTAGATTCTCCCCTACCACTGCTTTATCCATTTTCCTCCATAATGTATCCCTGTTGTCCTTCAACCAGTACCTCATAAGCTTTTTTTGTGCCGACATGAAGTAGACTTTAAAGTCCGGCTCCCCCATTCCACCATTGCTTCTAGGCATTATCATTACCCTTCTAGCTATTCTGGGTCTTTTATTATTCCATACGAATGTCCCCGTATATTTTTGAATGAGGCAGGGACCTGTGTTGGAAGAGACATAAAATAGTACAGTAGTTGTGGAAGGATAACCATCTTCAGCACATTGATTCTTCCTATCCAGGTTATTGTTAGGGGACCCCAGTCAATTAGTTTATTCTTTATTGTCTCTAGCAATGGCAAATAATTGGCTGAAAAAAGCGACTCCATTGTCTTTGTTAATTTAATTCCTAAATATGTTATGGTCTTCTCTACCCATCTATACAGAAGAGTCCCTTTGAGCTCCTCTTCTACCTCTCTCGGTATAGTCAGGTTCAGAATTTCTGATTTGTGAAATTTTCAAGTTAAGTTTTTATTGACAAATACATAACACATTTTAACTTGTAGCAACGTTGCTACCAAACCTTTAGTTGTACATAAAAGAATTTTCATTTATAAATCCCCAAACCACCCCCCACCCTCACACACTTCCTTTTTCCAATCCATGTTTCGACTCGTCCCTGTTGTTATGCAGTTAGTTCATCAATGTAGCTCTCTTGAAGCAAATTATTGTCCAGACCGCTCAAAAAGCAAAAGCCATGTCCAATTAATATTCGTTTTTTGTCTCATCCAACATATGTGTCAAGTACTCCATGCCGTATATGGCGCAGGTTTTCGTGGCCCATTCCTTTTCCAGGGGGGCCACCCTCCTCTTCCAGCACTGTGCTATACAGCATTTGCGGCCACCATCAGGGTACGTATCATGTGTCCCTCCCCCTCCCCTTCATTTTCTTCATCCTCTACTCCAAACAGTAACTTCAGGGGGACATTTCCCTTCGCCTCCCATCCTCCCACTCCAGCCACGTCAAAACTGACGGTCAGTATTGCTGAATATAGGAACACTCCCATCATGTATGGTAGTATGTACTTTGCAGCTGTTTTCATTTCCAACATTTTGACTCCGTCCCCAGGTACATTTACGCTAGTGTAGTCGGGGCATAGTGCCAGCGGCGAATGAGGATCCCTTTACTGCTCTACATATCCTGGCCCATATCTATCGAAGAAGTTCCGGCCCACGTCTGTCGCCCATCTGGTTCGCACTGTTAGTGTCCCTCTCACGTCACAACTCCTAAGCTCATCATATAGCCTAGTAATGTGCTCCTTAGTATCAGCGCTTTGCAGCAAAGTTTTGTCAAAGGGCGTAAGCTCCCACCTCAGATTATTTCCCCACCTGTGTTCCATCAGCACCTCCTTGAGTTGCAGGTAACGGAATATGGAGAGCTTGCCCACCTGCAGACATTCCTCCAGACGCTCTAAGGGTAAGCACTCCCTGCCTGCCCACATCTGCCCAGCCCAGGTCAGGCCTGCCTCGTACCAGGACTGAAACTGTCCCGGGTCAGCGATTCAGTCTTTCAGGGGGCAGGGGGATCCCACATGCAACTGAGCAGGGAGGGCCAGGATGATAGTCAGCGTGTGGCGTTACCTTCCTTCCATATGGCCCAGAACACCTCCCGTATGGGGTGTGTCAGCACTCGTTCAGGTATCTCTTTTGTGAGACCCACCCCACATCCACTCTCCCAACGTCACTGGCATCAATACACTGACCACTTCTTTCGCGCTCCGGGGTCCAGGTGATCTACCATTATTCCTAACTGCGCTGCTTTATAGTACGCTTCGATATCCGGGAAACCCACCCCTCCGTCCTCCTGCGATAGGAGTAGGGTGCTATTTTTTTTTTTTTAATTTCACACAATTTTATACAAACTTTTGAAATTTGAACAAAAAAAAAATCTCACACAATAATCACAATAAAATCTTATCCTTAAACAAAACATAAAATTTACCATTATATTTAATATCACAAAAAGTAGAAAAATGGACGAGGAAGAAGAGAATAACACAAGGAACTGTACTCTCGGTGCTAGTTCTGCGTTGCTTTAAAAAGAAAAACAGCAAAATGATTTCTTTCATTCTTCGACAGCGGGCGTTGACTCCATCATCTTTTCTAGCACATCCAGGAACCTCATTAATGCTAGCGAGAGTGATTTACACTCGCTATTATGCATTTGACCCCACCACTCTTTCATATTATAGGTCAGATATTTTTCCCGCTCTGTCCATAGGAATTTCTCACGCTGGTCCCTTAGATTATTACAGAAAAGGACTAGATGTTTTAAGTTTTCCTCTTCGGTTAGGCAGAACCTGCAGTTGTATTTTCAGGCTGAATCATTCGTCTATGTCTTAGAATTTCTTTTGTTTAAAAAATATTTAGAAGTAATTTCAGGAAGAGCCTTCTCAGGCTCTTACATGGTGCGATGATCATATAATTTGGAAGTGTATTACGTCTTTTGGCTTCAAATGGTGAATTTTTCATACATTGGTGGTTTGATCTCTGATCTCCAGTTTTAATCCAATCAAGTTCCAGCAACTTTTTCTTTTCTGCGTTTGGGTTATTCCACAGTGTTGTTTCATCTGTGTCCAACTGTTTTAGGATGTCTTTACACTGTTCCATCCATTCTGACCATGCATTTCTCCTTCGTGATTTCCGCTCAGTTAGCATATCAAAGGGTGGTAGCTTTGCTTCTTTGTTGGTCTTTCTAAATAATGCTAGCTTGTTCCAAATCACTGTAGCATTTAGTGTGGAGACCCCTACTTCGTATAATATACATGCAGTTGGACAGCTTTAAGGGACTTGCAGGATTCGCTTCCAGAAGGAACCCTAACATCTTGCCCAGATCTTTGCGTCACACCCAAAGATATTCTTTGCGCCATATGTTAATATAGGTGTCACCTTACTTTGGTAAAGCTTTCTTATTGGAACATAAGAAAATGTTCCAAATTTTTTGGGGAGAATTATTCCTTGTGATGTTAGATGTTTACAGTTGCTTAGGGGGTTCTTCTTCATTGGTTCATTGTTTATACTGGAATTAACCACTGTTCCTAGATATCGCATATAGGGGACTTTGTTCAGGTGCTATAAGCCACCCTTGGCCTTGTCCCTGCCCACAAAAAGTGCAGTAGGGCTCTACACACCATCCCAAAGTACGAGGTCGGAACTATGGTTGGCAGCATCTGGAAAAGGTACATAAACTTGGGGAGTTTCGTCATTTTGATGCAGTTGAGGCGCACCATCAAGGAAAGGTTCATTCTACCCCAACGTCGCAAATCGACCTGCATTTTGTCCCAAAGCAGGGTATAGTTTTCTACAAAGAGGTCCCCTGTGTCCCTAGTAACGTTAACCCCTAAGTGCCGGCACCCTTTCTGCTGCATCTGCAGGCCTAAGTCTCTGACATATCCCTTTGCGTATTGGCTCCACTCCCCCAGCGGAAATGCCACTGATGTAGCTATATTTAATTTAAATCCTGATAGTGCTCCATATTCTTCCAATGTCTGCAGGAGGCGGCGGATCGACACTTGTGGATTCGTAACATAGAGCAAGGCATTGTCAGCAAACAGGCTCATTTTGTAGCTCATAGCCTCTTCTTGTACCCCTGTAATACTGTCATCCCGTATCGCTAACGCCCATGGTTCCATGACCAGTGCATACAGCAGGGGTGAAAGGGGGCGTCCCTGTCTAGTACCCCTTTGCAGTCCCAGGCCCCTTGACAGCCCCCCATTAACCACTATTCTTGCCCTCGGCCCAGAGTATAGGGCCACGATCCAACCCAGCCATTTGGTTCCCATGCCATATTTGTTCCAGGACCCCCGTCATGAAGGCCCAGCTAACTCATCGAAGGCCTTCTCCGCATGGTGTGCCAAAATTAGGGCCCCTTTGCGTCGCACCTCGGGTGCCGCTATGATGTGTAAAGTTTTTCTCATACTGTCCGACACTTGCCTATTATGGACAAATCCCGCTTGATCTAGGTGAACCAATTTGGGGAGGTATGCTTCCAGTCTGGATGCCAGAATTTTCGCAAATATCTTGGCGTCCATGTTCAATAATGAGAGTTGATGATATGAGGAGACTGCTCCCTGTCTTTTCTTGGTTTGGGGATGACCACTATCAGTGCTTCCAGGAATGTGGGTGGTATATCTTCCGGTCCTCGATAGAATGAAATACTTGGGCTAGGGGTTCTGCCAGGAGTTCCTGAAATTGCTTATAAAAATCAGAGGTGTATCCATCCTTGTCTGGGGCTTTGCCCGGCTTAAACTGAGCTATCGCCTGCCGTATCTCATTTGCAGAGATATCCCTCTCTAGAACCCACCTCTCCTCTCCTGACAGCCGGGGTATAGGGAGACGATCCAGATACTCCTGCACCCTCGCGTCACCCTCGCTGTGGGGCCGTGCGTCGAGGTTTTCATTATATTCTACGAAGCACTCCTGCATATTGTCCCTTGATGTATGCACCTGACCTCTCCTCCCCACCTTTGCCTCCCATATACTATTTGCCAGGAGTGTCCCTACTCGATCCCCTGTCTCATAGTATCTTTGCTTTGTGTACCGTAGCCATTTGAGTACCATACCTATCAAGAGCGAGTGCAACTCTTGCCTTTTGTCCCTCATATCCCTCATATCCCTTAGGAGCCCCTCCCCGTTCGTCCCAGGTTTGCTAGGAGTGTCGGCATGCTCCACAGTTCTCCCCTTAGCCGCTGTTCTATCAACGCCCTCTCCCTTTTCTTCCGTTCCCCTTCCACTATTAAAAGGCCTCTGAGAGTGGCTTTCGCCACCTCCCACACATGCTTCGAGTGTGTTTCACCATTGTTGTTTGTATTGAAAAAGCAGCGAATTTCCCTTTCTATAAATTCCTTGAAGGTGGGGTTTCGCAAGAGACTGTCATTGCTGCATCACCTGGGTGTCCGCCTGTCTCCGCCTGTCTCTCCTTATATGCCACTCGACCACAATCATCTCGTGGTCTGACCACGTTACTGTCTCAACCATAGGGTGAGTGGTTAGGTCACTCTGTTCCTGTGGTGTCAGCAAGAGACCGGTTCTGGTGTATGATTGGTGCGGCGGGGAGAAGAGGGTATACCCCCCCGGCTCTGAATGGTACGTACTCCATATATCTGCCCAGAAATAGTGTTGCAGCAGCTGCGTGAAGTCTTTGCGGGTCCGACCCCTCGTGCTTCCCCTTTCCCCATGGGTGGACCACCAAACACGACTTCATGGTCCAGGATCATATCAAAGTCTCCCCCCACCACCATAGTCCCATCCTCCCAATCCTCAATTACTGCACACACCCTACTTAGGAATTTTACTTGATTCACATTTGGCGCATAGATTGAGGCTAAGGTGACCATTTCCCCCTTCAATTTACCTTTAACTGCCATGAATCTTGCCCCAAAACCCTTCTTACCACCTCCTTTAGGTGCCTGGTCTTTGCCAACACTATGCCCACCCCCTCCTTCTTTGACACTGCATGCAAGGCCCAGTACATTTGCCCCACTTCCGGTCCCTTTAGGGCACTCTCCTCCCCCTTAAGATAATGTGTCTCTTGAAGAAATAACACTGCCTGATTGGTTTTACGGATTGCATTTGCTGTGAGGGAGCTCTTATTCGAGGAATTAAGCCCTTTTACATTCAGTGTCGCTACCTTCAAATTAACCATAACCTTGCCTGGTGAAGTCTGTGCCTATCACCATTCCTTCTCCATGTAAGCTATGGTCCGAGCCTTTGGACATATGTTGCATGTGATCCCTCCTCCCACCACTTCCTCCTACCAACCTCCCCCTAATGTGAACTTCTCCCTCAGATATGGCCTGCAAAAAACAAGTCCGGCGTGGGTCTGATACCCAGCCACCCTGAGACCCCCAAACATTTCCGGGCTACCAGGACGGTGTGGGGTTCCCCACCCTGCCAGAATATGAACAAAACATTTTAATCACAACATTTCCCCCCTTCTCTTCCCGTGCTCAAAAAGATACACCAACCGGTGGGCAGAGCCCTATTTCATCCTTGTCCCTTGGGCTGCGATGATGGAGGTTTCCAGGACTTCCTTGTGCTCCTGTCTCTTCTGCAGCATTTCGGTTGGGCGAAAGCACTGTTAAAACGCTCCTGCAGCTTACGTTGGCCTTCGTGGTCTTTCAGCAGCACCCCCTTTTGCAGCTCTTGTAGAAGCAGGCTTGCTTCCTCTTCCTGTAGTAGTTCGTAATGTACCCTGTCGTAGTCGAAAGCCAGCGTGAAGGGGAATCGCCAACGGTACATAACTCCTCCCTCGCGAAGCCAGCAAGTGAGGGGTCTGCATTCCTCCTCTGCTCCAGGGTGTATGATGATCGGTCCTGAAAGATGGTTACAGAGGCTCCTTCCCATTATATTTCTCCAACTTCCCGTGGCTTTCTTTGTCACTGCAATAGCCACCACTGAGCGCGGTCCTCCCGCTGACCCAACGCCTCTGCGAACCCTATCAAAGCAGATCTCGCTTTCTGTCTCTCCTCTCAGCAGTTGTCTTATCAGGCGTTTTAGCTTTATTTCCAGGTCTCTTGGAGATTCGGTTTCTGTGCTGGGGAGCCCCATATCCGCAGGCTATTTAGTCTCTCCCTGCTTTCCACATCGTCGATCTTGGCCTTGGCCCCTCTCTCTCCCTCTGCACTCCAGCTCCTTGACCCTTGTTTCCATGGCCACGTCTGATATATCTGCCGACCTTTGATTGTTCTCCAGGGTCTCCACCCGATCCTCCATGTTTGAGATGCTATCCACAATGGCCCCCAGGGAGGTCTGCACCTCTGTCCTGAACGCTTTAAGTTCCAGCAGGATGGCCTGCACGTCTTGCTTTAAGGCCTCCATATCTCCTATCGCCATTTTGCATCTGTGCTTATGTAGTCCAGGGCTTATTGCTCTGAGGGCTATATTCCCTTCTCCGGGGCCTTCTTCTGCATGGGTGAGCTCCCTCCACGCTGGGTGCCGTCCGCTATCACCACCTTCCAACTGTCTTTCTCTCGCAACCCTATCGCCTCTCTGGGTCTTCTTTTTGGGGGCTCCCAGCTGCTACGTGCTCCCCCTACTTGTGTTCGCCACTACTGCCAGTGGGTCCATCCGCGGCACCACCCTTCGCTATGCCGTCTGTTTGGAACAGTCCAAACTGGGGTCTCTCCTCTCCCCTCCCAGCACGTCCTTTTCTTCTCCCTTGTCAGTCCTTCTGGCGATCTGTGTGTGCTGTGGGGCTCTGCTTCCCTGGCCTCTCCATTGAGCAGTCAGGTGCCCCCGTCTACCGATTTCCACTGTACTGTGGTCTGGCCCAGCGGGGGGCATGAGGAGGTAGGCCCGCACCTCCCAACCTTGTGTCTGCTGGTCTCCTCGTTCCAGGGCCCCTTCACACCTCCACGGTGTCCTGCCTTCCCTGTGTCCAGCGGCTCCCCGTGGGGTGCCTGCCTCCTCTAGGTAGCTCTGCAAAGGGCTCACCTGTTATCCACGTGCCTTTGCTGCTTCACTGCATCCTTGGATGCCTCAGCCGGGGGCCTCCTCCTTCTCTCCTGGCATGTTCTGTATCCTGCCCCCCCACTGGGGCACTCCCTCCAAGTGTTCACACACACCTTAGGGCTCTTCCTCTCTGGCCCCTCCAACAGGTGCCCAGGGGCTTCCTTCCCCCGCTCCTCCAGTTTGCTGTGGCGGGCCCAGGGGGGGTCAGGGGGGGAGGAAGGGGGTACTTGCGCCTCCTCACCCCGCACCCACCAGCCCTCACTGTCCCGGGGTTCCTATCCTCTTCACTGCCTCTTATCCACCGTATGAAGCTGCTCTACACTTGGAGCCCAATTCCTCCAGGAAAACCCAATGCGGCTACACATGGCGTCCGGGAACTTGCCGCTCCGTTACTCCAATCCTGCAGTGATTCGCTCAGTGTCCCTGCTCTCTCCGGGCCGATGGGCGCCTGATGCTTTCTCTCCACGGGTGCGGACACTGCCTGCGGTGCATTTCCCCCACCTCCAGGGGACGGTTAGCGCGCTTCTCCCTACATCTGCACGCCAGATCCTCCGGCTGTGGCTCTTCGATCTTCTCGTTGGGAGCGCAATTCCTCTTTCTAGGGTTGTTATGCTGTTGCTCTGCGCCTTTCTTTCAACGGGGCTACTCTCCGGTGGGTCATTTATTGGGGTTTCTGCCTCGTATTAAATGTTCATATCTGGCAGGGTTACGAACTCCTGGCTCACGCGCCCCTCTTGGACGGCACTCCCTAGCGGTCTCCCATGAACATTTATTTTTAACCCTGTGACTCTCCCGAACTGTAGCATCTCTCTCCCCATTGCTCTAAGAGAGGATTCCGGTAGAGTTAACGTTAGCAACATATCATCCACAAAGGCGTCAATCTTATGTTCCCTACCCCCAAATGGAATCCCCTCAATCTCCCCATTGGGTCTTATTGCCGCCAAAAGTGGCTCCAGATGAATTGCATAGAGCAAAGGCGGGAGGGTGCAGCTTACTTTAATGGGATCTGAGAGTTGGCCATTGATTGCTAGCCGTAGGGATAGATTCTGGTAGTTGGCTTTGATCACTGTAAGAAATATATCGCCAAAGCCCATTTGCTTCATTGCGAGGCACAGGAACCGCCAGTCTACCCTATCGAAGGCCTTTTCAGCGTCTAGGGCTACGAGGATGGCTGGGTTTTCTTTTGATTGACTTTTTCTATAAAATGGGTGATCCTCCTTGTATTGTCACTCATCTGTCTGCCCCTGATGAAGCCTGCTTGATCCGGTCTGATTATTCGTGGGAGAAATGGATATAAACGATTCACTAGGACCTTTGTGTACATCTTAAAGTCAACATGGAGTCGGGTCTTTGCCCTCCTTTGGCAGTAGGACTACTTTTGTCTCCTCCATGGTAGCCGTAATTTGTCCCCTTCTCCCAATGTCGTTCAGGAGGGGGACCAGTTATGGAATTAGTGTCTCCCTAAAGGATCTATAGAATTCTGCGGTGAACCCATCCAGGCCAGGAGATGTTAAGGGGCAGCAGAATTATGACCCTTCCGCACCGCGTCCATTGTGTCTTTTTCTAGGGCTTCTCCTTCCTGTTCACCTATTTCTACCAACTCACCTTTTCCTATATAGTCCAGTTAACTCTACTCAGATGGATTTACCGAGCTATATATGCTCGGATAGAACCTGGAAAATTCTCGGATGATGTCATTAGTATCCGTACTGGTATCCCCCCATCCCCCCTGTTCCACCCTTAGTTTTAGCATAGTTTTGGCCTTCTCTTCCCTTCTCAACATCCTAGCTAATAGCCAATCTGATTTGTTTGCTTTAATATAATATTTTTGTTTTAAGAACAGAAGGGATTCTTCTGCTGCTGTCTCCTGTATTATCTCCAATTGGCCTTTTATAGCTCTGTGTTCCTTTCTTGTTTCACCGCTCACTCCCTCTCCAATCCTGGCAAATTGCCTTCTTTAATTTTTTTTCCAGGTCTTTTTCAATGAGCCTCGATTCTCTGTCCTTACGGGCCTTGGTCGCAATGATTTCCCCCCTTATCGTAACCTTAAAGGTGTCCCACCTCGTCTGCAAGGAAGTGCCCTCAGGGTTGTTATCCCCAAAGCAGTTCCCCATTGCTTCCTTCAACTCTTTCTTTAGGGTTTCTTCCTTAAATAGAGATACTGGGTACCTCCATTTCCAGAGTCCTAACGTCCCTGCTCTGCTGGTGAGTTTTAGTGTCAGGGTGCATGGTCTGATAGGGTTATTGCCCCCACCTCTATAGCCACTACCCATCCCAGGAGTGCCCGGGATGACCACACAGTCTATTCTTGAAGATGATCGATGGCCATGTGAGAATAATGTAAACCTTTCCTTATCCCCTTCCTTTTTCCTCCAAATGTCCACTAATGCTAATCTCTCCACTTTCTCTACCAATTTTTTGAGGGTGCTCCCTGGGTTTTCGTGGTCCTATCCTTTTCTGGATCCCAAGCCATTTTTAAATCCCCAGTAAGAATTATGGGTCCCTGAGCAAGTCTCTCGAGTTTAACCAAGGATTTTTGTATGAAGTCATCTTGACCCGTGTTTGGTGCGTAAATGGTAGCTACCGTGTAGGCCTCTCCCTCCCCTTCAGGTTCACGGCTAAGTATCTCCCCAGGGCATCTCTTTCCGTATCGGTAACTGTGAAGTCCAGGTTATTCCTAAGAGCAACCAGCACTTCTTCTTATTCTTATCAGTGGATTGATACATTTGGCGAAAACCTTGCAATCTTAGTCTGTCTCTGTCCCGGGTCTGTACATAGGTCTCTTGTAATGTTATAATGTCTAGCCCCTCCCTCCGAATAAATCTTTCTAGTTTTTTCCTTTTCAGAGGGGAGTTTAGACCATTGATATTCAGGGATATAATACCCAGCTTGTTATGATTATCCATTGTCATAGGAGTAACCCCTGTAGTTGTACCTTCTCACCCGATCAAGTTCAGACTTCCTCCCCTCTCCCTTCCCACCAACTTCTGCTCCCCCTGTTACCCTCTTACCCTCTCCCTTCCGTCCCGCCCTTTACTGGGATGGCTTAACCAGCCTCTAGCCCCCCGCCTCCAAATCGCCCTCTCTGGAATTGACCCCCTACCTGACCCAGCTTGCTCCTCAGCAGGTTCTCCCCAACCCATTCTAGATTTCTCCCCCACCTCCCCCAGGCATGCTGCTGAACTCGCCCTTTCTACCTTCATTGTCTGTGTCCACAAATGTTGTCCTTTGACGGACATGACCTCCATTCCTGTTCTTCTCATAAGGCCGGACCTTTCAATGGAGGCTGATACCCCCCTTCTTGTTTCTCTTTGGTTTCACCGTTGACCATTCTCAACTCTTGAGTGAGGTCTGAGCTCTTGTCTGGGGGTGCCTTGAGTCTTGGTCCTCTTCCTCGATTCCCAGATTTCTTGCTCCTTCTTCGTAGGATGTGGTTCGATATTGCTTCCCTTGCCACTCAAACACCAAAACGAACGGGAACGTCCAACAATATCAGATGTCTTTATCTCGAAATAGCCCCAGGACCACCAACATTTTTTCTTCTTTTGGACACGGTTATCTGGGTTAGGTCTTGGAAAAGCAGTATTTTAGTCCCATTGTAAGTCATTTGTTTCGCACCCCTCACTGTTTGCAGGATCTGTTCCTTCGTTTTGAAGTCCTGCAGGGCTGCCAGGACATCCCTGGCACAGACAGTTCCTGGTGCCTTGAGAGCCAGAGCACACCCACCAGCGTTTCTATCCCACCCAGTATTAACAATTTATCAGACATACTCTAGTGAGTGTGGATAGCTCTGCAAGGTAAACACTCTGTTTTGACATGTTCCAGATTGCAATTCTCAAGATAAAATCTCTGCAGAGTTGAATCAGTCTTACATCCTCCTGCGGTCAATACATTGCATACCATTAGATTTGGCAGTAATCAAACCTGTAGTTACAGGGTTTAGAAGAGGGAGGAGTCAGGCATGAAATGCTATGCTTACAAATGTGATATATCAACTTTTCTAGTTGGATATAGGAACATCTAGGGCACAGTAACAAAAATACTAGAAGTATTTTGCATGCAGTAAAATGATAGGCCACAGAAACACCAAGCAATCAAGTTGACAATAGATAAGAAGCTTGGGGACTGGGGCATCCAGTCTGCCTATCTATACAGACAATCCCTGCTCTCTAGCTGTTTCCTTGCCAGTATGACACATTATCCCATGCAAGTAAGCCAAAAAACACCTGAAATGATGATGGCAGTGGGGATTGGGGTGGGACTTTCATAGCACACCTCATATTAACAGTAATGTGCACACATTTCAGCTGACCAGAGTGGACAAGTAAGATACTCATCATTCATGATGTGAAGCTTCTCACAGTTTGTATGCTACACGTACCCAGTGCTGTGCTTCCTGCGGTTCGCTGCAGAGTGGGGTATGAGGGAGCTGTGGTTATAAAAGGTGACCCCATTGTCCCTTCCGACCTCCCCCTTTTAACACCTCTACCTTCAGCGAAGGCAGAGTAGAGGCTGTGAGAGACTCCTTATAGTTTATCGGGAAGCAGTGGTTTCGAAGGTGCACTCAGGTCAGTGCAGGCAGCTTGCCACCCACATGTATACACTGAGTGAAGGTAGTGCAAGGCCTTGGCAGTACTACAGGCACTACTTGTACGCTCACTCCATAGGCGCGGCACTTTACAACAGCACTGAAAGCATTCCTCACAGTCCACAGCAGTACAAGTGCACAACATGCAGGATTACAATATTCCACCATAGATGGTGAAATGGGTGTGTCCCTGCATTCTGAGATATATAGTCACCCCCAGCTCTTTGCAAGGAAGCGTGTTCCATGCCTTCATTGTGCAGCAGAGTCACCAGATTTTCCGAGCTCCCCAGCTCAATGGCTGGGACACGTAGCCGTTCCCGGGCACCCTCCTTCCGTGGCTTAATCAGCTTCTTCATTTTGTCAGCAATCCAGTTGGTTTTCCTGCATGAAGAGAAGCAGTTTACACATTCACGAGAAATCAGGGATCACATGTAGTAAATAGCATTGAGAAATCAGATTTCATGAAGTCCACACACATTAAAGGAAAAAAATAAGCTACTTACCTCTAGCTGCAGTTCTCAGTGGTTGATATTTTCAGAGATTCACATGCTTACATTTTTCCCTGGAATCCCTGGTACACAGGGCTTTAAGTGGGCCAGGGATAGTGGGGACTGGACCCCGGCAGTCTCAGAGAATAGTGTTCGAGACGAGACCCTGCCAGGGCTTCCTAACGTCCCCTGGTATCCCCAGTCCACTATAACCCAAAGACTTTTTTCAAAACCTGAAGCTCTCGTGTATAAGAGAGCTATTCAGGCTTTAGAAAAAAAGAAATTCTAGCCTTTCTTCCTTTGTGTCGACTCCCTGCCAAGCAACCCTTTAAATGGAGATGCAGGAATCATCACCCTCATACCCCAGTGCAGGAGAGATGTTCGATGCAAAGGGGTGCCTGGCAGCGAGTGGGAGCTGCAAATAAGAGGCAACACTTGCCTGACCTGAATTCAGCCTACTAGGCTACGGCCTTTTGCAAAATCAAGCCAGGGTTTTATGGGGTCATGGCCAAAAAGAGGTGTGGCCTAACAGGCAGCATTCAAGTCAGGAAAGTGTTGGCTCTTAATTGCGGTGCTGCCCCCTGCAAGGGCACACCCCTATTCGGCCATGCCCCTACCCAGCTCCGTCCTCGCACTGATGTGGACCCTCTTTCCCCTGGCACTTTTCCACCTAGCCTCCCCTTAGCACTTGCCTAGTTCAAGGGCCCTCTTTCTCCCGCCCCTCCTCCCCAGCATTTGCATGCTCTCAACTCTTCCCTCCCCATTTTAGCATTAATGCATTCCGCTCTGACCGGCACACCCCCTATGTCGCCACTCCCCTGCACTTCTTGCTACTGCACTTGCATGATCCGAATGACACCTGGCCTAGTAGGAAGTTTTTTGATATTCTCCATCCCTGTTCAACTCTCCCCCCACCCTTTTGTCTTGTGGCACCTTGAAACACCATTTGCTGTACAGGTGCATTATATATACCCACTAAATAAATAAATGAATACATAAGCGCCCTGGCTCGATTTTGGATACCACTTAAAGCACTGTTGGTACACAATATTTGTTATAGCAATGCATTCCACACATACACAATAAATAAGGCTTTTAACTGACAGCCTATCCACCTCGTATTGGTCCTTTTTGCCTCAGCCAATTAGCTATGTCTAGGTAGATTTAGCTCAAGCCAAGGCAGCCATCTTCTGATTCTAAACTGCCAGTCTGTTGGCAGTGAATCCTCAGGACCACTCTGCACTTTTCAAGAAGGCAGGGTGGAAGAAGCCCCTAAACCCAAGAAGTATTTATTTAAATTAAAGACTGCAGTAAATGTGGAAGAAAAATGTTTTTTAAGGGATCCACATAATGAATGCATTTGCTGCCTGTGTTCCCATAAGGCAAAAGACTGAAATCTGTGAGCGTTTTCTCAGCAGACACTCCAGGACAGGAGACTCCTTGTGTTTTTGGAAGACTGCAGGGGTGCCACAACAGGGGGGGGAACTATTAGAACAGCCCCGGCCTCCCTGCACTCGACGTCTCAGAAAAGCAAACTCCTTTAAAAGGAAAGCTTCATCTATGGGGAGAGATGCACCTACTGATACAAAGTCAAAAAGCACCAACGGCCAGCACTTCTCTGAGCCCAGTGGGACTTGAAGAGGTAAACAAAAATGAAAATCAACTTCCAAAACATACTGAGAACACCCTTCATTAACGGCGTTGTCCACCGAATGCTTGACTGTGGAGGAACTAAGAAGCCTGCATCAACAATCCCATATGAATCGATAAAAAGTACCCAGCTGCAAAGCCAGTGTTACAGGTAAATAGCTGTTTTCAGATGTCTAATTCATAGATACAATGGCTTTGAAACTGTATTGTATTGGTTTCTGCACTGTGCTTAATGCCAAACATCTCCAGCTTATAAGCACCTGACCTGAAATCGCACCCATGTTGCACAACATCATCTTGTTCCCAAAGCGAGAGCCTTGGCTTTTAGCTACTCTCCCAGCCTTTGATAGAAATATATAGCAAGCAGTAACTTTCAGGGAACGTGAACATTTGATTTTGCCAAAGTGTGCACAATTTTATATTTGTTTGGTACTGGCTCTGAATGTTATGCAAGACGGCATCAGTTGTTGCTCCCTCCCCATTCATAATATTCGCTGGAAGGTTTGCAGGCAATTGTCTGCAGGCTAAGTGATTTTATTTTGAAATTTATAAAGAGCAAAACGTTCACCCATAAGGAGCATCTTGGCGTTGTGAGCGATGCCCAAGAAAATGAGCAGGTATCAAGTAGACAAAAAGCAATTATTAAATAAAAAACCAATACAATATATGTAAAGACAGGACAGGGGTGTCTGTGGTACTACCCACTATATGGTTGGGGAGGAGGCACAGAAGCACCTCAGCCAAAGCTATGAAAGGTTAGCAATGGATGAGCAACCAAGGCTGAGACTCAAGCGAGGTGATGCAGGCTGGTTCTTAGGTACAATGAATCAATCCCTCCACAATGGAATGTCCACACACAGTTTTGTGCTAACATTGTTATTTTATTGAATAGATTATGTTTAGATGAATATATACACCTAAATAAGACTCACTTTGTACTTTACTTCAACAGTTAATACAATATGTACAGTACTATGTGTGTGGTACCACAGAGTCTTAGCTTTAGCAATAATGCACCAATGGGTAGTTGTAATAAAATGCACCAAAATTACTAAGCACTGTTTAACTGCAAAACCACAAATGTCGAAATGCAAGCGAATTACTTTAGAACACTGGCAGAATACTTTTCAGGGTAAAATGCAAATTTGTGTGAAGATTCCTCCATCTGTGCAACTTGCAATGAAAATGTTAAGTTATACTTTGCTTTTATATTAAAGCCCAGTCCTTAAATGTTCAGTAATTGCCTGCTTTTCTCTTTACAGGTCCCAAAACCCCAAAGTACCTGGGAATCAACAGGGGAGCTGGGCCCAAGACGAATCTGAGACCCCTGGATGGACCCTGAGGGAGGAAGCCCATCTTCCTTGTCACAGTACCTTGGATGCCTTGGAAGGCGAAGTGGTGGAGTCTCTCAGCTTTACTCGACGATGCCCCTCAAACATGGACCCCCTCTGGAAGATGAAGTCACTGGGTTGTTGCTGTCGAGCAGGAGAAGGGAACGAAGCAATGTCGGAAAGGCAGCAATGATGGTCTGCCGAAGTGGTCTCCTTGGTGGGGTTGCTACGCCGACAAAGATGAAACTCACTGTGGACCTTGCAAAGGCGTGGGAGGTGAGTATGAGTCCTCTGGTTTTCGTTGATGACCTTCAGTGGCGATGGGTGCAGTGACAGAAATAAGTGTCGGCTTTTTTGGAATTCGCGGTTGGCCGCCATTCGGTTCTTCGCTGCTACAGCTGCAGCACGGACAAAAGTATGGCTTCTGGTAACTTGGACTCGAGCAAAGGACTTTTCTGTGGGCCACCACTAAGTTTGGACCATCGGGACTCGTTCTTCGGTTTGGAATGTCATGAAACCCCCCGGCAGGCACTTCTCTGCAGGCAGCGACACTGGACATCTTCAGCCATGGCAAATTAGACAGGTGTCATGTCTGCAGTGCCACTTGAACATATCGGGTGGAACTTGGAATGCTTCGGGCATCAAGAAGCACTATACCGGGTGTCCCCTCTACTGGGTGATACATGGCAGTCTGGCTTTCCAATGGTCACAAACAGCCTTCGGACCCGGGACAATGCTGGTGGACTGCTTGGGTACAAGATATCTGGACACTCTTATTCTGAACCCACAAAGAAACCTCTGCAGGATGGCGGGCACTCAGGTCTGGCTTCCAGGACACTTCGGGTGAAGTGAACAACATTTGCACAATGTCCCCTCGTAACTACGGGAAGAGGTCACCTGTCCAGGTCCTTGCTTGAAAGGTCCTTGAATCAGCAAAGCAACCTTTGAATTCGACTTCTTCCTCCAGCTGGATTCAGGATACGCCTCCAGGAATACTCTAAGCTTTTGGCACAGGAGGATTTCAAGCTTCCAGGGGACACTACGGTGGTGATAGTGCGCGGTACAAATGTCCTTTCACATTAACATTAACATTCTGACCTTGGGCTTCTGGCACAGAGGTAAGTGAGGGGCCTTCTGTTATACATAAATTCCCCCATTGACTTAGTCAGAGTTAAGCTCAGTCAGCCAATCACACACTAGGGTATTCATCACACAGCACCCAATCAGGCTCCCAGGTATTAAGGCAATTCACCCCAAACCAGAGACCCAAAACCGTTGATGTGTATTGGGGGCTGTGGGATGTCTCAACCCACTAGTCCAGGCCCTGCAACATTACTGTACATTGCTGGCAGCAGCATGCTGCTCGCTAAAAATCACCAGAAAGTGCGCAGTAAAAATCTGAAAAAATAGGCCGCCATCCACTTTTGCCTATGTCAGTGGTAACACAGGAGACCACTGCCAAAACCCACCATTGGGCTACCCACAAAGTAGCCTGAAATCACTTGATAAAGCAATGCTGATTGCCAAAAAGAAACACAGAGCTGTTTGGAAATCCGTTTGACTCAGCCCAGCTCTGGAGGCGGGCCAGACTGAAATTGTTGATTGAAGTTGGTGTAAATGTATGTTTTATAAAAATGCTCATAGCAAAGTGTACTGAACTGACAAAAATATGAAACTTAGAGATTGTTAAAATGGAAAATTCACTCACAGTTTAAGACTAAGCTGGA
Organism: Ambystoma mexicanum; assembly: GCF_040938575.1. NCBI lineage: Eukaryota > Metazoa > Chordata > Amphibia > Caudata > Ambystomatidae > Ambystoma > Ambystoma mexicanum. Next base: position 1,118,829,460 of record NC_090923.1, on the reverse strand, counting down.
ATCTGTGCGATTGTCAGTCTAGAAATACGGATACCTCTACTTTGAGACCGCAAACGCATTTTGATGGCCGTGGGCCAGCCATCGCATGCACGATATGACAAAATATAGGTTTTTGAGTTTGCCAATGAACGGTCATTTTGATGTAACAAGAATCGGCATTTTGTTTTCTAACCATTGCTCATTGCTTTCTGTTCCTATTGCTTCGCAGTATATTTTCCGCTTACACTGCTCGACTGTGAAACATTGTTGTCTGTATGTGAAAAGGACAAGGACGCAGGGCCGTGAGGATAACAAGAGTTCGCTGAAACACAAATGTATGCAGCGCCAGGAAGAATGCCTGGCTCCCTCCCGAATGTAGCCCTGAAGCAGAGCTGCAGGGCATTTAATCATTTCACAGCTGCCAGCCAGTCTCGTTATATTGTAGAATATGTTAGAATAATACCGCTAAAGGCTTGAATTATGCTTTTCTTATGGCCCCCCCTTTGCTGAGCCCGCTCGAGTGTGTCAGCTCCCAGGACGCGAATAGCACCTGATAGATAGCAAGGTCCGGAATGCAACTCTTCCCCCCCGTATGTAGCTCGCTTCCAAGGACAGAAGCGCTGTGTTCTATTCAACAACTGAAAGATGCCTTTGCACTCACAAATTGCAAATTGTTACTAGAATAGATGTTTGAAGGTGTCATAGTGGTCGGAGATGTCCATCATCATACCAAGTTCAAAGAAACCCAATAAAGGGGGGTGTTAAACATGTCATAGCTGATTGTTTGATATGCATTTTATATATATGTAACTGATGTACGTAATTCACTCTCTTGCGTCCCTCGAGGTCTAGAGATACACGTCGTGGGGCATGAGACCGAGTTGGCCAACTGAGACTTTTGCTTTGCAATAAACCCTAGCTTTGGGAATACAACCTCGTGTCTGGCGTATCTATTGTGTGTGGTGACTCGCCTTGTTTCCATAGACGTCAGGGTCCCCTAGGGGCCCCTTTCACGATGTTCTGAGACTGAACCCCGGAAATTATTCATATTGTAGCCATTGTGTTTATGTTAGGAACATGAAAAGTTACAGGAATGTGCCCAGATGGGATGTGTATGCATGTGTAAAAATTGGTGCAGAGCTAATATTGAGAAACCTGTGAAAAGCGCAAAAAAGTTGTCAGCGATGAACCATAGCTCGTAGGAAAATAAGAGTTGGACAGAAACGTACCTTAAGCAATCTTTCATGTAATTATGTATTATTAACAAGTTGTGCATCTTGGAAATATATTTTTTGGGGAAAATAGATTTTCTAAGTAAAAGGGGAGGGATTTCCTTTGGGCCATAAACACTGTGTCACTCTGACACATATGACACACTGCTCCTGTCTCAAATCAGGAGAGGGGAAATTCTCTGACATATCAGATCCTTAGAGGGTTGGGCATAGATAATCAGCCTCCCCATCCACTTTGGAAATACATAAATAGGGACTGCTGAGGACAGGCAGGGACACACTTCCCACTCCTCCACTGATTTCTTGGCGAAGCACCCTGCAGGAAGATCCAGGCTCCAGACATAGATCCAGAAACCAGACTCTAGAACTTTGAAGCAGAAGGGCCCAATCCCAAAAGCTGAACTCTTCTCAGCTGGCCGTCAAAATCTTAAGCAACCTGATTGTAACCCCTAAACTTCCAAGGGGCACCACAAAATCAAACAGCCTGGCTGAGCTGTTTTGCTGTTCTAGCTAAGAACCCCGTGCTAGAACCAAGATCCAGATCCATAGAGCAGAGCTGTATCCGGAACCCGTCAGATCCAGTCCAAGAGGCCGCGCAGACCAGAGTGCCGCTCTGAGAGCAGAACCCAGTGCCTGAGACCTGTCCGGTGGCAAGCGAATCCCAGCCAAACCCTTGACCAGATCTTTGACGGGTCCATTCCATTCCAAAGCCATAGAAGTGAGTATTTAGTCTAGAACTGTCCATAGTCATCTATTACTTTAAAGTAATCCTACTCAATCCATTCCAACCTATTCAGAACTGCATTATAGAATCTTGTGTCCATCCTGAATTCTTCTCATTATATAGTCTGTGATAATTGTAGCGATAATCATCTGTGCGCTGACATTTTTGAAGAAAGTCAAGTGTCCTGGCGCACAACAATCAGAGTGGAAGGCGCCCTGTTCTGGTAGTTGTCCCGTTGGGTATCTTGTACTTTCATAGCCCATTAGTATAAGTCCATATTGGTTCAGAATCTTTAAAGCGCAGTCTGTCATTTTGAAATCTTGACTGAAAAATCGACCTTCACATAAACCTCTGTAACTTTCGAACCATACGTACTAGAGACAAAATTGAATGTAATTTTGAAGCTAACATCCTGTCATGATGCATACCCCCGGGCATCCAGACCACGTCCATCAGCCCCGGGAGCAGGCATCATGTTGCCTTAAGAAAACCCAGCAACCCCTGTTAGGGGCTGTCTGGGTTCAGTCCTGGCGCCTATGGCGCCAGGCTCATATGGGACATCAGTCCTGGCGCCATAGGCGCCAGGCTCATAGGTGCACACTTACCTGATGCAGACCATGCTGCAAGAAGATCCAAACCCATGTGAGGCCTGGAAGGGACTACTTTAACTTAGGGACTATTTTGTTACTCGGTGTGGTCGGGGAGGAATACCTACCTGGGACTACTTTGGAGGCTATTTAAACCACGCCCGAAGAGCAGCACACGCTTCGCGTTATTCTCCATCCAGCAGCGTAACGTTCACCATGCCAGCAGCAGCATCCAGCCTTCTGCCACGCCTGCCTCGAACCTGGAGCACCTAGAAAGAAGGAAAGAAGCAAAGGTTTGAACAAGAGTATTAGCTGATTTCTTACCTGATTCCGGATTCATCGCATCTTCAAACCAGAGGAAAGACTTTGTTTTAAACGCGTCGCATCGCAGCAGCAGCGCCGCGCCATACTCACCGTTCCACGCAGCATTTTTTCGATCCGGCGCTGTCTCCATCTTTACATCGCCAAATCCTGGCACCTAAGGGGGACAAGAAACAACAAGGTGAGCAGAGAGAACAGACAGAGACAATCTCTTAAGCCGCCATATGCTTACCTGATTTTACCGCCGGAGGTATTATTCATCAGCACGCCACATCTTCTTATGCCGCACCTGTAAGAAAAGGAGAAAGCAGCAAGGTAACACAGACATTAACCGGAGCGCTTTCAGCAGCCAATCTTCTTATTGGGTCAAAGTTGCAAGATAAAAGAGGAATTGGGCAGGAGTGAATTCCAGACATTTTGAACTCTTACGAACTATATACTTACGGCTCTTCGCCAGGACCTTTTGGAGTCAGGATTCGTCTACAACTCTTCCAATATCTTCAGGCCAGTGAAGTAACTGGTCATCAACGTGCCCCTGCGTGCTTCGCAGGATGGAGGGCTCATCCTTCAAGAATATAAGGTGAGATTGCTGAGAGGGCACCGAGGTGATAAGTGGGGAGGACAGTGAGGGTGCTATCACTTGAATCCACAAGTGGCTAAATCCATCTCTCCACTTGTAGGAGAATATTTCTACGGGTGAAGCAGACAAGATTAGGAGGGCAGATCCAGTCAGTCATCGCTGCACTACGCATCACGTGGGTGGAGGCCGCAGCAGTGCGGGTCCGACCGACGCCCCAGTGGGAGCCAGGTGAGCGTAACAGAACGCAAAGCCTACCTAAAAAGCCCCACCCGGTCGTTATGGAAACCTCTGAAACGGATCAACTAACCCAACTGTTAGGGGAACTTAGGGCAGAGGTGCACTCTGCACGCCAAGAGACTAATGCCCTCAGGAGAGAACTTATTTTGTCAAAGGAACGCACTAATGATCTTGCTAGACAACTGCTGCAAAGCCAAGCCGGAAAAACACCACTACCTGGACTCGGAGGGAATCCAACTCCTGTCTCTTTGAGCAACCCTGTGCAAGTGGTTCTACCAGGGAGCATTCCTTTAGCTCCACCCAAACGTTTTGCTGGGGACCCGAAAAGGTTTGCCGTGTTCATGAACCAGTGCCGCTTGCACTTTCTATGCAGACCAGGAGCTTTCCCAAACGACCATGCCAAAGTAGCCTTTGTACTATCGTACCTTAGTGGCAGCGCAGCAGATTGGTCAATCCCGCTGGTCAACCAGGATGATACTCTTCTTTGGGATTTTCAAGGTTTTCAATTGAGCATGGAAAAACTATTTGCCAGACATTCGCAGGGTCAGGCCCTGGATAAGGAACTTTTATCCCTACGACAAGGCACTCAGGATCTGCTAACCTATATCGCAACCTTCAACAGGTTAGTGGTGGAAACCGGCTGGCCAGAGGAGAAAAGAATTACTTTATTTCATCGTGGTCTTCGGGGTGACCACAAAGATGTTTTGGCCCAAGTGGTGAACCCACCCCAGGATTGCACAGAATATATAGACTTAGTAGTCCAGTTAGACCACCGACTCCAGAATCGAAAGGCTGATCGAGCTAAATACGAGAATCGAGTACTGGTCAAACCACATGTTACCTCCAAAGGAACTGACACATCAGAACCCATGCAGATCGGAGGGGTTAAGGGACCCTTAACGCAAAAAAAGAGAGAAAGAAGACGACAAATGCAATTGTGCCTTTATTGTGGGGCTTCAGGACATTTTTTAAGGGATTGCCCTATTAAACCATCCAAGAAAGTAGCCGGAGTAGCTGTTAGAAATCAAAAAGAGCCTGAATCGGGAAACGACCACGCCCGACAAGCGTAGAGGTCTGCTTGCCAAGCTTGAAGAGGACACTCAGACCTTGCATCCAATCATACCAATGGTCCTCATTGATCCAAGACTCCCATCACGTATGCACGCAGCAAGGGCATATATCGATAGCGGAGCCGTAGGAAACTATATGGACCATAAATTGGCTTCTAGGATGAATCTATCTCTCTGCAAAAAGACCGCTCCGGATGTCGTCACCACAGTCGATGGAACTGAAATTGCCTCAGGGCCTGTAACTCATTCCACTACAGAGATGACATTGCTGGGTCAGGACGGGCATCGAGAGACTATTGTGTTTGACTTAATCAAAGCCCCACAGTTCCAAATAATACTTGGGATACCTTGGTTAGAAACACATAATCCTTGTATTGATTGGCGAGAGAAGAGAATAACCTTCCCGGATTGTGCACACACATGCTACCCGGAAAAACCCTTGAACAAAGGCCTGGCCACAGTCACTACTCCAGTCGTGCAGTTACCTCAGGAATACCAAGAATTCCAGGACGTTTTCCAAAAAGAACAGGCAAATACCTTACCACCACACAGATCATACGATTGTCAAATCAACCTCATCCACGGTGCACAGCCCCCATGCAGCAGAATCTACGCCCTCACGGAACCCGAAAACCTGCACCTACGACAATATTTAGACCAATACCTTGCTAATGGTTTCATTCGTCCATCCAAGTCCCCTGTTTCCTCAGCTTTGTTCTTCGTGCCAAAAAAGGAAGGTGACCTTAAAACGTGCATAGACTAGCACGCACTAAATCAGATTACGGTAAAAAAACGGTACCCATTTCCTCTGATCCCCGAATTACTAGACCAAGTAAAGGATGCTTGTATCTAAACTAAGTTAGATCGCCGAGGGGCATATCATCTGGTACGTGTAAAGAAAGGCGACGAATGGAAGACGGCCTTTCGCACTAAGTATGGATTATTCGAGTATCAGGTGATGCCCTTCGGGTTGTGCAATGCACCAGCAGCCTTCCAGTATTTTATGAACAATGTCTTTCGTGAACTCATTGACGTCTGTGTTGTTGTATACATAGACGATATCCTTGTCTACTCCTCCTCAGAATCAGACCATGTTAAGCACGTACGTGCAGTCCTTGAGAAACTATGCCAGCACAAGTTATTTACAAAATTGGAAAAATTTGTTTTTCATGTTACGGAAGTTGAATTCCTTGGATTTATCTTGACTCCAAAAGGAGTCCGAATGGACTCACGAAAGGTGGACGCAATTCTCAAGTGGCCATCACCTAGTTTAGTTAAAGGGGTACAAAGCATGCTCGGATTTGCCAATTTCTACCACAGATTCATTCCGGACTTCTCACATGCTGTACATCCCATCACAGCACTTTTGCGAAAGAACAAACGTTTCTTGTGGACCGAAGAGGCTGAAAAGGCCTTCCAAGAGCTGAAAGCAAAATTCACGTCTGCGCCTGTCTTAAAGCATCCACGCCCAGAGCTTCCATACATAGTGGAAACTGATGCATCCAGTTTAGCCATGGGAGCTGTCCTGTCCCAGAAGGATCCTGAAACTGGTCAACTTCACCCAGTGGCATTTTGGTCCAGAAAGTTCTCGGCACCCGAGTTAAACTATGCGGTTACCGATAAAGAGTTATTAGCCATCAAATCCGCCTTTAAGGCTTGGCGACACTATCTTCTTGGTGCCAGGCATACTATTACTGTAATCACCGATCACCGGAACTTGCAGTATCTAAAAACAGCCAAAGCCCAGTCATCGTGCCAACTTCGATGGGCATTGTTCTTTGCCGAATTCGATTTTGTGATTACTTATCGACCAGGCTGTAAAAATGGCAATGCAGATGCCTTATCCCGAATAGGAATGGAAGAAGCATATGCGAACCCGTAGCCGGTGCCTATAATTTGTGAGCAAAGAATTCTTGGCATAACTACTTTACAGACACTAGAAGAAATTCATTTAAAAATCCAACAACTCTTCGATCCAGCAGCCCTGCAGGACTGGGTAAAGAAAGGCCCGGATTACTCAGTCATCAATGATCTACCCTACTATGAAGGACGACTATTTCTACCACACAAGGAATTGCAGGAACTTGTCATCTCCAATTATCATGATACCCTGATGAAAGGTCACCCAGGTATCGCAAAAACCAAAGCTAAAATTAAAAGACAATTCTGGTGGCCCACCTGGCGAAAAGATATAAAGTCATTTGTGATGTCTTGCGGCATTTGTGCCCAAAACAAAAATCAGAAGAAAAAACCAGCTGGCCTATTACAACCTTTGGATATTCCACCTACACCATGGCACACCTTATCTTTAGATTTTATTACTGATCTGCCTTCATGTAATGGATTTAACACCATTCTAGTTATCGTGGATCTTTCTTCCAAGATGGCCCACTTTATTCCTTTGAAGGGATTACCTTCTGCTTCAATTCTGGCCAAGGAGTTTGTCGAAAACATCGTTAGAATACACGGGTTTCCTTCTGTATTGGTCTCTGACCGAGGTAGTCAATTCATTTCACATTTTTGGAAGAAATGTTGCCAATTGGCGCAAATCGACGTAAGGTTATCAACCAGTCACCATCCCCAGACCGATGGTCAGACAGAAAGGACCAACCGGACCCTTGAACAGTACCTACGTTGCATGCTTCACCAGACCGAAAGTAATTGGAAAGATATTTTATGGATTTCCGAATATGCATACAATAACTCTGTACATTCAGGAACCGGACAAAGCCCCTTTTACACCTTATATGGACACCACCCTCGAACCTCAGAACTCGATTCGCCTGAGCACTTAGAAATGCCTGCAGTTAGTCATTTACATTCTACTATTACACACGCCTTCAAGAAAGCAACAGAACATTTAAAGCAAGCAAAAGAGAAATACAAGAAAAATGCTGATCTACATAGAAGTGAAACTCCAGAGTACCAAATTGGAGATCAGGTTTGGCTAGCTACAAAACACATACCTCTGAAAGGAACTCGGACTTTTAATCCTAGATATTTGGGACCTTACACCATTAAGGCCATTATCAACCCGGTGGCCGTCAAACTGGAATTACCCTCCAATGTGCGAATTCATCCTGTCTTTCATGTTTCACTTTTAAAACCAGTTCAACCAGGAACAAGATTAACCAAACCACCAGATCCTATCTTGATAGATGGAGAACCTGAATTCGAGGTGAAAAACATCCTGGACTCCAAGGTGGTTAAATCAAAACTTTTTTACTTAATCGATTGGAAAGGTTACGGGCCACAGGAAATGTCATGGGAGCCTAGTGACCACGTTCATGCACCACGATTAGTGAAGAGATTCCACCGGGACTTCCCAGACAAACCAGGACCAAGGGGAGGAACGACTTTAGGAGGGGCCTTGAGGGGGAGTGCTGTCATGATGCATACCCCCGGGCATCCAGACCACGTCCATCAGCCCCGGGAGCAGGCATCATGTTGCCTTAAGAAAACCCAGCAACCCCTGTTAGGGGCTGTCTGGGTTCAGTCCTGGCGCCTATGGCGCCAGGCTCATATGGGACATCAGTCCTGGCGCCATAGGCGCCAGGCTCGTAGGTGTACACTTACCTGATGCAGACCATGCTGCAAGAAGATCCAAACCTATGTGAGGCCTGGAAGGGACTACTTTACCTTAGGGACTATTTTGTTACTCGGGTGTGGTCGAGGAGGAATACCTACCTGGGACTACTTTGGAGGCTATTTGAACCACGCCCGAAGAGCAGCACACGCTTCGCGTTATTCTGCATCCAGCAGCGTAACGTTCACCGTGCCAGCAGCAGCATCCAGCCTTCTGCCACGCCTGCCTCGAACCTGGAGCACCTAGAAAGAAGGAAATAAGCAAAGGTTAGAACAAGAGTATTAGCTGATTTCTTACCTGATTCCGGATTCATCGCATCTTCAAACCAGAGGAAAGACTTTGTTTTAAACACGGCGCATCGCAGCAGCAGCGCCGCTCCATACTCACCGTTCCACGCAGCATTTTTTCGATCCGGCGCTGACTCCATCTTTACATCGCCAAATCCTGCCACCTAAGGGGGACAAGAAACAACAAGGTGAGCAGAGAGAACAGACAGAGACAATCTCTTTAGCCGCCATATGCTTACCTGATTTTACCGCCAGAGGTATTATTCATCAGCACGCCACATCTTCTTATGCCGCACCTGTAAGAAAAGGAGAAAGCAGCAAGGTAACACAGACTTTAACCGGAGTGCTTTCAGCAGCCAATCTTCTTATTGGGTCAAAGTTGCAAGATAAAAGAGGAATTGGGCAGGAGTGAATTCCAGACATTTTGAACTCTTACGAACTATATACTTACGGCTCTTCGCCAGGACCTTTTGGAGTCAGGATTCGTCTACAACTCTTCCAATATCTTCAGGCCAGTGAAGTAACTGGTCATCAACGCGCCCCTGCGTGCTTCGCAGGATGGAGGGCTCATCCTTCAAGAATATACGGTGAGATTGCTGAGAGGGCACCGAGGTGATTAGTGGGGAGGACAGTGAGGGTGCTATCACTTGAATCCACAAGTGGCTAAATCCATTCCTCCACTTGTAGGAGAATATTTCTACGGGTCAAGCAGACAAGATTAGGAGGGCAGATCCAGTCAGTCATCGCTGCACTACGCATCACGTGGGTGGAGGCCGCAGCAGTCCGGGTCCGACCGACGCCCCTGTGGGAGCCAGGTGAGCGTAACACATCCTCAGCTTTCAAACACACCCAAAACGACATTCCTGATAGTTTTGCTGTAATCGTGTTTCCCGCAGGCGCAAAAGTTGCAGCGGATTTGCAATTTGACTCAATTTCATTCTATGTAAAAATAGCTATTTCTTGATTTCAGCTGCTGAATTTCATTTTCCATCTGCTAACCATTCCACAATCATTGCTAGTGTTTCCCTGAACTTATCCAACGCAACTCTCACTAGTTCTGAATCCCATTTAGCGAATTAAAATCATTTTAGCATTTTTCCCATCCAATTCAAACCACACCTAAAAGCAATTGACCTGTTTAAAATCATACCTGTTCTCTCTAAGCTTGCTGGGGGAATTGGGATTGAACTGCATTCTTTCATATCAGTTATTTCTGAAACCTGTGTGCCGTCTTCCACCTCTTCATATTGCATACTGGGGGGAGTGAGTAATAACAGGGGGAAAGAGTGATCATGTTGTCTTTTGATTGAATTCATATCAAGTTTTATTTCTGTGTTGCATTCTTTCCTATTATTGCATTTCCTTGAACCATACAAAGGGCCTCATTACGACCCAGGCGCTAATGGGTTAACAGCGCCGTAAAAGGCTGCGGCGCCGTTGACCTATTAGCGCCTAATTACGAGGTCCCTTTGCGGGACCCGACCTTAACGGCTGGTGTAGACCAGCCGTTAAAGTAGGGGCCCGCAAAGGGACCTTGGTGCTAATTACGGTGCCGCAATTTGCGGCACCGTACTTAGCGCCTTCCCCATTCCCATTGAGCCCTATGGGGCAAAAATGGGAAGGGCCATGGAGGAAGGGGGAATTACCGCCCCGCCAACCTTTTAATGGGGTGGTAATTCCCCCTTTCTCCATGGCGGCGTCGGTAACTTACCGGCATGGACCATGGTGCTAGCAGCACCATGGTCTTCCGCCAGGGTCGTAATGAGGCCCAAAGTATTCTCTGCTACATTATTCTTCCTATTTTTACTCCTAAAGTCCTAACTGATTAAGGAGATTGTTGATATTGTAATATTACCCATTGCTGATCATTGTTCATAGTCATAAGTGTGATATTCAAATATTATTCATATTCATAAAATTATAATCTATATATTGTTCATTTCTTCAAATAAATCTTTTAATTTGCAAAACAAACCTATTTCTTGGTTCAGTGAGACCGGGGGAATTCAAAGAGAGGGGCGTTATATAAGGGTACATCATCCAGAATTAAACGAACTTTTGACATAAAAATATATAAATAAGGGTTTCCATTGGGCATCCCATACTAGGCATTGACTTAGTTGAAGTGCTGGATTGAAATCACTTACAGCTGGGGGCTCATAGCGGGACTTCTGGATTAGATCTACCACTTGTGCAGCTTAATACAGTGTGCTGACAGGATACATAAATCCTGTTGGTCTACCACGCTGTGTTACACTGTAAAAGCACCCCTCAAAAGGGAACGCCCTAAGGAAACGGCCTGTTTTGCAAAATAAAATAATAAACTTCTGTAAGTCAGGAAGGAAATCAATTTCCAGAATGGCGACATTAGTAGACATCAAGATAGCTAGAGAGCACCTACATAAGTTATTTGTGAGAGGTGAGTGGACTGAGCAGGACCAGAATGTGTGGTTGCAGGCAATCACACAACAGATCACTGCAACTGGGTTAGATATCTAGATAGATCAGGGCCCCTTACATATGGCCCTGAGTGAACTATATATGGCCCCTAAGGCCAAGGATGAGCAAAATAAGATTGCCAAGATAGCAGCATATTTATATTTATCTATGGGAGCCATACAGGAGAAATATGCTGAAGGCCAAGATCTGGCAAGTAGGCAACTGATGACATTAGAAAAGGCCCATTCTGATCTGGACTCTTCTGAGCAGAGGCTGCAGAGGAGCCAGAAGTCAGAAAATGAAAGCAGGCAGTATATAATTAAAATGAAAGAGCATATGGATATCCTGCAACAGGAAAAGGCAGACCAGGATACCAGAATTCTGGCCTTTCAGAAGGAGTACCAAGAAGGTCTGGACTCCCTACTGCAGAGCCAGAAAAAGTTGGAGCAACAACTGGATTTCAACAGGGCATGCACAGAGCAGGTAGCCACCCTGCAAAGCCACCTAGATAGAGAGAAGGCAGAGAGCAATACATTGGAGGTCATTACAACCTTGGTGCTAAGTACACCAACTTTACCACCATGGTGTAAACTATGTTTACACCATGGGGGATGGCGGATTTACCGCCCCATTCCAAGGTGAGTGGGGCGGTAAATCCCCATTTCCCATTTTCCCTTCCCCATTCCCATTTTTGCCCCATAGGGCATAATGGGAGTGGGGAAGGCGCTAATTACGCCACCGTAAATTACGGTGGCGTAATTAGCATCATGGCGGATTAGCGCCATGGATTTTAACGGCTGCTAAAAGCAGGCGTTAAAATCAGAATCAGGCGTTAAGGGTTAACAGTGGCGTTAACCCTTAACGCCTGAGTTGTAATGAGGGCCATTGATTTTGAGAGACCTGGATACCCAGGCAGAGTTTGATGAAGAGCACCAGAAAGCTGGTGCCCTTCAAAGGCAGAGGGACGACCTGGCGGCACAGAGGCAGGCTCTTACGCAGGAAAGGGACACCTTAGGCCAGGAAGTCTGTCACTTAAAAGGGAAACTGGAAGAAAATCACCTGGCCCTCCAGGGACTGGGTGACATCCAAAAAGAGCATCAACACTTGTTAGAGCACACCAGGAGGGTGGAAGATGCTCTGGCAAGGAAGGAACAGGCCAGTATGGACAGGACTCAGGAGGTAACCCTCCTGCAGCAAAGACTGGCCCAGTATTCAAAGACAAACCAGAAAGCACAGAGAGAAAATGAGGCTCTCTGTGAGAACAATGATAGGCTCCTCAGACAGATAGCCATGCAAGAGAGACTGATAGAGACTAGTAAGGCCTTGATTGAGGAACAGAAAGCTCAGGTTCTTGCACGGCAACAGGGAGCAGGGGCTGATAGGGATGAGGTTCGCTGGGAAAGGGAAACACCTGAGCATAACCACAGGAACCCTAGTACCAGAGGCCTTCATCTCTCCCATTCCCTGGACTCTGCCACCCCCATGTCCCCTGGTGCACATGAGCCCAGGGCCACAGGGATGGCAGATTACTATCCAGTTAGAAGTATGGGGCTCATAGACTAGCACCTCCCAGGTATGGATGGGCGGGCATTTGGGTATGGGCACCCAAGTACTGTGAAGTACTTAGACTCCTCTGAGAGCCCCAGGACACAGGAGACTAGGTCCCCACATACTGCCAGCCATTCCCAGGCTCGCAGAATCCGGGAGAACCTAGAAGACCAGACGGGCACCTCTGGGAGCAGTCCCTCTGAGTCAGAGGATGAATGGACCAGGATTACCCGAACCAAGAAGGCCAATAAGGCAAAAAGGGCCTTGCTTAAAAACCCTTTAAAACAGATCAAGGCAATAAGGAGCGTCATCACGCCTTATCATTCTGTTTCGGAACACTTAGAGCTCTTTGAGCAAATGATGGAGACTTTCCATTTGAAAGATAGCAGTAGCTGCATTCAGTATGTGAAATGGACATTCTCCCCAGAATACTCCAGTTTCTTTGCGGGGCTGGAGGACCAAAATCATTCCAGATGGTCCACATATACGGGGGCCATCCTAAAGCCTTTTTCTGTTCACAGAAATCCCCAAGAGGCTCGCAAGGCAGCCTACAACTTGCAATGTGGGGAGGATCAGGCCCCACAAGAATTTGTGCAGGAGTTAAAGCGTGCCTTTGCGCAGACTACCAGAAGGGTGCGTACGGACAGCAAAGAATTTGTTAATACTTTTTTCCATGCCTTACCAAAGTACATCATGACCCAGCTGGTGAGAGATTTTCATGAGAAAAGATCACTAGACTGGGTCATTGAACAGGCCACCCAAATCTATGAGGTGCAGAAGCCCATAGAAAACAAAAATAATGCTAAAAGCCCCAAATCAACCAGCACCCCAGCCGCTGCTAAGGTGGCAGAGGTAAAGGTTGCCCCCATTTTGGATTTGGAGATGGGGGGCCTAAAAACTTGCCTGCACAACAGAATAATCCCAAGTCACAGACAGGGAGCCAAGGAGGTAGTCCCACCAATGGGATCCCTCACTCACCTGACTATGTAAATCCCCGCTACAAGGGGAACAGACCCATCCTGGGTTATGTGTGGACTCCTCCAGCCCAAGGGGGGGGCAACCAGGCACAGAACCCTGTATCAGCCTGAGCAGGTTTCACAGTTAGAGTGCCAGGTCCAAAACATGGCACAGGATCTGGGTCGCATGCTGAGGGCTCAGCAGAACCCTCAGATGAGCATGCCGGCACAGAATGCCTCGAACTCTGGCTCCAGAACAATGACGGGGGCAGCACCCCGACAACCCACCGGTTCCCAGGGAGGAGGCACAAGGGGAAGGGGGGTGTGAAGCCTTGGAGGAAGCTTCCTTCCCCACTTGTAAACGGCCCTTGGAAACCCAGGACCTGGAAACATAATCTCCTGCCCCTGGAAGTCTGCCACCCAAGGAGCTGAGGGGGGGTAGGAGAAACAAAGGACACAAACAGACCCATTTTGTGGAGAAGGTACAAATCTTCCAATTTGAAGGAGAGGGGTCCTCAGAGGATCCTGGGAAAAGGATCTTCTCCTTCAGAGATTGGGGAACTCCTCCCAAAGAAAAATGGGTCCCAAAGGAATCAAATCCAGACTGGGTAGATGTGGGGACTGAGATAGCGCCACCCATCATCCCATCCCAGAACCAACAGCATCAAAACCCTCTGGTTCAAACCCGTCCTGGTGACTGCCTCCAAAAAGGGGGGGGGGGGAGACCCAGAACCAGAACCAGGGGAAATCACAACTTCTCCCATCTCTAGTTGCCACCTTTTTCTTTCAGATTCCCAAGACTCCCCACAGAATTCTGCCCAAATCTCTTCTCTCTCTATGTCCAAAACTAGATAATTAACCCACCAGTTGTCCAAAAATGTACATTATTTGTGCCCCCCTGCGGAGAAGAAGGGAAGATACTATGCCCCGGTTCAAGTACAGGGGCAGGGTACAATTTTGGCACTGGTGGACACTGGATCCCAAGCTACCCTTCTGTCCAAAAAGGCCTTTGATGAACTGAATTCAGGAAGGGGGGAGAATTACCAAATTCCTCTCACCTCTCTTCCTGGACAACTTCGAAACTTTGACGGGAAGGAAATTCCCGTCGAGGGGACTGCGGATTTGGACATTAAAATTGGCCGACACAAGATGAAGCACCCGGTCATAGTTGTGACTCCAGAGGGCACCCCTTGTTTACTAGGGAATGACCTCCTGAGAAGGTTGTCACCCTTAATAGACTGTGTAAACAAGGTCCTCTGGACCCAGACTAGCCGACCAATAAAACTGAAACAGAGTGTCAACCATGTTAGTTTAAACGGCACATGCCACATGGTTGAACAAAAATCTGACCAAGTAGAATTTCACTTCCAGAACAACCAAATTCCAGACGTGACAGTAATAGCAGTAGGACAACAAACTGGTGATGGGGGTCCTCTCTATTTCTGAAAATCAATCTTCCTTCCAGTCTAAGGTGGCATTCCATACTGGAAGGAAACACTCTGAAATTCTTTACCAATCCACAATCAGACATTCCCACTCCTATAGTCCAGAAAGATGAGAAATCAGTTCCGAGCCTGGCTGATATTCAGCAAATTGGAGAGCAGTTGTTCATCCCTGTTCAGTTAAATGAAGGGAAGGACTCTGTTCTCGCCCGAGTGTGTGTGAACAACGGTAAGAGCTTCATCAGCGAAGCCATGTTCCGACAACTCCCAAAAGATCCAGCCATTCCCACATTCAAACTGACAGACAAATGGGAAATGGATCTGGAAACACCCAATTCCAAACATCTACTGCCAAGCAGGTGTATGCTCAAAATCTCCATAGGCAACAAGAGCATAGTTCATAATTGTTGGGTCGTGCGAGAAGTCACTGCCGCCTTTTACTGAGGCAGTGATATTCTCAATCGCTTTGCCATTAGTTTGGACCTAATAAACTTCAAAGCTTGGTCCCGATTAGCAGATAATCCCATGGGCTTTGATGATCCAGAGAAAGCATTTAGGTCAGCTCAACTGCTGCCTTATGCAGTTGAAATTCAGATTGGAGAGGAAGTCACCATCCCAGAAAGGACCCGACAATTCTCCCTGGAAGTGAAAGTTAAAAGAGGACAGAAATTGAAAAACCCTGATGCTTATATTCATCTAAATGCTTCTCTCCAACAGCAAGGGTTGGGGGTAAACCCAACACCACTAGTCAATGTAGAACATGACACCATTCCAATAGAGGTGGATAACAGTGACTTAAAGAGTATCACTCTAGCAGCAGGCACCATTATTGGAATGGCGGTTGATGACCGACATTTTTCCATTGATTTAGGAAATGAACTGTTAGGACCAATCCCCAAGGACTGCTTTAACAGTGACAGTGATGACAACACAACACCAGACAGGATCTTCACCCGGCATAGGGGGAACTTCCTGGTGTACACTTCCTGCCCTTATGGTAAGGAAGATGTGACCTGTGACTTCAGGAGGGATGAGGTGATTTTCCAGGTCCATGAGGGCTGCCTTTCCCACCTGAAGCCACCAGTCCAAATCAGCACTTTGACCAGGGACTTCTTCACCCAGCTGGAGGAGGCCGCTGAGATAGCAAAACCAGAAGTCTTTATATGCTTCAGGCAGATGGTTGAAGAGAGAGTCAACCTAGCTGATGCCTGTGAGACTCTGGAGCAAAAGGAAAAGTTGAAACAAGTTTTCTTGGATTTTCAGGATCTCTTTGCGGCGGACTCATATGACTGTGGTCGCACTGACATCCACACAACAATTCCCATGGACCCTGGCATGACTCCAGTGTTTGTGAGGCAATATCGCTTGCCTCTCGCATCAATGGAGTCCCTTACTGAAATAATTAAGAACCTTGAGTCCCGTGGGATAATCCGTCCAGTCTACAGCACCTTCAATAATCCGGTGCTGGGGATATTGAAACCAAACGGCCAGTGGAGACTCTGCGCCGACCTTAGGGAGCTCAACAAACGGGTCCATACTTCCCGATGGCCTCTTCTCTACATTGACCAGGGGCTGGCCCAGATCCAGGGGTCACAGGTATTCACCGCAATAGACCTGACCAATGGGTACTGGACTGTACCTGTCAGTAGGGAGGACCAATACAAGCTGGCTTTTACCTTTGGGGCCAGCAGTACACATGGACCCAGACTCCCTTCGGATACATCAACTCCGGCAATGAGTTCAACATTTTTCTACATAAGGCCATGCCCGACCTGGGTGAAAGGGGTAACCTGGCTTATGTAGATGATGTCCTCATCAAAAACTCAACTGTGGAGGAACACATAGCGGAGATCCGTTATGTTCTGACACAGTTGGGGCTGCCGGAGCAAAACTTTCCTTTCAAAAGGCACAGTGGTGTAGAACCCGTGTAAATTTCTTGGGACATGAGATTACTCCTCAGGGTCTCTGTCCCCAGGAAAAGAAAGTGGAAGCCCTCCAGAAATTGAAAGACCCCACAACTCTGCAGGAACTAAGGAGCCTCCTTGGACTGACTAATTGCAGCAGAAAGTTCATTGAGGGCTACACAGAGATCACCAGACCCCTGATTCATCTTTTGAAGGGGAGGTCAAGTGGGAATGGGGTCCAGAACAAGCCGAGGCAGTAAGCCAACTCAAAAGAAGCCTCTCACAAGCACCTTGCCTAGCTTACCCTGTCAGAAACAAGGAGTTCTTCTTGGAGACAGGGTTCTCTAATACATGCTTGACTGCAGTATTATACCAAAAGCATGACAAGGTCAATAAAGTAATCTCCTATTCGAGTAAAACTTTATCCTCTGTGGAGGAAAAATTCAACGATTGTGAGAAGGCACTCCTGGCAACGGTGTGGGCATTGAAGAATTACCGCCCGTTCATCCAGGGGGAACACATCATAGTGGAGACTCCATACCAGCCTCTGCAATATCTCCAAAGTGACAGAATCCGGGCCGGAAATGTGAGTAATTCCTGAATTACTTCCTGGTTTCTGTCAATGCAAGGCTTTCCTGTGGAGGTCAGATATGGCGAAAACAAGAAGAGTCCCCTCGCGCAAGGTCTGGCTGACTTGTATGATTGTGCCAGAGAAAACTGTCTTGAGGACGAAAGTCTAAAAATCAAGGACAACATGGAGGCATACCTCAATTCCCCACACAAAGTCTTTGAAGAAGACAAGTGTGAGGGAATGCCCACTGTCTATGTGGATGGATGCTCTTACCATGTTGACAACAACAGGGAAAAAGAACTTGTGGCCAGCGTGGGGAATGCATGGGTGAATGAGTGCCCAGAACCCTCCGCTGGGTACAAGATTGG
Organism: Ambystoma mexicanum; assembly: GCF_040938575.1. Taxonomy (NCBI): domain Eukaryota; kingdom Metazoa; phylum Chordata; class Amphibia; order Caudata; family Ambystomatidae; genus Ambystoma; species Ambystoma mexicanum. Next base: position 1,118,811,629 of record NC_090923.1, on the reverse strand, counting down.
TCCCCGAAGTAGTCAAGTGGCAGAGTTGATGGCTGTGCATCAAGCCATCCTCACTGCTATTCAACATCAACTCCACGAACTGGTCATAATCACAGAATCGGATTATGTACGGAACGGGTTCGTGGAGCACCTGGTTAACTGGAAAACCAGAGGCATGTTATGTGCTAATAACAAACCCTTGAAACATGGGAAGTTAATTCAAAATATTGATGATCTGGTCACCTCGAATGGGATGACCATCTACTGGAAAAAGATCAAGGATCATTCCAAAGTAGAGGGACCAGACAAAACTGGAAATGACTTAGCTGATCAGCTGGCCAAGACCGGGGCCATCCAAAGGGATCTAATTGAGATCGAGTCCCTGTTGGGGGAAATCCAGGTCACTGCTATCACTAGGTCCCAGACAAATGCTCACAATGATCTTTCAACTGCACAATGGAGTAAGGAGACCCCAGATGCTGATTTGATTACGGCTCAGAAGGGGGATTCAATAATTGGTAAGTTTTATCAACACATTGAGGATCCTGAGAACTTTCCCCTGATGGATACCGATTACATTGGGAAAGAGGACCTCAGAGTGTTGATGAAATGTCCAAAAATGTTCAGAATCCAAGACGGTTTGTTGGTGAGGAAATCCCTAGCTGGCCATGATCAGTGGGTGGTTCCTACCTCATTCCGAAGCCTGATGTTAAGTCACGCCCATGATGCGGCCACAGCCGGTCATAGGGGGTTTCATACAACACTTGAAATCCTAAGAGGGGTTGCATACTGGCCACACACGGGGCAGGACCTCGACCAATACTTGAAGGGGTGTCTTGTGTGTGCACAATTTCAGCCAACATCCCTCACATACCATGCACCTCTCCAAAAGAGGGGGATGACACTGCCATGATCAGATTTGCAAGTAGGTTTCATTGGGCCCGTGATTCTCTCCTCTAGAGGGAACAAGTACATGTTGACCGTGACATGCTTGTTTACTAAATGGGTGGAATGTCTGCCGGCTCCAAACTGCAAGGCAGAAACAGCAGTTGCCCTGATGATCAACCACATCTTTTTGTGTTTTGGTCTACCCCTAAGGATCGAGTCAGATAGAGGTAGCCACTTCACCAGCGAAGTAATGACAAAGATGTGGGAGATACTTGTGGTTAAAAGGAAGCTACATATTGTTTACCGGCCAGCCTCCAGTGGTGCAGTCGAGAGATACAACAGAACAATTGTGAGCATATTAAAAAAGTTTGTGGCAGATTCTTGGCCCAGTTGGGATATTCGATTACGTCTTGTCCTAATGGCCATCAGATCTACCCCTTCACCTGCAACCAAAATGTCACCGTTTGAGCTGATGACTGGACGCAGGATGGTGCTTCCCCAGCATCTGCTCTACAGGACCCAAGAGCAGACATTGATCAATGCCTCCACAACTCATGAGTATGTTGAAAATCTAAGAAAACACCTTCAACATGCTTTTGCCTATGCTCAGCGAAATCTAGAAAGATCAGCCGACAGCATGAAGACCCACTATGACTTAAAGACTACCAGAAAGGAATACAATGTAGGAGACCGGGTCTACTTATACAATTTCCAAAGGAACCAGGCCAAACAATGCAAATTTTGCCTACTTGGAGGGGACCTTTTGAAATTGTAGACAAAATCTCACCAGTCGCCTACAGATCTGCATCCCCAAAGGCAGTTTGGCAGAGGGGGAAGATAAGTGGGTCCATATTAATCAGCTAAAGTGTTGCCATCCTAGGCACACTGTGCAGCAACTGGAGGAGTCTTGTGGAACCCCAGAGGGGGCCACTCCAGATCCATAAAACTCCAACTATAAAATATTCCACATATATTCCCACTCTAAATATCCCACATATAGCCTATAAATTACAATAATGCAAATGTCTCCTGATTTATCAAATGTATGTGTCCACCCCACTACATTAATAGTTGTGGGGAAATGTCTACAAATATGTTTGTGCTTTGTCATCCTAGGAGATAACCCATAGTTGATTGGAAACCATGGAGACTAACCAAGGACACGTACCCGGGGACCGGGAGCAAAGATCAGAGGGGCCCGGAGTATCGCTCAATACTCCCATCAGAACTGCCAAGGATAACCGATCGATCCACCCCTGATGGAGGAAAAGATGCAGAACTTTGCCATTTGTGGAATCAAAAGAGGTGAGGCTGACATCCCAGTCTTGCGATCAACGCCAATCGCAAGAGGGGGGCTTGTGGGATGTCTCAACCCACTAGTCCAGGCCCTGCAACATTACTGTACATTGCTGGCAGCAGAAGCATCAGAAATGGCCGCCGGAAAGCATGCTGCTCGCTAAAAATCACCAGAAAGTGCGCAGTAAAAATCTGAAAAATAGGACGCCATCCACTTTTGCCTATGTCAGTGGTAACACAGGAGACCACTGCCAAAACCCACCATTGGGCTACCCACAAAGTAGTCTGAAATCACTTGAAAAAGCAATGCTGATTGCCAAAAAGAAACAAAGGGCTGTTTGGAAATTCGTTTTCTTGATTGTCAAAAATGTGCAAAAATCATGGCTCACAAACCACCTAAAAGATCCAACCTCCTTTTTGGGTGTTCCACATTATTCCACTGCAAGAATCCACATAAATACAATGTCAGCAAGAATCATATGTTATCAGAACAAAATCCTCTTTTAAAGATACTTGATAGAAAGAAAGCTGTCAAAAATGGGTGTAGTACCGTTACTCACCTCTGTCAGAAGCCGGCGATTTAAAACCTATCATGTGTAAAGTTGAACATTGACCTCAAACTATGCCAAAGAAGAGAGTTCCATCAAAATGCCATATAAGAGTGCCATACATTGATTTTAATGTTGAAAATGGACTGGAAGTAAAGATGGATTTGCTTATTTTAAATGTATAAATGTCTTTTTTTTCACAAGGAACTCTGTTACAATTGACCAGAAGGTAACCTGATTCAGTTAAAACTTCCAAGAGGACTTCTTCCCCTGGGAAACTCACACCTTGTTCATTCCCACCAAAAGGAGGATATCGCATTGGCATGTTAATCAGGAGGGGAGGAGATTTCCTCTGCTGCCCGGAGAAAGAAACAATGGATTCCTTGGGCTGAATAGGAATGCTAATTTGACTGTAACTGACAACAAACTGCTCTGGCAGGGAGGCAGGCCATGTGACCCTCTGACTCAGCCCAGTTCTGGAGGCGGGCCAGACTGAAATTGTTGATTGAAGTTGGTGTAAATGTATGTTTTATAAAGATGCTCATAGCAAAGTGTACTGAACTGACAAAAGCATCAAACTTACAGATTGTTAAAATGGAAAATTCACTCACAGTTTAAGACTAAGCTGGAATCTGTGCGATGTTCTGAGACTGAACCCCGGAAATTATTCATATTGTAGCCATTGTGTTTATGTTAGGAACATGAAAAGTTACAGGAATGTGCCCAGATGTGATGTGTATGCACATGTAAAAATTGGTGCAGAACTAATATTGAGAAACCCACCAAAAGCGCGAACAAGTTGTCAGTGATGAACCATAGCTCGTAGGAAAATAAGAGTTGGACAGAAACGTACCTTAAGCAATTGGTCATGTAATTATGTATTATTAACAAGTTGTGCATCTTGGAAATATATTTTTTGGGGAAAATAGATTTTCTAAGTAAAAGTAAAGGGGAGGGATTTCCTTTGGGCCATAAACACTATGTCACTCTGACACATATGACACACTGCTCCTGTCTCAAATCAGGAGAGGGGAAATTCTCCGACCTATCAGATCCTTAGAGGGTTGGGCATATATAATCAGCCTTCCCACCCACATTGGAAATACATAAATAGGGACTGATGAGGACAGGCAGGGACACACTTTCCACTCCTCCACTGATTTCTTGGCGAAGCACCCTGCAGGAAGATCCAGGCTCCAGACATAGATCCAGAAACCAGACTCTAGAACTTTGAAGCAGAAGGGCCCAATCCCAAAAGCTGAACTCTTCTCAGCTGGCCTTCAAAATCTTAAGCAACCTGATTTTAACCCCTAAACTTCCAAGGGGCACCACAAAATCCAACAGCCTGGCTGAGCTGTTTTGCTGTTCTAGCAAAGAACCCCGTGCTAGAACCAAGATCCAGATCCCTAGAGCAGAGCGGTATCCAGAACCCGTCAGATCCAGTCCAAGAGGCCGCGCAGACCAGAGTGCCGTGCTGAGAGCAAAACCCAGTGCCTGAGACCTGTCCGGTGGCAAGCGAATCCCAGCCAAACCCTTGACCAGATCTTTGACGGGTCCATTCCATTCCAAAGCCATAGGAGTGAGTATTTAGTCTAGAACTGTCCATAGTCATCTATTACTTTAAAGTAATCCTACCCAATCCATTCCAACCTATTCAGAACTGCATTATAGAATCTTGTGTCCATCCTGAATTCTTCTCATTATATAGTCTGTGATAATTGTAGCGATAATCACCTGTGCGCTGATATTTTTGAAGAAAGTCAAGTGTCCTGGCGCACAACAATCAGAGTGGAACGCGCCCTGTTCTGGTGTTTGTCACGTTGGGTATCTTGTACTTTCATAGCCCCTTAGTATAAGTTCATATTGGTTCTGAATCTTTAAAGCGCAGTCTCTCATTTTGAAATCTTGACTCCATTTCTGAAAAATCGACCTTCACAAAAACCTCTGTAACTTTCGAAATTTAAATGTCATTATGAAGCTAACATCATCAGCTTTCAAACGCACCCAAAACGACATTCCAATTCCTGATAGTTTTGCTGTAATCGCGTTTCCCGCACGCGGAAAAGTTGGCGCGGATTTGAAATTTGGCTCAATTTCATTCTATGTAAAAATAGCTATTTCTTGATTTCAACTGCTGAATTTCGTTTTCCATCTGCTAACCATTCCACAATCATTGCTAGTGTTTCCCTGAACTTATCCAAAGCAACTCTCACTAGTTCTGAATCTCATTTAGCGAATTAAAATCATTTTAGCATTTTTCCCATCCAATTCAAACCACACCTAAAAGCAATTGACCTGTTTAAAATCATACCTGTTCTCTCTAAGCTTGCTGGGGAATTGGGATTGAACTGCATTCTTTCATATCAGTTATTCCTGAAACCTGTGTGCAATCTTCCACCTCTTCATATTGCATACTGGGGGAGTGAGTAATAACAGGGGGAAAGATTGATCATATTGTCTTTTGATTGAATTCATATCAAGTTTTATTTCTGTGTTGCATTCTTTCCTATTATTGCATTTCCTTGAACCATACAAAGTATTCTCTGCTACATTATCCTTCCTATTTTTACTCCTAACTGATTAAAGAGATTGTTGATATTGTAATATTACCCATTGCTGATCAGTGTTCATAGTCATAAGTGTGATATTCAGATTTTATTCATATTCATAAAAGTATAATCTATATATTGTTCATTTCTTCAAATAAATCTTTTAATTTGCAAAACAAACCCATTTCTTGGTTCAGTGAGACCGGGGGAATTCAAAGAGAGGGGCGTTTTATAAGGGTACATAATCAAGAATTAAACAAACTTTTGATATAAAAATATATAAATAAGGGTTTCCATTGGGCATCCCATATTAGGCATTGACTTAGTTGGAGTGCTGGATTGAAATCACTTACAGGGCAACCCCCAGCCTTTCAGAGCACACAATGCATTCACTTCAGTTTCAGACAGGGATGGCTTAGGCAGACCACAGGCATTGTGATGTGACACACAACCAAAACCAGACACCCACAAAACCGAATGTGAATTGACTCCCCTTTCCATTCATTCAGGTTCCACACCTAGGGTGTACCCAAAACAAGCAGTCCCTGGGAAGGCTCCTAAGACTCCTACTAGTCTAGCAGTTCCAAAGCCAAAGCCATATGTGGTCCTTCTACCTAACATCCAATTGGGAGGAAGGAGAAACAGAGCTAGGGGTTCTCTGGACTTTGAGAAACAAGAGGGAAAGGCAGAATGCCATGTGGCTTACAGTGGCCATTGTGCCTTTGTTCGGGAATCCATGGATTCCTATAGGAGGGCCTGGGTATCCAAAAATGGAGGAGCCCCAGAGCCACTGCAGTGTCAGCATGTAGCTACCACCGGCCATACCCTGCTCTGTGGGCAACACACACTGGTGTCCAAAAACACACACTAGGGTTACCACTACCTATGGGGGCAATAGGGGTATTGCATGGGTCTTGCTCATCAATAATAAAAATGAAGAGCTGCACTGCCAGAGGTCCAGATTGGGCTCTTGTGGCAGAAAAACATACAGAAAAACACATACAGGGAAGCAGTGGGACAAGGACGATGAAGTCCTGTCCCTCCAAAGCATTTCCAGCATCACGATATAAAAAACATGGATGACGTCCACACAAAGCAATTGAAGTTCAAAACCGAAGAACTGAGTCATACATAACCAGGCCTTCCCCAATGTCTTAGGAAAGGAGACAGGGGAGTGTAGAGGATGATAAAAGCAGTCTATAAACATTTCTCACAATCACTTATGCACTACTTCACCCGTCAGCCCACTCATGACAGTATCAGCACTGGCTTGCAAGTACCAAGAAGCCCTGATTACTTACCGTTAATCTTCACTGCTTTGAGTCTTGAATCGTCCTTTTCCCAGTCCTGTACTAGTGTAACTTGTTCTTCGAATGAATTGTGTCCTCCCACATATTCCTCATCTTGTGATAGACTCCCATAGCAGTGGTCAATTTCGAGGTGGGAGTACTAGTTATTGTTTTCATGGACAGAATGATGTACCGCCCTGGCAAATAAACCCTCATTGAAGGAGGAGGCATCAAAGCAGTAATGCTTGATGAAGGTATGCATTGATGCCCAAATTGCAGCCGAGCAAATATCTTTTGCAGGGACTCCCCTCTTCAAAGCCGCAGAAGTAGCCATTCCCCTAGTGGAATGGGCCCGTAGCCCATCCGGTGGGTCTTTTCCTGCTAATCTGTAGAATTCCAATATAGCTACAGTGATCCAGCGGGATATAGTTTGTTTTGTCACCGCCAACCCCAATTTACAACCTGTATAACCCACAAAGAGTTGGTTATCTTGACGTAATTTTGACATTCTTGAAATGTAAACACTGGGGGCCCTTTTGGGGTCCAGTCTATGCAGTCTCTCCTCTTCTTTACCCAAATGAGGAGGAGGATAGAATGTTGGTAAAATGATTTTTTGTGACAAATGGAAGTCAGAAACTACTTTCGGTAAGAAAGATGGTTTAACCTTAAGAACTACCTTGTCCTTGTAAAATGTTGTATATGGATTTTACATGAGAGAGCCTGTAGTTCACTAACCCTGCGGGCTGATGTTAATGCTACAAGAAGGACAGTTTTTAGTGTTAGAAGCCTCAATGGACAGGAGTGCAGAGGCTCAAATGGTATACAAGTTAGACATTTAAGAGCTAGGTTTAAATCCCAAGTTGGGACATGAAACGGTACTGGTGGATATACATTGGTAAGTCCTTTCAGGAACTGAATGATTAATGGAATTTTGAAGTAAGAAACCTCTTCCGAGGAGTGCTTGAAAATGGACAGCGCAGCAAGATATATTTTAATTGTTCCGATTTGGATGCACCGGTACAAAGATTTTGTTGTTGGCCTTCTGGCCAAAAGCAAAAATTCCATTACGTCGTCCGGAATGTCCCAATCCCTGTATCTCAACCTCTCAGAAACCATGCGTGAAGTTTGAGTGTCTTGACCTCTGGATGGAGAACCCGACCTTCCTCTTGCGAGAGAAGATCCTCTCTTTGCGGAAGATGTATTGGAGGGCAGAAGAACATGTCCAGAAGGTCCGGGTACCACATCCTCCTGGCCCAATTCGGGGCAATTAGGATCATGGTTTTCCTGAACTTTCTCAACCTCCTGATTACTTGAGGAATCACGGGGACTGGAGGAAATGCATACAGTAGGGAGAACTCCCAGTCCACCACAAAAGCGTCTCCTAGAGCTCCTCTCGGGGGAAATTCCCTTGAGCAATACTGTTCGCACTCCCGTTTTACCTCGGTCGCGAACAGATTCACTTGAGGGGTTCCCCAAAGGGTGAAGATGTCCAGAAGGACTTCTTGAGCTAACTCCCACTCAAGGGAGACTGTGCTCCTCCTGCTCAGAGCGTCTGCCGCCGTGTTCTGCTCTACGGCTAGGTGAACTGCCGATGGAGAGATTCCTTCCCGTATTGCCCAGAACCAGAGCTCCATTGCTTCTCTGCACAGTGGCAGTGATCCTACGCCTCCTCTTTTGTTGAGCTAGTACATGGCCACTGTGTTGTCCGTCATTATCAGGACATTCTTTCCTTGTACAGAGGTCAGGAAGGCCTTCAGCGCTAGTCTGATTGCCCTCAGTTCCAACAGGTTGATGTGTAGTTTGGACTCCGATGGAGACCAACGACCGCTGATTGTCAGATCGTTGGTATGAGCTCCCCACCCCATGAGTGAGGCGTCCGTTACTACTGTTATCTCCGGCCATGGTTGCCAAAAAGATTCACCTTTGAGGATGTTGTCGTTGCAAGCCCACCATAGTAGATCCTGAGCAAGTGCGCTCGGGACTTGCAGAAGATCCAACATACTCTCCGAGAACTGGGACCACTGAGTCCTGAGGGCCTATTGAAGGGATCTCATTCTCAATCCGGCCTCTGGCACCAGCAAAATGCAGGATGCCATGAGGCCGAGCAACCTCAGAAAATCGAAGGCTGGCAGATACTGGGCTTTCTGGAATTTTGTTACCATCTGCAGAATGTGGAGAGCTCTTATCTCGGGAGGCGAGGCTTTGCCCGAGGAAGTGTCCAAGACTGCTCCGTTAAACTGGAGTTTTTGGGATGGTATCATGTAGGACTTCTTGAAATTGAGGGAGAAGCCCAGATTGTGAAGGAAGTGACAGGTGATCGACAGATGTTTTTGAGCTTGTTCGGGAGAACATGCTCTAATCAACCAGTCGTCCAGGTAGGGGTAGACGTGAATTCCCCCTCTGCTGAGACTCGCTGCCACTACCGCCATCATCTTGGTGAAAACCCTTGAGGCGGAGGTCAGCCCGAATGGCACAACTCAAAACTGATAGTGAGAATCGCCAACTGCGAACCTCAGGTACTTTCTGTGCTTGAGATGGATTGGCACATGAAAGTAAGCATCCTGAAGGTCCAATGATACCAACCAGTCTTGGAGTTGGAGAGCCTGAAGGATCTGAGAAAGGGTTACCATCTTGAACTTGTCCTTCCTAAGGAACTTGTTCAAGTTTCTTAAGTTCAAGATGCGTCTCAATCCTCCGTCCTTCTTTAGGATGAGAAAATAAGGGGAGTACCAACCCTTGTTCCTCTCCGCCACAGGTAACCTTGAGCTACTGTTTCCAGTGCCCAAGCATCTGAAGTAATGCCCCGCCATTCTTTCAGATGCTGAGGGATTCTGCTTCCCACTGGTGTTTTGTATGATAAGGCTTCAGAGTGATTTGGAGGCAGCTGCAGGAGTGGCTGAGGGTAAAGATGCCGTTCCTGAAGATGGCTTTGTAGTCTTTCCTCGTCCACCACGAGTGACATTTCTTTTGCCCCTTTGAAAAGTGTGTCCTCTTCCTCTACCAAAAGAAGAGTAGTACCGAAAAGGCCGACCCCTCCAGGAAGTTGAGCCCGAATAGGGTTTCTGAGGTTGTTGCATCGAGGCACTAAGGGATTTAGCTGCCGCTTTTGAGGTCTGTAGTTTTTCTAGGCTCTCATCAGCCTTACAACCAAACAGCCACGAGCCATCAAAGGGCATGTTGAGAAGCCTGGCCTGCACATCTGGTGCAAAACCCAACTTTCTCAACCACGCAAATCTGCGTAGCACTGTGCTTGATGCCATAGCTCTGCTAATACTTTCAGCAGTATCCATTCCCCCATTGACCCCTTCCCGTCTTTGACAATATTCAGGAAGCCTTCCCTTTCCTCGCCTTCCGGAATATGTTCAGCCGTCGCCGAAATGCATTCCCACAGGGAATGTGTGAACCTGGCTAGGGTACAGGTGACATTGGTTGACTTTAAGGCCATGCTACCCAAAGTAAAAACTTTACGGGCCCAAGCATCAACCTTCTTATCCTCTCTATCCGGAGGTATGGTTGCATATGCAGTTTGTCTCGAAGTAATTGCAGCCTGAATAACCAGACTTTCTGGAGTGGGATGTCTATTCAGATACTCGGGATCAGAAGTAGAAATTCTATACTTCTTAGGAAAATTGCTGTTTACCACAGCAATGTTGTCAGGGGTTTGCCAGTTCTTTTCCACTGTTCTCTGAAGCGCCCTATGGAAGGGGAGAACTGGATCCTTCTGGCGGCCCGAACAATAATGTCCGTCATATCGTCCTGTTCAAAAGTGGGTGAGGCTCTACCCCAGCCCATATATTCTACCACTCTGTTCATTAAACTCCTGTACCCTGAATCTGCATGTTCTGCAGGGTTAGGTCTTGCGAATTCTAATTCAGGTGACGTGTCAATGCCACTAGCAGAATGCAGAGTCTCGCAAAGGTCTCTCATTTTAGATTCTGGGTCTATAAATTCCTCTGGAACTTGTCTAGTGCCATATTGCACTCCAAAAGGAGAGATTTCCTCATCCTCAGAGCCAGTTTCTTCAAAAATCGAAGACATATGGGCCTCATTACGAGGTTGGAGGTAGTCATGGCGCTATTAGCGTCATGACTACCTCCAATACCGGTACCGAGTCCGTCCTCGTTCAATGGGGACTTACCGATCTATTCCGACCTTTGCGGGACCGATAAGTCCCCATTGAAAAAGCCATTCCCCATTGCCATTTCAGCCCCCATAGCGCTCAATGGGAAGGGGGAAGGCGCTAATAACGGTACCACAAATTGCGGTACTGTTATTAGCTCTGAAGTCCCTTAACAGGCCCCGACCATAACACCTGGTAAAACCAGGCGTTAAGGAAGGGACCCGCTAAGGGACCTCGGAATAGGGCGCAAAGGGATTACCGGCACCGATGTCCTTAACGGTGCCCGGTATCCCTTTGCGCCCACCTCGTAATAAGGCCCATAGGCCCTCATTACGACCCTGGCGGAAATCGAAAAACGATGGCGGAAATGCAATACCGCCATCGAATACCGCTCGGTGCGATTATGACCCGTCACCGTAAAGTACGATGCCATTAGCGACACCGTAGTGAACGCCAACGCTAACTGCACCAAGTACGCGCACGCGCGACATGCAAAACCGTAATTACCACCATGGCGCAACGGTACGCGAATTCTGACCCTAGCGGACATTTACTTAACGCCATCAAGCATGGCGGAAAGTACCATTCCGCCATGGTGAGAAATACGGCATCGTGAACCAACCGTAAATGGCCCTACTGAGTGCCTGTACACCACTCCCTGCCCACATTGCACAACTCCTCGTAGGTGCAATGAAGTTACACAATGCAACCAGTGAAATGTACAAGTCACCCATGCATGCCAACGAACAAATGAATGTAGGGGCTCCAAGTGCCTTGTGAGTGGCCATCCATATTTGGCATGTCACCATTGCCGTACTGATGCAGCACAGGCATGTGAAGGTTCAAGTACAGCAATATGAACTGAAATATGAGACAAAACAACAACAGGCCCCCATCGCTTGACACCAGTGTAAGGCAACATTCAAAGCAGTATCCTGAGGGAGACTGCACCAGCCCTGTACTCTTGCCAGTAAACAAACCAACCATCAGCATAAGCATGTACCACACAAGTTGGCAGAGTGACTGAGCAGCCAGGCTCATCTCAAGAGGGGCCAATGGGAGCTGCAGGGCACAGATGGCACGAATACAGAAGCTATTCCAATGGACATAACCTCAGTCTCCCTCCAAGAAACGCACGCAAACACAGGCACCTGTGACCAGCCATTTTCTGATAATCACATCATTCCACCAATCCACCTGGCTGACCGGCATCTGTTACACAAAAGCTAATCCCCCGCCCCTGAGCATGACATCATCAAAACAGTCATAATGGCAGCCCCTATTCCTGACCTCACTGGGCTTCGTTGGCAAACGCGGCCAGTTCAGTACCACGCAACTATACTCAGAAGCCGGAACCCAATGCAGATCTTCTCACAATACATCGCTCCACAAATAGGAATATGCTACATTACTTGCAAAGAATAACGCTACACGGTTAATATCAGAATAAAATTTCAATGCACATCAAATTCACCAAGCCCATACAGCTATTAGGTCATAAACTCCAAAACATTTTTCATTAATGTGGGCTGCATCCGCAATAAATTACCAGCTTCTTCTTGTGTGACACCCTGTTCCTTCATGGTACACAGGGGCTACATTCAAGTTCAAAAAGGCAACATGGAAGCGCCTAGAACCGCAGGGCCGTCCCATTAGGTAGGCACTAGTCCAGCTGAAAGGTCGATATGTTGCTCCTAGCCACTAGTACTGCGTAAGGACATGTGGCCCATTGGCGATCGTCCCATAAGATCGTAATGGTGCTCCACTGATTAACTCGAAGCAGCAGGTGTCGGGAGTAAAAGCCATCTGCAGGAGTGGCATACAGATGGCAGCGGCAAAAGGGGAGGAGATACCTGTCACCCAAATGAAATGAAAAAGAATAGAATGGGCATCAGAACTTCATTTGAATTACTCACTTCAATGAACACACTAAATCTACAGCCATATGCATGCTAGCCCACTCAAAAGGATTATTTCCACCCAAAAATCACTTGCGAATCATAACTATATAAATCGAGGTGAAAACACTATTACAAACGAGTGTTTGTGTGCATGCGTCTGTTAAAACAGAATCCATTAGATGGGATTAGTAACGTGCATAGACACAAGTGTTTGAAGGCGCGTCGAGACAGGGAGGGTCCAACAAGGGCAGATAGACGATGGTCCCACAATGGCAGCTCTGCATCACATTGCTCAGGGGAAGGGGATAGATTCCAAAAAGCCATGTACATGGCAAACTCTCAATTAAATCATCTGACCATGCATCCATACATCATTCCCTCATCCCGGTATAAAAATTTCCATTGAGTCTGTGCGTAATGCAGTCTGCAAAATCCACTGTGCCCCAGCCCGGAATACTAGTGTTGTGAAGTAACATGTATTTGGGAACGTCCTGCCTTATCGTCCACTACGCTATTGCGCATCCCATACTATTCATATCAATCATTGCATTCTCGCCATGGCCCCTGTCCCAAGGACATTAAACAATAGAACGTTAAATTTGCAGTCAGACCTGTGGGCGTCTCCTCGCCGCTAGCTGAAAACCGAAAGCGCTGTCCTTCGAATTCCTCATTTGCAACATCACGTCGAAAAGGCATCTGTGACCGTTTGAAATCACAAATTCATCCATGTAGTGCGGCAGTGTGTGAAAATGGCAACTGGCTTCACTCACAAATGGGACGCCCCGCCCGTCGGTGAACCTCGGTACAGTGCTGCATGAGGGTCCACCGTTAATCGAGTACTACATTCTACTGACCCTTCACAAGTTTGTTCGCGACTGCAAAGTTGGTATGTGAAACAATGGGAGCATAGCAGAATGAACATATAAACCAATATTTCACTGCCATCGGGATTAAAAACATGATTGTAATAGCAAGATGCCATGCGTCAAATTGCAGCGTTGTGTGCGGGACGTGCTCGCCCAAAGGGGATTGCAGCTGGCACAGGTGGAATGAATCACCACAGGTGGAGGCTATACAGCCTGAAAACACATAAATTGCACACCCAACCCCCTCCCACAACCACACCCACTCCAAAATGCTACCGGCAGGACTAGCGATGTTGGCCCTGGGGGACCTGATAGCACTGCAAGTACTCCAACTTCAAGAAGAAGACGAACACCAACTACTACAACAACCGGCCGCACAGAGGAGACGCAGGAGGAGGAGGAGGGCAAGGCAGGGCCAGCAAGGCCCACCAGCACAGCCACTACCACCACTACCAATCCCACGCCTCCGAGCTCATTCGTTCAACCTCACTGATGAGCAGATCCACACCCTCTACCGTTTGGACCGGGACACCATAACCGCCATTGTGGACATGACACACGCTGACCTTGTCAGCATGATAGATAGCCCAACCGCCATCCCACCCCTACTGAAGGTGGTGTCTGTACTCCACTTCCTGGCCACAGGCACCTACCAGCACACAGTCGGACAGTTGCATGGCATTTCACAGCCACTGTTGTCACGGACACTATTGCAAGTGCTCGATGCCCTCCTGAAGCACGCAGACGACTACATCTCTTTACCACGCTCGGAGCAGGAGATTACAAACACAAAAGTGGGATTCAATGCACTTGCCGGCATACCGGGTTGCATTGGTGCCATCGACTGCACCCATGTGGAATTGGTTGTCCCACATGCCATGGAGGTCCAGTACCGCAACCGGAAACAATATCATTCTCTTAATGTACAAATGGTGTGTGACTCCAACAGGATCTTTACACATTGTTGTGCCCGATTTCCTGGATCAACCCATGATTCTATGGTCTTGAGGAACTCTACAATACCACGCTACATGGAGCGACACGCAGGGAACAGATCCTGGCTACTCGGTGAGTCTCATTTCATGCATGATAATGTGGGGTATGTGATGCGGCAATGACCTGGCAGGAAGGGGGGGGGGATGCGTACGTAGCAATGTCATTCCACAAACATCCTTTATTGTCCACATACAGGTGATGCCGGGTATCCACTGAAGAGATGGCTCCTTACACCACTCTGGAACCCACAGAACCAGCATGAGGAGGACTACAACCATGCCCACTCACGTACCCGTGTAGTCATAGAACAGGCATTCGGCCTACTGAAGGCTCGTTTCCGCTGCCTCAGCAGGTCTGGCGGGGCACTCCTGTACCGCCATGAGAAGGTTGCAAAGATGGTCATGGCATGTGTCATGCTACACAACATGTGCGTACGTAGAAATGTGCCCATGCCCCCTGACGCAGAACTGCAAGCACCTGAAGATGGTCATGATGAGGGTGGGGATGTGGCAGCACCTGAAGGAGTCCGCGAGGCACAGGAGGCCCGTGAAATTCGTCAGAATATCATAGATTCATGCTTCTAGCACTCACGCCTGGTGGCTGATACATGGACACGGGACTTGTGGCACTGTGTGTGTCTGGAACATGCACAATATGGACTGTACGCCTATAAAGGCCTCGTACACAAAGATCAATGTCCACACATCTCATTGGATGATTGTGAAATGTTTATAGCATATGTGAACTTATGTTACACACCCCATCGACCCGCCACCAAAGTAAGCCCAACACCCCCCCTCCACCCTCCTACCTCCCCCCCGAACACCAGTGTCCAAAGATGCTCATTGTCAGTGGGCAGACGCTATTGCAAGCCCCCTCTCCGGGTATCAGGGGCACCCCTGCCTGTGGAGCGCAGGTTCCTCCCAGATCTACGTTGGGGGCTGCCCTGGACGGAACTTGCAACGGATGATGTCTCTGCCTGCTCACGTCCATGCATGTCCCTAAGGGTTTGTGAGAGCTCAGTGAGCACACGGCGCACAGCGGCTAGTTCACCACATACGTCTTTGGACGTCGCATGCAGTTCCCCCCTCAGGCTCTCGGTGCTTGTCTCCATTTGTAGCCTTAGTGTCTCTGTACTTCGCTCCATTTGTGCCCTAAGTGTCTCAGTAGATGTTTCTATGGCTGCCTTAGAACCCCCACATTCATCAGCATGCTCCTTGAGGAGCGTGGCCAGTTGCTGCTGTTGCACGATCACCTGGTCGAGGGACTGTTGCCTCTGCTGGGCCATGCCCATTTGCGGTGGTGTCACAGAGGGGCTGATCACCTCATGTTGCCTTGCCACAGGGCTTGTGGGGGATGGCCAGTCGTCGTCTTGTGGGTGCCCCTGCGTGGTATCCTCATGGTGTACGGGATGAAACAGACAGGGGGATTGAGACAGGTCATGGATGGGTCCTACATCGACAGCACCGTTATCTGTGTCGGAGCATGCTGGCATTAATGCAGTGTCACCTATGGTGCTGCTGCCACCAGAAGCAGTGCCTTCTGTGGCATCCATTGGGGGGACCTGTGGTGCTGCTGTTGTGGGCATGCTGGCTGCTGGGGTGCCTGTTGAAGTCCCCTCCTGTGTGCTGCCACTTGATTTGTGCTGCTGCCGTGTCTTGATCCGTGCAGCTGAGGTGGAGGGTCTTTGGCCGTTGGTCTTGGCCCTCTTTGCAGGTGTGCTGGTAGGGGTGTCCTGAAGCTCGTCGTTTGAATCGGACCCTGTGGTGGAGTGAAGGAGGGCGAGCGTTATTCATGGGTCTGTGGAAATTGGAATGGCAATGTATCACATGCATTGGGGTGGTACCTGAGGGTGATTTGGGTCAGGGCCTTGGAGGTGGTTTCATTTTTGTGTGGATTGAGGATGCAGTTGTTTTGCAGCCTGCAGTTAGGGTGTGCATGCTGCACGTGTAGAGGGTGTTTTTAGGATTTTTAATTATTTATGTATTTAATGTGACTTTTGAAGTGCGCTATCAGGCCAATGTATGTGGACGTTCTCCTGGACATGTGTTTCTGTTGCACTATGTGGACACATGGTACTTCACATGATTGGACATTGTGGATTTAGCATTGTTTTCTTTGGCCCACCTACCTGATTCTTCGGATGTCTGCACTCCTTTCTCCATCCCTCCGACTCCCTCTATACTCTCCATTCCAATGGTGGAGGCACAGATTTCTTCCCAGGGGGTCAACTTGATGGGTGATTCCGATCCTCCCCCGGTAGCTGTGGCAATGTTACGGTTGGCTGATAGTATGCTCCGTACGCGTATCCGCAAGTCGTCCCATCGCTTTCTGCATTGCTGTGGGGTGCGGGGTGCGGTCCCCACCGCACTTGCCCGCTGTGCCACCAGGGCCCATATGGCCTTCTTGTTCGCAAGTGCCGTCCTGGTCATTTGCGTCGAGAAGACGACGGCAGCATTCTCCTGGAGGGTCTCTGTGAGCACGGTGAGTTCCTCATGGGAGAAGTGGACCTGCCGCTTGCGGTCGCACGCTTTTTTCGCAACTTTTCCCATTTTGATTGTTTTCACCAGGGTGGCTAACGGGTTGGGATGTGTCTCAAGGTAGGATTTTTAATGGTTGTGTTGGGATTCTGATTTTATAGGTGTACGGCGTGCTGTTTCCCGTTCCGGGCCCATGTTTTTACTTCCGTTTCCGTATATTTACGGTCACCGTATTTTGCGATTACCGCTCATTACGGTGACCGCTATGATGGGTGGCGGAATTGCACCTAGGGCGCCGTACGACGGCGGTGAGGGGCGTTTTGGGGACATTTCCGCCATCGCGGACTTTGCACTTCCGCCATGGCGTAATGCTCGTGCCCGATGGGTCAGAATTAGCCGCACTTTACTCCATCGTGCAATGGCGGAAACGCTATTTACGCTATGGCGGTCAGGTCAGTTACTTTCCGCCAGGGTCGTAATGAGGGCCATAGACTTTAAAAAGTCTGATTTTGGTAATGGCGTAAATCTCCTCTCTTCCTCCTGAGTTTTCTTCGAAGGAATGGAAGGATTCTTCGAAGGTGTCGAAGGAATCTTCGACGACCCTGATGAAGTCTTCGACAAAGGCGTCGAAGACGCTTTAGGCTTCGATATCGAAGCTGTCGGCGCCGATGGTGTCGATGAAGTTGCGGATGTTTTCGACAACTTCTGCTTTTTATGAGGTGTCAGTGAAACACTCAACTCTCGAGGATTCCTCGACGATTTGTCAACTCGAGTTTTACTGGTTTCACCCATACTACTGGGTCTTACCGCAGTAGTTCCCGACTTCCCTATGTCGTCCAATGGAGCGGCTGGGGTCTGGCTCTTTTGGGGTTTCTTTGAGGGGGTCGAGGCCGCATTCTCAACGACCTCCATCATCTTTCTTCTAAAGTCCTCCCATTTTCTTGGGGAATCCGATTTAGTAGGGCATCGAACCAATTTGGTTGATGTATCGGATGATGACGAAGGAGATCTATGTCTCCTTTTAACTTTCTTAGAAGATGAAGATCGCCTCGATCTACTACGAGATTGGGATCTCTTAGAGTGTTTTTTTGTGACGTTCCGATTCTTTTGAATTGGACGATTTTTAATGTCTTTTCGACGAGGCCTTCGAAGTGCCCTGCAAAGCCTCCCGCCCCACCACTAGTTTACCTTTTCTCTCACGGAGGGCCTTCTCCGTCATCGACTGACAGGAGCCATAGTCGCTGGTTCGATGATCTGAACCCAGGCACCAAAGACAGATGCAGTGAGGATCGGTGATTGACATCTTCGAACCGCAGTCGATACACTTCTTAAACCCAGTCTTGGGTGTTGACATCTTCGAACCGCAGTCGATACACTTCTTAAACCCAGTCTTGGGTGTAGAAGCAGTAGATGATGATGACATTTTCTGACAGAAAATCTCGAAGCGTGCTGTTCTCGAGAGCGAAGCAATCAGAAAAACAGAACTGAAGCCAATGGGCGCGGCTTGAGCTATTTATACCAACAGTGACGTTGACACGGTACGGAGCCCGTCGAGGGACAATCAACGCCATGACCTCGAGCACAGCGCCCTCTGGCGAAAAAAAAAATTCCGAAGCAGCGAAGCTGCCGATAACGAATATCACAAGATGAGGAATGCGTGGGAGGACACAATCCATTTGAAGTAATAATCTAAGAAGAAGACAAGCATTCCCGCTCCATCTTCAAACTTCCAGGCATTTGAAGATGGAGTGAAAGATACAACATGGCAAAACAGAGGACATATTCTACCTTCATCCAAGAGGAGAATGGAAAAAGTACCCATTGGCCCATTTAGAACTCTGCAGTAATATTGCCAGAGTGCAGTACTGCTCTACTTCAAGGAGCAAAGTTTATTTGGCCATACGTAAGCATGGCGCAAACATCCCTGAGGTGCAACATTCTGACAGAGTTAAAACACTCCCCAACAAAACACATGCAGCACAGTGATAGAGCTAATATGCAAAAGAATGTCAATACTAAGTCCACACTAGCACTATCCACATCGACCTAGGACAACCCTTGATCAAACTTGGCATCCGGGGTGAAAACTAACCACCTCTGCCCAACCCATAGAATGACCCATATGTTACGCATGGGTCCCCCTGCAACTGGATCAATAGAACACTTAGGTTATTCAAGGGAAATCTGCAATCCATATTATGTCAGTTAACAAGGGATTGTGTGATAAACAATGACATAGCACACATCCACCAACACACAACTTATGCTCAGAAGACCTTGATTCCCTGGAGAAAATCTGACTGCTATGTATATAACCTTGTGCCACTTAAACTGTAAGTGGACCCCCATAACGAAAGAAAATGACAATGAAACAACAAAGCCCATCAATTTCATACCCCATGGGGGCGGCATACCAAGAGCAGAACAAACCTGTTCACACCCTGTATAAAAGCACTTAACAATGTGTTTTATTTTTGTAATTTTAGTTAATTCATTCATTTTATTTAAAGTGCGTTGTATAGCATGCATGGATCACACAGATGGAAACATTGTGCTACAGGAACAGACTACAGCGAGTACCACTATGCTCCCCTCAGGTCTAGTACCATTCTGAAAAGCATCTCAACTACCATATCAGTAACACAAGGAAGATAAATGTATCAGTAGCAGTTTTGGCAGTAAAGATTCCTAATACTCCAATTCCATAGAGCAACTCACTTCCTGTACTCACTACCAAGCCATCATTTTGAATGTGAAATAAAAAATAGCTACCAGCACATACAACAAGTAGCAGAATTTCCAATAACTTTCTGTCCCAACCAGCCCTACAGATAAGGGTTGTATCAGCCACATTTACTCCCTAAAAATAGGCAAATGCTCACAAAAATAAAAATCGGGAGTAGAAATACTCCCAATAAAAATGGGAAACAGAAACATTGGAACATGCCCTTGTTCTTTCATCTACAAAGCTCTATGCATATGTTTGGACCAGTAGTAAACGTAAGGCCACAGAAAGAAGCTCTACTATTATTACTGCCTGGTCTGAAGAGGAAAAATTGTACCTTATAATGTGCATGCATACATTGATGGGAAGAAATATTTCTTACAACACATTTCTGTTTTACAGGGAAAACATATTTTTACTTGCGTAATAAAATACTCCAACTGGGAATGGAACTTACTTTTTTACTCCCTAAAAATTATTTTACTCCCAACACCTGGTGTGGGAAGAATACGTAAGGGAGACGTTTTGAGTTTTAATTAAAAAAAATGAAATCCTTTCAATCCAGGGCTTTACTGTCAATAGACAGTTTCTATTTTTGTCTTACAAGCCATTGTCATACCCTTGAAGGTCCACCAATATCTGGGTATCATCAGCATAGTTAAAAGATATTGAAGTGTTGTATATGAGGCATCCCATGATTGCGCAATGAAAGCAAACATGTAATTATTCAGCAATAATACCCACAACCGTTGCCTGAATTAGCAGGTAATGACCAACTCCCATCACTCTAGACCCACTTTTGTGGTAATTGGCATAGCGCAAATTCCAGTTACCCAACATCACTTGAGAATATTGAAAGAGAAATCCAATTACCGGGCACAAAGACAACTTATTCCCACCGCCAATACCATAGCAATGGGGCCCAAAGCAAATCTATAAGGCCCTCGTGTTTGACTTGACCAAAATACAGAATAATTCTATAATCATACCAGGCAACCATATTTTATTAATTCCCTATCAGCTACTGCATTATCATTATACTATTGAGAGAGAGACAAGTTAAAGTAGTATTTCATAACACCTACCAGGATGTGATCATAGAACAAACCGGCAGATGTAAATACACCTACTCTATATCTACTATAAATTGTCAATATTTCACACTATTATAGTTCATTATGTAGCCTCTTAGTTGAGACGGACTGATCAGTTGCTTCTCTAAAAATCAACATTGGGGAGGGAGACCAGTGGTCACAACTAAAACTAGGGGTTTGGGATGGAGGAATAAACGAATAGGGGTCAACAGGTCAAACTGGTTTAAGTACACATAGTTTATCAAGCTGTTTGTAGTTATTAAAATGTGACATATTGCAAATTCAAAGTGGGTTTAAGAAACTAAAAGGTTAGCAACAAGTTAACATACACTGTGAAAAGGTAAACTATGTTCAATGGTTGCAAAAAGGCCCCAAAAAGAATCCCAAGAGCATTTAGTCATAAAACGTGTTTTACTGTGTGTATTTCATTGAGCACATTTGCTCATCTTTTGTTGCTGTAGTTTTAAATCAAAGAATGAAAAAATGCACAACAAAAGAAATGAACAGTCTGTATTCACCCCCCCTCTTCAACTTCATTGGGTACCTTTATGGTGTTGGGGTGGTCGGTAAGGGTTCCAATAAGAAAGAGGGGTTCGCCTTGCATGTGCCATATTGGTGACTGGGAGTATGGGGATTTTGATGCAATGTTGCGGTTTAGCATGTAGAGGATTTGGCCCGGCATTGTGTTTTTGATAATATGCTGTCTTTTGTGTAAGAGTGAGAAGTATAAATAAAGTCAATAGCTAAGTGAGGTGATTGTGGTGAAAGTGAACAAGGTTAGTGATTGCGGGGAAGATTAAGAAATAGGGAAGAGGTAAACAGGGGTTCCTTGAGCTGAAATGTTGTGCCGCGTGTTTGGCTTTCAAGTTTTAAGACATTTGATTTTTTGTAGTAAAATTGTTACAGTTGGACTGGTTTCGGAGTATGGAGACTCCACTTAATCACTTGTGTCAGGTACATCCTTGCTATAAGGTAAAGATTTTAAAATACCATTGAGAATGGCTGCGGGAAACTAAGGGTAAAATGCTCAGTTCCTGACCTAATGAGGGGACCTATGATAAGGGAATGTTGGAAAACCTGTATACTCTCTTAGTCACTAGGCACAAGGGTTCGTAATTAGAGAATCATTTAAATATCTTGAGTTATGGAGGATGCATGAGAAGGGCGCGAAGGCCCATAATGTTAAAGATGTAGAGGAAGGGTCAAAAAAGGAAGGTGCAAGAATTCCTTCTGCACCGCCCCCATATTTATTTATTGTGCATTTGTTAGGCGCTTATACAGTAAGTCAATTCCATTTCATAGTGCCCACAGGGCAGCAGCGAGGGAACATGGGATTGAAAAAACAATGGGCCTCATTACGAGAATCCCGCTAAAAACGGGCCCATTCCCGGCATGGAGGAAGTAAAGGGTCTGTGCTCGTATGACGCCGCTAATAGCGGCTCATTACGAGTGCACAAGCACGCGCGAACCCCCATGCCGGTAATGGCCATACCGCCATGCCGCTAAAGGCCCTCGAACCCCCGATAGCGCCATCACGGGACCCGCCGATACCGCCTCCGCCAAGGACCAACCCGTTAATACCGACCCGGTAATAACATGATGTTATTACTGGGCTCGTAATACCGGACCCGGAAGTAACGTCATCGCGTCGGAACTGGAAATGCGGCAGCGGCCATCATTAAAAACACAATCCATTGCCATCCTCCGAAACCACCACTACTACAGAGGAGAGACCAGGGCCATTGATTATACCATGTCCAAGGCTAGCAGACAATCCCTGCCTGCGCAAGAAGCGCTTCTCAGATGAAGAACTTAATATGTTGGCAGATACCCTTGCTGCCCATGCAGAAGAGGCATTTGCCCATAACCTCAAAAGGGAGGCGCAGCAGAGGAAGAAGGAGATATGGGAGGAGGTAGCCCGCAAGGTGACTGCAGTCGGCACCACCCCACGGACAGTCAAAGACTGCAAGAAAAGGTGGGATGACCTCCGCCTAAGGGTCTGCAACATCCTGGCCAGCAATCGGAGGGAGGCCATGGCCACAGGCGGGAGTGCCCACTCCCCGATCAAACTAGTGCGCTGGGAGGAGACATGCAGTGCCACCATCCAGATGGAGTTTATCGAGGGCTTTGGGGAGATGGAGACGGGAGCCGTAACATCTGCAGATGGAGGTGAGTGACCCTGCAGACCCCAGTAGGGCAATCCATGACGTTGCACAAGTGATCTGGAATAGAGCCAAGGCAAGGGAATGCTTATCCTAACACACACACATCAACATATCCATGTCCAGATGGAGGCCCAAACCCTGCCACACTGAAATGCATGCTGAGTGCCAATCCCATTACCAACAGACAGCCAACACACAGGGACCATTCCCATATCATACATCACACAAATCCCAATACAACGGCATGCCACCCGGCATCCAGCATAGCTGAATTGAGATGTCACGGCTAATGCCAAAATGCCCCCCTTCAAACTACCCTCTGTGACACACCTGTAAGATATGAATGCATGATTAATGAAAAACTGCACAGCACCATCTAATGAATCTTGCATGTAACACCATCACTGATGCCCTGCATCTCTTCCACCCCCCCAGGCACCGACAGAGAAGATGGCAGTGAAGACGCAGCCACAAGGCCATCCACGTCCCGGCCCAAACCACCTGCCACCGGTAAAACCACCTCCGGGGCAGCCTCGCGGCCCACTTTACAAGCCAGGGCGAGTGCACAGGCCATGCCGGCACATGAGGGCCCCATAGCTACGGATGGGAGTGGAAGCCAAGAACTGCCAACAACAGTGGAAGGGGAGGCCAGTGGCACCCATTCTGCTGCAACAAGTTCCGTGGGTGAGGCAGCAGCCACAGCCCCAATGAGTGACATTGACATTGGAGCGGAGGAGTATGTGGACCAAGAGGGCTTAATCCATGTGGCATGTCCACACACCCCAAGCCCCCCATCCATCCCCCAACCCCACACTCAGGCCACACTCTCCAGCCCCATTGCGGATCCTGCACTGCACAGTTATGACCTCAGCACCATCCCCGAGGCCAGCCCTGCAAATGCACGCCCGGTCGCAGCACCCTCAACCTCTGCTGCTCCCACTGACTTTGAAGCACGACTTTCAAGGGTGGAGGCAAGGCAGGACTCCATGCTGGAACTTGTTTGACAATATGTGGCTGAGGGAGAGGACACAAGGCGAGAGATAGCGCAGGCCATTGCAGGGAACACTGCCGCCATAAATGCTGCGGCGGTCATGATGCGTGACAGTCTGGGGGCCGTCACGCAGGTCCTGACCGCAATACTGCAACACATGCAGCAGCAACAACCAGTGCCAGCCGTGCCAATCACTACGGCATCCACTCCATCCACCACACCCGCATCCTCACCACCCTCCACCCTGTGCGACTGATAAGGCGGAGTGCGAGGCAGTCCGAAATCCTGCCCCCGGACACAAAGAAAGCACGAAAATAGTGTGGGTCAGCAATGGGAGTGAGGGAGATGGTGTCGGTGGTGTATAGGTTTCTAAGGGGGTGTTCATTGGGGGGGTATGGGGAGTTCATTGGGGGGTATGGGGAGTTTTGGTGTGTTGGGGGGTAGGGCGGAGGCACTTCCCTGTAGTTTACATGAAAACACCTGTTGTGTAAAAAATCATTTCATGCCTGGACATTGTTCATTTTGTGTGTATTCATTTTATTCATGACAGTGCACAGTGCCCAACTCCCCACATACCCTGTGTGCATGTCCACATGGACCCAGTGCTGAGTGTAGCACTGACACATACCCATCAACGTCCCTGTGGTTCAGAAGTATTCGTCAATCAGTGATTGGCGTACAGCATGGCCATCTTGTGCATCACGTACTGGCAGGGGTGCTGCTTCTCCTCCGTCTTCATCCTCATCATCCACACCCGGTGCATGCATGTCAATGTCAGGTGGCAGTGGTACATTTCTCCGGACGCACATGTTGTGCAGCATGCCACAGGCCATGGGGATCTTTGCCACCTTCTCAGTCTTATAAAGGAGTGCTCCACCAGACCTGCTTCGGCAGCGGAACCGCGGCTTCAACAGGCCAAAGGTCTGCTCAATCACGACACGGGTACGGGTATGAACCCGATTGTACTCCTCTTCATGGCTGTTCCACGGGTTCCGCACAGGGGTAAGTAGCCACGGCTTCAAGAGATATCCTTCATCACCTGCATGGGAGTACAAAGAGGTCTGTGTGAGTCACTCTGAGCTGCCACCTTCAGGATTCACAGCCATGGCCGCAGCAATTTGCTGTTGACATGCACATGTCCCTGTACGTATGCACAAAGATTATTTAGATGCATTGTATACTGCAATATGGTGTGCTAGTCTGGATGGCGTTGAACAGATGATGCAGGGTGATTACTTGCATGCTGATGTAGATGTACTCTGGATGCAGGACGATGTCTTGCCTCCCACGATTTCAGTGTATACTACTCTGTGCATAATCACACTAGCCACATTGGCACAGTTGCAATCATGTTTGGTCATGCATTGCTTGACATACCCACGGTGGCCAGGTTGTGCGTCTTACATGTTGTCATTGATAAACGGCATTGGTCCAATGTGTGGCAGTGATGTGTCATGTTCGGGTTGGGTGGTTCAGGTCAGGAGTGTTTAGCTCTGCATGCATTCTCCACTCACCGCCGATTCCCACCCTGGTGGAGTATGCATCCCCCCACTTCATAACCCCGATGCACTGCCATGGGCCAGTCAGGCAACTCACCAAGCAGCCAGGCATGTCGTCCAACATGTCGCTCCATGTGACGGGGTAGCGTGGAGTTACGCAGCACCATGGCATCATGTGTTGATCCGGGATATCGGGTGCAACAATGTGTGATGATCTTTCTGGAGTCACATACCATCTGAACATTGATGGAGTGGTATTGCTTGGGATCGCGGTACACCGCCTCTATGGCATGAGGGACTACCAATTCTACATGGGTGCAGTCGAGAGCACCGACACAATTGGGCATGCCTGCCAGTGCATGGAATCCTACTTTGGTGTTGGCAATCTCCTGGGGAGTCCGTGGCAGGGATATGTGGGTGCTAGCGTGCTTCTGGAGGGCATCCAGCACTTGGGTCAGCATGTGTGAAAAGAGTGTTTGTGATTTGCCATGCAGCTGGCCCACTGTGTGCTGGTAGGTGCCTGTGGCCAGGAAGTGGAGCACAGACACCACCTTTAGTAGCGGGAGATGGCAGTGCGTATTTCAATGAGGCTGACAATGTCGTCATGTATCATGCCCACAATGGTGGTGATGGTGTCCAACCGGTACAAGGTGTGGATCTGCTCAGTGGTTAGATTGAATGGACTGAGTCTGATGCGAGGGATTGGTGGCTGCCTATGAGGTACTACTGGCTGCACTGGTGGTAATTGCTGGGCCTGTCTCACCCTCCTTCTCCTCCTGCGTCTCCTCTGTGCTGCCTGTGGCTGTGGTTGTTGTTGTAGTTGGTGTTGTTCCTGTAGTTGTAGCAGTATAGGCATGTCCTCCAGCCCCATGATTGCAACAGCTAGTGGTATTTTGGTGTGGGAAGGGGTCTGGTGTGTGGGTGTACTCCTTTTATACTGGGACAGGCTCCATTGACTCCGCCTGTGGTGATTGTGTGCACCTGTGGCAGTTGCCTTGACTGTAGGTTGCTGTTTACGGGTGGCCCGCGATGCCTGTATGGCCGCCATTGTGCAGGCCCTAATTACCACCTTCGGGACGCCGGTAATTGCATGCCCGCGTGAGTTGTGATGTCCTCCTATTACTAGCATCCCGGTATTTACTCTGCGAAAGGGCGCGTGTTCGCGCGCGAGCCGGTATGAAGGGGCACGGTAGGGGCGGTGGCGGTATTGGCGGGTTGTCGGGTCGTAATGGCCCGGACCCGTTAACGATGCCGGTAAATACCATTCCGCCTTCCTATTTACATTACCTCCATTCTCGTAATAAGGCCCAATGAATACAGTGGAAGATGAAGACGGACCTACTATGCCTTGTGAGTATTCAGAGTGTGCAAATGAAGAGGAGAAATGGGGTGTGGGGGTAAGTGCTGGAATGTCCGTGCTCGTGGGTAAGCAGCAGATGAAGTGCATAGTATGGTAAGTGCTATTGGGTAGAAAGTGCAAGCCTACAGAAATGAGGCTGGTGGGTGCCGATGCAAGTGCTGAGAGGTAGGCAGAGGCTGGGGTGATTGGGTATGGGAGGCCAGGTTCCATACCTGCTATCCTTTACCACCCGGAAGGATATACCGACCCTGAGTTTGAACCTCCATTTTCTCCAGTGGCCACAAGTAACACCACCATCAGATGCGCTTTCAAAAAGATGGGAAACTGAGGAAAGTGAAAAGTTAACTGTAGTGAATAAGCTTCCCCTGGACCCTACTTGGAATGTTGGAGTGAGTGACAGAGAATGCAGTCTGGGAGAATGTTGAGGTGTGGATGTGTTCTGTGAGGGTCAGTTGGAGATGTGAACCCCTGAGGGAGGATGGCGGTGCATGTTGCCCTAAGCTTAAGTGTACCTGAGTTGATGGTCTTGATATAATTTACAAGAACGTAATTAAATAAGCTACTAGAATATCATCTGAGGTCACAGTCATCACTGGGAACCCAGAGCTTTACATTAACTCCTTAAATAATCAGGACCATGGAAAGATTGAGGGGGCGGAAAGAGAATAACTCCCTCGACTGCTATGTTAGCAGAGAGATTAAGGGGGGGAGGAGCAAGAGAGAGTGAGATCGGCAACCGAAGACTAGATAAAGGGCCGAGAATGAGCAACAAAGGGGAGACTGTGCCTCTTACCGCTAGGATAGAAGAAAGGCTGTGAATGGCAGTGGAAAAGCCAAAGCTGGAAAAATTGGAAGAATCATTGAGGCTAGCAGAGGAAGAGGTAGTGCTGTTACAACAGCAGAGAAGTGAAAAGCGGGAAGAAGTGAATAGACAGGTAAAGGACGTAGAAGAAGGAAGGTCGAGGCATGGACATGTTTTTGTTAGACTGGATAGGCCAGTTGTCAAGGAGGTCAACATGGACCTTGAGGAGGACAGTTTTGTTATAGGTACATGACTTGAGCAAGGAGAACGGGAACCAGCACCCTATGGTGGGGCCGAGTACATTTCCGTGCCTATTGAAATGCATGGAGATGCGATAACAGCAGTAGGAGATGAGGATGAATAGGAATCAGATGTTGAACAGGGAGCATAGGGTGCAACAGCCCCACCTCCTGCTCTAGTAGCAGTGACAGAGATCACACCATGGGGTCGTATGGCCGTAGTGAGTAGCAAGGGAAAGGCGGGGAGAGCCAGTGTTCACACATGGACTAGAATAATTTAATGAAGACACTCTGTTTGCTCACTGCAGCAGTGGGGAAGTGAATTCATGAATTAGAGAAGCACACTGACTGTGTCATGTTGGCCATAAGGGACATGAAAAGCTTAGTCACAGCTCTAGTGGGGGAACGGTCCGACAAACTTTGGAGGCGATCAGGGTATCCGGGAGTTCAGTTGAGTATGAACACCCATGACGGAGCAGCCGTCAATAATTGCAGGTTACAGTTATGGGGGGCCCTGCGGGTTTTGTATCCCGATACGCCAGATATAAATCCTATTTTGGCTAAGACAATGAAATTGCATGACGATCCTACCGCACATATCTGTTAATTCAGGAGATGTGGAGAGCAGAGATGGGAGAAGCATGGGATACGAACGTGGATATTTTTTTATCATATGCTAAAAAAAGGACTTCCCAAGTACAGCATGACCCAAATAAAGTAGTAGGGATGGAGGCCAAGAGTTGGCCGGAAATCCAGGCACATATTGTGTATTTTGGTAAGAGGACGCAAGAGAAGGAAAAAGAGAGCATGGCGCAGGCACAAATGGCATAGGCCAAGCTTGTTCAGAAATAGCTAGCCAAGGTCTGTTTGGAAGGAGCAATGATTACCAGCTCCACGGAGGGATAGCAGGGACATATATTGAATCAGGTATAGCACAAGTTTGAATGGAGGGGTATGCTCCCAGTCAAAGGCAAATGAGAGGGTTTTGGAGGGTTTTCAAGAGGAGGTGGGTCATTTGGAGATTTCGGAGTAATAGGGCCCCGGTTTAATGGACCGATGGGAGGTAACTATGGATGATTGTATGGGATCGGACATTGGTCGTGTGGAAGGATGGGACACATGGCACAAGATTGTCGGAGCAGGCCACAGTATTTCAATGCAGGTGCTCAGCAAATGCAACTCTACCAACCATGCCATATGCCCCAGGTTCTGTGCAATCGCAGCAGGTACGGGTTGAACAGGACCCAGCGCCTAGAGCTGCATAGACCTATGCGTTTCAACCAACCGTACCAGCATAGGCACCCGTACAGGCATGGGAGAAAAATCCTTTACCCATAGAAACAGTCACTCACTGCACTGGAGCAAGTGTATTTGTAGCAATCCTTTCCCGCTCCACGGTGCTAATATGTACCATGTAGCCAGATTAGGACAGCCCACAGGGATGTCTGATGTGTCCAGTCCTGTCTGTTACTATAGGTCCTGAAGAGGAACCTCGGATAGGTGTATAGGTAGGTGACCAAACATTTTCATTTATGAACGATACAGGGGCTACAAAATCTTGTCAGGCAAAAGGATGGACACACAGGGATTCTCTGGGGCTATCCTGTTGGTTCCTTACAACGACGGTCTAGCATTAAGGTAGGTACACAAAATGTATCTGCTCCTTTGTTGTAGTGCGCAGATACCCTGACAAATCTTTTGGGCAGAGATCTACTTAGTGGACATCATATGTCGATCGCTTTCACAGAGAAATGTATATTATGCTCAACTCCGGGTCTGTATCCGGTAAGAAAGCAGCGCTTTTGCATGCATACTGTACTGATAGCACAAGCCTGTACATTCAGCTCTATTTCTTAATAGAGCAACTAGCTGGGGCACCCGCCCTTGCCCGTGTCCTGATCAAGTGGTGTCTCATGTGCCCCGGAGCATGCTGCTCTTGTCATCTGGTCAGCAAGTCGTGCTGCTGTTTGTTGTTGTGTTTCAGAAGCTCTTGATATTGATTTTTGCTTTGCATCAGATGGACCTTTTCCAAATGATGTTCGTTTTTTGTGTGGCATGTTTTAGTCACTTAATGGTTTCAGCACAT
Organism: Ambystoma mexicanum; assembly: GCF_040938575.1. Taxonomy (NCBI): domain Eukaryota; kingdom Metazoa; phylum Chordata; class Amphibia; order Caudata; family Ambystomatidae; genus Ambystoma; species Ambystoma mexicanum. The sequence goes on along the minus strand of NC_090923.1, from coordinate 1,118,781,756 downwards.
TTGAGAAAATGTCCAAGAAAGATTGATTGATTGTGCTCTCTTCTCGTGAATGAACTTTAGTAAACTGTTACCTTGCCATTTCCCATATTTGGAGTGGCATGATAAAAAGAAATGTACATTTTCTTTTTAATTCCCTTTAAAAATGCTTTAATAAGATTCCAAGATGGCCGTCGGCGGTGGAGGTCGCGTCTAGATCGCGCTCCCGCCGGGCCTATAACAAAGAAGCACATCAGAAGCACAGTTCTGAGCGTTTAAGCACCGGAATCTCAGCAGCAACCCCCGAATGTGTGGAGATCTGGCAGCGAGCGGAGATCGACCCAGCAACATCCCCCGGGGGAGACAGCCTGCAGAGAGTGCTGCTGCCCCTCCCCCTCATAGGAAGGCCAGCACGGCCTAACAGGGGAGACGACCAGGAGAGTGGCCGCAAGATCGAGCGCCCAGAGATCAAGGGGGAGCTCTGTCCCCCGCCGCCACAGGGGAATAAGTAAAAGCCGGCCCGGCGCGCAGGGGAACACGCGTGCTGCCGGAGGTGCCGCGTGGGAAACAGAGCGGCTGCGGGAGCTGCGGGAGCTGCGGGAGCTGCGGGAGCTGCGGAGCACCGGCCGAGGGGGAAGTGAGAGCCCCCCCCCCACAGACAGGCCGGTAATGCAGGCAGGAAGGGAGCTCCGTCCCACGCCGCCACAGGGGGACAAGAAAAAGACGCTTTGGCGAGCAGGGAACTCGCGGGCCACCGGAGGTGCCGCTATTGAAACAGAGCGGCAGCGGGAGCTCCGGAGCACTGGCCGAGCGGGCAGAGCGAGCCCCCACCCCCACAGACAGCCCGGCAATGCAAGCAGGAAGAAGCAGCAAGAATGGCAGCAACAAGGCGAGCCGGGCCTCGGCGGGTCTGGGAAACATGGGAGAAGAGGAGGAGGCATCACCGCTCCTCCGCCGAACGGGCGTGGAGGGCACCAGTGGAAGAGGACACCAGAGCCAGAGCTGAGTGCGATTGCAGCAGCGCCCCCCCTCCGTTTCCCTGGTATTGGTGGCCCGGGACAGCAGAACATATATACGAGGGGCGTGGGCCACGGATTAGAGGAGCGCTGCCCTCTCCCCCCCACCTACACACCACGATATAAAGGAAACACCTTCATAACTTCGGACAATCCCCACAACCGGGGAGGTCACAAGAGGGGGGGACCCCAGGCCCCCATAAGTAAAGAATATGTCACGGGCAAAGGGGAAGGGGGGCACCTCACAGCCCACCCCGCAATCCCACAAACAGGACACGAGTCTACTCCAGATGTGGTCCTCGGATACAGGGGCAAACTCAAAAGATAGGGCAGGCGAAGATCCCACTACGGACACAAACGCCCCAAACCAAAACGCTCTACCGCCCTCAAAGGACAATATGCGATCCTGGTTTGCAGAGCTACAGGACAGGTTCATGTCCACAGTCCAGGACCAATTTGCCACGATAAGAAATGAGATGAAGCAGGTGGTGCAGGAGTTGAAAACAGATGTGGCCAAATTGGAGGAAAGGACAGACACCGTGGAGAGAATAGTACAAAACATAGAAGAGGAGGCGAAACAAAACAGTGAAACACAAGAACATCTGGTTAGACTCACCCATAACCTTGAAATTCAGTGTGAGGATCTGGAGAACCGTTCTCGCAGATCCAACATTCGCATCAGGTTTGTGCCGGAAACGGTGTTGGATAAAGATCTCAAGGTTTCGATGCAAGAGGTATTCAGAGACATAATTGAGGCTCAAGATTCAGCGGACATAGGGATTGACAGAATCCACAGGGTGGGGCCGAAAAGATATGGTGCCCCACGGGAGAGACCAAGGGACGTTCTAGCGGCAATCACATCCTACCCACAAAAGGAACAGATACTTAGGAAAGCGCAGCTGCTAGATCACATAAGGATGAATGGAGTCGAAATCCAACTGTATCAGGACTTGGCATCGGCAACACTCCTAAAAAGAAGGGAAATGGGCCCGCTAGTGAAGGAATTGGTGAAGAAAGAAATAAGATACAAATGGACATTTCCTTTTGGTTTGCTATTCGAGTGGGAGGGCAGGCAGAAGAGAGTGACCACCTGTGAAGAAGGCCTCCAAATAATGGACGTGCATATAGAAGAAACGGATACGAGACCCGACAGGACAAAATGGGATCAGCACAAAAGGCCAAGAGGATGGGAAGAGGTGCGACAAAAGAAGAAATCAACTGGAAGGGGAAAAGCGGCGTAATCCTTCGGGGGTCCATTAATGTGATGTAGCAAGATTGGAGGGCTCATCCGCCAATGGGTCAATAACGAGGAAGAAGAATTAGCTAACCTCAGAACACCATGTATTCAGTGGCCCGGTGGGGGACCGGGAACAACACCGCGGAGGTCAGAGGATGGAACGGGGTTTAGGACTGCCCGTACAGTTAATCCAGAGTCATGAGAGGGCAGGGAGCGAGGGGCGGAACGGCCAAGCATCCATAGGGGCCCTGGCCCTCCTCAGGATAGAAGTTAAATATTGGTTCATAGTTGGGGGAGTTGGGCAGTTAGGGGGAGGGAATAGGTGGGGGAATCTCTGGAAGAGGGAAGAGGTCACAACGGGCAGGAACGAGAACAGAAACAGAAGGTCAGACGGGATGGGGATGATCAGAATCTATTCACAAAACGTAAGGCGGCTGAACTCACCGGTGAAAAGGAGGAAGGTGGAGGCCTTGGTGAGAAGGGAAAAGGCGGACATTCTCCTACTCCAAGAGACACATATTAAGTCTATGGACAGAAAGAAAATACATCTCAGAGGCTATACGATCTGGGCACAGGCGAACGCAGGAGAAAAAAGAGCAGGCGTGCTGATTGCAGCAAAAGTGGGTCTGGTGGCAAACCTCTCTGATACTCGAGTGGACAAGGAGGGGAGGTTTGCTTTCGTTAATGTATCGATAGATGGTCGTAGGCTCACCCTAGTGGCAATCTACTCCCCGAACACGGGGCAAGATGGATTCCTTAGAGACACCATGGGGAAACTTGAGGAATTTGCAAAAGGAGAGATAATACTGGGCGGAGATCTCAACCTGGCTTGGCAACCCAATCTGGACAGGAGTGCGGGGGGAACGCAGGGGTATGGGTCCCCATCCAAACAACTTAAACAACGGATGAACAAATGGCACTACGGGACGCCTGGAGAGAACTGAAGGGACAGAATAGCGGATTCACATACTACTCGCACGTGCACAACACGATGTCGAGGATTGACTATTTATGGGTGTCAGTGGGATTGGTAGGTAAGATCCTGGGGGTTTAAAAGGGATTGATAGCTCTATCAGATCATGCCCCGCTATGGCTAGACATTCAGACCACCGGAAGGGGGAGAGGCCTCTGGAGATGGAGAATGCCGCCCGACATTATAACGGACCAAGTACTGTGGGAGAAACTAAGGAACAAAATTAAGGAATTGTTTGAGTTTAATGACAACGGAGAAGTCCCACTGGGATCTGTGTGGGAGGCCTTTAAGGCAGTAACCAGGGGACATATAATAGCACTAAAGACCACCAAAGACAAGCAACATCAGGAATGGGAAAGAATGCTCGAGAAGAAACTGGCAGAAATCCAAGGGGAGCTCACAACACATCCCACAAGGAGTCTCAAGAAAGCAATGAAACATGTACAGGGACAATTAGAGATGCTACGCAACAAAAAAGCTGAGAAATCACTCCTCTACTTAAAACAACGGTACTACATCAGGGCTAACAAGGCAGCAAATTGCTAGCGAGACAACTCAGGGAAAAGCAGAAAACAATGACGATACTGAACATAAAAGACGCACAAGGAATGCCACATACGAACACAAAGGATATAGGGGATGCGTTCAAAGCTTACTATCAAGAGTTGCATGCAACAGAGCACCCTAACGAGGTGCTTCAAGACAGGTTCCTACAATCCATCCCCATACCGACTATAGCAGAAGAGGACAAGCAGGCCCTGGAGTCTAAGATCACAGAAGAGGAGGTCAGTAAAGCGATAAAGAGCCTCCCAACATCAAAGGCACATGGCTCGGACGGCTTCACGGCCCAGTTTTACAAAAAATATGCTGATACATTGGTCCCTGTCCTGACAAGGCTTCTCAATACATTCAAAGACAGGGGCAACGTAACTCCTTCCATGAATGAAGAGAAAGTCCTCCTCGTGTTCCACAAAACGGGTAAAGACCCGACTCTCCCGGGCTCATATTGCCCGATAGCCCTAATAAATCTGGACGCAAAAATGTACACGAAGGTGCTGGCGGCCAGACTATCGCCCCTCCCCACAACCCTAATAAACACAGATCAATCAGGCTTCATCCCCGGTAGGCAAACACATGACAATTTAAGAAGAGCAACCCATCTGATAGAAAAAATAGGCATTACCCAAACACCGGCAATACTACTCTCCTTGGACGCCGAAAAGGCTTTTGACCGCGTTGAGTGGTCTATCCTCTTCAAAACACTGAAGCATATGGGTTCGGGGATCAGTTTATAAATATGATAAGAGCTAATTACAACTCCCCAGAGGTAAGAATAGCCATAAATGGAGAAGTCACTGACCGGGTGCGGATCTCAATGGGTACGAAGCAGGGCTGCCCCCTCTCACCCCTGCTATACGCCATATTTCTGGAACCCCTTCTAATCAAGATAAGGGAACTCGAGGAGGTAAGGGGAATAGAGATGGTGGGCAGGCAACATAAAGTCATAGCATATGCTGACGACAAGCTGCTTGCCCTAGAGGACCCCGGGAACTCATTACCAAGGACCATAGAAATACTTGAGGAATTTGGGGGGATCTCAGGCCTGAAGATTAATAGGAAAACATCAGAAATTATGCTCCTAGCTGGGAACAAGGAATCACTTGAAGCAGTGGCAGGCCAGCTCAGTCTAAACACAGCAGAGAAGGGCATCAAATATCTGGGGGTGACACTCACGCACAGGGTTGACAAGATTTATAAGAGTAACTACACCCCCCTATTGGCTAGAGTCAAGAAGGACCTAGAAAGATGGTGCCCGCTTAAGATCTCTTGGTGGGGAAGAATCCAATCTGTCAAAATGAACATACTCCCCAGGGTACTCTACTATTTCCACGCTCTCCCAGTCACAGTCCCTGACCCCTTTTTCAAAGCTCTCTCCAAAACCAGATCACAATTTGTGTGGAACAAGAAACCCCCGAGGGTTGCCAGAGCCGTTCTTACGGCACCGATAAAGGCCGGTGGAATGTCCCTTCCCCATTTTAAGAAATACTATCAAGCTGCCCAACTATGGGTTCTGAAGGAATGGTTGGGGGAGAACCAACAGACAATCTGAGTAACGCAAGATAGGGCGGTCGCCAGGACCCCCCTAGAGGACCTACTCTGGAAGAATAAACAATACAGACACCTGAACCTTCGAGTAAGCGAAGTCATGAGAACTTCACTAAACGCCTGGGATGCCCAAACCAGAAAGGGAATCATGACCACCCCACTGGCTCCCTTCACACCTATTTGCAGGAACCCACAGTTCCCACCAGGACAAGAGGCCAGCGGCTTCGAGAAGTGGGAAGGAGCAGGATGTAGGAAAATCAGGGAACTGTTCCAGGACAAAGAAATACGATCCTTTGTGGCCTGTAAAAATATGTGGAAGCTAGCAGAAGCAGACAGATACAAATACGAACAGTTAAAGCACTGGCTGTGTACACCAGAGGTTTTCCAGGCGGCCACAAGGGACCTCACACCCTTTGAGACGTATTTAATAACCAACCCAGGAGACAAAAAGCTGGTGTCTACGCTGTACAGCTTCATCTGCACACCAGAAGAGGAAATCAAATGGACGTACATGAGAAGATGGGAAACCACACTAGGGGAGGAAATTATCAGGCAGCAATGGGAGGAACTGTGGACAGGCATCCCCAAAATCACCAGGGCTGTCCAAACCAGAGAAATGTGGCTGACAATAATTATCCAATGGCATTATACCCCACAGAGGCTTGGGACAATGTACCTGGAAGTGTCGAACCATTGTTGGAAGGGGTGCCAGGTCGTAGGAACCTGGAGACACATCTGGTGGGAGTGTCAGGGAGTGAAGAGCTTCTGGAAGGAAGTGCAAACGGAAATCACAAAAATATACCCGGAGGCGGGCCTAATGGGGGAGAGGGTGTGGTTGTGCGGATTCAAAGACCCCTATACCAAGAAACTTTGCAAAGCACAATGGAGGAGCTTTATGGGCCTGGTCATTGCGGCATGGGCAACAATAGCCCAAAGCTGGAAGAAACGAGACCCACCACTGGCTTACACCTGGCTGCGAAAGGTGTGGTCCCAAATGACCATGGAAAAAATCATGAACCATCTCCAGGCCCAGAATGACTCCGTCACGAGGGAATGGGGTTCAGTGTTGGATTACCTGAAATCAGACTATATGGAACAATGGTGTCCACACAACATTAAAATATCGGACATTTATAGCACGTAAGAGTTCCCGAATAAGAATACACAGAGGAGCAGACTCTTCCGGGGGACGGGGAGAGAGGCGGGAGGATTGTTGGGGAGAACACTTGTGATGATGTTTATTGTTTGTTGAAAAATAATAAAAACATGTTTAAAAAAATAAATAAATAAAAAATAAATAAATAATAATAATAAAAGCTTTAATAAACAGTTTCAAACTGTATACAGTAGTAATAAATGTTAAAGGAATAACCAACATATTCAGATAGCTTTCCAAATGTTGCCTCCTTCTAGTACCCACTGTAGTGAATCGGGGTGAGCATCAGTAAATGAGGGTGTCTACGGAGTACATTTTTTGCATCCAAACATAGACTACGATCTTGCTCCAGACAAAAGAGGAATCCGTGCAAAATTTGGTAACAGTGGGTTCAAGGTGTGGATTTGTATAGCCGGACAAACATACACACATACATACATTCAGCTTTATATATAAAGATTGTTGTGTTGAGTTGGGTCCCGGGAAGCAGAGATCGGACATGGTGGAGTCACAAGAGGTAACAACAGGCACCATTGTCACGGTTCTTCTAGAAGCAGTAGTTATCAAGAAGGACAGGATGGTTCTCTCAGGCACTGATGAGGAATGTGGAGAGTGGCTCACAGTCTTGTGCATCGATCCAACCTTATCACTAAGGGACGTATCCGACTAACAATTATTTGAGGATGCTGAAGACACAGGAGAGATGGTTTTTGAGATTGGGGTGCCTTGCTAGATAGCGATAGAGCAAAGGGAAGTACCACAGACCATGCTCGTCATTAGAGATACTTGCCATATTGGAAGGAGGATTTGAAGAAGGTGCCGGACCATTTATGGACCAGCAAATCCTCATAATGTGGGGCTGTTAAAGGGTTTCAGAGCAGAATGCATAAAATTGAAACCTGGTCCGATACTACCACCTGTTAAGCAGTACCCCAAGACTAGGGAGGCTGACAAAAGGATTTATGAGACCATTATGGCACTGTTGAAACTAGGCATAATAAAACCTTCCGTGTCGCCATGCAACACAGCTATCTACCCTATGAAGAAAGCGAAGGGGTCCAGTTGTAGGATGGTCCAGGATTTGTGCCCTCTGAATAACGTTGTTGAGTCAGAGTTCCCGGTGGTAGTGAGTCCTGCTACCAATCTCTGTACCATCCCTACTGGGACGACCCACTTCACAGTGATCAATTTAAAGAAGGCATTTTTCTCAGTCCCCTTAGACCCAGATTCTCAGTACCTCACAGCGTTTATGTATTGTGATCAGAGATTTCAGCACACGGCTGGGTGGTTCAGATGGCTTTGGGCAATATACATGTGTCCAGTACAGTAATCCAGTACATGGACGACTTACTAGTCTGTAGCACTTCAGAAGAGCAGCGTCGAGGAGATTCAATAACACCCCTCACCTTGCTTGTGGGGAAGAGGTATAAAGTGGACAAAGAAAAATGTCAATACTGCCAGACAGAGGTAGTATATTTGGTTCAAGTAATATCGCCCGTAGGAAGGAAGGTAATGCCAGAGAGAGCCACCGCAGTTCAGAATACATCCCAACCAGTGACAGTGAAACAAATGCAGTTTTTGTGACTCTGTGACTATTGTAGATCATGGATCTTTGACTACTCTAGTTACATGAGGCCTTTACTGCAGGGAGTTAAGGGAGCACAGAAGGTGAAGGGTCCGATAGAATGGTCCGAAGAGATGGTGAGCTGTTTTCAGGAACTCAAGGCAGCGATCAGTAATGCTTCGGTTTTGGGACCCCGAATTGCAGCAAACCATTTTATCTGTTTTCTCAATCAAATGGACAAGTGATGGCAGGGGTCCTGGCCCAGCAAACATGAATAGGCCATAAACCTTTAGCGTACTACAGCAGACTCCTAGACCCAGTGATGCAAGGTCAGTTTCCCTGTGAACAGGCTTCAGCTGCACTGGCTTATGCGATTCGTCTTCAACCATGGGTTGCCCGGTGACATTGTATGTGGAGCATGCAGTCTTTGCGATCTTGGAAACGTCCAAGTCAGCTTTCATGACCCATAGAGTCTCAGGGTATGAGGTTATTTTATGAAATGCTTCTATACATCCAGTACGGTGCCACCTAGCCAATCCTGCAACATTTGTAGCCGAACCAGTGAAACCTGCTGACATTGTCCACTATTGTGCGACCTATGAGGGAGAAGAGGGAGAGAGAACGAATGTTAAGAAGGATGCCTTGGAGGGAGGTGAGGTACTCTTTGTTGATTAGTCTTTGATAATTGTTCAGGACACTGGTTCGAGGCACACAGGTCAGGATGAAGAAACGGTTGCCTTCACATTACTCCTTGCAAGCGGTGGAACTAGTGGCACTTATAGAGGTGCTGGAAATTAGTACTGGGAAGGCAGTCACAATGTATTCTGAATCTGCGTAATTAACTGCCACTGTCACATTCAAGCTTGTGAAGGTGGCAGAGAAGAGCGCTTAGGAGATCTGACTGAATACCTGTCCAGCATGCTGCACTGCTATTCAGATTAATCAAGGTGCCAACACTGTCCACAGAGGTAGGAATAGCCAAGTGCACTGCACATACTAACCGTACCGACCAAATAGCGCTTGTAAATGATGCTACGGACAGAGAGAAAAAAGCTGCATATCCTACAGATTCCCAGAAAATTGAAGCTTTGTCGCAGCAGGCACAGTTGCCAGCCCCATTGTTACATTTCATTATAACCGCTCGTCATTGTGGCGCTGTGGCCGGTTTCGTTATGCTGGGGCTTTACGGTATTCCAACATGGCTGCTTGGAGGCGCCGATCCAGCGCAGCAAGTCAGCCCACTCTTGCTTATGGTTGGACTCGGCCCATGTGGGGTCATGTGACGGATTATATGCTGCCGGTTCCAGAGCCCCAGTGAGTTGCTACTCTTTTGACAGAGGCTGCGTAAGTTTCGCTTTATAGGGAAACTCTGTTACCCGTTACCTGTGATCTTTCCGTATTCACTCTCTCTCTCCTGTTTCAGAACTGCCGTTTCTGCGGTCACATCCACTCCTGGTTCTCACACTCTTACACTCTCCCGTTCTGCCGACCTGCACAGCTTCTTCAACCCTGAAGGCAACACTCTGCTTACCTTCATTCTGTATTTGCAGGAACTCAAGACCACGGTAGGATTTCATGTCGTAATATTCATCCGTACCATCCTAGACCATACGGAAGAACCTATTCCTCTATCTCTGCAGGGTGTTCGCGAAAGGACCTCTGCCCCTTACGAAGCCATCCGCACGATCGGAGCAAGAACGCTGACCTTAAGTCAGGCAGTACCCCAGTAGGTTCACAGAGAAAGGAAAAGACATTAAACCGGAATCAGGGAACCTTCCACTTAGTCTATCTCTTCTGCACTTATAGGGAACACATCATCCTTTGGGAACATATCCCAGTCCATCAACGCCTCTCCTCCAGACCGATTCAGGATTCAATATAGACAGCCACAGGTGCAGTCACTTCCTCTCTCAAACTCTGTACTATTTCCTCTCAATATCACTACTTACCCTTTCCATTGTCTCCGACAGACAGAGCCATTACCTCTGCTATTCAAGGGATACGGTCCAGCAAGTCCCAGTACAAGAGGCCGAAGATTGAAGAACTACAACCACCCTGGCTCTCAAATCCATTACAGGGTTTTATCCCCCATAGGGTTTCCCTGGGGATTTTGCTCCCCTCCGATCCCTGTCTTATTCAGGCGCAGAGTGGTAAAGTTCACAGGGGGGGTTCTCCTGTCATCAAGGCATTGACATCTGCTCAGGTTAGTGGCTATCTGCATGTTGTTGAACCTATATTGTGACACCCGTACACTGTGGACCCTTTGCCTCAGATTGTGGAGATGCAGGAGAGTGCACGTAGAGATGAAAAGGAGCTTTACGGGGAAGTTAGTAATGCTTGTAGAGCTGCTTCTCGTGGCTCTAGAGCAACTACATTACCCATTGTACACTTCTCAGTGACAAGTCACAGCAGAGTTCCAGGAGGAATGGTTTATACCAAACCTCCAGGAACAAGTAAGTAGATTTGTAGGGAATTTGTTATGCTCACCTGGTATCCATGGGGACGCCACCCAGCCCTGGTTGGATGATTTGCACTCTCGAACCCTCTCCCGGTCCCTTGATAAGGGCTCTGGTTAAAGATGGGACTTAATATTGTAAAAGGTGGATTCTCCATCCTGCTCCTCGTGGCAGGGGCGCGTGGATGTGAGGGGACGAGCAGCGACCAAGTTACTTCTCTGGTGCAAGCCCCCATGTGGGAATCCAGGCCTGCTGCGACTCCGTAGGTTTGCTGCTTTACAGTCTTTATATGCAGTTCCTATGTTCCTCTTAGTTCGAATAATAATGTCTTGCTTCTTTCCTTTTAGGTATGGAAAGGTATTTTGTTGTTGTCATGCAGTTTGAAGATGAGCATGAGCCGGTAGGCGAAAGCGCGGTATGCGCAATGCTGTCCGGTGAGTAATGTGCGATGAGCAGCGCTGTTTCGCCTTTTATATTGCTAACCTGTGTCTTTTCTCTCCTTGCAGTTTGCGATGTTCCTCGCCGAGCGCCGTAATGTTCCAGCAATGATACTGACAGGAGATGACTAACCAGGTAAGAATTGTGTAGCTTTCTTCATTCGGGAGGAAATGTGAGTGAACGCTTACTAATGCTGTCTTTCTTTCTCCTCTTTCCAGGTTATGGTATTCCAGGATGCATGCGGTGCCGGATGATGGAGTTTGTACCTTCAGGTGAGTGGAACTGAAGTCGGCGATGGATTGAAGACAGGATACTGTTCCAGGTAAGTTTCGTAGTGTTCTTTCTCTCTCTGCAGGTCCTTGGTTTCAGGTAAGATGGCATCAAAGAACTGGACACGGTGAGCGTTACGCTGCCCACAGCAGAATAACGCAAAGCATGTTCTGCTGTTTGGGTGCAGTTTAAATAGTCTCAGGTAAAGAAGTCCAGGTAAAATAGTCCCAGGCCTGCCACACCCAAAGTAGTCCAGGTAAAGTAGTCCCAGCCCTGGCACACCCAAAAGACTAGACAGCATAGCTCAGTTCTTTGTAACTGAGCTATGTGTGTGCCTCCATGTTGGCTAACACCCCACCCCCCCAAGTTAAATAATCCCAAGTAAATAGTCCCATTCTAATTTTGGTCTTCATGATGGTTATGAGCCAAAGGCGCCAGGACTGACTCCAAGAGAGTCTTGGATGAGGTTTTAAGGCCTTTGACCTGGCCCTAACTGGAAGGCTGACTTGCCAGTGAGGGCCAGGGGCAAGGGTCATGACAGAATGGTATAGTTTGTAGAGAATGTAATCCTGGAAACACCATCAAGACGGTCAGAGGAGTTTTGCCCCGGCCCTCTAGGCCATTTCAGGAGCTCCATATTGAGATGATTAAAAAATGTAACAATTTTCGCTACCTCATTGTTGTTGTTTGCCCATTTTCCCAATAGCTCGAGGTTGGTCCCTGCATACACCCTGACGGTAAGTCTGCAGCAAATGTTTTGGTTAGGGAGGTATTTCCATGGTGGGGAATTTGTGAGGTCTGAAGTCTGACAATGGGACCAACTTCTTTAATGCCTTGTTTTAAGAAATTATTTTGCATTTGGGGATTAAGCACAGGTTATGTGCAGTGTACCACCCAAAGGTCAACAGAATTGTAGAGTAGTCTAAAATGTATAGTGATTTGCATTAGAACTGGTTGGATTGTTTACTGATTGTTCTGTTTTATTTGAGAAATCAACCAGGGAAACATCACCACAGTTCACACGGGATTGCGACTGGGCGTAGGTTACACACCCCACTCTTACCTGCACGCACAGCATCAGATGCACACTAGTCAGTAGAGATTGTTGGTGAGAAGTTTAGGGACTACCTTAGGGCCAGACTTATATCTTCACAGGTTGTGTCTTCTCATCAACAGTCTACAGGAGAAAACGGCAAAGAATCTGATGATCTACAGCAGCCACAGTTGTTCCCCGGGGACAGGGTTTTTGATAGCTTGTTCGTCAGGTGCTTGAGCCAGCAGCGTTTCCATGGGCCACACTGAATGATTTTCGCAAGTCCGTCTGCTGTGAAGGTGGAGGTGGATTCATATCAGTGATGTGGGCAAGAGCTGGGTTCATATCAGTGATGTCCGAAGGGATACTGGCGCCCCTCCACCAGCACAGGACTGGAAGCAAGTTCAAATTAAGTATGCCCTAATTATTCGCAGTTCGTTCTAGTAGAAAAGGGGGGAGCAAACAAAATCCTGAGACTGTTATTCTAAAATACAAAGGGAAAATGTGGACTTAAGATGAACATTAGGATGATTGATCATATGTTTTTCTCATTTTTCTTGTTATTGTGTTCAAGGGTGGCAGGCAGTATGGATGTGAATATTTGTAGTTTGTCTAATATTGTAGAATTTGATGAAGTACAATTCAGGTCACAAAGAAGTGCTCATTCCGACCTCATGGGCAATAATGATGATGTAAATTCAGATCCGATCATAGATGCACATGGCTTTGCAGCAGATAAAGTCTCGTGCAACCATATGAGGTGAGTGGGTGGAGAGAGATCTGTAGGATTATGTTATATCCGCTCTCTAATCCCCCATGCTTCCAGTGTCCCCAGAATATTAATTACTGATGAGATAAAGTTAGCAGAGGCACAGTGACTGGTGCATCTAGACTTGTGCAGGGTCCGAGGGCAGTTCCAAGGTCAATCAGTCACAGCATCTATCCTACCTGTTGAGGAGGAATGTTCGACTACGGATCGTTAAGAGCAGAAGAATGTGCATTGTACGCAACAAGTCCAGTTGAATTTAAAAGGGTCCATCATAATGAACAACCTATGGGAGCAAGGGGTGAAGAGTTGCAGAGCTGGAGGGATGAGGGGACTTTCGTAAGAACAGGTGGCACAAATTAACCAAGAGTGTAGACATGTTTGGAACAAGTATCTGAAATATCTGACATGGCTCAAGTAGCCAGGTAAACCTTTAACATATATGGGTATACCACATGTTTTAATTGTTTGTTTGTAATGTAATTGGTTATGACTGTCACCAGGTGTTCATAAATAATGTTTTTTTTTAACTCTAGGAGGGAATGTTGGGGTGTTTGATAAGGATCCCAATGAGAAGAACAAATTACTTACCCCTGTTAATGTCGATTGGATGTTCCTCCCACGTATTCCTCATCTTTGATATACTCTGATATCATGCCTGCTGCTCAGAAACCTTTCACAGCAGAGGGCGCTGTGCGCCGTCATCGCCGACATTGTGTCCCTCGACAGCCTCCGTCCATGTCGAGTATAACGTTGGATTCGGTATGAATGGCACGCACTGCGCCCGTTGCCTCAGTTGATGTTTTCAAAGCTGAGAAAGACGTGATTAACAGAGAGGAAGGTGAAAATCACGGGAATTCTCTCCTGACACAGGGGTAGGATGGGAAGTGTGATGAGCAATATATGGGAGGAACATCCAGTCGAAAGAACATTAACATGTGTAAGTTATTTGTTCTTCGAATAGATTGTGTCCTCCCACATATTCTTCATCTTTAGTAGACTCCCATAGCAGTACTCTGTAGGAGGTGGAAAAGGAGAATTTATTTTGAATTTATGCTGTGTAACACAGCTTTTCCAAATCTGGATTCCTTGCCTGTTAGGGAATCCAAGCAATACTGCTTTATGAAGGTATGCAACTAAATCCAGGTAGCGGCACTGCAAATATCTTGCACCCGCACACTCGTCTGAAGGGCTGATAAAGTGGCTACTCTGCTAGTCGAGTGAGCTCTTAGGCTTTCAATAATTTCTTTCCCAGCTAGACTGTAGCTAGATTGTAGCACTCGTAAATGCATAGGATTATCCAGCAGGACAGCGTTTGTTTTGTAACCACTTGTCCCATCCTGTGGCCCGAATAGCCAACACAAAGTTGATAATCCTATCTCAATTTAGAGAGCCTATTGATATAAAAGCTTAATACTCGCTTAGGGTCCAGTCTGTGGAGTCTTTCTTCTTCTTTTGATGAGTGAGGTGGAGGGTAAAAATCAGGCAGAAGGAGGGTAAAAAGCAGATAAAACAATATTTTGCGCTAAGTGGAATTCTGACACCACCTTAGGAAGAAACGAAGGGCAAACCCTCAAGACTACTTTGTCTTTATAACAGACTGTAAAAGATGGCTTAGATGACAAAGCTTGAAGCTTGCTAACCCTGCGAGCAGAGGTAATGGCTGTCAAAAACAGTCTTTAAGGAAAGCATCCTAAGAGGATATGAATGCAATGACTCAAAAGGAACGGCCACCAGGAAGCTCAAGACTAGGTTGAGGTCCCAGACCGGAACAATGAAGGGAACCGGCGGGAAGATATTAGTCAACCCTTTCAATAACTGAATGATGATAGGGACCTTGAAATAGAAACCTTGTTCCTGTGAGCGCTTAAAAATGGACAGCACAGCCAGATAGCCCTTGGCCGTAGAAACCTGTAGCCCCTGATGGGTTAGATGGAGAAGGAAGGAAAACACAGATGGTTTGTCACAAGAGAAAGGGTCAATTTCTTTATCTCTACACCAGCTGCAAAACATGTTCCAACGACAGCTGTATAGAGATTTTGTTGCTGGCCTTCTAGCCGAAAGCAACACCTCCATGACGTCTTCCAATCTTTGTACTTAACATCTCAGAAGCCCGTGAAGGTTGAGGATCTTGCTTTCTGGGTGGAGAATGGGACCCCCCTCTTGCGAGAGCAAATCCTCTCTCTGGGGAAAACGAATTGGAGGGCAGATGGACATTTCCAAAAGTTCCGGGTACCATGTCCTCCTGGCTCAATCTAGAGCAATCAGGATCATGATCTTCCCGAATGTTCTCAATCTCCTGAGAACATGAGGAATGACAGGGACTGGTGGAAACGGATACAGAAGTGGAAATTCCTAGTCCAATATGAACATGTCCCCTAGAACTCCTCTCTGAGGAAATTCCCTGCAGCACAATAGGCCACAATTCCTGTTGACACTGGACGTGAACAGATCCACTTGAGGGGTTCCCCAAAGGGCAAAGATCTCTTGAAGGACTTCTTGAGCCAACTCCCACTCGTGGGAGACTGTGCTTTGCCTGCTCAGAGCATCCGCCGCTGTGTTCTCTTCTCCGGCTAGGTGAACGGCTGATAGAGAGATTCCTACTTGCAGTGCCTAAAACCAGAGCTACATTGCCTTTCTGCACAGTGGTAGTGACCCTACACCTCCTCTCTTGTTGAGGTAATGCATGGCAACCATGTTGTCTGTCATTATCAGGGCATTCTTTCCCTGTACAGAGGGCATAAAGGCCATCCGCGGTAGTCTGATTGCTCTTAGCTCCAAAAGGTTGATGTGCAGTTTGGACTCGGACTGAGACCAGCGCCTGTGATTGTCAGATCATTGGTATGCCCCCCTGGCCCCCAACAGGAGAGGGAGGCATCTGTAACCACCGTAAACTCCGGCCAAGGATGCTAAAAAGGTTCCCCTTGTAACACTTTTTCCTTGTGGGCCCACCTGCGCAACCTTGCTCGGGAGCTGAACCAGAGCTGTCATTCTACCAGAGAACTGAGATGAATGGGATCTGAGGGCCCACTGAAGGGATCTTATCCTCAGACCGGCTTCTGGCACCAGAAAAATGCAGGATACCATGAGGCCCCGCAACCTCAGAAAATCAAATTTGTTTACCATCTGCGATATGTATAGAGCCCTAAACTCAGGTGGCGAAGCTTTCGCTGAGGAAGAGTCCAGGACTTCTCCAATAAATTGCAGCTTTTGGGAAGGTGTCATGTGGGACTTCTTGAAATTGACGCAGAAGCCCAGCTTGTGGAGTGTGATGAATCAGCAATGATTCCTCCAGAAAATCTGATCTGTGACCCTTCTCATGTGGCCAGGGAAAGGCAGACGCTTTCTGATCCCGACCCTGGGGATGGTGTTCTGCGTGAGGATCATAAGGGGGAACAGGTCAGGAACACTGCGAAACCCCCTTTGTTAATTTCCCCTGAAATCCCACACTTCTATTGGCTTATTGTAGAGTAGAAGAAATAATAAAACCTTATTTTGTTGTTGGGGACTTCAAGTCCCATAATCTCCTAAGTAATGGGACGAGGAAGAGGGCTCAAGAGCAATGTTGCATGAGTGGTCAGATTGTTAAGGCAAATGACCCACACCTGAGGAAGTCTGAGAGGCTTAAAAGGCCCACTCATGTGCAGGCCATTAGTAGCAGCAGGAGTAGCAGCAGCAGTAGCAGCAGCAGAAGGAGAAAGCAGCAGCAGGCACGTTGTTGGCAGTCCATGCAGACGTTGGAGGAAAGAGAGGGTGCTGGGAACACTGCGGGGCAGATTTCAGCTCCCGGTCCTGAGAGGGTCCTTTTCCCCCTAGATCTGAAGAGCATAGGTTGCACAGTGGAAAGTGTGTAGAAGGAAGGCTTTTCTCCATGTGAACCGAATTTCAGAGACTGCGCAGCAGGAAGCGTGCAGGAGACTGTAGATGGCATGCACCAGGGGGTCTCATGACCAAGCAAAGCTCTGTGTTAAAGTTGTAGGAATGAAAGCAACTTCAACGGGGAAGTGTGTCTGTTCAAAAAAAGCCAGAGCAGCGGAAATCCTGCGGCACACAAAGGGATCAAAGGCAAAGGAAGAAGCCAGTGAGCGTTGCAGAGCACTCTAATCCCTTTTGCGTATTAAGGGTAGGCAAAAGTAGCAAGAAGGAGTCACTCGTGCATAATTGATATTGCTTTAAACCTGGCCGTCTGATTGTTGAACAATGAAGGCAACACAATTAACACTCGCATATGAGCAAAACTGCTTTGCTAATATTATTTGAATACCGAACTAAAGAAAACAGATTAAATACAAATTGCTTATATCTAAAATTGATTCTAAAGTGAAAGGTAACTGAAGAATCCTTCATTAGCAGAAAACATTGTAGCATTTAAACCAAGTGATCAGGCTTTAAGATTGTGAGTTTCAGTGAACATACAAGCATTGCCTAAAGCCAAGAGTTATACAAATATTGCTCAAGCCAAAAGAGACTAACAACAAGGCATACAATTAAATGAATATATCCAACAGGAAGAAAAGGGGCAAAGCGGCCGCTGTATCATATCGTATCATTGGGTTTCTTTGCTGACTCTATGGCGGTGTGGCTTGACACACATTGCTTACATGCTCTGTGGTGCTTTCCTCTGAGCTGTTCTTTCAGCTGCGAGCTGCATGTTGCGAAGGAAAAAAAACAGAATGAGCCAGGGGAGGAGAAGAAGCTAAGTGAATTCCTGCTGACCCGGACCCCCCAGAGCCTTGGGAAACCGAGACAAGCCTGAAGCTTAGGCTTAGCTGCGCAGGTTTGTTACAGTATACCCGCATTGCTGCGATGCAACGCTAACATCAGCCGACACCTGTTATGGAGGCATACGGCACATAGCATTCACGGCCGATAGCATTCAGCATCTGGCACCTACCTGTAATAGCATTGGTAGCAGCAGGGGTAAAGGGGAGTAAGCCAGGGAAAATTAAGCCAACAGGGCTTAGATGGGAACATAGAGTTGTGTCTTCTGTGATCCCTTTCCTGTGCATTTGAGTAATGCCCACAGATGGTGGACCATGGTTGATCAACTTTAGAGTGATTTAGAATGACCTCAGAGTGATCTTAAACTTACTCCTTAAGCACACTTTTAGTAGTCAGTAGTAGGCCACAAGATTTGACCACCAGGAATATTATAACATTTAAGTAACACCTAAGAAGCTGTATTTGTAAAAATGCACCGAAGTTTGGCAAAAGAATTGGAAATGGCCATTATATATAACCTCCGTAGTGGAGTTCTAATGGAAGATCTAAGAGCTCCCGAACTTGATGACCTGCCTTCGAAGGGAATGCAAATTACATCACATGGTTGCTTGATACCCGTACCCTCAGGAATATCACAGCAAGTATTAGAGGATGTAACAATTGCACAGGTGCATGAAAACAATACAATACATGGAGTCATAGATTCACCCGAGCTAAATGGTTCTGATGATGCATTTTCTTTCCCTAGGGTCGCTCATGCCTGGAGAGCGGCCCTGGAATGTGGCTTGGAGTATACTTTAACAGCCACAAATATTAAAAAGAAGATAAATGATTGTTTTCAATTAAGAACATTTTGGAGCACTGGTGATGCTGATATGTTTGCACTCAATGGAGGAAACAATCTGTAATTTCTGACTTCCGAGCCGGATGGTGTGCAGGGGCCCCTCAAACAACGTAAACCTGGGGGGCAAAATGAGTCCCATATTGTTAACTTCGTTAGTACAATCTACCGTTGTGAGCCCAATATTGTCCTTTCAAACAAAACCTCAGCGGTCAAAGATTCATCAGCAATTCAGGAATGGTGTGCTGCTAATGATCTCTGCCTTAATGCCGGTAAGACTGAGATCCTCCTGATCAGTACACCTGCTCCCGTCTTTCCTCTCTCTCTCTGGCGGCCCACTCTGGGCCCTCTTCCTGCTCCCTCCTGTGAGGTTAAGAACCTTGGTGTCATCTTCGACTCCACGCTCTCCTTCTCTCCTTACATCTCTGACATCTCTAAGAAGTCAAACTATCAGCTGCACCTCCTCAGAGGTATTCTTCCTTTCCTCACTTTCCCCTAGAAGCTCACTGTCTCCAGAGCTCTGATAATCTCTAGGCTGGACTACCGCAACAGCCTCTTTCTAAATCTGCCTGCCTCTACTCTTTGACCTTTACAACGTATCCAGAGTAGGACTGCAAGACTTGTCCTTGGCCTCAAGCCCAGGGAACGTATCTCTCCTGCTCTTAAATATATCCACTGACGCCCTGTGGCTGCAAGGATGAAGTTCAAGACCCTTTGAATCGCCCACAAGGCTTTCTGGGGCCAGGGACCGCACTACCTCCAACTTTCTAAACATATTCTTTCTCAAGCTTTCCGCTCATCCACCTCCAACTCTCTGAGGGTCAGACGCTTCTCCAAGCATAGAGTGGGGGGCAGATTTCTCTCCTCGGCTGGGGCTTACCTCTGGAACAACCTCTCGGCCTCTCTCAAACTTGAGCAAAGCCACCTGCGGTTCCGGAAGCAACTCAAGACCTTCCTTTTTGCTTCTGCTTTTTTCTCTTCCATTCCCTTGCTGATGTCCCTGACTCCTCCGCGCACTGGTCACCTGGCTACCCTCTGAACTCAGGCCCAGGCTCCTGCATGTGCAGTTGCTCCCGCAGCAACTAAGGGTCTGTACCTGCAAACCCTACAGTCCCTTCTCACTGCGCTTAAGAGCCACCCGCTGGCTGCACTCATTGAGTCACCTGCACTTCTCCCCTCCTATCCTCCGTGGCACTTCTCCCCTCTCTCTTCCGTGCATTTGCGCGATCTGAATGACACAAGGCCTAGTAAGATCGTTGTTTTGTCCTCCCTTTGTTTCCTCCTCCTTGTCGCGCCTATAAATACTTATGTACAGGAACGTTATAAATGTCATATCATATCATATCATATCACTCCAGTCTGGCAGTTGTTTAATAAACGAAAATGAATCGACCGTCCAGAAAGGAATAAATGATTCAACATTAACAGCCCTGAACATTTGTCTTGGTGAATGTATTCAAACTATTAAAAGGTGAGGTGCAGGTGCACTCTAGCATCTTACTGGAACTAACTAAAGACGTTGGTGGCTGTGATTCATCCTTGGTGGGTATGAGATCAGCCATAAATACAACTTTAATGGACTCTATCAAGGATGCGAAGACGGATTTAAAGAACCAGGAAGACAGTATTAATGCCCTACATAATAAGATTGCTGAATCTAACCAATCGAGGGACAGAACGCATTGATGTAGACTGCCTCAATCTGACTTATCACACCAGGTTGCCACAAATGAGGAAGCCAGTATGACCCCATTAATATGTGAGGGGTTAAGTGTGGAGTTAGACGATACTTCACTCTCTGAGTCAACGTTGGAAGAATTTAGAAAACTGGCCCACGTGGCTAATGACGCTGATGCTGATGTCAATGGGGCAGGAGATTGCATTGAGGATCTAACTGAGACTGCCGAAAATGAGCTAGCGGAGATGGACGTAGCGAAAAAGACCTGTTGCAATGGGCGGAAGAAGCGTAAAAGGAAAAACAAAGCTAATAATGTAGTCATTAGTTCCGATGACCCCTGCCTTGAATCTAAAAATTAAAAGGGTTGAAAAATAAAGAACTCTGTTAAAACAAATTTCTTTCGGGCTATGCCTTCTTCAACTAAAGAGTCAATTCCTGACTCACAAAGGCATGTGGTAACTTTGAAGAATACGGAACAGCAAACCACACCCTTGGAAGGCAGTGAGCTAAGAATTGACAGGCTCCAGATTCATGGTAGTGACGAGTAGAAACCTGGTTCTCTAACAAGTGCCGCTCTCAAGACAGCCAGACAGGTTTCAGTTGGATTGCAAATTGCAATAGCCAACAAGCCAACAAAGTGGGAGCCCATCTTTAATTGTGGCAAAAAGAATCCGACTTTTCCTGTCTCTGCTGAAATAGGATCAATACACCAAGCTTTATTAAGTGGGCCAGGTTCCCCGAAGCCTATTGCCCTAGTTGGCAAAGCCACTATTGGTATACAAAGTGAAAAAGCTTTGGAAGTAACCAAATGGGAGCCGATTTTTTACAGAGGGAAAAAAGGTCAAGCTCCTCCTATTTCCGCTCAGATTATTATCGGACACCCAACTCCTTTTGAAAGACAGAATGGCTATTGCAAATAATGCACACCAATGTTTTAACCATGTGTCAACAGTGAATGAAGCTGGTTGACAGTCACCTTCAAAGGGAAAACAACAGGGTGCGTGGGCTACTACCAAAGCTGTTATACAGGCTTGGGTAGAGCCGGTTTTGGTTCGATCTGACCCCTGCCGCTTGCCTATTCGGCCATTTGCTATCCCGAGGTTGTGGTGAAGAACGTCAAAAGAGGAAAGGACATTAAGGCGTGAAATCGTAGTACTATCTTGTTAGCCTTAAAGAAAATTCCAGACCTCTATATTTTTTCATCAAATGACATTGAATACGTTTGCTTTCCACACGGGAAATGTACATCTATAGTTGAACTGGGCTTAAAATCACAGCTAGGAGCCGATGCATTTGAGATATTTAGGGCTCGAAATGTCATCAGAAATAATCATTAATAATCCACAGGTTTCCAATTCTAGGAAAGAGTTGAGATGAACATACTGGGCCTCATTACGACCCTGGCGCTAAGTATCGGACATTACCGGCATGGCGCAATTACCGTGTCCGTGCTGGCAATAGACCGCTAAAAGCGGCCCATTACGAGTTTGTGGGCACAAGCTTTGCGCCATGCCGGTAATGACCTCACCGCCATGCTGTAAAGCCCTGAAAAAAATCCCTTTCCGACACCGTCTGAAGTGGAAATAGCTCCTCCGGCATCCAAGCCGTCGGCATTAGCGGTGACCGGAAGTAGCGTCATCGCACAGGAACGGGAAAGAGCACGGCGGCCATGTTTAAAAACACAATCCATTGCCATCCACCACAACCAGAAGTCATCTGACCCCCAGAACTCTTACACACCTCCACCACTACCTTTTGCATTTAACCATGCCAAAAGCTGTGAAGAAAATGGGAGATCGCCAGCCAAGAAGCGCTTCTCCAGAGAGGAGCTGACAATGCCAGCTGAGACACTGCAGGAGCATGCAGATGAGGTCTTCTCAAAAGAGATGTCCCGTCCAGCACTGCAGCGCAAAAAGCAGATTTGGGCAGAGGTCAGCCAGAAAGTCAGCGCCGTTGGCACCACACCCCGCACACCAAAAGAATGCCGTAAGCGCTGGGATGACCTGCGTTTACGCGTATGCAGCATACTCTCTGCAAACCGCAACATGGGGATGGTGACAGGTGGAGGTGCGGAGTCCCCCATCAAATTACAACCGTGGGAGGAGATATGCGCCACCACCATAGGGGCAGAGTCAATTCACGGAGTCGGGCCATGGAAGCGAGGAGCACCGTCATCGGCCGATGCAGGTAGGTGTCCCAAATGATGCAATGCTAATACCACCAAGATGATGTCCACCTGAACTGACAGTGCAATTATGTAGAGCAGGGTCCACCAGACACATGAGTACAAGACTGCCTACAGGCAGTGCAGAACATCACCTTGTCCACATGCTGAATGCACCCCATATGTGTAAGGCCAGACGCCTCCATGCATCACCCACCCAAAAGCCAAGCAACCCGTATGTCACTCCCCCAATGTCAATCATCTGCCAATCCATATGGATGCAGCCACCCCAATGCATGCCTGATGCCTGTAGACCCATCATTAACCCTCTCCCTCTATTGGTCCCCCACAGGCACGCAATCAGACAGTGGTGATGAAGACAGCAGGGAGGAAGATGGCACAGCACATAAGAAGGCCAGGGCCGAGGAGGGACAACACCGCCCCTCCACTTCAAGGGGCATAGGCCAACCGGCACCACATCGGAAGGCCAAGACAACACAACAGGCCACAGCACCAATGTGCTCTACGGCCCACACTACAGCGCTCACAACAGCCACCAGCACCCAAGTGGCAGCGGCAAAAGGGACTGCATCGGCTGCAAGCAGCACAGTGGGCGAGACAGCTTCCACAGCAGCAGTCTCTGATGATGAGGAAGAGGATCAGCTGCATGTTGCAACTCCCGCCGCAGGCCCCCTGCATTCCCCACAACTGTCCCCATGCAGCATGCGCGACACCAGCATGCACGGGCTGTCTCTGGATCATTCATGGCCTGCAACTCCCAGCACCACGCCAACTGTGCCCGAGGAACATAGTATTTTGGAAACCCCTCAGAGATCCACCGCACCCCCAACCACCCAAGAGGGGATCCAGGACATTCAGAGGCGCCAGCAGGAGCTCACTGGCCTGTTGACGCAACACATAACTGAATGTGGGAGTGTAAGGGATGACATCCGGGAATGTGCTGCATCTTTGAAATCAGCTATTGAGTCATCCACGAAGGACATTTGTGCCGAATAGGCAGCAGTGCGGCACGTCCTCTCTGAGATGGTGGCAGCAATGCAGGCCATGCGTCCACCACAGTTTCCTGAACAACTGGGTACATCATCAACTGCTAGTTCAACCAGGACCAGCGCCGTGCAGCGGTCTGGCAGGAACCTGCACAGATCGGACAGGGGGGCACCTGGTGATGGAAGAGGGGGAGGGCAGTAGGCACAGCCATGCGACCACTGGTGCACGCTACTGCACACCATGTGTGTGGGAGTTTAGGGGGGAGAGGGTGTGTGGGGGAGTTGAGAGGGGAGGGGAAGAGGGTGTGTGGGGGAGTTGAGCGGGAGGGGGGAGAGGGTGTGTGGGGGAGTTGAGGGGGGAGGGGGGAGAAGGTGTGTGGGGGAGTTGTGGGGGGAGAGGGTCTGTGGGGTGGAGGGCTTGTTCACTTTGTCATAATTCTTCAATACACATTTTGATAACTCATAATTCACATGTGTGGACATTGCTTATTGCGTACGTGTGCTTTATTCGTGAACAGTCTACCGTGTCCACGTCCCTGACACACCCAGTGCCCCAAGTGCCATCTCCATGTCACACTCCCGGTCCATGTGTGCTAGAAACATTGGTTGATCAGAGTCTGACGCATGTCACGTCCCTCCTGTGCATGGCTGCCTCCCTGAGGTGCTGCCCCATCCCCACCCTCCTCATCCTCATCGTCAGGTGGTTGCAGTTCATTATCAGGGGGCAGGGGCACATTCCGTCTGATGCACATATTGTGTAGCATGACACATGCCATGACGATCTTTGCCACCTTCTCATGGCGGTACAGGAGTGCCCCACCAGACCTGCTGAGGCAGCGAAACCGTGCCTTCAAGAGGCCAAATGTCTGCTCAATCACAACACGGGTACGTGTATGTGCACGATTATAGTCCTCCTCGTTCCTGTTCTGTGGGTTCCGGACTGGGGTAAGGAGTCACCTCTTCAAGGGATAGCCTGCATCACCTGCATGTGGGCAACAATGTATGTGTAAGTCATCACATCATATGGGACCTCATTCATTGACACCATAGCATGCATTTATTTCTTAATTTCAACCACATTTCCATGCATGAATGGAGACACACGATGTGACTGCTATGTGTGTATTCCTCTTATGGACTGGTGTGCGTGCCATCAACTAGTGGGCGCAGGGGGGTTCAGTTCCTTGTGAGTGATCATGCACTGTGTTAGTCCACGGCGGTTGTTTCTATGATCTGGCTGATGTCCAGTAATTTGTATGTTTTCATCCTGGCACCGTTTATGTCAGCCTCATGATGATCTCACTATGCACAACAAATGGTGACATGCAATTCAGTTGGACCTCTGTGTCAGTGTAGTGGTGTATTGATGTATTTGACCCGCATGTGACTCCTTTGTACGCAGTAATGGGGGACTGTCCTATCAGTTGATGGTATTTGGTGCTGTGTATTGGCCATAGTAATTGCTTGTAGCTGCATTGTGTTGAGGGGGATGCGGTCTGATTTGGTACAGTGCACATGCAGATGGCTGTGGAATGGTTGGGACAATGCATCATTTACATGGTAGGGCTGCTTACGTCTTGCATTATTTGGTCAGGTGTCAGGTCCAGTCTGGGCTGCTTTGGGGTATGAGCATGGTCCATTCCCTCAGGCACTCGCAGCCAGGTGAAGTATGCATCTCCTCCCACCCGCATCTCAGCCAGGTGAAGTTTGCATCTCTACACCCCCCCCCCCATCTCAGCCAGGTGAAGTATGCATCTCTCCCCACCCCCCATCTCAGCCAGGTGAAGTATGCATCTCTACCCCAATCACCTACCCACATCACATTTCCATGGGCCTAACATGCGACTCACCGAGAAGCCAGGATCTCTGCCCTGCATAACGCTCCATGTAGCGTGGTATCGTGGAGTTCCGCAGGACCATTGAATCATGGGTTGATCCGGGGAATCGGGCACAACAATGTGTGATGATCTTGTTTGAGTCACATACCATTTGCACGTTGATTGAGTGGTATAGCTTACGGTTGCGGTACGCTACATCCATGGCATGTGGGACCACCAATTCCACATGGGTGCAGTCGATGGCGCCAATGCAACCAGGGATGCCGGCCAGTGAATGGAAACCAACTTTGGTGTTTGAGATCTCCTGGGCAGACCGTGGTAAGGAAATGTGGTCATCTGTGAGCTTGAAGAGGGCATCAAGCACTTGGTTCAGCGTACGTGAGAATAATGGTTGTGAAATGCCATGCATGTGCCCCTCTGTGTGCTGGTAGGTGCCTGTGGCCAGGAAGTGGAGCACAGACGCTACCTTCAGTAGGGGTGGAATGGCAGTGCGTGTTTCAATCAGGCTGACAATGTTGTCATGTATCATGTCCACAATGGTGGTGATGGTGTCCCAGTCCAGACGGTACAGAGTGTTGATCTGCTGAGGGGTTAGGTTGAATGGACTGGCTCTGATGCGAGGGATTGGGGGCTGCCTGCGTGGTGCCACTGGCTGCACTGGTGGGGCATGCTGGCCCTGCCTTGCCCTCCTTCTCCTCCTGCGTCTCCTCTGTGCTGCCTGTTGTTGTTGTTGTTGTTGTTGTAGTAGCACTGCCACTGCTATCATGTCCTCCAGCCCCAGCATTGCTGGTAGTATTGGAATCATTGTAGAGTGTGACTGGGTGTGGGAAGGGGTGGGGTATTGTGCAGCTTTTGTGCTGGCCCAGTCTGTATTGCCTCCACCTGTGCTGATTGTGTGCACCTGTGGCAGTTGGGAACACTGCACATGGCCGTTTACGGGTGGTCCGCGATGGCGGAATTAGCTCCATGCTGGTAAGGTATTTTTCGGGCTTCAGTAGGGCATTATTTGCATGTCCGCCTGACTTGTGATGGTCCCCTGTTTGCGCCATGCCGTTATTTGCGGCATGGGTGGTCGCGTGCCCACGCACTTGGCACTTTTAACAGCATTGTTAATTACGTTGCCGCTAATAGCGGTCTATCAGGTCCTAATCGGCCGGAGCGGTAAGCGATGCCGGTAATCCTTTACCGGCATCGTTATTCACTTACCGCCGGGGTCGTAATGAGGCCCACTGTGTGTTAAATCAGGCAGGATTCTCTCCTGAATCAAACAATAGACCAGTAAAATCACCCTCCGGTAAGCAGTGTTCCTTAAATGATACCAAAACAAAGGTGTGGTCTCTGCTGCTGGATATTTTGAGTAAAATCTCTGAGAAACCGGGAGTTACTGAGGCCAGCCTCTATAGGACCTATGAATGTTGGGATGGAACATGCAGGGCTCCAGTTCTTTTAAATGCAAAGCAATGAAATAGTGTATATTTGGCAGCTATGGCCTAATAATATTTCAGGAAATCTGGCTGACTCTCTGCTTTAAGATGGATGTCTTCCTCATAGTAGAGCTGTTAGCAATTTAAGGGAGCAGTGGGTGGCCGGCCTGTGGCCTCATGAGCGACATGCAGGCATCAATAGGTAATATAATCGAGTTGATACCAACCTCAACTCAAGGCATATTAGCTGCCTTAGTAACCATGAGTGGGAGCAGGCCCCCGTATGTAACTGCAGTGATTAACATCTACTGGAACCCTGTCTGTCTCAAACTAACAGATTTTCTGGAATCATTATCTGATCTGCTACTTAGAATAAAGATCTCATATGACTCTGTAGGAATAATATTGTCAGGCGATCTGAATCCACAGTGTGTAACATCATGCTTGATGGGGTCAAAAACAATATATAGAAAGCCCACCGTAAAAGGTGGGAAATGGTTGGCTTTTTTCACAAACCAGCACCTTGTAATTGCGAATGGGAACGTGCAGGGGATATCCCGCCTGCATTAACCTGATCTAGGGGTCTGGTGGGCTCAACCATAGACTACCTATTTCTGTCTGAAGATCTGTTTTCCGGCTATGAGGGTTTTTGGGTCATAAAGGAAGGCACTAGTGAACATGATATGTTGACAGGCATTTTCACCCAAAGAACATTGGGGGTGACATCGGGACTTCACTCTGACCTGATAGTGAACAATGGCAAAAAAAGACTAGTCAAATTCAGACAAGGTGGAGTCTCTCTGAATAATAATTTGCACAGAGTGGTTAATGCCATGACTGAGTCGGAGCTTACTAGAGTTTGTAATCCTTCATTTTTTGGGACTTTTTGTGGGATCTGGAATCTCTGAGAACACAAAGTCCTTCTAAACGTGAGATTCATGCACATTCCTTTGATGAGGAAACTTGGCTCGGGAAAAGAGCCCTGAGGAAATCTATTCAAGGCCTAAAACGTACAACTACAACACAACAAACATTTCAATTAGAATGAAACACCTTGCGGAATAACTTCAAACATTGGTGCCGTTCCCATTGACATTTATGATATCAACAAGATGGGGAAATAATGTTGAGAGCCCTAGTGAAAAACAATTCAAGGAGTTTTTTGGATGCTGGTCTCCTCTCAGGTCTCGCCGAGTCATCTTGTAAGTAATGTTATAGCAGATTCCACCTGGTGTGATTATTTTGGTGGCATCTATAGGACACCCATAACCTCAATAATCAGAATGAGACTCTATGTGATATGGATATTATATCAGATTTAATCAAAAAATCATCATCTTACAGGGCTGCTGGCCCAAATGGATTGATTAACTTAATACTTAAATCCAATGTAGAATTATGGTCAACAACTTTAATCATTCTGTTTGGTGAGGTCTTGAGAAATGCATTTCTTCCAGAATCGTGGAAGTCTGCCGGTATTATCCCCATCTATAAGAAGGGCAATCGGTCCGATCCTGACCATTATTGTCTGATCGCCCTTCTGGATGCTGACGGTAAGATTTTCGCAGGGGCCAATTGAGGGATTTGGAAGCCTGGCCAATAAAAAATAAAATCCTGTCAAAGCAGCAGATAGACTTTTTTCGGAGGGGTCTTTCAACCTCACTCAATGGTCTAGTGATGTCCATAATGTCAATCAAGTCTCGGGTGAAGGGCAGCCCCATATTATATGGGCCGTGGATAGATCCCTCCAAAGTCTTCGGAACGATAAACAAGGACTAGCTCTGGTCAAAGTTGGACGCCTGGGGTCTGCCAAATTTCTTGTACGCAATATTAGTGAGCATGCACGACAATGCCAATCTCTGAGTCAGACTAAATGACCAGGGTGATTTTTCTGGCTATGTTCAGACCGGAAGAGTGATGAGGCAGGGGTGCATAATTGCCCCCTGCCTCTATAACCTGTACCTAGCTGATTTATCAGAAGCATTAGACAATCCGTCGCTGGCTAGTCCAAAGATTGGCATTCAATCTATAAATTAGATGGCCTATGCAGACGCATTAGTCCTTTTGGACTATACTCCAATAGGCTTACAGAGTCTTTTGAAGACTTTTGGTAACTATGCCTCGATAATTGACCTCCTAGTAAATCCAGCTAAATCAAATACCATTACCTTCAAAAGGCCCCTGAAGTCTTCTCCAAACCTTAAGTGGACCCTTTTGAAACAACTCATTCCTCTGGGAAAAGAGGTGACTTATTTGGGTTTCAAGTTGAGTTCCTTTCAAACATTAGCTCAGTTTGAACTTAATATAGAGGGCAAACTGATCAACTTGGTATGCCAAATGAAAAAACTGAGCAATACCTAATATAAGTTCTTCATATCCACACTGGTAAGATTTTCTGAATCTAAGGTTATAGCATAATTACTCTATGGACTGGATACAAAATCTCATTCCCAAGAATTGAGCTGGGCTTGACTAGAACGGAAGATCTCGAGGAAGGTTTTGTGTCTTCTGCAGAGTCAACCAATGGTAAGCCTGAGGTATGAATTAGGTTTACAATCTTTACAGATGTGTATGGATTGGAAGATCATCTCGCTATACAGATGTATAGTGGTACCCCAGGCAGACTCTTTGTACGAAGGCATTTCCTTCCTCCGAAAACACAGATCTAGCCACGTTCTGGTTCAGTTGGAAAAATATGTAAACAAAAGGTAGCATCAGAGTGATTGTGTGGTGAATGACCTAATAGCTAACCCTGTGGGTATCAACATGACTCTGGCGCTAATGGATTGGATTCAAACTATAGCAAACATGCATAGATTGGCAATCTCAAAATCTTTGTGACTATACGACAAACCGAGAGGCAGAAATTCTTAAGGTTTCGTTTGAATTGGATTTGCACGGGTGAAATCCAGTCAATTCATGAAAAGTCTTCGAGTGGACTTAATTTTTGTCCTCAATGTGAAGAGCTGGTAACACAATCCCTAAATCACATAATGATGGATTTCCGGGCACTCTGAAGTTGAAAGGTCGTTTGTTAGGTTGGTTTGTTGACAAATTAGGCTTGTTGTACATGGATTCTTTCTGGGAGAGATTCATAGCAGGACATGAGGTATGCCTGACTGTTGAAGTATTGAAAGTGCTTCAAATTTTAGGTTTTATAAGGGAAAAATTACTTTTGTACTGTTGAATGTTTATTTCTATGGTGTTATTTTATGATGTTTCATGTACTGTATGTGTGAAATGTCGTAGTTTCGACTATATCACAATAAATAAAAAAAAGAAAAGGGGCAAATTAAATGTTTTCAAAGGTGAAGCTTGCTGATATGTGACTGTTTCATAAATGTTAATCTGGTATAAAAACTCACATTGCCAAAAGGAAGAAAGTCAAAAGTACTTGGTTATTGGTGTTGCAGGAAGACAAGAGTGGCAAAGAGGCTGCCCTTCTGGAAGGTGAATGTACAAAAGAAGAAGTGCATTGCTTACATGAAATTGTTGAAGAGCACTAATGTGAATCTTGTCTTTTCTGAAAAGTTGTTGAAGTCATAAAACTACAAACTGCTGAAGCTGTTGTGAACATTTGGTTGTCAGTAGATCGAGAACTTCAAAAGCACTGTTGATTGTTGAAAGCTGACGGGTAGGCGAGAAAACATACATGGCTAATCCTTATTCAAGTAGACCTGGCATGGGAATAAAGCAGGTGGAAGTGCTGTGAAGTTATCCTGACAAAGATACAAACTGTGACTTATGGTGTTGAAAGGATAGCTGAGAAAAGCTGATACCAAGAAGCTGTGTTTCTTTGAATCCTTTGTGGTAAATCATCCTGACCAAGAATTTCATTGATGCTATTTGATGAACTAGAAATATCTATCAAGGAAGAAGAAGAATCTTTCATTTTTTGAACTTTGGATTATTGGAACTTTCTTTTGACACGTTTAAGGTGCAAAGAACTGTGTTGGAACTTTGTTGCAAAGCCAGATATCCTTGTTTACTTTTGTTGAACAGTGCAACTGAATCCAACTTAAAAATTGGGAAGGGGAATTCCCCCAGGTTATAAAGAGAGACTGTGAATACATTACGGTACTGGCTCCCAATGAGAACGTTGGTAGGCAACAGGCTAGAACTGTTGGTGCTGCAGGCCTGATGAGTTATTACGTGGGATTTTCAAAAAGAAAAAAGGACTGGGTAGCCAAACCAGAATTCAAACCAATGGACTTTGAATTCGTAAGAGATCTCACTTTGACTGTATTGTTGATGGAAACACACGACCTGGGAACTTGTTTATTCCTAGAGCATACTTTATGTCAAAGAACATTGCAACAGTGTAGTGTTCTCCAAAGCCTGTCATTGTAGTAACACTCACAAGCAGATTCCAGTAAAGTGGTGTGGTCAATCAAAATACTTTAGTAATGCGGAGCGGCTGGCAGGGCAGGATTTTCCTTGCTGGGAACATGGTAGGAGGGGAGATGTGCCGGCAGCAGCTGTAGCTGCTTAAATGATTGTCCTCCTTGACTGCGGAGCAAAGTGGCTGGCGGAACAGGCTGTTCCTTGCTGATCTCCTTGCTGGACCTGGACGGTTCAGTCTCGCATGGAGGATTAATTGATCCATTTACCCAGTATTTTGGCTCTCTGGGGACCTACTCCTACCGCACTTTGAGGACTGAAGTCATGCTGGTCTGGGTGGAAGTGGAAGCAGAGGAAGGAAGTCAATGAAGTGTAAGAGGCACATCCAGTCATTGTCCCGTTTTGCCGGGGCAGCAAGGGGCTGTGGAGACCTGCTGCGAAGAGCTGTTTGGAGAGCTGCTTAAAAACTGCTGGAAGCACTGGTAATTTTTAAAGCAAACTGTCTGAGTGTGTTGCTTATTCCCTCCCCTCTGAACTTCACTGCCCTGACTTTATCTTTATCTCTGCCTGCACCTGCCTCCCAGCCATGGCACAGACGTCCGGGATGCTGGAGGCCAGGAGGAGGGGCTCACACACCCCTCCATTACTTACACCCTTGTCCTACACTAACACCAAAGGGCTTCCAAGCAGTAGAGTGAGTCAAGTGCACCTAGGCAGTCAGAGTTGTCCGGATGGAGGAGCAGTGCTGAGAAGGAGACTAAGCCTCTTGGTCTCCATTTGGCCAGCCACCGCCACAATTCTGAAAAACGCGGTATCAGTACCCAGTGAACTTTATTATATGATATTTTATTTGTATCGCGCTGATGCACAAGAGTTTCAGAGCACGACGAGGCAAGGGAAGGGACCAAGGGGGGAACAAAACAACAATCTTACTAGGCCCAGTACCATTGAGAATGTGTAAGTGCAGGGGAGTGGAAAGGAGGAAAGTGCAATGCAGAGGGGGAGGTGGAAATGTGCTGAGCAATGGATAAGACAACAAAAACTGGTAGTACCGCCAGCGAGATGGCAAGTGTGAGATAAAGACGCAGACGAGGGGTGTCTGATAAGTGCAAGTAGGGGACTGTAGGGTAACAGATACAGACCCAAGTGCCGGGTTGCCAGGAGGCAGTGCGGATGTGTGGCTGGGTGGGTAGGGACCTGGGCCTGCAAAAACATAGGATAACCAACTACCAAAAGTTTGCACCTTTCTCATGAAAACACACATACATACTCACACCCACACACCCAACACACCCATAACACCCCCCACCCACACCCTCAGCACACCCCCACCCACACCCCCAACATAAACAAACCCCACTTACCTTCATCTTCACGCTGGGTTCATGCAGCGCCAGTTCCCTTTAACTTCCGTGATCGGGATCCGGGGCCACAGGGTCCTTTTCTTTTCTTTTCTTTTTTTAACGGAAGGCTGCAGGGGTGTCCCCCGCAGCCCCCGCTCACTATACCATAAAGTATAGTGAGCAGGGATATGCGGGGGACACCCCCGCAGCCCCCGTTTCTTTTCCTTTCTTTTTTTTTTTTTTTGTTTTTTAAACAGAAGGCTGTAGGGGTGTCGCCCGAAAGCCCCGCTCACTAAACCATGAAGTGTAGTGAGCAGGGTGATGCGGAGGACACCCCCGCAGCCTCCTTTTTTTTTACAATGCTACCACCAAAGGTTCGAACTTTTGGTGTTTGAACCTTTGGTGGTAGCATTTTTAGAACTGTTGGTCATTGCGACCATTTGTTTTTGGTAAAATCGTTCTATTCCTGGCGGCACACCACTCCTGGATAGCAGACAGTCAGTGATGAGAGAAGGAGAAGAGGTGGCAGAGGAAAGCTGGAAAATTAGCTAAGTGTCATCCGCATAGCATTGAAAGTTAGGGCAGAAAGCGGCAATACAGTGGGCAAGGGGTGACAGGTATTGGTTGAAAAGCCAGGGAGAGAGGGTAGACACCCTGGGAAACACAACAGGTAGAGAGTGAGATAGAGGAAAGGAAAAACCTAAGTCTTTGATAACCCCCGGCCCCCACAAGAACCTCCCGAGAAGACCTGCGTAGAAGCAGTACAGGGAAGAAATGTGAGACCTGGCACAAGGGGAGGGGAGAGGGACTTGGGCAAAGCCCCTCATGCCTGTTGGACATCCCCCCCCGGGCCACAGCACCAAGGTAATCCCCAACACATTTCACAGACTTGGATTTCTGTGCACATTTCCAATGTGGCTGCTTGGATGACATATTGAGGAGTTCTTTTGGGGGGAGCTCCAAGAGCGGGGAGGAGGCGGACTCAGGACATTCTTCCCCAGTCAGTCGAGCGTGCCCCTTCTGGACATGTAAGCATCCCCTCGGAACAAGAGGACTATTGTTTCCTTTCTAGTCTGTCAGCATCTGCTAGTACAAGACGATTAGTGGTTTTCTTAAAAAATTATTGGTATTCGCGGTTGTCTATGTTCCTGCGCTTGCTGATTCTGATGTTTTTTATACATTTTTAGAAAGTTATCAATTTGATCTTTTATCTATTTACATGCCCCCAGCTGCGCTGTCTCATATAATGTTTCTATAAATATTTAGATATTTGGACTTGGCTAGCACGGTTATATGTCTTTCCATCGAAAGATGTACATCGAAGGTGATGTTACATCAAATCTTTTTCATTGAAAAATGTTTCATCGAATTGCCATCCATAAAGTGCAAAAGTGTTTATACATCGAAATCCTTTCATCGAATAGAGTTTCGTTATATAAACACTTTACATTTTTTGCATGGTAAGTCAAAGAAACATGCATACCGCTATAAAGTTACAGGGAGCTGTCCACAACTGAAATCGAGTACAAAAAGTAACAATCTAATCCAGCACTGGACAGCTCCCTCTAACTTGTCAGTGAGTGCACTTGACACTTTTATTTTATTTTTTAATGGGGGGGTCCCCCCTAACTCCCGCAATAAAATAACAGTCCACAGTCCAGTCAGAGAGAGCTGTCCAGTGCTGAAATAGATTCAATACAGTTACAATGTATTTCAGCACTGGACAGCTCCCTCTAATGTGGTGTTTATTTTTTTGTTACTTTGGGCCCCCCCTCCAAGCCCACGTTTTCAAAACTGAAGCAGTTCCCCCAACCAAACCTCCATGTATCTGTTTTTTAAGTTATATTTAAAAGTTTAAAATTGTTTGAAATGTATTGATTGAAATGCTTTTCCATCGGAATTCACTGAAAAAGAATTCAATGAATATTAATTTCAATGGAAAGGTATTTCAATCAGTACATTTTGATGGAAAAAGAGTCTATGGATAGTTTTTCTATGCAAACACTGCATACTGGCT
This sequence comes from Ambystoma mexicanum, assembly GCF_040938575.1. Lineage (NCBI taxonomy): Eukaryota > Metazoa > Chordata > Amphibia > Caudata > Ambystomatidae > Ambystoma > Ambystoma mexicanum. Next base: position 1,118,747,390 of record NC_090923.1, on the reverse strand, counting down.
AGCACACATCAGCCCTACCAGGAACTAGGTTCCAGACAATAGACTTTACCCTCTGCTCATTGCGTCAGACAGGATGGCTAAACATAAAGCAATGGGCCAACACAGAGGGAGTGGTGGTATGGGGGAGAAAAAAAAGACTAAGGATGTCCCTGTGGGTAACCTTAAGCAATCTAAACCAACAAATGTGGGTAGACTGAAGAGGAATGACACAGGAAAACTGGGGAATGGTGATGGCACACTTTTTAAGTGTGCGCCTTGGAAGCACAATTAACAAAAGCTGAAACATGCACTGCAAGTGGAGATATCTCAGAAGCAGGCTTTGTAGTCCTTGGAGCCGGCCGCTGACAATAGGGAGGGAAAAGATTCATCGATTAAAGGTCATGGCTAGGATAGGGCCCCCAGAGACACAATCTGGAGTACATAAAGGCCAAAGGAGCCACACAAATGTAGCAAATACACGGTCAAATCCTGAACATAAAAGAGACCCCGAGGGGAATTGAATCTAAGGTGGATAAGATGCTGGGGCATGGCCATGTGGCCACTGTAAAAGCACAGACTTTGAACATAAACACAAAGACGCCCAGTTGCCAAACCAGGAGCCCCAATCGCAAAAACGAGCCTGATAAAGATAGTACATTTGCACCATATGTGGACAGAATCGACAATCCTATCCGCGATACTGTGAAATCGGGTAGCAAATCATTGCTCACGGTACCAACATTATAGACATGACCAATGCGCGCGAAAATTGGAAGGCATAAGGGAACCCGCTATAGAGGAAGGAAGGGGAGGAAATACCATTGCTGCAGCTATGGTATCTGGGACTGAAAGGGAAAGGGAATCTCTAGAGCAGCAAACTAACTTCTTCTTCAATTTAACACCTCAAGCGGCACCCTTGGTGGTTGTGCTCACCAATGTACCAAAGCTTCAAGATCCCAATAGTGAGGACCTGATTTCCATTCTAAATAAGGCAACTGACTTTATCAAAATCGTCATGTGGAATTAGCATACAAAGAGGTTCAGACCTGCTTATGGCCAAAAGGTCGACCTAGGTAGCCACAAGTAGGAAAAGCATCACGGGAGACTGCATCACTTTGACTTTTAAAAATCCAGCCCTGGTCCAAAAACTACTCTGAATGGGCAGCCACGAGCATAAAAGGCCCGTCAGATATAGGATTCCTACTACTGGGCTTTTTCTATAAACCAGGATGGACTATGTATAATCAAGATCAGGCCAGAGGACGGCAACGTCTGCTCTAAGACCCATATACGAGGGTAAGGTTACAAACTTACAATACACTAATAGATATGCGTGCTTGGAATCCTTAGAAAAGCTGTACTGATTGGAAAACGCAGCCACTACAACTACTAATATGACTCCCCTCTGCCCACAGGCCCATTCCTCTCACGCCCGTTCAGAGCATACCTCTCATAACTGGGGCAATTAGTGATACAAGGGATGGCGGTTTCACAATATCCACACTAGAAGATGAGGATAAAAGGAATGAGCTAGGCACACTGAAGCTGGTGGTGTGGAACATTGTGGGCCTTAAGGGAAGAACTACCAACCATGACTGGTGGAACCTCATTAATAACCACCAGATTCTTATGTTTCAAAAAACTTGGGCCACTAAGCCAATACACATACAACAGTTTACACTCCATTCAGGTTCGGCCGTAAGGCTCAGTACGAAAGGTAGGCCCTCTGGCAGACTAGCTATCTATCTGTCAACAACAGTATGCAAAACTCAAAAAATTGCCTTATGAGATCTGACCCATATATTTGATGTATCCATCTAAGTTTAGAGGGGGACAGGAGTGAAGCCTGTTGAACTTTTATGATAACAAAGTAGGCTGGGCGTTAACTGCCCTACTGTCCTCACTCTGAGATTATGGACTATAATCTAGATACAAAATCCAACTACCCAATACTAATTGGTGGCAACTTTAATATAAGATTGGGTATGTGGGAGGATTTACTACACGACAACGAGGAGGAAGCGGCTTTGTACCTCCCAAAAGCGAACTCAGGACTCTGCCACCACAGACAACACCTTATATTTGTGGGAAATATTGCTTGAGACTGACTATAGAGCAATACATGCAAGAACCAACTAACCAACGTCAGGCAACTTCACATTCGCAAATGGGAAACATCACAGTATGATATATTACATACTGATTCCTGTCCTATGCTGGGTCAATATATGTAGATTTGAGATATTAGAAAGGATTTGAAAGTGACCATAATCCTCTCTTGCTCACATGGGTTTGGGACAGCAGGGACTCACCTCTAATTCTCCCACCTTCATCCACATAACGAAAAAGGGATTTAGGGTAATTAGGTGGGCATATTCTAGTGAAGCATCCTTACAAATGAGGGTAAATTGCTCCTCTGTAGGGGAGATAATGGCTTGCCTAAACCCACATGCCAACTTGGGAGATATCATAGTGGCTTTCTCCTGCTTTATCACCAACTGCGGTAAGATCTTTAGACCTAATTGTCTCGACACAGAGGGTATCAAGAGGGTTAGGAGGTCTTGGCTCTCCCAATTATGTAAGGCCAAGAAGAAAGCCCTAATGTTAGCCCTCAAATGTCAGCCACCTGATATTGCATGAATTAGAGATAGGCACTGGGATTACAAAAACAAACTATCGCGGAGGAAGGGGGAGAGCGCGATTGACAGGTGGGACAGGCATGCCACGCAGCCGAAAAATAGCAAGGATTTCTGACTTGGAGTGTTGTGGAATAGACATGGTAGTAAGGGAATTCCCAGAGTGCCATATTACAGAGCAGGACTGGATAGACCATTTTCAGGCTTTGTACCAATGCAGTAATAATAGTTAAGACGAGATGAGGCGGCAAATGACTATGGAAACGCTAGACCCTTGCACAGTAGTTGAACTGACATATGTGATTTCAAAGCAGTGACCCCTCAAATCACCAGGTATAGATGGAGTACCAGATGACATTTTTCTCAGCCAGCCTGGTCTATGGATACCAGTATTCGTACAATATTTCAATGCACGTATTCACACATATACGCTGCCACTGAGTTGGCGCACTGGGATTATTGTAACGATTTTTAAAAAGGGTGACAAAGCGGACCCTTGTGCCTATCGCCCATTTACACTATTAGACAGCTATTCAAAGTTGTTTGAAAGAATTTTGTTCCGCAGATTGGAGGAATGGGTGCTCAACAACGACTTCCTGTCCGACAGCTCACTTTTAGGCCGGGGCTAGTACTATACACCAGGGCCTAAATTTGCATTTATTCCTGGCCAAATATGTACAAATCCTGAGCGTTCCTGTCTACGTAGCCTTCGTGGATGTGAGTTCTGCTTTCGACTACGTGGACAGGAACTGCCTGTGAAGATCGCTGAGAAACATGGGCATGCCCAGGTTACTTTTGATGATGATTATTGCCCTCCACAACAACTCTAGAGTGTGCATCCGTTTCGAACTTAGTGATGAAATAAGTGTGAGAAGGGGGTCCAGCAAGGTTGTGTGCTGGCCCGCCCTTCTATTTCATCTGTAACACTAACTCACTGTAAGAGAATCTCCTTGTCTTGAAGGCAGATGTCCCACGGTGTGGTGGCAGGAAACTGCCAGTCTTGAGTTATGCAGATGATGTGGTTCTCCTGGCCACCACAACCAAATCTCTTCAACTCTTGGTCGATGGGTACACAGAATATATGTTGGAAAGGGGCTTAGAGTGAATCAAAGAAAGTGTCTGGTAATGTGCATTTCAGGGAAAAGGAATACCAACCCCAGAATTTGCTAAATGGGCATCAACTGGGGATGTGTGAAAACTTTGGCTGCCTGGGCCTCAGGTTTAACACCAAACTGACCTGGGAGGATCACACAGCCAAATCAGGGGCAAAAATCAGACAGACCTCCGGGGGTATTTTCATATTTGCTAAAAATATCAGGCACCACTCCTCAGAACATATGCTGACTATTTACAGAGGCAAAGCAGTGGCGGTAGGGAAGTATGGATGCAACATATGTGGCCTTCCCAATCTAGACTGCCTCCAGACAGCAGAGAAGGATTTTCTGAGAAGATTCCTATCCAGACTACAATCCACTTTGTTCATGTAACCCACTTGGAGACTGGACTGCCATATTTAATGGACATGATCTGATCTAGACCAACCTTATTCTGGCATAGTCTCTGTGGGGATAATTTAAGCTCCTGATCACAAAATTACTGACGCTATCCGGCTAGAGCAGGGTGAGATGGCTCGCTCATATTAAGTAATTTCTTTATGAGCTGGATTTGGGAACCTGCTTTACTGACAATAAGCTGCTAGCTAAGATACCTAAAAGGACAGTGAAGGTTAAGATTGTGCAGTACTTTGCAGACAAAAGGGATGATAACGTGATGCCCAGAACTCAGGTTAGAACATACCTCGCTTTTGCCCCTAGTTTGGGTCTACCAGGTTACCTTATTTCTTTTGACAACCCAGCAGCTTATGACCTTGCTTGTTCAATGTTCTTCCACTGGCAGTACGCACGCCCCAAATGGCAGGCAGGGGCCAGCGATTGATGTACTTGCGGTGCTGCTTGGCACATTTCATGGTTCTCTGTCCCATTTACGCAGCTATTAGGAAGAGCTGGCTGATAAGCTTTTTCATAGACAGCGGGATAGGGCACTTTAGATCAGCTCTTGCTTTTTTTACACCTGTGTTCGGAGGTGAGAGTTGCCATTGCCCTGGGCTCTTACTTAAACAGGACCTGAATAAGAAGAAGCAAACTAGTGAACACCATCTCTGCTCAACTATGCCCACCAACCTGGGCTGATATTCGTAAGCATGTACTGCATCTGAACATTAGATATGACAAGCTAAATTTAACACTTTTTGTTTCATATCAGAGCGCTTTATTTCTCTTCCCATATTTGCACTTTATCTGTAATAGACAGTATATAGTAACCTCCAACCAATACATATTGTATTCTGTACTTAATGTTCCCTTTGATAGTATTATTCTTCCTTGGTAACTACACTGCATCTGAGATATATTGTAAAAACAACCTAACTAATGCACTTTGTTCATTGCACTTTGCACTCTTGTACGTCAGCTGAGACTGTTAATTGTACTTATTGATTTTATTTTACTTCATTATTTTAATTATCTATTCAGTTGTTATGCGTATATTGGAAATTACGCTCTAATCCTGTACCTAACATATATTATGTGGCGATCCCTGAATCAGAACTCACTGTGATTGTTATTTCCAGCACTGAACATTTATTTATTTATTTGAATTTATAAAGCGTGCCGCGGCCCTGGGGCATCGTGGCGCTGTTCCAGGATACTTGCTTAGGCGCACAACAGTTTACATAATGTGATACAGTAGTATGGCACTCATACCATGGTCAGGAAATTAGTGATGGCAACCGTATGTAAACATTCATTAAGGCGGTCTGGCATATGGGAGGTAGGGGGTCAAGCAGTTACATGTGGAGCATACTGAGAAGGTGGCAGGGCTAGTGGAAGAGTTGAGTTTTCAGTGCCTTGCGGAACACTGTGAGGGACATCTCTTTCCTGAGTGTGGGTGGTAGTGTATTCCAGTTCTTTTTTGCTATGATGACAACACTAGAGCCTCCTGCTTTGGATCTTTTAAAGGTTGGGACCGCTTAGGTCTGTTTGATGTAGCACAATGAATAGTTTCTGATAGGAAGGGAGGTGCTGTGTTTGATAAGCAGGAGTGTGGGATGGAGAGGGTTTTAAAGAGAATGCGCTCTTTAACTGGGAGCCATTGGGCGTCCCGCCTGACATGGGAGATGTGCTCCCTCTTGGGGATGCTGAGGGCTGCTCTGAGGGTGTTGTTTTGTGTGGTTTGGAGTTTCTTCATGTTTTTGGATGATGTGCCTAGGAAAAGGACGTTGCAGTAGTCCAGCCTTGCTCCCATGGTAGCTCTGGCTATGGACAAGCAGTTTTTGGAAGAGAGGTAGGTTTTGACAGCGTTTATGATCTTTGTTGTTAGTGCGGCAGATGAGGCGATGGCGCTAACTTGCCGTGACATAGAGAGGGTGGAATCTATGCAAACTCCTAGAGTTTTGGCTGCCACCGAGGTGGTGATAGTTATATTGTCAATGTTGAATGATGTGTATTTACTATCCAGTTTGTTGAGAACTTGTTTGGGACCTACCAGTAGTATATCGGTCTTGTCTCCATTGAGACATAGACCATTAGCTGCCATCCAGGCATGGATGAGGGTATAGGTATTGTTGAGTGTGGCTGCATCTTGTTCTTAGGAGCCGGTAAGTGAGAGTAGAACTTGCGTATCACCTTCGTAGTTCGTGTATGCTATGTCGTTATCGTCAAGGTCATTGAAAAGAGGAAGAGTAAAAATGTTGTAGAGTGTGTGTGAGGTGCAGGATCCCTGAGGGAGTCTGCAGTGGATGCGGGTGGGGGTTGCGCATGCCTGGTCGGAGAAAACTCTCATGCGTCTGAGAGGTGATTCAGGATGTGGCTTACTGGGAGAAGTGGGACGCATCTTTGAGGTGTCTACAGAGGGTCTTCCGATCTACAAGATCGAAGGCTGCAGACAGATCTAGGAGCAGGAGCAGTGCTGGTTTCCCTTTATCCATGATACATCTGTACCATGAACATCTGTACGTCTGGCTACTAACCACATCTTGCATCCGGATGAGTGGGACGCCTAATAGTTTTGATTTGTGTAAATGGCATATGCCATAATTTGACTCTTATTAGATGTGATTCGTTTTAATGTTTTTCAGATTATGGGTATAAGATTGTTTTATTCTATCTTTTATTGTGAATCTTTTATGGCATAATACACCAAAATAAAGACTTAATTACATTTGTAATGTACATTTTTCTCGTTTCATATGTCTTAGTTACTTACCTCTAACTGTATTTGTCCAGCATTGGTATCTTTCATAGATTCACATGCTTGAATATACCCCGACTGAGAATCCTCAGTGATTTAAAATAATTATTAATAATTAAAGATATACATTATTTCCATAGAAAAATTGAATGGGGATAGCCCATTATGCCCGATGAGGCATTCACTTGGGTAGTCCCTCCACCTAACTTTGGTCCATTATGGCCCTAACCAATGAGGTGGCAAGGCTTAAGATCCACCCCAGGCAGCCATCTTCAGATTTTGAGCTTTGAGTAGACTACATGTATGATGACTGCCGGGCCTTGGAGCAGCCTCTCAGGCGAGGCAGGTGGGTGCATGTGAATCTATGAACGATACCAATGCTGGTGAAATACAGTTACAGGTAAGTAACTAAGCCTTCTCCAGCATTGGATCTTTCATAGATTCACATGTTTGAATAGAATACCAAGCAGTTAAGCATGCCCACATTACTTTACATCCTGAAGGTAAGTCTTCAGTATACCTACTATACAGAAACTCAACTTAGGTCACATTTACTAGGGAAAGGCGGAAAAAAGGCTGCTCCTACCTTACACAAAGAGGTGGCGGAGGACCGCCTGTCCAACCGCTGATTCCTTGTTAGCATCTTCAGTCAAGCAGTAATGCTTGGCAAATGTGTGCAGCGTGCTCCAAGGAGCCGCTCTGCAGATGTCCTTTATTGGTGCTCTTGCGTGGAATGCAACCGAAGCTGCTCTTCCTCTGGTGGAGTGAGCTGAAGAAGGTCTGGCGAGTGGATCGCCTTTAGCCTGATGACAGTGACTAATGCATTGAGTCACCCAGCAAGCGAGACTCTGTTTAGATATATGCTGTCCTTTCTTGCAACCAGAGAATGCTACGAAAAGCCTTGTAGAGGAGCGGAACTCCTTGGTCCTTTAAATGGAAAATTTGAGGACTCGTGCCACATCAAGCAAGTGCAGTGTTCTCTCTGCATTTGAAGTGTGGTTTATGAAAAAGATTGGAAGCACTATACGTTCCGAGAGTGACATTTCCGATAGGACCTTGGGTAAAAATTTAGGATGCGTTTTAAGCATAACGCGTCCCTTTGAAACATGGTGAATGGTGGTTCTGACGATAGGGCTTGCAGTTCGCAGATCCTCCTGGCTGATGTGATAGCTACCAGGAAGGCCGCTTTCCAGGATAGAAATTTCATGTCGCACCTGTGTATGGTGGGCTCATATGGTGATTCCATGAGTGCTAAAAAAGCAAAAGACCAAGTACACAACTAGGTCACTCAACTGCTCTCCAGAAAACCCAACCGGGTACATTGATAATGCAAATTCATCAAAAGTTTAATGTATTTCCGAAATTATATGTTCACGTATAATAACCACGTTAGTCCATTGATTTTTCAAAAAAAGAGAGTTTTTATCAACAAATAGTTGCGTGAAGGCATAGTAATCTGCCTCGTGGTGTGAGGCGTTACCAATATTTCCTTAGCGAGGAAGGAAAAGCCACTTAACATCTCATGTCAGACAAAAACATTTGCCAATGCATTTCGGATTCATATATCCTTCTTCAGGGCAAGTCTGCAAATTGTACATGTGTCATATCATAATATTCCAAAATTAATGTATCGACAATAATTAAATGAATAAAGTAAATAACATACCAATAATTGTTGTGGTGGAAAAGGTCAAAATTGATAGATGCGGATAACAGGAAACAGAAGGAGAAGAAGAAAACAGCAGTGAGAGGGCTGATGCATATAAAATTGGCAAGAAATAAAAATTCGAATAGCATTTACCTGACTGAGTAGTAAAGTGCTTGCATGCGTGGTGGCTTGGTGTGCGAAAACATGTGGACGGCAGTGAACTGCCCGGGAAAATGTCAGCGCCGTAGCGCAGCCTTCGGAATAGGCTGAAATGTAATGAAAGTACCATAAGCTATGGAAGCAGACAGGTACGATCAGTATAGATAAATCTTTAAGAAGGCTTACCGTGTGACCAGCGAGCGATAGAACTGTTCCTCTCGCTAGCTCACTTGAAACTGCGATGCACGCATCGGCGCGTTGTCAGGACAACGCCTCTTGAATCTACCACGTGACCGCGTTCCCGAAGGACTCGCGGGTAGGGATAACAGACTGTGTGTGGATCTCCGGAAGGGAGTGCAAAGTCAAAAAATAATTTACATTCTACCAAAAGGTAATCACGGAATAATGGTGACTCAAAATTATCAATAATGAAAAACATGGAAATAGAAGAAATACTGCCAAAGTAAAGAGGAGTAAAGACAAGCAGTAGCCAAAGGTATGAAAGTGAGATGGCAATTAAAATGGTGTCCAACCCAGAGGCGGGCTGCTAAATATGTTAAGCACAGTATACATAATATTAGTAACACATGGTTGTGGAATTACATTCTGAAATTACAATCAACATACAAAATGCAGTGTCGAACAGTGGCGACACCAAAGGGAGTAACACTGATGGTGCAAGCCTCCCCACTGCTATGGTGGCGCAAAACAACGCCACCTTGGGTCCCAGACAATTGTCCAGGAGACGTAGCGGGGAGGACACAAATAGATCAGTCATATGGAAATTCACAGTATATAATAGCTAGAAACATGTCTATAAAGCAATTCACAGTATATAATAGCTAGAAACATGTCCATAGAATCAAAGAAAAGGTAAAATTATAAAAAACAGTGATAATTGATCTCCTCGTTCATTCCATGGGGAACCAAACTCCCAAGTTTGTCGATCCAAAATGTCTCTCTTCGGTTCAACCGCTGGTTCAAATCTTCGTGAGGATTATTCTTAGTCAGTACCTCCAAGATCACAAATCTGATTTGGGTCAAATTATGACCATTCTCCATCCAGTGGCGGGCTACAGCAGAGTTGGTGTTAGCAGTCCGGATGCATGAGCGATGCTCATTCCACCTCACTTTAGCCATTCTTGTGGATTGTCCCACATAGAATTTTCCACACGGGCATTTGATGCCGTAGATTATATTGGTGCTATCACAAGTACCATAGTTCTTGAGCGGAATCTTTTTCCCTGTTCTGGGATGGTTGATAGAGTCTCCTTTAATTACTGAATTACAATTGGTACAGTGGAGGCAAGGGTATGTCCCAGTGCGTTGGGTTGCAGATTCTTTCAAGGGGGGTCTAGTATATACCAGTTCATCCCTCAAGTTCCTGCTACGTTGATAGGCAAATACCGGTAATTCAGTGAATAAACTTTGTACTCGGACATCATTCTTCAAAATCCCCCAGTGCTTACTAATAGTTTTCTTAATCCTGTTACTCTGAGTTGAAAATTTAGAAACAAATACCGGTGTTTTTAATTCTTTCTTATTTCTGGGATTTTGGGTAGATAACAAAGTTTCTCGTGTCAGGGTACTGACCCTATTTGATGCTATGTCGAGTTCTGTTTGTTTGTAGCCCCGGGCTAGAAATTTCTCTTTCATAATCTGTTGTTGGACTGCACAATCCTCGGGGTCGCTAACAATCTTCTTAACCCTAAGCAGTTGACTGTATGGAAGGTTCTTGAGTAAACTGGGTTGGTGAAAACTTAAGCGATGTAACAGATTGTTACGATCTGTCGGCTTCCGGAAGATTGAGGTACTGTAAGATGTAGTCTCTCTCTTAATGCAGATATCCAAAAAGGTAATCGTATCCTGTGAAACCTCTCTAGTGAATTGGATGCGTTGATCAATACTGTTGAGATATTCAAAGAAGGTGTCAAAGGCCGTCTTGGTGCCCCTCCACACTCCAAAGATATCATCGATGTAGCGAGTCCATAGGCGAATGTCATTTTTCCAACGTTGATTACCCAGCACATTATCAGTTTCAAATTTATACATGAAGCTGTTGGCGTATGAGGGTGCCATTGTTGCCCCCATAGATGTTCCAGAGGTTTGTAAATAGAACTGATTACGGTACTGAAAGTAGGAATTTTCTGATATGAATTGTAAGAGGGCTAATAGAAACTCCTTTTGTGCTCGTATATCAGGTGCTTGTAGCAGTAGCCATTCCACAGCTTCTAATCCTAGATCATGTGGTATAGATGTGTAGAGGCTTCTAACATCTATAGTAAACAGCCAATCCCCTTGTTCAGGAATAATGGAGTTGAGTTTCTGTAAAAAGTGGGTGGTGTCGCGAGTATATGTGGATGTTTTCTGAATTAAAGGTTGTAGAAAAAAATCGACATAGACGCCCAGTGGTTGATTAATACTTTCCATGCCAGCCACAATTGGTCTTCCAATTCATTTTGTATGTTGATTGTAATTTCAGAATGTAATTCCACAACCATGTGTTACTAATATTATGTATACTGTGCTTAACATATTTAGCAGCCCGCCTCTGGGTTGGACACCATTTTAATTGCCATCTCACTTTCATACCTTTGGCTACTGCTTGTCTTTACTCCTCTTTACTTTGGCAGTATTTCTTCTATTTCCATGTTTTTCATTATTGATAATTTTGAGTCACCATTATTCCGTGATTACCTTTTGGTAGAATGTAAATTATTTTTTGACTTTGCACTCCCTTCCGGAGATCCACACACAGTCTGTTATCCCTACCCGCGAGTCCTTCGGGAACGCGGTCACGTGGTAGATTCAAGAGGCGTTGTCCTGACAACGCGCCGATGCGTGCATCGCAGTTTCAAGTGAGCTAGCGAGAGGAACAGTTCTATCGCTCGCTGGTCACACGGTAAGCCTTCTTAAAGATTTATCTATACTGATCGTACCTGTCTGCTTCCATAGCTTATGGTACTTTCATTACATTTCAGCCTATTCCGAAGGCTGCGCTACGGCGCTGACATTTTCCCGGGCAGTTCACTGCCGTCCACATGTTTTCGCACACCAAGCCACCACGCATGCAAGCACTTTACTACTCAGTCAGGTAAATGCTATTCGAATTTTTATTTCTTGCCAATTTTATATGCATCAGCCCTCTCACTGCTGTTTTCTTCTTCTCCTTCTGTTTCCTGTTATCCGCATCTATCAATTTTGACCTTTTCCACCACAACAATTATTGGTATGTTATTTACTTTATTCATTTAATTATTGTCGATACATTAATTTTGGAATATTATGATATGACACATGTACAATTTGCAGACTTGCCCTGAAGAAGGATATATGAATCCGAAATGCATTGGCAAATGTTTTTGTCTGACATGAGATGTTAAGTGGCTTTTCCTTCCTCGCTAAGGAAATATTGGTAACGCCTCACACCACGAGGCAGATTACTATGCCTTCACGCAACTATTTGTTGATAAAAACTCTCTTTTTTTGAAAAATCAATGGACTAACGTGGTTATTATACGTGAACATATAATTTCGGAAATACATTAAACTTTTGATGAATTTGCATTATCAATGTACCCGGTTGGGTTTTCTGGAGAGCAGTTGAGTGACCTAGTTGTGTACTTGGTCTTTTGCTTTTTTAGTTGAGTTTAGATTTGGGTGTCTCCTCATTTATCTCAGCTGGCTCCCTCTTACAATTTTTGGACAAGAAATCACATAAGAAACTAATTTTCTAAAAAATCAGTATCCGAGTAAAGATTACAAAGTGGTGCCCACTTCTTTGCTGCGATTCCATGAGTGCTGCCATGACCGTTTTCAGGCTCCAAGATGGAACCAGTGCTGGTGTCGGTGAAAAGAACCGTAGCAACCCCTTGAGAAAAGTTTTCATCCACGGTTTGGTGAGTAAAGATGGTTGATTTGGATGTGTTGTATAGGCCGATATGTCGGACAAATGTACCTTAATGGAAGCCAGCGAGAGCCCTGCTTTAGCCAGGTGTAATAGATATGGTAGCACTTGTTCCACTGACATAGTGAGTGGGTCCACAAGTGCAGTCTCACACCATTTGGTGAAACGAGTCAATTTCCAAATGTCTGTGGTCTGTGTGGATGTAGTTGTGGATGCTCTATTATGTCCCAGCATTCTGGAGGAAGAGTTAAGTTTGCTAGTTTTCGCTGCTCAGGAACCACGCCTTGGACGACAGACTCGCTGGGTCGTGTTGGAGAACTTTGTGATTCTGCTGTGCGAAGAGGTTCTGGTGAGCTCTGAGGCGAATCGGGGGCCACTGAGAAAGGTGTCGGAGAGTTCGATACCACACTTGCCATGTCCATTCTGGTGCTATGAGTATCATTCTGCACACTTGTTCTCTCAATCTGCGAAGTACTCGCGCTATCAGTGGAATTGATGGGAAAGCATACAGGAACTTGCCTGTCCAGTTTACTGAGAAGGCATCCTCTAAGGACAGATCCTCTGGATATCTGGAGACAAATAGGTGACATTTCTTGTTGCCCTTAGTGGCAAAAGGGTCGATCTCTGGGTGTCCCCACTTGTGGAATACCCGTTGAGCTTCTGCTCCATCCAGTTGCCATTCGTGGGAGGTTGTGTAGTCTCTGCTCAGCGTGTGTGCTAAGACATTGACAGGTGTTCTGCCTTGATCTGAACCTTGTGCTGCAGTGCCCAATCCCATAACTTCTGTGCTTCCTTGGACAACATGTCCGATCTTGTGCCTCCCTGCTTGTTGGTATAATTCATGGAGGTTGTGTTGTCCGTCTGGATCGTTACTACCTGCCCTGCTAGTCCAGACAGCAAGGCTTTCAGTGCCCAGCATATTGCTCTGAGTTGCAGAACATTGATATGTAGTTGGGACTCCTGCCACAACCACGTGCTGTCAGGAAACCAGCTCCCCGTTCCGCCAAATATTTTACTAAACATGCAAGTCCCGAATCCCCGAGATCTTTGGAGCCGAAACGTTTCTCCTTACGTTTCCAAACACTTCGACAACGCTGGGGGTTGCCTTGGAAACGCTGGTCGCCTGAGCACATACGTGCACGATTACGGCCTGTGCAACGTTCCCCTCGCGGTCACGTGACTCTATAATGCTCCGCCCTGACCATAGAACGCTGCTTCTGAATTTTGTCTTTTTGGAGCTCACCTTGTTGTTACCTCTTGCCTTGAACCACAACCTTGTTTTGTTTTACGGATTGATATTGGACACCCCCTGGCCTTGTACCTTGATACCTGGTTATCCTTGACCTCGGAACGAACGACCATTCTACTTGCCTTACGCTAATTTGCCTTGTCGCCTCGGAACTTTCTGCACCTCCTGATACTCTCGACCAACCATCTGTTTTGTCCACGGTCCTTTTGCAAGCACTAACTCTCCTCTTCATCCACAAAGGAACTCTTTCCACTTTTGGGAACTCGTCTCACAGAACTTGTTACACGGAACAGTCACTTTGGGAACTTGTCACAAGGAACATATTTACTTTGGAACCTTATCACAGACTTCCATTCCTCTACACGCGTCCGCGTGCCGGCGGGTACAGGTTTAGGTTGGATTGTCCTTATTCTTGGAACCTCGCTCCTCGGACGGACTTCCTATCTCTTCTGGGTTTCCACTCCCACTGCTGGAACACTTCACGGACAAGCATCAAGATTGGTTTCCTGGATATCTCTGGCCTTCAGTTTGAATTTCTATCATTCCCCAGAAGTATCCATTTACGTGAGTACTTTGATTTGCTCAGTCACTGTTTTTCTCTTGTTTGTGTCGTGAACAAAACTCCTGACACTGTGTTCTCTGTCTAGGCAGCTGTGTTCCGACTCACCATAATCTTCCGGGCAATTCCCCTTCCAAAACAGTTTTTTGGTACTATTGGGAGTTGCATTGTCAGGAAGATTTCTACGGCTACACTACGCACTCAACTGAATCCCGTTCTCGCCACCAGGTCTACGTGGGTGATTCCTCACATATTCAGAAGCCGTATAATTAACCATGATGGAAGCTGCCGACGATCCGTTGGCAGCTTTGGTTCAGTTGGTCGCTGATTTACACGCAGATATGACTGCGGCTCATGATGCCACCCAGCGTCGGATCAACGCCCTGCAAGTTAACTTACAGGCAGGTGGTGGTGCAAGTGCCCCTTCTTCTGGTTCTACCCTTGGGGCAGGCGCTCCTCAACAGGAGAACGCGCCCGTTTACATGACGGCACAGTTTCCTTTGGCCCCTCCGGAACGGTTCATGGGGGATCCTAAAACGTTCCGTACTTTCATAAACCAATGTAGACTACATTTCTTATGTCGTCCTACGTCTTTCCCTGATGCCACTACCAAGGCGGCTTTTGTGTTATCCTATCTTGGGGGAACTGCAGCGGTCTGGGCTAATCCTTTATTGGAACAGGGTAGCCATCTTTTGTACGATTGCGATGCCCTCATCTCTGCTATGTCCCGTGTTTTTGATACTCGGTACAAATCCCAAGCCTCTGATCTGGAGCTACTTTCCTTACAACAGAAGGATATACCATTATTGTCCTACTTGGCAAAGTTCAACCAACTGGTAGCCGAGACAGATTGGCCTGAGGCGAAGAAAGGGGCTCTGTTTTATAAGGGTCTTTCAGACTCACTCAAGGATGTTCTGTCCACTGTCCCCGTGGTTCCTGCCGCTTTTTCTGAGTTGGTGGACCTGGTTCTACAAGTCGATGCACGAAGGGCAGAACGTAAAGGGGAAAAGAGTCTGGTTCCCTATCCAACACCAGTATCTAGTGATCAAAGCCATGTTACACCTGAGCCTATGCAGATAGGCACCCTCAGGGCTCCTCTGTCGTCCGAGGAAAGAGAAACCCGTAGGAAGAATAATTTATGTTATTACTGTGGTTCCTCGGAACATTTCTTGAGACAGTGCCCCAAGAAACCACGTAAACAGGGAAACTCCAAAGCTCGGAAATAGAGAGAGCCCCTTTGTCGAGTCCCATCACTGCGGGCTCTAATACCATGCTTTTGTTTCCCATTACTGTTGACATTTTCGCTCCTTCAATGGTTTCTTGTTCTGTTGATGCAGTATTGGATTCAGGGGCTACTAGGAATTATGTTGATATTCAGTTTGTTCAGGACTATGGTATTCCTCTGATTCCTAAGACTTCCCCCGAACTGGTCAACGCCGTTGACGGCACGACTCTGTTATCAGGGTTGGTTACCGAACAAACAGTAGATCTCCTTATGACTACGTCCTCTGGTCATACTGAAACCATAGCCTTTGATGTCATTACAGCACCCCAATTCAAACTTATCCTTGGGTTGCCTTGGTTAAAGAAACATAACCCGTTAGTGGATTGGGTTAAAGGGTCGGTATCCTTTCATTCAGAATTCTGTGCTACATCTTGTGGGACATTGGGATCCTCATCTTCGGGACCCAGTACTCATCTATTGGATTCTGCTTTGGTCATTGGTACAGTCATGACTACGGTATTGCCTCGGGAGGACAGAGAGTACAAAGACGTCTTTGATAAAAAAAGGCGCTGAGATCCTACCACCACATCGACAGTATGACTGTCCCATCGATTTGGTACCTAATGCCAAGGTACCCTCTGGCCGCGTCTATTCCCTAACCCAGAAAGAGGACGCAGTACTGAAGGAGTATCTGGACAGATCCTTGGCTTCTGGCTTTATTAGACCATCATGCTCTCCGGCTGCATCGCCTCTCTTCTTTGTCCCGAAAAAAGAAGGCGATTTGTGCCCCTGCATCGATTACCGCGCATTGAACGCTATCACCGTTCATAACCAGTACCCAATTCCGCTTATCTCAGTTCTTTTAGACCAATTGGGCTCATCTACCATCTTCACTAAGTTGGACTTACGGGGCGCTTACAACTTGGTCAGAATGCGGAAGGGTGACGAATAGAAGACGGCTTTTAAAACAAAGTATGGCCTGTATGAATACATGGTTATGCCGTTTGGCTTATGTAATGCCCCAGCTACGTTTCAATATTTTATCAATGATGTTTTCAGTGATTTACTCGACCAATACATCATTGTATACCTTGATGATATTCTGATCTACTCCCCCGATTATGACACTCATGTTCAGCATGTCTCCACAGTACTACAAAGATTACGAGACCATTGTCTCTATGCGAAATTAGAGAAGTGCATCTTCCATGCCAAGCATGTTGAGTTTCTGGGATATGACATCACGAACCATGGAGTTGGTATGAGTGATTCTAAAGTAAGGGCTGTACTGGATTGGCCTGCTCTTACGTCTATCAAATCTTTGCAGTCCTTTTTAGGATTTGCGAATTTTTATAGACGTTTTATACGCTCATTTTCTGCCATAGTGGCCCCTTTGACTACCCTTACCAGCCCAAAGAACAGGTTCAAATGGACGAAGGAAGCACAGACAGCCTTTGACAACCTCAAAACAGCCTTTACCTCCGCACCAGCCCTCCAGCATCCCAAGCCTATGCAACAGTTCTTCGTGGAGGCTGATGCTTCGGATCAAGCAGTTGGTGCAGTGTTGTCTTAGTATTGTAAGGACACGGGTTTCCTTCATCCTGTGGCGTTTCATTCTAGGAAACTTACCAAATATGAAACGAACTACACTGTCACCGAGCGTGAACTGTTGTCTGTGCGTGATGCTTTCAAGGTTTGGCGACATCACCTCCTGGGTACTGATACCCCGGTTCAGGTTTACACTGATCATCGTAACCTTCTTGCTATGCAGTCAGTGAAATGCACCACAGCCAGGCATGCCAGGTGGCATGAGTTCTTTTCACAGTTCAATTTTCAGATTACGTATCGTCCTGGAGCTCTACATTCTAAAGCAGATGCACTATCTAGGAGGTATGGGGATAATTCCTCTCCCAAGGACTTTGGTGGCTTGGTGTTACCCAATCAGGTCATATGCTCTTGTACCTTGAAGCCTTCGTTGAAGGATTCCATTAGAAAATGGGTTTTGGGGAATCCTCCGGAGATAGAACGCTTTAACATGACAATTGTTAACACATTGCCTTATGTCAACGGTCGTCTGTTTCTTCCAGATGTTGATTCCAGACGAAAAGCGTTACATTGGGGTCATGACTCTTTGATCTCAGCCCATACCGGTTTGCGTAAGACCTTTGAGCAACTTAAGAGATGGTGCTGGTGGCCTTCAATGCAGAAAGACATCTCGGATTACATCTCTACCTGCGCCGTTTGTGCCCAATGTAAATCCACAACTACGAAACCCATGGGATTATTATGTCCCCTTCCGGTTCCACGCAAACCATGGACTATGATATCTATGGATTTTATCACAGAACTCCCATCCGTTCAGGGCTTTGATACCATATGGGTGGTGATCGATTCTTTCTCTAAACTGGCTGTCTTTGTCCCATGTCAAGGTCTACCTACAGCACCATTGTTAGCGGATCTGTTTCTTTGCCATGTTTTCCGCTGTTTTGGTCTACCTGACATCATAATATCTGATAGAGGCTCGCAATTCACCTCACGATTCTGGAAACACATTACCATGTCCCTGGGGGTAGATGCGAGGTAGTCTACTGCTTATCATCCGGAAACGGACGGTCAGACAGAAAGATTGAATGCCACTCTTCAGCAGTACCTACGTTGTTTAACTATGCAGCACCAAGAATCATGGTTCTCGGTGTTAGTGGCAGCCGAGTTTGCTTATAACAACTCGGTTCACACTTCCACCGGTACTTCACCTTTCTTTGCCTTGTATGGTTACCATCCACGTTCTTTACCATTGGATCTGCCGGTTTTGTCAGACAATCCTGCAGTCCAGGACAGTCTCAGGGACATTACTATTCTGCATCAACAGGTACATTCTCGTCTGAAAGAAGCCCAGGAACGTTCTAAGGACAACGCCGACCGACATAGGTCTCCCGCGCCCGATTATCATCCGGGTATGTTGGTTTGGCTTTCTACAAAGCACCTCTGTATTCCCATCAGAAGTTGTTTGAAACCTAGATACGTAGGTCCTTATCGGATCAAGGATGTCATCAACCAGGCTGCAGTTAGACTGGAACTACCGGACAAATGGAAAATCCATCCGGTTTTTCATGTGTCTCTTTTGAAACCCTGTTCTGAAGGGACTAGGCTCCCCGTTTATCCACCTCCGATCAGGGTGCAGGGTGAGGAAGAGTATGAGGTGAAGGCTATTCTTGCTTCCAAGATTTCCCGAGGTGTTTGGTATTTCCTTATTGACTGGAAGGGTTATGGTCCCGAGGATCATACCTGGGAACCTGAATCTAATTTGCATGCTCCAGTTCTTTTGGCTCGGTTTCTGGCCTTTCTGGGGGGAAGTGCATCTTTGGGGGAGGATACTGTCAGGAAACCAGCTCCCCGTTCCGCCAAATATTTTACTAAACATGCAAGTCCCGAATCCCCGAGATCTTTGGAGCCGAAAAGTTTCTCCTTACGTTTCCAAACACTTCGACAACGCTGGGGGTTGCCTTGAAAACGCTGGTCGCCTGAGCACGTACGTGCACAATTACGGCCTGTGCAACGTTCCCCTCGCGGTCACGTGACTCTATAATGCTCCGCCCTGACCATAGAACGCTGCTTCTGAATTTTGTCTTTTTGGAGCTTACCTTGTTGTTACCTCTTGCCTTGAACCACGACCTTGTTTTGTCTTACGGATTGATATTGGACACCCCCTGGCCTTGTACCTTGATACCTGGTTATCCTTGACCTCGGAACGAACGACCATTCTACTTGTCTTTCGCTAATTTGCCTTGTCGCCTCGGAACTTTCTGCACCTCCTGATACTCTCGACCAACCATCTGTTTTGTCCAAGGTCCTTTTGCAAGCACTAACTCTCCTCTTCATCCACAAAGGAACTCTTTCCACTTTTGGGAACTCATCTCACAGAACTTGTTACACGGAACACTCACTTTGGGAACTTGTCACAAGGAACATATTTACTTTGGAACCTTATCACAGACTTCCATTCCTCTACAGGCGTCCGCGTGCCGGCGGGTACAGGTTTAGGTTGGATTGTCCTTATTCTTGGAACCTCGCTCCTCGGACGGACTTCCTATCTCTTCTGGGTTTCCACTCCCACTGCTGGAACACTTCACGGACAAGCATCAAGATTGGTTTCCTGGATATCTCTGGCCTTCAGTTTGACTTTCTATCATTCCCCAGAAGTATCCATTTACGTGAGTACTTTGATTTGCTCAGTCACTGTTTTTCTCTTGTTTGTGTCGTGAACAAAACTCCTGACACTGTGTTCTCTGTCTAGGCAGCTGTGTTCCGACTCACCATAATCTTCCGGGCAATTCCCCTTCCAAAACAGTTCTTTGGTACTATTGGGAGTTGCATTGTCAGGAAGATTTCTACGGCTACACTACGCGCTCAACTGAATTCCGGTCTCGCCACCAGGTCTACGTGGGTGATTCCTCACACGTGCCCTTTGTTTGCAGATCTGCCAGGTGTGCTCCCCAGCCTGATAGAGATGCATCTGTTCTGAGGAGAAGCATTGATGTCAGAGCTTGGAAAGGCATTCCCTGCGACAGATTTTGTGGTGTGCTCCACCATTGGAGCGCCTTGTGGAAGCTGGATGATGCCTTCCCAAGACCCGAGTGCTTGTCTCCATTGGCGGTTCAGGGTCTCTTGTATTGGCCTCATGCGAAGTCTGCAGTTTGGAATGAGAAATATACATGAGGACATCATGCCCAGGAGAGATTTGAAAAATCGTACCATGACTGTTACGTTGTCGTGGATCCATGAGGTCAGTTGTAGTATTGCCGATATTCTGTCTGCTGAGGGCCGTATCCTGGGTATGCGGATGATGAGCTCTGCTCCCAGAAACAGAACCGTCTTGGCGGGTATTGGGCAGGATTTGGCCTCATTTATGGAGAAACCTAATCCCTTCAGAAGATTCATTGTTTTCGTGACCACTGAGGTTGCGAGTTTGAATGAACTTGCCTATATTAACCAGTTGTCCAGGTATGGAAACACCTCATTTCCTGTTTGTCTGAGTTTTGGTGCCACCAGTGCCAGACACTTGGTGAAGACTCTTGGTGCTGACTTTAGGCCAAAAGGGAGGACACAGAATATGAAAGTAGGCGTCTTCGAAGTCCAGGGTGGCTAGGAAGTCGTGTTTGTTTAACCAAGGGAGGACATTTTGTAATGATGTCATCTTGAATTTGATGTGCTTGATGAATTTGTTTAGCGCCCTTATATCTAATATTGGTCTCCACTGGACGTTCTTCTTTCTTACAAGGAAAAACCGGGAGTAGAAGCCTCTTCCCCTTTGTTTCCCTGGAACTGGTTGGATGGCTGCTTTCTGGAACAGCTTGCAGATTTCTATTGACATGTGTTTCATGAGGTGCATCTTGCGCGGAGTGGGCGCAAGGGAGGCGGTTGGTCTAGAAATTCGATAGTGTGACCCTCGCGAATCACTTGCAACACCCACTAGTCCGATGTTATCTTTCGACAGTGTTGGTAATGGCGGCTTATTCTTTCTCCCACCGGGGTGTGCTGTGGGTGAAGAAGGTAAGAGTTGTCAGTTCTGTTTGGCTTGTGTTTGGCCTGGTTAGAGCCACGTCTACCCCTTTGGTTGTACCTGGCCGTTGACTGATGGTATCTGTTATCTTGGAAGGTATTGCCTTGTGTTTTTTGACTGTAGGATGGATGGTTAAAACCTCTGTATTTGGAGGATGCGCCTCGAAAAGGTCAAAAGGAGCGGCTTTCCTTGTCCTTATCCTTGAGTGAGCTGATTGCTCGAGCTGTATCCGTGTCTGTCTTAATTCTTTTAAGATGAGTATCAATCTTCTTACCAAAGAGATCATGCCCGTCGAAGGGCATATCCAGCATTTGAGCTCGGACCTCTGGCATGAAGTTTGTTGCTTTCATCCAAGCTTGCCTTCTTAGGACCGTACCCTGGGCCATTTGGCGGAAGCCTAATTCTGCTACGTCTACCACTGAGTCAATCATATGATCGGATGTAGCTTCACCACCCATGATTATTGCCTTAGCTTCTTCTTGGAATTCCGCCGGTAGGTGTTTGGTCCGCTTTGACATACAAAGCCACAATTCCCGGTCAAGGCACGCTGTCATAACGAGAGCGTTGCCTGCCCTGATTGTAAGGGACGCTGATGAAGATACTTTCCTGCCCATAGCTTCCACTTTTCGCCCTTCCTTGTCAAGTGGAGCTGACAAAAGGGATGAAGGATTTGCCAGTTTCTTTCTGGCTGCCACTGTGATCATGGAGTCTGGCTTCGTATGCCCTCTCAATCATAGTGGAGCCGTGTCCAGGGCTTTGTATTTCTTTTCTGGCCGTGAGACGAGAGCAGGCGTGGATAGAGGTGTAGATAGTATCTTTACTCCTGAGTCCCATATTGTATCCAAAAGAGGGATAGTAGTGATCATTCGCCTACGTTTATCTCTATGTTCATAAAGGACTTATTTTCTTCTGACATTACTTGCAGCTTGAAAAGATCTGCTGCCTTGCCGATAATTGTATGGAACGATACCAAGTCGTCCGGTGGCAAAGTCTCCACTGGAGAATCCTTTTTCCTAGGTTTCTCTATTACGTAGTCATTCCATTCACTTTGTGTCAGGGTTGTGCGTAATCTCCCCTTCTTCAGGATCTGAGGAATCTCTAAACGGGTCCTCCTGCCAATCAGAGACCGAAGCGTTGATGGCACTATCGTAGGATCCCTTACAGGGGAGCGTCCTTGGTGAAGATCAGGTGGTGAGACTCTTGTCGGTGAAGCACTAGGTGTTCTGCTCCTAAATCTGCAGGGAGGTTCTGGTGAACGCGGCCTCTTCTGAGGTCTGCTCTTGGTAGGAGAGCTCCTAGGTGTGCTATAATGAGGCGATTTGTCTCCCTGAAGAGATCTTGTGATCTTCGAGGTGGAAGATAAATTCCTTTGCCTGGCGCCCAATGGCATCAATGGTTGGGATCTCTGGCGCCTGTTGAATTTGTCAATAATTCTTCGCATTGACTCCATGAGCACTGGGTCATATGGATCTGTGGTCTCCTCCGTTGTGGGATGCCAAGGTGGACTGTTTTCCTTAGGGGAGAGAATAGGTTGTTCTAGTATGAATTCGCTGTCAGACAAGTCTTCCTGTAGGATATCTGGCAGTTCTGCCATCTCTCTTAAAGGTGACAACTGCATTATTATTGGTTCTTCCTGTACCTCTGGGGTGTTTGGGGCCGTGTCCATGGGCTTATCTGTATTGCCCTCATTGGACGGCGTTGAAGCCGTAACTGGGATGTCCGTGGACGGCATCTCAGGCTTGTCTTTACCTGTCAGCATGGAGGTTGACGGCTTCGTCGATAGCTTCGTCGATGACGCTGATTGTTGCTTCATTGACAATGACTCTTTCGCCGAGTGCTGAGATTTTGGTTCCATTGACAAGAGCTTTGTGGACGAATGGTGAGTCTCTTTCATCAACGATTGCTTCGTAGACAATGATTTCGACGACAAGGATTTACTCGTCGATGACAAGGTTTGGAGAGCAGTCATAGGCATCTTCGGTTTCGTTGACGGCCTGGTCGTCGACGAGCCTTTATCACTAGTACTGCTCGTAGACTGTGGTTTCATGGACGATTGCCCCCCTCCGACAAATTTTTTGAAAACACCTCCTTACCTTTAGAGGACGTTTTTCTCTCAGGATGATGTTTTTTCTGGTCCCCAGAGCTCAAGGAAGACAGTATTGTCTACCTTCCTTTTGCTTTTATGAGATGGGGAAGTGCGCCTTTCCACTGAAGAGGTCCTTCTCTTAGAAGTTTGTCTCTCAGATTATTTTTGGGATAGGTGTCAGAAAGCACCAAAGTATTAACTGAAAAGGATACGGTTCTTAAAAGGATACAGGTGGTAGGGTCTTCCGGATCCCTGTTCACGCGTTTTGATAGTTGTGAAGTCAAGTTAAGACCTTCCAAATGATACAACTCTCTGACTGGTAAACAGGCAGAGCGATGGATCACTGGAAAGGGCGTGGGTAAGGTATAAGAAGTCAGCCTAGAACAAAATAAAGTATCATGAATAACTGCCCCAACCTGGGTATGATGGAATAGGAAATGTCATGAATGCACACACTGACCTTGAGTCTAGGGCAGATGAATCCAGAAGAGTCTCTTGCGGAATCCAAGGTAGAACAAACGACAAGGAAGGGAAGATTAGTAAGGGAGACTTATCCCGAACGGAACGAGGCTCACGCTAGATACCGGGTTGATGCACCACAGGGTAGCGTCCAAAGTACTGTTCACTGTCACCTTCCAATTATCCTTGAAAAGCTTCCTTCCCACGTAGTGTAAAGTATAGAAATTAATCAATCCCCCTGTTAATAACACAGGTGCAGGAGTTGGAAATAGCGCTCCTTTTAAGGTATAAACAAAGTACACGCGGTTCTGGACAGCCGCGAAGAAAAGAGCGTGTGCGTGTGGATTTACACGCGATTAGGATTCAGGCAGTCCAGGCCAGCAGCGCTTGAAGACAACATATGCGTGTGGATTTACACGCGATCAGGATTCACGCAGTCCAGGCCAGCCGTACTTGAAGATAGCGTGCGCGTGTGGATTTACACGCGAGCAGGATTCACGCAGGCCAGCAGCGCTTGAAGATAGCGTGCGCGTGTGGATTTACACGCGAACAGGATTCACGCAGCCCAGGCCAGCCGCGTTTGAAGATAGCGTGCGCGTGCGGATTTACACGCGATCAGGATTCACGCAGTCCAGGCCAGCCGTACTTGAAGATAGCGTGCGCGTGTGGATTTACACGCGAGCAGGATTCACGCAGGCCAGCAGCGCTTGAAGATAGCGTGCGCGTGTGGATTTACACGCGAACAGGATTCACGCAGCCCAGGCCAGCCGCGTTTGAAGATAGCGTGCGCGTGCGGAATTACACGCGAACAGGATTCACGCAGCCCAGGCCAGCCACGTTTGAAGATAGCGTGCGCGTGTGGAATTACACGCAAACAGGATTCACGCAGCCCAGGCCGGCCGCGTTTGAAGACAACGTGTGGATGTACACGCAACCAAACAGCTCCAGATTTCAGCGTGTGGCGGAAAACACGCTATAGAAGGCCAAAAGGTAGCTGTAGTAACCTGCAAGGATGCAGACCGGAGGTTCAGCTACACAACGCCAAATGATTCGATCAGAAGCAGCGAGTGAAGTTTCCACGCTGCTTAAATACGTAATGCCGTAGTTCACGTGACGAAGCAGAATACACGTGAGTTAGCGACGTGAAAAGTGCAAACGTCGTTTTCCCGGCAACGTGTCGAACAACCGCCATTTGGAATAGAACGGTCTAGCTGTTCTACGAGCGTAGGAGGTAGGACCACGTCCAGCATGCATGACAGTGCCATCCCCCAAAGGGGCAACCTCTCCCCTTCTTGTGTGAAAACGCTTCAATAAAGCAGGAGCATGAATATTAGAAAGAGGTTCCCAGGATCTATCTTCGGGACCATAGCCCCTCCAGTCCACCAGATAAAACGGCCTACCAGAACGTAGTCTCATATCCAGTATGTCCTGTACCTCGTATTCATCCGAACCCCGCACAGAAATAGCAACAGGCCGTACAGGCAATCTAGTAGCTTCAGAACATGGCTTAATGAGTGACACGTGGAATACGGGATGCACTCGCCATCGTTGTGGCAAAGCCAGACGGACAGCAGCCGGATTAATTACTTGGAGCACTATATACGGACCAATGTTTTTAGGCAATAGTTTCTTTTTGCCAGGAATTCTCAAGTGCTTAGAGGACAGCCATACTTTCATACCAGCCTTGTAGACGGGTGCGGGTATTCTATGAGCATCGGCATAGAACTTGTCGCGTCTTTTAGCCTGCTCCAATTGCTGCTTCACTTTCCACTGTAATTTCTTCAGATCACGAAAGGTACGGCCTGCGGCAGGAGTATCCAAAGACAAGCTGGAATCCAAAGGTATTGATCGACGGTGCTGTCCATAAAGCGCATAGAACGGTGAAGTGCCTATGGCACTATGATAGGAGTTGTTATAGGCAAATTCAGCTGCCGGCAGGACCGTGAGCCAATCCGATTGGTACTGCAGACACAGACACCGCAGATATTGTTCCATAGTGCAGTTGACTCTTTCGGTCTGTCCATCAGTTTGAGGGTGATAAGCACTGGACATCCTATCATCAATCAGTAATGCAGAGGTTAGTGCCCTCCAAAAGCGTGACGCAAACTGTGAGCCCCTGTCTGTAATGATTACTGACGGTAGACCAAAGAAACGAAATATATGTTGGATGAATAGGTTAGCCAGAACAGCAGCGGTTGGTAAACCAATACAGGGAACAAAAAGAGCCAATTTAGTGAAATAATCCACTACAACCCATATGGTATCGAACTCCTGGTTTGGTGGGAGTTCTACCACAAAGTCCATAGATATCATGTCCCATGGTTTGTTAGGGACAGGCAGGGACCGGAGTAAACCCACTGGTTTACCAGGAGTGTTTTTACATTGGATGCATACAGAACAAGTAGATACATGATCTATGACGTCTTTTGCCATGGACGGCCACCAGCACCATCGTTTGAGTAGTTCTAGTGTCTTCTTCCGTCCAGGATGAGCTGCGATCAAGGAATCATGATTCCACTTGAGGGCTTTATTCCGCGTTGAAGACGTCGGTAGGTAGAGCACTCCTTGTGTGAATGGTAAACCGTTATGTACGTCCAGATTCATATCCTGGATAACTTGAGGATGATTCTTCACCCACTCTTGTACTTCGGTTTTTAAGGATGGTTGAACAGAACAACTACATATTACATGATCTGCCAACAACTGATTCTGTACTTGTGCTTCTTCCTTCGCCTCTTCACTCATACGGGACAATGCGTCCGACTTAACGTGTTCTCGGGCAGGACGATATGTGACCTGGAAATCGTATGGGGCAAAAAAGACATGCCATCTGGCCTGTCGGGCCGTAAGGCATTTCATGGATTTGAATGCTTGAAGATTTCTATGGTCAGAGTACACTAACACCTGATGTTTGGCCCCAAGAAGATGGTGACGCCATTCTCGGAAGGCATCCTTGATAGCCAGCAGTTCCCGCTCAGTGACGGTGTAGTTCCGTTCATAAGGGGTAAGTTTGCGAGAGAAGAAAGCCACTGGGTGCTCCTCCTTGGTTTCTGTGCAAACTTGTGAGAGTACCGCTCCAGTAGCGACACTGGATGCATCCGCTTCAACAATAAACTGGCGATCTGGATCTGGATGTTGAAGCACGGGTGCAGTGGTAAATGCCTCTTTCAACTTTTCGAATGATGCTTGGGCATTTGGGTTCCAACAGAAAGGAACTTTAGAACTAGTTAATGCCGTCAAAGGAGCTACTGTTTTGGAGAAGGAATGAATAAATCTGCGATAAAAATTCGCAAAGCCTAAGAAAGACTGTAATGACTTGACATTGTGCGGAATCGGCCAATTCAATATGGCCTTCACCTTGGAACGGCTCATTCGAGCACCTAGATTGGTAATGTCATAGCCCAGGAATTCCACTTCCTGTGAATGAAAGACGCATTTCTCGGCTTTCACATAAAGAAGGTTCTCCCTGAGTCTTTGTAGGACTGTAGATACGTGTTTGACGTGTTCCGAAAAAGATGATGAATAGATCAGAATGTCATCCAGATAAATCACCACAAACTGGTCCATTATGTCCCTGAATATATCATTCATGAAGAATTGAAAAGTGGCGGGAGCGTTGCACAGACCAAAAGGCATCACCAGATACTCGTAAAGACCATACCGTGTCTTGAAAGCGGTCTTCCATTCGTCGCCTTCACGAATGCGAACTAAATTGTATGCTCCTCGCAAGTCCAATTTGGTGAAGTAACTGGAGGTACCTAATTGATCCAGTAGAACGTTTATCAATGGTAAAGGATATTGGTTTTTTATGGTAATGTCGTTAAGTGCCCTGTAATCAATACAAGGCCTTAGATCTCCCTCTTTCTTCGGAACAAAGAATAGAGGAGACGCAGCAGGTGATTGTGATGGCCGTATGAAACCCATCGCTAAAGCTTTGTCAATGTATTCTTTCAACACAACGTCTTCTTTTGGGGTCAGTGAATATAAACGACCTGTAGGGATTTTGGCACCAGGAATCAGTTCAATAGGACAGTCGTACTGTCGATGGGGAGGCAATTGTTCTGGCTGGCCCTTGTCAAAGACATCAGCATACTCAGCGTATTCGCATGGTATGGTAGCATCGCTTTGCTGTACCACGCTGATTGTCGAAGCTCCCACCATAGAGGCCAATATGTGTTGCTTGTTTGACACCTCCTGACTGGTAAAGCAATGTTCATTGCAATGAATCGAAGGATACTGGAGCAATCCCGAAACCCAGTCAACGGCGGGATTATGAAGGGTTAACCATGCAAGACCAAGTATGATCTCGTACTGCGGAGCAGCTATGACATCGAAGATGATTTCTTCCGAATGATTATTCGATAATGTCATCTGAACAGATACCGTCTCCTGGGTTACCATACCCGAAGTCAAAACAGATCCGTCCACGGTATTAACCGTTTCAGGTTTGTTTTTGTTTACAAGGGGTATGGAACAGTTCTTGGCATATGTGATGTCTATGTAATTGTTGGAGGCTCCGGAATCAACCATGGCCTTGGAAACCAATTCTCGTTCCCCACAACGTAACGTCACCTCAACAATTACGGGTGCGTGTTTAGGAATGGTACTGGAGTCCGATGAAACACTCGACATAGGGACTCCTGCTATTGTCGAGTTTTGGCGTTTCCCGAACGCTTGATGGGTTTTTTAGGACATGTCGCCAATAAATGCTCGGATGAACCGCAATACATACATAAATGGTTCTTTCTTCGGTTCTCTCGTTCTGCATTGGACAATCGGCCTCTCACGACGCCAATCTGCATGGGTTCGGGGTCATTCGAGAGGACTGCCGGTGTCTCTGAACGCCCCGAGGCTTGCATGAAGGGCTTTTTCTCTCCTTTCCGAGCATTCCTTCGGGCATCGATTTGTAAAACCAAATCGAGCAACTCTGTGAATCCCGTAGGAACCACCGGAACTGTAGACAAGGCATCTTTCAGTTCTTCTGAAAGACCCTTGTAGAAAACAGCCGTTTTCTTGCCGTCAGGCCATTGAGTTTCGGCCGTTAGTTGATTGAACCGGGCAATGTAAGGCAAAAGAGGTTGATTGCCTTGTTGTAGATTAAGTAACTCCAGATCCATGGCTTGAGTAGCATAACGCATGTCAAAGACTTTACTCATAGCAGCCAAGAGATCGTCACAGTCGTACAACAAAGGGCTATTTGTTTCCAACAAAGGGTTAGCCCAAGCAGCAGCTGTGCCCCCTAAATGGGAAAGCACGAATGCTGCTTTTGTGGTTAGGTCAGGAAAAGATGTAGGACGGCAAAGAAAATGGAGTCGGCACTGATTACGAAGGTTCTATAGGTTTTGGGATCACCAGTGAACCGTTCCGGAGGGGCCAAGGGAAACTGAGTGGGCATAACCACATTAATAGTTTCCTGTGGGGGTGTCATAGTCCCAGATCCAGATGCAGTGGCCATTGGAACCTGTGCTCCCTGAGGACTACCGTGCATGGCGTCTTGCATAACGTCCATACGGTGCCGTAACATGTCCTGTGCCGTAACCATTTCATTTCTCAAATCGCTGATCAACTGAGTCAAAACAGCTAAAGGATCCGTACCCTCCATGGCTTCTGATTCTGTCAGAAAGCACCAAAGTATTAACTGAAAAGGATACGGTTCTTAAAAGGATACAGGTGGTAGGGTCTTCCGGATCCCTGTTCATGCGTTTTGATAGTTGTGAAGTCAAGTTAAGACCTTCCAAATGATACAACTCTCTGACTGGTAAACAGGCAGAGCGATGGATCACTGGAAAGGGCGTGGGTAAGGTATAAGAAGTCAGCCTAGAACAAAATAAAGTATCATGAATAACTGCCCCAACCTGGGTATGATGGAATAGGAAATGTCATGAATGCACACACTGACCTTGAGTCTAGGGCAGATGAATCCAGAAGAGTCTCTTGCGGAATCCAAGGTAGAACAAACGACAAGGAAGGGAAGATTAGTAAGGGAGACTTATCCCGAACGGAACGAGGCTCACGCTAGATACCGGGTTGATGC
Organism: Ambystoma mexicanum; assembly: GCF_040938575.1. NCBI lineage: Eukaryota > Metazoa > Chordata > Amphibia > Caudata > Ambystomatidae > Ambystoma > Ambystoma mexicanum. The sequence goes on along the minus strand of NC_090923.1, from coordinate 1,118,717,641 downwards.
ACCACAGGGTAGCGTCCAAAGTACTGTTCACTGTCACCTTCCAATTATCCTTGAAAAGCTTCCTTCCCACGTAGTGTAAAGTATAGAAATTAATCAATCCCCCTGTTAATAACACAGGTGCAGGAGTTGGAAATAGCGCTCCTTTTAAGGTATAAACAAAGTACACGTGGTTCTGGACAGCCGCGAAGAAAAGAGCGTGTGCGTGTGGATTTACACGCGATTAGGATTCAGGCAGTCCAGGCCAGCAGCGCTTGAAGACAACATATGCGTGTGGATTTACACGCGAGCAGGATTCACGCAGTCCAGGCCAGCAGCGCTTGAAGATAGCATACGCGTGTGGATTTACACGCGATCAGGATTCACGCAGTCCAGGCCAGCCGTACTTGAAGATAGCGTGCGCGTGTGGATTTACACGCGAGCAGGATTCACGCAGTCCAGGCCAGCAGCGCTTGAAGATAGCGTGCGCGTGTGGATTTACACGCGAGCAGGATTCACGCAGGCCAGCAGCGCTTGAAGATAGCGTGCGCGTGTGGATTTACACGTGAACAGGATTCACGCAGCCCAGGCCAGCCGCGTTTGAAGATAGCGTGCGCGTGCGGAATTACACGCGAACAGGATTCACGCAGCCCAGGCCAGCCGCGTTTGAAGATAGCGTGCGCGTGTGGAATTACACGCGAACAGGATTCACGCAGCCCAGGCCGGCCGCGTTTGAAGACAACGTGTGGATGTACACGCAACCAAACAGCTCCAGATTTCAGCGTGTGGCGGAAAACACGCTATAGAAGGCCAAAAGGTAGCTGTAGTAACCTGCAAGGATGCAGACCGGAGGTTCAGCTACACAACGCCAAATGATTCGATCAGAAGCAGCGAGTGAAGTTTCCACGCTGCTTAAATACGTAATGCCGTAGTTCACGTGACGAAGCAGAATACACGTGAGTTAGCGACGTGAAAAGTGCAAACGTCGTTTTCCCGGCAACGTGTCGAACAACCGCCATTTGGAATAGAACGGTCTAGCTGTTCTACGAGCGTAGGAGGTAGGACCACGTCCAGCATGCATGACAATAGGACAGGAGCTGTCTTGGCAGATTCCTCATCAGAAGAATGGCACTTAGACTCTAGTTGCAGTACAAGTCTCCTGTGCCTGTCCTGCAAGGTTTTGTTGGTGAAAGTCTTGCAAATGTCACACTTGTGGATGTCATGCGGGTACAAGCAGTAGATGCACTGTTCATAAGGATCCCTCATATATGCAAGTTTCTTCCTGCATCTGGTGCAGTCCCTGAACAGGGAAGGCTTCTTGGCTGTTGGTGTTTCCTCAGCCATGCTGTGAAGTATTTTTTCACTCGACGAAAATGAGGTGAAAATGTGTGTTTTCTGGTCCCAGAAAAGCACAACCAGTAGCTTTTGATTAGTAGAACATGATAGGGTACTTTTTGACAAATAGCTTAAACAGCTAAGTTTAGAAAAAAAGATGAAAAGCTCAGAGAGCTGGAGGATTCCACCTGTCTATTAGAATGCGGTGAGTAATCTAAAGATGCCTGCCTGGGGTGGAGCTTAAACCCTGCCACCTCATTGGTTAGGGTCATAATGGACCAAAGTGAGGTGGAGGGACTACACAAGTGAATGCCTATTTTGCATAATGGGCTATACGCATTCAATTTTTCGATGGAAATAATGTATATATTTAATTATTAATAATTATTTTAAATCACTGAGGAATCACAGTCTGACGACGGGGAATATTCAACCATGTCAATCTATGAAAGATCAAATGTTGGAGAAATACAAATTCCGTTTGAAATAAAAGGAGAACAAATTAATGAATTGCTGTAATGGTTTTATTGTAATACTGTTGTCTTTTGAAGTCTTCCTTGTAACTGTAAAGCTTGGGTAATTTTTTCTGAAGACATAGCAAATCCAAAATGATATAAATTGATATATTTATAAATGCGTAAGATTATGTCATGTTAGTTATCTTTTATTCATTATTTCTACAAATATAGGCGGCATTACAACGCTTTGATCTGAAGATGAACATTTTTTTAGGTGTTCTTTAATGTTGAAGATTACTAAATTACCTTAAGAAATATGTTTTGTGAAGGGGTCCATCTTGAAACAAAAATAAATCTCTCTCTCCTCCTTTCACTCTTTCCCCCCCCCTCTCTTCCTTTCTCTCGTTTTCTCTTTCTTGCTCACTTCCTTATGTTATTCTATCTCTCGCCCCATTACTTTCTCCCTCCCTCTCTCCCCTTCTATCTCCCTCCCATTCTCTCTCTCGCTCTCTATGTATCTCTCCCTTTTTCTATCTGCCCCACTAGCTCCTTCTCTCACTTTATTCCTCCTCTTTCGTTTTCGCTCTATCTTTATCTCACTATCCGTCCTCTATCTCTCTATCCATCATCCATACCTCTTTCTCTCTCTCTCCCTCCTTATCTCTCTCTCTATCCCTCTCTATCTCCCCTCTCTCTTTCTGTCTCTCCTCTATCTCTGTCTCAATTTCTCTGTCCCTCCATCTCAATTTTTATCTCTCTTTCTATCCATCTGCTAGCTCGTTCTCTCTCTATCTCTATCTCAGTATCTTTCTCGCCCTCTTTCTCTCTCTTTCTCCCTTTCCTCATCCCTTACCTTTCTCTATCTCTTTGAACCTCCTCTATCTCTCTTTGTCTCTCTCTATCCCTCATGCATATATGGGATACATTACTTACGCTAATCATATTTCTGATGCTGTATCTGCTTAAATGCACATGTTTTGCATAGGCTGACATCTAGTGGTAGCTGCAGAGTATTGCACATGAAGTTTTCAAAGTTTGAAAGGGACGTTAACTGGGCGTGTTCAGAATCTTATTCCTAGTGTGAGGTTGATAGCACCCATGATCCCTCACGGGTCGAGGCCCCTCAGATTATTTGTTTCTGAAAAGAGGGAATGTAAAATGTAAGCGTGAAGAGTAGGTAGTGATCATGAGGTGTGTAAAATATCTAGGTTTTTCCCCAAGAACCTTCAACTCCAAGAGGGGAGGAAGGGTGGGCGCACGCACGTGAATCTAAGCAGATACAAGCATCAGAAATGTAATTACGGTAAGTAATGTATGCCTTCCGAGGCTTGTGGATCTGCTTAGAATAACATGTTTTGCATAGATTAGCAAGCCGTACTTGGAGAAGGAGGTGGGTTGTTTGAAGGTAGCGCTGCAAATAGATGTTTTAACACCGCTTGCCCCACCTGTGTACCACCCTTAGAATATGTGTGTAGGCAGTAATGTTGGGTGAAAGTATGATTTGAACTCTAAGTGGCAGTTTTGCAAATGGCATCTAAGGGCACATTTGCTATGAAAGTTAGAGTTGCCCCTGTGCCTCGAGTCGAGTGTGCTCGAGGCTTGAATGGCAACGCTCTCTTAGCAAGAAAATAGCAAAGTTGGATGCAGTTGACTATCCATTTTGAAATTATTGATTTAAAGATAGGGTCACCTTGCCTTCCTGCGGCTATGGATACAAAAAACTGTTGGGTTTTCTGATTGCTTGAGTCCTTTGTATGTAGTATATCACTGACCTTCTTACATCTAGGGTATTTAGGCTTTTCTCTGCTACGGTTGTGGGGTGTTGGAAAAACGAATAAAGCTCGTAACGGGTTCACATGGTATTTAGAGATACATTTTGGCGAGAACTATGGGAGTGTGCACAGCACTACTTTGTCTATCACAACAAGAGGATCTTGCACTGATAATGCCTGCAGTTCACTGCCCATTCTGATGGATGTAACAGCCACAAGAAAAGCTTTCTTTGTTGTGAGATGTTTAAGACTGGCTTTGTGCATTGGCTCGAAGGGGGTGCCCATGAGCCTTGTAAGTACAACATTTAGGTCCCAGCCGGGAGTAGGATTAGAAATTGGAGGGTATAATTTCTTGACACGTTCCATGAAAAGGCACTTTCCACCACAAAACTTTGCTTTGTGAAGTGGTGTATGCTGAGAGAGCAGCTAGATGTACTTTGAGTGAGTTAAAGACTAAGCCGGAGTCTAACAGATACAGTAGATAGTGTGCTATATTTGACAGTGAGCATTCAACTGGATTGAGTGAACGTGTCTAGCACCATAAAACAAAGCACTTCCATTTGTTAAAATAGCAGTGTTGCGTGATTGGTTTACATCCCTTGATCCTGCGACAGTATGTTGGCTGGACACAGTAGTTTCATGGGAGGACACAGACAGAGAGAGGAGGGAGAGAGAGAGAAAGCAAGAGAGAGAGAGAAAAAGAGAGTGAGATGGAGGGTGAACAGAGAGTGAGAAAGAGATAAAGAAAGTTCTGATGTTTGTATCTGCTTAGATTCACATGCTTTGCATAGGCTAACAGCTAGTGGTAGGCGCAGAGTATTGCACAGAAAGTTTTTGAAGTTTGAAAAAGGGATGTCGACTGGGCATGGTTGTAACCTTATCCCTAGTGTGACGTTGACAAAATCCATGATCCCTCACACATCGAAGTCCCTCAGATTATTTATTTCCGCCATTGTGGTTAGACGTGCTCTTGCGGAGTCCTGTAGCTACGCTATTTTCAGAGTTACTATAACTTTATAATTATTATAAAACTTTAACACCCATTTGAATGAATAATATGCTAAATGAATAACATATAGTGTGATTGTTTTATTTATTGTGTCTATATTTTACTTTGTGTATTCATACACTACTCTATGATATTTAAATGTTTCTGGGATTATTGTTGCGAGTGTCCACTTGTAAAACGTGAGCTCATGAAGACAAGTATTAGTGAGGATGTTGGCCTTGATGCTTTATTTTCGTCAATACGATTCTCTGCCGAAAGTATCCATGAGAATATTAGGGAGTATCAGGTTCCACAAGATATAATATGAGCCTGCTGGGAACTTCAAATAAACTATCCATTGTTAAAAATGACTATTCTACCTTTCTCTTTCTTCCCCTCTGTCGCTGTCTCCTTCTCTCACTGTATTCCTCCTCTATCTCTTTCTCTCTCTATATAAATCACTATCTATCCTGTCTTTCTCTCTATCCATTGCCCATCTCCTTCTCTATCTCCCACTCTCTGTCCCTCATCTGTCTTTCTCTCTCTGTCTCTTTCTCTCTCAATTTATCTATCCCTCCTCCACTTCAATGTTTCTGTCTCCCCCTCTCTATGTCCCTCCTTTCTCGCTCTCACTCTATCCCCCTCCATCTCTTTATCTTTTTTCTCTTTCTCTGTCTCTTCCATCCTCTACCCCTCCTATTTGTCTCTCTCTTTCTCTCACTCAATCTCTCTCTCCCTCCTCTCTACTACCACCCTCCATCGCTATCTCCATACAATATCTCTCTCCCTACCTCCCTCTCTATCTCTGTCTTTGTGCCATCTCTGTAACAATATATATATATATATAATTATTAAAGATTAGAAACATCCATTTGAATGAATAAAATGCTAAATGTATAATATATATAGTGTGATCGTTTTATTTATTGTGTGTATATTGTGACGTTATATACCCGTTCCACACGTACCACACGTACCACACTGGGTTGTAACAGCCCGCAGCCCCAGTTAATGGCCAGAGTAAAGCGAGGGTCATTAACGTGGGCCCAGGGCCACTACCCCCGGTGTTGTCCGTGGAATGTGTACATAAGGCCATTAGCACCCCAGGTTACCAAAGCGGCAACCCGTGGTGCTAAAAAAAAACTAAATGATTTTCCTTCCTACAACGGGACACTGCGCGGGTCCCGTTTTAGAAAGGAAAGTCCTTTACCAACATGGCCAACATACCCTTTCCATGACGGCCATGGGAAGCTGAGAGGAAGGTGTGGCTGCGGCAGCAAGGGCCACTGCAGCTGAAACAAGGTAAGTGAGTGGTTAATAAAGAAAAAAGAAAATGAGGACAGAGGTTGGGGGGAAGATGGCAGCGGGGAGAGCCGGCCGTCAAGCGGCTTGGAGAGCGGGCTTGCACCGGCGGTTCAAGCCAGCGTTCCTAGCCACCTGATTGGCTGGCTCCCCCGCCTGGGGTGCTAATTTACTTTGTGTATTCACATGGTAGTCTAGAATATTCCTATGTTTCTGAGAGAAAAAAAAGGAAGAACGTCACAACAGGAAGGAACCTTCATACCCGATCCCTAAGGGAAGCCCACTAAATTAAAATTATCAGTGGGTACAATTCTGCAGCCAACGTTAAAGGGGATAGTTCTCCAACATACAGGCAACTTTTTGCCAGAAGATGTTAAAGAATACAATGCAGGTTTCATTATTCCCCCCCATAATTATTTCCCAAAGATTCTCACCAGAGGAGGGATGTATCAATCCAGCCGCAAGAATGGCCGTTGACCTGTAAACTTCCAGTGTCTCACAATGAATTAACACATGCTTGATAGACTCAAGTAGACCAGATACACATAGCTGACACATGCGTGAGGGCCTAGGGATGTTAATCCAAGCAACTGTGATTTCCAGAGTCTTAACAGAGTTGGTTTTAAGTTTGAGAGAGTCCCAAAGCAATGTGTTGCCAACAAATTGTCTGATGTACTTCGGGAGACATTCCTGTGAGAGAATGTACTCAATAAATAGGCGGCTGTTCGACTTGGTAGCCAACTGCACAATGTATTGCTTGCATACAAACAGCAGCTCGCGTAGCAACTTTAAAGCGGGAAAAAGAACAACTCAGGGAGACACCGCAAGACAAAGCCAACCATCTGTTTGCCACAGTGGTAATGCAGGGAATAGCACTAGCCTTCATATAAGCGCCCTTAACCAGGGAAGCATTAAAGATGATGGAATTCAAAGTGCCGGCCTCCGCGTTGGCGAGGCACCAGTAAGTGTTCAAAAAAGACAACTGGAGTCTACCATGCAAGAGAAGATGCCAAACTCGCGGAAGATGGTCTTAACCGGTGTACGAGTGGGAAGTCGGAACAGCCTCTTAAGAAGTAAAGACTCAAGTTGAGCCACTCTCACTACGTTACCAGGATGCCATCCTTTGGCACCATACATGAGAATTGGGCTGATCTTAGCCAAGTATAGCTGCACCAATATCCCAACAGAGTATCGTCCTCCGATGCGGGCCAGTTTTCGCAAAGACCCAATGACATGTGAGCACCTAAGCTTAACGTGGTTGAGATGACAAATGCCACATAAGCCATCATGAAAGTGAATTCTCAAGTATTAGTACTCCTTAACCACCTCAAGTCTATTTCCCTCCAGATGCCAAGGCACAATGGTCTTTTGGTTGCCAGGAAGATGGAATACCATGACCTTAGTTTATTTGATGTTGACCACAAGGTCCAGGGAATCTGAAAATGTTGTCAATGAATCTAAGGATGCATGTCAACCAGTGGGAGTAAGGTCCAGCAGAATTATGTTGTCTGCATATCCCAACCATTGGAGGGGGAAATCACCCACTTTAGGGGTAATCAATGAGGGGTTTGCCAAGGCAGTGCCCATATCTGCAAGGTATAAAATAAACAAAAATGGCACAAGAATGCAGCACTGTTTCAGGCCACATGCTGTGGGAATCCAAGAAGAGGTGCTACCAGTTTGGTCCAATTGGACCTTTACCCTAGTATCAGAATGAAGGAGAATAATCATAGACAAGAGACCTGCAGGAATATTCCAGGCAGATGGTTTCCACCAAAGCTTATTGCTTTTGACAGAATCAAATGCTGCACTGTGGTCAATAAACGCAGTGTAGACAGTGCCCTGACGAATAAACCAGGACTGATGGATGACAGTATGTAGTGCGAGGTAATTAGTCGTTGTGCTCAAACCTTTTTGGAAGCTGGTCTGGTAAAGAGTAATAAGCTTGGACTCACCGACCCAAGACCATAAATCATTAAGAAGAATGCAGGTGAATATTTTGGATGAGGCATCAAGCATCGCAAGAAGGCGGTAGTTGCCAGGGTCAGACCGATCACCCTTCTTCCAAATGGGGATGATGATGCTGTCTCTCCACGAAGAAGGTATAACTTGGGATTCGTCAATCCAATGGACAAGGCAGTCCAACGCGGTGGCCCAACTATCAACCATCTTCCAAAATTGGCGTGCATCGTTAGCGAGATCTAAGTTCACCAGCTTCCGCCAAGGTGAGCACTCAATAGTATACTGGTGCTGTTTCAACCATTTCCGATATACATGTTTGGCTTTATTCAATCGTAGTGCACGTGCAGTGGGTGCAAGTTGCATTCCCACTATAGTACGCAATTAATTCCTCTCAGCAGCAATGATTCCATCATAACGATGACGATGAGGAAGTGGGAGTAATGTAGGTCTCTTAGCTCTAGAAACTCCCCTGCTTAATATGGAGATAACAAAGGCTAAAATAACTTCCCCATAGTGCCGAATAACCTCAAAGGGGTGAACACTAGAGCTTTCCAAACCCCCAATCACAGAACATTCGACAAATGAAGCCAAGGCAGCTTGTAACTATACAGAGGTTTCATCCAGTCTACGCTCATTCGAAGATATGCGGTTTAGGGAAGGGTTAACCCTTAGAGCCCCAATGGTCTCAAAGACAGGGGTTGGTTCAGCAAAATTTAGAGTCAACAAAAGGGATAAGTGATCACTCTCTAAACAGGGAAAAATACCCATATCGGCCACCAGAAGAGAGTCATTTGCCATAAAACCATAATCCAAGATGCTAATGGTTTAGGGCCAAAACAAATGCATTTCGATGGGGAATCCGATAAAGAAGCACCATTAATCATGGTAAAGCCAAACTAATAAAGTAGGCTAGTCCGCTCTAAACCCCTCCTGCAAAAGCAAGAGAGAAAAACACTGTCAGCAGAGGAAGACGATAAGTGCCCCTCTATGTCAGCCAAGTTAGATGGGCCGGGGATCCGAGAATTGAAGTCCCTACAGATGATACAAGGGGGACAAGTAATCCGGTTGCCAATTAGGATCTGAATTTCAAGTAGGACTGAGGCATGGGGCTGCCTGTACGGGGATCGTAAAGATTAATAATCACAACCACCCTACTACCCCTTCCAAAAGAGACGGCAATCCCAGCCATTAAGATGTTTGGAGAACGTGTTGGTATTTTCACCAATCTCAAGGGGTTCTTAGCACCCAAGAGCAGGCTTCCCCTTGGTCGCCCAAGGGGGCCCTGAATGGCCGATTTGTGGAGGAAGTGCCACCCATTCACACAAACCGGTTCGACCAGCCATTTCTCCTGGAGGGCAACCAAGGAGTACGGGTCAGGTTCATCCATAAGGCCGCCTTCCTCAAATAAATATGAAGACCAACGCGTGTTTCAACTAATAAACTGCACTGCACGTGACAAGGGCAGAGCTAAAGGCCCATGGTCCCCCTCTGTGCAGCCAACTTGGAAAGCCATGCCCAGTGGCTCTCTTCCTCTGACCAGGCCATACCAGTGCCTGCTCCAGAAGGCAAGCTAGGTACTGTGGGGGGAGAACGGTTGGGGACCAGAGCAACAAGGAGGCATCCACTCAACTCCACTGGCTGGTATCTTCTGCCATATAAGGAATCAATTAATGAGCACTCGTATCCTAACCGATTAAGAGAGGACAGCGTGTTCTAGGATGTAAACCATAGTTTCCCTAGAATAGAAGTAGACTACACTACAGCTGTAGCTTTCTGTGAAAACTTGCAAAGGTCAACTGTTTTAATATTATCGCTTCAGATAAAACCTTTTTAAAAGCCTCTTCACCCTACCACCCGCCCGTGGGAAATCATTTGGGACCCTGTAGGGAGTTCATTCCAGCAGTTTGAAGAGCAACGGTATAGGCAGAATAGAGAAAATTATGTAACGTATTAAAAGGTGTATGTATCAATCTGCATTTATGTGTTCCAGATGTGTGCCTGCCACTGTAAATATATTTCTGCACGACATTCTCCATACACAACATGTGAATTTGACACTATCCAATGGAATGAATCTGATGATCATATGCGATAACCGTGCTGGACTGGTGTGCTATTTTGCTGAACCAATTAAATTATTAAAATCAGTGTGGCTATTCAAAGATTGTTTTAATAAGATTTTGAATAGAAGTCAACTAAGGCTCCCTTTATCGAGTGTTAACTGCAAATTATTCCGCTTACTCATATGCATTTGCTTTTATGGACTTGCCCCTCATCTCCAATGTGAACACAAATTATATGGATTTGGCCGTCCGTCAATGGAACATTGAGATTTCAAAGGAACTATTTTAAGAGCATAATTTGGATCTTGGATTTACAGTTTGCATAATAAAACAGATTGTTGGAGTAAACAAAATGACAATCAAGAAGATACAAATCAATTGTTAAATATTTGAACAATATTTTTTTTCTCACATAGTTTCTTGTCCCTGGGTTGATTTTGAATAGCAAACAATCTTGTTGGTGGTTGCTCTGTTTTTTTTTTTTTACAATGATGACCAAACAAAGTTAGAATGGCAGCGATCAATACATTTCAAATTGTATATTTTAATACAAAACATACCAATATGCTAAAGTCTTAATGCCTTTCATTGATTCAACAAAAAATACAATAAAGTGTGTTTTTGTACTAAGGAAATAAACACAAAAATATGTAGGTGAGCATTGAATGAATGAGTCTTTTCCACTTTTTGCAAACATAAACGTGATTTTGTTTGTGTGTGGACACTAAGCCTATCTCATTTGTGTACTATCTTCATGACAAACTGTTACATAGCAGGGTGCAAGGTCTGATTTATTCCAGTCAGGGCACTTGATCCTAGGCACTTGACCCTAGGGTGATCGGGCATCAGATTAGATTATCAAAGATGGAGGTTGGGGACCGGTGCAGTTCGTAGATATTAATTTCATGAAATGTAAGTTAAGATCCACCAAGAGAAAAAATGTAGTACATCTGGATATGGTCCGATACAGATGTCTTCGCGAATGGTACAATTTAACACATAATTCTACCCCTCCTTTAAAGATGGGCACAACGACATTGCCCCCTGCTGCCACCCTGGGTAAACTTGAAAGCACTCAGTGAAGGATTCTTTATAAGTATGGGAAGAAGGTGAAGGTCCTTGTTCACTTTGCCAATTTGATGATCCCCAATTATGAAAAGGGTGAAAAAGTCACCATGAACCTTGCAGTTTTGGTCTAATTTTTACTTTCTCTAATTTATCAGTGGCTGCTTTCTCAAACAGTGCTCAGCCATCACATGCCATCAATGATCTGTGCTTGTGGTTCTTGTCTGAAAAGGCAATGTGTAACCAGAAATGTCTCTTAATTGCCAATTCTGTCAACGCTTGCCTTCATTCTGTATTTGCAACATCAAGACCCAATTAGAAAATGGTGTCTGAAGCAATCTGCCCCACCTGGCAAGAATTTGAGGATCTCCTGTATTTTGTCCTGTTTACTATGATCAGGTCTAGCCAAGAGCGATGTGGTATTCGCAATCCTAATTCTATATGCTCCTGAGGGGTCTACCATACACCATACTGCGTTCAGGTTCTTGCTTTCAATATGTAGTAGTTCATCAGAGGAAGAGGTGAATATTGTAAATGTCTTCCTATATGCTGTGATTATTATGGAGTTTATTTATTTATTTTTTACATTTACAGCTGTGCACAAAGCCCTGAGGCATCCAAGCGCTAGTTACAGTAAGTGCAGAAATACAACCAGTCCACAGTGTGTAAGACCAATCATGAAGGTTACAACATAGGGGTAGATTGTGAATGCACACTCTGGAAAAAGCCTCACCCTGTGCAGAGGGCTAAATCAGGTGTACAGGTGCGAGAAAGCAAAGAAATCAACATTCGTATGGGTGCCCAATTTGGCAAAGCCTCACCTCATGGTGCAATGGGGGGGCAACATCAGGTGTACAGGTGCAAGAAAGCAAAAAAGCAACATTTGTATGGGTGCACAGCCTGGCAAAACCTCACCTCATGGTGCGGGGGGCTACGGTGGAGAAACAACATTTTGCGCTAGAAGTTCGTAAAATACTCAAGATGTCAAGTCATTAATGGGAGTAAGGGGAATGGGAGCTATCCGCTAGTTTGCCAATAAGCAGGCAGGAAAGTTAAAGTGGAGGCAGGTGTACAAGTTTGTTTACTGTGCGAGCAAACACATGTGAATACGATGGTAGATGGTCAAGATAACACTACATCTGCAACAGGTATGCTTAAACAGCCATAGGCCTTTAGAGGAGGGGCTCATGAAAGGGCTGGCAAAGGTTCTGTTAGGACAAAGATTCAGAGATATGCGGCATGAGCTGACAGAGCGCAATTGCCGGCAGCTGCGCTTACCTGCAAAGCTTCAACTCGTTAGTGAATTGTGAATCCGCTAGAAACATGTCATAGTAAAGCGGAGATACGAGATCGGACCTATGGTTGAATGTTGGAGTCAGTCTGAGGAAAAGGGGGTGGCCAGCCTAACGGCCACTGCCGGACTGGCCGGACAGGAGATGAGGTTCTTGCATGTGGGTCTTAGGAGGGGGCCAGCTTCGCCTGCCGGCTCCGTAGCATTGGGTCCGAAAATACAGCATGCAGCCAATCCGCAATGAGTGGGGCCGGCTCTGAGAGTGGGCAGGGCTGATGCAGGAGGAAGATAGGAATGGAGGTGGCCATTTTAAAAGGGTAACAGGGGCTCAGAATCAGGCCAATGCAGCCCAGCAGGGCTTCCCTTCCAGCCAGACAGCAGTTGTCTACCGGAGGGGGCAGGATCTCAACATAAGGCATGGTATCAATGATGAGATGCCTTGGGGACCTGGAGCCTGCGTGCACCCTAGATCCTAATGTGATGGGATGGGATGAATGCTAGCAAATGTCCAGTAGGGTGCACTACATAAGTTTGAATTGTTTACAGATTATTTTTATGATTTGTTCAATTCAATTGTTTTCAATGTGTTTCAGGTGCCCAAGATGGCGATCAGTGTTATCAGTAGGTTGTTATCATGGAAGAACAAGGAGAGAAGTTTTAATGAACCGTGTGAGACTTAAACATACGAATATAGTTGTGATGGACATTATCCCGCAATGAGGGAAGTTCTGCTGTTATTACCAACCTTTAGGCGGGGCTGGGATTAGTAGTACACTATATTTGGAAATGGGTCTTTAGGCTGAGGGAATGAGTGCAATTTTATTTAAGCGAGATGGGGCGAATAGTTACTGGCTGCTTTAGAGTATGGAACAAGTTACTTACCTGTAACTCCTGTTCTCCAGCATTGGTATTTTCATAGATTTACATGCTGTGAATATTCCCAGTCGTCAGGCTGGGAATCCTCGGTAAAATAGAGCAGTTTAAATTAAACTGAAATTTCAGTCACTTTAGTGCTCTATAGTCGTCGTTTTGGGTCATAATGCCCATAGCCAATAGGAAACACTCCATTAGCTCCTCCCCTGTCGGCTATCTTCAGATTTGGCAAGCACACGTGAGTGGCAGTAAGAGTCAAACGACGAGACTTCAGCGGTCAGAGGAAGGGTCGCATGTGAATCTATGAAAGATACCAATGCTGGAGAACAGGAGTTACACGTAAGTAGCTTGTTCTTCCTCCAGCTTTGGATCTTTCATAGATTCACATGCTGTGAATAGATAACAAAGCAGTACAAATAACCAATACATAAGGGTGGAGGAGCTACCCATATCACTTACCACAGGAGACTTACCAACCTTATGCAAACAGGCTTCGTAGAACTGCCTGACCGACTCTAGAATCCTCTGTGGAATCCCTGTCGGCGCAGTAGAATCTGTTGAATGTGTGCAGCGATCTCCAGTTGGCTGCGTGGCAGATGTCTGGCAGCAAGATCCCAGAGAGAAATGCAGTGGTCGCGGCCACTGCTCTAGTGGAATGCGCCCAGGGTCTGCCCGGGAGCGATCTGCCCGCCTGCTGGTGGCAGAAGGAAATGCAGGCTGCAATCCATCTAGCAATCAAAGATTTGGAGACAGCCTTGCCGGGCCCCATAGGTACAAATGCGACAAACACTTCATCCGTTAAACGGAACGACTTTGTGCGGGCCACATAGTACTTGAGGGCCCATACCACATCCAGCGTGTGCAGGGTGCGCTCTGCCAGAGATGCAGGAAAGCCGAAGAACACTGGCAACACCACACCACCTGCTGGTTAAGGTGGAAGGATGAAGGTACCTTATGTATGAACTTTGGATTAGTTCGCAATACAGTCTTGTCCTTGTGGAACGTCAAATAAGGCGGTTTTGAAGAAAATGCCTATATTTCCACTAGTTGTCCTACCAAAGTAATTGCCACCAAAAACACCATCTTCCACAACAGGTGCTTGATGGACGCCTGGTACATGGGCTCAAAAGGTGGTCTCGTAAGCCTTGAGAGCAGTATGTTGAGTTCCCAGGCTGGTGTGGGGCAGCAGACTGGTGGGAATGAGTGAAACATTCTTCATAGGAATTCTTTCTCTAGCCGATTAGACCAGAGGGAAGGCATTCCCGAGGACCGGCAGTATCTGGAGATTGCGGCCAGATGCACTCTAATAGAGGAGTGCGTCAATCCCGACTCTGCCAGAGACAAGAGATACAGCAGCAGTTCCTCTGGCCTGATGGTCTGGGGACGCAGGTGATGGTTCCTGCACCACACCTGGAAACGCTTTCACTTGCTCTTGTAGTATTTCAGAGTGGCCAGGGCTATTGCCTTAGCCAGCACCTCCAGCACCAACAAGCCTGCATGAGGGAAAGGGTCCAGAATTCTAGGAACACAGTAGCCAGGCCGTTAGATTGAGAGAGGCCGCGTCGTGGTGCAGAACCGTTCCCTGGTTTCTGGACAAGAGTGACTGATTTGAGCTGTCGCCGAAAGAGCCAAGTGCTCTGAGTACCAATACTGTCTCGGCCACGAAGGGGCCACTAATATCAGTCTGCACCGATACTGTTGGAAAGTGTGTAGGACTCGCGGCACTATAGGATTTGGGGGAAATGCATACAGAGATTTCCCCTCCCATGGGAACGCAAAGGCGTTCCCCAAACTGTCCGGGTGGGGAAACTGGCTGGCAACAGTCTTGCAGAGGCTGTTGTCACAGGTGGCAAACAGTCACTCTCCGCGGTGTCCCACTGCTGAAACAATAGGTGCAGTAGGTCTTCGTGCAACTCACATTCATGACAAGAGTACACTCCCTGCTGAGGGAGTCGGCCAGAGTATTGTGGATCCCTGGCAGATGGAGGGGATTAAGGAACATGTTCTGTTGCAGGGCCCAATGCCAGTGCGCTTGGGCCTCCTTGGAAATCTATGGGGACCTGGTCCCCCTTTGTTTGCGGATGTAAAACATCGAGATTGTGTTGTCTGTGTAAATCCGAACCACTTTCCCACCGAGCAGGGGGAGGAAAGACTTCAGTGCCCAGAATGTCGCCCGTAGCCCCAGCAGCTTGATGTGCTGGGTCTTCTCCGTCTCTGACCACAAACCTCTGGTCTGCTAGTCTTGGCAGGGTGCTCCCCAGCCCTCCAGTAAAAGAAGCCGTAGTGACGATGATCTGATGGTGTGGGAGCCTGAAGGGGGAACCTTGCAGGATGTGCTCTCTCACTGACCACCAGAGCAGGCCCTTCCTGAAGGCTGGAGTCAGCGTAATGCGGTCCTGCCAGGAGCCTGAAGCTTGTACCCATCTGGCATCCAAGAATTCTGCCACTGGTCTCATCTGCAGTTGGTGACCAGTGAGATGCATGAAGACAACATCCCCACCAGAGACTTGTGGCAGCGAACTGTGGTCGACCGGGTTTTGCTGAAGCAGTGCACCTTTTGCAGAAGTGCCGTCCCTCTCTCGTCCGAGGGCCTGGCTCTGCAAGTGCTGGTGACTAGCAGGGCCCCAAGGGAAAGCATCTTCCGAGAGGGGTCCAACTGTAATTTAGGGAAGTTGATGGAGAACCCCAGGTGTTGAAGACATTGGATCGTGACGGCAGTGTGGGACTCGGCAAGAGAGTAGGAGGGTGTTCTTATTAATCAGTCGTCTAAGTATGGGTAGACGTGCACTCCTCTTTGCTGCTGGTGAGCCACCACTGGTGCGAGGCATTTGGTGAACACCCGAATGGCTGATCTGAGCCCGAAGGGAAGAGCCTTGAACTGATAGTGCACTCCTGCCACCGCGAAACGAAGGTAACGCTGGTGTGAAGGGTGAAAAGGAATGTGAAAGTATGCGTCTTCGAGGTCGAGGGACGCTAGGAAATCCCCCTGCTGCATCTGGCATAGTACTTGTTGCAATGTTACCATGCGAAAGGTTTGTGCCTTTAGAAACTTGTTGAGCACCCTTAGTTCTAGTATGGGTCTCCAACCCCCTGGTTTGTTCAGTAAGCCCTTTTTTCTTACCAAGAAGTAGCGGGAATACACCCCCTTCTGCATCTCATTCCTGGGGGCCTTTTCCACAGCGCCCTTTCATAGCAGAGACTGCACTTCCTGGACCAGAAGGAGCTGCAATCTTTCTGGTTTGCGTACCGGAGGAATGTCTGGAGACCACTTTATGAACTCCAGCGAGTGCCCCTGATGGAGGAGGGACAGCACCCATTCGTCGGATGTGATTCAAGCCCATTCGTCGATGAAGTTTGATAGACGACCCCCCACTGGGGTGCTGAAGTGGGAGGCTCCGGCTCTCGGCCGGTCATGTCTGCTTGCCGGACTGGCCCCTAGGGTGGGAGGAGCCTCAGCGTCGCTGGGAACCCCTGTAGGACTGGGTTTGCTTGCTGTACTGATCCCCAGATGAATAAGGGATCTTGTAGGACGAAGACGACTGGTGCGTACTGTGGTTGTCCTGCGAAGTTCTGTTATAACACCCTTTCCCCGAACAAAAGGACTGGCTCCTGTGTTTTATGTGCCCAGGGATTGGGCGGTTTCAATGTCTGTCTTTATGGCCTGCAGGGCCGCATCCACCTTTTTCCCAAATGCTGTGCCATCGAAGGGCATGTCTGTAACCCAGGATTGGACATCTGGTCGAAAGTCCGTGGCCTTGAGCCAACCTTGTCGGCATAGGACCACTCCATTACCCATCTAGCGATAGCCCGTGTCAGCAATGCCGACGGAGACAGTAATGGCATGGTCAGATACAATCTCACCCACATGGAGAATGTCCAGTGCCTCTTGCTTTTTGGCCTAAGGCAAGAATTCCAACAGGAGCCCCAACTTGTACCATAACTCGCGATCATAGCAGGTGAGTATTGCCATAGTCGTGGCACCTGTCGTGATGATTCTCTTGCCGAAGGCGTCAAGGCGCTTGCCCTCCTTGTCCGGGGACACTGAGCAGCATGAAGAGGGGTCGGCTGACCTCTTCCTGGCCGCCGCAGAAACAACAGAGCCTGGGGTGGGCTGTGTGCGGAGCCAGGCAGAAACGCTCTGTGAGGCCCTGTATTTTTGGTCAAAACGGTCCTTCTGCAACTAGGCCATCCTCACAAATGTCCTCAAGTAGTGGGATTGACATGATGGACTTCCTGCGCTGTTCCCTGCATTGATATAAGATGCTCTCCTTTCTTTGCTCCTCTGGTGCTAAGCCGAACATCGTGGATGCTCTAGACACGAGCACATGGAAAGCTCCTACTTCGTCAGGGGGAAAATCCCTGAGAGGAATCTCATCTGGCTCACCATCCGCAGTGATGAAATAGTCCAACTCATCTGTTTGATCGGAATGAGTGGGAGACGTGCCCTCCTCAGACTCTGTGTCCGCTTCCTAACTGTCAGGGACTCCTGTGCTGACTGGTGCCTTTGCGGCCAAGGGGGGCAAGGAATGTCGTGCCCCTCTCTGGACGGTCCTGGGGCCTCAGCTGGCATCCGCCTGCTGGGTTCAGCAACCAGTGATCTTACGGGCAGTGCATGCAAGATCGCAACCAGTGTTGTCAGTGTTGACAAAAGATCCAGTGATATGTTCATTTGAGGGAACGTCTGTTGATGCTGAACTGCTCCTGTTGAGGGCATGGGGTTCCATTGGGGCAAAGGTTGTAGAGGCTGTAAAACCCCACTGATGGCAGGGGGTTCAAAGATGGTGATTTAATGAGGTTTGCCTTACCCCGCGGTGGACTCCTCTGTGGCAGTGTGCTAGGGGAAGATGGCTGCTGTGAAATAACAGCTTCCTCCTCTTCTGAATACGAAGGACTTGGTTGTGGGACCATGAGGCCACCTCGTAATAGAGCCACCCCTAGGTTTGGAAACACAGTTTGTGGACAATCTTGCTGTGCTTCCGCTGTGTCGGTGCGGGTATCAGGGCCAACAGCTGTGGTGACAATCGTCTGGCAGGATTTGTGACTCGTTGGCAGTGCTGTCGACAATGGTATGGTCGACGCGCTCTTGGTTGTATCCATCGAGGTTGAGGTCGATGACAGTCCTATCATCTTGGTTGATGATGGCCCTGGTGTTGACGTCGGTGAAGTAGATGATTTAGTCGCTGACGATGTCTTAGATGGTTTCGTCCCCGATGATGGCGGCAAGTCTGTGCACTTAGCTGCCGTCGTCGAACTCAGTGTATGCTGGTACGGGAACAACGGTGCTGGTAGCTTACCGGCACCATTGTTACCGGACCGGCATACTCGTAATGAGGCCCTATGTCTGATACTTTCTGCATCGAAAATTCAGAATCTCATTCTTTCATTGTACAAAATTATAAGTTACTCACATTAGTGACTAACATACTCTTAGTACATAGTCCCCTTTCCTCCATACTGTCTGGGCGTCCCTTCCAAGGGACAGGAGACAGAACCTTTTTCACCAGAAAAAACCTTCTTCCCCTTTAAATTTAGAGGCGCACAGGGGTGCAGCCTTGGGACCATGCGCGGCCCTGACTGCCCCCTCCGGCGCCACAGCTCAGTCCTGCGTCGACAATAGATTTAACATTGCCTAATGACACCTGTATTATTAGGGGGGAGGGTGGTGGGGCGTATGGAGGAAAGTGGACTATGGACTAAGAGTATGTTAGTCACTACGGTGAGTAATTTATAATTACTCTTACGTCCCATCCCCTTTCCTCCATACTGCAAGGGCGATTACGACTGAATGTAGCCCCAGGGTGAAGAGGAGACCCGCCTTAAGCAAATAGGTTCCTGAGAACCACCTGTCGGAAAGCTGCATCAGATCTAGAGCCAGCATCCAAACAGTAATGCTAGCAGAAAGCCGAGGGAGTGGCCCAAGTGGCCGCCCTGCTTATGACTTGCCAAGGGACATGGTGCTGAAATGCAATGGCCGTTGCCTTGGCCCTGACTGCGTGGGCGTGCATGTTCGCCGGAAGTGGCCTGTGCTGGCCCTCGTATGCTTCTTTGATGGCCGAGACCATCCAGCGGGATATGGAGGCCTTGGAGGCCTGATAGCCTGGTCTTGCACCTCCGAAAGTGACAAACAGGGCGTCTGATTTGCGGAAGCCCTTGGTCCTGTGAAGGTAGAATTTCAGGGCACGCCTGACATCCAGGCGGTGCAGAACCCTCTGTGCCTCATCCTTAGGATCGGCAAAAAACATAGGAAGGGCTATTTCCTTGTTCAAATGGAAAGCAGACGGCACCTTAGGCAGAAATGCTGGGTGTGTCTGCAGGACTACTTTGTCCCTGTGAAAGGTAGTATATGGTTCTGAGGCGACCAGAGCCTGGATTTCGCTAACTCTGCGAGCCGAGGTGAGGCCGACTAGTAAGGCTGTTTTAATGGTGACCAGCCTGATGTCCGCGGACATCATTGGCTCAAACGGTTTGTGTGCCAGGGCGCCCAAGACTATGTTCAGGTCCCACACAGGGTGTGGCCTCTTGATGGGTGGGTAGAGCCTTGTGAGCTCCGTCAAATGTCTCTTGACAATCGGATTGGAGGAGGAGAAGACCCCCTACTCTGAATTCCTGTAAGCGCCGATGGCTGCGAGGTAAGTGCAGCAGGTGTCCACCTGCACGCCAGAGTGGGCGAGGTGCTCCGAGAAGGTGAGCACGTCGTCCAAAGTGCATGCCAGGGGGTCGATTTCCCTGTAGTCTGCCCAGTGGCAGAAGCTGGTCCATTTACTTTTATACTGGGCCCTGGTAGCCTTGCTCCTTGTGCCCTGTATGCTTTCTAGATTAGCCTGGGAGAGGCTGATGTGCCTTAGCGTTACCTGCTCAGGAACCACGCTGTGAGGGCTCGTTTATGTGGCACGGGGTCAATGACCCTGCCCCCCTGATGCGCGAGAAGGTGTGCTGGGCCCGTCAGAAGGTGAATCAGTGACATCTCTGAGAGGCTTAGCAGCTCCCAGAACCATGGCCTGGCTTGCCATCATGGAGCTATTAGAATGATATTGAGCTGGGGAGACTCCTTGATCTTGCAAATCACTCTGTGAATCAACAGAGTGGGCGGGAAGGCGTACGCTGTCCTGCCGTCCCACTGAATCCGAAATGCATCGCCCAAGTAGCCAGGGCACTGTCCCTGCCAGGAGGCGAACTGAGGGCACTTCTTGTTGTGCCTGGTGGCAAAGAGATCCCCCTGGGGGAGACCCCATCTGTTGAAGATCTCCTGAATAACGAGGTTGTTTAGCTGCCACTCGTAATTGTCCGTCCCAACCTGCTTAGCCTGTCCGCCTCCAGGTTGGATTCCCCGGAAGGAGGACTGCCGTGAGGTTGATGTCATTTTCCAGGGCCCACTCCCACATGCTGATTGCCAGTCTGCACAGAGGAGGGGATCTGGTGCCTCCCTGCTTGTTGACATAGTACATGCTGGTCGAGTTGCCTGTCTAGATGAGGACAACCTTGCCCCTGAGAAGTGGGAGGAATGCTCTGAGCGCTAGCCAGATGGCGTTCAGCTCCAACCAATTGATGTGGTATTCCTGCCCCTGTCAAGTCCAGGTGCCGTGGACTGAGAGATTGCCCAGGGTGGCTCCCCAGCCCTCGAGCGAGGAGTCCGTGGTGATGGTGACCTGCGGGGTGGGATGCCGGAAGGGCTTGCCCATCTGTAGGTTGCAGTCCCTGGACCACCATTTGAGGTCTGGGAGGAGAGATGGAGGAAAGTTGATCATCTCGGATTGATAGCCCCCCTCCTGGTTCCATGAGGCCGCGAAGTGCAGCTGAATCCTCCTCATCCTCGGTCTCGTGTGTGGGACGGCTAATATGACCGCCGCCAAGAGACTCAGGAGATGCTGGTACCACCATGTCAAGGTCACCTGTCCGCTGAGGAAGTGGGTGGTGGCCCTCTTGATGGCCGAGATCTTGTCCTCCGATGGAAACACCTTCTCGGAGCATGTGTCCCAAATGAGGCCCAAGAATGTCAGAGTCTGCGTGGGCTGCAGCTTCGACTTCTTGAGATTGAGCGAAAAGCCTAGATTGTGCAATGTGTTCATAAGGGCATGGGAAGAGTGGTGAACCGCTTCCGGAGATGTAGCCCTGAGGAGCCAGTCGTCGAGGTATGGGTAGATGTGGAGGCCCTGTGCTCTGAGGAGGGCAGCCACAGTATTCACGAGTCTGGTAAAGACCCTGGGGGCCCGAGTTGAGGCCAAAGGAAGAACCTTGTATTGGAAATGGTAGCCCATGTTCCTGAACCGTAGGAAAGAACGATGGGGCTGCCAAATCGGGATGTGTAGGTACGTGTCCTTCATATCCAGGGAGCACATCCAGTTTCCCTTTGAACAATGTCTTCGCTATAAAAGCTGGCGTAACCATCTTGAATTTTTGTAGAGGTAAGGAGAGGTTGAGGGTTGAAAGGTCCAACACAACTCTCAGGCCGACCTGGTTATTTTTCTGAATGGTGAAAATCCTGGACTAAAAGCCTAAGCCTCGCTGAGAGGCTGGGACTTCCTCCACGGCCTGGCTCTCTACGAGTGACCGGATCTCCGTCAGAAGAGTTGCTGTCCAAACTTGAGGGAGTGGAGGGGCGGAGAGAGGAGAGGCTGGGATGGGTAGGCGGTACCCCGTGGATACTACGGAGAGGATCCAGGGGACCGCGAAATTCTGGTGCCAGAAATGTGCATGGAGAGCAAGCCTGCCCCCCACTGCAGTCACGTGGACCCAGAGGGACGTGTCATGCCTTCTTTCCCTCAGAGGCTGACGTGGAGGAGGGGGACTGGAAAAACCCCTTAACCCCCCCCCACACCCACCTTTTTGTTGCTTGCACCGATTTGGAGTCGGCGAGCGGTCCGGCTGCCTGGATCTCCATTCCTGGAAGCCACGGAACCCTCTGTATGTACACCCCTTGTCAGAGCGCTGCTGTGACTGGGTGTACAATATGGGCATGGTCTTTGTCAAGATGGATAAAGACTTGGCCGTTTGTGAGCTGTTTTTCTTTTTGGCCAGCTCCTCATCCATGGTGGAGTAAAAGAGGTCACCCCCCTCGAACGGCATGTCTAATATACATTCGCGTTCCTGGACGTCCAGGTTGAATTTCATTGCATGGAGCCAGGCTGTCCTTCTCATGTCCATGGCGATACAGATGGCACGACCAGAGATGTCAATATGGGCCACAGTGGATTCCATGAGGTCATGCACCACCAGCTTGGCCTCGGCCAGTCCCGCCTTGAAACGTGATTGGCTCTGTGTAAGGAGTTCCGGGAGGAAGTCCGCAATTTCCCACCATAATCTTTGGTTAGCGGCAGCTAGCATGGCATCTGTGTTGCCCTGACGAAGATGCAAGGGCGCGTTGGAATACAGCTTCTTCCCATACGCCTCCAAGATCTTCTCCTCCTTGCCTAGCAGCGTCGCCGAGGAGGAGGCTGAGGACAACTGAGGATTGGAGTATAGTGATGCTGCAGTGATCACAGACGAGTGTGGCTGAGGATGGGCCGATAGCAAGAGTGTATCCCCCTCCATCTGCCTGTACTTGGCGTCCATGTGTCGACTGACCGGATGGACCGAGTGGGGCTTGAGCCAATCCTTTTTGGCCAGGGAGACTACATCGGTCTGCAGTGGAATTCGCGTTTTGGCAGAGGGGCGTCGCGTGAGGACCTCAGAAAGCAATATCATAGACTGCCACCAAAGCCACCAAATGCTAAACCAACTGCCTTTCCTTTCTTGCCCACTCATGGGATAATTTCATTCCCTATGATAGCTTTACAGACCATCTCCATTAATGTTTGGGATTTTGACCTTCCTTAGCCTATGGCCCCGCCCATCTTGTACACATTTTTACCAACATTCATATATACAACCTGCCCTAGTATCGAAAAGCTTTGGAATTAAGTGCTGGTCGAAACCAGCACAGGATGGTCTGAAAGAAGTCCATCTCCTACAACCAATGAGGTCAAATTTGAAGTCAAACTCCTCTCTTCTCCGCAGCAACTTGAAGGTAGAAACCATCTGGGGAGACATTCTTACAAAAAGCGTCTTAAGTGGACCACGTAACTGCCCAACATAGTTCACAGATAGGGACATGTCTCTGAAAGGCCACAAATGCTGCCTTTACTCTGCTTAAGTGGGATGAAGGCTCTTCAGCACTGAAATCCCTTGCAGTTCATATGAGTGAGTTATGCAGGAAACAAACAATCTGTCTAGGTCAGCCTTAGCTATTTTCTTGCCACGGCCAAGATCACTTTTGTGACCGAAAAAAAAGATGATCTGTAATCCTTTATTGTTTATTTCTCTTGGGATAAAATTGTGATGATCTTGAGCCATCCAGAATATCCAATGTTCTCTCGGCCAAGGAAACAAACGCCAGGCTGAAAAAACTGACAGCATAATTCCTTGATTGAGACAGTTTACGGCTCCTATGACAAAAGAGCTTGACGTTCTCTAATTTCTCTTTCACATATTAATGCGAGAAGGAAAACAGTCTGCCAGGAAAGTAAGTCCAGACCAGAGGACATTTTAGGATTGAAAAATGAAAAATTGAAAATACTCTAACTGAAGAATAAAGATGAAGCCATCAAAATGATGCTATTGTCTTTTTTTTTTTTAAAGGTCTCTGAAGAAATCAGTTAATGTTTACAAGAATCAATGAGGATCCCTCTTCGTGCAAGATAAGCAAAAAAAATATTGTGCAAAGTAGAAAGAAGAGGATTAATTTTTCTGTCCTGAGCCAATTTCCTTTCAATGGTCTTAACACACTCTTTGCTGACAGTATTAACATTTTTTAATTATTCCTAATTAAATCATCAGATGTTCGGAATATGTAAATTATGCAAAAAAACGTGGGCCAGAACCGCACATGGCTCTTGGGCTCAGCAGTAACATGTGGCAAATAATGTGCTATAGAGGACACAGGCAAGCTTCTAGTAGGAGTTATGGGAACCAGAACCAGGCTGGGTAGGAAAGCTGCATGCTATCTGGCGGAGTTCACACTGTGGAAAATGGAGGGACTCACTTGGACTTAGGTAGGGTGGGTTCTAAAACACGGTACTGATCCATTATCTTCTCCACCAGCTTCTGCTTCTCCCTGCGCAGTTCATTCAGTTTATCCCTGAGAAAAATATAAGAGAAAGATGGGAGGCTTCACATCAATGCTGGAGCCACAAAGCGAGAGTAAGGGCGGGGGTTGTCATACAGCAAAACACTGGTCAGAAAGGATTGCAAGTTGTGTTGCTGCACAATAGAGGATATAGAAAAAAATGCAGTCAGCAATAATACAGTGTTCAGAAAGAGAAAATGGCATTACTGAACAACACTAGCATCAGAAAGAGAAAAAAGGGTCAATCAAAATCAAAGGTGTCAGAAAGTAAAAAGGATGCCACTCAATAGCAAATGATACACAGAAAGGGGGGGGCTCAAATATTCATTCAGGGGCCAGGAAGAGAGAGAGAAAAAGAGGGGGCAGAGGGGAGCAAGATACAGTTAATGCAGGAGCCAGAAAATGATGATAGTTATTGAAGAACGCAGAGCCCAAAAAAAGAGGAGGTCCTTCAATAATGGCTTGGCCAAAAAGAGAGTGGGCCAATTCAGCAATGCAGCCAGGGTAGAAAGGGAAATACATGTGTTAAACACAACAGTGGCAACAGGGCCTCTCAACATGAAAGGGGTTACCAAACAATACAGGAGCCAAAGTAAAATGGGGCACTCAACAATACAAGGGGGCAGAACGAGATGGGGGCCACCCAACAATAAAGGGTCCAGAAGGAGATGTGGACCCATTCAATAATACAGGATTCGAACATAGATGGGGGTATTCAACAATACCGGGGCAGGAGATAGACAGTGATCATTCAACAGTGCAAGCTCCAGAGAGAGAAACCAGCACGTAAGTCAAAACAAGGTGCAGAATGGGGAGAGGTGATCAAAATGGGCCAGATACATGCAGTCGCCGTTCAACTAAACAGGGTCTAGAGCAAGAGACAGTTTTGTTGAACAGTACAGGGGGCCAGAAAAAAAGAGGGGCTGGAGAGAGAGACAGAGAGACAGCGAAATGGTCACTCAACAATTCATGGTCTAGAAAGAGACTCAGGAATAGAGAGACCATCAAGGGATGGGGGTGAATCATTAAACAATACAGCACAACCTGGGACCAAGGGAGCACTGATAAATGCCCGCTCCATGGTAGCCCACGCAACTGACATTTCCGACCTACTCTACAATGAAGACCTGGACTTCTTAGCTGTTACTGAATCCTGGCTACACCCAACAGCAGGCCCCGCAATTATGCTAGCCATTCCAGATGACTATACCCTACTAAGACTTGATCGTACCACCTCTCGAGGCGGAGGTCTCGCCATTATAGCTAAAACTAAATTCCCCCTGACTATTGAGACACCTCCCGATGCAGGATCTTGTGAATCCTTAACTGCTAAACTAACCATATCCAACACACAATCCATCTCCATTAACCTCATTTACCGACCACCTGGCCCCCTAGGGTCATTTGAAGAAGACCTTACAAATATCCTATCTAATAATCTCAAGAACTCCTCACAAAGCATTTTATTAGGAGACTTTAACCTGGGCTTTAGCGACCCCACAGATACTAACGCTATAACAATTAACAATACCTTAGAGGAATTGGGCTTTTCCCAGAAGATCACGGAGCCTACTCATGCCAAAGGTAGAACTCTGGACTGGCTAGCTGTGCACAATTGCCCAGTCCTGATCTCCTCTATACTTCCACAGCCTTGGACAGATCATAACTTGATCTCGTTTACACTAGAGGCGACACCAGCGCAAATTGATAGTATAGCTCCAGCTGTCCAGACGAGAAATAAAAAGAACATTACCCCTGAAAATCTGATCCCATTGATCGCACCGACCTTGAACGCCATCCCGGACCATACGGACCCCGCTATGATGGTAGACATTTACAACAAAGTCATGCTCTCATCTCTTGATGTCATAGCCCCACTGCAACTGAAAAAGAGCAAACCTAGAAAACACATCAACTCTTGGTTTTCCCCCCATCTCAAAGCCCTCAGACAGGAAAAGCGACGCTGCGAAAAAATCTGGAGATCACATCCCTCGGAAAAAAACAAGAGTAACCTAAGTAGACTAGCCTCCCAATACAAAAAAGACATTATCCTGGCCAAACAAACGTCCTATAGCACCCGAATCCTACAAGCCAAATCTAACACCAGAGAGCTCTTTACTATACTAAAAGAGGTTGAATCTCCCGTCCAAGCGCCTGACTCATGCCTCAAGGACAAAAACTGGTGCACGGGTATACAAAATGCCTTAGCCAACAAAATCTCCTCCCTCAAGACAAAGATAAACACCAAAAAATATTCCCTTCTCTCTTCTACTAAGCCTAGTAATCTCACCCCTAAAAAGACTCACCCCACTCAGACGCACCCCCATGCTCATAATCCCCAATTCAACTTCCACAGAGTATCTATCAAAGAGGTAGAAAAGGTCATTCTCTCTCTCAAACCATCGAACTGCCATGGGGACCTATGTCCTGCACAATTCATTAAGGATGCAGCTCGTGATCTAGCACCATTTATTACCAAACTAATAAATGCGTCATTCACATCAGGCATCGTACCTAACAATCTGAAACAATCATGGGTCCTCCCCTTGCTCAAAAAACTGAATCTAGACCCCTCTACTGCCACTAATTACCGCCCCATCACCACAATACCATTCCTTCTTAAAATCATCGATAAAGTAGCATACCAACAAATCCAACACCACCTCGAGCACTTCCAGCTCTTAGGAGTCAGACAATCGGGCTTCAGGCCTCAACATGGTACCGAAACTGCACTCATAGACCTTAAGGCACAGATAGATGAACTGAGAGATCAGGGCAGGACCGCACTCCTGCTACTTCTTGATCTCTCAGCTGCCTTCGACCTGGTCGACCACAAGATCTTATGTGATCACCTTCAAAAAGCAGCCCATTTCTCTGAAGAGGCTACTGACTGGATCCAATCCTTTCTAAACAACCGCACAATGAGAGTCTTCTCACTACTAGCAGCAGCCGACCCAACGCCCATCACCTGTGGCGTGCCCCAGGGATCATGCGTTTCCCCGACACTGTACAACATATTCACGAAGCCCCTTTTTGATGATCTAGATGGTCTGGGTATCACCTACACCAATTATGCCGATGATACCCAGATCCTCATCCCGCTGACGGGGGATTATGATAAGGATTTGGCCTTCGTCAATGGAGTGTACCTCATCATTCAGGCATGGATGGCCTCACACGGTCTATGCCTGAATGATGACAAAACGGAACTCCTCATTCTGGGATCGCAACATAACCTTAGCAAGTTGGACCAAAATTACTCCTCCTTTGTAATTGACAACAATAAGATCACGGTAGCCAAGGAGGGCAAAACCCTCGGCTTCTACCTAGACTCCACTCTCACCTTCAAAAAACAAGTTAATGCCATGGCCTCTGCCACAGCTTATACTTGCAAACTCACCAGAGCAGCTAAACCTTTACTCTTTCCTTCCAACTGCATCACACTAGCCAGGGCGTTGATCCTGTCCAAGCTGGACTATTGCAACACACTTTATGTAGGCTGCAACAAATATATCACTAACAAAGCACAGATCCGTCAAAATAATGCCCTAAGAGCGGCCCTCAGAATCCCGAAGAAAGCCCACATTTCTGACTCTAGAAGATCCGTCAAGTGGCTATCCACTAAAGACAAAATTTTCCTCAAATCGGTGTCCTTGACTCACAAATGTCTCCACCAAGCAGCCCCTCAATACCTTATCACTAGATTCACCAGACCCACTTCCTCTCGCCCTTCCTGGATGGCCAACTCTAATCTCCTTCTGGTGCCTAAGTTTAAACGTACTATGTCGGGAGGGAACAGCTTTTCGGTAAAAGCAGCACAATTCTGGAACTCCCTCCTACTTGTAGGGAGGACCTTCCCTACCGCCAATTTAGATCTAAAACCATCCATTGGCTCAAGGCTCACGACACATAACGACCGCCTACTCTCTTGCTGCCCTGATGCCCCACACCACTATGTTTGTAAATATGTACATTTAGGTTGTCATCTGTTTGGCTTAGATATCTGTCATGAGACAACCTGCACCTTGTATATAATATTGCCTATATTGTTTATCCCTGTAATTTAAGCCTCCTCGGCGTGCATTGTCTCCATTTTACACGTCCAGCACTGTAACCATTAGCCGGACCGCGTACCTTTGTATGTAACCAAGCTTTGCAATCCTCTTGTTGCCTCTGCGCCTTGCTACCTCTTGGTTAGGTGCGCAATATAAATAAAATAAATACTAAATACTAAAAAATTAAGAGAGCGAAAGCGAGAGTCACACAAGTAGCTAGCCCAGAGAGAGAGTGAAGGAGCCACTCAACACTGCAGGGTCAATGGGTGATAGCGATAACTCAACAATACATTGGCCAGACAGAAATGAGGGTCACATAACACAGAGCCAGAAAGAGAGAGACTGAGACCAGGCCACTATACACGGGTCAGGGAAATATAGGGCCCACTTCACGATACAGTTGAAGCATGGGACATGGTCACTCAACAATATGGAGGTCATAGAAATAGACAGAGGGTTACTCATGGTATAGGGTGCAGAAAGATACGGGACAGGAGAGAATGGGTCAGCGAGAGTGGGGATTGCTGTCTCAACAAGCATTTGGAGGGGTGTCAGATTGGGAGGGGTCACAAAATGTGGGACTCACTGGTAGAGTCGTTGCTCCTCATGGAATAGGTCCTTACTCTCCATTGTTCTCTCCATTAGTGTCCGGTTCTCCTGGGTCACAGCCTGGATCTGCTGCAGTAGGTGCCGGTTTTCCTCCTCCAGGTTACCCTTCAGCTGGGCCATGAGCTGTAAAAAGAAAAAAAGTACATCACACGTTTGTCTGGGACGGACAAAGGAAGGAAGACTAACACAGATTGAGGCAGACAAAGAAGAATTGTGGAAAGATAAAAAAACGAAATGCATATGTCATATCAGCCCATCTGGGCCCAGACTAAAAGCAGCAGGTGTAGAAAAAACTGCACTTCCAAGTCCTAAGCGAGCCCTTAGAAGAAAAAGTGAAGAATTTGACTACTTGAGGATGAGGCCTAGTAGAATTTAATTAGGTGATGTCATATTCAGCTTGTAGCGATTTGCCGTGCTTGGGAGCCATGTAACCAGCTTTAGAGCAAGACGCTACAATGCAGAGAAACAAACATCCACTCTAGAATGTGACTGCTTTTAGAAGTGTTGTACTTTCTAAACTAACTTAGCTATTCATTTACATAGCTCTTAGAGGTATGTAGTAAGGTGCTATAAAAGCTGAAACATATATAAATGCTTATTGTGCATACATTATATATGAGTAATGTGTAACTTAGCCATTAACAAGAAAAGTCAAACCAAGCAGCTTGTGCATGAGATAGAAACCTTTGTAACGGATTCTCCATACAAAACTAGGAACCTGTTTTGATAGGGATAAGCCTCTTTCTTTTGCTAGTATTAACTGAAGCCTCTCTTGTTTGCTTATATTAAGCGCGGCCTAGAGCATTTATTGATAAAACCGTCAGACTGTTGCTGATTGTCCAAAAGGTGACACGCATTCTGCCATAAGCAGACGGCACGGCGATGAGCGAGGGAGGGCGCTGCCAAATTAGGTGAGTCCTTACAGGAAAGGTAGAAAGATTTTGTACATTTTACACAAAAACTAATAGCTTTTGTTTGCAAAATGGAACGGCCTGCTGCCGATGCGTTATTATTCGTAGGCGTAGTGCTTTTGCTTACTCCTAGAGCAGCAACAGGCTTTTCCCTGGAACAGCTTCGCACTTTTTCGTCCATTAGATGGGACCCTGTATGAACTCCACTTTACCAGAAGAACAAGGCTGGATTTGATTGATTGCGGGGAGTTGCGGTGTGGGGGGGGGGGAGGGGGCCGGGGGGCAGCGACCGCTGCACGTGACGGAGGCCCAGGTGGGTTGACTGCATGTCTAGAGTACAGGCTCTGAGGCTAGGCACTGATTAAGAGGTCCCTTTGGCATTCTTCCTGCCTCTTCCCATCAGGAAATACTATATATGGGAAGCCCTTTTCTGGGCTCCAGTGCGCAACCCCCAGGCAAAAGTGGCGGTGCGTGTGCATCCTGGACGGATGTGGGGTCAGCTCACATACCAGCCAGGGGATGAACATCTGTTGCTGGGCAGATGTAGGACAAGAGGTCGTCCGCAATTGGACAGCCCCTGACAGTTTGATATGGTTCTGTATTACTTTGCCAACAGGATTTTTTTCGATGTAATTTTTAACGAAAACATTACAACTAAAAAAAACGAATTGAATTCTTTAATACTTTATGTTGGGGGCTCTCCCCACAAGTACACCTTTTCCCTATGCTTTGACCCCACCCAACCCCCTCCCCACCCCTTTTAACCCACCCATATCTTTCAATTTGTTTTTGCATCGTCATTACTTTGGTAAAAATTACATCGAAAAAACTCTGCAAAACAACATGATATCGTTTGATAGTGTAGATCCTTACTATTGGTGGGCTGGGGAAGTCCCCAGCCTGAATTTCGGATTAAAAGCAGTCGTTCTGAAGCTGTTGCCTGGACCGAAGACTGAATCCAAGACCCTGAAGAAGAGGAACAATGTGCTGTAAACCCGAAGACTGCTGTTGAAGATGACCAGCATTGCCTCCAGCCAAGTCTCTGTGAAGCCCTGGCTCTCTCTGCTCATCGGTGCTTCGAATCTTACGCTGGTGAAACCAACCTGTCTAGACCACTGCATATGAAGCCTGCCACCAGAATCCATGGCCAGTGTCCCAGAACCCTGTGGGCTGAACAGTTTCATCCAAGGCATTTCGTGTGATCGGTCCCCATCCTGAGTTGTGACTTGGAACTCTGCAGCCTATCAATTTGTGGCCTATAACTAGTCGTCCCACAGCTGCTGCTCTCGTGAAGGAAGGCGGGCCTTCCTGGAGATGCATCTTCTTCATCGCCACAGGTGAAACCTTCGGCAACTGATCAGGGTGATAGATCTTCGCTAGTGCGCTGCTGCCCATCTCTATCATGTCCTCGGCATCTGAATGATCAGGTTTTTATATATAGTTTGTTTGAATATGTTAAAGCTGCTTTATTATTTTGGACGTGTTCTATATGATTCATGTTTTTAAATGTTGCAAACTTAATGGAGAAATATGATTAAATAAATATGGATTGAGTAATACTGGTTATTACATGGTAGGCTTTAAAAATCACTTCACTGGGGCTTTGGAGGTCACCTCCTAAGAATAATTTTGGCATGTAATGGCCAATACTGCATTTTAAAGCACATGGGCCTGTTACATTGGTGAAAAAGTGGTTAGGAATAAAAAACATAAAAAATGAAATTTCTGAAGGTTTTGGGGCCTCCTTTTTTTCTGCCCAAAAGGGATTTTACACAAAACTTAGTGGCAAACATTGTTCAAAACTTTGAGCATTTGATGACTATTTCATAGACGGGTGTGGTGGTGGTGTTGACTAGGTATTTGAATTAATTTATTGACTTGTTTATTTAAACTTATTAACAGTAACTTAATTGGATTTA
Organism: Ambystoma mexicanum; assembly: GCF_040938575.1. NCBI lineage: Eukaryota > Metazoa > Chordata > Amphibia > Caudata > Ambystomatidae > Ambystoma > Ambystoma mexicanum. The sequence continues at coordinate 1,118,685,961 of NC_090923.1, read as the reverse complement.
AATATAGGACAAATTAGTTATGACAGATATGTCATGCATTTTTACTTATCTTCCCGTTATCCATGTGCCAGATGGGTAGAGTATCAAACTATGACAATTTTTCCACTAGGACACTATAATAATAAATATAGGTGTCACTAAAAGCAATATTTCTGATAAATGTAATGCATGGTGGCATCAAACACAAACCTTACAAAAACGAGAGCATGCAAATGATTTAATAAAGGCACGTTGGGTATGCATGCCACTTATTTGTCCATTATGCTCCTACTAACTGTACAAAGGAACAGAATATGACAATTTTCTCCAGGACACACACGTGGTTCAATTACTTTGCTCATTAATACATTTACCAGCTCGGTAAAGTATCTGAAGATGAAAGAATTTGAACAATGACACTGCTATAATAAGAAAGGACATTTACTGAAAAATAATTTGCACAGTGGCAACAAACTCAAATCTTGCATATACAAAAAAAAAGCAAACTCGAACCACAGCAGGCTCATTGGCCAACATTCTTGCACAGTCCAAGAATCTGTCCTGGATATAATGCTACTGAGGTCTCACCACTTTAGCCTCTCCTTTTAGGCCTCCACACCATGGGCCGGAGCAACTGGCGACCAACAATTTAGGGTGCCGCGAGCAACATGTTGCTCCCGAGATACACATTGGGGACCACTGGCATAGATATTATGAGAATTCTTTATCTTCTGTGATGATCCCTCAGATAGCCTCACTTCTCCCCAGGGGGAGCCACTTTCCATGAGGCTAGGGTGATGAGGCTGCTAACTAATAGTCCCCCTAGGTGTGGTAACATGTGGGAGGATCTCATGGTGAGGGACTCCTCTCCTATAAGTACGTGATTGGGAGTGTGAGAAACCTGAAGGTGTCTCACTTCCTAGTGCCCAGGGATCTGTCATCCAAGTGGCCAGTAGATGGCCATCGCTATTGGATGCAGTTCATGAGGGTGGACCAGTGAGGGAGGATCACCTGGCGGAAGGGTCCTCAGGGAGTGGAAGTGGGACACCGAAGGGTGAGATGCGGTATCACCTTCCTTGTGACACCTGTTCCCTATCTTGCCAAGAAGGATATTTAGAAACTCTACCCCCCACCACTTTTCCAACACAAATACTTTATCACACTGTGAGCGACAACAGACTAAAACCCGGGCTGTTTACCTGACATGTCCCAACACAAGGGTCAGGCAGAGTCAGGCAATTGACAACAACTACACACACCTGACCGCCATTTCCCTTTCCCATCCGGATAAAAGGCGGAGCACGAGAGCATTCTCTGAGCAAGGCCGAACGCACGAGGAACCAGCCATTACAGGACGGCAGTTCAAATGGAGGAGAAAGGCGACGAGAGCTGAAAGGACGTCAAGGAGGGAGTTTCCCTTGTCCTTTTCAACCCAGACCTGCAAAACCTCAGATGAAAGGAACATAAGACCGGGAAGCGCAGCTGGCAAATGGTGTGATGAATGTCAGTGGTAAATGGCACCCTCCCGCACTGATATCCAGGGTGGGAGACGCGGTTGCCATCGTGGTACCGTCCCTGACTCCAGCGACAAAGGAACCGCCAATGAGTTCAGCACAGCCTGTGAGTCGGAAGAACCTGATAGTCGAGCGGCCTGTGTTAGGCTCAAGGTTGCAGTGGCAACATTAATAAATAGACAAGTCGTTTGTGAAAAAACCTGGTACCAGAGATCGAGTGATCCTGCGAAGGTCGAAGGTCTCTGACTGGTACCCCTCTCCTGAACAAAGAGACTGTGTTGAACATTGTGAGTAAAAAAACTACAAGTACCAAGCGGCCATATGAAAGGCTGGTATAAGGTGGTCATACAAGGGTCAAGCAACATCTCTTGTACAATCGAAAGATCTTGACACAGTGCAGAGGTTTTGACAATTGTGAAACAGGTGTTTGCGCCCGGCTGAGGGGAATGCTGTGCGAGTGTGGAGGCAGATGTGAACCTGACTGAGGGATACCTGCGAATTGGGGTGAACACTAACACACCCTAGAACCTTGTGTGAATGGAACTGTGTGAAGCCGGACTGGGGGCTTAAGGGAAAGCCTGACTGGGGGCTGAGACACAGACTTAGGTAAAGGGAAGAACCTAGGGGTCTAGAAGGTTCTTTCTGTTGAAATATGAACTGTGGCAAATGTGAACCCGGTGGAGGAAAGCTAGGGGAAGGGAACCCCCACTTTCTTATGAGATTTGAATTTATGAACTGTGGAAAGTGTGAATCTGATCGAGGGAATTGTCGAACTGGCGTATGCGCATGGCTGAGGGGAACGCTATGCGAACTGTGTAGGCTAACAGAGTGACCCAGCGAGACGAGATCGCCCTTCGGAAGTCTCCGTTTAAATTGCCAAGTGCTCTGGTTGGTCTGAGCCCGACTGAGGAGGCTGACGACTGAGCGAAGGATCAGAGCCCGGCTGAGGGGGATCGAAGGGTGAAGGGTAATCACCCGATGTAAAGGTTAACAGAAGGAACTTTTATTTTGTTGTTTTGGCATATCAGGCTCTCTGAAGCAAGAGACTTTGCATGAGAAGAGACTTGGGCACAGAAGGCCCTGATACTGAGAAAAAGAACTGTGAGCTTGTGCCGAAGAAGGTGAAGAGTGTGCTGTGCTTGAGAGTCCTGCCTTGTTCTGTGCTAAAAAACGTGGGGAAGGGAGACCCCTGCCATAACATCCTGAGTTACATTTTGTGAATACTTCTTTCTTTTCTTATGAATATTATCCCACACTATTTTGTAACATAGCGATAAAGATTGGCAATGGGTTTCTTAGTATAGGACCTTTTATTTGACTAGACTCCACTTGGACGGTATTACTATTATTTGATGGTCATAGCTAGGTTTAGACTAGGCGTTCATCTCACCCATTTTACAGTTTAATAAACAACCTTGAACTGTGATCACTTGTGTCTGTCTTACTTTGATGGCATGCCTTTCCTAGAGGAGACACAGCCCCTTTAAACCCCAACCCTGCAGGCTGATGTTAATACCCGAACCTCTAAACAAAAGCATTAGCTCACGTCCGAAATTATGTGTTATTGTAAAATATCAAACCATCCTGATGTCATAGGTGCAGGGACGACGAAGAGCTTGAGAGTGCTACAATCGTGCGGGACGAAGGTTCGATGAGCTGCTGTTAATTGGATTGTTTGTTTGTTTGTTTGTTTTATTATTTATAGCGCGCGCCAGACCCGAGGGTAACCGGGCGCGTTGTTCAAGGATACTTTAAGCTTTACAGGTTACACATGATTACAAGTAGTGGTTATACATGGTAGAAATTACAAATGCAGGCCATAATATATACATATAACATAATATATACAGGAAATATGCAGTAGGAAGATAGAGAGTATATAATTATGTACATAGTACGTTTGTAGAACAGTGGTTATGTTGGTGTAGGGCAGGATTATCGGTCATTTTCTTTGATCCAATTGATACAGTTGGATCTGAAGAGAGCGTAGGATTGGGGCGATCTCAGGCCGGGCGGGAGGGAGTTCCAAAGCTGGGCAGCTTTGACCGGGAAGCTGTTTCCTCCGGCCGTACTTAGTTTAAATGGGGGTATCACTAACTGGTTGGAGTATGCTTCTCTGGTGGGTCTAGTGGAGATTTTTCTGTTGAATCTAGCAGCTAGGTATTTGGGTGCTAGATGGTTAATACTTTTGAAGGTTAGAGAAGCTGTCTTAAGTTTGATTTTGTCCGCTGTGGAGAGCCAATTGGATTGTCTTCTAGCTTCAGAAATATGCTCCCTTCTTGGAATTCCTAGGGCAGCTCTAAGAGCATTGTTCTGTAGTGTTTGAATCTTTTGCAACGTGTGTTTGTTGGCCCCTATATATAGTGCGTTGCAATAGTCCAATTTCGACAGCACTAATGCTCGGGCAAGGGTTAGGCAGTTGGCAGTAGATAGGTATGGTTTTGCGGCTCTGATCAGCTTGCAGGTATATGCGGTACTGGATGCCATTGCGCTCACCTGTTTGGTTAGGGAGAGGTGGGAATCAAGGTAAAACCCTAGTGTTTTTACCTCTTTTGCCACCTTGATAGTGTTACCGTCTATGACGAAGGAGGAGTATTCTTCTTTTAATCTTTTGATGTTTTGTGTGTTCCCCAGTATGATGAGTTCCGTTTTGTCATCATTCAGGCACAGCCCGTGGGTGGCCATCCATGCCTGAATGATGAGATAAATCTTGTTCACCAAGGCCAAATCTTGTTCATAGTCCCCTGAAAGTGGTATGAGAATCTGAGTGTCATCCGCATAGTTAGTGTAGGTGACACCCAGATTATCTAGATCATCGAACAAGGGCTTCGTGAAGATGTTGTACATAGTGGGGGAGACACAAGAACCTTGTGGGACTCCACATGTGATGGATACAGGGTCGGCAGCAGCAGAAGCAGAGAAGACTCTCATAGTTCTACCGGTTAGGAATGATTTGATCCATGCGATGGCATGCGTGGAGAAGTGGGCAGCTGTTTCTAGGTGGGTGCAGAGCACATCATGATCCACTAGGTCGAAGGCTGCAGAGAGGTCCAGTAAGAGGAGTAGGGCCATCTTTCCGGAGTCTCTCAGCTCATCGACCTGAGTTTTAAGATCAATGAGCGCAGTTTCAGTTCCGTGCTGAGGTCTAAAACCTGATTGTCTTGTGCCTAAAAGGTGGTGCAGCTCCAGATGTTTTTGGATCTGCAGGTAGGCTACCCTGTCTAGGATTTTTAACAGGAAGGGTGCCGTTGTGATAGGCCTGTAGTTAGTCGGGATGGATGGGTCCAATGTTTGTTTTTTTAGGAGGGGGAGGACCCAGGATTGCTTGAGGTTATCTGGAATAGTGCCTGAAGCAAAGGAGGCATTAATAAGCTTAGAAATGAATGGGGAGAGGTCTCTGGCCGCATCTTTTATTAGTTGGGCTGGGATTGACGTTACGCTGGACCCATCCCTGCTATTTAAACATAACAGCAAAGGAGGACGGTGCTCTTCTTTGTCTTCTGACCCATCCGGCAGTGTCCCATGCGGTTCTGGTTTGTTGAGAGCCAGTGTGAATCCAGCAGGAGAACCCGTTGAACAAAGAGGTGGCTGCCGAGCCTGTGAGACTGAAGGTGGGCTGAGAGACTGCAGCAAGGCAGGTCTGCGTAGTTGCAGAGAAGAACAGCGGGACGCCCGAGGAGCGTCTTGCAAGTCGCTGGGGAGCCGGCACAGCAGAAGTGGAGAGAGGGGAAGGTGGTGGCATAACCTGTAGTGGGTGAACCGTCTGATCCAACAACTGCGCAGAGACCGCTTACCCTAGCCTAACGCAAGGCAACATGGGCGAATGCACAGAGAGTGTGAGAGACTGTGATGGTGCTGTGACCTGTCTTGAGTGGACCAAGCGGTCCAACAACTATGCGAAAACCACCAGGCATAATTGTACGGTGAGAGAAGTAGGCCGTGGAAGTAGCATGGAAGCAGAGAGACTGAACCCACGACTCCTGGCGAAACCGTTGAAGAGTTCCCCGGAAGACGGTAACAGGAACAAAGTTAAGTCCGGGAGGGGGCCAGGAATATTCGAGACTGTAAAATACAAAGATACCGAGGAAGTAGTGAATAATTGTTCTCCACAGTTCCCTGGGGAGTTCCACAAGAGTGTGGTGGTGGGAAGATGGACATCTTCATCTTCCCAGTGGGGCCCAACTGAAGATTATAAAGAAAGTGGAATGCATTGAGAACTCATTGAAAGAACTGCAAGATTTGTTGAGAGCAGTACGATACTCTGGGAAATCAGCTAGGAGAAGGGAGTCATTCTCCTGGCCCAGGGAGAATCCTGTAGAACTTTTTTTTTTTGTTTGTCTGTCACAAAAACCCTGGAAGTTTCTTTAGTTTAGGAAGGGAAATCCATTAGAGTTAAGGAGTTTATTTTCTTTTGAATTAAAAGTCCCCCAAGGAGGTTCTAGCATGCTTAGTACTAACAATATTCCCAAAAGCAGTGATTTTCATCTGCTTTGTTTGAATACAATCTAGCCCTTCCTTAAATGGGTTACTCACCCTAGTTTCTTCTCCCTTAGCTCCTACCATCTGGTTAGGGGCCAAATCGGTACCCACTTTACCAGTAGGAGGGGGATCTAAGGCTTTGTTATTAAAGGCCCTCGCCTTAGCCCCCGACTGTGCTTCATAAGTGGAAGGTCTCTAATAGCTTTTAAATTAGAGTTCCTACCAGTAATTTTTATATTAGGCATATTTTTAGATTTATTTGTCCTCTTAGCCACTTGTTTCATCCTTTTACGTCGTTTGCCCAATAAGTTTGGGTTTTTGTTGGTATTATAATTCGAGGTATCATGTAGACTTTCCCTCTCTGTATGAATTTGACATACCTCCGATGTATCGACCTCTCTATGTGGCATTGGATTTTGTTGGTATTTATTTTTCCCTCCCTGTTTTTGTGGGGTCAGTTGAATAACAATCGAATCGTCATTACAACCGTTCATTTTAACTTCTACCTGATTGGATTCCCCCATCAGCGTTCCTTCCATTTGCTCTCTCATATTCGTCATAGCTTCTAACAATAACGTAGGACTGTCTAGGACAGTTACTCTATTCTGGTGATCTTGATTTACCAACAGCTTTCCATTTTGATCCAGAGATTCCTTATCACTTACTATACTACCAGATGAGGAAGCACGTTCCCCAGAAAGCACATATTCCAATAGAGTAGTAATTTTTGCGTCCACTGTTGACATCCTCAAGTTATATTCTTCTCTAAACTTCCCCCATCCAGACTTCCCATTATTAGGAGAGTCCTGATTTTTCCTCCCCTCAGACAAGCCTTCTAATAATGCTAATCACGTTGTTAATGCATTGAAGGCAGATTGTTGCCCCACCATAGCTCCGCCTACCATTTCCTGTGTCCCTGCAAGGATTTTGAGGGCTAAATTCAGGCAAACATGCAAGTTGGATAAAAGAGGTGTAATATGGTCGACCTTATCCCCAATACCAGTTAAAGTTTTCCCAAATGCATCACTAGTGCAGGGATTATTATCATTTTTATCCACCTGGGGATCCACAGATTTAATATGTAACCTACCCACACAAACGCCCCTTTCTCCTCCCTCTGTTTGGGAAAAGGCTTCTTTATACAATGGTTGGGCTACATTAATCTCCTACGTAGATATAATAGGTTCCACAATAGAAGGGGGGGTACCAGGTCTGGTCTTACTTACCCTTTGTGCCCCCTCAGAGAGACTTCTCCCCCCCCTAGATTTTAGTCCCCCACTTCCTTGGGGCATATCTAATTCTATGATTTCCTTTAGGAGCTCACCCGTGGCATCTGCCATTTGAGTAAAGGAATCATCCATATCTTCCCCACCCTTCTCTTGGTGAAGATTTTGTTGGCATAGCTTAGAACCTTCTCTCGGAGGCATATTTAGGGGAAATCTATTAGCCACATCCAAGAAGGTCAGTGAGCCTGCCTTATTAGCCTGTTTATTCCCAAAGACAAACACGGGGGGGACATTGTGTGTGTTAGCTATTCATTTCTTAGATGCCCTGTCATTTGTACCTATATGTGTGTTACCTATAAAGGAATCTGAGAGGAGTCTACCCCCATATTTACTATTTTTTCCTTGGTTGACCTCCTCCTGGAGGGGAGTAGAGGCATGAAAGCGAACAACCCTTTTTAGAACATTCATGCTCTCTTGTAAACATTCAACATCTGTGAGTTCATATGTAATAACCGATAAAATATCTCTCCTAAGATCTTTCTCTGAAGAAGAGGTGATAACTTTTTCTGCGTATGTAATTTGTTCATTATGTGTGGGTAAAGACTTCTCAACCACAGATGGGTTCCTCTCCATCCTCCTGCTTGGTTGCTGTAGCTCAAAATTATCAATCACTTCTGGTATGAATGCATCATGTCCTGAACCGGCTAAGTGTTCCCCATCCATTTCATCCCTTATTTGTAAATTAGACTGGGGTACACCTGTCTCCTTAGCCTCCCTGGACTCTGTTGTAGCAAGCCCACTTCTCAGTACTATTCACTCCATTTGAGTGGAAGTGAAAGTCAAGGGCTACTAATTGTACACAGAAGTTACCAAGACTGGCAAAAGAGGACTTAGTAGATTTAAAATTAGTATTAAAGTATCCCTTGTATCACTTAAAATGACAAACTAAAAAAAGAGTTTTGCAAATACACCTCTAAAATGAGCATTAACGCTCTAAGTAATAATCATAAAATAATGCGAGCTTACGATAAAGTTGATAAATCAATCCCCGGGGGGGGGAGAATCTCGCAACCCCAGGTTAAAAACACCTAACACGGAAGTCCGGAGCCAAGTTAATGAAAAGAACTCTTGATCAGAGTGGTCCATCCTGGGCACGCCCGACGGCTCGAGGAGCTGCCTTAGTCCGTCTCTCCCCCCCAAGGACCGGCAGCAAGTTGATCACAGTACACTCGCTCCAAGGAGAGCCTGACGGATTGATGGAAAACTGTATAATGTCCGCCTCGGGATCGCTCGAGCTACCTTATACAACAGTTACGAACTCTGTTATACAATAGTAGATAGAGTCAGTAATAACAGAAAACTCACAAACATGCAGACTTCCCGACCTTCCCCCCGAACACCGCCAAACACAAGCACTTTCGCCGCACTTCCGCTACCACTGCTCCCGGATGTTTTGTAGTGTCAGCGGTGGGGGGTGTGCGTGGCCGTGTGCTTGGGTCACCAGGCAGTCTGGGAAAGATAGTTCGTAGAAATCCACTCCTATATTGAAAAGGCTGCTTCAATGCTGATTGTCAGCTCCTCCAATACGGGTCTGTGTGCTAAATAAATAAACAGGAGCCACAAACACAGATCACACACTGCAGCTGATAAAGTTATGTCACACCGCCAAACACAAGCACTTTCGCCACACTTCCGCCTGCTGGGCCCCTTAACAAATCTATTCAACCATATAAGAGAAAGTGGCACGGTCACACCCGACATGGGAAACTCCACCACAATCCTAATACTGAAACTGGGTAAAAAGCCCACAGACTGCAATAGCTGCCGGCCGATTTCCCTGCTTAATAACGATGCCAAGCTTTATGCTAAAGTTCTCGCAACTAGGCTTGCAGGGCTTCTGTCCAAAATAATTCACACCGACCAAGCTGGGTTCATAAAGGGGAGACACACCCAAGATAACATTAGGCGAGCAGTGGATATATTTGATCTGGGAATTAGAACGGGACAAAGGATCTCCATAGCTGCTTTTGATGCAAGGAGAGCGTTCAACAGTCTAAACTGGACGTATCTGAAACTGGTACTACAGAAATGTGGATGCGACCCTAACTTCATCAGAATGGTCATGGCGAACTTTCGCCTCCCGAGCACGTCCTTTATGTTTAACGGGAATCCGACAGCAAAAATTAAAATACACAGAAAGACAAGACAGGGCTGCCCACTCTCGCCCTTAATTTTCGCAATGGCAATGGAACCCATAGCGGAAATAATAAGGCAGGATCCAGAAATACGATGGGTCAAATATGGAGGGATTACACATAAAATACCACTGTACGCAGACAACATTATGCTGTTCCTTGGGGAATCTAAGAACACTCTACCAAAAACACTTGATAGTCTACAGGACTTTGCTAGGATATCAGGGTTTACCATAAACTTAACTAAATCTTAGGCTCTGAATATTACTGAAAGGGAGGAGGAGATCGAGGCTCTGAGGTCAAGATATCCACTAACCTGGGAAAGAGAATCAATAGAATACTTAGGGATCCAATTAACAAAGGATTATAAAAATCTGTACGGAGCAAACATAACACCCCTGGTGAAACAACTGAGGGAGGACCTACATAGATGGGACACCCAGGAACTATCCTGGTTCGCGAGCATTGCGGCACTCAAAATGACCCTGTTGCCCCGCCTGTTATACACTGTAAGCTCACTTCCAATAGAGGTTCCCCGCAAGATATGCAAAGCACTACATGGTGACTTGACCTCCTTCATATGGCACAAGGGTAAACCCAGAATACAAAAAAGAATCCTAACAAGGCCACCATGCCTGGGAGACCTGGGGGTCCCTGATGTGGAGAGGTATGTCCTGGCCGCACAAATAGCACCAATGTTAAACTGGAAGAGGGAGGATATGTCAAAGGGAAGGGTGGGAACCGAGCAAGGGGTGACCACAATCCCGCTGAGAACAATACACAGGCTGCGGGTGGGGGCCAGGGAATCAGAGGGTCACTTGTTAGAGGCAACCAAGACCTCACTGAAAGGATGGGACCGAGCCTTGAAAAGGTGGAACATTATCCCAGGGTTGGGCCCCTTTACCCCGATGGCGCATAACCAAAACTTTACACCGGGCAAACAGGCTCGTTTTTGAATAATTGGGGACAGGAACAAACATTATATTTGAAGGACTTCTTTCAAGGGTGAAACCCATTAATGTTCGAAGAATGCAAACAGAAATTTGGCGTAGGGGAAAGAGACAGATACACGTACATTTAGATCCGGCACTTGATAACACATAAGGAAGTTAAGAAAGCAGCCACAAGGGCGCTGGTGGGCCTGGAACTAAGACTACACGAAGGGGATGAGGCAAGGGCTGTTTCTAAAATGTACAGGCTATTGGACAGAGCACAAGAGAGCGACATCCTCCCATATATGGACAATTGGGCAAGAGATATAGGAGCTCCCATCACTAAGGAGGAATGGCCCCAAATATGGAGAGTAGCACAGAAATCCTCCAAATGCAGAGCCATTAGAGAGACTGCACACAAGATTTGCTTTAGGTGGTATTTGACCCCCCATAGGTTGCACAAAATGAACCCTAACTATCCGCCTACGTGCTGGAGGAACTGCAGAGGCAAGGGAGACTTATACCACATGCGGTTGTCCTGTCCTAAGGCGGATCTGTATTAGAAGGAAGTCCCGGGGCATATAAAAGAAATCACAGGGAAACAACTGCCAGCGTTGCTTAAAGTTATACTCTTGGGAACAGTGGTCGAGGACATTTATGCGGCAACTGGCAACAATGCAGCACTTATCACCCACCTGTTAATGGCAGCAAAGATGACCCTTGCCCAAGGCTGGAAAAACCCAGAGGGCCCAATAACATCATGCTGGTGGGTAAAAATTTGGAACGTAATGGCCATGGAGAAGGTCGGGGCCCTGAGGGACGGCAAGTATCTGAAGTTCCGGGCAATTTGGGACCCCTTCCTTGACTTTGTCAGAGACAGAGAAGCACACTTTTTTAGACCGAACTTGTTGAGAGCTATCCAAAACTGAGAGCCGATAAACAAAGAACACTAACCTTGATCCAGTGCATAAGTTAACTTAACAAAATACAACAATCTCATCGGAGGGCAGAAGGACTTAAGTAGTTAAAATTAGCCCAAAGCTCAAAAATTTGCAATCAATAACTGTAAATCTGAATGTTGGTATGTGGCCACAGCTAATGGTATGTGTCAAAGTTATTCAGGCTTCTTGCCACTACAGTATTGCATCTGAATAAATAAAATTTGTTAACAAAAAAAAGACTAACCGATATACTTCCAGGAGCAACTCTGTTTGACTCCTGTCGCCACTGATGTGGAGGGCAATCTGGGGTCAAGAAAAGAAGACTGGCCCATGGTCACAGCCCTGAAGTCCTCTGCAAAGTCCCTCAGCCTGCTCCCCACAGGCGTGTGATGTGCTGAGGACACATCAAAGTAGATTACCCAGGCCAGCTGAGTGGCCATTTTATCCTTGCCCATGCCTCTCGCTGACTTCCTGAAAGTCTAGTACCTCACTTGAACACTTTTTCCAAAAGTCTGCTTCTGAGGCATACTGAGCAATACTGCTATAATACAAAATTAGATGGCCTACAGTTCCAATGACCGGGCCATCTGCTTAGACTCTTTAATCTTTTAGAAGATGTGGTCTATTTTATCACCAAACAACATATCCCCTGAAAGGGCATGTATAGCCAGCCATGCCTCCTGAAACCAGCCAAAATGGCCAGACATCTGGCAACCAAATCAATAGTGTCCAATCCAGCTTGAATCATGTGCCTGCCACAAAGCCATCAGCTATCACTTCCTTCATTGCTTCTCTGCTTTTAACAGGCACTGATAATGCCTCACAGTCGTGACTGCGTTAACTGACTGCATTGACAAAGAGCCTCGGGTTAGCACATTAAGGGCTATGGAAGCAATACTCTTGGTGTCCCTGTCAAAAGGCAAAGTTGGAAAGGTGCTAAGGCGCCCCTTTGAATTCTCTGCATATGCCTCTAATGAATCAGCCACTGGATGATCAAAGTGGTACAAAGGATCACCTATCACTTCTCACAGATCTATAGTTCCTCAGAATGTTTTTATTAAGAACCTGGAAATATACTGGCTTCTCGTAAATATTTCTAATGGGATCCTTGAAGCATCAGTCAAAGGGCAGAAGAACAAGTTACTTACCAACTGTAACGTTCGTTCGATTGGATGTTCCTCCCACGTATTCCTCATTTAGATATATCCAGGGCTTTAAGTGGGCCGGGGCCTGCTGGTGCCCAGCCCCGGCAGGCTCCGAAATTTCGTTTTGTGGCGGGGCCCTGCCGGGGCCCACTAATCTCCCCTGGCAGCCCCGGCCGCTACACGAAAAGGCATTTTTTTTCTAAAGCCTAAAGCTCTCGCTCATGTGCGAGAGCTTCAGGCTTCAGAAAAAAATGCCTTTCAGCCATAATGGTGGCGCCGCACCTGCGAGGCATCCCTTTAATCAGGTGATGCACGTGGGCCGGCACCACCATTATGGAGAAAACGTGAGGCCGCTGGAAGCAGAGGCCTTGCTTTCTAAATACTGAAGCTCCCGTGGATTCGCGGGAGTTTCAGTCTTTAGGAAAAAAGCCTCTGCTTCCAGTGGCCTTGCCCTTTCAGCCTTAATGGTGACGCTGCCCTTCCCCAGCTGGTGAGGGGCAGCACCACCATTAAGGCTGAATAGGCGAGGCGCTGTCCCCCTGCCAGGCAAGCCCATATAAAATAAATGCAGAGATCAGCACCCTCTCCCCCATAGGGGAGAGGGTGTTAATCTCTATAAAAGGCTGCCTGGCAGGGGTGCCAGTAGCCCATTGAGCTGGGGCTCATCAAGGGGGCGTGGCCTAATGGGACATCAAGACCCCCGTTGTTAGGCCACGCCCCCTCGATGAGCCCCGGCTCGATTTGTAGTGCCACTTAAGGCACTGGATATATCCTTACCTTTAGGTTTCGCCTCAAAAGGTAAGGATATATCTAAGATGAGGAATACGTGGGAGGACACAATCCATTCGAAGAACAAGTTACTTACCAACTGTAACATTCTTTCGATTGGATGTTCCTCCCACGTATTCCTCATCTTAGATATATCCTTACCTTTAGAGGCGAAACCTAAAGGTAAGGATATATCTAAGATGAGGAATACGTGGGAGGACACAATCCATTCGAAAGGGTGATCCTCCTTGCAACCCATCAGATTCACATCTGTGATTTGATCCTTCTCACCCTGAGAAACAGTGCCAGTTGCTTAATCGTCTAAGGCATTGACTGCCATTTTCTTAAAGTCCATGTAACACACATTCTGTATGGGGGCCTACAGGCAATCTTACATCAAGCACTGTCTCAAGGGAAGTAACACGTCCAGTCATATCTTTTAGATCCCTGAGGGCCTCACTCTCAATCATATCATGCCTGTTCTCACCAAAGCTCTCTCATGCCCAGGAATAGTAAACATTCCAAGCATGGGACTTACCACAGCCCAGAAAGCAATGTAAAGAATATTTGCAGGTGTAGGAAATTTAAGAAGCTGTAGTCAGGGGGCAGAAATCTTGATTATCCACAAGGATATAGTTGGTAAAGCCACGGTCAGATTTTCTTAATTGTCCTTAACAACTCCATTAACCAGACCACATTTTGAGGTTAAAGTCACCAGCAAGTATTGTGGTAACATTGCATTTACCTTACACAGAGGCTTGCATAGGGAAACGGGAAAGATAAAGTTTAGGTTCACTAATTGGAGCAGAATTGCCAGTGTATTTAAAGGCATTAAACAGTTAACTAGATGCAGCAATTTGTTTGTATCAGAAGATAGGTTCAGAATTAGCATATTTAAAGTAGAATTTTCTGATTTTTTCACACCATTGTTCACTACAATAGACAGCCAGATTAACAGTCCCCCAGAATATTTACTCCATCTATTGCTGATTGCAGGTGCTATGAATTACAGGTAGCCATCTAGTGTAATATTGGTCAATGCACATGTTTCATGCCTGAATAAATCATATGGTTCAATAGGGACTACCCACTCCTCTTGTGTTAATCTGGGACTCACTACTGCTATAGTCAATGATAACATTTTTATAGAGATACAATTACATTTTAACAGGTCAGTGTTGTATGATTTACATCCACACTAAAGTTAAAGGGATCCTGTATTTAATCAAGTTATTCTATTATGTTAGAGAGCACTTCAAATCTATTATAACAAGATAGTTGGGGAGCACTACATAGGATACATTGTGTGCACACAATCTGGAACTCTTAGAGCTTGATTACATTTTGTGTGTCAAAGAAGTGAAGCAGTGCAAGATTAAGTTGTTGCCAAGAGCAATTATACAGACCAATGTAACTTTTAAGTACAAAGGTAGGTGAACTAAACAAGATGCTCCTGTGTCTCACATTGGACGTGGAAAGGCACCATTGAATCTATCTATCCTCATCTATCCAACTCTACAAGCCTTCCCGTTCTCTCCACTCTGCCACCTTGACTACCCTTGTGGAATTTACCCTCCCTGTGAATCCTCTCACTTCCGCTCATTCTCTCTTCTTAGTCCACTTGCATGGAATTCTCTTCACCCGGACATCCGAGAAACAGTCCACAACGCTTTGTTCAAAACCAAACTAAAAGGCTACCTCCTCGCCACTCAGATACCTTCTTAACCTACGTTTCCTCTGCCTTCTAGCTAACATTTTCCCCCGCCTCTACCCTGCCTCTGTCCTTCACTTTCTACTGCCTCCACTCTAGCGCTTCATCCACCATGGTCACATCCCTACCACAGCAGGCCGCACCGCCCCACTACACTTAAAAATTTCAGATTTTGGTTGTCCTTATCTATGTAGGTTCCCCCGTGTATTGTCTCCATTTACTGTTCCATTTACCCCCCTCCCCACAACCTGGTCCAAATATCACTCAAACTCACTTCATTGTAAGACGATCACTACTTCCTGTCAAATCTGATTTCTTATCTATTGTACGTTCTTTTGTGATCAAAAGAGCATTGTTGCTCCCTGTATTTATAAATAAATATTTAAATAAATACATTTCACAACATAATTATTTCTAGATGCCCCTCTGTTATTCACAATGGATGCCACTCTATACATCACTCCATCTGTGTACAATTTGACTTTAACTGGATACTCCTTCATAATTTATGTAGGATGCACCTCAGTACCTCACACTGGATGACAATCTGTAACTCACGCCATATCGCCTCAATATTTCCGCTGGCTGTCCCTCTGTACCTCAAACTGGATTCCCCTGAATGCCTCACACTGGAGGTACCTAAACACTTCATACTCTATCTCCTTCATACCTCACACTGGCTATCCCTCCAGGCTAGTCACTCAATACCCCTTCCATACCTCATACTAGATGCCACTCGACAATTTACACCAAAATATCTTATTATGTAATACTGAATGCCCTTCTGTACCACCCAATGGATGCTCCTCCGTGCCTTTCACCGTATCCCCTTTATACCTCACATTGGTTGCCAAGCTTGGTAACACGGATGTCCATTTGCTGGTTCTGCTCCCTGACTCCACTGCACTCGGCCTCCAAGCGAGTCTTCTCCAGCTGCATGGAGTTCAGTTGACTCTTCAGGGCCCGATGTTCAATTAGCAGTTCCTCTTGCTCCTGCCTGGCTTTGCTGAGAGACTTCTTTAACCTGGAACGACACAGTAGACAAGTATATTTAAGCTTGTGTGCCTCTCAGACAGAGGTTGTTGTCAAAGAAGAAAGTGGAGTATTCTATAAACATGCACATGCTTGTATAGTTACACTCCAATTTTCGTGGTGTACAACTTCTTAGCACTCTGGTGGATCCCAGGGTGTGGTAATCAGGAGTGGGTTAAACTGTCCCTTCCATTGCAGAGTTAATGGGGACTGCGCTCTGTAAAACCTTATGGTAGCCCTATATGGTAGGAGAGTGAAAACATGGCTATCTGTAAAGTTTACCCCAACATAAAACTTCTGTTTCCTCATCTTTGATTACAGAGGGGTTATAACAAACGGACTCAAAAATAGAAACTTGGAAATAATAATTGCCAACCCAGGCTCTGCATATTTAAGGGATTTTTGTATATAAATAAAATCATGGATTCAGTATGCAAGCTTATTTAAATGACCATTTCAAATAACCCCTTTAGGCTTTTAAAAAGCAGCTTGTAAACCTAAAATAAACACGTGCTGATTGCCAGCATTTCAAATGCGCTTGTGTAAAGGTGACAGTTAAATGTTAAATGCAGAAAAATAAATAAAACATTTTCTATGCAGCAACATTTTATATTGTAATTTTGATATATAGAACTTTTATTGTCTGGTGAACCATGGAACATTTGTTTTTTATTGTATAAGGGTAATTATATGTCATGACCTTTCATATACACATCACAATAATGTATAACAATCAATTATATTTATAGAATAAAATACAAGCATTATAGAAAGTGGGAAAAAAATTATTCAAATAAGTGTAAATAATTCCAAAGTACTAATCAATGCATTTCAATTTACAATACTTTCTGGTATGTTCTGTTCCACTTCCCATGGCAAGTAATGCACTAGTTCCTGCTGGTATATAAGCATTTTTCGATATCCCGCCAAATTTGAGATAAATAGTCGACAATCAGTGTGCCAACACCTATCATAAACCTAGACAAGAGGCTAGTAGAGTTTAAATTGGTAGCTTCTGCCCCCCCATATGCCACTAGATTTTATTTTTGCAGTTTGTTCAAAGAGCTGCACTCTATCAACAGATGTTTAGTGCTCCCTACAAGGTTGAGTCTGCATAGGCGGAAAGGTTCGTCTAGCTCATTCAGTTTTTCGCCTGCCGCCTGATGCTTCCTAATACTCTACCATGTTAGACTTGATCCTCATATAATCTCTTCTGAGGTTTGGATAAGGAGACACCTGTGTGTCGCGTGGCTAAAACCGTGGGGCAAGAATAAACACAGATAATCTGCAGATAATGCTTCTATTGCCAGTTCAACCCTATTCTGTACATAATCAATGACTTTTAAGTTTCTTTGAATCAGGTTTTTAGCCCTGGTACCCATCAGATTTGAGGTAAAATCATGAGGATGAATAAACTGGTTCTACTAGCAGGATTCTCTGTGAATCATGGTGGTATTCTTAGACCCTTGTGTCTGATTATGGCAATCCACGTAGATGATATTCGCTAGCGAATCAATATCCACTGTTTCATATTTTCTAACCAGCAAATATCAACACTGTGTTGCCAATGATGTGACAGCGGTCAAAGCAAATTCAGCCCTCAGGTATTCCACTAGAAGGCTCTTGGCAAGACAAGTAATCGCTCGCAAGCAGCATCCCTCCATTTTAATCAGATCTTTCTGTTTGCTAGGAGACCAAATTTCAATACCGTACACAGGAGTGGTATTAATTTTTAATCTGATAAATCTCTCTCAAAGCGTTTACGGTATAACCTGCATTATGTTTAGAGAAAGATATAATGGCCGCCATTAATTGTTTAAGGGAAATCCACATATAATCAATATGTGGTGTCCATGTCAGACTATAGTCGATCATTATGGGGATGACAGACTCTGGATCAGTTGGGCGCTGGTAGGGTATGATGGTCCAATGGTCGCTGTTGAGCGAATTAATCAATTATATGGTCCAGTCAAGTCTTAGTCATTAATTTGGTTGTTTATTTTTGGTTAATTAGCACCAAAGAAAACATCATTGTAGAAATGAATGACAATTTTTGACATGATAAAACGCTACACAGCCTACGCGCGTTTCAACCTAAGTCTTTTTCAAGGCCAATTGAGTTAGGGGGAGGGCTTCAAGATGCTGTAGGCTGGTCCTCCCAGATAAGGGCGCCAGGGGGGCTGGATAGCCGATCGTTGGCCGGGTCCGGCGAGTTCGTTGCCAACGACCCGGCCAACGATCAGCTATCCAGCCCCCCTGGCGCCCTTATCTGGGAGGACCAGCCTAAAGCATCTTGAAGCCCACCCCCTAACTCAATTGGCCTTGAAAAAGACTTAGGTTGAAACGCGCGTCGGCTGTGTAGCGATTTACCATGTCAAAAATTGTCATTCATTTCTACAATAATGTTTTCTTTGGTGCTAATTAACCAAAAATAAACAACCAAATTAATGTCTAAGACTTGACTGGACCATATAATTGATTGATTCGCTCAACAGCGACCATTGGACCATCATACCCTACCAGCGCCCAACTGATCCAGAGTCTGTCATTCCCATAAATCTTCTAACCAAATGGGAACCCCGGAGCTGGTTCCCCGACAAACCAGGATCCAGGCTGCTGGTCTGATTCAGAAACAAGAAAAGAGGAGGTGCGCAGGAGAAAGGGAGTCCCGCCACTAATAACTCCACGATTGCTAAAACTATAGTCGATCATTACCCCCAAGTACTTGTACTGGTCAACAACCTCAACCATAGTATTCAGGGTAAAATTATATCTAGTTGGATGTTTTCCTTTTTCTCTAAAACACATAGGGCCTCATTACGAGTGTGGCGGTCTAGAAACAAGGGTGCCGGTAAGCTTACCAGCACTTTGGTTTCCGGACTGCCACACTATGGGTTTGCCTGCCGGGGCTGTCGTGGTAACAGCCCCGGTAGGCAGACTTTTCACTGAAGCACAGGCACCGTTAGAAACGGTGCCGGTGCTTCCATCTCCCCACTCCCATATACTCCTATGGGACTCTATGAGAATGGGGGGTTCCAAAATCCGGTACCTGACTTCCTGCGCTGCCGGCAGGTTACCGCCAACCTCGTAATGAGGCCCAAGATCTATGTTTTAGCCACATTGATAGCAAATTGATTAGCGGAGCCATATATAGCAAGAGAATCCAGCAAAATGTGCATGCCTCTCGGAGTGGTGTCTCATAAGGTTAAATCATCCGCGTAACCTAGCAACCTCAGTCTCTCTTTGCCAAATCTAGGAGGATAAGTTCCTGGGCCATGAAGAGCTGCAGGGTAATCTGATAAATAAAGATTAAAGAGGGTAGGGTTTAGTACACAGCCCGGTTTAACTCTGGTATAGGTATGTAAGTCTTTGCTAGGTTTGCCATCCTGGGTATATCTGACCCTCAACATGGTGTTATCATGCAATACTATGATCATCTTAAGTAGACCAGGTGGTATTCCTCAATCAAGCAGTTTATGCCACAGTCCTTATCTGTTCACTGTATCAAAGGCAGCAGTGAAATCTACAAATGCTGAGTAAATCACCTCTTTGTACCTGGTTTTCACGTGTTCAGCTACTGTGACCACTGCCATAATATTGATAAGTGCAGACTGTTCCCTTATAAACCCAGTTTGATTGATGGGTATAAATTGATTGTTATCAGACCATTCTTGCAATTCGGGTAGAAGAACCCTTCTAAAGATCTTAGCAGGGGCATCAAGCATTGCTAATATCCGATAACTCATTGGTAATTGTCATCGGCCACACATATATAACAGTATAATAATACTGTTCTTCCAACTGTCAGGAATTTGGCCCGGGAACACTAATATTTTTAAACAATATGTATAAAATTCCAACGCAAATGTCTTTATTATCCTTTAGCAATTTGTTACATGCTGCATCTGGTCCCGGGCTTGAGAGCTACTAATAGTATTAATAAGCCTTATAATATTCCCAACAGTGTCGTTGAACAACTGTCTGATGCAACTTAGTTCTGGCATAGAGGGATACGCTGGCTTTAAGCCTATTGTTCCTTTTGCTCTCACACGAAACCCCCCCATCAATTTAGAACCATTGTAATCACCATTTACTATAATCAAAAGTCCAAAAGCTTCTAGCCCAGTTTGTTTTTAACACTTCACTTAGCTGCCAAAGTTCAGTCCTGCGTAAGATTCGGTGTGCTTTCAGACATTTTTTATATAAGGCTTTCCTCTTGTTAAGAAACCTGATCTAATCACATATGTCATTTGGGCCTCTTAGTATCTTTCTCAGGCTTTCCTAAGTGGTATACTTTAGCATCCCTACCCCATTTTGACAACTCCCTCACATCATGTTGATCTCTAGAAACATTGGGCCTCATTACAAGTATGGCGGTAAAGCAACAACGATGCCGATATCGTTACCGACACCGTTGCTACCGTACTGCCATACTAGGAGTTCTGCTCGCGGGTGCCCTTGCAGCCACCAGGTCGTACCTGGTGGCCATACCGGCATCCGCGAGCAGAACATGATGGTAGCACCGGTACCGTTATTAACAGTACCGGTGCTACCACCCTCCCCATTCCCATTGAGCCCTATCAGGCTCAAATGGTAATGGGGATGTACCAGGCCCGGCACCCGCGAAAGGGCAATTACCGGGTCTGGCTGGGCCGGAATAGCCCGGTAATTGCCCATTCACGGGTGCCAGACCCGGATGCGAGTTTGGAGGTAGCCTTGCCGGTAAAACCGGCAAGGCTACCTCCAACCTCGTAATGAGGCCCATTGACACAATCCATCATAGAGTTGACCAAATATTGGGAAATAATGTATGTCTTTGTAATCACATTGTTACCAGGGTAAACCTCCAAACTCTTTTGAAAAAATCATTAGCATATCTTCAGTTGGAAGTATTCGATTTGATTCTGTTGCCCTGACTCACAACAGCTACCAGACCAGCATGGTCGTGTTCTATCGCCCTCTCATAATTGCTAACATACCACCTAACCTTTCATCTTGATGCACCACATTCAATTCACTTATTAAGCAGTAACTACCAATGTTAATAAAGATGTAGTCAATAGAGGCCGCTTTAGTAGACAACCAAGTGTAATCCCTGGAATATCCCCATTACATCATCCATTTAGAATGACGAGCCCATGGTTGTTTAATAAGTCAAACCAGGACCGTCCATTAGTATCTGTAGTTGTTTGTTTAAGATTAGCATTGGGAACATTGAAGGTATTATTCCTAGCCTTGGTATCCAAAATGTCATTTTGAACAGGGATTCTAGAATTAAAATCACCCAACACAATAATACATTTTGCTTGTGTAGTGCCCAAATAAGTAAGTAGCTTCCCAACAACACCACAGATCCTTTTAGAGTCTTCGTTGCCTGGGGGATTGTATACATTGATAGCAAACAAGTCAGCAACATACCCCATTAAACCTTTGCCTCTAAATGTACCCACCAGTACATTGTCTCAAGTGGTTTTGATTTCCTCTATATGGTCGACATTCTTAACACTAATAATCAGGCGGCCACCCCTTGTTCTCTCCTTCTTTCCTTTTATGGCAACTTTCTGTATGGCATTCCCCCCATCCACTACAATTTCCGTTGTGGCCCATGTTTCTTGTAATGCCATAATAGTATAGGAAGAACTAATATCTATGAGGCCTTCCATAACAAAATAATGAGAATGCCCAAGCAGGTTTTGAAATTGCCAGGAGCTGGGAGCCTTTTAGCTCCTGGTTATAGCCAAAGGGTGCCTGGTTATCTTAAAATCAACACCTACCAGGAGCTAGCTTTGACTCCCCAGGCAAGTGGAACCATACAAACAGAGCTATGCAATATTAAGTGTGTAGATTAGGGAATGTGTTTGAAGGAGAATAAAGGACACACCCAAGGGACACTTAAAGCATAATGGATAATATCAAAATGGACAAAAAGTTAGAGTTAGCATCCTGCACACATATTTCTGCGCGATATGGGCTGGCTCCTGGCTCCTTAGCGATAGCTCCTGTCTAACGGGTGATGAGCTTCTTTTTGCTCCTGGTAAAGAAATCCTAATTTCGATCCCTGCCACAGGTTTTCGAAGATAATAGTGGTAATTGTTTGTTAGGATCTATTTAGTACTTTTAGCTGTAGCACCATGGGAAGCCAAACCAACCGAATTTCTTCTACGGCTCTGTTTATACTGCATGGTCTCACATTTTTGCGACCATACTGTCCAATACCTATCATAATATTTTCACTAGTGAGCTGGGAATTCGTCAGCAGGGGGGCTTCAGCTGTTTTTCATGTGCATAATGTTTTGAATTCCAATTATTCACCCTACGTTCACATTCTAATTTTCTCAATTCCCCAGAAAAACCTAATACATAATCAGTTAAGTAGTCAGTGGTGAATATAACATTGCTAGTACACATTTCTGCTTCTTCCAACTGCTCAACAAGTGTGATATCCTCACTGTCCACAATAGGTAGCTGCAGAATTAAATTGCTTGATGTACAAAACAGACTTTTAATTTGGACTGCTCTTTTCCAAGTTGCACTTGTTTGTTTTAACGCAGAAGTAAGGGTAGTTAGTACCCACGGACGAGATTACTGTTTTGTGGCTGAAAGCCTCATGTACCTTATTTGTGGGTGATACAACTGTTGCACAAGGTTGCAAAGCTGTTTTATTTATATTATTATTTTCCAGAGAGCTCCCTCCTTCTCTGATTGACACCAAGAGTTCGACAAAACCATTAAACAAGTCATTTCCAGCCATGGTATTCAGTGTCTCAGTCCTTAGCTCCAAACGCAGCTCAGTGTGGATAGTCGATAGGAAAGTTCAAATGTCCTTGGACTTGGATTTACCGTTTTGCTACAACCAGTTTTATTTACCTTTTTACCTGTGCATTTAATACGGTTGTATGGTTCCCCCTTGTTATAAATCAGCTCTGTGGACTTTGAGCTGAGTCAATTATTATCTCACATTTTTTATTTAGCTTCTTGTTAATCTTCTTGTTATTGGGCAGAATGTTTCCTAATATTATTTGTCCGCCCTTTCCTTTTTTGCTTGCCCCTGGTTGATTCATGGTCATTTTTATTAGGTTCAATGCAGGCTTTCCCATTATCATTATTGGTTACAGGTTCAATAGAGTTCACATTTTCAAACTCGTTTTCTATCATTAATACTAGGACAGTGGGAGGAATATCCACATTAAAGTAAGTACCCTGTTATCACCTACCTCGGCCAGGTGGTGTACAGCCAGCAAAGTTCTGGATCCCCCTTTGTCACAGAATACACAGGATTTAATATGTAATTCAACTTGTTTCAATATGATCGTATGCTGTGTTGCTTCTCCATAGAAGGATTCACAGAGTTTCACTAAGGAGATGAGTAAATAATCAAGAGCCTGTAACTGACTTCCCCAACCACCTCGTTTAATGTGGATGTTTCTACTACAGAAGAGAAAACATCCCCTGCAGAGTCATTGTGTGCCAAACGGCGAGGTAAGCAATCATAATCATTGGGCCTCATTGCAAGTCTGGCAGTCCGGAAATAAGGGTGCTGGTAGCAACTTACCAGCACCCGTTCTGGATCGCCAGTCTACGAGAATACCTGCAGGGGCCGGTGCTCCCGGGAAAGGTCTGAACTGCTACGAGCACCGACCCCTGCAGGCATGGCTTTCACTGAAGCACTGGCACCGTTAACAACAGTGCTTTGTGTCCCTATTCCCGTGGAGTCCAATTAGAGACTTACAGTTCCTGCCGCCTGACATCCCGGGCCGCCGGTACTTGTAATATCAGGCGGCAGAAACAGTGTTACAGCGGACTTCGTAATGAGGGCCAATTGTCTTGTTAATTTGTCAGAGTAGAATTAATTCATGACAGAGCCGGTATACAAAGCAGGTTCTTGTTTAGTAGATCAGCACTAGTTATGTGCATGTCGAAATCAGCAATTATTTTCACCTTATTACAATTTATACTAGGGGCATTTATAATATCCTCGTCAGTTGTCACCTCATCCACGTTAAGTTGCCCTGCTAAAGCTTCAGACAGATTAGAATTGATTTTGTTATCCCTTAGTATAAAGATTATTGCTGCTGCCATGTGTCCCTTTCAACTGGGGTGCCTTGTGCTAGGCTGACATTGGGGCATGGACTTGTGCTGGGGAGTGGGGGGTTTGACTCACCTCCTGTCACTTGCCTCTGCACCACCAACTCCCTCAATGGCCTCCATGTCCAGGACTGTGTTGCACATCTCCACCCAGGGTGTCAGGGCAAGTGGTTCCACAGTCCCACCTCCAGTTGCAAGGGCTCCTGGCGGTGTTGGGACAGGAGTCCTCACACCCTGACCCTGATATCATTTCAGCGCTTCCTGCAGTCCTCGCAATCACGTGGAACGCTGAACACCGCTGTCACCTCTGCTTGATGGTGTGCCAGATGGCTGCTCTGCGCTTGGACGGCGTCTTCCTGTGTACAGTTCCTCACTGTGTGCTACCCCCTCATCAGTGAGGGTCACCAATTCTCCCTCACTTAACTTTGGCTTCTGTAAGCAATTTTCAGCCACCTTGCCTCAGGTCCTCTCCAGAGACATTTTGGATGACTTGGAGGTCCGGATGGCTGCAGGAAATGAAGATATTTAATGGATTGTGTTTTTCAAAATGGCTGCCGCGATGCTTCCCGTTACGGCGATGACGCAATTTCCGTCACTACTAATAGCACCGGGATTGCCAGCGGTAGCCCTTATTTTGATGCTATTACCACCAGGCGCTAACAGTGTTACCGCCGGCGTTGGGGGCACGTGCACGCCAGGTTCTGATACAGCGCTAAATGCATGGCACGACACAGCGGTAACGGTAATTGCGCCGAATTACCGCCCAGCTCGTTATGAGGCAGCAAGTTTCTTGGTCGTAGTGTTTTCCCAGCGATTCAAGTTTTGTATTGGCCAAATGCCTTACAGAAGCTAGGGGAATGATTTATAAGCAATAAGTAACAAGGAACTCATTACGAGTTCAGAGGTGCAGTAAGAAAATTACGCTAATGCCATGATTACCATTTTGTTGGGTGGTAATGGAATAATTGCTCTTTTTACCATACTGCCGAATTCCGAGTTCGACGGAGAAGTGCAGGATTTATCTCCAGCATAGGTAAGGTAAGGTAAGAAATCGGTGGGATTACCATGGCTGAGTTACTGCTCAAGGTAATTCCTCCACAATCCTCATGGAGTCCTGAAAACTCCAAAAAAGGGAATTTACACTGCCCTTCCACCACTCGTAACCCTGTGGAAAGCACAAGGGACAGGGTGGTGGTAACAGTAATTATGATGTACCCAGTGAACCAATGGTCTGTTTCTGAGGTTGGGGACAGTTAAATTGTTCTTTTTTAAATGTGAACCCCACCACCTAAGGGGAAACTCAAGGGGGATCTCTGGACAGAACTCCCCTGATCATGGAAGGAGTGGAGTATAAACAGGTCTGTAAACTCAGCCACTGCACTCCAATTCTGCCAGAAATCACTTCTGAGGCTTTTGGATCTGCTGGGCCAACTTACTTTGTGTATTGGTTCCATTGGAGGGGCCCCAGGTGCAAAGGTCATTTTCGTCATTGGGATGTAAGTACAGTTAGTCTGCAGTTCCATGCTATGGCAAGACACTTTCTGAGACTAGACAGCTTCGACCCTGGTGTGGCGAGAAGAAGATCACCTCTATTCTGACAACCAGAGGGGATATCTAGTATACAATATAGGCAGGAGAAAATGAGCTTTGTGGCGAGGACAAAGAAGCAGGTCCGGCAAGGCCCCTCTATGTGCAGGATAGCTGCAACTGCACAGGCTGGGGAGCTCTTGTGTCACCAGTTGAGGATCGACAGAGAATCCAAGTCCAAACTCGGGACAGAGACAGGGTCGGACTGGGAGAAGAAATAGGCCCGGTCACCCAAAAAAAGTGACCCGACCCCTCGCCCCACGACCCTTGACCTCTGATGACATCACCGGAACTGATGTCATTTGACCCCACCTCAAAGTGACATCCCGGGAAGCGATGAAACACAACCTTTCACCCCTTGACAAAAGAGGAAGTGGCATCAAATAGCATAGTACACTAAATTACTGTGAATCCAAGCAGACATCCAAGGCCAAATGATATGTTATTGTATAGCACTTACGCTTAAGCTCTTTTTTATAGAACAAATATGCATACAATATCACCCAACCTGTGTTGGTACTCATTTATCGACCTAAAACGGAGGAAAGGCTTTTAAAAAAAATAATAATAATTTGAAAAAAAAACTTTTTTGTTCATTTTTTTTTCTTCCAAACCGGCCCAGGCATGGCCAGAAACTGGCCTCCACTCCCCAGGAACGATTTTGGCCAGGCCACGGGCCGAAAGGCCAAGGGTCCAATCCGACCCTGAACAGAGACTGGCACAGCGAGGTAGTTCAGACAGGATCTGGTAAGTCCACAGGGAGGTCCCAGTCCACTTCCAATGACTTCCAAGGGCATGATAGTAGGGAAGGGGAAGAGACTGGCTGTACCCACCAGTACTGGAGTGGATGCCCAGATGAAGGCCTTCAGAAGATCAGACAAAGGAGAAGGACTTTGTCGGCACTTGGCTGAAGACAATGCTGGTTGGCTGCAGCGATGATCCATTCAGTATTCAGCAGGATGCTCCCCTTCGAAGGGATCTTGGCTCCAACTAGGATCGGAAGCATGGCTGCAGGAGTCCTCCTCTTATCCCAAATTCGAGCTGGAGTTGCTGTCACGACCCACATCCAGAAGACCCCCTGGCAAACCCATGGGCCAGGAAGGGTCTTGACTCGGGTCTCCACTAAACCCAGGCATCCTTGGCCTAGGCCTTCTTGGGGCTAGTCACAGCAATAAGACCTACCTGAAAGACTCAAAGCGGGCCGGCATCAGTGAAGTAACTTGATCGCAATCGCCCACCAAGCACAATGCGCCCCTGCCAAGAAGGCAGGACGGAGAACACACCTGCATTAAAAACAAGGTGAGGAGAGGTCCAGAGAGGCCGCGGGTATACGGGGTGGTGGGCGGCTGTTTACCCCAGTTGCCCAGTCTTGAACATTGCCCACCTGTATTCCAGGCAGAACCCTCCCGCTGGTCACACCTGGGAACCGCAGAGAAGGATACCTGAGTCCCAACTGCTGGGTGGCGTCCCCGTGGAACCAGGTGAGCGTAACAGAACGCAAAGCCTACCAAACCAATCCACCTGAGCGCCATGGAGTTAGACCAATTGGCCCAATTAATAGGAGAACTGCGTGCCGAGGTTCATTCTGCCCGACAGGAGACTAACGCTCTCCGAAGAGATTTAATAGTGACTAAGGAGCGCACTGAAGACATTAGCAGACAATACTTGCAATCACAAGCAGGACAGAAACCTCTGCTTGGAAGCAACCCAACGATGCAGAATCCTACCCTGCCATCCACTTCCTCTACTCCGGTACAAATTATGCTACCAGGAACAGTTCCTTTGGCACCGCCGGAGCGGTTTACAGGTGATCCACAGAAATACGCAGCTTTCATGAATTAGTGTCGCCTTCACTTTCTTTGCAGGCCAGGAGCATTCCCAAACGACCAAGCTCGAGTAGCCTTTGTTTTATCATACCTGACCGGTAGCGCAGCAGATTGGTCTGTACCATTGGTGACCCATGATGATCCTTTATTACATGACTTTGTGGGATTTCAGAGGGAAATGGAGAAACTTTTTGTTCACCATACCCGAGAACAAGCAGTGGACAATGAACTCCTTTCCCTCCGACAGGGGAATCACGACTTGTTAGCGTACAGTGCTACTTTCAACAGATTGGTTGCTGAAGCCAGGTGGCCTGAAAACAAAAGAACCACGTTGTTTCATCTGGGCTTACGAGGCGAATGTAAAGACGTTCTAGCTCAAGTAGTTGATCCTCCTCGAGACTGTTCTGAGTTCATAAATCTGGTCGTACAACTAGACCACCGGTTGCAAGACCAAAAAGCAGATTGTTCCATAATGGATCCTCGGGCTGTGTATGTTCGGTCTAGAGACAATGTAACTCGAGCACAAGAAAGCCCTGTGGAGCCCATGCAAATTGGGGGGGTGCGACCTCCATTAAAAAAACAAGAGCGAGATAAAAGAAGGCAACAACAGTTATGTCTGTATTGCGGAAAACCTGGGCATTTCCTGAAGGACTGCCCGGTGAAACCTCCAAGGAAGATCGTCGGGGGCCATGGAAAAAGATGAAGAGAAGGAATCTAAATCGGAAAACTACCCAGCTCGGCAAACGTAGAGGTCAGTTTGTCGAGTGAGAGGAAAGAGCCACCGACCTCACACTTTGCAATACCAGTGATCTTAATTAATAACCAACGGTCGTCAAGAATGCATGCCGTTGAGGCATACATCGACAGCGGGGCAGTTGGGAATTATATAGATCAAGACCTGGCTGCAGAGATGGGGCATCCCTTATGTTCTAAGTCGACTACAGACAAGGTGACTACGGTAGATGGGACAGAAATCGCTTCCAGACCCGTAACCCAATGCACAGCCGAGATAACCTTGCTATGCCAGGACGGGCATTGGGAACTCATTTCATTCGATCGCATCAAGGCACCTCAATTCCGGCTTATACTAGGGATGCCATGGTTAGTCGCTCACAAACCTTTGATCGCCTGGCGGGCCAGGAATTAACCTTCCCCAGTGACTGTTCTCTAGCCTGTTATTATCAAGAACAAAAACCAGCTTTCAGTATTTCTACAACTCCCGGAGCGACAACATCAATCCTGGGTGTAACTAATACCTTGCCAGAGGAATACCGTGATTTCCAGGATGTATTCCAGAAGGACCAAGCAAACACCCTGCCGCCGCACAGGCCTTATGACTGTCAAATCAACCTTATTCCTGGTGCTCAAGTCCCTTGTGGTAGAATCTATGCTCTTACGGAACTTGAAAATCTTCATCTGAAGTCTTACTTAGACCAATACCTTCCAAACGGATTCATCCGTCCATCGAAGTCCCCTGCAGCCAGTCCTTTGTTCTTCGTGCTGAAAAAAGAAGGGGACTTAAGGACCTGTATTGACTACCGCGCATTAAACCAGATCACTGTAAAGAACCGTTATCCCTTGCCACTTATCCCGGAAATGTTGGACCAGGTCAAAGATGCTCAGATTTATAGCAAATTGGATATTCGGGGAGCGTACCACCTGGTCCGGGTCAGAAGCGGAGACAAATGGAAAACTGCTTTCTGTGCCAAATATGGTTTATTCGAATATCAAGTCATGCCCTTTGGGTTATGCAACGCTCCGGCAGCATTCCAATATTTTATGAATGACGTCTTGAGAGAGTTAATTGATGTCTGCGCCCTAGTGTACATAGATGATATCCTAGTGTACTCAACCTCAAAACAGGATCATATCAAGCACATCCGTTCAGTCCTCGCCAATCTCCGTGAACATGGTTTATATGCAAAGCTTGAAAAGTGTTTCTTTCACGTAACCGAAGTAGAGTTTCTAGGCTGTATCCTTACACCCGGAGGCATCAGGATGGACCTGCACAAAGTTGACGGCGTTCTGAAGTGGCCATCACCAACGTCAGTAAAAGGAGTGCAAAGTATGTTGGGCTTTGCGAATTTCTATCGCCGGTTCATATGAGACTTCTCCCAAGTTGTACACCGGATCACCGTATTGCTACGGAAAAATAACAAAAAATGTGCCTGGACCGAAGAAGCAGAAAAAGCTTTTGAGGAACTTAAGAAAAGGTTCACCTCAGCGCCAATCCTGCGACATCCACGTCCAGATCTTCCTTATATCGTGGAAACGGACACTTCCAGTATAGCAATGGGAGCTGTCCTCTCACAAAGAGATCCCGTAACCGGCCAGCTACATCCAGTGGCCTTCTGGTCGAAGAAGTTCTTACCTCCAGAAGTAAATTACACCATCACGGACAAAGAACTCTTGGCTGTCATGTATGGGCACTCGTTCCTTTCCAAACCACGGGCTTGTGTCCCTTTAAGAAGCACAAAACCTGGTGCCTGGAAACTGGCATGGCAACGCTGGCGTCCGCTCTACTCCTCCCACGGTCCACGCCGAGTAGCGCGCCGCGTTGTCATGTGACTTGCCTCCTTATTAGCTCCTCCTTCACCTAGATCGGTGCTTCTGATCGCTGATTAGTGGCGTTACGAATTCTGTTCAGTGTTATTTCCTTGTATCTTGTTTATCCAATCCTGTCCTTGTTATTCCTGTTTTTTCCCCTCAGTTCCTGATTACTTTTTGGCTCCTCGACGCGGACTGCTAATTGGATTGCTCTTCCTGAACGCTTTGCCTTGAATTGCCTCGTCACGTACTCTGACCACGGAACGTTACTGGATTTCCCTTGCCTGCTCCTTGGATACCACGTTACATCAGGTGGTTGCCGGACCCCGTTTGGATACGGTTCTCCACTTTCGGATTGTCCCTAAAACTTCTGGTTTTCTCTCGACAACTTGGACCTCTTGGAGTTAAGAATTGGTACACAGACTAGAGACTCCCTGTGTGTACTACCGTCCTCGTGCCGTCGGGTCAGGGTGTTATTAGGCACCCTCGTGCCGTCAGGTTAGGTTTGGACTTCATTCATTTGTGGATTGCTTGGAACCTTTTCTACGCTTGCTACCCACTCTCTCCTGGGACAGAACCACCGGTAAGCTGCAAACCTCTTCAATTAAATCCGGGGGGGAGAAGGGAGGTATGTTTTGTATCCTATGCTAACCAAACTTGTGGGGTACGATTACTGGGACTGCTTCTTTTCCTTGTTCGGTTGTTGGATCTTTTGGCACAACGCAAACTCAAACCTTGCTGCTGTGGTATGTTTGTTATATCTCACATTTGCAGGTCCGGCCTCAAACTGCTGTTGTGTTTTCCTACATCCAGTCCTCCTTTGGCATTTGGCATCTCGACCTGTGTTGTTCCATTGGTACCCCTGGATTTCCATCGGCATCCATTCTTTTCTCCAATTGATCGCTCTGGTTATTTCTTCAAATCAAAACCAGAGGGGTACATTGGGAAGAAGAATTCATCGGCTACACTACGTGGGAAATCTGATATCTGACATTGGCAATCAAATCCGCCTTTAAAGCTTGGTGACACTACCTTCTGGGGGCCAGACACACCATTACAGTTATCACGGACCACCGAAACCTGCAGTATCCTAAAACAGCTAAAGCCCAGTCTTCACGCCAGTTGCGGTGGGCTCTTTTCTTCGCTGAATATGATTATGTCATTACATTTCGACCAGGAGTCAAAAAAGGAAAAGCTGACGCACTCTCTCGTACTGGCACTGATGACATAGTTTATACGGCCCCAGACCTAGTCCCCATCATACCCGAAGACAAACTCTTAGGCCTCACTACGGCCTTAACCCAAATGGAACTAGGAAAAGAAATTCAACAAACCAAGAATCCGGATACCCTCCTTACATGGCAAGCGCAGAAGGAACAATATTACATCAAAGATCACTTACCCTTTTTTAAGGGTCGTCTGTACATACCCACTGAAGACTTACAACAACAAATCATTTCAGGTTATCACGATTGTTAGGGAGTTATTCTCTCTTTAGGCTGAATTTCCTAACCTAGTGAGTCCCCCAGCAGCTTTGTTGGATTTCTGGAGTTTGTTTTTTTCCTCCTGCCAAGAGTGAGACTCTTTTTCTCCCACTCTTGGACATGATTCATGGTGTTCCTTTGAATGTTAATGTGTTTTATGGGCTATGGGGTCCTTTACTCCATAGGGTCTCATGTGTTTTTACTATGTGTGTTACACCGCACCCTCCGTGCAGTAACGCAGGGGTGTCATAGTGACACCCCACCATAGACTCCATACCCTGGGACTGACTAGTGTCTCCCAGGGCATGTAAAGTCACCATTGGCTTTACTAGTCCCAAATTATTAACAGAAACCAGTACAAACCATCATATTGTGGATGAACTGGTCGGGGCAATTCGATTGCCCCGGGGTCTGTTAGTCGAGGGGACACGTCTCCGTCCCCCCTGATCGAGTTTTGGCTGGTGGCAGTGGAAACTACTTTTTATATTCGACCGCGAATATTTTCCTATGGGATTTTCCCATTGTTCGAGGCTACCAACTTTAATTATTTAATTCTCATAGCCTCGAACATACCGCCGGTTTATTTATTTAATATTAATTCGCTGGTCGGTATTTCTTGCCAGGACTCGATTCTAAAATGGCGTCTGTGTTCTCTTCTGCGACTCCAACCCAAGTCGAGCCCTTTGTTCCACTTTTTGGCGGGCTTCTCCACAGAAGCCTCCAAAAGTGGTGCCACTCTGTCTGGGTACCACAGGGGTTGTGGGAGGGGGTTTAGGCACCCTGGACTGAGTTACCTTGGTAACTCAAGTCGCACTCTTGTGTGATTGGCCCAAGTGGTGAGCCGGCCGGCTCACCACTTAGCATGTTTGATTGACAGCTAGGCTGAGTGAATGGGGGTATGCTGCATAAATGCAGGGCTTTGGGGACTGGAACTTCAGAAGTCGCACAGGACCTGAGAATCCGACGAGGGAGAAGTTGAGCCGACCTACCACGACGACACCACCGGTGGAGCCCTGCGGAACCGACTCACCACTTCCCGACGACAGATAAGATCTCCCGGCTGGAGAAGCTTCTTCCCCTGACTGGTGGGCACAACCAGTTTTTACCTTCTTTCTTCGCACCTCAGACCGGTTTGTGGTCGAACTGCCCGTGCCAAGCACCCCGGCGGCCGGATAGCCACTCACCACTGAACCGCAAATCAACAGACCGCTCCTTGTACCTGAGAAACTCCGCGGCTGGTTTCTTCCCTGGCAGTGCAACAGACTCCTGCCTTCCTCCACAACGAGATCCTCTCTTCCCCCGTACGAAGCACCGACTTGCATCCACTGCCAGGAACAACTGCCCCCGCTGGAGTCTTCTCACTACTTTAAGGTACCGTGTCCGCCAGGCTTCCCTTTCTAAAGATTGCTACAAGGTAATAATAACTCCTTAACCTTCTGGACTGGGCTGGCCGCCTTGACCCTCTAACTGGTCCCTTTCTTTGGTCCAACTCCTTTTTGAACCTTTACAAGACGTTTGTGCATTGCAACCGTGTGACCTTGGACACATTTCGTTTGGATCCTCTGAAAGTGGATCCGGCCTCTTGAACTCTAACTTCACGGTTTTACTTTGCCTTCCTCTCTTGTTATGTTCTGGTAAAAGTGTTGGGATCTGTTTCAACTTGTTCTCTGCTTTTCTCTCCCTTTTTAAAACAAACTATTAGAGTGCCATCTACGTTAAGCGCTCACCGCTGTCTGGAAATAAGTGGGGCTTTACTTAAGACTTGTCTAATATTCTTTTAAGGGAGTGTATATCTTTTAGTGACCGTGTTTTTGAATTGCTTACTATTAGTGCCTGTGTGTTTTTCTAGATGTGGTTTTAAAATAAATAATTATATCTCTTTTACACCAAGCCCTGGTCCGTGTTTACTTGCCTATTGTGTTCTCTTGACCTATTTTGAATACTCGGTATACTGCCTAACTCTTCTTGAGGGAAGTCTGACTCCTCAGCCACAGCTACCAAGTGAATCTGTGTGGTACAGACTGCTACCAAGTGGGTTTACTGCCAAACACCTGTAGTCCTAAACCTTTTGCAGTGGTCCCAGAGGGAACTGCACAGGTTTCTGCCTAACACTGGTGTACAGCGGTGGGATTTGTATTGAGTATAAACTTTAGAGTGCTTGTTGAACACTTTAGGACAACTAACCACAGAGCTTAGCACTAAGAAGCTGATTTTCTAACTATGTCTGCTATGGAGAGTTATACCCTAGAATCATTGGGCCTCATTACACGGTAGGCGGTAAGGGTTTACCGGTACCGGTATTTTACCGGTACCGGTAAATCCTTAACGCCTTACTACGAGGTCCCTTTGCGGGTTGGGGAATTTAACGCCTGCTTTTTGCAGGCGTTAAAAACCAACCCGCAAAGGGACCCAGGGAGCTAATTACGGTACCGCAATTTGCGGTGCTGTAATTAGCACTTTCCCCTTTCCCATTATGCCCTATGGGGCAAAAATGGGAATGGGGAAGGGCAATGGTGGAAGGGGGAATTACCGCCCCGCCAACCTTGGAATGGGGCGGTAATTCCCCTTTCCACCAAGGAGGTGCCGGTATTTTACCGGCATGAACCATGGCGCTAATTGCGCCATGGTTCTCCGCCTACCATGTAATGAGGCCCATTGTCTACAAAAACTGCTGATTGCTTAAAAGTATTGTGTAGACATAAGAACCTCTCTGAGAAGGGCAAGAAAATGGAATTTATAGAAAGATTGTTAGAAAACCAAAGTCTGGGTGGTACAGAGGAATCTACCCCCCCAGCAAATGTAGAAAACAGTGATGGTATTGATCTGAATCAAAGTCTTGATAATGAGTCAGAAGAGGAAAGTGAACCTAATGAAGTTAGCCACTCTGATCCTCTGTCTGCCTTACCTACTGTACCTACTGGGCCTATACCAGGTCCCACATGTAACCCTGCTTATTTTGAACTTGAAAAAATGAAGCTTGAATTAGAGTACAAACGTTTTATTGCTCAATCTGAAAGAAACCAAGAGCTAGAGTTCAGAAGAATGAATGCCCAGGCTGAGCAGAAGCAAGCTGAGTTAAGACTGAGAGAAATAGAGCTTAATCATGAACTAGAAATGAAAAAGTTGTCTGTGGAAAATGCTTCTCTCTCCTCTGGTTCTTCTAGGAGTTCCAGTCCCAAAAGACCCCGGATGCCTAAGGAGTTAGTGGGTATGTATGAACCTAGATTGGATGTGTTGGATTGGTTGAAAATGTTTGAGTATAATCATGGGCTCCAGGACATCACAGGGAATGAGTTACTTCACTGGTTGTTCTCTAGGCTTCCTCCTGTTGCAACTGATGTGGTAATGGAGTTGGGGGAGGTGGATAAGAAGGATTATGAATGTGTGAAACTAGCTTTGATAGCTAGATTTGGGAAGACCCCTTCCCAGTACCTTAAGAGGTTTAGGACCCTCAAAAAGCATGATGGTACCCCTTGGGCTACCTGGGTGAGCGAAAGTTTGAAAAACTGAGAGGGATGGATTAAGGGTTACAGAGTAAACACTTATGAAGGAATGAAGAATCTTGTAATGTTGGAGTCAATTTATGATGCCTGCTCTCCTGAGCTCAGACAGCACTTGGCTGATTCAAAAGAATTAGATTCCAGGAAGTTAGCTCAGGCTGCTGACTTGTGGGTTGCCAACAGGGCCACTCACAAGGATTCTGGGGCTACTCAGAAAAAGGATGAGGGAAAACAGCCGAAAAAGGACTCCAAAGAGAATTCTAATAATTCCAATTCCAAAGAGGGCCCCAAACAGAACCAAAAGGGTAAGCCACCAGGGAAACCAAATCAGGCTAGTGTACCTCCTGGTGCCAAACCAGAAGGAGGTCAGAACAAGCCACCATTCCAAAAAGCATTTGGTAAATGCTTTGTTTGTGGCTCTACTGACCATGTGAAAGGAGATCCCAGATGTAAGGGTAAACCTTCAGGGGTCCAGCTTGTCTCCTTAGCCTTCGCTCCAGAGGAGGAAGTCCAAATGGCAAGTGGAAACTTTCTATTACTGGCTGACAAACCCATTGGAGTCTCAGCTAGTGTTTCTTTAGTGTCTCTGGGTCTGTGGGAACAACAGAACTTAGAAGTCTATAATTCTATCCCAGATAATACTAAAGAGTATTATAAGGACAGTGTCCAGGTGAATGGTCGGAAGACTCCTGCCATTAGGGACACTGGGGCCAGCATAACGGTGGTGGACAAATCGTTTTTTCAGGCTAAGGATGTTGCTAAGGCACCCAAACGCCTCACCAAGTTTGCTGGAGGGCCTGTGCAGATGCTTCCCCAATTACCAGTTCTCATCCAGTGTAATGACATGACTGTGAAGATACCTGCCAGCATACAAAGTGATGTGCCAGGAAGGGTTCTGCTGGGTAATGACTTGAAAACTCTTGGAGTAGTGTCACACACCCCCAGACCTCCTAGTAAAAGGTTACAGGAGCTCACCAGACCTGCAAGGGAGAGAACCATGAGAGGTACTCCCAAGGAGATGATGAAGAAAGAGATCACTCCTGCTCCACTAGAGATGTCAGCTGCTGTCTCTAAGAAACTAGAAGAAAAAGGGAAACCTAAAACTTCTAAAAAGAACCTCACAGCCAGCACTCCAGTGCAGCCAACAAGGACTTCCCCTAGGTTGTCCAAAGTTACACCAGTAACTCCCCCTCCAGCTGAGGCTGAGAGGGAGGTACAACCCTGTGTGGTTGAACTAGACTCTGAAGAAGAGCTAGTGGAAGGCCAGGAACTCATTGGAGATCTGGATCCTGTTGACCATCCTGAGCTGCAGTCTTTGCTGGCAGAAGGTGGACCCAACAGGGCAGACTTCAGTAAGGGACAGAGAGAATGTCCAACTCTGGAGG
This sequence comes from Ambystoma mexicanum, assembly GCF_040938575.1. Classification (NCBI taxonomy): domain Eukaryota; kingdom Metazoa; phylum Chordata; class Amphibia; order Caudata; family Ambystomatidae; genus Ambystoma; species Ambystoma mexicanum. The sequence continues at coordinate 1,118,649,625 of NC_090923.1, read as the reverse complement.
GTCTTCGCCACCAGGCAGATGCTCAGGCTGAAGGGCAATAGCCTGGGAAATATAGGTTACTCTGGGAAGATGGCCTCTTCTACAGTGAACCGACCGAGTCTGCACCTGGGGACAACAAACGACTTGTAGTACCCCAACAGAACAGACCACAGTTCTTGCAGTTAGCCCATGAGATTCCTTTGGCTGGTCACTTGAGTTTCAAGAAGACTAAGGAAAGGCTCTCACTCTACTTTTATTGGCCAAAGATGGGGGCTGAGGTAGATAAATACTGCAGGAGCTGTTACACCTGCCAGACTTCTGGTAAGGTTGGCTCCAGGAATGTGGCACCTTTAGTGCCTCTCCCTGTAGTGGGAGTCCCATTTGAGAGAGTAGAGATTGACATTGTTGGTCCCCTTGATCCTCCAACTTCCTCAGGCAACAGGTTTATACTTGTTGTAGTAGACCATGCTACTAGATACCCTGAGGCAATTCCTATGAGGACTGTTACAGCTCCGGCTGCGGCTAAGGCCCTCCTTGGTATTTTTACCAGGGTTGGTTTTCCTAAGGAGGTAATCTCTGACAGGGGGTCAAATTTTATGTCCCACTACATGAAAGCCATGTGGAAAACCTGCGGAGTTACTTACAAGTTCTCAACCGCATACCACCCTCAGACAAATGGGCTGTTTGAAAGGTTCAACAGAACCATGAAGAGCATGATAGGTGCTTTAGAGGACCCCCTTAAAAGAAAGTGGGACCTTCTACTGCCATACCTTCTCTTTGCTTATAGAGAAATCCCTCAGGAGGGAGTAGGTTATTCTCCCTTTGAACTTCTGTATGGTCATCCGGTCAGGGGTCCATTGGCCCTGATCAAGGAGGGGTTGGAGAGTGCTCCTTCCCCCAACCCAGTCAGAGTGTCTGACTATGTGATAGGTCTCCAAAGGAGAATGTCACAAATGATGGCAGAAGCAAGTGATAACTTGAAAGCTGGACAAGCATTGGTCAAGCACTGGCATGACCAAAAAGCTAACATGGTCGAGTTTACTCAGGACCAGCTAGTTCTCGTTATGATTCCAACAAGGCAGAGGGCCTTGCAAGACAAATGGATGGGACCCTTCAAAGTTGTGGGTAAACTTGGAGAGGTCAACTATCTGGTGGACTTGGGCAACCCCAAGGAGGCTCCAACAGTCTTCCACACCAACACACTAAAAGCGTATGTCTCCAGACCTGATTTAGGAGCTTTGCTTCTAGCATCATCAGAGGAAGAAGAAGAGAGTGAAGCTCTTCCTGATCTCTTCAGAGGCTTACCTTTAGACGAAAAGATTGAAGGAGTAAATCTCTCTTCAAATCTGACACCTGAGCAACAGGAAGAGTGCAAATCTATGTTAAATCAGTTTGCCTCTCTGTTCTCACTTTCACCAGGCTTGATCCCTTGGGGACAGCATGACATACTCACTGGTGACTGTCTGCCAGTCAAAAGCAGAGGATATCGAATGTCAGAAAATGTAAGAACCCACATCAAAGGTGAGGTCAACAAGATGCTTGATCTCAGGGTAATAGAGCCCTCTACTAGTCCATGGTCTAGCCCAGTTGTGTTAGTACCAAAGGCAGGATCTAAAGAACTCAGATTCTGTGTGGATTTCAGAGCTCTTAATGCAGTCACTAAGACTGATGCCCACCCTTTGCCAAGGACATATGAGTTGGTGGATAGACTTGGTGCAGCCAAGTTCCTCAGCACATTTGACTTGACGTCAGGCTATTGGCAAATAGCCCTGACAGACCATGCCAAGGAGAAACCTGCATTTTCAACCCCAGTTGGCTTATACCAGTTTAAGGTTATGCCTTTTGGATTGAAGAATGCACCTGCTACGTTTCAAAGGATGGTAAACCAGGTTCTGAATGGGATGCATACTTGGATGACATAGCAGTGTTCAGCAATTCCTGGGAGGTACATGTGGACCACCTGAGATATGTTTTGCAGGCTCTTGGAAAGGCCAATCTGACCATAAAGGCAAGTAAATGCCAGATTGGACAGAGCAAAGTGGTCTACCTTGGACATGAGGTAGGAGGTGGAGAAATAAGGCCTTTGCCCAGTAAGATTGAAACTGTGCAAAATTGGACAACACCTACTACTCAGACCCAGGTGAGAGCCTTCTTAGGTCTCACTGGGTATTACAGGAATTTCATTGAGAACTATGGGTCCATAGCTTCTCCACTGAATGTCATCTCCTCTCCTAAATTCCCTAAAAAGGTTAGGTGGAATGAGGAATGCAATCAGGCCTTTGAAACCCTGAAAAAGGCTCTTTGCCAAGCCCCAGTACTCAGAGCTCCTGACTATCACCAAACTTTCATTGTGCAAACAGATGTAGGAATAGGTGCAGTCCTCAGTCAACTGGATGGGAAAGGTAGGGAGCACCCCATTTGCTTCATCAGTAGAAAACTGAAGGATCCTGAAACAAGGTGGGCAACCATTGAACGAGAGTGTTTTGCTATTGTGTGGGCTCTGAAGAAGTTTAGGCCATACTTGTATGGTTCTACTTTTGTCATTCAGACTGACCACCAACCCTTGAGATGGTTAATGCAAATGAAAGGGGAAAACCCAAAACTATTGAGATGGTCAATCTGCCTGCAAGGGTTTGATTTCACCATTGAGCACAGGTCAGGGTGTCACCACCAAAATGCTGATGGTCTCTCTAGGATGTATGTCATCGACTAGAGGTATGAGATTCATCCAGGAGTGGATTAAATCCTCCTGTCCCTTAGTCTGGGGGGGGGCGAGTGTTAGGGAGAATTCTCTCTTTAGGCTGAATTTCCTAACCTAGTGAGTCCCCCAGCAGCTTTGCTGGATTTCTGGAGTTTGTTTTTTTCCTCCTGCCAAGAGTGAGACTCTTCTTCTCCCACTCTTGGACATGATTCATGGTGTTCCTTTGAATGTTAATGGGCCTCATTCCGAGTATGGCGGTAAGGGATACCGGTCACTGTTAAGGAGACCGGTGCCGGTAATCCCTTACCGCCACATTCCGAGTTCCCTTTGCGCCCTCGTCCTTAACGCCTGCTTTTTAGCAGGCGTTAGGGACGAGGGCGCAAAGGGGCTTTTTAGCCAATAGCGGTGACCGTAAAGTACGGTCACCGTTATTTGCAATTTCCCCATTCCCATTGAGTCCTATGGGGGCTCATTTGGGAATGGGGAAGAGCCCTGGGGAATGGGAAATTACCGCCCTGGTCAACTCAGAATAGGGCGGTAATTTCCCATTCCACCAGGGCAGTGCCGGTACGGGTCCGGTGCCGACCAAGGCGCTACTACCGCCATTGGTTAGCGCGGGACTCGGAATGAGGCCCAATGTGTTTTATGGGTTATGGGGTCCTTTACTCCATAGGGTCTCATGTGTTTTTACTATGTGTGTTACACCGCACCCTCTGTGCAGTAAGGCAGGGGTGTCATAGTGACACCCCACCATAGACTCCATACCCTGGGACTGACTACTGTCTCCCAGGGCATGTAAAGTCACCATTGGCTTTACTAGTCCCAAATTATTAACAGAAACCAGTACAAACCATCATATTGTGGACGTACTGGTCGGGGCAATTCGATTGCCCCGGGGTCTGTTAGTCGAGGGGGCACGTCTCCGTCCCCCCTGATCGAGTTTTGGCTGGTGGCAGTGGGAACTACTTTTTATATTCGACCGCAAATATTTTCCTATGGGATTTTCCCATTGTTCGAGGCTACCAACTTTAATGATTTAATTCTCATAGCCTCGAACATACCGCCAGTTTATTTATTTAATATTAATTCGCCGGTTGGTATTTTTTGCCAGGACTCGATTCTAAAATGGCGTCTGTGTTCTCTTCTGTGACTCCAACCCAAGTCGAGCCCTTTGTTCCACTTTTTGGCGGGCTTCTCCACAGAAGCCTCCAAAAGTGGTGCCACTCTGTCTGGGTACCACAGGGGGTGTGGGAGGGGGTTTAGGCACCCTGGACTGAGTTACCTTGGTAACTCAAGTCGCACTCTTGTGTGATTGGCCCAAGTGGTGAGCCGGCCGGCTCACCACTTAGCATGTTTGATTGACAGCTAGGCTGAGTGAATGGGGGTATGCTGCATAAAAGCAAGGCTTTGGGGACTGGAACTTCAGAAGTTGCCACAGGACCTGAGAATCAGACGAGGGAGAAACTGAGCCGACCTACCACGACGACACCACCGGTGGAGCCCTGCAGAACCGACTCACCACTTCCCGACGACAGAGAAGATCTCCCCGCTGGAGAGGCTTCTTCACCTGACTGGTGGGCACAACCAGTTTTTACCTTCTTTCTTCGCACCTCAGACCGGTTTGTGGTCGAACTGCACGTGCCAAGCACCCTGGCGGCCGGATAGCCACTCACCACTGAACCGCAAATGAACGGACCGCTCCTTGTACCTGAGAAACTCTGCGGCTGGTTTCTTCCCTGGCAGTGCAACTGACTCCTGTCTTCCTCCACAACGAGATCCTCTCTTCCCCCGGACGAAGCACCGACTTGCATCCGCTGCCAGGAACAACTGCCCCCGCTGGAGTCTTCTCACTACTTTAAGGTACCGTGTCCGCCAGGCTTCTCTTTCTAAAGATTGCTACAAGGTAATAATAACTCCTTAACCTTCTGGACTGGGCTGGCTGCCTTGACCGTCTAACTGGTCCCTTTCTTTGGTCCAACTCCTTTTTGAACCTTTACAAGACTTTTGTGCACTGCAACCGTGTGACCTTGGACACATTTTGTTTGGATCCTCTGAAAGTGGATCCGGCCTCTTGAACTCTAACTTCACGGTTTTACTTTGCCTTCCTCTCTTGTTATGTTCTGGTAAAAGTGTTGGGATCTGTTTCAACTTGTTCTCTGCTTTTCTCTCCCTTTTAAAAACAAACTATTAGAGTGCCATCTACGTTAAGCGCTCACCGCTGTCTGTAAATAAGTGAGGCTTTACTTAAGACTTGTCTAATATTCTTTTAAGGGAGTGTATATCTTTTAGTGACCGTGTTTTTGAATTGCTTACTATTAGTGCCTGTGTGTTTTTCTAGATGTGGTTTTAAAATAAATAATTATATCTCTTTTACACCAAGCCCTGGTCCGTGTTTACTTGCCTATTGTGTTCTCTTGACCTATTGTGAATACTCTGTATACTGCCTAACTCTTCTTGAGGGAAGTCTGACTGCTCAGCCACAGCTACCAAGTGAATCTGTGTGGTACAGACTGCTACCAAGTGGGTTTACTGCCAAACACCTGTAGTCCTAAACCTTTTGCAGTGGTCCCAGAGGGAACTGCACAGGTTTCTGCCTAACAACGATTCTTTGATCGAAGGGCACCCTGGAATTACCAAGACCTTAGCCAAGGTAAAGCAGAACTTCTGGTGGCCTACCTGGTGTAGAGATGTCATCCAATACATTCAGTCTTGTGGAGTCTGCGCACAAAACAAGTCACAAAAACAAAAACCATCTGGCCTTCTGAAACCTTTGGACATTCTTCCTGCACCATGGCACACTCTTTCCCTCGACTTCATCACTGACCTACCTTCCAGTCAAGGGTTTAACACTATTCTTGTAGTCGTAGACCTATTCTCAAAGATGGCGCACTTTATTCCGCTCAAAGGCCTCCCTGACGCATCCACCCTAGCCAAGGTATTTCTGGACGGTATTGTTAAACTAAATGGCTTCCCATCAGTTCTGATCTCCGATCGAGGTAGCCAGTTCGTCTCTAACTTTTGGAGAAAGTATTGTGCAATGGCGTAAACTGACGTCCGGCTATCCACTAGCCATCACCCCCAAACGGACGGTCAGACCGAGAGGACCAACCAGACCCTTGAGCAATACCTACGATGCATGAGACTGGAAGGACTTACTATGGATAGCCGAGTACGCATATAACAACTCCCAGCATTCCAGTACTGGACAAACACCCTCTTACACCCTATATGGTAGACACCCGCGTACCTCAGAACTGGATCTCCCAACCAGCTTGGAAATGCCAGCAGTAAAAACCCTCCACATCAACATCACTCAGGCTTTCAAAAAGGCCAAAGAACATCTAATTCCCGCCAAAGACAAGCAAAAACAATTTGTCGAACCAACACAGGAAAAAGGCCCCAGACTATCATGTAGGGGACAAGGTTTGGCTGGCCGCCAAGTTTATACCCATCAAAGGAACCCAAACCTTTCAACCCAGGTACTTAGGACCCTACACCATCAAGGCGATTATTAATCCAGCGACCGTCAAATTAGATTTACCATCCAATCTACATATCCACCCGGTATTTCATGTGTCCCTTTTAAAACCAATGCAGCCTGGTACATGGATTGGAACACCACCCAAACCCATACTTGTTGACGGAGAACCAGAATTCGAAGTTAAAGGCATACTGGATTCTAAGTACTCAAGGGGGAAACTATACTATCTAATTGATTGGAAAGGATTTGGACCCCAAGATAGATCCTGGGAACCCTGTGAAAACGTTCATGTGCCACGTTTGATCAAAACTATCATCGAAACTTCCCAACTAAACCTGGGCCGGACAGGAGGAACACCTTGAGAGGGGCCTTGGGGGAGAGTGCTGTCGCGACCCACATCCAAAAGACCCCCTGGCAAGCCCATGGGCCAGGAAGGGTCTTGACTCGGGTCTCCACTAAACCCAGGCATCCTTGGCCTAGGCCTTCTTGGGGCCAGTCCTGGCGCCTTTGGCTCATACTTTATAAAGGACTTGTATTGGGAACTACTTTATTTCAGTGCCAATCAACATGGAGGCATCCACATAGCTTGGCTCCTTGGAACCAAGCTATGGGGTATAGTGTTTTTGGGTGTGGTACCATAGGAACTACTTTATATTTTACCTGGACTACTTTCTTGAAGCTATTTAAACCACACCCGACTGGGATAACACGCTTCGCGTTACTTTGCAATTCTGCAACATGACGCTCACCGTGTTCGGCTGCACCTGCGAACCTCGGAAGAACAGCATCTGTTAAGGAGGAAAAGGAAATCGTTAGCAGCAGCAGCTTACCTGTAATTTCATCGTTAGCCGTCCACGGCTCTTGCGATCAGCATCCCGGAACCAGCGCTCCTCCCGAACTGACGGAACTGCAAAAAAGGAAGAAACAAGGCATTAGACATTTTTACAATTTAATGAACGGTGCCGAAAAGCTTACCTCGCAAGCCGCTCCTCGACCAGCATCGCCTCAGGAATTCCATGGACCGGGTGAGCACCGCGACCTGTGGGAAGACAAGACAACAGGCTAGCAAAAGGCAAGGCATCATAGCGCTGCGCTTAGCGCCTACTCACCGCATCAAGGTGCTCTAAAAACGCCATTACTTACCGGCGAGACCCAATTCAGTCTATGCCACATATTGGACTTCCGCGCACCTAAGGAACAGAAAAGACAGTAGTCAAACCAAAAAGGCATGCAAGGACAACAATATACAACAGCAATAAGACCTACCTGAAAGACTCAAAGCGGGCCGGCATCAGTGAAGTAACTCGATCGCAATCGCCCACCAAGCAGAACGCGCCCCTGCCAAGAAGGCAGGACGGAGAACACACCTGCATTAAAAACAAGGTGAGGAGAGGTCCAGAGAGGCCGCGGGTATACAGGGTGGTGGGGGGCTGTTAACCCCAGTTGCCCAGTCTTGAACATTGCCCACCTGTATTCCAGGCAGAACCCTCCCGCTGGTCACACCTGGGAACCGCAGAGAAGGATACCTGAGTCCCAACTGCTGGGTGGCGTCCCCGTGGAACTAGGTGAGCATAACAGTTGCCTCAGAGCCCATCAATAGAAAGGATCTGCACCATTAAAACTGGCAGGGGTTGTCCGATCATAGACAGCTTGCAACCATCACTTCTGCACAGGAACAGACATATTTTGGCCATGATGTGGACTGGGACAAGGCAGTCCCAGACCCAACATCCGGTTACAAACACATACTGCTGTTTTACCCAGGCAAGCCAAGGCTTTGCCTGGGAAAGAGCTAACCATATATGGCATATCTGTTCCTGAGAGAACAGGAAGAAGGCCAAAGACAAGAGGGCCAAAGGACAAGGCGAAATCGCATGGCACAGCATTTTAGAGTATATGGTACTCTAAAAGGCATTATGCAGTAAAATGCAAAAGTGCACACAAGAAACGTAAATGGCAATGTGGAGAAATATCTGCAAATAGCAGAATGTTACTTAAAACAGATGAAAAAGGGATATAAAGTACCCCCACCACACCTAACTATAAGGGGATGTGTGCGGTATAAAACAAAACAAGGAATCTCGTAATGGGGACAGAGTTCCCCTGTTACTCACTGTAGTGACACTGGTACTCTTAGTCCATAGTATCTTTCCTCCATACTCTTGGGATGTTTTCCCCCGGAAAGGGGGACGGGACAGAAGCCTGAAGGTTTATGGTCTTTTCATCGAAAAAGATCCATCGAACAGTGAAACCATCGAAGCAAATGCATGGAAAATAATTGCATCGAAATGCTATGTTTTACATTAAAAGTACATAGCCATCGAAACTTGTCCATTGAATATAGTAATGGGCAAGTTTTGATGGATATGTACTTTTAAATGTAAAATATAGCAATTTGTTGCATTTATTTTGCACTTTAAAATGTTACATGGAGCTGTCCAGTGCTTACATTTTGGCACTGGCCAGCTCCTTGTAACGTTTTAATGATTATTGTATATTGGGGAGGGGTCCCCTACACCCCACCCAACCCCCATGCAAACCCACCCTTAACCGTAACCCAACCCTAACCCTAACTCCAACCCTAACCCTGACTCTAACCCTAACCCTAAACCATCCCTAACCCTAAATATAACCCTTAATCTAACCCTTAATGTTTATTGTATATTGGGGGGGTTCCCCCCAGCCCCTCCAGCCCCCACGCACACCCTCCTTAACCCTAACCCAACCCTAACCCCAAACCTCACCCTAGCCCCAACCCAACCCTAACCCTAACCCTTAATCTAACCCTAAATCTAACCCTAAATCTAACCCTAGCTCCAACTCTAACCCCAACCCAACCCTAAATCTAACCCTACCCCTAACCCTAATCATCCATCGAAATTAACCATCGAAATGTATTCAATGAATATACTTTTCGATGGAAAAGCAATTCAATGAATACATTTCGATGGAAATGTATTCGATGAATACATTTTTTCGATGGAAAGTCCAGATACCGAGCGTGAAGCAATGAAGCATTATAGAATTTTCCAGTTTCTTACTTGCGCGGGCACACCATGTACAAACCCCATATGGCACCTCCTCCGCCCGCCGCACCCAACCGTCAGTGCCTTAGTCAAGCATATGGAGATAAAGGGACTATAGACTAAGAGTTCCAGTGCCACTCGATGAGTAACCTATCCATACTTCTATGCCCTGTCCCCTTTCCTCCATACTCTTGGGAGATTATAAAGCACCCATGACAAAGAAAAAGGCGACTGGAAGTTTGTTTGCAAAAAGAATGTTCAAACTGGCATGTCTAAAAGCTGCATTGCTTTGCGAGGTCTGGTCTAGCGAATAGTGCTTGTAGGAGTGTGGGTTTACCCAAGTTGCATTTATACATGTATCTAGGATCGGTATGTGTTAATGGGAAGCTGTAGAAGCTGCTTTCTCTCTCACCAGATGAGTTTGTAGCCCTATCATTACAGTTTTATCTGCAATCCGTATGCCTCCAAACTAGTGAGATCATCCAAAGTGCTATGGATGCCTTGGATGCTGCACCACTGGGCACTGATCTACCATAAGTTATGAATAGGTGTGTTCCTCTGAACACAACCTTTGTTCTGTTCAAGAAAAATGTTAATACCCTGTTTCAGCCTCTGTGGTGTGGCACAGAAAGAAAACAGATAGTGCTAGTTCCTTGTTAATGTGAAAACTGCAAATGACTTTTATTTAGAAACCAGACTTTAGGCCTCATTACGAATTTGGTAGTAATTTAGCGGTAGATCCGCCTCATTACTGCTAAACTTGATTACCATTACCGCCACCTGGTGCTGCGGATTTACACCTGGGATTACAAGTGGTGGTTGGGCAGAGTAAGTTCTCATTTTTAGAGTCTATGGGACTCCATGTGGATTTTTGGTAATACTGCTGATTTTGGCACTAAAGTGCAGCAGTAACGAAATTACTGCCGCTTTTACCCACACATAGGCCCTTTGATTTTAGGACAACCTTGTCCTTTTGGAAGATGATGTAAAGGTCCTTCACACCATAAGGCCTGCATTTCTGAGATTCTCAGTGCAGTTACAGCGGCCATAAATGCTGTTTTCAGGGTTACCCTTTTCAAGTGTTTTGAGAACACTGGCTCAAAGGGCTTGTGCATGAGTGCCGTTAAAACAACATTAAGATCCCATGGGCTATGTTCCCTTCCTTTCTCCTGGTGGGGTAGAGCCTCAGAAGTCCATTAAAATGCCATTTCACTATAGGTTTAGCCATGCACACCACCTTATCGTCTTTAAATATATTCTGGGGAGTCCACGGATACTTGTGATTCTGCCGATCTGTAATGATGGAGATCACTTCATCCTGCGTAGCCCCTCTAAGGTCTTTCTAACTCCTTAGGCATAAGCGAACAAATTACTTACCCCTGGTAATGTTCTTTCAACTGGATGTTCCTCCCATGTATTACTCATCTTGGAAATACTCCGATATCCTGCTCTCTCTGGAGGGCTGAAGAAGTGACTAGACCTCTAGTTGAGCGGGCCTTTCGACCTTCAGGAACCTCTTTCCTAGCCAATTTGTAACATTCAGATATACATAGTATAATCCAGCGACAGCATTTGTTTAGTAACTACCTGTCCCATTCTGTGGCCCGTGGAATCAAAAAAATGTTGGTCGTAAAATCTTATCTTAGAAACCCTGTTAATATAGAAGCTCAAGGCTCTTCTAGGGTCAAGTCTGCTTAACCTCTCCTCCTCTTTAGATGGATCAGAAGGATGGTAGAAAGCCAGTAAAACACTGTTTTGCATCAAATTAAATTCTCACACTAATTTTGGCAGAAAAGAAGGGTGAACCCTCAAAACTACCTTGTCTTTATGAAGACAGTGAATGGTGGTTTAGAAGATAAGGCCTAAAGCTTGCTGACTCTGCGAGCAGAGGTAGTGGCCATCAAGAATACTGTTTTCAATGACAACATCCTAAGAGGACATGAATGTAATGGTTTGTATGGGGAACCCATCAGGAAGCTTAAAACCAGGTTGAGATCCCAGACTGGAACAATGGATGGAACCCGCGGGAAGATGTTGGGTCAATCCTTTTAAAAACTGTATGACAATAGGAAACTTGTTCAGGAGGGGGCTTGGAAATGGTAAGCGCAGCCAGATAGCCCTTGGCCCGTAGCAGCCTGTAGCCCCTGATGGGTTAGATGTGGTAGAAAAGACAAAACCGATGGTGTGTCACAAGAAAATGGATCAATTCCTTTATCTCTACACCAACTGCAAAATATGTTCCAGTGGCAGCTTTATAGAGATTTAGTTGCTGGCCTTCTGGCCAAAAGCAACACCTCCACCACGTCTTCCGGATGGTCCCAATCTTTGTACTGCAACCTCTCAGAAACCATGCATGGAGATTGAGGGTCCTGATCTCTGAATGAAGAATGCAACCTCCATCTTGCGAGAGGATATACTCCCTTTGTGGAAGATGCATTGGAGGGCATATGGACATTTCCAGAAGTTCTGTGTACCACGTCCTCCTGGCCCAGTGCGGGGCCATCAGGATTATGGATTTCCGAAACTTCTTCAGCCTCCTGAGAACATGAGGAATGACGGGGATTGGTGGAAACGTGTATAGGAGTGGAAATTCCCAGTCCACTACGAACACGTCCCCTAGAGCTCCTCTCTGAGGAAAATCCCTTGAGCAGAACAGGTCGCATTTCCTGTCGACACTGGACGCAAACAGATCTACTTGAGGTGTTCCCCAAAGGGCGAAGATCTCTTGAAGGACTTCTTGAGCCAACTCCTGCTCGTGGGAAACTGTGCTCTGCCTGCTCAGAGCATCTGCCGCCGTGTTTTCCTCTCCAGCCAGATGAACTGCAGACAGAGAAATTCCTTCTTGCAGTGCCCAAAACCAGAGCTGCGTTGCCTCCCTGCAAAGGGGCAGCGACCCTACACCCCCTCGCTTGTTGAGGTAATGCATGGTCACTGTGTTGTCTGTCATTATCAGGACATTCTTTCCACGTTTAGAGGGCAGAAAGGTCATCAGCGCTAGTCTGATTGCCCTCAGCTCAAAAAGTTTGATGTGCAGTTTGGACTCCGACAGAGACCAGTGCCCGCTGATCATCAGACCTTTGGTGTGACCCCTCGCAACCTGAGAGGGAGGCGTCTGTAACCACCATCATCTCCAGCCATGATTGCCAAAAGGGTTCCCCCCTTTAACACATTCTCCTTGACGGCCCACCCCAGGAGATCCTGTGCTACTCCACTCGGGATCCGTACCAGATCCATCCTCCTGCTGGAGAATTGTGACCACTGAGTCCTGAGGGCCCACAGAAGGAACCTCATTCTCAGGTGGGCCTCTGGCACCAGAAAGATGCAGGCCGAGCAACCTCAGAAAATCGAAGGCCGGAAGACTTGGGACACTCTGAAATTTGTTTACCATCTGGTGTTAAGACGGATTTCTGAACTCTGTCCTGGTGGCGCAGAAGTTCAGAAGGCCAACCTAATTACTTGGAACAGGGTAACCTCTGGACAAGCCAGACCAATCAAGGTAGCGATCGCGGCGGTCAAGACTAGGTCTCAAGAGGGGTGAGGGTGACTGAAAGCCCGCAATGAGCACACAAAGCAAGAGCGCTTACAAACTACTCCAAACAGTTGTTATATCAAAAATAGATACACATTTATTTTAAGGCCTTTAAAATAATGACCGTAGCGAGAAAATCACAATATCACAATATTAAACCAACACATACCATATCAACACAATATATATACAAATACACCAGTCTTAAGCATTAGAGGCACGAAATGTGTAGTCCACCTGCCAGGGAAGGAAAACAGGCAGTGCGATAACGCTTTAGACTCAGTTCGCCTTCAGAGGCACCTAACTAGATGGAAGTCCAAGCCCTGCGAAGAGTGGAGCCTTGTGCTCAAAGTACCTGCCACGCCGGTGCCAACGGGCAAAAGGAGAAGCTCTTCGGAGGAAGTCAGGCAGTTCGGGTTAGTGCACAGCAGAAGGAGAACAGGTTCCGCAACTCAAGCGCAGCCTCCACAGCGGGCAGAAGCAGAGCGCGAGTACGGCCAAAAGGGTGCTGTTTTTACACAGCAGGGAAAAGCAATGGGATACTGCAGGAGGGCGACCAGATCCTAGCTAAACTACTCACCGGTCCCCGAAGCAAGCAGACCCAGGCTTCTCCACGTTAGTTTCAGCAGCTGGCAGGTTCAGAAGAGCAGGGAACGCCTCGTAGTCATGTAGAGCAAAAAGACGTCCCAATCGACGAAACCAGCACAGTTTGTTGCCGCAGCAGGACAACGGAGCGGCCGTGTGTATTCGAGCCAAATGTACACTCCTCCCTTCAGACTTGGGAACGCCAAGTGTACGAAGCGTGGGAGAGTGACAAGGACTCGAAATACAACACAACCTGGCGGCGGTTACAGAGCAGGACTCCCTTGTAAGCTGGTCAGTCAACTGGATGGCCCAGAGACACTTCCGAAGGCTTACTTGGCAGGAGTTGATGAAGTCGCCGGGAATAGCTGTTCCTGCTATTCCAAAGGTCGAAGCACCAGTACAGGCCTTCTGGTTCGATCCAAGGAGGAAAGGGTTTCACAGGACGACAGCAGTGCAAAGGAGGATTCCTTCAGCGGGTCACCAGCGATTCCTCGGTCCAGCCTCGTGGTTGCAGGATACTTGGCTCCTGTATTCCTTCGTTCGTGAGAACTCAGGAGATCGACATGGTAGTGGTGTTTCCAGCTCCCTCTTATCCACGGTTCCCTTCGTGCCAAAACGGAGGGGAGCCAATGGGAGATCCGCTCATCAACACACATACCATACGTGGACCAATCACGGACCACGGTGGTCCCAGGCATTCACACCACCCTAGACTCTCTGGCACCCAGGATGTGTATTGGGACCAGACATCCCAGCCCACACCCTGGAGGCACACAAACGACATGTAGAAGCCCGCGAAAGCAACCACGTTTCGCGGGAAAGTACATGCCCAAATAAGGAAGGCCCCGGGTCGCTCGACCTGGGGAAGGTGAAGGGAGCAAGACGGTCAGTGGACAGGACAAAGGAGCCTCGTGGTCTGGCCATTTTGGGAGCCAGGCCACCATTGTGGGTTCAGTGCGAAAAATGTGCTCAGAACGCCAAAAGGAGCTCAAAATAAACAAAACGATCGCTGCCACCATTCGAGTCCCTGAATGACTTGCACCGATCAAATACCATCCTAAAAGAGTATCTAGGGCCTGTAGAAGGCTAGAGACCCAAGAGAGCTGTAACTTAGCTTACAGTGCCCTCTTGTGTCATGTTGCACTAAAGCCGCAACATGATAGAAGAAACTACGGGAAACAGCGTTCCCCGGTACTGACTGTCTTAAGGGCATGTCAGTTTCCCCGTAAGAAAGGAGCGAAAGCCCAGAGGAGTGCGGCAGAAGGCTGCACTTCTCTGGCAAAGTCAAGAACAAGGTGAAAACAACAGCAAAGTTTAGGGGTTGCCACATGGAAGGAAAATTCCCTACAATTATGAAATCTTTCCTAACACTCGCCCCTCCCAGACTATGGACAGGGGGAACTAATCCACCCCTGGATTAGTCTCTTGTTCAGGTCGGTTAAACATTCTGGACAACCCATCAGCATTGCTATGTTGGACACCTGGCCTATGCTCAATAGTGAAGTCGAAGCCTTGTAGACTTATGGACCACCTAAGCAACTTTGGATTCTCCCCCTTCATGTTCTTTAGCCACTTTAACGGCTTATGGTCAGTTTGCACAGTGAAGTGGGTCCCATAGAGGTAGGGCCTCAGCTTCCTTAGGGCCCACACAACAGAGAAACATTCTTTCTCTACCGTGGACCATCTGAGCTCTCTGTCCTTAAGCTGGCGACTAATAAAACCGATAGGGTGTTCCTTACCCTTCTCATCTACTTGTGATAGTACAGCTCCTATCCCAGTGTCAGAGGCGTCCGTCTGCACGATAAAAGGTCTTTGATAATCCGGGGCCCTGAGGACAGGGGCCTGGCACAAGGAGTCTTTTAAGCCATTGAAGGCCTTCTCACACTCGTCGGTCCAAGTTACCTTCTTGGGTTTCTTCGGAGTTGTGAGGGCAGTCAGAGGAGCAGCTATGGTGCCATAGTCTGCCACAAAATTGCGGTAATACCCCGTGAGTCCTAAGAAGGCTCTCACTTGGGTTTGCGTAGTGGGGGTAGGCCAGTCTTGTACTGCTTGTACCTGACTGAGTAGAGGCTGTCTCCTCCCTCCACCTACTTCATGTCCAAGGTAAACCACTGAGCCTTGTCCATTTTGGTGAGGGGCCACTCGGACACCCTCAAAAGAGCTATCTGAAGGACTGCTTGGGAACAGGTCGGGGAGAGGTTCAGACTCCTCTCCCGCAACGTCTGAAGCCAGTAGCAGTGCTGCGATTTCGACGCTTGGGCCGAAAGCCTTCAGCCTATTCGCGTGAAACACTTTTGGAGCCTGTCCAGGCCTTCCAAGGTCCACTGAATAGTTAACCTCACCCAGAGGCTCCACCACTGGGTAAGGGCCTGACCATTTGTCCTGTAAAGCTCGAGGCCTTATGGGATTCATGATCAGGACTTGCTGACCAAGTGTAAAGTTGATGAGGGAAGCTTTCTGGTCGTACCAATGTTTCACCAGCGCTTGCCCTGCCTTCAATTTATCACTAGCCAAGCCCACCAGAAGTACCATCCGTTTTCTGAGCCCTAGCACATAATCAACTACATTGGTAGTAACAGGGGGAGTGGGCATCTCCCATCCCTCCTTGACGATGGCTAAGGGTCCCCGTACGGGATGACCGAACAGAAGTTCGAAGGGGCTGAAGCCAACACCCTCCTGTGGTACCTCTCGGTAGGCAAACAGTAAGCATGAAACAAGAAGATCCCATTTTCTTCTCTGAGGCTCCTCCAGAGCCCCAATCATGCTCTTTAACGTCCTGTTAAAACGCCCCCCCAGACCATTGGTCTGGGGGTGGTATGCAGAAGAGAACCTGTAGGTGACCCTACATTCTATCCACATAGCCTGCCTATACTTCGACATAAAGTTGCTGCCATCATCCGGCACAACTTCTTTAGGGAAGCCAACCCTAGTAAACATGCCGAGTAAAGATTCTGCAACTGGCTTGGCAGTTACAGTTGTAAATGGGACGGCCTCAGGATACCTGGTTGCATGGTCGACCAGCACCAGGATAAACCTATTGCCTGAGGATGTTTGCGGGTCAAGGGGACCAACCATGTCGATCCCTACCCTTTCAAATGGTACCCCCACAACTGGCAGCGGTACCAACGGAGCTTGGATTGTCGCGCCAACCTTACCAGACAACTGGCAGGAGGCACAACTCCTGCAGTGACTTTCTACTTGCACCCCCATCTTGGGCCAGTAGAAGTGCATGGATAACCTTTGCTTGGTCCTCTTCATACCAAGGTGACCAGCAAGGGGAACTTCATGCGCCAACTGCAGGAGGAAGGGCCTAACAGCAAGGGGAACCACCAACCTCCTATGGTCTCCTTCTGTAGACTCTGTGGGCTCACTATACAGGAGTCCACCTTCCCAATAAATCCTATGCTTCCCAGGAGGTTCACCCTCAAGCTGGGAGCAGGCCTGTCTCCTTAGGCCTTCCAGAGATGGGCACTCACGTTGGCCTTTACTGAATTCGTCCCTATCAGGACCTCCTTCAACTAACAAGTCTTTTAGTTCAGGATGATCGTTGGGGTCGAATACTTCAGGCATCGCCACCTCCTCGTCAGGCCCGGGCGATTGACCAACTTCCTCCACAGCAGTGGTAGGCGAGCTCGGGGGAATATTCTCTTTCCCTCGTTTTGACTTGTAGACTCCTTTCGCCTTGGGTTTCCCCTTCGGCTGGGGCGGCGTATTGGACTTGGCCAATGCTGCCCGTGCTTGAGACCGTGTGTAGGGTCTTTCGGCAGTGTCTCCTACGAGCCCTAAAGCTCTGAGATCATTACCCAACAAGACCTTTCCCGGGACGTTTCTCTGAATGCTCACTGGAATCCTGACTGCTGTACCATTTAAAGTAAGATTTACAGGGATCACGGGAAACATACGGAGGGGGCCGTCAGCCAACTTAGTGGGCATCAGAGTAGCTCTGGCAACTTCCTCTGAGTCTACCAAGGTAGAATCCACTACAGTGCGACTGCACCCACTATCCCTAAGAGCTGGAGTATCCACTCCATTGATCAGCACACTGGCCCTCATTACGACCCTGGCGGAAATCGAAAAACGATGGCGGAAATGCAATACCGCCATCGAATAGCGCTCGGTGCGACTATGACCCGTCACCGCAAAGTACGATGCCATTAGCGACACCGTAGTGAACGCCAACGCTAACTGCACCAAGCACGCGCGCGCGCGCCATGCCAAACCGCAAACACCACCATGGTGCAACGGTACGCCAATTCCGACCCTAGCGGACATGTACCTAACGCCATCAGGCATGGCGGAATGGACCATACCGCCATGGCGAGAAGTACGGCATCGCGAATCAACCGTAAACGGCCCCACTGAGTGCCTGTACACCGCTCCCTGCCCACAAAGTACAACTCCCCGTAGGTGCAATGAAGCCACAATGCAACCATTGAAATGTACAAGTCACCCATGCATGCCAACGAACAAAAGAAACACAACAGGGGCCAATGGGAGCTGCAGGGCACTGATGGCACGAATACACAAGCCATCCCAATGGACATGACCACAGTCCCCCACCAAGAAACGCACGCAAACACAGGCACCTGTGACCAGCAATATACCGAAAACCACATCATTCAACCAGTCCACCTGGCTGACCGGCATCTGTTACACAAAACCCAATCCCCCGCCCCTGAGCATGACAACATTCAAACTGGCATATTGGCAGCCCCCATCCCTGACCTCACTGGGCTTCGTAGGCAAACGCGCACAGCACAGTACCACGCAACTAAACCCCGAAGCTGGAACCCAATGCAGATCTCCTCACAATACATCGCCCCCCAAATAGGCATATGCCACATCACTTGCAAAGAAAAACGCTACACGGGCCAAATCAGAATAGACATTTATGCACATCAAAATCACCAAGCACATACAGCCATCAGGCCATGAAATCCAAAACACCAACCACCATTGTGGGCTGCTTCCGCAAGAAACGACCAGCCACTACCTGTGTGTCGCCCTGTTCCCCCATGGTACACAGAGCCACATTCACGTACGAAAAGGCAACATGGAAGCGCACACAACCGCAGGGCCGTCCCAATGGGGAGGCACTAGTCCAGCTGAAAGGCCGAAATGTTGCTCCGAGCCACCAGTACTGCGTAAGGGCATGTGGGCCATTGGCGATCGTCCCATAAGATCGTAATGCTGCTCCACTGATTAACACGAAGCAGCAGGTGTCGGGAGTAAAATCCATCTGCAGGAGTGGCATACAGATGGCAGTGGCAAAAGGGGAGGAGATACCTGTCAACAAAAAGAAAAGAAAAAGAACAGAATGGCCATCAGAACTACATACCAACAACTCACTTCAATGATCACACGAAATCCACAGCCATATGCATGCTAGCCCACTCCAAAGGAACATCACCACCCCAAAACCACTTGCGACTCACAACCATCTATATCGAGGTGCAAACACCATCACAAACGAGTGTCTGAGGGCGCCTCGAGACAGGGAGGGCTCAACAAGGCCAGATGGACGATGGTCCCACTATGGCAGCCCTGCATCACATAGCGTAGGGGAGGCGGATAGATCCCAAGAAGCCCTGTACATGGCAAACTCTGTACCAAATCACCTGCCCATGCATCCATCCATCATTCCCTCATCCCGGGATCAAAATGCCTGAATAATTACTCACATGACATTAGAAACATCCATTGAGTCTGTGCGTTATGCAGCCTGCTAAATCCACAGTGCCCCAGCCCGTAATTCCAGTGTTCTGAAGTAACATGTATTTGGGAACGGACGGCCTCATCGCCCACGTAGCTATTGCGCATCCCAAACTATTCATATCAATCATTGCTCCCTCGCCATGGGCCCTGTCTCAAGGACATAGAACAATAGAACGTTACATTTGCAGTCAGACCTGTGGGCATCTCCTCGCCGCTAGCTGGAAACCGAAAGCGCCGCCCTTCGAATTCCTCATTTGCAACATCACGTCGAAAAGGCATCTGTGGCCGTTTGAAATCACTAATTATCCCATCGAGTGCGGCTGTGTGTGAAAATGGCAACTGCCTTCACCCACGAATGGGACGCCCCGCCCGTCGTTGCAACTCGGTACAGTGATGCATGAGGGCCCACCGTTAACCGAGTACTACGTCCCACTGACCCCTCACAAGTCTGTTCGCGACTGCACAGATAGTACGTGAAACAATGGGACCACAGCAGAATGAACATATCAACCAATCTTACACGGCCATCGGGTACAAATACATGATTGCAATAGCAAGATGCCATTCCCCGAATTGCAGCGTTGTGCGCGGGACGTGCTCGGCCAAAGGGGAGAGCAGTTTGCACAGGTGGAATTAATCACCACAGGTGGAGGCCATACAGCCTGAAAACACATAAATTGCACAGCCAGTCCCCTCCCACAACCACACCGAAATGCTACCGGCAGGACTCGCGATGTTGGCCCTGGGGGACCTGATAGCACTGCAAGTGCTCCGACTCCAAGAAGTAGACGAACACCAACTACAACCAGCCGCACGGAGGAGGAGGAGGCCAAGGCAGGGCCAGCAAGGCCCACCAGCACAGCCACTACCACCACGCAGGCAGCCCGCAATTCAACGCCTCCGAGCACATCCGTTCAACCTCACTGATGAGCAGATCCACACCCTCTACCGTCTGGACCGGGACACCATAGCCGCCATTGTGGACATGACACAGGCTGACCTTGTCAGCATGATAGACAGCCCAACCGCCATCCCACCCCTACTGAAGGTGGTGTCTGTACTCCACTTCCTGGCCACAGGCACCTACCAGCACACAGTCGGACAGTTGCATGGCATTTCTCAGCCACTGTTCTCACGGACACTATTGCTAGTGCTCGATGCCCTCCTGAAGCACGCAGACGACTACATCTCTCTACCACGCTCGGAGCTGGAAATAACCAACACAAAAGTGGGATTCCATGCACTTGCCGGCATACCGGGTTGCATTGGTGCCATCGACTGCACCCATGTTGAATTGGTCGTCCCACATGCCATGGAGGCCCAGTACCGCAACCGAAAACAATTTCATTCCCTGAATGTACAGATGGTGTGTGACTCCAACAGGATCATTACACATTGTTGTGCCCGATTCCCTGGATCAACCCATGATTCTATGGTCTTGAGGAACTCGACAATACCACGCTACATGGAACGACACGCAGGGAACAGATCCTGGCTACTCGGTGAGTCTCATTACATGCATGATGATGTGGGGTATGTGAATTGTCAATGACCTGCCAGGAAGGGGGGGGGGGGGTGTGCGTACGTATCAATGGCATTCCACATCATACGTTTCTCGTCCACATACAGGTGATGCTGGATATCCACTGAAGAGATGGCTCCTCACACCAGTCCGGAACCCACGGGACCAGCATGAGGAGGACTACAACCATGCCCACTCACGTACCCGTGTAGTCATTGAACAGGCATGCGGCCTACTGAAGGGTCGTTTCCGCTGCCTCAGCAGGTCTGGCGGGGCACTCCTGTACCGCCATGAGAAGGTTGCAAAGATGGTCATGGCATGTGTCATGCTCCACAACATGTGCGTACGTAGAAATGTGCCCATGCCCCCTGACGCAGAACTGCAAGCACCTGAAGATGGTCATGATGAGGGTGGGGATGTGGCAGCACCTCATGGAGTCTGCGAGGCACCGGAGGGCCGTGACATTCGTCAGCATCTCATTGATGTATGCTTCTAGCACTCACGCCTGGTGGCTGATGCATGGACACGGGACTCGTGGCACTGCGTGTGTCTGGGACATGCACAATATGGACTGTACGCCTATGATGGCCTAGTACACAAAGATCAATGTCCACACTTCTCATTGGTTGATCGTGCACTTTTTATGGCATATGTGATATCATGTTGAACACCCTATCGACCCGCCACCCAAGTGAGCCCAACACACCCCCTCCACCCTCCTACCTCCCCCCCGAACACCAGTGTCCAAAGATGCTCATTGTCAGTGGGCTGTCGCTATTGCATGCCCCCTCTGCGGGTATCAGGGGCACCCCTGCCTGTGGAGCGCAGGTTCCTTCCAGATCTACGTTGGGGGCTGCCCTGGACGGAACTTGCAACGGATGATGTGTCTGCCTGCTCACGTCCATGCATGTCCCTAAGGGTTTGCGAGAGCTCAGTGAGCACACGGCGCACTGCGGCAAGTTCGGCACATACGTCTTTGGACGTCGCATGCAGTTCCCCCCTCAGGCTCTCGGTGCTTCTCTCCATTTGGACTCTCAGGCTATCGGTGCTACTCTCCATTTGGACTCTCAGGCTCTCGGTGCTACTCTCAATTTGTGCCCTTAGCGTCTCTGTACCTCTCTCCATTTCTGCCCTAAGTGTCTCTGTTGATGTTTCTATGTCTGCCTTGGTGCCCCCACATTCATCGGCATGGCCCTTGAGGAGTGTGGCCATTTGCTGCTGTTGGACGATTAACTTGTCGAGGGACTGTTGCCTCTGCTGGGCCATGGCCATTTGCGGGGGTGTCACAGAGGGGCTGTTGTCCTCATGTTGCCTTGCCACAGGGCTTGTGGGGGATGGCCAGTCGTCGTCTTGTGGGTGCCCCTGCGTGGTATCCTCATGTTGTACGGGAGGGGACAGACAGGGGGATTGGGACAGGTCATGGATGGATCTGACCTCGACATCCCCGTCTTCTGTGTCGGAGCATGCTGCCATCAATGGGGTGTCACCTATGGTGCTGCTGCCACCAGAGGCAGTGCCTTCTGTGGCATCCGTTGGGGGGACCTGTGGTGGTGGTGTTGTGGGCATGCTGGCTGCTGGGGTGCCTGTTGATGTTCCCTCCTCTGTGCTGCCAGCTGATTTGTGCTGCTGCCGTGTCTTGATGCGTGCAGCTGAGGTGGAGGGTCTCTGGCCGTTGGTCTTGGCCCTCTTTGCAGGTGTGCTGGTAGGGGTGTCCTGTAGCTCGTCGTTTGGATCGGACCCTGTGGTGGAGTAAAGGAGGGCGAGGGTTATTGATGGGTCAGTGGGAATTGGAATGGCATTGTATCACATGCATTGGGGTGGTGCCTGAGGGTGATTTGGGTCGGGGTCTTGGGGGTGGTTTCATTTGTGTGTGGAGTGAGGGTGCAGTTGTTTGGCAGCCTGCAGTTAGGGTGTGCCTGCTGCACGTGTAGTGCGTGTTTTAGGGGTTTTTAATTAATTATGTATTTATTGTGGGTTTTAACGTGCGCTATCAGGCCGATGTGTGTGGACGTTCTCCTGGACATGTGTTTCTGTTGCACTATGGGGACACATGGTACTTCACATGAATGGACTTTGTGGATTTGGCATTGTTTTATCTGGGCCACCTACCTGAATCTTCGGATGTCTGCACTCCTTTCTCCATCCCTCCGACTCCCTCTATGCTCTCCATTCCGATGGTGGAGGCACAGATTTCTTCCCAGGGGGTCAACTTGATGGGTGATTCAGGACCTCCCCCGGTGGCTGTGGCAATGTTGCGGTTGGCAGAGAGTATGCTGCGGACGCGTATCCGCAGGTCGTCCCATCGCTTGCGGCATTGCTGTGGGGTGCGGGGTGCGGTCCCCACCGCACTTACCCGCTGTGCCACCAGAGCCCATATGGCCTTCTTGTTTGCAAGTGCCGTCCTGGTCATTTGCGTGGAGAAGACGACGGCAGCATTCTCCTGGAGGGTCTCTGTTAGCACGGTGAGTTCCTCACGGGAGAAGTGGACCTGCCGCTTGCGGTCGCACGCTTTCTTCGCTGCTTTTCCCATTATTCTTGGTTTCGCTAGGGTGGTTGGCGGGTTGGGGTGTGTTTCGGGGTAGTGATTTTAGTGGTTGTGTGGTTTTAGTGTATTTATAGGTGTACGCCGGGATGTTTCCCGTTCCGGGCCCATGTTTTAGCTTCCGTTTCCGTATATTTCCGGCCACCGTACTTTCCGGTAGGCGCACACTGCGGTGACCGCTAAGAGGGGTGGCGGTATTGCACCTAGGGCGCCGTACGGCGGCGGTGTGGGCCGTTTTGGGGTCATTTCCGCCATCGCGGACTTTGCACTTCCGCCATGCCGTGGTGCTCGTGCCCGATGGGTCGGAATGGGCCGCACTTTGCTCCTTCGTGCAATGGCGGAAACGCTATTTACGCTGTGGCGCTCCGGTCAGTCGCTTTCCGCCAGGGTCGTAATGAGGGCCACTGTCTTTAAAGTAGTGCTTGGTATTATCCGGAATCCTAGCATAAGCCTCTGCGACTTTAGGCTCCCAGGAACCCAGGGACACTAAAACTACCTCAGCCTCTATTCCGCTGGGAAATGAGTCTGAGGAGAAGGATGCTCCTGTAATCTCTTCTTCCTCGTAGGAGGAGAAGGCCAGATTAGCGGAGTGGACCCCCAAAGGTCTAACCTTACAACGGGGATCCCCCTTCACGTGGTCAGTTGCTCCACAAGAAAAACAAGCCCCAGTGGGTCTGTTTATGTAGGAGGCTTATTGTAACCAGAGTTCTGTTTCGGAGGCTGACCTCCACTACCCTGTGAGTTCTCTTGTGTCTTACCCTTGTTTTTCTTTTTGTGGCCCTTATGGGAAGAAGATTTAGCAGATTCCCCACCCTCCATATCTTTGGACTTTTTCCCTTCCTCCTGCTTACCAGGATGAGTTTTGTCCTTATGGGACACTCGATGTGACACCCATAAGTCTGCTGCAATGGCCAGCTTCTTAGGATCTATCTCCTTCGAATCGGCCAAATGCTGCTTAAGCTCCGGGGAAGAAGAAGCAAAAATGTGTTCCAGCATGACACGATTTATCATGCCTTCGAAGGTAGAAACCTTATAACCTTCGACCCAGCCAGTTAAGTTTTTCAAGGATTCAGCGACATAAGATACCCAAGTACCACCTTCCTTTTTCTTATACTCTCGAAAACGCTTTAAATATTGGGCCGGAGTCTTCCCAAACTTTAAAATGAGAGTTTGCTTTAACATTGCGAAATCAGCTCGCTCAGCCTTCGACATTTCCATGATGGCACTACAGCCAGAATGGGGCAGTCTACTGAGCAACCACGCAATCTTATCAGCATTGTCAACTTCTTGAACTTCGCATGCATACTCAAACGCATTCAGCCAGTCCATAATGTCATTCCTTTCTTCATACACACTGAGCAGATCTTTCGGAAACCGTGGATGAGAGGAAGCCCCAGACCCATGTCCAGGACCCTTGGACCCATTTGCAAACTGAAGCTTGGCCAGTTCCAACTGGTGATCCCTGTCTTTTTGTTTTTCTGCCTGTTCGATTTTTAGTTTGGCTATGCTGAATTCAAGCTCCTGCTGCCTAAACCGCAGCTCTTGCTTCTTGAATTCAAGCATAGCCTCCCCATCAGCACTGGCAGAGGAAACATTAGACATCTCGTCCTCCCTGTCCTCGTGGTCGCGATGGATCAGTGCGGCGGCAGAACCGTCGGTTCTACCAGTGAGAGCAGCCCCACCACCTTCCGCACTGTCCTCAGAAGTTATAGCGTCAAGCTGCGCTTCTTGCCACGCCACGATTCTTTGGATCATTTCCAATTTAGTGCCTTGAGAGGAAACACCTCTCTCCGCACACATCTTCAATGTTTCTGATTTGGAAGCATTTAAAGTTAACAAGGTATTTGTTTCCATACTGTTTGATAGGAATATGGCCTTTTTAAAGTTATACTACAACAATTCACTACGTGTACTGGTTGGAATAACCTGAAATGCCTTAGTTCGAGCGCAACACTGGATACCTTCAGTCGTATCCCACCGCTGTACACCAATTTGTTAAGACGGATTTCTGAACTCTGTCCTGGTGGCGCAGAAGTTCAGAAGGCCAACCTAATTACTTGGAACAGGGTAACCTCTGGACAAGCCAGACCAATCAAGGTAGCGATCGCGGCGGTCAAGACTAGGTCTCAAGAGGGGTGAGGGTGACTGAAAGCCCGCAATGAGCACACAAAGCAAGAGCGCTTACAAACTACTCCAAACAGTTGTTATATCAAAAATAGATACACATTTATTTTAAGGCCTTTAAAATAATGACCGTAGCGAGAAAATCACAATATCACAATATTAAACCAACACATACCATATCAACACAATATATATACAAATACACCAGTCTTAAGCATTAGAGGCACGAAATGTGTAGTCCACCTGCCAGGGAAGGAAAACAGGCAGTGCGATAACGCTTTAGACTCAGTTCGCCTTCAGAGGCACCTAACTAGATGGAAGTCCAAGCCCTGCGAAGAGTGGAGCCTTGTGCTCAAAGTACCTGCCACGCCGGTGCCAACGGGCAAAAGGAGAAGCTCTTCGGAGGAAGTCAGGCAGTTCGGGTTAGTGCACAGCAGAAGGAGAACAGGTTCCGCAACTCAAGCGCAGCCTCCACAGCGGGCAGAAGCAGAGCGCGAGTACGGCCAAAAGGGTGCTGTTTTTACACAGCAGGGAAAAGCAATGGGATACTGCAGGAGGGCGACCAGATCCTAGCTAAACTACTCACCGGTCCCCGAAGCAAGCAGACCCAGACTTCTCCACGTTAGTTTCAGCAGCTGGCAGGTTCAGAAGAGCAGGGAACGCCTCGTAGTCATGTAGAGCAAAAAGACGTCCCAATCGACGAAACCAGCACAGTTTGTTGCCGCAGCAGGACAACGGAGCGGCCGTGTGTATTCGAGCCAAATGTACACTCCTCCCTTCAGACTTGGGAACGCCAAGTGTACGAAGCGTGGGAGAGTGACAAGGACTCGAAATACAACACAACCTGGCGGCGGTTACAGAGCAGGACTCCCTTGTAAGCTGGTCAGTCAACTGGATGGCCCAGAGACACTTCCGAAGGCTTACTTGGCAGGAGTTGATGAAGTCACCGGGAATAGCTGTTCCTGCTATTCCAAAGGTCGAAGCACCAGTACAGGCCTTCTGGTTCGATCCAAGGAGGAAAGGGTTTCACAGGACGACAGCAGTGCAAAGGACGATTCCTTCAGCGGGTCACCAGCGATTCCTCGGTCCAGCCTCGTGGTTGCAGGATACTTGGCTCCTGTATTCCTTCGTTCGTGAGAACTCAGGAGATCGACATGGTAGTGGTGTTTCCAGCTCCCTCTTATCCACGGTTCCCTTCGCGCCAAAACGGAGGGGAGCCAATGGGAGATCCGCTCATCAACACACATACCATACGTGGACCAATCACGGACCACGGTGGTCCCAGGCATTCACACCACCCTAGACTCTCTGGCACCCAGGATGTGTATTGGGACCAGACATCCCAGCCCACACCCTGGAGGCACACAAACGACATGTAGAAGCCCGCGAAAGCAACCACGTTTCGCGGGAAAGTACATGCCCAAATAAGGAAGGCCCCGGGTCGCTCGACCTGGGGAAGGTGAAGGGAGCAAGACGGTCAGTGGACAGGACAAAGGAGCCTCGTGGTCTGGCCATTTTGGGAGCCAGGCGACCATTTTGGGTTCAGTGCGAAAAACGTGCTCAGAACGCCAAAAGGAGCTCAAAATAAACAAAACGATCGCTGCCACCATTCGAGTCCCTGAATGACTTGCACCGATCAAATACCATCCTAAAAGAGTATCTAGGGCCTGTAGAAGGCTAGAGACCCAAGAGAGCTGTAACTTAGCTTACAGTGCCCTCTTGTGTCATGTTGCACTAAAGCCGCAACATGATAGAAGAAACTACGGGAAACAGCGTTCCCCGGTACTGACTGTCTTAAGGGCATGTCAGTTTCCCCGTAAGAAAGGAGCGAAAGCCCAGAGGAGTGCGGCAGAAGGCTGCACTTCTCTGGCAAAGTCAAGAACAAGGTGAAAACAACAGCAAAGTTTAGGGGTTGCCACATGGAAGGAAAATTCCCTACAATTATGAAATCTTTCCTAACATCTGGGATATGAGGATAGCCCTTACCTCGGGTGGCGAGGCTTTCCCCAAGGAAGAGTCCAGGGCTGCTCCAATGAATTGCAGTTTTTGGGAAGGTGTCATGTGGAACTTCTTGAAGTTGAGGGAGAAGCCCAGTCTGTGGGGAGAGCCACAGGTGCTATCCAGATGTTCCAGAGCCTTCTTGGGAGATAGCGCTCTGATCAGACAATCGTCCAGGTAGGGGTAGATGTGAATCCCCCCACTGTAGATTCGCTGTCACCAGCGCCATCAATTGGTGAATACCCTCTGGGCGTAGTTCAGCCTGAATGGCAGTACTCGAAACTGAAAGTGAGAACTGGCAACGGCGAATCTCAGGTATTTTCTGTGCTTGAGATGAATCGGCACATGGAAAAAAACACCCAGAAGATCCAATGACACCATCCAATCCTGCAGCAGGAGGGCCTGGAGGATCTGCGAAAGAGTGACTATCTTGAACGTGTCCTTCCTGAGGAACTTGTTCAAGCATCTCAAGTCCAAAATGGGTCGCAACCCTTTGACCTTTTTCGGGACCAGAAAATAAGAAGAATACCAGCCTTGATTTTGTTCCGCTACAGGTACCTATTCGATTGCACCCTTCTCCAACAGTGTCTGATCTTCCTGTAGGAGGAGCAGATCTGGTACTTTCAAGGACTGGCCTCCTGGGGGACAGTTTGGTAGTCTGTTTAGAAAGGGGAGGTAGTAGCCATGGGCGACAGTTGTAAAGCACAAGGATCAGTTGTAATGTTTCACCATTTCTTCAGATGCTGGGCTAACCTGCCTCCCACTGCAGACAAATGCTTTAAATCTTCGAAGCGGTTTTGGGGCACTGGCCGGTGCGGAAGGCAAGAAAGCAGATACTGTAGCAGCTCCTCTACTCGAATGACCTCGTCTGCCCCATGGTTGTCTTCTCAGTCCTCTTTGCGTGAACTGACCTCTTGCTCTCCCAACAGGAAATAACGATTTCTCCATCCCAGATTAGAAGACGGAGGTGGTCGACTCTGTTGGGGCTGCCCAATAGCCAGTCTCAGAGATTTTGCTGCTGCCTTAGGCGACTGCAATTTCTCAAGGCTTTTGTCAGCTTTTGTTCCAAACAAATAAGACCCTTCAAAAGCATATCCAACAGCCTGGATTGCACATCAGAAGCAAGCCCTGATTTTCGTGGTCAGCGAAAAGTCTAAGCACTGTACCAGCAGCAATATAACACCTAATACAGTTCACAGTGTCCAGACCTGACTGCAAGGACTGACACACAGCATCCTTCCCGCCCTGAACAATGCTCATAAAAGCATCCCTTTCTTCACCCTCTGGCATGTGCTCCGATGCCATGGCAATTACCTCCCACAAAGTGCAGGTAAACTTTGCCAGTGCACAAGTTGCATTGGCTGCCTTCAGTGCCATACTCCCTGAAAAAAAAACTTACTTTGCAATAGCATTGAGCCTTTTATCCTCCCTGTCTGGAGGAATCGTGGGATAGGCTGCTCCCTTACAAGCAGCAGTGGCTGCTTGAATAACAAGGCTTTGGGGGCTTGAATGTTTCGAAAGAAACTCTGGCTCCACTGATGAGGGTCTGTATTTCTTAGTGACGTTCTTGTGGACTGATAGGAATGGTGTCTGGACTTTTCCAGTTCTCCAAGACCCTATTCTTGACTGCAGTATGACAAGGAAGGACTGGGTCCTTAGGTGGCCCCTTATCCAAGATATCAGTCAAGTCATCTTGTTCATACTCAACAGATGATCTACCTCAGCCCAGGTAGTCTATAAACGTTGCCTTTACTGATCTATAAGAAGCATCAGCATGGATTCTGGAATGTTGGTGTGCAGAGCAGCAGCTTAAGCCAACTGCTCCTGCTCGCTCTTGGCCTATAGATTAATACCAGATTGAATATGAATAACCTTCAAAAGAAGAGGACAGAGATGCAGACAGAGAGATTCCTTCTTGCAGTGCCCAAAACCAGAGCTGTATTGCCTCCCTGCACAGGGGCAGCGACCCTGCACCCCCTCGCTTGTTGAGGTAATGCATGGTCACTGTGTTGTCTGTCATTATCAGGACATTCTTTCCCCATTTAGAGGGCAGAAAGGTCATCAGCGCTAGTCTGATTGCCCTCAGCTCTAAAAGTTTGATGTGCAGTTTGGACTCCGACTGAGACCAGTTCCCGCTGATCATCAGACCGTTGGTGTGACCCCTCCCAACCTGAGAGGGAGGCGTCTGTAACCACCATAATCTCCAGCCATGATTGCCAAAAGGGTTCCCCCCTTTAACACATTCTCCTTGACGGCCCACCATAGGAGATCCTGTGCTACTCCACTCGGGATCCGTACCAGATCCATCATCCTGCCGGAGAATTGTGACCACTGAGTCCTGAGGGACTACAAAAGGGACCTCATTCTCAGGTGGGTCTCTGGCACCAGAAAGATGCAGGCCGAGCAACCTCAGAAAATCGAAGGCCGGAAGACTTGGGGCACTCTGAAATTTGTTTACCATCTGGGATATGTGGATAGCCCTTACCTCGGGTGGCGAGGCTTTCCCCAAGGAAGAGTCCAGGGCTGCTCCAATGAATTGCAGTTTTTGGGAAGGTGTCATGTGGAACTTCTTGAAGTTGAGGGAGAAGCCCAGTCAGTGGGGAGAGCGACAGGTGCTGTCCAGATGTTCCAGAGCCTTCTCGGGAGATAGCGTTCTGGTCAGACAATCGTTCAGGTAGGGGTAGATGTGAATCCCCCCACTGTAGATTCGCTGTCACCACCGACATCAGTTGGTGAATACCCTCTGGGCGTAGTTCAGCCCGAATGGCAGTACTCAAAACTGAAAGTGAGAACTGCCAACGGCGAATCCTAGCTTAAGCCAACTGCTCCTTCTCCCTCTTGGCCTATAGATTAATATCAGATTTAATATGAATAACCTTCAAAAGGAGAGGATAGAGCTACCAGAGAACCCTACTTCCAAGAAACCAAAACAGGCAAGTGACATGGATGAAATTCCTGGAATTAGTGATCTCTACGCCCTGCTGCTGAAAGTCTCAGAGGATGTTGGGGGAAATGAAAACCACTCTGAATGATCTTTCTTCTCAAGTTGGACACCTTGAAACCAGGATTACTAAAGTGGAGACTGAAAATGTAACTTTGGCCTCTGAGGTGGCTGGAAGTTACAGAGCATACAAGGAACTGAGCACAGAGGTTTCTGATCTGAAAAAGAAGAATTTAAGGCTGGAGGCAGAGAGGAGAATGCATAATCTGCACCTACTTGGAGTTAAAGAAGATCCTAACCTGGATAAGGACCAGGGTACAAGAGTTGAAGGGATTTTGACCAAGGTGTTGGGAAGGAAAGTGCTGAATGAAGGAGATTTGGACTATGCTTACAGAGCTGGGAAGAACATGGAAGAGGGCAAGCCCAGACAAATAATTCTGAAACTAACCAAAGTGAGTGTGAAAGAGAATATTTTGAGTCTGGCAAGGGAAAGGGGGAAGCTTTTGCTGGAAGGAACCACATTAGCCATCTATCTGGACTATACGAAGGAAATTGTGGAGCTAAGGAAGGCTTTCAAGTTGGCAAAGAACTTGGCCCACGAGAGACACATCAAAACTATTTTGGTCAAACCAGCTATATGATATGATATGATATATGGCATTTGTAACGCGCCTATACACAAGTGTTTCAAGGCGCGACGAGGCAGGGAGGGGGGAACAAGGGGAGACAGACAAACGATCCTACTAGGCCAGGTGTCATTCAGATCGCGCAAGTGCATGGGTAGGGGGGACGGGAAAAGTGCAAGGGGGAAAGGGAGAGGGGAAAGTGCAGTACAAAGTGATTAGTAAATACAAGATAAATAATAAGGGCCAGCTGGTGGCAAGTGCAGGATAAGTGCAGACTAGTGCTGGGAGGGGGGGCTGTAGGGATACAGAGACAGTCCCGTAGTGCGGGGGTTGCCAGGGAGGCAGTGCAGGGGAGAGTGGCTGGGCCAAGGGGAGAGTGGCTTGACGAGTGGCCCAGTTGCTGATTCAGTACAGTTTCAGTGATTTAGCAGAGGAGAGGGGGAGAGAAAGCAGAAGCAAAGAGGAAGGTTTTGAGGTGTTTCCGGAACCGGAGATGGTTCTCCTCCAGTTTCAGGGAGGCAGGAAGGCTGTTCCAGAGGGAGGCCCCTGCTGCGGAGAGAGATCTCCCCCCAACTCGTTGCTTGGCGAAGCGGCTGACCCTGAGGGAGTTGGAGGCGGATGAGCGAAGAGCTCGAGAAGGAAGATATTTAGGAAGAGAGAGTTGAAGGTATTTTGGCCCAAGGCCCCAGAAGGCCTTGTGGAAAATGCAGAGGGTTTTGAACTTAATCCTCGCAGCCACAGGGAGCCAGTGTAGCGATTTCAGTCCTGGAGAGATACTGTCCCTGGGCTTGAGGCCAAGGACAAGTCTCGCAGTCCTGTTCTGGATGAGTTGCAGCGGGCGGAGAGTAGAGGCAGGCAGATTTAGATAGAGGCTGTTACAGTAGTCCAGCTTCGAGAGAACCAGTGCTCTGGAGACAGTGAGCTTCTGGGGGAAGGAGAGGAAAGGAAGGATACCTCTGAGGAGGTGCAGCTGGTAGTGTGACTTCTTAGAAACGTCAGAAATGTGAGGAGAGAAGGAGAGTGTGGAGTCGAAGATGACCCCGAGATTTTCTTGGAAGGAGGGGTTAAAACCACAGAGGAACCCTCTGAAGCAGAACGTTGGCTAAGGGCAGAAAGGATCAGGAATGTTACCAAATAAATACAGCTCTGTTTGTTTTTTTACTTTATTTCAATATTCATTTTGCTTCTTTTCAATATTCTGTATTGTGTTGTTTTGATGATCTACTACTGTTTCTACTTATAGGCTTAATAAGGTACCATAAAATGTTTTCTAATGTGTTTTTTTTTAAGTCTGATTTTACTTACTGTAACCGTTTACCAACAGTATTTTTGTAAGACGACGCATGCGGGCTCGTGATAGTTCTGGTGTACTAGGTGCCCTTCTCTAATGATTTACAGAACGATGTGCGTGGGAGGGAATGGTGTTTCGTTTCGTTTTACAGTTCCACATTTACGATTAGTTTCAGGGGTGGCATGCATGTGGATTTTTTTTGCGTAATAATGGTGTTTTGGGTGCCGTCATGCTGTATATTAGGGGAACGTGACGGGCTTGTATCGATGGCGTATACGCGATTACGTCATCCGGCATTTCCGGGTTCTTTGGAATACGATGACTGGCAATGGGTGGAAGCGGAGAAAGTGATGTGTAGGTTGAGGTGGTGGGAGAGGATGCAGGAAGGGGAGGGCCAGGTTGGTAAGTTAAACGTTCAATTCATTTTAGAAATAAAACTTGAATGCATACTTTTCTGGGGTTTATGCGGTGCGGAAGATCTGTCTCTTGTTTGGTTTGGTCTCCGCTCCGTTCCTTCGTTGAGCGGCTCTGATTCAAGTCAGCGTTAAAAATATGTGCATGCAGGCTATTTGCTTCAGAGTGAAACAGTCTCTTGGTGCTTGGAATAACTGGGAAACTGGGAACTGGTGGCGTAGAATTGCAGGTGGAACAAGGCTTTACCTTCACACATGGTGTACTTTTATTGAGGATGCTGCCTACATTTGGCTACCTCTCACTGCACGGGTGGGGGGATGTAATGTTCATTATACGCCGTTGTGCACACAATGCCCCCTTATAGGGCTGCTCTCCTGGTGGTGTGTTTACGTCTGCGCACATGCATTTCATTTCCTCTCGTGCAATAATTAGTCATTTCCCGGATAATGATTTTCTCGTTGTTTGAGCTTTTTGTGACTTAAATGTTATAGTCATTTGATCTATTCATAGATGTACATAGTCAAAACTGGGAGAAAAAGCTGAACGTGCAATCAGAACCGTGTTGTATAATATGATTTTAATGGAGGTTTTTTTTGTTGATGAAAGACTTAACATGTGTGATTTGAATTTTATTAAAGGTTTGTTTTGTATACAACAAACTGGGTTATACATGAAGGGAACTTGAAAGTCCTGTAGTAAGAAGTTTTGCAGTGCCTTGAATTGCTAGTGCGCTGTATTTCCTGTTGTGAACCTGTTTTTATTTTAGTTTTGAGTGTTTGCATCGTTGTATTGCACTGGCATCTGTTGTGTTGGCTTGGAGCTTTGTGAAGCGTTTTACATCCAGTGCCAATCTGTTTCGCACTCGTAGAGATTTACTTAACTATGTTTGTACTGTATTTGGTCCTATCTTAGCCGAATAAGGATATCTTTCAGGGGAATTTATGAACTAATAAAAGCGAGGAGGCTGAATGACAATATTGGTTAGTTGATGGGGATGGGAAAGCAACAAATAGGTGAAGGTATGGCAATTGATTACTGCAAATGATTTCCATGCACAAAATGAAAGAAGGTGGTATTTACTTTTGTCTGTTCGGACCAGCCGGTAGTTTGGAGAGACTGAGGAATAAATTGGTAACAAGGCTGATGCATATTCAGTGAAACGGATCAGGGGGGAATAGCTGCATAAGGGATGAACACATCGGGATCAGAATTGGTCTGACATTTTAAAACACATATGGAAGAATGTAGGTTAATGTTTGGGTTGAATCACAATGGGCCTCATTACGAGTCAGCCGGTCTGGAAATAACGGTGGCGGTAAACCCGCCGCCACCGTTGTTTCCGGACCGGCTGATCTCGAATTCTGCAGGTGGGAGGTGTCACTCCCGCCAGGTCTGACCTGGCGGGTTTAACACCACCCGTCTGCAGGCGGACGTGGAAACACCGCCACCATTACAGCATGGTGCCGGTGTTACCACTTCCCCATTCCCATGGAGCCCTATAGGACTCAATGGGAAAGGGGATTTACCGAATTCCGCCTCCGGAATTACCGGGTCACCGGGGTTGTAATCCCCCGGTGATTCCGGGAATCACGGAGGCGGAATGGTAATACGAGTCCGTTGGTAACCTGCCGGTTTTTCCGGCTCGGTTACCGCCGGACTCGTAATGAGGCCCAATGTCATTATGGGACGACTTGTGCCATGTGGAGGAAAGTAATTAAAGTGAATAGTTTGATTTGAAGTGATTTGATGTGGGTCCTGCAAAATAGGGTGAATAAGGTTTTGAACCATAATATTGGACTATTTCTTAATAGGTATCTTGAAGATGGGAATTTTTAAGAGGGAGGGGGGTGCTGTTTCTTTCTACCTTACTGTGGAAGGGAAATTCCAGAGGATTGGGTTGAATAAATCCAAGGGTTTGTGTGTTTTTTCACTTAGGTTAGTGTTTTTTTTGTTTTTTGTTGTAAGGTTCAGTGTGTTTATAAGTTACATCACAGGGGATTCTATGGACAAAAACAACATGGCAGCAACGCAAAAGGTGTTTGAGGATAATTTCTTGGAATGTAAACGGCGAATTGTGTGAGTAAGAGGAAAATGGTCTTGAAGAAACTAAATGAATTAGGGGCTGATATAGCCCTTCTTCAAGAAACTCATTTTTTGGAGGAGGAAGCAGATAAGTGGAAGAGAGAATGGGTTGGCAATGTATTCTGTTCTTCCTTTACGTCTAGTACCAGAGGGGTTTGCACCTTAATCAGGAAGAATCTGCCTATCTCCAAAATGGGTTGCGAAGGGGACAAGGAGGGTAGAATTGTATGTGTCAATCTAACGTTGCAAAATGTTGAATATTGTATATGTAATATGGGTTCATAGTGACTGTTTCGACAGTCACAGTTTCGAATGACAAAAGTTCTGACACAAAAGTGTCGGGGAAAAAAGTTTTGAATTATTATTTTTTTTTTTTATGGGAGCACCCCTCCCAAACCCCCGTTTTTTTTTTAAACACTTATTTTACTATACAAACTTAAAATAAACCCTTTAATGTAAAAAAAAACACATTTGAAACTTTTGTTTTCAAAACTTTTTTTCTGAACTATTGTTTCGAAGCTTTGACTGGACACCGTAATATGTATGCTCCCAATGGAGGAGATTGTGCATTTTTTCTGAAACTCGCCCAGTTTTTACAAAAGATAGATGAAAGGAACGTCATTGTGGGGGGGTGATTTTAATAGCTTACTTGACCCTCTGTTGGATAAGAGTGGGGGGAACATCCACAATGACAGAATATCTAAGAGAAAAGCCTTGAACAGGCTAATGACAGAGGGGAATTTCTAAGATGTTTGAAGAATACAGAATCCCCATCTCAGAGTGTACACCTTTTTCTCAGCAAGACATAAAAGTTACTCTCGGATTGATCTATTCTTGACATCAGGTTTATGCACTCAATGGGCCTCATTACGAGGTAGGAGTTAAGGGAAAAACGATGCCGGTAAAGGATTACCGGCATCGCTTACCGCTCCGCACCATTATGACCCGCCAATCCGCTATTAGCGGCACCGTAAATAACGGGACCTCTAATAGCGGCATTGGCACGGGCACACGACCCTTCATGCCAGCAATAGCGGCATGGCGTAAACAGGAGCGGAACACAAGTCAGGCGGACATGCAAATAACGGCCTACTGAAGCCCGAAAAGTACCTTACCGGCATGGAGTAAATACCGCCATCGTGAACCACCCGTAAACGGCCATGTGCAGTGTTCCCAACTGCCACAGGTGCACACAATCAGCACAGGTGGAGGCAATGTAGACTGGGCCAGCACAAAAGGAGCACACCCCACCCCTTCCCACATCCAGTAACACACCAAAATGATACCAATACTAGTAGCTATATTGGGGCTGGAGGACATGATTGCAGAGGAACTCCAACAACAACTACAACAACAACAGGCAGCACAGAGGAGACGCAGGAGGAGAAGGAGGGTGAGGCAGGCACAGCATGCACCACCAGTGCAGGCAGTCGTACCACACAGGCAGCCCCCAATCCCTGGAATCAGAGCCAGTCCATTCAGCCTAACCCCTGAGCAGATCCACACCTCTGGACCGGGACACCATCACCACCATTGTGGACATGATACATAACGACATTGCCAGCCTCATAGACTTCCGTACCGCCATCCTCCCTCTACTGAAGGTGGCGTCTGTGCTCCACTTCCTGGCCACAGGCACCTACCAGCACACAGTAGGGCAGATGCATGGAATATCACAACCATTATTCTCACGTACGCTGAATCAAGTGCTTGATGCCCTCCTGAAGCACACAGGCGACCACATATTCCTTCCACGGACTGCCCAGGAGATCTCCAACACCAAAGTTGGCTTCCATTCACTGGCAGGCTTTCCAGGTTGCATCGGTGCCATCGACTGCACCCATGTGGAATTGTTGGTCCCACATGCCATGGAGGTAGTGTACTGCAACCGTACGTTGTATCACACCATCAACGTGCAAATGGTATGTGACTCAAACAAGATCATCACACATTGTTGTGCCCGATTTCCCGGATCAACCCATGATTCAATGGTCATGCGGAACTCCACCATACCACGCTACATGGAGCGACACGCAGGGCAACGATCCTGGCTACTTGGTGAGTTGCTTGTCATGCTTATGGCATTGTGATGTGGGGAGATGATTGGGAGGAGAGATGCATACTTCACCTGGCTGAGAAGGGGGGGGGGGGAGAGATGCATACTTCACCTGGCTGAGAAGGGGGGGGGGGAGATACATACTTCACTTGGCCGAGAAGGGGGGGTGGGGGGGAGATGCATACTTCACCTGGCTGAGAAGGGGGGGAGAGATGCATACTTCACCTGGCTGAGAAGGGGGGGAGCGATGCATACTTGACCTGGCTGAGAAGGGGGGGGGGAGATGCATACTTCGCCATGCTGAGAAGAGGGGGGGGAGATGCATACTTCACCTGGCTGAGAGGGGGGGGGAGATGCATACTTCACCTGGCTGAGAAGGGGGGGAGAGATGCATACTTCACCTGGCTGATAAGGTAGGGGAGAGATGCATACTTCACCTAGCTGAGAAGGGGGGGGGAGATGCATACTTCACGTGGCTGAGAAGGGGGGAGATGCATACTTCACCTGGCTGAGAAGGGGGGGGATGCATACTTCACTTGGCTGAGAAGGGGGGGGTGCATACTTCACCTGGCTGAGAAGGGGGGGGAGATGTATACTTAACCTGGCTGAGAAGGGGGGGAGATGCATACTTCACCTGGCTGATAAGGGGGGGAGAGATGCATACTTCACCTGGCTGAGAAGGGGGGGAGAGATGCATACTTCACCTGGCTGAGAAGGGGGGGAGAGATGCATACTTCACCTGGCTGAGAAGGGGGTGGGAGAGATGCATACTTCACCTGGCTGAGAAGGGGGTGGGGATGCATACTTCACCTGGCTGAGAGTAGCTATGAGGATGGACCATGCTCATGCCCCAAAGCAGGCCAGACTGGACCTGACACCTAAATGCAAGATGTAAGCTGCACTACTTTGAAAATGAGGCACTGCTGCAACCATTCCACAGCCATCAACATGTACACTGCACATAATCAGACCGTAGCCCCTGCCACACAATGCAGCGACATGCTGTCAGTATGGCCAATGCACATGAGCTATTTACATCAGCAAGAAGGATAGGTGTCCATAAGTGCGTTCAAAGGAGTCACATGAGGCCAAAATACATGATCCCACTCCTACCTACACCAACACAGAGGTCCAGCATACCAGCATGGCAACATCAGGCGCGGAAAGTGAGATCATCTAGAGTCTGGCATCAACAGTGACAGGATAACAGCATACAATAAACTACACATCACCTAGAACATGGGAACAATAGGCGTGGGCAACCACAGTGCATGAGTACTCATTAGGAATAGGACACCCCTGCGCCCACTAGACGATGGCACACACACCAGTCGATCAGATGGATACACACATTGTAGTTCCGTTGAGTAGCTCTATTCATGCATGGATATGAGGATGCAAACAGGAAATAAATGCATGCTATTGTGTCATTGATACAGGTCCCATTTGATGTAACCACTTACACATTAGCATTCTTGCACACATGCAGGTGATGCTGGCTATCCCTTGAAGAGGTGGCTCCTTACCCATGTCCGGAACCCACAGAACAGGCACGAAGAGGACTACAATCATGCGCATACACGTACCCGTGTGGTGATCGAGCAGACATTTGGCCTTTTGAAGGCACGGTTTCGCTGCCTCAGCAGGTCCGGTGGGGCACTCCTGTACGGGCATGAGAAGGTGGGCAAGATCATCATGGCATGTGTCATGCTACACAACATGTGCATCAAACGGAATGTGCCTCTGCCCCCTGACATTGAACTACAACCACCTGATGAGGGGGATGAGGAGGTAGGAGATGGGGCTGCACATCAGGGGGGTAGCGATGCACAGGAGGGACGTGCCGTGCGCCAGACTTTGATTAACCAATGTTTCTAACACACATGGATGCAGAGTGTGCCATGGAGGTGGGACTCAGGGCACTGGGTGTGTCAGGGACGTGGACACTGTACACTGTTCACCAATAAAGCACACGTACACAATAAGCAATGTCCGGACATGTGAATTCTCATATCACAACAGGTGTATTGAACATATAGAAAATAGAATGTGCACAGCCCTCCACCCCACACACCCTCCCTCCCTCCCCCTCAACTACCCCACACACCCTCTCCCCCTCCCCCTGCCCCCTCAACTACCCCACACACCCGCTCCCCCCTCCGCCTCCCCCTCAACTACCCCACACACCCTCTCCCCCCTCCCCCCTCAACTTCCCCACACACCCTCTCCCCCCACCCCCTCAGCTTCCCCACACATGGTGTGCACTTGCATGCACCATTAGTCTTCAAGAGTTCGGAATGGCAGGCTGCACCTACACGCCTTTTCCACTGCTAGCATCGGGTGGACCCCTTTCTGACCTGCGCACATTCCGGCCAGACCTACGCAGGGGGCTGGTCTGTCTGGAGCTGGCATTTGAGGAGGTGCCTGGTTGTTCAACCACCTCTGGGGGACGCAGTTCCTCCAAGGCTTCCACCATGCGGGTGAGGACCTGCCTCACTGCCGCCAATTCGCTGCATATGTCTCTAGATGTGGACTCAATGGCAGCTTTGAGGGACACTGCACATTCCCTGAATTCCTCTCTTGCCTGGCCACTTTCAATGATGTGCTGGGTCACCAGCCCAGTCAGCTCCTCCTGGCACTGTTGGACTACTGTGTTCCCCTCTTGCCTGTCCCGGACACTGGCGGATGTCGAAGGGGCATGCGACATGGTTGGTGCTTCATGCATGCTCCCTGTGGGGCTGAAGCTCCCTGGCCATGACTCCACAGCAGACAGCTCATGGCTGCTGGTATTGTGTATGCTGGGTGGGGAGAGGTGGGGTGACTGCAGGGGGCCTGTAGCGGTAGGTGTTCCGGGTGCCAGAGTATGTTCTTCATCATCTGACACGGCTGCCGTGGCAGCTGACTCTCCGACAGTACTGCTGGCATAGAATGTGCACAAGCCCTCCACCCCACACACCCTCCCTCCCTCCCCCTCAACTACCCCACACACCCTCTCCCCCCTCCCCCTGCCCCCTCAACTACCCCACACACCCGCTCCCCCCTCCGCCTCCCCCTCAACTACCCCACACACCCTCTCCCCCCTTCAGCCACTGGCTCCTATGTGGTGGTGGCTGGTGTGGTTGCTGTGGACCTATTGCACAATGGTGCTGTAGGTTCTTGGGGTGTGTTGGGCTTGTGATGTGGTCCTGGTGTCATTCTTCCCCTTGATGTTGAGGGCCTGTTTGCCCCATCCATGCCCCTGGGATTCTTGACTGGTGTTGCTGGCTTCTCCCTTGGGTCCTCATCATCGCTGTCAGATTGTGTGCCTGTGGGGGACCAAGAAAGGTAGAGCATTAGTGATGGGTCTACGTGCATCAGGCATGCATTGGGGTAGCTGCATTTCTATGGAATGGCAGGTATTTGCCGTTGGAGTACTGACATACGGGTTGCTTGCCTTTTGGGTGGGTCATGCAGGCATGCGTCTGGGATGGCACATGTATGGGGTGCATCATGCATGTGGATAAGATGGTGCTGTGCACTGCCTGTAGGCAGGGTTGCGCACATGTGTCTGGTGGACCCTGCTTTGCATCATTTCACTGTGAGTTTGGGGGGACATCTTCATGGTTTGCAATACAGTGGTTTATTTGTGACTCCTACCTGCATCAGCCGATGACGGGGCTCCTCGCTCCATATCCCCCACTCCCTCGATTCACTCCATTCCGATGGTGGTCGCACAAATCTTCTCCCAGCGATGCATCTTTATGGGTAAGCCGCCTCCGTCACCTGGTGCCATTCCCTCGTTACGGTTTGCTGCGAGGATGTTCCTTACACGTTGGTGCAGGTCATCCCAGCGCTTCCGGACATCTTTCACCGTGCGTGGGGTGGTTCCTACAGCACTCACTTTACGCGCTACCTCCGCCCATATCTCTTTTTTGCGCAACAGTGCTGGTCGACACATATCAGTACAAAACACTACATCCCCATTTTCAGTCAAGGTGTCCGAGAGCATGTTGAGCTCTTCTTCCGAGAAGCGTTCTTTGCGCAGGCGCACAGCTCCTTTTTTAAGTGCCTTGGGCATTCTTATATGCTGCTGAATTATATTGGGACAGGTGTGGTGTTGATGTGGATCCTGGGTGCAGAGGATGGCAATGGATTGTGTTTTTCAAGATGGCCGCCGTGCTCTTTCTCGTTCCTGTACGATGAAGCTACTTCCGGTTCTGCTTATTTACGGTCACTGCTATTAGCGGTGACCGCTATTTGCGGTCTCCGTTGATAGCGGTTACCGCTAATGCCGGAGGCTTGGATGGCGGTGTTGCTATCTGCGCTTCTCCCGATGCCGCTAAGGGCGATTTTTGGGTCTTTTACGGCATGGCGGTAAGGTCCTTACCGACATGGCGCAAAGCTTGTGCCCGCAAAGTCGTAATGGCCCTCTAATAGCGGGCTCTTTGCAACACGGACACTTTATTTGCTCCATGCCGGTAAGGACACTGGCCCTCATTACGACCCTGGCGGAAAGCGACTGACCGGAGCGCCACAGCGTAAATAGCGTTTCCGCCATTGCACGAAGGAGCAAAGTGCGGCCCATTCCGACCCATCGGGCACGAGCACCACGGCATGGCGGAAGTGCAAAGTCCGCGATGGCGGAAAAGACCCCAAAACGGCCCACACCGCCGCCGTACGGCGCCCCAGGTGCAATACCGCCACCCCTCTTAGCGGTCACCGCAGTGTGCGGCTACCGGAAAGTACGGTGGCCGGAAATATACGGAAACGGAAGTTAAAACATGGGCCCGGAACGGGAAACAACCCGGCGTACACCTATAAATACACTAAAACCACACAACCACTAAAATCACTACCCTGAAACACACCCCAACCCGTCAACCACCCTAGCGAAACCAAGAATAATGGGAAAAGCAGCGAAGAAAGCGTGCGACCGCAAGCGGCAGGTCCACTTCTCCCGTGAGGAACTCACCGTGCTAACAGAGACCCTCCAGGAGAATGCTGCCGTCGTCTTCTGCACGCAAATGACCAGGACGGCACTTGCAAACAAGAAGGCCATATGGGCTCTGGTGGCACAGCGGGTAAGTGCGGTGGGGACCGCACCCCGCACCCCACAGCAATGCCGCAAGCGATGGGACGACCTGCGGATACGCGTCCGCAGCATACTCTCTGCCAACCGCAACATTGCCACAGCCACCGGGGGAGGTCCTGAATCACCCATCAAGTTGACCCCCTGGGAAGAAATCTGTGCCTCCACCATCGGAATGGAGAGCATAGAGGGAGTCGGAGGGATGGAGAAAGGAGTGCAGACATCCGAAGATTCAGGTAGGTGGGCCAGATAAAACAATGCCAAATCCACACAGTCCATCCATGTGAAGTACCATGCGTCCACATAGTGCAACAGAAACACATGTCCAGGAGAACGTCCACACACATCGGCCTGATAGCGCACGTTAAAACCCACAATAAATACATAAATAATTAAAAACCCCTAATACACGCACTACACGTGCAGCAGGCACACCCTAACTGCAGGCTGCCAAACAACTGCACCCTCACTCCACACACAAATCAAAGCACCTCCAAGGGCCCGGCCCAAATCACCCTCAGGTACCACCCCAATGCATGTGACACAATGCAATTCCAATTCCCACAGACCCACCAATAACCCTCGCCCTCCTCTACTCCACCACAGGGTCCGATCCAAACGACGAGCTACAGGACACCCCTACCAGCACACCTGCAAAGAGGGCCAAGACCAACGGCCAGAGACCCTCCACCTCAGCTGCACGCATCAAGACACGGCAGCAGCACAAATCAGGTGGCAGCACAGAGGAGGGAACATCAACAGGCACCCCAGCAGCCAGCATGCCCACAACACCACCACCACAGGTCCCCCCAATGGATGCCACAGAAGGCACTGCCTCCGGTGGCAGCAGCACCATAGGTGACACCCCATTGATGGCAGCATGCTCCGACACAGAAAACGGGGATGCCGAAGTCAGATCCATCCATGACCTGTCCCAATCCCCCTGTCTGTCCCATCCCGTACAACATGAGGATACCACGCAGGGGCACCCACAAGACGACGACTGGCCATCCCCCACAAGCCCTGTGGCAATGCAACATGAGGACAACAGCCCCTCTGTGACACCCCCGCAAATGGCCTTGGCCCAGCAGAGGCAACAGTCCCTCGACCAGTTGATCGAACAACAGCAGCAACTGGCCACGCTCCTCAAGGACCATGCTGATGAATGTGGGGGCACTAAGGCAGACATAGAAACATCAACTGAGACACTCAGGGCACAAATCGAGAGTAGCACCGAGAGCCTGAGAGTCCAAATGGAGAGTAGCACCGAGAGCCTGAGAGTCCAAATGGAGAGAAGCACCGAGAGCCTCAGGGGGGAACTGCATGCGACGGCCAAGGACGTATGTGCCGAACTTGCCGCAGTGCGCCGTGTGCTCACTGAGCTCTCGCAAACCCTTAGGGACATGCATGGACGTGAGCAGGCAGACACATCATCCGTTGCAAGCTCCGTCCAGGGCAGCCCCCAACGTAGATCTGGAAGGAACCTGCGCTCCACAGGCAGGGGTGCCCCTGATACCCGCAGAGGGGGCTTGCAATAGCGACAGCCCACTGACAATGAGCATCTTTGGACACTGGTGTTCGGGGGGGAGGTAGGGGGGTGGAGGGGGTGTGTTGGGCTCACTTGGGTGGCGGGTCGATAGGGTGTTCAACATGACATCACATATGCCATAAAAAGTGCACGATCAACCAATGAGATGTGTGGACATTGATCTTTGTGTACTAGGCCATCATAGGCGTACAGTCCATATTGTGCATGTCCCAGACACACGCAGTGCCACGAGTCCCGTGTCCATGTATCAGCCACCAGGCGTGAGTGCTAGAAGCATACATCAATGAGATGCTGACGAATGTCACGGGCCTCCGGTGCCTCGCAGACTCCATGAGGTGCTGCCACATCCCCACCCTCATCATGACCATCATCAGGTGCTTGCAGTTCTGCGTCAGGGGGCATGGGCACATTTCTACGTACGCACATGTTGTGGAGCATGACACATGCCATGACCATCTTTGCAACCTTCTCATGGCGGTACAGGAGTGCCCCGCCAGACCTGCTGAGGCAGCGGAAACGGCCCTTCAGTAGGCCGAATGCCTGTTCTATGACTACACGGGTACGTGAGTGGGCATGGTTGTAGTCCTCCTC
Organism: Ambystoma mexicanum; assembly: GCF_040938575.1. NCBI lineage: Eukaryota > Metazoa > Chordata > Amphibia > Caudata > Ambystomatidae > Ambystoma > Ambystoma mexicanum. The sequence goes on along the minus strand of NC_090923.1, from coordinate 1,118,605,805 downwards.
ATGCTGGTCCCGTGGGTTCCGGACTGGTGTGAGGAGCCATCTCTTCAGTGGATATCCAGCATCACCTGTATGTGGACGAGAAACGTATGATGTGGAATGCCATTGATACGTACGCACACCCCCCCCACCTTCCTGCCAGGTCATTGCCAATTCACATACCCCACATCATCATGCATGTAATGAGACTCACCGAGTAGCCAGGATCTGTTCCCTGCGTGTCGCTCCATGTAGCGTGGTATTGTAGAGTTCCTCAAGACCATAGAATCATGGGTTGATCCAGGGAATCGGGCACAACAATGTGTAATGATCCTGTTGGAGTCACACACCATTTGTACATTCAGGGAATGAAATTGTTTTCGGTTGCGGTACTGGGCCTCCATGGCATGTGGGACGACCAATTCCACATGGGTGCAGTCGATGGCACCAATGCAACCCGGTATGCCGGCAAGTGCATGGAATCCCACTTTCGTGTTTGTAATTTCCTGCTCCGAGCGTGGTAGGGAGATGTAGTCGTCTGCGTGCTGCAGGAGGGCATCGAGCACTTGCAATAGTGTCCGTGAGAACAGTGGCTGAGAAATGCCATGCAACTGTCCGACTGTGTGCTGGTAGGTGCCTGTGGCCAGGAAGTGTAGTACAGACACCACCTTCAGTAGGGGTGGGATGGCGGTTGGGCTATCTATCATGCTGACAAGGTCAGCCTGTGTCATGTCCACAATGGCGGCTATGGTGTCCCGGTCCAAACGGTAGAGGGTGTGGATCTGCTCATCAGTGAGGTTGAACGGATGTGCTCGGAGGCGTGGGATTGCGGGCTGCCTGCGTGGTGGTAGTGGCTGTGCTGGTGGGCCTTGCTGGCCCTGCCTTGCCCTCCTCCTCCTCCTGCGTCTCCTCCGTGCGGCCGGTTGTAGTTGGTGTTCGTCTTCCTCTTGGAGTTGGAGCACTTGCAGTGCTATCAGGTCCCCCAGGGCCAACATCGCGAGTCCTGCCGGTAGCATTTCGGTGTGGTTGTGGGAGGAGACTGGCTGTGCAATTCATGTGTTTTCAGGCTGTATGGCCTCCACCTGTGGTGATTCATTCCACCTGTGCAAACTGCTCTCCCCTTTGGCCGAGCACGTCACGCGCACAACGCTGCAATTCGGGGAATGGTATCTTGCTATTGCTATCATGTATTTGTACCCGATGGGCGTGTTGGATTGGTTGTTATGTTCATTCGGCTATGGTCCCATTGTTTCCCATTCTATCTGTGCAGTCGCGAACAGACTTGTGAAGGGTCAGTGGAACGTAGTACTCGAGTAACGGTGGGCCCTCATGCATCACTGTACCGAGTTGCAACGACGGGCGGGGCGTCCCATTCGTGGGTGAAGGCAGTTGCCATTTTCACACACAGCCGCACTCGATGGAATAATTAGTGATTTCAAACGGCCACAGATGCCTTTTCGACGTGATGTTGCAAATGAGGAATTCGGAGGGCGGCGCTTTCGGTTATCAGCTGGCGGCGAGGAGATGCCCACAGGTCTGACTGCAAATATAACGTTCTATTGTTCAATGTCCTTGAGACAGGGCCCATGGCGAGGGAGCAATGACTGATATGAATAGTTTGGGATGCGCATTAGCTACGTGGCCGATGAGGCCGGCCGTTCCCAAATACATGTTACTTCACAACACTTGAATTACGGGCTGGGGCACTGTGGATTTTGCAGGCTGCATAACGCACAGAATCAATGGATGTTTCTAATGTCATGTGAGTAAATATTCAGGCGTTTTGATACCGGGATGAGGGAATGATGAATGGATGCATGGGCAGGTGATTTGATACAGAGTTTGCCATGTACAGGGCTTCTTGGGATCTATCCGCCTCCCCTACGCTATGTGATGCAGGCCTGCCATAGTGGGACCATCGTCTATCTGGCCTTGTTGAGCCCTCGCTGTCTCGAGGCGCCCTCAGACACTTGTGTCCATGCACGTTGACATTCCCATCTGATGGATTCTGTTTTGACAGACGCATGCACAGGTACACTCGTTTGTGATGGTGTTTGCACCTCGATATAGATGGTTATGAGTCGCAAGTGGTTTTGGGGTGGTGTTGATCCTTTTGAGTGGGCTAGCATGCATATGGCTGTGGATTTCGTGTGATCATCGAAGTGAGTTGTTCGAATGTAGTTCTGATGGCCATTCTGTTCTTTTTCTTTTCTTTTGGTTGACAGGTATCTCCTCCCCTTTTGCCACTGCCATCTGTATGCCACTCCTGCAGATGGATTTTACTCCCGACACCTGCTGCTTCGTGTTAATCGGTGGAGCAGCATTACGATCTTATGGGACGATCGCCAATGGCCCACATGCCCTTACGCAGTACTGGTGTCTCGGAGCAACATTTCGGCCTTTCAGCTGGACTAGTGCCTCCCCATTGGGACAGCCCTGCGGTTCTGTGCGCTTCCATGTTGCCTTTTCGTACGTGAATGTGGCTCTGTGTACCATGGGGGTACAGGGCGACACACAAGTAGTGGCTGGTCATTTCTTGCGGATGCAGCCCACAATGGTGATTGGTGTTTTGGAGTTCATGGCCTGATGGCTGTATGGGCTTGGTGTCTTTGATGTGCATAAATTGCTATTCTGATTTGGCCCGTGTAGCGTTTTTCTTTGCAAGTGATGTGGCATATGCCTATTTGGGGGGCGATGTATTGTGAGGAGATCTGCATTGGGTTCCAGCTTCGGGGTTTAGTTGCGTGGTACTGTACTGGGCGCGTTTGCCTACTAGGCCCGTGAGGTCAGGGATGGGGGCTGCCTATATGACAGTTTGAATGTTGTCATGCTCAGGGGCGGGGGATTGGGTTTTGTGTAACAGATGCCGGTCAGCCAGGTGGACTGGTGGAATGATGTGATTTTCGGAATGTTGCTGGGCACAGGTGCCTGTGTTTGCGTGCGTTTCTTGGTGGGGGACTGTGGTCATGTCCATTGGGATGGCTTCTGTATTCGTGCCATCTGTGACCTGCAGCTCCCATTGGCCCCTCTTGTGTTGCTTTTGTTCGTTGGCATGCATGGGTGCTTTGTACATTTCAATGGTTGCATTGTGACTTCATTGCACCTACCGGGAGTTGTACTTTGTGGGCAGGGAGCGGTGTACAGGCACTCAGTGGGGCCGTTTACGGTTGATTCGCGATGCCGTACTTCTCGCCATGGCGGAATGGTACATTCCGCCATGCCTGATGGCGTTAGGTACATGTCCGCTAGGGTCGGAATTGGCGTACCGTTGCACCATGGTGGTGTTTGCGGTTTGGCATGGCGCGCGCGCGCGTGCTTGGTGCAGTTAGCGTTGGCGTTCACTACGGTGTCGCTAATGGCTTCGTACTTTGCGGTGACGGGTCATAGTCGCACCGAGCGCTATTCGATGGCGGTATTGCATTTCCGCCATCGTTTTTCGATTTCCGCCAGGGTCGTAATGAGGGCCACTGACTTACCTCCAAACTCGTAATGAGGCCCAAAGTCTCCGCAGAGCAGATATCAAGAGCATTACAATCTCAGACCATGCTCCTATTTCATTGGATCTGAAAATGACCTACCCAATACCTAAAACCAGTACTTGGAGCATGAATGTGACTCTTCTTGAAGACAATGACATCGTTGATAAGATAGTGAGAGAAGCCAAGTTGTTTGTAGCAGAGAACTGGACAGGAGAAGTGAAGGCCCAAACTGTTTGGGAGGCTTTCAAAGCATATTTAAGGGGAATGTTAATAGGTCTCTCAAGCCAAAAGAAGAAAACCAAAAACTTAGAGACTCAAAAACTGAATGATGTAATAGAGGCCCTGGAAAGTCAAAACATGCAATTGTATTCAGAATCTATCGTAGAAGTACTAAAGAGAAAGAAAGTAAAGTTAGAAGATCTACTTTCAACAAGGGTGGAGAGTCTATTATTCAAAACTAGATGCAAATTCTATGAAAAAGGTGAAAAATGTGACAGGCTCCTGGCACATCGCCTACGTGTATTAGAATGGGAAAAGGCAGTCTGCGCAATTGAAAATGAAGATGGGAATGTGTCATGTGACCCCATTCAAATTAATACAATATTCAGGGAATATTACTCAAAGTTGTATTCCTCTGAAAACCATGTAACAAAGCAGGATCTGATGTTTTATGTGAATGATTGTAATTCCCAAAAGCTTGACTCGAAATACAGAGATGAACTTGAAAAAGATATTAGCGTGGAGGAACTTAAAAGGACTGTGATTATGCTAAATTCAGGAAAAAGTCCAGGTCCGGATGGCCTTCCGGCCGAATTGTACAAAAGTCTTCCAGATGAGCTGTACAATCTGATGTTGGCTATGTTACCGGATTCTCTTAAGATAGGACAACTACCAGAAACAACAAGGAATGCCTCAATCTCAACCTTTCTGAAGGAAGGGAAATCGCTGGTTTTAACGAGCAGTTATAGACCGATTAGTATGATTGATACAGACAATAAAATCTTTGCTAAATAATTGGCGTTGAGAATGGAACGAGCTTTACCAACAATTATAGATCAAAGTCAAGCAGGCTTTGTGAAAGGAAGGCATGTTTCCGACAACATGCAAAGGTTGCTGTTAACTTTGTGAGAAAGTAAAGAACTGGAAAGAAAGGTGGTGGTGATGTCGTTGGATGTGGAGAAAGCCTATGACAGGATAGAGTGGGAATATCTTTTGACAGCCCTAGATGGTTTTGGAAATAATTGTATAAACTGGATAAGGCTCTTATACACCTCGCCTACAGCCTGTGTAAAGTCGAATGGATATGTCTCTGAGAAGTTTAATCTGGAGAGGGGAACGAGACAGGGCTGCCCGCTCTCTCCACTTGCGATGGAACTGCTTGCCATCCGAATTAGAGAAGATGTGGAGGTCGAAGGAGTACAGTTTGGAGAAGCCTGCCAGAAAGTTTGCCTTTACACTGATCATATTCTGCTGGTTTTGCAAAACATCAAAAGCTCTGTTCCAGCTTTGGTGAATCAAATTGAAGCCTTTCATAAAGTCTCAGGTTACAAAATCAACTGGATGAAATCCGAGGCAATGCAGGCGTCGAGTTCCTGTTCATCCACGAGTTTGAATACCTATGGTTTTCATTGGTGTCCTGATAGGATGCAATATTTATGGCATTTGGTTGACAAATGATGTGTCAAGAATGATGGAGATTAACCTTGACTGTATTATACAAAATCTGGAGTCAGATCTGAAGAGATAGAATGAACTGAAATTGAGCCTCTGGGGCAGGGTGCACGCTCTCAAAATGATATTGACTCCTAGAATAAATTATGTGTTGAACATGATTCCACTATTGGTCAGACAAGGCTTCTTTAAGAGAATTGAGAGTTTGATTCAGATATTTCTATTGGAAGGGAAACAGCCGCGATTGAAATTGTGGAAACTGCAATTGTCTCAGGGAAGAGGTGGTCTGGGTGTCCCGTACTTTGATAATTATCTTTTAGCATTTGGTGCAAGACACCTAGTTCCATTCATCGAGAACTCCAATGATGTTTGGACTCAGGCGGAGACGCGTACATACTCCCCTCTCTCTCCGAGAGCTGTTCTTACCTCAATAGATGCGGCAGCCTGCAAATCTTTTCCACCAACTACTTTTTTCAAACATGTTGGAGAGCACTCATGAAGAAGAGCAAACAGGATGTTGTGGGGAATTCCATCACCTCAATTTGGCTGAATCCTGACATTAAGGTGAACGGGAAAGTACTTCTTTGGCCGTACTGCCTGTTAGGGAGCATTCACTGCCTAGAGGAGATAATAGATGGACAAAAGTGACTTAATTTCAAATAATTGCATACAAGTAAAGTCCTCCAGGATTGCACACAGGGGGAATACAGAAAACTAAAGAAGGCTTTAATGAACAATACTCATAATGCTGATACTGGTTGGCAAATCTGGCTGAAGGACTACAAAACAGAAGGCCATATGGCTTCAAGAGTGCATAAACAGTTGAATCAATAAAAGAAACCAAATTCAGAACTTTTGGACAAATGGCCAGCTATACTAAAATCTGAGATGAGTGAAAAAAGGTGGCTAAACATTTGTAATAATGTGGCATTAACATCTCTAAATCTGGGTGAAAGAAGTCATCAGATAAAGATATTGAATAGGGTTTTTTGGACACCTGAAAGGCTTCATTTAAGGGGTCTTCTTGATTCAGAAGCGTGATGGAGATGCAGAAATTCTAAAGGAACATTTGAACACATGATTTGGGAATGCTATGAACTGAGACATTTCTGGAGGAAGGTGTCATTGAAAATGAACGAGGTGCTCATGCTTGATGTAGAATTTGACCATGTAACTGTGATTCTGGGTGAGGATGAATTGGTGGGTGAACTCTCATACCCTCAAAGATGTTGGTTTTACAAGGCATCTAATTCTGCCAAAAAAGTTATTTCCAGAAAATGGAAACATGTTAAAAAATCTAAATTTGCAGAATGGGTTTCAGACCTTAGATTGGTGACCAGGATGGAGAGAATTATTCTCTACAGAAGCAAAAATATGAATTTATATGAGGGTAGGTTCCTTGATCTTTTTGCATGAAAAGTTCTTCTTGATTACTACAGATTGCCTTCTGACTATAAATCTACTGTGATGTAACTGTTATACTTTGTTTGTATTGTTCTTGTGTTTATTGAAATTATGATATTAAGATGTGTTTTTGTTTTTTGACTTCGACGTCAATGAGCTCTACTTTGATGCCTTTGACGGTGTCGAGTGGGTCAGTGGAGGAGTATCCCTTCGAGTCGTCGAGGCCATGAGAGGTGCATAAGATGCCTTCGAGGTCTTCGAATCCTTCGACAACTTGCTGTCCATGCTCTTGGGCATGCGGTCAGCGGTTTTCATCAATGCCTTGTCGACCTTCGGCGCGATGGGTTCGGGAGTCTCTAACGACTTCTTCGAAGGGGCTGATGGCCCAGTGTGGAGATCTCTCTCTTGGGCGCTTATCTTCAGAAGATTCTTTTGTGGGGATTACTGAAGGCGACTTTGGGGATGGTTTGCCCAAAGCAAGTTTCCCCTTCCTCTCCTTTAAAGCATTTCCAGTTATGGAGTGGCACAAGCCATAATCGTCGACGATGTGGCCCGACCCCAGGCACCAGAGACATTCCCGATGAGGATCGGTTATAGACATCTTAGCCGAACACTCGGCACATCTCTTGAAGCCTGTTTTCGGGGTGTGAGTTGACATTTTTAGGTAAACTCGCAAACTACGCAGTTATCGAACACGCCGAGGCGAAGAACTGTTTTGAGCTGTTGTGCGGAAAAACAGAACTGAGGCAACAGGTGCGCTGCGTGCCTTTTATACCAGTGTGAACGTCATACTCGAGGAGGACGGAGGCCCCCGAAGGACAGAAGGTCGACGATGATGCACTCTGCTGAGATAATTTTCCAAGCTGCAAGCAGGATATCGGAGTACATCAAAGATGAGGAATACGTGGGAGGACACAATCCATTCGAAGTGTCCATTTGCTTGTGTATTGTGTTCTTGTGTTGCCTTTCCTGGCTGCTTTAATGGCAGTCATATTTTGTTTGAATAATTTATACTGACTTAATTTTTGGAGAAACTTAAAATTTCAGTGCTTTCCGTCGATTATTGATACCAGTCATTTTTCTGTTCTCAGGGATCAAGTTACCATTGACTGCAGTTGAGGGCTGGGGTGGAAAACTACCCCCTGTTGTAGCTGGATAATGCTTGTTCAAGTTGACACTAGCCATGGCGGTTGGCACTTCATGTTGTATAAATCCGTAGACAAGATGATCTATGGCCAAAATGAGGCCACTAGAATCATGTAGCAGTCTTCTGCACATTTCAATTATTGCAGTACTTTCGGGATCAGTGGGAGGGGTGGGAACGCAATTTGTCTGTCCCATCCCAGGGGATTGGGAAGGTATCTCCCAGTGAGTATGGCCCCTTCACCTTCCATTAAGCATACAGTTTTCATGTGTTGCACATAGGTAATATCGGTAAGAATACCCTATGATTGATATGCCTTTTCGTGAGGAGTGTGTCATACAACACAGAGCATTGGCTTTGATGTTCCCCTCCTAAGGGAAGCGGGAAGCTATCGGAGAAATGGCAGGGTCTAGACACCAGGTCCAAATTCCTATAGCCAGCCGACAAAGAGACAGCAATCTCGTTCCCCCTGTTTGTTCAGGTAGAACATCATAGTGGTGTTGTCATTATAGATCAACATCCGGTGTCCACCCAGTTTGGGCACAAATAATTGTATGCCTAGACAAATGCCTTAAATTACAGGTAATATATGTGCTTGTCCCAGTCTTACTAGTTCTATAAATCGTGTAAGTGGTCTAGGACTTTCTAGCCCTCTAGAGATGCGTCCTTAGCAGACACTCTGGATTTTAGAAGGGGCACGAATAGGACCCCTGAATTGAGTTTCTCCTCGACATCTACCATTGCAGATCTGGGTGTACCGTTTTAATAAAGTTACTCAACGTAGTGACTACCTTACTTCTATTTCATAGTCCCCTTTCCTCCATACTTTCGGGACATTCCGTCCTGTGGGACGGGACCGGAGCAGTTTTGTAAAAAAGCATCAAATTGAAAATGTGTCCTATTTCTCTTTTTATGCGGGGTACCACACGCGCCCGTAACCCCGCCCTCCTTAGCTCCGCCCCGCGCATCGCCCTTCAGTCCTTTTATATCGCCAGGTCTGAGGCCATTTAAGCAATAATAGAGGATACTTATTAGAGGGGACAGCGGGCGGGCGTATGGAGGAAAGGGGACTATGGACAAGGAGTAAGGTAGTCACTACGGTGAGTAACTTTATTATACGCCTACTTCCCGTTCCCTTTCCTCCATACTTTTGGGAGATTACCAAGCACTCCTTACAGGATAACGAGTGGATGGAACTCTGTTGCTGAAAGAGGTTTTTAAGAACAGCCTGTCCGAACTGAGCCTTAGCCCTGGAGCTCAGGTCTAAGCAGTAATGTTTCACGAAAGCCGATGGGGAAGCTCACATGGCTGCCTTGGCAATGGTTTCCCAGAGAACGTATTTTTGGAAGGCGCACCACATAGGCATGAATTCCCTTTCGAAGGTTGAAGGCCCTGAACGGTATAAGCCTCCGCAAATACAGGAAGCCATCCACCAGGAGATAGCTGCTTTCGGGACGGCTTTCCTTTTGGATCACCGAAGGTCACCAAGAGCTGGGAAGAGCTCTGAAGATTAGATGTTCTGAAAAATACACAATTGAGAAAAACCAGCAACCCCACTCTATGTCCAACCAGGTCTGGCATGGTGATCTACAGAATTATTGTGATAATGGCTTTCACCTTCAAATTTACTAAGCCACGTTCATACAAGACATATCTCATACTTTGTGCAAAGGAAAAGGAACCATCCCACTCAATTAATACACACTAACGACATAGCAATTCTTCAATAAGTCCACGTCAATATATTAAGTGTTAAGACCAATTTAGAAAAATTAAAAGAGAGAGAACGAATCAACAAAGCAAACATTAATCGTGGTACATCACCATATTCTTCTCGCTCACTTCTTAAAAAACAGTATGCTTTATATGGGGTTCGGCGCCTTAATAAAAACCACTATGTACACTTCTGCAGTTTACAGATACAAGACTATATTATTTAGCTAGTTTATTGTCAAGTGTCGACATGTTTCGGCGATTTTTGGAGATGAAACACTATCCGTAGTGTCTCTACAACCAATACCTTTTACGGCCTTCTTCAGGACAGACAATTTCTTTTCAGATGGTAGACACCTCTTTTCAAATCCCCCGTAGCAGGATAAGCACAATCTAAAAACAAACATATATACATTTATCACATTGTAAAACAATGGTTCCATTCCAAACACACAACTATTTCTTTATTCTTTGTCTTGGTTATTTCAATGCATCGCATTTTCATAATATCTTTCAATTACTTCACAGTTTTTTCACAATAATATTGTATCCATAAATCACATTAGCCTTTACTTACATCCTGGTTGGACCTGGGCTTTGTGCTAGGTAAAACCTAGCCGTGGCAGGGCTTAATTCCTACTCCCGAGTATTCACGGATCAACTCTGTTTTTGTTTCGATAATTCCAGACTGTATGGGAAACCTATTTTGCATAAGGAAACCCAATATTCATTTAGTTCATATTCATTTAGTTCATATTAATACAGAACAGGACACCATCAAATTACTCCTAGTGTGCTATTTCTACCTCTATTTATTGTCTGAACAACCCATAGTGTATATACCATACTTTCTATATATTACACCCTAGGTTAGTCAGTCTCCTGTGTTAAGTGATTTTGTTCAGTACTTTTGTCAAATCATTTTATTTTTGATCTTATTTTTATCTTTATCACATTCGTTTGCCACTGATCGAGCATATTCGAAAAATGAGGCCCATCAGACTAAATGAACATCCGTGGTAAATCATTAACTTACTTGATTTCCACTGGATATATGCCTTCACAACAGACACACAAAAGAGTCTGTTCTATTCGGTGCAGGGACAAAACTCCAAAGCACTACGAAGCTCCACAGCTTAGAAAAGCCGTCAGTGAACATAAATCAATGCGTCTCACTCGATTACCTATGGAGACACAACAAAGACAGGCACGCAAGTTTGGTCAAACTTATCTCCATAATCTCCAAACACACTGGCCCTCATTACGACCCTGGCGGAATTCGGAAAACGATGGCGGAAATGCAATACCGCCATCGAATAGCGCTCGGTGCGACTATGACCCGTCACCGCAAAGTACGATGCCATTAGCGACACCGTAGTGAACGCCAACGCTAACTGCACCAAGCACGCGCGCGCGCGCCATGCCAAACCGTAAACACCACCATGGCGCAACGGTACGCCAATTCCGACCCCAGCGGACATGTACCTAACGCCATCAAGCATGGCGGAATGCACCATTCCGCCATGGTGAGAAGTACGGCATCGCGAATCAACCGTAAACGGCCCCACTGACTGCCCGTACACCGCTCCCTGCCCACAAAGTACAACTCCCCGTAGGTGCAACGAAGCCACAATGCAACCAGTGAAATGCACAAGTCACCCATGCATGCCAACGAACAAATGAACCTCAAGAGGGGCCAATGGGAGCTGCAGGGCACAGATGGCACGAATACAGAAGCCATCCCAATGGACATGACCACAGTCCCCCACCAAGAAACGCACGCAAACACAGGCACCTGTGACCAGCAACATTCAGAAAATCACAACATTCCACCAGTCCACCTGGCTGACCGGCATCTGTCACACAAAACCCAATCCCCCGCCCCTGAGCATGACAACATTCAAACTGTCATATTGGCAGCCCCCATCCCTGACCTCACGGGCTTCGTAGGCAAACGCGCCCAGTACAGGACCACGCAACAAAACTCCGAAGCTGGAACCCAATGCAGATCCCCTCACAATACATCGCTCCCCAAATAGGAATATGCCACATCACTTGCAAAGAAGAACGCTACACGGCCCATATCAGAATAGAATTTTAATGCACATCAATATCACCAAGCCCATACAGCCATCAGGCCATGAACTCCAAAACACATTTCACCATTGTGGGCTGCATCCGCAAGAAATGACCAGCCACTACTTGTGTGACGCCCTGTTCCCTCATGGTACACAGAGCCACATTCACGTACGAAAAGGCAACATGGAAGCGCACAGAACCGCAGGGCCGTCCCAATGGGGAGGCACTAGTCCAGCTGAAAGGCCGAAATGTTGCTCCGAGCCACCAGTACTGCGTAAGGGCATGTGGCCCATTGGCGATCGTCCCATAAGATCGTAATGCTGCTCCACTGATTAACACGAAGCAGCAGGTGTCGGGAGTAAAACCCATCTGCAGGAGTGGCATACAGATGGCAGTGGCAAAAGGGGATGAGATACCTGTCAACCAAAAGAAAAGAAACAGAATAGAATGGCCATCAGAACTACATTCGAACAACTCACTTCAATGATCACACTAGATCCACAGCCATATGCATGCAAGCCCACTCCAAAGGATCATCACCACCCCAAAACCACTTGCGAATCATAACTATCTATATCGAGGTGAAAACACCATCACAAACGAGTGTACCTGTGCATGCGTCTGTGAAAACAGAATCCTTCAGATGGGATTGGTAACGTGCATGGACACAAGTGTCTGAAGGCGCGTCGAGACAGGGAGGGCTCAACAAGGCCAGATAGACGATGGTCCCACTATGGCAGCCCTGCATCACATAGGGCCGGGGGGACGGACAGATCCCAAGAAGCCCTGTACATGGCAAACTCTGTATCAAATCACCTGCCCATGCATCCATTCATCATTCCCTCATCCCGTAATGAAAACGCCTGAATATTTACTCACATAACATTAGAAATATCCATTGAGTCTGTGCGTTATGCAGCCTGCAAAATCCACAGTGCCGCAGCACGTAATTCCAGTCTAGTGAAGTAACATGTATTTGGGAACGTCCTGCCTTATCGTCCACTACGCAATTGCGCATCCCATACTATTCATATCAATCATAGCATTCTCGCCATGGCCCCTGTCCCAAGGACATTGAACAATAGAACGTTATATTTGCAGTCAGACCTGTGGGCATTTCCTCGCCGCTAGCTGAAAACCGAAAGCGCCGCCCTTCGAATTCCTCATTTGCAACATCACGTCGAAGAGGCATCTGTGGCCGTTTGAAAACACTAATTAATCCATCGAGTGCGGCTGTGTGTGAAAATGGCAACTGCCTTCACCCACGAATGGGACGCCCCGCCCGTCGTTGCAACTCGGTACAGTGATGAATGAGGGCCCACCGTTACTCGAGTACTACGTTCCACTGACCCTTCACAACTCTGTTCGCGACTGCACAGATAGTATGTGAAACAATGGGACCACAGCAGAATGAACATATCAACCAATGTAACACGGCCATCGGGTACAAATACAAGATTGCAATAGCAACATGCCATTCCACGAATTGCAGCGTTGTGCGCGGGACATGCTCGGCCAAAGGGGAGAGCAGTTTGCACAGGTGGAATGAATCACCACAGGTGGAGGCCATTCAGCCTGGAAACACATAAATTGCACAGCCAGTCTCCTCCCACAACCACACCGAAATGCTACCGGCAGGACTCGCGATGTTGGCCCTGGGGGACATGATAGCACTGCAAGTACTCCAACTCCAGGAAGAAGACGAACACCAACTACAACCGGCCGCACGGAGGAGACGCAGGAGGAGGAGGAGGCCAAGGCAGGGCCAGCAAGGGCCGCCAGCACAGCCACTACCACCACGCAGGCAGCCCGCAATCCCACGCCTCCGAGCACATCCGTTCAACCTCACTGATGAGCAGATCCACACCCTCTACCGTCTGGACCGGGACACCATAACCGCCATTGTGGACATGACACAGGCTGACCTTGTCAGCATGATAGATAGCCCAACCGCCATCCCACCCCTACTGAAGGTGGTGTCTGTACTCCTACCAGCACACAGTCGGACAGTTGCATGGCATTTCTCAGCCACTGTTCTCACGGACACTATTGCAAGTGCTCGATGCCCTCCTGAAGCACGCAAACGACTACATCTCCCTACCACGCTCGGAGCTGGAAATTACCAACACAAAAGTGGGATTCCATGCACTTGCCGGCATACCGGGTTGCATTGGTGCCATCGACTGCACCCATGTGGAATTGGTCGTCCCACATGCCATGGAGGCCCAGTACCGCAACCGAAAACAATTTAATTCTCTGAATGTACAAATGGTGTGTGACTCCAACAGGATCATTACACATTGTTGTGCCCGATTCCCTGGATCAACCCATGATTCTATGGTCTTGAGGAACTCTACAATACCACGCTACATGGAGTGACACGCAGGGAACAGATCCTGGCTACTCGGTGAGTCTCATTTCATGCATGATGATGTGGGGTATGTGATTCGGCAATGACCTGGCAGGAAGGGGGCGGGGGGGGGTGTGTGTACGTAGCAATGGCATTCCACATCATACGTTTATCGTCCACATACAGGTGATGCTGGATATCCACTGAAGAGATGGCTCCTCACACCAGTCCGGAACCCACGGGACCAGCATGAGGAGGACTACAACCATGCCCACTCACGTACCCGTGTAGTCATTGAACAGGCATTCGGCCTACTGAAGGGTCGTTTCCGCTGCCTCAGCAGGTCTGGCGGGGCACTCCTGTACCGCCATGTGAAGGTTGCAAAGATGGTGATGGCATGTGTCATGCTCCACAACATGTGCGTACATAGAAATGTGCCCATGCCCCCTGACGCAGAACTGCAAGCACCTGAAGATGGTCATGATGAGGGTGGGGATGTGGCAGCACCTCAAGGAGTCTGCGAGGCACCGGAGGCCCGTGACATTCGTCAGCATCTCATTGATGTATGCTTCTAGCACTCACGCCTGGTGGCTGATACATGGACACGGGACTCGTGGCACTGTGTGTGTCTGGGACATGCACAATATGGACTGTACGCCTATGATGGCCTAGTACACAAAGATCAATGTCCACACATCTCATTGGTTGATCGTGCACTTTTTATGGCATATGTGATATCATGTTGTACACCCTATCGACCCGCCACCCAAGTGAGCCCAACACACCCCCTCCACCCTCCCACCTCCCCCCCGAACACCAGTGTCCAAAGATGCTCATCGTCAGTGGGCAGTCGCTATTGCAAGCCCCCTCTGCGGGTATCAGGGGCACCCCTGCCTGTGGAGCGCAGGTTCCTCCCAGATCTACGTTGGGGGCTGCCCTGGACGGAACTTGCAACGGATGATGTCTCTGCCTGCTCACGTCCATGCATGTCCCTAAGGGTTTGCGAGAGCTCAGTGAGCACACGGCGCACTGCGGCAAGTTCACCACATACGTCTTTGGACGTCGCATGCAGTTCCCCCCTCAGGCTCTCGGTGCTTCTCTCCATTTGGACTCTCAGGCTCTCGGTGCTACTCTCCATTTGTGCCCTTAGTGTCTCTGTACCTCTCTCCATTTCTGCCCTAAGTGTCTCAGTTGATGTTTCTATGTCTGCCTTAGTGCCCCCACATTCATCGGCATGGTCCTTGAGGAGCGTGGCCAGTTGCTGCTGTTGCACTATTAACTGGTCGAGGGACTGTTGCCTCTGCTGGGCCATGGCCATTTGCGGGGGTGTCACAGAGGGGCTGTTGTCCTCATGTTGCCTTGCCACAGGGCTTGTGGGGGATGGCCAGTCGTCGTCTTGTGGGTGCCCCTGCGTGGTATCCTCATGTAGTACGGGATGGAACAGACAGGGGGATTGGGACAGGTCATAGATGGATCTGACTTCGACATCCCCGTCTTCTGTGTCGGAGCATGCTGCCATCAATGGGGTGTCACCTATGGTGCTGCTGCCACCGGAGGCAGTGCCTTCTGTGGCATCCGTTGGGGGGACCTGTGGTGGTGGTGTTGTGGGCATGCTGGCTGCTGGGGTGCCTGTTGATGTTCCCTCCTCTGTGCTGCCACCTGATTTGTGCTGCTGCCGTGTCTTGATGCGTGCAGCTGAGGTGGAGGGTCTTTGGCCGTTGGTCTTGGCCCTCTTTGCAGGTGTGCTGGTAGGGGTGTCCTGCAGCTCGTCGTTTGGATCGGACCCTGTGGTGGAGTAAAGGAGGGCGAGGGTTATTGGTGGGTCTGTGGGAATTGGAATGGCATTGTATCACATGCATTGGGGTGGTACCTGAGGGTGATTTGGGTCGGGGCCTTGGAGGTGCTTCCATTTGTGTGTGGAGTGAGGGTGCAGTTGTTTGGCAGCCTGCAGTTAGGGTGTGCCTGCTGCACGTGTAGTGCGTGTTTTAGGGGTTTTTAATTATTTATGTATTTATTGTGGGTTTTAACGTGCGCTATCAGGACGATGTGTGTGGACGTTCTCCTGGACATGTGTTTCTGTTGCACTATGGGGACACATGGTGCTTCACATGGATGGACTTTGTGGTTTTGGCATTGTTTCATTAGGCCCACCTACCTGATTCTTCGGATGTCTGCACTCCTTTCTCCATCCCTCCGACTCCCTCTATGCTCTCCATTCCGATGGTGGAGGCACAGATTTCTTCCCAGGGGGTCAGCTTGATGGGTGATTCCGACCCTCCCCCGGTGGCTGTGGCAATGTTGCGGTTGGCAGAGAGTATGCTGCGGACGCGTATCCGCAGGTCGTCCCATCGCTTACGGCATTGCTGTGGGGTGCGGGGTGCGGTCCCCACCGCACTTACCCGCTGTGCCACCAGAGCCCATATGGCCTTCTTGTTTGCGAGTGCCGTCCTGGTCATTTGCGTGGAGAAGACGACGGCAGCATTCTCCTGGAGGGTCTCTGTTAGCACGGTGAGTTCCTCACGGGAGAAGTGGACCTGCCGCTTGCGGTCGCACGCTTTCTTCGCTACTTTTCCCATTTTTCTTGGTTTCGCTAGGGTGGATGACGGGTTGGGTTGTGTCTCAGGGTAGTGATTTTAGTGGTTGTGTGGTTTTAGTGGTTTTATAGGTGTACGGCGGGTTGTTTCCCGTTCCGGGCCCGTGTTTTAACTTCCGTTTCCGTATATTTCCGGTCACCGTACTTTCCGGTAGGCGCACACTGCGGTGTCCGCTGTGATGGGTGGCGGTATTGCACCTAGGGCGCCGTACGGCGGCGGTGTGGGCCGTTTTGGGTTCATTTCCGCCATCGCGGACTTTGCACTTCCGCCATGCCGTGGTGCTCGTGCCCGATGGGTCGGAATGGGCCGCACTTTGCTCCTTCTTGCAATGGCGGAAACGCTATTTACGCTGTGGCGGTCCGGTCAGTCACTTTCCGCCAGGGTCGTAATGAGGGCCACTATGTCTGATGGGCCTCATATTTCGAATATGCTTGATACGTGGCAAACGAATGTGATAAAGATAAAAATAAGATCAAAAATAAAATCATTTGACCAAAGTACTGAACAAAATCACTTATCACAGGAGACTGACTAACCTAGGGTGTAATATATAGAAAGTATGGTATATACACTATGGGTTGTTCGGACAATAAATAGAGGTAGAATTAGCACACCAGGAGTAATTTGATGGTGTCCTGTTCTGTATTAATATGAACTAAATGAATATGAACTAAACGAATATTGGGTTACCTTATGCAAAATAGGTTTCCCACACAGTCTGGAATTATCGAAAAAAAAACAGAGTTGATCCGTGAATATTCGGGAGTAGGAATTAAGCCCTGCCACGACTAGGTTTTACCTAGCACAAAGCTCAGGTCCAACCAGTATGTAAGTAAAGGCTAATGTGATTTATGGATACAATATTATTGTGAAAAAAACTGTGAAGTAATTGAAAGATATTATGAAAATGCGATGCATTGAAATAACCAAGACAAAGAATAAAGAAATAGTTGTGTGTTTGGAATGGAACCATTGTTTTACAATTTGATAAATGTATATATGTTTGTTTTTAGATTGTGCTTATCCTGCTACGGGGGATTTGAAAAGAGGTGTCTACCATCTGAAAAGAAATTGTCTGTCCTGAAGAAGGCCGTAAAAAGTATTGGCTGTAGAGACACTAGGGATAGTGTTTCATCTCCAAAAATGGCCGAAACTTATCGACACTTGACAATAGACTAGCTAAATAATATAGTCTTGTATCTGTAAACTGCTGAAGTGTACATAGTGGTTTTTATTAAGGCGATGAACCCCGTATAAAGCATACTGTTTTTTAAGAAGTGAGCTGGAAGGATATGGTGATGTACCAAGATTAATGTTTGCTTTGTTGATTCGTTCTCTTTTTTAATTTTTCTAAATTGGTCTTAACATTTAATAAATTGACGTGGACTTATTGAAGAATTGCTATGTCGTTAGTGTGTATTAATTGAGAGGGATGGTTCCTTTTCCTTTGCACAAAGTATGAGATATGTCTTGTATGAACGTGGCTTACTAAATTTGAAGGTGAAAGCCATTATCACAATAATTCTGTAGATCACCATGCCAGACCTGGTTGGACATAGAGTGGGGTAGCCAGTTTTTCTCAATTTTGTATTTTTCTGTTAGTGTGTCTCCCGTTCCCAGATACTGGCCCCCGAAAACAAAAATTGAGGGAGACTACCTCTGTAGAGATAACTGATTAGATGTTCTGTCCAAATAAAACTTAAGAGCTCGCCTTACATCGAAATTATGCAGAACCCTCTCGGCATCTGAGGCTGGTTCTGGGAAGAAAACTGGCAAGGAAATAGACTGGTTCAGACGAAATCGGATACCACCTTTGGAAGGAAGGAAGGATTGGTCCGAAGGAAAACATTATCCTTGTGAAAGGTGAGGAATGGATGTTCTACCAACAAGGCCTGAAGCTTGCTCACATGCCTTGCCGAATTCACCAAAATTAGAAAAGCCATTTTCCATTAAAGGAATTTCAAATCTGCCGTAGCCATGGGCTCGAAGGGTTTATGGCATAAAGCAGTAAGGACCACATTCAGATCCCCCTTAGGATGCGGGTTGCGCATATGTGGATACAGATGCAACAAACCTGCAAAGTGCCTTTTAATGACAGGGTTTGTCAAAGAAAAAGAGCAAGAGTCTGTGGACAGGTAGGCGGCACTAGCTGACAAATAAGTCCTGCAAGACAAAACATGCATGTCTGAAGCTGCAAGATGAGAAATGAAGGACAGCACTGTGTCGATGGCAGCTTCTCTGGGGTCCAGCTTTTTTGCTAAACACCAGTCCGCCGAGACCTGGTGGAAGGTTTTCTAGCCGCTTGGATAATATGCATATTATCCGCGGACAAATTGAAGCTTTCTAAAGATTTGAACTGCTGATCGCTCTGGTGAAGCAGGTTGGGAATCAGCGGAAGCCTGATCGGTGAGCAGACTGACAGATGCTGAAGCTCCGAAAACCAGAATCTGGCTGGCCACCACGGGGCTATGAACAGGAGAGTGCAATTCGATGTGTTCCTGAGCTTGCATAGCACCCAGTGAATCAGAGGAAGAGGCGGGAAGGCGTAGGCCCTCATGTTGTGCCACAGAATCTCGAGAGCATCACCCAGGGAAGAAGCTCCGAGTCAGTTTCTGGAAGCATAAAGAGGAAGTTTCCTGTTCGATGACGTCGCAAAGAGGTCCACTTCTGGAGTGCCCCAATGGCGAAAAAGGTCGGAGAGGATCTCTGTCTTCAGCTCCCACTTGTAGTTGACTACCGCTCGCCGGCTGAGAGAGTCTGACGTTACATTCAGCTGGCCCGGATTGTGTACCGCCAACAGCCCAACACTGTGCTGAATGGCCCATTCCCAAATCTGAATGACTAGATCTACAAGGAGAGGTGACCTGGAACCCCCCTGCTTGTTGATGTAAAACATGGATACCGCATTGTACGTGCGGATGCAGACCACCTTGTTCACAATCCCTGGCTTGAAAGCTTTGAGTGCCAGGAAAATCACCAGGAGCTCCAGATAATTTATGTGAAATTGTCTGTCCTGAGGCGACCACAGGTCGAAAACCTGAAGATGATCCATCGTCACGCCCCATCCGATCAGGGAGGAGTCTGTTGTAATGGTCACCTGAGGGGAGGGCTCGTGAAAGGGCGCACCCACCGACAGATTGCAGGAAGAAGAGCACCATAGGAGATCTGTCATCATGCAGGGTGGGACCGGAACCATCTTGGTGTCCGGGTCCACTGCCTGAAGCCAGGAGTTTTGAAGAGCCAACTGCGTAAGTCGCAACTTGAGACATGCGAGGGGAAGCGCAAGCAAACACAAGGCCATGAGGCCCAGAAGTCTCTGGAACCACCAGGCAGACATACTTTCCAACTGAATGAAGACTTGACACGTGGTTAACAGATCCGCCATCCTGTTCACCGTCAAGTACACTCTGCAGTCGATCGCGTTCCAACAGAAACCCATGAATATCAGGTCCTGAGAAATCGTCATGGAGGATTTGCGCCAGTTCACCAACAGCCCAAGAATGAACAGGAGCTGAAGGAGAGACTGAAGATTGCTCGAGGCTTTCACCGGACATGGACTGCGTTGAAGCCAGTCGTCCAGATATAGATACACATAAATACCCTGTAGCCTTGAAAAAGCCGCAATGACTGACATCATCTTCATGAAGACCAAAAGGGAACACTCGAAACTGGTAGTACTCCTCTCCCAGGGAGAACCGCAGATATTTCCGATGCAGGCTCCAAATCAGGATATGCATATAAGCATCCTGAAGGTCCACAACGCTGAGCCAGTCGCCCTTCTGAAGAGAGGACTTTATTTGGCAGGGCGTAATCATCTTGAATTTCTCTTGGGGAAGAGAAAGGTTGAACCGGGAAAGGTCTAGAATGGTGCGCAAGCCAGCCTGGTTGGGTTTTGGCACTGTAAACAGATGAGAGTAGAATCCCTCCCCTCGTTCCACTAGGGGAACGGGTTCTATAGCCCTGAGATCTAGAAGCTTCTGGACCTCGGCTCTGAGGGAGGGCGTCCCAGACTGCTGAAAGGGAGGATTGAAGGGGGATTAGAGGGAGGAGCAAGCGGAAGCCCGCCCGAGCGATGGACAAAACCCACCGGTCATCGGTGATGGTTTGCCACGCCTCCAGATGAGATGAGATTCATCCTCCCACTGGAGTCTTGTGCGAGCGCCAAAAAATATAATTTTGCAGACTTTTCGGCGGAGAGACTACCTGTGCCTGAAGTGGAGGCTGAGGACTGAGAGAAAAACCGACCCCGTTGCTGTCTCCGGCGGGAGTCACCCGGGGGAGGATCGGTCCTGCGCAACCTGCAATCTTGAAACCCTCTAAAGCCTGAAGAGGAATGAGATAGCAACCCAGATCTCTGACCTTTGACTAGGGCCTTCACAAGCGGTGACAGAGACTTGTCAGTTTGCGTGTTCGCTTTAGTCTTGATGAGCTCGTCATCCATTGAAGAATGAAACAACTCTTTGCCATCAAAAGGCAGGTCCAGAACTTTATCTTGGACCTCCTTCGAAAACTTTGTTGCATGAAGTCAAGCCTGACGAGAGGTGTCCACCCCCGTCATGAGACCACGAGCGGACGTGTCAACATGGTGCGCAGCAGCCTCTAGCATATCCTGCGCCAACACCCTAGCGTCTGACAAACCGCCTTTATTATTATAATTTTTTTTTAATAATTTTTTTTAACTTTCTTTATTGTTTAACCATTACAAGGCAAATGCAGATAACCCGCCCCCCTTCTGCCTCCCCCCACCCCCTGGACGACTCACACAATATCACATCAGAAAAAAAAAAAAGTTGCCAACATCAATTAGTTATTGCACTTTGAGCTTGCAGATATCTCGAGTTGATCGTACGGGAACACAGACTACCATGTTGCCTTAGGGCCGGCCCGCGTGCAGAGACTGCAGATTGTCCATCAACGATCTGGGGCAGATCCTGGAGATTGCGACCTCTGGTCAATGTCTAGCAAGTATTGCATAAAAGGAGGCCAATAGTCGAATGGGCAGCTTGAGGCTGGTAGCGTTGTAGCATATCTGGTTTCTCTATGCTCACATAGCCTCAGAGCGTCTAGCCATCTCAAAAATGTGGGGGGTCTGGGTTCTCGCCACCCGATACCTAGCTACTGCAGTGGCCATTCCCAGCAATTTCTTCTCAGTATGAGTCCCCCCTTCAATTAGGGCCAGCAGCCATGTTTCGGGTTTATAGTCTCTGGCAGGGGGTAACATTTCGGCCATCGCCTCTCCTATAGCGGACCAGTAAGACTTGATGCGGGGGCAGCTACATGCCACGTGATAGAAATCAGCTGCCTCAATGCCACATCTCTCGCAATTGGAGGAGCTCTCAGGGAAGAATGTGTGCAGGGAAAATGGGGAATGGTAGAGTTGGTGAACAAATTTAAAATGAATTAATCTGTATCGACAGTTTATAGATATGTATAGATATGTACCGTGTTTGCATACAGATACATTTCCATTGACCCTCGCTTAAGTCTGTGCCCAAGGTGCCTTCCCATTTAATTTTGTAGGAGTTATTTCTCACCCCTATCCCTGATCTGATCAGCCTATAAATGGTGGATACCAATTTCCCAGGTGAGGCGGGACTAACTACGTAGGATTGTGGACAAACCGCCTTTAAAGTCTTCTAGCCTGTGAACAGGAATGAACTCCTGGAAGTCAGACAAATTTCTCCACAGTTTCATATTCGCTGCCGCCAGGATAAGCTCGGCATTGGCCTGACGCAATTGCAGTGCCAAATTGGCAAAAATCTTCTTGCCCAAAGAATCAAGCAATTTGTCCTCCTTGGACAGAACTTGAGCCACAGCTGCGGAAGTCGCATAGGCCGGCTTGGATTGCAGAGTGGCGGGCGCTACCACTCTCGAGGACGGGAGCGGGCATGACGCCAAGGCTACTTCCTTGGAGGTGTGACGCCTGTAACGGGCGTCAATACTTTTATTTATGTGCAGCCCGTTGTGGGGTTTATCCCAGTCCTTGCGGGCCTCGGCCAGGACGTCCCTCTGAAGGAACAGGCTGGTGCACTCCTGTGGAGACAAAGTTAGTGCCCCCGAAAGCACCCCTTCCTGTGAAGCTGGTGCCTCAGGCACTGGTATGTCAAGGAGTGACATCATGTCCAGTACCCGGTCGTGAAATGCTTGAACTGAGCTGGTCCTCACTGTCCTGATCTGCCATTAGGCCTGCGAGGCACCTCAGGGAAACCCCTGGTAGCAGAGCTTTGAAAGCCCCTCCCAGACCTGGCAGACCCCGGAAAGGTGTCCCCCGGCCGGGGTGCCCTATATTACCGGGCGTCTCTTCTTTCCGTCGATGGAGAGTTGGAAATGCAGCAGAGGAACCTTCTGGACGATCTCCTCCCACCGACAAAGACAACGTCGAAGTGCCCGGACCGAAAGGGAGTCGGAGAAGAAACACGAGTCCCAACGGTGATCCGGTCCCAGACACTCCAAGCAGAGAGAATGGGGATCCGCCCTAGCGAAGCGACGCTCGCAAGTGGTGCAAGTGGCAAATCCCAGACGCTCCAGCATAGACGGAGGACTACGCGACCGCAGAACCGGAGCAGGAGAGAAGGACAACGGGAAGGAAAAAGGCTTCCCGGTGATGCTAGTGCATCCAGCCCCGACCGCGCGGAGAAAAGGATTGAAGGGCAATGCGCAAGGCGGAGCTAAGGAGGGTGGGGTTACGGCCGCGTGCTGTACCCCACATAAAAAGAGAAGAAGTACACATTTTCAATTTGATGCTTTTTTACAAAAGTGCTCCTGTCCCGTCCCAAAGGACGGAATGTCCCAAAAGTATGGAAGAAAGGGGACGGGAGTAGGAGTATTGGAATTCATATTTCTTCTGACTGCATCTGTGTTTCTTGGCACCATTCTAAAGTGAGTTGCCATTTTAACCTCTGCATGTGAAGTCTGGCATAAGAAATCACTAGAATCCATGACTCCATCAGTCCCAGGAGCCGCTGGAATCTGAGCGCAGGTAATGTCTCGTTCCTCAGGAATTCTTGGCATAGTCTTTTCAGGTTGTCCAATCTTTCTGAGGGTGGATAAACCCTCCCTTTTACACAGTCCGATTAGACTAAATTGAAGTCTCTGTGTAGGTGTTAAAATGGATTTTTCCACACTGCATGTGAGGCCCAAAGCAAACGCCTCTTGAACAAACTAGCAAGACACAATCCCGCACCTGTGAGGGTCTTGATCGGCCAGTCTTCCTAATATGGGTGGATGTGAAGACCCTCAGGGCAGAGTTCAGCCTGAAAGGAAGAACTCTATCACCAATAGAGTACAAGAGTCTATGGTTACCACCCTCCAAGATAACTGGTGGAGGCTTATTCTTCCACCGACAGGAGTGGTATGTTGCTAGGCGGTGTCCAGTTAAAGTTACGAAATCAAAAGGCCACTGGATTATCAAACTTTAGATTTGCCCGGCTGTGCCGGTGGAGAGCATAGGCAGCTCTTTCCTGTTCTTTTTTGCAGGGCTCCTGTAATCTGTCCCCACCTGTCTCGGCTCTGGTTGAGGGCCAGAAATCCTCTGAATCTGAGTGTGCTTTTTCCTTTGCAAGTTTGTCATCTGATGGCTGGAACAGATTTATGCCATTGAAAGGGCAATGCTCTGACCTTCTCTTGCACATCTGAGAGTAGTTTTGTGCTTTTTAGTCATCCGCCTCTTCTAAGGTCTTCTCCAAAGCACATACCCTGCATGCGCGTGTCAACATGGCCTGCAGCTGCCTCTAAAATATCGCAGGCCACCATTTTCGTATTTTCCTAGCCCTGCCAGGAATTTTACTTTTCATTCGTCTATCAGCGTTTCTTGCCGCAAGCCACGAATATAGCGGCCGCATTGGACAGTCGTAAATGAAGGGCACTGTTAAACTACACTTTTTTGTCCCCTTTTTTCTTTCCCTTATGGTGTCAAGATGGGTGTTGATGATTAACTTAATGCTGCCTTTGCCTGGCTAAAATCACAGAGACAACTGCTGAATGCGCTGGTGGACTAGCGGGTAGGCAAACAGGGCTTACAAAATCTACTAGCCCACTAGCATTGTCGAGGAGATTTTATGAATTTGCCCATTGATTGACTTTTGCATTTGTGTGCTGCTGCTGCCACCCTGCAACATGGGGTAGGCGCCATGTATTTGCCCATTGATTCACTTTCGCATTTGTGTGCTGCTGCCGCCCTGCAACATGGGGCAGGCACCATGTATTTGCCCACTGATTGACTTTGCATTTCATTTGTGTACTGTTGCCGTAACATGGGGTTGGCACCATGTATTTGCCCACTGATTGACTTTCAGTAAGGCACCGGCACCGGTAATACCGTTCCGCCGAATTACGAGTTCTGCTAGCGGGTGCCTGACAACCCGCCAGGTCTTACCTGGCAGGTTGTGCGGCACCCATGAGCAGAACTCATGATTGCACCGGCACCGTTATCAACGGTGCCGGTGCAACCATGCTCCCCACCCCCATTCTGCCCTATGGGGCAGAATGGGCATCGGGAGCCCGGCAATACCGCCACCCGTGAATGGGCAATTACCGACCCATTCAACTCGTAATGGGCCGGTTATTACCCAATCGCAGGTGGCGGTGCCGGTAGCGAGTATGGCGGTAGCTGTGCCTGTCATACAGGCACGGCTACCGCCATGCTCGTAATGAGGCCCAGTGTATTCTACAGTTGAGTGGACTAGAGGTAATTGTTATGGCTAATTGTCTACTTTCCGGTAGGTCCGAAAACAGTCTTTTCGAGGAAGTGATAAGAATATAAGCTGTCTGCTAACTGGACACAAGTGAGAGGTGGAATGAGGAATTGTGGTTTCAATTCTTATATCTGGTTTCTCTCACAAATTGCCTCGAGTCACTCTATGAGAAGCACCTAGACTGGTTTGTAAAATGAATGCAACATAACTACATTTCCACATCTTGTCTTGTCAAATGGTAAAATTTACTTATGATTATGAAATATATGCAAGTGGTACAGGCACATCTTATAACATTTTGAATAAAAAGTACTCAACCCTCTTCTCCTGGTTACAGCTCTGCTGTTAGCAGGGGGCAAAATGGAAATAAGGCAAGTTGCGTTCTCCAGCCGATGTACCTCAAATCCCTTAGGCTGGAACACCATTAAAATATGACAATGGGCCTCATTACGAGTTTGGAGGTAGCCATGCCGTTTTTAGCGGCATGGCTACCCCCAAACTCGGGTCCGGGTCCTGCAAAAGGGGATTTACCGGGCCATTCCGACCTTGGGGTGCCCGGTAATTGCCTTTCGCGTGACCTGGACCCGGTACGTTCCCATTCCCATTTGTGTCCCCATAGGGTTCAATGGGAATGGGGAAGATGATAACAATGGGCCCATTAAAGACGGGCCCATTGTTAGCATCCTGTTCTGCTAGCGGGTCCCGCTCTGCACATCTTGCCTGGCCAGGCGTACAGAGAGGGACCCACTGCAGAACTCATATTGTGGCGGCCCGGTATGAATGGTGCCGGTCCCTTACCACCACCGTTCATTATGTGGCCGCCGCACTTGTAATGAGGCCTGATATCACAAGTGAAATTTGTTAGCTCTGCCTGGGCATAAACACCTCAGCAGAGTAAAGACAGTTGGAGAAGGTTCTTGGAATATTTGGCTCTGCATTCTCATAATGGAGTAATGGATCATGGCAACCCTGAACATTCATGATCATCCAACACAATATTACCTTTGTTGGTGTGGTTTAGGCTTTGGGTCTTGCAAGCTTGCATTTAAGGTAATTTAAAATGTTTGTTAACTCGGTAGAGTTGCTTGGACTACACAATACATAGGAACATTTTGAGATTGGTGGGTATAGATATAGATGTCCTGCTGCCGTTTGAAGTACTGTTTCACAGTAAAAGTCCTGCCTTGTATTCAAAATATAAATAATTAAAACATTACTTATAAGCATCACAGTTATGCATTGCGTGACATACCTTGCAGTTGGTTCTCCTGGTAGAACTGAACGTACAGCAAAATGTCATCAAAGACACATGATAAACCCAGCAGGGATGCCATTTGTCTGCTTAGCACTGAACAGTTTATGTAAAGATGGTTGAATGGATATCTTTAGGGGACACCTTTACAGCTGTGAAACACTGTGTACCTTTGGCACACAGTTTTTGTTCTCACCCTTCTATGGCTTTGGGTATCCTTTCAAAGGTTCCATGATGCACTTGCGCATTCAGATTTACTCTTTGCCATTTTAACTTCTCTATGATTTATTTCATGCTTGCTCCTTTTGTGCGGCAGCAGACCTCTGAAAAGTGGGGTCGCGGAGCGATATTAGTGCTTGCTTCTACACATAATTTTAGTGGCACCTGTGGGAACTCTGTGCTTGACTTAAGCACAGGCATGCGTTTGATATTTTAAACCTCGACTTTTGTGAAGGGAAACCCCTCATTTTTGCAACGGTTTAAACAATGCATGTTGTGTATTTGAATATAAAATAGATTGCTTAACACAGTGTATGCATGTATTGATTAAAAAGAGCAAAGATAATGTGAAGTGGCACCAATAAAACCAATGAGGTTTTGGCTGTTTTGGATATGAGAGTTGTATGACTGAATCACTAAATACCTAAAGCATACTGGGTATGGTACGCGTTTCTTTTTTATTTTATTTTTTTAAACTAAAGTCACCATAACAATAAAGCTTTTGTAAATATCAAATACAAGTTTGGCCATCAACAACTTTAGCTGTCAGAGTGGAATGACTGATAACCGCTCAAAATTTCTCAGAGTGTTGTGGATCAGCCAGACTCGGAGAAACAAATTGGTTTATATTTAAAAAATTTTAAAAAGTGGAGAAAAAAACAGCAATAAAATGCAGCTCCTCTGGCAATCTGCCACCCTAGGCCTGGGCCTAGTCGGCCTTGTTGTAAAAACGTCTATGGTTAGGATCCATACCCTTCCATTGTTCCCTGCATGCAAGGGCACAGGTACATTGGTCGGCCGTTCCCGGACAGGAGCGTGCTCGAACTGTTTGGGGTGGACACAGGGTGCTGATCTTTTTTTATGAGCTACTAGGGGCCTCCCCTCCCTCTGTCTGGTGGGCTGAGGGTGCACCAGGCAGGGTGTTATGCCTGTCCCTCTCAGAACTTTGGAGCAAGCCCGGTCAGCCCAGAGGATGTGGGTGGGAAAGGGTCTCCTTTACCCATCCTGTATTCAGCATACCCTCTAGAGTATTCTCTATCCCTCGCAAAGGGTACCCTTGTGAAGATTAAATCACTTGCTTTTAGTCTTGACTCAACAAAGTTTTGCCCTCAACTATGAGGTGCTTGCCGAACACTGTCCCCACCACTTACTTACCTTCAAGTCAGGACAGGTTTAAGTGAACAGCAAAACGTTGGGGGATTCCATAGATGTCTATGGGGGGAAAGTAGCAACAAGAAAATCTTTGCAAACATCTTTTCTGAAAAATTAGAGTGACCAGCAACCAAGCAACATGTAGGTCAGTATTTACCAGGAAGGTAGAACAATGAACGATGACGCAAGGCTTATGAAGAGGAACCCATGCTTGAGGTTCCGGGAGGCTGGGATAAAAGAACCAAGATGCCGGAAGACTTATGACAGGTTATCATTATATCAAGTTACCAACCAAAATAAAACTGGCCAATCCTCACAGCAGGGTTGAACATGTATGCATGCATGTTTTGATTTTACAAAGCACAAACCTAGCAGGGAAATGGAGGGCTTCACAAAGGGGACAGACCATAGGTTTACAGGTGGGGTGCGAGAGTAGTAGAGGAGCTGGAACGGGTAGAAGGAGCAAGGGAGGAGGAGAAGTAGGGTTTAAAATGTAAATGGATTGAAGAGAGTAGGATCTTCAAGTCTTAACTGGAGAGTAGGAGGCAGGGAATTCCATATGAACTCCTACTATATATAATTAATAATAATAATAATTACTACTGGCTATGTCTGTACTTATAAAAGTCGGATACTTATCAAAGTTGATCAACAAAACCTTGTAGACCTTTACCAGGGATGGGTAACAGAAACAGCAAATATCCTCACACCCTTAACCCCAGAGGAATCCCCACAGCTGTGAACTCTGAACGCATACAAACACACCACGACTGACTGACATAAAGCACATGGACATTTGGCACTGCTTGTGCCTTGGATTAAACTCTGAAGTTGCACTCCTTAGCAATGTTCCCTCTAATTATTTTTCCCTGAGTGCAGGAATGGTTAGCTTTCGTGCACACATTATCTTTCATGTGCGCAACTGAATAATGAGGTAAGGCCCTTTGTGAGAGTGCATACTTAGTGAGGTAAGCTCTCCGGAGAGTTTGGAAGGGTATTTCCCCTTCCCAACCACTGCAATTCTGCAAGTGCATTTTACAACAATTATTCCAAACATATATAGGTTAATAAAATGTATAGAGCTAGTAGTAGAGCTCATCAACCAGTCCAAGACTTCAAGATATGCCATAGTACCTGTTAGGCAGA
Source organism: Ambystoma mexicanum (assembly GCF_040938575.1). NCBI lineage: Eukaryota > Metazoa > Chordata > Amphibia > Caudata > Ambystomatidae > Ambystoma > Ambystoma mexicanum. The sequence goes on along the minus strand of NC_090923.1, from coordinate 1,118,576,933 downwards.
AACCTGTGCATTTCCCTTAGGGACCACTGCAAAAGGCTCAAGACTACAGGTGTTGGCAGTAAACCCAATTGGTAGCAGTCTGTACCACCCAGATTTACCTGGTAGCTGTGGCTGAGCAGCCAGAGCTCTCTCAAGAAGAGTTAGACAGTATATAGAGTATACAAGATAGGTACCAAAATACAGTAGCACAAGCAAACACTGACCAGAGCTTTGGTATCAAGTATATAATTATTTATTTAAAGACCCACTTAGAAACACTCTAGCACTATTATTGTAAGCAAGTTCAAAAACACAGTCACTATTAATATATATACATCCCTTATTCCTTATTAGACAAGTCTTAGTTAACACCACTTATTTCTAGACAGAGGTGAGCGCTTAACTAAAGATGGCACTCCAATACGTTAAGAAAAAGGGAGGGAAAAGGCAGAAATTAGGAACAGCACACAACACAATACTTTAGAAGCACTCAGCAAGGCAGGAAAGTCAAAGTCTACTTGTGAGTAAAAAGTTCAGAGGCCAGGCTCCCTCTTGGAGAGAGTAGAACACCAATGCGCCCAAGATCAGACAGTTTAAAAGGCTTGGAAAGTCTTGCACAGAGTTTAAAAAGGAATCAGTTCAGCTCAGAAAAGTTCAGTTAGCCAGCCTAGGGCCAACCCAAGTGGTAAGATGAGGATTTACGAGACACCCCACACAGACCGTTGCGAGGGAGGCCAGGCGGACACAGTACCTTGAAAGTGGAGAGAATCCTCCAGCGGGGGCAGTTGTTCCTGGCAGTGGATGCAAGTCGCAGCGTCGTCCAGTGGAAGAGAAGATCTCGACGTGGAGGAAAGCTGAAAGTCGTTGCACTGCCAGGGAACAAACCAGCCGCTAAGTTCTCCGGTTAAAAGGTACTACCCTTTTATTCGCGGTAGTGGAAACACGTGGTATCCCGGTTGCCGGGGTGCTTGGCACAGGCAAGGCGGCCACGAGATGATCCGGGAAGGTGAAAAGGCGGGCAAACTGGTTATCCCCACCAGTCAAAGGAAGAAGACTCTTCGGGATGAAGATCTCCTCTGTCGTTGGAAGAAGTGGTGAGTCGGTTCAGCAGGGTTCCACCGGTGGTGGCGTCGTTGCAGGTCGGCTCAGCTTCTCCCTCTTCGGATTCTTTCGTCATGTGGCGACGTGTGATTGGCTCAAACTGGGCCAATCACACAAGAGTGCGACTTGAGTTGCCGAGGCAACTCAGTCCAGGGTGCCTAAACCCCCCTCCCACACATCCTGTATACCCAGACAGAGTGGCACCACTTTTGGAGGCTTCTTGCGAGAAGCCCGCCAAAAAGTGGAACAAAGGGCTCGACTTGGGTTGGAGTTACAGAGGCGAACACAAACGCCATTTTAAAACCGAGTCCTGGCGAAAAGACCCAACCGGGGAATAAATATTAAATAAATAACCCAGCGGTATCTTTAACGTTGCACCAAAAAATGGTGCGTTTCAAATGAATGGGAAAATCCCATAGTAAATATTCTTAAGGAATATTTTGCGTGGTAACCACTGCCACCAGCCAGAAACTCGACGAGGGGGGACTGCACAGTGCCCCCTCGAAAAACAGACCCAGGGGCAATCTAATTACCCCTACCAGTTCTACCCTACCAGATGGTTTGTACCGGTTCTGTTCCCTATTTAAGACTAGTAAAGTCAATGGTGACTTTACATGCCCTGGGAGACAGTAGTCAGTCCCAGGGTATGGAGTCTATGTTTGGGGGTCACTATGACACCCCTGTGTTACTGCACTGAGGGTGCTGTGTAACACACTTACCAAAAACCACATGAAACCCTATGGAGTAAAAGACCCCATAGCCCATAAAACACATCACAAAGTCAAAAGATATCTCAAATCATGTCTAAGAGTGGGAGAAAAAGAGTCTCACTCTTAGCAGGAGAAAAAAAAATGAACCCCAAAAATCCAGCAAAGCTGCTGGGGGACTCAATAGGTTTGGGAAATTAGCCTTAACAGAGAATGCTCCCTAACAGTACCTACCAAAAGTACTCCAGTGCAGGGACAAAATGTGTATGCACAAAAAAAGCTTTGGTTATGTCTATTCGTTTGTCGACACCGCTCAGAGACAATGCACAACCTTTTTAATGCCATTGAAATAAAACACTCATGTTTATTACTAATACAAATATCGCTTATCAATGATGTTGTTGTCCAAAAATGGATATGGAATACACATTTTGCAATAAAAAGAATGTAGAAGAAAACCTGCCAATAGGAGTTCATATGCCACTTTAACAAAGTAATGCAAATGCCAAGAGAACATGCCTCTATTTTTTACGGACAATACACCATATTGAGTGACTTCTTCTTTATCTAGGGACCCCTCTTCTGAAATTCAATTGTATCATTTGAACAAGACGCATGGGGATACTAGGGGCAATAAACACATACACATGATTATATTGAAAAGCCCTCAGCAGCTGAGAATAGAAACAGAAGGTGCAGTTTCCTAGACTGTTACTAGAGTTTCCTCTCCTTAAGCAAACAGACAACACATTTCCTTCACTGTAGTGTACTGCCAAAACATCTGATTATTTTTCATGTTTTATTTTATTATTGATTTGGCTGATTTCACATATCAACCTTTCAATATTATAGTACAAGATAATTGTTACAGAAAAAAAGGAAAAAAAAGCAATGGATGAATCTACATAATCAACATATACATATTACAAAAACAATGAAATAGAAAAACAGAAACAAAAACATCTGATTTGGTTTTTTAAAAGTTGCTGATTTATTCTTCACCCTGAATGAATGTTCTCCTGTGCTCTTCCACTCATACCCCTCCACGGCTCGTGTGCAAACCTCTAACACTATCTGACAGGGCTCTGTAAAAAGTGAGGGATTGTAGTAGTAAAACACTAACTGGGATATTTGCATACCCAAAATACTTTGCAAGCAAAACATATTAAAAGCCTCATGACATTAGAATTTTTTATTTCAATTGTGTGATGTAATTATGTGTAAAGTTTTCTACATTTGTATAAAACTGTATCACATTAATAATAATAAATAAAAATTATGTACAGTGTAAGAAAATGTCATGAATCTGCATGTGCACAATTACTATGAAGTGAATACAAGATTACATGCAACATGCCCCACCTTTAAATTGTTGGGTAGGATTATACAACTGCTCAGTGTTATTGTATAGAAGCAAATTACCGTATAATATGTTAAGGTCTTTGCCTCATGGGGAACTATGAAAACCTGAAAGAATGCAGATTGTGTTAAAGGTTTTAGTTATCTGAATATCCATTGTGCTAATACTATATACAAATGCTGGGCATAGTCCATATCCATTATTCCTTGCAAGCCAAGTAAATGATATTGCAATGCTGATCTCCACTTATAGGGTAATGTTACCAATGCTAAAGTAGGAGATGTTGAAAATGACATTTGCGTACTCAAAATCTTTAGAGAACAAATACATATGAGTTTTATAATGCATTACCTAGCAAGGGGGCACAACAAAGCTCTTGTGTGACATATGTACAAAGAATAGGAAACATGGGGTGAGGTTATACATCCAATTTGCCTGTTTAATTACAGTCCGTATTCAATATTTGAGTTGACAGTTGGGTTACATAGTCTGGGTGATGCTTTTATTAAGGCACCATGAGTAACAAAGTCTTGTGCTTGAACGTCATTCATATTATAACAAACAGAAAACATGTGAATGTAGGTACAAATCTGGCAACCTTTTTCAGAGCCAATGGTAGGCATAGTCAGTGTTGTCTGGTAATATCTGAAAGTGGCCTGGGGCGGAAATTAGAGTCATTAGCTATAAGTGTGGTAGAGTCAAGTATAGGAGTTCTGGGTGCGGAGGGAAGCTTATTTGGTTAATGTGTGCAGGCATATTTTAGCTATATCTTCTGTTTATGGAGACACTTTTTCATATTAGTTTTTAACCACTTGTGGGTGTATTCTGTTTTTAAGGTTTTTAGGGTCAAGCTTGCATCTGAGGGTAATGAAAAAAGTCTAGATCAGAATATCAAGACTAGTTATTACAAATTAGCTTAATTTTGCAAGCAAGCAAATATTAGGTACCTGCTGTGGCTTGTGCCTTATTAATTCGTTTTGAATTGGTGGGAATTGTTTGTGTGCGCTGCTACAATTCTTCTGAGCGGCACCCCAGGAAGCTGGGCAAGCGCACATGCGCATGGCTTAGAGGGAACATAGCTCCTTAGTAATCAGGTCAATCTCTGCGTACCTTCCAGAAGGAGAATTTACCCCAGAGGAGGGGAGCCCAAAAGAGAAGCAGGGTGGCAAATACCTGTCAACGTCCTCCTGCAGCCGCAGGTGGTCCTCTTCTAGAGCCCGATGTTTCCGAGCATCTAACTCCAGACGTTCCTGCTCAGCCTTCAAAGACCCCTCCAACTCCTCCAGATGGGCTTTCTGTGCCATCAGCTGACTGAACCTGCACAGAAAGAGAAAGGGAAAGAGGGGGACAGAGCAAAGGCATCATGTCAAAGTACCATATCAAAACATTGTATTAGTCATCAGCTTGCGTAGCCTTTTCAGGGCCATGTGGATTGTTGTTTATCATAATTGTAGAAATGGCATTCATTACATCGAAATGTTGGGCAACTTTAGGGATTTAAGGGAGATGTGAGGTCAACAGAGGGGCCAACAAGACCGGCTGCCAATTAGCAATACTCATTTAGTATTTATTTGAAATTATATAGCGCTTTACACCAAAGCACTGCACACAATATAAATGATAATGATGAAAAACATGAAAGGGAAAGATATTAGGAAGAAAGAAGATGGCCCTTGAGGTGAGAACGAAATTAGAAATAGGAGGAGAGAGAATGAAGAGAGAGAGGAAGAGCATTCTAGTGAAAAGGTGCAAGCAAGGAAAAGGACAGAAAGAGAAAGGAGGCCCAAAGAGGACAAGGGACTGTGAGAAGGAATAAGGATTCAGAAACTAGTAAGAGAGAGGGAGAGTAGAAGGATATAAGTGAAGAACGATAGGGAGGAGCAAGATTTTGAAGGGATTTGAAGTCGATGCAAAGGAAATTATAGAGCAAACAAGAATGAAAAGGAAGCCAATGAAGCGAGGCTAAAGCTGGAGAAATAGATTTACAAGATGATGAAGAAAAAAGAAGACTTACTGAGGAATTGTAAATTGAGTGGGAGCAAGATGAGTAGCAGAAAGGCCAAGAAGAAGAGTAGAGCAATAGAAAAGACAATAAAAACAAGAGAAGATACAAGTAGTAAAGTAGCCTGGAATGAAAGAAAGGGTCTATCTTTCCAGGGGTTAAAAATATGAAGAATCCAAGTATACACAAAGGTTGCAAGCAGAAAATTAAATAAGTAAGGATTTAGGGGCAAATGAGCCAGACGTAGGAGGGGAAGGAGGAGGAGGAAGAGTAGTAGCAGGAAAGAAAAGAACCTCAGTCTTGCAAGAGTTAAGATGAAGGAAGTGTTTAGACATACAATATTGGATAGCAAGAAGACAGGATGAAATGGTCCTATGGCTGGCAGGGGTAAAGGCCAGGAAAGATATCAAAAGTATATATCATCAGTGTAAAAGTGGTATTATAGGCCAAACAAGATGATAATGGTAGAGAGTGGAATAGTATACAAGAAAAAGAGGAGAGTACCCAAGACAGAACCCTGATGTACACCATGGTGAAGAGGGAGTGTAGAAGAGATGTCACCAGCCCAAAAGACAGAATAGGTACGATTACAGAGATATGAGCAGAACCAGTCAAGAACAGAGTTCTTGAAGCCAAGAGAAGCAAGCAAAGAGAGCAAGAGAGAGTGGTCAACAGTATCAAAAGCTGCTGACTGATCCAGAAGTACCAGAAGGGAAGAATGTTTTGCGTAGCGGGCTGACAGAAGTGGGTCAGTAATAGAAAGGAGAGCAGCCTCAGTAAAGTGACAGGAGTGAAAGCCATATTGGAAGCGAGGAAGAAAATAGTGGGGGTTGAGATAAGTGGAGACCTGAGAGTAGACAATTCACTCTAAGAGCTTAGAGAGATGGAGAAGTCATGTGAGCTAAGAGACATTTGGGGTGTCTGCCAAAGAAGCAAGGAATCTTTTATCTACTTGAGGACTTAGAGAGGAATGTGGTCAAGAGATAATCTGCAGGAACAGTGAAGATGGTGAGGGAGAACAAATGGGTAATTATAAACAACTAGTGGAAAACCCTGCGTACACAGGCTAATGTGCGTAAAGGAAGATATTTTCAGAGAGTAAATATATTACGTGGTCCGGTTTCACGTAATTTATGTTAATAGAAAATGTTGTAAAAGATCTTGCTCCTTTTACGTGTAGGAGGTGTAACCTCACACAAAATCCCTCAGAATCCATTGAAAGTTCAACATATTACATAGGGCCAATTGTTGAATCTGCTCCTCATTGACTTGTATCCCACTTACAGGTTCTGGACTCAAATATATAATGTTGAGGGATGTCAAAGTAATACAATTCACATGCAGCATTATTCTCTTCATGCAACTTGAAGTATGCTGTTAAAGTGGTATCTCTGTGTGACACAGAGGCTGTCGGAACTTATAGTGCCGACTCGTGGGTTTGTGCAATCGTTTTCGTTGTTACTGCCTGCGTAACACCTTAACTTAGTCCCGCCCCCTTCCCTGATGTCGGATTCCCCGGGCCGCCATAGTCTATGGCCACTGCGGCCACAGGCTTGAAACACCATCTTCCATACCCCGTTGCCGGAGTCGGGACTGCCAGCTGCATGATGGTAACCACTTGGTTCAGGGCTGGCGTTCTGCGGGACTCACCGCTTCAACAGGTAAGCTTGTGGATCCGTCATCCTTGCACTGTCTCCAGCTGTAGGCTTGGGATGGATCTACTTCCGGGATCCGAGCCCGACTCTGTCCCGTCATGAATGTTGGTGTTCCGCCCTCTCTTCGCCCGCTGGCATCCGTTGTCCTCAGTCTATTCGTGGGCCGTCCCTCCTTGGCTTCACCGAACATCTCCGTACCCGGCTCCCTCTGACCCAGGGGAAGCCGATCACACCCTGTCTTGGGCTTTTTTTGCCGCTAATTACATGTTATCATCGTTGAAAGATGCATTTTTGTTGTTGGAATACAAACTGAAATACACATTTCTGTTGAAATACGCATTTTGTTTGCCTGGAAGATGAACTTGAAGTCTTATTATTGTATGCGTAAGGCAACAGGTTCCTCTAGCGGTGGAATACACATTTTGTTCACCTGGAAGATGAACTTGAAGTCTTCTTATTGTAGGTGCAATGCAACAGCTCCCTCTAGCATAATATACTGCTATATATATTATAGCAGTATAATATACTGCTATATGTATATATAGCAGTATATTATGCTGGTTAGGAAGCTTTTGAAAAAAGGCACAGTTCACCATTGTACTGGTTTCTAAATGAAGATTGAGGAAATAAAGCACGGAACACAATTAAAACCAATTACATTTATTTCAAATGTAGCCAATGCAATATTAGCAAGCAACAACCATTAGCAGTGAGTCAGTGAGAAAAGGCAGTGGGGGCTGTCTAGGTGTGATTGCAGGGGATGGCTGTATTGAGATTCCTCTTGAATCCACATCCCCTGAGTGTGCCTGGGAGAATGCCTTAAAATGTTAGTTTGTGGTGGCCAGCACTGGATGACACGTCCCAAACTTTAAATGGTGCAATCATGTATGATTAGTGATTAGGGCTATACTCTACACTCTGGTTTAGTTTAAAAGATGACACTCCAAATCAGGAACTTTGTCATCTTCTGGTATTTGATCTTAACAAATCCAAGAGTTATGGGGATGTGGTGGAAACTCAACACCAGCATCTTTTAAGACTCTGACGATCTGACAGTGAAGATCTGCCCATTCCCTGACCTAAAGGAACCATTTTTGGTACTCCTTTTCTTGGATCCAACAGGGAAAATTTGATCGATTCTGCAGGAGGCATTTTTGCCGGCTCTTCAACCTTGAGGCTCACCTGTGTTGCATGAGTCCTGGAACAATGCACTGCATTCTCAGAGCATCTCAGTGTGGCTGTCGCCTCTGCTGAACGCTATACTCAAAGATGCATCTGTAAAGAGAGACCCTGGCACCATCTGCCGGACATGGCGACAAGGGTCACCATTGCTGAATCTTCGTTCTTGTAACGCTCACCTGATTCTCGCAGAGGCGCCGGTCTTGACTGGGCGACTACCGTATCTTCAAAGGTGATGTGCAGCACCCGGTGGGCTCTTTGGGCTGGACCTCTGTGCCCTGTATGCCTGACGTGCAGAGTAAGATGTCTGCAGATAGAAAATACGGGGTTAATGAACTGGGGTTATTGGGGTGTCCCTATCTCTTTCCCCTTCTCCTCTCCTGTAGACCCCCACAGGTTAACGCTCTCACCTTAGGTAAGTGAATGCCGAGCTCTCCATCTGCCTCGGGGCAGGGTGCTGTAACCAGTTTCTTCACTGGATAGGTAGCGCAGGCCTCTTGACTTCAGAGGACTGCTGTCCGTCGTTTACTGCACGAACGGTAAGTTTCGAGTAACTCAAATGTCTTTAAAGTCTTTAATAATGATGTCTCTTGTTTTGCAGGGTTCCGGCGATGGCGGATGACGGGCTGAAGTGAGTTGAAGATGGAGCCCGTGTGTTGGTTAGAAGCGCCTGGAAGCACGTAAGTAAGCGCTTGTTGCCAGCTTCACGATGCGCTCTAACTGTCTTTTTATTTTGCAGGTACAAGTTCGGAGCGGCTGCAGGGTGCCGGGATACCCACTGGGTTAGATGTGGAAAGGAGTAATGGCACGTGAGTATTAAAGTTCCCCAATGTCTTTAAACGCACCTTGTTTTGTCTTTCAGATGCGGGATGCAGCGCCGACGGCCTCCGGAGCGTGTGAAGAGTTGGTAAGCTTTTGTCTTTCAGATGCCGGAATGCAGTGTGAAGACCTCCGGAGCGCACGAAGAGTAGGTAAGCCTTTGCCTTTCAGATGCCGGAATGCTAACCTGTTCTTTCTTGTCTTTATAGGTGTTGCTGAAGACTGGATTCAGGATGGTAAGCCTTTTTCCTTAGGCCCAGGACCGGATGCAGAAGACACGATGAGCGTTCTGCTGCAGAGGGTGCAGAATAACGCAAAGCAAGATTCATCCACCGGGTGTGGTTTAAATAGCCTCCTGTAGTGCTTAGATGTCTCCTTCCACAGCCACGCCTAAGTAAGAAAAGAGTTCCTGGTAAGAAAAGAGTTCCTGCCTTCCAGAAGAGTTCCAGTGTTCTGAATCTAGGGTGTGGCTCCAGCCCCACCCAACAGGAAAAGTAGTTCCAAACAGAAGAGGATCAGAGGCTCAACTGGCAGGCAAGTAAGCAGCATGGTCTGCTGCAGGTAAGTCCACCCAAGCATTATGAGCCCGGCGCTTCCAGCGCTGGGACTGGGCATATTTATGAGCCTGGTGCCACTGGCGCCAGGACTGGGTCCAAAAGGTCCCAATTGGGACTGGTTGGCACTCGGAACCTGGGTTATGGATCTGCTTCCAAGGGAGTTGGGAAAACCCTGACCTTTTGGAAGCAGAGATCATGACAGTACCCCCCCTCAAGGCCCCTCCCAAACCGGGCTTCTCCGGGGGTTTTGGCTTGTCAGGAAATGTTCGGTGAAATCTTTTGATTAGGCGAGGAGCGTGGACATATTCAGCAGGTTCCCAGGATCTCTCTTGGGGGCCGTAGCCTTTCCAGTCAATTAGGTAGAATAGTTTAGATTTGGAGATCTTGGAGTCCAGAATGCTTTTGACTTCAAACTCGAGTTCTCCATCAACTAGGATAGGTTTTGGAGATTTGGTTAGTCGGGTTTGAGGTTGCACGGGTTTTAATAGAGAGACGTGGAAGACCGGATGTATCTTCATGTGCGGGGGCAAGTCCAACTTGACCGCTACTGGGTTTACTATGGTAGTGATGGAATAGGGACCAAGGTATCTTCGGTTGAATGTGCGTGGCCCTTTTAGAGATAGATATTTGGTGGATAACCAGACTTGATCCCCTACTTGATAGTGAGGGGCTTCCTTCCGATGTTGATCTGCTCCTTTCTTGTATTGTTCTTTAGCCCTTTGAAGGTGAGAAACAGCTTCCTTAAAGGCTTGGGTGATTGTAGAATGCAGGTAGTCTACTGCTGGTGTTTCAAGATCTTGGAGGGGATCCAACTCCGAGGTTCGAGGGTGACTGCCGTACAAAAGAAAAAACGGGGTTTTTCCAGTTCCCGAATGGACAGAGTTATTGTAGGCATACTCGGCTATCCAAAGGATATCTTTCCAAGTTTTTTCAGTTTGTTGCAGCATGCAGCGTAAATACTGTTCCAGAGTTTGATTGGTCCTCTCGGTTTGTCCGTCGGTCTGAGGGTGGTGACTGGTCGATAGTCTCACATCAATTTGAGCCGACCGACAGCAACTTCGCCAAAAATGAGAAATAAATTGACTACCTCGATCCGAAATTAGAACCGAAGGAAAACCGTGCAGTCGGACGATGTTTTCGAGAAATTCTCGGGCCAGAGTTGCTGCTGTTGGCAAGCCTTTGAGCGGAATGAAATGCGCCATCTTGGAGAATAAATCCACGATTACTAGAATCGTATTGTATCCGGAGCATGGAGGTAGATCGGTGATGAAGTCCATAGAAAGCGTATGCCAAGGGCGAGGTGGGATGTCAATAGGGCGTAAGACGCCTGCTGGTCTTTCCTTTTGACTCTTGTTTTGGGCGCATACTCCACAGGACATTATAAAGTCTCTGATATCTTTTTTCCAAGACGGCCACCAGAAGTAGCGCTTGATCTTTTCTGAGGTCTTGGCTATACCGGGATGACCTTCCATTAAAGAGTCGTGATAACAAGAGATTACTTTTTTCTGTAAATCTGTGCTGGGTAGGTATAATCGTTCTTGGAAATACAATAAGTTGTCCTTTACTGCAAAGTCCTTTCCCTGCAGATGCCAATTCTGTATGTCTGCTGGAGTTACAAGTTGCCTGGCTTTATCCTTAACTTCCTCTATGGATTCTGTGGCGATTACACCCAGAATTCTTTGTTCGGGAATGATTGGTACAGGTTTAGGGTTGATCAAGTGTTCTTCCACTCCCATCCGAGAAAGGGCATTGGCTTTACCGTTCTTTGTACCAGGTCGATAGGTAATTATGAAGTCAAACTCGGCAAAGAATAATGCCCAACGGAGTTGTCTAGAGGATTGGGCTTTTGCGGTTTTCAAATATTGCAGGTTTCAGTGATCCGTAATCACAGTAACGGTGTGTCGGGCCCCCAGCAGATAATGCCGCCAAGCCTTAAAGGCAGACTTGATAGCCAGAAGTTCCTTGTCAGTAATCGTGTAATTGACTTCAGGAGGCGAGAATTTGCGGGACCAAAATGCCACGGGATGCAACTGATTGGTTACCGGGTCCTTTTGTGATAGAACTGCCCCCATGGCAAGGCTTGAAGCATCAGTTTCCACGATGTAGGGGAGTTCGGGGCGAGGGTGTTTTAAGATTGGTGCAGAGATAAATTTAGTCTTCAAATCCTGGAAAGCTTGTTCCGCCTCGGTAGACCATTCAAAACGTTTGTTTTTCTTTAACAAGGCAGTGATGGGCTGGACTATTCGAGAGAACTCGGGGATAAACCTGCGGTAAAAGTTAGCGAAGCCTAACATGCTTTGCACACCTTTTACGGAGGATGGTGATGGCCATTTGAGAACTGCATCGACCTTCTTTGAATCCATACGCACTCCGCCAGGTGATAATATGAATCCCAAGAATTCAACTTCAGTCACGTTGAAAACACATTTTTCCAACTTAGCGAAAAGTTTGTGTTGACGCAATCTTTCGAGGACCATTTTCACGTGTTTCCGATGTTCAGATTCCAATGAAGAATAAACGAGAATGTCGTCGATGTAAACAACAACACACACATCTATGAGCTCTCTGAGGACATTGTTCATAAAATATTGAAAGGCGGCCGGGGCATTGCAAAGTCCGAAGGGCATGACCTGATATTCAAATAGCCCATACTTGGTGCGTAAGGCCGTCTTCCATTCATCGCCCTCTTTTACTCGTACTAAGTGGTAAGCTCCTCTAAGATCCAGCTTTGTATATATGCATGCTTTTCTGACTTGGTCCAGGAGTTCAGGGATCAAAGGTAACGGATATCTATTCTTAACGGTGATCTGGTTCAGGGAGCGATAATCGATACAAGTTCTAAGGTCTCCTTCCTTTTTTGGAACGAAGAACAAAGCTGAAGAGGCAGGGGACTTGGAAGGACGAATAAACCCATTTGCTAGGTATTGATCCAGGTATTGTCGAAGGTGAAGGTTCTCAGGCTCGGTGAGGGCATAAATTCTACTACAAGGAGGAGTAGATCCAGGTATCAGGTCTATCTGGCAGTCATAAGACCTATGAGGAGGTAGAGAGTTAGCCTGCTCCTTCCGGAAAACATCTTGGTATTCTAGGTATTCGGGAGGTAACTGGGGAGTCTCTGAAGAAATTGCTGCCAGTGCAACACCAGGTGGAGGGTGACAAGTAGAGACACATTCTGGAAACTGGACCGTTCTTTCTCGCCAATCGATCAGAGGATTGTGTTTCTCTAACCAAGGTATTCCTAGAATAATCTGGAACTGAGGGGCCTTGATCACATCGAACACGATCTTCTCATGGTGTCCATCTTGACTTACTAGTGTCACCTCTTGAGTGGTATGCGTTACTGGCCCGGAGGCTATCTCCGTACCATCCACCGTAGTAATGACGTCCTTTACAGCCTTGGGACAAAGAGTTAGATTCATCCTCAAAACCATTTCATGATCCACATAATTGCCGATGGCACCGCTGTCGACGTAAGCTTCAATTGCATGTAATCGATCCGGATTATCAGGGCTAATGAGGACCATAGGTATCACGAAATGCGAGGTCACGGAACTGGTTTTCACGCTCGGCAAGAGGACCTCTATTCTTGTCGGGCGAGGTCGTTTCCCTGCTCAGAGTTTGTAACTGTGGTAACTGCAGCTCCTACTGCCTTCTTGGCAGGTTTCACCGGACAGTCTCGAAGAAAGTGCCCTGAGTTTCCGCAATATAGGCATAATTGCAACTGTTTTCTCCTTTCCCGCTCCCTTTGTGTTAGAGGACCTTTCAGACCCCCTATTTGCATGGGTTCCCCAAGTAACCGGGCTAGGTGGTCAGTATCCGAGGTTTCCATAGCGCCTGGGCGAGAGTTTTGCGGTAGGCTTTGCGTTCTGTAACGCTCACCTGATTCTCGCAGAGGCGCCGGTCTTGACTGGGCGACTACCGTATCTTCAAAGGTGATGTGCAGCACCCGGTGGGCTCTTTGGGCTGGACCTCTGTGCCCTGTATGCCTGACGTGCAGAGTAAGATGTCTGCAGATAGAAAATACGGGGTTAATGAACTGGGGTTATTGGGGTGTCCCTATCTCTTTCCCCTTCTCCTCTCCTGTAGACCCCCACAGGTTAACGCTCTCACCTTAGGTAAGTGAATGCCGAGCTCTCCATCTGCCTCGGGGCAGGGTGCTGTAACCAGTTTCTTCACTGGATAGGTAGCGCAGGCCTCTTGACTTCAGAGGACTGCTGTCCGTCGTTTACTGCACGAACGGTAAGTTTCGAGTAACTCAAATGTCTTTAAAGTCTTTAATAATGATGTCTCTTGTTTTGCAGGGTTCCGGCGATGGCGGATGACGGGCTGAAGTGAGTTGAAGATGGAGCCCGTGTGTTGGTTAGAAGCGTCTGGAAGCACGTAAGTAAGCGCTTGTTGCCAGCTTCACGATGCGCTTTAACTGTCTTTTTATTTTGCAGGTACAAGTTCGGAGCGGCTGCAGGGTGCCGGGATACCCACTGGGTTAGATGTGGAAAGGAGTAATGGCACGTGAGTATTAAAGTTCCCCAATGTCTTTAAACGCACCTTGTTTTGTCTTTCAGATGCGGGATGCAGCGCCGACGGCCTCCGGAGCGTGTGAAGAGTTGGTAAGCTTTTGTCTTTCAGATGCCGGAATGCAGTGTGAAGACCTCCGGAGCGCACGAAGAGTAGGTAAGCCTTTGCCTTTCAGATGCCGGAATGCTAACCTGTTCTTTCTTGTCTTTATAGGTGTTGCTGAAGAATGGATTCAGGATGGTAAGCCTTTTTCCTTAGGCCCAGGACCGGATGCAGAAGACACGATGAGCGTTCTGCTGCAGAGGGTGCAGAATAACGCAAAGCAAGATTCATCTACCGGGTGTGGTTTAAATAGCCTCCTGTAGTGCTTAGGTGTCTCCTTCCACAGCCACGCCTAAGTAAGAAAAGAGTTCCTGGTAAGAAAAGAGTTCCTGCCTTCCAGAAGAGTTCCAGTGTTCTGAATCTGGGGAGTGGCTCTAGCCCCACCCAACAGGAAAAGTAGTTCCAAACAGAAGAGGATCAGAGGCTCAACTGGCAGGCAAGTAAGCAGCATGGTCTGCTGCAGGTAAGTCCACCCAAGCATTATGAGCCCGGCGCTTCCAGTGCTGGGACTGGGCATATTTATGAGCCTGGTGCCACTGGCGCCAGTACTGGGTCCAAAAGGTTCCAATTGGGACTGGTTGGCACTCGGAACCTGGGTTATGGATCTGCTTCCAAGGGAGTTGGGAAAACCCTGACCTTTTGGAAGCAGAGATCATGACAGTTCTTCAGCTGCTGAGTCACTGTTCCACTGCCTGAATTTCTTCATGGGGTCCCTTTGATCTCAGCTGGGCATCCATGTTCATTTCTCAATGGTCAGTGCCTTCTGCTGCAGACCTTGTCTCACTGGCTGTCAAACCTCGACCATTGCAGCTACTGCTCCAAGGGCTTCACTCTGCAGGCTCTTTTGTGGATCATCTCCGACAGCCTTCCTTCATCCTGATCTTCTTTTAGGGGCCCTTTGACTCACCTGTGAAGGTGTGTTCCTTTCGTCCAGGGCTCTAGTGCTTTGATGCTACGTTTGTCCACCCAAAACAGAACTGCAACCTTTCCTGCTGTTGTTATCATCACTCAATTCTGTAAGTCCAGTCCTTGGGTTTGGCGCATGCAACCCTTGAACCTGATTGCCTTTGGCGAGTCCTATGATCCTTTTTGGGACCTTTGGGCCTGAACTGCATTCAAGGCCCTGCATGCAGACTCTTTACCTCCATAAGATAACATTAAGCCATAGATACTTACAGACCCACAGACTTACATTGGCTCTTGGGGGTGATTGTGTTTATAAGGCCTGTGTGTCTTTCAAAAAGTCAAGATGAACCCTGAACTGTGGGGACATTCTATGGTTACATAAGACCAGTGTCTTTATGTTATTCACATTCTAAAATACCTTACTGTCTACGTACCTGAGTATTTTAAAGTTAAATCCCATACACAACTTTATTATAAAAGTTCTATTTGTGTATATATATTGTATAGATCTTCCATAAATGTGTGATAATCAAAAGCATATACTGTACCTTTAAACCAGTTCACACTTTCTGAAGGGTTGCCATGACTGCTCTTGCCATTCTAAACTTGGAGTCAACAACTCAAAGGAAAAATCCCTGTAAACCAAGTACAGTGATATATCTGGACTTAAAAATAGAGCCCAAGAAAAATCTCCATCACAGACTCAATCACCAAAAAATGACTTTACCTGCCCTGCACATGCAAAGTTTAAAAGGTATGAGTGGGTGTGTCGAAGGCAGGGGAGGCAGGACAATAGGTTTGGGCATTTGGTAGTCATAGGGGCAGGTTTGGGTGTGCATGCCAATCGACCTGTGAGTTTCCAAGGGCTGGTGAATTAGATGTTGTTGCAGGAAAACCCAATTGTAGCCAATAAGAGATGCACATTTTTCCAGAGGGTGATGAAGATTTGCTGAGAGGCTGATCCCACTTTAGCCTGTAGAAAGGCATTCGGATGGCTGGGAGAAAGAAAATAGGCTCAAGGAAAGAAACACCCTCCAAAAGAGGGCGAGTTGAGAAGTACAGGTTTGGAGGGAGGGCGTGAAGGAAGCAGGATGCCAGCTACTGGCCACGTTTGGGGGAGTGCAAAGGTAGAATTCCAGTTATGGGGTCATGGGTTGGCATGGAGGTAGGATATCAGGCATGGCATGTATTTGGGTCCTGGGTGATGGGTAACCGTGTGCGTGACGTGTTAGGGAGAATTAGGATGTCTGGGGTGTGTGTCTATTCACAGGGCAGTGAGTGTGGTATTCGCTTTGATGGCATGTGGAGAGGCAGCATGCTTGTGTCAGTGAGTGTTTGAGGGTGCAGGCGGGGAAGCCAGGACGACATGTCCTGAGGTGCCCTGGAGCACGGAGTGTAAAAACTACTTACGTTCAGTTGAAACATGACAGTTTCAATGTGCGTTTCTAAAAATGTGTTGTTTTTCAGAACTGAGGAAATGCAAAACTAATATATTTCTGTCAATAAACAGGCCCCCAAAATGCTGCTAAAAATACAATTATTTGGTGCACATTTTGATTGGCATGCCGCCAAATATGTAACTCCTTGACACAATATCCTTGGATGTTTGATAGACTGTTCAGAGATAAGAACATCCTTTTCGATTTTAGATAAACCCCAATGACTTATGAGGATTTATCCCTTTTCACATCCTCGCCTCATTACTTATGGTAATATCTACACACACTGACCAAATAAATCTAGGAGATAGAGTTCCTAAAGACCAAGCTTCCAGATAGATAAAACAACCGTTACTGACTATAGTGTATCACCCTCCTTCATCTTTTACTTAGAGCGTTCTGCGACAGAGACAGCCCTTTCACATTTAAATAAACCTATAAAACACTGAGTTGTGTATTCCATTCCCGTAATGGCAAACAGAATAAAAACACTTGAAACCTTTTTTCTAAGTCATGTGTTCTGTTGGTCCACCAGTGGTCTTGAAGGAGACAAAGACCTACCCAGGAATAGGCACACCTATTAATCTATTCTCAAGTGCGTTAATTATCCTTCATGAATTTGCTGGTCTGCCACCATAAGAAGGCAACATCAAGCCTAAATAAACAAGCAAGGATTTGGAATTTGTAGAATTCAGATTGTTTACATCATTCCTTTATTTTCAATGCAATTTGTTTTGTTTCTGAAGGTGAGAGGGACAATTCCGAGGCTATAGCTTCGAGATCATTCAAAAGAAAGGAGGTTTATCTAAGGGAAGTCCTAGAAGAAAAATCTTAAGATAAACCATTCTATGTTCAAAAACACATACACTCATGTTTCCTTAATAAACGGTAGGAATAACAGCATTCAATGTAAAAAGATTACACTCTGCCAGAAAATATTGAACGTACAAAATTACATAGCAGGGACCCGTCAGATATCCTGTGTAGCCAAAGATCCAAATATTGGCTAAGCACCAGGCTAAACCAAAGCACTGATAAACATTTGCATAGATCTACAATTTACCTTGAATTACTTTAAATCCACAAAAATGACACAATAAGGAAGGGGTTTGGAGAGCACAAAGTTACAATAGCAGTCATAGAGCAAGTGCCATGTTTTATTATATTTTAGGAACCTTACAAGTCTTTGTAAAAGATGAAATTGTGATGAATGGGGAGAAATCAACTGTGTGCGTGCAGAAATGTGGGTATATCAGGTGGACCAACGGTGCACCAAAATCATTAATGAAAGCCACAAGGAAAACTGGACCCGTGAGCGCATCATTCCTAAGAATTTATATTTTGCCTTTTCACAGGTGCACTCTACATACACAGGCATTGATTATATATCCATAACAAGACAATAGACTGAAGAAGGTGGTTCATATAGGAAGCAGGACAATAATCGCATCATGCACCAGTATCAGTTGAAATTCAACTTTGCACAAATAGCAGGTGATATTACGTGGATATTACGTGATTTTATACCAACATGTATGAGCCATGAAAAAGTACAAGACCAAATACATGAGGTTTTAACAGTGGTGGTATTGTGTTTTCTCTGGTCAGTACAGGGGATGTCTTTGTGACAATGTTATTAAGAGGAAAGTTTAAACTATTTTTGACAACCTATTCATACTTAACTAAGTATCACAAACTATTGGAGCATGCTAGGGAGATTCATTTTTAGGCCTTATTTTGAGGCCACATATATATCAACCTAGTTGGTTTACAGGATGTTTTTCCTCTGAGTTCCTGACTCCAAGTGGTAGTATGGCTGAGCAGCCAAAGCAACCTTTCAGAAGGAGAGAACTGGTATGAAGGTACAGTAAACACTTTCAATATATGCGCACTTGGGGAATGTCCACATAATATATCTGTACAAATATACTCTTTATAATAAAATAAAGAAGGAGAAATAAATACAAAATAATTACAGGTAAGTAAATTAAAATAATTTGTCAGAATATAGGAAACAAACGAATAGTGATCTTACAAGTTCATAAAACGCTTGAGCCAGGTGACGCTCACAGGACTCAGAATAAGTAGAACCAATGTCCAAATGTTAGTTTAAAGGACCTAAGAGCTAAATTGGCCAATGAAAACCAATGGAAAGTGAATAGGAGGCCTGCACGTGGGGAACCACTTTCCAGAAGAAACCAAAGAAGACACCCAGAAGAATAAAATAATCTAAACAAAGAAATCCAATCAGAGTTCAACACACCACTACACATGAGGAGATATTGTAGAGTGATTAATGGCATCACCAGCAGTTCTGTTCTGTATGTGAAAGGCCCATACGGGAACACTACCGCTACATATGAATGGAACCAAAGCCTACAGGTGAGAAAGAGGCCAGAAACAGGAGATACATGTTAAGAAATTAGCTGAGAACAATTATGGTTCAGAGCCGACTGAGGCATTGTCAAAAGCAGTACCGAAAGAGGTGGCAGTTGCCAGCCAGCTGACCAAGGTCAACACAGGATCCCTGAGGTGCTGGAGGAATAAACTGCCACTTTGGAGATCTCTAAGAAGAAAATCTTATGAATATATGCAGTCTGAGACACGCTGTTAAAGAGACTTCAGAGAGAAGTCCTTGACCAGCACCAGAACAGTTCTCAATTGGCAGCAGGTTGAGTAATGTCAGCAAACGAAGACCTTGTCCCTGGAAAGGAACCCCTGAAGAAACACATGTGAAGAACCGGCAGCTCAGCAACTTTGGATCTGAGATGGAGCAATAGTCAACCAAGTCAGGGTTCAATTAAAATGTTTCAAGACACCTCACTGGAGATGTTTCCACTGGGGGGACAGTACCAGGGTCCCACTACAGAGTCAACTTGTTAGAAAAAGTCCACCAGAGGCAACAGCAATTTCGGGACGACAGAAGGATGCAGTATTTGGGTTCTGTGATCAAGTATCACAGGTGAATCTTAGAAGGTGGCAAGACAGGAAAATTCCTTCAGGCCGTCAAGCTGTCTCCGCAAAGGAAAGCATCCCTCATAAGGTCCTCAGTCACAAGGACACAAAGAGTTAGTATCGTGTAGGGAAATAATGCCATACTTTTAGGTCCCTGAAGGTCCAAGTGAGAGGGACATACAGAGGAAAGAAAAAAAGACAAAAGACAAAGAAAAGCGAGCAAAGAAAAATCTAGCTAAGTAGCAGACAAAGGCCAAAAACTGACCAGAAAAGTGGGGATCCTAATAGTGTATGATGAATGCTGGTACTAACAATCAAGGTCAAGAGCAGATGAATCTAGGAAACAAGCCAAAGTAGTCAGGTCCGGGCAGGGAGTAGAGTAGACACTTCAGGAGGATGGCCAAGTCAAAAATACAATGAGACAGAAACAAAAGCACTGTGACAGTGTAACACTACTACTGACGAGGGAGTGAATAAGTGTCTTCCGGGTTTACATTACTGGCACTCCGGTGAGGACTGTTAGGGAAATGTTTGTAAAGTCCTACTAATAGTAAGACTTTAGTAAGCTATACCAGTGGTTAGTAGATCCCCAACGCTTAGTATCAGTCTGTACTACCTCATGACCTTGTTACAGTGGTAAAGTAGTCAGGCTTATCTTAAGAGGCAGATGTGAGCTGTATGTAAGTACACTGAATCCAGTTAGACATGTACATCAAAGAAACACTTAGACATATTATTTATATATAATTATATTTACACCAGAATCACTTTAAATACCTCATATGTTTACACTAGAACACTTTGGAATACATTTAGAATATACTTTAAAGGACACTTTCACTTTTATGTTTGTTTGCGGTTACATTTGCTGCAATGTTAAAAAGGGAAAAGACAATGCTACTGTATTATCGGTAATTATGCGCGCATCCGGTTCTTGGCAGATTTACAGTAAGTCATTTACTGTGCAAACACATACAAGAAAGTAACTTAAAGGAAGGAAAAGGGTTAGTTAGTGAAACACTAGTCTGTTTCAAGGTTCTAGAGAGGGTTTCTTCGCACGGCAAGTATTTTAAGTCCAAAAACGCAACCCAAGCTAAAGGCAGTTCGGAGAGGGCTCAACGTCTTGACAAGCAGCAGAATACGAAGAGTTCTTGTGGATTTCTTCCAGTATTTAGTCTTTTAGAAGCAGCAAGTTAATAACTAACAATGGAGACCCTAAATAGGACTCGATGAAGTGAAACAAGCAGCAGCTTAGTTGGGAGGTAAGAGGGGGTTGCCATGGACACCTCTACATGCACTCCAATGCTCTGGAGTGACTTTATGGAATCAGGTAAGCATAACCTTTTTCCCCACAGTGCCTTAGGTTACAAGAACATTTTTGGGCTGGATGCTCTGCGATGTTGCTGCTCTGGACACGACCTCCAGATTCCTTGGTCTGATGACTGAAGGCAGGTCAATGGACAGGATCTCTCAGCAGCAGTCTCGATGGACAACCTGGGGCACGACTTTCAACCAGTTCTCGGTTCATTCTTCGGTTTCCGTGCCTTTTCTGCAGCCCAACAGAGGACGCAGGTCACCCGTTCAATCTTCCTGCAGTCCCATGCTCTGATGAGGGGGTCTGGATGAGTTGGATCAGATCTCTGGAGTGTCCTTGAGGGCTCAGCATAGATTTGGGTGTATTTTGCCTTCCTACGATGATGTACTCGAAAAGGGCAGCAGGTCTCCTGGTATTGGGGTTCCGCAGCTCTGGAAACTCCTAGGACCTCGGGATATGGCTCAATTCAAATTTCGTCTTGGGACTTGTTGTTTCCACCAGCCAAAGGGAAGGAGTTGTCATCTTTGGAGCTCCTCTATCACACAGAAAACGGGGTAAGGACAGCAGTGGTCGGTTCACGGTGTTGCAAAGGGTCTGCGGGCAATCAGGACAGCCAGACCCCCTGTTGTAGCTAGCCCTATTCAGGCACTCTGGCAGACAAAGGACAGGGCGGTGAAAAACTCCTCCCCCACTTCCTGCCTACCCAGACACTCTGGAACCTAGGCGGGGACACACAAGGGTTCCCGCCAAAGGAAAAACACACACACTGACCTCCCCTCCGAGAATGGTCGAAGAAGGGCTAACAAAGAACAACCACACTAGTAATGGCAAAAAAAGATGGGCAGCCCCAAGTTGGTACTTGGGTGCCCCTATTGTGCACTACCGGGGCTATGGACATAGCCTCCGGTACAGCAATTACACAATTGTTCGTAGAACACGCCCACTGTGACCAGCCATAACTAGGAGATTGTATATGTGACAAAAAAGTCACAGGAGCAGAGAGAAGGGGGATACTATGTATCCCTTTCGCACTCCACATAAGGCGGTGTGTGCGAATCTCTCTGACTATAGAGTTTTTGGGAGAGATACTAAATAGCTCTCTATCCTTAAGAACTGTAGTTACTTGAGGATATAGAAAAAGAATCTTAAAGGAGGACCTTAAGGGTCCCCAGCAACACTGCCCATAAGGAGCTGTGGGCTGCAGTGGGAACACACAGATGCCTTTAAGAGCTATGGACCAGACCGACTCCATAGTACAGATAGACTACAAAGAACCGAGTTCCAAAAGACGTAGCCCTCAAGAATAAACGAGTGGAAAAAAGCTTGACAGGGTTGCGTGTTGACATTGAGGGGATGCCCCCCGAAGGTGCTTCAAAGTTGTAGTCTGGAAGTACCATGTTAGCCATCTGGGATGATAGCGTACTTTTCATGTTCACGTTCTGCAGGGAAAGCAGCACAATTGCATGAGATGCCTACAGCCCACCTCCATTCCTGGGATTATAAAATACAAACAACGGGCCAGGGCAGAGGAATGGAGAAAGTGGTTGTGAATTGCCGTCTGGATGGGCAAGGCATGGCATTCACTGTCAGGTTTCTTGGTGACCAAAAGATGCTGTAGCAGAGCCTCTGCGTCATCCTTGGGTCAGTTCTGGATGCTTCAAGATCAAATCTCAACAGCTGAGACTTCATTTGGAGCACATTGAAAAATAAAAAGACTTCATGTTAGCCAAAATGACAACTCATGCAGGCACTATTTTAAAGTATTTTAGAATCAGTACAACTCCCTCAGTCAGCTTACTGACACAGGGAGCCTAGGGGGCGCATTTGCAGTAGCCCCCATCTTTGGGGGACAAATGTGTCCCCAAAAGGCCACAGAAATATAACAATTGTATCCCTGGTGAGATCTGGGTGTAACTCTGAGGGGAAAAGGTCAAAGCATCCCAGAAATGAAGCTTAACATATAGAAGACTATAAAAGTGAGCAAAACGTGGACTATCTACCTTACAGAGGAATGTAAGGTACTGGAGTATAAGCATTAAGAGAAAGGCACTCTCAAATGCTCACAAAAATAAAAGACCTAATTAAAAATCCAATTTCTAATAAATCCAATGTCTAATAAAACTTGAGAGGAACATTATATGAAAAGAATAGGGTTGACAAAATATTAAACTTAAGGAGAAGAGAACACAATGACGTATAAGAAAAATCAGAAAAGAGTAAAACATTTGGCAGGACTTATTTTGATTTGCCATTTATTTATTTGATAGAGGATGTGGTTTTTCCGTTAGAAACACCTTACAATTAGGATCGTCACAGAATTCAGATTAATCCCACAATATGTGATTTTCATCATGACAGTCCAGTGATGGAGTAAACCTAAGCTATTATTATTATATTGCTTTAGGTTAGGAATTGTTTTACTGATCATATCAACACCGCAATGGTGTTCAAGCCCAAAGTCTTGTCCAAAAGGGAGTGAATTGTAACCCTGCCCAGGTTAACAATTAGAGCTTGATCTGTTGGTGAAAAGGAAACAGGGGGAAAAAGGCAGAGTGGGAAGGGCAAGAGGGTGCAGGTAAGACACTAAAAGGACAGGCATAAATTCAAGTGAACAGAGAAATACAAGCGGGGTGTATGACATGCATTACTCACTGTAATAGCATTTCTGATGATTGTATCTGCTTAGATCCACATGCTGTGCATATGGTCTGACATCCAGTGGTATGTCGGGCCACGTCGGTCAAGTGGCACAGCGAGTAGAGCGCTCGCTTTGACATCCGTGCAGAGTCTGCGAACGCAGGTTCGAATCCTGGCAGCGCCAAACTCAGCGTTTCATCCTTCCGAGGTCGATAAATGAGCACCACACACCGTGGGTAATAATAAGCAGCGCTCAGATACCTGAGGGGTCGTAGCGCTATATAAATGCCAAATTATTATTATTATTAACCGCAAGTATTACATCTTGTCTTTCGAGGATCGAAATGGGACATCGGCATAGGCGTGTCTGTAGCACTATGCCTAACGTGGCGTTTAGTGTACCCAAAATCCCTCACGCACCGAGGTCCCTCCGATTGTATTTTTTCGGCCAAGAGGGAGCCCAAGGACTATCGTGAGTGAGTACATAAAAAAGAGAAAGTAGTAAGACGTCTATGTTCCTTCCACCCAAGCGAGGGGGAAGGGTGGGAGCATGTGAATCTAAGCAGATACAATCATCAGAAATGCTATTATGGTGACTAATGCATGTCTTCTGATGCTTGTTAATCTGCTTAGAATCACATGCTGTGCATAGACTAGTGAGCAGTACCCAGAGTTGGAGGTGGGTTGTGAGAAGGAACAGTAGTGAAAAGATGTCTTAGTACTGCTTGTCCCACCTGAGAATCAGACCTAGAATGAGTGTCTAGGCAACAGTGTTTTGTAAAGGTGTGTACAGAACTCCAGGTTGGCGCTTTGCAAATGGGCTCTAGAGGAACATTTGCAATGAATGCTATGGAAGCCCCAGTGCCCCTAGTAGAATGTGCTCTCGGCTTGAAGGGCAGTTCTCTCTTAGCAAGAGTGTAACAAAGTGTGATGCATTTGACTATCCACCTTGAGATTGCTGACTTGGAGACCGGATCCCCTTCTCTGCCAGCCGCCAATGAAACTAAAAATCGGTTAGTCTTTCTCAGTGATCTAGTTCTTTCCAAGTAAAACATGACTGCCCTGCGCACATCTAACGTGTGTAGGCTTCTTTCGGCAAGGTTAGAGGGATTCTGGAAGAAAGTGGCCAGTTCTATGGACTGGTTCACATGGAACTTGGAAATAAATTTAGGCGCAAATCGAGGGTGAGTGCGCAGAACCACCCAATCTCTGTGAACAGTAACAAATGGGTCTAGTACTGAAAGGGTCTGTAGTTCACTAACCCTTCTTATAGAAGGGATAGGCTCTAGGCAGGCTGTTTAATAGGTAAGGTGTTTAAGACTTGCCTTGTACATAGGCTCAAAGGGGGACCCCATGAGTCTAGTCAAAACCACATTTAAGTCCCATCCTGGAGCTGGGTTTCAAATGGGGGGATGAATCCTCTTAACCCCTTCCATGAAAGCCTTGATAACTGGTATTTTCTACCACAACACCTTTTGTTGTAACATAGTGTAGGATGAGACAGCAGCTAAGTGCACCTTCAAGGAATTAAAAACCAGGCCTGAATATAGTAAGTGAGTCAGGTACAATACAATGTGAGTAGGAAAGCAGTCAATGGGATTGACGCCCTTGACATTACATCAGATAACAAAGTGTTTCCATTTACTGGAATAGCAATATCGGGTGTTGGGTTTCCTCGCTTCCCTGAGTATGTCCATACATCTCTGAGGGAGTTGAAGGTGTCCGAACTCTGTGACCTCAGGCGCCAGGCTGCTAAGTTCAGAGTTTGTGGGCATGGATGCAGTGTTTCCCCCCTTTCCTGAGATAACATGTTTTATGGGCAGGGCAGCTTCATAGGAAGGAAGAGGGACATCTCCATCAGATGAGAGAACCAGGGTTGGCGGGCCCACATGGGGCCCACCAATATCACGGTGACTGATTCCTGGTGCATCTTGTGCACAAGCTTGTTGAGTAAGGGAGTCGGGGGAAAAGCTCAAAAAGATCTCCCTGACCATGCTATCCAGAGCCCGTTCCCCTTGAAGCGGTTCTGTGGGTACCTGGAGGCATAATACTGGCATTTAGCATTCTCCAGAGTTGCAAACAAGTCGATCTTCGTCTAGTCTTCATGTAGTTGCCATTCGTACTCTACGGGCAGTGGAAAATCTCTGCTGAGCACGTCTGCCAGAAGATTGAGTTCCCTTGGAACGTTGTGGGACAACAGGAACATCCTGTATTTGAGAGCCCATATCCAAATGTTTTGGGACAGCTTGGATAGCCCTGGAGAGTATGTGCCTCCTTGTTTGTTCAGGTAGTACATGGCTGTGGTGCAGTCTGTCAAGATCAGGACTGTCTTCCCCTGTAACTGTGGTTGAAAGGCTTTCAGTGCTTTGAATACCGCTAATAGCTCCAACAGATTTATGTGGTTGGACGCTACTTGTGGACACCACACGCTGTGCGCCGTCTGCTGAAGCAGGTGAGCCACCCACCCCGTGAGAGACGCGTCGGTCGTGAGACTGGCTTCTACTGCTGGGGTGGTGAAGGTCTTCCCCTTCAAGAGGTTTTCCGTCGATCACCACTGCAGAGAGAGAACGAGGGCTGGAGAGACAACTACCAGATCTTACGATTGTCCGCTGGCCTGACACCACTGGCTGTTGAGCCACGCTTGCATGGGACGCATGCGTGCATGAGGAACTAAATAAATGCAGGACGCCGTCATTCCTAGCAGTCGCATGGCTTTGCATACCGTCACTTCCCGACTGGCTACATACTGAGGGACCTGAAACAGCATGTTTTGAACCCTCTCGTTGCAGGGGTAGATAAGGCCGTCTTTCGTCCGAATTAGAGCCCCTAGAAACTGTTTGACATTACTGGGATCTATGCTGGATTTCTTCTCGTTGATGGAGAATCCCAGACTGAATGAGAGGTCTATTGTCTTCTGCGTGTTCACTAGGCATGTTTCGTAGGATTCCCCTGTTATGAGCCAGTCGTCGAGGTAAGGGTAAACCGGGACGGATAGTCTGCGTAAGTGTGCTGCCGCTACTGCCAGTACCTTTGTAAACACCTTTGGTGGCGAGGCAATGCCAAAGGAGAGTACTTTGAAATGATAGTGCTTGTCCTCTATCATGAACCTTAGGTATTTTCTGTGCGCTGGCAACATTGAAATATGAAAGTATGCATCTTTCATGAACAGTGTTGCCATGTAATCCACCTGTTTCAACAGCGGGATTACTTCCTGCAAAGTGACCATACAAAACTTTTGAGGTTTGATAAACTTGTTCGCTGGGCGCAAGTCTAGCACGGGCCGCATGGTGAGATCCTTTTTGGGAACAGGGAAGTACACTGAATAAATACCTTTGTTTTGTCCTTTCCTAGAAGGGTCTCCAACTCTTGTAGCAGGATCCGCAGGTGGTCCGGCGTCAGGCGTCTTGATTTTGGCGGTCTGAATTGGGGTGGTCGGGCAAATTCTATGCAGTACCCGTGGGTGACCGTCTTGAGTACTCACTGGTCTGTTGTCATCCCCCCATGCAGTAAGGAAAGATGTTATACGCCCCCCGACCGGGGTGTCATGGGAGGGGACCTGGATCTGAAGGTAATTTCTGACCAGAGGCCGGGGCGCCTTTGGGGTTGGAACGTCATCCTCTACCTTTCCCACGCTGCTGTCCTCTGGGTGGATAAGTGGTGGAGGTATTAGACCCTTGTCCCGAATTCCAGTTGTTTTCTGTATTATACTGGTTCTGGGGAAAACGAGATTGCCCACAAAAGGACCGACGGGAGCCACTTCCTCTCTGAGGAGAGGGTTTCTGGGTAATCTGTTGAAGGGACTTGAGTGTTTCATGTTCTTTCTTGGCTGTTTCCAGTGCATCGTCCACTGCCTTGCCAAACAGGTTGTTCTGTTCAACGGGTTTGATTATCAGGGCTGCTTTGGTCTCCGGCTTGAAAGTTCCTCAGCCATGCATGTCGCTTGAGCAAGGTACCTTCTGTCAGGGTTCTTCCGATGGTCTCTGCACCATCCAGAGTGTTCTTGAGCACATTCTTGTTGACTTGCTTGCCTTCTGAAATGATGGCGAGCAACTTGGTCCGTGTAGGTTCTGGCACTTCCTGAAGGCCTTCTTGTAGAAGGTTCCATTGGATGTCTGCATTGCTGGATAATAGCGTGGTGTTATTAGCTATTAGTGTGGAAAACGCAGCAGCCGTTGTAACCCTCTTTCCCAGTGCATATAGTCTCTTGGACTCCTTATCGGGTGGTGCCTCTTCTGTAGATAGGGGAACACCAGCCCGTTTTCTAGTAGTGGTAACCACTAAAGAATCTGGAGTGGCATGTCCCTTGATGTACGTAGGGTCGGTCAGAGAAGGACAAAACTTTTCCACCATAGGGTTCACCGCCCTGGTTTGGGCTGGCGTCAACAAGGAAGGTGTCAATTTCTTCTTAATAGAGTTCAACAAACGGATGGCTTTGCTGGCCGGAGGTTTTTTTTCTTTGAGTATATCCTCCACAAAATCAGAATCTGGTAAAGCTTCTTGAGTGGCGATTGGAAAATGGTCAGCCGCCCTTTTCAAGATGGCGTTAAAAACTGTTTGATCATCCACTGGGGAGGCTCGGCGGGCCGGAGTGGGAGGAGTGCGATCTATGCACAGGGCAGCGGGGTCCTGGGTGGGAGAAGGGGGCGTCCAAGGTTGAGCATCAACCTGATGGCTGTCTTCCCAATTGTCTATTTGGTCATCCACATTGTAGTTTTCCAGAAAGGTGGCATCCTCATCCTGATCAAATGTGTCCATAACATCATAATCTGTGAGGACACATGTATACTCCTCATGTGGATCTCCTAAGAACCTTTGAAACTTGGATAAAGGTGTAAAAGGAAGGTCTTCTCGAGGTCTCTTGGGAGCAAGCTTCTCCGAATAAGAGACACATTTTTCCAATCTGTCCATACATCCCTCAAATTTCTCCCTGGTCCATGAGGATGAACCAGAGGGGTCCAGGGGAGGAAAGGGTTCATCTTCTTCCCTGTGACGTCCAGATGTGTCCCCTAATGTACTTGACAAAGGCACAGGACTCTCAGCGTAGTCCTTGTGGGGTTCGGGGCGCTGTGGCATGTCTTTCGGCACGTCTCTAGGCCATTCATTGTGCTTTGCCGCCTCCTTCGAGCGTTCCAACAGTCTAACTGCCGAGGTAATCCTTGCAATGCTCTTGCCAATGCTCGGGAATCTGGTCGATCTACTGGCTGAACCGGAGGCTGAGCGGTAGATTTCGGCACCACCGGGTGAACCAGAGGCTGAGCAGTGGATTTCGGCACCACCGGAGCCTTAAGCGGCGTCTGCGTGTCCTTTTGGAGCGCTTCGATGTCCGCGTGTTTTTTAGTGTAAGCACCCTTTAATTTGGATTGCCCAGTCGCAGGCTGCGGCTGCAGGGAAGGCTGCCGATCATGCCGATCGGAGGATCTAGTAGAAGTTTCGACGGTTCCGTTGACGCTTTGGTACGCTTCAACAGTGCCGCCGAAGCAGGTACAATGATGACAAAACCCAGGGAGCAGAGAGGGTGAAAGAGGAAAGGCATACTTGGAAAGAATATGGCCATCCCAACCCCACTCTCCCTACTGCATAGGCCAGCCAGAAGGCCCGGCCACGTGGACAGCAGCGCCGCTAGGATCAACAGGCGTCAAAAGTCTGCAGCAGTCTTTGGCGTTGTTTCACAGGATAAAACTGTCGAAGTGACTTAACGGGAATAACGACAAAGTCGAAAAATATGACAATAATGCTATCTCTATGTAAGAGCTTCGCATTAGGGACCTCGGCGCCTGAGGGATTTTGGGTACGCTACACATCACGTTAGGGATAGTGTTACAAACACGCCTCTGCCGCCGTCCCCTTTCGATCCTCGAAAGACAAGATGCAATACTCTGCGGTTACCACTGGATGTTGGATTATAAGCACAGCATGCGATTCTAAGCAGATTAACAAGCATCAGAAGATAATGATTCTGGCGGTGTATGTAAAGGTATAGGTGTTTTAATAAAACTAAATTGATCTAGAGAGAGAAGAAGGCTCGCCATTAAGGGAAAGTAAACATTCATGGGGGCAGAGACTTGAACAGTGCTGTAGTGCATCTGGTGTAAAACATGTTATGGATGTTTAAGTGTCTATGAATTGTGGAGGCTTCAGGTGTGAAGAGGAAAATCACGAAATGGGGACGAGCCAGACATGCATCATCATGTATGAACATCAATAACAGCAACAATATCATAATTAGTACCAAGAAATAGGGTAGGATTATCTACATCAATAGTAGCAACAGTAACACATGATTATGTACATCCATTTAGAGTGATGCATAGGATGGGGAAGAGCAGGGATTATGGTGGTAGGAAGATGGGGTGGCATAGGGCAGAGAACGCTTCCCTTCTAGGAGTAGAAGCTTGCATTTAAGGACACTTTTATGTTCTTAATTGCGCTCGTAAGGCGTTCCAGCATAGGGTTCAAGAAGGTAAATGTAAGAAAAATGGGAAGCAGAACAGAATAGTTAGAATGAGTGCTGCTATCGAGTGGATGAGGCAAGTAGGGATTAGTGGGATTAGGAGGAGGCAAGCCCATAAATTGCTTTGAATGCTAGTATGAGAAGTCAAAAGAGAAGAGTCGGTGCATAGGGAGCCTTTCAGTGTGCAGGCATTGGACTGAGGAGCAAGGAAGATCTGAAGCATGTGAGGTGCAACATTGAACATTTTGTGGACATAGGAGTAGGGAGGGAGGCCCAGAATGAGGTTAGAGCAGTAGTCTAGGTCACTAAAGACAAGAGTGGACATTAGGGTATTTATGTCTTTTATGTTAGGAGGGGGCTAATTTTTCTTGTTTGTCCGCTTGAACTCCACTGCTGTGGGAGTAGTTTGATGAACTGTTGGAGTTAAGTTCGCTAACGAAGAGGACTCCAAGGTTACAAGCTTTGGGAGAAGTTGAGAAAAGGTAAGAAGAAAAGTATAAGTGGGAAGCAAGGATAGATTATATGCTTTTAGCTGGCAAGTAAATGACTTCCGTGTTATTCAATTTGGGCCCTGGACAGCAAACAAGCCATTTAATGATGTATGGCAGAAAGACTGTTGGCAACCCATGCACAGAAATTGGGGGAGAGGATGGACAAGAGATGAAGATCTGGGTGTCATCAGTTAAATGGTGTCAGGAGAAGACAAAGGAGAAGCTTATCTTGCCATGAAAGGTGGATCTAGAAGAGATCTGTCGGGAACACTGACTGCGAATGGCTAGAGGTGAAAGTTCTCATGTTTCATAGATGGTGAAAGAAGGATTCAACAGTTAAGAGATAAAACAGGTGAGAATAGAGTCATAGATACAGCGGTTGTAGAGGGTGAGAAAAAAGAAACA
Source organism: Ambystoma mexicanum (assembly GCF_040938575.1). NCBI lineage: Eukaryota > Metazoa > Chordata > Amphibia > Caudata > Ambystomatidae > Ambystoma > Ambystoma mexicanum. Next base: position 1,118,546,358 of record NC_090923.1, on the reverse strand, counting down.
GAGATTCATTTTATCAAAGGCTGCAGAGAGCTCAGGAGGAAGAGAACTGGGGAGTAATTATATTGATGAGCCGTGGTGAAAATGTTGAAGACTTGGGTCAATAAGTGACTGATTGGGGAACCCGACTAGACGTTGTCACAGAGCAAGGGATCAACAGATAACTTGAAAATCAGATAAAGGTTAAAGAAACCAGTCGTATTCAATTCAAAGAATTTTGGTATACGGTGTGCAAAATATGCCCCAATCAGAGAACCAGGTTTGTGGGAAATTTCACACATTGACGGAAATATTTGCTGCCTGTGTCACAGAAGATCTTAATAACTTACAGAAATCTACAGAAAGTTTCAAGGAATGTATTGCAAATACAGCCCAATGTATGTAGACTGTTCTTCTTAGCAATGGGTAGATTATTCAGGACTGAGATAGGTAGATTGTTCGATTGAAGGCACCAACTGGAAAAGGGGTTTGGGAATTGACACTATGGCCGACCTTCTCGCTCTCTCGTCTCCTGTTGTACCTCTCTTCCTAACCCAAGCATCCATAACCGTAGTGCTGTTGAACAGCAACCCCTATTCTCTGACAACTTCTTTCGGCTACAGATGTCTCCCTAAGACATTGGCAGTCTGATCTCCCTCAGGATCTTCCCAACTGGTCCTATACTACCAATGGTTAGTGCTAAAAGGGTGGTGCGTGTGTGCCATTGGAGACTAAAGCACCATTCTATCTTCTTCCTACTCTCCTCCTCCCCAACTCTCCTCTGTCCAACTCCACCTACCTTCTCTCCTCCACGCGTCTCTCCTCTAGCTCACAAATGTTTCTCTATCTCTCTCCTTTTACCACCTATCTCCACCCTCTGATGTTACTTCCATCTCCCTGGTCTCACTACTCCCTCCTAGTCCCTTCCTCTGCACTACTACTCCCCTCTTCCACACTTCTACTCCCTTCTAAGAACTACTACCTCTGCACGACTGCTACTCTCCCTTCTCCACGCAACTCGCCCACTCCACACTTCTATTACTGTCTCCTCTCTGCACTACTACCCCAGCTATGCACTACTACTAATCTCTCACTAAACACTACTACTACTCTCGCCTCTACACACTACTACTCTTTGTCCCTGAACTCAGGGATACGGCCATGCTTTCCATTCCACTGCTCTGACTCTCACAATTCTCACCCCTACCCACTTCTGTCTTAAACCCTTCTCCACACAACCCACTCCTAGACCACTCTCTAATAGCTCACTCTCTCCTAAAATTAACTCCCTCTCACTCTACCGACTATTGTCACTCCCCTACTGCTATTACCCACTCAATACCTATCTTTCCTTCTCTCTTTACACAGCCCCATCCTCACATCCTACAATACACTAACTACACACAACTTTCACCATTCCCTTTCGCAAATACCTTACCTGTAATAAGCTCTGCAACCAACTATCCAACACTCCACTCCTCTGTCCATCCTCTGCTTGGCCTCTCTATCCACCTTCACCTCCTCCTAAGACCTCACCCGAACAACCCACACTTTGCCTCTCCTTCTGCCTTCTTTTATATTGTGATGCTGGTTGTTCTGTGCCCACTTCCCATTGGCTGCAGGGCCCACCTGATTCTATGCACCAAACAGTGCCTGCCTTTTCCCCAGTGGTTGCATTACATAGGTAAGTGGCTTTAAAAAACCTCTAAGCCCCTCCTTTTTCCAGCACGGTTTTGGAAAATGTTTATGGTGGGTTAGAAACCAGGGGATCAGGCTGTTTGTCCTTCTTGTTGCTTTACTCTGATACTGTTGAGTGTTGTTGCAATTTCGAGTTTGGGAGGGTTTTTGTGTTTCCCTTGTACCTCTGCAATCTCTCCTCATTCCCAGTTTGATTTCTTCAGGTTCGACATTGGCCTGGGGTCTGTCTGGGATTGTCAGTTCGGATGCTGGCTGTCTCACTCCTGTTTGGCAAGACGATTCCCAGTCCATTCCCTGGCTTTCATTGATTCAGAGCTCCTGGCTTCGGTCTGGGTTTTCTTGGTTGCTCGCTGTAGCTTTGAGGGAGATGGAGTCTTGCAATGGAAAAGAGCAAGACATGGCCATAAAATGCACTGGGAGGTTTTGGGCGATAACAAGCCCTACACGTGGTTACAAATGTGGCACAAGGGATGGGGTTTTGGGACTGAGACCCCCCCAACTCCCACCTCCCAAATAGCAGACAGGGCTAGCTCAGGCTTTTCTTTTGGTGACTGTACTGCCCAGGGGATAGAAGCCCCCACCCCCACACTTGACAGGGTTATGACCCTGACTCTGTCATAGTTACCAAACCATGGATAACAGTATTCCAATGAGCACAAACCTGGAATCAGGAAAATCACTATTCACATAAATGTAATGAAATAAACACATGAGAGGCGGTCTACCTAGAATCCGCTTTTATGACTGACTGACTCTGCAAGAGTCCAACACTGTTCTGAAACAGAGACTAATGAGAAAGACACGTTATCACAAACTAACACATTTAAAACACTGCGTGGTTGCAGGTGCCATAAATGTGTGCTTAGGAGATTTCATTTTTATGCAGGAAAACAAATACATTGGGCAGATGAGGGAACTAAAAGAACAGAGTAATACATAGTTTTTCCGTGATCAAACAACTTTGATTAAAAAGGGCAGCTAAGATTAGGATCTTGTTCTTCTGGTCCTAAATCAGGAACATGTAACTTAACTATTGCATCTCTGTTTCATCCCCAAGCTTTTCATTTTTTGCAATAGTACTTCAAGCTGGTGTGCAGGTTATTTATTTGTGTGGATTCCCACATCTGTCTGGCTATAAACACTGAAGCAGATTGGGAGATTGGGAAATGCATCTGCTCATGGTCAGGGCTTTGGGAGGGCACTGGGAGCGCAGTATTGCGGGTTAAGGTATATTCACCAAAACAAGAAGAAAAAAGTAAGTAGTATTTGGGGAGTTAGCATTAATAATAAATGCACACATGAAAGAAAAGCGGCAGAATTAACAGAGATGTGCTGCAGTGGCGGCATGAAGTGCAGTTGGCATAGTCACACAGAACTGTGAGCAAGAGCCAAGTACTATGTTTAGGCCCCAAGAAAGATGTACGTCCCACATTTGTGGTTAAAGCCTCGTAAACCCATTAAAATACCTCTTAATAAGAGGAGTGAACAATTCAATATCACATAGCCCTGAAGAGCACAGTAATAGAGGAATTTTCTTTTTGCACTTTCCTGCCATGGATTTCAATGGAACCGCCAAATGCTCTGTCTTTGTCTTGAACACTTGCCTGACCTTTGAGGTGAGTAAAGCATTTTTAACTTTACTTACCTGCTGACCTCATTTATTTTATGGGCACTGGTGAGCCCTTAAGGTTACAAGTGCATGGGGACTGTTTGCCAAAGTCGTGCTTTCCTTTTTGTATAATATAGCACAGAGCACCTTACAGTGGAGTGCTGCTGCCGGGGTACTTAGTAACCCTTTTGCACTCATGGTTTGCAATATACCTTATCTATTTGTGATGTCCCTTAAAGTGCTGGAGTCAGTGAACCCTGTTTTTCATCTTTTGTATTGCATAATCTCATTTCGAGTACCATATACTTAAAATGCATGTTCCATGTGGTTTAAGTCCTGGCCTTTGGCCATCTTGTTAATCAGCTATCTTCCTGTCCTCTCAGGTCAGGACAAACCATATAAGGGCATGCACCTCCCGGGATCAGAAGACTCTTGTCTGTCCCTTCTACCTCTGGACCTGTGCGAACTGGTCCTGCACTAGAAACCTCCCATCAGTGACCGTCAAAGTGTCCTGGGACGTTCCTGTGGGCTGCCAATCCAGTGTCAAGGTCTCTCTGCTGCTGCAGTTGCTGTTCGTAGCTGGAATTGGGAGTCTGAAAATGCTCGACTTATACCACAGGAACATTCTGCTGCTGCTCCCCACTGCAAAGAAGGGCCTTCCTACAGCCTGCTTCTTGATGCTGCCACGAGTTGGGGCTGCTGACCCCTGACCAGGGTTTCTTTGCTGAATTTCCTCCTTTTCTGAGTCCTGGTGATCCATCTTCGTCATAGGAGTCAGTGTGACTGCTGTCCTGAGATGTCTGACTGATCCAGCTCTGGGTAGCGAGACCCAATCCTAACCCCATCTTCAGCCAGTGCAGCTGCACCATCTGGACACCCATCAACTGAAGCAACGAATGAAGTAAGTGTCCTCTGCAATTTTTGGTGCTCTAGATATAATCACCTAGAATATCTGAGTAACAGGATAGAGCGTACATATCTGTTTTGGAGTGCCCCTTGCTCCAAAAAAAGAAATCAGTTGAAAGTCCACACCCTAGCACTACCCTTTCCTGGCTGTGATCGGTGGAGTTCTAGATAAGGGTGCCCCTGGGTAGCCCCTGGTGTGGTGGGATAGAGAGCTAGAGGGTGCACCCCTACTTTCCCACCTGTTTTCTCCAAGAGGTGCTTTTAAAAGTCATTTCTATTACTTACCGTTTAGCATTTTCAACACATGAACGTCTTACCCCCGCTCCCCCGCTGTTTTTTTTACATTTCATAGCTACTTACCTGCTAGGGAACGACTGCATAAGTGAGGTACCTGCATTGTAGTTATAAGGCGAGTTGTAATATATTTTGTTTTACTGTGTTTCTCTTGCCTTTTCCAATACAATTGTGCGTTGCATTGTTGAATTGACTTTAACTGTGTTGGAAGGTAAACTGCTGTGTGGTTCCATTTTGGGACAGTGGGCCTCATTACGAGGTTGGAGGTAAGGGATTACCGCCACCGGTAAGGGTGCCGGTAATCCCTTACCTCCATATTCCAAGGTCCCTTAGCGGGAGCCGCTAAGGAACCAGGGAGCTAATAACGGGCCCGCTATTAACGGGCCCGTTATTAGCTCCATCCCCATTCCCATTGAGCCCTATGGGGGATCGAATGGGAATGGGGAATGGTTCTCGGAATGGGGACTTACCGGGTCCTCCAAGGTTGGAATGACCCGGTAAGCCCCTATTTCGAGAACCCGGACCCGGAATGCGGTAAGGGGGTAGCCATGGCGCTAATAGCACCATAGCTACCTCCAACCTCGTAATGAGGCCCAGTAGTGCATATATACATATACACACACACACACACACACACACACACATACACATATTTAGAAAAAACAGCAGCGCAAACTATCGCACTTGGAGGTTGCACTCATTGGAGTCCATAAAAATGCCAAAAAATCAGACCTTGATTAGCCAGAAAGATATTTCAGGGATCAATTCCAGTTTATTCATGTCACAGGTTTAAAAGAGAAACAATATTACGATCAAAAGGTTGCTCTGATTCTATGTCAAGACTCAGAGGCTCAGATTATGCTCAAACTTCTCTTTACTCACTCGAGCAGCATCAATAAAACAACAATCATGAAAAACAATAATCAATAAACTACAAATCCCAACAAAAACCAACACATTTGTAGTCTGTTTTTCATAGGTTGTAATGAACACGTGACTTCATTCCCCAATCATAATCACTTCTCCTCTATAACATACTCTGATTCCATAGTCCTTCCTCTTTCTTTGCTGCTCGAGATCACGGAGATACCCTTTGTCAGCGCTCCTGTGATTACAATCACTGCAGGAGAGCAGCAGCTCAGTTCTTTTCATGACCCTTGCCCCTCACTGGCAAGTCAGCTTTCCAGATAGGGCCAGGTCAAAGGCCTTAAAACCTCATCCAAGACTCTCTTGGAGTCAGTCCTGGCACCTTTGGCGCCAGGCTCATAACCATCATGAGGACCAACATTAGAATGGGACTATTTACTTGGGACTATTTAACTTGGGGGGGTTCAGCCAACATGGAGGCACACACATAGCTCAGTTACAAGGAACTGAGCTATGCGGTCTAGCCTTTTGGGTGTGGCAGGCCTGGGACGACTTTACCTGGACTATTTTGGATGTGGCAGGCCTGGGACTATTTTACTTGGACTACTTTACCTGAGACTATTTAAACCACACCCAAACAGCAGAACATTCTTTGCGTTATTCTGCTGTGGGCAGCGTAACGCTCACCGCGTCCAGTTCTTTGATGCCAGTTTACCTGAAACCAAGGACCTGCAGAGAGACAAACAACACTACGAAACTTACCTGGAACAGTATCCTGTCTTCAATCCATCGCTGACTTCAGTTCCACTCACCTGAAAGTAGGAACTCCATCATCCGGCACTGCATGCATCCAGGAATACCCTAACCTGGAAAGAGGAGAAAGAACGACAGCATTAGTAAGCGTTTACTCACGTTTCCTCCCGAATGAAGAAAGCCACACAATTCTTACCTGGGTAGTCATCTCCTGGTCAGTATCCTTGCTGGAACATTACGGCACTCGGCGAGGAACATCGCAACCTGCAAGGAGAGAAAAGATACAGGTTAGCAATGTAAAAGGCGAAACAGCGCTGCGCATCGCTCATTATTCACTGGACAGCATTGCGCACACCGCGCTTTCACCTACCGGCCCATGCTCATCTTCAAACTGCATGACAACACCAAAATACCTTTCCATACCTAAAAGGAAAAAAGCAAGACATTATTATTCAAACTAAACGGAACATAAGAACTGCGTATAAAGACTGTAAAGCAGCAAACCTACGGAGTCGCAGCAGGCCTGGATTCCCACATGGGGGCTTGCACTAGTGAAGTAACTTGGTCTCTGCTCGCCCCCACATCTACGCGCCCCTGCCACGAGGAGCAGGATGGAGAATCCACCTTTTACAATATTAAGGTGAGGAGAAGGCCCAAGGGAGAGGAAGGAGTAGAGGCCAAGGGAGGTGGGAAAACATAAAGACAATCTGGTATTGAATCCAGCTCTCCTATATTGCAGACCCATCTTTAACCAGAGGCATTAGCAAGGGACCAGGAGAGGGTTTGAGAGTGCAAATCATCCAACCAGGGCTGGGTGGCGTCCCTGTGGATACCAGGTGAGCGTAACAGAATGCAAAGCCTCAATAATATTATCCACCTGGGCATCATGGAGACTTCAGAGAATGACCAGGTAGTTCAGTTGTTGGGACAATTACGCGCTGAAGTACATTCAGCCAGGCAAGAAACCAACGCTCTTAGGAGGGATTTGATTGTTACTAAGGATCGTACCGACGAAATAAGTAGACAATTGCTCCAGTCACAGGCAGGACAGACCCCATTGCTTGGTAACATTCCGCCAGCACCTGTACCAACTTCTTCCACCAATCCAGTACAAATAACCCTTCCTGGGGCAGTTCCTTTAGCTCCACCTGAACGATTTACAGGGGACCCCAAGAAGTACGCAACGTTCATGAACCAGTGTCGTCTTCATTTCCTTTGTAGACCTGGGGTTTTTCCTAACGACCAAGCGCGGGTTGCTTTTGTCTTGTCATATCTGAGTGGCAGTGCTGCGGATTGGTCGGTACCATTGCTAAGTCAGGATAACCCGTTGTTACATGACTTTGGGGGTTTCCAGATGGAAATGGAAAAACTCTTTCCTCGTCATACCCAAGGCCAAGAATTAGACAACGAACTTTTGTCACTCCGTCAAGGAAGTCAAGACTTGCTTACATATATAGCAACATTTAACACACTAGTCGTTGAAGCTGGGTGGCCTGAGGAAAAACGGACCACACTATTTCATCAGGGTCTACGAGGGGGACTAAAGGATGTCCTTGCTCAAGCGGTTAACCCACCTAAAGACTGTGGAGAATTCATCAACCTTGTGGTTCAATTAGATCACAGATTGCAAGACCGAAAAGCGAACCGGATAAGGTTAGACACTCGAGCTGTGTATGTCCGGTCAAAGGATAATGTTCCACGTACATTGAAAAACATGGTAGAACCCATGCAAATCGGAGGTTTACGGCCCCCTTTAACTAAAACTGATAGAGACAAGAGAAGGCAACAGCAATTATGCTTATATTGCGGAAAATCAGGCCACTTCCTCAAAGAATGTCCGGTGAAACCACCAAGGAGAACTGTTGGAGCCACAGAGAAGAAAGATAATAACAAGGAGTCGGAAAACTACCAAGCCCGGCAACCGTATAGGTCCGCTTGTTGAGCGAGAAGGATGAGCCACAGACCTCACACTTTGCATTACCAGTAATTTTGATCAATCGCCAACAACCATCTCGGATGCATGCTGTCGAAGCATATATAGCCAGCGGAGCATTGGGAATTATGTAGACCAAGATCTGGCAGCAGAGATGGGGCTTCCCTTATGCTCTAAGTCGACTACTGAAAAAGTTACTACTGTTGATGGGACAGAAATAGCTTCCGGACCAGTAACCCAATGTACATCAGCACTAACCCTACTGTGCCAGGATGGACACCGAGAATCTATTGCATTCGATCTCATCAAAGCTCCTCAGTTTCGACTAATCTTAGGGATGCCATGGTTGGTAGCTCACAACCCTCTAATAGATTGGCGTGCCAAGAAGTTGGCCTTTTCCGATGATTGTGCTCGCACCTGTTATTAACAAGAAAAGGGGAAAACAGACTTATGTACATCTGCTACTCCCAGTACGACGGTGATTGTACTAGGTGTGACTAGTACTCTACCAAATGAATACCAAGATTTTCAAGACGTGTTCCAGAAAGAACAAGCCAATACTCTACCACCGCACAGGCCCTACGATAGTCAGATCGACCTCATACCTGGTGCGCAAATTCCTTGTGGTAGAATTTATGCACTTACTGGACCAGAAAACCTCCATTTGAAATCTTATCTTGATCAGTACCTGGCAAATGGATTTATCCGCCCATCTAAATCACCGGCAGCCAGTCCCTTATTCTTCGTACCAAAGAAGGAAGGAGATTTGAGGACTTGCATCGACTATCGCACATTAAACCAGATCACAGTAAAAAACCATTATCCACTGCCCCTTATTCCAGAATTATTGGACGCCCAAATCTATACCAAATGGACCTTAGGGGGGCGTACCATCTTGTTCGAGTGAAGAAAAAAGATGAATGGAAAACCGCCTTTCGTACCAAATACGGCTTGTATGAATACCAGGTAATGCCTTTTGGACTTTGCAAGGCTCCTGGTGCATTCCAGTACTTTATGAATGATGTTTTGTGGGAGTTTACATTGATGACATCTTAGTGTATTCTGCTACAAAAGAAGACCATGTCAGGCATGTCCGCTCCATCCTTACTAAACTCTGCCAACATAAACTGTATGCTAAACTGGAAAAATGCTCTTTTCATGTCACTGAAGTGGAGTTCCTCGGTTTTATCCTCACACCAAAAGGTATCAGAATGGATAGGCACAAGGTAGATGCCATTCTTAACTGGCCGTCACCAACTTCATTTAAAGGAATCCAGAGTATGTTGGGCTTTGCAAACTTTTACCGCCAATTCATCCCAGATTTTTCCCAAATAGTGCATCCAATTATATCACTATTGAGAAAAAACAATAAAAAGTTCCATTGGACCGAAGAAGCAGAGAAGGCCTTTCAAGAACTTAAGAAAAAAATCACTTCTGCTCCAGTTCTACGGCATCCTTGCCCAGATCTCCCTTATATAGTTGAAACAGATGCCTCTAGCATGGCTATGGGAGCTGATCTCTCACAAAGGGACCCAGGAACTGGCCAGTTACATCCTGTGGCCTTCTGGTCACGAAAATTCTCACCTCCCGAACTCAACTATGCTCTCACAGACAAAGAACTCTTGGCTATAAAAACAGCTTTCAAGGCATGGCATCACTATCTCCTTGGTGCTAGACATACTGTCACAGTCATAACTGATCATCGAAACCTGCAATACCTAAAAACAGCAAAGGCTCAATCATCCCGTCAACTGCAGTGGGCTCTTTTCTTCACTGAATATGACTATGTGATCACCTACGGGCCAGGAGTCCGAAACAGAAAGGCTGATGCCTTGTCCCGCATGGGTGTTGATGAAAAGGTATACATAACTCCAGATCCAGTAGCCATCATTCCAAAAGACAAACTCCTGGGTCTTATGACAACGTTGACACAGGGTGAACTCCAAAACAAGATCCAACTCTTAATGGATCCCACTTTCTCACAAGAATGGTGTACTCAAGGAGAACATTACACCATTAAAGACCAGTTACTATATTTTAGGAACCGTCTATACTTACCAAGTAAAGATTTACAAGAGCAGGTTATTTTGGGTTATCACGACTCCCTGATTGAAGGTCATCCTGGAATTGCCCAAACTCTAAAGTAAAACAAAACTATTGGTGGCCCACATGGCGTAAAGACATCATACAATTTATTCAATCTTGTGGTGTGTGTGCACAAAACAAGTCCCAAAAGCAGAAACCAGCTGGTCTTCTCCAACCATTGGAAATTCCTCCCGCACCATGGCACACACTGTCCCTTGATTTCATTACAGATCTACCTCCCAGTCAAGTATTCAACACCATCTTAGTAGTTGTAGACTTGTTCTCTAAAATGGCACACTTTATTCCTTTTAAGGGTCCTCCAAATGCACCCAATTTAGCAAAAGTATTCCTGGAGGAAATTGTACGGCTACATGGCTTTCCATCAGTCTTGATCTCAGATCGAGGTAGTCACTTCGTATTCAACTTCTGGAGGAAATGCTGTTCAATGGCCCAAATTGACATTCTACTATCCACAAGTCACCATCCTCAAACAGATGGCCAAACAGAAAGAACAAACCAAACCCTCGAGCAATAATTACGTTGCATGTTACATCAAGTGGAAAGAAATTGGAAGGACTTGTTATGGATAGCTGAATATGCCTATAATAATTCATTACACACCAGCACTGGACAAACCCCTTTCTACACTATATATGGTAGACATCAAAGTACTTCAGAATTGGATCTCCCAGCCCTGTCACGATGTCTACCCCCGGGCATCCGGATCAAGCCCATCAGCCCCGGGAGCAGGCATCCAGGTTTTTAATAAATCCCCAGCAGCCCCGGCTGGGGGCTGTCTGGGTTCAGTCCTGGCGCCTTAGGCACCAGGCTCATAATAGAAATCAGTCCTGGCGCCATAGGCGCCAGGCTCATAGACTTTATCTACCTCATGCAGACCATGCTGCAAATGAATCCAAGCCAACGTGAGGCGTGGATGGGACTATTTTACTACAGGGACTATTTTTTACTCGGGTGTGGTCCTAGGGACTTCTTACCTGGAACTACTTTGGAGGCTATTTAAACCACGCCCGAACAGCAGCACATGCTTCGCGTTATTCTGCATCCAGCAGCGTAACGCTCACCGTGCCTGCAGTCAGCATCCAGTCTTCAGCCACGCCAGTCTCGAATCCAGAGCTCCTAGCAATAGAAGAAAGAAGAAGGAAAGGATAGAAAACAGATATTATTTCAATCCTTACCTGAATTCCGGATCCATCACGTCTTCGAACTTGAAAAGGACATTATTCTACACGCGTCGCATCGCCAGCTGCAGCGCCGCGCCATACTCACCAGTCCTCACAGCATTTTTCGATCCGGCGCAGCCTCCATCATTTTCTCCACCAAATTCCACCATCTCTGGGACAAAAGAAACATAAGGTGAGCCGAGAGAGCCAACAAATACAACCTCTCCACCATAGACTTACCTGATTAACAACCGGAGGCATTATTCTGTAACAAACCGCAACTGCTTACGCCGCACCTGTAAGGAGAGAGAAACCAGCAATTTAAACACACGCATCTTTTGCCGGACAGTGTTGGGTAATACAGACTCTCACCTGAACACCATCAGCTGCCACAAGACAATCTTCCCTTGGACCCGGCTGCAACACAAGAAAGGAATGTACAAGAGTGAACATTGGACATATTGAACTCTTTGAACTTTATACTTACGGGTTCTCGCCTGGAACCTCGGAGTCAATATTCATCTGGAACTCTTCCAACGCCCTCAAACCAGTGAAGTAACTGGTATTTACGCGCCCCTGCATTCCACGCAGGATGGAGAGCTCATCATTTACAAACATAAGGTGAGCTTACTTAAAGTGAATATCGGTGGTGATTAGTGGGGAGAACAGTGGGGTGCCATTGCTAAAATCCACGGGTGGCTAAATCCCTTTCTCCACTTGCAGGAGAATACTTCTACGGGTCAAGCAGACGAGATCAGGCGGTCCAGTCCAGTCTGACGTCTCTGCACTACGCTTCACGTTGGAGGAGGTCGCAGCTGTCCGGGTCCGATCGACGCCCCTGTGGGAGCCAGGTGAGCGTAACAAACCCCTTTGGAAATGCCAGCGGTTAAAACCCTACATACAACTATTTCCCAGGCCTTCAAAGAAGCAGAACATTTACTCCAAGCCAAGAACAGACAAAAGAAATTCGCTGACCAACATCGTAGTAAAGCACCCGACTATCAAATTGGAGACAAGGTCTGGTTAGCATCAAAATATGTGCCCATAAAAGGGACTCAGACCTTTCGTCCCCGATATCTGCGACCTTATTCTATTCAATCCATAATAAATCCAGTGGCAGTTAAATTAGCCCTACCAGCCACTATGCAGATTCATCCTGTGTTTCACGTATCAATCCTGAAACCGGTACAACCCGGTACTCGGGTTACAATACCACCAAAACCAGTATTAGTTGACGGAGAACAAGAGTTTGAAGTAAACGATATCCTAGACTCAAAATACACCAGATCCAAACTATACTACTTAGTTGATTGGAAGGGATACGGGCCTCAAGACAGATCATGGGAACCTAGTGAATACATCCATGCACCTCGCTTAATCTAAAAGTTCCATCAGAATTACCCAGCCAAACCAGGACCAGGCAGAAGTGCCACCGTGAGAGGGGCCTTGGGGGGGAGTGCTGTCATGACCCTTGCCCCTTACTGGAAAGTCAGCCTTCCAGTTAGGGCCAGGTCAAAGGCCTTAAATCTTCATCCAAGACTCTCTTGGCGCCAGGCTCATTACCATCATGAAGACCAACATTAGAATGGGACTATTTACTTGGGACTATTTAACTTGGGGGGGTTCAGCCAACATGGAGGCACACACATAGCTCAGTTACAAGGAACTGAGCTATGCGGTCTAGTCTTTTGGGTGTGTCAGGCCTGGGACGACTTTACCTGGACTACTTCGGGTGTGGCAGGCCTGGGACTATTTTACCTGGACTACTTTACCTGAGACTATTTAAACCACACCCAAACAGCAGAACATGCTGTGCGTTATTCTGCTGTGGGCAGCGTAACACTCACTGGCCCTCATTACGACCCTGGCGGAGAACCATGGTGCACTTTGCACCATGGTCAATGGCGCTAAGCTGCCAACTCCGCCATGGTGGTTGGCGGACTTACCGCCCCATTCCGACCTTGGCGGGGCGGTAAGTCCCCAATCCCCATTTACCCTTCCCCATTCCCATTTTTGCCCCATAGGGTATAATGGGAGTGGGGAAGGCGTTAATTACGCCACCGTAAATTACGGTGGCGTAATTAACAACAAGTCCCGTAGCGCCATGGATTTTTCCGCCTGCAAAAAGCAGGCGTAAAAATCACCATGGCGCTACGGGAACTCGTACTCTGGCGGAAAGGGGCGCCATGGTTTACGCCGGCGTAAACCCCTTTCCGCCAGGGTCGTAATGAGGGCCACTGTGTCCAGTTCTTTGATGCCAGCTTACCTGAAACTAAGGACCTGCAGAGAGACAAAGAACACTACGAAACTTACCTGGAACAGTATCCTGTCTTCAATCTATCACTGACTTCAGTTCCACTCACCTGAAAGTACGAACTCCATCATCCGGCACCGCATGCATCCTGGAATACCATAACCTGGAAAGAGGAGAAAGAAAGACAGCATTAGTAAGCGTTTACTCACGTTTCCTCCCGAATGAACAAAGCCACACAATTCTTACCTGGGTAGTCATCTGCTGGTCAGTATAATTGCTGGAACATTACGGCGCTCGGCGAGGAGCATCGCAACCAGCAAAGAGAGAAAAGACACAGGTTAGCAATATAAAAGGCGAAACAGCGCAGCGCATCGCGCATTACTCACCGGACAGCATCGCGCACACCGCGCTTTTGCCTGCCGGCCCATGCTCATCTTCAAACTTCATGACAACACCAAAATACCTTTCCATACCTAAAAGGAAAGAAGCAAGACATTATTATTCGAACTAAACGGAACATAAGAACTGCATATAAAGACTGTAAAGCAGCAAACCTACAGAGTCGCAGCAGCCCTGGATTCCAACAGGGGGGCTTGCACCAGTAAAGTAACTTGGTCGCTGCTCGCCCCCAGTTCTACGCGCCCCTGCCACGAGGAGCAGGACGGAGAATCCACCTTTTACAATATTAAGGTGAGGAGAAGGCCAAATGGGGAGGAAGGAATTGAGGCCAAGGGAGGTGGGAAAACATAAAGACAATCTAGTACTGAATCCAGCTCTCCTATATTGCAGACCCATCTTTAACCAGAGGCATTACCAAGGGACCGTGAGAGGGTTTGAGAGTGCAAATCATCCAACCAGGGCTGGGTGGCGTCCCCGTGGACACCAGGTGAGCATAACAGTTCTGTGAGCTGCGGGCGCCACCTGGTGGCCAGAACAAGTACTGCAGGCAAGAAGAGATTTAATTTGAAGCATACAAAACTGGTTCAACCAAGTAAAATCATGTAGACCCCTCATTGTTCTGCCTGCTGGGAAGGAGGCATTAAGAGATTGTGCAAGAGCTCATTGACGGGCTCAGTCCCAGGCAAGACTGCTAATTGATACCGAGACTTGCTAAGCTACAACATAAGATATATACATTTTTACGGGGGCAGCACAGGTAAACTGCAAATAGATCTATTAAGGCACTACTAATATGAGTGATTACTCAGACGAATCTGAAGGTCCTCACGTCAGCGGCCTGCGCATGAGTGATGCAGTCCAGAGAATGGAGAGTGCCGAGAGGCCCCGTAGAGAGAGGGGCATTTTGCGTGGCCTGGCTGTCTTGTCGCAAGGCAAGGCGCACAGGAAGAAAGGGGGAAGCAAACATAAAACTCGCAGGGACTGTAGCGCCCAGACCCCGCCCGCCCCCCTGGGTTCAGCCTGCAGATCCAGCTTGGGGAAAAGGAAAGCAAGGTCTCGTGAGAGGCGAGCCGCAAGCTCAAGCGAGTCGGATGACGACTATTGCAGGAGCAGTTCTAGATCTGAGGAATTCACCTCATCAGAATCTCAGTGATGAAAGTCAGCCTAAGAGTAAAAGAGGCAGGAGGGAAGAGGAGGATCCTCGCAGAGACGAGTTAGATCCTGACAACCTTGTGCATCCAAGGTCCAATGAGTGGGACCCTCCAGAGAAGATTGCGGAGTACATCCGGAGACGGTTGAGGGCGCCGCTGAGCAAACATGCAAGATCCAAACTGAAAGCGGAGTGCCCGAGACCAAGGGTTCCTGACGGGGTAGCAGAGACCCCTTAAATCGATGACAGAATCCTTACGTTCCTGGGCAGATATGGCAGGGACGTGAAGAGGGGCATCGATAGGCCCTGAAGGTCCTGTCAGGATAAGTTGCTGGACATGCTAGGGCCAATTACGAGAATCTGGCAGCTGGCGGAAGAGGCTAAGGCCAAGAAAGAGCCCATGGACCCAGACATTGTAGCTGGCTGGGCTCAGAGGACCCTCTGTCTGCTAGGGAACGCTAATATGGCGTTAGCCACGGAGAGGAGAAGGTCCATCCTAATGAAACTGGATTCCAGGCTGGGTTCGATGGCAACATCTGAGCAGGCAATGGCAGCAAAGGTCAAGCTGTTTGGGGACCTGTTCATTAAGAACATGGCGAAATTGGGCAGTACGTATGTCTCAATGGATAGGGCCCAATCTTCTCTGAAGAAAATATTCGTCCGGAAGGTTTTCGACAGGGCTGGTGGAGGAAAGGGCCGCTCGTCCAGCTGTGGCCAGTATAGAGGCCCGTATAGGGACAGAGCTTCTTGGAAACAGGAAGATCGGAGATCCAACCCCTTTTCCCTTCCAGGGGAAGAGGCAGAGGTAGAGGTTGGAGGAACAATGGCAGACAACAGCACCAGAATAATTCAGGTGAGAGATGTAGAATACACAAAAAAGTTGGATGTGAGTATTCCTCCAGTAGGAGGGAGAGTGCAGTTGCATGTAGAAAAATGGGAGGAGTTGTCCTCAGATGCATGGATAAGGCAGACTGTGCGAGGTTTTCAGTTGGAATTTTGGCAAGAGCCATATCAGGAGGTGTTGCCGAGGCAAATAAAGTTCAGCAGAGAAGACGAGGAGCTTCTAGAGAAGGAGATAGAGTTACTCAGGGTAAAGAACACAATAGGCCCAGCCTTAAAAGGTCCGGGAGGTTTCGTAAGCAATCTGTTTTAGTGAAAAAGAAAAACAAAGTAAGGCCAGTGATAAACCTGAAGGGTTTGAATTACTTCCTAGTGTACAGGCACTTCAAGATGGAAGGGATTCATCTTTTGAGAGATGTCCTCCTGAAGGGAGATTGGTTGACAAGGATAGATCTCAGAGATGCATACTTAACGATTCCGATTCAGGCGGAGCAGAGAAAACTACTGCAGTTTGTATGGAAGGGACAGAAGTGGGAGTTCAAATGTCATCCGTTTGGGTTGGCGTCAGAGACATGGTGTTTCACCAAGCTATTGAGACCTGTAGTAGCATACCTAAGAGAGCAAGGGATCAGGCTGATCATTTACCTGGACGATATCTGTCTAATGTGTCAGGACAAGGAGATTCTAGTAGAACAGGTCCGGATAACCACGGGTTTTCTACAACAACTGGGATTTTTGATAAACTGTGAGAAGTAGGAACTAGAGCCAGCGCAGGAGATGGAATTCCTGGGGTTCAGCTTAGAGACAACACAGGGTGTTCTCAAGCTTCAGTTAGACAAGGTGAATTCAGTAAAGAAAGAGATCAAGAGTATGATGACGAAGCGAGAGATTTTATTGAGGGAAATAGCGAGACTAGTAAGACTAGTAGGCCGTCTGTCATCATCAATTCAGGAAATATTCCCAGGGCCTCTGCATTACAGAGCGTTGCAGAGGCTGAAGATAGATCATCTCAGGAGAGGTCTATCTTACGAACAGGAAGTGATGGTATCGCAGGAAGCGAGATATGAACTGGAATGGTGGTACTACCACATGGAGGCATGGAATGGCAGGGCGATATTTGGCTCATCCCCGGACCTGGTGATAGAGTCTGACGCTAGCCGATGGGGATGGGGAGCCAGATGTGCAGACCAATCGACTGGAGGGAGATGGTCGAGCGAAGAGCTGGGTCTTCACATCAATTGCCTGGAACTTCTGGCGGGGTCCATCGTAGTTCGCAGTTGGACCCGGGAAGGAGTGAAAGCTGCCATTCTGCTGAAGATGGACAATGTTTCGGCAGTCATATATATAAATTGACTGGGCGGAACGAGATTGAAGAGGCTGACGGAGATGGCCAAAGAGTTTTGGCAGACATGCCTCCAGAAGGGAATAAGCGTGAGAGCGGAGCATCTGCCAGGGGATCTCAATCTGGTAGCAGAATGGAATTTGAGATACTTGAGGGACTCCAGCGATTGGCAGCTGGACGACTCAGTATTTCAGGAGATAATGCGTCGCAGGGGTCCATGTCAGACAGATCTGTTTGCGTCTAGGCTGAACAGGAAGATCTCCAGGTTTTACAGCTGGAGAGCGGATCCAGAAGCAATAGCGACAGATGCATTTCTCCAGGTTTGGGGACCAGCAGGAGAATACGCTTTCCCTCCATTCGCCATGATAGCGCGCACAGTGGCGAAAATCAGGCGTGACTCAGTTCGGGGCACACCCCACACGAGGTGCTATGGCATCGTCTGCTTTTATGCCAGGAGCCCGCCTGGAAGATATTCTGAAGGCGGCAGACTGGCCAAATGAGGAGACTTTTAAGAATTTTTATTTTAGACAAGTAGAACAAGTAGCGTTGTTGGTGGTAAATAAGCTTTAAACAAGCATAATCTGAGCCTCTGAGTCTTGACAAAGAATACAGATTTTCCATACATTCGTTACAGAAAGTCATGAATCTATTAAAGACTCGGAGGCGAAAGATTATTCCACCCAATTTCAATCGCTGCTGTAGAAGTAGATGAATGTGATATTTGAAAAATAATGCAAGCTTGTATTTGGTATGATAATGTTATTGTTATGTGATTGCCCACCCGTTCATAATGGGATTGGTAATAGTTTATATTTGTTTCAGGGACGGAGCACAAAACGACGCCTTGAGAAGAAAATAAGGGAGAGTTAAGTCATCTACCGGTTGGGGCGCAAGTTTGAATTAGTTCAGCGAAAGAAAGAGGAAGGACTATGGAATCAGAGCATGTTATAGAGCAGAAGTGATCGTGATGGGGGAATGAAGTCACGAGTTCATAACAATCTATGAAAACCAGACCACAAATGTGTTGGTTTTTGTTGGAATTTGTAGTTTATTGATTATTGTTTTTCATGATTGTTGTTTTATTGATGCTGCTCGAGTGAGTAAAGAGAAGTTTGAGCATAATCTTTCGCCTCCGAGTCTTTAATAGAATCATGACTTTCTGTAACGAATGTATGGAAAATCTGTATTGTTCAGTTAAATAGGGAGTCAAACATTCTCTATGGTAATGAAAGTAAAGTCCTTTTTTGGTTTCTACAGCCAGAGACTCACCAAGTAAGCGCAGGCAGGGATTTTGTTGATACAATCGGCCATTTGTAAACATTTCATAAATATTTGCTTCATGTCTGGCTGTATTGGCATTAAAGGGCACAGAAATGCTGACTAGAAGACTGTTAGAGAAGGAAACAGCTTGTCCGTAATGGAGGCAAAGAAAAGAAGGGGAAATTAGGCACAAAGTGTGCAAATTTGCAATCTAAACTGCATATGCTTTGGATTAAGGAAACAGTTTAGAATTGGACATGCATTCAGATGATGGCACAAATGCAGTGAAATACAACATAACCAAATTTGATGTAAATCTGATAAATGCTAGTGCTGTAGTGCGTAGTGCTGGAGGTTACATTATATATTTAGCTATATATTTGGCGGGTCCATGCTTTATGTCCAACAGTGTTAAAGTGAAACAGTACTGCGATCTTAACTTCAAACCTATTAACAACGAAAGAAACTTGTGCAAAATGTGTGCAAAATTAGTGTGCATGGATGGTGCACATTTGCAATATCAAGTGCACAGTGCCTTAGAGTAGATGAAAGGTCCAAAGGGGAGTGTGCAATAAATTAGTTACACAAAAGCAGAAAATAACAGGAACATGGGCTAAATAAATATAGATTGATGTGAAAATTTGCAGATAAAGTGCATAGTGCTTGTATCTGCTTAGATTCACATGCTATGCATAGTCCGACATCTAGTGGTAGTCGCAGAGTATTACAAGATTTATTTTTTCGAAACTCAAAAAAGGACACTGACTGGGCGTGTTAGTAATACCATCCTGACGTCTACTGTACCCATGGTCCTTGACATGTCAAGGACCCTCAGATTGTTTGTTTCTGACATGAGGTTGCATGAAGTATAGCGCGAGTACAGATGTAATAAAGCAGTAAAACAGCAATAGCGCAGAAAAACATCTATGAGCTTTCGACTCCAGAAGGAAAGGAAGAGTGGGCGCATGTGAATCTAAGCAGATACAAGCATCAGAAATACAACTACGGTGAGTAATGTATCCACTCTGAGGCTTGTGGATCTGCTTAGATCACATGCTCTGCATAGATTAGCAAGCAGTATCTGTAGAAGGAGGTGGGATGTGAGAAGGTACAGCAGCAAATAGATGTTTTAGCACTGCTTCTTCCACCTGTGAATCTGCTTTAGAGTGATAATCAATGCAATAATGCTGTGTGAAGGTATGAAGGTAACTCCATATAGCTGCTTTGCAAATGTTGTCTAGGGGAACGTTTGCAATGCAGGCTAAAGTAGCTCCTGTACCTCTGGTAGAATGAGCCCTGAGAGTGAAAGGGAAAGCTCTTTTGGATAGGGAATAGCAGAGTTGTATTGCATTTGACTATTGGAGATTGCGTTTTTAGAGATATAATTGCTATCTCTAACAGGTGCTATGGAAACAAAGTGCTGGTCTGTTTTCCTTATGGGTTTTATTTTGTTCACATAGTACAAGACTGCCCTCCGTACATCTAGTCTATGGAGGCTTCTTTCAGCTGAGTTGAATGGATTCTGAAAGAAGGAAGGAAGTTGGATAGATTGATTAATACTGAACTTTGACATTAATTTAGGTGAACACCTAGGGTGTGTTCGAAGGACAACTTTGTCCATGTGGATTATGAAGAAAGGGTCTTGTACGGACAATGCATGTAGCTCACTGACTCGTCTTATGGAGGTGATGGCTACCAGAAATGCTGTTTTTTAGGTCAAGTGTTTTAAGCTGGCCTTGTGCATAGGTTCAAAGGGCGTGCCCATGAGTTTGGAGAGGACAACATTAAGATGCCAATCTGGTGGAGGGTTAGAAATGGGAGGGTATAGCCTCTTTACCCCTGCCATGAAGGCCTTAATGACAGGAACTTTAAAGCAGGACACCTTGCTCTGTGAAGTGGTGTAAGTGAACAGAGCTGCCAGGTGTACCTTTATGGGGCTAAATAATAGGCTGGAGTCTAGTAGGTAAAGCATGTAATGCAGAATGTTGGCTGGAGAACATTCAATTGGATTTATGGATTGTGATCTGCACCATATCACAAACCTTTTTCACTTGTTGAAGAAACAGTGTCTGGTGTTGGGTTTCTGTGCCTCTTTTAGGATATCCATACACCGTTGTGGAAGATTTAAATGACCAAACTCTATGACTTCAAGAGCCAGGCTGCCAAGTTCATAGATTGAGGTCGAGGATGGAGAGATGCCCCCCTGTGTTGTGATAGCATGTTGTAGGGGCATGGGAGCTTGATCGGGTTGCACATCGTCAGTTTGAGAAGATGTGGAAACCAGGGTCGTCTCGCAAACATAGGAGCAACCAGGATTAGAGTAGCTTGTTCCTGGTGCATCTTGTGCACTATCCTGCTCAGGAGTGGTGTCGGAGGAAAAGCGTAAGCAAATTTCCCTGACCAGGTCATCCACAGGGCGTTCCCCTTGGAACCTGGTTGGGGTAACCTGGACGCGAAGTCTGGGCATTGCGCGTTTAGGCTTGTGGCGAACAGGTCCAATGGGGGATGACCCCACTGGGAGAAGATTCCATCTAGAATATCTCTGTTGAGTTGCCACTCACGTTCGTCTGGTAGAGGGTATCTTCCTAGACTATCTACTGGCGCATTGTGTTTCCCCGGAATGTGTTGAGCGGTTAGGAACATGTTCCGCTTGTGTGCTGTGTGACTCCCTGCTTGTTTATGTAGAACATTGCAGTGGTGCTGTCTGTGAGGACTTGCACTGTTTGACATGTAAGATGTTGCTGAAAGGCTTGAAGAGCCTTGAGAACTGCCAGAAGTTCTAGGAAATGTATGTGTTTTTGGGCTGTGGTGTGTGTCCACTGGCTGTGAGCTGTGTGGTGGTGGAAGTGAGCTCCCCATGCAGCAAGTGAGACATCTGAAGTTAGGATCGCTTGTGTTGGTGGAATGCGAAAGGGTTTTCCTTTTAGCAGGTTGACGCAGGCCCACCAGCGAAGAGCCTGTACCAAGGTTAGTGAAACAACAAGTAGGTCGTCCCACTGACCGTTTGCCTGAGACCACGGATGCACAGGCGCGTGTGTGGAATCAAGTGTATGCATGAGGCTATCATCCTGAGCAAGCGCATTGCTTTGCGTACAGTTATCTGGCGACCAGCTTTGTAATGAGGTACTTGCAACAGCATGTTTTGTACCCTCTCGTTTGACTGGAAAGCCAGCTGCTCCTCTGTCTTTAAAATGGTTGCCAGAAATTGTTTTATTTGTCTGGGAACGAGAATTTACTTTTTCTTGTTGATGCAGAATCCCAATTGGAAAAGAAGGTTGATAGTTCTTTGGGTGTTGTCTTTGCAAACTTGAGGAGACTCCCTGGTTATTATCCAGTAGTCTAGGTAAGGGTACATGGGGATTGACTCTCTGCGGAGGTGTGCTTCCACTACTGCTAGCACCTTCGTGAAAACACTTGGGGCTGAGGCGATGCCGAAGGGGAGCGCTGTCATGATGCCTACCCCCGGGGATCCGGATCAAGCCCATCAGCCCCGGGAACAGGCATCCAGACATTTACAAAAACCCCAGCAGCCCCAGCTAGTGGCTGTCTGGGTTCAGTCCTGGCGCCGTAGGCACCAGGCTCATAATAAAAATCAGTCCTGGCGCCATAGGCGCCCGGCTCATAGACATTACTTACCTCATGCAGACCATGCTGCAAATAATTCCAGGCCAACGTGAAGCCTGGATGGGACTATTTTACTACAGGGACTATTTTTTACTCGGGTGTGGTCCTGGGGAACTTCTTTCCTGGGACTACTTTGGAGGCTATTTAAACCACGCCCGAACAGCAGCACATGCTTCGTGTTATTCTGCATCCAGCAGCGTGACTCTCACTGTGCCTGCAGCCAGCATCCAGTCTTCTGCCACACCCGCGTGCCTGCAGCCAGCATCCAGTCTTCTGCCACGCCCGCCTCGAATCCGGAGCTCCTAGAATAAAGAGGAAGAAAAGGACAAGGTTAGAAAATGAACGTATTTCAAATTCCTCACCTGATTCCGGATCCATTTCATCTCCCGAACTGGAAAGTACATCAGTCCTGCACGCGTCGCTTCGCCAGCTCCAGCACGGCGCCATACTCACCAGTTCTCACAGCATCTTTCGATCCGGCACTGTCTCCATCATTTCTTCGCTGTACTCCGGCACCTAGGGGCACAAGAATAACAAGGTGAGCCAAGGGAATCAACAAATACTTCTTACCACCATAGACTTACCTGATTTACCACCGGCGGTATTATTCTCCATATCTTCATATGCCGCATCTGTAAAGAGGGAGAAAAACAACACGTTAACGCATGCAATAGTTACCGGACAGCGTTGGGTAAACACAGACTCTTACCTGAATGCCAGCAGCAGCTACGAGACCTTCTTCTCACGAACTCAGTTGCAACTTAAGGAAGGAAGGGGACAAGAGTGAACATCGGGCACATTGAACTTTTTGTTTGAACTTGATACTTACCAATCCCGCCTGGGACTTCAGAGTCAATGCTTACCGGAACTCCCCCAACGCCTTCAAACCAGTGAAGTAACTGGTATCTACGCGCCCCTGCAAGACACGCAGGATGGAGAGCTCATCTTTTACAAACATAAGGTGAGGTTACTAAGGGGATATCGTAGGTGATTAGTGGGGGAGAGCGAGAACAGTTGGGAGGCCATCCCTAAAACCCACAGGTGGCTAATCCCTGTCTCCACTTGCAGGAAAATACTTCTTCGGGTCCAACAGACAAGACTAGGCGGGCCAGTCCAGACAGTCATCTCTGCACTACGCATCACGTTGGCGGAGACCGCAGCTGTCCGGGTCCGATCGACACCCCTGTGGGGTCCAGGTGAGCATAACAGAACACGAAGCCTTTCTAAAAATACCCACCCGGGTGTTATGGAAACCTCGGAAACCGACCAACTGGACCAAAGAGACTAATGCCCTCAGGAGAGAACTGATTGTCTCAAAGGAGCGCACTGATGACCTGGCTAGGCAACTACTGCAAAACCAAGCTGGGCAAACGCCCCTACTTGGATATGGGGGAAAACCAACACCCGTTTCATCAAGCAATCCTGTGCAAGTGGTTTTACCAGGAAATATTCCGTTAGCTCCACCCGAACGCTTTGCTGGGGACCCCAAAAGGTTTGCCGTGTTTATGAACCAATGCCGCTTGCACTTTTTATGCAGACCGGCAGCCTTTCCAAATGACCAAGCCAAACTAGTCTTTGTATTGTCATATCTTAGTGGCAGCGCAGCGGATTGGTCCATTCCGTTAGTCAACCAGGATGATCCTCTTCTCCGGGATTTTCAGGGTTTTCAAAGGAGCATGGAAAAACTATTCGCCAGACACTCACAGGGTCAAGCCCTGGACAACGAACTTTTATCCTTACGACAAGGTAACCAGGATCTGCTAACCTATATTGCAACCTTCAATAGGTTGGTGGTGGAAACCGGGTGGCCGGAGGAAAAACGAATTACATTGTTTCATTGTGGACTTCGGGGAGAACTCAAAGACATCTTGACTCAAGTTGTGAACCCACCTCAGGATTGCACAGAATTGATAGACTTAGTGGTCCAGCTAGACCACCGACTTCAGAACCGAAAGAGTGATCGAGCTAAGTTCGAGAATCGGGTATTGGTTAAACCCAACGTTGCCCCCAAAGGAACAGATGCATCTGAACCTATGCAGATCAGGGGGGTTAAAGGACCCTTAACTCAAAAGGAAAGAGAAAGAAGACGACAGATGCAGTTGTGTCTGTACTGTGGAACCTCAGGACATTTTCTACGGGATTGCCCTACAAAACCACCCAAGAAGGTGGTAGGAGTTGCTGATAAAAGCCACATAGAGCCTGATTCGGGAAACGACCACGCCCGAGAAGTGTAGAGGTCTGCTTGCCGAGCTTAAAGAAGGACACTCAGACCTCGCATCTGATCATCCCAATGGTCCTACTTGATCCCAGGCAGCCATCACGTATGCACGCAGTAAGTGCATACATAGATAGCGTGGTGGTAGGAAACTATATGGACCACAAATTGGTGTCAAGGATGAATCTACCTCTTTGCAAAAAGACCACTTCGGATGTCATCACCACAGTTGATGGAACTGAGATTGCCTCGGGGCCTGTAACTCATTCCACTACAGAGATGACACTGTTGAGTTAAGATGGGCATCGAGAGACTATTGTGTTTGATCTAATCAAAGCCCCACAGTTCCAGATAATACTGGGGATGCCATGGTTGGAAACACATAATCCTTGTATAGAATGGCGAGAGAAGAGAATAACCTTCCCGGATCGTGCACACACCTGTTACCCGGAGAAAACTTTGAACAAAGGCCTGGCTACAGTCGTTAACCCAATCGTGCAGTTACCTCAGGAATACCAAGAATTTCAGGATGTTTTTCAAAAAGAACAGGCCAATACATTACCTCCTCACAGATCACAGATTGTCAAATCGACCTCCTACCCGGTGCACAACCCCCATGCAGTAGAATCTACGCCCTCACGGAACCTGAAAATCTTCACCTACGGCAATACTTGGACCAATACCTTGCTGATGGCTTTATTCGTCCTTCCAAGTCTCCTGCATCCTCAGCTTTATTCTTCATGCCAAAAAAGGAAGGTGACCTTAGAACGTGCATAGATTACCGCGCGTTAAATCAGATCACGGTAAAAAACCGAAACCCATTGCCTCTGATCCCCGAATTACTAGACCAAGTAAAGGATGCTTGTATTTACACTAAGTTAGATCTCCGAGGGGCATATCATCTGGTACGTGTCAAGAAAGGCGACGAATGGAAGACTGCCTTTCGCACCAAGTACGGATTATTCAAATATCAGGTGATGCCCTTCGGGTTGTGCAATGCACCAGCAGCCTTCCAGTATTTTATGAACGATGTCCTTCGTGAACTCATTGATGTCTGTGTCGTCGTATACGTAGATGATATTCTAGTGTACTCCTCCTCAGAATCAGACCATGATAAGCACGTGCGTGCAGTCCTTGAGAAACTACGCCAGCACAAGTTATATGCAAAATTGGAAAAATGTGTTTTTCATGCTACGGAAGTTGAATTTCTTGGATTTATCCTGACTTCAAAGGGAGTCCGAATGGACTCTCGAAAGGTGGACACAATTCTCAAGTGGCCATCACCCAGTTGAGTCAAAGGGGTACAAAGCATGCTCGGATTTGCTAATTTCTACCGCAGATTCATTCCGGACTTCTCCCATGTTGTACACCCCATCACAGCACTTTTGCGAAAAAACAAAGGCTTCTTGTGGACCGAAGAGGCTGAAAAGGCCTTCCAAGAGCTGAAAGTGAATTTCACATCAGCTCCTGTCTTAAAGCATCCACGCCCTGAGCTTCCATTCATAGTAGAAACTGATGCATCCAGTTTAGCCATGGGAGCTGTCCTGTCCCAGAAGGATCCTGAAACTGGTCAACTTCACCCAGTAGCGTTTTGGTCCAGAAAGTTCTCAGCACCTGAGTTAAACTATGCGATTACCGATAAAGAGCTATTAGCTATCAAATCCGCCTTTAAGGCTTGGCGGCACTACCTTCTTGGTGCCAGGCATACCATTACCGTAATCACTGATCACCAGAACCTGCAGTATTTAAAAACAGCCAAAGCCCAATCATCGCGACAACTTCGATGGGCATTGTTCTTTGCCGAATTCGATTTCGTGATCACTTATCGACCAGGCCGCAAAAATGGCAAAGCAGATGCCTTATCCCGGATAGGGATGGGAGAAGCATATGCAAACCAGGAACCGGTGCCAATAATTCCCGAGCAAAGAATTCTTGGCATAACTACTCAACAGACACTAGAAGATATTCATTCAAAAATCCAACAACTCTTCGATCCAGCAACCCTGCAGGACTGGGTAAAGAAAGGCCCGGACTACTCAGTCGTCAATGACCTACCTTACTATCAAGGACGACTATTTCTACCACACAAGGAAATACAAGAACTAGTCATCTCCAATTACCATGACACCTTGATGGAAGGGCACCCAGGTATCGCATAAACTGAAGCGAAAATTAAGAGACAGTTCGAGTGGCCCACTTGGCGAAAAGACGTAAAGTCATTTGTGATGTCTTGTGGCATTTGCGCCCAAAACAAAAGCCAGAAGAAAAAACCTGCTGGCCTTTTACAACCTTTGGATATTCCACCTACACCATGGCACACCTTGTCTTTAGACTTTATTACAGATCTACCTCCATGTAATGGATTTAACACCATCCTAGTTATTGTGGATCTTTTTCCAAGATGGCCCACTTTATTCCTTTAAAAGGATTACCTTCCGCTTCAATTTTGGCCAAGGAGTTCCTCGAAAACATTGTTCGAATGCACGGATTTCCTTCCGTATTGGTCTCTGACCGAGGCAGTCAATTCATTTCACAATTTTGGAACAAATGTTGTCAATTGGCACAAATCGACGTGAGGTTATCAACCAGTCACCATCCCCAGACCGATGGTCAGACGGAGAGGACCAACCAGACTCTTGAACAGTACCTACGTTGCATGCTGCACCAGACCGAAAGCAATTGGAAGGATATTTTATGGATTTTCGAATATGCATACAATAACTCAGTACATTCTGGAACCGGACAAAGCCCCTTCTATACCATATACGGACATCACCCTCGAACCTCAGAACTCGATTCGCCTCAGCACTTAGAAATGCCTGCAGTTAGTCATTTACACTCTACTATTACACAAGCCTTTAAGGAGGCAACAGAACATTTGAAACAAGCGAAAGAGAAATATAAGAAAAATGCTGATCAACATAGAAGCGATGCTCCACGATATCAGATTGGGGATCAAGTTTGGCTGGCTACAAAACACATACCTCTAAAAGGAACTCAGACTTTTAATCCTAGGTATTTGGGACCTTACACTATTAAGGCCATTATCAACCCGGTGGCCGTCAAGTTGGAATTACCCTCTAATATGCGGATCCATCCTGTCTTTCATGTTTCACTTCTGAAACCAGTTCAACCCGGGACAAGACTTGCCAAACCATCTGACCCCATCCTAATAGATGGAGAACCTGAATTCGAAGTAAAGAATATCATGGACTCTAAGTTGGTTAAATCAAGACCTTTTTATTTAATCGACTGGAAAGGTTACGGACCACAGGAAAGGTCATGGGAGCCTAGCGACCACGTTCATGCACCTCGGTTGGTGAAGAAATTCCATCGGAACTTCCCAGACAAACCAGGGCCAAGGGGAAGAACAACTTTAGGAGGGGCCTTGGGGGGGGAGTGCTTTCATGATGCCTACCCCCGGGCATCCGGATCAAGCCCATCAGCCCTGGGAACAGGCATCCAGACATTTACAAAAACCCCAGCAGCCCCAGCTAGGGGCTGTCTGGGTTCAGTCCTGGCGCCGTAGGCACCAGGCTCATAATAAAAATCAGTCCTGGCGCCATAGGCGCCAGGCTCATAGACATTACTTACCTCATGCAGACCATTCTGCAAATAAATCCAAGCCAACGTGAGGCCTGGATGGGACTATTTTACTGCAGGGACTATTTTTTTCTCGGGTGTGGTCCTGGGAAACTTCTTTCCTGGGACTACTTTGGAGGCTATTTAAACCACGCCCGAACAGCAGCACATGCTTTGTGTTATTCTGCATCCAGCAGCGTGACTCTCACCATGCCTGCAGCCAGCATCCAGTCTTCTGCCACGCCCGCGTGCCTGCAGCCAGCATCCAGTCTTCTGCCACGCCCGCCTCGAATCCGGAGCTCCTAGAATAAAGAGGAAGAAAAGGACAAGGTTAGAAAACGAACTTATTTCAAATTCCTCACCTGATTCCGGATCCATTTCATCTCCCGAACTGGAAAGTACATCAGTCCTGCACGCGTCGCTTCGCCAGCTCCAGCATGGCGCCATACTCACCAGTTCTCACAGCATCTTTCGATCCGGCACTGTCTCCATCATTTCTGCACCATACTCCGGCACCTAGGGGCACAAGAATAACAAGGTGAGCCAAGGGAATCAACAAATACCTCTTACCACCATAGACTTACCTGATTTACCACCGGCGGTATTATTCTCCATATCTTCATATGCCGCATCTGTAAAGAGGGAGAAAAACAACACGTTAACGCATGTAATAGTTACCGGACAGCGTTGGGTAACACAGACTCTTACCTGAACGCCAGCAGCAGCTACGAGACCTTCTTCTCACGAACTCAGTTACAACTTAAGGAAGGAAGGGGACAATAGTGAACATCGGGCACATTGAACTCTTTGAACTTGATACTTACCAATCCCGCCTGGGACTTCAGAGTCAATGCTTACCGGAACTCCCCCAACGCCTTCAAACCAGTGAAGTAACTGGTATCTACGCGCCCCTGCAAGACACGCAGGATGGAGAGCTCATCTTTTACAAACATAAGGTGAGGTTCCTAAGGGGATATCGGAGGTGATTAGTGGGGGAGAGCGAGAACAGTTGGGAGGCCATCCCTAAAACCCACAGGTGGCTAATCCCTGTCTCCACTTGCAGGAAAATACTTCTTCGGATCCAACAGACAAGACTAGGCGGGCCTGTCCAGACAGTCACCTCTGCACTACGCATCACGTTGACGGAGACCGCAGCTGTCCGGGTCCGATCGACACCCCTGTGGGGTCCAGGTGAGCGTAACAAGCACCTTGAACTGGTAGTGTACTCCCACTATTTGGAATCGCAGATATTTTCTGTTCACTGGGAACATTGAAATATGAAAGTATGCATCTTTCATATCCAATGTTGCCATGTAATCTCCACGTTTTAGGAGGGGGATTACCTCTTGGAGCATGGGCATGCTAATCATTTGAGGTTTGACATATACGTTCGCTGGGCACAGATCTGGTACTGGACGCATGTATAGGTCTTTCCTTGGCACAAGGAAGTACGTTGAATAAACACCTTTGTTTACCTGATTTGCTGGGACAATATCTATGGTTCCCTTTTCCAGCAGGGCTTTTACTTCCTCCAGTAGTATGAGCCACTCTTCTAGCATCCTCCTTCTGTGTCTTGGCGGGTGGTTGGGTGGTTTTTGCAAACGTTCTATGCAATACCAGTTCCCTACGGTGGACAATACCCACTTGTAACTCCTACTGGAGTGGCATGGGTGTGGACTTAGAGCAGTGTGTCATTGCTTGGGAGGGGTGGAGCCTCTGGCCGGGGAAGTTCTGCCTCTTTCTCTGGATCTTTTATGGCCTCTTTGAAAATTAGAAGAGGAAGACTGTACCTGTGAGGAGCCCCATGACGAAGACTGGCAGCCTTGATTGTACCCGGGAGTGTTGCGTGCCCTGTGTCCGAAACCTCCTGGAGTTAAAGGAACCCTGTTGGACAAAGGGTTTGTTGGTCAATTGACAGAGTAACATAAGAGTATCATACTCTTCCTTTGCACTTTTGAGGGCGTCCTCGACTGCTTTGCCAAAGAGGGCATTAGGTTCCACCGGTATGTTAGGCAGGGTGGCCTGTGTTTCCATTTTAAAAGCAGACTGTCTAAGCCAGGCATGGCGATTGATAAGTGTGCCCTCTGCAATGATGCGACTCGCATTGTCTACAGCGTCAAGGTTGTTAGATAACTGCTTGCCTTCTGAGATGGTACTTACTAGTTGAGACCTTAAGGGTTCTGGAACCGCCTCAACTTCCACCCCCACTTATGACAACCATAACTAGCCAGGATGGTTGTGTTATTAGCAATTTGTGCCTGATTGGCTGCTGAGGACGCAACCTTTCTACCGGAGGTTTAGATTGTTTTGCTCTCCTTATCTGGCAGGGCTTCAGCCGATGCCAGATAAGTGCCAACCCTCTTTCTAGTAGTGGTGACGGCAAGTGAGTCAGGTTTGAGCTGACCCCTAATGTACAGGAGGTCTGTAGGTGCTGGCTTGAATAATTTTTCAATACGAGGGTCAACCGCCCTCATGAGGCTTGGCGTAAGCAGGGAAGGCTGGATAAGCCTCTGGATGGACTGTAAAAGGGGGATGAACTGAGCGGCGGACCGCTTGTCACCAAGAATGTCCTCCACAAAGTCCTTTTCCACCTGGGTCTCCTGGGTGTCAATATTGAAGTGTCGAGCAGCCTTTAGCAGCAGCTTGTTATATTGTAGCTGATTATCTACTGGAGAGTCTGCCACAGGCTGATCCTGGTGGTCAGGCGACTGGATGACATAAATGTCGTCATCATAGTACTGGTCTTGGCTGTATTGATCTCCCTGGTCTCCGAGAGAGCCGGGGTCCTGAGGCCCTGAGGGATCAATAACATACATGTCCTGAGAGGGGTCTTGATGAAGGGAGGCTGGCGGGACCTGGACAGAAGTGCTGGGCTGCAAGATGTCAAGACGTGGCTTTTTGGCAGGGGGTCGGTTTTTAGCAGCCCCCATCTGAGAGGAGTCCCTAAGAGACCTAGGTTCTTTCGGGTGCCTCTCCATGAAATCTACAAAGCAGGACATCCTCTTCATTATTCTATTGAAATGTTCAGGGGTTCAATAAGTGGGGGTTGGAAAAACTGAGGGGGTAGATGTTTGTTGAGAGGGTGTCTGGTCTTTGTGCTGCATAGCCCCTGTGAATGTATATGCAGGGGAGGAGGAACCAGAATCTTGAGAAACAGTGGGCTGGAGTGGCAAAGGCGTCAGAGGATTTAGCTGATTTCGGCAGATTTGTCTTTAGGAGGATAGCAGGGACATGTTTCTTTATAGATTCTTGCATTTTCGGGGTAGATTTAGGGGATGCCGATGCGCCTTTTTATGCGCGGTGCCCAAAACGGCTTTCAACGCCAGTTTCGGAGGCCTGTCATGCAGAAAAAACCTTGAGTGATGGCCCAGAGGACAGAGAAGGTTTAGAGGATTTCTCCACGTATACTGTGTGGGCTTCGACGGTCGGCCATGGGTTGTGTGTTTAGCGTTTTTGGAAGTGTGTGTACTTGGACCACTGGGTGTAGTCTCCATCACAGAGCTGCAAGCATGCTTAGTGGAGTCGGGGGCCCGCACATCGGGTTCCGCTGATACTGCCCTCACTGGATTCCGCTGTCACATTAATGGAGGGTTCGGCCTTCATGGTGTGGACGGCCCACCGCTTGGTCCGGCGGTCTTTTAGGGTTTTAGGGGGCAAAGGTTTGCAGGACTAGCAGATCTTTTCTTGGTGGTCCCTAGGAAACCAGTAGTTGCACACTCAGTGCATATCCTTCCAAGGGAACTTCCTATTCCAGCCTGGACAACATTTAAAGGGGGTTATTTCCATAGTGAATGAAAAGGGAAGTTTGGCGACAAAAGAGTAAATAGGGTGGCAGAATATCCATTCTCCAAAAGGATGCGACTATATGAAACCTCCCCCCGCTCTTTCTACTGTAAGAGTCGAGGCCCGAAGAGGCCCGTGAAGGCTGCAATGTCTGGTCGTCGATTCAGTCAGGCGTCATCAACGATGAAACCGTCAGTCGAGGGTCGTCGAGCAGTATATGATGCAGCAGCCACGGGCAGACAGAAAAGGATAGAGAAAGAAAGTCTACGAATAAACTTTAGATAATCAAAGACATCAGCCTGAAAGGACCTCCGAAACTTGCAACCAACCACGATGGTGGAAAGAAACAATCTCAGGAACCTCAACACGTGACAGACCATGGATACAGTAGACGTCACACTCGGGATAGTATTACTAACACGCCCATATATTTAATGAAAGAAATTTAGTTTAGCCAGAGTTAGGATGATCCGATTTGTTGCAACAAAACCCAGTAATTTCGGCAGGTGTGGCAACCATCTTAACTCAAGAGTTCCACTGGGCAATGTCCCCATGATCTAATTTTGTTAATCTGATTGTTGATCTCTGCTGTGATCTCATGTATGTGCTCATGGGCTGAGCAACAAGGGGAGCAACAGAGTTAAGATGGTCATCACCCCTCACGCCTGCCGAATTTCCTGGGTTTTGTTGAGAAAAATCAAATCATCTTAACTCTGTCTAAACTGATGTTTTTCACAGTATTTCAAAGGTTCTTCTCCAGGGCCTGCTGCCCCGCCCTACAGCCCTGGACAATATACCCCTCCCTGGTAACTTACTAGATCCCACTAGCCATGGCCTGTGGCCACATTGCAAAAATTAGGCAAAAAGACTGTGGGCCACTCCCCATAGGCCGTGTCCACTGTCCCCATTGCACCAAATATGATATGATATGATAGTTTATTTATATAGCGCCTATACACAATGTGTTTCAAAGCGCTTAAGTGATGCAACGATCTTGGCTGTGGCCATGAGCAGTGGGGCCAAGCTTACAGACGAGAGCCATTCCCCCCCCCCAACCTCACGACTGTTATGAGTGTTGTCCGATATATGGGATACATTACTCATTTCTATCTGCTTAGATTCACATGCTATGCATAGGCCGCCATCTAGTGGTAATCGCAGAGTATTACATGATTTGTTTTCGAAACTCGAAAATGGACGTTGACTGGGCGTATTAGTAATACTATCCCTAGTGTGACGTCCACTGTCCCCATGGTCCTTCATGTGTCGAGGTCCCTAAGATTGTTTTGTTTCTGACTTGAGGGTGCATGAAGTGTAACGTGAGTACAAGATAGGTAAGCATAAAGGTAAAGATAGAGAGACATCTATGAACCTTTGAAATCTAGGAGGGGAGGAAGGGCAGATACAAGCATCAGAAATATGATTACAGTGAGTAATGTCGGCCTTCTGAGGCTTATATCACATGCTATGCATAGATTAGTGAGTAGTGCCTGGAGAAAGAGGTGGGCTGTGAGAAGGCAAAGCGGCAAATAGATGTTTCAACACTGCTTGTCCCACCTATGAATCTGCTTTAGAGAGTGTGCCTATGAAGTAATGCTGAGTAAAGGTAAGACTGGAACTGCAAGTAGCTGCCTTGCAAATTGCATCTAAGAGAACATTTGCAATAAATGCTAAAGTAGCTCCTGTACTTCGTGTAGATTGAGGTCTTGGTGTAAAAGGTCAAGCCTTTTTGGATAGTGAGCATCAAAGTTGTAAGCATTTGGCTAACCATCTGGAGATTGCGTTTTTAGAAATATGATCTCCTTCTCTGTTGGGTGCTGTGGAAACCAAGAGTTGATCTGTTTTCCTTAGCGGTTTAGTTTTGTGTATGTAGTACAAGACCACACTCCTTACGTTTAGTGTTTGGAGGCTTCTTTTAGCTGTATTTGATTTTGGAAAAAAGTAGGAAGTTCAATGGATCGGTTAACAAGAAACTTAGATATAAATTTGGGTGAGAACCTAGGATGTGTTTTAAGAACCACTTTGCCTTTGTGGATGATAATTAAAGGGTCTTGTACTGAGAGTGCTTGTAGTTCACGGACTCTTCTTTTTGAAGTCATAGCTACCAGAAAGGCAGTCTTGTAAGTTAGATATGTTAGGCTGGCTTTGTGCATCGGCTCAAAGAGTGGACCCATGAGTTTTGTGAGAACAACGTTAAGGTCACAACCTGGTAGATGATTTGAAAAGGCTATAGTCTTTTTACTCCTTCCATTAACTAGTACTTTCCACCATGACACTTTGTTTTGAGACGCAGTCTAAGCAGACAGAGCTGCTGGGTGTACTTTGATGGAATTAAATACTATCTGAGTCTAGTAGGTAAAGCACAGAGTGAAGAATGTGAGATGGTGACCAGTCAACTGGATTTATGTTGTGTGATCTGCACCAAATGACAAATCTTTTCCACGTGTTAAAATAACAGTGTCTAGTGTTGGGTTTCGGTGATTCTTTGAGGATATCCATACACCTTTGTGGAAGATTTAAGTGCCAACATTCTATGACTTCAGGAGCCAAGCTGCCAAGTTCATAGTTTGAGGGTATTGATGGAATGTTGTCCCTTTGTGTTGGGACAACATGTTGAAAGGGCATGGAAGCATGATTGGTTTGCACATTGCTGGTTTGAGTAGGTGTGGGATCCATGGTTGTCGTGCCCATGTTGGAGCAATTACGAATAGTGTGACTTGTTCCTGGTGCATTTTTGTGCACTGTATTGTTGAGAAGTGGTCCGTGGAAAAGCGTAGGCAAATTTCCCTGATCAACTCATCCACAGGACATTCCCCTTGGACACTGGTTGCGGAAACCTGGATGCAAAGTCTGGGCATTGTAAGATTTGCTTTGTTGCAAACAAGTCTAGAGGTGGATGCCCCCCTTGGGTGAAGATATTGGGCCTCATTATGACCCTGCCGGTCCGGAAACAACGGTGGCGGTAAATCCACAGCCACCGTTGTTTCCGGACCGGCTGATTCTGAGTTCTGCAGGTGGGAGGTGTCACTCCCGCCAGGTCTGCCCTGGTGGGATTAACGTCACCCACCTGCAGGCGGAAATGGAAACACCGGCTCCGTCATAGACGGAACCAGTGTTTTCATTGTCCCAATCCCCATGGAGTCCTATGGGATTCCATGGGAATGCGGATTTACGGAATTCCGCCTCCGGAATTACCGGGTCACCGGGGTTGTAATGCCCCGGGGATTCCGGCAATCACAGAGGCGGAATGGTATTTCGGGTCCGGCAGCAGCCTGACGGTTTTTCTGGCACGGCTACCGCCAGACTCGTACTGAGACTGAGGCCCATTGTCTAAAATATCTTTGTGAATTTGCCATTGACGTGATGCGGTTAGTAGTGGACTTCTGCTCACAGCGTCTGCTAGAGCATTGAGTTCCCCTAGAACGTGTCGTGAGACTAAGAACATGTTCCGTTTCAGTGACCACTTCCATATCTTTTGGGATAACCTGGACAGACCTAGAGAGTGTGTTCCTTGCTGTATGTTTAGATAAAACAGGGCAGTGCTACTGTCTGTGAGGACTTGCACCGTTTGGCCCACTAGGAGTTGTTGAAAAGCTTGTGTTGTCTTTAGTACTGCTAGCAATTCTAGTAGGCTTTTGAGGTTTTTGGCTCTTGTTTGTGTCCACACGCCGTATGCCGTATGATGAAGGTAATGGTCTCCCCATCCTGAGAGTGAGGCATCTGTTGTGAGTGTGGCTTGTACAGGTGGGTTACGAAAAGGTTTCCCTTTTAACATGTTGTCTTTTTTCCACCAGCGTAGAGCTTGTACTAACGTTAGCGAAGCACCAACTAGGTCGTCTCACTGACCACTTGCCTGAGGCCATTGTTTTACTAGCAATTCTTGCTAGGGGTGCATGTGCAGCCGCGCATGTGGAACCAGATAAATGTCAGTCAGCATTTAATTTTACTTGTGAACGCTGCTTACTATGCGCATATAGGGACAGCGTTTTTTTGTAATTGCACACGTAAAAGTTGCCCGGCATGCCAGGCTGCGTTTACTCAATTCACACGGTGGAGTGCAAACGTGCAGGGCAAAAGGCGGTGTACACAAGTGTATGATGCCTTTTGCTCTGCACATATGCACATCGCCGTGCAACTGACAAACATTTGGTGACAAGGACCTGGCTAGGCATGAGTGCAAATGTATGAGGACTCTGACTTCAAATCTATCTATCTATCTATCTATCTATCTATCTATCTATCTATCTATCTATCTATCTATCTATCTATCTATCTATCTATCTAAAGATTTTTTATATAGCGCCACTCGCCCGAAGGCCTCAGGTTGCTCACGGGACACACAGACATAAAACATAAAAAGAGAATGTGTGCGTTAACACAAGCAGAAAGGGGGGCAAGCCCCCAACGGAAGCCTGTGACCATATGACTATTTTAGTCAGATTTCCTATCAAAAAGAAATGTTTTTAGGCGTTTTTTAAAGTGTAGTATAGATACACAACCTCTAATGCCTGACAGAAGCGAGTTCCAAAGAGAAGGAGCCCAGGAACTAAAGCTGGCCCGCCAATCTTTTTTAAGATTACACATGGTTGATCTAAAGTTAACCTATTGTTTGAACGAAAGGTCCGTCGAACAGGGGTTCTTTTAACTCTGCTTCACTCTGCATTTAAACACCAGAACAGAGCCCTTGAAGCGAATACGCTGCTCAACTGGGAGCCAATGCAGTTTCCTGCGGGATTCAGAGACCTGTGAACGACGGCCAGGTCCACAGACAACATGCACTGCTCCATTCTATGAAACCTGAAGCTTTTTAATATCAGCTTGAGATGTGCCCATCAGAAGACTATTGCAGTAATCCATTTTTGTGTTCACTATAGCTGCTGCAATCAGGGCCATATTAGCTTCTGATAGGTAGGGACGAATCTGCCACAGCAAGTGAACATAAAACGAACATGAAGATTTCAGATAGGAAACATGTTTTTTAAAGAAGAGATGAGAATCGAAAAAGACTCCAAGTGTCTTGACTGAGTCGGATACTGGGATAGTTTTCTCATTAATCACAAGACATTTATATTGTACACCTAGGTCCTTCAGTCTGTGTGGTGTTCCCAGAATATGTAACTCAGGCTTTGAATCATTTAAGGCCAAGGAATTCATGGTCATCCACTTCTGTATGGCTTTAAAGACTTTGCCAACTTTGTGCTACATCATCCTTATACACCCCAGAAAGCTTAAATAATATCTGGGTTTCATCTGCATAGTTTGCAAACATGACCCCCAGAGAGATAAGGAGATCGCATAAGCATTTGACGTATATATTAAAAAGTAGTGGTGACAAACATGATCCCTGAGGGACACCGCATGTTAGGAGCACCTTTAGGGTTGGGCATCTCCTCCAACCACCCAAGCTGTCCTTGGACCCAGAAAGGATTTAAATCAGAATACTGCGGACGGAATACATTTCCCTACATGAATCAGCCTGTCTGCCAACAGATCATGATCAACCAGGTCAAAAGCCGATGAGAGATCCAACAGCAGAAGCAATGCCGCGTTCCCTTCCTCGATAATTTCTGTGATGTTGGTTTTTAAATTTAGTAGAGCAGTCTCTGTTCCGTGATTTACACAGAACCCTGATTGCTCCCTTGCTAGAATGTTCTGCAGTTCCACAAATTATTGATATTGGGAGCACGCTACCTTATCGATTATTTTTAGAATAAAAGGAACATTCGTAATAGGCTTGTAACTTCCAGCTGCTAAGGGGTCAAGATTTTCCTTTTTCAATAGAGGGGTTATCCACGCCTCCTTGATTTTCTCAGGGACATAAGCCTCTTGAAAATAACGATTAATACAACTTGTGACCCATGGGACCAGTACAGGCGCAAAATCTTTAAATAGTGTAGCTGGGAAAATATCACCTTTACAAGATGTGGGCTTCATTTTTTGAATGATCTCTAAGACCTCACTTTCTGAAACTTTGTGAAAAGAAAAGTGACTAGTAGCCTGAATAGATTCTTTGAAAGGTGGTCTAGGCGTATCATTTACATACTGAAATGTCTGAGCCTGGTCCGGAATACGTATCTGATGCTGTAGGGACTTCTGGGTGAAACCATCAAGGATACGCTGACACCAGTCATCATCCATAGCAAGGGAGGACTCAGCAGTAGACCCTCTTAATTCCTGAAGGACTGAAAAGAGTTCCTTTGGTTTAGATGTAGCCCTTTCAATCCTAGCATTGAAATGAAGCTCTTTAGCTTTAAACGCTGCAGCCTTAAAAAGTCTGGCAGCCTGTTTATAAGCTGAAACTGAGTCATCTGATGGATGACTTCTTCAATATCGTTCTGCTTTCCGTTTCACCCCTCTAGCTAGTAAATCTTCTGGGGTGAATCATTGGTTGAGTATTGGAATAAAATGAGCTGCTATGTCAGTATATGGTGGAAAGCATTCACATGAAATCCGACAGATTGCACCAGCCCTTATCAAGTGGATTTTCCAGAAATCCAAAGCATCTCCGCTCTCATCAAAATAAGATGTGGGCGTAGATGCTGTCGGATTTGTGGCACGTAGCAGATGGGGTGCAAACTCAGTGACTCCAGTTCGTGACTCTGCTCCATGCCACAAATAAGCAAATATTGCAAGGTGAATTATAACCATGAGTTAAAATGTTTTCTGTGCACCTTCCCAACCCCCACTATAAGAATTAACACCTATGTCTGTCTCCACTGACACATAACATGCCCAATGCTACTACCTGCTCTCCAGGTCTCTATGCTCCAGTTCCAGGGCACGCTGCGCTGCCTTGAGCTTGCCGTGCTTCTCCATCAGCCCTTCCATGTCAGTCCCCTGGCGCTCATGGAGCTGTGCCAGCCGTTCGTGGTCTTTCAGCAGGGCCTCGTGTTGGGCCCGAGTCTCTTCGCGGTCCTTCAAGGCAGCCCGCTCTTCACTCTCGAGCACGCTGAGCCGGCTCTGCAGCTGCGAAGCCTGGGTGCTGAGAGAGGCATTCTGGGAGCTCAGGGCAGAATTTTCCACCTTATACATGAGAAAATGGGGGTGTGGGAGACAAAAAGAATTAGTCGTCAGAGTAGAGTAAGAGATGGATAGAAGAAACCCTAAACTACTGCAGAAGAGAACACATATTCCTACACTGCCAACGCATGAATTGACGGGGACGAATATATAGGTGGGAGAGAAATACATTATTTGTGACCCTTCCTCGTCTTATTCAGCCAATGCAGAAGTAGATATGGGGTAGTGATATATTTGATAGTAGCAAACCATTACTCAAGAGTGCTGGCCTCATTTCACTCTGCGAACACAGGAATCAACCAGGTAGGTCATATGTTTAAGAGAGTGCAAATGCTACTAAGCGACCCTCCATTTTATCAGTCTTTCAAAACAGAAATCAATATGGTAAACTAGTGGAACTGGTGGTGTGCCGAGTGTGTCTCTGCCTAATCTTTCTTTGCCGATCCGGGAATCATGAAGTGTGGTGATGTGCGTGATGGAGCCCAAAACTACTGAACAATCCATTGTCACTTTAGTGTGCCAACCCATGACTAGACCGATTGGTAGGCTGTATGGGATAGAGTCTGCCAGATTATTTTACTTTGCAAATGAATGAATTATCCTGGTGAAGTGCTATGTGTAAAAGAGCATGTACACTTTTTAGAGACACTGCCTTACCTAACTGCCTTTACAAGTATCGATTGGGTGGGGTAGTATAATTTGATAGAGCCTGTCAAACATGGAGCTATCCTGCCCCATCTTGCTTTGTCAAAAGAGGACTCAAATGGTTGAAGTGGTCTGATGGCAGACACTGTAAACTGCTAAGGGTTGCTGCTTTATCCTTAACTGCCAGCGCAGGATGTGATGAGTGGAGTAGCAGGTGCAATAAAGCATATCATGACTGAGACATCCCGGGCTGTATACTGCAAGACCAATGAAGAATACAACTAGGGGGCTGTACATCAAAGTGCTGCCATTGAATGCCTGCACATCTGATTTGATGGCACTGTTTTTTTTTTGTTTTTTTTTAAACTGGCGAGTCCCCCATGAATATGCCTCTCGTAATCCACTCAACTGTCTGTTTTGCTTTATTTGATTTGCTTTACAGGCCATTTGCTCTTTGTTTACTTCCAGACTTGGCATTATTGCTCCAAGCAGTGTTCACTCGCCTTTCTCAATCTCTCCTACCATAACAGTATTTTTTGTTTCACCAATGGACAGCAGTATTGACAAAAACATTACTACTCAGAAAAAACAGGAATCATTGCTTTCCCTTTCTGTAATTACTGTTACTTTCCTTTGTTTTAACCTGCATGATCCTTCACAGCACTTCAAGATTCAATCCTTTGTGGTAGCAATTGTGACAAAAGCCTGTATACTATTGTGACAAGAGCCTGTATGCTACTAACTACCCGTGGCTCCTCTTACTATGCTAACACTGGATTCCAATGGGTAGGTCAGTATACATGACAGAGCCTGTAAACTACTAATTACCTGTGACTCCACTTACAAGGCTAACACTGGAATTCAATGGGTAGGTCAGTATACATGACCGAGCCTGTAAGCTATTTAAGTAATGAGGACCTGTTCCCCGAGATGTACAGGGTGGTAATGGCTCAGTGTCCGAATTAATGGGGCCGAGCGGAGCAAGAGCTTTAGCGATGGTCCTTAGGCAGGTTATCACCACCCGATATATAGCCTGGGTAACACAGGATTATTGCTACTAGGAACCAGGGTTTCAATCTAGGGTGCTACCAGCAATGGTTTTGTCTGAAAAATGGGCAATGGAGCATACCCAACCCATTGTTTCAGATACAAAAAACACACTCAAGATGTGCATCATGGAAATGGGAGGTAGGGCTCAGTGCGGAGTCCCTCTTCCATTTCCATGGCGTCCTTTGCTGGTGGCTGCAGTGACAAACTGTGGGATGGCAAATCAGCTGGTGTGTGGGGTGGGGTGGGGTGCCCCTGGAGGAGCGGCGGGCCTAGCGGGAGAGCACCAGCCTTTCAGGAGATAGCGGGTGGGAGTGTGCAGCATGTTGCTCTTTCCAAACCAGGGCTTGGATTGTTTTATCGAGGCTGGTTTTGGAGCAACCCGATTGGCTGTTGCACCCATCGAGGGGCGAGATCTCACCTCATGTGATTTTGCCACTATAGTGATCACTACTGAGATCTCTCGCTTCATGTTACTCAGCAAATGCAGAAATTGACTGGTCGAGTGGTGTGTGTGATTCTGTCTGCAGACTAAAGAGCGATTTGCAAATCCTTAACTTGACAAAATGATTTACTATGTGAGATTGAGACCATAAAATACTGAGATCCTGCCTTGCCTTATTCTGCCAATGCAGGATTTGACTGAGTACATATGTATGTCGGACAAGGCCTTTGAACCACTTGGCTAGCATCCACATATTACTCTACAAATGCTGGAATTGACAAATTGCAAGTGTAATCTATGTAACCCATCGCCCCATGTGGCAATCTTCTAACCGGTGAAGGGGTATGTGAGCCGAGTCAGATGTCCTGCCTTATCTTATCATTTTACTCTACAAAGACAACACTTGACAGGGTAGAGTGGTATGTAAAACAAAGTCATTTAAGTACTGAAACATTATCACCATGTACCTTACTACGCTAAAAGAGGAATTGAATAAGCTGAGTGATGTGAGGGGCACAGCCCTTAAGATATACAAATAAATGTAACTGCTTAACCATGACAAGGAAAAGAAAGCAATACATGCTCTTATTACTTACTGATGGTTTTCTTTACTCATAGTCCTCCCTCGTCACAGTACTTACTTCGGAGGTGCCAACCTTGATGACAGGAACCCATTTCAACTTTTTTTAAATGTGTTTTCTTTTGGTTCCGCCACCCCCAGCATCTCACATTCTCTCACAATGATGGGCCTGTCCATCAACAATCAAGAGAGGGTGAGGCGGGTCACATAAGTACTGTGATGTGGAAAAGTAGGACTAGGCATAATGAAGATTACTGGTAAGTAATAAGAGCATTACATCTACATCCCTCTTCCTTGCCCCAGTACTTAAGACATTGGAGAGGTGCATATGATAAGACTAGAAACTAAAAAGCCTGCCACCAGCCCACCCTATCACTTTATCTGTCATCCACAACCCAGTAATCATCCTGATAGTGAATACCTGCAAGACGATATATATGCAACAAAGAAGCTATCCCTATAATAGTAACTGCACGTGATAGTGACCCTGACCAAGGACATGTGACGGCCCAATTCCTTCTCCACATGCATCTCAATAGGATCTATCCTGCATACCTGCCAGATAGGATGCTATGCCTATCTCGAGGCCTTGCTTTTCTCTGGCCTTCAATTAGGGAAGCAGAAACCTTTCTGAAGCAAAACACACATAAAAAGAACAGATCTGGTGGCTGAGAAATATAAGTCATCTATATGTTTCTAAAGATGACAGACCGAAATTGGATATCCCCAATTTAGCATCACGCTGTACTGTCAACAAGACTGGGGAAAGCACATAAGTACGGAGGACTTTAAGGGATACAGACTAGGTAGGCATAGATGCTGGACTGAATCCTGATAAATGGGGTCATACATACTATACCATCTTTCTTAAGGGATGACGTAACAGCCCAATTAAGTTCCACCCGACAAGAACTCTATGCACAATGTATTCCACATGACCAACAGCTGTTGCGGATAGATGGGAAACAATTGTTTTTCCTGAAGAACTTGACAAAATATGTTATAAGAACAGTTTTGAGCATAGTACCCCGTCTGAACTGTTATCTGCTCATGGCTCCACTGAGCCCCAGGCAAGATCTGATAACCCACATCTAAGCATCTAGCTTCAGATATTGACATACTAATGGCTGCTTGACTTGTAGAGTGAGAGTGGATTGTACCCCAACTAGGGCCAATACACCTGAAGGGTGAACCTGATTGCTCAAGTCACTGAACAACTGCTGGAGGGGACACCAGTCTGCTCGTTTGTGTTCACTCGTAGAGACAGCCCCTGTCTTCCATATCGAAATGAGAGATCTTGCACCAATACAGGATTATGTGAAACTCGTCCCACACCCACCCTTCACTGGGTCTAATGGATATAGTGGATTTATGCAACTTATTATACATTTTAAAAACTCAACCCGTATGCATATATATCTTGGGATCCTAAAGATTGGAGCAGAACCTTTGCAATAAGAATACAGAAGAGGAGAATACAAGCTACAGGCAGCCTCTACTCAATCACCCCTTCTGATCTGTCCCAGGCTAAATGCCAGCTAAAGTAGGACAGAGTCCACACAATCTGACCAAGATGGTCAGCAGATGTCACAGGAATACCCCCCACACACACCTTGAAGTGTATTGCTTAGATGAAGGACTGAAGGCCCCAAGTAATTTTGTCTTCCTCCACATACCAAGGTCAGGATGGCTTGCAACACCATTACCCAGATCTTCCTGTCCGAGAAATGCTGACCTCTTGACTCATCTTGCTCTGTGAACTAAGAATTCTCAAGTTTATATGGTCCTGCGCCTTATTATACCAGGACAAACAGATGCGGGTCAGTCATGAAAAGAAGGTCAGACGAAATTATCAAAACTGAGAAGAACCTGTGGACGCGATAGTTAGGAGCACTAACACCTGTGTAGCACAATGACCTATAAACCCAGCCCGTCAATCAATGTGGTTTAATTTTATCACCTGCCCTAAAATTAGATTGTCTTACAAAAACGGTTCCATCCTGATAAGGAAGGCCAGCCCCTTGGGCATCACGCTGCAATCCACTTGCCAGTTTGAATCCGGTTTTTAAGACAGAGAATGAACATTTTCAAGAAGTGATCCAACAACAGCGTCTTCTGTAATAGGAAAAACTGGCCTAGCACTGCAAGAACTGGGGAGTTCCTCGGTCAGAGATCTGCCTCAGGAATAATGCCCCCAGCTCCAGGGTCTTCTAGACGGCCTTGGTTTACTACTCTGCCAGTAGCCTTTTGAACACCTGGCAGTGGGAGATCAGTGACTGCAAGGCTGTCCGTGGCCCCAAGTCTACCAACAGGTTGATCATTGAAGGCCCTTTGCTGCAATGCTGAGATGTACTACATGCTTTAACTTCTACCAGACCCAACCCCTATGCTTCACACCACATGCCTGGTCCCCAAAACATGAAAGGCTAGGGCTTGTAGTACCCTTCCCCAGGTGATATTATACTTGTCCTCTATGACCATAGCCCCCAAAAGCCAAGGAGCAAAGAAAAATGGCTTGGAAACTAGTTTTCATGTAAGGACGTTTTTACAGAACCATCCGACTGACACTCCCTCTTCCAACAAAGAGTTAGTTTAAGACATTACATAGTCACCTGCAGCTGGTAACAGTCCCACCAGCTACTTCATATTACACCCTGTAGGAGTAAATCCTGCATAAATGGCCCTAATCTCTTGCTGCCTTAGCCTAAGGCTGTATCTGCAGGAAGGATCAGAGTGGTAGATAATCCCCAGTCCATGATCTCCAGGGCACCCTTTCTAACCCATTGGAGACCTGG
Organism: Ambystoma mexicanum; assembly: GCF_040938575.1. NCBI lineage: Eukaryota > Metazoa > Chordata > Amphibia > Caudata > Ambystomatidae > Ambystoma > Ambystoma mexicanum. The sequence goes on along the minus strand of NC_090923.1, from coordinate 1,118,502,075 downwards.
CAGAAAATCAGATGATGATGACATGGAATAGGGTCCTGTCTTAGTTGTGCCTCACCTACTTTTCCACTGTTTGAGCCAATGCTATAGGATGTACATAACCACACACTATGAGTACTGTGGGGCAAAGAAGGCAACTACCCCCATAGCAACAGGAGCAGGGACCTACCTCGCACCGGCAGAGATGTCTACAGTATTTAGCCCCCGGCTGCACATCCCAAATGTTACCGCAAAGAGTGTGTCGATGTGACTGGAGGTATTAAGTCATGTTTAGAAATTGCTCTGCTGGCAATGCAGCAATTCCAAGCAGCATGTGGGATTCACATCTTATAAATTCCCTAAAGTTGAGCAAGTCCCAAAGCAGACGCGCTAAAGTTAGTCCAGCGGGGTGAGCTACTGCCACTGAGATGTCATATATTCAACATTGCCTGTAAATCGCAAAGTCTTTTTTTCTGAGAAAAGTGGAGTAACAGCCACTGTTCATAGCCGGGGAGCAGTAAGGCTCCTTCACCTCTCTCGTTCACCCACTCATACTCTGGCACTGGGTAGGGCAGGCGCAGCCACTGGGAATCTCTGCCCCCAAAGAGAAAATCAATCAATAGTTAGCGTGTTACAGAACGTCACAAGAAAGAAGGAGATATTCAAATGTGATGGGAAGCTGTTTTTGTGCTTTTGTGGCATTATGCATTCTTCTTGAGTGCCACTTGAACCTCTATTACTTTAGTCTAGCAAAGTTTAGGCTTGTGGTGGGGCAGTTTGGTCATAGGATGGCTCTGCTGAGTCAATCACAGTCAATCTGTAATCAACAAGAAGAGTGACCAAAACAAAACTAAAAGTGCAGTGGAGCTTTTGCATTGGACACTTGTACTGATCTGGCATAATTATGTTACCTTCCTTCCCAATTCAAGAAGGATACCTTGCCATCCATCGGAAACTGTTATATGGCAATCCTGAAGCAGGGCCTGCAGAGAAGCCCCCAATAGTGAACTGTAATCTTGCTGTACAAACCATATCGGCTCCACACCTGTTACTCCAAACGGCTACAATTGCTGCATTCTCAGACCAAGAGTCTCTTTTAGCTACTCCAAATTATGCTGCCTGAAGGAGTGCCCAGTCATTACAAATTATGTTTGTCTCAGGACCAAGAAGCAGAGCAGTTCTCCATTCTGGGCTCATGCTAGTCATGCAATCAGGGTCACCAGTTAGGACAATGGGGCATGCACTCCTTTCTCCTCAACCAAAACCCCTCGCTCAGCACAGCTGCTGGGAGGACCTTGTTCCCACTGCATGCTTGTAACATGAGTGCTGCCATCCATGGAGCGAAAAGCTGCGACATACATTGTATTCCCACCTCACCTGTGCCCAGGTGCAGATCGACTTTTTGTCCAGGGCTCGAAGTGAGTAGTAGAAGGGGCCTCCTTTTGCACAATGTTACATTTTGACAGGTGTCACGCCCCCTGCTTCCAGTCTTAGTCCCTCCCCCTTTTGTTGTGTTTTGATATAAACGTAATATAAATCTGATATAAAAAGGATATAAAAAAATGTTTGATATCGATTTTATATGAAAGGTTTATTGCTATAAAGTGTTTTCTATTTTATATCAGTTTTGATATAAAGTGAATATAAATTTGATATAAAATCTCTATATAAATGGGAGCGGCTGGGAGCAGCGCTTGCCGATGTTGCTCGATCGAGCGCTGAGAGCAATAAAATCACTATCAAAACCTTTGGGGGGGGGGCTTATCATTTTGATATAAAATGTATATCCACCTCCTATCACCCCTGGGCAGATCTCCTCTGTGATGTGATGACTGCGTCACTCTGCGAAACCCTAGATTCACAGTGCCTGTCTTCAGAGCTCACTTCGCTCTCTACGTTTGATCGAGCAACATCGGCGAGCGCCGTCCCATCTATATATAGGTTTGATATAAAATGTATATTCACTTTATATCAAAACTGATATAAAATAGAAAAACACTTTATAGATAATATACATTTGGTATAAAATCGATCTCAAAATGTTTTATATCTTTTTTTATATCAAATATATATTATGTTTATATCAAAGCACATCAAAAGGGAAGGGACTACGACCGGAAGCAGAGGGCGTGACCACCTGTCAAAATGTTACATTGTGCAAAAGGGGGCCGCTTCTACTACTGAAGTGAAAGAATCCCTGCAGTGCCTCACGAACAAGATGATCAGGCGATTTGCAATCCTTCAGCATGGATCATAGAGTCTGCTAACTTCCCGGCTCACCCAGTCACCCTGCAATGAGTGTTTGGATAAAAGAGTCACCTACTATTGCCCCTCAAAGCCTAGCAGCCAGGTGGTCATACGTTGTATCATGTACCACAGCTATAAAACTCTTCTGTAAGGCATACAAAATGCAGCTGTGGGATTGCGGGATAGTGGGTTTTATACCGCCTGAGAGGGGGGCAGGACCAAATGAAAAAAGAAGTTGAAATGGGTTCTTATCATGGAAGTTGGTACTCAGCAGTAAGTTATGGGAAGTGGAAAAGGAATGTGGAGTTAATGCCAGCTAAGGGAGTAGGATAGCCTTACTTTCAACTTCCCCAGCAGGTGTCACGAGCAGTACTCAACTCTTCTCTCCGGATAGGCTGAAATTTCCTCACCTGAAGCCTTGTGTTGAGGGCTTGGAGGCCACCTGTCTGTTCCTGTATGGACAGACTGTGCTTCTGGAGCATCAGAATCTGTGACTGCATATTTCCCAACTGCGATTCCAGTTGCTTCACCTGTGATAGCAAGGCATGCTTCTCTGTTGCTAGTGTTGCATTCTGTATCAGAGGGAACACAGCAAAGAGGTGAGGAGGGATCAACAATGGGGTTCTTACAAGACAAACAAGTTACAAACATGTGTGGTTCCCAATGGTAGAATAGCGAGGAGTGCAGTTGGTCTGGCCTGAAATGAATAAATAATAACTTATTTTTTTATATAACACTTGTTACTGCAGTTTTTGCTATTTTGTAAACACGTGTTATTATTTGGTCATTTAATGACACTGAATTTAGCATCTTTGGAAGGGTAAAAGACTGAGTCAGTCCTGCTAGGATGTGAACAGTGGACTGTATGAAGGACACAAATCTCATAGTGAGTGCTTAATTGATGGTTCTATATGACGGGCTCCTTAGTAGAGATGCATGGTGGATCACAATGATGGAGCAGTGTGTGGGTGTCAGTCCTAAAATAGAAGGAGATGCAGTAGGATTGAGGTGCATTTTCAGAACTGTGAGGGTTTCAGCCCGATTTGATATGCATTGACTGGGCTATGTTTGTGTGTGTGTGTGTCTGTGCCAGTACTGAAATAGAAGAGTGAGCTGCATAACACGACAGAGATTGGATTTTTTACCCCACAGTTGTAAAGTGCTGAGCGATTTTGATCTGGGAACATAGCCAATCCCTTACATTACGTTCTAGCTCAATGAGCCGCTCCCCCACAGCTTCTGCCTTGGAGTGGACACTGCTATGCCCACCATGGGCCTCCTTCTCGACCATCTTCTCCTCCACAGGCCAGGGGATGAGGCCTTCCTTCTTGACTAACTCATCCTCCCCAGATCGCATGATGTTGACATCATCGACTATCTTCTCTTTTGCAGACTGGCTAACGTTGACCTCCATGTCCATATTCCTCTCCCAGGACCGATGGCTATCGTTTTCCGTGATCATTTCCTCCTTTCCAGACATAGGTTTTTGTTGTGTCTCCTGCTGCAAATTCCACCTGTGCTGCGTGCGCTTAACCTATGAAGATGAAAGAAAAGACAGTTTTATCAACACAATCATAGCATAGGAGTGCTGGATCTGGAGAATTATGTAGGTGAATTCACTGTGGAGGGTTGAGTTCTGACTGTGGGGACTGGTGTAAGGGCTCTAGCCCTGGGCCATGTGGAAGGAGTTATAGATCAGAAGAGATGTATAAAGTGTCTGGCCTTGGCTGATAAGGACAATGTAACAGTACTGGTGGTGGTCAGGTAAGTGTGATGGAAGGTTTTAGGAGTGCTGTCTAGCTGGAGTGGTGTATAAAAGTGTAGGAATTATGGCTGCTATGGAGGGTCTTAGAGTTGAAATACAGTCCAGCCCATACTTTCTTTTAAAGCGAATGATCTATTGTTTAGCTTACTCATTTCAGTGTAACTCTCTTTTGCTCTTGTTCATTTGGCACACTGCTTGAGAGAAGCTCTGTTTCTCATTCAAAAAGTGGAAAGGAGTAGACCAGTCAAAAGCCCAAAGAAAGGTGGATGTGATAAAAGAGGTAGGAATTTTGAGATGTAAACGTTGCTCAGTATTAACCTCCTAGCATATGCCCCTTTTCTCTATACTACTGGGAAGCCCAGCCGGCAGTGATGGGATCAGAGTCATATTTGCACAGCACTACCGATTATATTTAAAGGAATTGCTGTGTGCATTAACGCATCATCAGCATGCTCCTCATGATCTACCCTCCGTAACCGCCCATTAATCCTTTTCCATCCAACCACACCAGTACTTACAGACAGATAGGTTTAATGGGTAAGTTGGGAGGGCCGATGGAGGAAAAGGAACTATGGACTAGGAGTACAGTAGTCACTATGGGCATTAACTTGTTTTTGTCTCTTATTTCTACAAGTCAGAAACATTTATATACCCCTACATCAAATAGTGAAGACGTCCACTGAGATAATAACTCACTATACAAAAACTGAATCAGTGAACTGTGGATGTAAATCCAATTTGTGCTTCCAGTCACTAACTCTGCTGAGGAAATTAGCTTCTGAATTCTGAACATCTGGTACATGAGCTGTCTGGAAGAATCAGCATCCAGTTCCAGATTTATATCGCTAGCCTGCAGAGGGGAAGAGATCTGGAGTCCCCCTGCTTGTCAATATACAACCTTGCAATCATATTCTCTATAAGAATCAACACTCTAGAGCTTGTGAGAGCCGGCATGAAAGACTTGCGAGTCAGGAAGATAGCCTTCAGCTCTAGAAGTGTGTTATTGTGAGGAATGGTGGGCTGTGGAGCGTGGAAGACCTGGGAACTACATTTCCCAGGAGGCTCAGTGGCAACATGCATACAGCAGGTGGCGCCCTAGCTTGTAAAGGCTCACTCCAGCCAGTGCTCGGCGCTGATTGTTGTGACCTTCAGGTATGGCGTGGTGCAGCAGAAGCGGACGAAGCAAGTTGAGGGGCGAGGCTGGATAGGGTAGCCTTGGAAGTCCTGGGCCGTGGTGGTGAGCCCTGTGAAGTGTTTGTGCCCCCGGGCCGCGGTGGTGAACGGTGCGCGGTCTGCCGTAGCGGTGTTACTGACATCTGCTACTCGCTCGGGGTCGCCGCATGGCGCTTCAGAGCCAAAGATAAGTAAAAACCCTAAATATATGATCAAGTGTGTGTGTACAGGATATGGTTTGGCTTCACGTGTGAACAGCTTTGCGAAAAGGAATCCCTGTGAAGGAACAGGATTAATTTATATGAATGTTTTTGGTGAACCTTGCTTTCAATGCTGAGGACAATATTGAAGAGCATATGATAACTGGACAGTCCCTTGGGGAAACTCACAGCGGGGTGGCTTTTAGTGCGAACCCTTCACATCCGACAAGCCAGTAGCGGGGAGGGTGGCAAGAACCTCAATGCTGGATCATTCATGTTAATTTGTCTCACGTGGACTATGTGTTATCATACATGGCTTATGGTAGGAGAGCAGTTCTCCATGTGTGTTATGTGGCTACATCATATCCATTGTATGTGCTTACATGTTTAGGGAAGTCAGGAGGCAGACAGGAAGCAGGAAGCCAGAAAGGTTTGTAGGTGTTAGGCATCTGACTCAAGCAAGAGTGACTCTGGACTGTTTGGCATTTGCACGCATATAGTATGGTTTCTTTCCCTGTTTTCCACCATACTCATCCATTCAAACATCCCTAACCCTCTTTCCGGTGATCCTAATCTCCCCCTACCTATGCACAATCTCTCCCTAATCCTCTTCCCCCCTATGGCTGTCTTGTGGTGACCTGTTATATGCATCAGGGACCCGTGCACAACCAAGGTGGGAGGGTCGTACTCCCTTCGGCTTCTGTGGTTAGAGAGGAGTTGCAGATACCCCTTCAGGTGTGACATAACAATCAGCCCCCATACGGAAAGATTGACCACCTAAGCCAACTGGAGTCCCCCACCCAACAATTAGCAAGACTGTTAAAGGCTATTCAGGACATGCAGAAAGAGTTGGGTGGGTCACGGCAGGAGACGATGGCATTAAAAGCACAGGTGAGCGGGTTGATCGGCCAGAGTACACCTTTACAGGGGACGGGGTCGGCATCCTCTTTTACAGAAAGATCACCTACGGTGGTAGTTATTCAACCATTAAATGTACCTCTGGATGCCCCCGAACTGTTTGCGGGGGACCCTAGGAAATACCTTGCTTTCCTGACTCAGTGCCAACTCCATTTCATATGCAAGCCAGCGGCTTTTGATACTACTAAAGCTAGGACAGCATTTGTCACCTCCTATCTCTCTGGGGACGCAGCAGCATGGGCAATTCCGCTAGTTCAGAAGGATGATCCATTATTGTATAATTGGAATCCGTTCACCAAGGAGTTTAGGCGTTTGTTTGATCGTAAAAATATTTGATTAGCCCAAGATGAGGAGCTGCTTGCGTTATGCCAGGGAACTCGGGACTTAGTGACTTACATCACACAATTTAATAGACTTATTATCGAGACCGATTGGCCAGAAGCAAAGCAGACTGTGTTCTTTTATCAGGGTCTGAAGGAGGAGTTGAAAGATGCAATAGCACAAGTGGAGCCACAACCCACTACATGTCCAGCTCTGATTGATTTAGCTTTACGGCTGGATCAAAGAATAAGTGAACGGAAGGGGGGAAAAGGAGACCAGAAGTTCCATTTGTATGGTTGGATAGGAGTCGGGAAACTAATGTCAAACAAGGATAAGCGGAGCATATGCAAACTGGCAGCATTCAGGGACCCCTCACAGTGGAAGAGAAGGAGAAGAGGAAGAAGGATAACCTTTGTTTGTATTGTGGGAAGGGTGGTCATTTTATTCGGAACTGTCCAAACACACCACAGCAAAGGGGATGTTCTAGGTTAAAATCGGAGGTGGGAAAAGGACAGACTCGTCTATAGAGGGAACTGAATTGACAAGTCCTCAGCACGAGAGGTTCCCAAGCAGTAGGGCAAACACATTACAGAACAAGCATCCTCATTTATACATTTTAGTGACTCTGTTGTTCTCCACTACTAAGGTAACAGTATCCGCAATTATTGATTCTGGGGCAACTGGGAACTTTGTAGATGTGTTATTAGCAGACAAATTAAAATTGCCCACACAGGGTAAGGAGGTCACAGAAGCGGTGAGGTCTGTAGATGGTTCCATGCTAATCTCGGCGCCCATCACTACAAAAACGCAGCAACTACAAATGCAATGTTTATCAGGACATAAGGAAATTATAACCTTTGATTTAATTTCAGCGCCAGATTTTGGACTAATTATTGGAATGCCCTGGTTGGTCACTCATAATCCTACGATAAACTGGGCTGAGCGCAGAGTGACCTTTGAGGCTCCAGGTTGTATTGCGCATGTTCGTGAAGGGGCAGGCCCGCGACATTTCTGGTTGAAGGGATCACGGACCAGGAAGGATGCCAGAGAAGAATTGGGGCAGTGGAGACCACATTGCCAGAAATCTATTCGGAATTTGCAGACGTTTTTGATAAAGGGAAAGCAGAATCTTTGCCCCCTCATATACCCTACGACTGCATGATTGATCTGGAGGCTAATGCCAAGTCACCATGAAGTCGGATCTATGCCCTTATGGAGCAAGAAAACCAACATTGCCGAAAATATCTAGATGACATGTTAGCTTGCATATTAATAAGGGTGTCTAAGTCGCCAGTATCTTCGCCATTGTTTTTCGTCCCTAAAAAGGAAGGCACTCTGAGAACATGCACAGATTATAGGGCATTGAATAAAGGGACCATTAAAACAGATTTCCTCTGCCTTTGATTTCGGTTTTTGCTAAACCAGGAGAAGTCAGCGACTATTTACACTAAGCTGGATCTTAGGGGAGCCTACCATCTGATCAGAGTGAAGGCTAGGGACGAATGGAAGACAGCATTCCGGACTAGTTTGGCTTGTATGAATACCTGGTGATGGCGTTGGGTTGTGTAACGCTCCAGCTCATTCCAACATTTCATGCAGGATGCTTTAAGGGAATATATAGAAATGTTTGTGATCGTGTATATTGACAATATTTTGATCTACTCCGAAACCAGAGAATAGCACGTTCAGGCTGTGTTACAACGCTTAAAGGAACACCAGTTATAGGCAAAGTTGGAGAGATGGGGTTTTCACGCCTCATGGCTAGAGTTTGTGCGGTTCATTCTTACTCCCGAGGTATCGAGATGGATAGAAAAAAGGTGCAGGCAGTTTCTGAGTGGCCATCCCCACAGAGTGTAAAAGAGGTGCAGTCGTTCTTGGGGTTTGCCAATATCTATCGCAGGTTTATTGGCAATGTTTCTCAGATCATCACACCTGTTACCTGATTGCTCCAAAAGCCAAGCCAATTCAGGTGGGACAGGGAGGCAGAGTTAGCCTTTCAGGAGATCAATGGGGCGTTCACCAGGGCACCCATTTTACAGCGTCCAAACATAGAGAGGCACTTCAAGGTGGAAACAGATGCATCAAACTTGGCACTGGGGGCGGTCTTCTCACAGAAGGATCAGGAGTGGGTCCTGCACCCAGTCGGATTCTTTTCACGCAAATTGACTACCTGTGGACAGAACTATTCCATCACAGATAAGGAGTTGTTGGCCATTCGAGCAGCATTTCAGGAATGAAGGCACTATCTTTCGGCATCAGGTAACGGTGTTGATTGAGCATAAGAATTTACAGTATCTTAAGACCGGCAAGACTTTGGGCCTCATCACGAGTCTGGCGGTAACCCTTAAATGCGGCAGTAGCGCTATTACCACCCCATTTAAAGGTCTGCCAGATCATGGCCTTGGCGGATTTCCCCCCAGCTCTCAGCTGGGGGGAAATCCGCAGCAAATTTGCCGATTTTCAGCACTATTACTGCTGGCGGGAAATCCGCTGGCGGTAATAGCACGAATTTTCCCCATTGGGCCCAATGGGGAATGAGGAATTCCCGAATGGGCCCAATGGGGAATGGGCACTAACCAATCCGCCAAACCCGTGATCCGGCGCTAATAGCGCCCGGGGGTTTGGCGGTAGGGCTAATAGTGCCGGCAGTAATAGCGCCGGTGTAACCGCCCAACTCGTGATGAGGCCCTTTGAGTGTAAGAAAATTACGATGGGCTCAGTGTTTTGATGAGTTTGACTTTGTCATTACCCAAAGGCTAAGGCAAAGAATGGGAAGACAGATGCACTCACCAGACAGCAAGTGCCCGAAACAACAGCACAGGATTCGCGCCCCATTAAAAGGGTAGACAGGACTGTAGGAGCAGTCACGCAAGTTCTACTAGAAGAGATACGGAATCAATTCAGGAAGAAAGAGTTGCAGGAGTGATTGAGTAAGAATTCTCTCAGGTCCATACGCAATGGGTTACCTTACTATGCAGGCAGACTGTCAATGCCAACGGCATGCCTGAGAGACAAAGCCTTGCTATGGTGTCACAAGTTCTCATTAGCAGGGCATGCAGGGGAACGCAAGACTCGACAGATGTTGAGTAAATACTTTTGGTGGCCAGGTATGAGCACACAAGTGCATGGTTACATACAACAGTGTGAGGTTTGTATGAGATACAAGGCGGATCATGGGAATAAAAGAGGATTGCTGCAACCATTACCTACCCCGAAGGGGCTGTAGTCCCATATTTCTATGGCTTTTGTAACAGAACTATCTAAGGAGAATAAGTATGACACTATTCTGGTGGTTATTGACTATTTTACTAAACAGGTGCATTTTATTCACTGTATTGGAATTCTGAGTGCTGATAAATTAGCAGAGTTATTTTTGAACAACATAGTACGACTACATGGGTTACCTCACACAATTGTATCTGATCGAGGTGCGCAATTTACCTCACGATTTTGGCGACCATTTTGTTGGATGCTGGGAATCAACTGTGCATTATCCACAAGTTATCACCCACAGAGAGACGGACAAACAGAACGGGTGAACCAAACCATGGAACAGTATTTGAGATGCTTGTTAGGCGATGGACTAAGCGCATGGGTACATGCCGTTTCGGTAGCTGAATTTACCTACAATAACACTGAGCATACCTCCTTTGGAATTGCGCCCAATATATGTTCGTACTGGCAAGAGCAAAATATGCTTCCTGAACATCTTCCAGGAACAGTTAACAAGCCAGCACTCATAGAGCGTAAACAGGTGCTTTCAAGCATCAGACAAAAGGCACGTCAAAATTTGGAAAAAGCTAAAGCCACATACAAAGGGTATCCTTACAAGCGATAGCAGGAATCCCCTAAGTATAAGACAGGAGATAAGGTGTGCCTCTCTACTCAGAACATACGTATGGTGTGTCCGTGGAAACGTATGCCACTGTTCATCGGACCATACGTGGTGCTTAAAAGTGTGTCTGATGTAGCTGTGGTACCTGGTGGATTGGGTTGGCTACGGTCCTGAGGATCGTTCCTGGGAGCCGGCAGAGGAGGTGCATGACCTAAGGTTGATTAAGTTGTTCCACAAGCCACATCCGGAGAAACCAGGACCTGGGGAGGCCCCTCAGAGAGGAAGTACTGTGAGGATTGGTGGGCTGTGGAACCTGGGGAGACCTGGGAACTACATTTCCCAGGAGGCTCAGCGGCAATGTGCACACAGCACGTGTCGCCCAAACTTGAAAAGGCTCACACTTGCCCGTGTTCGGTGCTGATTGTTGCGACCTTCAGGAGCACGGGCAGGGTGTGGCGTGGTGCGGCAGGAGCGGATGATGCAAGTTGAGGGGCGACGCTGGACAGCGTAGGCCTGTAAGTCCTGGGCCATGGTAGTAAGCCCCGTGAAGTGTTTGTGGCCCCGGGCCGCTGTGGTGAACGGTGCACTGCCTGCCCGAGTGTGTGTTACTGAGTTATCTTTCGAAATGAATGGGGTGCATGCGGGTTGTAGTAGCTCAGTGTCCTGTATCCGTTCGTCTGATAGCCAGTACATGAAAAACTGTAGTTGGCAGGCCACAAGATATCCCTCAAAATCTGTCACTTTTATTCCTCCCTGCTCATATGGTCTCTGTAATTTCTCCAACGACGTTCTGAATCTTGAATTGTGCCACAGAAAGCTCCAGCAATTAGTGTTTAATGTCCTGGAGAAGGCTTTGGGTATATTATAAGGGACATTCGTAAAATAGTGCAGCAGCCTCGGAAGCACCACCATTTTCAACAGTGTGGCTCTTCCAATTACTGAAAGCGGCAGCTTGCCCAGAATTTCATGGAATTCTCTATTTTATTCACCGCCTTTAACGTGTTTTGTGCTTGTTCTGCTTTAGGGTCGTGGAAAATATCTACTCCCAGGTATCTAAATGTGTCAGTTTCCCATTTAATCGGCAACTCGGGTAACGCGCTCAGGGGTCTCCCAATGTACCCTGCAAGAGGGAATAGACATGACTTCTGTGCATTTATTGTCATCCCTAAAAGGTCTGCATAGCGCTCGAACACATCCAGTATATATTGTAGGTTGGTCTCTGGGTGTTGTAGGTAAAGAAGCATATCATCTGCATACAGGGAGATTAAGTGTGTACAACCCTGTATTTTGATGCCCGCCTCATGATATTCTTTCTGTAAATATACCGCTAGTGGCTCTAGGACCAATTTAAATAACCTAGGAGACCATGGACAGCCCTGCCTAGTACCTTTGCCTAATCCCCATTGTTTCGATATAGTGGTACCTGTCTTGACTCTTGCTACTGGGTTGTTGTATAGCAGCTTCACCCATCTAGTATATGTAGGGCCAATACCGAATCCTTTCAACACCGTCAGCAGCCATGGCCATCTGACCGAGTCAAATGCCTTGACTACATCAAGCGAGGTTACCGCCATGAGCTGGGTGCTGCCTCGGGTATGGTCAATAACATGATGCAATCGTCTCAAATTGCATGTTATATTCTTGTTTGGGACATAACCCGACTGATCCGGGTGTATGAGTTTGTGAATTTCTGGCTTCAACCTATTTGCCAACAAAGCTGTTAGAATCTTCCCATCTTGATTGAGCAGCGAGAGGGGTCTGTAAGATCCACAGTCGGTGTCAGGTCTGTAGGGCTTCAGTAATGGGACAATGATTGACTCCCGTAATGACAGTGGCTAAATGCATTTATCAAGCGATTCATTCAGTATCGTCAACAGCAAGGGCGCAATCTGTGCCATGAATTTTTTATAGAACTCGCTAGGTAATCCGTCTGCCCCTGGGGCCTTACCAGACGGCAATTACCCTAATCGGGTGTTCCAACTTCTCTCTGGCTATGGGGGCTTCAAGACTGTCGACCACTTCTGCATCTAGCTTTGGAAGATCTATAAGCGCTAAGGCTTCATCTAGCTCTGGGGTTTCTGACGTTTCCTCTTATAACCTTTTATAAAAATCATAAAAACATTTGTTTGTGTACTGTTGCATCTCACAAATCTCCCCATTCCTTGCTGCGATAGCACAAATCATGCTCCGCTCAGTTTCGCTTTTAGTAGGCGTCCTGGTTTGTCCCCTTCAGCATGCTGCCTTTACACATACTTCCTGTAACTCAACTTGCCTAATCTATCCCAGTGTTCTAAGCATTCCTGCTGCAAGGCAACAGCCTCTCGAGTCGTCCCCCTGGTTGGATCCCCCGTATCATTCATGGCCTCTAGTTTCCTTTCCGCTTTACATAAGTCCCTCTCTATTGGGACCTGAACTCTGTTCGCCTTTGCGATTACAGTCCCCCTGATCACCACCTTGAAGGCCTCCCATAAAGTGCCCGCTGATGCCACGCTTCCTGTATTATGTGTAAAGTATTCCCGCACCCCATCTCTTAAATTTTCCCAGAATGCACCATCTTTAAGAGACTCACTCCTGAGTCTCCATGTCGGGAAATGCGCTCTTGCGGCAAAAACCCGCCATGTAACCACCAGCTGGCATGGTCTGACAACACGGGTGCCTTGCAATTTGCATTTTCAAATTTGCCCACAGTGTCTTCTCCTGTGCTGTAAAGATATAATCCAATTTAGTGTACAGATCTTGGGGAGCAGTGTAATGCAAATATCCACGGGTCTGCGGGTGCACAGTCCGCCATATGTCTGAGAGTTTAAATGCCTGCAATAATGTATTCAGGGACTTGGAAGCGGGGTCAGGGTGAGTGAACTTATCATCAGATCTGTCCAGTGTAGGGTTGAGCGTACAATTAAAGTCCCCTCCCCATATCAGTGTGCCATCTCTGTGCGGGTTTATCAATGGATATAACGTGCAGAAGTAGGCTGTGTCTTGGTTGGGTGCATATGTGTTAATGATACAAAATTCTCTGTGTTCCAACAGACCTCACAATACAAACATCCTACCCTCCTTATCGTAGGAAGTCTCAAGCACCCTCAAAGGTACCGACAGTGCTACCCATATTATTACGCCCCTAGCATAAGCCGAGTATGGCGAACCAAGCGTTGTACTTCTCCACTTTTTAGCAAGAGCAATCTGTTTCTCTCTTCTGAGGTGTGTTTCTTGCAAGAGTGCAATGTCAATTTTTTGTTGCCTTAAATAAGTCATTATTCTATTACGCTTAATATAATTGCTGAGGCCCCTGACATTACAAGATACTATTATAAGTTCCCCCATCGCATTTAAACATTCTGACATTTACAAGTAGTCCAATGGTCAACTCCAACATACACCTTGCGGTCCTATAGGCTAACTCCCAACTATCTACCCCAACTCCCCGACCCACCCGCCTCTCAACAACTGCTGAGCTCAACACCCTGTGCTCAGGCATTCCCATGTCTCGCCTTGGCTCCAGGGTTTCGTCCCGGTGTGCGGGCTCAGTAGGCAGATACATAACTGCTAATATCCAAAAAACAAACAAATCCAATCTGAGGTGTAGGAGACTTCTACGTAGTGTGACCTTGCAATGGTCACCACGTCTTTGGCTCCTGTAGTTAGCTACTCCTAATTCTTGAGGCTTTCATCTGGAGGGCCGATCTCCCCACAGTCTTAACATTATAATCTTTTGCTGCGTTGTCATAACTTTCGCTGTGTGTCTATGCATCACTACTCCCTCCGCCCTCCGTCTCAGTTGGCAAATTATGGGTGTCAATCCATCTATGTGTGTCTTCTGGGTTGTTGAAGAAAATGGTGCAACCGTGTGAATTATTTTCAGTCTAGCCAGATACAGCAGCATATACTTCAGGTTTGCCGCTCGTAGTCTCCTTTGACCGATATATAGTTAATCCGTTATTTCTGTACCTGTAGGGTGTAGTCCGGGTATGCAGTTATTGTGGCAGATGCTCGCTGAATCATCCCCCCTTCATGGAAATACTCGAGGATCTTTTCCCTATCATGGTAGTTCAGTAACCGCACTATTATTGGCCTCAGCGGGGCCCCAGGTGATGGTTTCGTCGTCAGCGTCCTGTGCGCCCTCTCGACCGTGAAGCCTTGAGTGAGACCCCTGGACCGATTTCTTGCAGCAGCAGGGTCTCTATAGAGTCTGTCGGGTTCGTTCCTTCCTCTCCTTCTGCGAGCCCAATGATTCTTATGTTGCTGTGTCTGGCTCTTCCTTCTGCATCTTCAGCCCTGTCCTCCAGATTACGCATCTGTTGTTGCAGTACCCTGCCTTCTTCTGAAGTGTCCTTCAAGCCACTTGTGCTCCCCGCCACTTCCTTTTCAAGTGTTCCCATGCGTTCAGCAAGTGAACTCACATCTTTTCTCAACAAGTTCACATCTATGCTGATGGCATCTATTTTAGCCTCAAGAGACTCCTTCAGAGATGTGTCTAGGATCTGTTGATCTCCTTTCTCGGGCATCTGTTCTCGTTGAGGTGTAGAGGTCACTTGAGCAGGGTTCTACACCGGATGCATGGTATTGATACAAGCCTCCAGAGTAAGTTGCTTCCCTTTACTTCTCTGAGTTTTAGACGCCATTATTCATCACCGCTGTGCTCTTCCACTCCTTCCCTAATGGTTGTGCCTCTTGGATGCATCGGTTCTGCTGCTTATCGTTTTGTCCTCGCAGCAGGATTCGCCACTTTATTGCCGTCCATGTCTTGAATAGTCCTGTGTAGTTGGCAGGTGCTACTTGTGCCTTCTCGGACGGTATCAGCGGTGCCTGGTTGTTTTGTCCATACCCTGCTTCAGGCCATCTGCATCAAGTCCAACGTGATTTTTAGTGCTTGCATCCCAATGGATTGCTTGGCAAATGCCTCTTGGCCGCATATGTTGTTCCGTGTTGTGGCCTACTCATGCCCTGCAGAACCTTTAGTATGCTGGGGATTGACAGCACTAGGCTTCTAGAATCTGGTATGCATCTTCACCTGAATAAGACCATCGTTAAGCAACACTCTATATTGATTTATACACCCAGGCGGGAAGTTACCGCCCACATTTCATGCTCGCTGGCACCAACTTCCATATCGTCCCTCGTAGTTCCTATCGTTATGTTCTTGGTACGTGTCACTCGTGTCCCCTTATTGGGCAATCCTGTTAAAGTCAGGGACTGCCGCTCTTGGTTTGTAGCCCGTACCGTGGCATTACTTGGGCCCCCATCCGTGTGCCTGTACAGGACCGACACTGATAAGCGCTGAAAAGCTGCGCCTGCCTGTTGTCCCTTTTGTTCGGGTGCCGTGGTCCCTTTAATAGGCAACTCGTCGCGCCCCTGCAGGCTTGACGACCACGCGCTGTATTCGCATCCAAGCAGCATCCCTCCTGCTGTTTAAGCTGCACATGTACCTTTTGGCCGGAATGTTCTGGGTTGCAGTTTGTCCCAGCCCGTTATGTATCTTCCCACTGCTGCCAGGCCCTGTTCCGGAGGCTGGCTGCTGTGCAGCACAGCTCCTCAATCGCCTCTTCTCTGGGTTGCTGCAACGGCCAGCACTGTTCTTGTTTATTTGATCAACAATTCCGGCGGCAGAGGTTTCGCTCGTAGCCTCTGTTCCTTAGGTCGGCCGTGGCTGCTTCTGCAGTATGCCCGTATCAGCACCTTGGCTATCCTGCTGCACGTCGGGTCCGCTTTTCATATCGGGCCCCTCATTCGCTTGTAATTACTCAGCTCACTCTACCCTCTTATTGCAGCTGTGCTGGATCAAGCCTGGCTGTTGCTGTTCTCCAACTCCTCTGCTTCTAATGCCCGTATTTTGGTGCTTCCTCGCTTCTTAGAACAACTGTTTAATGTCTGCGCTGACTCCATGTGCCTCTACCCGGCAGGTCACAGACTCCAGTATATATACTCATTGCTGTCCACCACTTTGCAGCCTGACCTGTATGTCTGGCCGTGACCGCCTGCTTTGTCTCGTGTGGGGCAAGCTTCTCAGGCGCTGCTGTTACAAATTAAAGGGGCTTCCACACTCCCGAATGTGTGTCGGTGTAATCCATTGTTTCATGTGCAGCTCCCCCGATGAGCACCGCACTTCTGATATATATGTTGTTGCCCCACTGAGGTGCTTTTAGGATCCCAACAAAGGCAGATGTACCAGTCCCTTATGTCGCATGTGCATGGGTTTGCACTTCCATGCCTTTAACAATCTGGCTGGTCGGTGGCTCTGCAGCTCCAGCTGCCGGTACACTGCGAAGTTTGCTAGGCTGCGGTCCCACTAAATCACTACGCTTCATTGTGTCCTCGTCCTCCGATGCTCTGTAGACCCACATCTCCTCCGTGCCGCCATCTTGTTCCTTTCTTCCCTCGGGACGGGTCTCTGACTTTGGTCAGCTCGATTTTTATTTAGAGGGCACCTCTAGTTCTATCGCTTCACCCGATAATGCCTGTACTGTTCATGCATGCAGTGCTGAACTCACAGGTGCAGAGGCATCAATTAAACCTCTGTTTCTGGACAGGATTGTGTACGGATCACAGGATTCCCTGAAGTCATGTTCTACTCCATGGCTGCTTAGCCACGGCCCTCTGTTACTGACTTCTGCTACTCTCTCTGGGTCGCCGCATGGCACTCCCGAGCCAAAGATAAGTAAAAACCCTGAAAGTATAATCCAGTGTGTGTACAGGATATGGTTTGGCTTCATATCTGAACAGCTTTGC
Source organism: Ambystoma mexicanum (assembly GCF_040938575.1). NCBI lineage: Eukaryota > Metazoa > Chordata > Amphibia > Caudata > Ambystomatidae > Ambystoma > Ambystoma mexicanum. The sequence continues at coordinate 1,118,484,914 of NC_090923.1, read as the reverse complement.
AAAAAGGAATCCCTGTGAAGGAACAGGTTTAATTCATATGAATGATTTGTTGAACTTTGCATTCAATGCTGAGTTGGGCGTCGGAAAGACCTGGCACAGATTGTTAACTAAACAGCAGGACAATATTGAAGAGCATATGATAACTGGACAGTGCCTTGGGGAAACTCCCAGCGGGGTGGCTCTCAGTGCGAACCCTTCACATCCGACAAGTCAGTAGGGGGAGTGTGGCAAGAACCTCAATGCTGGATCATTCATGTAAATTTGTCTCACGTGAACTATGTGTTATCATACATGGCTTATGGTAGGAGAGCAGCTCTTCATGTGTGTTATGTGGCTACATCATATCCATTGTATGTGCTTACATGTTTAGGAAAGTCAGGAGGCAGACAGGAAGCAGGAAGCAAGACATGTTTGTAGGTGTTAGGCATCTGACTCAAGCAAGAGAGGCTCTAGACTGTTTGGCATTTGCACGTATATAGTATATTTTTCCCTGTATTCCCCTGTACCAATTTATTCAAGCATCCCTAACCCTCTTTACGGAGATCCTAATCTCCCCCTACCTATCCACAACCTCTCCCTAACCATCTTCCCCCCATTGGCTGTCTTGCATCAGGGACCTGTGCACAACCAAGGTGGGAGGGTCGTACTCCCTTCGGCTTCTGTGCTTAGAGAGGGGTTGCGGATACCCCTTCAGGTGTGACAGATGAACAAGTTACTTACCAACTGTAACGTTCTTTTGACTGGATGTTCCTCCCACGTATTCATCTTAGATATTGTCTGCCAGCCTTGCTGCTTCTTCGGACAATTTTCGCCAGAGGGCGCTGTGCTCAAGGCCGCGGAGTCATAGTCCCTCGAGGGCCGCCGTCGTATAAAGGGCTTGAGCAGTGCCCATTGGTCTCAGTTCTATTTTTTTGATGTTAATGGTCACATCAGTTGTATCGGGCATCGAAGGATCTCAGGCTCTTAAGGAAGTACAAGTGCAAAAAGCGTAAAAACTGTACGGAGGGGTAGGTTGGGAGGGTCGATGAGGAATACGTGGGAGGAACATCCAGTCGAAAGAACGTTACAGTTGGTTAGTAGCTTGTTCTTCGAATGGATTGTGCCATCCCACGTTTTCCTCATCTTAGATAGACTCCGACAGCAGTTGTAATTTGGAGGAGGGAGTACCAGAGTTTTTAATTATGTACTGAATGAAGGGCGGCTTTTGCAAAAATGCTTCCTTGGTAAGAAGTGGAGTCTAAAGAGTAATGTTTTACAAAGGTGTGCATGGATGACCAGGTGGCCGCCGCACAAATGTCCTGCACCGGAACACCCCTCTGAAGAGCCATGGAAGTTGCTATGTCCCTATTTGAATGAGCCCGTAGTGCGTCTGGAGGCTCTTTCCCAGCCAATTTGTAACACTCAGATATTGCCAGAATTATCCATCTGGATAAAGTTTGTTTGGACACTCCAAGGCCCAATTTGTGTCCAGTGTAACCGACAAACAACTGGTCAATTTGTCTAAATCTCTCTAGTCTAGAGATATAGAAGCTGAGAGCCATTTTAGGGTCCAGCCTGTGGAACCTTTCCTCCTCTTTATTAGCGTGCGGAGGATGGTAAAAGGAAGGTAAAGTGATCTTTTGTGACAGATGGATATCTGAAACTATTTTAGGTACGAAAAAAGGTTTGACCTTCAAAATGACCTTATACTTGTGGAAAATGGCGTGAGGAGGCTTGCAAGAGAGCGCCTGCAACTCACTCGCCCTGTGGGCTGATGTAAAAGCCACTAGTAAGACAGTTTTAAAAGTTAGGAGCCTTAAAGGACAAGAATGTAAAGGCACACATAAGAAATTTTAAAACTAAATTTAAGTCCCAGATAGTAACTTGAAAAGGTGTTGGAGGGAACACATTTGTTAGCCCTTTTAGAAATTGAACAACTAAAGGCATTTTAAAATAAGAAACTTCTTCGGAGGAGCGCTTGAAGATAATTAGCGCTGCTAAATATCCTTTAATAGTGCCAACTTGGAGCCCCGAGTTGGCCAGATGTAAAAGAAAAGAAAGCACCAGGGGAGTGCTACATTGAAAAGGATCCACATCCTTATCCCTGCATTAGTTACTGAATTTCTTCCAACAACATCGGTACAAGGATTTTGTTGCTGGCCTTCTGGCCAAAAGCAAAATCTCCATAACGTCTTCCGGAAGGTCCCAATCCTTATACCTCAGCCTCTCAGAAGCCATGCGTGAAGGCTTAGAGCTTTGACTTCTGGATGGAGAACTTGACCTTCCTTTTGCGAGAGGAGATCCTCTCTTTGTGGAAGACAAATTGAAGGGCAGATGGACATGTCCAGAAGGTTCGGGTACCACGTTCTCCTGGCCCAATCCAGGGCAACTAGGATCATGGTCTTCCTGAACTTTCTCAACCTCCTGATTACTTGAGGAATCACGGGGACTGGAGTGAATGTGTATATGAGTGGAAATACCCAGTCCACTACGAACGCGTCCCCTAGAGCTCCTCTTGGGGAAAATTCCCTTGAGCAGTACTGTTCGCACTTCCGGTTGGTTTCGGTCGCAAACAGATCCACTTGAGGGGTTCCCCAAAGGGCGAAGATCTCTAGAAGGACTTCCTGGGCTAGTTCCCACTCGTGGGAGACTGTGCTGTGCCTGCTCAGAGCATCTGCCGCCGTGTTCTTCTCTCCGGCTAGGTGAACTGCCGATAGAGAGATTCCTTCTTGCATTGCCCAAAACCAGAGCTGCATTGCCTCTCTGCACAGCGGGAGTAATCCTACGCCTCCTCTTTTGTTGAGGAAGTACATAGCCACTGTGTCGTTAGTCATTATCAGGACATTCTTTCCCCGTACAGAGGGCAGAAAGGCCTTCAGCACTAGTCTGATTGCCCTCAGCTCCAAAAGGTTGAAGTGTAGTTTGGACTCCGATGGAGACCAACGACCACTGATTGTCAGATCGTTGGTATAGGCTCCCCACCCTGTGAGTGAGGTGTCCATCACTACTATTATCTCCGGCCATGGATGCCAAAAAAGTTCTCCTTTGAGGATATTTTCCTTGCAAGCCCACCATAGAAGATCTTGGGCCACTCTGGCCAGGACTTGCAGAAGATCTGACATTTCTCCCAAAAACTGGGACCATTGAGTCCTGAGGGCCCATTGAAGGGATCGCTTCCTAAACCTGGCCTCTGGCACCAGAAAATGCAGGATGCCACGAGGACTAGCAACCTCAGAAAATCGAAAGCCGGCAGATGTTGGGCATTTTGAAACCTTGTTACCATCTGCAGAATGTGGTGAGCTCTCTCCTCGGGAGGCGAGGCTTTCCCTGAGGTTGTATCCAGGACAGCTCCAATGAATTGGAGTCTTTGGCTTGGAATCATTTGTGACTTCTTGCAATTAAGGGAGAAGCCCAGCTTGTGTAGGAAGTGACAGGTCATGGTTAGATGTTCTCGGGCTCGTTCGGGTGAACTTGCCCTGATTAGCCAATCGTCTAGGTAAGGGTAGATGTAAATCCCCCCTCTCCTGAGACTCGCTGCCACTACCGCCATCAGCTTGGTGAAAACCCTCGGGCGGATGTCAGCCCAAATGGCAGAACTCGAAACTGATAGTGAGATCCGCCAACTGCGAACCTCAGGTACTTTCTGTGCTTGAGATGGATTGGCACATGAAAGTAAGGATCCTGTAGGTCCAATGATACCAGAGCCAGTCCTGAAGTTGAAGTGCCTGAAGGATCTGAGAACGGGTCACCATCTTGAACTTGTCCTTCCTGAGGAATTTGTTCAAATTTCTTAAGTCCAAGATGGGTCTCAATCCCCCGTCCTTCTTGGGGATGAGAAAATAAGGGGAGTACCAACCCTTGTTCCTCTCCGCTACAGGTACATCTTCTATTGCACCTTTCTCTAGCAGGGTTGAAATCTCCTGCACAAGGAGCGGGTCTGGAATTTTGACAGAGCTGGCTCCCGGTGGATAATCTTGAGGTCTTTGATGAAAAGGAAGGCAGTAACCATGGGTCACTATCTCTAGCGCCCAGGCATCCGACGTAATGCTCCGCCATTCGTTCAAATCCTGAGTGATCCTGCCTCCCACCGGGGTTTTGTGGGTAAAGACCTCAGAGTGGCTTTGCATTGGCTGCAGAAGCGGCTGAAGAGGAAGTAGCCGCTGCTGGGGCTGATCTAGCACCTTTTCCCTTTCCACCACGAGGGGGTCTCCTCTGTTGACCTCTTTGACTGGCCTGCCCCTTCCCTAATCGAAAAAGAGGAGTAGAAACGAAAAGGGACGGTTTCTCCAGGAAGATGACTCTGCTTATGAATGTTGTTGGGGCTGTTTTATAGCGGCGCTGAGAGATTTAGCTGCCGCTTTCGAGGTCTGAAGCTTCTCCAAACTCTCGTCTGCCTTGCTGCCGAACAGCCTCAAGCCGTCAAAGGGCATATTGAGTAACCTGGACTGTACATCAGATGCAAAACCAGATTTCCTCAGCCAAGCAAATCTGCATAAAACCGTGCTAGACGCCATGGACCGGCTCACACTATCAGCAGTGCCCAGTCCTGACTTTAGGCACTCCTCCATAGCCTCCATTCCATCCCTTACTATCGCCAGGAAACCATCCCGTTCCTCACCCTCCAGGATGTGTTCAGCCGCTTCATTCAAACAGTCCCACAAGGTGTATGTAAATCTAGCTAAAGTACAAGTTACATTAGTAGATTTAAGGGCCATACTGCCCGAAGTAAAGACTTTCCTCGCCCAGGCATCAATCTTATTGTCGTCCCTGTCAGGTGGCATGGAAGGATAAGCTGATTGCCTATTTGCAGTCGCAGCTTGAATCACCAAGCTCTCAGGTGAGGGATGCTTAGACAGATATTCTGGATCTGAAGATGAAGGTCTGTACTTTCCCACACATTTTTTATTGACAGCTGGTAAAGATTCTGGGTTTTCCCAATTCGCCATTACTCTTTTTTGCAGAGCTTTGTGGAAAGGAAGGAGCGGGTCCTTCTGTGGCCCTTCATCAATAATATCTGTCATGTCATCTTGGTCGTAACTCGGGGACACTGTCTTCCACCCCATAAAATCGATGAACCTTCCCATGAGGTTCCTATACCCAGGTTCTACATGGTCTGCAGGTTCTGGACTTTCAAATTCTAGCTCAGGGGAGGTATCTTGGCCACTGGCTGATTGAAGGCCGTCATAAAGGTCAGTTATTTTGGTATTTGGGTCTATTAGTTCCTCAGGAACTTCTCTTGTCCCAAATTTAACACCAGCTGATGTAATATCCTCATCAGAGGAGTGTTCCTCAAAGATAGAGGACATGGATCTAAAGAATTCATGCCTGGGCTGAGGATTGAAGATTTAACTGGTAAAGCTGGTGGCATTGCTCTAGATTTAGCCATAGGTGTCGCTGTGGGCATTGGTATTAAAGATGTTCTCGACAAAGGCGTCAAAGGCATCGATGGAATAGACGCTGGCTTCGATATATTTGAGGGAATTCTCAGGGTCATTGAGGAAGGCTTCGATGTCGTTGAGGGAGGCTTCGACACTGTGGCCGAAGGTATCAATGCCATCTTGGGTAATGGCTTTGACGTAGTCGTCGAAGGACGCGTCGAGTCGATACTCGACTTCGACGACAAAGCCATTTTGTCCTCTGTCAACCTCGATTTATGCACCAGAGGTTTTTGTTTTCGCTCATGAGGCGCCAGAGAATATTCCTCTGAGGACGCCCTCCACTTTTTGTCGGATTTTGCGTATTTAGTTTTAGATTTCCCTCTGTCACTCTTGGAGTGGACAGGGGCATGCTCTTCACGTGACTTTTTTGAGGGGGTCAGGACGCCTTCTCAAAAATCTTTAGCATTGAAGCCCTAAAGGCCTCCCATTTTTTAGGGGAATCATGCTTGGAAGGACATGAAATAAATCTTCTCTCAGGCGAGGAGGAAGAAGAGGAAGAAGATCTGTGACGTCGCTTCTTTGATTTTTTAGATGAAGTGGAGGAGGATTTCCTCGAGCGACTCTTCGACCTCGACCGCCTCGACTCGTGTCGAGATTTTCTACTTGACTCTCCCGAGTCTTTTTGTCTTTTTGCAGACTTAAAAGACTCCTCTCCCACCGCTAGCTTACCTTGGCGTTCCTTAAGAGCCTTACTCGACATTGCCAGACACGAACCGCTCTCGTCGACTCGATGGTCAGGACTGAGGCACCAAAGGCAGTTGCGGTAAGCATCGGTAATGGACATCTTCCTTCCACACTTCAGACATTTCTTAAAACCCATGTGGTAGGAGTTGAAGATCAAGACATATTTTCAATGTAAGAACTGACGCACCATTTCGAAATACGAAGCAGAAGCTCGGAAAATGGAACTGAAACCAACCAGCGCGGCTCGAGCCCTTTATACGACAGCGGCCCTCGAGGGACTACGACTCCTCGGCCTTGAGCACAGCGCCCTCTGGCGAAAATTTTCCGAAGAAGCAGCAAGGCTGGCAGACAATATCTAAGATGAGGAATACGTGGGAGGACACAATCCATTCGAAATGGTGAATACTGTCCTGGTAAAACCAAAGGTCATGAACATGTAGGTTCTGAAAAACACTCCCGCCACGAACACAGAAGAATCGGTTGTGATAGTCTGAGTGCAAGGAGGCACAGAGAATGAGGAACCAGCCCACTATAAGGTTCATTTGGACAGACCAATACACAATATCGTTTTTTATTGATTGAGGAATCAAAATCCTGGTAAATGGTAGCTCTGGAATTTGCTCCCAGTTGTATGACGTGTACAAATGAAGTCTCTGCATCTTGAATCTGGCTATGGATGGGAACAGCGAGGATGCAAGGTGGCAGGAGTCCCAGCAAAACCTGAATCTACCTATGAAGTCCTTGAATAAAACCGATTTTCTGCTTTCTGAATGGCTTGAATCATCTCCTACCTAAGAAAGACTGAACCTAAATTCATAATCCAGACACAGTCCAGGGTGGTCAGCCTTTCAAGAGTCAATAAAAGGGATTTCATCATATTGATTTTCAGACCCAGCCTGAAAAGAAGATGTGTCTAGTTTTAATGAAGCCTTTGCTGGGCTGAGTGCTCCTAGTAGCCAGTCCAAGTATGAATACATGAACACCCTGGGCTGCAATGATCTTGGTAAAAACTAAAGGAGCAGAGTTGAGGTGAAACGGAGGACTGTGTATTGAAAATGCCTTTAACCAAGGGAAAAACTAAGATAGTGGCAATGCTGAGGCTGGATCGCTATGTGGAGAAATGCTTCCTATGGATCAGATCTACTGTACAAATCCTGTCTCCTTGTCATAGGAAAAAACGTTCATGGTCTGTAGGCCGTGCGGGTAAAGACGGACTGGCAAAAGAGCTCTGTGCATTGGACGACCATGGTGGCCACCAGAATGCTAAAGGGCGAAACATTAAGTGTTGGGAAGTGGGGCGCATAGTGGGGGCGATGCAGCGTGGAGCGGGGTCAGTCCAGCGGGAATGGGGTGAGCGGTGACGGGGAGAGGCCACCTAATGGTGGCCTTCTGCAACGTCACACTTCTGACAGCGCCCATTAGACACAAAAACGGAAAAACAAGTCTGCACTGGAGAAATCAACTTAAAATGTTTTTGGGGAGAAAAGGTTCAGTTGGCAGAGGTCCATCATTTTGTGCAGGCCTGTCTTTTTCTGCAGAGTGAAACGGCTCTAGAAGAAGACCACATTCAGATCGAGAGAGAAACTTTTTCTATGATATGAGACATCCTACTAATCATCATGTTTTTTAAAACACAGCATGAACCAGCATAGTGTGATTTCTCTCCTGCTGTCTCACCGCCTCCACATGGTATCTGTTCTGCTGTCTCTGTGCACATCCTCCTAATGTCTTTCCAACTGTCTGACCAACACTTCCCGATGTCTCTTCTCCTCCTTCTGGTGTCCCACCTCATCTTCCTGCTTTAGGCCTCATTATGAGTTTGGGGGTGTTGCCAAAATCGGTGGTAATCCAGTGGTAACAGAGTTACTGTTGAACTATGGGTTTGGGGGTAAAGTGGAGGAAAACCTCCAGCAAAATGCTCGAAGTAATTCCGCCACCTTACCACCCCAAAAACTGCAATTTCAGCAGAATAACCGCAGGCGGAATTATAGCCTCCACTAACACTGCTACTTGTAATCCAGCAGTAATTCCACCGGACCAAGTGGTGGTAATAGTAAATCCATTTCCCATGCTGCTATACCCCTAGTCACCTCCTCCCCTCTGCTCCAAGTAACCATCTGTAAAGATGGATTTTCAGAATCAGACCTGTGGCACAATCTGAGAGGCCACCCTATTCTGGTGAACAAGGAACAACACTAATGTCTAACCTTGATCTAGGTAGTGTGACTGAGCAGCAAGGCTTAGATTTAGGAGAGTGAAAGAGTGGTGAAGGGATCAGTTAAACGCAGGCAGAGCACTCTTTAAAATGCGCATAAAGGCAGAATGTATACAAATTACAAATATTTATTTAGGCCTTGGACAAACTCTTAGCAATTAAAACAGTATTACCCAAATCGATCGCAGAAATTTGAACGAATGGTAGATTTGACGGAATTTGGTTACTACTATTAGTTCGAATTTGTGCGTTCAATTTGGGTCAGAAAATACCAAACATGAAAAGCAGGGTTTGCGGGGGTGTCCCCTACTCCCCATGTTCGGTATCTTTGGCCGTGGGGTTTGGGGGGGTGTCCCCCACATCCTTACCATTGGCGGCCCGGGACAAAAATTGCTCGGGCCCCCGTTTTTAATATACTGTCAAATGGGGGTCTGAGCAGTTACACTGCGGTCAGTCCAGTCCACCCGCAAACAAAATGTTCGCGGGCAGACAACCCAGATCCATTAAAACTACAGTTTAAGTATCAACCTAAACGTACACTACTATTATTTGCACATTCTTTTTGGGGTGCTCGGGTTACAGAGCACTAACACTTTACTTTTGAACACAGTTAAAACAATCTTAGCCACTGTACTGTAGCAAAGCAAGTGAATGATGAAGAACAAGTTAAGTAAGAACCAAATAAGACAACTAATATGTAGAATAGAAACGAGTTACAAACACCTGGCACAGCCTTCTAAAATAAGGCACTGCACCTTAAAAAGTCCTTCCCTCGCTAGAAAAGAGGGGCTCTATTGCGCTTAGAGTCACAGGTCCAAATACAGTTCTTTTCAGCAGGGTAGGCGTTTTTAAAAGAGGCTGAACAAGAGTTGGCAAAGCCAACAAACAGTTTGTAAGTGTTTCAAAACAGTAGAACAATTGTAGAAAAGTTCTTAGCAGACCGTCTCCCAATCAAACCACCTTTGGGGATGCCCTGGGGAAGATCCTTGACCACAACTCCACTGATCGCATTCAGGCAAGGCAGAGTTAGGGCAAGGACGTTTACTCACTGTGAGGCGCCAGTAATGTGACATGGGCACAGAGAGCTCATAGTGGTTGGTACAGACTTTTATTGAAACAATAAAGGGGTTGGAAAATGCCTCACTGTTCCTAATCTAGGAGGTATTTCCCTACCTCAACCAAAACAAAGGGTCTGTCAAGTGTCAAGATGTCCAAAGTAAAAATGTCCTGTGTCTGAAATCCTATCGTAGCCCTCACATTCTAAAACTAACTCTAAGGTATAAAGGAGCATTGTCTTTTGTTAAAAAAGGTGCTCACATTTTCAAGGTCAACAAAGGGTATAACTCCAACAAGAGTTTTCCAATAATCAATGTTCACAGTTCCAAATGGGATGACTACCTTCCCCAGGATTTGCTTCACCAAAATAAAGAGTTCAAAGAAATAACCAAGTTCTTTATAGTTCAAGAGGATAACTCCCTCTTCTTGTGTTGTAATTTACTCCAGGCGAAATGACTCCCTTCCCCAGGATTTCACATTCAATACAATTCAATTCTTAAAGGCATGGTCTAGTAAAAAATGTTATTTAAAAAATAGATAGGCAACATAAAAAAAAAAATACTAGCATTCTGCTTTAAAACTTCCTATGTAAAATTTTGACCTATTCAAGCTCAAAATTCGCAAAAGCAAGCACATGGGCGCATCCATTTTGTGAAATGGATGCCCTCCTGTGCTGGCTTTTGCTTTTGCGGCACTAATGAAGGAAAAGCCAGCCAGCTGTAGTAAACAAAAGCTACCGCTGGGTGGCTTTCCCTTCATTAGTGATGTACGCGGAGGACGGGGACCGGAGACCAGAGCAGGAAAGCTGCAGCTGAATCTCGGTAAGTGCTATTTATTTATTTTTTAAAAATAAGCACTATCTGGGGGTTTTTTTCTAGGTTTTCCGGGCTGGAGGAGCCCGGAAAACTTAGAAATAAAACTGCAGCTTTAAAAACGTTGTATTTATGTTTGCAGTCACTTTTGAAGCGACCGCAAACATAAATACAACGTTATTGTGTTGGAAAACGCTGCGGTTTTTCTTTCCAGGTTTCTCAGGCTCCTCCGGCTCGGAGGAGCCTGAGAAACTCGGAAAGAAAAACCGCAGCGTTTTCCAACACAACCGCGTTGTTTCTGCCTGAATCTGCTTTCCCATTTGATGCTCTCGGGCTCCCTGGGAGCCCGAGAGCCCCAAATGGGAAAGCAGATTCAGGCAGAAACAACGCAGCATTGCGGAAAACAACCGCGTTGTTTCTGCCTGAATCTGCTTTCCCATTTGATGCTCTCGGGCTCCCTGGGAGCCCGAGAGCCCCAAATGGGAAAGCAGATTCAGGCAGAAACAACGCAGCATTTAGCATTTCCCATTTGGGGCTCTCCGAGAGCCCCAAATGGGAAATCAGCTGTAGGCAGAAACACTACGCAGCATGTAAACACAACCGCGTTGTGTTTCTGCCTGCTGTGGCTTTCACTTTGGGTCTCCGGTGCTCCGAGCACCGGAGACCCAAAGTGATAGCCACAGCAGGCAGAAACACAACGCGGTTGTGTTGGAAAACGCTGCGGTTTTTCTTTCCGAGTTTCTCAGGCTCCTCCGAGCCGGAGGAGCCTGAGAAACTTGGAAAGAAAAACCGCAGCGTTTTCCAACACAATAACGTTGTATTTATGTTTGCGGTCGCTTCAAAAGCGACCGCAAACATAAATACAACGTTTTTAAAGCTGCGGTTTTATTTCTAAGTTTTCCGGGCTCCTCCAACCGCAGCTAGTGCTTATTTTTTAAAAAAAAATAAATAGCACTTACCGAGATTCAGCTGCAGCTTTCCTGCTCTGGTCTCCGGTCCCCATCCTCCGCGTACAGCACTAATAAAGGGAAAGCCACCCAGTGGTAGCTTTTGTTTACTACAGCTGGCTGGCTTTTCCTTCATTAGTGCCGCAAAAGCAAAAGCCAGCACAGGAGGGCATCCATTTCACAAAATGGATGCGCCCATGTGCTTGCTTTTGCGAATTTTGAGCTTGAATAGCTCAACATTTTACATAGGAAGTTTTAAAAAAGAGAATGCTAGTATTTTTTTTTTATGTTGCCTATCTATTTTTTAAATAAAATTTTTTACTAGACCATGCCTTTAAGAGTATGAGTCTTCCTTAGGATTCTCCTACCAAGATAACACAACATGGGTGTGAGTCCCAGACTCGCAAAACACCTGGTATATTCCCCTGCCAGGTTCTCTTTAGCAATACTTTATGGGCGTGAATCCCAGAAACGGTCTTCACCTGGTATACTCCCCTGCCAGCACTTTATAATGCAATCTCTCTTTCTCATTCAGCCCAAGGGGCATGGGTCTTCCCCCAGTTACTTTAACAATTCTTTATGGGGCGAATCCCAGATCTGCTCTTCACCTGGTATACTCGCCAGCCAGGACTTTATAACTAGTAACTAGTTACTTTAACAGAGGTAGCCCATGAGGAAGCTGGTCAGTCTTCACATATGTGGAGAAATTGTTGAGAAAATATGATTTGTTTGCTTGAACTCCCAGGCAGTAATCTAACTGTAATTTTGGCTCACCCCTTTCCCTTGCTGATCAAACCGATATAGTGGCTGGTACCATCTTGGATTCTTGTGTTCACACATATACACTGTATGGCGCACAGAGTCGTGCTTTGTGGTTTGAGAGTTCTTCTGGTTTGCAAGACCCTTCACTTGGAGGATGATTGGCTGCATGCAGAAATATGTGAACACCAGCCTGGGAAGCCTCAACACGATTTGGTTTACCATGCAAGGTATGCTGCCTTGCTTCAGAGAAGCGCTGGTCTTCCAGTGGCTCAGAATTCAGTCCACCTTCATGGAGTCCCTTAAAGGGATAAAGCTCAATGCTGGTGAACGGTGAGAAGCCCCTGCTAAGCACTTAAGGAAGAGATGGTTGACTAGAGGTCTTCCCCATACCACTTTTGGCTCCCACATCACTTAGCGTGTGGTGTTACTCAGCCAGCATGGTCACCCCAACCCTAACCTTCATAGCAAGGCAAATACATTTGTCACAGTTGCCGCTTCCCTCTGCTACTCCCCTCTGAACCTACTTTCCCCTCCCTCTCACATCTTCATATTCAGTGCTTTGAGACAGCCTGAGAGCGATGAAAGTCCTATAAAAGAACAAATGACTTACCCTTGGTAATGTTCTTTCGACTGGATGTTCCTCCAACATATTCCTCATCTTTTGATAATCTCCTTCTAGCGTCAGCTGCTTCAGAAAAAATGTTCTCGGGTAGAGGGCGCTGTCGACTCGATGTCCCTCGATAACCTCCAAACGCTCTCGATCGTGACGTCACAGACAGTACAAATAGCACACAGCACGCCTGTTACTTCAGTTCTAGTTTTTACTCTTTGGTTTCAGAGCCCAGGCATTTGCAAGGTCAAAAGACCAGGCACTTAAGGGGTAGGATGGGAGGGTCGATGAGGAACATGCGGGAGGAACATCCAGTCAAAAGAACAATACCAGGTGTAAGAAATGTGTTCTTCGAATGGATTGTGTCCTCCCACGTAGAGAAACCATACTAAATTGCCAGAACAGTAATCCACCTATTCCGGACAAACCAAGTGAGACCAAGTCTGGATTACAAAATCCTAAATTCCAATTCACACCCATATCACTGGAAGAGATGAAGAAAACTCTCTCAAGTATTAGATGCACCTCATGTACAGAAAATGTGTTGTCACCAAAACTAATACTTGAAAATACTGATATCTTTGCTCCTTTTCTTAGAAGAATGGTAAATGCGTCCTTTAGGGATCGAATTGTACCTACCATAATTAAAACAGTTACTGTTACTCCTCTACCTAAGAAACCAGAACTAGACCAACAAGATCCTGCCAATTTAAGACCAATAACAAATTGCAATTTCTTATTGAAAATACTAGATAAAATTGCCACTGAACAGCTCCAAGAATATGTGGATAGTAATGATCTCCTGCACCCCCAACAGTCGGGCTTCAGGACTGGTCACAGCACTGAATCTGCACTACTAGATCTGCAGACTGAAATGCTGGGTATCCTCGACAAGGGTAAAACTGGTCTACTGATTTTATTAGACCTCTCGGCAGCCTTTGATCTGCTTGATCATAGGAGGCTCCGAGAGGCCTTGGAACTTTCAGGAAACTGCTCACAAGAGGCAACTGAGTGTGTGTCTTCCTTTCTACAAGATAGAAAATCCAGGATCATCTGGGGTAAGCACACCTCTCAAACCAAACCAGTGGATTGTGGAGTTCCACAGGGAGCCAGTTTCTCCCCCCTGTTATTCAACCTATATATGCGTTGCCTATGTACTATGCTGACCCAACTTGGCATATTCTTTACTAACTTCACCGACGACACTCAATTAGTCTTCGAACTTAGTGGAGACTATAGGCAAGACAGCGAAAAACTAACATCTATATATAACATCATTGAAGGTTGGATGAAGGCTAACTGGATGTGCCTTAATGGTACCAAAATAGAGTTAATGATCTTTGGGTCTCCATATGCCAGAAAAAAACTGAGGCCATCATACTCCTCACTTGATATCAAAAACGCACACAAATTGTAATATCAGAAAAGGTGAAGACTCTTGGTGTCTACCTGCAGGCCTCACTGGGAGCAGAGGCCCACACAGCCTACCTGAAAAGAAACTGCCAATACCATCAAAAACTTCTCAAAAGAATCAGACCTTTACTTAATCAGAAAAACAGTACCACCATAGCCAGAGCTACGATACTCTCTCGACTAGACTATGGCAACTCCATGCTCTTGGGCGCAAATAACAAATGCCTGAAGCAATGCCAAGTGATTCAGAACAATGCCATTAGGACTATCACGGGCAAATCACGAAGGGAGAGCATATTACAAATGACAGAAGAGACTTGCATTGGTTGGCCATCGAGGAGCGAATCATATTCAAGTCTCTCACACTAGTCCATCGATGCCTATATGGCAAAGCCCATGCATACTTAAAAAAGCAATTCAAATGGCATGAACCAATCAGAAACCGGAGATCTTCTAATAAAGGCCTCCTTCAAACAATTCCAGCAAAAAAGACAAAGGTCTAGGCAAGGCCTTCACGAGCAGAAGTGTCTTTAAATGGAACGGACTACCCGTGACTTTGAGGTTGGAAACAAACTATCTACACTTCAGAAAGCAATTAAAGACTTTCTTATTCAAATAATTCCCGGCTAGGCTCCCATAAACCTTTGTACTCTGCCTGAATTGACTTACATGTGTAGTCCCGCCACTGTCCCATACTCTGTCTTCTCATGTCCTGTCTTTCTGGAATGCGCTCTGATGCCCGCAGGCTACAGCGCTATATAAATAAATAAATAAAATAAACTACTGTTATCTCTGGTCATGGTTGCAAGAAAGGCTCCCCTTTCAGAACGTTCTCCTTGCAGGCCCACCACAGGAGTTCCTGTGTGACCTTCATCAGGATCTGAAGCAGGTCTGTCATTCTGCTGGAGAACCGAGACCACTGGGACCTGAGGGCCCATTGAAGGGATCTCATTCTCAGACGTGCCTCTGCACAAATAAGGGGGCGTTTCTGTGTGCTTAAAGCGCCTCCCGAATCCACAAACAAGATGTGCTTTTAAATGTGCAGAAATGAGGGCCTTCCACCTGTGCCTGTTGGGAACAAGTACAGGGGGAGGCGCAAATCACAGCAGGGTCATGATTTTTTCTTTAAGTGTGACAGCTGCAGTTTAAACCATCAGCTGTCGCACTAGCATTTCCTTCCCCCAAACAGGGATGGAAATGCTTTTTCCCCCAATTATTTCACAGAAATGGGTGCTTTAAGTGCATGTTTCCATGAAATGTGATCCGAGCAACCATGTGGTTGCTGGGACCTTGTCATTCATTAGTGTCAAGAGCACACTCCTAACAATAACACATATAAAAAGGGGTTGGACAGCGCAACTTTGCGCTCGTATAAAGCGCCTACCGAAATGCACATGTCACCTTTGACAATAAGGCTACCTGTGCATTTCAGCAATAAGTGTAAATGATAAAAGCATGCCCTGCACACTTATTTCATTTGCATTCGTGTTTGAGAATTGAACCCTAGGACTTTTAAAAAATACATTCAAAATCACAGGTAAATCCTAACAATACAATCTATGTCTTAGAACTCCCAGAACCCCTTGTGGGTACAGGAACAATGTCCAGGGGCAAGCAAGTACCTCGAGGTCACTTTAGGAAAGTGGATTGGAGAGTGAGAGTGGAGTGGAGAGTGAGCAGGGACCCCTGGAGCATGGTGAGGAGGCAGTGGGAAGAGAGGGCATGGCCCTTCATCATAGAGGGGCTGACTGTGCTTAAGGTGCCCACAGAGACCCATTTGCAGAGGATTCACTGCTGGAGGCTGGAAGATGGGGGTTTGTGGAAATGGCTGTCACTGTATAAGCCCCTAAAGGGGAGGAAGCTGTGGGTCCCCAGTTGATTGTGGTTGCCATCTGACCGCTGCCTGAGCTGTGGGGTAGGAGTAAGCCACCGCTGGGCCGCCTTTGGAGGAGGA
The DNA here is from genome assembly GCF_040938575.1 of Ambystoma mexicanum. NCBI lineage: Eukaryota > Metazoa > Chordata > Amphibia > Caudata > Ambystomatidae > Ambystoma > Ambystoma mexicanum. The sequence goes on along the minus strand of NC_090923.1, from coordinate 1,118,469,044 downwards.
AGGAGGACATACGCTGGCGATAATGAGTATGACATGGAGACTTGGCTGGTGATATAGCGAAGAAGCAAACCCACCCCTGATAAGGGGAGCTGCTGCTATCCATACAATTGGCTCAGTTGGTGGGGCCCGGCTCCTGAAATCATGGAAGCTTAACGCCCCCTGGAGAGGCATGAAGAGATCTGGGTCCTGATTGCAAGAGGAGTCCGGAACGGCCATGGGCCCAAAATCCCAAGTTAGCTCTGCAGGGCGCCAAGGCGACAGTGCACACCTGACGAAGAAGGGGTGCGACTTTCTTGTGACACAGAACCCGGGGGAGAAAGGCATGGATGAGAGCACGGAAGGCACAAAGGAGCAGGGGTCCCTGGGAGGAATCCAGCAAGATATACACATGGTTCTGTCAGAGCTCAAAGCATTTTGTGCAGAGGTGCAGGTGTCAATGGGGGTACTCACGGAACGTGTTACGCAAATGGAAGCTAGGGTTGATGCGCTGGAGCATACCCAACGCTCGGCTGACATTGCAGAGGTCTGAGTGGAGGCGAGACTCAAGGAGCTTGAACAGAGGGAACGGGAGGTCATATGTGGACGACATCGAGAATAGGAGAGGAGAAATAATCTGAGAACATGGGGCCTCCCTGGTTAAGGACCTGGAATGCAGGCTGGGAAGAATGTTGCACAAGCTACTTGGCTCCTCAGCGGAGAAGGAAGGAAATCAGATTTGATCGGGTCCATAGAGGCGCAGGGACTGGAAAGGGTCCTCGCTCTGTGGTTGTGAAGTGCCATAATTACAGAGACAAAGAAGAAATACGTCAAAAGGGCAGAGAAATAGGCACGATAGAATGGGAGGGTGCGCAGGTCAACATCTTCTAAGATCTCTCCTCGTATACTCTTAATCAGCGTCGCAAGTGCAGACCTCTGACGAGATGGCTTCAAGAAAAGGGGGTGCGATACTGCTGGAGATTCCCTTTTGCACTAGCCATTGAATATAAGGGGGAGAAATAAACTTTATACCGGGCGATGAGGCATACAGACTCCTTCAAGAATTGCAAACAGAAGACACTCAGCCCGAATGGGACAGTCAGTGTCAGATGAGGGAGCGGTTTAAAAGTGCCTTCGCCCAACCAAAGGGTCACCGAAGAGATGGCAGCTCCAGAAGATCTAGAAAAACCTGGGTCCCGCAACCACCTCCTCCAAGATGATGGGAGGGGCTTAGACCTGGATAACTCCTGGAGTGAAAGGAAACAGAAGGGAATTGTTTTGTTTTTACTTGCTTGGAACTGAGAGGCATGGCTGGAAGCTAGATTCCACACTACCTGGTGTTCTGGTAATAACCAGGTGTCTCGATTTAGTGGGGCTCTATGCCCTGGTTGTTGGCAGTTGGTTTTATGTAGTGTAGGTAACATGAGGGGGAGTATAGGGGTTGGGGGGTTCATGGCACGCACATGGTTGGAGGCGATCTGGTTCTGCACTGGTGAGGGGTGTTAGGAGTTGCTCATTTCGCAAGAGAGGGGTATGGCAGACTTGAGAGTAGCAACCTTAAATGTTAAAGGGCTCACTTCCCCTAACAAGAGATCGTTAATGTATTATATGTTTTGAAAATTCAATCTGTCCGTACTGTTTCTACAGGAAACTCCCTTTAAGCAGGGGAAAGAGTGCTCACCGAGGAAGGGGGTGGTAGGACAAATGTTCTGTGCCTTATATAAGGACCATAAAAAGGAAGGCGTTGGAATTGTCCAGACAAGGCCCCTTCAAATGAAAGAATTGCAGGTGAAGAGGGGTTTTGGAGTGAGGTTCCTGGCAATCAAGGGGTGTGTGGAGGGGGTAACAATCACACTGGCAACAAAATATGCCCCGAACGCTGGCCAGCCCCCCTTTCTGAAGAAAGTGTTTGCTGTACTTGAGTAATGGGGGGAATTTTAACATGATTGCGGACCCAAAGGTTGATTGGTGTTCTGCGGAGGGGGAAGGGGGAAAAGCAAATGGGAAATGAGAACAGATCTTTTGCTCACTTACTCATTATTGGGAAAAGGTTTGGAAATCAAAGTTTCCCCAAGCGGATGGGTACACCTCGCCCCCACACTTCACATATACCAGAATAGACCTTTTATTGGTCCCGCGTGAACAGAGGGGCACTATTACCAGCCCTAAAATAGAGACAGTTATATGGTCGGATCATGAGATGGTCTTGGCGGAGTGGCAGTTTGAAGTTAGAAGAAGAGGCACCCCTGGTTGGCGTTGCAATGATGTCTTGCTCAGAGACCCGGTTTTTCTGAAATTTCTGGGGCAGGAGATTCAACTGTTCTTTGAAACCAACGATAGGGGAAGGTTCGCCTAAATATTGTATGGGACGTGGCGAAAGCTACGTTACGGGGACTCCTTATAGCTGAGGGGGCGAGAAGGAAATGAGAGAGGGGATTCATTGAGAGTAGAGTGTGGGCGGAGATACAGAGGCTGAGAGTGCAGCTGAATAGCAGCAAGCAGGATAGGGAGGGCCTCTTGAACGAAATGCAAGATAAACGACAGGTACTATACTCGACGTTAATAGGTGAGGTGGTTAAGAAAATGCGATACACCAAGCTACAGTATTATGAGAAAGGGGATCAGGTGGGGACACTACTGGCTAACAGTATACAAGGCAGTAGAGGAGAACGGAGAGTAGAAAAGATTCAGAACATCCATTGCACACTGGTGGGCCCGCAGGAGGAGGGTCTCTTGGTTTTTTATGCAGATTACTATGAACGACTATATACGCAGGCCTCAGAACCAGGGGAGCAGGCCGTTAATGATTACCTGGGCGGTACTGCTTTGCCTAAGCTAACGACTGAGGAAAAGTCCCTCATGGAAGCTGACATCACAGCGGGGGAGGTGTTGCTATCAATAGGATGACTAAAAGTCAGAAAGGCCCCCGGGCTGATGGCTATACGGCTGCTATTTACAAGCACTTTCAGGAGATTTTGGCGGAACCTTTAGCCAAGTTTTTCAATGCTATATGCAAGGTGGGGATGTTCCTCCTACGTTTCTAGAAGCGTGAATTGTTGTCATTCCTAAACAAGGGAAATATCCCATGCAATGTCAGACATATAGACCTATTTCGTTGTTCAACACAGATGCAAAAAATATTCACCAGAATACCAGCCTCTAGGTTGGAGACTCTCCTTCGAGGCTGGTCCATCCCGACCAGACAGGCTTTATTATGAATAGGCAAGGAGCAGCCATTTGCGCAAGACCCTTCATGTGCTACATTATCCGATGGTCAGAGAGGAGGGGGCTCTAATATTGTCTGTGGACGCCGAAAAAGCATTTTGACTGAGTTAGTTGGGTGTTTTTGAAGGGGGTTATGGCTTCAATTGGGATGGGGTTGAAATGGAAGAGTTGCATCTCCGCCCTCTACTTTAAGCTTAGAGCAAGAGTTGTGGTGAATGGGGAGGAATCCAGGGCATTCCCCCTTGGAGGGGGCACTAGACACTCCTATATGCCCTCGCCATGGAACTATGGGCGATAGACGTCACATCCAATGGGGGAATTAAAGGGCGTCAAAATTGGGTGAAGTAGAATATAAATGAAGCTCACAGACGATACCCTCCTGTATGTACTCCTGTATCTAACTCAACCATAGGCTTCCCTCCAAAACGTACTGATGGGCCTGACCAGACATGGGGAGTTATCAGGCTATAAAATACATTTTGGGAAATCAGTGGTTTATCAGGTGGGACCATGGGTCTACGCAGAGGCGGACTTCGTGGGGAGGCTGGGTTTCCGTGTCTGATTGGATGAGTACCAATAACTGGGGGGTTGGTGATGCCTAGAGACTTTGATACCTTATTTGCAGAGGATTTCCCTCCTCTTTGGAACAGGGTACAGATGGATCTAGATCGATGGGCCAGGTTGAAGCTCTCCTGGATGGAAAGGTTGAATTGCATTAAAATGGTGGTGCTCCCCAAATTTCCTTTTCTCTTCCAGATGCTCCCTATCATTCTTCCACCATCCTTTTTAGAGTCGGCGAGAAGGAGACTCTTTAAATAAGGGACGGGGCAAGATATACAATAGCGTATAGGCTCCTCACGCTCCAACGGAATGAGGGCGGGGTTGAATTACCAGACCTGGATGCATATTACCAGGCGGCTCAACTGCGTATAATGCTACACCACCTAGATATGGGTACTAAAAACAGTGAGTGACAATGGATAACATGATCCTAAGTCCAGTTACACTGGGAGAATGGCTTTGGGTGTCCCAGAAGGAGATCCCCAAAAGAGTGGTACAACACCCCATGTTGGCGGTGCTCTGGACGATATGGAAAGAGAATGGTAGTACACGTTGGCTCTCAACATGGCCCTCACTTCCCAGCTTTATCTGGGCTCCCCCCTTGCAAAATATATCTGAACCCTTGCAATTTCAGAGTTTGTACCAAGCAGGTCTTAGTAGAGCCAGGCAACTATGGAAGGATGGGAAGTGTATATTTATTGTTAGATTATAGGAGTGTCTCTGCATTGGTAAGCTCTCCCCTTTCTATACTTTCAACTAAAGGGGACCCTTAGTGACCCGAGATTGGGGGACAATATAGAGAGAGGCCTAACCACCTTCGAACAAGTCATCCTGCAGAATACAGAATCTAGGAGCCGCACAGCAAATATCTATAAGTTATTAATGCAGGAAGAACCCATTACTTGTTTAAAGGCCAGAGAGAAAGGGGCAATAGACTTGGAGAAGGAAATAACAGATGAATTGTGGTCTTCCATGTGTAGAAGGGTCTCGCAATTCAATGGTATTCCTACAGAATAGGATGCAGGCGATCAAGCTCATACATCGCTGGCAAAACCCAACTGCTATTTTAGCTAAGATGTATTCTGGGACAGACTCTCGCTGTTGGACGTGCTGTCGTCCAAATGCGGATTACGTGATCACATGTGGTGGGGGTGCGCCAGTATAGAGATATATTGTGGGGAGCAGTGCTCCAGATACGATTTTGAGGTCAGAGTATTTTACTCCCTATTTTTAGAGTAAATGTGATTTTAAGAGAGTAAAAATGACTTTCCTCCTTTGCAAGAGAGTAAAATGTATGTGACATCCAGCCGACGTGTGCAAAAACTGTATGGAAACCGTTACTCTGCGGCAGCTTTCTGCATTGTGACATAATACACCTTTCATTATTTCTCTAAGGTCTGGCCATTTGATCTCTCCTGTATATATTTAAATGTTGAAATCACAAAAACCTAGCCAATTACATAGTAAAACAAACATGAATTGTGTTGTGTTTTTTGAGGTTCGATAGCAGAATTGTCTTTTGATGTTGTATCGACTGAGGTATAATAATCACAGTACCTAGATGTTGGACGAACCATTTAAGAGGCGCTACATAAAGTTAAATACCTATCTGGATTATCAGAGGGACAGGTTTTGCTGAGTTTCTATCTCAAGTAGCAATGTAACTTTCATTTGTTTGTTTTTGAACAGCGCTTGCACTTCCTGGAGAGTCAGGTTTTGGATGTTTTAATTGTAGTCTTGAAGATTTGAGAGGCTAGAACACCTGTGATTGGTTCAATTGGCAATCACCCACCCATGAGCAAAGACTCTGCTGCCACTGACCATTTATAGTAATGTACCCCATTGGCTGCAAGGTTGAATGGATGTAAACTAGACTGTGCACAGTCATCATTTTACACACTGTTTTTATAGGAGTGTAAATAAAATTATAAGTGCAAAAATGATCTGCCTCCGCATGATTATATACACAGCACAGGAACTCTGAAAAATACAATTGTGCAATACTGGTTTGCTTTCACTGGAAAAAAGCATAATTTGTTACAAAATATAAATTCTCAATTGCAACTTAGTTTTCCATTTTATTAATTATACAATCCTAAAATTCTAGGAAAATAAATATGCATAGTGGTTCTTTTCGTCTCGTGAGCATCAACACAGCAGAAGCTGAATGGAAAGAAACCATTCCTTTTATCACAGTGTGCTGTTTCTTTTTTTGAAGGGCTTCAGAGAAATACATTCTGTTTCAGAGGTGGCTTGCAATTACATTGATGTAAATACAAATCAGAAGAAGCCTTCTGGTTTCTGTCAAGTAACCTGACCTTTGCACTGCCCTCTGCTCTAAACCTGTGTGTAAATGTACACAGGAAAATAATAAAGCTGTCGTATTTACAAGATTTTCATGCGTTAAAAAGGCCAGGTATGCACTTTATCTGGAGGCCTGGCAGGGAGGATTTTCTCGTGGATCAAGGGGATTGACAGTATCTCGCAACGCCTCATGCCATGGTGGATGATATTTGGTGTGTATGAGGAGGATGAGGTACAGGAGGCAGGGCTGGTGTCTGCCAGGTGTTGTGTAGCACAGATGTGGTAAAAGTAATAGAGCCAGTGGTGTATTTATAATCAGGTCAAGAAGGCCAGGGCCTACAGCAGCAGATTGCCACCGGAGCTTCATGTTTATAACGTAATTTTTTATTTCCTTGTTTTAGGCCGATCATGTGATGTTTGCGCTGATAACCTTTCTTCACTCAGCAGGAGCAGAACACAGGCAGTAGCCCACCCAGAGAGCCTTGTCTGTGCAAAGGCTTGCAATGGCCTGAACTGCCTTTCAGTTCCCGTGTGGAGAAGAGATACCAAGGGTTATCTGAATGTATTAGGCCCAAATAGATGTGATTAAATGATTTGCATTCAGACACTTTTTATATGAGATACATTACTCACCGTAATCGTATTTATTTCTGATGCTTGTATCTGCTTAGATTCACATGCTATGCATAGGCCGACATCTAGTGGTAGCTGCAGAGTATTACAGTTTTTGTTTTCGGAAATCAAAAAGGGACATCGACAGGGCGTGCCAGTAATACTATCCCTAGTGTGACGTCCACTGTACCCATGATCCCTCACGCGTCTAGGTCCCTCAGATTGTTTTGTTTCTGACATGAGGTAGCATGAAGTGTAGCGTGAGTACAGGTGTAATAAAGCAGATCATTGCAGATCAAGCCAGAGAAACATCTTTGCACCTTCTACGCCACAGGGGAGGCGAGGCGCATGTGAATCTAAGCAGATACAAGAAACAGAAATACGATTACGGTTAGTAATGTATCCCTTATGAGGCTTGCGGAATCTCCTTAGATCACATGCTATGCATAGATTAGCAAGCAGTGTCTGGAGAAGGAGGTGCAATGTGAGAAGGTACAACAGCAAATAGATGTTTTCGCACCGCTTGTCCCACCTGGGAATCTGCTTTAGAATGTGTGTCAATGCAGTAGTGCTGAGTAAAGGTATGAATAGAGCTGCATGCAGCTGCTTTGCAAATGGCGTCTAGAGGGACGTTTGCAATAAAGGCCAAGGTAGCTCCTGTACCCCTTGTAGAGTGAGCTCTTGGTGGGAAAGCCAGATTTTTATTTGATAGAGAGTAACAGAGCTGTATGCATTTCACTATCAATTTGGAGATGGCGTTTTTTGAGACGCAATCACCTTTCCTGCCAAGGGCTTTGGAGACAAACAGTTGGTCTGTATTTCTTAGCGGTCTTGTCTTGTTTACATAGTAAAGGACCGCCATCCTTACAACTAGTGTTTGGAGTTTTTTCTCAACTGAGATTGAAGGGCTTGGAAAGAAAGAAGCTGGTAGTTCGATGGACTGGTTCACATGGAACTTAGATATGAACTTAGGTAAAAACCTAGGGTGTGTTTGTAGCACAAACGTGTCTTTGTGGATGAAAATGAAATGGTCTTGCACTGACAAATCTTGTAGTTCACTGACTCTTATTATGGAGGTGATAGCCACCAGAAAAGCAGTTTTATATGTAAGGTGTTTAAGGCTGGATTTATTCATAGGCTCAAAGGGGTGTCCCTTGAGTTTTGCAAGTACCACATTTAGGTCCCAGCCTGGAGGCAGGTTTGAAATGGGAAGGCAGAGTCTATTTACTCCTTCCTTGAATGCCTTAATGACCGGGACCTTCCACCAGGAGACCTTGCTTTTAGAAGTAGTGTACGCGGATAGAGCTGCCAGGTAAACCTTAATGGAGTTCAATACTAGCCCGGAGTCTAGTAAGTGGAGCATGTAGTGGAGAATGTATGATGGAATACATTCTATCAGGTTTATATTCTTTGACTGGCACCATATTACAAATCTTTTCCATTTGTTGAAATAACAGTGTCTGGTGTTTGGTCTGCATGCCTCCTTGAGGATGTCTATACACCTTTGAGGTACTTTTAAATGTCCAAACTCTATGACTTCAGGAGCCAAGCTGCCATGTTCACAGATTGAGGCTGTGAGTGGAACATTGTCCACACGTCCTGTGTGAGCATGTTGTTGGGGCACAGGAGTTTGATTAGATCGCACATCACCAGTTTGTGCAGATGTGGAAACAAAGGTTGTCTCGCCCCCATAGGAGCAACTAGGGTTAGTGTCACTTGTTCCTGGTGCATTTTGTTCACCAACCTTCTCAGTAGCAGGTTTGGGTGAAAAATGTAGGCAAATTTCCCTGACAAGTTTATTCACAGGGCGTTCCCCTTGGACCCGTATTGGGGAAACCTGGATGCAAAGTCTGGGCATTGGGTGTTTTAGCTTATGGCGAAAAAGTCTAAAGGGGGTTAACCCCATCTGGAGAAGATATTGTTTAAGATATCTTTGTCGAGTTGCCACTCATGCTCTTCGGGTAGAGGATCTATGCTTAATGAGTCTGCCAGAAAATTGAGTTTCCCTGGAACATGTTGTGATGTTAGGAACATGCCCCGCTCGAGTGCCCACTTTGGAATATTTTGTGCTAGCCTCGACAGACTTGGAGAGTTTGTGCCCCCCTGCTTGTTTATGTAAAACATGGCAGTTGTGCTGTCCGTGAGGAATTGTACTGTCTGACCTGACAGATGAACTTGGGGAGCTTGCAGTGCTTTGAGCACTGCTAGCAGTTCGAGAAGGTTTATGTGGTTTTGAGCTGTGATCTCTGTCCACGGGCCATGCGCTGTGTGGTGAAGGTAATGGGCTCCCCACCCCGTGAGTGATCGGTATGTTGTTACAACTGCTTGCACTGTAGGGTTGTGAAAAGGTTTTCCCTTTAACAGGTTCTCCTTTGTCCACCGGAGTAGTGCTTGAACTAGGGTTAGCGAAACAACCACTAGATCGTCCCACTGACGGCTTGCCTGAGACTACTGTTTCGCTAACCAATCTTGCATTGGACGCATGCGCAGCCGCGCATGGGGAACCAGGTAAATGCATGATGCCATCATCCTGAGCAAGCGCATTGCTTTGCGTATGGTTATTTGGCGACTGGCTAGATACTGAGGTATATGCAGCAGTATGTTTTCCACTCTTTCGTTTGATGGAAAGACTAGACCCTCTTCTGTTTTTATGACAGCCCCTAAGAACTGTTTGGTCTTGCTTGGAACGAGACTCGATTTTTTCTTGTTGTTTGAGAATCCCATTTGGAACAGGAGTTTGATTGTTCTCTGGTTATTTTGTTTGTGAATTTGGGGTGATTCCCCTGTTATCAGCCAATCGTTCAGGTAAGGGTATACTGGGATTGATTCTCTGCGCATATGCACTGCCACTACCGCTAGTACCTTGGTGAATACCCTTGGAGCGGAGGCTATGCCGAAGGGTAGCACCTTGAATTGGTAGTGCTGGTTCGCTATTTTGAAATGAAAGAACCTTCTGTGCGGTGGCAACATTGAAATATGTAAGTATGCATCTTTCATATCCAAGGTTGCCATGTAGTCCCCCTGTTTTAGCAGTGGGATCACTTCTTGTAGCGTTGTCATGTGGAATTTTTGTCGCTGGACATATGGGTGTTGGAAGGGCGGTGGTCTAGGACATGGTGCATTGTTAGGTATTTTTTCGGTACAAGGGAGTACATTGAATAAATACCCTTGTTTACCTGGTTTGCCGTGACGATCTCTATGGCGTCCTTTAGAAGCTGCACCTTCACCTCTTCCAACAGGATTCATTGTTCTTCCTTGAAGACTGCCCTTGTCTTGGCAGGTGGTTGGATGGCATTTGGATCAGTTCTATGCAATAACTCCCTGCCACGGTGGAAAGTACCCACTTGTCCGAAGTGATCCCCTCTCATGCGTGGGTAAAGTGTGAAATACAACCTACTACTGGAGTGGCATGGGAGGGAACCTGAAGCGGGTGGTCATTGCTTGGGGGGGTTGAGTGCCCTCTTCAGGAGGAGGATCTGCCCCTACTTTGAGACATTCCTTGGCCTCTTTGAAAACCCTGTTGTGAGGACTGCCTTTGTGATGAACCCCAGGACGAATCTTGGCCACCTTGATTGTAATTTGCAGCCTGTTGGGAGTTTTGTCCTCTGAAACGGTGATAGTTAGAGCTCCTTCTTTGCCCAAAAGGTTTGTTGGTGAGCTGCCCTAGGGATTTTATGGTGTCATATTCCTCTTTTGCACTCTTGAGAGAATCCTCCACCGCTTTGACAAATAAAGCATATTTAGGAGGGTTGCCTGGGTTTCTAGTTTGAAGTCTGATTTGCGTAGCCAAGCGTGGCGTTTAATCAGTTTGCCTTCTGCCACGATTCTCCCTGCATTGTCTGCTGCGTCCAAGTTGTTTTTGAAGATGCAGTTGGGTACTTGTTTCCCCTCTGCAATGGTGAGTGAGAGCTGTGTTTTGAGGGGCTCTGGGACTGAGTCTGTTGAGCGATTTCATCCCACTTGTGACAATTATAACTGGCTAATAATGTAGTGTTATTAGCAATCCTTGTTTGGTAGGCTGCCACAGAAGCTGCCTTCCTGCCCTGGGTGCATATTTATTTACTCTCCTTGTCAGGAGGGGCTTCAGCAGAGGCTGTAGAGGTTCTCGCCCTCTTTCTTGTAGTACTAAGTACTAAAGAGTCAGGCTTTAACTGCCCCCTAATATATAATGTGTTTGAGGGGGCTGGTCTGAACATCTTCTCGATGCGCGGGTTAAATTGGGTGTAAGCAGAGAGGGTTGGATGCGTCTCTGTACCGATTGTAACAGGAGGATAAATTGGGCTGCTGATTTTTTATCCCCAAGGATGTCCTCCACAAAGGTTTTGTTGACTTGTGCTTCTTGTGTGGCTATTTTGAAGTGCTCTGCTGCCTTTAAGAGCTGGTCATTATATTGCAACTGGTTGTCTACTGGGGAGCCAGCCTCTGGTCGGTCAGTGTGATCTGGGGACTGAATGATGTATAAGTCCTCATCGTCATCAACATTATATTGGTCCAAGTCTACCGTGTCCCCCCTTGTCCTCTGGGTCTCCCTATGTGCCAGGGTTTTGTGAGCCTTGCATGGTATGGTAATAAGTATCTTGCCCAAGGTCCTGATGCGATTTGGTAGCCTGCATGGTGTCTAGACGGGATCTTTTGGCGGCAGGCGTAATGACTGCTGCCCCGCTCAGAGTGGCTGCTGGGCTCTCTGAAGATTTTGGAGGACTTTGGGGTGGTCATCAAAGAAATTAATAAAAGAGGACATCCTTCTCATACCTTATCAAATTGCTCTGTGGTCCACTGTGAGGAGCTTGGTACTAGAGAGGGTGCAGGTGTAGGGGAGGCAGGGCTCTTGGACAGCGGTTTTCTTATGGTGCATAGCCCCTGAAAGAGTTCCCTCAGGGGTAGTGTAATCCCTGGTTTTAGTACCCTGACCCTTTTTATCTTGGAACATCGAAGATTTATGGTTTTTCGACGTTTGGGCCTTTAACAGGGTGTTGGGAACGTGCTTTTTGATTAACTCACTCATTTTTGAGCTTTCTGGGATTTTTTTGGAGGGCATCGATGCATCTTTCAATGCCCGTTTGTCAGTGCCTGAGGACTTTGTAAGTTTAGACACGGTGTCGGAAACTGACTTTACCGTCTGTTTCAAAGGGCCTTTCGCGTGGTGATCACGACCATGATTGCCCAGAGGACAGGGAAAGTTCAGACCTCCCCCTCGACACCGCGTGTGGCCTATCGGTTGGTGGCATGGTCGACAATCGGCCGTGGGATGTGTGCTTAGTGTGGTGACACTTGGTAGTGCCTGAGCTGCCGTGTGTCGTCCCCGTTGCAGAATCGCCGTCCTGCCTGTTGGGGTCAGGGGCTTGCACATGGGAATCCGATGGATCCTGATCACCCTCTGCGTCACTTAAGACGTTGATGCTGCTGTCGCTGGAGGCTCCCTCGACGTCCATGGCAGCCCTGGTGGGCCCAGCGTTTGGTCTTGCGGTCCTTTAGGGTTTTAAGCCTGAACAGTTTGCAAGACTTGCACTGTTCCTCGGCATGATCCCTGGGGAGACAAAGACCCGGTGCAAGTCTTTCCAGGGGAACATCCTATTACAGGAACGGCAACATTTAAAAGGTGTGTTTTCCATGATGTATGGGGCTGGCAGCCTGGCGAAATAGATTGGAGAAAAGGGAAATATACATTCTCATAACGAGACTAGAATATAAACCTCCCCTGCTTTCCCTACAGTTCAAGGGGCCGAGGCCCGGTGGGGCCTTCAGAGGCCATAGACAAAGGATCGTTGAGACAGATGTTGTGTCGTTGACGATTGAAACTTGTCCTTGAAGCCTTCGCCGAAGATCTTGCGGTAAACGGATATCAAAAGGACAGAAAGAAATACTAGAATTAAACTTTTTCTAAATAATGGCATCAGCCAAGAAGGAACTCTGCGATATGCGTCCGACTATGATGGTGGAAAAAAACAATCTGAGGGACCTCGACACGTGAAGGACCATGGGTGCAGTAGACGTCACACTGGGGATAGTATTACTGGCACGAGTTTCGAAAACATAAACTGTAATACTCTGCAGCTACCACTAGATGTCGGCCTATGCATAGCATGTGATCTAAGCAGATTCCACAAGCATCAGAAATATATACATGGTTCAGGTTTATAAAAGCTTTATCATTCGGGGGACTTTTGTAAATAAAAAGAAAAGGAAATGAGCACAAAACCCATTGTGCATTAGGTATTTAGTGATTCAGTCATACAACCCTTATCACAGACATATTTGTCAGATATTAAGATGTGTGTTCATTGTGTCCCTCTCCATTCTCACAGTTGTTTTTATCAATATACACAAACAGTGCTAAGCAATCACTTTTCACACACCAACTTTCTTGTTCAAATACACAACATGCATGTTTTAAGCCATTGCAAAAATCAGGAATGTTCCCTACAGAAAGGTAAAGCTTACAAATGACGCATCATTTAACATTATTAAAAGCATGCTTATGATTAAGTCAAGCGCAGAGACCCCACAGATGGGCACTCAAATGTTTAGAAACAAGCCCTACTCTCCCTTCCCTGAACCACATTTCTGAGAGCTGTGGTCATCCAAAAGGATCAAATATTAAATAGATTGTACAGCATTGAAAATGTAACAGGGAAAATCTAAATGCACAAGTACATCAAGAAGCCTGTGAGATGATACGCAACACTGACACCAGCGCTGTAACGTCTCATTAGAATCAGGTGAAGGAGGCTTGTTCCTTTTAAATCAACATTTTTAAACATGTTCCTGTACCACCTGCATGTATTTCATATGTAAACTTATTTTTAACTAGGTCACATGTTAGTCATTTTGTCTGAACTGTTCATATTACAGACAAGTCTAGGAGCTTCGCGCGAGGTGACAGCAGGAGACTAATGAGAAAACAGGTATTAGTGGGGACACTGAAATTCCAATTTGCAACTGTCCCTCACTTGTGTCCATTTGGCAGACTAATTATGTTCTGATTTCTTCCTCTAAAAGATCATTCTCTGACCTAAACAAAAAAGTTGGCAATTGGCCTCAACAAGTCGCTCCATTACTCTCAACTGCCGAACACACTGCCAAATCATGTGCATCTGAGATCTGGAAGCACACGTTCAGCTAACATAACAGATAACATGCTTGAATTAATAGAGTAATTGCCATAACTTTCTAATCCCTGCAGCTTTAAACACGTCCTAATGTTATGGAGCCAAACTGTGACCAGATGAGGCTAAAGGGACACAGTATGATCAAAGAGGACAGAGTCTGGTAAATTGGCAGAGTCTGAAGGTTTAGAGTTTGGCAAAGAGGTGGAGCAAAGTTGGGTTTCTGCTTAGTTGGGCTTAGGGCAGCAGATAGCCTAAATGATCCACTGAATAGAGCCCCTACAGAGAAGGAGTGGGTTCAGAAAGTTAGGCGATCGATGACATGAAATATATAACACATGCCCTGAATGAGTCGAAGACTAGGGCGGAAGAGATCTGGCTTCTCTTCTTTGCCAAATGTGGGAAATAGCCTGCTGGCGGGGGGGATCAGAAAATATGACGGATCACATTTATGGTTGACTTTTGACTTTTTTATAGTATTTTCAATTGCTGTATGCTGTTGCGGGAGGGGTCGGGGGATGGGAGCGGTTGAGGAGGTGTATGAGGTTCCAAAATGCAGTATGTTACATGTTGTAAACTGCTTCAGTGCTTGTCTCATTATTAACGAAAAATAATAAAATTTTATTTTGAAAAAAATAACTGCAGGAATGGGAGGGAAATCTCCATCAGCAGGTCGGAAAACGTGCTTCTTCCAAGTGTTCAGAATAAAGTATGAGGCAGGGAGCAGGTAGAGCCTAGGTAACCCTGCAAGAGGGACTGGCCAAAGACCAGCCCACCAATCACTAGAGGGGTCTGGACGCAAAGAGTCAGATGACCAACCATACTGGTTGGTCAGTGGAACTGCCACTCAACCGAGACCACCCCCCGGGAAGTTAGAGGGAGACAATGCTTTAAGTGCGGTACAAAATCAAGGGTGGTGGCTCTGGAAAGGAGGCATGGCAAAATTGTGCTGATCATGGCCAAAAGGAGTGGTTTGACCACTATGAGCCCATATGCATCTTCAGCTGGGTCTGAAATCACCAACGAGAAAGAAGGAAAAGCTACTGGCTGCTTTGCATAAAATTAAAGAGCTTTTGTGGGAACACAAGAACTAACACAACATTTTACATATGACATATCCATGACAGTGATTCATATCTGCAACCCCCTTCTGAGCTCATAATGCACACTGGCCTTTCATTTATAACGCCACCCTAACAGCGAAATAGACTGCAAGCTACGAGTCATATAAACCATTTGGATACAAGCAGCCTTTGGGAGTGCTAGCTTCCCAGCACATATTTCTGTCATAGACTTCATCCGTTCCTACCTCGAGTAGCCGATGTCGGTCCTTACTGCACAGGAGCTGAGGGAGCCCTGGCAGATCCATGGTCCATTAGCAGTTTTTGGAGCGTGCCAGGGCTCTGCCCCACCTAGCCCCTGTCCACATAAAGCCCTGAAGGGGGAGCATAGGGACTTAGAGTGGTCTAAATGAGTTTAAACCAATATGGAGGGTGCCATGAGAGCTCACAAAGAGCCCACATGGTTAGAAAGGCCATTTTAAGACCACCTTCTGGTTGCCCTGAACAAAGGGATCTCTGAAATACAAAATGGGCGAGATCAGGTTTAAAAAAAAGCACAATGGGGCCCAAATGGCTACCAAAAAGTTATATTGGGCTACCAATGCAGTAAAATGGCTTGCACCCCTGGTGAAGCCAAAACTAAAGTACAACACCAACGTATTCCTTAAAATCAATGCAGAGTGTTATAATCAGCCTAGAGTACACATGGGGTGCCTAGGAGTGGAAGCCTTGCCACCAACGTATTCCTTAAAACTAATGTAGGGTGATATCAGCTTAGGGCAACAATGGGGGGCCTGGAAGTGTAGGCCTTGCCACCAACGTATTCCTTAAAACTAATGTAGGGTGATATCAGCTTAGGGCAACAATGGGGGGGCCTGGAAGTGTAGGCCTTGCCACCAACTTATTCCTTAAAACTAATGTAGGGTGATATCAGCCCAGGGCAAAAATGGGGTGCCTGGGAGACAGAGCCTTGGGGGTGACCCATTACCACATGGCTTACAAATGGAGAAAGGGATTCAATAGCACGGGGGCCGCAGGATAAGTCCTTCTAGCCACCAAAAAGAATTCAGTGATCCCAAGAAATAAAGGGGAAAAAAAAGCTGAGGGGCCCTAATAAGCTGAGGGGCCTAAGAATATCCAAAAGTAGGAATTCTCTCTTAACAAGAAGGGACTGAAATATATGTCCCAAATAGGTCAGAGTGGTAGAAGAATTATTAACTAACTCGAAAGAGATGTTTCACCTACAAAATGAAGATTAACATTATTTGAAATGTATAGCCGTTCCAGCATCTACTTTTACGAAACAGTGTGACACGATATGAAAGGTAACAGCCTGTGAAAAACATGCAATGTTGTTCGGCAAAGAAAAACAAGCCATGATGCAAATGTATGCTTTGTAACAAACAAACTCAGAACAACAATTTCCTAGCATTAAGAAACGCTGTGAGATTACTGTGCAGATGGAAATGTTCAGTGATTAGATATTATGAATTTTGTAATTGTTTACGTCTGGGCTATTGAAACTAACTTCCAATAAAAGCTAACATTTTTTTAAAAAACCTAGAAGAAAGACCCGAACGAAGAGATTTTTGATGATGCGTGGAGAGGTGTATTAGACACTTAGGCCATGCACTTTAGGAGTGCAAATACTAGTCTCATCTTATTTCACAGCTAACATCAACCTTAATTAATCTAGTTTCCCCTGGAGAGGTTGTGGCTCTTGGAGGCACCTTCTGAAACTTTGTGGGATTGCCATACCATAAGGTATGTATGGGGGAGTGTTGCAGACTATCAGCAAAACTATAAACAACACTCTAGATAAAGCTCAATTGCATGCTTACTATAAGCCTAGCTAAGCTTTGTGGAACTGAAAAACCAAGGCACAAATGACACATTACTACTAGAAGAATTTTAGTTGGAAACAAGAAGTCTTAAATTGGCAGTCTGATAAGAATGGTCAGATCTGATGCTATAAGTGGATGCAAACGAGAAAATATTGCTCCATAGAGTCGGCAAAAGACTGGAAAAAAACAAGTTTGGCTAACTGTTTGGAAAACATACACAAGTAACAGACTGATTTCCAACTGACATCTGTGGCTATCCCCTTAAGTCAGAGTAGACAAGAGAATGACAAGATGGAAGATGGTCACATTGGCTGTGGCTTATAGGTGGAAATGGAGAGTGGGGTGAAGGAGTGAATGGGGCAAGTGTTAAATCACATGTAAACATGAATTACAATGTATGAATTTGTGTACCTTTGCTTTGTGCCCAGTGTGATCAGTGGTGGAGCTGTGGTGCCTTATGCCCATTGCAGAGGGTGAACATTTCTCCAGCCAAACTGCCTTTTTGCTATTCCCTAGCTGCTCCTGCAGAACTCCAACCCTGCCTGGATGAGATTTTTGCTGAGTGCTACATTTCTTTCTGTGCCTGTTTGGAAATAGTAGAGCAGCAGTAGACTGAACCTTGTTCTAGGATATGACCGGTCTGTCACCTAATATCATGGTGTTGGTCTCCTGCAGGATCAGCACTGCCCTTCCTGTAAGAGATGTATGCTGAGGTAGCCGTGCACAGTTCTGGGCATTTGTGCAAAGAGGGGCAAAGTAAACTCTTTGAGTTTGTGGCCGCACTTCATGGTTCTTAAATGTAGGTTTTTCTGATTAGTGTTTACATTATGTATATTAGTCAAAACAATCAAGTTACACAATGTAAACATCAAGTTACAGATTGTACAATCAGAATATTGGACAAGAGGCGCTGCAGACAAAGTGCTTAACGCACATATATCACAAAGTGTAAATATCACTGACCACTTTTCAATAGTTGAAAATGAGATAATTGCTTAACAATATGTGTTAATAAATAAGGATTCTTGGCCTGCAGACTGATTAATACACGCATTAAACATGCATCAGAAATTAAAGATCTATTAGAAGCCGTTGAGCTAGACTTCCAGGTTTTAGGAGCCCTGGCTATGGAGGATGGGGGGGGGGCACCTTGGATGTGGGTAATGGCATTTGGGTGTTAGCTGACAGGAATGGTGCATGAGGGCATGATGGCTGCAGGTTATGATGCTGCAATGTGCCCTTGGTAGATTGCAGTAAGAGTGCTGGTTGGAGGTAAATATCTCTTACACGCTGCAACTCTTCGGACAGCTGCTGGTTGATGTTGAGAAGCTCCCCAAGTTGCTCCCTCTGCACGTTGAGCTGGTCTTCCTTCATCTGAAGCATGGCCCTAAAGGAGATCTCCAGGCGCTGTTCCAGGGTCTGATATCGACTGCTGTAAAAGAACAGAAATACACTGTTTTTATTCATTTATTAATTTCGATGTTTTGTGGAGTGCTAACCATGTTAGATTTACCTGCAGAGAAACATTCTCAAACAAGATGAGGTGATTCTAAAAACTGAAAAGGAGACCTGCAAGTGTTTGCCCTCCCACAAATGTGTTTCAGCAACCGCAATACCAAGATCCGTGCCTTGTTCACCCAAGTAAGGCCTGAACATCTAAACATGGCCAGCTGTGCATGTTAGGCGAGTTTTGTGAAAAAAGACAGCAAGGAATTAAAACACAAATGCACATGAAGGTAATGTTTCCTTAGTCTGGAGTTCAGCTCTCACTTCCAAATGGTTTGGGACCACATTTTACAGCCAAGGGATTGGGACTTGAAAGGAAACTCCTTTCTTGTGGAGGAAAAGCCAACCATATGCTGCAACCCAGAACTGCATTAAATTAAATGAATTTACGGAGTAAAAATTTGAATGGATTTATCTATTTAGTTATTTCTCGTTTCTTTGATAAAATGCCAATTGGGAAACAAATTATCACAATAAAATATGCAACTTCCCTTTTACGTACATCAGCACATCCTGACCTGCCATGACATCACCAACTGTGAGGTGGTTCAATGCATTTCAAAATTACCCTAATTTACACAAGCTGGAGGTGGATATGGTATGTTATCTATAGTCCCCAAACGTTGTAAACCAGTAGGCTTGCTACTGTGGCCAAATCCATTGAAACCTATATGCCCTCCTCTGTCTCTTGTTGATGTTTAAGTAATATTTGGTCTTTGTGCCATTACATGTCTATGATTACTTGAGCAATCGTCATCAGAACTGTAATATTTCAAACTCGATTGGCTCTATGTCACCAGAGATATTGCTGCCAGATTAGTTTGAAATCTAATCTTTTAAAGATTTCAATAATACATTAGACCTGCAGCAAATTACATAGGACACCACAATTGGCCAACCTATGTACTGTATCCGCAAAGCTACCATTACATCCTAGACAAGTTGAGCCTACATAAAATGCCAATGGAGTGTAACATAAATCAAATATGGTTATTGTGAGTTGGCAGTACAAACCTCTTGGTCATTTGTGTATAGCTGGTTTCTATTTTGACAGCCATTGGTAATCGCTGAGGCTATATTTGGACTGTGCGTTATGTGGTTTTCAATAGGCTCCTGATAGAGTGTGAACATTATTAAAGACAGGCGCCACCCCTGTCTGGTGCACCACTGAATATTGAAAGAAGCTGCTATATAGCCATTTAGGCAGATCATCAGATTATCATGCAAAGCCTTAACGGATGAGGTACATGTTTTCATGAACACATACAGTTTAAAAGGCACCAAAGGAAATTCCTAAAAACAGAAGGAAAGTCTTTTGTGAAATAAGTACTCCCATTGTGGCAGCCCTGGTCTACTCAAACTGTCTACAATGGTAGCATTTACCTAGTTTTACAATCCAGATATGTTTTCAGTTTATTAAATCCCAGTTTACCACAACTTTGACAATAGAAGAGTTTTCCCTTTTCAGAGAGTAATGGATTGTATGCAATTATAGCATACATTCACTACTCACAATACAAGTATCTTTTAGGTTTAGCCAACATAGTATATTACATTTGACAATCCCAGTATTGTCCCAGTTTGTGCATCGAATTGAACTGCAAGTCTGTCAAAACAATGTGCGTATATCACCATTTTGCACAATTCCAGAGTATGTTCTGTCTGCACAATCCCAGTTTGCTCCCAAGCTGCCAAAACCAGTGTAATTCCAGTTTGACATCACAGTATATTCTAGGAACATCAGCGTGTATTTAACTAGTGTACTGAGAATCCTAGACATGTAAAGTGTTGCAAGCCGATATGAGTCTGGCAAGAGTCAGAGAATGAGATGGTTCCTGAAAAAAAAAAAAAAAACACTCCCTGACCTAAGGGAACATAACATCTTTCTGGTAAAGCTGGGAGGATAGCTCAGGGGCAAAGCATTTATCTTTGAAGCTAGACAATGCATAGCAACACAAGTTCAAATCTAGGGCTCGCGCTTAGAAACCTTTCCTGGCATTAAGTGTGTTATAAAAGATCAATCATAGTTATAAAACAACAATTATAAAGATGGACAGACACCACAGAGCAACCTATGTAAAAACCCTTTGGACCTAATTGAGACATTAATTAGTTAATTGTCATGTAAACATGGCAAACCGGTGCAAATAATGATGATTTCAGGTGAGTTTGTTGTGCATGCGAGAACCTTAAGTTCCAGAACTCAGCATGGATTCCTCTCTTTTTCACAATGTTTTGGCCCATTTGGGAACCTTCACTCTTGGGACTAGGATTCAGCACAGGAGTTCTCCCTCTCTAAGAATGTTTGTTGCATGTTTGGGAACCTTCGCTCCAGGTTCCAAAATCGGTGCAGGCTTTCTCTCATGCTTAATGTCCTTTGTGCAACTGGGAAAGTTCACTGCAGGTTCCAGGATTCAATGCCTGATTTCTCCCTTTCTCACATTATCCGCTTGAGATGTGACATGCTTGAGAACCTTCACTCCAGGTTCCAGGATTTGGGGCAGCATTCTTCTCTCGCTCTATCTATTCCCCTCTCAATGTTTGTTCTTTGTGGGCTAGGGAAAATTCACTCCAGGTTCCAGGATTCAAGTTGAGGTTTCTCTCCTCACAATATTTGCTTTTGAGTGTGACACACTTGGGAATGTTTGCACCAGGTTCCGGGATTGAGCATGAGATTTCTCTCTTTCTCTCACATGTTGTTTATTGCAGGCTTGGGAACCTTCCCTCCTGGATCCAGAATTTTGCACAGTTGTATGATGGCACATTTTCCTCTGAGGTAATTCCAGAGAGTTGAAGATCCAACCGTGGTCACCTGGTTTGATGCCTCCATCCTCCTCCTTCCTCTGGATCTCTGGTGGCGCACTGTCATGTTTTTTTATCTCCTACAATTCTCCTCCTGGATGACCGCTCTGCAGTGCTATGCTTTTTCCCCTACCTTTTTGCACTGCTCAGGCACCCACTCAATTTGACCAGATTTGTGGCAATTTGTTCCTCCCTGCTCTCCCACAGGTTCTTGCACTCTGACTCGCAAACCGTCTTGGTGTCTGAAATAAAGCAGCTCTTCCCTCAAGGAAAAATAAGCGGCTTTGTCAGGTGGCACCTTTCATCTCTCACAATGCTGCAGTTCTCTTCATTGCTTCTGCTGTACAGCATGAACCTTTCATCAGTATCCTTTCACTCAAGCAGGATCCTCTCTCTGTGGTCTTCCAGCAGCTTTTATCTCTCTCACAAAGCTGCAGATCTGCTTCTGGGGCTGCAAACATCAAAGACAGACTTAAAAGGTTTTGATTTGTGTCGTATAACTGAGACACTTCACAACACTTTCCTTAACTTCCACATCTCATTTTGAAAAAAAGAAGCAACAGAGCATGGTAAGGAGTCTGCTATCTGAAGTATCAGGGATTTTGAGTACACCATACTTCTGTAGAATCCATAAAGATGTAGATGGTTGGAAGCACAAGCTGAGAAGGAATGACATGGGGTTGATCTGATGGTGTCCTTTACTATGCCATCTTGGAATAGGCTGGGTCATCGTTCCTTTTTGGTAAATCCTGCAGGTTGTAATGAATTACAAATGCCTGATCTTTTTTCCTGCAGGAAACGTGGTTAACGACCACTTTTCACATAGATGGTTTCTCTATTTTTCGGTTGTCTCACCGTGTAATTAAGGGTCGACCCAAAGGGGGACTCTGCACAATACCAGGAAACTAGGGCACATGAAAATGTATTAGCAACGGTACTGGTAGGCTTTCCGTCAACTCAAATTGACACCCTGGTGTTGGGTCTATATGATCCTGGGAGGGTGTGGGGGGGGGGCAAATTTACATGCACACTTATTGAGGCTGTCCTTGACACACTGCTCTGATGGCTGGTACAAAACAGAGGGGGTGGTATCCTATTGGCTGGGGATTTCAATAGAGACTGTTTGCGGGGTGGGTTTCCCTGAAAAGATGGGGGAAAGGGCAACATTGGTATGGATGTGATAAGGACCGGATTGCTATTTTGGCCGAGTATGATCTGACACCGCTTCCTATGGGGAAGGCGGGGACTGATTACACCTGGTCAAATGGTATATCCTTTTCCTTGATTGACTTTATATTTGTAAATGGAGTCCTCCGTGAACTGGGCCCGGCTTTACATACCAAAGCAGTGCCGATGGGTGACCATGTTACCCTTAAAATGCCTCTGCAGATTTCTGATGGTATTCCCAGGATGAAGTTGAAATCTAACCCTACTGTAAATTCATAGGGAAATCGCCTTTGTTGGTACCAGATTAACATAAACAGCCTAACCGAGGAATTAAAGAGTTGTAGAAATAATGGGGATTTGCCTCTCATGAAGTATGATTGAGACCTAAAATCTATGGTAACAATGCTCAGAGCTCATTTTAAGCAAAATTGTACAGTAAAAGTGAAGGGCCATAAACCATGGGTCCCCTATGATGCCGTAATTGCAGACAGAAAGTGTCTGACAAACGCAGAGTTTCGAAAAGTAAGGCAGTGTTATGCTTTGACCCCGGTGGAAATGAAGAGCAGACTGACCGAAATAAAGCAGGCTTACAGGCAATGGCTCAGAGGTTACCCTTATGAGGATACTAATGCAAAATGGAAGTATTTAAATAGGATCATTCAAACTCATGATTCAAAGAGATTTTGGCACATGATTCGCTACCTTAGAAGCGGACAATTGGCCCTAGAGGTCAGTACCATTTCTGCTGAGGACTGCGCTGCCCACGTAAAAAAAGGCTATTGGTCTTGGGAATCCAATTTGTGCAACCTTCAGGATTCCCTGATGGTGGGCACTCCTATTTTGCACCAAGTGCTGACTTCCAATTATGGCGAATTGATCACGAAGGTTAAGCCGTCTAGGGCTACGGGCCCTGGCGGGCTTTCAGACATTGTGCTAAAGCAAGATCCTACCCTTTGGGCTGAGATCCTGAAAATGCTCTTCACTCGCATCTGTAAAACTGAAACTGTCCCGAGTTCATGGTGAGAATTTATCCTGATCTATAAACAGGGTCTGAGGACCGATCCTGGCTGTTAAAGGCTGCTGAATACACTGGATTCCAGCTCGAAAATCTCTGCGGGGATTTGGCTCGATATGCTCACCCAATGGTCTGATGAGAAATGCCTCCTCGCTTAACATCATTTTGGTTTCAGAAAGGGCTTTGGAACAAAGCATGTCCTGTGGGTCCTTATGAATCTTATTTCAGATGCTTAGAAATACCCAGAAACTCCTCTATATTTCTGCTTTGTAGATTTCAGTTTAGCATTTGATTCAGTTATTCGATCTAAACTATGGGATAAGCTGAAGGGGTCAGGTATCGACTCTTCACTACTTTATTCTTTCAGACAACTCCACAATAAAACAGCGGTGCAAGTTCGATTGTCTCAGGACGGTGCTTTGACGGTGTCCATTGAGACAAATGTGGGCTTGAAGCAAGGCTGCGCCATGGCGCCATTACTGTGCAACCTGTACATGTATGATCTGGATAGGGTATTGTTGGCTACTCACAATTATCCTCCCCAATATGGAGGTGAAGCGGTAAACACCCTTAGATATGCTGACGACATTGCGATCATGGACAGAATACCAATATGCCTACAACGCTCCCGAAATGCACTATTAATTCATGCAGAGAACAGCCTAAGGATAAATATGCAAAAAAACAAAAATAATGGTGTTTGGTAAACGACCACGGGGCGGAGGGGAATAAATTCAAGTTGGAAACTGGGGACAAAAAAAGTGGAACAAACTGATCCTTACAGGTATTTGGGGATCGAGGTTAAAGCTACCTCTTCCTTCAACCACCTGTATAATTCAATAAAGCCCAAGATTTGGTGCAGGTGGTTGGTCTTAAAGAATGTGATTGACAAGTGGGGTGGACGTTCGCTGGAGGAAAAACTGATTTCCTATAAGACTGCAACTGTCCCCAGAATTCTCTATGGTTTGGAGATTTTCCCTAGGATGGCAATCAGTTGGTTGCCTAAATTGGAGGGAAAAATCCTGAGATCACTGTTGGGCCTACCGGGCTCAACACCAGTTGAGGTGGTAAGACTGGAATTGAGCCTCCAGTCTCTTATGTCTTGCTGGTTTGTTGCTGCTTGTAAACTGTGGGTTGATATAAAGTTTGGTGGGGGAAGGCATGCCTCCCTACTACATGCGAGTGTGATACATGCAGAACGATACTCTTGTAGTGTCTGGTTTAGAGAATTGGAGAGCATGGTCCTTTCTCACTGTCAAGCTATAGCTTTAAGGTGCTCCTGTGAAGAAAAAGTCCCTATTTATTTGGGAAAAATTGATGCTGGGAGACAGAATTATGACAGATCACAGTTACTCTCCAGGGGCGGTTCTCTGATGGCCCGAGGCAGTACTTGCTAAAAGGGTGCTTTCCGGCATTGATACGATTTGTTCTATCAATGCGTCTGGAAATCTTGCCAGTCTTTGGAGATCGGGGAGTCTGGTTGGGTATTTCATTTAAAGAACGTTTCTGTCGACTGTGTGGCTCACATATTGAAACAGTAAGACACGTTTTAACATCTTGTCCTAATCTGAGTCAGTACTACATCAAGGTGTATGCAAACTTTAGACTCTATTAAAGCGACCAATTCTGGAACCTACTTTTTGCGGCTGAGTCGTATGTGGGCTGGAGGAAATAAGGTATCTGTTGGTTCTAACTAGCTGCAATAAGCCAACCATCTGAAGTCAATTATGCCTGTGCCGATGGAGTGAATGGTTAAAATAATCTCTTTTAATTGCAATGTTTAACATTTTACATCTTTTTTTCTTTGTTTTATTTTCTGGAAATTAGTTCTTGTTTTTTATTCTTTTCCTTTTTCCAAGGGTCCTTTTATCTTATTTTAAATTGTATAGTAAATGTATTCTTTTTTTATTCTTCAGTGTAAAACTTTGTTTACAACTCTATGCACTTAATAATGAAAAAATAAAGATGCAAAGTCTTCTTCCCTATTAGTTATAAACGCAACAGGATGGGATCTTCTTCCCATGTCTGCTAAGCCCTAAATCAATTGACATGATAAAGTTGGTAGTTTTGCTGTCAATTGGCTTATTGAACCTGGTAGTTCACGATTCCTACGATCCTGTCATTCAAAACATCCCATGCCACTGTGCCAGTAATTTGTGGTCCTTGTTGGAGAATAACACCTGTGCCTGGTCTCTTTTTTAAACATACCTATGTTATGCTAATTGGCTATTGTACTGCGCACATCACCACCATAGTGGTCTTAAAGCGCTGATGCCTTTTTCTTATGGGCGAATTGTGACCCCACCCAGGGTGTAAACCATACCGTGGTCTGAAAAGGAAACTAGGAAAAGGATATGCTGCAAATGGCAGAGGCAGAAAGTCGGGGAACAAAACAGACAGACATAGGTCACAACGAAAGGGGAAAATAACATAAGGTTGAGTGATAGTAGTTGCTGGGATGCATGTAAAGTATCATGGGTTTCAACCAAAACGGTAATGAAAAGAATCAGGAGCTGTCCATATCAGTGCCAAATAGTCTGCATAGTCTCATGTTTCTTGTAATACCAAGTTTAGCACCAAGGATTTCCAATGTATCACATTTGTTAAATTTAAAAAGCAGGTAAGACCTCGCTATCCTCGAATGAGGAAACGCCTTTTGATATTTCGTTTTTTCCTGTCTACAGATCAATATTCTAAAAATAGACCACTCGTGATCATAGACGCTAAATGAATCATATCTCGTTCTTTTGCTTGTGTGTAAATACCCACTTTCAGTAGACATTTTACCTTAGCGTGAGAAACAGACACCCATGCAAACATATTCTCTTTAGCCCATCTAACATATATCATGCTTAGGCTATTGATCGTTTTTAGTTTGCGATAATTCTCAACCTCATTAAATATTTTCATCAATTCAACCATAAATGTGTTGTTGTTGAGGGTATATAACTTCACAAACAACATTGCAGATTTATATTCTAAAATGTCACTGGCATATCTAAAATTACATTCCAATAAAAGGTATTCACAAGATACAGCTGTTGGTAATCTAAACAGCTGTCTTAACATTTTTCCTTCAAACTTCTTGAGTTCTTTTTTAAATTTCTTTCCCCATACTTCAGCAGCATACAGTAGACATGATACAATTCTCGAGGAATATAACAGTAGAACAGTATGCACGGAAAACCCACCTTGTCTTCCTATAAATTGACTCAGGGCAACTGGTATTTTTAGGCTCTTCAATTTGGTCTCAGACCAATGTTGGTTCCAAGTCAATTTATGATCTATTATAACACCTAAGCATTTATAACATTCAACACGTTCAATCTGATTCTTCTCCACATACCACTTATAGTTGTTAGAACGACCTTGTTTGGCATTACCTAAAAAAGTCATCACCTTGGTTTTACCAATGCTTATTTCTAGACCATTTTTTCCTACATATTGTACCAGAGCTTTCATCTTATTTTGTAGACCAGAGGGCGTATAGTCGAGCAGCACAAGACCGTCTGCATAGCCTAACCATCCTAGTTGTATCTTTGCGATCTTAATATCATCAGCACCTGAGCCGCTTATCTCATCTGACATATCAGCAAGATAGAGATTAAACAGCGTCGGCGCCAACGTACAACCCTGCTTGAAAACTCGCCTAGTGGGGATTACTTCTGATAATTTGCCTTCCCCATCTAAACAGATTCTTACAGAGGTGTCAGAATATAGAAGTTGAATCATATGCAAAAGGCCTGGTGGCATCCCCCATTTTCTTAATTTCATCCATAGTTTATCTCGCAAAATAGTGTCAAATTCCGCAGTTAAATCAATAAATACAGCATAGACAGTTAATTTCCGGACAGCCCAGGAATATTCCACTGCAGTCACTAAGTTTACAATATTATGGATGGTGGAGGATTATGTTCTAAAACCAGATTGATTGATCTGTAGAATATGATTGTTAGTTATCCACTCATTCAATTCAGTCAGTAACATTTTTGCGAATATTTTAGCAGGTATGTCTAACATGGCCAGCATTCGGTAATTTTTTTATCTTTCCACTCCCCTTTCTTATGTACCGGGAGAATTATGCTTTCACGCACCGAATCGGGGATAATAGCAAATTTACCTACCCATTGAAACAGGGTAAACAAAGCATTTGCCCATTTCATTGGCGCCATCCGTAATAGCGCATTAGAGGTCCCATCTGGGCCCGTTGCCCTCGAGATCTTTAGCTGCTCAATCAGTTTCTTTAAGCTAGCCACCGTGTATTTACAGTACCATCTCGACTTCACTATTTCGCACACTTCTCCTTTTGACTCATGTAATACCAGTGTGTTTTTTACATGCATAACCCATTTATTTTCTGGGACACTATTTATAGGTAGACGTCTCCTCTTACCACTATTTATTACAGCCCACATGCCCTGGTGGTTGTTATTCTGAGCATATTCAGCGATAGAACGCCAGGTTTCATTAGCCTTATCAGTTTGGTAATGTCTCAGCCAGCTTTGATGTAGTACCTCATTTGCGCATTTTTCATATCTTTAATCTTTTGCCTAAGTTGTTGTTTTGCTTTTTGTATAGTCCAATCAAAAGCATTTTGTTTTCCATGGGAAAGATTCCATCTTTCACTCGTGCTGGCATACTTCCTTTTATGGGTAGATACCTCTTTGATCTTATGAACTACATGTGCAAATTTAGCTATAATTTCGTTAGCATATTCATCGGCCTTATTGGCCATTTGTTTATTAAACAATGATATTTCAACTTCGGCAATCTCTTTAACTTTTGCAAGTTTTATGTGATTCCATGTGATCCGATTTCCTGCATTATTAATCTCAATATTGCCATTAAGTTGATAAGAGGTCTCTTCTTTAGTATATGTCATCAGCATGTAGAGTGGAAGATGGTTGCTTTCTTCTCTACAACCTATTGCCATGTCAATCACCAAAGTATTGGCACTTTCATTCATCACCATGTAATCAATCGTAGATAGACTACGGCCTCCAACGCGAGTCGGACTGCGATTGGAATAACTACTTGAATTGCCATTCAGAAATTTCAAGTGATGTTTGAGAAACAAGCTGGCCCAGGGCTTACCATATCTATTTGAAAATCCATGGACTATTGGCCCGGAGCACAGCTCATATTTCTCTAGGCTATCAGGTAGTACTATCTTCGCATTAAAATCGCCAACTAACATGATGGGCATGTCATCATCTACTTCCTTTAGGATTTTGGATACTGTATCAAGATTGGTTTTATTACAAACCCCATTAGAAGGGTTGTAAATATTAACCAATAGCAGTGTGGAATATTTGTTTAGATTAGTCTTGACAGCTACTGCAAGCCCCATCTCAGTTGACCACTTAGTATTCTGCCCATACCACGGATGCCTAATAGCTGTTAACACTCCACCTTTAGGGCGCCCTCTTAGTCCCTTCACTGCAAAGCTTTGAATGGTACACCAACCATCTAATTCGCAAGGTTTATAAAGCTATGTTTCTTATAGTGCGATCATACAAAAACAGTGGAGATTAGTTAATAGCCCATCCTCTCCTGAGTAATGCTGATTGCCCCTAGTGTTCCATGATAGGATTACACCAATCTCGTCAGGGGCGTCGTTCAAAATGGGTTTTTTTATTTGGCTTGGTTACGGACATAACCGGCAAAGTATCAACTACAACAGTTCTACCATTTTTATTAGGCGTTAGAGCCATCATTGTCTCCTGGTTTTTAATTTTGCACATAGATGTTTCTTTGCACCTATAGCGTAATTTATCAAATAGGTCACAGTGGATAAGAATATATTCCAACGTGACATTATCAGTACACCACACATTTGTGGTCGCCACCATAGGGTTAACCAATTGATCCACTATCCTAAAGTCTTTGGATGACACCATCCGGAGCGGAACAAAGGCTGCACAAAGCTCTAATGCGACGTCTATTATTGTAGTGCTCTGATAAGGTTCGTTGGAGTAGTATTGTCTACTCTGCCAGCTTTCAGGGCGCCGCTGGGGATTGGCAGATTCCACCTGCATACTTTCAGGCGGTTTTCTGGGTGTCAGTTGCCTCCGCTTGCTCTGGCCTGTTCCCGATTCTGGTGCATAAAACTTCTATCGTATTTGTGCACTTTTGATGTTTGTATAAGCTTATCAATTACAGATCCGGCGGGAGCTCAGGAGATCTGCTGCTCACTTCATGGCTGCTAGCCACGCTCCTACACTTGGTTCCAGAAGGATATGCGCAATATAAATGTTCAATCATCATCATCAAGAATAGCACAGAACTCATATTTAAATAAAAGAAAGGAAAGAATCCAAAGAACCAGAGTGAGAAGAAAATAACCAAATGCAATCAATAGCATGTTTGCATGCAATGAGAGCAAGAGTCAGTTGAAAGCATATGCATACGAACAGCTGTCCATGCCCAACATAATGCAAAAAACAATCACAGGCCATTTCGAGGACGGTAAAGAACCACATTCCATGGTGACATGGCAATATCTACATCCAGGGCACTGAGCAGACAATAAGAGATTAAGGGAAATTAAACCTAAAACCCAGTGCTTTAAGTGGCCTTCAAACTTGAGCCAGGGCTTTTAGCGGGCATGGCCTCACAGGGGTCAGTGCCGCAATGAAGAGGAAACACTGAAAGCTGCCCGTTCTGCCACGCCCCGTAAGACCCCTGGCTTGATTTTGCAAAAGGGCCGGGGTGGTGGCCTAACGGGCAGTAGTCCGCTAGGCCTGGTGGCCATAGTACCTGGTGGCATGACCCACCAGAACCCGGATGAACCTGTGTCCACCTGATGTGGGAGGTCTAAGAGACTGACAATGTTGATGTCTACCCTCCTGAATGGTGTGCCCACCAATGGCAAAGGCTGCAGTGGGGCAATGACACTGAATCCAGTCTTACCAGATAACTGGCAAGTGAGGCAAGTCTTGCAGAAGGCATCCACTTCTATTGCCATACTATGCCAGTAAACATGGGCTGAGAGGCTTTGCTTTGTCTTCTTAGTGTCAAAATGACCTCCAAGGGAACCTCATGTGCCAAGTGCACAAGAAAGACCGACTAGACCTTGGGTACAACCAACCTTTTAACTGTACCAGGTACTGGCCCAGTGGGCTCACTTTAAAGGAGTGCACACTCCCAATAAATCTTGAAGGACATAAGCACTTCACCTTCTGCCTGGGCCTGTATTTCTCAGACCCTCAAGAGAGTGGCACTCTCTTTGACTCTTACAAAGGCCCACCCCAGAGGGCCCCCCTTCAACAAAAAGGTACTGAAGGTCAGGGTGCTCCCCTGGGGTGAATACCTCTCCCTGAGGAGGGTCCTCTGGCTCTTCTCCCTCAGGAGTTGAGTCTAGGGTCACCATTGGGCCCAGTCCGTCAGGATCTTTGACCACAGTGGGTACTGCAGATGCAGTAGGTAGAGAAGGAGCCCCCTTCACCGAGGTGGCCTTCCTGCTCTTCCTTTTTAGCCTTGGGTTTCCCCTTTGGCTTGGGTAACTATCAGTCAGACCATGTTTGGCCTGAGACCTGGTGACTGCAGCAGCAGTCAGGGGTGGCCCATCAGAAACCAACCCCAGTTCAGCTAGGTCCTTTCCCAGCAGCACCTGGAAAGGCACATGAGCCTGTACAATCACTGACATTTTGGCTGTCTTGCCATCCAGCTGGATGGTGACTAATGTGAAGGCATCTTTGAGTAAGACACGGACAACAGATTCTGAATGAACAAAAATACTTTATTAACTCAAAAGTCAGGATGGAAAAAGAGCTATCTTGCCCCATGCTATGGTGGGATTTCCCTACCAAAAAAAAACTACGGAAAGTCAAAGTGAAAAACCTATACTTGCCCTCACAACTAACCTATTCAATGTGTAGGGATATCAACAACCCAAAAAATACCCAGTGTTCATCACAAAGTTTGGAGCTCTGTTCGGCTCGCAGCTTTCCTTTAGCTCCCTTCCCCAAGTATAAAACACTTCCAATATAAAGTCTCAGGATTGCCTTAAGTTCAGGATGATTTGGAGTTAACCAAAAACCTGGGTTCCCTTCCCCAAGTTCAAAAACACAGTTCCAAACATAAAATATCTGGAGACTCTGTCCTCAAGTCAAAAAGCAGTTTAAACCTCAGGGTTCCCTTCCCCAAGATTTACTTTCAATGTCTTATTGGTATTTTGTTAGTTTTCTTATAGTTCAGTCCAGACTTGCGCCCTCTGTGTATGGTTGATCTTTGTACAAAAGTATCTTGATCGAAGGTTGGAGTATGTTCAGATTTCCAAACATATTTTATTATTTGCAATTTCTCCTATTCTGTTGTTTGATATACTTTTCTTTGATTTACTTGGTAAAGTAAATTTTCAAAGTTCCATTCACCTTGGAGTTCCATATATATCGGGTTCACTTGTATTGTTAAAGTTCTCTTAAAGAATGTGCACTAGTTTCTTTAATTCAAAGTTTTATGGACTTGTAGGTTCAGCATATATGCATTTTACTTGTGTTTAAAGTGCATTCGCTTTTGAGCCTGGCACATGTACATTTGAAAGCTTCATACATTTGTAATCTTCATAAGTAATAGTTCCGTTTATTTATTACATTTTCTTTCAGTTTGGTATTCAATAAGTATGAATATGTGTTTGTTAAGCATTTCATTCGGTCCGGAATTCAATAGTTATTAAAGGATAGTTCCGGGACTTTTTTTTTATTGTCCCTACGGTTCGGCCATGTGTTTTTAAGCATAAATCGGTAGATCGTAGAAAACTTTCCTATGGACCTTACCCGACTTTTCGTCCATTAACGCACTCGAAATCAGCCGCCATTTTCTGATAATCCTATCATTTCCCCCCATCAACCTGGCTCACCTGCTTTTGCGGCACTAAATCAAATCCCCCGCCCCTGAGCCTGACATCAGCAGACGCGTAGCGCCCATTTCCCAACGCCAAAGCACGTTTCGTGTCAACAATCGCTGCGCCTCAGCTAATGAAGTGTCGCCATGGAAATGGCAGGACGCCTCTTTCCTCAATAAGTATAAACACACCGTTTCACAACACACAGCAGCAGATTTTCGATTCCATTACTCTCTCTGTGTTACTTTGAGTATTCTGTGACTCGTTTCTGTGCTCTGGTCAGCTACCTTCGCCGCTTCTAGGCCTTGTGAACACCTGTACCATCTCTGTAAATTATTTTACTTTCTTTACCACACAATGGCTACAATAATGCCGTATATGTACGAGCCCGAGTACACCGAGGAGGAACTACTGGAAAGGCAAGCACGCGAAAACGATGGGGATTCTGACGGCAGTTGGGAGGACCAGTCAACGGATGAAGAGCCTGGACCATGTCGCATGGACGGCGTCTCCACCTGGTGCACGTGCAATCGGTGCGAGCTAATGCCAACTGAGGAGGAGAACTGCTGCTGCCGTGAAAATTCCGGGTGCTTGGCCTACATTTCGGAAGGCGAGCCAAGTCCGCAATGCATCACCAAGCTGCCAGAGTTCAGGGAAGCCTGCCTCTCACGGACCGTGTTGAGGATGATGATGGTGCTTATGCACGAACTTCGCGGCACTGTTCGTCCGCGTAATCCGAGTAACGAGTAAGTATACTCTGGTTGTGATGTCAGTGATGCCACTACTATTTCATGGTCGTCTCCCACATATAAAATTACATCTACATATCATTCGAATGCATGTAAATTGGTTCCATATTGTGCATTTTCTAGATAGAATTTTTTTCAAAGCAGAATGACATTTTTTACCTGAATCGACAGTGATAAGAAAGTTTTGTCATTTTAATACAGTTTGCATCTTTCATTTTCACAGGTGGTACAGGCTGGTGGCCTATCGTTGCTTCACTTGGTGGCTTCACGGGAGGCTCGGACACCGCGTTCGCAGAGTAATACCTGCCTGTGCGGTACTTGCCATTAGACAACATTTCCCCAGCGACAGTGGACAATACCGCGGATTTTCCCTGGATGTGCTGCAACCGGAACTTTACAATGTGTAATGTTTATTATTTATGTTCAATTGAAATTAAGATCTAAAATAAAACCCAACATATATTTTAACAATGGTTGTTTTGATTTTTTAAATGAATCTAGTGTGTCTCCATTGAATAGTCTTCCTGTGCCTTGTCTTGTCACACCACATGTCTCCGGCCAGCATCCTCCCTCACGCTGGCCGCCCACCTTCAATTCACATAACCGTTGAACCCATATGCAGCAGACATACATATGTTATTTTGCGGGTTGGCATCAAGCCTCCCGGCCTTGCCTCCTCCCCCAAAAATACTTACCACACCACTTTGTTCAAGCGTTGGCAATAAAAGGCCGTTGTATTTTATTGATAGAAAACATGGTTATAGGTAAATAATCAATATGGTTGATCATAATAAATCATCCTTTTGGGCACCGGGTACAGAGATGACCCCCTCTGGCCCGTGCCGCCTTGCCACCACAGGCCAGCCTGCTGCTGACTAACTGCCTAGGCATCCAGGGTCTCCAGGGTGAACTGCACCCATATATTCTCCTGGGAGGGTGAGGTATTTATAAACTCACCCCCCTGCCTTCCATGTACTAGATCCTGCAGCCTGCCTCTTACATGCAGTTAGATGGCCTCTCCTTGGTGAGGCCCTGCGGCAAACGAGTCTTGTCTGCACGACCACCGCCCCAATCCACCCCCCGCCCTATCAAAGGCAGTTCGCACCGGGGTACTTGTGCTGGCAAGTGGAGCTGTCAGGGAGCGATAAAGGCCAAGAGGTGCCAAAGACCATGTACACTTCAAAGTGGTCTATAGAGCATGGGTTGTTGTTCCCATGTCTACCTCCAGACCCCGTGTCTCCTGCCAAGCATCCCCCCTCACGCTGGACGGCCCCCTGCAAACCGCATAATGCCACGACATATACACGTCATTCATTCACAAACACACCCCTGTTTCGAATTCTTTATAACCCACTTCATATTTCTAATGAGAACTTCTTTGCGCTTTGCTAGTCAACCCGTGAAGGTGCTGGTTATCTGCTCTTCGTCTCTGTGAACTTCCGTGACCACTTCGAGGAAACTCGTCAGTTTGCAACCTGTGAACTGCTCCCTGTTCTACGACAAGAAACTACTCTGATCCCTGCATCTAACTGTTTGTTCGTCAAGGTAAGGCCATGTACCATAATCATTTTGCATCCAATTTCTTTTCGTTCAAGACAGTACATGCAAGGAACTAGTCACATGTTCTGAGTTTAGTCAAATTATTTTTCTATTTTTTTAAAGTTATTCAAATACTTATCCGCATGTGAATAACGTGTATAGTTCCAAGAACCAAAACGAACCTTGCATTGAACCTTTTATGTGTCATTTAATTTTTTTAACACATTGGTATTCATAGAGAATTGTTGATCTTTACTTTTCAGAACTTTCCACAATGCCTGCCTGTTCCATTGGCGGTTGCCCTTCGAAGACCCATAATAAATCTGAAGGTACTATAATGCATGTTTTCCCTAAGACAATAGATCAGATAAGAGAATGGGTCCGATATTGCGGATATCCACCGTCTGAGCTTGAAAGTAGAGTCCTAGAAGTCTTTGCGGACAAGAGGGGTGATCGATACCGCATCTGCAGCAGGCACTTTAGCTCAGACATGTACTCCACATCATTGCTAATAAAGAAGAACACACCGCGAGCGAGGCGAAAATTGCTCTCAACCGCTATTCCCACTCTATTCGTCCACATCCCTCCACTGGTGAGTCAAGTTTACGGATTTAGCTCTCGGCCTTGCGGTAGTGTGTAGCATTAGCTAACAATAATTTCCCCATTTATGTATCCACTCAATATGAAGGCGGAAGATTCTCCATCCGTGTCGTTATTGCAGTCATCAGCCACTTCAAGCGCCTATCGGGTAATCTTACTTGGCTATTCTGCCACTGACTTGTTTTAGGCATGTAAATCAATAGTTTTAATTGATCGTGTAATTATTTTACCTAATGGTACACCCTTGTACTCGTCCTCTAGTCTTTGTTTTCAGTTATAATTATTGTTATCCAAAATAATGCAAGTACTGTCTTTCAGGGAGATGCTGAGGAGTCCAACGTATTGACGACAACCGTTGATGTCACTCAGATGCTCGAGGTACGTTTCCGGACAGTTCCATCGATGGAGATCATCAGATCTTGCATTCTTGTAGCGTGATTGTTACACACAATGTTTCTTTCGTTTTTAGCCATTGATATGTCCTTCTGTCGTCGCCCTCCTATGTGTCTTCTTTTTTCAATATTGTGTTCATTACTAATGAAAGTTCTATGTTTCAGGGAGTCGATGGAGCATTAGTCCAAGAAGAAGGGGGAGCATGCAGTTACGGGTCGG
Organism: Ambystoma mexicanum; assembly: GCF_040938575.1. NCBI lineage: Eukaryota > Metazoa > Chordata > Amphibia > Caudata > Ambystomatidae > Ambystoma > Ambystoma mexicanum. The sequence goes on along the minus strand of NC_090923.1, from coordinate 1,118,433,520 downwards.
CGCAACAGCTTGCAGAAGTGTGCACCACAGTTACATCGTCCCTTGATGTTCTTATGCATTTCGAGGTATGGATACTGACAGTTCGATCAAGCGAAATCATATGATGTGATTACATCCGCTATACTTCCTTCTTTATTAACGCAAGTACTATGTTTCAGGGAGATGACGGAGCTTCTTCTACAAGAACATCACCCCTAGTAGTTGATGCAGATCTCTGAGTGGTGACACTTCCAACGATCGAGCAAATGGAATCATATTTACATATCCATTATTTATTTTAGACAACTGATCATTTGTGCAGGTCTATTTAGATGAGCCGTTGACGCCTGCACAAAGTTTATGTTCTTTTTAACAAAATAGAAAACCATACTAATGCAATTACTGTGTTTCAGGGAGTGACTGAAGCATCATCTTCAATAATATCATCAATGGAAGTCTATGAGGAGCCCGAGGTATGGATCTTGACAGTTCCATCTAACTAGATCAACAATGCGTGAATAATTGTCGTTTGAATGTTCTACACAAAGCGTTCATTCGTGTTTTGCTATTGAGATGTACGTGGGTATTGGTCCCCAAGTACATTTTGTGTTTTCAATATTATTATACATACTAATGAAAGTTCTATGTTTCAGGGAGTCGATGGAGCGTCAGTGCGTGATGGATGTGCTTATCATGAAAATATAGTCGTTGCAGCGCAAGAGGAAGTGGAGACATGCACACACGAGTCGGAGCAACAGCGTCCTGATGTTGAAGTTCGAGGCAAGAAAGTTTCAAAGAAAAGAAAGCAAAAGAAGGTTAGTGTCCTGGTCACTATATTATGTTGTTTTTCACTGTTAATAGTTCAATACTGTAAGTTGTGTTTAAACTGAACATCCCTTTTCCAATCTGTCCTCTAGTTGCGAGTGGGTGTACGAACTAGATCTACACAGACAGTGAAGCGAACGAGAGATGTTGCTTGTCAAACCTTTTGGCAGGGACTTGAGACTGGAGATGCATCGTGCCAATGGGAAGAATATGAAGTGATTGACAACGGAGCTATACCACCACCAGCCATTGATAGTGAATGTCCTCCTGGTAGTTCGGATGCAGTCGGAGATCAATTTACAGAATCCACACCCGCAAAAAGTAAGACCGCGAGAAAGTTGAAGAAATTGTTTTATTCACCCATCGCCGGAGAAGGAACAGATGTTGCAATGGAAGAGAATGAAGTGGACGACAATGAAACACCTTCAATATCACTGAACATAGCGGAAGACGATATCAGAGATTCTACCTTTCATGTGAGTGACATGTCCTCAACGTTACAGGCCGAACCAGCTGGGATGCAGAGTGACAGTATAAGGAAAGAGGCCAAATTCATTGTATTCGATAGTTGTTTGATTGATATTATTATTCAGATGAAATGTGGGCATTCGGTTGGTGGGGAAGTATGTGGGGAGCCATTGATTAATGTGACTCGTGCAATTCGAGGCACTAACCTTAAAATACATGCCACCTGTACAAAATATCATCCTTTCTCATGGTCTGCACAACCCATGCTGGGGCAACTGCCAGCAGGCAATCTACTTTGTGCAGCGGCTGCACTTTTTAGTGGTTCAAGTTTTAAAAAGTTAGAGTCTTTCTTTCAGTTTGTGGGAACCCATTTCATTGCGAAAACTCAGTTCTACAAATACCAAACCGATTATCTATTTCCAGCCATTAGCGAAGCTTGGAGAATGGAAAAAATGTCTATTGATAGTACATTCGCGGGCAAACGGTTCAGGCTAGCCGGTGATGGACAGTGCGACAGCCCAGGATTTTCAGCCAAGTACTGCACCTACCACTTTCAGGACATGGAAAGTAAGAAAATTGTGAGTTCGGTGGTCGTGCAGGTGTCACAAAGTACATCCTCAGTGGCCATGGAGAAAGTTGGCTTTGTAGCATCATTGCAAGAACTACAATCGCGGGGAATGGTGATCGACCTGATAGCCACGGACAGACACGTTTCAATTGCCAAGACAATGAGAGAAGAGTACAAAAATATAAATCACCAATTTGACGTATGGCATCTTGCAAAAACAATCAATAAAAAAATGTCGGCTGCAGGTAAAAAAAAAGATATGCAAGGTATTTCACAGTGGTCCAAGTCAATCAGCAACCATCTTTGGTGGAGCTCAAAAACATGTGGAGGGTCGTTGGAAATTCTACTGGAAAAATGGCGGTCAGTAATGCTACACTGTAGCAACGTTCACCGCTGGACCACAAACCAACATTTCCACAATTGTGAACATGGCCATTTGTCCACAGAGGAGGCACGGAAGAAGAAGTGGTTGATTCCTTCATCACCCACTCACAAAGCCATTGAAAAGATTGTATTTGATAAAACTATAACAAGAGATTTGAGGGGACTCACGGAATTCTGCCACACAGGAGATTTGGAGGTGTTCCACAATATGTGCCTAAAGTACAGGCCAAAACGATTGCATTTTGGCATGGAGGGCATGATAAATCGGACTCTTCTAGCGGTCTTGGCACATAACCATAATGTTGGCCGTCAACAAAGTAGGACGACCGGAACTTTAGGGACGCTTCGCTACAATAAGGCCTTCACTAAAAGAAGTAAACAATGGGTGATCAAACCAGTGTTTGAGGATATGCAATATGAGTTTATTGAGAGACTTATTGTTGATGTCCTAGATAGGCACATACATGGAGTTGTGAACGAACCTGTGCAGGGGACAACTGCATTGCCACCCAACATTGCCTCTGTTCCATGTCCACCTAAAGCAGAGCTCATTGAGAAATACACATCACGGTTTAAATGATTGTAATTTGATTGTCTGTTCTCTCGAGTCTCCTCATGTCGCAGGCCCATTGAATATGTGTAGCTATGTATTGTGTAAATAAAAGTGATTGCTCAGTGTACATGCAATGTGTCTCTCCACCCTTGTTCATTTGCGCATTAAATTAAACCAAACAGTATATAAATCATTTTTCAAAAAATATAGAATGTCTCCGTATTTATGGTTCGCTGGGGCTGCAAATGCACGCAGACAAAATGCAAAGATGGAGTGTAAATTTCAAGTCCTGTGAGATGGCCTTACACTGAATGTAGCTAACTAGGAATGTGTGCTCGTTCAAAGTGAAGGTCAGCTGCTTTGATTTTTTGCTCGGGTGCCGGAATGGCCCACGACTCAGTATAAGGTTCTATTGTTATTTGACCTTGACGGGTCGGGACCATCCCGAAAGACTTCTTTTTGGGGGTGTGTTGCAATAACGTAAGAAACGATAATGAATATAATTTCAGAAACGAAAGCCATTTAATGTTCGTTCATTAGAAGAAATAACGTCGGCATAGAAGGAGTGGTATTTCGGGGCTGCCCTACGCACAGACACAATGGAAAATGCAAATATAATGTAAGTAACTCTTTAGATGAGTTTATACCGCAATTTAATTACTATACAGTAGCTTTAAAGACGGGTTAAGTTGTACTTGTTAGTTCTATGTGGCATATTGTTTTGTACCGCGCACTATCTTGAGGAGAACCATCTCCTTTTACGGAAGCACCTCAAAACCTTACTCTTTGCTTCTGCTTTCTCTCTCCCTCTCCCCTGCTACAACTGGTCCACTGTCTGCGACCTCGGTCCTGGGCCCTTCCACTCTCCACCTGCACTGCCTCCCTGTAAACCCCTGCACTGGGGGACTGTCTCAGTATCCTACAGCCCCCCCTTCCCAGCACTTGTTCTGCACTTACCTTGCACTCGCCACCAGCTGGCCCTATGTATTTATTATTTTATGCTACTTACCTTGTACTCCACTTCCCCCCTCCCCTTCCCCTTGCACTTTTACCTTCCCCCTACCCCTGCACTTGCGCGATCTGAATGACACCTGGCCTAGTAGGATCGTTGTCTGTCTTCTCCTTGTTCCCCCCCCTCCCTGCCTCGCCACGCCTTGAAACACTTGTGTATAGGCGCGTTGCAAATGCCATATTATATCATATCAGTGACGAAGTGGTCCACTGGCGCTCAGGCGGCTCTGAAAAAGGCGGAGGAGAGGGGGTGGGTTACTGGAAATGACGTATAATACCCTGTTGCACTGTCCTAGCTATGAAATAATTTCCCTACCTAATATATAAAATGAATAATTTTAATAAAGATCTGATGGTGAGACTAATTTCATTTTTTATGTTTTTAAAACAGGTACATCCTTCATTATTGTATGTGTCACGAGTACCAGACACCGGCGGATGGGTTTTTCAACCGCCAGTTGCTTCTCCGCGTGAACAACGTTACCACCGTGACCATTTTATGGGACGATCGCCAAGTACAAGTATGCCCTTACGCGGTACTAACGGCTAGATGCAACATACAGACCGTTGTGGTGGCCTAGTGCCTCGTTGTTGGAACAGCCATGCGATTATCAGTGCGACCGAAGAGCTTATTTTATCGTAAACCAACACCCTGTGTACTGCACACGAACATCGCCCTAAGACTAACTATTTTGGATCGAGAGCAAAGAAAAATGCAAATCGCTGAATATTCTCTAAACATTTGATGTCCAATAAATTTACTTTGCCAAATGTACAATCTTGCCGTTTGCTTTTAAACCACAGTTTCATATTCCGAATTGTGGCGCTGTATTGTGAGATGATCTAAGACCCTGTGTACAGCAAAGGAACATCGCTTGCCTCAAGACGAACTATTTTGGATCGAGAGCAAAGAAAAATGCAAATCGCTGAATATTCTCTAAACATTTGATGTCAAATAAATGTACTTTACCAAATTTACAATCTTGCGGTTTGATTTTAAAGTACAGTTTCATATTCCGAATTGTGGCACGCTGTGTTGTGAGCTGATCTGTGTTGGTTTCCGGGTTCTGTGTGGAGTCGCGTAGAAGACGCCTGGGCGCGTTTGCCTACGCAGCACAGTCACGTCACGGATAGAGGCGGGGAATATGAATGTTTTGATAAAGTCTGTTTCAGGGGCGGGGGATTTGATTTAGTGCCGCAAAAGCAGGTGAGCCAGGTCGATGGGGGGAAATGATAGGATTATCAGAAAATGGCGGCTGATTTCGAGTGCGTTAATGGACGAAAAGTCGGGTAAGGTCCATAGGAAAGTTTTCTACGATCTACCGATTTATGCTTAAAAACACATGGCCGAACCGTAGGGACAATAAAAAAAAAGTCCCGGAACTATCCTTTAAAGGCTTTATTCCATTAATCTCAATGATATATATCTTTGTAGATTACTTTTTTTAAATGTGTCCAGCACTCAGAGACTTTCGAAAACGTGCTTTCATGTACATACAACCACTCCACTGCAATGTGTTCTCAAATTGTTTGATGAGGATTCAGATCGAAGGCCTTCAAAATGTGTTTCATCCTGCACGCAACCGCTCCGATAGAAAGTAATCCTCCGCTTAAGGTCAAACATTTGCATACGGGTTTCCTCTCATCGAAACTCACTGGTTGCTTCTTTGGAAGTTCCTGCAGAGCAGATCTCTCGGCCTTCTGTTCTCCGCCCCAGTGCTCCACCTCCTGCCCCTCAGGCACTCCTGGGTCGGCTTCTGACCCCAGGAGAATGAGCACTGCGAACACCAGAAAAAGGGGCAGCCTCCCTGCACAGGGCCCCTTTCAGTGCTGGTTTGGTTCCAGAGAGCCCCAGCTCCCATGCCGCACTCCCATGAACCGTAAGCGTGCTGCATACATACAGCTCCCTGCTGCTTCTCCCATCCTCTCTGGTGCTGCTTCACCATCACAACCACTGCCTCTCCTCCCATCGTTTGATTACGCTTTCTTTTATACACCTGCAGCCCTTTAAGATGCTGCAGGTGCAAAAGTGCATTCAACCCTGCCTGGCCCTCAATAAGGGGACATGCCTGACCTCTACAACTCTCAGTAGGCCTCTTCCTCATCCCAGTGCCAGAGTGGTAAAAGCACCTAGTCTTCATTACTCCTGGAAGCCTCTTCTTCGTCCCAGTACTGTTAGTGATTATGAGGAAGTCAGGGGAGGTAACTCACAATAACCCATGAAGGTGGGGCAAGGGTTGGGTTGGTCGTCTCTCCCAAGGGCATCCCACTTCCAGTCCCCAAAAACCCTCCACCCAGGTTATCATCCCTCGCTTGTCCACACCCAGGGCCAGGATCCAAAAGTGATGGCCTTTCCCTGGTCACCTGCGTAGAGGATCCAAGGGGAATAGGAGTGAGAATATCCTCAGGTTTCTCACACTAAGGTTACAGGGGCAAGTCTGGGACCCACAAGCTAACCTAGGGGTCCTGAGAGGAGCAGCTTTACAGTCCTCTGGCCTGAGCAGGGTCCTGTCCACCACTGTCATACCATCCCCAGTCTCTCTCCAACCAGTGGAAGGCTGGCCATTTATGAGGGCACTTCTTAAAAGTCTTTGGGTATTCAGCGGGATAGTGTTCAGCATTTCAGAGTACTGATCGCATGCCCAAGGGAATCTAAGGAGATCTCTGCAGGTGTACCAAAAGCGCTTCCCATATAGGAGGTGGGGACAGTGGCCTCCACCTCAGGTATGGAACAAGGGTAGGTCGGCTGACAGCCAAAACACCAATCACCTTACCTTTACACTTGGGGTCCCCTTCCTGTGGTCCTGGGTCCCACATTCCCAACAAGTACCAGGGGTGCGAGGAACTGGACTAGGACCAGTGGGAGCCTGATTTACGGCAGGAGGACCACTACTCTTACTCCCACCCCCATAGGATTTATCCCCATTAGATATTTGGACCTCAAGAGAGGAATGTTTGCGCTTATTTGACTGGTGATGCTTTTTGGACTCATCAGAGTTCTGAGAGGTCCCTTTTTCTTTGTCCTTGTCCTTCCCGCTGGGATCCTTATGAGACAGCCCATGGGAGACCCACTCGTCAGCCAGCTTGGCCAACTTAACAGGGTCTAAAATGTTCTGGTCAGCAATGTACTGAAGGAGCTCTGGTGAACAAGCTTCAGAAAAATGATTAAAAAAACAAGAGGTGAGATAATTCACCAAAGGTTTTCAGCTTGTATCCATCAATCCACCACATCATGTTCATATGGGCAGCACTCACCCAGTCAACCCAAGACACACTCTCTCTCATCCTATGGTCCCTGAACCTCTTAAGGTACTGGGTAGGTGTCATGCCAAACCTGGCAATCAAAGCAGCTTTCATACACTCATACTAGCCTCTCTCTTCCACATTCAGCTTCAGAATACAGCCATAACCAGTATGAGGTACTCTACTCAAGAAACACCCAGCCCAATCCTTTGGGTCAACATCATGGATCTCACAAGCCATTTCAAACACTTCTATCCATTGGAGAATATCAGAGCCCTCCACATACAAGCCAACCAAATTTCTCATAAATTTGATAGCAGAAGACCTGACACCCCCAAATAGTATAGCTGTAGTCTCCACCTTAGCTTTCTCCCGCTGGCTTCTTTAGTTTTCAGTGCCTCTGTCTTTGACTATTACTTGCTTTTGTTTCCAACTTTTTGTACTGAAAAGCTAACTTCTCTCTTTGTAGCTCCAACATCAACAGTTCAAGTCTCAGGGCATCCCTCTGAAGAACAGTGCTGGCTTTTGGAGGTGAAATGGCAGGAGGTGGCAGTCCCACTGGTAGATTCAGTAATCTCCACTCGGGCCCTTCACATTTAGTTATAATACACCAACTGCTGACAGTCATTAAAAAGCATCTAAAAGATTAGGCAAGGGTTCACCGAATAAACATTACTTTAAAAAAGCAGGTAATTCTTAGAACATAGGCAGAATGCTTTCTTTAGTGTAAAATGACAATACTGTTTGAGGATCCCCCTACTTGGGCAACCTGTAAGGAAATGTTAAGGGGTACTTTATGTGGTATATTACAGCCCAGTCCAAATATGTTCATTAATAGTCTGCTTCTGTTTCTACAGGTCCCACCACCCCAAAGTACCTGGGAAGCCACAGGAGAACAAGATCCAAGACGAATCTGGGACCCCTGGATGGATCCTGAGAATGGAAGATGATCATCCTCGTCACAGTACCTTGGGTGCCTTGAAAGGCGAAGTGGTGGAAGTTCTCTGCTTTACTAGACGATGCCCCTCGAGGATGTACCCCTCCATGGAAGAAGGAGTCACTGGGGTGTCAGGGTCGAGCAGGAGAAGGGAACCAAACAGAGTCATAAAGGCAGCAATTCAGGTCTGTTGCTGTGTTCTCCGTTGTCGGGTTGCTACGCCGGCTGTGGATGTCCCACGAAGATGGAACTTGAAGTGGACCTTGCCAAGGCTTGGATGATGAAGATAAATCCCTTGGGGGTCATCAGTGACATTCAGTGGCGACAGGTGCAGTGCCAGCAGAAGGTGTCGTGTTTTGGTATTTCACGGTTGGCCACCTTTCCGTTCTTCGGGGCTGCAGCCACAGCACAGATGACAGAGTGGCTTCTGGTGACCTGGACTCGAACCTTGGACAGCACTGATGACCCTCACCAAGTCTGGACCTTCGGGAAGCTTTCTTCAGTGTTTGGTGGCTGGCACTCTTTTGCAGGCGGGGACCCTGGATCTTCTCTGGCATGGAAAAGTGGACAGATGTCGTGGCTGCAGTGCCACTTGAAGATTTCTTGAGTTACTTGGAACTTTGGCAGCTCAGGGCGTGAAGCATTACTATGCCGGGGTACCCCTTCTTCTGGGTGATACACGACAACTTGGCTTCCAGTGTTCACAAACACTCCTCCTGACTCTGGACGACACAGATGGACTTCTTGGGCTCAAGATGTCAAGGCACTCCTTTTCTGGACCCATAAAAAACCTCTTTGGGATGGCAGGTACACAGCACTGGCTTCCCGGACACTTTGGGTGAAGAGCAGCAGTTGCAGGATGTCCCCTCGTAGCTATGGGAAGAGGTTGGCTATCCAGGTCCTCTCTGGTTCAGTCCTTGAATTAGCAAAGCCGCTTTTGGATTTGATGAAGAGTTGCAGCCGAAGACTTTTTCCTCCAGCTGGATTCAGGGTACAAGCTTCTTGATACTAAAACTTCTGTTTCGGTTTCGACTTTCAGCTCCCGACAAGGAGGTAAGTGAGGGGTCCATAGTTATATACAAATATTCCCTATTCACTCAGGCTGAGCCAGGCTTAGCCAGCCAATCACACACAGTGCATTCTTGCAGCTACCAATCATGATAACAGGCATTCAGGCCATTCACCCCAAAACAGACACCCATAACACAGGATGGGGATTGGAGGAAGCTCCCAGCCTTTTAGAGCATTCATTCAGTTTCGGTCAGGGCGTGCTCAGGCAGGACCAAAGCATTGCGACACACAGCCAAAACCAGACACTCACATCACAGAATGTGATTTCACTCCTCTCTCCATTCAGGCAGGTCCCACCCCTGGGGTGTACCCACAACAGCAATCCCCGGGAAGGCTCCTGCCTGTCTAGCATGGGCAGCCCCAGTTCCATATATGGTCCTTCCACCCAACATCCAGTCAGGGGAAGGGAACAGAGGCTGGGTTTCTCAGGACTTTGAGAATCAAGGGGGAAATAAGTGGGAAAGGCAAAGAAACCAAGAGGCCACCAGTGGTCATCTTGCCTTTTCTCAGGAATCCATTTATTCCTGTGGCAGGTCCTGGGTGTCCCAAAAAGGGAGGACACCCAGAGCCACTGTCACGTCAGCATGTAGCTGCCAGCCGCACATACCCTGCTCTGTGGGCAACACATATGTGCCCAAAAACACATGCTAGGGGTACAACTGTACACCCCTACACAGGGTTATTATAAGGGTAGCCAATGGGTCTTTGTTCACCATGAAAAAAAGAACAGCTGCACTGCAAGGCGTCCAAAATGGAACACGATGTCTAAAGAGATAGTGGGACAAGGACGAGGAGGCCCTGTCCTTCAAAGGAATTTCCAGCATCTCTGTTGCCAAAAAGGTTCCCCTTTCATCACATTCTCCTTGCAGGCCCACAACAGGAGATCCTGTGTGACCATGTTCGGGACCTGAAGATGATCTGTCATTCTCCCAGAGAATTGTGACCATTGGGATCTGGGGACCCATTAAAAGGACCTCATCCTTAGGCGGGCCTCTGGCACCATGAAAATGCAGGATGCCATGAGGCAGACCGTAGAAAATTGAAGGCGGTGAGATGTTGGACGCTCTGAAATTTCTTTAACATCTGTAGCATATGCTGAGCCCTTACCTTAGGGGGCAAAGCATCCCCCAAGCAAGAATACTGGGCCGCTTCAATAAATTGCAGTTTTTGAGAAGGTATCACCTGGGGCTTCTTGAAGTTGAGGGAGAAGCCTGGTTTGTGGGGAGTGGCAGGTGCTGCTGAGTTTTTCCAGAGCCTGTTCATGAGAACGAACTCTGAATAGCCAACTGTCTAGATTGGGAAAGATGTGAATCCCTCACCTCCTTAGGGCGGAGGTGAGCCCGAAAGGCAGAACTCAAAATTGAAAATGAGAACTGCCAACAGCGAACCTCAGGCACTTCCTGTGCTTGAGATTTATGGGCACATGAAAGTAAGCATCCTGAAGATTGAGTGACACCAACCGATCCTGGAGATGAAGGGTCTGGAGGATCTACGAAAGAGTTACCATCTTGAACGTGTCCTTTCTGAGGAACTTGTTCAAGCATCTCAGGTCCAAGATGGGTCGCAGACCTCCGTCCTTTTTGGGAATCAGAAAGTAAAAGGATTTCCATCCCTGGTTCCTCTCTGCTACAGGTACCCTTTCTATTGCACCTTTCTCCAACAGGCAGAGAATCTCCTGCAGAAGGAGCAGATCTGGTTCCCGTAAGGATTGGCTGCTTGATGGACAATCTGGGAGTCTTTCTTTTTTCTCATTCACATTTTATTAATAGAACAATATCATAACAGGCATATTAAACAATTTGCATAATATCATTAAACAGAGGAACCGCTTCATAGTCTGATTTTCAGGAAAACAGAAAAATCGAGCCTGTAACAGCACAAGACAAAATTAAAGGAAACAAATGAACACTCAAAAACTAAAAGAGCAAAAGATCAGCAATCCAAAGAACACAAATTATTCTGCACTGGCGATTAACAGTCCAATAATATTAGGAATAGGTACACATAAACAGAATAGAGCATCACAACAAAGTAAAAGACATCATATCATGTGCTTATAATGAGACCGGTATTGTCATTCTGAGCTATAAACTGAATGAAAGATTCCCATTCTCCAAGAAATGCTGAAATTTCGCCCTTAAGGGTGGTTTCAATCTTACACATAGCCACAAATACCACATTTTGACCCACCACTCTCTTACATCGGGCGTGGTAGGGGATTTCCAGTTACGCGCCAGCACTACCCTGGCAGCAACCAGGAAATGTGTCAGCAATCTGGCCGACTTTGCTGCAAGCTTGTAGTGCCCTGCAAGTTCTTCGTCCCCTCAGAATAGCACCAAAGGCTCCATTGGGAGCTCTATCACACTAATCCTCTTAATCTGAGCTAGAATTTTTTCCAATAGGATTGGTTCAGCGTACAGGACTACCATATCTGGAAGAGGGTACTTGGGGCCTGCGCACACCTCCAGCATTGGTCTGAGATAGTGGTATCCATTTTATGGAGTCCTAGAGGAGTGAGATACCACTGAAATAGTAATTTATAACTATTTTATTTCAACAACAGACACCTGGAAGACTTACTGGTCCTAGTCCATACATGATACCATGTGAGGTCCCGACAGGGATATTCAAGTCCTCTTCCCATTTTAGCATAAAGTAATGTGGGGGCTTAAACCAGCAACCATTGAGAACGCGATACAGAGAAGAAACATTATGGGGGAGGTCCCAACAAACAGGTCCTCAAATTGTGTTGTTACATGCTTAGCATTCTGGGACACTTTTTCACAGGATATCAAATGGCAGAGCTGTGTATATACATATTTGACATCCAATGGCAGGTCTGTATATTTGCATATTTATCAATGTCCCGTACCATGAAAACCACCTTCCACCTCTCAAAGGTCAATGGCTGTTCAGACTCAAATAATTGACCAAATCGTGCTAAACCTCCCTCCACCTATCTCGCAAATCCCCCTGCTGGCTGGCGAATAGGAATTTGGGCGTATTCCATATTAGGTTAAGGAGAGAAGGGAAAGTGGTCCCTGAATACTTACGAGGCGCCTTATCCCAGTATTCCATCAAAACCTAAGTCGCTGGGAGGAGACTAGATTCTCTCTTCCGAATCTTTGGTGACCTCCAGCAACAGTCGTTTAGGGAAATCTGAATTTTGGACTGCTCAATGTTTATCCAGTGTTTAGGGTTCTGTAATGCATTCATACTATCAAATAGGGGCACAAGCTGTGACAATGTGTCCGTCCCTGAGCCATGATCTACCTCTAAATCCAGGGCCCAATAATGCTCAGAGACAAAAAGACAGCCCCAGCCCATTATACCTCCCACTGAAAGGATACAGCCCAGCAGCCTAACCTCATCCGCAAAGAAATGCATAAAGAAAGAGGCCTGGTGCCATAGAGAACGTGAGGGTAAAAATACAAAAAAATCTCAAAACCTTCACTTACGGGACAAGCATCATGTTACCATTGAACCCAATGAGGGCGGGTACTCCTGTTGCCCTGCCCATATATCCATAAACTCTAACACTTCAAGCAGCTTTGTGGATGCCACAGAACCATCTTAACATAACAGTAACAATAACAATGGTGGAAACAGCACATTTCAGCATTTCAGATCAGTGAAAAGGGACGGTCAGTCCATCCCGTCCCATCATGTAGGACCCACCCCTCCTGAGCCCTCAATCCTCTCTCGTCTGTCCAAGGAGGGCCTTCTGCGATCCTTGCGCCTACTTTTCCTAGAGCTCATCTTGGACCAATCCTTCTGGAGGGCATCTGGCTCAGAACTTTTAGGCAACTGAAGATTAGTACGAGGAATCTTAAGCACTTCCACTGCTGCAGCAGGGGATACGAATTGGTGTTGAACTCCTTCATAGCTGAACATGATGCAGAAGGGGTACCCTCACTTGTGCTGGATGTCTTTCTTCATCAACCATTGAGTAAGCGGTCTCATCTGTGGATGCCGCTGAATTGTTCCCTGCACCAGATCCTGAAATAACTGCAGCTCAGTTCCCCGAAACATGATGCTGCGTTGCCGCTCTGGCCTTGTGAAAAATAAGTTCCTTGGTTTGGGCGTGGCTGGATGGCTCCGTGAGAGGGCGTGCTCTCGGGGAGCTCCCAACGATCCGATACAGATCCTGGAATAAATAGGGATATGCACTACTGAAAGATGGTGTGCAACACTTCCCCGGGTGTGGGAAGGTCCTGTGAGCATGCCGTTCAATTCTTGTGGCAGATCAGACCTTACTCAGGAGTTTGCGGCCGCTGAAGCGCAGCAGAGCTCCCGCGACCTGGTTGGCGAGAAGATAGCGGCCGCGAGACAAAGGGTCGTAAAAACGACCAAGGCACCCCGTGATGACTATGAGCTAGAGAGAGGTCTTTGAGGCTACCGTGAACCCCTTCCTGAGCGGGGCTTTTAGCCTGCGAGCTGCGTGCAGGGTCGGCTGCTGGTAACCGACTGGGGCGTGAAGCAGCGTCCGGAGCTTAGACCGAAGATCAGAAGCCTTGGTGCACCCGGGCTTCGGGACACATTGGCGGACCCGCACAGGGCAGTGCGGTGCACGCGGGCCCATGCTGGGGCTGCGGTGCCCGCCGAACACTGGACTGCGGCGTACACCACCCGGAAGACACGAGGGGTGTCGGGCCCGAGAGGGCCGAGGAAGCTGAGAAGCACTGCTGTGGGCCAGTACGGGGCTGATACTCCCCCGCCAGGACCCTGACTCGCTGGAGCGAGATCAGGAACAGCATCCCAAGAAGTGGGACACCAGCAACGGAGGGACGTACCCCGGGGGGGAGCCCACTACATAATACCGGAGGGATGCAGCCGCGGCCCTGAGACGGAAGACCGGGGGTGCGCTCCGGGCGACTGATGCGGGCCCTGCAGGAGCGGGTCCGACACCCTGGGACCCAGAAGTGGGACGCTGGAGCGGCCGCGCGGTGCCGCCCTGAGCACCGGAGCACCTCTAGAGGTTGGATGCGCCTCAAGGGGGTGGCTTGGTAACCGGGGCGTACGGAACCTGAGAGGGCACACATGAGCCCCCAGGGGAAGATTAGGAGAGCCGGGTGACACCCACAGCACACACGCTGACGAGCCTAACATAAGCCAGTAGGGAGCTCAGATAGTGCACCCCGGCCCATGGCGGAGTGAGACTGCATCCCAGCTGCGACACCAAGCGGCCCGGACTAAACATATGATCGCGCAGAGGAGAGAAAACACGGCTCGGGTCTGGTAGGACCTCACTGTGAACCATCGGAGCAAGGAAGTGAGGGCGCATAACTTCGGGGCATTTGCTGGCCCCCAAACATGGTGTCTGACGGCCTTCTTGGCCAGGTGGGGTGCCGGAACATCTGAAACGATACCATAGCCAGATGGACTTGGGGCTCTCGAAACACCGGAGTGGGAGAGTGCTGGGTCAGCGGGAGGACAAGACCATCGGCTATTGAAAGGAACGCAGCGGGGGCTGCGCAGCGATACTGCGCGCACGCAGGTACGTGGGAGGACACAGCCCACCCTTAGTGGGCAAGTGTCAGGCACACACCTGAACATAGCTGAAACAGCCCGGACACGCTAAGAGTGGCTGGGCGCCATGCAGACTTTTGTACGAAGGGGGGTGCGGCTGGCCCACATCTGAAGAGCACTGCATGATGTCCAACAGAACTGTCAGACCCAAAAGTAAACAGCCCACGATGGAGGCTTACGCCAAAACGCCTACAGGCGCAGAAGGCAGTAAAAGCAGGGACACCAATGCAGCAGTGGCGGGGACACCGGGCACTATCCAGGAAGTGCTGGCAGCGATTGCAGACTTGAAAATTGCCTGGGAGACCAAACTGGGCCTAGCAATGAACGATTTGAAAGTGGGTCTGGACCTCAAAATCGGAGCGGTCCAGGAGGAAGTCAATCTGTTGAGACAGGATGTGCGCACGCTTGCGGAGCGCACTGGGAACCTGGAAAAGGAGATGGCCCCGAATACGGCGGCATGTGCCGTCCAGGGATTGGAACTTCATGCCCTCGTGCAGCGTGTGGGCAACCTGGAGAACAGGGCGGAGGAGGCGGAGGGGCGCGCGAGACGCAATAACATAATACGTTGAATCCATGTTTCTGCAGGAAATAACTGGAGGAGAACTGACCCAGGGGTTTGCAGTGGAGAGGGCGCACAGGGCCTTGACAAGGAGACTGCCCCCGGGGGCCCCCCCGCGGCCGCTGATCGCAAAGGTTCTGAATTATCGGGATCGGGAAAAGATATTGGAATTTTTCCAGAAGGGAGGAACGATAGAGAGGGGGCCGGCAAAAATCACGGCGTACCCGGACTACACTTTGCACGTACAGCGCAGCAGGATGAACTTCGGCTCGGTGAAAAGGAGGTTGAGAGAGGCCGGTCACCGATACATGCTGCTCTACCCGGCCAAATTGAAAGTGTTCTACAAGAACAAAACTTTGTTCTTCGGGACGCCGGAAGATGCTATGGACTGGCTGGACACGCAGGGTCGCCCTCAGGAATCGGACATCCAGACGGCAGCCGCAGGAGATAAGTAGCACGCTGCTGGGTCACCTCCGGTGACTTGCCACAGGACACTGGGACTAGAAATTAGTGGTAAATGAAGCGTGTGGGGAGTGTTGAAGCAAATATATGCTGGCTAGGTAATTGAACATAGTGTTAAATTAAGCTTGTGGGGAACATGTTGTGGAAATACGCGCTGGCAGGATCCGCTGGATGCAACTATCCCATTTAGACTAGTGGGAGCTCCGGGAGGACAACTCTCGAACCCCTTAGTTGTATACTTAGTTAGGTCACTGTTAGATCGGTGATGCCCCGCGGGGTCCCAGTCCTCGGCTTCGAGACGGGACCAGACACGGGTGGGCCTGAGATCCAGGGATGGAGCTGGGCATTTGTTGGGGTAGGGAAGGGTGGGGGAGGGGAAGGGTTGTGTGCAGTGGGGCAGAGTTTGGGGAAGGGGGGGTTGTTGAGGATGGGAGGGCCAAGAGCCGAACAACGGGTCATCAATGCAGACATTGGAGGGAAGGGTGGAGGGAGAGTAGAGGGAAAGGGGAGAGTCGGAAAACGAACCATCAAAGGGAGCATTAAAGGGAGTGGTGGGTTGAGAACGGACCGAGTAGATGGCATCGGTAATCTCCGAATTGTGACCTGGAATGTACGGGGCCTCAATAGCTATCTGAAACGAAATAAAGTGATGCTGTACTTAAAGAGGATGCGCATTGACATAGCCCTGCTGCAGGAGACTCATCTCACTAGGGAGAAGCTGGAGGTGGTCAGGAGAAAATGGAGGGGTAATGTGGGGGGGGCTAGAGGGGTTATAAATTGGGTGGCGCCGCATGTGCCGTTTCAGGTGCTTAGCTCAACGGCAGACCCGGAGGGCAGAACGGTGGCGATAACAGTGCTCCTGGAAAACAGGGAAGTGCATATCATAAATCTGTATGCCCCCAACCACGACACAGTGGCTTATTTTAGTCCCTTTTCGGCAAACTTGGCCCCCTAGCTGGGGGCGCGGTGGTGTGGGGAGGGGACTTTAATTGCACCCTGAATCCCAAAATGGATAGGTCAGTTGACAAGGCGGGGAAAATGGCGCCGGCAGCCAAAGCGCTGGAGACATTGTTGGAAGACCTAGGCCTAGAGGATGTATGGAGAAGGCTGCATCCTATGGATAGACAATACTCGCACTACGCAGCGCCACATGAATTGTACACGAGGCTAGATTATGTGTTTGTAGCAGCTGAGATAGTGGGAGAAATGGTAGGAGCGGAATACAAGGCCCGGGTATTATCTGACCACTCGCCTTTGGTGGTAGAGTGGCGACACCAACCCCCCAGATCGCGGATCCCAACATGGAGACTTAGGACAGAGGCACTGCAAGATGAGGGGTTCCGGGAGGATCTGAGGGATGCCATCGAGGAATATTTTGATATAAACACGGGCAGCGTACGCTCTGTGGGAACGTTGTGGGAAGCGTTTAAGGTGGTGGTGCGTGGAGTAGCCATTTGCAAATCTAAAGGGCTCCAGGGGGGGTATCGAAAGAGAACTTCAGGAAACGGAAAGGGAGCTGGAGGGCCTTACACGACATGAGGATACCGCCCGTGATAATAGAACCAAGATAAAGGATCTACAGTTAACCTGCAGTGCACTCTGGGATAGGCTGTGTAGACTAAATTACAAGAAATACACGGCGAGGCTACACGCAGGGGGCGACAAGCCGGGCAGATTGCTGGCCTGGCTGTATAAGGGTGAGACCCCCCGCTCAGTGATCAGAGAGATTAGGGCTCAGGGAGGTCGCATCTGCAACACCCAAGAGGGGGTAAACGAGGAGTTCCTCAGGTTTTATAGACATTTGTATGAGGACACAGGTGAGGATATGTATCAAGACATGCTGGACACATTATAGGACATAGAGCTGCCCACCCTGGACGACCTAGAACGCACAGAGTTAGACGACCCTGTCTCCTCGGATGAGCTGGAGGTGGTGATTCAGAATCTGCCCACGTGCAAGGCGCCCGGGTCGGATGGGTTGTCTAGTGAGTTTTACAAGACATACAAGCAGGAGCTGCTTCAGCCACTGCTTGCCATGTTCAACGAGGCCTATGAGCAGGGGGAACTTCCACTGTGATCATCCCACTCCTCAAACCGGGCAAGCCGGCCGTGGAGTGCGGGTCCTACAGACCTTTGTCCATGCTCAACCAGGACAGCAAAATACTTACGGCAGTGCTGGCTAATAGGCTGAAGAGGGTGATCGGCAAGCTGATACACCCAGATTAGACGGGCTATGTCCCAGGCAGGAACATCACTGATAACCATAGGAGGCTACACCACATTATTGAACAAACTGAGGAAGATACGGGCGAGCTGGCTATCGTGTCGCTAGACGCGGTCAAAGCCTTTGATTCGGTACGGTGGCCTTGGCTGAAAGTGGCCCTGAGGGGATACGGAATGGGACCTGGATACATCATGTGGGTCCAGTTGTTGTACAGCACCCCGATGGCGAGAGTCAAAACAGGGTCCATAGTCTCAAATATTTCGCAACTCAGCAGGGGGACCAGACAGGGATGCCCCTGGTCACCCATGTTATACATACTAGCACTAGAGCTGTTGGCAATAAGCCTGCGGCAACAATATGGCGAGGTGGGTATTAGCACAGTAAGTGGTAGACACCTGGTATTACTGTATGCGGATGACATGCTCCTTTATATGCGTTATCCGGAAGAGAACCTGCAGTATGTGCTGGAGGTGATGGACCGTTACGCCACCCTCTCGGGCATATCGGTGAACCCTAGAAAGTCTAGTCTGT
The DNA here is from genome assembly GCF_040938575.1 of Ambystoma mexicanum. Taxonomy (NCBI): domain Eukaryota; kingdom Metazoa; phylum Chordata; class Amphibia; order Caudata; family Ambystomatidae; genus Ambystoma; species Ambystoma mexicanum. The sequence continues at coordinate 1,118,415,176 of NC_090923.1, read as the reverse complement.
TTCCCTTGGGCAGATATAGGAATGTCCCGTTGCAGAGGCTGCCTATCCTGCCAATACCATGGCAGATTGAGACATTTAGGTATTTGGGAGTAAATATTTACCACAAGATTGAGGCGGAGCACAAACATAATACAGAGAAGGCAATAGAGGGGGTCAAGAACAGCATGGTGTTTTGGTCTAGATTGCCCCTGACTATGATGGGGAGAGCGGCCTTGCTGAAGATGGTGGTCCTGCCTAGACTCTTGCATTTTTTCGTGAATGTCCCGTTTTTGATTCCCAGGAGCCTATTTGTGAGACTTCATAGTGTGTGTAGGGGTTTCCTGTGGGGTAACTCCAGAAACAGAGTGGCCCTGTGGAAACTCCAGAACCCGTGCGATATGGGGGGTACAGGCCTGCCAAATTTTGAACTCCATTATCTGGCGGGGCAGCTGCTGTATGTGGCCAGGTGGCTGTCGGCTGAAGATTCGGCGGAAGCCAGGCTTTTGCGGGGAGACTCAGTCCCATACTTTTTGAGGGAAGTGGTGTGGTTGCGAAGGGACAAACTGGTGGGAAGGGGGTGGCTATTGAGGCGGGGTTGGGAGGTCTGGCGCAGAACATGGAGAATGATGGGTTATTCGGAGCCGCTCTCTCAGCAGGCCCCACTGGTGGTGCTGTGCGGGAACGACTCAACTATTTGAGTCGGTCCGTAGATACTGGGAACCGGTAGGCTTGGCCACCCTTGGGGACATATGGCAGGAAGGGGAGGCATTGGACTTTCAGAGGTTGTAAGAAGAAACAGGGGTGCATAGATTCCAATATATAACCTACGCTAGGCTTATGAAACGGGTTAGAGAGAGATGGCCTGAGACAGTGCTAGCTGATGACTCTGATGCCTCCCTGGAAACTATGTATGATGTTTCGGAGGGTGGGCACGAAATATCGAGGATATACGAACTCCTGAGAGCAAAGGCAGGGAAGGAACTGCTCCAATTGAGACAGGATTGGGAGGAAGAGGTAGGAGGACCCATGACAGACAGGCAATGGGAGAGAGCTCAGAGGTACCATAAAAAGGTGTCCCGGAACGCGAGACTCCAACAACTTCAACTGTAAGTTACCCATAGGGCTTATCTGACCCCCGGGAAAATTGCAAGGTTTGGAGGCTCGGTCACGCAGAAATGCCCCAGGTGTGGGGAGGTGGAAGCGGGGCTGCTACACATGTTCTGGGCTTGCCCGGAGGTGCACAGATTTTGGGATGAGGTCAAAACGAAACTGGCTGGTGGGGGAGTGGTGTTGGATGTGGGATCAGCTTGGTCATGCATGCTTGGGATTTTTCCCAGACCCCGGGGCTTAAAGCACATAAGCAAAATGAAGGATTTAGCTTATGTCCTGGCCAAGCGCAGGATTGCTATGGGCTGGAAAGCGGCCCACAGACCCAGGGTGGAGCTATGGTGGGAGGACCTCCTAAAATGGGCAGAAGCGGAATCTGTAGTTTGGTTTGAAGTGGTCACTAGGGGGGGTGAGGAGGAAGTAGGGCCCCTGGTGGCCTGGCGGCAATTGGTGGCCTCTATGGCAAACCCTCACCAGGGTAATAACGAATCAGAGGACTCGGATGAAGAGCGCATAGGTACTGCGCTACCCGACAATGCTCCTGCAGATGACACGAGTGAGCCGGCTCTAGTTTGAGGGGGGAAGGGCGGAGGTTGGGGACTTACACTGTAAAATGTGATGGTTTAACAATGCTTTTCATGTACTGAAACAGTTGTATTGTGTGGTGTTTTGTTTGGTTTTGAAAATAAAATAAATTAAAAAAAAAAAAAGTTCCTTGGTTTGAAAAAAATGGACCCTGGAAAGCACATCTCGAAGACGATTGTGCCATTGCTGAAAGTTGGAATAAACTCGATGAGTACGATCCAATGTGAGATCTGCTTTTTCATCTTCACCCAAGATGCTGTGAAAAGGTCACGCACATACACCTCTAGGTCTCGGTCCAAAACATCAAGCGGGATTCCACGAATATGGACATTGTTCCGTCTTGAGCGATTCTCGCTATCCTCCAGCCTCTCATTTGTGGCCGCCATATGTCGCCACTCTTTGCTCAAGCTGGTCATGGGAATTGGCCTGATCGCAAAAAGCAGTCTCAACGTCACTCTGCTGATGTTCTGCCAGTTGGAAATTACGTGTTACTTCTCGGAAAGCGCCTTTAAGCTCCTGAAGTGTGAACGCCATTCACTTTTGGATTGACTGAAGTAGCTGTGCAATGTCTTCGTTAGTGGCCGGCTGTGAATGAAAGTCCGGCGCAGGGAGCGGATCCATTCCTGCCAACCCAGATGGGGCCGATTTGGATGATTGCAGCAAGTCTTTGATAGAGCCCATGGACTTGTCCGTGGATATGCCAGATTTCATGGTCAAGTCGTGCAGCTCACACCAGGTCGGACAAAGTGAACCTGAACCGCTGTTTAGAAAGCAAAATAACTCCAAGGCACAGTTCAAAACACTGCAGGAAGACTGCACTGCAGCATATAGTCAATGCCAGCAACGAGGGTAATCTAAAATCTAAAACACAGAAAAGCACCTCCAGACAGGTTGAAATTGCAGCAGCAAACCGTTTATGGAAAGGGTGGTGAGTCAAATCAGAATGCCAGCTCCAGTGTGGGACCCAAGAAAGAGAAACAGGCCATGCAAGACTGCAGTTCCCTGAAGAAACTAGAAAGTGAATGTGCAAGCATGGGGCCCCCCAACATCAAATAGCTCACCAGTCTGTGGAAATCTGCATGAAGTAACTCATGAGCCAATAAGGATCCAATAAGAGGTCAGGGCTCTAGGGCTCACAACGGGTAAAGTTATTGAAGAGAGTGCAGGAAGGCAAATCCGCCGGCACATGTAACCCAAAAACCATTTACTGCTACAGGGCTCTGGGAGACTGGAGCTGTGCCGCGTGAAATTCAGACTGACCTCCCCCATTGCGGGGCAACGTCCTCCTGCACTATCCGCTCCGTGGGTTCACCGACGCAAAGCTGCTCCACAAACCAGCACTGAAGCCGGAATCCAACCTTTGCCGCTCTGTGCCGAAACTCGCCGAACAGCACTTGCATGTTAGGGATCCGAGTATTGTGAATGCATCATGAAGAAGGATACAGACAACAGATACTAAATTTGAAACAACCAACTTTATTAACTTAAATGTCATGATGGAAAAAGTCCTAACTTGCCCTATGCTAAAGTGGGATTCCCCAACCTAAATAAAACTAGGGAAAGTCTGAGTCAAAGAGTTCAATTTAGGAATCTCTGTGTCCAAATCCTATACTTGCCATCACAACTATATCGGTACAATGTGTAGGATGTCATCAATCACAAGAAAACAGTGTTTAACAAATTCTGAGCTTCTTCCAGCTCGCAGCTTCCTTTCATCTCCCTTCCTCAAATATAAAACACTTCCACAAAGAAAAGTCTCAAAATTCCCTTTCTTGGATTTTAGGATTTTAGGATTTCAGGTATCGGGGTTTCCTTCCCCAAGTCAGGGCTCGGGGGTCCCTTCCCCAAGTTCTAAGTCACACAGTTCAAGCAACCTGGAGATGAAATGCTCCGGGTCAGGACTCAGGGTTCCCTTCCCCAAATTCCAAATCACACAGGTTGAAAATGTCACTGTAAATCAGGCTTCAGTATCTTTTGGTTGCATGTTCTTTAAAGTCACATCAGATTTCAGCACACTGTGGGTTGTTTTGTGGGTTGTTTAGAGTTATAGGCACCTTAGCACTTTAACATATAATGGTGTGTGTGGATTTAAAGTTTATTTCCCTTTTTTGGGTTCCGATGATTTTAATTCTGTTTGGTAGCAAGGTTTTAATTCAGATCGGTATTCAATAATTGTACGTCTTGCTTATGGTTCATTTTCACTTCATCTGTAGTTCCATATGTGTTCGCTTCGCTTTAATTGAATGGCTCAATGTTCAGAGACCTTCGAAAATGTGTTTCTTGATACACGCGACCACTCTGATACAAAGTATTCCCATCTTTATAACAATTGACACTGAAAGGATCTGAGACTTTTGAAAAAATGCTAATCCGAAGCATGCGACCACTGCGACACAAAGTATTAATTAAGTAATGAAATTCACACACACGCACCAGGTTTTTCATTCACTTGAAACTCACTGGTTGCTTGAAGAGTTTGTGCTGCAGCGCGGATCACACTCCTATGGCAGCCCTCCAACACAGGGGAACGAAAACTTCGAGCACAAAGGAAAGAACAAGTTACTTACCAACTGGTAACCTTCTTTCGATTGGATGTTCCTCCAACGTATTCCTCATCTTTGATGTATTGCATCCAGCTCAGCTGCTTCGGAATTTTTTTTTCGGCAGAGGGCGCCGTGCGTCGATGTCGTCGAGTCGATGGTCCCTCGAAGGCCTCCGTCGAGGGTGACGTCATCGGGTGTATAAGTAGCACGCGCGGCACCCGTTTGCCTCAGTTCTGTTTTTTCCCCTCTTTTGTTATTGATTTACACCATGCAGACTGTGTCGGTAGACAGGTACTTTGCCTTGCGAGAGTTGGAGTGGCAATAGCCCGGGAAAAATCTACAGAGGGGTAGGTTGGGAGGGCGATGAGGAATACGTTGGAGGAACATCCAATCGAAAGAACGTTACCAGTTGGTAAGTAACTTGTTCTTCGAGTGGATTGTATCCTCCAACGTATTCCTCATCTTTGATAGACTCCCAAATCAGTAAGGACAATCCTTATGGAGGAGGGATTAGATTTTTTTTTATTTATTTTTTTTAAATTTCAGATGGCCGAGTATAGAACTGCTCTGCCAAAATGTAACTCCTTAGATTGGGAAGCATCTAGGTTGTAGAATTTTGAAAAAGTATGCAGCGATGACCAAGTCGCTGCTTCACAAATAGACTTTATAGGAACACCTCTTTGCAGGGCTGTAGACGAAGCGATGCCCCTGGTGGAATGAGCCCTTAAACCTTCTGGTGGGTCTTTCCCCGCCAGTCTGTAGCATTCTGAAATGCAAAGGCCAATCCACCGTTATATGGTCTGTTTTGTTACTGATTGACCCAATCTTTTTCCTGTGTAGCCAATAAACAGTTGGTTATCCAATCTAAGCCTAGATAGCCTAGAGATATAAAAGCTTAAAGCTCTTTTTGGATCCAATCTGTGGAGTCTTTCCTCCTGCTTACTAGGATGGGTTGGAGGATAGAAAGTCTGTAACACAATTTTTTGATTTAAGTGAAATTCAGATACCACGTTTGGTAAAAAAAGAGGGTTTGACTTTCAAAACAACTCTGTCCTTATGGAACACAGCATAGGGTGGCCCAGAAGACAGTGCCTGCAATTCACTCACTCTTCTTGCAGATGTTAAGGCAACTAGAAAAGCAGTTTTTCATGTTAGTAATCTCAATGGGCACGTGTGCAGCGGTTCAAAAGGAGCACACATTAAGAATTTCAAGAACAGATTGAGATCCCATATCGGTACTTGAAATGGGTGAGGAGGAAACACATTATTGAGTCCTTTTAAGAATTGTATTATCAAAGGAATTTTGAAGTAGGAGCATTCTTCCGACGAGCGCTTGAAGATGGAAAGCGCCGCAAGGTAACCTTTTATTGTTCCAATATTCAGACCTCTATGCGCTAGGGTCAGAAGGAAAGATAGTACTTCCGGGATAGAACATAGAAAAGGATCGACATTCTTTTCTCTGCACCAGTTGCAAAACTTTTTCCAACGGAAACAGTATAGAGACTTTGTCGCTGGCCTTCTTGCCGAAAGCAACACCTCCATAACATCATCTGGAAGGTTCCAATCCCTGTATCTCAGCCTTTCAGATACCAAGCATGAAGGTTGAGCGTTTTGACCTCTGGGTGGAGAACCTGACCTTCCATTTGAGAGAGAAAGTTCTCTCTCTGAGGAAGACGTACTGGAGGACAGATGGACATGTCTAGAAGGTCCGGGTACCACGTTCTCCTGGCCCAATCCGGAGCAATTAGGATCATGCGGCTCCCGAACCGTCTCAACCTACTGATGACCTGAGGAATGACGGGAATCGGAGGGAACGCATACAGTAGTGGGAAATTCCACTCCACCACGAACGCGTCCCCTAGGGCTCCTCTCGGGGGAAATTCCCTTGAGCAATACTTTTTGCACTTTCGGTTGGTACCGGTCGCAAACAGGTCTACCTGAGGGGTTCCCCAAAGGGCAAAGATCTCTAGAATGACTTCCTGAGCCAGTTCCCATTCGTGGGACTCCGTGCTCTGCCTGCTCAGAGCATCTGCCGTCATATTCTCTTCCCCGGCTAGGTGAACTGCTGTTAAAGAGATTCCTTCTTGAATTGCCCAATACCAGAGTTGCATTGCCTCTCTGCACAGAGGTAGTGACCCTACACCTCCTCTTTTGTTTAGATAATTCATGGCCACTATGTTGTCCGTCATTATCAGGACATTCTTCCCTCTGACAGATGGCAGGAAAGCCTTCAGCGCTAGTCTGATTGCTCTCAGCTCCAAAAGATTGATGTGTAGTTTGGACTCCGATGGAGACCAACGACCGCTGATTCTCAGATCGTTGGCATGAGCTCCCCACCCCTTGAGTGAGGCGTCCGTCACTACTGTGATCTCCGGCCATGGTTGCCAAAAAGGTTCCCCTTTTAGGATGTTCTCTGTTCAAGTCCACCATAGAAGGTCTTGTCGAACCTTGTTCGGAATCTGGAGAACATCCGTCATTTGACCTGAGAACTGGGACCATTGAGTCTTTAAAGCCCATTGAAGGGACCTCATCCTCAAGCGTGCCTCTGGCACCAGGAAGATGCAGGATGCCATGAGGCCGAGCAACCTTAAAAAGTCGTAAGCCTGGAGATTTTGGGCATTTTGGAATTTGTAAACCATCTGAAGAATGTCTTGAGCCCTCGACTTGGGAGGCGAGCTCTTTCCCAAGGATGTGTCTAATACAGCTCCTTTGTACTAAAGCTGTTGGGAAGGTGTCATTTGCGACTTCTTGAAATTGAGGGAGAAGCCCAGTTTGTGGAGGAAGTGGCAGGTGACTTTCAGATGATCCAGTGCTTGTTCTGCAGAATGCGCCCTGATCAACCAATCGTCCAGGTAGGGGTAGACATGAATCCCCCCTCTCCTGAGGTGTGCTGCCACCACTACCATTAACTTGGTGAAGACCCTCGGGGCAGAGGTCAATCCGAATGGCAGGACTCAAAACTGATAGTGTGAGTCGCCAACCACGAACCTCAGGTATTTTCTGTGCTTGAGATGAATCGGCACATGAAAATAAGCATCCTGGAGGTCCAATGACACCAACCAGTCCTGAAGTTGAAGGGCCTGAAGGATCTGAGAAAGGGTAACCATCTTGAACTTGTCCTTCCTGAGGAACTTGTTCAAGTTTCTTAAGTCCAAGATGGGTCTCAATCCTCTGTCCTTTTTGGGGATCAAAAAATACGGGGAGTACCATCCCTTGTTCCTTTCCGCTGCAGGTACTGGTTCTATAGCACCTTTCTCCAGCAGGGTTAGAACTTCCTGCTGTAGGAGCGGATTCGAAGACTTCAACGGGTGTCTCCCTGGTGGATTGCTTTGAGGTTGCGTTAGAAAAGGAAGGCAGTAACCTTGGGCTATTATTTCTAAGTCCCAAACATCTGAAGTAATGACTCGCCATTCTTGCAGATGTTGTGACAGCCTGCCTCCTACAGGTGTCTTGTGATGCAAGTCCTCAAAGTGGTTTTGTGGCGGTTGCTGCAGCCGCTGATGGCAAAGAGGCTGTAGCTGGAGCTGGCTTCGCACGTCTTGCTCGTCCACCGCGAGTGGCCTTTCTTTGGCCCCTTTGACTGGCCATTCCTCTCGTTCTTCCATATGAGGTGTAGTAACGATAGGATTGTCCCCTCCAAGATTGATTTGTCGCACGAAAGGGCTGAGGTTGCCTGATAGCAGCTCCCAACGATTTGGCAGCGGCCTTTGAGGTCTGCAACCTCTCAAGGCTCTCGTCAGCCTTGCTGCCAAAAAGGTGAGACCCGTCAAAGGACATGTTCAGAAGACGGTTCTGCACGTCCGGTGCAAAACCCGACTTCCTTAACCATGCAAATCTATGCATTACCGTGCTAGTGGCCATGGACCTGCTCACACTATCAACAGTGCCCAAACCAGATTCAAGGGATTCCTGCATAGCTTCCTTTCCATCTCTAACAATGGCTAAGAATCCTTCCCTTTCTTCCCCTTCTGGTATGTGCTCCGCCGCCATTGCAATGCATTCCAAAAGAGTGTACGAAAACTTTGCCAAGGCACAGGTGGAGTTGGCTGATTTTAATGCCATGCTCCCGGCTGAAAATACCTTCCTTGCCCAGCCATCCACACGCTTATCGTCCCTGTCTGGAGGGATAGACGGGTACACAAGTTTGTTTGAAGCTGTGGCTTGCTGTATAACTAAACTTTCTGGAGAGGGATGCTTAGACAGATAGCTGGGGTTGCTACTGGCAGGGCGGTATTTCGAGGTAAGGGATTTATTCACTGGAGGAATAGAATCCGGCGTCTCCCAATTTTTGGCCATCCTATTTTGTAAGGCCACATGGAAAGGTAGAATTGGGTCTTCAGTAGGACCATGGTCCAATATGTCAGTAAGATCATCTTGGACAAATTGGGCGGTAGGCCTGGCCCAGCCCAAATAATCCACAACCTCAGTCATTAACTGACGATATGATGGATTAGCATGTTCACCTGGCTCTGGTCTACCAAATTCGTTCTCTGGGGAAGTATCAATACCACTTGCATTGTGCAATGATTCCACCAGATCCTTCATCCTGCTTTCCTCTGAAATCAGGCATTCAGGAACATTTGGAGTACCAAATTCAAGGCCAAAGGGAACATTTTCTTCATCAGATTTTTCTTGTTCCTCAAAAATTGAGGTCAAGGATTTGAAAAGCTCCTTCCTAGGTAAAGGCTTAAAAACCTTCTCTGGAGGTGGCATAGGAGGAGTGCTACTGGGTCCTGAATGTAACCCAGGTGCTTTTGCCTTTTCTTTCTCTCTTCCTAGCTGATCTTGTCGAGCTGGAAGTTTCGGCGTTGAGGGCTTCGGCGTCTATGTCGATAAAGGCGTTGACAACTTCGACGTATTACCCGACTTCGACGGCGTCGACTTCGAGGGCGTCGAGGCACCCTTCGAGGACTTGCCCTTCGAGGTGTGTTCGGTCTCGGACGGCGTCGGTGACCTCGATCGGTCGACTCGACTCGAGCGGCTTTTTTTGCTCGACGTCATAGAAGGTTCTATAGCCTTCCCCTTTCGATCACCCGGGCTCGAGGGCGCGCGAGTGTCAGAGCGATGGCGCTCCCGGCCGACTTCCGAGGAAGGCGCGGACCGAGGCTTCACTTTGTCAAAAACCTCCATCATTTTCAGCCTAAAGGCTTCCCATTCTTCGGATGATGAATGTTTTGTGGGACATTTCATCATTTTTGATGGATTCGTCCGAAGACGAAGTGGAGGGGGATCTGTGGCGTCGTTTCTTCGATTTTTTTGTCGAAGACGACGAGCGATGGGAATCGCTTCGGGACCCCGACCAATGCCTTTCGCGTCGAGGAGATTTCTCCTCACGGGACCTCGACTCAACGCTAGCGGCTTTTCGGTCTCATGCAACTCATGCAACTTTTACCGGACAGTGTTTGGTAATACAGACTCTTACCTGAACGCCATCAGCTGCCACCAGGCAATATTCTTTTGGACCCAGCTGCAACCTAACGAGGAAATGGAACAAGAGTGAACATCGGACATATTGAACTCTTTGAACGTTATAGACACTGGAGTCAATATTCCTCCGGAACTCCTGCAGTACCTTCAAACCAGTGAAGTAACTGGTATCTACGCGCCCCTGCATGCCATGCAGGATGGAGAGCTCATCATTTAAAAACATAAGGTGAGGTTACCAAGAGGGGATATCGGAGGTGATTAGTGGGGAGAACGAGAACAGTTGGGGGGCCATCACTAAAGTCCACGGGTGGCTAAATCCCTTTCTCCACTTGCAGGAGAATACTTCTACGAGTCCAGCAGATTAGGCGGGCCAGTCCAGACAGTCATCTCTGCACTACGCATCACGTTGGTGGAGACCGCAGCTGTCCGGGACCGATCGACGCCTCTGTGGGAACCAGGTGAGCGTAACAGTTTTACCTCCCTGTCCTCGTGCACCACGAGCTAATCTTCTCTGTCCTCTTTAAACCATTGGTCCCCTTGTTCCGCCAACTGATGAATAGAATCAAAAGGAGCTATCCTTCCAACTCTGAGAGGTCGAATGGCCCTGCTGTGGCTGACGAATCGCCGCTCCTAGCTGCTTAGCAGCCACCTTGGATGCCTGCAGCTTCTCCAAACTCTCATCAGCCGTAGAGCCAAATAGTTGATAGCCATCAAACGGCATGTCTAGTAGCCTAACCTGAACATCTGGGTTAAACCCGGATCTGTGCAGCCACGCAAACCTTCTAGCCACTGTGCTTTCCACCATAGATCAGCTCACACAATCAGAAGAGACTTAACCAGATTGTAATGACTGGCACATTGCATCAACCACTATGGACAATATTGAGGAATCCTTCCCTCATTTCCCCTTCAGGGATATGCTCTGTGGCATGTGCTACCACATATCACAGAGTGTACGAGTTTTTAGCCACAGCGCATGTAGCATTAATGGGCTTTAGAGCCATGTTCCCCGCAGAAAAAAACCTCTTACCCAGGGCATCATATTTCTTGTCATCCCTGTCAGGTTGGGATCGTCGGGTAGGCTGCCGCCTTAGAGGCAGACATAGCCGTTTGCCCAACTAGACTTTCCGGTGATGGATGTCTGATAGAAACTCTGAATCTATAGCTGAAGGCCTGTACTTTGTAGTCAGATCCTTATTGACTGCTGGTGTAGTGTCTAGCTTCTTCCAATTGTCAAGGATTCTGTTCTTCAGAGCTGTATGAAATGGCAAAACAGGATCCTTGGGAGGACCCTTATCCAGGATATCCATTGGATCTTCCTGGCTCAACATTTCTAACAGGACGACCCAAGTCCAAGTATTCTATTACCTTATTAATGACAGACCTATAAGATGGATCTGCATGACCTGTAGAATCAGGGGTGGCAAACTCTGCTTCAGGTGAAGTGTTCAACCCACTGGCATGAGAGTGTTCAACTCTCTGAGGTGAGATGTCCCCCAAGCTTTTTTCATCAGACAATCTCTTTTTGGATTGGGTGGTCGAAGGAGATTTGGATGGTGGCCTACCTAGGGTGAGCTTCTACTTCCTCTCCTTCAATCCCATAACGGTCACTGACTGGCAAGACCAACAGTCATCAACCTTATGGTCCACCCCTAGACACGAGAGGCATAACCTGTGCGGATCTGTAATCAACATCTTCGATCCACAGTCCGCACACCTCTTGAATCCAGTCTTCGGAGTAGACATATCTCAAGTTTTCAAGAAAAGCGCAGTTGAAAATCGCTGAGGCGACCGAACCATTTCGAAGCATGCTGTGCGTGGAAAAACAGAACGGAGGCAACGAGCGCAGTGCGTGCTATTTATACCAGCGTCAACGTCACGGCTGAGAGCGGGATGGAAGCCGCTGAGGGACCTTGAGTTGATGATGCACTGCGCCCTCCGCTGTCAAAAGGTTTCCTAAACTGCAAGCAGTATATCGGATATATCAAAGATGAGGAATCTGTGCGAGGACACGCTCCATTCAAAATAAGCATTTACAAGCAATTCTGTAGGAAAAAAATAAATATTCGAATACTTCTGATGTGTTTTTAAGGTTTACTGATGATTTAAAAATCTTCTTGATGTTTGTAGAGGTTGACATTTCTTTGACCATGCACAAATAAAAAAAATAAACAATGCCAAATATGCATCATAGGTCAGTGTAAATGACCCTAGTTTTAATATTGTGCCAGGATTTCATGCGGCACACAGCGTTGGGTAAGGAAGTGCCTGAATATAACAGAATTACTAGCAAGGTGTTACAACCAAAAAGGAAGGTTACTTTACTTTAAACCTTAGTGTTGCTCGAATGGTGCAGGGTTCTGTCAATTCAGGGTGACCCGTGTTGCTCTATTACAGGGAGGTGCTAATAAAAGTGGCAACCTTCCTGGAATAATGTTTAAATATGCCATGGTTCTCTTACACACAGTAATGTTCAGCTCAATGTGCCAGCATTGGCAGTTTCAAACAACTCTATTTAATCACAGTCAGCACAATGCCAGTTCCAACAGTGCCATGCCAGCTTTGCCCAATCCTGCACCTGTATGACATGTAATGATATAGGTGCAGCTTTAGATCCACCAATAAAGCCAACATATGCCAGTCACCATATGTTGTGTAAAGCCTTGCAGGGGCTGCAATAATATGCCAGTTGCAGCTTCAAAAGCCCCAATAATGCAATGTTATAGTTGGTAGAGTCACCATATGTAGGTTAGAGCCCCACAAGTCCAAACTCAAATGACCCAACACCACCACCACCTAGAGGGCAAGCCCCATACCTGGCATTCTGCCCCCTACACCCAGAGTGCCAGTCCCATACCTGGCATCCTGCTTACCATACCCCAAAGCCCAAACCGTATACCTGGCATCCTGCTCCCATACCACTCAGAGCACAAGCCCTATACCTGGAATCTTGCCCCCACTGCCCAGAACACAAGCCCTAAACCTGGCATCCTGCACACCACAACCAAGATTGCAAGCCCTATACCTGGCATCCTGACTCCCACCACACAGAGCACAAACCCTAACCCTAGCTACCCACCATCCCCAACCACCCAAAGCACAAGCTTCATATTTGGCCTCCTGTCCCCCAACTACCCAGAGCACAAGCCCCATGCTGGCATTCTGCCCACACTACCTAAAGTACAACCAACATACTTGGCACCCTGCCCCTCCTACACTGAGCATAAGCCACATACCTGGCATTGTGCCCCCACATCCCAGAATACAAGCCCTATACCTGGCATCCTGCCCATCAAAACCAAAATTGCAAGATCTATACCTGGAATCCTGCACACCAACACCCAAAGCACAAAACCTATACCTGGCTACCTGCCCCCCACCACCCAAAGCACAAGCTCCATAATTGCCATCCTGCCCCAACTTCCAGAGAAAAAGTCCCATACCTGGCTTCGGCCCCCACCACCCAGAGCACAAAACACATACTTGCCATCCTAACCCAACTACCCAGAGCACAAGCCCCCATAGCTGGTATCCTGCCACCCACCACCCAGAGCACAAGCCACAAGCCCCATACCTGGCATACTGCCCCCCCACCACCCAAACACAAGCCCTATAACTGACATACTCCTCTCCCCCCAACCACCAAGATTGCAAGCCGCATGTCTGGCCCCACCCACCCAAAGCACAAGCTCCATATTTGGCATCCTGCACCCACTGCGCAGAGCACTAGCCCCATACCTGGCATCCTGCCCCCCACCGCCCAGGGCACCAAGCCCCACACTTGGCATTCTGCCCTCCCCCCCACTACTAAGAGCACAAGCCCCATTGCTGGCATTCTGCCCCCCACCACCCAGAGCACAAGGCCTATACCTGGCAATCTACGTCCCACCACACAGGGCACATGCCCCATACGCCAACTGCACAGAGCAAAAGCCACATAGCTGGTATCCTTCCCCCAACCACCCAGAGCACAATCCCTACAACTGAAATCCTGCCGTCTACCCCCACCACCACCACCAAGATTGCAAGCCACATACCAGGCATCCTAGTCCCACCACCTAAAGCACAAGCTCTGCATTTGGCAGCCTGCCCCCACTACCCAGAGCACTAGCCCCATACTTGGCATTTTGCCCTCCTACTACCCATAACACAAGCACCACAGCTGGCATCCTGCCTCCCTACTATCCAGAGCACATGCCCCATACCTGGCATCATGCTTCCCACTACCCAGACCACAAGCCCCATATCTGTCATCCCGCCTCCCCACCCCGCCACCCAGAGCACAAGCCTTATACCAGTCATCCTGACCCCCACCATTAAGATTTCACCATACCTGGCATCCTGCCCCCCAACAGCCAGAGCAGAAGCCCATACCTGACACCTGCCGCCAACTCCTCACAACAGAAGCCCCACACCATCGAGGACATGGCAACATCTCCTCCCAAACAAGCCACTATGAGTGGCTGCGGGCAGCGCTGGCCAAATGTCCTCATGATGTTGTTCCTGAGGTGTCAGCCCAGAAGCGCATTCCCCTCCTGTTTTGTGCTAACTTTCTCCAGCAGACACCACAGCAACCCAGGCACACACCTGCCGCTTGGGGTGGGCACAATAGGCATACCTATAGACACCACGGATTCACAGGTGGAAGAACCCCAAGATATATTGCAGGCTTCTAAGGTGCGTTAAAGAGACCCACAGGACTCAGGTGCAGATGTCGATTCCCATGCTGGGTCACAGTTGAGATCTTGGGCAACAAGGACTGCAGATAGGAGGCTGGGACAATTGGTAGAAACGAGGTCGGTAAGTAGATGAATCCATGCACAGCACCAGCAGAAATGTTTCCCACTGGGGACAGGTTAGCTGATCAGGAATGAAGAACTGAAGGCAGGCCAAAGGATGATGCAGAGGTTATACATGGCAAGTTCAGCGTTGAAGTAGCCCTTGAAGACAGCAGGAACAAATGCTGTATGGGCTCCAGCAAGACAGCAGGGGCTCTCACTTCTGTTCGAGGCAACTCTGGGTCCAAGGGTTTCAGGGGAGCATGCAAAGGCTACCGAGAAGGGGGATCCGACTATTATCACTGGATTAAGGGGACGAATTGCCTGGTCATGGCATCACATTCAGGAGGATCAGGAGTAAGCATCACAGTTTCCAGTGAGGAGTACTCAGTATTGCTGTGCTCTCTCAACTACTTCAGGATCAGGCCAGTAGTCAACTAAACAATGGCTCTGAGTCTCCCTATTTAAACACACATGCACAGGGCTGGCGGTGACCCCAGCACACAAATTTCAACCAATGCTAAATTCAAAGGTTACACAATCAGTGGTGGTCAGACTCCATCCCAATAACGCATGCAGCAACGCAGGCATTCACTGGGATGTTGACTCAGGTGTCTGCGAGACCCTCACAGAACTGAAACTAGGTACTATCTTTCCGAAAACTTCAAATCTCGAGGGACACCGGAATTTTGCCTGATCACGGATCCCCCTTGGTCTCTCTCTTTTGTGGAAAATGACATTCTTGATTTAATAGCTAAGTACTCTACATCTAAAGCTGCAGGACCTAATGGATTAACCTACCAGGTTCTGAGAAATAATCCAAAACTCTGGCCAGAGATCTTGAATCTTTTTTTTTCGAGAAATCTTGAAGATCCGCAGATTTCCACCCTCATGGAAGAACGCGCTTGTCATTCCATTCTTCAAGGGGAACGATCGGCTGAGCCCGAAAAACTATCCTCCCATCGCCCTCCTTGACATTGACAGCAAACTCTTCATGCAGCTACTCTTGAGAGAGCTTACACACTGGGTGGAGTCACAGCAGATTCTATCGTGCCATCAAACAGGATTTAGAAAAGGACTGTCACTAGCACTAGCACTAGCTTAAATGGCTTACTCTTAAATCTGGTAAGCGAAAAGACAAAAGGGAAATTGGATCTACCTCTTTACGGGGCTTGGGTAGACTTATCCAAAGCCTTTGATCATGTGGACAGATACTTGCTTTGGAGAAAATTACACAGCTCGGGGATTCCACACCCCCTTTTAGCAATGTTAATTGAGTTGCATAGAAATACCACCCTAATATTGTGGCTAGACGACCAAGGTCATCTTTCCAATCTGATTCAGGTCTTCAGAGGGGTAAGGCAAGGTTTTATGGGCGCACCGTTGTTCTTCAACCTCTTTCTTTCAGATCTGGGAAACTTTATGTTTTCTTCAGCGTTGGCCAGTCCAGTGAGAAATGGAAGGAGGCTGCACTGACTAGCTTACGCTGATGTCATTGTAATACTGGACAAGTCTGCAGTGGGCCTTCAACGTCTCCTAGACAAGCTTGGGGAGTATTCCAACCTTAACGGGCTGACAATCAACCCCTCGAAATCCAAAGTCCTTATCTTCAAACATCCGAAGAGGAAAATTGGATATGGAAATTGGTTTTTGGATGGGAAAGCCACCCCCCGCGTGGAACAACTCACTTATTTGGGCTATACGATCTTTGCCAGCCCTGCAAATAACAAAGTCAACACAGCAATGATGGAGAAGGTTGCACAATTAATACCACAAATGAAAGAAACTGAATGCAAAATATTGCACATTTTCAATCTTACCCTAATCAGGTTTTACATGGCCAAAGCAGTCCCAGTACTATTGTATGGATTAGAAGCAAAGCCACTTTTATGGCACACAAATTGGAACAGAATAGAGGGCTTACTTTGGACAAAAAACCTTGGCTCTTCCATTGTGCAATCTCGAGCATACGTTTTGAACTGGGTTTAGTCTCATTAGGGTGCCGCGCAGATTGGAAGCTAATCACATTATTTCGTGAAATCATCACTGGAAGAAAGACTCTCTTCTTTAGGATGTGAATGAGCACCTAAAAAACTCGAGATCCCAGATTCTTGTGGGCTTGGAGAAAAGAATAAGAGGAATCTTGAACAGGCTGGGGCTGAGCTTGGAAACTGTCGTGTCAAACCCCCTGGAAAGTGAAAAAATCATTAGAATCTTGGGACTGGATAGACACAATTGCCAGTGTAAGATCCCTCAATCCTCCAAATCTATTATTAAAGGTGGAAAAAAAGATGGGCTCTCTTCCACAATATCCAGACATAACAGTGAGAAATAACTTTCTGAGACTAAATGTTGCCCACACTGGGGAAATATTGGTAAGAAGGAACCAAGGGGATCAGGCAAGAAAACTTTGTGAACAATGTGAATCTCCCAGCAAACAAACAATAAAACACTTATTAATGGAGTGCGAAGGCACCTGGGAAGCCAGATTGCTGCTATTTAGGAGATTTGTGGCCAAGGTGGAGAGCCTCATTTCAGAGTTTTTTTGGGACAGAATGATTGCTGGTCAAGAGATCATGTTAACAGCAACAATAGTACAAGTCTTGAAAATAAGCTCCATCATAATTTAAAAGAAGACTTCTGTACTTTGAAAAGGTTGCTGTTATGTAGTTCAGTCCCCTGATGGATCCCCGGTTTTCTTTCTCTCTATCTCTCTCTTTGTCTTCTTTTTCTTTTATTTTATCTTCATTGCAGTTACTTTTGTGATGTGATTCTTATTTTTGTAAAGGTTTTTTATAAACCAAACAAACAAATAATAAAAAGAAACTAGGTACCATTCAGTCATGGAAACCTTAGAGAGCAATGAGTCGGAGATCATGTATGAGAAAATGGACAAAATCAGCATTTCCACCGGGGGAACTCATACAAGAAAAAGCACAAATAAATTGGATCTGGTCACAGAGATTACAAACATGTGCTAGTCATTTTTCCGTTGTTCAGAAGGCAAGTGGCACAGTATTAATGTTAAACTGAGGCCCAACCCTATGAAAAGTAACGAGATTCCATCAATCTCTGACTATACAGCAATTTCAAAAGATGCTATTTTGCAATACCCCTGCCCTGGTAGTCATATGAGTTCATTAGGACAGGACATGAAAAGTGATTTTTGGTCTCCAGTAAGGTTTTTAAATAGAGCCTCAATGGTGACAAAAACAGTTCAAGGTACAAAAAAGCAATCAAACAAGAACAAGATACTCACAAAAGTGAGGAATGGAACTTTCAGCCATACACACTTGTTCTCTTTCGCAGCACCTCTTGTGCTAAACAGGACAATTTGCTTTTCTCTAGGCTTTTCTGTGCCACACACTCAGCCAGAGGAAGTCCAGGCACACACCACTTTAAAAAAACATTTGTTCACTGCCTCACTGAGAACCTCTTGTGCTATGTTGGGAATCATCTATACTACAACTCCCACTATGCAGTTTTCTTACAACTCCAGGCACTTTCCTCTTTGTCTGTGTCTCTTGTGTGGTGGTGGACTTCGGCAGTATGCACTTCTGCTGTCAGTTGCTTAGAGTTCCTTGTGCTTTCCTCTTTCTGAGTCTACTGCACTGCATTTGGAACTGGCTGCACTACAACTCCTAGTAAATACTTCTTTAATCAGTCTTATAGTGTTTTCGTTTCCCTCTGTGCCTCTTGCATGGCACTGGGAACTATCTGAACTATGCTTAGTATGCACTTTCTTGGTCACTGTTAGCGCTCCTCAGGTCTCTCTCTCTCTCTCTCTCTCTCTCTTAGTTATTCACTCTTTATTGCACTCCAGGGAGCTGCCACAGGGTCTTCCATTCTGCTTGTTCCTCTCAGCCTTACATCATTCATTTGTTGCAGGTGGAACTCGTGAGGTCCTCCACTAGGACCAACCTACTTTCCTCCTCTTTCAAACTAGGCGAAACAGGAAGACATCAGTGAATTAATGGTTCTCCTTGGGTCAGGATATTGTAGCCTACTAGAAAGGCACACTTATCAGTCCTTTGCAGTTCCAGCATTCAAGCCCATGCCACCTTCTTTTCTGTACACTAGAGTCACTGAGCCAATCAGCTGAAGATTGCAGTGAAAACAAATGATGATCTGGCCCTCTAGCCGCAGTTACAGCATTTCACTACAACTCTAAAAGCTAGACAATTCAATACAAATGTCTGCAAGCATGTCCAGAAGCAGGAAGAGAACCCTAACTATCCTTAGATTACACTACTTTCCCTGTAGGTGCAGGACAAAAGACAGCCACACACTCTAAAAAGTTTAAGCAGTAACCATCAGCAAGGTGGGGATTCAAAACATCATCTTACTCTGACCAGTGCTTCAGATAAATGTACCGGGGTATTGGGACATCTATTACTAATGTGTTTCTTGTAGGAGGGTGGGTTGTCCACCTGCTGGTCAGATGGAGGCCACTTCCCCTAGTCCCATGTACCTTTCCTGATTCATAAGCAGCTCAATCTACTCATAAAGGTTGCACTCCCACTCCCTGGTTACAAAAGAAGGAACAGGGAGTAGAGTTTTCATTTTCTCGATAGTCAGAAAAAAATCTGCTGGGAGAGGTAAAAGATTTCCTCTTCTCATTAGTCTACAACCCTATAAATCAGTATACTTGTTTCTTGGGAGGCTTGTACCTCCACTATGAGTTGCAGACTGCTCCGGGGCAATTCCTAGGCAGTGGTGAAAGTCAGCTGCGTGGGCCCGAAACCTTCACCATACCAAGATCCAAGTGGCCAAAAAGTAGCTGCTTTTGCGATGGCACTACCTACTCTTCCACAAGGCTTTTACTTTAAGATCCTTTTTATGTTTTTAAGTCCAGAAAAAGCCATATATCTTTCAAAAGTAGGACCCAGAAAGCCACAGTGTGCCCTGTGTTTACGATACACCCATCAGTTGTAAGGCCTTAGAGGTCATCTTAAACACGCTGGTAGTGTTTTCATTTTCCTTTAATGTCTCCTGGAATCTCTAACTCCACTTCCTGGGCCAGAGTTTGACTTTTTCTAATCCAACTTCTTCTTTGTCTTCCATGTTGTTCTCAGACAGACTTTATAACACTGAAGGCCGGAGCTTTCTACATCTCCTGGCCCCTATTCATTTAGTCATGGAAGTAATATACTCCCAAACTTTTAATTAAGGGAATATTTTGACTACCACATAAATGGATAGACTTCCAAAATGCTGCGTTTGAGTTGCATGACATACACTTGGAAAATGTTTGATCAAGCTTTGCTCTCACATATTAAATTCTGGAAATCGTACACAAGGTTGTCTGGAGTTTTAGATACAATGGAATGGAGACATCTCAGAAAGGCTGAGTAGGTTCATCTACAGTCAGTTGCACAACTAAGTTCTAAAAGAATAGGCAAAATCTAGCAAGTAACAAACACAAGACAGAAAAGGCAAATAGCAGGATCCTTTAATACATTGCATGTTAGCTTCAGTAAGTACCCACTGGTCCACTGGACCACTTTATGCCGATCATTAACCGGGTGTGCCAGCTGCAGGTTATGGGCAAAATACAATGAACAGTCATAATTAATGACAACCTTTTGCTCAGGGATACCTCCACATGTGTCCTAATGTGCCCTCTAGCGTGCACTTATACTCATGTGCCCCAACTTCCTGCCACCCTGGGAAAAGTGTGGGTGAGTGTAGCACTAATGCATTCATGGTGCTTACCAAAGGGCGAAATTAGTTTTACTAGAGGAATAATACAAACAAAGGGAACCATGGGCACCTTAACCTCTAACCTAGCATACGCACCTGCTCTCTGAACTCTGCTGCTCATCGCGTGGAGGGATGCGTTCCAACTGGCTCCTAAGCCTGGTCAGTTCTGTCTCTAGTTCGTGGACTTTTACCTTCTCAGTCATCAAATCCTGGAACAAGAAGGGCAGCACGATTTTAAATCTCTGTCCCTTAAGCCCTATGCACTGTGACAAAGTAAAGCTAGTCCCTGTTGCCCTTGTGCATCCCAAAAGTGTGAATATCTGCTCCTTAGTTCTGTTGTGTAAAAATACTCTATACACCAAATTATGGACGAGGCGGTATTTACTGCATGCAGATTTCCCATATTCAAACAGATTTTAATGATTATAGCATGCAGTGACAGTAATTAATAAATGCAGTAATTTTTAAAATACATTTTCAGAACTCATAATGAGGGCCTAACATCTATTCCTTTTATCATCTCTTAAATATTTACATAAATCTCTTCCCCCCATGCACAGCAAATTAAGTACATTTCCATTCCACTTCACACCACCTCCAATAGCATTCATATCTGCTCCTTTGCCATGGTGTTACTATCTGCCACTTTGCCCCATTCAACTAGATAGCATGTTAGCATGTTAATATCGATCCCAAGAAACCATCAGAGTGTTATTATTTATCCATTCATATTGGTCCCGTCCATTCATTTCCACTCAACGGTAGTAATATACGTCAATTCAACTATCCCACCCAAAGAATATTAACATCAGTCACATTGACCTATCTACCCAAACAGCATAAGCATCTATTATTTCTTCCTCTACTCAACAGATTGTTAATATCTGTTCCTTCACCCATCCCATTCAAAGACCATTAACAGCTTTATCCAATACCACAACAACAATGCTCATAGTGTTCTGTTTGCCCATCTGGCCTGTTAGGAACGTTTTCTCTTTTTAGCAACTTTCCCTCCATTTCTATGGACTCCCAAACATTTTGCTTTTGTTTTTCAACTATGTCCTGACTTTCACTCCACTGCACGTTTGCTCATTATTATGGTGAAACTGGGTAGTCCTTAAGGCTGTCAGTACTGGTATGTTTCCCTTTTCTTGTAACATGTTATCTATTTTTTGGGTAACTTTTTACCATTACAAATGCCATATCATATAATATCATATCATATCATTGCACAATGCATCTTACAGTGCAGTGCAATGGGGTTTCTTTTGTATGACCCTAGACTACACTCAAAGGGATTTTGTAGTTACTTTGGTTGTGCCCAAAAGACAGCAGTTGATTTTGAACTATTTTTGCAGTACTTTTCTTTAGCCATACTCCGTTTAACGCATTTGGCTACTAACTGTGGCGAGTGTCCTAACACGGCTGTGCCACAAGGGTTTTGCTTGTTCTTTTGGCAATCTTGTTCTGTGGCCTTCTTCCTGTCCTGTCAGGTCAGGAAATTCCTTTTAACATCATGCACTTGCACGGGAAAGCCTTGATTTTCACAGGCTAGTGCAGGGCCATGTATGTGTGTTCTCAGGAAGTGGGCTGGGCTGTCAGGTCCCAATTCAAATACTGGTGCCCGAGAGTCTGGTGTGCATCCTTGCATGAGACTTGCAGTGGTCCCTGATTGGACCACTGCTGGTGTGCATGAGTGTGGCAGATCTTGCCATTGGAGGGCTGAGTCTGGATACTCACCTGAATTGGATATGAAGAGGAGTCCTGAAGCCATGACATAGAGATCGCACAGAAATCCTGCAAGAAGCCAAGTATCCTGCCCAGCTCTGAAGACGGTGGACCCATCCTAAGAAGGCCTTGCAACCAACCTTTGCTACAGTCCCGGTGAAGTTCTATCTGGCTGTTGCTCTTCAGTGGAGCTTCGACCCCTGGAGTGGTGGGACCAATGATTCTCGACATCGGCACCTTGTCCTGCGAAGTAAATACCTCAAAAGTGCCACCGAATGGCTGACTAGCTCGAACTTTTGGCTACTGCGATGCAGAAATCACGCTGCGCATTTTGTCCCGGAAAAATTGCGGACAGTCAGCTTGTCCTACAGAGGTCATCTCTGCCAAATTTCAGCATCCGACGATCCAAGGAACCCGATATACAAGGCTGACTCCGACAGCAACAACTGTGTCCCCTCCTATTGCTCTGCAATGGTGACAACCGCCAAAAACTGCTTTCCCGCATCGAGTCATGTGCTGAGAGGAGGCCTGCACTTCAGTGAACTGCATTCTTCAACTGGAACACGTTGCACCAGCATCTGTGGCCGACCAGGGATTAATTCGAAACTGCAACTCCTGGGCACAGAGGTCCAGAAGAAAAGGTGGGAAACACAACCTCTGACAACCCTCTGAAGATGTGCCAAGTCCCAAGACAAACCGGAGTATGGGCTGAGTTACAGTTGTACTTATCTGAACCCCTCTGTCCCTTTTTAAAAGTTTTCCTAACTTTTGAAACTTTTACAATAGTTTGGCTTTGCCATTGCTTGCACGGGCAAGCACTTTGAAAGCTGGGGACAGTTTTATTCACTAGAATAGACACTTACCTGACTTCTGAAACTGTTTTCCCATCCACAAGACCCTCCTCCTAACCTTTTCCTGCCTTACAAAACTACTTGGAACTTTGTGAACTTTCAGGGCACAAGGCCCCAGACAATTTAGCGTTGGACTTCTAAAGTTTGGACTTCTAAAGTTCGGGTTGTAATCTTGTGGACTGCCATTGCTAATTTAACTTTACCTTTCCTTCCAGTATCATGGTGTGGGGGTATTGTGGTTTTATTGCACTGGCTACTGGGACTGGCACTGGATATATGTTTTTTAATTCATTTGTGTGATATTATTGCCTGCTTATAGTCATTTTAATAGTGTTTACTTGGCCACAAATAAATATAGTGGGCCTCACTACGACCCTGGAGGTAACCATACCGCTATTTGCGGCATGGCTACCCCCATTCCGGGTACCGGGTCCGGGTTCCTGGAATGGGGAAATACTGTGCCATTCCGACCTTGGAGGGCCCAGTATTTCCCCATTCCAGGAACCCAGACTCTGTGCATCCCCATTCCCATTCGAGCCCCCATAGGGTTCAATGGGAATGGGGAGGATGCAAACAACGGGCCCGTTAATGATGGGCCCGTTGTTTGCATCCTGGTCCGCTCGCTGGACCCATTAAGGACGCCTGGTTTTACCAGGTGCCCTTTCCGGGTCCCGCGAGCAAACCTCGTAATGAGGCAGTAGGGATTTAACGGGGCTGGCAGCTCTACCAGCCCCGTTAAATCCCTACCGCCAGGGTCGTAATGAGGCCCAGTGTTTTTATAACTACTTGTCTAATTGTAATCCGTGATTACTTACTTTGTGGACTCCTTGTCCAGACCCTTCCTGAGACGCCTAGCCTCATCACGAGTTGGTCGCTAAACCCAGCGGTGTTACTGCCGGGGCTATTAGCCCTACCGCCAAACCCCCCCATCGATATTAGCGCCGGATCACAGGTTTGGCGGAACGGTTAGTCCCCATTGGGCACATTTGGGAATTTCCCATTCCCCATTGGGCCCAGTGGGGAATGTGTGGTGCTATTACCGCCGATGGTAATAGCGCTGAAAATCGGCAATCTGCCCCCAGTTCAGAGCTGGGGTAAATCCACCAAACCCGTGATTTGGTGGTCCCTTAAATGCGGCGGTAATAGCGTTAGCGCCGCATTTAAGGGTTACCGGCAAACTCGTGATGAGGCAGTTAGTCTTGACCACTCTCCATGCTAAATTAATTGGTTTGGCTACAGCTCCCAGAGTTGTCCCTGTTCACTGTCTAGGTTGGCCTCTTATACACCTGTCTACCAGGCCAGAGTATAGAAATCCAATCCTAACATTGCCCAAGCAATATCTGTCCCTTTGCCCCATCCTAAACTGAGATTGTTAATATTGGCTCGTATTGTACACCACCGTGACAACAGTCCTGAGCCAAGAGCAATTTGATTTATTTATTTCAACATTTGTGTAACACCCAGGCCCACAGGTATCACAGCGTTTGTACAGGGTAGTAACAGAGTAAAGACTTTACAGATATTACGTTAGTAAGAAGTAGTACAGGCAAAGTAGGAGACGGTCCAAGCCAGCGTCTCTGTGGCATCTAACAACTCGGCCGAACTCTTTAAAATCTTCAAGGAGTTGGCCAACCCTGCTGCAGTCTCTATCTCTCCTGTCGCCTCCCAGGCCCTTTGCACGGCCTTGGCCTCTCATTTCATCTACAAAACCCAGGACATCCTGTCCACCCTCCGTCCGCCCCCCCCCATTCTCTCTCGGATACCTCTGGCCCCCCTGCAACCACCTCGTCTCCCTCTTTCTCATCCTTTCCTATGTTCTCCCCCGACGAGATTTCCAGCCAAGTCTGATCTATGAAAGTCTCGTCAAAACAGGTTCTTCCCTGTTCGTCCAAAACCACCAAGGACCACATTGACACCCTTGGTCCCGTTCTGGCCAACATCTGTAACCATTCCTTCGCCTCTGGAGCTTTCCCTCCCCTCTGAGGCACTCTCTTGTGCACACTATTCTCAAAAAACCCACAGCTGACCCATCCTGCCCGTCTAACTATCGCCCGATTTCTATCACTCCTTTCTTGGTCAAACTCTTGGAAAAGCTGACCATCTCCCAGCTTAATCTTCACACCGACTCTGTTGGTTGTCTCCATGACCATCAGTCTTGCTTCAGAGCTGCCAGAAGTACGGAAACTGCTCTCCTGAACATCCGTGAAGACTTGCTCTCCAACCTTGACTCTAACATCCCTTCTGTCCTTATCCTACTCGATCTCTCTTCTGCCTTTGACACAGTCAACCATGACATCCTGCTCAACGGTCTCCGTGATAACCTGGGTGTCACTGATCAGGCCCTGGCCTGACTGACCTCTTTCCTCTCTGATCGACCATCCCAGGTGCAACTTAGGTCCTTCCTTTCCTCCATCTCACTCTCTACTTGTGGTGTTCCCCAGGGGTCTACCCTTTCTCCCTGGCTGTTCAACCAATACCTGGCACCCCTTGCCCACCGCATTGCCGCTCTCTGCTCTAACATTCAGTGCTATGTAGATAACACTCAGCTCGTTTTCAGGCTTCCCTCTGCCACCTCTTCTCCCTCCCTCATCTCTGACTGTCTGTCTGCCATCCAGGAGTGGGGTGCCGCCATTGATCTCTGCCTTAATGCCAGTAAGACAGAGATTCTCCTCATCGGCACACCTGCACCCTCCTTTCCAGTCACTCTCTGGCCGGCCTTGCCTAGCCCTCTTCCTGTTCCCACCTGTGAGGCTAAGAACCTTGGGGTCATCTTTGACTCCACACTTTCCTTTTTCCCTCACATCTCTGACGTCTCTAAGAAGTCAAACTACCAACTGCACCTCCTCAGAGGTATTCTTCCTTTCCTCTCCTTCCCCCAGAACCTTACTGTCTCTAGAGCTCTGGTTCTCCCTAAGCTAGTCTACTGCAACAGCCTCTTTCCAAATCTGCCTGCTTCTACTCTCCGTCCTCTGCAACTCATCTAGAACAGGACTGCAAGACCTGTCCTTGGCCTCAAGCCCTGGGATCATATCTCTCCAGCCCTGAAATCTCTTCATTGGCTACCAGTGGCTGCAGGGCTTTCTGGGGCCTGGGTCTAAAATACCTTCAACTCTCCCTTCATATATACCTTACCACTCGAGCTTTTCGCTCCCCCACCTCCAACTCCCTCAGGGTCAGTCACTTCTGCAAGCAACGAGCTGGGGGTCAATCTCTTTCCTTGGCTGGGGCCTCCCTCTGGAACAGCCTCACTGCCACTCTGAAAACTGAGGAGAACCATCTCCGGTTCCGGAAGCACCTCAAGACCTTGCTCTTTGCTTCTGCCTTCGCTCTTCCTCTCCTCTGTTGATCTGTCTGCTTCAGCTCCGTGCACCTGGCTACCCTCTGATTTTGGGCCCAGGTCCCTGCCCACCTAGCAACACACCCGCACTGCCTCCTGGCAACACTTGTACTTGGGTCTGTATCTGTAACCCTATAGTCCCCTTACCTGCACTTATCAGAGACCCCTTGTCTGCGGATTAAACCTTGCACTTGCCACCTTGCTGCCTGCACTACCAGTTGTTGTTGTTTTTATTCCTTGCTCAGCACTTCCCACCTCTCCCCCTTGCACTTCCCCCTTCCCTCTCCCCTGCACTTGTGCATTCTCAATTTCACTGGGACTAGTAAGATTGTTGTTTTGTCCTCTCTTGTTCCCCTCCCGTGCCTCGTCATGCTCTAAAAAACATGTGTATGAGCGCGATACAAATAAAATATCATATCATATCATAAAGTGTTAGTCATACTTATTGAATAACCAATGATATATGTCCCTACAACCAACTACATCCAAGATTCTTAATATCAGTCCCTTTGCTAATCCCACAGTATCAATTATAGTCTTTATTCATCCCACTACAAATGCATAATATATATGTTCCTTTGCCCATCCCACCCAAGCGGGCTTATATTTGTCCCTTCAAGATACTCAGAGAGTGTTAATAGTTGCAGGTTCTAACCATCCCATGCAAGAATGTTAATGTCTTCCCTATAAGGTGCTACTTCACCATTTCCCACCTGACAGCATTAATATCTGTCCCATTGCCCTAGTCCACCCAGGAAGAATCAGCATATTTCCATTCACCCAATGACATTAGACAGCATTGTCAACTTTTGGCGGTAAGGTGGAGGAAGTACCAACAGCTTTTTGCTGTAGGTAAATTCTTCATGTTACCACCAAACGTGTTGTAGAATGGTGCGATAACGTGGCGGTAACGGAATTAATGTCACATTACTGCCATTTTTACGTGCAGTGCCGTACTAGCAATGAGGCCCAAAGTGTTTCTATTGGCCCTTTCAGTGTTATAAACTTTCCCTTCACCCATCACCCAACAAGAACATCAATATCAATCCCCTCAATCTCTAACACTCAAGAATTCAAAAATGGCACCTTCATCCTATGCCTAGCATACAGTTAATCTCCTATGTTGGCCTATAACTAAGATGGGAGTAGTCTCGGCCATCAAACGATAAACAAAACAGTTCTAGTGGAGTCCGTCAAATCAAAATGGCCTCTGCTAACAAAACCTAATGCCTGCCCTATCTCTTGTAAAAAAAAGTGTAAAAAGGAGAAATGTATATAAAGGAAACATCAGTCTCCAAAAGAATAAAGATAGTTGAACCAGCCCTCCTTCTCTTGTTAAACCTCACAGAGTAAGGCTGTCCTTGTAGGCTGAATGACACACTAAGGCTCGGTTTCTGACACTCCCAAGGGTTCTAAACCGTGGATTGAGGCACGCCTGGCCTGCCACGTTAAAGTGTCTTTCTGTATTCCAACGTAAAGTTCACAAAGGTCCCCCTCTGCCGGGCTCAGACCTCTCACGTCATAGTTCAACACAAACTTTCCGGGGGGCTCCCTTCCCCAAGCGTATTGTACTTCGGGCCTCCCTCAATCGAACTCGGACCCCTTTCGAATGTCGAAGACTTTCGAATGTGCGTGGCTCTCTTTACAGACCGCCGCAGGACCACTTCGGACTCACAGTTCACCTTTACTCTCACTTAATTCACTTTTGCTGTTTATTTGCTTTATAGCTTCAAACAATGTACCTTTCATGGAGACTTTCGAATGAGCTAATTCCTTTCGCCGGACCACTCCATTACTTAGTATCGCTGATCTCACAGCTGCCATTTACTTCAAGGTTCATTCACAAGTCTGTCTTTCTTCCCGTCTCATCCACAAGTGTGCAGCCTTCACTTGTGATATAATGTTGCTACTTCATTCGCTTTAACACACACCTGTCTCTCAGGTCGCTTGCCAATTCACCGGCTGTCTGTGCTTCTTACTTGTTTTGCTATTTCCAATTCACAAGTCAAGGTTAGTACCACAGGCTTGGACTCGCCTCCCCAACTCTGCCTTTCACCCGAGAGGGTCGCTGGCGTCCTTGAAACGCAATGCAATCTTCACTTTGGGATCTGGTCTTTTCCACGTGTCTTTTGCTGTCTGTCGGAGGCAACGACCTCCAGTAGGGAACCCTTGGAGCTATCGGCTGGCTGCTCTCGTCCCTTGGTCCATTGCTCTGCTCCAGTAGGTGTGCCTTCGTCACAGAAGTTCTACTCGTACTCGTTTTCCGCCTGGCTCAGAGTGTGTCTTTAGGTGTTGCCTTTCATTCGTGTGAGGAGAGCTAACTGCTATCAGGTGTATGCACTTAGTGTAAAGTGCCTGACTTTGCCTGACCCGATTAACGGGACATGTCCAGTACGATGTGAAAGAGTTAATCTGGTTGTTCTTAGTCACCTTCTTCCTTGGCCCAGTGTAAAAAGGAGGGGGGAGTTAGGACTTCGGAAAATCCTACAAAATAGGATGGGGTAGATGAACATAAAAGGGAGGAATACCGCTTCTCACAATCAGCTGTCTCACCCCCACTCCATGAAGACCCCTCACCCAGGTGATCCTCCCGCACTGGTCCACCCCCAGAGTCTGGATCCAAAGGCGATGGCTGTGCCCTGACCACCTGAGAGAGAGATCCCTGGGGACTAGCGGGTGAGACACCTTCTGGTTTCTCACACCACCCCACCCCAATAGTGTATCTTTCCCTCTACCTAGAGATTGTTATTATATGCCACATCCCACCCCTCCCTGGCAGTAATCCTGGACTATGAGTATACATATGATATGATATGATATGATATGATATGATAAGTTATTTATTTATCAGCCCCTTAACCCCACCCCAAGAGCAACAATATATGTTCCTCAACTGTGCTCCACCCTAGGTTCTTAATATCGGTCCCTTTGCCCGCCCAACAACTAGAATGTCTATAATTGTCCTTTCATGATATCCGATCAGACAACATAAAAATGTATCCAAATAATCCCTGTTCTCAAACCTGGGAAGCTAAAACAATTCTGTGAATCGTATACACCATTATCGATGTTGAACGTGGACGTCAAGATTCTTATTGCCCTGCTTGCCAGAAGATGACGACACGTGATCTACTCCTTTATACATCGAGATCAGACCGGTTTTGTGCTGGGTAGAAATAGGTCCCTGAATTTGAGGAGGCTTTATTACGTCATTGATAGAACTCAGTCACATAATACTAATTATGCAGTGGCTTCGTTGGATGCTGTTAAAGCTTTCAATTCTGTACACTTGTACTGGATTTATGCTACTCTGCGTACATTTGGGGTTGGAGAGAGTTTCTTACAATGGGCAAAGTTGGTCAACACTATGCCTGTGGCTAGGGTCCAAACTGGTAGATCTATATCAGAACCATTGGGAGTTACAGAAAGAGACGAAACAGGGATGTCCATTGTCTCTGATGTTCATTTTAGTGCTAGAACATCTTGCAGTGTACTTATGGGTGGAGTTTGATGACGATGGAATATTAGTGGATGGGACAAGACATCTGTTCTTTCTATGTGTGGACAATATGTTACTATACATTCAAGAATCTGAGCATTACCTGCCACTTGTAATGGAGGTGTTTGATAATTTTACTAAGCTTTCGGTATAACTACAAGCTGTGATAAGTCATGCATTTTCCTGTTGACTAAGAAGAAATGTGAGGAATTACCTCAGATGGGCATCTGATGGGCGGTTTACTCCTTTAAGTATTTGGGAATTAAATTCTGCATGATATTGGTGATTCACTTGATTGCAATACGGTAAGAGCATTGGACAGAGTGGTATGATCAGTGGACATTTGGAGGAAGCTCCCACTGTCCTTGATAGGATGTTTGGCATCGATTAAAATGTTGGTCTTGCCTTGTCTCTTATATTATTTTAGGAATGTCACGTTTGCTATTCCTAGAACCTTTATGAAATTGGTGAACTCTTTGGTCACAGTGTTTATTTGGGGGTTGGGAGACATAGGATTGTGATGGAGACTCTTTGCTTGTGAAGGGAGGAGAGTGGAGTACTACACCCTTGGTTTGAACTATATTATTTGGCAGCTCAGATTCAGTCATTGGCTTGGTAACTATTCGATACAGATTTGATGCAGGCAGCTATTCGACTGGTTTTGCTGAAAGATGCTTTATGGATAACAGACAAGTGTTTACCATGCTGACCTTCTCTTTTGCTATTGGGCAGGATGCATTGGAGCAGAACACTGAGACTACTAAAGCTGCGCGACCTGTACTCTCCTTACATTCCACTTTTGGTCACCATTTGTAGAGAAATTAGAGATCTTAGGCTTATGAGGACATGGGAAAATATAGGGTTGGCTACATGGGGTGACGTCTTTCATGATCGGCTGTTAATAGAATTGTCAGTGGTGGCGAGGGAATACGGTCTACACTGGGACAATATTTGATATATATGAGGTTGGTGAAATTTGGTGGGAAAATATGGCCGGACTCGCCTGAGGAACCAAAGGTACATGAGACGCTTTCACTGCTCTACGAGTTAGAGGATGGCTGGAGACAGTTGTCAAGATTATACAAGGGGGCTACTGTCTGATATGAGTGGTGTGACGCCCAAGGTTAAACAAGCATGGGAGATGGCTTTGGGGTCAGTTATAGAGAATGTGGATTGGGTTAGGGCTTTGCTTGATGTTAGACAGGTCTCTAGAAATGCCCAACATAGACTTATACAATTGTATGTCCTTCATAGGACCTACACAACACCAGACAGACTGTTGAGATTCTCTATGCAGACATCTGCTGGCTGCCCTTGGTGTGGTACTGACAGAGCAGACTTCATCCATATGTTTTTCACGTGTCAGGTGATCCAAGGCTTTTGAAGATCTGTTCGACAGAATCTAGAGGGGGCGGATATAACTGCATTTCAATGGACCCCTGAAATGTGTCTATTAGGCATTTTCCCTTGCCCAAAGAAGTCTAGACATGTGATGAAATTGCTAGATCTGGTCTGTGTATTGGCAAAGCGTAGGGTAGCTATGTCATGGAAAAAAGCAGCAGGCCCAATTTTTGCCATGTGGTGGGAGGATATGAAAATATGGTCCCCAGCTGAGAATGTGGTGTTGTATAGAGCTGTAAAGAGGGGATCACATAAGGTTAATGACAATATGGCGGCCTGGAATGCCCTTGTGCAAGCCCTGTTTCGTCCCTCAGATGATTGACCTCCATGAACGATTAACCTGCTGATTGAATATCAGCAGATTATAACCCTTCTCCCTTTGTGCGTTAGGGGCACTTCTGTTAGAATACCTGAATTATGAAGACATCTGCATGAGTTGTGATTTAATTTGAAGATGGTAATGGGACACCTAGAAGGGGGTAATCTGTGATCTGCCTGTACATACCTTGATGGTTGCCGACAAGCTGTTTTGTGTGTATGTATTTATGTATTTTGTTTTTATTTGGTTGATATTGATGTATGTAGGAATGTGATTAATTTCAACCATTGTATCGCCATGATTGTTGGAAAACAATAAAAAGATTTAAACAAAAAATCCTATTCCTACATCCCACCCCAAAATCACCAATATATGTCCAGTCACCCTATATGATCAGATTGCATTGGTAGCTGTCCATTGAACCCATTCCACCAGAAAACCCATAATAACTGTCTTTTTACCATCCCGCCTGAAAGCCTTAACATCATTTGTCACTTTGACCCATCTCTTTTTGCCAGCAATGACTACTTCCTCTTCTCCCCATTGCACCCCAGATTGCATAAGACATGCAATTTGAAGTTCAGAGCTCCCACAGAGGGAGCACTCCTGCACTATTTCTTAATGTGTCTCTGAGACCGTATGCAGAATGAAATAAGATTTTGAGACACATGTGTTTCTACTTTCTATCAGCAAAAAAAGTGCCAGCAGATATTTGCAGTCCCTCAGAGGTGGAAAAATATTCTGGATCTACAAACACTGAAAAAACACAGACTCACCTCTCTTAGGGTGCCCATAGTTGTGTGATGCAAGGACAGCTGCTGCTTCAGTTCCCGATTGTCTTGCTGCATCTCCTTGACTTGAGTTGAGCCTTCTTTATGCCTTTCAACCTCTGCATTCAGCAGCCGGTTCTGTTGCTCTAACGTCACCAACTTTGCCTTCTGCTCCTCCAAGACCGTGTCTTTGGCTTCGGCTTGCTGTCTGAACCTGCGGCTTTCCTTCTCAAGCTGTTTCTTGTCCTTTTCAGCCTGTCCTAGTCGCAGCTCTATGTCCTCTTTGTCCTGTTCGAGGTGTTGGACTGAGGTCCGCTGTTCCTCAAGAAACCTTTGAAGGCGCTGGATCTCTTCCTCTGCCTCCTGCAGCTCTAACTCAGTCTCCACTGTCTTCCTGCGACTGTTCTCTAGCTGCTTCTGCATCCTCAGACTTTCAGCTTGAAGGGCCTGTAGACTAATCTCCCTCTGCTCGCCCTTCTTCACTGCTGCCCTCTGTCCCTCCAGGCTTCTCCTCAGGCTTTCCCTCTCCTTTTCGAGTTCCTGGTTCTCCTCTTCAAGCTGCCTCAGCAATGCATTTTCTAGTTTTTGTTGTTCCACCATTTTACGTAGCAGAATATTTTCCTCATCGAGTTGAGAATTCTCCTTCTCTGTGTCTTTTAACTGGTGTGAAACCTGCTTCATTCCGTCCAATGACCGCTTCAGGGCAGTGTTCTTCCCCTCCAGTTCTAGAAGTCTCTGCTCTAGAAGGCCGGCCTGTTGGCAAGTCACTTCCTGCTGAAGGAGCTTCTTCTGTAGCTGCTTGTGCTGGGTCTCTAGGTGATGGAGCAACTTTTCAGTCTCCTCCGACCGGGCTGTTCTTTCTCTTAGCTCTTCCACCTCCCTTTGAAGCTGCGCCCTTTCGTATTCCAACTTGCTGGCATGGACACTGTTTGCTGTCATGGTGTCATGGAGCACCTGGTTCTCCTTCTCTAAATCCTTTACCCTGGCATCAGTCCCCACCTGTGAACGCTGGCGGAGGGACTCCAAGGTCTGGCTCAAACGCTCATTCTGCAATGTCAGATCTCGGGACTGAAAAGAAAGAAAGGTTGGTCTTTATTAACTTCAACAGACCAGGAGATGCAAGGCACACAATCTTGCAAGAAATGTGTATACCATGAAAAAACAACTAAGCGATAGAAACTTATGTATACTTTTTAATGATGGCAAAGGATAATCACTTTGCCTTATGCAGATACTTTAAAAAGTATTTCAATTTGAAAGATCCCTCACTAGAGAATACATGGTACTTAAATTATTTCTACAGTACTGGTAGTGTTCATACATTTGCATGCCTTTTTGAATACCCCTTAGCCCTCGGCATCAAGCCATAGACTGCCTCAGCATCAGAGTGAATTACCTCAATGTCACAGCAAAGATCGCCTTGATGTCAGCAAGAGCTCCATGATTAATGTATGAAAGAGTCACTGCTCAAGAAATATCTCAATTTAAAGGTCAGATATTAAAGTTTCTTGCATCTAAAATTGCCAAATGTAAGAGAAGAGACACTCACCTCTCTGCTGGTCTGCGCTTGAAGGGTCTGCAGGGCTTGCTCCAGTCTTTCCTTCTCCAAAAGCATGCTGGAGCTTAATTTCTCTGCAGACTCCCCAAATGCCCTCTCTTGCTGGAGTTTCTCCTCCAGCTGTTTTACCTAAACACAAATGGTTAGTAAGGCTGGTGCACACCACAAGAAGGAGCAATAAAGGACAAGTATGGTAATCAGGATAAACCATCCATGTTCTGAGACAATACATTTTGTAAATATAGCCACTTTCTAGAGCATCGCTACAGAATCACCCCAGAAACAACTTCACTGACAC
This sequence comes from Ambystoma mexicanum, assembly GCF_040938575.1. Classification (NCBI taxonomy): domain Eukaryota; kingdom Metazoa; phylum Chordata; class Amphibia; order Caudata; family Ambystomatidae; genus Ambystoma; species Ambystoma mexicanum. The sequence continues at coordinate 1,118,381,293 of NC_090923.1, read as the reverse complement.
ACACTAACAAACACTCCAAAATAAATATAACAGACCCAAAGCAACATTAAGTTGACTACATGCACTGTATCCCTACACAATATGAACACTCAGAAAACACATAATTTCATAAAACCAACCATTACCAGACAACCACACAAACTCACACAAATGCAACAACATGACAGAGGTGTAAAATGCAGACATACAAGATACCTACTCTTATAAAATTCGAACCCTTCCCAAAACCACGTGTCAGCTGAGATAAACCCAACAAACCCCATAAACATATATACTGTCATACAAACTATGCCTTCTCAAACCTATTCAACCCTGTTAAGATGGATTTCCAAAATCATGCTCGGGTGGATTTTGGGAGGCCAAGCTATTATGGTGAACAGGAAAGACACTCAATTCTAGCCAAACCCAATCAAGGTTGGTAGCACAGCGGTAAGGCTTAGACTTTTAGGAGAAGATAGAAAGCATTTGATTCAATAACCAGGGTACAACTGGTAAGTACTCATTTACATAAAGTTCAGTAGTAACACTTTCGAGCAAACATAAAATAATTCCCTAGCACTCAGTAAGTCCAGCCCTAAAATAGTTTGGGGCCTTGTGCTCTAAAATCACAAGTTCCAAAATTATACCTTTTAGGTAGGTTTACTATGTGATTTGACGATGCCAGTGATTATGACTAAAAGTTCAAAAAGATAAGTGTAGTTCAGTTTAGTAGCTCTCTCAAACCCACTACTCTAGGATAAATCTATGAATTAGGAAAGAATTCTTGACCAGGTTAGCACTAAACTAAGTCAGGAAAGACAGAGCTAGGAACAGGACTTTACAACCATGTAAACCTATTGTGAAAAGGGGGGAAAAGAAACAGGTATGTTAACTTACCCCCCTGACAGAATCAGGGTTTTGTTGCCCGTGTCCATAGCCCACCTCCACCTAGACCACCCCAACGCCCCACTGATAAGAGACAGCTAGGAGGCAAGAAAAGAGGCAAAGGGGACGGTGCAGTCATACATGACGATCCCCCCCAGGCTGCAGAAGTAAAGAAAAGAAGAGAGTGAGTAAAGAAATGCAGAAACCCACCTTACCCACTTCCCAGTAGCAACACCCACCTAATGTTCAACAGGTGTAGCGGTAAACCTAACCAAAACACAAAACACCCTCCTTTCACCTGATTCCATAGGCCAGGAAACCTGCCTGACGGCACTTGGTTCAACAATAGGAGTAAGTGCGACGGGCCTAACATGCAGGCATGCCAACGCATCTAAGGAATTGGAAGGAAACAGTACAAAAGGGTAAACAGAATAATCCACCAAGGTTCCAGATCTGGTTTACAAGGTGCACCTTCATGCATAAAATGAACATGTCCAGTTAATGGAATCCCTAGAAAGTGGAAACAGACAAGAAACTCAAAGTAGCATGAGTAGGGTACAGGCAGACTAACCTCCCTAGAAAAGTAGCCCAGGGACCATGGGGGTCCCAACACAGCCAGGAACAGTAACAGGGGGGAAAGATAGAAAGGTCAGGGGAACGAGGATAGAGGGATGAGGAGCAAGGTAATAAGACAGTATCAGCACCTATACAGATAAAGGGCCAGCGAGTGTCCAGGCAAATGGTAACAGGGTTCAACAGTTCCACAAGAAATAAAGATGCAAAGGAGCCCCAAGTGGCCTGCGACATCAAGGAGGTAGTAAGGAAAACAGAACCAAGTCACCACAAAAAACAAGAGCTCACTGAATCATTGAGAACTTCCTTGCTAACGGCAACCGTCTATTGACTACGCGGCATTGAGACGCTGCCCAGGTACCGCGTCACAAGACACATTACACATCATCGGTATGTTGAGGCCAGCCGTAATGCAAGTACCTCCAGAAAAGCTGGGAACTGTAGTGTATTTCGGTCTCTTAGCCACCAGGGGAGCTGCCAGGAACGATGCTGCAACCTGTGCAATCCTCGTACAGCGTGAACCTGACATTTCTCAGAGACCACTGCTGAGGTTACAGATTGCGTTGGGGATACAAGGTCTCATTATAACATTGCTGGTATCCTGGCGGTAGTGCTGCCAGGCTACAGGCAAATGTTGTTACTGTTTCCGGCACCCTGTCTGGCTGCATTGCCGCCGAATTACGGGCACCGGAGTGATGGTGTTAATCCCCATTCATGGAGTCCGAATGGACTCCATGAGGGGACTTTCCATCATTCCCGGCACCGGCAATACCAGTGCCGGTAATGACAGATTGTTTTGCCGATTGGGCACCTGCCTCACATCCAGCTCTTAGCTTGAGGTAACATAGGTGCCCCACCGGCAAACCTGCAGTCGGTCGGTCTGGTAATGTGCCAGTATACATCAATATCTGCTCATTTTTTACCGGACCGGACGACTTAGAATAAGGCCCACAGTCTTCTATGCTTGGTCCGGTCGAGGGCGGCCCATGGCTCGGGGTGCAGAGGTCACTTACAGATTCGGGATTTCGTTTTGGTCGGTCATGGTACTTGAATTTCGATTTCAGGCCCCTTCCAGCTGAACACCCCTCCAAAGGAAAAATTAAGACTCCTGCGGAGTGCAGATAGTGACGAAGACAGATTGCAGTGGGAGTCACCATGGTCAGGTGGCAACAGGCGATCTTCAAATGACGAACAAAGGAGCAGGTCATGCACAGCTTCCTTTTACACAAGTAGATTGCAAATAAAGGCATCTTGTAGTAAAAGCTGAAGATCCGCCAAGTTCCAAGGATGCATGAAGGAATGGCAATGGCTGCAGCGAGGTAGCACAGGTCAGTCCACTGATTGGTGCAGGGAAACATCAAAAGGCTCAGAAGGGTAGGCAAATACCTGAGCTGGGGTTCAAGACTAGTTTTTCCCACCAGTCCTGGGGTCGAAGCACTGACCAGGGTCTTCTTGAGATCAGGCAGAAGAGCAGGGCTTCACAGGACAACACTAGAGTTGGTGTGGGTCAACTGCAGGTGTCATCCTCTAGTCATCAGCGGGCTACACTAATTCATAGGGATCTTGGCTCCAACGATGATCAGTGGAATGGCTGCAGGAGTCCTCCTTTTATTCTGGATTTAAACTCAAAGCTCACCCATGTGCATCAATGGTAAGGAACTGCACCATTCAAACTGGCAGTGGCTATCCAACCTTGGATAGCCACTGGCCACACAATCTGCCCTGCAACAGACATTTGGGCACCAGGATGTGGACTGGGACCAGGCAGCCCCAGCCCCAACATTCAGCCCCACACACGGGCCACCATTTAGCATGCTAAAGCAACAGCTTTCCTGGGGAAAAGGCATTCCATATAAGGCAATTCCTGCCTTGAAAAATGCCAAATAACAATATGGACAAAAGACAGGCATACATCTCGTTGTACAGCAATCTTACAATACAAGCTACTCTTAGAAGCCATTTGTGGTAATTACAAAAGTGCATGGCGGTATAAACTAATAATGAGCACCATAGTCTCTCGGCACTGATAGTCTTATAGACTGATCAGTCGCCCTGTAAAAATCAGCACACCGTGAGGGGAAGTAAAGCAGAAGGCTTTACTTAGGTATGCACACTTTTCTTCTTTTTTTCTAAAGAAAACATTTGCATCGAATTATATCAGTCGAATTACAGTCTGGTATGCTGCTGATGTAGCTACCTTTTTACCTACAGAATATATCTTTTTGCTCTCCTTATCTGGCGGTGCTTCAGAAGAGGCTAAAGGTGTTCCTGCCCTCTTGCGGGTAGTGGCGACTACTAGTGAGTCTGGTTTTATATGCCCTTTGATGTAAAGGGGGTCTGTCAGAACGGGTTTAAACCTCTTCCCTATGCAGGGATTACCTGCTTTTGTGAGTCTAGGAGAGGTGAGAGAGGGAATAAGTCTTCTTTTAACTGACTGCAATAGGGGTATATATTGCCCTATTTGTTTCTTTACATTAAGGATTTATTCCACGACATCTGTATCTTCCTCACACTCATGTGTTTCTATTTTGAAGTAGTCTGCTGCCTTTTGGTAAAAGTTAATTGTATAGCATATTGTAGTCTATTGGGGAGGATGACAGAACAGGTAAGTCATCAAGGTCATCCCTGGATTTTCCTCAAACGTGTCTTCTCATCTTCAGTAAATGCTTCCATCTCAATAGTGTCCTCATATGTAGGTTCCTGTTTTGCTTTTTTTCTGTGATACAACCTCTTCAGAAATAATGTGCTTTCTCTTATACAAAAACTCCATAAAGGTGGACATTTTGTTCATAGTTTGTACAAACCTGTCCTTTTTCCATGAAGTGGAAGATGATATAGGTGGAAAGAACACCTCTTCCACCTGATCCTCTTGCTCCTCACTCTGAGGGGGCTTTTTCATTTTTAAAGACTCAGTAATGGTAGTGGGACTGTATGCGTGACTGGACATTTGAATTTTAGCAACCGGCGCCAAAATTGTGGATTTCAGTGCTTGAGTTTTCTGTTTTGTAGTCTGAATATCTAATTTCATAGCAGAAGAAGTGATTTTTGGTGTCTGTGACTGTTTCGAATTCTGGGTCAAGTGAGAACCATTCAGGGAAGAGGATTTAAGTTTCAAAAATTCTTTTCGGCGTATGCATTGAAATGGTAATAAAGTGTTTTTGTGTATCAGTGTGTTTAAACTTGCTTAGCATACCTGTGTTGGATGCCGATTTTGGCCGGTCCCCATAAGAATGCTTTATTTGTTTGGTCTTGTCGCCAGGGGAAGCCGTCATAAAATCGCTTGATGTCTACTCTTTGGAGCTGGGGACTGGCTCATGGGAATCAAAAGGTTCCCTATCGGATGTCTCCATGGTGACACTAACAGTTAATTCTGCCGGAATCCCCATGGAGTCCTCTGGACCCCATAAATGGGGACTAAGACCGCCATACCACCACTTGTAATTACCAAGTGGTGGTAACAGTAATTCCATATGGTGGTATTCCAGTGGATTTACCACCCGAACACCGTCAAACTTGTAATAAGGCCCACAATATTCAACAATATTCAAGAACCACATGTACCAAAATGTAATCACACAAAAACTGAACCACAAAAACAGTCAACAAACTAGGCAACACAACATAAGCATACTACAACCTGAATTCAGCCAAACCAAGTAGCATAATTCAGTGCAAGGTATTTACAGGGCAAACAAATGTAGCATATAGCACCAACATTCAACCACAAAAGGAAGTATAATACAGGTGAAATGCAACACAAGCTCAACAAAGGCAATATATCAACACACAGCCACATACGGTGATACAGAGGCAAAGAACTAACAATGAAAGATTACACCACAAAGAGAAAAATCCCAGCCAAAACCTAGAAGAAAAGACATGATGAGCAGAGAAGAGATGATCTAACTGGATTCCTAGACCTCACTGTGATTACCGACTGGGCCAGGCTGTGATTCTCCTGCTGCAGAGCTTGGGTCTGGACGTTTATCATGGCCTGGTCCCGGCAGGCCAACGTATCCTCCAACACCTGGAGGCGCTTCCGCAACTCCTGGTTTTCTCTCTCTAGGCTCAGTAGTTGGCCACATGACACCTCGTTCACCTCGTAGCTAAGAGATTTCAGCTCACTGTACACTGTAAGTGAAAGCAAAGTAGTGACATTCAGTATGAGAAGAAAGAGAGATGGAGGGAGAGAAAGAAAGAAAGAGAGAGAGAGAGAGAGAGAGAGAGAGAGAGAGAGGGAGAGACTGTGACCGCTCTATAGCTTTATACTTTTTAGGAATGACTATAGATGTATGGATGCATGGGCAGGGCAGGGTATACAAATATGCACCTCTCCGAGATGGCAGAGAATGTCATAACCACAAGGCCAATGGCTCCTGTGAAGGAAATGAGCAATTTCTGCCAGTGAGGAACAATTGCTCTGCTGATAACTTTTTATGTTTGAGACTCTGTTATAAAGGAGGAATTCGTTTTCACTTTTACCTTGTGTTATTAAAGTTCCCTAATGATATGCTGAATCACACAGCGGGACTATAGAGAAGCCAAATGCCCCCCTATCTATTCGAAGAAGTAAAGCACAGAAACATGGATAGAAGTGGTTTTCGAGATGAGGGAGTTATATCATTTAATTTCTGATAAAGTACTAAATATCCATTTTCAGACAAAGGGCGTACTAAAAATTAAATTGTAAAAATGAACGAAAATAAAAACAATGAACAGTTTGTTGCTGCGGTTGGACATAAAAGTGGCACTGGGTGCAGAAGAATAAGCTTGGTTGCATCTTTTAAGAGAGGTAGAGGGATTGTTAAGCACCCCGTCAAGTTGAACATTTATTTAATTAGAGAGGGAAGAAATTGATAAATTGATATGTGTGTCGACTATTTGCTATATTTAATTCTGCCACATGAACAAATGAAATAAGTCTGAGCTAGGGTAAAGATATTGGGCCTCATTACGACTTTGGAGGCAGCCATGCCCTTAATAAGTCTCCCTGTCATTATGTCCCTATATACCTTACTTAAGTTGTATGGTATAGGGCAGCCGCTAAGGTGCCCAGTCGCAGCGGTGCCTCTCAGCGTCCCCATTGTTGCCCTCTGGTGGTTCTATGACCCTTCACAGGTTTTAAGGAGTAGGGTGGAGGCAGCCAGACTTAGTTTTAGCTTCACCAACGGTGCAAGTCATGTTACTGCCTTGGAAGCCCAATGTACCGTTTTGCTAGCCATTGGGGTACCAATGTATTTTTTTTAATCCTGTTCATCTCTGCCACTTTGTTTTTATGGGCTTCCTTTGTTCAGGGTAACCACGAGGTAGGCTTAAAATTGTAGTTCTGACCACATGGGCTGTTTGTGGGCCCACCATGGCAGCCTCCTTATTAGTACTGACTGGTTTGGGCTCTCCCTCTAGCTTCCTCTGGGGGTGGCTTTGGCTAGGTGGCAATTGCATTGACCAACTAGTATCATTGGCCATCTGACTCTTTATCCCAACGCTCTTTAGTGATTGATTGGCTGGCCTTTGGCCAGCCAGATTGTGCAAGGTATTAAGGCTTGTCTCGTCACTGCCCTTCTCTCTCTTGTTGTTTTGTTCAAGCAACTTGGAGGCGGCAGGTCTGTTGGCCTGCTGAAGGAGTTTTCTTGCCGGTTCCAGCAGTATTTGCCATATTTAAAGCGCCCTCTTGGCAACATCTCTCTCTTGTTGTTTTGTTCAAGCAACTTGGAGGCGGCAGGTCTGTTGGCCTGCTGAAGGAGTTTTCTTGCCGGTTCCAGCAGTATTTGCCATATTTAAAGCGCCCTCTTGGCAACATTTGCTAACTGCAGTTGGTTGGGAATGTCCCGGTTGTTTATTTTTTGGCCTCTAAAGGTCCAGTCTGGTCTTCCTGAAGGCTCTTGCTGAGTCCTCACATCCGTGGGGTCGAGCCCGCCACTCTGGAACGGTTTTCTGGACCGTTTACTGTTGCGTCCAAACGTTTCTCAAAAGGATCCTCTGCTTGGCCGTGGGTTGCTGCTGGTGTCCCGATGGGTTCTGAGACTTCACCACCCTTCCATTTCTTCAGCTTAAGATGCCTGAGGGTGCCTCCAGCCGCTGTGCCGCTATGCTGCCTTCTTCTTTTGTCCACCGAGAAACCGGGAGGTGACATTTCCACTTCTGGCTTCAAGGTCAATGCTGTGGAAAAGAGCCTTTGTTCCTTTCATGGGTCGCTGGCATTGTCTCTGGCACAGAGTGCAAGTCCCTGGGAACCGAATCCTGGTACTGCACCTTTAGAAAGAGGCCATTTACTGTTGTTTCGTACTACTAGAGTTATTTTCTTCAAAACCACTGATGTGAATACCTACCTTTGGATCCTGGGGTGAGCGATTATTCATGATGTGACCTCTGTTCTGGGGCAGACATTCTTTGGAGGCAAGTCTTTACTGCAATTCCCACAGACTTCTATTTGGGGTCCATCTGCTTTGTTGCAACTTCCTCTGTGGGCTGGGTCCATGCTTTGACCTCTGGAGCAGATCTTTGGGGTCTACTATGGCCGTCCCTGGGGTTGCTCACCACGGAATCCACGCCTGAGGGGTTAAATTAACTTACCTCAACTAAAACGGTTGACCCATTCACTCTTCTACCATTCGTTCCTATGGAACTTTTAACCTGCTCTACAAATCTGTAAAATTGACTTTGGGGTACTTACCTGCCTGTGGACATTTTCCCCAGACCCCTTAAGGTTTCAGTGAGCTCTGTGCCAAGCATTATAATTTTGGTACTTACCTTTGATTTTTGATTCATTTTTAAAGACATGCTCTGCATTTCATCAATGGGGCTGTATTTTTGACATTGTGGCTAACCTTGGCAAATCTGTAAATATATCTGTCCATGTTACCTAGACTTTAAGAGAGGTTGGGCTTCCCTTTCTTGTCAGGTGGTTTAGCCTTTTATCAAGGTAGGCACCGAATAAGCACGACAAGCACTGTTTGCTGGGAAAGAGTTCTTCGCGGGGCCGCCGCGTTCCAAAAGGATTTTCTTACTAATTTGCTCGGACTGTCTGCCGAGTAGTTCGTGTTGCCGTGCCGTGATTTACAGAGCAGCGGACGTCTTCTCTGGTTGCACCGCCTTGCCTGGACTAGAAACTAACAAAGGGCTTTCCCTGCGTGAATACTCCGCCCCACTCTGGCGTGCTCATTGTTGGGGAGGAGCATAAATACACCGGCACCAGCGCACCCACGCGCGCACCGAATAAGCACGAGAAGGACTGTTTGCTGGGAAAGAGTTCTTCGCGGGGCCGCCGCGTTCCAAAATGATTTTCTTCCTAATTTGCTCGGACTGTCTGCCGAGTAGTTCGTGTTGCCGTGCCGTGATTTACAGAGCAGCGGACGTCTTCTCTGGTTGCACCACCTTGCCTGGACTAGAAACTGACAAAGGTGACTGTTGTGCACGTTGTGCATTTGTTGAGAATTGTGCACGTTGTGCACGCTGTGCTGTACCTATACTTCTACCATTATTCATTTTGCTTAGCCGTTACCGGACATACACCTCTCTCTCCTTAATTCCTTTAAGGGCTTTCCCTGCGTGAATACTCCGCCCCACTCTGGCGTGCTCATTGTTGGGGAGGAGCATAAATACACTGGCACCAGCGCACCCGCGCGCGCACCGAATAAGCACGACAAGCACTGTTTGCTGTTCGCGGTGCGCGTCGCGGGACACGCTGGTGTCGGTAAGCCTTTCTCGCATGATAATCTGAGGATTTTAATCTGTAGGGTAGAATGATGCTTTTTGATTGTTCCATTACCCCTTAGTGACCTCAACTTTCAAGAACTTTGTGAGACTAATCCTAAGCTCTGGATACCTATTAGCTCGTGGGGAGGAGGGACGCCGGGCTCAGCAGAAGCTGTTAAGGGTAATCGTTTGACTGCACGGGACGGTAGAGGGCAAACAGCTGTATATGGTCTAATACGCAGTAAAAAGGCTGCATCATTTAAGTGTTTCCTGCTGGTTTCATAACTCTAACACAGGACACTACATTCTTTCTGTCTAATTATTCAAAGTTTGGTGTTTAAGACTTCTAGATTGTAAGTTTTCGGACAGGTCTGGGTCTCTATATGCCCCTCAGTATTAAATAACATCTGAAAGGTGTATTGACACCACTTATTTGTATTAGTTCAAGTCCTGAAGTCATTTATTTTGGTAGACCCCAAATATAATAACTCCACACAGATATATAAAAAACAGTTACATCCTTTTCCTTCCTATTCACTTGGGATGTCAACACGCCGAAATAGCGTTGAGTATGTTTACTCTAGAGGGGCTGCAGCTGGTCCCTCCACTAGGAGCTCTACCACACAGGGAACCAGACTGTACGATGATATTTTGTCAGCTCCTTTAATATTTACACCAGTAAAAAACACATTAAGAATGGCTATGAATATGCCATTACCGCCGTCCCCTCCTGAGCCGAGCGATTCAATGCTACTTGAGTCAGAAGCAATTGTACACTTGTCTATTGTTTCCATCAAAGGCCCTATGCAGGCCCAAGAAGACGAAATAATAGATCCTCTTCTGATTGATGGGGAGACCAGGGAGGAGGTTGTAACTGTGCCAGAATCCTCTTTCCTGGATACTCCTCCTGATTTCTTTTCAGCTGACGCAGATCTGAGAGATCTTACTCAGCACACACTTGAATCCTCTAATCCCTTTAATGAATTGAACCTGGGTAACACATCTGAGACTAGTACGCTCCTACGGGACATATTGCAAGAACTTAAAGTCCACTTTACTGGATTTATGGAAAACCGTATTCTAATGGATAGACAAATTGCTCAGACTAACAGATTTATTGAGGCACTTGAACTTTTGCCCACAAAAATCATCACTAAACTGATGGTTACCGGCTTACTTCCCACCAGGGTTGAGCCGGACAATCCTGCCTTAAAAAATATGCCAGCCCCACAACTGAATCCTGAGGCTCTGAAAGCTTCTGATGTACTACCTATATTTAAGACTAAAAATCTTACAGAGGCAGAAGAGGGGAGCGGGCAAACAAAACAAGTCAACAAAAACAAAAATAAAAATTACCAGAACAACAAAAACAACCGGAAGAAGGGACATGCGTCCTTCTTTAATAAAAGAAGCAAAATTGCGAAAAACATTTGGAAAAATCTAATAGCAGAAGAACCGACTGGGACTTCTGACCTAGAGGCTGATAAAGAAGAACCTCCTTACAATGGACAGGAGGGAGAGTATAGTCATGCGAAGAACTCTCTGACTGATGCAATGTCCCACAAGAGTTTGACTTCAACATTAGTCATGGGACTCAGTAACACGAAGGAAGATGTAAGTACTGAAAATAAAGGCACAAAACCCCAAAAAGAGACATATGATCTCTTTACAAAACCAAAAAATCCAAAGCTAGACCATATTACCACCTCCTTGAACCCACTGGCAAATGAGTTTTTGACAAATATCACACCGCAGGTGGCTCAAATTCCAGAATCAAGAGATTTAGCAACTTCAGTTCCTCCCACCCAAGAAAATTGTGTAGAGGATCTCCCCATGCAAAAGGCCCCTGATACTAGCCCTCGTGAGACACCTGCCTTGAGTGGAACCCAGATAAAATCCCTTATTAATGCTGCTGTAGAAGCGGCTTTAAAGGAGAGACATTCTTATGATCCTTTGGCCATAAATCGTTCCACTGGTGTGACTAAGCCATTGACGATGGGGCCTCAAACTACTTTGGGCCCATTGGCACCCCAAATCCAAAAGACGACTAAAGAAACTGGAGTAATGAATTCAAACAAAGAGAAATATTCTGTGAGCCCATGTGTGATGAAGAAATCAATTGGTAATCCATCTACCGCGCCTTCTTTGACCGAAACGGAGGTTAAACTGCTTATAAGTACTGCAATCGCAGATGCATTGAAGGATAAAACATTGCAGGAAGCACAGGCCTCTAACGTCTTGGCCGGTATTTACAAATCACCACAGCCTAAGCAGCAAGTGATTAGGGAAGGGTCCCCCACTTTGAAGGTTACGGATTTTACTACATCCATCCCAATGGAAACATTCCCTTCACCCTCAGAGCCGTCGCTCTGTATCCCTGCTAGACCACCTCGACCATTAAGGGAGGCTGTGGAAGGGAGGGTGCCAAAACATTACATGGATACAGAACTTAAACATATCCCTTGGAGAACCCCATGCTTTTTGTATTTTCCAAGTATTCTAATTTTCCCTCTCTTTGAGTGTGGCTTTCAGCCTTCTATGAATAGAAATAGAACTCTGCAGCTTCTTAATGATATTCCCAATTTAGCAAATTTGACCACTGCAGATATCAAAAGGATGGATTTTTTACATCCCTACTGTTATGACCATGTTAGAATTGTATTCTACTCTAAACTGGTATATCGGAACGTTCTCTTGGAGTTAGATGAATTTAACAAGAGGGATTTCGATATCCTAAATTTTGGAGATGGAAGTTTGCAACCGGAATTACCTAAACTCAACCAAGCACAAAGACCTGGAGGCTTGAGTGATCCGGAGCAAAAAAAAAAAGAGTCAGAGATCCTCCAGGAGCACGACTCAAACTGGAGATGGCTAGCCTCGAGCCTGAGAGACTCCATTGCCAGATTGCAAAATCTAAAGCAGTAACAGTAAGTACTCATGTTTCTATTCTCTCCTGGAATTCAAGAGGGAATTCTCATCTGTCGTCTTGTGTGGAATTATGTAATTATTTGAGAACAAAAAATATTATTTGCATACAAGAAACGTGGATGACCTCGCCCACTCAGATAGACGGTTTTGAATGCCATCACCTTCTCGCCTCCCAAGGGAGTTTAGGCCGACCCAAGGGGGGACTCCTATTAGCAATAAAGCTGGGCTTGGGCATTAATATTGTTGAAACTTTCACCATTTCCCCTGTGGGATTAGGTGCGATCCTAAAGCTTGAAAACTTTAACTATATACTAATCTGGAACATATATTGGTCACCAGGAATAAACATCTTTGAAACAACCTCAAAAATGGAAGAAATAATGGAGAAATACCTTTATATCTATCCAGGTATCCAAATTGTAATAATGGGGGACCTGAATACTAATCTATTGTTGGAGACAAACGAAATATTCACCTCCTTGAACCCTACACTCTTCCTCACAATGGGGGACCAAGGGGAAACTCAGGATCTTCATTTGAAAAATTCCATGTACAAAAAAGGAGATCGATTAGGTTGGTCAACATTATTCAAAAACTGGGGCCTGAAATCGGCTCACCTAATCCTGAACCCCGACGTCCCATATATAACTTGGACATCAGGGACCAGGTCTTCTCCTATTGACTATATGTATGTTTCCACTGCCGTTTTTAATTTGATTGAAAGCTTTGGACTAACTCCCTCCCCTAAAAGTGACCATAAGATGCTGGAATTGAATCTCAGCATCGGTATAAGAAATCCTGAACCCCTGGAGAGGCTTCAGAATTTGCTTATAAATAATGGAAGTAATAGGATTTGTTGGCATCCGGGAAATGTTTCTAAATGTAATAACCTCTTCTGTAAAGAACAAACAGATTCCACTTATGAGGAAAAAATGATGAGGTTCACACATGACCACTTTGGCCCATATATTAAAACCTTAATTGAGAAGTCCACAAAAAAGACGGGTAACCTTCCCTCCAAACAACATTTACATAAATATGATTCTGCTGTTTATTTAGCAAAAATTGCGCTGCGGCGCGCTCTAAGACAAGTACATCGTCTGAATATAGATGATGATATCAAACGAAGGGGGATTAAAGGTATCAAGCAAGTTTACAAGAACTGGTGCAAATCACATAAACATAAACTACTTCAAGAAGATAATGAGGAAATGCTGATTTAATTAAAAAATAATTCCACCAAGCATTTTTGGCAGCTCATAAACAAATCCTCTAGATCTTCTCAAACTCTCAATCTGAATCCAATTAACGAGCTTATATGGAAAAATCATTTCGAGAACTTATATGGTGGTACACAGGACGTGGGCTCTTTGAGAGGTAACTTCAAGACCACACCTTGGCCTAGTAACTTCTCAATTAATATGATAAGAGAGAGGATTATAAGATCTAGTTCCTCCCGCGCTGCAGGACCTAATGGGCTCTCAAACATTCTGTTCAAGGGAAACCCAGACATCTGGTCTAAATCACTTTTTCTACTCTTTGATGATATAAGCCGTACTAGATGTATTCCATCCTCATGGAATATGAGCTACATAATTCCGGTCTACAAAAAGGGAGATCGATCCATGCCATCTAATTACCGGCCAATAGCTCTCCTTGATTCAGACTCTAAAATCTACGCAAGTCTTCTTCTACAAAGAATAGAAACTTGGGCCACAACTGAAAAGATCTATTCTTTCGCACAATTTGGCTTTAGAAAGGGGATTGGAACATTGGCGGGCGGGTTGATAATTTCACTCCTGCAAGAATTGGGATGGCAAAAAGGGGCGAGTCCGGTTTATCTGGCAAGCATGGATTTATCTCTTGCGTTTGACCTGGTAAATAGATCAATCTTATGGAAGAAGTTGTCACATATGCAGATACCTCGTGAATTGCTAGCCATCTTGATTCACCTCCATTAAGGATCAACCATACAGATTAGGTTAAACAACGAAGGCCTCCTCTCAACACCTATTAAGACTTCAAATGGCCTCCGTCAAGGGTGCATCTTCGCCCCAACCTTGTACAATCTTTATACTTCTGACATAGGTCAGGCGCTATGTCCCGCTGCCTTTATACAACCATTGCTGGAAGGCAAGAAAATGTGCTGGTGCTCATATGCAGACGACTTTCTTTTATTCGATAGGTCCCCGATAGGACTTCAGCGCCTATTGACAGCATTTGGAAAATATATGGAAACGAACACCTTGGTAGTAAATCCTCTAAAATCGCTAATCCTGTGTTTAACAGGAAAAGGGAGACCACTTTTGAAAAACTGGAGCATGGGGTTGCACAAGTTACCCATCAGAAGCTCAATGATCTATTTGGGTTTTCTGGTTAACGCAAAAGTAAATAATCTATCGATCTCTACACACTTCCTAACTAAGGCCAAAGCATGTGCGACTCAACTGAGGGTGGTTGATTTAAAATTCGGAAATTTCTCTCTTAATCCCTGTCTGAGATTCTATAAGTGTAAAGCAACCCCCAAGATTTTGTATGGTAGTGAAATTCCATTCATAATGGGCAGACTTGACCTCCACAGACTTGAGACAGTTATTCTAAGGAAAATGATGGTTTGCCTGCCCAATTGTGTCCCTTTACACGCAATTAGGTATGAATTAGGACTACAGTCATTTAAGAGTATAGTGCAATGGAAATGTATATCTCTGTTTCGCCAACTCTTAATCCAAACTCAAAATAATTTGTACTACGAGTTGTCTGGTAAATTGAAACAAGGAAATCCGAAATCTGTTTTCTTGACCAAACTTATGAACAAACCCAAGAAAAGTGAAACAACTCTTACAAAATGCAGATTGGGCGACAACTATTAGCGAACTCTCCTCATATAGATTGTATGCACACATGATATCATACTACAAATATTTAGGAAACATGGAACTCTACCTATACATTTTTCCTAATAGAGGTTACCGTAACATCTATATGAGATTTAGATTTAATGTTCTACTCACGGGGGAAATTATTTCCGCAAGGACTAAAGGGCCTGATGTATTATTTTTGTGCAGGTACTGTAATTCTCAAGATGTAAAAGAAACCCTAAGACATCTGCTATTGGATTGTCCTAAATTGGTAGAAAAAAGACTACTCTATTTTGCAAACTTCGTATCAGATGTAACAAAAGTCATTCCAAATCAAGTATGGAAACACATGTTGTTTGACAAGAAAATTTCCCTGCAGTTAGCAATTGTAAGGTTTTTGAAATCAGAATGTGGTTTATCATGAAGAATGTAAAATACTTCACGGAAATTTCATTTCATTTCATAGTTGTGTAATGGAATTGTATTTTGTTTCAAAATGGAGTTAAGTATGTCTTTTTCTTTTTAAATTTGTATCTGTTGTTTTATCTTCTTTTTAACTATTCTATTCATTTTAAACTGTGTTTTGTAAAGGTTTTGTTTAAAAAACCAAATACAAATAAAGATTTATTATTATCAAGGTTAGTGTCATGTGCCACGGTAGACGCTGGTCCTGCCTCGATAAGTGCTGTCTGCGCCCACGCCTCACAGGCCACTCCAAGATTGCACTTCCAAGATGTCTCAAACGTTGCGCGATGTAATTCATGATGGCGCAGGCCATTGCCGGTGTCGGTCACCGGCATATAACTGGAAAGTCACTTGGGTTCGGCTCGTCTAAAGGCTCCAATGCAGTCTACTATTCCTGCTGGCCTGTCGTTCCAGGTTTCCTCTGTTGTTCCTTTTTGTTGCCTCCCGGTGTTCGAGGATCCTTGCTCAAACACCGGGCATGCCTCATGCCTTCTCCCTGCCTTTCTTGTGTTGTTCGTTCCCTGCATCTTAGCTGGTTGCCAGCTTCCTAGCCTTGGACTTCTCCTGCTGCCTGCTACACTCGTCCAGGAGTGCCTCAGCTGCTACAGCACTGTCATCTTGCTGATCCATCTGCCAAAGGTTTTCTTCCCACCAAGGGTTTTTCCTTAGCTATAGCTCTGGTGGTCATTTGTTCTCCAGTTGCACCTTCTTGGAACATAGTGGTTTCCGGAAGAGATAGACCTTTCCTCGTCAAGCAACGCAATAATTCCAAGCAGGTATGTCCAATCCTTGACATTTAGTGTTTGTGGTACACCAGAGGGTGGCACAAAAATGTCGCTCAACCACAGATACTATATTATATTTTGCTGTATCCTCATTAAACTGCAACTTTATTTATAATGCAAGTGAACTTGTTCTTATTGAAAATACGTAATAAATAAATGAAACTTAAAAAGTTTAATATGAAGCTTCCACTACATTATTGATTGGCCCTAAAGAGGGTTTGGTATCAAACTGAAAAAAAGCACAGGACGCTGAGAGGAAAAGTCAATTTGGAAAGAATGGTCTTTAACTTTTAAATGTTTGTAGTTGTAAACTCTGTCAGCATTACTGATGTTGTCGGACGACTCCAAATGGAGTGTTGTATTTGGTTTTTGTCATTGAAGATTTTTGTTTGGATTTTATAAATATTAGTGTTTGTTCAGCATTGTTTTGTGCTATATTTATTTCGAAAAGTTAGACTTTTCATTAGATTTATAAACTTCACAAGAGTGTCATTATAATTTGTGAAATAAGTCCTATATGAATAACTTTTTGGAAATTACCTGATTGTCAATTTGATTGAAAAATATGTTTCTGAATAATAAAATTGGAACAACAATATCTTCCATAAAATACCAAGATCGATTATAAATCATTTTCACAGGTAAACTTCAGGCTAATATGAGATGTACAGTTGTTTATGGTATGCCGCCTTTTGGACTATCTGGTAAAGTGTAATTTTGGCCCTGGTAGATGCTGCGGTTTGACAATAGTTTAGGTTGCCCTCATTTATTGGCACAGAAATTCCTTGCACTTCTAGTCAGTAAAATCTAAACAAGCAACACTAATATAGACTGTCTATGATAGAAGGAGAGTCCCTCTCAGTAACTTGCACAAAATTTAACCTCCTGTGAAAGTCTTTCAAGAAGGAAGAATTGGAGAGATTGTGATTTACATTCTTTAATCTGCCATCCAGGCTTCTTTAGAGAACCCTAGGCATCTACTTATTGGGAAACAATTAAGCTAGCCCTTCCCTCTTGAATCTGGGCTCACCCGTAATAATGGCTCCAGGCGACTCCCAGTAAAGCTCTCCTTTGTATACAGGACCTCGATTAGACTGTGGGAATTATGATTTTTGATTGGGTTACAACAAATTCATAACAAAGAATCTATACAGTCAATGGTGATGGAAATATTTGACATTTCATTAAGCATTTATTCACCATCTACATGTTACCAATAAAAGCAGGAAGATATGCATTACAGCTCTAAGATTGTAGTAAAGTGAAAGCACTGAATGGAACAAGTGAGATAACCACGCTCTGTCGGCCTCTTACAGTCCTGTCTGTTTCCTTTTGATTATCAATTCCCTTTCTACTAGAGATTACAGGGCACATTTCTACCTGCCATATGCATTCCTTTATCAGCTGTCATTGCCTCTCCTGAATAACATTTCCATATTTGCCCATGGTCTGTAAAAAGTCACCTTCCCTATATTGCATCCTATATATCAGCCTCTCATACGCAGCCATCTTGGTAAATTCTTCTTCCCAACTTTTGACCTGTGACTTACATGGTGTGCCCCATTGTCTCAGTAGAACCTGCTACGCCACTAGCAGCGCCGTGTTTAACCACCATCGCTCTTGGGCGTTGAGACCAGTAGTGCCTGTCATATAATGAAGTATACACAGTCTCGGCCCAACTGGTATCAACCGGCATAACAGGTGTTGTGTCTTGTCATGTATTTTCGCCCAATATGATTTCAGTTTCTCAGACTACCATAATATCTGCAGGATGTCACTATCCATATTCTGGCACCTCTAGCATGTGGCCTGCTGCCTCAGTCCAGCTGTTCGTAGCCTCCTCGGGGTCCAATACCACCCTTGTAGGATTTTGAAGTGCGTGAACTGAAGTCCTGCCGCTCGAGCCTGTATCATAATTCTCCAAGATACTGTTTATGAACCCCTCTTCCAGCAGCTCCTCACGCATGATCTTTTGCCACCTTTCCACAAACTCTTGTCTGGTGCTTCCTTCGCAGGGAGAGTCTCTTACTGTGGCATATATTATGCTAACTAATGTCAGTTTGTTTCCCCTATCTCTTATAGCTTTAGCTACCAGAAAGTTACGCATAAGTTTGTCATGTTCCCTATTGGTCGCATGCACACTATGTGTCAGCTGCCTTTATGTCCAGATTTTGGATGGCTCTAGGGCGAACCAGGCTTGCAGGTTGTCGGAGCTATATGGCTTATCTCCCCCCATTATATCCGTAATTTGCCATACGCCTCGGACTACTGTGAGAAACCTGAGGGTATTCTCACTCCTAAGACCCCTGGATCCTCATTTTAGGAGGCCAGGGAAAGGCCATCACTCTTGGATCCCAACTCTGGGGGTGGAGAAGCGAGGGAGGATCACCTGGGTGGAGAGTCCCTGGGTACTGGGAGTGGGGTACCCTTAGGAGAGACATGGTATCCCCATTATCCTGTTGAGAATCAACCAAACCTTTCCCCAAACTTTATGGGTTATTGTAAGTCAGCTCCCCTCATTTTCCCTCACGTAACACTTGACAATACTGAGACGAGGAAGTGGAAGCTCAGAGCAATGAACACTATGCTATTTTGCCACTTTAGTACTGGGACGAATAAGATGCCTGCAAAGTGTTGTGAAGGTCAGGCATGTCCCCTTAATCATGGTCAGGCAAGCTGGATTAGAAAAGCACACCTGCAACCTGTTAAAAGGTTGCAGGTGTATAAAATGAGAGGGAGAAAGCAACACAGGGGGAAGCAGCAGGGAGGCCAGTGTGACCAGCAGGGAACCTTGTGTTGGGAGAGACGAGCCGCTGGAAGAAACTGCTGGGAGTTGGTCCGCTATGTGCAGCAAGCCGAGACGCTGGGGGCTGCAGAGAGAGATAGGCTCCTGAAGCGTGGCATGGGAGCTGGGGCTCCGTGGAGCAAACTGAATGCAGAGAAGGGAGCCATATGGAGAGGCCGTCCCTTTTCCTTTGATCAAAAGTGCTTGTTCCCCTGTGTCAATGAGCCATCACAGGAGTGTCTACGGGGCAGGAGTTGGACCCCTGACAGAAGAAGCAGAAATACGTGTGCTCTGCGGGGCAATGGAAGCTAGTAATGAGACCGATGAGTTTCGAGCAGATATGAAACCCGGTATGACTTGGTGAGCAAGTGCCTGAACATTTCCATTGTTGAAGTATACTTTGTATCAGAGTGGTCGTGTGTCTCAGGAAGAACATTTTCGAAAGTCTCAGAGTGCTGAACATTCTAATTGAAGTAAAATAAATTAATATTTAACACCGGGCTGAATAGAAATTGAATTTTAAGTACAACTAATGCCCATTGAATATCGAACTGAATAAAAACTTTACGGTTAAGGAAAGTCACTACATTCCGAAAGGAATGGAATTTTAAAATGAAACGAAAGGAAAATTAAATACTGAATTGAATGAAAGCTTCAAACAGCATGAATACATATTGTGAGCAGAATTAAAAGAAACCCTGCAGTTAAATATATATTGTAAAGAAAGGAAATAAAGCTTTTATGAGCCAAGAAAATAAAGAGAACAACCAAGATGTCCACATGAAAACCGTTTATGGAAAAGGGCGCCAGTGTGACAGAAAATCATAAGACGGCAGAGACATTGTAAAGGTGAAGTTAACGTCTTGGGGAAGGGAACCCTCAGACTTGAGGAACTGCACTTGCCTTGAGGACCTCAAGAACCTTTTGTGTTTGAACTGTGTTACTTGGAGAGCCTCAAGACCCTTTTCTGTTTGTTTGGAACTTGGGGTAAGGGGAACACAGAGGATTGTTTAAAACTGTATCAACTTGAACCTAATAAAGGTAATTTATAGACTTTTTTGTGGAACTGTTTTACACTTGGGGAAGGGAGCTGAAAGAAAGCTGCAAGCTAGAAGAAGATCAGAACTTGTTTTTGAACATTGGCTTTTTAGTTACTGACATCCCTATATAATGTATAGATCTAGTTGTGAGGGCAAGTATAGGTTTTGGACCCAGACAGATTTTATGTTGAACTCTTTGACTCACACTTTCCTTAGTTTCATTTAGGCAGGGAAATCCCACTTCAGCATAGGGCAAATTAGGCCTTTTTCTATCCTGACATTTAAGTTAATAAAGTGTTTAATTTTGAACTTTGAATCTGCCCACTGCCCCCACAAAACACTAGTCCCTCCTACAAATATGGCTTTATTGTTCCATATAGACGCCTCCATATGCCAGTGACTATCCACCCCTATGAGAATATGGGCACGCTCCCAGCCACTTATAGTGGTTCCCAATATAGGATTCCTTTTACATACTAGACCTCCATTATATACCAGTGCGGTCCCTTCTTTCTGCCCTATTATCTGTTCCACCTGGGCCCATGCTGGTGCTTCTTGAGGCTCTGTGAAAAAACTGTACATTCGATAGTTGGTAGATTCAAGCCTGCCACCACCATGGCTGGGTGCATACAGTTTGTCTAGTTTCAGCCGTGGTCTATGACTTCCCCAGATAAAATCTTGAATTCTCATCAGAGTTGCCGGTATTCGTAGAGGTAGCATGCTGAAGGTGTAGTTTAGCCAAGCAAAAACTTTCATCTTCACAATCTGCACCCGCCCCCATAGCAATAAATTCAGGGCAGTCCACATGGACATCTCTAAACTGATCGTATCCCACCCGTGCACTACATTGTCTCTGACCATGTCCGCGCCATGGATGAGGTAGATCCCAAGGTATTTCAAGCCTCTCCTTACCCATCTAAACTTCACCTCCCTGATGCATTGATTGGTCGTGTTGCAGTTGAATGGCATCACCTCGCACTTATCCCAATTAATCTTGTACCCTGAGAAGGTGGAGAAAGCCTGTACTACTCTAATGAGTTCCTGTATGGAGGTACTGGGATTGGACAGAGTTAGCATAATATCATCTGCATACAGTAGGGTGTTCAATTCGCCTGTCGGCATTGGTACCCCTGTAATACTTGTATTATTCCGTATGGCTATGGCAAGGGGTTCCAATGCTAGAATGAATAACAGTTGTGAGAGTGGGCACTTCTGCCTGATCCCTCTACTGATCAGAAACCGCCATGATATATATCCACCTGCATTTACTCTTGCAGAGTGCTGTGAGTATAGGAGCTGTCCTTTTTTAGATATAATAATCTACCAGTCCATACTTTTGTAGCAATCGGAAAAGATACCCCCATTTGACTCTATTGAATGCTTTCTATGCATCCAAAGAGAGAGCGACACTAGGGTCTCTCTTACCTTTCTCCTGCCAGATTGCGTGCATTAACATCCTCATGTTATCAATCGCTGAGCGCCCTGGAATGTAGCCCACTTGATCTATGCATACCAGTTTCACGATTACCTTCCTAAGTCTTGCCGCCAATATTTTTGCCAGATGTTACATGTCTACATTTTTCAAAGATATTGGACTAGAGCTTCCACACTTCGTGGGGTTTCGCCCCGGCTTGGGGATTGGGGATTACTATTATAAGCCTCTGTTGAACTCTGGCCTTAGTGCGCTCTCTGCGGACGCCACAATGAAGAATAGTGCTAGCGCCTCTACCACTTTATTTCCTCCTTCCTTATAGAATTCTATGGGGAGTCCATCTTCCCCTGGGGACTTCTTTGCGCTCATACCTTGGATGGCTTCCTTAACATCTTCTATTGTAATAGGATATTCTAGCAGTCTTCTGTCTTCTTTGTCTAGCTAGGAAGAATGATGTTGCCCATGAAACTGTCCTCTACCTTCTAAACCGGAGGCGGCTCTCCCATACACAGGCCTTCATAAAACCTGCTAAATTCCTCGCCTATTTCATTCAGGTCTGTAATAATCCTACCTGACTCATCATTTCTAATTAGGGCAATACCTTTCTGTTCTTCCCTGTTTTAGTTGTGCAGCTAGAATGCAGCTCGCCTTTTCACCTTGCTCATAATGCACCACCTTGATGTGGAATAAAGCATATTCTGCCTTATTTCAGGAAGAGCATATTTCATTCAAATTTTGGCCACCTGCCTGAACAGATTGTCCTTTGTCGAGCACTTATTATATTCCTGCATTAAGGGCACAATCTCCCTCTCCAACTCTGTATGACGTTCTACATCTTCTCACTTTTTCTGGCACTCCTTTGTATTATCCCTCTTATGTAGGCCTTCCCTGCTGGCCAGAGGCTACTTTTCGTGGGTACCGGACCCTCCTTCATAAGAAAATATTCCTTTCTATCATATAATAGCTGCCTTTTATCTTCCGGATGCTTGATTAAACCAACATTCGTACGTCACCTCTGTGTACTCGGCTTTCTCAGTGACGTACATAAGTTCACCCGCACTGCACAGTGATCCAAAACTCCTCCCGGCAGAACTTCACAGGACTGCATGAGCATAAGCAGCTGGCCAGTCACTAAAAAATAATCCATTTGCGACTGTGTGCCATGCACACATGAGGTGAAAGTATATTCTCTGCCCGTCTCCATGGGTCACGTAGGCCATGGTCCTCCATTATTTGTTTCAGTCTCCCTGTCTTTTTTGTTACCATCCAAAGGCCTATCTGACTTGTCAATAAAGGGATCTAGCGGCAAGTTCCAATCTCCTCCTAGTATGACTTGGCATCTACCTACTTCTACTACCCACTGGCGCAGGTCCAAGAAGAAAGCTTGCATATCTGCTGTGAGAGCATAGACCGAGCCTGTAGCTAACTTTCTCTAACCTACATGTATCTTAGATACCTTCTGCGTCCGACCACGTCTTACAGACCCTTATCAGTAGTAGCTTGTGAATGAGGATCGCCACTCCACACTTTTCCCTTTTTCTAGGCTACTGTGTAAAACCTTCCCCACTCTGTCTGTATGCAACTTGTCAGTCTCCTGTTTAGTAAGATGTGTCTCTTGGAGCAATGAAATGTCAAAACGTTTTGACGCAAGATACTGCAGGAATTTCTTGCGCTTAATATAATGGCTCAGGCCATTAACATTCAATGATATCACTCTGAGGTCGTCCTGGAGTGCATTGGCAAGTGCCATGTAATAGCGCTGGTTTGACCGCTTCCAGCATATTTACGGGACAATCTACCATATCCTTCTCTCTCTCCCTCATGACATTTCTTCCCTTGGTTACAGTGTATTTCCCCTTTGTAAAAACAAAAACCTTAGAACTCCTGAACTGGAAAAACAACCAATATAATGAACCACATCCCTCCCCAAGAGGATCCAGGTTTCAAAGTCTCTTCCAAGCTCTCTCAACTTATTCCGCCTTTCTCTCAGATCTCTCAACTCAGTTGGACCAGTCAGAATCTTACCTCCGTACCTCTTCGCTTCTTTAACGGAGAGCAGCCTGCCCTCTTCCCAGCGCTCTGCCCCTCTTATTCCCCCCCACTGCATCCGCCCATCCCCTTTTACGTTTGTCATGGAATAATGCACTTGGTCGTGGGCGACTATATTCCTCTTCAGACATTCTTCAGCTAACCCATTCTTCTTTCACAACTCTATATAGTTTAATTCTGTGCTGTGTTAACTACCTTCAGGCAGGCTGGTGCCCATTCTCAGAAAGTCTATGGCCTATGACGGGCTCAGCCTACCTTATTCAGCTCATCCCAAACTTACTCCAGTCTCTTAATACAATTCAAATGTTTCACTCTTCACTCTTTAGACTTTAGTGGTTATCTGGATCTCCCTATGTCTATCCAGACTAGCATTTTCCTTCACCTGTTGCTTGTCAACAACAAGTTTGCACCTGGCTGGATGACTCTTGTCTAGCGTGCTTTCCCTCCTTCATTCTTGTTTCACCTCTTGGTGACTTTCTTCCGACCATATCTGGTTTTTCTTTTCTGCTTCGAGTTGTCCATTGCCAGCCCCTCCAGATCTTGTAGAAATTCACACAACTCTGATGGGTCTCTATAATCTCTCGTCTTTCGGTCCATCATCACTAGCATTCTTGCTGGGTCCAATAAGCCATAGCTCAAATCTCATTTCTTCAGGAGCAGTCTGAGATTGAGCAATCTTTTCCTTGTTTCAAGATTGTCCTTCGAGAAATCTGGTGACATGTATATCTTGTGGCCTTTCCATATTATCGGGTTCCTTTTCTTGGTGATTCATAGGATATTCTACACCTGCTGATACCTCAGGAAACAGGCGATCATTGGCGTTGGCGCTTGGGGATTGCTTCCATTCTTTCCCCTCACTCTGTGCACTCGCTGTATTGCTAGGCGCTCCTGGAATTCCATTTTCAGGGTTGCTGGGATCCATTTCTCCAAAAAAGCAGCTGAATCTGATTCAATCTTTTCTGGGAAGCCGAAAAAACGAATGTTGCCTCTTCCGCTTGTGTCTTCTAATTCATTGTTGGCCATCCTCAACTCTTGCACTTGCGCCTGCAGAGAAAAGACCTTGTTTTTTTATCTCCTCGACCATGCCAACCCTTGTCTCCACTTATCCTGACTGTAACTTTTCGCATCTCTGCCTTTATGGCTGGGATTTCTCCATGGGTGTCCCTCATTCTGATGTCCATGCTCGGTACTGTGTCATTAAGTTTAGCAAATTGATGCAAAATAAGGTCTAACTTGGACATCTCCAACATCTGGCTGTTTTCTTCTGGAAGCTGAATGCTCATTTTATCTGTTGCAGGGGATACAATTAGTTGGCATTATTGCAGTGTTCCTTTTCTTTTAAATCCCTCTTATTAGGTGTCCAATATCTTCCAAACTGACAGATGTGTAGCCTCCTTCAGGGGAGAATTGAAATACATGCCCTTAAGTTTCCCCATCTCTTAACAACAGGAAAGCATAACCTTTAGTTTAATAATGTCCGCCTCTCCCTTGATAATATTATGCTCACCTCAGCTCTTGTACTGCAGCACATTGCCTGCCGCTAGTCCATTTTCTATCTCTGTGACCTTTTTTTCCACGTTGCTGGCAGCCACTGCCTCACCACTTGTGCCCTCGCTCTCAGTGTGCTCTGTGCTTCTCATCTCCAGGTCTGCTCCTATCTCTCTAGGCGTGCCTGACCCAGACCCTCCCTCCCAAGCACCGTCCGTGCAGCACCACTGACTGCTCTCTCCCTAGAGACTGCAGAGCCCCCCACCTTCACTTCGGCTGTGCCGGCAGTCTCCCACCGCTATGCCAGTGCTCTTACCGGCACACAGCTCCTTCACTTCTGCCAAGACTGCTGTTTGCCTGGCGTCTCAGCGTAGGTAGAGGCTTTGCGCCCTCTCAACGCCATTTTGCCGACCGCCTCGCCAGCCGGCCAGTTTCAAAAGGCTCTTGAATGTAATTTACCAGTCATTCATACTCCCTCAAAATAACATCATCAGATGCTCCTTCCTTTCCACTGCATGTACTTGTTACAGGTAATTCGCATGGCATATTGCTTGCACCCAAACTAGTGGTAAGGCGTTAAGGGGTGCAAGATGGTCAAGACTAAGCAACCATGTTTGTCGGCTGCTGAGCACGACCCCTTGAATAGTCTCTTGAGTTTGGGTTGA
This sequence comes from Ambystoma mexicanum, assembly GCF_040938575.1. Lineage (NCBI taxonomy): Eukaryota > Metazoa > Chordata > Amphibia > Caudata > Ambystomatidae > Ambystoma > Ambystoma mexicanum. The sequence goes on along the minus strand of NC_090923.1, from coordinate 1,118,355,666 downwards.
CCCTGGTCCACCCTGTCCAGGACTGATGGAACAAGGCCTCATAAAAAGTATGGCAGTGCAGTAATTCAGTTACTGCTGCATAACGTGTATTACAATTTCAGCCGGGAAGTGGAGGTTTTACCTCCAGCAAAAAGCAGAAGGTAAATCCGCCGGTTTACCACAGAAAATCAGCAAAATCTTTTCAAAATCCAAATAAAACTCCAATAAATGAGGGTTAACACTGGCTACCATCACTTGTAATCCGGCTGTAAATCCACCAGACCAAGTGGCAGTAACAGTAAATCAGTTTGGTGGCATTTCAGCAGATTTACATCTGAAATACCACCAAACCTTTAATGAGGCCCATAAACTGCCAAGACCTAGGATTTCTACTTTGGCAAACAAGAATAGCTCTCTCACTCCTACCACTGATCCTAATAACTATGCAAGAAGAACAAGTTACTTAACCCTGGTAACGTTATTTCGACTGGATGTTCCTCCCATGTATTCCTCATCTTTTGACACACGTTGTCCAGCTTCAACTGCTTTGGAAAAGAAAATTGTGTCACCAGTGGAATTTTGAAGTAGGAACATTCCTCTGACGAGCGCTTAAAGATGGATAGCACCGCCAGCTAGCCTTTAATAGTACCAATCTGGAGCCCCAAATTGGCTAAAGATAGCAGAAAAGATAAAACACCCAGGCCCTCATTACGACCCTGGCGGAAATCGAAAAACGATGGCGGAAATGCAATACCGCCATCGAATAGCGCTCGGTGCGACTATGACCCGTCACCGCAAAGTACGAAGCCATTAGCGACACCGTAGTGAACGCCAACGCTAACTGCACCAAGCACGCGCGCGCGCGCCATGCCAAACCGCAAACACCACCATGGTGCAACGGTACGCCAATTCCGACCCTAGCGGACATGTACCTAACGCCATCAGGCATGGCGGAATGTACCATTCCGCCATGGCGAGAAGTACGGCATCGCGAATCAACCGTAAACGGCCCCACTGAGTGCCTGTACACCGCTCCCTGCCCACAAAGTACAACTCCCCGTAGGTGCAATGAAGCCACAATGCAACCATTGAAATGTACAAGTCACCCATGCATGCCAACGAACAAAAGAAACACAACAGGGGCCAATGGGAGCTGCAGGGCACAGATGGCACGAATACAGAAGCCATCCCAATGGACATGACCACAGTCCCCCACCAAGAAACGCACGCAAACACAGGCACCTGTGACCAGCAATATTCCGAAAACCACATCATTCAACCAGTCCACCTGGCTGACCGGCATCTGTTACACAAAACCCAATCCCCCGCCCCTGAGCATGACAACATTCAAACTGGCATATTGGCAGCCCCCATCCCTGACCTCACTGGGCTTCGTAGGCAAACGCGCACAGCACAGTACCACGCAACTAAACCCCGAAGCTGGAACCCAATGCAGATCTCCTCACAATACATCGCCCCCCAAATAGGCATATGCCACATCACTTGCAAAGAAAAACGCTACACGGGCCAAATCAGAATAGATATTTATGCACATCAAAATCACCAAGCACATACAGCCATCAGGCCATGAAATCCAAAACACCAATCACCATTGTGGGCTGCTTCCGCAAGAAATGACCAGCCACTACCTGTGTGTCGCCCTGTTCCCCCATGGTACACAGAGCCACATTCACGTCCGAAAAGGCAACATGGAAGCGCACAGAACCGCAGGGCCGTCCCAATGGGGAGGCACTAGTCCAGCTGAAAGGCCGAAATGTTGCTCCGAGCCACCAGTACTGCGTAAGGGCATGTGGCCCATTGGCGATCGTCCCATAAGATCGTAATGCTGCTCCACTGATTAACACGAAGCAGCAGGTGTCGGGAGTAAAATCCATCTGCAGGAGTGGCATACAGATGGCAGTGGCAAAAGGGGAGGAGATACCTGTCAACCAAAAGAAAAGAAAAAGAACAGAATGGCCATCAGAACTACATACCAACAACTCACTTCAATGATCACACGAAATCCACAGCCATATGCATGCCAGCCCACTCCAAAGGAACATCACCACCCCAAAACCACTTGCGACTCATAACCATCTATATCGAGGTGCAAACACCATCGCAAACGAGTGTCTGAGGGCGCCTCGAGACAGGGAGGGCTCAACAAGGCCAGATGGACGATGGTCCCACTATGGCAGCCCTGCATCACATAGCGTAGGGGAGGCGGATAGATCCCAAGAAGCCCTGTACATGGCAAACTCTGTATCAAATCACCTGCCCATGCATCCATCCATCATTCCCTCATCCCGGGATCAAAATGCCTGAATAATTACTCACATGACATTAGAAACATCCATTGAGTCTGTGCGTTATGCAGCCTGCTAAATCCACAGTGCCCCAGCCCGTAATTCCAGTGTTGTGAAGTAACATGTATTTGGGAACGGACGGCCTCATCGCCCACGTAGCTATTGCGCATCCCAAACTATTCATATCAATCATTGCTCCCTCGCCATGGGCCCTGTCTCAAGGACATAGAACAATAGAACGTTACATTTGCAGTCAGACCTGTGGGCATCTCCTCGCCGCTAGCTGGAAACCGAAAGCGCCGCCCTTCGAATTCCTCATTTGCAACATCACGTCGAAAAGGCATCTGTGGCCGTTTGAAATCACTAATTATCCCATCGAGTGCGGCTGTGTGTGAAAATGGCAACTGCCTTCACCCACGAATGGGACGCCCCGCCCGTCGTTGCAACTCGGTACAGTGATGCATGAGGGCCCACCGTTACTCGAGTACTACGTCCCACTGACCCCTCACAAGTCTGTTCGCGACTGCACAGATAGTATGTGAAACAATGGGACCACAGCAGAATGAACATATCAACCAATCTTACACGGCCATCGGGTACTAATACATGATTGCAATAGCAAGATACAATTCCCCGAATTGCAGCGTTGTGCGCGGGACGTGCTCGGCCAAAGGGGAGAGCAGTTTGCACAGGTGGAATCAATCACCACAGGTGGAGGCCATACAGCCTGAAAACACATAAATTGCACAGCCAGTCTCCTCCCACAACCACACCGAAATGCTACCGGCAGGACTCGCGATGTTGGCCCTGGGGGACCTGATAGCACTGCAAGTGCTCCGACTCCAAGAAGTAGACGAACACCAACTACAACCAGCCGCACGGAGGAGACGCAGGAGGAGGAGGAGGCCAAGGCAGGGCCAGCAAGGCCCACCAGCACAGCCACTACCACCACGCAGGCAGCCCGCAATTCAACGCCTCCGAGCACATCCGTTCAACCTCACTGATGAGCAGATCCACACCCTCTACCGTCTGGACCGGGACACCATAGCCGCCATTGTGGACATGACACAGGCTGACCTTGTCAGCATGATAGATAGCCCAACCGCCATCCCACCCCTACTGAAGGTGGTGTCTGTACTCCACTTCCTGGCCACAGGCACCTACCAGCACACAGTCGGACAGTTGCATGGCATTTCTCAGCCACTGTTCTCACGGACACTATTGCAAGTGCTCGATGCCCTCCTGAAGCACGCAGACGACTACATCTCTCTACCACGCTCGGAGCAGGAAATTACCAACACAAAAGTGGGATTCCATGCACTTGCCGGCATACCGGGTTGCATTGGTGCCATCGACTGCACCCATGTTGAATTGGTCGTCCCACATGCCATGGAGGCCCAGTACCGCAACCGAAAACAATTTCATTCCCTGAATGTACAGATGGTGTGTGACTCCAACAGGATCATTACACATTGTTGTGCCCGATTCCCTGGATCAACCCATGATTCTATGGTCTTGAGGAACTCTACAATACCACGCTACATGGAACGACACGCAGGGAACAGATCCTGGCTACTCGGTGAGTCTCATTACATGCATGATGATGTGGGGTATGTGAATTGTCAATGACCTGCCAGGAAGGGGGGGGGGGGGGGTGTGCGTACGTATCAATGGCATTCCACATCATACGTTTCTCGTCCACATACAGGTGATGCTGGATATCCACTGAAGAGATGGCTCCTCACACCAGTCCGGAACCCACGGGACCAGCATGAGGAGGACTACAACCATGCCCACTCACGTACCCGTGTAGTCATAGAACAGGCATTCGGCCTACTGAAGACCCGTTTCCGCTGCCTCAGCAGGTCTGGCGGGGCACTCCTGTACCGCCATGAGAAGGTTGCAAAGATGGTCATGGCATGTGTCATGCTCCACAACATGTGCGTACGTAGAAATGTGCCCATGCCCCCTGACGCAGAACTGCAAGCACCTGATGATGGTCATGATGAGGGTGGGGATGTGGCAGCACCTCATGGAGTCTGCGAGGCACCGGAGGGCCGTGACATTCGTCAGCATCTCATTGATGTATGCTTCTAGCACTCACGCCTGGTGGCTGATGCATGGACACGGGACTCGTGGCACTGCGTGTGTCTGGGACATGCACAATATGGACTGTACGCCTATGATGGCCTAGTACACAAAGATCAATGTCCACACTTCTCATTGGTTGATCGTGCACTTTTTATGGCATATGTGATATCATGTTGAACACCCTATCGACCCGCCACCCAAGTGAGCCCAACACACCCCCTCCACCCTCCTACCTCCCACCCGAACACCAGTGTCCAAAGATGCTCATTGTCAGTGGGCTGTCGCTATTGAATGCCCCCTCTGCGGGTATCAGGGGCACCCCTGCCTGTGGAGCGCAGGTTCCTTCCAGATCTACGTTGGGGGCTGCCCTGGACGGAACTTGCAACGGATGATGTGTCTGCCTGCTCACGTCCATGCATGTCCCTAAGGGTTTGCGAGAGCTCAGTGAGCACACGGCGCACTGCGGCAAGTTCGGCACATACGTCTTTGGACGTCGCATGCAGTTCCCCCCTCAGGCTCTCGGTGCTACTCTCCATTTGGACTCTCAGGCTCTCGGTGCTACTCTCAATTTGTGCCCTTAGCGTCTCTGTACCTCTCTCCATTTCTGCCCTAAGTGTCTCTGTTGATGTTTCTATGTCTGCCTTGGTGCCCCCACATTCATCGGCATGGCCCTTGAGGAGTGTGGCCATTTGCTGCTGTTGGACGATTAACTTGTCGAGGGACTGTTGCCTCTGCTGGGCCATGGCCATTTGCGGTGGTGTCACAGAGGGGCTGTTGTCCTCATGTTGCCTTGCCACAGGGCTTGTGGGGGATGGCCAGTCGTCGTCTTGTGGCTGCACCTGCGTGGTATCCTCATGTTGTACGGGAGGGGACAGACAGGGGGATTGGGACAGGTCATGGATGGATCTGACCTCGACATCCCCGTCTTCTGTGTCCGAGCATGCTGCCATCAATGGGGTGTCACCTATGGTGCTGCTGCCACCAGAGGCAGTGCCTTCTGTGGCATCCATTGGGGGGACCTGTGGTGGTGGTGTTGTGGCCATGCTGGCTGCTGGGGTGCCTGTTGATGTTCCCTCCTCTGTGCTGCCACCTGATTTGTGCTGCTGCCGTGTCTTGATGCGTGCAGCTGAGGTGGAGGGTCTCTGGCCGTTGGTCTTGGCCCTCTTTGCAGGTGTGCTGGTAGGGGTGTCCTGTAGCTCGTCGTTTGGATCGGACCCTGTGGTGGAGTAAAGGAGGGCGAGGGTTATTGATGGGTCAGTGGGAATTGGAATGGCATTGTATCACATGCATTGGGGTGGTACCTGAGGGTGATTTGGGTCGGGGTCTTGGAGGTGCTTTGATTTGTGTGTGGAGTGAGGGTGCAGTTGTTTGGCAGCCTGCAGTTAGGGTGTGCCTGCTGCACGTGTAGTGCGTGTATTAGGGGTTTTTAATTATTTATGTATTTATTGTGGGTTTTGACGTGCGCTTTCAGGCCGATGTGTGTGGACGTTCTCCTGGACATGTGTTTCTGTTGCACTATGTGGACGCATGGTACTTCACATGGTTGGACTTTGTGGATTTGGCATTGTTTTATCTGGCCCACCTACCTGAATCTTCGGATGTCTGCACTCCTTTCTCCATCCCTCCGACTCCCTCTATGCTCTCCATTCCGATGGTGGAGGCACAGATTTCTTCCCAGGGGGTCAACTTGATGGGTGATTCAGGACCTCCCCCGGTGGCTGTGGCAATGTTGCGGTTGGCAGAGAGTATGCTGCGGACGCGTATCCGCAGGTCGTCCCATCGCTTGCGGCATTGCTGTGGGGTGCGGTCCCCACCGCACTTACCCGCTGTGCCACCAGAGCCCATATGGCCTTCTTGTTTGCAAGTGCCGTCCTGGTCATTTGCGTGGAGAAGACGACGGCTGCATTCTCCTGGAGGGTCTCTGTTAGCACGGTGAGTTCCTCACGGGAGAAGTGGACCTGCCGCTTGCGGTCGCACGCTTTCTTCGCTACTTTTCCCATTTTTCGTGGTTTCGCTAGGGTGGTTGACGGGTTGGGGTGTGTTTCAGGGTAGTGATTTTAGTGGTTGTGTGGTTTTGGTGTTTTTATAGGTGTACGCCGGGATGTTTCCCGTTCCGGGCCCATGTTTTAACTTCCGTTTCCGTATATTTCCGGGCACCGTACTTTCCGGTAGGCGCACACTGCGGTGACCGCTAAGAGGGGTGGCGGTATTGCACCTATGGCGCCGTACGGCGGCGGTGTGGGCCGTTTTGGGGTCATTTCCGCCATCGCGGACTTTGCACTTCCGCCGTGGCGTGGTGCTCGTGCCCGATGGGTCGGAATGGGCCGCACTTTGCTCCTTCGTACAATGGCGGAAACGCTATTTACGCTGTGGCGCTCCGGTCAGTCGCTTTCCGCCAGGGTCGTAATGAGGGCCCCAGTGTTTTACATAGAAAGGATCTACATTCTTTTCTCTGCACCAGTTGCATAATGTATTCCAACGGCAACGGTACAGATACTTACTTGCTGGCCGAAAGCAAAATCTCCATTACGTCATCCGGGAGGTCCCAATCCTTATATCACAGCCTCTCAGGAACCAAGCGTGAAGGTTGTGATTTGACCTCTGGATGGAACACCCGACCCTCCTCTCGCGAGAGAAGGTCCTCTCTTTGTGGGAGACGCATTGGAGGACAGATGGACATGTCCAGAAGGTCTGGGTACCACACCCTCCTGGCCCAATCCGGGGCAATTAGGATGATGTGTTTCCCAAACTTTCTCAACCTCTTGATCACATGAGGAATGACGGGGACTGGAGGAAACACGTACAGGAGTGGAAATTCCCAGTCCACTACGAACGCGTCTCCAAGAGCTCCTTTTGGAGGAAATTCTCTGGAGCAATACTGTTCGCACTTCCGGTTGACACTGGTCGTGAACAGATCCACGTGAGGGTTTCCCCAAAGGGCGAAGATCTCTTGAAGGACTTCCTGAGCTAGTTCCCACTTGTGGGAGACTGTGCTCTACCTGCTCAGAGCGTCTGCCGCTGTGTTCTCCTCTCAGGCTAGGTGAACTGCTGGTAGATTCCATCTTGTATTAACCATTACCAGAGCTGCATTGCCTCTCTGCACAGTGGTAGTGACTCTACACCTCCTCTCTTGATAAGGTAGTAAATGACCACTGTGTTGTCTGTTATTATCAGGACATTCTTTCTGGGTACAGAGTGCAGGAAAGGCTTTCAGCGCTAGTCTGATTGCCCTCAGCTCCAAAAGATTGATATGTAGTTTGGACTCTGATGGAGACCAACGACCGCTGACTGTCAGGTCGTTGGTGTGGGCACCCCACCCGTGAGAGAGGTGTCCGTCACTACTGTTATCTCCAGCCATGGTTGCCAAAAGGGTTCTCCCTTCAGAATATTGTCCTTGCAGGCCCACCACAGAAGATCCTGTGCGACCCTGCTTGGAACCTGAAGTAGGTCCAACATCTTTTCCGAGAACTGGGACCACTAAGTTCTTAGAGCCCACTGAAGGGATCTCATTCTCAGGCGGGCCTCTGGCACCAGAAAAATGCAGGATGCCATGAGGCCGAACAACCTCAAAACATCGAAGGCCGGAAGACTGTGGGCATTCTGAAACTCGGTAACCATCTGAAGAATGTCTTGAGCCCTCACCTCGGGTGGCAAGCTCTTTCCCAAGGAAGTATCCAGTACAGCTCTGATGAACTGGAGTTTTTGAGAAGGTGTCATATGGGACTTCTTGTAATTGAGGGAGAAGCCCAGTCTGTGGAGAGAGTGGCAGGTGACGTTGAGATGATCCCGGGCCTGTTTGTGGGAATGTGCACTGATCCCCCAATCGTCCAGGTAAGGGTAGACGTGATTCCCCCCCCCCCCTCTCCTGAGACTCGCTGCCATCATCGCCATCTGTTTGGTGAAAACCCTTGGGGCAAAGGTCAGCCCGAACGGCAGAACTTGAAATTGATAATGAGAACAGCCAACTGCGAACCTCAAGTATTTTCTGTGCTTGAGATGGATTGGCACATGAAAATAAGCATCCTGAAGGTCCAATGACACCAACCAATTCTGGAGTTGGAGGGCCCGAACAATCTGAGAAAGTGTGACCATCTAGAACTTGTCCTTGCTGAGGAACTTGTTCAAGTATCTCAGGTCCAAGATGGGTCTCAGTCCTCCGTCCTTCTTGGGTATTAGGAAATAAGGGAAATACCATCCCTTGCTCCTCTCCGCTTCAGGCACTGGCTCTATAGCACCATTCTCTAGCAGGGTTAAAATCTCCTGCACAAGGAGCGGATCCGGAATCCTCAAAGAGTGGTTCCCCGGTGGATTGTTCTGAGATTTCCTTATAAATGGAAGGCAGTAACCGTGGGCTACGGTTTCTAGAGCCAAGCATCCAAAGTAATGTTTTGCCATTCTTCTAGATGCTGAGACAGCCTGCCCCCCACTGGTGAACTGTGACTCAAGACCTCAGAGAGGTTTTGAGGTGGCTGACGCAGCAGCCGAGGGTAAGGAAGATGCTGCTTGAGCTGGCTTTGCACCCCTTCCTCGTCCACCACGAGGACATTTCCTTTGGCCCCTTTGCCTGGCCATTCCACTCGCCCTTCCAACTGAGGAGTAGTAGCGAAAAGAGGCTGAGGCTGCATAATAGAGGTGCATAAAGATTTGGCTGGCGGCTTTGAGGTCTGCAACTTCTCAAGACTCTCATCAGCCTTGTTGCCAAAAAGGTGAGACCCGTCAAAAGGCATGTTGAGGAGTCTAGAGTGCACTTCAGGTGCAAAAACCGACGTACGCAGCCACGCAAACCTGCACATAACGGTGCTGGTAGCCATGGCACTGCTGATGCGATCAGCAGAATCCAAACCTGACTGAAGAGACTCGCAGATGGCCGTCTCTAACTATGGCTAAGAAGCCGTCTCTTTCATGCCCTTCGGGAATGTGCTCTGCTTCAATGGAGATGCAGTCCCATAGAGTGAACGTAAACTTTGCGAGGGCACAAGAGGAGTTGGCAGATTTTAGTGCCATGTTCCCTGCAGAGAATACCTTCCTTGCCCATCCATCTAAGCATTTGCCGTCCCTAACAAGAGGGATGATAGGGCAGGCTGCTTTTTGTGATGTTGCAGTAGCTGCCTGCATCACCAGACTCTCCGGAGTGGGGTGTTTTGACAGGGAGTCCGGGTCACTACTGAAAGGGCGGTACTTCTTAGTCAAGTTTTTAATAACTGCCAGATTGGTCTCCGGTGTCTCCCAGTTCCCGGCCACCCTTTTCTGCAAGGCAATATGAAACGGTAAGATGGGATCTGACTGTGGACCTTTGTCTAGAATGCCAGTAAGGTTGTCCTGTTCATATGCTAAAGGAGGCCTACTCCAACCCATGTAATCCACTACCTTTGACATGAGTTGCCTGTAGGATGCATCCACGTGCTCCCCAGCCTCTGGTTTCCCAAACTCTAGTTCAGGTGAGGTATCCACCCCACTTGCAGTCTGCAGATTATCATAAAGGTCCCTCATCCTAGACTCTTCTGCAATGAAACTCTCTGGTACATTAGGCGTACCATATTGTAGGCCAAATGGAGCCTCTTCATCAGACTGCTCCTCTTCTTCATAAATGGAAGAAAGAGACTTAAAAAAGTATTTCCTAGGTAGTGGAACATAGGTTTTGTCAGGAATCGTGTTTTGACACAATTGGCTTCGACGCTGTAGTAGTTGTCAAGGTTTTCTTTATCTGCGCCATTGGTTTAAATGGGGCAATCAGCATCAATGGCACAGCTGGTAAAGATGGCGCAGCTGGCGTCGAAATATTTGGCAGGCGTGGAAGGCGGCGATGGCGTCAAAGGTCTCGATGGCGTCGACGACCTCGACTTATGTTTATGGCTCGAATGATCCTTCAATGTTACATCGGATCGAGGCCTCGAAGGCTTCCATTGACCCTCCCCATCTGGATCCCTGATCCCTGTTACTACCAGGCCTTTTCTCCAGCTGGTCCACCGGTCTTCAAGACTCTTCCCCCCTCCTCCACAGGCCGAGGTCCATCGTCCTGCTCCTCCATCCAGATCCCGTACTCAGCCTCCCCCACCACTTACTCTATCACCTCTCCTCTCTTTTTCCCTCTGCTATGCACTCTGCTATTTCCCCTTCGCTCCGCCCTCATCACCCCTCCCCTCTCCTCCTTCCTTCACCCCACCTTCCCCTTCCTCTCCTACTCACCCTCTCCTACCTCCTCATGTCCATTCCCTTCTCTAATCCCCTCCTCCACCCTACCCGTTCTTCACATTCCCTCTCTCTCCGCCCTAATCTTCTCTACCGCCCCTCGCTCCAACCCTCCAGTCTCATGAACATTGCTCTCTGGAACGCCAGATCCCTCTGCAATAAGACCGCAGCTGTTTTAGACATGTTCTTTCGTCTCAACCTTCATTTCCTATGTCTAACTAAAACCTGGATCCCTCTGCACAACACTACTGTCCCTGTTTCCCTGTCCACCTCTTCCTCCTCCTTTTCTCATATCTCGCGCCCTTCTGGCCGTGGTGGGGGAATTGGCCTCCTCTTCCATCCTAAATATCATCCCTCTTCCTCCCCTCCATCTCTTCCTTCTTTCCCTTCCTTCGAATTTCTTTACAAATCCTTTTCCTCTCCCCACCTCATCTCCTTTCTAATCATTTATCGTCCCCCTGGCCCTCTTTCTTCCTTCTATGATGACCTTGATCATCTCCTTTCTCTCATCTCTCCCTCTCCCTCTCCCTCTCCTCTTACTGTACTTGGCGACTTTAATCTTCACCTCCCTTCTCCCCCTCTCTCCTCTCCCCTTTCAGCCATCCTTGACTCCTACCTCCTTTCCCCTCTTTCTTCCTCTCCTACTCACTCCTCTGGCTCCACTCTTGACCTTATCTTCAACTCTTCCTACCCCTCTTCCACTGTCTCCACGCTTCCAATCTATCTCTCTGATCATGCTTTACTCTTCTACTCTCTTACTCCCCTTTCCAACCTTTCTTCTCCCAAGCCTTCCCCTTCCATCTTTTCACGACGCGACCTTCGCAACTTTGATCCCTCCCTTTTTCTTTACCAACTTTATTTAATTTTCAAGGCATCACAGACATGAATCCATTAGAAAAACTCTGTACAGCCCCTATCCGGGGATTCAGTGTAAATACATATGGCTGTGTTGCCCATGTAAATAGAGTAACGACCCCTGAACTCCCCCCCTCCCTCCTCCCCTTTTCTTTCCCAACCTATCCCAACCTAAAGGTAGAAGGTTCAACATTCCAGTTCGTAAGTGCAACAGAGTGAATCATTTATAGTCTAAAGTTCAGTTTCCGTGATTTAGAAACAGGGTTTTCAGATGATAGATATCGCTCGAAGCAGCCTTTGTTTAAAGAACATCTGCTCCTTGTCATCCATGAACTTGTGAAGTGGCAGCCAGGTGTTTAAGTATTTGGTATAGGAGCCTTGGGCCAGTGCCGTCACTTTCTCCATGGCCATCACCCCCCATAGTCTAACCCACCACATGGCTGTTATTGGGCCTTCTTTTGTCTTCCATGCCTGTGCAAGTGTTATTCTGGCCGCGCTCAACATGTGGGTTTTAAGGGTGGCTGTAGGCCCTGAGTTCGCGTAACTCCCCTCCACTTCTTCCCCCAGCAGAACCACCAATGGATCTTGAGGCAGTTCTACCCCAGTGACATCTTTGATATGGCTTAGTATCTTCTTCCAATAGCTCGCTGCCAATGGGCAGGACCACCACATGTGTATGAGGTCCCCGGACTGTCCGCAATTTCTCCAGCAGGCTGCGGGATATTCTGGGTTGATTGCATGCATGCGTGCAGGTGTCATGTACCATCGAAGGCAGAGTTTATATGCTGCCTCCTTTATGGAGGTGCATTTGGATCCTTTAGCTGCTCTATGCCAAATGCGACTCCTGGTCTCCTCGGAGATTGGTTTGCCCAGATCTGCCTCCAACTTTTGCATGTGATACCTCCCTTTTTCTCGACACTTGCTCTTCTTCTCTCCCCTCTCTCAATGATTTTTCTTAACTATAGGCTAATGATGCACTTTCTACTCTCTCCTCTTCTATCTCCTCCTCTCTTGGTCTACTTCACCCCCTTTTCTTCTTCCGACCAACCCGGAAGCCCTCTCAACCTTGGCTCTCTCCTCAACTTCTCTCCATGCGGCGTCTTCTCCGACGTCTTGAGAGACTCTGCCTCAAATCCCCTTCGCTCTCCAACCAAACCTCATATTTCTTACCACTCTCTTTATGGCTCTTGCCTCTCCTCTGCAAAACGCTCCTACTACTCCAACCTTCTCCAATCCCAAGCCTCCCACCCTCGTCGCATCTTCCAAACTCTCTATCGTCTTCTCTCTCCTCCCACCCCCGATGCCTCAACCTCTTCCTCCCTTTCTCCCTCTGACTTTGCAAACTTGTTCTCTTCCAAGATCCTCGCCCTTCGGCAAAAAAATAACTGCTCCTCTTACTCCCCCCTTCCCTCTTCTCCCTTCTCCCCCTCTAACTGCATGACTGACTTCTCCCCTGTCTCCCCTTCTGACGTTTCCATCCTCCTCTCCAAAGCCCACCCCTCTTCTGATCATACTGACCCTTTCCCTTCCCTCCTAATATCTAAGATCACCTTATTCCCTACTTAACTTCATTCTTCAACACCTGCCTTTCCTCTGCTATCTTCCCCTCTGCTTCTAAACATGCCACTATCATTCCCATTCTGAAGAAACCCTCTGCTGACCCCCTGCTCACCTCCAACTACCGTCCTATCTCACTTCTCCCATTCCTCTCTAAACTTCTCGAGCGCCTCGCCTACTCGCAACTCTCAACCTTTGTCACTAATCTCTCTCCTTCCTCCCTCTCAATCTGGCTTCCGTCCTAAACACTCTCCTGAAACTGTCCTCATTTACATCCTTAACTCTCTCCTCTCAGCTCGACACTCTAAGCAATCCTCTGTCCTTATTCTTCTAGACCTCTCTGCTGCCCTCAACACTGTCAATCACCCCCTTCTTCTCAATACTCTCTCTTCCTTTGGATTCAAAGGCTCTGTTCTTAACTGGCTTTCCTCTTACCTCTCCTTCCGCTCTTTTACTGTTTCCTGGGGAGGTCGCTCCTCTCCTACCCAGCCTTTGGAATACGGAGTACCCCAAGGCTCGGTACTTGGCCCTTTCCTTTTCTCACTCTATACCTCCCTCCTCGCCCCAGTTATCTCCTCATTTGGCATTTCTCACCATTTCTACGCCGATGATACTCAACTCTTCCTCTCGTTCTCTTCCTTCTCTTCCTTCTCTACTGACCTCCATCTTAAACTCTCCTCCTGCCTTACTGCTATAAAAAATTGGATGTCTTCTTGCTTCATTTCCCTTAACACTGATAAAACTGAAGTAGTTTTCTTCCCCTCCAACTCTCTTCCCCCTCCCTCTCCTCCTCCTTTCATTCGTTTACCCCCCATCTAATCTCCCCATCTCTGACCATGCTCGCAACCTTGGCATCCACTTTGACTCCTCTCTCACCTTTTCCCATCACATCTCTCTCACGTCTCGTGCCTGTCGCTTCCACCTCTTTAATATTCGTAAAGTCCAGCCCTCTCTCACTTTCCATGTTACTAAACTCTTAACCTCCTCACTTACCTTCTCTCGCCTCTTCTACTGCTCCTCCTTGCTCTTTGGACTTCCTACTTCTCATCTCGCCCCCCTTAAATCTATCTACCACTCTGCCGTCCGCACCCTCTGCCTCCTCTCCCCCCCGTGACTCCATCTCTGCTTCCCTTTCCTAACTTGGCTGGCTTCCCTTTCACTCCCATCTCAAAATCCCGTTTCCGCTCCTTCCATCTCCTAGCCCCCCTACACTGGAACTCCTTACCTCTCTCACTCTGCTCTATTTCCACCTTGTCCTCATTCCAAACTTCCCTCAAATCTCTCCTTCTCCATCCCCCACCTTGAATCCCCTCCCCCTTCCTGCTCCCCTCCCTCCTTGCCTTATCTCCTTGATCTCCCCCCCATTCTCTCCCTTCACCCCTTCCTTTCCTTTCCCCCTCTTCCTCCCCCCCTCTCCCTCTCAGTTCTACTGCACTATTCTTCTTCTCTCCTCCAGTTAATTGCTCTACTCATTGTTTTGTTGGCCTGATTCACAATTGTTAATTGCTTCTATTGTTACTGTTATAATGTTATTTCACATGTATCCTGTTGTTATAATGTGCAGCGCTTTGGTGTAAAGCACTATATAAACAAAAATAAATACAAATACAAATACGATGCAGATCGGGCCTTTGTCCCGTGCTCGAGGATCGCGCAAGACTTAGACCGAGACCTTTCCTTCCCGGCTTCTTTCGAAGGCGCAGTGGGAGCATGGCTTGATTTTTGCTTTTCGAACACATTAAGCATTTCAGCTTTGAAGGTCTCCCACTCGGGCGGAGTAGATTTCTGGTTGGACAAGCAACTCTTTCTGGGGAAGCGTTCGACCTACGGTGCCTTCTCTTCAACTTCTTCGAGGACGAAGAAGAGTGGTGTGAGCCACTCCTCGACCTGGACCTCTTGGCCTTCTTATTCCGAGGAGAATCGCCTCTCGACTCGTCAGTCGAAGGTTTCACGGATCGGGTAGGGGATTTAGGAATTTTGCCTACCTTCAGCTGCCCCTTCCGTTCCCTCAAGGCCTTTGCAGTCATAGACTGGGACTTGGAGCATTCAGAAGGGTTATGGTCCGCTCCGAGGCACCACAAACAGATTTGGTGCAGAACAGTCAGGGACATTTTTGATCCGCAATTCCGACACTTTTTAAAACCGGACTTCGGAGTCGTCAGTGTTGATGATGAAGACACTGCGATGTCAAAGTTTAACAAAAACGTCACAAGATGTGATGAAGCGTGCCGTATTTCTTTGAAGCTATCGCTGTTGTGGAAAAACGGAACTGAAGTCAACGGGCGCTGCGATAGCTATATATGCCTTTGATTACATCATCCTTGACGGAAGCCTTCAAGGGACATCGGGCCTCATTACGACCCCGGCGCTAAACCATGGTGCTATTAGCACCATGGTCCATGCCGGGGTCCGCCATGGTGAATGGCGGAATTACCGCCCCATTCCAAGGTTGGCGGGGCGGTAATTCCCCATTCACCATGGGCCCTTCCCCATTCCCATTTTTGCCCCATAGGGCTCAATGGGAATGGGGAAGGCGCTAAGTACGGTGCCGCAAATTGCTAAGTACTAATTGCAAATTGCGGCACCGTACTTAGCACCAAGGTCCCTTTGCGGGTCCCTACTTTAACGGCTGGTAAAACCAGCCGTTAAGGACGGGTCCCGCCATGGGACCTTGTAATTAGGCGCTAATAGGTTAACGGCGCCGCAGCCTTTTACGGCGCCGTTAACCCATTAGCGCCTGGGTCGTAATGAGGCCCATCGAGTCAATGCCATCGACGCACAGCGCCCTCTGCTGAGAAAGGTTTTTTCCGAAGCAGCTGAAGCTGGACAACATGTGACAAAAGATGAGGAATACGTGGGAAGACACAATCCTTTCGGAACAGTGATATTCCATGCACACACTAAAGATGTTTTGTCCGGAGCTCAGTCCTACTTGCTGAAGAAGACACAGATTAAAACTGAAGACCTGTTTGCAGATGTTGAAGAGCACAAGCCACCCTCTTTTCTTCCCCAGGAGTCAAATAATAGTTCTTCTTGGGTAAAGAAGGTTCTATATGTCCCTGCATTCCTCTATACTCTTGTGGGTAATGACTACCGGTTCAAATGTTCACCTGCACTGTGTGTGTATTGACCTGGTACCTTAAAACCCCTTTTTTTTGCACCATAACTCTAAGGATTGGTGCAACAGTCAATGCTCTATGTTAGAATTTAGAGAATGTTTCAACTAAGCCTGCAGAGCATTGCTAAGTGAGTTATTATGAGTATGGTGGTAAGGGTAACAAACTGTGGCATCTAAAACACCACCCTTTTTTGATGACCACATTGATTATGAGAAATGAGAAACTATGATAAATGTTTACAACAGAACCATTCCCAATAAACTGCAGTAGCCCAGTACATCTCAATTGATAAATTAGGCTATCTGGCAAAAGGTTATTCTTTTGTTCCTGTCAGGCTATAGCAAAATATTCCAATGCTTCTGTCACTCAAACCTAGAACTCCTGATTTGTATGTGTCTTTGTCTCTGGTTAAAAGTATCTTCCTGTAGTTTGTGAAACTACTTTTCTCTGCAGTGTCGTGCGTCATCTGAGAAATAAATGACTCCTCCAGTGTCTCATCCCAATATACCATATTGTCAGTGCCCTCCAGACCAGGTTATCAATCCCCATGTTGCACCTCCAGTATTGAAACTCATGGTGTCATATATCCTGGGTTGACATACATAGGTAAAAGGCGTCTCACTTACTCTCAGTTGGGGTCTCTAAATCAGACTCCACCTCCCAGTGCTGGTCGATCGTCTCTTCCATGCTATGCTTAACGGTAAGATGGGATCTGACTGTGGACCTTTGTCTAGAATGCCAGTAAGGTTGTCCTGTTCCTATGCTAAAGGAGGCCTACTCCAACCCATGTAATCCACTACCTTTGACATGAGTTGCCTGTAGAATGCATCCACGTGCTCCCCAGCCTCTGGTTTCCCAAACTCTAGTTCCGGTGAGGTATCCACCCCACTTGCAGTCTGCAGATTATCATAAAGGTCCCTCATCCTGGACTCTTCCGCAATGAAACTCTCTGGTACATTAGGCGTACCATATTGTAGGCCAAATGGAGCCTCTTCATCAGACTGCTCCTCTTCTTCATAAATGGAAGAAAGAGACTTAAAAAAGTATTTCCTAGGTAGTGGAACATAGGTTTTGTCAGGAATCGTGTTTTGACACAATTGGCTTTGACGCTGTAGTAGTTGTCAAGGTTTTCTTTATCTGCGCCATTGGTTTAAGTGGGGCAATCAGCATCAATGGCACAGCGGGTAAAGATGGCGCAGCTGGCGTCGAAATATTTGGCAGGCGTGGAAGGCGGCGATGGCGTCAAAGGTCTCGATGGCGTCGACGACCTCGACTTGTGTTTATGGCTCGAATGATCCTTCAATGTTACATCGGATCGAGGCCTCGAAGGCTGCCATTGACCCTCCCCATCTGGATCCCTGATCCCTGTTACTACCAGGCCTTTTCTCCAGCTGGTCCACCGGTCTTCAAGACTCTTCCCCCCCTCCTCCACAGGCCGAGGTCCATCGTCCTGCTCCTCCATCCAGATCCCATACTCAGCCTCCCCCACCACTTACTCTATCACCTCTCCTCTCTTTTTCCCTCTGCTATGCACTCTGCTATTTCCCCTTTGCTCTGCCCTCATCACCCCTCCCCTCTCCTCCTTCCTTCACCCCACCTTCCCCTTCCTCTCCTACTCACCCTCTCCTTCCTCCTCATGTCCATTCCCTTCTCTAATCCCCTCCTCCACCCTACCCGTTCTTCACATTCCCTCTCTCTCCGCCCTAATCTTCTCTACCGCCCCTCGCTCCAACCCTCCAGTCTCATGAACATTGCTCTCTGGAACGCCAGATCCCTCTGCAATAAGACGGCAGCTGTTTTAGACATGTTCTTTCGTCTCAACCTTCATTTCCTATGTCTAACTAAAACCTGGATCCCTCTGCACAACACTACTGTCCCTGTTTCCCTCTCCACCTCTTCCTCCTCCTTTTCTCATATCTCGCGCCCTTCTGGCCGTGGTGGGGGAATTGGCCTCCTCTTCCATCCTAAATATCATCCCTCTTCCTCCCCTCCATCTCTTCCTTCTTTCCCTTCCTTCGAATTTCTTTACAAATCCTTTTCCTCTCCCCACCTCATCTCCTTTCTAATCATTTATCGTCCCCCTGGCCCTCTTTCTTCCTTCTATGATGACCTTGATCATCTCCTTTCTCTCATCTCTCCCTCTCCCTCTCCCTCTCCCCTTACTGTACTTGGCGACTTTAATCTTCACCTCCCTTCTCCCCCTCTCTCCTCTCCCCTTTCAGCCATCCTTGACTCCTACCTCCTTTCCCCTCTTCCTTCCTCTCCTACTCACTCCTCTGGCTCCACTCTTGACCTTATCTTCAACTCTTCCTACCCCTCTTCCACTGTCTCCACGCTTCCAATCTATCTCTCCGATCATGCTTTACTCTTCTACTCTCTTACTCCCCTTTCCAACCCTTCTTCTCCCAAGCCTTCCCCTTCCATCTTTTCACGACGCGACCTTCGCAACTTTGATCCCTCCCTTTTTCTTTACCAACTTTATTTAATTTTCAAGGCATCACAGACATGAATCCATTAGAAAAACTCTGTACAGCCCCTATCCGGGGATTCAGTGTAAATACATATGGCTGTGTTGCCCATGTAAATAGAGTAACGACCCCTGAACTCCCCCCCTCCCTCCTCCCCTTTTCTTTCCCAACCTATCCCAACCTAAAGGTAGAAGGTTCAACATTCCAGTTCGTAAGTGCAACAGAGTGAATCATTTATAGTCTAAAGTTCAGTTTCCGTGATTTAGAAACAGGGTTTTCAGATGATAGATATCGCTCGAAGCAGCCTTTGTTTAAAGAACATCTGCTCCTTGTCATCCATGAACTTGTGAAGTGGCAGCCAGGTGTTTAAGTATTTGGTATAGGAGCCTTGGGCCAGTGCCGTCACTTTCTCCATGGCCATCACCCCCCATAGTCTAACCCACCACATGGCTGTTATTGGGCCTTCTTTTGTCTTCCATGCCTGTGCGAGTGTTATTGTGGCCGCGCTCAACATTTGGGTTATAAGGGTGGCTGTAGGCCCTGAGTTCGCGTAACTCCCCTCCACTTCTTCCCCCAGCAGAACCACCAATGGATCTTGAGGCAGTTCTACCCCGGTGACATCTTTGATATGGCTTAGTATCTTCTTGCAATAGCTCGCTGCCAATGGGCAGGACCACCACATGTGTATGAGGTCCCCGGACTGTCCGCAATTTCTCCAGCAGGCTGCGGGATATTCCGGGTTGATTGCATGCATGCGTGCAGGTGTCATGTACCATCGAAGGCAGAGTTTATATGCTGCCTCCTTTATGGAGGTGCATTTGGATCCTTTAGCTGCTCTATGCCAAATGCGACTCCCGGTCTCCTCAGAGATTGGTTTGCCCAGATCTGCCTCCAACTTTTGCATGTGATACCTCCCTTTTTCTCGACACTTGCTCTTCTTCTCTCCCCTCTCTCAATGATTTTTCTTAACTATCGGCTAATGATGCACTTTCTACTCTCTCCTCTTCTATCTCCTCCTCTCTTGGTCTACTTCACCCCCTTTTCTTCTTCCGACCAACCCGGAAGCCCTCTCAACCTTGGCTCTCTCCTCAACTTCTCTCCATGCGGCGTCTTCTCCAACGTCTTGAGAGACTCTGCCTCAAATCCCCTTCGCTTTCCAACCAAACCTCATATTTCTCTTACCACTCTCTTTATGGCTCTTGCCTCTCCTCTGCAAAACGCTCCTACTACTCCAACCTTCTCCAATCCCAAGCCTCCCATCCTCGTCGCATCTTCCAAACTCTCTCTCGTCTTCTCTCTCCTCCCACCCCCGATGCCTCAACCTCTTCCTCCCTTTCTCCCTCTGACTTTGCAAACTTGTTCTCTTCCAAGATCCTCGCCCTTCGGCAAAAAAAGAACTGCTCCTCTTACTCCCCCCTTCCCTCTTCTCCCTTCTCCCCCTCTAACTGCATGACTGACTTCTCCCCTGTCTCCCCTTCTGACGTTTCCATCCTCCTCTCCAAAGCCCACCCCTCTTCTGATCATACTGACCCTTTCCCTTCCCTCCTAATATCTAAGATCACCTTATTCCCTACTTAACTTCATTCTTCAACACCTGCCTTTCCTCTGCTATCTTCCCCTCTGCTTTTAAACATGCCACTATCATTCCCATTCTGAAGAAACCCTCTGCTGACCCCCTGCTCACCTCCAACTACCATCCTATCTCACTTCTCCCATTCCTCTCTAAACTTCTCGAGCGCCTCGCCTACTCGCAACTCTCAACCTTTGTCACTAATCTCTCTCCTTCCTCCCTCTCAATCTGGCTTCCGTCCTAAACACTCTCCTGAAACTGTCCTCATTTACATCCTTAACTCCCTCCTCTCAGCCCGACACTCTAAGCAATCCTCTGTCCTTATTCTTCTAGATCTCTCTGCTGCCTTCAACACTGTCAATCACCCCCTTCTTCTCAATACTCTCTCTTCCTTTGGATTCAAAGGCTATGTTCTTAACTGGCTTTCCTCTTACCTCTCCTTCCGCTCTTTTACTGTTTCCTGGGGAGGTCGCTCCTCTCCTACCCAGCCTTTGGAATACGGAGTACCCCAAGGCTCGGTACTTGGCCCTTTCCTTTTCTCACTCTATACCTCCCTCCTCGCCCCAGTTATCTCCTCATTTGGCATTTCTCACCATTTCTACGCCGATGATACTCAACTCTTCCTCTCGTTCTCTTCCTTCTCTTCCTTCTCTACTGACCTCCATCTTAAACTCTCCTCCTGCCTTACTGCTATAAAAAATTGGATGTCTTCTTGCTTCATTTCACTTAACACTGATAAAACTGAAGTAGTTTTCTTCCCCTCTAACTCTCTTCCCCCTCCCTCACCTCCTCCTTTCATTCATTTCCCCCCATCTAATCTCCCCATCTCTGACCATGCTCGCAACCTTGGCTCCACTTTGACTCCTCTCTCACCTTTTCCCATCACATCTCTCTCACGTCTCGTGCCTGTCGCCTCCACCTCTTTAATATTCGTAAAGTCCGGCCCTCTCTCACTTTCCATGTTACTAAACTCCTAACCTCCTCACTTACCTTCTCTCGCCTCTTCTACTGCTCCTCCTTGCTCTTTGGACTTCCTACTTCTCATCTCGCCCCCCTTAAATCTATCTACTACTCTGCCGTCCGCACCCTCTGCCTCCTCTCCCCCCCGTGACTCCATCTCTGCTTCCCTTTCCTAACTTGGCTGGCTTCCCTTTCACTCCCATCTCAAATTTCAATTTCTCTGCCTAGTCTTTAAATCTCTCCACAGACTTGCTCCCCCTTATCTCTCCTCTCGTTCTACACTCCCTCCCGCTCCCTTCACCCTGCCGACCACTTCCTTCTCACTGTTCCTCCCTCCCCTTGTGCCCAATCCCGTTTCCGCTCCTTCCATCTCCTAGCCCCCCTACACTGGAACTCCTTACCTCTCTCACTCTGCTCTATTTCCACCTTGTCCTCATTCCGAACTTCCCTCAAATCTCTCCTTCTCCATCCCCCACCTTGAATCCCCTCCCCCTTCCTGCTCCCCTCCCTCCTTGCCTTATCTCCTTGATCTTCTCCCCCCATTCTCTCCCTTCACCCCTTCCTTTCCTTTCCCCCTCTTCCTCCCCCCTCTCCCTCTCAGTTCTACTGCACTATTCTTCTTCTCTCCTCCAGTTAATTGCTCTACTCATTGTTTTGTTGGCCTGATTCACAATTGTTAATTGCTTCTATTGTTACTGTTATAATGTTATTTCACATGTATCCTGTTGTTATAATGTGCAGCGCTTTGGTGTAAAGCGCTATATAAACAAAAATAAAAACAAATACGATGCAGATCGGGCCTTTGTCCCGTGCTCGAGGATCGCGTGAGACTTAGACCGAGACCTTTCCTTCCCGGCTTCTTTCGAAGGCGCAGTGGGAGCATGGCTTGATTTTTGCTTTTCAAACACATTAAGCATTTCAGCTTTGAATGTCCCCCACTCGGGCGGAGTAGATTTCTGGTTGGACAAGCAACTCTTTCTGGGGAAGCGTTCGACCTACGGTGCCTTCTCTTCAACTTCTTCGAGGACGAAGAAGAGTGGTGTGAGCCACTCCTCGACCTGGACCTCTTGGCCTTCTTATTCCGAGGAGAATCGCCTCTCGACTCGTCAGTCGAAGGTTTCACGGATCGGGTAGGGGATTTAGGAAT
The DNA here is from genome assembly GCF_040938575.1 of Ambystoma mexicanum. Lineage (NCBI taxonomy): Eukaryota > Metazoa > Chordata > Amphibia > Caudata > Ambystomatidae > Ambystoma > Ambystoma mexicanum. The sequence continues at coordinate 1,118,333,425 of NC_090923.1, read as the reverse complement.
TTTGCCTACCTTCAGCTGCCCCTTCCGTTCCCTCAAGGCCTTTGCAGTCATAGACTGGGACTTGGAGCATTCAGAGGGGTTATGGTCCGCTCCGAGGCACCACAAACAGATTTGGTGCAGAACAGTCAGGGACATTTTTGATCCGCAATTCCGACACTTTTTAAAACCGGACTTCGGAGTCGTCAGTGTTGATGATGAAGACACTGCGATGTCAAAGTTTAACAAAAACGTCACAAGATGTGATGAAGCGTGCCGTATTTCTTTGAAGCTATCGCTGTTGTGGAAAAACGGAACTGAAGTCAACGGGCGCTGCGATAGCTATATATGCCTTTGATTACATCATCCTTGACGGAAGCCTTCAAGGGACATCGGGCCTCATTACGACCCCGGCGCTAAACCATGGTGCTATTAGCACCATGGTCCATGCCGGGGTCCGCCATGGTGAATGGCGGAATTACCGCCCCATTCCAAGGTTGGCGGGGCGGTAATTCCCCATTCACCATGGGCCCTTCCCCATTCCCATTTTTGCCCCATAGGGCTCAATGGGAATGGGGAAGGCGCTAAGTACGGTGCCGCAAATTGCTAAGTACTAATTGCAAATTGCGGCACCGTACTTAGCACCAAGGTCCCTTTGCGGGTCCCTACTTTAACGGCTGGTAAAACCAGCCATTAAGGACGGGTCCCGCCATGGGACCTCGTAATTAGGCGCTAATAGGTTAACGGCGCCGCAGCCTTTTACGGCGCCGTTAACCCATTAGCGCCTGGGTCGTAATGAGGCCCATCGAGTCAATGGCCCTCATTACGACCCTGGCGGTAAGGGGTTTGCGCCAGCGTTAGCTGCGCCGACCCCTTACCGCCAACTACGAGTTCCCATAGCGCCATGGTCACTTTTCCGCCCGCTTTTTGCGGGCGTAAAAATCCATGGCGCTATGGGACCTTGGTGTTAATTACGCCACCGTAATGTATGGTGGCGTAATTAAAGCCTTCCTCACTCCCATTGAGCCCTATGGGGCCGAAATGGGAATGGGGAAGGGTAAATGGGTCAATGGGGACTTACCGCCCCGCCGACCTCGGAATGGGGCGGTAAGTCCGCCATCCGCCATGGCGTAAACGGACTTTACGCCATGGCGGAAAAGTCCGCCGATGGCGGAAAAAATCCGCCAGGGTCGTAATGAGGGCCAATGCCATCGACGCACAGCGCCCTCTGCTGAGAAAGGTTTTTTCCGAAGCAGCTGAAGCTGGACAACATGTGACAAAAGATGAGGAATACGTGGGAAGACACAATCCATTCGGAACAGTGATATTCCATGCACACACTAAAGATGTTTTGTCCGGAGCTCAGTCCTACTTGCTGAAGAAGACACAGATTAAAACTGAAGACCTGTTTGCAGATGTTGAAGAGCACAAGCCACCCTCTTTTCTTCCCCAGGAGTCAAATAATAGTTCTTCTTGGGTAAAGAAGGTTCTATGTCCCTGCATTCCTCTATACTCTTGTGGGTAATGACTACCGGTTCAAATGTTCACCTGCACTGTGTGTGTGTAGTGAACTGGTACCTTAAAACCCCTTTTTTTTGCACCATAACTCTAAGGATTGGTGCAACAGTCAATGCTCTATGTTGGAATTTAGAGAATGTTTCAACTAAGCCTGCAGAGCATTGCTAAGTGAGTTATTATGAGTATGGTGGTAAGGGTAACAAACTGTGGCATCTAAAACACCACCCTTTTTTGATGACCACATTGATTATGAGAAATGAGAAACTATGAGAAATGTTTACAACAGAACCATTCCCAATAAACTGCAGTAGCCCAGTACATCTCAATTGATAAATTAGGCTATCTGGCAAAAGGTTATTCTTTTGTTCCTGTCAGGCTATAGCAAAATATTCCAATGCTTCTGTCACTCAAACCTAGAACTCTTGATTTGTATGTGTCTTTGTCTCTGGTTAAAAGTATCTTCCTGTAGTTTGTGAAACTACTTTTCTCTGCAGTGTCGTGAGTCATCTGAGAAATAAATGACTCCTCCAGTGTCTCATCCCAATATACCATATTGTCAGTGCCCTCCAGACCAGGTTATCAATCCCCATGTTGCACCTCCAGTATTGAAACTCATGGTGTCATATATCCTGGGTTGACATACATAGGTAAAAGGCGTCTCACTTACTCTCAGTTGGGGTCTCTAAATCAGACTCCACCTCCCAGTGCTGGTCGATCGTCTCTTCCATGCTATGCTTAAGCTCCACCTCAAGCGAAAGGTTCTCCTGCAGCAGATCTGCCACCTTCTGCCTGTCAGAATCTCGTTCCTAGAGGGATCAAAATGAAAAGAATCAGCACCACAAAATCAGGCAACATATCTCTCCTATAAAAAAGCAACTGAACCCATGAACGTAGCTATTAAGGCTCCAGGCATATTCAGTTGGGGTGCACACGAGATTTAGGCATGTAGGCTTGCACATAAAGTGTAGAACTGGCTATGTTCCTCATGTGAAGCAAACAAGGGGCCGGGATCCGTGAGGTGCTTTTTGGACTTTGGCCCTGAAACGGGTTGTGCTAGACCCCAGGTCTATTATGAGGTTTATTAGCGGCACTTCATCTTACAAAGGGTGTATGCTGCGCTCGGAGTCTCAGTTAAAATTACTCACCGCAGTAATTTCCAGAAATCCTATTACTATGTATCCTGGAGACGAGTCCCCAACACAATAGAGTGAAAGCCGCAAGCAATGGTTAGGCCTACTACCAGTCTCAATTCCACCAACCCAACCACCTGCTGCCCTTCTTGTCTCTGAGAAATATCTTTTGTTTTACTACCGCAGTTGCAAGATAGTAAGGCATACAACAAAAGTAACAGACAGGGCCTTTTCTTACAGCCATTGATTATAAAGGTAAGCAGCTTAGTGTTAACTGGGCACAGTGCAGGGCTTTTGGCTTTCAGATGGAAGCATACTAACAGAATTGCTGACTACAAAATTAGCACTTATTTATAGCTCCTGCTAAATGCACCCACCTTTTATTGCCATCTCTGTGGTGGCTGCCCTTTAATAAAAAATAGTGACCTATTTTCTTTCCCTTGCTCTCAACAAAGAAGTGTAAAAAAGAATCCCAGGTCCGCTCCCCATGCACCTTTCTTTTTAAACAACTCAATTTGTTTGGAACAGTTTTGCACAACAGTACAAAAATCAGTGATTTTTGGTTTTAGCTTTTGTGAAGAAGCTTCCGATCACATAACACAAGGAATCCAGTTCAATATTTTACTAAACGCATCAGGGAAAGTGTATGCTGGATTTCCGGTCAAGGCTAGGGTCAGGCTGCACCCAGGGCGGGTGTCTCTCTAAGTTTCTTAGTTGAAGGGATAAAGAGGCTATCAAATCCTTGACAAATGACTCATAGGGATAGAGGCCTGCTTGCTCTGCAGTCAGGTTGCTCTGGCATCCTGTGGATGTATTGCTAGCAATACCAGGTGGGCCAAGCCTCGAAACACTTGTGTAAATGCGCGTTATAAATGCCATATCATATCATATCATATCACAGAAGTATAGCACCTCTCTGCAACTGCTCTCCTTATTTTACTTAGGCTTTACTCTCCTTGTTATGTCTTCTACATGTTAACAAAACACAGAAATACACTTGCACACCAGTTTGTCAGTAAAATTTAACAAGAATTACTTTTTGACTCATATTCGATGGAATACTTAAACAAAATTTTGAGGTGCAGGGGAGAAAGACTCAGCCTTGGTATCTAGGCTGGAATATACTAGAGAACAAAGAAATCCAAATTTTGGAAAGTTACGTCCCCTGCACACTTTCCATAAGGCAGTAAGCCTAAAAGATATAATGGCGGGTCTGTCTGGTTTAGGAAAGACTTTTTTTAAAATTAAAACACATTCAGTGTTTCAACTTTAAAGTGACAGTGTTCTGTAATCCAATACATTAAAAAAATGACATACAATAATTCAGTTAGTTTAAGGGAAAAGATGTCTTCTCCTTTTTATTATTTTCAGGTTGGCCCAACGCGTTTCGAGATTCATATTCTCTTCATCACCGTAGTGACTACTTACTCCTAGTCCATAGTCCCCTTTCCTCCATACTTATGGAACATTCCGTCCTTCGGGACGGGACCGGAGCACTTTTTGTTAAAAAGCATCAAAAATGAAAAATGTGTTGTCCTTCTTCTCTTTTTACGCAGGGTACCGCATGCGGCCGTAACACCCCCCTCCTAAGCGCCGCCCCGCACATCACCCTTCAGTCCTTTTCTATCGCCAGGTCCCCGACCATTTAAGCAATAGAGGATACTTGTTAGAGGGGACAGCGGGAGAGCATATGTAGGAAAGGGGACTATGGACGAGGAGTAAGGTAGTCACTACTGGTGTGTAACTTTGTTATACTCCTACGTCCCGTCCCCTTTCCTCCATACTTGAGGGAAATTCCAAAGCACTCCTCACAGGTAATCAGGGCGGATGGAACCTCGTTACTGAAAAAGGTTTTTAAGAACAGCCTGACCAAATTGAGCATTGGCCCTGGAGCTCAGGTCCAAGCAGAAATGCTTACAAAAAGCTGATGGGGAAGCCCATGTGGCTGCCTTGGCAATGGTCTCCAAGGGGACATATTTTTGGAAGGCAACAGCAGCCGCTTTGCCACGTACAAATGGGCATGAATGCCCCTCAGAGGTTGAAGGCCCTGAATGGTATACGCTTCTGAAATACAGGAGGCAATCCATCAGGAGATAGTAGCCTTTGAAGCAAGCTTTCCATTCGGGTCTCCGAACGTAACAGAGTTGGGAGGAGTTCCTGAGTTCAGTTGTTCTGTCCAGATAGAACTTCAGAGCTCATCTGACATCTAAATTGTGTAATACTCTCTCGGCATCTGAGGCCGGATTCGGAAAAAAGACAGGTAATGAGATAGATTGATTCAAATGAAAATCAGTCACTACCTTAGGGAGGAAAGAAGGATGAGTGCGGAGCACAACCTTATCCTTATGGAAGGCAAGGAACGGATGTCCAACAGACAAAGCTTGAAGCTCGCTTACTCGCCTTGCCGAAGTCACTGCAATCAAAAAGGCAACTTTCCATGAAAGGTACTTTAGATCCGCTGTAGCTATGGGCTCAAATGGTTTATGGCATAAGGCGTTGAGGACCACATTCAAATGCCATTTTGGATGAGGATTGCGTACAGGTGGAAAAAGATGCAATAAACCTGTGAAATGCCTTTTAATGACTGGGTTTGTCAAAGAAAGGAACAGCTGTCAGTGGACAGGTAGGCGGCAATAGCCGACAAGTAAGTCCTACAAGACAAGACATGAATTCCGAAGCTGCCAGATGTGAAATGAATGAAAGGACGGTGTCAATTGTAGCCTGTCTGGGGTCCAGCTGCTTAGCTAAACACCAGTGACAAAAACTGAGCCACTTGCTCCTATACTGGGACCTCCTAGAGGGCTTCCTGGCTGCTTGGATAATGCGCATATTATCCTCAGACAGGTTAAACTGTGCTAAGGATTTGAAGTCAGGCACCAGGCCGCCAAGTTGAATGATTGTGGGAGGGGTGCCACATCTGCAGATCGCACTGAAGAAGCAGGTTGGGAATCAACAGCAGTCTGATCGGAGGACAAATCGACAAATGCTGAAGTTCCGAGAACCAGAATCTGGCTGGCCACCAAGTAGCTATGAACAGGAGATTCGGGATGTATTCCTGAGCTTGCAGAGTGACCGATGAATCAGAGGAAGAGGCGGGAAGGCATAAGCCTTCATGTTGTGCCACAGGATCTCAAAAGCATCCCCTAGAGAGCAAGCCTCGAGGCCGTTCCTGGATGCATAGAGAGGAAGTTTTCTGTTTGTCGCAGTCGCAAAGAGGTCCACCTCTGGAGTGCGCCATTGCCGAAAGAGCGTGGAGAGCACCTCCATGTTCCGTTTCCACTCATAGCTGGCCGCTGTCTGTCGACTGAGCGAGTCTGCAGTCACATTGAGTTGCCCCGGAATGTGTACCGCCAGTAGCCAAATGCCCTGCTGGATGGCTCATTCCCAAACACGAATGGCAAGATCCACAAGAGGTGGTGACTTGGTACCACCCTGCTCGTTGATATAAAACATCGACCCCAAGTTGTCCGTGCAGACGCGGACTACCTGGTTCATGATGGATGGTTGAAAAGCCTTCAGCGCCAGAAATACAGCCAGGAGTTCCAAATAAATTATATGAAACTGCCTGTCCTGCGGCGTCCATAAATTGAAAACCTGGAGATGATCCAGCTTCGCGCCCCACCCCAGAAGGGAGGAGTCCGTGATAATCGTCACTCGTGGGCAGGGCTCTTGGAGGGAGGCCCCCACTGTAAGATTGTTGGACGAAGACCACCATAGAAGGTCCGTCATCATGTAGGATGGGACTGGAACCATCTTGGAATCCGAGTCCGAAGCCTGACACCAATCGCTCCGAAGAGCCAGCTGCGTACGCCTCATTTTGAGACGAGCAAGAGGAAGATCAAGCACGCATGAGGACTATGAGGCCCAGAAGCCTCTGGAACCACCAAGCCATCATGTGCTCTGACTGGATGAAGAGCTGACAAGTGGCGAATAGATCCGCAATCCTGTCTGCCGTCAAATACACTCTGGAGTCGATCGTGTTCCAACGGAAACCCAGGAAGATCAAGTGTTGGGAGACCGTCATGGAAGATTTCCACCAGTTCACCGACAGCTCAAGATTGAACAGGAGCTGAAGGAGAGACTGGAGATTGCTCAAAGCCGTCAGTGGACAAGGGCTGCGTAGAATCCGGTCGTCCAAATACGGATATACATGAACACCCTGTAGCCGAAGGAAAGCTGCGATGAGTGACAACATCTTAGTAAAGACACGCGGCACCGAGCTGAGACCAAAAGGGAGCACACGGAACTGGAAGTGCTCCCCTCGATGCGGCCTCCATATCAGGCTGACGCGTCTTGAAGGTCCACTACGCTGAGCCATTCGCCTTTCCGAAGAGATGACTTTATTTGGCAGGATTTGACCATCTTGAATTTCTCTTGGGGCAGAGAAAGGTTGAACTGGGAAAGGTTGAGGATGGTGCGCAGGCTAGCCTGGTTGGGTTTGGGCACCATGAACAGATGAGAGTAGAAGCCCTCCCCTTGCTTCCTGAGCGGAACAGGTTCCACCGCCTTGAGGTCTAGAAGCTTCTGAACCTCAGTTCTGAGGGAGTGTCTCCCGGTCTGTTGGAAGGGAGGGAGGGAGGGTTGAAGGGTATGGTAGGGGGGAGGGGCAAGCGAAGCCCGCCCGAGCGATGGACAAAACCCACCGTTCTTCAGTGATGGTCGACCACGCCGCCAGTTGAGACGAGAGTCGTCCTCCCACCGGAGTCTCGTGCGGCCGACAAAAAATATAATTTTGCAGATTTGTTGGCAGGGAGACTTCCCCTGGAGAGGAGGCTGATGGCTGAGAGAAAAACCGACCACGTTGTTGCTTTCGATGGGTGCCGCCAACTGGAGGTTCAGTTCTGTGTGCCGGGCGGTCCTGATACTCCCTGAAACCAGAGAAGGATCGAGACTGAGACCCTGACCTGTGTGTATAAGGGCTTTAGCTGGGACCATTGCCAGGAGTGACAAAGATTTTGCGGTTTGCGTGCTTGCCTTGGTCTTTGTAAGTTCGTCATCCATAGAAGAATGGAACAAATCCTTGCCATTGAAGGGAAGGTCCAGAACTTTATCTTGCACCTCCTTTGGAAACTTCGTCGCATGGAGCCACGTCTGGCGGGAGGTGTCGATTCTCACCAGTGGCCTCGAGCTGAGGTGCCGCAGCTTCCAGGAGATCTTGTGCCAACACCCTGGCATCCGATAACCCGGCTTTGGAGTCGTCTAGCCTATCCGCAGGAATACACTCCTGGAAATCACCCACCGATACCCTCAATCTACGGGCAATGGTGGGGATGCCTCGACAGAATCACACCGATGGGCAAACAGTTTTTTGTTATTGTTCACAGTTGAAGCTACAGTCACAGAACAAAAGAAACCGCTCACGAATCACTAACTCATTCAAATGGGGACCGCACGCTGAGACCCTTCAACTGAGAAACAGGGAGGAGAACATCCAGAGAATAACGCGAAATGGACCATATGAGAACCACAAATTTCACATCACCAGACAGGTGCCCAGGCGCACAGCAAGAGGAAGTAAAAGGAACCCCTCCGACCGACCTACCATGAAGGCCCAATGGCAGGGGGAACTCGGGAGAAGCTCAGAGAGACCACTCCAGATGGCAGAAACCCTGAGAATAGCCAAGTTGAATGTACGAGGCTTGAATAACTATGTCAAGAAGATGCAAATATTGTCCTACCTGCGCAGGAAATCCATTCAGATCGCCCTACTGCAGGAGACCCACTTCACACCAAACAAACAGAAGACCATTTTCAGTAAATGGAAAAGGAAGGGGTTTGGCTCAGCATACTCCAATTATGCCAGAGGTGTTCTCATATGGGTGGCACCGGGGACAGCATTCCGACCACTCCACAGCTATGCAGACAATGAGGGGCGGGTCATTCTTGTACATGGATTCATAGACAAATCAGAATTTTGTATCATAAATACATATGCGCCCAATCATAATGCTGCTGCTTTTTATCGCTCATTGTACCCTATTCTAGCCCCATACAGAGATACACATTAGATCTGGGGTGGAGACTTTAATTGCGTCCTAGATCCCACAATGGACAGATCGAATCACATAAAGGTATCCCACTCACCCTCGACCCAGGCTTTGTTATCACTAACCAGGGACCTGAACCTACAAGAGACGTGGAGGTGGCTCAATTGCACCAGTCGTGAATACTCATTCTACTCTGGAGTACACAACTCCTACACGAGAATAGATTACATCTTCAAGGATAGGGAACATCTTGTAAACGTGATAGGGGCAGCCTATGAAGAAAGAACATTATCAGATCAGGAGAGATACTAGGGTTTCAGGAACTGACAGAGTCTCATGAACTACATCAAGGCCAATACATAAACTCTGCACGGCTAGTCAAACAAATAAACATCAGATGGCCAACTATTGCAGAACGACAGGAAGAAATCTCAACACTGGGACCCTTTACGACGTGACAGAGGGAGAACAAATGGTCTCTAGAATTTACCAGACAATGGTGGAAGAACTCCCCAGAGATAAAAACAAAGGAAGGCAGGAATGGGAAAACATACTGGGAAAAGAAATTACAGATAAAGGGCCTCATTACGACCCAGGCGGTAAGTTACCGCCTGGGTCGTACCTTTACCACCATGGCGTAAACTACGTTTACGCCATGGTGGTTGGCGGACTTACCGCCCCATTCCGAGGTAGGCGGGGCGGTAAGTAAATTACGGTGGCGTAATTAACAACAAGGTCCCTTAGCGCCATGGATTTTAACACCTGCTAAAAGCAGGTGTTAAATCCACCATGGCGCTAAGGGACCTCGGAATCAGGCGGTAAGGGTCGGCGCTGTTTACGCTGCCGTAAACCCCTTACCGCCTGGGTCGTAATGAGGCCCAAAGACTGGGAAAAAGCCAAGCTCTACCCAAAAAATGTATCAAGAAACGCCAGGTTAAAACAGCTACAATTCTATATACTCCAATGGGCATGTCTCATCCCAGAGAAAATAACCCGCTTTCCCAGGTGCCACTGTGCAAACATGTCCGAAATGTGGGGCGGAAAACGCCAACATGGGACACATGTCCTGGCATTGCCCGAAAGTCCGATCCTACTGGGAGAAGATCGAGAAACGGTTGAGAGACAAAGGAGTAAAAGAGAAAACTTGGACCATAGAAGCCTGCTTACTATGCATTTATAATTTCCCTAGCAAGAACAAAGCAATGGCAAAAATGATAAACCTAGCATGGGCACTTGCCAAAAAACGAATAGCAATGGGCTGGAAGGCGACGGTAGAGCCAAACATAGAGACATGGTGGAAAGACCCACAGAGGTGGACCAGTGCGCAAACGGCAGTCTGGCAGGAAGCACTGCGCACCGGAAGAAGAGAACGCTCCATTGACATAATGACATGGAATTCGATACTGCAGGATATGTTTGTCTCCCCTGATGACGAACCTCCATGAGTCAAACCTCCCTGAACAAATCCGTGCAGCAAAGAAAGCATACAACACCTGAACCACATCGCTACCAGACGAAAGCTGGCCTGAAAAACACCCAGAGCGGGAAAAACTGGCCGATGATTAAACCTGTGACAGTTGAAGTAGCATGTCCAAGATAGGACAAGTATCACCAACGTTTGGTTTGGAGGCAGGTGGGTGGGAAAGTTGGAGGACATTAAGACATGCAACATGGTTATATTATGGAGATTTATTAAACTGTCAAAAACTAATAAACAGGTTTAAAAAAAAATCGGTTGTAGAGTCTTATGTTTGAACTATGGAATAGATTATCTGGAAACAATTGTTCGACCATTTTGAATTCGGATACAACGAAATATGGTGGCTCGGGACACACTTGTCATTTCTGTTCAAGATCAGATGTAGTTGAAATGCTTAAACATCTTATATTGAATGTGACACCGTAAGAGATATCTGTAGTCAGAGTGTTAACCAATTTGTTTACAAAGATAATCATCTTTACTTTAATTACTTTTGGACTTGATTAATGATTGGTAAACAAATTTCAATTATTTACTCAAATTACAGACTCCAAATGAACTGTGAATTTCCTTCTTCAAGGCTAGAGTTTTTCCTTGGTTACAACACTAATGTATAAACAACTGTTGATCTTTGTATATTCATGTTTAAAAAACTATTCTTTATACACATAGTCAAATACACTTTAAGGTGTCCCCACTCATATATATTAATTAATTTCCAACATGTATTTCATGAAATAGGTCTTGTATATCTGATGACCTATTGTGAGCTTCTTCAGGGCATTTAACTCATCAGTTATTGAATACTATTCCGTCCGAAACATGATTATTAGGGAAGGTTGATCCAAAATAGTTAATTCATTGAGTAATAAAAAAGGACATTCCCAAAGGAAAAAAAAGAAAATAATAAAGGAGACCAAATATACAGTTTTCAGTTAGTCATTGTATCGTTAAAATGACAAAAAGATATGTTCAAAATTAATATGTGCAATTTTATGTGAGTTCATTTGTAATGCACATCTCACAATTCAAAATCAGTAAGTATTCCAGAATATTTTCTCCTTTAGGCCCATTACATAATTTATGTATTTTGATCTGTCTCAATTGTCAATGTTATCAAATATACCAGAAGTGTTATGTTGCTAAAACATCTTTTTTCATTAGAAGTTTCTGTGTAGGCCTATACTTCTTAATGTATAGTTTATGCTGTTGAGGACAACCAACCACATCATAACCCATCATTACCCACTGAGTTCTACATGAATATTAATGATAAATCTGTTTTCCCCCCATACCGTTTCCACTTGTATTCATTTTAAAGTTCATTACAAGCCACCAGAAAGACATGTACAGGGAAGGCACTCAGAGGCATATTGGTCAACGCAGATTGGTAAAGGAGCAAGCAGCTTAAAGAACAAGTGGGCAGTGGCTTGGAAGCAACCAATGCTTCTATTTACCAGTCTAGTGGCCAATTTCCTGTTGTAGTCAAACATCCAATTACCTGGGTTTCAAAGAGACAACAGAGCAAAATGTTCCAGTGTACTGCTGGAACTATTTTGGAATATTTACTGTCTTCCTCTACAGACATGCCTGTATATTCCGGGAAATGTGTTATGCAAAATGCAGCGTTTCAATCCATTGTTTAAAAAAAAAGATTGCGAGGCACAACACTCCACCCCAACCCAAACCATACTGGGTAGTTTCAGGCTTTCCCACTTCGATTTGCTTGCACTAATTTGGGGAAGACATTTTTGCCTCACCAATTTAAAAATGAACTAGCTGTGTGAGGGGTAAGACATGTGAGAAGGACACTAAGGTATACGTTTGACACGAGTCGCAATTTTATTAAATAATAAGGGGTGAGACACTCCACCCCAGCCTAAACCATACTAGGTAGTTTCAGGGTCTCCCACTTTGATTTGCTCGCACTAATTTGTGGAAAACATTTTGCCTCACCACTTTAAAAATGACGTCGCTGTGTAAGGGGTCAGATATGTGAGACAGACACATAGGTATAAATTTGACACAAGTCGCCATTTTATTAAGTAATAAGGGGTGAGATAAAAACGTATCTTTCCTTAGCCTAACAAAGGTTTCCCAACCTAACAAACCGAGGGTAAAGGAAATCGACCTAATGTCCAAAATATCTATCCTTCACACTGATACATACAAAAAAATCATACAGGAATCATGGAAACATTTGGCGATTTAACTTCACAAAATAACATATAAGTTCAAACATAAAAGTTATAACCAAGAATCCTTGTGGCCAGGGTTCGATCCCCTCCGCCTAGATCAATACAGGATGTTTCCAAATAAATTTCAATTTCAGAAACGTTCTCTTCACAAGCCAAATTTCACTCCAGGTGGAAATTAAGTTCTCAGTCCAAGAGGTTTTCCACACTTGCAAATAATGGTTACAGTTTCTTTCCACAACCTTCTACTTGGCAAACCAAAATGACGTTCTCTTCATACCTCCTGTCAGAAGTCAAAGCAACTGTTCTCTGAAAATCAATCAATTATTATTAAGTCATACTTCTTCTTTAGATATAAGAGCTTAGTCAGGATGGTTACACAATAGTTCATCAAACACTGAAGTGGATTAGCTACTTCTTCTCCAACACAACAGTTCATCAAACACAGTAATGGAATTGCAACTTCTTTTCTGTCACAACCTTATATCACAATCACAGTATTTAATGTTCTCTTCTTCCTTATCCACTCGCCTGCCAGGACTAACCACTGTTTGTCCCTTTCCTGGTTTACTGTCCTGCCAGGATAAAAACTCCTACTTCTAAAATGTGTACTCCGTGCTAAGGCTTGTTAGCACAATGGCATACAATGTATTTCTCCAACATGCTACACTAAAGAACAATATCTCTCACATTGATCTGTTTGATCTGTTTGCCATAAGCAATGCAGGTGACACCTCTCTCCCCTTGCTCCATGTTACAAGGAAGGTTTTTCTCCTGCTGTATCTGCTTTTCCCTTACACAACCTTTGTGGGTGTTGATAACATGGTTTATAACTCCCTCCCTCATGGAATCTTGATATGGCACTATTAAATTCAGCTTGCTTTAATGTCACTGTCAGCTTTCTTTGGCAATGTAAGTTACAGTGTCCCCTTTTTAGATATCGCTCTTCAGGAAAGTTGTATCTTCCTTGATTTATTATTGCCCCTCTTTGGCTTTGGCAATGTAGGTTATAATATTCCTCTATTGGATATTCCCCAGTTTGCTTAACTTTAAATGTTGGGTATTCAAAACTATTCAGCGGTCTCCCTCGGAGCGCTGCAGGGTCACCTGCATCAGGCCAACTCACTGGTCTCTTCTGGCGTCTCCTTCTAACACGCTGACACCACTTCTTCGTTCGTTGGGACTTCTGCAGAGTTTGAAAGCTCCTGCCAGCCTGCCACTGCTTGCACTGACCGTGTCGGGACTTCTGCAGAGTTTGACAGCTCCTGGCAGCCTGCCACTGCTTGCACTGACGGTCAACGGTGCCTGCACAAACCTGAACGCTCACCGGTGAGAAACATGCACCAGAGTGGGCTGTAAGAAAAAGGGAGCTTCGTTCTCCAGCAGAGTCGCCAGCCTCAATACCGCTTCTCGCTGCGGGTCCTCTGCATTCACAATGGATCCTGACCTCCGCCAGGCTCTCAGCTAGACGTCCCGCTGTCAGAACAGCAGCAATTCCATTCTCTGGTTCTTTCTGCTGCTCCTGCTGCTTCCCCTGCTGTGTCCTCACCTGTAAGGCCTTTAAATGTTTAAATGTCCTTCTCAGGTGTGGGTAATTAAGACAACTAGACCTCACATTACACTTGTGGTACTCTGGATCCCTCTCCCTCGTCTCAGTACTAGGAACATTAATTAAGTCCATAATGTTTCAAGTTATTTAAACATCAGAATCATCCACTTTACAATAGGCCATTTGAACTGTATGGTCATTACGGAAATTAGTCAGAGGGTGTTCCCATCCTGACTGACCTGGGTCCCCTCCCATGTTATCCTACCACAGAATACCACCCACAGGGTCAGGACCAGGTATCGTCTGCCTTTCCCTGCCACATGAGAAGGTCTCCAGGCCAGGGTTTTTGTGATGATCACCTCTGATTCATCACAGCTGTCAATGTGTATTAATATGCTTTTCATTTTCATAGACACAATCGTACATTTTAATCCAAAAACATCCCTTTCCAAGCATACCTGGTCTAATCAGATATAGATTTCTCTTCTCCACGATTCAGTGATTATTTCACAGGAGATCATTTTCTGGACTTACACTCTGATGCATAATCACTGATTCAGTAGTCATACATTTTGTTGGCTATTGGTTTCCTGAATCAGGCACACAGTCTTCCTTTTGGTCTGGGCAAAGCATTCACAAAGGGTATCTAAGTAAGGATACCCTGAGGGTACAGCAAACTGAACCCCACCATAATTCAGAGCTGCCACAAACAGCTGTATAGCTGTATGAGGAAACTTCCACAGGGAATAGGGTGACTTTTAGGCACCCTACCCACATTAGGCTTTAGTCCTCTTAAGTGCACATTCAGCATTTGTATCTTTTTTTTGTTGAAGGCTTTTTAGAGTAAACAATTTGCCACCCTTTAGTACATTCAACCTCACAGTATGATCAAGCAACAGTTTGTGCTTGTGTAGGAGGGGCACAAATGACAAATGAAGTCCCTTAATGCCTCAACTAAATCTGAAAAATATAGGTTACAAACTGCTACCTTTATGACATAGTCACCTCTGAAGGGAGACTCAGGAACTCTGGGTGAGAACACCAACTACGTGGTGCGACTCCTGAAGGTGCTATATGGGGGATTCAGCAGAGCTCCCCATGTCGCCCCTCGTTCACTGCACCATGCATCCTCCAGACACCCCTTCGGTGAGATCCTTGGATGGAACCCTCCAGCAAATGCACTGCATGGGAAAGGAAGGAAAGGTACCTCAAAGTACACCATTCAGAGGTGAATCATGTTAGGGAATGAAATCCAGAGAAAATCAGCCTCAAGACAAGTTTGCGACAGATTCCGCTTTCACTGGAGACATGCAAACTGTGATAGAGACGAGAAACCAAAGTTAAGCCAAATAGGCTGCATTGTTATAGAGTTAAGATTTGCAGGAGAGAATAGAATAAAGAGTCTGTTAGGGGCATTCACCCAGAAGCTGGCAAAAGCCAGAGGTTCCTGAAGAAGAGTAGGAAAAAGACACAGTGCTGGGGCTTTAGCCCAATCCTGGTGTAGGTGCAAAGCCCCCAGAGATGAAAGATAGTTTTAAACCTAGAGGACCTGAGAAGAACCTGAAGTGCGCTAAAGCTCATAGGGGCAACCCTTAGATGGTGGGCTATAATTACTGGTGCTTAAAAATGACCAGGCGGTCGGGTATGTTACTCAAGCTCAAGGACACCATCACAAATATCGGGGGGCGAACCTGCAAGGTGTTTTTCCCAGTATGCTTATACAGACTACACTATGTCAACGGAGCAAAGCGTGGAGGGTTTTGTCCTGGTAAGATTGTGTCACAGGGTTATAGATTGCTGAAGGATGGCACATCTTAAGGATCATCTGCCATGTCCAAGTAAAGGACTGTCCTGGGGCACTTTTTTATTTCTTTTATTAGTATCATTTAGTCAACAAACGTAGTCAACTTTTAATACAAAATCTGTCCATACATTAAAAAATTCCCAACAGTGAATACAGTTCAAATTCCTACAGTTACATTTCATTAATATCTAACGCAGTGTGGCCTTTGACAATTCCGAGTAACCCACTGCTCCACGGATAACATTTTATCTTCGATACATCATGATATTCATCACATTAAAACTTTAAAAATGGCTGAAATGTGTTAAGCAGAAACCTGTGCAGTTCCCTCTGGGACCACTGCAAAAGATTTAAGCTTACAGGTGTTGGCAGTAAACCCACTTGGTAGCAGTCTGCACCACACAGATTCACTGTGGTAGCTGTGGCTGAGCAGTCAGACTTCCCTCAAGAAGAGTTAGGCAGTATATAGAGGATACAGGATAGGTACAGAGTCACAGTAGTACAAACAAACACTGACCAGAGCTAGGTGTAAAAGTATATACTTATTTATTTTAAAGGCACACTCATAAAATTACACTAGCACAGAAAAAGGTAAGTAAGTCAAAACACAGTCACTATTACTTATATGTACATCCCTAGTCATTTGTTGGACAAGTCTAAGTTAACACCACTTATTTCCAAACAGAGGTGAGCGCTTAACGTCAGATGGCACTCCAACAAGTTATTAGAAAAGGGAGGAAAAAGCAGAAGAAATGAAAGCAGCCAGGTAAAACACTTTCCACATAAGGTTAGCAAAGGCAGTCGACTGTGGAACAAGGAGAATTGATTCGTTGCCCGCTTCAGAGAGATCCAGGTAAAAATACGCCCAAGATCACACAATGTCACAAGTCTTTGCAGGTAAGTAGGAAAGGTTCTACTGAGTTTAGAAAAAGTTTAGTTAGGGTGTCCCAGGCTTACCCAGGGTTGAGAGCCGAGGGCTAAATCTACCCCGTACAATCGGTGGCAAGGGAAGCCGGGCGGAACACAGTACCTTTAAAAGTGGAAAGGATCCTCCAGCGGTGGTAGTTGTTCCTGGTAGTGGGTGCAAGTTGCGGCGTCGTCCAGGGGAAGAGGTGAGCTCAACGTGGAGAAAAGCTGCAGGTCGTTGCACTACCAGGGATGAGACCAGCCGTGGAGTTTTCCGGTCACCAAGGAGTTTACCCCTCTTTCGCGGTTGAGGTAAAAAGTGGTATCCCGGTCGGCGGGGTGCTTGGCACAGGCAAGGCGGCCACGAGATGCTTCGGGACGGCGAAAAGAAGGCAGCAACTGGTTGTCCCCACCAGTTAAGGGAAGGAGACTCTCCGGCGGGAGATCTCCTCTGTCGTCGGAAAAAGTGGTGAGACGGTTCCGCAGGGCTTCACCGGTGGTGTCGTCTTGGCAGGTCGTCTCGGCTTCTCCCTCTTCGGCTTCTTAGGTCCTGTGGCGACTTCTGAAGAACCAGTCCCAAAAACCCTGCTTTTATGCAGCAAACCCCCATTCATACAGCCTAGCTGTCACTCAAACATGCTAAGTGGTGAGCGGGGTGGCTCACCACTTGGGCCAATCACACCAGAGTGCGACATGAGTTGGCAAGGCAACTCAGTCCAGGGTGCCTAAACCCCCTCCCACACCCCCTGTGGTACCCAGACAGAATGGCACCACTGTGGAGGGCTTCTGTGCAGAAGCCCGCCAAAAGTGGAACAAAGGCTCGATTCGGGTTCAGGGTTACTGAAGTGAACCTAGACACCATTTTGGCGGCGAGTTCTGGCAAAAAATCCCAACCGGTGAATTTATATTAAATAAATAAACCGGCGGTACCTTTAACATTGCACCAAAAAGTGGTGCATTAAAATTAATGGGAAATCCCATTGGGAAATATTCAGGTGGAATATTTCCGTGGTATCCACTGCCACCAGCCAGAAACTCGGCGAGGGGGGACGGGACAGTACCCCCTCGACAACAGACCTAGGGGCAATCTAATTGCCCCTACCAGTACTTCCACAGTATGATGGTTTGTCCTGGTTAAGTTCCTAAGTTAAGACTAGTAAAGTCAATGGTGACTTTACAGACCCAGGGAGACAGTAGTCAGTCCCAGGGTGTGGAGTCTATGTTTGGGGGTCTCTATGACACCCCTGTGTTACTGCACTGAGGGTGCTGTGTAACACACATTTAAAAACCAAGGATAGCCTATGGGGAAAAAAATACCCCCTAGCCCATAAGCACATAGCAAGTCACAGTTACACTATCAAATCATGTCCAAGAGTGAGGGTAAAAGAGTCTCACTCTTGGCAGGAGAAAAAAAATAAACCCTAAAAATCCAGAAAAGCAGCTGGGGGACTCACTAGGTTAGGGAATTCAGCCTAAACAGAGAATTCTCCCTAACAAAATGTTATTTCATAGTAAAGTTAAAAAGATGATACATCCTTCATGGGGACCCGTAAAAAAAGTGTACCAAAGACAATCCTTGAGGATAAATACATCAGGTCCTGCCGCTTTTATCGCTTTCCTACGTAGCTCAAACAACGAGGAGCATTCACAAATAAGATGGAAGATCGACTCTAGTTCTGACTCTCCACATAACCGTCAGAGTCTTTCACTTCTTTGAATTTTAGACCATGCACCTGTGATTTCTAAGGTTGTTAAGCAATTAAATTTGAGTCTCATGTAATCCCACACCAGCATGTTGCCTACAAAGTGATGGATGTACAACGGCAAGTACTCTTTTTCAAGTATGTAAAATATAAACCTACTGGAGTTTGCTTTGTTGGCTAGATTAATCATCAATTGCTCTCTTGCAAACGATCTTATCAGCACTTTCATAGATTGTTTGTAGGTGGCCATAGACATGTAAAAAGGATCTCTTAGGAATCTTGTGTTCCATTTATCTTTCACTGAGTTGATCTGTGCCAAAGCAATGGGTTGCATGAATGAAATTTTACTGGGAAACTCTTTGAAAAGCCACCCCATGAGGGAATCTCCTGAGGCATTAGTCATGTTCCAGTAAGTGATTAGGCAATTCAATTCAACTCGCTCCTTAATAGGTAGAACATCAATCCACAGAATTATATGTGAGGAGTCTTAACAGTCTTTTAACAATGCTAGATTCCATTTTAGCATCTCTGGCAAAAGACCTAAAGCCCAGAATTCAACCCCGTAGAACTCAACAGGCAGAATCTTGGTAGACTATAACTGGATCAATATGCCAGTGGAGTACCCACAACCTTTGTTAGCTAATGTGCTAATGGCACAGGTAAATTGCCTCAGGTGGTCCAGATGTGCCCCACTCTTGAGATGGCAATCAAGAGTCACACCCAAGCACGTGTAGGCAGCAACCTCTCAATCAATTCCCCATCCATTTGCCATTGATATTTCACAGATTTATTTCTAGATTTGTTAAAGACCATGATGTTGGTCTTGGTTGTGTTTACTTTCAATGCGTTGGTGGTGGAGTATGTGAAGAGGTTGCTTAAGGCAACCCGTAAGTCTCCGAGAGTAAGAGCTAAAAGGACCAAGTCGTCTGCATAACCCATCCACTGCAGAGACTCAACGTCCAGTTTCAGGGTTATGCATTATAGACTCGCTAGGACAGGCCCCATGTCAGACAGATAGAGATGAAACAGCATAGCAGCCAATATACACCCCTGCTTGACCCCCTCGGTGTGTCTTAATCCAACTGGACATCCCACCTTGTGTCTCTAACCGCACCCTCACCCGGGTTTGTTCATGCAACATGACGGTAATTTTAAGCAAGCCAGGGGGGATACCCCAACAGGCCAATTTCACCCACAATCTAGTTCTATCAATGGTGTCGAATGCTGCATTGTAATCGATAAAGGCAGCATATACTGGCCTCTTTTGTATGATCCAAGCCTGTTCGATGGTAGTCACAAGTGCAAGGCCGCTAGTAGTGGTAGAACAGCCCTTGCAGTAACCAGTTTGGTTCAGGGGAATTATATTGTTACCCTCAACCCAAGTAGACAGCTCTTCAAGTAGATCTTGAAGTAGTGGAAAGATCTTCACAGGCGCATCCAGCATCGCCAGCAGACAATAGTTGCGCGGTCAGTGTAACAGCCTTTTTTCAGAACGGGCATCAAGATGCTATCATGCCAAGACGAAGGAATCTCTTGGGTGATGGCAATACAAATGAACAAGCTTTGAAGCACTTCTGCCCAGTGTGGAGCATCACTTTTGATAAACAAGTTACATGCCCCATCAGGGCCTGGAGCCCTGGAAGCCTTACTCATCATGATTAATTTCAAGATGTCACTTGTTCTTTTGGTAAATCCAAGTGCCCTGTGTTAAAGGCCCAACTCGCGACCCACACTCCAAGCCACCCAAGTTATATGAGTGATCCATGCCTGCTCTGTAACCCATTGACATCTCTATGTGAAGAACAGCTGCCATTGATGATCCGCCAAAAACTACAAGAATAATTATTGAAGGTGGTCTTAACCAAGTCTCTCCACTGTTTTCATTCTTTTTTATATTTTTGAAGTTTCAGCCATTTGGAGTAATTACTTGTGATGGATTTACATCCGAATGCATACTGAAGTGGATTAGAGACATGTTTAGCCAAAGCATGTCACTCCTTATGGGTTTCCCTTTTTTTTACTTGATTTCCTTGTTATACAGTTGTTGATTTGGTTTATTAATCCCAGTGGCAATTCAATTAGCACCCACAGATTCAGAGAGGATTCTTTTCCTGATCAATTCAAGACAGCTTTCATATTTAGACAGAACAGAATTGTCTCTCTGTGAATTTTCAATGGGTTCAGAGGATCCTTCCAATAAGCCAAGATCACTAAACACTCTGTGCTATTTCGGGAGCAACCTGATTTTTTGTTGTGTTCCATGTGATTCTGTTCAGTGCAGAGTTAATTTGTAGATTTCCTCCCATCGATCTTACTAGGGACCCACAATCCAAATTAAGGCTGAGAACAATTGGAAAATGGTCACTCTCCAATGTATGTAGAACAAAGAAATCCTCAACCAAAGATTGAGCATTGGACAAGAAGACATAATCAATGATATTTGCACTATTAGCGGAGATCCTAGTGAATTGCGGGGGTTGATCAGAGGGACGTGCCCCATTATTCATAATAAAACCAACTACATATAATAGAATGGCCCAAACCATTCCTTTCTTACACACAATGCCCAGACAAGAGTCTGCAGACACTGCCGAACTGGTAAGTCTGATGTTAAAACCAAGTGCGCTAATATGTCTAGGTATCCTTGAGTTAAAGTCACCTCATATCATAATCAGTACACTTTTTGGCAGTCTGCGTAAAACTTCTTCCATCTCTTCAAGAATGGCAACATGAGATTCAAATTACGGGGCTACATAGACATTGAGAACGATAACCCCATTCCCTGTCACCACGACCTGATTGTTATTAGGTGACACTCTTACAATAGTAATATTCGGAGAGTCACAGAGAATTTCCATCAAATACAGTGGCTTTTTTACTCCCAATATCAGGCCGCCCTTTGGTTTACCAAGTAACCCTTTGAATCTGGGTTTATTGATAACATTCCACCCATCTAAAACAATAGGTTCCAATAACCATGTCTCCTGGAGAATTAAAATCCTAAAAATATCAATATAGTCTAACAGACCCTCATAATAAAAAAAACATTTTGTAGCCTCTGGTATTTCAGCAAATAAGCTTTTACTTTATGTCTGAAACTGTATGGCCCTGTAATTTGAATCGCCTGCCCACACCACTGTCTAGGCTCATAGGGCCAGGAACTGGTGCTTGATACCTAAGAGCCACATTTTCATTATGTAAAGGCTGGGACCTAGGAATTTCATCACCTTTATTCTCTGACATACTCGCCCCAACTGCCCTGTCTATCTGAGCTTGTTAGTTCCTGAATTTAATGGGATACAATGCCCCACTACAAGAATCAATCTCTTCAACGACAGTGCATTTATAGCTTGTTCTAAGGAGCTGCTGGCAACATTGAAGCACATAATCAATCAAGTTTTCTGTGTAGAAAAACACCAAAGATGTCACATATTCCTCTTTCTCACAGAGGTGAATGATTTTAATATCATTGCTACTGACGAAACGTAGTGGAATGATTGATTGAAAAAGCTCTATTAGTTTGGAGCGATTCAAGTAGCCATGACTACTAAGGCAAAAGAGACTTCTTATCTTTAGCATTTTCACCTTGTACATTTGTTTTCCATCAGATGCATTCACTCGCTTTTGACCATTTGCAATGCAGCCACCAGACGAGGCACCTACATTAAACATACGTCCATCAGTCTGAATCTCCATATCAACAGACACTTTCTCTGAGAAAGGTGGCACTATCGCAGTCACCTTCTCAGGAAAAAAGGACTTTACCACAGAGGGAGAACTATCGGGAATGGTAAACAAACCTTCTAAGTCACATACAACTCGATCTTTCTTTTTGTGTACCATCTTTTGACCCACAGTATTATGTGGCTTTAGATTTTGTGTCACTGTGCTTTGATGCTTTTGAGGCTGATTAAGTGCAAAGTTCCTACCCAACTCAACCACAAGCTCACTCTCATCCTGAACTGAAAAATATGTCTGAACTGCAGAATTATTCTGCTGTTTAATCTCTTTCTTATTTAATTTACAAGGGGTCTCATTAATGTCCAACTGTGCCAAGGCAGAACCCACATTGAGGTTCTTGTGTTGAAATGACGAAAGTTCGATCAGCTTTCCCATTTTGGACCCCTTGTGTGAGGTACCCTTATCCGCATACATAATAGCCTGACACACTGCTTGCACTTCTTCCATGTATACCAAATAGCTGAATTGCTGGCTTCCGCTTCTGCTTCCAAGGAAGCCGACCTGGTCTGACCAAGACCATCTGTTTGCTTTACTGGAAGAGACTTTAATGACCCTGTGAACGGGATGAAGGGGTGGAAAGGCAGGGGAAACGAAGGTCGTGTAATCAACCCCAGGAGGAAGGAAGGAAGACCGCCGGGGAGCCACATAGAGGTGGAAGAGCAACACCGACTTCCAGGGCTGAACCCAGCATCACATGGAGCCGAGGAGACGGATTGTAATGACCCGGCGGTTCCCACTCCCTGGTCGCGTGGAGCCGAATTGATGACAGAGACAAACAGTAATGACCCAGCAGTTCCCGCTCCCTTCATTCACAACCGGTCATTTTCCGAAATGGACACGGCTGACAGGGGACCATCGCGTGTAACCGCGAGTCCCGACCAGAAGGAACGTCAGGCAAGGGAATACAGTCTCTTATACACACCCGTCTCCCGTTCAGCCATGAACCACGCGGTTTCCTTCACAACTAAACAAAATCAAGTAACAGAAGCCGCCACGATAAGGAACGTGTCCCGCTCCCCATTTTCCACATTTTAATCATCTGACTGTTTGAAAAACAACGCTCTGGAAAGTTTATTTGTGTCAGCTTGCATGGAGGCAGAGGAACCCCGCAAGTTTCCAGTGTTGACGAAAGAGGCTGGATGGCGAACCGCGGGCAAAGAGAAAGGGGGCGGGGCTTGGGGGAATATTTATAGAAATAGAGCCCAGAGCAGCCCTGATTGGTCCAAACAGCCCCAACCCCTATATAAGGGTGAAACTGATGATGGACTGGGTGTGTTTTTCCGAATCTCTTTCAGAACACTGGAGGAGAGAGAGCGAGAACTGCACCTGAGACGCTCTGGGCATACGAGAACTAGGTGTCACCTTTTCATTGTTCATCCATATCACAGAGGAAGAAAGAAGGTCAATTGAGAATCTTGAGCCATCATCATTTATTTTTTTTGTTGATCCTGAATAAAGGCTATTTAAGTTCCTTCAACCTAGCTGCTGTCTGCTTCATCATTACAAATTTGGTGGCAGCGGTGGGATAAGGCAGCACGCCAGGAGGGCATTATTAAAACCCTGGCTGAAGGACAACAGCAACTCCAGCAGATTATCCAGGTCCAGTCCCACCAGGCACAAATGGACCGTCAAACCATACAACAAGCGATCCAGCTGCAGGCCGCCAATCAAGATGCGCTGAAGAAAGTCACAGAAGCCATGGCAACAAGCAGAGGGTCCCCCATGGCTCCTACGGCAGTGTTACAGAAGTTCCAACCCGGTGAAGATCCATGCTATTTCTTCACCAACTTTGAAAGAGTTACTCGCAACGCACAATGGGCCGTTGAAAAGTGGGGACACTTTATAGCACCCTTGCTGGCTGGAACTATGCAAGGGGCATACCAAGCCGCCAATCCAGCTGGGGACACGGCGTACGCCGAAATAAAAAGGACCATACTGGAACGTATGGGTATGGATGAAGAAGCGTACCGGATCAAGCTCCGAGAGACAAAACTGAAACCGGGGGAGACACCCAGACACTTGTACTATCGTATCCAAGATCTAACTGAAAAATGGTCCACCTCATCCAGTAGCAGTATCCAAGACATAGTGGATAAAGTAAAATTGTAACAGTTCACAGAGGCTTTACCCTCTTCGATGCAACGTTGGGTACGACAACACCATCGACCCTCGCTGGCGGAAGCCATAGATATCGCTTCCACTTTCCAGAAAGCGGGATCCATTCGCCTGCCTAACACTGACCTCCCACTTACAAGAAACTCCACCTTAAAACCCCAGGGAGCAGGGGAACAAAGGACACCAAGAATGGAATCCAAGGTTACACCATGGCCAACCTTAAGCCGACAGCAACAAAGTTTCGATTGTGGAGACAGGGGTCATATAGCGAGGTTTTGCCCCAAGAAACCTAAACCTGCAGAACCAATGGAAATCGGGCTAATCCAAGGAAGAGAGTACCAGAGAAGTCGAGATCCTTACTTCCCAGATGTCCGTGTGGATGGTACTCCCCGGCAGGCCCTGCTCGACAGCGGAAGTGAACAAACGGCAGTCAGACCAGAAGTAAGTGGGGAAGGGCTAGGGTTGGAAACTATCATACCTATAACGTGTGTTCATGGGGACACAAAGGCATATCCGTCCAAAGAGGTTACCATAGAAGTAAAAGGGGTTGAGTCCAAGATGCGGGTCGCCATCATGCCTCATTTGCCAACACCGGTGCTGCTAGGTACAGACCTGCCCACCTTT
This sequence comes from Ambystoma mexicanum, assembly GCF_040938575.1. Taxonomy (NCBI): domain Eukaryota; kingdom Metazoa; phylum Chordata; class Amphibia; order Caudata; family Ambystomatidae; genus Ambystoma; species Ambystoma mexicanum. The sequence continues at coordinate 1,118,308,697 of NC_090923.1, read as the reverse complement.
CAGGACTGTGTAAAGGATGCAGAATGGTTGCAGACAGCTCCCTTTTCACAAATAGAAATCAAACATGTAGTACCCAGATCTGCAAGGAAAAGCAGAAGCGAAGTGAGAATGGGGAAAAGAGAATGGGCAAAAGAACAGAGGTTTACGGGGTTCATAGACTGGTTACCAGATGTTAAAAACCTACGTTTCAAAGCGAGTTAAGCACAGACCCCACATTAAGTGTTGCCTGGGACCAGGCCATTGCCCCACCAGAAAAGGGTACCACCTATCCGTGGTTTAAATCTTCAAGGCGTCTACTGTATCGGGTAACCAAAGACAAAGGAAACCTTGAAGTTGAACAGTTATTAGTACCTCTGAGTTTCAGACCAACTGTAGTGAAACTAGCACATGATGATAAAACTGGGGGTCATTTGGCAAGAGGAAAAACTCAAGAAAAAGTGTTAAAAAGGTTTTATTGGCCAGGAGTCTATCGGGATGTGACTAGGTATTGCGAAGAATGTGTAGTCTGCCAGAAAACAAATCCACGAATACCTCCCAAAGCCCCCTTGCAACCTTTTGTCCTTTCTGTGACCCTTTTTCTCCCACTTCACCCCTTGCCTCCACACTCTCCTCACCTGAGCTGCTTGATTCGAAGCTTTCGGAGGACAGGTTTCGTCTGGCGAGGTAGTCTTTCTCCTTCTTAGATGGCATTTGCCTGTCACGGAGGGAAGCCACAGTGAACACTGATGGAACAGCAAGCCTGTGGCTCCCTTTCTGGGAACACGCCGTTACAGAAGGGAAAAAGCCAAGCGGCAGAAAAAACCCTTGTCAGGCACCGCAATGCACTCTGTCCGACTCCAAGTAGAAACCTCCGAAGTGGTGTTGCAGACGGGAAGGAAGACTGTAACAGAAAGCGGCGCAGGACCCAAATAGCAAGGATCAGTAGCAGACGTGGAGCCAGAAGGCGTGGCTGGTGTCGAATGCAACCAGGAAGGACACAGGGAGCACAGGACTCAGGTAAGAGAAGAGAAAGACGAAAATAGGAAACAGACCGATTATCCAACTGGAGAGGGAACCAGGGGAACGGAGAGGAGAGAGCAGAAAGAGAACAGGCACCGGGTCTCGAAGGAGGGAGACGCGACCCAGGCGAAATGACCGGGTGAAACTGGTAAGAGGCAAAGTAGCGAAGAGAAGGAAAACTTCATACAGAGGACAAAGTCAGTAGCAGACAAAAAGCACTGACGATCCGTACGGAGAGTCAGCAGCAAGCGTAAACCCGGAAGCTGGGAACACTATCCAGAGGGGTTGCAACTCCCGGCGGGCTTCACGCTGAGGGAACTGGGATGGCAGCTAGAGCCGTAAAAATAAAGGAAGGACTAACAGCCTCTAAACCCATACTGTAAGCGACACCGCGAAAGTATCCGCCAGTCTCGGCGGCGGCGGATGACAGTATGCCCCCCTCCAATGCGTGAAAACCCTGGCTTACCTGGGTGTAAGCGGTGGAATCTGGAAATTAACCTAGGGGCATGTACATGCAAAGCGGGTTCCCACGAGTCCTTCGACTCGGGGTAACCCTTCCAGGACAGTAAGTATTCCAAACGACCTCTATAATACCTAAAGTCCAGTATGGAGGACACCTCATATTCATCCTTGTTCTTCTCAGGGAAGAGAACCTGACGGGGAACCGTTCTGCATTGTGGTTCAGGAATGAAGGGTTTGAGAAGGGAAGAATGAAACACCGGATGGATGCGACTGAGGGTAGAAGGAAGCTGAAGACAGGATTGACTCTAGAGAGGACAGGAAAAGGACCCAAGAAGCGAGGAGATAGTTTAGAAGGATGTGTCCATTTGGGCAAGAATCTGGTGGACAACCACACCTTGTCGCCTGCCTCCAACTTCGGGCATTCTTTGCGATGCTTGTCGGCCTGATCCTTATTGTGTCTTCTACTGTCTTCCAGGCTTCGTAAAGCGGAAGTCTGAGCTGCTGCAATGTTCTGTAGAACTTTTTCTGCTGCCGGAGAGTTGGTGAGACTTGGAACACTGAGCAGAAATGCCTTGGGGTGAACCCCGTAAGTACAGTATAAAGGGGAAAGGCCGATAGCAGAATGCTTGGTGTTGTTGTATGTGAACTTCGCTGTGGGAAGCAGGGAAACTCAATTGTCTTGGTGTTGATTGACGTAACATCTCAGATATTGCTCCAAAGTGGCATTGAGGCGTTCAGTCTGGCCGTTAGTTTGGGATGAAATCCAGAGGAAAGCGCTCTTTCAATGCCTAGTCTGACACAAAGAGCCTTCCAAAACTTTGAGATGTACTGGCCCCCTCGATCCGAAATAATCTTATCCGGGATACCATGTAATTTGAAGATGTCTCTGGCAAAAACCTCTGCCATTCTCGCTGCGATGGGAAGACCCGGAAGGGGAGAGAAATGTGCCCTCTTTGAAAACGTATCCACCGTGACCATTATACATGTACATGATTCGGACAGAGGCAGATCCACTATGAAATCCGTGGATCTAAGTCCCCATGGTCGAGTGGGGAGTTCCGCTTGTGTCAGCAGTCCAAGGGGTTTGCCTGTAGGGTATTTGGCTCTGGCGCAGGTGGGACATGCTCGTACGTATTCCAACGTATCTCTTCTCAGATTAGGCCAGAGGAACGCTCTTGAGATCAGCTCCATGGTACCTTCCGAGCCTCTATGGCCTGCAGTGCGAGGATTGTGGCACCAGTTTAGTATCTTCTGGCATAACAGACCTGCTGGGATGTATAGATGATTCTTGTAGAATACCCAGCCATCTTTCTCCTGATAATGAGAATTAGGATGCAGCGGTAATTGAGCATACTCCGGCATGACCGCAGCCTTCACCTCTTGAAGGGAAGAGCTTACTAGGACCAGGATTTGGTTTCTCCGAAACAGTGGCTCCGAGCGATCTGAAGTCTTCTCCTTACTCGTATCCTTGCGGGACAGTGCGTCAGCCAAGCGATTCAAAGTTCCGGGAATGTAGGTGATGTGAAAATCGTATTGAGAAAACAGATAAGCCATCCGGGCCTGTCGGGAATTTGAACACTCCATGTCTTGCAATACCCTCAGATTCTTGTGATCTGTCCGAATGGTAAACCGATGTCGTGCCCCCATAAGAAGGTGCCGCCACTCTTCGCACACTAACATCATCGCCAATAGTTCTTTTTCAAGAACCGAGTAGTTTAGTTGGCTGGGAGAGAGGGTTTTGGACAGATAAGCTACAGGATGTTCCACTTCATTCACTGTCTGTAACAAAACTGCTCCTATGGCTATAGCAGAGGCATCTGTCTCCAAGATGAAGGGTAATGTCTGGTCCGGATGCCATAGTATGGGGGCAGAACAGAAGAGTCCTTTGAGAAGGGAAAAGCTACTTTCAGCTTCGGTTGACCAGTGAAAAGGGAGAGCATTCTTTTTAAGAAGACGGGTAATGGGATACACCACTTCAGAGAAGTCTGGTATGAATCGTCTGTAGAAATTGGATAAACCAAGGAATCTTTGTACTTCTCGGAATGAAGTAGGGGCAGGCCAATCAAGAATAGCTTGAACCTTGTTGCGATCCATGGCAATACCCTCCGCTGATAAAATGTACCCTAGATATGGTACCGAAGGATCTGCAAAAATGCACTTCTCGGCCTTGACCAATAGTTGGTTCCTTTGAAGACGATCCAAAACCTGAGTGACATGAGGAATGTGTTCTTCCATGTTGGAGGAAAAGATGAGAATGTCATCCAGGTAGATAATTACGGAAATGGTGAGCATGTCGGAAAACATTCGGTCCATAAACCGTTGAAATACAGCGGGAGCGTTCACCAGGCCAAATGGCATTACCCGGTATTCGTATAATCCGAATGGAGTGCGAAAGGCAGTCTTCCACTCATCGCCTTTGGCTACGCGGAGCAGATGGTATGCATTCCTTAGGTCAAGTTTAGTGAACACCTTAGCCCCGGAACTGCTTCAATGATGTCTGTGATGAGAGGCATCGGGCCGTGGTCCCGGATGGTGACCTTATTCAGACCCCTGTAATCTATACAAGGCCTAAGCTCGTCGGTACCTCTTTTCTTAATGAAGAACAAAGAAGCCCCAGCGAGGGATTTTGAGGGCTGAATGAGGCCATTCTTCAAGTTGGTATCCAGATAACCTCTTAGCACCTGTTTGTCTGACAGTGTGAGGGAGAACATTCTACCAAATGGCACTAGAGCGTTAGGCTCAATGTCGATGGTGCAGTCCTCTGGTCGATATGGGGGTAATCTGGTGTGATGATTCTCTTGGAACACCTCTTCAAAAGGTGAGCCGAACCGGGGTAGCGCATGCACTCCAAGAGGGGTATCCAGAATAATAGTTACAGACTGTAAATCACACCGATCGTTTAAGGGAAGGCAATTGGTGGTACAGTAGGTAGAAGAGAAGCTCAACTGGTTGTTCGTCCAATCAATACGAGGATTGTGTCTCCGGAGCCAAGGAATCCCAAGAATTATGGGGAAATGGGCTGCTCATATGATGTCAAACTTCAGCATTTCAGTGTGATGGTTGATGGTCAAGAACAGATCCTCCGTGGAATGGGTTATTAGACCGGAGGACAAAGGGGATCCGTCTACACCTTCGACCTGTTGGCCTTCTTGACGGGCGATCCTGCGTAGGCCTATTTTGTCAGCCCACAGGGCATCAACGAAGTTGCCTGCAGCTCCGCAGTCCAACAGGGCTAAAGACTCGAACTGCTTACCCTCTAATCTGAGGGCCACGGACAGAACCATGAATCTCGAATCTTCTTTGGAATCCGGAGCTGACACTGAGAGAGAAACGTAGGGACGAGAAATAGAACTTGATGACCCTCGGATGCCTGTCCCTACTGGCGTCGAGGGTAGTCGTTCCCCGATTTCCTGTTGGGTACCTCCATGCAGTCTTTCAAGAGATGCTGATCCGAACCACAGTAAGCACATTGTCCTTTTTCTCTCCGTCTTCATCTTTCCGCTGCTGATAGGGGTGTCCTTGTAGCTCCAATTTGCATAGGTTCGTCTGAAGACTTAGTAGGAGAGAGAGAGGGGGAAGGATGTGAAAGGGGGTCCGACAAGGAGCCTGAAGTGCGATGCTTGCGACGTTCAGATCTTCTTTCCTGGAGTCTAAACTCTATGTGGAGAGCGGCTGCGAGTAGATCAGAAAAAGTCGGTGAACGGGGAGATCTGGCTAGTTCGTCTTTAATCTCCTCCGAAAGATGGCGTACTGGGCGGGTTCTGGCCAACCTGCCCCAGCCGCCACGGTCTTGAAGGAAGAAATGTAGGATAAGACGTCCAAAGAACCTAGTCTGACATCCAACAGTTCCTCACAAGCGGTAAAAGTTAACTCAGGTCTCTTGAAGGTCTGTTTAAGCAGGTTCTGGAATCCCGTAAAGTCATGCAGTATAGCACTGGCACTGGTTACCAATGGAGTTGCCCACGCCAACGCATTCCCAGTCATATTGGAGATTAGGAATCCAACCTTAGCCTGATCGGTAGCGAAAGTGCGGGGTCTAAACGTGAAATAGACGGTACAAGCCTCCAGAAACTCTTTTACCCTTTTGGGAGAACCATCAAAGTTTCCTGAGGAGAGTGGCATGGGAGGTAATTCCACGTTAGGATGTTCTCTAGCCGATACCATTTGTTTGAGAAGAGCATTCTCTGTCTTCACTCCCTGTAGCTCTACGGACATCGCTTGAAAAGCTTTCCAAAGCTCTTGAACTTGTTTCTCCACCGACATCTTGTTATGCTTAGGCGTTGCAATCTGTCCTTTCTGTGACCCTTTTTCTCCCACTTCACCCCTTGCCTCCACACTCTCTTCACCTGAGCTGCTTGATTCGAAGCTTTCGGAGGACAGGTTTCGTCTGGCGAGGTAGTCTTTCTCCTTCTTAGATGGTAATTGCCTGTCACGGAGGGAAGCCACAGTGAACGCTGATAGAACAGCAAGCCTGTGGCTCCCTTTCCGGGAACAAGCCGATACACAAGGGAAAAAGCCAAGCGGCAGAAAAAACCCTTGTCAGGCACCGCAATGCACTCTGTCCGACTCCAAGTAGAAACCTCCGAAGTGGTGTTGCAGACGGGAAGGAAGACTGTAGCAGGAAGCGGCTCAGGACCCAAACAGCGAGGCTCTGTAGCAGACGTGGAGCCAGAAGGCGTGGCTGGTGTCGAGTGCAACCAGGAAGGACACAGGGAGCACAGAACTCAGGTAAGAGAAGAGAAAGACGAAAATAGGAAATAGACCGGAAATCCAACTGGAGAGGGAACCAGGGGAACAGAGAGGAGAGAGCAGAAAGAGAACAGGCACCGGGTCTCGAAGGAGGGAGACGCGACCCGGGCGAAAGGACAAGGTGAAACCGGTAAGAGGCAAAGTAGCGAAGAGAAGGAAAACTTCGTACAGAGGACGAAGTCAGTAGCAGACAAAAAGCACTGACGATCCGTACGGAGAGTCAGCAGCAAGCGTAAACCCGGAAGCTGGGAAAACTATCCGGAGGGGTTGCAACTCAGTGTCCACCGGGAGGAGGAGGATTAAATACTCCCGGCGGGCTCTGCGTTGAGGGAACTGGAACGGTAGCTAGAGCCGAAAAAATAGAGGAAGGATTACCAGCCTCTAAACCCATACTGTAAGCGACACCGCGAAAGTATCCGCCCGTCTCGGCGGCGGCGGATGACACCTTTGCCCCTAATAAAAGAACCTTTTTTCCATATCGGAATGGATATAGTTGGACCCTTGGAACCCAACAGCCATGGACACCAATACATCCTAGTCATTGTTGACTACGCCACAAGATACCCTGAAGAGTTCCCCATGAGAGGTATAAGTGCAAAACAAGTCTGTAACCTGTTTGTACCTTTCTTTGCCCATGTGGGACTACCCTTCGAGATAATTACTGACCAGGGAAGACATTTTGTGTCTGGAGTGATGCAGAGGGTGTTCCAACAACTGAACATAAGACAGATACGTACCACGATTTATCATCCACAGACAGACGGCCTGGTGGAACGATATAATAAGACAATTAAACAGATGTTAAAAAAAGTGACTGAGCCTACGGGCACTAACTGGAACCAAGTATTACCATGGGTACTTATGGTTTTAAGAGACACCCCTCAGTCCTCCACCGGGTTCTCCCCGTTCCAACTGTTGTTCGGACACAAGCCTCAAACAGTGCTTGATATAGATCGAAGCGAGTGGGAAGACCAAGAGGAAGAAGTCCAACTTACTGAATATGTTATTAATCTTCGAGACAATTTAACAAAGTTAAGAGAATTGGCCAGGGATAATCCAGGCCGTTCACAGGTAAATCAGGAAAAATATTTTAATCGCTCAACCCGGGTACGAACATTCCAGAAAGGGGACAAAGTACTAGTATTGTTACCCACGTCGTACAACAAAATGTTGGCCCAGTGGAGAGGTCCTTATAGAGTGGTATCAGTGCTTGGACCAGTGAATTACTTAATAGAACAGCCAGACAGGAGAGAAAAAACCAAGAATTATCACGTCAACCTCCTGAAGGCATGGAAGGAGCCCAGTAAACCACCGACAGGGATAAATGCACTATCACTATCACGAGGCGGGCAAAAACTGCCGTTCAGTGGGGACTTGACTTAACGGAAGAGAAGAAAAAAGAGTTAGTGGAGTTCCTTAGCCCTTTAAGTCGTGTTTTCTCTTTCTACCCTGAGAGAACCTCCCTAGTGGAACATCGACTAGAGACATTACCAAACCAATATGTCAGAATAAGACCCTATCGGCTTCCGGAAACAAAAAGGGCAGCAGTACAGGCAGAAGTTGAAGAGATGTTGAAACTGGGAGTTGAAAAATCAACTAGTCATTGGTCTTCACCGATAGTGCTGGTCCCTAAACTGGATGGCTCCACCCGGTTTTGTATGGATTATCAAAAAATAAATAACATCTCTACCTACCAAGCCTGTCCCATGCCTCGCATAGACGAATTGTTGGAAAGGCTGGGAGCAGCACAGTATCTCACGACTATAGACCTTACCATGGGTTATTGTCAGATACCTTTAAGAAAAGAAGACAAGATCAAAAACGCTTTCTCCACACCATCAGGGTTACACCAGTTTACGGTCTTACTGTTTGGGCTCCATGGGGCTCCAGCCACGTTCCAGTCGTTGATGAACCAGGTGCTGAGATCTCACAGTGTTTATTGCTCGGCATACCTAGATGACATTATTGTATTCAGCAATAGTTGGAAAGAACATCTTATACATCTAGAAAGTGTCATCAAAGAGTTGGACGGCGCAGGCTTAAAAATCAACCCGAAAAAAAGGACCATAGGAGCCCTACAGACCGGATATCTAGGATATCTAGTTGGGGGTGGGAAAATTCGACCTCAACTAGACAAAGTAGAGGCCATTTTGAAATTACCGATGCCAAGCAACCGGAAGCAGATCAGGGCCTTTTTGGGCTTCGTGGGATACTATAGGAGGTTTATTCCCATGTTTTCCACAGTGGCCGCACCCTTGACAGAAGCTTTGAAAAGTACCTACACCAAGTCCATCCACATGGACCAGGAAGCCCTTGAGGCGTTTAACCACCTAAAGAAATCTATTTCAGTTCTCCCGGTTTTGTGTTGCCCCGATTTCAAGAAAGAGTTCTTCCTACAGACTGACGCCTCGGGAGTTGGGTTAGGTGCCGTTCTTTCTCAAGAAGTGGACGAAGATCTATACCCAGTGGCATTCATAAGCCGAAAACTACTACCCCATGAAGAATCCTATTCCACTCTAGAAAAAGAGTGTTTAGCAATTAAGTGGGCTGTGGAAACTCTGAGATATTATCTCTTGGGTCGGACTTTTACTGTCTTTACAGACCATGTGCCGCTACAGTGGCTGGCGATACAAAAAGACTCGAACCAGCATGTTCTGAGATGGTTCCTCACCCTACAAGCTTGCTTCAAGACTGTACATAAACCTGCATCGTACCAGCTGGTCCCGGATTATCTCTCCAGAGGCATGGATCGACCCGAACGGCTCGATTCTTCGGGGGGGGGGGTTTGTGAACGGGATGAAGGGGTGGAAAGGCAGGGGAAACGAAGGTCGTGTAATCAACCCCAGGAGAAAGGAAGACCGCCGGGGAGCCACGGAGAGGGGGAAGAGCAACGCCGCCTTCCAGGGCTGAACCCAGCATCACATGGAGCCGAGGAGACGGATTGTAATGACCCGCCGGTTCCCGCTCCCTGGTCGCGTGGAGTCGAATTGATGACAGAGACAAACAGTAATGACCCAGCAGTTCCCGCTCCCTTCATTCACAACCGGTCATTTTCCGAAATGGACACGGCTGACAGGGAACCATCGCGTGTAACCTCGAGTCCCGACCAGAAGGAACGTCAGGCAAGGGAATACAGTCTCTTATACACACCCGTCTCCCGTTCAGCCATGAACCACGCGGTTTCCATCACAACTAAACAAAATCAAGTAACAGAAGCCGCCAGGATAAGGAACGTGTCCCGCTCCCCATTTTCCACATTTTACTCATCTGCCTGTTTGAAAAACAACGCTCCGGAAAGTTTACTTGTGTCAGCTTGCATGGAGGCAGAGGAACCCCGCAAGTTTCCAGTGTTGACGGGAGAGGCTGGAAGGCGAACCGCGGGCAAAGAGAAAGGGGGCGGGGTTTGGGGGAATATTTATAGAAAAAATAGAGCAGCCCTGATTGGTCCAAACAGCCCCAACCCCTATATAAGGGTGAAACTGATGATGGACTGAGTGTGTTTTTCCGAATCTCTTTCAGAACACCAGAGGAGAGAGAGAGAGAACTGCACATGAGACGCTCTGGGCATACGAGGACTAGGCGTCACCTTTTCATTGTTCATCCATATCACAGAGGAAGAAAGAAGGTTAATTGAGAATCTTGAGCCATCATCATTTTTTTTTTTTGTTGATCCTGAATAAAGGCTATTTAAGTTCCTTCAACCCAGCTGCTGTCTGCTTCATCATTACAGACCCTTCGTCTGTTTCGATCTTTTTCAGAGTAACTGTATGGTCCTGCAAGGTAGATTGTACATGATTTAAAGTACCAACAATGTTTGTATGGACCTTGTCCTGTTGTTTAAGACGAGACAATATGTTTTCAATTCTTGTGGATATTAGTAACAGAAGATTTTCTAAGATTCTAAACATAGAAGAGGAATCGTCACTTTTGATGCTGTCATGGAAGGGGTCATGAGTAGAGTCATGTTGAGAAATGAGGGATGAGTCTAATAGTGACTGCTCACATGGAGGACTCTTGTCTTCCGTGGGTACTTCTGTCTCTAAACTATGTGACACATCAGGCTCACCGTACATACTTGGTAGGTGTACAGTCACTGGATGTACAACCACTGGGACCTCAGTCACATTCATTGTTATCGGGCTCATGCTTAGAGTATTATGGTGACCAACTCCAATAAGCGTTGTAGACCCAGTGGGCCCGCCATTGTGTCTCTTCACAACCGAAAGTGCTTTTCTCACACAGGTCCTCGTTTCTGCAGACGCCTCCTCAAAGACTTGTTGGGTACATCCTCACCCAGCATGTGAACAACTGTCTCTATCATCTTTGAACCGAGATGGGAAACAGAGGCCGAGAGCTCCTCCATAAATTGAGTACAGGAGTCATGAGATTTCAAGTTGGCTTCACACGGAGTATACTTAGATGCCGTATAAAAATCAGTGATTTTAGAAGTGGGTTTGGGAGGTGACTTAATCACACGTACGTCTGCTCCAAATCTAAAGGTTTTATGTGGACAAGATCAAAGATTCTGCTTCCTAGTAACAATGGCAGTGGGGGTGGAGTTAGGAGTGTCGAGTTTATAACCAACAGTGTCAAGGGTATTAGCTGTGTCCAAGATTTCGATCGTCTCCAGACTCTCGATCAGGACATCACCCCCCACCCCATTCCACCAGTTTTTGAGCAACTTCCGCAACTTGGATAACTTTTGCTTCGATGGCTGCAGCTGAGGGAGCCACTACTGCAGCACCCTCTTCCTCTCTGGCCCTGTCCCCGCTTACTGCTTCCACATTGTTCCTAGCATGGGGGTGGCCGTTTGCCCATAGATAAAGGTTGAAACGGATCCACACTCAAATGTGCTCTGAGGCTCTAAGGCCAACAAAGATTTCAAAGTAATTTTCTTACCGTTTGCAAATCTCAGTCGTCTCCGTACAACATAACTATGTACCTTTGGAACCGCCTGCGAACCACTGCGAACCACTCTGCAGCACTCCACGGATGAACGGGGGTTTTAAATCTCTGCCTCCACGAAGAAGATAGGGAAAAAAGACTTGCTGCAGACCGTGACCACTACAAACCACTCAAGCAGTTGCATGTAAGGATAATATCCTGTGTGCAGAGACCCTAGAACCATGTGGTTTAGAATAGGGATTGGACGTTGGACTAGAGACATTAGGTCCTCGTAGCTTAGGCCCTTTCACTTGGTCTGAACTATTCCTCAATCCTAACACTTACCAAAGAATCTCCTGTTCTTGGGTTAGGACCCCAGCTCCCACATGTATTCCTCCAATCCTTCCCTTACAGAGATAAAATAAAGGTGTTGAACTGTCCTTGTGTTTCAAGTGCTCTATTGAGTTCACCTCGTGACAAAAGTGCCAGGAGCAGGATAATAAGGTCCCAACACAGGGTTCATACATATAAAACCACTCTCAAGGTAGTCTTCTTATCTTCTGAGGCTAAGCTCAGGGCCAGGAATTGAATGGTGCCTCACCGAAGCCGGCCTTTGGTTTAGACCAACTTAAAATCTTGGTCAAGTTCAGGCTGTCCCCTAATCACTGTTTCCATGCATACCCTGGGGTTGTATACCTGCACCATGTAGGCCATGTGATGGTTTTATTGATCCATGGTGGGACTCATATGGAGATCCCACTTCCCAATGAATATTGAAACCTGATGTGCTAGAAGTTCCAGATCTGCCTCCAATTGGAATGGGGAGTAGGGCTTGGTTCTACACCTCTCCCCCCCCCACGGGCATGCTTCCCTCAAAAATGGCAGAGGACTTGGTGGCAACGCCCCACTTTGCAGCCGTCCAAAGGAATGACACTGTCCTCTGGAGTGTCTTTTGAGTAGGTTACCCCAGAGACTGATGGACAGGACAAATAGTGTTCCAGACAGTCCCAACCCAAGTCCTGGGTCCCATACACAAATGGCATGCACTAGCCCGCGAAAGCTGCAGCTTTATCGGGCAAACGTATGACCATATTAGGGATTTCCTGACCTGAGAAGGCAGGAAGAAGGCCAAAGAACAAAATGGCCAAAGAACAAGCAAAAAATCTCGTGGCACTGCCAACTTTGGCCACTAGACACAGTTAGTAGCCAAAAGCAGTAAACGCGAATGGGCATACTAAAAATATAACTAAAATAGTAAAAATGGATCTGCTGCCACCAGCTTGTATTTAGGCACATTAAAAAGTAACCAACAATCCCTTTGTTAGAAGTATAGGGTGAGACAAAATTATCCCAATTGCACTTCATTGAAAGATGCTGTGTGCAATATGAAATAGTTACCCTAACAGGCAACAAGTAAAAGCCAAAAGGGAAACATAGGGGTCTCATTACGAGTTGGGCGGTATCCCGGAGGTAAATCTGCTGGAATGCTGCCCAAACGAATTACCGCTACCGCCACTTACCGGTGGTAGTGGTGTAATTCCCCATTTAATTTGAGTCCATTAGACTCAATGGGGCTTTTTTGGCATAATTACCATGGCAGAATTTCTGCTGCGGTAATTCCGCCGATTTTGCAGCAGTGAGTCAGCGGATTTACCTTCAAGATTTTCCTGGAGGCTAATCCTCCACCCCATGCCCAAACTCGTAATTTGGCATAGTGGTAAAGTTGGCAGTAACAGCAACATTTCTTTGGGGGGGTCCATATAATATGGAGGGAAAGTTGCCTACAAGAGAACACTTTCCTAACAATGAACACTTACTAAAATAAAATATTCAATAGGAAAAAATGACAGGAATCTTAAGTTGTTCCATGTCACATGTGAATTGCTTATCCAGCCCTTGTTATTTTCTTTACATTTAGGTACATGTCATTGTCTAATATTATAAATCCACAATTGCAAGAAGAGATATGTCAGAGACAACAGATATTCCTTTTTCATTTATGTCCGTACACGAATGGTGAAGTCCTTCATTTATTGCATTGTGTTAACCTAATACAGGGGTCTGCAACCTGTAGCTCTCCAGATGTTTTGAACTACGACCCCCATGATCCCTGGCCATTGATTATGCTGATGGGGGATGAAGTCCAAAACATCTGGATAGGCAAAGGTTGCAGGCCCCTGATTCCTTATCTATGAAAACATATTCATAGATTGAACATGTGAAAACACCATTGGAGGAGACAGGCCACCAGAAGGTGCAGAAATGGCGGGTTGATTTTGCTCTGCTCTGTTAAACGGGCCGGAACAGGATTTCCCCCACACCCCTGAACTGGATGGACCCCAGACGACCCATTTGACTGGGGGTCTCCAAACAGCCCTTTAAGATGAGTAGCAGCACCCTTGAGATAGATGGGGATGCAGATTCGTACTCTTGCACCAAATAACTTCCTTCTCACTTAAACTCCACTTAATTTCAGAAAAAACACAGTATTTAAATCAAAAACTCGTCATCCCTGACGCGCAATCTTAAAAACCTAACATGCAACGTGATTGGTTATAGGAAGGTAATTTTAACATAGGTACTATAACTGTATGTGGTAACGGGGAGAGGGGATTGGATAATCAATGTCAGGTGGGGCAACTAAGCCCTTCCTTCAAAATGGCCACTATAAACGTCACTAAAAGTACGACGTCTCATTGGATCTACTCACTATAGGACCCTAGATTACACGGTCCACTATGATTGGGTTGGCATCAACCCCACTCATATTTTTCCACTTACGTCTAGCAGCATTCAGAACAACCAGCCAGGTGCAGGGAGTTTGCCTGCACCCCAGCTTCCCTCCACTTATGTTACAATCATTCATCACCTCAGTGGTTATGTGTCAATTACTTTTTTGTAGTTTGGCCTCGAGTCTGCTTCTTGGTCTGAGAAAGTTAAGGAGTATGAGTATAGCAGGGATCCATGAGTAGGTGTGAAAGTCTCATCCCTTCCTGCCTGCCTTGTCACGTGATTCGGACACCGTGAAATCGATCTCTTCTTCATGTATTTTCGTGTTTTTGATTTAATTCTGGCAGTCTTCGACCATCTGTGGCTTGTCTTGACCTTTCTGAACAGGATAATCTGTTCTTTTTCTCTTTAATTATATCCACTGTTGGCCTATTCCAGCCCGATACGACCTTGGCTTCTTGGCATGGTTACCTTCAGCTGGGTTTCTCTCCGTCTTAATTCTCGATTTGTTTGCTGCAACACTCTCTTCTTGAGACCTTTAGTAAACTTTGTTCAATACTGCTCATGTGCGTAGTGGATTTTCACTCATCTATAAAGCGCTTTTGAGGTATATATATGTATAGTTGGCGCTTGTCGCAATCTATTTTACTACTAAGCATAAGCAAGCTTGACGGTTTTTTGCTTCTTGCGGTTTCTTGCATCTGTACATGTTTAAACTAACTGAATATCTTCATTGTACATATGGCATATGTTTCTGCATCTTGATATCAACTGTTTCACCTTAGGCTCAAGATGTCACTTATCCATGGTATTTCGTTCTCTCTGTCAGTATTCTTAGGTCATTACATCTTATATATGTGCATCAGTTAATATAACGTCACCATTCGTCTTCCTTTAGTATCTTCTTGGCTTCTTCGGGTATTCCATTCTGACAAACATCATTTTGTCTTGCCTGTCTATATGTTTTTTTCAATGGGCACCTTACTGTCCAGGTTTTCTTAGGTGTCAGTACTTCAATAAGTGCTGTTACTCTGATAGGCACTGGGCAGAGCCCGACTGCGGCTCTCTGCTTGTTTATCTGTTCTTCATACGTCACATATTTTGGCGTGAAAGTACCTGGTACTACGAAGGGGGTGGCTGGAGTGTGGATGACACTTGGCACTTCCTCTTCACCCCTAAGTGGAGTTCGGACGGTGTGGCCCTGGTGCCCCCCGGACAAAATCCCAGGTGTATCTGTGGCCTGGATGCTGAGTACCCAGCACGTACAGGCGGGCCATGAGCTAGTGGAGTTGGCGGCCACAGCTGCGGGTCGGCTGCTCTCTATGCGACAGCGCAGGCTGTAGGCTGTGGCGGCCTGTGAGCAGGCTTGGCCCGTTCTGGACTGGGACCCCCCCTGCAGAAGCTGGTGCCAGTTACGTTGGAGCGGTAAGGGAGGCAGCATTGGAGTTCCACCAGTGACTGAACAGAGAGTGTAGGCTGCAGTCCACGCCACGCTGCAGGCAGCTGCGGCCTGCCAAGAGAGGGGATCGCAAAGGAGAGCGAGTGCTGGAGGCAGAGCCTATCTTGAGAAGGGGTTGGCCCGGGGCTAGTGGCCTCCTGCTGCTGTTGAGAGCAGTGTGACTGGAGGTGAATTTGGGTCCCAGAGGGGTCGCAGGGCCACTGACAAGAGCGCCCACGACCCTCATGTGGAGGTGGGTGAAGGCAGACCTTGGTAGCTGTGAGGGGCACCAGGGCTGCTCTCGATGCTGTGGGGTGCCCTTTGGGGGAGGCCTTTGTTGTGCATTGGTGCAAACAGATCAACTAGGCTACTGGGGAATTTGGACATTTCATTGGGGCAGTGGAGTGAGCTGGCGGACGCCTGCATGGAGGTGTGAAGGCGCCTGTTGTGCTCTGGAACTGCAAGACCACCAGGCTATGAGGGCAGCGAGCGATCCCTCTGGGTGCAGCAATCTGTGGTGAATGACAGGGAGGGGTCTTTGTGACTTTGCTCTGCTGGGTCCATTGCTTTCCTGTGGTCAGTCGTGGAAGAAGTAGGGCCCCAGCAAAGGGTGCTCCCACAGGCTGGAGGGTAGCCCCAACATTGCCTAGGCTGGCGGGCCTTGTGGTTCCTACAGCGTGGACTGGGGTGAGAGGAACCCGGGCCGGATTGCGCGACCTGTGCAGCTCTGTGGGGCACTGCCTGCAACCTTGTACATGCTGGGCTGTTCAAGGATGGTGTCTCAAGTAGGGGGACTGGCGACCCCCTCTTGGAGGGGCGGCGCACTTGTGTTCTTGCGGTCCCCGCAGGGCCCTTTGTGGTGACGGGGTGGCCCTGAGGAACCCTTCTAGATGTGTACTAAATGAATTGCCAGCTTTCTCTACAACAATTCCGCTTTGTGAACCAGCCTTCTTTGACCCAGCGCACGGACCATCACCGTGTGGCTGCAATGGTGGACGACCCAGTGTTAACTAAAAGGGACATTGTGGCCCTCTTCAAGGCAATTTGGGGAATACGTGGACATGAAAGTCTCTGAGGTCGAAAGGAGAGAGGAAGAGCTGTCCTTCAAAATGGATGACTTCGAGAACATGGAATGCCAGAATAATCTTAGGATATTCAACTTCCCCAAAAAAGAGGGTGAGACAGAAAAGGATATTATTCGTACAATCCATGATGTTATCAAGAAATTTCTCTGGCCTGATGCGACAACGGAAACCTCTGATTGACAGGGCGCACCGCGCAGGAGGGAGTTCTAGAGGATCACAACCAGTGCTTGCTATATTCCATTACTATGCGGAAAAGGCGAGGATCCTCGGAAAGGTGAATAGAGATGGCCCGATCCCGTTTGACAATGCTCAAATAGTTATATTTCAGGACCTATCCGCATTCACTCTTGCGAGGCGTCGGATGTGCGCCCCTCTGGCTCTGTGGCTTCAGAGAAGGGGGTGAGGTACTGGCGGGGCTAGCCCTTTTCAATGGTGTTTGAGTACCAAGGCCTCCAGTATAAAATGGAGTAAGCGGACGATATTCAGAGGGTGGCGGGAGAGCTGATGGGGCACTGGGACAGACTGGAGGGGCACATAGAGGGCCCCACCAGAGGAACTCTGAAGACGGAAAGGTCAGGGGAATGCTGCCAGATACCGGGGTCCCGGAAATTCAAGAAATTGAACACTCCCACTTCGAGGCCCCAGCTGAATCCTTTGGGGGTGAGACATTTTGTACTGCCGAGCGGGGAGGCAGGGAGATAATGTGGAGTGCATGGGTTCGTGGTTGGGTGTAAGTGAGGTCAAGTTGTGCTGGTAGGGGGGTTGTTGGGGAGGGGGATGACGATCATGGCAAGAGTTCAATTTGCTAGTGTCTTCCAGTTTGTGGAGGGGGGCTGTGTGTGGGGTGGGCACCGGGGGTCCATTTTTGAAGTGTATTGGAGGGTGGGAGCTCAGCAGAGGTTGCATTGTGATATTTTGGTCCGAGGACAGAGGACTTTGGTGGTCCGGTCTTGGACTGCACTGGTTGGAGTTCAGGTCTGGACGCCGAGGGGGAAGTTTTTGATGTTTAAGAGGTGTTGGTTATTAAAGCGCAAGTGCGCAGACTGGAAGTTTCAGAGTTATACACAGGGGAAGAGAGGTTTTAAGGGAAGTGGTGAGGTGGTAAGGGTAATGGACCACCGCCGTGGGTTCTGGAGTTAATCTGGCTATAGGCTCCCTCAACGCCAGAGGGGGAAACTCACTGACAAAGCAGTCATTGCTACTGAGGGAGTTTCACTATGTACTGTAAATTTGTTGATTTTTGTAACTGTTCGCTCATGTAACCATGTCTAAGTTGCGCCATTATGCCTACGGGCCTGATGGTGCGCGTTACAAATAAAACAAATACAAATACAAATAAAGCTGGACATGCTTACGGTTCATGAAACACATTGGGCTCTGGGTAGGGAACTGTCCTTTCGGGCTAACACATTAGGTGGACTGTATAGATCCTCAGCTCCAACAAAGAAGAGGGAGGTGGTTATTCTCCTTTCTAGCCACCTGAGCTTCTTGGTGGAAACTGAAATGATAGACACTGAAGGCAAATATGTTTTCATTAAAGGTACATTGCAGGGACGTCCTATGACGCTCGGTACAGTCTACTGCTATTCATTGAGGGTCCCTTGATAGTAGGGGGGAATTTAATATGGTTCTGGACCCAGTGGAGGCACACATGAAGGCGGGGGGCAGTTTGGAAGGCTCCGGACGATGTTTCTGCATGTTTCCATGGGGTGAACAGGGAGCTGGACATCTCGTATTCTTAAAATGAACATGCTACGAGGGATAGGCCCTTCACATACTTTTTCGAGGTCGACAACTCCTTCTCACGAATCAACATAATACTGGTGAGTGAAACATTAAGAAATAATAATAATAATAATAATAATAATAATAATAATAATAATAATAATAATAATAATAATAGGAGGGCAGGTCTTGGAGTCCCAGGTAGATCCAGTCCCATGGTCCGACCATGGTAAATTGGGCAAAGAGAGTTCCGAAAGGCAGGTGGATCTGTAGGGACAGGGAAACGGCGCAGGCCCTTCTCGCCAATATTAAGGAGGTTTTTGAACACAACGATAACGGCGAGGTGGGGTTTCAAACATTGTGAGAGGGTTTCAAGGCTACTATTTGAGGGGTCGTCATCCAGGTTGGGGCCTGGAAGAAGAGAGAAGGAGCTCAACAGGAGGAGAGGTTGAGGGACAACATAGCGGCACTACAACCGAGGGGCACTAAGGCTCTTACCTTTTCCCTGCGGCAGCTAGCCAACTCCAACCGTACAAGTCCCAGCTCAAGGCTTTGTTGGCTCAGGACACAGAGAAGAAACAACTTTTTCTTAGTCAGAAGTATCATGAAATGGGGGACAAAGCAGATAACATCTTAGCAGCAAAGTTAAGGGAGAAGAGGAAAAAGAAAATGCTGACAAGTGTCCAGACATCAGGGGGCCGCAGGGTGTATGACACGGAGAGCACCAGGGAGGAATTTAAGCGATTCTACAAGCACCATTATACTGCAGAATATTTGGGAGACGGGTCCCAAATTTCTGATTACCATGCCCAGCTGTAGATCCCTCGAATCGCAAGTGACACTGCTGAAGAATTAGAGAGGCCAGTAGAGCTGGAGGAAGTGTTGCAATCAATTAAGGACATGATGAGAGGCACCGCCCTAGGTGGTGATGGCTTCTCAGGGAAATCTTACAAACAGTCGGCTCTGGCCCCCTACTTGGTTGGTGAGAGTTTTCAATACAGTCTTGGTGGGGGAGAGCCTCCCTGATACGATGGGGGCAATAATTGTGGTGCTCCAGAAAGAGGGCCAAGATCCATCGCTGTGCTCTTCCTACAGGCCGATGGGACCAGATGGGACTTATAAGGGGTAGGCAGGGCTCTGATAATATCCGGAAGACCATAGATTTGATGCATAGGACCCAAGACATTAACTCGGAAAAAGCATTTGACAGGGTCGAATGGCGTTATATGTCAATGGTCTTGTAAAAAATGGGGTTTGAGGGCAATATTCAGAAATGGGTTGCAGCCCTGTACAGAGCTCCTACTGCGGTCCTAAGTGAAAAAAAGTGTTAAAAAAATGAAAAAAAAAACGATTTAGAAAGACTGCCCTGTGACCGCACAGAGAAGTCTTTCTAAATCGAACTGTCAGCCCCTGTGATGCACACGAATGCGCGCAGGGGCTGACAGGCACGTCAGGACCCGGAAGCAGCCTTGACGGAGAACGTGTACGTTTATGTGTGTGTGCTGGGTGTTCGTGTTTCTGTGTGTACTTGTGTGCGTTGTGGGGGGGAGTCTTGGGAGGGGAGGGAGGCAGCATGGGCTGAGGCAGAGAGGGTGGGTAGCAAATATATGTTTTTATTTTTTATTTTTGTAGGCTGCCAAAAATCAGCGACCTACAAAAATAGAGAAAATGACATAGAGCCCCTACTGCACACATACAGGTGAAGGGGACACTCTCTGGCTCATTGGAGCCATTGGCTATCTCTATCCGCTCCAACCCACGAATAAAAGGTATCACCTGTGGCGGGAAAGATTTCAAGCTCTCTCTCTTTGTGGATGATATATTTGCCTATGTCTGGCCTCAGAATTAATACTAGTAAATCTTGTGTCATGCTGTTAAGGGAGGGAATTTTAGCCCTTGTTTCAGAGGAGAAGATTTTGGGAATGAGAATAGAAAATAACTATGAATTACCTCGGGGTGCGGCTTACTAGGGACATGTCCAAGCTTGCGAAATCTAATTCTGACTCTCTGTAGGTGAGTTGGTGAAAATACGGTCGGACTCTGGTGGTATTGTCGTTGTACAGTGGCATGACCTTGGTAAAAATTAACATGTTGCCCCTTTTGTTATATCTCTTCACGGCCCTCCTGACGATCCTTCCACACAGCTACTTTAATGTTCTGAGGGAGTATGAAGGCTTTGGTCTCCCTGGCTTTTATTGCTACTACCGGGCCTCTCAATTGCGGGTGATGCTAGAGCACATGCAGGAGGACCTTTGCACATATTGGTCCTACCTGGAAGATCTAGAGGCGCATCCCAGGAAGGTCACAGACTTTTTGTGGGCCCTGTATAAGGAGGCTCCCCTGAGACTGAGGGAGCACCCGACTCTGGGGGTGTTGTGGTCGGTATGGAAATAAAGCAAAGTGAATGACAAACCGTCATCGTGACCCTTAGTGTGCGGGACCCCGATCAACTTGACGCTGCTGAACTTTCAACACTCCCAGCAATGGTCAGATATGTGGTTAGAGAGGGCGGGACCATTGTTTCACTGGGGTCGATTCTTGTCACTTGAAGAACTGAGGGCTGAGCTACTGCAGGCCACGAATTCTGTTTTTTATTATATAAGGCATAAAGGTATATTTACAGCTGAGAACTGGCGGGATGTCTTTTCCCAGGACCTAACGCCTTTCGAGAAAGTCCTAGACACACCGGCAATCAGAAAGGGTATACTTTCACTGCTTCATAAGGTGCTGGCCACTTCTGATCGACCTGACATGAAGGCAAGCGTTTAAAAGATTCTGGGAGGACCTGGCCGAAGGGGAAATTCCAGACGAGGATTGGGATATAATTTATAAGGTAGCACTCCATGGGAACTTGTTCACCTCTACTATGGAGCATACATTTAAGGTATTGCAGGGCTGGCAGTGTGACCCCCAGAGGCAGTCGAAAATGTTTCACAGCGTCTTGCCCTACTGCCGTCAGGGGTGTGGTCAGGTGGGTTCCTTGGTGCACATGTGGTGGAGATGCCGCAAGGTGCAGGTATTTTGGGGAGAGCTCTTGAGCTAGATTAAGGTCATTACTGGGGAACAGCTTTGCCTGGATCTCCTCCAGATATTGTTGGGCTTGCCCACAAGAGACAGAGATACCTACCCGCTTCCTAGGATGGGGGAGGCCATGGGGAGATTGGGTAGGATAGCTGTTGTACAAAAATGGGAGGGCAGTAGTCTCCCGTCAAAAGCAGAATGGGAGAAGAAATGACAAGATATAGGGCCTCATTACACGGTGAAATACCGGCACCGCCTTGGTGGAAAGGGGAATTACCGCCCCATTCCAAGGTTGGCGGGGCGGTAATTCCCCCTTCCACCATTGCCCTTCCCCATTCCCATTTTTGCCCCATAGGGCTCTATGGGAATGGGGAAGGCGCTAATTACGGTACCGCAAATTGCGGTACCGTAATTAGCTCCACTGGTCCCTTTGCGGGTTGGTTTTTAACGCCTGCAAAAAGCAGGCGTTAAATTCCCCAACCCGCAAAGGGACCTCGTAGTAAGGCGGTAAGGATTTACCGGTACCAGTAAAATACCGGTACCGGTAAACCCTTACCGCCTACCGTGTAATGAGGCCCATAATGTTTATGGAGAAACTGACGGCTGTAGTGAATGACTATCTGGGCTCCTATCATGAGGAATGGGGGGTCCTGATCACAAAATGAGAAGAGAAGGGCAGACAGACATGAGTGTGTGGGATGAGGGGGGTCTTGAAGCTAGGGGACCATGTGGTTGGAGGAGGTGGGAGGCGATCCAGGGTATATGGGGGAGCGGGTGCCAAGTGGTGTTGTTCTAGAGTCTACTGAGGTGTAGGAGACCTTGTGCTGGCCTGATTGACAAGCGGTAATGAATGGACTGCCTTCGGGGTCATCTGCGTGGGTTAGCCTGACAAAGTATGCTGTCATGGCGGGTGGCTAATCTTCAGTGAACCCATGCTTCATCTTCTGTGTCTGTGTATTTTGGTTGGAGTCTCTGAGCTATCGTAACTTATGGGGTGCAAGTATTGGGGGGCAGAGGGGGACTTATGAGGTGGTGTTAATGTGGTGATGTTTTGTTGTTTCAAAAATGCTAATAAAACTGAGGTTTAATGAAAAAAAACACCATTGGAGGGCAACATTGTTCTGGCTAAAATTCACCATCCTAGAGATTTAGTTGGCTGTATATTAAAAAAGCCTGAAAATATGAGTTTCTCTGAAAACACAGATTTTAAGCAAAGCAGCATGCTGTAGAATTTAGCATGTCATGTAATGCCATGGGCCTCAATGCCTTCAACTCTCTCTTCCTAAATATCTTACTTCTCGAGCTCTTTGCTCATCCTCCTCCAACTCCCTCATGGTCAGTCGCTTATCCAAGCAACGAGTTGGTGCTAGATCTCTTTCCTCGGCTGGGGCCTCTCTCTGGAACAGCCCTCCTGCCTCTCTGAAACTTGAGGAGAACCATCTCCGGTTCCAGAAGCACCTCAAAACTGTCCTCTTTGCTTCTGCTTTCTCTCCTCCTCTCTCCTGCTGAATTCCTGGCTGAACTGTCCTGGTTACCTGGCCACCCTCTGATGTCGGGCCCCACGTCCCCTCCCCCGCCAGTTACACACCTGCACTGCCCCCCTGTTAGCCCCCACACATGGGGACTGTTTTCTGTATCCCTACAGTCCCGCACCAGCATTTGACACCCGATGTCTGCACTTACCCTTGCACTTGCCACCAGCTGGCCCTACTTCTCATTTTGTTTTATTTATTCTATTTTTCCCATGTACTGCCCTGTCCCCACCCCCTCCCATTCTGCACTTTTCCTCTTCCCCCGTCCCCTGCACTTGCGCAATCTGAATGACACTTGGCCTAGTAGGATCGTTGGCTCTGTCTTCCCTCTTTTCCCCCTCCCTTGCCATGTCGCGCCTTGAAACACTTGTATATAGGCCCGTTATAAATGGCTTATCATATCATATCATATCATGCATTTCTGTTTGAAAACCGATTTTCAATCATGCTGCTTTCTGTCTACCTTGAACAGGATTTTTCTGAGAGCCACACATTTCTAACTCTAACTACCACTGACAGTTTCTCTTTGACCAGGTGTAGCAGAGGCATTAACAGGGGTAGCAAGGAGTTTGCCAGGGTAAACCGCTTCTACCCCTAGTAACCTCCAAATGACGTCATGTGCAAACCCCCAGATACCAGACTAAAACAGATGAGCTACTGCAACTATTTAACCACTCTTAAGTACCTCTTAAGGACATTTTTAGAGGATGATGGGAAACTAAGTTATTAACCTGGGTATTGTTGCAGTTCCAAAAGCTCTGCAGGCATCCATCAGGTTCACTCCCTTTGCAATGATGTGCAGATGGGAACCTTGGAGCATCCTTGATATGCAAAGAGGGAGATGGGAACAACAAGGAGACCAAGCCACCAACCCTGCTCAGTCCATGCATAGAACCAAGGATCAAATAAGCTCCATCAGGTACTTAGTACAGCAATTCCTAAAGAATGCCCAAGAAAAACAAAAATGCTTTTCCATCCAGAAGGCCAGATTACAAAGATTTGAACTCAGGAACAGTAATGGTGTTATTACCCACTATTCTACCCTTGCAACGCAGATGGGCTGGCACCGGGGCCAAGCATTTGGTGAACACCCTCTAGGACGATTTCAGGATGAATGGCAGGGCCTTGAACTGGTAGTGTCTTCCCTGAACGACAAAACGCAGGAACCTCCGGGGTCTGCGATGAATTGGCATGTGGAAGTAAGCATCCTCCAAGTGGAGGATTGTAAGGAAATCTCCTTCCTCCAGTTGGTCGAGGACGTGCTGCAGCGTGACCATCATGAACTTTTGGGATTGAGGAATTTGTTGAGGCGCTGCAAGACTAGAATTGGCCTCCACCCTCCCGACTTCTTTCTCACCAGAAAGTATCCGGCGTACAGTCCGGAGACGCAGGGGCACCTCAGGATGGGCTAAATTGCCCCCTTGCTTAGCATGGCTTGAACCTCCTTTAGCAGCTGTGCCACGTGTTGTTCTTATTGTGAGACGGGACGAATGTAAGTGCATTTGTCCTGGAATTCCAGAGCGTGACCCTGTTGAAGAATATCAAGAACCTATTTGTCTGTGGAGATCTTGTGGCAATGGTCTGTAAAGTATGATAACTGGCCTCCCACTGGGGTGCTGAAGTCAGGGTGCGGGACCTGGGCCGGTTCTGGTTTGCTTTGGCATCTGCGTCCTGGATGGGGGGTGACAACGACGCTGGCTGACACTTCTGTAAGCCTAGGATTGTCCCTTATATGCCTCCAGGGTGGTTGAACAGGCGGGGTGACCATAGGGTTAGGTGAACCCTTTGGAGGACATTGAGACATTCATTTTAGAGGAGCAAAAGGATGGCATCCTCTGCTGGCAAGTGCCCAGAGAACGGGAAGTCTCTGTGTCTGTTTTTACAGCCTGTTGGGTGTCATCAACTTTTTTCCCAAAGAGGTTGTCACCATCAAATGTCACGTCCACCACATTTGTTTGCATATCCGTGTGATAGTTGGTGTCCTTGAGGCAACCCTGGCGGCGGAGGGCCACTCCATTGCCCATCTGTCGAAAACCGTTAATCAGCGTTATCCAGGGCAATGGTGATCGCATGGTCGGAGGCTACCTCCCCCTCATCGAACAACGCCAGGGTCTCAGGCTTCTTGTCGTCTGGAAGGAAGTTGAAGATGAGCCCAAACTTGTACCATAAAGCTTTGTCATACCTTGAGAGAATGGCTGGGGCGTTGGCGGCCTTGATTGTAGACGTTGTCGCTGTGATGATGCGCTTCCCATTCGCATCCAGCCTCTTACCGTCTTGGTCAGGAGGAACCATAGCTGAGGGAGATGGGATGAAGGACCTCTTCCTAGCCGCGGCTAAGACCACCAAGTCTGGTGATGGCTGGGACCTGAGGCACTTAGGGGCTGAGTCTGGAAACCCAGGACTTTTTCTACAAACAATCCCTTTATGCAGGAGTTGTGCTAGGGGTCTTCATTACCAGCAAGCCATCCTCCCAAATGTCATCCAACAGGGACACTGAAAAGATGGTCCTCTTGAAGGACTCCCGTAGTTCGAAAAGGAAACCGTCCTTCTTTTTCTTTTCAGGCATGAGGTTGAATAGCTGCCCCGCCCTTGATATCATGGAATGAAATGACCTGATCTCGTCTGGCGGAGAGTCCCTTGAGGGCAAGTCGGTGTCAGGAGGCTCCACATCAGCTGGAACGTTGTCTTGGAGCTCATCCTTCCGTTGCCCACACTGTGTAGTGACAGTATCAGTGTCAGTTTCCGTCTGGGCCGCTTCGTCCACCACAGGAATGGGTACCAGCTGCAGTGGCCGAGGGGAAACAGAGGCTGGATGAGACGATGTCTGCTGAGCCCTGGAAGGCCTTGGATGGCTCCTTGCTGGAGCAGGTACGGGAGCAGGCGGTAGACGCTGCTGTATTTCAGACACCAGCGTGTGCAAAGTATTCAAAATGTCTAATGACATATGTCTTGGTGCAGGGGCCGGTTCTGGGCCATGAGGCTGAGATGGCGGACCCTGAGGTGAAGGCCTAAAATGCTGGCGTGGCTGGCAAGATGGCACCCCTGGCAAAATGGGATGCAGGTCCCCTTGACCACCTTCCTGGTCAGAGTAAAAACCCTCTGGCTGTCCTCCTCAGAACTGGGAGACATCCTGGGAGTTCCCAAGTGAGCCAGGATGAAAAGTGGTATGGCTTTTGTGGGCCTAGGGAGAAAATCAAGGGATTGAGGGAGCTCTCACTCCAAATCAGAGCCCTTAGGAAAAGAGGAGATAACTGTTGCCTGCGGAGCAAGAAAAAGTGCTGCTGTCGACTGGGCCGTAGTCGGTACCGCAGATGGAGGCCTGGGCGGTGAGGCTACTTTGGGCACAGAAACTGTTGTCATGGCAACAATGATGGTAGTGGATAAGCCCCTTGACGGAATGGAAGTCGTTGACGGAAGACCAGTCAACGAGGTCCGTGACGAATGCGAGGTCGGCGACGGTGGAACTGTTGACGGGACCTTGGGTGAAATGCCCTTCGACGAAGATGTAAGCCTGGCTGCTGGCATCTGCGACTTCCTCGCGGACGGAACCTGCCCACTTGCGGCTAGGCTAACCACTGACAGAGACGAAGACGGTGACCGGCACCTTTCTGGTCTGGGTCCTGCAGCCACTTCTACTGTCAATGGAAAGGCACGTGGGATGATTTAGCCTTTTTTGGTATCTTACCCATGGAAGTATCCTCAAAGGATCTCAACCTCTTTCTCTTTATCAGAGGGAGCATGCTCTTTGGATCTCCTGACCCTGGAAGATGCATGACTATGCCGTAGGCTGTGTCAGAGGCCTTCCCTTCCTCAATACATGCCACTAACATCCTATGGCGGTCTTTCTGCGTCTTGGAGGAGAAGGCCTGGCATACAGTACATCTGTCTGCATCATGGTGGGGATGTAGGCAGTAGATGCACTTGAGGTGCCGATCGTCGATGAAGATGTTGTTCAGGCCGCAGTCTCCGCAGGCCCTGAAGAGACTTTTCCTTGTGGTATCCGCCAAGGTGTGGAGCAAGAGCCCCAGCCTCGGCCTGCAGTGCCCACCGGTCCGAAATCCGACGATGGACAAGGATCTCCTCTGGCAACGGGTCCCTGCCGCCGGTAATCATAACGTGACTCGAAGATGAAAAAAAATCGAGATTAATTCTTGCTATAGAAGCAACAAGCAATTTTAGCTTCAAAGCGGAACTGCTTTAATACGACTGAGGATTCTCAGCCCGACAATGGGGAATGTTCATGAGAATGTGAATCAATGTAAGACCCCATGCTGGAGAAAATCCATATTGCCAAATAGCTGAAGTTGTGGAAGGAGAATAGTATCCCAACTCTAATGACCTCTATTAAAGTTATGAACGTTATTAGCTCTCCCTAGACTTAACTTCCACTGTGACACCAAAGGATCACCCACACCCCAGAAACAATTGTGACGAATCCGAGGATGTCGTCCCTTCTCCCCCAGGCAGAGACCTTTCCCATGGGGCCAGGGCAGTGCGTCCACAATCCCCTGGGGATGGTGTATCGAGGGAGGATCACATGGGGAAAGAAGCCCCCTATAGGATTGGGGAAGATTATTCTGAGAGAATGCCCCTGCTTCAATACAACTAACCCCTTCTCCAATGCCAGTTCCAAATTGTGGATATGACCACTATGCTCTCTTCTATGCACCCGACCTCCTGTTCCTTAAATATTCTGCCCTCTAAACTCATCTTGGAACATAGAGAACTGTTTGCACCCTTCCTTACGCAGTTTGTCAATGCTTCCTTTAGAGATGGACAGGTTCCTTTAGAATTTAAGAAAGTTACCATCACTCTGATCCCCAAAAAACAGAACTTGGATCACATTGACCCCAATAACCTCAGGCCAATTACTAACTGCCAATTTTTTATTGAAAATCTTGACAAGGCTGCCACGGCTCAGCTACTAGCCTTTATGGAATCCAACAACAACTGCCACAGCCAACAATCAGGCTTCCGGTCCTCTTACAGCACAAAAAACTGCCCTGGTGGATCTCCAATCCCATCTATTGGAAATTGTGGAGAAAGGGAAAGCCGAGATGTTGATCCTGTTAGATCTGTCCGCGGCTTTCGACCTTGTGGACCACAAGCGGTTGCTCATGAGCTAACAACATCAAGGGGCTTGTTCTTCCAAAGTGGTAAACTGGGTGAAGTCCTTCTTGTCAAATCGCGTGTCCAACATTCAATGAGGCTCAGCCGCCTCCACTTTCTCTTCCATCAAATATGGGGTCCTCCAGGGAGCATCTATGTCACCACTCCTTTTCAACTTCTACATGTGCTCTTTTTGCTCATGGTTGGAAGACCTTGGTGTATTCTTTACCAACTACGCCGATGACACGCAGTTGGTCTTCAAGCTGAGTGAAGACTACTCCCAGAACTCATTGGCCCTCATTACGACCCTGGCAGAGATCCATGGTGCAATTTGCACCATGGTCCATGGCGCTAAGCTGCCAACTCCGCCATGGGGGTTGGCGGACTTACCGCCCCATTCCGACCTTGGCAGGGCGGTAAGTCCCCAATCCCCATTTACCCTTCCCCATTCCCATTTTTGCCCCATAGGTTATAATGGGAGTGGGGAAGGCGTCAATTACGCCACCGTAAATTACGGTGGCGTAATTAACAACAAGTCCCGTAGCGCCATAGATTTTTCCGCTTGCAAAAAGCAGGCGTAAAAATCACCATGGCGCTACGGGAACTCGTAGTCGGGCGGAAAGGTACGCCATGCATTACGCCGGCGTAAACCCCTTTCCGCCAGGGTCGTAATGAGGGCCATTGACATTAAACAACATCTATAATTCCACTGAGGGATGGATGTCCACAAACTGGCTATGTCTTAATGGCAATAAGACCGAGCTCCTTATCTTTGGATCTCCCCGGGCCTGTTTGGAATTGTACCCCACCTATGTAAACTTCATGATACAAGGTAACAAGATTAGGACCCAATCGAAAAGTTAAGACTCTGTGGGTATTATCTACAGACCTCCCGGGGCTCGAAATACCAGGTGCAAAACCTGTAATTATCACCTCTGGCTCGCCCTTACCTTAATGAGAAGAATTCTGTGACCATTGCTCGTGCATCAATTTTGTCAAGGCTGGATTATTGTAACATCTTGTTGTGTGGAGCCTCAAAATCTAATCTTCAGGTCTGCCAGGTGATTCAGAATGACGCAGTTCGCGTGGCCATGGACATCCCTAGATGGTCACACATATCCAATTCTAGGAAAGAGCTTCACTGGCTTCCGGTACAGGAACGTAACCAGTTCAAAATGGGCCTACTAATACATTGATCCCTTTATGGCAAGGCTCTGGAATACCTTAAAGCACTGGTCCTGCCCCACAAACCGACTAGAAACTTGCGATCTTCCTCTCTGTCTCAGTTACAGGGAATCAGAGTCACAAGATCTAGGAGTCTAGGACGGTCCTTCCGGGCTATGGCGCCCTCGCTCTGGAACAACCTAACGCTAGCCATCAGAGCAAAGTCAAATCTGAGATTGTTCAGAAAAACCCTGAAAACGCACCTCTTCAGGTAAACTTATTGGACTCTATGGCCTCTCATCTGACCCTGATAATCACTAGGGTACACTCATGCTGTCTACTGTCCCGTGCTTTTGTTGTCTTTTTGTGTTTATGTTGTGCCCCGATGCCTCCGGGCTGTTTTGGCACATTACAAATAAATAAATAAAATAAAAATAAGAAATCCTCCTCCCTCCTTTCTAGATACAGCCAATGTATTCTGTTGTCAAGTTAGTCAACCTAATATACTTGACATGACTAAAATACCAAAGAATACCAAGTATGTTGCATCTGGTTTTAAAATAAGTATCGTGAAGATGAAGATGACCGAGAATCCGAGGATCACTCTAGTGAACCAGAGTGAGCGTCTAGCTTCCCACAGACATGACCGGCCCAAACGAATGTAACAATGCAGTGCAGGAGTTCAAAAGGATTAGAGGAGGTTAGCCAGATTCAGGGGACGCTGGTATTACTTCCCAATGTATTCCAATGGAAATCCACTGAGGTAAAGTCCCCCAGCGGATTTTAGTCAAGGTCTGCCTATATTTACAACTATCTGTACAGAAGGGAATCACAGATGCTTCCCTTCAATACAGTGAAAAGGTAAGTACATGAGCCCATTATAGGGGGGTGAAAAGGTGGGTATCTCACTACCTTATCTGTGTAACACAGAAAAGGGTCAGTACTGACCATTTTCAGCATTAAATTAATGTACAGTAGTATTACGAACCACTAATGTACATTATGCATTTCCACCAACACAGTAAAGAGTGAAATGGACATAATTTGTTGTTTTTAAAAATAAACCTTTAGCAGCTACTACTGACATCGGTGGTATTTTTGGTGTGACACCGTTGGGTGTCACGAAATACCACTACCGCCAGTGATAAACTTTGAATAGGGGGATTTGTAAAAGTACCACAGACACATTAGGTATTTAATGCCTTGGCGGTTTTCTGAAAAAACATTGCCAAACTAATAATAACCTTTAAATGCAAAAACAGTAGTGATAAAAATTGTGAAGTTAAATTTGAAGAAGGCAAATGCACGCATCTTCAACCGAGCACAAACAAATCAAGGAGCCAAAAATAGGATTAGATAATATAAAGGAATACAATTTCATTAAATATGAAAAAAATATGCATTTCTAAATGAAATGGCGAAACATGGTGTCCTCATCTTTTAGGTTATGTTACTGACCGGCAGAAATCAAATGAACATCAAAAACTGTTTCTTGAAACCAGATTCATGTTGTGTGTTTTTCTGTATGTGTGAATTGTTAGGAAACGTTCAGCTAACATATACACTGCATTATATTGAAATAGTATTTTTCTTTGTGCCACACAGCATTTAAATGGTGCCTTGCCATCCATTTACTTCGCAGTGGAAACACGTTCTTTGCAGGAGCATGGCAACATTTGTTTCCTAAAGAGCAGATGGGGGGAACAAGGTCTGCGCCTCTATGATGAGTTGAAGG
Organism: Ambystoma mexicanum; assembly: GCF_040938575.1. Taxonomy (NCBI): domain Eukaryota; kingdom Metazoa; phylum Chordata; class Amphibia; order Caudata; family Ambystomatidae; genus Ambystoma; species Ambystoma mexicanum. The sequence goes on along the minus strand of NC_090923.1, from coordinate 1,118,278,064 downwards.
CCTGGTCATTTAAGCTAAGCCAGGGCCTTCACGTGTGGTGCAAGGGTATTTAGGCCCCTACATAAGGTATATGGGAGGCTAACACCCTCACATGAGATATATAGGGCCTTAAGCTCTTACTTGAGACAAACATGAGGCTTGTGTCCTCACATGATACGTATTGGAACTCAGGCTCTCACATGTGGTTTACATGAGCAGCTCTGGAAATCACATGGGGTTAGGCGATCACATAGGGCTCATATCTTCATATGAAGTGCACAGGGATCTATAAGAATAAAAGCCCTCACATGACGCATACGAGGGGTGTAGGCTTTTATATGAGGTATAGAGAAGAAGTTGCATGGTACCGACGAAATGTGCTTAGGCTCTCATGTGAGGTGAGCCTAACTTAGATCCTCATATAAGGTGTATGGGGTAAGGTCCCCAGAGGAGTCATACCAGGACTTGGGTAATAACACAAAGTGCTCAGTGGCCCAGTTCTTCACATGCAGTGTATGGGGGACCTCGGCCCAGGCCTTTACAGGAAGTATTATGGGGCCTTTAACCCACAACAAGAGGTGCAGACGGTATATGAGATGATAGAAGAACCCTACCAGCTCTAGGTCCCTCAATCTTGACCTCAGGAACAGGTTTTCCTTCTCCATCTCGTGCAGTTTATCAAAGCGGGAGCGTGCGGCCTCCAACTGCTCCTCCAGCATGTTCTTGGTTTCCAGCAGTGCCTGTGAGTACTCCCTCTCCTCCTGAGGATTGGTGGGAAGAGAAAGGAATGTCAGATCAGCATGAAAACATTAACGTGGAAACTGGAATGAGCACAAGAGAAGGGATTTGGGTATACAGTGCACTCTAATGAAACCACGCAATCAGCATGGAGTACAGAAAATGTTACATTAGCACAAACAATGGTAAATGAAATCCACACTGGAGAATAGTAACGTTTAATCAGCATGAATGTGGAACCAGCACAGAAGCGGAAAAACAAGGAATCCATATGATAGATAATGTAAACGTGAAAAGTGGATAAGCATGAGAGGAAGGACTAGAGCATAAGAGAAGACAAACATGACGCCAGCATGAGATAGGAGGGAAACATAGAATGAGCAAAAAATGAAGAGAAAGGGGATTGGTCCATATGCATGATGATTGATGATTTAATTACAGAACTTGTCAACAGCACAAGGGAGGAAAATCATGTAAAGGAACAGATGAAATCAGCATGGGCAAAGGGGACATGCCTTTCAGTGCCAGATTAAGACTAAATTGGTCTTTTAGCCATTAAGACTATGGGGGCACTGCCTGGGGTGGACAGAGACAGAAAATGCGTGGGCATTACAAAAGTAGTTCACTTTCACAAATCTCGATTTGAGACTTTTCTCAACAAAAACGTTGCAGATGTAAATTGGGTATGGTGCTTCAATATATGTCTACAATTAATTGTTTCTTGACTTTTACTAGTTTCCTCTGAGCTTTTTACAATAAGGTTGCACACATTTGCTTAACTCGTCTCCTAGCACGGCCCTTCTTTTATTCCGTTGTAGCCCTTTAATCTACCACTTTCACTTTTTAACCTCCTTCAGGAAGGGGGAGCAATTCATTTTAAAGCACACTGCCAATAAAAGTAGTCATTACTAACGGCTGTGCTAAATCATTACATTGGCCCAAAACTGCCCATACAATTGGTCCACTTTGTCCGTTAACTTGGCTCTTGGTGCACTGTCCTAAAGCCCAGTCCATGCCTTCTTGTGAGTCCAATGGCTATATTACTTTGGTTGGCACCCCCCCACCCCCAACCTCCCAAGTCTCCTAAAGTGTGTCCCTTTCTTCCGTTTAGTAACATTACTTTACTTAAGTCGTTTTCATCGTTTTTTTCATGCTTTTTTACTCTTATCACCAATGTTAATACCATTATGAAAAATGTCCATGTCAAGAGATTTGCCTGGAGCAAATAGTGATTCAGATTACATCTTTGGTCCCCAATGGGATTCATCATTCTTTTAGGGTCATTCACGATTTCTTGTTCTTGTTATTGTTTGTAATGCTTCTCTCAGAATAGAGTCTTCTCCAATTTTGGAGATCACTTGGCAACCTCAAATGTTCTGTTTCCTCACCTCTCCCTCTTCCCCAGCACTAGTCAATTCACCAGACCCATTTCATGAGACCATCTTGTGTTCTAATTGGTGCCCTCTGCCAGATGAATAGAATTTTTAATAAAGTTTGTGGAATGTCTTGGCTTGAGTCCTTTCATTCTTCCTTATGTGAGATCCGGTTCTGCCCCAGAGACCTTTCCATTCCCACTTTAGAGTCAACTCATTTATCTGAGGGAAAACCCCCAAAATTAACATCTAAGGCAAATGGATTGGCTGGGCTAACAGGCTACAATAAGATATCTACCTAAAGCAAGTTTCTAAGGACAAACATATTGGGTTCCATGTTCATACATCAACAGTGTTTTTTCGATTTTTTTTGCCGACATTTCTTTTCTCGAAAAAACACATGGAGACATTTCTTTATTTATTTTGGGGGGTTTCCACCCCAACCACCCTCCCCTATTAATTTTATGCTATTCCAGACCCCCATCCCCTTATCCTTACCCACAATCCCCTATATTTTTCAATGAGTTTTTTTGAGAAAAAGAAATGGACTAAAAACCCATCGGAAAAAAAAACGCTTTTCATTTGAATTGGCCTTCACCAGCTTCTTCCATTTCCTTTACAGTCCTTCGTTTCTGTTTATTTAAATCAGATGGATTTTATAAACAGTGCATATATGCAGATATTTTATATACTTCCCTTTTATGCCTTATTTGTATTTCTCCCAACACCTTAACGCAGTGGGGACCTTTGCTGTTTATGCTGTTTTCCCAGTCTTGCCTGCAATTTCCACCATAAGATTTTCAGATTCTGCCCTGCCCTGTCCCTCAATTGGGCAACGATATTTGGTCTCCAGTTGAGGTAACCATACAAACAGGTTTTTTTTGTTTACAGCAAGATGGAAAAATAAAAGCAAGGGTGTCCATAAACCGAAGAAGATGTGGCCAATAACAGATACCACACTGCACTGTACATATTTTATCATCCAATTATTTCCAAGAAATATATGATTTTGTGGCTAAAGTGTCTATTGCTCTCTCTAGCTCATTTTGTATATTGCTTGTGACCAGATTTGAGTGGCAGATGTAAATTGGGAATGGTGCTCCTTTTTGGGGGGTGCTTCAATATATGTCTACAATTAATTGTTTCTTGACTTTTATTAGTTTCCTCTGAGCTTCTTACTATTAGGTTGCACACATTTACTTAACTCGTCTCTTAGCACTGCCCTTCTTTTATTCTGTTGTAGCCCTTTAATCTACCACTTTCACTTTTTAACCTCCTTCAGGAAGGGGGAGCAACTACGAGTGAACCCTTAAGGAATATATAAGGAAAACTAGGCTGTCAAGGGTTGGACCTGCACTGTATTTTCAGGACTCAAGACTCGATCACCTCTGTATGCCTCTATTTAGACCCCTCTCACCTCTTCGTCACAGTCCTGGGCACCACTGCACCATGATATGAGTGCTGTGTCCTTGCCTGTGCTCCCATTTCATATTCTCATGAAATCTCCAGAGGCCTGGATTCTGAATACCAGATTGCTCTCTGTGTTACTCCTCAGGATCACCCTTGTCCGCTCCTTCTATACTCAGCACCTGTCAGTAACCCAAGCATCTCATGCTTTCACTGCGAGTTGACTGGAGCAGCACTGTATGTGAGATTATGTGAATATTCTTGCATGCAAAGACTTCTGCCAACTTATTTCTGGGATTTACAACAGCATCACTGCTATTTCTGTTTGTGACCACATATCTTCCCCAACCATGTAGCTTCATTGGGGAGTGAGGAATGGAGGGAAGGAGAGACATTAAGGGCAAAACCAAAGCACTGGAACGAGATAAAACCTAATGAAACCTCATCCAAACATGGTTCAACCTAAGAATCAGTCCCCTCATCTCCACCATCTATTTTCCCTTTGATGCATCCAAAAAGAGCAATAGTTGACATAGCCTTGGTGGAGACACTATTCTACTCAAAGCTATCTAAACATCACATGAACTCTAGCAAGATGTTAATCTCCTGCACATGAGCAATCTTTACCAACTCCTCTTCTTTACAATACAATCTTATGGGCTTCTGAAGTGGGGTTACTTTGTTGTGGGCTCTATTCTATGGAGGAGTGGGCACTGAGTTATAACAATGCATTACAAAGTTTCATATGAGAAGATAGCAGGCTTTGTGACTGTCCCGCATTGAACCCCACTGCCAGAGGGTTCACAGTGAACATCTACTGAGGATTGCATGTTTGATGGCCCACAGTATAACAATAGTGGTTTACAAAGGGGTCCTTCATAAAGAACACAATCGGGCAGTCATCAAAGCAGAGGTTGTGTTATCCCCATACAGATGTATGATGAACTATCACAAGGAGAATCTGAAAAGGTTCCCTGCAGTGTCAACCTATGAAAACACAGTTGCTTGTTCCCGCACCTACTATTTCTTCGCTGACTGCTCAGGTATCTGGTCGCCTGCCCTCACCTAAAGCCAATCTTGTTAACTTTCCTTCTAGGGAGCGAAACCCATGCCCGCCCGTCATTTGCACGCTTTCACCCTTGCCCCACACAGCTGCTGACACTCGCTCAGTCTCAGTTCTGAAGGACACCCCTCCAGCTGCTCACACGTCTGTACCCTTTAACTGCGGCATTGGGAGCTGTTTTGGAGGTCAAATCCTGAGTGTGTTTTTGAAATTTCGAGGTTGTTTTTTGACATTAAGAAGTTCCACACATAGGTGTTGTTTCGGTGAAGTCATTTCCTCTTCATCTGGGGTAAGAATCCTGTGGAGCAATGATCAATTGCACTGCTAGGTATATCCAGTACTCAGAATAGGAGCAACATCAATCAAACAATAACATTTAAACAAATACACAATGAAATCAAGACAATGTGTATATACAATCATCAATTCGTAAAATAAATCATCTAAAAATCCATTACGTGGAATAGCCATTAACAAGTCAAAACATCTTCAAATATATTATACATACTGCAATAAATAGTCAAAAAAGATAAATACCATACAACCGTGAACGCCACCCATCTAAGAACCTCTACGTACATAGTTGGACAAAGAAAGGACTTCCTTATAGGAATTGCCTCCTTGATAAAGTAGTCTGAAAGCCCAAGCTATGCTCCTTATAGGAATTGCCTCCTTGATAAAGTAGTCTGAAAGCCCAAGCTATGGCTTTACCTTGTAGCATCATACAATAGAGTAGGGTCGGCTTAAATTGATACAAACCTCAACTTTTTAAAAGTGACTTTAATGTTGTTTCTAATGTCGATTTGAAGTATAGGCGTGGCATAAAAACAGAAAGTGCTGTATAGTTTCTAAAGCACGTATAGAGAAAGGGCACTTATAAGACTTAAGTTCCTTCTGAGACCAGTTACCTCTCTTGTCTGCTTCACCAAATCCCTTTTCCCCTCTAACAGTTTGTTCTTGGTCAGGGACTTCTAGCAGCTTGTTCTAGTATCCCCTGAGCAATTTTGTCTCCAATTTTAATATGGTAGGACTGTCTTCCATTGTTTTGAAGGAATGTTTTAACATCTTACCTATAATCAGGGCCCACCACCACTGCCAGCACATCCAAACCATATTTCCAGGCTAACCCTGACTTGAATGTTAGCCTTGTGTAAGTACAATTGGGAGCTGACAGGACTAGCCCAGTCGATATAGGGCCTCATTACAACCTTGCCGGTCCAGTAACAACAGTTCCGGTAAGCTTACCGACACTGTTGTTGCCGGACCGGCAAAGTACAAGTCTGGCGGGCGCGTGCCCTCCCGCCCTGCAGGTCTGACTTGCCAGGCGGACCAGCACCCGCCCACAGACTTTCACAGGACCACTGGCACTGTTATTACAGGTGCTAGTGTTTCCGTGGTCCCTATTCCCATAGAGTCCTGTGGGACTCTATAAGAATGGGGAACAACATTTCACTGGGGCCTGACTTTCCGGTCGCCGGGGTTGTGATACCCCAGTGTTATTGGCAAGCCAGGCGATGTTTATGGGTCTGGCAGCAACCAGCCGGTTTTACCAGCACGGTTAGCGCCGGACTCGTAATGAGGTGCATACTCTGTCTTTCCCCTGGTTCTATGACAAGGTCCTGACTAATAGACAAGTCAACCGCAATGAATTCTGGAGTGGACACTGAGGGGTTGGAGGCGTTGTCACTAAATTTAGTAAACTTTAGGTTTCCCTGGTTCGGGTCAGCCAGGTTAGATCCCACTACTGACACCAATTTTAAGGATGCAGAAGTAGGAGTCTGACACAAATATGGCATATCTCTGTTGGCAAAGACTTTTATTAAAGATAAAGAAAAGGAAAAACCTTTCCCTCTTCTTCCTTCACTTCACAAATGTCGTGTCAGGTCTGGTTCACTATTCGCCAGACTTGATTTTTAAGTCCTCTTGTTTCTGACAGTTATAGTTCCACACAATTACTACACATCAAATCTGGTTCACTATCCTGCCAGAATTGACTGTGGTTCACCTTCTCTTCACCTGAAGTTTTGGTTCACAAAAACAGTTACCAAAAAGCAAGGTTCACAAGTGTAGCCTCAAGTGAGCTTCCCGTTAAAGAACCGACAAAAGGCAAAACATACCTTTGACGATAACATACAAGCGCAGAAAGCCAGATTCCACTAAGATAAATGGCCATGCACATGCCAATTGAAATACGAGCAGAAACCATCAAAGGTCTAAAATGCAAATACACCAATTGGTTACGCTCATACAGAAGTGTGCTATATCAAACTGATAGTGAAGACATGCTGAAAGCCATTCAATCTAAAATTAGCGCCGGAATTTGGGCCTCATGAATGTTGCGGATCATAAAAGACAGCTCCCAGTCCAAATCAACAGAGTACTACAACATCAATGGGTATCACATTTGGGGAAAATGTATTAAGCGTCACTTCACAGTGAAGACAAACAAATAGTTGACTACTCGAACTTTAATAAATTGATAATCACGGAAGAAGATATTCTTTATCATATTATGAGATTGAGCAGATCCCGAGCTCCTGGCCCAGGTGGGCTGAGCAATTACATGCTTAAGGAACACCCGCATATGTGGGTTAAGATCCTTTATGAAATCTATCAGGTGGTCCTTAGGACTAATGCTATCCCAGAATCTTGGCGTAGTTCTGTTGTAATACCCATATTCAAGAAGTGCGATCAGACTTGTCCTAAGAATTATACACCGATCGCCCTTCTGGAAGCTCCAGGAACGATCTTCTCAAGGTTTATCTTGAGAGATTTTAACGCATGGATGAAATTGAACATGCAACGAGATCCTTGCCAAACAGGATTAATACCGGGGATGGGCACCGCCATCAATTTGCTAACAATCAAAGCCATTGCAACATATCATCTGGCAACAAGACTAAAATTATATTTCCCCTTTGTGGACCTAAAGGCAGCGTTCGACTCAGTATCCAGAGAATTGTTATATAACAAACTAACACGTGCTATGCGTCCACCGTATTTAATTTCCCTAATTCGAGCCCTACATACAAACACGGGGATGCAAGTGAGAATAGATCTAGAAGGGAATCTGTCCCCATATATTGAGACACTTAGAGGCTTAAAACAAGGATATATCCTTGCCTCAGCACTTTTTAACTTCTTTATTGCTGACGCACAGAGAGCATTCACAGAAGTAATCTCTGATGCCCCAAGATTGGCATCTAGAGCCACCCCAGCATTACTTTACGCGGATGATTTAGTCTTAATGTCTAAAATTCCACAGGGACTACAACGCCTATTACATGCCCTTGATATATATGTGCAAGCAAATTTCTTATCCATTAATCTAGATAAAACTAAAGTACTGGTTTGCGCTGGCAAGAAAAGAGGCTAATTAAAAAACTTTAAGTGGACACTACAAAATAAACAATTAGAACAAATCTCTGAATACACGTACCTGGGAGTGACGATGGTGGCCCACGAGGATGAAAAAGTGTTCATTAGATGCCTTGAGAGTAAACTCGCCACATCTATCTCACAAGCCAGGTTCATTTTAAATAAATACAGTAAATTTTCCATCCGTCCAGTACTCTTATTTATTGAAATTACCACTTGGCGTACCTGGCGCTTGGATAAGATATGAGTTGGCTTTGATCACATTACAAGATATACTTGGAATATAATGGCCCTGTTTAGAAAATGTAAACTTGCACAGTCATCGGAAGACATGATTGGCACTCTTGCAAATCACATGTGCGAATCAGGGGATGTGTTCACACGGAGATGGAGGTCAAAAGTGCAACAGGCATTGGAAAGTGCTGACATCACCCTTTAATTGTTACTAGAAAATCCAACGCGAGCAAAAGCAAAAGTTATTTTAACATGATTTGATGTCTACAAGAGACAAGTGCATGAGATGAACAAGTTACTTCTTACCTTGTAACGTTCTTTCGACGGGATGTTAAGGGCTATCTCGCAGCGCTATCCATCTTTAAGCGCGCTGCGGAAGAACCATCCTATTTCAAGTTACCCTTGGTAATACAGTTTCTAAAGGGGTTAACCAATGTTTATCCCCCAAGACCATTCCAGGTTCCCCTATGGGATTTAAACTTAGTCCTAACTTTCCTGATGGGCACACCTTTCGAACCACTCCATTCTTGTTCGTTAAGATTCCTTACCCTTAAAACTGTTTTATTAATAGCACTTACATCTGCTAGAAGGGTGAGCGAATTACAAGCTCTTTCTTGTAAACCCCCTCATACAATCTTTCACAAAGACAAAGTTGTCCTGCAAGTGAAGCCTAATTTCCTCCCAAAGGTGGTTTCTGAATTCCATATCACTCAGAAGATTACCCTACCATCTTTCTATCCTCCTCCTCATACCGGGAAAGAGGAAGAGAGGTTACACAGGCTGGACCCTAGAAGGGCTTTAAGTTTTTACATTAGTAGACTAGCCAGGATAAGACAGGCAGACCAGCTGTTTGTAGGTTACACAGGTCACAGGCTGGGGTTACCAATAACTAAGCAGACCATTTCCAGATGGATCATTCTAGCCATTTTGGAATGTTATAAACTGGCAGGGAAAGAGCCCCCTCAAAACCTTAGGGCTCATTCGACCATAGGTATTGCAGCTTCATCGGCCCTCAAAAGAGGTGTGCCGGTTAAAGACATCTGTGCGGCCGCTACATGGTCGTCTGTCCATACCTTTACACGATTTTACAACTTGGATTCCTCCTCCAGTCAAGAGACTAGGTTTGGAAGGGCTGTACTGCACTCTATTCATCAATAGAAGACAGCGTGAAGTCAGTACTCCCTCCTCCAATAATAGAATACTGCTATGGGAGCCTATCTAAGATAAGGAATACGTCGGAGGACACAATCCCTTTGAAGAACAAGTTACTTCTTACCTTGTAACGTTCTTTCGACGGGATGTTCCTCCAATGTATTCCTTATCGACCCTCCCATCCATCCCCACAGTTCTACTTCCCTTGTTGTTGCAGCTTACGCTCCTTCAGGGTGATTAGTCTAGTCCAGACAGAAATACTGTGGGCTACAAAACCACACCTCCCTGGACTCATGGGGGAGCAGTGACAATACCCTCGGATTCACCACAATTGCAAAAGGATAAGTTCTCTCAAAAATTCCTCTAGCTCTGAAACATCATTCACATAAGAACTAGACCCTTTCAAAGGTTCTCATGTGGTGTAGTTCCTTTCACAGGGTGGTTTGACGTAGTGTACAGCAATACGGCAAACAGCCCTGTGTTTGCCAGCCACGTCAGGGTTTCAGTTCCAATTTGTTTTTTTGTGGTGAATCAAATATTGTTTTTAAAAATAAAAATTGATGCAATCGAAAAAAAAAGATAGGCTGGGTTTCTAACTCAGGTCATGTGGCTGAAGGAGCTAAGCCTTCACCACTGGACGACTCAAGTCCCTTTGAAAGAACAAGGCAAACACACCCTGTTAATAAACAGGACATGTGTGCCTCTTTCACAGGACAGGCAGTCCTACGAATGCCATCCTAATACAGGAAAAAAATGCTTTTAAGCAAAACTATTTTGCTGAAAAGGGTTTGTTTGCAGTATTAGGATGGCATTCATGGAACTGCCTGTCCTGTGAATGTTTGTTTCAATTCTCTGCTCTACGGCAGTAACAAGTGCAAGCTCCAAGGAGTCAGCAATCAGAGGCGGATAGAAGGTGTTCATGTTTTCAAACAAAGACATTTATTAAATGAAAAAGACTTTGGGGAAATGCCTTTCGATCTAGCCCTATTCTAAATAGTAATGTCCCTACCTAGGAAGCAAAACTAAGGATATGTCTGTGTCAGGAAGTCTGTAACTAATAATCTGTCCATGTGTCCAAAACGTCCTATCCTGGCCCTCACACTACAAACAAAATAACAAAGGTTGCAAGGTAATGTCTTTGGCTTGATGATGGCAAAAGTGTTCAAAAACCAAAAATAATAACACCAACGAAAATGTTTTCCAAGGTAAAAAGCCTTTGGACCCAGAGGTTGTTTCCCTTCCCATAGATTCTTCAAAATAGGATTGCAAAAGTGTTCCTTTAAGTAACAGTTCCTTTAGACCTGTTTTAGGTGTACTAAATTCTTCTTTAAGTTGTAAAGCTCTGTATAAGTCTTTTTGTGATACATCTTGTAGCTTGTAGATTGCCTGGTATACTGCCCTGCCAGAAATCTTGGTTCAATCTCAATTGCCTGGTATTTTTGCCTGCCAGGGCTTCTTTTGTAGGTTTGCAGATTATCTGCTATACTCTCCTCCCAGAAATCTTGGTTCATTCGCAATTGCCTGGTATACTCACCTGCCAGGGCTTCTTGTTTGTTTCTCAGTTATTTAGTTACATCAAAATAGCATATACGGTGAGGTGCTTGGTATATCTTCCTTTAGCAATGGTTGTTCAAACCTCTACCCCACATTGGCATCTCACGCATCTGTACTGGGTTGGGGTTTGCCTTTGGACTTTGTCTTGACAGCATTCAAACATTCTTCTTACTTTGTCTTGTCTGCATTAAAACATTCCTCTTATTGGGTATTGATTCTGTAAACTTTGGAATTTGTCCACATTATCAATTTCGTACCATTCAAACAATCTATGCTCTTGCATGTGTCGGAATGCCCCGGGTCCCCTGCTGCTTTGAGCAGACTCACTGAGCTTTTTCTGCATTTCCAATACTCCTCACGACATTGCGGCATGGCTCTTTCATCTGCTATCCTTTGGGAGGTGTGCAGACGTTCTCCCAGCGGTACAACGTTCATTTTTGACTGTTCTTTTTTTCGAGGGTTTTTTTCAGATGTTTCTCTCTCGAAAAAACATTGGAAAACATAGGCGAGTGTGGGGAAGGCTATATAAAGGGTGGGGGGTCAGGAATAGAGGTAAATTAATAGGCAAAGAGGGGGATTAGGGGGACCCCAACAAATAGGAAAGAAAATGTGATGGGTTTTTTCAGAAAGGAATTCGGCAAAAAATCCATCAAAAAAATGGCCATTGAAAAATGAACATAGAACCCTCCAAGCTGCTTATGCGGCTCTGCTGTGACTCGCCGGCTTCCCTTTGCATTCAGGAATGATGAGTGCTGCTTCAGCGAGCGGTCTGACCTCCAGGAGCTCCAGCGCGGCCCCTCTTGTCTCCACGACCCTCTTGGCTCGCACGTGCCTTCTCTTCCACCGTTCCGGCAGCCTTCTCCATGTTGAAAAGTCCTGTTCTGGGGCTTAGCTTCCTCTCCTGCACAGCTCACTTCCACAGTGCACTTTCCATCTTTAAATGTCCTGTGCAAGCCAAAACAACTAGTCTGCATGTTATACTTCGAGTTGCTGTTCCTTTACACAAGCTCCTTACTCATCTTCCTCGTCCCAGGACCTAAGTAATCGTGGGAGGTGGCGTTCATAGATGATATTGGATTCTTAACTCTTATCTGGTTTTCCATCGGGTTTTGACATAAGGGCATATTAGAAAAATGTGCTGTGCACATGTTAACTATTAAGGGCTTTTTCTTAGGGTTCTCACAGAAAGGTACATTATAAAAATATGGTGTGTATGTGTTGACTCTTGAGTGTTTTTTTAGGGATTTTAGATAAGGGGATACCTGAAACAAAGGGTGCCATATGTGGGTTGTGGGTGTTTGTGTCAATGGTGGAGTTCTGGCCACCAAGAGTTTTCTTCACTTCCCCTACAAGGGGGAACCGTTAGCTGACAATAGGCCATTAAGGTCTTTGATGTCAGCTGGTCTTCTTCATGGGGACGAGGGGAATACCGTTTCTTCTCCAATTGAGTCAAAAGGTCTCCCTGGCAGTTGTCCTCTCCCATGTGAACCTCCCTCATATATCCACCCCCAGGGTCAGGATCAGGTAGCGGTTGCCGTCCCCTGGCCACATGGGAGAGAATCACCGCCTGGGAATTCATGATGACTCCACTGCATTCATCGCAGGGGTTTGTGCATGATTGAATCAAGAAACAGATATCACTGTTTCTGCATGCAAAATATCTGCCTCCAAGTTGTTTAAAATCATGACATTAGGGCAGATTTGCTGCTCATTTTACATAGGAAGTTTGAAAAAAAATGGAATATTTGTTATTATGGGTAATATTTGAAAACATTAACATTTGTGACAGAACTTCTCCTTTAAGGGCTTTTCCAGGGTTCTGGGTACCTGAAGGAGTAGGTTTGTTAGTTTGCATTTATTTATACTTTTTCTGTACAGCGTCCCCATCCTCCTGAGGATCTGTTTGAGTGTCTATGTGCTTAGTTCCCACTTGTGTTATTGTTGGAGAAATGTATTGAGGTTGTCCATCCGACAATTGTCCATCCCACCACAGGATGCAGTGGCTGTGAAGTATGCACTAGTGCCATATCTGCTGTGCCATGAGGACAGGGCTACGGAGTGGGTTGCTCTTGTTTATTTATGTAACGCATGGTCATGGTGTTGTCGATTTTGACTCGAACACCCTTGTCCTTGACCACTATTTGGAAGCTGAGTAAAGCCCTGTAAACCACCATCTCAACACCTCTAATACTTGAACAAATCTAAAATGAGATGTGTCACAGAGCCTCTTGTGAGATCCACCTTCCTTGCGCCTCTAATACACTGTTGAGTGTTCCCCAGCCAGTTAGGGGTGCATCTGTCATAATGGTCACTTGCACTGGGGGGCATGAGAATAGTCGTCCTGCTCACATGTGTGTTACATTTCAACAGTGCAGACTTTGATAACCCTTTTTAACTTTATGACTAGACTATGTGGCTTGTGACCAATTACTGCTGAGCCACTGCTGTCATGGGCACATATATAGGCACACATGTGGTAATGAGTATACACACAAAGCCATCATCCCTAGAATGTCATCACTTTCCTTACTGTACATTTGATGCCCAGCTGATAAAGGGGAACGACTGCATGAAACACTTGAACCCTTTCACTGAATGAGTATACCATTCCAATGTGTTTGTTGATTTCTACCTGTAGAAAAAAATGTATCTGAAAAGGAATGAGGTTAGATTTCGAAAAGTTTATTGAAAAACACAATTGGTGCAGAAACTGCATATTTTCCTATGTTTGACGTGTGAGGAGCCAGGAATGAGACTCGAACATAAGGGAGTCATGGGGTCTCATTGCGAGGTTGGCAGTTACCCGCCTGTGCAACCGCGGGTTCCTGCCAACCTCTTAACACTGTTTCCGGCACCTGGGTTCCCGGTGCCACCAGGACATTACAAGTCCTGGTGGCCCGGGAAGTCAGGCGCCGGAAAATGTAAGTCCCCATTCCCATGGATTCGACAATAAACTCCATGGGAATGGGGATTCAGAACCACCGGCACTTTTGCTTGACGGTGCTGGTGCTTCCGTGACAAGACTGCCTACCGGGACTGCTGCGGCCGGCAAGTTCAGACCTGTCGGGCGCAGCGGCCCCTGCAGGCAGACTTGTAGTGTGGCGGTCCGGAAACAAGGGTGCCGGTAAGGTTACTGGCCCCCTTGTTTACGGACTGCCACACTTGTAAGGGTCTGTCAATGTCTGAATGTCCAAAGCAAAACCGTCCTGTGTCCAAAGTACTATTCTGGTTCTCACATTCTAACAAACTAAATTCTTTGGTCTTGAGTGGGTCATAAAGTGTTCAAAAAGTAAAATGCGTAACTCCAACACACAAGTTCCAACAGGATAGAGTTCCTTTCCGCTGGATTTCTCTTCCCTTGGTTGTTTATTCAATAATGTCAGTTTCTTCGGTTTTTCTTAATAGATAAAATAACTGGTATACAAAACAACTTGGCTCTGTCGTTGTCTTGTTAGGATACCTGGTGTACTCTGCTGCCAGGTTTGCACACCTCTTCTTCTGATCAATACAGCCATTTTGCTAATCCTTATGTGTCTTTCTCAAGTATTTCCTATACAACGTTCAACTTGTCTTTGCCTGGTGTACTTCCCTACCAGGGCTTTCTTTTATGTACACGCTTGCAACTGCCTGGTATACTCTCCTGCCAGGCCTTTCTTAGATGCACACACTTGCAACTGCCTGCTATACTCTCCTGCAAGGGCTTTCATTTTCCTGTTATTCTTCCCTGGCAGGGCTTTTCTCGGGTGGGCTCTGAGAACCCTTCCAAACTGGATAGTCCCTTGTTTTTGCTTTTACTGATATTATATTATCCTGCCAGGACCTATTTTACATGTATATTGCATCCACCCACAAACTGGAAAGTCTTGTGTTTTTATTCTGTTCTCCCTTTCAAAGAAATGCTCTCTCGCTTTTTCTCTCTCATATTGTCAGGTCCAGTCTCTGAATTCCTGCAGGAGTGACGATGGCCCACCAGACACCCCTAGCCTGCCAATCCGACAGTCTTTGGATTACAACTAACGAACTGGCAAACTCAAGGGGAAAGGTGAAATGGAGAAAATAAAAAACAAAGGTTTCCTCTAGGTTTGGACCTTTGAACCCGATCACCTCTGGACTGGATTGCTTAGATGATACCTAGGAAACAATTACACACTCATTACTTTAATCTTATACATCTTTTATCTCAGTAACTACTCTTCCCCCATACTCTTCCTCACCATACCTGCTGCCTATGCTCCTTAGCTGATAGGCCTCATAAGTTTGAAGGTTTGAAGATATTACAGCTTGAAAACATTTTCTATGTTCAGGCTTGATGCTTGAGCTGAAACACTTCCTGCCTTCAAACAGACTTTCTTGTCTTTTCCAAGTAACTTCTCTGAACCTCTTGCCTTTAAGAATCTTTTCTTTTTCTTCACTTGAAATATTTATATATAATTCCCCCAGCGTGAACTCAAACCGCTATTGAGACTTTCTACCTCACTTTCCCAGATTACACCTAAATTGAGTCTTTGCTCCTCTGTATGGTGTGCGCTTCAGCAGAATTCCACAAATTCTGTTGTCCAAAAAGACTTGGGGTTAGCCGTGTTTTAGGCTTTCTCCTTTGCGGCCAGGTAGGTGCACCCACACATGTGAGGTACCGTTTACGTCAGGACAGCTGTGGGAACGCGAGACGGTAGGCCATGTGTTGTTGGTGGAGTATTTATGTGGGTGACCAGAGTGAAATGTGTGGCAATTGTGTTTTTTTGCCCCAAATTTGGACTTTGCCGAGGGTTCTGGGTAATACATTCTGGGCTGATTTGCGCAAGTCAGACCTCTGTGGAGTCACACGGGTGTCCTCTTTTCAGAAATGCATGGGGTTCCCAATTTTCGTTGGTGTCTTGGACACCCTAGGCCCATATCTGTATGGTGTGCGCTTGAGCAAAATTCCTGAAATTCTGCTGTCCGAAAAGACTTGGGGTTAGCCGTATTTTAGGCTTTCCCCTTTGCGCTCAGGTAGGTGCACCCACACATGTGAGGTACCGTTTTCGTTGGGACACCTGTGGGAATGTGGGAAGGTACAACATTTGTTGTGTTTGTGTGATTTTCATAACGTTTGGACCCATTTGCTGCTGCCCTTTGTCACAAAACCCTTTCATTTCCCAAATGTGATCTACATTTAGTCGCTGCTTTAGGCACTATACACTTTTGTAACCTGCACAAGTCACCTACCCTTGAAAAGGTCTGCCTGTGCTCTTTCAAAAAATGTATGCTTGCCCTTCCTCACCACATTTGTTTTCCTGATTTACACATGCTAAGTACGTCTGTTAAGGCCGTAAGCTTAAAACTCCTGTGTACCATGGCTCCGTTTTTGGCTTGTGGTATTGCTTGTTTTGTGAAACATTTCCTAACTGCAAGAGTCGGGGGAATGTAGCGGAGCATAGTTTTTCTCAAAATTCATAGAAGCCATTGCCGTACCAGGCCAATCATGTCCACCACATACTTTTTTTCGGTCATTTTTCACGCTTTTTCCCCAAACTATGGAATTGTTCCCTACATAGTTGTTGCCTGACCTGCGCAAAGCACCTCTTCCTAAACTTGGAATTTTGTCTACTTTTCAGAAATGTATTCTTTTCTGTCCTCCCATTCAGCTTTCCTACCCTTTTCTTCCATTCCGTCCACGCATGTCCTATTGGAAAAAAAGGCCAAAATCGCCTACCTCTCACAAAACGGTTGAAAACCATATAAAAAAACCTTGAAAGCTAGGAAAATTGGAAATTCAGCACAGCAAACCATTTGTTCTTAGCTCTTACAAGGGAAAAACCACAGGTTTCTTTGTACATCGTTTTATTGCCATTATTTTTGAAACAAAACTAAATGTTCTCCCTTTTTGGTTATTTTCTCTCACCCCCCCTACAGCAAACTAGGATTCCTGGGTAGCGTTACGACTGCCTACATGTGGGAAAAAAGGAGCCAAATTTGGCTGCGATATCTCATGTAACAAAAAGGTTACAAGCCATTGAATGGCGACATACCAAAATCACCAAAAAAGCCTTTGGCTCTGGGGGGGAAAACCAATGGCAGATAAGTGGTTGAACATTCTGCATTGCAATGATGTTCCCACTAGTACTGCAGTGCTATTTATTTTCTCCTCCATTCAGTTTCAGAGCTTCAGCCTCGTGGCACTAGGTTATCTGGCTGTATAATCTCATGCATGTATCTCACCATACGACCTTCTACCATGTGTCAAATATGGAAGCCTATTATGCTCTGATTCAATTCACTTGCATACTCCGTAAATGCTTGCGAACCGCGCGGACAGCTGTGTTGTGCTTCTGTGCCCATAAACTTTTTTTAGGCCATTGCTAAGCAACTCAACGTCTTTGCTTTCCACTCCTTGTTCAGTTTCATCACAGATAGCGAGGCAGGACCCCTTTTGCCATGCAACCTCCACGCACTGGGCCAGATGTTCATCGTCGTTTTAAACTCCACGGCCGACGGAGCAGGGCCTTTGTTATCAAGTTGCCCCTAACTGTGACATGCGCAACACAGCAAAAGGACGGTGGACCGACCCCAGACTCACCGAAGGTCGAAGCCTTCTACTGATCCCTTAAGCTGCTGCTCCCTTAAACTTGACACCGTCCTGCTTGGCCAAGATGTCACAGACACTTTCTCTGCTAAAACAGTAGCCAAGCGCATGCTGAGGGCAAGTCTAGGGATCAACTCGTCGCCAGTGATATAAAGACTTCAAGCAGTTAAGTCCACATTTATGTTTATTGATTAATGTGAGAGGCCGGAAATGTGAGGCGGACACATTTTTAGAGGGTTTTTCAAACAAGGCAATTTCATTAAACAAATCCAACCCCTAACTTCTCCTACTCTGACTGGGTTTCTCTGCCTAAACCAACTAAGGGAAAACACTCTAACATACCATTTCTGGCCCTCACACTTACGCAATAACATAAACAAACAAAGGTATATGGCAACTGGTAAGTAAAACATGTGTATGTGCAACACCTTAGTGTGATGCTGGAAATGCATTGGAGGGACAGGGCCTCCCTGTCCTTGTTTTGTAGTCCTTTTTCGTGTATGTTCTGTGTTATTTTCTGGCCAGGAGTCCATGTTTGACTCCTGGCAGTGCAGCACTTCCTCTTTTTCGTTTGGTGTACAGACCCTTGGGATACCCTTATGGCACCCATGGGTGGGGATGCAACCCTGTAGCCCTAGTGTATGTTTTCGGCACATGTGTGTGGCCCACAGAGCAGAGTATGGGCTGGTGGCAGCTCCATGCTGAATTTGACAGGTGTTGTGAGGATCCTCCATTTTGGGATACCCAGGCACTGCCATTGGAATCAATTGATTCCTGATAGGAGACATGATGGCCCTGTGGCCTCTTGCTTTCTATTGCTGGTTACCTTGTTTTCCCAAAATCCTGGGAAGCCCCGACTCTGTCCCTTCCCCCTGACTGGCTGTTGGGTGGAAGTTCCATACATGGTATTGTGGGGACGTCCAGGCCAGACTGGCTGGAGCCTTCGTAGTGGCTGTATGTTGTGGGTACACCCTTAGGGTGGGACCTGGTGAATGGAGTGTGTGACCAATATACACTTCTTGTTATGGGTGTCTGGTTTCTGGTATGTGACACAAAGACTGAAACCTTGCCCTGCCCAAAACTGGGATGAATGCAGTGTGGAGTGCTGATTGGCTGGGTATTTGTCCCAATACACATTCCTTGCTGTGAGTGTCTGGAGGAAGGAGAATGGCCTGAATGCTCTGTGAGCCTGATTGGCTGCCTGCCTTCATGAATGCCAGACTGGATGATTGGTTGCCTGGGTTTGACCCAGCAGAGTGAATGAGAGACCAAACAGTATATCTGGGGACCTCTCACTGATGGGAATTGTTTAAAAGCTGAAGTTGATACTTGATGCTTAACCTTGAAGCCCACTGGAAGAAGAAGAATTGCTGCTGCTGTCCTTCGCCAATCTAAAAGCTGCTGTGCCTTCAAGAACTGATCCAAGAGAGGACCTGGTTAGGAGACCTCTCCCCGAGCTACGAGGGTCCATCGTGCACCAGTTAACCTTCGCCGAAGCGCCCTGGAAGTCAGTCCTCGAAAGGCTGCTGACCGGAGATGGGACTGCCGCGGAATCATGAAGCAAAGTGCCCGGACATTGAAGTCCATCACCGTCGACGAACGCTGTCACCGGCTGGAGCCGTAGTGCTCCTTTGCCTAAGAACACTTTGAACGAAGGACTCCCTCACTCATCACCAACAGCCACTTTGTCCCGCCGGAGAAAGTCAAGACCGTCGACGCGCCGAGGAGAATCCACTGGTGGGTTTCTCGCCACCTGAAGACTGCAGAGACGACGACGACGACTCAGCGCCCTTGCTGGGCCAAAGTTCTTCATAGACTCTTTGCGGCAACGAACTATCGTCATCGAGGTGCACCGCACGCCTTATCCTCGCAGAATGTCCACGAACGATCGTCGACGAGCACCGCCAAGACCGAAGCTGTTGCCTCAACGCCTTTGTTCACCATTTCCTCGTGAGGTCTCGACGATCCGTGACTCCTGCCTTAAAGGGGTTCACGCAAGAAGGATCCGTCTCTGACTCGATGTCGAACTCTGCTAAACCAGGTACTTTGGGCGGTAGAACTTTAATAGAAGGATATAAGACTCTGTTAGAAAATATATGGACTGGGCTTGTGTTATATCTTTATTTACAGGTTGCCCAGGTGGGGGAACCCTCACACAGAACTGTGCCTGACAGTAGGGGCCCAGTATTCTGCCAATTGTCTAAACTCTTGCTTTCCTCCTATGTCTATGGTTAATACCTTTTACTATATTGATTTGTATGCTATTTGAACTGTCTACAGTCGATGCATTCTAATGGAATCAGATTAATAGTGGTACCACATAGAAACTGTATATATTTACCATTTTAGAATTGTCGGCGCACAAAGTGTGTTATTGTGATTGTGTACATAACGTGAACCTTATTTATATGAAGACTGTGTTTTCACTAACATAGTGTATGGACATTCCTTTGTCTTGGCTGGGGTGCTCTGTGCTCCTACTCTGCCATATAGAGGGCAGGAGTACAGATAACCCCTCTCCAGTCTTTACACTTAGAATTTAGTGTTCTTAACCTGGGTGAATTCCCCTTTGCCAGGTTTTGAAGTCAAAGTCAGTTTCAACACAAAGTGCTAAGGAAATCCAAGGTTGAAATACAGTTCCAACACAGTTCCTGGAAAAGGCTATTTGGTTTGAATGACACATCTAACACTTCCCAGTTCAACCCAGAGAAGATCCTTCTCCTCCAGGGGACAGAGTTCAAGAAGTTCTTTAAACAAAACTATACTGCTTCTCTTGCAATGCCATGCACAACTCCTAACTTCTAAATGTATCACAGTGCCTCCTCCTAGGCACCATGAAGCACTCCAGGTTCCTTAGAAAAATGTCACAGTGCTCCTTCCTTGGCACCGTGAAACACTTCAGCTTCCTCAGAAAAGGTCACAGTGCTTCCTCATTTGCACAATTAAACACTTCAACGTCCTCTGAAAAATATCACAGAGCTTTTTTCTTGGCACCATGAAACACAAGGTTTGTTTCAGAGCACTTTTCTCTTGGCACCATGATACATAAAGCTCTTTCCTCACAGTGTTTTCTCTTGACACCATGAAACATAAAGCCCTTTTCTCACAGTGCTCTTCTCCTGGCATCATGAAACATAGGCTTTTCTCACAGTGCTTTTCTCCTGGCACCATGAAATATCACAGCTTCAAGTTGTCCTCTTCCAGTGCTCGTTTCTTGGCACTAGGTAGCATATGACTGTTTGTTCATAGTGCTTTTCTCCTGCCACCATGAAACATAACAGCTTCAACTTCTACCGGGGTGATTCACTCCCAGTCTTCTGCCTGCGCTTCTGTCTGGTCCACTCTCCTGCCAGACCTAACTTCTTCAAGTATGTACCACACACTCTTCTACGTTTAAACTCAATGGGCCTCATTATAACCCAGGCGGGACGGGGTTAACGGCGCCGGTAAAGGTGCCGGCGCCGTCAACCCCGTCCCGCCTGATTACGAGGTCTCCTTGCGGGACCCGGTCTGCACGTCTGGTTTCACGTCTGGTTTCAGCCCTTTGAGGGCTGAATGGGAATGGGGAAGGTCCGGGCCCGGGTTCCTAGAAGGAGGAATTACCGGGCCCTCCGAACTCGGAATGGCCCGGTAATTCCTCACTGGGAACCCGGATGTGATTTCGGCGGCAGCCATGCTGATTTCACCAGCAACGTGTTTGCTTCTGCCACCTCCTGTTGCCCCATCAAGTTCTTCTACTGCTACAACTACTACTTCTTCCACCGCGACAGCTCCTACTTGCTGAGGGAGCGTTTTAAGCCTCCCAGCCTCCCTCAGGTGTGGGCTGTTAAGCCTATTTGCCTGACCATCAGGCCTGTACTGCTCTTCAGACCTCTTCTTCATCCCAATACTCCTGGGATTATTGGACTTGGGAGTCCCAAGCAACAAAATCAGTTCTAAGTAGAAATTCACTATTCTTAACTCTAGAACAGTTTTGGTTACGAATTCTAAAAGGTACTTTATAATGTGTAATCACAGTAGGGAAAGGCGGTTTACTCGAGCTACCATTTACAGATTTCCTTTCTCCATGACTTTGAGAGTAAGGGGGACTTTCAATAACATTAGGTGTAACAAGTTCCTCCTTAAATGGGATATTTAAAGATGTTACATCCCATTCACCCATATTTCTCAACTTAACATGGGTATCATACACATTGTAATGACAATAAGCCATTGTATGTTTCTGTATATATGAAAGGTAATTCCCTTTCAAAGGAGGATACCGTGTCATCACACAGGATCCCTTCACCTCCCTGGGTCATGTCTCCTCCCAGGTGATCCGCCCGCGGTACACCACCCCCAAGGTCAGGATCAGGAAGCGTCTGCCTTTTCTTGGCCACCTGGGAGGAGAGTTTAGGTAGGGGTACAGTGAGGGATCCATAGAATTCATCACATTAAACATATGTTAATATGGGCAAATCCCCCAGCCATCCAAATACCCCAGGATCCTCCAACCAACTGACATTACAGGAATCCTCAGGGTCCCTTGTGACAATACGATGTTCCACATTCCAGCATTCTCACTTCATCAACCTCTGCAAAAAGCACAGATATAACAGGTATAATTGTTACATGTGCCTGTTTTACTCTTGTTTTGTAGAAGTGTGGGGGCTAAGTAGGTGGTTTAGCCACCAGCCAACTTTATACTCCTTTATACTCCTAAGGGGAGAACACATTTCATCACACTCTGCAGTATTACCATGACCTTGTCTGGTTTGAGGTTGATCCCAGGATGTATGAGCGAATTGAACGCACTTGCATGGCATTTGAGCTGCCAACTGTGTAACGTTGTAGGGCCTCCGGAGACAACTGATCCACCTCTTCTTTGATAACCTCTTCCTATAAATTTATCACATTCTTTTAGCATGTGTTAGGGAGAATTCTCAGAAATGTGCTAATTCCCTTAATCTTAAAGACCCCAGCAACTTTCCTAGATTTGGAGGACTTGATTTTTTTAACCTGGAGAGAGTGTGACCCTTTTTCCCACTCTCTCATGTATTTTTGTGTAAATTCTACCTCTGTGTTTCTTTTGGTTATGGAGTCTGACCAACTCCATAGGCATAATCTTTTACAATTGTGTCACACAGCAGCTTCAGTGCAGTGGCACAGGGAAGTATTTTACATTTCCCAAGGTTTAAATACCTTCTCTGGGATAAACTACTGTTTCTCAGAGCAGTAAAGTGAAATTAGCTTAACTTAGCATTGTACTTGCTAGAGCCGGCACACCCTATCTTACAATAGAGTGCTGGAGGGGTTACTTAATATCCCCTGTGTCTAAATGCTCATGTAACATATTTTATGTTACCCTTTCCTCACAGAATAGCTGGTGGCAGTGGTTTTGTTCCGAACTACCATGGTTTGCATTTACTGCGGCTGTTCGCAGCTCTAGTAACGCTAACCGCGGGAGCCATCTTTTTCAAAATGGTGCTGAGCCATCTTTGAAATAATGGTCCCCGCTCTTTGTTTTTCGACATGTCTTTGTGGAAAGGTCCTTCTAGAGATTTTCTCTGTGCGCCAAGTCAGGTTTTGGTCTCTTTGTTCATTCACCTTTGGCGGGGTTCCTGTAGTGAAACCCTCCTCTGGCTCGAGAGTGTCTGGGGTAGGCAGGAAGTGAGGGAGGTGCCCGAAACTCCCTGTGCTTAGTCTCCTAGGAGACCCAAATGCACTCTGTGATGATTGGCTGGCTGACTGGCAAGGACAGCCACACTGCTGGGTGAGTGACAGCTAGGCTGGAATGAATGGGAGAGAACAGAATAAAAGGCGAGTCTTTTGGCTTGGAAGGCAGAGTCGACCACTGGACGAAGGAACCGAAGAAGAGCTTGAAGAGGACACCTGCTGCAACTCCTGGACCATTGGTTTGCGCCCCAGTGAAGCCCTGCTGCAGGTACTAGTTGCCAAGTTCGAATCGACAGAGAAGCCCCTGCAAGGACGGCTTCTCCCTCCAAAGTAAGCCACCCTCACACCCATCTCGGAGCTGGTTGAATTACCAGAGTTGCTGCAGGAAACCGTATGGCCAGGGAGAGGGACACCAGATTGTGTATGTTACTTTTAAGCTGGCCTAAAGCTTTTGGAAGATCCTCCGGACTCCCACGAAGCAGGAGTGACCAAGCCTGATCCCCCTCAGCAGAGTGCGGGACCCCAGAAGCAAGGACAGTCCACCTTGACAGCCAGGAACCGCGCTTATTGCTATTTGCTGTACCGCAAGGAGCTGAAACGCGAAACAGCCACTGGAAGTGAAGTTTGCCGGTTGTGGGTTTTGACAGTGCCAGTACAGTGCAGGAGTCCCCCGACGTCCTCCCTCTTGTCCCAACGACTGAGGCCCAGGAACAGTGACATCTGCAGAGCTGCACAGGAACAGAAGTCATCAGCTGCATCTTTTCTTCTTTACCAAGGTACTGTAAAACAAGTCTGGGAGAACTTACCTCTTCCTGTAGATTTGCTTGTGACTTCCTGAACTCACAAGTCTAATCAGCTTGTGGCCCTACTTTTGATTCTCCTTTTCATCAAAGACTCCTAAGAACTTGTGCAAAGACTTTTCCATTACTTACCAGAAGTGCTTTACCCTATCCAATACTTTTGCCCATTGACTCTGGCTTAGCCTATTGAATTGAATGACTCTTCTAGTGAACTTTAAAAGTATCTGCACTGCTTTGGAACATTTGTGGTCTCTTGTGTTCTAATAACCTTTGCTTTTACCAACTTTTAAAGAGTATTCTGAATGACAACGGTAAGGTATTAATGTCCCCAGCACCCTTGTTACTGAAGTCACCTGTGGGTGTAGGTTGTATCTGTAGGCCATCCCAAAAGGGCCTTGTCTGATTCAGAAACTCAAAGTGTACAGTATTGAAGTATATTTGTGTGTTACTATTCTATTGCTCCCTTCTGAAGAAGGCTTTATGACTGACTGATAAATACATTATTCATTGTTTATGCAAGAAACCTTGAGTATAAGAGTGTATTTGAATACCTGTAACTGTGAATCTTTTTGTAACTCCACTACAGCTCACATTTCCCCACTTGAGATAAGCCTGGCTGCTCAACACGCTACCAAAACTGTGCAGTACAAGCTTATACCAAAGGTTGAGTTGCCTATACCTGTAGTCCTAGTTGTCTGTAGTGTTCCCAGTGGGCACTGCATTCAAACTTTGACTAACAGCATGTCATCCACTTCTGCCGTTTTTCAGCATTTCCTCTAGCTCCTTTCTGAAAAGATGCTTTCTGTCTACAGGTTTAATAATAGGGTAGCTTGCACCTCAGGTGTAAAACCTGTTACTCTAAGCCAGGAAAACATTTTAAGAAAGTGGCAGTGTGGCTTGTCGACCCACAGTTTCCGCTCTGTTTAATACACCGTTGATGCAATCATTTGAGGCCAATTGGCCCTCCTTAATTAATGCTTTAACTTTTGCAGGAACACTCTGGTGTTTCCTGAATGACTTTTTGCATTGAATCCCACTGTTGCTCACCAGTATTTCTCTTCTTGTTCCAAACACCATGTATTGAGACCCAAAGAAACACCAGGGAATGCATAATCCACCTATAGAAGACTCCAGTGCTGGCAAGCAAATGCTATGGCAGGAAGATTCTACACAGTGCCGCCCGAGGCAAGAGAGAGCCAGGAAAGACTGCTTCAAGCGTACATGGCAGCCCAGACAGCAACGTGTCCCCGCTGCGAAGCACCACTCGGAGAACGATTGTTTTCACTAAACCAACAGGGTCACTTTCAAAAGCGTACCAATACCTTCTCTCTGCCATACAAATGCTTGAAAATGGGGCATGACGTAAATGAAAGGCGTTAAAGCCTTACTCAAGAACATGAGCTCCTGAGGGTTTTCTGTAGCATCTGTGACGCATGGTGTCAAAAGTGGGATGCAGTCAGACCTCGTTCTACTACAGGTGTCACCCACGGCCTGATGATGCTGACAGTTGTCTGAATCATGAGCACGGCCTGAATGCCAAACCGAGACCCCCTGACAGCTGCCGGGTGCGTTTTACATGCAGATGAAAAAAACACCATTCCGCCTATGGGCCAAGCCATGGGTCGCACTGATTTGTGATGGAGATGCCAGAGGGGACCTATGGAAGAATAACTGGGAGTGGCCGCCAAGTATTCCCTGAAGGTGGGAGCAGGGGTAAAAAACTGAGACTTTCAAGGGAGGACAAGGCACTCCTGCTAAATCTGGGGCGCAGTCCCTTAGTCCTGAAACAAAGGCAAGATATGGCCCAATTGATTAGTGAAAAGGTGGTAATGCCAGGCGTGGAGGAAGGGAACAACTTGACTACAACAGAGAGAGACGCAGGGCTTGCAGAAATAACAGAGGCACAAGAGATGGACACACCTGTAACTGTCCTGCATCAGTGGAGTTTGCAACAGCTTAGAGGGCCGATAGGATCAAACTTGGTTCAGGAGGTACCAAGCCCAAATGTCCTTGGTATCAGACACTGAGATATAGCCATTACTGAGAAAAGAGGGCTCCTATATTGAGTCATTGTGGACCTAAGGAGAGAAGGAGAGATGGTGACAACTATCGGCAAATGCTGGTGCCCAAAAAGTTCAGGAAGGTGGTGATGGAACTTGCCAACTTGAATCCGACCTCAGTACACCTGGGACTTGTAAATACTCACAAGACTCTCCTCACTAGATTCTATTGGTCAGGGGTATAGGCCGGGGTGAAGCAGTTCTGTGCGTGTTATCCATCTGCCAAAAAAGCTTGCCTGATGATGTAACATGAGCACCGCTGCAAACTATGCCTATCATCGGGAGACCTTTCCATAGAATCAGCTGGATATACTCTGGCCCCTTGAGACTCCCAAATTGGGGAACAAGTATATTCTGGTCATTGTCAACAGCCAGCTATCCAGAGGCCATCTCACTGAGAAGTATCGCAACCAAATATATCCTGTATATGTTAGATCGTTATTCACTGAAGTCAGACAGAGATCCCAACCGATTAGCCGAGCAGCTTAAATCTCGACTCATTAGGGAGATGAAAGACCTAAAGAAGATCTGCACCGTGCATACCCCTACATATCGTCCATATCGACATGAGTTTCCCCATAACAATGACAGGAGTTTCCCCATAACAATGAGAAAATGAGAAAAGGGAAAGGGTAGTGAAACTGAGGGCTTAACATCCCTTCAAAAAGTCAGGACAGGTTAAAAAACAAAGCAAAAAGAAGGGTGTACCCTAGAAATCTATCAAGGGAAAGGTGCAAAAGAAAATCTTTCCTACTTATGCTGATAACCTAACCAGAAAGAAATCAGGAACATGACAGGAAAGAGGGAGACTTAGGAGAAAGGGTTGAGGTGTCTGACAGGGCCTGTACCCTGACCTTATCAGGCGGGGATCGCAACCATCTCAGCGGGGGTGAGAAGCCTACAGGGAGCCATCCAGAACCAGTCCTACCCCCTTAGGTGGATGTGGCAATTGAGAGGGCTCCAATTCCTGTTCCCCTCCCATGCCAGAATGCTAGTGTGCAGATGCTAATCTCGTATGAAGCTTCTTAAATCGGGTGCTCGCCAGTATTTGTCATATTGTTCCATAGACCCTGAGTCGAGAGATGACCAGTGTGACCGGTATCAAAGACCAGAAGAAACATCAGGGAATGCCTCACCCACCTTCAAGAGACTCCAATGCAGTCAATCAAATGCTGTGGCAGGAGAATTCTGCATAGTGCAGCCTGACGCAAGAGAGAGAGAGAGTGAGTCAGGAAGTAAAAGGAAGTACTGTATATGGGTGAGGTGAGAGTGAGCGGGTTTGTAATTGGGTGGTTCCAACTGAATAAGTGGAAGGCACTATGTTGGCGTATTAGGGAACCATCATTTGTCACAGCCAGCCCTATGCAGAAGGGGTTACCAGTCAGTAGAAAAAAACTAAGGGTTACGGATGCCTGACCTAGGGAGGTATTCCTACAGGAGACAAGAGAAATAGGGACAGCCTACAGCAAATGAAAAACAAAACCTTGATCTTTTCTTGAAACTGTAAGGGTTTTCTGAGCCATCTGTGGCATTACAACCAACTGTTAAAGTCAAAATACTCCATGCACGTTGCCCATCAGATGGACTGAAACAATACAAATATTTGCTTTCAACCTTTTCGAAACAAGTCAAGTTCAAACACGTGCAAATAACTGTAAAATGAATGGGTTGTCTTCTGTCACAGATGGCCTTAAGAAGTCACAGCGACTTCAAGGAAGTTCCAAAAGTTTTCATTTAAGTAAAACGTCAGATCTTTTACTGTTCAATGAATGTCCTCCAGAAAACGGACAGGCAGAGGAACCAGCTGGAGAAGGTTTTCAGAAGTGGCGCTAGAGCCATCCCTCTCTTTCTCGTCTCCTTTGTGATGCTGACCCTAACCCAGGCACCCGTAACACCTGGTTAGTACTACAGATCAGTAATCCCTACTGTCTATTCTGTAGTCTTGTGCTGAGGTGGTTTCCTTGAATGCAGGCTCACTGATTATCTCAGGGACTTGATAGCTGTCCCTACTCTAGTCGCTCTAAGTGCTATACAAGGAGTTGAACCTAGTGCCCTGCACTTACTCTGTTGCATCTGTCTAAGACCGGTCACGCTTACTCTCACCTTGCCCTTCCACTCTGCCTCTTTTCTCATCTCCCAATTTCTCCTACCAACCTTCTGCCCCCTTAATGTTTCACTCTGCCTTCCTCCTGCCTCCACCCTTTGATGTTAACTCTTTTCCTTCTCCCAATCTACTATTACCACTTCTCCTCCTCCACTAGTCTTCCTCCTCTCACTCTACTATCCCTCTCACACTACTACTCCTGCCACTACTACTACTTTCCTCCCACTACAACTATTCTCCTCTCGCTACTACTACAACTCTTCTCTCACTATTGCTACTACTCTCTTCTCGCTACCACTACCCTCTTCTTGCTACTAGTACCCTCTGTCACTACAACCACTACTCTCCTCTTGCTACTACTACCTACTACTACTCTTCCGTCACTACTACTGTCCTTTCGCTACTACTTCCCTACTCCCACTTCACTAGACAAACAGCCTTTCACCCAGTAACATGCAGTTCACATTCACTCCTTACACAAGGACATTTAATCTGCCAAACAAACACGCCCACTCACTCTACAGTACCCTAGCACTCGCTAAGCCAGTTTTGCACCTTTCTCCAATAAATGCTTCCACACTCCAACACTTCCTTCATCCTACTGGTCTCTTGGTCCACCTCCACGCCTGACCTCAACCGGATAACCCACACTTCTGTTTCCTGTCCCCTATTTGATCACCTTCACTCTGCTGGGATTGGTCATCTCTTCTTGGCCAATCTGGTAATTTCTTTCCCTAGTTTGGTGTGTATGTATAACGGAAAATTCATAAGAAGGGCCCAAGCCTCAAAGACTCTCTGCGCGTGGCACTACCACATGGTATCAATGGCAGCGTAGGAATCCAAGGGTTCCAGTTCAGATTAGGGGCTGATCTTTGGATCTCTGTGGTAAATACCTTGGGCTTTGGTGTCCCTTTCATTCAGTCCCTGGTGGTGTAGGGGCTATGGCACCAATGGCGCTACTGGTGGACCGCTGCAGAGATGTTCTCTGCAGTGAGGCTGGATGAACTACAATGAATGTTCGGTTGGTGGCTTCTTTCCCTTCCTCTCATTTTGCTGGCGGTAATGAAGGAGACCTTTGGAAGTTCTTCCCTTTTTCTTCTGGGTTGGCATTTTCCTTCTGGGTGCAAGCTCTGAGTGCTGGAGACAGTTCTTCCACAGGCCCTTTCTTTCACTGGCTAGTTACCTCATCTCCTCTGTCTGGTCCCCACTCGTCTCCAGGTCATCGTCTTCTGTTCATGGCTGTAATAGGATGGCCCTCGGTTGGTTTATGTCCTCCTGATTCTCATAGAACATCTTGTTTGACAGGAAACGTGGCTTCGGTTCTGTCTATGGTTTGCCTCTAGAATGTTCTTTCCCCTGAGACCATGGGTCCCTTTTGGTCTGCAAGGGGTTCTCTTGTTGCAAAGTCTCTGCCCCTTGCTGGGGTTTCCCCTTGTGTTCTCTTTGGGGTTGGCCTTTCTGCTTCGACCTGACCTCATCCATCTGTCCCATGTGCCCGAGATGTGACAGGTGTGGATCCAGGCTCTTTTTACAGGCTCCTGGCTCTCTCTCCTTCTACCGGGCTAACCCCGGGATTCGCTGAGAAAGCAAGTGGGTTCTCCACCCAGGTTGTTTTTTCTAGCGTTGAGTCCTCTAGGGAAACCTTCAGGCTCTCAAACTCTGAAAGGGTCACATCCTCCGAACTGGAACTGAGCTCCCCTTGTGTTGGCCATCAGTTTCCAAAGGTGTCTCCTCTCTCTGGGTCTGTTTTAGTGTCGCACAGTGCATCCAAGCAGAACTGGCCAAACACCTCTTCTTTTTGTAGCTGAATGGGTTTGGAAGATTGATTGACCAAGAACACCTGCATATTACTGGGCTGCTGCATATTACTGATCACAACAAAGAGTTTATTTAGTGGGCTTGTCTGGGTACTGTGTTCATGGAAAAAATACCCAATGCCTAGGTAGATCCACTCAGAGATCGGTCTCCAACATCACTTTCTCTTTGGCTGGGATCCAGTAAGTATATGCAATCCATACATCATAAGTGCTCTCTCGACTGGCCACCAGGGGGCGCAGAGATGAACACACTCTCTGCGTGAGCTCCGTCAGCATCACCCCGGAAGATGAGTTGTGCCCCCTCTTCCTGGTACCCCCCTGTGAAAATTCGACTAGATAGTGTTGGCGGAACACCCCCCCTCGGCCTGGGAAAAATCCCGAGGAGAAACGGACCCCCGCATACCCCGAAACAGCCGGAGGAAGAAGGGCCCTCGAGACGACGCCACCACACGCGCAGGCAGCGTGTCAACAAGACCCGAGGCCCCACGTGTAGGCCCCGCGGAGTCGCACTACGCCGACAGGGACCAGCTTCTGGCCCATACAAAGAGAAGGAAAGGGCCCACACCCTCGGTGCCCGGAGACAGCATCCCCGAACGTTGCTGCGCAGAAGATCTACTGGCCTCCGTAACACCATCCCCCTGACGCGACTCCCCGGAGGGAAGCCGCCGCGGAGCCACATTACGCGGCACGGAGACCGCTTCCCTCTGAACTCCAAGCACTGCCCGTTCCACCCAGCCATCGGAAACGCTTATGACCGCTAAACACAGGCTGTCGCACTTCCCCTACGCCCCTGCTTCACCTGCACCTTCAGAGCCCCCAATGGCGAACAGCAACACCACGGGGAATGACCTGGCGGCGGCGACAAAAGGAGACATCGCTGCCCTTCTGGGTGTAATAAAGAACTTGGGCACTAACATAGGAGGCAAAATAGACAGGATTACGCGGCGACTTGACAGCATGGAGGATAGACTCGAAGGAGTGGAGAACAATCAAGCCTCCATTGATACTCTCGAAACACAGCTCGATCATAGGATGACGGAGTTAGAACGCCGAGAAGAGGACTTTAAGCTTAAGCTTGATGATCTAGAAAACAGAGAGAGACGTAATAATATCTGCATTTTTGGTATTCCGGAAAGAGAAGGCGAAACAGAGGCGGACCTCAAGGAAACTCTACACAATATTATTAAGCTTCTCACAGCTGATGATGAGGTGGACGAACCAATCACGGAACAAATTCACAGAGCGGGAGGCCCTTCGGGCGGACCACGATCAGTCCTGGCCCGATTCCATCGCTTTCAGGACAAGGCCCGAATCCTTGAAAAAGCCAGGAAAAGTGACACGATCACACTAGGAGGATCCCAGATTGCGATCTATCAGGACTTATCTTCGCTGACGCTGGCTCTCAGAAGGATGTGTGGCCCCCTCACTAAGAAACTTAAGGAGAAAAATGTCAGATACAGGTGGGGCTACCCTTTCTCGCTAACATTTGAATACGAAGGAAACAGACATAGACTAAGATCCGAAAAGGAGATAAAAGCATGCATCTGCAACCTTCTTGGCCCCCCTGACGGCGATCCTAATCGAGACGAGAAACAAAGAGAAGATCGAGAATGGCATACTCAGGGTGCTCGGAGGAAGAGGGTGAAGGGATCGCGGAAATTCCGAAGAGGCAACCTTTCCCCAGAGGGGGAAAACTGAAGACTTCACAATACCGGTAAGATCAAACCAAAGCAGTGAACTATATTGCACATGTAATAAGTGTTGACATTGATACAACCTCGCGACCCTAATGACTACAATTAGGGGGGGACCATGAAAGGGCTCAACTCAAACAATGATGGCATATTTGGACAAGGGGCATGATGTAACGGCCCCTATGGGTGGTTCGATACCGACTCAGTGTCCTTACCCGGGTACGATCGAACACCACCAACCGGAAATGGGTAAAGAAAAGGGGAAATACAAGGAATGGTTAAAGAACTTTGTAATGGTCAATGCAGTACTCACCGTCTCGTATAAAGACCAACGCAGCGTGGGATCTAGAGCAGACATGCATCAACGAGCAGTCAATAGCAGTCATCTTCCTTTGAACGCAATCAATGGCAGCAAACACTGATGCGGGGCATGCCACCCGCCTGAGAGTAGGGACATTCAATGTTAAAGGCCTTAATTCTCTGACGAAAAGATCACTAGTGGCCAGAGAATTCCACAGGGCCCAGCTTGATATTCTTCTCCTGCAAGAAACCAAGTACATGAAAGGCGAGGAACGGCGAATCTTACCGAAACAGGTCAGAATAGAATTTTGGGGCTCCAGTCCATTACGAAAGGGGGGAGTCGGGATTCTCATCAGAAAGGGCATCGGATTTGAACTCACCAAGTCATGGTCCGAGGAGAGGGCAGAGCACTTCTAGTGAGTGGCCACATTGGGAAAATAAATGTAACCATTGCGACCCTCTACTCCCCAAATACGGGTCAATCCAGATTCCTCACTAAGACTGTCCCGAAGATTCTACTCGAGGCGCCCGGCCATGTCATTCTAGGTGGCGATTTCAATCAATGGGCCGATCCTGTCAGAGACCGTAAACCCGGCAACCCCTATGTAAAACTCAACGACAGAACCGACCAGACCGGGCTTGTTGCCATGATGGAAATGTACAACATGGGGGATGTGTGGAGAGACCAACACCCAGACGAACAAGGCTACACTTTCTACTCCGCCCCCCATAATACATACACCAGAATAGACTACCTATATGTAACTAACAAGCTCGCAGAGATGGTATCACATTCAGAGATTACCCCGATCTCTTGGTCCGACCACGACATGGTCCACACAGACATCCAATGGATAAACTTACCTGTCAAGAGTGGAAAATGGCGATGAGACCCTCTGGAAAGACGTGGCCTTCAAGGCTGAGATGGAGTCTGAAATCACGCAGTTTTTCGACACTAACGACAATGGCGAAGTATCTAAGCAAACTGTATGGGAAGCCGCTAAAGCCACCTGGAGAGGGATCCTGATAAGGGAAGGCGCGTCAAAAAAAAGAGAGAGAAACATTATTGAACACAGGTTACGAACCGAAATCACTCAGCTGGAGTCCAACAACCGGGGAGAATCAGAATCCGACCGAGCAAAACTGAACGAAGCAAGGGGAAAAAGAAACTAACTGAAACTCTTAGAACACAAACAGATTGCACGCAAGCTGAGATTTTTGAAGCAAAAATTCTATGAGAAGGGAGACAAGGCAGATGCGCTTCTTGCCGCCAGGCTCCGAGAACAAAGAGCCAAATGAAGGGTACTACATATATCCGACGACGCTTCCTCCAATTCACGCCCTTGCCCCACTATCCCAGAAAGCTTTGCCAACTTTTATGAAGCTTTATATTCCTCCGAGTCAGACCCCGACCAACCAGAAATAGAATCTTACCTGTCTTCAATACACATGCCCCGCATCCCCTCCCTAGATGTCGAACTGCTGGAATCCCCCATAACTGATTTGGAAGTTCAGGCTGCTATAAAGAGGCTCACTTTAGGCAAGTCACCGGGAGAAGATGGCTACCCAGCCGGATTCTACAAGACCTTTAGTTCTCTCCTCACCCCCTTCTTAACGGAACTTTTCAACGAAATCATCGATACTGGTAAACCCCCCGACTCCTTTGTCAGGGCTCTCATCACAGTAATCCTCAAAGATGGGAGGGACCCGACAAAATACAGCTCTTACCGTCCCATTTCAGCTACTCAATTTAGATGCAAAGATCTACGCAAGGGTTCTGGCTGCAAGGCTCGAAACACTAATGCCCCAACTTATACACTCTGACCAGGTTGGGTTCATACTGGGGAGACAGGGGGCCGACACAATGCGCAAGACCCTACATTTGATTTATGCATCCCAAACCATGGGCAACGACCCTACTCTCCTATCCATAGACGCAGAGAAAGCTTTCGATAGGGTCAAATGGGGATTCCTAAAAGCGGTGCTGCGTAAGGTTGGAATGGGCCCGAGGTTCAAAAGGGCAATACAAGCGGTATACACAGACCCTAGAGCGGCAATATTTGTGAATGCCGAATACTCTAGATGGTTCAACCTGGAAAGAGGGACTCGTCAGGAGTGCCCCCTCTCCGCGATCCTCTTCACCCTCTCCCTAGAGCCCCTAGCAATGGTAATAAGGACTGACCCAACAGTGGAGGGTATTAACCTGGGGATGACAGAATATAAAGTGGCACTTTACGCGGATGATATCCTCCTCCACGTCACCAAGCCTATGACCTCGGTCCCCCGAGCTCTCTTCCTACTGGATGAATATGGCAAGCTCTCAGGGTTCAAGGTGAATAAACAGAAATCCACCCTCTTCCCACTCCAAGGTTAGGAAGAGGCTAACAACACCAAATTTTCCACGCTGGGCCTCAATATTGAACACGCAAAACTGCGATACCTAGGGATATTGATCACTAAACATCTTGACGATCTTTATGAGGCGAACTTCCCTCCCTTATTACAGCAGTTCCGGGCTGACCTGGTGAGATGGGAGAAGCTCACAATTTCATGGCTGGGTCGACTCAATGCGATTAAAATGGTGTCCCTTCCCCGATTCCTGTACCCTTTCCAAATGCTACCAATCAGAATCCCAGCCAGCTTCTTCGTTGACATTAAAAGGGCCATCCTCAAAATACTCTGGCAAGGAAAGAAGGCAAGGGTCTCGTATAAGACTCTAAAACTCCCAAAAGAAAAAGGAGGTGTTGGCCTCCCCAACCTGCAAAAATACTACGAAGCTTCCCAACTTAGAGTCCTGATCCCCACCTACGCAACCTCACGAGTTTACAATAGGTCACCATGGATAATCATTACTTAGCACCAGCCACAGTGTCAGAATGGCTCTGGTCCCCCATACAGAGGATCTCCACGAAGATCAAAGATCACCCAATACTCAGTACCATATGGGACATTTGGACTCCGGGCAAGAATATGCTCAACATCACCACATGGCCCTCCCCTCTGAGCCATCTATGGTCACCCGGAATCAACGACCACATCCCGAATGTTGAAAGGTTCCAAACATGGTACGAAGCTGGGCTAGAGAGAGTTGGACAACTACAGAGAAAGGACTCTTTCATATCCCTTCCAGAATTAACTGAAGCCCTCAGAAGTGGCTCCCTGTCCACATTCCACTACATTCAAATAAAAGGCGTTTTGACGAGACTGAGGTGGAAACAGTACCTGATGAGGGACCTCACACCCTTCGAGAAGATATTGGACTCGAGAACAGAGATAAAAGGCCTAATATCAGCGATGTATAAAGAATTGATAGAAGGTGAGGGGGGAATACTGACCTATTGAGAAACAAATGGGGAAGAGACTTTGGTGAACAGTTCACTCCAGAGTTATGGGGAACCATATGCAAAGCAGCTACGCAAACTTCCATTGCGAACCAATACAGACTTCACGCCATCAAATTATTCCATAGGTGGCAATATGATCCTATCAAACTATCTAAGATGTTCCAAACTACCAGTCCCGAATGCTGGAGAGGATGTGGAGAAAACGCAGATTACTGGCACATGTGGTGGAGCTGCACTCATGTAACAGTCTTCTGGAACGAGGTCCTGGGCTGGATAAAAGAAATCGACGGCATCACCAGAACGTTAGACCCCTATTTTATTCTATTTGGACTCCAAAAAAATGAGGACGACTGGACTAGAGTGAGAGACCTGACCCCACAGTTACTGCTAGCAGCTCGAGCCGTACTTGTTACGAAATGGAAATCAACTTCACTGCCCACCAAAAACGAATGGGCTAACGTCGCCACCAATATATGCATAATGGAGCATATCACAGCATCTCTCCATGGAAGGTCAGTGCAGGTAGGGGGCCTATGGATGGACTACAAAATCAAATATCTCCCCAACGGACTCTATCGAGGTCCACCATCAACCCCTCCTGTGTAAACCTGAAAATAAAAATAGGAAGCGACCCGCCATGATGCATCACCCTACTCTCACCGATGAAGCTGTCACTTTGACAAGTGAGAGACCATGACTGCCATTTGTAAAACGCTGCGATGATCGAACAGAATGCTGCATGACCAACTGGGGGGTGGGACGGGGGGAATGGTGAAGTCGGGTACTCATACAGGACTTAATCAGAGACAATGGGCTCGTCAATACGAGCATCTGCTGTTATTGAGCTTCACTGATTTGTCTTGATTTCTGTTTGTAAACTGAATAAAGACAAATTTTAAAAATAAATAAATAAGTGCTCTCTCAGGAGCACTTTTGTGACATACGTATGCCTGCCAAGTCAGAGAATGGAAAACCAGCCCTGCAACTTGAGTTTCTGGTCGAGGCTTCCAGTAGGCACAACCCCTGATGTTAGTCTTCTTCTTTTGGGCTCCAATGTCTTCGGGGCTATAGCCAACCTCTGTATCATGGTGTAGATGAATAACACTTCTGACAACATGTGCCACAGATGACCATAAGAACTCACAGAGACTTTGCAGAAGTACCAAGAGTCTCTATTTAAGTACAGCATAAGATAATTTACTGTGCAGAGTGTCCTTTAGAATAGGAACAGGTGGATGGTTCAATCCTAGGCACCGGCTGGGGAATGATTTTTTTAAGTGGCGCTAGGGCTCTCTCTAACTCTCTGCCTTTGTGTCTCTATTTCTCACTCCTCTCCCTTGGGGTGCCCAGAAATCCATTACCCCTGGTTAGTGCTATAGATAGATAACACCTGCTGCCTACTTTCTGCTCTTGTGCTGAGGTGGTTTCCCTGAATGCAGGCTCACTAACTGCTTCAAGGACTTCCTAGCTGTCTCTACGCTAGCCACGCCCGCGCTTTCTCTGTTGTGCCTGCACTAACTATGTTTGACCTTCCTAAAACCAGTCACACTCACTGTTAGGAAATATTTTTCTTTTTGCTGCTTTCCCTACATAGACATCAATGGGACACCCTTCATTTTCCTATTGCTTTGAACCTTTTCTGTCTTTTGGAGATAAGTGAAGATGTTTTGCTTCACTTACCATGCTACGCTCATCTGTTTTGGTTGCACTGATTAGTCCTTATGGCTAACATTGCAGGAGAACTCTGTTCTACATAGTAAAATTATTCTTTTATTTTTCCTGCACACATCACCTTCTGTGAAGAAGGGTAGGGACTCTTTGTGTTCCATTAGCATGATGTGTCCAGGTTGGGCTGGTGGAGGCAGACACTTTTTAAAGTGTTTTCTTTTTTATAGTCTCATGCACTTTTTCATTTTACCGCTAAATGACATTTAGTGTACCATATACTCTGAAAAGGCTGTGCCACATGGTTTCACCTGTCCGTTAACTATCTTGTTGTTTGACCTTGGTAAGATGGATTTAAAAAATGAACCCTGGGGGTGGATTTTGGGAGGTTCACCTATTATGGTGAACAGGAAAGACACTAAAGTCTAGCCAAACCCAATCAAGGCAGGTAACAGAGCAGTTAGGCTTAGAGGGGTTGAGAGAGTGGTCTAGGGATACAGTGAGTCCACACAGAGCAACAACAATAATTCCAGTTAAGCAGGTAAGTGCAAAAATATACAATTTATGAAGCCTTTAAAATACACACTAAGCAGTGAAATCTTGAGGAAAATATTGTCACACACTTACTATAAAAACATATATACATTCAACCGTAGGAGAAGATAGAAACGCATATGATTCAAAACCAGTGCAATACAGGTGAGTAGAAAAATGCATAAAACACACACAGAAGAATCACTTTAGAGCAGCACTAGAACAATTCCCTAGCACTTAGTAAGTCCTGCCCTTAGAAGGATTGGGGCCAAGTGCCTTAAAGTCATCAGTTACAAAGTTATACTTTTCAAGTAGGTGTTCCTAAAGTTAAGAAAGGTTCAGGTAAGTAGCTCTCTCAATCCTATTACCAAGACAGGATCCTTAACCAAATGACCAATGGTCTAAGTCAGGAAAGAGCGATAGAGACAGGAATTTGTGCCCATGTAACCCTATGGAGGACACAGGAGAAAGGAATAAGTGTGTTAAAGTACCCCTCCTTTATTCTGGAGATCACTGCTGAGGTTCTGGAATCCATTGGGGACACGTTCTGCTGTGCTTGACTCAGTTAAGGGAGGCCCAGGCATTGGCTGAAGGTGCAGGGGTCAGTTTCAGAAGCATAATTTAGATTTGGCCAGTCACTATACTTGAATCTTGGCTCCAGGAACAATCGAGCTGAACACCCTTGGGACGACATAAAGAAGACTTCTGTAGAGCAGGCCACCTCAGAACACCTCCAGAAAATGAAGAAGATGGATTGCTATGGGAGTCCCCACAGTCAGGCAGTGACATGCAGTCTTCAATGGGCAAACAAAGGAGCAGGTCCTGCAAAGCTTCCGTTGATGCAAGAAGGCTCAGGGGCAGGCATACTATAGTACAAGGTGAAGATCCTCCACACTAAGAACAGTGTCAACTTCAGTGAGGTAGCCCAGGGGAGAGTTG
The DNA here is from genome assembly GCF_040938575.1 of Ambystoma mexicanum. Taxonomy (NCBI): domain Eukaryota; kingdom Metazoa; phylum Chordata; class Amphibia; order Caudata; family Ambystomatidae; genus Ambystoma; species Ambystoma mexicanum. Next base: position 1,118,239,712 of record NC_090923.1, on the reverse strand, counting down.
GTCAGTCCATTAGTTGGTCCAGGGACATTGCCGAAGCCTCAGAAGGCACAGATCTTCGAGCAGGGGTCAAGACTGATTTTTCACAGCGGTTCAGGGGTCTAACCACTGATGAGGATCTTCTCCAGATCAAGTAGAGGTGCAGGGCTTCACCGGGACTTCACTGGAGTTGGTGCTGGTTAGCTGCAAAGGTTATCCTCGGGTCATTAATGTTTGCACTTCTTCATAGAGGTCTTGACTCCAACGATGATCTGTGGAAGGGCTGCAGGAGTTCTCCTTTTATCCAGGATTTGGACTGGAAGCTCGCCACGGTCAACCAGTGGTAAGGATCTGCACCATTCAAACAGGCAGTGGCTATCCGATCATTTATTTTATTCATCATTTGATTGTTTTAAGCACAGACCTAGCTTGAGAGCAGCAGAGCACTGTACTGAGTGTGGGTGACCAGCATTTGGGCTGACATCTTTTAACAATACTGCAGTACTATGAGTTGAGGTCTGTGCATCGGTATGTGCGTCCATTGGAATTAGTCCTTGGTCAGGTGTTGTTGAAAAAGCCATGATTTGAAAGATTTGTGAAACTGGAGAATTGTGGGGGCATTCCATGCCAACATCGGGATTGAGTTCCCGATGGTGGGTGAGTGACAAAATTAGGATTATTTATGGGTCCTCAATTTGCTTACGAGTTGTGATTCAAGCGGCTGACCGATTTGCTCTGCAAGGAGCTTGTGCCATCAGGTTTGTGGCGCTTAGCCACAAGGTACGGTGGTGTGCTACTCATGACTGCTTAGTATACGATACATGCAATCTTGAACAGTAGCCTGAATCTGGAGAAGAAGCCAACGTACTTCACGTAGGACGGGGGCAAGTCAGTCAAATTTCCATACACCCATAATGAGACATGCTGCAGCATAGTAGACTGCTTTTAGGGGAGTGTTGGGAAGAATTCTCAGAAATGTGCTAATTCCTCTCTACTTTAGAGCCCTGAAGCACTTTTGTTGGACTCTAGGACTTTTTAATTTTTTACCTGGAGAGAGTGAGACCTTTTTCCCCACTCTCTCATGTATTTTTCTGTGATTTGAACTCTGTGTTTCTTTTGGTTTTGGAGTCTGACAAACTCCATAGGCATCTTCTTTTTACATTGTGACACACAGCACCTTCAGTGCAGTGACACAGGGAAGTCTTTCAGGTTTCCCAAAGGTTTAAATACCTTCTCTTGGTTAAACTACTGTTTCCAAGAGCAGTAAAGTGAAATTGACTTTACTTACGTTTGTAACTTTCTAGACCCAGCACACAGTATCTTACAATAGGGTGCTGGAGGCTGCCAGGGTTACCTTGTATCCCCTTTGTCTAGTTTTTCATGTAACATTTTTATGTTGCCCTGTTTACAATGAATGGCTGGTGGCAGTGGTTTACTTTTAACTACCATTGGGAGTTTTTACAGCGGCTGCGTTCGCAGCTGCAGTAAAGCACTAATTGATGCCCATTTTGTCAAAAATGGCCCGGTCTTCTTTTATCGCCATTTCTTGCTGGAAATTTCCTTTTTTGAGATTTACTCTGCGTGCCAAACCAGGTTTGGTCCCTTTGTTCGTTTTGTCTTTGGCGGGATTCACTGCTGAAGCCCGCCTCTGGCTCCAGTATCTCTGGCAGGGGCAGGAAGTGAGGGAGGTGCTTAATCTCCTTGGTTGCAGGAAGGCATCATCCACCATGCTGTGTGATTGACAGCTAGGCTGGAATGAATGGGAGAAACCTGCACAAGGCAAGGCTTTTTGGCTTGGAAGACAGAGTCGACAACTGGACATACGAATCCGAAGAAGAACTTGGAAGAGATGCCTGCTGGACCGTTGATTTGCCCGGTGAAGCCCTGCTGCAGTGCCGAAGCTCTGAATTTGCCTCGACTAGAGAAGCCCTGCAAGGACAACTTGGCCCCTTGAGTTGGTGGGATCAATCAACTCCAAAGTGAACTCGTTTGGACATCCTCTCTGAGCTGGCTGTACTTCCACTGCTGCTCCTGCTGGTACCGAAGTGCCAGGGAGAGGAACACCAAACAGAGTGCATCACTTTTAAGTCAGACCCGAGTGCTAGGAAGATCCTCTGGACTTCCCTGATGCCGGACTGACCAAGCCTGAGCCCCTTCAACAGAGTTCTGGATCCCAGAAGCAATGAAAGTCTGAAGTGGTATCCTAGAACCGCAGTGTTGCTATTTGCTATTAGGCGCAAGGAGCTGAAACGCTGAAGTGCCTCTGAATTAAAGTTTGCCCATTGCTGCCGCTGACCGTCCCATTGCAGTGCAGGATTCCCCAGACGTCCTGTCCTCCCTCTTGTCCACACCACTGAGTCCCAGGAGCACCAGGATCTGCAGAGCTGTACAGGAACAGAAGCCAGCTGGAACCATTTCTTCTAACCAAATGTACTATACAGTCTAAGAGAACTTACCTCTTGTCTTGTAGCCTTACTTGTTCTCAGTTCAGACTTGTCTTGGTTGCTCCTGAAGAGTTGCTTGCATCTTCTACTTCTCACAAGCCTCCAAGCATGTGGGCCTACATTGATTCTACTTTTTCTACAAAGACTTCTGAAAATTGTGCAATACTTTTACTTACCTGCAAGAAGTGCTTCAGCTCACCTAGACATTTGCCCAATTGACATTGGCTGATCTGGCTCACTGAATGACTCGTCTCTCCTCTGATTGTGGGTTTTCACCTTCCTTCCAGGAAAGGGTTAACTTACTTTGGATTGGGGGTTCAAAAGTACTTACCTGCTTCAGAATATTTGTGTGATCGCTTGTCTTATTCTGAAACCCTTTTCTTTGACACCAACTTCAGTATTGCTCTAAATGTACCAGTAATATATTCATGTCCAAAGTGTCCTAGCTATTTAAGTTACCTGAGGGTGTAGGAAGTGTCTGTGTGCCATCCCAAATGGGTACTTTCTGATTTAGAGAAACTAAGAGTGTGTATTTTGGAGTGTATTTGTGTGTTACTATTATATTACCCCTTCTGAAGAAGGCTTATTCAAATTGACTGTTAATTTAATTAATAATTGTTTAATCAAGAAACCTTGAGTGTAAGTGTTGTTTATTTGGATACTTATCACTGTGAATCTCTGTTTAACTCCCCTACTGCTCACATTGACCTCTTGAGATAAGCTTGGCTGCTCAGCCATATTACCAACCTGTGTAGTACAGACTTATACCAGAGGCTGGGTTCCTATTGCCAGGAGGTCAAGGTTGCTGTAGTGCACCCAAAGGGTACTGCACCAAATCTTGCCTAACAGGGAGCCAAGTGAACAGCTGTGAGTCCCATCAGGAAGGCATTTCCCCCATCGATGTGCGAGACAACAAGGGCCTGCACTACAGTCTGGACGTCCTGTGGCAAGATGCAGGGTTTGCTTTTGCAAAGGGTGGAGATTCTGAGCCAGGCTGTTTGGGGTTCTTGGCTAGGGCGCTCACGTGCATGAGAGCCATAACGTGAATGTTAGGCGTAAAAGCCTTCAGTAAGGACTTACGGCCTTACATTCACGCCACAGCTCATTTTCAAGCATGTGTATGGTGGAGAAGAGGGGCGGATGTTAACTTGCGTCTCTGCCACTCCCTTCCTCTCCGCCATCCAAATGCTTCAGCATCTACGCCAACATGCATTTTCATGCCAGCCAGCGTTTACTCACTTTGCACTATGGAGTGCAAATGTGAAGGGCAAAAGGCAGCATACACGCTTGTACGCCGCCTTTTGTCCTTTATACTTGCACCTCGCAGTGCAAATGATGAACATTTGGCGATGGGTACATGGCTACATCTCAGTGCAAATGTAGCAGGACCCCCTGTTAACTTACATCTGGGAGCAAAATGAGCTCCTGTGAGTACAGCTCTTTTTACCTTGGTGCTCTGCCCAGGTGACACTCTCCCAGGATTTAGCCCTTTGGGGCCTGCTGCGGCTAGCCACTACACTACTGGGGTACGCCCTTAGGTCTCTGAGGAGACCTATACCGGAAGCGGAATTGTGTGATACTAGTACGGGACTCTGGCCCAAAGGGACTTTGGTTCCTATCCGGGCTTGTATCGTGTACCCTGTTTCCGCAGACATCTGGCCTCATGCCGGACCTCGTTCAGAGGTCTTCCCCCCTCTGCTCACCGGGCAAACTCACAAAGGCCAAAAAAGGCCTGCAGCATCAGGAGGCCCTGGTCCCCAGGTTACCCCATAGAGAACCACTGCTGTTACAGTATTCAAGACCAAACCACACCCACGGCAGGCCATTGCTCACAGCACCTCAACTTTCACAGTTTCGGTCATGGTAGGATTCTGGCAATTTTCTGGTTATAGTATCTCAGCTACGTCGGAGCAAACATTGACTGATGCAGATACACTTTTTCCACCTTCTGGTTCTGGGCTCCTGCCTTTTTCTCCCCGGGTAAAATGGTCACCAAGTTTGAGGGGGCATTCTGTTGTTCATCTTTCTGTGTCTATCAGCAATTGGGCCATGAACCTCCACTCAATGGAAGACATTGGGCCTCATTACGAGTTTGGAGGTAGCCATGCCGTTTTTAGAGATGTCCTGGGCGCTCAGGAGACAGAGGAAATTGGGATAGACAGAGTCCATAGGGTAGGACCAAAAAGGACAGGTGCACCGGGAGAAAGACCAAGGGATGTCCTGGCGGCTCTCTCTTCGTACCCACAGAAAGAACAGATATTGAGGAGGGCAAGAGAAATGGAGCATATCAGAATGAATGGACAAGATATACAGTTATATCAAGATCTTGCGCTGGTGACCCTACAAAAAAGAAGAGCTATGGCCCTTTTGGTCAAGGCGCTGGTGGCGAAACAAATCCGCTACAAGTGGCCCTTCCCTTTTGGGCTGGTATTCACCTGGGAAGGGAAGCAGAGAAGGGTTACCACATCGGAAGAAGGCCTCAGCATGATGGGACTACAGGAAGAGGAAGTGGATGCGGAGGAAGCTAATTCAAGGGGAGACCAATCGAGAAAGCCGAGAGGCTGAACACGGTTAGACAGAGAAGGACAAACGCAGGAAGGGAGGGCCATATGAAACAGCGATGACGGAATCGATATTTAAAGAACTTTAATGGACAGAATAATGCGTGAGGCCAACTCATAGCTCCCGTGGAGTGGGAGCGGAGAGATAAGATCAGCCACTTACTACATGGTGATGGCGGTCCGGGAAGGACCCACCGGCTTGGAATCGGGTAAGAAAGAACGGAAATGTGGGTTTTAGGATTCCCTACAAAATCTACCCCGAGGGTAAGATGGGCAGGGAGCGACGGGTGCAACGCCATAGCGACAATAGGAACCCTCGCCCAACTCGGGGGCAAGTTGTTCGGTTTAATGTTTTTGGTTGGGGGGGACAGTCAATGGGGAGGGGAGGGGAGGGAGAGGGGCAGGAATTATCCTTACCGGGCAACCAAGGGGACTCGAAAGTTCTACACGAACACGTAAAAAATGGGGAAGATATGTATCTTAAGTTATAACATTAGAGGCATGAACCATCCGACGAAAAGGGTGAAACTGGAGAAGCAGCTTAAAAGGGAGAAGGCAGATGTACTACTGCTCCAAGAAACCCATATCAGGACAAGGGACAAGCAGAAAACACGCGTTAGAGGGTATAATATCTGGGCACAAGCAACCTCAACAGAGAAAAAAGGGGGGGTGCTGATAGCGATACGGGATGGGAGTGAGGCCAACCTGGTGGACACATGTACGGATAAAGAAGGGAGATATGCATTTGCTAATGCAGAGGTTAAAGGATATTGCATTACCTTCACATCGATATATGCACCAAATCTGGGACAAGACGGCTTCCTCAGAGATGCATTGGGGAAACTAGAAAGCTTTGCTAGGGGGGAGGTGATACCGGGAGGCGATCTCAACATGGCTTGGAATCCATTACTAGATAGAAGCGCAGGTAACGCACAGGGCCAGGGCGCTCCATCTAAACGCCTCAGACAACAGATGGATCACATGGCCCTTAACGATGTGTGGAGGGAACTGAAGGGGGAACAGCAGGGGTATACTTACTTCTCACACGTTCACAATTCTATGTCAAGAATAGATTACTTCTGGGCATTAGTGGGTCTGTTGGGAAAGATACAAGGGATAGAACTGGGAGCGATAGCGCTCTCAGACCATGCACCGCTTTGGCTCGACCTAATCCTACCGGGGAAAACAAATAACCTGTGGAGGTGGAGAGTACCCCTGGACGTAATCCAAGACCGGATAACAGGGGAAACCATAAAAGTAATGATAGAAGAATATTTTGCGCAAAATGATACCGGGGAAGTCTCCATGGGCACAATCTGGGACGCTTTTAAAGCAGTCATGCGAGGGAAGATCATAGCACTGAAACTTACGAAGGAAAAACAGACTACATCGGTGCCCAACATCCCTAGTAAATTTAGTGATGTTATTACATACCACCACGTCTATGCGAGTTAAACTGAATATGGATGGAAAATTATCACCAGCCATCTTCACACATAGAGGGGTGAAGCAGGGATGTGCTCTTGCTTCATTCCTATTTAATTTCTTTATCCTTGATTTAGGACCTGTCCTAATGAATTGTGTAGTAGATGCGCCTCGCATAGGATCTCAAAAGGTTGCATATTTACTATATGCAGATGATTTGGTATTGTTGTCCCGTACACCCGTCGGCCTACAAAATATGCTAAACCAATTGGGTTCATATGCAATAACAAATAATCTTGTGATTAACACAGCCAAATCCCAAATACTAGTCTGCAATAACAATGTCTCCAAAAAATATAATCTTGAATGGTCCCTTCAAAATTGCGTATTAACCAAAGTTGTGAAATATAAATATCTTGGAGTATATATTGAGCACAAGAAAACCCTAAGCACTATTACCACTGAAATGAGGGTTAAGCTGAATGCCTTGATATCTCAATCAAAAATTCTCCTAAGAAGATATGGCAAGTTTACAGTGAAACATATTGTGTCCTTTTATAAGTCCAAGGTAATACCAATTTTGCTATATGGTGTGGAGGCCTCGGTACCACAAAATCGTAAGTTTTGGGACAGCATCGAAGCTAGATTTTGGAAAACTGTTGTATCACTCTCTTCTGGAACACCATTGGCCATATTGCGATTTGAATTGGGATTGGTCTCTCTATATGCCCATGCATTATGGAAGCAGTGTGCTCTTCTACGGAATATGCTGGATGGGTTAGGGAGGCCTACCTTTTTGAATGTATTAGCCCAAAATCTATTAACAGCAAAAAATGGTATGTCAACGAAGTGGAGAAATCACACTCTAAATGCGGCTTCTGATGCCTCGGTATCGATTGAGCTTCTTTTGACAAATCCTGATCGTGCCAAAAATAAAATTTATCAAGCTGACTGGATCAGCAATTTGGAACTCTGTACAAAACTCAAAGACTTCGATCCCGATACATTTGGCACCAAAAGGTATGGAGTAATAGCTGAATACCTGTTGAAATTCCCGTCACATGCATGCCGACAGAAATATCTAAGATTTAGATTAAATCAGTATGAAACAAATGAGATCTTGTTTAGAAGAAAAGTAATATTAAAGGAACAGAATTTCTGTCGTCACTGCAAAATTAAAGCACAAAGAGAAACGCTACAACATTTTATAATTGAGTGCCCTGCATTACATGATATAAGAGTGAAGTGCTTTGGGGAAAAATTATTGGTTCAGAGTGGCACAGGTTACACACAAATATGGAATCGCCTATTCTCTAATCCAAGAATAACTATACAGATTGCAATTGTGCAATTTCTAAATATAATTTTTCCTGAAACGAAAATTGTATAAATTGAATCAAAGTGAACTAGTGATTGACATGTGTAATGTAAGCTGGAAGAAGGGTGTATATTCTGTTGTCTCAATTGTGCACAACTGGGTTCAAGTAATTTCCAAGTGTAGATGCTTTCATTATGTTCTATGAAAATGTATGTAAGATTTGAAAAGTTGGTTTACCAGCTATAACAAATAAAAATAAAAAAAATAAAATAAAAAAAACAAAGATATATGTGGGAAAAGGAACTGGAAAAGTCTATAACAGAGTTGCACAAGAAAATCCTGTCCCACCCCACTAAGGCATTAAAGAAAGCGCTGAAACACTCACAGGGCCAACTGGAGATGCTGCGCACAAAAGGAGCAGAAAGGAACTTACTCTACCTCAGGCAGAGATTTTACATAAAAGCAAACAAGGCTGACAGACTTCTAGCGGGACAACTCCGCTCAAAGCAGAAAGAAATAACGATTAAGGCCATACGAAACTCTAAAGAGGAATTACAGACGTGAACACAAGAGATGGGAGAGTCGTTTAGAGAATACTACCAAAATCTATACACTTCGGACCTCCCAGATGTAGAAGCACAGGACAAATATCTAAAAGCCCTCCCCATCCCGTGAATCTCAGAAGAAGATAGACAAGCCCTAGAGAATCCAATCAGGGAAGAGGAAGTTAAAAATGCAATAACAGAACTCCCAGTAAATAAAGCACCCGGCCCAGACGGCTTCACAGCCCCTTTCTATAAAAAGTACGCAGATCAGATAATCCCAGCTCTCACTAGGCTCCTAAATTCATTCAAAGATAGCGGTAACGTGACTCCCACAATGAATGAGGCGAAGGTGTTAGTCTTTCATAAAGCAGGGAAGGACCCGACACTCCCTGAGGCATACAGGCCAATTTCCCTGATCAATTTTGACGCAAAAATATATACAAAGATCCTAGCGGCAAGGCTATCCCCGCTCCTCCCAAAGCTAATTAATTTATATCAATCAGGCTTCATCACGGGAAGACAAACCCACAACAACCTTAGAAGGCTCATCCACTTAGTGGAAAAAAATAGGCATAACATACACCCCAGCGCTATTACTCTCAGTGGACGCCGAGAAGGCGTTTGACCGGGTAGAATGGTCATTGCTATTTAAAGTCCTATCCTGCATGGGATTTGGGGAACAATATATTGCCAGGATCAGGGCGAACTATAACTCCCCATCCAGCAGGGTGGCCATCAATGGAGAGGTCACCGACAAGATACTAATATCCAGGGGTACGAAACAGGGTTGCCCGCTCTCCCCACTTTTGTACGCTATCTTTTTGGAACCCTTCTTGATAAAAATGAGGGAGCCTACCCACATTAAGGGTATTGAAATGGCAGGTACTCAGCACGAAGTAATAGCGTATGCAGACGATATGCTGATAACCGTGGAAGATCCAGAGACAACTCTACCAGCAGTGGTTAGGGAATTAGAAGCGTTCGGGACCATATCAGGACTAAAAATTAATAGGAAAAAGTCAGAAATTCTAATGCTGGCGGGTGATAGGGGAAAGATAGAAAGGGAAGCTAGCCTACTTAATCTAAAAATGGGCGGGAAGGGCTTAAAATACCTGGGAATAAGTAGTGACCACCTCACTCCTAGTCCATAGTCCCCTTTCCTCCATACTTATGGGACATCTCTCCGTCCTGTGGGATGGGACCGGAGCACTTTGTAATAATAATAATAATAATAATAATTATCCACATTTTTTTCAAAAATGTGTCCCTCCTCTCTTTCCTGCGCGGGGCCCAGCACGTGGCCGTAACCCCGCCCACCTTGGCTCCGCCCCGCGCATCGCTCATCAGTCCTTTTCTATCGCAGGGTCAAAGACCCATTAGCAATAACAGAGGAACCTTATTAGAGGGGACGGCGGGTGGGCGGGCGTATGGAGGAAAGGGGACTATGGACTAGGACTCCCAGGGAACATACTTCTGAAAAGCAACCGTGGCTGCCTTGCCTCGCACCTGAAGTGCATGGATACCTTTAGGAGGTTTCAGCTTTTGGACGGTGAAAGATTCCGTGATACAGGCAGCAATCCATCTGGAAATGGATGCCTTAGACGCCGGCCTGCCCTGGGGTTTACCGAAGGTCACAAACAGTTGGGAAGAGCTCCGAAGCTCGGCAGTCCTGTCCAGGTAGAACTTAAGAGCTCTTCGGACATCCAGGCAGTGTAGAACCCTTTCCGCCTCCGAGGCAGGGTTCGGAAAAAAGACCGGAAGGGAAATCGACTGATTCAGATGGAATTCAGTCACTACCTTTGGTAGGAAAGCTGGGTTCGTCCGAAGGACTACCTTGTCCTTGTGAAAGACCAAGAAAGGATGCTCCATCGACAATGCCTGGAGCTCACTCACCCTCCTCGCTGACGTAACGGCTACCAGAAAGGAAACTTTCCAGGACATGTACTTGAGGTCAACCGTAGCCATTGGCTCAAAAGGTTTATGGCACAGCGCCGTCAGGACTACATTTAGGTCCCAAGGCGGGTGCACACTACGAACCGGAGGCTAGAGGTGTGTCAAACCAGCAAAATGTCTCTTCACCACCGGGTTAGTTAACGAATAAGAACACTGGTCTGTAGAGAGGTAGGTGGAAATCGCCGAGAGATAAGTCCTGCAACGCAAGGCATGAACCCCTGACTCTTCTAGGGAGGAGACAAAGGACAGCACTGTGTCAATCGTCGCCACCCTCGGGTCCAATTCTTTCTCCTAACACCAATGACAGAACCTGAGCCATTTACTCTTGTATTAGGATCTGGTCGAGGGTTTCCTGGCTGCCTGGATAGTGCGCATGTTATCCGCATACAAACCCAAAGGCTCTAGAGCCGTGAACTCAGGCACCATACCGGCAAGTTGAGCGATTGTGGGTAGGGGTGCCACATCTGCTGTTCCCCTTGGTGAAGAAGATCGGGAGTTACTGGTAACCTGATCGGCAGACACACCGATAGGTGTTGAAGTTCTGAGAACCAAAACCTGGCCGGCCACCACAGAGCTATCAGTAGAAGAGAACAATTGACAGAACTCTTCAACTTCCAAATTGCTCGATGAACCAGAGGAAGAGGCGGGAAGGCGTAAGCTCTCATGTTGTGCCATGGGATCTCGAGTGCGTCCCCCAGAGAGGAGGCTCCCAGCCCCCCTCTGGAGGCGTACTGAGGAAGCTTCTTGTTTACCGCCGTGGCGAAGAGGTCCACCTCCGGTGTGCCCCAACGTGAGAAAATCCATGAGAGGATCTCTGCCTTCAACTCCCACTCGTAGCTGACCACTGTCCGCCGGCTGAGGGCATGCGCGGTGACATTCAGCCGGATCGGGATGTGCACTGCAAGCAGCCAGACCCCATGAAGCACGGCCCACTCCCAAATCTGGATGGACAGATCCATGAGAGGGGGAGACTTTGTTCCCGCTTGCTTGTTTATGTAGTACATTGACACCGCATTGTCCGTTCTTATGCGGACCACCTTGTTGACAATGAGAGGTCTGAACGCCTTGAGCGCCAGAAAAATCGCCAGAAGCTCCAATTGATTTATGTGCAGGAGCTTGTCCTGAGGTGACCAGAGGTCCGAGACCTGAAGAAGATCTAACGTCGCACCCCACCCGAAAAGGGAGGAGTCTGTCGTGGTCGTCACCATGGGGGCTGGGTCCTGGAACCCCACGCCCACTGACAGGTTGCTGAGAGAAGACCACCAGTCCAGGTCCACTCTCATGGAATCCGGAATCATTATCCGTTTGGAATCCGGGTCCACAGCCTGACGCCAGGAACTCCGAAGAGCCATCTGGGTCCGTCTCATTTTGAGACGAGCAAGAGGAAGAGCCAGTACACACGAGGCCATTAGACCCAGAAGCCTCTGGAACCACCAGGCTGACATGCTCTCCGACTGCGTAAACATCTGACACGTGGCCAACAGATCCGCCATTCTGTCCCCGGTCAGATACACTCGGCAGTCTATCGTGTTCCAACGAAAACCCAGGAAAGTCAGGTCCTGTGAGACCGTCATGGAGGATTTCCGCCAGTTCACCGACAGCCCAAGATGGAACAGGAGCTGAAGGAGAGACTGGAGGTTGCCCGCCGCTGCCAACGGGCAAGGGCAACGTAGGAGCCAGTCGTCCAAATAGGGATACACATGGATACCCTGGAGACGAAGATGGGCCGCGATCACCGACATCATCTTCGTGAAGACACGCGGCGCCGAACTGAGGCCAAAAGGAAGCACCCGAAACTGGAAGCGCTCCTCTCCCAAAGAGAAACGGAGGTATCTCCTGTGTGGGTTCCAAATCAGGATATGCATGTACGCATCCTGAAGATCCACCACGCTGAGCCAATCGCCCGCCTGCAACGAGGAGCGAATCTGGCCGGGCGTGATCATCTTGAATTTCTCTTGGGGTAGGGAAAGATTGAACTGAGAAAGGTCTAAGATGGTGCGCAGGCCAGCCTGGTTGGGTTTGGGCACCGTAAACAGCCGGGAGTAGAAGCCCTCCCCTCGCTCCCCAAGGGGAACGGGTTCCACAGCTCTGAGGAGCAGAAGTTTCTGAACCTCGGCCTTGAGGGAGGGTGAGCCCGACAGCTGAAAAGGAGGGTTGAGGGGTGGGGTAGGGGGTAAAGGTAAGCGGAAGCCCGCTCGAGCGACTGACAAGACCCATCTGTCTTCTGTGATGGTCTGCCACGCCTCCCAATGAGACGCAATGCGTCCTCCCACCGGGGTCTCGTGCGAGCGCGGAAAACCCTCATTTGGCAGGTTTATCTGTGGCGGTGCCACCTGAACCTGATGAGGAGGCTGAGGTGCGGGAGAAATCCACTCTGCGATTTTTGCGGTCGAGGAAGACCCTAAAACCAGAGGAAGGTCGACCTTGCGACAACGGCCTTTGAGCCTTGAAGGGAGCTTTAACCAGAACAGACAATGATTTGGCCGTCTGAGTGCTGTCTTTGGTTTTGGTGAGCTCTACATCAGTAGAAGAGTGAAAAAGCTCCTTACCATCAAATGGAAGCTCCAGAACATTGTCTTGCACCTCCTTCGAGAACTTAGTGGCATGTAGCCATGCTTGCCGCGAGGTATCAACCCCTAGCATCAGACCCCGAGCCGAGGTGTCTACGTGATGAGCCGCAGCCTCCAGGAAATCCTGGGCCAAGACCCTGGCATCGGAAAGGCCTCCTCTGAAATCCTCCATCTTCTCGACCGGAATGTGCTCCTCAAACTCCGACAGACCTCTCCACATCCACATGTTAGCTCCCGCCAAAATCAATTCTGCATTGGCCTGCCTGAGCTGCAAGGCCGAATTGGCAAAGATATTCCTCCCTAGGGAGTCCAGTAGCTTGTCCTCCTTTCCCAAGACCTGAGTCGCCGTCGCAGAGGAGGAAGCTGCAGGTCTGGATTGCAACGTGGCCGCAGCCACCACTGTGGAGGAGGGAGGCGGACAAGACGACAAGGCCACTTCTTCCGAGGAATGTAGCCTGTACCTCGCGTCAATCTTTTTATTTACAAAAAGTCCCTAGTGTGGCTTTTCCCAAACTCTTCGGACCTCGGCCAGAACGTCCTTCTGCAAGAACAGGCCGGTACGCTCCAAAGGAGACAAGGTGAATGCCCCAGAAAGCACGCCCTCCTGCGGAGCAGGTGCCTCGGGCACCGGAACATCTAAGAATCTCATCATGTCCAGTACCCGGTCATGGAAAGCTCTTGTAGAGCGGGGCAGGTCCTCGTTGTCCTGATCGCCTTGAGGGTCATCTGACAGGTCTGGATCCTGCTGAGCCGTGTCAGGTACTGCCTTGTCCACTGGGGACAATGGTGGCACAGGCGGAAGCGCAGGGGGAGGCACCATGGGCAAGGGAGGCGCCGGCGGAACCACCATCGGAACGGGTGGAGCCGGAGGCGCGGGTGGACATATCTCCTTGAAAAGCCCCTTGAAATATTCCCTCATGGGGTCTGTGCGCATAAGCGCTTGAAATTTACCGAAAAAGGCGTCCTCAGGAGATTGTTTCGGAACCTGAGGAGGCCTCTCATGAGGTGGACAAATCCAGGGACGTAACAGGGAAGGGTGCCACACCGGCCCCTCTGCCGAAGTATCCACATAAATCAAGGGAGCTGCCCCCGCGGACAACGAAACATTGTGCGGAAGAGGCATCCGGGCGTTCCAATCATAAACCGGCCGGTAAGGATGCGCACAAGGGACCTTAGGTTCACCCGAAGGACCGAACCCTACACCAGGGGCCGATGGCGTAGTTGTAGGGGTAGTACCTTAAATGGCTGCTGTGGTCGTGGTGGGAACGGCCGCCATTTTGTCCTCATCTGAGGGGAACTGCGGCATGTGAGGAAGTGAGGCAGGGGTCCCCGTCGATGGATCAGGGGTCTTAATTCTAGCCTTACTAATTCGAGCGGTACTATGAGGCCTGGAATGTTTCTGCGACATACCAACCGCCAACTGAGCCTTCAAAGGAAGAGCCTCGGCACTGCCGATAAAAGAAGAAACTTTCTTCTTTGCCCCCTCAACAGATCTGGTGTCACCACAAGAGCGGGAACGGTACGCTGTCACCGACAGGGCCTTGCCCGGCCCCTCAGAACTGTTGGTATCCTTAGCCTCTGTACGAGGGACCTCGGACCTAGGGCCGGTAGAAGCCTTATCGGCACGGGCCTCGAACATCCGTTCGGTAACCTCAAGCCCAGCCAAGACCTCGGGGCGTACCCCGGTTTTGTTTTTGAGGGAAGCCGAAAGAGCGGCCTCAGAACAAGCTCTGGTACCCCACGACTCAGTAGAACTGGGTCTACACACAGCCCCCACAGGAGGGGCCTCGGAGTGTACTCCGGTGATCACAGGCCCCTTATGGAGACCCTCGGAGAAAACTCCGGTAGAATTATTAGGCCCGATAGGCACCTCAGGGCGAACCCCGGTAACACAGCGATCAACGCCCCTCCCGGCTCGAGAGGAGCCCGGGAAGGTATCCCCCGGCTGAGGTTCTCTGAAAATTAAAGAACTTACCGGGCGTTTTTTCTTCTCGTCGATGAACGCCTGAAAATGAGAAGGATGAGTCTGTCCGAACACCTCCTCCCACCGCTCCAACCGACGTTGAAGTGCCCGGACCAAAAGGGAGTCACAGTAAAAACAGGAGTCCCAACGGTGTTCTGGACCCAAACACTCTAAACAAAGAGGATGGGGATCCGCCCTCGCGAAGCGACGGTGACACGATGAACAGTCTGGAAAATCTAGTTTAAAAGACATAGACAGACTAGTAAACGAATGCTAGCGAGAGCCAGAGAGGGAAAAAAGGGAAGAAAATCTTCCGAGGATGCAAGTGCGTCCGGCCCCGATCGTGCGGAGAAAAGGACTGATGGGCAATGCGTGGGGCGGAGCCAAGGTGGGCGGGGTTACGGCCGCGTGCCGGGCCCCGCGCAGGAAAGAGAGGAGGGACACATTTTTTTAAAAAATGTGGATGCTTTTTACAAAGTGCTCCGGTCCCGTCCCACAGGACGGAGAGATGTTCCATAAGTATGGAGGAAAGGGGACGGGACGTAGGAGTATAACCCAAAAGATAGAGCAGCTTTATGGGGAGAACTACCCGCAACTCCTAGCAGACATACGCAGAGACCTAGAAAGATGGAATCCACTACTAATATCCTGGTGGGGCAGAATACAATCGGTGAAGATGACCATTCTCCGAAAGATTCTATATTACTTTCAGGCTCTCTCGGTGGGCATCCCCCACACCTTCTTTAAAACGCTATCTAAAGCTATTTCCTCTTTTATTTGGAGAGGAAAGACCCCGAGAATTGCTAGGGCTACCCTCACAGCTCCGACCAGGGAGGGGGGGATGGCGCTCCCCCACTTCAAGAAGTATTATTAGGCGGCGCAATTAAAGGTCCTGGGCGAATGGATGGGGGAAGATCCACAGCCGATCTGGGTGAAACAAGACCGGGCAGTGGCAAGGACACCTTTGGTGGAACTACACTGGAAACAGAAACAACATAGACACCCTAATCAAGGCATAAGCGAAATAATGATGATCACATTGGAGGCATGGGACTCCCAAACACGGATAGGCATAATGACCACGGCGCTGGGCCTCTTCACACCCATCTGCCGAAATCCCCAATTCCCACCAGGTATGGAACATGGGGCATATGAAAAGTGGGAAGAGGCGGGAATAACGAAAATAGGGGAAATGTTTACAGACAATGAAATCAGGTCACATGACGCATGCTACCCAACTGCTTCACGCTCCCGACGAGATAAATACAGATATGAGCAACTTAAACACTGGCTGAAATCCCCGGACATTACCAAAGCGGCAACGAGGAACCTCACTCCATTTGAGACCTATGTTATCTCCAACACGGGGGTGAAAAAGTGGGTATCGACACTTTATTCACTCATAAACTCACGAGAGGAGGAAATAAAGTGGTCGTACATGATCAGATGGGGCAGAATGTTGGGGGAGGAACCTACACAAACCCAATGGGAGGACCTATGGAAACTAATCCCCAAGATGACGCGCTCTGCACAGACTAGAGAAATGTGGACCAAAATAGTTGCTCAATGGCACTACACTCCAGAAAGACTGCAAACTATGTTCCCCAAAACGTCAAACAAATGCTGGAGAGGATGTGAGGAGGTGGGATCATGGAGGCACATATGGTGGGATTGTAAAGGGATAAAACCATTCTGGGAAGAAGTAAAGGGAGAGATGGGTAAGATGTTTCCGGATGTGGCACTGTTGGGAGAAGGGGTTCGGCTATGCGGAATAAGAGACCTTACAGCAAAAAAAATTAAAAAGGCACAGTGGAGAGGCTTCATGGGACTCCTCATAGCCGCATGGTCAACCATCGCCCGGAACTGGAAAAATAAAGACACCCCACTGACTTTCACATTGTTACAAAAGGTATGGGCCCATATAACGATGGAAAAAGTCACCCACACGATCCAGGGCACGAGAGACAAGTTTGCAAAGCAATGGGAAGGGATCCTCGGATATCTTCAGTTAGACTTTATGGAACAATGGTGTCCCCACAACATTAAAGTATCAGATATTTTCAAAGCATAAAAGCCCCCCGGATAATTGGACATAAGTGCCCTGAGGGGGGGAGGGGGGAATTGCAGTTTGTTTTTGTTGTTGTATTGGTATAGAAAACTAATAAAAACAAGTTAAAAAAAATAAATGAATAAATACTCAGGAGTATCATAAACAATATGTGCTTATAGAGAAGTAAAAAAGCCCATTTAACTTTCTCAAGCAGAAGTGAGGTGGAAGAAAAGCCAACAAACATATTTAAAATGACCTGGGCCAGACACAAGTTTAATTACTGATGAGTTAGTAAAGCTCAAGTTAGATCTGTATGTCAAGGAAAAGTGTGACTTGGCTAGACCCAGTTTGTTTGGTGGTACATATTTGCTGTTCATGACAGGTTTGTCTCCCGACATCCTCCTATTCCCACACTACCTCCTCTTCCACTCTCATCTTCATCTCACCTCTAGCTTGCTCTTGTACATCTCAAGGCTGGGTAGACGCTCCTTGTAAGCCTTGACCTCGCCCTGTAATTTCTCCACACGGCCTGCCTTTTCACGCAGAGCGTCCACCTCATCTCGGTACACCCTAACAAGGCGGGCGTCACTCAGTAGCTGGCGGTTCTACAGGGATAGTGGGGAACAGTACAGGTTACAGTCATTAACATGTCAGTTCAGTATTAAGGACTGTCAATAAAGTCTCAAGATAACACATTCAAGTACACAACAGGAGCACTGAGAACTTTCTGAGGAAGCTTCCAACAACCACTATTGTAACATCTGACCAGGTGAAGGAAAAGTTTCTTACTTGAAATAATTGAACCTCAAAGTGGGAATCTTCCTCGGATCTCAGATGCATAACCTTCGAATGCATTCTCCATTGTTAGATCACGTTAGGAGTGGCAGAGGTATGAAGAGTTTACAAAAATTAAGATGATACTACAAGAGGAAAAGTGACTTACCACAAATTCACAACCCTGGGATACCTCTCCAGGCAGCAGCATGGGAATTATAAGGTGACACATCTATGGGAGATCCATAGATACCATGCTGGTACTTGAAACATGTTTATCTGGAAAAATAGTTCTTCAGTACAAGCATGTACGGGTATGTGCCTCCGATTGCCCATCAGTTGCGCTCACCCCACTTGGTGAGCGGAAATATACAACTGCAGGATATGCAGCACCAAAATGAGTGACATACAGCTCTATTTCACATTTAGCTAGACTTGATCAGACATAGAAAACATAGAAGTGGAGAGTGTGAGGAGGAATGAGAACATTTGGCGAGAGCAAGGCAACTACAGTGTCGGCACCTCAGTTAGAAATATACAGTGTGAAGTACTGGATCCCATATCTAGAGTACTGTGGGCCTCATCATGAGTTTGGTGGTATATGGTCAAAGTGGCGGTAATAGAATTACTGCCACTTTTACCATGCAGCCGAATAAAGAGGCAGCTCTAATTCTGTTGGTGAAATTAGCCCAGGTGGAATTACCACCAACATCTGGCAGAATTGGCGCTGGCGGAATTATCACCGTGATCCAAAACGATTTTCCGCAGCATTACAGGTAAAAATACTGAATTCTGCCAAAATCACAGTGCAGTTACCACCACCTAATAGTGGAGCTAAATGCATACAGATGATGGAAATTAATCCACAGGTGTACTCAATCAACTCAGAAAGGGTACACAAGGCCCACACCTTCCAACACCATGGTGCCACTAGCGGTTGCAAACTAGGACATGCAGCTGCTACCACTCCACATAGAGTTGCACAGGCTGGAATAGCAGTACCGGGTACAGGGTGCGGAGAGGGGGAGGAGAACCAATGCAAAGCAAGCGCACATACCTGGGTCAGGCCCTCACCGTGGACGCTACTGACAACCAGCTGATCACCCTGTACCGGTTGAATAGGGAGACCATTGCTGGGCTACTCACCCTGATCCATGAAGACATAGAGAGCAGAATAAACATTAGAACTGCCATACTCCCGCTGCCAAAGCTTGTGTCGGTCCTACATTTCTTAGCAACTGGTACCTACCAGAACACTGTAGACATGCTGCATGGCATGTACCAGACCACATTTTCACATGTGCTCCTGCGCCATGCTTCTCGGCACATCTCCCTGCCCACCACCTCAGCACAGGCGAATGCCATTAAGGCAAGTGTTTTTGAAGCAGCTCACCTGCCCAATGTAATTGCTGCTCTAGACGGTACCCATGTGACGATGGTGGCTCCCCAGGCATCCAAAGAGGTATACCGCAACAGGAAGCAGTATCACTCCATGAATGTCCAGGTCACCTGCAATGTTACCCTTGTCATCTCGCACTGCTGTGCCCACTTACCTGGTTCCACACACAATGCCATGGACCATGCCATATGAGGGGGGCCGACATAACCTCAAGTGAACAATGCATGCCCTGTCAAGACCCTGTATATGCAGGACCTGCCCTCTCACCCCGCACATGACAGCCAACAACCCAAAGGACTAGGACATGCTTGACAGTGCAGTAGTAAGTCACCAATGCATAATGCCCCAACAGGCCAACAACACACACACACATACACACACACACACACACACAAAGCACTACAGGAACCACAATGCAATATAATAAATCCGTATACAAGGAATGTCACAGTTCAACATTGCACAAAGACAATGCAACACGGGCAGAAAGTAATGCCATGCACTCTGGTAACCATGTATGTAAAGCCATAATGAAATGGACACAGACACCACAAACCTGCAAAAGTACAACAAATCACTCATCAGGGCACATGCATGATAGCAACGCACATGCCCAACGTAGGCAACATGCATGATTACATGCCAATTACAGACCCTGAAAGTGACAACTGCTGGCCTTGAGCTGTGTGCGTGGTGTGACACGACAATGCATATGTTCCACCATAGTGTATGACTTCACATTGAAGTACTGTGATGGTAAATCATGTGGTAAGACAATTCTTGAAAAATGCATGCACAGTCTCCACTAACATGCCGTCAGAAAAGGCAACACATTCACAATGAACTTTGACCAACACCTATGACCTTTGCCCTAGTAGGTGACTCTGGATATCCCCAGCTACCATGGCTGATGACACCTGTGCTAAATCCACATACGGCACAGAAGGTGACCTACAACAATGCACATGTCAGGGTCAGGCTATGCATTGAGCGGACCTTTGGCCCGTTGAAGGGTTGTTTTCGGTGTCTACACCGGACCGGCGGGACCTCGAAGTACAGGCCAGCAAAGGCTGGACAAATAATTATTGCCTGTGCCATGCTGCGCAACATTTGCGATAGGCGAAATTGTTCCCCTGTTCCCTGATAAAAAAACATGCCTCCCCAAGAAGATGATGACTCACTACCCGCAGGTGCACTGTTTATATACAGTGAGCGGGAGGAGGGTAGGGATTGTCATCTGCTTCGGCAATAACTAATAGACAATTATTTCTGATAACATTGATAATCACATGCTGCGCACCTCTGTATATAGCCTCGTAATGAATGAAACACATGCAGACAATAAGGAGTGTCCTAGCATTGTTTAAAGTGAACTAGAATTTAATACTCAAGTGTTCTAAAAAGCATCTCCAACACACCCTCCCCAGCCACCCCCCCAACACACCCTCCACCCCAACACACCATCCCCAACACACCCTCCCCACCAACCACCCTTGTTACTATGTACATAAAGTGCCATGCAATGTTACTTCTGTCGCCTCTTGCCCTTGGCATCCTGCTCAAGCACAGTTGGTGTCAGGTGGCGCAAGGAGCCGTGTCTTGGGGTGCTCTGCACAAATCCCTCCATGGGGGTGACAGAGGTGGAGGGCTAGGACTCCTGGCCCTGGATGTGCTGCAGTGTCAATTGCATGCAGGAGTTGAAGGACTCAGCAAAGGTGGACATGCCTTCAGTGTGTTCCCTAATCCTCTGCACTACTGTGGTGATGGCAGCGGTGGTCTGGCAGAGGGACCGGGAAATCATCTTGATTGATCCCTGGAGGCAGTCCCTCACTGCCTGCAGATGCTGCACCTGCTGGCCTGCCAGTTGTTCCATGGATGCCTGGCGCTGCTCCATTGCATCCAGCCTCGCTCATACAGCTGCCATAGTGTGCTGTGGCACTGATGGTGGGCTCTGGTGAGGGATGGGACTAAAGCAGGGTTAGAGTAAGTCTGTGTCTTTCTCCTCCTTCTCCTCATGTGGAAAGTCGTTGCTGTCCGTCTTTGGCGGAGGTGATGCACATCCCACACAGGTGACGAGTGGGTTTCGGCTACAAGATTGCTGGGAGCTGGTGTGCAGAACGCATTCTTGGGAATCTCCACAGGGGCCGGCTGTGGTGTGGCTGCGCCTGCATCGATATGTGCTGTGCTATCTGCGTGGCTGGTGGAGGGGCCACTGAGCACCCATGTGGGGACGGTGGGTGTCTCCACGGCTGTTACAGCTGACACAGTGGTGGTCTCCTTTGGCCTTGCTGCCTCCTTCCTGCTCTTCCTCCCGCTGCTCTCACGTCCGGCCTGTGCAATGGTGGAGGTGGACACACAGCCTGCAGTGGAGGGTTTCTGGGCAGTGTGGGGCCCAGCCTCTTTGGCGTCAGTCGACTGTTGAATGGACGTGTTGTCAGTCATCTTGCGTACATGTAAGTGGGCTAGCAAAACACTCATGCAACATGAGGTTTTTTCTACCTACACACATTTTGTATAATGAGCATGGGTGGTTTCAGGCCAATCAGTACTTTTACTACCAAGTGGGAGTAGTGCCTGATGAGGGTGTACACAGTGTATGCATGTGCACATTGCCTGTTGGCCTGCCGATGTTGCTTGTTGATGTGGCGGCACTGGAGGGTTCACTTGGCAACATGGGCTGTCACAGCATACATGGGTGTTTCTCATGTTTCCATGGCTTCACATGAACATTTCCCCTAGAGTACATGTGCATTACTACATTGTCCCACCTTCCCTGACACATGTGTGTAATCACTGTGTCTTTGTACTGATTACCATGTGTTTGCCCAATACCCTGCCTACTGTGCTCATCTGTGCTGGGGGATGCATGCTTTTGGCCAGTGCATTCACATGGGAGTGGGATCTATAGACTTACCACCATCCCCTTGGCTTGCTGCTCCTGCTTCTGCGCTGCCAATCCCCTCGATCCCCTCCATGTGGAGGATGGAGCTGGCCATCTCCTCCCATGGGGTCAAGAGAAAGGGGTCCACAGTGCTGCCTCCTGTGGCTGATGTTTCTTGTCAGTGTTTGGACAGAAGGCTGCGGACCATGGCCTTCAGGTCATTCCAGCGTTTCCTACAGTCCTCAATGACCCGTGGGACTGTGCTCACTTTGTCGCAGATGCCTGCCTAGGTTGGATCCTTCCTCTACCCTGATGTTTTGCGATGCCGAGAGCCATAGAGCTCCTAGGTATGGGCCATCACCTCATCAGTGAATTTCTGCTTCCTCAGGCGTAGATAAGGTACCTTCCCTTTGCCTTTCTCCTGGGACATGTTTGCACTCCCTTATGGGGCCGGATGGCTACAGGAAGTGGGGGATTCTGAGTGGATTGAGTTTTTCAAAATTGCTGTTGCTGTGCTTCCCATTTAGGAGATGACGCTTTTTTCGCCGATTAGTGTAATTTGTATGGTGATAACAGTAATTCTGCCGTTTCCGGGAGGAATTACAATCGGGCACTCATTTTCGGCAGTAATTCCGTCAGATGGAATTATGTTACCGCCAATGGTGTGTGCATGCACCCGCAAAGTGTCATACGTAAGTGATTCTGCCAGACACCACTGCGGTAACAGTAATTCCGTCTGGCGGAATTACCACTGAATTCATGTTGAGACCCTTTGTGTCTAGATATGAACTCACAGAGTACACTATTAAAAATAGAATAACCATCTTCAATCCAACCCTCTTACGCTATTTAGTAAAGAGTCAGATTTGCCCATCTGTCCACTGCACTGGTCAGAAGAAAGAGTAACATGTATTCTGCATTTATAATAAAGACCTTGATGTCTTCCACATGTGTCTTTTCTTCGGTTAGCCACTTGTGCAATGTTGAATCCTGAAAACGATTGATTCAGAAGCACAGAGCAGCAGATTACACATAGCAACATGCCTGCACCCAGGTGTGGAATCACACTTCCAATACCACCAAAAGGGACTTGACCAGTATATATTTGTGCTGTCCCGCACCTCCAACATCCGTTATATTGGATATACCTATAATAATGGGTCCCATAATAGCAGGGCTAATGAGAAAAAACCATGGCGGCAGTGGTAGGAAAAGCGGAGTGCTGCCCTACTCCCTTCAGTCTCTAGGGTAGGTGGTTCATCTGAGCATCTGCTGGGGACAGGCGTTTCCTGGCGCAAGATCTTCTGGCTGCGGACCAGCAACTCTGACGGCATGCTGCTCCACGACACCCTCACCTGCACGCCGCTTCACGCCCATCTGTGCTGGAAGTAAGGCCATAACTCAACAGAGGGAAAGGACATGGAGGTGGACACCAGTGGCAAAAATGCCCTAGAGCTCGCTGTGCACCCAATTACAAGGTCAGTGAATTCACATAAATGCATGCAGTGATCAAGAGCTTTTCCCCACCTGTAACATTAACATATCCTTTGACATAGTCCAGCGACTGGGCCTGCTCTAGTACTGGAGAATGCACACTCACTGAGACACTGTTGTGAATCAGATCCTGGGCTACACATACACTATATGTGATGACCAAACGTAATAAAAATCATACATCTGGGGATGTTTTGGCAATGATGGCATCGGAGGACAAGGCAAAAAAACATAAAATAGCTACCACCGCACCGATTTGCAGAGCTTCGCGCCCAATCCGCCTATGGACTCACCAAATACTAAGATGGACCTCCAAAAGGTATTGGCTGATCTCAAAAAAGAGATACACATCAGTGCAGTGTGGTGGAACTATCTCAAAAAGTAATCTCCTTGGACAAGCAGCTCACTGAAGTGGAGTGCTGAGTGGACGAGATGGTAAACACCTCATGTGAGCAGTCCTACAAGGTATCAGAATTTACTGACAGAGTAGAAATCCTTGAAACGCTCAGCGAAGGAATGATGGCGAAAAAGGAAGACCCTAAGAATCGCTCAAGGAGGAATAACCTTCCGGTGTGTGGATACAGAGTGGCATCCAATACCAATATTTAGAAGCATATGTGTCCAGGACCTCTTTCGGGAACTTCTGCCATCATCTGAGACCGAGGAGTCCATACAGCTCGACTGAACACACAGGATCTATTATGCATTCCAGAAAGAACGCAACCTTCACCCAGATGTGCTCACAGGGGTACACTTTTTCCTATTGAAAGAGAGAATCTTTGATTTGATTTTTTTGTATTTGTAGAGCGCACATAACGAACTAAATTGCATATTGGCGCAGATGACATCAGCAGAGGCAGATGATGTAAATCAATACAGGGTCCCCGAAAAAAGGGGGCCATCTATCTGAAGGGAAAGGTTTTCAGTGCTCGGCAAAATTGCAGGAGAGAACTCATGGTCCTAAGCAGTAGAGGTAAGGAGTTCCACAGCCTGGGACCAAAGACAGAAATTCTTCTATCACCTGGAGATGTATAAACTGAGTGAGGGATGATCAAGAGATGACTGTCGCTGGAGCGTAGTTGTCTCATTGGGTGATATGGCTGAATTAGCTTTCTTAGATACAGAGGAGCAATGCCATTTATACATTTGAAAATAATGCAGGCTGTCTTAAATTTAATGCGGTCAACAATTGAGAGCCAGCGTAGCTCCCTACGGTATTGAGACACATGAGTGGATTTGTGTAATTTAAATATCAGTCTAACAGCCGCGTTCTGTGCTCTCTGAAGCCGCTGGAGCTGTTTGGAAGGGATGCCCAGCAATTGACTATTGCCTTAGTCAAGATGGGCACTGGTTAGTGCCCCTACCACAGAAGCATGATTCTCCTTAGGGGTGTAGGGAATTGCTTGATGTAGCAATCTCAGGACAAAATGGACTGCTTTAGTCTTTGCTCCCACCTGCATTTCACTGCCAAGATCATCTTGCCAGATACATCCCAGATTTTTGATTTTTGATAAGAATTTTAAGCTTTATCGCAGCAATGTTCGGACAGACAATTTCTTAGCAGCCGCCAGAAAATGCTTGGGCCGAATAATATGAGTTCCGTCCAGCATTGAGCTGTAGATAGTTCTTCAACATCCAATTGCTCACTTCTGCCAGACATTGCCCCAGTTTGCTAAATGCTTCCTGAAAATTAGTAATTCGTACAAATATCTGGGTGTCGTCAGCATAAGAATGGAAATCCAGCCCATAGCGTCTTAAGATTTCCAGAAGAGGTCGGATGTATAGGATAAATAGCAATGGAGACAGGGAAGATCCCTGAGGGACTCCACAGCTCAGATGGATGAGATCCGACAGGAACTCTCCCAGTCTCACACGCTGCTGGCGATTGGTCAGAAAAGACCTAAACCAGTTTGATGCTGAATCAGAGACTCTTCCTACCTCTTGTAGTCGTTCCAAAAGGATTTCATGATTTACAGTATCAAAGGATGCAGACATGTCCAGCATTACCAGGAAGGTGAGCTCCCCTTGGTCCGCGGCCTTCAACAATTCATCCTGTACTACTAGGAGGGCGGTCTCAGTTCCATATTTTGGTCGAAATCCTGATTGGAATTTGTCTAATAGTAGTTCCTGTTCAACACACTCCTGGAGCTGATTAGTGACCACCTTCTCAAGAATTTTTGCTGGCCATGGGAGTCCCGCAATAGGCCAGTAATTTTGTAAAACCTCTACGTCCAGTGAAGGTTTTTTCAGTAGGGGTGAGACTATCGAAAGCTTTAGGCTCTCACGAACAATCCCAGTCAGTAAAGACGTGTTAACAAAGGTGGTGATAAATGGGGTTAGCTCATGTGCCAATTTTTTGGCTACCTAGGCTGGTAGGGGAGAGAGAGAATCAATTGTGGGTTTGAGAGTCCTAATGAGTTGACAAATATCTTTTTCGGAAACTAGGTGAAAGTCAAAAGCAGATAAAGTCTGATTTTGGAAACTGTCAACCATGAGTGCCGCAAAGTTTATACTGCATATCGATGGGTTTGTAAGGGCTGTCTGTTCTATGTCTGCTCTTATTCGTTCGATCTTATCCATGAAGAAGGAGTTGAACAGATTTGCTTATGCTTCAGTAAAATCAGGCACTGCATTTTTACAGTCTGGGTTGCAAAACCTAGATATGATAGAGAATAGTTCTCTTGGTTGGTTACTAGCGGACTGCAGTTTTTCCCCAGACAGTCTTTCTTAGCCGAAAAGATAGCCAGTTTATATCCCAACAGGGCTTTTTTAGCTTTGGATTTGTTTTCTGAAGTAGGCTTTTTAAACCAGTTTTGGCTGGTCCAACCAACTAGCCTACGTAGTTCTTGTAGATTAGTTGAGAACCAAGGTTGAGAGACCTTCTTAGCTTTTGGTTTTGGCAGAGCTGTTTTAATACAGATGGTGCTTAAAACCGAGGATCCCATAATGAAAAATTCCTCACACGAAAGTGTAGGGTCGATAGAGGCAAGAGACCCAGAAATTTCAATGCCAGCAATTTTATCTAGGTCTCTAGCTTTCCAAGAATAGGAAGCCTGTCTAATCTTGGTATTGGATTTGGCTTGGTTGAGCGTACTCAATTCAAAGAATTTTACAAAATGATCCGACCAGTGATCTGGCATAACATCCTTCATGGTTGTGCATCTACCACGTGTAATGAATACATCTAAACAGTGGCCCTTTACATGCAAGGAATTAAAGCCCAGGAGGAAAAGGTCATGGGCAAATCCCAGAGTTCTTTAGAATCTGGTTTTGTTTGATCGTCCAGACATATATTCCAGTCGCCCACCAGGAGCTAGTTTTGAAACTAGCCAGGACAAGAGGTCCTATTCTCTTTCGCCCGGCTAAAATGACCATCCGCCAAGACATCTCTCCCACCACTCTATCCAAATGTAGGATGCTGTCGGAAGTAACATCCTAGCTCCAAGCAAAAGGAATTAAATACTGCTGGTACCCCTACAGCACCCTCACATTAACCTACGATGGCAGCGCATAGACTGTCTCTTCTCCCTTCGATGCAGAGACTCTTCTTTCGATCAATTGCTCACTCAATCCCTGGAAACCCACAAACCCCATGTCTACACTTAGTAAGAATGCGCAAGCACCCAGTGGATAGTCTTGAACAACCAAACGGGCATGGGGCAGAGGAGACACAGAGAGGCCAAGCGCCTTCGACCTTAACTGCCACGCAATGTAACGTATGAGAAGGAGTTCCTAACTCGACCCGTCGATGCTCCTGCATGTTCGCGGACCCGCCGACCATGGCATAACTAAACCTGAGCAACTCAGCGCTGGTGGGACAGATCTGTTTATAGGCTCAATACCTTCAAACATTTCCCTTCACTCCCCCTCGTTTCGCACTGGTTGTTCAAAAGTATGAGACAAACTCTACCTCTACAGAGTCGAAGCTTAACCCCCATACCTATGCTACATGACATCGGATCGCTCTTAGAAACCAGACGTTCTACTGATGCCTCCCAAATGGGGTGGAAACAACTGAAACATACCAACGCAGAAATCTCAAATGCCCAGCAGGATTATAACTGAATTTCATATCACCACTCTAAATGTTCAGTGGCTGAATTCTCCCTCCCAGTGCTGCAGCATCCTCTCTCACCTGTCACAGTTGGGAACTTATATAGCATTGCTGCAAGAAGCCCTCCTGAAGATCGAGCAACGCTTTCCCAATTCTATGCAACTGCAGGAGCCAAAAAAAGAGGAGTGGGCCTCCTCCTAGTTTTTAAACAACCAGTCCTCAGGCATCCAATGGGAAGGAACCTCACAGTTAAAGATCTGCTGTTCGGCCACCTGACTACTATCATAGTTATCTACACTTCCAAGAAGACAGCTTCTTCCTAGATCTAGACTCTATACTTTATGGTGGGAGATATAATAATTGTTGGGACCTTTAATACAACACTGAATCCAAGAACATATAAATCCATTCTAGCTGATCCAACAGACTTTAAAGACGCACACGCTCTTCTGAAATTTAGGAGGCACTTCAACTTGATCAACATTTGGAGATTTCAACTCAAGAGAAATCTTACCTTTTACTCTCACGTTCATAGGGGCCACTCAAGAATAGATCTAATCCTTGACTCCTCTATCCTGGTGCCCTTTATCTCCAGCTGTACCATAGGCATAAGGGCTGTCTAGGATCACTTTGCAGTGGAGATAATGTTACGAGATAATGTTACGAGTGGATCGCATGAGCCCCATGCCCGAACCACCCATGGGTATTAAAGACTCCCTCCTGAGAGACCCTCTGATCCAACAACATATGACTTCCCTAAGTGACTGCTATTTCAAGCTCAATTCTGCAAAGAGAACAACCCCTAATATAGTTTGGGACACCTTTAAGGCAGTGGTTAGGGGAGAGCTTACTTCAAAAACAACTGCCTGTGTCAGGGCAAGGGGTACTTTGCACATGGGGATTGGAAGCCAAGGTTAGAAAATGTGCAAGAGATCTTAAATATAAAATATTCCTTAAGACACAGCAAAACCTCAAAGTTGCTAGAGCAAAATTAGAAACCTTTCTTGCACAGCGTACTTCTGTATCCCTGATAGCCACAAAACAAACTATAACCGGAGCAATAAAGCGAATAGATTGTTAGCTCACAAGCAATTATAAAGCAATTATAAACCATGCAACAGAATTAGATCCCCAGGCTACCCGACTAAGATGGGAAGAGTCATTATGACAGCCTGCCCTCTACGAACCAGAGAACTACTTGCTAGGTACTGCGCTCCCCCAACTCACACCTTCCCATTATGACTCCTTAGAAGCCCCATTGCAATAACTAGTGAGGAGGTGGAAAACACATTCAAACAACTGCCTCTCCACAAGTTCCCTGCCCCAGATGGTTTCACCTCTCTATTTTATAAAATGTTCATACACCAACTGTAGCCATCCCTAACCAGCTCATTTAATTCCTTCCAAGACTCTACAACCACATCCCCATCCATGGGAGAATCCTTGACTATCTGATCCTTAATACAAGCAAAGAGGGAGCAGACTGCTCCTCATATCGACCTATCTCCCTTTTCAATATGGAAGCAAATATATACAGAAAACTTTTAGCCACCCAATAAGCAAGGATCTTCTTAGCCACCCAATTAGCAAGGGTCGTCCCCACCATAATTCATAAAGAGCAAACAGGCTTCAACGCTCAATGATTTCCACAGACAAATATTAGAAGAGCAATTCAAGTAATAGCGACGGCCCCTCAGTCGTAATATTCCCTGGTTCTGATGGGCCTGGATGCCAACAAAGAGGTTGAGCAAGTAGATTGGCTATTCCTATGCGAGACGGTGAAGGCAATTAAATTCGGCCCTAGATTTCGCCATGGGTCAAATGAACCCTGAAAACCCCAACAACAAAATCACATCAAACTAATGAGAGGAACACATCAGGGCTGTCCACTCTCCCCAATCCAACGAGAGAATTAAAGTTCCCGTGATTGGAGGCGCTGCGGATAAAATTGCGTTGTATGCAGACAATGTCCTCCTCTTCTTGGTGTGTGCAGACACCTCTCTTCCCGAAGTAATGAATGAGTCTTGAACATCTTGGAGAGTGACTCCACTATCGCAGCCCGGAAGAGGACGACCCAACTACAGTGGGAAACCGATTCATTACACTACCTAGAGATTAAACTACCCAGGAACGCTAGGATCCAGAACGCAAAATCTGGCACTAAAGAGCTCTTTTCCATTGTAAAGGTACTTGAGTCCCCGGCCCCCCCACAGAAATATGCAATAAGGACAAGGCCTGGTGTGCTAATATCCAGAAAGCCTTATCAGACAAAATAGCCCTGCTAGAAGCCAAAATTGAAACTAAAAAGAATAGCCTAGCTCCAAATGCATACGCAAGCACCGTGCCAGCCTTTCTACTTCTCCCCAGTCACTACAAAAGAAGTTGAAAACATCATCCTGGGGCTCAAATCTTCACGTTGCCAGGGAGATATCTGCCCAGCTACAGTCATTAAGGACGGAGCAAAAGACCTAGCACCATTCATTACTGCACTGATTAATTCATCCTTTAACAGTAGTTCAGTCCCCAATAATCTTAAAGAGGCATAGGTCATGCCTCTCCTCAAAAAACGTAACCTTGACCCTAACGTACCTACCAATTACAGACCCATAACAACATTCCCCTTTCTCCTAAAAATATTAGATAGAGCAGCCTATCTTCAAATTCAAAAACATCTGGAAGATAACAACCTTCTTGGCCTACGGCAGTCTGGTTTCAGACCCAGCCACGGTACAGAAACCGCCCTCTCGGATTTAAAAATCCAAATGGATGAAACCAAAGATAAGGGTAACCTGGCTATCCTTCTACTGCAGGACATATCAGCAGCGTTTGATCTTGTCGACCAGCAGATCTTGACCAAACGTCTGTCTAGCGCTGCTGCTTTCTCTCCTAATGCTGCTAATTGGATCCAATCCTCCTTATCTAACAGAACAACCAGGGTCTTCGCTCCTACAGCGTCTGCCAATCCAGTACCTATCCACTGTGGTGTCCCGCAGGGGTCCTGCGCGTTGCCCACGCTTTATAATATCTTCACCAAGCTCCTCTTCGATCATCTTGATACCATGGGTGTCACTTACACGAATTATGCGGATGACACCCAGGTCCTCATTAAACTCACTCTAAAATACTAAATGAGATCTATCTGGAAATACAGGCCTGAATGGCAGCCCACAGTCTTTGTCTAAACAACAAAACATTTTATTGTTGGCTCTCGAGCACGGCTGAAAAGACTGGACCCTCACTATGAAACATACAACATTGATGGCAACATCATCAAAGTTGCCAAGGAAATAAAAAACCTAGGCTTTTACTTAAGATTTCACCCTCTCCCTCAAAAACCAAATCCATACCACAGCCTCTACCACAGCATACACCAACAAACTAATCAACGCGTGCAAACCCTTCTTATCTACACTAAGCTGGCTTACACTAACCAGGGCCTTGATCTTGTTCAAGCTGGATTATTTTAACACTTTATTCCTTGGTACAACTGAACGTAATCTGAATAGATTACAAATTCTGCAGAACAAGGCCTTGAGATCGGCTCTCAATATTCCACGCTCCAAGCATATCTCTGATATCAGAAGGGACTCACATTGGCTTCCAGTACGAGATAGAATCCTGCTGCGCACATTAGTCATCATACATAAATGCCTGTCAAAAATATCCCCGAAATACCTGACTGACAAATTTGTGAGGAACCTACCATTAATACCTACTAGATCCTCATACCTCCATTGCCTAAAAATCTCCAACTAGAAACTGAAAACAGCAGGGGGGAGGGCTAGCTTACCGGTGCTAGCGGCCAAATGTTGGAATGCACTTCCTCCAACCATCAGACCCGAACCATACTTTTGGACATTCAGATCCAACGTAAAAGACTGGCTCATTGCTCAGCAACACTAACTCATACCTCAGTTACCACTTAACTCACTCTGATGCCCACTTTTCTATTATTTATGACCGATTTGTGTAACCAATTTGCTTGACTTTGTAAACTAACTACCTGCCGCACCTGGCTTCTGTACTCTCCACCCATCAACCCTCTAGTGAGGACTGTTCTCTCCTCTTTAATTGTGTAGTGAGGACTGTTTGCCTTCCACTAACTGTGCAGTGTGGTCTGTTCCTCAGCTTCTTGTATGTAATACCATTGTTGTCATGTTGACCATTCGGTAACCTGGTCTTCATGCTTTTTTGCCGCTTTCTTTGTAACTGTACTGTAATGAATCAACGTTGCTCAAAGCGCCCAGATGCCTGAGGGATAGGCGCGCTGTATAAATAATAAACTAAACTCAATGGAAAGCATCTTCTCCAAAATAATTTGAGCCCGCTTCTTAAGGAGCATATCATAGACCTAGATAGGTGGAACGCCCAAGAATCTTCCTGGGCGGTGTAAGGGAGGCATGGTATCACAAGTATGAAACTGACACAAGAGCTACAAGCTTCAAAACCTTTATTACATTCTTGGGGTTTGGAAAAACTCCTACCTTGCCCTATAGCTATGATGGGAGTAGTCTCTACCATCAAATAATAAAGAAAACACAGTCCTTGTCAGTCTATGTCAAATCAAAATGGCCTATACTAGCAAAACCTAATGCCTGCCCTATCTCTTATACAAAAAGTGTTTAAAGTGGAATGTGTATGCAAAGTAAAGTCAGTGTTATACCATAAAGGATCAAGGTGGCTGAGTCAGCTCTCCTCCCAACGTTGGACAGCACGGAGTAAGGCGGCCCCTGTAGACAGGAGGACACACTCTGGCTCAGGTTATCAAAAAAATGCAGTTCACAACGTGGGCCGTTTTGAACTGCAAAAGTTCTTTCACAGTTCAACAAAAGTTCATGTAGGTCTCCCTCTGTCGGGCTCGGACCTCTCAAGGCATCAACAGTTCAGGTAGGTCTTCCTCTGTAGGGCTCAGACCTCTCAAGGCATCAACAGATCACGTGGGTCTCCCTCAGTTGGGCTCGGACCTTTCAACAAAACTTACCTTATTCAGCATAGATTTCCCACAGCCGGGCTCCGCCATTGCAATAACAGCACTTGCAGGGGTTCACTTCCCCAAGCTTCATTCACATTTGTTGGGGGTTCCCTTTCCCTAACTTATTTCATATTCCAGGTCTTCCTCGGTCAGGCTCGGACCTTTCACTGATGTCGAAGACTTTTGTGTGTGCAAGGCTTTTTCCATAGACCTCCGCAGGACCACTTCGAGTTTCACTTTAGCTCTCCCTTATGATATTTGTTCCAGTGTCTCTTGGTCTTGGTAGTTCAATAGCACAATCAGAAAAGTTCAAAGAAATCTTTCTCTTAAAGCAATCACCTTTTAACTTCCCCTTTCGACGAGATTAATCATGACCATTGCACATTTCGCAGTTTGTTCACTTTGTTGCTTTATAACAAGACATCAAACATTGGAGACTTTCGAGTGGGCTATTTCCTTTCGCTGGACCACTCCGCTACTCTGTATCACTGGCTTCAAAGTTATCAGTAACTTTCAAGATCACTACTGGTTTGCTTTCTTTCGCGTCTCATGAGCATGCAAGCAACCTTCAATTATGAGAAATACTGTTACAACTTCAATCTTTCCTTGACACAAACAGGCCTTTCGTGTCTGTCGCTAACTCACTGGTTGTGTGCATTCCTTTCTTGTCTCTGCGGCTTTGATTCACGAGTCAAGGTTAATAACACAGGCTTGGCCTCACCTCCCCATCTCTGTCATTCACCAGGGAGGGTCACTGGGGTCCTTGAAACACAATGCCGGCTTCTTCTTGTCTGGAATTTGGCTTTCTCCGCGTATCCTTCACGGTTTCCCAGAGGCAACGACCTCCTGCAGGGATCTTCAGGCTTTCCCTACCCTTTGCTCTGGTCCCTCAATTGGTCACCCTGCTCCAGTGGGTTCGCCTTCGCCCCCAGAAGATCTGCTCCTTCTCGTGTCTCATCTTGCTCAGAGTGTGTCTCTATGTTCCGCCTTTTATCCGTGTGGGGGGAGCTAATGGGTATCAGATGTATGTGATTAAGGTCAAGTGCCTGACATTGCCTGACATGATTAACGGGACAGTTCCAATGAGATAAGTAAGTGTTAGCCTCTTTTCTCTCAGTCATCCTCTTCCTCGGCCCAGTGTTTGTGTAGAAAGGGGGCGCAGGGAGTTGGAACGTTGTAGAATCCTATAAAATAAGATGGGGGTAAGGCAATGGGGAGTATCACGTTTTACCACTGGTTGCCTGACCTCCACTCCCCGAAGATCCCTCACCTAAGGTGATCCTCCCGCACTGGTCCACCCCCCGGGTCTGGATCCAAAGGCGATGGCTGTGCCCTGGCCACCTGAGAGAGAGATCTCCGGGGACTAGCAAGTGAGACACCCTTTAGTTTCTCACAGTGGGCAGATATCCAATCCCTGATAATTAACCTAGTAGCAAAACTGCTTTTTGAATTTAGCAGCATATCGACTACAATCTACCCCAGATATCTCACCACCACCCCTACAAAAGAATATTGTCTAATTCATATAAAAGGGTAGGCCTCCCCAAATAGCCAAAAGTCAATGTTCAACAGTCCTAGAGGGTTGGGAGCCCCAGACAACAGCCGTACCTCTTAGCATCCCAAATCACCCACATTCTAACCTTGCTTCACTCCCATTAGACCTAGGTTGGGTAAAAATTGAGTAATTATTCACCCAGATCAAATTAGTGAACTTCCCATTCCTTGGGAAGGAATCCAGCTGGTGTACTGACCGCCCCCTCCCGTCAGCCCTTATACCCCTCTACTGGGGTAAGGCTCAAAGGCTCTGGCAGCTGAAACCGGCTTGGGACTTATATATTCCCAATGACGGGCAACCCAGATGGCTCGACAGTGGCCTTGCTAAACTGGGAGATTGTTACCACCTTGGGCAACCTTTATCTTTTGAAGAGGCTACATATCCATTTGCTGTCCCAGAACCTGAGAGATATATATACATTCAATTTTGTCACTGAATAATCCACTACATGATCAAGAAGGTGGGAACACGGCAACCCACTTCCCTTGAATTCATACACGATGACATACTGAAAGGAAAGATCACAAAGCTATACCGCCTGCTTCACAAAGCCAACAATTAGACCAGTCTTCAGTTGGTCATTTTCTGCGAGGCGTGTGGGGCAGTGCCTCCATCTTGCATTACAAATACAAAAAAAGAAAGGGACTTTTGAATTGCTTGCACACCCTCCTGGAAACAGGAACAGACTCAAGATGCGGATTGAGCATTTATCTATTCAAGCATTTGTCTGCTAGCCTGCTCCCTTCAAAGCTGCCAGGGCAGGTCTGGTCTTGGTTTTGGGCTGCCTCTGTGTGTGTGGCCACTGCCTCCCCCTTCTCTCTCAAGCCATGGGCTGGCCGGACACATCAGTCAACAGAGACAAGGCAATTAAAATGGATACATTAGCACAACTCTTGGGCATCAGGATAAACACTAGTTTTTGACATGCCCACGTTTACTTAAGGACAGATAGCTCACTCCATTGGGTGCATATCAGATCCGTGCTTAGTCTGCAGAGAACGTGTTCGAGTCCAGGCAGGGCCATATCATTTACTTTCTGTTGTTGAGAAAATGTTAAGAAAAGTGCAGCAAGTACATCAATTAATGTACTGCACACTGACAGCACTGCTAGCAATGGGCTAAGACGCCCCTTATTTTGTGGCAGTGCCTATGAGCGCAAAAGCATTCACAATGCTGTGTGTGCAGAGAAGTAATTGGACCTTTTTTTAACAGGCTCGAGTACCTGGCTGCCGGGCTGCTGGTGGCCTCCCAGTCCTCCCCTGAGTCACCCTTGGAAAACCAGGAGACCAGAGAACATCAAGCCCTTACCAAAAAGCACAAAAAGGAAAAACTATTAAATGCAATATGGGGCACCACTTTTTCATAAGCTCTTCTCCCTAGGACATGTGACTATTAATCCATAACAACAATTTTTGGGGAATATGAAGGAGCCAAAGACCAGTAGACCGATGAGACAAGTGAGAACTGGTCATGGGAGCACCCAGAAATGGGGCAAACTCAGAAGAGGTATTCAGATGGATTTCCAAAATCAAACCTGGGGAGGCCAAACTATTAAGGTGAACAGGAAAGACACTTCAGTCTAGCCAAACCAAATCAAGGTAGGTAGTAGAGCAGTAACTCGTACAGAGGGCGTGAGAATAGTCTAAGGCTACAATGAGTCCACACAGAATTACAATTATTCCAGTATGACAGGTAAGTACAAAAGTATACAATGATTTATTAGGCTTTAAAATATACAGTAAGAAAATCAATCTGCTAGGCAAATATTGTCACACAATTACTATAAAATATATATGTACGCTCACGCTTAGAAGCAAATAGAAAAGCATTCGATTCAATAACCAGTATAAATTAGGCACGGACTCAGATGCATGAAGTTCAGTAGAAAATCAGCCTCATTCTGAGTAAGGCTGTGGGGAAAATTCGGGGGTAACGTTGCAGTAATTCCGTTTCTGCAGCGTTACTAACGCATTCCAGCTTCGCCATACTACAAGTTTGGCGGAGTGGTGGAGGATTCACCTCCAGCTAAGAGCTGGAGGTAAGTCCGCCACCTTTCTGACAAATCAACAGCGAAATCGGCAAAATTACCACCAGCAGTAATTCTACCGAGATTCCCATGGAATCCTATGAATTCCAATTAATGGGGATTAACACTGTCTACCACCAATTGTAATCTGGTGGGAATTCTGCCAGACCAAGTGGCAGTAACGCTAATTTCCGCTTCGTTTTATCTCGGCAGATTTACCGCCTAGATACCACCAAACTCGTAATGAGGCTATTAGAGTAACCACAAAACAGTTCCCTAGCACTTAGTAAGTCCAGTCCTAAGATGGTTTGGCCTTGTGCCCTAAACTCACCAGTTCCAATGTTATACATTTCATGTTGGTTTAATATAATAATGCTGAAATAATACTGTGATCTATTTTGCCTGTCCCACACACTTAGAAATTGTTCCTGTTAGCTTGATTCACATCTAGAAAGTGCCCACTGAGAAAATACTGTGATTTATCTGTACCGCACACTTAGAACGTTTTCTCGTTGCATTGATTCACATTTAGAAAGTGCCCTCTGAGATAATACTGTAATTTACTTTTAATTGCACCGGACTGTCTTCTGTACCTACTGAAAGAGCTTGGACAAAGTCTACACCAGCTGGGGGTGAGGGACACATGCACCTTCTGCACCATGCAACAAAGAGACACTCGGTTTACAGTGCCTGCAACAAAGAAACAGTGAAAGCGACTTTCAGTTTAGACCATTGGACGCCGAGCCACGTTCCCGAGACTGACCAGGCAAACAGCGACGTTCTCTTCAGAGACCTGCTGCGCATATACTGACGTTTGGACTAAAAAAAATCAAAGTTCGGTTTGCAAGTGCTTAGAAGCCGGAGTAATCCAAATTACCTGGTCTCGGCATACTCTTTGTATTTTAATTGACCTCAGCCAGTTGCCCTGTTGGAATAGTGATCACTAAAATAATTGACCGCCAAGTACCACACAAGTACCGTTTGCTGGGTTTGCCTTAAACTCTGATCTAACTTCGCCCGCAGGACGTTTGAGGCTGTGACTCTGCTGCACTACCTGACCTTTCAGGAAGAAGGCATCACTTCCTTGCTGGAAATCCCACCCCCTTTCTGAGTAACGCCTTGTCCTGGGTCTTTAAATCTCTACCTGACAGCGCACCGCGCTCGCACCGCCAAGTACCACACAAGTACTGTTTTCTGGGATTGCCTTAAGCTCTGATCTAACTTCGCCCGGAGGACGTCTCAGGCTGTGACTCTGCTGCACTGCCTGACCTTACAGGAAGAAGGTGAATCAACTCGAATATTCTTTTGAAACTTTGAGCCACGAGCGGCGCACTAGATTCTATCACAGGGCGGACTCTAATTACTGTGAGATTAAGACTAGTGTACTGGGGGTTTTACCATACAAATGTGCCCAACTTCCCATTGACTGTTGAGTATATTGAATACTGTGTGCCCAACTTCCCATAGAGTTTGTGAAAAACACGTTCTCTTGTGGTTCTGAAAGTAACGTTACGTAACTTGTCATCACGTTAAAAGTAAATACATTCTTCTGTATTTTTTTTGTTTAAGGCATCACTTCATTGCTGGAAATCCCGCACCCTTTCTGGGTAACACCTTGTCCTGGGTCTTTAAATCTCTACCTGACAGCGCACCGCACGCGCACCGCCAAGTACCAGACAAGTACTGTTTGCTGTTCGCGGTGCGCGGGGCGGCGGAGACACCCTCCTATGGGCATCCAAGGTTAATACAGTATTTAAACTGGCCACTACCCACTATAGTACCTATTATCATTCATATGCATTAAGTGTTCCCAAGGGTATGCTTTTACTCTGGATAAGAGGACAGCTATAATTCTAGGGGTGGAGGGATGCTTGGGCCACCTAGATCTTCATTTTACCTACTGACTAATAGGTTGGTGTTTACCTTGAAGACTCTGGTAACTGTGAGTGTGGGTTTGACAGTATGGTAAAAAAATTGCGGAATGGGAAAAGGTGTCTAAACGGGTCTCCTTCCATGTTAAACGACAGGAACATGTCAGACGATGAAGTCTCACAAGAATCCATAAATCACACCAAAAAGAAGGAGATGTGTTTGCAAGACATCTAGTGAAATTGAATCTGTTTCAGCTACTCCTATATTGAATACAGATTTATTGGAACTGGAGCACTTAAAAAATGTTACAACTCCAAACACAAAGAAAACTGATACTACAGCCCAATTCACATGGAGAGTAAAGAGGGTCTTACTTACCCAACAAACCCGATATTTAACATACCCATCACTGATAGCTTGCTATTGGGTGCAGTTACCGATGGTTATGCTATATCTAGTGTGGATACCTCATTGGTTGTACCAGCGGTTCTTGCTGAACTGCACAGCAGAACGCGCTTATCAAATGGGCCATCAACACCAGCGGCTAGCTCACAAGGCTTTAGGGAGCAAGTTCATTTCCATGCAGCTTTTGCAGCAAATTTAAACCAACTAAAGGAAACAAAAAAGAAGGAGACAGGGTGGGACACTAAAGAGCCAAAACAAAATGCTAGCTCACCTGCACATGAGTTACGATGTAACCCAACCGATGTAATTTATCCTCACTCACCCGTGTTAGGATCTGACCCATGCCCACCTAAACGGATCTCTGACATACCACGGCAACCAAATTCATATTTGCCACTATACCCTCTTGAAGATACTTTAGTGGATCTCAATCAACAGGAATTACAGAACTTTCCTGTATTAGCAAGGATTCTGAATTTGCTGGATAAAGGGCACGAATATACACACGGGGCAATTGGTGTCCTGAGTCTAGCAATCTCAGAAATCAATTCTAGACTGAGTAGAATAGAGGGTTTTCTGATGGCTCAAGAAAATGTCACACTCTCTGGGCAGACCATTTTGTTAGTGGGAGGCCATTGCATGACAACAAGTTGGCGGAGCCCGTAGGGGTCTCAAATACGAATACTACGCCTCCGTCGATTTCGCAATCCATGCAAACCACTGCCTGGGGGAAGCTTGATATCATGGAAATAACCCCACGGGTGAGTATGAATGAGCAAAATACGAATCAGCTTCCCCCATATGCAGAAATTGCTAAATTGCAACATGACAGAATTTTGGTGCTAGAAAAAATATTGTTGGATGCAAATTTGGTACCTGTGGACATGATGGGTAGACAACCTGACGCGGATAACAAATTCAAAACTCCTGTTTTGAAAATCTCTCCCGACAGTCCTACGGACCTAACGGACTTGATTGACCTAAATGATGGTTTCAAGCTGAAAGGACCAGTTCCCATTGTAGCCCTGACCGAAGTTGGTGATGGTAATCACTCAATCTTTTTTATGTCTCGCAAAGCTAAAAAACCTCATGCAAGAGCATTGAAGAGGATATGCATATAAACATCCATAAAAAAAAAATGATGACATGAAAGTAAAGGATGAAACGATTATTGATATAACCCAGCTTAATATCGAAAGTCAGGCTCTTTTGGGCATTGAAGAGAGTAATGAAAATGCGAACTCATCAACAATCTTATCAAAGGGGTTGAACAAGGAAAAAGTTCAGGGAGAAGAAGTAGATACTATTGAACAAATCAAAGAGAGTGGTATAACACCGACACCTCTCTTGATACAAACACAGTTACAACGGTATTTTGAAAAAATTGATAAGAAAATATCTTCTTTATCTCATCACTCACAAGGCCCTGTAACTAATATTGATGGCTCTACTTCTCTGACTAATGAATCAAAGGGCAGCGAGATCACCCAAGGGCGAGCTGTTGACAAAGAAAAGGAGCTCCCACAGGGATCTGGGGATGTTAAATCACATGTGTCGCCTGCTTGCCTAAATGTGTGCGCAAAAGAGCACTTTATCAATGCTAATCCTGTATCTGATGGACAGGGAGTCGAGAGAACCCCAAATTATAAAGAAGTCTCACCTGAAATGAAATTGGTTATGGGTTGGACGGTAGATTTGACAAAAGTCGATAAACCTTACTTAAACCGTGCCTCATTAATGAAAGTGTTTCATCAAATACCAGCCCTGCGTAATTTGGTGTCTAACGACATAGAATGTATTAGACTCCCTTATGTCCCTAACTGTAGGATGCTCTGCAAATACCAATCTACAATAATTGCTTCATTAATATGGAAACATGAAACAGATTTTCAGATCCTTGGGTACGATCCATCCTTGTATTACTCGATGGAAGATGCGACATGTTTTGTTGAATATCATGCCCCATCGACTCAAAGTGACGCCAGTGCAGATTTACGAGATACCCAGTTCGCAAGTATGCATGAAAAAATTAGACTACAATCAGAATCAGTTGCACAAATTGTAACGAGCCTTGCCTGGCTGGAACCTCTAATGAAAACACTAATTGGTGATCTGCCAGATAAGGAAAAGTCATAAAATAATGCACTGGTGATAAACTCATGGAATTGCTGTGGGTTTAAGAATCTAAAACTATGGTTTCAGCAGATCCAATATGGTAATTTACCGGCTGTAATCATAGTTCAAGAAACCATGGCACTTCAGAACATTTACTTAGAAGGCTATACGGCCTTCTGTGCCCAGGCTGTGAAAGGTACATTTGGGCGTCCATCTGGGGGGTTGGCCATATTTGTGAAACACAATTATAGTGTTAAGATACGCCAAGTGTTTACTTCCATAGACATTCTTGCCATTGAACTTTCCTCAAGTCCTCAAATGTATTCACATATGTTAATCATTTCACTTTACTGGAATCCGACTGTAATGCCGGTAGACAGCATGATTGACAAACTAAATCATGTTATTACAGATGCTGTTGCAAACTTTACAAATATGCAAATCATTATAGGTGGTGATTTCAATTCTAATCTCATTACAACGACGGTGGGGCCTGAAATATCAAATTATCTATATGCTTTGTCCTCATATGAAAGGGGTGAACTATGGTCAGATTATTTTGAACAATGGGACATGCAAGTAATACCTTTTGCCCATAAAGCGCAATTATATACGTGGTCTCGTGGATCTAAAACCTCCACGATTGACTACATTGTGATCTCTGGCCCCCTAGCTAATACGGCAACCGTATGTAACATCATACATTCCCACCTTAGTGATCATGGCATTTTGGAATGTTGCCTCGAATGTAATCTTCCAGTGTATAGCTTTATACCTACCTTGTCTTTATTAGAAGTAGATCGGAAGGCAATATCTATTAGATGGAACACTAGCCTATACAGGCAATTGAATTACTTAGTGAATAGAGACGTGGATAAAACAAATGCTCAAATGATGTCTATATGTGCTCTTAAGGATTGTGAAACAAAGAATGATGCTATGATACGGGGACATGTTGAAGCGCTAGCAAAGCAAAAAATATCTGAACAATCAAATACCTACAGTGGTACCTATAATGCTGCAATTGCTCTTAGGAAAAAACAAAAAAATAGCGAAATACGCAATCTGCTGAAACACGTTAACGGCAGAATTTCCTATCCTAATGAAAAAAGAAAAATTCTGATAAGGTATAAAAATGATCTTAAACAACTGAAGTTCGACAAATATATCAAAGCTAATAAAAAACTGATTCATAATCTCACGGATAAAAACACTAGAGAGGTTTGGGCGACATTGAAAGATCTGCTATCAAAAGAAATCCCTACATTATGTTCGACCATGAGCGGCAAAGACTGGATTGAATTATATCAGAAAAAATATGCCTTGCCACAGAATTTCAGTAATCCCGAAACTGTAGTAACTATGACAGAGCTGCCAACACAATGTCCATGGGGCTTAGTGGATATTGTACAGACTATAATAAAATTGAAATCCTCCAAGGCTGCTGGGCCTGATGGCATCCCTCCGTGCGTTGTAAAAGATGACCCGAAGTTATGGGCATCAATTATACTAAGGCGCTTGGAATGCGTATTTCAATCTAAAACTGTACCATCATCTTGGCTATCTGCCCTTGTAATACCAATACATAAAAAAGGTCCCTTAAATGACCCGGGTAATTTTAGACCTATAGCCTTGATCGATGTATCCACAAAGATTTTTGCTGCGTTAATTCTAAAACACCTAAATGACTTAATTGTCAAACAGAACATTCTTTCACGATACTAAACAGGTTTTCGTAAAGGAATGGGTACGCACTTAAATGCTACCATGTTGACACACGTCTTAAAACTTACTAGGCAGAAAGATCATGGTCCGATCTATATGGCCCTCTTGGACATATCTGGGGCATTTGACTCAGTAATAAGACATGTATTGTGGCAAAGAATGCAAGTACTATCAATACCATCATATCTTATAGCCATGATAGTACTATTACATACCAACACAAAATACAGGATAAAACTTGATAATAATGGAACTCTAACTCCTGCGATTCCCACGCACATTGGAGTAAAACAGGGATGCAATCTAGCAGCTACCCTCTTCAATCTGTATCTATCTGAAATAGGTAGCTTATGGCCAAGTGGCAATTCTTTTGCAGTCAAAATGGGTGAATTGGGCATAGATTGGTTAGCATTTGCTGACGATCTTATATTATTCAATCTAACGCCGTTTGGACTGCAAAATGAATTGGTCTCCCTAATTGACTTCTGTGACAATCATAACAACCTGAAGCTGAATCCAAAAAAATCGAATATTCTGATTTTCACAAATAAAAGAAAGTTAATTCGCTATCAATGGAATATCAAAGGGATGATCATTCCACGAGCACTGGGTATGATATACTTAGGGTATAACTTAACCAATTCGGATTCTATCGACAAATGGCAGGTAGAAATTACTACTAAATCCTTGCCATTGATTGCACAAATGAAACTAATATACTTAAAGGTCTGTCAATTCTCATTGATTCCGTTGATCGAATTCTACACTCTCAAAGTCGAAGCTATTATTATCTATGGCTTAGATTTATGTTCCCTTGGAATTGGGTTAGCCTTGAATAAAATCCAAGGCAAAATATGGAAAAAAGTAATACATCTACCGCCATCTTTGCCAAATGCCATAATTATACACGAACTGGGACTCACGTCCCTAGCAACGAAATATCTATGGCGGAAAATGGCTAGTTATGCCAAAATATTAGACCTTGTTCCAAATTCGTTAAATGAAGATCTGCGAAAAATGCTAATACAGGGTTCTCCAAAATCTGTTCATGTTGCTGGTCAATTGTGTGAAAACACCCTAGAAATGATTGCAATGGATACTGATGACCTAATTAAATGGCCACAACTCGTGAAGAAGAAATTATTGCAACATGACTGGACACTGACATCTGATAAAATTGGGGCTTATACGGCGATAAGGAATACGCAAAATTCCGACACAAACAAAAACCATTGCTCCCTTATATCAGACAGATTCCCTGTCAGAATATACGCATTTTATATATGCGTTTTAAATTTAACCTGATACCTAAATTAGAGCATAGCAAAAACTGGGTGGGTAATTCTCTACTATCTGAAGATTGTAGATTCTGTAAAACCCAGGTAAACGAATCCTTGAAACATCTCGTGTTATATTGTGTGCATTTTGCAAAGGAAAGGCTAAGATACATAGGGAAATATGTGGATGAACCTGTTACTTACAAATTGTAACTGTTGTGGTCACAATGCATGTGGGGATATAGGCAATCATCGATCTGTGTCATATTTTATCTGTGATAGACTTGAATATAGGAAACATCAACATTTTAACTGGCTATAATGAATGTACATAAAGTAAACCAATGAATTAATAGGTTTTTGTCTTGGATACTGTTATTTTAAGTGGCATTGTTACTGTTCTGATTTATGTTAATATAATGTATTTCATTGTTCTCTTATGTTATTGTTGTTGTTTGTTTCTCTCTTTTCTTTTTTTTTCTCTTTTTTGCATCTTCTATAAATTGTTTTTAAATTATGTTGTAAAGATATTTATATCGTAAAACAACAATAATTTTTTTTTTAAAAACTGTGATTTACTTTGCCTATCCTGCACACTTAGAAATTGTTCCTGTTAGCTTGATTTGCATCTAGAAAGTGCCCGCTGAGACAATACTGTGATTATTCTGCCTGTCCCGCACAATTAGGAATTGTTCCTGTTAGCCTGATTCGCATCTAGAAAAAGTCCACTGATACAATACTGTGATTTATCTGTACCACACACTTAGAAAATTGTTCTTGTTGCTTTGATTCACATCTAGAAAGTGCCCGCTGCGACTTAGAAATTGTTCCTGTTAACATGACCCGCATCTAAAGTGCCCACTGAGATAGTTCTGTAATTCGTTTGCCTGT
Organism: Ambystoma mexicanum; assembly: GCF_040938575.1. Lineage (NCBI taxonomy): Eukaryota > Metazoa > Chordata > Amphibia > Caudata > Ambystomatidae > Ambystoma > Ambystoma mexicanum. The sequence continues at coordinate 1,118,195,467 of NC_090923.1, read as the reverse complement.
CCCGCTCATTTAGAACTTGTTCTTGTTGGCCTGATTTACATCCAGAAAGTGCCCACTGAGTTCTCTCCAGCTCATCATATACCTCCTCTCCAACCCGTCCCAATCCCTAGCCTCCCTGCACCATACCACCCCCATTGCTCACCCCTCGTGGCACATTGGCCGCGCTCTAGCACCCAACTTCATGACCCCCTCTTTGTCCCCCACATGATCACAAACCACGACCCCTCCCCCGTACATCAATACACCCAGATGCCGCCCACCCACTCTCCTACCATTATCCCTCATCCAACTCAAGATCAGAGGAGCATCCTGGCACGCCAAACACCTGCCTCCTCAAGCGCTTATCCCCCATCCCACCCTAACACATCGACTTCCACTCTCCCTCTGACATCTATTGAGAACACCTTGATACACCCCAACCCCCCCTGCCCATTCACCATGCCCTTTATCGAACTCCCAAGCCAGGAGAGCCCTCTGGTGCTCCAAAAAGCGCAAATCCACCTCCACTTCCACTCCATCCTTGTGCCCTCTGAGGAACTCCCCCCTCTCTTCTGACCTCCCATGCCGCCCACTCCCTCCCCCTTAGCCCACTGGGAAACTCACAACCCTCTCTACCAACCTCCCATGCCACCCTCTCCCTCCCCCTTAACCCCTATTCGACTCCTGCCAACAAACCGCCCCCTTCATATCTCTTCCCCTCTCTGAAAGTAGCGTGTCTCGCCCTCCCACTCTGACCCCCACACCCTCTCTCACAGCCCTATGGCACCAAAACCCACGAAATGCAGAAAATGTGACTGGCCCTCACCCTCGACCCTTCACTCCTCACTACTTTTGCTTCAGCCCAACCTGCCAGCCTCTCCCTCCCCTACCCACTTACACTCCCGTCTCCCCTACCCCAGTTTCCACCTCCTTTCTCTTGATTTCTCACCCTGTACACCTAAACCCCCAGCGCCCTCCAGACTCATTTCATAATCTACCCGCCTAAACCCCCACACACCAATTGATCCATTCACCCCCCTCCCAACCACCCTTGACCCACCCCCGTCTCTCACATACCTACCTCCGCCCGCCTACTCTTCCCACCCCCATCAATGTAACCCTCTCACCCGACACTCAAAGTCCACAGGCACCCAGCCCCTCCCGTACCCCACCTCAACCTGTCTCAACCAGCCTGAATGTTCCTACCACACCCACCACCCTACCGGGCACCCATGTCCCTCAAAATCCCACTACGATGAGCACCACAAAAACCACATCCCCTCACAAAGTCACTTGCATCCTTTTTAATGCCCGCTCCGTAGCAAGAAACAGACACAGCATCTTTGACCTCTTATCCTCTGACAAGCCATGCCTCATTTCTATCACAGCAACTTGGTTCTCTGATGACTTTGCCCTTGTAGCACATGAAGCCTTCCCCCCTGGCTACTCGCTCAACACCCACAATAGACCCTGCAGAGGTGGCGGAGTGGCAGTCCTCTTTAATCCTCATTTCTCCATCTCACTTGTCGAATCCCAGACATGCACTGCCTCCTGTGAATCCCTTTTAGTAAAACTCTTGCTATCACTGACTTTCTCCCACAGCTTCCTACTCAACTACAGACCCCCTGGAGACGACAGATAGTTCGCCAACAACCTCTGTGATTCAATAGCTACCATTCAAGTAAATCACCCTTCTCTTACACTCCTAGGAGACGTCAATATCTGGTTCGATATCCCCAACAACCCATTACTCATCTGCTGGTTGACAGTCTTGATGCGCTCAACCTCTCCCATCACACCACTGGTCCAACCCACTCAGGTGGGCACACCCTTGATGCAATTTCCAGCTCCCATGACCTGGGTTATATATCCCGTCCCAAACCACTCATCTGGACCGACCACTATGCCATTCCTTTCTTTATCCACATTCCTGACCCTCCTCCTACAGCTCCCCCGGCCCCTCCTGGATCTCAAATGCTAGAACAAAGTCAAAATCCTTCCCGACCTAGCCGAAGCCCTGCTTCTTCGTCCCCCTCCAAAGCTCCACCCCCCACCCCCGATAGACCCTTAACCATCAACTCCTTCGACTCCTGGCTTAAAGACTCACTAATTCCTCTCACCTCCTTGCGCCCCGCTTTCACACGCAATGGACCATCCCCCAAATGGTTCACGCCCCTCCTGAGGAATGCCAAAAAACAAAATAACTTGTTGAACGCAAATGGCGAGCATCTAAAACCGATCTCAGCAGATCCATGTTCGCCCTGCACCACCGTAACTACAAAGCTGAAACACGAAAGGCCAACAAAGCCTATTACAATGAACAAATTCTCAACTGTGGCAACCGCAGCAAAGAACCCTGCATGATCATATCAGAATTTGTCAAACCCACTTGCACCTCTACCCAATCAGCCCCTCAGAATCACAATGCGACTCCCTCTCCCTACACTTCTACAACACTGCACTTGACAGGACCACATTCCTTAACACCAAACCTTCCTCCACCCCCCTGCCATCACCGACCCATCCCTACGTTTGACTCATACAAACCCATCTCCAGAGACGAGTTCCTTGACCTACTATCAGCCAGCAAACCCTCTGAGTCACCCCTCGACCCCTGCCCCGCCTCTGTCCTGAAAGAAATATTCTCGTCTACCTGCGCAGGAGAACATGCAAGAGCTATACTAAATGACTCCTTCAAACCTGGCATCTCCCCTGAGGCCTTCAAAATAGATAGTGCATATCAAGCTACTTCTAAGAAAGGCATCCCTTGACCCGCTTAACCCCAAGAATTACAGACCAATCTCCAACACCAGATTTCTCGCGAAACTCATTGACCGGACAACATACTCCCAGCTCAACTTCTTTGTAGAATCCTACCGTCTCCTTGACCCCGCACAATCAGGCTTCAGACCGCGACATGGAACAGAAACCACTCTGATCTCAATCTGGGATGATCTCAAGGTCACTGCAGACTCTGAAGGCTGCGCAGCACTGATTCTCCTCGATCTCTCTAGCCTTTGAGATGGTTAACCGCTCAATCCTCCTTGACCGCCTTCACTCCCTAGGAATCCGTGGCACTGCCTTCAAATGGATCACCTCCTTTCTCAGCAACAGGAAACAATCAACCCTCTTCTCCCCTTTTGTCTCAACTGCTCACACTGTGACCACTGGAGTACCCCAAGGCGCTTGCCTATCTGCTCTCCTGTTCAACCTCTATATGACCACTCTACCAGGAATCATCCGCTTGCACAACATCTCCTGTTACAACTATGCTGACGATACCCAAATTATCCTAAGAATTCCCAAGTCAGGCACCAACCCCCATCCTGACCTTGAAGCCTTTCTCTGCGATATTGACCTATGGATGACAATAAACCAGCTCATTTTGAAACCTGATAAAATGGAAAATATGGTGTGCGGCAATACTGCCCTTCTATCACACCATCTCCCCTGGCCCCCCTCCCTCGCCTCCTTCCCCCCATCCTATATAGTGAAAAACCTAGGCTGCACTATGAACGCAGACCTAACCCTCTCCCGTCAGATCAACAATGTGTCAAAATGCTGTCACTACCACCTCAAACTTCTCAGATGCATTTTTCCCTACCTCTCCTACCCGAACAGACTTACCGCATTTATGTCTATTGTGATGTCGAGACTGGACTATGCCAACTCCCTATACATAGGAGCTCCGGCATACCAACTCAACAAACTCCAAAGAGCCTAAAACGCAGCCGCAAAACTGGTCCTTGTCCTGGGTCAAAGAGACCACATCCCACCAACTCGCTGAACCCTTCACTGGCTCCCAGTCGGACGAAGGGCCACCTTCAAGACCTTATGCATCACTCACCCAGCAGTGCACAAGACCGGCCCATTGTACCTACAAGAAAAGATAAAACCGTACCTCCCATCTTGCACCCTAAGATCAAGCAATGTCCTCCTTCCAGTGATTCCGCCCTCTAACTCTGAGAGGATCGGAGGATCCACCTTCTCAACCTTGGCCCCCACTCTGTGGAAATCCCTCCCACCACTCATTCGACACACCCAAGACTATATGATGTTCCGCAAAGCTCTAAAAACGTGTCTCCTTCCGCAATGCCGACCATCTGAAGCGATTGAACCTTGCAACCGTTGACTAATGCTCAATGAGATCCCTAGCAATGACGCCACTGAATACGCTTAAGTCACTATTAAGCAATGACACGCTTGAAATCCGGAATAGGGAACACCTTAGTTCATAGCTCCACACAAACACTCACCTCCCATATCACTATGCTTACTCTCTACTCTACAAAAACAAAGAGGTGATGGCTGGAAGGTTTAGAATGAATCCTAACCACTGGCATTGCTCTGGGCAACCCTCCAGACCACTGTTCCTCGCCTGCCAAGCCATTACAGAAGGGGAAAGACCATATGCAAATCAGGCTTGGCCCCACCCCAAAAGGGGCAGTCCAGTCCGAACTGCTAGGTCACATCCCTTCTGCACGAGACCACAAGCATCCCCAAACATGTTTCACCCTTGTTGGGGCTCATCAGTGAGGAGTAGCTTGGGTCTCTAGGTCCAGCAGGCACGGGACCCACGTCTGGGCATACCCGTCCCACTCGGGGTGACAAAGCAAAAACAAAGAGGTGATGGCTGGAAGGTTTAGAATGAATCCTAACCACTGGCATTGCTCTGGGCAACCCTCCAGACCACCGTTCTTCGCCTGCCAAGCCATTACAGAAGGGGAAAGACCATATGCAAATCAGGCTTGGCCCCACCCCAAAAGGGGCAGTCCAGTCTGAACTGCTAGGTCACATCCCTTCTGCACGAGACCACAAGCATCCCCAAACATGTTTCACCCTTGTTGGGGCTCATCAGTGAGGAGTAGCTTGGGTCTCTAGGCCCAGCAGGCACGGGACCCACGTCTGGGCATACCCGTCCCACTCGGGGTGACAAAGCAAAAACAAAGAGGTGATGGCTGGAAGGTTTAGAATGAATCTTAACCACTGGCGTTGCTCTGGGCAACCTTCCAGACCATCGTTCTTCGCCTGCCAAGCCATTACAGAAGGGGAAAGACCATATGCAAATCAGGCTTGGCCCCACCCCAAAAGGGGCAGTCCAGTCCGAACTGCTAGGTCACATCCCTTCTGCACGAGACCACAAGCATCCCCAAACATGTTTCACCCTTGTTGGGGCTCATCAGTGAGGAGTAGCTTGGGTCTCTAGGCCCAGCAGGCACGGGACCCACGTCTGGGCATACCCGTCCCACTCGGGGTGACAAAGCAAAAACAAAGAGGTGATGGCTGGAAGGTTTAGAATGAATCCTAACCACTGACATTGCTCTGGGCAACCCTCCAGACCACCGTTCTTCGCCTGCCAAGCCATTACAGAAGGGGAAAGACCATATGCAAAACAGGCTTGGCCCCACCCCAAAAGGGGCAGTCCAGTCCGAACTGCTAGGTCACATCCCTTCTGCACGAGATCACAAGCATCCCCAAACATGTTTCACCCTTGTTGGGGCTCATCAGTGAGGAGTAGCTTGGGTCTCTAGGTATGTTGAATTCAGAAATTGTGTCAGGAACAGTGTGAGTTAGAGATGTTATACTTTTATCAAAGTGAGAACTGTGATATTGACTACAGAGGTATTAGATACGAATATTATGTACTTGATATAATTTCTAAATGATCCTGAGTAAATAGTGAAATACCTAGAGACGTAGCACATACAGTCTATACAGAATATGAAGTAGTATGTACATACACTACTTGCTTGGACAAACATTAAGTTCATGGGGCACACCGTCACTGAGGTAACCACATAATACTGCATATAATAGGCATGATTAATCATGTATACCAAATGGTAACGTGAACACATCTATGACATGGTTATTGATGTATGCATACAGATATTGCGTTATGACAATGAAATATATATATATATATATATATATATATATATATATATATATATATATATATATATATATGGGATACATTACTCACCGTAATCGTATTTCTGATGCTTGTATCTGCTTAGATTCACATGCTGTGCATAGGCCGACATCTAGTGGAAGCTGCGGAGTATTACAGTTTGTTTTTCGAAACTCGAAAATGGGCGTCGACACAGGGCGTGCCAGTAATACTATCCCTAGTGTGACGTCCACTGTACCCAAGATCCCTCACGCGTCTAGGATCCTCAGATTGTATTTTTTCTGACATGAGGTAGCATGAGGAGTAGCGTGAGTACAGATAATCCAAGCAGATAGACAGAAAGGTAAGACTACAAGCAATCATGCGCCTTCTCTCGGAGGGGAGGAAGGGTGGGTCGCATGTGAATCTAAGCAGATACAAGCATCAGAAATACGATTACGGTGAGTAATGTATCCCTTCTGAGGCTCGTGGAATCTGCTTAGATCACATGTTGTGCATAGATTAGCGAGCAGTACCAGAAGAAGGAGGTGGGATGTGAGAAGGGTCATGAGCAAATAAGTGTCTTAGAACCGCTTGTCCGACTTGTGTATCTGCCTTGGAATGGGTGTCAATGCAGTAATGCTGAGTAAAAGTGTGAATAGAGCTCCAAGTAGCTGCTTTGCAAATGGTGTCAAGGGGTACATTTGCAATGAAAGCCAGAGTGGCCCCAATGCCTCTAGTAGAGTGGGCCCTTGGCGTAAAAGGCAGAGTTTTTTCAGAGAGTGAGTAACACAGCTGGATACAGTTAATAATCCACTTCGAGATGGCACCTTTAGAGACGCGATCCCCTCTCTGCCTGTAGCTACGGAGACAAACAGTTGATCTGTTTTTCTTAGCGGTCTGGTCTGGTATGTACAGTGACACACAGCTCTGTATGGGGGAGCAGTTTCAAAATGCTTTTGAGGCTGCGCTCGGGGAGCACGAGGAACAGTGTCCCCTACCTAATTAGGGCCAACCCAACATCTTCCTCTCTCCACCTGCCCCTTCGACCATGTGGTTGGTGCCCCTTCCCTACCTTCCCTTCCCTCCCTTGTGTCTCCTGTAAAAAAGTCAAACAAAATATAAAACACAAAATATTTTTTTTAAAAAGGTTCTGTTCAGAACCACTTTTCACAGTTCAAAAATAAGAATACCCAAAACATTACGCTATTTTGCAAGGGAAAGTGGTGGCTCTGAAAAGAGCCTTTTTTGTATTTTTTGTTTTATAAAAATATTTTCAAGTTTTAAAATAAACTAAGCAACACCTACTGCAATATTTATAAAAAATGCTTCAAAGCATTTTGGATATTTTCCAAAAAAAGCTGATTGCCAGCATCAGTAAGATGTACTCCATCTCTGTGGAAAATGTTGGCAGTGTCAAATTTAATATTTTCATTATGGAAAGACGTCATTTCAACACCTCCCAAACATGCACACACAGCCTTGTTGACATTGCTCCTTGCTTTCTTTATTTGCGGACCAAATGAAATGGAGCACTTCCACATCTGTCTCTGGGCAATGCGAGAAAACATTAGCCGAGAGTTTGGGAATATTTCCTTAATTTTACCAAATGTCTCCTTCATTGCAAACTGCAATGACATTCCGGTTACATAAACTAAACTGTTCCCTCCACAATGAACAATGATAATGTCCGGATGTTGGAGCGTGACCAAATTGACACAAATTGGGAGCAAGTCCACCCACTTCATACCGTGCACTCATACCATTCCACATGAAAATCTTGAAATTCAAGATTTCCATCCACTCCACACTGCTCTGCATACACCTTCAACCAATGGATCCACAAGTCCCCCAAAATCCATACACTCTGCTTCCTGAAAGACACAGCCATAGCCATCTGCACTTCTCTCAGCAAACAGACCTTTTCATTTCCATGACTGGAATCCTCAAAAGACCTAGATGTGGCACGTGCTGTCCACGGACTACCGTGGTGTCTGTAGATAGATCATCCAATTCAAGGGGGAAGGGAGAGAAATTAAACACAAGGTAAGGTATTTACTTTTTAGTGGTGGCTCTGAAAAGAGCCTTTATTTGGGGCGGGGGACAGATTTATTTAGCTACACCTACTAAATGCACTCTACATGATTTTATAAGAACTTTCTAAGTACAGTCTGAATATCAGCAAGAAAGATTTAATTGCCACAATCTGTTAAAGTGATGCCATCACAAAAAAAGGACTTGCACCATCCTCAAGAATGTTTTCATTTGGGAACAATGATATCCCAACACCGCACAAAAAAAGAAGATATGCCTTTGTTAACAAGAAGCCTTCATGTGACTTGTTGAGGATAGAAGACATTGGGGCAGGCCCATAGCACCCCAGGTGGTATATGGGATAATATCACCTTTGCACATGGAAAGACCTGCATTTGTGCGTTCAGCAATTCCTTCACTGCACTCGGAAAACTTATTGCACTAACGTACCCCAAATACAGTCCTCCTGTCATGATGCCTACCCCCGGGCATCCGGATCAAGCCCATCAGCCCTGGGAGCAGGCATCAAGACATTTACAAAAACCCCAGCAGCCCCAGCTAGGGGCTGCCTGGGTTCAGTCCTGGCGCCGTAGGCACCAGGCTCATAATAAAAATCAGTCCTGGCACCATAGGCGCCAGGCTCATAGACATTACTTACCTCATGCAGACCATGCTGCAAATAAATCCAAGCCAACGTGAGGCCTGGATGGGACTATTTTACTACAGGGACTATTTTTTACTCGGGTGTGGTCCTGGGGAACTTCTTTCCTGGGACTACTTTGGAGGCTATTTAAACCACGCCCGAACAGCAGCACATGCTTTGTGTTATTCTGCATCCAGCAGCGTGACTCTCACCGTGCCTGCAGCCAGCATTCAGTCTTCTGCCACGCCCGCGTGCTTGCAGCCAGCATCCAGTCTTCTGCCACGCCCGCCTCGAATCCGGAGCTCCTAGAATAAAGAGGAAGAAAAGGACAAGGTTAGAAAACAAACTTATTTCAAATTCCTCACCTGATTCCGGATCCATTTCATCTCCCGACCTGGAAAGTACATCAGTCCGGCACGCGTCGCTTCGCCAGCTCCAGCACGGCGCCAAACTCACCAGTTCTCACAGCATCTTTCGATCCGGCACTGTCTCCATCATTTCTTCGCCATACTCCGGCACCTAGGGGCACAAGAATAACAAGGTGAGCCAAGGGAATCAACAAATACCTCTTACCACCATAGACTTACCTGATTTACCACCGGCGGTATTATTCTCCATATCTTCATATGACGCATCTGTAAAGAGGGAGAAAAACAACACGTTAACGCATGCAATAGTTATCGGACAGCGTTGGGTAACACAGACTCTTATCTGAACGTCAGCAGCAGCTACGAGACCTTCTTCTCACGAACTCAGTTGCAACTTAAGGAAGGAAGGGGACAGGAGTGAACATCGGGCACATTGAACTCTTTGAACTTGATACTTACCAATCCCGCCTAGGACTTCAGAGTCAATACTTACCGGAACTCTCCCAACGCCTTCAAACCAGTGAAGTAACTGGTATCTACGCTCCCCTGCAAGACACGCAGGATGGAGAGCTCATCTTTTACAAACATAAGGTGAGGTTACTAAGGGGATATCGGAGGTGATTAGTGGGGGAGAGCGAGAACAGTTGGGAGGCCATCACTAAAACCCAGAGGTGGCTAATACCTGTCTCCACTTGCAGGAAAATACTTCTTCAGGTCCAGCAGACAAGACTAGGCGGGCCAGTCCAGACAGTCATCTCTGCACTACGCATCACGTTGAAGGAGACCGCAGCTGTCCAGGTCCGATCGACACCCCTGTGGGGTCCAGGTGAGCGTAACACCTCCACAATGCACCGCAATGACATCTGGAGTGTTGAAAACAGCCATATTTGTACAGAGTATAACTACACCTTTCAAATTTCACCCAGGCACACCACACCACAAAGCCTCCACTCCCTCCAATCCAAGGTTGGCAGAAATGGCACATATTTCTGTATACCTTTGCAGATTAGTCATAAAACAATCTCCCACCATTCACACACTAAGTCTCTCCATATCTGCAACCACAGCCATCTTCACTACACACAGCAATGAAAAATTCGATTACCCTCTCTTCCTATAAAGCACAAGAAGACCTGATTGGCTAATCCCAACAGTCCCTTTTCCATGCCAGACATCCTGAAAAAAACCTGGATTTGGCACGCCCTGTCCCCAGACTACCGTGGTGTTCGCGGACAACGCAACACAGAACAGTCCTTCTTCCCTTTCCACTTCAATCCTTGCAGCACTTCCTCATTGGCTACGGTTAAACAGTCACACACCCATCCACCAATCACATCCAAGAACTCTACATCTAACACTGTCATCTCCGTTCAACACCTCAGATGTATTGTTCAGAGTACAGATCTCCTATTATTCCCAAGCACCTGCATCAAAAACTACTGTAAACCTCTGCAAGATTTCTACTTCCAGATTTATCCACATCTGCATCTATCAACACAAAATACAGGTATGCATATATTTTTAAAATTACATTTCCAGCTCTTTTACTAATGCATGTCAACAGGGTTCCTACCACTTACCCTGCATTAACCTACTCAATAATCATACTCTCGTTTGTCCCACCTCCTGACATCAAATGGCACTCACTTACAATGCTGTGTAGTTGCAAACCTTTCTTTGAATAAAGATTTTCATAACACTTTCAAAAAACATATTTTCAATTTCAGCAGCACTCTCTGTCTATTTTGTCAAACAAAATAAAACCACAGTTGAAAAATGTCCACTGCATGTTTTTAAGTGCCAGATCCTGTATGAAACTTCAATATATTACTAAGACATGCATGCTTGCCCATATCACCCATTCTAATGTACACATTTTCTTCTTTCATTCTGTCGCTTTTAAAACCACTTCTCCCACTAACAAAGCTGCACTAAAACTCCCACAATGCACACTCAAAACGAAAACTGCATGTATGTTACTAAAGCATGGCATGTACATGGAATGAAAAATGATAAAATCTAATGCGTTTAAAACTATTCATTTCAGCACCATTTCGAGGAAAACAAATACATGCATGTGTACATTTACAACAGTGCTGTGTGTAATTTTTAGTAACTAAATTAAACAAAATGGAAACGATTTCTCCAACATATTGCAATAACACTCAGTGTGTGCAATTTCATTAACTTCCCCACACATGCATACTTGCTACCTAACATTCTCCTTTCTAATCTGTACATGCTTCTTGGCTTCTTGATTTTTCTCTGCATACTGGGACTTGCAGTGCACCATTTCTGAAACAAATAGTGCAACAACTCCCACATGTTCAAAGCTCCAGCCCAGCAGGGCAAACTTATCACGGGACGACCGGCCACATTACCAACGCAGCCGGTGCTCCCATGTCCCCATATCCATACAGTCCTATGCAATTCCACAGAAATAGAGACTAATATTTTCCATAACCTGACTTTCCAGGCCAACAATACCTGTAATGTCCTAGTGACACTGGGAAACTAGCTGCCAAACAATTGTTAGGAATATGGTGGCAGCCCATCTGCAGCAATGGCAGTCTTAAAACCATACTCGTAATCACATCCAGTGTTACTAAGTCTTCTTCCCAACTATTCCTCCTGCATTGCAAAATAATGTCTTCTTGTAGTACAATTACTTTGCCATTACAACACATACCCACTCATTTTCATCTTTCACAATTGCAGTAAAGAACGGCCTCCTGAAAGACAACAACCTATCTCCTAGAAGACAACTACATACAAAGTAAGTGCACTAGTGTAGTAGTATTATTTCTGTTACTCATACAGTACAGTGTAGCCGTATACTAGCCTACAAAATCTTTCCAAACCAACATTTATTTCACTCTTACTCATTGCACCTCAACAGGTACACTCTTTATATTCTCATCTGAACACCAGTATCATAACACCCACTATAATTGTAAAACATTGTAATGTCTTTACTTATTCATGTACACTACACTATCTTACACACTAACCCAAGCCCTTCACACATCTACACACACAGCTACTCTTACAATTTTCCCAACTAGAACTAACAACCCATTGCACAATCACACAGCCCTCTATTTATGTCTGCCCTCATATTCATACACTCATTCACAATGCATGTAAATACATTCCCTATCTTTCAAACCCACACTTTCCTTTTTTCGCCAACAGACAGAACAGACTGCCCACTAAAAAGCAACTACGTAGAAAACACTGAAAAAATAGAGCAGATAAAACAAAAAGCATGCAAAATACTCATCCACCTCTAGAAGAATTTATATCAAATGTTCATACAAAAATGCTAATACGATCAGTCAACAAAACTGAACCAGCTAGCGGTAAAAAAACAAGGGCCCCTCTTCCAAAAAGGAAAAATAAAAACAAATGTATAAAGAAGAATAAAACTACTAATAGTGCAGCACTAAATCTACCAATTTTAATGTAGCCACAGCTAACCTTTCCAAAAAAATAATTTTACAAAAAATGTTCCACCGCAGAGTACTTCAAAATGTTATAAAAACAGAAAATTCACGCTCAACCCTTAAAAATTACAGCAGAAGACTAATCCTGGAAGCTCTCATTGGCAGTGCAATGCTCCTCAAAAGAAAATTGTTTATATTCATTTTAACCAGAATGAAACCATTAACAAAATGAATCAGTAAACTACAAAAGGTACTTCTAAACATACGTAATGTCAAGATAGATATCTTTGCAAACTTCTGTGCAGGTGAATGGATTCACACAAGCAGCACAGAACCATATTTCAATGAAGAGGCATATAAACAAGAGCAGAAAAACCCAATTGCTATTTATAGTAGTGTCTAAGGGTATGAAATGGTAGACAACGCCATTATGGCAGAAGAAACCCTCATTGAAAAAATGTCCCCAACAAACTTACAATCAACTCTTCATTCCACCGAATGAGTCTGTCAGTCTACAAATGGCGGTGCACCTCAATGTGTAACATACGGAAACAATCCTTCAAATCTTTACGCCAATTCCTCAATCACTATGTGAAAATAAATAGACAACATTAGAATAAAAACTTTGCAAACCATGGACTCCTGTCCAGTGCGCAAAAACAGTGGACTGTGAGGACATTCATTAGCCTGCATTTCAGGACCTGCTTGCAAAAGCACCTTCCACCACATCAAAATGTTAGCAGCACACCATTCCACTATACAGAATCTTCTCCAGAGACAGTACTATGCAAACATTTCTGCTTTAGAACTGCAACATTTTAATAACAAATAACATGGCACAGCCAAAGAAATTCTTCAACAAATAGACCACATCCAAAGTAAATATTTTGGAAATGAAGATCACTTAGAGAATTCAGTAACTTTAGAGAAGACTAGCAAAAACCTTACAAATGCCAATCTTCTAATAAACACGCACAAAAAAGAAATAGCAAAGTTTAAAAGCACATCTGCTGAAGTACCAAACCAAGTATGTGTGTGTTGTCGCAGAACTTTTTATAAAAAGAGCACCAAAACTGTAGATATAACTTACAAACTAGAAGACAATCAGGAATCCCAATGGTTCCAATTAGCTCTATATTTTATAACAGAAAACAAATACAAAATAACTAACCCCTCAATACTTTGCACATACTGCAATATAAAGCTTTATAATAACCAAATGCCTTCACAGGCTCTCAATAATAATTTAGAAATATTCCCACTTCCAAAACCTCTCCAACAGCTTAATTTGATTGAGAGCTTTATGATCCAAAGAGTACACCCATTTCAAGCTATAATACGCCTTCAACCCAAAACAGCCAAATTGCCTCCTTCTGGGAGTGCAAAGGAGCAGGAGCTCCTCGGACCAGCGTTTGCCCCTGCAGGAGCAGCGGGCACCCACCAGTAAGCTTTCCTGTGTAATGCCATAATTAAGGCAAGCGCTAGTTTGCAGCGCCTTCTCCGCGATGCGTTTATTTTGATCGCGGCATCCGCTTCTGTTTATTTTTCGAATTCCTCATATTTAAACGAAGCAGCGCCAAAGTGCTTCCTAACAGCACCAAATCGTGGCAATTTGTGCCCCCGCATTGGAATCGCCATTGGAGTACACGAGGTACTCGAAATTCAAAAATGGCCGACTCCTTTCCCAACACCAGATCAGCCTGCCCAGGACACCTCTCCAGGCTACACTGATAGGCTGTCCTGCCTATTTCTTCCCCCATTGGCTGCCGGCAGGCAGAGCCGGCCCACAACATCCAAGGCCCACTGCTACAAGGCCAGCACCTGTTTGGTTCCTGTTTGTGTCTGCCATCTGCCAGTCCCTAACTGCCACACACAAGGTAATCGAAATACCTGGAACCATAACTCTGCCATATATAGTGACATATGCTTCTCGCCCTGTAGAAAAATCGAATTTAGGTGACCCTATGCCTATGCACTCTGCCAGTGACCTATGCTTTTGTGCCTTGATTGCTAAAAGACCTATGCTTTTGTGCCTTGATTGCTAAATCGAATTTAGGTGACCCTATGCCTATGCACTCTGCCAGTGACCTATGCTATTGTGCCTTGATTGCTAAAAGACCTATGCTTTTGTGCCTTGATTGCTAAATCGAATTTAGGTGACCCTATGCCTATGCACTCTGCCAGTGACCTATGCTATTGTGCCTTGATTGCTAAAAGACCTATGCTTTTGTGCCTTGATTGCTAAATCGAATTTAGGTGACCCTATGCCTATGCACTCTGCCAGTGACCTATGCTATTGTGCCTTGATTGCTAAAATCGTAACCCACTGCCTATGCACCCTGCTAGTGACTACAACTTCACTGTACTAGCCCTTCTTGCCCTACATCACAATGTATCTCCATGCGCTTTATACAGTGTTACTGAGATCAATATTGTACTTTTTGAACAGCCAATGCCCAACCATGCTACCTAATCTACCAGCACTTGAGCCCGTATATAACCCATATACACTAACTGAAATGACCTCCATACCTTGCCCTGTTCTCATGAGGAACCTTAGATTACGGGCCAGGCTCCCAAGGCTCTATGACCCTCTACCTAAACCAGCCTACAACAAGGTGACCAGGAATCCTTCCCTACACCCTCTTCAATTGAACAGCAGACTCCACCGTGAGCCCATCTGTGACCAGAAAAATACTCATGAATCCGTGCCACCACCCTCAAACCTAGTAGATCTTAGGACCAAGGGTGCTCTAATAAACGCCCGCTCTATGGTAGCCCATGCATCAGACATTGCCGACCTGCTACACAATGAAGACCTGGACTTCTTAGCGGTCACCGAATCTTGGCTTCACCCCACGGCAGGCCCTGCAATTATGCTAGCGGTACCAGATGACTACACGCTATTAAGACTTGATCGTACCACCTCTAGAGGCGGAGGTCTTGCCATCATAGCCAAAACCAAATTCCATATCACAATTGAATCATCCACTAATGTGAGCTCTTGTGAATCTCTAACCACCAAGGTAACTTTATCTAATACTCAATCCATCTCCATCCACCTTATCTACCGACCACCAGGCCCTCTAGGGTCATTTGAAGAAGACCTCACAGACATCTTATCAAATAATCTTAAAAATTCCTCACAACGCCTCTTACTAGGAGACTTTAACCTCGGATTTAGCAACCCCGCAGACACAAATGCAAGTACTATTAATAACACCCTAGAGGAACTGGGCTTCACCCAGAAGATCACCGAGCCCACCCATATCAAAGGGAGAACTTTGGACTGGCTAGCGGTGCACAACTGCCCAGTCCTAGTCTCCGCCATACTCCCACAGCCCTGGACAGATCATCACTTGATCTCAATCATCTTAGAGGCAACCCCAGCACAAGCTAACAGCATAGCTCCAGCTGTCCAATCCTGAAATAAAAAAAACATCACCCCCGAAAACCTGATCCCGCTTATCACATCCCGCTTATCACACCAACCTTGAATGCCATCACGGATCGTACAGATCCATTCACGATGGTGGACATATATAACAAAATCATGCTTTCATCCCTTGAAACACATCAACTCCTGGTTTTCACTTCACCTCAAAGCCCTCAGACAGGAAAAGCGACGCCATGAAAAAATCTGGCGAGCTTACCCTTCAGAAAACAACAAAAGAAACTTGAGCAGTCTAGCTTCCCAATATAAGAAAGAAATTATACTGGCCAAACAAACGTCCTACAGTACACGCATCGCTCAAGCTAAATCTAGCACTAGAGAGCTTTTCACAATACTTAAAGAGGTTGAATCCCCGATTCAAGTGCCTGACTCATGTATCAAAGATAAAAACTGGTGCACGGGCATACAAAATGCCCTAGCGTACAAAATCTCTTCCCTTAAGACTAAGATAAGCATTAAAAAAGAATCTCTGCTCGCCTCTACTAAACTAAGTACCGGCATCCCAATAAGGTTCACCTGACCCAATCAGCTCCCCCAGCGCACAACCCCCACTTTAATTTCCATAAAGTATCTACCAAAGAGGTAGAAAATACCATTCTTACCCTCAAACCTTCAAATTGCCACGGAGACGCATGCCCCGCTCAACTGATAAAGGATGCAGCCCGTGATCTCGCACCATTTATTACCAAACTAATAAATGCGTCTTTCACATCAGGCTCCCTACCCAATAACTTAAAACAGTCCTGGGTCCACTTTCTGCTTAAAAAAACGAATTTAGACCCATCCACTCCAACTAACTACCGCCCCATCACCACAGTACTGTTCCTTCTTAAAATCCTCGACAAAATAGCTTACCAACAGATCCAACATTACCTTGAGCACTTCCACCTCCTAGGCGCCCGACAATCTGGTTTCAGGCCAAAGCATGGAACCGAAACTGCACTTATAGATCTCAAAGCACAAATAGACGAGCTGAGAGACCAGGGTAAGACAGCACTATTGCTACTCCTTGATCTCTCTGCGGCCTTCGATCTGGTTGACCATGAGATCTTGTGTAACCACCTACAAAAAGCTGCCCACTTCTCTCAAGAAGCAACCAATTGGATCCAATCCTTCCTTAACAACCGCACGATGAGAGTCTTCTCATTGTCAGCAGCAGCCGACCCTACACCCATCACTTGCGGCGTGCCTCAAGGATCTTGCGTCTCCCCTACACTTTATAACATCTTCACAAAGCCTCTCTTTGATGATCTAGACGATCTGGGTATCACCTACACTAATTACGCCGATGATACCCAGATCCTCATCCCGTTGTCGGGGGACTATGACAAGGATTTGGCCTTCATTAATAAAGTGTACCTCATCATCCAGGCATGGATGGCCACACACGGTCTATGCCTGAATGATGACAAGACGGAACTCCTTATTCTTGGCTCAACACACTACCTCAACAAGCTGGGCCACAAATACTCATCATTCATAATTGACGATAACAAGATCAAGGTAGCTAAGGAGGTTAAAACCCTCGGCTTCTATCTAGATTCCTCCCTCACCTTCAACAAACAAGTGAACGCTATGGCCTCCGCCACTGCGTACACTTGCAAACTCATTAGGGCAGCCAAACCCTTCCTCTCCCCCACCAACTGTACCACCTTGGCCAGGGCACTGATCCTGTCCAAGTTGGACTATTGCAACGCTCTATATGTAGGATGTAACAAATATATCTCAAACAAAATCCAAATCCTCCAAAATAATGCCCTTAGAGCGGCCCTCAGTATCCCAAAGAAAGCCCACATCTCTGGCTCCAGAAGATCTGTCAACTGGCTATCCACCAAGGACAAGATATTCCTTAAATCGGTGTCTCTGATTCATAAATGCCTCCACCAAGCAGCCCCTCAATACCTCATCTCCAGATTTACTAGACCCACCTTCTCTCGCCCCGTGAGAACGGCCAATACCAACCTTCTTCTGGTGCCCAGGTTCAAACGAACTATGTCTGGAGGCAACAGCTTTCCAGTTAAAGCAGCGCAATTTTGGAACTCCCTTCCTCCTACCTGCAGGGAGGACCTACCCTACCACCAGTTCAGAGCCAGAACTATCCACTGGCTTAAAACACTCGACTCATAACGACCTTCCGATGCCTGGATGCGCCACTACCACCTGGCTTCTTACCTCAGTGTATGTAAATATGTATATAGTATTGCTTAAAGTGTATATGTTCCTCCCCTCATATTCGGCGTGAAACGTCCTGCACTGTAACCGCAGCGGGACCTCACCCTATTGTATGTAACTAAGTTTTTGCAACCCTCTTGCTGCCTTTGCGCCTGGTTACCCCTGGGTTTGGTGCGCATTATAAATAAATAAATACAAATACAAATACAATACTAAAATGCATTTTTGGCAAAGTAGTTTATTTGCCATTAGATCTTAAAGAAAATGTAGAAACTCCAGGAGTGCAATGGCCAATAGATCAATCTTTGATTATCCTAGTCAATGGTGTACCAACGAAAGACAAAAATAATTTGGCAACAACTAGTAGACTTAAAGAAAGTTAGAAAAGCCGTACAATAATTTAAAGAGAACTATGAGTGCTACAAAAATGTAAACATTTAACAAAACTTAGGGAAACCACCAAAATAATTCAGGATTCCTCACCAACTGGCCAATTTGAACTTGTAGATCCTATTACGGCATCCAATATTTTCAGACCAGCATACAATTCACCCACTACACTCCAAAGACACCATAGACGATGCACTAGAAACATATCGGAGGAGACATGTCAGGGAAAATGCCACCAAAGTAAACCACTAAGGAATGAGAAATTGACTATAGCACTGCCTTCTGGAACTTGGAATTGGTGTTCCTATAGCACATTGAGAAAAAAAACTCAAACAGAAATGCTGCAGAGAGCATTGAGAAAGTTATGTTAAAGAAAAATGCTGATTGCTGGATCTTGGAATAAGGGATCCTAGAATATATCAAGAATGTGAAGTTAAAGAGAAACATTGCATACCATAGCCTGTGAGTCAGAGCTCTTAACGTGTAGCGAGAAAGTGAACCTAAAAGAATATTTGCATGCTAGAACTAGAATGTGTAGACTACATTGATAAAGTTATTTTATGTTTGGACCTTATTGAGAAAGAGACCCTAAAATGAAGTAATTTGTAGTCAAGAGTACTGACGGCAAAATGAGAAAGTGAAGAAAAAGATAACTATTGCTTGCTGGAATTTGGAGTTCAAATTCACAAAATAAATTGAGAAAGTGACTACATGTTGGAACAGCTAGAGAAAGTACACTTACTGAGAAATACTACATTCTGGAAATGGAAGTCACAGTTTCCAGAGTCTAACGATTGGACATTGAAATTGGAAGACCAGAACAGCCAGTTGTGAAAGAGAAGGTGGAGAAGAATAGTTGTGACATCTCAAGCCTAAACACTCATGCCCTAGACCACCATTTATGGCAAAACATTTACAAAAATAAAAATAGAAACCATATACATTGGTTTACAACATAATTTTTGTTTCAGCTGTCATAAAATCGCACTAAAACGTCAAACACCACTTTATCCATGGCCCAAAACAATAAACTTCTCTCAACATAAATAAATCAAATAAGTGGGTTGCAATGAACACAAATCACAATTCTTTACTTTCTACAAATTTCACTTCAAGAAATAATTAAACTGATCAATGAACAAAAAAACAATTACGTGTGCAATGCTGTGCAATTTCGAGTTTCCTGCATGCTTAAAAGGCTAGCAGTTCAGTTTTACAAATTTGTGCAAATGCATATGGAAATTATTATTTCACCCACACTTTCCCTTTAAAATAAACATAGGACGATTTAGCAGTTTGTTTTTCAGACCCCCTCTACTTTGGTCTGTGTTGGGGAAGTCAGACAGAAAAATTAGGATTGAAGAATTTGGGGTTTCAGCCCCCCTCCACTTAAAGGCCTGTGCTGCGGAAGCTGGATAGCAAAAATTGGGATGATATGAGAATTTTGGATTTCAGACCCACCGCCACTTAAAGGCCTGTGTGGGGGAAGCTGATCAGAAATATTGCCCAATTAAAGTACAATCTATAGTTATCAGTGCACACCGGGAATGAGTGTCAGGAAAAGGATTGGGAGGGACAGGCGGTGGTAGAAATGCAGCACGGCTGGCCACAAACTACATTTCCCCATGTCACACAGGCATGGCCAGCATAAAACTGCTGTTCCACCCGTGTTGTTCCACCCATGCCAGGTGCTATTTATTGAAGATGATTGTCGGCACGGGCGGACACGGTGTGAGGAGCATTACACCGTAGTACACAGTGGTAGGAAACTGGAAAGCAGACCAAAGGACCTGGGCTATGCGGTGGTGACGGTGTGAAGCCCGGTGTGTACAGCGCCTTCTACAGCATCCGGGTGTTCTCACAGGGCACCAGGACTTCAGTTAAGTGCACGCCATTGTCGACCATGTCTGTTTTCTAATGTGGTTCCGTGTTGGGAGTATATATAAATTCTGCAACTGAAAACCAACTTGTAAGCTATGCTATTTGCACATACTAGTGGAAGGACAGTATTGTTGGAGCTCTGTACTGTCGGAGCTGTCATGGAGAGTTTAGTTTGGTTCTTGGTGCAAGCCTGTGAGGATAACACGCTGATTAGCCAGTGTAGTTGCGCTGGGTAACATTTCTTTTCTGTTGTACTTCATGGTTTTAGTGCTATGTGTCTTCATGTACATTTTGCCTAACAGGCAATGAGTTTTGTCAACCATAAGAGGAGGTCCCTGATGTTTGTTTCATGTACATCTTACCTAACAGGCCATGAGTCTTCTCAATCATTAGGGGAGACCCCCTGTTGTTTGTTCCATATGTTACCATGTTTATACTGTGAGGGTGTGTCATGTTGTATGTCATTAATGTTTTGGGTCCAAGGAGGACAGGGGAAAGCATGTTAGCAGTAATGTAGAGAGGTAGTAGGCATGATCAGGCAGGTTAGGTCATTTCTAGGAGCGGGCAGGTTACTAGGTGTACGTTCAAGTGTAGCAAGGTGTGTTTTTCACAAATTCCCCTCTACCCATCCAACTTTGTTACCCTAATCCTCTTTCTGGTTTTCCTACTTCCCCCTTCCTATGCACAACCACTCCCTAATCCCTCCTTCCCCCATTGGCTGCCACGTTGTCCCCTGTCACTGCTAACATCAGGAACCCATGCCAACCACGGTGGGAGGGTACAGCTAATTCAGCTTCTGTGGTTAGGGAGTGGATGCCGACACCCTTCCCTTCAAGTTTTGACAATGATTTTTGTTATTTCGAATTTTAACAAAAATCCCCCTATGGTGTTCTGCCAAGGGGAATTAATTGAATCACTATTGTTTAGTTAAATAGGCTAAGGATCTACACAATTTTGCCGCCTCTGCCCCCCTGGCCCACTATAAAGGGAAAGGATTTAAGGCCAGCAGATCTCCCTGCGTTTTTGGTTGCAAAGGGTTCAATTCTACTTACATAGAAAACCCCTGTCTAATGATCAGGAAAGCCAGCTGCATGTCAGGACCCTCTGGAAGGACAGGGCAGGGGTCTGGTCCCTCTACTCTCAAGGATGGCCCCCAGCTCTTCACCATAGAGTCCAGTCAGCTGTGTCAGGCCTCCCTAGCAATAGGCAGCTCCACCCAGATGCAATCTCCTGTGATTCCTTGCGGCTGACAGATGGTAAATTTCAGTAGCCCTCCCGCTTCCTCATAGTGCATCCACCAAATATAGCAGCAATGACACCATCAAGTTTACAATCTTGGGGCGTACCCGGCAAGAGTTATCGCAAATGGGATTGGACAGTTAGCCTTCTCTCTCCTCCCAACTCCATACCCTCTCTAAGGATTGATTTAGGAGTCTGGAGCAGACACATGGCAGTTTGTATTTGCAATCCCCATTTGTTCTCATGTCAAATGTTTGGCAAAAACTAGTTGTGTGTCAAAAACCTTGTGATGTACTAGTAACTGCCATAATATATGTATTTTTCCGATTCAGCTAATCAGGGGGAATTTAATAAAACAACAGCCGGGTCCACATCATCTTGCACGGCCGTTTGGCAATTTTCTGCCATTTTTTACAATAAAGTATAATAGTGAGGAACATATAATTTATTACCCATATTCCTAATTGTACCCTCCACCAGTTCGCCAACTCTTTATTTCGGGACATTTTCAGATCAGTCAGAAACCCCCTTTTTTTAAACTTGATTTTATTAGCATTTATAACGAGAAACAGACATTTTCAACATCGCAAGAAACTTGTGTAATCCACATTCACAAAAATAAAAAATAGTCTAGATCTCCCACTCCCCCTCCCCCTATTCCACCACCTCCTCCCCTTGTCCGAATCAGCTGTTTTTCAATGGTGTGAATTCCCTTTGTTGTTGTCTCAGGTCCGATGGTCTCATATTGTCTGTAAATGTCCCGTGTCCGCTCCTCTCCGAGGCCCTCCCTCGATGTCCCCACTCCACTTCCGCCTTCCACTCCAAACGGACCTTGGATTGATCTAATGGCTATCCTCCTTCAGCCCGCATTTAAGCAGTAGGGCAGACCACTCCAAATGGAATCCCCGCCAATTTATCATTAACCGCCGCCGTGAGTTTTTCCCATGACCATCATGCTTTGCTCTTTCCCTTCCCAAACCACCTTTGTGGGGAGCGTCTCATTTTTCCAACATTGGGCGATGGCCAGTCTCCCCGCCCCCAACATGGCTTCCCACATCTTCGGGAGTCTGTGTTCTTCCCTATCTCTTTGCGGAAGCCCTAGCAGCAACTGAAACGGATCTAGGTCCAGCCCCAGCCCAGTCACCTCTTCCATCCAGCTCAGCACATCTTTCCAGAACATTTGTACCTTGGGGCATCTCCACCAAATGTGGGCCAGGGTCCCACGGCTCCCTCATCCCCTTGGGCACATCAGTGATGTTCCCGGAAACATCTTTGTCAGTCTCACCGGATCCCTGTTCCATCCCATTAGCAGTTTGAAGTTTTGTTCTATTGTAGAGTTGAACAATGCTCCCTGAAGGACCACCTTATATATGCAAGCCCATTCCTCCTCTGAGATCTCTGCACCTACTAACTCGACCCAGTATCTCCTGGACGGTTTGCCTCCCCTCTAGGCAGGTCTTGTTCATTGCCTTACATAGTTTGGACAATATACCCTTCCTTGTCCCGGATTGGTCCAGGACTTTTTCTACGGGTGTTAGATCCCTAGCCACCTGCCCCCACACACTTTGGATCCTTCAGGATGCCCTTAATGCAAAGAAATTCAAATATAGAGATTGAGTCCCCTCCCAGTATATCCCGCACCCTGTCCCAATCATGGAAATGCCCATCTTCAAAGAATTGTCCCATCCTCTCAAGCCCCGTGACTGACTACCTGTGTGAATTTGTAAATCCCTTGCGCCCCAGATCAAATGGCAGCCCCCATATTGACGACATAGGTAAGGGCCATGAGGTATAGCGCCATGAATCCCCAGAATCCCACAAAACCGACCAGAACACTCCTAGTGTGGGGTGGGACCGCAAGCGTTCTGGTACCGATCTGGCCTGGGACCAGAAAAAGTCCCTGACCTTCAGAGGGTGTGCTATAAGGTCTACCAGGTAGGTCCAATATGTCCTCAGATCTTCCCTCATAAGCTCCAGCATCCCCGATTTGTGCCGCCTTATAATATAGACGAATATCCGGGAACCCAAATCCCCCTTATCCCTTGGGAGGGTAAGGGTTGTCATCTTCACCCTTGGGGTCTTGTAACTTCTAAGAAAAACTTTTCCCGGAGCTGGCTCGGGATGGATGCAAACAGGTATAGCAGTCTGGGGAGGACATTCATTTTTATGGAGGTCATCCTTCCATACCAGGTCAGTATAAAAGGGAGCCACCTCTTCAGATCAGACATGAGTTGTGCATGGAAGGGGTTATAGTTGGCCGCCACCATCTCTCCTAAATTCCTTGTCACCATTACGCCCAGGTATCGTATCACTCTCTGGTTAACCTTCATGCCCTGGTAGCTTTCTGCGTCTAGCAGGGGCCTCTGTGTCAACAGCGGTAGGATTGTGGACTTGCCCACATTAATTTTGAGGCCCGAAAGGCTGCCATGCGCCTCTATTTGAGCCATGAGTGCTGGGAGGGAGACTGTTACATTAGTCAGGTAGGCTAGTATGTCATCAGCAAACAGTGACATTTTGCATTCAAGCTCACCCCCCCACTATACCCTTAATCCGTTCATTGAATCTAATTGCAATCACCAGCGTTTCCATTTTGAGGGCATACAGGAGCGGGGAGAGAGTACATCCCTGTCTGGTCAATCCTGTGGGTTCGAAAGCCTCCGTAAGTCCCCCGTTTAGCTGTACCTCTGCCCTGGGCCAATTGTATAGTGCGGACACCCTCTTCAGAAAGTTTGCTCCCAGCCCCATCCTCCCCAGCACCTTCATCATGAAAGGCCCCTCAACCCTATCAAAGGCCTTTTCCGAGTCCAGTGTCACCAGACATGCATCCAGCACTTCCACTTGCGCCCAATGGATCAGGTTGATAGTCTTTCTAATATTGTCTGACCCCTGCCTTCCCCTAATAAATCCTACCTGGTCCCCATGCACAAGGAGTGGCATACCACCCTCCAGTTTCGTTCATAGAACTTTTGCCAGTATTTTCACGTCACTATTAAGGCAGGAAATAGGCCTGTAGGAGGAGCATCTAGTAGGGTCCTTCCCTTCCTTCGGGATCGCAACTATAATTGCTGCCATCATCGTATGGGGAAGGGATTCACCCTCCAAGCACGCAGTGAATACCTTCACTAAGTGCAGGGCTAACAAGGATTTTAATAATTTGTAGAATTTTACTGTAAACCCATCCTCTCCGGGGCTGTCCCTAACTTCATTCCTGCGATGGCCAGCATGAATTCTTCTATGGTTATATGATTCTCTAAAGTTTCCACTATATCTTCGGGAAGTCACATAGCCTATCTAAAAATGTGTCAATCTGGGACTCATCGCCTGCTTATTCCAATGAGTAGAGAGTCCTATAGAACTCTACAAATTCATTCCCTATACCCTGGGCGTCGCATAGGCACCTGTTATCCTCTGTCCTGCTCGCCCCGATGTTCCTCCTCTTTTTCTCCTCCCTCAACCTCCATGCCAAGATTGTATCCGCTCGGTCCCCTCTCTCATGATATTTCTGTTTCAGGAACAGGAGTTTCTTTTCCGTATCCTGAGTTAGTTCAGCTTTCAATTGTTTCCTGTACCATCGGAGCTCTATCGCTTTGGTGGGCGAGATATATTGCCCGTGTATTCCCACCAGTTGTATCTTCATTTTCCTATGTAGCTTCCCCTCGTTCTCCTCCCTCTCTCTTTTTATCTTGGAGTCTATTCTCATAAGGGTCCCCCTTATGGTTGCCTTGAAGCCATCCCAAAGCGATTGGATCCCCCTCTCCCCTGTATCATTGAGGAGGAAATACTCTTTTATTTCCCTAAGCAGCTCCTGTTGTACCTCTTTATCCTTTAGCAGAAAGTCCTTACATTTCCAGTTTCCCCGCTGGCCTTTCCACCCTCCCCTGTCAACCCGGATTGTTACCATGTTGTGGGCCAACCACGGAATCGGCACTACTCAGGATTCTAGGATCTGAGGTTTGAGGGTCCATCTACCAAGATCAAATCGATGCAGGAGAAGGAGTCATGGACCGCAGAGTAGCAAGTAAATGGCATGTCACCTACTGGGACTGGGGGGTAATGCCCCGTTTACCCCTTTACACTGCTCCGAATCACCTTGGTTAAGCCTCCTCATTTACTCCTCACCCATCCTCTTACGATCTATCAGTGGGTCCAATACCATATTAAAATCCCCACCCACCATCAGAAGGTCTTCCACAAATGGAATGAGTGTATTTCTCACCCTCTCCCAAAATTCACATTGTTACACATTCGGTGCATATATTGAGCCGATCGTTAGCCTAACCCCCTACGAGTGGGCTTTTGCAAACACATACCTCCCATTGGGGTCCGTTGGTACTGCTTCTATTGTAAAGCTCATCCGGGCAGAGACCAAGACCGCCACCCCATGTCTCTTTTTTACATCGGACGCCACAATCACTTCCCCCACCTCCCGGGATTGCAGCCTGGGCCCCCCCCTTCTTCCAATGTGTTTCTTGTAGGCACAGCCAGTCGAGATTGGACCTCTTAAACTTCTGTAGCACCATAGATCTTTTGGAAGGTGAGTTCAGGCATCAGACGTTTAGGGAGCTATCCTCAATTCACCCTGGCCAGACATCTCCTTGTACCCGAAGGAACACTCTACTACCTCCTCCTCTGAGACCATTCCAAGCCTGGGACCCTCTTAACCATATCCCTACATCACAACATTGATTTAGAACTTTCACACCCTGAACATGGCTCATCCTCCCCCCTTCCTTCCTTCCACCCTCCCTCCTCCCCTCGGCATCCAACCCCGCCCAGAGTCATTTCCTTTGACGATAGTGAATAATCAGTGGTCCTCCCCCTTCGTGGACCGGCTAAACCAAACATACTAATTTGAGCCCCCATCCGTTCCCTCTCGCAACAACTTGCAATTCACCAATAAGATAGCCCCCCGTCACCTTAAACATTTCAACTCAGTGCTATAGTCACCGGCACATCTCACAGTTCAGGAGGGGCCCACCATGGGTGACCCAAGCTTCCTGAATTTCCTGGAGCCTAGGACTTTACGTCTGTTTGGACCCTTAATGCACCACTGTCTGTCCTCCTGGCCCTTTCCTTCATCGTCCATTTTTTGCTAGCCACCTCCCAGTAGCTCCTCCATGGCCCACCTGATATCCTCCTCGGTCACCAGTTTGTAGCTGTATCCCTCAATTTCCAAAGATATAGAGAAGGGCAACAGTACCTCACGCCCTTCTCGCTGAGCCTTTTCATGAGGGGGCGCACATTCGCCTCTTTGCCAGTGTTTGTCATGATTCCTGCCCCTCCAAGATGTCAGGCTGGAGCCAGGCCACGATCACCTACATGGCCGTCAAGGGCCTCTCCATCCAGACTTGGCGCTTGTGGCGCCAGACTCACTCACGCCCATAGGATAACATTGGGGATTGGACTTGTAGTGCATTGATGGGGACAAGATGGATGCCCCCACATATTTCGGTTCCCAGAACTGCATGAGCAGTCTAGTCTTTTGGGTGTGGTTCAGCCCAAAGACACCTGGGATATCCAGAGACTATTTAAGCCACACCCAGGCTGAGAAACATGCTTTGCGTTTTCTGCACCTGCAGCGTGACACTCACCGTGTTCGGATCGGTCTCCAGTAGGCCTGCATCTTTCTTCTGCGCTCAGCTCCTGCAAGAACAAGAACACTGTTAGGAACAGCCTTACCTTGCAGCGCTTCTGCCCATCATTCATCGCTCCTTCTGTTCTGCGGGCATCTTCGGCGGTGTCATTCCCATCCCGGCATGCCGCTTCCTAAGGAAAAGGGAAAAGAAAAGAAAAAAGGCATTAGTAAGCATTCTGCAAATCTTAGCGTATTTTTAAATATTGGACGAGCTTCAAACGCTTACCTGAATCCCAGCCGCTCAGGGGGAACTCTGTCTCCGGATCTTCTCATCCATCTGCAAGAGGGAAAAGACACTCCAGGTTAGCGTGGAAACATCTAGAAGCGCCGCATACCGCGCTTACCCACCGCATTTGTTCTTCATAACTGGCATCCCCGCTGAAAACGTCGCGGCACCTAAAAGACACAGAAAAATAACTCAGTTCAATGCAAATACGAAAGGGGTGCATCGCGCATCGCGCTCTCACTCACCTTCAGCGCTACTCATCTCAGCAGCACGCCACCATCCACGGATGCCGGCCATCATCTGAGGAAGGAAAGGAACGAAGTTAGAGAACTGTTCAAAAGACTCATTATACTTACCTGTCGGACTCTTGCCAGTGAAGTAACTAGGCAGCAACGAGCCCGCATCAATCAACGCGCCTCTGCGCTGAAAGCAGGACGGAGAGCACACTATCCAAGAAAACAAGGTGAGCTGTGGATAAAAGGGAAGGGTTGGACCCCGGGGAAGAAGGGGTTCAAGCACACAGAGACAATAGGGAGTTAAACTCTACCAATCCTGTGTTTCAGGCCCAGTCTCCAATCGAACAGCCTCCAGGGAAGGGTTTGAGATCGTAAGAGGTCAGAACAGGCTGAGTGACGCCCCCGTGGATACCAGGTGAGCGTTACAAAACGCAAAGCCTCATATCAAAATCCACCTGGGCATCATGGAAACGTCAGAAACTGACCAGTTAGCCCACATGTTGGGGCAGCTACGTTCCGAAGTACATGCAGCCAGGCAGGAGACCAACACCCTGAGGAGAGAGCTGATAGTAGCCAAAGAACGCACTGATGATTTAAGCCGGCAACTTCTCCAGTCACAAGAAGGGCATGCACCATTGCCGGGAAGCGTGCCCTCGATGCCAGCGCCACCAGCCAATCCCGTTCAGATAACCCTTCCTGGGGCAGTTCCCTTGGCCCCGCCCGAACGATTTGCGGGGGATCCCAAGAGGTTTGCAACGTTCATGAACCAGTGCCGCCTGCACTTCCTTTGTAGGCCAGGGGCCTTTCCGAATGATCAATCACGGGTCGCTTTTGTGCTATCCTACCTGAGTGGTAGTGCCGCGGACTGGTCTGTACCCTTTGTGGCCCAAGACGATCCTTTGCTACATGACTTCAGGGGCTTTCAGCAGGAGATGGAAAAGCTGTTCGCCGTCGTACTCATGGGCAGGCATTAGACAACGAACTTCTGTCCCTACGCCAAGGGAATCAAGACCTATTAACATACATAGCCACGTTCAATAGACTCGTAGTTGAAGCAGAATGGCCAGTGGAGAAGAGAACCACGTTATTTCATCAGTGGTTGCGGGGGGAGCTCAAGGATGTTCTCGAACAAGTAGTGACCCCCCCCGAAAGACTGCTTGACCTTGTTGTTCTACTGGATCATAGGTTGCAGGACCGAACAGCAGATCAACCCAGACCGAACCCTCGCCCTATGTATGTGCGTTCAAAGGACAATACTGCCTGAACAACGGAAGGTTCAGGAGAACCAATACAAATCGGGGGGGTCAGATCCCACGTGACTAAAGCGGAAAGGGATAAAAGGAGACAGCAGCAGTTATGTCTGTACTGTGGAAGGTCAGGTCATTTCCGTAAAGAGTGCCCTGTGAAGCCACCGAGGAGGACGGTAGGGGCCACGGACAAGGAAGATACCATCAAGGAATCGGAAAACTCCCCAGCCCGGCAAGTGTAGGGGTCCACTTGTCGAGCGAAGAAAGTGAACTACAGACCTCCCATTTTGCACTATCTGTGGTTTTGATCAATCACCAACAACCATCTCAGATGCACGCTGTAAGAGCATACATAGACAGTGGAGCCGTTGGGAATTACATCAACCAGGATCTTGCGGCAAAGATGGGGCTTCCGTTACGCCCTAAATCAACCACCGACACTGTTACCACTGTCGACGGCACGGAAATGGCTTCTGGTCCAGTATCCCAATGCACTGCAGCTTTAACCCTTCTGTGTCAGGATGGACACCAAGAATCTATTGTTTTCGACGTCATTAAGGCACCACAGTTCCGGTTGATTTTGGGAATGCCATGGTTGGTAGCTCACAATCCTCGAATTGATTGGCGAGCAAAAGAATTGGCCTTTCCCGAGACTTGCGCCCACACATGTTATCGCCAAGAGAAACAACCAATAGACACCAGAACCTCCACGCTTGAGACTGTGGCAATCGGCACTCTACCAAGTGAATACCAGGACTTTCAAGGTGTCTTTCAGAAAGAACAGGCTAATATCCTGCCACCGCATAGACCATATCATTGCCAAATCGACCTGATACCCGGCGCACAAATCCCTTGTGGGCGAATTTACGCACTCACGGAACCAGAAAACCAGCACCAGAAGGCCTATCTTGACCAATACCTGGATCAACGGGTTCATCCGTCCCTCGAAGTCTCCAGCAGCCAGTCCTCTATTCTTCGTACCAAAAAAGGAGGGGGACTTGAGAACGTGCATCGACTATCGCGCACTGAACCAGATTACCGTAAAAAATCACTACCCCCTGCCACTGATCCCTGAATTGCTTGATCAAGTCAAAGATGCCCAAATCTACACAACACTAGACCTGAGGGGGGCATATCGCGTAAAACAGGGGGACGAATGGAAAACCGCTTTTCGCACCAAATACGGCTTGTACGAATATCAAGTAATGCCCTTTGGCCTTTGCAACGCGCCTGCTGCATTTCAATACTTCATGAACGATGTCCTACGGGAATTGATTGATGTCTGTGTTCTAGTGTACATCGACGATATCCTAGTATATTCTGCATCAAAGCAGGACCACGTTAAACACGTCCGATCCGTATTGGAGGAACTCCGTCAACACCAGCTCTATGCCAAGCTCGAAAAGTGCTCATTCCACGTCTCTGAGGTGGAATTCCTGGGCTTTATTCTCAGCCCGAATGGAATCCGAATGGATGTACGCAAGGTAGATGCTATCCTGAACTGGCCATCCCCAAATTCATTCAAGGGGGTTCAAAGTATGCTCGGTTTTTGCAAACTGCTACCGCCGGTTCATCCCAGGATTTTCGCAAATCGTGCATCCCATCACATCATTACTAAGGAAAAGCAACAAAAAGTTCCAGTGGACAACAGAAGCCGGGGAGGCTTTCCAGGAACTCAAAGCAAGATTCACATCTGCCCCAATCTTACGCCACCCTCGCCCTGATCTCCCCTACCTGGTGGAAACAGATGCCTCAAGCATGGCTATGGGAGCTGTCCTCTCACAAAAGGACCCCGAAACGGGCCAGTTACACCCTGTTGCCTTCTGGTCGCATAAATGCATACCCCCTGAGCTCAATTACTCTATCACAGACAAAGAACTCCTGGCCATTAAGTCAGCCTTTAAGGCATGGCGGCACTACCTCTTGGGTGCCAGACACACAATCACCGTAATAACTGACCACCAGAACCTCCAGTACCTAAAAACGGCAAAGGCCCAATCCTCACGACAACTACGTTGGGCTCTTTTTTTTGCTGACTATGACTACGTGATTACATTTCGACCAGGGGTGAAAAACGGGAAGGTCGATGCCCTTTCCCGTATGGGGGTGGAAGAGCAAGGGTATCAGACCCCTGACCCAATAGCAATCATCCCGAGTGACAAGCTCCTAGGAATCACAGCAACCATAACTCAGAAAGAATTACATGAAGAAATCCAAAACCTGATGAGTCCGGAGCAATTACAAGCGTAGAGTGCACAAGGAGAACATTACATGATAAAAGATCAGTTGCCCTACTTCAGGAATCGTTTATTCTTACCAAATCAAGAACTACGATAACAAGTCATGTCCGGTTATCATGATTCCTTGATCGAGGGCCACCCCGGAATCGCTAAAACCCTAGCCAAGGTAAAATGAAATTATTGGTGGCCCACGTGGCGTAAAGACATTATCCATTTCATCCTATCTTGTGGAGTGTGTGCTCAAAACAAGTCATCCAAGCAGAAACCGGCTGGGCTATTACAACCATTGGAAATCCCACCAGCACCCTGTCACACGTTGTCCCTCGATTTTATTACTGACTTACCACCCAGTCAAGGGTTTAACACTAATCTTGTGGTTGTGGCCCTATTTTCAAAAATGGCACATTTCATTCCTCTTAAGGGGCTCCCAAATGCTTCCACTCTGGCAAAGGTATTTCTTGAAGGCATTGTACGGCTCCATGGGTTTCCTTCAGTTTTGGTCTCAGACCGAGGTACTCAATTCGTATCTAACTTCTGGAGAAAATGCTGCTCTATGGCCCAGATCGACATCCGGCTATCCACCAGTCACCATCCCCAAACGGATGGTCAAACTGAGAGGACAAATCAGACGCTCGAGCAGTATCTGCATTGCATGTTACACCAAGGTGAAGGAAGCTGGTTCGACATATTATGGATAGCTGAATATGCTTATAATAATTCCCTAAACACCAGCACTGGGCAGACACCCTTTTATACCATGTACTTTTAAACCATATATGGCAGGCACCCACATACTTCTGAGTTGGACATTCCCACAACCCTGTTAATGCCAGCAGTCAAAACCTTGCACACAACCATTTCTCAAACCTTTAAAAGGGCAGCTGAACACCTACTTCAAGCTAAGAATCATCAAAAGAAGTTTTCTGATCAACACCGAGCAAAGGCCCCCAACTACCAAGTGGTAGACAAAGTCTGGCTGGCATCTAAACACGTGTCCATTAAAGGAGCCCGAACTTTCCGTCCAAGATACCTGGGTCCATTCACCGTCACCTCCGTGATAAATCCTGTGGCAGTCAGACTAGCTTTGCCGTCAAACATGCAGATTCATCCTGTGTTCCACGTGTCTCTCCTTAAATCTGTTCAACCTGGGACCCGGGTAGCAACGCGACCGCAGCCAGTAGTAGTCGCCGGGGAGCCAGAATTCGCAGTCAAGGACATCCTAGATTCAAAGTACGTCAGATCCAAATTATACTACTTAGTAGACTGGAAGGGGTATGGCCCACAAGACAGAACATGGGGGCCTTGTGAGTACATCCATGCACCTTGCTTGCTTAGACGATTTCATCAAAACCATCCAACCAAACCAGGATCAGACAGAAGAGCCACCTTGAGAGGGGCCTTGGGGGGGAGTGCTGTCATGATTCCTGCCCCTCATGTCCCCAGCCCTCCAAGATGTCAGGCTGGAGCCAGGCCACGATCACCTAAATGGCCCTCAAGGGCCTCTCCATCCCTCCATAGACCCACTTGGAGTCAGACTTGGTGCTTGTGGCGCCAGACTCACTCACTCCCATAGGATAACATTGGGGATTGGACTTGTAGTGCATTGATGGGGACAAGATGGATGCCCCCACATATTTCGGTTCCCAGAACTGCATGTGCGGTCTAGTCTTTTGGGTGTGGTTCAGCCCAGAGACACCTGGGATATCCAGAGACTATTTAAGCCACACCCAGGCTGAGAAACATGCTTTGCGTTTTCTGCACCTACAGCATGACACTCACCGTGTTCGGATCGGTCTCCAGTAGGCCTGCATCTTACTTCTGCGCTCAGCTCCTGCAAGAACAAGAGCACTGTTAGAAACAGCCTTACCTTGCGGCACTTCTGCCCATCATTCATCGCTCCTTCTGTTCTGCAGGCATCTTCGGCGGTGTCATTCCCATCCCGGCACGCCGCTTCCTAAGGAAAAGGGAAAAGAAAAAAGGCATTAATAAGCATTCTGCAAATCTTTGCTTATTTTTAAATACTGTACGTGCTTCAAGAGCTTACCTGAATCCCAGCCGCTCTGGGGGAACTCTGTCTCCGGAACTTCTCATCCATCTTCAAGAGGGAAAAGACACTCCAGGTTAGCGTGGAAACATCTAGAGGCGCCACATACCGCGCTTACCCACCGCATTTGTTCTTCATAACCGGCGTCCAGGCTGAAAACGTCGCGGCACCTAAAAGACAGAGAAAAAGAACTCTGTTCAATGCAAATACGAAAGGGGTTCATCGCGCATCGCGCTCTCACTCACCTTCAGCGCTACTCATCTCAGCAACACGCCGCCTTCCCTGGACGCCGGCCATCATCTAAGGAAGGAAAGGAACGAAGTTAGAGAACTGTTCAAAAGACTCATTATACTTACCTGTCGGACTCTTGCCAGTGAAGTAACTAGGCAGCAACGAGCCTGCATCAATCAACGCGCCCCTGCGCTGAAAGCAGGACGGAGAGCACACTATCCAAGAAAACAAGGTGAGCTGTGGATGAAAGGGAAGGGTTGGACCCCGGGGAAGAAGGGGTTCAAGCACACAGAGACAATAGGGAGTTAAACTCTACCAATCCTGTGTTTCAGGCCCAGTCTCCAGTCAAATAGCCTCCAAGGAAGGGTTCGAGGTCGTAAGAGGTCAGAACAGGCTGAGTGACGTCCCCGTGGATACCAGGTGAGCGTTACAGAGTTAGTGCCGATAGACCCTGGTAGATTGCCACCTTTGCAGGGACACTGAACTCAGCCCCCTTGCCGTTTCGAGTATTTTTTGTCTGTCTGGGTAGTTATGGAAACAAGCAAGCACTGAACACTGGCCCCTCCCAGTAGTCCCCGCTCTATGGATCCTCTCAAATTTGGGGTCATCCATATTCTCATCGCTGAATAGCGTTTTCACCACCTTGTGGATAGTTCTCCGAAGGTACGCTTCTGTTTCGCGTTCTTTCTCCGGGATTCCAAAGAATCGCAAGTTGTTTCTCCTCTCCCAATTTTCGAAGTTATCCATCTTTAAGGCTACCTTCCCTTCCATCCTGTTCAGCTCCACTAGCCTCATATCCATGTGTGTTTCCATTGTTTTGAGGGAGGTCTGGTTATGCTCCACTCCCTGTAGCCTCTCGTCCATGTTGTCAATCTGAACATTTATTCTATCTACTTTTCTACCAATGTCTGCCCTCATTCCGTGGATCTCTTCCAGTAGGGAAGAACATGTCCTCCGAGTTGAAATTAGTTATCTCACTCCCCAGCCCCGGTTTCTCGTATTCAAAACGTCTACGTTTTGTCTTCAAGTCCATGGGTGGGGTGGGGCACTGCTTCACTCGGTCAGATCGTGTCTCATATTCAGTTCTCCCGCCATTTGTATTCCTAATGCCAAGTCTCCCCACCAAGGCGGGCACATGCCCCAGAAAGATGTCCTGGGGGCCCTCACCTTAACCGGGATCACTAGAGTCTACTGTGACCACCAGGGTGGTTGGGGGATCAGGAGGGACCCAGTCTGACCTCCTCTGTTCGTGGCATTCTCCCCTTTCCGTACATTATGGCTAACGCTCTTGGTTGACGTGGGTCCTGGGGGGGACCTCTACGAGGCAGGCACAAGCCCCACGGTGGGGCCCGGGGGCCTACACCTTCACACGGTCTCCCCCAGTGGTGCTGGGCTCTCAGAATCTCCTTGCTCCTTGTCCAGACTTTCCTTGGGTAATTACCTCTCTCCAGGCACTTACTATCAGGCCACCACCTTCGCCAGGACTTCCTCAGCTCCCCAGGAGTAGGTGGAAAGGGAACCCCACAGGCTCTGACAGGTCTATTATTGCAGGTGACACACCTGGGTCCCTTCTCTCGTGGGGATTTTGGAGCCTCTCCTGTGGCAACTTGTTAGGGTTCACCCCCTGGGCCCTGGGTCATTTCTTCCACCTCTGTTGTGCTACAGCTTTGGGTGTGAGGGCCCCCCTGTACCTCTGGGGGGCACCTCCTGTGCTTGTGTCAAAATATCCTTTCGGTGTGCCTCCTCATGCAGTGTCCACCCATCTCCCAGCTATGTGCCCTTTCACTTCTCTGGTGCACACAGCCCCAGCCAATGGGGGAGCCCACCGGGCTGCAGGTTTAAATGATCTGTGGCTGACCCCTTCATATGGCACCCTTTGTGGGCTCTAAGATCCTCCTGTGCTTTGAGGCCTCAGGGTGCCTCCCACACCCTCTACTTATCACGTGTAGCTGGCTTCCCCACTTTACTCCGCAGCCATCTTAATTATTCAGAAGTCCTTTGGCCGGTGGGCGGAGCGCTGCTCTCTACTCCGCTGCGGACGGCGGCCTCCCCACCACCAGGCGGCCCGGCTCCTCTGCACTCGCCGGCCGCCCTGCTGATGATTGGGGTTAGGGGGGGTGCACTGCCTCGGCTATGCTCTCCGCCGGCGTGTCGGGGGGGGGCAAGGACATACCTCCCCTATTCTACCGGCCTGCTGTCTCTGGCTCACCTCCCAACGACGAGCTCAACAATACACGTCCATCTGTGACGCAGAGGTCTGGTGCGGATCGGTGCCTTCGGCTCCACGCAAAACAAAAGCTCTTCTGCTTACAACAAATTCCAGGCAGATTCTGCCCATTCTTTCACCCTGAGGTGCCGCTGGGGATCCCATCCCGGTGACAGTGTCTGCGGGGAACAAGGGGGGCAAAAAGGGGCGCTCAAGCCTCTTTTGCCGGTCTCACACGGGGGAGAGTTGCACTGGAGCAGCTCACATCCGCGCACCCCCTGGTGGCTTCCAGAATCCCATTTTAGATGGCGATTACAGTTCCCTACATCGCAGGTGGAAGTAATTTTATATCACCAAAATCACCCGGAAATTATCTAAGAAAATGAAACATACATCTAATCAGTGAGACCTGTGGTTGCTGAGAAAATGGCCGAAGTTCTAATCGTCCTTTTAAATGAATAGTATATCTTTAGGTTAATTCAAATAGGAGCTCTGCTTCCTCCGAGCCATTTGTCTCACTGGGACAGTGTTTTTATTAGTCTCTTTGTTGTTTGAGGTGTAGGGTGCAGATCGTAAATGGGGGATGTATTTGCTACACAGAGATCCCCCACTGCAGACATCTGGCATCCTGTCCTTCTTATCTGAAGTGGACCACTTTTGATCTAAAAAGCTTCACATTTCCTGTATTGTTTCTTTCCCGATTTAAGCCTTGATTATAGCCCCTGTATTCACACCTCCCAACTACATTCCAGACATGAACCAGCCAGAGCAGTTGGCCTGCTCAGAACTGCCCTTTCAAAGACAAGTCATGGGAAAGTCTGTTTTCAACACCCCTTAGCAGCCACAGTTTATTGCAGTTGTAAATAGCTGGGGGGATGTAAAATCCAGGCTTGCAGTGGGGGAGTACTTTGTGAAGTTTGCCCACCAATAAGCCAAAGGGATCTACCTTGGACCTAAATAAAACTTTCATGTGACCCACAAAACAACGTTTTTTTTTTTCTGTTGTTGCCGGTATTTTGCATGTGAAGCATAATATATGTTACATCTTGTTTACACGCACCATGTCTTTCCCTGACACCTTTATGTTGGCTGGGGAACATTTTTCTAACTTACAAGCACACATGCAAAGCCGCTTTGGTATCAGTGTTTAAAAATCTTGTTTGTCATGTGACAGGGACCTTTGCATTTCTTCTACCTTTCTGAATTAAAATGCTGCTTTTCCTTTGGTAATGACAGGTAGGCCTTTTTCACATGGCCCTTCAGTTCCGTTGGTTTGGGGGCCTTTGATTGCACCCCGCAGCTGTTACCACAACCTTTAATGGTGCCAGTCTGACTCACACCCCAACTTGTATCTGGATGAGGAAGAGAAATCTGAAATATATCTATTTTTTCTTTTTTTTTCTTTTTATCAGAAGAGTTGCATTTCAGTTCCAACTCAACCACATTATTGGGGAAGACTCAGAAAAGCTACATATCAGAGACTGGGTATTGGACCCACCATTTGGCTATGAAGGGCCAAGGAAAGATTGGTTGCTACTTACCTTCGGATGCATTTGGAAAGAAGATTTGCAAGCAGTAGAGTCACGGTCTAGATCCTAAATCACAATCATGCTTGCAATTTGTCCAGTGTTTCATTATTGAAGCTTTGAAAGGAAGAAGGTCCACTTTGATGGGGGATTTTAAAAGAAAGTATAGAAAAACAGAGAAGTAATAACAAATAGGCCCATAGAAGTCTGTATCCTGAGCATGAGCGGCAAACAAACAAAAAAGTCCTGGTGACAGGAGCATAGGACAGCGTGTACATGTGCTGCATACATCATGCACATCTATGGCTGTCCTGATGCTGCCTGGTGCCCACTCTAGTGGAATGTTATGCATATTTTCTGTATTCCATGTTGTACCTATAAATATTTCCATAGATGAGAAATTTGCATGAAGAAATACCATTTACAAAGAATTTGTTTTACATTGGCCACACTGCCAAGGTATTAGGGGAACTAGCAGCTAAGGACTATAGTTTTCAGGGTGCACTTGGTTAGCTTACTCAGCTGTTTTCAGGAACAAGCAATAAGGCAAGGCATGGAACAATGGGAATTACCTCTTGTCTTAGCTTCTTCAGCTCCTCCTGCAAATCTTGAACGTCCTGCTCATAGTCTAACAGCTGTTCTCCCTTCTCATCCCTAGGACATAAAGGGGGCAGGAGGTAAGTGATAAATCTACATGCAAATATAGGATATCATCATGAAAGCGCAGGCAGAATCTAACGTGTAATGGGGTGACACCAGAAGAGGTCCAGGATACCTCAAATATATATAAACCAACATGGCACAGAGACTGACAATATAATTTCATAAAGCTTACTACCAGGCACTAAACAGTGATACTAAGGTTTCCAGATGGCTCTGTGCCACTTGTGAAACCGTTTACCATTCCTTGGTGTTCAATTAATTACCTAATGCATTCTTGTGGATTTTGTTTCTGTTCAAAGGTTCTCAGCAAGTTGTTCTTGGTGACAAAGATTCATCTGGGAACCCTTCCTATAATATAGACTTTCATATGCCATTGTGCCAGGGAAGGTGTTGTTTTCTAGTCCAGACAGGTACGCACAAGAGTTATGGCATTAATAATAACTCTGGACTCGGTTTTAGCTCCTTCTCCTTTTATTATCTAATATCAACTAACTAACCGTTTCCCTGCCACCGTCCAGCTTCCACAAGCCCCATTCCATCTTCCCTCAGCCACATTCCAAATTCTCCCAGCCACAACAGAAGGTGCTGTAATAACTCAGCAAAAAGGGGACAGAATATCTCTCACTTACCACCAAGGTCTGTACCTCCACTCAGATAGCTCTACTATGAGAAAGTTAAGGAACAACTATTAACCCCTAAAAAGTAAGCACTGCAATGGAGTGCGTTGTGTAAAGGAATTTGAATTGAACACATGCCCAACTCAGTGTTGTACCAGCTATTTCCAGGCTCCCTCCTGGCTTGTGGGCTATAGTTCAAGTGTACTTACATCTCCTGGCGCATTCGGCGCAGCTTTGCCTTGGCATCGGCCAGCTGCACTGTGAGATGCTGCCGGTTTTCTCTCAGAGTTGAGTCAGAGGGCGGCCCATCCGAGGTCAGGATGGAGGAAGACCCCTGGGACAAGAGGAGCTCCTTCTCCTGGGTAAGCTCAGCTATAACCTGAAAGACATTAGGAAAAAGGTTGTTCTTGCATCCAACATACCTAAGAAACAGACGCTTCAGAGGAAATACACCTGAGGAACATGTACCACAGAAGCAACACACCTATGGGACTGACATCTCAAAAGGGGTACACCTGAAGGGAAGGCCACAACCAAACAAGTATCACAAAGAGACATATATCACAAAGAAAACACAACAATGGGACAGGTACCAAAACAGAAAGATGCTTGAGAGACATGTACCACAAAGCAAACATTTCTGAGGCACATATATTATAAAGGAAACACAAGCAAGAAATGGGCACCTCACCTGAGAGTCAGGTAACTCATTGTAAACACACATTCGGACTAGGTTACACAATGGAAACTCTAGATGGACATATACGTCCGGGGGAAACATACCTGGCATATTGGTAGCACAAAGGAAACACATCGAGGGGAAAGACACCTCAATGGAAAAACACATTGGAGGATCAGATCCCACAAATGAATGCCCTCTGATTGGCAGGCATCGCAAAGAAAACAAATTCAAAGACAGACACTTGTACACATCTTAAGTCAGGTACCATAAACAAAAAACAACACCCCTGAGGGACAGGTATCACAAACAAAACATCTGAATGACGGACACCTCTCTGAAAACACATCTGAGAGAAAAGAAACAGAGAAATTGATACACTGGGGATCCAGTGCCACATATTAACACATTTGAGGGACCGATAGCACAACTGATGATTGTTTATCACAAATTACTTGGCGACCAAGTTCTCACATTTTATTTTACACTCAGCATTATTTTTAAGTTTTAATTTATGTTTATTTATCATGATTATTATTCTTACTTCGTTTCATTTTTATTTGTTCCTTGTATACCGCTCGTTGGAGGTTGCCTGGCCTCTCCCACCTTCACGGGTGGGGGGGGGGCTCGCTCCCGCTGAGGCGAGTCTGCTTTCCTTTCATTCATGAACAACCTGGCGAGTCTTGTCTCGCTCTCTTCAGGTCCCTGACACTGATTGGCTCCTGCCAATACAATAATGTGCCCTTTAATTCCACATACTCCCAGGAAGCACAGCAGTCGCGTCTCTTCCGTGCTGAGGTCCCGCTAAAGTCCAGCTCATCTGCGCTCATCCGTGCTGCAGACGGGCTGTGGACTAAGGCGACTACCTATTTTAGGACTAGCTATTCGCGGGATGAACTCACTAGTGTGGCCTCCTCGGACACTCTCTTTCCAGCCAACTGGCCCCCCTCACAAGCTGCTAGTTGTCCCACTCCGCTGTAGCCTCCCCACGAGATGAGATGCTTACTTATAAACGCTCGCTTGCTCCTAGCGCATGTGTTGGACTGTCATACCCTCTTTTCTGACCATGCACCAGATTTGGCCTGGGTCCTGAGACTTGACTCAACAAGGTATCGGGCCCGGCGTTGGTCATGCGCTTCCCCCGACCACAACATCCTCAGGCTGGATAGAACTGGGCCTTGCAGGGGCGGAGGGGTGGCACTTTTGTACCAGTCCACCTTTGTTTGCTCCACTCTGCTGTTTCACTACACATCCAACATGACGGTGCTGCTCATACGGGTCTGCATCTCTCCCTCTTGCGCCCTACATGTCCTACATGTCCTCCTAATCTATCGCCCTCCTGGCCACGATTCAGGTTTTATTCTCTCCTTCACCGAGGAATTTATTGAGGCTACACTACGACACGCTTATTGTACTGGAAGATTTTCAACCTCCACCCCAATAATTTTAAAGATGTGCAGGCGGATCGCCTGGTTTCCTCTCTGTCTGATCTTGGCCTCCCCCAGCTGGTCAGTGGGCCTCGCCACGCACTTGGTAAAACGCTCAACCTCATAGTTACTTCCCTCTCCCTGTTCAAGGTAGGCCCTGGTGTTCCGGTGATCTGGTCCAATCATTTCATTGTTCCTTTCTGTATCGATGTCTGCCCTGCCCCCTCAGCCTCCACGTTCCCTCGGCCCCCTTCCAGGCACTGGCACAAGGTTCCCACTGCCCACATATCTCTTGGTATCACAAAGGCTCTCTCCTCTGTTCTCCATCCCTACCTGGCCTTGCATTCTGCTGAGCCAGGTCAGGCTCAGCAGAGAGCTGCTCTTCGGACCACTGCTGATCGCTTGGTGCCACTAAAACCTTCTAATCCCCAGGGACTGCCCTCTGAGCTGTGGTTCTCCGGCGAGCTCTCCAACGTTCGGCTGGCACGCCGTCAGGCCGAACGTAAATGGCGCACTGCCTATTGTCATCTTGCACACGCAGCTTTTAGCAGGGTGACAGCGGCCTATCAGAACACCATCACCAAAGTTAAGGGCGCCTACTTTGCATTACGTATTGAGACTGCGATCAACTTCTATAAGGGGCTTTTTCAAACGGTCCATTCTTTTTCTTCACAAACCACTATCAATAGAGTGGCACCCTCCTACAGGCTGTGTATCTTCCTCTCTATGTTTTTTGGGGAAAAAATCATCCATAGTATCAGGAAATAAATTGTGTTCCCTAGTCGAGACAGATACCCTGCTCCATGCACCGTCAGTTGTTGCTTGGTCAGAGTTTCCTAATTTCTTACAGCCACACAGAGCCTCAAATCCATCTCCCGGCAGACCCCATTCCGCTGGTCACCCTCAAGGAGATCATTTCCTGGATTGCCAAGCCTGTGACCTCAGCGATTAACCTTTCCTTCATCTCTGTCTACATCCCTGATATGCTCAAACACGCATTGGTGATACCCCTTCTTAAGAAACCTAATCTGGATCCTTCACTTTCCTCTAATGTTCCACCTATCTTTCTCCTGTCTTTTCCAATGAAAGTACTCAAAAACCTGGTTACCCCCCTCCTCCTCTCCTTCCTGGAGGACTCTGCGGCTCTGGATCCGGCTCAGTCTGGGTACAGGCCTGGCAGAGGCACTGAGTCCGTTTTTGTGTCTGCGCTTGACGATCTGGTTCAGATCGCAGATCAGGGGGGCAATGGTGCCCCTATCCTTTTAGACCGGTCAGCGGTATTCAACACCATTGATCATGCCATCCTGATCAACAGACGCTTTGCAGTGGGAATCACGGGCCCGGTGCTAGCCAGGTTCCTCTCATTTCTCTTGCACCATTCCCAGTCTCTGTCTCTGCCACTGTCTACCTTTCCGGCCCTCCCCATTACTTGTGCAGTCCTACAGGGTTCTTCTCTCTCTCATCTCCTCTTCAATATATACATTCACCCTCTGATCTAACGTATTCACTCTTATGGGTTTCGGCGTTACTCCTACGCCGATGACACACAAATCTTGGTTTATCTCGATCTGGCTCTCCCTGCCACTGCTGCACACTGTCACTCTTGCTTGCTGGCTATCCATGCTTGGATGGACTGCAACTGGATGCATATTAATGAGTACAAGACGGAGGTCAGGGAGGTTGGTGCCCCCCCCCCAATTCCTTCACCAGGTCCTCAGACATCTGGCCCCCTGAGTTTGGCCCTTGGCCACAGTGAAAGATTTCGGTGTCATACTTTTGACCTTGCTGTCTATGGCTGACCAGGTTAGCACTGTGTAAAGCCACCCAGTTCAAACTTCACCTCCTTCGCAAAGTCCTTCCCTACCTGCACTGCATCTTCGCCCGCTCTCGTTTCCGCTCCATTGACTACTGCAATTCCCTCTACCTGGCTCAACCTGCTTATCTGCTCCAACGCCTTCATATAATCTAAAACGCGGCAGTTCGGGTGGCCACAGGGGCCCCTTGCCTCTCCTCTGCCTCCGGCATTCTTAGCAGTCTGCATTGGCTCCCAGTGTTCAAACGGGTCAAATTTAAGACATTCTACAAGAGAGACCCAGAGTATTTGCAGATCAAATTCAGGTGGTACATAAAATCCTGCCCTCTCCGCTCTGCTGCCAACTGTTGAATTGCAGTCCCATGGTTCATGCACTCCCGCATGGGGTGCTCTTTTTCAGTTGTTGCGTCTTTACTATGGAACAGTCTGCCTCTTTTTCTTCGTTCCATAGACAATCATGTGGCTTTTCTGCCCGTGCTCAAAACCTGTTTGTTCACTGCCTAACCCTTGGCCTCCCTCCCCATCTCTTTTCTGCCCTCCTCAGCTTTTGACGCTTGGCGCCATGATGCCCTAGTTGGTGATCGTTTGCGCTTTAGAAATACTCATAACATAACATAAATTAAGGACAAGTGGACTGTGTCCTTCAGACTGTATTGCTTGACATTCAGAGAACAGGTGGTCTAACCTGAGGTAAGACACCACCTGAGGGGCAGTTGGCCTATTACCTGCTATTCGAATGACTGGTAGCTTGTGGCCTTACTGCATAGCCTTACATCTAATGAACAGAAGGGCCGGTTACCGGACCCCTAAAGGGCAGGTGGCCTGTAGTCTGAGTGCACATGTCTTTCACCAAATCTGAACATGATAGTAAGAAAACTAGGCTCCCCACTTGACATGAGTTGAGCCTTGTTTTTCAAGACAATTGTAGAGTCAACTTGTGATTCTTTCAACTAACGAGCCTCAAGCAAATGATAACCTTTCTTCAATATTCCCTTTGCAAAACCAAAGCGAATGCCAGTATTTAAACGTGCCATATTACAGAGACTGCCTATACCTGGGATTGCAATCTATTTGAACAAGTGAGCGAACTCATACATTATGTGGCAGCCACGCTTCTGCAAGTTAAAGGGTACAGAGAGCACCTCAAACCAGTTCTAGAGTCACTCCATTTGCTTCATGTCAAAAGGTCTATGGATTTCAACAACTTGTGTACAGTGCATATAGCCCATCACCATGAAGGCCAACATTCCTTACTTGTTGAATTAGATACAATTTTTGCAAGCACACTGCGCATAGACACTAAATAAAACC
This sequence comes from Ambystoma mexicanum, assembly GCF_040938575.1. Lineage (NCBI taxonomy): Eukaryota > Metazoa > Chordata > Amphibia > Caudata > Ambystomatidae > Ambystoma > Ambystoma mexicanum. Next base: position 1,118,151,867 of record NC_090923.1, on the reverse strand, counting down.
AGTTGGTATAGTGATTTTAATTGACACTGAGGTAGCCTGACACGTGTTTCAGGCACTTGCCCTTCCACTGAGGCTACAGGTTTTTTTGTAAACACAAAATAATGTATTACAAATAAATTAAACAAATTATGAAGACCCAAGGTTACAGGGCAAACAAGGGATGAGCCATGGAACAGTACTGTAGTCATACATGGCACAATATTGCGAATTTTGCAATCCATAGTGTCAGAAGGCAAAGAATATATTGACAATTTAAAAACCAAGTCAACAGTGCAAAACCATATACAGTGTGATTACAATGGAAAAAGAAAAAATTCATACCATTTGCGTGTTTGAATTCACAAAATCGTTAAGTGTGTCACAAGAGCCCGTCCAAATCAGAATCACATCATCTATATATCTCTTCCAAATATGGATATATGGTGAAAACATAACATTTGTAAACACAACCAGTTGTTCAAAGTGATGCATGAATATATTTGCAAGGGCAGGCGCATAGTTTGCTCCCATTGCTATGCCAATGAGTTGACGGTAGTAGATATTGTTAAACAGGAATACGTTGTTAGAGAGTGCACAGAGAAGGATTTCTTTGATCAATTCAATGTGTTCGAAGAACGAGGCAGAATGCTCACGGAAAATATAATCAACACTGGTGACTGCCTTGACATGGTCAATAGAGGTATAGAGTGCTTTAACATCAAGCGTCACTAGTAACATATCAGGGAGAACAGTTAATTGATCCAATATATGTAAAATATGCATGGTATCTCGAATAAAGGTAGGAATGGACGTCACCAGGGGTGCAAGACATTCATTGATGTAAATAGAGATTGGCTCAAAAATGCCACCGCCCCCACTCAGGATGGGTCTCCCTTCTGGTATTGTGGTATAGGCTTTGTGAATCTTGGGCAGGAAGATGGCTGTGAGCATGACTGGGCTATCTACAATGATGAAGCGTTTTTCAACATCTGTTAAGAGGCCTCTGGTGTGCCATCTGGCCACATGTTAGCTGACTGTTGCCCGTATTGTGCCAATTGGATTTGAAGGCAAAGTTTCATAACAACCAGGTGACTTAAAATGTTCAAGACCCATGGCAATGTAGTCCTTCTTATTCATTATTACCACATTGCCACCTTTATCTGCCTCTTTGAAGATCAAGTTATCGTTGGAGGCTAACTTTTGCAATGCTATTTGTTGTTGGTGAGATAAGTTGCGTTTGCACCCTTTTTTCGAATTGGTGAAATCTTGCAATTTGTGTATGTCATTAGTGACTGCTTGGTGAAATGTATCAATTAAATTATCCTTTGGGAAAGTAGGCACACATTTTGATTTGCTTGATAATTCCTTTATTTTCAAATGTTGCTGTTGTATGCTTAGATCATGCAATAAGTCCATCACATTAGCAGTTGAATCATGTTCGCATTCATCCAGAGACATGAGAACATGTGTACTTAGCATTGTCTGTAATGTGACGTCTGATGGGGCAGGCTGGTGTGATTTAGATTTTAAAAAATTCACTTGCGTTCCAAAATATTTTTTGAGTTTTATTTTACGGATACATTTGAAAAGATCAATCTGAATCTCCACATAATCATTTGTGTTAGTAGGAGCGAATGAGAGTCCTTTATTCAGGAGTACTCTTTCGTCTTGAGAGAGAGGGTAGTCACTCAAATTAGTAATCAGATCTATCTTGTCTGATTCCTGAGATTTTGCTGGTACAGCGACCGAGTCACTCTGCTTTGCGGTGGAGGGGGGGCATTTGCGCCTATGGGATTGGCCGCCCCTAGTGCCCCGAGGCTTGGGTCTGGGGTTGTAGTACTTGTGACTAGTGGTGTTTGGAATCTGACTTTTTTCATGGCCGCCAGTGCGGCTTGACGATTGCCTTTCTTGTAGCGGCGAATCTGCTCTAAAAAAGGGGTGGGGTGGGGTTGAGTAATATGGGCTCGATTGCCAGTGGAAGCCTCAGAATCATCAGAGAGATTCAACTCTTTATGGCTAGATCCCTCTGAGGGGTCTGTATCTGTATCAGCTTTGTCAGCATCGCTATCTACTTCGGAGCTTGCTGGTGAGGAGGCTGCACTAGTAGGTCGTGAGCGTGATACTTCATCATATTTGGGTTGGTATGTGTACACCCTATTGTCCCGATAGACTCTGTCATCACGGGAAAATTTGCGTGATTTGCGAAGTTTGACCTCATCTTGATGACTTCGCAAGCGGGTAAAAAGGGTTTTGTAATTTTTAGCTAGGGTAGCACTTGGTGCATCAAAATGTGCAATCTCATCTTTGAGTACATCAATTTGAGTTACAATGCGATCATGTTCTCTGCTTGCATGCTCAATAAGAAGTTTGAGCATTGTATTTGAGCTGGCCGATAGATTGGCTTCCCAATCAGTTGCTAGATCATTATCAGCAGGGTCTTCAAAATCAGGCAAAATTAATATACGAAGACCCCTAGGGATTTTATTTTCTTTAAGGTAATGTGTTAGGGTCGTTTTTTCCCAAAATGTGTTGATCTCTCTAATGCTGAGGCGTTCTAATTTAATAAACTTGGATCGGAGATCATCATTTTCAGCTATCAATCTTTTGAAGGGGTTCAGGGTTGAGCCCTTAGGAGCAAATAATGCTTTGATGTCATCCTCTCTAGTCAAAATATATTCTGCTGCTGTTGCCATGATACTTATTTGTTAGTAGGTAAAGCGGTCTGCACCTGAGCCTCTGAGCCCCAAGTGAAGAAAAAACTAATTGGCAAAGGGGGACTGGCGAGGTTCAGCGCAAGGACCTATTAAGCTTGGGTGTATTGAAGAAAGCTGCAGGTGAATGCAGGGGGTGGGATGTGCCAAGTCTGCCGCCAGGTAGGTAGAATTAGATACAATTTTTGCAAGCACACTGAGCATAGACACTAAATAAAACCACATGTTCTCATGTCTCTGGATGAATGCGAACATGATTCAACTGCTAATGTGATGGACTTATTGCATGATCTAAGCATACAACAGCAAAATTTGAAAATAAAGGAATTATCAAGCAAATCAAAATGTGTGCCTACTTTCCCAAAGGATAATTTAATTGATACATTTCACCAAGCAGTCACTAATGACATACACAAATTGCAAGATTCCACCAATTCGAAAAAAGGGTGCAAACGCAACTTATCTCACCAACAACAAATAGCATTGCAAAAGTTAGCCTCCAACGATAACTTGATCTTCAAAGAGGCAGATAAAGGTGGCAATGTGGTAATAATGAATAAGAAGGACTACATTGCCATGGGTCTTGAACATTTAAATTAACCTGGTTGTTATGAAACTTTGCCTTCAAATCCAATTGGCACAATACGGGCAACAGTCAGCTAACATGTGGCCAGATGGCACACCAGAGGCCTCTTAACAGATGTTGAAAAACGCTTCCTCATTGTAGATGGCCCAGTCATGCTCACAGCCATCTTCCTGCCCAAGATTCACAAAGCCTATAGCACAATACCAGAAGGGAGACCCATCCTGAGTGGGGGCGGTGGCATTTTTGAGCCAATCTCTATTTACATCAATGAATGTCTTGCACCCCTGGTGACGTCCATTCCTACCTTTATTCGAGATACCATGCATATTTTACATATATTGGATCAATTACCTGTTCTCCCTGATATGTTACTAGTGACGCTTGATGTTAAAGCACTCTATACCTCTATTGACCATGTCAAGGCAGTCACCAGTGTTGATTATATTTTCCGTGAGCATTCTGCCTCGTTCTTCGAACACATTGAATTGATCAAAGAACTCCTTCTCTGTGCACTCTCTAACAACGTATTCCTGTCTAACAATATCTACTACCGTCAACTCATTGGCATAGCAATGGGAGCAAACTATGCGCCTGCCCTTGCAAATATATTCATGCATCACTTTGAACAACTGGTTGTGTTTACAAATGTTATGTTTTCACCATATATCCATATTTGGAAGAGATATATAGATGATGTGATTCTGATTTGGACGGGCTCTTGTGACACACTTAACGATTTTGTGAATTATCTCAACTCTAATTCATGGGGAATTCAATTTACACAGACTGTTAGCCACAGTAGTATCAATTTCTTGGATTTAACCATTACTATTTCAGATAACAAACTGACAACTAAAACTTATCGCAAATCTACTTCAGTTAATTCATTACTCCACGCGAGCAGTTGCCATAAGAAATCGGTCTCACGTAATATTCCTAAAGGAGAATTCATACGTGCCAGACGCAATTGCTCCTCAAATGAGGATTTTCAAACAGAATGTTCATTTATCCGTAACCGCTTTTTGGCTAGAGGATACGACAGTCGCCTAATTGACAAAGCTCAACGTGAGGTGAAAGCTTTAAAGAGAGAGGATTTACTCACACCAAAAGTACGCCCTCAGAATACTCACAGTAATAAACTGAAATGTATTACTAAATATAACACAGAAAGTTCTAACCTGTACAGCATAGTCAAGAGACATTGGCACATCCTCCAACTGGACAGAGATTTCACCCCTTGGGTAGATGACTCGCCAAATTTCATCTACACCAAGGCAAATAATCTTAAAAACATCCTCTCTCCTTCATTTATGTCTAACCCACAACATAAACCAACTTGGCTACAGTTAGCAAGTACAAGTGGATTTCGTAAATGTGGGTGGTGTTCGATGTGCACCTTTGCACTTGAAACAAGCAAGCTTGAATTTGGCCATTTGGGTACACATACAATCACCTCATTTATTAATTGTAATACCAAGTTTTGTGTATACTGTATTCTTTGTGTATGTGGACAATGTTACATTGGCAGTACAATTCGGCCACTAAAGATCAGAATTAGAGAACACTTGGCCTCCATCTCCCAGACAGATTCTAAATATCCATTAGCAGTACATTGGCAACAAACTCACCAAATGGATAACAAAGCAGAAATCAGATTCACTGGGATGGCCAAGGTCACACTACCACAACGAGGTGGTAATTTGGTTCTCAAATTGCGACAATTAGAAGCACGGCTTATCTGCCGTTACCGCACTGTCACACATGGCCTCAATACAGACCATGAACTTTCTGTGTTTTTATGAGCTAAGAGTAATGTACAAATGTAATGTTCAACTGACTCCTCATTGTTTTCCCTTTTTATTATGCTTGTGGTTCTTCGTGTGTCATACACTTAGCTGGTTTAAAATTTACTGATCATTGCCCCGGTTGCTCATATCAGGTGCAACAGGTAGGATTGGACCTCCATGCCATTCGTGCCCCCCACGCACTTTCGCCCTTCATATATTAAAATTTTTAAACCCGTCCTAGTGCTGGGTTACTTATCCAAATTCGTGCATAATTTTACTTTTAATGCGGTTTATAGTGGTCAGGTCATTTGGGTATTGGCCCTTATCATTTTAGTCATAACTGCCAATCTCACCGCAATTGATGTGATAAAAATAATCAGTAGATTATCATTCACAGCTCATATCTCCGTCATTCCTATATGACGGAGTTGGGCTGCCATAAGTATATATTTGATTTTAACTAATCCTCTCACATTATTTTTCACTTTTTAATTTACCATCCAGCTAGCACAGCCAGAATTAATCTGCAAATCTCATCCCCTACAGGGGCAGACACACACTCAAGATGGCGGCCTTACATTCGGAAAACGTTAGGCCGCGCACGTTGACTTGCACATGCTGCTGCTATAACTATGGCAACACGAGCCGCGGCCGGCAGGCTCCAGATCCATTTCTCAGCGGAAACGCTGGTAAGTATTACACGTGCACGTAGACCCCTAGGGTTCCGAGGGTCTACGCGCGTCGCAATTATCAAACCAGACAAGCAGCTGATTCTAATTGCGCTGCCTGTTTATCCTTTCCTCCCTCTTTCTCATCGCTGGGCACACGCTACACGTTCGTCTTCTCTCCATTATCTTTACAAGCAGACACGCGGAAACGCTTCCTTATTTCCTTGTTGCAACTGCAAATGACAGGTACTCTCTTGGCACTTGCCCTCCCATATGATTAACTGTTCTTATTATGCAATTAGTGCACATGTCTAATATACTGGTTATAAAATTGAATTTTCAGTGGAGCCCATGAGAAATCCATCTTAAATCACTACCTTCAATTAAGTGGATAGCGAACATTTTGTAGGAATGATAATATGCCAAATTTTAATTAGTGATGCCGCCTTTATGAATTGTCCTAAATTGGTTCTTTATTTCACTCTCTCTCAGTTCATATTTGAACTACATCTGACTACAGGTAAATGTATTTTAATTTACTAATAGTTCTTACATCTTGTATGGCCCACCAAGAACCTTCAGACTAATTAATTTTTATTCATCCTCCATTCCCCTCTTCCATTTTGATCTGATGAATTCAAACACGCAAATGGTATGAATTTTTTCTTTTTCCATTGTACTCACACTGTATATGGTTTTGCACTGTTGACTTGGTTTTTTAATTTTCAATATATTCTTTGCCTTCTGACACTATGGATTGCAAAATTCGCAATATTGTGCCATGTATGACTACTGTACTGTTCCATGGCTCATCCCTTGTTTGCCCTGTAACCTTGGTTCTTCATAATTTGTTTAATTTATTTGTAATACATTATTTTGTGTTTACAAAAAAACCTGTAGCCTCAGTGGAAGGGCAAGTGCCCGAAACACGTGTCAGGCTACCTCAGTGTCAATTAAAATCACTATACCAACTGGTTTTATTTAGTGTCTATGCACAGCGTGCTTGCAAAAATTGTATCTAATTCTACCTACCTGGCGGCAGACTTGGCAAATCCCGCCCCCTGCATTCACCTGCAGCTTTCTTCACTACACCCAAGCTTAATAGGTCCTTGCGCTGAACCTCGCCAGTCCCCCTTTGCCAATTCATTTTTTCTTTACTTGTTGGTTTGCTGCTTGCATCCTATATTTATTTATTGGCATTTGTTGTGCACCCATGCAAAGCAAGCTTGCTTCAGAGCACAAGAGACGAGGACCGTAAATGTTATGGGAACACATTAGTGGGACAAGTTCTTTAAGAAAAGGCAATGTCTTGATGAGTTGGCAGAACAGAATTGGGTTGTCTTCACTCTGATTGTGGATGCAGTAGGCTATTCCAAATCTGTGGGGTTGAACTATGAGTTTCAAACCTCCACTTCGGAGTTTCATGAAGGCGCAGCCTTGGTTTAGGGATGGGTCTACAGAGTGAAGATGCATGGCTCGGCAAAAAGGGTGATGCATTTATGCAAGCCTGAGGTGGTGGTGATGGGAGGTCCTGACCGCTAAATTGACTTGGTTGGCCAGTGAGAGCTTGATGTCAAAGATGACTCCAAGGTTTCTGGGTGCAGTTGTCGGGATGGGTGCTGATTCAAGATCATAGGACCATATGAAAGGGAGGGTTGGGTGTTTTGAGATGCTAAAATAAGGATTAATGGCTTGTCGCCATTTAAGGTCAGTTTACTAATGTTAATCGAGCTCTGAGTGGCTTTGAGGCAATGGGGGATAGGTTTTGTCATTTGTGAAGAAGCATGAAGTGGGCTAATTGGGGTAAGGCAGAGTATATGAACAGTTGAGAACTGTCAACATAAATTTGGAATTTCAGGCCAAAATGTTTAATGAGGTTAGCCAGGGGTCAAATATATGGGCTGAAAAGAAGGGGGAGAAGGAAGCAAACATGGGTGCCCTTACATTGAGGATGTGATAGGGTGAAGTGAAAGGACTCCGTTTGACATGTTGCGATCTTTGGTCCAGCTAGGAGATAATCCAGCCAATTGCAGGGCTAGAAAAATGTGAGGCAATCAATGAAGGCGAGATGTTCAATGATATTGAATGCTGCAGACAGACTGAGGAGGATTAGGATGACATATTGGGAATATTTGTTGAACAATCATGTAGTAGTCCTCAAGGGGATTTTATGCCAGTTTCACAGCGATATCAAGGGCATTGGTTGTTAGAAGATCCAAAAGGGCTTGCATCTTTGATAGCTTTGAGGATGACCAAAGCAGAAGACAGGTTGAAATGGTCCCGGGTAGGAAGTACTTGAGAAGCGATGCTTGAAGGTTTGGTGAGGGTGTTGTACATTTTAAAAGTCCCTTCATGCTGTTTTGAGCCTCATCAATATTTAGGGCAAAGAATCTTCTCTTTGCTGGAGTGATAGCATTTTAAGGCCATGTTGTTAAACTCTGCAAGCGTTTCAGTGTGACACCAGGCCATGGCCTGTAATTCTTAATGATCAAATATCAGCTGGGGAGTCGCATTGAAAAGAACCATTTTGAAGCTACCAAGTAGTGGTTGAACCAAAAAATGTTATATTTGTGAGGTGGCTACTCTCCTGGTTGGGATGACTGAAGGTAGGGACACCTAGGGCTTTAGGGCTTTATTCCAGATACCTCTACTTGTGTTTCAGCATTCTAACAGCGTCTGGAAGGGATCCAGATCATCCTCTGTCCAGCATGTGTCTTATGGAACTTGCTTCCTCTCTTAATTTGCTAAATTCACAGACATCTAGCTTGAAAAAAGCAGATTTGGCTATTCGCTTTGGCATAATTTGCTTTGCCAGAGCTGATAAACCATCAAGTAGCTATCTATCATATAATAAATTAAGATACCATTGCACAGGTATGTACCATAAAACGAAAAAGAAAACTGAATGACAGGTACCAGAGGGGACCTAACATAGTTGAAAATCAGGAATCACAAACAGGAGACACCAAAGAGACAGGTACAACAAAAGAAATAACAATCAGACCGTAGAGTAATGAGGAAACCTGAATGATAGATACCACATATGGATTTACATGAAACTAGTTAGTAATAGAGATAACTTCAAACGCTAGTCCAATTAAATCCCATCTTGGATAGTGAATGGAAAAAGCATTTTGCAGAACTATATAAAGCTCCAGTGCCTAATTCTGTGGTTCTGCACTGTAAGGAACTCATGGTGGCAACAGTAAAGACAGACACAAGCGATCACAGTTAAAGGGTGTTTATTAAACTGTATAAATGGGTGAGAAAAAAGCTTAATCTAAACCTATATCCAAGATGGGAGCAAGCTACAACCATCAAATAATAATAAGGCAGTCTTTGTGGTGTCTAGTCAAATAAAAGGGCCTATACAAAAAAAAAAACTATTGTCAATCCTTACCTCTAAGTTTACAAAAATAGTGCGGGATAGTGTTCACAAGAAAAGAAAGAAGTGTTCACAAAAATGATAAATCAGGATACTATTGCCGGGGTCTCCCTTCCCCCACGTTTTTAGCACAGGACACTGGAGCACAGCACACTACTGGGCTTCTTCAGTACAATGCTACAGTTCCTCTAAGACCCCAGTCAGGCTTTCTCTTAAGCCTCCAGTCAGGCTTCCTACAGTTCGTTTATCACATAAGGTTCCCCTCCGTCAGGCTCAAACCTTCTTCAGTGGCTCTTGCGCCTTGACTTCCCACTGTTGGGCTCGAGCTGCCTCACCTTGCACTGTTTGCTAGGTCAGAGACCTTTCGAGTGGGTGAGGACTTTTACGGGAACCCCAGCCTGACCACTCTGACCATTGTTCCGCTCTCTTTATTCCTTTTGTACGCTTCCCTCAGCCGAGCTCTAGCTGTACAGGTTTTTCACCTTCGCCCCAATGCCTCTTGGGACTTGTAGCTGCTTTATATTTATTCTGGGTTTCCCTTTCTCTCCTGTTTCTTTGGAATAGTCTCCCTCGATCGGGCTCAGACCATCAACTCACTGCAGACATCCCTCATTTGTGTTCATGCTTGTCCTCACAAAGTTCACAGGTCTTATTCATTCTCGTTATTACGGGTCAAAGACTTTCGATTGTACAAGGGATTTTACTCGACCCTTGTATGACCACTTTGTCCTCTTACGTTGGGCTCTCCCAGGGCCTCTTGGTATCTGTAGTTCAACAAAAGGGGACCGACAAGAGTCTTTTAAATAATCGCCCCGTGGCGCCGGACTACTCTGCAGCTGGTCCTCCCCTGTTCTCAAAAGTTCATTAACACACACAAGTTCTTTGAATTCATATCATGTTGCTGTTTGCAACCTTCACTCAATGCAGTCTGCTACCGGCTCTCCCTCCGACTCACCGGCTGAGCTGAACTCCCTGGCATTCCTTGTCTTTGGAGTCAAGGACGGTACCACGGAAGTATGCGCCTCTTTCCGTCTTGGTTATCAGGGTGGTTATCGGGGTGGGAGGCCGTTGTGCAACGTTGACATCTGTTGCACCACACGCTAGCTGTTGTTCCTGGTCTTTTGATTCCTTTCAAAGAGGTTTTGCGGGTCTGGTGCACTTCCCTCCTTTTCGTCCTTTCAAGTTTCACCGCTTTTCTCCTCCTTTTGATTTCTGGCCTGGAACAGCTGCCTCCTCATGCGTTCTGCCTTGCTACCAGTGTACTCTCGTGCTCAACCTTTTATCCCGGTAGGGAAGGGAAAGGGCCGTCAGGTGTGTGCAGTTATTGTCAATTGCCTGACTATGCCTCACCCTTGTGTTGGGACATGTCAGGTAAATGGCCCATGTTTTGGTCTGTTGTCTTTCCTGGTGTAGGAAAGTGTTTGTGGCAGAAAGGGAGGGAGGGGGTAGAGTTTCTGAATATCCTACAGGATAGTATGGCGACAGGGTGATATAAGGAAGGGGGTATCGCGTCTCACCCGTCGGTGTCCCACTTCCACTCCCTGAGGACCCCCCCATCCAGGTGGTCCACCCCCAGGAAATGGATCCAATAGCGATGGCTGTGTCCTGGCCACCTGGATGACAGATTCGCAGGGACTGGTCAGTGTGACACCTTCAGGTTTCTCACAGCACTCTCTGAAAAATGATCGGAATATCATTTCTACTATGATAAAAAAAAAAGAGTAGCAATTCAAGAGCTGATGGCCCAAATGGCTGAAGTGATAAAGCACTCAAACAATATACTGACCTATGGGCTGAAATGTTATGTAATTTTTTCTATACTATTATCCTGACGAAGTAGACTCCTAAATCGTGGAATTTGGTGCGCATGGTTACCATTTTTAAGAAGGGCAATAAGTCTTTACCCGTGACTGCCCTCTAAGATGCAGATTCTAAAATCGTTTTATCATTGCTGTTGAGAGATCTACAGCAGTGGGTATTAAATAAAGGGACTTTAAAACCGAATCAGTATGGTTTTCGAAGAGGAGTGGGCACCACGCTAGCTGGCTGGGTGATGGACACAGTACAACCCATGGTTTGGGAGAGGTCAGGCAGTGTAGCGACAATCGATTTGTCGTTAGCCTTCAACCAAATTTACAGAAACAAACTTTGGTATAAGCTTGATGCTTGGGAAGTTCAGGCAGGATTATTAGCACCATTGGTACATTTTCATGAGGAGTCAGTGTTAAAAATATGGCTTAAAGGAGAAGGTGATCTGACTGATGTTGTCTCCACTTCCAGGGGCCCTCGCCAGGGTTGTATACTGGCCCTATTTTTATTTAATATGTACCTTGCTGATTTGGGGACATCACCGGCGAAGGCTTCCTTTGTTTCTCCGGTAATAAATAAGACAAAGATTTACTGATTGACGTACGCTGACAATATTATATTGTTGGACTCTACTAGAGTAGGTCTACCGTGTTTATTAAATGCCTTTAATGACTACTGTATTGAAAATGATCTATTGATTAATCCAAATGAGACTCATATCTTGGCGGTGTTCAACGGTCAAAGGAAGATAAAGGGCAGTTGGTGGTTAGCAGGGAACAAAATAGATTGTGTAAGAGATATTAAGTATTTACATTTCAGTAGTTATGCCAACCCTGGAAAGGGAAACCTACTTAATTCAATTTCAAAAAGGTAAAACCCCTGTGAGCTCAAATGCAAAATCATAATATTAGATACAGGAAATTATCCATTCTTCCAATTCAAAAGTTTTACATTGCAAAGATAGTTTCTGCAGTCATTTATGGATTGGAAGTGCATCATCTGTTACTGGACAAGAATTTGTTGTATACGGAAGGGCTTATTTGGAAGAAAATGCTATTACTCTCTAAGTCAACACCAATGTGCGTAAATAGATAGTAATTGGGTTTATTCTCTCTGGAGGTTTATGTATTCTGGAAAAGACTCTTGTTTTGCCATAAATGTATGGTGCCACCACAGGATTTATTGTACAAAGTGCTGTCTGAGGATAGCCAATTAATTGCTACCCCCTATGTAGATAGTTGCAGGGTGAAATTAGAAGCCTGGGCTTGGCAGTCGGTTAGTACTTGAAAATCGTATGGCCTTTAAAAAACGTTTATGGTTAAAAGACTGGTGTAATGTGTGTGATTCTCTTGGAATATACAAGAGCCTCAATTCCTTGGCTAGAGTCCATAAAACAATTAGGAGTTTGTGTCCCGTACCTAGTGTGCTCGCTTTCCTGGAAATGTATAAGTATGCTTCCACTTAAACCTGTTGCCAACCTGGGATGACTGTTCCGATAGAATAAAATTGGGAGTGAAAACAGAACCTGTAGGTATTGTGATAAAGAACCTGAAACTAGTAAACATGTTATTATTGGCTGTGAATCCTTAATATTAAACTGCATGACCTGTTTTGAACCCTTTGTAAAAGATTTTAGGATTGAATCTTGGGATTGCCTCTGGGAGCAAATGTTGGAATGTACTTCCTTTAATTTATGTCAAGCCCTGTTCTAAAGTATACACTTGATAAAGCTGTTGGATTGAGGATACAAGAAAGTGTATTAGACTAACGATTGAGGTTAGAATTGTGGTTAGAATGTGATATATGGTGGGTGGCCATAAGCGAGAAATGGAAGGATTGCATTTTGTTGGCATTTTCAACATCAGTATTCTCTTAACTATTGTGCTATCAATTTGTATTATTTGGGTGTGATACAATTGATATTGATGTTTTTTTCTTTTAGAGTTTTAGGAACATAGTTGTATTTTGTGTAAGGTTTCAGTTGTAAACCGATCACACAAATAAATACAAACACATATAAAGAATGATATTGCACTGGAAAGACAGCTGTGAGACAGTAATCACAAATACACAAAAGCACCATAGGTCCAGGTATTACAAAGACATTTCCAAATTTAAATCCCTGGGAGAACAAATGGATGAATACACAGGAGACCACAAAAATAGCTGAATAAAGATAACAGAACTGAAAGGCAGGTAGTGACAAAAAAGCGACAGCCTCTGTCCTTTGCACTCTGACCTCTGCTCTTCCCACACACTCCTGCAGAAGGCGCTGAAGGTGCTGCACCATAGTCTGGAAAGTGTCCTCCAGGTGTCCATGAGGGAGGTTTGCCAGCTCAGAACACTGCAGAGGGAACACATAATTGAGGTCTTGAGTCACCTGCCAGGGAAAGAATGGTAAGTGTTAAAAGATGAGATCAAAGCAAGAAGCCTCCTCAACGCCCCATGACAGTCGGGACTCTGATGTTCAGACTGGTGCATTGCTACGTTCACTCGCATCCCCTTGCATGTGTGTGTGTACACTGGCCATTTCCTGTGACTGCCATGTGTTGAACCGTTTCCTGTGCCCATTATGTACATTATGTACATCTATGCTGGGTGATGCATGCACTTGGTAACTACATGCACATGTACACATTGTCAGTTGTACTCACCGCCATCGCCTTGGGATCTGCAACAGCCTCTGCGCTCCCTATCCCCTCGATGCCCGCCATATGGAGGAAGGAGCTGGCTGTCTGCTGCCAGGGTATGAGGTGGAGGGGTTCCAGCGTTTCTCCACCTGTGCCGGCGCTCTCCCACCTGTGTTTGGGGATGAGGCTGCAGACCCTCGCCTTTAGGTCATCCCAGCACTTTCAACAATCCTTGACTTTACAGGGTACAATTCCCACTGCTGTCAGCCTTGCCATCATTTCTGCTCATATGGTAGACTTTTGCTGACCACTGGGTTTCCAGTGCCTGCTGCCAAATAGTGCATCGGCATGCTCTGCATCTGCCAATGCAGTTAGCTCTGCCACGGTAAATTTGGGCTTGTGGAGCCAGAGACAGGCCTTCTTCTGCTGTGCCATGCTGTTGCCATGACGTTGGGGACTGGATGCCGGCTGGAAATGGGTGATTTGGGGTGGATTGAGTTTTTCAAGATGGCCACCGCTGGGCTTCCCGTTCCAGCAGTGATGCTATTTATGCTGCCGGTAATACCGGCACAGTTGGTGGCAGAAATGATATTACCGGCAAAAATTGACGGTAATACCGGCTGATGGCCGTTGATGCCGGTAATACCGGTCCAGAGGTATTACAGTTTCTGGCAGGGGGTATGCACGTTCCTGATGACTCATAAAATGGTGGTATTTCCGCCGGTCACCCCACCAGTAACGGTAACAATGCCGGACCGGTATTATCGACATTTTACCGGTGAACTCCTAATGAGCCCCAATCTCTGCTGTTGAAGTCTAAAAACATCAAACATGTGTCCTCCTCTGGCATACCAACTGCTCCCAGCACACTCCAGAGTCTGCTCCTCCTATTAGCCGCATAGGCCCACTCTCTAAACTGCCATGCTGCACCGCACGGCTTCTGTGATGAAAAGGGAAGAGGTATACCCTTGTCCAAAGTCTGTCTTCTTCCTGAGCGTTCCCCAGATCGGTGTGATCTGGGGCACTCTTGCCACTATCATACAAGGAACATCTGTTGATGAAGCACTACAAAAACGAATTTGTCCTTATCAACAGCTAAACATCGCAAATCCAGATGATTCAAACACAGTTCACTAAATGCCCCGTGTAGTATTTACTGTAAATAAGCTCACCAACTGAACCAATGCACTTACTTCATACATCAACTGCAACCTAAATACATAGTTCCAGTGGCATTTTCTGCACCCACACACATTGGCAGTCACAACACTATCCACATCTTTCTCTCCATTTCCATTTCCATTTCCTTTAATTGTAGCTCTGCTGACTGAGGACTGACTTTGTGAGATCTCCATAACCTCAGGATTATCTCTGGTTGAGGAGGCATGCAAAATCTGCGCTTATTGATGGATGGAGCTGCTGAATGAGATTTGGGCCTCAACTATCTGTTACTTCTAAATTGTGACATGTAATGTCTGACACTGTAAAATCTATGTAATCTGGGGGATAACCATGCTGCGTGAGCCCTGTAAAATGTTCGGATTCTGAGGATATCTCAGATCTCTAAGAGCAGTGTCTGTAACAGAGGTTTAAACCGATGGACAGCTCTGCTATGTAAAGATTGAGATGTTTGCCAGTTTCTTGTATGGCAATCACTACTGCTTTCATTCCTGTTCGAAGCACTATTTGGGAAGAGGGGGAAGGAAAAGAAAAGGAGTAGAAAAAGGCAAGAAGAAAAGAGGAGGAAGAGGAGGTGGTGACATTGGAAAATAAATCAGGAGAGTGGAAAGAAATGGTGTATGCATTAGGGCTTAGTGGGGTGCAAAATAAGGAATCGACATGGACGGAGATGTCCCAGGCATGCAGTTCTCTACCTGTTTCACTGCACAGTTTCTGAAGCTGTGCCCCCCCACTTACCTGCCACTCTCCCTGATGGGTTCATATTCCTTGGTGCCTAGTCCTTTATGAGTAAAAGAGAAGAAGAACAGTAGGCACGGCCAGTAGCATGCCCCTTCTTTTCGCTAGACAGATGGGCCTTCTGGTAGGGCAAGGACACCAGGGTTCAATGGAGGTCATCCTCCCTGGGTGCTAGGGGACAAGCAGTGACAATGTCTTGGCCTAGGCTGGTAGGCCTAGGGCTCTGGTGCCAAGACCTGATGCTACACTGCTTGGAAAACAGCACTATAGAGGCTCCTTCAGGCAGAGGGCTATACCCAAAGAGGGTTGTGATCCCATTTAGGGCGCAAGGAGGACGCATGACGCAAAACTCTACATGTTCTGCTCCAGGATTAGATCACTACTGAGCAAGGGCAGGACAGCAAGAAAAGAGACTTTCTGAGCTTAACACTAGGTGGGAGAAATATTTCAAACAAAGTGTGCAGTAGGAGGTGTGCCTGGTTAACTGATGCACAAAGAATCTAAGTAAATGCATACACATAACTCCCATTTGGATGGTCAAAAGAAACATCTTACACATTTCATCTCTGTTTAGAAAATTCCCTTATGCCTTTGTTACCTTATAATATAATCCTAGAGTGACATACAGCTAAAACAGTTCTCAGCACAGCCAACGAAAAATGCAGATCAGTGATCAAATTCTTTTAAAAACAATATTACTTGGCTTGACTATCATTTTATAGCACAACTACATTGGTTAAAACAGATATTTATTGGGGCATTTGCTTTCCTGATGGAAGGGACATACACTTCTCAAAGATGTTCAACAAGCACGGAGGTGTTTCATCCTGATTATGAGTTGTCACAACAATTGAAATAAAAAACCCTTCCCTGGCATACTAACACTACAGCCAGATACACCATGATTCTGACCTTCTTTAATGATGTTACTATGAATCCCAGTAAAATAGATTGGCGGGTAAATGTTTCTACAAAAGGGATGTGTTTGCACCCTAATTGTCATTTTAGGGATTGTGGGTGTGTGTCTGTGTTTGTCCTGCAAAGGGTGCTAGTTAATGATCTGACAGTCCTTGCATGCAAGGTAAGATGGTACAGTGTGTGGTTGCAGATGAGAAAGGTCCATGGCTTTGACAGACATACAAGAAACCTAAATACATGCATCCACAAAGCACACAAGTGACCCTCATTTGGCGGTTCGACCCACATTTACACTCATGTTCTGTCTAAAACGGATCATTTTCTGACTATGACCTTTCAAGATGCTTTTCCAATACATGCCTTTCGAAGGAAGTTTAAGTTAGCCTATAAGCATTTAAATGCTAGAGGACCCTCATTGAAATGCTAAGGGCGATGGATACATTGTTTGAGTACATGATAACCCCCCGCTCCCACAAGCCTCACCGCAAAAGCCACACACATTCAATCTGGCTACAGACCCAAGAGACCTTTACGTTCTCAAGGACCCCCAAACTCCCTACCAGGCATTACAATAGACTTCATTACGAGTTTACCGGTCTGGAAACAATGGTGCCGGTAAGCTCACCGGCACCCTTGTTTCTGGATTGGCAAACTATGAGTCTGCCTGCTGTGGCCACTGTGCCTGACAGGTGGGACCCTGCCGGGCGCTGCGGCCACGGTAGGCAGACTGTTCACAGAAGCACTGGCACCATTGCTAAGGGTGCCAGTGCTACTGTGTCCCCATTCCCATAGAGTCCCATTGTATCTGTTTGGTGACTGAACAGTGTTTGTCCTTTATTAGAAAAGATTGTTTATCCTGATGCCCTCAGGGTTTTAAGATGTGTGTGCTCTGAAGCATTGCTCTACTCTCTGGGCCTGTGCATGAGAGCTCGGTATGGGCTCAGGCATAGTGTTGCTGCCTGAGGTCTTTGGGCTTTGTCTCAGTTGAGGAATAGTACTGCTTTCTCAATTTCGTGGTGACCTTACCTCCTGTATGTGTCCAGCGATTGCTGCCTGCATCTCGATACTCAAGGCCTGGATAGTCTCGATAAATTCGTCCTTCTGCTCACACTTTCAAAGGAAGGGGACAGGGGTGAGTGCACAGTAAGCTCAGAAACACACACAGAAATAAATCCCCCTGTACTCACCTGTACGGCACAACCCAGCATCAGCAGCAGGAGTCTACGCATCTCCTCCACACCTTGCTCTGCAACACAAGAAGGAGTGCTGGGTCTTAATCCTGGGTGAGAAAGGCTTAATGTGAACCCCATCCATGCTCTCACTATTCTAAAGTCCACAGACAGCAGAGCAAGAATAGTGCAAGCCATTAATGAATCCTATGCTGGAGCCATAGACAGCAGGGCAAAGGTTGGACCCTTGGTGGCATCCATCCCTATGGGGCACAGGGACACTAACAGCCATTGTTCCTCACTTCGATGGTTAGCATATTACCCAATAACCTAAAAACACAGAAGAGTTTTATTCCTTTGTGCCTAGCTGGCCGTTAGGCCCCTTAAGCCAAGTATATGTTCTTTATAGTGACCAAATACACTAAACATTGCATTTTGCAAGGGATGTTCTTGGTTGAGACAGTAATGGGGTCCCTGAATAAGCTTGAAGATGCAATCCTTTCTCGATATCATGAAGAATAAAAAAAGGTGCAAGGGCAAATCAGATAGAAGTAAGGTGTAATCACGGCATCCAGTGGCCAAGGTACGAACATCCCACAGAAAGCTCCTTTTAGACAGTCAATGGTCAATACGGTTAAGGGTGGGCAGATAGCCCAAAATGTGCCTCCGAGCAAGAACTCTGAAAATAAGTGCTTCATCTACTAGTCCTACAAATCAAAACCTCTGCAGTTCCCCTTTGGTAGAAATGGTTAAATGACAGGGCCTAGCTCTATTGGAGGTGGGTGCGGGGTGTAATGAGATACAGTATCACTCAAAGCCTCAGAAATGTTTTCCACTGAAGGTCACAAAGGAAAACAAACAAAGAAATATGTAGTAAACCATCAAGCTGCCTATGCTGACACTTGAGATTTCCTTTGAATCAAGTACCTACATATTTGGCAAAGGGGACCTGTTCAATATAACGCTTGCAGTGTTGTTGCCAACCAGGATTCCTTTCGTCTATGTATAATATACTTTCCGGGATGAAAACGAAGATTAGAAAATTGATCCATCGGTATAAACAAACCCCTGTTCACACATCCCTACAATGCTGCAGTGTGGGACAACTCAGAGTACCACACCATAGGTTTGCATTTCCGTGCCATTAGGACATTTCTTGCCCACCAACTTTTCCTCTAAGTACTTCATTACATACTTCATCTGCATAATAGTTCAAATAAAATAGTTACATATAGCACGTACGAGGGCCAAATGGACCTTAGAGCACTACACAGAGAAGAGGAAAGACGTTGGAGGTAGAAAGGTCATAAAGAAGAATAGCTAGCAAAATAGATGATCAGTATAATATATAGATGAACACCAATTTGTGGCAACTCTAGCTAGATCAGGGGTGTCACACTCAATTGGACAGTGGGCAGGTTTGGACTCAAATGCACCTCTCACAGGCCGCACTGTTTGCCAATGAACATGAATAATTTATGCTGAGATTGTAAAACTCTAGGTCTATGTGTGCATACATTTCGTACATACAACTCTTGAATACAAGCTGTTCATGTAGGTTTAGAGAAGCATGGAGACAAGAGAGACGGGGCTGGAATGTTTCCAAGAACTGACATAACTGGAGCCAGAAGGGAAATTCTAATTAAAATCGTGTAGCTTTATGGTAGGAAAATGCACGCATTTAATGATGGATGTGCAGTTGGTGGAGACCGACTGGAGGTTTGCTGGGTATATGGGCCTCACTACGGGTCTGGCGATAAACTTGCCAGCGATACCGGCGGGATGCCGCCAGGCCTGAAAATAATTACTGCCGCCTGACTTCCCGGTAACAATGGGGGATTACAAGCCTGGCGGTCCAGAAAATCAGGCACCCGTAATTTTTAAGTCCCCATTTCTATAGAGTCCAATGGGACTCTATGGGAATGGAGACCACGGAAACACAGGCACAGTCGTTAATGGTGCCAGTGCTTGCATGACGGCTTGCCTACCATGGCCGCTGTGCCCGGCAGGGTCAGCCCTGTCGGCACAGCGGCTCCGACAGGCAAACCCGTAGTGTGCCGATCCCGAAACAATGGTGCTGGTGGGCTTACCAGCACCATTGTTTCCAGACTGGCACACTTGTAATGAGACCCTATGTTTGCTGTCCATCCACTAAGCATTGCACAGAAATAAGGCAGCTTTTATGCTGCTCTTCTTTCCAAGAAGCCACTAACATGAAACCAACAACCACCCTATCCTCATCGGGCGGACCCCCTGCACTCCCCAAATCCCCTGCTTCAATCCAGTCACACCCATCCCTGCCCGAATCGCTCTATTTCTACCCAGTGCTCCTGTGCCCCATCTGAAGTTACCCTTTTTTCCCCTGCTCCTCTCCATCATAAGGCCCTCTCTGCCCGACCGCTTACCCATCCCATGCTGCGCCCTCCTTCAAGCAACCTCCATCTGTGTGTGTTATCTATTTGTGGGTGGCAATTCATGTGCAGCTTCATTTGTGGCCAGCACAGAAAACAAGCTCATAAGACCTCACATGGGTTTGTTCAGGTACATGCTTATAATATCTCTGCATACACTTTATAAAGTGACTAAGTATATAGCCCACTTTGGAAATTTGGGATATTCCACGGGCCTTTTCCCATTTTTCCTTCAGGTTGAATTTAATTGCACCTACTTTAAAATTACTTCTTGGCTACTTTGAGAAACATGAAGGTGTCCTCACAAGTAGTCCCCGGGGATCCATTGCTCAGGTGACCAGAGAAGGGCCCTCACTCTTGGGTCCCAACCCTGGGGGGCGGACTAGCGAGGGAGGATTACCTGAGACGGGGGTCCACGGGGACTGCAGGGAGGGCATTCGAAGGCCAGACATGGTAACCACTGGTCCCTTACCCCAATCCATCCTACCCACCCTCGTTGTTCTGGGGATATTGTCACCCGGGTCCCATGCTATCCCTTGAAGTTCCCTCATGCAAAGGGAAGATAAAATATCCTGGACGGGTAGGGAGAATGAACCCTTTTACAACTCTTGACCCCAACAGCGTCTTTCTTTCCCCAAAACCCATTATTCTTGGTCCAAGTAAGACAAGGAAAAGAGTTAAGTACACGAGAAAGGGGACAAAGAAGACCCAAGTAACACAAGGGCAGAGTTCCTGTATTGCGATCTCTTCATCCTCTACCTGTCTGGGTCATGAACCTCCTCAAGACTCCTGTCCCTATGATCACTCCACAGACAAGATTAAAAGATTGTCTTATGAAACAAAACCACTATATGGAGGGATGGCGGGAACGCAATCCATCCTACAATCGAATTCTACCTCAAAACCCTTTCCCTCAGCTTTCAGGGGACATTTCCAAACCCATTTCAACTCCACCTCCCCATTTACAACAAATACTGGGACGAGGAAGAGACAACCAGGAGTAGTGAAGATTTCCCATAGAAATAACATGCGGCGTATAGGGGAAACCAGATGTAGAAAGAACTTGAGTTGGCCCATTAATAGAGTCATGCAGAGTCAGGCATTCGCTAATTATCACTCACACCCGACTCCACTTGATTGCTTTTGGTGTGGTTCTGCACAGCTGAATGAGCGAGCTGGGAACGTTGTTTGGACCCAGAGAAGCCAAGGAGCAGAGAGCAGCAGGATCGACAGCTCAGGGGAGAACGGCGTGCTGAGATGCTGGCCCAGTGTTTTTGAGGGGCGTCAGCATGGCTAGGGAGCCGTGTCGCCAGGGGGCTCCAACGTGGCTACGGAGCCTTATCTCCAGAGAGCCGGAGCGAAGCATCTTGCAGGCTGCTGTTGGTAGTTCGAACATTGCTCATTCCCTTGGGACCTGTGAGACCCTGTCCTCAGGCCAGCGTAAACAGGGCGGCCCGCTTGTCACTGCGCTGCTGCCCGGGTGAATCTTGTGAAAGTAACAGAGAGAGAGAGAGAGAGAGAGAGACTCGAGAGGATGCGACTGACTGAAGCGTAGCAGGCAAAAGGAAAGGCCTAAAAGCAGCGCAGAGCGGAAAAAAAGTAAGAAAATTAAACTAGTAAAGAAAACAGATTGAAAGAAAAATGAGGAGGTCGAAAGAAAGAGAAAGTCGGAAAGCAGAGTGTGCAAGGGACGTGAAGGAAAAGGACTATAGTAAAGAGAGTGCGAGCGACCCAAAACGAGAGAGAAGGTTGGCAAGGACCCGGCAGAGTGGAAAAGGTGCCAGTGGGCACGGAAAGGTAAAGAAAGTGCAAGTGTGCATGGGAAAGGAAGAAGGAAGGTGCCAGAGGGCAAGGAAAAGTAAAGAAAGTGTATGTGTGCACGATAAAGCAAGGAGGAAGGTGCCAGTGGGCACGGAAAGGTAAAGAAAGTACAAGTGTGCAGGAGAAGGAAAGAAAGGTGCCAGCGGGCAGAAAGAGGCGAGTGCAAGTGTGCAGGAGAAGGAACGAAAGATGCCAGTGGGCACAAGAAAGAAGGTCAAGAAAGTACAAGTGTGCAGGAGAAGGAAAGAAAGGTGCCAGCGGGCAGAAAGAGGAGAGTGCAAGTTTGCAGGAGAAGGAACGAAAGGTGCCAGTGGGCACAAGAAAGAAGGTCAAGAAGACAGAGGGGAACAAGAAGGGGAGCAGAAAACCCCTGAAGGTTAAAGTTAAGAGCAGGCAACAAAAGAGGGAGGTTAAAGCTTGGAATGGTCGCGCTTAGAAGGCGAAAATAACCTGGAGTTTTTAGAAATCCTCTGATGCTAACCATTTGAAACAACTGCTTATGAAGAAGAAGGTACATCCTGACGAACTGAACTTATGTTTTCTTTTTAGCTCAAGGGGGGCCTGAGCTTGGGGAAGGGAACCCTGCGAGGCCTAAGAGCTGAACTTGTGTTTGAACTTGAAAGAGGCCTGAGCTTGGACAAGGGAACCCTGCGAGGCCTAAGAGCTGAACTTGTGTTTGAACTTGAAAGAGGTCTGCACTTGGGGTAGGGAACCCTGAGAGGTCCAGGAAGTGTATTTGTGTTTGAACTTGGAAGAGGCCTAAGCTTGGGGAAGGGAACCCTAAGAGGCCTATCAGAGTGGAATCTTGATTATTTTGTTTTACTGAAGGAACTGTAGCTTGGAGAAGGAAACCCCAAGGCATTAAAGACATTTGCCTCATTACAAGGTTGGAGGTAGCCGCTACCTCCAAACTTGCTACAGGGTCTGGCACCTGCAAATGGCCAATTTCCAGGGTATTTCGGACCCGCCGGACGCAGTAATTGCTCTTTCGTGGGTGCCAGAGCCGGTAGATCCCCATTCCCATTTGAGCCCTATAGAGCTCAAATGGGAATGGGGATGCCTGTAGCACCGGCACGGTTCATTACTGTGCCGGTGCTACAGGCTTGCTGTGTTCGCGGGTGCATTTCATTCCGCCAGGTATGACTTGGCGGGGCCGGAATAGCCCGGTATTGCCCATTTGTGGGTGCCGGATTTTTTTCACAAGTTTGGAGGTAGCCTGTCTGTATTATAGGCATGGCTACCTCCAAACTTGTAATGATGCTTGTTTGAACTATGGAGAGGGTCCTATGAACAGTCCCTTTTGATTGAACTCATCCTTTTGAAGCTGATCAACCTACATTTGGTGAGGAGACCACCTGAAACCAATCCTGCTTTCCTATTTTTGTTGAAGCACCACTTTTTGCTTTTGAAAGACTTGTTAACACATTTTGGCAAAGAGTGAGGGCAAGCATAGGTTTAGACACAGACAGATTTTTATTTTGGACTCCTAGAATTCGACGGCCCTTAGAAACATCAGTTAAGGGAATCACCCCTTTAATGTTAGGGCCAGTTAGGTATTACACCAACCCAGGAACTTTAAGAAATAAAGGTTTGGGTCTCATTACGAGGTTGGAGGTAGCCTTGCCGGAAAAACCGGCAAGGCTACCTCGAAACTCACATCCGGGTCCGGCACCCGGGAATGGGCAATTACCGGGCTATTCCAGCCCAGCCGGACCTGGTAGTTGCCATTTCGTGGGTGCCGGGCCGGGTACATCCCCATTCCCATTGAGCCCAATAGGGCTCAATGGGAATGGGGAGAGTGGTACCGGTGCTACCATCATGTTCTGCTCGCGGGTGCCGGTACGGCCACCAGGTCAGACCTGGTGGCTGCAAGGGCACCCGCGAGCAGAACTTGTAGTATGGTGGTACGGTAGCAACGGTGCCGGTAGCGATACCGGCGTCGTTGTTGCCTTACCGCCATACTTTTAATGAGGCCCCATTACGAGGCTGGCGGTAGCTGCCAGTATTATTTTTTTTCTGACGCCCAGGAATTGGTAATTACTGGGTCATTACAGCCTTGCTGGACCCGGTATTTGCTTTTGATTAATAACGGTGCCGGTGCATTAGACATGCTGTGCTCGCGGGTGCCTTTCATTCCGCCAGGTCAGACCTGGTGACCCGCAAGCACACTCAGAGTTTGCTGGTCTGGATACAACGGCACCGGCAAGCTTACCGGTACCATTGTATCCGGACCGGCAGGCTCGTAATGAGGCACTATGTCTCTCTTGATACCATGCCTTTGTCACCCTACACTCATCCTGTGCATTTGTAAGTAACTCAAAAATAAGGCAAAGACATAGCATTGGAAACCCACAAGCACAGTCTGAAAGTTCATGCCACGCCAGTTGACACCCTGTGATTAAGTCTAACATCACACATGTTCAGATAACTGTGCTGCCCTCTTGTAATTAAATTGTTACGAAAAAGGACACCGGAACCCAACTGCTCTTATGGGGTACACATTTGTTGGGTCTCACAGCTTGACAGTTTAGCTCGCTTTGGCATGCCTCCTACTTCTACTGCTACCAGAAAGTACACAGCAATCCTATATTGGCTACTCTACTACAAATTTGCTCATCATGTGAAAACCTTTAGACTCCTAGATGCTAGTTCTGATCGATTCAAGATCAGAAGGTTGGTTCATACAATTTACAAAGCCAAGTGACGCTGGCATGCTCTCACATTTCCTGTGTGAATCATTTAAACCTCATTCACGCTTAAGTGCTCAACTATCTTGTTTAAATGAGGTCCGCTCTCTAATTTACACTAGTAATTCCTGCATGACTATTGCGTACATTTGTTAATTTTTCACAGAAAAAGTAGGGACTATGTAACCCAGAAAAGGTTGGGTGGCAGGCAGCCAAATCATGATTTTTTTTCAGTTTTGAAAAACATGGCCCACAAGACATGACAAGTAGATAAGTAGATTTGTTTACAGGGTAAGTAGATTTCCTGAAAGATTTGTCCCAGGACAAGTAGATTTATTTTTAAACTCCACACCCCTGCAGATGACCACTTCTAGCTAGTGCCAAGAGAGCCAAGACCTCAGGCTAACAAAGCAAATGGAGCCAGGCCAAGGGCTCTTTGCAAATGCTCTGAGGATGTCATGAGGAAGAGGGATATGACTGGTAGACAAATACTGACCGCATGGAATGAGCTGTGAGATCGTCCTCATGTAACTCTGTTTCCGAACTGGCTGAATGTATTCAGGAGCCCCAAGAGGCGAATCCTTACCAGCTAGCCGCGTAAGAAAAATGAAACTGGCCGTACCACCAGATGAAAACACATTATACGAGTCAGGAGTTCACAGAGACTTCAGAAAAACTATAGTCGCTGGACCATAATGGATGGTGTGTGTATCAATAGGCCCAGTATGACTACAGTTAACCGGGAAACACCCAGGAAGACTACAGCTGACCAGGATATGTATTTGTTACTTCATTCAGATGCCATGAGTCAAATGCTGCCTCACTTAAATGTCAGTCATACTGTTTCATACCTCCCATCAGGGGTTAAGATGAGAGGACTTATACAGAGCGAATTGGTAATTAGTAAAATGTACTATATAGGAATTTTAGTAGAGCCTCAATGCTGGTGTCTTTTAATGGGTGTTTGGATAATGATAAGCAGTTCTTTTTAGTAAAGACGTAGATTTCAAGTGATATTAAATTCTCGCTGAGTAGGTAAAGGTTTCAGCCAATATGTATACAACTTTCGAATTTGATATATGCCACTGTGGCAAGTGGTGGCCACTCAAGCAGAACAACGGCCTCCATTGTTGTGAACTGTGTAGCAAAGGCAAACATTTTGTTAATGTTAAGTATGTAAAAGCTTCAGTCAATTATTATATGTGATACATTACTCACCGTAATCATTTCTTCTGTTGCTTGTATCTGCATAGATTCACATGCTCTGCATAGTCCGACATCTAGTCGCAGAATATTACAAGATTTGTTTTGTAGCAGCTTTGCAGATGGCGACTAGAGGGATGTTTAAAATGAAAGCTAAGGTAGCTCCTGTACTTCTGTTAGAGTATGCCCTAGGGGTGAAAGGTAAGACTTTCTTGGATAGGGAATAGCAGAGCTGTATGCATTTGACTATCCATCTGGAGATGGCATTCTTTGGTATGTGATCGCCCTCTCTACCAGGCGCTATGGAAACAAAGAGTTGGTCTGTTTTCTTTATAGGTTTCCTTTTGTTCACATAGTACAAAACCGCGTACATCAAGTGTATGCAGGCTTCTTTCTGCTGAGTTTGATGGATTTTGAAAGAAGGTAGGATGTTCTATGGATTGGTTTACATGGAACTTTGAAATTAACTTAGGTGAGAACCTAGCATGTGTTCAGAGGACAACCTTGTCCTTATGTATAATGAAAAAGGGGGGCTTCAAAAATAAAGGGGATTGCCCGATAATATCCAGGGTCCTTCGGGCTAAATATATATCAAACTACAGGAGTGGACCCTTGGATAGAGGATGACAACCTATTCATTTATCTTTTTTTTATAAATATCGACAAATGATTCATTCGATTTTTTACAATCTTTTTTATTATTAAACTTTCACCAGTTAGGTGTAAAATAATTCAAAGCATAAAAAACAACAGTTTAAGCTTACTTATTGATCCATAAAACCATTCATCCCTACATTGAATCCATTCACTTCCTCATACAGACACTCACTAATACAAAGTAACCTAAATTTTAAGGTCACAATCCAACAATTTTGTACATAAAACAAAACAATTCGATCCTTTCAGTTCAAAATTCAGATAACTGCCTGTTTTTAATCATGCAGTAGGTCGACACGTGTTTCGGTTGTATTTTATAGATTTTAATCCGTCCACTAAGCACGTCAACCATCTTCAGGACATAAAACGGGAACAACAATAAAGTCCCATTTGGTATAGTAGGGTGGAACAAACTTCCTAAAAACTTTTATCAAAATGTATCCTAATGTCATCCTCTTTCTATTCAAAGACACTGCAATTGTGGTGCAAGCAGTGTCTATATAATTTGACACATAACATCGTACTCACCTCCGTCTTGTGATGGCGGTATGAGCAACAAAAAGAATGGACTAATCCTGTCTGCAGCTGTAGCAGATATCCCCAGTTATTGAAGACAAACCTACAAGGATGCAGTACAAAAATGCCTATTAGACCAGTTCAGCATTTAATCGCTTGTGATTTAACTTTTCACAGAAACACACTTACTTAGGAAAACAACAGGTAGAGCCTCTCTCGAAATATTTCTGATAGAGTTCCCCCAGGTAACACCTTTCTTGTTCAGGTCCCCTTCGAACCACCTTTTTGATATGTGGTATCAGGCGTCTGGTCAGTTCCTATAAGACAGTGATCCATAGAGTCACATAGTGGTGCCACGGTCACCACCCAGGATGCCAGTATATATTTGTCACCCCATAGCACTTACTTGAAGCTTCAAAGTCAGTCTCTCCGTTTACGTGGACTTTAAACGACTTCTTTTGTCACAAACACGATATTAAATAGGTTAGGTCAAATTCCAAATATATTGCCAATTTTCCCTAGTAAAGGAAACAAGAGGGACATGCCGTTAATGCCGGTATGCCTTACAATATCTCGCGTAATGCGCTTAGTTTGTTTAATTTATATAGATCCATCTTCGCCCCTTCTCTCTCTGCTGGTACCGTGGCTCTGTCTTAACAATAGGCAATCCATGTATAGACAGCTTGTTTATACCTAGGTGATGGCTGTTGTGCCACAGATCCTGCCGACAGACCGGGTTCATTAGCCTACCCTACTGTGTCTGTGTATGGATATCCTTACTCCTCACTGATCTCGCCAATTGTCCCAGCCCCCACGTAATGTTAATTCGCATGGCCCATTGTCATGGAGGATTATTCTCAGGTTTAACAGTAAACAAAGTTTCACCCACTGAATTCACCTCCTCCTCCGTCTCCTCACCTGTGGATTCGTCGCAGGATGAATCTTCCGAGGGTATTTGTCTTCTTTCACGCCAAGGGTCGTCAGGCTTTTCTTTGTTGGGTTTAGGATGAGCTCCTCTGGAAGCCACACTGCCTAATGACAAGAAGTCGGCAGTAGGGGCTCCCAGGGAGACCACCCCACTTCAGGGAAAAAGCACAGCTGAAAAAACCCTGATGTTGGTCTTCTGTTCCAAGATGGTGTAATTCGGAATGAGGAAACTCCAAGTCCCAGAATGCACTGGAAATAGCAGGGTGATGCACAGGAGGATCCAGCAAAGTAATTATGAAGGACCGGGAGGGACGGATACTCAAGAACAAACAGAAGAAAAACTTGGGAGAGGGAAGGAACACAGGTAACAGGGGAAGCAGCTCCAAAACTGCCGGGAAAACAGAAAGAAGCGTCACAAAAGGAGAAGGGGAACAAGCCCTGTAGGAGACGCTTCGGAGGGGCAGCAAAGGAAAAACACAACGGAGGAAAGCACAGGCGAAAACACTCGAACAGCGCTTAGACCCAACCGGAAGAGCAGGGTTGCAACGCGTCGAGTGATAGGATTGACGCATATTTAAATACGTCATCGCGCACATCGCAAAGTCGGCCGCAACACTAGAACGTTACGCCGACATTGCGATGATCGCGAGTGGCTCATCTCCTTCTCCAATGCTCCCACAGTCTCCATGGAGTCCGGATCGTGACAGTGTGACCCCTTTTTAACGGCACACCCCCTGGTTTCCCTGGGTGCAATTTATGAAAGAGACGCAGGAGTCGAGGAGCCTTCAGATTCCTAGCCGGTTCCTAGGATCTTTCGGACCATGGATATCCTTTCCATAGGATAAGGTATTGGACAGTCCCCTGCTTGTACCTGGAATCCAGAATGCGGGATACCTCGTATTCTTGCGGTAAAGAAGTTCTAGGGACCTTCTTCTTATAACCCCTATTATAGGGATCTGGAACGTATTCCTTGAGTAAAGATGAATGGAATACTGGATGGATCCTCCGTAAAGATTGTGGTAGTGATAATTTGAAGGCCACTGGATTGATGCATTCTGTAATGGCAAAAGGACCGAGGTATCTGGGAGAAAACTTTCCTGGATGAACCCATCTGGGTAGGAATTTGGTTGAAAGCCAGACCTTGGTACCGATCTGCCATGTGGGGTTGGGTCTTCTTCTTGGTTCGACCCATCGTTTGTAACTTTGTCGACTATGTCCCAGTATTTCTTGAGCCTTTTTATGCATTTCTTTCAAAACACCCATTAACTGATCAAGTGAAGGGACCTTTGTGGATAGTATTTCAGGAAAGGGTAAATGTCTGGGGTTGTACCCATAGGTGCAGTGGAATGGGCTCATGCCTATTGCTGAATGGAAGGTGTTATTGTATGAAAATTCGGCAACTGGTAGGAGTTGGTACCAGTTCTCTTGCACCTGGTTACAAAAGCATCTAAGATACTGTTCAAGAGTTGCATTGAGGCGTTCTGTTGACCATTGCTTTCTGAGTGGTATCCGGATGATAAGGCTTGTTGTACTTGTAATTGTTTACAAAGAAGAGTCCAGAATTTAGAGGTGAATTGGGTTCCTCTATCCGACACAATGGTACATGGTATACCATGTAGTCGGACCACTTCACGTAGAAACTTTTCAGCCGTCATTGAGGCTGAGGGTGTGCCTGACAAGGCGACAAAGTGAGCCAGCTTACTGAACGAATCCACCACAACCATTGTGGCTGTATGTCCTCCAGAATTGGGTAAGTCAACAATGAAGTCCATTGAAACATGTTGCCAGGGTCCAGCTGGGGGTTCTTCCTGTTGTAAAAGACCCAATGGTTTGGCCGTGCTATATTTGTTCTGGGCACAGATAGGACAGGAAGAGACGTATCTCTTGGTATCTCTGACGACTGTACGCCACCAGAAATGTCTTCTAATTAGTTGCAAGGTGGCAGCTTGACCCTTGTGTCCTGCCGTTAGTGTGTCATGACACCAAGATAGGGCCATAGATTGGAGCTCTTGTGTAGGTAAATACAGTTGGTTCTCCCTAAACCAGTATTTCCCTATTCTGTATATCGATTCCCCCCGTGGTAAAGATGTCTTCCTTTGTGAGTCGTATACCTGTTGTAGAAACAAGTTCACTGTGCCAATAAATCTTTTTCCTGACAACAGAAGTTCTTGACCTGTGTGTTTTCCCGATTCTTCTCCGTTACTTCTGGATAAAGCATCTGCGAGCTGATTGTTCCTTCCAGGTACATAGGTAAGTATGAAGTCAAATAGGGAAAAAAAATAGGCCCACCTGGCATGGCGTGAATTTCGGCATTCCAGTTGTTGTAACACGCTTAAGTTCCTGTGATCTGTGCGTACAAGAAAGGGGTGTTGGGCCCCTTGTAGTAAATGCCTCCATTCCTCACAGGCTCTTTTAATTGCAAGGAGTTCCTTTTCGAGTACTGAATAGTTTCTTTCACTAGGGTTTAATGTCCTCGAATAGTAGGCGATGGGGTGTTCCATTTGATCTTCCTTTTTCTGCAGAAGAGTGGCATGGTACAGGTACATTGATGACATTTTCATCATTTGGAGAGGCACCAAGGACTCCCTGTTCGTTTTTAAAGATTGGTTAAACAACTGCAACCAAGATAGTAAATTTACGATGGAATGGAGTGAGGCGGGAGTTAGCTTCTTGGATCTAATGATTAAAAAAGATGACAACACCATGGTCACAACTTTATATCAAAAACCCACCGACAGGAATACTTTACTCCACTATTCCAGTTTTCATCTGGTGGGATTTCGACACAATTTGCCTTACGGTCAGTTCCTGCGGGTCTGCAGGAATTGTTCGGAGAAGAGAGAGTTTGAAAAACACGCTATACTCCTAAGGGACAGACTAACCCACCACTAGGGGGTACCCGAGGAAACTTGTTAAAGATAATCTCAAGAGGGCATCCAACACTGATCGTGAGATATGCCTCACTCCCCGTAATAAACAGAAACAAGATAGGTTGGTATGTGTTACCACCTATAACCCGGTAAGCAATGATATTAAAAGAATCATTAATCGTAACTGGGATCCAGTGAAACAACCAGGGGTGTTGAGTAAAAAAACGATCTTTGCTTTCAAAAAAAGTAAAAATCTAAAACAACAATTGGTACATACGTACCAGGAAAAGAAGATAGATCGAACAATACTGAACCAGTGAGGTCTACCCCTGATTATAGGCCACTACAAATGTGGAAACTGTGTATCCTGTCCTCTGACAGAGACCAGGAAAGAATGTATCTAGGGTAAAACAAATTGGCAACTAAAGACGCATACGAACTGTAAAACAAAAAATGCCATTTATGTTATCATCTGTCCATGTAATCTCCTAAATGTGGGCAAGACAACACGGGAAGTGAGGCAGCGAATTGGGGAACATAGGAGTTGTATTCGAAACAGAATAGCGGATAAACCATTAGTTGAACATTTTATACGCTTTAAGCACAAGGACACCGATCTTAAATGGTTTGTTCTCTAAACTATTCACCCATTAAGCAGAGGAGGAGATATGGCCAATGCCCTGCACAAAATGGAACAACGCTGGATCTACACCTTGGACAGTGTAAGACATGGATTAAATGTATTGGTTGAATGGAGTGCATGGATTACCCACTAAACGTATCTGACACTTAAGGGGATATTACGATTGAGTCACCTCCACACAAAAATGAACATCATCTCACTGACCATTCTGGTATTAGAACACTGGTCATTGCCACCTGTTCAGAAATACCGCTCTATACATGGGAATATCGTTTGCAAGTGGATTGTGAAATTCTTTCCACTGGTTCTATGGAGTGACTTCGGATGTCAGAACGTTGATCCTATGTTATGAGGTAGCATGCATGATACAGAATATGATACATGAAGAATTAAAAAAAGGAATAAAAATTAATAGCAGATGACTAGTGACTTCATTTTCAATATTTCGACTTTACTGCGGATGGGCCAGAGCATATCATTATGATAATGAATTAGACCTTCCGGCAGAGCGTTCAGGGTTGTTTTCCCTCTAGATGATCAGTGCTACTTTGATGCCACTAGTAGCTCTAACATGTTTCCCCGTGGCATATCATCGTACTGTACGTCCGCCACACATCTTGGGTGACCAGATAGTAATGGAACTTAAGCCAGTCCGGATATGGCGAGGTGGATGTTGATAACAAAAAAAGTGCGGTGGCGTGGTTCAGTAACTACTAGAAGGCTAAGATGCTTTTCAACTGCGGCTGTATACGAGAGATTGTTTCTACATTCGATGAAGTTACTCCATTCTTTATGTCGCTGATCCTGATACTTCGATCATGTGATAAATGCCGTCCTGCTATCCGCGTTCGCTGGCAGGAACATGTAGTAATCAGCCTGAGCGAACGGATGTAACTCTTCGAGGTGACAAGGTGAGATCAAACCCTGAGGCGGCTGCAAGAGTAAGGAGTCCATTGAATAATATGCTAATGCCCTGAACTAACTGGAAATAAGCATCCATTGTATAATCATCCATGACAACGAGCCATGCGAATTAACATTACGTGGGGGCTGGGACAATTGGCGAGATCAGTGAGGAGTAAGGATCTCCATACACAAACACAGTAGGGTAGGCAAATGACCCCCGTCTGTCGGCAGGGTCTGTGGCACAACAGCCATTGCCTAGGTATAAAAAAGCTGTCTATACATGGATTACCTATTGTTAGGACAGAGCCACGGTGCCAGCAGAGAGAGAAGAGGACAAGAGGTATCAATATAAATTAAACAAACTAAGCGCATTATGCGAGATAGCGTTAGGCATACCGGCATTAACGGCATGTCCCTCTTTTTTCCTTTGATATGGAAAATAAGCAATTTATTTGGAATTTGACCTAACCTATTTAATATCGTGTTTGTGACAAAAGAAGACGTTTAAAGTCCACGTAAACGGAGAGACTGACTGTGAAGCTTCAAGTAAATGCTATGGGGTGACAAATATATACTGACATCCTGGGTGGTGGGGCCATTATGTGACTCTATGGATTACTGTCTTATAGGAACTGACTAGACGCCTGATACCACATATCAAAAAGGTGGTTCGAAGGGGACATGAACAAGAAAGGTGTTACCTGGGGGAACTCTATCAGAAATATTTCAAGAGAGGCTCTACCTGTTGTTTTCCTAAGTAAGTGTGTTTCTGTGGAAAGTTAAATCACAAGCGATTAAATGCTGAACTGGTCTAAAAGGCATTTTTGTACTGTATCCTTGTAGGTTTGTCTTCAATAACTGGGGATATCTGCTACGGCTGCAGACAGGATTAGTCCATTCTTTTTGTTGCCCACGCCGCCATCACAAGACAGAGGTGGGTACGATGTTATGCATCAAATTATATAGACACTGCTTGCACCACAATTACAGTGTCTTTGAATAGAAAGAGGATGACATTAGGATACATTTTGATAAAGGTTTTTATTTTGTTTTTTAGGAAGTTTGATC
Organism: Ambystoma mexicanum; assembly: GCF_040938575.1. NCBI lineage: Eukaryota > Metazoa > Chordata > Amphibia > Caudata > Ambystomatidae > Ambystoma > Ambystoma mexicanum. Next base: position 1,118,118,599 of record NC_090923.1, on the reverse strand, counting down.
CACCCTACTATACCGAATGGGACTTCATTGTTGTTCCCGTTTTATGTCCCGAAGATGGTTGACGTATTTAGTGGACTGATTAAAGTCTATAAGATACAACCGAAACACGTGTCGACCTACTGCATGATTAAAAACAGGCAGTTATCTGAATTTTGAACTAAAAGGATCGAATTGTTTTGTTTTATGTATAAAATGGTTGGATTGTGACCTTAAAATTTAGGTTACATTGTATTAGTGTGAGTGTCTGTATGAGGAAGTGAATGGATTGAATGTAGGGAGGAATGGTTTTATGGATCAATAAGTAAGCTTGAACTGTTGTTTTTATGCTTTGAATTATTTTACACCTAACTGGTGAAAGTTTAATAATAAAAAAGATTGTAAAGAATTTCAATGAATCATTTGTCGATATTTATAAAAAAGATAAATGAATAGGTTGTCATCCTCTATCCAAGGGTCCACTCCTGTTGTTTGATAATGAAAAAGGGATCCTGTACGGACAAAGCCTGTCGCTCACTGACTCGTTTTATGGAGGTGATTGCTACTAGGAATTCAGTCTAGCAAGTAAGATGTTTTAGGCTGGTCTTGTGCATAGGCTCAAAGGGTGGGCCCACGAGCTTGAAGAGCACAACATTGAGATCCCAACTCGGAGGAGGGTTGGAAATTGGGGGGTAAGCCTCTTCACCCTTTCCATGAATGCCTTAATGAGAGGGACTTTCCACAAGGACACTTTATTTTGTGAGGTGGTGTACGCCGACAGGGCTGCCAGATGCACCTTTAGGGAATGAAATACTAGGCCGGAGACTAGTAGATAAAGCATGTAGTGTAGAATGTTAGCTGGAGAATATTCTATTGGGTTTAGTGATTGTGATGTGCACCATATCACAAATCTCTTCCATTTAATAAAATAGCAGTTCCTGGTGTTGGGTTTTCGTGCCTCTTTAAGGATATCCATACACCTTTGTGGAAGAATTAAGTCACCAAACTCTATGACTTCAGGAGCCAAGCTGCCAAGGTCATTGATTGTGGGCGTGGGTGGAGGGATGCCCCTTTGTGTTGTGTCAACATGTTGTATGGGCACAGGAGCATGATTGAGTCACACATAGCCAGCTTGAGCAGATGTGTAAACCAAGGCTGTCTCGTCCACATAGGAGCAACCAGGATTAGAGTTACTTGTTCCTGGTGCATCTTGTGAATATTAGGCAGAAACCTGTGCAGTTCCCCTAGGGAACTCTGCAAAAGATTTAGGACTACAGGAGTTAGCAGTAAACCCACTTGGTAGCAGTCTGTACCACCCCGATTTACCTGGTAGCTGTGGCTGAGCAGTCAGACTTCCCTCAAGAAGAGTTAGGCAGTATGCAAAGTATACACAATAGGCACTCAGACACAATAATACAAGCAAACACTGACCAGAGCTTTGGTATCAAAGTATATTATTATTTATTTAAAAACACACTGTTTGAAACACTCCAGCACTCTTATTGTAAAAACACTCTAAACACAGTTACTATTATAATATATACACCCCTTATTTCTTATCAGATAAGTCTTAGTAAAACTCCACTTATTTTCATACAGAGGTGAGAGCTTAACTAGATGGTACTCCAATAAGTTTGTGAAAAAGGGAGGGAAAAAGACAGAATATGGAAAGGTACACCACTCTAAGATTTAGGAACACTGTTAGCAAGGCAGAAGAGCAAAAGTCACTGGTGAGCCAAAGTCCAAAGGCTGGGCCCCCTCTTAGAGAGAGCAGAGCACAAATGGGCCCAAGATCACACAGTTACACTAGGCTTAGAAAGTCTTGCAGAGAGTTCAAAAAGAGTTTAGAGAGGCTCAGAAAAGTTTAGCTAGGGTGTCCCAGGCTAACCCAGGTTCGAAAGCCGGGGGCTAAATCTACCCCGTACAGTCGGTGGCAAGGGAAGCCAGGCGGGACACGGTACTTTAAGTGGGAAGGATCCTCCAGCGGTGGCAGTTGTTCCTGGCAGTGGGTGCAAGTCGCGTCGTCGTCCAGGGGAAGAGAAGATCTCGACTTGGAGGAAAGATGAAGGTCGTTGCACTGCCAGGGAAAAAAACAGCCGCTGAGTTTTCCGGTTAAAGGTGGTACCTCTTAATTTGCGGTCGTGGTAAAACGTGGTATCCCGGTTGCTGGGGTGCTTGGCACAGGCAGGGCGGCCACGAGGTACGTCGGGAAGGCGAAAAGACGGTGAAACTGGTTATCCCCACCAGTCAATGGAAGAAGACTCTCCGGCGGGAGATCTCCTCTGTCGTTGGGAAAAGTGGTGAGACGGTCCAGCAGGGCTCCACCGGTGGTGTCGTCGTGGCAGGTCGGCTCAGCTTCTCCCTCGTCTGATTCTTAGATCCTGTTGCGACTTCTGAAGTTCCAGTCCCCAAAGCCCTGCTTTTATGCAGAAAACCCCCATTCACTCAGCCTAGCTGTCACTCAAACATGCTAAGTGGTGAGCCGGCCGGCTCACCACTTGGGCCAATCAGGACGGAGTGCGACTTGAGTTGCCTAGGCAACTCAGTCCAGGGTGCCTAAATCCCCCTCCACCCCTCCTAAGTACCTCAGACAGAGTGGCACCACTTTGGAGGGCTTCTGTGTAGAAGCCCGTCAAAAAGTGGAACAAAGGGCTCGACTTGGGTTGGAGTCACAGAAGAGAACACAAACGCCATTTTAGAATCAAGTTTTGGCAAAAAATACCAACCGGAGAATTAATAATAAATAAATAAACCGGCGGTATGTTCGAGGCTACCGTAAATAATTAAATAAAGATAGTAGCCTAAAACAATGGGAAATCCCATAGGAAAATATTTGCGGTTGAATATAAAAAGTAGTATCCACTGCCACCAGCCAAAACTCGATCAGGGGGGACGGAGACGTGCCCCCTCGACTAACAGACCCCGGGGCAATTGAATTGCCCCAGCCAGTACGTCCACAATATGATGGTTTGTACTGGTTCTGTTCAGAATTTGAGACTAGTAAAGTCAATGGTGACTTTACATGCCCTGGGAGACAGTAGTCAGTCCCAGGGTATGGAGTCTATACTGGGGGGTCACTATGACAACCCTGTGTTACTGCACTGAGGGTTCTGTGTAACACACATCACAAAAACACATGAAGCCCTATGGGGTAAAAGAGCCCATAGCCTATTAAAAACATCTAGAGTCAAAGAAACACACTCAAATCATGCCCAAGAGTGACGGTAAAAGAGTCTCACTCTTGGCAGGAGAAAAAAATAAACCCCAAAAATCCAGCAAAGCTGCTGGGGGACTCACTAGGTTAGGAAATTCAGCCTAAACAGAGAATTCTCCCTAACAGTGCACTATCTTGATCAGGAGTGGTATCGGGGGAACAGCGTAAGCAAATTTCCCTGACCAGTTCATCCATAGGGCGTTCCCCTTGGACCCTGGTTGGGGAAAACCTGAACACAAAGTCTGGGTATTGTGCGTTTTGGTTTGTGGCGAACCTGTCTATTGAGGGGTGACCCCATAGTGAGAATATTCTGTCTAGGATATCTCTATCGAGTTGCCACTTGTGTTCTTCTGGAAGAGGGTTTCTGATTAGAGTGTTTGCCAGAGAAATTGAGTTCCCCTGGAACATGTTGAGATGTTAGGAACATGTTCCACTTCAGTGCCCACTTCCATATTCTTTGGGATAACTTGGACAGACTTTGAGAGTGTGTGCCTCCTTGCTTGTTCAGATAGAATATGGCCGTGATGCTGTCTGTGAGGACATGCATCGTCTGACCCTTGAGATGTTGCTGAAAGGCCTGAAGAGCCTCGAGGACTGCCAAGAGTTGTAGGAAGTTGATATTTCTTTGGACAGTAACGTGTGTCCACTGACCTTGGGCTGTGTGGTGGAGGTAGTGGGCCCCCCATCCGGCAAGTGAGGCGTCTGTAGTTAGGATCGCTTGTTCTGGTTGAGCACAAAAAGGTTTTCCTTTTAAAAGGTTGCCCGTGGACCACCAGCAAAGAGCCTGAACCCGGGTTAGAGGAATAACCACTAGATCGTACCACTGTCCGCTTGCCTGAGACCACTGTTTCTCTGACCATTCCTGAATTGGACGCATGCGCAGGCGCGCGTGTGGAACCAAGTGAATGCATGAAGCCATCATCCCGAGCAAGCGCTTTGCTTTGTGTACAGTTATATGGCGACCGACCTTGTAGTGAGGTACCTGCAACAGCATGTTCTGTACTTTCTCGTTTGAAGGGAAAGCCAGCTCCTCTATTGTGTTTAGGATAGCCCCTAGAAATTGTTAATTTGGCAGGGGACTAGACTTGATTTCTTCTCATTTATGAAGAAACCCAGATTGAAGGGAAGGTTTATTGTCTTTAGCGTATTTAATCTGCACATTTGAGGTGTGCCACTACTGCCAGCACCTTTGTGAATACTCTTGGTGCCGAGGCGATGCCGAATTGGGCTACCTTGAACTTGTAGTGTACTCCCACCATCCTGAAACATAGGTATTTTCTGTGCGCAGGGTGCATTGAAATATGAAAGTATGCATCATTAATGTGCAATGTCGCCATGTAGTCTCCCCGTTTTAGGAGTGCAATCACCTCTTGGAGCATGGTCATACAAAACTGTTAGGGTTTGACATATTTGTTTGCAGGGTGCAGATCTAATACTGGGCGCATGGTAAGGTGTTTCTTTGGCACAAGGAAGTACGTTGAATAAATACCCTTGTTTACCTCATTTGCCGGGACAATCTCTATGGCGTCCTTCGTGAGCAGCACTTCATTTCCTCCAGCAGTATGCTTTGTTCTTCTGCTGTCATTTTATTCTGTCGTGGCAGGCGGTAGGGTGGTTTATGTAGCAACTTTATAGAATACCCACCTGTTACGGTGGACAACACCCACTTGTCCGATGTTATCCCCTCCCATGCGTGGGTGAAGTGAGAAATTCGACTGGAATGGCATGGGAGCGGACCTGAAACAGTGTGTCATTGTTTCGGAGGGTGAGGTTTTGTCCCTTCCTCTGCCCCTTTTACTTCCTCTTTGAAAATTGGGCAAGGAGCCTTGGCCTTGTGACTGGCCCCAAGACGAGGACTGTTCCCCTTGAGAGTAGCCTGAGGAATGTTGCGCACCCTGGCCCTGAAATCTCCTAGAGTTTGGGGAGCCTCTTTGGGAATAGGGTTTATTTGTCAACTGTCCCAGGGACTTAAGAGTGTCGTACTCCTCCTTGGCACTCTTGAGGGCGTCTTCTATGGCCTACCCGAATAACACATTTGGCTCCACTGGCATGTTTAAGAGGGTTGCTTGGGTCTCTAGCTTGAACCCTGACTGTCTGAGCCAAGCATGGTGCTTGATGAGCATTCCCTCTGCTATGATGCATCCTGCATTATCTGCCGCATCAAGGTTATTCTTTAGGATGCAACTTGAGATCTGCTTGCCTTCTGAGATAGTTTTACGTAATTGAGCCTTTAGTTGTTCTGGGACAGCTTCTATTTGGCGCTCCAGATCATCCCATTTGTGGCAGCCGTAACTAGCTAACAACATAGTGTTGTTCGCGATTCTGGTCTGGTATGCGGCAGAAGAGGTGACCTTTCTGCCGAAGGTATATATTTTCTTGCTCTCCTTGTCTGGCGGGGCTTCTGCCGACGCCAGGGGTGTGCCCGCCCTCTTCCTGGTGGTGGTAGCCACTAGGGAATCTGGTTTGAGGTGTCCCCTAATATACAGGGGGTTTGTGGACACGGGTCTGAATAGTTTCTCTATTCTAGGATTAATCGCATTCGTGAGAATAGGCCCCAGCGGGGATGGTTGGATCCGTCTTTGGACAGATTGCAGGAGTGGTATAAACTGGGTGGCAGACTTTTTGTCCCCCAGCATATCTTCCAAGAAGTCCTTGTCGACCTGTGCCTCCTGAGTATCGATTTTAAAATGTTGTGCCGCCTTTAGTAGCACTTAATTGTACTGGAGTTCATTGTCAGTAGGCAAATCTGCTACCGGCTGGTCCTGGTGGTCTGGCGACTGAATACTGTAAATGTCATCATCATCATAAAACTGGTCTTGACCAGAGAGGTGCTCCTGAGACCTTGGGTCTGCTTGGTCGTCCTAATATGAGTCCTGAGAGGGTTCTTGGTATGTCTGAGAAGTGTCCTGGAACAACAAGGCCGGAGTGCCTAGAGAGGTGCTAGACTGTGGCTCAAGACGAGACTCTTTGGCAAGGGGTGGCAGTGCTGATGCCCCTGCCTGTGAGGCATCTTTAAGAATTGTTAAATGGTTAGGATGTCTGTCCATGAAGTCTACGAAACAAGACATTCTCCTTATAATCTTATTGAATTGTTCAGGGGTATATTTGCATGTTGGTGGGAAACCTGACATGACAGGGGTGGCCTGGGAGAGAGTGACATCCTTTACAGGGGTGGCCTGGGTGGGAGTGACATCCTTAACATGGGTGGCCTAGGAGGGAATGCTTGTGGCGCAAGGCCCCATAGAGTGTGTCTAAGGGGATGGAAAACCCTGTCTGTGTGTCCTTTGGGGTCAAGTGCTTTGAAAAATTTGCCTCGCCTTAAGTAGAGAAGCACTGACGTGTTTCTTAATTAGTTGTTGCATTTATGACGTTTTGTTAGCAGACGGCAAAACAACTTTCACCGTCTGTATTTCTGCCCGCGGCAGGATGGCCTTTTTATGTGCAGTGTCCGAACCAAGTTTTTCTTTCGGCTTTGGGGAACTGTCGTGAGGCGAAAGTGTGCGCGATGGCCCAGAGGACAGTGAAGAACCTGAGGCTTTTGGACACTGCATGGGTCTCGACACCCGAGGGTACTGTCGAGAGTCGGCCGTGGGGTATGTCTTTGGTGTGTTTGTGTGTGCCTTAGCCGCCGGGTGTCTTCTCCATCACAGAACCGCCAGCTTGCTTCTTGGAGTAGAGGACTCGCACTTGGGGTTTCGACGGATCCCCTTGCCCTCAGCGGCACTCATGACCCCAATACTACCCTCGCTGGAGTCCTCCGTCACGTCAATGGAGACCTCAGCTAGCATGGCGTGATCGGCCCAGCGTTTGGTCCGCCGATCCTTTAGGGTCTTAGGTTGAAAAAAATGAGTTAGGACGAAATTACCTAACCCGAAATGGCCGACCTCACCAAAAGACCTAAAACACACACCACGAAAAGCTCTAACTACCAAAAGTTCAAACTTTTTTCGTGGTGTGTGTTTAGGTCTATTGGTGGGTTTGGTCTGAAAAAATGTTTTTTTTTAAAAGGCTGCAGAGGTGTCCCCCGTAACACCTCTCTCACTAATAATAATATTAATAATTTAGCATTTATATAGCGCTACGAACCCTCGGGTATCTGAGCGCTGCTTATTAATACCCACGGTGTGTGGTGCTCATATATCGACCTTGGAAGGATGAAAGGCTGAGTTTGGCCTTGCCGGGATTCGAACCTGCATCAGCAGGCTCTCCACAGATGTAAAACCGAGCGCTCTACTCGCTGTGCTATCGGACCGGCTGTACAGTATAGTGAGCGAGGGTTGCGGGGGACACCCCCGCAGCACACCCGACAGAAAAAAAAAACAGAGGTTGCGGTGGTCTACCCTGCAACATCCCGTTCACCATACTACACAGTATAGGAGGCGGAGGCGAACAGACCTCAGGGGCGGTTGAGACCGCTGAGAAAGGAGGTGTAGAGCGAGGTGCCAGCACTGGAGGCAGCTGGGAGAGAGAATCACAAATTGTCCTGGGTGGCGGCGGTGAGCACAAGCACAGCGAAGGACCGCTACACGAGCGCAAGTAGTTTAAACAGTCATGGACAGCAGAGGTGCACAGAGGGACGGTGACAAACAGCGGGGAAAGCACTCCGGGCCAGGAGAACTCGGCTGCGGGTGGCAGACCGAGTGGCATCTCAGACCCTGTGGAGGGCCCATGCAGCAATCCAAGACAAAGACACTGCACCACCAAGATAGTGATTACAGTGACCCACATCTTCCCACTTGATGCCCTTCAAAGTGACAATTCACAACTTCATAAGATCAGTAAAGTACAGATTGGTAGTTTGGTCAACTCATTACTCCCTCTCTAGGAAGTAGTTCAAATTTCACCCGCACAGCCTGGTATAGCATTGGACATTACAACAGCTGGAAGGGAGCCGGAGTGAGGAGCAGCACCCCTGGAGCGAGGGCCTGACCCATTGGAAGCCTGGAGCGACTGAGGCAGGTGGGTGATTGAGGCAGTACCGTAGGAAACAGTGGGGGAAAAGGAGGAAAAAGGAGTCAAGAGCTGAGTACCCCAGGAGGAGCAGGCAACCGTACGGGAGAACAGCTGAACAGGCTTGTGCTACTGTGCTAGACACTTAGGAGGCCCTGGAGAACGCCATCTAGGGGTGGAGGTAAACTGAGGGTGGGCCGCACATGGCAGAGAAGGAGTAAGTACAATGGAGCGGATGAAGGGGCTGAGAGACCATGCAAAGCACAAAGACGCCCCATAAGGAGGAGAAGCAGGATCCAGGGGAGTTACAAGCAGGGAGATACAGGGCAGGTTGGCTCATGGTCACATGCACAAGCCTGAATTAGGTGGTGCGGACAACACTGAGGGAAGGAACCCCCGAACCCATAACTAACACTCTGCACAAAGGAAAGTCCAAACAGAACAAAATGGACACCTTTGCATGCAAAGGAGAAAGAAGAAGCGTGTTGTCGCAGGAGGAAAGAGGTGCCACCACAGACGAGTGGGGGGAGGAGTGGCGGACACAGAGTAAAATTATTGCAACAGACTGTGGGAGTTGATAATGACATCAGACAGGGTATATCCCGGTAAGAAGCACATCCTGGAACCTGCACAGACAACATCACATAATAGAAAAAAAACAGGGGGGCGGAGGACGAGTACGCAGAGGTTTTGCTCGACGCAATTAAAGCTTTTGACTTGTGCAATGGGAATGGCTAAATGCGGTATTGAGGAGGTTCGGGGTGGACCCAGGGTTTCTGCAGTGGAATTGCTATACAAGAAACCGATGGCCAGAGTTAAAACGGGAAGGCACATATCAGAGGTTTTGGAAATGAGCAGATGGACCAAACAGGGGTGCCCACTTTCTCCAATGCTATTCATTTTGGCGCTAGAACCATTGGCAGCCCTTCTCAGGGCAGATTTTAAGGAAGCGGACATAAAGGTAAGCGATACACACGTGATCTCGCTATATGCAGATGACATGTTGCTATATGTGCGTAACCCTGAAGTAAATCTACCGTACATATTTGTAGTCCTGGACGGGTTCGCAAGGCTGTCCGGCATAACTATCAGCGGAGAGAAATCCAGGTTTGTTTGTGCTAGCGGGCTTGGCAGAGTTGGAACGAGAACACTTACTAAACTTGGGGCCGAGGTGGACGGTAGAGACCTTTCGGTACCTGGGATAGGAAGTCTACTGGGAACCCGAGAGGAACATGCTCAAGGCGCTGCAGGGGGTTGAAAAATCAATGCAAGTCTGGCAGAAACTGCTGTTGTCAATGATGGGCAGGGCCGCAATGCTGAAGATGGTGGTACTGCAGCATTTGTTGTATCATTTCATTAATATATCGCACGACATCCCAAAGCAGTTCTTCCGAAAACTCGACTCACTGCCGAGGGGATTCATCTGGGGCGACGAGAGGTGCAAGATTTAGCTAGGCACAATGCACAGGGGATTACGGGGCTGGAGGATCAAACTGCCTAATTTTGAGGCATACTACCTGGATGGGCAACTAAAGTCTGTTGCAACTTGGCTAGCGGATGAGGGATCACGGACATAGGGCTGTTGGAAGAGGAGGCCAGACCGTACTACCTAAAAGAGGCACTGTGGGCGAGAGATGCTGGTCTGCAGAAGACAGCGGCGCTCATAACTTTGGGATGGAGAATTTGACGCAGGTTATGGAAGATGTTGGGGAAGCAAGACCCTTATTCCACTAATATACCCTTGACGGCTTCCTGTGGGATGAACTCGGAGGTTTGCAGCCTCCGGCTACACTGGGAACCAAATGGGATAGTTAAATAGGGAGATCTATATAAGGAAGGGACTTGAGTGCGTTTTTTCGGAAATGGTGGAGAAATACGCTATCCCCAAAGGGCAATTCCTGGTGTATCATAGGATGCTGAAGACAGCGGAGGACAGATGGCCAGGGCTGAAAAAAAGGAAGGAAGGCGATGCGACGCTAGATACGCTCTATGATGTGGCAGAAGGAGAACACGTGATCTTGAGGCTTTATGAGGTTATACTAGAAGCAATAGGTCAGAAGGGGCTAGGGGTGAGAGCCAAGTGGGAAAGGGACCTAGAAAGGACTTTCACAGACGAGGAATGGGCCAGAGTACTGGCATATACTAGGAAAGTGCCCAGAAACACTATATTTAAACAAATACAATTGCAAGTCACACACAGGGCATACATGACCCCACAAGTCATTTCAGTGTTTCGGGGAGCGGCAAGTGCAAAGATGCCCCAGATGCTTAAGCGACTCAGCAGGAATGATGCACATGTTCTGTGTCGGTCTAGAAAAATGGACACCTCTCACGATTGACGGCAAGCGTATTTTGGCGGATGAAGACCAACCGTCTCATGTACATAACGATAGAAATACAGATTTTCGAATTTGACCAATGACCGGCCATTTTGATGTAACAACAATCGCCATTTTGTTTTATAACGATTGCACATTGCTTTCTGTTCAAACTGCTTCGCAGCACATTTTTTGCTTACTCTGCTCGACTGTTAACATTGGTGTCTGAACGTGAAAGGACAAGGCCGCAAGGCTAATAAGGAGTTCGTTGAAACACAACGTAGGCAGCTCCAGAGAGGAATGCCCAGCTCCCTCCCGAATATAGCCTTGAAGGAGAGCCGCAGGGCATTTAATCATTTCACAGCTGCCAGCCAGTCTCGTTATATGGTAGAAAATGTTAGAATAAAGCAGCTAAAGGCTTGAATTATGCTCTTCTTACGCCCCCCCCTTTCCCGAGCCCTGTAGAGTGTGTCGGCTCCCAGGACACGAATAGCACCTCAAAGATAGCAAGGTCTGGAATGTGACTCTTCCCCCGTATGTAGCTCGCTTACAAGAACAGAAGCACTGTGTTCTGTTCAACAAAGAAAAGATGTCTCTACACTTGCAAGGTTACATATTGTTGCTAGAATAGATATTTGAAGGTGTCATATTCGTCGAAATTGTCTATCATCAAACCGAGTTCAAAGAAACCCTATAAAGGGCGGTGTTAAACATGTCACAGCTGATTGTATGATATGCATTTTGTATATATGTAACTGATGTACGTAATTCGCTCTCTTGCGTCCCTCGAGGTCTAGAGATATACGTCGCGGGGCGTGAGACCGAGTTGGCCAACTGAGACTATTTGCTTTGCAATAAACCCTAGCTTTGGGAATACAACCTCGTGTCTAGCGTATCTATCGTGTGTGGTGATTTGCCTTGTTTCTGTAACGCGAGAGACCCCTAGGGGCCCCTTTCAAGATGGCACCCGAACAGGGACACTCCCCTACTTGTTCCATCGTGTATGTTGTAATAGAGTAAAGGCGGAGAACGACAAGGACGAGACGATCGAGCCGGGATCAAGAGGTGTTTGGGGCGCCCTGTAGAAGTGATGAGAGATTCCTTTGCAGATCTGCACATATCTGATCCCTGATCGACGTATCTGGCCAGAGAACAAGGAGGCGAGGTTCCCGAAACGAGGCAGAAGCCAAGAAACACAGACACAACGTCATTGGTTGCGTCCGTATACAGACGAATTGTGTCATGATATTGGTTGAGAGTTGACTTTGCAAAATCAAATGGCCAGGGTAAGGTATATTAACCAAGGGAAGGTTGAAACATGCCTGGGGTATTGTCCACCCTAGCGGGGGTTTTCCGCTGCGGTAGACAATCTTTGGAGAATGGCCAAACTGCACCACCTGGGGGAACGCCGGCGTATGAGATGTATGCGAAGTATGGTGTGGGAGCGATAATATTCTGTGAGACTTGGCATAGGCAAACCAGAAAGCAACAAGACCATCAGTGGCCGATAAATGGTAGTTTTGAGATAGCGAGAATAGATAACCTGGAAAGGGTGTTGATAAGAAAGAAAGCGCGTCCCGCAGCACTTGATATCGTTAAGGACTGGAGAAGGGAAGCAATGCTCCGATTTAGAAGTAGAGCGAAGCATACGCGCAGGGATAAATCGAAAGATGAAGTAGCGGAAGAAAAGGAGGAGGAGGAGTGGACGGAGAGTCTAAGGAGGTCAGGTAGACGGGACCAGATGAACATAGAAAAAATATACCCACAACGGGAAGTGCACATAGCAGATGAAGTGATGGAAAACATATTGATCCATACAAAACAAGGCCCAAGATCAGAAGCAAGGCCAAACACACCAGTAACTATTGCTCAAGCCCGTCCCGTAGCTCAAACTCTCCCTCCCGTAGCTCAAGCCCTCCCACAGCCACAGACCGCGCACGTAGCACTTCCTATTAGCCAGCCAGGACCACAGCAGACATTCCCCGTTCCTATTGTCCCATCCGCACCTCCCTCCCTAGATACAGACTCGGTACCGTCCGTCCCTCCAGGGGTTGAAGTTGAAACCACGGGGGCGAGAGGCAGGACTGAACAAAGTGGATGCACAAGGGTAACTCGCAGTGCGATCAGCAAAGAAAGGAAGGTGGAATTGCAGCAACAGTGGAATTGCAGCAACAGGCAGAGATGTATATAGAAGGGAATGATGGGACGGCAGCATTGGCTTCGATGTATGGTTTACGAAGAAGCAACGAAAGACAGGTAGTGTTGGAATGCATGGGTGAATATTTGGTGGAGAGATGGAAACAGTTAATTGGGAAATTACCACCGCAGCGATTGTTAGATCTGAATGCATTAGCACGCTGTAGAGAAAGAGATGAAGAAGTAAGGGAACATGTATATGGACTTTTTGAGCTTAAAAATGAATTGGATAATGATTATGCTGAAATGTTTATTGCACCATGGTACAGGGGTAAGGATATCAGGAGAGATAGGAAGGAAGTGCTAGGGCCACATAATCAACGGCAACATTTACCATCGCCGGGGCGAAAGGCGATGGTGGACGAATTATTGTTGTTAAAACAGGTGGGGGAAGACTTGAAAGCATGCATATTGAAAACAAGGGTGTTACTGCAGCAAGTAGCAGGACATAATAGAGGAAGAGGGAATGCACAGGGGAGGAGTAATTCGAATATGCATGGGGGGTCATTGGGACCAAATCAGTGTGCATACTGTAAGGAGGAAGGACACTGGCGAGCGCAATGTCCACAGTTGCAGAATAGAAATTAATCTGGCCAGAGAAGACAGCACAGAGCGCACCAAGGAGCGAATGGACCAAATAGGAATAGTATGCAGCAGCACCACAATAATGAAGGTAATCAAAACCAAGCCCAAAACCAAAGTGCTCCTAACCAGAGTCAGAGCCAGCAAAACCAACAGTATGGGAATCAGAGTGGGGGAAATAGAGGAAAGTATGGGAACATTTTCAATACACAGCCAAATACGTATTACAGTAATAGTAGTGACTACACATCGGATGATGTGTTATTTCCCCAATAGGACAGCCCAGGGCAGGGGTCGGAACCAGTGTCTATTCCCGTGAATCAGAGAGGACCCTACGTCGAAATGAGAGTCGGGAATGATGACCATCGCTTCCTTGTAGATACAGGAGCGCAAAAGTGTTCAATAGACCATCACTTGGTTCCGGATATACCACTGTCAGGGCAAAATAATATTTCCGTAGGGTTCGCAGGTACACCAGTCATAAACCCAGTGTCCCAATCAGTCCCAGTTACCATAGGACCATTCACTGAACATTGTCCCTTTCTCTTAACAGAAAATTGTGGGGAGAACCTGTTGGGAGTAAGCTTGTTGAAAAAGCTAGGTGCGATTATACTTTGCACGTCAGATGGGGTGTTTCTGACGATTTGGCCACAAGATGCCCCTGTGTCAGAATTCATGTCTGAAACTTTGCCAGGGGAGTTAAGAAAAGTGCCAACCTGTATATGGGCGATGCATGATAACGATGTAGGATGCTTGAAGATAGAGCCAGTGAGGATCATTTGAAAGAAGGAGTTACACTGCCGCAAATTCCCCAGTATACATTTCGGCTAACGGAGAGAGAGATTGAAAAGTATTGTTTCAGATTTGGTGAAATTAGGGGTAATTGAAGAAATTACAGGCAGTACATGTAACAGCCCGATTCTTCCAGTATATAAGAAAGGAGGCAATGAAGTACCATATCGTTTCATAATTGATTTGCGCGCGCTAAACAAAGAAGTAGATCCACAATTTCCCTTGGTCCCAGACGTCACTACAATATTGACAATGATACCTGCCTCAGCAGAATACTTTAGTGTAATTGATCTAAAAAATGCTTTCTTTAGCATTCCGGTGGACAAGGACAGTAGATATTTGTTCGCGTTCACATTAGGGGGACGATCATTTACATTCACGCGCATTCCACAAGGCTATACGGAAAGTCTGAGTATTTACAGTAGAGCGTTAAAAGAGCAGCTAGACATGCTAGAATTACCAGTGGGGTGTGTACTATTGCAATACATAGATGATTTGTTGATCGCTGCTGATACAGAAGAGATTTGTAAAAAGAGCACCGTATTACTACTGTCACACCTAGCGGCACATGGCCATAAAGCTAGTTTGAAGAAGTTTCAATATAATCGAAAGGAGGTGGCTTATTTGGGCTATCTACTTTCGAAAGAAGGGAGAAGGCTAAAGCCAGAACGCATAGAAAGTATTTCTTGTATGCCTATTCCAAAGACACAGAAAGGAGTCAGAGCCATAATAGGCATGGCTTCTTATTGCCGGCAGTGGATCGGTAATTTTGCGCTGATTGTGAAGCCAATGGTGCTATTAACTAAGAAGGATGCGGTGATGCCTTTGCAGTGGAATGAAGAATGTCAGAAAGCGTTTGATCAATTGAAAACTGCATTATGTTCTGCTCCAGTCTTGGGCACACCGAATTATGAAAAAGTTTTTAGATTGTTTGTATGCGAGAATGAAGGATGTGCATTGGCTGTTTTGACACAGGAACAAGGTGGAAGAAATAGGCTGTGCGGCTATTTTTCTTCTGCGCTGGACCCTGTAGCGCGCGCACTACCACAATATTTGCGATCTGTCGCAGCGGCTGCTGCATCGGTGAAACAAACGGAAGGGATGGTATTGGGGCATACTTTAATTCGCAAAATTAATGCCACTGCCCACAGAAGAAATTGGTGACAACGAATCACCACGCCATGATTGCTTAATGGTCACTGAGGAAGAAACGAAGGGGAGAGTTGATTTAAGTGACATCCCACAAAAGGAGCCAGATGGAGAGTTGTTTTGTGAGTGACGGCTCTTGTTGTAAACTACCTGATGGCACGTCAACTGCCGCCTACGTTATCACTACCCTAGAGAGCGTTGTAGAAAGCAAAAGAATTCCCTACAACTCGGCCCAAGCCGCAGAAATAATAGCATTGACCAGAGCCTGTGAGATTTCTGAAAATGTGAACGTGAATATATATACTGATAGTCAGTATGCTTTTGGGGTGGTTCATAACTCTGGGCTGAGAGGGGTTTCTTGACATCGCATGGGGCCAAATTCAACATGGCCCTTTGATTGTACGATTGCTGTCTGCACTCACGTTTCCAAAGCGCCTAGCAATAGTGAAATGCGAGGCACATAAAAAGGTAACATGCAAAGTGGGAGAGGGAAACACATTTGCAGACAGAATTGCGAAACAAACTGCCACTGATTTGAATAATAAAATGATGACAGTCCAGACTGAGGAAGTACCCTGTATGATAGAAGATGGAATTGCCATTGTCAAAGAAATGCAGGCCGAAGCCACGGCCGATGAGATACAAGGGTGGGCAGAGGGCTCTGCTGAGTTAGATTTAGAGGGTTGTTGGGTGGACAAGGGAACTAAAAACTGGATGTTGCGAAATTCCTATGTAACTGCAATGGTCACAATGGCTCACAGCCCTACCCACATCTGTGCCAAGAAAATAATCCAGCACCTATCTACGGTATGGAAGAATGTAAATATAAAGAAGAATGCAGAGAGGTTGGTGCAGAACTGCATTACGTGTTTACAACACAATGTAGGAAAGGGGACAGCGACTCCAATAGGCAGTTTTGGCCCGCCCTCCATGCTTTTTGAGGTAATCCATTTTGATTTCATAGAGATGGAGAGGTGCCAAAACATGAAATATGTCTTAGTGGTGATCTGTGCATTCAGCAAGTGGGTGGAGGCATATCCCTTAAAAGACTGCACAGCAATGAGTACGGCAAAAGTAATGCTTAAAGAATACTTTTCCCGTTTCGGCTTGCCCCGTTTCATATGGTCAGATAACGGTCCACATTTTGTGGGCGCAGTGTTATTACAGTTATGTGCAGGTCTTCAGATTGATAAGAGATTTCATAGTTCGAGGCATCCGAGTTCGGACGGTCTTGTTGAGAGGCACAAAAGAATCCTCAAGTCAAAAATTAGCAAGATATATGCAGGGAGCAAGTTGAGTTGGGTGGATGCATTACCGATAGCGCTATTGTGCATGCGTACGTCTGTACAGGCTAGAACTGGGCTCTCCCCGTATGAGATTGTGATGGGGAGGCCGGCGAACGTTTGGTGCGCACCTCAGCCAAAGCGACTGAGTGAAGTAGAGCATCCTGTACTTAGCACTTATTGTGGCCTTTTAATGCAGAAATTGCGTTTGATTCATCAGCAGGTGCAGGAGGCTCTACCCGTAAGATATACTGGTCCAGGGCACGCGCTGGAGCCAGGAGACTGGGTGCTGCTTAAGAACTTTGAGAGAAAATCATCGTTAGCACCCAGGTGGCGCGGCCCCTATCAAGTGCTTCTGGCAACGCAGGCGGCGATACGGGTGGATGGGAGGAAGGCGTGGATCCATGCCACCCATGCCAAAAAGATCCCATATTTACTGAAAGACTTGCGCAATCCGGACTACCGGAAAGAGACAGCGGTCCCAGAAACAAAAGAAACTGCTGCCAGTCCACTGCCACTAAATCTGTACGAGCGAGAAGTGAAACTCAAAACAAAGCCTGAAAAGATTGCCAAAAAGGGGGAAGGGAAAAGAGTGCTCCAACGTTGCCCAGCAGAACCTACATCACTTTTGGCCGACACGAAATCTGCATTGCAAATAACGGCAGACACTAAACGTGTACTCCTTTGGCGCCCACCAGCACTTGCCATTGCGCCAGAGCCAAAGACCGAATCTGCATCACTGTCGCGGCGCACACCAGCACCTGCCATTGCGCCACAGGCTGACTCTGAGCCTGGATCTGGAAGTGCACCGGCACTGTTCACGGATCACACAATACCAGGAGTGAGGCAATATGATTTGCGGCCTTGAAAGACAGAGTGATCCACAGTTCTTTGGTGTTTATTCTAACCTCTGGTTCCGCTCATGGACGGAGAAGGAACTAGACGTGTAGAGGAGAGAAGCGTGAGAGTTGTGCAAGTCGGACAATTCAAGACTCGCGGCTCCTCGGTGCAATCATAAAAAGTACATGTGTCCTGAACCAGAGCGGACAAGCTGGGCGCACATGGTACAAAGGCAATAGAGAACTATTCAGAAGTCCTCTGAGCAGTGTGAGAAAGGACAAGTGATCTTGCCTGGAACGAATAAGCAACCCAGGCTGCAAAAGGCTGGCAGACTAAACTGTTGACAATTCCTTTGAACTTATTGACATCCGGACAAGTGCAACGAAGAGAGATATCCACGACAAACTTTGTCAGGAAGAAGAAGGACGGTGAGAAAAATGTCGGGATCGGTTTCAGCCTCCTCCTGCACCACTGCTGAGAATGAGTTAGTTATAAAGACTGTAAACTTAGGGAAAACGCATGGTAAAAAATATTGTATGCTGGTCTTGACAATAATCATGTGCTTCATGAGTGTGGTAGCACCAATAACGACAGCCTTTGTGTTATGGTATGTGGAGTCTATACACCCATTGGGAATGTTCTTACCAATAGTTAATATATCCTCTACTGAAAGCCCGGTTCAGGTGATTACTTATACCTTGTCCCCAATGGAAGAGAGACACAGAGAAGGGTATGAAAACAATACATTAATACTCATCATGAACATGACGCATGCAATTCTAAAGGAAAATAATTGCTGGGTATGCGCCCATTTACCGCAGCATGCGGGGAAAGGAATAGACTGGTATGTACAACCGTTACCATTAGGTTCTGCATGCAGTGCATCTTTAAGTGCAATGTTTTATGGGAAGTGGAATAAGAGTAGTACGGGTCAATTAGATAGAACAAACATGAATGAGTTTGAGGAAATAATTATGAGGCCTGTGGGTTGTTCCATATTCCATAAAGCGCGAGTGATGATCCCAGAACCTACGACTAAAAGTATGCGAAAAATAACACGACAAAATAGACAAGATAGATTGTCCCTGCCAGTTAAAACATCTGTGATGACGTTTCGTGTAAGGACAGACGGGAACAAAGATGCAATCCCCCCTTCTTACACGGTGAATTACAACCCGAGAACTGTCCCTTTTTGTCTAAAAAAGAAAGGCTCCTATTCAGTAGGAACATTTACTGGATGCATGAATACAGCGGTACTAAAATGGGAAATAGAACCAGTATATGTGGGAGATCCCGTTTATTTTATATGTGGAGAAAAAGCATATCCTTGGTTGTCCAGAAACTGGGGAGGTACATGTTACCTAGGTCTACTGTTCCTGAGAGTGTTCCTCTTCGAAACTGCAGATATAGCCAGGCTATCCAGATCTAGAAACGAAGGAGTAGCAAAGGTGTTTTGATAGCGAAGGATGTAGCAAAATCATTCATACCATTCTTGTCCCAGATAGTGAACTCCTATAACATAAGGCAGCTGTCCAGAATACTAAAGGATACGATAAACACAACGACAGATATACTATTTAACATGACGTTGGAAGAAAAGGGAATTAGGAGAATGACGCTGCAAAATAGAATGGTTCTCGATGTAATCCTGGTTGATCGTGGGGGAATTTGCAAAATTGGGGGATCAGCGTGCTGCGTATTCGTAGATGACTACTCCCCTAGGATTTTTGAAGCAATAAAAAAAATGCATGTCCTAAGCTCTGAACTCCCTACTGGAGAGGGGGGCTGGGGAATAGGGTCCTGTTTCTGGGGAATACTGCGTTCTTGGGGATGGAAGTTGATTGCAATATTAGTAGTAGTGTTTGGAATATTAATAACGTGCTGTTGTTGCATACACTGCCTACCAATACTTTGCACTGAGATAACTGAGGGATGTACTAAGGGATGTATGCATATGATAACAAAAAGAAAACAAACTTATGGCCGGGATGACAGAGACACGAATGAAATGAAAACAGTGAAAGAATTAATGGCTATAGATATTAATGACGATGATGATGCTTATAATAACATGCAAAATTCAGACATAGGTACTTCAGACTCATCGTCATCAGAGGAGGATACAATGAATGAATGCGACGCTTGGCATACGGCCAAAAGGAGGGTTTGTCGGTCTAGACAAATGGACACCTCTCACGACTGACGGCAAACGTATTTTGGTGGCCGAAGACCAACCGTCTCATGTACATAACGATAGAAATACAGATTTCCGAGTTTGACCAATGAGCGGCCATTTTAATGTAACAAGGATCGCCATTTTGTTTTCTAACGATTGCTCATTGCTTTCTGTTCAAACTGCTTTGCAGCACATTTTTTGCTTACTCTGCTCGACTGTTAACATTGTTGTCTGAACGTGAAAGGACAAGGCCGCAAGGCCGCGAGGCTAATAAGGAGTTTGTTGAAACACAACGTAGGCAGCTCCGGAGAGGAATGCCCAGCTCCCTCCCGAATATAGCCTTGAAGGAGAGCCGCAGGGCATTTAATCATTTCACAGCTGCCAGCCAGTCTCGTTATAAGGTAGAAAATGTTAGAATAAAGCAGCTAAAGGCTTGAGTTATGCTCTTCTTATGGCCCCCCCCTTTCCCGAGCCCTGTAGAGTGTGTTGGCTCCCAGGACACGAATAGCACCTCAAAGATAGCAAGGTCTGGAATGTGACTCTTCCCCCGTATGTAGCTCGCTTACAAGAACAGAAGCACTGTGTTCTGTTCAACAAAGAAAAGATGTCTCTACACTTGCAAGGTTGCATATTGTTGCTAGAATAGATATTTGAAGGTGTCATATTAGTCGAAATTGTCCATCATCAAACCGAGTTCAAAGAAACCCAATAAAGGGCGGTGTTAAACATGTCACAGCTGATTGTATGATATGCATTTTGTATATATGTAACTGATGTACGTAATTCACTCTCTTGCGTCCCTCGAGGTCTAGAGATACACGTCGTGGGGCGTGAGACCGAGTTGGCCAACTGAGACTATTTGCTTTGCAATAAACCCTAGCTTTGGGAACACAACCTTGTGTCTGGCGTATCTATCGTGTGTGGTGATTTGCCTTGTTTCCATAACGCGAGGGACCCATAGGGGCCCCTTTCAACCGTCTCATGTACATAACGATAGAAATACAGATTTCTATAAGATCAGATTTCTGGAGGATCAGACTGCCTAATTTTGAGGCAAACTACCTGGATGGGCAACTAAAGTCTGTCGTAACTTGGCTAGCAGATGAGGGATCACGGACATAGGGCTGTTGCAAGAGGAGGCCAGACCGTACTACCTAAAAAAGGCACCGTGGGCGAGAGATGCTGGTCTGCAGAAGACAACGGCGCTCATAACTTTGGGATGGAGAATTTGACGCAGGTTATGGAAGATGTTGGGGAAGCAAGACCCATATTCCACTAATATACCCTTGACGGCTTCCTGTGGGATGAACTCAGAGGTTTGCAGCCTCCGGCTACACTGGGAACCAAATGGGATAGTTAAATGGGGAGATCTATATAAGGAAGGGACTTGAGTGAGCTTTTCGGAAATGGTGGAGAAATACGCTATCCCCAAAGGGCAATTCCTGGTGTATCATAGGATGCTGAAGACAGCGGAGGACAGATGGCCAGGGCTGAAAAAAAGGAAGGAAGGCGATGCGACGCTAGATACGCTCTATGATGTGGCAGAAGGGGAACACGTGATCTTGAGGCTTTATGAGGTTATACTAGAAGCAATAGGTCAGAAGGGGCTAGGGGTGAGAGCCAAGTGGGAAAGGGACCTAGAAAGGACTTTCACAGACGAGGAATGGGCCAGAGTACTGGCATATACTAGGAAAGTGCCCAGAAACACTAGATTTAAACAAATACAATTGCAAGTCACACACAGGGCATACATGACTCCACAAGTCATTTCAGTGTTTCGGGGAGCGGCAAGTGCAAAGATGCCCCAGATGCGTAAGCGACTCAGCGGGAATGATGCACATGTTCTGGTCGTGCCTGGTGCTCGATGCCTTCTGGCAGAATATAGTGGGAAGGGCTAAAGGAGGGGGGTAAACATGCGAAGGTGGTCACCAGGGGCATGCATACTGGGACAGTTCCCGCACTGGCCGGGGGAAGCACACTTGACCAAGATGAAAGGCCTTGTATGTGTTCTGGCTAAAAGACGGATTGCAATGGCATAAAAATCAGCGGAGGGTTCCCGCATTGAGGCATGGTCAGTAGATTTAAAGAAATGGGCAGAAGCCGAGACAGTATTGTGGCACAGGGCAGTGCATAGAGGTCAACGGGAGGTTAGTAGCGATGAGACAGCGTGGAATTCACTGGTGCAGGCAACGTTTGTGACCACTAGGAATAGGTCCCCCAAGGATAACAGGGCAACTAAGGAGAAAGTCTATGGCTAGCCACAGGGAAGATGAAGGCGCGATGGACGGGGTGGGGCGAAGGGGTAGCATGCTAAGTTAGGGTTGTGTTTCGTTATGAAAATGGGTTATAACTGGGATATTACTAATGGAGATATTTGGCAATAGAACGGCTAGTGGGTGGAGAGAGGTGATAAGATCAGGGTCTGGACAGGGAAGGTAATGAACGAGGCAGGCGCAAGGGATAGCACACATGTGTGGAACAGCATCGACTGCGTACAGATGGTAAATGTATTGCATTGGCTTTCTGATGGGTCTCTGGCTCACACCATGTTTGGAATGTCTGTTGTATTGCGTACCAAATGCAATACAAATGAATTTTAAAAAACCCATAGTTCAGGAGGAAGCAAGTTCCAAATGCCAGGACGAAGCAAGTTCCAAATCCTTGGATCCTTGGATCACAGACTGAGAAAGACTGCCTGAGAGTTTGATTATTTTTGAACGTTGGGATTTTTGGGCAAATTGGTTCTTTGTTCTGCTGTGATTTGCATCCCCCAGAGATCACAAGTTTCCTGGGTAGATATTTTGGAGATTTTAGCTGGAGAGCTATGTATGTTAGGCCGGCTGCTTTGAAAACACATTGCAATTTAATTGTGAGGCAGTGTAGAGTCTGATAACAGGAGTCGAGTGGTTGTATCAGAGTGAAGGCAGAATTCTGGATGTCCATCATGGGTACTAGGCGGTTTCTCTGAAGGCCCTTCAGGAGGAGATTTCCATAGGCCCCCCATTGGGTCTCACCCTAAGCTACAAGGGGAATCCAAACGTGGACCCCTTGCTCACTACTCTTAGAGAGGCACAGCTCCACCCTACTGATGAGGTCCAAACAGACCGAAACACGTGTCTGGGGTTGCTGTTGGTACTCTTGTTCAGAGAAGAATTGCTTAGCATTTCGTTGCTGGACTGCCCTAGGGCAGGACAAAGACTGATATGTTTTAGATATTTCTCCTCTGTGAAAGATAATGAGCTAAAGACTCTGGGTAAGTCTCTCATAATGTCCGGCAGAGGGACTCCCAGGACCCGCCCTTTTTTTTTGCATATTTAAGTAACTTTGGGTCTCACCCTAGACAGGACTAATGCCTCAAGCACTAAGTGAATTTCTGACTCTTGGATGAGTTTGTTGATGTTTCTCAGCAAAGTCTGTTGGAATTGAGCTCTTCTTACCATATTTACCATGTTTATAATGTGTAAGGTGCCTATAACAAAGCTCAGCAATTTGGCATACGATGCATGCACTAGGAATGAGGGAGCAACCAACAAAACTCTGCTGTAAATGAGAAGTGAGAACAACACCTATTTTTGAGCTGGAAATTGAAGACAGGCGAGCGAATGTTGGAGCAGTCAAGAGTCAGTATCAATAAGGGCTTTGAGATGAAGAGCAGGAACAATCCGGAGGCAGTACCAGTAAGAACTTCAAACTGACATGTAGGGGTTACCATCTTGTGAACCACTGTTCTGAATGTCTAAATCCCTTTTATCTGACTGGAGGCTGAAGAAACTATGGATTCAATTTCTACCTGAATGTCATGTTTCTTGGGCTTGCACCAATCAAGACAGGTTTTCTTACACCCCCTACAAGAGACTACTATCCTCTGATCATGTGCAAAATGTGAAAATCAAAACAGGAGACACAGAGTTAATGCAGAGCAAACTTACCTGTAACATTAGTTTACAGCATCCTCCGATGAGCAAAGCATCAGGAATCAGCTCTCCCCTGCAACGGGTATAATTTCATAATGGTAAGAAGCCTTAATGACTCACTGCCAAAAAGGAGAAAACAAAGTTGGACCTCCAGATATGCATGAAGGACAGCGCAGGGTGCACTGTCGGTATGGGTATTGCTAGGTCTGCTGTTTACGCGACAGGCCCCGAGACCAAGAAATCTGAAGAGAGTGCTGCAGACCATGACACTGTGGGATATATTTCGTTTTTAAAATCTTGTAACATCTCTGCATGTAAGAAAAATGGATGCAACATTGATCTAAATAAACCTTGTGTTGTTTTGCTGAAATCAATTCTATTCACGTATATGTTTCAGCAAACAGAATACATATTTGATTAAAGTATCTATTTCAGGTGGGTTTCCTTAAAAGTGAAAAGATATAATAAACTTTTGGTTAAACTTAAAAAAAACGACTCAGAAAAATAAACTGCCACCTGACCGTTTGTGTGGTTAGATTCAGGGATGAAAGGTGGGCAATCTAACATGCAATTTATCAAATATGAGATTCAGAAAATGGTTGGAAAATGGCTAGATTCGAAAAAAACGGCATTCTTTATTTCAGGAGATTGTGTTGATTAGAGCTTTATCAATCAAGAAGAGCTGAGACCTAAGAACTTTTAAGAAAATCTGAGGCAATCTGCATCTAAATACATGCAGGTAGTAGAGTTGTGGTTTGTTTTAAGAATTTGAGAAACAGAGTTGTAATGACTAAATCCATGAAGGATGCTATTTGGATGCTATTTTTTAGTTAAAGGATATGCATATCTTTGAATATTGCATAGATTAGTATACAGTGACTATGTTTATTCCTGTCTACTTTCATCCATGCAGCTGAAAATGTTGACATTTCTTAGATCACAAATGAACACCCTAGCAAAGGAATGACGTATATTACAGAGTATTGCTCAGATGTTTGATGGTTTGAGTGAGGTACAATGATATAACTGTGAGCAAAGTATCTTGCATCATGCGAGCATGTCTACATTAGATGGGCTCACATTTCAGATAAATTAGCAACTGAACATCTTTATGCCAGATAAATATAAACAAATATATTTTTGTATTTTCAGAAAAAACAATAGGGATTTGATATTGTGTTATTTAACAAAATGCTATCATGTGGTGTTCCCTTGTTTAATATTGATTTGTAAATCATTAGTTAAATCACAGGAGCTCAAATAAACTTCTTAAGCAGAGGTCACAAGATATAACTCTCACAGAAGCAGAGAACTTGGTGATCACCAATCACCAAGCCTCACTCAGCTCAGGGCAAGCTCCTGCCTCGCCAAAGCTCTCAGGTATGTCAAGGCAAAGCTGTCAAACCAAATCAAAACTGCATTATGGGATTCCAAAACAGACTGATACCTCTGCTTGGAGAGCTGGCGCTACCATGGTCCAACCAAGGAATAAACATGCCAGACACTACTTAGGCTGTACAGTCAATCTGACTTAGACGTGAGATTCAAAGTACTGTCCCTCCCTTATATATGGGAAGGAGGGACAGTGCAATCAAATTCACAAATCAGACAAATAACAATTCACAATTTGCAAGGAGAGAATGAATTCTGGGATGCAAGAAAATGTAGGCAAATGTGTGCAGACTGGGCTTTCTATTCTTTTCCACCAGACAATATAATGTGGCAACAAGGAATGAAGAGACTGACCAAGTGGTGCCATGGTGATTGCGACAGACTTTTATTTGCACGGATAAATAAACCTAACTGTCCTTAACTCTAATGGATTTTCCTACGTAAAATAAAGAAACTCGGGTGCTAATCAGGAAGTCGGTACAAGTCCTAATCAAAAGGCACCATCCCAGTAAAAAAAGCTCCTATGCTATCCCTGTCACTAAAATTAAAAATGAAAAAGTTCTGGTTCTGCTTCGTGATCCAGGAGAATGACTGCTTTTTCCTGGATATGAAGTGTCTAGGTTTTCTCAAAATAAAAGTTCCATAAAGTTCCAGGGTTTTTTTGTGACACGCAAACAAAACAAAACAGTTCTACAGGATTCTCCCTGGGCTAGGAGAATGACTCCCTTCTCGTAGCTGATTTCCCATAATACCGTAATACCCTCAACAAACCTTGCAGTTCTTTCAATGTGTTCTCAAAGCATTCCACTTTCTTTATTCTGCCCCCCCACCCCCCGGGACGATGAAGATACTCCCTGAGTTATGCTAGATTCTACAGCGCCACACCTTTAGGGAGGTGGTCAGGAAATTGTGCTTCGAAAGTGATTCACTACTTTCTTGGTTTCTTCACCTATACAGTCTCAAGCATTCTCGATTACCCGAATGTTACCAGGTTACTTTCTAAAAAGAAGGGTCTGATTCTCAGCTTTTCAGAAAGAGACACAACAACAAAGACAATGGTTTTCTTCTTATTTCAAAAGGTAGTGTTGACTCCTGGGATTGAAAGGACTACGCTCTTGGGAGGATCTGGTGTCAACCAATCATAAGCTCAGAATAGCCTTTCGATAGGAGGGTGATTGATTTTTGCTCTGAAGACCATACCAAGATGATTCTGGGCTGTTTGCAGGACACCCCAGAACACATAACACACATGCCCTGAATTGTGTCACTGTGCCCATCAGGGGAGTTCCTCTCCATGAGGTCCTCCCGCATATTACCACCCCTAGGGGCACTTTTGGTTAGTGATGCTATCTGAAGGATCTTCACATTATGGTGTGATTCATGGGAGGCTACTGGACATCGAGGGAAGCAATTCAAGTAAATGTCTGGAGAATTTGTTCAGGTGACCACTGGAACATCTAAGAATCCAGCCGGGAAGGCCTGGGACATTGAATCTGATCTCCACCCAGCTCTGCCCAGATGACAAAAAGCAAGCCCTTAGTTCAGTCTTAATTTTCCAAAGAAAACAGTTTCTTCATGCAAAGTTTCTCCTTGTATGTGAAAAACATGATTTTTTTTTACAATTTGTACATGCGGTTATATTTAAAATCACACTGCAGAAGTCTGCCACCCCCTTTGAGATATTATCACTCAAGCACAAAAAGGATGTAAATCATAATGCACAACCAAACTAAGCAAAATGCAGTAAGCAAGAGATGGTTCATTTCTCAGAAAGGTGCGTTAACATGTATATCAGTAAAATGGCATTATCTAAACATTTACCCAGGAGATAAATACCGAATTATAGACTACAAATAACAGGTTCTAACTGGCAGATTCTGAAGTTAAGGTTCTCATGAAACCAAAATAATTAAAAGGGTTAATGAAACCTGTGGTTTAGGACATTGGTAACCAAAGTAATGACAAGCCGCCTGGATAAGACCTAATCTGTAATCCCTCCTGTCGAAAAGGAGAGGCAGATGGCAATTTACAATAACCATTGTACCCAGAGCTCCTGATACCACTAACAGGGGACACCAACAAGACCCAAGATAAGCGCTTAGATCAAATCCTTCAATGCATAATAAAGCATTAGTTAGGAAAAAGGAGGGGGTAGATGGAAATAAGGTATTAACAATGCACTTAGTACTTGCAATAACAACAGCCAAGTGAAGAAACAGCTACGCAGGAGCCACATGAATATTCAGCAGAAGAAGCAAAGGTGGAATAAAAGGGCAACCAACTTGGCAGTCAACTGAGATCTTAAAGGTGACTCCAAACACCCACCTTACATGAGGAGATAAAGTTAACAAATCAGAAACACAGCACAGAGGACTACAGTCCATGTAACTCTGGCACAATTTAAATAGTGTGCAAAAAAAATCCGACTACCATCACAAACGGCCTTAAGAACACGCAGAGACTACAGGAAGATTCAAGGGGTTTTATTTTGGATTTTCAGCCACAGTTTAAGGGGTGTTGACTGTTAATGTGAGAATGTGTAGTGTTCAATGTAACAATAAGCAGAGTGTTCATTGTAACACACAAGGCTGGAAAAGGGGGCAGAGGAATTTATGCTAATGGGCATCCCTTACTCATCTCCCGTGAGCTTTCCCTACGAGCCTAGGCCTCCCTAATCCCAGATTTCCCAACTAGTGATGGGTAACACCTTATATCTAAGGGAAGCTTAACTGAGGGCAGAAAGGCAAATTACCTATCTGTCTATTTCCCTCGGGGGTTCTTTTAAGCGAACCTATCCCCAGGGTGTTAACAAAAGGTGATTTTTCTTAGTGCCAATTGCAGGCACCCCAGTCCTTTGTTACACTCACCCGCTCCTCTTTCTCTCCTTTCCCTTGATCTTATTACTCCTCTTACTTCCCTCTCCTGTGCTACTCCAATGTCCCTACTCCTCCCTCTATCTCTCCCTCTAACCTTGTGTGCCTCTCTGCTGTTAGTCCGGTATTCCACTCTCTCGCTACTGTTCACATCTCACCTTTCTCCTTACCTTTCACTCCTCCACTCTTCTCACCTCTGACTATGCTCCTCTTCTCCCCTCTCACTACGCTCCTCTTCTCACCTATCACTACATCTCTTTTATCACTTCTCACAATGCCCCATCTTTTATCACTTCTCACTATGCCCCACTTCTCACACCCTACTCAGTAATATGTTTCCCTGTGCACCCTTTCAGGGATATAGTGCCCTGCTCACTCTCCCAAAACACTCTGATTCACTCTTACTAATCACACAAGCCCACCCACTCCTCTACCGCACCCTTTTCCTTGCACCCCACTCCCTGCACCCCTCTTCTAAACCCCTTACTCTCTCCCAACAACCACTCCCTCCAAATCGACCTACTACCCAATCCCCCCTACTGCTTTCTCCCACTCTTCCCTCACTACTACCCTCACAAACACTCACTCCTTCACTGCTACATTCCTACAAACTGGTACCACTCTCCCTCACACATTCCTCCCCTTCACTCTGCTCCACATCTGCCACCAACTACTCAACACTCTAATCCTCCATCCGTCCTTTGTCTGGTTGCCCAGTCTACCTCCACACCTCCTGACGTCACCCCTGCAACCCAAACCCTGCCTTTCATCTGCCTTTTTTTTAATACCGTGGCTCTCTTGCTTTCCTGCTTCTAACCTCCCCCTTTTGGCTCCAGTGCTCCCCTGACTCTCATGGCCAATCTGTGCCTATCCTTTCCCCATGGGTTGGGTTACACAGCTAAAAAGATTTATAAAAAAAACCTTTATGCCATTCCCCCTTTCCAGTTTTGTTGGCAGTGCCTGATGATTTCCCTGCTGTTTCTCTGGAGTGTTGGGGGTCTGGTATCGAGTTATGGTAGAAAATTGACCACACAGTTGTAAATTAAATGCACCTTAGAGTCAAAGTGGAATTTTATAAAATGTATGGAAATATACAAAATACTGAATTAATTATCTATAGGATTGAACTGTATAATGGCCTTATCAAAAGTGTATAACGTAAGGTAATTTTGTGTGTTATGTATAATTGTACTGCATGTTCTTCTTTAAAGTAACAAAAATATATTTTTCTTTCTTAATTTCTAAGATTTTGTAATTTTAAGAGTGTGTATTTTGTTGTGTTTGGAGTGATTTAACTACATCACACTAATGAAAAAAATAAAAACAATGACATTGTTCCAGCCATCCCTCCAGCCACAACACACAGTTTACCTTTTCCCTCATAGGGAGGGTGAGGCAGGTCACAAGTACTGTGACAAGGAAGAGTGCGAGTAGGGATAATGGGGATTATCAGTAAGTAATGTTGTCATTCTTCTTGCTCATCCCATTACCTACATTTAAGGAATACCAAATACAGAGATGATAGGGTCTGTGAAACCCTACACAAAAACAATGTATGGTGTTGAGCATCCCAAAACTAGCTTTACTAACAGGCCCCACTGACTCTCACACCCCTCAGTGAGTATGGGAAAACTGAACACTAATACCAAAAGCAAAGTCCACCGGTCTGGCCACATTCAGCCTATAATGTCTAATTAATGTGTTTGGGTGCCCACATTGCTGCCCTGCAAATCCTCTGTAGGTATACTCCCTTTGCATCTTCTTAGAATGTTGTCTTGCACATGGCCAGCCTCCCCTGAAACTCTGATGTCAGCACAAATCCTTGTATTACAGGCCATCAAGTCACAGTCCAAATTCACTGGATAATTTAGATAATCAAGTCCCTCCTGCCTGCCCCTGAAGTCCCAATGTCAGCAACAAGAGTTGTCCACCTCCCGAAAAGCTGCTGCTCTCCTAATATACATGAATACCGCTCTACTGACATCAAGCCTATGCAAGCTCTCCTGCTCAGGGAAAAAGGGTTTGGATCGAAGACAGGAACTTAGAAACCACCTTTGGAAGGATAGCAGATTCACAGGGACTCATCAATGCCTCAGGCAGAACTTTCAGCAAAGGCACCTTACACAAAAGAGGCCCAATGTCCCCCAACCTGTGTGCAGACACAATAGCACCCAAAAACACTGTTTTCACCATCAAAAATGCCACATAAATCTCATCTACCAGCACAAACTGTTAGGGAGAATTCTCTGTAAAGGCTAATTTCCCAAACCTAGTGAGTCCCCCAGCAGCTTTGCTGGATTTTTTGGGGTTTATTTTTTCTCCTGCTAAGAGTGAGACTCTTTTTCTCCCACTCTTAGACATGATTTGAGGTGTTCCTTTGACTTTGAATGTGTTTTATGGGCTATGGGGTCCTTTACCCCATAGGGCTTCATGTGTTTTTGGTATGTGGGTTACACAACACCCTCCGTGCCGTAACCCAGGGGTGTCGTAGCGACCCCCAAACATAGACTCCATACCCTGGGACTGACTACTGTCTCCCAGGGCATGTAAAGTCACCATTGGCATTACTAGTCCCAAATTATGAACAGAAACCAGTACAAACCATCATATTGTGGACGTACTGGTCGGGGCAATTCGATTGCCCCGGGGTCTGTTTTTTTCGAGGAGGCACGCCTCCGTCCCCCCTGATCGAGTTTTGGCTGGTGGCAGTGGATACTACTTTTTAAATTCGACTGCAAATATTTTCCTATGGGATTTTCCCATTGTTCGAGGCTACCACTTTTTAATATAGCCTCGAACATACCGCCGGTTTATTAAATTAATATAAAATCACTGGTTGGTGTTTTTTGCCGAAACTCGGTTCCAAAATGGCATTGGTGTTCGCTTCTGTGACTCCAACCCAAGTTGAGCCCTTTGTTCCACTTTTTGGCAGGCTTCTCCACAGAAGCCCCCAAAAGTGATGCCACTCTGTCTGGGTACCACAGGGGGTGCAGGAGGGGGTTTAGGCACCCTGGACTGAGTTGCCTTGGCAACTCAAGTCGCACTCTTGTGTGATTGGCCCAAGTGGTGAGCCGCCCGGCTCACCACTTAGCATGTTTGATTGACAGCTAGGCTGAATGAATGGGGGTTTGCTGCATAAAAGCAGGGCTTTGGGGACTGCAACTTCAGAAGTCGCCACAGGACCTAAACAATCCGAAGAGGGAGAAGCTGAGCCGACCTGCAACGACGACACCACCGGTGGAGCCCTGCTGAACCGTCTCACCACTTTTCCCGATGACAGAGGAGATCTCCAGTCCGGAGAGTCTTCTTCCTTTGACTGGTGGGGATAACCAGTTTGCCCGTCTTTTCGCCTTCCCGGATCATCTCGTGGCCTCCTTGCCCGTGCCAAGCACCCCGGCAACTGGAATACCACAGTTTTTCCACCACCGCGAATAAAAGGGTCTTACCTTTTAACCGGAGAACTCCGCGGCTGGTTTCTTCCCTGGCAGTGCAACGACCTTCAGCTTTCCTCCACGTCGAGACCATCTCTTCCTCTGGACGACGCCGTGACTTGCACCTGCTGCCAGGAACAACTGCCCGTGCTGGAGGATCCTCTCCACTTTGAAGGTACTGTGTCCGCCTGGCCTCCCTCGCAATGGTCTGTGTGGGGCGACTCTTAAAGCTTCCACTTACCACTTGGGTTGGCCCTAGGCTGGCTATCTGAACTTTTCTGAGCTGACTTAATTCTTTTCTGAACTCCCTGCAAGACTTTTCAAGACTCTGTGATCTTGGGTGTATTAGTGTTCTGTTCTCTTAAATAGGGAGCCTGGCCTCTGAACTTTTTGCTCACAAGTAGACTTGACTTTCCTGCCTTGCTGGGTGCTTCTAAAGTATTGTGTTGTGTGCTTTTCCTAATTTCTGCCTTTTCCCTCCCTTTTTCTTAACTTATTGGAGTGCCATCTTTAGTTAAGCGCTCACCTCTGTCTGGAAATAAGTGGTGTTAACTAAGACTTGTCTAATAAGGAATAAGGGATGTACATCTAGTAATAGTGACTGTGTGTTGAATTTACTTACCTCTTTTTGCGCTAGTGTAAATTATAAGTGTGTCTTTAAATAAATAACTATATACTTTTACACCAAAGCTCTGGTCAGTGTTTGCTTGTACTACTGTGTCTCTGTACCTATTGTGTATACTCTGCATACTGCCTAACTCATCTTGAGAGAAGTCTGACTGCTCAGCCACAGCTACCAGGTAAATCTGGGTGGTACAGACTGCTACCAATTGGGTTTACTGCCAACCACCTGTAGTCCTAAATATTTTGCAGTGGTCCCTAAGGGAACTGCACAGGTTTCTGCCTCACACTGGTGTACCGCGGTGGGATTTGTATTGAGTATACATTTTAGTGTGCTTATAGATACCTTAGTGCAACTAACCACAAAGCTTAGCACTAAAGAAGTTATTTTCTAAAACATGTCAACTATGGAAAGTTATAGTCAAGAGTCCCTTGCTACAAAAACTGCTGATTGTTTAAGAGTTCTTTGTAAGCATGAGAATCTCCTGACTGAACGCAAGAAAATGGAGCTAATAGAAAGGTTGTTAGCAAACCAAAGTCTGGATGGTGGTTCAGAGGAACCTACCACTCCAGCAACTGCAGATAACAGCAATGATATTGATATGAATGCTAGTATTGATAACTTTGAGTCAGACGCAGAAGAGGAGGGGGAAGATATTAGAGTTGTCTCCCCTGGGCCTCTACCTGCCCTGTCAGCTGTACCTACTGGACCTTTACCAGGTCTCACACTTAATCCTCAAATATGGAACTAGAAAAAATGAAGCTTGAATTAGAATTCAAAAGAATTAATGCTCAAACAGAACAACGGCACCAAGAACTAAGGCTCAGAGAAATGGAGCTCAACCATGAGCTAGAAATGAAAAAATTGTCTGTGGAAAGTGCTGCTCTCTCGGAATCCTCTAGGAGTTCCAGTCCCAAAAGACCCCGGATGCCTGAGGAATTGGTGGGTATGTATGAGCCTAAGTTGGATGTGTTGGACTGGTTGAGTTTGTTTGAATATAATCATGGGCTCCAGAACATTACAGGAAATGAGTTACTTTCCTGGTTGTTCTCTAGGCTCCCCCCTGTTGCAACTGATGTGGTAATGGAGTTGGGGGAGGAGGATAAGAAGGATTATGAATGTGTGAAACTAGCTTTGATAGCTAGATTTGGGAAGACCCCTTCCCAGTACCTTAAGAGGTTTAGGACGCTCATAAAGCGTGATGGTACCCCTTGGGCTACCTGGGTGAGTGAAAGTTTGTAGTTCTTAGAGGGATGGATTAAGGGTTACAAAGTGAACACTTATGAGGGAATGAGGAATCTTGTGATGTTGGAGTCAATTTATGATGCCTGCTCTCCTGAGTTCAGACAGCACTTGGCTGATTCAAAGGAATTAGATTCCAGGAAACTAGCTAAGGCTGCTGACTTGTGGGTTGCCAACAGGGCTACTCACAAGGATTCTGGGACAACTCAGAAAAAGGATGAGGGGAAACAGCCAAAAAAGGACTCCAAACAGAATTCTAATAATTCCAATCCCAAAGAGGGCCACAAACAAAACAATAAGGGTAAACCACAAGGGAAACCAAATCAGAGTACTGTACCTTCTCGCGGTAAACCAGAAGGAGGTCAGAGCTAGCCACTATTCCAGAAAGCATTTGGTAAATGCTATGCTTGTGGTTCGCCTCACCATGTGAAAGGAGATCCCAGATGTAAGGGTAAACCTTCAGGGGTCCAGCTTGTCTCCTTAGCGTTCGCTCCAGAGGAGGAAGTACAACTGGCAAGTGGAAACTTTCTACTACTGGCTGATGAACCCATTGGAGTCTCAGCCAGGGTTTCTTTAGTGTCTCTGGGTCTGTGGGAACAACTGAATTTAGATGTCTATAATTCTATCCCAGATAATACTAAAGAGTATTATAAGGACAGTGTCCAGGTGAATGGTCAGGAGACTCCTGCCATTAGGGACACTGGGGCCAGCATAACTGTGGTGGATAAATCTTTTTTTCAGGCTGAGGATGTTGCTAAGGCACCCAAACGCCTCACCAAGTTAGCTGGAGGGCCTGTGCAGATGCTTCCCCAACTACCAGTTCTCATCCAGTGTAATGACATGACTGTGAAGATACCTGTCAGCATACAAAGTGAGGTACCAGGAAGGGTTCTGTTGGGTAATGACCTGAAAACTCTTGGAGTAGTGTCACATCCCCCCAGACCTCCTAGTAAAAGGTTACAGGAGCTCACCAGACCTGCAAGGGAGAGAACCATGAGAGGTACTCCCAAGGAGATGATGAAGAAAGATATCACTCCTACTCCACTGGAGTTACAACTTGCTATCATTGAACAAAAAGAAGCAAAGGGGAAGCCCAAGACTTCCAAGAAACAGCCAACAGCAAGCACCCCAGTGCTTCCAACAAGGACTTCCCCTAGGTTGTCCAAAGGTACACCTGTAACTCCACCTCCAGCTGAGGCTGAGAGGGAGGTACAACCCTGTGTGGTTGAACTAGACTTTGAAGAAGAGCTAGTGGAAGGCCAAGAACTCATTGGAGATCTGGATCCTGTTGACCATCCTGAGCTGCAGTCTTTACTGGCAGAAGGTGGACCCAACAGGGCAGACTTCAGTAAGGGACAGAGAGAATGTCTAACTCTGGAAGGTCTTCGCCAACAGGCAGCTTCTCAGGCTGATGGGCAAGAGCCTAGGAAGTATAGGTTGCACTGGGAAGATGGCCTCTTCTACAGTGAACCAACTGAGTCTGCACCTGGAGACTACAAGCGGCTTGTAGTCCCCCAAGAAAACAGACAACAGTTCTTGCAACTGGCCCATGAGATTCCTTTGGCTGGTCACTTGAGTTTCAAGAAGACCAAGGAAAGGCTCTCACTCTACTTTTATTGGCCAAAGATGGGGGGTGAGGTAGATAAGTTTTGCAAGAGCTGCCATACCTGCCAGACTTCTGGTAAGGTTGAATCCAAGAATGTGGCACCTTTAGTGCCTCTCCCAGTTGTGGGAGTCCCATTTGAGAGGGTAGGGATTGACATTGTTGGTCCCCTTGATCCCCCAACCTCCTCAGGCAACAGGTTTATCCTTGTTGTAGTAGACCATGCTACTAGGTACCCTGAGGCAATTCCTATGAGGACTGTTACAGCTCAGGCTGTGGCTAAGGCCCTCCTTGGTATTTTTACCAGGGTTGGATTTCCTAAGAAAGTAATCTCTGACAGGGGGTCAAATTTTATGTCCCACTACATGAAAGCCATGTGGAAAACTTTTGGAGTTACTTACATGTTCTCTACCGCCTACCACCCTCAGACAAATGGGTTGGTAGAAAGGTTCAACCGAACCATGAAGAGCATGATAGGTGCTTTAGAAGATCCCCTTAAAAGAAAGTGGGACCTTCTATTGCCATGCCTTCTCTTTGCTTATAGAGAAGTCCCTCAGGAGGGAGTAGGTTATTCTCCCTTTGAACGTCTTTATGGCCATCCAGTCAGAGGTCCATTGGCCCTGATTAAGGAGGGGTTGGAGAGTGCTCCTTCCCCCAAGCCAGTCAGAGTGACTGACTATGTGATAGGTCTCCGGAGGAGAATGTCACAAATGATGGCAGAAGCTAGTGATAACCTGAAAGCTGGACAAGCTTTGGTCAAGCATTGGCACGACCAAAAGGCTAACATGGTTGAGTTCACTCAAGACCAGCTAGTTCTAGTTATGATCCCAACAAGGCAGAGGGCCTTGCAAGATAAATGGATGGGACCCTTCAAACTTTTGGGTAAACTTGGAGAGGTAAACTATCTGGTGGACTTGGGCAATTCCAGGGAGGCTCCCAGAGTCTTCCACACCAACCGACTAAAGGCGTATGTCTCCAGGCCTGAAGTAGGAGCACTGCTTCTAGCTTCAACAGAAGAGGAAGAAGAGAGTGAAGCTCTCCCTGATCTCCTCAGAGGCTTACCCTTGGACGAAAAGATTGAAGGAGTAAATCTCTCTTCAAATCTGACACCGGAGCAACAAGAAGAGTGCAAAGCCATGTTAAATCAGTTTGCCTCTCTGTTCTCACTTTCACCAGGCTTGACCCCTTGGGGACAACACGATATACTCACTGGTGACTGTCTGCCAGTCAAAAGCAGAGGATATAGAATGTCAGAGAATGTAAGAACCCACATCAAAGGGGAGGTCAAGAAGATGCTTGATCTCGGGCTAATAGAGCCCTCTACTAGTCCATGGTCTAGCCCAGTGGTGTTAGTACCAAAGTAAGGATCCAAAGAGCTGAGGTTCTGTGTGGACTATAGAGCTCTTAATGCAGTCACCAAGACTGATGCCCACCCTTTGCCAAGGACAGATGAGTTGGTGGATAGACTTGGTTCAGCCAAGTTCCTCAGCACATTTGACCTTACGTCAGGCTATTGGCAAATAGCCCTGACAGACCATGCCAAGGAGAAAACTGCATTTTCTACCCCAGTTGGCCTATACCAATTTAAGGTTTTGCCTTTTGGACTGAAGAATGCACCTGCTACATTCCAAAGGATGGTGAACCAAGCTCTGAATGGGATGGAGGACTTCTGCATGGCATACTTGGATGACATTGCAGTATTCAGCCAAACCTGGGAAGAACATGTGAACCACTTAGGACATGTTTTGCAGGCTCTTGGACAAGCCAATCTGACCATAAAGGCAAGTAAATGCCAGATTGGACACAGTAAGGTAGTCTACCTTGGGCATGAGGTAGGAGGTGGAGAAATAAGGCCTTTGCTCAGTAAGATTGAAGCTGTGCAAAATTGGACAACACCTACTACTCAAACCCAGGTGAGAGCCTTCCTGGTATTACAGGAATTTCATAGAGAACTATGGGACCATAGCTTCTCCACTGAATGTAATCTCCTCTCCAAAGTTCCCTAAGAAGGTCAAATGGAACGAGGAATGCAATCAGGCCTTTGAAAACCTGAAGAAAGCTCTATGCCAAGCACCAGTTTTGAGAGCTCCTGACTACCACCAAACTTTCATTGTGCAGACAGATGCTTCTAATGTAGGTATAGGTGCAGTCCTTAGCCAACTGGATGAGAAAGGTAGGGAGCACCCCATTTGCTTCATCAGCAGAAAGCTGAAGGATCCTGAGACAAGGTGGGCAACAATAGAAAGAGAATGGTTTGCTATTGTGTGGGCACTGAAGAAGTTTAGGCCATACTTGTATGGTTCTACTTTTGTCATTCAGACTGACCACCAACCCTTGAGATGGTTAATGCAAATGAAAGGGGAAAATCCAAAACTATTGGAATGGTCAATCTGTCTGCAAGGGTTTGATTTCACCATTGAGCACAGGTCAGGGTGTCACCACCAAAATGCTGATGGTCTCTCTAGGATGTATGTCATCGTCTAGAGGTATGAGATTCATCCAGCAGTGGATTAAATCCTCCTGTCCCTTAGTCTAGGGGGGGGCGAGTGTTAGGGAGAATTCTCTGTAAAGGCTAATTTCCCAAACCTAGTGAGTCCCCCAGCAGCTTTGCTGGATTTTTTGGGGTTTATTTTTTCTCCTGCTAAGAGTGAGACTCTTTTTCTCCCACTCTTAGACATGATTTGAGGTGTTCCTTTGACTTTGAAGAACAAGTTACTTCTTACCTGGTAACGTTCTTTCGACGGGATGTTCCTCCGACGTATTCCTTATCTTTGATAATACTTTTCCAGCTTGCTGGCCTCGGAAATTCTTTCTGTAGAGGGCGCTGCGCGTTGAAGTCCGCCGAGTCGATGTCCCTCGACGGCCACCGTATCGGCGCCGACGTCACCATGACCATGAATAGCCACGTGCTGCGTCCGTTGCTCAGTTCCGTTTTGTAGCATAAGAAAATTCATGCCTGAATTGGTTAGTGACCTTGAAGGAGCGTAAGCTGCAACCACAAGGGAAGTTATCACTGCGGGGATGGTTGGGAGGGGCAATAAGGAATACGTCGGAGGAACATCCCGTCGAAAGAACGTTACCAGGTAAGAAGTAACGATGGCGTTGATGGCGTCGAGTCGATCGACCGATGCGTCGAGGAACCCTTCTTACCCGATGGCTCATGGCGCTCTCGGGTGGAATGTTTCGCCGGGTGCTGCGACTCGCGGCGTTTTGATTTTTTGGGTTTTTCACCCGGGGTATCACCCTCAGCTGTCTTCGAGGGGGTCGAGGTCGTGTTCTCGAAGACGCTTAACATTTTCTTTCTGAATTCCTCCCACTCAGCTTGAGAACTGTGTTTAATGGGACAGGAGACCCTTTCTGGGGACACAGAAGACGACGAGGAATGGGACCTTGACGTCTCTTTTTTGAGTGTCTTGATCTTGACGAATGGTGGGAGCTGCTTCGAGATCTACAATGGGAATGTTTTCGACGGCGAGGAGACGAATGCCTCGACTCAGCCAACGAAACTTTCAAGGAGGTTTTGGTTGACTTACCTCTCTCGAGCTTCCCCTTGCGCTCCTTCAAGGCTTTCGCCGTCATGGACATGCAGTCCTCACACTCCGAACAATGGTGCTCGGATCCCAAGCACCATAAGCAGATCCTGTGTAGATCCGTTATCGACATTTTTTTACCGCAGTCTCGACATTTCTTGAAGCCGGATTGCGGCGTTGTCGGTTCTGATGAAGAAGCCATCGAGAACGATAAGGTATATTCGAGTAGAAATAGTTAACCTGACTGAACTGAGCAATGATGTTCCGAGGCCCCACGAAGCGCGGAAAAACGGAACTGAGCAACGGACGCAGCGCGTGGCTATTTATGGGCATGGTGACGTCGGCGCCGATACGGTGGCCGTCGAGGGACATCGACTCGGCGGACGACGACGCGCAGCGCCCTCTACAGAAAAACTTTTCCGAGGCCAGTAAGCTGGAAACGTATTATCAAAGATAAGGAATACGTCGGAGGACACAATCCCTTTGAATGTGTTTTATGGGCTATGTGGTCCTTTACCCCATAGGGCTTCAGTGTTTTTGATATGTGGGTTACACAACACCCTCTGTGCCGTAACCCAGGGGTGTCGTAGCGACCCCCAAACATAGACTCCATACCCTGGGACTGACTACTGTCTCCCAGGGCATGTAAAGTCACCATTGGCATTACTAGTCCCAAATTATGAACAGAAACCAGTACAAACCATCATATTGTGGACGTACTGGTCGGGGCAATTCGATTGCCCCGGGGTCTGTTGTTCGAGGGGGCACGTCTCCGTCCCCCCGATCGAGTTTTGGCTGGTGGCAGTGGATACTACTTTTTATATTCGACCGCGAATATTTTCCTATGGGATTTTCCCATTGTTCGAGGCTACCACTTTTTAATATAGCCTCGAACATACCGCCGGTTTATTAAATTAATATAAAATCACTGGTTGGTGTTTTTTGCCGAAACTCGGTTCCAAAATGGCATTGGTGTTCGCTTCTGTGACTCCAACCCAAGTCGAGCTCTTTGTTCCACTTTTTGGCGGGCTTCTCCACAGAAGCCCCCAAAAGTGGTGCCACTCTGTCTCGGTACCACAGGGGGGTATGGGAGGGGGTTTAGGCACCCTGGACTGAGTTGCCTTGGCAACTCAAGTCGCACTCTTGTATGATTGGCCCAAGTGGTGAGCCGCCCAGCTCACCACTTAGCATGTTTGATTGACAGCTAGGCTGAATGAATGGGGGTTTGCTGCATAAAAGCAGGGCTTTGGGGACTGGAACTTCAGAAGTCGCCACAGGACCTAAAGAATCCGAAGAGGGAGAAGCTGAGCCGACCTGCAACGACGACACCACCGGTGGAGCCGTGCTGAACCGTCTCACCACTTTTCCCGACGACAGAGGAGCTCTCCAGTCCGGAGAGTCTTCTTTCTTTGACTGGTGGGGATAACCAGTTTGCCCGTCTTTTCTTCTTCCCGGATCATCTCGTGGCCGCCTTGCCCATGCCAAGCACCCCGGCAACCGGAATACCAGAGTTTTTCCACCACCACGAATAAAAGGGTCTTACCTTTTAACCGCAGAACTCCGTGACTGGTTTCTTCCCTGGCAGTGCAACGACCTTCAGCTTTCCTCCACGTCGAGACCATCTCTTCCTCTGGATGACGCCGTGACTTGTACCTGCTGCCAGGAACAACTGCCCCCGCTGGAGGATCCTCTCCACTTTGAAGGTACTGTGTCCGCCTGGCCTCCCTCGCAACGGTCTGTGGGGGGCGACTCTTAAAGCTTCCACTTACCACTTGGGTTGGCCCTAGGCTGGCTAACTGAACTTTTCTGAGCTGACTTAATTCTTTTCTGAACTCCCTGCAAGACGTTTCAAGACTGTGTGATCTTGGGCGCATTAGTGTTCTGTTCTCTCAAAGAGGGAGCCTGGCCTCTGAACTTTTTGCTCACAAGTAGACTTGACTTTCCTGCCTTGCTGGGTGCTTCTAAAGTATTGTGTTGTGTGCTTTTCCTAATTTCTGCCTTTTCCCTCCCTTTTTCTTAACTTATTGGAGTGCCATCTTTAGTTAAGCGCTCACCTCTGTCTGGAAATAAGTGGGGTTAACTAGGACTTGTCTACTAAGGAATAAGGGATGTACATCTAGGTTTAGTGACTGTGTGTTGAATTTACTTACCTCTTTTTGTGCTAGTGTAAATTATAAGTGTGTCTTTAAATAAATAATGATATACTTTTACACCAAAGCTCTGGTCAGTGTTTGCTTGTACTACTGTGTCTCTGTACCTATTGTGTATACTCTGCATACTGCCTAACTCATCTTGAGAGAAGTCTGACTGCTCAGCCACAGCTACCAGGTAAATCTGGGTGGTACAGACTGCTACCAATTGGGTTTACTGCCAACCACCTGTAGTCCTAAATATTTTGCAGTGGCCCCTAAGGGAACTGCACAGGTTTCTGCCTAACACAAACAAAGGACCCTAGAGACACTTCCAACCCCAGTACAAGGAGGAGTCGCTGAACACTCTACTGGTGAAGAGAGAGAAGCTCAGCAAACAATGTTCCACCAGATTTTCGACTTCAAAGGTGTGCCTTCCCATCAGACCGCTATCCCCTCAAAGTTGAGAGGCATAGCCCTTTCTTGAATCCGTACAATAAGAGCCAGAATGGCACATGTATGTGCCTGCACCCCGTTCCTCATTCACCAAGACACAGCCCCTTAAAGGCTTTTTGGCCTACTGCACAGATGATGGGGATGTGCCACCTGAGAAGTAAGGCCTAGGTAATTGCCATCCCCTCGCCTCAATTTCCAAACTAGACATTTGACTAGGGACTTCCCATGATCCCCCCCTCGATGACTTGAGTGGCAGTAGGTGCATCGGTTGTATCTACAATAGTTCCATGGCCAAGCCCTCAAGAAGGGGAAACCAAGACCTTTTGAGCCAAAAGGGCACCAATAAAATCAACTCTGATCACCTGTCCCTGAGTTTGCACAACACTGCCGGAAACTGGGAACTTGGAGGAAATGCAAATCAAGGACCCCAGGCCACACAATGGAGATCATATCCCTGTGTTCAGGAGGGAGCTGGGCATTCTTTAGCATGGCAAAGAGATCCAAGTATGGAGGATGAAACCTTGCCCCAATCATTCAGAAAATCCCCAGTGAAGAGACACATCCTGGGAGGAATGGGAAAACCTGATTAAAAGTCTCTGCTATTAACTTGTCCCCTGCCTGATTTGCACCGCCTTGCGTGACTACAGATGCAGCACCGCCCATTCGACCAAGACCGTGGCCAACTCCTCCAGAGATCTTGACCGAGTGCCCCCTTGCTTGCTGACACAGGCTACCACAGTTGTATTGTTAATTTGACAAATTCCAGCACCCAGTTCGATAAGACCATGAGAGCCCTGGCAATTACCCCCAACTCCCTCCAATTGGTGGAACACCTCAGTCCCTATCGGGTCCATTCCTCTTGAACTCCCCAAGAGTTTCTTCCCACCCTGTGCTGCTGGCATCTGTGGTAAGAATGATCAACCCTGATTGCAACAGTGAGTAACGTTTCCGCAGTGTACCTAGATGCAGCCACCAACGAAAGCTGTTCTTCAGAGCTAGGATCACCAACAACAGTATCTTCAAAGAGGCCAGGCACCAATTTTGATACAGGGGAGACACGAAAGGCCTCATGTGTAACCTCTCACACTGCACCATGAATACACATGAAGTCATATGCCCCTGCATTTGTAAAAATATCTTAGCTGATGTAACCTTCATGCCAGCCAATCTCTGCAACAAGTTCAGCAGACACAATGCCCTATCCACCCTCCACAGGTACATTCAGAACTGGTTATGAAAGAATGTCAGGTCCTGAGAAGGGAAGAGGTGAGACTTCCCCCAACTGACCAGGAACCTCAGGAGAGCCAAGCGAGAACACATAGACCATTCGTACTCCCCCACCTTAACCATCAAGGATGTTCCGTCTCATGTTTAAATAGCACACTAAAATGAGCTCTCAATGATCCTTCAGGACTACTTGTCTCTATCATAGACGAATTATAAGTATTACCAGGTCAACTGTAGGCCAGAAATCCTGTTGGTCCTTACAAATTATTACAGTTTGTAACCTTTGCCAACCAGTCTTGACACTCAATCTTTCTTTTCAGCAATCAGGGCTTTATCACATGCTCTTAACTTGCAGATATGCCATTTCTGACCGCCTTTGCTCCCTCTCCCCCCACCCCCGGCCCCAGATTGATGTAATGCTTTAACTGGTCCATTTTCTACCTTTCGACATGCTTTACCAAACAGTTATTCATACTTCTGACCTCTTTTATTTAATACGGTTCATATTGTAGAAAAGAATGGAACAACCATTTCCTTTAGTTTTCAATAGCTATCTTGGACAGATCAATCTGAACAGGATGCATTTTGCAAAACATTTCTCAGTAGAGGGAAATCTTGCCACATACATTTCTGGGACTTGATTATCCAAACAG
Organism: Ambystoma mexicanum; assembly: GCF_040938575.1. Classification (NCBI taxonomy): domain Eukaryota; kingdom Metazoa; phylum Chordata; class Amphibia; order Caudata; family Ambystomatidae; genus Ambystoma; species Ambystoma mexicanum. The sequence continues at coordinate 1,118,076,051 of NC_090923.1, read as the reverse complement.
ACATTAGCCTAATCCTCCAGTTGTTAGAGGCTTTTGTTGCTAAATTGAGAGATATATCTCTGGATGCTTCTCTTCCCCCTGTCTTAATTTCTGTTACTAATAGTACAGGGTTGTGATAACTTGAGAAGTTTGGACAATCCCTATGATCATTAACAAGGTCCCAACCTGCTTCAGCAAACATAATATTGTCTAAGTTACCTGTTATTGCCACTATTCTGTACAGTCATATACTTAATCTACTTTAATTAGGAATTATGCTCTGTGCTCTAAGAATTTAGAACCAGTGTGAACCAGCATGCATAAGCAGAAAGACATGTGCACTAAAGGATCCTGGTTTGCTAATTGTTCAACCTAAAACTAGCATGATTGCAGGGATTAACAATGTTTACTGAAGTGACAAGGGAAGTGGGCCTAGAGGTGAGCACAGCAGGAGCAAAGGAAGGAATACATACAGACATAGAAAAAGGAAAATAGGAGTAGGGATAAGTATGTGCAGTGGAAGGTTAGGGCTAGAGGTGAGTATTATGGGAACAAAGGAAAGACTAGGGAGGAAACACCAGAAAAGAACTCGATGTAGGAGTAGGGAGGCACATGCTGTGAAAGAGAAAAATGTAGGACTAAGTACATATGATAAGAAATAGTGGTAGTGTTATTAGTTATGTGTGCAAGGACAGAAACATGTTAAAATAGTTAATCTAAATATTTAATCTGTAAAAGGAAGAAAAATGTAGGATTAGACAGGCATGGATAATAAATGAAGACAGGACTATAAGCATGCATAGTAAAAATAATAAAAGTAGGACGAGGTGCACAGGTACGAATAGCAAGCAATATGGGTTGATACGTGAATAGGAATAGCAGTATCAACTGGCAATGAACTGTACCTGAAAAATGAACAAAGTCTCCCATCATAGCATACACAATAACAATCTGCTACAGGGAGCACATCATAGGTTTTCTGCCTACCTGAGAGCGGATCTCGGCTCAAAACGCTGATGTCAGGGAAGGGCATCAGGATAAGCTGCTGTAGTTCCTCCTGAGAGTCACAGAGACAGAGAGAGAGAGGATAGAAAAACGTCAGCAAAAAAAGCTCAGAATTGCAAAGCAGTGTCACTGGCACAGATAGCAAACAACTAAAATGCCAAATGCTGGCTCTGCTCTTCCCCCTCTTAGCCTCATTCTCACCAAATTACATTTTTCTTTGTAAATGTGTGCATTTTGGGTAGAATTTTTTTTTCATCTTTGATGCTATATTATGTCCTGTTCTGTTATGTCGAATTTGCAATGCCATGACGCTTCTTACAAGGCCAACGAGGGCTGTGAAGCAGCTGGAAGGTGATATATAACACTGCACGGCCTACCAAACAAATATTGCACATTAGCGGAACTCAGATCAGGAAACCGGCTGCATCAGTCATTGTAAACCTACCCAAATAAATTCCACAACCGTTCTGAACCAAATATTACTGTGCTCCCCTCTATTGACAGGATGAGTTAACTGCAGCCAAGATTGCAAAGAGTAGGCAATGCTGGCTTATGCATAATAGCTCCCTTAGTCCAAGAGTAATACTAACTCCCACACCACCAGTAGTGTCCCCATAACGCACTATTAGGCTTAAAGAATTTCCAGGCAGCCCGGTCTACAGCCTTGCTCCCAGTGGAGCCACAGACCAAAAGCCACCCTTATTTAGAAGTCACCATAGTTTCACTCAGCATTCTTGTCTATAGAATCTGGCTATTTGTGGTTTATGGAGTAAGTCATAGAGTGTGCGTTCTCCTGCACCTTTGGGCATCGCTTGAATACTAGTTAGCCAGCCAAACATTATTTTACAACTTCACCTATAATTCTCTCATACTGCTATCCAGTAGCTTACATACCAGTTCACTACATACACGGGCAACACTATTGTCTCACTTCTCCACCTGAGACCAATCTGGCACGGCTTGGGGTGGGGGAGAACTTTTTGTCAAATTCTCCTCTTGCATCTCCCAGTATTCATTCTGCACACAGCCATTTCCGGTTCTGACACCCCTGTGTGCATTCTCGGCTTCACTAGAATCCCCAAAAGCTAGAGACCGAGTAAAAATACCAGGTCACACAGCCGCACTCAATGGGGCCCAGACACGGGCTGGTATTCTTTCAAAGTTCAAAAATATAATTCTTTTTCAAGTATCAAAAGTACAAAAATAAAAAATAAAAAATAAAGAGGAAGTCTGTTGGTTTTCAAATAGTAATTTATCCGAAGAAAAAAACAAAGCTGTCACTAATATCTTCTTAGTGAGGGAGCAGTTGCCGCAACTCATGTAATACAGACTAAAGCCAATGCATTTCGGAAATAATTCCTTCTTCAGGGCAAGTCTAGTCAATTGCACATAAACAACATAATGCACCAATGTCAACATAACAATTACATATATTTGTGAAAATAATAGCGATGTCAACATACCCGTCAGTAGAGTTTCCAGAAGGATTAAACGAGAAAAAATAGATAGAAATAATAAGTAAATTTTATGGTAGATAACAAAAACAGACAGATGTGTAAGAAACTGTGGTTACCTTAATAGCGTTGCATAGATGAGAACGTTCGTTGTCAATGCCCACAGCAGCATGGGTCGCAACGATGAGCCGTGGTTGCAGCGGCTATATTGTTAAACACAATCATGTTTACAAATGGAATCTAATGAAGGGAAAGGTTCAGTGTGAATGAGACAGCGTAACGAACCGGGATTTCAAACGGTGGTTTGCAAATATTGCAATCGTGTCTTATACCTCTGAGCACACGGAGCGGGAGAAAGCTCCTGCGTGCAGTTGTCGGGCTGAATCTCAGAATGCCGTGTTAGGCGGTTGCCGGGGCTACGGCTAATTTATACTGCACGTGACCGACACGCGCCATTGGGCGGCAGACGGTCACGTAGCAGAGTGTAAGGCAGGTGTAGGCCTGCACAATTAAGAGAAGTATATAATTTACGGGCATACCAGTATAATGTTCGGTGTGAGAAATGTATCTAGCCCAAAATTAAGGAAATCACTGAAGATAATACATGGAAATAGAAAAAATACTCGAGTGTTAAAGGGACCACAATGGGGTTTGTTGTGAACAGAAAGAAAACAACTTGGCATATCAAGTTACATAAAAGACAACAAACAATAAGTGAATAAAAACATGTAAATTAACCTGAGGCTCGTTTGTGGCACTCCTATTGAGGGATACTTAAACTTTAGCTGGTACATTAATTTGCATCAGAAAGGAAGATAGTGCATGGAATCACATAAAATCAGCAAAGGTTGAAAGTACGACACAACCTCGTCGCGGGCGGTGTCGCCCATTACAGGCGGCACCTTGGGTCCCAGACCAGGGTCCGGGACTTGCAGTGAGGTTGTTATTGAGGTAACACAGGATCCAAGATGTTACAAGATATCAATTCCGAGATCGTGTGGTATTGAAGTGTATAGACTCTTGACATCTATGGTAAACATCAGTTGGTTGTGTTGAGGGGTGGTAGAGTTAAGTTTCTGAAGAAAATGAGTTGTGTCTCTGGTGTAGGTTGGAGTTTTCTGTATAAGTGGTTGAAGAAAAAATTCAATGTAAACGCCCAATGGCTGGTTGATACTGTCCATCCCTGCGACTATGGGTCTGCCAGGGGGATTTGTGGAATCCTTGTGGATCTTAGGGAGTAAACTCTGTAGTAAAAGGGAATGTTATTTACCACCCAGTAAACTCTGTAGTAAAAGGGAATGTTATTTTCCACCCACGAACAGGCAAGAAGATTTTTCTTAAGACATTTGGCACCTGCGACAGCACCAACATCATTTATGGTTTTAAATGCCCCTGTGGAAAATATTATGTGGGCCAATCCACCAGAGCTGCCAAGATACGGTGTAATGAACATCGGTCCTGCATCCGGAATTCCAACCCGAACTCAGCCGTGGCCCGTCATTGGGCCTCAAATAACCACAACCTTTCACAGATTAAGTTTCTGGTGTTGGAGGTCTTAACCAGAAATAACCCTCACGAAGATCTAGGCTTCCATTAGAATTACATTTTTGAACTTTGAAAGAATACCAGCCTGTGTCTGGGCCCCATTCAGAGCGGCTGTGTGACCTGGTATTTTTACTCGGTCTCTAGCTTTTGTTGTATTTTTAAGTCAGGGTGTCTCCAGACTTGTCACAGCCAGCTCCTTCTGGACTACAATTTGCATACTTCTACTTCCACGTTGATTATAAGATTGGAAAAGACTCCTAATCAAGTGGTGCCCACTCTCTTCTCTGTTTTTTCACTAGAATCCCCCCCAGAATCTAATACGATGGTCTGATTAGCAGCCCCCACAACTCCTAGGAACTCTTGAGCATACAAGTTTTTTTTTAAACTTTATTTATTTTGGATGAAAATGATTACAATCAACATAGAATTCCCAGACAGACATCGGGTCAACATGCTCAGATTATCAATCCCAACAGAAAGCACAATGCAGAATGGTTACAGTCCAGCCAAGGCACTTTTTTCCTCAACCTGTGGGCTCCACCACAGCTTCCACATTTCGTCCCCCTTTGGAAAACATATATGGTTGAAATTGGTTCCATATATCTTTAGACATACAGGCGGCCATCACATTAGAAATATACGTTTCCTCCCTCTCATTTGTATATACAAGGTCTCTCAACCATTCAGCATGTGTTATGCCAGTATTGAATTTCCAATGTCTCAATATACATTCTATACAACTATACATGATATAATAAAATATCTACGAATGATTATAGAGACTCTACCTATGTCTCCTAGTAAATATTTTATCGGGGCCAATAGGGGCAGAATATCTCCAATGTCAGCAATTATCTCAGCCATGGCCTGCCAGAACCTTGCAATGAGAGGGCATGACCAGAACATATGTAAGAAGTCTGCTGGGGAAGTGCCACACTTAAGACAAGCTTCACTAGAGCCGGGCATACATTTTTTAATCCTCGCTGGGGTATAATGAAGTCTATTCAGGATCTTAAACTGGATCAGCATGTAACTAGCGCACAGAGACACCTCTTTAGTAAGGAGGCAACATTTCTTCCACTGTTCGTCCATGAGTTTATGTTCCAGGTCCTGCTCCCATTTTAGGCGTGCTTGGTTCATGGTAGCCTGATGTTCTTGGGATAGATTATATACTCTGGAGACTATCGTTCTGTATTCCCTAACTGCTCCTATAGCCTCTATACAAGGATGTGACCCTGACTCCAGGGGAAACGACAGCCATTTCATCTTGAACGCCGCTCTCGTACGGAAATATTGCAATTTCACTTTGGGTGCATTACCCAATTTATTAGGGAAGTCCTCAATGAAACAAACACACCCTCAGGGAACATATCCTCCAATACTAGCCAGCCCTCATAGTCCCATGTGACCCAGACATCTCTGTCAGCGGTAGGGGGAATAGCTTTACTTTATTAACTCTATATCCAGAATATCGGGCAAAGTCATTTATTCCCCCATCATAGGGCCCAGATTAACCTCTGGATTGCGAACATACAGCAATGTATCGTCCGCATATAATGAGATAACCTGGGGCGGTCCAAATATATGGATGCCCCGATGTTTATGTTTAGATCGCATAAGAGCTGCCAATGGCTCATCAAGAGGGCAAACCGTAAAGGGGACAGGAGGCACCCCTGTTGTGTCCCCCTGGCCAAAGTTATACCAGAAGATAGAGTATCATTAATATGAACACTCAATGTTGGGGAAGAGTACAAAATCTGGTCACAGCTGAGGAAATACGGACCAAGCCGGAATTGCCTGAGAACAGACAACAGGTACTGCCACGAGACGGTTCCATGTAATAATGTCGCCACAAAAATATCGCCATGCAAAAATATTGCCGAAAAATTGTCGTTTTTTGTGGCGACATTATTGCATGGAACATGCGGGGGACACCCCTGCAACTCCCAATGTATTTTTTTTAAAAAAAAAAAATTTTGCCACTGTCGCCACATATATGGTCACCCAAATAATATCGCCACGACATTTTCCCGGCGATATTATTTACGGCGACCATATATGTGGCGATATTAATACCTGATACCCATGAGACTGACTCAAAGACCTTCTCAGCATCTCATGAGGCTGCAAGGGTCTTGGCACCAGGATCAATCTGCGATATAATACAAAATAGAAGTCTGAGATTTAATGCAGTTGAGCGGGCTGGAATGAAGCCTGATTAGTCAGGATGAATAAGTGTTGACATATGTTGAAGTATTCTTGCTGCAAGTACTTTAGCAAACATTTTTACGTCCACATTAATTAAGGAGAGCGGTCGATAGGATGCTACATAATCAGGTGGCTTGTGAAGTACTGTGATAATCGCTTCCCTAAAAGTCAACGGAGTGTATCCTCTGTCTACGCTTCCTGCCACAATTTAATTAGCTGAGGTGCCAGGTTGTGCTTGTATTCTTTATATATTTCTGCCACCAACCCATCTGACCCAGGCGCCATTCCAGACTAGAGCGCCAATATCACGGCTGGAACCTCCTCGACTGTTAATGGTTCATCCAATGCGAGACGTACTTCAACATGTAGTTGCGTTCATTCAATGGCATTCAAATATATCCTCTCCCAAAAATGTGTCTATATTAGCATATAAAGCACTATATAATATGCTGAAAAAATTCCTTTTTGATGCTCTTGCTTTCTGTCGCCCTCGTAATACCTGCAATCATGCATGCTCCTCCTTCCGCCGTTATCATGTAAGCTAGGATTCTCCACTTGCAGCTTATTGAAGATTGTAGATAGAATTGCCTAGCTTCAATTCCAAGAATACATTGAAGAACATAATATTCTATGTGCTCACCAGTCTGGCTTTAGGGCTAGACATAGCACAGAGTCAGCACTATTAGATCTTAAAGCCAACATGAATAAGATCACTGATAAGGGACACACCGCAGTTTTCATGCTTTCATGTGGTCGATCATTTATTATTGACAAAGAGACTAGGGGAGGTAGCCAACTTCTCGGTCAGCGCAGCTACCTGGATTTAATCTTTTGTTTGGCACGCACAGTGAGTGCAGCAGTAGGTGACTCACACAGAACCCCAGTGGATCTGGAGTGCGGAGTGCCACAGGGTGCATGCCTCTCGCCAACTATTTTTTTTAAACATCTCTTTATTGATTTTATAAAAAGATAAACATTGAACCCCCTATTTCTCTCCCCGCCTGGTAGCAGACTGATTATGAAAGCCCTTTGATAGGACCGTTGTGCTTTCACCTTAGTGTAGGTCCAGGAGTTACAGTCTTTGCGGGGCACCCTTGTGCTAAAAAGTCCCCTTTCAGGAAGGTGAGAGTTTCTCCCCAATCCGAGACACATTTCTGAACGTTATTGTTAGTACCATATGTGGCCCATTCCAAGGCTACCAGTTCCCATACCCTCCGGAGCCAATCCTGCTCCGTTGGAATAGTGGGCCCCTTCCACTTCTGCGCTAGGAGGATCATGGCCGCCAAAGTCAGTATAGCCCTGGCCCTTTCCCTGCCCCGATTTTCCCCCTCCTCTTCTCTCAAGCCCAAGAGGACGAGTTTAGGGTCCCTACCCGCCCTCTCCCTGAAACCCTGTGCTGCGGTTCCCACTCCCCCACACCTGCTCCAGCACTCCTGGGAAACTTCCGGGAATATTCTATGAAGGCGAACCGGAGTATAGTGGCAACTGAAAAATATTTATACCAAGCCTCCTGAAGTTGTGCCGCCCTGGCTACTTTTGGTATATTCCTCCATAGACCTTCCCATTCCTCCGTTGTTATCTCCCTACCTACCATTCGGTCCCAGCGGTCAATGTAAGGCCATCTTTGCGCTGGTGCCGCTTCTTCCAGTACTTTGTACAAGCCTGAGATTAGGCGCTTGGCCCCGTCATTCATTAAGAGGAACTTCTCGAACTGGGGGAGCTGTCTCGTGGCAGCTCGTCTCACCTCCCTATTCATAACCCATTGTCTTATTTGAAAGTATCTCAACCTTTCGCCTTCTCCCACCACCAAGTCTTGTCCCTGATCCTTCTACATCCACCCTTTCTCCACCTTTCAAAGTACACCAGCTCCTGTCCTGGTTGGAATTCCTTATTATTGAATGGTGGGGTAAACGGTGACAGGTAAGTCGTTATCCCTTTGTCTTTTACCACTCTATCCCATGTGTCCACCAGGGTTTTTGTGATGGCGCTCTTATATAGGTTTTTTGGTCTGCTACTGCGCGGGAGCCGTAACACTTCCCCCAGGTCATGATGGGCCACTGCTCTGTCCATTTGAGTCCATTGCTTTCCCTCCCCCTGTAGGAACCATTCCCGAATCACCCTCATTTGTGCTGCAGCGTAATATTGTGAGAAATTAGGGAAGGCCAAACGTCCCGTCTTCCAGGAGGCCTCCATTAGGCGGCGGCTTATCCGCGCCTTCTTCACTTCCCAAACAAACTCCCTGGTTGTCTTTCCTAGTTCCCTAAAGAAATCCCTGGGTATCAGCAACGGGATTGCTTAGAAAAGGTAAAGCAGCTGTGTAAGCGTGATCATCTTCACCGCCGCCATGACACCCTCCGGTTCCTCCATTTCTAGTAGTCCCCCTTAATTGCTTTTAGAGTTGGCGGGAATTTAGCCGAGTACCTTCCTGCCAGGGATGGAGTGATCCTTACCCCCAACTATCTGATTCACCCCAGGCTCCAAAAAAATTGTGAAATGTCCTTGAAACCCCTCGCTTCCTCCCTCCCCAGTGTGATGTTCATCAAATCGGACTTCCCCAGATTAATTTTCAGACCCAATACTTCCCAGAATCTGCTCAGAACAGACTCACTTGCCCCCAAGGACGTCTTCGGGCTCGTGAGCGCTAGTAACATATCATCGGCAAAGCCTGCTACTTTGTGGTGCACCCCCCAAACGGTATCCCTTGTATTCCCTCTTCTTCCCGTATTGCCTGCAGGAGTGGTTCCAAATAAATAGCATAGAGAAGGGGGGAAAGCGGGCACCCCTGTTTTGTACCTCTGCCTAGGTTGAAGGGGCGCAACATTGACCCATTCACCACAAGGTGGATTGTCGGGTTCCTATAATTCCCTTGTACCATTCTGAGGAAGTCTCCCCCAGCCCCATTTTCTCCATTACCCTAAAGAGAAACGTCCACTCCACCCTGTTGAACGCCTTTTCGGCTTCTAATGCAAGTAAGACTGCCGGAGGGGCAGTTTTCTGCGCCTTTTCCACCAGGTGGGCCACTCTTCGAATATTGTCCGCTGTTTGCCTCCTCAATACGAACCCTGCCTGGTCCGGGTGGAACAGTGAAAGGAGAAGTGTTTCCAATCTTTTCGCCAGAATTTTGGTGTAGATTTTGGCATCCGTATTTATGAGTGCAATTGGCCTATACGATGAGCACTCAGTGGGATCTTTTTTGGGCTTGGGGATGAGCGTAACTTTCGCTTCTTCCATGGACGCTGTAATGCGACCAAAAGCCTTGAATGTGTTGAACAGCTGAGCCAGGTGAGGGCTCAGGATGTGAGAGTACGACTTGTAGAAGAGGGCTGTAAAGACGTCTGGGCCCGGCGCTTTGTTTGGTGGGAGCTTCGCATTCACGCTTCGCACTTCTTCCACTGATATTTCTTGAGATAGGTGATCCTGTTCCTCTCGGGATATCTGGGCTAGCCGTACCCATTCCAGGAATTCTATCTGCTTCTGTGTTTGCAGGTTCTGGGAGGTGTATAGTGTGCTATAGTATCTAGCTAAGAGATCCTGAATATCCTCTGTCCTTGTGATTCTCTGCCCCTTTTCATCATTTAGTGGTACTATTGTGTTCTGTCCCTGCATTTCTCTCAGCAGTCTAGCCAAAAGGGTGTCAGCTTTATTGGCCATACTGTAATATTTCTAACGCATGGAGAGCATCGCGCTCTCCGCCTGCTTGGTTCTCAGGATCTCCAACTGACCTACCCCACATCTATAAACCCTAATCCCTTTCCTCGTTGGGGCATTTGATGCCTTCAAGCGTGCCTCCTCTACCTCCCTCGCTAACTGCGTTTCTAGGGCATTCATCTGTTTATCCCTCTGCGCTTTGTGAGCGATGAGCTCCCCCCCCCTTATCACGGCCTTAAACGCATCCCATCTTGTATTATCTGTTGTCTCTGAGACCCTGTTCTCCTTGAAGAACGTTTTGATCTTCTCCCCTATTTCCTCCCTCGTCACTGTGTCTCTGAGAATCTCCCCCGGTAATCTCCATTTCCAGACACCCTGTTTATGGCTCGGCATGTTTAGGGTCATTAAGAGAACTTTGTGGTCTGCTATCCCCAGGGGGCCCACCTCCACTCCCCTTATTTTCCCTAGCAGTCAAGCTGAGGCCCAGATATAATCGATCCTGGATTGTGTGCCGTGGGCTCCCAAGACAAAAGTGTGCCCTCCAGGTGTCAATCAGCCCCAGGGATTTGAATTTCTCCCTCAGTTGGCGGGAGGCCGCCACTCAAACCCCCGCCCCTCTCTCCCCATCCTGTCCACCCTCTTGACCCATGTCAGGTTGAGGTCCCCATGAGGATGATATACCCCTTCGCCGTGTCCTCCAGCACCCTCAGTAGTTCTCTTAAGAAGGTTTCTTGGCCCGCGTTGGGAGCATACACTGATATAACCATGTACCCTACCCCGCCATGCTCCCCTTTAACTATTATGTGCCTTTCCCCTTTGTCCCTCAGGGTATCCTTTGCCCGGAGGTCTATGTTGTTCCTGAAGGCCAGGACCAACCCCCCCCCCCTGTTTTGGAGGCACCAGAGGCGAGAAACACCGGTGCGAACGCTCTCATTTTGAGGCGTCCTTGTTCCCGCTTGAGCAGGTGGGTCTCCTGCAGGGCGAGTATGTCTTGGTGAACTTCTCTAGTTTTTCCCTCTTGAGCGCGGAATTTAGCCCACTCACATTATGTGTCATACATTTGAACTTGGAGTGTTCCTTTCTACGTGCATGTGTACGCCCCCTACGTTCCTCTTGCCTTGACGTGTCCCGTTGTCCCTCTGTGATCTCTTGGGGCTGTTCCCTTCCCTCTCCCTGTTCCTCCTCCTTTGCCTCCCGCCCCAGTTGCCTCTCCTCACTTCTTCTGGTTCCCCGTTCTGTCTACTGCTACCCACCTCCCCACATTCCCTCCCCGCTCTGCCCTCCCCCCTCATTCCAACCCCCAACTTCGTAATGACCAACTCTCCCACCCTTCTCCCGCCCCCTGCCCCTCCCCATCCCTCAGGTGCCATCACCCTTTTCGGTTCCAATTTGTTTTCTACTCCCTGTTCCCCTGCCCCTTTCATGTGCTTCGTGTCCACCACCCACTTTCCATTCCTCTTTTGGGCCTTAGATGGGCCTCACTACCCTTTGCTGCTTCTTGGCTCTCCCTCTGTCACCCCCCCCTCTTGGCGAGGGAACCCTCAGTGATGCCCTTCTCCAGTTTCTCCTCTGCTAGTGACCATTCCCACGGTCGGAGTCCAATTCTTTTCTCCAACAGTCTGGGTTCCTCTCTGGGTGTGTTTTACAATAAGTCCATTTGGATTATATCTGCCGGTTCCTGGTTGGAGGATGTACGCTTCTTAGTTCCCTCCCATTCGAATACCAACCCAAACGGAAATGTCCATCTATGTTTGATGCCTTTTTTGGTCAGTTCTCGCAGTATTGGGCTCATAAGTCGGATCTTGGCTAATGTGCTTGCTGCTAAATCCTGGAACAGTGCTATCTCATGGCCCTTGTATAGGACTGGTTCCTGTTGTCTGGCCGCCCTAAGGACAGCCTCTTTTTGCCCATATCTCGCAAAGGCTGCCAGGACGTCTCTGGGCCTGGCATTTGGGCCCTTATTTAACCTTCCCACCCTGTGAATCCGGTCTAGTGGCACTGTTTCGGGATCCTCTTCTCCCAGGATTTCCGCAAATATCTTTTTCCCTTCAACTTTGAGGTCCCTGTCCATTATTGTCTCTGGGAAGCACTTTATTTGTATGTTGATTCGACGAGACCATCTGTAATTCTAAGTTTTGTGTTGCCACATTTAGGCGCTCAATCCCTCGCTGTTCTCTGTAGTCTCCTTCTCGATTTCTTGGAGGCCTCGTTCCACCAGTTCCATGGGTTCTCCCAGATGGCCTATTTCCTGCCTCATCTCCCCTAGCGCTAGGTTGAGGTCCGACCGCATCAGTTGGAACTGGTCTTGAAATGTCTTGGCCAGGGCGGCTTGCAGGGAGAGGATTTCTCCCCAGAGGACCTACTTGGTCATTGGGGCCGAGTACTCCTTCCCTTCCCTGTCCATTCGGTCCTTCCCTCTGTCTGCACCTCCCCTGGCCTATTCTCTGGTTTCCGCTACTGGCCAAAAATGTGTGAGTGTGCCAGGGTTGTCTCCCGAGGACAGGCCTGTTTTCGGCAGCCGGCCTTTCTCCATGGTCGACATTGAGGGGCTTGGGTGGTTGTCCTCCTGTCCTACTCGCTCCTGTGGGTACTGGTTCTATTTTGCTGATTCGCCCGAAGGAGTCACTCCCTGGCTCCTTTGATGGGTTTTTGTGACCTTTACGTGTCCGGCCCGGGCCTTCCTTGTCTCCCGTGGGCTCTTCGCCCTTTTTTGTCTCCTTCCTCTGCCGCCCTCTTATGGGAGGTTCGCTCCCACTGCCTGTGTCTTTTCCTATTGGGTTCCGGGTCTGCTGTCTGCCTCCGCTGCCCTTCCGTGGGGTCTTTGTGTGGGTATGGAAATCTTCACCCCTTCCTTTGCCCCCTAGTGCCTCTTGGCTGTGCACGCTGATTGCCCCTCTGGGAGGCCTTAGACCGTGTGGTCTTCCAGCGCCCACTAGTGCCCCTTAGGGTTGCGGTTGCGCCCTATTCTTCCCCTCTAGGTCTTGGGGGGGGGCTTGCCTCGCCTTGGCCTGGGCACTGCCAGCTATGTTATGCTCACGAGCAGCAAGGTTTGGTCTCAGGCCCACCAGGATGGGCCGCTTTGTGCTGCGGCCACAGTCTTCTCCTTGCTTATAGGGTGTAGGCCTTGTTGTGCCCTTCTCCCCAAGTGTCCCTGGTGGGGGGTCCCTGCTTCGGGAGAGCTGTGCTTTGCTGATACCGCAATCCGGGGGCTGCCCTCTCCTCGCCCCGCTCCGGGCGCCTGCACCACTGTCCGCCGCAACTGCCCCACCGTGGGGTCTCAGATTGGGGCTGATGCAGTCCCTGTTTTCCCACTATAGGGTTTAGGGGGGTTATTCTCACTCCATGGGTCTCCCGGTCTGTGTCCTGAGGGGGATTTCCGTGATGGACCAGATTCCCCTCATTGCTTGTCTGCGCTCCGCCTTCCTGCAGCCTGCCTCTCCCTCTGCTTGGGTTGCCTCGCCTTGGGGCTGCATCGGCGGAGAGTTCGGGCAATGCTCTGTTTGGGCTCAGCATCTCCGGGGGTTCTCCAAGTTGCGCCCAAGATTTACACCCCTCCACTCCCTACTCCTTATAGGATGGTTGTGGCCCCTCTTTGCGCTCCTCAGCGTCTGTGTGACTGGGTCGTGGTGGGGAGGTGGGATCCCTTGCCACTGGGGCGCTGTGCTATGCCTGGACCGTTACTTACTGGAGCGGGTGGATGCCTTCTACTTAGCCCGTTCCGGGCTCTTTGGGGTAGTATTTGTGTCCCTCCCTTGGCTGCGGAGGGGCAACCTTCATCTTGATGGGGCTCTCCCCATACTGCAGCGTGGCGTCCGTGCTCCTGGCTAGCGCTCCTCCTGTCCCCCGTTCCCCTGCTCACCTCGGGGAACCACACCCTCTGCACCAATGCCGTGTTGGTCCCGGGGACAATCCGCTTCAGACCCGGAGGGGGACTTTCCCTCCGCACGACTTCGCAATTCCCCTGCTGGACACCTCGTTGGTGGTTGGTGGGCGCTCCCCCATGCTCTGGCTGCTCTGGCTCCCTTACGCCTGCTCCCGCGGCACCCTCCTTTCCACGCTGGTGCGTCTCCTGTCTCCCCCGTGCAGCGGTCGGGTCCTTCTCCGCCTCTAAGTTGCTGCTCAGGTGAGCGCTGATTGTCCTGTTTGTTTGTTTGTTTATTATTTATAATGTGCAAACATACCCTAAGGTAACAGTGCGCAGCAGATACAAAAATATGCGAGGCTTAGTTAGACATCATTAAATTTACATACAGTTATTTAAGTATAAAGGGTATATATAGAGGAATCATAATACAACATATTTACAATAGCAAAGTATCATAATACAACATATTTCCAATAGCAAAATATACAGGATTGATGAGCAGTCACTTCAATCAGCACTACATTAGTGAGCATTTGCTTTCAGCCACAGGATAGTGTTGGTCCTGAAGTTTTGTTAGGGAAGGTCAGTTCTTAATGTGTGGGGTAGGGAGTTCCACAATTTAGCTGCTTTCACCGGGAAGCTGTTACCACCGATAGTAGAGCGATTGAAATTAGGGATAGAAAGGCAGTCTTTGTAGGCTGTTCTAGTGGGTCTCAGGGAAAGTTGTCTGTGGAATTTGTTGACCAGGTAAGAAGGCGCAGCGTTATTAAGGGATTTGTGGGTGAGTGACAGGGTTTTTAGGTGGATTTTATCCAAGGTTGGCAGCCAGTTGTTCTGGCGGCTACTCTCAGTGATGTGGTCTCTTCTGGAGATGCCCAATGCCGCCCTAAGGGCATTATTTTGTAGAATTTGGAGTTTCCTAATAGTAGCTTTGGTTGCCCCAAGATAGAGGAGGACGTTGCAGTAGTCCAGGCGAGACATGATGAGGGCTCTGGCCAAGGTAGTGCAGCTAGTATCAGATAGGAAAGGTTTGGCTGTGCGGATAAGTTTGCACAAATAGGCCGTGGAGGATGCCAGAGAATTAACCTGTTTTGCAAGTGAGAGTTTCTAGTCAAGGTAAAAACCTAGCGCTTTTACCTCGTGACCTACTTTAATGCTGATGCCGTCAATTGAGAATGAAGAGTAGACGGGTCCTAGTTTTTTTTAGGTTGGAGGTAGTGCCTAGGATGATGAGTTCAGTTTTATCATCATTCAGGCATAGTCCGTGCGTGGCCATCCATGCCTGGATGATGATGTACACTCTATTCACCAAGGCCAAATCCTTTTCATAATCCCCAGAAAGCGGGAGGAGGATCTGGGTGTCGTCTGCGTAGTTAGTGTAGGTGACACAGAGAAGATCCAGATCATCAAAAAGGGGCTTGGTAAAAATGTTGTACAGCGTAGGCGAGACACAAGAGCCCTGGGGGACGCCACAGGTGATTGGTATGGGGTCGGCGGCTGCAGTAGGCAAGAAGACCCTCATGGTTCTGCCATTTAGAAAGGATCTAACCCAAGTAATTGCCTTATCAGAGAAGTGTGCAGCAGAGTTGAGATGGTTGCATAGGATAGTATGATCAACTAAGTCGAAGGCGGCCGAGAGGTCTAGGAGGAGGAGTATGACAGCTTTACCGTTATCTCTACACTCGTCAACTTGAGTTTTGAGGTCGATAAGAGCTGTCTCTGTTCCATGTTGGGGGCGGAAGACTGATTGTCTAGCTCCTAGTAAATGGTGTACTTCCAAGTGTTTTTGGATTTCTGCTCTCCAGGGCTCCCTTTCGCTGCGCCACTTGTCTCCTCTGCTGGTGTCCACACCTCCTCTGTTCCGCTGCTGGGCCTACGTCTGCTGTGTCTTTATCTCTTCCATCTCCCTTTATTGGGGTCTGCACTCTTCCTCCTTCCCGTCGGGATTAACGTGTCCTCTGAGGGTGTGGGGGGTGTGCCTCTCTATTCCCGCAGTTACGGCCATCCGGGGTGGTGGAACCGCCGTTTACCGTTCGGGGTTTAGAGAGCAGCCATCGGGACGTCTAACTTGTTCCGTCAGCCATCTTGGAATCCCCCTCTTGCCAACTTTGTTTAATATATATATTAGATCACTGTTCGACCTCTTGCGTAGCATCTGCATTTCGTACACCAACTTTGCGGACGACTCTCAGATCTTACTCAAGCTCTCTAATGATTATTAACAAGACCCGGAGACTCTCAGTAAAATGTTCAATCTTATCGAGGTGTGGATGGCAACGAACTCCCTGGTTCTAAATGACAGCAAAACAGAGTTACTCATTGTTGGCTCTGGACCACGCTTGCGCAAATTGGACTCCAGGTATGAGCACTTCATTATTGTTGACTGCTGGATTCAAGTGGCAGTCTGTGTGACAATATTGGGAGTCTTCGTTGGCGCTCAGTTGTCCTTTTCTAAGCTTGTGGCCATTCTGAGCTCCATGTGTGGTTTAACAAATCGCAACGCCAAATCCACCCATATCTCTCCCTGGAAAACAGAGCTTTAGTAGCCACTACTCTTATAAATTCTAGACTTGACTAGTATAACAACCTGTTTTCTGGCATTTCCCAAAAAAACTTGAATAAGCTGCAAGTGCTCCGAAACTGAGCAGTCATGGCCGTTTATGGATTAGGCAAGACTGAGCATGTCACGCCGTTCAGGCGGGCTCTCCATTGGCTCCCAGTGATGCATTGCATTCAAAAAAAGGTAATGTAATTGACTCAGAAATGCATTTAAGGTGGTGCCCCTGGCTAAATGAGGGCCTGTTTGCATGTGAAACCTACCAATAGAACTCTTTGTTCTAACTCTAGCATTTTGCTCTGTCAACCTGGACATAAACTTGCTAAATTCAGATGATCCAGTTTTGATATTTGGGCCCAAAAATGTGAAATCTTCTTCCAGCTGATCTTCGGAATCTTTCCTGCGCTAAGAATTCAAAAAGAGCATGAAAACATTTCTTTTTAACGGTTGCCTTCATTGATTCCTCTCTTTTGAGGTTGATGTCTTGATTTGTGTTTGCTAGTCCTGGCCCCCTGACACCCTTGGGTATGTGGCGCCTTATATAAAAATGTAAATAAATAAACTGTAGCTGGGACATTGCCTGCAATATGATTGAGGTTGCTGATGAAAGAATTTGAGGGGCCTTAGTGGAAGTGGAGGGATCTAGGGTAACCTCTAACAGGGACATTCGCGGATCTAGCATATATAGCCACCAACTGACCATCGAAGTCTGGATCATCTAAATGTGGCCCATATGTGTTTACCAACACAATATCCCTGCCCACCACACTGCCCCAAAAAATAACATACCTCCCCTGTGAATCAATGCATGACTTTGTGGAGTGAAATGAAATCGAATGGTAAATAAGGGTTATTACCCCCTAAGCCTGTGAGGAGTATTCTGTATAATATCTCGTATTTCCCCACTCCCTGCCAAAGGCCTTGTGTACATCCCCAAGTGTGTGAGTCTCCTGCAACAGAAGTACTTTAGGAGAGAGGTGCTCTATTTATGACAGAAGTTTCCTGGATTTGACAGGGTTATTCAGCCCCCGAACGTTCCACGTAAGGAACATAATTGCCTCACCCATGGTCCCTGGCATTGTGCAAAACACAGAGGGCAATATGCATGCCCGAGCTATCAACCTGTATAATAGTTACTTGAATTACATAAATCAAAATTTCTGTCAAACATTTTGAAAAACCTTTCCCTAATAAAACCTACCTGCTCCCACCCACACCATTCACCCCAACCTGACAGTGACAATCCCCAAAACCCAAACATGAAATTCAAGGGAGACGAGACGAGTAACAACCAAGCTCGATGACAAGCAGGTTGCCCAACACTCTTCTTTAAATGCATGAACCGAAATTCCGCCTTCATAACCCAAGATAATTGTCCCTTACAACATTGTGGAAACTCAGTTTACAGAGTCCGGAGGACCAGCATTCAAGTTGCATCACGAGTTAGACTGCCAGAGGACTCAGAGCGTTTCAGCAGAATAGATGATTCGATACAGGATCGTGCCTCACTAGGTGTCTCAAAGGAATGTGCCCGACCCTCATGTTGTATGCAGAGCTTAGCAGTAAATAACATGGCGTATGGAATGTGGTGCTCCCGTAGTAAGCCCTTCATCGGGTCGAAGGTCTTCCGGGCTGCCTGGACACCTGCTGAGAAATCAGGATAGATAAAACTTTGCTGGCCTCAACATGACGTGTTCCACGCTCCCTTGACACTTTAAGGATCAGTCTCTGTCACTATAATTCAATAGTCTCGCAATAATCGTGCGAGGCGGTGCACCCGGTTTAGGCACGGGCACCAGCGCTCGATGGGCTCTCCCAACCTGCAATTGCAAGAAAAATGAGGGCCACCTAGTATTGATCTTAATAGATACTCCACAAATTGCTCCATAGGACCTTTTGAGGCCCTCTCGGGTACTCCCACAATACTGATGTTATTCCATTGTGACCTCGACTTAAGGTAATCACACTTCAGTCGGATCGCCTTCAACTACTTCTTAATGACCCTGATGCTCCATTTTATTTTCCAGGTCACTGATTCTCGTTTCTGCTTGTGTTATGCGTCCCCTTTCTCTACCCAACTTAGTTTGGAAGGACGTTATGTTGGCCACTATCACATCCAGTTTGGAGTTAACAGGTGCAAACCCATATTGGATTGCCGCCATTATCGGCATGATTGCCCGCACTCCTCGCCATAGCACTGAGCTATACTACTCGGATGGAGGACAAACACCACTTGTACAGCATAAAGGATTCCAGAGGATCTGGCCAGATGGTGGACTGTAACCCCTAGTAGCGATCTCATCACAATGGATAATTCAGTTTATCCTGATGAATATTAGTGGCGGCTCCCCTCAGACCATAGATCTCCCAAAGGCCAACAAATACGGTGTCCACCCAGTGGATGATAGAAGGGAACCACAGGAGTTGCATGTACTTCAGAAAGGGCTCAGGAAATCCGCCCATCCACTATAGAGGGATGTGACGGACCTGTGGATGTTGTCTCTTCCCCCGTAGGGGGAGACCTACCCATGGGGCCTGGGCGATGCATCCACAGTACAATAGTCCCCCTGAGGGTGGTGCACAGGGGCAGGGTCACATGGGAGAGGAAGCCTTTTATGGGATTTGGGACGACCATCCCCTGAGGACACGGTATACCTCCACTTTACTACACTCTCCCGTTTTCCAAAAACTAAACTCTGCTCCCCTCTTTCCCACTAGTGCCAATATCTTTTATAGTTAAGTCAGCCAACCTAAAATGTGAGACCTAACTAAGGCACCAGAGAACACAATTTGCAGTCCATATAGTTCCAATGCAAGACTTAGGCGAAGAAGATGACCAGTCGTATGAAAATCACTCCAGAGAATCAGAGTGAACAGTCTAGTCTCTCGTGGCTCTTGATTGGACAAAGGCCATACAAAACAACTGAGGGAAACCAACATGGGGAGAGCCATCCTCCAAGGGGGAGGAACCCTGTGAGATGCCGACCCACAGAACAGGGAGACGCGCCATGAGACACTGTGCATGGATGCAAATAGGAGCACAAATGCAGTCCAGGACAAAGGGACTATGCCGATCGCTGCCCAAGAAACACTCCAGGCATCCCAAACTCTGGTAAGCTGCTGGAGACCCGAACCACAGCTCGAGAAGGAAGCAGTGACCAGCGCACCAACCGCTGATGAGAGAAGATACCCGAACGGGGCAGGAGACAGAAACCACAGCCGAGGAAGAAGGAGTAACTGGCGGATTCACCGCTGTACCGAGAGAGCGTCTGCCGCTCGCAAAACAGATTACTGCATGTCTAAGACCCGCACCCATATACAAGCCAGAGGATAAGAGGGTCTGGTACTCCTAGAGAAACAGAGACAATCCAGAAAGGAATATATGCTTGCCAGGAGAGTAAACAAAGCTATTGTGATACAGCATTGCGAGTATGGGACCCACACCCAAATGAGAGCCAGAGAATATAGTTTATGTTATGTTAAGCAAATTTGTAAAGCGCAACATACACCCGCCAGGGCATCAGGACGCTAGGCAAAGAAAGTGAAAACAGCTATAATAGGAACAAGGCAGATCCAAAAGAAAAAAGGAGAGTGTTTAGCCTGCGTCTGAAGGTGAGATGATCATGTACTAAGCGTAGAGAACAGAAATGCAGAGTGTAGAAGCAGATTGCAGGGAGCGTGAGGGATCATACTGAGCAAATTTAGTCTGCAGATAGGCTGGACCACGCTTATAAAAAGCCTGGTGAACAATACACAGGGCTTTAAAGTTAACCCTACTAACAATCAGCAGCCAGTGAAGAGCGTCGAGAGCAGCAGTGGCCGAAGAGAACAGAGGAGCCCCCAGAGCCAGGCGGGCCGCAGATTTCTGAAGGATCTGAAGGCGGTGGAACAAATAATTAGGTTGGGCCAAATAAAGAGAGTTACAATAACCAAAAGAATCAGAGATAAGAGAGGAGACGACAATCGGACATAGGGATAGAATCCCCCCACAGTCAATCTGGATCAAGAACCTATATCCTATACCCAGAACAGAAATCGCTACTGGGTTAGGTCTGTTCCAAAACCAGTTGTCAGGAATCAGGGCTGGCAAAGACGTGGAGTGCTAAAATATGCCTATTAAGACATAAGGAGCTTGGAAGGACATGACAACTACAGTTCCCAGCATCCTCAGTGCCTTTTTGTAGTTTTGCACGTGCGCGCGCTGCCAGCTGTCTTGAATTAAGAACAGCTTATTAGCATGCAACAGCAGCAAGCAGGTGTGGCTTATTTTGGTTCAGCAAAGTAGTCGGAGTCAGGCGTGCCGCGTGCAGAGAAGAGAAATGCAGGCTATGAACGTTTGAATTATACGTGGCAGCGGTTCACAGAAGGAGCAGGAGGGGCTTGAGGCTGCAGACAGAGTCACGGCATTACGCTCTTCGTCTGGGAAGTCCCGTGGGGCTACCAGACCAAAGATAAGTACTTGTGGGAGTGTTGTGATTATATATATGCATGGAAGGGTGTCACGAGTGAATTTACAGCCGGTCATTATTCGTCTGGGAAGTCCCGAGGGGCTCCCATATCCAAGATAAGTAATGTAGCATGCTCCTTGAATGCAGTGAGGCGGGCATAGTGTGTTGGGGCTAAAACCTACGTTACCTGCTGAATTATGGTTTAAACTTCATATGTAGGAACTTTTGGCAACCATGGTATTTGTTGTTCTGTGTTAAGAAATACACGTAAAACTACACTGACAAAGGATTCAGGACTCTAGATGACACGTGGGCATGAAGTTAATCTTCACTAGTGCGGTGAACTAGTGGGGGCATCATTTATGTTTGTATGTGCTTATGCTGCCCGAATGGCCATGTGTACTGTCTGATCATTATGGGAATTTCCCCTTCTGTGTGTTTCCATCATATTGCTTGCTTTATGTGTTTCTGGTGAACCAGCAGTGTGTAGTACACGTATTGAGGTGTGCTACTTAGGAATTAGGCAATATCAGCAGTTCAGGTGGTATTTGTGTTGGTTACATGTTAGACAGGGTAGGGTTCTTCCCCGGTGCTTCCCCCGTCTCATCCAACTTAGGAGTTCCTTACCCTCTCTCTGGTGTTCCTAAATTCCCCCATCCTATCCACAACCTCTCCCTAACCCTAGCCCTTCTTCCGCCCATTGGCTGCCACGTGGCGACCTGTTTTCTATATCAGGCGCCTGTGCCAACCATGGTGGGAGGGTCGAGTTCATTCGGCTTCCGTGGTTCGGGGGAGAGTGTTGATCTCTCTTCCTTTCCAGTCAAGTGTGATTGTGACACCAGTACTCTCTAATCACTCTTTGTAGTTGTTCCACCTCTCATAATAAAACCTCAGAGGGATTTGAACGGGAACACAAAGGTGATCATACTCCCATAGATTGGGAAAGAACCCCTTCGGAAACCTCTAGTGACAGTGACTCTGAGAGCAAAGAGGAGGTCCCAAATATAATTGAAACTAGATCTCTAAAAATAAACCCTATAGAAATCCTGATCGAACGCCTAGTGAACCATCAGATCCAGGCATATCTAAGACACGAGGAGTAATTGGATCGACTAACTCTCCAACAACAAAGACCAATCCTCCCACATGGCGTATTACAGCCCTACTGGGAAGGTGAATACCAAGAGTTTCTTTCTCAAATTAGAAAGGTTAGCCCACCAATTTCAATGGAACGAGGACCCGAAGACACGTTATCTAGCACCCCTGTTAAAGGGAGAATTAAAGGCCTCTGATGAAACCCTGAATCCCCTAGGGACGATACCCTTTGAACAAATCAAAAAGGGGTTATTACACCAGGTTGGGCAGATGGAAAACGTTTAATGTCAAAAGTTAAGGGAGATCAAATTAAACCCGAATGAATCTCAAGTATAGTTGGGAACCCGCATCCAAAATACTTTAGCACTATGGCTAGCGAAGAACACCCTTTCTGAGGTGATGGAAGCTCTCACTCTAGAACAATAAGTTGATAGCCTCTCCCCGTTGTTACAGAGGGCAGTATTACTACTAAATGAACCCTCTTTCTCCCGCTGTGGATACTTTTCAAACCCATGCTGTGGTAGCCAAACACTTAAAGACCCTATACAGGAGTGATGAAGGGAAAAGGGAATAGAAATCTACTCCTGAATCAGTACCTGTTAAAGATCACAGGTTAATGAATAGAGAGGTCCCATTGGGAAAGCATAGAACAGTGGAAAAAGGAGGTCTGGGGGAAAGCAGACACAAAGAAGATCACAAATACATCCTATTTAGAGACAATATAAGGCCTACACCACATAAAAGAGGAAAGATCACGTGATCCCCTTTCCTCCATATTCGTGGGGGATTCACAAGCACTGACATAGAAACTGGGCGAATGGAAAAACTTCCCCCACTTAACCTTTTAACTGCCATGTGTCCCCCCCCCCAGTGCGTAGGCCTTTTTGGTGATTTTGGTATTTTGACATTCAATGCCTTCAAACGTTTTCTGTTTCATTAATCCCTTAAGTGCCCAGGACGAGGTATCTCGTCCTTGGCAACAGGGAGGTAATCCCAAAGGGGAGATACCTTGCCCTTGGCACTTAAGGGGTTAAAGAGGTTCTTAAGAAAGCCTGACCGAACTGAGCGTCCGCTCGTGAACTGAGGTTGAAGAAATAGTGTTTACAAAATGCTGAGGGAGAGGCCCAAGTGGCTGCTTTAGCAATGGTTTCCCAAGGAAAGTATTTTTGAAAAGCTACTGCAGCAGCTTTGCCCTGCATGAACTGTGTAAGCTTCTGAAATCCAAAGGGCAACAGAGGCTTTCAAGGAGGCCTGTGAGCCTTTTGGATTCCTGAAAGTGACAAAAAGGTTCTCAAGTCTTTGGGTCTTTCGAGAGCCCGCCTAACGACAAGGTTGTGAAGGACCCATTCTGCGTATGACGCTGTGTCTGGAAAAAACACTGTTAAAGAAATAAATTGATTAATATGAAAACAATTTTCGGTACAAAGGAAAGGTGTGCGCGGTGCACTACCTTGTTCTTTTGGAACGCCAGAAAAGGTTCTGCAAAAGAGAGAGCCTGCAACTCTTGTATTCTTCTAGTCGAAGTAATGGCGACCATAAAGGCCAACTTCCAGGTAAGCAATTTCAACTCCACCGTCGCCATGGACTCAAAAGGTTTGCGACAAAGCACGCTGAGCACCATATTGAGGACCCATTTAGGATAAGGCGGCTTGACAGGAGGAAACAGGTGAAGAAGACCAGTGAAATGTCGTTTTATCACTGGAGTCGTGACGGTGATCAAACATGAGTCAGTGTTAAGGTAAGCACCAATAGCGGATAGGAATGTACATGAATAAAGGTAGATGCAAGGTCCGATATGAAAGAAAGGATGCAATCTATTGAGATGTGACGAGGATTGAGCTGTTTTTCTAGGCACCCAGTGACAGAAACTGAGCCATTTGCTCCCAGAACGGCATCCCCACCGAAAGACTGGTGAAGTCCGACCACCAGCTGAGGTCAGCTGTCATTTCCGGAGATACTGGAATTAAATGACAGTCCAGATCCGTTGCCTGGGACCAGTTCTGCCTTAGCGTTAACTGCGTGCGCCTCATTTTCAGCCTCGCAAGAGGAAGGGCTAAAACACAGGAGGCCATTAGCCCTAGGAGCCTCTGAAACCACCACTCTGACCTGTCGGTGGATTTGAGGAAAAGGGAGCATGTCTGCACTAAATCCCTCATCCAGTCTTTGGTCAGAAAAACCATGTCATTGAGCATGTTCCATCGAAATCCCAAAATAATCAGGCCCTGCAAGACCTTCATTGTAGATTTTCTCCAGTTCACTAAGAGTCCCAGCATGTACAGCAGCTGGAGTAGAAACTGCATGTGGGCTGCCACTGTAGAGGGGACAGTGACTCCTGAGGAGCCAGTTGTCCAAATACGGATAGACATGGACTCCCTGGAGCATGAGAAATGCTGTGTTATTACAGTCATCATCTTTGTGAAGGCTCTCTGTGCCAAGCTCAACCCAAACGGGAGGACTCGGTATTGAAAATGTTCACCTCCTACCGAAAACCGAAGGTATTTGCAGTGTTGGGGCCATACTGGTATGTACAGGTGTGCATGCTGAGGATCGACCACCCAGAGCCGGTTGTCCCTCCGAAGGGAAGAGCAGATCTGCATGGGCGTGATCATCTTGAATCTTTCTTGGGGAATGTGAAGATTGAAATCGGACAGGTCCAAAATAGTGCACATGCCAGCCTGGTTGGACTTGAGCACCGTAAAAATGTGGAAATATAAACTTGCGTCTGCCGGAATGGCTCGTTCTACCGCCCTAAAGTCCAGAAACATCTGAACGTCGGCGCGGAAAGAGGGGACCCAGTCTGCCTTAGGTGGATGATGGGATGGAGGAATTACCAGAAGGGGGAGGCGGAAACCTGAACTGACACTGATACAACCCACAGATCCTTTGTTATGGTTCGCAACGTCTCCAGGTGTAAGGCGATATGTCCCCCACCGGAGTTGCACGGGACCATTGGAAACCATCATTTGGTATTTTTATCGGCAGAGGAGGTGCAGGATCCAGCATTGGAGGCCGTAGAGTGGGAGAAAAACCGGCCACTCTGCCTTTGCTGCTTTCTCCGAGGAGCGCTTGGGGAACAGTCCGGCTGATGCGTTTTGGGAACCTGAAACCCCTGGAACCCCATAAAGGAACTCAACCGGAAATCAAACGTTTGGGATGTTAGGCAGAAACCTGTGCAGTTCCCTTAGGGACCACTGCAAGAGATTTAAGAATACAGGTGTTTGGAAGTAAACCCACTTGGTAGCAGTCTGTACCACACAGATTCACTTGGTAGCTGTGGCTGAGCAGTCAGACTTCCCTCAAGATGATTTAGGCAGTATGCAGAGTATACACAATAGGTACAGAGACACAGTAGCACAAACAAAACCTGACCAGAGCTTTGGTGTAAAAGCATATAATTATTTATTTAAAAACACACTTGTGATTTACACTAGCAAAAAAGAGGTAAGTAAATTCAACACACAGTCACTATCATATATATACAACCCTATTCACTTATTAGACAAGTCTTAGTGAGAAACACCACTTATTTTCAGACAGAGGTGAGCGCTTAACATAAGATGACACTCTAATAAGTTGTAAAGAAAGGGAGGGAAAAAGGCAGAGTTAAAGAAGCACACAAGTTTCAATACTTTTTCAAAGAACCACAGTAAGGCAGGATAGGCAGAGTTCTACTGGAGTCAATTGCAAGGCCCACTCTTGGAGAGAGCAAGCAGAAGGGGTCCAGGTTCACCAGGGGGTTATGCCCAAAGAGTCTTTGTAGATAGTTCGCACAAAAAGGATGAAATTAAAGTCAGGAAACGTTAGCTAGGTTGCCCCAGGCCAGCCCAGGTTAGAAAGTCGAGGCTTTACTGTCACCCCGAACGATCTGTCGCAAGGGAAGCCAGGCGGGACACAGTACCTTAAGTGTGAAGGAAGCTCCAGCGGGGGCAGTTGTTCCTAGCAGCAGGTGCAAGTCGGTGTTTCGTCCAGAGGAAGAAGAGGTCTCGCCGTGGAGGAAAGATGAAGTTGTTGCACTGCCAGGGAAGAAACCAGCCGCGGAGTCCTCCGGTTAAAAGGCACTACCCTTCTCTTCGTGGTAGTGGTAAACCGTGGTATTCTGGTTGCCGGGGTGCTTGGCACGGGCAAGGCGGCCACGAGATGCTCCAGGAAGGTGAAAAGAAGACAAAACTGGTTATCCCCACCAGTCAAAGGAAGAGGACTCTCCGGACTGGAGATCTCCTCTGTCGTCAGGAAAAGTGGTGAGACGGTTCAGCAGGGCTCCACCGGTGGTGTCGTCGTTGCAGGTCGGCGCAGCTTCTCCCTCCTCGGATTTTTAGGTCCTGTGGCGAGTCACAGAAGAGAACACAAACGCCATTTTAGAATCGAGTTCTGGCAAAAAATACCAGCCGGTGAATTAATATTAAATAAATAAACCGGCAGTATGTTCGAGGCTATAAGAATTAAATAATTAAAGTTGGTAGCCTCGAACAATGGGAAAATCCCATAGAGATATATTCACAGTCGAATATAAAAAGTAGTATCCACTGCCACCAGCCAAAACTCGATCAGGGGGGACGGAGACGTGCCCCCTCGAACAACACACCCCGGGGCAATCGAATTGCCCCGACCAGTACGTCCACAATATGATGGTTTGTACTGGTTTCTGTTCATAATTTGGGACTAGTAAAGCCAAAGGTGACTTTACATGCCCTGGGAGACAGTAGTCAGTCCCAGGGTATGGAGTCTATGTTGGGGGGTCGCTACAACACCCCTGGGTTACGGCACGGAGGGTGCTATGTAACCCACATCAAAAAACACACCTGAGACCCTATGGAGTAAAAGACCCCATAGCCCATAAAACACATGGAAAGTTAAAGGAACACCTCAAATCATGTCTAAGAGTGGGAGCAAAAGAATCTCACTCTCAGCAGGAGAGAAAAAAATAAACCCTAAAAATCCAGCAAAGCTGCTGGGGGACTCACTAGGTTTGGGAAATTAGCCTTACAGAGAATCCTCCCTAACATGGGGATAAGAAGATCTTGCGGCTGGCGACTTAGCAAGGACAGGCAGCGATTTGGCTGTTAAGGTGCTAGCCTTGGTTTTTGCAAACCCCTCATCCAAGGAATTATGCAAAAGTTCCTTACCCTCAAAGGGAAGATCTAAGACTTTCTCCCGCACCTCCTTTGAGTACTTGCTTGCGTGAAGCCATGCCTGGTGGCTGATATCAACCCTAATCATAAGGCCGCATGCAGAACTTTCGACATGATGAGGAGCAGCCTCTAGAAGATCCTGGGCCAGAACTCTGGCATCTGACAAGCAGGTCTTTAAGTCATCAAGTCTGTCCTTTGGAATTAATTGCTCGAACTCGGACAGCGACTACAGTGGAAGAAGGAACAGGGCATGTAGTAAGGGGAATCTCCTCAGATAGATGTAGTTTGTAACAGGCGTCAATCTGTCTGTTTACGTGCTGGCCCCTATGTGGTTTATCGCACACTTGCATGCGTCTGCCACAAAGTACCTTTGAAGAAAAAGGCTTGACCGCTCTTGTGACTTCAAAGTAAGAGCCCCAGAGAGAATTCCAGCCTACAGTGCTCTGGGATTTGGTGTACAAACACCCAGAAAAGACATCAGATTCAGCACCCTATCATGAAACGCCCTGATAGAAGAAGGTGGATCCTCACTGTATGCGTGGCCATCCAGTGCATCACTTTTGACGGGATCATCAGCAGGCGCTAGGAGCATGGGACAGCAGGAAAAAGGCTCAGGCTCCTTTCGATCCAGAGGCCGCTCCCCCGAAGGAGGTGGTGGTGGAGGAGGCATTTCCACTGGCCTGAAAGGAGGCAGCGGAGGCAGCATCTCCTTTGGGGCAAGAGGCTCTGGTGGTCTGGGGAAAATCTCCCTGAATAGGTCCTTAAAATATGCCTTCATACGGTTGGAGTGCGTCAGGCTCTGGAACCGACTGAAGAACGCCTACTCTGAAGACGGTCTCGGATGTGGAATAGGGACTGAATGATCAAGCAGGCTGTACCTCCACAAATCTGTTGGGACTGGTTGCCAAGAAGGTCCCCGACTCCACGGGTCCACATAGTGCAGCAGAGCTGATGTTGGGGGAAGCGATAACGTTGGCACAAGAGGCTGTATTCCATTCTGATGGTGGATAGAAAGGATTTTTCTCCAAGGATGCATGGTGAAGAAAGATTTATGTTCAATTAGGAAAGAATTTTTCATGTGGTTTCCCTTGAAAAAGGTGTAATTTGGATTGCAAAGTGAAACGAAGTTCTCGCTC
Source organism: Ambystoma mexicanum (assembly GCF_040938575.1). Lineage (NCBI taxonomy): Eukaryota > Metazoa > Chordata > Amphibia > Caudata > Ambystomatidae > Ambystoma > Ambystoma mexicanum. The sequence goes on along the minus strand of NC_090923.1, from coordinate 1,118,047,982 downwards.
TATTTTGGCATGAGGGCAGGGAAAAAAAAAAGTTGCAAGTATTTGACATGCAAATTGTGAATAGTGATTTAAACATTGCGACTCAGCCCCAGTGTGCTAGCGAGTGGGGGGCTGTAATGTAAGGAGGCGAAGGTTTGTTTTTTAAAATGCTTTTGAGTGTTGACATTCCTGAAGATAACGTGGGAATGAGCCAAGTTTAGGAGAAAGAGTAACATCTGTGTTGAGAGTCTATAGAGGTTTGTTTTTTAGCAACTGTAATTCCATGTGCTGGTGGTGCATTCTGTTTAATGGGACGCACTAAAGTGGCTGCATTGCATTTTAGCTGTGCCGTGTTTACAATGGGTGAAAGACTCACGAAAAAAAAGTGAGTGTATGGCATTTGAAAATGGTTGCATTGATTTGAAATTGCAGAATCAGTTTGCAGTAGTTTGGGGGGAAAGACAATTTATATGTTCTAAATTGCCTCTAGAGTATTGGATTGTTCCCCCGCTATGCCATGGATTTGCTGCTAAAGACAGAGTAATGTTGCTATTAAGTGATAAGGTTTTTGACAAATTAACAGCCCACAAGCCGAACAGAGTGTGGGTTATTCATGCAGAAATCGTGCAGGGAGCTGCGCTAAAAGTGACATTTTTAAGTGCAATGATTTGTTTTGGTCTGGCAATGGTACCACAGGAAAAAAAATCTGTGCGTAAGAAGGAAGCACAAAGCTTCAGTGGGTTGAGGGTTCTTCTGAAAGATGGCACTCTGCATTGGAGTGAATTTTGTGAAGCCAAACTACAAGGATACGAGGAAAAAATATGCTTTTAAATGGGACATTGATCAGCAGCCTGCCTTTTAAACAGGCTGAAAGACGCTTGGCAGAATTACATTGAGTTGAATCTAATGACAAACAGTAAAAAATGAAAGTTCGTGTGCGGAGCTTGTGGCTTGAACACAAATTGCAGACATTCCTATCATGGGCTGGGTGCGTGAAAATGGCTATGGGAGGAAGAAGTGAGAAAAGCAAAGACTGCTGCTCCTGTCCAGTAAAATGGTGTTTTCAACAGTGCACAGAAGCTGGCAGAAATGGGATCTTTTCTGAGTTGCTGGAGCAGAACTGTAAGCAGTAAATCTGGATTAACTGTCTGAAAGGAGTGCATCCCTTTGAAGCCGCCCCAGCTTATGAGTTATAGGCCAAAGAGCAAAGAGACAAGCTTGCTGTGTGTGTCTGGCGCTGTCATGTACGAGGAAAGCCATCCCCAGTGAGAGACACTGGGCCTCATTACGACCCTGGCGCTAAGTACCGAACATTACCGCCATGGCATAATTAACGTTTACGCCATGGCCGGATGCCGTAAAGTGCGGCACATTCCGACCCATCGCGCACGAGCATTACGCCATGGCGGTTATGCAAAGAACGCGATGCCGTAAAAGACCCCAAAATGGCCCCTACCGGCATCGTACGCTGCGCATGGTGCACTACCGCCACCCATCATAGCGGTGACCGCAATTAGCGGTAACCGTAATTAGCGGTGACCGCAATTAAGCGGAAGCGGAAGTAGCGTCATCGCGCCGGAACGGGAAGGAGCACGGCGGCCATCTTTAAAAACACAATCCATTGCCATCCTCCCCAACCATACCAGATCCGACCCTGAAACCTTTCCAAACCCATCACCCACCCTATTACCCACCCAAAAATGTCGAAAGTTGTGAAGAAGGCATGCGACCGGCAGCGCCAGGACTGCTTTACACGTGAGGAGCTCACCATGCTTGCCGAGACACTGCAGGACAATGCTGTAGTAGTATTTTCCACGCAGATGACCAGGCCGGCAATAGTCCAAAAGAAGGCCATATGGGCCTTGGTGGCACAGCGTGTCAGTGCGGTGGGGGCCGTACCCCGCACTGCACAGCAGTGCAGGAAGCGCTGGGACGATCTGAGGCTACGGGTCCGGAGCATACTCTCAGCAAACCGAACCTGGGGACGGCAACCGGGGGTGGATCAGAATCCCCCATCAAGCTTCAGGCATGGGAAGAAATATGTGCCTCCACCATTGGGATGGAGAGCATCGAAGGAGTCGGAGGGATGGAGAGAGGTGTCCCGACATCTGGAGATGCAGGTAGGTGGCCAAATCAAGCCATGCTAAAAGCAACAAAGTTCAATCATGTGAAGTACCATGTTGACCCATAGTGCATATGCAACACATCGGCAGGAGAATGCCCACAGACACATCCGGAATACACCCTGCACACATGCAGCATGCACACCCTAACTGCTGGCACCCACATACCACCATGCAACTTCCACATAAAAGGCACAAAACCTGTATGCCCCTGCCGGAAATGTTCTGCATGTACCTACTGTTAAGATGTCACTCGTCACAATGCACAGCCAATGTCCGCAGACCCATCAATAACAGTATCCCACCTTTGCTCCACCACAGGCTCTGATTCAGACCTCCAAGATGAGGACACCACTGCCTCCAGAGCCACCAAGAGGGCCAGGACAACAGTGGCAAGGCCGCAAGCCTCCACCTCAGCTGTCCCTGGAAAATCACACCAGCAGCCACAAACCCTGCCAGGGGAAGAGGCCAGGCCAGTGACAGCCACCACAACAGTCATCGGAGACGCAGCAGCAGCACCGCACACGTCAACAATTGTGCCCACCGAAGGGACAGGCTCCGCTGCGAGCAGCACCCTGGGGGAAATTGCTGCCATAGCAGCATCCTCAGACAGTGAGGCAGGGAGCGTCGAGGACATCGATGATGGAAGCCCCACTGCCCACCCACATTCCCCCCATACATCCCTAAGCCCCCTGCAGGCGGATGCCACACAGGGGCATTCGGAGGCCGAGGATTGGCCAGCCACCCCATCCCCGCAGCCTGAGGCGAGCAGCCCAATTGACATGGCAATGCCACTGGGCATGAGCCAGCGCAACCAGCAGACCCTGCAAAAGATAGTCACCCGCCAGCAGCAACTATCCACCCTCCTTAATGAACACGTAGCAGAGTGTGGGGGTGCAAGTGTTGCCATGGAGAGAAGTGCGGACCGAGTCACGGATGCCATTGAGTCCTCCACAAAGGACATCTGTACAGAGCTCGCTGCTGTGCGGCACGTCCTCACAGAACTAGTACAGGCCATTAGGGACACGCGTCCAATCGTGCAGCCAAGACCCTCCTCATCAACCAGCTCGGCGCAGAGCAGCCCCATCCGCAGATCTGGGAGGAATCTGCGCAGCACGGGCAGGGGTGCCCCGGGGGTCAGGGGAGGGGACTGTCAGTAGTGGCTGGACAGTTGAGCAGGACTCCTTCACACACTGCTGCACAGACAGTACCACACCTTCATAGGGATTCCAGGGGGGTGGTGGGAGGGTGGAGGGGGTGTGTTGGGGTGTTCAGGGGGGAGGTGGGAGGGTGGAGGGGGGGTGTTGGGGTGTTCAGGGGGGAGGTGGGAGGGTGGAGGGGGTGTGTTGGGGTGTTCAGGGGGGAGGTGGGAGGGTGGAGGGGGTGTGTTGGGGTGTTCAGGGGGGAGGTGGGAGGGTGGAGGGGGTGTGTCATTCCTTTTTGAAATCACAATACACTTTTTCGTTTTGCACAAATCATATGTGTGGACATTGCTCATTGCGTATGTGTGCTTTATTGTTGAATAGTCCGCAGTGTGCATTTTCAAGACACACACATTGGCCCGAGTGCCCTCTCCATGTCACACGCACACGACGTGTGTGCTAGAAGCATTGGTCAATGAGATTCTGATGCATTTCACGCCCCTCCTGTGCATCGCTGCCTCCTTGAGGTGCTGCACCATCCCCACCCTCATCATCCTCATCGCCAGGTGGTTGCAGGTCTGCGTCAGGGGGCAGGGGCACATTTCGTCTGACGCACATATTGTGTAGCATGACACATGCCATCACAATCTTCGCAACCTTCTCATGGCGGTACAGGAGTGCCCCGCCAGACCTGCAGAGGCAGCGGAAACGTGCCTTCAGTAGGCCGAATGCCTGCTCAATCACCACACAGGTACGTGCATGGGCACGGTTGAAGTCCTCCTCATGCTGGTTCTGTAGGTTCCGGACTGGTGTAAGGAGCCACCTCTTCAGGGGATAGCCTGCATCACCTGTAAGTGGACAACAATGTATGCTTCAGGGATGAGAATGATTACTGAACATGACGTGACGCCATGCCTTGCATTAGACTGTTACTTTGCACCACTTTTAGTCGCAATAATGGATTCACACTATGCAACCGGTATATGTACATGGCTGTACTGTTTTGCAAGCCAAGTCACAATGAAGGGGTGACAAGTGCCTTGTGAGTGCACATCCACTGTGTCCGTTCAGGCTGTATTTCAGGTGACCTGGCACGTGTCCTGTGAGGTCAACGCTCACATGATTGCAACATTGATGTCTGGCACATTATGACCCCAGTGAACAATACTGATGTCAATGTGGACAGTTTGTGGGCCTTGCTGTCTGAGTTGTGGTGTATTGATGTTCCTGTCCGTCATGTGCCTCCTTTGTGCGCAGTTATGGGGGACAGGCCTATCAGTAGATGGTGTTTGGTGACGTGCATGTAGCTGCTATTCGTTGGAGTCAATGTTGTCACATTTTGTACAATACACTTGCAGATGGTTGTGTCATGGTTGGGAACACCTTCATTCCCATGTTAGGGCTGCTTAGGTCAGGCATCATGTATACAGTTGTCAGATGATGTAAGTGCTGCCTCAGGGTATGGTCTGGCTACTGCTAGCCGCAGCCAGGTGAAGTATGCATCATCCCCCCCCCTTTCTGTCAGGTGAAGTATGCATTGGTACGTCGATCACCTACCCACTTCGCATTTCCATGGTCATGACATTAGACTCACCGAGTAGCCAGGATCTTGGGCCTGCATGTCGCTCCATGTAGCGTGGTATTGTGGAGTTCCTCAGGACCATTGAATCATGGGTTGATCCGGGGAATCGGGCACAACAATGTGTGAAGATCCTGTTGAAGTCACAGAGCATTTGCACGTTGATTTGAGTGAAATAGTTTACGGTTGCGGTACGGTACCTCCATGGCATGTGGGACCACCAATTCCACATGGGTGCAGTCGATGGCACCAATGCAACCAGGTATGCCAGCTAGTGCATGGAAACCCACTTTGGTGTTAGCAATCTCCTGGGCAGACCGTGGCAATGAGATGTGGTCGTCTGTGTGCTTGAGGAGGGCATTGAGCACTTGGATCAGTGTACGTGACAATAATGGTTGTGATATGCCATGCAAGTGCCCCACTGTGTGCTGGTAGGTGCCTGTGGCCAGGAAGTGGAGCACAGACACTACCTTCAGTAGGGGGGGATGGCAGTGGGTGTTTCAATCATGCTGACAATGTCGTTGTGTATCATGTCCACAATGGTGGTGATGGTGTCCCGGTCCAGTCGGTACAGGGTGTGGATCTGCTCAGCATTGAGGTTGAATGGACTGGCTCTGATGCGTGGGATTGGGGGCTGCCTCTGTGGTGGCACTGGCTGTGCTGGTGGGGCTTGCTGGCCCTGCCTTGCCCTCCTTCTCCTCCTGCGTCTCCTCTGTGCAGCCTGTTGTTGTTGTTGTTGTTGTAGTTGAAGTTGTAGCACTTGCATTGCTATCAGGTCCTCCTGCCCCAACATTGCTAGTCCTTTTGGTATCATTGTGGAGTGTGACTGGGTCTGGGAAGGTGTTGGGTGTGCTCTTTTTCTACTTCCTGAGTCTGTATTGCCTCCACCTGTGCTGATTCTGTGCACCTGTGGCAGCTGGATTCACTGCACAAGGCCCTTTACGGTTGGTTTGCGATGGCGTTACTAGCGCCATGGCGGTAAGGTACTTTACGGGCTGGGTGATGGCGTTAGGTGCATGTCCGCTTGGGTCGGCATTCGCGTACCTTTCCGCAATGGCGGTGATTACGGTGTGGGATGCCGCGTGCGCGCGTCCTTGGTGCAGTTAGCGGCAGCGTTAACTACGATGCCGCTAATGGCATCGTAGTTAACGGTCAGGGGTCATAATCGGACCTAGCGGAAAACGATGGCGGTAATCTTTTACCGCCATCGTTTTTCACTTAGTGCCAGGGTCGTAATGAGGCCCACTGTCAATGAGCAAAGAAAGAGGTGGGGGGTGCAAGCCAGAATGCTGAACTAAAAAACTAAAAGCAGTAATTGCCGTGAGTGAGAAAATGAAAAATAATGGAGCTGATCGGATGGCAAAGGATTCGCCCAGTGACACTGGTTGAAAAAAAAATGCTGCATGCAATTGGCAGGCTGGGCGCATCGCGCATTTGAACTTTTGGGGAACTGTGCACCTGTGAATGGGCTAAGAAAAGACAGCTGCCCATTTCAAGAGACATTGCTGTGCAAGCTGCATCCTAGTGCCCCATGTAATGTGAAGTAAAGTAAAGCACTGTGCACTGGAGAAGAAACCTCTAGGCGCTTTAAGAAGTGAAAATACATAGCCGGCAAAATGCAAGCTACATTGCCAGGGCTGGAGTAACTGACAAAGACATTATGGCGTTCCAGATGGAAGCAAAACTGACAAAAGGTAGCCGTTTTGGAAGAGACAACATGCAGAACTGGGCGTTGCAGCATATAACATGAACACTGCACATTAGCCATGATCCAGAAACCTCACGGCTTTGTGCAAGAATGAATGACTTGTTGAAGAAAATAAAGGAACTGGTTCAGACTATCGCTCTCAAGGGGTGGCCCAAGAAATCAGCAGACACCCTTTGGGAAACTGACAAGTGGAAAACCAGAGGCTTTAAAGACACTGGGCCTCATTACAACCCAGGCGGTAAGTTCCCTACTTTACCACCATGGTGTAAACTCTGTTTACACCATGGTGGATGGCGGATTTACCACCCCATTCCAAGGTGAGTGGGGCGGTAAATCCCCATTCCCCATTTACCCTTCCCCATTCCCATTTTTGCCCCATAGGGCATAATGGGAGTGGGGAAGGCGCTAATTACAGCACCGTAAATTACGGTGCCGTAATTAGCACCAAGGCGGGTTAGCGCCTTGCATTTTAACGGCTGCTAAAAGCAGGCGTTAAAATGGTAATCAGGCGTTAAGGGCTAAAGGTGCCGACGGCGCCGTTAAACCCTTAACGCCTGGGTTGTAATGAGGCCCACTGGCTGTATGGAGAACTGGAAAAATAAACGAGGCTGCTTGTGTAATTGCAGGCGGTATTCGACTAAAAGACTTTACCTTTGAAAATTGAGTGATTTCAGCAGGGAAACCTAAATCAAGATTATAAGACACTGGCAGCAAGTTGGTGGTTGGCGCCTGGCATTCGTGGCCGCTTTGGTGACAATGAAAAGCATTGATCCATTGAGAAGTGTGATCTGGGTACTTATTATATTGCTTTTGTAAAATCACAGATCAGTCTGAGGTACCATTGACCAACTATGTTCGCATTGCACAAATGAGTTTGTGATTAGGCAGTTACACCCTGTATGGTTGAGTGCAAATAAGCCCCCAGTAACACGTAGAAGGGTGACTAATGATTAAGTCTATAGTTACCTGATGAGATTTCTGACGGCGGGGGAAGTGTTAAGGGAAGGGGTGGATAACATTGATATTGTACTTTTGATGAAATCCTAATATTTCTGTTTGTATTTTGCCTAGGCAAAAATAAAAACCAAGAAAAGTAGCGTGCCATGATTGGGATAGACGTATGCAACTTTCGGGTACTACTGATCAGTCAAGCAGACGCATTCTCAGAGAAAGCGGGTCACTGTGGGGTGCTATGTGAACTTTGAACCTGTCCTGCACCGCACTCAATGCTGCTAACGTGCGTGACGCGTGAGGACATGTGTACTACAACCTGCGAGAAGTGCCATAACTTTTACTGAACTGTCACGGTACAGACTTGACATATTATCAAACATTTGATGCTACACATTCTCAAATGATTCAGTTGATGGTTATAATAACCTGGTTGATATGTTTTGCCTTTCTTATCTGAAGGACTGTGGACAAAGCAACCGTAATGGGTTGTGGACTGTAACATCATGCACCACAAACCGCTGTGGGAAACCAACATGTTGAAAAATGGTTTTTAAATGCATTCTAAGATTAATCTGTGAAAAACGAAATTTTTTGCTCTTCCAACTGAATAGCTTTAACCAGAGTTTTTTTTTTAGAAAATTACTACGTTGCACGTAGCCGAGAGAGTGCTTATGAATCGTGGGGGCAGCAGGGTTATGCGAGCAGGAGCGTAATAGATTTTGAGATAAAATGAGTGCACACACCAAAGTTAGCTGTGCGTATGTTAAGGTTCTTGATTCGAAGAAATGCTGCCAAGTATATGAGCTTTGATTAGAGATGGTAACATTTGAACACGGTTTTTGTTAAAACAACCAGTTTCATATTTTCGTGGGGGCGGTTGTCTCCAGCACACTGATGCAAAGAGTTACATTTGATTGTAGACATTTAGAGTAATTCATTTGTTCTTTTGATTGCTAGCGCAATATTAAGTTTTGATGCAAATTAGTCGAATTGTTTTTTTTGTATGAAACCTGGTGCCCATGGGTTCATCTTGCTTATGTAATTAGATGATTTTTGGTTGGGTTCCACTAACATGGGGGAAGTGTCTAATCACACAGCCCATAGTCACGTTTGTAGGCCCTGGGAACAGGGGGGCGGGTAGGCCCTTAGAGTGGAAGGATGCCAGGTTTAGGGTTAGTAACCATACATAAATGCAATAGTGCATTGTAGATTAGACTACACCAGATTGCCTTGATAGTTTAATTGCATGCTGCTTTTTAACTGACGATCAGTTATATGATAATTTTTTTAGGTATTTTTGTGTAGGCCAGGTTTTGGCTAGGGTAAATGTCACTGTTCACTTTGTGTACATTTTTGTTTAGGTAGGGTTTTAATTAACCTTGCATGCCACGCTGACTAACCGTTAGAAGATAGTTTGCTTAACTACCTCATTTATCACTGCACTACATTCAAAGTTGATGGATATTAACCAGCATTGTCGCCCACACTTTGAAAAGGGGTGGAATGTCATGAGATACAAAGTGCCATATTTCCATATTAGGGCCTTATATGGCTGCATTAAGAGCGAAAACCAATAGTATTCAAAGTATGTGCTAAATGCTGAAAGTAATGTGGTAGCGCCTCCATTACGCATTTAGTGAGATACAAGGAATATGCAGGCCTAGTAGGTGTGGTAGGTCACATTATGCATTGTGCATAGACAGGCAGGGTGAAGGGCCCAGTGTAGTAGCTAATAGAGACTTGTATTGGAGTGTTTGGAGCATTATGGCACCTATATAGCGCTTAGATAGCCCATCTTTGAAGCACTATGGACACTAAGCTATGAGTGCAGGCCTGGTAGAGCTTGCTCACTAGGGGTTAATTGATTTTAGGTTCTCTTAGAATATTCTGCCTTTGCAACTGTAGCTCTGCATGGCTTCGTAAAACAAATCCTCTTTCCCTGAGAAGGTCTGGTACGGCCTTGCACACATACTGATAAGAAATTCCTGTGCTTTCGCAGATGGGTTCCCAGTATGGAGGGGTAGGAGCAGGGAGCATCTCAGAGAGAGTTGGGTTTTTCCATTGGCAAACATATTTTGCACAATGAAGGTTCTGGAACTGTGCATCATGCTGATTGACGGCACGAGAGCACAAAAGGTGCATGCACCCAGAACTGGGTAGAAGATCGATCTGCGGACTTGGTTCAAGCAAGAGCGAGTGCCCGGAACAGGCTCTGCGGCACCTTGCAGCGCTGTCATCTGAGCGGGGCTGGCAGCAGTTAGCTTAAGATGACCAGGGTCTCCAGCGCTGATTAATGATACCATCTCAAGGGGCGTAAGACTGTGTTTCTCTAAGTTTTGTGATTCCTCTAATGACACCACATTACTTTTCAAGACAGGCAGCACAGGCCTCTGGCATGAAGATGTCCAGTGTGGGCTCCCCAGCCTTCCAGGGAAACGTCTGTCGTGAACGTCTCCTGGAATGGAGGGTTCTGAAACTCTGTGCCACAGGTGATGTTGGAGCGGTCGCCCCACCACCTTATCGCCCGATGGAACTCGTCGTCCAGAGGTATCTTGTCTGAGAAGTTTCCGGACACCTGCACCCAGCAAGCATGCAGGAACTCAAGCATGCAGGAACTCCTGAAGAGGTTGCATCTGTAACCTGCAGAGCCGGATGAGGTAGATGCAGGATGACATCATGCCGAGCAATGACTTGATGGTTCGCACCATGGCCGTCTTCATCGGCAACAGCCGCTGCACCTTCCCCTGAATGGCCGCTACCCTCTCCTCCGAGGCGATGCTAGGCAGGACACTGTATCGAGTCTGACTGCCAGGAACAGCGTGTTCTGCGATGGTGTCAAGCAGGACTTTGAATAATTGATGGAGAATCCCAGATCCGTCAGCAGCTTGACGGCCGCCTCTGTGTGTCTGATGGTCAACTCCCTGGGGCGGGCCCGGATGAGCCAGTCATCAAGGTACGTGTATGCGTGAATCCCCTGTAGATGCAGATGTGCCGCCACCGGTGTCAGGCACTTAGTGAACTCTCCTGGGGGCTGATTTTAAGCAGAAGGGGAGGGTCTTGAACTGGCAGTGCTGTCCCTGCACTACAAAGCATAGAAACTCGCGGTGTCTCCAGTGAATGGGGACGTGGAAGTATGCGTCCTCCCGGTCTAGTGACGTCAAGAAATCCCCTCTTTCCATTTGGCCGAGCACATGCTGCAACGTAACCATCCTGAATTTCGGAGACTTGAGGTACTTGTTTATGCGTTGCAGTTGTAGAATGGGCCTCCAGCCCCCCTGTCTTCTTTCTTACCAAGAAGTATCTGGAGTAGACTCCGGAGCCCCAGAGTTGCTGGGGAAACAGTTCTATCAGCCCTTTTCGCAGCATGGCCCATACTTCCTCCAAGAGCTGAGGGACGTGCTGTTCCTGAAGGGCCAGAGGCGGGATCCGCGGACACCTGTGCTGAAATTCCAGGGTATGTCCTTGGGTTAGAGCGTCCAGCACACATCTGTCGGTGGTGATTTTTTCCCAGTTGCTGATGAACCTCGGCAGCCGGCCTCACACAGGGGTGCACTGGTGGAGGCCTGATGCCCTGGCCGGTTCTGGCTTGTTTGGCATCCTGCCTTGCTGGCGACGACGCCGCTGACCTCCTCCTTCGTAGGCCTGGGAATGGCCTCTGTGGGCTTTCTGGGTCGTGGATCTGGAAGGCTGACGTTACAAGGAGGAGAAACCATTCAATGACCTGCCCGCCTTTCCTCTGGAAGAACAAAAGGAAGAGCGGTACTCTTGGAATGTGCCCAGGGCAAGGGCCGTCTCTGTATCTGCCTTGATGGTCTGTAGGGACTCGTTGACTGCTTTTTTTCCGAAAAGATTATCTCAGTCAAAAGGCATGTCCAGCACCTTAATTTGGACCTCCTGGAGGATATTTGTGGCATTAATCCAGCCTTGGCGACGAAGGCCGACACTGTGCCTCATCTGGAAGAACCTGCGTCGACATTGTTCAGCGCCACTGTGATGGTGTGATCCGACGCTATCTCTCCCTCCTGGAAGCCAGCGATCACCTTCATCCTCTTGTCGTCGGGGAGGAACTCTAGAATAGACCCCAGCTTGTACCACAGATCCCTGCCATACCTGGATCGCCAGTGCGTTGGCCGCCTTGATGGTGGACACTGCAGTGTAGATTACCTTCCTCCCCATGGCGTCCAACTTCTTACCCTTGCTGCTAGGAGGCACTGAAGACGAGGACAGGTTTGATGACTGCTTCCTACTGGTGGCCGAAAAAACCAAATCCGGCGATGGTTGTGACCTCAGGCACTTGGGGGGTGGAGTCCGATACCCGGTATTTCTTTCCAGCCTACCTCGCTTGGCTGGAGCTGTGCAAGGGTTCTTCAAGAGGCCCAGGCCCTCCTCCCACACGTCGTCCAGGAGGGGTACCGCCATGATTGTCTTCCTCTTGGCTTTGCGCCTCTGGTACAGGAAACCCTCCTTCCTGGTCTCCTCAGGCACGAGCTGAAACAGCTCAGAGGCTTTGGCGATCATAGATTGGAACAATCCCACCTCACCCGGTGGGGACGCCCTAGTCTGCAGAGACCCGCTGCCCGCTCCGACAATATCGTTGTCCGTCATCGTGGCCGTATCCATCCCTGTGTCCCAGTATGCTGGGGAGATGGCACAAGACGCGGGTGTGGAGGCTGAAAAGGGGGTGTCAAATGGCGCTTTCTTTTCTTTGTTGGCGGTTGATCGGGGGCCTGGGCAATGTTGGAACAGGCTATTGTTGCATACTCTTCTGGTTTTCCGACACCAAGGTGTGGAGGGTTGATAGGATGACCAGAGACACATCCCTCAGCGGAACTCGTCGCCATCTCCCTCATCGTCGCCGTCGTTCTCTTCTACGTTCTCATGGACCATGTGCAGGGACTCCATATCCTCATCCTCTGTGGACTAAATTTCCATGGCTTGAGCCACAGCCTGGGTCTGATTTGGGGGGCTCCTTGCCCCCCCCTTTTTCCACCCTGAGGGATGGAACCGGGTCTGAGGGGGTGTTCCCTTCTCTGGAGTTCTGGCAAACCTTGTCAAAGTCACCACAGTGACTTCTCGCATGGGATCGAGGGATTACTTCAGTGCTGTGGGGGCTATCTTCTCAGGGTCAGCCCCTTTAGCTTTTGAAAGAGCAGCCGCCACCAGCTCTATCATCGACCGAGACTTTTCTTGTGCCGCCTGGGCCTTCTTGGGAAGCTCAGCCTTCTTCTCCCCAATCCACGGCTTCTCTGGTTTCTCCCGCAGCTTAGCCGGGTTAGACGACTTTCTCTTCAAGAAAGAGCTTGATTGCTGGCAGGCAATGGAGGCGGAGGGTGATGTTGATCGTGCCCTGCCTGCCGTGGGATCCGCTTCCACAGTGACTTGCGATCACTAGCGGTGCTTGGCCTTATCTTGGGTCCCCACAGATGAGGCGCGCTCACAGGACTTACAAGCCCGCTCCTTGGACTGACCATCCTTGGTTGAGGCATGCCACTGCTCGGGGCCTGGGGCAGAGACCTTGGCGTTCTGCCATGCCGCCAGTCTACTGTGCCTGTCCTTTATCGTCTTCTTGGAGAATCCACAGCAAATCTCGCAATCCCATTCCTTGTGGTCAGGATGTGGGCCCTAGAGACATTGTAGGTGCTTGTCCTCCACAAACACGTTTCCGAAGCCCGCACTTGGTGCACGGCTTGAAAAGGGATCTTCCTTCATTCTTTTCCTCCATCATGGTCGGAGGGCGCGAAGTAGGCCCGATGGCCTTCTGGAAACTTTGACGATCTTCGCCTTTGTGCGGCACTGAACTTCACCGACAATGGATCCCCGTCTAAATATAACCTTTTTCCATGAAAAAAAACAAAAATCCTAGAAGTAGCTCGCAGAGCAAAACTTGAGGACTCCCAACACTGAAGCGTGCAGTAAACATTTGAAGATGGCTGCCAGAAGAGGGGCGTAGGGAGAGGGCTGTCATTGGCTGGGGCCAGTACGACCCAGAGGACAGTGATTGGTATATGGGAGAAATACAGTTTTGTAAGTGAAAATGAAACTGTTTTTCTTTTACCAAGGATTCCCAGCCTGACGACGGGGAATATTCATAAGCATGTTAATCCAAGCCAGATCCCATGCTGGAGTAGTGTTCGTGTCGGAAAAGGGTGCGGGGTAGAGCTTCTAAGTCTCCTACGGAGTAGGATGGGGGGAAAAGGTATTATGAGGAAGCGGGTACTGCGTCTCACCAGTCCGTGTCCCACTTCTACTCCCCGAAGATCCCCTTCCAGGTGATCCTCCCTCACTGGTCCACCCACAGGAACTGGATCCAATAGAAATTGCTGTGTCCTGGCCACCTGGATGACAGATCTCCGGGCACTAGAGGTGTGACCCCTTCAGGTTTCTCACAGAGGCTACCAAACAAAGCCAATAAATGTGAATGTCACATACACCAATCCTCAACATCACAGCTGACCTGTCAGAGGCCCGGAACTTCTCCTAACTCAACCTCAAACCTATATACCATCAACTAAAGCTGGAGAGAGAATCAAGAGCAAATGCCTTCACCCTCGTGGGTCTACATTGCTACAAAAGATTTTGTGTGATTTCCTTTGCCAAGAGGGTGTTCAGAATACCATCAGTACTGTATTAAGGGCCTCAAGTGACTGCTTAATGTCTGCCATGACATCTTGGTATATAAGTCTGGAAATGACTATTTCCCTGGCTATGCACATTTTTTCAAAGATTCAAGGACTTGTCCTTACACTGCACTGTAAACAGAATACGTTCCTAATGGAGGAACTCCCGTCCCCTGCACACATTCACAGGCTCTCTGTAAAGAGCCAAACAGTTAGAGTATAACTTGTGTTCACACTGTAGGTGTGATGTGTTCAGACAACCATGTGTTGTTTCGATAATTAGGCAGACAGTACATTTAGGATTTATTAATGATGAACATCAAGACAACTTTCTTCGACTTCTTCATATGTTTATTTATTTTTCAAAATTAGCCCAACGCGTTTCGAGAAAAACATCTCTTCTTCAGGGGTATATATTCAATATTTCAATCCAATCTAAGGAAGAATTCCAGAAAACATAAAGTTACTACTTCTGTGAGACATCAAATTTACTAGTTCTGTAGATAATCTCAAAAAAAGACTCTTATTTTCTAAACAACCACTGGCTGTCATATAGGTTTTACATAATCTTATTTATCTCTCAACAATCACTGTGTTTTTCTTATTTCATTCTTATATTTATCAGACCTCTTCAAATTTATACAATCATATTCAAGTTTGTGTATATGTTTACCAAGTCAAAAAATTTGAAATCTACACTGTAGCTGCCTATACAATTGGAACAGGTACTTTAACATGATGTACATAAATATTGGAAGAAACATGTTGTTACGGACATCCAAACTTGAATATGATTGTATACATTTGAAGAGGTCTGATAAATATAAGAATGAAATAAGAAAAACACAGTGGTTGCTGAGAGATAAATAAGATTATGTAAAACCTATATGAGGGCCACCAGTTGTTTAGAAAATAAGAGTCTTTTTTGAGGTTATCTACAGAACTAGTAAATTTGATGTCTCACAGAAGTAGTAACTTTATGTTTTCTGGAATTCTTTCTTAGATTGGATTGAAATATTGAATATATACCCCTGAAGAGGAGATGTTTTACTCGAAAAGTGTTGGGCTAATTTTGAAAAATAAAACAAAATATGAAGAAGTCAAAGAAAGTTGTCTTGATGTTCATCATTAAGAAATCCTAAATGTACTGTCTGCCTAATTATCGAAACAACACATGGTTGTCTGAACACATCACACCTACAGTGTGAACACAAGTTATACTCTAACTGTTTGGCTCTTTATGGAGAGCCTGTGAAAGTGTGCAGGGGACGGGAGTTCCTCCATTAGGAACTTATTCTATTTGTATGTATCTCACAACCCATATGCCAGGGTTGACTGTTATCTACCCTGCACCTTAAATTCATTAAAAGCAATTCTGCTTTCCAAAACCTACTTTAATTGAAAGAATTACCTACCCTAGGTGTGCTTGGTGAACACAAATTGCGGTTTCCTTACACTGCACTGTGACAGGGTAATACATATGATCCTGTCTGACGGGCCTCAAGACCTCTCTTAAGGTCTTCAAGTAGGCTGCTTACCAGCACCAAGTCAAAGACTGATCTATTCAGAGATGGAATGAGGGCGTTCAAAGGGGCACTGTACCTTGCTCCCAGGGAATATGTGGATACAGGCATGTATAATAGTACCATTTGCCCTGTCCCTGTGTCTGTCAGCCTCTGTCCTGGCAAGGCATCTTTTTGAAATGTTTCAAGTTGATCAAAGTATGTGCCTTCGACCGATCTGCCATAAATACGCTTCACTTAGGAACACGTGCATATATGCTGTCTACATCGACTTACAAACAGCTTTAGACACAGTGCCAAGGTTTCGGGTATGGAACTATCCCAATCTCACTACTAAAGGCTATTCAAAGCCTCTACTCAGGGAATGCAGCAGTTGTGAGATGGGGTATGGATGGTAGCCCCACACTGACAATAGGGATAGAGATGGGAGTACGCCAGGCGTGCACCCTGGCATCCAAATTGTTTCGCATCTTTAGAAACTGAGTTATTGAGAAATGGCTGGCACTTCAGGCGGATGCCCCGGTCCTAGCAAAGGATAACATTCTGGTACTTATATTTGCCGATGATGCAGTACTACTCTCCCTAACACTTATAGGGCTTGAAAAGCAACTTAAAGCATTTGTGGAATTCTGTGATAAGAATAGACTGTCCGTTAATGTTTCAAAATAAAATCCATAATCTTTAACAGTAGCAGGCGGAAGAACAACTTGTCATTAAAGTTAGAGCTGAATGCAGGGTTTATCGAGCAGGTCGAGTATTATGATTACCTCGAATTGAGGGATAGGGCAAATTGCTGATGGGATGGACATCTGGCCAAAGCAGGAGTTACACTGGCAAGGTACAGTGGAGCCTTGCCAGGTTCACTAGTGAGCAAGGGAATGGGGCGGTCCGGGGTTTCCCTTGAGGAATATAAAGCTCAAACAAGGCAAGCAGCAGCATTTGGCACTTAGCTCTGGGGGAACGCTGGGTGCCTGAATCTGTCAGTCATAGAAAATACATATTTGAAAAATATTATCTTACCCTATAGCACACCGAATTTACCAGTATTTCTGGAGATTGGTATGCAACGCATAGAGTTGTTTTGTAAGGCATGGCCAGTTTACTATTGGGTAAGGTTATGGTTAGCTGAGCAGCTGGGCAAGTGTAAAGAAGCGCTTATTGATCTTACATCTCAGGATGGGCGAAGGTTGCTCCTGTGACTTACCCATATAAGATGCGAACCTAATGCCATTTGACTGCCCGAACTTTGGACAAATCCAGACAGTATGACCAGTAAGAGTAAGCTGCTTATTAAAAATGCCTAAATGCCTATGAACCAAAGCAGAGCAAGACACTGTAAAGTAGCCCAATCCACCCTGCTGATAAGATACTAGGGTCTGAAGCAAATATCACTTTATGAAGGATATCTTGAATATGTTAATCCCAAATATCAAAGAGATCTTTATTTAAAATTCTGAATGGGTAAACTGCTGCTAGCAAGCATTCTCAAGAGGTGAAATAATGCACCAGCAGAATGTCATTCTGCCCTGGTTCAATTGAAAGTGTCATCCATTTTGTTCTGACTTGTCCTTATTATTCAACCCCAAGAAGGAGATTATTTAGGGAGAGCCAAGTCCAAACCACAGCGGACTCAGTGATCCTTTGCTGTAGTGCTTATGATTGGCTGTCAATTCCACCTCTAAGTATTTGGCATGGGCTTGGTGCATAAGGCAGAACAAGGGGGATAGGTAAATGCTAAAAATTCAAATTAGTCAAAGGGCATACACGCGTTAAAAACATTATGGCTGGGTCTTGAATATTGGCCCGACCAGGTCGACTTCATTGTTCATCCTAGCCTGGTTCTGTATTCCCATTGATATACAGAATTTTGAAATATGGCACTTGTCTCACCTTTTTTTGCTTTTTATCTTATGATTGGCTATTTTATGTGTATTTAATCATTGATGCTTTGTTATGGTCATGCTGCTATTTTAAGAACTATTTTACATTGCCATATTTTTTTATTTATTATTTCAACGATATGTGTTCTATGTGTTTTAATCTTTGATTCTATGACATGATCATGTTGTTATTTTATGAATTTCTTATATTTATACATTTTTTTAATATGAATCCTTAATTTTAATAGAGTTAATCTAAAATTTGATTGTTTTTTAATGCTTTTTGCTTTTATGGTGTTTTTGTATCGAAATAAAGCTGAACTGACTGACTACAATATTTCAGGTGACTCCCATGAGGAATAGCAAACTGAACGGCTGGGTATCTCGACACAAGGAACTAGAGGTACCAGCATGTACCAGACTTCTCATATTCCTGGAATGGATAATTAATGGATACCTGGAAGCAGCTCAGTCAAGAATAAAGCAAGTACCACGGACAAGACCCAGTGTGGAACAGGTGGAAAGAAGTGGATGTTCTGATATAAATGTACTATCCACCCCCATTCAGCATCCCCAATCGCCTTTTCTTGTATGGTGTTTTATAATAGCAACTAAACACCTATTTACGTCATCACGTGAAATATTGAGAACCTTGTCATAAGTGGTGTCATCATGGAATCATGCAGGTCCCCACACAGAGGCCACCTAAAAGTGAAGACAAGGGTTACACACCTTCTCTGGGAAAAAGGTGAACAGCAATTCAGAATCAGGGGAATCCTGGTTCACAGCAGCCACTAAACCCCTTAACAGGGAAGTCTAAGAACTCAAAGATGGGCTAGAGGATTTCACCTAAGGAACTGCATCTGGTGGATCCAGTGACTCCTGGAGGACAAAGGGTTCAGAGGGAGCCTTACCAAAACCCAGGACCCCGAAGACTAGGCTGTTCTGGCCAAAAATCTAAAATCCAACTATTGGTCAAAATCAGGGCAAACTGGGAGCGCTTATAGAAAGCCCATGCCAACTGTGACGATTCATGGGATCACGTCACTTCTCCCTTCCCTGTGAGGCTAGGAAGGTGAGACTACTACTTGATAGTCCCCCTAGGGGTGGTAAAAAGTTGGAGGACCTTACAGGGAGAGACTCCCCTATGGGGACAAGGACTCCCGTTTCATGATGGAACTCCCTAATCATCCTTCCCTAAAAACTGAAATCCTTAAGATCTGTTGAGGTTCAGGCTAACAGAACTACTCTGTACTACTCTGACACTCCTTCTCATCTTCATGTAAGATTAGACACCATCAATATGAACCCTCAGTCTAAACAGGATTTGTGCTATGAAGCTACTGAGAAGAAGAAGAACATTCACAGAGTCATACAGAACACTCACGTGAAAGATACTGAAATGAGATGGCCCAGAGTAGACCAGAGGTGTACACAACCAAGCCCAATGACAGATTATGGCATTCCGCTAAGGAGGTCCCTGTCCAACAAGATAAAAAAGCAAAGAAGGACTCAGATGTGAAGCTTGGTCAGCCCAGGAAATTCGAACCAGGAGAGAAGACGGGGTATCGCAGGAGCAACCCAGACGATGCAATGACGCCGGCCACAGACCAGAAGAGTCCTTCTATGGCCGAGTGAGAACAAGCCGAACTGGAAGCTGGAATTCAGGAGACAGTGGCGTGACCTCGAGGAGATGGACCGAGTGGTCCCACAACTATGCCGATACCGACAGCTTGGAACGCCCACAGAGACACACCAGCACCGCAAAAAAAGAAGAGCGAAGCCGAACAAGCACACACTGGGAACGCAGAAGCCCGACACCCCAGTAAGAACCAGTGGCATGCCCCAACCAAAGTAAAGATAACGGGAGCTAAGGAAGACCCGGTAGGAGAGTGGGGGCAAGTGAAGCAAGCCTCAGGAGTGATCTCCCTCGTCTCAGTAATTGCATTGAGAATAAGAATTGTGAAGAAAACCTCAGGAGTGATCTCCCTCGTCTCAGTAATTGCATTGCGAATAAGAATTGTGAAGAAGGCTTCTGTAGTGATCTGGTAGTGATCTTCCTCATCTCAGTAAACACACATTGAGAATAAGAGTTGTGGAGAAAGCCTCAGGAGTAATCTCCCTCGTCCCAGGAAATGTAAAAAAGATAAGAAACAGTTGGGAAGAAGGCCTTGGAAGGAATATCCTTCATTTCAATAACTCTTCTCACAGTAACCAAATTGAACAGAGCCTTGGGAGCAGTGTTCCCTTGTCTCAGTAAATGAGGCAAGACTGTTAAAATGAAAGAGTGTGGACTGGCCACCAGGGGGCACACGGATGAACAGCTCCTCCGTGTGAGCTCTGTTCCGTGGTCCCTGGAAAAGTGGGTTGAACCCACACCCTCCCGCCCCGTCCCTCCGCAGCTGCAGTTGTCAGAATATACTATGGGAACACGTCTGGTGTGAAAAGAGAAAAAAATCTGAACGAAATTGCATGGGAATTCGCTGTGATAACCATACTATCCAGTTTGGTTCATAACTGCATAGTAGGCACCGGCCCTGCAAGAGCTTCAGCCGTCCCTGCACCTAGCAATGCATGAATGGAGCCTCCAAGTACAGGCCACCCCCGAGAGGAGCTGCGCTCAGCGATGCATGACAGGAGCCTCTGGGCGCACCAGAAAGGAGACTTGCAACGGCTGCCCCGCCACAGCACTGGCGACTCCTACTACACAGTGAGCAAAGTGCACCTTCACCGTTGTGAGATGTGACCCTCACAAAGAGCGGTCTTCCGCTGCATGTGCTCACATAGCCCACGACTCCACAGACGCTGTGTCCAGTGGACGAAGGAACTTCGGAGGACAACGATCGCAGCTCCGGGGAACCGAACCACACCTGCAGGCACACCCTTTATGAGGTATGGCATCACAGCCGAAGCGCACAATGTCCTCCCGCAGACTATAGATAAGTCGGAGGTGATCGCCCCCTCTGAGGCCCTATATATTTGTTAAAAAGTCTCAGGCGTTGAACAGCTCGCACTACGCATGAACTCAGTGCATCTGCTCTACCCCAGCGGAGCCCCGAAGCGCGCGGCGGAGGAAGCCTGTCTCAACCATATCAGAGACCCCCCCCTCACATCGAACAACCCAAACAAGGGGGTGGAAAATCACTTAATGGTGGGCCACGAATGTAGCGCTGCAATGAAGGTCCATCCTAAACGCCTGGGCTCATTCTAAAGCCATCCATATCGAGAACTGTACTCGTCCTGAAGTTTACCTGAAACTCACCATGTGGGACCGAGCGGTAGTGCAAGCGAAGACACATGCAACGGACGACTCTCACACAAGTGACAATCCACTATAGCATCCACCGGGCAAGACCTGCCTCGCAGGTCAACACCTCCCCCTACACTCTATTGGGACTGCAGTTGTTGCCATAGGTGTGATCCTGAAGACCGAGGAGTAACGCCTCATCCCCTCAAGGGTGCAGCAGAAATCACCCCACCTCAGGAGGGTCTATACAGGACCAGCCATTGCAGGAGAGTAGGGAGCTGTCATTTGACGAGAATGAGTGGATCCTGCACACCATTCCTGCCACCAGAGGCTAACAACTGAAAGCGGTCAACTGAGAGCTGGGCCCCTGTGTCGGCAGCGGGGTCCCAAGAGGGGCGATTGGGTGCTTTCATCCTTGTTGTAATCCACTTACGGAGAAATATATTCTCTTGATCCTATCCATACTTGGACGCAGACTAGGTTAAAGAGCATGAAAAATCGCACCTAGACTACAGAATCCAGTTATCAGATTGGACCTATCATAAGCAGTAGAGAAGTTTGGGCCCCCACTCAAGGGGCGTTTCCTCGACTCTGTGCAAGACATCAAAAGAAGGCCAAGACCCACCGGACGCACATAGCTGAGCGACTCTGAACCACACACATATGGACATAAAAGAGAAACTCGCATTGTATAGATTCTCTCCTGGCGTCCATCACGCTAGACCCCTCCCGGACCCTGCAATGGCAACCTTGGGAGCCCAGATGGCTGCGACCAAAGCCGATGTTGCAGACCTACTGAACAAAATCAAAGGTATGAGAGCCGACATAGGTGCCAAGGTGGATAAAATAACACAGAGGATAGACAAGATGGAAGAGAGGATAGAGGAGGTGGAGCATAACCAGACCTCTCTTACTGCGTTGCAAGCCCAAATGGACCAACGAATAGGAGACATTGAAGCCAGAGAGGAGGAAACTCGCATGAGAATGGATGATTTAGAAAATCGGGAACGACGTAATAATATTTGCATCTTTGGTATCCTGGAGAGAGAAGGCGAAACTGAACAGGACCTAAAGAGAACTCTCCACACACTCATGAAGCTACTTTTCAAAGAAGACTCCATCAACAAACCAAAACTCGACCGCATACACAGAGCGGGTGGTACTGTGGGAGGACCAAAGACGGTTTTGGCTCGGTTCCATAACTTTGCCGACAAAACCAGGGTTCTTGAAAAGGCCAAACCAAACTCACAGATTCCCTTAGATGAGGCAAGCGGTCTTCCAGGACCTGTCATCTCTCACATTAGCCATGACAAGGAAATGCATCCCGCTTACTAAGTGGTTGAAAGAGAAGGGGGTGTGAAATAGATGGGGGTACCCCTTCTCTCTTACGTTCGAGTGGGAAGTAAATACAATCAAACTGAAAACCAAGAAGGACATTCAGAGCTGTACAGCCGACCTACTATGAGACCGCAAGGAGGAATCGAACTAAGGAGAAAGGGGCTTTGAAAACACCCAACGACACATCAAAGGACAGAGGCAGAGGCGAATCCTGGGCTCCAGGAAGTTCAGGTGAATGAACGCGTCCCCAGATGCCGAGGGGTGATCCTCGAATGGGACCACGCAAAGCGACAAACATTTCGTGATGATGGTCCGACGGTTAGACAGCCGTGGCGAGGAACACTTGACCAGCCACTGGTGAACTGGATCAGAATAACTCTGACAAACTGAAGAAAGGCGGTGATGAAGAGATCCAAAGAGGAGAAGGGGTGGGGGGAGCGACAAAGGGGGCTCAATGGTTAAATGATGTCTAGGGGATGGGACCAGGGCAACTCTGGTCCTCACTGGTGATCCGACTCCAGCGGAAAAACTGACTGGGCTGGCTCGGACGCCATTGGGAGTTTGGGGGGGACACAAGGGAGGGGGCACAGGAGGGAGGGGGCGGTAGGGGAGGGCAGATATACAGTGTTGTGCAAATATGTAGGAGGTGATCTTTATAGCCATAAGGAAAAAACAGATCTGCTAAAGTCCCAAACATACATGCAACGATTTTCTGATAGGTGATGGCAGTGGCTTCCAATATGTCAAAGGGTGCGCTCACGAGAATCTGCACGCTTAATGTCAAGGGGCTTAACCCCCCCATGAAAAGGTCTATGGTGCAGAGGGAATTTCAGAGGTCTGGGATGGACGTGCTCCTCCTACAGGAGACAAAGTATGCCCGTGGTGAGGAACGGAGGGTGATACAGACCAGTTTGGGGATGGAATATTGGGGTTTTGGGCCTCTGAAAAAAGCGGGAGATGGGATATTAGTCAAGAAAGGGATCGAATTTAAGGTTTCCAAGACCTGGATGGATGTGGAGGTGAGGGCCTTAATGTTGGTGGGGACCATGAGAGATCTAAAAGTTACACTGGCGACAATATATACTCCAAATGTGAGACAGGCTGGGTTCATACAACGCACAGTATCGAAAATAATGCTCGAGGCTGAAGGTCATGTGATAATTGGGGGCGATTTCAATCTATGGGCTAAGACCAAAAGGGATAGACAATCAGCAGCTCCTGACTCCTCAGAACCGGCTGATGCCAGTAGAAAGGCGTTAGCAGGGATAATGCAGACATATAGACTATGAGACATATGGCGGGCCCTACACCCAGACACCATGGCTACACCTTCTATTCAGCACCTCACGGCACATACACAAGAATTGACTACATTTACATCTCGGAAGAATTGATAGCGGTGACGGCTAGCTTGGTAATTGACCCTGTCACCTGGTCAGACCATGATATGGTCTCTGTGGGACTAGAACTGGGTGCACTACCACGCAGAGGGAAACAAATGGCGATGTAATGAGTCATTGTGGAAAGACCCCGTCTTTCGAGCTTAAATGGTAACTGAAATAGAAGAATACATCAAGATGAACGATACAGGTGAGGTACCCATAAAGACTGTTTGGGACGTAGTGAAGGCGACCTGGAGGGGGATATTAATTAGAGAAAGCGCTAATAAGAAAACAGAGAGGAACCTGATAGAAAAGAAACTGAGAGCAGAAATAACACACTTAAACTGGGCGGCAAGAACAGCCACTGAGGAAATTGGTGGAGAAAATCGCCCTATGCCGGCAGAAAAGAGACGAACTTTGCATCCTTGAAGAGGCCCAAGTCGTCAGGAAGCTTTAACTCCTCAAACAAAAATATTACGAGAAAGGGGATAAAGCTGAAGCATTATTGGCAGCCAAGCTGCGTGGACAAAGGGAGGAAAGGTGGGTGGCATCCACACAAGAAGGTGTGGAAGGCTCCCAAGATGCGCAAGGAACTAACATCCCAGAGGCATTTGCACGGTTCTATCAACACTTATACGCATCCGAAACGAATCAAGACAAACTAGAAATAGACAGCTACCTGGCCGGGTTAGAGATGCCTGGAGTGACAAGTGCTGAGGCGGACGTAATGGACGCCCCAATCACGGCAGAGGAGGTTGAAGCCGTGGTAAAGAGGCTGTCACTGGGAAAAGCCCCCAGAAACAACGCCTACATGACCAGCTTCTACAAAACATTCTTATCTCCCCTTCTGTCCCTCTTAGTGAAGTTGTTTAATGACATTCTGGAGACAGGTGCAGCTCCGGACTCTTTTTCTTAGGCTCTGATTTCGGTTATACCGAAGGAAGGAAGAGACCCCAAAGATTGCGAATCGCACCGTCCGATTTCACTGCTCAATATAGAGGCAAAGATACATGCGAGAATATTGGCAGCATAATTAGAGATATATATACCCAAGCTTATACATCCGAACCAAGTTGGTTTTAACCTGGGAAGGCAAGGGTCAGAAACTATGCGGTAGACCCTACACCTGATACACGAATCCAAGAAGATAGCAGGGGAACCGGTTTTATTGATGCAGAGAAGGCATTCGACAGGGTCGAGTGGGGATTCTTAGAAGCAGTCTTGACCAAAGTGAGACTTGGTGAGAGATTTAGGAGAGGGGTGAAAGCAATCTATACATCTCCCAAGGACTCAGTGTCGGTTAACTCCAACTATTCAAGATGGTTCTCCCTGGGCAGAGGGACGAGGCAGGGGTATCCCCTGTCGGCCAAATTATTTGCCTTGTCGCTTGAACCACTACCACAGGAAGTCAGAGGTGATCGGTTGGTCAAAGGGATCTCAGTCAATGGAAACGAATTCAAGATAGCATTATATACTGATGACCTATTATTACATATCACAAACCCGCTAACATCTATCCCCAGAACAATACAATTGATAGAACGCTATCGCCTTCTCTCCGGCTTCAAAATGAACAAGAGTAATTCCATCCTGTTCCCTCTTCATGATCCCACACAGAGTGATAAGGAGAGATATGCAATCTTGGGACTAACTATCGGGGGAACCACTTTGAGATACTTGGGGATTAATCTGGTCAGACACCTAGATGCCCTTTACAAAGCCAACCTCCCCCACCTGTTTGAGAAATTCTGGTCCAATCTAAATTAAATGGCAGAAACTCACAGTCTCATGAATGGGGAGGGTAAATGCAATTAAGATGGTGTGTCTCCCACGATTCTATATCCTTTCCAAATGCTCCCAATCAAGATGCCAAATCATTCTTTGGTGAGGTGAAAAAGGCCATTTTACAATTCCTTTGGCAAGGGACAAAATATCGAGAATTGCACATGATTGTCATGATCACTGACTATGCCCCTAGATCAACTTCCCGAAATTCCTGGACACTTGCTTACCATGCCTGGGTGGTGGGTAGAAAGACAATGGGCCTCATTACGAGTCCGGCGGTAACCGAGGCAGTAAAACTGCCTGGTTCCCGCCAGACTCGTATTACCATTCCGCCTCCGTGACAGCCGGAAATACCAGGGCATTACGACCCTGGTGTCCCGGGAATTCCGGAGGCAGAATTCGGTAAATCCCCATTCCCACTGAGTCCCATAGGACTCAATGGGAATGGGGAAGTGGGAACACCGGCACCATCTCATGATGGTGCTGGTCTTTCCACGTCCGCCTGCAGGCGGGCGGTGTTAAACCCGCCAGGTCAGACCTGGTGGGAACATCACCTCCCACCTGCAGGACTCGGGATCGGGCGGTCCGGAATTAACAGTGGCGGCGGGTTTACCGCCACTGTTATTTCCGGACCTCCCGACCTGTAATGAGGCCCAATGTCAAGGAAAAAACATGATTAAGTTACTTCCTCATAACCCAACATGGCCGCATAGTTGTTTCCCTAGAAGCGGCCGTGTGGGTCTAGATGTTGACACTCATTGTGTATATAAGCCCCTCCAGTTTGTTGATCTGCGCTTCGCATCTTTCTGCAGTTGCAGTGTACGCTTACCGCGGTTGCGCTCTCCGTCACAGTCTGCTGAGGGAATTAATTCCTTAGTTTAAATTCACTGTCATATAGTAATATTCCCATGAACATCCCGTAGTTCCTTGTGTAGAAATTTCCAGTCAGAACATACAGTCGCTCGTCATCAATTGGCAGCGTCTCACTGCGCGGGTCTCTCAAAGCTTAACAGGGGTTCCGTCTCCAAACTGCACTGTGTGGTGTTTAGATTGCGCTGGTGGACGTCTCACCCCACTGTGCAGGCCTCTCAAACTTATCAGGGGCTTTGTCTCTGAACGGTACTGTGCGATGTTTAGATTGCACTGACAGGACTCTCACCCACTATACAGATCTCTCGAATAATCTAACCACGCTTAGTTCAGTACCCTACCAATCCCGGAAACCCACCACTACCTAACCCAACTAAATCCCATACCAGCAGACCATTAACACCCTAACCCCCGCACCCCACCGACAGTGTACCCTTAGGAAACATACCCTACCCACTGACAGAAAACAACACTGAAGCCAGAGAACACCGCAACGCTTCCGGAGAAGGAAAACCGAGATCACTGCGACCGCACAGCACAGCATAAAGGACCAACCAGCATACCACACCTGCACCTAGACTGGAAAATGGCCCGCACCAGAAAAGGACGCCGAGAAAGAGAACAAGATTGTGCAACAAGAGACGCGAAGACACAACACCGACAGAACCCACTAGAAACAGCACCATTAGAAGAAAACACGGCTAAAACAGCCACAACCGGAACAAAACCCACAAGAGAAAAATCCTTATACCTCACACCTTACCTCGCAACAACCACGGTACACCGACACCCCCACACGGAAACCTCGAAACATGCAAAAAATGTCCAGATACACGCGGGAAAAAGACGGGGGCACTCAACAAGAGAGTGGGAGGGCTCCGACCTCATTACCCCTTACATTACAAGAACAGAGGGGCAACATCGATTTCCACTACATCCCGCACAATACGGCGAAGTACCAACAACCAGCAACGCCACCTCCCACCCAACAATCGGACCCAATGAAAAAACTTCTGCTGATCATCATCCGAGTAGCATCACAGCAGAAACACCAAGACTAATCAGCCCTGTTATCAACTTACTAGACCGCTTCAATGAAGAAGCAGCTATCGCCGTTCTTCATCCTACTGACATCAATGCGGAAACTCCACGAACAGACAATTACAAAGTCGAGCAACAAATAACCTCAAAACAAAATCTCACCCAGAGAATCCACTGTAATCTAATAAACGCAAGGTCAATATCCAAACACTCAACGGAAATATACGACCTCCTGGCAGAAGGAGGCATAGACATCCTATTTGTAACCGAAACATGGCTAGATGACAACTACAAGATCACCCTCAACAACTGCCTGCCTGAAGACTTCAAATGCATCCAAACAAACAGAAAATCCAAAAGAGGGGGGGGGGACTAGCGATCATCCACAAGGAACAACTGGCCATCAAAATGGAAGATCCACTAAACATCGATAAATGCGAATCCTTAATACTACGACTTTCAGTAAACCCCAAAACCCACCTGAAATTCATACTGATATACAGACCACCAACCTACGATGCGACTTTCGTAGATGCTTTCACAGAAGCAATCACCACCCTAGCCATCAAGTACAATCATCTGATCATCCTCGGAGATTTCAACATCTGGTTTGACGAAGAAACCACAACCACACAAAAATCCTTAACTGCCCAACTAGCAGCCATGAACCTACAACAATTAGTCAAAAGAGCAACCCACACAGCAGAGCATACACTTGATGCAATCTTCGCCAACAAGGATCTCATCACCAAGGCACCCCCAATTCAAATACTTTGGAGCGACCACCTCATTATCCCTTTCATAATCACAACGACCACTCCGACAAAAAAGCAACAAGAAAAGCAACGTATCATGATGAAAAGAAAATGGAGAACCATAAAAAACTCCAACCTAACCGAGCTCCTAGAACTCAGCAAACCACAAGCATCAACCGTGGAAGAAGCAGACCTAGACAAAAAAGTTGCCCTACTTCATACATGGATCGCAACAACCCTTGACGACATCGCCAAAGAAAAGCCCTTCACCCCATCACACAAGAAAACCACAGCAAAATGGTTCACCCCACTACTCAAAACCATGAAAAGGAAAAACCGAAAACTAGAATCTGAATGGAGGAACACCATCACCACCGCAAACAAACTGAAATTCCTACAACAGATCCGCGCATATAAAAAGGAAATACAAAAAGCGAAGAGGAAACATTACGACAACCGAATCTTCAGAGCACCAAATGCCCAAAAAGAACAATTCAAAATCATAAACGAAATAAAAAACCCACCTGCCTGCAACAACACGCCAATACCATCAACGAAACTTTGCGAGGACCTCAGAGACCACTTCAAAAACAAAATAACCTCCATCCAACACACCATACAAAACAGACCAAGCATTCACAGCTCAAACCACACCGACACAGACGAGGAACACGCAAACATGCTACGAAACTTCCCAGAAATATCAGTTGAGGCTTTCGTCAAATTGGTAAACCAGAGCAACAAGTCGGGCTCTCCCGAAGACCCTTGCCCCCTGGACATATACAAAACAATTCTCAAACAAGGAACCCCCATGGAATACCACAGAAACCTCCTCAACCTCTCAATCTCAACAGATAAAGTACCACAGGCCTTCAAATCGGCTTACATCAAGCCGCTACTCAAAGACACAACAGTAAACGTAGAGGACTTATCTAACTACAGAACCATCTCCAACATACCCTACATAGCCAAACTACTAGAAACGTACGTCTACCTAATAACCCAAGAATTTATAGAAGAGCATTGCCTACTAGACCAGTCACAAGTTGGCTTCAGACCCATGAGAGGAACAGAATCGGCTCTCCTTTCAATATGGGACAACCTAAAAACAAACGCAGACTCAGACAACAGCACCGCCCTGATTCTCCTTGATCTGTCTGCAGCCTTCGACACTGTCAACCACGCCATCCTCATAAAGAGATTAGAAGGACTAGGGATAACAGACACTGCCCTATTATGGATCAAATCCTTCCTAACAAACAGAACAGAAACAATATAGATGAAACCTTGTAAATCCAAACCCAGAGTCGCCACGTGCCGAGTACCACAAGGATCATCCTTCTCCCCGCTTCTATTCAACATCTACATGTACCTATTAATCAAACTCATCAAAAAACACCGCCTCACATGCTACAACTACGCCAACGATACTCAAATAATCTTCAACATATAAGACACCTGGGAAGGAAACACCACACTAGAGAATTGCCTTCGCGACATATTCAACTGGATGAACCTCAACCATCTCAAAATCAACCCGGGCAAAACAGAGATAATGATTGTTTCAAAAAAGGGAGGAGACATCAACTACATCCCCCGGCCAAGAGAGCTCGGCACCACACCAGAACCATCATCAACTGTAAAAAACCTAGGGGTCCTGATGGATAACAACCTCACTCTGGAGCCACAAGTAAACTCGGTAATCAAGAAATGTTTCTTCCTCCTACGAGCAGCAAAAAGGATCCTACCGTTCCTGTCATTCGCCAACAAAACACTTACCATCATCACTCTGATCATGTCCAGAGTAGACTATGCCAATAGCCTATACCTGGGCATGCCAGAACGACTTCTAAAAAAACTACAACGCATACAAAATGCAGCAGCCAGACTCCTCCTCAAGCTACCCAGAAGAGAACACATCACACCCGCGCTAAAATCACTACACTGGCTACCACTGAAACAACGAATAAAGTTCAAGGCCATGTGCATCATGCACAGAGCAATACACAAACAAGGTGCAGAACACCAAACGACAAGAACACTAAGATCAAGCACCGACATACGCCTGGAACCAAAACCCTACAACAGAAAAAAACTCGGAGGATCGTCCTTCTCACACCAGGCACCCAAAACCTGGAATGACCTACCTAAGAATATACGGAATACAACAAACCACCTAGCATTCAGGAAACTCCTCAAATCATGGCTCTTCAAAGCGTAACCACAACGGAGATGCACTAAAATGCCCAGACAAACACTCAAACCAAATAACCAACCATCCGACAGAGCATAAGAAATCATGGAAAATAGCCACAAAGGAAGGCTGCAGAGACTGACCACATACCTAGACACAGACAAAAGCCCCAAGCGACTCTCCCACTCGTACGTACCGGACGAACATATCCAGACCGGCAGACGTATCTAGATAAACGTAGGCCTGTGTCGCATCTGGATATGATAGATTGAAGGACAACATGCCCGCGCCCAGAAAAAACATGAATGCTATCATGTTCCACACCTAGAATTGTGAACACTGGCCTGCGTGGCGCTCAAATGGAGTTGTGAATGTTAGCATGCCCACACCTGGACGGGTCTCTAGACAGTAGTCTGCGCCACATCTGGATGAGGGTGCGAGGGTTGGCATGACCACACCTGGATGGAGTCCCAAACATTGACCTGCGCCGCGTCTAGATGGGAATATGAGGGTCAACAGGTGTCACACTCAGACAAAACTATGAATGTTAGCATGGCAAAGGTCAGGTAACCCACTAACCAATATAAGCTCTAACTCTGCATACCTATCCCACTCAATAAACTCACACAACCATCTCTCGCACAACAAGCTGCACGCAATTCACAACACCGCAACAACACATAAGCCGGAACAACAGCACACGCGGACTGACCCCGATCCGATACCCGCACCAAAGCTCAGCACCCGGTGTATACTGAGTTGAAGCTGCCAACAGAACACCACTCCTCTCACTATCCTGCTCCCTTCTTCACCTTACTAACCCATCCCACCTTTATCGTTTACAGTTCTGCCTGAGCGCCTGGGGACCAATTCCGTTGGTGACGATGTGCGGTACAAATACCTTTAACATTTAACATTTAACATCAGTCGGCAGCGTCACCTGTGCCGTTCCGCTCCTGTCAGCATTCCATATCACCGCAAGTATTTCTTTTGCAGTTATTTTGTGTAACGCGCGCATGATTTCATTAGTTGTTTTCTCTTCTGGTGTGCCGCGTTTGTATAGAGCCTTGAGTTCCCTCAGGTGCGCACTGTCACTTAGGTTTTCACTTTAGTGTGTGCCGCATCAGTTTAGCACATTGAGCCCTCAGGTGCGCACTGTCACTTAGGTTTTCACTTCAGGGTGTGCCGCGTTAGTTTAACACATTGAGCTCTTGAAGCGTGCACTTGCATTTTGTTGTTTTCTCCTCAGGTGTGCCGCGTTTGTTTAGAGATTTGAGCCCCTTCAAAGTGCGCACGTTTCATTTGTTGACTTCGCTTCAGAGAGTGCTGTGTGAGAATATATTAAGTCCCTTTAGATTCCGTTGTCATAGCATAGGTTCCTTCTCATGCTGCAATTAGAATTTCTTCACAGAATTTCCTAACATTGTTTGATGAGTGTTCCGTATTTACGGATGTTCCCATGGTTTGCATGTGTTAAGGCAAGTGCCTCTGGGAAGTGCTAATTAGAGCTTTAAACGCACTAGGGAGCGTTTCCATTTTGCAACACCAGCCTTTTCCCTCCAAGTCCATTATTTAATCCTTGCTCAAAACACACATCCCAGTCTCTCATTGTCACACCTGCATGGGGGGGTTCTTCCATCAATTCCCACTAAGTAGCCTTCCATCCAGCTGTTTCAACTCTTCAGGACAAGGGCCCCTGCTAAGAAGCAGGATTGAGAGCCCACTATAAAAACATTAAAGGTAAAGAGAAAAAGAGAGAGTAAACTAGGATTTAAATAAGAAATCCAGATCTTGTTCATTTGCTCTCGGAAATTATCACTGAGGAGTTTCCTATGTATTCCTAGATGAATGGTGGCAGCATACAGACGAATCTTCAAGAAGAGATAACCTTGTAAGCAAGAAGAGTCCTAGGTCAATCATTCAGGATTGGGTGTCCCCGCAGAGTTCAGGTAAGCGTTACAATGATGTACTAACATTGCCCAAAGAAAAGGGATGCGGGGGTCGGCTTGCCAGACCTCAGAAAATATTATATGGCGACACAACTAAGAATACTAATAGCACACCTGAGGAATCACACACACTTACAATGGCTAGGCCTTGATAACCTCTACTTCACCCCCACCACCCTTCTTTCCGAGTGGCTCTGGGTCCCGAAGGACAAACTGAGGAGTAGGATACAGCAGCATCCGATTATGAGCACTATATGGGAAATTTGGAGGGAGAGCCCGGACATGCGAGGCGTCACGACATGGCCATCCCCATTGAGCCACATCTGGGCACCAGGAATCAGGGAGGAAATCCCGGACCATGCACAGTTCAAATCATGTTTTGAAGACGGCTTGGAGAGGGTTGGTCAACTCTGGAAGGGGTTTTCCACTTTCTCCAACTCAAGGGCACACTAATGAGGGAACCATGGAAAGAGAAAATACAAAGAGATCTCACCCCCTTTGAAAGGCTTCTTGATACTCTCGCCAACACTAAGGGTTTAATCTCAGCCATTCACAGAACCCTAACAGAGGCAGGAAGGGGCTCCACAACCAACCTCAGAAAAAGATGGGAGACGGATATGAACATGGAAATTACCCCAGAGCTATGGTCTAAGATATGGAACAAGTTACTTACCTGTAACTGTTGTTCTCCAGCATGGGTCTGGCATGGATTCACATGCTCATGAATATTCCCCGTCGTCAGGCTGGGAATCCTCGGTAAAGAAAAAATCAGTATCAGTTTCGTTTCTGATCTGACTTTCGTAATAGTAACCAATCACTGATTTCTGCGTCATACTGACCACAGCCAATGACTGCCCTCTCCCTAAGCCCCGCCTCTGGCAGCCATCCTCAGATTTGGTAGCACATGAAGTGGCAGTATGACCAAGTGAAGAGCCGCAGAGGGGTAGGAGGGAGGGTTCGCATGTGAATCCATGCCAGACCCATGCTGGAGAACAACAGTTACAGGTAAGTAACTTGTTCCTTCTCCAGCATGGGGTCTGGCATGGATTCACATGCTCATGAATAAGAGAATACATAGCAGTACACACATGCACAACCACGGGAGGTGGCAACAGGCTCAACATTAAGCAATACAACAACTCAACATTAAGCGTCTCTTACCTCCTCACCAGGCTCACCTTAGGCGAACAGGTTGCGCAGCACTGCTTGGCCGACCCTGGACTCCTCCCTGGAATCCCGGTCGACGCAGTAGAATTTCGTGAAGGTGCGCGTCGACCTCCACGTAGCAGCCCTGCAGATGTCCAGCAGGGGCACACCAGATAGGAAGGCTGTGGTAGCTGCGATTGCTCTGGTGGAATGGGCTCTCGGACGGCCGGGCAGCGGTCGGTTTGCCACCCGATGACAGTACATGATACAGCCGGAGAGCCATCTGAAAATGGAAACCTTTGAGAGAGCCTTCCCCTGATTGACAGGTCCAAAGTTAACAAAAAAGTTGTGACGTCTTCCGAAAGCTCTTCGTGCGGTCCACGTAGAACTTCAGCGCTCTAGCCACATCCAGCGAGTGCAAAGTCTTTTCAGCCGGCGACGAAGGCGACGGGAAGAAAACAGGCAACACCAAGGGTTCGTTGAGGTGGAAGTCCGACGGCACCTGGGGCATGAAGGAGGGGTGCGTCCTGAGCACTACCCTAGTGTCGTGAAAAGTCAAGTACGGGGGCTTGCAGGAAAGGGCCTGGATCTCTCCCACCCGTCGTGCGGAGGTGATGGCCACAAGGAACGCTGTTTTCCACGACAAGAACTTCAAAGAAGCTGAGTGCAGAGGCTCGAACGGAGGTCCCATGAGCTTGGTCAGCACCACGTTGAGCTCCCACGCCGGGGCCGGCGCCTCTACCGGCGGGAACGATCTGAACAGTCCCTTCATGAACTCCTTCACCAGACGATGAGACCACAAGGACGTTCGTCCCGTGGTTTTGGTGTATCGGGAGATCGCAGCAAGATGAATCTTGATGGAAGCGTGCGGTAGTCCAGCCTTGGCCAGCGTCAGTAGGTACGGCAGTACTTGCAGAGCCGTAATCCGTAGAGGGTTAATCTTCTGTGCGTGGCACCAGACAGAGAACCTCTTCCATTTGTGTCCGTAGCATTTAAGAGTTGAGGACGCCCTGGCCTTTGCAAGAACCTCTCTGTAGTCGGCCGGTATATCGTAACCTCCAAACTCTAGCGCTGCAGGAGCCAGGCCTGCAAGTTCAGCGACTTCGGGTCGTGATGGAGGATGGCGCCTCCTTCCCTGGAGAGAAGATCCGTGTCCACTGGCAGCTTGATTGACGGGGACGCTGACAAGTCCAGAAGGTCCGGGAACCATATCTGCCTCGGCCACGCGGGTGCGACGAGTATCATCCTGCACCGTGACCTCTTGAGCTGGTTGATGAGACGTATCAGCAACGGTAAAGGAGGGAACGCGTACAGAAATAGGCCCTCCCAGGGGAACGAGAAAGCATCGCCCATGCTCCTCGGCTGGGGAAACCTGCTGGCGAACCTTCGGCACTTGGAGTTCGTCGCCGTCGCGAACAGATCGATCTGGGGTGTGCCCCAGCGTCGGAAGAGACGGTCCACTAGATCCTGTCGTAGTTCCCACTCGTGGCACGAGCGCAGCTCTCTGCTGAGCGAGTCGGCGATGGTGTTTTTTATTCCTGCCAGATGAAACGGCACCAGGAACATCCCTTGGGCTACGGCCCAATGCCACAGATCCTGCGCCTCCTTGGACAGGGCTGGGGATCTGGTACCACCCTGCTTCCTGATGTAGAACATGGTGGTGGTGTTGTCGGTGAAGATCCTCACCACCTTGCCCTTGAGGGACGGAAGGAAGGACCCGAGGGCCCAAAACACTGCACGGAGCTCCAGGACGTTGATATGGAGGGATTTCTCCGTCGGAAGCCAAAGGCCTCTCGCGTGCAGATTTTCGGTGTGCGCTCCCCACCCTTCCAGGGAGGCATCCGTGGTCATTGTCTTCTGGTGGCCCGGGGTCTGGAAGTCCATGCCCACCATCAGATGCGCGTGAGTGCCCCACCACCGGATCGCTCGTCGGAAACTCTCGTTGAGTGTGATCCTGTCCTCGAAGCTGCCCGTCGTCTGGACCCAGCGAGCGTCCAGGAACTCCTGCAACGGGCGCATCCGAAGCCTGCACAGGCGGATGAGATAAATGCAAGAAGACATCATTCCGAGGAGGGATTTGATGGACCTCACCTTGGCCGCGTCCGCAACCAGCCTCCGCTGCACCTTGCCCAAGATGGCCCTCGTTCTTTCCTCCGACGGCGAGGCCAGAAGCGCCACTGTGTCGAGTTTCGCTCCCAGAAACAGTGCGTCTTGCGCGGGCACCAGGTGGGACTTGGCATAGTTTATGGAGAATCCCAGGTCCGTGAGTAGTTGGACGGTCATCGCCGTGTGTTCCGCGGCGAGCTCCCTTGTCTTTGCTCGGATGAGCCAGTCGTCCAGGTACGGGTAGACGTGGATCCCCTCCAGGCGCAGCCGTGCCGCCACCGGAGCGAGGCACTTGGTGAACACCCTGGGTGCCGACCTCAATCCGAAGGGAAGAGCTCTGAACTGGTAGTGCCGCCCTTGGACCACGAATCTGAGAAACTTTCGGTGTCCCTTTAGGATGGGGATATGGAAGTAGGCATCCTCCAAATCCAACGACGACAGGAAATGGCCCTCCTCCAGCTGACCCAGGACGTGCTGGAGGGTGACCATCCGGAACTTCTGTGCCTTGATGAATTTGTTCAGTTGTCGTAGGTCCAGGATGGGACACCATCCTCCTGTCTTCTTCTTCACGAGGAAGTATCTTGAGTAAACTCTGGAGCCCCGAAGCCTCTTTGGGACAAGCTCGATGGCGCCTTTCTTGAGCATCACCTTTACCTCCAAGAGAAGTTGAGGGACGTGATGTTCCTTCCTGGCCACGGGGGGGGACGCGCGGGCACTTCTTTAGAACTCGAGCACGTGACCCTGGGCCAGGGCGTCCAGCACCCAACGGTTGTTGGAGATGGACTCCCACACGCCGACGAAGTTTGCCAGCCGGCCTCCCACCGGGGTGCTTCGCTGGGGGCCCGACCCCACAGCCGATTCAGTCCTGTTTCGACAAGGCTTTGCCGCCTTGTCCTCCCTGGGGACGACGGCGGGGTCCGCCCGACTTGCCTCGTCCCCTGTAGGCTTCCTGTGACGACGAACGGGCCGCTTGACGGTAGGTGGAATATCCGCCGTCGGAACCTTTGGAGGCACCCTGCTTGCCTCCGGTGCTCCGAAAGGGTGGCCGTCGTTGCTGGAGAACACCAAGAGCCCGGGCCGTCTCCGTGTCCGCCTTGATGGCTTGCAGGGAATCGTCCACTGTTTTCCCAAACAGGTTGTTCCCGTCAAACGTCATGTCCAAAACTCTGGTCTGCATGTCCTGCCGGAAGTCCGTTGCCTTGAGTCATCCACGCCATCTAAGGCACACGCCGTTGCCCAACTGGCGAAAACCAGTATCAGCGATGTCCGTCGCTACCGTAATGGCGTGGTCCGACGCCACTTCCCCTTCCTGCAAGATCTCCAGGGCCTCAGCCCTCTTGTCGTCCGGTAGGAAGTCCAGCAGGGGGGCGATCTTGTACCACAACTCCCTGTCGTAGCGTGCTACGATAGCCAAGGCGTTGGCAGCCTTAATCGTCGTCGATGCCGATGAGATGACTCTGCGTCCCATCGTGTCCAATTTCTTTCCCTCGCCGTCCGGGGGGGAAGTTGACGTGGAGGCCGATGCCCCCCACTTTCTTCCTGGCCGCCGCGAAGACGAGTCCGGGGTCGGTTGTGCCCGAAGGCACAAGGGGGCTGCGTCCGGGACCCAGTACTTCTTCTCGTACCGATCCCTTCTCGCAGGCGTTGTGGATGGGTTCTTGAGGAGGGAGAGACCCTCATCCCAGATATCGTCCAGTAGGGGTACAGCGAGGACCGTCTTCCTCTTGGTCTCGCGCCGTTGATAAAGGAAGCCTTCCTTCTTCTTCTCTTCCGGGCAGAGCTGGAAAAGCTCGGATGCCCTGGCGATCATGGCATGAAACGATCCAATCTCGTCGGGCGGGGAAGCCTGGGGAGGAGGTGACGACGGAGGATCCTCGCCGTAAACTTCGTCGTCTGTACCCGTCGCAGCCGTGTCCGTCCCCGTGTCATCCCCCCGGGTCATGGACGGGGAGGAGGGCTGAGACGGGCGCGATGGTTGAAAAGGAGGTGGAGGATGAATCCTTCTTCTCTTAGGAGGAGGGCTCCCAGAAGGGCCCGGCTCCGGGTCCCCCGTCGGGAGCGGTTCCTCCGTCGGTGGTAACGGCAATCTCGTCCTTATCTCCGAGCATAAGGACTGTATAGCCAA
Source organism: Ambystoma mexicanum (assembly GCF_040938575.1). Classification (NCBI taxonomy): domain Eukaryota; kingdom Metazoa; phylum Chordata; class Amphibia; order Caudata; family Ambystomatidae; genus Ambystoma; species Ambystoma mexicanum. The sequence continues at coordinate 1,118,010,539 of NC_090923.1, read as the reverse complement.
CAAAATGGTCGCCGAGTTGTCTTGCAGCACTGGTTGAGGGGGTTCTGACGGGCGGACAGGAACCTCGTCGGTACCCTCGACGTTCTCGTCGTCCCCCTCATCGGGGTCCCTCCCGACGGGCTGGTCTTCCTCCACGCCAATGCAGTGGCTTAAGACTTCTATCAGCTCCTCTTCAGAGGTTGAGGCCGAATCCACGATGGCCTCCTGCCCCCCCCTTTTTCTTCTCCGTCAGAGGTTTCACGGGGGTCCTGTCGATGGGCTTGAAAGAGGACTCCCTCCGCGGTGGCAGGGAGACTCTGGGCCCCGAGGTCGCCTCCACTGGTGTAGCCTCCACAGGCTGAGCCAGGGCCGCCGCGACTGTCTCGATAGAGGCCTTGGCCAGTGGATCAAGACTTCCGTCACCTTAGGTGCGCTCACCGCCTTCTCCTTACGGGGGGGTCACCGCCTCGCTCCCCCTCTGAATTGGCCTTCGAGCTCGACCGGGGCCTCTCCAGAAGCTTCGCCGGGTGCTCGGACTTCCTCTTACCCGAGCCAGAGCGTTGGCTCGTGGTTGATGGTGCCGGGGAGGATGCGCCCTGCCTAGCAACCGAAGAGCCCGACCGTTCGGCGCTCCCGGTGCCCGCAGACTTGCGGTGCTTGGCCTTCTGTTGGGCCCCCGTCGCCGGGGCGCCCTCAAAGGTCTTAGAAGACCGCTCAGACTTCTTCTTCTTTTTCTCGCCTGACGGGCTCTTCCCTTCCAGCCAGTTGGCGAGACACAGATGGCGGTCCTTTATGGTCCTCTCCGACATGTTCCCGCAAAACACGCAGTCCTTCTCCACGTGCGTCTTGTCCTCATGCAGGCAGTAGAGGCAAAGGGAGTGTTCGTCCTCCTTGAAGACATTCTGAAGCTGGCATGCAGGGCAGACCCTGAACAGCTTCCCAGGCGTCGAGCTTCCCTTCTCCTGGGCCATGTCCGAGATGGGCCTGAGAAAGTTCTGGAGTCCTCCAAAAGCGCGGCTCGACGAAATCTTCACACTTGAGGGGCGTAGAAGAATCCGACACGGGCCCCCTTTGATCGGATATAGAAACGGTGGAGCTTGTGGCTCTTTGACTGAAAAAAAGAGAACATTGTCCTATGAAAAAAGCGCAAAAACGCACTAAAGCTCGAGAGCAATAGCACGAGGATCCCAACACTTGAACGTGCGGTAAAAATCTGAGGATGGCTGCCAGAGGCGGGGCTTAGGGAGCGGGCAATCATTGGCTGTGGTCAGTATGACGCAGAAATCAGTGATTGGTTACTACTACGAAAGTCAGATCAGAAACGAAACTGATACTGATTTTTTCTTTACCGAGGATTCCCAGCCTGACGACGGGGAATATTCACGAGCATGTGAATCCATGCCAGACCCCATGCTGGAGAAGTAAGGGAACCTCGAAGGTGTCAATTGCCTCCCAGTATAAACTGCATGCCATCAAGCTTCTCCATAGGTGGCAATATGAGCCCCATAGGTTGTCCAAGATGTACCAAATGGTGAGTCCCCAATGTTGGCGGCAGTGTGGTCACAGCGCAAATTATTGGCATATGTGGTGGGGATGCCCCAAAGTGAGTGTGTTCTGGGACGAGGTCCTAGGTTGGATCAAGGATATAGAGGGGATCCAATGTGAGCAAACACCCCTTCTGATACTGTTTGGGCTGGAGAGAAATGAGGATGTATATGTGAGGGCATCAGAACTAGTTGCCCCCTTAATTCTAGCCGCTCGAACATGTATAGTTATGAAATGGAAAGCTGATGTGATTCCGAGGAAGAGAGAATGGGTAAATGTGGCTACTAGCATTTGTGTGATGGAAAAGACCACTGCGGGCTTATACGGGAGATCCAAAGAATGTGAAACCCTATGGCAAGACTTTGTTGACAAGTTTGCACCCAACCTCTAGACCACAAAGCGGTGTTGAATGGGAAAGTGAACCATTGTGACAAAGGTAAACGTGGAAATATGACTGCCATAAGACAGGGCCTTGAGCTTAACTACCAAATGTAGCAGAGTACCCTCGAATGCGTCTTGTGGCCGCTGCACATTAACATACTGTATGGACACAAATCTGATTATAAGAAGTATTCTGAGAACAAAGATTTATAGAGGGACTCATCTTAGCTAAGACTGTATCGGAGGATGGGGAGAGCATGGGGGAGGCATTGGTAATGGGGTATGATTCTATAACTTAGATGAGGAAAGGTATATTAAATGTTATTTCTCTTCGTAACAATCTTCTGGTTAAAGGCTGTCAGGGTTCCATTTGATTCCTCTTTGTCTGGTCATGGATCGGTCTCACACAGGAAGAGACATTCCCGAATCCCCAGTAGATATAACAGCTTACGTTCATCCTGGAACCCTGGTTCGTCCTTGTTTACGCGCCCCTTCAGAGAACGCTATGTGTTGCCTTGGAGACGTTGGCGCCCTTTGCATTCACATAGGCGTTCAAGCCTACGGCGGCACGATGTGCGTGCTGTCAGCTGATCTGTATTTAAGCCCCGCCCCCGCGCACGGCGGTGCTTCTGAATTTGTAATTTCAAAGCTACGCATCTTGTTATCTTGTTTTCAAGCTCTTCGAAATCCTGGTCTGCTCTGTGACCTTCCTTGCCTCGTTCTTGTCACTTACCTGCTTATTGCCAAAGTCAGAACGGCCACGGACTGCATTCGTCTCATCCCTCACGTCTAACCTGCTTATTGCCAAACCCGGAACGGCCACGGACTACATTCGCCTCATCCCTGCACGTCTTACCTGCTTGCTGCCAAACCGGAACGTCCATGGAGTACATTCGTCTCATCCCTCACGTCTTACCTACTTATTGCCAAACTCGGAACGGCCATGGACTGCATTCGTCTCATCCCTCATGTCTTACCTGCTTATTGCCAAACCGGAACGTCCACGGACTGCATTCGTCTCATTCCTCACGTCTTACCTGCTGGTTGCCAAAACAGAACATTTATTGGACGGCTTCAACTCCAACCATCGTGACATCTTCCCTCTCTTACAGCTCAAAGACTCTAAGGAACTTAAAGGACATTGGCGCATCGGCGCAAGGATCAAAAGACATTAGAGCAACTGCGCAAGGATCAAAGACTCTTTAGGCGTCCTCATGCCGGCGGGAATAGGAAACAAGACATTGTGTTTCCAGGACTGCCACTCCATTACAACAACTTCATCTTCAAAATCCATCCAGATCACTTATTGGTAAGCACACTACTGTCTGGTTCTTCCTTTGTCTTACTATCCTGTACTCATGGTAATAGTCACATCTCTTGTTTCAGGATACTCACCAATCTTGTGAGTCCCAGACTTCTTTTCTTGCTTGTGGGTATCTGCTCATCACCTTGCTTAGATATTTCGTTGTCTTGAGTCATATGTTAATACTTGGTTAAGTTCTCTTGCAGCCAGCTGTCTGGGTACCAGGGTGTACCAATATTTTTGGGCAATATTCACCTCAATCTGTCCTTTTGTACTCTTGGGGGTATATTGTCAGAAAGACTCAATTGCATCATGACGTGTCAAGCCACCACTGCTGGAATTAGCCTTTAGGCCCTAACAAAGGCACCGATATGTTGTTTTTACATCTTAAGTCAAAACTTAATAAAACCAAATAAAAAATAAATAAATGAAAGAGTGTGATGCATTCAATAGAACCCTCAGAGGGAACTAGAAGGGCTCATAAGAACTATTGCAAAAAACAGATAGAAGAGCACTTTGAGTCACTGAACTAGGAGAAGGGAGTCATTCTACTGGGTTGCTTGCATTTGTTGAATCAGATGCTTAAGATAAAGGTTGAAAAGGACTGTCAAGAGAAAGTTCAATTTGTGGAGCCAGGCGATGGGAGTACTTCTTCTGGCATTTTCTATTCAAGAACAAAAACAGAACTAAAATAAAGACTCTTGAACGTTGCCCCTAGGGCTATTGCCTGCAGAACTAGGAGAAGGGAGTCATTTTCCTGGCACTATCTAGGTTTCTTTCTGTTTTTTAGTAGTAGGGTTAGTTTAGAGGATATATTTGGAGAGGGTTGATATTCATTTGTACTTCCACCCTGACAACGAACACCCCAGTTATTCCTTGGTCAGGTAGGGACAACCCTCTACAACTAGGGAAAGGTAGGGGATTTCTTCTTTCTTTAAATAAAAATCATACTGAAATGCTATCTCTGTCTTCGACTACTCATTCCAGCATGCAACACAACCAGAGTGGACTCAAAACAATCCCACACCCAACCGCTTCCAGCAGTGGAGAAACCACAGCCTTAGTCACGAGAAAGAGGTAGAGAGAAAGGCTCCATGGCAGCCAGCCAAGAAAACAGAGAGAGCTCAGAATCACAAAAGGATGAACCCAACAGAGCCGGCATAGAAGGCCTACTGAAGACCCTGCTCGATGGACTACTGGCAAAGAATCACCAACATCAGGAGAATCTGAAAACTCTTCATGGTGCCCTAGCAGAGAGAGACCAGGGCACCCTTTGGTACCACCCACAGTGCCCTAGAAACTGGGGATTGGAGAGCATCCTGTGGCATTATTTGTGAATTCTGAGAGGGTACCTGATACAGCCGTGTGGCCCAGGGTCTGTTGGATACACTAAATAGCACCACTCCCTATTAAGCAAGGTCAACAGGCTTTACAGGCCCTGAACCCCCATCAAGAAAAGGTTCCTGGAGTGATTGGTGCATGACCACGAACACTACAGGATGAGATTCAGAGGGCTGAGATTACGTCCAGACGAAATAACCGCCAATCTATCGCAGGAACTAATGACTGGAACCTGAAAACCAGAGGACAAGAAGGTTGTGCCACGTCACTGGGAAGGAAGGTATTCGCCCCAACTTCAGGCCCCCCAGTGAAAACTAAAGAAATGGGTATGGTGAAGGCACAACCTCAGAGAGACTGCTCAAAACCCTCCAGTCCCTGCAACATGCCCCGTCCAGACAAATGCGTTAGATGTAACGCTTGTGGTAAACATGGTCACATCGCCTGGTTCCTACCCGACCAAAGAAAGGAGGAACCCATGCAGGTTTGGTTGATCCGGATTGTTTCAAAGAGGAACACAATCCTGTCCAATTATCCAGGAAGGGGAGCGTGAAAGGGGAACAGACTCTTTCAGAGGGAGGACTATCAAGAGGCTAGCACACTAGCCACATATACAATGGGGAATGGGGACAGATCCTTCTTAATTCCTATACATGTGTAGGGAAGAACAGCCCTAGCCCTAGTGGACTCCAGGAACAAATAAAAAAACAGTCAAGGTAGACCTTATCGTCCTGGCGGAGCCCTTACCGGGGCATCTAGAAAATATTATATGTGTCCATGGTGATGTGACTTCTACCCCAGGTTAATGTATTGTTTAAGGTCTTGGAAATCAGTGTAACTGTTACCGCTATATTAATTCCACACCTGCTGGAAAGAAGTATTAATCAGCACAGACTTTCCCTTCTTCCAGCAGTGCTTGGAAATGGCCAAATGCCGGCCCACAACAGAATTTGGACTAAGTTAGGACCGTTTCCCAGAACAAGGAATGTGGGGAGGGGAGGTGGGCCTATTGGAAAGGGTGGAGATATGTGATGGAGAGATGGATATGACCCCGTCTGGGGGATCTGAGGGGACCACTTGTGTAGGTGGCTTACCAGCACCAGGCACGCGCCAGATCTATTCTAGAGGTGGTATGAGAAAGGTGAGAGGACCCATGTCCATAGCTCCCCGGAATCTGTAGAGACATGCTTGTATATTGGCAACTCTATTTCTGTCCCTGTGCCTATCAGCCTCTGTTCTAGCCACATCTCCCTTTCTAGGTTTTCAGGTAACTCACCCAGAAGCATGGCTAACAGAACAGCAGCATATCATGACACAAGGGACAACAGATACCGGCGTGCAGAAGACTTGTGATATTGCAGGAATCGATAATGGATCCAGAGAAACAGCCCAGTTGAGAGAACGTGAGAAAAACAAGAATTACAAAGCGTGATTAATCTGATGATATCACTACTCCTTTCCCAGAGGTAGCCTCTCCTCATGTGGCCTAGGGACATCAGCCGGTACCTGATCCTGACCCTGGGGGTGGTTGCACGAGTGAGAATCACATGAAGGGAGGTGACCGTCAGAGGGATGGACAGGTGTCATCAGTTGAGACATGGTATCCCTCTTCCCTTTTAGGGATATCCCCTCCATTCCCCATTGTGAAACCCCCTCCTCCCCCAACATCCTGAAAAAGCTGCTGACAACAGACCTCGTGAACATTTTCCACCTTGTAGAAAAACATGTACTGAGAAGAGGAAGAGGACTGCAATGAGCAAGAGTGTGAATTATAATGCACAGTCTAGTGTTCTGAAGAATGTGATTGGTCCAAGACACTTTCTAGCCTGGAGGTGGGAGTTTAAATCAGCTGCTACAAGAAAATGGAGAAACCTTCCTTTTCCAGGTGTCAGCTTGGAGACCAACGAGAGACGCAGGGTGCAGTGCAGAGCAGGTGATGTCCCAATCTGGGAGCATACCCTGAAGGGATGCGAGTGGAGGTGGCGCGAGGGGGAGCCAACCCAAACACTCTTAGCCGGTCGAGCATACCAGGAAGTAGCCGGTACCGAGAACTGTGGCTGCAGAGCATTACTGGCGAGAAGAGAACCGCAGAGGCGAGCTACGGACCGGCTACGGAGGGAAGCAGAGTCGGTTTACCGTTGAACCGCCAGCAGAAAAAGAAGGAAGTTGTGGCAGGAACTGGAAGCCAGGGTGGGCTTCGTTCTGATGCGAGGAGCGAGAATGCTCCATGGCGCTGACTGCGGAAAGCTGCTTGAGTCCAGCAGATACTGAGGCAAGTACATGAATGTGTATGATTGGAGTGAGAGAAAGCAGAGGTTGTCAGTGAACCCAGAGGGGAGAAGGGAACGCCAAATCAGAGGCAAACAGACCATGAAATAGTGACTTGGTTGCCAAGAGTGGGAAAGAGAGTAATCCTCATTGGAATCAGTGTCATCTTCATCAGCACAGTACTTTGCCATAAAATAACTTGGGGAAGACCCATGCCGTCTTATACTGAATGAGAAAGAAAGATTGTAACATAAAGTCCTGGTAGGAGTGTATAACAGGTGAAGACCGGATCTGGGATCCGCATACATAAAGAATTGTATAAGAGAACCTGTCACGGGAGTATACCAGGTGTTTTGTGAGCCTGGGACCCGCACCCAAATTGTGTAAAGGAACTGTACAAAAGAATCTGGCAGGGGAGTATGCCAGGTGTTTTGGGAGTCTGGGACCCGCACCTCAGTTGTGTTATCTTGAAACAACAATCCTAAGCTAGACCCATACCCTTAAGATTAGAAATTGTATTGAATGTGGAAAAAGACCTGGGGAAGTCCCCTGGAGTGAATTGCAACACAAGAGGAGGGAGTTATCCTCTTGAACTTTTGTTTCAGTGGAGAGAATCCTGGGGAAGGGAGTCATTACCTTTGGAACTGTGAACACTATCTATTTAGAACTTTTGTTGGAGTTATACCTTTTGTTGAACTTGAACATTTGTGCATTTTCTAAGCAAACGCCAATTCCCTTAACTCCTTAGAGTTCATTTTAGAAGGATAGAATGTTTGACAAAGGACATTGATGCTTTGGACAGCTTCACACTTGACAGACCCTTAGTTTTGGTTGAGGTAAGGAAATACCTCCTAGATTAGCAATAGTGAGGCATTTTCCAACCCTTGATCATTTCAATAAAAGTCTATAACAACCATTTTGAGTCCTCTGTGTCCGCGTCTCAATCCTGGCTCCTCACAAAAGTCAGAGAAAAAGGTTCAAATTTTAAAAAACTAGCTTTCAATCCCAAAGTCAACATGACTCAGAGGACACATTTTGTCTGCAACAAAGAAGTAAGGGTGGCAAATGGATTTTACATGTGTGGAATAAAATGACTGCTGTACCCTATTACGGCTAAAAAGGTTTGCATTTCTTCACCAGTTTGAAGCAAAAGGGGTTTGTTTTATCATCAGTGTTTTCATGGTCTGTGGATTAAATCATTATTTACTAGATACCAATAAACCTTCACAAGCAACAACATGCTTTCCACGTTAGTAGGGTGTCCTGTTTGTTGTAAGACTTGGAACACTGGTGTGAGATGAGTGAGGTGCGTCTGGGGCCAACAGACAAGACCTGGGCCTGAACAGGAGGAAAGAAGTGGTGGTTCTGGTACAAATGAACTATCCTCCCGCATACAAGAGCTGAATGCGAGATCCAATATCTACCCCACAATCCCCAGACTGGCTGCAGGGGAGAGGCGCAGCAGCAGCGGCTGAACTATAACTAACTAGGGACTACATAATACTATGGGAGACCAGGGAGCACTCCCCCATCACTTTTGGGATAATACCTTACCGAGTACAGGAGGGAGCAAGAGGACAAATGATGCCAGAGACTGTATGGTTGGCTCGACAGAAATGAAGGCTTAGAAGGGGGTGGGGCTAAAGGTCCTAAAGAAGTCTCCTACGGATAATTATACTCCACAAGGGGAGGAGATGGGAAGAGCTGAAAATAGATCAGAAAGGGTTTGGCTCCGGGAAGCAGCTGACTCGAGTACCAAGTAGAAGATAAGATAAAGTTTTAGACAGGAAGTAGGAGGGCTATAAAAAGCCCAGTGTGTCAGTCTTCATTGAACAGTGTTTGGGTGAGGTTGGAGGAGGTGAAGGAGGACCAAGAGGCCCGAGAGGAATGTGTAGCAGGTAGAGGAGAGTTTTGAGGTATTTTGGGAGAGTGAAGGTAAGGTGTTAAGATTGAGTCAGTGGTACCTATTTTGTTGTATGTTTGGATGTGAGTGATTGAGATTGAGAGAGAGCGAGAGTGGGAGAAAGGAGTACAATCTGGGGAATTTGGGGGACCGGGGACAGAAAGAGTCAGAGATGGAGTTAGGAGGGAGCAGAGATGGGAAGGAGGTGGAGAGCAGAGACAGGAGAAGTGAGAGAAGACGGGGGCACCCTGACCTCTTTTTGTATGTAAAAGGAACTTGGGGTTGGTCACCCTCAGTTACTTAGGGTTATCCAGACGTGGACCCCTTGCTCACTGTGCTCAGAGAGGCACAGCTCCACCTCACTGATGAGGCCCAACTTGGCCGAAACATGTGTCTGGGGTTGCTGTTGGTACTCTTGTTCAAAGGAGGATTACCTAGAATTTCGCTGCTGGACTGCTCAAGTGCGCGGGACAAAGACTGATTTGCAAATGGATATTCCTCCTTTGTGAAAGGTACAGTAAGCTAAAACATGTGGCTGTGGACTCTGAGTGGGTACATTCCCACAGAACAGGTCAATATTCAGTGTTCTTTCTTGCAGAGTGGCGCCCTGACCTCTTTTACTATTTTGTTGTATGTTTGGATGTGAGCAATTGAGATTGAGATAGAACAAGTGTCGGAGAAAGGAGTACAGTCAGGGGAATTTTGGGCAGCAAGGACCGAAAGAGTCAGAGGTGGATTTAGGAGAGAGCAGAGATTGGAAGGAGCTGAAGAGTGGAGACAGGAGAAGTGAGAGAAGACTAGGAGGGGAAGGGAGGCAGAGTAAGAGGAGTGAAAGGAGAAGTAAGATCACAAGGGAAGCAGACAGTCAAGGCAAAAGAGAGAGGAATGATAAGACCAGGAGTGGGAAAGAGGGTAGAGAGGAGGACTGACAGGCAAGGTGAGAGGCAGAGGGGGCCGTAGAGAAGAGGAGTGTCAGGAGAGATAGCTCGCATATAATCCGCCTATTTTAGAACAAGCTTAGACAGTAGCTCTACCATGACTGTAGTTCACTCATATTGTGTCAAGATCTTTGAGGGTAGAGTGCCTGGGCTAGGGCGCTGGGAGCCCTCTTCAAGGTTGAGGGAAAACATACAGAGACCACCCCTACAGTTGGCGCTCAAATAGCCTTTTCTTGTATAGTGGTTCATAATAAAAACAGACAACCTATTTACGTCATCACCGTACTTATTGAGAACCTTACCACAGCACAAACAGATTTGTATGTACTTTTAAACCACTCTAGAATTCTTTTGGGTATATCTTTGACCAAGATGGTGTGAAACCGGACCCAAAGAAGGTGAAATACATTAAATGAGCAGCCCGCCCTCCATAATCATTATCACAAATGTGCAGTTTTCTGCACAATTTTGTTTCCTTGATGTTAGGAACAATTTTCTTTTTGCAGTAAGTAAAGCCAGTTTGTTTTACTTTCCTTGCTCAGCTCATCTCTTTTGGGGGCACTGATCAGTGTCTAAGGCTATCACCAGTGTAGAGGCCCCTGTCACCCCTTTCCAGATTCCCTGTTGTTTTTATGGAGCACACATCACCTTGTATCTCTTTTTCTTTTAGTAACATTTCTGTTACTTTTATGATGTGTCCAGGAGCAGATATATTTCTACGTTTTTTTCTTTTCCTGCGTGCACTTTCGAATTTTACTGCACAATGCGATTATGAATACCATAAACTCAAAATGGCAGTGGCACTTGTTTTTCACCCTCTCCTTTGGCCATCTTGTCCTTTGGCCTTCTTCCTGCCTTCTCAGGTCAGGAAATGCCATATATGGTAAGCCCTTTTCCGAGCAAATTCTTGAGGTTGCCGGGCAAAGCGGTGGTGTGAGCGATCGTTTAAGCATCTGGAAGGATGTGGGTGCTTTGTGGGAGCATTGTTAAGGTTCAAATGAATTGTCTATGGCGTTTCAGAAAATATGATTCCTTAATAGCTCTTGAATACTTCCATGAAAAAATCTGAAGGAATTCCACAGTAAAATTTGGAAGCATCTGCCCCTGCATAGCAAATTTTAGAATTTTACATAGATGGCTTTGTATTATACAAAAATACACACTTCGGACGGTGGCAGGTCGATGAAGGCAGGAGGCTTTCCATGATTATACAGGCTTTGTCAGTCTGAAGGGCGCAGAGCCTAACCATTAATGGGCTGAAGGCAACTCAGGCTTCATTTTGAGATAAAAGGAGACGTCCTGCAGCTGGTTGAGTCAAGACCCCTACAAAGTGTTGCAGCCCACTGACGACTAGAGGACGACCATTGAAGACATCCAACACTGCCTCCAGCCAAGTCCCGGTTAATCTCTGTCTCTCTGGATGAATCTCCTGAAGACCCTCATCAGTGCTCCGATCCTTGGGCTGGTAGGACCAACCAGTCCGGACCCCTGAAGGAAGTTTGACTGACCAGTTTCAGCCAAGGCATCTCCGGTGCATCAGTGCTTGATCAGAGTTTCTTCATGCAACTTTGCAGGTCGCCAGCTTGTGGCCCAAGACTCATATTCAAGCATCTGCTGCTCTCCATCACAAAGAGGGGCATTTCTGGAGGGGATTATTCCTTTCCCCGCTAGATTTATTTGCCACGCTCTGATCAGGGTGTTCTCTGCTACTGCGCTGCTTCTGTCTAGTCCTGTGGGTCTCCTTTCGACGTGGGACATGTGGTGGTGATTGTCACAAGTTGCATGGGTCATCCAGCTTGTAGGTATTAGGAATTGTCTCGCTGTATAGTCGTACCCAATCATGAACACGAAAACTACCACCTCACCCACACCTCCCCTGCATCACAACCAATGAGTAAAGTGGACCAAGCAAATCTAAGAATCCTAAGGGTGATTTCTACTTCAACTGGAAAAAGGGGGAAGAGCTTGCATTTCTGTTTCTATCCTCTCCCCACCGCCATGGGCGCAAAGTCCTCACCCTACCTCTCACTTGCCTGATCAGCATCGGTGGAGTTCTGGCCAAGTAGTGCTCCAAGCTTTCCTTAGAGTAGTGGAATTGAGAGAGGTCCTTTAAACCCTTGCAGTTACCTTTGTTTATTCAATACTGGAACATTTTACCTACCTGTTGGCTTTGCAAATACGTGTTCTTCACTTCAAGCACCCTGCAAAAGGTATTACCTGTGACTTATGCCTATAAATGGCACTAGTTCACTAGGCATCCTTCGCTGCTAAGGTAAGTAGAATATATATGTTATGCCATTGTGTTAGCACATGGCATTGTGAAGGTTCAGATTAATTGTCTATGGCATTTCAGAAAATATGTTTTCTTAATAACTCTTGAATACTTGCATGAAAAAATCTGAAAGAATTCCACAATAGAATTTCGAAGCATCTGCCCTTGCATAGCAAATTTTAGAATTTTACATAGACGGCTTCGTATTATACAAAAATGTTGTTTTGTTTGCATTTTGAACAGCTTTTAACATGGGGTTTTCTCGTAGGATTTTTCTCCCGGCCCAAATATCTAAAAATTGGGCAGTTTGATTTTCATGATTTTTAGATATTATCATGAATTGGTGCACTGAAAATCTTTTTTGAAAATCAAGCTGGCCAATTTCAAAATATTCCAATTTGTAGGTTTATCTATAATGACGCATTCGCAGAATGAATGTGTAACTTTTATATGAACTGCACACATACGTGTAGATGTACATTTCGTACATGTACACTACTATATGATCAAAACTCACATGAAAGTTAGGACTGATTTTTATATCAGTTTTCTTATGTATATAAGATGTATAACAGATTTAAATTGCGTACATGTACGAAATGTACAACTACTACAAAAGCTCTTATTTGTACACTAATATACATGTGAAAACTCACATCAAAGTCAGGACTGACTTTGATGTCAGTTTTCAGTAGCTGTAAATTGCATACATGCATGAACTATAAAACTCATATACGCATATTGTAAGTATTGAAAACTCACATCAAAGTTAGTGCTCACTTTAGTTTGAGCTGTTATACATATAGGAGGTGTCTAATACATGAGCAGAATGAATGTACATTATATATACGAACTGTACACTTCAAGCATTAAGGAAGTTACATCAATACCATAGCTGAAGGGAGTGTTAATATTGTATTTGTAGTGGTATACAGTGACTATGTATGCTTCTGAGATTTATGTTTGAATTTTTAGTGGTGTACTGTACAGCAAGTGTCGTCAAAGTGGTTTGGAAGCGGGTGCCACGTGAACGGGGAACGATCTGTCAAATGTCTAATCATACTCCCCCATCCCCTGAAAGAAAGGGAATCAGAGAGGGTGATATAAGTAACATGTCAAGGTGAGCATGGCCCCTGTGAAAGAATAAACACTTTCCTCGGGGTGGAGCACTCTCCAGCAGTCTGTTATATTTAGATTGCAAAGCAAGTGTAGTAGTGCCAAGGCGTTTCGGAAGTCTGACTGGGTAGATGGTAAGGAGTTATCCAATACAGGGTAAGGCGTAGGGTTGAAGACAACTTTCCTCCCACCACATTGGTGCAGCAAACTCTGAAAGATTGGGGCATAGACCTTTGAAGAAGTAGTCTTGGGGTTCATATGGAGAGTAAATGTAAGCAAGTGTTACCAGGTTACCACATAGGAGCCCCTTGAGCAAGAAGAGGATTACCTCTGAGTCTTTGCGAATTGCTAGCTTTGTGAATGGGAGGTCCTTGGCTATAAAATCAACGACCCCCACCCCTTCTTTTCGAGCTATGGGATGCAAATAATTGCTGTGGGAAATGAGGACACCTAAGGCGGTGTTCACTATTAGGTGTTTCGATGGATGAGCGCTAGGACGCTTGATACCTGACATAAGAACTGGAAGATACCCTTCCTCTTTTTAGGTGAATTGTGCCCCTGAACAGTGAGAGTGGTGATAGGGATGGAGAATATGGTTCCAGGGGTATTGTACAAAATTACCTACTCCCAAAAGTTTGATCCCCAAAAGTCTGACCCCCAATTTTCTGCATATATATATGTGGGGGGGTAAAGTGAATAAAAAATGTATAGGGGTAAGGTGGGGGGTTGTGGGGGTTCTCCCCCACATATATATTTGTAGAAAATCGAGAAAAAAAACATACTTTTGGGGGTCGAACTTTTCAGTTCGGTAAAATCACATAGATCCGGTCCCGGGATCGCCTAGGGTGGCCATCAGGGATTGAGGGGGTGCTGGAAATATGAGCTGTGCATAATAAAGATTATCCATAGCTGATGAGTCTCCGAGGGGGATAAGGAGGGAAATTAGCCCAACAAAACCAATGATTGGGTGAAACCTTGGTTAATAAGTCTATGGTGTAAACTGGTTGCATGGTGAACCAGGAAAACAACAATAGCAAAGGGGGAATTTGTTGAGACACGCTCTACACAAAAGCTAATATTTGAGAAATTGAGCAAATTAAACCACAATAAGACAAGCAGACATTGTTGAATGAACGACATGAGCTTCTGATGGGCTTGACAGTTCGGACATCACAATCAGGAGTGAGTGGGTCGTGAATGTCCACTAGAGATGGGAGCTTGCTTCTGGCCTAAGCAGGTCAGGATTTCTTAGATTCCTTTAAGCAACACAAGGTCACATATACCTTACGGGGCCTGTGCTGGCAAATAGCGGCCCCAGAGCTCATTAATTTGTATCAGGCAAAGAAGAGCAGTCCGAATTCAGGAGGGGGTCTCCCTCACTCGGGGCGGAGAAGACCCAGGGTTTGTCGTCCACTGTAAAATGGAGAGAACATTGAAAGCCCCGCTAGTATCTGATATTTCTGTCTTTCAGCCAAGCAGTGACAGTTTTGAAAACTCAACGTTTCGCCATGGTGGAGGGAGCCAAATCTTGGAGCAATTGAATCTTGATGTCTCTATAGCCGATCTCTCCTTTGGCTCGCGATAGCATCAGGATCTCCTCCTTGAAGTAATCAATCCTAGGGAGGACATCTGGCATCGGGATTTCTGAAAGGTTGAGTAAACCCTATGGGTGTGATCCAAGAGTATATGCTCTTCCTCTGGGATTGAGAGAGGCCCTGGGCAAAATCCTAAAGCTCTGAGTCATGAATTTGGGATGGTATGCATCAGGCCCGGATGTTGTTTCTTCTGACTCAATTCTCCATGTCCATCTGTTTTAGAAGTACTTGTTCGGCAGAATTTTCCAAGGGCTCCACTCTCGAGTTCAGTTCCGCCAGCTCATAAGACAGAACACAGGTCAATTTTTCAAAGTCATGTTTGTGGTTCTCCAGTCCAGAGACCTGCTTGCCCATTGCCATGGTCTTATAGCCAAGCTCTGCTGTGCTAGAGTGGATCTCATTCTTCAGTTTGTGTAGTAGGTGCTAAAGATCAACTTTGGTGGCTGGGGCATCAAGCAGCTGGTCACCAGCCACAGGCTACAGCAAGCACTTTAACACCCTGTGCTATATCACCGGCATTGGAACCTCCAATTATCCCTTATAGATTCAAATACCAAAAGCACTTAATTTTATTTTATTCTAGCAAAAATAAAAAGACTAATGATCATATTTATTTGAGAATATAGACATTCAATTGTAAGGTCTGGTTTCATGATGGTAAAAATAACATCTCACCTTCTTGAATGGGGCAAATATACTCCTTATTACAATGTTACTATACACCATGATAAGAAAATTGCTTAGTAATTGTGGATTCAAATGTGTTTAATGCAAGAGTGAGATTCAAGCATAAATATTAAAACAATTATATACATATAAGCGCACTCTTCATCAAAAGCAAAGAAGAAGACAATAAATTGAATAGTTTCTATTCTTTGAAGGATTTACAAATCAAACATTTTCTTTATTTCCATGGACGAGGTCAATCTGTCCTTCTCGTATGTTGGCTATTTGCCATATTTAGCAAAAGTCATTCTCTTGGCTCTTCTGACTTCTTAAGGGAATTGCCACAGATGTCGGTTGGAAATTGGTCTGTTACTTGTGTAGGTCTTCCAAACTGTTAGCTAACGTTGTTTTTCCAGTCTTTTGCCGACTCCATGGAGCAATATTTTTGCATCCACTTATACCATCCGATCTGACCGTTCTTTTCAGACTGCCAATTTAAGAATTCTTGTTTCCCACTAAAATTCTTCTAGTGTTAATGTGTCATTTGTGCCTTGGTTTTTCAGTTCCACAAATCTTAGCTAGGCTTATAGTAAGCATGCAATTGAGCTTTATCTAGAGTGTTGTTTATAGTTTTGCTGATAGTTTGGAACACTCTCCCATAAATACCTTATGGTATGGCAATCCCACAAAGTTTCAGAAGGTGCCCCAAGAGCCGCAACCTCTCCAGGGGAAATTGGATGAATTAAGGTTGATTTTAAGAATTCTTGGGTGGTTCTATTTTCCTCTGTGTTAGATTTGGTATGAGATGGGACTAGTATTTGCATTCCTAAAGTGCATGGCCTAAGTGGCTAATAGACCTCTCCACGCCTCATCAAACATCTCTTTGTTCAAGTCTTTCTCCTAGGTTTTTTTTTTTACTTGAGCTTTTATCTGCAATTAGTTTCAATAGCCCAGACGTAAACAATTACAATATTCATAATATCTAATCACTGAACATTTTCATCTCCAAAGAAATCTCACAGCTTTTCTTAATGTTCGGAAATTGGTGTTCTGAGTTTGTTTGTTACAAGACATAAATCAGCATTATGGCTTATTTTTGTTTGCCAAAAAGCGCTGCATGTTTTTCACAGGGTGATACCTTTCATATGCTGTCACACTGTTTCTTAAAAGTAGATGCTGGAGCGTGTATACATTTCAAATAATGTTAATCGGGGGGCGTGGCTTGGAGCTGCCACGAGTGGCATGTCTCCCTAGAAAATCCTGGCTGGCGCGGCGGCACCGAACGAAACGTCGCCGGCCCCAGCACCGTTAAGCCCTGACATGGGGGGATGTGATGTTGGAGTATCCGGTGCGGGCTTCGCTTGCAGAAGTTCCCACGAAGGTGCCATACATTTGAAAATGGGACAACTTAGTACTGCGAGCGGCACCAATAGGCAAAGAAAATGGCGGCGCCTTTGAGCAATCCGAACGCCAACTCCGAGGGGGAGGAGCAGGCGTAAGTGGATAGCCCTGGTCGCCTGACGTGGCTGTGCAGAGCAACTATCTTCAGGTCCCCGAGCTGATGGTCCCTCTGCACTGTGACTGTGGAGCTCGGTGCAAAGAACAGACCGCTTATATTCTTCAACTCATGTTGTGGGTGTTGGATGCCCCCCCCCCGGAACTTGCTCAGATTTATGGCGGACCACCCTGATGAAGAAACACTTGCCCCCAATCACCACACACTACATGGCGATGCATCGCCTGGGAGACCACTGACCCGCTCATCACCAGTAGCCCCCTGCCTTTTGGTGCGCCATCCTTCCGTGACTTTTATCCGCCTGGGGCCATACCTGGGGAGACGCGAGGCGTCGGAGGATCAACATTCGGCAGTCCTGCAAAACCGGACACTGAGGTGAGCGGATGGAAGAGGAGTGCGTTCCGCAGCACCGGTAACTTCAGAAGAGGTGAAGGCCCCCTCCGAGCAGAAGCGGGAGCACTCTCCCGGCTGAAAGCAATTCCCCATAATACACGCACATATAGTATCACCAACACAGTACAGCTCCTGAACGTCTGGGTGCCAAAAGCATAGCAGCCTTCTGAACGGGCGCCTGCCCAGCTGTCAGCCCCATTCTCCAAGCTAACTCCATGCCGCATACCGCAAAAGCGAGGTCCCCACCCGGGAAACACTGCATTATTGAGGAGACCCCATCACTCTGCAGGTGAGAGGCGCTGCATGGGATCCCTAGCAGCGGGAGGTCTCTGGGGACTCTGACCTGCAAACCCACCCAACCCTCTTCCTCAGGGGTGCGCTTCCCCTAGCACTGGGGGGGAAAAGACACGAGCATCGCCTGGCTGAAGCACCTCATCACCACTGAACCAAGTAGTGGAGCGCCAGCGGGGAATCGGAGACTAGGAAACCTGCATTTTCAATCAACTCTACGGAACCGGGATCTCTAGGCCCTCTGCGCTAAAGCAGAGAGTGTGGGCACAGATTCTTTGAAAGCGTGAAGAGCGGGCTGCCACCCACGGGTGCACAGCACTACGCACCCAGGAGAGATGGCGAAAAGTGGGAAGGCATCCAGACAAGCGGACATTGCAACATTAATGAGTGGGGCAGCGGCAGTGAAAGCGAAGAAGGGGGACCCGCCAGGAGAACTAATGCCTAGCTTTAGCCTTGGGCCCGAGAGTCTAGACCCAGCACAGTCTGTCACCAAGTCAGACCTTAAAGAGTTATTAACTACCCTAACGAGAGAGATTAAAAAAGGAACCGAGGAGGTTATGCAGAAAATCAACTCCCTCGACAAGCGGGTCATGGCGGTGGAAACCTGAGCTGCTGAAATTGAGAACGAGCTTTGCGACCAGAAATTCGAACGGGAGAAGGGGCAGGACAGAATAGCAGCACTCGAGACGATATGTGAATCGCTAGAGGCAAAAAAGGAGGACGCGGAAAACAGGTCGCTGCGAAACAACATCCGCCTCCGGGGGGTCCCGTCCTCAATCCCAGATGCAGGCCTGAAGAGCTACGTGTCAGATCTGTTTAGATTTATAATAACACTCCCCAACGACACTCCTTTGTAATTGGACCGAGTACACAGAACGGCCCTGAGGCAGGCATCTTCATCTCCGCCAGACGTTCTCGCTAGAGTGCACTTGTATCAGATTAAAGAAGAGATTATGCGTGAAGCCAAATCAATGCACCAAATCACCTTTCAGTGCTCCACGATCCTACTCTATCAAGATTCAGCAAACTCAACTCTCCAGAGCGGAAAGCTATTAAGGTGTTAACAGAATGGCTGCGTGAAAGAAAGATCCCGTACCGCTGGGGTTTCCCAACATCTGTGACATTCACCTGGGAGGGAACTGAGCAACAGATCCACTCCCTAAAGGAAGCAGATAAATGTGTGAGCATCGGCGGGGGAAGCAGAGTCAGAATCAGAGGGATTGGCCCGCAACACCCCAAAAAAGCAGACGGGGACATCTTGGTCTAGAGTCAGTCGTAGGGGCAGCGTCCGCGGGCCTCCCCGAAAGGCACCTAACCCAAACTGATCAACATTATCTCTGCTTGATTAATAAGGTTGGTGGACTCCTTCCGGAAATTCATGCCTCTCCATGAGCACCAACCCGGAATAGTTGCCAGGTGGGGAAGAAGGGTGCCAGCCGGAGGTAGGGGGAAGTAGAGAAATTCATGGGGGCACTTGTGAAATGGGACCTCGGGAGACCCTCGGCATAATCGACCGTATGACCTAATCTTGAGTTGCTATGATACACCACAGTTTACACGTTGGGCCCAGTTGGCCATTTGATAGGTGCGGGAGCACCACCAGTTTACCTCTTAAGTAGGATGGGTTTTTCCTACTAAGCTCTGGGGGGAGGAGGGGGAGAATTAGGAAGCACTAGAAGAGTGGACTCACTTTTTCCGCCATCTCAGATAACCACACAACACAGCACGTCATCAGTTGAGAACGCCTCAGAGTCATATAGCCAGCATGCCACCACACGCACGGTTCACACACAAACTAGAAACGGCAGGTCTATCACCAAACTTGCTATGGTTCCTCTTGGGGATGGCTGACAAAAATGAAATTGTAGTCCTTACCCAGGGCCTTAATTCTCCAAGGAAACGCAGATCAGTGGAGCACAGATTGGGGCGAAAGCCGAATCAGATTTAAAAGGTATTAGAAAACATTCTTTGCCTCATCCGGGGAGAAAAACGAGGAGTAGCGATCTTACTGAGTGATAGGGTCCCCCTAACAAAAATTACAGTTAGAAGAGACCCCGGGGGCAAATTCCTCTTACTGAAGGGACTATTCGTGGAGCAGCCCATCACCATTGTGGCAGTCTCCTGCACAAACACTGCCCAGAATAAGTTTATCACTGGCCTGATCCCAAGTATCTTAACATTTAAAGAAGGGCTCCTCCTCATAGGTGGAGATTTTAATCTGGTACCCAACCCCCAAATGGCCAAAACCCTACCCCCCACCAATTCAGACTTTACGCAAGTGCTCTCCCTAGCAAAGCGCCTAAGGGAAACAGAAACAGTGGAGGCATGGAGGTTGGCTAGCAGGGAAGCGAGGAACTACACCCACTACTCCGGCGCACATGGAGGATTCTCAAGAATAGACCTCTTATTAGTCTCCAGTGTCCTGAGCCCCTGCCTAGACAAAATAGAGATCCACACCGGTGTGATCTAGGACCATGCCCCAGTCTCTGCAATTCTTAGCATATCGGGCCAGAGGTATCCTCCTCAATGGCAATGGAAATTGTGTGACTCCATATTGCTGGATGACAGCAACAGAAGGGAAATTGGGGAAACGAAAACAAACTATTTCAGGGAAAACATGCCCGCCGATACATCTATAAATGTAACCTGGGACACCATGAAGGTAGTGGTTAGAGGTTCCCTCATCAGCGCAGGGGCGGAAGATAGGCGGGTTTCAAATATTGCTGCAGCCAAACTTGAGGAGGGGTGAAGTTCTGGGAGTTGAAATCCCAGAGCTCTAGGAAAATGGAAAGGGCCTTAAAGAAAGCAAAAATTGCACTTGAAATGCACTGGGCGGACCACACAGCCAAGTCGCTGGCCTTCACAAAACAATTTTACTATAGCAAAGGGAATGAAGCGAACCGGGCCCTCGCATATAAACTAATGAAAGTTCACAGTAGGAACAATATCCTGAGGCTTATAGGAGCTGATGGTAGATCCAGGTACACGGAGGCGGACAAAATGGAGGAGCGGGTGAACTACCATAGGGCAATAATGAAGGGACACCCCACATCACTTGCTGGCCTGCCCAGGTATCTCAGCCCCATTGTGATCCTGGAAATGCATTGGAGGGACAGGGCCTCCCTGTCCCTGTCCTTGCCCTGTAGTCCTTTTTCATTTGTGTTCTGTATTGTTTTCTGCACAGGAGTCCATGTGGGACTCCTGGCAGTGCAGCTCTTCCTTTTTTTGGTTTGGTGTACAGACCCATAGGATACCCTCCCTATGCCCCTAGTGTATGTTTTTGGGCACCTGTGTGTGGCCCACAGAGCAGGGTATGGGCTGGTGGCAGCTCCATGCTGAATTTGACAGGTGCTCTGAGTAGCCTGCATTTTGGGATACCCAGGCCCTGCCATTGGAATCAGTTGATTCCTGATAGGAAACAAGGTGGCCCCTGTGTCCTCTTGCTTTCTATTGCCTGTTACCTTGTTTCCCAAAGACCTGGGAAGACCTGACTATGTCCCTTCCCCCTGACTGGCTGTTAGGTGGAAGTTCCATATATGGTATTGTAGAGAAGACCAGGCCAGACTGGCTTGAGCCTTCCCAGTGACTGTATGTTTTGTGTACACCCTGTGTGTGGGACCTGGGTGAATGGAGTGTGTGACCAATATGCACTTCTTATTGTGGATGTCTGGTTTCTAGTATGAAACACAATGACTGAGACAAAACTGGTATGAATGCAGTGTGTAGTGTTGAATGGCTGGGTACTTGTCCCAATACACGTTCCTTGCTGTGAGTGTCTGAGAGGGAGGAGAATGGCCCGAATGCACTGTATGCCTGATTGGCTGACTGACTGCTGAATGCCCTTCTGAGTGATTGGTTGCCTGAGTGTGACCCAGCAGAATAAATGGGAGATCAACAGTATAACTGGGGGCCTCTCACTACTAGAATTCGTTCAGAAGCTGAAGTCGAAACTGATGCTTGATCTCGAAGCCCAGCCCGAAGAAGAAGGTTGACTGCTGTTACCTTGACTGCAATCTGAAAGCCGCCGTGACGTCGAGACTGATCCGAGAGAGGACCTGGTTAGTCGACCTCTTCCCGAGCTCCGAGGGACCATCGAGCACCGCTAACCTTCACAAAGCTCCCTGGAAGTCAGACCCCCGACAGGCTGCCGACCGGAGACGGGGACCACAGAGGAGAACGAAGAGAAGCACCGGACATTCCATCCACTGTTGTCGACCAGGGTTCGCAGGTTTGCTATAACTTCTGGAGGCCCGTCGAAGCCGTGTTGCGCAGAAGCGGGGACCGCTCGACGCCGTGCCATCGACGCCCGGAGCCGAAACGCTCCATTTGATTAAGACATTTTGATTCCCGGACGCGCTCGTCCGCACCGCCGACTGCCTTATCCCGCCGGAGAAGGCCAGGCCGCCGAGGAGCCGGTGGGATTCCCACCACCCAAAGACCGTAGAGACGCCGGACGACTTGACGCCCTTGCTGGCCCAAAGTTCTTCACAAACTCTTTGCGGTCCTGAACTATCGACATCGAGGTGCCCCGCACACCTCTTCCTTGCAGGACGTCTCCGACTCGTCGTCGATGAGCACTGCCAGGACCGAAGCTGCTGCCTTGACGCCGCTGAACTTCCATCGAGGATTCCTGATGCCGAGTTCACTTTCTTCGAGGCCCTTCGACGATCCGTGGCTCCTGCAGGTGTGGGGAGGGGGATCTCCACACAGAACTGTGTGTAGCAGTAGGGGCCAGTATTCTGGCAATTGTTCTAACCAACTGCTTTCCTCCTATGTCTATTGTTGGTTACCTTTATTCATTGATTTGTGTGACATTTGACCTGAGTACAGTTGATGCATTTTAATGAAATCTGATAATAATTGTGGTACCACTTAGAACTGTATATATTTGCCATTGTAGATTAACTGAGCACAAAGTGAGTTATTGTGATATTGTATATAACCTTGAACCTTAATTATATAAAGACTGTGTTTTAACTAATACAGTGTGCGGACATTCCTTTGTGGGTGCTTGGGGACTACACTGTACTTAAGAACCAGCCTGCATCACCTCCTGAGAAGCTAGGCCTTGATTGCTCGTCCATTGCTACCAACAATAGAGAATATTGGCTGGGGCCCTCTGTGTCTCTCCCCTACCATATAGAGAGCAGGAGTGCAGACCCCCCCTCCAGTCTTTACACCCATCCACCCTCAAAATAAAGTTCATCTGGCACTGTTAAAATCCCTGATTAAACTAGAAGAAATAATTGAAGCCATCAAATCCTTAAAGAGCACTGCACCGGGCCCAGATGGCTTTATGGCAAAATATTATAAAACCTACGCGAGCATATTGCCCCACACCTGACGGTCCTATTTAACTCTTTCCTATCCACAGACTCTGTCACAAAGTCTATGGCAGAGTCGCTCACAGTTCTAATCCACAAGCCAGGGAAAGACCCCGAGCAGGCCTCTTCCTATTGGCCAATAACCCTAATAAACAATGATGATAAAATATTTTCAAAGGTACTGGCGGGTAGGCTCAGAGCGACTCTCCCGGATGCGATTGATCAGGATCAGACGGGATTTATACCAGGACAGGGCACACATGACAATATAAGACGCACGATAAACCTCATTGAAAGTGCCCGTAGGAGGGGATAGGGGATGGCCGTAATATCTTTAGATGCACACAAGGCCTTTCACCGGGTGGACTCGGGCTATATTTAAAAAAGTGCTGGAGCATTTTGGGTTTGGTCCAAACTTTACGAAATGGGTTATGGCCAACTACCAGAGCCCCACCATGCGACTCTGGGTTAATGGCACCAGATCTGAAACAATAAATATAACTATGGGTACACGGCAGGGGTGCCCCCTTTCGCCCCTGGTCTTTGCCTTATCCATGGAGCCCTTGGCAGCCAGAATTCGGCAGAACCCTAGGATAAGGGGGCTTAAGGTGGGAGTCCATGAATTTAAAATCGCTTTATATGCGGACGTCGTCCTGGTGACTTTGGGGTGATTTCCGGGTTCAGGGTTAACCTAGATAAATCTGCAGCCCTAGCAATCAACCTTTCCAAGCAGCAAAAAGCAGACCTTGGCCCTTTGATGCCAATTCCCTGGCCTAAAAAAGCGATCGGGTATCTTGGGGTACAGATCACTGGAGATTCCTACTTTTGGATATTCTTAGGCAAACATGTTAGGGCTCTTCAACTTTTTTTTGCTCCTTTATTTCTTTGGATCACTGAATTCTTTTTGGTGGCTAGAAGGACTTACCCTGCGGATCCCCGTGCTATTGAATCCCTTTCTCCCTTCGCATGCTATGTGGTAATTGGGTCACCCCCAGGGCTCTGTCTCCCAGGCACCCTATTTTTGCCCTAGGCTGATTAAATACCCTTACTTTGGTTTTAAGGAGTATGTTGGTGGCAAGGACTCCACTCCCAGGCACCCCTTTTGTGCTTTAGGCTGATTATATCACCCTGCATTGGTTTTAAGGAGTAAGCTGGTGGTAGCTGTACTTTAGTCTTGGCTTCACCCGGAGTGCAAGCCATTATACCGCACTGGTAGCCCAGTGTACCTTTTTGGTTGCCATTTGGGCACCATTGTGCTTTTTCTTAAACATGATCTCGCCCATTTTGTATTTCAGGGATCCCTTTGTTCAGGGAAACCAGAAGGTGGTCCTAAAATGGCTTTTCTGACCATGTGTGCTCTTAGTGAGCCCTCATGGAACCCTACATATTGGTTTAAACTGATTTAGACCACTCTAGGTCCCTAAGCTCCCTCCCTCCAGGGCTTTACTTGGGCAGGGGCTCCAAAGCCCCAGCAGGCTCCAAACACTGCTAATTAACCATGGCTCTGCCAGGGCTCTGCCAGCTCCTGTGCAGTAAGTACCAGCATCGACTACTCGAGGTACGAAAGGACGAAGGCTATGAAAGAAATATGTGCAGGGAAGCTAGCACTCCCAATGATTGCTGGTATCCAAATGGTTTATATGACTCGTAGCTTGCAGTCATTTTCGCTGTTAGGGTAGTGTTATAAATGAAAGGCCAGTGTGCATTATGAGCTCAGAAGGGGTTGCAGATATGAATCACTGTCATGGATATATCATATCCTCCTTATATTTTCACCCTTATGCCCTTTCTGTTTCCCTCCTTCTTTCCCTTCCTCACCCCCTCCTTCCCTCTTACCCTCACAGATTAATTTGTTTTATTGGTTTGATTCATGTTTTGTAAATGGCTTATACTGTTATAAATGTCTATGTATCTTGTTTTTATAATGTAAAGCACTTTGGATTAAAGCGCTATATAAACACAATAAATACAAATACAAATACAAATCATATTTAAAATGTTGTGTTCATTCTTGTGTTCTCAAAAAGCTCTTTCATTTTATGCAAAGCAGCAAGTAGCTTTTGCCTCTTTCTCGTTGGTGATTTCAGACCCAGCTGAAGATGCATGTGGGTTCATAGTGGTCAACCCCTCCTTTAGGCCATGCTCAGCAGAATGTTGCCACACTTCCATTCCAGAGCGACCAGCCTTGATTTTGTACCCCACTTAAAGCACTGTCTCCCTCCAACTTCCGGTAGGGGTGGTTTAGGTTGAGTGGCAGTCCTACTGACAAATCTGACCCTTTTCTCCCAGCCCCCTCTAGTGATTGGTAGGCCGGCTTTTGGCCAGTCCCTTTGTGCAGGGTTACTTAGGCTCAACCTCCTCCCTGCCTCCATCTCTTGGCTGCTTTATTCTGAAAACTTGGAAGAATCACGCCACCGACCTGCTGATGGAGATTTCCCTCCTCTTCCTGCATTTTGTTTTTCTAAATCAAATGTTATTATCTTTTGTCAATAATGAGACAAACATTGAAGCAGTTTAAAACATGTAAGAGTACTGCATTTTGGAACCTCATTTACCTCCGAAACCTCACCCCTCGCCCGACCCTTCCTGCAACAGCACGCAACAATTGAAAATACTATCAGAAAGTCAACCATAAATGAGAGCTGTCATATTTTCTGATTCCCCCGGCCAGCAGGCTATTTCCCACATTTAGCAAAGAAGGGAAGCCAAATTTCTTCCACCCTAGTCTTCGACTCATTCAGGTCATGTGTTACATATTTCATGTCATTGATCGCCCTAACTTTCTGAACCAATGTCTTTATTTTTATTTATTTAGTATTTATTGCAGAGTTGATAAACGGAAGTGGCATACCATGGGCTTATCCTCTGACAAACTGGCCTGCCCTCTACTCCAAATGCAATATCGCTTCTCTAGCCAAGAAGCTGGCTCACATCCAAGCCTGCATCTCTGGAGCCACTAACAACACGGCCAAACATTTCAAAATGTGGAAGGAACACGCCAATCCACATACAGTTTCCACCTCTCTCCTTCCTTCCCAGCCTCTCTGCACTGCCTTGGCCGGCCACTTCACATGCAAAACTCAGCTCATCATGTTCTCACTCTCCTCCACCCCATCTCCTCTCCCTCGTCTGGTCCCCTGCCTCCTTTGGCCCCCCTTCCAACCCTCCTCACTTTCCACTCTCCTACCAATAACACCTAAATAGGTCTCTAGAGTGGTCTGCTCTATGAAGGCCTCCGAACAGGTGCCCCCTTGTCCTCCAAGACCATCAACGACAACATCTCCTCTCCCGCCCCAGCTCTTGCTGACTTCTATTACCACTCCTTCACCACTGGCTCTTTCCCCCTTTTCCTCAAGCACTCCCTTGTACACCCTCTCTTAAAAAAGCTGTCTGCTGACGCCTCCTGCCCGGTTAACTATCACCCTGTCTCTCCTACCCCCTTCATGGCTAAACTCCTAGAGAAGTTTGTCCTCCCCAACTGACCCTCCACACTGATCTTGTTGATTGCCGTCATGACCATCAATCTGGATTCAGGACATCTAAATGCACGCACACTTCTCTCCTGAACACCTGTGAAACCATACTCGCAAATCTCGACTCAAACTCTCCTGCTGTTCTCATTCTCTTCGATCTCTCCTCTGCCTTTGACACTGTCAACCAGTCTATCCTCAAAAAACGTCTATGTGACACCCTCAGCCTCACCTACCGGGCACTGGATTGGCTGACCTCATTCCTTACTAACCACCCTTCCCAGCTGCAACTGGGCCCTTTTCCTCCACCATCATTCTCTCTACCTGTGGCGTCCACCAGGGCTCTATCCGATCGTCATGGCTCTTTAATATCTATCTCGCCCCTCTTGCTCACCTGATCTCCTCCTTCTCTCCCCACTTCCAGTGTTATGCTGATGACACACAGCTTTCCTTCAAACTCCCCTCTACTTCCCCCTCTCCCTCCTCTCTCATACCTAACTGTCTGTCCGCCATTAAGGCATGGTGTGCAGCGAATGATCTCTGTCTCAATACCAGCAAGACAGAGATCCTCCACATTGGGGTACCTGTGCCTGCCTTTCCTCCTACCCCCTGACCCCTCTCTTTGGGCCCTCTACCCCCATCATCTTGTGAGGCCAAACATCTCTGTGCCATCTTTGACTCTGCTCTCTCCTTCCACCCTCACATCATGGAACTTACCAAGAAGTCCCACTTCCAGCTCCACCTCCTCAGAGGCATTCTTCATTTCTCACCTTCCCCCAGAAGCTCAATGTCTCCAGAGCTCTGCTCCTCTCCAGGCTGGGCTATTGGAACAGCCTCTTTCTCAATCTCCCTCTTTCCTCCCTTCACCCCCCTCCAGCTAATCCAGAATAGGGATGCAAGACTTATCGTTGGCCTCAACCCTAGGGACCATATCTCTTCAGCCCTACAATCTCTCCACTGGCTCCCTGTCGCTGCAAGGATCAAATTCAAGACCCTCTGCATCATCCACAAAGCCTTCTGGGGTCTCGAACCAAGCTATCTCCAATTTTCCCTCCCTAAATACTCCCCTGCTAGAGCCCTACCCTCCCCTAACTCTGTCAAATGCTTCTCCAAGCAGAGAGTGAGCGGCAGATCCCTCTGCTCGGTTGGTTTCTCCCTTTGGAACAGACTCCCTTCCCCCCTCAGACTTGAGCCGGACCTCCTTAAATTCTGGAAACTGCTAAAAAATCAGCTCTTCTCTACCTCTTTCCCTTCCCTGCTAATCCCCCCTCTGCCACTGTGACCGGTGGCCTGATCCTCAGGAATCTCACAGGATCCCAGGCCCTTACTCTCGGTCAATACCAGCACCCCCACCCCCCACACACTGCACTGCCCTCTGAGCCCCTGATTGGTGGCTCCACATCACACCTTTGAGAGTCGCCTGTATTAGCACTTAGCCTGAGGTCCCCCTCGTTGGCTCCCCTTAGCACTTCCCTCCCGGGCCCTCCTCCAGCACTTGTCCACTACTCTGCTCCTCCTTCCTTCCCCATCCCCTGCACTTCCCCTCAATGCACTTACACGTCCGAATACCACAATGCCTTGTAATACCACAACTGTATATTTACTGTTTTTGCCATTGTTATTAGTTGCCCTGTTCTCTTCCCGTTTAGCCTTGTGGCACTTTGAAAGACAATTCTGTTTTAAAAAGTGCCTTACAAATGCTCAATAAAATAAAAAATATATTTCTCTGATAATTTCCATCTGATTGAGACATGGGGAGCGCGATGGCTTGTTCTTTTAAAAATCTCAAACAGCAAGTTTACATATGCCCTGGGCACTTTAGTTGGAAAGTAGTATTCGTAAAAATAATATTAGTAAAAATAATTTATTAAGCACAACATTACACGACGAAAAGACAGTTTCAAGGCACTGACACATAAAAACATCCATATACAAAAGGAACAATAAGAACAAAACAGTTACACAAGATAAGAAATAGCATAAGCATGGTGAAACATAACATCAGGTTGCCTAAGTTTATAAGAACCCAAAGAAATGTTAACGATTTTTATAGTTGACATTAACATATATAATTATGGAACCGGACGAACAAAAATATATTGTTTTAATTTGTATTTAAAAGGAAGTAACAATTTTCAGGATCAAAACATGAATTATATCCCTTTGCAAGTGGCATCCATCAAAGACAGAATATGCTTAGCATATACTATAAAATACTGTGTTTGGAATTTGATTAATCTTAACGAGTTTGAAAATGAATTAGTTAACGTTTTGCTTTTGTACTGCAAAATGTATGTAGCATAGGAAAAAATATTGCTAGTGAAAAAAGTGTCACTAAACTCGATTCACTGACTGATGTTTTGTTTTGTAGCTATGTTTTGAACATATACTGCAATGGTGGCATTCCTCGCTAAATACGTATTGGCCATTTTCTTCCAAGATAAATGGCATAACATTATGACAAAGTGGTACAAGTTAAATATTCTAACAAGATGTGTGTAGTAAGATGGACAACTCTCTTCCAAACTATTTATTTAGCAAACTGTAACACTAATTCCATTCAAAACACAACATCCAGTCCTACAGATAAGGGGTGTATCAGCCATATTTACTCCCTAAAAATAGGCAAGACCTTGAGTCCCTGGTTTCACCCCCACAGAACCATCAATATGTTTGGACCAGTAGTGCACATAGTACCACAGGAAGAAACTACTATTATTACTGACTGATCGGAAGAAATACACATGTATCTTGTAATGTGTATGAATAACTAGGTGCAAAGGAATAATTATTACAAAAATATTTCCGTTGTTCAGTTGAAACATATTTGAAACATATTTTTACTCGCTTATAAAATACTCCTTTTGGGAATTGGACTTACATTTTTACTCCCTAAAAAATCATTACTCTCATTACTCATTACTTCCAACTTAAAAAAATAGGGATTAAAATACCCACACTTCAAAATCTTATCTGAAGCACTGTCAATATCACTCGATATTTCTGCCTGTTTATTATGTCACCTCACTGTTTGTTTATTTCACTATGTTGCTGTAATAAGAAATCATAGGGCCTCATTACAAGCATGGCGGTATGGGAACTACGGTACCGGTAAGCATGCCGGTATTGTAGTTCCCGGACCGCCATACTACAAGCTGTGCTCGCGGGCGCCTGGCACAGCACGTCGGATGCACCGGCACCACTCTGAATGCTGCTGGTGCATCCTACGTCCCATTCCCATTCAGCCCTATGGGGCCGAATAGGGATGGGGAGTCCCTCATTACCGGCACCCACAAATAGGCAATTACTGGGTCCGCCAAACTCGGCATGACCCGGTAATTGCCCCTTTGCGGGTGCCGGGAAAAAATGGATACCGGCGGGAGCCGTGCCTGTACTACAGGCACAGCTACCGCCAGCCTCGTAATGAGACCCATTAAGTCTAAAAACACACAACACAAATGTAAACAAATAGAAGTAAAGCGCCATTCCAAGGTTTCCCAAAATAAGGATTTCATATATTTCTTTTACACAACATTCTCCATCATCTCCACACTGATACTGTACCACTCCTTTATTTATAAAGGCCACACCTCTCTGAACGGTTCTTTGTTACTGGCGATTACTAGGCACGGCAAGACATCTCTTAGGTCCTGCCCCAAATATTGTTTCATAACTTCTTAAGCCCCGGCCATTGGTTTCCTATGTCACTTATAAGAGGGCACTACTATGTGTACTGTAGTCACTGAACGTAAGAAGTAGTGCACACTTCTCCCTCCATTCCCTGACCATGAGGTGTTCAGTTCTGTGCTCCTTCCATTTGCTGATGGTGAGTGTTTCTTCTCTCCACTCAATGACATGTTAGGGGCATGCTTCCTCCATTCACTGACTTTGAGAGGGAAGGGATCTGTGTTCCATCGATTCACTGACTTGGACCTAGGCTAAGTGCTCCTTCCATTCACTTACACTGAAGGAGCATGCTTTTTACATTTACTGATGATGCTAAGAACTCCTGGTTCACTAACAGTGAGGGGTGTGCTTCCTGCCTTCACCAATGCTGAGAAACCATGCTCTTTTGATCCACTGATGGTGAGTGTGTGTGTACCCTGCATCCACTGTCAGTGTAATAATGTGTATGCATGCCTCATGAACTGATGTTGTTGAAGGAACAAGTTACTTACCTGTAACTGTTGTTCTCCAGCATGGGTCTGGCATGGATTCACATGCTCATTAATTCCCTGTCGTCAGGCTGGGAATCCTCAGTAAAGAAAAATCAGTATCAGTTTCGTTTCTGATCTGTCTTTCGTAGTAGTAACCAAATTACTGATCTCTGCGTCATACTGACAACAGCCAATGACTGCCATCTCCCTAAGCCCCGCCTCTGGCAGCCATCTTCAGATTTGGTAGCACGTGAAGTGGCAGTATGACCAAATGAAGAGCCGCAGAGGGGTAGGCGGGAGGGTTCGCATGTGAATCCATGCCAGACCCATGCTGGAGAACAACAGTTACAGGTAAGTAACTTGTTCCTTCTCCCGCATGGGGTCTGGCATGGATTCACATGCTCATGAATAAAGGAATACATAGCAGTACACACATGCACAACCACGGGAGGTGGCAAAGGCTCAACATTAAGCATTACATCCAAAACTCAACGTTTAAGCAATCCTTACCTCCTCACCAGGCTCACCTTAGGCGAACAGGTTGCGCAGCACTGCTTGGCCGACCCTGGACTCCTCCTTGGAATCCCGATCGACGCAGTAGAATTTCGTGAAGGTGTGCGTCGACCTCCACGTAGCAGCCCTGCAGATGTCCAGCAAGGGCACACCAGATAGGAACGCCGTGGTAGCTGCGATCGCTCTGGTGGAATGGGCTCTCGGACGGCCAGGCAGCGGTCGGTTTGCCAACCGATGACAGTACATGATACAGCCGGAGAGCCATCTGGAAATGGAAGCCTTCGAGAGAGCCTTCCCCTGATTGACAGGTCCAAAGTTCACAAAAAGTTGTGACGTCTTCCGAAAACTCTTCGTGTGGTCCACGTAGAACTTCAGCGCTCTAACCACATCCAGTGAGTGCAAAGTCCTTTTGGTCGGCGACGAACGCGACGGGAAGAAAACAGGCAACACCAAGGGTTCGTTGAGGTGGAAGTCCGACGGCACCTTGGGCATGAAGGAGGGGTGCGTCCTGAGCACTATCCTCGTGTCGTGAAAAGTCAAGTACGGGAGCTTGCAGGGAAGGGCCTGGATCTCTCCCACCCGTCGTGCGGAGGTGATGGCCACAAGAAACGCTGTTTTCCACGACAAGAACTTCAACGGAGCTGAGTGCAGAGGCTCGAACGGAGGTCCCATGAGCTTGGTCAGCACCACGTTGAGCTCCCACGCCGGGGCCGGGGCCTTCACCGGCGGGAACGATCTGAACAGTCCCTTCATGAATTCTTTCACCAGACGATGAGACCACAAAGAGGTCCGTCCCGTGGTTCTGGTGTATCGGGAGATGGCAGCAAGATAAATCTTGATGGAAGCGTGCGCCAGTCCAGCCTTGGTCAGCGTCAGCAGGTACGGCAGTACTTGAGGAGCCGTAATCCGTAGAGGATTAATCTTCGAGAACCTCTTCCATTTGTGTCCGTAGCATTTAAGAGTTGAGGACGCCCTGGCCTTTGCAAGAACCTCTCTGCAGCCGGCCGGTATGTCGTAACCTCCAAACTCTAACGCTGCAGGAGCCAGGCCTGCAAGTTCAGTGAGTTCGGGTCGTGATGGAGGATGGCGCCTCCTTCCCTGGAGAGAAGATCCGCGTCCACTGGCAGCTTGATTGACGGGGACGCTGACAAGTCCAGAAGGTCCAGGAACCATATCTGCCTCGGCCACGCAGGTGCGACGAGGATCATCCTGCACCGTGACCTCTTGAGCTGGTTGATGAGCCGGATCAGCAGTGGCAATGGAGGGAACGCATATAGGAACAGGCCCTCCCAGGGGAACGAGAAAGCATCGCCCATGCTCCTCGGCTGGGGAAACCTGCTGGCGAACCTCTGGCACTTGGAGTTTGTCGCCGTCGCGAACAGATCGATCTGGGGTGTGCCCCACTGTCGGAAGAGGCGGTCCACTAGATCCTGTCATAGTTCCCACTCGTGGCACGAGCGCAGCTCTCTGCTGAGCGAGTCGGCGATGGTGTTTTTTATCCCTGCCAGATGAAATGGCACCAGAAACATCCCTTGGGCGACGGCCCAATGCCACAGATCCTGAGCCTCCTTGGACAGAGCTGGGGATCTGGTACCACCCTGCTTCCTGATGTAGAACATGGTGGTGGTGTTGTCGGTGAAGATCCTCACCACCTTGCCCTTGAGGGACGGAAGAAAGGACCTGAGGGCCCAAAACACTGCACTGAGTTCCAGGACGTTGATATGGAGGGACTTCTCCGTCGGCAGCCAAAGGCCCCTCGCGTGCAGATTTTCGGTGTGCGCTCCCCACCCTTCCAGGGAGGCATCCGTGGTCATTGTCTTCTGGTGGCCTGGGGTCTGGAAGTCCATGCCCGCCGTCAGATGCGTGCGGGTGCCCCACCACCGGATCGATCGTCGGAAGCTCTCGTCGAGTGTGATCCTGTCCTCGAAGCTGCCCGTCGTCTAGATACAGCGAGCGTCCAGGAACTCCTGTAACGGGCGCATCCGAAGTCTGCACAGGCGGATGAGATAAATGCAAGAAGACATAATTCCGAGGAGGGACTTGATGGACCTCACCCTGGCCGCGAACGCAACCAGCATACGCTGCACCTTGCCCAAGATGGCCCTCGTCCTTTCCTCCGATGGAGAGGCCAGAAGCGCCACTGTGTCGAGCTTCGCTCCCAGAAACAGTGCGTCTTGAGCGGGCACCAGGTGGGACTTGGCGTAGTTTATGGAGAATCCCAGGTCCGTGAGTAGTTGGACGGTCCTCGCCGTGTGCTCCGCGGCGAGCTCCTTTCTCTTTGCTTGGATGAGCCAGTCGTCCAGGTAGGGGTAGACGTGGATCCCCTCCAGGCGCAGCCGCGCCGCCACCGGTGCGAGGCACTTGGTGAACACCCTGGGTGCCGACCTCAATCCGAAGGGAAGGGCTCTGAACTGGTAGTGACGCCCTTGGACCACGAATCTGAGAAACTTTCGGTGTCCCTTTAGGATGGGGATATGGAAGTAGGCATCCTCCAAATCCAACGACGACAGGAAATCGCCCTCCTCCCGTTGACCCAGGACGTGCTGGAGGGTGACCATCCGGAACTTCTGTGCCTTGATGAATTTGTTCAGTCGTCGTAGGTCCAGGATGGGACGCCATCCTCCCGTCTTCTTCTTCACGAGGAAGTATCTTGAGTAAACTCCGGAGCCCCGAAGCCTCTTTGGGACGAGCTCGATGGCGCCTTTCTTGAGCATCGCCTTTACCTCCAAGAGAAGTTGAGGGACGTGATGTTCCTTCCTGGCCACGGGGGGGACGCGCGGGCACTTCTTTAGAAACTCGAGCGCGTGACCCTGGGCCAGGGCGTCCAGCACCCAACGGTCAGTGGAGATGGACTCCCACACGCTGACGAAGCTCGCCAGCCGGCCTCCCACAGGGGTGCTTCGGTGGGGGCCCGACCCCACGGCCGGTTCAGTCCTGCTTCGACGAGGCTTTGCCGCCTTGTCCTCCTTGGCGACGACGGCGGGGTCCGCCCGACTTGCCTCGTCCCCTGTAGGCTTCCTGTGACGACGAACGGGCCGCTTGACGATAGGTGGAAAATCCGCCGCCGGAACCTTTGGAGGCACCCTGCTTGCCTCCGCCGCTCCGAAAGGGCGGCTGTCGTTGCTGGAGAACACCAAGAGCCCGGGCCGTCTCCGTGTCCGTCTTGATGGCTTGTAGGGAATCGTCCACTGTTTTCCCAAACAGGTTGCTCCCGTCGAACGGCATGTCCAAGACTCTGGTCTGCACGTCCTGACCGAAGTCAGTTGCCTTGAGCCATCCACGCCGTCTAAGGCACACGCAGTTGCCCAACTGGCGAAATCCAGTGTCAGCGATGTCCGTCACTATCGTAATGGCGTGGTCCGATGCCACTTCTCCTTCCTGCAAGATCTCTAGGGCCTCCGCCCTCTTGTTGTCTGGTAAGAAGTCCAGCAGGGGGGCGATTTTGTACCACAACTACCTGTCGTAGCGGGCTATGATAGCCAAGGCGTTGGCAGCCTTAATCGTCGTCGCTGCCGATGAGATGACTCTGCGTCCCATCGTGTCCAATTTCTTTCCCTCGCCGTCCGGCGGGGAGGTTGACGTAGAGGCCGAGGCCCCCCCCCCCGCTTTCTTCCTGGCCGCCGCGGAGACGACCGAGTCTGGGGTCGGCTGTGCCCGAAGGCACAAGGGGGCCGCGTCCGGGACCCGGTACTTCTTCTCGTACCGATCCCTTCTCACAGGCGTTGTGGATGGGTTCGTAAAAGGAGGGCGAGACCCTCATCCCAGATATCGTCCAGTAGAGGTACAGCGAGGACCGTCTTCCTCTTGGTCTTGCGCCGTTGATAAAGGAAACCTTCCTTCTTCTTCTCTTCCGGGCAGAGCTGGAAAAGCTCGGAAGCCCTGGCGATCATGGCATGAAACGATCCAATCTCGTCGGGCGGGGAAGCCCGGGGAGGAGGTGACGACGGGAGATCCTCGTCGTAAACCTCGTCGTCTGTGCCCGTCGCGGCCGTGTCAGTCCCCGTATCATCCCCACGGGTCGTGGACGGGGAGGAGGGCTGAGCAGGGCGCGATGGTTGAAAAGGAGGTGGAGGATGAATCCTTCTTCTCTTAGGAGGAGGGCTCCCAGAAGGGCCTGGCTCCGGGTCCCCCGTCGGGAGAGGTTCCTCTGTTGGTGGTAATGGCAATCTCGTCCTTATCTCCGAGCATAAGGACTGTATAGCCAACAAAATGGCTGCGAGTTGTCTTGTGGCACTGGTTCAGGGGAGTCCGACGGGCGGGCAGGAGCCCCGTCGGCGCCCTCGACGTTCTCGTCATCTCCTACGTCGGGGTCCCTCCTGACGGGCTGGTCTTCTTCCACGCCAACGCCGTGGCTTAAGACTTCGATCAGCTCCTTCTCAGAGGTTGAGGCCGAATCCACGACGACCTCCTGCCCCCCCTTTTTCTTCTCCGTCGGAGGTTTCACGGGGGTCCTGTTGATGGGCATGAAAGAGGACTCCCTCGCGGTGGCAGGGAGACTCTGGGCCCCGAGGTCGCCACCACTGGTGTAGCCTCCACAGGCTGAGCCAGGGCCGCCGCAACTGTCTCGATAGAGGCCTTGGCCGGGTGGATTAAGGCTTTCACCACCTTAGGTGCGTTCACTGCCTTCTCCTTGGGGGGAGGGTCACCGCCTCGCTCCCCCTCCGATGGGGCCTTCGAGCTCATCCGGTGTCTCTCCAGGAGCTTTGCTGGGTGCTCGGCCTTCCTCTTACCCGAGCCAGAGCGTTGGCCGGGGAGGATGCGCCCTGCCTGGCGCCCGTAGAGCCCGACCATTCGGCGCTACCGGTGCCAGCGGACTCGCAGTGCTTGGCCTTCTGTTGGACCCCCGTTGCCGGAGCGCCCTCAAAGGTCTTAGAAGACCGCTCGGACTTCTTCTTCTTCTTCTCGCCTGACGGGCTCTTCCCTTCCAGCCAGTTGGCGAGACGCAGATGGGGGTCCTTCATGGTCCGCTCCGACATATTGCCGCAAAACGCACAGTCCTTCTCCACGTGCGTCTTGTCCTCATGCAGGCAGTAGAGGCAAAGGGAGTGTTCGTCCTCCTTAAAGACATTCTGAAGCTGGCATCCAGGGCAGACCCTGAACAGCTTTCCGGGCGTCGAGCTTCCCTTCTCCTGGGCCATGATCGAGATGGGCCTGAGAAACTTCTGGAGTCCTCCAAAAGCGTGGCTCGACGAAATCTCCACCCTTGAGGGGCGTAGAAGAATCCGACACGGGTCCCCGTTGATCGGATAAAGAAACGGTGAGCTTGAGGCTCTTTTGACCGAAAAAGAGAACATTTTCCTAAGAAAAAGCACGAAAAAAGCACTAAAGCTCGAGAGCAATAGCACGAGGATCCCAACACTTGAACGTGTGGTAAAAATCTGAAGATGGCTGCCAGAGGCGGGGCTTAGGGAGATGGCAGTCATTGGCTGTGGTCAGTATGACGCAGAGATCAGTGATTGGTTACTACTACGAAAGACAGATCAGAAACAAAACTGATACTGATTTTTCTTTACCGAGGATTCCCAGCCTGACGACGGGGAATTCATGAGCATGTGAATCCATTCCAGACCCCATGCTGGAGAAGTGTGATTTCTCCATTTACTGACAGCAAGAGTGTGCTTTCTCTATTCAGAGATAGTGAGAGCCCTGATTCTGTCCAGTACTTTCTAATCTAGTTGCATGACTTGTAACATTCACATTCTTATTTGCAGTGGGTTGCTAGTAAGTGGAGTCTCATTGTCAGTTGGTGGGTCAGTGTGGACAGTCAGCTATCACTACTTGTCCTGTGGTCTGGCAAGCAGTGGTCAGACCACACGACAAGCAGTGAAAGCTGACTATCCACACAGACCCACAAACTTGCAACGAGACTTCACTTACTATCCTTGATAAAGAACCCTGAGAGGACGAAACACGGGTTGGCTGACCACTTAATGCACGTAAATAAAATACACGCAACCCTCTGCAAAAAAGAATGTGAAGTCATTCCTTTAAGCGCAAGGTATCTGGCCCAACTACGCTCAGGTCCAAGCACGAGGTGTGGGCAACTCCTCCCCTTCCCGTGACCTTGTTGCAAGTAAACTCAAACCTAACCAGAAATATCCCAGTGCTGTGCAAAGTTGAGTCTAAGCCTAGTGCCCAAGCATCTCTACTTATGGCTTGTAACATTGTTTGGTGCTCTTGTTCCTGTTTTCTTTTCTGTGTGAACTTCATTGTGGAAAGGAGTGTTGGGAGGGGGCGAGCTGCACCTTGGAATAATTACATTATGTAAATGAGCGAGTGAAGCATAACAGCTTTGCTGGAGTGGACACTTAGTCTGGTAAATAGGCTCACCCTTCTGTAGCTTTGGTTTCCTATTGCTATTGTAGCTGGATCATACACTCTATTGGTCTGTGCCCTACACTGTGTGGAGGTGGGTTCTCCTCCCTGATGTTTGCTTTTCCATGTGCACTTCTCTTGGTTTCCTGATTCATCGCTCTGATGATCTGGACTCTCCCTTCTGAAGCTTGAGCTCATCTTTCTTGGGCAGAAACATCTTCCCACCCCTTTTGTATTTGGCTTCCCTTTGCTTCACAGTCTAGGATGCAAACACACCTCTCACTTACCTGGTAGAAGGCCTGGAGGTGCTGGCGCAGGAGAAAGAGTTGGTGCTTGCCCCGGTTCCTTGAGTTCATCTGGACTACCCTTGGGTTGAAGTCACTGTCAGAGGAAAAATGAGGATGAGTAATAGTATCTCCAATGGGGAAATTGGGAATACATGTACCAGGGAGGGAAGAAAAGGAGTGGGTGACCCGCTTCATGCTAAGCTACATAAGGCCCTGGGTGTGGGTAAGGGGGAGGAGCAACATTGTGAGCTCCTCCTTCTCTTAGTGTTCTTTGGCAGGTTTAATTCCTACTCATGTGCATATCTTGGCCCCTTCCATCCTTCAAAAATGGGGTACTGGCACGCAAATAATAACTGGTTTCTACAAGTATAAGCGGCAAAATAGATTCACTGAGTATCAACCACTCTAATCCATCTCCATGATCTCCTTCAGCAGTACTGTGGACCTCTGGAGAGGACAATGTGTTCCCCTCTCTCTGAAAGTTACGCTAGGCTAACTTTTAGTTCTTGAAAGTTGAAAGTTGCACATATTTCCCAGTGGAAACACATGACAGTTGCCTCCTCCCTAATCAGCCCAAGTAATTTCAGGTGCTACGATGTACCCACCTAAATGTAAGCCTGATTCAATTAGTGCATGAGCATTGCTTGGCTTGTATACAAGCCTGTAAAAGGGCCTGTTTTACAAATAAATGTGGCTGTGGAAAATGTTGCATCTTTGCAGTGAATGTAGCAGTAAGGAATATGTAGTCTAAATCCCTCCCTAGTCTAAATATTTGTTTAAAAGAAAACAGGCAGTCGCAAAAACCAACAGTTTTGGCACTTGCAGTTGTTCACTACATTTTACATTAACAGGCAAGAATTTGAGTAAGAGAATGAGGCCAGTTCAAAGGACATGCAAGCAGGAGGGCTTGCCATCACGTGACTATTACTACATGAGCTGTTAGCCTCTACTGCCTGATTAAATACTTAATTTAACACTGGGAGCTGAGGCAAGAAGCCTTCCCACAAAGCCTGCAGCTTACACAGCCGGCTACAGAGGCCCATAACATTTTTTGATCTCTCTACCATGTACACAGAGCAATGTAATCCTTAACAATCTGTTTACTGCGGGGACAAAAAAGAGAACCTCCCTATTCTGAAACAAAATAGAGACATGCATGATATATGACACCATTAGTGGGAGGGCATGTACAGCTTGATACCTATAGTTTGCAGTTATATAAGAATATTGTGCTGCATCAAGAATGAGCACCAATTTACCAGCAATACTCATGCAAAGGCGGCATCAACGTACATGTAAACATGATAGATGTAACTGATGTAAGGTAGATAAGAAAGCTTGAAGTCCATATGCCTATTTCTGAGTGAGAAAGATCTGAGCTGCATTTACCTTACTGTTTACCCCGGGGACAACTGAAGCAGCTGCTCTATTCAGTGCTTGGCTGCAAGTTTCACTTGAAATAGTAGAGCTTAAGTGGCATGCCTTGAACAATCCAAACAAGAGTTGCACATTTGTAGAAATACATCACATGCGATTCAAAATGCAGGCTTAGGGGGTGGTTGATTCTGCATAAATTATAAAACAGCACAATTCGTGTAGATTTAATCTAATTGTATGCTTTCGCAGTCTATCCTTGAACTGCTTCAACTTTTCATGACTGGGGCTGAATCAGCCCGACAGCCACTTGGAATTCTAAGAACTTGACAGTAGTTTCATCAGGTCTTTGCTGTCAATCCAGCTTTTCCCAGGGTCTTACAAATCAAATTGAGATGCCCCATATGTTCTTCCCAAGATCACCTGTATATCACAGAGTCATTGATATATGCGTTAACAAACTACGATGAGGATTTAGGCTTGCGCCCATGACTCTTTGAAAAGTAACCAAAGCCTTGTGAAGTTGCAAGGAGACACTGTGAAATGAAACAACCCTTTTGGGGGAAAAATTGTTTTTCTTTGTCTTTTGGATTCAGCAGAATCTGCCAATATCCTTTAATTAAATCAGGAATTGATATAATAGGAGAAGGCATGGTTTTTTTCAATTAATTCATCCACTCGAGGCCCAGAGTAGGCATTGAATTGGTAAAGTTATATTCCTTTTCTGAAATCAATGCAAACGTTTCAACTTCCATCTGCTTTTTCGTCTAGTGAGATAGGAGAGCATTGCTGACTATTGGGATCTTTCATTGACTTTCAGTTTTAGCATTTTTTCAATCTCTTCTCATATGGTTTATCGTAGCTCACAGGGTCTGAAATGGGTGGACTTCCTCCGGGGACGTATGGATGTAGTGAAAAAACATCTGGACCTGTGGGGACAGGTCCGAAAAAACATCAGAGAAGTGATGTAGGGAAACATGTAAATCCCTCTTCTGAGCTGGATATACATTTGCGGGTATTGAGGTGACTGTGGAGTCTGCAGACATGGGTTTTTCTCGTCCATATGTGCGGGGCAATACGATTAGGATTGCTGTTCTGTCTCCATGATTTTGACCAATTGATATGGTAGACTTGTTCCTATATACAATGGTCCGGCTGTTGAACTTTGAATGTTAAATCTGTATTTGTGGTTGGGAGTTGCACCATCAATTGACTGCCCACGTGGAACCTTACAGGTCTAGTATTTTGCTCAAACATACTTTATAGTTTTAAATGCTGGTGAACCAACACCTGGAGCAAAACGGTTGCATGCTGGGGCTCTGTTTGGGAGGTACTTGAGAGTACCCAGAACACCACATAGCTAGGACACATTGCGTGCTGGTTATGGGAATCTGGACACTTCAAGCATTTGAGAAAGCCAACCTAAGCAATTCGTTTGAATGCTGCCTACAAGAGTCAGAACTTTTCAAGCACTACGCAGAAGAATCATCAGAGCATTTTTTGCATGTAAGTGAAGGAGTCTGAAGTCTCAAGTATCTGAGAAAGAGACACTTAAGGGGTTCACTGTATGTTGCCAGCAGGAGTCAGAACCTCTCAAGGGTAAGTTTAAGCATATGTGAAAGAGGCATTGAAAAGCTTTTCTTGTATGCTTGCTGCTGGAGTCAGAGCTCCCATTGTAAAATACACTTGTGTAGTTGTAAAATGTAAGGCACTATTAGCTTTGCAACACCTATATTCACTCTAACCGGGCATCTGCAAGAAAATGCAATGGCTTCATTTTGTGCAAGTGTGTGCACTTTACCAATGGCCATTGTTTTAAAATGGTGGGTAATGGAACTGTCCCTTCCACGGGACACCAGGACTCCATTGCCTTTATGGACTGCCACCCCATTGGTTGCCCAGAATAATGGTTTGGTTCCTGCAGCAATATCAAAATAAATTTGGCAAAGCTGGAAGAGAAGATGCTAAAGGGAAGTTCACACTCGGCATCTTGTCGACGTTGCGCCCCTGGAATCTGTCGAATGCTGTGGGATACCGGATCTGGTCTGACTAGTTGCTGATGTCAAACGAGAAGCAGACCGGAAACTCCCCTGAAGTGAGACAGGGTGCTTTCATGCCCACTCCCCATGTCATGGCCAACTTCCCTGGATTAGTGTGACCAGGGAAGCCAAGATGTTCAGGATGTCAGTAAGGCAGGATAATCTGAAGAGAGGTAATAATACAAGCAGGATCGCAGGATCAGACGATCCTGGGTAGGCAAGGGAACACAGAAGGTACACAGGAGGGGTGGAACCCAGAACAAGACCAGGAAGGAAAAACTAGTAAATGAGGCCAGGGACAGGGCTGGAAACAGCAGGAGGGAGAAGACTCAAAGGTAACCGCACCTGTAAAGCAGGGCATGGAGAATGAAGTCATGGGGCAGAAAAGGAAGACCCAGACCAGAGGGAGAAGGTCATGGTGGGGGTAAGGACAGGAGATCAAGGAACAGGCCCGGACATGGACTGATTGGTCAGGAGGACCTAACCACAAGCGGAGCATTAAGACGCACCGGTTTGTGTCCCCAGGCTGCTTTTATGGAGCCTATGGCGTGGGAGCGAGGCTGGGGACACGGGCAGGGTTGACATGGCAACTCGGGACGCCCACGACAGTGTGCATGCACGAAGGCCGGGAGGCGGTCCCATGCACATGTGAACCGTAGAGATGATGGCGGCATCCAGAGCAACCCGAGCACCCGAAGGCCCCGCCTCCAGCACCACCTCGGACAGAGGTGCCAGGATGGAGGGCGAACCCCAGGTGAAGACAGGGGCGCGGGACTATGGGGAGTGCAACACGTGCCACCATACCCGCTCCGTGGGAGGCCAGGTGCACCGAGCGTATCCGAATGGCGAAGAAAGAAATCCCAGACCAAGGGGGAGAAGCAGGTTCCGAAGAACTGTCACACACTGAGTAGCCCTTCCAATCAACCAGGAAGTACAAGCAAACCCTTCTGATGTGAGTCACAAATATCCTGCATCTCAAACTCAGGGGCGCCAAGGTGCTGGAGCACCGCAGGTGGGTTTGACAGGTATAACGCCTGTATGGATCAGGTATGTATGGCTTAAGCAGGGAAACCTGGAAAATATGGTGTATTTTCCAAGCAAAGGGCAATCGTAAGGAAAATCACAGTGCACAAGCCCTTGCATATGGTAAAGGCACCCAAATAGCATGAAATTAATTTGATGGGTAGGTAGGTTATGTAAGGGAAAATTCTTGGATGACAACCACGCCCTGTCAGCCATCCTCAGGTCCGGTTCAGAAGTCCACCTTTGGTCTGCCCATCATTTGGTCTGCTCCCGAGCATCCTGTAATGCCTCCCCGGCCCTCTGGTGCTGCTCCTATGTCTGATGGATCAAGGCATTAGCTGATGGGATGGAGCGGGCGGTGACTGCCTGAAAAGGTATCAACTTCGGATGTATATCATAGGTACACAAGAACGGACTGCATCGTATAGCTGAGTGTCGAAAGTTGTTGTATGCTACTTCAGACATATCCAGATGTTCTGCCCAATTGTCTTGAGTGGCATTAGAGAAATAATGTAGGCACTGTACCATGGTTTGGTTGGTCCCTTCTTTCTGCCCGTTACTCTGGGGATGGTATCATGATATAATAAATGCGTGTTAAGAACAAAGTTTGGTAACTGAAGGGCAACCCCAAGGACTCACCGATAGTCTTCTTCCTCTCCTCTATTTATCTCTGTCTCGAATTTCTTCCAACAGGGGGATGAGCAAGAACGCCTCCCTAAACCCTTTCCCCTACCTCTAGAAGACTAGAGGAGAAGAAAGGTCTCAGGTAAACCCTCCGGGGAAGAAAACCCTGTGTCCGCGGCTGCAGGATCGATGTCGTCAGTGCAGCGAATGTTCAGGTGAAGACTGGTGGAAAGCGGTCTTGACGGAAGAAGAAGAGAGTTTGGTAAGTTAAGTGAGGGTAAGTAAATGATAGGAAAATTAAGGTAAGTATATATCAAGTTACCCTTAAGAAGGATTAGGAGAGGTATCACGCTGGAAGGGATGACTTCTGGTAATCACCTATTTGAGTGCGGAAGTTTGTTAGCACAGAACAGAGTATAGAGTAAACAGGAAGTGTAAAATGACGGGGTCTTTACCTGGCAAGTTTTGAAAGAAGCGCATGGAAGTACATACAGCAATAGTATGTGTTGATTGAGCGGGTCTGTAGACCGAACTCGGAATCCCTAAATTTTGAATAACGGAAGAAAATGTGTAAACTTAGATTCGCTGTTTGGATCTTAGAGTTCCTGTGACAACTATCCTTCGTACCGGAATTTGGGACCTGAGACTCCCTAGCAGTCTGCTTGCCGGTTTCCGCGACGGAGCCGATGAACAGGTGTGTGAGAGAGAGGGCTTGAGTCTCTGTGGTAGGAAAGGAGTCGAGTGGAAAGGCAGAGTCTGAAAGCAGGAAATAACGAAGGACAGAATTAGGCGCAATGAATCCAAGTTTTGAATGCAGGAAAGGCTTATTAGAAAGGTGTTTCTAGATGCGAACTTACGTAGCGTTGTCTGTGAAGAGTAGCAACGCATCCGTGCATTGCCAACAGGGACAGATAAACCGAATCCCGAGTAGGAGGGCGGAGCTTCCCTGGTGCTGGGCTGTGCATCGTCTAGACCCACGCCTTCCATTGCGGCGGCCATCTTGGAAGTAAAAATGGCTGAAATCCGCCGTCTATGGGACCAACGATGCCACTAAGACCAACGTCTCAGGAGAGGTGTGACAGTATGCCCACTCCAATGTGCAGGGGCCCCCGGCTTATCAGGATGTGTCCAAAGAAATCGGCTAACAAGCGCCGGAGCATGAACTGCTGAGGCAGGTTCCCAGGAGCGATCAGCTGGAGAGTAACCCCTCCAATCAATCAGGAACAAAGACGAACCCGAAAAAGGCGAGATTCACAGATGCCAGCCACTTCATATTCAGGACCCATAGGAGTGGCAAGAGGAGGAGGGAGAGCATTCCTTGATCTAGAAAACCGATCAATCACATCCTTCTTTAGCTGAGACATATGAAATACTGGAT
The DNA here is from genome assembly GCF_040938575.1 of Ambystoma mexicanum. NCBI lineage: Eukaryota > Metazoa > Chordata > Amphibia > Caudata > Ambystomatidae > Ambystoma > Ambystoma mexicanum. Next base: position 1,117,966,531 of record NC_090923.1, on the reverse strand, counting down.
GAATTCTGGACAAAGAAGGGGGAAGCTTGAGTCTGAAGGCAGATGAACCCAGTTGCTGCAGTATAGGAAAAGGACCGAAATACTTAGGAGACAACTTGGAAGGGACCAAATGACGGGGTAAAAATCGGGAAGCCAACCACACTAAATCACCTGGCACCAATTGTGGTGCTGGAGTGCGGTGTCTGTCCGCAAAGCGTTTGACATGTCTCTGAGCATTCAGAAGAGATGTCTTAGCTGTACGATGTCCCGCCTGGATAGTCCTGAGCAGGTTGTCCACATCTGGAAACCGGGACGATGAAGCATGACCAGTAGGAAAACAGGTAGGGTGATAACCGTAGGAGCAAAAGAAAGGGCTGGAACCCAGAGCGGAGTGACGAGAGTTATTGTAGGCAAATTCTGCCAAGGGTAGTAAAGAGCACCAATTGTCCTGTGAATCTGAGATGTAACAGCGCAGGTAACCCTCCAAAGTCTGATTTAACTGTTCCGTCTGGCCGTTTGTTTGTGGATGGAAACCAGAACTTAACGCTCGGGAGATGTTCAAGCTCTTGCAAACTTGCTGCCAATATTGCGACGTATATTGAGGCCCACGATCTGAGACGATTGTTTCAGGAAGGCCATGAAGCGTGAATATCCGTGAAAGGAAGATCTTGGCCATTTGGGCCGCTGTGGGAATTCGAGGAAGAGGAACAAAATGAGCCATTTTCATAAAATAGTCTACTGTCACCATGATCACAGTGCAACCGTCAGAGATAGGCAGTTCAAATACAAAATCTGTTGATATCATTTGCCAATGACCATCTGGGACAGGCATTACTGAAAGAAGACCCGATGGGGCTGAACGAGGGGACTTGGATTGTAAACATATGGCACAGGCGGAAACATAATCTTGTATGTCATGAGCCATCTCTGGCCACCAGAAATGACGTTGGACCAACTCCTTGGTATTTGCCACGCCTCTATGTCCAGCCATCCTGGAGTCGTGGCAGAGTTGTAGAACCAATCTTCTCAATTCCTCGAGGGAATAAACAGTTGTTTATCCCTGTATGCACACCCTTGGGAGAGAGTACGTTTCCAAGTGGCCACAAATTGGGGATTGAGCTGGAGGAGTTGAGAGGTCGAATTAGCCACCAACTGAAGAAATGTTGTAACCACCTGTAAAAATCTTGCTCGTGGAAATAGGGCTTCCGACCGGAAAGGGGTTGTAGAGTTATAATCCTTTCTGGACAGTGCGTCTGCCTTAAGATGAACTCTTCCTGGAATGAAGGTGAAGACTATCTCATAGGGGGAAAAGAAATTAGCCCAACGTGCCTGTCGGCTATTCCGGGTCTGCGAGTATTGTAAGACTCGCAGATTGCTGTGATCTGTTCGAACTTCAATAGCATGTCTAGCCCCCAGTAGTAGGTGTCTCCAGTCCTCAAATGCTCTCTTGATCGCCAGAAGTTCCTTTTCAAGAACTGAATAGTTTATCTCTGAAGGTGAGAGCGTTTTAGATAGATAGGCCACGGGACATTCTACCCCTTGTCCATTTTCTTGAAGCAGAACGGCTCCTAAAGCATGATGTGATGCATCCGATTCTACAATGAACCTTCTGGATTGGTCAGGAGTAATCAGTATGGGTCCAGTAAGGAAGTGTCTCTTGAGTTTCTCAAAGGCTTTGTGGGCCTCTTCTGACCAATGGAATCTGACATGTTTCTTAAGAAGTGCAGTCATAGGAAGAATCTCCTCTGAATAATGGGGGATGAAGCGTCTATAAAACTTCGCAAATCCCAAGAATCTCTGCAGATCCTTGATGCACAATGGAATAGGCCATTCAGTGATAGCTGAGACCTTTCTTGGGTCCATAGCGATGCCTTAGGCTGATAATATGTACCCCAAATAAGCCACTCTGCTCTTGTGGAATTCACACTTTCCCAATTTGCAAAAAAGATGATTCTCGGACAATCTCTGCAGGACTTCTTTTACGTGATGCACGTGTTCAGTGGATGAAGTAGAGAAAACCAAAATGTCATCTAAATAGACAATGACTGTGTGAAGAAGAATATCGGAAAATATATGGTCCATAAAACGCTGGAAAACAGCCGGGGCATTAGATAGGCCGAATGGCATTACTCTATATTCGTAATGCCCCAAAGGAGTACGAAAAGCCATTTTCCACTCATCGCCAGCGCGTATGCGGATGAGATGGTACGCACCGCGGAGGTCCAGTTTAGTAAAGATTGTAGCTCCCTTAACGGCCTCAAGAATATCCGGTATTAAAGGCATCGGATATTGATCAGGGGTCGTGATCTTATTCAACCCCCGATAATCGATACACGGTCGGAGTTCCGTTGAATCCTTCTTGGGGATGAAGAATAATGAAGCCCCTGCTGGAGAGGTGGATTCCTGAATGAGCCCATTGCGTAAGTTCTTCTGGAGGTATTCTTTAAGGACTACTCGTTCCCGTGTGGACAGTGTATACATGCAACCAAAGGGAATCGGTGCATCTGGAACGAGTTCCAAGGCACAATCATCTCTACGGTGTGGGGGTAATTCAACATATTCTGAATCGGAAAATACCGCCTGGAACTTCCGGTAGTCGGGGGGATTTCTTGGATATTATTTAGCACAGAGGTTGTGCAACTGCTTTCTTGGACTGAGATTGTAGGACGGAAACCAAGTGCTCTATCAGAAAGACAATGAGTCAGACAATGTTCCGACCCTAGAAAGATTGTGCCGGCTTTCCAATTAATATAAGGATTATGGGCTCGGAGCCAGGGTAATCCTAAAATCAAGGGATAATGTGCAGTACGGATAACATCGAATACGATGGTTTCTTGATGGGATGAGATCTTCATCTGGATTGGTCTTGTCTGTTCCTTGATGGGACCCGAAACTAGCGGACTACCGTCTACTGATTCTACCGGAATTGCCAAGGATTTGGCTGAACACGGTATTTTATGAGTTGTCTTCCAGTGGGTATCGATAAAATTCCCTGCGGCCCCGCAATCAATCAAGGCAGGAACCAATATGGAGTCTGAAGCACCCCACTCAATCTAGACCTGTAGGACAATCATAGGGAGATCGGGTATATCTGTTACTTGAGAAGGCAAGGATGCTGTTGAGGAACCTGTTACTGACTCCCTAGCCGTGGTTCCCCGAGCGGTTGGGAAGGAGCGTTTCCCTGTCTCTTAACAGGGGTGATAGGGCAATCTTGGACTGCGTGATCCTTGGTTCCGCAATACATACACAGCCCTTTGACTCGACGTCTGTTACGTTCTTCCGAGGCGAGTCTGCCTCTTGTAATTCCTATCTGCATAGGTTCATCGGTCTGGGCTCTCACTGAACTGGGAGGATACGTCGTTGATTGTCTCATGGGACGATTTTGGCGTTGTTCTCTGAGTCTTTCTTGCAACAGATAGTCCATCTGCATAACCATCGTTATCAATTCTGCTACATTTGGAGGTCTAGGGACTCTGGACGCCTCATCCTTTAGCTCCTCGTTTAATCCTCTGCGGATTAACGTGATCAGCGCATCATCCGCCCAAGATGTTCCGGCCGCTAGCTGTTTAAAAGTGGTGATGTATGACAGTAAATCCTGTGATCCTTGTCTAAAGTCCAACAACTGCTCCTGGGCTGAAACTGTGATTTCCTCTCGGCTAAACATTGTTCGAAGGCTATTCAAAAAAGCGGGATAGGAATCCAGCAGAGCATTGTTTGTGGTAACTAGTGGCGTAGCCCACGCCAAGGCAGGACCTGTTAAATGAGCTATCATGTGTCCTACCTTGTCACGATCATTGTGAAAAAATGCTGTCTTAAATGAAAATTGGACTGTGCAGGCCTCAATAAAAGCCTTGAGTTTATGAGGATTTCCATCATATAAACCCCCCGGAATCGGGCCTGGTGGTAATTCGGAACAGCTAGGAACTCTCCCCACCTGTTGTTGGAGAAATGCGTTCTCCTGCTTTAATGCCTGTACTTCAGCAGTTAAAGATTGCACTGCTGTCACTAACTGTTGTTGCTGGGCCGGGCCATTAGTTCCCGTGAAGATAACTACTGTGAAGCTTGAGGTAACCGTTCAGTCTCTGGGAAATCCCAGATTTATATAAATGGGCGTTGCTAACTATAATAAATGCGTGATAAGAACAAAGTTTGGTAACTGAAGGGCAACCCCAAGGACTCACCGATAGTGTTCTTCCTCTCCTCTATTTCTCTCTGTCTCTGTCTCGAATTTCTTCCAAAAGGGGGATGAGCATGAAAGCCTCCCTAAACCCTTTCCCCTACCTCTAGAAGACCACAGGAGAAGAAAGGTCTCAGGGAAACCCTCTGGGGAAGAAAACCCTGTGTCAGCGGCTGCAGGATCGATGTTGTCAGTGCAGCGAATGTTCAGGTGAAGACTGGTGGAAAGCGGTCTTGACGGAAGAAGAAGAGAGTTTGGTAAGTTAACTGAGGGTAAGTAAATGATAGGAAAATTAAGGTAAATATATATGAAGCTACCCTTAAGAAGGATTAGGAGAGGTATCACGCTGGAAGGGATGACTTCTGGTAATCACCTATTTGAGTGCAGAAGTTTGTAAGCACAGAACAGAGTATAGAGTAAACAGGAAGTGTAAAATTACAGGGTCTTTACCTGGCAAGTTCTGAAAGAAGCGCATGGAAGTACATACAGCAATAGTATGTGTTGATTGAGCAGGTCTGTAGACCGAACTCGGAATCCCTAAATTTTGAATAACGGAAGAAAATGTGTCAACTTAGATTCGCTGTTTGGATCTTGGAGTTCCTGTGACAACTATCCTTCGTACAGGAATTTGGGACCTGAGACTCCCTAGCAGTCTGCTCGCCGGTTTCCTTGACAGAGCCGAAGAACAGGTGTGTGAGAGAGAGGGCTTGAGTCTCCGTGGTAGGAAAGGAGTCGAGTGGAAAGGCAGAGTCTGAAAGCAGGAAATAACGAAGGACAGAATTAGGCGCAATGAATCCAAGTTTTGCATGCAGGAAAGGCTTATTAGAAAGGTGTTTCTAGATGCGAACTTACGTAGCGTTGTCTGTGAAGAGTAGCAACACATCCGTGCGTTGCCAAGAGGGACAGATAAACCGAATCCCGAGTAGGAGGGCAGAGCTTCCGTGGTGCTGGGCTGTGCATCGTCTAGACCCACGCCTTCTGTTGCGGCGGCCATCTTGTAAGTAAAAATGGCCAAAATCCGCCGTCTATGAGACCAACGATGCCACAAAGAACAACGTCTCCAGAGAGGCGTGACACATGAACTCTAAGGTGTTTGCAAAGCTGCAAAAAAAAAAACGGGATAAGAATTGAGAACCTCGATCAGATATGATTTCCTAAGGTAGCCCATGAAGCCAACGTGATGGAGAAAGGCTTGTGCCATGTGAGGAGCAGATGGTATCCCTGGAAATGGGACAAAATGAGCTAGCTTGGAGTTGCAGTCAACCACAACCATGATGCATGTACTTCCTTTAGAGCAAGCTAGCTCAACGATAAGGTCAGTTGCTATAGAGTGCCAGGGATTCGGCGGCAGTTTCGGAGGGGTCAGCAGTCCAACGGGTCTGTTATGTGTGCTCTCGGATTGGGTGCAAACAGGACAAGACCTTACGTAGGAACAGACTTGACGGTCATAACCGGGCATCCAGAAATGTTTGGTAAACAATTTGTCTGTAGCTTTATGACCTCAAAGCCCTCCCACCTTAAAGTCGTAGAAGCTGGATAATACCAGGTTACAGAGGACAGGCGTGGGTATGTACAGCTTCCCACGGTGGAGGAGGAGCCGTTTTGGTAACAGATGTCTGGATTTTGTAGAATAGAGGAGAGCACTGGGTCTGCGGTCGTCTCTTCACAGATATTCTGAAAGCAGGGTTGGACCGAATTGACACAATGCTTGGATGGAAGGATGGATTTAGGTTCGATTTCTTCCCTGATGCCAATGTCTTGGCAACATGATAGGGCATCGGCTTTGATGTTATGCCCGCTTGGGATGCAAGTAATAACAAAGTCGTACTGGGAAACGAGAAAGGCCCAACTTGCTTGACGACACACAGCCCTGGAGACGCACCGATTCCTCCTAAAAGCCAGGGAATACCTTTGCAATATTATGTTAGATAACACCAAACACGCGCACAGAGAATGTAGGACCCGGATCTATGAACATGGGGACAAAGCAACCAAGTTGCTGGCTTGGCTGGAGAGAAGGGATGAGGACCAGCGGCATGTCAGAGCGATTGTAAATGAAGATAATGAGAGGATCCATTTGGATCGCAAAAAGGGTGCGGCCTTCGCTAGCTTTTACGTGGCCCTCTACCGTAGTCCACCCTCCCCAGCAGACCTCTCCTTGCCAGACGGTATTACATTACCAGCCCTATCCGAGCAACAGAAGGCTCAACTAGAGGCTGAAATTACCGAGAATGAAAATGCTGAAGCCATTGCTCAGCTGCAAACTGGGAAGACACTGGGTCCCAATGGGTTCCCAGTCGAAACCTGGAACAAACTAGGTGGTGAAAAGATGGCACCTCCCCTTCATAAAATGTTCCTCAGGGCTCGCGAACAGGGCATCCTCCCGCCGGATCTGCGTAAGGCCACAATCGTCGTTATTCCTAAATCGAGCAAACCCCCAGAACGATGTGCTTAGTATAGGCCCATATCGTTGATGAATGGGGAGGCTAAGATCCTTGCCAATCTCCTAGCCAACAGGTTACAACGGGTTATCTCCTCCCTGGTACGCCCAGATCAATGCGGCTTCATGCCACAAAAATCAACACAAATGAATATACGACGACTCTAGCTATTACTGGAGTGAAACCCTATCCTAGATACACCTCTTGCGCTGCTCGCTATTGACTTTGAAAAGGCATTTGATTCGGTCAGATGGGATAGCCTCTGGGAAACCATGCGGCGTATGGGGTTTGGCAAGGCTTTCTTGGGCTGGGTGCAGTTGCTGTATACAGACCCACAGGCAGAGGTGATGGTGAATTGATGGTCCTCTGAACCCTTCCCACGGCACGGGAACACGGCAGAGATGTCCTCTGTCCCCTCTTCTCTTCGCCCTGGCGATTGAATCCCTTGCCTGATGGTTCCGACAAAGTAGTGCTTGGACTGGGTTTAGGTGGGCAGAAGGCACTGAGGATGATCTTCTGGTATACCTGAGTGACCCGACCCAGTCCTGCTTGATAGTGACACAAATGCTAACACATTTTGGTGAGTTCAGTGGGCTGAAAGTCATCTGGGGAAAATTGATACTTTTTCCGGTAAAGGGTGGACTGCACACAATCCCTCAACTTGCTTGACGACTGTTCTTGCATTGGAGTGATCATACGTATTGAAGACTTCTGTGATCTGTGTGTACAGTGGCGTGTAGATGATGTCGTCCTTCCTCAAGTGCTTCATTGATGGCTAGCAGTTCCTTCTCTATCACTGCATAATTACACTCGCTGTAAGTCCATTTGCATGAATAATATGCAACGGGATGTTCTATGTGTGTTACTTTATCTTCCTGTAGGAGTACCACACCTATGGCAACGCCTGAGGCATCGGCTTCCACGAAGAATGGCTTGGCATCGTCAAGGTGTAGCAAAATAGGAGCTGATGTGAGGGCCTCCTTGAGAAGTTGAAAGGAATTTCTTTTTCAGGCAGATGATTCTGGTTAAGTCAGTTGACAGCTCTGAGAAGTTGGGAATTAACCGCTGATAGAAACTGAGGAAGCCGATAAACCGTTGAGTGGCTTTCATGTTGTCGTGGCTTTTACAGGTGCTGATGGCTTGTACTTTGCGCGGGTCCATGTAAATACCTTAGTCCGAGATCACAAAACCCAGGAACTCCCGACAGTTTTGGTGAAACAGGCATTTCTCTGCTTTGGAACAGACATGGTGAGTTTTTGACAGTTGTAAGACCTCGCTAACGTGACAGATGTGTTGCTCCAAAGGGGAAAGAAGATCAGGATGTCGCCCAGGTATACCCATACTAAATGGCAGATGATATCTGAAAAGACGTGATCCATGAAGCGCTGGAAGAGGGCTGGTGCATTGCTGAGACCGAATGGCATTACAAGTTATTCAAAGTGCCCCAAGGATGTTTTAAAGGCTGTCTTCCATTTATCGCACTGTTTAATGCATAGGAGGTGATACGTGCCTCATAGATCCAATATCGTAAAGACCGCTGCTGACATGATCGATTCCAGGATGTCTTTCATCAGAGGTAATGGGTAGCGATCGTTACAAGTGATGTCTTTCAGCCCACAGTGATTGATACATGGGTGCAAAGTTCCTTTCTTTTAAGGTACGAAGAACAAAGGGGCTCCTGCCCAAGACTTAGATAGTGTGATGTATCCACTGGTGAGACATTCATTCAGGTATGCCCACAAAACATCTTACTCCTGGTTCGTCAAGGAGTACATTTTCCCATGGGGAATTTGTTTCTCTGGTAATAAATATATTCTGCAGTCATAGGGCCTATGTGGTGATAGGGGTATGGCTTCTGGTTGACTTTATACCTTCTGGTACTATGACTAGACATCAGGGACATTAAGGACTGTGCGCACACTGCGAGGGTTCTCAATGGGTTTGGAGTCTCTGAGTCCTATCGAAGGACTCTACCTTTGGTTTATGAGCCCTGGTTTATCTAAGCATCCCGCGGGGGGGGGGACACCCGTTGGGTTACCACAACAGTAGCGTGTACACAGACTGGATCCGAAGATAAGGGTACGTGTTTTCCAATTAATACATGGATTATGCTGTGTAAGCCCCAAACCAATTGGCTAGGAGGGCTTTCTTTTTTTTCAAAATTATTTTTATTTGAATTTTCATACAAGCGGGTAAGTGAGGCATAGTCAACACATCGTTAAAGCTTGCATATGATTGAAAGAAGAGGAGAACAGAGTAAGAACAAAAGGAGAACGGTTAACAAAAGGGCATTTTAGGAGAGGGAGAGCAGTAGGAGGACAGGGGGGACAAGGGGCTGAGTCTGTCATAGCTGGTGTAGTCCAAGGGAGAACGTCTTGATATTGCTGGGGACCCTCTATAGAGCCTCGCAGGGCTTTAGGGGCCGGTTCGGGAGGTGGCCTGTAGGTTGGCTTTCTAGCTCAGGCTGTGTTTGCCCCTGCCTGGCGTCCTTCGGTTCGATCTTTCAGGCCTGGTTCCCCATCCAGCGAAGGGTGGGCGGACACCTCGCCATCCCTGGAAAGCGCTCAGCGTAGTCGAGGAAAGTAGCCCAGATCTGTTCAAACTTTGGTCCATTCCCAAACCTGATGGCTGTGATTTTTTCTGCCGCAATTATTTCCAAACATTTGGACCACCACATTCGGGTAGCCGGGCCTTCAGGGTTTTTCCAGAGTCTGGCGATAGATATCTTTGCGGCTGTAAGAAGGTGGGAGCACAGGTCCGCCATGTGGCCGGATAATGGGAATTGGCCATCCCCGGTGGATCCCAGAAGGACTATTCCCGGGTCCCATGAGATCGTGAGACCTGTTATTGGTTTAATTTGTTCGAAGACATTCTTCCAAAATTGGGTGGCTTTCGGGCAGGACCAGAAGAGGTGGAACAGTGAGCCCAGGTCGGGGTATCCTCTCCAGCAGGCTGAGGGGACGGACGGGTTACATTTGTTCAGAATCTCAGGGGTGTAATACCATCTGTAACACACTTTGAATGCTCCTTCCTTGTTTGTCGTACATTTGGAGCTCTTGTACGCCTGGGTCCAGATGTGGCTCCACTCCTCAGGTTCGATGGGTCTGCCTATATCCTTCTCCCACCTCAGCATGTAAGGCTCTTTTTTGGTTGTGTTGGCTCGGTCCAGTATCTTGTATAGTGTAGATACTTTCCCTTGGGGAGATTCGAGGTCAGCGTGCATTCCAAGGCCATTAGTTCTCTGCTGCCGAGTTTCTTGTTGGACACGCTCTATAGCCAGTGTCTAAGCTGGGAGTATCGAAATCTTTCAGTTTCTGGGACTTGGAATTTAGTTTTGCAGTCCTCGAAGTTCAGTGGGCTACCATTTTCGAAGAAGTCGGCCATGATTCTCAGGCCGCCCTACTTCCATGTGGCGAAGTTGTTTGGAGTCCAGCCTGGTGAGAAGTCTGGGTTATCCCAGGTCGGGGAGAGGGGCCCTGTCACGCTCTTGCATTTCCATAAGCATGCTGCCTTTAGCCAGCTGGACGGTGTGTTCTTGGTCACCGGCAACAGGTTTTCATCTCCTGGAAGGTTGAGTTCTTTCATGTGTGGGAGCGCACTAGTGGGGACCTGCTCCAATCCTCTTTCAATTTCAGCCAGCGGGGCCGGTTGGTGGTTAACCTCCAGGTAAAGGCTGGGGCAAGTTGGGCTGCAAGGCAGTACCTGGCTACATCTAAGACCCCAAGGCCACCTATTGTGGGTCCCCGGAGTAAGATGCGCTTCGGGATTCTCAGTTTCTTTCCATCCCAGACATACTTTAGGACTTCGCCCTGCAGTTTTAGGATCGCTTTCTTCCTGATGGTGACTGGAAGTGAGAGACTGAAGTAGAGCAGCCTCGGGGTTAGATTCATTTTCAGTGCCGTAATACGCCCGAACATTGAAATTTCTTGTTTTTGCCAGCGGCTCAAGTCGTCCCCTAATTCTTTGAGGAGCAGAGGGAAGTTTGCTTTGTATATTTTAGCAGTTTTGTTCAGAATCTGAACCCTCAGATAGCTGATTTGCATCTTTGCCCAGGGGATCGGATATTTAGCTTGTAACTTCTCCTTGAGTTTTCCCGGCACATTGACGCCCATCGCTCTGGACTTCGAGATATTTATCTTGAACCTTGAGGCTTTTCTGAATTCTTCTAACTCCTGCCACAGGGCCCCCATAGATTCGTCCACATGGGTTATTGTTAGCAGCACATCATCGGCGTATAGCGCCGCTTTGTAAGATTCTTCCTTGAACTCCAGGTTGCAGTGAATCTTGCTGGCGAATGGCTCCATCGAGAGTGCAAAAATAAGAGGGGAGATGGGGCACCCCTGGCGAGTGCCTCTGGTGATCTTAATTTTGTCGGACCTGGCCCCGTTCAGCCTCAGTGATGTTGGGGGGTTCTGGTAGCTAGCTATTGCCCATTTTACGAAATTCGGGCCGAATCCGTAGTGGAGTAAGGTTTCTTTTATGTAGCCCCAGTTAAGCATGTCGAACGCTTTGTGCGCGTCTAGTGAGAGAAGCATCAACTCGGCATCTATCCTGTTGGCTGACTCAATTATACTAATGGGTCTTCGAATATTGTCCTGGGTGCCACAGCCTGGGATGAAGCCTGTTTGGTCTGGATGGATTATGTCCGGGAGGATTGGGACCAGTCTGTTCGCGAGGATCTTGGGGAATAATTTGGCGTCATTGTTTAGTAACATGATGGGTCTCTATGATGCGCATTGTGTGCAGTCTTTCCCTGGCTTCGGTATGAGGACAGTTAGTGACTCTTCCATAGAGGCAGTGATGGAACCGGTTGACTGGAATTAATTGAATAAGGTTGCCAGGTGTGGCACCACGATGTAGGCAAACTTCTTGTAGAATTGCGTAGATAGCCCATCTGGCCCCAGGGACGTATTCTTCAGAGCAAGGATCGTGTCCCCCACCTCTTCTGTGGAGATCGGGCGTTCCAGGGCTCCCATCGATGGGTGGGGTGGCGCTTTTGGAACGGAGGCCAGGCATTGCAAGATGATTGGTTCTGCTGTTGGGGGCCCATTCATGATCTCCTCGTGGTGCTGTTTCATGAGCTCGAGTTTCTCGGCCTCTGTGTGGTGCAGGATGCCGGCCCCGTCGACCAGACACTGGATCTGGTTTCTCGATTGCAACTTCTTCAGTTTGTGCGCTAGGAGACGGTTTGCTTTGTTGCTATTAAGGTAATAGTATTGTTTGGTGTATTGTAAGTCTCTAGCCGCCCGGTCCACCAGGTGCATCTCCAAAGCTGTTTTCGCTCTCTTAAGCTCTCGCCCTAGGGTCCTGTTTGGACGCTTTTTGAGGTCGTTCTCCATGTCTGCCACCTTCTTTTCCAATCGGTTCTGCTGGAGCAGGTTGAGCCGGCGAAGCCTAGCTGTAGCATCTATCGGGACGCCCCGGATGACAGGTTTCATTGCGTCCCACACCGTTGCCATGGGGGTATCTCGAGTGGTGTTCTCGTTGAAGTAGTTTGTGAGTGCTTCTGCCAGCTCTGCGCTAATGGCTACGTCGGATAGGATCTGATCTTGAATTTTCCACTGCCTTTGGGGGGGGGAGTGGAGCCTCTGTGTCCGGAGGCCTAGGGTGACCGGAGCATGGTCCGAGATAGCAATATGTCCAATTTGGATGTCCTCCACAGAGGGGGCCAGTGTGCTTGCGGCCAGTAGCAGGTCGATCCTCGAGTATCCTTTATTGACATGAGAGAAGAATGAGTAGTCCCTCGTTCCCTGGTTGCGTAGCCTCCACATGTCGATGGTGTTTGTTTCCCTGAGGAACTCGGCCATAACTAGGGCTTTGGCGAAGTCATCCCTTGTTGGCGGGAGAGTTTTATCTAGATTGGGATCCGGGGGGAGATTAAAGTCATCCCCTATCAGCAGATGGCCTTTACAGAATGATGCGATGATAGGTAAGAGCTTCCGGAGGAAACAGCCTTGTTCTTTATTCGGGCCGTATATCAGCAACAGGGTGATAGGCAGTTCTACCAGGAGGCCCCTTAGGAGCAGGTATCGGCCCTCTGGATCCCTCTTGACTGAGACCTTGGATAGTGGCAAGTTGCGACTGAGCAGGATGGCCAACCCTCTTTTCTTTTGGTTCGCTGATGCAAAGTAGCATTTCGGGTACCGCCAGAAATTGATTTGCTTTTCGTCTGGCTCTAGGAGGTGAGTTTCCTGGAGGCACACACTGTCTGACCCGAGTTGTCCAAGTCTGTGTTCGACTGATTGCCGCTTCCTTGCGGCATTCAGACCTTGCACGTTCCAGGTTGTTAGGGTAAGTAGTTTATCTTGGGAACCCATCGTAGGACCTTATGGGTGAGAGTTCTGTTGCTTCCATTGGACGTGTTTCAGACTCGTCTTGCTTTTTCCCCCTCTGTGGTGTCCCGCCCTCCCTGGATCGCCTCTTCCCATCCCTTTCCTCCACCCCCCCGCAGTCCCCCCACCCCCAAAAAACATTATAAAACTTACGGGCCAGCCTTCAGCCAACGGGGCAGGCGGCCGGAACAACACGCCAATTCAAAGAGAGGCAACCGTGCCTCCGATTCGGCCAGTGAAGCAGTCAGTAGTTGCAGATTGGGCTTCCACGGGGCACAGAGTCCCGAGATGTGGGTTGGCGCCCTGTTCCGCTAGGCTCCTCCGGCGTTGCTTGAAGTAATAGTTATTCTATAGTGGGCCTGTTCGGGGCCCTGGAGGAAGTTACACGTTTTTAGTTAGAGTGGAACCCGCTCGATGCCTATAGTGTTCTGTGGACTTTGAGGCAGATGGGAGCCTGGGCGCCAAGTGGGTTCAAATGTCGAGGAGGTCTGCCCCCTGCCTCGTCCATTGGGGTTTTTCTTGTTTTTGGTGTAGGGACCCCACAGTCTGCGGTGTCTTTCGACTTGGGTCCATGCATATGGGGTGCCCCGCTTCTCCTCCTCCGTGTTGAGGGTAGTTTTGTCGGGCTAAGTAGGTTCACCCTCTGGGTTCATGAAGCGTTCCGCCTCCTTGGGGGAGGAAATGAGTCGAGGCTTGCCTTCCCATGTGAAGGCCAGGGCGGTGGGGAAGCCCATCGGTATGAGATTTGCCTTTCACAGAGCCATTTGGTCATTGACTTCAGGATTTTCCTCTTTGCCAGGGTGGTTGATGCTAGGTCATGGTATAAAGATATTGCGGCATCTCAGAAGTGTATGCAGGCCGAGCCTCTGGCCTAGCGCATAATTTCCTCTTTGACCCTCACAAGGACATCCGGCGGCGATTTAGGATTTTGCTTGGCTCTGGTCCTGTGCATCCTGTCGAGTTCTAGCAGAGCGCCGTCTGGGAGAGTTATGATGAAGCAGAGCAGGTCATTGACGTAGGCCCTTATGTCCTCATCGGAGATAGCTGCCGGGATTCCCCTCAGGTGGATGTTGTTGCGCCTAGATCTATTTTCTGCGTCTTCTTGTTTGAGCTCGAGGGCGTCGCATCTAGCCTCCAGCGCCGCGATTCTGTTCGCCCCTACCCCAATTTCAAGGTTCTGCTCGTAGAGGGTGGTCTCTATCTCCTCCGTCCTGACTTCCATTTCCCCCACCCGCTTGTCAAGGGTTGATATCTTGCTTTTCAGTTCCTCCGTTCCTTTTTGGTATTCCTTAGTGATAGCTGCCAGGAGGTCCTGCAGATCCACTTTACTGACTGCTTGTGCCGGAGAGGCTGGACCGGGCTCAGTGGGAGGGCCTGGCACAACTTGTCGCAACGGTCCCCCCTCTTATTTTTCCGCCATGGTTGCTGTCAGCAGAGTGGCTATGTCTGCTTGTTTCGTTGATTTGGAGTTCTGGACATTGTGGTCTACTCGTTTTCTCAGCTCCAGCGGGAGCTCCTGGGGGATTGATGCCTTGGCTTTTGTTACTCTGGAGTAGGCTTCCGGGGTTCCGGGCTATGGGGTCGAGCCTGGTGAGGGTGCTTGCTAATTGGAAGTGCCCGGGTGCCCCCACTAGGTTAGAGCAGTCCGGATGCTTGGGGGATTGCTGAGTCTTCCGACTCCTGGGCCCCTCTCTCAGGACGGGGAAGGGGAGCAGAGCACCAGGTCTCCCAACTCCTCAGGGCTAGGCAGAGCAGTGTGCGGGGGGTTGGAGGAGGGTGGTGGGGAGGCTCCTGACTTTGATGGGAGACCCGGACCCCGCTTTGATATCCCCCGCTGGAGGTGCTTGCGTGAATCTGAAGGGGTGGAGGGTTCCAGAGTGGGGAGTGAAGCGGGGGGTGGCTGCGGGGGGTGATTGCCCCCAATTGAGGCCGCTAGAGGTGTCTTGTTCAGGGTTAGGGTGAAGCACCCTTGAGTTTTTGGTTAGGTTCCCCACGGCTGGGAGGTGGAACTGTGTCGCCCAGGGGGGTTGCAGAGTTGCTTGCAGCCAGTCGAGGGGAACATCCCCGCTCTGAAAGGCATACACGTGAGGATGTGGCAGGTGCCACCCTACCTTATTCCGCAGAGTGAGGTGACAGTGTTCTTAGGGCTGAAGTGCGCTCTCGCCCGGTGTGGAAAGGAGCTAGGGCTGTGCCACCTCTCTCCCCCGGCTCCTCGTCACGAAGCTAGCCCATGAGTGCTGCAGCGTTTGGGCTCTGGAGGCGGAGTGTGCTGCAGCCAGATGGCTTAGATTACCTCGTGGCTCGGCAGCCCCTCTTGCACAGTCTTCAATCCTGGGAGGGGTTATGCTGTTGGGGCCGGGGAATGTCCCGGGGGAACCCGGAGCGTCGCTGCAGAGGGTGTTGTTGTCCTGAGGGGAGCTTGATCAGGAGCCCCACCGGGAGGTCTGCTGCTGTGGGGTCCGGTCCTCTCCCAACCCGCACTGCAGCGTCCGGGCTCTGGAGGTGGAGTGTGCTGCTGCCGGATGGCTTTGGTTGCCTCGCGGCTCGGCAGCCCCTCTTGCACAGTCTTCAATCCTGGGAGGGGTCATGCTGTTGGAGCCGGGGGATGTCCCGGGGGAACCCGAAGCAACGCTGCAGAGGGTGTTGTTGTCCTGAGGGGAGCTCAATCAGGAGCCCCTACAGGGTCTGCTGCTGTGGTGTCCGGTCCTCTCCCAGGCCGCACGAGGGCAGAAGTCCCCCTTCTGGGAGCAAGCTCCACTGCCCAGCCTGCGATGGTATGGTGGGGGCAGTCCTGGAGTGGCGCTGGTTCTCGGAGCTCCCGGTGACAGCAGTTGTGCAGAGCTGTCGGCAGGGCTCGGCAGGAGGAGCAAGGATCAATCCTCAGTGAATCTCCGTATGGTCAACATCACGGGGCTCACCCGTCAGCACGGTGCCATTTTGAGAGCGCCATGACTACTGCATACCGACTCCGGAACACTCGGTAAGATCCTGGCTCTCGCGCGCTCTTCGTGCCCACAGATGGATGAGTGTGTGCAGCAGCCATTCCGCCGTCGCAGGCGTCGGAGATTAGTGACGGGAAACTTATTTCACTGGTGCATAATACATTGCGCGTGTGGTCATGGCCGAGAGCTCTCACAGAGCCAGATCGACCGTCATGGTGCCTAGCCACGCCCCCCTAGGAGGGCGTTCTTATGATTGCAAGGGCAATCGTCGCTTGGTGACCATTAATCAGAGCATGGAGAGGTGCAGTGTGTTATTTGATAGGCCCAGGTGCCAGTGGTGTACCATTGATGACTTCCACAAGAATGGCGCTGGCTTAATCCACTAGTGGGACAGACATCTTTGAAGCAAAGTGCCATCCATATAATTCCATGCCGCTCCCGAGTCCAATAAAGCCAGCATGGATATAAGTCTGTCCCAGCCGCATTTGAACATTTAATACCAGGACTACGAAAGATACCATCGGTAGTGCTGCAGGAAGATGTTTGTTAATACAGGGGCCCGCCAGAGACTTCTCTTGTGATAGCAGGCTCTTCAGTTTCCTGAGGGCCTGAGTGGATGTTGTTAAGACGGATTTCTGAACTCTGTCCTGGAGGCGCAGAGGTTCAGAAGGCCAGCCTAGTTTCTTGGAACAGGGTAACCTCTGGACAAGCCAGACCAATCAGGGTAGCGATCGCGGCGGTCAAGACTAGGTCTCAAGAGGGGGGAGGGTGACTGAAAGCCCGCAATGAGCACACAAAGCAAGGACACTTACAAATTACTCCAAACAGGTGTTATATTAAAAATATATACACATTTATTACAAGGCCTTTGTAACATTGACCGTAGCGAGAAATCACAATAAAACTCCAGTAAACCAACACATACCAGACCAATACAATATATATACAAATACAAACGAGTCTAACGAGTTAGATGCACGAAATGTGTAGACCACCTAGATGGGGAGGAAAACAGGCTGTGCGAATAATAATTAGACCCAGTCCGCCTTCAGAGGCACCTAACTAAAAGGAAGTCCAAGCCCTACGAAGAGTGGAGCCTTGTGCTCAAAAGTACCTGCACACGCTGGTGCCAACTTGCAAAAAGGGGAGTCTCTTTGAGGGAATCAGGCAGTTTAGTTTGGTGAACAAAGGAAGATGAACAGAGCTCCGCGACTCAAGCGCAGCCTCCACTGTGGGCAGAAGCAGAGCGCGAGTATGGAAAGGCGTGCTGTTTGACACAGCGGGGAAAAGCTATGGGCTCCTGCAGGAGGGCGACCAGTTCCTAGCGATGCCACTCACCGGTCCCCGATGCAAGCAGACCCAGGCTTCTCCGCGTCAGTTTCAGTGCTGGCAGGTTCAGATAGGAGCAGGGGACGTCTCGTCGTCGTGTAGATTGCGCAGAAGTTGAGTTGAGGACGTCCCAAACGCAGTGAACCCACACAGTTTGTTACCACAGCAGGGCAACGGAGCAGCCGTGGGTATTCCAGCCAAATGTACACTCCTCACGTCAGACCTGGGAATGCCAAGTGTACGAATCGTGTGAGAGTGACAAGGACTCGTAATACAACACAACCTGACGGCGGTTACAGAGCAAGACTCCTGGGTAGGCTGGTCAGGCTGCTGGATGGCCCAGAGACACTTCCGAAGGCTTACGTGCAGGAGATGGTGAAGATGCCGAGAATAGTTGTTCCCACTATTCCAAGGGTCGAAGTACCAGTACAGGCCTTCTAGTTCGATCCGAGGTAGAAAGGGTTTCACAAAGCGACAGCAGTGCAGAGGAGCAGTCCTTCAGCGGGTCACCAGCGATTCCTCGATTCAGCCTCGTGGTTGCAGGATACTTGGCTCCTGTATTCCTTTGTTCGACCTGGAAGTGGCGTTTCCAGCCCCCTCTTATCCACGGTTCCCTTTGCGCCAAAACGGAGGGGACCCAATGGGAGATCCGCTCATAAAACACTCACACCATCTGTGGACCTCATCACGGACCACGGGGGTCCCAGGCATTCACACCACCCTAGACTCTCTGGTGCCCAGGATGTGTATTGGGACCAGACATCCCAGCCCCCATCCTGGAGGCACACACAGGCCTGTAGAAGCCTGCAAAAGCATCTGTGTTTCGCGGGAAAGTACATGCCCAAATAAGGAAGGCCCCGGGTCGGCTCGACCTGGGGGAGGTGAAGGGGGCAAGACGGTCAGCGGACAGGACAAAGAGCCTCGTGGTCTGGCCATTTTGGGAGCCAGGCCACCATTTTGGGCTAAGCGCAAGAAAAGCGCTTAAAACGCCAAAAGGAGCTCAAAAACACAAGAAACGATCGCTGCCACCAATCCCGTCCGTGATTCACTTGCACCGTTCATTTACAATCCAAAGAGAGTATCTAGGGCCTGTAGAAGACTAGAGACCCAAGAGAGCAGTAACTTAGCTTACAGTGCCCTCTTGTGCCATGTTGCACGAAAGCTGCAACATGATAAAGAAACTACGGAAAACAGCGTTTCCCGGTACTGACTGTCTTAAGGGCATGTCAGTTTCCCCGTAAGAATGGAGCGAAAGCCCAGAGGAGTGCAGCAGAAGGCTGCACTTCTCTGGCAAAGTCTAGATCATGGTGAAAACAACAGCAAAAAGTTTAGGGGTTGCCACATGGAAGGAAAATTACCCACAATTAAGAAATCTTTCTTAACACTCGCCCCTCCCAGACTATGGACAGGGGGAACTAATCCACCCCTGGATGAGTCTCGTGTTCTGGTCGGTTAAACATTCTGGACAACCCATCAGCATTGCTATGTTGGACACCTGGCCTATGCTCAATAGTGAAGTCGAAGCCTTGTAGACTTATGGACCACCTAAGCAACTTTGGATTCTCTCCCTTCATGTTCATTAGCCACTTTAAGGGCTTATGGTCAGTTTGCACAGTGAAGTGGGTCCCATAGAGGTAGGGCCTCAGCTTCCGTAGGGCCCACACAACAGAGAAACATTCTTTCTCCACTGTGGACCATCTGAGCTCTCTGTCCTTAAGCTGGCGACTAATAAAACCAATAGGGTGTTCCTTACCCTTCTCATCTACTTGCGATAGTACAGCTCCTATCCCAGTATCAGAGGCGTCCGTCTGCACAATAAAAGGTCTTTGATAATCAGGGGCCCTGAGGACAGGGGCCTGGCACAAGGAGTCTTTTAAGCCATTGAAGGCCTTCTCACACTCGTCGGTCCAAGTTACCTTCTTGGGTTTCTTCGGAGTGGTGAGGGCAGTCAGAGGGGCAGCTATGGTGCCATAGTCTGCCACGAAGTTGCGGTAATACCCCGTGAGTCCTAAGAAGGCTCTCACTTGGGTCTGTGTAGTGGGGGTAGGCCAGTCTTGTACTGCTTGTACTTTACTGGGAAGAGGCTGTATCCTCCCTCCACCTACTTCATGTCCAAGGTAAACCACTGAGCCTTGTCCAATCTGGCATTTACTAGCCTTTATGATCAAGTGTGCTTTCTGAAGAGCCTGGAGCACAATCCCGAGGTGTTTCACATGGTCTTCCCAGGTGGCACTGAAAACTACTATATCATCCAGATATGCAAGGCAGAATTCGTCCAACCTATTCAACACATGATTCACAAGCCTCTGGAAAGTGGCAGGTGCATTTTTCAACCCGAACGGCATTACCCTGAATTGGTAAAGGCCGTCTGGAGTAGAAAACGCTGTCTTCTCCTTGGCATGTTCTGCTAAAGCTATTTGCCAATAGCCCGCAGTGAGGTCAAACGTGCTGAAGTACTTGGAGGCACCCAAAGTATCCACCAGCTCATCTGTTCGAGGCAAGGGGTGTGCATCTGTTTTGGTGACAGCATTCAGAGCCCTGTAATCCACGCAGAACGTCAATTCAGAAGTGCCTGCCTTTGGAACCAAAACCACAGGGCTGGACCAATGACTATTAGAGGGTTCAATCACCCCAAGGTCTAACATCTTGTTGACCTCGGTCTTAATGTAAAACCGTACTTTGTCTGACATCCTGTATCCCCTACTTTTGGTAGGTACACTGTCTCCTGTGTCTATGTTATGTTTGCACCAAGGTGTCAAACCAGATGAATGTGAAAACAGGGGGGAAAACTGCCTAAGCAAACTTTTCACCTCAGCCTGCTGATTAGAAGTCAGGTGAGGGGCCACTCGGACACCCTCAAAGGAGCTATCTGAAGGACCGCTTTGGAACAGGTCGGGGAGAGGTTCAGACTCCTCTTCCTCAACATCTGAAGCCAGTAGCAGTGCTGCGATTTCGACTCTTGGGACGAAACCCTTCAGCCTATTTACGTGGAACACTTTTGGAGACTGTCCAGGCCTTCCAAGGTCCACTAAATAGTTAACCTCACCCAGGGGCTCCACCACTGTGTAAGGGTCTGACCATTTGTCCTGTAAAGCTCGAGGCCTTATGGGATTCATGATCAGGACTTGCTGTGTAAAGTTGATGAGGGAAGCTTTCTGGTCGTACCAATGTTTCACCAGCGCTTGTCCTGCCTTCAATTTATCACTAGCCTAGCCCATCAGGAGTACCATCCGTTTTCTGAGCCCCAGCACATAATCTACTACGTTGGTAGTAACAGGGGGAGTGGGCATCTCCCAGCCCTCTTTGACTATGGCTAAGGGTCCCAGTACAGGATGACTGAACAGAAGTTCGAAGGGGCTGAAGCCAACACCCTCCTGTGGTACCTCTCGGTAGGCAAACAGTAAGCATGGTAAAAGAAGATCCCATTTTCTTCTCTGAGGTTCTTCCAGAGCCCCAATCATGCTCTTTAACGTTCTGTTGAAACGTTCCACCAGACCATTGGTCTGGGGGTGGTATGCAGAAGAGAACTTGTAGGTGACCCCACATTCTTTCCACATAGCCTGCATATACTTTGACATAAAGTTGCTGCCACGATCCGACACAACTTCTTTAGGGAAGCCAACCCTAGTAAATATGCCAAGTAACGCTTTTGCAACTGACTTGGCAGTTACAGTTTTCAATGGGATGGCCTCAGGATATCTGTTTGCATGGTCGACCAGCACCAGGATAAACTTATTGCCTGAGGATGTTTGCGGGTCAAGGGGACCAACGATGTCGACCCCTACCCTTTCGAATGGTACTCCCACAACTGGGAGTGGTACCAATGGAGCTTGGATTGTCGAGCCAACCTTACCAGATAACTGGCAGGAGGCACAACTCCTGCAGTGACTTTCTACTTGCACCCCCATCTTGGGCCAGTAGAAGTGCATGGATAACCTTTGCTTGGTCCTCTTAATGCCAAGGTGACCAGAAAGGGGCACTTCATGCGCCAGCTGCAGGAGGAAGGGTCTTACAGCAAGGGGAACCACCAACCTCCTATGGTCTCCTTCTGTAGACTCTGTGGGCTCACTATACAGGAGTCCACCTTCCCAATAAATCCGATGCGTCCCAAGAGGTTCACCCTCAAGCTGGGAGCAGGCCTGTCTCCTTAGGCCTTCCAGAGATGGGCACTCACGTTGGCCTTTACTGAATTCTTCCCTGTCAAGACCACCTTCTACTAACAAGTCTTTTAGTTCCAGATGGTCGTTGGGGTCAAATACTTCAGGCATCACCACCTCCTCGTCAGGCCTGGGCGATTGACCAACTTCCTCCACCGCAGTGGTAGGCGAGCTCAGGGGAATGTTCTCTTTCCCTCGTCTTGACTTTCTTACTCCTTTCGCCTTGGGTTTCCCCGTCGGCGGGGGCGGCGTATTGGTCTTGGCCAATGCTGCCCGTGTTTGAGACCGTGTGCAGGGTCTGTCGGCAGTGTCTCCTACGAGCCCTAAAGCTCTGAGATCGCTGCCTAACAAGACCTTTCCTGGGACGTTTCTCTGAATGCTCACTGGAATCCTGACTGCTGTACCATTCAAAGTAGGATTTACAGGTATTACTGGAAACATGTGAGGTGGGCCGTCAGCCAATTTAGTGGGCATCAGAGTAGCTCTGGCAACTTCCTCTGAGTCTACCAAGGTAGAATCCACTACAGTTCGACTGCACACACTATCCCTAAGAGCTGGAGTATCCACTCCATTGATCAGCACACTGTCTTTAAAGTAGTGCTTGGTATTATCTGGAATCCTAGCATAAGCCTCTGCGACTTTAGGCTCCCAGGAACCCAGGGAAACTAAAACTACCTCAGCTTCTATACCGCTGGGGAAGAAGTCTGAGGAGAAGGATGCTCCTGTAATCTCTTCTTCCTCGTAGGAGGAGAAGGCCAGATTAGCGGAGTGGACCCCCAAAGGTTTAACCTTACACCGGGGATCCCCCTTCACGTGGTCAGTTGCTCCATAAGCAAAACAAGATCCATTGGGTCTGTTTACATAGGGAGGCTTATTGTAACCAGAGTTCTGTTTCGGAGGCTGACCTCCACTACCCTGTGAGTTCTCTTGTGTCTTACCATTATTTTTCTTTTTGTGGCCCTTTTGAGAAGAAGATTCTCAACCCTCCTTATCTTTGGACTTTTTCCCTTCCTCCTGCTTACCAGGATGAGTTTTGTCCTTATGGGACACTCGATGTGACACCCATAAGTCTGCTGCAATGGCCAGCTTCTTAGGATCTATCCTCTTCGAATCGGCCAAATGCTGCTTAAACTGGGGCCGGGGAAGAAGATGCAAAAATGTGTTCCAGCATGACAAGATTTATCATGCCTTCAAAGGTAGAAACCTTATAACCTTCGACCCAGCCAGTCAAGTTTTTTAAGGATTCGGTTACATAAGATACCCAAGTACCACCTTCTTTTTTCTTATACTCTCGGAATCGTTTTAAATATTGGGCAGGAGTCTTTCCAAACGTTAAAATGAGAGTTTGCTTTAACATTGCGAAATCCGCTCGCTCAGCCTTTGACATTTCCATAATGGCACTAAAGCCAGAATGGGGCAGTCTGCTGAGTAACCAGGCAATCTTATCAGCATTGTCAACTTGTTGAACTTCACATGCATACTCAAACGTATTCAGCCAGTCCATAATGTCATTCCTTTCCTCGTACACACTGAGCAGATCTTTCGGAAACCGTGGATGAGAGGAGGCCCCAGACCCATGTCCAGGACCCTTGGATCCATTTGCAACCTGAAGCTTGGCCAGTTCCAACTGGTGATACCTGTCTTTCTGTTTTTCGGCCTGTTCGATACTTAGTTTGGTTATGTTGAACTCAAGCTCCTTCTGCCTAAACCGCAGCTCTTGCTTCTTGAATTCAAGCATGGCCTCCCCATCGACACTGACAGAGGAAACATTAGACATCTCATCCTCCCTTTCCTCGTGGTCGCGGTGGATCAGTGCAGCGGCAGAACCGTCGGTTCTACCAGTGAGAGCAGCCCCACCTCCTTCCGCACTGTCCTCAGAAGTTATAGCATCAAGCTGCGCTTCTTGCCACGCCACGATTCTTTGGATCATATCCAATTTGGTGCCTTGAGAGGAGACACCTCTCTCCGCACACATCTTTTTCAATGTTTCGGATTTAGAAGCATTTAAAGTTAACAAGGTATTTGTTTCCATACTGTTAGATAGGACTATGGCCTTTTTAAAGTTATACTACGACAATTCACTACGTGTCCTGGTAGGAATAACTTGAAATGCCTTCGCTCGTGCGCAACACTGGATACCTTCAGTCGTATCCCATCGCTGTACACCAATTTGTTAAGACGGATTTCTGAACTCTGTCCTGGAGGCGCAGAGGTTTAGAAGGCCAGCCTAGTTTCTTGGAACAGGGTAACCTCTGGACAAGCCAGACCAATCAGGGTAGCGATCGCGGCGGTCAAGACTAGGTCTCAAGAGGGGTGAGGGTGACTGAAAGCCCGCAATGAGCACACAAAGCAAGGACACTTACAAATTACTCCAAACAGGTGTTATATTAAAAATATATACACATTTATTACAAGGCCTTTGTAACATTGACCGTAGCGAGAAATCACAATAAAACTCCAGTAAACCAACACATACCAGACCAATACAATATATATACAAATACAAACGAGTCTAACGAGTTAGACGCACGAAATGTGTAGACCACCTAGAGGAAAACAGGCAGTGCGAATAATAATTAGACCCAGTCCGCCTTCAGAGGCACCTAACTAAAAGGAAGTCCAAGCCCTACGAAGAGTGGAGCCTTGTGCTCAAAAGTACCTGCACACGCTGGTGCCAACGGGCAAAAAGGGGAGTCTCTTCGAGGGAATCAGGCAGTTTAGTTCGGTGAACAAAGGAAGATGAACAGAGCTCCGCGATTCAAGCTCAGCCTCCACTGTGGGCACAAGCAGAGCGAGAGTACGGAAAGGCGTGCTGTTTGACACAGCGGGGAAAAGCTATGGGCTCCTGCAGGAGGGCGACCAGTTCCTAGCGATGCTACTCACCGGTCCCCGATGCAAGCAGACCCAGGCTTCTCCGCGTCAGTTTCAGTGCTGGCAGGTTCAGATAGGAGCAGGGGACGTCTCGTCGTCGTGTAGATTCCGCAGAAGCAGAAGTTGAGGACGTCCCAAACGCAGTGAACCCGCACAGTTTACCACAGCAGGGCAACGGAGCGGCCGTGTGTATTCCAGCCAAATGTACACTCCTCACGTCAGACCTGGGAATGCCAAGTGTACGAATCGTGTGAGAGTGACAAGGACTCGTAATACAACACAACCTGACGGCGGTTACAGAGCAAGACTCATGGGTAGGCTAGTCAGTCTGCTGGATGGCCCAGAGACACTTCCGAAGGCTTACGTGCAGGAGATGGTGAAGATGCCGAGAATAGTTGTTCCCACTATTCCAAGGTTCGAAGTACCAGTACAGGCCTTCTCGTTCGATCCGAGGTAGAAAGGGTTTCACAAAGCGACAGCAGTGCAGAGGAGCAGTCCTTCAGCGGGTCACCAGCGATTCCTCGGTTCAGCCTCGTGGTTGCAGGATACTTGGCTCCTGTATTCCTTTGTTCGTGAGAACTCAGGCGATCGACCTGGTAGTGGCGATTTCAGCCCCCTCTTATCCACGGTTCCCTTCGCGCCAAAACGGAGGGGACCCAATGGGAGATCCGCTCATAAAACACTCACACCATCTGTGGACCTCATCACGGATCACGGGGGTCTCAGGCATTCACACAACCCTAGACTCTCTGGCGCCGAGGATGTGTATTGGGACCAGACATCCCAGCCCCCATCCTGGAGGCACACACAGGCCTGTAGAAGCCTGTGAAAGCATATGTGTTTCGCGGGAAAGTACATGCCCAAATAAGGAAGGCCCCGTGTCGGCTCGACCTGGGGGAGGTGAAGGGGGCAAGACGGTCAGCGGACAGGACAAAGAGCCTTGTGGTCTGGCCATTTTGGGAGCCAGGCCACCATTTTGGGCTAAGCGCGAGAAACGCGCTTAAAACGCCAAAAGGAGCTCAAAAACACAAGAAACGATTGCTGCCACCAATCCCGTCCGTGATTCACTTGCACCGTTCATTTACAATCCAAAGAGAGTATCTAGGGCCTGTAGAAGACTAGAGACCCAAGAGAGCAGTAACTTAGCTTACAGTGCCCTCTTGTGCCATGTTGCACGAAAGCTGCAACATGATAAAGAAACTACGGAAAACAGCGTTTCCCGGTACTGACTGTCTTAAGGGCATGTCAGTTTCCCCGTAAGAATGGAGCGAAAGCCCAGAGGAGTGCGGCAGAAGGCTGCACTTCTCTGGCAAAGTCTAGATCATGGTGAAAACAACAGCAAAAAGTTTAAGGGTTGCCACATGGAAGGAAAATTACCCACAATTAAGAAATCTTTCCTAACAGATGTAGGGGGCAATTAACCCCAAAATGGCCCGACCCTTCATAGTACCCACAAAGGTGCAATGAACGATAGCGTTTCTTCTCGGCTTCTGACAATGGGCCCTGTAAAGCACCTAGCTGCACAGGTTTGGGGCTGGTCTCTGCTGGTCCGGAAATCACGGGAATCATGCTGGTTCTTGGGACTGCGTGTTCTTGTCTCCTCTTTTCTCCACGCCCCTCAACCAAACAGAAATCTATTTGAAGAACCAGGCCTAGCGGAGCCTGAAGGGTGTTGGTTTTGGCTATGCAGACCAGTTCATCCTTATACTCTTCCCGGAGTCCTTTCTTGAACGATGGCCTCTGCATGATTTCAGGCAACTGTGAATTGGCGGCTACCTGATGAAAATGACTGATTGTAAATTGTAATTGTTTATTTATACAGCGCTTAAACACAGGTGGAGTGCTTCAAAGCTCTTCAAGGCGGGAGGGAGCAAGGGGATACAGTAGTCATTCTTAGGCCTTGAAGTTTCCGAATGATCTAACAGAAAAAAACTAGCATACTAGGCCTGACAGCATTACTCCTAGTGCAAGTGCATGAAGTGTTACTGTTGCGATAAAGCTATGGAGTGGGAACAAAAAAAGGGGGTGGGGGACAGGACAAATTAACTTACTAGTCCTAGTACATTCAAGTCATGCATGCGGACAGACGGATGTGGGGAGAGTGCGGGGAAAGCACGTCCAGTCCAACAGGACCCTGGGTTAAGTGCAAAGAGGTTGCCCCGCTCATGGAGCATAAGCTGAAAGTGCAGTAACGCTGAACATAGTGCAGCGGCCCGGAGGCAAGTGCACAAGACTGGCGAGGGAGCCTGGAACCTGTAAAGCTCTGGAGATGAACCAGGCAACCAGTCAGCAAAAACTGAACAGTTAGGGAGAAGGCGGAAGGAGGGTAGAGAGAAAAAAGAACGGAGGTTAGCAGGGGAGAAGGGGAGAGAAGGAGGAAGAGAAGAGGAAAGTTCTTGAGGGGTTTCTGCAACTTAAGGTGCTCTGGCTCAAGACGGAGAGAGGCACCTGCACAAGATAAAGATGGATCCCCAAATCTCTGTTTGGAAAAACAGCTCAGCCGCAGAGTGTTGGAGGAGGACGAGCGAAGGACTCTGGAGGGAGAGTATTTAGGAAGAGAACGTTGTAGATAGTGCGGGCCCCAGCCCCAGAAAGCCTTCTGGATTATGCAGAGGGTCTTGAACTTGTTCCTTGCAGCCACGGGAAGCCAGTGGAGAGATTTCAGTGCCAGAGAAATGCAGCCCCTGGGCTTGAGGCCGAGGATAAGTCTTGCGGTTCTGTTCTGGATGAGTTGTAGAGGAAGGAAGATTAAGAAAGAGGCTTTTGCAGTTGTCCAGCCTAGAGAGAACCAGGGCTCTCGAGATGGTGAGCCTTTGGGGGAAAGTGATAAAAGGTAGAATAACTCTGAGGAGGTGCAGATGGTAGTGGGACTTTTTAGAGATGTTCGAGATGTGAGAAGAGGAGAGTGTGGAGTCGAAGATGACCCAAAGATTCTTTTGGCTCATTGGTGGGTGCGGGTACAGGCCCAAGGGAGGATGGCCAGTGTGAAAGTGCAAAAGCGGGAGCAGGCGTCCCAACGAGGACGATCTCTGTCTTACTGGAATTCAGGCAGAGATCGTTAGCAGTAAACCAAGACTGAAATGCAGACAGACAGTCAGGGATGAGCGAGGAGGAGGAGGAGGCTGAGGGTAGCCTGAAAGAGAGCTGAGTGTCATCTGCATAACACTGAAAGTAAGAGGTAAAGATAGAGATCCTGTGGGCCAAGGGGGGCATGTAGATATTGAAGAACCAGGGGGCTCTAACCTATCCCCCTGGGGGACATCACAAGTAGAGAGAGTGATAGAAGAGAGAAAAGAGAAAAGACCCAAGTTGCACCTGGGAAGGACAGTTAGAGCCACGCCAGGGCCTGATCTATGATGCCAAGGGGATCATGGGGACGGGAGATCAGGATGTTGTGGTTTACTGTATCGAAAGCAGAAGAGAGTTCGAGAAGAGTAGAGTTAGAGTCCATATTTGAGATCAGGTCTTCACAGGTGTTCAGAAGAGCAGTTTCCGTGCCTCTGGATGCTCTAAAGCCAGACTGATGGTCGTGGAGACAACCAACAGATTCAGTGTGGAGGGTAAGTTGAGTGATAGCCAGTTTCTCTAGGAGTTTTCCCAGGAAAGGGGTGATGGAGACCAGGCGATAGTTTGCCGGAATAGACAGGTCAGCAGAGGTTTCTTTTTTGCATGGGGTGCACAAGAGAGTGCTTGAGGGGAGAGGGGAAAACTCCAGTGGTGAAAGAGAGGTTGCAGAGGTCAGCCAAGGCTGGAGCAAGAGTGTCACTATTGTCCTTGATGATTTTGGAAGGGCAGGGATCCACGTGTTTGGAAGAGGCTTCCATAGACCGGGCTTGTCTAGAGACCTCATCAGGTGTGACAGGGAAGAGGGGGGAGAGAAGAGGGGAAATGGTGGGGGCAGCCGAGGGGGGGCCTATGATTTAGGCAATCAGGTCGTGATGCACCTGTTTGATATCCACCAGCTGATTCTGTGCTGAACTGGGAAGGTTGGGAAAGTGAAATACAACTATAAAGGTATTTTATTTCGAAAACGGCAAAATCTGCCTGGATGGAACTGTTGAAACATATGGAGCCACTCATGCTAGGGTACTCCTGGTGAGGTTCCTGAGTATATATCCTATTTTGGCCTTGTCCGGAGTAAAATGGGAAGATCTGAACTGGAAGTGATTACAGAATTCTGCTAGTAGGTGGGAGTCTTCATCAAACTTCAAAGGCATGGTATGAGCCATTGCTTGTTCAGAAACCAATGCGGCCACCCCCTGAGTAATGACTTACTTCAATACAGCATTTTCCAGCTTGAGGTTTGTTATCTCGGCCCTCAGGGCTTGCAAATACTTGCGCATCTGTGCCATGACTTCTCTGTCAAATTCAGTGTCTCGCCGATGTTGCGTACCTGGATTACATCAAACTCTGTGGAATACCCAATCCAGTCTGACTAGTTGCTGATGTGACATGGAAAGCAGACAAGACACTGCCCTGAGGTGACTTATGTAAAACAAAAGGGGTGATGGCTAGAAGGTTTGGAATTAAACCTCCAGACCCTCCAGACCATCGTTCCTCACCTGCCAAGCCATTACAAAACGGGCAAGGCCATATGCAAATTAGGCTCGGTCCCACCCCAAAAGAGGCAGTCCAGCCCAAACTGCTTGGTCACATCCCTTCTGCACGAGACCACAAGCATCCCCAAAGATGCTTCAGCCTTGTTGGGCCTCATCAGTGAGGAGTAGCCTGGGTCCATGACGTGAGAAAAGGTGCTGTCAGGCCCAGTCCCCATGTCACTGCCGACTTCCTTGGATTAGCGTAACGAGGAGACAATGCAAGAACTGACCAAGGAAACCAAGATGTTCAGGATGTCAGGAAGGCAGGATAATCCGAAGAGAGGGAATAATCCAAGCAGGATCACAGGAACAGACTTTCATAGGCCTGCAAGGAAATTCAGAAGGCACATCAGTGCGGCGAAACCCAGAATAAAACCAGGCAGCAAGGACAAGTAAGTGAGGCCAGGGATAGGGCTGGTAACAACAGGAGGAAGAAGACTCAAATGTAACCGCACCCGGAGGCCAGGGCATGGAGAAGTAAATCAAGGAGCAGAAAAGGAAGACCCAGAACAGAGAGAGATGGTCAAGGTGGGGATAAGGACAGGAGACCACGGAAAAGACACGGACACTAACTGAATGGTCAGGAGAACCTAACAACACAATCGAAAGCATTAAGACACACTGGTTTGTGTTCTTATGCTGCTTTTATGGAGCCTGCGGTATGGGAGTAAGACTCGGGATGCGGGGAGGGTTGCCGTGGCAACCTGGGACACCCTCCACAGTGTGTATGCGTGAAAACCGGGAGCCGGTCCCACGCGCATGCCCACCATAGAGGTGATGGCGGACATGAACAGGAGCTGGCCACACAGGAGACCGGGGTATGTCGGAGGCCTGTCCTAGACTTTGGTTTTATCTGTTCCTGCCTTAGCTGTGGGGTGACACTATGTTCCCTCTCTTGCAGGGAAATTTCACCCCATGGCCCAAGCCCCCTGCAAATAAACACAGAGGCTGTGCTTACCCTGAGCGTCCTGCAGTTATGCAAGCCTGACCTAGGCCTCTGGTTTCTTGTGTGCTGGAAGAGTGCACTGAGGGATCTTAACGGGGGGTGCAAAAAGAAAAGTAGCAGTGCTCCAGCTCCTGCTCCAGCCCATGTGTGGCATTGCTGTGAGTGGCCACACCCTGTATTTGTGCACCGATTGCACTGAAAAAAGGAGTGTGCCCAAGCCCAAACTATGGGTGCCTGCCACAGCTTTCGCAGGTGTTTCTGTTCCACTCTGGTACAAGAAGGCAAAAAACAAATGGAGGATTTCCCATACTTTGGTCCTGGTCTAGCAGCGCAGTGTGGAACCTTCCTCTCCTGGATGGTATCAGCTCCTCACTGCTGCACAATGCTCTCTTTGCACTGCGGACATTATCAGATGCAGCTCTGCAGATGCCGCTCCCTGTGAAGGAGTAAACGTCACACTCTATTCCTGCCTAAAGTAAAAATAAGAAAACATAAGCAGTGATCTACCAATGGGCCCCAGCCCACTAAGTGACCCACTTCTGCCAGCACGCATAAACCAAGTGTCTCTGGGGTGTTCCCACAACTGTTGGCCTGCAGTGCTGGCCACAAGAAAGAGAGGTGAGGAAGAAAGAGAGGTGAGGAAAGCACTGCACTCAACAATAAAAGAATCGTATAAGTCGGTAGATTCTATTTTTATTTGTGGCCTTATTGCAGATTTATTTTCCTTTCCTCGCAGCAGATTGCAGCTTTGTGTTGTTTTCTTTCAGTCAGGATTTTGTTCTGATTTGTAAAGTCTGAGGGGCTGTTTAAGCAAAGGATGCAAATAAACATCAGACCTGTGCCCTTTTAGGTGATATTAAGAGACTGCCCTCAAATACACTCATTATATTGAATTCCTATAAAAATGTATGCATAGAAAAGTTGGGGGTATTTTATGTAATTATTATTGAAGTACTTCTCTGGGTATTCATTGCTTGATTTATGGTTATATGATTTTTTAAATCTTTATTGTTACATATCTACTGAGGAAGGTTTATGTCCATTCATTTATATACATGTTTATTTAGTGGGTCATACAGTCCCCATTTACCTCTTTGCGCAGAAGAAAAGAAAGGGGAGTTTGGTGCAATCTTTACAAAACAGTTAAAATACAAATATGACCTTCCAGTGTTTAAATCAAGCCTCATATCTATGCTGTTAGTTTTCCTTCAGGAACAAAATGTTATGTTATACTCAGGCATTATCTCGATCATTGCTGACTTAATTTACAGAAGTCCCCCTTTGTTTCAGTCATTTATTGACTGGTTTCCTGTAGGTGCTGTGCCACCTCAATGCTCCAGGACACAAACAATTCAGAGAACTCCCGTCCTAGGGGTGGTTTAGCGCCTCTCCTGTTCAATTCTAATTATAACCAGCTTTTTTTTTATTTTCGCTGGGGCATATTTGCCATTGCAGGTCCCGCCCATATGGCCTAGGCGCAGTTTCAGAGTTACAGCAAACCAACCAAGACTCCAGAGGATGCATGATGCAGACATTTGCCACAACTACGACTTAAGGGCTCTATGTGCTAAAACCAATTAGAGCTAAATCTGCCTTGAGTATGGTGTGAGGAGTCAGGAATGAAACTCTGTTAGTGATGACTTTGGTTAACGACTTTTATTGAAAATAAAAACCGTAGGGAAAATGCCTCTCTGACCCTGCTCTAAGAGGTGTTTCCCTACCGAAATCAAAAACTAAGATCTGTCTGCTTCAGAATGTCCAAAACAAAACTGTCCCGTGTCCAAAGTTCTATTTTGACCCACACACTATAAATTAAATTCTATGGTGAAGATGGTAATGTCTTTAGCCTTGGGTGGTTTAGAAAAGTGCTCAAAAGGGAAGAATAAACAGCTCCAACACAAATGTTCTTTAAGGATAAAGATCCTTGCTCTAGAGCGTGGCTCCCTTTCCCTAGAATCTTCTTTCAGCACAAAGGTTCTCCAAAGATAAAAAGATCCTTGCTCCAGAAGGTGGCTCCTTTCCCCTGGATTTCTCTTTACTTTCTGATATTTTCACAAGTAACAGTTCCTTGTGCCTTTCTTGACCAGAAACAACACTGACACACAAAACTGTCTGGTGTTCTACTTTTGTCTCTTTTTCGAATACCTGGTATACTCTCCTGCCAGGGTGTAGCTCCTTCTCGCCTGGTTAACATAATCCTTTTTCTAGTCCTGATATTTCTTCTCTGGACTTCATTAACCTTTGTACATTGAGTGCCTGGAGACTGCCCCTGGGTGGTAGCGGTGCGCCGTATAACATAACATAACAATTCTTGTAACTGCCTCGTATACTCTCCTGCCAGGGCTTCTGGTATTCACACACCTATAATTGCCCGGTACACTTTCCTACAAGGGCTTCTTGTTATTCAAGCACTTGTAATTACCTGGTATTCTCTTCTGCCAGGGCTTCTTGTATTCACACACTTGTAATTGCCCGGTATACTCTCCTGCCAGGGCTTCTTGTATTCACACATTTGTAATTGCCTGGTATACTCTCCTGCCAGGGCTTCTTGTTTGACTTCTGTTCATATGGGCCCTCTGCCCTCTCCCAGACATGCACATTTACTTTGTTTGATATATTATTCTGTCCAGGTTTCCCATATACTTGTACTGTATACATTCACATACTTCACGTAAGGTTTTCACTCGCAGATCTTTTCCCCTTTTAAAAATAAGCTCTCTAGCTCTTTCTCACTTGGTTTCTTTTTTTCATTCTTTTTTTTAGTTTGCCCTTTTCCTACTTTCGAATGGAATTCCTTATGTGGAAGGTTGATGTACTTGTATGTGTTAAGACCAAAAATTGTTATTACAAAAAAACAATACTCTTTTGCTCTTTCTCTCTTGTTTTTTTTATTGAAAATTGCTTGTATTCAGCGTGGCTGCCAATACGCCCCAGTGTCCCTGCTGTCTCTAGGTGAACTCACCGGTTCTTGTTAGAGTTCCAGGCTTCTCCCGTGGTCAGCCGGTGACGGTCTTTCAGTTGGTTCCTTCTCACAACCACTTCCTCTTGGCTTTCACGTCTCTCGCGGCTTCCGCTGGGTTCGTCTATTTCGTTCTAGGCTCCGGTGTGTTAGATGCTGCTTTCTAACACCTGCAAACACCCAGGAAATTGTCATCGACACCTGCGGCTCCCGCAGCGTGTCCTCTTCACATGGCAGCTTCTTTCTTCTTGGTTCTTGAGCCCACTGGCTTCACCACACCGGTCTCAGCCTTTCAGTCTCTGGATCCACATAGAGAGGCGCAGCTCTCTCATGCCAGCAGCAGCCCTCTGCTATCTGCTTCTGATCTTTAAATTTTCTGGTCACAGGTGTGTATGTGTAACAACCAGAGCACTTGTTGTGCTTGTGGCCTCCTTCACTCTGCGGCTGCCATCCCCTGACCACATGGCAGGAGGTCACTACTGGGAAAACAGTGATGACTCCTTCAGATTCATCACATACCCTTCCCCTTAAGATCGGGCTTCCCGCACAGGCCCATCATTTCGGTATTTGTCAGTGTTTCCCTCCACATAAGGAGTGTCTTCTTTAGCCTTGGTATCCTACCTCCAAATAGGGCCTTCTGGTAAAAAACCATCTTCTTCCCAGGAATCGAAAGGGGAATAGGGAAAGGAGGTCTTATTAGCATTTCTTGGTAGCCCAGGAATAACAGCAGCATTTATTTGGGTTGATACCCCCTGGACTCGGATGGCAACAGGGGTTTTGTGATATACCTCCTCATCCCCATGGACACAGGTAATATGTATTGGGGTTATCTTTCCAAAATCTCTGGTTGTGATTAAATCGGCTCTTATTGCTGTCTGCTTACTGCAGATTAAGGCTTTAACAGGTACCCCGTTTACTGTGGCCGAGTCATGGGTTTTACATGGAGTAACCCCACAGAAAAAATGACTGGCACTTTCAATGCCTTCTTCTTCAGGAAAGCTAGCTTCTTCCCATTCCCCTCCTGTCATGTAACCAATCTCAAAGGGTTCCTCTTTTCTGTTTGAGGCACAGTGCCTGGCCAAAAGCCCTGACTGTCCACAAGAAAAACATATGATGGAGGTGAGTTTAAGGGTTTGTATCTTCTCTTGCCTTATTTTCCCTCTTTCTTTGCCTGTCATGGGTTTTCTTTCTCCTATCACTATATCTTTTAATACTGGTTTATGGGAGCTATTTTGATTCCTATTGTTTACAGGGTTTGGGGAAACCCCTTTTGATCTTTTATGGGTTCATCACTCCGGTGCAGGCTTTTTAAATGTGTATTGGCTTTGGCATAGTTTTGGGCTGTTTCTGTAGCCGTTGCTAAACTAGGTCTGTTTAACTGTCCTTTGTACATAGAGGGGAAAGCAGTTTACAAACTGCTCGATGGTTAGGGCTTCCAGTACTTCAGGTAAAGTTTTCTTACCGAGCCCCAGAGCCATAGTAGTTTGCACTCTAGCCCCCAATTGATGTTTCTTAGTTTTTGTTTATTGAAATGATCTCCTCTGGCCCACCCTTTGTAATAATCCTTGTTTTATTTCATCAAACGTAGCTGTGCCCAATGGATTTAATAGTTGATATGAA
Source organism: Ambystoma mexicanum (assembly GCF_040938575.1). Classification (NCBI taxonomy): domain Eukaryota; kingdom Metazoa; phylum Chordata; class Amphibia; order Caudata; family Ambystomatidae; genus Ambystoma; species Ambystoma mexicanum. Next base: position 1,117,932,180 of record NC_090923.1, on the reverse strand, counting down.
TTGTATAGGTCACCTCTCAACAGAGGAGCCAGATAACAAGATTTTTAGTCATCTCCCCAATGGAATTGATGCGCTAACATTTAAAAATTGAGAAATAAATGTCCTCGGTCCTCCCCTTCCTTGTAAGGTTCTAACACCCCATGGGGTAATATAGGTCTCTGTTGAGAAGTAATAATTCGACCCAGCCCGATTTCAAACCGATCTTCGGCTTGGATCTGGTGGTCGGTTAACTGAGTTAACAGATTTTGTATAGTAACCATCTCATGGTTTTCTGCTTTTCCTGGGATTTTACTGGTATCTTCCTTTCCAACAAAGCTAATATCCCGTTCAATAATACATAAACCGGGCTCTTGAACCAAATACTCTGTCCGCTTGGTTGCAAAGGAAAATATCTCTTCTTCTACTCCTTAAGGCTGGTCTATTTCTCTTTGGTCAGATGTGTCTTTTTGTGGGGTAGGTTCCCCTAGATTTTCTTTCCCGGCAGGGTCCAGAGGGGTCTCCTGTTTCTAATGTATCTGCTTGATATATTATCCTGTCTGGGTTTCCCATATAGTTGCATTCACATGGTATACTTGTAAGGTTTTCACTTTCCGTTCTTTCCCGTTTTAACAATAAGCTCTCTCGCTCTTTCTATCTTGGTTCCTTTTTTAAATTTATTTTTAATTTTTTAATTTGCCCTTTTCCTACTTTCTAATAGCATTGCTTATGTAGAAGGTTGAAGTAGCTGACCAGACCAAAGAACTGAAATTTAAAAAAAAGAAAAAAAAACAATAAGCTCTCTCGCTCTTTCTCTCTTGGTTTCTTTATTTATAATTGCTTGCATTTGGCATGGCTGCCAATACACCCTGGTGTCCCCGCTGTCTCTGGGTGGAATCACCGGTTCTTGTTGGTGTTCCTGGTTTCTCCCGCGGTCCGCCGGTGACGGTCTTTCAGTTGGTTCTTTCTCGTGACCGCTTCCTCTTGGCTGGTACGACGTCCTTTCATCGCGGGATGTTTTTTCGCTGGGGTTTTTACCGTAAATTCTTTTTTTTAAAAACCCATACAATTTTTTAGGGGGGTGAGTACATTATATATATGGGGTCTGGGTGTTTGGGGATAAATACAAATTAAAGAAATTGGGGTGGTTGGGGAAGGGAACCCCCACCCCAAAAATAATGTTTTCAAAATTCGATGGGTTTTTTCGTAAAGAAAATTGCGGTAAAAGACCCAGCGAAAAAACATCACGTGATTAAATGATATGGAACCCTGTTGGCTTTCCCATCTCTTGCAGCTTTCGTTGGGCTTGTCTGCTTCATTCCAGGCTCTGGTGATTTAGACGCTGCTTTCAAATACCTGTGAACGCCAAGGAGTCTGTCGTCGACTCCTGCCACTCCAGCTGCAGCGTGTCCTCTTCACGTGGTAGTTTCTTTCTTCTTGGGTCTCGAGCCCGCTGGCTCAACCAAACAGGTCTCAGCCTTTCAGTCTCTCGATCTGCACTTCGACTCTCTGCTTTTGCTCTTTAAATTTCCTGGTCACAGTTTTGTATGTGTAACAACTAGAGAGCTCCTTGGGCTTGTGGCCTCTTTCCCTCTGCATTGCTCGGTTCCTCCTCCTCATCCCAGTATTTTGGTAATTCTGGGAAAGGAAGCCCATTCTTGAGAATGTGCACGATAAACTTGGATAAACATTCTTAATGATTTTCAAGGGCAAGTCAGTCCTGGATGATTGGTAGGTAGAACTGGAGAAGGCATTTTCATAAGTTTCACAAGGGAGATCAGAGTTGTAAGGTTAAGCTATGAGTCTTGGGAAAAGGTTTTTACTATCCTTCAGAGGAGGATGAGGAGATGTATGACAATAGGCCATGAGGGTATTAGGTATGGGAGGGTTATCCTCAAGGGAAAATGGGGGATACCATGTCTCATCCGATGAAGCCATGTCTCCCGCCACGTGATCCTCCCTCATATAGCCACCCCCTGGGTCAGGATCAGGTAGTAGCTGCCGTCCCCTGGCCACATGGGAGAAGGTCCCCGCCGGGAAAACAGTGATGACTCCATATCGGATTCATCACAATGGTCAGACAAGCACAGGGAGCAATTATGCATGATCAAGAGCGTTACTGCAGAAGAAAAAGATTTGTGGAAAAAGTTATATTGTTAGGGTAACTGAAGAGAGAGGGATGATGAGGCTTCGGAACTGCAGGGCCGGGGAAGTGGAAGCAGCTAGACATATGGTAGCATCCCAGCAAATCCGGGAGTTCAGAAAATGGGCGTTATTGTACAGTATTGCCTGCTCTCCCATCCCCCTGATGTGCAGGACACCCTCGCCTCATGCTGGCCCATACCACACTTCCATTTTCCCTCACCGCTCTGCCGTACTCACCCCTCTTACCTTATTCCTGCTCCACCGCCTCTTGCAGCCTCCTTGCTGCACCTCTTTCCCACTCCAGTCACCCCACCCTGCCACATATCTGACTGTCATGAAAAGTGAGGAGGGACTAGAAGACCTTCTCCTCTTTTTCCATGGTAGCTATTTTCTTCTATAGTTTCTTTTAATTTGTGAAAAACTGCAGCCATGTTGTTTCACAAAAAAAAGCTATTGGTGCACCAGACTGCATGCCCAGGTGCTAATAGCTACAATTCCCCGGTGAAGAGCATTACCACCTGGTAATGGCACAGAGTCCTATGTTAAAGCCCCCTTGGGCCACAGACCTTTATAAGACAGTAATGCCCCACACCTGGCGGATTATTGCTTAAGTACATTCATAGGGCTATTTTAATATGTTAAAGGAGATAATCCAGGTTAGCATTGGGGGAACGTAATGGGGAGAGATGATGAGAGGTGGGGAAAGAGGCATGATTGGAAGTGTTTTTTGTATTAGTACTTTCATAGGAAGGTTTTAGTCTGTTAAAAGCGACAAGCCAGGTTAGTATTGTTTGTAAACTCTGAAATGACAAGTTTCTACTTAAATAGGGCCTGCTGTTAGTGCCGTCTTTCCCAAAGAGAAGTTGCCTCTATTACTACACCAAGATGGCAAAAGCCCATCCAATACATCCAGGGAACTGAAATTATAGGTATTATAGTACCAAGGCTGGACCCCAGCCTCCTCACTAATGAGGTGTTTTCCTCGCAAGGGCAAAGCAGTAGGCCTCTCTTGTGTGGTCTGTGCAGAAGAGATATGTATTGGCATTTATTTTGGATACTGACCGCTGACCAATCTTTAACAAGCAGTGCAGCACTTTACAACAATGGGCTACTAGGAATACAGGTAACGGGGCACAAGATACAGTGGGGCAGTAATACATTACAATTACACAAATGGAGCAATAATTTGGGGTGACCTAGGGTCTACCGGTGTTGAAATTTATACATATCTAGATAGAATAAATAGACAACACCATCTGGTTTATTATGCTTTCAGAATAAAAAAAGGCTTTCCTCCAACATAAGAAAAAATGAGTGTTCGCCCCCTCCAACCTCCCCTCAATTACACAAAACACAAGGACTCACAAAGGATTACAAAACGCACACGTTGTGGAATGAATGTATCTTTAAGGATTCTATCTTAGACCTGGTTAGTGGTATAACCGTGTATTAGGTAACATAATAGAATACATTCTTTGCAACCCCAAGATTTAGCAAAACAAATGAATAAACAATCCCCCAAAACGCTTGAAAGAATGGATGAAAGATTGGGCCTGGTACAGGCTCCTGCTAGCCAAGTACTGGAGCCCACAGACCTGACAAACACCTCAGCCCTGCACTGCAGCCTTGGAAGAGAAATGGTTTGGCAGGAAGCAGTTGGGTGGTGAAGCTGGGCCCAGAAATAGTTGGCGAGCATAAGGCCCTACGCATACTCACATCATTCCCATCACCTTGTTGAGGAATGTCCCTTCTGCCAGTCTCAGGAACTCACAACACATTTCTGTGGATGCATTCTGGGCCTCTATGGAGGGTGTCTGAGGGTCTCCTCTGTCCTCCACTCGGTCCTCAAATGTTCTCACCTGCAGGACAGAGAAGCCACAGTGATGGTTGGTCAGTTGAATTGGACATAGCAGATGAAGTTTGGTGTGATCAATAATGCTGCTCATGCTCAATAAAGTTGGTCATGGTCAGGGGCTTTGACCACTGGCAGTGCTGTTAGTAAAAATACATGACCATGATCAAGGCCATAGTCATGGAAACGGGTATTGGTCATAGGTATTGCTATTCACCTCAGTGCATAGTGTTGGTCTACATCAGTGATGACTGTCATAATCAATTGTGTTGTTCATGGTGGACATCAATGACTAGAAGCCTTGTTGGCTATAGTCAAGGGTGTTGTTCGCAATAATTTATGATGTTCATGATCAATGGTGTTCTTCATGGTCAGCAGTGCTAGATGTAATCAATGCCACTGGCCATGGCCAATGCTGTTGTCCAACATCAATGGCATTGGCTGTTATCAAGGGTTTTGATCATGATTTTGGTCAGTGGAGATAACCGTAGTCAGTGGTGTCACCTAGTCAGCAGCAATAGTTGCAGGAAAATGTTGTAGGCCATGTTCAATACTGTTGCCCATGCCAGTGGCATTAGCCACAGTCAATGGAGTCAGTCATATTCAGTGGGGTTCATCATGATCACTGGTATTTCGCCATCTCCAGTTGCATTTGCCTTAGTCCGTTTTTTCCTGTGGCTAATGGTGTAGGTTATAGTGAATTATGGTGATCATGTTAAACATTATCAGTCTGATAACTAGTGTTGTTGATGGTCACTCGTTATGGTCATGTTAATTTGTTTCGGTAATGTTCATGTTGTTGGTCATAGCCAAGGGTTATCCTCACAGCCAATTGTGCAAGTCATGGGGAATGGTGTTGGTCATTGTCAAGACATAGACAGTGCTGTTCATCAATGTCATTGGTATTACTCATGGTACCAAATAACATTGATTGAGTTGAAACGAGTGTTAAAGAACTATTTCTAGAATGTTAGCTTTATTTTTAGAAATTTCTGATTGTGTGTAAATTTCGTTGTTAATTGTGTTTTCTAGTCACCTTAGCGCAAGCACAGGAAGCCTATCAGCACGACAGTTCAAGAGGAGGAGAAAGACGGTGCGAATCAAGAGGATCACAAGGAGAGAAGCGACCTTGCCCCTTTCGACCAAGGCCTGTGAAACCTCAGCAGAAGGAATTTTAATAGATAGTGTGTGTTGCAGCAGATGTCAATGGTACACATGGCCCTCCTCCGCTGATAACCAAGCCGGGGAGAGACGCTTGCCACTGTAGTATCGGCCTTGACTCAAGAGACAAGAAAAACCAAGAAGTTCATTACAGCCGGTGAGTCGAGGGGAGTGCCGATAAGAAACCGAACTGTGTTGAACAAAAGTAGCAAACGTCTAATTGAAGAAAGTATAAAGAGCTATTAATGTGAGAGGGGAAAACCAGCTAAGGAGAAGTCAGGCACCACGTGGGTGTTCACTCGGGAAACTCTGGGCGATTACTCTATCGTTAATGTTAATGTTAAAGGTATTTATATAGCGCACCGTAACCAATGGAGTTGAAACTACCGTTACCAAAAGGCCTTGTGAAAGGCGCTAGAAAGGGGTCAAAGTGGACATACAGGGGTCTAGTAAAATCCTCTGTACAGTCGAAAGTCTTTGACAAGCAGATGATTGTGAAGCTAGGGGAAGTGAATCCCGCATCGTAAGAACTGTTCAAGGAATGGTGTGATTGACAAAGTTGGCAAGAGTGAACCCGACAGAGGGATGCCGATAGTAAACTGATTAAAAAGACATAAAGATTTGTGATTGTCACAGATGAGATTGTGTTGAAAGCCATAGTGCACCCGACGCAGGGAGGCTAATCATTCGAGACGGGTCTGAGCCTGGAAGAGGGGGACCCATGGGTGAAGAAGCATCATCCCAAGTGCAAAACAGAAAATAACTTTTGTTTATGAGTTTGAACTCATCAGGCACTCGGAAGGCAGAAAGTTAATATTGTCAAGAACCTTTTGTGGATCCGAGCCCGGAAGAGGGAGATCCAGCGGTGAAAAGGCATCACCCAACATACAACAGAAAGTAACTTTTGTTTATTATTTTGAAACACATCAGGTCCTTGGAGACAAGAGACTTTTTTGTAGAAAAGAGACTTAACCACTGAAGGCTCTGATAGCTGAGAGCGGAACTGTTGGCTCGTGCTGGGAAAGCTTGAGCGTGTGCTGTGATTCGGAGTACCACCTTATCCGTGCTTAAAACATGGGGAAGCGAGACCCCAACTGACGCATCCTGACTTATTATTTGTAAAAACTTCTTTCTTTCCTGTGAATCCTATACCACCCTCTTTGTTTGTATTTAGCCTAAGGATTGGCAATGGGTTTTTCTTAGTATAGGCCCTTTTATTTGACAAGAAGCCACTAGGACTGCCTTATTATTATTTAATGGTCGTAGCTTGCTCCCATGTTAGATTTTGATTTAGAATAGGCGTTTTTCCAACCTAGCTATACAGTTTAATAAACAACCTTGAACTGTTGAACTGTGATCACTTGTGTCTGTCTTTCCTGTTGCCACCATGTGTTACTTTCACAAGGAACTCTTCTTTGGCTTGGATTTCTTGCAGAACCTTCTCATGTGCAGTAATTGTGATTGTTTATTTATACAGCGCGTATACACAGGTGGAGCTTCAAAGCGCTTCAAGTGGGAAAGGAAAAGGGGAGTACAGTAATCATTCTTAGGCCTCGAAGTTTCCGAATGATCAGACTGAAAAACTAGCATACTAGGCCTGATGGCATTTCTCCTAGTGCAAGTGCATGAATTGGTACAGTTGTGTCCAAGCTGGGGGGAGGATGCCGGGGAGTGAGGGGATCGAGGGTACAGACAAACTTACTAGTCCTAGTACATTTAAGTTATGCATACCTACAGACGGAGGTGCGAGGAATCGGGGGTGGGGGAGACAAGCGCGTCCAGTCCAACAGGGCCCTGGGTTAAGTGCAGAGAGGTTGCCCTCGCTCAGGAGCATAAGCTGAAAGTGCAGTAATGCTGAACATAGTGCAGTGGCCCGGAGCCAAGTGTAAAAGACTGACGAGGGAGCCTCAGACCTGTAAGGCTCTGGAGGTGAACCATGCAACCAGTCAGAAAAAACTGAGCAGAGTTAGGGAGGAGAGGGGGGAAGGAAAGGTGGAGAGAAAAAGAACAGAGGTTAGCAGGGGAGAGGGAGAGAGAAGGAGATAGAGAAGAAGAAGGTCTTGAGGAGTTTCCGGAGCTTGAGGCGTGCCAGCTCAAGATAGGGGGAGGCAGGCAGGCTGTTCCAGAAGATAAGATCTACCCCCAAATCTCTGTATGTGAAAGTGGCTCACCTGCAGAGAGTTGGAGGAGGACAAGCAGAGGATTCTAGAGGGAGAGTATTTAGGAAGAGAGTGTTGTAGATATTGCAGGCCCAGGCCCCAGAAAGCCTGGTGGATTATGTAGAGGGTCTTGAATGTAATCCTTGCAGCCACAGGGAGCCGGTGGAGGGATTTCAGCACCGGAGAGATGCGGCCCCTGGGCTTGAGGCCAAGGATAAGTCTTGCAGTTCTGTTGGAGGCTGTTGCAATAGTCCAGCTTAGAGAGAATCAGGGCTCTCGAGGTGGTGAGCCTCTGGGGGAAAGTAAGGAAAGGTAGAATACCTCTGAGGAGGTGAAGTTGGTAGTGGGACTTTTTGGAGATGTGAGAAGAGAAGGAGAGCGTGAAGTCGAGGATGACGCCTAGACTTTTTGCCTCATTGGTGGCTGAGGACGCAGGGCAAGGGGGGCCGGCCAATGTGAAAGTGGGAAAGCAGGAGCAGGGGTCCCAATGAGGACAATCTCTGTCTTACTGATATTCAGGCAGAGATCGTTAGCAGCACACCAACACTGAATTGTGGATAGACAGTCAGGGATGAGCGAGGAGGAGGAGGCAGAGGGTAGCTTGAAAGAGAGCTGTGTGTCAACCGCATAACACTGAAAGTTGGTGGCAAAGGTAGAGATCCTGTGGGCCAAGAGGGCCATGTAGATATTGAACAACCAGGGGTAAGGGTTATATCACTGGGAGACACCACAAGCAGAGAGAGTGATAGAAGAGAGAAAGGACCCAAGTTCCACCTGGGAAGGCCGGTCAGAGAGAAAGGAGGCGAGCAAGGCCAGGGCCAGATCTGTGATGCCCAGGGTATCACAGAGACAAGAGATCAGGATGTTATGCTTCACCGTATCGAAAGCAGAAGAGAGGCTGAGAAGAATGAGGAGAGAAGGAGAGTTAGAGTCAAGATTTCAGAGCAGGTGTTCACGGGTGTTCAGAAGAGCAGTTTCTGTGCCTCTGGATGCTCTAAAGCCAGACTGGTGGTTATGGAGATAACCAATAGGTTCAGTGTGGAGGGTTAGTTGAGTGAAAGCCAGCTTCTCCAAGAGTTTTCCCAGGAAAGGGGTGATGGAGATCAGGCGATAGTTTGCTGGAAAAGACGGGTCGGCTGACGTTTATTTTAACAGAGGGTGCACAAGACAGTGTTTGAGAGGAGAGGAGAAAACTCCAGCTCAGAGGCAACGTGCTCGCCTTGGAAGCAAGACAACATGGAGCAACTCAGGTTTGATCCCCGGGTCCGCGCTTAGAAACCTCTGGGTATTAAGCGCATTATCAATAACCTATGGAGGGGATGGGTCACTTTGGTTTGGTTTATGCCCACTCTAAGATCAAAAATCCTTTACCAAATTCGGTTACACAACACCCATGGGATTTTTCATTCTTAAAAAATGACATTAAATTGCTGATAAGTAAGGCATCCTCTTCGAGGGCGGCCGCGCCTAATGGATTAGCAAACATTATCTTTAAGGGTAACGTAAATGTTTGGCCAAAAATTCTATTCATTCTATACAAGGACATAGTCAAGGTCCGAGTAACACCAAACACATGGCATATTGCCTATATAGTGCCAATCTACAAAAAAAGGTGATAGGTCATCCCCTGCAAATTACAGACCTATTGCACTCCTGGATGCGGATTCCAAGATATTTTCAGGACTGGTACTGAAACACATTCAAGAGTGGGCAAAGGTAAACAAAATCTTATCCCGATTCCAATTTGGTTTCCGCAAAAAGGTGGGCACTGATGCAGGGGGGCTACTAATAAATATCCTGCAGTAGAAAACATGTAAACAAGGTAGTGCGCCAGTCTACGTAGCATCCATAGACTTAACTATGGCTTTTGACAAGGTGGATAGGAGTATCCTTTGGGGGAAACTACATTGAATGGGATTGCCATCTTCCCTACTGTCAATTTTGTATCATTTACATGAAGGTTCCAAACTACAGGTACGCCTAAGTAACACGGGAATACTATCAGAGGTAATCAATGCTACAAATGGTTTACGCCAGGGGTGCGTTTTTGCCCCCCCCAATATTTAATCTATATGTATCAGATGCTGGTAAGGTTCTAGAGACAGTCGCTTTTGTGCCACCTACAGTCGAGGGAATAAAGATATCCTAGTCTGCTTACGCAGATGATTTTATGTTATTTGATCATACCCCGCGAGGACTGCAACGTCTGCTAACTGCATTTAGAGATTACACAATTGCAAATTTGCTTCTGTTAAATGCAAAGAAAACTGAATTTTACATTTTCATTGCAGTGCTACAATGGGTAATCCAGTATGGTTCCTGAATCATGAAAAATTGTGCATGAAAATACATCTGCAGTATTTGGGTTACCCAATCTTTGGAAATAAAAGGAAACAGAACTATAAGCAATTTTTGGACACAAAGGTGCAGGTACAAATTATTCACCTAAAAAAAATTGATGTTAAATATGGGAAATTCTCATTTCTACCGACCTTGCGTTATTACAAATGCAAATTGATTCCGCAATTCTGTTATGGTTTGGAACTATTTCCTAGGTGGGTAATCGATGAATTGGACAAATATGAGGCAGAGATATTAAGATCCGTGTTTAGATGCCTACCTAACTGTGTGCCACTGGAAGTATTGCGTTACGAGCTGGGTCTGTGTACCATCAGAAGTATGGTTATGTGGCGCCGAGTATGCCTATTTAGGAAATTAATTGTGTGTTCTAAAGACACTATTTACGATCTGTTGGGAAATGGGATACAAACTGGTACATGTACCTCAGAATACCTAAATGAATTAACAAGGGAATCCCTAGCGTACCTAAATTCATTTGGTGCAACGTGTGAGTTGCTTATATTCAATCCAAATAAAGCAAAAAAATATACGGAGCAACTAGACTGGAATATCACCTGTGCTAAGGTTGCAGGAACCATATTATATAAGCATTTGGTATCGGGTTACAAAATTGGGGGTAGCATGGAGCCATACTTGATTAAGATTCCGGACAAAAGATGGCGCAATGAATTTATGCGTTTTAAATGCAATGTGTTGTTGACCAGGGAAATCACAGACCTACGGGAAAGGGGGAGTGGAACACCGTCATTGTGTAGGTTCTGTGTTATCACGGTGCTGTCTGAAACCTTGCAGCACCTCTTAATTTACTGTGATGTATTGTGAAGTGATCGTATACACCACTTCTTAAAATTTGTGAACAGGGATAATGTGGATCTTGAAAGACTATGGATCGAAATGCTATATGGGAGTGATTTCTCATTGCAGCTTGCGGTAGTTAGATTTTTAAGAAAGTTCTGTTTGTTAGTACCACGATACGAACTGTGTAAATGAACTGAAATATTTTCAGTGCATATTAAGTGGTTGCCCCAGTGAGCTGTTGCAGTAGTTAAAGCCACAGACAATGAATGTATTTGTAAATACAATTTTCTTTGTATTCTTAATTCTGTGTATTTTGTTACATACTAATTGTGTTTTAAATGTTTTATATATTGCAAGTTGAATTGTCTATATGTATTTAGTTTTGCTTTTGTATACTGAAATGTTTTTGTAAAGGTTATGTATAACCAACACAAATAAAGAAATAAATAACCTATCATATCATATTGTCTACGCTTCTGTCACCTTTCCCTGTTATTTGCTCTGCCTTCCTCTTCTCAGGCCTCCTCACTGTTTCACTTTGTAGCTCATATCTTAACCGTACCTCTCTAACTCTCCATGCTTATTGTCACCTCTCACTTCCCCATAAATAGCTTTCATATCGCTATACCTTTCCATCTCTTCATGTCCTCCTTTATTGTACTGTTCTCCCCCTAAAACGCCTCTTCCCTGTTTCACACTTTATTTCCCCTCTTATATCCTCTGGTGCACTTTGCCACATCCTCTTCTCCCACTCTATGCCTCTTGCTTGCACTTCTTTCCCCCTCCTCTGTTCTGCTTTCTCCCTCCTTTGCCTCCACAAATTCCTCCTCTGCCTTTGCTCTTAACTGTTCTACCTCTGTGCTGTTTTCCCTCAGCTCCACATCTCTTTCCTTCATTTGTTCTTTTATCTCACTCCTCAAATAGTTTCACTTGTTCCCCTGGCTTTAACTCCACATACGTTCTTCGTTGTCACCCTCTGCTCCTTTTCTTTAACCTTCCTTAATCTCTCTGCCTCCACTCCTCTTTCTCCCACCTGCACAAGACATTTACCCTTCACTGCTCTTCTCTCCACCACGCTCCTTTTTCCTCCCAGTTCCGCTCATCTTTCGAACACCTCCGCTTATCTTCCGACCACCTTCCCTCCTCTTTCTGCCTCTTCTCCTTCTTCTCCCTTCTCCACTCTCCTGTCTTGCTCCTCTGCCTGAGTCTTGCACTCGATCTGTCTTTCAACCTTGCCTCACCACCGTTCTCCAAACACCTCTCTGCTCTCCAAACAGCTAACTCACACCTTCCGTCAAGCCTTTTTTCTCCTGAAGGACAGGGTTCTCTGTTGGACAAGTGGATAGCTGTGTGTTAAGCTGTGTGTGGGGACTTACGTGATTGGTGAATGCTCATTGGAACTATAGTATTGCCACCAGAGACCACTTCATGGAGCAATATATTAAAATGCCCAGATGTCATCTTTTGTATTTTCTGTGTGGGGACTGCTCAAGCTGTGTCCAAGACTCTAAGCCTCCTGCTCTTTCCCATTCTAACTCTGATGGCTTTGGGTCTGAATGAGCATGCATACTCACCGACCACAGACTGTCCGGTGTGTTACTCATGAGCTACTGCCTTTTAACAAATCAAACCTTACATCTAGACAACCAAGGGGTGCCCGAGCTGGCAGCTCTGCAAACTGCATGAACTTTGTCTGTCATTCTACCATGTTGCTGATACTAATGCCTATACTGCACGCTCTTTTCTGCCAATCAGGTTGGTTGCTGGTATTGTAAACTCTCTTCCTGCTGTGTGAGGGGTCAGAAATGCGAAACGGACAAAAAGGTATAGTTTTGGCAAGATTTGCCATTTTTATTAAATAAAAAGGGGTGAGATAAACAATCTTTCCCTACACTAACAAGGATTCCCCCACCTAGCAAACAAACTAAAGCTAAAGAAAAGTGAGCTAGTGTCCAAAAGGTCTCTGAACATCACACTAAAACACACAACAAAATTATTGAAGGAATATTTGGCGGTCTTCAGTTCAACAAAGCAATATACCAGTTCAAACTTAAAGGTTTTGATAAGTACTACTTGTGACCATGGTTATTTCAAGAATACCTTGAGCAAAGTTCTGATTCAATAAAGTTCTGTTCAATGTAGCATTAAATGTATTTTCCATCTACTACATCTTTCCAATTTGTAAAGTAAATGTCTCTTTCACCAATGTTGGTCCACACATTTCAAAACAACTGTTGGTTGCCACAGTATCCTTCTTACTGAGGCAAATGTCTCTCTCCCAAATCAAAAGTTCATAAACCAAAATCAATTATCAGCATATCACAGCAACTACATTTGAAAATCTCTTCAAATAAAACACTTTCGTCAGGCTAGCACAGCAACTACTTTTGATAATGCAACAGTTTTTCAAAAAGGCTAATAGAGTAAATAAGATCTTTCCACCAAACCTTTTTACCACAAACACATTTCTTCCAATTGTGTTCTTCTTGCCTGGTATACTCGCCTGCCAGGAAGAAAACTCCTACAACTACAACCACTCTTAGTGGCAATATTTGTTCCAAGATTCCCCATACCAGTATTTCCTGTGAGGAGGAATGACCAATGGCTGCCTCTTCTTACAGTCTCTTGACTCTTGGCAATGTGGATTCTAGTTTTCCCCAAACTGGAAACTCAAAATAGGAGACTTGTTTTCAGATTGCTTCTTATCTACTTCTTGGTAGCCTTTTGGCTGTTGGCAATGTGGGTTACACATTTCCCCCTGTTGGTGTCCCATATAGGGAGAGCTGTGCCCTTGTCACCTCTGTATGGTTCCTTCACAGCCTCTTGGCTGTTGGCAATGTACGCTATAGGTTTCCCCGAAATGGTATCCCATGTGAGAGGAGTTAAGCCCTTGTTACCTCTTTAATGTTTCTTTACTTGTTTGGTATTCACAATTGAAGTTTATTAACAATCTTCCTTTTCGGTGTGCCCCAGTGTCAGCATTAGCATCCAGACAACTCCCCAGTCTTCTGCAGCGTCTCCTCTTCGCGGTATACTGCTGCAACAGGCCTCCTGTCCGTGCTGTCTCCTGCTTGCCTTCAGTGGACTGTGCAGCTCTTCCTTGGAGAACTGACACCTCTATCAATCTTACGCAGCTTGCCACACACGGAAACGCCATATGCTGAGTTGGCACCACCTCTGTCCCGGAGCTGTGCTTCTTCGCCACACGTCACTTCCCGCTGCATGTACTCTACACTGCTACTCACCTTCACTCCTTTAGTCAGCATCAGCTGGCGTTCTTCCTTCTACGGCAGCCCCAGCATCTTGGGGCGGCCTCTGTTTCATCTATTCCTTTCACGTCTCCTTTTCTCAGGTGTAACTCATTCCAGAGTTTAAATGTCCCGCTCAAGTGCCCTGGCCTGTAACAACTAGACTGCACATTCTGATTAACAGCACTTTAGTCCTCACTGACTCTGAGCCCTTCTTCCTTGTCCCAGTAGCATAGGCATTACGGGTTCTGAAGTCCATAGTGGATTGTACAGCAGCAGCATTAGTTTGTTCTATCTTACAGTTAGTTTTGACTACTTTGTGAATTGACAATTGTCAGAGTAAGGAGAGATTGTGGAAAGGGTTTGTAAGATAACATTGGATTGAGCATTTCTACCTAAGGCAGAATTATGGTAATTAAGAGATGTCATATCTAATTCCTGAACTCCCAAAGTACAAACCTTATTCTGTTTAGATGATTTCTCATAACATGTTCTTTGGGTAGTTACATGCGACTGACTTGTATATTGACAGCATGCCATAATGTATTTAGGAATTATAAGCCTCTCATCCTCAGAAGAAGATGAATATTGCATGTCTCCCAAAAGAGTCTCCATCCCGACAGCTGTCCCCTTCCATGTGATCCTCCCTCCTGATTCCACCTCTAGGGTTAGGATCAGGTAGCGGCTGCCTTCCCCTGGCCACATAGGAGGATACTTTAGGCTGGGGTTTAGTGGTGACTATGCAGCATTCATCACACACCGTTCCCCTAAAGACCTGGTCTCCCGCTCCAGGTTCTTTTTTTTTACTTGACCCAGTAGCCTGACCTATATCAAAAGGAGGTTTTTTGGGTTTCCCAGACCCAAGCAGGGTCTGCTGATGGAAATCCTTCTTTTTCCCCAGAATTTAGTGTGGAATAGGAAAAAGAGGTTTTACTAGCATTCCTTTGCAGCTTCTCAAAGTTAGGGAAGGCTGTGCCAATAATAGTCCCTTTAGGAAGTTTGGGAATTATAGCAAATTCCAAAAGTAACTGGCGTTAGATGATAGATCGCTTCATCCCCATATACACAAGTCACCTTGATTGTGGGGCCTTTCCTCCAACCATTAAGAGGTATCAATTTAGATCTTATAGCCGCCTGTTTACTTCCGGAATCAATTAAAACTTTAACTGGGACCCCATTGACTATTGCAGAATCATGAGTTTTAAAGGATTTACTAAGAAATAAATTGTTAGTACTGTAAGGAAGGCATGGTATCAAACCGTGAAGACAGACACGAGTGATCACAGTTAAAGGGTGTTTATTGAACTTCAATGGGTTGGTTGAACGCCTATCTAACCTAAATATAAGAATGGGACCAAGCTAAGACCATCAACTAATAATAACGCAGCCCTAGTTGAGTCTTTGTTAAATTAAAGGGCATATACTAATAAACCTATTGCCAATCCTTACTTGTAAATACAAAAGGGCGTGGGGCAATAAGGTATGCAACAAAGAAAAGTGTTCAAGAAATAATATGTCAGGATGGTTGAGCAGTTGGATTCCCTGCCCTAAGTTTTCAGCACAGGGCAAGAAGGCACGTTCCTGCTTCACACACACTCTGGGATCTCTGGCACGAGGATACAGTTCAAAGCATAGATATTAGGGCCTTCTGCCAAAGTCTCTTTTCCAATAACAGTCTCTTACTGCAGAGGGCCTGTCATAACAAACACACCTCAAAGTTCCATTCCTATCAGATCTTCACATGCACAAGTTCTCGCTTCCAGTGTTTATCATGGGTCTCCCTCCATCTGGCTTGGATCACTTTTTACCAAAATGTTTACACTTGGTCTCCCTCGTTCAGGCTTGGACCATGGATCTCCTTCGTTCAGACTCGGATCCTCTTGATATCAAAATAGAAGACTTTCGAATGTTTAATGGGTTTTGCTTAAACCGTTGCTGGACCACTTCCATTCACTTCACACGATGTTCTTATCAATCTTTTGGCTTTCGTTTCTCTTGGCGGGATACCTTACAGAGACCTTTCATTGAGCACACTCACGGTGCCTTAACACTCTGTTAACGGCATCATATATTTCCTTCTCAAGTTCATACATTCATCAGCAGTTTAGCTTTACTTGCGTCTTTCATCACACATGTTTAACAATGTTCGTTCCAGCGTTCGTTATACAATGTTGCTGCTTGCAACCTTGACTTCAACACAGACCGGTCTTGCATCGGTCGCCCCAACTAACCGGCTGTGTTGATCTCTCTGCTGCATCTTTGTTTTTGGAGCCAAGGGCGATACCCGGGCAGCTGCTCCTCCTCCCCACCTTGGTCGGTCACGCGGAAGGTGCCTTCGGTATCTCTGACACCCAATGCAGTATTCTTCAGTCTGCTTTCCTGGCCTTGTGCTTTCTGCCTCGAAGGTTTCTGGAAAGTAACGGTTTCTTGCCGAAAAGGTCAAAGATATTTCCCTTCTTGCGAACCCTTCTTGATTTCCCGTCTTTCTCCCCTCGTTCAGCTGCCGACTCGAAACTGCTGTTCTTTAGTGTGCTTTGCCTCGCTCAAAGTGTGTCTCAGTGCTCTGCCTTTTATACTGATAGGGAGAATTAATTGGAGTCAGGTATGGGTGGTTGAAAAGGGAGGCCTGACTCTGCATGTCCTCCTAATGAGACAAGGTGGAGACTGCCCATAGGAATCTATGGTACATTTGTTCCTATGGGCAATCTTCATAGCTCTGTGCTCTTCTTCTTCGTCCCAGTGGTTTTGAAAGGCAATTGGGAAGAAGTATGGGAATTGTAGTTTTCCCTAATGATGGAGGGAAACTTTTCTAAGGCATTTGTCAGGGTGAAGGGGGCATATGTGTGGGTGTAGGTGAATGGGGTTTAGATGATAATGTCCCATAGTGACTGTGGGGATGTCTTATAGGGATATATTTTTTCTCCTACGCCTCCTTTTACTGTTAGTACCTGTTGGAATTGGGGTTTGGGGGGCAACGGGACAGGATTCATAACAACCTATAAAGGTGGAGGGAGTGTCGGGTATGGGTTTGCCAGAAAGGGGGGAATACCACATCTCTCCCGAGGGCATTCATCCAACTGTCCCCAAGGACCCCCTGCTCAGGTGATCCTCCTGCACTGGTCCACCCCCAGGGTCTGGTTCTAAAGGCACCCAGGGTCTGATTCTAAAGGTGATGTCCGTGCCCAGGTCACCTGAACAAAGAATCCCTGGGGTCCATAAATGAGAAAGCCCCTAGGTTTCTCACAGTACCCTCTACTTCAACACCCTCTAAATCCTCTTCTTCCCAATCTTGCCCATTAAATAACCAATCTCCATTGGTTATTCTCTCTTATTTGAGGTACGATGCCAATAATGGTGTGGACCTCTTGTTGAAGGCACCTAACATACAAGGCAGGAGTCAGCAACATGTGGGTCTTCAGATGTTCTGGACTACAGTTCCCATAGTCCCTCACAATTGAATATGCTGTCCAGGGCTGATGGGAGTTGCAGTCCAAAATGACAGTATAGTCAATGTTTGCAGACCCCTGATGTAAGGTATCACATATCTACATGGAGGTGCTTCACAGGAACACAGATAAATTGTTGCTGGTAACTCGGGGCGTGGCTAACTGCCATGCAGTGAAGACGTGCCTCATTGTAGCTCCTACGAGATTCGGCATTCATCCATGAATAACAGCAAGCCAAATGTATTATTGTGGGTGAAGAATGAGCACAACAATCAAGACATCAGCGGAGAGCAACTAGCGAAGGGCTACGAGCTTCAGGACTGGGATGAAAGACGAATAACTCGAGCCACGGAAGAACGAGGAGGCGAGACACGATGGCAGATGGCAAAGCGTAACAGCGCTGCAGGCACTCCCGAGAAGGAACCAAGCATACTGGAGATTTGAGCTCAAGGGTAGAAGATCACGTTAGGGAAGCGGAGCCCCACTTGCTGGGCAGGCGATCGACAGCTGGGTTAGCGTGCACGGAACAAAGTGACCATGCATACCTGGAGGACAGGAGAGGCGAGAAGCGGAAGGCGAGGAGGAGAGAAACTGAGGACTCCCAGAGGCTCCAAGCCCGAGCACTGATCGGCTGGACCCAGAGGTACAAGTGGTGCAGGTACGAGGCAGAGAAGCGAAGAACAAGGCAGCGCATGATCAGAAAAGCGAGCGGGAGCCCAACATATATGCTAAAAAGGAGTGCGAAGTATGAGGGGGCTCACAGAGACAGCTCAATGCAAACTAAGCCAACAGAGACTGGTGGGTAAGGCAGCTAGCCGGCCAGGGAACTAGATGGCCTAGAAAGAAGAGAAGACAAGGGAGAAGAAGAGAGCAGGGAGGTGCGGGGGAAGCTGTTGATCACTACATACAGCCCAATAAACGGAAGAAGGGACAGTACAGGCAAAACGGAATACACAGTTAACGCTGGCACAGGAACAAGACAGGATCAAAGGCCCTAAGCTTAAGGATAGCCCATAGCAAGGATGGGGCATAGGAGAAGAGAGAGGAGAGACAACTCCCGGTGTTGGCAGCCCAAATCAGTAGTAGAGCACAGGCATAGAGAGCTGCAAGTCAATACGGCTCCACTGCTAAGGAGCCTAAGTACACCTGAGGACTAGCAGGTCGGAAGTAACTAAATAAAGACGGGGCTACGAGAAGAGCCCATACACCAGATGGCAACCAAAGGTAACAAACCAAAAGGCAAGCAAACCACCATGGAAACATTTACTAAGGCACAAGATAGCCATATGTGAGGGGCATCGACAGAACAAGCAGAAGGGATGGTGGATAAGATGGACAAGCTGGACAAGGGGATCAGCAAATACTTGCAGTCATAGCAGCATTGAAGACAGTGTTGGAGGCAAAAATGTATGCAGTTATGGTGGAAGTGGGTTTGCTGAGATAGGATGTGTGCGCACTGGCAGAACGTATGGGACAACTCGAAGTACAAGTGAAGGACAACACCAGGAAAGTGTCACAAGCAACAGCGGACGGTAAAGTACTACAGCAAAAAGTAAAACTACTTGAAGAAAGAGCAGATGATGCAGAAGGTTGGGCCCCCAGGAACAACATCAAGATCCTGGGACGACATGAAGGCATGGAAGGAGCCGACCCCACCAACTATGTCAAAAATCTGCTGCTACAGGAACTGGGCCCTGGAAAGCTCACACAGGGATTTACATAAGCAATCCTTAATTAGAAAGCCACCGTCAAGCGCTCCTACCAGACCCATCATTGCTATAATTCTAAATGACAGGGACAGAAAGAAGATCTTGGCATTTTCGAGGACGGGAGGAACCATACAAAGGGCCTCGGCCAAACTAGCAATATATCCGGACTACACCTTCCAGGTGCAGAAACGGAAGGCCCAATTTATTGCAACCAAGGAGAGACTGAGAAAGGGAGGGCTGAAGTACATGTTAATTTACCCGTACCGGTTGAAGATACTACATAACGGAAGAGCCTTATTTTTCAATAACCCAGAAAAAGCACAAGATTGGATATACAGCGCGAAAGTGGCAACAACCGAAAGAGACTGAGTAAAGTAAGAGACTTAATAAGGAACAACACCTGATGAGAAGAGATCGCTTGCGGAGGGGGTTACCTCAATAACAAAACACATGTTGAGTCCTCAAGAACTCGACAGAAAAGGTAACAAGCTAAACAGATGCAGAGAATAAACCTGAAACTAAAATAATTGACGCTATTACTGAACAGCGACCATAAGCAGGAATGCATAGACAAATTCTTCAAAGGAGGAGTGGCACTGGATAGAGTGCTACACTAACTTCCCCATCTGTTTGAGTTTGGGTACGTAATTAGGTACCCACCCATTGGGCACCGAGCGCCTGGTCAGCAGACTAGGAAGGGAGGCAGCAGAAGCGGGATAGTCTGAGCATGCACTGCATATCTGAGTGGTTAAAGTTGTGGGGGGACAGTTGGGTAAAGGGGTGGGAAGGGAGTTCTTAACAGGAATTGGGGGAAAGCCTAATATAGTAGTATGAAGACCAGTCACACATGAAAAAATAATCATGAGAAGGGAGAAATCTGGTGGGGAGACACCAGCAGAGTATAAACATACAGGCATATAATGGCGAGCAGAATCAAGATAAGGACCTGGAACATCTAAGGCCTTAATAGATATGTGAGGAGACACAGAATAATTACAAACCTACGCAGGAACGAGATAGGTATTGCCCTATTTATTACAAGAGACGCACCTCACTAAAACCAGACAAGACAAACTAGCTCAGAAATGGGAAGGGACGGTAGTAGGATCCACATACTCGGCATATGGCAGGGGGATACTCATTTGTGTAGCCCCGACAGTCACACTGAAGATACTAAGCACTAAATCAGATGATGAAGGCAGGATGGTATTGATCCATGGTACTCTAGAAAACAGGGAAATATTTGTAGTGAACAAGTCTACATCGAACCACGATGCTACAACATTTTTCTAATCACTATATGCAAGATTAGGTCCTTACAGAAGTGGAGTACTGTTGTGGGGTGGGGACTTCAATTGTACACTAAACCCAGTGCTGGACAGGTCGGACGACATGTTCAGAAGGCCTGCACCGCCAGCAAAGGTTTTGAATACCCTCTTGCAATCCTCAATCTGGTGGACATATGGCAAATACTAGACCCACTAGAGAGGGACTACTCTCACCACTCCACTCCGCACAAAGTATAAACACGACTAGATTATGAGGGAATTCGAGGAGGCGGAATACAAAGCGAGAGTATTGTCAGATCATGCCCCATTAAGACTGATGTGGGTTATAACTGCACATTGACTGGCAATACCAACCTGGAGGCTTCAAAGTGAGACGCTTTTAGACACAGCGTTCAAGGAACATATGCAGAAAAATATAGAGGAATATTTTAGAATTAGTGAGGGAAGTGTTAAAACAGTAGGCATGGTATGGGAATCATTCACGGTTGTAAACAAGGGGGAGATGATTGCTAAAGCAGGAGGTGTATGCAAAGCTATCACCTCAGAATTAAACAGAATAGAACAAGAATTGGCCGAGGTTGAGAAAATGAATAGTGCAGGGCTCGATAATTTGGAAGAAAAAGTAAAATTGAGACAAAATTGCTTAACACAATGGGATTGGGTAGGCAAATTCAGCTATGCGAAATATCTAGAGAAAACACATGCAGAAGGGGATAAACCGGGCAAACTCTTGGCATGGTTATACAAGAGCGAAAGCAGGAAAATGCCAATACAATCTGTCTAAAGCAAAGAGGGCAGCATGTGCAATACACAATAAAAAGTCAACAAAGCATTCTATGAATACTATAGTGTGCTATATGTAGATCCCCGCGAAGAGCGAGATAGAGAACAGCAAACAGCATTAGACCTCATAACCTTACCAAAATTAGAGTTAGAAAAAGTACAGATGTTAGAAGAACCAATAACAAGAGAAGAGGTGATAGCCATAATCAGAACGCTGCCCTCAGGTAAGGTGTCAGGAATGGATGGGCTGCTGGGCGAATTCTATAAAGAAGCTGCAGTCTTGTCTTGCACAGGTCCTGCTGAGAGTATTCATGGAAGCATTTGAAACAGGAATGCTCCCGGAAAGTATGAGAGAAGCAGTGATAATTCCTCTGCCACGCCCAATAAAAATAAAATCGACTGTGGCTCATACAGTATATAATAGTGATTTTTCCAGTGCCCATCCTTTTCCTGTTAATTCGGGGCACCATAGGTAGAAAGGGAGATTAAAGGTTACATAAGTATTTTTACAGGTCAGGTAATGGAGAGGGTACAGCTATACGTTTCACAGCAACCATTCATCCCCTTTCAGTGTATGGTATATACATAGAGTTTCTTATAGTCAGTTAGGTTCATTGTGTTACATTCCTGGTTTGTCTTCTTAACATACACCAGCTGGTAAAGGACTGTTTGAAGAGATTACCCTATAGCGCTTTCCTGAATTTTAAATGGTTGTCTTCTTTTTAGAGACTCAGAGGAAGATTGATCTATCGTTTCTGTACTACATGTGCTACCATCCTCCCCAAATTGCATTTATTTACAGGAAGAAGACAGAAATATGCTTCAGTGGTACATCTTCAGTTCCTTGTAGGGTTAAAGCAGTGAAATCTTTTAGCCAAATGTGTTGGTCATTTGGACCATCAGGCCCAAAGGGTGATATAGAATCTTGAATTCACTGACACGCTCAAGTCCTTCCAATGAATATCGGTGTGGGTTTGTTGTAGTATGTGAGGAGTCTTTCGTGGGCTACAATGCCCTCAGTGTCCATTTTTTTGTATTAGTATAATGGAGCTATACAATTAATCATAGCTTTTTATATAATAGTAGATACGATATATCATACACAGAGTGATAAAAATGATTACAGTAATACAAAAAGAGATACAAAATAAAATAGGTGTTCACATTTACAAACACTAAAAACAGAAATCTCTTGCCACAGACGTATAACACAATGAATAAGGTAACAATCATTGCGCTTCATTGTTTTAATCCAATTCTTCTCTCTAACATTATCAAATATGTGGTTTGTAGTATTCACTTTAGTGCCTAATTCTTAAGCTTTCAAAACTCTAACAATAAAATAGCAGATGTTTGATAGTCTCAAACCTGTTGTTGCCGTATAAATTTGACATCTTCTATTTTCATACCAGGAACCAATAATCTCCATTGTTGGCAGTGCAATATATTCAAAGCGCAGATAAATACGTCTGATCTTGATGGAGAATTACTGCACAGAGTGGCAATTGAGATGAAACAGTTACACAGTTGATATATTCCCTGAGTGTGCTTTTCCTGCTATATAAGTGAGACTCTGATCTTGCGCTTTTACCGCTAGCTTCTTTTTTTTATCAGAGCATTACAACAAGCTGAAGTTTTAACTTTATTGGGGATTGTGAGATATTACAACCAATGGAGATGATTGTGCTGTAGCTGTCCCAACACTCGATTTACCAGTCTGCAAAATGTTTGGCACACACTCTGGCTTCTTCGACAGGTCGATACAGTTTCATTACCAGCATCAGGGCCTTCTGTGCCCAAGTCTCTTTACTTCTTAAAAAGTCTTGATCCAGAGGGCCTGATGTACAAAAACACAACACAAAGTTCCTTTCCTCTTATAAGTATTCGATTCAGGTGTCTCACCCTGGATCCCCCTCAGTCGGGCTCAGATCCCCTTTTATCATGGTTGTTATTGTGGATCCTCCTCTTCTGGGTTTGAGATCCCCCTTTTACAATCTTCAGAGAATATTCTTTCTCGGGTGACTCACGGTTCACCCCAGA
The DNA here is from genome assembly GCF_040938575.1 of Ambystoma mexicanum. NCBI lineage: Eukaryota > Metazoa > Chordata > Amphibia > Caudata > Ambystomatidae > Ambystoma > Ambystoma mexicanum. The sequence goes on along the minus strand of NC_090923.1, from coordinate 1,117,909,213 downwards.
TCCCTCTCTGCCGGGCTCCGAACGTTCCTCCTACACAATTAGTCTCCCTCAGCTGGGCTCGGACCAATTGCAGTTCGCATTAAACTATCGAAGGCTGAGGGGGCGTGGCCAGCGAGCGACGGATGCAGCAGTGAAGCTCCGGAGCTCCTGCTCCAGGCCACAATCAAATCCGAAATAAATCCTGCTAAACCAGCCTCCCGGAGGCAAATTCTATTGGGATTATGCATTGGAAGATCCCGGGACTTTAATTAGCGAGTTAGAAGGAGGGCGGACGCTGGTCTGTGGCCGATCGCGAGGTGAGGGAGAACCGCCGGAGGAGACTGCAAAATGACTGCCATCCAGGGAAGCGGAGACTGGTGACTCCAGCGAAGCCGTACGCAGTTCGTTCCTAAGGGACTGTCGTAACCTGGGCCCCTGAGCAAGGTATCCGGAGGGGCGAGGCTGTGGGGGCACTGCACTAGTGAGAGAAAGAGGCACGTGCGAGACGAACTGCAGAGCGGAGCGGCTAGGAGGCGAATACAGAGGAGGAGGTGATCCCACGCAGGGACAGAAGAATGCTAACCCACCCTCTGCCGCTGCAAGAGAGAGAGGAGCGGTGCAGGGGGAGGGAAGCGACTGGCATCGACGGGGGGCGATGGGCGCAAACTGCAAATGTGGACAGCCATAAGGAAGCCCCGGCGGGGAGCGGAGAAACAGAAACAAACTCAGGCAACAAGGTGAGAGGTGCGGGAGGGAGCGCCCAAGCCCGGTGAATGAAACAGTGCTGAACGGTCGCGAGGCATAAGTGGAGCGGGGACAGTAGTCCGGGGCAGAGAGTGGAGGGAGCAGCACCGTCTCCCCTTTTTTGTAGTTCTTGGCCAGCACTGCTGAGGACACTCGTGACAGCAGGCACACAGAAATAGACATACACAGGAGGCACACAGCCACAGACTCAAGGGTAGGAGGCACGGAGCATTCAAGAGGGGTGTGGACCCGGTTAAGAAGACCTCAGGGTGATATAGCGCCCCCCCCAGGGAATGAGAGAGCCGGTGTACTAAGAGAACAAGAGGGCCTGGCCCAAGAAATCACACGTTCACAGGCTGATTAACCACGGGCAACGGCGCAGGAGGCTGTTCAGAGGAAGGAACTAGCAGAGACAGAATGAATGCCGGGTGGTTGCACTTGGAAGGAGTGGAAGAAGGGAAGGCGGAGAAGCAACACCTGCGTTAGGATTTACGCATAGAAAAACAGGGTATCCTGGCACTTGCCCCACAGAAGTAATTGGGGAACGTGCCAGTGGAACACTGGGAGACCCCAGCAGATACGGAGGCGTGTGGAAGGCACTGGCACACAGAGATAAAAAGGAAAGAAGGCGCACATGAAGAAGGACATTGGAGATGGTTTCCTTGAACCGTAGTGAACAGTACAGAGAACATAGTCCCTGCATACTCAGACGCACGTAACATAAATTGACATAATGGTGTAAGGACAACAAAAAATCGACCACTAAGCGACCCCCAAGCAAAAAACAGCAAAAAGTCAGGAGTGAGAGAGTGATGCTTCGGGAATGGGCACTGAGAAGGGCGAGGGAGTCACGCTGGAAGGACTGCGAGCTGCCATCCAGGAATCCAGAACTTCCTTGGAGGGGAAGATACAGGAGGTGGGATCAGATGTGTCCCTACTGCGAGCTGACTTACGTAAGTTCAGCGAAAGGGTGACAGAGGTGGAGCAACGTGTAAGCATGGTGGAGGACGATTTGACCATGCTTAAAAACCAAGTGTGCGGCCTGATTGGAGCAACGCAGGGGCTAGAAGTGAGGGCAGAAGACTCTAAAGGCCGCTCCCGTTGTAATAACATACGCTTAGTGGGGGTCCTGGAGGGCCAAGAAGGGCCGAGCACGGAACTATACGTGGAAAAGCTGATATTGGAGACCCTACGCCCGAAAGGCCTATCGAAGCTATTTACAGCGTAGAGAGCACGTCGAGTGCCAGGCAGGCCCCCACCTCCAGGGTAATAATAGCCAGACTGTTGAACTTCAGGGACACAATATTACAGATGGCACCCAAAGCTGGATATTTTGCGCTAGAGAATGCTAGGATCCTGATTTTTCCGGACTTTACACAAGAGGTCCAGAAACAAAGGAGGTCTTTTGACGCGGCTCGCCGCAGACTTCAAGAGAACTTAATCTATGATATATGACTATTTTCCCAGAAAAATTGAAAGTGATGGATGGGGGGCGGTCACATGTGTTCACAACCACGAGAGACGATTGGCTGGATGGCAGAGAATCGAAAAAGCCAATTCAAGGATTTGAACACCGACACCAAAAGGGGAGAGGAGAAAGCCAACCAGCGGGGAATTGAACAGAGGCGTCGGAGATGGTCAATAACTGTTCGCCTGCTTGAAAGGGGAAGAGTCGGGGTGCCCATTGCAGGACAACTGCGAGGAAGCATGGAAAGATGTGGCTGGAGCAGGAAGAGGGTCCAGCCAACCCCAGAACTTGGATCCACCTGACGCATCAGATATCGGATGCAGCTGGGAGGTTTATTACGGTTGGATCAGGTTGAAGGGGATACAGGGGGCGGGTGTCACAAAAGCTGTTTGCTGTTGCTGAGTGATCCTGCAGGAGTGAAGCTGGCCCTCCAGACCCCCCCAAGCCTGCAAGCCCAACAATCCTGTTTTCTATAAAACTATTAGACAGGCAAACCCAAGGGGAAAGGGGAATGGAGAAAACAACAAAATCAGAAACTTCTACTGCAGGCACTTCAGTCTGTCATCACAGGATAGATTTTGGCTCAGTAGAAGTCCTAAAAGGAAAATACAACTTTAAATAAATAATTCTCAACTCACTTCCTGACTTAAATCTATTAACATTTACTTCTTCTCTAATTACCTGTTGCCTAAGCTTGATTAGCCTTTAGGCTGCTGCTGAATGAATTCTATGCTGACTGTTGATACTTAAGAACAGACTTTCTCTTCAATTGATTTTCTTCTCTCTTTCTCTATCCTTTACTTCAAATGTTCCTCAATGTAGCTTCAGAAGTCTCTTTGAAAATCAGCATGAGTATTATAAATCCAGATATATGCTGCGTGTTCCTCAAAAGAAAGTCTCTTGCAAAATGTCTTTTGTTATGATGCGCTCGCAAGATTAAATGGTGAAATTGACACATTTTAAACACTGCGCGTTCCTCAAAAGAAAGTCACTTGTCAGCGCTATGCAGATAAACATGAGGAAATAATAAATCCAAAATGGCCGCGACGAACGCGCGACGTCGTTAGGTCCTTTTCTCTAACGCGCGCTCATCGATCACAGCAATACGCGCTGTACGCTAGCAAACAATACGCACGATAAGTAGGTTAGTAAATAAGTGGAATGTTATTAAACGTTAAACGCTTGGCCATTAGGATCCGCATGCCTTGTTAGTTACAAAAGTTATTTTACACGCAAAATTAAGTTGCAGAATTTTCTTTCTGTATTTTAATAAGAAAAAACCTTATTTCCTCATAAGAATATTATGGTACCCTTTTTAAATCTGAAGCTCAAAATAATAGTTTTCCAAGTCTTCAATAACATTCAGTTCAAAAAGTTTTAGAGTTTTCACTTTAAAAACCGAAGTTCACTTACCTTAATCTGTGTTCACTGGACAAGGCTATTCTGCTGCTTAGCAAACTGATTCTCACAGGATATCTTCAGCTGCAGACTTCTTCTACTTCTTTCTTGACTAAAAATACTTAGATTGAGCTTGAGCCAAACAAAAGGATACTACACCCTTTCAAATGGTAACCTTAACTTTATTTGTGACTAGAGCTAACAAATATATGACCTACTCAGAAGAATACTTTAATGAAAGGCAGTTTAGAATTAACATGAAGATTCTAAATGACAATACAATGCTGACTACAATAGCCTAAGCCAATTACTGCTGAAAAGGTGCTCCACCATCTTGGCTTGGGAGAATTTCATCTTTCTAAATGAAAATCAGTTAAGGGAAGAAAAACAAATCTAAATATGGAAACTGCTACACTCAAACCAGAATCTACCTAATACTTAAACCAACCTCCCTGTCTAGTCCTCCAGAAAGAATGCCTGAAACGCCCAAATCTCCTAGAGCCCTTGCAAAGGTGAAGTACATAATGTGGAAACCTGACAGCGGGAGGGATGTTCACTCTAAACAGTGCACATATGTGCTTGCCCAGTTTACTACTGGGTGCCGCTCAGAGGAATTTTAGCAGCACACACAGACAATTCCCACCTTCTCGAGAATTGATAAGGCACAAGCCACAGCATTTACCTGGCATTTGCTTTCTCTCTTAACGAAGCTAAATTATACTAACTAGTGTTGGTATTCTGGTCTAGCCTATTTGCTTTACCCAACTATGCCAGCATAACCTTAAAACCCCATAAAACAGAATACACGCTCATGAGGTTAAAAACGAATATGGAAATCGGCAGCTCTGTGAACATAAGATCTAAATAAGATATTCCTGCACACATAACCCATACTGAGCTCTGGTTTAGTAAGGATATTATGCAGGAATAAGATATTCCTGCATAATATCCTTACTGAGCCAGAGCTCCATGTTCCTCATAACAGAAAGCTGTCTCTGCTGCCTTTGCTAGAATAACTATGTTTAGACTGAATGAAGACTTGTCATAACATGTCATAATTGTCAATCAATGAACCCTAGCCTGTATGACAAGTATGAGGGCAGGTCTAATTGCTTTAACAAAGGATGATGTATATATATTGCTGCTTGAGTGCTGTTCGCTCTATCGCATCTCACAGGGTCTGGGAACAAACGTCGTGAGGCGTTGAGACCCAGTCGGCCGACTGAGAAACTCTGACTAAAACCAGACTTGCTTGGAAAACGAACCTCACGACTGACGTATCATTTGGGGTATATGGTTATTGTGGCTTAGTTTCCATATGCGGTCTTTATGGCCTAGAGAATATGGCGCCCGAATAGGGACCCTCCCACTAATGCTCCATCGCATACGTTGAAGTTGAAGTAAGGTAAAAGGAAAAAACGAGGACGAAGCTGTCGGACCGGGATCGGAAAGGTGTTCGGGGCGCCCCTGTAGAAGTGATGAGAGACTCCTCTGCAGATCTGTACACAGCCGATCCCTGATCGACGAGCAGCACCCAGAGAGCATCAAGGCAAGGATCCTGGAAACGAGGCAAATTGAGCCAGACACGTGGTCGCGACGATTCTTGGTTGCGTCTGTATACGAGTGAATTGCGTCCTGAGTGACGAATTGGTTGATCAGATGAGTCGTGCCCTGATTCTTAAACGTCCTGATATTGGTTGAGTGTTGCACTTGCAAGTACAAACGGCCAGGGTAAGAAAAGGGTAATATTTAACCATGCCTGGGAAATTGTCTTCCTGTTTAGTGAGTTTTTTTCACTGCGGTAGACAATCTTTGGAAACTGGCCAGGTCGCGCCACCCAAAGGGTCGCCGGCACATGAGATGTACATAAAGTATGGAATAGGGGCAATAGTGTTCAATGCAGTTTGGCATAGGCAGAATAGACATGTATCTGACCATCAGTGGCCTAATTATGGGAGCTTTGAATTAGCGCGTATAGAACACTTAGAATCAGTATTGCTACGAAAAAAGGCCAGACCTGCAGCGTTAGACGTTGTAAGAGACAGGAGGAAGGAAGCTCATCTCCGTTTGAAAAGTAGGGAGAAACAAGCACGTAGACATAAAATGAATGTAGAGAAAGCGCTAGAGCATGATCAGCATCAGCAGACAGAAGCCATTAGGAACATGGATAGGGCCTTCCAATTAGATATACAGAAAATATATGTTTCACAAGATTTGCATACATCAGATGAACTAATTAACAAAATATTAAATGAGCGAAGAAGTGAACATCAAAGTACTGACCCAGTTGCACCTCCTCCTTATGTACATCCTATTCCTGTGATTCCATCCGCACCTGCAGTAAGATTTCCTCTCCCACTGTGCCTGTGACATAATTTCCTCCACCGCCTTCAGAGCATGAGTTATCCGCTTTAGCAGGCAGTTCTACAGCAATGGGGCCTGAACGAGGAAGTATTAGACAAACTCGTAGTATGATTAGCAAGAGAAGGAAAGAAGAACTGAAAGAGTGGGCCGAAACGTATATTGATGATGACAATGAAGCGGCTGTGCAAAGTTCCATATTTGATCATAGAGGCCTTGGTGAACAACAGGTATTGTTAGAATGTATGAGGAATTATCTTCTTAAAATATGGAGTGATTTGACTGATACAGTGGTACCGCAAGAGTTGCGAGATTTGGTTGTTCTTTCGAATTTGCGAGATAATGCGGCGAAAGTACGAGAACACGTAGGGCGAATATTTGTGTTCAAGCGAGAACTTTATTGATTGCATAAATAAATAATGAACAAAGATGAACCGCATATGTCGTACGTTCAGAAACGGTTTTTACCGCTGTTGAAACCTGTTAGTGAAGAGATGCGAATTTGTACGCAAGATGCGCTTAGATGGATTACGGATGCCGCCATTTCCCTGATTGAAGTGCATAATACATTTAGTCAGTATACACCAGAAATGCAGAGAAAGATGTTACAAGTTATGGTGGAGTATTTACAGGATGAATGTATGAAGAATAAGATGTGTTGTCCCGCTGATTTAATGACAATTTATAATAGAGCATTTTGGCCTCAAACTGGAATGACTGCTTTTTCTCTTGATCTAGCTTTGTTGCTTAATAGACGAACGAATGTAGAATTCCCTAGTTTGCAATTACCCATGAGGGAGGTGCCTCCCACGTTTGTTCCGAAAGTAGAGGTTGCTGCCGATGGAGCGATTCCAGCGCGAAAGATAAAAGCTCATTATATCGCACAGTTTGTACATGTCCCTTTTTATAGGCAAGAAGTAAATACTATAAAGCAGACAGTCCCTGACATTAGGAAAAATCAGGCAGGATTTTCTAAGGAAATTGAATCTGTTTTAAATTCATCTGTTTTTACATTGATTTATCGTTTCCTGTGTGTCAGGACACACGCCCCGATTGCTGCTTCGACTAATTTGCAATGTGTCACTCAGCGCCCCTTTTCTTTCATTAGACGGATTGCTCTCCGTCATTTGGCTGCCCTGTTTCTGCAGCAGTGGTGGTTGCCATGGCGCCGTTTATATACACTGCAGGCTGGTAGTCATGGACGTGTTCCGATTCACGTGACTTCTCGTCACACTCTGACGCGTGCTACTGGAAATAAAACCGGCTCAGCAGAACGCGGCGGCGCTTCTGATTAAGCATTGTTTCGTTTAGTTCTTTGGCTCTTGGATACATGATTACCGGCTTTGACCTTGGTTTTTTCCCCTGGATTGAGACTCTTTGCCCCCTGTTATTCCTGTTTGCCCTTGCTGACTCAGACTGTCCCTTGGATTTGCTCTGTCTCCCAATTTTGTTTTGGCTGCTGGCTCGCCTGTTATCGGACTCGGTCTGCCTCTGGATTGCCCTGTGCCCATCGGAACTGTGTTGTAGAGTCCTCTGCTTTGTCACCTACTGGATTACCCATTCTTCTGGTGCATTTGTGGACTAGAGACGCTTACCTGTGTACTGCACCTTAGGTGTCCTCGTGCCGGCGGGATAGGTCCCTTGCCCCTACTGTCCTGGACTAGAGACGCTTACTTGTGCACTGCATTAGGCATACGCGTGCCGGCGGGGTAGATCTTCCCTTCCGGACTCTCTCCTACCTTGGATCAATGCAATTTTCGCCTTGTCAACACCCTCTGGGATTCTTCTATTACATCTCACCTGGGAATACCGGTAAGAACTCCGAGGTTCCTCTGGGAGGGGTTGTCCTACACGTTGGTTTTATGCCTTGGTTAATGTTTGGAGTGTTCCTATTTGTTCTTTAGACCTGCTGGGGGCCCTCAGGGCACCATCTTCATCTATCCCCATTTCGACACACACAATAGGAAGCAACTGTTGATTCAGGTGGGCTGTCTTCTGGTGTTTTTGCTGAGAAGTCGAATTATTCCTGCCCATTGTATATGTTGCCTTTCTTACTCTACAGCTGCTGTATCGTGGGGAGGTGTCCTGTTTTCCGACTACTGAATCCTTCTAACTGTCTTTTTACACAACAGAGGGTTACAGTTGTAGGAAGACTTCATCGTCAACTGGTCTCCGGTTCTGAAGTTGGGCTAGTACTCTACAGAGCACGGATTGATTCATGACAGAATCAGAAGCCTCTACTATGGAAACGGTTGATGCTTTGGACAAACTGGTACAGCTGGTGTCTGAGCTACGTGCGGATATGTCCGCTGCGCATGACGCCACACATCGCTGCATTGACGCCTTACAAGCGGCTCAGGCTGTTGGGGGTCAACCCTCTCCGTCTGTTTCTTCGGGGTTGGGTTATCCTATTCCTAGACAAGAGCCGGTACCAGTGTTAATGTCCCCACAATTTCCTCTTGCGGCCCCACAGAGGTTTACATGGGATCCCAAACATTTTCGTACTTTCGTTAACCAGTGTTGACTGCACTTTTTGTGTCGTCCGGCTACATTCCCGGATTCTACCACAAAAGCTGCTTTGTTGTTTCCTATCTCGGAGGGACTGCGGCGGCCTGGGCTAATCCCTTGCTGGAACAGAACAGTTTCATGCTTGATGACTGTGATGCTCTGCTCTCCGCAATGGGGAGCGTTTTTGATACCAGGCACAAGTCTCAGGTCAATGATTTAGACCTGCTTAATCTTTAACAAGGAAACACCCCTCTCTTGTCCTATGTGGCCAGGTTCAATCAGTTGGTCGCTGAGAACAACTGGCCTGAAGATAAAAAGTCAGCTGTATTTTACTAAGGACTCTCAGACACCCTTAAAGACACATTGGCTACCGTCCCCGTATTGCCTTCCGGGTTCACTGAATTTTTGGATCTGGTATTACAAATAGATGCCAGACGTGTAGAAAGGAAAGGGGAGCGGAAATCTGTAATCCCTGTTGTTCCACGCCCCTGACACCGGTGGTACCACTGAACCGGAACCCATGCAGGTAGGGGCAGTATGGGGTCCCTTGTCTCTTGACGAGCGAGAAAGACGCAGAACGAATAACTTGTGCTTTTATTGTGGGTCATCTGAACATTTCATCAAGTCATGCCCCAAGAAACCAAGTAGACCTCTGGGGAGCTCTGTCAAGAAGGACCTCACTACCCCAGGTGGGTTTTCACCCTTCACCGTAACCATGACTTTCTCGTATCCTCTGTGTGACTCATGGCTTTAGCTGTCATAGATTCTGGGGCTACCGGGAACTATTTGGACATTGTCATGAGGACAGGACGATGGAAGTGTTGGTCACGGTGGAAGCGCCATTAATACACCCTTCACGGCGCCCTGTGCAGCGTTCTAGCTGTTACGTTCTGTGCACTTCATATTGAGGTTAGCCACGCCCCCTCCTTGCATTGCAACTGTTTCCTGTTCTTCGCTACACTGGTGCCTTTGGTTCCCGTGCCCTCTGTGTATTTTTCCTCTCGACTGGATTTCTCTCATCTGTAGCGTCTTTGTTCCTGATCCTTATTTTTCTGCCTTTAGCGGTGCTACTCTCGGCATCTTTTCTTTCTGTTTATTGCCTCCGTTTCTCTGCCTGCGCTCGGGCTTTCACTTTCTGGTAACTCCGCCTCCTTTTCTCGGTTTTTTCGACTGCTTTTCCTCCAGGGCATCTTTTACTTTCACACTGCCATTTTCACAGCTCCTTCTACTTTTAGCCTCGGGTTTTCACTTCGGTCTGAGGCATTCCTCTCCGAGTTTCTTTTGATTCTACTTTCTTTTCCTCCTCGTAAACGTTTGGGTGAGTTCATCTGGATTCTGCATTTCCCTTCTTTCTATACTTAAGGTCCCCTTCTCTGGTTCTATTTATTTCTTGCCTTTGCTGCATCACGTCTTCTCTCTACCCCCTCTAGTTTCACTGCTTCTGTTTTTAGTTTCTTTTGGTCCTTCTCCAGTTTTCCCTTACACCCTACCTGCAGCCTATCCTTTGTTGGATGGATGAAAGGACTTGGTTTTCCGGCCTTCTTCTGTCGGATACTGAAGCTGGACCTGTTGCGTTGCACTTACCAGATCCCCTGCTGCGGACCCTCTTGTCCTTATTTCCTCGTGGCGCTTACTCTAGCGCGCTTCAGTGACTGTATTCTTCCCGGAACTGAAAAATCTTTGGACTTCCATCCAGCCCTGTGCACATTCAAATAATTCAGGGTTTTTTTCTGCCACTGGCTTTTTCCCCTCAACAGACTGTGCAGGGAATCCTCTGCCTTGGTTGTTGTCTGCCTTCTTAAACAACCACTGTGGCGAGTTCCCGGAACAGACCGTATCTCTTCTCTAAAAAAAAGACTCCGGACCGGACTACGCAATCTGCTGAAGCTGAAATATCTTCCTGCGAATCAGACACTGAATCACAGGTGAGCCCCACTATTGACAGTTTGCAACGCCCAGTTATGGCCACAGCAGAGCAGGTCCAGGAGTTCATAAACGCAGTACAGAGCCTCTCCCTGGAGATGCAGGGAGTTAAGGCTGAAAATGCAGTACTCCGACAGATGGTGGCCACCAGAGATGCCCATCTGTCCGACCTACCACCTTTTTCTCTTGCGGTAGGGAAATTTGATGGAGCACCCAAGAAAGTTAAGGAGTTTTTGGATGCCTGCATGGTCTATTTCACATTCCGGCCAACTACGTATGCCTCAGACCGCACTCGAGTGGGATTCCTCATATCGAACATGATTGGGAATGCCCTAGCATGGGCTACTCCGTTGGTCACGTCCAACAATCCGGTCCTGCAAGATTATAACGCCTTCACTAACCTGTTACGACAGTCTTTTGAACGCCAGGAGATCGGCTTCTCGGCGGGTGAAGCTATGTTTGACATCAAGCAAGGATCTACGGACCTAATGTCCTATATCTCAGCATTTAAGAGACTGGCAGCTGAAGTGGGTTGGTCCGAGACCGTGCAATATACTGCATTCAGAAGAGGTCTACATGAAGATCTAAAAGATGAGTTGGCAAGGGTTCCTAGACCTGCTGCGCTCGCTGAATTATTCTCTCTGGTTCTTCAAAAAGACTATCGTATTATGGAACGAAAGACAGAGAAAAGGAAGGGTCGATCCCAGATATCACCAGTTCCTGGACCCCCATCCTCGACACCTCAAACATCCCACCGGGTAGGGGAAGAACCAATGCAAATCAGCACTACCAGGGGTCCCCTTTCCTCTGTGGAAAGAAGCAGAAGAAAAGAAAGAGGCCTTTGCATGTATTGTACATCAGACGCCCACCTTCTTAGGGACTGCCCAGAAGTACCCCCACGGCGTTGGGGAAACGACGGACCCCGGTTTTAGAAGGAGCCGCTTACCGGGGTGTAGTGGAAGGCTCACCTTGTGCTCAAACTTCAGGAGAAGATCCACATCTTATGGTTTTACAACTCACTCTGCAGTGGAAGGATCAACCTAAGAAGAAGGCCCTAGCCCTCATTGACAGCGGAGCAGCTGGCAATTTCCTCGACGTAAACTGGGCCACACAAGAAGGCATCTGCCTAGTGAATAAAGAGGAGAAACAAAAGGTGGAAGGAGTGGACGGACGCCCCTTGAGTTCTGGACCCATTGTGCAAGCAGCTACCAACATCCAAGTATGTATTTCACATCACAAGGAAACCCTCGAATTCGATGTTATAAGAGCAGCACATTTTCCTGTAATTTTAGGGATCCCTTGGCTACGCCGACACAATCCAACGATAAACTGGTCCCTCAACACCTTAAAATTTGATTCTGAGTTTTGTGTCCAACATTGTTGTCTCCATAATCAAACAGAAAGAGTTGCTGTCTCGTGCCCCTCTGTGGCTTCTGAACCTCTTCAGGTCCATCATATCCATTCAGTATTTCAGGAGTTTGCTGACGTATTTGAAGACCGATTACCTAAGGATCTACCCCCACACCGTCCTGAAGACTGTGTCATTGACCTTATTCCGGAGACATCGGTCCCCTTTGGGCGCATGTTCTCCTTGACCATACCCGAAAAGCAAGCCCTAAGAACCTATTTAGATCAAAACCTGCAAAACGGATTGATCCGGCCTTCTAAATCCCCAGCCGGGGCTTCTTTGTTTTTCATCGCCAAGAAGGATACAAGCGAGCTGCGTCCTTGCATCGATTATAGAGGACTAAACAAGATCACTGTGAGAGATCGCTACCCAATGCATTTGATCAAGGACATACTGGAAGCAGTCGAAGGGGCACGCCTGTTTAGCAAACTAGACCTAAGAGGCGCCTATCACCTCTTAAGGGTAAAGAAAGGGGATGAGTGGAAAACGGCTTTCCGTACTCCTTTTGGATTGTTTGACTACAGAGTTATTGTAACGCTCACCTGGTTCCCACGGGGGCGCTGGTCTAGTCTGGATTGCTGTGGCCTCTTCTAGCGTGATGCGCAGGACCCGGAACACCGATTGGACAGGACCTCCAAATCGTGCTTGCCTGGCCCGTAGGAATATCCTTCTGCAGATGAGAAAAGGGGATTAACAGTCTGCAGAATAGTGTGCTAGCTTCCCCCTTTCCCCCTTCCCCCTTCGTTCCTCTCTAACTTCCTCCAAACCCCGGTTTAAGCTCACCTTATGGTTTGGAAGGATGAACTCTCCATCCTGCTTCTGGTGCAGGGGCGCGTGTTCGTCCAGTTACTTCACTGGTTTTCAGAATGGCGCTGGCAAAATCCACTTGACTTTCCTGAGCGATGCGCCGTAAGTATGAAAGTTCAAAGTTCAAGTGAGGCCCCCTTTATGTTGTCTTTCTAACCTGTGATCTGTCCTTTATTTCAGGTGCAGAATGAAGGCGATGCGTCAAGGGGTTAAACTGCCGAGGTGAGTAGTGATGAGGGCGATCCCTCTAAATATCCTTATCATTCCCCAGAAATGTCTCTTGTCCTTTCCCCATAGGGGCCGGGGTACGGTACCTGCCAACGGGGCGGCGCTGACCCGAAATGTGGAAGAAAAGCCGGTAAGTATTATGGCTGTTAATCAGGCTTTCCTTCTGTGTTCCTTCTGCTCACCTTTTGTTTCTTCCTCTCTCCCCTAGGTGCAGAGATGTGGCGTCCGATGCTGACAGCCGCGATGGAGCCAGGAGATGTCTCGAGGACAGGTGAGTGAAGCGTGGCGTTGCAGCGAGCAACGCAATGCTTTTAAATGGAAGTCTTTCTTCAGGATGCTGGCGAGAAGATTCCGGATGCAGGTAAGAAGTTTGAAATAGTCCTTGGTTTTCACCTTTCTCTTCTCTTCCTTCCTTGCAGGTCTTCCAGGTTCGAGGCGGGCGTGGCTGGAGTCGAGGAGCAGGAGCAGACACGGTGAGCGTTAAGCTGCAGGAAGCAGAACAACGCGAAGCATGAGCTGCTGTCTGGGCGTGGCTTAAATAGCCTCCAAAGAAGTCCCAGGTATGTATCCTTCCCCAACTAGGTATGTATCCTTCCCTGGCCACGCCCGAGTGAAAAAATAGTCCCTATGAAAAAATAGTCCCTTTCAGGTCTCAGGGAGGCCTGAAGCGTGCAGCATGGTCTGCATCAGGTAAGTGCACAAAACACCTCCCTTTATGAGCCTGGCGCCTATGGCGCCAGGACTGATGTCCAACATGAGCCTGGCGCCAAAGGCGCCAGGACTGAGTCCAAAGAGCCCCTATAAGGGGCCGCTGGGCTTTTACCCGAGGGCATTATGCATGCTTCCAGGGGTGCTGGGCCTGGCCTGGTGCTCCGGGGGTAGGCATCACGACAGTTATGCCGTTTGGCCTAGTCAATGCCCCGGCAGCCTTCCAGAGGTTTATGGGCCGTCTATTTGGTGACTTATTGTTTGTTTCAGTAATTGTTTACTTGGACGACATTTTGGTTTTTTCTCGTCATCCTCATCAACATCAGGAACATCTCACCGAGGTTATGAAGCGATTGAGGCGCCATCAACTCTTTGCAAAACCAGAAAAATGTCTTATTGCTGTGTCTTCTGTACCTTATTTAGGATTTATCCTATCCGAACAAGGCATTGAAATGGATCAGAAGAAGGTCACGGCTATTCTCGAATGGCCCACTCCTTCCACTTTAAAAGAAGTACAAGCCTTCTTGGGTCTCTCCAACTTTTATAGAAGGTTCATTCTCAACTTCTCTGAGCAAGTACTCCCCATCACTACTCTTCTGAAAAAAGACATTCCCTTCAGTTGGAATCACACTGCGGAACATCCGTTTCAAGGATTGAAGAAAGCCTTTTGTTCAGCACCCATTCTAAAACAACCTGATCAAAGAAAACCCTTCATTGTTGAAACGGACGCTTCAGCTGGGGCTTTGGGGGCAGTACTCAAACAAGAGCATAACGGGGTGGAACACCCTATTGCCTACCTCTCGCGCACACTAAACCCCAGTGAGTACAATTACTCGGTAATTGAGAAAGAGCTGCTAGCCATTAAACAGGCATGCTCGGAATGGAGACATCTGCTTCAAGGGTCAAGACACCCATTTGAAATTCGTACAGACCACAGCAATCTTAAGGTATTACAGCAAATAGAGTGCAGGAACTCCAGACAAGCCCTATGGGCTTACTTCTTTGCTCAATATGATTTTTACATTACCTACCTTCCGGGTAGTAAGAACATATTGGCAGACTGCTTATCTCGGAGTCCCTCTTCTTTCACCAGTCCACCTTTTAAGGGAGAAGGAATGTTCCCAGAAGTCCGATTTGTCCATTCAATTTCAACGTTTCTTCAGAAAGTAAAAGAAGCCTCAGTAGAGGCTCTCAAGCCTCTTCCCAGATGTGTAAGAAACAAATTAACCAAGAAAGAAGGAATGTGGTTCCATTAAGGAAGACTCTTTGTACCCGATGCCAAACTACAAGAACGAGTCCTTCATTGGGGTCACAATTCTCGGATCGCAGGTCACAAGGGCTTCGCGGCCACATCAGACCTGATCCGACAGATGTTTTGGTGGCCATCCATGCTCTCTGACATCAAACAATTTGTTAGTTCTTGTCCTATCTGTGCCAGAAGTAAGACAATCTTTTCCAAACCGGCGGGGCTACTACTACAACCCAGACTACCAACGACTCTGTGGTCACATGTCTCCACAGACTTTGTAACAGATCTTCCGTTATCACAAGGATACACTGCAATTATGGTTACCGTTGACAGCTTCAGCAAGATGGGCCACTTTACCCCTCTGAAGGGAGTACCTTCGGCTCCGGAGATGGCACAGGTGTTTCTCAGAGACATAATTAAACTCCATGGTATTCCGGCTACCATCCTATCTGACCAAGGCTCACAATTCACTTCAACATTCTGGAAGACATTATGTGACCTACTAGGGATTGAAAGGGCTCTCACCTCTGGATACCATCCCCAGTCAAATGGACAGACAGAGCGACTCAATGCCACCATGGAGCAGTACCTCCGTTGCTTTGTCAATGATCAACAAGACGACTGGGCTTCACTCCTCCCCTTGGCCGAATTCTCTTATAATAATACAGTACACTCAGCCATCAAGATGTCACCCTTCTTCTGCATTTATGGGCAACATCCCTGATCCTTTCCGCTGGATAAGATCCAACCTTCAAACTTACCAACGGTGGATTCTCTGTTGGAAAACATCCACAAGACCCAAAAGACGGCTTTAAGTAATCTACAAGAAAGTCGAGCCCGATATAAACACCAGGCCGACCTGCACCGCACCCAAGATCCTAACTGGCAAGTCGGAGATAAGGTCTGGCTCTCTACTAAGTACCTACCCAGATGGACTCATCCATCAAAATTGGCCCCCAAATATTTAGGTCCATATTCCATCACTGCTCGGATTAATCCAGTGGCTTTTCGACTAAAACTTCCTCATCAACTCAGCCGAATCCACCCAGTATTTCACTCTTCTTTGTTGAAGTCATTTATCCCTGATCTTCACCACCGGAAGAAAAGGTTCCAGATAAGGAGCAGGGAACCTGACCCAGAAGTCTATGAAGTAGACAAGATCCTGGACTCCAGGTATTACAGAGGCAGACTTCAGTACTTGATCCGGTGGAAAGGATACTCTCAGGCTGAAGATTCCTGGGAACCCGTGACCAGTATTTCAGCTCCCAGATGTGTACGGCAGTTTCATGCCCTTCATCCCGGTAAACCCGGGGTCGGTGCCCCTAGAAGGGGGCATACTGTCATGAGGACAGGACGATGGAAGTGTTGGTCATGGTGGAAGCGCTATTAATACACCCTTCACGGCGCCCTGTGCAGCGTTCTAGCTGTTACGTTTTGTGCACTTCATATTGAGGTTAGCCACGCCCCCTCCTTGCGTTGCAACTGTTTCCTGTTCTTCGCTACACTGGTGCCTTTGCTTCCCGTGCCCTCTGTGTATTTTTCCTCTCGACTGGATTTTTCTCATCTGTAGCGTCCTTGTTCCTGATCCTTATTTTTCTGCCTTTAGCGGTGCTACTCTCGGCATCTTTTCTTTCTGTTTATTGCCTCCGTTTCTCTGCCTACGCGCGGGCTTTCGCTTTCTGGTAACTCTGCCTCCTTTTCTCTGTTTTTTCGGACTGCTTTTCCTCCGGGGCATCTTTTAATTTCACACTGCCATTTTCACAGCTCCTTCTACTTTTAGCCTCGGGTTTTCACTTCGGTCTGAGGCATTCCTCTCCGAGTTTCTTTTGATTCTACTTTCTTTTCCTCCTCGTAAACGTTTGGGTGAGTTCATCTGGATTCTGCATTTCCCTTCTTTCTATACTTAAGGTCCACTTCTCTGGTTCTATTTATTTCTTGCCTTCGCTGCATCACGTCTTCTCTCTACCTCCTCTAGTTTCACTGCTTCTGTTTTTAGTTTCTTTTGGTCCTTCTCCAGTTTTCCCTTACACCCTACCTGCAGCCTATGCTTTGTTGGATGGATGAAAGGACTTGGTTTTCCGGCCTTCTTCTGTCGGATACTGAAGCTGGACCTGTTGCGTTGCACTTACCGGATCCCCTGCTGCGGACCCTCTTGTCCTTATTTCCTCGTGGCGCTTACTCTAGCGCGCT
The DNA here is from genome assembly GCF_040938575.1 of Ambystoma mexicanum. Taxonomy (NCBI): domain Eukaryota; kingdom Metazoa; phylum Chordata; class Amphibia; order Caudata; family Ambystomatidae; genus Ambystoma; species Ambystoma mexicanum. The sequence continues at coordinate 1,117,892,242 of NC_090923.1, read as the reverse complement.
TCAGTGACTGTATTCTTCCCGGAACTGAAAAATCTTTGGACTTCCATCCAGCCCTGTGCACATTCAAATAATTCAGGTTTTTTTTCTGCCACTGGCTTTTTCCCCTCAAAAGACTGTGCAGGGAATCCTCTGCCTTGGTTGTTGTCTGCCTTCTTACACAACCACTGTGGCGAGTTCCCGGAACAGACCGTATCTCTTCTCTAAAAAAAAGACTCCGGACCGGACTACGCAATGTGCTGAAGCTGAAATATCTTCCTGCGAACCAGACACCGAATCACAGGTGAGCCCCACTATTGACAGACATCCAGTATGCCAGGGACCATAATATACTCACTGTACCGAAGGAACACCCTGAGGTCGTCAACGCCGTTGATGGCACATCGTTGGTTTCTGGATTGATCACTGAAAAGACCACGGTACTAACCATGTCGTCAGATGACGGTCATATAGAAACAATGGATTTTGATCTAATAGCTGCTCCGCAGTATAAGATCATACTTGTTTTACCTTGGTTGGCTCAGCATAACCCGTGTATTGATTGGCAGAAGCAAGATGTCATTTTTTCTTCTGACTATTGCGAAACTCATTGTTTTGATCAAGAACAAACACCTCCTAGGGGTCCTTGCCAGTCACTCCTGGAAGCTAACTCGGAACCCATTCCCGTCGTGGGGGCTGTGGTTGCTACTACATTACCTGTGGAGTATATTGAGTACCGGGATGTGTTTGATAAATCCGGTGCGGAACAACTACCATCCCACAGGTCATACGACTGCCCCATTGATCCGGAACCTGGGGCCACTGTTCCTAACGGTCGGATCTAGTCCCTTACACCAGAGTAAAACATGGTACTAAAGGAGTACATTGATCATGCTTTGCGTACAGGCTTTATCCGCCCATCCCGGTACCCTGCAGCGTCCCCATTGTTTTTCGTACCCAAAAAGGAAGGGGATTTGAGGCCCTGTACTGACTACATGGCCTTGAACGCCATCACCGTTAGGAATCAGAATCCGCTACCGCTGATTACTGTACTCCTTGACCAGCTGGGTAACTCCACCGTGTTCACCAAGCTGGATCTACGCGGAGCGTACAATGTGGTGTGCATACGGAAGGGTGATGAGTGGAAAACCGCTTTCAAGAGCAAGTACGGCCTTTTCGAGTACTGTGTGATGCCCTTCGGGTTATGTAACGCCCCTGCTACTTTTCAGAACTTTATTAATGATGTTTGCCATGATATGCTGGATCGTTACGTAATCGTTTACTTGGATGATATCTTAATCTATTCCATGTCTTACCAGCAACATACTGAGCATGTCGCTTCCGTCCTCCAACGTCTTCGTGAGAACCACCTCTACGCCAAATTAGAGAAATGCATTTTTAACACCACTGAAGTGGAATTCTTAGGTTATGATTTGACTAATACCGGTATCAGGATGAATAAGTCCAAAGTTTGTGCAGTTTTGGACTGGTTAAGTCTTAAATCAGTAAAAGAACTGCAGTCCTTTTTGGGATTCGCCAATTTTTATAGGCGTTTCATCCGATCTTTCTCTGAGGTGGTATCCCCGTTGACAGCCCTGACTAGTACCAAGCAGTCTTTCTGTGGACGGAAAAAGCACAAAAGGCTTTTCAGACTCTGAAAAAGGCCTTTACCTCCGCACCAGTATTGCAACACCCAGATCCTACCTCTCTGTTTCAAGTGGAGGCCGACGCATCAGGTATCGCCATTGGTGCCATACTATCTCAGCAGAGTAAGGGCACAGGTGTTTTGCATCCAGTGGCCCATTTCTCACAGAAGCTCTCCTCCTTTGAGAGGAATTACACAGTCACCGGCAGAGAACTGCTAGCCATCCGTGATGCTTTTAGGGAGTGGCGACATCATTTGCTGGGGGCTGTACATCCCGTCCAGGTCTTTATTGACCACTGCAACCTTCTGGCAATGAAATCGGTAAAGTGCTCTACCTCCAGACACGCTTGTTGGCACAAGTTCTTCTCAATGTTCGATTTCACTATCACATACCGTCCAGGTAGCCAAAATTCCAAGGTGGATGCACTTTCCCGTTTACACGGTTCGGTTCCCCCAGTAAGCCATGCGGATACGCCTCTGTTACCACATCAGGTGGTCTGCAGTTGCACTCCACAACCCTCTCTCAAAGCAGCTCTTCAGGAATGTGTCGGGGAAGCACTGGTTGAGATCGAGGACATGCATTTGTATATCATGAATGCACTCCCATACATACAAGGTCGTCTTTACTTACCTGATGTCACCACTCGTCAGACGGCATTACAATGGTGTCACGATTCAGTCATCTCAGCACATCCTGGTTGTAGGAAAACCTTAGATCTGTTACGCCACTGGTGTTGGTGGCCCACTATGAACCAGGATGTGGCTGCTTACATCGAAACCTGTGCGGTTTGCATACAATGTAAGTCCTTTCCTGCAAAACCGGTTTGGCTGCTTCGCCCGCTTCCAATCGCTCAACGCCCTAGGGCCATGGTGTCTATGGACTTCATAGTGGACCTGCCACCCGTTTCTGACTTTAACACCATTTGGATAGTGATCGATTATTTCACGTAAATGGTGATCTTCGTTCCCTGTGGTGGTCTACCTACCGCCCCGGTATTGGCTGACATGTTTTTCGTTTTTTGGTTTACCTTCCATTATGGTATCCGACAGGGGCACGCAATTCACCTCTCATTTTTGGAAGGCTCTTACAGCCTCGTTTGGTATCGTTGACCGCTTCTCAAGCTCCTATCATCCCCAAACTGACGGTCAGACTGAGAGGGCGAATGCCACGCTCGAACAATACCTTCGTTGTTTGATTCTACAACATCAAGTCTCCTGGCTTTCAGTCCTGGTTGCTGCAGAGTTCGCCTATAATAACTCTGTTCACACTTCGACTGGTTCTTCCCCGTTTCATGCATTGTACGGTCAACATCCGAGGGCTCTGCCTTTGGAGCCCTCCGTTAGCCTGGACAACCCTGCTGCTCTTGCCTGTGTTCGGGATTTTACGTCGGTTCACAGGAATGTGATAGAGCACCTGCGGAAAGCTCAGCACTCCGCCAAACGATTTGCCGATCATCATCGCTCTCCGGGGCCTGTTTACCGCCCTATTAGGAAGGTTTGGCTTTCCTCTAAGAATCTGCGTCTTCCTGGGTGCCGGGCCCTGTTGCCGCGTTTTGTGGGTCCTTACGAGATCTGTGAAGTCATCAATCCTGTGGCTGTTAAATTGACCCTTCCATCGTCTTGGAGAATGCACCCGGTGTCCCACTTATCTCTGCTTCGGCCCTTTGTCCCTGGTACCCGTTTGTCATCTGGTTCCTCTCCATTGCCTGCTCCTGTTTCTGATGTATATGAGGTCTGGCCCATCCTTGACTCTCGGGTACGACAGGGCGTCCGGCAGTTTCTGATTGATTGGAAGGGCTATGGACCGGAAGATCGGACATGGGAACCTCGGGAGAAAATTTATGCCCCCTTGCTCTTGTCTCGCTTCCTTCAGTCTTGTGGGGTGCATGCACCTTTGGGTAAGGGAACTGTCAGGACACACGCCCCGATTGGTGCTTCGACTAGTGTGCAACGTGTCACTCTGCGCCCCTTTTCTTTCACTAGGCGGATTGCTCTATGTCGTTTGGCTACCCTGTTTCTGCAGCAGTGGCGGTTGCTATGGCACGGTTTATATACACTGCAGCCTGGTAGTCAGGGATGCGTTCTGCGTCACGTGACTTTGTGTCACACTCTGACGCGTGTTACCAGAAATAAAACCGGCTCAGCAGAACGCTGCGGCGCTTCTGATTAAGCATTGTTTCGTTTTGTTATTTGGCTCTTGGATACCTGATTACCGGCTTTGACCTTGGTTTTTTCCCCTGGATTGAGACTCTTGGCCCCCTGTTATTCCTGTTTGCCATAGCTGACTCGGACTGTCCCTTGGATTTGCTCTTTCTCCCGATTTTGTTTTGGTTGCTGGCTCGCCTGTTATCGGACTCGGTCTGCCTCTGGATTGCCCTATGCCCATCGGAACTGTGTTGTAGAGTCCTCTGCTTCGTTATCTACTGGATTACCCATTCTTCTGGTGCATTTGTGGACTAGAGATGCTTACCTGTGTACTGAACCTTAGGCTCCCTTGTGCCGGCGGGATAGGTCCCTTGCCCCTACTGTCCTGGACTAGAGACGCTTACCTGTGCACTGCATTAGGCGTCCGTGTGCCGGCGGGGTTAGGTCCCTTGCCCCTACTGTCCTGGACTAGAGACGCATACCTGTGCACTGCATTAGGCGTCCACGTGCCGGCGGGGTAGTTCTTCGCTTCCGGACTCTCTCCTACCTTGGATCAATGCAATTCTTTCCTCTTCAACACCCTCTGGAATTCTTCTATTACATCTCTCCTGGGAATACCGGTAAGAACTCTGAGGTTCCTCTGGGAGGGGTTGTCCTACATGTTGATTTTATGCCCTGGTTAATGTTTGGATTGTTCCTATTTGTTCTTTAGACCAGCTGGGGGCCCTCAGGACACCAACTTCATCTATCCCCATTTCGACACACACAATAGGAATCAACTGTTGATTCAGGTGGGCTGTCTTCTGGTGTTTTTGCTGAGAAGTCGAATTATTCCTGCCCATTGTTTATGTTGCCTTTCTTCCTCTACAGCTGCTGTATTGTGGGGAGGTGTCCTGTTTTCCAACTACTGAATCCTTCTAGTTGTCTTTTTACACAACAGATGGTTACAGTTGCAGGAAGACTTCATCGTCAACTGGTTTCCTGTTCTGAAGTTGGGCTAGTACTCTACGAAGCACGGATTGATTCATGACACTGTGATTCTTCCTGTAGATATATGAAAGCACGTTAGAAATATAAATGACACGCCGATGTTAGGCAATACATGGGAGAATTTGATTAAAATTGACAGTGAGAGAAAGGCTGGAGAAAAGCCACTGCAAGTAATATTGGCTTTACCATCGCGAATAGTAGAGAAATTGAAAACTTTAGTACCTGAAAAAATAATAGTTTGGGATAAATTGACTGCTTGCTTACAAGGCAAATTGGAAGGAGCGATGGATTATTTTAATCGGTTTGAAGAGGTATTTGCATATTTTAGTGGTCAAGATCTAAGTACCGAAGCTGGGAAGAGATTGTTTGTTGATAAGTTTGTACAAGGTTGTTACCGAAAATTCAGACTTTAATAATGACTTCTGAAAGTGCATGGCAAGCAAAATCACAAAGTGAAGTATTACCTTTGGCCCAATATTATGAGAACAGAATATATTCAGAAAAGGATAAGGAAATACAAGATAAAGGAGATTTGAAAACAAGAGTGTTGTTACAGCAGGTAGCGAACAATCATAGAGGTGGTGGGAACGCACCGTCTAGAGTCCAATTTGCATTAACGTCAAACATGCAAGGAGGTCCAATAGGTATTAATCAATGTGCCATATTGTAGACAAGAAGGCCATTGGTGAGCACAGTGCCCGCATATACAGAATAGAAATGGGACTATTCCGAGAAAACAGAATAGAGGTCGTCCAGGAATACTAGGGCAGAATAGAAATCAAACAAAGCCACAATTTCAGGACAATCAGGGTAATCAGAATCAACAACGAAACAACACGAATGGTGGAAATGTTTTTGATAATCAGTCCAATGCATATTACTCTGGTGATTTTACATCTGACGATGTACTGTTCTACTAGGACAGCCCGAAACAGGGGTTGGAACCAGTACCTATTTCCGTTGACCAGAAAGGGCCCTACGTAGAAATGAAGATTCGGAATAGGGAGCACATTTTTTTTGTGGACACAGGTTTGATTGACCATCAGCGTGTTCCAGAAATACCTCTGTCAAGGCATAGAAATGTCTCAGTAGGGTTCTCAGGTAAGCCAGTAATTAGTCCAGTTTCACAACCAGTACCAATCACACTAGGCCCATTTACTGATTACAGAGTCGTGCCCATTTCTTTTGACGAAAAATTACGGTGAAAATTTGTTGGGATTAAATTTGTTGAAAAATTTGAATGCAGTCATTTATTGTCCTCTTGATGGAGTGTATTTGACAATCTCGTCACAAAAGACTCCTGTATCACAATTCGTATCCATGCCATTACCGACTGAATTGAGTGAAGTACCGGCTTGTACATGGGCGGTGAACGATAATGATGTTGGTTGCTTGAAAGTAGAACCAGTAAAAATTGTTTTGAAAGAAGGAATTACATTACCGCGTATTCCGCAATACAAAATTTCGGCTGAGGGAGAAAGAGTGTTGAAGTGCATTGTATCAGATTTGATTGCTAGAAATGTAATTGAAGAAACTTCTGGTAATATTTGCAACAGTCCAATTCTTGCGGTTTACAAGAAAGGAGGTAATGATATACCTTATTGTTTTGTAATTGATTTACGTGGAGTGAATAAAGTGGTTGATCCGCAATTTCCATTAGACCCGGATGTGACGATTCCAGCCTCTGCATCATATTTCAGTGTAATCGATTTGAAAAACGCATTTTTTAGTATTCCAGTGCATCCAGATAGTAGATATTTGTTTGCTTTTACACTAGAAGGACGTTTATTTACATTCATACGTATTCCACAAGGCTACACTGAAAGTCCAAGTATTTATAGTAGAGCATTGAAAGAACAACTAGACATGCTTAAATTACCGTCAGGGTGTATGTTGTTACAATATATTGATGACCTGCTTATAGCAGCACACTGAGAGGACATTTGTAAAGAAAGCACTGTTGCATTGTTGACACATTTAGCGGCACATGGTCACAAGGCATTGTTAAAATATTCCAGTATTGTCGTAAGGAGGTGGCCTATTTGGGCTACCTCCTTTCGAAGGAGGGAAGAAGATTGACACCAGAAAGAATAGAAAGCATCTCTGATATGCCTATTCCAAACACGCAGAAAGAAGTCAGGGCTTTAATTGGCATGGCTTCATATTGCAGGCAGTGGATCGCTAACTTTTCAATGATTGTGAAACCAATAGTGGCATTGACAAGGAAGGATTTTACCTTATCTTTGCCATGGAACATGGAATGTCAAGAAGCATTTGACCTGCTCAAAGCTGCATTATGTTCAGCTGCAGTTTTGGGCACGCCAAATTACGACAAGAGTTTTAAGTTATTTGTGCATGAAAATAATAGATGTGCTTTGGCTGTTTTGACTCAGCAGCACGGGGGGAGAAATAGACAATGCGGTTACTTCGCTTCCACATTGGATCCTGTTGCATGTTCTTTGCCGCGTTGCTTGCGAGCTGTTGCTGCAGCCGCTACGTCAGTAAAACAAACAGAGGGAATGGTTTTAGGTCACTCTTTAACCGTAATGGTACCTCATTCAGTAGACGTTCTTTTAAATTGAATGCAGATGCAACATTTCACATCAGCCAGACTAACAAGGTATGAAATTGTCCTATTTGCACCGCATATTCAAATTAAGAGATGTTGCGCTTTAAATCCGGCCGAGTTAATGCCTCCTCCTAGTGAAAAAGGGGGCGAAAAACAATCCTCACATGATTGCTTAATGGTTACTGAACAAGAGACAAAAGGAAGAATTGATTTAATACTCCACAGAAAGAGCCAGATGGAGAACTGTTTTGTGATGGTTCTTGTTTTAAATTACCGGATGGCACATCAACTGCTGCTTATGCCATCACGACACTGAAAACTATTATAGAGAGCAAACGAATCCCATATAACTCAGCACAAGCTGCGGAAATAATAGCGTTAACCAGAGCATGTGAAATTTCTGCAAACCGCAATGTAAACATATATACTGACAGTCAGAATGCCTTTGGGGTGGTACACAATTATGGTCGATTATGGGCTGAAAGGGGTTTCCTGATGTCACATGGAACCAAAATCCAACATGGCACTTTGATAGTGAGACTCTTGTCAGCACTTGCGCTTCCAAGCGATTAGCAATAATGAAATGTGAAGCACATAAAAAAATAACTTGTAATGTAGGAAAGGGAAACGCATTTGCAGACAGAATTGTGAAACAAACTGCCACTGATTTGCACACAAAAATGTATGTCGAAACAACAGAAGGAGTGCCTTACATGATGCATAATGGAATTGAAACAGTTAAAGAGATACAAGCAGAAGCTACTCTAGATGAAATAAAAAAATGGTCTGATGGTCCAGCAGAATTAGATTCTGAGGGTTGTTGGGTGGATAAAATAAAAAAAATAACCGATGGTTGTTGCCAATTCTGTATGGCAAAATATAAACATCAGAAAAACTTCTGAAAGATTGGTTCAGAATTGCATGACTTGTTTGCAACATAACATTGGGAAGGGTACAGTGACACCAGTAGGAAGTTTTGGTCCACCGTCTATGCCATTTGAAGTCATCCATTTAGATTTCATAGAAATGGAGAGGTGCCAAAACTATTAATATGTCCGCGTAGTGGTCTGTGCATTTAGCAAATGGGTGGAGGCCTATCCCCTGAAAAATTGTACAGCTATGTCCACAGCAAAATCTATGCTAAAAGAGTGTTTTCCCTGATTCGGGCTACCCCGTGTAATATGGTCAGATAATGGACTGCATTTTATTGCAGCCGTGATATTGCAAATTTGCGCAGGTCTCCAAATTGATAAGCGATTCCATTTGGCCAGACACCCGATGAGTGCTGGTTTGGTAGAACGCCAAAACGGTATCTTGAAAAATAAATTGTGCAAAATATGCACAGGGAGCAATTTGAAATGGCCCGATGCATTGGCACTAGCTTTACTGTGCATGCAAACAGCTATGCAGGCAAGGACTGGCCTCTCCTCATATGAAATTGTGATGGGGAGACCAGCCAATATCTGTAATGTGCCACGTTCAAAACGACTAAGGGATGTTGAGTATCCATTGCTTATTGATTACTGTAAACAGTTGACTGAAAACCTGTGTTTGATTCATCAGCAGGTGCAGGAGGCTCTACCTGTCAGATAAACAGGCCCAGGACATTGTCTGCAGCCAGGCAACTGAACTCTGGTGAAGAATTTTGAAAGAAAACCTTCACTTGCACCGCGCTGGACGGGACCTTTCCAGGTGCTACTGGCTACACAGACTGCAGTCCAAGTGAATGCCCGAAAGCATTGGATCCACGCAACACACACGAAAAGAGTTCTGTTTCCTTTGCCACATGAGAAAGAGATTGATGATCCTGACCTCGAAAGCAAGACAGCTGTACCTGATCACAAAGATATCACTGCCAAATCCCCGTCAGAAGTCTTTCCTGAGCCGGAGAAAGGGCCTAGGGAGATTGCAACGAAAATTGAAAGACCAGTGTTGCCTCAACATTGTTTGAGTTCTGCCTCATCATCACTTATTGCATTACGAATTGGCACTGATCCTGCATCTGGAGATGAAAGTGCATTGTTCACAGATCATACTGTACCTGGAGCTGTAAGCTACAATCTACGTTCCCGAAATCGGAAGTGATCAGCTTTTGTTTCGCCTTTGTTTCTAGCTCACGGATGGAGCTGGGAACAGAGGCCTAGGGAAAAGGAGCTGTATCAGTTGAGAGCTCTGACACGCGGTTTCCCGGTGCTACCATTGAAAGTGAAGGCCTTTGCAACCTGGCGTGAACATGCAGGGTCAAATGGTACTGACACTATAAAATTGATACTTGCTCCTTCCTTTTTGGAGCTCTGTGAAGTTAAGCATCAGCTTGCTGTCATCTTAAGCAGGCAAACCTGAATTGGCCTGAACTTTTGTTGCTAACGTGTGTTGCTGTGGAGAACCTTTCCGGCGGATGCTGAAAAACGTTTCCTGAAATAAACATTATAGACGATGCCTGTATTCGCTCCTGCTCCCGCCTGCACCAATGCTGTTGGTGATATAATGATTGACATTAAGTGTGCCCCAAGAAAGACTTTGCTTAGAAAGAATAACGTGCTTTTGATTATGATACCGCTTTGCATTTTAATTAGACTGATCCCAATGTTTTGGTACTTGGAGACTATGCATCCCTTAAACTCTCCATTGTCAGCTACCAATGCTCCTACTATGAGTACCCCAGCTCATGTGCTCTCTTATACTCTTCCGTCACAAAAAGTGAAACATAGAAAAGATTATGATAATAACACTATATTGCTGATTATGAATATGACCCATGCTATCTTGAATAGGTCCAATTGTTGGGTTTGTTCCCATTTACCCCAGCACGGGGAAAGAGGAATGGGTTGGTATGTACATCCTTTGCCGCTTAATACTGCCTGTTATGCATCATTAAGAGCGCTATTTTTCAGAAAATTGAATGCTAGTGTCACTGAAAACCTTGACGGAACGAAAAAAAATGAATTTGAAAGATTGGTATTAGAACCATTGGGTTGTTCCGTGTTTGCAAGCAAAATAAAAATAAAAACTGTAACAACAAGTCCAGTAGATAGGCTCTCAAGGCCTTACCAGTCCCTAATCACTTTTAAAATGGCTCCGGTTGGAAACAAAGCTGCTCTGCCTCCCTCTTATACTATTAATCATAGTCCACATTCTGTCCCATTTTGTTACGGAAAATGGGTTCCACCCAGTGGGAACATTTACTAGATGTATGAATACTGCTGTGCTTGATCAAGAAAAGAACCCATTATATATAGGAGGTTCTGTCTATTTTGTATGTGGAGATCAGGCTTATCCATGGTTACCTATAAACTGGGAAGGGACATGTTATTTAGGGATACTTTTACCTGGTGTACGTCTTGCCAAAACTTCTGAAATAGCAAAAATATCTAGATCTCAGCCACGACGAGATGATACTGCTGGGCAGATTGCTGGGGATATAGCAAAATCATTTATACCATTTTGGAGACAAGCAATAAACTCATGGAATATAAGAAAACTGTGCAGGGTGTTAGAGAAAACGATAAATGGAACAACTGATATACTTTACAATTTGACACTGGAACAAAAAGCAATTAGACTAGTTGCACTTCAAAATAGAATGGTGCTTGATATTATTTTAGCTGATCGTGGAGGTGTATGCAAAAGAGTGGGATCAGCATTCTGTGTATTTGTAAGTGACTCCTCCCCTACGATATCTGAAGCAATTAAGAAATGACATGTCCTAAGCTCTGAAAATTCATGTCCCCACAGGTGGTTGGAATCTAAATATAAGTTCATGGTTCTGGGAACTGCTACGATCCTGGGGAAGGAAGCTAATTGCAATCTTGGTTATGATATTTGGAATCCTCATATTTTGCTGTTGTTGCATACAATGCCTGCCAGTCATTTGCTCCCAAATTACAAATGAGTGTGTACATGCAATCAGTACGAAGCCTCCTCCTCGTATGATAAATGATGGTACAAAACACGAAAAATAAATAATTAAAGAATTTATGGCAATTAATATTTCTGATGATGATGATAGAGACATGGGTAGTTTGGGATTGGACACGTGGTCCGATGAAGACGCAATGTTTGGCTGATGCTATTGGCTTAAGGCCAAAAGGAGGGTTTGTTAGACCAGAAAAGTAATCCCATAGCCGAATGATATGTTTGATATGTTGGCCAGAAGCGAATCGCATCATGTGACAAACATTGCTACTAGAGAAACATGAATGTAACCAAAGGGAGTCCATTTTATGAAACGCCGGCCATTTTCTTTTTTTCATTGTTAACGCTTTGCAAATATATTCTATGCTTTAGATCCGCACAGGGTGCGAGGCCACGGCTTGAACTCTGAAATGCTAACGCAGACAAGAATGTCGAACTGTGCAGAAATACATTGTTTTTCCCTCTCACTAAGTCCTTGAAGTTGAGCAGAAGCCGCGTCTAATCAGTAGTCCAGGTGCCGGTTTGTCTTGCAAGCACTGTTGTAAAAGGCAGTTAAACATGAATTATATTCTCCTAGCGGTGCTCCTTTACGGAGGATGGTATTTTCTGCTTCAGAACTATCTGACCCTTAGCTCATGAGTCGTAACAAACAGATAACGTAGCATGGAATGTTTCTCTGCTAAGAACAAGATAACCTTACCGAGCCAGAGCTCCATGTTCCTCATAACAGAAAGCTGTCTCTGCTGCCTTTGCTAGAATAACTATGTTTAGACTGAATGAAGACTTGTCATAATGTGTCATATTTGTCAATCACTGAACCCTAGCCTGTATGACATGTATGATGGCGGGTTGAATTGCTTTAACAAAAGTTGATGTATATATATTGCTGCTTGAGCGCTGTTCGCTCTCTCGCATCTCACGGGGTCTGGGAACACACGTTGTGAGGCGTTGAAACTCAGTCGGCCGACTGAGAAACTCTGAATAAAACCAGACTTGTTTGGAAAACGAACCTCACGACTGACGTGTCATTTGGGGTCTATGGTTATTGTGCCTTAGTTTCCATATGCGGTCTTTATGGCCTAGCAGTTAAGGGTTCCTTCAATGTTTTTTTCTGAATAGGAAAGAAAACAGCCTTTGACTCTTTCGGATAAAGTTTCGAAGCCGTCGATCCTTCTGAGTCTGATTCTGCCAAAGGGAATGATTTAGGTAGGTTGGTCTCCAATCCTGATGGCCCTGCAAATGATGGTACTTTGGTACTAAAAAAAATAAAGGTTCAGGAGCAGGGGTGGGGAGGGGGTTATGGCACTAGCTTTAATAAAGGTAAAGGCTGGTGGGATTTTCAATATTATTCGATCCCACTGTTGGATATTGTAATGAGAGAGAGGGAGGGTAGCTAAGAGTACTTGAGTTTTAAAAAACAGGTCTTGTTGACTAGTCAGGTTATGTAGTTGGGAGAGCAGAACCTTTTTCAGAGTGGATACATGATCAGAGTCAAGGAGTTCAACGATTCTATTTTCCCCTCCTGGTAGTACGATAATTATCAGCATGGATTTTCAATTTTTATCAATTGAATCACATCCCACTCTGAAACCATATGTAAGGAAGGCATGGTATTAACAGTAAAACAGACACAAGTGACCACAGTTTAAGGGTGTTTATAGAACTTCAACAAAGGTGTGATAAACGTCTATCTAATCCCAAATCTACATACGGTAGCAAGCTATGACGATCAAATCATAATAATGCAGTCCTAGTGGAGTTTCGTCAAAATAAAAGGGCCTATACTAAAAATGATTTTGCCAATCCTTACCGCTAAATATACATAGTGTGGGGTAGTGTTCATGAAAAAGAAAGAAGTGTTCACAAAATGATACGTCAGGATGTTCAGGCCATGGGTTTCCCTTCCCCTCGTTTTCAGCACAGGAAAAGGCGGTTCACTCGAGCAAAGCACACACTCTTGCTTCTTCGGCACGAGCATACAGTTCCTTTACCAGCATCAGGGCCTTCTGTGCCCAAGTCTCTTTACTTCTTAAAAAGTTTCTTGATTCAGAGGGCCTGATGTACAAAAACACAACACAAAGTTCCTTTCTTCTTATGAGTATTCAATTCAGGTGACTCACTCTAGATCCACCTCAGCCGGGCTCAGATCCTCTTTTATCACTGTCATTATTGTGGATCCCCCTCTTCCGGGTTCAGATCGCCCTTTTTACAATCTTAAGAGAATATTAGTTTACGGGTGACTTGCGGTTCACCCAGATCCCCCTCAGCTGGGCTCAGATCCTTCCTACTACACAATTAGTCTCCTTCAGTCGTGCTCGGACCAATTGCAGTTTGCATTAAACTATCAAAGACTTTCGAATGTACACAGGATTTAGCTTGACCCGTTGCAGGACCACTTCAATCTCCAAGTCCCCTTTTACACAGTTGCCAATCAGTTGGATACCTAACAGAGACCTTTGAATGAGTACCCACGTGGCGCCAGACCACTCTGTTTACGGTATCTTGCTTGGGCTCCCAAAGTTCAATCACTCCTCTAGTTTTCAATTATATTTGCATTGCTCATCACATACGTTTCACACACTTTTCTCTTTAGAATTCTTCATTCAATGTTGCTGCTTGCAATCTTGGTTCTAACACAGGGTGGTTTGGTATCAGTCTCTTCGACTCACTGGCTGTGCTGTCTTTATTGGTGCTACTTTGTTGTAGGAACCCAGGACAGTACCACAGTGGCAATAGCTCCTTCCCACCTTGGTTATCGACGCAGGAGAGCCCAGGGTCCCTCCGACACACAATGCAGGTTTGTTCAGCTTTAGTTCCTGGTCTGTGATGTAAGGCAGGTGTACGGCTCTGGTAATAGTACGTTTTCACTCATGGTGAGCTGTCCCTGAGAAAGTGTTTGTGTCGGCTAAGTGGTGGGGTTTGAGTTCCTAGGTATCCTACCTGGTAGGATGGGAAAAATAACCCAGAGAAATGCAACTAACCCTGCAGAATCCACTGCTGGAGTTGTGGCGGGTACACCTATGGCAGATCAACTGAACTTGCAGCAGATATTACACACGATGCAACAGGGTTTTACACCAGTAAATGAGAAGCTGGATGATATCACTACCAGCGTGGCCTCATTATGCACACAGCTGGAGAAGGAGAAACAGAGAATCACGACTGCTAAAAGTAAGATCAGCATAGCTAAAGATGTCACTGGCCAGTTGCGGGGTACTGCCGCATCGCTATACAAAGATAGGAAAGCTGTGAAAGCAAAATGTGACGACCTAGAATCTAGGTCCTGCAGGAACAATATTCGATTAATAGCGATTGTCAATCTATACATGGAGCTGCTGGGAGCCCTCCTAGCCACACACAACATCCACCAATAAACAGACGACACACAGCAATACCTCAAAATTGACTCCATCAAGGACAGTCACAGGCTCAAAACCTGTCTCTCGCTGATCCAGTCTTGGATGTCCAGTGCATACTTGAAGCTCAACCCCTCCAGGACCAAATTCCTACTCCTCACCAATAACACCGAACACCCAGACATACAGACCTGGCTATCACCCATGAACCCTGAGGGCAACAACCAAGCTCACCCTCTGCGCTAAGTCCCTCAGGTTCCACATCGACAAACACCTTTTCTTCAAGTCACAGAATGCTAAGAAAACTCAGACAGCTTGGTATCAACTCTGCCTCCTGCGGAAAGTCAAGCCCTTCCTCCCTCCAGACAGATTTAGATCCACTGTTCAAGCACTCGTCATATCCCACCTGAATTGGGGAAATGCCCTCCTTGAAGGCCTCCTGTCGTCCTCACTTGTGCCCATGAGAAGTGTTCTACATGCGGCCGTATGCCTCAGCCAGGGTCTATGCAGATACTACCACATCACCCCGCCCCTCATCGACCTTCACTGGCTTCCAATGCATGTACAAATCACCTTCAAGTCTTGCTGCATCATCCATAAGACAGTTGCCCTCAAGTCGCCCAGCTACCTTGTTGAGAAACTCAGTGTAACGCTCACCTGATTCCCACGGAGGCGCTGACCCAAAATGGAATGCTACAGTGCCTTCTATGACTATGAAGAGGCGTAGAACTCGGAAGACGCTCTGGGCAGGACCTCCGAATATTGACTGTCTGGCTTGTAAGGTGAGTTTTCTGCAGGTGGAAGAAAAAGGGGTAATTACAAGCTGGTTGGATAAGTTCTCCCACCAATCTTCTGCTTTTCCCACTTCTTGGTTCTCGACTGGTCTCCACGAACTCTCACCTTTGGTTTAGTAAAGCCGAGCTCTCCATCCTGCTTCTGGTGCAGGGGCACGTGGAATCCAGTTACGTCACTGGATGATTTCAGTGTTTAGGCTCAGTGTCCTTTTGTGGCTTGTAACAGTCCTTCAGGTGCCGAGGAGCTGTTGGCGACACCACCACTGCTGTGCAAGAAGAGGCTCGTGAGTATAGAAGATCTGAGGCCGCTTCTGAAGGAGCACCCTTTTATAATGTCCTTTTCTGTCTTTCAGGTGCCGAGATGCCGAGGGCGATGCTGCCGCTGCTGCGCGTGAAGAAGCGCGTAAGTATTACTGAATTGTGGCCACTTCAAAATGGGCACCTCTAATAATGTCTTTTCCTTTCTTTCAGATGCCGAAATGCTGAGGGCGATGCTGCCGCTGCTGCGTTTGAAGAAGCGCGTAAGTATAACTGAGTTGCGAACCCTTCGGCTCGGACACCACTAACAATGTCTTTTGTCTTCCAGGTGCTGGGATGCTGCCGAAGCGAAGGCCGCGGTGAACTCCGGTGTGATCACGGATGGATAAGGTAAGCGAGCGCAGCTGGGAGCGTGTTGCCCGTTTTCTAACCTTATGTCTTTATTTGCAGGTTGTCGGAGACTGGACTCTTGTGGCTGAATTCTGGTGAGTAGATGTTCCTGTGCCTTTTCTTCATCCACAGGTTGCTGCTCGAGAAGCTGAGGGTGTGTCTGGACCTGGAATGCAGGAGCCGACTCGGTGAGCGTCCTGCTGCTGTTGCAGAATAACGCGAAGCACGTGAATTCTATCGGGCGTGGTTTAAATAGTGGAGAAGTGCTTTGGTGCGTATTCTTCCTCCAGCCTCACCCAGGTAAGAAAAGAGTTCCAGTGTCAGAGGATTAGCATCAGCCCCACCCAGGTAAGAAAAGAGTTCCTGTAACAGAGGATTGGTCCCTCCCAGCCAGTGTCTGGGACTTCACCCAGCTTGGATTGTTCTAGGTGAGTATGCAGCATGGTCTGCCATAGGTAAGTCCACCCAATCACTACTGCACACTTTAAGAATATGAGCCTGGCGCCCATGGCGCCGGGACTGTGGTTCCTTATGAGCCTGGCGCCAGAGGCGTCAGGACATGGTCCAAAGGGCCCCTGTAGGGGTCTGCTGGAACCGGGGGTGTGGATGATGAGCCTGCTTCCGGGGACGCTGGGACAGTCTTGGCTCCTCGGGAGTAGCGCTCATGACAATCAGCATATCTGGTGGACAGCGTACCACGAGAAGCCAGGACACATGCAGACTTGAAATTTGCCGATGCAAATAGGAAAGGACCAGAAAACAAGCCTTCTCTGCCTATGCCCCAAGACTATGGAACTTCCTCCACATCAGCATCAGACTCGTCGCCACACGCCTACAATTCAGAAAAGAACTCAAGACCCACCTCTTCAAGGAGTCTCTCCTCCTCAACACCTAGGCCTTCACGTCGCCACCTGTGTCAACTGACTCGCTACACGCCGTCTGCCGCTCTCCTCCCTGCCTCTCTGTACAGCTGTACCCCTCCTCTGTGACCCTCTGTATCCTATCCCCCGCTGTATATCTGTTCTGTTGTTACCTCTGAGAAGGGATCCATTCTGCATCTGTACTGGTGTTTACCTCTTTAAAGAGCTCAGTGGCTTCTCGAAGCTAGGCCCGCACTCAATAAATACCATAATGATAAAAGGGGTGCTTGAAAATGCATTCAAAGGCAACATGGAGCTGGCGGTTGAAGAATTACTTAAGAAGCTGCTGGCAGACCTGAATGTATCACATTTCACAGTGGAGAGAGCACAAACCTGGAGATCATCCTCATCTGATTATTGCACAAATACTAAATTGCAGAGACAGGGATTTGATATGCACTACGTTAGAGAGAAGAAGGAACTCTGTCTGGACTCCCACAACATTCATATATTCCCTGACTTCAGGGTGGTGGTGCAACAAGAAAGGCACACATTTTTGGGAGTTAAGAAGATGCTGAGAGAAAGGAATATCCCAATACACGATACTGTTCCTGCGCCAGAAGAGGCGATAGCATTCATAGAAATCAGAATGCCTGTAGAGAGCACCTCTGCTAGGGGGTGTCACCCTCGTGAAATTCAACAAAAGTTTGTGCAAAATGCTCTCCTCACTTACTAAAATGAGTAAATTGTAACATGAGCTATAATAGGCTTGACTAATACATCCTGTATAGCATACTGTTGATTGCGTAGCTGCATAATATGGTAGCAGTTTGCCCCCTTGAGAGTTCAAACGTGTTGGTTGGAATGTTTGGGGGTTTGGGGTGGGATACACACTGCTAAGGTTGGGGAAGCAGTGAGGGTGGGTAGGGAGGTGGGAAGGGTGTTGCTGAGGGTAACTATGAAATGCACTTGATGGAAAATGAAGCAATGGTAAGGTGTGACAAACTATGCAGCGTTGATTGGTACTATGCGATCATGCTACGATGGCGCAGTCACATGAAAGGGCATAGACTATATGTCTACTTAGCTGGAATGTAAGGAGTTTGGGTAACCCGATCAAAGCCCGTAAAATAGCAGCATATGCCAATAGAAGGGGCGTCAGGATCTTATTCCTTCAGGAGTCTCATGCCCAGGCACAGCAGGCCAGCACCTTTGTACCTAATTGGGGCAAACAGCGCTATTACACATCCTATTCCACGAAGGCAGTGGAGTCCTAACATTGATACTGTAAGGAAGGCATGGTATCAACAGTAGACACAGACACAATAGATGCAAGTGTCGAAAAACCTTTATTTTGTAGTTTACTGGGTTTGGTGAAATTGCTAACTCCCCCTAACTCTCAAATGGGAGTATTCTCGACCATAAAATAAACAACAAACGAGTCCAAGTCAGTCTAGTAAAAATAAAAAGGCCTTTACTAAGAAAACCTAAACTTGCCCTCCTTCTCAAATGACAAATGTCTAAAGGGAATACAAAAAGGAAAAATAGTGTTTTAAAAGAAATGTCAGACTGGCTTAGGTAACAACACCCTTCCCCATGTTCAGAAGCACAGGGTCTCGAGAGTTTCTTAAAAAGGAAAGGTGGATGTGTGAGAAACCTGAGGCATTTCTCCCAGGCTATTCCCGGGGATTTTTTGTTCAGGTGACCTGGGGAGGGCCATGGCTCTTGGATATCAACCCTGAGGGAGGACGAGCGAGGGAGGATCACCTGGGCAAGGCGTCCTTGGGGTCTAGAGGAGACATACCCTCGGCTGAGACATGGTATTCCTCCCGTTCCGATACACCCCTACCCGACATCCCCTTAGTTGTCATGGGATATTGTCAGCAGAGTCCCATCATACCTCAGTACCTTTCTGTAAGGAAAAGGAGAAAACGACCAGGGAAAGTAAAACCCAATAGAAAATCCATTCACCCATTACAATATATTTACCCCCTTCATCCTAACGAAAACCTACATGGTGTTTCCATGATTTCCAGAAAACCTAGAACTCTCACAATCCCTACTTCCATTCTAGAAGTCCAACTACTGGGACGAAGAAGAGGCAGATTTGAGTAATGGGGATTACCCATAGGAATTAATGCGCAATGGATTCCTATGGGCAGTCTCCATGTTGTCCCGGTAATGAGGTCAGGCAGATTCAGGCAGGGAGGGGCAACTACTCACACCTGGCTCCAATCAACTCTTTCAAAGAGTATGAAAGGTCAAACACCCAGGCACACTCTGAGCGAGCTGGGGATGCTGAAGGCAGCAGAGAAGCCAGGAGGAAGTAGCCAGAGCATAAGCAACCCTGGAAGGCTTGGATACTGAGCCTGTAAGCACCGGGGAGGCTGCAGTGTGGTGGGGAATCTATACATCTAGAAGGCTAACCCAGGGGCAGTTGAGGCTGCCTGACTGTGCCCAACCCAGAACTCCTCCCCTGGGTCAGGCTCAAAGACCCAGGCTCTTGAGGGGCAGGCAGTGAGACCCTGACCTCAGGAGGGATCCCATTTGAACACTGATGCACTCTGGGATTTGAAGTCCAAAATCCTTTAATTTGAGAACAGTGCAAGAGGAGTCTGAGCCCGACTGAGGGAGACCCCTGAGGAGTCTGAACCCGACTGAGGGAGACCCCTGAAGAGTTAAGAGCCAGGGGTGCACAAGAGAAAGCTGTACTTCCAGGGCACAGGCAAAGTAGGTGAAGGAGAGCGAGAGACCAGGGAGGCGGAATCCAGGAGGCAGGAGAGTTAAAGC
The DNA here is from genome assembly GCF_040938575.1 of Ambystoma mexicanum. Lineage (NCBI taxonomy): Eukaryota > Metazoa > Chordata > Amphibia > Caudata > Ambystomatidae > Ambystoma > Ambystoma mexicanum. The sequence continues at coordinate 1,117,872,554 of NC_090923.1, read as the reverse complement.
CCCTTTGTTGAGAGACTGCTACTGCCTAGAAGCCAAGGGGGCTATGTAAGCCAGCCCATCGGAGAAGGAGAAAGACGGTATACAGTGCTACAAGGTTACAAGCGGGCCCTACCGGGTGTACGGCAGAGTTGGGGAGGCACTTAGGCTGAAAGAGTAACAGCCTTTGACTCCAACATCAAATTGTTGGTTGGTTTTACCAGCCGTTAAGGACGGGACCCGCAAAGGGACCTTGGAGGCAATTATGGTACCGCAATTTGCGGTACCGTAATTGCTGCCCTCCCCATTCCCATTGAGCCCTATGGGGGCTCAAATGGGGAGGGCCAATGGTGAATGGGGAATTACGGCCACGCCAACCTTGGAATGGGGCAGTAATTCCACCATTCACCATGGCGGGATCAGTAAATTACCGGCGGCAACCATGGCACTAATAGCGCCATGGTTACCGCCTTCTGTGTAATGAGGCCCAAAGTCTTCGATTTCTGATATAGAGACGGAGACTTGAACCTGGCGGAGGGAAGTCCAATAAAAAGGTAAAGAAAGCTAGGGGAAGGGAACCCCAGAAGTGAACTGAGGAAGGTTTGAGCCCGATCGAGGGGAACCTTGAATTGAAGAACAAACCATTTATTAAGGAACTTGTGGGTGTAAACTATGTAAAACCCAGACTTGGGGAAGGAACCCCTCAGTGGTCAAGCCTCCTGAACTGATAGCTGAATGCCTAAAGGCCAAGACAAAAGACAGGGTGGGCATCTTAAGGTATATTCGCATAGTTAAAGTGGGTCTGGGCCCGGGGGAGGGGGACCCGGGGTGAACCAGTTAATCACCCAAGAAGTTGTACATATGAAATCCTGAGTAGAAAGAAACTTTAATGTTTGTCGTGTTGCATCAGGCCCTCTGTCATGATCCTGATCCCAGCACAGGAATACAGATTTGATTCAGTAAAACTAAGGAGGCAAGGAACTTCATATCCATCAGTGGGTTAACAGTGGCTTAAAGCTTGGCGCAAGAGACATTTACCTCACTCTTAGCATTGTACCCATAGGCTCATTACACTCACATTGCCTTCCCTACTCTCAACATGGCCGCTACTAAATCCATAGATAACTCACAGTGCATTCTACACCTGTTGCAAAGTGATCTACTTAAGCCCCGCCTCCGCCAAAGCTCTCGCTTCGCGTCTTCTCCGCTGACAGCAGGTAACGCTTCCAGCGATCTCTGATATAACCTGTCAATAGAAGAAAAGAGTCAAGATATTAATTTCCACAGCAAAATCAACAGAATAGCAGTAGAATTGTAAAGCCTTACCAAACCAAAGTATTTTCCAAGTATTTTCCTCAGTCTGCTGTTATATTCGTAGTCTCTGCATCTCTGTCAGAAGTTCTGTCGCAGCCGCAGCATTTCTTCTCTCACAAGCTTTTGTCCACGGTCACAGCATATTCTTCCTGAAGTTTTCTTCAGCAGTCTCTGCATCGTCCGAAGGTATTTTCTTCAACAGTTTTTCCGAAGACCTGCAAAACAAAGGTATTTAATGAATGAATGAACTTGTAAAAATGAAAGAAAGAAGAGTTACAAATGTGCTTACCTGAAGTCTGAGCAAGGCTTTTTTTGCTTATTACTTACTGCACTTGTTTCTGAAGGCAGCTATTACTCTGTTTTTTTGACAAACTGACGTAAATTAATGTTTCCTCAAAACAAGTATAGCTGCAGCCATACCACAGCATCAGCCCTTGTTAGGGAACCACAAACCTGCAAAAACTAAAAGGAAATTCTAGCAAGAGAGATCTCTCCAACGTAGAGACCATTCTCTATCTGATGAACTGTATATAATTATTATTTTCACCAACAGACTTGCCCAAGATACCTTTAGAAAAAGTTTTTGACATTGTTCAGTTAAGAATTTTTTGACACCACAGCCCCCCTCAGATCAAAAGTCACTTACCCAATGCAGCCCTGTAGAATACAGGATGGAGAGCTCCACAAAACAAAAGCACAGGTGAGAAGGGTGGGTTATTTCAAGGTACACTATATCACAGTTTTAGTTTGTAGATGGGGATTACAATAGTGGTTCTGTTATAATTGTTGTTATCACAGAATCAGTGCCCAGACAACCGTCCTCAGCTGAAAAGGCATTGCGTTCCACCTCAGAAATAAGAGACTTTGAATGGCAAAGAGACTTTGCCACAGAAGGCCTTGATGTTGAGGTTTTGAACTGCATCCTCGTGCTAAAGAAGCCAGAGAGTGTGCTAAGCTTGAGTGTGCTGCCTTGTCCTGTGCTGAAAACGTGGGGAAGGGAAGCCAAAAGCTTGAATATCCTGATATATCATTTCTTGAACACTTTTCTTTTGCATAATGTTGTTTCCCACACTATTTGTATTTAGAAGTAAGGATTGGCAATAGGTTTATAAGTATAGGCCCTTTTATTTGGACAGATTCGACGAGGACTGTGTTATTATTATTTGATGGTCGTAGCTTGCTCCCATCTTTAGACTTAGGATTTCAAACCCAATTGAAGTTCAATAAACACCCTTGAACTGTGATCACTTGTGTCTGTCGTCTTACTGTTGATACCATGGTTTCCTTACAGATGGTACAGTTCTATCAGTCTTGCACATTCTGGCTCTCTGGTACAATCCAACAGTTCAAGTTTGGGCTTCAAGCTTTTGACAGTCTAATCAATTCTTTAGGCGTTGTCCGTCTTACCACAAATACACAGTTCTTCTCTTGGATTTCACTTTACCACTATTCAATACAGACTTCCCTCTGCTGGGCCAGAGCCTGCCTCTCTTTTCACATTCAACTGTTCACTTCATCACAGTTCAGTACAGGCTTCCCTCTGCCGGGCTCAAGCCTGTCTTTCTCTTTGTGGGCGTTCCCTTCCCCACGTTCTGTCCTTCACACTAAACTTTCACTCTACCACAGTTCAGCACGGGCTTCCCTCTGCCGGGCTCGAGCCTGTCTTTCTCTTTTACTGTCGAAGACTTTTGAAACTGCAAGGATCCTACGTAGACCTCTGCATGACCACTTCGACCTCCTTTTAAACAATTTGACAATCAACAATCTTCAAAACACCAAAGTTCCTTGTTACTTGTAGTTCTACTTTTGCCCTCTTGGCATCTTTTAAAGTTCATGTCCTCTTTACTTTTGCTTCTCTGTGGTTTTCAAAGTTCATATAGATTGCTTTTCACTCAATCAACTCTCGTTCAGGATTGCGGTTATTTTCTTGCCTTTGTTTCATGCTTTCCATTACTCAGAACATTTCAGAGAGACATTCAAATGTGTGATTCCGCTTTGCAGGACCACTCTGTTACTTAGTATACTTTTATCAGCATTCAATCATTGTTCTCTTCATTACGCATTTTATTGGCACGCGTACAACCTTCAACTCGTGTTACATGCATCTTTTGCTCTTAACACAAACCAGGCTTTTGTTTGCCTTCGGTAACTCACCTGTTGTGTTAATTGGGCTTCTATCTTCAATGCTTTCCCATAGCAGTCAAGGCCGTTACCAACGCCTCCTCTGCTCCTCCCCCACTCTGTCATTCACCCGGGAGGGTAGCGGGCCGCCTGGAAGCACTTGGACGGTTTCTCTTTTCTGCTCACTCGTTTCTGGTCGTGGAACGCTTACGGCTTCCTGAAAGAATCAAATTCTTGTCTTGATTGCTCTCGTTCTCCGCAGCAGCAAATCTGCCCCTTCTCCTTCCAACTTCCATAGCCTGGTTTGCAGCAGACCGGAAAGAGCTGTTCCTTCTTGCACCAAGCCTCGGTCAGAGTGTGCCTGTGCGTGCCACCTTTTATCCTGACAGGGAGTCTTACCAAATGGCAGATATATGTTATTCGTATTATGTGCCTGACTCTGCCTGATCTCATTAGAGAGAGAGAGCCATTGCAAGTCAGTAGAGGTAATCCTCCTGGCTTCATTCCTCATCTTCCTCAGCTTAGTAGTGTTGTCAATGTGAAGTGGGGAGGAATTATGGGAGTTGTAGTTTCCCATAAAGTAAGCAGGGATAGGGGTTGGATGGGTTAAGGAAAAAGGAGGTACCATGTCTCGCCATCAGGTGCTTCACCCCCACTTCCCGAGGACCCCCTATCCAGGTGATTCACCCTCGCTTGTCCACCCCCAGGGACGGGATCCACAAGCGATGGCCTTTGCCTGGCCACCTGAGTACGGGAACCCCAGGGACTAGGCTGTGAAACACCCTCTGGTTTTTCACAATACATTGCTCGTTGCAGTTCACAAACCTGGGTTCTGTAATAGACGATGAGGGGCGCTTTGTGTTCGTACATTGCACACTGTGTAGGGCGAGATTTTATTGGCGAATATATATGGGCCTAATGTCGACGTCCCGGGTTATTATGCCAGGGTTTTCCAACTATGCAGCACATACCCAATGGCAGAGATAATCTGGGTGGTGACCTGAACAATATATTGCACAAGAAGAGAGGTCGCACAGGCACATAGCCTAGGTCACTTACTAAGACGGCACAGGTTATACATAATAATATGAACACATTAGATATATTGGACACATGGAGGATACTACATCCAGTGGAGAGAGAAAACACATTCTACTCTTCAATTCATGACATGCACTGACGCAAAGACATATGGCTGGTCTCAGACACGCTGTTTAAGAATATAATTGACTGTAGGATACTACCCTACACTTACTCTGACCATTCCCCAGTGTAACTCGCAGTGGGTTTTGTGAAGAGTCGGGAATGAAACTCAGACACAAGTTAGCCATGTTTTTGGTTAAAGACTTTTATCGAAAATAAAAGGGTTGAGAAAAGGCCTCTATTATCCTGCCCTAAGAGGAATGTCCCTACCTAAACTAAAACTGAGGAGCTGTCTCTCAAGATGTCAAAATCAAAACTGTCCTTGTGTCTAAAAGTTCTATTCTGACCCTCACACTGTAATGTAAACTAAAAAGGTGAAAAAGGGTCGTATCCATCCCTTTGGTCGACAAGCTGTTAGTACAACTGGAACTCCCCAGTTTCTGAATACTAATGATCACACCAAAAGTTATCGGCAAGTGCCCCTACACCAACAAGACAAGGAGAAAAGAGCATTTCTGATAACACAAGGGCTATTCCAATTCACAGGCCTCCCTTTTGGTCTGCATGAGACATGGGCCACATTTCAGAGGTTTATGGATGGGGTGCTGAGTAAACAGTCATTGTATGTGGCTGCATATCTAGACAACATTTTCATCTACAGCCCGAGCTGGACCGACCATGATATGATATGATAGGTTATTTATAACGCATTTAATACCCTGAGGTTTCTAAGCGCGGACCTGGGGATCGAATCTGTCCTGCTCCGTGTCGTCTTGCTTCCAAGGTGAGTGTGTTGCCTCTGAGCTATCCTCCCAGGATCATCTACATTATTTGGAGGAAGCCCCTAAAGCCCTACACCTAACTGGCCTCTGAATAAACCTAAAGAGGGCCGTCCTGGTGGGGACTCAATTAAATATTTGGGTTGTACTGGTTTTAGCTTCTGCCTATTGAACCTTCATTTTGAACCCTGCCTGACATCAAGAAGATAAGAAATACGCCCTCAAGAAACTGGCCTTGCTCAAGGCCAAATAAGATATAAGGTCTTTCCTCTGCTTTGATAGATATTTCAGGTGCTTTATTCCACACTTTGCAATGCTAGCAGCACCATTAAGCAGCCTACTCAAGAAACCGATGAAGCAGGATGTTGGGCAAGGGAGTTGCACACACCTTCTTTTTGAACACCAATGCAACTGGAGTAGGTCTTGGGCCTGAGGGCCAAGAACCTTGTCATCCCATTGTCTTTATCAGCCACTAAATGTAGCCCCTATCGAAAAAGAATGCCTGGCCATCAAATGGGCCACATGATCCCTCTGGCGTTATTTGCCTGGCAGGAATAAAGGGTCCAACCTGAGTTCTCGGATCCTAGCGCTATACACTTTTACTTTTGATGCTCAGCATCTACCTGGAAAACTCCAGACTGTTACTGAATAATTATTCAGTCGGTCTGTCCTGCCCGAACGCCAGGACTTGTGTGGGAAGATGTTTCAGAGACATCCCTGCAGCCCCGCTGACATGGTAGAGAGCTTTCCTTGACAAGGAGACTGCCCCAACAGAGAACCGGAGCAACCAGGGGCATACCGCAAAATCAGAAGACTGGAGGTCTTTCGCAGGCCTGGGGACAGTTGGAAAACTTGGCACCGGGCCTCAACTAGGAAAACTGAAGGACACTCTCCAGGCCAGGGTGCGAACCCTAACAATAAGCAGAAGCCAGAGAGGGAAGACAGCAGAAGATAGCCCAAGAGTATGCGTCCCAAACAGCTCTTGCTGTGGAGGGACGCCATGGAACAGTTGTACCCCTCTGTCAGGGAGCCACACAGGGTTTAACAACATGGATCGGCAGAACACGCTGACCTGCTACCAATGCAGTCTTCAGAACAACAGCTGCAGGTCATTCGATTCATGGGGACTAGGTAGTGGGTGGAACATAGTAGATCCCACAGATGGGAAACCCTGAGGACATGTCATCCAATAAGATGGCCAGTGAATGATTGACAGATTTTAATATCAATAAAGACCCAGGTAACCTGGAGGGCGAGCCTTACAGGAGAGGTCTCCAACAGTTATGATTGTCCCATCTTATTCCCTTAACAGAAGCCAGAGACAGAGAGAGAGAGAAAGAGAGAGAGAGAGAGATGGAGAGAAAGAGAGAGAGAGAGAGAGAGAGAGAGAGAGAGAGAGAGAGAGAACAACAATGTATATACATATACCTGGGCATACGGAAGGTCTTACTTGGAGAAGAAATCCACAGAGTAGGTCAGAGAGGCGCCCCAGTCTTACTATATGAGACACCGACAAGGGAAAACACAGGGCTAACTCTCATGGGAGAAGGACATTCCCACTTCTCAATATCAATGTATATGAGGCAGAGAAGTCGGTAAAAGGAAGTAAAAACGGAAGTCTGGTTGGCTACAGTCCTTTTTTCCCTTTGGCCAACGCAACCAAAGTTACATGCATGTTTCATTCCCACTGATGAAAGTGCACCTACTCTTTTCCCCAACCGGAATGCTGCTACTCCTCTTGCTGTCACAAAATGGAAGGAATCAGGCCAACGCATAAAGTAAACGCTGCAACACCATTATACAAAGCAAAAAGCTTTATGCCATAATGTAGCCAGCGTAGAACAATATGTGACCTGTGAGAAACCTGAAGGTGTCTCCTTAGCTAGTCCCCGGGGATCTGTCATCCAGGTGGCCAGGACACGACCATCGCTATTGGATCCAGTTCCTGTGGGTAGACCAGTGAGGGACGATCACCCGAATGGGGTCTAGGGGAGTGGGACGCCGACGGGTGAGACGCAGTATCCCTCTTCCTTTTACACCTTTTCCCCATCCTCTCGCGGAGGACGTTCCAAACCACTGCTGCCCCTTCTAACTCTAACACTTCCGCACAACACAAAGGACAACTGACTAACAGCAGAGCCGTTTACCTGACATGTCCCAATACAAGGGTCAGGCAAAGTCAGGCAATTGATCAGAACAGGGAGCCGGAGAGCACAGGCCGAGCAAGGCGAACGGCGAACACAGCAGACAGCACAGCGAGACGGCTAAGCAATCAAAGGAGAAAGTCGGCAGGAATTGAGAGGGTGTTGAGGAGAGAAGTGACCTTGCCCTTTTCGTCCCAGACCCGCAGAACCTTTGTGGAAGAGAACCTAAGACCGCAAAAAATAGTGCAAGTGTCCTGCAGCAGATGTCAACGGTAAATGGGGCAAGTCTATGCCGATAAGGAGGAGCGAGGGAAGCTCCCAAAACCGTGGTACCAGCCTTGACTCCAGAGAAGCCAACAGCCAAGCGGTTCATCACAGCCGGTGAGTCGAGGGGAGAACCGACAAGAACCGGGCTGTGTTGAGTGAGAATCGCAAAGTAGCAAGTTTTGTACCAAAGCTGATTAACTTTGAATGAGCTGTAAAAAGTGTGAAGGGGAGACCAGCTGCAGAGGGAAACTGGCACCATGTGGGTGCTTGTCGAGCCCTATATGAGAGAAACTACAGATACCAGAAGGCCGTAGGAGGGCCGGCAAATAGGTCAAAGTGGTCATACAGAGATTCAAGCAAAATCCCTGTACAATCGAAAGACTTTGATCTACAAGCAGTGTGAGAGAAAGGGAAGTGAATCCCACAGTAAGAGTAAACATTGAGAAACCAAGGAATTGAACACTGCAAAAGTCAAGAGGGGTCAATGCCCCGAAGAGGGGGACCCAGTGGTGAAATCATCACCCTACACGAAACTGTGATAAACAACTGAGAAGGGTCAGCGCCCAGAAGAGAGGGACCCAGGGGTGAACCCATCACCCAGCGAACATTGGGAACAAACTTTCATTTGGTTAAAGGAACTTTTGTTTTTGTTATTTGAACACGTCAGGCCCTGACGGCAAGAAACTTTTGAAGGAGAAACGAGACTTGGCTATCAACGGTCCTGAGAACTGCCACTGCAATTGTCGTCTCATGCTGGAGAAGCAAGAGACTGTACTGTGTTTCAAGCTCCCATCTTACCACGTGTCCAAAACATGGGGAAGGGAGTCCCAGTTTGCCGCATCCTGACATATTATTTGAAAACACTTCTTTCTTTTCTTGAAAACTATCCCACACCCTTGTTTGTATTAGTTGTGAGGTTTGGCAATAGGTTTCTTAGTATAGGCCCTTTTATTTCGACACAACGCCACTCGGACTGCCTTATTTTTTATTTGATGGCCGACGCTTGCTCCCATCTAAGATTTAGGTATAGATTAGGCGTTTTTCCAACCTACATACAGCATTCATTGTTCAATAAACACCCGTGAACTGTGATCACTTGTGTCTGTCTTACTTGTTGTCACCATGAGTTCCTCACAGACCTCAAGCAGCCCAGTTCACTAAGTGGGTCTTGACGTGGAGGCAGGAAGTAAATTGCTATCACAAAGGACCACTGACATTTCAAAAATGGTCAGGTCTGATTGGAACCAGGAAACATGCCGGAAGTGGACAGTTGGAGTCATGGCTTCCCTGTGATATTGCTGGTGTCCCTGGGCACACTCGCTGGAACGTGGCGGTGGGCCGTGTCTGTTGCTGCCATCGTGTGGCTCTGATCCACACACGCTGCAGGACTGCATCAGAGGCCCGCTTGAAGACGAGGGGTGTGGCCAAAGTGGTGGAGCTCTTAGAGGGACAGCTGTGTTTGCAGGGATGGGTGGGACACCTTGTTCGAGGAGTGGCAGGTCTTTTCCACAGCCCATGCTTGATTGCTTTGTCTATTGGAAAGGTAGATTGGAGGTGGCCGCTCTTGGCGTTGGTATGTGGTCCTGACCAGTTACATTCTGGTGGTGGCCATTCCATTAGAGTGTCATCCTGCGGAATATACAGGGGAGTACCTGTTTGCAAGGACTTGTTGGGATGGTGTCAGAGGTACACCGAAGGACTGTCAGGCTATACACCTCCTTTTTCGTATGTGGTTGGACGGGTTGCCATAAGGTTACAGGGGCTACAATGGCATATGGGAAATCCAGGAGAAAACCTAGGACAGAGGATGCAGATTTCTTTTCACTGCGGCGCAGGCAACAGAGTCGGGAGATGCAGGCGGCACAGGACCCAGTGATAGCGATGTTGGGGCGGATTGAGCAGTCTATGTAACGGTTGGAAAGCAATTTTGATGTACTAACCGCAAAAGTGGCCCAATTGGAGATGAGAAGCGCTACTCTCGAGCTGAAAACCTCTGCAATTGACCAACAGTGTGCTGAAACGCTCCCCCTGTTTCAGGAAATGAGGCGGGACGTGGAAGTGGTAGTTAAAGGGAACTTGGCAATGGAGAACAGATTGGAATACCTGGAGAATATAGCACAGGCTAAACATCTGCGAATTACTGGTCTTCCAGCTGGTGCGGTGAGGAGTTTACCCCATTGACTGTGTTTCCGCATGGCTCCCTGAACTGTGGCACTTGGAAGTGGAGGAGGACCCACACGTGTGTGGACAAATGCTACAGAATTAAACCCAAAAGATTGCTCAGTGAGTCTATTGGTCCGACACTTGAAGTCAAGCTCAGTGATGCTCAGGACAGGGTTTTGAAGGCTGCAGCAACAAATAAATCCCTCTTATTAAGAAGTCTTTTTGGACCATGGGGTGAACGCAGGGTTGCTTAGAGCTGCTAAATTTGGGGTGACCTGGAACGGAAAGGAATATATCTTTTTTGATATGGTGAGTGCAGAAAAGCTGTTGATAACCATACCTGCAAAGATAATGCCCTATCAGGACAAAGGCTGATGTGTCTGAGTCTTGGGAAGGCCCTGTGTCCTATGTTGACCTGTTGGCTTCCCACTACAATGCTTACCTTTCCAATATTCTGTGAATGCATCCGACTGTGACAATGCTGTTCTGCTTAGTGCCTGGTTATCAGGATTTATGGTCTTAGGCGCCAGTGATGTGTACAGGATGTGGCTGGATTCTCGCTGGGGCCCGGGTCCAGTGGGAGAGTGGCATGAAGAGTCTTGAAGACAGTAGAGTGCTTCACTTGGGCATCTATTGCAATCTTGAAGACATTTACGCCTATTAAAATGAGGACTACCAGGGCAATCCACGGTCAGGATGGGGTGGGGAGCAACAATTATGTTTTACGAGTGGTGTGGGCTGCCCGAGTGGAGGGTTTCGCTTCTTATTATGTTGTCTTTTGTTGTATGTAAACTAGAATACAGTATAAATGAAAATAATAAATTGGTCATGTATGATCAATCACAAGCCAAGGTAAAATGTGTCTTCGACCAATTGATATTTTACCCAATTACCAAAGCTATACCTCTCTGATAAGGCCCAATCAGGGCGAAACATTCATGGGGTTGCTTGTGGTCTCGTGCAGAAGGAATGTGACCAAGCAGTTTGGTTTGAACTGACCCTTTTGGGGTGAGAAAAAGCCAGATTTGCATATGTCTTTCCTCTTTGTCTAAGGGCTTAGCAGGCAAAGAACAATGGTCTGTAGGGTTTCCCGAAGCGATGCCGGTGGTTAGGATGAATTCTAAACTTTCCAGCCATCACCTCCTTTTGTTTTGCAAAATGTACCTTTGCCATTAAAGTGATAGGCCACCCTTGACAAGACAGAAGCTGTGTGCTGTGTGCATGTGGAGAACCGGAATTCATGTCAGGAAGCAATTGACTTTTTCTTTTCTTTTTTTTTTTTTAAGTTTCGTTCTTCAAAAAACATCAACAAGGAGAATATGACATTGGGACATTCAAACACACCCCATTATCGCCCCCTGCCCCAAAATAACTTCCCTAGTCTTTTGACGACTTTTCACCCTTCCCCCTTATCACCCACCTCAGTCCCTTGAACTTTGTCTTCTTCTGCACAATATAAACAAACATTTTAACTTTCGGCTGTGGTTGGTAGAGAGTCTTATCAACTATATTTAGCTAGTGTCCTTGGCCGCCTCGTGAGAGGTGTTCTCCCTCCAGGGATATTGCCCCAATGGTGTAGTCTCTGCAGGGGGAGGGACTGATCACTTTCACTATGTGAGTCTCTCCTTTCTGCAATTCTTATACCAACCTTTTATACATAATATCCCTCTCCTTACTTGTCCAAATATCTTGCCATTAATGTGCCCCACATTAGTGTGTGTGTCGCCGCCTTCCCATGAATCGGTTATCCTTTCCATTATGCATATATTCATAGCAACATTTATTCACTCTTTCTTCTCCGGTGCCCTGGTACATTTCCATTTCATGACTATGCAGGCCCGTGCGCCGAGCAGCAGGGGCGCTACTACTCCTGTCAACCTTCTGCCTCCTCCATCCCAAATAGTATCAGGAACAGAGTTTTAGTACGGTGGATCCCATACAGATCTTTGACCCAGCCCAGCACCTCGTCCCAAAACACCTTTATGCGAGGGCATCCCCACCACATATGCCAACCACCACCTTTCCTCCCAGCCCTCCCTCCACCCATGATTGGCTGTGTTGCTTCCTGTGAGCCCCGTCATACTGCTGCACCGTGGGAGAATGCCACTTCCATCTGGCATCCCCAGGTGAGCAGTGTAGGTGCCTTGACCCCCTGTGGGCCCAAAATATCTTTGGCCGTGTTGTGGGTTGCCCTCAGGCCCCACGTGTTACCTTGCTTCCTGGCTCCCTTTGCCCTTTTTCCCCTCTGCCAGCCTCCCAACCCTACCTCCACCCGTGATTGCCTGTGTTGCTTCCTGTGAGCCCCGTCGTACTGCTGCACCGTGGGAGAACGCCACTCCCATCCAGCGTCCCCAGGTGAGCAGTGTAGGGTGCCTTGACCCCTCTGGGCCCAAAAATATCTTTGGCCGCGTTGCGGGTTGCCCTCAGGCCCCGCGTGTTACCTCGCTTCCCGGCTGCTTTCGCCCCTTTCCAACCCTCCCTCCACCCGTGATTGGCTGTGTTTCTTCCTGTGAGCCCTGTCGTACTGCTGCACCTTGGGCCCAAAAATATCTTTGGCCGCGCTGCGGGCTGCCCTCAGGCCCCATGTGTTACCTTGCTTCCAGGCTCCTTTCGTCCCTTTTCCCCTCCCTCTGCCCGCCTCCCAACCCTCCCTCCACCCGTGATTGGCTGTGTTGCTTCCTGTGAGCCCCGTCGTACTGCTGTACCGTGGGAGAACGCCACTACCATCAGGCGTCCCCAGGTGAGCAGTGTAGGGTGCCTTGACCCCCGTGGGCCCAAAAATATCTTTGGCCGCATTGCGGGTTGCCCTCAGGCCCCACGTGTTACCTTGCTTCCTGGTTCCATTCATCCCTTTTCCCCTTCTTCGCCCGCCTCCTAAACCTGCCTCCAACCGTGATTGGCTGTGTTGCTTCCTGTGAGCCCTGTCGTACTGCTGCACCCTGGGAGAACGCCACTTCCATCCGACGTCCCTAGGTGAGCAGTGTAGGGTGCCTTGACCCCTGTGGGCCCAAAAATATCTTTGGCCGCATTGCAGGTTGCCCTCAGGCCCCGCATGTTACCTCGCTTCCCGACTCCTTTCGTCCCTTTTCCCCTGCCCCCACCCGCCTCCCAACCCTCCCTCCAACCGTGATTCGCTGTGTTGCTTCCTCTGAGCCCCGTCGTACTGCTGCACCGTGGGAGAACGCTGCTTCCATCCGACGTCCCCAGGTGAACAGTGTAAGGTGCCTTGACGCCTGTGGGCCCAAAAATATCTTTGGCCGCGTTGCTGGTTGCCCTCAGGCCCCGCATGTTACCTCGCTTCCTGACTCCTTTCGTCCCTTTTCCCCTCCCTCCACCCGCCTCCCAACCCTCCCTCCACGCGTGATTGGGTGTGTTGCTTCCTGTGAGCTCCTTCACCCGTGATTGGTTAGCTCTCTGGCCTTAATGGACCCTTCCAGGGCAGCCCTCTGCCCGGCACCCCCTGCGGTGAAGGGCCCCAAGGCTAAGGGCGGCTCCAACATTGGTGGCTCCAGAAAGTGTCTGCAGGTGTCAGCAGGGGAAGCCAGTGAAGCCTACCGTCAACCGACAGCAGAAACGTAAGTGTGGCATGGGTGGGGAGTAAAGCAATCACCCTACTCCAGAAAGCCCTGCACTATACATTACCTTACCAAAACATAGACTGCCAGGCCAACATCACTTACAACACTCGTACTTATATAGAATTGTGACCATCAGCCTACGTCTATCCGAGACAGGATTGTCATTTTTTGCCTTGCGTCGCATCTAGATAGAAATGTGAATGTTAGCACATGCCTCACTTAGATGAAATTGAGAATGATAGCATGTGTCAAACTTAGATGGAATCGTGAACATTAGCCTGCGTCGCATTTAGATAGAAATGTGAATGTGAGCATGTGTCTTACTTAGATGGAACCATGAACATTAGCCTGCGTCGCATCTAGATAGAAATGTGAATGTTAGCATGTGCCACACTCAGTTGGAATCGTGAACATTAGCCTGAATCGCAGCAAGATAGTATTATGAATGTCACCAAGTGCCACACTTAGATAGAAATGTGAATGTTAGCATGTGCCACACTTAGATGCAATTGTGAATGATAGCACGTGCCTCACTTAGAGGGAATCATGAACATTAGCCTGCATCGCATGTAGATAGAAATGTGAATGTTAGCATGTGCCTCACTTAAATGGAATCAGGAAGCACCAGCCTGTGTCGCATCCATTGCATCTAGATAGAAATGTGAATGTTAGCATGTCCCACACTTAGTTTAAATTGAGAATGATAGCATGTGCCATACTTAGATGGAATCGTGAACATTGGCCTGCGTCGCATCTAGATAGGATCATGAATGTCAGCAAGTGCCATACTTAGATGGAATCTGAATGAAAGCATGTGCCACATTTTGATGGAATCGCGAACATCAGCCTTAGTTACATCTTGATAGGATTATGAATGTCAGCAAATGCTACACTTAAATGGAATAGGGAATGATAGCAAGTGCTGCACTCAGACAGAATTACGAATGTTAGCATATGCCACACTTAGATAAGATTGTGAACAATACCCTGCGTCACAACTAGATAGGATAGAGATTGTTAGCCAGTGCCACATCTAGACTTCATCGGGAATACTATCAAGGCCAGAATTAGATAGAACTGTGAATACTAGCCTGCTTCACATATAGAGAGGACTTTCAAAGGTGGGCCAGCGCCACATTTGGATACAATTGTTGAATATTGGTGGATGTCATATATAGAAAGGATTGTGAATATCAGCCAATACCAGGTCTAGATAGAAATGCAGAGATAGTCACGCGTCAAATCTAGAAAGAACGTGGAATTTTAGCACATCACTTCTAGACAGAGTTGCCAACAACCAACCCACTAACAATTTCACCCCTCTGCATACACCGCTCAAATTCTAACCAAACACAACCACAACCCTATAGCACAACAAACTAAACAAACATTACTACACCGCAACAACAAACAAACCACACATAGACTCGCACAACAACTCATGACGGCTACCGACCGGAAAGCAACCCAAGCCCAGCGATCGGTGTTAACCTCAAGTCACTGCTCTCTTGAGTTTTCCTGCTCGTTCCCACTAACTCACCCCGCTTCCCTTTTTCAGAACAGCTACAGCGCCAGGGGACCACTCTGGTGGTGATAGTGTGCGGTACAAATATCCTTTAACATTAACAATAGTCGGCCCTCTACCCACACAAACGCCAGCACAACAGACTTGCCGACTGAAACATTTTCGAAAGCCTGACCGGGTCATATTGCCATCTATGCAGGAGCTTAATGGCATGCAGTTTGTACTGGCTAGAGATCGAGGTCCGAGAGATCCCCTTACACAATCTCATCCAGAGCCCTGGGTCTATTTCCATCTCCATATCTCTTTCCCACCTTCGCCTCAGGTTCTCTGTGGACCGCTTCTCTGCAATCACCAATTCACTGTATATAGCAGAGATCAAGCCCTTTGTTTCCCTTCTTTTATCTAGGAGAGCTTCAAAGGGGGTGAGGTCTCTCTGTTCCTCTCCCTCCACTTTCCACACGTGAGGACTCCCTTTATCTGCAGGTAGGAGAAGACAGAGAGAGCGCCTATGCCCAGTTCTCCTTCCAAGACCGTAATCGTAATGAAGGCGCCCACTTTCCAAAGTTGGCCCACCATCTCCAGACCTGCCTCAAACCATGCTTGGCATCTCTCAGGGTTTAGGATTGCCTCACGGAAACCGGGTGCCCAGATGTGACTCAGGGGGGATGGCCATATGGTGACTCCTTGTATTTATGCCTTCTCCCGCCAGATCTCCCAGATTATTCCCAAAATCGGGTGGTTCCTGACTTTATGCGTAAGCTTGCCTCTCAGGTCCCACAGCCACTCTGCAACTGAGGGGGGGGTCTAAATTATGATTGTCGAGCTCAACCCACTCGAGTTCCTTCTACATCCTGAGATGGGGTATGAGGACCCTTAATTGTACTGCTTCATAGTACCGTTTCAAATTCGGGAGGACCCCCCCCCCTGTCTTTCGGCAATGTGAGGACTTTGTATGCAACTCTTGCTTTCTTCCCCTGTCACAAAAATGTAAGCATTGTACCCTTTGTTTCTCAGAAAAAGGGCTCCGGGACTCGGATCGGGAACTTCTGGAATGCATATAAAAGCCTTGCCAGGCAGACCATCTTCAGGGCATATAGCAGCCCGAGCCAAGATATAGTCAGTTTCCCCCATCTTTCAAGGTCGGCTCTAAATCCAGAAATGAAGGAGGGGAAATTTGCATCAAATAAGGCTCCTACATCCCTTGTAAGATTAATCCCCAGGTATCGCAGTGGGTCCCAATTAACCGTCCCCAGTGGGGCAAATCTATCCCTGTCCTCATACCCCTTCAAAGGAAACAGGACCGACTTGGCCCTGTTAATCTTAAAGCCTGATATCTCTCTGTACTGCTCAATCAGGTAGACTACCCTTGGTATCGAGGTTGGGGGGTTCCTTATATGCAGAAGCATGTCGTCAGTGTATAAAGCCACTTTGTAATCTACCCCGCCCACTGTGAGTCCTTCCACTTGGGGGTCGGTCCCCTCTGAAGCTCTGGGCCAAAGGCTCCAGGGAAAGAGCAAAGTAAATTGGCCAGAGGGGGCAGCCTGTCTTGTACCCCTACTTACGGTAAACAAATGGGAGTAACCACCATTAACTGCCACAGATACCCTGGGGGAAGTGTACACTGCCATTATGCCCCTCCACAACCTGGACCCCAGTCCCACCTTGCCCAGAACTTCCTCAAGAAAGCCCCAGTCCACCCAATCAAACGCTTTTTTGGCATCCACTGAGAGAAGGGCATGGTCCCCCACATCGTCAGCGACTCATGAATCATCGTGTCCGCTCCCTGGTGCCTCATTATAAAGCCCACTTGATCCGAATGTATCAGGTCGGGCATGAAAGTTTCCAATCTCCCCACCAGTACCCTCCTATAAATCTTGGCATCGATATTCAGTAGGGAGATGAGGTCCCTACCTTCCTTATGAATAACCACTATCAGTGCACAGGAAAATGAGTCCGGGGCTTCACCTGTCTCCAGGATATCATTGAAGAGTTCCACCATAAAGGGGAGGAGGGGGGAAATAAATGAGTTATACTATACAAGCCTGCCGTGTACCCATCTTCGCCCAGGGCCTTACCCAATGGTAACCTCAACACCGCCCTCTTGATTTCTTCTGCCGTAATTGGGGCTTCCAGTGCCTCGACCTCCTCCTGGGAAAGCCGCGGCATCTGCGTTTTCAGCTAAGTATGTCGATATGTCTCCCCTCCCCGGATTGGCATCCGATTTGTATAAATTCTCATAGAATGTCACAAATGCTTCCTGGATCCCTTCCTTCCCCTGGCTCCCTGTGCAATCCCTCTCTTCTATGGCCACCACCCATCTCTTGACCCGCTGTCCCTGAAACCTGGCAGCCAGTTATGCATCCGCCTTATCCCCCTTCCCGTAAAACCTTTGTTTCAGGAACTTCTTCAAGAAGCCTTAGCTCTTCCCTTTTCTTCCTCGCCTCAAAAACTCTGTCCTCCCTCTCTTCGGTGGTGTCCCTTGCCCGCCTATTGAGATGAACAGCCCACTTTAAATCATTAAATAGATCAGCGATTCTGTCTATAGTTAAAAAACTTAAATGTTTATTTCTGTTCTCCACAAATGATATTGAATATGTCAGGTTTCCAGATCAGAACGACTTCTCCACAGTGGAGATAGGATTAAACTCATTAAGGGCGCATTCTGCAGTTTTAAAAGCGTCTAGTGCCTTGGAAGTCGAAGGCTTGACGGTCTTTAACACCCCTCCGACTACCCTCCTGAATACTTCCCCTAATTATAGTGGCAGACAAGGTAATTCTCTTGAGCGAGAGGGAAGAGGCCCGCAAGGCCCATATGGGAGCAGGGTGGCGGGCAAGCAACAAGAGCCTCTAAGTCAAGAGAAAGCATTGGCCTCCCTACCAGACATTCTCTCACAAGTGCTGAAGAGCCTGGGCCTGGGGGTGCAGGGTCTTTAGTCAAAAGGGGCTCAACATAGTGAGCGGGAATACAAGGGGTTTTAACACCTTTAGGGCTAGAGGCACAAGAGAATATCTGCTGGGGAAAATGGACATATTACTATTACAAGAAACATGGTTAGTTAACCCAATAGAGATCGAAGGGTATACGATTCATTCCCTTCCAGCTAACCAAAAAGCTAAGGGTCGTCCTCCGGGGGGGGGGGGGGTTGATGATGGCCTTCAAAAATAGCTCTGTGAGATCTGTGACCCCTTTTTTTAAAGATGAATTAGGCATATTGGCATGTAAAATGCAGTTGACTGCCAACTTGGGGAATCCGGTATGGATAGTGATAAATGTTTACTGGAACCCTACCCAATCAGAGATTCAGACATTTCTGGGTAAATTATCAGATTTATTAGGGAGAATCAAGGAAGATTGGGAGGGAGCGAATAGCCTGCTAGCAGGAGACTTCAATGCGGAATGTGTGCCCTACAGTAAGGGGAAGAAGGGCAGAGGCCCCCACAGAATATCCACTAGAGGGAATGCTTGGCTTGAATTCATGTCCGCCTGGGACTTAAAAATGTTATCTGTGGCGAAACAAGGAGATACTGCACCCTGTATGACGTGGCACAGAGGTACCTCAGCCTCCATTCTGGACTATATTCTGATTAGTGAAGGCCTTCTTACCTATTCACCTATAATGGAGGTTAAGGAGGAAGGGGGTAGTGACCACTCGAGACTGGAGCTTGTATTTACGGACTTGCCATTGGCCCCAAAGGTTCTGCACAAACAAGAGCTGTCTGGAGCAAAAGGTAGAGTAAGACTAGTAAAGTACGCCCAGGGTGGGACAAGTTTAAATAACAAGCTATATAGCATACCAGACCACATAATTAGAGAGCTGTGTTGTCCAGAAGAATCTGTGAATGCCATTTGGACTCTAGTCCCTCCAAAATTTCCGTTAGACAGAATCTGTCACACGCATATTCACAGCTTTGACGAGGAAATCTGGATAAAGAAACGGTCTTTAAGAAAAAGTATCCGTGATCTTAAGGCCCTAAAGCTGAATAAAAGTGAGTATAGTACGAAAGTAAAGCAGCTTAGAAATAACTATAGGGCATGGACGAAGAGCCAAAGGGCTTTTCACCTTCAACAAGATGGGGAACACATGTTAAGGTTGGTCTCGGAAACAAACTCAAGAAACCTTTGGTCAGTGCAAAATGAGTTAGATTCTCACTCTAGTAGCCCCCTTTGTAATTTGGTGCCTGAAAAGGATTGGATAAATCACCTTTCAGGCATATTTAAAAAATCGCAGGGAGAGTTAGACTGCAGACCGTTAGATCAAGGGTGGGAGCTAGGTCTGGATGAATCAGATATTGAAGACATAATAAAGAAGGCCCCATCCTCGAGAGCAGCAGGTCCAAATGGCTTAACATGCCAGGTTCTAAAAGAGGAGCCACTACTCTGGGCAAACATCCTAAAACACCTGTTCTCATCAATCTTACGCAGAAGACAGCTCCCACCGTCTGGGAAGACGGCTCTGGTGGTACCACTCTTCAAGGAGGGTGACAGGACAAATCCAGCAAACTATCGTCCCATCACCCTCCTTGACATAGAGAGTAAAATCTTTATGCTAGGGGAGCTTTTAACCTGGGTGGAGGGGGAGAAAGTCCTCTCCCGCTTCCAGACAGGTTTTAGAAAGGGGTTGTCAGCAACATTAAATGGCTTGGTGTTGAACTTGCTTAGTGAATCCACAGCGATTAAGGGGGGCATACCAGTATATGGGGCATGGATAGATCTCTCTAAGGCGTTCGACCATATTGACAGGGTGAAGCTGTGGTACAAACTTAGGAGTAAAGGGATCCCAGAAAGACTGCTCTCAATAATAATGGAATTTCACAAAGGGAACACAATAAGGGTGAGAATGGACAACAAGGGGCACTTATCCGAGACAATCCCAGTGGAAAGAGGGGTAAGACAGGGTTGTCTGGGAGAAACCACATTCTTCAATTTATTTTTAGCAGATGTGGGCACCCATCTACTATCGTCGGCTCTGGCCAGCCCGAAATTAAACGGGAAAAAGATATTTTGGCTAGCTTATGCCGACAATATTGTTTTGTTAGATAACACTGCTATAGGTCTACAACGGCTATTAAACGGATTGGGAGACTATACGGCTAAAAATGGCCTGAAAATAAACCCAAGTAAATCAAAGATAATGGTGTTCAGGCATCCTCTGAAGAAAAGGACTTTTGAACACTGGGTCCTTGAAGGCCAAGCAATCCCGCAAGTGGAAGATTTGGTATATTTGGGGTACAAGCTTTATGCTTGTCCGACAAACCATAAAGTAGAACAAGATATTATGAGCAAGGGTCTCCGCTTTGTTCCCCAATTGAATAAAATAAATTCTAAATACTGTTTGAATAAAATAAATTCTCAATCATCCCTATGAGGAAATATTACCTGATGAAAATTGTTCCAATACTGCTGTACGGGCTGGAAGCAAAGCTGCTAATTTGGGATTGTGACTGGGCAAAATTGGAAGGTAAAATATGGAAGGGGGCTTTACATCTGCCCTGTAGTACCCCAGGATGGCACCTGAAGCACGAATTAGGCTTGAAATCGCTAGGGTGCTTGGCCAAATGGAAACGGATGTCACTGTTCAGAGAAATCATAAGTCCAAAACCAGACTCACTGTACGAGGACATTAAGGCGCACATGGGGGGCCGGAAATCGAGGGCCTTGTTGAATTTAGAATATGGAATGGAACAAAAGCTAACCAAAATTGGCCTAGATAGAGAGGTCCTAATAGCTAATCCTTTAAAAGTGAAGCAGGAAATTGAACTAATGGATTAGATGGATACCACTGCTAAAGTCAGGACATCAAGCCCGCGGAACAGCTTTTTGGTAGTTGATTCTAAACTAAGCTTTCTTCCATGATACCTGGTAAAGTTCCCAGATAGCAGAATTCAGAACGACTTTATAAGGGCAAGACTCAACATACTGCCCACAGGAGAGATTCTGGCAATTAGAAAACAAGAGTTAAAAGCGGTAAAATACGGCAATGATTGTGATCCACCGATATATCAGTCACTAAAGCATTTGATGTTAGACTGTAAAGGGACACGGGCCCTTAGGGAAAAAAAAGCTAGGAAGATTTGCAGAGAGGTTGGAATGGGTATCATCTGAAAACATGTGGTATAGAATGATCTCAGGGTACAATGTCCAATTTACAGCAGCGGTAGTGGAGACCTTGAGAGCCCTAAATCTTCTCTGGTAAAAGGAAAGTCACTTTTGGGATAGTGACCTGGGGACGGGGGAGGGCTTAGGGGCCCCTGAAAGTGGAAATCCGGGGGTTACTAGGCATTTGTACATTTTTTAGGTAGAATTGTTGAAGATTTTTCATAGTAGGGAGGAGGGGAGGGGGGGGCGGGTTTGTTATGCGTCTTTTAGGAATTTGATTTTTTATCTGTTTGTATAGCTGTGGTTATTATGAAAGTTGTGATATTGTAAAGGTTTGTCTATATTATGTTTATGGATTAGAACCAAACGCAATAAAGAAAAAAAAACAAGATGAACAATCGCCTCTCTCAGCCTGTCCTCGATTAACGTCCGCTCCCTTTTCCTCCTAGCCCCCTCACTAATCAGGATCCCCCTCCATGTCGCCATCCCCGCCTCCCACACCGTCTTCCTTGAGACCTCACCCGTATTATTAATTTTGAAGTACTCCCCAATTTCTTTGGACATTTCCATATGGAATACCGGGTCCTTCCACAGTGACTCATTGCATCTCCATTTCGATCCTTTATGAGCCAGGCCGAGCCTATTTAGTTCCACCATTACCATATCATGATCTGACCATGCTACCGGTGTATGCTACCGGCGAGATCTCCGCACCCCGTGTCTCCTGCCACAGCCCCCTTGAGATGTACAAGTAGTCTATTCGAGTAAAAGTGCTGTGTGGGGCCGAGTAGAAGGTATACCCTTTTCATTCGGATGACAGTGTCGCCACTCATCCCTGAGCTCATAAACCCCCAGCATTTCCAGGGCCTCGGACGCCCCCTCCCGGGCGGGTCCTGTGTTCCTTTATCTCCCACTTGTATGTCAAGTTTAATATCCGCCCACACATTAAAGTCGCCACCCAATATTATTTGGCCCGCAGCCACAAGCATCAATTTTGGGAGAGTGTTCAACAAAAATCTCAGCTGACCCTGGTTAGGGCAGTAAACTGTTGCAAACGTGAAACACACTTTCTGTACCGTACCAACAACCAAGAGGGCCCTGCCTTCTTCATCCGCCCATACTTTGGTCACCTCCATTTGAAGCCCCTTCCTGATAGAATACCCACCCCCGCTTTCTTCAAGGGCCCAGAGCCCCAGTATTCTTGTCCCAATCCCTACCCGGGACCCGCATTTCCTCCCCTCTGGCATATTTGGTCCCCTAAAGGAACATCACGTCAAGGCCAGTTCTTTGAAACTCCCTGGCCACTAACAATCTTTTTGTGGGCGAGTTCATCCCCTTGACATTCAGCGTTCCCACCCTAAAATGGCCACCTCCTGGGTTCCCAGATTTACTGCCATGCTAGCGTCTCAGCGCCTTATCTCTTTTTCGCTCCCCGGGCGGCCAAGCCCAAAACTCCACCTCCCCTAAACCGGTATAACCCCACTTTAAGAAGACCCTTATCATGACCCTTTCCCTCCCTCCATCCCTCCCTCCCGACCCCCTTCAAAGACGCCTGACACCTCCCAGTTGTCATCACCAGGCTGAGATCGTACCACCAGCTGCGACCGTTTCCCTCCCGGTCCATCACATAACTCATCCTCAATGCCATTGAGCCCCCTCCGTCCCCCTCTTTGACTAGATCAAAGCTACCGTTCTTTCCGCAGCCCCTGTGGGTCCCACACAACTCTTTTATGTTACAAGACCCTAAACTCAGCAGAATCACCCCCGGGTGCCCCTTTGCTGCAATACCCTTCTTTCATGGCCGCCTCCCTCCCAGTTATCAACATTTCTCTGTTCCTGGTGTGCTTCAGGTGTCCACCATGGGCGAAGCGGTCAGCTTCCTATACTTCCTGGATCCAGGCATATGCCTCCTTCTCCGCCCTTTAATGCGACACTGTCTATCGTCCTCAGATCTTTCGTACCGGCTCTTCTCGCCATCTGATCCCCCCAGCAACTCACTCATGACTCTGCAGATGTCTCCCTCTGTCGTCAGTCTGTATTTAGGACCCTCAAATTCAAATGAGAGGGAGAACGGGAAACCCCATCTGTAACGCACTCCCTTTTCCAGTAGCCATTTCGACAAGGGAGCGCACATTATTCTCCTTGCCAGGGTCAGGGAGGATAGATCTTGAAAAATGGTAACTCTAGACGAGCCATAGGTGATCAGACCTTCTGTTTTGCTTTCTCCAGGATTTTCATTTTGTCTGTGTAATTATGGAACCGGGCTAGGACTGTCCTGGGCCCATACGCAGTCCCCCCCGCCCAGTGTATCCTCTCAATCTTAGCCTTATCAATGGTGTCATCCTCAAAAACCAAATTTGTGACCTCATGAAGTGTTCTATTCAAGTCTTGCTTCGACTTCCCCTCTCTGTCCGGGATTCAGAAGAGTCTAAGGTTGTTCCGCCTTTCGCGATTTTCCAAATCGTCCATTTTCATCTGAAATTCCTCCTCCCTGCTTTCAATTTCGGATATCCACATGTCCATTTGTGTCTCTAGGGTGTCCAAAGCGGTTTGATTGTTTTCAACTTCCTCTAGCCGCTCCTCCGCTCCTCCATCTTATCTATCCTCTGGGTGATCTTGTCTACCCTGCTTACAATATCTGCCCTCATATTCCTTATTTCTTCCATCAGGGCCGCCACGTCCTTTTTTGTTGCTGCTGATTCCTCCGATGTTGATGCCATTTTGCTCTGTTCCGGGGGTCACAAGCCCGGGGAGGTTCGGTATATATTTATATGTGGCCAACGTCTGCTTTGCCTCCATGCCCCACAGCCTGTGGTCCGGCGTGTGACGCCTTCTATGCTCTCTCCGTCTGTGCCCCCCTCTGGGCAGTAGGTGTCACCTCTTACGTGTCTTTCCCTTCCAGGTCACATGCTCCTCATGGATTTTGCTCCCCTGCCGCAACCCCCGTGGTGGGCACACACCCCAGAGTCGGGGGCCAACACCACGAAGGACCCTCCTCCACTTTCCGGTTTTATGTTGCCACTCGGGAGAGGGGGGCGCCTCACCGGGCTACTGGTTTGAGCAATCGCTGGTTCAGGCACACGTGCCTACTGTCCTGTCTGGACCGTGGGGTCTTCCTTCGATGTACTCTGTGCCCCAATATTCTTCTCCTCCCTGTGTGTGGGACCCTGGGCCAACCACTGAAAAGGCTCCTCCTGCTCACCTCGGACGTCAGCGTAATGTTCCTCTTTTCAGAGGGAGCCCCCAAGTGTGGCTGTCGATCCTCCATCTATGCCAGGAAGGCGGGCACAGGCCCCAGGAATGGGGGCCCACACCTCCCTTTGCCGTCTGCCGGAGTCTACCTCATCCACTGGAGGCCCTATGACCCCGACCCACACATTATCCGGGCTATATTCCGTGGGGGGAGTCTCAGTTCTGTGCTTATTTCAGCTCCCTCCTCCCGACTGTCTCCTTCCCGCCGTTATATGACTTGGCCCCTGTTATGGTCTGCAACAGGCGGACTCCTCCTTTCCCACCCAATTATGGGCAACAAACATGCATGGTCTTGTAAGGTCCATTTATTGCTCCACCGTAATATGGACGCTTGAGGGGGACCTCGGTTCTTCAGAAGCCTTGCCTTGGTGAAAGAGAGCAGAGCTGGGTGCAACTTTGCCTTTATTTCACCAATTACTATTCATATACAGCTAATCCTAAAAGGAGGACAGTAGTATTGGTGTATCGTGCCTTCCCAGACCCCTATGGGCAGGCTGCTGCTTTATCCAGGAAGTCCCAGGCAGAGGGGAACGTCTGTGGTAACAAATTACTCCCAAGGCACCTTGTCTATGTACATAAGGCCATTAAAAGCCCAATTCTACTTAGCTGCGAGCTCCAAAGTTGTAATGAGCTCCTTTCTGGTCTGCTTTGCGGATCAATCGGAGAGCAGCAGATCATTAAGCCGTACCGCTGGCCCTGTTCTTTATGTAATAACTGCTGTTGCAGTTGCCTGCCTCCAGGCCACGTTCCCTGTGTGTGTATATCGAGCGGAGTGGGGCCGGACCGTGCTGTCCTCAGCCGGCTTGTGATCCCGGCTCACGCTGCCTTCTGGCTGGCCTCT
Source organism: Ambystoma mexicanum (assembly GCF_040938575.1). Lineage (NCBI taxonomy): Eukaryota > Metazoa > Chordata > Amphibia > Caudata > Ambystomatidae > Ambystoma > Ambystoma mexicanum. The sequence goes on along the minus strand of NC_090923.1, from coordinate 1,117,847,354 downwards.
TCATGGCTCCTGTCACACTGCAGCCGGCGGTCAGCAGCGGGGGGGGAGGCAGCGGAGAGAGGGGGAACACTTCTCACCTCACACAGCCTGACAGCACCCCCAACGCTTTCTCCGCTTCCACATGGGAGCGGGCGCCCAGACCCCGATGGACCTGCGCTGGGCTAGGGCACCCAGCACCCAGCTCCTCCCTTCCGCAGCCTCCACTCTTCCACAGCTGGGCCGCTGTTCCTCGCTGCAGGCACCCAGCTACTTTGACGTGGGTTGCTCCCTTCAGCTCGCCATTACTCGCAGCGTCCCTTTCTATCCACAGCAGGGGCCCCACGCTCCGGTTTTAGACCTAGGTGATCTATGGATTTTCCCACCCAGTTAGCTCTGTCCTTACGTCTCAGGGGTGGTTGGGGGGTCTATTAGGAGGGGCTCAGATCCCCTAACGGACCAGTGGCACAGGAGCTATTCACTCAGGCTACCATCGCCTGCGCCCCCCCGGGGGCCTCTCAGCAACTGACTTTTATGCCTGGTTTGTTGTAACTCTGTAAATATACTATGTCACATGTATTGATATTAATCCTCATCGGTTTGTATCAAACGCTAATGAATTTGAGAACGACTTGAAAGTATGCCCTCTGTTAAAGCTGTACCGGTTGCCCTGCATTAAAGCTGCATTGCAGGCAGTACATTAATACTACACTGTGCAAGGTTGCTCGACAGCAGGGATGAGCAGAGGCTTAGCAATGTCAATATGAACATGGAATCCCTCGAGATCTAAAGAAGATAAGCATGGCTGCCACCATTATTCCCGCATTGATGCAACACTGTAACCCACTTTTTAAAGAATTAAGGCTGCACGCACCTCAAGACTTGTACTACAGCTTTCACCACCTTTTGTTATTATTGCTGCATAGCCTTGTATAACTGTTGAACCTCAAATGCTGTGTGAAACCTTCACCAGAAGGTCTATATTAATGCTGCACCGCAGGTTTTGTATTACCTCTTGTATTAAAGCTTCAATGAAGGATCTGCATTAAAGCTGCTCCACAGGACCAGTACTGAAGCTACAGAACAGATTTTGTATTAAAGATGTTCCACTAACAAAAAGCTTGTGATAAATTGCAATTGGGAATCCCCTAATCGCCAGATATCCCACTAGGAATGGGAAGAGACCTCCCTCTGCCACTGCTCCAACACTTCAGGGTACACTGAGTGGCGACCTGGTGGGATATGTTTACAGAAGGTAATCTACTGTCATTTGAAAAACTATGCAACACAGAGGGCATTCACACAGGACATTTTCTAACCTATCTCACCTTGACCGACAGAGCAAAGAGACAATGGGTAGAGTTGTTGATAGAACCAAACTAGGATGACATACTAGGGGCATTTATGGATGCGGCAACGGGGGAAGAAGTGTGAGGAACCTGAGGGCGTACTCACTTCTTTTCCCAGGGCAACCTCTGCTCAGGTGTCCAGGGAAAGGCCATCGCTTTTGGATCCCGACCCTGGGGGAGGATACGCAAGGGTGGATCACCTGGGTGGAGGGAACTTGGGGAGTGGTGAGAGGACATCCTTGGGTGAGGCATGGTATCCCCCATTCCCTTTTCACAATGAACCTTCTGTCCCAACAGCCTTTGTAGATTACTGTCAACCTTTCCCCTTTTCTCCCTTTCAAAGTGACTCTTATAGACTGGGATGAAGAAGAGATCAAATAGGAGGACACATCCTCATTTGGGTGGATAAACACACATCTGCCTCCTCTTGTTAGTATTGACAGATATCAGCTCAGTACCAGGATGGGAAGGAAACAACCGGGAGCTATGGACACTTCCATTCATTCAAACCTCCCTAAAAACCACTTTAGTACTGAGACGAGAAAGAGGGTTTTGGAGGAGTTCAGTTGTAATAGCAAGGAATGTCCAGCTAATAGGTTTCACCGCGGTCAGGCAATTAAAGTTAAGACTCGCACCTTCAGTCATTTAACACGTTTTAGGTATATAAAAATGGTGACCGCCCAGCACGGAGAGAGAGACAGCCTAGAGAGAAGGACGCGGCCTGGAGAATCGGAGCAGGCTGGAGAGGAACAGGTTTGAAAGAAGCCATGCTGAGCAGAATTGTGGGAGAGATGCCTGTGGCAAGGCTGGCCGTGAGAGGGTCTAAAATCATGTTGTCCTCCCTGCCCGGTGCACACAGCAGGAGGTGCGGGGCACTGAAGCCTCCCGATCGCTGCTGGTCTCCGAGAGAGTGAGTGGTGCTTTCAGTAGCTCCCGCTGGGGAAGAGCAGGGCTGCGCGCTGCGTAATTCCAGGAGGAAGAGCTTGCTGTGGCTCCCGCAAAAGGAAGGCAGAGAGAAAAGAAGCCAAGAAATGAAGCAGAGGAACCCAAAGGAACTGCCACATACCACCAGTGAGTGAAAAGAAGGGAACATTCATACCGGGGCGCTCCGGGAACTGGAAACAAGCATGTATGAATGCTGAACAAACTGAGAACTGTTATAAGTACTGTGGAAGGCCAAAGCAAGTATATTTTAATACCTAACAAGCTGCAAGCTATTACAAGCACTTTTGAAAGTGGAAACAAGTACCACTGAATAACAAAGTGACTGAAAGACATTGAGAGTATATTTCAATACCGTACAGAACAAAAGCAGGTTATGAGCACTTTTGAATGAAATAGAGAACATTGAACGACAAAGTGACTGAAAGACATTGAGAGTATATTTGAATACCCTACAAATGCAAGTGATGAGCACTTATAAATGAAATAAAAGCAAGATGGTTCTAATGTGAAATGCCACGGAATGAAATGTGTGAGCCACGAGTGGAGGCAAAGCCAGAAGATTACCAAGAAGGATATGAAATGAGAAATTAAGTATTGGGCAAATACAAAGATGCCCAAGGAACCTCTGGTTAGGAGAGAGAAAACCTGTGTTAGCAAAAACCAGAAGAATGCAGAAAGCATGACAAAGTGCATAGGGGTATCGATTGCGTGACCTGTAATGGGTGGACCATGTGGTCTGACAACTGCGCCTAGACCGATTGACCACTACTTGGAAAGAGCCAAGGAAAATAAATGTAAAGAAGCTTGTGTTTTTACAACAGTTGTTAAAGTGAATTATAAATGAAGAAACAGAGCAATCTATGTGTACTATTGGAAAGGCTGGATGACCAACGATTTGAACTGATATTGCTTTGAAAGCTAGAAGATTTGAACTGATATTGGTTTTGAAAGCTAGAAGATTTGAACTGATATTGGTTTTGAAAGCTGTAAGATTTTAACTCTTGGGGAAGGCAACTCCGAGACTTTTTGAACTGTGTTGAACTCTTGGGGAAGGGAACGCTGAGGTCTTTTTGGAACTGTCTTGAACTTGGGGAAGGGGAAGCTGAGTATAAGCCAAGACCTGGAAGAAGCTATGAACTTTATTTTGAACACTATTCCTTTTGCTGCTGACATTACTACACATATACAGTTAGTTGTGAGGGCAAGTATACATTTTGGAGACAGACAGACTTTTGATTTGAACTTACTGACACAGACTATCCTTAGTTTTCTTTAGGTAGGGAATTCCACCTTAGTATAGGGCAAGTGAGACCTTACTCCATCCTGACCTTTAAGTAAAATAAAGCTTTTGATTAGAAAGTTGAATCTGTTGTCTGTGTCTTACTTCATGATGCAGTCACAAATGGTGTCAAAAGCTGGATACACTCAGATACAAATTGGGGAAGCCTTATGTTGCTTGTAGTCCAACAACCCTCATGGAAGGAAACGACTGTGAGAGTTCAGGCTCAAGACAGAGTTTCAACTATAAAGAGGTTAATTTCCACTCAGTTGCAGATCCTGATTAAGTGTCAAGATTTAGTATATAAATCGCAGATACTTATTGACACCCTTCCCGTGGCCACCTATCATTTGAAACACTGGGACACCTTTCTTTTAACCATCAGAAAACCCCAAACCTTTATTCGACCTGGAGCATTAGGATATTTTAGCCTGGAAAGGGAATTCTCCTCTACCACTACCCCTCATTCGTCCCCTGAATTAGCCAAAGAAGAAAAGGGAACACGAGTGCAACCAATCAAACTGAAATTGATGCAAGTTCTAAAACCGCAGAGGACTCCATATTTTTTTTCTATGTCCGACTCTGAAAGAAGTTCACGTGAAACCATATCACCTCCAGGCACTATGGTATCCTTAGATGAGGTGTTACCCCAGGTAGCTGCACATCAAATACAGACAGAAGAGTGGTTTAAAAAAGGGTTGGAACGGCTGAAAACCAACATTCCCCAGGGAGTTCTTCAGCCCTACAAAGAAGGGGATGATCTGGGAAATTTTCTTCTTAAACTTTTAAAGATCAGTTGCCCAGTTCCAATTGGGGGATGAGTAAAAACAATGTTATCTACGACCGTCTATAAACCTCCCAGGAACAGCCACCTTCCCTGAAATCAAAGAAGGCCTCTTACAGCGAGTGGGTCAAACTAGTAATTTCTATCATCAGAAGTTACGAAGCCTTAAATTAAACCCTGGGGAAACACCAGTGGAATTGGGAGAGCGAGTTAAGAATATGCTATCTTTATATTTATTTACTTGAATGTGTTTCAGTTAAAAACTTTACACATACATTTCACCTTCAAATTTCAGGTTTAAATTCAAAATGCATATAAATATATATATATATATATATATATACATAAAATACTGAACTAGAGATAGAATTAACATCTAGATAAAAGAAATTATTTCATGCCATTATATTTCAGATTATTCACATTCAATTTCATAATCGCAATCAGCCAAATTCAATAAAGTGCTAAGTGCAGGCTCTTCATTTAAGTGTTCATCCAAATCCTTCCAAAAAGCAGTACTTTTGATTGTCTCCAAGTTATGAACATATTATACCTAGGTGGACATAATTACTGGCCCTAGACCAGAACATTGGGTCATCACAGGCCAAGCAGATTCCAACAATCCCTTATTCATACATATGCAGCAGTGCCTATTTTCCAACAAGATGTTTAGTGCAGGACCAGTTTACTTCAGAACAGGCAATCGATTTATCTATAATAACAGTATAAAGTGTCGCAATTTTGGGGAAGGACATAAAATCATATAAGGTTATAGATTCTTATAGGTATATGTCAGATACAATACATGGGTAAAGGATTTTTACTTTTCAAGATGGGAAAAATTAGTACACCAGTCTCATTGTTCAATCTTTTTTCAATACAAAGCAATCCTCATCCCAGTTTGGACAACCAATTTTTTCAAACATTGCCAAGACAGAACTTTCTAACTTCGCAGTTCCCCTTTGTTGCATTTCCAGAGTCAAGGTTTGTAATAACAAGCATTTCTGATTTGTCATCGCCTTAATATAAAGTAACCCCCTCTTCTTGAAGACCATGGTGCCCATAGAGATAAGAGCTAATTCTAGTCGCAGTATCTCAATGGAAACACAATTAGGCAGTCCCAGCACCATTCTCCAGAAATGGCTCTCAATTTTCCTCAACCAGGTTAGATCTAAAAACCGAAATGTACTCCGACCCATTTTGGATCGCAGGGCAGAAGCACTATTTAAATAGACGCATTGTTCCCTCCAAATTAAAACCCGCTGTCTGCCCTGGGAATTTGACTATAAGTGCTATTAACTGTAGTACTTTTGTACCACGGGTACCTATACATTCTGGGACATCCTTTACACCCCTCCATCTCCACACCCAGATATCGGTAGCCATCAACATATGTTATCTCACAATCCATTATCATTAATCTGGGTCTTCTAACCTTATGGTTGGTAAACAGAATCAACTGGGTTTTATTCCTATTTATCAGTAGATCATGTACCGCTGCATACCTACACAATTCATTTATGGATTTTGTTAGTCCCGTAAACGTGCGATCCATGATCACAAAATCATCTGCATAGGCTAAACAAACCATACGCCGTTTATTACTCTTAGGGGGCATCCAGCCACCTCAGCCAGGCACTGAGGGAGATCAGTCAGATATAGATTGAATAGTAATAGTAGAGGGGCCAATACACACCCCTGTTCTACCCCCCTGATAAAAGAAATCGGCTGCGTTAGTGACCCCTCCCCATTCAACCTTACCAGACTGTATTACCCTTGTGATACAGCCTGAGGAAATACAGAATATACTCAGGGCAGGTAACTGCTCCAGTTTTACCCATAGCCTTGACCTACAAACAGTATCAAAAGCTGACTGGAATTTAAAAAAGACAGCATATATCCCAGGTTGATGTTTCATTGTTGCCCTCTCTGTCAACATATCCATTAACCTTAGGTTATGTATGCTAGCCGAGCCAGGTGTGAAGCCTGTCTGAAACCTATCAAAGATACCTGCTGTGTCAACCCACCTCTGTAATTCACCAAGGATAAATGATGCAACTTTCTTCCCTGGGATATCCATCATTGGCCTCATCACAAGTTCGGCATTAACCCGGTGCAATTTCTGAGGAGTGAAAATAGCGTTACCGCCGGGCCGAGCAGCGGTATTAGCTCTGCATCACAACCCGGCTGTAATGCTAGTAGCACCTGGCGAAGACTGCGCGGAAATATGGATTAGAACCGAAATATCGGCGCTAATAGTGAAACCATAGTGCCGGCGGAAATTGCATCATCGCCGGAACGGGAAGCATTGCCGAGGCCCTTTTGAAAAACACAATCCATCATATATCTCCACTTCCTGCAGCCACCCGGTCCTGGAAAGGAGCCAGAATGTCTCAGGAGAGGATCAGAGGCAAGGTGGCAGAAACTCGACTGAAGAAACCAACATTTAGTGAGGGAGAACTCGTGGTCCTCACAGATGAGGTCATTGGCCACTGCAATGAACTACATGGCGGTCAGCAGCGTAAAACCACACGACAGCACAGGACAGCTATCTGGCATGCCATCAGCGAGCAGGTGACTGCAGTGGAGAGTGTACCCGTGGCAGAGAGGACTGCCGCAAGCAATGGAACGACCTGATGGTCAGGGTGCAATGACTGCTATCACAACACCACCAGGAGTCCCTGGCGACTGGAGGAGGCACTGTGGAGCCACTGGTCCTCACCGCCTGGGAGGAAAAGTGCAGCACGGTCCTGGATATGGAAGGAATAGAGGGAGTTGGTGGTGCAGAGGTGGGTGCCAGCAGCCAGGTGCTCAGTCAACCCCCCGACACAAGTACATGCACAAATAGCAGCCCAGCATAAGATGCCCCAGTGGACAGGGACACATGATAGCAGACATAGAAGCTGGGCATGCCAAGGGCACTCTTGAGCGTCACAGGAGCTGGAAGGGGTGGCAAGTGACCTTTCCAAATGCCACACCCCTACTGGTGTACCTGTGCCAGCGGATTGTGGTGCGTGAGCGACCACGACACTGTGCAGCAGTCACACCAGCATGTTGCGGGCCAAGTTGCCCTGGCCCATGTTGGCATGGCACACAAGCAACAGGGAAGTACATATCCCCCTACACCGACATGTGCCCAGCTTCCCAATCGCTGCACAGCAGTGCCTCATCAAGCCATTACAGTGCCATGGAGTAAGCCACCACCCCTACCCTCACCATGTGAGTATCACCTGGAGAGGGGATGTGAGGGCATGAAGGACCACAAGCATGCATGCCATACATCAGCTGCCCCAGCATGGGCACCCTGTACTCCCCACACACAGGCCAAAGACCAACTGGCCAAGTGTCACACACTCATTGCTACAAGCAACCCAATGATGCTGGGCCCACATGCAATCTCCCCTGACCAACCATGCCCATTTGCCAAAATGTGTGGGGTCCCACTCTGTACTATAGCAAATGGGTCTTCTAGGCCCCATCCCTTCCACTTCTATGACTCCCACATAGGAGTCTAAGCAGCGCACACCGAGGGGTCAGTCCCAGCGCCATCTGCGCTCAAGATCACCAGGGGCTGGCGGGGGGTGGGGGGGAGGCCACAGTTGTAAACAACATTGTGACACTTATTGCACTGAGTGGCCATGCTGGGGAGTTGGCGGTGGGAGGAGGCATAGTGTGCTGGGGGGTGTGTGGTGGGAGGAGGGAGGGGGATAGCGTGCTGGGGAGTTGGTGGTGGGAGGAGCGAAGGGGGATTGTTGGAGCACTTTATTTCATTAAAACTGTTAAACTTCAAATATGCGAGGACATTCCTGATTGCGTCATTGTCCTATTTATTGAGAGAGGTGAGTATCACACAGTCATGGATGGCTTGTGCCATGTGCAAGTGTCAAAGGAGATTGTCTATCAGTCCCTGGCGGGTCAGTCTCCCGTCCCTCAGGTCATCTCTGGCAATGCGTGCATTTGCCTCTGCCACAGGCACTGCATTCTCATCCTCTGGGGGTGGCTTTTCCACGTCAGGGGTAGCAAAACATTTCTCTTCAGGTAGATATTGTGCATCATGGCACACAAGCACAATTTTACCCAGTTTCTCTGGAGCGTACATCAGAGCTCCACCGGTACGGTCGAGGCAGCAGAAACGAACATTCAGGAGGCCGAAGGTACGCTCGATTCACACACAGGTCCTGCTGTGAGCGTGGTTGTAGGCATTCTCCTGCAGTGTTTGTGGATCAAGCACAGGGGTCAGGCCAGCTGTGGGTATCCAGAGTCACCTGCATCAGGGGAGGAACAGGCATTAGTCACGGTGTAAGGTGTAGGGGTGGCCTTACGCAATATCAGGGCAATGTACATTAAGTGAATGCAAATGGGCCTTCATTTCATGTCATGTGTCTATTGAATGTCTGTCCATGCTGTGTCACTCGTGACATGCATTGTTTCTGCTTCACATGAACCCTGTTCCCATGCACCATATGTTAAGTAAGGTGTCTGCTGGGGGCACATGAAGCTGATATGGTTGCTGTCATGTGGCAGTGTATTTCCACCGTGCATGTGGCCCTCCCTGAGCATCTGGTGCCAGGGGAGTTGCTAGGTCTGGAAAAGACCTGGGGCTACGCTGATGTCGGAATTGTTGGGACTGGGGGCTAGCTAGTCTTTTGGCTGTAGCTCCTGAGATTCTATCCGGGTCTACAACCAAAAGATCAGGGGCTATAGCCCCCTTAGCCCCCCCTAGCAACGCCCCTGTCTGGTGCCAATGGGTGGCAATTGTGGTCTTCCCGCACATGGGTGCACATGGGTGCATGGCTGTGGTACTGGCAGGGTTGTTGTTGAGCAAGGAAATGTGGCGATGTGTCAGCATTGCTTTGGTTAGTGCATGTTGCATTGTGGTAGCTGTAGTCTTGTTGGTGTTTATAGTTGCTACTGTATGTGTACTTCGCCCGCTCCATCCAGGTAAGTCTGACATGTGCATGCTCCCTGGCCTGTACTGTGACGTTGGTGATGGATGTGGTCAAGTACCGAATTTGCAGTCAATGGCATACCATGCTTTGTGCAGTTATTCGCATCCATCCTCCTCTTGGACATGTACTTTGCAGCGCATGCGTGCTGGCTTTTCTCCTCACCCACTATCCAGTTCCGTAGTCCTCTGTGCCTCTCCATATATCCTGGCAGTGTGCTGTTCCGCAGGACCATGGCATCATGGGTGGAACCAGGGTAGCGGTCACAGCAGTGGGTGATGTACAGGTTGGGATTGCAGATCATCTCCACATTCAGGGAGTGGTAGTGCTTGCGGTTACGGTACACTGCTTCTTGGGCCTAGGAGGCCACCAACTCAACACGGGTACAGTTGAGGGCAGCAATCACATTTTGCATTTGGGCAACGGCATACAACTGTGCCTTCATGGCAATGACCTGGGCTGGGGTGGTAGGCAGTGAGATGTGGTGTTGCAATTGGCGGAGGAGGGCTTCGAGCACCTGGGCAAACACTGTGCAGAATGTGGGCTGTGCCATGACGTGCATCATGGCCACAGAGTGCTGGAAGGTGCCAGTTCCAAGGAATTGTAGGACAGACACAAGCTTCAACAGTGGAGGCAAAGCTGTCCCAATGTTGATCCTGCTCCCTATGTCGTCCTATATTGTGGTGTGCAGCTCAGTTATGGTCTCCCTGTTGAGGCAGAACAGGGTGACCAACTGGCTGTCGGTGAGGGACCAGGGTGAGGGCCTAACCCTGGGGATCGGTGCACGCTTTGTTTGGGCTCTCCTCCTCCCGCCCCCTGTCCTCCCTGTGCCCTGGCCTGGTTGCCATGCCTCTCTACTTCCAGGCGAAGAATGAGCAGCTGCCTGTCCCAGCTCACAGTGGCTAGTGGCAGCATGGTGTTGGAATCGGTGTTTGGGGTAGGGGTGTGCCTTATGTAGCCCTCTAGGGTGGATTGGGCTCACATGGGGCTTCATTTCAAGCATCTGTGCTCATTTACCTCCAGCTGTAAGCTAAGCTGGAGGTAATGGCACAGCGATTTTGTCGGTATTAGTTCCGGTTTTCGGCGCTAATACTGCCGTACATGGACTTGTGATGCAGCTGTGTTTGCGCCTCGTGTGGCCAGCTGTAATTGCGCAGGCTGTAATAACGGCGGTATTTGTGCCGGCTCATGATTTGGCAGAGAGAGTGGTATGGGCGGTGCTAATTCCGTTACCACCACTTTTAAGGGTTACCGCCGGACTTGTGATGAGGCCCACTGATAGTAATCTATAATTGCTAGGTGACATTCAATAACCTTTTTTATGGACAAGTATCAACACAGCTGTTCTCCATGACTTGGGAATTTGCCCTGTTGTCAGTACCTTCTCATATAGTCTCCCAAGTATAGTAGCCCAGATCTCTGGATCATTTTCCAAAACAATACTGGCAAGGCCATCAGGACCTGGTGATTTAGAGACTTTTAGTTTGCCAATCTTATACAGTATTTCACTATGTTCGATGTGTATATTAGTTACATAATTGGCAGGCTTTTTAATAGGACCATTCACTAAAGTTCCATTAGATGGTTCTATTTTCAAATATTCTAACCATTGTATTTCATTCACTGGGTTCAGCATCTTAATATTTCTATTGCCCTTAGCATCGCCCAATATGCTCTCTATGCTCCTGGTATCCCTTGAGTTCAATGCTGCCAGCGTCCTCTGCCAGTTCACACTTCTGCATGAGGACTGCCACCAACAGTTTCTATACTTATTTTTGATTTTCTTCACTAAAATGATAACCTTATGATATTCACTTCCACATTTCATAATCCAACGTACTTCCCCCTGCATTTGTCTCTTTTTGTCTCTTATGGCTTTATAATATTTTCCAAGTCTCTGATCTTCACATGCCACATACATAGTTTTATGAACTGCCACCTCATTATAAAGGTGGTAAAACCACATTTCAATTTCATCCCTATGCTTCTGCTTCAATTTAGAGAATATACCACTGCCACTAACTTTTATTTTTCTACTAGCTCTAGCAATATTTTGAACCGACCAGCAGATACAATTGCCTGCGTGGTTCAAGTCTACTGCACCAATTTTATCAGATATGGTTATTAATCCTCCCAAATTAAGTGAAACTGTTACCGTAGCATGATCACTAAAGGTATTTGGTACAATTGTCATGCTATCCACTACTTGTAAGCAGGAGGTATTAACAAAAAAATAATCTAAGGTTGCTTTACTTTTGCCTGAGAGCCACGTTAAGTTCCCAGGACACTCCCCACTACATCTTCCATTCAACATACACAATTCAGTTTCTTCCACGAATTTTCATCCAATTCCTACCTTGCACATTTGACTTTTGCATTCAACATTAGCCAGTTGCACAACTTCATTAGTTGACACACAGTGCGCATTAAAGCTACCACCCAATAAGACAATATCATTCTCATCTCCATCAGTCCAGCCCAGTAACAGATCGTATAATGACTCAAAGAAAGTATTAGTAAGATGAGACCCAGGTGGATCAACATTCTCCTCTTTAAAGGAATGGTTCGGTCAGAAATTTGTATTGTCCCTACGGGTCGGCCATGTGTTTTTAAGCCTAAGTCGCTCGATAATAGAAAAGTTTCCTATGGACCTTACCCGGTTTTTCGTCCATTAAACGCACGCGAAAAAAGGTAGCAGGGCGCAGCCATTTTGTGATAATGCTATCACTTGCCCCATCGCCCTGGGTGACCTGCTTTTGCGGCACTAAATCATATCCCCCGCCCCTGAGCCTGCCATCAGCAGATGCGTACCACCCATTTCACAAAGCACGTCTCGTGTCAACATTCGCTGCGCTTCAGCTTTTGACGTGTCGCCATGGAAATGGCAGGACGCCTCTTTACTCAATAAGTATAAACAGACAGTTTGACAAAAAACAGCAGCAGATTTTCGATTCCATTCCTCTCTCTGTGTTACTTTGAGTATTCTGTGACTCGTTTCTGTGCTCTGGTCAGCTACCTTCACCACTTGTAGCCTGTGTGAACACCTGTACCATCGCTATAAATTATTTTAGTTTGTTTACCACACAATGGCTACAATAATGCCCTACATGTACGAGCCCGAGTATACCGAGGAGGAACTACTGGGAAGGGAAACATGCGAAAACGATGGGGCTTCGGACGGCAATTGGTAGGACGAATCAACGGATGAAGACACTGGACCTAGTCGCATGGACGGTGTTTCCACCTGGTGCACATGCAATCGGTGCGAGCTAATGCCAACTGAGGACGAGAACTGCTGCTGCTGTGAAAACTCGGGATGCGTGGCCTACATTTCGGATGGTCTTTCCCCTTCCGTAATGGCTTGGCAGGCGAAGAACGGTGGTTTGGAGGGTTGCCCAGAGCATTGCCAGTGGTTAAGATTCATTCTAAACCTTCCAGCCATCACCTCTTTGTTTTTGCTGAGCCACAGCCGCAATGCATCACCGAGCTGCCAGAGTTCAGGGCAGCCTGCCTTACACGGTCCGTATTGAGGATAATGATGGTGCTTATGCACGAACTTCGCGCAACAGTTCGTCCTCGTAATCCGAGTAACGAGTAAGTATACTCTGGTTATGATGCCGCTACTATTTCATGGTCGTCTCCTATATTAAAAATTACATCTACATTTCATTGAAAAGCATGAAAGTCGTTCAATAGTGTGTAGTGTCTAGATAGCATTTGTCCGAGCAGAATTCCATTAGTTACAAGAATTGTCATTGACAACAAAGGTTTAATAAACTTATCTTGGTCATTTAAAAACAGTTTGTATCATTCTTTTTCACAGGTGGTACAGGCTGGTGGCCTATCGTTCCTTTACATGGTGGCTTCACGGGAGGCTTGGAACCCACATTCGAAGAGTAATACCCACCTGTGCCTTTGCTGCCATAAGACAAACTTTCCCCAGTGACAGCGGTCAGTACAGGGGATTTTCCCTCGCTGTGCTGCAACCTGACCTGTACAATGTGTACATTTTTGTATTTTTGTGCCATCAAAATAAGAAACAAAATAAAACACCACATATATTTTAACAACGGTTGTTTCGATTTTTTAATGAATCAAGTGTGTCTCCATTCAGCCATCTTCCTGTGCCTTGCCTGCACGGCCACTGGCCCATCCACACCCCACCCCCTATCGAAGGCAGTTCGCACCCGGGGATGAGCGCTGCCATGGTGTGCTGTCAGGGGCGCAAACGGCCAAGGCGCCAAACAGCATGTACACTTCAAAAGGTATCCCACGCCCAGGGGCCATCGTTCACATGGCCTCTTCAGACCCTGTGTCTCCGGCCAGGACCCCCCCCCCCACGCTGGCCGCCCCCCGGCAAACCACAAAGTACCACGACATATACACGTGATTCATTCAAACACACCCCTGTTTCTAATACTTTATAAACCACTTGATATGTCTCATGAGAACATCTTTGTGCTTTGCAAGTCAACTCCTGAACGTGCTACCTGAGAACCACTGAGATCGATGCTAATCTGCTCATCGTCGTGCTATCCGTGAACTTCTGTGAGCGCTTCGAGCAAACTCATCAGTGTGCTAGCTGTGGCCATCTACCTGTTCTCCTGCCACAAACTACTGGGCTTGCTGAATCTGTTTGTTGGTCAAGGAAGGGCCATGTATCACAGTGATATTTCAGTCATTTTTAAATTTCTATCTATTTGCGAGTAGAGTACTCAATAGTGCTATGTTCATTGGTCTCATTGCTATTGACTTGAGTTTCAATTGTTATGCTATAAATAGATCTATTTATTTTCATCTGTGTAAATTGTCATCGAATTGCATCCTTCGCGGGTCCTATCTATAATGTAAGCATGTTTCCTTCTTGTGCAAGACAGTACATCCAAGGGACGAGTCACATGTTCAGAGTTTAGTTCCATCATTTTTTAATTTGTGAAAGTAATGCAAATACTAAGCCGCACTTGATGAACTGGTATAGTTCCGGCGACCAAAACAAACCTTGCATTGAACATGGTATGGTTCATTTACTTTTTTATGACATTTTTATTCATCAAGGTTTTATAATAATCTTGATATTTACTTTTCAGAATTTTCAACAATGCCTGCCTGTTCGATTAGCGGTTGCACTTCGAAGACCCATGCTAAATCTGAAGATACTACAATGCATGTATTCCCTAAAATTGTTGATCGAATAAGAGAATGGGTCAGACATTGCGGATATCCACTGGATGAGCTTGAAGGTAGAGTCCAACAAGTCTTTGAGGACAAGAGGGGTGATCGATACCGCATCTGCAGCTGGCACTTTTCCTAGAACATGTACGCCACATCTTGGGTAACAAAGAAGAATAAACGGCGAACAACACGGAAATTGCTCGCAAACGCTATTCCCACTCTATTCGTCCACATTCCGCCACTGGTGAGTCAAGTGTACGGATTTAGCTTTAGGCCTTGCGGTAGTATGTAGGTAGCCGAATGGATTAATTGATATTTTAGGTGTTGTGTCCCTTGTAATACTTTCGATATTGATATGAGTGTATAGCTTTTTGAATAATGACATTTATCAATAAATTATTTTTCGATTGTATAACCCCCAAAGGAAATCTATTTATGGGCACAGGGAACTGTGCTATATTGCGCATTTTCAATAGCATTATTCTCAAGTATTCTGTCGGCTTACATGGCAATTTTTAATATTGGCATTTCATTATCAAACAATAATTTACCTTTACAATTGCTTGACTATCCACTGAATCTGAAGCAAGAACATTCTACATCCGTGACGTGCCTGCAGTTATCAACCACTTATAGCGCGTATCAGGTAATCTTACTTAGCTATTCCGCTACAGACTTGTTTTATGCATGTCAAGTAATAGTTTTTATGTATCGTGTAATTATTTTTCCGAATGTTTGGTTAGTGCTTTCCAATTGATATACACCTTAGTTGTCGTCCCCTGGTGTTTGTTTTCATTTATAATTAGTGTTATCCATACTAATGCAAGTACTGTCTTTCAGGGAGATGCTGAAGCGTCCACCACATTGACAACATCCATAGATATTCTTTAGCAGCACGAGGTATGGATAATGACAGCTCCATCGAACTAGATCATCAGAGCTGGAATACTTGTCGTTTGATTGTTCTACACAATGTTTCATTCGTGGTTAGCCATAGATATGTACCTTTGTGGTCGACCCCAAGTGTGTGTTATGTTTTCAATATTGTAATCCTTACTAATGCAAGTGCTATGTTTCAGGCAGTAGATGGAGCGTCAACCCCTGCACTTGATGCGGAGCCTGACATTCAAGTAATTCCAGGGGAAGTGGAAGCGGGACCATGCGTATGCGAATCGGCGCAACAGCTTTCGGAAGTGCGCACTACATTTACAACATCCATAGATATTCTTCAGCAGCACGAGGTATGGATACTGACAGCTCCATCGAGCGTGATCATATAACGTGATTCCATTGGCTATACTTTCTTCCTTATTAACGCAAGTACTGTGTTTCAGGGAGACGACAGAGCTTCCTCTACAATTACAACATCCCTTGTAGATGATGCAGATGTAAAGAAATCGGAGAAATAAGTCGATTAAATCGGATCATATTTAGATATCCATTGATTCTTTTAGAGAATGCATCATTTGTGGTTATCTCTTTATATGTACCTGTGCCGTCGACACCAAGTGCGTGTTATGTTTACAATATTGAAAACCATACTAATGCAAGTACTGTGTTTCAGGGAGTTGCTGTGGCGCCCTCGCCAATAAAATCATTCATGCCAGTCTATGCAGAGCCAGAGGTATGGATACTGACAGTTCCATCGAACTAGATCATCAGAGCTCGAATACTTGTCGTTTGATTGTTCTACACAATGTTTAATTCGTGTTTAGCTATTGAGATGTACCTGTGTGGTCGTCCTCATGTGTGTTTTATGTTTTCAATATTGTGATACATAGGGCCTCATTACACGTTAGGCGGTAAAAAATGCGATTTACTGGCATGGCGCTATTAGCGTGTCCGACCTCGCAGGAGACCGCTAATAGCGTTCCATTATGAGTAAGCGGACACGCGCATAGGGCCATGCCGGTAAATGACCCTACCGCCATGGCGCAAAAGCACCTTTCCGGCTCCGACCAAAGTGCTGATAGCACCTCCGCCCTCATGCTGCATGATATTAGCGGTCACCGCTATTAGCGGTCACCGTAAAACACCGGAACCGGAAATAGCGTCATCGCACAGGAACGGGAAAGAGCCCCGGCGGCCATCTTTAAAAACACAATCCATTGCCATCCCCTGCACTCAGGACCTGCAGCAACACCACAACTGGCAAAACCACTTCCCACAATAACAAACAATGCCCAGGGCCCTAAAGAAAGCCGATGTGCGCCAGCGCAAAGAACGCTTTTCAAATGAGGAATTGAAAATGCTGGCAGACACCCTGGCTGCAAATGCAGACGTAGTGTATGCTAGCGACATGCGGCGCCCTGCACTCCTGAGAAAAAAGGAGATCTGGGCTGAGGTGGCGCAGAAAGTCAGTGCGGTGGGCTCCACCCCCCGCACCTTAAAGGACGTGCGCAAGCAGTGGGATGATCTGCTCCTCCGTGTACGCAGCATATTATCGGCCAACAGGAATCTGGCCATGGGCACAGGAGGCGGAGGAGGATCCCCGATGAAGATGCAGCAGTGGGAGGAGACATGTGCCAGGACCATTGTCATTGAATCCATCGAGGGAGTGGGCCGAATGGAGTGCGGTGTGGCAACAACATCAGACGGAGGTGAGTGTCCACGCAAAACACTGCAATGCAAAGCATGATTTCCTCCCCCAAATGTGAAATGGGAATTAGCTAATGGATGGGGTCATCACACACACATGTACACAACCCTGCATGTATGCCGTGCACATCCCCACACAACCACATGCATGCAGCACCTCACACACGTGTCACCCTGACTCATGTCCGGATGACCCACCCATCTGGCCAACAACCTGCATGTCCAAACTAGATGTCCAAATCCAAAGAACTGCAGCAACAACAACATATGCATGATGCACATTGACCCATTACTGATGCTATCCCTGTCTTGCTCCCTCACAGGGTCACATTCTGACAGTGAGGAGCTGGACTCTGCAACGCAGGCCCCACCACCCAAAAAGCAGGCCAAGGGAAAGGATGCAGGCACCAGGCCCAGTACATCAAGGGGCACTGGGAAATCTGGAGTGGCCCAGCGTTCACAAGCCACACACGCACCGACCACACCAAGGGTCGAAATGCCATCCGACACTGTGGTAGCACCCACACCACCCACCCCCACCACTCAGGAGCCAGTGCCAGAAGGCACGCCGTCCGCAGCCAATAGCTGGGAAGCAGCAGCCACGGCACCCATGAGTGATGTGGACGACCCATGTCCGACACCGGAAGGGCAGCGTACACCCAGCACCCAGCTGTCCCCACACCACAGCCCATGCAACACATCCAATGGCAGCATCCATGAGGTGCATGCCGGAGATTCAATGGATGGGTCATGAAGTCCCGTGGCGAGCTCACCTGATGTCGGCCACATGCAGCAAGCTGCGCCGAGGAGCAACAGGGGCAGGGCCGCAGACGACAGCATGAGCCTGATACGACAACGCCAGGAGGAGCTCAATGCCCTGGTTGCCCGGCAAGTGAGCGAGGCTGCCTCGACCAGGGAGGAGATCCGGGGGTTATCAAGGGACATGAAAGCTGCCTTGGACAGCAACACGACGCGCCTATGTGACGAGATGGCCGCTGTGAGGCAGGTCCTAACGCGCATTGCTGAGGCGATGGAGAGCATGCGTCACACACAGGGAGCAGATCAACCAGCCACCCCCTCGTCTACTAGCTCCGACCAAACAACCATCCTGCGCAGGTCCAGCCGGTCCTTGCGGCGGTCAGACTCACAACCCCCCAATGGTGGTAGTGGAGGAGGGAAGTAGGGCCAGCCTGTCACTGTTGACACTTGGAGACTAATGCAGCACTGATGTGCACACCATGTTTGGTGGAGTTGTGGGGGGAGGGGGGTGAGGGTGTTTGGTGGAGTTGTGGGGGAAGGGGGGTGAGGGTGTTTGGTGGAGTTGTGGGGGGAGGGGGGTGAGGGTGTTTGGTGGAGTTGTGGGGGGAGGGGGGTGAGGGTGTTTGGTGGAGTTGTGGGGGGAGGGGGGTGAGGGTGTTTGGTGGAGTTGTGGGGGGAGGGGGGTGAGGGTGTTTGGGGTGGAGGGTACATGCACGTTTGAATGACATAATGCTCAATACACACGTAATGGCATGGATAATCACATGACTGGACATTGATTATTGTGTATGTGTGCTTTATTGTTGAAGGGTGGACTGTGTTAATGTCCTCCATACACCCCGTGCCCTGAGCTCCACATCAATTGCACCCTCCTAATCCATGTGCATCAGAAACAATGGTCTATCAGGTGCTGCCGCACAGCGCGTCCCTCATGGGCATCGCCACCTGCATGACCTGCAGCCCCCTCTCCTCCATCCTCATCCCCGTCATCATCCTCAGACGGTGGTTGCAGTTCAATGTCAGGGGGCATTGGCACATTCCGTCTGATACACATATTGTGCAGCATGACACATGCCATGGTGATCTTGGCCACCTTCTCATGCCCGTACAGGAGTGCCCCACCTGACCTGCTGAGGCACCGGAAGCGTTCCTTTAATAGGCCGAATGTCTGCTCGATCACCACGCGGGTACGGGTGTGTGCATGATTGTAGTCCTCTTCGTGCCTGTTCTGTGGGTTCCGCACAGGAGTAAGGAGCCACCTCTTCAGGGGATAACCTGCATCACCTGCATGGGTGCAACAATGGGCATGTGTAAGTGTCTACATAAGGTGGAGCCTGCACATATCACACAAACAAACATAGCATTTTCAACGACATCCACTGATCCAAGCACGCATGGCAATCAGGGTAACTGCATTGTGGGAAGGTGAGGTGGTCCTTGCAAGTGGACATGCACCATGCATGCATACGGCAGGGATTGCCATGTCCCGCCTGAGTTTAAGTAATTTGTGTTTCCTGGCCCTGGCAACGTTAGTGCCACACTGCTAGTACACTGCCATTCCTTAGTTGATGTCCCCATGCTGTTCAATGGCAATTCAGTGGTGGGGTACGGGTGTGGCTCACTACAATGGCTACAGGAGATCCATTTGTATGCACTCATGTGCGCGGATCATTTCTGATGTTGTTCAGCGTACATTTCAGATGTGATTTTTATATGCATGTTGCTGATTTGTGTAATGGGGGGAATGGTGTGTTGTGCGGTGTGCATGTTGTTTGGAATGGCTTGTTTGGCGTAATGGATTGATATGTTTGTCGTGGCACTCACTTCTGGCATGTGGTTTTGTGTCTAGTCCATTGTGGGCTGCCTCACTGTACAGTGATGCAAATATGTATGTCCATTATTCTCCTGACACCAGTTCACGCCCAGATGGAGTATGCATCTCCCCCCCCCAATCACGCCCAGTTGGAGTATGCATCTCCCCCCCCCAATCACGCCCAGTTGGAGTATGCATCTACCCTCCCACTCACAATCCACATCACACTGCCATGTGGTTGGCCTGTTACTCACCAAGTAGCCACGAACGTTGTCCAGCATGTCGCTCCATGTATCGTGGTATTGTCGAGTTCCGCAGGACCATTGCATCATGGGTTGAACCGGGATATCGGGCACAGCAATGTGTGATGATCTTGTTGGAGTCACATACCATTTGGACGTTGATGGAGTGGTATTGCTTTCTGTTACGGTACACTACCTCATTGGCATGTGGGACCACCAGTTCAACATGGCTACAGTCGATGGCCCCGATGCAACTTGGGATGCCTGCCAGTGAATGGAAGCCGACTTTGGTGTTGGAGATCTCCTGGGCAGTCCGTGGCATGTATATGTGTTGACTTGTGTACTTCAGGAGGGCATCGAGCACCTGGTTCAGTGTGCGTGAGAATACTGGTTGTGATATGCCATGCATCTGACCTACCGTATGCTGGTGGGTGCCTGTGGCCAAGAAGTGGAGCACAGTTACCACCATCAGTAGAGGGGGGATGGCAGTACGGATGTCAATGAGACTCACAATGTCGTTGTATATCATGTGTACAATGGTGGTGATGGTATCCCGGTCCAGACCGTACAGGGTGTGTATCTGCTCAGGGGTTAGGTTGACTGGACTGGCTCTGATCCTGGGAATTGGTGGCTGCCTCTGTGGTATCACTAGGTGCACTGGTGGTGCTTGCTGCGCCTGTCTTGCCCTCCTCCTCCTCCTCCGTCTCCTCTGTGCTGCCTGTTGTTGTAGCTGCTGCACTGCAATCATGTCCTCTAGCCCATGTAATGCTGCTAGTATTGCATCCATCTTGGTGTGGGAATGGGTGTGGGAAGGGGTGAGGTGTGCTCTTTTGTGCTGCCAGTCTCCATTGCCTCCACCTGTGCTGATTTTGTCAACCTGTGGCAGGTAGGAACACTGCTGTGCTCTTTTAACGTGTGGTTCCCGATGCCGGTATTAGCGCCTTGCCGGTAAGGGGTTTTTGGGTCTACTACATGCCGGTATTGCCATGTCCGCATGGCTCGTGATGGCGTGCTATTAGCGCTATGCCGCTATTTCCGGACTAAGGGGGCGCGCGCTCACGGACTTGCCGCTAATAGTGCCACCGTACTTAGCGGTGCCGCTAATAGCGGTATGTCTGGGTCGTAATTGGGGAGGGGATTTACCGATACCGGTAATCCCTTACCGGTAACGGTAAATCCCTACCGCCTAACGTGTAATGAGGCCCATAGTAATGAAAGTACTATGTTTCAGGGAGTAGATGGAGCGTCATTCCATGCTGTCTATGTGCATAGCTCTCAACCATTTCTGTTGCAAAGGCGGGTGAAATCACCCGATTTTGTTTTTGGCGGGTGAGACGCCCATTGAAATGAATGGGCGTGCAGGAGGCTTGGCGGGTGAGTCAGCCCTTTACAAGGCGGGTGACACCCGCCAAAAGCGTGTGAGTTGAGAGCTATGCTATGTGGATCCAGAAAATATAGTCGTTGCAGCGCAAGAGGAAGGGAAGACATGCGGAAACGAATCGGAGCAACAGCGTGCAGATGTTGAAGTTTGAGTCAAGAAAGTTTATTAGAAATCGTTTTGTGCTGGGGACTATATTATGTTTTTTTTCTGTCAGTTGTACTATACTTTATCTTGTGTTTAAACTGAACATCCCTTTTCCAATCTGTCCTCTAGTTACCCGTGGGTGGACGAACTATACATACACAGACAGTGAAGCAAATGAGAGATGTTGCCTGCCAGACCATTTACACTATGGAGGAACTATTAATTCAGGCGCGGCGTGTTCAGACTCGAGATGCTCATGTCCAATGGCCAGAAAATGAATTGAATGTATCCGGAGAATCCAGTAAAGTTTTATTGGACCATTGCTACAGTGCGACTGCACCACCACATGAAGATGATACTGGATGTATTGAAGATAGCTCAGAAGTAGTCGCAGATCAATTCACACAATCTACACCAGCAAAAAAAAGCCACCCAAAAAGCTGTCGACATTGTTGTGTTCTCCCATCAATGTTCAAGTAACAGATGTTGAAATGACAGAGAATGAACCAGCAGCACTATTCACCGACGCATCAGAACCTGATATCAGCGATATTAGTTTCAATTCTGGTGATATGTCCGCAACGATGCAGTCCGAAACAACTGTGATGCAGGATGACAGGCTAATGAAAGAGGGCAAATACATAGTATTCGACAGTTGTTTGATGGATATTATAAGTATGCTGAAATGTGGGCATTCTGTTAGAGGGGAAGTATGTGGGAAGCCATTGATTCATGTGACTCGTCAAACACAAGGCAGTAACGTCAAAATACATGCCGCCTGTACATTACATCATACGTTCTCATGGTCTGCACAACCGATGCTGGGGAAACTGCCAGCAGGCAATCTACTGTGTGCAGCTGCCTCACTGTTTAGTGGGTCCAGTTTTATAATGTTAGAGTCTTTCTTTCAGTTTGTGGGACTCCATTTAATTTCTAAAACGCAGTACTACAAATTCCAACATGATTATCTATTTCCGACCATTAGTGATGCTTGGAAAATTGAACACTTGTCTCTAGAAAGTACATTCGAAGGCAAACGATTCAGGCTAGCCGGCGATGGACAGTGCGACAGCCCTGGATATTCTGCCAAGTACTGCACCTACCACTTTCAGGACATGGATAGTAAGAAAATTGTGAGTTCGGTGGTCGTGCAGGTGTCCAAATGTAAATCCTCTGTGGCCATGGAGAAACTAGGATTTATAAAATCATTGGAATATCTACAATCGAGGGGAATGCACATCGACCTCATAGCCACGGACAGACACGTTTCAATATCCAAGACAATGAGAGAGCAGTTCCCACATGTTAAACATCAATTTGACGTATGGCATCTTGCTAAATCAATCAATAAGAAAATCTCGGCTGCAGGGAAAAAAAATGGAAAATATTTCACAGTGGTCACAGTCTATCAGCAACCATCTTTGGTGGAGCTCCAAAACTTGTGAAGGGTCAGTGGAAATCCTACTTGAAAAATGGCGGTCACTGATGCACCACTGTACCAACGTTCACCGCTGAACAGAAAACCAACATTTTCACCAATGTGAACATGGCCCTTTGTCCACAGGGGAGGCACGGAAGAAGAAGTGGTTGATTCCATCTTCACCTACACACAAAGCCATTGAGAAGATTGTTTTTGATAAAACTCTATCAAGAGATTTGAGGGGACTGACAGAATTCTGTCACACAGGAGGTTTGGAGGTGTTCCACAATATGTGCCTAAAGTACAGGCCAAAACGATTGCATTTCGGCATACAGGGCATGAAACACAGGACTCTACTAGCGGTCTTGGCCCATAACGAGAATGTGTGCCGTGAACAATCTAGGACTACGGGAAATGTAGGGATGCTTCGCTACACTACGGCCTTTGCAAAAAGAAGTAAGAAATGGGTGGTGAAACCAGTATATGAGGAAATGGAGTTCGACTTTGTTAAAGGCCTTATTGTAAATGTACTAGAGAAGCACAGACATGGAATTTTGAGCGATTCTGTGCAAATCACTGATGCATTGCCACCAAACATTGCCACTGTGCCATGTCCACCCAAAGCAGAGCTCGTTGACAAGTATAAATCCCAGTTTAAATCATTGTAATATGATTGTCTTTTTGAAAAAAAAGTTATTGTACAGTGTACATACAAAGTATGCTAACCCTAACCCTTCCCTTCACCATCCTGGGTGGCGAACAACCTGAGTGTCATCTTTGACTTCTCTCTCTATTCACCTCATATCGCTGACCTTGTCAATATGTGTATATATATATTTTTGTTGCTGTAAGTAAACTTCACAATCTCATGTAAATGCTGCGCACTGTTAACTGAGGGGAGGCTTGCGCATTGTAAATACTAAAACAAACAAACAATAAATCTCACTTTCAACTCAACTCCTTGGGTACTTTATACTTTTCCTGACCTTCCCCCAAAAAGTCAATGTCTCCATAGTTATGGCTCTCTAGGGCTGCAAAGCTCGCGGACAACAAGGACAAAATTGGGGGCCTTAGAACGCGCCAAGCGAGGCATTGCAGATGGGAGAGAAGCCAGTTCGCATTAGCACATTGAGGCCTAGTAGAAAGATGGAGTCGAAAATTCAAGTTCTCACAGATGGCTTTACATAGGATGTTGCAAAGTACGAATGTATGCTCATGCAGAGTGAAGGTCAGCGGCTTTGATTTTTTGCTCACGGGCTGAAAAGGCCCACGACTCGCACTGGCAGTATAAGGTTCTATTGTTTTTTGACCTTGAGAGACAGGGACCATCCCGAAAGGACTTCATTTGAAGGAGGGGTGCAATAACGTAAGAGACGATAAGGCTGAAAATTCTGAAACTACACCGAGTTTCATGTTAGTTCAGTATATGAAAAATCGTTGGCACAAACAGAGTGGGCTTTACGGACTGCATTACGCTGACACAATGGAAATGGCAAATATAATGTAAGTAACTCTTTAGACGATTTTATATCGGAATATAATACCAATAGCGTACCGTTAAAGGCAGGTTAAGTTGTACTTGTTTGTTCTGTGAGGCATATTACAATGAAGAGCAAGTAAAACATTTGTGGGATCGTCTTTCTACCGGGCACATGGGCATGCATGTGCCCATTCGATACGCATGTAGACAAACAGTCGTTTCTCAGTGGTTCAACGCTAATAAATCATTACATTGTGTGTTAACCTCGATTTCTTTCGTCAGTTTTCGCATTGCTTTTAGAGCCGAACATACTCCATTGCACTATCCTTGCAAGCAAATAGTTTCAGCTCGGCCGTAATAAATAAAATGAATAATAGTAATAAAGATTGGCTTGTGAGACTAATTTCAATTTTTATGTTTTCAAAACAGGTACATCCTACCCTACTGCGACTGTCATCTATTCCAGACCCCGGCCGACGGATTCTTTAATCGCCAGCTGCAGCTTCTCATAAACAACTGCACTACTTTGACTATTTTATGGGACGATCGCCAAGGGCCCATATGCCCTTACGCAGTACTAGCGGCTAGAAGCAACATATCAACCTTTACGGTGGCCTAGTGCCTAGTTGATGGAACAGCCTTGCGGTTCACCATGCAACCAAAGTGCTTCTTTTAACGAAAACCAACACCCTGTGTACCATAAAGGAACAGCGCGTGACTCACAATAAACTTTACAGGATTTGCGGATCGAGAGCAAAGAAAAAAAATTCCATTCCGATTTAATATGGCTATTGTTGAATATTCTCTAAACATTTAATGTCAAATAAATGTACTTTACCAAATGTACCGTATTGCTGTTTGATTTTAAAGTACAGTTTCATATTCCGAATTGCGGCGCGCTGTGTTGTGAGTTGATCTGTGTTGGTTTCCGGGTTCTGTGTGAAGTCGCGTAGATGACGACTGGGCGCGTTTGCCTACGTAGCACAGTAACGTCACGGAGAGAGGTGGGGAATATGAATGTTTTGATAATGTAAGGCTCAGGGGCGGGGGATATGATTTAGTGCCGCAAAAGCAGGTCACCCAGGGCGATGGGGCAAGTGATAGGATTATCACAAAATGGCTGCGCCCTGCTGCCTGTTTTCGCGTGCGTTTAATGGACGAAAACTCGGGTAAGGTCCATAGGAAACTTTTCTAATATCGAGCGATTTAGGCTTAAAAACACATGGCCGACCCGTAGGGACAATAAAAATTTCTGACCGAACCATTACTTTAACCCTACACCAAATTCTCTAATCTCAACTGCATTTACATTATTTACGCAGTTTGGTGTGTCCAATCTACATACAGCTAACCCATGTTTCACAGCTAAAACCATTGCACCATATGGTCTTCCCACCTCCCCTTTATTTGCTAATATTTGAAAGTTCTGATAGGCATCAATGTATATATTGGGCATCAACCATGTAACCTGCAAGAGGATAATCTGATTGCGTAACAGTCATTTAAAGGATTCGTCACAGCCCAGAATCTGCCCAGAACTTCGAGTGTTACAGGACATTATATCTAGCCTTCAGTGTACCTTACTTGTATAGGATGGAAGGGATTCTACCAACCCTTTCAGAACACGTTGCGCTTCTTCTAATTTTAGCCCTTTCCCCCCATTAATAATGTCTTATCACCACATTGATTTTGAGTTCAGGGTGATTTGATTATTATCACTTCCCCTCATGTTAGAATCTGGCATCTCTGCATCAGCATCCAACTCAAAACCCAATTCCAGAAATTTTGCACTAAAATGTCTTATCATTCCCGCTGACTCAGAACCTTTACAATGTATCTGGGTCACATTTGGGCTAATACATTGCAAAGGCTCTAGAAATTCAAAATCATCCGTCGTCAGCACCCTCAGCTGTGGTATTTGTCTAATGATACCTAAAAGAGCAGACCAATTCAACCATTTATTTCATACTTTATGTTTAAGATATTTTATAATTATCTTAATCCCCGACTACTTAACACTTTGTGTGACTCGCTTTCCAGTGGTCACCGTCCTAGATATCAAAGGAGTAATAACTTTAACTCTGTCGGAGGTTGAACTGTATTCTACACCATTTGTGTTGGTCATTGACATAACAGTATCATGATCAGTATCACCTTGCTCCTCAGAGTTTTCACTAACTTTAGTTTCATCCGAATTTACCAACCAGCTAGTCAAAGTCCCAGAATTCTTTGATTGGCACCGTTTTTTCCTTGCCTTATGCTTTCTTAACTTTGTGTTAGTTTTCCCCACCTCATTGGATGGTTTCTGCACTTCAATACCTTCGTGCTCACTCAAACTTTATTGTAAAAAAGTCTCTTGAATACTGGCAAGCGTTTCTGTCTGCGAGTTAAATAGATTCCAGAGGTATCAGATGTGCAATGCTTACCAACCACCTCTATGACTGGTTCAATTCTGTCATTGACAGTAGATTCTAGCCTGTTTACCACACCTGCATGAGCAAGGTCCAGTTCCAAATGAGTGATACATGGTTGTAGGACTTGCTGATTTAGGGCTGACTTTGCTTTAGTTTCCACATGTATTTTTCTGCAAAGCCTTACCAAAATGTTCATTGTGAACTATTGTAACCATAAATGAGTGCAACTCTGCATAACATTGAGTTCCCACATTTTCATCTTCTTTAGAGATGATCAAATCTATTTGTGGAAATAAATTAGACGATGCAGATAGCCTGTTTGGGTCTTTAGAGACAGGCAACTCCTGCCTTTCAATCGTTGCTACTGTTATCACCGGGGCACCACATTGAACTACTGGCACTTCAGCAGCTGCTGCAATGCTTCCTTGTAAAGAGTAACATAGATCTAACAGGGCGTTATTGTCAGTACCCTCAAAATTGGAGCTTTCCCCAATTGATGGACCATTATTACCATGGTCATTAGTTCCAGTAATAGTCAAATTAATAGTTTCTGTGGCTTGTATTTCACCTGTAGTCAACGAGGAGGATTCCACTTGGAGAAAAGATGTTATTTTACCTTTAGCACCAGTATTGTTTTTGCAATAATCTCATTATGCTCCAGCAGTACATTGAAAACAGTATGCATTTTCAATGCTGCAGCTGTTTGCCTCCCGTTACGCAGATTATACCACGCATTCTTTGCTTTATTTTTACTCTGCATTATCTTAGCGACTCCCAACATTAGTGTTACACCACACATGGTACAAGTGTCACAATTTCAAAATCACTCACCAAATTCAGTACAGTCAGGCCCCTCCCCTTTACCGCAGACAGTGAGACACCACT
Source organism: Ambystoma mexicanum (assembly GCF_040938575.1). Taxonomy (NCBI): domain Eukaryota; kingdom Metazoa; phylum Chordata; class Amphibia; order Caudata; family Ambystomatidae; genus Ambystoma; species Ambystoma mexicanum. The sequence goes on along the minus strand of NC_090923.1, from coordinate 1,117,819,767 downwards.
CGCCCGATGCCCTCCTGGAGATACGCGCATCAAATAGATGTTATACCTTATAGTGCTGGGAGGAAGGGCCTTGATTGTTATCCAATGGAATGAATGAACCTCGTCGCTAAAGCCAATCAAATTAATGAGTCTCGTTAGACTCGACCGGCATATGAGAAAGAGATACGCTGCACAGTAAATTTCAGCAAAAATGGACAGCACTCGCTGATGCGCTCGTCTGTATGCGCGTAAAGGCAACACGAATACACCAAATGGCCTTTAAAGCAGTCGGCTCAAAGGCTTTTGCCTCAGTCACTGAGAAAAGCTTTTTTTGTATCTTGATAATAAGTTGAGAGGAACAGATCAAATATCCCACGGAATTCGAAATTCAGATAAATAATTCTAACAACTCATATAGTTGATCGGGGGGACTTGAGTAATGTTTTCAGAGACACATTTGTTGGACGTTTATTCAGCGCCACTTACAAGACACCATGATTCTTTCACTATTAGCAGAGTCATTGAACCGCAGTACCTCACTCACTCTGTGAAAGAGGTAATCTGTGAGAGAGGTAATCTGATAAACTGGCTCCTTACCCTTAGAGACAGATTAGCCAAACAGAGCCCATACAGAGACCTAGGAGCCCCCAAGAGGACCCCTTTAGCCACCAATTGGGGTACTAAAAACACTCACAGCTGCTGCCCTGGGTCTAGAGAACTACCTTAAGGGACCAGCAGCACAGCAGCTCACAACTGGTCACCTTACTGCATTTTATAACCAGGTGCAGTTAACGCCAGAAATTCTCACCTGCCTCCAGCATTTAGCCTCTAGCACAGCAGGCAGAGCTGGCACGGCAGGCACCCGACACCCAACACCTGTACTCAGGACGTAGAATGCAGGAGCTGCTCTGCTTTGCTTCACTCTCTCATCTCACCACAACTAGTGGAAAGGACTTTGTAACGTGACGTGTCAAGCCGCACTGCACTTCCCGAACTCTCTGTAGCAGCCGCCTACGACACAGACTATCTTTATGGTTAGGAAAGAAGACCTTAGCTGAAGTGTTGGAAGCCCTAAGCATAGAACAATGTATCAACTCATTACCTCCCTCACTCTAACGCGCTGTCTTACAACTGAACAAGCCCGCCCTTTCTTTAGCCATTGAAACAGCACAAAATGTTGCTGATGCCAACAAGCATTTCCATTTATTACACCAAACGGAAAAGAATAAGGGACCTCTTTGACCCAATTATTTACCAAGAGAAAGAATGTATTTCCTTACCCGGCTCAGGGACCTTAATGGTGGGTAGAGGGGAAAGATAGAGAAAAGGCCAGACCCCAAAGCCAAAGAGGAAGTGAGAAGAGAAGACAGTAGGCCAACAAAACCCATGATCCCAATTTGTTTTTCGCGCAAAAGAGCCAGTAAATCTAGCTAGGAATTGTCCCCAAAATAAAGGACAGGGACCCATGGAAATTGGATCTATGGTAGGAGAAGAATGGGAGAATTCAGGTTCTTACGAAAACGTTGAAACCCAAAGCAATATTTTTGTGGAACATCATCCAAGTCCATTCACAAATCACTTCTTGTGAATGGAATTCCGGTACAGACCCTAGTAGATTCTGTTAGCAAAGAGACAGCAGTACGAGCAGATCTAGTACCACCTGGGAAAATAAAAGGGGCATCATTAGTAAGAATAACTTGTGTCCACGGAGACCGAGAAATCCAACCCAAAGTGGCTATACACATTGGAGTGCAAGGAACAACCACCAATTTCCCTTCAGCCATTATTCCAGGTCTACCAGAGCTAACTATTAAAGGGACTGACTTCCATAATTTTGCATCATTATTGCAGGAGGTCAACACATGCCATTCACAGTTTTCACCATTCAAAACCTGGCAAGAAGAACCATGTATACACACAACTTCTGTGTGGGATTGGTCCTCGATTCCAATAGACTTACAATAAGAACCCCTGAGAAGCCATCAGCATATGTGTCAGGATTCGCCCATGGAAGTTGTGGAGTTCTTGGCGATTGTAGCCGGCTCATCCTTCGAGTCGGTCTAGTCCTCACCCAAGATGGAGGCTCACTCCTTAAAGACAGGCCACGCCCACAGCCCAGCGCTTTGTATCTGTTTCTTTATGTGTCCAACGCTGCTGTGCCTCAGCTCAGTGTTCCACCCTACGGATCTGTTTGCCTTCCTGGCCGCTGGTTCCGTTGCCTTTCGCGTCTCTACCCTCGGTAGAGACCGTGTTTCCCCCTTATCCACTTCCCGGCTGTACTTTCACTTTCCGATTCCCCTCTTCTCATTCTATATTTCCGTTTCTAACCGCTTACGGTATTATTCTACTTCTTCCTTCTGTCTCTTCTCACGCTTTCTTCTGCCTAGCTTTATTTCCGAACTACACCCTGGTTGGTATCTATCGCTTACTCGGCTTTCTTTTATAGTTTGTTTCCTTTCGCGGTCGCGGAGCCACGGTCACTCTCTGTGTTAGCGGTTCTGCTTCCGACACACCAGGTGACATATATTCTTGGGTAAGTAGCTTTCCTAGCAACTGCCTCTTCATTCAGTTTACTTTCCTTCCGTCCAGATTTTCAACACTTACCTTCAGTGTTTCTTATCTTCCTCTTTCCTGAAGGCGCTTATTCTATGTTTCATTTTCTCCTTTTTTCACACTCTGTTGAGCTCATTGTCATAATCCTTGTCATCTACTGCTATATCAGCAGAGGAAATATTGATTGCTGAGAGACTTAATGAACTAAAGAAGTCCATCTACATCTTCCGTTCCTCATCTTCCAAGAACTGTTACACTTGGACTACCAGGGTTTTTTTCTGCCAAGGCTTTTTCCCTGAGATTTGGGGTTTGGCTCCTCGGGGTCCCCCTTGGGCAGGTTTTCTTCCCTATCAAGGTGGCCTCTGGGGAAGCAAGACCCTACTTACGCGAGAAGAAGAAGAAACCACCCAAAGAAAAGCCGACTACAGACCATAAGAAGGCCAAGAAGAAGTCTGCTACACATTCTTCCAAGGACATATCATCTGAAGGCTCAGGTGAGGAGGAGTTGGGGGAGGAAAGTGATCATTCTGACAGAATACAACGCCCACAGATTCCTATGGCGTCCTTGGAGCAGTATCAGGAACTGGTTGCAGCAATGCAGAACCTCACGGTAGAAGTGCAAGCACTGAGAACCGAGAATGTGGCTCTACGACAGCAGGTGGTCTTGCATAGAGATGACCGAGGTGACCTCCCACCCATGGCCTTATCTTGTGGAAAGTATGATGGCCACCCAGGTGGTTTTAAGGATTTCATAGATGCGTGTCAAGTCTACTTTACCTTCTGTCCGCACGCATATGAGACGGTCAGAGTGGGTTTCATAATATCAAATCTTACAAGTAACACTTTAGTATGGGCCACCCCTTTTGTGACTAACAACGACCCGGCTTTGAACGATTATGACCGATTTATTGGGTCGTTCAAGGAGAGATTTGATCGACCTGAGGTATTGTACACTTCGTATGAAGCTATTTTGGATGTGAAACAGGGCACTACGGATGTGCAGACATACATCTCTCGATTTCTACGACTCGCCACCAAGGCAGACTGGCCAGACTCGGCCAAACAGACCATCTTCAGGAGAGGCTTGCAGGATGACATTAAGGACGAGTTGGCTCTTATAGCTCGACCTACTTCTTTTCAAGAACTAATGACGATACCGCTGCAAATTGAGTTCCGCCTGAATGAACAACACCAAGAAAGAAGAAGACTTCGACCTTTCCCCTCCTCAGCACCACCTGCTCAGCCTTCAAGGGAAAGTCATGGAAGTGACGAACCCATGCAGATAGGAACCACCCGGGGTCCTTTAACCCCAGAGGAACGTAAGAGACGCAGAGATGTGGGACTTTGTATGTATTGTGGATCGTCGAAACATCTTCTTCGGAACTGTCCTGAAGTTCCACCACGGCGGAAGGAAAACGCCAGCCCCCGAACCTATGTAAGGGAAGTATTGGGGGAACAACCTACAACCCTTGCTACAACACAAGATCAATAGAAGAAGGCGAAGATAACCGACTAATGGTCTTCAAAGTACAAATATGGCTGTCAGATTCCAACCCTATCGAGGTCTTGGCTATGTTGGATTGTGGAGCTGCAGGGAATGTCCTTGATGTTGACTGGACCAGAGAAAATAGTGTGCCTGAACGTACTAAACAACGACCTATTCCAGTTGAAGGGGTGGACGGTTCCCCTCTATCATCAGGTCCGATTTTCAAGGAATCTGTTCCCTTACAGATGAAGCTGGGCCAACATACGGAATTCATGGTGTTCGACATCATTAGAGCGGCACATTTTCCATTGGTCATTGGCATACCCTGGCTTAGGAAGCATAACCCTTCGATAGACTGGGCATCCAATAAAGTAAGCTTTAATTCATCATATTGTCAATCACATTGTATGGAGGCATCCAGTTACAAGACGCAGACAGCAATCACGGAGATTCCTAAAAAGAGAATAGTGTCCGCCATACCTCTCCAGTACCAAGAGTTTGCTGAAGTATTCAAGGACAGGTTGCCTCGAAACCTACCCCCTCACCGACCGGAAGACTGTGCGAGAGACCTGATACCCGCTGCCCCAGTACCCTTCGGTCGCATGTATCCTCTGTCCTGCCCCGAGAAGGAGGCATTGAGAGAATACCTTGACGCCCACCTTCAAAATGGATTAATTTAAGAATCCAGGTCCTCCTGTGGAGCTTCATTGTTCTTCATACCCAAGAAGGAATCATTCGAACTCAGGCCTGGCATCGACTATCGTGGTCTCAACCAGATAACCATCCGTGACCGTTATCCTATGCCATTGATCAGAGACATTTTGGAAGCAGTACAAGGGGCACGTTATTTCACCAAACTGGACCTCAGGGGAGCCTACCATCTCCTGAGGATCTGCAAGGGCGATGAATGGAAGACAGCCTTCCGGACCCCTTTGGGCCTTTTTGAATATAAGGTCATGCCTTTTGGGCTAGTCAATGCCCCAGCCATTTTTCAACGGTTTATTGACAAACTTTTCTCTGATTTATTGTTTATCTCGGTTGTAGTCTATCTGGACGATATTCTGGTGTACTCCTGTAATCTTCAGGAACATAGGAAGCAGGTCAAGGAAGTACTGCTCCGTCTTCAAACTAACCAATTACTGGTCAAACCAGAGAAATGCACATTTGAAGCCAGTTCTGTAGCTTACTTGGGTTTCATTCTTTCAAGAGAAGGCATTCAGATGGACCCTAGAAAGATCCAAGCCATCCTTGATTGGAAAGAACCTAAGAATGTCAAAGAGATTCAGAGGTTTCTAGGTTTGGCTAATTTTTACAGACAGCTCATCCCTAATTTTTCAAGACTAGTACAACCAATAACAAATCTCCTTAAAAAGGGAGTTAAGTTTGAGTTCAATCAAGAACAAAAGGAGGCATTCCGCATTTTGAAGGGACATTTCACTTCCGCCCCCGTTCTGGTGCAACCTGATCAAGACAAGCCATTCATTCTTGAGACAGATGCCTCTGCAGGAGCAGTGGTAGCAGTCCTGCTGCAAAAGACCAAAGACGGTTTAGAACATCCAGTAGCGTACCACTCAAAAACTTTGACTAGTAGTGAGCGGAACTACTCTGTCCTTGAGAAGGAATTACTGCCAATGAAGCTGGCTTGCCAAGAATGGCGCCATCTCTTACAAGGAGTCAAACATAAGTTTCTCATTCGCACGGACCACAGAAATCTAAGAGTACTGCAACAGATGGAGTGTACCAATGCCCGCCATGCTCGTTGGGCTTACTTTTTCTTACAGTATGACTTCCACATCACTTACATCCCTGGTACAGAAAACCAATTGGCAGATGCCCTGTCCCGAAGCCTAGGAGACGAAGGTACTATCTATCCAGGCCATGACCTAGTTCTCCCAGGTATGCAAAGAGTGGCAGCTGTTGTTCCTTTTTTACAAGATCTCTTGGTACATTACCAGCAAGAAGAAGATCGTCCACACGTAGTCATTCAGGGTCCTGACGGTTTGTATTATCATAGTAAGGCCTTGTACATACCATCTAAGACCCTTCAAGATCGGGTCCTCAAATGGTGTCACAATACTCCATTGTCTGGTCACCCAGGCATTCGCAAGACTCAAGAACTTATCCGTCGTCAGTTCTGGTGGCCGACCATTCTACAAGATGCCAACAAATACGTCTCGTCTTGTCCGGTTTATGCCCGTAATAAATATCCTACGGGCAAACCGATCGGCTTGCTACAACAACCCAGACTACCAAATCGACCGTGTTTGTTTATATATTTAGGAGCGCAGGATTTCAGTCAGAGCGCGTAATTTTCCGAACGTCGGGTACTCACTCGACGTCTCGGGAGGAGAGGCGGGGTAGAGCCGCGAGCAAAGCCGCTTGTCTCTGGCAGCCACCCCGCTCTCCGTGAGGGATATAGAGGCGGCTCTGCCGCCGAACGAACAGGGCAGTAGGACCCGGAGGCGCGAGGGTCAGCCTACGCGCGTAGGTTTGCAGCTGGCTCACGCCGCTGCGTACGAGGGTTTTAGGACCAAGCGGCAACCTTACCTAACAATCTACCCAGCATTCCTCGCGGCTCCCGAACATTCGTTTTCACAGAGGAATACCGCTGAAGGATTGGGAGAGTAGTGGAGCGTGTGTTCAAGATTTTTGGCTTCGTATATAAAAAAAAAAAATGTAAAAAGAAGGAGCGGGCACGCAGCTGGAAAAGCTCAGAGTATGTTAAAACGAACTCTGATTAAGAGCCTTATTATAAGCTGACTTCCAAGCAGTTAGCCCTGCTAACATTTGATTATGGCTCATTCATCTCACCCAGGAGACTCCCATTCCACCACACCTGAATGGAGCAAGCAAGAATGGGAAGAAGACCACGCAAGGCAAGAGGACGATTTGTCCCTCAGTTTTAAAAAGGTACTGGGTGATTCCCTCATTCAAGCAGTTTCTCAAGGAGTGCAACCTTTGACGCAGAGGTTAGAGATGCTTGAAGCAAACTTGGCTGAACAACGAGAGCAATTAGCAGCCAGGAAAAGACAGGCGGATAGCCCTGGGGAGGGAACGTCAGCTGGACACCCTCGTAAAAGGGTTGACAAGGAGGGGTGTAAAAAAGCCCGAGAGAGCTTAGACTCTTTGACCCCCACGGGCACAGAGGAAAGGGACAACACTGTTCCCCTCAGTCAGAGCGACCCTGTCGCCAGATTAAAAGAAGCTCTTCTAGCTAAAATGGCAAAGAGCCATGATAGACCCCCTGCTCTAGGGGTGTACAATTCAAGGGATTACGAAGAAGGCTACGCCCCCGATGATGAGGGTGGCGAGGAGGAGGAGGCGGTTGAACCTATAGCACAAAGTGCCCATGAAGAGGAAGACAGTATCATTGATATGTTCGACCCGGAAGCTATTAGACACCCTAAATCGTCTGAATGGGTGCCCTCGCCCAGAGTGGCGTTGTACATTTCTCAGCACATCAGGAAACCGCTGGACAGAGAGGTCGGATCCCGCATGCGATCGGAATGCCCGAGACCGGAGCTGCCGGGAAGATTAACAGATACACCAGACTTAGATCCTAAAATGGTCACCTTTGTTACTAAATCCGCGCAGGACATTCGAAAAGGTGTGGATCGCGCTTGGAAGGGTTGCCAAGACAAGCTCCTGGATCTGACAAGACCGCTTGCAAAAATTATGGATCTGGTAGAGAAAGCAAAGGACACAGGCACCCCGGTAGATGTCCAAGCGTTAGGCAACTGGGCCCAGAGGGCTGTGTGCCTACTAGGCAACGCCAACTGCATGTTATCATCGGAAAGGAGGAGAGGAGTTCTCTTAAAGATTGATAAAAAACTTAGCGACCTAGCCACATACAAAGCCGGCAAAGGTGCCAAAGGTCTTCTTTTTGGAGAAGCCTTCGCAAAGGAAATGTCACAGTTTGTGGGTACATACACGGCCCTCGAAAGAGCCCAGAGCTCGATAAGAAAAATCTTCCCAGGGTGTGTTTTTGCCGGGACCGGGCGTTCCAGAGGTCGCTCGTCCGGTCGCTTCAACTATCAGAGAAGGCCTCAAGGTCCGCGCGCCCAATATTGGGAGGGGCGCCAAGAAGACACCTTCTTCCCAGCAAGAGGAAGACATCCGAGAGGTCGCAGAGGAAGGGGCTCCTTCCGCCAACCCGGTGCCACAGACGGTGAGTACACCATATACTCCTATCGGGGGGAGGACTCTCCTCTTTCTAAAGCAGTGGCAAGCGTTATCAAGCGTTGCTTGGGTCTTACAGACGGTAGAGGGGATGCATCTAGATTTCACAGACACCCCCGTGCAAGACAGGGAGCCCTTTCCCATTTATATGGCTCAAGAAGAGCTAGCGCTGTTACACAGCGAATTGGCAAAATTGGCAGACAAGAAAGTGATAAGAGCGCGAGCACGTAGTAGATCAAGGGTTTCTCAGCAACATGTTTTTAGTGCGCAGGGGGGACAAGATCCGTCCCGTCATAAACCTGAAAGATCTGAACAGCTGGTTAGACTACAATCACTTCAAGATGGAGGGCATTCACCTCCTTCGAGATCTATTGCGTTCAGGAGATTGGTTAGCGTGTCTAGACCTCAAGGACGTGTACCTGACGATTCCGATAGCACCGGCCGTTCGAAAATATCTGAGATTCCATTGGGGGAAAGAGATCTGACGCTTTACATGTCTTCCATTCGGACTAGCGTCAGCCCCATGGGCCTTCACGAAAGTGATGAAGCCGGTAGTCGCTGCTATCAGAGAGAGAGGAATACGGATGATCATCTACTTGGATGATATCCTAGTAATGGGATGCAACAAGGAGACGATCACGAAAGACGTACGGTGGATTTTCAATTTCCTATCCTTTCTAGGGTTCTTAGTGAATTTTGAGAAATCACAATTAGCGCCAGTCCAGAGACTGGAATTTTTAGGCTTCACCATAGACACAGTGAAAGCAATCTTGCAGCTCCCGAGCCGCAAAGTGAGGGCGATAAAGAAGGAGCTCAGAGCTGTTATAGCGAAGCAATCTATTTCTCTCCGAAATCTGGCCAGAGTAGTGGGGCTGCTCGCAGCATCCATTCAAGCCATTTTCCCGGGTCCATTGCATTACCGCGCTACAGAGATTGAAGATAAAACACCTCCGCGGAGGCTTGAAATACCATCAGGTAGTGGATCTAGATCAGGAAGCCATAGCAGAACTACAATGGTGGCTGGAGAACATGGAAGCCTGGAACGGGAGAGCGATTTTCGGAGACGTGCCAGAGTTGACCATAGAGTCCGATGCGAGCAGGGCCGGCTGGGGAGCCAGGTGTGCACAAGTTCAGACAGGGGGGAAGTGGTCGGAGGAAGAGTTGAATCTCCATATAAATTGCCTCAAGCTCCTAGCAGGCTCATTCGCAGTTCAGGCCTTTACGAAAGACAGAGTGAGATGTTGCGTACTGCTCAAGATGGACAACATCTCAGCAGTCCGTTACATCAACAAACTAGGAGGCAAGAGATCCAAGATGCTAGCAGAATTAGCTAATGATTTTTGGCATTATTGCCTGCAGAACAACATTGCAGTAACAGCAGAATATCTTCCAGGGAGCCAGAACAGTATAGCAGACTGGAATTCTCGGTATCTTGTAGACTCCAGCGATTGGAAGCTACACCCCCTGATTTTCAGACGCCTGAAAGAGATATGGGGACCCCTAGAGATAGACCTATTTGCCTCCAGGCTAAATTCGCAAACCCCACAGTATTACAGCTGGAGAATAGACCCGGGTGCAGCGGGTACAGACGCCTTCCTGCAGTCATGGAACGGAGCAGTGCATTATGCCTTTCCCCCGTTAGTGATGATCACGAGAGCGCTAGCGAAAGTCCGCAGAGACCAAGCAGAGCTGGTGATGGTGTTGCCTTACTGGAGGACTCAAGCCTGGTTTCCAGTAGCGATGGAACTTTGTATGGATTTTCAGAGGATAGTTCCGAGCATGCAGCGCCTTCTGCTCGATCCAACCGGTCGGACCCACCCGCTGATAGAGGCGGGGTCTCTACAGCTCATGGCATGCCGGGTTTCAGGGAAAGATGGAACTTGCCAGGAATTTCGGAACTCGCTGCAGACTGTATCCGAGATTCCTGGGCGCGTTCCACCGTTAGGAGCTATAACACAGCTTGGAACGGCTGGGTACGATGGTGTTCACAGTACGGTCTGGATCCCATTTCAGCCCCTTTAGCACACATTCTAAATTTCTTAGCTTCAAAGTTTCTGGATAACTGCGCCTATAGAACTATAGGGGTGTATAGATCAGCAATTTCAGCGGGCCATGACAAGGTGGAGAATAGGCCAGCAGGAGAACATCCGGCAGTTCTCCTCAAAGGCATGAAATTGCGGAGACCGCCAGAGCCCAAATATGCGGTTGTTTGGGACGTCAGAGACGTGTTTCAGTTATTTCAGAGGTGGCCTGAGAATGGCGCATTATCACGGTCGCAGTTGTCAGGCAAACTAGCCATGCTTCTGTGCCTCGTAGCCTGCCGGAGGGTATCGAATGTTAAGGCATTGGAGATTGATAGGAAGATATTTTATCCAGAAGGAGTAGCTTTTAATATCGTTAAAAGGACAAAGACCGACTCAAGAGTGATTTCCTATCCGTATTTTACAGAAAATAAAAAACTATGTGTAGCGCAATACATTAAGGATTACGAAGCAGCATCCGCACAGATTAGACCGTGCGGCGTAACACAATTGCTTACAACGCGTAGGAAGCCCCATCATGCGGTAGCCTCAGTAACCATTGCCAGGTGGGTAAGAGAAGTGATGCACTGGGCAGGAATAGATTTATCCTTATTTGGTGCGCATTCAGCGAGAGGGGCGATGGCTTCTAGGGCATTTGCATCAGGAGTGCCATTACAAGATATTATGAAATCAGCCGATTGGTCCTGCGAGTCTACCTTTAAGACGTTCTATTTTAAACCAGTATCTGATATTTCGAATAGAGTGTTAGCAAGCTTTGAACAAGCATAATGCGAGCCTCCTAACTTGTCATAGAATAAAGATTGCCCACGCTAATAGCTCAGGAAAGTCTTCATTCTATTAAAGACAAGGAGGCGAGCATTATATCCCACCCAGTTTGACGAAAGGAACGTTTAAAATGAATAATGGAGAAAAAAAATGACAGCCGAATGTTTCAAAATGAGAATATGTGTAACATTTGAATGCATTCCCACCCTCATGTGAATATTCTCTACTCTCGTAGGAGACAACCAGAAGACTTCGTGAGCTCGTGCATCAATGAGCTGTTTTCATTTGAGCAAGTTGTCCCCGTTGGACCGTTTGAAGACACCAGCTTCGGACCGAGACAGTTCCGGTGATACGAGTTGGACAGTTGAAGTGTTATGGAGTTTGTCTCAGATTGCAAAGAAAGAGGAATTGACCTGAGGGGGGAGAGTGTTTATACCATGACCTATGACCGGATTGGTGGGAAGGAGGAGGTCAAGACTACAAAGGACCTCGGGATCATGGGAGTGGTGGTCCTAAGAGACTTGGTGAAATTTTGTTCTATTAAGAAACTTGAAACTTTTACATTTGTTTTCCTAAAGATATGTAAGAAAAACTAAATCGAAAAAGTTAAAGTTGAACTTTTAAAATGCTGAGTTGCCAATATTAAAGAAAGTAAAAGCATAATGCTCGCCTCCTTGTCTTTAATAGAATGAAGACTTTCCTGAGCTCTTAGCGTGGGCAATCTTTATTCTACATGTCACTGCTACATGTCAGGCCCTTTTAGCCAAGCTACACCACAGATCCTGTATTAAAGCTGCAATGCAAGCCTTGATTTAAAACGTCTTGCAGTGCAAGCCTGATCTGACATCTTCACTCTAGACTACACCCCTTCTTAAAGCTGTGCCATTGGCCCTGCCATTCAGGTGCACAATTGTTCTTGTGTTAGAAATGCACCTTTGGCTTGCAAAAAAGTTGCACCACCTTTCATTGCTAATACTGCATGGAAGGATTGTATTAAAGCAGCACTGCAGATCCTGCATTAAACCCGAAGCAGAGATGCTGAGATAAAACCTGGGCATCAGCCCGTTTTAAAAATACACAACAGGGCCTGTATTAAAGATAAACCTCTCGTGAAATGTACGCCGCAAACAGAGATGCGCTTTACAAGATCTCATTATATTACATAAAGACACACGGAAGTCCCTTCTTAAAAATATGCACAACTGGCTTGTATATGTTTCACACCAGGTATCCATGTTAAAGTTGCACTGCAGGGCATTCATGTTGTCCCAATATTAAAGCTGCACGGTAGGTCCCGAAATAAAGCTGCACCACTCGACCACTCGTCCAGCATGTATTCAATTTCCACCACGAGTCCTATAGTAATGCTGATTCTATGACAAGACAGGAGGCTCATATTATGCATTCTAATCTTTACTCTGAAACCACAGCAGCAAAGAAAAAAACTTTACAAACAAAAAAGTTTAAAACAGAACTAAACAGAGTTCAATGTCAATGCAAGGGGGAACTCCCCAATCCATCATGGAGGACAGGTCATGCCCTGCAGGAGGCCAATGAACAGGGACCCTTCCTTATATAAGTCCATTACTCTAAACTCAACTCCTCGTTCTTTGCTGCTGAAATCCACAGCTAAGTCTACTCCTCCTAGTTGTTGCTTTAGTGTGAAATTATGGAGTTTAGAGTGTTTTTCTTTGAATAATATTGAAAGAGCTTTGGTGATTTATAACACTGTTCTGGAGAAATGGGCATTTCATGTGTATTTGCATTACTTTACTGAAAGTCGCGTTCGCGCTCGAACGCTTTCCTCCAGACCAGAGTGTTACATTGTAGCGGTGCTCCGTATGGAGCATTCCGCTCGTTAATGGTTTCTTGTTTCCTTTCTATAACGGCGTTCGCGCCTTGTTTACTTTAATTTAGTCGCGTCGCCCGCCTCATTTAACAACTGGGCGGCGACGCGCGAAATGTTTTTCCCTCAAGAGAGGGTTTGTTGATTAGTTAAGCGGCGGTCTCCCCGGAGCCAGCACGCTCGTTCCCTCAGTTTGTTTTGTGACGCGCGCGGTCTGTTCAAGAAGCTCAGCTTCTTCCGGCGCGCGTCACGGCGGTTAAGATTGGCCTTGCAGTTCAATCAGTTCACACGCGTCGCATGTGTGTTGTTTGCATTTTATACGCTGCTCGCATATGAAGTCAGGAGGTCACAGGCTTTGCCTGCTTTTGGGACCCGGCTGGGAGGCGGCTCGCTAGGGCCTTATTGTAGTTGGTGAAGCTCTTTAGTGAGCACTTCTACAGCGTGCAGCTGTCCTCTTTATTTTTAAGTCGAATGCCATGTTTTCTTTGTTTGGGGTTTATTTCTGTTTAATATGTTTATTAGGTTTACTTTTTATATTATGTGCATATGAGTTCAGGAAGGCTTCTGTTGCAGCACAAGCGACATAGCTCAATAAGAGGGTTGCAGGTTTACCATGCAGAAGGCCCTGGGTTCGATACCCCCATTGGCGGTATACACATATGTATGTGTGTATATGTTTATATTTATGTATATGTATTTACTTGTGGATATATAAATATATATATATATATATATTTATGAATTGATTTTTATTTTGTGTTTGAATTGATATTTCAGCTTATATTAACACTAGTTAACCTACTGAAGAGCCTCATGCATTGCCAATCTGCTGTTATTTATTTATTTACTTATTTATTTATTAAACACTGCACAGGGCATAGGGGATTTGCCTTCACTGTAGCTGCCATAGCCTGTTCAGTTTCAGGTTCTGCTTGAGTTCTAATTCGAGGTTAGCCCTCGTGTACTGCTGGTTGCCTCATCCTGCTGGGATGCGCAGTTTGAGGTTCACATGCTCAGTGTACCCCTCCCTTAAACCTGGCAGAGTTTTTTGTTTAAGGGCTGCTGTTGGCAGATGTCAGTATCTTACCTGGATAGGTGCAGCCACCTGCTCGGCAGCTAGGTGCCCTGTGTGGTTTCTGGGAGGTGACCCCTCGTATACGGCTGGGTCCACACCCTGCTTGGGTGAACAGTTTCAGATACACTTACTCAGTGTTTTCCTCCCTTAAAGTCGGCAACTTGGTAATTACCTTAACCGGTGTGTGCCATATCCTGCTCGGTTTCAGGTTCTGCCTGAGTTCTAATGCGAGGTTACCCCTCGTATACGGCTGGGTCCACACCCTGCTTGGGTGAACAGTTTCAGATACACTTACTCAGTGTTTTCCTCCCTTAAAGTCGGCGACTTTGGTAATTACCTTAACCGGTGTTTGCAATAACCTGCTCGGTTCAGGTTCTGCCTGAGTTTTTTATGCGAGGTTACCCCCTCGTGTACTGCTGAGTGTCACGCCCTACTCGGGCGAAGCAATTGGAGGTGCACTTGCTCAGTGTATTCCTCCCTTAAGGTCGCCAGTTTTGTTTAGGTGCTGCATATGGCAGTTGTCATTGTATTTTTTCTGTAAACATGCCGTATCCTGCTCGGTTTCAGGCTTTGCCTGGATTCTATTGCGAGGTACTCCCTCGTGTACTGCTGGTTGCCACGCCCTGCTGGGGCGAGCAGTTGAGGTGCACTTACTCAGTGTACTCTTTGCCAAACAATATGTTTAAGTGTTGACAGGAGCACTTCTGCGTTTCCATAATTGTCAGTAACCCGGATAGCTCAGTAAGTATCACCTTCTATAAGGGCCGGGGGTTCGGACCCTTGTGAGGGCGTAACCCCTCTTCTTTGGATATTTTAAATATTTTAAATATTTTTATATTTTATATTTATTTATTAAGTTCTTTAAAGAAAAGACTGTGAGGAGGTGATTATAACAGACTCATTTGGGGGTTGTACCTTCCCTCTAGCCATCACTATGGTGTTAACCTTCGTCTTAGTAAAAATTCTGATGCCCTTTACCTTAGTTAGATTTGGGACAACTCAGTCCTTTCCTTAGGTTTTTGCTTTCCCCAATAACAATTGCTCCACCCAATTCTCGTGCTGATTAAGCTGCAGAGAGTTTTTCTCTCGACATGAGGGGGGAAAATGATACTTTATGCCCCTTTTGAGGTCTGCAGGGCTTGACGCTCTCTTTAGTGGGGAAGTGTTCCCTTACTATTTGTCCCATTTGGACATTCTTTTACTATTGAACTATTGGTGGAGACAAGCCAGCTCGAGGGTAACTGTTCAGTTTGTTGCAAGACACTTTGGACAACCATGTTCTTCTTGGATGAAATGTTTGGAAACACTTTCAGGTGGGTGAGTTGCCAAATAATAACTTTCTGGCGCCTGCCCCATGGGTTTCCTCCCAAAGCTTGGCCTATTGTTCAGCTGACTGTCTTGCAGCGTGTTACAATTTCTCCTCTGCTCGAGGAGTATAAGCAGGCTTCGATATACTCAGGAGAGTTGTTTAGCCTCTTTTGTTATGTATATATATATTTTCTACAGTGCAGCGAATGGAGTGCTGGCTTCACACCCGTGCTCAGCCTACTGATGCAGGTTCCTATCTTGGAAAGGTATAAATCAGTCTTTTATCCCGCTGCAATCGATAAATAAACACCTCACACCACACACTGGTGGTAGTAGTGATGAGTAATTCTAGTATACCTGAGGGTTCGTAGCACTATACAAGTGCTATTTTGCTATGGGCAATGTGCTTAATATTCCTTCCCTGATTACCTTAGTGGCCAGCTCAGCCTCACAAAACACGCAGAGACTCTGACCTCAGGGTCTGACGGGCAGTGGTCCCAATATGCTTTCACAACCTTTTCATTTACGGGGCATGATAATTACCCCAGAGTGCTTTCCCCCTCATTCCCCTTCCCGCCATCCTTGGGGAGGGTTGCATCAGAATATTACACCTCTTGGAGTATACCCGATGGTTTCTGTTTTTCCTTTACAGGAATTCTGACTCGTGACCAGTGCAGACTCGCACTGAGCATTTCCCTCCCGTCAGTTTACTTCCTTTGCGCTAATGCCTGATATTTCCATAAGTTAATTAGAGCCCATTTCATGGTCAGGGGCTTGGTTGGAAGTGCAAGAGTGTATTTATTTATTTTAAGGGTGTAAAGCGAGGCTTTAGCGTGATCCTCGGGGTAGCCTTCTTTTGGGTTGCAAGGTTTTCCTTAGATAAGTGGGGAAGGGTTCTCCTCCTTTGGGAAGGCTCAATTTCCCTTGGTGGGATAGAGGGGTTTGGGAGCGCTACTAATCTCCCATCCATGTCTGTCAGTGCGTTTCCCAGAGGGCTGGGATATATATATTTAGTTAATGACTTGAGTCGCCTAGTCTCCTGCATGGCAGGTAGACCTATTAGGTTTTCACAGGAGATTGTTTGTTGCAATAAGGTGCCAGCTCTGGGTGCTGGGAGCTTCAAGGTTCTTCAAATTGCATAAGGTAGAGGATAGTTCTCTTCTGGGGAGAGACTTCATTTTAACTGCTTAAGGATCAGTTCTTTACAGTTTAGAGTACTTGTTGAGACTTTGGAATTTAGAGGGTCCTCCTTCGGTTAGTTTATGATCCTCTAGGGGAGTCATCAACCATGGAGGAGGGTACAAGATCAAGCATCGGGCACATCTGCAAAGGGGTTCAGATTTCACTATAATGGTAGTGGTTGGATATAAGATACATTTTTCTCTTTGCCAAGTTTGGACTCTTATAGGTCAGGTTTGTAAATATCTGCCTTTGTCATGGTAGCAAAGTCCTTCTTCAATAGCTTGGGAGGTCTGATGGTCTCCGTTTTGGGTAATTTGGCATGTTAGCGGTCAGGTGGGGCCTGCTCTTCCATTCTGCTTCTGCCTCCAGAAGACATACCTTCTTTATTATATTCATATGTCTGAAGACAATTGTGTGTTAAGTCTATTGCTTTTCAGCTCCGCTCAGGATAGGTCGTCCTATTACAGATTAATAAATGACCTTTTTACTCCCATTTTACCTTTTATGAAGGTTTGTCTTCCCACTTGTTCCCCAGTGTAGTTATGTAACATGCCCTGTCTTTTATGCGATATCTTCCTTTAACGCATGAGATGGCCCATCCTACTAGTGTAGGAAACTTGGTTCAGTGTTTCCCCTCTTTTTAACCAGTTGGGTTTGGTGACCTGTAAGGAAAGCTGGAATTGGCACATCTTCCAGTTGTTGGTCTGCAGGGGATTTGGCTATGCCTTATATGACAGTTATTAAAGCAGCCTAGTCTTGGGCAATTCTCTGGTGGCCAGTTGGTTGATCTAATGAAAGTATTTAAAGAATTTTCTTCTCCTATTATTTTATTATATTGTCTCTATGGTATTCATGATGTTGTGATAGTAAGATGCAAGGGCCTTGAACTTGCATAATATGAGCCTCCTGTCTTGTCATAGAATGGATAATCCCCCACACTAACGTGAGATGGGGGTTTAGATTCTATTAAAGACAAGGAGGCGATTACTATCCCACCCACCCACCCTGGGTATGATATGATATGACAGTTATGACACGCATGTACACAGATGTTTTAAGAGAGAACAGTCTTTGGTTTGTTGGTCTTCCCATCCACCCACCCTTCTTGCTTGTTTTACAGCTACGAGTTGAGATTTTGAGCAGGAGGGTGGCTCACAGTTTCAAGTTATGGAGTGCGTGGTACGAGAGCTTCGCTGGATTTGCCTTCATCGTTCATCATCTGATCTGTGCAGTGGACGTCTGGTTCAAGACAGCTACAGAAAGAGGAGTTGGGTTTAGAGTAATGGACTTATATAAGGAAGGGTCCCTGCTCATTGGCCTCCTGCAGTGCATGACCTGTCCTCCATGATGGATTGGGGAGTTCCCCCTTGCATTGACATTGAACTCTGTTTAGTTCTGTTTTAAACTTTTTTGTTTGTAAAGTTTTTTTCTTTGCTGCTGTGGTTTCAGAGTAAAGATTAGAATGCATAATAATCGCCTCCTTGTCTTTAATAGAATCTAAACCCCCATCTCACGTTAGTGTGGGGGATTAGCCATTCTGTTGTACTATAACTGTGGCATAGTCTATGCAATAATAAAGCTGCACGGCAGCTCTTGTTATAAAAGCACCAACGAATGGCCTGCATTATTTGGCCACACAAACTTTCACTATTAAAATCACATCCCAGACGATGTACTAAATGGAGCCATGCGAACCTTTCGTTTGAAACTACACCAAAGCCACTTTTATTTCTTTTTGTTTTTTTATTTCTTTATTGTGATTTGATTTCCAAAACCGTACACAGTTGTTAAAATGTTGAAATATAAAAGAGAGATATGAAACATTAAAACATTAATTCATCACCATGTTTCTACATAAGAAGGCATGTTCGTTCCTTCCTAGGTTAACATGGGTCATGACAGAGCACTTAAGAAAACACTAAAACATTGTGTATATGGTGCTTCTATCATACTACAATACTTTGATAAAGCGAGCAAGTGCAATAATGATGGAGCTGTGTCTTCCCACAACAGGTTAATATTAATCATGGCATTACAGTTCTATAGTTCTGCCAGCCACCATAAGGCAGCACCACTTATGATTGAATACAGGCGAACAGGAAGCTAGAGCCTGCATACCTGCCTGTTCATAGACCCCGCCTCAAGGAGCAACCTAAAAACAACCACCCGTGGACAAGAATTAGACCTAACCCCTCCCAAACATGATCCAAAGAAGATGCACCCGCCACAGAGAATGAACGTTCCACAAAACGACAAACTTGACTCACCCACATTACTAAGGGGCTGGCCATAAAGGCCTCCACCAGCTCCTCGGCCGCCTCGTCCCCCATGGTCCACCGCCGCGAGGTGTGCGCCAATTACCATGCCAGGACTGTGAATGTCATCTCCGGTTCTACGGGTACCTCGGGGGGCTCGTGAAGCGGCCGAAGTCCTTACGTCATCTTCACTCGAAGACTCGAGGCCCTGTCAGGAACGTCCGTCAACAAGGCCTAAACGGCCTGGGGTGCGATGGACGCTCTCCCCTAAGAACTTGACGGTCCGGGACCCTTGCTCCACATTAACCTTAGCGGGCAGGACCTTGGTTGACCCTTGCTCTTCAAGGGCCTCGCCCGTCAGCTCCGTCGTTCTGTTCTGTACAAGAGTATGAACCTCCTGCCTGGTTCCGGGTGCAGCGGGTTGAACGTGCACCCCACTTCCTGCCCCCTCCTGGAAGCCGCTACCGTGGTCCGCGAGGCTGATTCACTTCCACCTTGTGAGCACGCCCTGTGTGACTTGTGTCACTCGCTCGTGCGCTCTTTCTTCCTCATTAGAAAAAGGAGAAGTTGGCCAAATCTGCAATCTTTATGTGTACCACGCACAGAAGTGCATCGAGAGCCCTAAACTCTTGCAGGATGTCAAACCACAGCCAAAAGCTTCGGCGGAAAGAAGAATAGGAATGAACACTTCAGCCCACAGGCTTCAACCAGGGGAGTAACCAGCATGGGGGGGGGCGCTGGGGGGATATAAGTGAGCCACGAAAACATTCCTGCTACCCCCCCCCCCCCAAATGGAAATGCACCTTGAAAATGAATGCTAAACTGACACAATCGTTCCTACCCCAGCATATGATGACTTGACTAGGTACCCTCTTCCTGCAACATTCGGACGGGACATGGAGCTGTGTGCTCCTGCTTTGCATCTGGCTCTGCCCCTTATTGGGCCTGCAGTGCAGTCAACGGCCTGTCTGGAGTTGGACACCGAGCTGTTCCTGCTATGCCCCCCATTGTGCATGGAGATTGCAGAGCAGGAGCATACAGCCACACTGCTGGCCACTTCCTGCTCGAGACCTGTTGTACAGGCAGCCAGGACGAGCGGGAGCACACTGAAACACTGCTATCCCAGACAGGATGCCTAGACTAAGAAAGAGTGTAAGAAAGAGCTCGACTGACTGTCCCCAAATGCCAGTCTAGCCAAGTAATAACACATACCATACATGTAAACCTCCTAATTTGGAAACGGATTGCACCAGCAGAAGAGTCCCCACAGAAAAGGACACTGCAAGGAGCATCATCAGTCTTTGATACTTTGAGGCACCACGGAGGTGACTTTAGAATAAGTTCCCATGAGTAAGCAAAGTGGCAAATAACTTTGTGGTGCAAAATACCTAAACTGCATTATTATATATGGATCAACTCTATAGCCATTAGAAGTTTTGTAATAATAGCATGATATATTAACATAAGCTAAGAAGTGAATTACTTACGGAGCTGCAGATAAGACACAGTACGATTAAATGATTTGCCCAGGATCACACACTTTGGTTAAAAGGTGAAACGCGGATGTGGACAATTTAAGCAACTGAACACATCTTCACAGGTTGAGTTGACATAGATATTTATTAAGATTTTGCTTTGCGTTTCATGTCCTTAAATAATACTTTATTTATAGCAATGCCTTGGATGAAACCACATTACATAATAAATTAATTTGACACTATATACATTGTCATAGAAATATGTTGCGCTTTAGTTTTGCTCTCCCCAACCTGCATGCAAAGTATCCTGCAGATTAATGTGAGCCTACCAAATTCCCCTTGGGTTAAAAGCCATAGTAATTATTTCTTAAAGTATGCAGCATTATGCACCCTTCTCACTTCTGATCACCCCCATTCACATTTCTTAAGGGACAAAAGTCCCTGCTAATAGTCCCCCCTCCCTCCCATCAGTGCCTAATGGATCCCATTGTAATGCTCTGTTAACACAGAGCAACATGTCAGTTCCCTGGGAGAGCGCTCTGCTGCCCTCAGCTCGAACTGTCACACGAATGGGAAAGGTGTCCTGCTGCCAGGACAATGAGGGTGCTGAGCAAGAACACTTTGCTCCTGCTCGGCACTCTAATTGTCCCGGTCTGGCTCTTAAGGGGAAAGTGCGCTCTAAAATGTTACTGTCTCGAGTGTTCAGGCATGTTTATTGAAGGATACTTTAATCGTCATTAAAAAATGTTCCTATGCATCTTACCTTAGTTTTCCTTACTTTTACAAATGCGAAAACAAAGTGTGGGGCGCGACCATCTTGTGCTAATCTTATCCGTTGAAGCATTGCATTAACTTCGAGGGCGCTTGCGGCAAGAATATAGATTGTACGCCCGTGAAGCTGACATCACTATTCCATACAATATGCTCCACCTATTTCCATGACGTTCGTGGCCAGCGTGACCAAACGCGCACAGTCATCACCCACGCCATGACGTCAATTAACGCAGAACCAGGAAGATAAACACAAACCTCCTCTCACAGCATGTCCCAAATTGTGTAGGAAAACAATATTAGTAAAGAAAACATCATTGGTCTGCAATGTAGCATGTGCTTATATTTATCAAACAACTGTCCCAAAACTGTTTTCGCCATAAAAATAATAGCTTGCGAAGATCGCATGCTTTGTTTTTTTTCTCGTATAAATTCATCTGGTTACGCTGACTGCGATCAAGACTGATTAATCCCAGTAATCCAATTGGAAGCAGTCTGTATGGCAGCGCTATCGCATCAGCATCTTGCTACATGGGAAACCATGACAGGTTGCTCCTTGTCGCTGGTACCGCCATAGCGCATATTGGTCCTTGTCTATGGTCCCACGTTACGGTTACGCATAACGCACCGTGTATGCTTATCTGCCATTGTTGATTGAAGAAGCCGTCCAACAGCAGCTGAAAACTATGGCATGCGCAGAACGGCACAATATATCTGTGTAGATAACAGAATTAAAAATATATTTTATTAGCCATTCTTTAATTGAATCTAACCATTTACCGTGTAATTCTGCACCAGATTAAACCTAATCACACACAAACCACCCATAATTAACACACTAATGACAACATGGCGGACTATTTGAGACCACGACATGCATGGAAGGTTAGCGCTGTGATTTAGGTATAGCTCCCAATGTGATGTAGAACCAAATGGATATGGAGAACCACAGATCGATGGCATTATAACAGAACTGCAAAGATTATTGATTGTAAAGCGAAGCAAGTTCCCTAGGAAAATGTCCAGCCCCTGTTGATTTAACCCCACACCCACTTTTTGCCGCACAATAATGCAACGTTGACAGCACACCCTGTAATTCTATGGGGAAAAGCGGTTTGGATATCAATAGCCCAATCAATACTGCACAAAACATCATTACCTCAATGTACTCCTCTTTAAAATATACACAAATAAAAAATATTACTACTACTCGACTTTTAAAGAAACGCTGAGTTACGCACTCGTTTTGTTATATCGCGTGGTATAAATGTAATTCAACATAACACTGTATTGTATACATTATATTCTTTCAATCGCACATTCTCGCGTTGCTGAATTATTAAATATGCTGTGGGCTACATTGACCCACTCAGCAGAATCCCCATCCATGATCAAGCTGCAGCAGTTAACAGCAAATTGGCTGCGCTGACTCCTTGGAGCACCACCTCATCAAAACTGCATTTTGCAGCTGCAAAATGATGGCTGCACCATCTTGCCAAACACCTATCTGGCGAATTGGAACAGGGAGCACACAGAGGAAGGTGCCAGTGTGTGTTCTTGTGTGCACCTAAAAAGTTCCCATTGAAAAGGGAATATTTTACATGAAAAAGGATGCTTCCCTGACGCTATGTTCATCTGTTCATCATCACACTACTTTTATCAGTGAGACCCTGCCATGCCCATCCATATTCACTTTGTGCTCCAGCAGAAGAGAGCAGTATCCCTGAATGACAGACTGTTGTTCAGAACTGGGAAATCAAAAGAAATATTACTTTCAGCCGGGTGGGAAAACGCTTGACTTTTGGGCTACAAAATGTCAAAAATGAATGCTTCAAAGAGGCCCTGGCTCTCTGGGCCTATGTCAATTTCAGTGCATCTGTGTTTCAAACACATTGCTCTATAAAAGAAACTGACTATGGCAGCAGAACAATGTGGGACATTCAGATGGAACCTTTTGAAAGGAACATGCCAGCAGGCTTCATTACGTGTTTAAATGTACTTTTGCAAATAAGAAAAATACCTATTTTAAAAGTGTATGTTGGATAAGGCCCTGTTCTAGCAATGTAAAGGGTGTGTGCTGTGAAACACACATGGGATGTTTTATTCAACAGGCTTGCTTCTGATGCAAAACAAAATTAAATTAAATCAAGAAATAATGGCATTGGCTACACTGGGGAAATCTGCCCAAACATGTTTTCTGCTAGGGAGTTGCTAACAAACAGGAGAGGCCTTCCCCCCAAAAGAAGCCACACTAGATTCTAGGACACCTACCTTGTTAACTGCCACCTTTGAAAACTTTGAATGGACCAAGACGAAGAATTGACACACGCTCGTCAGACATTTCTCTGGGCTTTAGCTTGAGACAATACATCTGGGACACCAATGTGTGAAGTGGGGGTGGGACCATAAACATTCAATCCAACTGGAAAACCCCCATGGCCACCCTGGGCTGAAACTGACAGTTGGTGGTAGCTGAAAAAAGAATGGTCCCAGTGAAGGACAAAGGCTTACCATCTGTCACAAAATACTATTGGAGGAATAAACTTTTAAGACTGTTAATTCTGTAACCGGACAGCGCAGAAATGTAAAGGTTGTACAGTTTAAATGTGATTTTCGTGGCTTCTAAACAAGATATTGCGGCCGTCCATAGCATGTATGGGACACAAATGTCAGGAGAATGTAAATCATGGGACAAGTAAATATGGTGTAACGTTAAAAATTAATAGAAATATGCCCTATGGTAATATGCACACACACCTAAAAGTGTAGGATTTTGGGTGAAGCGGTTCTCACTAAAATCGAGAAAAACTATTAGAAGGGCAAAACAATGGCGTACAAACGTGATAATTGGACTGCCATGCTCTGCGTAAAATATGTAATCTGCCTATGTAATTTGTTAAGAAGACACAAATGTAAAAATTTGCCATTTATGTCAAAACTGGATTTGAGCTAAAGTAACTGTGGGATGATCCTATACATTGTAAAGTCACATCATAAAGCTGATGTCTCTAAAAGTCCAACCAGCTGACAGGAAGGCGGTAATGATCATCCCTGTCAGATCCAGTTGTGAGAGGCGTGCCTAGCTTAAGCCTGCCCCACCATATAATTCTATGATGTCACCATGCCTTATAAATATGGGAGCCTGACAGAACTCTGGACACACTCTCTCCTGAATTTCCAGCGCCTGCGTATCATGACATTCCAGATCCACCTTTGCAAGAATTCAGACTCTACTGCAAGGCCAAAGCATAGGTGGCCCTATCCAGCAAGGCCTTGATCCAGAAATCCCACTAAAAGCCCCATAACAAAATCCCACTAACTTCAGGGAGAAAGGGGAAAGGTGGCTGAGCCCGGTTTGGGATTCTCCAGTGGCGCCTGCTTGCCCTGCTTACCCACTCCATCCTGCTGAGGCGTCGCTGCGCCGTGATCAGACCTTTTCCCAGCTTTCTTTTGCCAGGAGAGCCCGCTATCTGGTGACCCGAGCCTTCGAGTTCAGAACCCAGTTGGCTGTTCCTAATCCCAAATCCAAGAGCGTATTGTATTTCCCCTCCCATAGCAATCCATAGCCTATGCCATCTTGATACTTTGTCTTTGTTCCACTCTCTAAGCAACCCTATCCATGCCTTGCCTATTTGTCCTACTACCAGAATTCTCTGTGCATCTTGTCTGTGATTCCTAGTGTTAGCGCCATTCTTTCATTCACCCCATCTTGTAACTCCTTAGCAATATTTTGAATAATTGAATTAATTTCCACATAAAGAGACACGCGGCGTGGAGCAGGTTAATGCAGCCGACTTAACCTGTTTCATCGGCAGCGCTATCTTCTTGATAAACTAGTATAAGTAAACTTTGTCTTTTTCTTTCCAAGCTGATTTTATTTTCTCTTTCACGGCTTCATTTTACCAAAACCGAACCTCCTTTATCTTGCAAATCTCATCCAGTTCCTCAGCTATAGCCTTCCTTTCATTTCTATATTGTCCCTGTGATGTGCATCTATCCCCTAGCCCAAAAACCGCATTCCAATTCAGAGTATTTCACCCGTGTTTCTGAAAAAACGTTTTGACATTTAGAACGACAAACAAAAAAAATGCAACGTTTCCATGTGTGATTGACTGCATCGTGTTCTTACTTTCAATTTGCTTTTGAACTGTATGCCTTTGTTGATACCTTGCCTTGTGCTTGCCAGTGTTTATACTTTCCTAGTATTGTGAGAAATCATATTTGCCTCATAGATTTAACCGCACATTAATTATTTATTTGTCAATTTTCGAGTGTCATTTTACGCCATTGCAAATGGCTTTAAAATCCTCTTATTTTGTGAGGGTAGGTCAGATTTTGATTCTGTTTTCTGCCACATATCCCTGACTACCTGCTGCTTCTTTCTGTCCACTCAGAATTAGATTAATTGTGGGTTGAGGGAACATTGCAGGGGGAAATCGTAACTCTGGTGCTATCTATCCTAATTGAAAAAGTGTTCCTGTTCATTTATGCTTTGGATCTGTTCTGGTAGAAGGTTAACCAAGTGTATTTCAGTGATTTCCATTGTAATTATGACCCCATTGGTGATTGCTGCCCAATATTAAAATGTGTGTGATTTCTTTGAATTTTAAAATAAATAAATATTGCATTTCCACCAACCAGCCTGGTTCATGGTCCATTGTGACCCGGGGTATTTATAAAAGGGGGTGAGAGACGGGTTGTGTGCCATCGCAAATAGAATTAGCAGAAAATAAAGAGAAAGCATTCCAATTGCGCGCTGCATCCAAGGCTAAGACCAAGGGTCCCGGTCCGGTGTGTGTCGCCCGATTTAAATCTTTAACAAAATTGGGGGCTCGTCTGGGATTTGGGTTTGTGTTGCCAACCGTGGCAGTTTAACACAGCACACTAACCTGCAAGGTAGTGATACTTTGTGTGGTTGGAACACTGGGTTACACTGTAGAAGTACCTCCCCAAAACAAATATCCTAAGGACCAGGCCTGTGCATAAAATTAAAACTAAATCAACCCCAAAATAGACAAAAAGCAACAGAATATAGATTACCCTTGCATAAATAAATTAATAAAGAAAAAACACTTTCCAAAATGGCCACAGTAGAGATAAATATAGCTAGGGAGCACCTTGTGCACAAATTATTTGTCAGGGGGGAGTGGCCAGAGCAAGATGAAAAAGTCTGGCTAGAAGAAATGATGCAACAGGTCACCGCCATGAACATGGATAAGTGGCAGGACGGTGGCCTATTATATCAAGCTTTGAGCGAGTTATACATGACTCCGAAAATTAAAGAGGAGCAGATTAAAATTGTCAGAATCACGGCCTGCATGTATCTCCATATGGGAGTGATGCGGGAAAAGCATGACGAAAATACAACTCATGCGAAAAATCAATCTGAACTCTTAACAAAAATCCAGACTGAGCTAAAATTAGCGGAACAAAAATTGCAAAAGAGGCAAAATCTGGGAATTACATAAAAAAATTAAAAGAGTACGGAATTAATAAATAGAGACCTTCACCTCCAGACAAACTTTGATCAAGAATGCCAAAAACTAAATGCCATCAAGCAACAAAGGGATGACCTGGCTGAACAGGGGGCACCCTAAATCAGGGGAAAGATGCCCTATGTTAGGAAGTAAGCAATCTAAAAACAGATTTACAGGAAAGTGAGTTGGGCCTCCAGAAACTAAATTAAGTCAAAACAGAATATGGAAAGTTATTGGAGCACACCAGACGGGTAGAAAGTGCTCTGGAAGAGAACACCCAAATTAAAAATGCACAAACTCAGGAGGTGAGTCTCCTGCAACAGAAATTGGCTCAGTTTTCCCAAACTATACAGGCAGCACAAAGAGATAATGAGGCCCTCTGTGAGGAGAAAGATGGACTCCACAAGCAAGTGGTAGCTCAAGAGCGGGTCATAGAGGCCAGTAAAGCCCTGATAGCCGAGCACAAGGCTCAGATCTCTGCCTTTTATCAAGAGGTAGGGGCTGAGAAGGAAAAACTAGCAAGGTTCGAGAAAGAGTATACTAGATTCAACCCAAATTGTAGGGACCCGGAACAGGTAGAGAGGGACAGGGCAACCCCTGATCATAGTATGATTACCTCTGTACTAAGGGACTCAAACCCATGTAATACTGTGTGCACTGCTGACTTCATGGCTACCAGTTCACATGAGCCAGAAACCATGAGGCCATCAGAATTATATAGGCCTAGCATGATGGAGCTGACAGGTAAGTGCCCCCCAGAAATTGATACAAGGGCATCCCTGGATAGATACAAAAATATAATGGCTGATGTCTCTGACCTGGAAACCTCCTATGAGGAGAAAGTCAGGGAATTCGATTTGCAGAATCACTACCTCCAAAGGGACCAGTTGGTTCGATTTGCACAAGAACAACAGCAAGAGAGGCCCAAAAAGATCATTCTGAATAACTCCACCCAATCAGGGAAGTGGGAGGGATACTCTGCCAACCCTGGAAGCAGGGAGGAGTCAGAAGACTACTCCTCTGTGCACCACAGGGGAGAAGAAATGAGGCCCCATCATTCTGCGAGCCCCTCTCAAGCTCACAGAATCAGAGAGTGCCTAGATGATCATGAGGCGACCTCAAATAGCAGCGCCTGTGAGTCTGAGGGCTCAGGTGAGGCGGCAAAAGAAGGCAGATAAACCAAAAAGAGTTCTGGTGAAAGACCCCATTAGACAGATCAAGTCCATCAGGAATGTCATGACACTGTACAATAAAAATGCAACATATTCTGTCTGGGAGCATTTGGAACTCTATGAACAAATAATGGACAAATTTCACCTAAAAGATAGCCAGAACTGTATAGATTATGCCAAATGGACATTCTTTCCAGAGTACTTCAGTTTCTTTGCTGGCGTGGAAGACCAAAAACATTCAAGATGGTCCACCTACATTGCGGCCATCTTGAAGCACTTCTCCACACATAGAAACCCCCAAGAGGCTCGCAAAGTGGCCTACAATCTACAGTGTGGAGAAGATCAGGCACCACAAGAGTTTGTGAAGGAATTAAAATGTGCCTTTGCCCAAATCACCAGGAGGATACGCAGGGATAGCAGGGAGTTTATTACTACCTACTTTCATGTGCTCCCAAAATACATTATGACCCAGCTGATGAGGGATTTCCATGATAAAATATCTCTGGACTGGGTAATCGAGCAGGCTACCCGGATATATGAAGTCCAAAAACCTGCAGAAAATAAAAACCAGGTCAAAAACTCCAAGCCAACCAACACCCCTGCAGCTGCTAAGGTGGCAGAGGTGAAGGTTGCCCCCATTTTGGATCTAGAAGTGGGGGAGTCTAAAAATGCACCAATCCCAAACCAGCAAAACCAGAGGACGAGAAGGCCTTCTAGCCAATGACAAACAGGTGTCGGTCAGGGAGGCAATCCCACCAATCGGACCCCTAACTCTCCTGATTATATCAGTCCCAGATACAAGGGCAACCAACCGATCTTGGGGTATCTATGGACTCCCCCAGCCCAAGGGGGGGTTCAATCAGGTAAGTACTGCCCTGGGAAAACTTCCCTCCAAACTTCCCCCAGGAGGGCAGTAATCCCCCAAATACTGGATTAAGCTTCTTTCCGCAGTATCCACAAAACCCCAGCCTGCAGGACAACCCTCCTTTCTTTACCCGCTTTCAGGCGCCCAGACAACCCAATCGGGAGAGGGGAGGCCAAGGGTGGAGGGTTACCAAAATCCACAATTCCTAGGGTACTCCGGGAGAAGGGATAGTTACCCTTCCCGAGAACCACCTAGATATGAACAGAGACCCCCGTACCAGCCTGAACGGGTGTCCCAACTGGAGCGCCAGGTCCAGAACCTCACACAGGATCTGGGTTGCATATTGAGGGCTCAACAGAACCCTGAGATGAACATGGCGGCTCAGAACCCCTCAAACCAAGGATCTGGCACCCCAGAACAATGACGGGGAGAGAACCCTGATAACTCACCAGTTTCAGGGGAGGAGGCGCGGGGGAAGGAGGGTGTAAAGCCCTATAGGAAGCTTCCTTCTTCACCTGTGAAAAGCCCCTGGAGACCCAGGAACCGGAACAAAAATCTCTTGCCCCTGAAAATCTGCAACCCAGGGAACAGAGGGTGGGTAGGAGAAATAAAGACAGTAAAAAGGCACATTTTGTGGAGGAAGTTAGTGTCCTCCAGTTTGAAGGGGAAGAATGTCACGGCTGTCAATTTCACAATGAGTGTAAATGGTAAATTTGGCACACAGAGGTACTAAGCCATCCGCTCACCTTGGCGATTGTAGACTCCAACCGGAAGACTCAAAGCAGATAGGAAGATTACCCTGAACAAATCCTGACACCTCCGCCCGAGGTAAAGTAACCCGGGTGAGGAAGCAGGATTCCCAGGGAAACCCTCTAATGGGAAGAAAACCCTGGACGACTTCCAAGCACGGTGGTCCAGTTGACGGCAGTGGATAGGACAGCTCCGGCAGGAACCCTCAATGGTAACCTCAGAAATCTGATCTGTCGATTTGAACAAGGGAAGAAGCAGAGGAAAGTTTAGAGGAGAGCGCCAGGTAAGAAAAGAAATAAAGAGGTAATGGAAAGCTTCTCACCATCCGAAGATGGATTAGGAGTGATATCCGGAGCTTAATGGAGTAGGTGAGCTTCGGGAGAATCTAGATCGGGATAAATGGGAATAAGATACTGCGGTAGAGGTACGAGAGCCCCTAAAGAGCGGGAGACTTACTCAGCTGGAAGGGAGGCAGAGACGGGAATCAAAGGAGAGTAATCCGTGGAACCGAAGGCGAGCGGGATGAACGGGGATGGAGAAACCGGGGAGAACACTCTACAGAGGATCGAAAAAGACAGATAAATCAGAATTGTTAGTTTGAAGAGAAAACAAGTGAGTTAGGAGAGAGAGATTCAGTAGCGAACTCACGGAGCGCCAAAGGCAGAAGCGACGCAAATTGCCGGTCGCTTGGTTTCCGTATAAAGGGTCACATGATCTCCATGCCACACGTGATCGTCTGTTCGCACGGTATGGGAGCGTGCAACAACTAGACCGCTGCTAGTCAGATGAGGAGAAAGGGAAACCACCCGCCTAGCGGGATGAGTAATCAAGGCACCACACAGACGGGTTCGAGCCCATATAGACCACTTGCGATGAGGTGTAACAGTATGCCCCCTCCTCTGGGAGGGCGCCCCAGGTTTACCCGGATGAAGTAGGAAGAACCGTCGTACCAGACGAGAAGCGTGAACCCCAGAGGCAGGTTCCCAAGTTCTCTCAGCAGGAGAATAACCCTTCCAATCAATAAGAAATTGTAAGCGACCTCGATGGATTCGTGAGTCACAAATAGCCGCAACCTCATATTCAGGACCATCATCAGTGAGAACTGGAGGAGGTAAAGATTCCCCATCACGATGAAAACGATCCTGTACTACAGGCTTGATCTGGGACAGGTGAAAGACTGGATGAATCCGAGACCAGGAAACCGGTAAGGCCAGACGAACAGCAGCAGTGCCTATCTTGGAGAGGATTTGAAAAGGACCAAAGTATTTGGGAGACAATTTAGATGGAACAAAACGACGGGGAAGAAACCTGGACGACAACCAAACAGAATCCCCAACGGTTAAGTTCTGAATGTCTCGTCGATGACGATCAGCATACTTCTTGGCTCGATCCTGAGCTTTTTGTAACGACTGTCTGGCAATCTTCTGCCCTTCATGGATATCAGCAACCAGAGAATCTATACCTGGGCAGCCAGATCCAGAGGGAGACACCGATGGAGCAAATGAAGGATGATACCCATAGGTACAATAGAAGGGAGTGGTTTGTAGAGCAGAATGTAGAGAATTGTTGTATGCGAATTCTGCAAACGGAAGCATTTCCACCCAGTTGTCTTGAGCTGCAGAGATGAAACACCGTAAGTATCCCTCGAGAGTCTGATTCAATCGTTCTGTTTGACCATTTGTCTGGGGGTGAAATCCAGACGAAAGGGCCCGTTTTACCCCTAAAATGTGACAGATCTGTTGCCAATAAAGAGAGGTATACTGAGGACCTCGATCAGATACAATTGTCTCCGGTAGGCCATGGCGAGAAAAGATTTCAGAGAGGAATATCTTGGCCATGGATGGGGCACTGGGTAGTTTTCGCAAAGGAGTAAAATGCGCCAATTTCGTGAAGTAGTCGATGGTGACCATGATGGTAGTCATTTTCGCCGATGGTGGCAGATCAGAAATGAAATCAGTAGAAATTATCTGCCACGGTCGTTCCGGAATAGGCATTCTTGCTAACAGCCCTAATGGGGAGGAACGAGGAGTCTTAGCATGAGCACAAACCCTGCAGGCAGCAACATAGTCCTGGACATCAGATCTCATACTTGGCCACCAGAAATGTCGCTGGATGAGCTCCAAAGTGGGAAGGACTCCTCTATGTCCGGCTGCACGTGAATCATGACAGAATTTTAAAACCTCCAGTTGTAGTGAAGGAATAGGAATCAAAACCTGAGTACCATGAAAGTAATAATCTGCTTCCTTGGATAGTTGGTGAAGAGAAGCCAAGTCTTCACAGAGTGATTTATTACATCTGGAGGCTGATTGTATCTCTTGAAGGAAATCAGTCAGAACTGCGATAAAACTAGCGTTGGGAAACATCTTTTCCGGACGAAAGGAAGAAGCTGGGGAATCCTTGCGGGATAGAGCGTCAGCCCTGAGATTATGTCTGCCAGGCCAGTAAACAAACTCTATTCGATAGGGCAAAAAAAAATATGCCCAACGTGCTTGCCTGCTGTTAGTGGTGTAAGCGTTTTGGAGAACCTTGAGGTTTTGGTGGTCAGTACGCACCAAGACTGGAAAGGGGGAACCCAATAACAAATGTCTCCATTCTTCAAAGGCGCGTTTGATGGCCAACAGTTCTTTCTCGAGTACAGAATAGTTTGTTTCAGCAGAACTAAAGGTTTTTGATAGGTATGCTACTGGTCTCTCTTCGCCATGAGCAGAGGACTGTAGAAGCACAGCCCCTAATGCATTTTGGGAAGCATCTGTTTCCACTATGAATTGTTTAGATTGATCCGGATTGATCAAAACTGTCTCTGATGTAAACAGTTTCTTCAGAATATCAAATGCTTTCTGGGCTGCTTCATCCCAAACAAATGAGACACCCTTCTTGAGAAGACGGGTCAAAGGAAGGATGATTTCAGAGAAGGATGGGATGAATTTCCGATAAAAATTGGTGAATCCCAGAAACCTCTGAATTTCTTTTACTCCTGTTGGACTGGGCCACTCTATCACTGCAGAGATCTTTCTTGGGTCCATGGCGATTCCCTGGGACGATAGAACAAAGCCCAAGTAAGTGACCTGTCCTTGGTGGAACTCACACTTAGATGCCTTGCAGTAGAGATGATTGGATTGAAGGCGTTCGAGTACAGTATTGACATGATTGATGTGTTCGTCCTTGTTGTTGGAGAAAACGAGAATGTCATCGAGATAAATGATCACATACCGGAATAGAATGTCAGCGAATAAGTGGTCCATAAATCTCTGGAATACTGCTGGAGCATTTACTAACCCGAATGGCATTACGTGGTATTCATAATGTCCGAAAGGAGTGCGGAAAGCAGTCTTCCACTCGTCTCCGGGTGCGATACGGATGAGATGATATGCTCCACGAAGATCTAATTTGGTATACCATGAGGCCCCTCTAACAGCTTCTATAATATCAGTGATGAGTGGCATCGGATACTTGTCTGCGGTTGTTATCTTGTTGAGACCCCGATAATCTATACAGGGACGGAGCTCTTCTGAATCTTTTTTGGGAATGAAGAAGAGAGATGCCCCTGCTGGAGACACTGACTCAGAAATGAGGCCATTCCTCAAATGGGTTTGCAGATAGTCCTTCAATACGGCTTTTTCTCTTTGAGAAAGTACATACATTCAGCCAAAAGGTATAGGTTGATCGGGAAGCAGATCAATATGACAGTCATCTCTTCGATGAGGAGGTAAGGTAGGAAAATCCGGATTATCAAAAACGGATCGGTAGAGTAGATGACAGTCAGGAATCTCAAGATGATTGATGGAGGATACAGTGGGTTTGAGGGTCTGATCCGAAGGTATTCGGATTCCTACTGATTCGAGGGAAAGGCAGTGATGAACACAATAATCCGATCCTAAAAACAAAGTACCAGCAGTCCAGTTTATGAATGGATTATGTAGTCGTAGCCAAGGAAGTCCAAGGATGATTGGGTAATGGGCCGTTCTTATGACATCAAAAACCAATCTTTCCATATGACCCGAGATAGAACAAATAAGTGGAATGGTTTGTTCTTTAACAGGTCCAGAACTCAAAGGTGTACCATCAACCCCCTGTATCGGAGTTATCAACGTCTTTGGTACCTGAGAGATATTGTGTATCTTAGCCCACTCTACATCGATATAATTACCGGCTGCTCCACAGTCAATAAGCGCCGGAATACCTGGGATAGTCCTTTCAGGCAACTGGATAGAAAGAGAGACGACCACCATGGACTGTTTAGTGAGTGAATCGTCAAGAGACATATTGGTCACATACGGGGAAGAATGTTGTTTGGCACTTACCGGTCTTCCCCTCACGGTAAGGCTTTGGAGTTTTCCGACTTAGGGAAAGAAGGACGGCGAGGGGGAACCAGATGACAATCCTTCAACACATGAGTCGAAGATCCACAATACATACATAGCTTAAAAGACTTTCTCCTCTCCCTTTCGGCAGCCGTAATAGGTCCACGGATGGTCCCAATTTGCATGGGTTCTTCCGATGAAGACAAACTTTTTTGAAGCGAATGGGACTGATCCAACTGAAATCGTGTTGTTCCTTTCCCTTTCTTCCTTTCATATGCCCTTTCATGCATGCGATAGTCAATTTGCATGGCTAGGGTGATCATGTCGGCTAGATTAGCAGGACGAGGAACTTTAGAGACTTCATCTTTAAGTTTGTCTGTAAGACCTCTCCGAAATAATGTAAGTAGACCTTCATCTGGCCATCCTAGTTCAGAGGAGAGTTGTTTGAACTGTGTGATGTACCAGAGTAATTCTTTGTTTCCTTGTTTGAGATCTAAAAGGCGTTCTTGTGTGGCAACTGTTATCTCCTTTCTTCCGAACATGGTTTTGAGGCTATTAGTAAAGGCAGCGTAAGAATCGAGAATTGCATTGTTGGACGTAACTAGAGGGGTTGCCCAAGCCAAGGCTGGTCCCGAAAGACGTGACATCAAATATCCAACCTTATCTTTGTCGGTCGGAAAAAAGCGAGACTTAAATGTAAACAAGACGGTACAACTGTCAAGGAATTCCTTTAATTTGTAGGGATCCCCGTCGTACATAAGGGAATGCACAGAGGACGGAGGGGTATCGGAAAACACTCTGTCTACACGATTACGTAGTTGAGCATTGTCTGGTTTCAGGGATTGGACTTCTAACGACATGGCCTGCATGGCTGCCATTAACTGCTGCATTTGTTGTTCCATTTGGAATAACAATCGCCAAGAGCGATACCGATAGTATCTTTTTTATGGCGTCGCTTACTGTCACGGCTGTCAATTTCACAATGAGTGTAAATGGTAAATTTGGCACACAGAGGTACTAAGCCATCCGCTCACCTTGGCGATTGTAGACTCCAACCGGAAGACTCAAAGCAGATAGGAAGATTACCCTGAACAAATCCTGACACCTCCGCCCGAGGTAAAGTAACCCGGGTGAGGAAGCAGGATTCCCAGGGAAACCCTCTAATGGGAAGAAAACCCTGGACGACTTCCAAGCACGGTGGTCCAGTTGACGGCAGTGGATAGGACAGCTCCGGCAGGAACCCTCAATGGTAACCTCAGAAATCTGATCACCCGATTTGAACAAGGGAAGAAGCAGAGGAAAGTTTAGAGGAGAGCGCCAGGTAAGAAAAGAAATAAAGAGGTAATGGAAAGCTTCTCACCATCCGAAGATGGATTAGGAGTGATATCCGGAGCTTAATGGAGTAGGTGAGCTTCGGGAGAATCTAGATCGGGATAAATGGGAATAAGATACTGCGGTAGAGGTACGAGAGCCCCTAAAGAGCGGGAGACTTACTCAGCTGGAAGGGAGGCAGAGACGGGAATCAAAGGAGAGTAATCCGTGGAACCGAAGGCGAGCGGGATGAACGGGGATGGAGAAACCGGGGAGAACACTCTACAGAGGATCGAAAAAGACAGATAAATCAGAATTGTTAGTTTGAAGAGAAAACAAGTGAGTTAGGAGAGAGAGATTCAGTAGCGAACTCACGGAGCGCCAAAGGCAGAAGCGACGCAAATTGCTGGTCGCTTGGTTTCCGTATAAAGGGTCACATGATCTCCATGCCACACGTGATCGTCTGTTCGCACGGTATGGGAGCGTGCAACAACTAGACCGCTGCTAGTCGGATGAGGAGAAAGGGAAACCACCCGCCTAGCGGGATGAGTAATCAAGGCACCACACAGACGGGTTCGAGCCCATATAGACCACTTGCGATGAGGTGTAACAAAGAATCCTTAGAGGATTCAGGGAAAAAAATCTTCTCCTTCAGGGATGGGGGAATTCCTCCCAAAGACAAATGGGTCCCAAGAGATCTAAATGAAGACTGTATGGGTGTGGGGACTGATTCGGAGTCACCCCTCCCTGAACCCAAGAATGGGCATCCTGAGAAAAAAATTGCAATGGAAGGATCCTCCCCACAAATTGGTTGTGGTGACTGCCACCCGGTAAGCGGGGGCAGCACAGAGCTAAGGGAAACAGGGGATTCCAAAATCTCCACTATTCCAGGATGCCAAATTTTCATTACAGTTTCCCAGACTCTGGCACAGAAAATAGTGCAAAATGCCACTGTGTCAGAGTCCAAAATAAAGAAATTGACCACCCAGCTTGGCCGAAATGCTCATTACCTTTGCCCTCTTGAGGAGAAGGAGGGGAGATTTTATGCCCCCGTTCAAGTGCAAGGTCAATGTGCAATTTCAGCACTGGTGGACACTGGGTCCCAAGCCACTCTTCTGTCAAAAAGGGCCTTTGAGCAGCTAAATTCAGGAATGGGGGAGAGATATCAGATCCCTCTCACCCCTCTTCTCGGACAACTCCAGAACTTCGACGGGAATGAAATTCCTGTCGAGGGGACTGCGGATTTGGAAATAAAAATTGGGAGACACAAAGTGAAACACCCGGTCATAGTCGTGACTCCAGAGGGCACACCCTGTCTACTAGGGAATGACATCCTGCGCAGGTTGTCCCCCCTAATAGACTGTGTGAACAAGGTCCTCTGGATTAAGACTAGCAGGCCAATAAAAGAGTGTCAACCATGTTAGTTTAAATGGCACATGCCACATGGTTGAACAAAAATCTGATCATATTGAATTTCATTTCCAGAATAATCAAATACCTGACGTGACAGTAATTGCCGTAGGACAACAAACTGGTGATGGGAATTCCTCTCCATTCCTGGAAATCAACCCTCCTTCCAGTTTTAATTGGCATTCCACACTGGAAGGAAATACTTTGACATTTTATACTGATTCACAATCTGAAAATCCCAATTATATAGTCAAAAGTGATGAGAAACCAGCTCAAAGTTTAGCTAACATTTAGAAAATTGGAGAGCAGTTCTTCCTCCCTATTCAGTTAAATGAGGGAAAGAGTCTGTTCTCGCCCGAGTGTGCGTGAACAACGGAAAGAGCTTCATCAGCGAAGCCATGTTCAGAAAACTCCCAAAAGATCCAGCCATTCCATATTTAAATTGATCGATAAGTGGGAAATGGGCCTGGAAACTCCCAATTCCAAACATCTCCTGCTTGAGGTGTATGCTCAAAATTGCTATAGGTAACAAAAGCATAGAATGTAATTGTTGGGTTTTGCGAGATGTCCCTGCTGCATTCTATTTAGGCAGTGACATTCTCAATCGGTTTGCCATTAATTTGGACCTGATAAATTACAAAGCCTGGTCCCAACTAGGGGGCAATCCCGCGGGTTTTGATCATTCTGAAAAAGCATTTCGGTCAGCCCAATTGCTGCCATATGCGGTTGAAGTTCAAATTTGAGAGGAGGTCACCATCCCAGGACGGACCCGACAATTCCCACTTGAATTAAAAATTAAAAGAGGACAGAAACTGCAAAATCCTGATGCATATGTACACCTCAATGCCCATCTACAACAGCAGGGTTTGGGGTTAAACCCAACACTATTAGTAAATGTAGAACACAACACCATTCTAATATTGATGGATAACAGCGACCCTAGGACTATCACTCTGGGTGCAGGCAACATTATTGGAATGGCAGTTGATGACCAACATTTTTCCATGGATCTAGGAAATTAACTGATAGGACCAATCCCCAATGACTGTTTTGACAATGACAGTGACAATGACTTACCACCAGACAGGATCTTCAACCGGCAACGGGGGAATTTCCTGGTGTACTCTTCCTGCCCTTACGGGAAGGAACAGGTGACTTTTGACATCAGACAGGATGAGGTGATATTCCAGGTCCACAATGACTGCCTCTCCTACCTGAAACCCTCTGTCCAAGTCAACACTCTAACCAGAGACCTCTCCACCCAGCTGGAGGAGGCCGCTGAGATAACAAAACCTGAAGTCTTTCCAGGCTTCAGGCAAATGGTTGAAGAGCGGGTCAACCTGGCTGATGCATGCGAGACTCTGGAACAAAATCAAAAGTTGAAACAGGTGTTCTTAGATTTTCAAGATCTCTTTGCTGTGGACTTGTACGACTGTGGTCGCACATAAATCCATACAACAACAATTCCCACAGACCCTGACATTACTCCAGTGTTGGTGAAGCAATATCCCTTGCCTCTCGCACCCATGGAGTCTCTGACAGAAATCATCAAAAACATTTAGTCCCGTGGGATAATTTGTCCAGTCCACAGCACCTTTAATAATCCGGGGCTTGGGATTTTAAAACCAAATGGCCAATGGAGACTCTACGCAGACCTTAAGGAGCTAAATAAACAGGTCCACATGTCCCGGTGGCCTCTCCCCTACATTGACCAAGGACTGGCCCAGATCCAGGAGTCAAAGGTATACACTGCCATTGACCTGACCAATGGGTACTGGACCGTGCCCGTCAGTAGGGAGGACCAATACAAGCTGGCCTTTACCTTCGGGGGGCAGCAGTATACGTGGACCCGGGCTCCCTTCGGATACATTAACTCCGGCAATGAATTCAACATCTTCCTACATAAGGCCATGCCTGACTTGGGTGAAAGGGGTAACCTGGCCTATGTGGATGATGTCCTGATAAAAAGCTCAACTGTGGAGGAACACATAGCGGAAATCCTTTATGTTCTGACCTAATTGAGGGATGCCGGAGCAAAACTGTCCTTCCAAAAGGCACAGTGGTGCAGGACCATGTCAACTTCTTGGGAGATGAAATAACTCCTGAGGGTCTCTGTCCCCAGGAGAAGAAAGTGGAAGCACTCCTAAAACTGAAAGACCCCACAACTCTGCGTGAGCTAAGAAGCCTCCTTGGACTGACTAATTACAGTAGGAGGTACATAGGGGATTACTCAGAGATCACAAAACTCCCGATCCATCTGCAATGTAAAGGGGTTTGTGCTGGGAAACACATGTGGGATGTTTTATTCAACAGGCTTGCTTCTGATGCAAAACAAAATAAAATCAAATCAAAATCAAGAAATAATGGCATTGGCTACACTGGAGAAATCTGCCCAATCAGGTTTTCTGCTGGGGGGTTGCTAACAAACAGGAGAGGCCTTCCCCCTCAAAAGAAGCCAAACTAGATTCTAGGATGCCTACCTGTTAACTGCCACCTTTGAAAACTTTGAATGGACCAAGAAAAATAAATTTCACACGCTTGTCAGACATTTGTCTGGGCTTCAGCTTGAGACAATAGATCTGGGACACCAATGTGTGAAGTGGGGGAAGTGACCATAAACATTCAGTCAATCTGGGATACCCCCATGGCCACCCTGGACTTAAACTGACAGTTGGTGGTAGCTGAAGAAATAAATTGTCCAAGTGAAGGACAAAGGCTGACCATCTGTCTCAAAATACTATTGGAGGAATAAACTTTGAAGACTGTTAATTCTGTAACCGGACAGCGCAGAAATGTAAAAGTTGTACAGTTTAAATGTGATTTTCGTGGCTTCTAAACAAGATATCGTGGCCGTCCATAGCATGTATGGGACACAAATGCCAGGAGAATGTAAATCATGGGGAAAGTACATATGGTGGAACGTTAAAAATGTATAGACATATGCCCTATGATAATATGCACACACACCTAAAAGTGTCGGATTTTGGGTGAAGCGGTTCTCACTAAAATTGAGAAAAACTATTAGAAGGGTGAAACAATGGCGTACAAACGTGAGAATTGGACTGCCATGCTCTGCATAAAATATGTAATCTGCCTATGTAATTTGTTAAGATGAAACAACTGTAAACATTTGCCATTATGTCAAAACTGGATTTTAGCTAAAGTAACTGTGAGATGATCCTATGCATTGTAAAGCCACATCATAAAGCTGATGTCATGTCTCTAAAAGTCCAAGCAGCCGACAGGAAGGCGGTAACGATCACCCCTGTCCAATCCAATTGTTAGAGGCGTGCCTAGCTTAAGCCTGCCCCACCATGTAATTTTATGATGGGGCATGCCTTATAAATATGGGAGCCTGACAGAACTCTGGACACACTCTCTCCTGAATTTACAGCGCCTGCGTATCCTAAAATTCCAGATCCACCTTTTCAAGATTCCAGACTCTACTGCAAGGCCAAAGCATAGCTGATCCTATCCAGCAAGGCCTTGATCCAGAAATCCCACTAAAAGCCCCAAAACAAAATCCCACTAACTTCAGGGAGAAAGGGGAAAGGTGGCTGATCCCGCTTTGGGATTCTCCAGTGCTGCCTGCTTGCCCTGCTTACCTGCTCCATCCTGCTGAGGCATTTCTGTGCAATGACCAGACCTTTGCCCCGCTGTCTTTTGCCAGGAGAACCTGCTATCTGGTGACCCGAGCCCTGGAGTCCAGAACCCGGTTGGCTGTTCCTAATCCCAAATCCAAGAGCGGATTGTGAGTATTTCCCCTCCCATAGCAATCCATAGCCTACCCCATCTTGATACTTTGTTCCACTCTCTAAGCAACCGTATCCATGCCTTGGTCATTTGTCCTACTGTCAGAATTATCTGTGCATCTTGTCCTTGATTACTAGTGTTAGCGCCATTCTTTCATTCCCCCCATTTTGTAACTCCTTAGCAATATTTTGAATAATTTAATTAATTTCCACATAAAGAGACACGCGGCATGGAGTGGGTTGATCCGGATGACTTAACCTGTTTCATGGGCAGAGCTATCTTCTTGATAAACTCGTATAAGTAAACTTTGGCTTTTTCTTTCCGATCCGATTCTTTTTTCTCTTTCAAAGCTTCATTTTACCAAAACCAAACCTCCTTTTATCTTGCAAATCTCATCCAGTTCCTCAGCTATAGCCCTTCTTTCACTTCTATATTGTCCCTGTGATGTGCATCTATCCCCCAGCCCAGAAACCGCATGCCAATTCAGAGTATTTCACCCATTTTTCTGAAAAACCGTTTTGAAATAAAATGCAATTTTTCCATGTGTGATTGACTGCATCGTGTGATTGACTGCATCGTGTTCTTACTTTCAATTTGCTTTTGAACTGTATGCCTTTCTTGATACCTTGCCTTGTGACTGCCAGTGTTTATACCTTCCTACTATTGTGAAAAATCATATTTGCCTCATATTTGCCTCATAGATTTAACCACACATTAATTGTTTATTTGTCAATTTCCGAGTGTCATTTTATTCCATTGCTTTGGATCTGTTCTGGTAGAAGGTTAACCAAATGTATTTCAGTGATTTTAATTGTAATTATCACCCCATTGGTGATTGCTGCCCAATATTAAAATTTGTGTGATTTCTTTGAATTTTAAAATAAATAAATATTGCATTCCCACCAACCGGCCTTGTTCATGGTCCATTGTGACCCAGGGTATTTGTAAAAGGGGGCGTGAGATGGGTTGTGTGCCATCTCAAATTGAATTCGTAGAAAATAAAGAGAAAGCATTCCAATTGCCCGCTACATCCTAGGCTAAGACCAAGGGTCCCGGTCTGGTGTGTTTCGCCCGATTGAAATCCTTAACAATGCATACAGCACACAACACGTGTATAATCTTAAAAATATTATACATAGTTCAACGTACATCATGTTAGGCAGTTCCATTCTCTCTGCGTTCAATTCAAGAACAGCTCTGAACCACAGATCCCAAAAAATGAAACTATATTTTCCAATGGCTTACTTTCAATATAGTGAATGTTATCATTTTAGCGTGTGTTACACACATTCTTGTCTTGTTGGGCAGCCTTTGCTGACTTTCATTCAAGGTCAAATAACAAGGGCCAATTGTTTTCAGTGATGGGATCCACAAGCGGGTAGGTTTCGATTTTGAGAAAGAATGCCACAATAATGAAACATACCAGACAAGACGCGTCAGTGTGACTTGATTAATTGCTTCCATTCCCACAAGCATCAGCCCACTACCTGACCTTCACTACATCGATAGATGAGCCCTGCCGTGCCACGTGGATTTCGAAATACACCTGTTAAATAAACTAATTGTAGGCTGGCATCCACCGATGGATAAAGATCATGCATACTGTGTTACCGATCACTAGTGCTGTTTTTGACCCTATATGTGATGTCATTACTGATGCTGTGTACTCTCAAAAGGAAACAACATTCATCTATCGCACCTCCAGCAGCCCGCAATACTTTTTGCAAGAAAGGTGACAGTGCGTGCTTACATGGTACAACTATGCCAATCGGCCGTGCAAGTGCATAGGGAAAGCAATGCGGAGCATTAGACTATTTGTTCTATAACGTTACAGTGCGATCCTGAGCAGTGGGTAGTCTTGCGTTGCAGTAGTGCGTGGAGCGCACAATCACGCGGGTGAAGCAAAAAGAGGTTATTTTGGGGAAAACCGTAGAAAGTCAGGAAGGTCCCTGAGGCGATGAAGAATTGGTTCCCACTATTCCGGTAGGATGTGCCCTTGGCGGCAGATCATTTTTCCAAAGGTGAAAATTGCTGGGTAGTGCTGGCTAACCCAGCCAACATAGAATACCTTTATGGGACAACCGGTGTGTCAAAGGTATTGGTTGTGCTCGTCATAAACCTTCAAGTAATTAAAGGTCTTGAACCATGTGGGCAAATTATAGCCATGGGTTTAGTTTAATTTCCGCAAGGACATGAATGTTTTAACCCCTTACAATCACCCCTTCATCAGACTTTATGTCGACTCTCGATGCACCTCCACCTCGTACATATATAAAACATATATAAAACAGATACCTCTTTGAAACGCCCTATTGCGCCTGCTACGGGGAAGCTGTAAGGACACTTTTTTTAATCTCGTTACTCGAGCACTTTGCTCCTACACCTGCAACTCCCTCCGAGTCAGTCGCTTCTACAAGCAAAGAATCTGCGTTTGATCTTTCTTCGTTTGGGGCCTACCACTGGAACAACTCCCATGCCTCTATCATTTCATTTCAGTAACGCCATGGATAGTAGACCTTATACGTTGTACCATGACGCTCCACGAGAAATCATATAGTGTAATGAACCGGAATATACATTTTTCAGATCAAGTGATAATCATATACTAGGCACAGTATAAACCTACAACTTTGAATCTGGATAGCAGTCATTCGAGAGGGTTTAGATCTTGAGGTGTAATATTCAATTACACTTGCTTTTGGTTTCCTGCACTACGGGAAGCAATTACTGCAACTTAGTATAGGTGAACACAGTTACACTCAAGGTAAGTAAATCCGATACTTTAAGCAAATTCAATGAAGGTGTAACCTCGGACTCTTTTGGTGTCTGTCAAAAACATAGTGCCACAACCAATTCAAGTGCGTGCAAGATCACCTCAGATATAAATATCATAATGTTTCAAGGGTAACTAAACTAAACCTGTATACACTTTGCATGAAGGCAGGCACATGATTTCTTGTGAAGCGATGACAGTTGTCATTCATCGCCATAATATTCCCTTGACAATACCCATTCATATTTCTCTTGCACCGAGCAAGCATCAAGCCCTTTGTTGCCTCGATACTTTGATTTCTGCTGTGCCCTGTTGCTTCCAGAACCTGCTCCTGTCCCAGAGCCCTGTGATCCCTGCCTTGCAGTCTTGCTACTCTGCCCTCACACCCTTGCCCTATGTCCCCTGCCTATAGCCCCTTGCTCTCTAACAGTAATTATCTCGTTCTCTACCTGCAGTTACTTGTTATTTGCGGCCATTTCCCGTGTTATCAGTCTTTAATCCTGGCTATGTTATATGTTATCCCACTTCAGAGCTACAGTTTTCCTGTTATCAGTCTTCAGTCCTGCCTTTGTTATCTCACTTCAGAACTACAGTTCACTTGTTTTCTATCTCCCATCCTACTGTTATTCCAGTCCAGAGTTACTGTTCCCTGTTACCAGTCTGCAGTTTCCATTCTCCTTACCCCTGCACTTAGATGCTAGTTTTCTTGGGTTCATACTTTCTTCCAGGTTCTCTGTCCTGAACCTTGCTCACTTTGACTTCATTTATTCAATGGATATTTATGTTACAGTTCTTGTCTTGACTTCTGCCTTGTGTATTACCTTTGTTCAGAGTTTGGCTGCTGTATTTACAGCAGGCAATCTTTGCATCATTTCATTTGTGGCATTTCAGTATTGTACCTTGTGCCATTGTAAGAAAAAGTAATACACCACTGAAACAAAATGTTCTTCAGGTAATGGGTTTGACACAGGTCAGGAGATTTATCATTACTATGTACACTTATCTACCGTCGGCCATCAACTTCAGTGCCATGCTATGCGTTTGTGGATGTGGTTCGGGTCTAGCAGAGTGTTTGTCAGACACCAAGCATCAGTATACCTTTGACAAATGTTAAATATCTATTTGCATAAAAGTCTTTATATTACCAAAATGGGCAGTACAGTGCCGATCTGCTAGGGGAATTCTATTCTGCAATTTGGTACCAGTAGCAACAATGGACATGTTTTTTCACGATAGAGGACCTGTAATGAAAATCAATGGAAGGTTAAAGATATAAATCAATGATTAGTACAGCCAATCAAATGAGCGTAATTAATACTGTTTAATACTTTCTTTTTCATTGAAATTGCAAATGTAACAGCATTCCATTGTTTATGCCCAGTGTACAAATAATTGTGTATCAAATTAAACATTTACAGGCCGATTCATGGAATAATTAGCGCGGCGCAAGTGGCCAAAAACGTGCGAATCGCAGTGGAATAGCGAAAATCGCAGTGCAAGTGCGAAAATCGCACGAAAAGCAGCGCACATCGATTCATGGAAGGCCGTGCGCGAGAAAACCATCGGATGTGCGATAAAAAAGTGTGCGGCGCACGTTGGCGCACAGGCCATCTAACTGCGTGCGCCAGGTCACAGGGAAAATCGCACAGGCCACAGCGAAAATCGCACATAGCGCGGCGCACGCAACAAAAGTAGGCGGAACACGGGGCGTAACACTCGGAATGGGGAACAACTTGCCAAAATGTGGGCGTCACGGGGGAAGTACAGGGTACAAGTGCGCGGAACGCCCACACGCTCGCCTACAACACGTATTCATGGAATAGAATAGGGCAAAAAAGCGCACGCTCAAACCAGCGCACAGGCACAAACACGACTGCCACAAGAAAGCAGGCGGTAGCGTCTCTGCGCCTGTAAGAAATGTGCGCCAAAAGGTGCGCCAACAAATAGCACCTATATACAGCCATGATGAATGGCCCATACTGTAGCCCTCCAGGACAAATGA
The DNA here is from genome assembly GCF_040938575.1 of Ambystoma mexicanum. Taxonomy (NCBI): domain Eukaryota; kingdom Metazoa; phylum Chordata; class Amphibia; order Caudata; family Ambystomatidae; genus Ambystoma; species Ambystoma mexicanum. The sequence continues at coordinate 1,117,775,034 of NC_090923.1, read as the reverse complement.
CGTGCAAAGGGGTACCCACAAACACGGACACCCGCTGAAAAAAAATATGTGTGCGTGTATACCGGGGTGCGCGGGAAGTCTCACACGCGATTTGTCAGGGTACGTGGATTTCAGGGGTGCGCGGGAAGTTCCACACGTGATTTGGCCGGGTACGTGGATTTCAGTGGTGCGCGGGAAGTTCCACACGCGATTTGTCAGGGTACGTGGATTTCAGGGGTGCGCGGGAAGTTCCACACGCGATTTGGCCGTGTACGTGGATTTCAGGGGTGCGCGGGAAGTTCCACACGCGATTTGGCCGGGTACGTGGATTTCAGGGGTGCGCGGGAAGTTCCACACGCGATTTGTCAGGGTACGTGGATTTCAGGGGTGCGCAGGAAGTTCCACACGCGATTTGGCCAGGTACGTGGATTTCAGTGGTGCGTGGGAAGTTCCACACGCGATTTGTCAGGGTACGTGGATTTCAGGGGTGCGCGGGAAGTTCCACACGCGATTTGGCCGTGTACGTGGATTTCAGGGGTGCGCGGGAAGTTCCACACGCGATTTGGCCGGGTACGTGGATTTCAGGGGTGCGCGGGAAGTTCCACACGCGATTTGTCAGGGTACGTGGATTTCAGGGGTGCGCGGGAAGTTCCACACGCGATTTGGCCGTGTACGTGGATTTCAGGGGTGCGCGGGAAGTTCCACACGCGATTTGGCCAGGTACGTGGATTTCAGGGGTGCGCGGGAAGTTCCACACGCGATTTGCAGGGTACGTGGATTTCAGGGGTGCGTGGGAAGTTCCACACGTGATTTGGCCGTGTACGTGGATTTCAGGGGTGCGCGGGAAGTTCCACACGCGATTTGTCAGGGTACGTGGATTTCAGGGGTGCGCGGGAAGTTCCACACGTGATTTGGCCGTGTACGTGGATTTCAGGGGTGCGCGGGAAGTTCCACACGAGATTTGGCCGGGTATGTGGATTTCAGGGGTGCGCTGGAAGTTCCACACGCGATTTGTCAGGGTACGTGGATTTCAGGGGTGCGCGGGAAGTTCCACACGCGATTTCTCAGGGTACGTGGATTTCAGGGGTGCGCGGGAAGTTCCACACGCGATTTGGCCGGGTACGTGGATTTCAGGGGTGCGCGGGAAGTTCCACACGCGATTTGGCCGGGTACGTGGATTTCAGGGGTGCGCGGGAAGTTCCACACGCGATTTGTCAGGGTACGTGGATTTCAGGGGTGCGCGGGAAGTTCCACACGCGATCTGGCCGTGTACGTGGATTTCAGGGGTGCGCGGGAAGTTCCACACGCGATTTGGCCGGGTACGTGGATTTCAGGGGTGCGCGGGAAGTTCCACACGCGATTTGTCAGGGTACGTGGATTTCAGGGGTGCGCGGGAAGTTCCACACGCGATTTGTCAGGGTACGTGGATTTCAGGGGTGCGCGGGAAGTTCCACACGCGATTAGTCAGGGTACGTGGATTTCAGGGGTGCGCGGGAAGTTCCACACGCGATTTGGCCGGGTACGTGGATTTCAGGGGTGCACGGGAAGTTCCACACGCGATTTGGCTGGGCACGTGTATGACAAGGGTACGCGGGAAATTCTACACGCGATTTGGCTGTGTGCTCCCAGGTATTCCCTGTACACCCTCCACGGCCCCTGCAGGCAGCACACACCACAGGGGACTACCCTGCACACCTGCTCATGTCACCCAGCACCCCCACCCCCCAGCCACCAGGGGCAGCCTCCACCAGCCCCCACCCATGTCTCCCACCACCCCCACCCCCCAGCAGTGCAGGGGCAGCCTCCACCAGGCCCCCACCCATGTCCCCTATCACCCCCACCCCCCAGCATCCAGGGGCACCCTCCACCAGGCCCCCACCCATGTCTCCCACCACCCCCACCCCCCAGCATCCAGGGGCAGCCTCCACCAGGCCCCCACTCATGTCTCCCACCACCCCCACCCCCCAGCAGTGCAGGGGCACCCTCCACCAGGCCCCCACTCATGTCTCCCACCACCCCCACCCCCCAGCATCCAGGGGCACCCTCCACCAGGCCCCCACTCATGTCCCCTATCACCCCCACCCCCCAGCCACCAGGGGCAATCTCCACCAGGCCCCCACCCATGTCCCCTATCACCCCCACCCCCCAGCATCCAGGGGCACCCTCCACCAGGCCCCCACTCATGTCTCCCACCACCCCCACCCCCCCGCCACCAGGGGCACCCTCCACCAGGCCCCCACCCATGTCTCCCACCACCCCCACCCCCCAGCAGTGCAGGGGCAGCCTCCACCTGGCCCCCACTCATGTCTCCCACCACCTCCACCCCCCAGGGGCAGCCTCCACCAGGCCCCCACCCATGTCCCCTATCACCCCCACCCCCCAGCATCCAGGGGCACCCTCCACCAGGCCCCCACTCATGTCTCCCACCACCCCCACCCTCCCGCCACCAGGGGCACCCTCCACCAGGCCCCCACTCATGTCTACCACCACCCCCACCCCCCAGCAGTGCAGGGGCACCCTCCACCAGGCCCCCACTCATGTCTCCCACCACCCCCACCCCCCAGCCACCAGGGGCAGCCTCCACCAGGCCCCCACCCATGTCCCCTATCACCCCCACCCACCAGCATCCAGGGGCACCCTCCACCAGGCCCCCACTCATGTCTCCCACCACCCCCACCCTCCCGCCACCAGGGGCACCCTCCACCAGGCCCCCACTCATGTCTACCACCACCCCCACACCCCAGCAGTGCAGGGGCACCCTCCACCAGGCCCCCACTCATGTCTCCCACCACCCCCACCCCCCAGCCACCAGGGGCAGCCTCCACCAGGCCCCCACCCATGTCCCCTATCACCCCCACCCCCCAGCATCCAGGGGCAGCCTCCACCAGGCCCCCACCCATGTCTCCCACCACCCCCACCCCCCAGCAGTGCAGGGGCACCCTCCACCAGGCCCCCACCCATGTCTCCCACCACCCCCACCCCCCAGCAGTGCAGGGGCACCCTCCACCAGGCCCCCACCCATGTCTCCCACCACCCCCACCCCCCAGCAGTGCAGGGGCAGCCTCCACCAGGCCCCCACCCATGTCCCCTATCACCCCCACCCCCCAGCCACCAGGGGCAGCCTCCACCAGGCCCCCACTCATGTCTCCCACCACCCCCACCCCCCAGCAGTGCAGGGGCAGCCTCCACCAGGCCCCCACCCATGTCTCCCACCACCCCCACCCCCCAGCAGTGCAGGGGCAGACTCCACCAGGCCCCCACCCATGTCCCCTATCACCCCTACCCCCCAGCCACCAGGGGCAGCCTCCACCAGGCTCCCACTCATGTCTCCCACCACCCCCACCCCCCAGCAGTGCAGGGGCAGCCTCCACCAGGCCCCCACTCATGTCTCCCACCACCCCCACCCCCCAGCATCCAGGGGCAGCCTCCACCAGGCCCCCACCCATGTCTACCACCCCCCCAACCCCCAGCAGTGCAGGGGCAGCCTCCACCAGGCCCCCACCCATGTCTCCCACCACCCCCACCCCCCAGCAGTGCAGGGGCACCCTCCACCAGGCCCCCACCCATGTCTCCCACCACACCCACCCCCCAGCAGTGCGGGGGCAGCCTCCACCAGGCCCCCACCCATGTCCCCTATCACGCCCACCCCCCAGCCACCAGGGGCAGCCTCCACCAGGCCCCCACTCATGTCTCCCACCACCCCCACCCCCCAGCAGTGCAGGGGCAGCCTCCACCAGGCCCCCACCCATGTCCCCTATCACCCCCACACTCCAGCATCCAGGGGCACCCTCCACCAGGCCCCCACCCATGTCTCCCACCACCCCCACCCCCCAGCATCCAGGGGCAGCCTCCACCAGGCCCCCACTCATGTCTCCCACCACCCCCACCCCCCAGCAGTTCAGGGGCACCCGCCACCAGGCCCCCACCCATGTCCCCTATCACGCCCACCCCCCAGCCACCAGGGGCAGCCTCCACCAGGCCCCCACTCATGTCTCCCACCACCCCCACCCCCCAGCAGTGCAGGGGCAGCCTCCACCAGGCCCCCACCCATGTCCCCTATCACCCCCACCCCCCAGCATCCAGGGGCACCCTCCACCCAGGCCCCCACTCATGTCTCCCACCACCCCCACCCCCCAGCATCCAGGGGCACCCTCCACCAGCCCCCCACTCATGTCCCCTATCACCCCCACCCCCCAGCCACCAGGGGCAGCCTCCACCAGGCCCCCACCCATGTCCCCTATCACCCCCACCCCCCAGCATCCAGGGGCACCCTCCACCAGGCCCCCACTCATGGCTCCCACCACCCCCACCCCCCCGCCACCAGGGGCACCCTCCACCAGGCCCCCACCCATGTCTCCCACCACCCCCACCCCCCAGCAGTGCAGGGGCAGCCTCCACCAGGCCCCCACTCATGTCTCCCACCACCCCCACCCCCCAGCCACCAGGGGCAGCCTCCACCAGGCCCCCACCCATGTCCCCTATCACCCCCACCCCCCAGCATCCAGGGGCACCCTCCACCAGGCCCCCACTCATGTCTCCCACCCCCCCACCCCCCCGCCACCAGGGGCACCCTCCACCAGGCCCCCACTCATGTCTACCACCACCCCCACCCCCCAGCAGTGCAGGGGCACCCTCCACCAGGCCCCCACTCATGTCTCCCACCACCCCCACCCCCCAGCCACCAGGGGCAGCCTCCACCAGGCCCCCACCCATGTCCCCTATCACCCCCACCCCCCAGCATCCAGGGGCACCCTCCAGCAGGCCCCCACTCATGTCTACCACCACCCCTACCCCCCAGCAGTGCAGGGGCAGCCTCCACCAGGCCCCCACCCATGTCTCCCACCACCCCCACCCCCCAGCAGTGCAGGGGCAGCCTCCACCAGGCCCCCACTCATGTCCCCTATCGCCCCCACCACCCAGCCACCAGCGGCACCCTCCACCAGGCCCCCATCCATGTCTCCCACCACCCCCACCCCCCAGCAGTGCAGGGGCACCCTCCACCAGGCCCCCACTCATGTCTACCACCACCCCCACCCCCCAGCCACCAGGGGCAGCCTCCACCAGGCCCCCACTCATGTCCCCTATCACCCCCACCCCCCAGCATCCAGGGGCACCCTCCACCAGGCCCCACTCATGTCTACCACCACCCCCACCCCCCAGCCACCAGGGGCAGCCTCCACCAGGCCCCCACTCATGTCTCCCACCACCCCCAAACCCCAGCAGTGCAGGGGCAGCCTCCACTAGGCCCCACCCATGTCCCCTATCACCACCACCCCCCAGCATCCAGGGGCACCCTCCACCAGGCCCCCACTCATGTCCCCTATCACCCCCACCCCCCAGCATCCAGGGGCACCCTCCACCAGGCCCCCACTCATGTCTACCACCACCCCCACCCCCCAGCAGTGCAGGGGCAGCCTCCACCAGGCCCCCACTCATGTCTACCACCACCCCCACCCCCCAGCAGTGCAGGGGCGCCCTCCACCAGGCCCCCACTCATGTCTCCCACCACCCCCACCCCCCAGCATCCAGGGGCACCCTCCACCAGGCCCCCACTCATGTCCCCTATCACCCCCACCCCCCAGCCACCAGGGGCAGCCTCCACCAGGCCCCCACCCCTGTCCCTTATCACCCCCACCCCCCAGCATCCAGGGGCACCCTCCACCAGGCCCCCACTCATGTCTCCCACCACCCCCACCCCCCCGCCACCAGGGGCACCCTCCACCAGGCCCCCACTCATGTCTACCACCACCCCCACCCCCCAGCAGTGCAGGGGCACCCTCCACCAGGCCCCCACTCATGTCTCCCACCACCCCCACCCCCCAACATCCAGGGGCACCCTCCACCAGGCCCCCACTCATGTCCCCTATCACCCCCACCCCCCAGCCACCAGGGGCAGCCTCCACCAGGCCCCCACCCATGTCCCCTATCACCCCCACCCCCCAGCATCCAGGGACACCCTCCACCAGGCCCCCACTCATGTCTCCCACCACCCCCACCCCCCCGCCACCAGGGGCACCCTCCACCAGGCCCCCACCCATGTCTCCCACCACCCCCACCCCCCAGCAGTGCAGGGGCAGCCTCCACCAGGCCCCCACTCATGTCTCCCACCACCCCCACTCCCCAGCCACCAGGGGCAGCCTCCACCAGGCCCCCACCCATGTCCCCTATCACCCCCACCCCCCAGCATCCAGGGGCACCCTCCACCAGGCCCCCACTCATGTCTCCCACCACCCCCACCCCCCCGCCACCAGGGGCACCCTCCACCAGGCCCCCACTCATGTCTACCACCACTCCCACCCCCCAGCAGTGCAGGGGCACCCTCCACCAGGCCCCACTCATGTCTCCCACCACCCCCACCCCCCAGCCACCAGGGGCAGCCTCCACCAGGCCCCCACCCATGTCCCCTATCACCCCCACCCCCCAGCATCCAGGGGCACCCTCCACCAGGCCCCCACTCATGTCTACCACCACCCCCACCCCCCAGCAGTGCAGGGGCAGCCTCCACCAGGCCCCCACCCATGTCTCCCACCACCCCCACCCCCCAGCAGTGCAGGGGCAGCCTCCACCAGGCCCCCACTCATGTCCCCTATCACCCCCACCCCCCAGCCACCAGGGGCACCCTCCACCAGGCCCCCATCCATGTCTCCCACCACCCCCACCACCCAGCAGTGCAGGGGCACCCTTCACCAGGCCCCCACTCATGTCTACCACCACCCCCACCCCCCAGCCACCAGGGGCAGCCTCCACCAGGCCCCCACTCATGTCCCCTATCACCCCCACCCCCCAGCATCCAGGGGCACCCTCCACCAGGCCCCCACTTATGTCTACCACCACCCCCACCCCCAGCCACCAGGGGCAGCCTCCATCAGGCCCCCACTCATGTCTCCCACCACCCCCACCCCCCAGCAGTGCAGGGGCAGCCTCCACTAGGCCCCCACCCATGTCCCCTATCACCACCACCCCCCAGCATCCAGGGGCACCCTCCACCAGGCCCCCACTCATGTCTACCACCACCCCCACCCCCCAGCAGTGCAGGGGCAGCCTCCACCAGGCCCCCACTCATGTCTACCACCACCCCCACCCCCACCCCCCAGCAGTGCAGGGGCACCCTCCACCAGGCCCCCACTCATGTCTCCCACCACCCCCACCCCCCAGCATCCAGGGGCACCCTCCACCAGGCCCCCACTCATGTCCCCTATCACCCCCACCCCCCAGCCACCAGGGGCAGCCTCCACCAGGCCCCCACCCATGTCCCCTATCACCCCCACCCCCCAGCATCCAGGGGCACCCTCCACCAGGCCCCCACTCATGTCTCCCACCACCCCCACCCCCCCGCCACCCGGGGCACCCTCCACCAGGCCCCCACTCATGTCTACCACCACCCCCACCCCCCAGCAGTGCAGGGGCACCCTCCACCAGGCCCCCACATATGTCTCCCACCACCCCCACCCCCCCAGCCACCAGGGGCAGCCTCCACCAGGCCCCCACCCATGTCCCCTATCACCCCCACCCCCCAGCATCCAGGGGCACCCTCCACCAGGCCCCCATCCATGTCTCCCACCACCCCCACCCCCCAGCAGTGCAGGGGCAGCCTCCACCAGGCCCCCACCCATGTCTCCCACCACCCCCACCCCCCAGCAGTGCAGGGGCACCCTCCACCAGGCCCCCACTCATGTCTCCCACCACCCCCACCCCCCAGCATCCAGGGGCACCCTCCACCAGGCCCCCACTCATGTCCCCTATCACCCCCACCCCCCAGCCACCAGGGGCAGCCTCCACCAGGCCCCCACCCATGTCCCCTATCACCCCCACCCCCCAGCATCCAGGGGCACCCTCCACCAGGCCCCCACTCATGTCTCCCACCACCCCCACCCCCCCGCCACCCGGGGCACCCTCTACCAGGCCCCCACTCATGTCCCCTATCACCCCCACCCCCAGCATCCAGGGGCACCCTCCACCAGGCCCCCACTCATGTCTACCACCACCCCCACCCCCCAGCAGTGCAGGGGCAGCCTCCACCAGGGCCCCACTCATGTCTACCACCACCCCCACCCCCACCCCCCAGCAGTGCAGGGGCACCCTCCACCAGGCCCCCACCATGTCTCCCACCACCCCCACCCCCCAGCATCCAGGGGCACCCTCCACCAGGCCCCCACTCATGTCCCCTATCACCCCCACCCCCCAGCCACCAGGGGCAGCCTCCACCAGGCCCCCACCCATGTCCCCTATCACCCCCACCCCCCAGCATCCAGGGGCACCCTCCACCAGGCCCCCACTCATGTCTCCCACCACCCCCACCCCCCCGCCACCCGGGGCACCCTCCACCAGGCCCCCACTCATGTCTACCACCACCCCCACCCCCCAGCAGTGCAGGGGCACCCTCCACCAGGCCCCCACTCATGTCTCCCACCACCCCCACCCCCCGGCCACCAGGGGCAGCCTCCACCAGGCCCCCACCCATGTCCCCTATCACCCCCACCCCCCAGCATCCAGGGGCCCCCTCCACCAGGCCCCCATCCATGTCTCCCACCACCCCCACCCCCCAGCAGTGCAGGGGCAGCCTCCACCAGGCCCCCACCCATGTCTCCCACCACCCCCACCCCCCAGCAGTGCAGGGGCAGCCTCCACCAGGCCCCCACCCATGTCCCCTATCACCCCCACCCCCCAGTCACCAGGGGCAGCCTCCACCAGGCCCCCACTCATGTCTCCCACCACCCCCACCCCCCAGCCACCAGGGGCACCCTCCACCAGGCCCCCACCCATGTCCCCTATCACCCCCACCCCCCAGCATCCAGGGGCACCCTCCACCAGGCCCCCATCCATGTCTCCCACCACCCCCACCCCCCAGCAGTGCAGGGGCAGCCTCCACCAGGCCCCCACCCATGTCTCCCACCACCCCCACCCCCCAGCAGTGCAGGGGCAGCCTCCACCAGGCCCCCACCCATGTCCCCTATCACCCCCACCCCTCAGCCACCAGGGGCAGCCTCCACCAGGCCCCCACTCATGTCTCCCACCACCCCCACCCCCCAGCAGTGCAGGGGCAGCCTCCGCCAGGCCCCCACCCATGTCCCCTATCACCCCCACCCCCCAGCATCCAGGGGCACCCTCCACCAGGCCCCCACCCATGTCTCCCACCACCCCCACCCCCCAGCAGTGCAGGGGCAGCCTCCACCAGGCCCCCACTCATGTCTACCACCACCCCCACCCCCCAGCATCCAGGGGCACCCTCCACCAGGCCCCCATCCATGTCTCCCACCACCCCCACACCCCAGCAGTGCAGGGGCACCCTCCACCAGGCCCCCACCCATGTCTCCCACCACCCCCACCCCCCAGCAGTGCAGGGGCAGCCACCACAAGGCCCCCACCCATGTCCCCTATCACCCCCACCCCCCAGGGGCAGCCTCCACCAGGCCCCCACTCATGTCTCCCACCACCCCCCAGCAGTGCAGGGGCAGCCTCCACCAGGCCCCCACCCATGTCCCCTATCACCCCCACCCACCAGCATCCAGGGGCACCCTCCACCAGGCCCCCACCCATGTCTCCCACCACCCCACCCCCCAGCATCCAGGGGCAGCCTCCACCAGGCCCCCACTCATGTCTCCCACCACCCCACCCCCCAGCAGTGCAGGGGCAGCCTCCACCAGGCCCCCACCCATGTCTCCCACCACCCCCACCCCCCAGCATCCAGGGGCAGCCTCCACCAGGCCCCCACTCATGTCTCCCACCACCCCCACCCCCCAGCAGTGCAGGGGCACCCTCCACCAGGACCCCATCCATGTCCCCTATCACCCCCACCCCCCAGCCACCAGGGGCACCCTCCACCAGGCCCCCATTCATGTCTCCCTCCACCCCCACCCCCCAGCAGTGCAGGGGCAGCCTCCACTAGGCCCCCACCCATGTCCCCTATCACCACCACCCCCCAGCATCCAGGGGCACCCTCCACCAGGCCCCCACTCATATCTCCCTGCACCCAGGTCCTCACAATCACCAACCATGTGCGTAATGGTCAGCCTCCACAGCCAAAAGGCCCTACCAAGTAACCCATTCACCCACATGGAAATGGAAATTACATGTTACACCCCCAACGTACATAAAGCAAATGAACCCATGTCTGTCACACACAATGGTTGCAAATGAATTGGAAAACACCCAACATGACATGCATGAAACCAATGAGATGATACCACAGAGTGAAGTATGAAAACAAAATTGTATTCAAAAAATAAGAATGCTAATGAAATGAAACAAACTACAATGCCAATGAAAAAAAGAAAAGGTGCATGTCCGTCCCAAAAAATTAAAAACAACAAATCAAAAAAAAATCAAATCAATCCGACAGAAAAATAATAAATCCAAACACCATTGCTCCATGGAGAAGAAATAAAAAATTAAAAAATAAAACAATCCAATGAAGAACTATGTACAAAATATCCAAGGGTCCATGAGCCCAACTGAACAAAGGAAACCTACAAAAAACCCTAACAAAAATGCAACTATATACAAAAAGTGGAGCTGTGTCCGTCGACTCCAAATCATAAGAATAAACAAATGAAACCTAAAACTAAAGAACTATATACAAAGGCGGCGGGCAAGTCCAGCGGCTCACTCCGTAGTGTTCCGGGCCAGGGCATCATCAAACTCCTCGTCTATGTCCCGGAGGCGGTCCTGTTCCATGTCCCCGAGGGTCCGCAGGGACGACGCCATCTGCTCCTCCAACCCCCTGCGGATTGCCTCGAGGCACTCGGCCCGCCTCAGGGCCCTCCGCATGGAGTTCTCCTCCCTGACCATCGTGAGCCGCTCCTCTTCCGCCCGCCGCCGCTCTGCACCAATCTGCTGGCCCAACCGCAGCCACACGGAAGACACTTCCTGTCCTGGGTCCTCCTGCCGATGCCTGCCCCTCCGATGTTGATGGCCCCGAGCCATGATGCCTCCCACGTTGACTCTGCTGCTGCCTCCGACACAACTGCCTCTGCCAGCACGACGGCATCCAGGCTGATGGAATCCACCAACGCCGTCGTGCACGTGCCCTGCCTGATGATGCCGGCACATCCTCCATCTGCTGGGGTACAGTTGCTGTGGTGTCCACCCCTGCTTGACCTCCGACTCCCGACTGTGGCAGGGATGGGATCCCCACCGAGCTGGCTGCATAGGTCAGGGCAGGTCCACAGGGGGCCCTGGTGGCATTTGGGCCGGAAGACGGCAAGGAGAACGACTGGCGTATAGCCTCCACAGAGGAGGAGAGGGCCGCCAAATTGGCCGACACATGCAGGAAACCCCCGAACATGGAAGATCCCAATTGGGCTACGTCGGCACGGTGCTCTTCGTGATGATGTGCGTGCTCCTCCCGGGAAGCACGCACGTCATCACGAATATCACCCGCGCGCATCGCAACCCCAATCAGGACCTTCTCCATACGGACACGGGTCCCCTCGTCCGCAGGTGGAGGGGAGTCAGGTGACATGGACATCCCCTCTACCTGCAGACGGGCCTGGGACGGGGCAACCCTGCTGGTGCATGGTGGTGCACTCACAGGGTCAGGGACAGCGACATGCACAGGCCCCTCCACGGTGACCTGTGCTGCCTCCTGCCCCTGGCCCTGGACTGCACCACTTGCACCAGCAGGGATGCCCCCACCAGGCCCCATGTGTGCCCCTGTGGCGGCCTCCTCCTCCTCTGTGGAAACCACCAACCTGGATGGCTCCTCACCGTCTTCCACCGTAGCAGGCCCCTGTGGGGGCTCACCCACCCCTTCCGCTGCAGCCGTGGGGGCATCCCCGCCGCCTTGCTCCACAGCGCCGTCTCCGCCCTCTTCTTCACTAGCCGCTGCGTAGAGGGAGACAAAGAACACAAGCATCAGGGCACTGTACAATGGTCCCCTAGACAGGAAGCAATAGCAGATGAGTACCACTGTCAAAGTACACTTCCATCATGTCCCTCCACAACACATGGGTCAGTCCAGGCAAAACACACACAGTAACAGGCATGGTGCATGCCATGGACATTTCCATACATGTCCAATGGACTCTTGAAAGATACAATGATATGGAACTCACATGCATCATGGGTCATGCCTATCACATGCACATACTTCACCTCAGTCCCATCCATCTGGCCTCATACACCCCAAACACAGCGGATACAAGGATAACTAGGCTGCATCAGTGAATCTGTGCATTGTCACACACATGTGTCATGCATCCATGGCATGCACAAGTCACAGACACGCAGGTCAGGCACACAGACATGGCTACCATATATGTACCTGGCATCAGCACCCATCCCTCACCCCCACCCATGTCCAGGAACAGAGACTGGCATGCTCTCATGTTTAAAATCTGCATAGGGCTCCCCATGTGGCATTTAAACACATGCAACAACCATGTGGTTCACACATCACTGGTCGCACATGCATTACCATGATGTCCCTGCACACATACATGCATACATGGCCTATGTCACACATTCAGGCAAGTATCAGAGAACCAGCACACCGCAACATGCCCTGTCTCACACAGCAATGCTTGGACACTTACCGCTCAACTCCAGACGGGTCTCCCTCTCAAGGATCTGGGCGTGGAGCGCTGGGCCTACGCGTTCCAGGACCCTCATCTGGATGGAACTCATGCGGCCCCGGCCCCCCTCCACGAGGCGCCGGGCCTTCACGAGAGTCCTGGACCTCAAGTCCTCCCAGCGCTTCTTGATCTTCTGGACGTCGCGGGTTGCCACCCCCTCCGTGTTGATGGCAACCACACAGTCGGCCCAGATCCTCTCCCGTCCTTCCTTGCTGGCGCGGGACGATCCAAAGAGGGCATCATACTGCCCCAGGACATGCTCCACCAGGACACCAACTTCGGTGGCAGTGAAGCTGGTGCCCCTCTGCCCCTCTGGCCTGGGGTTGCCACTGGTGCCAGATGTGGAAGTGCCCGACATGGCAACCCCAGAGGCAGGTGTGGGTGGGCAACTGGGTCCTGGGGCTGGGCTGTGGAGCAATGTAATCCCAGTCGGGAGTCTTTAGTTCCAGCAGGGGTGGACACAGCAACTGGACCCCTGCAGATGGCTGATGTGCAGGCACCAAATGGCAGGGCACGGTGGCAGCAGGCAGGCAGAAAGCAGCAGATGGCACGTGGGAGGCTGCTCGGGGCACTGGGGGGCAGTAATTCGGCCTTCTGGGCAGGAGCGTGGTCTTCCGTGTGTTTTCGCGTGGCCAGCTTGATACGGAGTGATTTGGCACGTGAAAATCCTGCACGTCAGCGTGAAATTCGAGGAAAGGCCCTTAGCGCGTAAGCGCGTCAGCACGCATACGCGATTCTATTGGACCAAAGGCCCTCAGCGCGTAAGCGCGTCTGTGACGTGACCCGCACGGGTGTTTCCCACACAGAACGTGATGACGGAGCACACGTGGAAAGACTGCACGTCAGAGTGTCATCGCGTGTAATTGGACAAAAGTGCGCGTACACGCGATTGGCCTATGTACGTGTATTTCAGGGGAGCGCGGGCACTTACACACGCAAGTACGTCAGCGCACCTGTATCCCGGGGTGCGCGGGAATTTCCACACGCTATTGGACTGGGTACTGGATTTCAGGGGTGCGCGGGTCACACGCTCACCTACAACACGCGCAACGCATACATTTGCGCGCTAACTAAATAACAAGCTCAGACCCAGGATGAACATACCGTTCCTAGCAGCAGTGGGCGTGGGCTACCAAAGGAGGAGGAGGAGGATAGTCAGGGCCAGAATATTCACACCCAGAACCAGCCTTTTCGGGATGCCTGATGACCAGGTGTATGGGAGGTACAGGTTTCCACCACACATAATACTGGACCTGGTGAGTGAGTGGGAGGATGACCTCACATCACCCACCCTGTGCTCCCAAGCACTCAGCCCCCTGGAGAAGGTCTTCAATGTACTGCACTTCTTAGCCACTGGATCATTTCAGCGGACAAGTGCCATAGTGGGTGGGGTATCACAGGCCACCCAGTCACGCTGCCTACACCAGGTCTTGAACATCATCACTGCACGCCCATCAGTCCGCAGGAACATATACCTGCCCAGAACACCTGCAGAAAGGCATGCTGCCGCCCTGGATTTTTACGGTGTGGCACGATTCCCCAAAGTGCTAGGTGCCATCGACTGCACCCATGTGGCTCTACGTCCCCCCAGGGCATCAGAGCACATCTATAGGAACCGCAAGCACTGGCATTCCATCAACGTGCAGGTAGTATGTAATGCCAAGGGAATCATCACCTCAGTATATGCCAACTATCCTGGGTCCACCCACGACAGCTTCATTTACCGAATGTCCACCCTAAGCCGGGACCTAGAAGCTGGGCGGCATGGCGATACATGGCTGCTTGGTGAGTATGAATGCCACTGCACATGCATGCATGTCAGATACTGAGCAAGGTCACAACCCCACCAATGATACCAATCACCACCTCCACATGGGACAGTGCCTACCCTCTCAGCCCCCACATGATGACGCCAATTCGGAACCCCACCACGCCACCCCAGGTAAGATATAACACAGCCCACATTACAACCCGGGGCATAGTGGAGCGCACATTCGGAGTGCTAAAGTCACGCTTTCGCTCCCTTGACCGTTCTGGCGGGCAGCTGTTGTACGCTCCCCCAGTAGTGTGCAGGATCATAGTGGCAGCATGTGTCCTGCACAACGTTGCAACACGCCGGGGCCTGGCCGTGGACATGGTGGTGGCCCCACATCCCCAACCACATGCACAGCCGCTGCGCATGGGAGGGGAAAGGGCACCGGGGGAGGCAGCCCGTACACAGCTAGTGGCTAATTACTTCACATAGAAATCACACCCCTGTGGAGTGCACACTGCCCTGGCACATTCCATCTGACAATCAATGATGACTCAACCTGACACTGATCCTGAATGTCTGGAGAATCAACCGTGAAAACCATATCAGCCTGACATTGTTCACCTGGAAGTGTTACAATGTGTGCATCCCTACCCACACAGACACCACCAATGCAGTTTTGTGAAGAAACACATTCAAGCAGCTAAAATGAACACCCACTTGCAAAATGCAACAAGGGGACAGTGCCATGTCAGCCAACCCATCCCCAGCACCGCCACACGACACACCGTGCCATGTCATGCTATTTGCAGGTAAACAAAGTAATCCCCACAACATGACACAAGTGTCACAATGTACAGTGTACCTAATTGAAACTTGCAACACCTGACATGCTCACAGTAATGCAGGACCAACAACACACTTGAGCAGGTACTACCATTAACATGACATCACAAATGTAATAAATTAGTACTCTCACCACCTGGAAATGCCTGCACTCCCACCACTTCCAACTGTGCAGTGTTGGCACCATGTAGAGTTGTAGGTGCACTGCTGCCAACATGGACCCCATCTCCAAACTAGAGGGCCTTGTGTAGACATGAGGAAGGGACCTGCAAATTGGGAGGTAGACACAGATGATGAGTTACACATCAATGCAACATGCAGTGTACAACACAACAGCAATATGCACTAGGAATGTATACACAGTATTGACTAGACTACCCACACATGTAGTGGGAGTCCAATGTCACCATGTACGTCAATGTCACTTGGGCACACCCTTTGCAAGCCCATGGAAACGGGAAGCAGGAGGGGTGTGTGTGACTCAAACCCAAGCATCTGAACCAAATACATGACAAGCCTGCATGTGCCCAGCCACAATGCAGCATATGCCCACAGGAACCACGGAAGGCAACAAAATGTCCCAAAAAAAATTGGGAAAAATAAAAATAAAAATAAAAATAAAAATAAAAATAAAAATAAAAAAAAATCAAAAATGGCCATTAATGGGCCCGGGGGGTTGGGGAGGCCACCCAGGAGGTCCGAGGACAGGGTGCACACCAAAACCCACCTGTGTGGATCCTGGGAAAAAAAAACACCTCCATGGGCTCATGGCCCACACGGCTACCCTATTGTGGGAGTATCACTGCTGTCGCTATTATCACCCTGTGCAGCTGCATCCGGAGGTGGTTGCACTATGGGAGGCAGCCCACGCAAGGCCCTAGTCTGCTCCTCCATGGCTGCAAGCATGCGGGTGTGGTAGGTCTCGTTCTGGAGGATGAGTGTGCGGAGGTCCCCATGCAACAACTCACGGGATGCCCGGACCTCCGCCCTCGTTGCCTGCATCTCAGCTGAGAGCGTACGGGTGAGACGCTCCAGCTGCTGTTCTGTCCTTTGGTGTGTTGAAGCCTCAAGCTCAACTAGAGTCGTCCTGAGGTGAAGGAGCTCCTGCCTCAGGGCTTCCCTGTGGCCCTGGGACTTTATGGAGATGGCCTCCTGCAGAGTCGCCAGTGCCGCCCGCCTGTCCCTGTTGGATGCCAACTTGTCCTCCCTGTGTGACTGGCAGATGGAGTCGGTTGCCTGCTGTAGTCGCTCCATCAGCCTTTCAGGGGGGACAATGGAAGTGGCCACCCTATCCATGGCCTGAGCCATCATCTCGGATGATGCTGCCTGTTGGGTTGCCATACCATAAATGGATTGCTCCCATGCGGTATTGCCAGGTGGCGTACGGCCACCACGTCGGCGGGCACCACACCTGTCTGAGGCAAGGCGAACTGCGCCTTGCTGTGCCGGCACTGCCTGAGGCTGCAGGACTGCATTCCCCCTCTGATCTGCTGGCCCAGGAACAGGATCAGATGTCGCGGAGTGTGACCCTGCATCCGTAACCACCAAAGGCGTAGCTGCCAACACTGACATCCCCATTGAGGGTTCTGACCCTGGTGCAGGTGGGTGGGACAGAACAGAATCCCTCCCTGGAACACTCACCTGCGACGGCACGTAGGTCTCATCATCCGAATCAACACCTGAGTACAGCTCGGGGGAGGTGCAGCCAGAGACACCCCTTGAGAGCATGACCTGCAGCACTTGTGGGTTCTCACCCACCACCACACCACGTCCCTCACTGGTGGTTGGTCGGCCCTCGGACCCCTCCTGGGTCTGCACCATCTCCACAACCCCAGCAGTATCAGGTGCGTCTTCCCCTGCAAAGACATAAAAACAAAGAAATGGAAATAGGCATTAGCACCATGGCACACAATGAGGGCTGAGAAGCAAGAGAACCAGTACTTGATTGACACATGCCCCACATGACTAAAACCCTCCCATGCATGCACCCTCACTGCATATGAAGGGCAGGCAAATGGCACACACTGATGACACCAAGATGGAAGATGAACACATTTTCTGCATGCTGCCTGGCAGTGGCATCACACATTGGCCTGTGATTGCCAGGTGATACACACATGCCATCACACAGATGGCATGTACCATTGCTATTGAGTGAAGATGGAGAGGAGGGCAGCACCTATTCATTCAGTCCAGTTCCCGCATGTAATAGCTTTTCTAATTCAAACAGGTCAGATTTTTCTCCTGGAGCTGCCAGTCCAAAATGTCCCAATTGCACAGGGACATGTGTGAACAAATGATATCCAGGTAACAAAGTCACTCCACTTTACCATAGCCATGTCAGACATGTGACTAGAGGACTGAGAAATGCCTAGTGAAAGTGGTGGAATGCAAACAATCTGCCAGAATGAACAGAGAAAAATAAGCAACAATGTTGTGGCAAGGTGACACTTCAAGGGCAACTGGCGTGCTGTTGGGCTAGATGTCTACTGTTGGCAGAAGGGATACTGCTATGGCCAAATGCAGCTGGGCAGGATGTATTGCATGAAGCACATGGCTGACCCATACGACTCAGGCGCACACACTCTCACCTGGCACACAAAGAGAAGCCCTCACACACACAACATGCACATGGATGACACACACATGCATGTGCACTCACCGGACAATGCCTCGTAATCAGGCAGATCTCCCACGCCTTGGATCTGTTCCTCCGTGACGTAGGTCCCAGCGACTGACTCATGTGGAGTGAGTTCCATGTCTACTACTGGAGACCCACCTCCAGTCACTAGAGTTGCGGCATGACTTGAGGCCAGCTTACTCTTTGCCCTGCACTTTAGGTCATTCCAGCGCTTATAGCAATCATTGGCTGTGCGCCTCACGATTCCAAGGGCACTTACGATGTCCGCAACCGTCTGCCAGTGTGCCTGGCGTTGTGCAGGTGTGGTCTTGGATCCTGCAACAATGACCATCTCGTTATCATGTCCGGACACATACTCGACAAGTGCATTCAGTTCGTCATCCGTGAAGCTGGGCTTCCTCGACGGGCCGGACTGTGTAGCCGTGTCTGGGGCATCAGCCTGTGCCGGACGAGCACTCTTCCTCTTCCGCTTGGAAGGTGGTGGTGATCCTGAGTGTCCTGCGCCGCTCTGGACACTAGGGGCAGGAGCCCTGGTGGACTCTGTATCAGGAGTGTGGGATTGCACACTCAGCATGGGAGTTGGTGCAGGCATTGGCTCAAGTGTAATGGTGTCAGGGGGAATGTCAGCAGGATGAACTAGGACCGACACTGTCCTGGCTGGGTGTGTGAGAGCTGGGGTGGATGGAGCCGCAGCTGCCCCTGCAGCCTCTCCGCCCTGCCTACTTGGGGCAGCAGATGACCTTGCTGCCCCAGATGCACGTGGCATGATGACATCAACGTGCACCAGCGCACGTGTCATAGGCCTGCTGACCTGGAAGTCAGCCATGGAGTCAGCCAGGTCTGGTGCCACAATGGGCTGGTCCAACAAGGGCTGAGCATGGATGGTGTCAGCCACATCAGCCTCAACGGGAGGGGGGGGATTATGGGTGCCCTTGACTGGTCCTCCACACATGGGGGGACAGGCTCACCCTGCAAGTAACGACCACGTCCCCTACCGGATCCACCACGGCCACCACTTGTGGCTCTTCAACCTTTGCCACCCTTACGGAATCCTAGCCTCCCAGCCATGGCACTGATGTTAATGTGCGTATGGGAGTGGCTGTAAACTATTGTCCTGGGCAATTGGGGGTCAAAGAGGTTGGGTACCAGATGGTAATTGTACCCTAGTGCTCTAGCAAGGCTGAATGTAACCCCTGGGGAAAGATGACGGGTCACGCTACGCACAGGAGCCCCAAAAAGGGAGATGACGTGCACGCAACCCCTCCTAGACCACGTGTGCAGAAAGAAAAACCTGCACTACGCTGTGGCACCCAGTAACACAAGAATGAACGTATGCGTGTCACACGCAGCCTAGAATGACCTCTGAAGGGGTAGGCTACACACGGGGCAAGCACAGATGTTAGATACGTGCGTGACTCACCGTCTGCCAGGTAAAAGAGCGTGAAAAATGAGCGCGTTTGGTTGGCAACACCCCCGCCAAAAGAAGATTTGTATGCTGTCTGAGGAGACAGGACAACAGTAGAAGGGAACACTGTTTGAGGGAACAGGCCCAGGTAAACCAGTAAAAGAGAAAAATGAGAAAAAGCTGTCAGAGGTAACAGGGAATACGAACTTGAAACGGCGTGAAGTAAATCGCGTGTGAAACGACAAGAAGTACAGAATTCACCCACTCGCTCTCCACGAAAAGCACGTACAAGGAAATGGTGTTCAACACGTACCTTTTATGCAGGCCCACACGTCCAGCGTCACTTACGCGGCGTGTACGCGCTAGGGCCATTTCCACCAATTACACGCTTTGTCACTTCTGAGTGTAGGTCCATTTTCACCAATTACACGCTTTGTCACTTCTGCGTGTACACGCTAGGCCCATTCCCACCAATTACACGCTTTGACACTCGGACGTGTCTTTCATTTTTTTCACATGCAACATTTTCCAATGTGTGCCCAATTCAACGTGCACGTGACTTCATAGACGCGCATACGCTGGCGACGCGTCTACGCGCTAAGGGCCTTTCCTCGAATTACACGCAGACGTGTTGGATTTTCACGTGCCAAATCACTCCGTATCAAGCTGGCCACGCGTTCACACACGGAAGACCACGCTCCTGCCCAGAAGGCCAAATTACTGCCCCCCAGAGCCCTGAGCACGCTCCCACCTGCCATCTGCTGCTGCCTGACTGCCTGCTGTCCACGTGCCCTGCCATTTGCTGCCTGCACATCAGCCAGGAGTGCTGTTGCTGTGACCACCCCTGCTGGAACCGAACACTCCCGACTGATTTTCCATCGCCCCACAGCCCAGCCCCAGGACCCAGTTGCCCACCCACTCCTGCCTCTGGGGTTGCCATGTCGGGCACTGCAACATCTGGCACCAGTGGCAACCCCCGGCCAAGGAGGCAGAGGGGCACCAGCTTCACTGCCACCGAAGCTGGTGTCCTGGTGGAGCATGTCCTGGGGCAGTATGATGCCCTCTTCAGAAGGTTGCGCGCCGACAAGGAAGGACAGACTCGGATCTGGATGGACATCGTGACTGCCATCAACGCGGAGGAGGTGGCAGTCCGCGACTACGAACGTGTCAGGAAGTGCTGGGAGGACTTCAGGTCCAGGACCCTCAACAAGGCCCGGCACCTCCTGAAGGCAGCGGATGCTAAGGGGCGCCGGGGCCACTTGTCGGAAGATCAGATGAGGGTCCTGGAACGCATATCCCCAGCGCTCCACATCCAGGTCCTTGAGAAGCAGACCCGTCTGGAGTCGAGCGGTAAGTGTACATGCATACTGATTGTAAGCTGTGCGTGTGGTGGTGTGCCAGGAGTGTGCAGGTTGAACATGTATTTTTATGTGGCCAAGTAGGGGGGGTGTACAGGGCCGTGAGGGTGACACATGCGAGGGGTCTCATGTGTGACACATGGATGGCGCTTGTGTGTGTGGGCTTGCATGGCACAGGATGTGGAGGAATGATTGTCAGGTGTGACATGGATTTCGATCAAAACAATGCGACAGTTGGCGGAGGTGTACACATGCATGCAAGTTTGGTGTTGTGTGTGCATGTGTAGTGTACTCCCTATGTTGCATGTGATGTGTGGATGACCTTTGGCTGCTCATGCTGTTGTATGTGAATGGATGGTGCTGGCTGTTGCATTATGGCTGTGGTATGGCTCATGTGTGCAAGTTGAAATGACATGTGTGTTGGGGATTGTGATGCCATGTCTGAGGTTTACCAATGCCACTCATGTATAACTGTCATGTGTGTATGAGTCCATTTTACAGTGCCCTGATGCCTGTGTTTTCTTTCTCCCTGTCTGCAGCGTCAACTGATGAAGAGGGCGGAGAAGGTGCTGTGGAGCACAGCGGCAGGGGTCGCACCACCAGCCGGAGACGCAAGGGCCGGATCCCCTCCCAGGTTGTGATCTTGTCGGCGAGTGAGGAGTCCGGTGCCGCGTCCCAGGCCGCAGCTGCCGAGGGGAGGTCCAAGAGGCGGAGGTTGGAGTTGGACTCCTCGGCAGCAGAAGGGGCAGCTGGGACCCCACAGGGCCCAACGGGGGAAGATGGCACCGAGTCATCCAGGTTGGTGGGGGGTTTGGTGGAGGAGGAGGCCGTGCAAGCGACAGTGGCAGGGTCTGGAGGTGGGGATTCCACTGGTGCTAGTGGTGCAGTGCAGGATCAGGGACAGGAGGCAGCACAGGCCGCCGCGGAGGTGCCTGTGTGCAATCCTGTCCCTGCTCCTGTCACTGCATCATCTTGCACCAGCGGGGATGCCTACCTCCAGACCCGTTCTCAGGGAGAGGATTGGCTTACGACACCTGCCCTTCCACTCCCTGCGGATGTGGCTATCCTGCACCAGGTTGTGCCTGTCCAGGGTGGGGTGGCGTTGCGTCAACGGGCCATGCGAGCTGACCTGCAGTCTTTTCATGATGAGTCTGCACGTCTTCTCGCATGGCTCGTTGACCGCGTTGACCCACTGGGACAGCTCACCAGGGCTGGATTCCTCCGTTTCCTGGACCTTGTTCCGACCCCCTTCTCCACAGAACCCCCTATGCCCCAGTCGTCCTCCATGCCATCTTCCCACCCATGTGTCACCTGGGTGCCCTGTGGAGCTGCCTCCGACCGTGCGGCCAGGCTGGTGGACAACAGATCCCTGCCACAGTCGGGAGTCGGACGTCCAGCAGGGGTGGCCACGTCAACGACTGCACCCCAGCTGGAGGAGGATGTACAGGCACCATCGGACAGGGCACATGGACAGCAGCAGCTGCAGCAGCAGGAGGCTGTAGGTGGGAGCCACGAAAGCTCGGGGCCTTCAACATCGGAGGGGCAGGCATCGGCCGGAGGGCAGGAGGACCCTGGACGGGAAGTGTCTTCCGTGTGGCAGCGGTTGTGCCACGCCATAGATGCGGAGCGGCGGCAGGCAGAAGAGGCGCGGCTCACGATGGTCAGGGCGGAGAACTCCATGCGGAGGGCCCTGAGGCGGGCCGAGTGCCTCGAGGCAATCCGCAGGGAGTTGGAGGTGAACATGTCGGCGTCCCTGCGGACCCTCGGGCCATGGAACAGGACCGCCTCCGGGACATAGACGAGGAGTTCGATGATGCCCTGGCCCGGAACACCACTAAGTGAGCCGCTGGACTGGCCCGCCGCCATTGTATATAGTTATTTAGTGATAGGTTTCCTTTCCAGTTTATTTTTCTTTGGAGTCGATGGACACTGCCCCACCTTTTGTATATAGTTCCATTTTAGTTTTTTGGTAGGTTTCATTTCTTCTCTTGGGATGATGGACCCTGAATACTTTGTACATAGTTGGACTTTGGATTTGGATATTTTTTTGACTGTTAATATTTTTTCCCATGGAGCAATGGTTTTCTATTTCTTTTTTAGCTTCTTTTACTTTTCATGGACTTGAACTTTGGAAGATATTTTTTCGTATTGTCATTTATTGATTTCATTTTGAATAGAGACAGCCTGCTTAATTTTTAAATTATTTTACTTGTGTATTTTGGTTGATTTTGATAGCCATTGCTGTTGTTTTTAATACATTATTTTTATTTTTTCATTCTTCAATGTGTGGTTTCATCTCATTGTTTTCATGCATGTCATGATATGGGTTTTCAGGTTCCCTTGCAACCATTGTGTGTGTGTGAGACACATGTGTTGATTTACATTGTTTCCATTGGAGTAGTATCATGGGCACATGTAATACTTGGTTGTGTCTTTGGGCTGTGGTGGCTGGCCATGAGGCACATGCTTGAGGATTGTCAGGGCCTGTGGGCAGGGGGACATGAGTGGGGGCCTGGTGGAGGGTGCCCCTGGTGGCGGGGGGTGGGGGTGATAGGGGACATGGGTGGGGGCCTAGTGGAGGCTGCCCCTGCACTGCTGGGGGGTGGGGGTGGTGGGAGACATGGATGGGGGCCTGGTGGAGGGTGCCCCTGGTGGCGGGGGGTGGGGGTGATAGGGGACATGGGTGGGGGCCTGGTGGAGGCTGCCCCTGCACTGCTGGGGGGTGGGGGTGGTGGGAGACATGGATGGGGGCCTGGTGGAGGGTGCCCCTGGTGGCTGGGGGGTGGGGGTGATAGGGGACATGGATGGGGGCCTGGTGGAGGGTGCCCCTGCACTGCTGGGGGGTGGGGGTGGTGGGAGACATGGATGGGGGCCTGGTGGAGGGTGCCCCTGGTGGCGGGGGGGTGGGGGTGATAGGGGACATGAGTGGGGGCCTGGTGGAGGCTGCCCCTGCACTGCTGGGGGGTGGGGGTGGTGGGAGACATGGATGGGGGCCTGGTGGAGGGTGCCCCTGGTGGCTGGGGGGTGGGGGTGGTGGGAGACATGAGTGGGGGCCTGGTGGAGGGTGCCCCTGCACTGCTGGGGGGTGGGGGTGGTGGGAGACATGGGTGGGGGCCTGGTGGAGGGTGCCCCTGCACTGCTGGGGGGTGGGGGTGGGGGTGGTGGGAGACATGGGTGGGGGCCTGGTGGAGGGTGCCCCTGGTGGCTGGGAGGTGGTGGTGGTGGGAGACATGGATGGGGGCCTGGTGGAGGGTGCCCCTGGTGGCGGGGGGGTGGGGGTGGTGGGAGACATGGATGGGGGCCTGGTGGAGGGTGCCCCTGGTGGCTGGGGGTGGTGGTAGACATGAGTGGGGGCCTGGTGGAGGGTGCCCCTGCACTGCTGGGGGGTGGGGGTGGTGGGAGACATAGGTGGGGGCCTGGTGGAGGGTGCCCCTGGTGGCTGGGGGGTGGGGGTGATAGGGGACATGAGTGGGGGCCTGGTGGAGGGTGCCCCTGCACTGCTGGGGGGTGGGGGTGATAGAGGACATGAGTGGGGGCCTGGTGGAGGGTGCCCCTGCACTGCTGGGGGGTGGGGGTGGTGGGAGACATGGATGGGGGCCTGGTGGAGGGTGCCCCTGGTGGCGGGGGTGTGGGGGTGATAGTGGACATGAGTGGGGGCCTGGTGGAGGCTGCCCCTGCACTGCTGGGGGGTGGGGGTGGTGGGAGACATGGGTGGGGGGCTTGTGGAGGGTGCCCCTGGTGGCTGGGGGGTGGGGGTGGTGGGAGACATGGATGGGGGCCTGGTGGAGGGTGCCCCTGGTGGCGGGGGGGTGGGGGTGATAGGGGACATGAGTGGGGGCCTGGTGGAGGCTGGCCCTGCACTGCTGGGGGGTGAGGGTGGTGGGAGACATGGGTGGGGGCCTGGTGGAGGGTGCCCCTGGTGGCTGGGGGGTGGGGGTGGTGGGAGACATGGATGGGGGCCTGGTGGAGGGTGCCCCTGGTGGCTGGGGGTGGTGGTAGACATGAGTGGGGGCCTGGTGGAGGATGCCCCTGCACTGCTGGGGGGTGGGGGTGGTGGGGGACATGGATGGGGGCCTGGTGGAGGGTGCCCCTGCACTGCTGGGGGGTGGGGGTGGTGGGAGACATGGATGGGGGCCTGGTGGAGGGTGCCCCTGGTGGCGGGGGGGGGGTGGGGGTGATAGGGGACATGAGTGGGGGCCTGGTGGAGGCTGCCCCTGCACTGCTGGGGGATGGGGGTGGTGGGAGACATGGATGGGGGCCTGGTGGAGGGTGCCCCTGGTGGCGGGGGGGGTGGGGGTGATAGGGGACATGAGTGGGGGCCTGGTGGAGGCTGGCCCTGCACTGCTGGGCGGTGGGGGTGGTGGGAGACATGGGTGGGGGCCTGGTGGAGGGTGCCCCTGGTGGCTGGGGGGTGGGGGTGGTGGGAGACATGGATGGGGGCCTGGTGGAGGGTGCCCCTGGTGGCTGGGGGGTGGGGGTGGTGGTAGACATGAGTGGGGCCTGGTGGAGGGTGCCCCTGCACTGATGGGGGGTGGGGGTGGTGGGAGACATGGATGGGGCCTGGTGGAGGGTGTCCCTGGTGGCTGGGGGGTGGGGGTGATAGGGGACATGGGTGGGGGCCTGGTGGAGGGTGCCCCTGCACTGCTGGGGGGTGGGGGTGGTGGGAGACATGGATGGGGGCCTGGTGGAGGGTGCCCCTAGTGGCGGGGGGGTGGGGGTGATAGGGGACATGAGTGGGGGCCTGGTGGAGGCTGCCCCTGCACTGCTGGGGGGTGGGGGTGGTGGGAGACATGGATGGGGGCCTGGTGGAGGGTGCCCCTGGTGGCTGGGGGATGGGGGTGGTGGTAGACATGAGTGGGGGCCTGGTGAAGGGTGCCCCTGGTGGCTGGGGGGTGGGGGTGGTGGGAGACATGAGTGGGGGCCTGGTGGAGGGTGCCCCTGCACTGCTGGGGGGTGGGGGTGGTGGGAGACATGGGTGGGGGCCTGGTGGAGGGTGCCCCTGCACTGCTGGGGGGTGGGGGTGGTGGGAGACATGGGTGGGGGCCTGGTGGAGGGTGCCCCTGGTGGCTGGGGGGTGGGGGTGGTGGGAGACATGGATGAGGGCCTGGTGGAGGGTGCCCCTGGTGGCGGGGGGGTGGGGGTGATAGGGGACAGGAGTGGGGGCCTGGTGGAGGCTGGCCCTGCACTGCTGGGCGGTGGGGGTGGTGGGAGACATGGGTGGGGGCCTGGTGGAGGGTGCCCCTGGTGGCTGGGGGGTGGGGGTGGTGGGAGACATGGATGGGGGCCTGGTGGAGGGTGCCCCTGGTGGCTGGGGGTTGGGGGTGGTGGTAGACATGAGTGGGGGCCTGGTGGAGGGTGCCCCTGCACTGATGGGGGGTGGGGGTGGTGGGAGACATGGATGGGGGCCTGGTGGAGGGTGCCCCTGGTGGCTGGGGGGTGGGGGTGATAGGGGACATGGGTGGGGGCCTGGTGGAGGGTGCCCCTGCACTGCTGGGGGGTGGGGGTGATAGGGGACATGAGTGGGGGCCTGGTGGAGGGTGCCCCTGCACTGCTGGGGGGTGGGGGTGGTGGGAGACATGGATGGGGGCCTGCTGGAGGGTGCCCCTGGTGGCGGGGGGGTGGGGGTGATAGTGGACATGAGTGGGGGCCGGGTGGAGGCTGCCCCTGCACTGCTGGGGGGTGGGGGTGGTGGGAGACATGTGTGGGGGCCTGGTGGAGGGTGCCCCTGGTGGCTGGGGGGTGGGGGTGGTGGGAGACATGGATGGGGGCCTGGTGGAGGGTGCCCCTGGTGGCGATGGGGGTGGGGGTGATAGGGGACATGGGTGGGGGCCTGGTGGAGGCTGGCCCTGCACTGCTGGGGGGTGAGGGTGGTGGGAGACATGGGTGGGGGCCTGGTGGAGGGTGCCCCTGGTCGCTGGGGGGTGGGGGTGGTGGGAGACATGGATGGGGGCCTGGTGGAGGGTGCCCCTGGTGGCTGGGGGTGGTGGTAGACATGAGTGGGGGCCTGGTGGAGGGTGCCCCTGCACTGCTGGGGGGTGGGGGTGGTGGGAGACATGGATGGGGGCCTGGTGGAGGGTGCCCCTGGTGGCTGGGGGGTGGGGGTGATAGGGGACATGGGTGGGGGCCTGGTGGAGGGTGCCCCTGCACTGCTGGGGGGTGGGGGTGGTGGGAGACATGGATGGGGGCCTGGTGGAGGGTGCCCCTGGTGGCGGGGGGATGGGGGTGATAGGGGACA
Organism: Ambystoma mexicanum; assembly: GCF_040938575.1. Classification (NCBI taxonomy): domain Eukaryota; kingdom Metazoa; phylum Chordata; class Amphibia; order Caudata; family Ambystomatidae; genus Ambystoma; species Ambystoma mexicanum. The sequence continues at coordinate 1,117,748,245 of NC_090923.1, read as the reverse complement.
TGAGTGGGGGCCTGGTGGAGGCTGCCCCTGCACTGCTGGGGGGTGGGGGTGGTGGGAGACATGGGTGGGGGCCTGGTGGAGGGTGCCCCTGGTGGCTGGGGGGTGGGGGTGGTGGGAGACATGGATGGGGGCCTGGTGGAGGGTGCCCCTGGTGGCGGGGGGGTGGGGGTGATAGGGGACATGAGTGGGGGCCTGGTGGAGGGTGCCCCTGGTGGCTGGGGGGTGGGGGTGATAGGGGACATGGGTGGGGGCCTGGTGGAGGGTGCCCCTGCACTGCTGGGGGGTGGGGGTGGTGGGAGACATGGATGGGGGCCTGGTGGAGGGTGCCCCTGGTGGCGGGGGGGTGGGGGTGATAGGGGACATGAGTGGGGGCCTGGTGGAGGCTGCCCCTGCACTGCTGGGGGGTGGGGGTGGTGGGAGACATGGATGGGGGCCTGGTGGAGGGTGCCCCTGGTGGCTGGGGGGTGGGGGTGGTGGTAGACATGAGTGGGGGCCTGGTGGAGGGTGCCCCTGCACTGCTGGGGGGTGGGGGTGGTGGGAGACATGGATGGGGGCCTGGTGGAGGGTGCCCCTGGTGGCGGGGGGTGGGGGTGATAGGGGACATGAGTGGGGGCCTGGTGGAGGCTGCCCCTGCACTGCTGGGGGGTGGGGGTGGTGGGAGACATGGATGGGGGCCTGGTGGAGGGTGCCCCTGGTGGCTGGGGGGTGGGGGTGGTGGTAGACATGAGTGGGGGCCTGGTGGAGGGTGCCCCTGCACTGCTGGGGGGTGGGGGTGGTGGGAGACATGGATGGGGGCCTGGTGGAGGGTGCCCCTGGTGGCGGGGGGGTGGGGGGGATAGGGGACATGGGTGGGGGCCTGGTGGAGGGTGCCCCTGCACTGCTGGGGGGTGGGGGTGGTGGGAGACATGGATGGGGGCCTGGTGGAGGGTGCCCCTGGTGGCGGGGGGGTGGGGGTGATAGGGGACATGGGTGGGGGCCTGGTGGAGGCTGCCCCTGGTGGCTGGGGGGTGGGGGTGGTGGGAGACATGGATGGGGGCCTGGTGGAGGGTGCCCCTGGTGGCGGGGGGGGGTGATAGGGGACATGAGTGGGGGCCTGGTAGAGGCTGCCCCTGCACTGCTGGGGGGTGGGGGTGGTGGGAGACATGGATGGGGGCCTGGTGGAGGGTGCCCCTGGTGGCGGGGGGGTGGGGGTGATAGGGGACATGAGTGGGGGCCTGGTGGAGGCTGCCCCTGCACTGCTGGGGGGTGGGGGCGGTGGGAGACATGGATGGGGGCCTGGTGGAGGGTGCCCCTGGTGGCTGGGGGGTGGGGGTGATAGGGGACATGGATGGGGGCCTGGTGGAGGGTGCCCCTGCACTGCTGGGGGGTGGGGGTGGTGGGAGACATGGATGGGGGCCTGGTGGAGGGTGCCCCTGGTGGCAGGGGGGTGGGGGTGATAGGGGACATGAGTGGGGGCCTGGTGGAGGCTGCCCCTGCACTGCTGGGGGGTGGGGGTGGTGGGAGACATGGGTGGGGGCCTGGTGGAGGGTGCCCCTGGTGGCTGGGGGTAGGGGTGGTGGGAGACATGGATGGGGGCCTGGTGGAGGGTGCCCCTGGTGGCGGGGGGTGGGGGTGATAGGGGACATGAGTGGGGGCCTGGTGGAGGCTGGCCCTGCACTGCTGGGGGGTGGGGGTGGTGGGAGACATGGGTGGGGGCCTGGTGGAGGGTGCCCCTGGTGGCGGGGGGGTGGGGGTGATAGGGGACATGAATTGGGGCCTGGTGGAGGCTGCCACTGCACTGCTGGGGGGTGGGGGTGGTGGGAGACATGGATGGGGGCCTGGTGGAGGGTGCCCCTGGTGGCTGGGGGGTGGGGGTGATAGGGGACATGGATGGGGGCCTGGTGGAGGGTGCCCCTGCACTGCTGGGGGGTGGGGGTGGTGGGAGACATGGATGGGGGCCTGGTGGAGGGTGCCCCTGGTGGCTGGGGGGTGGGGGTGGTGGTAGACATGAGTGGGGGCCTGGTGGAGGGTGCCCCTGCACTGCTGGGGGGTGGGGGTGGTGGGAGACATGGATGGGGGCCTGGTGGAGGGTGCCCCTGGTGGCGGGGGGGTGGGGGTGATAGGGGACATGAGTGGGGGCCTGGTGGAGGCTGCCCCTGCACTGCTGGGGGGTGGGGGTGGTGGGAGACATGGATGGGGGCCTGGTGGAGGGTGCCCCTGGTGGCTGGGGGGTGGGGGTGGTGGTAGACATGAGTGGGGGCCTGGTGGAGGGTGCCCCTGCACTGCTGGGGGGTGGGGGTGGTGGGAGACATGGATGGGGGCCTGGTGGAGGGTGCCCCTGGTGGCGGGGGGTGGGGGTGATAGGGGACATGAGTGGGGGCCTGGTGGAGGCTGCCCCTGCACTGCTGGGGGGTGGGGGTGGTGGGAGACATGGATGGGGGCCTGGTGGAGGGTGCCCCTGGTGGCTGGGGGGTGGGGGTGGTGGTAGACATGAGTGGGGGCCTGGTGGAGGGTGCCCCTGCACTGCTGGGGGGTGGGGGTGGTGGGAGACATGGATGGGGGCCTGGTGGAGGGTGCCCCTGGTGGCGGGGGGGTGGGGGGGATAGGGGACATGGGTGGGGGCCTGGTGGAGGGTGCCCCTGCACTGCTGGGGGGTGGGGGTGGTGGGAGACATGGATGGGGGCCTGGTGGAGGGTGCCCCTGGTGGCGGGGGGGTGGGGGTGATAGGGGACATGGGTGGGGGCCTGGTGGAGGCTGCCCCTGGTGGCTGGGGGGTGGGGGTGGTGGGAGACATGGATGGGGGCCTGGTGGAGGGTGCCCCTGGTGGCGGGGGGGGGTGATAGGGGACATGAGTGGGGGCCTGGTAGAGGCTGCCCCTGCACTGCTGGGGGGTGGGGGTGGTGGGAGACATGGATGGGGGCCTGGTGGAGGGTGCCCCTGGTGGCGGGGGGGTGGGGGTGATAGGGGACATGAGTGGGGGCCTGGTGGAGGCTGCCCCTGCACTGCTGGGGGGTGGGGGCGGTGGGAGACATGGATGGGGGCCTGGTGGAGGGTGCCCCTGGTGGCTGGGGGGTGGGGGTGATAGGGGACATGGATGGGGGCCTGGTGGAGGGTGCCCCTGCACTGCTGGGGGGTGGGGGTGGTGGGAGACATGGATGGGGGCCTGGTGGAGGGTGCCCCTGGTGGCAGGGGGGTGGGGGTGATAGGGGACATGAGTGGGGGCCTGGTGGAGGCTGCCCCTGCACTGCTGGGGGGTGGGGGTGGTGGGAGACATGGGTGGGGGCCTGGTGGAGGGTGCCCCTGGTGGCTGGGGGTAGGGGTGGTGGGAGACATGGATGGGGGCCTGGTGGAGGGTGCCCCTGGTGGCGGGGGGTGGGGGTGATAGGGGACATGAGTGGGGGCCTGGTGGAGGCTGGCCCTGCACTGCTGGGGGGTGGGGGTGGTGGGAGACATGGGTGGGGGCCTGGTGGAGGGTGCCCCTGGTGGCGGGGGGGTGGGGGTGATAGGGGACATGAATTGGGGCCTGGTGGAGGCTGCCACTGCACTGCTGGGGGGTGGGGGTGGTGGGAGACATGGATGGGGGCCTGGTGGAGGGTGCCCCTGGTGGCTGGGGGGTGGGGGTGATAGGGGACATGGATGGGGGCCTGGTGGAGGGTGCCCCTGCACTGCTGGGGGGTGGGGGTGGTGGGAGACATGGATGGGGGCCTGGTGGAGGGTGCCCCTGGTGGCTGGGGGGTGGGGGTGGTGGTAGACATGAGTGGGGGCCTGGTGGAGGGTGCCCCTGCACTGCTGGGGGGTGGGGGTGGTGGGAGACATGGATGGGGGCCTGGTGGAGGGTGCCCCTGGTGGCTGGGGGGTGGGGGTGATAGGGGACATGAGTGGGGGCCTGGTGGAGGCTGCCCCTGCACTGCTGGGGGCTGGGGGTGGTGGGAGACATGGGTGGGGGCCTGGTGGAGGCTGCCCCTGCACTGCTGGGGGGTGGGGGTGCAGGGGGACATGAGCAGGTGTGCAGGGTAGTCCCCTGTTTTGTGGGCTGCCTGCAGGGGCCGTGGAGGGTGTACAGGGAACACCTGTGAGGACCCACCCAGCCTAATCGTGTGTGATAATTCCCGCGCACCCCTGTAATACACGTACCAGGCCAAATCGCATGTGAGAATTCCCGCGCACCCCTGTAATACACGTACCCAGCCGAATCGCGTGTGATAATTCCCGCGTACCCCTGTGATACACGTGCCCTGGCTAATCGCGTGTAAAACTTCACGCGTACCCCTGTAATACACGTACCCAGCCAAATCGCGTGTGATAATTCCCGCGTACCCCTGTGATACACGTGCCCTGGCTAATCGCGTGTAAAACTTCACGCGTACCCCTGTAATACACGTACCCTGGCCAATCGCGTGTAGAACTTCCCACGCACCCCTGTAATACACGTACCAAGCCAAATCGCGTGTGATAATTCCCGCGCACCCATGTAATACACGTACCTGGCCAAATCGCATGTGAGAATTCCCGCGCACCCCTGTAATACACGTACCCAGCCGAATCGCGTGTAGAACTTCCCGTGTACCCCTGTAATACACGTACCCAGCCAAATCGCGTGTGATAATTCCCGCGTACCCCTGTGATACACGTGCCCTGGCTAATCGCGTGTAAAACTTCACGCGTACCCCTGTAATACACGTACCCTGGCCAATCGCGTGTAGAACTTCCCGCGTACCCCTGTAATACACGTACCCTGGCTAATCGCGTGTATAACTTCACGCGTACCCCTGATATGCACGTTACCCGCTTTGCGTTCCTTGTTTGGCAGCCCTGTAGACTGGTCCAGGGTTAGCGCAGCCCTTTGCGATGATTTAGCGATTTTGATGGCTTTTCCTTGCGCAAGGGCGTTCTTGGGGGCATTACTGGCGCTGCTGCAGGGTCGCTGCGATACTCTGGGCCACGGCTGGTTTGGGAGCCTAAAATCCATGAATACGCTGTGTGCGGAAATCGGTTTTAGCGCACGTGCCTGGCGCAAACAATCGCACGCGGACACTCTGCGCCAGCCGCTTGCGACACTTTTCTGCGAAATTCTATGAATTACCCTGTTAATTGTGAGCAGATTGTAATGACAGACATATATATATATATATATATATATATATATATAATTTATTTTGTTTTGTTATTATTAATCAATTTGTATTAGTTTTCCAGCGTATAAACGTACAGCACAATAAACTGTTGTTCAAATTAACTCAACGTACAGTTACATGTTTCAATTTTCTCCCCGCCGAACCCATAACTCCCCCTTCCCCCTGGCCTACACCACACATTCCTCTTCCACCACCCGCTCCTCCTTACATTCTCACCCTTAGTCCTCTCCCACAATACTATCTCTCTCTGGACCATCTCCGTCTGATATGAATATTGCAGCTATTAATTGTCTCCAGGCGACCAGTGTTTCAGACTCTTCTTCACTCCCTCCCCCCGCTGTCCCTTGCCATACTCTTGTCTCAGCCTCTGCCCATTTCTTGAGATCCTGCCACCAGACATGTGCCGATGGTCTCATGCGTGCTTTCCAGCTCATTGCTATTCTGCGCTTGGCTTATATATATGCTAAGTCTTTGAGTTTGCTTACGTGTTTAGCTTTACGAGGCCTAGGGAACCCCCCTATCAGGCACTCCCAGGGGTGCCCACATCTAGGTTGATCTCCGCTTCTGCCATGAGTCGGGCCACCTCCTTCCAAAAACCTCCTATTTCAGGCCATGACCAAAACATTACAAATTCTAGAAAGTTACCATCTACACAGGCTGCGCTGAGTAAACCAATTTGAAAAAGCTTGCTGTGGCGAATTTTAAGCAAAAGTAGATGGGGAGGTAATCACAAATATGCGCATCTGATGTTTAATTCAAATGAAGTAGATTCACAAAAGAAGACACACATTTTTTGCTGATTACATTGATAGTAGTATTAAACACCTGGTATCTGAGATCCCAGCATACCTCAAAGATACAACACATACTTTGCAAATACTACAAGGGATAATCTGGAAGCCTACATACAACTTAGTGACTCTGGATGTGGCAGCTCTATATACATCAATTCAACACAAACTAGCCTTGGACACGATTGACTTCAGTTTCAGAACTTACTCAGCCTCCCACTATACACATGTTCAGATGATCAAAAGTTTTTGGGAATTCACACTCACGCATAACCAGTTTCTTTTTAATGGAGACTATTATTTGCAAATAAAAGGTATTGCAATGGGGGCAAAATATGCGCCCTCTTTGGCCAATCTATTCATGCCCTTTTTTGAGGAAAGATACATTTTTCAGAATAATCCGTTCAATCATAATATTATCAGTTGGAAAAGGTACATTGATGATGTTCTGGCCATCTGGGAAGGTAGCAGGGAAGATTTCGAAGCATTCATGCTTTATCTCAATGATAATACTTTCGATATCAAATTCACAGGATATATGGATGCTGTAGCAATTACTTTTCTTGATCTCAAAATCAATATTGTATCTAATATTATCGAAACCTGCACGTTCAGGAAAGCCACTGCAGTTAACTCAATATTGCATGCCAGCAGTAGTCATAGACCCAAAGTTATTCAAAACATACCTAGAGGTGAAATGCTAAGAGCCAAGAGAAAGTGTAGCCAAGATGCCATGTTCCAATCAGAATGTAAGTCTATTGGACACAGATTTCTGGAAAGAGGTTATCCAATCCAACTAATCAGGCAAACCACAGATTCGGTGAAGAAAGTACCAAGATCGCAGTTATTGATAGAAAAGACAAAATTGTCTATCGAAAAATATCCTTTGCATGTTAACTTCATCACTAAATTTTCAAGTGATCACAAATTCATACAGTACATATTACAAAAGCACTGGCATATTTTGCACTTAGATCCGGTTTTGACATCGTATATTACTGACCGTCCTAATATTATTTTTAAGAGGGCAACTACTTTGAGAAACATCCTTAGTCCCTCTTTCCTCAAACCTGACCCAATTGGACAGGAAAATTGGCTCACCGCAAGTACCAAACCAGCAGGCTTTTATAAATGTGGGTCATGTAATTTCTGTCAGCATGCCTTAGCACCTACCAAAATCTTTAGCTGTCACAATGGACTGAAAACCAAAATAATTGATTTTATCAATTGTCGAACGAAATACGTCATCTAAGGTATACAATGTGTATGTCAGAAAATGTATATTGGCAGCACAATTAGAGAAGTACGCTTTAGGATTCGAGAACACCTTAACAATCTCAGCAGTCAGGACGTCAGATTACCTTTGGCTTCCCACTGGCAGAAACACCATCAACTGGACAATACCAAAGATATTAAATTCATCGGACTCAAACACATCAAACAACATCAGAGAGGTGGCAACAGAGAATTGATCCTACGAAAGCAGGAAGCAAGGATGATTTGCAAACTTCGTTGCCTGTCACTAGGCTTGAACCAAGACCATGAACTGAATGTGTTTTTATAAACTATGATAGCCCAATTGGTCGTAAACTTAACTAATATCATCTGGTTCCCATAGGAAACAGATCATTATTATTATGAGTGTCTATCATGATATACTATTTTCATGACCTATTTTGTGCAAAATTCACCAATATTGTTCATCTTTTGTCTGAATATTCAATGTCAAGTATTAACCCATTTGTCATAGACCTACCTAATACTGCCGGCATCCATAGATTTGGATCACCTACTTCTTCAGCTTCAATAATTACTGTAAATATTAACAATATACTCAGCAATGATTATTGAGTGCTCAGTACATGTTGTTGCCACAATGCGCTACTACAATTATTACCATATAATAGGAAGTACAATTTGTTAGATACAACCAATGGTGCCCAGTAAGTGCCATGTTGACCATACAATGTTGGTTGCTTAATCACTACTTCTAACTGTTCTACTGCCCTTTCTAATTCCAAAAATCCCATTGGATTTAATATCCTTTCCGGGTTTTTTTTTTTCCACAACCACATGCATGACACTTCTATGTTTTAAAATATGTACTTAACACTCAGTTGCATTACACTTATTACATGTGCAGCATTTAATACGACGATATAGCACTAGTCGCATTATTTGGTCTTTTTCTGTTTGCTCATATATCCACTACCTGGCCTTATTCCGGTCTTATATCTAAGTGTGCTAAATTGCATCTGTTATGCTCCCATGGGAACCATTTTGGCTTTCAGTTTGTGCTGATATTGTAGTTTTATGCCTTGACACACGCCACCAGGCTCATGATTAATAGGAATACGTACCGGCAAGTCCCAGGTGCCCATATATAGGTCAGTGCACTTTTGCAATCAATTGTTTTTCTACATTCTAATTATCTTTTTTCACACATTAGCCCAGTTATCATGCTCATTCTGGCATATACATTTATCGTACAAGACATAGCAATCGTTTTTAGAAAAAACACTGTATTTCCTGAATGGACCGCCAAGAAATGAATATTTTCATGGTTTGCTTCATTTTCTTAACAATGCATACTCTCCGTGCAGTCGGGATCCATTCCATGTCACATACCCTGCCAGTACGTAACTGTTAACCTTAACCTTCAATTGTGACACACTATAAGTTAGTACTTTACCTTTTAAGTATACGGTCCTACTGCATGACACAGAATATGTGCATGGTCTTAACAAGCGCACATTAAAAGAGCATTTCCTTCACTTCCGGCTTGACACCAGTTACCAAGCAACCAGGTCACGTTACCTCGTCACCTGACTATCTCAGAGGCGGTTACTACGGTAACCCCCAGTCACTGCTGATGCTCGCAGTGTTCCAGAAGCAACCCGCCATTGTGCATGCATATTCAGAGCTCTTGCCGGTAAGCCAGTTGCTATGCACTTTTTGCCCTGCCAGTTCACTTAGGCTGTATACAATATCAAATAACGCATACACGTTGTACTGCTTGTTTTGTAGATTTCGGCTAAAATTAAAGGCGAAAGCACTTTTAATACGTGCTCACAATTTTACCGCTTGCTGCATCAGCAGCACACCATCCGTGATACAACTACGGCTAGAATTGAGTCTGGTAACTATAGCCTTTACATTACTCTAAAATAGCATAACGACGATTGCACTAATAAACTGGCAGTGTAGAACTTTTGTCTTCATGAGTTGCCTAATTGGTTTTACAGCCCACTGACTTGGCCAGTAAACGTTTTCGTGGATCTCCCAATTTCTAATCTTTCTAATCACAACTCAGAACAAATCAAGCATAATCACTAAAAGGTATGCCCTGTCTTATTCATTTAACATGTTAACATCTGGAGTTAGTAATTATATGCATTATTCTAACGGTATGTTTTTATTCTTTATTTTTTATTTATTTTTTTCTCTCTCCTGTATCCTTATGCCTTTTTTCTCCGACCAACTCCCCCTACTCTGCTTTTTGGTTAAATAACAGTGAATGTTACAAGAAACATATTACAGGTCTAGTTTGAAATGTATTTGTATGCCCTGAAGACGGCCTTTTTAGGTTGAAACACGTGTTGGCATCGCATGGCATAATGGAATTTCTTTAGTATTGGTGTCTATTTTGTTTTGATCAAATTTCGAACACATGAACCCTAGCATGTGTCCACCATATGGCATAATGGAATCCTTTTAGTCATCGTGATTATTTTGCTCTGTTTGAATTTTTGAACATATGTACTTTTTCAAAAATGTGTGTCTTCTTTTGTGAATCTACTTCATTTGAATTAAACATCAGATGCGCATATTTGTGATTACCTCCCCATCTACTTTTGCTTAAAATTCGCCACAGCAAGCTTTTTCAAATTGGTTTACTCAGCGCAGCCTGTGTAGATGGTAACTTTCTAGAATTTGTAATATTTTAAGGTGATAGTGGTAGATCACCTCACCACCTACACGACAGCAGCTAAACAAATATTTTTCTCATAGCCATTTAAACTATCAGGCGTGCGCATTCCTGAATAGGGCTCTACTCCCACAACTTCATCATTACTACTTTGCCCTGTGGACTGCTGCACTGTTCATAACCAAACAATACTTTTTTTCATTTATCTTTACAATGACGGACTACTTAAAGAATAGAGAAGAGGACAGTGCTGCCCTCTTTGCACCCAGAGGTACAGATACTAACCCCTTTAAGTCCAGACCGAATGTATCGGAAACACTTGTACAAAAATTCATCAAACTTGAAAGATTATGTAAAAAGGAAATTAATAAATATTGGGAACAAGTTTCACTCAAAAACTACATCCAGCAAGACATTATACCGAGAGGTTTAAGAATATTAATCTTTCCTGATTTTATGCACAAAGATGATCAGGATCTGGCAGCAGACTGGGAAACTAATGTCACAGTCAGCTCGGAGAACATGATGAAAATTCTGGTTACACATGCTGAACGAGAGCATGCCCGAGTAACCAAAGAAATTGATAAACTCAAAATTGAAATTGCAGAAATGAACAATCCAGCCAGCTCAAAAGATAAGAACTATGCCAAAATGAATGAGATTCTAGTTGAATATCAGGACGAAATTAAGTTGAGAAAATTTAGAAAATTGTATAGAGACGAAAAAGATTACTTAAATGATAGAGTTTATACCTACCCACCCAAATATGATGGGGATCTATCACAAATAGCAACGCCTACAGCGTCACCTGTTACATCAGACGCAGACTCAGAAACTGAAATTATAACTAATCCCAATAATGAGGAAGAAATGGCAAATGCAGTAGGGTCTCGTCATCACAGACGAGGTTTTCTTGCTGAAATTAAAAGGTATAAGAAAGGCAACCAATCATCATATAACCTTCAAAACAAACAAGTTCACTTTCATAAAAATGTCCCTTTAGGACGCCAAAAACTTCCTACTCCAACAACCTCAGAGGAGGAAGAGGAATAGGAGCAAGAAGGAAAGGACGGGAGAGATACAAACAAAAGACTCACCAGATCCAGCTTCAACAAAACCAAACCGAAGTCCATACTAAAAGTCTAGTGATTAATTTATCTGCCAAACACCTCTCATCTGAACAATTATCTGTTCTTAATCATGGCCTTTCATTTGCGCCACATGCTACATCCGACATGACTGAACTCCAAATAGATCTTTATAAATTTTCTAGAAAATTAAGATTGAAAAAATTCTTTCATAATAAGGATGAAACGTATAGGCCTTTGGAACAACTCCCATCCACCAGTTCCAAAAGTATACAAGAAATTGAAAATATTCACTTACTTTCCAACCTTATGGGAGAGAAAACGAAAACTGTGAGCGACATTCATGCAGAACTCGGTATCCACCAACGTAACATGGATATCAAGGAACACAAGAACAGATCAAAATTCATGCCACCTATTACTGGAGATAATGTTATTGACACTTTTTACAAAACAATCACTAAGGAAATTCATAAACATATTGACGGATTTCAACAAAATTACAGTAGTAAGAAACAGAACTTAACGAAGTTGGAACGACAGGCTCTACAAGATATAAGTGAAGACAGCTCCATCATTATTAAGGAAGCCGACAAGGGTGGTAATATTGTTATTCTCAACAAATCTGATTATATCCAAATGGCCATGGAACATCTTGTTACGCCGGGATGTTATGAGAAACTTACCACCAATCCCACAGTATCAACTATACAAGAACTACATACCTTACTTCAATACTGGTATAACCAAGGATTACTTTCTGATGAGGAAAAAGCGTTCTTAATGATCTCCAAACCACTTATGCCTACGATTTACTTTCTACCCAAAGTTCATAAACCTTTTTTGTCTCTCCCATCAGTTCGACCGATCATGAGTGGACAGGGAGGTGCTACAGAAGCACTTGCTGATTACATTGATAGTAGTATTAAACACCTGGTATCTGAGATCCCAGCATACCTCAAAGATACAACACATACTTTGCAAATACTACAAGGGATAATCTGGAAGCCTACATACAACTTAGTGACTCTGGATGTGGCAGCTCTATATACATCAATTCAACACAAACTAGCCTTGGACACGATTGACTTCAGTTTCAGAACTTACTCAGCCTCCCACTATACACATGTTCAGATGATCAAAGGTTTTTTGGAATTCACACTCACGCATAACCAGTTTCTTTTTAATGGAGACTATTATTCGCAAATAAAAGGTATTGCAATGGGGGCAAAATATGCGCCCTCTTTGGCCAATCTATTCATGGCCTTTTTTGAGGAAAGATACATTTTTCAGAATAATCCGTTCAATCAAAATATTATCAGTTGGAAAAGGTACATTGATGATGTTCTGGCCATCTGGGAAGGTAGCAGGGAAGATTTCGAAGCATTCATGCTTTATCTCAATGATAATACTTTCGATATCAAATTCACAGGATATATGGATGCTGTAGCAATTACTTTTCTTGATCTCAAAATCAATATTGTATCTAACACTATCGAAACCTGCACATTCAGGAAAGCCACTGCAGTTAACTCAATATTGCATGCCAGCAGTAGTCATAGACCCAAAGTTATTCAAAACATACCTAGAGGTGAAATGCTAAGAGCCAAGAGAAATTGTAGCCAAGATGCCATGTTCCAATCAGAATGTAAGTCTATTGGACACAGATTTCGGGAAAGAGGTTATCCAATCCAACTAATCAGGCAAACCACAGATTCGGTGAAGAAAGTACCAAGATCGCAGTTATTGATAGAAAAGACAAAATTGTCTATCGAGAAATATCCTTTGCATGTTAACTTCATCACTAAATTGTCAAGTGATCACAAATTCATACAGTACATATTACAAAAGCACTGGCATATTTTGCACTTAGATCCGGATTTGACATCGTATATTACTGACCGTCCTAATATTATTTTTAAGAGGGCAACTACTTTGAGAAACATCCTTAGTCCCTCTTTCCTCAAACCTGACCCAATTGGACAGGAAAATTGGCTCACCGCAAGTACCAAACCAGCAGGCTTTTATAAATGTGGGTCATGTAATTTATGTCAGCATGCCTTAGCACCTACCAAAATCTTTAGCTGTCACAATGGACTGAAAACCAAAATAATTGATTTTATCAATTGTCGAACGAAATACGTCATCTATGGTATACAATGTGTATGTCAGAAAATGTATATTGGCAGCACAATTAGAGAAGTACGCTTTAGGATTCGAGAACACCTTAACAATCTCAGCAGTCAGGACGTCAGATTACCTTTGGCTTCCCACTGGCAGAAACACCATCAACTGGACAATACCAAAGATATTAAATTCATCGGACTCAAACACATCAAACAACATCAGAGAGGTGGCAACAGAGAATTGATCCTACGACAGCAGGAAGCAAGGATGATTTGCAAACTTCGTTGCCTGTCACTAGGCTTGAACCAAGACCATGAACTGAATGTGTTTTTATAAACTATGATAGCCCAATTGGTCGTAAACTTAACTAATATCATCTGGTTCCCATAGGAAACAGATCATTATTATTATGAGTGTCTATCATGATATACTATTTTCATGACCTATTTTGTGCAAAATTCACCAATATTGTTCAACTTTTGTCTGAATATTCAATGTCAAGTATTAACCCATTTGTCATAGACCTACCTAATACTGCCGGCATCCATAGATTTGGATCACCTACTTCTTCAGCTTCAATAATTACTGTAAATATTAACAATATACTCAGCAATGATTATTGAGTGCTCAGTACATGTTGTTGCCACAATGCGCTACTACAATTATTACCATATAATAGGAAGTACAATTTGTTAGATACAACCAATGGTGCCCAGTAAGTGCCATGTTGACCATACAATGTTGGTTGCTTAATCACTACTTCTAACTGTTCTACTGCCCTTTCTAATTCCAAAAATCCCATTGGATTTAATATCCTTTCCGGGTTTTTTTTTTCCACAACCACATGCATGACACTTCTATGTTTTAAAATATGTACTTTACACTCAGTTGCATTACACTTATTACATGTGCAGCATTTAATACGACGATATAGCGCTAGTCGCATTATTTGGTCTTTTTCTGTTTGCTCATATATCCACTACCTGGCCTTATTCCGGTCTTATATCTAAGTGTGCTAAATTGCATCTGTTATGCTCCCATGGGAACCATTTTGGCTTTCAGTTTGTGCTGATATTGCAGTTTTATGCCTTGACACACGCCACCAGGCTCATGATTAATAGGAATACGTACCGGCAAGTCCCAGGTGCCCATATATAGGTCAGTGCACTTTTGCAATCAATGGTTTTTCTACATTCTAATTATCTTTTTTCACACATTAGCCCAGTTATCATGCTCATTCTGGCATATACATTTATCGTACAAGACATAGCAATCGTTTTTAGAAAAAACACTGTATTTCCCGAATGGACCGCCAAGAAATGAATATTTTCATGGTTTGCTTCATTTTCTTAACAATGCATACTCTCCGTGCAGTCGGGATCCATTCCATGTCACATACCGTGCCAGTACGTAACTGTTAACCTTAACCTTCAATTGTGACACACTATAAGTTAGTACTTTACCTTTTAAGTATACGGTCCTACTGCATGACACAGAATATGTGCATGGTCTTAACAAGCGCACATTAAAAGAGCATTTCCTTCACTTCCGGCTTGACACCAGTTACCAAGCAACCAGGTCACGTTACCTCATCACCTGACTATCTCGGAGGCGGTTACTACGGTAACCCCCAGTCACTGCCGATGCTCGCAGTGTTCCAGAAGCAACCCGCCATTGTGCACGCATATTCAGAGCTCTTGCCGGTAAGCCAGTTGCTACGCACTTTTTGCCCTGCCAGTTCACTTAGGCTGTATACAATATCAAATAACGCATACACCTTGTACTGCTTGTTTTGTAGATTTCGGCTAAAATTAAAGGCGAAAGCACTTTTAATACGTGCTCACAATTTTACCGCTTGCTGCATCAGCAGCACACCATCCGTGATACAACTACGGCTAGAATTGAGTCTGGTAACTATAGCCTTTACATTACTCTAAAATAGCATAACGACGATTGCACTAATAAACTGGCAGTGTAGAACTTTTGTCTTCATGAGTTGCCTAATTGGTTTTACAGCCCACTGACTTGGCCAGTAAACGTTTTCGTGGATCTCCCAATTTCTAATCTTTCTAATCACAACTCAGAACAAATCAAGCATAATCACTAAAAGGTATGCCCTGTCTTATTTATTTAACATGTTAACATCTGGCGTTAGTAATTATATGCATTATTCTAACGGTATGTTTTTATTCTTTATTTTTTATTTATTTTTTTCTCTCTCCTGTATCCTTATGCCTTTTTTCTCGGACCAACTCCCCCTACTCTGCTTTTTGGTTAAATAACAGTGAATGTTACAAGAAACATATTACAGGTCTAGTTTGAAATGTATTTGTATGCCCTGAAGACGGCCTTTTGAGGTTGAAACACGTGTTGGCATCGCATGGCATAATGGAATTTCTTTAGTATTGGTGTCTATTTTGTTTTGATCAAATTTCGAGGCATTGCATGGTATAATGGAATTTCTTTAGTATTGATGTTTATTTTGTTTTGATCAAATTTCGAGGCATTGCATGGTATAATGGAATTTCTTTAGTATTGGTGTCTATTTTGTTTTGATCAAATTTTGAACACATGAACCCTAGCATGTGTCCACCATATGGCATAATGGAATCCTTTTAGTCATCGTGATTATTTTGCTCTGTTTGAATTTTTGAACATATGTACTTTTTCAAAAATGTGTGTCTTCTTTTGTAAATCTACTTCATTTGAATTAAACATCAGATGCGCATATTTGTGATTACCTCCCCATCTACTTTTGCTTAAAATTCGCCACAGCAAACTTTTTCAAATTGGTTTACTCAGCGCAGCCTGTGTAGATGGTAACTTTCTAGAATTTGTAATATTTTAAGGTGATAGTGGTAGATCACCTCACCACCTACACGACAGCAGCTAAACAAATATTTTTCTCATAGCCATTTAAACTATCAGGCGTGCGCATTCCTGAATAGGGCTCTACTCCCACAACTTCATCATTACATGACCAAAACATGTGTACCATTCCTGCATCCACTTCCCCACATTTCTGACATGTCTCTATATCTGCGTGGCTAAACATATCTATTTTCTTAGGGGTCATGTTTGCTCTGTAAGTTACATACAACTGTATCTGTTGCAATTGCGCATTTCACGATACCTTTTTATGGTATCCCTGCGCTCTGATCCATAGCCCATCCTCCATTGATTCCCCCACCTCCTCCTCCCAGTTCAATCTCGTCTGGACCACCTCCTTCCCAATCTTAGACATCAGCAACTCTTATATGCGGCCGACCTCATGCCCTCCCTCAGATACATCATAAAATGTTTCTATCACTGCAACTGGCTCTTGGGCCAGCACCGCCTCAGGCCACATGTCCTTTACAATCCTCACAATCCTAGAATATGTGATATACTGTTCCTGATGTAATCCCGTGTCCTCCATCAATCTGCCGAACCCCTTGACCTTCCCATCCAGAAAGACATCTCCCATCGTCACTATACCCACTGGTTCCCACTTCCTTCAGATGTTCAGCCTGATTTGCACATCTACTCCCTCCAGTGCTACCAGCGGTATCTGTGGGGAGCACAGGGTCAGGTTATTTATCAACTGGCATGCTCTCCGCCACATTTTCCCTCCCAGATCTAGCAATCTGCCCTCTCAACCCCTCTGTTGTTTTGGTAACCACATTCTTTCGTTTAAGAAATAAGGGGTGCTCTCGGCACTCAGCAGCTTAGATTCCAATGTCTGTTCATCCAATAGCCACCTTGCTACATATTGAAGCTGGCTAGCCAGATAGTATGCTTCAAAGTTTGGCAATCTAATGCCTCCTTGGTCATATGAATTTTGTAGCTTCCACAGTGCAATTCTATTCCTTGAATTATGCCAGATGAAACCTCTACATATGCTCTGTAGTCTCGAAAAGAATCGTTTGGGTATTGCATATAGGATGTTTGCAAAGCAGTGTAATAGCCTGGGCAGCACCACCATCTTTAAAGATTGCCGCTCTCCCCAACATAGTCAAAGTTAGTTTACCCCAGAAGGCCATTTTTTTTCCATTTTAGCCAACGCCTTCACAGTATTTTACCTGTGTTCCTCCTCAGTATTGTGATAGATATTGATTCCCAGATATCTAAACATCTGTGTTTCCCACTTTATCGCTAGTATCTGCAGTTTGTGTATAGGTGTTCCCACATACCTCCCCAGGGGAAATATTTTTGACTTTAGTGGGTTAACTGTTATACCCGATACCCTTGCATATCGTGCCATTACCTCCAAAATGTATTGCAGGTACAGCAGCATATCATCTGCATATAGTAATATTAAGTGTTGTCCCCCTTTAGTGCTGATTCCCACTTCCCCATATTGCTGACTCAGATAGGCTGCTAATGGTTCCAACGCTAGGATAAAAAGCATCAGGGACCATGGGCATCCCTATCTGGTGCCCTTCCTTAGCTGCCATTTTTCTGAAATGCTAGAGCCCGTTCTGACCCATGCCACCGGCTCACTATATAATAATCGCACCCAACTCAGGTATGTGGGCCCAATCCTGTATACTTACAGAACCGCCAGTAGCCAGGGCCATTTGACCGAGTCGAACGCTTTCACAGCGTCAAGTGTGATCATTGCTGCCTCTTGTGAGCTCCCTTGGGTGTGGTCTATGACATGATGGAGTCTCCGCAAATTGTCTGTTGAATTCCTGCGTGGAACATAGCCCGTTTGGTCTGAGTGTATAAGTTTGCTTATGACTGGTCTTAACCTGTTAGCCATCACTGCCGTCAGGATTTTACTGTCCTGATTGAGCAGTGAGAGCAGTCTGTAGGACCGGCATTCCGTATCTAGTTTGTTGGGTTTGAGGAGAGGAATAATAATCGCCTCTCGTAAGGTCTCGGACAGTGTTCCTTTGCTAAGCACCTCATTGAGCATCGCTAGCATTGGGGGGAGTATTTCCCTCTTGTAAGCTTGATAAAATTTGCTGGGGAATTCATATGTGCCTGGGGCCTTGCTACTGGGCAGCAGCTTGATCACTTGCTCTAGTTCTTCTGCCGTTATTTTTTGCTTCATCGAGTTTGGGGAGTGTGATCTCTTCTAATGTTTCCCGTATGTCTATCTCTTCCTCATCACTTGAGTCAGCGTACAGTCTCTTATAGTATTCCAAAAAGCATTTGTTTACTCCTTCCTGGGTTTCTTGTAACTGGCCATCTATTCCCTGCATTGGTCTGATCGCCTGCCTAGGGGCCTTGCTTTTGTATAACCAGGCTAATAATCTACCTGGTTTGTCGCCTTCTGTGTGCTGCCTCTCGGCATATTTCCTATAGCTCAGGTTACCTAGCCTCCCCCAGTGGCCTATGCATTCTCGTTGTAGCTGGGTCATGATCTTGGCTTCCTCTGAGGATCTCGTGCCCTCCCGCATCATCATTTTAAATTTCTGTTCTGCGTTTTGTAGTTTGTGTGTTATGCCTCCCTGCAACTCCTTTGATTTTGACCTTGCTGCTTCCCTCATTACTATTTTAAAAGCCTCCCATAATGTCCCAGCCGAGTCTACACTGCTTGTGTTGCGTTTAAAATACTCTACTATCTCAGTCCTCAGGTCCTCCCTGAACGCTGTATCTTTTAATGATTCTGCCCTGAGTCTCCATGTCAGGATTTTGGCCCTGGGTGGCTGGATCTGCCATGTTACTGCCAGCGGGGCGTGGTCTGACAGGACCATGGCCTTATATTCTGCTTGTGTCACTTCCTTTATTAAATCTGTTCCCATAAATATATAATCCAACCTCGTGTACAGGTTCTGTGGGGAGGAATAATGTGAATATTCTCTATTCTGTGGGTGGCGCATCCTCCATAAGTCTGTCAACCAAAAAGCTTGTAACTGAGTGTTCAGGGCTTTCGCTGCTGGGGTCGTATGTGTCACCTTTTTATCCAACCTATCCATCCCTGGGTCTAGGGTACAATTAAAGTCCCCCCCCCCACACCAGCGCTCCATCAGCATAAGGACTTATCTTGGTATATAGGGTCCTAAAGTAAGCCGCAGTGTCTTGATTTGGGGCATACACATTGATAATAGACACTTCTTTATTTTCTACCAGCCCTCTTATCAATACCATTCTACCGTCCTTGTCTATGGTGGACTGTGTTAGCTTAAATGGGACATGTGGCGCTATGCACGTTATGATTCCCCTAGCATACGCTGAATAAGTTGCCCCCAGGGTTGTCCCTTTCCATTTCCTTATTATCACATCTTGCTTTTCTTTGGTCAGGTGCATTCCTTGTAACAATGTTATATCTATTTTTGGTCGCTTGAGGTACATCATAACCCTGTTCCGTTTAATATAGTTATTTAGCCCCCTCACATTCCAGGTTGCTATCCGTATTTCACCCATCTTAACCAACATCTAACTCTTCCCACCCAGCCCCCTCTCTCCTCTTCCCACTTTCTGATGTGTGTTTGTAGCCCTTTCCCACTGTAACTTCCCAAACTTCCCTGCCCCCATCTAAACTACCCCCAACAATTGCCCAGCTCCATATCTGAATCTCAGGCATCCCTGCTTTTCCCTCTTTTCTTGGCAACATGCCAGTACTTCAAACGCAGCAGGTGGGTACTGTGCTACCAGTATCCCTACTAACTAACCTATTGGGGGTAAGAGTGTTTCCTTCCGTGCCCGTTCTTACGCAGCGTGCATTGCTCCCACATTTTGTTCCTAGTCATAGGTCTCTGAGCATGCTTATCTAATAGTCGAAGTGTCTCCATCGCCTTCCCTTACGTTGCTTCCCTCTCCAACAGGTTATACTTTAAGGTCCCCTTTGACGTATCACTTAGCACTTTCCATGTCCTTCCGGTTCTGCTGCTATGCCAGCATATTTTGAGCATCCAGCCAGCTGTTGACGTCCTCTGAGATCTAAAAAAACAAGGCCTGGTCCTTGTACAGCACCTTCATCTTTGCCGGATACAGTAGCAGAAACTTGAGTTGGGTCGGTCGCAGTCTTCTTTTAACCGCCCCGTAGTTCATCCGTTGCTTTGGTACTGCAAAGATGTAGTCCAGGTACGCCGAGATGGATGCCGACGCTCTGTTGATGGTGCTGCCTTTCCGAAAATGTTCCAGTATTTTCTCTCTGTCTTTGTAATTCAATATTTTGGCTATTATTGGCCTCAGCGGGGCACCGGGCTGTGGTCTCCTCGTCAGGGCTCTGTGTGCCCTTTCCACCGTGAAGCCCTGGGTGAGCGTACCCGCTCCGATTTCCTGCAGTAACATGTCCTCTATGTAGTTGGTCAGGTTCTGCCCCTCCTCGCCCTCCAGGAGCCCAACGTTCCCCGCATTGTTGCGCCTGGCTCGGCCTTCTGCTTCCTCAGCCCTGTTTTCCAAGTTCTGTACTCGTTGTTTCAGAATGGAGACGTCTGAGGTGTTGTCCTTGCAACTGCTGGTGTTGACCTGCACCTCTTTTTCTAGTGCTCCGGTACGCTCCGACAGCGCTCTGACGACTTGCCTCAAGTGGTTCATGTCTATCTGCATTGCGTCTATTTTGAATTCTAGGGACGCTTTGAGTTCTGCTATGGCCACCAATATTTGAATGTCCATCCGTCCTTGTGCATCTCTGTCATTTGATACTTGTGGCTGTAGACCGTCTGTCGCTTGGGATGGCCTGGTAAACGTGTACAGGGATGTTTGCTTCGCATTATTATTATTCGACTTGGACAACATTTCTACCGCCTTCTCTTTGGTGCTCTTTTTCTTGCCTGTCATCCATGTTGGTGTTAGCTGCTGGCACCGTACCCCGCGGGGGAGCTGCCCCCTTGACGGTTTTATACAAGTCCTCGTCGTGTGCTCCCTTCTCGGTGTCTTGTACCCCGTGCCAAAGCACGTCACTCTGTTGTTCTGCTCGACTCTTTTAAAGTTGCAACTAGAGGCCTGTTGTGTGTTCTTTGATTGTCCTGCCCCCTCTTGTTGCTCTTCTTTATCTTCTGCGTTTTGTTGCAGCCTGGGGTGGGCTCCACCATGAGCTCCCAATGCGCTACTTGCCCCAGTTGTTCTCTCCTGCGTTTATGGGGCTTTCAGTCTTTCACCACGATTTCTTTAGGGGTTCTCGCTGCCGCCAGAGCACCTTATTGGGCCTATTTTAGGAGCTCGCAAGGAGTCCGAGCCGGGCCCCTATGGGTCAGCTGGCATGATGTCCCGCTACACAAGGGGAGTGCATGAGCCCAGAGTTCTTTGGTCCACCTCTTGGCGTTCTTTCATGGAGCACGCATCATGCACATTCTGTTGAATGTGTTCAGGTCAGGTCTGGGGTTGTTCTGAAGTGTTCACCGTGTATGCGTTGTGGGGCGATGCCGGAGCACAAGTGGTGAATGCACTTTCAGGGGCCCGCCATGTGGCCAGCATCTGCCTCCCGGTCTCTTATGGTAGTGGCTCTGTGGGCACGCGGGGCGCTACAGCACAGTTCTTGCCAAATGGGTTGTTGCTGCTCTCATGAGCTCGGTACCATCGCCCACGTCGCTCCTTCCGTGTCTTGAGGCCTACTGCACCTTAGCGTGGTTGGGCTTCTGCTCTTTGCTGCTCTACCGCCACTCCCATAAATTGCCTGCCCTGTGCCCCTAGTTTGGTAGTTGTTCTGGCCTGCTTTCTCCCGATGTTCTGTGCCATGGTATCCAGGTCCCCACTCTAGATCAGTGTAGAGCTACAGGTTTGTGCCCTGTTTGCACCCCTGTTGGCCACCTCTTTGTGTCCTCTGTGACCACGTTGTAGCTTACATGCAGTGGTGCCCGCTCCTACACACTTCTGGGCTGTCCCACCATCACCAGCAATACTGAACACACCTTCATTCCGTGTCCTTTGCTGCTTGCTCCTTTGTTTGGCAAAATCGCCCATGTCGTACTGTTTCTTGCTCCCTGTCATGGCCACTGGGCAGGAGCCCAGTACTTCACTTCATGCAGGGTCCCAATGGACCCAGTCTTGGTGCCCATGGCACCAAGCTCATTTCAAAGTGTGCATGGTACACAGAACACCAAAGGCACGTGCAGCAAGGCCGGGTGGGGCCCTGTTATTACAGGGAAGGCACGTGTAGAAGACAGAAGGAAGAGCTAGGTGGGGCACAAGGCGGGGCCTAAGGGGAATGGCTGGGGCCAGGCTATATAAGCCGGCACACCCGTATACTGGCGCTTCGCATTAGTTTGCTGAGAGCAGCATAATGCTTACCGCCATTCAGAGGACTCTTACCTGATCCAGCATGTGCGCCTTCAGTCTCCAGAACCCTCCATCACCAACCTGGTTCTACACATGCATCTCCAGTCTCAGGATTCCTCGACCATCTTACCTGAATTCAGCCACACCATCGCCGAGAAGTCTGCCATCTGCTTTCTGCTCTGCAGTTGCTGCACACGCCGTAGCTGAAGTCGCGCCATCACCAGAAGCATCGCCATCTGCTTCTCATTCCGCAGTTGCTGCGCACGCCTTACCTGAGGCCACACCATTGCTGGAAGTGCTGTCTTCAGCTCCCGACTCCACTGCAGCCGCATTCACCTTACCTGCTCTGAACTTCACCAGCACAGGGCCTACGTCAGGCGCAGCCACGCAAATCTTCATCTCCGGCAACCTGAAGGAGTTGGACACCGCTTGCGACAGCAGCATTCCAGTTCTTTATGAACAACGTGCTCCATGAACTACTGGATGTCTGTGTTCTCGTTTACATTGACAATATCTTAATCTATTCGCAGACCAAGGAAGAACATATTGGCCACGTAAGAGCAGTGTTGGAAAAGCTCTGTCAGCAGCAATTGTTTGCTAAACTAGAAAAATGCTCCTTCCACACCACAGAGGTCGAGTTTTTGTGCTTCATGCTTACTCCACGAGGAGTTCATATGGACACACGCAAGGTTGAAGCTATTCTTCGATGGCCCTTCCCAACATCTACCAAAGGTGTACAAAGTGTACTGGGCTTTGCCAATTTTTATAGGTGATTTATACCACAATTCTCTCTAATCGTCGATCTGATCATCTCTCTTCTAAAAAAGAACAAGAAATTCTTTTGGTCAGTGGAGGCCGAACAGGCCGTCCAGAAATTAAAACAAGCTTTCACCTCAGCGCCTATACTGCGACACCCTCAGCCTGACCTGCCTTATGTAGTGGAAACTGACGCTTCCAGTATTGCCATAAAGCCACAAAGAGACCCTGAGACAGGACAGCTTCATCCTATAGCATTCTGGTCCCGCAAGTTTTCTGCACCTGAGCGAAACTACGCAATAACAGACAAAGAGCTCCTGGCAATCAAATGAGCCTTCAAGACTTGGAGACATTACCTTGTGGGAGCTAAACACACGGTCACAGTTATTACCGATCACCGTAATCTACAATATTTGAAAACTGCCAAGGCTCAATCCTCACGCCAAATCCTCTGGGCATTATTCTTTGCTGAGTATGATTTTGGAATAACCTACCGGCCCGGAGTGCGCAACAGAAAGGCTGACGCTCTATCAAGAATGGGAGAGGACCAGGACGCCTTCAATCCCTGCGACCCCATAGCCATAATCCCCGAAGAGCGGATTCAGCACCAGATAGCCGTTACTACCTGCTGGGAAGAACTAAAGATTGACCTCCAAGCTCAGATGGACCCGACCGCCCAAAAGGAATGGTTAAGGAAGGGAGAACAATACTCCATCAGAAATAATCTGACGTACTTTCAGGAAAGATTATATGTTCAGGACAAAGAATTACGTACCAAGATTATAGTGAATTACCATGAGTCGTTGGTAGAAGGACACCCATGGATCGCCAAGACCAGGGCCAAGATCCATAAGAACTATTGGTGGCCCTCTTGGAGGAAGGATGTCGCCCAGTTTTTTACCACGTGCGGTGTCTGTGCACAAAATAAATCCCAAAAACAAAACCCTGCAGGGTTATTGAGACCACTGGAGATGCCACCAACACCGTGGCATACATTATCCATGGACTTCATCACCGATCTGCCACCCTGCGAAGGGTTTAATACAATCCTGGTCGTGGTAGACCTGTTCTCCAAAATGGCGCACTTTTTCCCACTGAAGGGACTTCCCACCGCGGCTACCTTGGCCACAGTATTTTTGGAACAGATTGTTCAACTACATGGTTTCCCATCCGTATTGGTTTCTGACAGGGGATCCCAGTTCGTCACCATCCTCAAACCGATGGTCAAATGGAGAGAACGCATCAGACGCTCAAACAATATCTAGATGTATGTTTCAACAAACAGGGGACTCCTGGAAAAACATTTTCTGGGTAAGTGAGTTTGCCTACAACAACTCAATTCATACCAGCACTGGACAGAACCTGTTTTACACAATGAACGGTCGGCACCCAAGAACATCTTCCTTTTGATTGATTGATTGATATTTTATTTCTATCGCGCTCATACTCAAGTGTTTCAGAGCGCGACCAGGCAGGGAAAGGGAACAGGGGAGAACAAAAACAACGATCTTACTAGGCCCAGTGGCATTGAGAACGTGCAAGTGCAGGGTAGAGGGAGAAGGGGGAGAAGTGCATGGAAGGGGGAACAAAAGGAGAGTGCGGAGCGAGAAGGAAAAATAAATAAATAAATAAATAAATAAATAAAATAAAAATAATAATAATAATAATAATAAGATAATAAATAAAAAGGCAACAAACAATGGGAGTGCAGCCAGCAAGTGGCAAGTGCTGGGTTTATGGCAGCAGGCCGTGTAGGTCTGAAAGTGCAGGAAGAAAAGGGGAGGGCTGTATGGGTACAGATACAGACCCCAGTGCAGGGGGTGCCCCGGAGGCAGTGCGTGAGGGTGGCAAGATAAGCAGGTACCTGGGCCCAGAGGACAGAGGGTGGCCAGGTGCATGGTGCCGAGGGAGAGTAGAATCAACAGGGGAGAGGGGAGGAGAACGCTGAAGCAAAGAGGAAGGTTTTGAGGTGCTTCCGGAACCGGAGATGGTTCTTCTCAAGTTTTAGAGTGGCAGGGAGGCTGTTCCAGAGGGAGGCCCCAGCCGAAGACAGAGATCTACCCCCAGCTTGTTTCTTTGAGAAACGACTGACCCTGAGGGAGTTAGAGGTAGAGGAGCGGAGTGCTCGAGATGGGAGTTATTTGCGGAGGGATAGCTGAAGGTATGTTGGACCCAGGCCCCAGAAAGCCTTGTGGACAATGTACAGGGTTTTGAGTTTAATCCTTGCATCCACTGGGAGCCAATGGAGCGATTTCAGAGCTGGAGAGATACGATCCCCGGGCTTGAGGCCAAGGACAAGTCTTGCAGTCCTGTTCTGGATAAGTTGTAAAGGGCAGAGAGTAGAGGCAGGTAGATTAAGAAAGAGGCTGTTGCAATAGTCCAGCTTGGAGAGAACCAGAGCTTGGGAGACAGTGAGCTTCGGGGGGAATGAGAGGAAAGGAAGAATACCTCTGAGGAGGTGCAGTAGGAGGTTTGACTTTTTTGATACATCAGCGATGTGGGCAGAGAAGGAGAGTGTGGAATCAAAGGTGACACCAAGGTTCTTGGCCTCGCAGGTGGGGATAGGAGGAGGGCCAAGGGAAGCCGGCCAGAGAGTGAGGGGAAAGGAAGGTGATGGTGTGCCAATGAGGAGGATCTCTGTCTTGCTGGCATTAAGACAAAGATCATTGGCGGCACACCAATCTTGGATGGCAGTTAGGCAATCAGTGATGAGAGAGGTGGAGGAGGTGGCCGAGGGCAGCCTTAAAATGAGTTGAGTGTCGTCTGCGTAGCACTGGAAGTTTGAGCAGAAAATGGCAATACAGCGGGCAAGAGTTGCCAGGTATTGGTTGAAAAGCCAGGGCGAGAGGATAGACCCGTGGGGAACACCACAGGTGGAGAGGAAGACATATGATAGGAAGGACCCAAGTTGGACCTGGGAGGGTCGATCAGAGAGGAAAGAGGTCAGCCAGGCCAGAGCCTGATCGGTGATGCCCAAGTTATCCCAGAGACGTTTGAGCAGGATGGTATGGTTGACCGTGTCGAAGGCAGGAGAGATCAAGTAGGATGAGAACAGAGGGAATGCTAGAGTCAAGGTTGGAAAGCAGATCTTCACGGATGTTCAGGAGAGCAGTTTCCGTGCTTCTGCCAGATCTGAAGCCCGACTGATGGTCATGGAGACAGCCAACAGAATCAGAATGAAGGTTTATCTGAGAGATGGCCAGCTTTTCAAGGAGTTTGCCTAAGAAGGGGGTAATGGAAATTGGGTGATAGTTGGCCGGACAAGAGGGATCCGCTGTGGGTTTCTTGAGGAGAGGATGCACAAGGGAGTGCTTAAGAGGGGAGGGGAAGGATCCTAAGGCAAAGGAGTGGTTGCAGAAGTCGGCAAGGGCCGGAGCGAGGGTATCAATGTGGTCCTTGAGAGTTTTAGAGGAACAGGGATGAACCTGTTTTGACAAGCCTTTCATAGATCTGACTTGTCTAGCGACCTCATCAGGGGAGAAGAGAGGAAAGGAAGAGAAGGAGGGTGCCTTTGACCCCCTGGATGAGTTGGAAATGCCGGCGGTTACTTCTTTGCATAAAAGAATTACTCAATCTCTAAAAGAAGCCAGTGAAACCTTAGGGTGAGCCAAGGAGCAGCAAAAGAAATGTGCAGACCGGCACAGGAAGGAGGCGCCGCACTATCATGTTGGGGATAAAGTATGGTTGGCATCCAAAAACATTCCTTTAAAAGGACCTTGTGCCTTTCAGCCACGATATTTGGGACCATTTTCTTTTAAGGCTGTCATCAACCCTGCGGCCATGAAATTAGATTTACCACCCAACATGCGAATCCGCCCAGTATTTCACGTCTCCCTTCTAAAGCCAGTGGAACCAGACACTCGAATTCCAACACCGCCGGAACCAGAGATTATCGCTGGTGAACTTGAATATGAAGTAAAGGGCATCCTGGACTCCAAGAAAATACTTTCAAAACTGTACTATCTCTTGATTGGGAAGGCTACGGTCCGCAGGATCGTACTTGGGAACCCGCTGAAGTTGTCCATGCCCCTCGACTCATCAGACAATTCCACTGGAACAACCCCACCAAACCGGGACCGTGAGAGGGGCCTTGGGGGGAGTGCTGTCATGGCCACTGGGCAGGAGCCCAGTACTTCACTTCATGCAAGGTCCCAATGGACCCAGGAGCTAGATGGGGTCACAAGGCGGGGCCTAAGGGGAGTGGCTGGGGCCAGGCTATATAAGCCGGCCCACCTGTATACTGGCGCTTCGCGTTAGTTTTGCTGAGAGCAGCATAACGCTTACCGCCGTTCAGAGGACTATTACCTGATCCAGCACGTGCGCCTTCAGTCTCCGGAACCCTCCACCACCTACCTGGTTCTACACGTGCATCTCCAGTCTCCGGATTCCTCAACCATCTTACCTGAATTCACACCATCACTGAGAAGTCTGCCATCTGCTTTCCGCTCTGCAGTCGCTGCGCACGCCTTACCTGAGGCCACACCATCACTGGAAGTGCTGTCTTCAGCTCCTGACTCCTCCCCAGCCGCATTCACCTTACCTGCCTTCTGAAATCCTCTGCAGGTACCGCCCAGCATCCTTACCTGCTCTGAACTTCACCAACACGGGGCTTTCATCGGGCACAGCCACGCAAATCTTCATCTCCGGCAACCTGAAGGAGTTGGACACCGCCCGCCAGCCATCGCTGCTATGCTGCACATGCAACAGAATAAGAGACACAAGGTGAGAGGTCACACAGACTTTAACTCGCTAAAGAAGCACTACTTACGAACTTGGTGCAGTTCCAAAAAACTACTTAATTACCAGAAGTGGAATCATCCGGAGCAGCCTCTCCTCTCCACCACACGCTCCTGGGTCATCTTCATCATCTACAGGGGAGAGAGAACAATATACCATTACGAACAATCTAACTTGAGACAGTATTGTTACAAGAATACGGACAACAACCATTATTATAAAAACGTACCGTCAAGACGGAATGGTCTCAGCTGGTCTGGAACCTCCACAATTTGGACCAGTGACGCAACTAGGTCCATCCGCAGCGCCCCTGCTGAAGAAAGCAGGACGGAGAGCTCATCCTTACATACAAACAGGTGAGCTTGCATGGGTAAACTTCTACGCACTGCATTTTGGCACGAAAGGGCAGAGGGGTATTGCGACTCCACCACGCTATCTTTACTGCCTCTCATCATATCGCAGGAAGCAGCCCAGCTGTTGGGGTCCTCGGCAAGACAGCTGTTGGGAGAGAGAAGGGAGCAGAGGGAGCCAGATCCAGGGAGGGCTCCAACCGTGCCCCAACATCCCTGCAGAGACCAGGTGAGCGTAACACTCCCCTTGCGCAGCCAGTTTCCCCTCTCCATGGCAATCGTGTTAGTTTCATTTACTGAAGGCTGTGCAGAATATTTCTCTTCTCGCAGCTGTTACCTCTCGTGCCTCCGGTTGTGGATACTGTTAATCTGCTGAGGTCCGCTCTGTGACGCTTCTTCGTCAGTGTCGTGCCTTCCCCATGTGTCAGCCCCATACGATCAGCTGTGTATTCCCTTTACGGCAACGTTTCCGTGAGTGCTGCGGTCACCTCTTTTCTCTTCCATAATGTGTAACTCAGTGCGTGGCCACCTCCGCTCCCCGCGTACACCTTCTGTCATCCGCTACCGTGCTTTCTGTATCTCCTCTAGTGATAATGTTTTATTTCCCGTGCCGCTGCACACGGCTAAAGTCTTTGTTCGTTCAGTTCTTCCCAGCAGCTGATTCCGCGCTGTTTGATACGTGGCCCCCGACTTCAGAGGATGTTGTCCGGTGTAGTTCGGCGCCCTCGTCACTCCTACGCCTCTATCAATATAATCCTTTGTCCTGTGCACAGCGTCATTTTGTCTCCACTCCAACGAATTGCCTCGGCTCCAACTCTGCTTCCAATTCACCGGCAGCCACGCAATTCCTTATCTCATTCAGTTCCTTCTGTGCCTCGTGTGTTCGCACAGCAGCTATTCCAATTAAAAGCACAAACACACGTTTTCAACACCTCTCCGAGCCAGGATCATGTAGGATCATCGGGAGCTCTTGGAAAACACCTCTTATCTCATGGCTCTGTGGCCACGCCCCCGACAGACAATATTATTTAAATCTGGAAGCCAACCTTTCAACAAGTTCCGCTTTAGGTGGACAGGGATCTTTTGCAATGTTTTGTGGCATTGTACGAGTCCTAGGAACACATTCTGGATCGATTCCATGAGTATGCATGGCCAACACAGTCAATGTGAGATCTTTCACAAATTTGCAATCCATTTCCTCGTATATTGGCTTGGCCACCCATTGTTTGCCTTGTTTTGTAAAGGCCATGAGGTAACGAAGGATCCCAAAGGTTCCTGGAGTTTTTGCTTGTTCCCTCCCAATTTTCTCATTCTGCGCAAGCACAGCTAGTATTGTTCTTGCCTCCATACCGTCTATGCCGAAATGCAATCTTTTGGGCTTGTACTTTAGGCATATATTATGGAACACCTACAAATCTCCAGTATGACAGAATTCACTGAGTCCCTTCAGGTCTCTTGAAATCATTTTATCGTACACAATCTTCTCCAGTGCTTTGTGTTGAGGGGAACATGACAACAACCACTTCTTCTTTTGTTCCTGCTCCTTTGATAAAAGTCTGTGTGCACATTCGTGAAAATGTTGGTTTTCTGTCCGTGAGTGTACGTTGGAATAGTGGTGCATCAATGAACACCATTTTTCAAGTAGAATTTCTACAGATCCATCACAAGTTTTGGAGCTCCACCAAAGATGGTTGCTGAGAGACTGACACCAAATTAAAATATTTTCTGAACCCTTTTTTTTACTGGCAGCTGTAATTTTTTTATTGACTGATTTGGCAACGTTCCATGCATCATATTGATGACAAATGTGTGGAAACTGCTCGCGTGTGGCCTTGGCTATTAAAACGTGCATGTCAGTGGCCATTAGGTCTATTTGCATTCCCCTGGATTGAAGATGTTCAACAGATTTGATGAAACCATGTTTCTCCATGGCCACAGAAGATGTACATTCGGACACCTGCACGACTCTGAACTCACAATTTTTTTACTTTCCATGTCTTGAAATTGGTATGTGCTGTACTTTGCTGAAAATCAAGGGCTGTCACACTGTCCGTCGCCAGCTAGCCTGAAACGTTTGCCAGAGAATGTACTTTCGATTGACATCTGTTCGATTTTCCAGGCTTGATTAATAACAGGGAATAAGAATTCCCTTTGATATTTGTAGTACTGGGTTTTAGCAAGGAATTCAACTCCCAAAAATTGACAGAAACTTGAAATCTTTCCGAAAGTCCACCAGTTGAAAAGTAAAGTTGCTGAACATAGCAGATTACCAGCAGGCACTTTGCCCAGCATCTATTGAGCAGACCATAAAAATGTAGTATGGAGGTGGACATAGCTGGCTTGGATTTTCAGGTTAGTGCCTTGTAATACACGAGACACATTCACCAATGGCTCTCTGCATATGTCCCCCCTAAGTGTATGGACACATTTCAGCATCTGTTTCATTTCTAGCAGGCATCTGTTGAATACAATGTATTTGTGCTCCTTCAATAGCCAGTCGTCCTGCATGAATGTGTTTTGTTATTTCGACTGTGGTGGACAAATCGCCCAAACTAGGTAAACTGAAGTCGAGATCTTTAGCAAGTTCCTCTGTCAATTGTGTTGAAGCTTCAGTCTCTGTTAGTTCAGGTTGTGATATTTGCACATGAATTGGAGAAACAGGTGACATGGAATGTTTCGTGGGTGGAACGTTTTTTGCGGGTGTAGATTGTGTGAAGGGGTCTGCGAGGAACAGCAATGCATCTTCATTGTATTCAGTTTCATCTTGTCGACTGGTCACATGGCAGCAATGGTCTCTGGACACTTTGTACGGTTTGCCAGTGATATTCCATTCAGTTTCTGGCCACTGGGCATAAGAATCGTGAGTCTGCTTATTGACTTGACCATCCTGCGCCCCAAATAGTAGTTGATCCAATGTAAAATCTGTTTGGCAAGCGACATCTTTGGATTCATTTGTTGCATGAGCCTTTATAATTCTCTTCCTTCTGGGCCTCTAAGAGATGTGTTGAAAAACATGCTCAATGTATAGCACACATACAGCAGATACCATTTAAAAATGTAAAACATTAAATGAATAAAACATCAGCCTACAAACCTCTACAAAACAAAGATGTTTGTTCTTTACCCTTGTTTGCTTAATTTTCTTTGAAACCGTGGGCTTCTCTTTCCCCACCGCACCATCAAGCTAGAAAAAACTGAGTTTGTATATGGTTTAAATCAAGCACATTTCATTTCCACACAACAAAACATATGTGCAAATCTACAAACAGAATAAACTACAGTGACTTGAAAACATTACAACATAAAAATGTATTCCAAATGCAACGTGGTGTCCAATTATATTCAATACTAATTTATGTTCACCTCAGGTCCATGTGCCACCTCTTCTAATTCCACACCTTGGGTACATTCCTTGAATTGAATAATCATTACAAAAAAATGTCAATCATAATGGAAATGAAATACTTTCATCGCACAGAGTACTTACACACAAAGTACAATGAAATTATTATGATCCATATACTATAATATTTGTTGTAACCACACAAATAGAACCTTAGTATAAACATAAATTCGAAAACAGTGCACGCAATTTGGTCACAATATACACTTCAGATTACACCTGATAAGGTTCCGAGATGACACATGTACTTGATCTGAGATCGACGTGCAAAACATACAGATTGCAATATCGCTGTAGGGAAATGTAAGTCCGCATACCTGATACTCTGAACCAGTTGCAAAGGATGAAGTGATTGCAGTCAAGGTTCCAGCATCCACCTATAACACAGTACTTGTTTTGGTACGGATGAAAACAGCGAAATGGAACGGAGACAATGAGATGCAGACAATGGTACACATAGAGACACAGCCATACATGCAACTTAGTGTAAATAACCAATAGCATACATAAACATTTAAATTTTATTTGAAATTCCAATCATAACACATTACGGTGTAGGACAAGTACAATAAAAATACTTGATAGGCGAATGAGCTTGATGTTGACTCTGGAAAAGTAATTGATGCAGGATCTTGCTCCTTCATTTTCAGTACATTGTCATAAAGTAGTGCAAGGAAAAATTAAATTTGTATTAGCTATGTCAGCAGATACAACGCTTGAAAATATCATTTTGTGCATGTTGGTAGTGCTCACCATTGGGATACTGGACGTTTCTGTGGTTTCGTCACTTGTCAGAGGCTACGCTTCCATCAGGGCACTCTTCAAAAAAAGGGGCATGTCAAGCAACCGATTACGAAAACATTATGCACATTTTAAAGGGTACTATGGTATTATTTACTAATGGTCATAAATCCTGGATTCATTAGAGGCTCCAGAAAGCGGGGACAGATGTAGTATATTAAAATGTAGTATAGTAAAAATTCAATAAATCTGGTTACTATGGAAACTTTAGTAGGACACATTTTAAGTAAATATATACCGAAAGCTCCAATCCGTTCAATAAGTTACCTTTTCAATACCCTACCCTCATTAAATTGAGAGATCATAGAGAATCCTCATTTATGCAGACCATCCTCCCACATACCAACAAAGATAGTTAAATCATCATCCAGGACTCACCTGAGGCAGCATGTGCATTAATTGAGTTGGAATTGCATTTGAAATCAATTTATGAAGAACTCTGTGTCAACGCTTCTTTGTGTACTTCGATTGTTCATACATGTCGTTGCTAAAGTGCAGGCTGCAGATGCGGAAACGATTGGCCCTCACGTCCGTCAAGACATTCTGTGCTCTACTTTCAATCTCATCTGCCGGATAACCGCAATTTTGAATCCATCTTCTTATTAAATCAATATCCTTCGGGAATGTATGCAGGATTGTGCCAGGAATTTTGGCATGGCTCGTAGAAGGGCAACCGTTAACCATACATGAAGGCATTCTTGAAAATGCTTTAAGATCTGTATAAAAAATATAAATAATTAAAAGAAATAATACTGTAATTCTTTAAGTCAAAGAAATTAAACCTGTGTAACCTAGTAGAATGAACACAGCGATAACTTTACTACAGAATTGATTGGTATACAGCAAATTGTAATGTGTTTCACGTCCGTTGAATGTACTTTCATGCATGAAAAGGAAACATACTTGCAAACAAGGACCACAAAAGATTCCATTCTATTACAATGGACAGTGATGCAATGTGCGAAAGATCCCTTTGAAGTGTACATGGTGTTTGGCACCTTGGCCGTTCCTATCCTCCTAGCCCCCTTGCGAGCGCATGGACACAGGTGCAAACTGCCATTGATACTGGAGGGGGATGGATGGGGATGAGGCAGGCGCAAAAGACACAAACACTGCTGGAGGTGGACACACCTATGTCGATTGCAGGGGCGGGGTCTTGAGGAGGGGATCCTGGAAACACTGGGTCTGGGGAGGCCATCTGAACAATGGTCCCTGTGTGAAAGATCCCTTTGAAGTGTACATGGTGTTTGGCACCTCTGCGGATCCCATCCTCCCAGCCCCCTTGGGAGCACATGGCCACAGGAGTGAACTGCCATTGATACTGGAGGGGGATGGATGGGGATGAGGCAGGCGCAAAAGGCACAAACACTGCTGGAGGTGGACACACCTATGTCGATTGCAGGGGCGGGGTCTTGAGGAGGGGATCCTGGAAACACTGGGTCTGGGGAGGCCATCTGAACAATGGTCCCTGTGTGAAAGATCCCTTTCAAGTGTACATGGTGTTTGGCACCTCTGCGGATCCCATCCTCCCAGCCCCCTTGGGAGCACATGGCCACAGGAGTGAACTGCCATTGATACTGGAGGGGGGATGGATGGTCCTGAGGCGAGTACAAAAGGCCCGGAACTCTGCTGAAGGGAGACACACTTATGTGGATTGCGGGAGAGAGGTCTTGAGGAGGGGAGCCTGGAGACACTGGGTCTGGGGAGCCCATGTGAACAAGGGTCCCTGTGCGAAAGATCCCTTTGAAGTGTACATGGTGTTTGGCACCTTGGCCGTTCCTATCCTCCTAGCCCCCTTGCGAGCGCATGGACACAGGTGCAAACTGCCATTGATACTGGAGGGGGATGGATGGGGATGAGGCAGGCGCAAAAGGCACAAACACTGCTGGAGGTGGACACACCTATGTCGATTGCAGGGGCGGGGTCTTAAAGAGGGAAGTCTGGAGACACTGGGTCTGGGGAGGCCATGAGAGCAAAGGTCACCATGCAGAAGATCCATTTTGAAGTGTACATGGTGTTTGGCAGCTCGGCGGATCCCATCCTCCCAGCCCCCTTGGGAGCGCATGGCTACAGGTGCGAAGTGCCATTGATACTGGAGGTGGGATGGGTGGGCCTGAGGTGAGTGCAAAAGGCCCGGGAACATTGCTGAATTTAGACACACTAATGTGGATTGCAGGGGGGGGCGTCTTGAGGAGGGGAGCCTGGAGACACTGGGTCTGGGGAGCCCATGTGAACAATGGTCCCTGTGCGAAAGATCCCTTTAAAGCATACATAGTGTTTGGCACCTTAGCCCTTAGCACCCACCCTTTACTGGAGCGAGTTATAATGGAGGGGGGATGGATTGTTGCAGAGGAGGTGAGCGTAAAAGGGCACCAACCATTCTATCATGTCCCTCATAGACAAGTGAGCGTTTTCTTGATTCAATGAAAAATGTAAACAACTATTCGTATACGCTCATTTGTATTTTATTTAGTTGGTGATGTTGATGGCACAAACAAACTACAATCTGTATGCTTGAGGTTGCATCACATTGTGTGTAAATCCCCTGTACTGTCCACTGTGACTGGGGAATTTGGCGCGAATGGCTCCAACGACACAGGCAGGTATTACTCGTCGAACGTGGAATCCAAGCCTCCCATGAAGCCACCATGTAAACGAACGGTAGGCCACCAACCGGTACCACCTGTGGAAGAGAAAGATACAGATTGTAAATGAATGAACCAGATAAATTTGACACCCTACCTTCAAAAATCATCCTAAATTATATGGCGTACTTGTCCTTACAAAAGATACTTCATGGATAATTTATTTTTGGCTTTGAAGTCTCGACACATAGCAAAAGTGAGCATCCATTCAACTGATAACGCTTTGGGCCACAGAGAAATATTCGATTTGGGTAGAAAGTGAAAGACACGTAAGAGATGAACACTCTGATTTTCAAGAAAATTAGATACATTTATTCCATTTGCAGACTAAATTCATTTGTCAGTGATCGATCAAAGTTACGACAATGTATGAGACAAACATGAAGTGTTAGTCATTTCATTGCTCAAAATAACATCGCATCTAGAGTACACTTACTCGTTACTTGGATTTCGAGGGCAAAGTTGTGCGAAGTTCATGCATAAGCACCATCATGATCCTCAACCCGGACCTTGGGAGGCAGGCGTCATGGAGCTCGGTGACGCATAGCGGTGGTGTGTCTTCTTCTGATATGTGGGCCAAGCATCCAGAGTTTTCTTGGCAGCAGCAGTTCTCCACCTCGGTTGGCATGACATCGAAATGATTGCAGCGACACCAGGTGGAAACGTCTTCCATGCGACTTAGCTCAGGCTCATGATCCGGTCATTCATCGTCCCAACTATCGTTCAATTCCCCCTTGTTTCAGTATCGTTCTCTTTGAAACACTTATTCCTCGGAATACTCTGGCTCGTACTGGTAGGGCTGTATTGTTGCCATTGTACGACAAAATTTTATATAGAATGCAATTAACGATTGCAATCAGTTCTGATAGTGTAAGGGGGCTTCATACTACTAAGGTAGCCGAACAGAGCATAAACGAGTCACAGGCGATCGAAAAAACCTCACAGTAAAACGATTCAAAAACGATTAAAAAAGCAACTCCAATGTTGTCTGATGAGAAGGGGTCTGTTTATACTTATTGAGGAAAGAGGCGTCCTGCCATTTACATGGAGACACGTCAATAGCTTGCGCACAGAGAACGTTGACACGAGACGTGCATTGGCGTTGAGAAAAGGGCTGTAGGTGTCTAGTGATGTCAGCTTCAGGGGCGGGCAATCTATATTCTTGCTGCGAGCGCTTTAGAAGTTAATGCGATGCCTCAACGGCTAAGATTAGCACAAGATGGGCGCGCCTCGCATGTTGTTTTCGCATGTGTAAAAGTGAGGAAAACTAAGCTAAAATGCATAGGACATTTTTTTAATGATGATTAAAGTATCCTTAAATAAACATGCCTGAACGATCGGCACAATACAATTTTAGAGCACACTTTCCCTTTAAAAGGGCCACTGGGGTGGCAAGCTGCCCTCCCACCCCAACCCACTCGATATGCCACTGGCTCCCACCCAAGAACTCTACTGGGGAGTGGCAGGAGGAGCTTTCCCTCACTGTCTGTGAGTGGGGATTTACATTTTGTTAAAGACACGGAAACCAGAATCATGCCGTTCATCTTAACTCATTCCGCAGCAAAGCAAAACAGACACTTTAAAGTGTTATTAAATATAGCTAAATATTGTTCAACAGGACGTCAAGTTTTGCCCCCTAATGAGCTGGGCCTTGACCCTAGTTGCAACCAATCAGAATAGATCATGACATCACATAAAAGGCCATGTACTTAGTACCTCTTCCTTCTTTTTATGCACTTCAAACAACTGTAGTATTTGTAGAAAGGCATGATCAAAAAGGCTGTCTCCAATTTAAGAACTGAGGCCAAGCTGCCACCCTTTCCTCTTTGCAATCAAGCCACTCTTTCCACATCCCATCAGCCACTCTCATTGTAGCACCCAAGAGATATCTCAAAATCCTTCATAGTGTTGTTAGCCACTGTTAACTGAGGAATGAGAGCTGTAAATAGGGTGGGTGAGAGGAATAAACAATACTAAAACTCATAATTGTATGATCACCTAGCAGTTCCGAGTCTGATATAGCGAGATATGAGTGCTTTCCTTTATACAAGACTGGGTAACACTGAAAAATGGAAACAAATTGCTCAGTTTTCATTACATCTCCTAGAAGCGAAAGACCCAGAACAAAATGTTATGCACAAATAAAATCTACAATTTATTGTTAATGACAAACTTATAGGAAGTATTGAAAGTTACATCAATACAGGGGAAATCCTAGAGAAAGTAACAGCCCATCATCTAGCTATGTATAATAAGAAATACTCCATACATGTGGAGCATTGGGTAAGATGGAACAAAGGTTGTTAGCCTGTGGAAAAATTATTTGTTGAAAATAATACTGGTGGGGCCTGTAATAGAACTCAAACTTTGCACTCACTACTGGCCGTTGGCAAGTGATAATTGTTCTTGGTGGGTAATAAGTGCTATCCTTTGTGCATGTAGAAAACTGAGGGGGAAGGGAGAGTACGGCCTCACTAGTAGCTTACAACTTAACATTGTATAGCCCTGGCTACAAACATTGCCAAGGAAGGGAGGAAGTTATTGAGCAAATATGAAACCCAAAGGTCCCCCTTAGCCCAAACCTGAATGGATGGCGAACTGACCAGTTCCTTAACTACGTAACGAATAATATGTTGCTTAAAACTATATGTTTTACTTCAGAATAAATATATAATAAAGATGAGAATAGAGTGGTCACACATGTACTCAGTAACCCTTGAGCATTCTGCTGGCTTTGATCTAGAGGGTAAATTAATATTTATTTCCCTAGAACATCTTGTTAAAATATGTGTGACTGGATTGGGATATGATTCATGAGAGCATGTACAGGAACAGACTTCTAATGGCTACAGTGAGGGACATCCGAGGACCATAGGGAAGGTGAAAAACGTAAGTTGGCTAATAAAAGGGAAATCTAGGAGGCTGCATACTCAATGAGTGAGCAAAGTCGAATAAGCGCATTGATTTTCCTCTTTTTTATGAAACTCAAAGTAACCTGCAAGGAAAGTAATACAGAACAAACTTTAATCTAGAAGTCCCCTGGGACATCATGTGGCACAAATATTTTATACCGAAATAACATATCCAATAAAAGACACTGTGGGTGTAAATGTGGAAGTAAGCTTAAAAAAATAGACTGTATGCAATTATTCTTCAAAAAAGAATCATAAAGTTCATTTATTCAAAAAATTCAATACTAAAAAACATATCGACCCAAACTTCAAACACAGTGATCAAAAATTGTACATATAAAAAGTAAATCTAAAACAACCTAACAAAAAATTCAAAAGACACAAATGACATTACATTACAACATTCAACATTTTAAATGTGCCATAAAAAACATTTCCCGACATGTTTCTGTTTTTCAAGCCCCGCAATGGGTGAACATTCTTCAGGGGAGCACTCTAAAACTGTAGATTTCTTCAACACTGTGTAAAGGGGGTCTTTTTAAACATCACAATTAGGATGCCAATGTACCTACAATACAAAAAAGGATCCTTGAAGTCTGTAGTGAGTACCACAATATTCAAATTACAATCCTGTAAACATGTAATAACTGACAGTGTAACAGGACTACGGGCATGGCCCACAAATTGACCACACCTCCCACAGTTCCAACAGTGAACTAGAAATTACCTTGAATTGATTTTCATAATCGGCGTGTTCTTAATTAACGATCGCCATATGTTCAATTTTTTGGACACATATAAATCTCAACATAGACGCAAAACGTCACCTCAGTATACTTAGGAGCAACTGTAAAAGACAGCAAAAAGAAAACCAAACTCTGTATCAGGACCGAGTCCTACCAGTTTGCAGTGCAGAAATTGTCAAAGTAAAAACTCTCAACAACCTGTTTTACCTCCAGGCTCTCTGAATGGGAACACCAGATCAATGCCGAAGTGATATTGATGGTAACTGTACATGACACAGCATTATATGCGGCTAGATAAATTCTGTTTTGTACATGATGTGAATACCTCTTTGTTGGGCATTTAGGGGAAACCTTGATGTCATAACCTGCATTATAATCCATGAGTTAAACAGTAACTGGCATACAATTCCAGTAGATTCCTTCAACATGTTTAAGTTGGGGCAGGGTTCTAATTGGTAAGACTGCATTCCGATCACCCGCTAGGGTTCAATTAGCCATGGTCTTACGAAGTTGTTGGGCTACAGCTCCCGATTTATGATAGTTAGTTTTAGTTGAACCAGTATCAACATGGCGCCCCATCCTCATAGAATCATGTGTCCTTCCACTGTGTTTAGTCTGCGTTTGCAGCAGGACCATTCCACCTTGCAGTCCTTCTTCCATGTTAGGGATGTGGGCAGTACTATTAATACAATTGGTGGAGTCCTTTTACTATGTTGACTAGGCGAGTGCAGTGTTGCTGCGTGCAATGAGCCGGCGTCTTGGTTGCCATTGAAAGGTGAGCCCACGGGGAAATCAAAGTTATATTAACCGTTTATGTGGTGGCGGTTGTCCGTATTTAGGATCGTGCTACAACCACTTGCTATGAATGTATTGTGAGACGTATCACACAAACAACCCACTGGCGGGTGGCTAATTTTTCTTTCCAAACTAGATTGCACTAAAAATCACAGTGCCATTTGACACGAGTAGATCACGTTGTTATTTTAAGAACGCACTAAGATCAGGTGCTATTGGACTTGGGCAGTTCACTAAGAGCATGGAAGTTGGTTCATTGAAGTCATTCACTGAGTTTGAATTGGATAAGACCGGATGTGCTCTGACAAATGGTTCTGTTTTCAGGTGGATGTGCTGACAATCTGCTACCCTGGGCGAGGTGACTGACGGACCTTTTTCTGGTTTTTGTGGACCCGTGATAACATTGATCTGATGTTCCCATTCAGAGAGCCTAGAGGTAAAACAGGTTGTTGAGAGTTTTTACTTTGACAATTTTTGCACTGGAAACTTGTAGGACTCGGTCTTGATACAGAGTTTGGTTTTCTTTTTGCTGTCTTTTGTAGTTGCTCCTAAGTATACTGCTGTGACTTTTTGCGCTTATGTTGATATTTATGTGTCCAAGAAATGGAACATATGGCGATTGTTAATTAAGAACACGCTGATTATGAAATATCAATTCGAGGTAATTTCTAGTTCACTGTTGGAACTGTGGGAGGTGTGGTCAATTTGTGGGCCATGCCCGTAGTGTCACAAGTCTCTCCCCTTCTCACCTGTTTTTCCTGTTTGCTTGCGACCTTCTTTGATGATTTCTTTCGCATGCTCTGGGATTTGTATAAACCCGTGTGCAGGTCTTTGGGTTCCAGCGTGAGAATAGTAATCCAACTCCAGGAGACGTTCAGATGTCCAGGACGAGAACCAGGAAGGAACAATGTCGGGGCTCAGAGACACGGAACGCTGTGACCCGAGTCCAGGCGAAAATGCAGGAAGAAGCTCAAAGGTAAGTTCGAGGAAAGGGAACGAAAGGAGGAAGATTCAAGGAATCGGGAAGCAGGATACGGAAGAAAGCCCCGAGCGAACTCCAGCAACACACGTCCAACTACAGCGAGCTGTAGCGTTGAGACATGCAGAGCCGCGGGGGCGTGTCTGTTTAGTAGAACGTTGAGGGTGGTGCATAAAGACTGGCGAGCTGCGTTCTGTATCAGGCAGCCATGTTGGGAGGATCAGGGCATTCAGTTCTCTATGGGTCAGGGGCCACGAAGTCCAGAATGGACGCAGGCGACGGTTCATGACAGTATGCCTCCTCTGAAGCCCAGCTCCTCCGGGTTTGCCTGGATGGATGAGATGGTATCTTCGTATCAGCCGGGGGGCATTCATGTTTGACATTGGTTGCCAGGGGCGCTCACTAGGAGGATAACCTTTCTATTCAACCAAATACTGTAGTTGACCACGTCGGTACCTAGAGTCACAAATTCTGGAGACCTTGTATTCAAGTTGGTCATTGACAATCACTGGGGTAGATCTTGGAGCAGTTCAAGAGGGTTGAACATATGGTTTTAACAGAGAAGTGTGGAAGACTGGATGAATCCTTTTCCACGACTCTGGTAGTCGGAGTCGAAAGGCTACTGGATTGACAATTTCTTTTATAGAAAAGGGCCCGTAATACCTGGGAGCCAATTTGTTTGGTCGTAGGTGACGAGGAAGGAGTTTCAAGGATAACCAGACCTTATCGCCTATTGAATAGGAAGGCCCAGGCCTTCTTTTGGAGTCAGCATAATGTTTAACGTCTCTTTGGGCCTTTTCTAGGTGTTCCTTTGCTTCTTTGTGCACATTGATTAGTGTTTCAATCCAGGAATCAACCGCAGGAACTGGGGTAGGATGTGGAAGAATGGACGGTAGGATTGAAGGATGAAATCCTTGACTACAGAAGAAGGGACTGGTCTTGATAGCAGAGTGATCTGAATTGTTGTATGCGAATTTGGCCACAGGTATTAAAAGTGACCAATCATCCTGGACTTTGGTGGCGAAGCAACGAAGATATTGTTCCAGGGTTTGGTTTACTCGTTCGGTAACTCCATTGGTCTGAGGATGATAACCCAAAGACAATGCACGTTGGATTCCCAGGATATGACATAGCTGTTTCCAGAACTGGGATATGTACTGGGGTCCTCAGTCAGAAATGATTTTGGTTGGTAGCCCATGAAGCCGGAATATGTGTTCTAGGAAAATCCCAGCAAGTTCAGATGAGGATGGTAGTTTGTATAGAGGCATAAAATGAGCCATATGTGTGAACAAATCAATGGTAACCATTATAGTTGTGTAGTCCCTGGTAGAAAGTAGTTCCACGATAAAATCCGTGGCAATGATTTCCCAGGGTCTTGTTGGTAGTGCTGGTTGGAGCAGGAGACCTGCTGGTCTTTTATTGTCATGTTTGTTCTGATTGCAGACTGCACAAGTCTGGACATGGATCTTGATATCATCCTTCATCCTTGGCCACCAAAACTGTCTTTGTATTAGATGGAGAGTGTTGGTTATGCCACGGTGTCCTGAATGGAAAGTATCATGATCTTTTGTCTCAGTCCAGGAGTAGGGATGACCAACCGATTATCATTGAATAGATATCCGTCTTTTGTTTTGAGATTCCATTGGTTGTTTCTCCTAAACTCCTTCCAAGGTTCAGAGGACTGAGTTTGGATTCGAATATCCTCCAGGAGAGTAATTGGTTGAGCAACAAATATTGTGTTCGGAACCATTTTAGGGAAGGTTCGATCCTCAAGGGTTTCGTAATCAGGACGTCTGGATAAGGCATCGGCTATAATGTTATGTGTTCCAGGGAAATGATGGATTTGAAATTGGTATTGGGCAAAAAAGAAGGCCCAACGGGCTTGGCGACTGTTTCTACATTCTAGGGATTGTAGGACTTGAAGATTCCAATGGTCCGTGCGGACTTGTACCGGGTGTTTGGCTGCCAGAAGGAGATGACGCCAATCGGTGAAGGCTTGACGAATGGCTAGCAATTCCTTCTCCAGGACGGAATAATGAGTTTCACTGGGAGTCAAGGTGCGGGAAACATAGGCAATGGGGTGTTCTAAATTGTCGCCAAGTTCCTGTTTCAGGACTGCCCCAATGGCGTAGTTGGAGGCATCAGTTTCAACAAGGAAAGGTCGATCAATGTCGGGTTGAGCCAGGATGGGAGCGTGTGTGAACGCCGACTTCAACCGTTGAAACGCCGAATCTTGGGCTGAGGTCCACTGAAAGGAGGTGTCTTTCTTTAGTAATGTGACAATAGGGTGCACAATCTCAGAAAATGTTGGTATAAATTTCCTGTAGAAATTAGCAAGCCCC
This sequence comes from Ambystoma mexicanum, assembly GCF_040938575.1. Lineage (NCBI taxonomy): Eukaryota > Metazoa > Chordata > Amphibia > Caudata > Ambystomatidae > Ambystoma > Ambystoma mexicanum. The sequence goes on along the minus strand of NC_090923.1, from coordinate 1,117,705,581 downwards.
AGGAAGGATTGAATTTGCTTAACAGTGGTTGGAACAGGCCAAGATAGAATGGAGTCAACCTTAGAAGAGTCCATTCCAATCCCTTTTGGGCTATGGACGAATCTGAGATAGTGAACAGTAGATACATGGAAAAGACACTTCTCGGGTTTGGCCAGGAGCTTATGTTCACGTAGACGTTGTAAGACTGCTCTTACGTGCTCTTCGTGTTTCAAATGGTCCTTGGAGTAGATCAGTATGTCGTCTAGATATACAATGACGAAGAGGAACAGCATATCAGAAAACACCCGATCCATAAAACGTTGGAAAATTGCTGGGGCATTAGCAAGTCCAAAGGGCATGACCAAGTATTCAAAATGGCTGAAGGGTGTTCTAAAGGTTGTTTTCCATTCATCCCCTTCTTTTATACGAATAAGATGGTAGGCACCCCAGAGATCTAGCTTTGTGAAGATAACTGCACCTCTGACTGCTTCCAGAATGTCAGAGATGAGAGGCAATGGGTCACGGTCCTTGAGAGTGCATTGGTTAAGGCCACGGTAATCCAGACATGGCCTAAGCTCCTTGGAATCCTTCTTGGGAACGAAGAAAAGGGAAGCGCCCGCCGGGGACTTGGATGGTCGAATAGTTCCATTTTCCAAGCTGGTATCCAAGTATTCCCGGAGGGCCCTTTTTTCAGGTTCTGACAAAATAAACATTCTTCCGAAAGGAATTACGGCAGAAGGTTCAGTGTCGATGGCACAATCCTCAGGTCTGTGGGGTGGTAGAGCTTGAGCAATGGCTGTTGAGAAAACATCGGTGTAAGCCTGGTAGGCCCTGGGAATCCGGATGATGTTAGAGACGGTGACTGGAATTTGCTGAGTTTCTTGAGAGTCTTCAGAGGGCCTTGGTGAGGTGTCTAGGGACAAACAGTGAGACATACAATGTTCTGAACCAAGAAACAAAGAGACTGCTGCCCAATTGATGTAGGGGCTATGCCTCTGTAACCAGGGCATGCCTAGACCCATTGATTAGTGGGAAGATCTTATAATATCAAATTTAATTCTCTCTTGGTGGTGATTTATAGAAAGAAGAATCTCTTTGGTGTGAAGGGTTATGGGTCCTGAAGACAGGGGTCTTCCATCAATAGCTTCAACAGGTTGCATAGTCTCTCTTGTTTCGTATGGAATGTTATGAGTAGTAAACCAATCATGATCTATGAATATGCCCATGGCTCCGCAATCCACTAGACGATTTCAATCTAGGACTGAACGGCCCGAACGATCACCAAGCACTAGCAGTCGCCAACACCCTTACAGAACAAGGCTTTAACCTAAAAGTCACCCAATCCACTCACGACAAAGGCAGGACCCTTGATTGGGTAGCCGACCTTAACTGTGACACCAATATCACTGCCATTACACCCCAATCGTGGACAGATCATTACCTATTGTCGTTTACCCTCTCAGTAAACATTTTGAAAACTAAAGTGCACTTGATAGCACCTCCATGTCTTACAAGGAACAAACAAACCATCACGGTGGATGCTATCTTGCCACATGTGATTCCCTATGCTGAATTCCTTAGAGGACATCACCGACCCTAACAAGTTAGTAGAGATCTATAATTCCTCTATGACTAAAGCATTGGACATCATCGCCCCCCTCAAATTGCGCAAGGGCAAACCAAAAGCTCACTTGAAAACTTGATTCACTCCAGAATTAAAAACCTTACGTGATGAAAAAAGAAAATTGGAAACTATGGAAACACTTCCCTTCCGTAGAGAACAAAACCAATCTAATGAACTTATCTGCAAAATATAAGGATGAAATACTTCATACTAAACGTGAGTCCTACAACAATAGAATAAACCAAGCTAGTTCTAGTGCTAAAGAGCTCTTTGTGATCCTCAGAGAGATGGAGACGCCCATTACCCCCACGGATCCGTGCGTAAAGGACAAACTCTGGTGTACAAACATTCAGAATGCTCTCACCAATACAATAGCCACACTGCAAACTAAAAATGCTGAAAAACGTCTAAACCTTGAAAAATCAGGGAACCTCCACCACAACACAAAGCCTCCTAGTAAACCAACCCAATGCTTTGAATTCGCCAAAGTCTCTGTCCCGGAAAGAAATCATTGCTTCCCTTAAACCGTCAAAGTGCCAAGGTGATAGCTGTCCGGTGCAAATAATCAAAGATGCTGCTAGAGACCTGGCACCATTCATATCCAAACTAATCAATGCCTCATTCACCTCAGGTATAGTACCTAGCAACCTAAAGGAATCTTAGGTTCTACCCCTCCTCAAAAAACAATCCTTGGACCCCACCATTCCGACAGACTACAGGCCAATTACCACAGTCCCATTCTTACTGAAGATACTGGACACAGTAGCTTACCTACAGATCCAGGAATACTTAAAGACCAACCACCTCATAGGGACGCGCCAATCTGGGTTTAGACCTCAACACGGTACCAAAACGGCGTTGATTGATTTAAAAGCATGGATTGATGAACTCAAGGACAATGGGAAAACTGCCCTGTTACTACTGTTGGACCTATTGGCGGAGTTCAATCTGGTTGACCATAGAGTACTATGCAATCACCTTGCTTCAGCAGCCCATTTCTCTCAGAACGCTATTACTTGGATACAATAATTTCTAAATAACAGGACAATGAGAGTCTTCTCTCCACCAGCAGCAGCTGACCCCATTTCCATTACATGTGGAGTCCCCCAGGCTCTTGTGTATCACCCACCATGTACAACATTTTCATGAAGCACTTATTCAATGATCTGGACCATCTGGGTGTCACTTACACTAACTATGCAGATGACACCCAGATCCTCCTCCCATTAACGGAGCACCTTAACCCAGAGGTATCTGGGTACATTAGACAGTTACAAGTGTTACAGATATGCAAGTTCATGGAGTACAGAATTGCAAAGAGATACAATCAGACAGTAATAATGACAATTAGCTACAAGCAATGTACAGTCATAGGATCAAACTTGGAGGTACACGGATAAATAGTATACAGTGTAAGACCTCCATGGTAATGGAGTTCTGTGTATGACGTTAGTACTTCTCAGTTAGCCATTTGATTGATTTACTTCTGAAGTTTGAGAATGACTTGGTCGTCTTCAAGGAAAGAGGGAGAGAGTTCCATAGCTGTGCGACCATAGCTGTGCGGCCATAACTGGCAAACTGATACCCCCTGACTTTTTTAGTTTGTATCTGGGGACTTTCAAACCAAGGCTGTTGAATGACCGGGTGACCTGTGTTGAGGATCTGAAGTTGAATTTTTCCGTTAAGTATAGAGGGGCAGCATAGTTCAGGGATTTATGCGTGAGGAACATAGTTTTGAGTTGCCAACAACCCGAGCTGCTCTTCCTCCTCATCTCCTCTCTTCTCCTTCTCCTCACCTCAACATCTTATGGTGTGCAGGCAAGGGGAACGGGGAGAATAGAGATTAGAGGAAAGGTCCTCTCTGCGTCAAGCCGCACTGATTCTCAGTACCAAATAGACGCTTCCGACGTGCTACCACAAGTTCTGAACGTCCCACAAGTGGTCAGTTGTACCTTTTGTGCCAGTGTCATACTTGTGAAACCATGCCTCCCTTACAACTAGCGGTGTACCGAATAGTGGATTGAAATATTTGGCCGAATACCAAATAGTTGGACAAGTATTCGGCAGGAGCTGAATACATGCGAATAGTTGCCTTTTTAATAAATAAAGTTATGCAGACTAGCAAAACACTTTGTAAATGAAAAACACACTTTAAAATATGTACATCCATCCGTTATTGCATTTCCTCTTCTTTGTTGTCTCCAGAAGATATTTGTGTAAACCACGAAAGGAATACATTATCAGAAAATAAACTGTTCAATAACAGCACAGTTTGTATTTTTGTGCATTAATAGGTATTTCTTGTTCGGCTGGGCCCAAGTTCACTAGAACGCCCTGGCTTCAGGTACACACATTGAGCCTCATTACGGCTTTGGCGGTAGGCATGTCGCTATTGGCGGCATGGCTGCCTCCAAAACCGGGTCCAGGTTCCCTGAATGGGGAATTACCGGGCCATTCCGAGTTTGGAGGGCCCGGTAATTCCTCCCTCAGGGAACCCGGGCCCGGACCTTCCCCATTCCCATTCGAGCCCCCATAGGGCTCAATGGGAATGGGTGCAGGGAGCTAACAACGGGCCGATTACGACCGGCCCGTTGTTGGCTCCCTGGTCCCCTTGCGGGACCCGGTAAGGACGCCTGATTTTACCAGGCGTCCTTACCGGGTCCCGCGAGGGGACCTCGTAATCAGGCGGAATGGGTTTAACAGGTTCGCATCCATTAGCGGCACCCGTTAACCCATTCCGCCAAGATTGTAATGAGGCCCATAGACTCCCTAATAGCTACAAATGGAAAATACAATCCGTCTTTACATCACTTCAAAAGCGAAAACACTATTTGGCATTCCAGTTCCTCTTGAAGCCATTTTTTTGGTGTGCAGCAGTAGTCCTAGCAATTGCTATCATTTGCTCTTCGCATCTCGAAAATGATTGCCTAATGACGAATAATGAATATTCCCAATTAGGCTCTAATCACCATCACCCCATATCAAAAGCCCCCCACTGTTGAAAAACCGACTGGCTCCCGTGCCACTCAAAGAAGGGCTTTTTGGCAGTTAACCTTAGGGAGACTGCTGGGCATGTATCGTGCTGCATTTAAGGTGCCTTGCAGGGGGAATGAGGGGCCCAGTTTAGGAACGGGGCATGGTGCTGACAAGGTGTTGGCCACGGCACCTGGCAGTTGGACTGGCACAACGTTGGGATCATACAGGCCTGGGGGGGATGTTCTAGGGCCCAGTTGGATGAGTGGTAGCTGGTAGGGGTAGAAGATTAGCGTGGTACTATAACATGGAACAATTTCAAGCTGCTTACAAGTAAAGTTTAGACGCACATTACTTTTGTACTTGGTGCCATGCATGCACATGGCCGCGTGGGTAACCTTGGTGTACGCTGTATTAGTTTGTTCAATGTTGCGATTGTGGGGACTTGCGGTGGGTATCCGGGAGCTGAACGGGGAATGGGGAATGTGCATTAGGTTTGAACACTTTGCGGAGCATCCTACATGCTCTTGGGCGCGTGGGTTGGCTTTGCTGTGGGTACAACCCGGGGCCTCCGCACCAGAGGGTCATGGCTGGTGGTTTAATCGGGATGTTTGTGATTTGTGACCCGTCCGGTGCATCAGCGGGCGATGGTTTGGGTACGACACAACCCATGGAGCGGGGATGGTTGTGGTGGTTAGGGGGTAAATTGGGGTTAATTGGAAAATCATCAGGCATCGAGATGTTGGCAAAATAGTTTGAGCCACGGTGCAGGGAAAGAGGCTGACCGGCCCCCGCAGGGGCGCTAGAGGGACAGCCTACATAGCGGGCTGTCCCCTCTGGCCACCCCCTTCCGGGGGTAGGGCCAGCCTCTGCTCTTCCTCCTCTGTCTAGGCGGAAGAGGCGTCCCCCTGGGCCTGACTTCCCGGGGGACGCTTATAAGGCGGGAGCTGTGGACAACCAGTCTCTTTGTCCAGCAGCTCCCGCCGTGTGGACACCCCACCCCCGTGTTTGATTATCCAGAAGCCTTTACCCGCTAAAAGGAAGCACCAGCAGAAGGGTAAGAAAACGATAGAGGAGGTTCAGGTGGTGGCACCACCACAAGTTGCCAGCGAACTAGCACAAGTGGGGCCTGGGGCTACAGCTCCACAGTCCATTACAATGCCTGGTTCAACAGGAGGTAACTACATGCAAGCGGTGCCCATAGCACCAGCCCTGTTACAAGTGCCAATTGCTAATCCAGCCGGGGTGTCCCCTGGGTTGGGCATAATGGGTAATGAAAGGTTTGACATGATTTTAGAGGAAATGTTGTTGATGGTCAGGGGAGGTGGGGCTGTACCCTCAAGTGTGGTCATCCAGCCGGTGGCAAGGAGTGTTTGGGAGGGTCCTAGTGTAAACAATGTAAGCAATAATCCACACCTAACTTCTGCTCCCACCCCCCCTGCACCACCCCTGGTTACAAGCAGCAGTACCACGGAAGCGGTCCTTGCCTTGCCCTCAACGGCTTCAGGAACAAATCAGCGGGTGACTGTTGCCCCCTTGTTATCTGGCAGGTCCTCTTTAGCCTGGCACATCCCCCGGGACATGAAAGAACAGGTATGGGCCAGAAAATATTTTGACATATTTAGCTTGTTGGCTGTAGAGGATGCTGGCCCCAACTTAACGTTAAGTGCAGAGGAAAACAATAAGAGGCACAAAAAGTACCATCCAGAAGAGAACATCGCTAACTGGGAAATGTCAGTAATAGTGATGGAAAAGAATCCGGAGCACGGGCCAGGTTTGGTAAAATATAGGGAATCAATTGTGGGGGAGGCCAAGCTGTATGGATCTACAGGGTGGCTCGATTATGACAGGAAGTTTAGGCATATGATGGAGGATTTCCCCACTGTGACATGGGACCAGAAAGAGATGGATGGTTGGGTCACTTATATGGGAGGTAAGCAAAGGACCAGTATTGTCTGGACTGATTTGTATAAGGGTGGTAAGAAGAATTGGTTTGGTAAGAAAAATCAGGGGGGAAGGGGTCACCCCTTTCCCAATGCCCCCCAGGGACGGGGAGACAAGATTCCGGAGCTGTTCCATTGTACAGCGCCTTGGTATAAAGCGCTCTATAAATAAACAAATCAATCAATCAATCAATCAACAAGCTCAAATGCATACGGAACGCAAGAAGACAGAAGGTCAGGAAACAACACTTGCCGGTTCTTCAACAAAGGTAACTGCACCTGGGGACCCAAGTGTAGGTACAACCACGAGTGTGAGAAGTGTGGGGGGAGCCATTCTCTGGTCAAGTGCGTTAAGCGGGAAGGTGCCTCGGGGGGCAGGGGACAGCGTAAGGACAGTAAGTGCCCAGTACCCGTTTTGCCTCCCCCGGTGACCTTGGCAGCAAAACAGAGCATGGATTTAAAGGACAAAGGTCCCTCCCCAGTCAATTTGCCCATTTTAGTGGAACACCTAAATCATTGCCCTAAACGGCGGGAGAGGGAGTTGCTATTTCAAGGTTTAGCGGAAGGATTTGTCATTCCTTACGAGGGACCTCTGACCTGCCGGTTAGCAAGGAACTCACCTTCGGCTATGGATCTGCCAGGGGAGGTTAATAAAAAGATTAGCAAGGAACTAGAATTGGGCAGAATTTCCTGACCTTTTGAGGGCCCCCCATCCACAACTTCATCGTGTCACCTCTAGGCATAGTTCCCAAAAAAGAACCTGGTAAGTTCAGGCTCATTCACCATCTTTCCTATCCAAAGGGTGAGTCGGTGAATGACTGGTGGAGCCCGGACCAATGCTCTGTGCATTATGCCTCTTTTGATCAGGCGATGGTGGTGGTGGCAAACATGGGCAAGGGGGCTTGCTTGCCAAAGTTGACATAGAGTCTGCATTCTGCTTACTACCGGTGAACCCGGCCAGCTTTCACTTGCTGGGTTTTCAGTGGAAAGGTGGGTTTTATGTTGATAAATGTATGCCCATGGGTTGCTCTGTGTCTTGTTCGTTTTTTGAAACATTCAGCACGTTTTTGGAATGGGCTGCGTGCAGATTAGAGCAACGAGGGGCAATTGTGCATTACTTGGATGACTTTCTATTCTCAGGCAGGGATGGGTGCAAGGACTGTGCACTTGCAATGGCTGCTTTCCAGCGTTTGATGAATGAGATGGGGGTTCCTCTAGCCCCATGGAAGACGGAGGGACCTTGTAGGGTCCTAACTTTCCTTGGCATTGAAATAGATACTGTTGAAGGGACGTGTAGGTTACCTGATGAGAAAGTCAAAGGGTTGAAGGCATAGATTGTGATTAATCTGGCAAAAGACAGGACTACCCTGGAAAAAATACAGCAACTCCTGGGGAAGCTTAATTTTGCAGCCAAAGTGATCCTGGCAGGCAGGGTCTTTGCGCACAGGCTAGCTAGGGCGACTGCAGGTGTAGTACAAAACCACCATATTAGATTAAGCGCTGCCCTAAAGGCGGACTTAAAGATGTGGTGCAAATTTCTAGACAGCTTCAATGGGGTGCAGATTTGGCGGACTGCTTGGGAGACCAGTGTCGAGCTGCAGATGTTTTCAGACGCGGCAGGGAGCGAAGGTTTCGGAGTGATTTTAGGGCCAGAGTGGTGTGCCCAGAGATGGCCACAGCAGTGGCACAAAAAAGGCAGGACAAGAAACATCATGGTCTTGGAGATGTTTCCCATCGTGGTCGCACTGTTGTTGTGGCCAAAAGTGCTAGCTAACAAAAGAGTGCGCTTTTGGTCGGACAACAAGGCCATGGTCCAGGCCATTAACTTACAGTCAGCATCTTGCCTAACCATGTTGAGCTTGCTCCGAAAATTGGTGGAGATATGCCTGTACAACAATATTGAATTTAGAGCTCGACATGTGCTGGCACTGCAAATATTGTTGCTGACGCTCTTTCTCGCTTTCAGTGGACCAAGTTTCGGAAGGCCCACCCGGTGGCCAGGCTGGAGGGAGCGCAGTTCAGGAAGGAGTGGTGGCAGCTGGTGGCGTGGACAGGGCACTCTGTGAGTTAAGTGAGCGTTCGCTTACACCCTGCGTCCGGTTTAGATATCAGCAGAATTATGGTAAGTTCAGGAATGTAACTGCTGCTTTGCATGGCGTCAAACACAATGCCGAGGAACAGGTACGTGCGTTTGTGGTTTGGGCACACAAGGAAGGCAAGTCAAAAAGCTTGGCAGCATCACATCTAGCGGCGGTAGCCATCCATTTTAAACTGGAGGGAAAAAGTGATCCCACAAAAGGGTTTTTGGTGCGCACCGCTCTGAAAGGCTGGGCCCGATCGGAGCTCAGAAATAAGGATGCGCGAAAGCCCATTGACTTTGGGTTTCTAGTAAAGTTGTTATCCACACTGTCAAGCGTGTGCTTCAGTGAGTATGAAGTATCACTATTCAGGCTAGCATTCGCATGGGCTTTTTTCGGGGCGTTTAGGATTAGTGAGTTGGTTTCTGCATCCAAGAATGACGTATCGAGGAGGGCCATTGCTTTGGAGGGATGTCTCTTTGTTCTGCAAGGGCATGGGAGAAGGGGTCACAATCCAGTTAAGAAGGAGCAAAACAGACCAGCGGGCAAAAGGTTTCAGCATTGTATTGCATGGGGCCCACTCAAGGAGTGTTGCCCCGTTCACCTCCTCAAACTCTTCCTGGGGATCAGGTCATCAACTACTGGCCCCCTGTTTATCCACGCTGACGCATCCCCACTTTCTGTTTTTCAATTCCGTAAGGTTCTGGCCATGTCCCTGGGGGTCTTGGGCATCCAAGGGGAGGGTTGGTCCACTCACAGCTTTAGAATAGGTGCGGCTACCACAGCTTTCCAGCAAGGCATGTCTCCCCGGGCTATCATGAAGCTAGGTAGCTGGGAGTCTGGCCATTATCGGCTCTATGTACGCCCGCAGACTAGTGCATTACCGGAAAAATATTATACGCCCCTCTCCCGCAGGTCCAGTTGCAAGGCGGTTGGTCAAGGGGATCTGGGGGTTTCTCGTGGCTGACGTAGAATATTCAATTTTTCCCACAGATGATGCAGTGTGGCTGATCGGCCACTCATTTGTGACGCGGGCAGAAAGGAGGGCCAGGCAATGGACATTTTGTCCCAACCTAGGATTTAAGGGGACTGAGTGTGTATGGTTGGGCACACCTGGAATGAGGTAGCACTCTTTGCTGCCCGCCCTTCACTGGCAACTCCGGTGGAGGCGTGCACCAAGGATGATGTTAATTCATTTGGGGGGCAACGATTTGGCCAAGTTGGGTCGGGGACGCTTGCTGGCCCAGATTCAAGTGGCTTTGCGCATAACGGCACAGGAGTTACAAGGCACTGACATTTTTTGGTCCGAGATGGCGCAAAGACAGGTCTGGAGGGATGCCATTTCCTTGGCGGGCATGGAAAAATCCAGGAAGCGCCTCAATAGAAGCGTTGAAAAATTCACAAAGGCAGAGGGTCTGGGTTACGTAGGGCATTGCTGCTCAAACTCCCTGCCTTCCCATTTCCATTCAGACGGTGTTCACCTATCCGACAAAGGCAATGACGTGTTCTTGACAGCTATACTAGGGGCACTAAAAAGGGCCGGCTGCAGATGATCTTATGGTGAGTGCGGTCTTTATGTTATGTTTGTGATGGTGAGTAATGCCCTAAGGTATGGGGGCATTGGTGGCAGCATAAGCCACCACCAAAGCGTGGCGGAGTACGGGGCGTTACTAACCAATGAGGGACTTTCACGCTGCAGCTTCAGCGGCAGCGGCTCAGGATTGGCTGGGCTCGAGCCGATCCCTCGACGGGCACTGATTTCCCTTCTTTAGGGCTCTAGGCCAACAACCTCCTTATCAGGGCCCTGAGTGTCCTGCTGGTAGTAACCGGCGTTAGCTGGTAGTAACCAGAAGCTTGTCAGTTTTTGCCGGTGGCAAATAGGATGACATGGTTACCTGAATGTAATGATATATGTGGCTGGGACCGTCCCAAGTTTACTGTCTTGCTCCAAATAAACTGTGACCTTGTACATTCCAAAGAACCTTACAAAGTTGTCTGTGGTTATTTCATCTTATGTGTGTGGACTGGCCAAAGGTGGTGGGGGTGTCCAATGGGGGATCTCCCCGCTATGTGTTTAACGCATCATGCGGGACGTGGAGAATGGGGGAAACTGCCATGCGAACATGGCTTGCAACATTTTGTTTTAGATTTCAGAGCGGGTTTTGGTTGTCTGCATCATGTGGGGCGGCATGGGTGGTTGTTAAGGTTAGGTATGGGTCAGGGACGAGGGACGAGGGGCAAGGGTGGCCACTGCGAGAAAGGTCCGGGGCGCAGGTGTCTGATATGGCTGGGGGGAGAAGGTCAATGGGCCCAGTCGAGTGAGGGGTACCGCTAGGTGCGTTATCCACGGGGGACAGTACCAGCTAAAGTATTCATTGGTGCGAAGTGCATTGGAGATTAGGTGAAAGGGGTGCTCCACGGGTACAGGACACACCGTTTTGTGGGGGAGATGGGGCCGTTAGGAGGGAGTTGCGACGTTAGGCGAATGACTAGTTAACAGCACCAGGCGCAGCTAACACAATGTTGAGGAGTGCGTGTTTGGAGTATGAAGAATTGAGCACAGAGGCCATACAAGGGAATGGGCAAGGCTTGGACACGGAGGGTGCCAAAAGTGTATTTCTGGGATGGGGGTTGAATAGGGTCGCGGGACCGACGGCCGGGGGCGGGGAACCAATGAGTTGGAGCGAGTAAAAAGCGGGGGTAATGCTGAGGCCATCGCGATGTTAGGCAATCTTTTATTAGTATTAAGGGGCAGCGAGGGGGTAAGGTGGCACGCGATGCAAGCGTGCATCATCCCAGACGTTAAGGGCCAAAGGAACGGCACACTCCCAGTCATTTTTCCCACGGGTTGCACACGAGGGGTGGGTAGGGTAACAGTGTCTTAAAAACCCAACAGCGCCGGGAGTTGAAGGCAGGAGGTGCCATGGGATGGGATATGGGGGTAAGTATTGCGCCGATGTGGGTTCCCGTTAGGGACGTGTCCTGGTGCTGGCAAGGTGGCCATGGCGGGGGGAGCGGGGGGGGGGGGTTTGCGGAGAGGAGAGAGTGATGCAATGGGATGGCGGCGCTGGCGACGTGAGCTTTTCTTTCTTCATGTGCACCCGCGTACCTACTGGGACCGCATGTCCCGAAATGCAATTGGTGCAATGGCTTTACTTTAAGGAACGTTCAAAGTGGGTTTAAGTGCTGCGGTGGCGATCATTTTACCATGCATAATTTTGTAATGTGATGGATTTTATAACGTGCCTGTCCACAAGTGTTTGAGATTTTGTCGTACTGCTGCAATGTTTAGGTGGGGATCGCCTGCTCTAGACACCGCAGGGGATGGGGGCATTACTGGCAACTGAAAGGCCAGTGTTTAGAATTTGGAGAGGTGGAATATTGTTTGGTGCTTTGAAACGGTGTAAATGGCGTGCAGTGCAGGGGGGGTTCAGTTAATATTTAAAACATCATGCTTGTGATCAGATGTTGACTGGGGCACTATCAGTTTGCTGTTGAAGGGCACTTGGAAGTTGGGATGGTGGAATACAGCTCCTTGCACGGCGGGGGCACTAGTTGTAATGCCCAAAATGACCAATCGACCAAGTACTCATGGCACAAGTGGAGGATGGGGGTGAATAGTTGTCATTGTTGGCTGCTGCGTTGCGAGGAGTGCGAGGTGCGGTGAACCCCTTGTGACTAATGGCGGCGGGCTGAAAGGGCTACGATTCAGGCCGAGGAACATGAGCGAACTGTATCGTGGAAAAGTAGTGTTTCCCACAAGGGCTGTTGGGCGAATTCCCCATGCATATGTGGAGTGGTATGGTCTTATAACGCACCTACACGCAGGTTCTTGACTTTTGTTGTACGTTGCAACGTTAGATTGGCATCGCTTTCTCCGGCCCCCCGAATGTCTGGATGTGTAGGATGGTTTAAATCACGATGCAGCGTAGGGAATGGGGGTTGTATTTGGAGGGCAGTATAATTTGTATAGGTTGTGCCCCAGTACAGCGGGTGGGAGGGCCTCCAATGTTAGGATTAGAATATTGATGTTTGAGACAGTGGCATAAGGAGGCCAGTACGGGGAGGGTCTTTCAGTATAAATAAAACACAGCATGCTTGCCATCACGGAAGGAAATGAACCGGATGCGGGGGCAGGAAGGCGTGAGATTTGGACCCACAGGGCGGGGCGGCGATAGGTTCCGTATTGTGGTCAGAGTGCATCGTGTTTATGTGGAGACTGGTGGCATAGTACTACAGATCAGGCCTCTCTTAAAGGGAGCAAATGGTTGAAAAGGGAAGCAGTGTATTGGGTGATGCAGGCAGCACCAGGCAGCACACGAAGGGAAACGTGCACTTGGGGCCTCGAGGCCTAGGGGGATAGAAGTAGGAGGGGGGATTGATAAATTACTGGGGTACGGGAGGACTTTGGGGGATATTAAGTTTAGCCGATGGGTAGAGCATGCGCGTTGGGGCACATTCGGGCGGCTCTGCGAGTTTTTGGATGGAGCGCAGTGAATGGGTTAAGGTCATTGTTCAGGCCGCAAACCTCGTGGCTAATGGTGTATGGCATAAGGGGCAATGGGTAAGGAAGAGGAGTATGCGGGCAAAATACAGGGGAAGAACACTGTCCTTTCATGATCCCTTTCATGACCCCTTTAGAACACAGTTTTCCAATGCATATGTTGAGAAGATATGCAGTTTATAACGTGCCGTTACAAAAGTGTTGCCATTTTGTCGGGCTGCAGGACTGTTGAAAGTGGTGATCGCGTTCGCTAGACCCCCTTGGAATGTGTTGGTGCTTAGTATGGTGTAAAAAGGGGACGCAGCGCAGGGAATGGCGTGCTACGCTGTAATCGGAAGCTATGATGTTTATGATTTGTATAGATTGTCCATTCAACTGTAAAGTATTTTCAGGGGTGAGTGCCTTTCAGTTCAGAATGGATGCAAACACGGTGCAGGAGATGGGCAGCCGAGAATCGACCAGATCTCCCCACCCCCTGTTTTCAGGGGAAGGGTGATTTGGCTAGTGGAGCAAGGGGGGGAGGTACTTCTGGGGGGAACAACATGCAGTGCAGGGGCCAGGAACACAGGTGGGGGGCATCAGGAGGGGGATGGGTACCTGGAAGCCCAGGGGCCTTTATGGAATGATGGGAATAGGGATGGGGGTAGGCGGGTTATAGTGTAGCCAGGTAGGTGGTAGCTAACAGAAGTGAGTGGGGGGGGCACTCGGTTTTGGGCTGCCAGGGTAGGAGCCATGGGAGAACGGAACTATGTGGTGGACAGCACATCAACAGGGCTTAGCAATCAGGCAAAAGGGTTGTGGGGTAATGCATGGCTTCTTGCGTTGTTCACCATGATTTCTTTCATCCCTCAGGATACGCTGGTCAGATACGAACAGCAGGGCCAGGCTTAATCGCAGTACTACAGCTAACGGACGGTGACAACTTTATGTTTCCTGCAGGTCGCCATGTTTCATTCACAAGGTCCGGACCTGGAGATAGTCGCAGACACGCAATTAGAAGAAGGGCCAGTAGAGGTGGAGACAGCCTTTTCGCCACCTCAGGGACAGACAATGAATGCTGAGGCTTGGGCCACATTCACAGTGCTCGCCAAGTCCATAGGTTGGGAAGCGGCGATGGTCAAGATGGGGGCCCCTCAACCAGCCGGCGAGACAATTACCACACAAGCATTTATCTACACGTCCCCTAACGCCAGCTCCGACTCACAGTCTTCATCTGGAGTGAGGGAGTGAATAGCTCGTGCAAAAGACAAGCAAAAATGAGCGGGGGCCGCAGGGGGAGAAAGACCAAGAAGGAGTTGGAGGAGGACTTGGCCGCATTGACAGCCTTGGTGGCCGATGGAAGAGATAAGGGAGGCCTCGAAATCACCAGCTGGGGAACTTCTAACAGATCAGGTCCGCCAGCCCCCAACTATGAGGCTCAGGAGGATGCTGGGCTGAGCAGACGGGTCAGGGCTCCTCTGGCAAAAGGGCGTAGCTCGGATGGTGAGTTGGACTGGGGCTTGAAAATGGACATTATAATGGAAGCACTGTGCAGGGGGAATGCCCATGCGCAAGGAAAGGGGACACCAGCAGAGGAGGGGTGACAGGTCCCAGTAGGGTGTGGGCAGCTGTGGGGAAAGCAACAGAAAAGAGCGGAGGCTTCAGGGCAGCGATGGGTGAAGGAGTCAGGTCAGGGGGACAGGCAAAGGGGGAACGGCTGGTAGATCCACCCACTCCATCAGGCAGGGCAGTAGAAGGGCTCCGGGCAATCACAGAGAACAATTATTTGTGCTGGCACATACCGGATTGTGTGCAAAAAGAGGTGGCGAAAGGGAGGTTCATTGATACTTTTTCATTGTTGGAGCACAAGACCAAAGGATACAACACCCTGCAGGCTAGTGGGAGCAGGGAGGTGGTAAAAGCCAGGAAGAGGGTGAGGCCCGAGGAGAACCTGCAAAACTGGTTTGCGGGTTTCAGGATTATGGCGCAGATAATAGTACAGAAAGAGACAGACCAATGGGGAGCCCTATACAATTATAGCCAATGTGTAATTGAGGAGCAAAGGAAGTGGGGAGGCACAGCCTGGCTTTTGAGGGACCAAAGGTTCAGGAAAAGGATGGAGAGCGACCCCAGCCTAAGATGGGAACACAAATTGGTGGAGGATTGGTTGGATCCCAGGCCGGTGTCAGCAGACACTCTGATCACAAGGGGCGCTAGCAATACAGGGCCAGCTATGGAGGACACGCGCATGGTGCAGCACGCATTGCCAGCCGCACCAAAAGTAGATCGTAGGGAGGTGTTACAGACAGAGATCGATGCAGGGACAGGGGGGGGGCAAGGGGATTCTAAGTACACAGCAAAGCAATTTTAGACAAAGAGGGGGCTTAGGCAGTAAAGGGCCTCTGCGCTCCCCCTACCCATGCAGAAACTTCAACAAGGGTCACTGCAATTGGTGGCCCAATTGCCGTTATAGGCACGAATGCTCATCATGTGGCAGCACGGGACATGCCGCTAAGTTTTGCAGAGTATCAGGAACAGGGTCCAACCCCTGGCCTACCAAAGATGGGGGCAGACCAACTATGTAACAAAGTGAGTGGCCATGAGGCTCTGTATGTATGACTGATAAAATGTTATCTCAAGGTAGTACAGTTCATGTATCGTTTGACTTGAGGGAGCACAACGCGTACCCAAACCCTGGGCCAAAGGTGTCCCTGCAGCATGGTAATGAATGTCCACTGAGTTTAGGGATAGGGAAGGGCGTGCGGGTATGGGGTGGGAGGCAGGGGTGGACACCAATATTGGGTGGGGGACGCCTTGACAAATTAAAAGGAAATTGCAGTCCCCAGGTTAAGGGGGACCTCGGCTCTAAGCAACCATCGCCCATCAGAATTCAGAAGCTCCTGCCGTGGTTAGCCCGCTACGCCCTAGAGCGGAAGAGGAATATCCCGTTAAATTGGTTCACCATGGGCTTTGTAATCCCTTACGAAGGCCCCCTGTTGCCACGAACAGCAGAAAACCTGAAATCAGCCAAGGCCTTCCCCGAAGTGGTACGGGACAAGATAGAACAAGAACTAGGATTAGGTAGGGTAGCAGGTCCTTACGCGACCCCGCCGCTAGAGAACCTCATAGTGTCCCCTCTGGGCGTGGTGCCTAAGAAAGAGAAATGCAAATACCGCCTAATACATAACTTGTCGCACCCGAGAGGCGACTCAGTCAATGACTGGCTGGATGAAAGGGTATGTGCCGTGTCATACGCTTCCTTTGACCAAGCGGCAAATGGGGCCAGGAGGGTGGGGATGGGCGCTCTACTGGCAAAGGTGGACATTGAGGTGGCCTTTAGATTGCTTCCTGTTCACCCTGACAGTTTCCACCTGCTGGGGTTCCAGTTTGGGGGGGGGGCATTTACGTGGACAAATGCATGCCAATGGGCTGCAGCATATCCTGTGCATACTTTGAAACGTTCAGCACTTTCTTAGAATGGGCCTTAGATGAGTTGGAAAACAGGGGCGTCAAAACACACTTCTTGGACAATGTTCTGTTCATTGGGGAACAGGGCTCGGAAGTCTGTAGCTGCCTATTAAATAAATTCCTCAGACTAGCCACAGAGCTAGGGGTACCTTTGGCAGCAGAGAAGACGGAGGGACCCTGCGCTCGCTTGACTTACCTGGGCATCGAAATAGATACAATGGAAGGACTATGTAGGCTGCCGCAGGAGAAGGTGGCGGAATGCATTGCGGACAAGGGTAGATGGGAGCAATGGTCCTCTGGGGGTCTGAGGTAGACCCGAACCACAGGGCTGGAAAGAGCGGGAGGTGGGGGAGGGGCTCAACGGTAATGGGATTGAGTTAGGGATGGAATGGGACGGAAACGATCCCGGCTGGTGGCCCGATCTCAGCCTGGTGATGTTAACTGGGAGGTGTCGGACGCCCTATAAGGGAAGGGAGAGGAGGGAGGTGCAGGTTGGGATGGAATAGGGTCTTCTTCAAGTTTAATCGTTACAGTGGTGTGGGGACAGAGTTATGGTTGTGGCTGCCTGATGTGGGTATCGAAGGGTGAGGATAGCAGTGAATGCAGGCAAAACAGAAAGGTGATGGCTGGAAGGTTTTGAATTAATCATAACCACAGGCAAAGCTCTGGGCAACCCTCCAGACCATCGTTTTTCAGCCTGCCAAGCCATTACAGAAGGGGAAAAACCATATGCAAATCAGGCTGGGTCCTACCCCAATAGGGGCAGTCCAGCCCGAACTGCTAAGTCACATCCCTTCTGCATGAGACCACAAGCATCCCCAGACATGTTTCAGCCTTGTTGGGCGTCATCAGTGAGGAGTAGCTTGGGTCTCTAGGCCCGGCAGACTCGGGACCCACGTGTGGGCATACCCGTCCCACTCGGGGTGACTTTAACAAAACAGAAAGGTGATGGCGGAAGGTTTTGAATTAATCATAACCACGGGCAAAGCTCTGGGCAACCCTCCAGACCATCGTTTTTCAGCCTGCCAAGCCATTACAGAATGGGAAAAACCATATGCAAATCAGGCTGGGTCCTACCCCAATAGGGGCAGTCCAGCCCGAACTGCTAAGTCACATCCCTTCTGCACAAGACCACAAGCATCCCCAGACAAGTTTCAGCCTTGTTGGGCGTCATCAGTGAGGAGTAGCTTGGGTCTCTAGGCCCTGCAGACTCAGGACCCACGTGTGGGCATACCCGTCCCACTTGGGGTGACTTTAGCAAAACAGAAAGGGGATGGCTGGAAGGTTTTGAATTAATCATTCGGGGGGATCTGCCTGCCAAGCCATTATAGAAGGGGAAAAACCATATGCAAATCAGGCTGGGTCCTACCCCAATAGGGGCAGTCCAGCCCGAACTGCTCACTATTCTTGGAGAGGCACAGCTACACCCTACTGATGAGGTTCAACCAGACCGAAACACGTGTCTGGGGTTGCTGTTGGTTGCTCTTGGTACTCTTGTTCAGAGGAGAATTGCCTAGCATTTCGGTGCTGGACTGCCCCAGGGCAGGACAAAGACTGATATGTTTGGGATATTTCTTCTCTGTGAAAGATAGTGAGCTAAAGACTCTGGGTAAGGCTCTTGTAACCAGGACTAATGTCTGGCAGAGAGTCTCCCAGGACCCCCCTTGTTATTTGCATATTTCAAGTAACTTTGGGTCTCACCCTAAGTTACTAGGGGAATCCAGACTTGGACCCCTTGCTCACTATTCTTAGAGAGGCACAGCTACACCCTACTGATGAGGTTCAACCAGACCGAAACACGTGTCTGGGGTTGCTGTTGGTACTCTTGGTCAGAGGAGAATTGCCTAGCATTTTGGTGCTGGACTGCCCCAGGGCAGGACAAAGACTGATATATTTGGGATATTTCTTCTCTGTGAAAGATAGTGAGCTAAAGACTCTGGGTAAGGCTCTTGTAACCAGGACTAATGTCTGGCAGAGAGTCTCCCAGGACCCCCCTTGTTATTTGCAGTGAATGCAGGCATCCTGGCGGGTGCAAATCTTAGGGTGGGGATGTTAAATGTCAAAGGGGAGAACTCTCCCATGAAAAGGTCGGTTAGTGGGCAGAGAATTCCGGAGAACGGGTCTAGATGTGATGTTTTTGCAGGAGACCAAGTATGCAAAAGGGGAGTAACGGAAGGTCCAGTGGGGGGAGAGTGGGGCAGACGTATTGGGATTCTGGTCCTTTGAGGAAGGCGGGTGTGGGGATCCTCATTGGGAGCGAAAAAAAAATGGGGGTGACCAAGGTTTAGGCAGAGGTAGAGGGGAGGGCCCTTCTAATAGTGAGGAATATACAAAATGTGTGTTTCACGTTTGTAACGGTTTATTGCCCCAACCTGGGCCAGTAGCAGTTCCTGTTGAAAACGCTACTGAAAGGGATGCTCGAGGCTTTGGGTCATATAATTCTGGGCTGTGACTTCAACTTATGGGCGGATATAAAATTGGATAGGCAAGGGGAGGGGTAGAAATGCAGGGTCCACCGTGCAGGGGGCCGGTAGAGGTCTTGAAGTTGCTAGGGGTCTATCGGCTAAGGGATGAATGGCAGCATTGTCACCCGAACAAAAAATGATAGACCTTCTACTCAGACCCCACGGTACCTTCACTAGAATTGATTACATGTACGGTTCAAGGGGGTTGTGGGCTGTCACACAGGGAGCAAAAATCTCAGCGGTCACATGGTCGGACCATGATTTGGTGATGGTGGAACTAAATAGGCGTGACCTGCCATGCAAAGGGTCCAAGTAGAGATGCAATCAGTCGCTATGGAAGGACCCAGTGTTTCAGGTGAAAATGTCTGAGGAAATAGGGGAATATTTTAGAATTAATGATATGGGGGAGGTCCCCAGGAGGATGGTCTGGGAGGCAGGTAAGGCGACGTGGAGAGGGCTCCTGATTAGACAGGGATCCAGGATAAAGAGGGAGAGGACCTTAATTGAGAGCAGGCTGAGGGATGAGATAATACATCTTGATAGAGAGGTGTGGGGGGCCACTGAAGGGAGGATAAAGTTCAAGAGGCGAGGAGGAAGAGGGGTGAACTTAGAATTCTTGAAGAGGGCCAAATAGTGGGGAAATGACAGTTTCTCAGGCAAATGTTTTATGAGAAGGGGGATAAGGCGGATGCATTGCTGGCGGCCAGATTATGTGGTCAGCATTCCGAGAGATGGGTGGCGGCCATAGAGGAAAGAGAGGGGGTAGGGGACTCAGAGAAGGCAGGGATTCATGAAGAATTTGCAACATTCTATGAGAACGTCTATAAATCAGAGGCCAACATTGGGAGGGGAGCCATATCGTCTTACTTGGCCGAAACAAGGATGCTGGGATTGTCCCGAGAGGAGGCTGAATTGTTGGAAGCCCCCATAATGGCAGAAGAAATCAAGAGGACGGTGATGAGGCTCCCTCTGGGGAAGGCCCCGGGGGAAGATGGGTACTCTGCAGGCTTCTACAGGTTATTTATATCCCCACTCCTCCCCTTCATGGTAGAACTCTTCAATGAGATCTTAGATGCGGGGGAAGCCCTAGAATTATTCTCCAGGGCTTTAATAACTGTGATCCATAAAGAGGCTAGAGATCCCTGAAGATGCAGGTCTTTCCGCCCCATCTCTTTGTTGAACATTGACACCAAGATCTACACAAGGGTATTGGCGGCTAGGCTGGAGGCACAGATGCCCCATTTAATACATTCGGACCAGGTGGGGTATATAATGGGACAACAATGTGCTGATACAATACAGAAAACCTTGCACTTGATCCATTAATCACGGAGGATGGAGGGGCACCCAGCCCTTCTTTCGGTGGATGCTGAGAAAGCGTTTGATAGGGTGGAATGGGGCTTTTTGAAAGAGGTTATGGGTAAGGTGGGCTTGGGGTCCAGGTTCAGGAGGGGAGTGATGGCGGTGTATGCTTCACCTAGGGCGTCGGTGTCAGTTAACAGAGACTACTCGCATTGGTTTGACTTAATTCAGGGCACGAGGCAGGGTTGCCCTCTATCGCCGATTTTATTTGCCCTCTCCTTGGAGCCTCTGGCACAAAGAATTAGGGTGGATCCCCACATGGAAGGTCTCTGTATAGAAGGGTCTGAAAACAAGGTGCCGCTCTACACAGATGATATGTTGTTGCACCTACAGAACCCCTCAACATTGGTGCCAAGGGTGTTAGAGCTGAACGAGCAATATTGTGAACTATCTGCTTTAAGGTCAATAAGGTAAAGACAGTGTTGTTTCTGCTGAAAGTGGGTGAGCAAGGGGAGGTAAATAGATTTGCTCCACTGGGACTAACAGTTCAGTGGGATTCAATGCGATTCCTGGGGATAAATCTCACTAGGGAGACTGGGGCCCTGTTTGAGGCGAATTTCCTCCCTCTTGTTATGGGGTTTCTAGGTGATCTTGAAAAATGGGGAAAGCTGACTACGTCATGGCTGGGGCGCTTAAAAGCCCTGAAGATGGTCTGCCTGCTGAGATTTTTGAATGCATTCCAGATGCTCCCGATCTGCGTTCCTGTGTCCATCTTTAAGGAAACAAAGGGGGTGATGCTCACGTTCTTGTGGCAGGGTAAGAAGGCAAGAGTGGCCCATAATGTCCTGGGACTCCCCAAAGAGAAATGGGGGGTGGGACTCCCGAATTATGAAGCGGTACAGTTGAGGGTCCTTATACCCCACCTTAGGATGCAGAGGGAACTTCAGTGGATCTACTTAGATAATTCCAACTTAGCCCCTGCCACTGTGGTGGAGTGGCTGTGGGTGCCGAGAAGTATGTTGCCATGCAGAATCCGAGAACACCCGATCAAGGCACGATATGGGAGATTTGGAGGGAGAGGGTGGACATGCGAGGGGTCACCACATGGCCATCTCCCCTGAGCCATCTGTTGGTGCCTTGGGTCCGGGAGGCTATACTGAACCCTGAGAGATTCCAAACATGGTATGAGGCTGGATTGGAGAGGGTGGGCCAACTCTGGAAAGCAGGCACTTTTATCACAATCGCTGACTTGGAGGGAGCATTGGGCATAGGGGCTCTCTTGATCTTCTCATACCTTCAGCTAAAGGGGGTCCTCACAAGCGAAATATGGAAGGAGAGGATACAGAGGGACGTCATTACCTTTGAACCGATACTAGATAAAAGAAGGGGATCAAAGGGCTTGATCTCAGCTATGTACAGTGCACTGTTGAACGCTGGGAAGGGGTCAACAGAGAACTTGATACGGAGGTGGGGTAGAGATATGGGAAGAGAAATAGATCCCGAGCTCTGGGGGAGGATGTGTATGGGGGCCTTCCGGACCCGGAGGTCGAGTCAGTACAAGCTGCATGCTGTCAAGCTCCTCCACAGATGTCAATATGATCGGTCAGGCTCTCGAAGATGTTCTAGTCCACAAGCCCCTTATGCTGGCGCTTGCGCGAGGAACGGGCCGATTACTGGCACATGTGGTGGGGTTGCCCCTGTATTCAGGTGTTCTGGGATGAGGTCCTGGGGTGGATCAAAGATGTAGATGCGATCGGGCACACCAAAACACTGTTGCTGATACTCTTTGGTATGGAAGAAGAAGAGGGGGAATTCAGAAGGCTGACAGGGGGTGTCGGCGCCCCTGCTGCTCACAGCACGGGCCTGCCTAGTCATGAAGTGGAAAGGTGTTGGGATACCGGCAAAGAAAGATTGGATCAATGTTGCTATAAATATATGTACTATGGAGAGGATAACTGCTGCGCTCCCCGGGAAGGAGGCGCCACATGAGTCATTATGGGGGGAATTTATGGCCAGATACCTGGGTGATTGACAATGGACTAGCGCAGGGAAGTAGCTGACATTGTAACAAAAGGAGGCGGAGAGGATTGTTGAGAAGGGGCGCACCACCATCCTTGGAATGGCCTACCTCAATTGGACAATCTCAAAGGTGTGTGAGCACCCAAGAGGCGGCCGAAGACTTTAGTTATCAATGGGTATTAAGACTCTGACATACTGCACCAGAAAGGTAAGAGTTTGTTGTGAAAAGATGAAGAATACACTGTTCAGTGGGGAGGCTGGAAAGGTAGGGTGCGACAGAGGAGTCTCACTGGAGGGAGGGTGGATAAGGTGAAGTTTTTTCATAAACTATAACCTTCATGCTTCTCTGTTGTTGTTGATGTTATAAAATCGCAATAAAAACAAAGTTTTGAAAAAAAAGGAAAGGGGCAAAAACCACCTTTGGCGCAAACCCCTCTCAATCCTTATCCAAACTGGGGAATTGCCAATACCATCCAGCCTCACTTTTAACCTTGTTTCCCGATGTAAAGCTATTAACATATGAAGCAGGGTGGGCGGGTACCACGACACTGCGCTATACTGGTGGTAAAAGGTGGAAGTGGTTGCACACAGCAGTGCCGACACATACAAGCTATGAGCGTCTGCAATGTTCTAGTCTTTTCTCGAGAGTGCAGCCTGTACTTTAGCCTCCGGCGTTCCAGCGCTCCTCGCATTGCAATCCAGTTTCTTTTGTTACGGTTACCAGCGCTAGTGTAAGTTACCTTCTCCTCTTACTTTGCCTTTGCCTGCCTGGTACTTTCCTACTTTCTAACCCTGCTGTTCCTCCCGCTCGCCTCAATCCAGTGTGCAACCGTGGCTTCTGCAGTTCCTCCCGTCTTCAGTCCTGTCTCCAGCTTTTCTCCGTGTGATTCTCCACTTTCCTTTCCTTTCATGTTTCCGACTATCAGAATGCTCATTATAATGGCCTCCCGGAGCGGCCATCTTGGCTTGTTTTTTTTTTTCAGTCTTAGCTTTTTCCCCAAGCTATGGGCGTTCCTTTCTGCAGTCACCGGTGCAAGCTAGTAACAACAGGCTGGCGCATTGGCTGCGGAGAGGGATCGCCCTTTTCTCACCAAGGAGCAGGGATCGAAGTGTAGGAAAAGAAGTAGTGGATCCATGTTCCCTGCTGGCCTGCACCCACTCCCTGCAAACCCCATCACCACGTCCCTCCCACACACAATACACACCGCAAACACTTACACCTGCTGTTTAAGGGAACGTTCAGTGCAGTGCACTGAAAGTGCAAGTTTCAACTTCTTCCTAGCATTTATTTTAAAACGAAACCATTCCGGAACGGTTTCTTTTTAAAATAAAATGTTTAGGAGCTGTAAAAGGTAATTTTAAAAAAGTAGAGGAGCACCGCTCCCGACCGCTCCCGCTCACTTCGTTCACTGCCAAGGAGAGTTCTGAAACTCGGAAAAAGGCCAAGGCGAAGGTCCACGACCATACATTTTCACATTCCGAAGACTCTGACCAGGATCCAGGTGAGACACGTGGCAAGTCTCGCCATATCAGCAGGCCACCCTGGTGTTTTAGCTTTGTCCATAGGAGGGCTCGGTTCACACAGTCAAAGGCCTTTCATATGTCCAGAAAGGCCACACATCTGTCTTCCTGCATCCTGCGCTTGAATCGTCAAAAGGGATATGATGTGGCAATGTGGGGAAATATTTAGACCCTTCTTAAACCCTTATTGGAATAAGTCACTACACAAGGGTACTTTTGTTTCGTCTGCAAATATTTCAGAACCAGGGATGTAAAGATCTTATATGTTCCATCCAATAGGGAAAATAGGACAGTAATTGGCCAGCTCTAATCTATCACCTCACTTATAGATAAGTACCAAAGTTGCTTCTCTACACATAGGAGGAATTATCTTTGATTTTATAACATTTCCATGTAGCTCTAATAATATATGAGACCCTAAATTAGGGTCAGATTTGAAATTAAAATTAGAGAGGCCATCAGGGCCCAGCGCATTTGAGCTTTTAGATCTGATAATAGCACCATAAACATCCTCCAAAGTAATATCAAGGACGTTCCAATAAAATTGATTCAGGCCACCAACCTCATTTAAATTAGACGTAGTAAAAGGAATCTCCCTGTATAGTTTGGAAAAAATATCAGCCCAAACATTTGCTGCGTTCGGATCAGCCTGCAGTGCTCTTTGAGAATTCTTGTCTTTAATTAAGGACCAGAAGGAGGCACCAGTTTTTTAATTAAGAGAAACAAACATTTTCTTTGAATCATGCTTATAATTTAGATGTCTCTTTGATTTCATGTGATTTGAGTCATCTTGTTTCAATTTTTTTAACAGAGGAAAACCTTTACTCCTCAGTTTCCTAATGCATCTCAATTGTTGCCTAAAAGGTTTCTTTTCCTTATGGGTGTCCTCATTAAAGACACAATGATGTTGTTTTTTTTATTTCTCCCACCCGTAACAAGTTAATTAGCAGGCATTAAGCCCACCAGGGTATCTTGTACAAAAGGGGCACATCTTATTCTGCCATTTTAATATTGAATTTGACAGCAAGTCTCGGTTTCCAACACACTATATTATTCCCCCCTCTTATTTCAACACGCAAGTTGTGGAGGGGTGTCTCGTCATCAAACACAATTTTAGGATAAGAGTCAGGCAACAATGATCACTCCCTCCCAAGTCAGCGACCTCTAGCATTTTGACCTGGGTAAGAAGCTCCCCTGACAAAAAGATATATAATCTAGTGTGGAACCTGTATCCAAGCCCAACCCAGTAAAGTGCGGGGGAATATCCCCCTTAACATTACCATTAACTGAGAACAAGTCACAAATTCCCAGTGCTTCTTTCCACAGCCACCCTCTTTGCTGTGCCTCCAGATCCCTCAGCTGTAATTCTTCGCTATTCAGGACACCTACAAACAGTCAGGGTTACTTATTAAGGTAATGTTGTTTTACACATTGGTTATTGGGTTAGGATTGGAAAAGATTATTATAATGGTTTTGTGTGTATTGTAATATACTTCAGGTTGGGCCCTAACTTGGTAATTTAGAGTGTCAACAGTTGCCCAAGCCAAGAAGGAGGAGTAGATCAGTGATTTGATTAGCTGAGGCTTCCTTTTGTTCAGTTGAAAGAAATCCTCAACTGCCTTTAATTGTCTACCTTCAGCTTGGTTGGTCACAGTTTAGGAAGTTCCTGTAATTTAGGCCCCGGTCCTGGGGCCTAATCAAGATTTCAAGTTGCCAGGAAGTTACTGCCGAAGAGACACATGGGAACAAGACTGGCTGGGTGGAACTAGCATCAATTTAAGATAAGTGAATTGCCAAGTACTTTCTTCTACAAGAAATGTGGAACTGTTTTCTGCATTACTGCCTTGATATTCAATTGCTTGTTTACTGAACAGTGCATGAACTAAGCTGTGCGCGTTGCTTTGTGTGAGGAGATTTTAAACTTTGTTATCAATACTGTTAGCTTTCTTTCCTACGTGGTGCGCATTGTTTATTTTTCTTCGTTGGCACTTCGTTGTGCGCGTGATCCGTTCTTTGTACTCGCGGAAGCTTTTGAATTCCGCTCGCCGCGAGTGTCAATTTCATTTATGCTCACAGATTCTCCCGCTGAGTGTAAAATCAGGTGTTGTGAGCATATTTTTACTTCTTCTTTCCCAGCGGCAGCTGAGCAGGACGGGCATGTGCATGTCAGTTTCCTCGCTGCTGACATCAGCTGTTCGCTTCATGTGCGCGGTGCAAGCAATTGAAGCAACCTTGATCTCCGTGTTTAATTTTTAGGTTGCGGTCAGCGCCCGCATCAATTTTATCTATCTTTCCATAGAAACTTCAAAGTGACAAGAATTACAGAAAACATTTGAGGTATTCTCCTGAAACAGAGCTAATAGAAGGCATCTCTTCCTCTGGGCAATCTGCAGAGGAATTGCAGGTATATTGGGTAAACAAGTAATGTAGGTGTGATGTTCAGGCAGTTCTGGAAATGTGGTTAACTGTTATATTCTTTGTTTTCCTCCTCTCTGCTGCACATTCTCCTGAGGGTGCTGAAGGAGTCTGTTACTTTGTTGTTTTATCCACTTCCCATTTCCCCAAGGGGTGTTGTGTGCTCAGCTATAATTAAGGTAGTTGAGTGTTCCACTCCCTTGAGGGTCTGTCGGGGCTCAGCAGCTTCTGCAGATCTTCGGTCAAGACTGAGCCTGACAGTATGAAAGGCCACCATTTTTTAGTCTGCCCGAGCTGCCATGAATCCCGACGAGACCTCAATGGATGTGTTGGGAGAGATGATTTGGGAGTTGAGGGAAGAGCTAAAGATTTCGACAAAGAAAATTAGAAACTAACTAAGAAGAGTTAAGTGAAAAGGTTACTAATTTGCAGGGCACAGAGGTTAGGCGAGCGGCGGCCATTCCCAGGTATCAGGACAGTGGGGATCCTTCTGAGTTGTACAATGTGGACGAGGATCATCATCTGGCAGGGAGTAGTGGGGCGATGGGGGGAGTGCAACCTTTACTTATGCCAGTTCCTTTGGCAGCCCCGGTATGGGGGGAGGACAAGAAATTTCAGACATTCGTTACTCAGTGTGAACTTCATTTTTTAAGAAGGCCAGAGGTATATTCTACTGAAACAGCTAAGGTAACTTTTATTATATCTTACTTGTCTAGCGAGACAGCAACTTGGGTAGGGTTGTTAGTGAATCAAAAACATCCAGCCTTGGGAAATTTTACACTCTTCCAGGAAGAGTTTCGTAAAATGTTTGACAGGCGCCAGGTATCCCTTGAAGTGGATGGGAGTTATTAGAGCTCTGGCAGGGGGTACAGGATTTAGTGTCCTACATAACCAAATTTAAATCCTTAGTTTTGGAGAGCAAGTGGCCAGAAGAAAAGAGATCCTCTCTTTTTTATAGGGGGTTAAGGGAGGAACTGAACGATTCTCTATCAAATAAAGTAAATAGGCCTACTTCTTGTGAGGAGTTAATGGATTTAGTCATTCAATTAGACTTTCGTCTTAATGAGAGGAGAGCTGAACGGAGACAGGTTTTTGGAGATGGAAGGAGTATGACCAGAGGAGAGTGCCCCAGAATTGAATTTGTTAATAAGGATTTTAGAAGTTGAGGGGTAGAAAACAGGGGTTCTGATCAGGGGTCCAGGGTCAGAGGACCATTAACTAAGGAGGAGAAGGAGAGAAGGCGTGTGAATAAGTTATGTCTATATTGTGGAAGGAGCAGTCACTTTTTAGGAAATTGCGCTTACACCCCAAAGAGACCAATGACTTTGGCGACCAAGGATCAGCAGGTGGCGAATACTTTACAAGCGGCAGTGCTTCATCTTACAGTAAAGGTATCCTTGTTTGTTAAAGCATCATTGAAGTGTTCAAGTCCTGCGGTCATTGATTCTTGACCCACAGGCAATTTCATGGATTGGGGAGTGGCCAAGGCTCTTGGAATTCTTTTACTATAGAAGGAGGAGGTGGAACAGGTACGGGCAGTAGATGGGACGTCCCTCTCATCGGGGCCCATTACTCATGAGACTGAGATGGTGGACGTGGTTTTTACAGGGGGTAATAGGGAGGAGATTTCCTTCAAATTGATTGATGCAACGCAATTAAAGATTATTTTGGGAATGTCATGACTCACTTCACATAATCCTAGGATTGAATGGAGAAGGAGGGTGGTGAAGTTGCAGTCAGATTTTTGTGTGGAACACTGTTTTCAGGGAGCCCTTCAAGTAAAACCTCTGGATGGGGAAGTGTCAGTGTCCAGGGTGTTGGCAGAGAAAGGAGCGTCACACCATTCTGTTGGAGCTGTGGTAGGGGAGCTACCAGGGTGTTATCAAGAGTTTTGGGATGTGTTTGATGAAAGAATACCGGAAGAGTTGCCACTTCATAGACCTTTTGATTGTAGGATAGATTTGGAACCGGGAGCAGTGTTGCCCGGCAGTAGAGTCTATTCGCTCACGGAAAAGGAGAATGAGTATTTGAAAGAATACCTGCCAGAGAATTTTGCTAAGGAGTTTATTCAGCACTCCAAATCTCCTGCGGCTTCTCCTTTGTTTTTTGTTTCGAAGCCAGATGGTTCTTTAAGAACTTGCATTGACTATTGTGCAGTTAACAGGGTAACTATTAAGAACAGGTATCCTCTCCCTTTAACCTTTAAATGATGCAGCCTGGTGTGCCAAAATCCAGCAAGCCCTGGCTGACATAATTGCATCACTTCAAATCAAAATAGAAGCCAAAAAGAACAGCCTCACTAGCAGCCCCATTAAAAAGCACTCTCCAGAGCTACAGGCCCTTCGGTGCTCGCCTTTCACATTCTGCCCAGTCCCTCCTAAATAAGTGGAAGACACCATCAGAGGCCTAAAACCCTCAAGGTGTCAAGGAGACATTTGTCCGGCCCCCATCATTAAGGAAGGCGCCGAAGAGTTGTCCCCCTTCATCGCCACAGTGATAAACTCTTATTTGAACTCTAACCTAGTCCCCAACAACCTCAAGGAGGCATGGGTCATGCCTCTCTTAAAAAAAAAAACTTAGACCATAACATACCAATGAATTATAAGCCAATCACAACCGTCCCCTTCCTCTTAAAAATTCTGAACAGAGTTGCATACCTTCAAATCCAGAAACACTTGGAGGACAACAATCTACTTGGCCTCCGACAATCTGGTTTTCGGCTGAGAGACGGCACGGAGACGGTCCTCCTGGACCTGAAAATACAGATGGACGTGGCTAAAGACAAAGGTAAATTGGCTATCTTTCTGTTGTTAGACCTATCAGCTGCATTTGATCTTGTTGACCACCAGATCCTCACAGAGCACTTGACCACAGCAGCTGCCTTCTCCACCAAAGCCTCCAATTGGATCAAATCCTTCTTATCCAATCGAACTATCAGAGTTTTCATGCCCACAGCCTCAGCAGACCCGATCCCTATCCATTGCGGTGTGCCCCACGGCTCTTGCGTTTCCCCCAACGCTGTACAACAGATTCACAAAGCTCCTCTTCGATCGTCTTGACAACATGGGTGTCATCTACATGAATTATGCAGATGACACCCAGGTTCTCATCATGCTGACAGGCTGTTACGAAGATGACTCTAAGATAATTAACAAAATCTACTTGGAAATTCAGGCATGGATGGCTGCCCACAGCCTCTGCCTTAATGACGAAAAGACGGAACTCCTGATTGTCGGTACTCAGGCACGTATAAACAAACTCGACCGATGGTACATGTCCTTCAATATTGATGGGAATCAGATCAAGATTGCTAAGGAAATCAAAACCTTAGGAGTTTATCTTGATTCTACCTTGTCCCTAAAGAAACAAGTCAGCACTATTGTATCATCTACGGCCTACACCAACAAGCGGATCAATGCCTGTAAATCATACTTGTCCCCCACTAGCTGCACTATGTTAGCCAGAGCCCTAGTGCTATCAAAGATCGATTATTCCAACACACTAGTCCTAGGATCTTCCAAACGGAACCTCAACAGGCTACAGGTCCTACAAAATAACGCCTTGAGATCAGCACTAAACATTCTGAGGTCCAGCCCCACATCTCAAACTTCAAACGGAAGGCCCACTGGCTCCCGGTGCACGATAGAATAACATTACGCACTCTAGCTATCCCCCACAAATGCCTGTCAGATTCCGCCCCTAAATACTTGTCAGATAAATTCTCCAAACACCAATCAGCCCATCCCACCAGATCTTCCCACTCACACTGCCTCACAATACCGAGGTTCAATCTAAAAACAGCTGGAGGAGCTAGCTTCCCAGTTCAAGCCGCCAAATGCTGGAACTCCCTGCCTCTAGCCATTAGAATGGAACCCTCCTTCTGTTCTTTCAGAACTAGAGTAAAGAGTTGGCTCAATGATAAGCCCATCCATCTAAAGCCCTAGTATGCACTCCGACTACAGCATTCTCAACTTACCTCTAGCCATACTCTGTATTACATAGATACATGTGCCTTTTTGTATTGTCCTTATGTGCCTTATTGCATTTCATTCAACTGTTTCCTATGCTCTTAACTCTATTTATTGGCTACTAGACCTACCTGTAACTTTTTGGTCGTCTCGCCTGTTGCTATCCTATGTATGCCTGTAACGTTCTCACGTCTTCTCCAGCGCTGAGTTACATCAAGGTTAGGTGCGCAATACAAATAATAAACAAATACAAATCTCTGAGATGCTAAATCAGTTCCAAGGAGCCACAGTTTTCTCTAAGCTCGATCTGCGTGTTGCTTATCACTTAGTCAGAGTCCATGAAGGAGATGAGTGGAAGACAGCCTTCAAGACCAGGTTTGGACTCTTTGAGTATCTAGTTATTCCTTTCAGTTTTTTTATTGATGAGGTTCTCCGAGAGTTTCTGTATGTGTTCGTGGTGGTTTACATTGACGATATTTTCATTTTATTCTCCGGATATGAGCCAACACCAAATTCATGTATGAAAGGTGCTTCAGAAGCTACGAGCAAACCATCTGTTTGCCAAACTCAAGAAGAGTCAGAATCTGTGGAGTTCCTGGGTGTTATTATTTCCCCTAAAGGTTTGGAAATGATTCCCCGGAAAGTTCAGGATATTCTAGAGTGGTCTTCGCCAACCAAAGTGAAAGAAGTGCAAAGTTTTATTGGTTTTGCCAATTTTTATAAAGATTTATTGAAGGCTTTTCCCAGTTAGTCACTCCCACCACCAAGCTTCTCAAGAAGGGGGAGGCATTTATATGAAGTCCGGAGGCGGAGAAGTCCTTCCAAATTTTTAAAACCTGTTTTGTTTCAAGTCCAATTTTGATTCATCCTGATCCTGCAAAACCATTTTTTGTGGAGGGAGATGGTTCAAATCTGGCCATGGGGAATGTCTTGTCTCAAAGAAATGCTGTTACAGGACAACTACATCCAGAGGCCTTTTTCTCAAAGAAATTCTTACCAGCAGAAATTAATTATACAATTTCAGACCGTGAACTTTTGGCAATAAAGTCAGCTTTTGAAGAATGGCGTCATCATCTGTCATCATCTGTCGGGAGCGAGACAAACCGTAACTGTTTTGATGGACTATCATAATCTGCTATTTTTTAAAATCAGCAAAAACACTGATACCAAGGCAGCCTAGATGGTCCTTGGTTTTTGCAGATTATGATTTCATTGTTACCTTTAAGTGAGTTCCCTGGGAGCGAGTCGAAGATTGAGTACGATCTTTTACCTTTGATTGTTTCAGAACGCTTCATCTTGGCTGGAACGCAGGTTGAATGGAATTTGGCGGACGAGATAAAGAAGGCGATGTCGAAGAGTAAGATGGAGGATTGGAAGTGTCTTGATCCTGCCCGCAGTATTCGGAATGGATTACCCTTCTTTGATGATGGACTATATTTTCCATCCATCGAGTTAAGGGAGCGTATGCTGAGGAATTGTGACAAATCCTTGTTATCAGGTCATCCGGGCTTCCGAAAGACTTTGGAGATAAAAAGAAGCGAGTTCTGGTTGGAAACGGTTAGACAAGATACCTTGAATTTTGTGAAGACATGTGTGGTTTGTGCTCAGGCGAAGAATCTAGTCGGGAAGCTGATGGGTTTGTTGGAGCCTCTTGCAGTACCTCCTCGTCCCTGGCATATCGCAGCTTTGGATTTATTTTTTATTTTTGTGTTTCTGTGCAGGGACGCGTGGTTGGTGCGGGCGTTCCGTGGACCTAGTTGCTTCACTGGTACGTGTACCCTTATGTCGGGTCCAGACTGGCTGTGATCTGACTCTGCTTGCTGTCTTCCAGGTCAGTTATAATGTCTTTTCTGTCTTTATTCTGTCTCTTTCTTTCCCTCCGTTTTCTCTGTCTTCTCGGCATCTTGCTCCACTACGCTGTTCCCTAACAATGCCCCTTTTTTTTTCCACAGGGATGGTTGCGATCTCGGAGTTGCCGCGGCGATGGTGAAGACCACAGTGAGTTATTGATGTGCGGAGCGCTGGGCTGTTTATTGGTGTTAATTGCTTAACTGTGTTCTCTTCTATTCTTTGTACAGGTTGTAGTGATGTTCCGGAGTGATGAGCAATCGAAGCATACTTGCCCAGGTAAGTGCTTTGTAAAATGCTGACCTTGTTCCTTCTCCCTTTCAGGTTGTGGTGAAGCCCAGAGATGGGCGAGGTAAGAGAAGCGCAGGGTGCTGCCAGGACTCGCTGCTTGCCCAGGTAAGAATTGTTATTAATGCTGTCCGTGTTTCTTTACCTTTGCAGGTTGCGGAAAACTCCGGAGATGGGCGAGGTAAGCGAAGCGCAGGATGGATTCAAGGCCGGTGACTTCACAGGTAAATGTTCTTGCTTGCTAATGCTGTTCTTGTTTTTCCAGGTTATTAATGGAATCCGGATCTAGGGCTTCAGGATCGAGCTGCCGGAGAAGCAGAGGAGCAAGAGCTGGACATTGTGAGCGTTACGCTGCAGGAGTGCAGAATAACTCGAAGCGTGTTCTGCTGTTTGGGTGTGGTTTAAATAGCCCAGGTAAAGTAGTTCCAGGCCAAGTAGTTCCAGGCCCAGCCACACCCAAAACACTAAATCGCATGGCTTGGTTCTAAAGAACTGAGCTGTGTAATAGGCCTCCATGTTAAGGTCCAAAACTGGTATTGCTTTATTCCTGATAATGAGCCTGGTGCCAAAGGTGCCAGGACTGACTCCATGTATGTTTCTGACGGAGTTTTAAGGCTCTTGGGGCCAGTGTGAAGGGCTTTAGCCCCATTGCTGCTAGTGGGCTGTTATAATTGAGGGGGGTCAGGGGCATGGATCATGACAGCACTCCCCCCTAAGGCCCCTCTCAAGGTATTTCCTCCGTCTGGCCCTGGTTTGGTCGGATGGCTCCGCTGAAATCGTCTTACCAGGCGTGGCGCATGGACGTGATCACTAGGCTTGCATGTCCTGTCCTGAGGGCCGTATCCCTTCCAGTCCACTAAGTAATATAACTTGGACCTGTTGAGTTTAGAATCTAGGATGTCATTGACTTCAAATTTAGGTTCTCCGTTAAACAGTACTGGATTGGGTGGTGTTTTGACCCGAGTACCAGGCTGAACAGGTTTTAAGAGTGACATGTGGAATACGGGATGGATCTGCATATTTGGTGGTAAAGCTAGTTTTACTGACACAGGATTTATAATAGCCTTGATGGTATAGGGCCCTAGATATCTGGGACAAAATGTTCGAGTAGCTCTTATGGGCACGTGCCGAGACGCCAACCAGACTTCATCTCCGACTTGGTAGTCTGGGGATTTTCTTCGGTGTTGATCAGAGAATCTTTTCTGTCTTTCTTTGGCTTGGATGAAGTGTTCTGCTGCCTTTTTGAAGGCTTGAGTGATGGTCGAATGTAAAGTCTTCACCGCAGGCATTTCCAAGGCCATGAGGGTATCTAATTCGGAAGTACGTGGGTGCCTTCCATATACGGTATAGAATGGATTCTGTCTGGTACTGGTGTGTAGCGAGTTGTTGTAGGCATATTCGGC
This sequence comes from Ambystoma mexicanum, assembly GCF_040938575.1. Classification (NCBI taxonomy): domain Eukaryota; kingdom Metazoa; phylum Chordata; class Amphibia; order Caudata; family Ambystomatidae; genus Ambystoma; species Ambystoma mexicanum. Next base: position 1,117,671,804 of record NC_090923.1, on the reverse strand, counting down.
TATCCAGAGCACATCCTGCCAGCTTTCTTCCACTTGATGTAACATGCACCGTAGGTATTGCTCTAGTGTCTGAATCATCCGTTCCGTTTGGCCATCATTTTGGGGATGGTGACTAGTGGACAGACGAATATCGATTTGGGCAATTGCACAACTCTTCCTCCAGAAGTTAGACACAAACTGACTCCCTCCGTCAGAAATCAGGACGGAGGGGAAACCATGTAATCGTACGATTTGCTCTAAAAACGTGTTTGCCAGACTGGATGCGTTTGGTAGACCCTTAAGCGGAATGAAATGGCCCATTTTAGAGAATAGGTCAACAACCACTAGGATAGTGTTGAACCCTTGACAGAGAGGCAGATCTGTGATGACATCGAGGGAGAGTGTGTGCCAAGGTACAGGTGGAATTTCCAGGGGTTGAAGAAGGCCCGCAGGTCTTTGTTTCTGGGATGTATTCTGTGCACAAATGACTAATGACAGAATAAACTGCGTAATGTCCTTTGGCCAGGTCGGCCACCAATCATTTCTTTTCTCCTTGGCTAGGGTCTTGCCAATTCCTGGATGTCCTTCTATCAGGAGGTCGTGATAACCAGAAATTACTTGTTCTTGTAGTGCCTTATTCTGTATATATAAACGCCCTCTGAAATACTGGAGTTGGGTCTTTGTTGTGTAATGTTCACCTTGAGTGGTCCAGTCTTGTAGAGCCTCGGTGTTCATTAGGAGCCGAATTTCCTTTCGGAGTTCGTCCAGTGATAACGTTGTTGTAAGTCCTAGTAGTTTGTCACCTGGAATAATGGCCACCGGGTCTGGGGTTGAATATGCATTCTCATCAATACCCATGCGGGATAGGGCGTCAGCTTTTCCGTTCAATACTCCAGGTCGGTACGTGATTATGTAATCATATTCTGTGAAGAATAAAGCCCATCGGAGTTGACGGGATGATTGAGCCTTTGCCGTCTTGAGGCATTGTAGGTTGCGATGGTCAGTGATTACTGTGATGGTATGTCTGGCGCCTAGGAGGTAATGCCGCCAAGCCTTAAAGGCTGCCTTGATCGCTAGGAGTTCCTCGTCTGTTATTGCATAGTTAAGTTCAGGTGTAGTACATTTTTCGCGACCAAAAGGCCACGCAATGTAACTGGCCTGTTTCGGGATCCTTTTGGGAAAGAACAGCCTCGATTGCCATGCTGGAGGCATCTGTTTCCACTACATATGGGAGATCTGGGCGTGGGTGCCGTAGCACCAGGGCTGGGGTAAATCTTTTCTTGAGTTCTGTCCATTGGAACAGTTTGTTGTTTTTTTGTAATAAAGAAGTGATCGGGTGCACAATCTGGGAGAAACCTGGGATGAATCGGCAATAAAAGTTTGCAAAGCCGAGCATACTTTGGATACCTTTGACTGAAGACGGTGATGGCCAGCTAAGGATGGCGTCTACTTTGTGCATATCCATCCGGACAAAACCCAGGAACTCTACTTCGGTGACATGGAAGGAGCATTTTTCAAGTTTGGCGTATAGCTGGTGCTGTCGAAGTTTTGCAAGGACGGAGCGAACATGCCTGACATGGTCCTTTTTAGAAGAGGAGTACACCAAGATGTCGTTGATGTAAACTAGGGCACATACGTCGATCAATTCCTGTAGTACATCGTTCATGAAGTACTGGAATTCAGCGGGAGCGTTGCACAGCCCAAAGGGCATCACCTGATATTCGTACAGCCCATACTTAATACGAAAGGGGGTCTTCCTTTCATCACCTTTCTTTACACGTACAAGATGGTATGCCCCCCGAGGTCCAATTTGGTGTAAATTTGGGCATCCTTGACTTGGTCCAGCAGTTCTGGGATAAGGAGTAGGGGATAACGTTTTTTAACTGTTACCTGTTTTAGTGCGCGGTAGTCGATGCACATTCTCAAGTCCCCCTCCTTCTTGGGTACGAAGAATAGGGGTGAGGCTGCCGGGGATTTGGACGGGCAGATAAAACCGTTTGCCAGGTATTGGTCCAGATATGATTTCAAGTGGAGATTTTCAGGTTCGGCGAGTGCATAAATTTGACTACATAGGATTTGTGCACCAGGTACAAGGTCGATCTGACAGTCATATGGCCTGCCAGGGGGTAAGGTATTAGCCTGTTCTTTTTGGAAAATTTCTTGGAAATCGTGGTATTCGCTTGGTAGTGTACTTGTTACACCTAGTACCAACGCCTCTTTATCTTGGACAGGTGTCTCTGGGTCAGACGATGGCATTTCCACTTGGTAGCACGCATGAGCACACTCATTGGAGAAGGCTAAATTCTTGGCTCGCCAGTCGATGTTAGGATTGTTAGCCACCAACGACGGCATCCCTAGAATCACACGGAACTGAGGGGCCTTGATAAGGTTGAAGGCAATGGCTTCCTGATGTCCTTCTTGGCACAGAAGGGTCAATTCTGCTGTGTGTTGAGTTACAGGACCAGAAGCTATCTCCGTGACGTCGACCGTGGTGACCTTCTCAGTTGTTGTTTTCTGACAGATGTAGTTACCAACGGCTCTGCTGTCTATGTATGCCACCACAGCATACATCCGAGACGGTTGTTGGTGACTGATCAAAATCACAGGCAGGACAAGGTGTGAGGTCTGTGGCTCTTTTCCTTCGCTCGACAAAGGGACCTCTACGCTTGGCGGGCCTGCAAGTTTTCTGGCTCTTGTTCCCCTCCTTCTTTCTCTGTAGCTCCAACTGTTCTCCTATGGGGTTTTATGGGACATTCTCTGAGGAAGTGACTCGATTTCCCGCAGTACAGGCATAATTGCTGTTGTCTCCTTTTGTCTCTTTTGGCCTTGGTTAATGGGCTCCGTACCCCCCCCCCCAATTTGCATGGGTTCCGAAGTGTTTTCTGATGAACGAGGACCTTTCTCCTTTGAGCGTACATACACAGTCCGATTCTCTGTTCTGGCTCGATCTGTCCTTCGATCTTGCAGCCGGTGGTCTAGCTGCACCACTAGGTTGATGAACTCTGCACAGTCTTTTGGCGGGTTTACCACCTGAACTAGGACGTCTTTCAATTCCCCCAGTAATCCTCGATGGAATAACGTTGTTAGTTTCTCCTCAGGCCACCCAGTTTCAACGACAAGTCTGTTAAAAGTGGCGATATATGTTAACAAATCTTGGCTGCCTTGGCGGAGGGACAGAAGTTTGTTATCCAGAGCTTGGCAATGGGTATGTCGGATGAACAGCTTCTCCATCTCCTGTTGAAACCCCCTGAAATCCCGCAGGAGTGGGTCATCCTGGCTTACTAACGGTATGGACGAATCCGCTGCACTGCCACTCAGATATGACAGAATGAAGGCAACCCGCGACTGATCGCTAGGAAAGGCTCAGGGTCTATAAAGAAAATGGAGGCGGCTCTGGTTCGTGAATACTGCATATTTTCTTGGGTCCCCCGTAAAACATTCCGGTGGGGCCAAAGGAACTGCCCCAGGGAGGACCACCTGCTCTGGATTGACGGATGTGGCTGGAACTGACGGAATACTTCCTGGCAACTGAGCCTGCCCAGCCTGTGTTTGGAGCAATTTCCTGGCTAATTCATCGGTGCGGTCCTTGGTGACAATCAACTCCCTCCTGAGGGCGTTGGGTTCTTGCCGGGCAGAGTGCACCTCGGCCCGTAATTCTCCCAGTAACTGGGCTAGTTGGTCAGTCTCTGATGTCTCCATGACACCCAAGTGGATGTTTTAATTAAGGCTTCGAGTTCTGTTACGCTCACCTGGTATCCACGGGCGCGCCACACGATATTGGATGGAGGTCTAAGCGCTATCCCGGACCCCTCTCTGCTTGGTTATGTGCCAGACATTGGGTAGCGCCTATAGCAGAAGAATGGAGGGTTAAGATACTGGTTCTGTGATGGGTGGACACCCACCTCCCTCTGGTCCAAATCCCCTCCCTTGGGGCTATTGCTCACCTGAGGTTTTTGTTCATTGAACTCTCCGTCCTGCATCTCTGTGCAGGGGCGGGTGGTTGGTACGGGCGTTCCGTGGACCTAGTTGCTTCACTGGTCTGTGTGCCCTTATGTCGGGTCCAGACCGGCTGTGACTCTGACTCTGCTTGCTGTCTTCCAGGTGAGTTATAATGTATTTTCTGTCTTTATTCTGTCTCTTTCTTTCCCTCTGTTTTCTCTGTCTTCTCAGCGTCTTGCTCCACTACGCTGTTCCCTAACAATGTCCCTTTTTTTTTCCACACGGATGGTTGCGATCTCGGAGTTGCCGCGCCGATGGCGAAGACCACGGTGAGTTATTGATTCGCGGAGCACTGCGCTGTTTATTGGTGTTGATTGCTAACCTGTGTTCTCTTCTCTTCTTTGTACAGGTTGCAGTGATGTTCCGGAGTGATGAGTGATCGAAGCAATGCTTGCCCAGGTAAGTGCTTTGTAAATGCTGACCTTGTTCCTTCTCCCTTGCAGGTTCTGGTGAAACCCAGAGATGGGCGAGGTAAGAGAAGCACAAGGTGCTGCCAGGACTCGCTGCTTGCCCAGGTAAGAATTGTTATTAATGCTGTCCTTGTTTCTTTACCTTTGCAGGTTGCGGCGAACTCCGGAGATGAGCGAGGTTAGCGAAGCGCAGGATGGATTGAAGATAAGTGTTCTTGCTTGCTAATGCTGTTCTTGTTCTTCCAGGTTATTAATGGAATCCGGATCTAGGGCTTCAAGATCGGGCCGCCGGAGAAGCAGATGAGCAGGAGATGGACACGGTGCGCGTTACACTGAAGGAGTGCAGAATAACTCGAAGCGTGTTCTGCTGTTTGGGTGTGGTTTAATAGCCCAGGTAAAGTAGTTCCAGGCCAAGCAGTTCCAGGCCCAGCCACACCCAAAACACTAGACCGCATGGCTTGGTTCTAAAGATCTGAGCTGTGTAATAGGCCTCTATGTTGGATTAAGGTCCAAAACTGGTATTGCTTTATTCCTGATAATGAGCCTGGTGCCAAAGGCGCCAGGACTGACTCCATGTATGTTTCTGATGGAGTTTTAAGGACCTTGGCGCCAGTGTGAAGGGCTTTAGTCCCATTGCTGCCAGGGGGCTGTTATACCTGAGGGGGTAAGGGGCATGAATCGTGAAATCTCCTTTCTGGAAGTCTGCTGAAGCCCGTATGTAAAGGAACTAGATTGGAAGATCCTTTTTGTTCGGTTCAGGTTGAAGGGAGTTCAGAAGAGTTTGAAGTTAAAACTATTCTGGATTCTAGGAGTGTGAGGGGAAAACTTCAATATCTCATTGAATGGGCTGGGTTTGGGCCTGAGGAGCGTACGTGGGAGGAGGCCAGTGATGCTCATGCCCGACAGTTGATTGCGAAGATTCATTGAAAATTCCCTTGCAAACCAGGCCCTGAGACAGGGCTTTAAGGAGGGGGTACTGTCAGGGTTACTTATTAAGGTAATGGTGTTTTACACATTGGGAAGTGGGTTAGGATGGGACAAGATACATATTGTGGTTTTGTGTGTACTGTAATATACTTCTGGTTGGGCCTTAACTTGGTCATTTAGAGTGTCGACAGTTGCCCAAGCCAGGATGGAGGAGTAGATCAGTGATTTGTTTGGTTGAGGCTTCCTTTTGTTCAGTTGAAAGGAATGCTCAACTGCCTTACATTGTCTACCTTCATCTGAGTTGGTCAGAGTTTAGGACATTCCTGTAATTTAGGCCCAACTCCTTAGGCCTAATCAAGATTTCAAGTTGCCAGGAAGCTACTACAGAAGAGACACATGGGAACAAGACTGGCTCAGTGGAACTAGCATCAATTTAAGATAAGTGAATTGCAAAGTACTTTCTTCTACAAGAAATGTTGAACTGTTTTCTGCATTACTGCCTTGATATCCAATTGCTTGTTTACTGAACAGTGCATGAACTAAGCTGTGTGCTTTGCTTCGTGTGAGGAGATTTTAAACTTTGTTATCAATAATGTTAGCTTTCTTTCGTACGCAGTGCGCGTTATTTTTCTTCATTGGCACTTCATTGTGCGTGCGACCTGTTCTTTGTACTCGCTGAAGTTTTTTAATTCTGCTCGCTGCGAGTGTCGATTTCATTTATGCTCACAGATTCTCCCTCTGAGTGTAAGGTTAGGTGTTGTGAGGATATTTTTACTTCTTCTTTCCCAGCCGCAGCTGAGAAAGACGGGCATGCGCATGTCAGTTTCCTTGCTTCTGACATCAGCTGTTCGCTTGATGTGCGTGGCACGAGTGATTTAAGCAACCTTGAGCTCTGTGTTTAATTTTTGGGTTGCGGTCAGCGCCGGCATCAATTTTGTCTACCCTTCCATAGAAACTTCAAAGTGAAAGGGGACGTTAATAGACTATTCTAAAGGAAAATTTCCTTTTGTTTCCACACAGCCTCGTTCATTATTGCAAACTTCCTGTTGAAGTTGGGCTGTATAGCATAGCACGTGTCGGGAGATTTTTAGTTTAGCAATCGAGCACAGAAAGACTTTTTCTTGGAAAGCTTCTGACCCTGGAGACTGCGCTGTGACATTCCAAATGATCAGTGGAGACAGGAGCGCGGGTCCAATGCCGTAACGCTTCAGCACAGAGCCTTTAACTGAATTTACGCAAAACAATAAACTCTTACAACTCCATGTAAATACTACTTTCCGGCAAGATAAACAGGAGTACATACAATAAAGTCAGCGAATAGTTCAGTCAAGTAGCTGCTTGTTTGACCAGGATGAGAAGAGTCAATTTCATAGAAACTGTTTTGGAAAGCAAAAGGTATTCAATTAAGATTCTGTTGCTCAGCAGGGATTCTTAGTCACAAGAATTACAGAAAACATTTGAGGTATTCTCCTGAAACTGAGCTAATAGAAGGCATCTCTTCCTCTGGGCAATCTGCAGAGGAATTACAGGTATACTGGGTAAACAAGTAATGTAGGTGTGATGTTCAGGCAGTTCTGGAAATGTGCTTAAGTGTTATGATCTTTGTTTTCCTGCTCCCTGCTGCAGATTCTCCTGAGGGTGCTAAAGGAGTCTGTTACTTTGTTGTTTTATCCACTTCCCCTTTCCTCCAGGGGTGCTGTGTGCTCCACGCCCCTGAGGGTCTGTCGGGGTTCAGCAGCTTCTGCAGTTCTTCGGTCAAGACTCAGCCTGACACTAACATACAACTAACATCTTCCTTCAAATACACTTCTAAAACCTCATTTATCCTTACTAGAAAATTCATTAAATCTCCATTATTAGGGTTAAAATACAAATTCAATATCAAACAAACATATGAATCAAAATCCCCCTTGTGGTTAATTTTAAGATAAACTGCCAAAATATGTTTATCATTCCATGGGAGTTTTTCCATTGCTAGTTTCCAATAATTTCTTAATGCACAAACCAAACCTCTGAACGGCCTTCCTATTAAACCTTTTCTAGCCGGTTCATAGCAAAGAGTATAGACCTCAATATAGGATTATCCAAAATCCATGTTTCTTGCAAAGCTATGAATTTAGACCTACCCCAAAACAGTATAGGGGTTAGAGAGAAGGGCAAAGCTCTGCATAGTCCAAGAAGATATTTTAAATGTACTTCCTCAACATTCCGCATATACCCAAATGTTTTTTGTGTGTAAAGTATTCAAGATACATGACCAGTCATATTCAACAGAACTTTTTTAACCTGCTGACTTGATCACACAACGAGATTTAGTATCTTCAAGATTTACTCTTACCACCAGTGGAAACACTTGGCTGTCACATCATCCTTCAAGATACAAAATTCATACCCCATCTAATTAAAATCCTGGGTTTCTAACAAAATAATATTTCTAATGAGTTTGGATTTAAATCCAAGCCTCACTATATCAACTCTCGCAGGGTGAATAAATTGTACCTGGGTCAGGTCTCCAGATTTTATTAGGGTCAATTTGGGTCTTTCTTCAAATATTTCCTCTATTTAGAGGAAGAAATTCTTGGATTTTAAACTTACTTTCTACATTTAGAAAATATAATTGTTCACATGGTACAATGCATTTACCCTTACCCTGACCATTACCTTTGATTGATTGAATCTCACCTCTTTTAGGAAGCTTAAATGTTGTTCTGATCGTTTTGTTTCCACTTTTTGTTCTTCATAACTCATTTCCGCATGGACCTTTTTCCTAAGTTCTTCTAATGATAGAAATACTTTAAATATCGTCTCAATCTCTTATCTTTCATAGATACATCTTTAGGAGTTGCTGCATCACTCAACCAAGCAACGTGTCTCTCTATCATTTTTGGAACTAAATTTGCCCTCTGGTAGAGTCACACTTGCGTCTTCATTTACAAATGTGTGTCTATTTCTAGGGATAAAGTTACAAGCCGTAGGTTTTAGAGCTTCTTAGGTGCTTTTAAAATGCATAATCCATACTCCCGCCCCAAAAACATTAATAAGGCCCACATCAGCTGGCCCACCTGCTCTTTCAGAAGCCATCTCTATATCAGAATGAGGTACTGAAATCCTAGTATCAGAGTGAACTGTCAAAATGCTCATGTCCAAAGTATCATTCAAAGTTCTTACAGGCTTTAAAAATGGGATAATAGACCCCGTACCCTCTCTGAGTGCCTTTTGTTTAGCCTTAGCACCATTCCTATTACGCTTCTTAGTAACATTACATGCTTCTGGGAGTTCCTCTTCTTTGGCCAACTCTAAATTATGTATGGAGACATCAGTGAGCAGATAATATTCTCTCACACTCTGCTTCTACACTAATAGCCCATATTTACTGGGGAATGCCATTTTAGTTGACGCAGAAATTTACGTGAATCCCTCAAGCATTTATTGGATACATTTTTCAGTTTATTGGGGTTTTTCTGTTTTAAATTAACTTTAAATTAACTTTATCAACAATAGGTTTATTACCCAATGAAACATTTATTTCTTAGTGACCAACAGCCCCCCTCTTTTTCACAGAGTTACCAGTACAAAGGCCTTCATCATTTTTAGCCTCTAACAGAAATACGTTGTTACCAATGGGCTCGTGGTTTTGCCTAAAATCCAAATTATCCAGTTTACCAGCGAGACTATGGTCAACTTTTTGGATTTAGAAATTAAGCACAATGAAGGAAGGATTAAATGTAACCTCTTCCGAAAAACCAAGTGACAGAAATACCCTTCTACACTTCTCTAGTGACCACCCGAGACATCTTAGAGAGAACCTCCCTTTTGGTCAATTTCTTAGGATCAGACGCATTTGCTCTGACATTGAGGATTTCTATCAACATGCACATGATTTAGACAGCAGATTGACCCGGAGAGGATATCCACGTTACAGCATATCTAAATCGAAAAAACGTGCTAGATTTTACAACAGGGAGGCACTGTTGGCACCAGCACCAAAAATTATGACGCCCATCTCAGGATCACCTGTGTTATCACACATGGTATCCATTCTCTAAAAATTAAGAAACTAATCTCAAAATTTGGCCTCTGACTCACCTCTGCCTGCAGGACGAACCAATCCCTAGATTCGCTTTCAAACGCGGTAAGAACTTAAGGGACCATCTCGTACACTCCAGATTCGTAAAACCTGCACCCAGAGTGGGTCTATGGAACTTGAGAAGTGCTGTGGGCCATTTTGCATGTGGCAATTGCAAATTTACAAGGAAAATCAAAGAGTTTTTGGTCAATGGTAAACCATGGACCCTCCGCAACCGGACAAACTGCAAAAGCAAGCAAGTGGTGTACGTCATTGAGTGCCCCTGCCGCCTCAGATATGTGGGCCAGACAATGCGTGCTGCCCACATTAGGATCTGCGAACACCATTCTAGGATTCGATGTAAGACCGCGAGTGCACCACTGGTAAGCCACTACCTAGAATTCCATCATTCAGTCGATGACATTGTCTGATGGATCGTTGACATAGTGGTCCACTCTTCTAATGCCCTTACAAGCCTTCTATCAAAAGAAGCCAGATGGATCCACCGCCTTGACACCTTTTGCAATGGCCTCAATGAGGAATTCATACCTCCTATATGACCCACATTGGGGCTACCTGTGGTCCCACATAGGCTCATGTGTTTATGGGCCTGCCGTTCTTGACTCCTCTTTGCCTTTTTTTCATCCTGGAGCTTACTTGCCTTGACATTCCGGTACTCTTTTTTGAGTTGACAACCTGACACCCTCTTTGCGCCCCACCTTTTGCCTTATCTGGTGGACCGCACTATTTTTTCAAGGCTCATCCCACTAAATCAAAATCACTAATTGTACATGTGTTTCTTCTGCCGCGACAGTGCTTTGTTCCCTGCTAAGCCCCTGCCCCTGGGATCTATTTCCCTCCACCCTCCTTTCAAAATACCCCCCCCCTGTACCCTTGCAGGTATTTCCCTTGCACACCTCTGGCTCCCCTCTCCCTCCCCTTCTCCCCCTCCTCCCACCCCCCTACTCTCATACCTTTTCAGCCAAGGTGTTTTTGTATGGCACCGTGCTTCAGCAACACGGCTCATTTTTGGGCGCTGGGCACTTGTTTACCTCTTGAGCCTGCTGCCCCGCCTCCTCTCCCATTGGCTCTCCAGCCTGTGCAATCATTTCGTCCCCAGCGTCCTGTGCTTGGTGCCAGAAACACCCATGGCTTCCTGGCTTGGAATGTGGTTGCTGTGACAACCATCCCGCGCCGTCCAAGCCAGCTCTTATCAGCCCCAGCTGCTTGTCTCGCGAAGGTCTCACGGCAACCTGTCCCTTTGCAGCATGACGCGGCATTTACTCCTCGTTATTTTCCACTGCGTGAGCTCTGTTGTGTGAGCCACCATCACGTCCTCTGGTAAGCTTTGTGCTACACGCCTGTCTTTTTGAGTTGTTCCACTTTGGCGACTCGATCAAGCTGATACTCCACATAGGTGCTTAGCCCTTGATTGCGCCGCAACGTTTTGCCATCCATTTTACCTCCCCTTCCTATTTTCGTCCTTTTTGACTGGTATGCTCTCTTCCACAGCACCCACAGTGCCGCTGGATCTGGCTCACATCCACCATGATGGCTGGTACTTCAGTCCAGTCCACATGAGTAGCCACAATTTGAAATTGAATAAACTCAAGGTACTCCTCAGTTTTTTTGCAAATCGCCCTTTTGCTGCACACCGCATATTTTAGATTCATCTTGCGGTGCACTTTCATTTTACCTCTTCTCCCCCACATGAGCACCCGCTTCTCCTCGCCTATGGTGCAGGTTATTTCTTCCGTGCATCTGCTCGCGCTTGGGTTTTGTGCACCCTACATCCACACAGGTATTGTGTCTGTCGTCTTGGAGTTGAGCCACACTTACAGACTCTTTTTTCTTTTTTCACACCAGACTCTTTTTTCTGCCACTCTGTCTACAAATCACATTCTTTTGTGTTCGTGTTCAACTGTTTTACCTGGGTTTGAGCACATGCTCCCTGCGAACACCTACTGATGTATGCTTGCAACAAGCCTCAATGGTCTTACTATCCTGAAGCCCGCCATTTTCCTGTCTATTTTTTGTTTTCACAGCTGCTGTAATTTTACAGCAAGTTTAGAACCCTGACCCAGGTTCTCTTCCTTTTACTATTTGGCTGAATCGTTTACAGTGCAAGAATTCTAATACTATGGGAAAATAGCCTCTACGGACTCCATCCCTTTCCCCAAATTCGTACTGGGTGAGTGATCCGTATATCTAGGACAGCAGCCCCTCATATTTTGAAACTCCTTTGAAGTTGTCCCTTTAGAAATGTTTGTGTGTAACCTATGTCCCCACTATTTCTGCCCCCTTTAGGGTTATACCACTGAATCACTTCAATCCTGCCCTGAGGAAGGCCTCTATAAATTGATGACAGTCTGGCACGCCGAAACGTGATATTCATGTGTATTGTTCCCTTAGGGAACGAGTCTATGATTTTTTCCTGCACGTTGGCAGACAACTATGCGAATTTAGCTAACTGAATACTCTATCCCTATACCTACCAGGGTCATTTTTAATACACCCTGGTAGTTTCTATGTTGTAGGAACAATTGGTATCCTGCAAGGATTGTTTTATTTCTCTAAGTGTCCCCCAACAATCCACCTTGTTATTTGATGAACCTGTTGTTCTTTTGTATTTTATATATATATGATGAATGTTATGTTTTATGTCTTTCTTCATTTTCTTTAATTGCTTTATTTAGTTTTTTGTTTAAACATTTTTGAATAACTAAAAACTGTGCTCTTAATAAACAAATGTATTGTCAGCACCCCTTAGACTTCTTCTCTGGTTTATCCTTAGTGACTGTTTTTGCTAGCACTATCCTTGAACTCATTATGGAGATTTGATTTAAATATTTGACAGAATTTAGGACTGTCCATAGCGTGAGTACCTTTCTGTTGGTTCTGTTTAAGCATTATATCCTGTCCCAACACACGCTTGCGCATAGGGGCACCCCTATTGTTTGTTACATAAAATCCAATTCAGACACCTGGGTTGACATAGGAATAACATTTTCCAGTCTTACCATCAACAGATCAGATTGGATTGCCTCATATACAACATTCTTGACACCTAATATATGACCCGAGCTGATGGGCTCTACTTCTCCTCAAGAAAGGGGATGCCCTGCCCTCATTCAAACCCACCACTGCAAGAATATTACTTGAACTGTTTAAGGCAAAAATAAAACCCTCCAGGACAGACATTTTTATCAACAATTCCTTTGAAGTTTGTCTAGTATCACTAATCTCGTATTGCAAGAGTTCATGAGCTCTGTCCATTGAGGATAGTATCCGAGAGAGGACGGGAAATGAGAATGCGCCTACCACCTCCTCCACTGGAGATAGTTTCACTTGTATATTTCAATGACACTTTTCTGTGCCCCGGGGTTTGAGTTTTTCCAGGGTTACTATTGGCAAGAAAGAATAAAGTGCATGCTGATTCAAGCCTTATGATTCAGCTCGAGTATTAGTGTCCGACTTAAAGGATGATTCCCTACTAAAATTGGTATTCTGTACACAAATACATTTTCTCTCTGCTCCCAGACTGGAGATTCAGCACTTTCTGGTACCAAAGAAGGCTGCACCCTTTTAGCTAACTCATGAGAAACAGTTGGCCCCAAAATACAAAATAGAGACTTTTGCAATAAGATCTTGGTGGGGGCAATTTTCAAAATCCTCCAGATTTAAATGTTCCAAAGAGCATATGAGGCTTGACGAAAATGTTGAACAAGATTATTTGCCAGCTCAGAACCTGCAAGCAATGAACTGCTAAACTGTTTCCTTAAATAGTAGATGGATTGAGTTTTTTAATCTTCATTCTTTATTCCTGTTACGATTTTGGTAAATTTTGGTAAATGAGGGTTATTGTTGTCCAAGGTTTTTATAGTAACAACAGTGTTATTTAAGTTTAGAGGTTGCTCCTCTTTATATTATAGAGAAACCGTTGTCCCTATCAGCTCTGTTTTTGCTACCAAATCCACATCTCAGAGAGTCAATCTCTGACACGGCATGTCAGACCAAAGAATATGCCATGATATTTTGAATTAGTGTGGGTTGCAACGCCACAGAACAAACTATGCTTTGAAAAGGGGAGATAAATAACTCACCCAATCAAGAAACCGTCACGTAGTAATGTAAAAGTTGTTCGCTCACTGCTCCCGCTGACTATCCAACACCAAACACACTGCCCGCACACTGCGCATGCTCCGAGACGCACTTGTGTGCTATGGAAAGCACTTCTCTTCAGTGGAGCACGTAGAAAGACTCTTTGTAGGTGGGCAGAAAACAGACTCCAGGGTAGTGGAGAGGAAATGTTCTCATATAGCAGCAATAATGTTGCACAGGTAATGCAGAGAAACCACTCCTAACACACTGCCCGCACATCCACTTGCACTGATTGTAGAAGGAAGGAGTCTGTACCCTTCAACGGTTATAACTTGGCCATAAATCGGGGCATGAAGTTCAGGGTCGCACCATTCATGCAAAATCTTGGCCTCGATATCCGAGATCACAGGAAGTACCAATTTAGGGGTATGTTTATACTGCCGGCACTTGGGATCAGATGATCTGGTGCAAAAAGCCGGCGGACTCCATAGGGATCCCCAGCAAATGTAACTTACATTCCACACCTTCTCTCCACAATACAAATGAATGAAAATATGGAGTACCGTAAATGATATGCGTCAAAGCCTTATATAGGGCTTTTACACATTTCATTTATGGTACTACAGGAACAAAATTAGCTCCAATGAATGTATGACTAGTCTGGAGTCACCAATGTAATCCAGTCTAGCCATGTTAAAACACTCATCGCATTTGCTTTACCCTTGATGGCAAGTAAAAATGTCATGTCACATCAAGAAAGTAAATGCAGACTGACAGTCGTAGTGCAAGTCTGCCTATACTTTCTTGATGTGGCATGGCATTTTTTACTTGGCATCAAGAGAAAAGCAAACATAAGTGTTATTACCTGCCTAGACTGGCCTACATTCGACGTAGGCCAGTCTAGCCATGCAATAACACTTATGTATGCTTTATCAAGGGTAAAGCAGACATAAACCTATGTTTGTTCTTCTCTTGATGCACAGTTGCTGGGTAAAGCAAACATAAGTGTTACTACCTGGCTAGACTTGCCTACATTGGTTGTTCGCAAGTAACAACACTTAGTATTGCTTTTCCCTTGATGCACAGTAACTGAACATCAAGATCAAAGCAAACAAAGTGTTATTACCTGGTTAGACTGGCCTACACTCAATACATGTCAGTCTAGCCAGGTAATAACACTTATGTTTTTGGTTCATAATTGATACACAGTTACTGTGCACTGTGCATCAAGGGTAAAGCAAATAAGTGAAGTGTTATCACGTGGCTAGACAGCCTGCATTACATGTAGGTTAGTCTAGGCACATGATAACACTTCACTTATCACATTTACTTTATGCGTGATGCACGGTACTGTGCATCAGGGGTAAAGCAAAAAAACGATGCCTTGCCCCTAACGGTCCCCACCCCTAAATGTAGGGCATGGCCAAGCAGGGCTACTAAATTTAGGGGTGGCCTCTGAGGGCACGTCCATCAGTGCCTTCATACAACACCTTCCATGTACACATTACTAAAAACAACACAGCAACATACATATATGGATACTACATACACATTACAAAATAAACACACTTACCTGCATGCACCCTCCACATGCTCCCGTGCAACCAGAGGGAGGACCGGATGGTCCTCCCATCTTCTCTGGGATGTAGACATGCTGCCTGACAGGAGAGGAGTCCTCTCCTACCAGTCAGCATATTCACATTGCAGAGACCTGCAACATGCACATGCTGACTGACAGGAGAGGACTCCTCTCCTGTCAGGCTGTGTGTCTTCACAGCTAGCACAGAATAATGAGAGTAGGTGGGGCCAGTCTCCCAACGCCCCGCCGGCTCCCATTATTCTGTGCTACATTTGTTTGCAGAGCACAAGGGGCTCCATATAGAAAAAAAGCACCGCGAGGGACATGACCCCCTGCTAAGAGGCAGACAGCACAGTCCCCAGTGAAAAAAAAGCACACAGCAACTGTGCTGCCTGCCGCCCTGGGAGCGGAGCAGCACCCCCCCACAACCCTATTGCTCATACTGAAGGCCCGCCACTTCTGTCCCGCCAGCTCTAATAATTCCCTGCCAGCAGCATTGACATGCTGCCTGACAGGAGAGGAGTCCTCTCCTGTCAGGCAGCATGTCTACATCCCAGAGAGGAGAGAAGGGCTATTCAATCATCCCCATTTTTGCAGGGGCGCATGTGGAGTGTGCATGCAGGTGTGTTTTTATAATATAATGTGTAGGTTGGTGTGTTTATTTTTAGGAACGCCTGCATGCAAGGAGCTGTGTAAATGCATGCATGGAGGTGTTGTTTGTGTGCGTGTGTGTGTCAGCCCTAACCCATAAATTTAACGGCCCCGTCGAGAGGGGCTATAGCCCGGCCATAGAGACTGCTTGAGAAAGTGCTACATGGCTAGGCCTAAAATAGCAATCAGAGCAAAAGTTCCTTTTGTTTTGAACATGCTTTCAGTCACAACCAAACCCACACAGTTTATATCAGGGGAATTACCGGATCCCCGCCCTTTTTCCTACAGTCACAGTAGCCACTGACAAATTGTAGTCCTAGTTACTTCTGTCAGTGGTTTGTTCAGTTTTTTTATTGCTAAAATGTGGTCACCCTTCTTTAAAAGTATCTAACTCGTCTCAAGTGGGTATTAGGCCATGCTGTTAAGCTATAGAATAGGGTTGGGGAGAGGACTAGGCACCATTGGTTTTGCCGTTTATTTCCGACCAAAGGACCAGAAGCTTCTTTGGCATGGCAATTCTTGTACATTGGGCTTAATTCTATGTCAAGACGGAGGCAAGCATTATGCTTTATCTTCCATTTATTCCTGTCTCCAGCAGTTTCAACAATAAACAATTTTTTGTAACTTCCCATGTGGGAAAACATATTTTTTGTTACTTTTTCAACCCAAAAACTACATTTCTCTTTTGCCCCAGGCCAACTGTAGTCCCAATGTCCTGGTCACATGATCCTAGTCCTTCCTCTTCCTGTTCTCTCCCTCTTCTTTCCTGCTCTCCATGCAGATAAGTAATGCTTACAATTAGCTGCGTAATGTGTGTATTTATCTAGTTAGTTCAGTAGTTAGATTGCCAGATATTGAAGTAAGAGAGCGCATGCAACAGACAGCAAACAAATGTGCCAGAGAACTTAAAGGGATGGTTCGCCCAAAAAATGTTATTTCAAAAATAGATAGGCAATATTAATAAAAAACGATTGGCATTTTTTTTTCCAAGTGCCTATGTAAAATTTTGAGCAATTCAAGCTCAAAATGTGAAAAAGCAAGCACATGGGTGCATCCATTTTGTGAAATGGATGCCCGCCTGTGCTGGCTTTTGCTGCACTAATGAAGGAAAAGCCAGCCAGCTGTAGTAAACAAAAGTTAACACTTGGTGGCTTTTCCTTCATTGGTGCCGGGACTCGGAGGACGCGGACCGGAGACTACAGGCAGAAAAGCTGCAGCTGCATCTCGGTAAGTCCTGTTTATTTATTTTTAAAAATAAGCACTAGCTGCGGGTTTTTTTCTAAGTTTTCCGGGCTGCAGGAGCCCGGAAAACTTAGAAATAAAACCGCAGCTTTAAAAACGTTGTATTTATGTTTGCGGTCGCTTTTGAAGCGACCGCAAACACAAATACAACGTTATTGTGTTTGAAAACGCTGCGGTTTTTCTTTCTAAGTTTCTCAGGCTCTAAGTTTCTCAGGTTCCTCCGAGCCTGAGAAACTTAGAAAGAAAAACCGCAGCGTTTTCAAACACAACCGCGTTGTGTTTCTGCCTAAATCTGCTTTTCCATTTGGGGCTCTAGGGCTCCCCACGCGGAGCCCTAGAGCCCCAAATGGGAAAGCAGATTTAGGCAGAAACAGTGCAGCATTTAGCATTGCAGAAAACAACCGCGTAGTGTTTCTGCCTAAATCTGCTTTCCCATTTGGGGCTCTAGGGCTCCCCGGGGGGAGCCCTAGAGCCCCAAATGGTAAAGCAGATTTAAGCAGAAACACTGCAGCATTTAACAATTTCCCATTTGGGGCTTTCTGGCCCCCCGTGGGGAGCCCGAGAGCCCCAAATGGGAAATCGGCTGTAGGCAGAAACACTGCGGCATGTAAACACAACCGTGTTGTGTTTCTGCCTGCCTTGGCTTTCACTTTGGGTCTCTGGTGCTCTCCTAGGGGAGCACCGGAGACCCAAAGTGATCGCCACGGCAGGCAGAAACACAACTCGGTTGTGTTTGAAAACGCTGTGGTTTTTCTTTCTGAGTTTCTCAGGCTCCTCCGAGCCGGAGGAGCCTGAGAAACTTAGAAAGAAAAACCGCAGCGTTTTCTAACACAATAATGTTGTATTTATGTTTGCGGTCGCTTCAAAAGCGACCACAAACATAAATACAACGTTTTTAAAGCTGCGGTTTTATTTCTAGGTTTTCCGGGCTCCTGCAGCCCGGAAAACTTAGAAAAAAACCTGCAGCTAGTGCTTATTTTTAAAAATAAATAAATAGCACTTACCGAGATGCAGCTGCAGCTTTTCTGCCTGTAGTCTCCGGTCCGCGTCCTCCGAGTCCCGGCACCAATGAAGGAAAAGCCACCAAGTAGTAGCTTTTGTTTACTACAACTGGCTGGCTTTCCCTTCATTAGTGCCGCAAAAGCCAAAGCGAGCACAGCGGCGGGCATCCATTTCACAAAATGGATGCCCCCATGCACTTTCTTTGAGCTTGATTTGCTCAAAATTTTACATAGGGATTGAAAAAAAAAATTGCCAATCGATTTTTTTTAATATTGCCTATCTATTTTTGAAATAAAAAATTTTGGGCGAACCATCCCTTTAATTAGGAGCGCAAAACGTGTTTAAAAATTACTAACTTTACATTGATTCACTTCGGGAGCCCCCGTCCTCCTCACACACTCTCAGAGTGACGCCCTCCCTTGCCATGACAAAGAAGGTTCTGGTCCGTTGTTTGGAAATAAACGGCAAAACCAATGGCGCCTAGTACTCTCCCCCACCGCCAGAGCCAAAGTATGACGCCTTAAGGGATGTTTCAGTAGTCCTGAGGTTATTAGCCAGCTGGCCAAGGAACAGATACCTCTCACTGAAACAATTGTCAGGGAAACTGGTGATGCTTTTGTGCCTGGTGTCATGTCGGAGAGTAGCAGATGTCAGAGCCCTAGATGTAAATAGGAAGGTGTATAGACCAGAATATGTAACCTCCACCATAGTCAGAAGAACTAAGACAGATTCAATGACAATATTATACCCCTACCTGCTGGAGCACCTCAAATGGTGTGTATAAAAGAATACGAACATAGGACCGTAGAGATGAGGTCGATGGGGATGACGCAATTGCTAATAACTCGCAGAAAACCTCACAAGGCAGTAGCGACAGCCACCATAGCAAGATGGGTGAGAGAAGTGATGCAGTTAGCAGGAATAGATATGGCTAAGTTTGGAGCGCACTCCATTAGGGGCGCGATGGCTTCAAAGGCGCTAGCACAAGGCGCTATGTTCCAAGATATCCTACGTGCAGCCGACTGGGCCAGTGATACTACTTTTAGAACATTCTGTTTTAAGCCTGTACAGTCAGTGGCAAAGACAGTCCTGACAAGCTTTGAACAAGCATAATGCTCGCCTCCGTCTTGACATAGAATGAAGATTACCCCAGCTAATAGCGCAGGGAGTCTTGATTCTATTAAAGACACGGAGGCAAGCATTACTTTCCCGCCCTAGATACACAGGAGAGTTAATGTGAATGTATAACGATGTACTCATGATAAGTTTGTCCCGAAATAGGGTGTGCATCCACCTCCCTAATATGCTCTGTCGTATCTTTTCATTAGGAGATTACTAGAAGAACAGTTGAGCCAGGCTATGAGGACACACAAGCTGTTTGAGAGCAAGGCCGCCAGTTTAATGCAGAAGAATTGCAGAACAGGACAGTGGAAAGAACAGAGACCATGTTTGGACTAGTTCAGAGTTCAGTTCAAGTTGGAGTACAGTTGAGAGCATTCAAGAAGAGGGAGAGAACAGGAAGAGGAAGGACTAGGATCATGTGACCAGGACATTGGGACTTCAGTTGGCCAAGGACAAAAGAGAAATGTAGTTTTTTGGTTGAAACAGTAACAACAAAAAAACATGTTTTCCCACATGGGAAGTTACAAAAAATGGTTTATTGTTGAAACTGCTGGAGACAGGAATACATGGAAGATAAAGCATAATGCTCGCCTCCTTGTCATTAATAGAATCAAGGCTCACTGCGCTATTAGTAGGGATAATCTTCGTTGCCCATCTTTTTACTACAGCTATGTTGAGCGTAGGTGGAAGCAGGGACCTTAAACTGCTGTTGTACCCGAATTTACAATAAATAACCTGATCATGCATGGTGGTATAAACATGAAAAAATAAATAATTGGATTGAGTGATAAATCTGAAATAAAAAGTGCAAATTGTCTTGGATATATTGCAGGAGTGCTTTGAAATGCTTCACAGTTGCGGAGCAGGACGATTAGGCGCGGCCAGTTCGGCGCGGGCCGATTCGCCGCGACCGATTCGGCGCAGGAGACAATTGGGCGCGCCCAGTTCGGCGCTGCGACATTTGGGCGCGGGATGTTTTGGCGCGGGGGGGGGGGTGGGAATTGTCATTGTTTTGCGTCGTTCAGTATTTTTTATTGTGAATTGCCCAAAAAAAATAATACAGCATTTGATATGATATGATAGTTTATTTATATAGCGCCATGAAACACATTGTGTATAGGCGCTATATAAATAAACTATCATATCATATCAAATGCTTTATTATTATTTTTTTTCTTAGACTGTTCAATCATGGGAGTTAAATATGTAACTTTTGCTGCCCCAGGCACAAGGCCAGTTTGGTCTTGTGGTTAAGTTCCAAGCCTCACAATCTTGCAGGCCATGGTTCGTGGCTGGGCTAAAGCTTTTAATTTTATTCTATTTGCAAAATATCACATTATTTTTTTTTTCAAATAGAACAACATTAAAAGCTTTATCCCAGCCACGAACCATGGCCTGCAAGATTGTGAGGCTTGGAACTTAACCACAAGACCGAACTGGCCTTGTGCCTGAGGCAGCAAAAGTTGCATATTTAACTCACATAATTGAACAGTCAAATAAAAAAAAATAGTAATAAAGCATTTGGGAAAATCACAATAAAAAATACTACACTTCACACTTGACCCCAAATTATTTTCAAATGCAACAAGTTGTCAGGCACAGTTCCTGTCAACGTGCTGCATTTGAAAATATGCTTTTAAATTTGGCGTGAGGGAGTTTAGATGTAGCTGCTATGTCAGCCACGTCCAAACGTCCCTCGCGCCAAATCGGCGGCGCCAGAAAGGCTCCCGCGCCGAAATGGGCGTGGCGAACTGGCCGCTGCGGCCAATTGGCCGCGCCGAACCGGCCCGCGGCGAAACGGCTGCGCCAAAAGGGGGTGTACCCCACAGTTGAGCATGGGTGGTGCTGGCGTGGAGGCATACTGCCACCTAGTGGATTATCTGGGGATCCCACCACAGTTCACAGTTTGCCACACATAGCCCAATGTTTCACATCTGCCATACACTCCCACCCAGTCCCCTTGCGAGCGCACAGATATAGGCCTGCTCATACTGCCTATAGGGCAATAGGACCAGGGTTCAACCGCAGATGCAAAATGCTTGTGTTGGCCATTTTTTTATTATCAAATTGGCCAACTTTTTTGGGCAATGCCAACCATTATGATCAATATGTGGCTAATAGCGAACACTGTTGGTGAATATATCTTTTTTTAAATGCAAACTTTGCATCACCTTTTCATCAAAATATTCTTCTTTGGGTAATATTCAAAGAGTGTCTGAAAAGGAATGAATAGTGACTTCAAACTGTGGGCCACGTTTTCATTGGTGCCTGAGAGAATCTTGTGGCCCAGAATGACCCTGTTCATAGGTGCCAACTGCCATTGATACTAGGGAGGAGGATGGATGGGGACGAGGTGAGCGCCAAAGGCCCGGAACACTGCTCTATGGACAAAAACATATGTTGATTGCAGGGACAGGGTCTTGAAGGGGGGAGTCTGGAAACACTGGGTCTGGCTTGGCCATGTGGACAACGGATATCACAGAATATGGGACACATTTCATTGAGGATAGTCTCAGTCACATCAGCATTGCAGCATGGAGGCATGGGGACACAAGTAGTCAACAAGATAGGAGGTTGCAAATCACATTGTTTCACAAGATATACAAGACCAGAGCTAACATAAGTAATATCTTTTAACAGATAAGAGAAACCCTACAAATCAGCATGCACCGTGGGACATTCCTTTGTGGGTAGGACAGGAAAGTGGACCGAAGAGACAAGAAGCAAATTACCATTTAAAAACACAATCACATCCTGGTGGGAGCATAGTCTATTCTGACCCAGAGCGTTTCTACAAAAATGGAACACACCTATCAGTAAATGGGATGGAATTATTCCATACAGGGATTTTAAACATACTGGCATGGCAGCAAGGGGATGTGAATAGAGCTGTAGGAGGGAAACAGTCTTTTGGCTGAACCCGAGTGGCCCTGGACCCACTTAGGTGTGGCAAAATGGGCCTGGCAGGAAGCTGCCAGCAAGCTCAAGAGTGCTCACCAGACAAGATGCAGGTCCCCAACACACTGACCTGAGAGCCCACAATGGGGTCACTCAGTGAGCTAAGGAGGGCCAGTTCCTGTTTCCCGGCCCATGTGCCCAAAAAGTACAGAACTACTATTGTAACGCTGCACACCTGTTGATTTGTGAAATAAACACAGTAATCATGTTTGGTTTATTATTGTTATGTTTAATAAAAGCCACAGACTTTTATTGCCAACACAAAAACAAAGAGTCTGCATAATTTTGTATGATGCGTAATGTACATTTTCAATGCTACACAGAGGCTAGCTATTTAACATCTTGTGGCACCTTCAGCGTCCACACCCTCCCAGCTGCCTTGCGAGCGCATGGTCTTAGGTGCGAACTGCCATTGATACTGGAGGGGGGATGGATGGACTTGAAAGGGGAGTCTGTAGACACCAGGTCTGGGGAGGCCATGTGGACAATGGTCACAGTACGGAAGATCAGTGTACATGGTCTTTGCCACCTTCAGCGTCCCATCCTCCCAGCCCCCTTGCAAGCGCACAGCCACAGGTGTGAACTGCCATTGATACTGTAGGGGGGATGGATGGCCATGAGGCGAGCACAAAAGGCCCAGAGCACTGCTGAAAGGATACAAACTTATGTTGATAGGAGGGACGGGGTCTTGAAAGGGGAGTCTGGAGACAACAGGTCTGGGGGGACATGTGAACAATGGTCACTGTGCGGAATATCCCTTTGAGGTGTACATGGTGTTTGGCACCTTGAGCGTTCCCATCCTCCCAGCCCTCTGCAGGCGCATGGCCACAGGTGCAAATTACGAATGATACTGGAGGGTGTGTGGGTGGGGATGAGGAGAGTGCAAAAGGCCTGGAACATTGCTCAAGGGACACAAAGTTATGTTGATTGCAGAGACGGGGTCTTCAAGAGGGAGTCTACAGACACCAGGTCTGGGGTGGCCATGTGGACAATGGTCCCATTGCGAAATAACCCTTTGAGATGTACATGGTGTTTTGCACCTTGAGTGTTCCTATCCACTCATCTCCCTTGCGAGCGCACAGCCACAAGTGCGAACTGCCATTGATATTGGAGGGGGGGATGGATTGACATGAGGAGAGCACAAAAAGGCCTGGAACACTGCTCAAGGGACACAACCTTATGTTGATTGCAGGGACGGGGTCTTGAAGAGGGGAGTCTGGAGACACTGGTTCTGGGGAGGCCACGTGGACAATGGTCACCGTGCGGAATATCCCTTTGAAGTGTACATGGTGTTTGGCATCTCGTGCTTTCCCATCCTCCCAGCCCCCTTGCGAGCGCACAGCCACAGGTGCGAACTGCCAATGATACTGGAGGGGGATGGATGGGTAAGAAGTGAGCGCAAATGTTCCCGGAACACTGCTGAAGGGACAAAAATTCATGTTGATTGCTGGGGTGGGGACTTGAAGAGGGGAGTCTGGAGAGACCAGGTCTGAGTGGCCATGTGAACAATGATCACCATGCAGAATATCTCTTCGAGTTGTACATGGTGTTTGGCACCTTGAGCGTTCGCACCGACTACTGGAGGGGGGATACTGGAGGGGGATGTATGGGGATGAGGTGAGCGCAAAAGGGCACCAACCATTCTTTCATGACCCTAATAGACGATTGGGCGTGTTGTTGACTTACTGAAAAATTCAAACAACTATTCGTATATGCTCATTTTTATTTTATTTAGTTTGGTGATGTTGATGGCGCAAAGAACCAATTGTATACATTAGGTTGCGGCACAGTGTTTGAAAATCCCCTGTAATGTCCGCTGTCACTGTGGAATTTGGTGCAAATGGCTCGAACGACACAGGTGGGCATTACTCGAACATGGAATCCAAGCCTCCCATGAAGCCACCATGTAAACTAATGGTAGGCCACCAGCCTGTATCACCTTTGAAAAAGAAGCATAAATATTTTAATTGAATGAACCAGATACGTGTACCACCTTACTTGAACATGCATCCTAAATTCAATGGCATAGTTGCCCTTAGAAAAGCAACTTTCTGTAAAAATGTACTTGTGCTTTGAAGTATCGACACATTACAAAAGTGAACACCCATTCAAGCCAGAACGGTTTGGGCTATAGAGAAATATTGTCTTTTAGTCGAAAGTGAAAGACACATAAGCGATGAACACTCTGATTTGCAATAAGTGCGAGAAATGTATTCCATTTACAGACTAAATTAATTTGTCGGTGATCGATCAAAGTTACGACAATGTAGGAGAACAACATCAAATGTTAGTCGTCTCAGTGGTCAAAATCACATCACATCTCCAGTATACTTATTCGTTACTTGGATTGCGAGGGCGAACTGTTGCACGAAGTTCGTGCATAAGCACCATCATAATCCTCAACACGGACCTTGTGAGGCAGGTTGCCCTGATGTCATGCAGCTTTGTAACGCATAGCAATGGTGTGCCTTCTTCGGCAATGTAGTCCAAGCTTCCAGAGTTTTCTTGGCAGCAGCAGTTCTCCAACTCCGTTGGCAAGACCTTGCTACAAATGCAGGTAAACTAGGTGAATACGTCTTCCATGTGACTGGGCTCAGGCTCAGGTGATTCATCTTCCCAACTATCGTCCGATTCACCTTCGTTTACACTTCTTTCTCTTTCATTTAGTTCCTCTTCTGAATATTCAGGCTCGTACTGGTAGGACTGTATTGTTGCCATACTTCCTGAAAATTGAATAAGTACAAAATCCACAGTCAGAAAAATAAAAACGTTTTTGTTTGTATGTAGCAACTACTGGTAAAGAAGAAGAAAATACATTGAAATGTTAAAAAAAACCTATATAGCAAATAAATGAACAATCAGCACAAACAATGACATTTTAAAATTAAATAAGGTTTGGTGAAGACATTGATACATTATATGACAAATATTTAAATAAAATGGAAGTACCGAGTTAAATCCGTTCTGCTAGTGTAAGTACCTGTTTGCGGGGTGTCGTACTAGGAAGATAGCTGAACAGAGCAGAAACAAGTCACAGGCGATCAAAACTAAATACAGTGGGCCTCATCACGAGTTTGGCGGTAACCCTTAAATCCGGTGGTCACGCTATTACCGCCGGATTTAAGGGTCTGCCAAATCAGAGCTTTGGCGGATTTCTCCTCAGCTCTGAGCTGGGGGGAAATCCAAAGAAATTTCGCGCTCATACCGCTGGCGGGAAATCCGCCGGCTGTATGAGCGCGAAAATTCACCATTGAGCCCAGTGGGGAATGGGGCATTCCCAAATGGGCTGAGTGGGGAATGGGGAATTCCATTACCGCCAAAACCGGGATCCGGGGGTTTGGCAGTAGGGCAGATAGCGCCGGCGTTTCCGCCCAACTCATGATGAGGCCCAGTGAGGCGATTGAAAAAGCAACTGTAATGTTGTCTGCTCAGAAAGGGTCTGTGTATACTTGCTGAGAAAAGAGGCGTCCTGGCATTTCCATGGAGACACGTCAATAGCTTGCGCACAGAGAACGTTGACACGAGACGTGCATTGGCTTTATGAAAAGGGGCGTGAGCGTCTAGTGATGTCAGTGTGAGGGGCGGGCGATCTGTGTTCTTGCCGCGAGGGTACTTAAATTTAGGGCGATGCATCAACGGATAAGATTAGCACAAGATGGCTGCGCCCAACCCATTGTTTTCGCATGTGTAAAATTGAGGAAAATTAAGGTAAGATGCATAGGAAAACATTTTAAGATCGATTACACTCTGCTTAAAACTACATGCCCTAAACGATCGGGACAATACCATTTTTGAGCAAACTTCCCCTCTTAATTCAAGTTGAAATGGGGGGGTTGGGGAATGTGCCCAATCCCTGCCTTTCTCCCACACTCCATGGTATTCCAGTAGGGGTGCATCCATCTCGGGATAGGACGACCTGCTCATGTTTTCCCTTAATATCAAGGTTCCCCAAGGCGGGAATCTTTCATCCCCAGTTTCCTACAAACGCAATTAAAAAAACTTTGCCAGATTAAATCAGTAATGGGAGACAAATGAACACTTTAAAATAACAGGGGCGTTTTGCTGGATATGGAATAAACAAGCGTGAGAAGCGTTGCACTTTTAAAAAGATGGTTGGGGAGTTATATCTACCCAAAAAGATATTTTAAAAAGGGGAACCGAATAGGGTAAGTTTCAGCACAATTTGTAAGGTATGTTTTTCATGTTTGTCTGTCTTGTTTTTTTATGTGCGCCCTGAGGGTGATGTGATGTCCACGTGACCACGGTCATGTGGACACGTCAATAAAGACGAGCGCGGAGCCCGCCGAAAGGCAGTTCCCACTCAGACACCACTGCCAACAGTGTCCGCGTCCATTTGTCCGCGCAGCGCGCGCCACGCAGTGAGGCCTAGCCCACCCAGCCCGCGCGGGCATCACACTGGCGACGAGGCTGGATCTCGCGGACCCACCAGGAAGAAGGCAGGGAGAAACTCGCTCCCCCGGCAGCCCAGGCTCGCTGAGACACTCGCGCCAGGCAGTGAAGCGCGAAAAAAAAAAACGCCCACCCGCCTGCCGTTGCAGGCCATCAAGTAAGTGCAGCGCCCTACCTGCAGCCACAATCACGAAGGGGAGGGGGCCCAAGGGGGGGCCCAAGCCGCAAGCGCCACGCACCCGCGCCACGCGCCCACGCCACGCTGCTACACAGGAAGAGACCCTGCATGGCCTAACCTGCACAAGAAACGAGCAGCAGCATACGCTCGTGAAGGCCACACCACACTCCCCAGTGACTCAGCAACATCTCAAAGGGGGTTGCTACACCAAGGGGGGCCGAGCGATACGAGGAGACAGCCAGCCACACTCACATGTGCACAACCATTTACCCAAAAGGCTGACACACAAGGGGTAACACCCCCAACAAGGGTGACAACCTTGGAAGCTACAGTCCAAGCCAGAAGACACCCACAAGAGCGAAGCCCAGAAGAGAGGAAAGAAAAACTCACCAGAGACACGTCCCACAAACAGCCAGAGGCAAGATGCACCACTGAACCACTGCTGCAGTACAGTATACTGACCGCACCCAGCAAGAGGACCCACGGAGTCACAAGCGTCAAAGACGAGTGGCGGCACCCATCTGTAAGCGCGGAACCAGACAAGAGTTACCATGACGGACGACATCACAACGCCACAAAGACTGCAGAGCAAGAACCCAGACACCAGCACGTGGCTGGACACCACACAGGGCATGTTCATGCAACCCTTTCAGCCCTTTGGCGCCCGCACTGGCCTCCGGTGGGAGCTGTGGCAACAACAGTTTGAGCTCTCCCTACACACCCGCAAGATCGAAGATGACGAGATGAAGAGAGCATTCCTCATGCTCAACTTAGGCACCACGGCCCTCCGCATCTTCAACGCCTTCCCAAACCGAGGGACAGACGATGACTACGTGACCGCCAAGGAGGGCCTCAGGAGAAAATTCAAGCCAAAAGCCAGCCACGATTTTGAGAGATTCAAAATGAGTCAGGCCAGACAACGACCGCAGGAAAGCATAGATGACTTCCACAGTCGGCTGAGAGAAATGGCTCTGTCGTGTGACTTCCCAGACGAAAAGTTTGCAGTAAGGCAACAAGTCATTCACGGGTTGTCCTCAGAGAAGCTAAGGCGCGCTGTCCTCGCTGAAGAAGACCTCCCGCTTGACACCATCCTGGCCATGGGACGCTTACGAGAGCAGACCGATGAACACGCAGCGGAAATGGAGCAGATCGTAAGTCACCTGCCTTTAGAGACAGACCTGTCGAAAGATAACACCCCAACAGTCAATGCCCTGCAGCAACACAATCCACGAGAAGGACCACCCAGCACGAGACCGAAGGACTGCATGTGGTGCGGGGGACGACATGGCCGGGGAGAACCATGCCCGGCGTATGGCACCACGTGCCACAAGTGTGGGAAAGTAAATCATTATGCAGCGGTGTGCCTAAGCTCCAGACGGTCCAGGGACGCTAACCGCAAAGGAACGACCGTGCGACACTGGGACAATGAAGGAAACCGGGGCCATGCCCGGCACCCGGAGAGACAACAGCACCGCCAAAGAAGACCGAAAGAGAGGGCCCGATACAGCAGGAGCGGGCGCGCCCGGGCCATTGGTGGCGAGGAAACAGACAGCGTGAGCAGCAGCGAAGAGAGTCAGTCCAGCAGAGAAATGTCTCCAAACTGCACCAAACGGTCCCTTCACCGGAGAAGAAAAAAGGTGCACATGATCTCAGCTGTGAAGCCAGGGGGCAACAATGAACACAACAAAGCCAAGTCTCACTGATGCACAGTACTCGTTGGAGACGTCCCAGTCACCATGATGATAGACACCGGGGCCACCGTGAACGTCATGCCTGTGTCCAGGTTCAACAAATTTGAGCCCCGGCCGACACTTTCGGCGTTCTGTCCTGCTCTACGCTTACGGGTCCAAGAAGCCCCTCCCGATGGTGGGATACTTCATAACAACACTCTCACATCGTGGCATCAGCTGCAAGACCCAGATCTATGTTGTTGATGCCGGCATCGAAACTCTGCTCAGCTGCGCTACGGCCGAGAGCCTCGAGGTCATACACTTCAACCTGCCAGTCCAGCTGGGGAACATCGAGCGGCTCCTCAGAAAGCATAAGAAAATCTTCAATGGCATTGGATGCCTCAAAGGCCGGTCGGTGAAGCTCCACATCGACCCGACGGTTGAACCCAGAGCAGTGAGACACAGGAGGGTCCCCTTCCACATGAGGGCAGCTGTGGAGGCAGAGCTCAAGAAACTAGAGGACCTGAAGATCATCGAAAAGACGTCAGGAGCCACCCCGTGGGTCTCCACCATGGTGGTCACGGCAAAGCCCAAACAGCCCAATGCCGTACGCATTTGCATTGATATGCGTCTTCCCAATGCAGTTATTGGGCGGGAGAGGCATATCACACCGATGATTGATGAGCTGATTGTAGACCTCACCGGTGCAACGGTGTTTAGCAAGCTCGACCTCCAGTCTGGTTACCACCAGATCCGCCTAGCCAAGGAATCCCGCTACATTACCACATTCTCATCTCACCTGGGGCTCCGGAGGTACCGTCGCCTCAACTTTAGAATCTCCTCAGCAGCGGAAGTTTTCCAAAATGAAATCCGCCGAGTGCTCCAGGACCTGCCAGGGGTCACAAATATCAGCGACGACATCCTGGTGTATGGAAGAACAGAGGAAGAACACCTGGCCCGGCTGGCGGCGACACTGCAATGCCTGGAAGAATCAGGACTTACACTCCATGAGGAAAAATGCGAATTTGCCAAGAAGTCGATTAGTTTTTTCGGCTATGTGTTTAATGAACAAGGCGTCTCCCCAGACCCCAGTAAAGTTAGTGACGTCAAAAATGCTAATGCCCCCACAACCGCCTCTGAAGTGAGAAGCTTCTTAGGCATGGCGACCTTCTATGGCCGGTTCATCCCCGATCTCGCCACGACTGCCGCTCCACTGCGGGAGCTCACGAAAGCCAAGGCCACGTGGCAGTGGGGCATCCGGGAGGACCAGGCATTCCAGAAGATTAAAGACTCACTTTCCGGTGACGCCACCATGGCATTTTATGACATTAACCGCTCCACGGAACTGCTCGTGGACGCCAGCCCCCTGGGGCTAGGAGTGGTGCTGACACAGAAAGACAAAAATGGAACAGTGTACACTATTGCATTTGCAAGCAGAGCGCTCACGTCAGCTGAAAGAAATTATGCTCACATCGAGAGGGAAGCATTGGCCATCGTCTGGGGGTGTCGGCACTTTCATGTTCATGTGTATATTCTTGGACACCCAATAAAAGTACTCACAGACCACAAACCCCTCATCCCCATTTTTAGTGGCTCAGCACCACACCCACCCGCAAGGATTGAAAGATGGCTACTGCAAGTACAACAGTTTGACCTACATGTGCAGTATCGTGCAGGAGCCGACAACCCCGCGGACTACTTGTCATGCCACCCACGACCAGCCACGGCGTCTGAGCGAGAGGCGGCAAAGATCGCGCAAGAACATGTTTGCCACATCGTCGAGTTTGCCAGACCGAGGACAATGACGCTGGAGGAAATCCAGTCGGAGACCGAGAGCGACACATGCCTACAACTTGCAAAGATGGCGATCCTGACAGGAGAATGGAAAACCTTTCTGTCGGCTGTCTCCGGGAGAACACAGTCAGCCCAAGAACTGTTACACGCGCTGTTCGGGATTCGTCACGAGTTGTCCATTTCAGAAGAGGGACTGATACTGAAAGGACACAGGATGGTACTTCCTGTATCTTTGCATGAAAGAGCAATCCAGTTGGCGCACGAAGGGCACCAAGGGGTCGTAAAAACTCTAGCATACCTTAAATCACGTATCTGGCTGCCCCACATGCAGCGTAAATTACTAGCTCTGGTAGAAGCCTGCAAAGCCTGCCGGTCGTCACGTCGCCCTGGACCACTGGAACCAATGGAATGCTTGCCGCGGAGCACCCGCAGGTGGGACTCCATCAGCATCGATTTTTGCACTGTCGCCAATGAAACCTACCTGTTGGTGGCGATCGATGAGCACACAAGGTACCCCAAAGTGGAACCTGTCCACTCCACAGAGGCGGAAGCGGTCACCACGGCCCTAGAAAGCTTTTTTGTGACACATGGCGTTCTGTCGGCAATCCGCAGCGACAACGGCCTGCCATTCACCAGCAAGGAGTTCCGGCGCTTCACGGAGGAGATAGGAATACACCACCACCACATCACGCCCTACTGGCCACAAGCAAATTGAGACGCGGAGCGATTCATGGCGTCCATCAACAAGACCATTCGAATTGCGAAGAACAAAGGCCACAGGTGGCTCCCTGAACTCTACAGGTTCTTACGCACATACAGGCTCACGCCACACTCATCGACACACATCAGCCCAGCAAACCTGATGTTCCAGGTCCCCATTCAAGGGGGTTTGCCCATGCACCACTCCTGGAAGCCGACCCCGGCTGACTGGGAAAACATAGAGACAAAACGGTGGCTACACAATGCCAGAGAGGACGAATCCAGGCGAGCAGTGGCCAGTGACATTCAAGTCAGCGACACAGTACTGGTGAGGACCCGGAACCGGAAAGGAAAGATGTCAATGCCCTACGAATCAGAACCGTGGACAGTGTCCCAGCGAGAGCATGGCCTAATATCAGCCACGCGGGGGCATGAGTCAGTCTCGAGGAACGCCTCACATTTCCAGAAAGTCCCGCCAATGATGTGGGAAGAAGCACAAGGAAGTAACAGCCCCGGAAGAGACCAACCCACACAAACAGATAAACCCCAAGAAAGTCAGAGAGAAGGACAGAGCCCAGAGTGTCCACCCTCTCCGGCAGGAAAAGAGCGAAGTCAGGGCACACCTCACACCCATCAACGAGAAAGGAGTGAGCGGTATGCACTCCGCAGGCACCCGGTACCGTCAACCAAGCTAAAAGGCTACGTCCTCAACGGCGTATACGTTCGACCTGGGTGAGGGACTAGAGACTAACCTCAACACAGGAGGAGGAAAGCAGAGTCAAGGGTCCGAGCATACAACGAGGCCAGTGACCCTCCTCCCACACGCAAGAGGTGGCGAACAGTGAAGAGGCCAGTGAGGACCCGTCAATGTGTTTGGGACCATGTCAAAGCAAATGCTCTTTTTCTTTCATGTTTAAACAGTAATCTAAAAGTTGGTGAGGGATGTGATGTCCACGTGACCGCGGTCACGTGGACACGTCAATAAAGACGAGCGCGGAGCTCGCCGAAAGGCAGTTCCCGCTCAGACACCACTGCCAACAGTGTCCGCGTCCATTTGTCCACGCAGCGCATGCCATGCAGTGAGGCCTAGCCCCCTGAGCCCGCGCGGGCATCACAGGCGTGTCAGCCCGTTACAAATAACAAAGTAAAGTAACGTAAGGGAAGCCGTACGCTTTACGCACCGTCCTGAGGAGGAGCTGGTGTACGCGCACGCAACAGAAAAATTATGTGTGATGTGTAGAATCAAAGGGTGCACATCAAAGAAACATTGGCCTGCTTATATACTATGCTGCTGAGTGCTGCAGCATATATCTCTGTGCCACTCAGGGGGCATTTATTAGCCATTGTTGGTGCTTTGCTACTGAGGACCGGAAGCCATGGACCAAGTAATGTAATGCATGAGAATAGTTGCCCTGCCCGTGTCCTTTTTGCAGTGTCTCTCGCTCGCGCTCTCTAGCGCTCTCTGCTTAGTAGTACATGCGCTGGGCTCCAAAGGTTCTACTTCTGGATTTGCAATTCACGCCACTTGGTCCTCAGTTATACATGTTCGGTGTGCACCGTTTGTACTTCCGCCATCTCTCTCACGCTTTTAACAGTTTCTACTTCCGGTGTTCTTCCTGCTGAGCATTTCTTGTTTTTCCTTACCACTCTATGGTTGTTTAGCTCTTTTTACCCTGAAGTTCTTGTTCTATACTTCGATGCAGTGCTTTAAGTGGGGTAAGAAATTGATGGGGGTGGGCTCATTTGGGGCGTGGGTTGCTTTATGGGCGTGGTCTAATATTTGAAATGCGCGGTCTAAAGAAGAGCATAGTGCATATTGCAACAGTGTGCTTGGTACAACCAAAACGTGTGATCCTGGGCAAATCATTTAATTGCACTGTGTCTTATCTACAGCATTTAAAGCCCTGCTGTAGTCAGTAGTGACAGAGTGTGATATAATTCTACAGTATAAAGCGGTGTACCTCCACAGTGTACAGTAGCGCCTCCTGCCTGTGAGATTATTTTGTGCGTCCCCTCTTGTGAATGCAGAAATTAAAAGTACCAGAATGCAAAGTTAAGGAATCATAACATCCAGTAGTGGCTCCTCATTTCATACCTGAAATGGGACAGGTTGCGTTTTTGATACCTCTCCAAAAGAGTATATTAAAAATCCCCCAACATGTTCTAATCGTTGTTTGATGTAGCATTGCTGTTATGCAGTTGAAGAAAATGAACATTCGAAGAAGGAAATGTGGTTTTATTACTTGTGAAACAAGCATATCCTGGAAATGGGCGAGTCAGTGTAGAATGTGTATGAAACCGGCTTTCAGGGACGTCATTTCAGCAAAATGCCAGGGGTAGCGGAAGAGACATCACACAACCATTGACCCCCTGATGACATCACAGGAAGTGATGTCATTTGACCCCACCCCAAGTGGCATCACATGAAGTGATGATACATAACCTTACACCCCTTGACAAAACAGCCAGTGGCATCATATAGCATTGTTCCTCGGTACAACAAAAAAATATGGTCACAATATCACTGTAATATGATATACATTTCATACAAGAATGCATCACCATATGTCACGTTAAAGGGAATACATACATGGTTCATCAGCACACAGACCTAGAGGCTGACACCACAGCATTGATCTCATCTATATGCTGCTGAGCCTATATGTTAGTAACCCTACATGTCTGAACTATATGGTCAGTGGCATATTTGGTTGAGTAGACCTGGCTAGGATTCAAACCTATGAGGGGCAGAACACACATAGACCCCAGCAGTTAGCACTTAACCCACTGAGCTATCTTAACAGCTAATTATCCTTAAATGTGCATACCACAGCATTTGCTAATGTGTTGGCTATGGAGATTACATTTCTTATTAACCTAACACTTACTATTGCAGTGCTTAGAAGGAGCAGGGATATGTTGTGGCACACTAGTAAACCTGATAATTGTAGTGCTATACATTTTCTAAAAGGACTTGTGAGGTTGGTGGGTAGATATCTTCATAAATGTTTCTTTTTAACTTCAAAATTGATTCTACAGCATAGTGTGTCACAATCGGACAGCTCAGGGATTTAAATCATATGGCTTTTTTCTATTTCTGCTGCAAAATGTGCTGTCAAATGTATTGTTTCGACCTGGGGTTGGGTACAGCTCCCTCTCGTCACTCAGTATGGGAATCTCTGCCCCCTTAGCACACATCTAAATCTGCAACCCATTAATATATGCACAGTAAGTGAACACATCTTAAAGTGAAATATACACATTTAGTTCAATTGACCTTTCCTTTTAGAAGAAAGTATTATTTGCCTTTAAAATAAGTAATCAAAACTGGAAAAATAACCTGAGAGAGAAGGATTTATAATAACT
Organism: Ambystoma mexicanum; assembly: GCF_040938575.1. NCBI lineage: Eukaryota > Metazoa > Chordata > Amphibia > Caudata > Ambystomatidae > Ambystoma > Ambystoma mexicanum. The sequence continues at coordinate 1,117,637,651 of NC_090923.1, read as the reverse complement.
ATACCGACAAAGTATAAAAGGTGTCCACCTTTTAAACCCAACAATTTATAATTAACTATTCCAAGGAAACAGGATGGGTCACTGGGGCAGTTAAGCACCAAAAGCCGATGAGCAGGATCATAGACAGCCAGGCAGGCGAACAAATCCAAGCTGAAATGAAGCTCCCAAGCCATCCATTGCGCTGATTGTTCACACCCACACACACGTTTCATAGGAGGGCAGCCAACCCATAGCTGCCTACACTCTGGCGCTTACCTGGAGGCTCCAGAATTTTGTGATGGGGGCGCACAGCACCCTGCCACATCAAATACTATCTCGTTTCTGACAGAACATTTCAAAACAGAGTTTTGTCTCTGTGAGGCATCAGGCTTGACATTATCTTGCTGTCCAAATGTAAATATCAATATTTTGCTAAGAAGCGGTCCTGCAATATACAGGACTAATAAAAAAGGGTGGTTTAGTGCCAAACATAACATTTAACAGGCACCCACCACTGAAAGATACATTGCACATAAAAAGACATTTCCCTACCTTGCTGCGATTAAACTATCTACCCTGCACGTACCCGGGCTGGTGCTGCTGCTGTCTTCTCTCAGAGCTCTGCCTCTCAGCCCGCCTGATCTCCGGACGAGCTCAGCTCGAGAAGGCTACATTTACAATCACAGACAGACACTGAGACGCCGCGCCAGTGGGCAAGTTACACCCATTCTGCAGTTTGGGGGTGCGTTGACAGCAAAGGCCAAAACGTGTAACAAAAATACTGCTTTGTCGATGAGCAAGCACATTGGCAGGCACGGCAGGCCTACGTTTACGATAATGGCAGCTGACAGTGTTTGTAATGAGGACTTGTGTTCTTAGAACTTGAAGTCATAAGATTATTTGCGCCTGAAGTCTGCGCCTCAGACGTGGCGTGACTCGGAGTGCAGGGAAAGCTATCAGATGGATGATTAATTAAATGAGCCCATTGCATTGGTTTTCACAGTGGGATAGAATACAGTTAATAATTCTCTTAAACATTTTTTAGATTACGCTACATAAAAAATGCATGCTTCCTTACATCACATTTGCTGCTTTAGTGCAGTAATGGAGGGAACATTTCGGAATACCCTGGTGCTTTGCTCTGCTTTCCTTGGTGCTCGGATTTGATGACGCACACACATTGTTAAAATATCACACGTTTAGGATTTTGAAAGAGAATCTCAATGTGAACGTTTGCAGCTGATAAAATGTCACAAACCGGTGCCGTGTTATCCAGTGGTTTGAGGATAATAAATACCATTCCAAAAATAATTGTCTAAATTAATCAGAATGAACAATAATCCAGTGTCTTGTCTATAGCTATTTTCTATTAAGAAACTTGTTTTGCATGTTTCTTACCTTGCCTCCACGGGGGTACGCCTGTTGCATCTCGCAGAACTCTTCTAGTGCAATCTAACAGTTGCTGTGAACAGGAGGATTTGTTCTGCCTTGTGGTGGTTTGCAGCAGGAAATATTTTGCCGTATACAAAAATGCACAGTTTGGGGCACAAAACTGCATTTATAGTGGCATTTTTGCTGGGGCCTTTTAATCAGGCAAAAATGCAGCTTCTGCAGTGCAAAACATTTCTATTGAGGTTCCGATCCGTGCAGGGAAATATGTATCCACAGGACTGCTACAGCCTCGCAATTGGGAGAAAGTAGTAATATCATTGGATTCCAATATTCTGGGGGGGGGGGGGTAGACTGTAAGCGTAACCCTGAGAAGTTAAAGGAGATTCTTGACCTATGTGTTGTTGTTGGTGCAGACAATCTAGAGCATGCATCCTTTTCAAAATAGTTTGTTGAAACAACAAACTATTTTTAAAAGCACAAAGGCTGTTGCGAATCTCGCATTCACAAGTTCAATGCAAAAGTAAAATCCTACCTTGCTGTGATTAAACAATCTCTCCTGCACGCACCCGGGCTGGTGCTGCTGATGTCTGCTCTCAGAGCTCTGCACCCCCATCCCCGACCAGCTTAGCTCCTCTCAAGAAGGTCAGTTTCAAAAAACCAAATCTAGATAGTCCTAGTGCACTCCCAATGCATTCAATGACTTTCAGTCTTTACATTTTCTATAAGTACTGTAATGGGCTGCGGGGGAGACAAAAACAACCCTGGCACTGGGTTGTGGTACTATGATACAATACAACAGATGTCCACAACCTTGTGGATCTCTCCCGTCCCCTGCACACCCAATGTTTATTGTAAATACAACCAAAAAGTAATATGTTTTTTGTAGGTTCAAACCTTATTATAAACGTAAATTTCAAAAGAATTGTATCAAACAATCTTGTGATGTATTTCATCAATCAATTTATAGTAAAAAGAACATTCTTTTCCAATCTTCATTATTATTCAAACAAAGTGCATTTCAAAATTGGTATTAGCTTTTGACTTATGTTTTGTTTCAACATGGTATGGATAAACAAATTAAAATCATTAATATCAGATAGTTTTTCATTCCTTTCAATAATACTTCTTATTGGACATCCAATATTAGATTATGTATCGGGGTATTCTATCCCCTTCTTTAGGAGTTGTCTATCCTTTTTCATGTGCAGTTATCACATCTACAACAAATAAGTAAATAGAGTATTGTCACTCATCTGTTACATTTACATTTTCTTGTTTTATATCTGTCATTCATTTTCATCTCATAATTACCTGTGTTCTTTCTTATAGCAACCGTTTCTGTTATGCTAGTGAAATCGGCCTGTGAGGTTAAAAGAATAAATATAAGGATGAACCTACTATTATTTACACTTCCAGAAAGGTTCTTGTGATAAAGACCCATATGTGGATAATAAGAGTCATGGTGTAATACCAATGGTTCAAGAGTTACCTGTTTGCTGTCCTCAGCTGATGCACCAATGGGTGCTCAGATGCCTCTCTCCTACATCAGTATTCTTCAATCAATGTTCTAAAGAGAAGATTTTTGTTCAGGAGATCAACCGGTACCATAATCCGATGATATATGTCCTTGTTCCAGTAAGGGGTATTCAAATTGTCCTCCTAGTCGAGTGGGTTAACTTTACACCCGATGGTGAATCTGTAGAGAATTAATATGGAATTACTTCTTCATTGAGTTTAGAACTCATGCTCCAGTCTATTAAGTCCTCAATGGTTATGTACATATGGTTCTGAATTCCCCATGGTTTTAGGGCGTTTTAGTGCTTACCTCAGTTCGCTTTCCTAATCTTGCTAAGCTGCCGCGGTAGAAGAGATCCGCAAAATGGCTGCTTTTGTTTATGTAAGTGTCATGGTGATGACGCGTTTGCGTGGTGACATCACGCGGCAGCGTGATGACAACACGCTCGTGTAGTCTAAATAAGTATCAGCAAGTTGATATTCATATGTGTCACTAGCTTATAGAGGTGATAATGACTATGGATGTCTAGATCATGATGATTCACTGTCAATATGATCTGAATTGAAAGTGTATTCCGTGTAGAAAATTGTGACTAATCTCGCCGTTTATCGGAACGAAAATTAGAAGATTCCACTAGGCGTTAGTGTACTTCCGTCTTAAATTCTCTAATGTCCAACTATATACTCATCTCCTGATTCATGAAATCCTTTTGTACTGTGCAGTACCCTGATCTCGTACCTTCATAGTTCATATATTTAATATGTAGGTAATTATAGGATGAAAAGGTGTGCTCACATTCTGATTTCTCTTAACGTTATTTATGCATTGCATGTTGCATCCCTCTTCCAGCTCAATTCAATACTGTGCTTAGAAGATTCATCCACAACATTCACAACAACATTCACAAAAATACTCCCAGGTTGTAGTCTTCGTTCATGCCCCTAGGGGCTAAGCTACTCAGCCTGTCTACCCAATAGATTTCTCTCTGGTTCAACCTTTTGGTATGATTCCCTCCCCTTGTTGCTTTTTTGACTACTTCTATGACTATTACCTTCAATTGAGCTACACTGTGTTTCTTCTCGTCGAAATGACGTGCCACAGATGACCTTGTGTTTTTGGTTCTGATGTTACTTTTATGTTCATGCCATCTTTCTTTGACTTTTCTGTTTGTCTGTCCTACGTAAAAGATGCCACAAGGGCAACTCAATCCATAGATCACCGACTTAGTGTCACATGTGGCATAGTCTCTTAGCTTGATTTTAGTTCCATTATATGGATGTCTCACATGTGTACCTCTCATTATGTTATTACAATGACCACAGTTCAAACATGCAAACGTCCCTGACTTTTTTGGTTTCAAAGTGGATTGTTTCTCCATGGGTGGTCTTTCAGCTTTAACTAATGCGTCCTTGAAATTGTGTCCCCTTTTGTAGGCTATAATTGGGGGGTTGGGGAACAGTCTCTTCAACTGTGGATCCATTCCAATTATTCTCCAATTTTTCTTGATCATCCTTGTGATATGATGACTTTGTCCTGAATATCGTAACACATAAATAAAGGGAACTCCTTCTGGTTTCTCTTTCAGAATTAGTAGTTCAGTTTGTGATATTCTTTCCGTTTTCTCTCTAGCTACCTAAATAATGTTTGCTGGGTACCCTCTTTTCTTGTATTTGGCGGTCATAGCCAGGTTGGCTTCTTCCAATGTGGTTGGAGAAGATATGATCCGTTTCAAACGAAGAAATTGGCTGTATAGTAGGTTGTTGCGTGAATGTTCGGGATGGTGACTCAAGAAATGTAGAGAATTGTTGACATCCGTTTTCTTGTGGTATATATTCGTTGTTATACCAGTTGTTCCAATTTCCAATTCTACATCTAGGAAATGTAGTCTGGGTGTGCCCACCTCCATAGTGAATTTAATTCTGTCATGTATGGAGTTTAGATATACCAAAAACTCTTCCACCTCACTTTTTGTTCCCCTCCAGATCACGAAGATGCCGTCTATGAATCTTTTCCATATAATCAGGTGTGTTTTCCATCTTGGCTCAGGTAATATGAGGGTCATTTCTAGGTAGTACATGAATAGGTTGGCATACGCTGGGGCCATAGATGACCCCATGGAGGTTCCTGCCGCTTGTAAGTACAATTGGTTTCCATATCTGAAATAATTATTAACTAGAATAATTTTACTCAACTCCAATACGAGTACTTTATTCGCTTTACAGTTATCGGTATTCATTAATGTCCATTCCAAAGCTTCCAGTCCATCGTGGTGGGGTATTGACGTGTAGAGACTCTGGACATCAAAAGACAGTAGTATGTCGTCCTCTCTGATTTCCGGTAGATTGTTTAAATTGTTTAAAAAATCAGTTGTATCCTTTAGGTACGTTGTGGTGGCTTGTACCAGTGGTTGTAAGGCTTTATCCACGTAAATTGCAAGTGGGTTGAATATGCTATCCGTGCCTGCGACAATTGGTCTTAATGGGGGCATTTGTAAATTCTTGTGGATCTTTGGAAGTCCATAGAACACCGGAGTAATCAGAAATTCCTGGGTCATATATTTTCTTGTTTTGTCAGAAATCCAACCTGTTTCAAATGCTTTGTCTAGTGTTGTTTGAATGATCTTGGCAAACTGTGGAGTAGGGTCCTGTCCAATCTTTACGTAAGTATCTTCATCATTTAGTAATTCCTTAATTTTGGTGTCATAGTATGTGGAATCCATTATCACGATGGCTCCTCCTTTGTCCGCTGGTTTCAAGGTGAGGCTTGGATCATCTGCTATTTCTTTAATTAGCTGACTTTGGTGTCTTCTAATGTTGTAGTGCTTGATTTTATTGAAATTGACCCTACTGAGGTCTTTCTGCATTTGTTCCTCGAACATTTCAATGCCGATATTGTTCACTTGGGGGTCAAACTTGCTCCATGGTTTTATCTCCAAGTATTCATGTTCTTCCGGTGGTTCGCTCTTTTGTATCTGTGTGTCAAAAAATACTTTGAGTGGCATCTTCCTGGTTAGTCTGTGCAAGTTAACTTTCTCTTCTAATAAATTCGAGTTTTGTGTTGGTATAAATGACAAGCCTAAATTTAGGGTGTCCATTTGTTCTTTGGTCAACGGTTTACTCGAAATATTAACTACTAGTTGTTCGGTTTCTTTTTTGGCCTGAGGTTTCTTTTTGCCTCTTCTTGTTGTCTTTTTTCTAAAAAAGAAATCGGTTCAGCATCTGAAGTTGTTGGTATTTGTGATGTGTGGAGATTTGTAGCGTGTGAGCGGATATTCTCTGCGTTGGTGTCATCCGCTATTCGGTGCTTCGCTACTTGGATTGCTTATGTCTTCTTCCCGTGCTTTCGGATTAGTAGGTTGTCTCTTAGAGGGTGGTGATTTCCGCTGTGCGTAGTGTTCCTGCCACGTGTACACTATATCTTGTAGATAATCTAGGGTGTCTCTCCTAAATTTTCGCACTTTACGTTGTTCTATTTCCTTATAATGTTCTAATGACTCGTTAACCTCCTCCAAGATTTTATTTAGATCTTCTTTGTTTTTGAATGTACTCAATTGTTCCGTTAATTCTTTGATTTCCGTGTCCAGAGTATTGACGGATTTTGCTAATTCTTCTATAGTTAATAAAATCAAATCAAGTGAACATTTATTCAAGATCTGTTCCCATTTCCTTACAAATTCAGCGTTTTCTCTACATAGGGTAGGTCTTAAGTACACACGGAGGCCTCTTGGTATGCGCTGCACTCAGTAATATTGGGCCAACGTGGTGGCATGTAATTTTTGTGATATTTCTCGCCTAATGACTCTTTCCAACTGGGTTATTAATTTTTCTGGATTAGTGGTTGTTGGTATGCTTGTTTCTAGGTCTTTCAAAAGGCCTAATATTCGATCTGCTTCCTTCGCATCAAATGCTAATGTGGTGGCATGTTTTTCTGTGAGTGAATTGATTTTCGAAAATGACATTGCAAAAATGCCACTAATCTTTTATGGGTGCTACTAGGATTTTTGTGCCACTCCCTATTGCTAGGGGATATAGCCAAAAAAACAAATCTAGATAGTCCTAGTGCACTCCCAATGTATTCAATGACTTTCAGTCTTTAAATTTTGACTGAATGAGATGAGATGAAAATGAATGACAGATATAAAACAAGAAAATGTAAATGTAACAGATGAGTGACAATACTCTATTTACTTATTTGTTGTAGATGTGATAACTGCACATGAAAAAGGATAGACAACTCCTGAAGAAGGGGATAGAATACTCCGAAACGCGTAGAGATACATAATCTAATATTGGATGTTCAATAAGAAGTATTATTGAAAGGAATGAAAAACTATCTGATATTAATGATTTGAATTTGTTTATCCACACCATGTTGAAACAAAACATAAGTCAAAAGCTAATACCAATTTTGAAATGCACTTTGTTTGAATAATAATGAAGATTGGAAAAGAATGTTCTTTTTACTATAAATTGATTGATGAAATACATCACAAGATTGTTTGATACTATTTTTTGAAATTTACGTTTATAATAAGGTTTGAACCAACAAGAAGGTCAGTTTCAGTCAGACACATGCTAGTCTGTGATGCCCGCTGCCCAGGCATGGCAGAAGGCAATCTGGAGCTTGCACGCATTTGAAAATAGTTTGTTGAAACAACAAACTATTTTTTAAAGTGCAACCTCCAGTCCGGGAACACAGAGGTCGCAAAAATATTTCAGAGGTCGCTGGGGAGACAACAGAGGTCGCTCTTGCGACCTCTGGCGACCCCCAAATGACGTCCCTGACGGCTTTCTGTGAAGTGGTGAAGATTTTGGCTCAAACATTTTATTTTATTTTGTATTTGTAAAACACCTAGAAGCCCAGTGGCATTGTGGCGCTGTTTCAAGAAAGTGTCTTAGTTACGACAGGTACATGGAAATGCAAGGTTTACATGTATCAGGTGCTCAGCGTGAGATCAAGGGTAAGAGTTATACAAAAGTCTTGTTTTGATTGCTTTTCTAAAGGCCGTGTGGGAATCCATATTTCTGACTGTGGGAGGGAGCAGGTTCCAGTTGGTGGCTGCTAGCACTGGGAAGCTTGAGCCGCCTGCACATTAACACCATTTTGTCTCCACTCCCTGTTGTGCCTGTTACAGTGCACGGCTGAAACTGAATTCTTACTCTCAGTCTTATGATGTAACAGGCACAACAGGGAGTGGAGACAAAAGGGTGTTAATGTTGGGGACATTGTGTGTTTACTGCGCTGTGACTAACACCAGTGCCAGCTAGCCACATTTTCGTGCAAACTAGTTTGAGCGACGCTGTGGCTGGCACTTCTGTCAGTCACAGCTGCCTGACTTCATGACAGCGGGCTCATTTTCTGGCGCGGCTGCGGCTGTGGTGGGACAATGTCCCGCCGTGAAGAGCCCTGGCCACCCGGCTCAGCCTCATTTTTTGGAGACTGCCAGGGTTCAGCCCTGGCTGGTCCCGGCCCACTTAAAGTGCTGCTTCTGTGGCAAGACCAGAGGCGAGGATTATGCTGTAAAGGCAGGAGTTTCATCCCATCCAAAAGTGACTCGGGATGCTAGAGTCTATTGTGGTGCAACTCAAGGGTAACAAGCCCAAAGAGGGTCGAAGTTGCAGACCCTTCGGTTGAGGGAGGAAAGACGTTTGGACAGTGACCTCTTCCTCGTCAATACCAAAGCTGAAGGTCCTGCTTCGGACCAGCTAAACAGAAGTAAAGACACAGGACGGCTGCATTTATCAACTGCTTGAAGGACAGGTCTCGAACACAGCAGTAGAAGAATCCGGAAAGTGCAGATGCTGATAGGACCTGAAAGAACACCAAGAGCACTGGTATCTGTTCTGCAAATGTAGGTGAGATCAATCCACAGAACTACAGCCCAAGTAGCTGCTCTTCCTCCAATTGATTTGGACACCAGACAGAATTAAGAGTAAGTGTTTAAGAACATGCATGAGACAGGTTATTGGAAACACTCTGAGCAATCAGAAGCCAAAGGTACATTAACTTGACCAACCAAATGGCACAAAGAACCTTCCCAATCACCAAGAACCATCTCAGCTAATACAGAGCAGGTAACGTGGCATCAAGCATAATAACAACCTTCCTACAAATGAATGTCTCAATTCCTCTTGCCCTCCTAGGAAGTAACTCCCTACTGCAAACATTATTGTGAAATACCAGAGTTTCGATCAGCTACCTCTAAATGCTCAGTGGAGGTGACATGCGCAGTAGAGTGTAGAATTGTCACGCCAACCGAAAGGGAAATCCTGGAGCTGCAGTCCCATCGGCCTACTTTCTTTTTTTCCCCAATTGAATGTTATTCCATTTTTGAAGAGATGTCGCCATTTTACATTTTCAGACAAATCAGATGCGGATAGAAAAGGAAAGGCGACTACAACAGCAAAACCTTGAACACAATTATCCCACCACAATTCCAAACTACCTATGACATGTATTTTCAACCTCCTCCCCACCACCCATTCCCTTGACATCCCAGCACATCAGTACTCATTTTCGTTTTGGACCCTGCGCGCACCATTTTATCCAACCACATACCCCGGCAGCACTACCGTAACACAAAATGTGTGGTTCCCCCCTGTAAACCCTGCTTAGGGGGCCACCCCACCACCAATGGGCCCCCTCACCACCACTGGGCCCCCCTCCCCACTGGACATGGGCAGCATGGGCCCCCCTGCACCACGGAGGCCCCCGTTACGCTGGTGCCCAGCAGGTATTCTGCTACAATGGGTAGCCATTCCTGCTGCATTGTAGGATTCGATTCATTATTCAAGTAGGTCAATGATTCCATTCGGAAAATATCTCTGGCAGTGACAACCTACTGTCTGGATCATCTCCCTTTTCCATGCCCATGCGACACTGACCCTAGCCGCCAGCAATAGGTTATGCACCATGTGACTCGTGGGTATTGCTCCCCATCCCATTCCAGACCAAAGAGAGTCAGAAACTGCCCACTTCCTAAAAAGGATGTCAAGCTCCATGAAGCATGAAGCCCTAGAGAGGGGATGGAAGGATAATGGAAGGTTCAAGGGCAGTACCCACTTTCGGAACTACGGACATCTGTTTCTAGAGCGGCGCAAAATGGTCATGGTCAACATTTAGGTAGAGGAGGCCCTTGCGCAAAAGATAAATATCCCTCACCTGTGTTATCTGGGCCCCTGACAGTGGACCTCAAACGCTTTGAGGAAAGGCAAAGCCCCTGGCAAGAACGGAAGCCACAGCACAATTGATACACTCCACCAATCCCTTCCAAAGGGCAGGTATGTGCCTGTCACTCTTACAGATGCCCAGAAAGATTAGTCCTCCTCGGCATTGTAAGGAACTTCTGGTGGCAACAGTAAAGATAGACACAAGCAATCCCAGTTCAAGGATGTTTATTAAACTGTAAATGCAAGGTGCAAGATTGGAGCAAGTGTCGACCATCAACTGAAAATAAGGCAGTCCTCGTGGCGTTGTGTCAAAACAAAAATGCATATACAAAAAAAAACTATTGCCAGTTCCGTACAACTGATTACAGAACGAGTGTGGGATAGGGTTTGCAATAAAGAAAGACGTGTTCACAAACAATGAGTCAGGATGTGATTGCCAAGGGTCTCCCTTCCCCACATTTTCAGCACGGGACAAGGAGGGACCTCGGAGCACAGCACACACTCGAGCCTTGTCAGCATGAGCCAACAGTTCTGTATCAGCTATCAGGTTCTTCGACTGTTAAGTCTCCATTCAGTAAAAGTCTGTTGTCTTCGAGGGCCGGATGCATTCAACAAACAAACACAAAGTTCTGTTCCACATATACTGTGGGTGACGGCTTCACCCCTGGGTCCCAATCTTCCGGGTGCAGACCCGTCACCAATCGTATTCCACAAAATAACTAAACGGTTCCTTTCTCAACGAAGTTTGGGTGATGAGCTTTCACTCTGGATCTCCCTCGGCCGGGCTCAGATCCCAGATGACAAGTGGGACACCACTTCCCCTTGTCCTGCAATATTTCCTGCCTTCACGACTCTTAATGTCTTTTCAAACAATGCAGTGTGACTTTCCCTCGATTTGGTTCACTTCTGTCAACACACAGGGACTTTAGGCCTCGCCCCTTTTCATTAGCCTCCCTCTACCGGGTTCACTCTTGCCAACTTTAAGAAACACAGTTCATTATGGGACTTTAGACTTCGCCCCTTCTTGTTAGCATCCCTCCGCCGGGTTCACTCTTGCTAATCTTCACCATGCAGGATTCAGTTCCCCTTCTTCACAATCATCTGTCGGTCAAAGACTTTTGACGGTACAGAGGATTTTACAAGACCCCTGCAACTCTCTTCGACTCTTAGCAAGGACTTCTGGTTATGGTAGTCTCGGGTAATCGGTCAGAGTTTTCTGCGTGAGCACCCACATGGTGCCAGACGCCTCTGTTGCAGGCTTTTCCCCCACTTTCTTAGTAGTTATTTTATTCTACTTTTCATTCAACACAGCCCTGTTTCTTATCGACTCTCCCCTCGACTCACTGGCTGTGATGAACTGTTGGCTTTCTTCTTCTTCGAGTCAAGGTTGGTACCACTGAGACAAACGTCTCTCCCCGGCTTGGTTATCAACAGAGGAGGGTCTTGTGTACCATCAACATCTGCTGCAGCACACACTGGCCTTTGTTCGCGATCTTATGTTTCTGAGTGCAAAGGTTTCACGGACCTGATCAGAAAGGGCAAGGTCACATCTCTACTTGTCATCCTCTCGGTATTCACTGTCTTTCGCCTCCTCTTGAACTGCTGTGCCGGGTTAGCCCTCACGTTGTGTGGTCTGCTTTGCTCGTCCTGTGCTCTCGTGCTCCACCTTTTATCCCTGTGGGGAAGGGAAAGGGCCGTCAGGTGTGAGTGATTCAGGTCAATTGCCTGACTTTTCCTGACCCTTGTATTGGGACACATTAGGTAAACGGCTCTGGTGTTAGTCCATTGTCTTTCGTGTTGTGCGGAAGTGTTTGTGTCAGAAAAGGGGGGGCAGTGTTTTGGAATATCCTACGTGGTAGGATGGGGAAAAGGTGTTGAAAGAAGGAGGATACCGTGTCTCACCCTTTGGTTTCCCACTCCTACTCCCCAAGAACCCCCCATCCAGGTGATCCTCCTTCACTGGTCCACCCCCAGGAACTGGATCCAAAAGCGGTGGCCGTGTCCTGGCCACCTGGATGACAAATCCCTGGGGACTAGTTACAGAGACACCTTCAGGTTTCTCACAGGCATGCAGCCCTTTTCAGGTTGAAGACTACTGTTAAAGCAATTTTTGTAGAACCCGCTGGTGAGGGCTGTACAACCACCACAAGGAGAGGGGACAAACAAACCTGTTAAGAAAGGGAAGCCAAAACTCCCATAAAGACAAATAACTAGGACAGAGCAATAAAGCGTAACTCTAAAGTAGGGGTAGCAGGCTGACACCAAGGTGCAATTAGCCCACACACCCATCCATAGAAACATTAATCCCACCGATATACTGAAAAATATATACCTTCATTATGTTACTGTTAACATGGATTTCTAGAATCTGGCCTGGTGGATAGATTTTAGGAGGCCACCCTAGTTATGATGAACAGGGAGTTCTGCGCTTTTAGCCAACACCCAATCAAGGTAGTGTGGAGAGCAGCCAAGGATTAGTCTCATGGGAGTGTGAGTGGGGTCAGGGCCCCTCAATGAGTCCACACGGTATGGCACACAAGAATTCAATTTAGACAGTCAAGTATAAAAATACATTTATTTATTATAAGCCTTCTGAACACACTGTAAAATTAATCTAACAGGTTGTATCATTGCGTAACACTCTATGATACAAATATATACAGTCACCATAGGTGCAAATGTAATGTAAAATGCCATTTGGAAAGCACCTATTGCCATTGGTATGGCCTCAAAGCACTTTAGGTGAACACCCTTGGAGGAACGAAGTCTGAGGTATCAGAGATCTGTCCGGGTGATTTAGAGTGCGTGTCTGCATTTTAGCCAGTACGAGGTAGGTAGGAGTGGCTGATTCCCAAGTAGAACAGGTTTGTGGTAGGGTTTTGTGTAGGCTTTCAGGAAAGTATGCAAGTCCAGGAGACTGATTAAATGTCCAGCTAGACCACATTTTACTGTGGGACTTAGCTGCATTCTAGTGGCAGAAGTAATGTGCGGTATGAGATCGAGCAGCAGGTGATTGCAGAGGTTTGCGGGTGGGTGGCCGTGTCTTGGGAGGGATACGGCTATCTTCCATCGAGATGGAGTGCGATGCGTACCCATGAGTCATGGCTGATTACTTGTTTCATTGACGGAATGGCGGTCCAGTGATGCGAGTTTATGGGAATCCTTTCTGTGCGTGTTCACCACTTTCTTGGAGGTTCGTCAGATATACATCATATAACTTAATCAGCAATGCAGGTAAGTATTTTAGATGCATCAAATTATGTCACCATATCACAAAACAATGTCCAAACATAAGAAGTCCAAACCCTAAAATGAATGGGGCCTCAAAGTTTCTCAACAGAATGAAGTCTCTGTAGGATCCAATAGGCTTGTTTTGGTGATAGTTTAAATGTTCTAAAAACATTTTAACGGAGGTGAGAGTTTCCCCTTCTTCCATGGCTAACGCATGGCTAACCCAGGGACAGGATACCCGACTGTTATGCTTGAACTAAAATGGCGCTGGTGCGCAATGCATTCTGGGAGCGCTCGGAGCCATGATGGATATTTACTTCATGCCGCAGTGAAAAGCTGCACACATTTTGCTGAGTGTTAGATTCACGGTGCTGAGAAAAACATGCTTTCCAAACCTGGTATGCTGTCAAGGACATTTCTGCTGGAAAAGAAAACTTTGTTATGGTTTGCTACTGTTCTCCGTGGAGCATGTTTTTAGAGAAGGGAGGCACTGCGCTTCTTGGGGGTAGCTCTCGATTGACCCAGCTGGCAACCGACGGCTGCTCCTCAACTGCGCAAGTGCAATTTCCAGAAGGTTCGAGAATTAACTCCCCTTTGTGGAGTGTGTATGTATGCGGAAGCCTGGAGGTGGTCAGGTGAGACTTCAGTCGGAGAAGGAGGCGTACGTCCGGCCCTCCTGTGAGCTGTGGTGCTCTCGGCCTGGCTGTTCCCGGGGTCTTCCAGCCGCTTCTGGCCGAGATGAGGAATCCTGTTACGCTCACGGTGATGTATTTCCTTTTGAATTCTTTGCTTCTTTTGTGATTTATGTCCATATTATTTTTGTGAGTTATTTCTATGTACTTCTAAGCTTTGAATAAATAGCCGTATAAGAGCTGATTATCTTCTAAGAGTGCGTGGCTGTGAGTTATTGCGTCTGTCTACGTTCAAAGTATTTGCTCTGTAATTGCATTGGTTATTTATGTTTGTTCCGTGCACTTTGGGGAGAGCAATACACCGACCCAGGTTCGACGACCAAAGGCGAGTGGAATGGAATGAAGAGATAAAGGGACAGATGACTTTGTGCTTGTGGATCGTCTGGGGACCGATCTTCCGCTGTTTGTTCCAGTGAGAGGGGCCCCAGAGTTTCAGGTTCGAGGATTTTTGTGGTTGTTTGGAAAAGCAAGATGCAACACAATTCGGAGAAGAAATTCAGAATTCACTGATGCAAACCCATTCAGGACACTTCACAGGTTGGAAGAAGGTGAGTTCCAGCGATGGTCTTCGCGCACAGGCAGAGACAGGCGCCCTTCCAAACCCGGTCACAGCAGCTGCTCCAGGACAGGTTCCCTTGAAGGTGGAAAGCTGACATTTGGGGAGAAGGCTGTTCGTGGCACAAGCTGGCGACCACCGAAGTTCCGGATTCAAACGTGGAACGGTGATGTGCTGTTGAACTAACCCATGAGAGCGCTTTTCAGTCCAGTGGGCAGTCAAGGAACACTTCAGAAGGCTCAGAAGGGCAGGGTCCTCGAGAAGGTGTGGAGACTAGTTGGTCCCACTAGTCCAAAGGCGCAAGCACCTCTCACAGTCTTTGGAGATCAGGCAGAATGAACAGGGCTTCACCGGGCTGGCTACTGGATGGGATGCTGGGACGCTCTAGGAGTTGTTTTTCGATCTTCAGCAGGCTGCTCTTCTTCGAAGGATTCTTGGCTCCAACAATGATCTGAAGAAATGGCTGCAGTGGTCCTCTTATCCAAATTCCAAGCTGGAAGCAAGTCCTAGCCCACCAATGGTAAGTATCTGCATCATTCAAACAGCCAGAAGTTGCCCAATCAACTACTAGTTTCACATTTTTCCCACACCTAGACTTTCTGGCGCCAGGAATGTGGATTGGCACTGGACAGTTCCAGCCCCTTTTCTTATACACACACCCAGGCTCAATAGCTCACACAGTGTGACTGTTTGAACCTCGTTTACTTATTGAAGTTTTACTTTACTTTTGTAGACGGTTCACTACTTGTGATGCATGCAGAGCAGAAATTTATACACATACTGTGTTAAAGATTTGCTGTTCCTAGTGAAGGGATATAACTCCCGAAACACGCAGAGTTCATTGTTTTATTTATATATAACTTTATTAAAAATATACATTCACACTCTGATGTGATATTATGTTGACATGTATCATGATTAATGATTGTAACTATCTATGTACACTCAAACTTGTTGACTGACCTGTTTCAGTATAGATGGTGTGCAGGGGACGAGTGTGCCCGTCACTTTAGGACACTACTCTTTTCTTGATGTACAGTAGCAGCTTAGTGTGCCAGGGCTCTATTTTTCTCCCTTGCACCTTAAGACAGTAGAGACAGATGAATATGTTGCGGAAATTGTGACTAGGTATTCACTTTAAGGTGTGCGCTCCATTTGATCACAAGTCTAAAGTTCTGATCAGTTTCCTCATTAGCGATGAGCAACAGGCAAGGGAATTGAAGCTGGAGGTTTTACTTCCTTTAGAAAGTCAGGACAGGACGAAAACAGAGCACAAAGAATTGGGTTCCATAGGAAACTATGCAGGGAAAGTTGCAAAAAGAGAAATCTGTCCCAACAGTTACATATATACATATCTATCAGTGCAAATACATACTTAGGCAGATAGTATTAAGGACCTTCCTTACCCCAATACTTTAATTTGGGTCTGCTGTCACAGTTGGGCATACAAAATATAGTGACTGATGGGGGCACAAAAAAGAAGAACAACGCAGTCTAATAAAACAGTACAAAGTCCCTTGTGCCTGTACAATACATAGCGCAGTGCCCTAAAGACACAACCCACTGTTGGTATGTATTACTGGCAAGCACGCAACATATATAGACAAGGGGGTGGGCGGAGGAGAAGGAAACCAGCCATTTTGCCACACAGGAAAAAAATGGCATAAAGGCACTTAAGACCATCACTGATACTCCACATTAGTACCCGGCACTCACGTCCACGGGATTACACTGAAAGGTGATTGGCTCGGACCTGTAACTATGGGCCCGAGGGGCATTAGCTGGGGCAGTATTGGCCCACTGTCTCTGGGCTTATTGCCACATTAATTCTGGCCCTCTAGGGCACAGGATTTGAATAGTACAAATGCACACATTATAAGGCTTTGACTCATTCAGTGGCACAATGTAAGTGCTCCAAACGTTGTTTGACATGACTAAACCATTCTTGCCATACCTTAATTGAAGGATTTTGGCAGCTATTCACGGGGCGTAGTTTCTGCATAGATGGAGCATAGTACCGGGCCGTCATATTACATCAAATTTCGTGTTAAGGCCTGTTCAGTGGCCCATTAACATGCAGCCGAACGGCTGAGAACTTTTGGAGTTGGCTTGTTTCATTCGGCCTACATTGTGGTCTGAATACCACGCTGCGCAAAGGGCAGCATTAAACATTATTAATAAGGAATTGATTCTCTGCCAACCTCAACATTGACCCTACTTCACCGCAGCACTGCGGAACAGGCAGGCAAGAGGAAGCTCCCTCTGCCCTATTTCTACATTGCACCAGGTTTCCATGTCAGGACTGGGCTGATTGCAGCATAATGCAGCTCTTTGTACTAAGCTGTTTCTGATAGAGCACAACTGTTCCACTCTCGTAGCCAGATGTGGCAAACCTTTTTGGAAAAGCAGGGTAGACTTGGAGCTAGCCTGACAGCACCTCAATGAAAATCGTCAGAAAGATCAACAGGAATCCTAGTGTTCCAAGAAGGGAGAGATGACACCTTTAACGTTTAGTAATGTGCAGGGGTGTTGCTAGGTCTGGAAAAGATCTGGGGCTACTCTAATGTTGGGACTCAGGGCTAGCTAGCCTTTTGGTTGTAGCCCCTGAGCTTCTGTCCAGGGCTACAATGAAAAGACCAAGGCTATAGCCTCCCCTAGCAATCTCTCTCTCTCTCTCTCTCTCTCTCTCTCTCTCTCTCTCTCTCTCTCTCTCTCTCTCTCCCCCTCTCTCTCCCTCTCACCTGTTGTTCATAAGATTTATTTCGGAAATATTTCCATAAAACAACACATAACAATATAATGACATTGTTAAATACAAAAGACACAGCAACTGATAATCCGGAAAGGCTTACAACAAATATTGTCTCCGCCTATTCCATGGCTAAGACGAAACCCTGTTATTGCAAATACACACATGCTCCTGGTGCGGCCTTGCACCGATCCAGGGCATCATTTAGAGTCTGAATGTTAAAAAGTGTAGACAGTCGAACAGGCCATTTTCCCCTTTCTTTCTGTAAAAGGCTTGGCAGGGGAAGAACGATGGTCTGAAGGGTTGCCCAGAGCAATTGCGAGAGGTTTAAGATGAATTCTATACTTTCCAGCCATCACCTCCCTCTTCTGCTTGTCACCCCGAGTGGGACGGGTATGCCTAAACGTTTTGTAGGGTCCCCTCTAGACTTCCCCAGTATAATAATAAGTGTTGCACACTGGGCAGATTCCATGAGAGCTCTTTACTGTTGAGGGTTACTGTAGTGGCGGAGGAGAAACTGTGTGTGTTCTACCGGGAATCTAGTTAACATTGTACACAGAGGACAAGGTTCACTCTCCCCATCTTCCTTTCTGTTACTTAACTAAGACTCACATGTGGTGAATGCCAGAGCGCGTTCATTCCGGATGTCGTATGCCAAGATCTTCAATAGGAGACACACCCCTTTTGCCCGATTGGTGATGCAGCCACCAATTGCCAACTACTTTCATGTACTTATGTATACTTGTGCATCCAAAACCGTGCACTGTGAATTGATTTACACAACAAGGAATGCTAGGGAATGCATATTCCCTGAGGTGGGGGAGAGCAGTGTGAGCCCTTAAGGAGCCAAGACCAAGAGTACCATGTTAGGAAGCTGGCGAGAGGCATGGAGTGTTTTAGATTTTATATACCTCATTATCCCTATCTGGTTAATCTGGGGGACTATGCAGCACCAGGACCAGTTTTCTTATCAGCCAATTATAAGCTAGTCTCGCCTCCACTATTTCATATAATTTATTTTTATTTTTCGGTTATTTATATGGCACTTATACAGCAAGACTGTGGTTCAAAGCACCACAAAGCGAAAGGGAAGGGAGCAAGGGAACAAATAAACACTGTAATAGACAATTAATAAATAATAAAGCAAACAAACAGCGGTCCTACTATGCTTTGTGACGTTTGGAGCGTGCAAGTGCAGAGAAAGAGAAGATGGTGGGGGGTTAAGTGCTAAAAGCGTCCCCCAGGGGGGGAAGTGCCAGAACTGCCTGTTGGGGAGGCAACAGGTAAGTGCATGGATGGAGACATCACAAGCCAAAGAGGGAGGTGGATGCTCATCAGGTAAGTGCAGGGTTGAGACAAACGACCCAACTGGCAGGTGTGGGCCCAGAGGGTAGTGCAGGGGGGGGGCGGATGCTGGTGGTGATTGGGCAGATGACCAGGACACTAATGAACCTTTGAGGGACCAGGCCACCAATCTCAGCGGCTTTGTGGATGGTTAGCACCGGAGGGAGAAGGGGGAGGAGGAGGAGAAGAGAAAGGTCTTCAGTTGTTTACGGAACCTGAGGTGAACCGGTTCAAGACAGAGAGAGAGGGGGAGACTATTCCATAGGAGGGAGCCAGCTGAGGAGAGAGATCTGCCTCCAGCTCTCTTCTTGGAGAAGTGTTTGACCAGCAGAGAGTTGGAGCAAGAAGATCGAAGGAATCTGGAGGGAGAGTATTTAGTGAGAGAGATCTGCAGGTAGCGTGGTGCCACGCCCAAGATATACTCATGGATTATGCAAAGTGTCTTGTATTCGATTCTTGCAGTGACTGGGAGCCAGTGGTGAGATTTTGGGGCTGGAGAGATATGGTCCCTGGGCTTGAGGCCAGGGAAAGTCCAGCCGAGAGAGGACCAGAGCTCTAGAGACATTGAGCATCTGGGGCAAGGGGAGGAACGGGTGAGTGCCTCTGAGGAGGTGAAGTTGAAAGTGGGCTTTCTTGGCGAGGCCAAAGATGTGAGTAATGAAGGAGAGAGAGGGGTCTAAAATGACCCCAATGGTTCTGGCTTCAGAGGAAGGAGAAGGAGGAGAGTCCATAGAGGGCGTCCAGAATGCAGGAGGGAAACAGAGAGCAGGTGTCCCGATAGGAAGAATCTCAGTCTAATTGGCATTAAGAAAGAGATCATTGGAGGTGCACCAGGACTGGATAGCAGACAGGCAGTCCAGTATGATAGAGGATGAAGAAGAGAAGGAGTAGGTGAGCTTGAAGAAGAGTTGTGTGTCGTGTGGTGAGCAAGTGGTGCAAGGTAGATATTGAAAAGCCAGGTGAGAGGATAAAGCCCTGGAGAAAACTGCATTTATAGAGAATGGTGGTGAAGGAGAAGGAGCCCAGTACCACCTGAGAGGGGTGCTCAGTGAGGAAGGAGGTCAACTGATCTAGTGCTCTGTCTGAGATGCCAAGGGTATCCTGGAGCCGCTTTATGAGGATAGAATGGTTGACTGTGTAAAAGGCAGAAGAAAGGTCAAGGAGAATGAGAACAGCGGGAGAGTTAGAGACAGGATTTGCAAGTTCTTCACGGGTGTTCAGGAATGCAGTTTGCGTGCCTCTGGATGCTTAGAATCCAGAATGATGGTCATGTAAATGACCAACAAGCTCAGTGTGTTGGGTCAGTTGGGGGAACACCAACTTCTCCAGGAGTTTCCCAAGGAAGGGTGTACTAGAGATAGGGTGGTAGTTGGCCAGATACGAGGGGTCGGCAGAAGGCTTTTTTAGCAGGGGGTACACAAGGGAGTGCCTGACAGAGGAAGGGAAAGAGCAGGAGGCTAAGGAGTGGTTGCAGAAGTCAGCAAGAGCCAGTGCGAGGGAGGAGTCGTCGTCATTAAAGGGTCTGGAGGACCAATGTGGGAGGATGACCTGCTTGGGGCATCTTTGGGGAGTGGGATACCGGATGGTGAGATGTGGTATCCCCTTCCCTATAACACCTTTTCCCCATCTTACCAGGTCAGATACTTAGGAACTCAACCCCACCACCCCCCTTGCCTGACACAAACACTTTTTCACAGGCAGCTCACGTGAGGGAAAACGGACACCAGAGCTGTACCTGACATGTCCCAATACAATGGTCAGGCAAAGCCAGGCAATTATTGATCATTACATACACCTGACTTCCATCACACTTCCCCACATGGATAAAAGGCGGAGCACACTCTGAGCAAGCAAAGCACACAAGGAAGCAGCAGTTCCAAGATGGCAGTTTAATACAAGGAGAAAGACTGTGAGGCCAAAGAGGGTTGCAAGGAGGGAAGTGCCCTTGACCTTTTCAGACCATTACTTTCGTGAACCTTGGAAAATAAGAAACCTAATATCAGGGACTAAAGCTGAAGAAACCTGCATTGTGTGTCAGAGGTACCTGGGGCTCTCCCATATCGATAATCAATGCAGGGAGGAATGGTTTCTGCTGTGGTACTGTCCTTGGCTCCTACAACAAAGCAGCGCTAGTAAAGACAGCACAGCTGGTGAGTCGGAGAGACTGATACCAGACCAACCTGTTTTAGAACCAAGGTTGCAAGCTGCAACATTGTATGAAGAAGTCTGAAAAGTGTATGAAAAGTATGTAATGAGCGACAGGAATATAATTGAAACCCAGAGGAGTGACTGAACTTTTGGAAGCCAAGAAAGATACCATAGACAGAGTGGTCCGGCGCCACATGGGTGCTCATTCGAAGGTCTCAGTTAGGCATCCAACAGGTTGGCAACTGTGAAAAAGGAAATTGGAGATCGAAAAGGACCTGCAACAGGTCAAGCTGAACCCTGTGAACATTCAAAAGTCTTCCATCATTTAATGCAAACTGAAATTGGTCATAATTGTGTAAGGAGAAGGATCTGAGCCCGGCTGAGGGGGATCCTGGGTGAACCGTGAAGCACCCGAGAAAGAATATTCTCTAAACATTGTGAAAAGGGGGATCTTAGGCCAGAAGAGGGGGATCCAGGGTGAATCACAAGAAGTGAGTACGTATAAGAGGAAAGGAACTTTGTGTTTTGTTTTGGTACATCAGGCCCTCTGAATCAAGAGACTTTGAGGTAAAGAGACTTGGGTACAGAAGGCCCTGATGCTGGAAACGGAACTGTTTCCTTGTACCGAAGAAGTCATAGTGTGTGCTTTGCTCGGGTGAACAGCCTTGTTCCGTGCTGAAAATGTAGAGAAGGGAGGCCAACGGCCTGAACATCC
Organism: Ambystoma mexicanum; assembly: GCF_040938575.1. NCBI lineage: Eukaryota > Metazoa > Chordata > Amphibia > Caudata > Ambystomatidae > Ambystoma > Ambystoma mexicanum. The sequence continues at coordinate 1,117,616,160 of NC_090923.1, read as the reverse complement.
TGACATATAATTTTGTGAACACTTCTTTCTTTTTCATGAACACTACCCAACAGTATTTGTATTTGGCGGTAAAGATTGGCAATAGTTATTTTTTAGTATAGGCCTTTTTACTTTGACGAGACTCGACTAGGACTGCATTACTGTTATTTGATGGTTGTAGCTTGCTACCCATGTGTAGATTTAGGGTAAGCCAAGCTGAGGGACGTGCTCACCGGCGACATTAGAGGGAAGCAGGCCAGGATGGCACACATGAGCAGAGAAGCGCGAGTCACGGCCCCTCAAGAACAATCACAGAGAGGCAGCAGTGCTGCCCTACCTCCTCCAGCAAGCGGAGCTGAGTGTTAGTGCAGACCCTGAACAGCGAGCGGGACATGAGGAGCTCGAGCCGGGAGCCTGTCTAGGAGTAGGCAGGACCGTTGCGAAGATGCGTGCCTTGAGATCTGGCTGCACATGAGGTGAGGAGAAGCCCTGGGCCGCCAGGGGTGAAATTTAAACATAGAGAGACCAGGTCCCAGCTAAGGCCACCAAGAAACAAAGGCATAGTCCATCACACCGGGGCCTGCAGGTGCCGCAGGGCAGCTAGTCACAGACCACCATCAGAATCGGAGGAGGGGGCTTCCCTGGGGACATCGTAGGCTGTGGGCCTAGTATCGGGGTTCCTTCCCCTACCCTCATGGAGCCAATGACACGGCGGAATATGACTGGTGGGGCAGTGTCAAGAGGCCTAGGAAATAGGAGATAGTGAACAGAGGAGGTGAGAGCAGACAACCAGAGCAGGAGGCTGCATGCCAATCCAGCGGAGAAACCCTATCATTGTGATCTGCCCCATGGACTCAGGACTGGTGACCCCTTAGGGCAGTGGTCTTCAAACTTTTTTGGCCTGGGACCCCCCTGAGCAAAGTTTGGGCTAGCTGGGCCCCCCCAAAAGTGCCAGATGGACAGTATGAAGAAATCGCTATGAACTTTTGCGTGCCGTCACCACACCCTACTCCCAGTACAGACCCTAGGCTCTCCCGACCCTACTCCCACCACTATCCCAGTGCTACCGCCCATCCTGCTCCCACCACAGTCCCATAACACAAGCATACACACATCCATACACATTTAAATAAAAAGTAAATAACCATAAACGTACCTCGCGTGGTTGCTAAAATGCCCCGTTCCAGGTTGCTCTGCCCGTATGTGCGAGGAGGCGCAGGAGCACCCCCTCGCACATACATACATGCAGTGCCCCAGCCAGCATTTCCAATGAGCTATGTAAGGCTGGCGAATCAAAACACCCCCAGCGTTGCATGGCTCAGTGATCATGTGCGGCTGGGGAAATAAACTGTCAAAGGCAAACTGAGTTTCCCTTTGACAGTTCAGCCAGCACAGTAGCACTACCTCAGCTAGAAAAAGCAGCTGAGGGAGTGCTCAGTGTTTCACTGGGCTGGCTCCTCAGCTCCTCCATAATGGGTGAGGTGTCCAGTGGGTGGACGCCCCCTCACCCATTATGGATAAGCCGGCAGGCTTGGACTGACCTATAGGGCAATAGGGAGATGACCGTACCAAAAATGCAAAATGCTAGTAAAAATGGGCCACTTTTTTGACCAATGTGGGCCAGTTTGAGGAGTTACTTCACTATGCAGCTAGTAGTTTTGACCATTGTTGCTGAATAAATATTCTTTAAATATCACCATTTGTTTACATTTGAACAAAAACAACCCCTTGGGTACTATTGAAACAGTCTGTGACTAAACACTGAATATCCATTTGCAACTGGTGGAAATTTTTTCATTGGTGCCTATAACCGTTTTATGGCCCAGCCTGACCATGTGAGCTGCCCCTTGCCATTTCCTCCAATCTAAAAAATAAAAAAAATAAAAACATTCTTTTCTTTTTTTTACATTTCATGCTGGGCTCTGGCGCCGCCCCTGGGATGGGGGCGCGCTCCACAGTTTGAAGACCTCTGCCTTAGGGGGACACAGAAATATAAGAAGGGCTCACTATGACATTAGGCAAATACAGCAGGAGTGGCGGAGGAGCTTGCCACCAGAGGGATCCGGCCCCCTGTTGATTGGACACATTATAAGCAAGGAGCGGACCACACAGGGCCTGGACCAGAGAATGAGAACAGGGCCAGACACCGGCCGGATCCAAGTCCATCCTGTTATATTCAGCCACTCTGGAGTTAACCCGGTGCTCGGCCATGCAGCAGGGATACCCTGGGTTGGGGATAGGATCCCTACAGCGCTTTAGGAGACAATGTGAGAAGGACCAAGGCGATCCATCGAGTGCCAGGGACATCATGGCAGAGGGAGGCAGTGTGCCAGCCCTGACCAGGGATGACCTAAAAGAACTTTTTCAAGAGATTAAGGCCATTTGAACGGACATCCAAGCAGCAATTTCTGATCTCAAAGGAAGAGTGGACAAAGGCCTTGCCTCGAAGGCAAGAAGGAAGGGATAGAAAATACCTTATCTCTTAACAAGAACAAACAGTTGACAGTGGTGATACTGTGTATTGGTGAAAAATGCATCTACACCAGGTGTTTCAGCCCTAGAAAGAGGAAGAGGAGGATAGGGGTGCAGGAAAAGGGAGGAAGGTAGCTTAAGGCAGAAGGGTTTGGATTCTGTGTTAGGAAACGAGACCCTGTGAGCCCCATTGGCATCACAAGGGACAGGAGGCTGGGACGGGAGGGGAATGGTTTGGGGGAAGAAGGATACAGTCTATGAGAAGTTGGATTTCAGGGCTTTACGTGGATGAGAGTGGTCGGGATATGTGTTCAACCTCCTCAATGGCGCGCAATGATAATGGGGGCCGGGCCGATGAACTCAAAGTGGGGACCTTAAATGTCAAGGGCTTCAACTCACCCACTAAGCGATAGCTACTTGGGAGGGAATTTGGCAACAGGGGTTTGGATATAATGGTTGTACAAAAGACGGGGCTAGTTAATGGGGAGGCCCATATTGGGCAGGTCTTCTGGCCTCGGGGCCCACCACAAAGGGCGGAGATTGTATCCTCCTTAATCGGAGAACCCGCATTGGTGACCCACTAGTCTGGAGGAGGGTGGATAGAAGGGCACTGGTGATCTCTGGGACCCTCGAAAGAATTCAGGTGACCCTTGCCACAGTATATTGTCCAAACACAGGACAGTTTCCGTTTTTACAGGAAGTCATGGGGAAGATACTCACCCACACATTGGGTCTACTTTTGCTGGGGGCGGGGGCTTTAACATGTGGGCAGACCAATCCATGGATCACAGTGGTGGCCAGGATCCACTGGGAGGTGGGGTAACACAAACAGAAGGCGGGACGATTGGCAACAGACTGATCACGGTCTGATAGATGTGTGGAGGGAATGCCACCCTGCAAATAGGGGCTTCACCTTTTTCTCCCCAGTCCACAGGTCCAGAACAAGGATTGGTTTGTGCATCAGCAACACGTTCAAAGGGTTTCCACGAGTGACCTCATCCCTAATAGGTAGTTGGACAACGATATGGTTGACATGAGCATAATATTGAACGGACATCCAAGCAGCAATTTCTGATCTCAAAGGAAGAGTGGACAAACTCGAAGGCAAGAAGAAAGGGATGGAAAATAACCATCTGCAGGTTGACCTCCTAGACATGAAATATGAGGCTCGGCTAACAGACCTCGAGTCCCGTGAAGAAGATACGTTCCTGAAAGTGGATGATCTCGAAAATAGGGAGCGTCACAATAATCTACGCATCCTTGGGGTGACAGAACAGAAGGGAGAGACGGCTACAGATGTAGGAAGGAAGGTCCAGGGCTTGATCAATTCCATCTTCATGGCAGACGGAGGAAAGGACATCCAGTTCGAGAGAGCCCATAGAGGTGGCAGTGGGGGTGGCAAAGGCCCAAGGTCGATAGTGGTACCTTCCTGAGGTACAGGGAAAAGATGGAAGTGCTAGAGAAAGCTAAGCACCTGGGTAGTATTGAATTTGGAGGAGATACAGTCAAAGTATTTCAGAACTTGCCAGGTCTTACTTTGTCCCGACGGAGAGACTGCCGATCCCTAACTCACTGGCTCACAGAGAAGGGTATTAGATATAGCTGGTCCTTCCCGTTTGCGCTAACCTTTGAAAGAAGAGAGGTGGACTACCGAATTACAAGTGGCCAGGAGGCGCAACAGGTGTTACATGTCCTAAATGAGGAGATCGCAAACGAAGGCCCCGGAGGGGATGCTGACATTGCAGCAATGGAATTGAGTTACAAGAACAAAGGTGGAAGGGTTGAGAACAAAATAATTAAAGAGCCTCCTCCCTTCTAGTTCATTCCAAGTTTCAACACAATAAGGTGTAAACAATCACACCAGTGGTTTCCAAAAGTTTTATATATAGATAGAATTTAAATTTCTACTTTTAGCATTCTGAACATCATGTAAAAGACAACAAACACAAGCAATCAAAATGTGCACAATCTGAACAAAACAGAGGCAAGATCCTATTCTTGCATGGTGATATTGATAAACAAAAGTAGTACAATCACTAATGTCGCTACTAGAGGTAGATGACAGGCGTCAAACAAAAGGTGAAAAAATAAACAGGTCAATAATGCATATCTTAACAAGAACAAACAGTTGACAGTGGTGATACTGTGTATTGGTGAAAAATGCATCTACACCAGGTGTTTCAGCCCTAGAAAGAGGAAGAGGAGGATAGGGGTGCAGGCAAAGGGAGGAAGGTAGCTTAAGGCAGAAGGGTTTGGATTCTGTGTTAGGAAACGAGACCCTGTGAGCCCCATTGGCATCACAAGGGACAGGAGGCTGGGACGGGAGGGGAATGGTTTGGGGGAAGAAGGATACAGTCTATGAGAAGTTGGATTTCAGGGCTTTACGTGGATTAGAGTGGTCGGGATATGTGTTCAACCTCCTCAATGGCGCGCATTGATAATGGGGGTCGGGCCGATGAACTCAAAGTGGGGACCTTAAATGTCAAGGGCTTCAACTCACCCACTAAACGATAGCTACTTGGGAGGGAATTTGGCAACAGGGGTTTGGATATAATGGTTGTACAAAAGACGGGGCTAGTTAATGGGGAGGCCCATATTGGGCAGGTCTTCTGGCCTCGGGGCCCACCACAAAGGGCGGAGATTGTATCCTCCTTAATCGGAGAACCCGCATTGGTGACCCACTAGTCTGGAGGAGGGTGGATAGAAGGGCACTGGTGATCTCTGGGACCCTCGAAAGAATTCAGGTGACCCTTGCCACAGTATATTGTCCAAACACAGGACAGTTTCCGTTTTTACAGGAAGTCATGGGGAAGATACTCACTCATGCATTGGGTCTACTTTTGCTGGGGGCGGGGGCTTTAACATGTGGGCAGACCAATCCATGGATCACAGTGGTGGCCAGGATCCACTGGGAGGTGGGGTAACACAAACAGAAGGCGGGCTCATTGGCAACAGACTGATCAGGGTCTGATAGATGTGTGAAGGGAATGCCACCCTGCAAATAGGGGCTTTACCTTTTTCTCCCCAGTCCACAGGTCCAGAACAAGGATTGGTTTGTGCATCAGCAACACGTTCAAAGGGTTTCCACGAGTAACCTCATCCCTAATAGGTATTTGGACAACGATACGGTTGACATGAGCATAATATTGACGGGCCTTATAACCCGGGAATCACTATGGCTATGTAATGACATCCTGCTGAATGACGTTTTCTTTGCTAAAGAAATGAGGGAGGCGATAGACAACTACTTTCGTTTCAACGATACTGGGGAGGTTGAACCGGCAATAGTATGGGAGGTAGCCAAGGCGACTTGGAGAGGCCTCCTGATAAGAGAGGGCTCAGCCAAGAAAAGAGTCAGGACCCACCTAATAGAGAAGCTAAGGAGTGAGATCCAGCGTTTTCCAACACAACCGCGTGTGTTTCTGCCTGCTATGGCTATCACTTTGGGTCTCTGGTGCTCCCAGGGGAGCACCGGAGACCCAAAGTGAAAGCCACAGCAGGCAGAAACACACGCGGTTATGTTTACATGCCGCGTAGTGTTTCTACCTGCAGCTGATTTCCCATTTGGGGCTCTCGGGCTCCCCGTGGGGAGCCCGAGAGCCCCAAATGGGAAGTGCTAAATGCTGCGTTGTCTGCCTGAATCTGCTTTCCCATTTGGGGCTCTCGGGCTCCCCATGGGGAGCCCGAGAGCCCCAAATGGTAAAGCAGATTCAGGCAGACACAACGCGGTTGTTTTCCGCAATGCCGCGTTGTGTCTGCCTGAATCTGCTTTTCCATTTGGGGCTCTCGGGCTCCCCGTGGGGAGCCCGAGAGCCCCAAATGGTAAAGCAGATTCAGGCAGACACAACGCGGTTGTTTTCCGCAATGCCGCGTTGTGTCTGCCTGAATCTGCTTTTCCATTTGGGGCTCTCGGGCTCCCCGTGGGGAGCCCGAGAGCCCCAAATGGTAAAGCAGATTCAGGCAGACACAACGCGGTTGTGTTGGAAAACGCTGCGGTTTTAAAACCGCAGCGTTTTCCAACACAATAACGTTGTATTTATGTTTGCGGTCGCTTCAAAAGCGACCGCAAACATAAATACAACGTTTTTAAAGCTGCGGTTTTATTTCTAAGTTTTCCGGGCTCCTCCAGCCCGGAAAACTTAGAAAAAAAAACGCAGCTAGTGCTTATTTTTTTGTAAAAAAAATAAATAGCACTTACCGAGATTCAGCTGCAGCTTTCCTGCTCTGGTCTCCGGTCCGCCTCCTCCGAGTCCCGGCACTAATGAAGGGAAAGCCACCCAGCGGTAGACTTTGTTTACTACAGCTGGCTGGCTTTTCCTTCATTAGTGCCGCAAAAGCAAAAGCCAGCACAGGAGGGCCTCCATTTCACAAAATGTCTGCGCCCCTGTGCTTGCTTTTTCGAATTTTGAGCTTGAATAGCTCAAAATTTTACATAGGAAGTTTTAAAACGGAGGATGCTAGTATTTTTTTTTTATGTGGCCTATCTATTTTTGAAATAAAAATTTTTACTAGACCATCCGTTTAATAACTGTCAAACCCAAGGCAGGACGTGACCCCGCCCTATCTCCCTCTTACATGTCGACGGCAAAATCTTTACCAGGTTCCTGGCCAACAGAATGGAGGGGCTCATGCCAAAATTGGTCCACTCCGACCACGTAGGGTTTATTCAGGGCAGACAGGGCGCTGATACATTGCGGAAAATGCTGCACCTGATGGAGGCTGCAGCGAAGAAGGAGGGACACCCGGTATTGGTCACATTGGATGCTGGGAAAGCCTTTGATCGCGTGGACTGGGGTTTTCTCTATGGGGTGGTGCACAAATACAGGTTTGGGGATCGGATCCTTAAGGGAATACGTTAATTGTACGCATCCCCGGTGGCCCGGGTGACAGTTAATGGGATGCTGTCGGGGCTCTTTGACCGGACGAGGGACACAAGACAGGGCTGCTCCCTCTCACCACTCGTGTTTGCGCTCACGATGGAGGTGCTTGCGGAACGGCTCGGGAGCACCCCCAGATGGAGGGGATTAGAGTTGGTGGGTGAGAATTCAAAGTGGGGCTCTACGCAGACACCTAGTCAATCCAGTGAGTTCTAACCCAGCAGCCTTAGCAATAATTGAGGAGTATGGACTATTTTCGGGCTTTAGGGGGAATAAGGAAAAGTCAGTCATCTTTCCCTTCTAAGGAGATGGCTGAAGGGATATCGAGGAGCTCTGGCCCCTCGGGCTGGAAGTACAGCTGGAAAGCATTAGATACCTGGGAGTTACTATTGTTAGAACAGGGGAGGACCTGGGGCAAGCTAATTACCCCCTCTCTTCAACAAATTATTTAATGAGATGAAGACCTGGGGCAAGGGACAAATATCTTGGGTGGGGAGGCTCAACACCACAAAAATGAACCTTCTCCTGAGGGTGCTGGATGTCTTTCAAATTCTGCCAGTCAGGGCCCCGGGGACCCTGCTGCAGGTTTTATGGCAGAATCAGAAACTCAGGGTGGGAAACAACATGTTAATATTGCCGAAAGGCCGAGGGGGTATGGGGCTCCCAAACTTGATGTTATATTATACAGCTGCACAGCTCAGAGCAATGGTGCCACAGCTGCGGGAGAAGCCTGAGAGACAGTGGGTATATCTGGAAAACAAACACATGCTCACAGCAACGGTGGGGGAATGGCTCTGGGTCCCAAGGGGGTGGCTCCCGAGGCGAATACGCAAGCACCTGTTTCTGGGGGTCTATTGGGAGGTACTGAGCAAAGGAGCTAGGACAAGAGGAGTCACCACGTTGCCCCCCCTGTGTGTCAGGTTCAATGTTTGGGCCAGGAGGAGGCGTGTGGGGCTGAGAAAACGTTAGCGTTATATTGTTGGGTTGAGGAAACTACAATTCCCAGCAGCATTGGGAGGGAAGTGTAGTTTTCTAATGCATGCACTTCCCCAGCTGATTCTGATCACTGGGACTACTTTACTCGCCGGACGCCTGTGCCCAGGTGCGGATTATGAGGCATTCGGCACATGCGGTCACGACGGCATGGATGGAGTTTTCTGATGACTGTTAGGATGCCGGAGGACTGCTGGTTTGCACACCCCCCTCTCTGACACCCCCAGGCCCTGGTGGTGAATGTGAGGCCTGAGGTCTCCTGAATGCTGCACGGCTTATCACAGTGGCGAGCACAGCACAATTAAGGCAGCCCAGGTTGTGGCGGTGAGGAGACGCTGCGGGGCTATTCATGGCATCATCCCTTCAGGTCTGGGTGATCCCGCGGGGTCCCCGGACAGCCAGTTAAGTACCTGCATGCATTGTGAGGCTGTCATATGTATGTAGTTCTTCCATGGAAACCGTATGAGCGCACAGAGAGTTGACTGTTGCCCCACTCGCATATTGTTTAATGAGCGAAGCCCATTCTCCTGAATTCAATGGCAGTGGCAAGACGGAGGCACTAGGAATATGATTTTGAGCCTTACTGAGACCGCTCTTTAGTTGGCGGAGGCATGCCAAAAACCCATATCTATTCACTGTATTGATTTAGAGACTATCACAGAATTGGGTCCCTTTTTGTATGCTTTTACCCTATTTTCCCCATACCTGTCCAATTACGCTTACCCTTAACCTTTTTCCGGTTTTCCTTATCTCCCCCTTCCTATCCACAACCTCTTCCTAATCCCTCTTCCCCCCATGTTCGCTGCCACATAGTTTCCTGTTTATTCTGACATAAGGCGCCCGTACCAACCATTGTGGGAGGGTCAAATCTATTTGGCTTCTGTGGTTTCGGGGGAGAGTGTCGATACTCTTACCCTCTTGGAAACTTGACATAGTCGAGATATTATACCCGAACCAGAGAGATACCAGGAATGGTCTGAGGCAAGACTCGCCAGAGTGGATCAACTGTGGTAACGAGGGAGGTTCATAGGGATGCAGGAACTGGAGGCTAATCTAGGTATCAGTAAGCTATCTGTGCTCCTCTACCTTAGGTTAAAAGGGATTTTCACTGCAGAGAAATGGAGGGAACAGATTCAGACAGACCTTACCCCAGTTGAGAAGGTTCTCGGTGGACACACAGAGATGAAGGGCGGCTTCATCTCGCTACTGTTTAGGGCCTTGCTGGAGACAAGGAGGAGCGTGGTTGAGGGATTCCGCCAGAGTTGGGAAAGGGATCTGGGCCTGGACCTGAATTACCATCTTTGGCAACTCATGTGTAGGAAGAACTTTAAAAACATCAATATCCTGTCAGTATAAACTCCAGGGTTTGAAATGACTGCACCAGTGGCAATACGACCGGATGCGGCTATCTAAGAAGTTCCCCACAGTGAATCCCCAGTGTTGGCATGGTTGTGGGAACAGAGCCGAATATTGGCACATGTGGTGGGGGTGCCCGAAGGTCCAGGTGTTTTGGGATGAGGTCATGGCTTGGATCAAAGACGCGGGGGGGGGTGTGATTGACCCAGTGTTGGTACTTTTTGGCTTGGATAAGCAAGAGGAACAGCGGCACACCCTTCCCTCCATGGTTCACTTTCTGCTTATGGCAGCCAGAGCATGCCTCGCAAGACACTGGAAGATGAGGAGTCTCCCAATTTAAAGGAATGGTCTAACACAGCAAGGGACATATATCTGATGGAAAGGATCACTGCAGCGATCCATGGAGGAAGTTCAGAGATAGAGATGGAATGGCAGCAATTTAGTAACACCTTTCGGTAGAGACATTGGGTTACAGGGATACCCAGTTGTAACAGGCTCGGCCCGGGCAGAAGCAAGAGCAACCAAAGAATGTACTTTGAGTTCTAATTGAGTTTACTTGACCACTTTAGGTTTAAGTTGTTTGCTTAAAGTCAGAAACTCCTCGTATAAGGGGTGTTTGATGGAAGACTGGTGGGAGGGCAGGGGAGGAGGTGGGATAACAGGAAAGTTCCAGTCTTTGAATCACTTGCAGAGGGATTGCACTTTCCAGTTTGGTTGCACCTTTCTATGTCTTATTGAATTCAATCAAATCTAATTTACAATAAAAAGGATGCTGAACCCCAGAAAATTCATTGGACTCAAAGGTTGATATATGTTACAACAAGCTAAAACAAACCATGTGCCAGAACACGATCCTAAAGGTAGTAGATTTCTCAAAGGAATTTGTATTACAAACAGACGCCTCCCTTACAGGGCTAGAAGCAGTCTTGTCACAGATTTGTGACGGACTGGAACATCCCATCTTATTTACGAGCTGCACACTTTTCCCATGTGAAACAAATGACTCTGTACTGGAATTAGAGGCCCTTGCCATCAAGTGGGCCATTATCCACATTATACTACCTTCTAGGAAGAAAGTTCACACTCGTCACAGACCATTCTCCACTAGTTTGGATTAGCCAGCGAAAAGATTCCAACCATTGAGTCAAGCAATGGTTCTTAGACCTGCAACCCTACTGTCTCACTGTGGAGCACCCAAAAGACAAAGAACAAGGAAACGTGGATTTCCTTTCTTGGTTCCCCTGTGAAACAGATGCGGCTACATCACATAGGGGAGGGGTATGTGAGAAACCTGAAGGTGTCCCCCCCCCTAGTCTCCAGGGATCTGTCATCCAGGTGGCCAGGATACGCCCATTGCTTTTGGATCCAGTTCTTGGGGGTGGACTAGTGCAGGAGGATCACCTGGACGGGAAGTATGAGTGGGAGACAGGATGGTGAGATGCGGTATCCCCTTCCCTATAATACCTTTTCCCATCCTACCAGGTAGGATACTTAGGAACTCAACCCCCCACCCCCTTTCCTGACACAAACACTTTCTCACGGACAGCTCACTGTGAGCAAAAACTGACTAACACCAGAGCCGTATACCTCACATGTCCCAATAAAATGGTCAGGAAAGGTCAGGCAATTACTGATCATTATGCACATCTGACTTCCATCACACTTCCTCACATGGATAAAAGGCAGAGTAGGAAAACATACTCTGAACAAGGCAAAGCACACAAGGAAGCAGCAGTTCCAAGGTGGCAGTTTAATACAAGGAGAAAGACGGAGAGACCAGAGAGTGTTGCAAGGGGGGAAGTCCCTGTGACACTGTCAGACTGTTACTTTCGTGAACCTTGGAAAATAAGAAACCTAACAGCGGGGACTAAACCTGAAGCAACCTGCATTGTGTGTCAGAGATACCCAGGGCTCTCCCGCGTCGATAACCAAGGTGGAGAGGAACGGTTGCTGCTGTGGTACTGTCCTTGGCTCCTACAACAAAGCAGCGCCAGTAAAGACAGCACAGCCAGTGAGTCTGAGACTGATACCAGACCAGCCTGTGTTAGAACCAAGGTTGCAAGCAGCAGTGTTGTATGCAAGAATCTAAAGAGAACTGTGTGTGAAAAATATGTAACGAGCGACACAAATATAATCTCTAAACCCAGAGGAGTGACTGAACTTTTGGAAGTCAAGAAATATACTGTAGACAGAGTGGTCCAGCGCCAGGTGGGTGCTCATTTGAAGGTCTCTGTTAGGTATCCAACGGGTTGGCAACTGTGAAAAGGGAAATTGGAGATGGAAATGGTCCTGCAATGGGTCAAGCTAAACCCTGTGCTCATTCGAAAGTCTTCGATCTTTTAATACAAACTGAAATTGGTCTGAGCGTGGCTGAGGGAGACTACTTGTGTAAGAAGAAGAAAGATCAGAGCCCGGCTGAGCGGGATCCGGGGTGAACAGTGAACAGTGAGTCACTCGAGAAAGAATATTCTCTAAGCATTTTGAAAAGGGGGATCCGAGCCCAGAAGAGGGGGATCCAGAGTAACAATTGTGATATAAAAGGGATCTGAGCACGGTTGAGGGGGATCCAGGATGAATCACAAGAATTGAGTATGTATAAGAGGAAATTAACTTTGTGTTTTGTTTTGGTACATCAGCCCCTCTGAATCAAGAGACTTTGAAGTAAAGAGACTTGGGTACAGAAGGCCCTGGTGCTGGTAACGAAACTGTATCCTTGTGCCAAAGAAGCCAGAATGTGTGCTTTGCTCGAGTGAACTGCCTTGTTCTGTGCTAAAAATATGGGGAGGGGAGGCCAACAGCCTGAATATCCTGACATATCATTTTGTGAACACTTCTTTCTTTTTCATGAACACTACCAGACACTATTTGTATTTACTGGTAAGGATTGGCAATAGTTTTTTTTTAGTATAGGCCATTTTACTTTGACAAGACTTTACTAGGACTGCATTATTATTGTTTGATGATTGTAGCTTACTCCCATCTGTAGATTTATGGTTAGATAGGCGTTGATCACACCATTGTTGAAGTGTAATAAACACTCTTGAACTGTGGTCACTTGTGTCTGTCTTACTGTTGATACCATTCCTTCCTTACAGGCCGGAAGAGAGAATAGTGAGGTAGAAGGAGGTACAGAGATCACGGAAGAGTGTGGAATGAGGGACTGTGGTAAGGATTGGCAATATTTCTTTTTTAGTATAGGCCATTTTACTTTGACAAGACTTTACTAGGACTGCATTATTATTGTTTGATGATTGTAGCTTATTCCCGTCTGTAGATTTATGGTTAGATAGGCGTTGATCACACCATTGTTGAAGTGTAATAAACACTCTTGAACTGTGGTCACTTGTGTCTGTCTTACTGTTGATACCATTCCTTCCTTACAGGCCGGAAGAGAGAATAGTGAGGTAGAGGGAGGTACAGAGATCACAGAAGAGTGTGGAAGCAGGGACTGTGGAGTCCAGGTGGATGTTGAAGTCACCAAGGAGGAGGAGTTTAGAGGAAGAAGTCAGACGAGAAGAGGTCAAGTTAGCCTATTCCGAGAGGAAGAGAGGGACAGGGCCAGGAGGCCTGTAGATAGTGGCACGGGTGAGAGAGAGAGTAGGAGAGACCCCAAACTTGCAGACAAGCCTTTCAAAGGAGGAATAGGGCTTAGTGGGTATGATGTAGGCAGGGACCCACTCGGGGAAGAGCAGGGCACTTCCACCACCAGGTCGGTTGGGCCGGATTCATGTAATGCACCCTGGGCACCCTATGAGAAACTTGATAGCCTAAGGGCACACCTAACCTTCAAACTTGTGGTTAATGCTACCTGAATGGATAATGAACTAAGAAAGCTCTGTCCTACAGCTAGAGATTTTCTACACTAACTGGAATTGTATACCTATAATCTGTGTGAACACCTACTTATCTTTAACAAGATATAAAGTATATTTCTAACTACCTCTATCTGGATATTACTTTTTGCAAATGTATACTGTGTTAGCCTGCATTTTAGTTTACTCTGCCCCTTCCTAGATTTGCCTATGATCATTGGCTCCCAGCTACTGCAAGTTGAGCCATGGAAAGCTTAAGAATTGGCTATTTGCCAAAGTTTGGGAAGTTTCACAGACACAAGACAAGACAAGTAAAAGTGTTTAATGTAAGAAATGTATAATATTTAGAAGGAATTATGTGGTTCAAGTAGGACGTGTGTAGGGGATAACTCAAAATGCATGATGGAGCAATAAGGAAACTAATAGTCAGATTGTGTTCAGCTGGATTTCTTTCCGAAGTCCTCTCGGGTGTTCAGGGCTCCGCACCCTAGACTGGGGTGACTACTGGGAAAAGAACAATGGGATATAGAAAAACAACTTTAACCAGTCTCTTAAGAAGTCCCAGTGGTGGACTCCACCTGGTCCCACTTGTTTTTCCACTTGTTGACCCTTATTTTATTCTCCTGGTTGGAGGTTTGCATAGTTCCCAAACCCTTGTGGTTAAGTACAATGTTTAGGCCCTACATGGCAGATATGTTACGGGCTTGAAAATGCCTGAAGGTGTTCCCCAGGAGGTTGAGGGAATGGTTGAACCACTTCTGTATTGGTGGGTTCCTCTCCCACACACTCAGTTTTGGGCTCACTGTGCTCTCTGTCTGCTGACCACCTCACTGCACTTGGATCTTGGACCCCGAGACACCCCTTCTTTGATCACTCTTTTCATAAGATTCCCGGCCCAAGTGAAATGGCACCACCTTGTAATTCTACCCCCAGTCTCTAGATTTTTCCCTGGACCGACCTGGTCTGTGGGAACCTCCCTGATCTCTCTCACTATCTCTCTAGTATGGATATCTTTTCACCTCCTATGTCCTCAGGTATAGCCACTGTACGCCCCCACTCATGCTTTTTCAACTTCTTTGTTAAAGATGGTCACAGCTTTATTCACATTCCCGTCCTTGCTTTCTTCACACCCTGTTGGTTCCTTTCCTCCAATCTCTCCACCCTCTTTCCAGATGGCATAAAAGATGTCTCACACCTCACGAATCGCCTTCCAGTTTCCAGGTGATACTCAATATTCCTTCAACCTTGCTATCAACTCTTGCTCGTTCTCTGATGCTAAACCTTCTCTTCCCAACATCTCTTCCTTGCCAAGTGACAACCTCACTCTGCTTTTAAACCATTGTCTTTTTCCAATCCCCTTGATCCACTTTCTCCAGCCTCCAAATCTCTTTCCAAAAACTTCTTAAAACTCTCCTTCCAAACTCCAACTTTCTCCTCCTGGTCTCCTCTCAGTGCCACTCTCTGCCAAACTCCTTATCTCAACTCTTTATTAAACTACCAACCCCACCAGACTGAACTTGCTGCTTTTTATATATAGTAGGATCTCCCCTACACTTGGGTGGTGATTAAGGATATGGAGGACTTCTGGAAACCAAGAGTTATGCTGTTCTGTGATTGAGGCCCGGGTTGGTGGTCATGTGGCTGGGAAGGGGGTTGGCCTGAGGTTACATGAAGGCCTGCCTTCATCTCATAAAGGCCATAGACAGGTGCAGGGCCTCCTTGCCTCCCCCTTGAATGAGTGCTGCCATTGCATGCTTTAATCGAGGTTGTTCTATTCTCTCATCATATGAATATGGAGTCCAAATACCTTCTGGTAAGTATGAGAGGTGATTTATTACATTAACAATTCTTTTGTCATGCTCACAATATAAGCAAGACTGGGGGAATTGGGTTTGTTTACTTTCTCTTTTGTACAATCTGCACCAATCAATTTCTTATTATCCAAGTATATCTTTGTTTCCTCTGGACTTCACGGGCTGCTTGTGGACGAGTCACAATGATGATTGCTTCCTTTGGCATTGGCGCTGAAGGAGAACATGTATCTCTTCACTCATCTGTAACTTTGAAATGTTGCTCTGCTATTCCCTTAAAGGGATATGATATGATAGTTTATTTATATAGCGCCTTTACATAATGTGTCTCAAAGCGCTTCAAGGCAAGGGAGGGAACAAGGGAACGTACAGTTAAATTTTTATGGATCTGCGTGATTTTTCCATCACGTTCACATGGGAAAATGTACGTACCACCAAAGGTTCCTACATTTCCCATGCGAACAAACACTGCAAATCACAAACACCCACACCTTCACCCACAACACACACTCCACCCACACCCCAACACACCCCTGCCACACCCCCAACACACCCCCACTCCCTTACTTACCTTCCATTTTGCCGTGTCCCTGCAACACCAGTTCCCTTTCAATTCCATGATCAGGAACTGGCGCCGCAGGGTCTTTTCTTTTTTTTTAAAATGTTTTAATATTTTACAGGCAGCGTGTAAAGTATAGTGAGTGGGGTGTTGCGGGGGGACACCCCCGCAGTCCCCATTTTTATTCGATGTCGGGTGTGCAGCAGGGGTGTCCCCTCCAACCCCCGCTCATTGTACTGTATAGTATGGTGAGCGGGGTGTTGCGGGGGACACCCTCACAGCCCCTGCAGTCTTATTTTTTTTTACTTACCTACAATGCATGCCACCAAAGGTTCGAACCTTTGGTGGTATGCATTTATCAGACTTTTTGTGCTGTCTGACCTTTTTCTTCGGTCCGTTCGTACAATTCCCATTTTTACAGGCCATGAACAGTAAGGATGTGAAATTAACTATCGTACTCGGCCTGACGACATTTCAGATAGTGCAAGAGCTAAGACATAGATAAGGAAGGGAGGGGGAGAGTGGGAAGGAAATGGAAACAGACAGGCGACTACAGTACTAGGCCTGACGCATTTCTGGTAGGGCTGGAGAAACACAAAAAGGTGAGGGAGAGGGGTGCAGAAAGGGAGGGCAGGAACAAAACAAGTGACTATCGTACTAGGCCTGACGACATTTCAGATAGTTCTGGAGGGGGAGGGGAAAGGAGACAGACGTGGTTGCTATCATACTAGGTCCAGGGACAATTCTGATAGAGTAAGTGCATAGAAGACAGTAAGCAGAGGAGGGGAGGAGATAGGAAAAGGGAGAAAGGGTGAGGATGAGTGAACAGAGAATAAGCAGTCAAAAAGAATGGAGAAGCAAGAGGGGAGAGCGAACACAATTGCAGAAGTCAGTAGTAACACATAATGTTGCAAGCCAGGATACAAGATGAAGATGGGAACAGCATGATTCAGGGCCACCATGAGTACAAGATGCAAAGAAAGTCCAGCATGAGAGTTGAGAAAGGGTGACGCACCGTGAATCAATGAAGTCCATAAAAGTCAAATCCAGCATTGGCAAGACAGTGATGGTGAAACCAGAATGTATCAGGACAGATTCCTGCAGAAGTAGGCTGGAGGGGGTGAGGGGGAGCAGGGTAGAAGAATCAAGCAAAACAGGCAACACCTGAATGCGAGAAGGGAGGGGGACACAAGGGAACATCACAGGGGGACCAGAGGGGGTGGGGATGGCCTGTGGGGACAGAGGGAGTAAACACATGCTTGGTGCATGCTTACCTGCTGTCTGAGCAGGGGGGTCGGGCCCTCGATCCTCCTGGCCCTGAACAGGTCCAAACAGGAATTGCCCTTTTCTTTGTCAGCCCTTCACTTCAGACGCCCGGGCGAGAGACACCCTTGATCTAAGAGTTAAGAGCAGAAAGGAAGAAGCAGGGCTAAGAAGGTGGGTGGTGCTTAGGCCAGGCGACCTAGATCCACTTGCACCTGCTCCCCATCTGCAAAGGAAAAGAGGCTAGAGGGCTCCTTAAGTAGGGAAAAGAGCGGCAATCAGGAAGGCACCAGCTGGGCTTGGCTTGCTAAGTGGGGAAAAAGAGCAGCAACCTGGAAGGCGCCTTGTGGGTGGGGCTTAGGCCAGGTGACCTAAATCCACTTGCACCTGCTCCCCATTTGGAAAGGAAAAGAGGCTGGTGGGCTTGTTAAGTAGTGAAAAAGATTAGCAACCAGGAAGGCACCAGGTCGGCGGGGCTTGCTAAGTGGGGAGAAAGAGCAGCAACCTGGAAGGTGCCAGGTGGGCGGGGCTTAGGCCAGGTGACCTAGATCCACTTGCACCTGCTCCCCATCTGCAAAGGAAAAATGGCTGGAGGGCCCCTTAAGTAGGGAAAAAGAGCGGCAACTAGGAAGGCACCAGGTGGGCGGGGTTTGCTAAGTGGGGAAAAAGAGCAACAACCTGGAAGACGCCAGGTGGGCGGGGCTTAGGACAGGTGACCTAGATCCTCTTGCACCTGCTCCCCATTTGGGAGCAGGTGCAGGAGGGAGAGGCTTTATGTCCTACACAAGATGTTTGGGGCTTGTTAGAAGCTGGAATGGCTCTGAAGGGGATCAATCTTTTGTGAAGGAGCCTCTTTGAGGGGTTTGAACATCCCCCCTCTCCTTGTGGTCGTCCCAGTGGTGAAGGGGATGGTGGAGGTGGGAGTACTCATATGACTACCCCTTTGGCCATCCTGAGTGTTGGTACAGTCGGTGGGGTTGTGAATGTTCCTGTCACTGCTTCCTACATGGTAATAGGGGGCTGTAGTAGTGGTAATGGCGCAAGTGCTCCTGTGACTACCCCCTGGGCTTTCACAGGTGGTTGTGTGGGTGGTAGGTGTGTGATTGCTCCTGTTGTCTACCCATGCCTTCATGTGGGGGCCTAGTTGGGGTGGTCTTGGATTAACCTGTATACCGCCTCCAGGTCCTGCATCCACTAGCTTGGGGTGGCACCAACCCCATTGAACACCCCACTGTTGGCCTCCAGGTTTATGCAGAGTACTTTGTCACAGGAGCCAGATAAACACATGCACCCTAAACACAGGGTTTGGAGATTCCACCTAACACCATCCAGTCTCACAAACCATTGACAATGATGTGAATGATGGCAATAGCTGACCAATGGTGAGCGCCCTGTAAATGCCTATACAAAAGCCACAACTATTGATTTTGTCAATGCTTCTCTTACTTTTGAAAGCTACGATAATCCTCACCAAATTGACCAAATTGATAAATGTTTTGCTAACTGTTAACTTTTGGAAGTTTTGAGAGGATCAGCACATTTTTAGAGAAAGTTTTGTTCCTATACATCGTTAACTATTTAGCTGCAATTACGATTAGATTGAAGTGAAAGTTTTAGGGTGTTCCTGATTCACGTATTTACGTAACACAGAAGAGTGATGACTTGAGGCCTCTGAATGAATGAAAACATATTGGCAGAGTTATGGACATTATAGAGAACATTGTTTTGGGGGTTTAACGTTCTATTGCAGAAGGGGAAAGTCCAGATGCAAATCAGGCGTGTTCCCAGCCCAAACAGCTAGGCCACATCCCTCCTGCACGAGCCCACAAGCAACCACAGACCTGTTTCATCCTCGTTTGGCCTTGTCAGTGAGGTGATGCTTTGGTCGCTCGGAATGGCTAGCTAGGGACTCACGTTTGGGGTAACCTGTTCCACTTGGGGCGGCAAATTCAACACAGAAGAGTGATGGCTGGAGGGCTCAGCTTTGCATTCATGTAGGCAGTTATGGGTTCGTCCAAAATGGGCCCTTTCCAAAAATGTGTGCAGAATGACGCCACACATGCATCTGTTGGGGACTATTAACATACAATATGCAATGTTAACTATGAGCCTTGTTGTATGTTGGTGGGGGAATCCCTGGCCCCCACCGTAGCGCTGCGTGAGCCCCGGGCCTCCCTCCACTCCAGGAACTCACACGGAGGCGCAGTAGCAGGCTCGGGCTCCCCGGTCACGAATGTCGTGGCCGGGAACGCCCCCTTTATCAATAGGGCACGTGGCAGCGTGCAACATCACGCCACCGCGTGCATTCCCTTAAAGGGACAGCACCACACTCCTTTTTCATGAGGACAATAAACAATAACATAACACACTACATAACTCCAATAACATCTATAACACATTAACACCCTTAACCCAAATACCTAACACCCCAATGAACCCCTTTATTCACAGCCGCCCCCCTTCCCCACTCAGCAAGTACCTCCATGTTAGGCTCCTTCGTGAGTCCAATATAAAGTCACTGAAACAAGCAGGTTTCCCTCGCCCTGTCCTCAATGGGTACCTCCTGCTCGCCTCGGGAGTCACGCTTTCAGCTGGCATCCTCACAGGGGACCGAGGGAGGGGCTCCGCACCCCCGCCCTCATCGGGTATGTCCACATAGTCCTGGTCCACCAGCGCCTCAGCCCTGGGCTCCCCCAGCTTCTTGAAGAAACTCACGTTCCGGGTGACCGAGGCTCGGCCTTCTGACGCAGTCAATATGGACCCCTTGACTGCTATCAAGTCCAGTGGCTCAGGCTCATAAGTCTGTGACAGTTTCCCGTGGGGATGCTGGTTCCTTATCAGCACCTCGTCCCCGGGCACAAGTTGTTGTTGGCGGAGACCTCTCCTGTCGTTCTCTTGCTCAGTTCGTAGTTGCCGCTCCAGTTCCACTTGTTGAGTGTCAATGATGCTGGCTCTTTCTCTCCCACTTCCGGCAGCAGCCCTCTCGGGCACCGCTTGAAGAGAGCTTCAGCCGGGGCCACTCCCATCAAGGTGTGTGGTGTTGTTCGATACACCTGCAGGAACTGGTAGAGGGCCCTCTCCAAACCCTGTCCTTGACCTTGCGCAATCCGAAAGACCTTATTTAACGTGCGCATCATCCTTTCAGCCTCTCCATTGGCCCTCGGCCACAGGGGTGTGACCTTCCTATGGTGTACGCCATAGCCTTCCATCAGGGCAGCAAACCGTTCACCTTGAAATGGAGCCCCATTGTCCGAACAGAGTACTGCAGGGAGACCATGGCCCGCAAATACCTTTTCCACCGCCACCACCATGTGCTAGAAGGCGAACGACTGGATGAACTCCACCTCCGGGTATCTGGAGTACTCGTCCACCACCACCAGGAAGTGTGTCCCCTGTGACGTGGCCCCAAATTCCACATGGACCACCTCCCAGGGTCACGTGCTGCATGGCATGGCTCCGATGGCCGGCTCCCTCTGGGCAGGCGACGCTGCCTGACATCACACACACGATGCGACATAGTCATCCACCCGTTTGTCTAGATTGGGGAACCAGACCTTGAGGCATAGTCGGGCTTTGGTCTTTGTGGCCCCTTGATGGCCTTGGTGTGCCAGGCCTATCACCTCCTGCACCTTTGTCTGCGGGACCACTATTCGATCACCTCTCAGCAGCAGGCCCTTCTCTGAGAAAGACAGCTCCTCCCGCACTCTCCACAGCTGCTCGAGCACCATCTTTGCTTCCTGGGTGTGCCCAGCCAGCGACTCCTGGACACTCTTCCATGACCCTTGCTGCAGGGCCGCTGTGAGTATGCAGAAGCACTCGTCGTTGGCAGCCGCGACTTCCAGTTCTTCCAGCGGTAGGGCATTCGGGGTGGCCGCTTCGACCACCAGTTGTATATGGTCACGGGCCTCTTCTTCGCAGCCATCCGCTTCTCTGTCCTGGTGACTCCCCGGATGGCGAGATAGATAATCGGCTGCATTGTTGGCACCTGCCGATATACCAACAAGACCCCGTATTCCAACAGGGCCAGCATCCATCTCTCGATCCTCGCTGGTGGTTTTGAGGATGGGCCCGCCAGGATCGGCAGCAGGGGCTTGTGGTCTGTCACCACGGTCACCGACCTTCCCAGGATGTATAGCCGGAAGTGCCTGCACCCCCAGAGGACCACCAGCGCCTCCCGCTCTATTTGGGAGTATCGCTGCTCTGTGTCGGACAGGGCCTTGCTGGCATAGGCCACGGGATGGACACAGGAGTGTGGCCCCA
This sequence comes from Ambystoma mexicanum, assembly GCF_040938575.1. Classification (NCBI taxonomy): domain Eukaryota; kingdom Metazoa; phylum Chordata; class Amphibia; order Caudata; family Ambystomatidae; genus Ambystoma; species Ambystoma mexicanum. The sequence continues at coordinate 1,117,594,778 of NC_090923.1, read as the reverse complement.
CCTGCGTTAGAACTGCTCCGAGGCCAAGTGTGCTGGCGTGAGTGCCCCTAGCGGCTCCGACCTGGATGCAAGATTTTTGATAAACCGGCCACAGTAGGTGACCATCCCCAGGAAGCTTCTCACTTCGGACACATTTTCAGGTGGTTTCGCATCCTTGATATCTTTTACCTTCTTGGGGTCTGGAGACACTCCTCCCTCTTTGAACATGAATCCAAAGAACTCTATGCTCGTCCTCAGGAACTCACATTTTTCCCGGTGGAGTGTTGGGCCCAGTGACTGAAGTCTCTCCAAAGTCTTCACCAGTCTCTGTAGATGGTCCACTTCTGACTTGCCGAACACCAGGATGTCATCACTGATGTTGAGAACACCCTCTAGGTCTGCCAGCGCCCCCCTGATATTGTTTTGAAATACCTCAGCCGCGGAGGAGACCCCAAAGCTGAGTCGCTTGTACCGGTATAGGCCCCGGTGGGTCGTGAAAGTCGTGATGTATCTCGACTATGGATGCAGGAGGACTTGGTGGTATCCCGCCCTCTGATCGAGCTTTGAAAAGAAACAAGCTCCCTGCAGCTCTGCGATAATGTCATCAATCGTGGGTGCGAGATGGCGTTCCCTCCTGATGGCTTTATTGGGAAGCCTCATGTCCACACAGATTCTTACCGAATCAGGTTGCTTAGGTTTCCTGGCAACTACAATTGGGGACACCCAGGGCGTCTGACCTTCCACCTCCTCTATGATGTCAAGGTTCACCAGATCGTCTAGTTCTTTGTCCACCAATTCCCTCAGATGGAATGGCACCTTGCAGTGTTTGAGGGCAATCGGTTGCACCGAGTCATCGATGCAAAGTCGCACTGGATCCCCAACCATGCGGCCAATCCCTTGGAAGAGGCCTGTGTACTTTTCCAGGAGCGTTTGTATATCCTCCACATACACAGAGTATGCAAAGCTCACCAGTCCGAAGGCTTCAGCCGCTGCACAGCTCAGTAGGGTGTTGGTACTGACTGGGGTGACGTAAAACCGTGCTTTAATCTTGGAACATCCATGCCCTACCCGAGCCACAAATGCACCATCCAGGGGAATAGGATGTGATCCCCCAAATGTGAAAATGTGAGCCTTCAGGGTTGACAGTCTGGGGGGGCAGGGCATGGCATTATAATGCTGACGGGCCATAACATTGACTGAGGCCCGCGTGTCCACCAGTACCAACACTGGAGAATCATTGACTGTCACGATGCATCTTGGCTGTCTTCGGCCCTTGGACTGGAGGGCATCAATGCTTGATACAAAGAAGATATTCTCCTCTTCCTCCTCCTCTTCATCGGGTTGGGCACTGTCCTCCACCTCATCTACTTGGCCAACGTTTGGAGGGCGAGATTGTCTGAAGGACCCAGATCGGACTGGCCTCTCAGCACCATCACCGGCAAGGACGCTCTGCACCCCCTTGCGAAATGGTCCATCACGCCACACCGTCCACATGGTCTCCCTGCAGCTGGGCATTCACCGGGGTGGGGCAGGTCATACCCGCACTTCTGACATGCTTTGCCTGGCTTCCCGCCCCTCTCATGGAAAGTACCAGGCGGCCTCTGGGCACCCCTGCCACCACGACCCACAGCACACACCTCTTCCGACTTGGCTGCGCGGGACCCCGCCTCCATCCTAGAAGCATGTACCTCAGAAATCTCCCGGCAGCGGCCCAGCTCCAGGATGTGAAGAAGGGTGATTCCTGGTTCCCTCAGTACTTGTCTCCTCAACTTGCCCGAGGAGCACCCTTGGATGAGCTGATTTCTGATCATGTCATCAGCGTTGTCCCATGTGCAGGCCACAGAGAGTCTCCTGAGATGACCATGGAAGGTGTTGAGGGTCTCATCCTCTTTCTGTTTGGTGGAGAGCATCACAAACCTCTCGTAGTCGGTATCAGGTAATATTATCCCCACCAAAAATATTGCCGTACATATGGTCGTCGGGAACGGCCATAGGCGATATTTTTGGTGGGGCTAATTTATGGGGTAAATGGGTGGGGGGGTTGCGGGGGTGTCCCCCGCTCCCTTTAAAAATATATGGGGGTTGCGGGGGTGGCCCCCGCAGGTTCCATGGGGTAATATTGCCACAAAAATATGGCGAAATTTTTGTATGGCGATATTTTTGCAGGGATATTATCACATTGAACCTCGTAGTCCGCATTAGCCAATGGAAGGAAGTAGTTGTGCAGGGATGTCTTCGCTGCTGCATACATGTTGTCTGTGGTCGTGAGAGAGTCAAAGATCTCGGGAACAGCTGGGCCGGCGACATACAGTAACGTGGCCAGCTTGCTGTCGTCGCTGGTTTCCATCGTTGCCCGAAAATACATGTCCAGGCGATCAACCCATCGCCTCCACCGAGGCCCCAGACTCGATGAGGGGGCCAGACACGTCAAACTCGCGTATGGGTGGTAGCGCCGTCGGAGCCATCTGGGCCATTGCTGGAGGTTGGGGTGGTGGTGGTGCTTGTCCATGTGGGGCAGCCTGTGCCCTGTCCTGATTCGCTGGGTTACTCATGGGTCAGAGCGCACAGGCACCCCTTCGCCTTGTACAGGGGCCGCAACTCACCCAGTGCATTTGTCCTTCACCCAGCCAGCTTGGTCTTCCACCTTCCACACCAGGATCTCAGGCCTCAAGGCCACCTTCATCTTCAAAACCCCCCACCAATCTTCCACCAGTGCACACAGGCACTTACCAGCTTCCAGCCATAGTACTCATCCAGTGGCTAGTTGTTAGAATGTCCAGCAAATGTGGGGTGTCCTACAATTGAGCCAGTGAGGCCTAGAGTAGGAGTTTCAGAGTAGCAGGCCTCCCACCCCCCAGGGCTTCCACTTCACTCGGTAAAATACACCCAAAAGTTACAAAATAATGCAAAATGCAGGCATGTCCATGTGGGGATAGCAGTCCGCTATCCATTGTTCCAAAAATTGTGCCTGGATGGCACTCACAGTCCCCACCGTAGCTCTGTGAAGTTTTCCATTGAGGGGACAAAATGGCCAGCGCCGCGTGGGCTGCCCCTCCCCCACACTTAGTACGAGGGATCCGTCCCTAGTTCGGTGAAAAAATTAAATTCAATCATCACCGCCAGGTCCGGGCATAATACTGGCCTGGTCGCCACTGTTTTATGTTGGTGGGGGAATCCCTGGCCGCCACCGTAGCACTGCGTGAGCCCCGGGCCTCCCTCCACTCCAGGAACTCACACAGGGACGTCATTTCACCAAAATGCCAGGGGTAGCGGAAGTGACATCACATGACCCTTGACCCCTGATGACATCATAGGAAGTGATATCATTTGACCCGACCCTGAAGTGATATCGCGGGAAGCGATGGAACACGACCTTTCACCCGTTGACAAAACAGGAAGTGGCATCACATAGCCTCACATACAAAAAATATGGGCACGATATCACTGTGATGTACATTTCATACAAGAATGGATTGCCATATGTATCGTTAAGATCAGTGTGTATAGGCCCATAATAGCAAATTACTGTGAATGCAAGCAGACGTCCATGACCAAATGATAATGATGTGTGTTATTATACAGCCCTTACGCTTAAGCGCTTTATATTAAAAAATATACACCCAATATCACCCAACCTGTGTTGGTACTCATTTATCGACCTCAGAAGGATGAAAGGCTGAGTTGAGGCGTTTAAGAACAGACTACATCAGTGACTCACCCCCTGAAGTGTGCCTGCAATAAATCTTTAATGAATCTAGCAATTATTGTATAGAATTCCAGAAAGAAACATTATTTGGTATTTCTATTCTTTCTTATTTACGGTCAGTGCATAAAGTTTTTAGACTTGTGGCACTCCTGTTCTTATTTTTCTTTTTTTTAAGGGGCCTGAACAAGAGATCCAGCAACTCCAGAAGTAAAGAGCCACATGGTGCTGGCCACAGCCCAGGAGTTTGCATTACAAAAACCCCAGAGGTCTCAGTTGCGACCTCTGGTGACCCCTAAATGACGTCCCTGAACTCACACGGAGGCGAAGTAGCAGGCTCGGGCTCCCTGGTCACGTGCAACATCACGCCGCCGCGTGCATTCCCTTAAAGGGACAGCACCATAAGTCTCATTACAAGTATGGTGGTATTTCTTTCAGCAATACTGCCAGACTCATTTAACGTTACCGCATGTGGTAAGCGGAAGAGTCTGCCTGATCCAGAGTTATGCAGGCCCTTTAGTTATTCCCCTATTTGGCTGCACCATAGGACTCTTTTGGGGACATGTGGTATTACGGTAGTCGCCAATTTGACCGAATTGTTTTTGTTTGACCGTACGCCCCATTTGACCAAAATTTAGGCTGTACGAAATGATCGTACAACCAAATATTTGGTCAAACGGGCCACACGGTTCCATTATAGCGAACAAGGGGAACAGGGTTGTGGGGGTGTCCCCCGCTCCCCTTGCTTGCTATAACAGGAACGGGGGTTGCAGGGGTGTCCGTGTCCTCCATTGGAAGTGGGGGATTTAAAAATTGAACAATCAAAAACCAAAAAAGAGTAAGGGAACCTGCGACGTCAGTTCTGACCCGCGTTTCAGGGACGGAACTGACGCTGTAGGATCAGATGTAAAGCAGAAGGTGAAAGGGAAGTGGGGGGAGGGAGTTGGGGAGGGATTGGTATGAATTTGCCTGCAGCAAAATTGGGTTTGCGGCGAAACTGACTACGGTCAAATTCGCCCCAAACAATTATGCCACGGCCAAATCATACCAATCCGGAATTACCACAGGTGGTTATACCGCTTGCGCTACAGTTTTTGTGTGGAGGCAATTGCCTTCACACAACGGGAGGTGGGATTGAAGAGTTTAGCAGATGAAACTCAGTTTGGCGAAGCAGTAAAGCAAGCATTATTCTAGTACAAGTAATGCGGCCCGCAGTCTTTCATCCTCATGTCCAGTAGCTCCGAAACAGCAGATGTGCTTCCGTCCATGGAGGACCAATGCTGCTAAGGCATTGCATTGCACAGGCTGTGAGTGTGGGCGTCTCCAGAGTCTGCCCATTGGCCTGGTTATTTACCGTCACATATGTTGGCTGAGGGCATACTGTGGTGTTGAAAATGGAAGGGACTTCGCAGTCAGTAAGTTGTCCCTTGGCTATGAGGCATCGTGGCGCAACACTGCTCTGTGTGGGCCTATGCGTCAACACTTGCATGCAACAAACCTTGCATAACATGGTGCTCAACGGCCAGTGGAGAGAGTGGCACAGGAAAACCACAGGAAACAACCGCTTCTCCTTGAAGAGCTTGGAACAGACGTTGCCGTTGGTCCAAAGAGGCGGCCGGTGGGGATCTGTGCACCACTTTTCAAAAGAAAGTAAATTAAGAACCCCCGTTTGATGGGGTGCAGTGTTCACGAGGTGCACATCAGGCACACCATCTCAGGAATAGAGGGAAGATTTGTGGGGAGAGGCACTCTCTCTGACTGGAAATCGCAGGGGTGGGCTGCGAACTAAAAGTGGCCTGGAAACATTTTTTTTCGAAGGACTCTTCGGAGTCCAACCCATCTACCGGCGTTTTTAGAGTGTTCTCCCCAAGAAAAGTTTGAGTTCAAATACTGAACTGCAAAGCGCTTTTGTCCATATATAGGGATTACAAACTAGTATAACATAACACTCATCTAACATATAACCTCTATTTGTTAAAATAAAAATAAGGAATACAAAACCGGAAGCTTCATAGCAAGTTATTTACAGAGAACGAGGATGAGGGGTCTGAGTAACCAGAGCATCACTGGGGCATAGCTCATACCTGACTGCTCTGTGCGGGGCTGTCTCACCTGCAGACCCCTGGATGGGAAGCAGCAGCGTTCCCGCAGAGGCACCCTTTTGGAGTGGGAAGGTGGGGAGAGGGGAGTCAGAAGTCTCGTTGATGCCAGTTCCAGCCACTGCAGGAGCAAGGGACGTGCTTCAGGATCTGCATCTAAGAGTAAGCTCGGCAGGGACCCCGCTTTTGGTCTCGGTCTCGAATTGGATTCCCATCCCATAGGTGGGCCTGTTCAGAGATTATCCCGGTATCCTGGGGGTTCATAGTATGACCCGAGGTGCCATAAACAGGAATCTGCCAGTTTAGGCCAAGTCTTGGAGTTTACCCGGTCTACCACCCGCCCCCCAACAGTTGAGCTACCTACCATCCTGCTGTAGCCCACCATGTCTAAATAACTGAGGCCCAACCAACTTGTCCATTTGTGGCATAACAAGGCTGCAGTTTTCTCCTCAGACATTTCACACTGTCACTGCAAACCAAACAATAACATATTCAATACATTATTACAATCCCAGACCATCGGCAGCACCTTTTTGTTTGTACGCATTACTTTGCACTCCCCTTACACCTTCCTCTGTTCCTTTATTTCCAGCCAGCTCTCTTTTACTTGTCCGTTCCTTTCCAGCATACTTAGGCCACCACTCCCCGAGCCTCCCTGAGCCTCTCGGGCTGGGTGAAACACATTGGCAGCCGCCGCTGATGGGCTGCCGGGAGTGCCATTATGCTTTCCTTTTTCCACCAGCCCAAGTTGAAAGCTGATGACCAAGGGCGGTGCCTCTCCTCTTCATACCATACAGGCCCCCCACCGTGTCAGGCTACCGGGGAGGAGGTTCATTTAGGCACTGCTCGATTGCCTGAGTTACTGCCACATCAAAAAAGAGGTTTCCGCCCCCTTTGCCCTCCCCATCCCTGCCGAAACTGGTCTTCTATTCACATCCTCGCCCTCTCAGGGCGTCCTCCAAGTTCAGCAAACAAAGGTCCCCGCCCATATCTGACAGGTGCACCCCATCCTCTTGATAATAAGCGGGAACTCCTAGATTTATTGGCCTGTGCCTGATTGTTAAGAAGCCAGCCCCCTTGCAAAATGTTGACATTGCCACGTTCGGCTTTCTTCTGGACTTTTCCACCGCTGCAATGGACTTGGCCTCACTCCATATGAATCTAGGAATCATTTCTGACCACATTAGTTCGCAAGCCACCAAGGCCTTACTCAATGCTCACATAGTGCGGCACATTTCACGCACCAGGACCCCTCTCTCCAATTGTGCCAGGTCATTCCCTCCTAGGTGGATAGTTAATATGTCTGGAGGGTGCCTCTCCTCCAATAATGCCGCCACTGTTTCCTCCAGCTCCTTCCATCGCATTCCTTTCTTACCAAACCATAGAATGCCGTATTGCTCAAGACCCTGTCTCTTCCATGCCTCCTGGCGTTGGACCACTCCGCTGCTCTCGCTATGAATGAGTGGCCAATCACCCATACTACCTTTCCGTCTTGCGTGGCTTCCCCTCGCATGGGGTAAGAGAAAATATATACAGACCATCAGTGACTGGCTCTACATTCTGTCGGTTCTGATGTACTTTTTGTAAGCCCCTGATTTCCAACACCAAATCTCTTTAATCCCATGGGCGTTGGCCCCTGCCCACGCTGCCGTGGAGGCTGTTCCTATTCTGAAAGAATGGGCACCGTACTGCCTCGGGCCCCTGTCCACTCTCTTTAATACCATACCAACACTGCCGTGAACTGAAAAACTGTCAGGATTTGTTGTGTCTCGGGGCCTTGCTGCCAGGAAAATTCACAGCAGACAAAGCAGGTAGCAGCTGTCCCCTATTATGCAACGCAGTCGGACCCACTGCCCTTTTCCAGCCTGGTCTGTCTTTGACCTCCTCAGCAACATGGCCACTTCTTGATCCTGCAGCACCACATCTATATCCCTGAGGCTTCTCTGGCTATCCCCTGCTTTGTTTGCTGCTGCCAGCTTGCTAACGCTAAATGTCACAGGGAAAGCCAAGCTGAAAGCCTCTCTAAAGAGGCTGGTCTCATAAGCTCCTAAGCATATGGCCGTGGTCTCACCCATAATGCCTGCCAGATCCAGGAAGGTGATGGGCCGCATGTGGTCCGGCTCCCTTCCTTCCATCCTCCCCCAGCCCTTAATGGCTGCCTTAATGAGCTCGCTCATAGTGGGATCGGCCTCCCCTGGTGAGGAAAGCAGCTGCCGTTAGGGTGGTGGCTGCCCATGCCCTGCTTATGATAGCTATGCAGGTCCCCGTTATGAACTTCAGCACATCCAGCTCCCCAATTGAACCAATGGGCTTTGGTATCTCCAGAGAGCTCCTCCAATGTCCCTTTTAATGTTGCAACGTACCTGGGGCCACACATTATCCATAAGTGTCCTTAGAACCTCCTCACTATCCCCCAGAGCCACTTTGGTGCCACTGACATCTCTTCTGCACCTGGCGCAAGCTGCCTGAATCTCTGGCACCAATGCGCCCTGGTCTGCTGCCGCCGGTAAGGCCCCTAGCGTCTTCTTAGCCCTGGCATTTGCCTGCTGCCTTTGCTTCAGCTATTCCGTCTCCCCATTCGCTTCTGCCGCCTTCAACAATGCCTTCCTGACTCTTTGTGGCCTCTTGGCTACTGGTGGGTCGTTCTCCTCTTCCATGTCTTTCCTTTTCAGAGCTCCGGTGCTTCGCAGTATCCCCCCAATGTCTCACTCTCCTTCACCTTGGGCTCTCATCGCCCACTCTCAGGGGCTGCGTCTGGCATTTAGTCCTCAGCCTTGGTATCTTCCAGCACTACGAAGGTCTCCTGCGCTTTCTCTTCCTTTGCAGTTGCCTGAGCCATGAGCCAGTCCACACCTTTGTCCCTTCCGGCTGCTCGGATTCTCCTCACAAGGTCTGCCATTTCCTCTGGACTTTCTGTTCTTCCTTGAATTTGTTATGGTACCAGCTGTAGAGCTACGCAGGCCATCAATCCCCCCATTTTTTTTAAAACTCTGACTAGGAGGATGGGCGACAGCAACTGCACAATCTGTACTTTGTCCCCCAAAATGGCCACAGCTTTGCCCCACTCCTGGTGGTCCTACTTTTATGTTAATGCTCTGGTGGTCTTGAAATTATTTTTCCAATCAAAATGTCCATTGTGCTCAACAGTATCACCTCAGCCTCTTCCAATAATGGCTGCAAAGCTATTGGTCCTTCTTTTGTTTCTGGTGCCACTGACTGCTAGGCCTGTTCTTCTGCCCCTCTCCAAAATGTCGACCACTTTTAGGTCCTTTCCTCTATTTTTCTTCTTCTGGCACAACTCCTTTGCTCCTTTCAATCCCCTATGCCTTCTGCCCCAAATATGGCTGCCACGCAGGGTCCCCATGCTCATTTGGCCCTTCCTCTAATACTGTTTATGCCGGATGCTCTCTCTGCGATTATTCTCCAGTGCCCTTTCTTGCCGGCGGTCCTTGGACGCTTAATTAATGAAGGCGAGCGCGAGAGCAATGGAGGGCATCGCCCAACTCCCTGGCGTGGATGTTGCTGGGGGGGCACATTTTCCCTCACCTGCCTCACCAGTCCACTGCTGGCATGCCGCACTGACTCCAGCCAACTCTTCCATGCACTCCTGCTCCTCCCCACACTGGGGGGCCGAACCTGGTACTCCCAGCCATACAGGGGTGCCGCTGCATTCCCAGCCTTCTTGATGCCGGTGGCCCCCTCCCCTTGTGCTGGTCGTGGACAAGGATTTCTGTTCGGTTCAACGCAGGCACGCACTTCAATCCCAAGTAAGTAGCGCAACACACAATGCTGACCTGCTGCAGGGGGAGTGGGCGGGCAAATAGGCTGTTCCTCCTGCCTGGGTTCTAATTAAAGGGTTGATGTTTTATGGCCCCTTTTCCTGCCTGGACCTCGCTTTCGAGGCTGCAGGCCGGGCGGGAGGTGCTCGCCCCTGTTAAGATGGATTTCTGAACTCTGACCTGGTGGGCAGAGGTTCAGAAGCCAGCCTAGTTTCTTGGAACAGGGTAACCTTCTGGACAAAACAGACTAATTAAGGTAAATTGGCGGCGGTCAAGACTAGACAGCAGTTCTTGTTTCTTGAATTCCAGCATGGCCTCACCATCAGAGCTTGCAGAGGAAACATTAGACATAGAATCCTCCCTGTCATCATGGGCACCACTGATGAGGGAAGCGATAACTGTCAGTTCTGCTAGTGGAACCTGCTCCACCCCCTTCTGCACTATCATCAGAGGCTATGCCATTGACTTGCAACTCTTGCCATTCCATGACTCTTTGGATCATTTCCTATTTTATAGCTTGAGCAGATAAACCTCTCTCAGTACATATCTTTCTCAATGTTTACGACCTACAAGCATTTAAGTTTATAAAGGTACTTGTTTCCATTATATTAGATAGGTCTATGGCCTTTTACAGTTATCACTACATAGTCACTATGTGCCCTGGATAGGAATAACTTGAAATGCCTTCACTAGTGTGCAACACTGGATATCTTCAGTCCTATCCAACCACTGTACACCAATTTGTTAAGATGGATTTCTGAACTCTGACCTGGTGGGCAGAGGTTCAGAAGGCCAGCCTTGGTTCTTGGAACAGGGTAACCTTCTGGACAAGCCAGACCAATCAAGGTAGATTGGCGGCGGTCAAGACTAGGTCTCAGGAGGGGTGAGGGTCACTGAAAGATCTCAATGAGCACATAGAGTAAAGGACACTTACAAATCAATCCCAGTCAGGTGTAGATATATTAAAAATACATATACATTTATTTCAAGGCCTTTGAGTTTCAAACACACAAATCAAATCACAGTAATACTTATTAAGCCAACACAATGTTATCTAAATACATATATATATGACCAATGGGGCCTAAAGGGTTAATGCACGCAATGGGTCCACAACCTAAAAGGGGAAGGAAACAGGCAGTGCAAATAGTCTTTAGCCCCTTCTACATCCAACACACTCCTAACTAAGAGGCAGTCTAAGCCCTAAGAAGAGGGGAGCCTAATGCTCAAAAGTACAGGCAATGCAAGCGCACGTGGTAGTTCCAATGGGCAAAACGGGGTGTCTTCAGGGGTCTGTAGTAGCTCAGGAAGGTGGGTGAGGCGATGAATAATAGGTTCCCACTATTTGAAGAGGGTCTCCACTTGAGGGCATTGTCGATTCCAAGAGTTGGAAATAGTTAGCTAGTTCGCACTAGCAGTGGAAAGGAGAGGGCCCCCCAGGGGCCACTCATGCATTAAAATGGATGAAGGCACTAGGGGCCACCGGCTAGGGTTGCGATTACTCACCGACCCCCAGCGCACTCCAGACCAAACTTCGGCAGTCGAGTCCACTTCGGTTGCAGGTTCAAGTGCAACAATTTGGCGGCTCTGCAGCTTTCAGCAACGATGATACAGCAATGATTCCCAAACGGGACAGTGGCGATTTCTCCTCTCCTGGTGGATGGATCAGACCAGTTTCACTGCAGCATGCTTCAGTGGCAAGAGGGGCACAAATGCAGTGCCAGGGGCGTCACCACGGCTGGGCGACACAGTAACCGCGTATGCTCCGGTTCGGGCGCACTCGTCTCACTTCAGACCTGGGAATGTCAAGTGTACAAAATTCGGTGTGAGGGTGTCGTGAACACACAGCTAGCGATATACCAAGTTTCCAGGGCCTCCTCAAAATGGCGGCGGAGACAGAGCAAAGGTCCTGCATAAGCTGGTTGGCCCAGGGACACTACCGAGAAGGCTTACTTGCAGGGTTTGATGAAGGTGCCAAGAATAGTTGGTCCCACTTTTCCAATGGGTCGAAGCATCTTCGCAGACCTTCTAGGACAACCAGATGCAGAGGGGTCCCACGGGACGACAGCGGGCTCACGGTGCCAAACCTTCCAGCAGGTCACCAGCGGTTCCTCAACTCGGCTTCTTAGCTTCAGGATACTTGGATCCCATCCTTTGTTCAGTGAGAACTGCAGAGATCGACATGATATGGGTGTTTGTGGGCTTCTCTTATCCAGAATCTCCTTCATGCCAAAACGAAGAGGGCCCAATGGGAGATCTGCTCACATACAGGCATACCATACGTGGACCAATCATGGACCATGTTGGTCCCAGGCATTCACAGCACTCCAGACTCTCTGTGACCCAGGATTTGTATAGGGGACCGACTCCCCAGCCCACATCCTGGAGGCACACACACAAGGCATGCATAAGCCTGCGAAAGCTTGGCAGTTTGTGGGAAAATGCATGCCCAAATAAGGACTGACCTGGGTCGGCTCCACCTGGGGAAGGCAAAGGGGCAAGATGGTCAAAGGACAGGACAAAGAACCTCATGGCATGGCCATTTGGGAGCCAGGCCACCTGTTTGTGCCAAACGTGGTAATCATGGTTTACCTGGCAGGAAAGGGTTAAAATTACATGAAAAGATAAGCTGCCACCAGCCCTGTCCATGACACATCTGCACATCTCCTAAACAATCCATTGAGAGTATCTAGGGCTTTTGGAAATTACTAAGAGACCCAAGTGTACTCTACTGGAAGGTACATTGTACACTTGTTACATGTTGCAGAAAAGTTGCAACATTTGAAAGGACTAAGGGAAACAAAGTCTCCCAGTACTGACTGTCTTAAGGGCATGTCAGTTTCCCCATAAAAAGTGAGCTAAAGCCCAGAGGAGTGCAGCTGAAGGCTGGGCTCCCCTGGCAAAGTCAGACTATGGTGTTAAACAGCAGCACAAAAGTTGGGGGGGTACACAACTGGAGGGAAAATTACACATAAATGGAAATCTTTCCTAACACTGCGCGTCCTAGACCAAGGACAGGGGGAATTAATTCACCCCTGGATGAGTCTCATGTTCAGGTCGGTTAAGCATTCGGTAAAACATTCAGTAAAACATTCTGGACAACCCATCAGCATTGCTATGTTGGACACCTGGCCTATGCTCAATAGTGAACTCAAAGCCTCGCAGACTTATGGTCCACCTGAGCAACTTTGGATTCTCTCCCTTCATGTTCATTAGCTACTTTAAGGGCTTATGGTCAGTTTGCACAGTGAGGTGGGTCCCATAGAGGTAGGGCCTTGGCTTCCTTAGGGTGCACACAACAGAGAAACATTCTTTCTCTACTATGGACCACCTGAGCTCTCTGTCCTTAAGCTGGTGACCCATGAAGCCAATAGGGTGTTCCTTACCCTTCTCATCTACGTGTGATAGTACAGCTTATATCCCAGTGTCGTAGACATCTGTCTGCACAATAAAAGGTATTTGGTAATCAGGGGCCCTGAGAACAGGGGCCTGGCACAATGAGTCTTTTAAGCCATTGAAGGCCTGCTCACACTCTTCAGACCAATTTACCTTCTTGGGAGAGCAGTCAGAGGGGCAGCTATGGTGCCATAGTCTGCCATGTAATTTCTCCAGTACCCAGTGAGTCATGAAAAGGCTCTCACTTGGGTCTGGGTAGGCCAGTCTTGTACTGCTTGTTACTTTACTGGGTAGAGGCTGTATCCTCCCTCCACCTACTTCATGTCCAAGGTAGACCGCTGATCCTTGTCCAATCTGGCACTTACTGGCCTTTATGGTCAAGTGGGCCTTCTGAAGAGCCTGCAGCACAATCCTAAGGTGTTTCACATGGTCTTCCCAGGTGGCACTGAAAACTGCTATATCATCCAGATATACGAGACAGAATTCATCCAACCCATTCAACACATGATTCACAAGCCTCTGGAAAGTGGCAGTAGCATTTTTCAACCCGAACGGCATTACCCTGAATTGGTAAAGGCCATCTGGAGTATAAAACGCTGTCTTCTCCTTGGCATGTTCTGCTAAAGCTATTTGCCAATAGCCAGCAGTGAGGTCAAACGTGCTGAGGTACTTGGAGGCACCCAAAGTATCCACCAGCTCATCTGTTCGAAGCAAGGGGTGTGCATCTGTCTTGGTGACAGTATTTAGAGCCATGTAATCCACACAGAACCTCAACTCAGAAGTACCTGCTTTTGGAACCAATACCACTGGGCTGGACCAAGGACTACTAGAGGGTTCAATCACCCCAAGATCCAACATTTTGTTGACCTCTGTCTTAATGTAAGACCTTACTTTGTCTGACATCCTTTATCCCCTACATTTGGTAGGTATACTATCTCCTGTGTCAATGTCATGTTTGCACCAAGGTGTCAAACCAGGAGACTGTGAGAACAAGGGGAAAAATTGCCTCAGCAAACTTTTCACCTCTGTTTGTTGATCAGCATTCAGGTGAGGGGCCACATGGACACCATCAATGGAGCTGTCTGAAGGACTGCTCTGGAACAGGTCAGTGAGAGGTTCCGATTCCTCTTCCTCAACATCTGAAGCCAGCAGCAGTGCAGCGATTTCACCTCTTGGGGTGAAAGCCTTCAGTCTATTCACATGGAACACCTTTGGAGCCTGACCAGCCCTTCCAAGGTCCACTAAATAGTTGACCTCACCCAGGGACTCCACCACTGTGTAAGGGCCTGACCATTAGTCCTGAAAAGCTCTAGTCCTTATAGGATTCATGATCAGGACTTGCTGACCAGTTGTAAAAATTGATGAGGGAATCCTTCTGGTCATACCAATGTCTCATCAGTGCATGCCCTGCCTTCAGTTTTTTACTAGCCAGACCCATCAGGAGTACCATCCTTTTTCTGAGCCCTAGCAGATAGTCTACTACATTGCTAGTAATGGGGGGAGTGGGCATCTCCCATCCCACCTCGACTATGGCCAAGGGTCCCCTTACAGGGTGACCAAATAGAAGCTCGAAGGGGCTACGACAACACCCTCCTGTGGTATCTCTCTGTAGGCAAACAGTAAGCATGGTAACAGAATATCCCATTTTCTTCGTTGGGGTTCTTCCAGAGCCCGAATCATGCTTTTTAAGGTCCTGTTAAACCTTTCAACTAGACCATTGGTTTGTGGTTGATATGCAGATGAAAACTTATAGGTGACACCACATTCCTTCCACATGGCCTGCATATATTTCAACATAAAGTTGCTGCCCCTATAAGACAACTTCTTTAGGGAAGCCAACACTAGTAAATATGGCAAGTAAAGCTTTTGCAACTGACTTGGCAGTCACAATCTTCAATGGGATGGCCTCACAGGATACCTGGTGGCATGGTCGGCCAGCACCAGGATAAACCTATTGCCTGAGGATGTTTGGGGGTGAAGGGGACCAACAATGTCGATCCCTACCCTCTCAAATGGCACCCCCACAACTGGGAGTGGTACCAGTGGAGCTTGGTTTGTTTAGCCACTCTTACCAGATAACTGGCAGGTGGCACAACTCCTGCAGTGACTTTCTACTTGCACCCCCATCTTGAGCCAGTAGAAATGCACGGATAACCTTTGCTTGATTCTCTTGATACCAAGGTGACCAGCGGGGGCACTTCATGCGCCAGTTGCAGGAGGAAGGATCTTAGCAGCAAGGGAAACCACCAACCTCCTATGGTCTCCTTCTGTAGACTTTGTAGGCTCACTGTAGAGGAGCCCACCTTCCCAAAAAATCCTATGCTTCCCAGGAGGTTCACCCTCAAGCTGGGAGCAGGCCTGTCTCCTTAGGCCTTCCAGAGATGGGCACTCACGTTGGCCCTTACTGAATTCTTCCCTGTCAGGACCACTTTCTACTAACAAGTCCTTTAGTTCAGGATGGCCATTTTGATCAAATACTTCAGGTAACACTTCTAATTCGTCAGGTCCAGGTGTTTGACCAACTACCTCCACCTCAGTGGTAGGTGAGTTAGGGGGAATATTCTCTTTCCCTCTTTTGTCTTTTTTTGACTCCTTTAGCCTTGGGTTTCCCCTTTGGCTTGGGCACTGCAGTGGTCTTGGTCAGTGCTGCCCTTGTTTGAGACCTTGTGCAGGGTCTTTCTGCTGTATCTCCCACAAGCCCTAAGGCTCTGAGATCATTTCCCAGCAAGACCTTTTCTGGGACATCACTCTGTATGCTCACTGGAATCCTGACTACTGTACCATTTAAAGTAAGATTTACAGGTATAACTGGGAACTGTAGAGGTGGCCATGAGCCAACTTAGTGGGCATCAGAGGAGCTCTGGCAGCTTCCTCTGGGTCTACCAAGGTAGAATCCACTGCAGTTTGACTGTACCCCCTATCCCTCAGAGCAGGAGTATCTACCCCATTGATCAGCACACTGTATTTAAAGTAGTGCCTGGTATTGTCTGGAATCCTAGCATAAGCCTCTGAGACTTTAAGCTCCCGGGAACCCAGGGAAACTAACACTACCTCAGAATGTTTCCCACTTGGGAAGGAATCTGAGGAGAAGGATGCCCCTGTAATCTCTTCTTCTTCCTAGGAGGAGAAGGCCAGATTAGCAGAGTGGACCCCCAAGGTTTTGACCTTACATCTGGGGCCCCCCCTGCATGCCTGTGCTCCTGACTTCATGACCATGACAAAATTCAAGCTCCTTCTGCCTAAACAGCAGTTCTTGTTTCTTGAATTCCAGCATGGCCACACCATCAGAGCTTGCAGAGGAAACATTAGACATAGCATCCTCCCTGTCATCATGGGCACCACTGATGAGGGAAGCGATAACTGTCAGTTATGCTAGTGGACGCTGCTCCACCCCCTTCTGCACTATCATCAGAGGCTATGGCATTGACTTGCAACTCTTGCCATTCCATGACTCTTTGGATCATTTCCTATTTTATAGCTTGAGCAGATAAACCTCTCTCAGTACATATCTTTCTCAATGTTTCCGACCTAGAAGCATTCAAGTTTATAAAGGTACTTGTTTCCATTATATTAGATAGGTCTATGGCCTTTTACAGTTATCACTACATAGTCACTATGTGCCCTGGATAGGAATAACTTGAAATGCCTTCACTAGTGTGCAACACTGGATATCTTCAGTCCTATCCAACCACTGTACACCAATTTGTTAAGATGGATTTCTGAACTCTGACCTGGTGGGCAGAGGTTCAGAAGGCCAGCCTTGGTTCTTGGAACAGGGTAACCTTCTGGACAAGCCAGACCAATCAAGGTAGATTGGCGGCGGTCAAGACTAGGTCTCAGGAGGGGTGAGGGTGACTGAAAGATCTCAATGAGCACATAGAGTAAAGGACACTTACAAATCAATCCCAGTCAGGTGTAGATATATTAAAAATACATATACATTTATTTCAAGGCCTTTGAGTTTCAAACACACAAATCAAATCACAGTAATACTTATTAAGCCAACACAATGCTATCTAAATACATATATACATGACCAATGGGGCCTAAAGGGTTAATGCACGCAATGGGTCCACAACCTAAAAGGGGAAGGAAACAGGCAGTGCAAATAGTCTTTAGCCCCTTCTACATCCAACACACTCCTAACTAAGAGGCAGTCCAAGCCCTAAGAAGAGGGGAGCCTAATGCTCAAAAGTACAGGCAATGCAAGCGCACGTGGTAGTTCCAATGGGCAAAACGGGGTATCTTCAGGGGTCTGTAGTAGCTCAGGAAGGTGGGTGAGGCGATGAATAATAGGTTCCCACTATTTGAGGAGGGTCTCCACTTGAGGGCATAGTCGATTCCAAGAGTTGGAAATAGTTAGCTAGTTCGTACTAGCAGTGGAAAGGAGAGGGCCCCCCAGGGGCCACTCATGCGTTAAAATGGATGAAGGCACTAGGGGCCACCGGCTAGGGTTGCGATTACTCACCGACCCCCAGCGCACTCCGGACCAAACTTCGGCAGTCGAGTCCACTTCGGTTGCAGGTTCAAGTGCAGCAATTTGGCGGCTCTGCAGCTTTCAGCGACGATGATACAGCAATGATTCCCAAACGGGACAGTGGCGATTTCTCCTCTCCTGGTGGATGGATCAGGCCAGTTTCACTGCAGCATGCTTCAGTGGCAAGAGGGGCACAAATGCAGTGCACCTGCAAGGGGCGTCACACGGTAACCGCGTATGCTCCGGTTCGGGCGCACTCATCTCACTCCAGACCTGGGAATGCCAAGTGTACAAAATTTGGTGTGAGGGTGCCGTGAACACAGAGCTAGCGATATACCAAGTATCGAGGGCCTCCTCAAAACGGCGGCGGAGATAGAGCAAAAGTCCTGCGTAAGCTGGTCAGCCTACTAGTTGGCCCAGCGACATTTCCGGGAAGGCTTACTTGCAGGGTTTGATGCAGGTGCCGGGAATAGTTGGTCCCACTATTCCAATGGGTCGAAGCGTCTTCGCAGACCTTCTAAGAGGACCAGATGTAGAGGGGTCCCACGGGACGGCAGCAGGCTCAGGGTGCCAAACCTTGCTCTCAGTACCTAGGGTAAAAAGAGCCAAAGCAGGGGGCTCCAGCTTCCTGTACCTCGCTGCCTTGCACTGGAGCACCCTCCCTAGCTCCCTGCGCTCTGAACCCTCACTTACTGCTTTTCGTAAAGCCTTGAAAACTACTCTGTTCACCTAACAAACACCATATGGCCTTGCCCTCATGAATGTCTGATGTATTATTTGGTATGATACCACTGATATCTGATCACAGGTCACTGCCTCACTGTAACCCAAGGCACAACCTGCACCCATTGTAACTAAGTCTCCTTACAAGTAACAGTGCCACAATGCCCCTGGGCTGCCTGCGCGCTATATAAATGTAATAAATAAATAAATAAATAAATAACCTTCCAGCGGGTCACCAGCGGTTTCTCGGCTTCTTAGCTTCAGGATACTTGGATCCTATCCTTTGTTCAGTGAGAACTCCAGAGATCGACATGGTATGGGTGTTTGGGGGCTTCTTTTATCAAGAATCTCCTTTGCGCCAAAACAAAGAGGACCCATTGGGAGATCTGCTCACATACAGGCATACCATACATGGACCAATCATGGACCACGGTGGTCCCAGGCATTCACAGCACTCCAGACTCTGGCACCCAGGATGTGTATTGGGGACAGACACCCCAGCACAAATCCAGGAGGCACACACACAAGGCATGCAGAAGCCTGCGAAAGCTTGGCGTTTCGCGGGAAAATGCATGCCCAAATAAGTACTGACCCGGATCGCCTCCACCTGGGGAAGGCAAAAGGGCAAGATGGCCAAAGAACAGGACAAAGAACCTCGTGGCATGGCCATTTTGGAGCCAGGCCACCTATTGGTGCCAAACACGGTAATCACGGTTTACCTGGCAGGAAAGGGTTAAAATTACATGAAAAGATAAGCTACCACCAGCCCTGTCCGTGACACATCTGCACATCTCCTAAAATATCCTTCGAGAGTATCTAGGGCCTTTGGAAATGACTAAGAGACCCAAGTGTACTGTACTGTAAGGTACAT
Source organism: Ambystoma mexicanum (assembly GCF_040938575.1). Taxonomy (NCBI): domain Eukaryota; kingdom Metazoa; phylum Chordata; class Amphibia; order Caudata; family Ambystomatidae; genus Ambystoma; species Ambystoma mexicanum. The sequence goes on along the minus strand of NC_090923.1, from coordinate 1,117,575,751 downwards.
TGTACACTTGTTACATGTTGCAGAAAAGTTGCAACATTGGAAAGGACTAAGGGAAACAAAGGGCCTCATTACACGGTAGGCGGTAAGGGTTTACTGGTACCGGTATTTTACCGGTACCGGTAAATCCTTACCGCCTTACGACGAGGTCCCTTTGCGGGTTGGGGAATTTAACGCCTGCTTTTTGCAGGCGTTAAAAACCAACCCGCAAAGGGACCAGTGGAGCTAAATACGATACCGCAATTTGCGGTACCGTAATTAGCGCCTTCCTCATTCCCATGGAGCCCTATGGGGCAAAAATGAGAATGGGAAAGGGCAATGGTGGAAGGGGGAATTACCGCCCTGCCAACCTTGGAATAGGGCGGTAATTCCCCTTTCCACCAAGGCAGTGCCGGTATTTTACCGGCATGAACCATGGCGCTAATAGCGCCATGGTTTACCGCCTACCGCATAATGAGGCCCAAAGTCTCCCAGTACTGACTGTCTTAAGGGCATGTCAGTTTCACCATAAAAAGTGAGCGAAAGCCCAGAGGTGTGCAGCTGAAGGCCGGGCTCCCCTGGCAAAGTCAGAATATGATGTTAAACAGCAGCAAAAAAGTTGGGGGTACACAACTGGAGGGAAAATTACACATAAATGGAAATCTTTCCTAACAGCCCCCTCTGCCCTGTTAGGCCTCTTCGCTGCAAGCCCCTGCGTGGCTGCACCATGGACATCCATACTGAAGTACTCTACTGAGCATTTTGCCCCAGTCTAGAATATCCTGCATGGAGGCCTACACCAGCATGCTATAGCATACAGATCTCATTTCTGCAAATCTAAGCTCATGCCTGTAACGCTTGTTCTCACGGTAACCGAGGGAAGGATCTAGAAATAAGGGTATTAAGTCTAAAGATCTCATTCTGTTTTCCGAATGAGAAAAAGGTCGATTTAGAAAGACCGCTCTGGGACTGCTCAGAGCGGTCTTTCTAAATCCAATTGTCACTCCCCTGCCACACACGAGTGCACGCAGGGGCTGACAGGCAGGGCCAGGCCGGAAGGCCGAAGACACGGCCGAAACGGGTAAGTGTGTTTGTTTTGCCATGTCTGTGTATATATTGAGGTGGGTGTGTGTGTTCGGGAGTGTGTGTGTGTGTCAGTGATTTGGGATGTCGTTTTTCGAGGGGAGCAGGTGGAGAAGAAATCCTCTGTTGCCAAGGTAGAGGGTGGGGATTGGATGAAGGGGGATTGGGGGAGGGGTGAAACCCCCCAAAAAGTGAAATATGTTCAATATTGCGGGCCACACCAAATCGGCTGAAAAAAATCTGTCTTTTTGTTGTGCGGCCTGCAATATTCATCATTTTCACATAGAACCGAAATAGGTCATGGGTTCATGGAGTATCATTAGATGCTTTTGTTGCATTTGGCTCTGCTACTGTCATACACAGTCCCTTTAGAACAAAAAAGCTTATCTGAAATACAAGGGCTCCTCAATGTCACACTAAAATACTTGTCCCAGGAGCAGAAAGTGAGCTAATGTATTTCGTATTTATTTCTTATTTATTTTATATAGCGCCTTATGCCAAGGCGCTGTATTAAACCAATTTACAGTACAATTGAATGAAAGTAGTGGTACAAAAGGCAAGATTACAAAAATACAATGAGATAAAATACAATTAAGATTGAAGTGGGAAGTTTTCAGGGCAGCTCGTAAAGTGGGATAAGAGTGAATAGATTGTAAAGAGAGTCGGAGAGCATTTCACTGAAGAGGAGTCAGTAAAGAAAAAAGCGTAACCGTGAACATGCACACGAAGGGCGGGGGACAGTTAAAAGAAAGTGAGATTGAGAGTGAAGAGCATGATAGGGAAAATAAAAAGAGACAAGAGATGTGAGATAAATAGGAGCAAGTACATACTTGAACACAATAAAGAGGAAATTTATTTTCAGTTGAGAGTGAAACGATAATTAACAAAGAGAAGCCAAAGAGGTAGAAATAGAGTCATCAACAGATAAAGAATATAAGAAATGAATAGAGGAATTAAAAACAGACTTTAGAGGAGCAAGGTAAGAAATGGGGAGGCCAAAGCAAAGTACAGAACAGTAGAATAGGCGTGAAAATATTAAAGAGGAAATTAAAAGCTTAGTGGCACTAAAAGTTAGAAGAGATCTAACTTTCCGAATGTTGAAAAGATGGAAACGTCAGGAGTGGGATGTAATAGAGATATGATAGGCAAAAGAGAGATTAGTGTCAAGAGGAAGGCCGAGATTGCGTGCCGTAAGAGAGAGAGAGGCAGATGGGAGGGAGAAAGTAAGATGAAGGGGAGAGGGATCGTATTAGCTGGGAAAAAGAGAACTTCCGTTTTTGAAGAATTGAGGACAAGACAGTGATCAGACATCCACGTTTTGATAGCAGAGAGACAGGCTGAACGATGTGTGTGAATAATAAATGTGAAAGAGGAAACATAGAAATAGTTGGGTGCCATCTGCATAGAAATGATGAGACAATCCAAAGAATTTTAGCCAATGGAGAAGGATAAAGAGAAAAAGGGAATGGGCGAGAACGGTCCCTTGTGGAGCACTGTGCAAAAGAGGAAGGGAAATGGAACAAACACCAGTCCAAGATACCGAGTAGGTGTGATGAGACAAATAGGATTGAAACCATGCAAGTACAGAGCCAGAAAACCCAAAAGAAGAAAGAGATAGGAGAAGTAATAAGTGATTCACTTTGTCAAAAGCAGCAGATAGATGCAAAAGTATAAGGATAGAGGAGTGTTTAACATAACGAGCAGAGAGCAATGAGTCACAGACAGAAAGAAGAGTGGTTTCAGTGAAGAGGTCAAAACTCAGATTGAAAACAAGATAACATTCAATTAAGGGTGACAGAAGAAGAGACCTGGGAATAGACAATACGTTCTAACAGTTTGGAAAGGAAAGGAAGGAGAAGGATAGGATGAAAATTAGAAAGAATAGCTAGGTCCAAAAAAGTTTTTTTTCAAAATGTGAAGAATAATGGCATGTTTAAATAGAAGAGGCAAGGTGGAAGTAATAAGAGCGATATTAAGAAGACTGGTGAGATAGGAATTAAGATAGGGTAGATTTTAGGAAAAGGAGTAGAAGGGAGTGGATCTTTGGGAGAAGTAGTAAGATGAGCCCATGAGATGAGCAATGAGGTGTCAGAATTAGAAATAGGTGAGAAGCAAGAAAGAACCCTAGAATAGGACGGTAGGGAAGCAGAATAAGAGGGAAATGGAGGAGTAAGAGATATGGCAGAACAAAGAGAATCCACTTTAGAAGTTGCCAAAGTCACAAACAGAGAGAATAATCAGGCGAAGGAGGAGTCAGTAGGTGACAGAGAGATTGGAAGAGGCGCCGGGGATGGGATTATTGAGAGTGCAAGAGATCAGAGTAGTAGAGACGTTTAGAAAAGAGTAGTGCATTATCATATAAAGTATTTGAGGCGAATGACACACCATCGGGCATAGACTGAGGTTTATGCCAGTGACGTTCCAAGCAACAGAGGGCCCATCACATAGAGCCAAGGTGAGGAGTAAACCAGGGGAGAGAAGGTTTACTAGAGGGTAAGAATTCAGAGAGAGAGGCTAAAGAGTGTCAAGAGAAGTGGAGAGAGTGTCAAGTAACTTCATCCATTGCGACTTTAGAGGATACATAATGCTGCACAGCACTGCACTGCTCCTGTACACGGAAAAAGACGGTCCTCCTCGCCCAAGGAGCCAACACTGCCTGCGTGTTACAAACTAGAGTGGAATATACTCACTCTCTGGCCTACACAAAGCTGAATGGGTAGGTGGGGGGGGGGGTGGGGTATGATATGATATGATATGATAAGGCATTTGTAACGCGCCTATACACAAGTGTTTCAAGGCGCGACGAGGCATGTTAATATGTAATATGGGTAATATGTTAATATGTGTTTGACACCTTTAATTTCATGTATCCTTTCTTGTGCCTAGAGATTGCCCTATTCTTATGCTAAATGGGGTTAATGTGTAGGGATGAGCTTCCCAAGCAAAGCATTCATGTATTCCTTAGGGGCTGCGTCTTGCATGTGTAGTGACACAAAATAAACTAGCAGTGTGCAAATAACCCAACTTCTCTACAAATAACTGCCTTAGAGCATAGGATTGTGCACAAAGCTAGCAGTGCAATTCCTATCTCCTTTGAAATCTGTAAAACCATGAAATTCTGCTCTTTCGCCTCACCTAAACCTCCACCCGGGGATCTTAAGCGTCCCACTCTCACTGGGGCATCAGAAGTAGAGATTCCTTGCCTCAGCAAGTCAGGAGCCATCACAGGAAAACTCCCTTCTTTGCAGGGCTGCTGGCATAGGCAATTCCTAATAGTGAACCCGCTCCCGGACACAGGCGCCCCCCTCACTTCTGCCCACCCTACTGCAGAGGCGGGGCCTGGGGGTGGGGGGGCTATGCCCGAGGTCTTTTGGTTGTAGTCCTGGATAGAAGCTCAGGGGCTACAATTTGAAGGCTAGCCCCAACCCAGTAAATTCTCAGTCTGTTATCCCCAGCCTTCCAGGCCCATCTGATGGTGTTTTCATCATGGGTGTGGGAGGCACTGTGGGCCGCATGTAGCCCTGACATGTAGGCCCTCATCCTCCAGTCACAGCTGCTTTGCAGGGGCACTTTCCAAAGGCACATGTTCTCTCTGTAGTGGCTGCTTTGCTCACAGTTTCCACGTTTGCAGGCTCCCATCCACTCAGAAGCATCATGCACTGCATCATTCAGCATTGTGTAGCGCATGTGCATATGTGTGGTAACTTTACCACACATATGCACATGCGCTACACAATGCTGAATGATGCAATGCATGATGCCTCTGAGTGGATGGGAGCCTGCAAAAGTGGAAACTGTGAGCGCCACTCACATGGAGGGAGGTGTAAATGGCATCCGCCTCGAGGACAGGGCATAGCACATATACAGGAGGTAAGGGGGTTAACTGCTTATGCACAGCACAACATGGGCACAGCAACACAATGGGCCTGATTTACAAAAGTGTTTTACAATGGCGCAATCCCATTGAAAAATGCTTTGTAATCAGGCCCAATATGTGCTAAGTGCCAAGATTATTTACCATGCTTTGCAGAAAGTGCCGGGATGGCTTTCAGAAACAGCCCATCCCCTGCTTGTAGTAGCTGCTGGCCTATTTCTGGGAACACTACTTATTCACCAGAAGGAGGAGTGTCCGCTGGTGTCTGCTTGGGCCCTGGCGTCCCATACCCAATCGCCTTCAGCCTCTGCCTGCTCCCAGCACTTGCCTTGGCACCCACTGGCCTATGCCACCCCAGGCTTGCACGTATTTATGTGTAGGCAGCTGGCCACTCACCTAGGCACTTACAGCTGCTCACTCCCTAGCACTTCTCTCCTGGTACACCTGCACTTATATCCCCAACCCCTCATCCCTGCTCTCTCTCCCTGCACTTGCACGCTCTGAATGCTCACAAGGCCTAGTAGATCCGCCTCTATCTTTCATTGTTTTTTGATTTTCATTCCTGTGTCCCCTCCCTGTTGCCCTGTGGGAGCTTTGAAACACAATTTACTCGTTGTAGAAGTGCCTTACAAATGCACAATAAAATAAATAAGGATAGTGGTTCTGGTGACAAGCCTGACAGGCAGCACAAACTCCTAATTTACGCCTACAATGTCAATGCGAGGCCTGACATTCACCACAAAGCCTCAATGCCACTTGTGAGGTTTTGTGCACCTTAGGCCCAACCGGCAACAAAGAACGCTAACACAGGTGCCGCTATGGGTTTGGCAGTAATGAAAAAAACATGAGTGAAATTTCACATGATAATGATTTGTCATTTATATAGCGCTTTCATCAAAGCACTTCACATAGAACACATTTACATACAATATCACCCAACCTAAGTTGGTACTCATTTATCAGCCTCGGAATGAAGGATGGCTGAGTTGGCATTGCTGTGATTTGAACCTGCGACCTTCAGATCACAGCAGCGAGCGCTCAACCCACCGTGCTATCTTATCTGCATATGATTTTACTGCCAGCCCGTAAGAGGATATTGCATGGGAAACGTAAATTCAAGTACATTCAAGAAAAAAGATGCATTCAGTATTCACCACATGATTATAGATTGGGATACTAGTCATTTGGTCTCAGGATGATAGCTCAGGGGCAACATGCTCCCCTTGGAAGCAAGATGACAGGAGCACCAAAGGTTCGATCCCCGGTCCGCACTTAGAAACCTATGGGTATTAAGCGTGCTATAAATAACCTATCATATCATACACACCCTAGATTTATGCCAGTACCCAAATGTGCTGTAATGAATGTAGGTGTCTTTAAAAGCATTTTCTCCCAACAGTGGACATCCCTTTCCTTGCATGATCAATGAAGTGTCATGCATTGCGCAGAAGGTTCTTTACCAGCCCATCCGAATGTTTGTTAGCCCCACGCTAAAGGCTCAGTGCCGTCCGATATGCATTCCCATCCCCAAAACGGGATGGAAAAACATGAGGTACTCTGTAAGTGCTGCATGTTTGGCATCACCGTGAATGAGGGCTCCTCAGAATACTGAATGCAGTAACCACCGTGATGACATGACTACTCCTCTATAGCAGAACAGCCCCACGCTACCACTACATCAGAAGCGATCCAAATCACAAAGAGGAAACAGGCAGAGCCCAACAGGTATGTATCCTTTGCCTCATTTTTTTAAAAATGTGTATTTATTTATTATTTGTGATTCTGGTTGTTCTCACTCAACCTTACACAAAGTTTAAAAACAAATCAATAAAAAGCATTTCATATTCATATATATATATATATATATATATATATATATATATATATATATATATATATGAACAGATTACCTACAAATTCACATATAATAACAATTTAATCTTTCTAAAAATGACACAACTTAATTACTTGATTTATACGAGCAATATTAAAACAACCAGCAAAGCGACAAGTAATGTTGCCATCTTAACTTTATAAGTCCAGCCCTGTGTAAAAATGTTATAACGCCAATAGTTGCCATGGTTTCCTCGCCACTAGAAATACGTGCAAAGAAATATTCTGTGTCAAGCTCTTCAAAGTTGTGTACGAATCGCCCCAAACACAACGCTCTAGATGTTCCCAATGCAACATGCTCGCTGTCTTGTAGCACAGTCTGGTCCATACACAGAGCACGGCCTATTCCAATCTCCGTATTCCGAGATCTTAACTGGCGGATCTCGCCAGTCGGGAGTAAGTTCAATCAATATCTTAGGAACTGGCTGGCCCAATACGAGTTTGGGAATTTCTCCAAGTATTTTGGAATGCTTCCTCGTGGCTTATCCAATGGTGATAGGCTATTAAACAATTTGCACTGTCTCATGCTCATTTTTCTGGTTATCCAGTCACTTCTTAATAATGCCTTCTTTACATCATTCGGATACCTCATAAGGTCTCCCGCAGACAGCTCCAGACTCATTCGGATTCCCTCCGCCCTTCTCCTAAAGTTAGTCGCAGCATTATATGAAGAAGAACAAAGGACACCTTGCAGGTCCTCATATAGAGAGTTCTTCAAAGTAACACTATCTATATTACGTATATATTTGTGAAAGTGTGTTTGTATGTTCGGGGTTGCTCCAGCCCCATAACAGTTGTGGGCTGGAATTTTGACCCCAGGTCGGCATACCAGTCTGGGGTGTACTGACTATAGTGAAATTTGACCAACCCCACCCATTCTCCCTGCACAGGGGCGGATCGGGGTCCGTTCCTGTGTTATCAGATTAGGGGATTTCGGGATATTGACAATTCAGTAAACATTTCCAAAAATAGGAAGTTAGGAGACAAGGTCGGCATACTAGTCTGGGGTGTACTGGCGATAGTGAAATTTCACCAACCCCACCCATTCGCCCTGCACATGGCGGGTCCATTCCTGTGCTATCAGTATAGGCTGTTTCAGGAGATTGACGATTTTGTGATTGTTGGCTCCAGCACCACAACAGTTGGTGTAATTGTAATTGGTTATTTATAATGCACTTAATACCCAGAGGGTTCTAAGCACGGACCCGGGGATCAAACCTGCGTCATCTTGCTTCCAAGGAGAGTGCGTTGCCCCTGAGCTATCCTCCCAAGACCTTGGTGGGCTGGGATTTTGGCCCCAGGTCGGCATACCAGTCTGGGGTGTACTAGCGATAGTGAAATCTGGCCAACCCCACCATCCGCCGTGCATAAGGCAGGGTCTTGCTCTGTGCTTTCAATATAGGCGATTTTGGGAGGCTGACGGTTCTGCAAACATTTCCAAAAATAGGAAGTTAGGACACAAGGCCGGCATACAAGTCTGGGGTGTACTAGAGATAGTGAAATTTGACCAACCCCTACCATCCACCCACATGGCTGGGTCCAGTCTTGTGCTATCACGATAGGCTGTTTTGGGAGATTGCTGATTTTGCAATTGTTGGCACCAGCACCACAACAGTTGGTGTAATTGTAATTGGTTATTTATATTGCACTTAATACCCAGAGGTTTCTAAGCACAGACCCGGGCATCAAATCTGCGTCGTCTTGCTTCCAAGGTGAGCGCGTTGCCCCTGAGCTATCCTCTTTTGACCTTGGTGGACTGGAATTTTGGCCCCAGGTCGGCATACCAGTCTGGGGTGTACTGGCGATAGTGAAATCTGGCCAACCCCACCCATCCGCCCTGCCCAGGGCAGGGTCTGGCCCTGTGCTATCAGTATAGGCAATTTTGGGAGATTGATGATTCTGCAAACATTTCCAAAAATAGGAAGTTAGGACACAAGGTCGGCATACAAGTCTGGGGTGTACTGACTATAGTGAAATTTGACCAACCAACCCCACCCATTCTCCCTGCACAGGGGCGGATCGGGGTCCGTTCCTGTGTTATCAGTTTAGGCGATTTCGGAAGATTAACGATTCAGCAAACATTTCCAAAAATAGGAAGTTAGGACACAAGGTAGGCATACAAGTCTGGGGTGTACTGACTATAGTGAAATTTGACCAACCAACCGCACCCATTCACTCTGCACAGGGTTGGATCGGGCTCCGGTCCTGTGTTATCAGATTAGGGGATTTCGGGATATTGACGATTCAGCAAATATTTCCAAAAATAGGAAGTTAGGAGACAAGGTCGGCATACCAGTCTGGGGTGTACTGGCGATAGTGAAATGTCACCAACCCCACCCATTCGCCCTGCATATGGCAGGGTCCAGTCCTAGTCTATCAGTATAGGCTGTTTCAGGAGATTGACGATTTTGTGATTGTTGGCTCCAGCACCACAACAGTTTGTGTAATTGTAATTGGTTATTTATAATGCACTTAATACCTAGAGGGTTCTAAGCATGGACCCGGGGATCAAACCTGCGTCATCTTGCTTCCAAGGAGAGTGCGTTGCCCCTGAGCTATCCTCCCAAGACCTTGGTGGGCTGGAATTTTGGCCCCAGGTCGGCATACCAGTCTGGGGTGTACTGGCGATAGTGAAATCTGGCCAACCCTACCCATCAACCCTGCATAGGGCAGGGTCTTGCCCTGTGTTATCAGTATAGGCGATTTCGGGAGACTTGACGATTCAGCAATCATTTCCAAAAACAGGAAGTTAGGACACAAGGTCGCCATACCAGTCTGGCATGCACTGGTGATAGTGAAATTTGACCAACCCACCCATTCGCCCTGCACAGGGGTGGAGCGGGGTCTGGCCCTGTGCTATCAGTATTGGCGATTTTGGGAGAATTATGATTTTGCGATTTTAAAAAATAGGATGTTACGACACAATAAAACATACACAAAGCTATAGCAGACCCCCATGTGTATGCCAGCTACAGACCCGGGCAACACCGGGTAGTACTGCTAGTCTTTCTCTACCTTGAAAGGATCCTCCAATCAAGTACACAGCTCAAAGAAGTTAAACTCAACTTGAACCTCAGCGATGCCAAAGGCACACTATCTGGTCAACCCATTGCTCGCTTCCATACCCTGGACTCTATCTTAATGTATCGAACCTGGCACAACCTTAATTTTGTAATAGGTCAGCAGCGGGCGGATGGAGAATCGGCAGTACTGAGATCTGATCTTCTTCATCTGTGAGCCTGATTGGGAGGCCTTTGTTAGCAGACGTGTCAAAGGGATATCCAAGTTGTCATCTGCATCCGATTTAAATCCTAAATAAGTTATGGATTCTGCCAGGGTTAACCGCGAATCGCCCATGCACCAACTATAACCCATTTTACTTTTCTTGTTTGATGTCAATCTGATTACACTCGTTTTTTATCATTGATGCATAACTCATTTAACAACAAATATTTCCCTATGGCCAGGGCCATCTTCAGCACTTTTGGGGCCCTGGGCATGGACATCATTGGGGCCCCCGTCCACCAAACCAAAGGAATTGAGTGATCAAGAATATGTGTTGCACCGTTCCCACGCACTTGTCGCGATCACAACCCATAAATTGATATGCTACCTCGCAGCATTCAAAATAATCATGTTTACCCCATTTAAGACCCCTTATCCGCATCATTCATGCTCTAATCAGAATTGATATTGGTATTGATATTTTATTTGTATCGTGCTCGTACACAAGTGTTTGAGAGCTTGACAAGTCAAGGGAGGGAAACAGGGGAGAACAAAACAATGATCTAACTAGGCCCAGTGACATTGAGAACGCGCAAGTGCATGGGAGAGGGAAAGGGGAAAGTGCAAGGTAGAGGGGTAGAAATGGAAAGTGCTAAGCAAAGGAATACAAATAAATAAAAATAAATAATAGAATGATAGACAAGTAGTATTTGAAGGCCAACATTAGCAGTCTACAAAGAGGTTACTTCTGTTCTAGCATCGACACAGGAGACTTTTTCTCAATAGCATCCAGGAACGTATGGAGCTTGTTGTATCAATGCAGGACCGTATGTAAAAATAACATGTCACCCAGAATAGAGAGAGAACTCACATCAACTGCCTCAGAGAACTCAAAAGTGCTCAAGCATGGGCATAGGAGACCAATTGGAACGAAGGAGAAAGCTACACATACCATACCATGGCTAGTGGTATGTGGATAGTGGATGCAGATTAATCTACCAGGAAGGTGTCTGTATCCAGACAGACGGAGATTAGAAGTGGGACATGGTTTTCAAATAGTATTGCCATTAGAGATCAAAGGAGCAAGTGCCTGTGGTGTGCAATATATCAACGCTCACTGTTATAGTGGAAGCAACACTATAGCCAGTGAAACCATGAGTGAGGCTTTTTTGAGGATCATACCCTGAGAAGGAAATCCCTCTGAAGGGCTGACAATGCTGAAAGGTTTAGGGACTGGCAATTTTGAGAGTTTAAGCAATTTAAGATTAAATGAGATGCCCAGGATCACACATTGGTTAAGGGGTGAAGCTAGGATGTGTGCCAACTCTGCAATTTCTGCATTTGAACAATTTATTTTCCAGTTCTTACCATGAACTAAAATAATCAGATTTTATAAAACTGACTTGGAAAGTACACAAATCACATTCACAAACATGATATGATATAACACACGAAATACCCAAGTTTCTAAGCGCGGACCTAGGGATCGAACCAGTGTTGCTCTGTGTCGTCTTGCTTCCAAGGTGAACATGTTGCCCCTGAGCTATCCTCCCGAAACAAAAACATGACCATTTTTTAAAACAAAATATTATAGAAAGGTGTTACGCAAAATGGGAAGGATTCTAGCTTCGTTCTCTCCATCATCATGGGAAGTATATAAGTACCAACATCCCATCAATGTGATTTAATAGATTTAATCTGGGTTTGTGTTTTGTATTTTAAAGTTTTAAATACTTCCAAAACACTGGCTTGTGATATTGTCATTTATAAATGTGCAGAAAAGCCTTTGACTTTTACAAAAAAACAAACGTTTTTTTGTGTCAAACGAGCAGACCTTAAAATATGTTTGCCTGAGGCCGGCAACACCTGGTCTGCTCTCTTCTGTCTATCACTCCTTCCACTCAAGTGGCCTACATAAGAAGAATGATCAAATAATGGGCTAAACGATGCCACCAGCATGTGAGAATGCAAACCTCACAGAAGACAGCACAGTAATGTAAGAGATATTAGACGATTTGACCAGGATCACTGTATCATCTGCTGGCAAAGCTAGGATACAAGCATGAACGCTTTGGTTCCACAGTCCTGAATTTGGATACTTATTCAGCTCTTGGACTAACAGTTTATGCACATCATTGGATGCCACTGCTCGGTTTTACAACACACCATGTGAACAAACCAATTTCTAGACCTTCACCATACAGATGAGATGTTCGTTTTTGTAGCAACCTCTATCTGGTGCAGGTACATTGCTGATAATAGCACCTGTTGTGCTGCAGAACCAAGTACTATGCATACAGGCAGGTTTATAAACTTTGGATATAGGAAAGGGTCAGCCAGCCTTGCTGGAATGTGCTATTCTAATTTTACATATGAACACCTATTTCTGCAATGAGTGCTTAACACACTGAGCTAACTTCTGAACCATTGTGGCACTCAATGTATCAATATGAAGTTGGCTATTGCACATGATCAACATAATTCCCACAGCAAGGAAAGAATGCTACAGGAGTTGTGCCGTAAGGAACACACCAACTATGTATACAACAGTGAACACAGAAAGCATTACATGATGAATTGATCAAGGCAGAATGTACTTATCAAAACAGACAGGCAATAGGTTTAGAACCTCAGCAGCATGCCATAAAATATCCTTGTGTGTGATATTTAAGTCTGGTGAACAATGAAATCTTACTTCTTTACATCATGTAGCCTTGTGGCCCTCCTCCAAGGAGGAGGCCTGGAGCAAGTGCCCCTTTTGCCCTCCCATAAAAATGTCTCTGCCTATGGTGTCTAGTTGTCTTTGTAGGCCTACCTAAGACCTATCCATAAGAATAACGTCATCCGAATATGTTAAATATGGGATTGTCATGATGATATCCTAGGTGGGGCAAACAATGAGCTCAACAAATAATCTTCCAACTCTTCCAGGTCGAGGTTGAATAGACAGGGAGCCAACACACAGCCTTGGCAGAGGTCCCTCTCTGCACAGATGGCCTCCTTCAAGGCACTGTGCCCATCCAACCTCACATGCTGAAAAGTATGCTCATAGAGGTGAATCAGAATTGATAACAAAGGTTCCAGGATCTGACAATCCCTTAACTTAAGCCATAGTAAATTGGGATTCACACAGTCAAAAGCCTGCGTGCAGTCGATGGCAGCCAGATATAACGCCAAGTTACCTACCTTGAGTGACTCTTCCCTCAACCAACCAACCAACTACTAGACAATTTAGCTCTGTACCTAACTCCTTATGGAAGCCAGTTTAAAACTTCTGCAGGCGATCAGTTTCGGTGGCCCATTTCACCAGATCGTGCAAGACCAACCCAGAAAAGATTTTGCTCTCACTGTTAAGGAGGGAGATAGGATGATAATTACTTGGGCTTGTCCTATCGCCCTGATTGTAGATTGGTATAATGTACGGCGTATGCCAAGAGGTCGTCCTCGCGGCTTCCCTCAACACAGAGCTGAACAAAATAAACAATACATTCGACCACAACTCTGAGTCCAATTTAAATGAGATGTTTGACAGGCCATTTGGGCTGGCCGCCCTTGAGTTAGATGCTTTCTTAATCCGGCCTTCGATACTTTCAATTGGCATGTTCAGTTCCCATGCTGCTTCAGCTGACGGGCCATGTTCAGTTCCCATGCTGCTTCAGCTGAAGGGCATGCAATCTGGCGGTCCGATTTCCTATATACGTTTTGGAAATGTCCTGCCCACTCCCCCGCCGCTATGGGGTTACTTTAGTAGTGGCCTTGTGTTTTATTCAACGAATTAATCAAATTCCAGAAATTCCTGGAATCCTTTTTGGTTACAATCTCAAGCATTTTACAGCCCTCATTATGTATTAGGGTAAATGTATAGCTCTTTAACTAATTTTGAAATTCTTGTTTCAAATGAAATACACCAAATATGGCTCCCGGCTCTTACTGCCACCTTTTAGGGCACATATTTCTCTTCTCAGCTCCTTTTTATTTTGGATGATTATGTAAAATTCAATTTTCTTGTCACCCTTTGATATGCATTTAAAAGCATCAAGAAAGGCCTGAAATTGGATTTTAGATGTGCAAGTTCTGTCGAGATATGAGAAAACTATGTTTTATAAACAGCACAAGGAGGAACTTTATGAAGATGTCTGGGGAAACTTCATTGAACTTTGTGGATGATCCTGGTTTGTATTATTGGAAATTTGGGTTTATTTTAATTACTAAAAAATGTGTTGCGTTGGGAGGGGGGTTGTGTTTGTTTGTGTCTGTTGTATTCCTGCTTGTTGTGGTTGTCGGATTCTTATTCATGGTTATGTTTTAGATTAGTACGTATTGAAATTGTTGATGATGAAATCAATGTAACAGGATTATTATTTATTATATTCCTTAAGTTCTGTTATTTGAAGGGATATTGTTTAATGATATTGTAATCTAAAATGTAACATTTATTATTTTTGATGTATTTTATTTTCGTTGATGGAAAAGATAGAAATAAAGAGTTTAAAAATGAAAATAAAAAAAAGAAAGGCCTGAAAAGTAATAGGGGTGATATAGGCTATTGTTTGCTCCACAGAGGATCTTTTAACCAATTGCTGTACACGACTATTAAACCCATCTATGCTACCAGTAGATCTTGATATTCTGTTGTCAGTCTGATTGACTGTCAGCCCACTCAACCAGGGCCTACAGGTAACTGAGGCTTCATTTTCCATTTGAACTATTAACTGCAAATGGTCACTGAAATCAGATGCCACGACCCTCATATCCCCACAGAGGTCGAGGAGGGCCAGTGGTAATGTGACATAGTCCAAATAAGCAAATTCCATACCAGATCTTCAAGTTGGTCTGAGGGGGGACATCTCCCACAATAGACCCATTTTAGATTCTCAAATTCCAGGTTGAACATAGCTCAAGCCACGACTTCCAATCAGAATGTATTCTGGAATTTGGGATCAAATTTCATCATCTTTATCTGAGAAAAACGAGCAGTCTGCATGTAGGTCTCCAGCCATCATAATGTAAATACCCCTCCTTTCACATAGAATAGTTTCACATACTTTGCCCCATTTCTCCATGAGGCTGCTCACCTCTATACGAGACGGGTTACTGTATATGTTAACTAGCACCAAAGGCTGCTGAAGGAAAATTCCTTTCAGTTTCACCTGTATTGCCAGCAGACTAATTCCAATTCTATCAATAGAGAATTTTTTATAATTTTAACAAGAACCCCTGATGGTCTACCCGTTGGGGTTTTCACTGCCTTTTGTTGAAATACCAGGAATTCATCAACTATCAACACGACCCAAAATCATTATTTGTAACCAAATACAAATAAAAAAAAATCATACCTCCTGTAAAAAAATGATGTCATACTGTTGGAAAGTCTTTTGCCTGTCCATATAGCCCATGAAGCTGTTGAAACCACGAGAGCTCCAACTTAGGAACTGTACTTTTACCCACTGTTGAGGGTCAACTAAAGCCCTGTCCCACCCTCTCCTAGCTTCTTAACGGGGCTTGCAAGCAACTCAGGTACCCATTACTAGTCTTGGAGATCTTGCTTGGAGTTCCCTGTTGTTGGGTGAATAAATTCCACCGTCTTCTCACCCAGAACGCTGGTTACACATGTTATTTTCACTGGCGGGTGTGATTCCAACTGAAATGGACCTAAACTAGACCGCTCTTTTTCGTCTGTCACACCACCATCTCTCCAGCAGACACTTCTAAGGTCATATCCCATGACTCTCAGTGGATCTATTTCTGTTAGAATCATCTGAACAGCTAAGTGTGACTTAAAATCCAACTGTCCAAGATCAGTCCATGCGTTGACCAGAAAGAAGACTCAATGTCCCTTGTGTCTAGCAGCTGGAGAGTCAGTATTTCATGTCAAAGTTTTATGACATTTGATCTATTTAATAATATGTCAATCTGGCGACTCTCAAGTCTTTCCAGTATAAATCTTGTAGAATAGGCAGTCGGTCTGTTATTCATTTCTCTGCCATTTCGTGCTGTTTCAAAAGTAGTCTGCAAGCGAGCAGAGGGTGGTCACTTGTGATTTCCTGTGAGGTACACTGATTTTGCACCTCTTTTCTCCTGTGTGATTGGGATTTATGTCTCCTCTCTGCCCAAGTAGCACCATTGTGGTGAATCCTTTCTTCTTGGTTGATATGGCTTTTGGGGTTTTTGCCAGACCTATCCGATGTTGACGTTCCTTGGTCTCTGCATTTTGCATCAACTACGATTTTCACGATCTTCATGGTGCAATCTTTAAGTATGTGGAAGCTCCTGGAACCCTTCTTATCATCACCCTGACAAGCTATATTGCATTGGGAGCCCATTTCCCAAGTGCATGGTTCAACGATAGTTGCAGCAAAAGTCTTCTACACACGTTTTTTAGTTATAGGTAACTGGGACGAAAGAGACCAACAACTCCTGCCTTCTGAACCTCCAGCATCACCCTGTGGGCAGGTCTTCACAGTTCCAGTACTACTGATGTTACATTGGGAACTCACATCTTTTCTTGACAATCGTCCGGGAGCTTTGGCTGCAGTCCATAGCTCATATACTTTATTCAAGGGCAACTAGTTCCGTGAATCCCGGCCTACCATGCCTTGGGCTTCTCCCAAGGCGCATTGCAAGCCTTCTGAGCTACGGCCCAATTCAGCCTTGCAAGATTCCGGATTTATATTTAGCCTGTTCATACACTGCCCTCGTCTCACTACCTCAGAGCCCAATCTTTTGGGTAATGTTCCGTAACACCTCCTACCTTCAAATGTTCCTTCCCTTAATGGCAAGCAAGGGAAGGCACCAAGAGGTCTGTTTGTTAAGTCGATTCTATCTGTGCTGGGAATTTCCTGCAGATATTGATGTCAATGGCTCCCTTCCCTCAATCATAGTGCACTGTATTTCACAATCCCTAGTAGACTGTCTATTGAAGGGTTCTGTCATGTCTTTCTACACTTCAGGCTTTTTTGACTGACTGTTTTAGCTGCGTACCAGATTCCTTTGATCCGATCATTGAACTTGTCATTCCATTACTTTTACCGTGTGCCCCTTCATCTGCGACCAGACACACCAGTATTTTGGAGATAGGGAAGGTCTCGTATAGGCACAACGGCTGAATTCCGTCCAGTTGCGCCTTTTGTCGGACAGCGGCTGCTTCGCAGGTCATTTTTGTCGCAGTTGGGTTTCCCTTTGGGTCCACCTTTAGGTCCCTTTGCGAGTAGACCTGCTCATTGTCCTCTTCTATTATCTGTTCCATGTCAGCGTTTGCAGCTTCCTCTGCGAAAGGAAGCCTTCTAAGAAATGGTCTTGAATTCTTTTGTTTAGACCTTCTTCCCTCTTTTTCCCACTAATTTCCTTGAATGGTCGATTAACGGGCTTTGCTTAACTTGGGCCATTGGAACTTTCTTGTCCTGAACTATGGGAAACGCAGGGCTATTCAACACTTCCCCAAGTTGCCCCACTACTCCAGATAGGTCTGCAACAGCGGCATGTATTGACTCCACGTTGATTTTAACATCACTTAACTGTAAAGTTCCAGGCAAATGTTGTTGTAAAGAGCAGAGAGAGAACTCAGCACCATGTTTAATGCTCTCGGGAGCAGATAGTCTAATGTGATTATCCAAGTCCTGCAAGGTATGGTGCAAGTCTTTTTGAGGTTATGCAGGACTTTTCTCCGTTCCGCTGTTAGGGTGTTCTGTTAAGAAAGAGTACTGGTTCTCCTTTCTAATGGAAGCCACTGTTTCTGATGCCATCCTCTGGTTCTCCTGTTGGCTTTAGTGGGCATTTCGCACCGAGGAGCCAGATCTTGCAGGCTTTGGTCAGTAACAAAAATGGAGCTTGGTATTCTTCAAAAACCCTCAATTCGGGAGCTGGCCTGATGTTTGTCTTTGGGCCCAACTTCTGGGAATATTCAGACATTTTCTTCATATTGTTGTTATTACTCTCTGGTAGTTTCCCTAATTTAATGGTTTTGTTAGAAAAATCCCAACTGGTTAATACTTTGCGGTCTGTGTTTGATATTGATGCTTGTGTATAAGGAAGCTTCTTGCTTAACTTGTGTGAGAAGGTTTTTCCCCAAAATTATTTGCCATGCTCTCAGCTAAAGCATCCACTCCACCTGTCCGGACCCCCTAAATATCTCGGTACAGCGTACTAGATGGAATGTCTTCATTGTCGGTCATGTGAGAATTTCTTTAACCGGCAGAGGTAACGCCAAGATTATATTGTCCGTGATCTTCGTTGCCCAAATAGACATGGAGCCAGGACATGCGTCGTCTACGCCTCTGCTGTCAACAAAATCAAGAGGCCTCACTACAGCTACCAATTCCAGACCTTCTTTGAAATAGTTTGTAGTATTGGCACATGTGAAAACCCCACAGTAACTTTCCTCTATAGACGTCTCACAGCCCTTTCTTTTATTTGCCGGAGTGCTGGAGACAGATGTGGGGTTAGCTGTCACACTGGATTGTCCAGAGTACACAGATGGATTGTGGATGCCATAGTCTGTGCTGCCGCCATCTGTTGACCAGGCTTGTGACAAGGTTTTACAGCAGTAGGAACGCTAATATCTGTTTCGTGTCCATAGTTAATTCGTGCTTTCGGTATTTTCTCCCTGGCCCCAGCATTAATGTGTAATTCAGCACTGGATATGTGAACAATAGCTAACCAGACCTCAGCGCTGGTCCTTACACTTCCGAAAGCCTACACGCGGGACGCTGAACACGGTGGACGATTCCTTACAGGACATCCTTGAATTATTTAGTTTGAACTCACATCCTAAGGAGAACTGGATCTCAATCAATACATCAGTATTTAAGAACAAGAATCCAAATTTTTGGGAGTTTCAAGTCTGTTTTAAGGACATATGCAGGCCTTAATATTATGAAATCAGGAATATGAGACCATTGTGACAAAAGCACACATTGGGCCTCATTACGAGAATGGAGGTAGCCATGGAGCTATTAGCTCCATGGCTGCCTCTGTTCCGGGCTCCATTACCGGGTTCATGCAATGGGTATTTATCGGGTTACTCCGACATAGGAGGACCCGGTAATTCCTCCTTGCAGGAACCCATCCCCATTTGAGCCCCCATAGGGCTCAATGGGAATGGGGAGGGAGGTAATAACGGGCAGATTACATCTGGCCCGTTATTGCCTCCCTCTTCCCCTCGCGGGACCCGGAAAGCACGCCTGGTTTTACCAGGCATGCGATCCGGGTCCCGCGATGGGAAGCTCGTAATCGCCGCTCCCGGAATGAAGGGGGCCGGTCCCGTACCGGCCCCCTTTATTAGGGGAGCGCCAGCCTTATAATGAGGCCCATTGTGTTAGAAAGACCGTTAGCTTTGGAGGAAATTGTGTATTGGTTTTTGCAACAATGTTTTCCTTGATGTGACATATCAGCCTTAAAAAGATCACAGATCAAAACACGTGTCTGTTATTTCAAGAAGATATTTTCTGGATTCATCTGTATTGTATGACAATACTGAATGTATATCAATACACTGTTTTTTAAGGCTACTTAAGGGGATATTTTCTGGATTCATCTGTATTGTATGATTGAACATAATACTGAATGTATAGCAATATAGTATTTTTGAAAATCCAAATTGAGTCACACATTTCATTTTTGGAAGTATAAGGACGAGCGCAGAGGTCTTTCTTAATCATTGTTACATATGTAATAGGGCTAAGGAAAGGCTTAAGCTAACCGGCACTGTGGCTTTCCTACAATACGGTTAGTGCAGTGCACTTTGAGTCTAAGCGCATAAACGAACGGATTCACCCTAGCATAACACTGTCAGCGCTGGATATGGGCTCAAACAGTCAACAGTCAAATCAATCATTTTCTCTGAGAAAATACAACTGCAATTGCCTACAGTCGGGAATTCCACTGTAATAGTCATAATGAGCGACAGCATTTGAGTGTCGACCCCCAACACAATTCCGTCAACGTGGGCCCTATCACTCAACAAACACGCCCCCCTTTGCCCCCACCATGAGATTAATTTGTCTGGGTCTGTGCAGTTTCCTCTCCAGGGCTCACTTCTTTCAGCGATGGAGAATTTCTCTATTTCATGCTGCACAAATAAAATCAAACTGTTTGGTGGATACAATGTGGATGGCAAATGGGTGCAAACTGCGAAATTGCGGGAAAGGTTACTCACAGTTGTCTCTCTGCTCCACTCCAGCTCCCCAATCCACCCGACACCACTTGTCACCACTTTGTGCGCTTGGGTGGCGCTTTTGACCTCTGCAGGTGGGGCAGCCAGGTGCTGGGGGAGTGGGCAGTCTTAATGGAGTAGGATGTATTCCACGGAGCGGCACGATAAACTCCAGTAACAAAGATGCTATAGAGTCCGTCAAGCAAAAAACAATGCCTCATTTGGTAACGTGGGCCGAGGGCAGGTTATATCTTCATAAGTGGTGTGAGCTGATAGTAAGCTGATACAGTTGCAACACAAACATAAATATTATTGTCTTACCAATATAAAAAAGATGCCCAATAAACGTTCTATCAAAATAGGGACTTTAATAAATAATCCATGCACACAACTAATTAGAATCACTAAAGACCCACCCCTGTAAAGGAAAAACAGAGAATGCAGACTCTGAGAAGAAAAGGCACTCTAGGTTGATAAGCAGGGTGTGCATGAACAAGATTTGAGCAGCAATGTCAATGGTAAAGAATATACCTATATACGACAAGAAGGGAGGCATAAAAGTAAGTTACTATGGTCCATTAAGGCTGGCCAGGGGGCATAGCCTCTTTAAATACCCTTTGTCTATTTTCTTTGGTGCTCAGCATTGAGAACAGCTTCTAGGTGCCCTGCTGCAGTCTAGTCCTTGTTGAGACAGTCGAGTCGTGCCTTCCCAATGGTGAGTTGGAAATAGTGTTGGTTAGAGGCATGGACTCCCGTTAGATTGAGTCAGCGTTCAAGACGTTCATGTCGATGGCTTACAATGGTTTGAGATGGTGGCAAAATGAGGCTTTTGCTGATTCGAGTTGGCCTTTTGGATGGTGAGTCAGTGGCTTTCAGCAGGTCAAGTCGACATTCGAGTCAGTTGCTTTCACGGGAGTTGCGCTGACAATCGGGCTGAGTTGAGGTGCTCTGCTGCAATGGGTTGAGCAGGCGTCTGGATGGCTCAAAGAGCAGGTAAGCCGTTCTAAGAGGGTAGTGGGAAAAGCAGCACAATAGGTCCTGAATCGGCTTGACGTGAGTTGTGCAAAGTCGAACTGTCTCAAAGGTGTCTCAAGTCAATACAATAGGGTTCCGGCTGCTTATAGACTTCTGGGTTGCTGCGAAGGCCAATCCAGGGTCTCCAGGGACAGGTGAGTACTTAGTTCCGCTCTTTCACTCCAGGAGGTCTGTCTGGCACCCACAGGGGTTCCTTCACCTCCAGTTAGCAGGATCTTGGTCCCAATGAAAAGGCTGCAGAGAGGCCTTGGTCCACAGCAATACTAATACACTCTTCCATGAGGAAGGTTAGAGAGTCAGTGTGATATAAGTGGACCCATTAAAGTGGCCAGTAATTAGGAAAGAAAATACAGGCTCTGGCAGCGCTGTGCTAAAGATTGCAAAACCCCCATCTGCGAGTGCTGTGTCTTCCCTGTTATGAAGTTACTTGAGTTCTGTTGTAAATAGTTGTTGTATAGCTTCACTGTAGATAGTTAACACAACATTCCATGTATATGTGATATAGTTATGGTTCTATGTGGAACACTCACATGCATAATGATGCTATAGAATGTTTAGCCTTGAAATATGTTCTGTAGTAGTTTGAAGTGTCCAGTGTGGAGTAAGGACGTGCTGGGGGGTATTTACCTGTGTAGCTTTAAATAAACCAATGTATTTACTTCAATTGGTGTCAGCCTTCCTTCACTGGTGACGAGGATTCGTGTTCAGACCCCTGGCATAGAAGATAGATTGCCAGCTATCCTGATCCACCGTGTAAGCAGGACTGTGGTAGCACGATTCAACGTTACAAAACTTCCATGCCGCTCCACCCTCAGGCGTATGCAGCAGCCGTCGTGGGAACGATAAACAGCAAGCAGATGTCCGGTGTAACGTCGAATTCTGCTCATCGTCGAAAAATGCTTAGGCTGCTACTGCGCATGCGTGAATTTCAATGGCAAAGCAAAATCCGACGGTACTGCAACGTCGGATTTTGCTTACCCGTCAGAAAATGCTTTCTGGTCTACGGGGCAGCGGGGCAGGGGCAAGGGGCAAGGGGCAGGGGCACCTGTACATTAACCCTATTAACCCTATGTTTCCACAGGGCATATTATTTATTTTAACCCTATGTTGTGCAGCGCAGTGCATTAACCCGTCAGAAAATGCTTTCTGCCGTCAGAAAATGCTTTCTGGTCTACGGGGCAGGGGCAGCGGGGCAAGGGGCAGGGGCAGCTGTTCATTAACCCTATTAACCCTATGTTTCCACAGGGCATATTATTTATTTGAACCCTATGTTGTGCAGCGCAGTGCATTAACCCGTCAGAAAATGCTTTCTGCCGTCAGAAAATGCTTTCTGGTCTACGGGGCAGGGGCAGCGGGGCAAGGGGCAGGGGCAGCTGTTCATTAACCCTATTAACCCTATGTTTCCACAGGGCATATTATTTATTTGAACCCTATGTTGTGCAGGGCAGTGCATTAACCCGTCAGAAAATGCTTTCTGCCGTCAGAAAATGCTTTCTGGTCTACGGGGCAGCGGGGCAAGGGCAGCGGGGACAGGGGCAGGGGCAGCTGTACATTAACCCTATTGACCCTATGATTCCACAGGGCATATTATTTATTTTAACCCTATGTTGTGCAGCGCAGTGCATTAACCCGTCAGAAAATGCTTTCTGCCGTCAGAAAATGCTTTCTGGTCTACGGGGCAGGGGCAGCGGGGCAAGGGGCAGGGGCAGCTGTTCATTAACCCTATTAACCCTATGTTTCCACAGGGCATATTATTTATTTTAACCCTATGTTGTGCAGGGCAGTGCATTAACCTGTCAGAAAATGCTTTCTGCTGTCAGAAAATGCTTTCTGGTCTACGGGGCAGGGGTAGCGGGGCAAGGGGCAGGGGCAGCTGTTCATTAACCCTATTAACCCTATATTTCCACAGGGCATATTATTTATTTTAACCTTATGTTGTGCAGGGCAGTGCATTAACCCGTCAGAAAATGCTTTCTGCTGTCAGAAAATGCTTTCTGGTCTACTGGGCAGGGGCAAGGGGCAAGGGGCAGGGGCAGCTGTACATTAACCCTATTAACCCTATGTTTCCACAGGGCATATTATTTATTTTAACCCTATGTTGTGCAGGGCAGTGCATTAACCCGTCAGAAAATGCTTTCTGCCTTCAGAAAATGCTTTCTGGTCTACGGGGCCGGGGCAAAGGGCAGGGGCAGCTGTACATTAACCCTATTAACCCTATGTTTCCACAGGGCATTTTATTTTAACCCTATGTTGTGCAGGGCAGTGCATTAACCCGTCAGAAAATGCTTTCTGCCGTCAGAAAATGCTTTCTGGTCTACGGGGCAAGGGCAGCGGGGACAGGGGCAGGGGCAGCTGTACATTAACCCTATTAACCCTATGTTTCCACAGGGCATATTATTTATTTTAACCCTATGTTGTGCAGTGCAGTGCATTAACCCGTCAGAAAATGCTTTCTGCTGTCAGAAAATGCTTTCTGGTCTACGGGGCAGGGGCAGCGGGGCAAGGGGCAGGGGCAGCTGTTCATTAACCCTATGTTTCCACAGGGCATATTATTTATTTTAACCCTATGTTGTGCAGGGCAGTGCATTAACCCGTCAGAAAATGCTTTCTGCCGTCAGAAAATGTTTTCTGGTCTACGGGGCAGGGGCAAGGGGCAAGGGGCAGGGGCAGCTGTTCATTAACCCTATTAACCATATGTTTCCACAGGGCATATTATTTATTTTAACCCTATGTTGTGCAGCGCAGTGCATTAACCCGTCAGAAAATGCTTTCTGCCGTCAGAAAATGCTTTCTGGTCTACGGGGCAGGGGCAGCGGGGCAGGGGCAGGGGCAGCGGGGCAAGGGGCAGGGGCAGCTGTGCATTAAACCTATTAACCCTATGTTTCCACAGGGCATATTATTTATTTTAACCCTATGTTGTGCAGGGCAGTGCATTAACCCGTCAGAAAATGCTTTCTGCTGTCAGAAAATGCTTTCTGGTCTACGGGGCAGGGGCAGCGGGGACAGGGGCAGGGGCAGCTGTGCATTAACCCTATTAACCCTATGTTTCCACAGGGCATATTATTTATTTTAACCCTATGTTGTGCAGGGCAGTGCATTAACCCGTCAGAAAATGCTTTCTGCTGTCAGAAAATGCTTTCTGGTCTACGGGGCAGGGGCAGCGGGGACAGGGGCAGGGGCAGCTGTGCATTAACCCTATTAACCCTATGTTTCCACAGGGCATATTATTTATTTTAACCCTATGTTGTGCAGGGCAGTGCATTAACCCGTCAGAAAATGCTTTCTGCCGTCAGAAAATGCTTTCTGGTCTACGGGGCAGGGGCAGCGGGGACAGGGGCAGGGGCAGCTGTACATTAACCCTATTAACCCTATGTTTCCACAGGGCATATTATTTATTTTAACCCTATGTTGTGCAGGGCAGTGCATTAACCCGTCAGAAAATGCTTTCTGCTGTCAGAAAATGCTTTCTGGTCTACGGGGCAGGGGCAGCGGGGACAGGGGCAGGGGCAGCTGTGCATTAACCCTATTAACCCTATGTTTCCACAGGGCATATTATTTATTTTAACCCTATGTTGTGCAGGGCAGTGCATTAACCCGTCAGAAAATGCTTTCTGCCGTCAGAAAATGCTTTCTGGTCTACGGGGCAGGGGCAGCGGGGACAGGGGCAGGGGCAGCTGTGCATTAACCCTATTAACCCTATGTTTCCACAGGGCATATTATTTATTTTAACCCTATGTTGTGCAGGGCAGTGCATTAACCCGTCAGAAAATGCTTTCTGCCGTCAGAAAATGCTTTCTGGTCTACGGGGCAGGGGCAGCGGGGACAGGGGCAGGGGCAGCTGTACATTAACCCTATGTTTCCACAGGGCATATTATTTATTTTAACCCTATGTTGTGCAGCGCAGTGCATTAACCCGTCAGAAAATGCTTTCTGCTGTCAGAAAATGCTTTCTGGTCTACGGGGCAGGTGCAGCGGGGCAAGGGGCAGAGGCAGCTGTCCATTAACCCTATTAACCCTATGTTTCCACAGGGCATATTATTTATTTTAACCCTATGTTGTGCAGGGCAGTGCATTAACCCGTCAGAAAATGCTTTCTGCTGTCAGAAAATGCTTTCTGGTCTACGGGGCAGGGGCAGCGGGGACAGGGGCAGGGGCAGCTGTGCATTAACCCTATTAACCCTATGTTTCCACAGGGCATATTATTTATTTTAACCCTATGTTGTGCAGGGCAGTGCATTAACCCGTCAGAAAATGCTTTCTGCCGTCAGAAAATGCTTTCTGGTCTACGGGGCAGGGGCAGCGGGGACAGGGGCAGGGGCAGCTGTGCATTAACCCTATGTTTCCACAGGGCATATTATTTATTTTAACCCTATGTTATGCAGGGCAGTGCATTAACCCGTCAGAAAATGCTTTCTGCCGTCAGAAAATGCTTTCTGGTCTACGGGGCAGGGGCAGCTGTACATTAACCCTATTAACCCTATGTTTCCACAGGGCATATTATTTATTTTAACCCTATGTTGTGCAGGGCAGTGCATTAACCCGTCAGAAAATGCTTTCTGCCGTCAGAAAATGCTTTCTGGTCTACGGGGCGGGGGCAGCGGGGACAGGGGCAGCTGTTCATTAACCCTATTAACCCTATGTTTCCACAGGGCATATTATTTATTTTAACCCTATGTTGTGCAGGGCAGTGCATTAACCCGTCAGAAAAGGCTTTCTGCTGTCAGAAAATGCTTTCTGGTCTACGGGGCAGGGGCAGCGGGGCAAGGGGCAGGGGCAGCTGTACATTAACCCTATTAACCCTATGTTTCCACAGGGCATATTATTTATTTTAACCCTATGTTGTGCAGGGCAGTGCATTAACCCGTCAGAAAATGCTTTCTGCCGTCAGAAAATGCTTTCTGGTCTACGGGGCAGGGGCAGCGGGGACAGGGGCAGCTGTTCATTAACCCTATTAACCCTATGTTTCCACAGGGCATATTATTTATTTTAACCCTATGTTGTGCAGGGCAGTGCATTAACCCGTCAGAAAATGCTTTCTGCTGTCAGAAAATGCTTTCTGGTCTACGGGGCAGGGGCAGCGGGGACAGGGGCAGGGGCAGCTGTACATTAACCCTATTAACCCTATGTTTCCACAGGGCATATTATTTATTTTAACCCTATGTTGTGCAGGGCAGTGCATTAACCCGTCAGAAAATGCTTTCTGCTGTCAGAAAATGCTTTTTGGTCTACGGGGCAGGGGCAGGGGCAGTGCTACAGTAACCCTATGTTTCCACAGGGCATATTATCTATTTTAACCCTATTTTGTGCAGGGCAGTGCAGCATAGCATTAACCCGTCAGAAAATGCTTGCAATGGCATTTTTTGACAGTGTTTTTTGTAGCCAACCATATGTTGTACGGAGCAGTCAGCATTAACCCTATGTTAGCAATTTTGTACCCTATGTTACATCATTTATGGTGAGATTGCAAAATCAGACGGCAGCCTAAGCAAATTCTGACGGCACATAAAATGCAATTTTCTGCTACCCTGCAAAGCCGCCTGTGAGGAATTGTGCCAATATAGCCCTATGGTGGCTTGGCGCCGTCCTTCCCGGGCAACTTGAGCTGTGCCTCAGCATTTTTAACCCCATGTTGCATCATTTCGCCAGCCTAAGCAAATTCTGGTGGCGAATCCGCTGTGGAATCGCGGGTATTGAGTCCTTTCATTTTTTCTTTTGTTCTTTTAGAGTATTAAGGCTGTTTTTGCTTAGAAGTTTACACATTTTACTGTTAATGTGATGATTGTTTTGCAAAGGTAAATTTTAACCAAACACAATAAAAAATGTTTTAAAAAAAAAATTGAGTCTTTTCCTTTCCCCAACTGTACAACCTGCAGGTTTGTCTGGGCCCATTTTTAATTCCAAGGCCCCCCCCCCACCCCTTTTGGTGTTATCTATTGTGGCGGTTTCCCTCCCCGGGCTTTCATTTTGCCTTAAAGTTTAGCCTCCCTGGTGATTTTATTCTGGTTCTGGGCCTCTCGGACCGCTCTAGCCTCATGAGGGGGAGGGGGGTGGAAACCCCTTTATGTAATGTCTTTGAGGCCCGGTCTTGTGGTGATGAGGTGCTGGTGGGTCCCCCTTCTTCTCAACCGGGCCTCCTTTTGTGGGACCTATTTTCTGCAGCTACTTGGGGATTCTCTCCTCGTGGAGGTCATGGGGCTATACCTGGCGGGTTGTCTCTCCTGGACCAGGTCTGCAGGGCCCCTAGTCCTTTACATCCCCCGCTTTTAAGGGGAAATGTCTCCCAGCGACCCCCCTGCCTGAGGTGTCCGCTTTGCCCCTCTTGATATTAGAGGCTTCATCTCCTGTGGTTGCCACAGTTTGTCTGGTTAGGCATGCCTGCCCCCACCCCCCTCCCCCCGGAAGCTCCACCTTAGCTCCTTTATCCTGCTCTGGGGAACCGTGGTGTCTGGAGTCACTCTTGTGGGCCCTTGATCGGATTTCACCAGGGCCTCCACGGTGCGGTGCCTTGGCCCTTCCTGGCCTCAATCTTCTCCTGGATGGTTGGTGTGGTGGAGGTTGTGAGGTAGTCCTCTTTGTATAGCTGATTGCTCTGTGGTCCGGAGCCTCCTCCCTCCCTTGCTATGTCCTACGGTATCTTCCTCTGTGTGTTTGCATTAATAGAGGTGCCTCACCTGTTGCACTCGTCGGGGTTGCACTTGTCGGGATCCTTATGAGGCTCCACGGGTGCTCCTGCTATCCCCCTGTTGCTCTCCTCTATGCTTGCCCCTTCAAGGCTCCTGCTGTCCCCCTGCTGCTTTCCTCTTCACTGGCCCCTTTAAGGCTCCTGCTGTCCCCGTGTTGCTCTCCTCTACGCTTGCCCATTCAAGGCTCCTGCTGTCCCCCTGTTCTCCTCTACGCTTGCCCCTTCAAGGCTCCTGCTGTCCCCCTGTTGCGCTTATCTACGCTTGCCCCTTCCAGGCTCCTGCTGTCCCCCTGTTGCTCTCCTCTATGCTTGCCCCTTCAAGGCTCCTGCTATCCCCCTGTTGCTTTCCTCTATGCTTGTCCCTTCAAGGCTCAGGGCTGGCTCTGGCTGCTTTCCCACTCATAAGGCACTGGATTGACGGAGAGGCTATTTGCAACAAAACTAGCTGCTTGGGTGCTGTAGGCAGATGAAAGTGTCTGAATTGCCTGGGCCTCCCTTTCACGGCCCGACAGAGGAGATCAGTAGTGCCTTTGAAGGGTTAGTCTTGCCCAAACTATATAATGGGATGCTAATGAACCTGCTAATAAAACAACTACCCTTTTGTGAGGGTCCAATAATCAATGATATTGAGCATTGATTTCTAATACTTTAAGGAATGAAGCAAGCACACTGTGTTGTGATATGCACTTAGTTAGCAGGCCACACCATTTTTAAAATGTTCGTAGGTAGGCCACCCCCATCAGGTATTAGACCATGGCCATCATGCAAGACACACCCCCAAATGAGCCCCCACCACCTTACTTTCTTACCCCACTTAACGCCCTGGGAGTACTTGAAGCATATATGGGTAACATATAAAACATTCTTGCAGAGGGCTGGTTGTGGGTTCTCCGGATTCGAAGCACCAAACTCAACGCGGGTCTTGGATAGTCTTTCACTGAAGGAAAATCGTAAAGTACATGTACCCATAGTAAGTCTGCATAGCACCATGGATGACACGGTGACTGTGTAGACCTCTAATGATCTACCATCGCCAAAGCCTGAGATACCCATAACCTTACCTGCCATTGCCCCTCAAGGTAGGGGTATATTCAATCTTGCCCCACAAGGGAGGAGTACACCCAATTTTGATCAATCCAAGCATTCGGCTCTCCTCCAAATGGCCCGACCTTATGGCCAACATTGCTAAAGAGCTACTACTTTCTAAGGACCCATTTGACCGTGGCTTTTTGTCGGGTGCATTAAACGATTGGGTAGCAGACCTATGGGTGCCGAAATTGAACTCTGCATCCCAGACACATGGGCATGCTAGCGCTGATGCTACAGGCAGCAAGGGTAAACACTGCCAGCCAAACTATTTCACAAAGGGAAATGACAGATCAAGCCACTCAAACTGACCTCTGTATTGAGGAATCCCTGAGTTCTATCGGGCCAATATTGGCATGCGATGAAAAGGCAAAAATCCTTAGCGTAGACTTATAACAGGAAACTGTTCCTTCCTTATCTCTGCATGAGCTGAGTGCTGGCCATAAAGAGGTTAAGCATCCCACAGTCATGAATGCCAAATTGAAAAGCACTTCCCTATGAAATCTGCCAGTAAAAAAAAATAAAATAAAAAAAAAAAATCACATATGCCTAAGATAATGGACTCGAACACTCATGACTTTGTAATGGATCAAAGATATTTCATTATAACGAACATTCAGAAAACTAAAGAAAAAGAGCCCAAAGAAGCCCTGCGCAATAAGGTTCTCGCTTGGTTGTGCCACAGAACTGTCCCAGGAGTAGTCGGACTCAAGGACTTAATGATCATTCGGAGGATAGATCTGAGTGACTGGTGTCTGCTACCCAATTGTGACTGCATTTTGGTGGGCTGTGGGGCCAGCACCTTGCCTGCTTTTCTCAGACGATGCAAATATCTACCCAAAGGGACCTCAAACTGTAACATTATTCTTAGAATTTAGATCTTCAGAGAGTTTCTTATGGTTCTTCCTCTTCCTGATTATTGTTAACATGCTTACTCTGATTTTCTCAATACTTGAACTGCAGTTACTAAGTGGATGGTGATTGTTATGTCTTGCCCATTTTGCTCTTATCTTGTTATTGTAGGGGAGGACTGGTCCAAGAAGACCCCCCCTCGCCTACGCTTTCTCCCCAGGTGAGGACTATGGCTCTCTTGGGCGTCCCCTCATGCCACCCGGGCCCAGGTGGTGGAGGGTTCACCCACTGAAGACATTGCCCGCACGTATTAATTGCCCACATGTATTAAAATTTAGCTAGGCCTAGAAACCATTTTGTCTGGTAAAGATGGTGTGAGCTCAGCGCACTGTAGTGCGGCCCCCACCTTTGGAGGGTTTCAGTCATCCTTGTTGCCGCAGCACCCTGGCAGATCCGCTGCGAGCACGTTCCCACGAACAAGACGGACATGAGCTAGTGTAATACACTAACATTGTAACAGTTCACCTCCCGCAGTGTATCATCGCTCCCAGCATGACCCGGCCAGCAGGCCTAGGCAATGAAAAGAACAGTAAAATAGTCATTAGATGACAGACAATCTTTGTACATTAATGTTGAGACTACTTGCAAAGGATGCTTTTCTTCCGCAAAATCCCTTATATTACAAAAGCCTGTAGAATGTATAATTACAAGAAATCATGCTTCCATGATATAAGCGATGGTGAGCCTATACCATTGCAGTTGGGTGCTAATAATAAAGGAACGCACCAGGAATCTGTTTGTTACGTGTATTACTGGGAAACTTACACCCCATGGGCTCGCGCCATAACTGAACTAATGCTGCTAGAGGACACAAGAAAACGAATGTAACCATACAGAGGGCCCATGTGAAGGATGCACGGAAAGGCGCATGTCATGTGTGCATGTCTAGGCCCCACATGTGCCACCACCGTCACGAACAAGTGGCGGGTTACTTTCTATGTTCTCCACCAATCCTAACTCTACCTCACTTACTGCAAATATATATGCATATAACTAAATACTGTACTTGTTAAAACATAATGTATGAATAAGGTGCTCAGACTGGGTATAATCGAGACACATCCAGCAAAGGTTAAATGCATGTTTTGTATTGTTTTGAATAAGTATTATAGAGTGTTCAAATGTTTGTGATGTTTTTACCTAAATCGGCAACACACGAGGGAGATACCTTTGTGAAATACGTGCAAGGCCATTCCCCCTCCCACCCTGCGAAGGCTGCCAAGGCATGAGAGCAGAGACCGCGCCGCGCTGCGTTACCTCCCCCAACCAGACTGGAGCCGCTTCAAAGACTTGAAACCCCCTCTGTAGCACCCAAGGCCACCACCCGCCACCTGCATTATTTACAGCACGGCAGTAAACCTCTGCCTGAACACACGCGCCCCCTCGTAAACCTTACAACCCACCGAACCATCTCAGACTTATGGCCCTGTGCATTCAGGACACCCAACACTTTGACAACACACAGCGGAACATCCATAACAACTTCTAACAAGGCAGAAAGACATGTACCGCCCGTACCAGGCCCTGAAGCTTAGCCCCTCGACCTATGGCCCCGGTCAACAGGACACTGGTAACCATGCCCTGACGTATTACCTCCAGTCCCCTCACAAGGTGCATTCCTCCTGTGTTGCATTAACCTGTTGTATAACCTATTGAAAGATTTACTAAAGAAGATAATATCAAAATGTCAGAATGACTGCGGTGTGCATGGCCTAGGGCTAATAAGTCAGGAGAAGACATTCGTCTCTGCCACTGGCCGCGATGGCCCCACAACACCGCCTGGATGAACTCTGCCACCCTGCCAGGCCCAGCCCAACCCACGAGGCTGACCAGTGACGTCTTCCAGCCAAAGCCAACCACATCACAGCAGCACCTATAGTTAGTCGTCGCCACCCAATCCCCATGAGCTTGTGCCCCCTATAGTGTGTAGGTTCTTATGACGTTTTTTGTAAATATATACGCCTGTCTTTGCGATTGTCAGACAGAGCGCTCTCGGAGTTTGCAGAGTTCTTTGCATGCCCTATTCTGATTGATAAACTCCCATTTACGCTCACCCGCTCTCTGTCTTGGCCTTATTCCCATTTTGGGAGAGTCCTTCATTGTCTCTCATTGCGGGGAGGATCGTGCTGTTTGGGGACGCTTGCCTTCATTATCGACCCTTATATGTATTTATGTTGTTTGTCTTGTCTGCGCCCTTAAGCCTCCGGGTTCTCAGGTGCGCAATACAAATTCAATAAAGTAAAGTAAAAGTGCTCAAACACCGCCTGGGGACTATGGGAACCTGACGCATAAAGTGTTGCTAAGTATCACACACCAGGTGAAAAGTGCGGCTTCTCTCTCGTGCAATTATCACACCATTGACGAGAAGTCCTGTCCCGCCTCCCCTCACTGAAACAATTACACTCATTCTGAAAACAACGTTACAACTGACTGCACGCTACACATCCCATCTCGAAAAACCGTAGCTATCTGGACAATTGGAGACACTCACTGCCATCCTTGCATCCTTCAAGGACACATCATATGTGCCTGGCTGCTTCTGTACTCGAAACTCTTTAAACTGAAGCACTCCTCCTTTACCTGACTATCATTAACTGCTCACAGCAGGACACAACTGTATTAGTTCCGGAGGCAAGTGGCCTTCATAGAATCATAGTTGGCTAGCCCAACCCTCCGATTGGGTTTATAGCTCTTTGGTGACTATTAGCCAATTAGGAGGGCCGTTCTGTTTGGGATATGAGGCACACTGTGGCAAATCAACTTCCGGTGCACCAGTGGTGCAGAGATGAATATCGGTTTCTAAACCATCAAACAACCCCACAACCTCTAGTATACCATAAGGGATCTGAAAAGATTGGAAACATAAGCAAATTATAAACCTTGTTCAATTTTGGTAACATGGACGGAGCGGCATGCTTATCTGTGAATAGTCGTGGATCGTTGGTTAGTTGCAACACAGCGATAATACAATTATTACCCAATGTCTTTGCTTTGGGTAATAATCGCTTCGTGAAAGCGAGGCGAGTGGAAAGCATATAAAAGTTCCTCCGAGCCTGTTTTTGCCATTTAATTGTATTAATCTGTGCTCCGTGCCTCAGTGAATCCCTCTCCCTGCCTTCCCCACCAGCTTCCTCTTCCTGATCCCCGCCCGTCTCCCAGCCCGCCCACCTCCCTGATTGGTCAGATCACTAGTCTTAACGGATATGAGTTTCTTGACCTACTATCCGCCAGTTGTCGCTGGTACCCCCGCCCTTATTTCCCTCGTCATCACTGTGTGCCCACAACCCCTTAGGTCCCAACGTTTCACTGTGTGCCCAGACCCCCTGGTTCACATCTCGTCACTGCCCCTCCAACAACCTCCGGTTCAGTGTGATGCTGCCAGCTTCTCACCTGGTCCCCTAAGATATCGCCATCTACCCCATGCCCCTCTCGTGTCCCATGTTGTCGCTGTATACCCCCAGCCCCTCTGGTACTGTGATTTCTCTCTGTACCCTCTGGTCCCCTGCATGCTGTTGCGGTTTGCCCCCACCCCCGGTCCCCTGCGATGCCCCTGTGTACCCAACCCCTCCGGTCCTCATTTACAGTTCCCAGGCATGCCCTCCTGTCTGTGCCCTAGCACCTGCACTGTCTAGGTGTCTCTAGACCGAGTGCAGTAGCTAGTCTTCACATTTGTGCTGTTCATGCCCTGTGGGAGTGTCTTTGCTTTCTCCCTCTTTCCCTCCCTTGTCATCGAATGCCTTTGAAGCGCATTGCGCTTAATCGCCGTGTGGATGGAACATCATATCATATCACTATGCTTACTCTCTACTCTACACATTACGCAATTAGAGTGCACCTATACCCCTCAATCAATTCGGCCAAGCTGCTCACATATGACCACTACCCCACAAACACGTCATCACTCTAATAAAAAGCAGCTATATCCCATTACAAACCGGCTTAGCTGCACATATAAGCGTCCTACAGGCCGAACGCAGCCAGAACCCAGTCTGGGTGTACACCCACCAGACTGCACACATATCATCAACACCTCATACACCCCAGTCAAAAATGTCATAAAACGGATGCAAATTATATATACTGTATAGCTTATGAATTATATGTTCTTTAGCACTACCAAGGAGTTCTCCAGGATGAAGTTTCAAGGCACAGCCAAATAGTTCCTACTGGATAGTATGTGATGTTCCATCCCACTCTGTTGCTCCTGTCAGCAAGCATAGATGTACATGCCCCCATTTGCTTTATTGGCCCACATTCTGTATAGTTGAAGGCCATTTGAAGTTACGCTGATTTGATCAATGTTAACACAAAGAAGCAAAGTAGTAGAGAAGCAAGCAAGTTTTACCTGATCATTTTATTCTTTACAATGAAATATGTATTAACAGAAAATAAATTGCAAAAACCAGCAAGAACATTTATTTTTGGACAACTTCGAAACAATGGCACTCAGGAGGTTGGTGCGAAATTCACGTCACCCACACAAGCCAACGCGGAATGCTCCAATGAGGATGACTTCTCTCTAAGTGTAAAGAGATAAAAAAGTAAGGCTCAAAGATTGGGATGCATACAATAGCCACCACAATGTAACGTATGACAGCATGAACATATTAATCAATAATTTATTGGGTATTTATAGTGCCCCTATACAGCAAATGGTGCATCAAGGTACATATATTTATAATAGTAGTGTGAAATTCAAAATTACAATGTACATGTCATCAGAGCGAACTGGACCTTCCAGCCCTCGAAGATGAGATAGCAATACCCTTGAGATAGATGGGGATGCAGAATTGTATTCAAACATCAATAATCGAAACAACTCAGGTAGTTGGCAAAAGGATAAGTGTTTTAATATCAATTATCTAAAACAGGAATGATAACGGACATCAGCAGATGTCTCATCACTATCTCAAAGCGTTTCATTAAAAAAATGACACCTTTATAGTAAATATTCGTCATTGATGACGTTAACCTGTGTATCACTCATGTCATCCTACGTGGAAAAACTTAAATACCTACGGGTGAATGCAATAGGGTCTAAACGAATCATCTAGGTATACTATCCATACTCGTTTGGGCAGTGAAATAAAGTGATAGGCTTCTTAACATCAGGTGGGGCAACTAAGCCCTTCCCTAAAATGTCACTATAAATGTCACTAAATATACGACGTCTAATTGGCTACACAACTATAGGACCCTTGATCATGCGGTCCTTTATCATCGGTAACTTTCCAACTTCTGTCAGTACCCTCCCAACCTATGTTAGCAGCTCTCAGGCTGAGCGTCCAGGTGCAGATAAGCTAGTCTTAACCACAGCTTCCCAACAATTAACATGATCATCCATCATCACCTCAGTGGTCTGCTGTCAATTAGGGCATTGAACTCGTCCTTGGAAATGTTCCTTGCTACTGAAGAATTCAGGGGAGTGAAGGCACACTCTGCCTTTGTGCGTAGGTGTGACCATCATGCTCTTCCGACTTCTTCTCCCCACGTGACTAAAGACCACGAAATTGAGCTTTCAGAATTCAGATTTTCCGGACTAATGTCCAGGAAAGTCATAATTGTATAAAAAATGTATATTTTATGCGGCTAGTAGTTTTGACCATTGTTCCTGAATACATATTCCTAAATTTCACAATTTGCATCACATTGTATCAAAAAACTCCCACTTGTGTACAATTCAACCAGTCTGTTACAAAAGGAATGAATTGCCATTTGCAACTGTGGGTAACTTTTTCATTGGTGCCTGAGACAATTTTATGCCCCAGGCCAACCTGGTGGCCAACCATGCTTGGATAGTGTCATACATTCTGTTGATGTAGCTGTAGTCTTGGTCATAAATCCCTGAGGGGAATGAGGATTTGGGTATCATCGGCATAGTTGGTATAAAATATGTCCAGAGCATGGTTTTGTATAAATGTTGTAAAATGTTGGGGAGACGCATGAGCCTTGAGGGACCCCGCAGGGAACTTGAGTTGGATGGGCAGCAGTGCTTCCAGCATAGACACTGTCTGCCTGCAAGAAATTAGGCAATCCATTTGGTGGACTTGGGTGAAATGTTGGCAGCTAAAGTGAGGTGGTGGCAGAGTGTTTGGTGGTTGACCAGGTCAAACGCTGCCGATGGATCGAGAAGGACGAGCGCTAGGTTGCCAGTGTCATGGATATCGTCGAGTTGGTTTTTCAGGTCAAGGAGGAAGTATTCTGTGCCATGACAGGTCTGAAGCCTGACTGGTGAGGGCTGAGGATGTTGTGTTGTTTCAGGTAGGCTTGTATTTTAATGTATGATATGATATGGAATTTATAACGCGCCTATACACAAGGGTTTCTAGGCCAGACAAGACAAGGATGGGGAAACAGAGGGAGGACGAAACAACGATCTTACTAGGCCTTGTCATTTAGATCACGCAAGTGCAGGGAAGGGGATGTAATCAAAGGTGCAGCCAGCGGGGGGCGCAGTGCAGGTAATCAAAAGTGCAGCCAACGGGTGGCTCATAAGTGCAGAGCGAAGGGGATGTAGGGTTACAGATACAGACCCCAAGTGCTGGGGCAGCCAAAAGGCAGTGCAAGGTGCAACTGGACAGGCAGGGACCTGAGCCCAACTTCAGAGGGTGACCAGTGCGTGGACCAGACGGGTCATCAGCAGGGGAGAGGAAGAGAGAAAGCAGAAGCAAAGAGGAAGGTCTTGAGTTGCTTCTGGGACCAGAGGTAGTTCTGCTCAAGTTTGAGAGAGGCAGGGAGGCTGTTCCAGAGGGAGGCCCCAGCCGAAGAAAGAGATCTGCCCCCAACTTTCTGCTTTGAAAAGCGACTGACCCTCAGAGAGTTGGAGGTGGATGAGCGGAGAGCTCGAGAAGGGACATGTTTAGGAAGAGAGAGTTGTAAGTAGTGCGGTCCCAGTCCCCAGAAAGACTTGTGGACAATGCAGAGGGTCTTGAACTTGATCCTTGCCACCATTGTGGGCAATGTAGGCAGCAATGGTAGATGAGTGTTCAAAATGGCTGCGCATCGACGCCATGTTATCCTGGCTCACATTTTACACACTAGCATTACAAAGCCGTGTCTCCAGGTGTCACAGGTCCTCTGTCTGTTAAGCAGGGGCAGCACAAACTTGTGCATCCCCATAGGGTAATGGCACCTGCACTATAGTAGTACACAGGACACAGTAACCCCTCAGGGATAGAGGGTTAGGGTCTGTTGGATTGGATAGGCACAGGGAGGTAGGGTAACTGGAAAGAGAGTTAGGTAGAGGGTGTGGAAAGCAAGGGGGAAGTAGGGTAAGGAACGAGTTACTTACCTGTAACTGTTGTTCTCTAGCATGGGTCTGGCACTGAATCACATGCTCATGAATATTCCCGGTCGTCGGGCTGGGAATCCTCGGTATAAGAAAAAAAAGTTTCACTTTTGTTTATAAACTGTCTTTCTCCTATAAACCAATGTCTGAGCTATGGGTCATACTGCCACCAGCCAATGACTGCCCTCTCCCTAAGCCCCTCCTCTGGCAGCCATCCTCAGATTTGGTAGCACGTAAAGTGGCAGTATGACCAAGAAGAGCCCCAGAGGGGCAGGAGGGTTCACATGTGATTCCATGCCAGACCCATGCTGGAGAACAACAGTTACAGGTAAGTAACTCGTTCCTTCTCCAGCATGGGGTCTAGCATGCATTCACATGCACATGAATAAAGAATACATAGCCCGGGAGGATAGCTCAGCGGCAACGTGCGCGCCTTGGAAGCAAGACGACACGAAGCAACACAGGTTCGATTTCCGGGTCCGCGCTTAGAAACCTCTGGGTGCTTAAGTGCGTTATAAATACGCAACTAAGACAAAAAAGAAAAACAATTATGCAACAAAAAAAAAAACAATTCCTGTAACAGCGCCTCGATGCCCGTGGGCTGTGTGAGCGCTTTAAAAATGGAAATAAATAAAATAGCAGTACATACATACACGGCCACGGGAGGTGGCAAGGCTCAACAGAAGGAATTACTCTTACCTCCTCACCTTCAAGCAACCAGGTTGCGTAGCACTGCTTGGCCGACTCTGTACTCCTCTCTGAAATCCCTGTCAATGCAGTAGAATTTCATGAAGGTGTGGGTAGACCTGCACATAGCAGTCCTGCAGAGGTCTAGCAGGGGCACAACAGACAGGAACGCAGTCGTCGCAGCGATCGCTCTGGTGGAGTGGGCTCTCGGACGGCCAGCCAGCGGTTGGTTTGCCAACTAGTGACAATGGGAGATGGAAGCCTTGGACAAGGCCTTCCCATGGTTCACAGGACCAACGTTAACAAAAAGCCGAGAAGCCTTCCGGAAACTCTTTGTGCGGGCCACATAAAACTTCAGCCCTCGAGCCACATCCAGTGAGTGCAAAGTCTTTTAAGCCGGCGACGAAGGCGTCAGAAAAAACACAGGCAACACCAAGGGTTCGTTCACATGAAATTCGGATGGAAACTTGGCCATGAAGTAGGGGTGCATCCGCAGCACCACCCTCGTCTCGTGGAAAGTGAAATAAGGCTGCTTGCAGGACAGAGCATGGATCTCACCTACTCTCCTGGCAGAGGTAATGGCCACGAGGAAACCTGTCTTCCAAGAAGGAACTTGAGCAGAGCTTTATGCATAGGCTAGAAAGGGGCCCCGTGAGCCTAGTCTGCACCACGTTGTGTTCCCACACCGGGGCAGCGCCTTCACCGGCGGGAGCGATCGGAACAGTTCCCTAATGATCTCCATGACTAGATGGTGCGACCAAAGCAAAGACTGTCCTGGAGCCCTGGTGCAGCGGGAGATAGCCGCCAGATGCACCAGGATGGCGACGTGCGCCATCCCTGACGTAGCCAACGACAAGTTGGAAGGACCTGTGGGCCGTGACCCTCAGAGGGTTAATCTTCTGTGATCGGCACCAGGTCGCGAAACGCTTCCATTTGTGTCTGTAACACTTCAGAGTCCACAACTCCCTGGCCTTGGCGAGGACCTCCCTGCAGTCCGCAGGCAGCTCCTAACCACCAAACTCGAATGCTGCAGAAGCCAGGGCTTCAGGTTCAGCGATCTTGGGTCGTGGTGCAGTATTGCGCCTCCTACCCTGGCGAGAAGATCCACGACCACTGGTAGCTTGATTGGAGGGGACGCGGACATGCTGAGAAGGTCCGGGTACCAGATTTGCTTTGGCCACACTGGTGCGACGAGGATCATCCTGAACCAGCACTGTTTGAGTTGACCGATGACTTGTAGTAGCAGCAGCAACGGAGGGAACGCATATAGGAACAGGCCTTCCCAAAGGGAAGGTGAATGCCTTCCCCATGCTCCCCGGCTGGGGGAAGCTGATGGTGAACCTCCGGCACTCGGTGTTCATCGCCGTCGATAACAGATTGATGTGAGGACTGCCCCACCTGAGGAAGAAGTTGTCCACTTCACCCTGCAGAAGCTCCCACTCGTGGCAAGAGCGCAGCTCCCTGCTGAGGGAGTCGTCAATGTTTTTGACTCCCACCAGGTGAAAAGGAAGGAACAAGTTACTTACCTGTAACTGTTGTTCTCCAGCATGGGTCTGGCATGGATTCACATGCTCATGAATATTCCCTGTCGTCAGGCTGGGAATCCTCGGTAAAGAAAAAACCAGTATCAGTTTCGTTTCTGATCTGTCTTTCGTAGTAATAACCAATCACTAATCTCTGTGTTATACTGACCACAGCCAATGACTGCCCTCTCCCTAAGCCCCGCCTCTGGCAGCCATCCTCAGATTTGGTAGCACGTAAAGTGGCAGCATGACCAAGTGAAGAGCCGCAGAGGGGAAGGCGGGAGGGTTCGCATGTGAATCCATGCCAGACCCATGCTGGAGAACAACAGTTACAGGTAAGTAACTTGTTCCTTCTCCAGCATGGGGTCTGGCATGGATTCACATGCCCATGAATAAAGAATACATAGCAGTACACATGCACAACCACGGGAGGTGGCACAAAAGGCTCAACATTAAGCAATACAACAACTCAACATTAAGCATCTCTTACCTCCTCACAAGGCTCACCTCAGGCGAACAGGTTGCGCAGCACTGCTTGGCCGACCCTGGACTCCTCCCTGGAATCCCGATCGACGCAGTAGAAACTTGTGAAGGTGTGCGTCGACCTCCACGTAGCAGCCCTGCAGATGTCCAGCAGGGGCACACCAGACAGGAACGCCGTGGTAGCAGCGATCGCTCTGGTCGAATGGGCTCTCGGACGGCCTGGCAGCGGTCCGTTTGCCAACCGGTGGCAGTGCATGATGCAGCCGGAGAGCCATCTGGAAATGGAAGACTTCGAGAGAGCCTTCCCCTGGTTCACAGTCCCAAAATTCACAAACAGCTGTGACGTCTTCCGAAAACTCTTCGTGCGGTCCACGTAGAACTTCAGCGCTCTAGCCACATCTAGCGAGTGCAAAGTCCTCTCAGCCGGCGACGAAGGCGACGGGAAGAACACTGGCAACAGCAAGGGCTCGTTGAGGTGGAAGTCCGACGGCACCTTGGGCATGAAGGAGGGGTGCGTCCGCAGCACCACCCTCGTGTCGTGAAAAGTTAAGTATGGAGGCTTGCAGGATAGGGCCTGGATCTCTCCCACTCGTCGTGCAGAGGTGATGGCCACGAGAAAAGCAGTTTTCCACGACAGGAACTTCAGCGGTGCCGAATGCATAGGTTCAAATGGGGCACCCATGAGCCTAGCCAGCACTACATTAAGCTCCCAAGCCGGGGCAGGCGCCTTCACCGGCGGGAACGATCTGAAAAGTCCTTTCATAAATTCCTTTACAAGACGTCCCGTCGTCCTGGTAT
Organism: Ambystoma mexicanum; assembly: GCF_040938575.1. Classification (NCBI taxonomy): domain Eukaryota; kingdom Metazoa; phylum Chordata; class Amphibia; order Caudata; family Ambystomatidae; genus Ambystoma; species Ambystoma mexicanum. The sequence goes on along the minus strand of NC_090923.1, from coordinate 1,117,535,056 downwards.
ATCTTGAGATGGCAGCCAGGTGTATTTTGATGGAGGCGTGGGCCAATCCCGCCTTGACCAACGACAGCAGGTACGGCAGCACTTGAGGGGCCGTAATCCGTAGAGGGTTGATCTTCTGTGCCCGGCACCAGACAGAGAACCTCTTCCACTTATGTCCGTAACACTTGAGAGTTGAGGACGCCCTGGCTTTTGCGAGAACCTCTCTGCAGTCAGCCGGGATATCGTACCCCCCAAACTCTAGTGCCGCAGGAGCCAGGCCTGCAAGTTCAGAGACGCCGGGTCGTGGTGTAGGATGGCGCCTCCTTCTCTGGAGAGAAGATCCGGGTCCGCCGGTAGCTTGATGGACGGGGACGTTGACAAGTCCAGAAGGTCCGGGAACCAGATCTGCCTCGGCCACGCCGGTGCGACGAGGATCATCCTGCACCGGGACCTCTTGAGCTGGTTGATTAGTCGAAGCAGCAACGGAAACGGAGGGAACGCGTACAGGTATAATCCGTCCCAGGGGAACGAGAACGCATCGCCCATGTTTCTCGGCTGGGGGAACCTGCTGGCGAACCTCTGACACTTTGAGTTCGTCGCTGTTGCGAACAGGTCGATCTGGGGTTTGCCCCATCGTCGGAAGAGTCGGTCCACCTGATCCTGGCGCAGTTCCCACTCGTGACACATGCGCAGCTCCCTGCTGAGCGAGTCGGCAATGTTGTTTCTTTCTCCCGCCAGGTGGAAGGGAACCAGGAACATCCCCTGGGCGACTGCCCAGTGCCACAGATCCTGTGCTTACTTGGAAAGGGCTGGGGATCTGGTGCCTCCCTGCTTCCGTATGTAAAACATTGTCGTGGTGTTGTCCGTGAAGATCCTCACCACCTTGCCTTTGAGGGACGGGAGGAACGATCTGAGAGCCCAGAACACAGCTCGAAGCTCCAGGATGTTGATGTGCAGAGACTTCTCCTCCGGAAGCCAGAGGCCTCTTGCGTGGAGATCTCCTGTGTGGGCGCCCCAGCCTTCCAGTGAGGCGTCCGTAGTCACCGTCACCTGGTACGACGGCATCTGGAAGTCCGTGCCCGCCGTGAGGTGAGCACGAGAGCCCCACCATTGAATCGCCTGCCGGAACGCTTCGTTGAGAGGGTTCCCGTCTTCAAAGGTGCCCGTCGCCTGCATCCAATGGGCGTCGAGGAATTCTTGAAGCGGGTGCATCCGTAGTCTGCAAAGGCGCACGAGATAGATGCAAGAGGACATCATCCCCAGGAGAGACTTGATGGACCTCACCCTGGCCACGTCCGTGGCTAACAGGCGTTGCACCTTGCCCAGAATGGTCTTCGTCCGTTCCTCCGACGGTGCCGCCAGGCGCCTCACTATATCGAGCTTCGCTCCCAGAAACAGGGCCACCTGCGACGGAATCAGGTGAGACTTCGGGTAATTTATGGCGAATCCCAGTTCTGCGAGTAGCCGGACGGTGCTCGCAGTGTGTCCGACGGCGAGTTCCTTTGTCTTTGCGCGGATGAGCCAGTCGTCCAGGTAGGGGTAGACGTGAATCCCCTGCAGACGCAGCCGTGCAGCCACCGGCGCCAGGCACTTGGTAAAGACCCTGGGCGCCGACTTCAATCCGAACGGCAGAGCTTTGAATTGGTAGTGGCGTCCCTGGACGACGAACCTGAGAAACTTCCGGTGACTTTTTAGGATGGGAATGTGGAAGTACGCATCCTCCAGGTCCAGCGACGATAGGAAGTCGCCTTCCTCCAGCTGTCCCAACACGTGTTGTAGAGTGACCATCCTCAACTTTTGTGACCTGATGTATTTGTTCAAACAACGAAGGTCCATGATGGGGCGCCAGCTGCCTGTCTTCTTTCTGACGAGGAAGTACCTTGAGTACACTCCGGAGCCCCGGAGTCTCTTGGGGACGAGCTCGATGGCGCCTTTTCTGAGCATCGCTCGTACTTCCAACAGGAGTTGTTGAACATGATTCTCCTTCCTGGCCACAGGTGGAAAATGGGGACACTCTATCGAATTCCTGAGGGAGTGTCCTCTTGCCAGGGTATCCAACACCCAACGGTCGGTGGAGATGGTCTCGCACACGCCGACGAACTTCGTCAGCCGGCCTCCCACCGGGGTGTTTCGGTGGGGGCCCGACACCACGGCCGGTTCAATCTTGCTTGGAGGTGGTGGCCTTACTGCCCTGGCCTCCCTGCTGATGGCGGCGGGACCCTCCCTGCTTGCCGCGACCCCTGTATGCTTCTTGAGACGAGGAGCGTGCCGCTTGGCGGTAGGACGATGAGCCGCCGCTGGATCCCTTGGAAGCCCCTTGTCTGCCTCCGGCGCTCCAAAAGGGCCATCGCTGCTGGAGGGTTCCTAGAGCTCGGGCCGTGTCAGTCTTTATGGCCTGGAGCGATTCGTCCACAGCCTTGCCGAACAAGTTGTTGCCGGCGAACGGCATGTCCAAAACTCTCGTCTGGACGTCTTGACGGAAATCAGTTGCTCGGAGCCAACCTCGTCGTCGCAGGCAAACCCCGTTACCTAGCTGGCGAAAACCGGTATCGGCGATGTCTGTCGCCACCGTTATGGCGTGGTCAGACGCCACCTTGCTTTCTTGAAGTATTTCCAGGGCCTCGGCCCTCTTGTCGTCCGGCAGGAAGTCCAAAATGGGGGCCAGCTTAAACCATAGTTCTCTGTCGTAACGGGCGACGATAGCAAGGGCGTTGGCCACCTTGATTGTCGTTGCCGCCGACGAGATAATCCGTCGTCCCATGGCGTCTAATTTCTTTCCCTCGCCGTCCGGTGGGGAATTTGCTGTCGAGGCTCCTGAGCCTGCGTCCTTCTTAGCCGCCGCCGAGACAACAGAGTCTGGCGTTGGCTGGGCCCTGAGACACAGGGGTGCCGTGTCGGGGACCCGATACTTTTTCTCGTATCGGTCCCGTTTGACCGGTGCTGTGGAGGGGTTCTTCAGCACTGACAGGCCTTCCTCCCAGAGGTCGTCGATCAGGGGCACCGCGATGACTGATTTTCTCTTGGCCTCCCTGCGCTGGTAAAGGAAACCTTCCTTTTTGCGTTCTTCTGGGCAGAGTTGGAACAACTCCGACGCCCTGGATATCATGGCATGGAACGAGCCAATTTCGTTGGGCGGGGAGGCCCGTGGGGCGGGAGACGGAAGGTCCGTTCCGTCGTCTGTACCGTCGTCGTCAGAGCCCGTCGTCGTGCCTACCACATCGTCGTCACCCGGTTTGGGAGAGGATGAGGAGGGGACCGTAGGTCTTGCGGGAGCGACGGGAGGAGAGGGATGGATCCGTCGTCGCTTGTTCGGAGAGCTTTCCGACGGGCCAGGTTGGGTTCCTCCGGCCTGGGCCGTGGTAATCTCGTTCTGATCTCAGAGCATAGGGACTGGATCGCCAACAAGATGGCCGCCGAGCTATCCGGAGGCTCGGGTTCCGGCTGCACTGGACGGGAGGGCTGTTCATCCTCGTCATCCTCATCCTCCTCGATTACGTCCAGGGGATCCTCCTCACGGGATCGAACCTTCTCAAAGCGAGCTTTGAGGTTTTTCACGACCTCAGTCAGTTCCTCCTCCGAGGCTGATTCCGAGCTCGAGATGTCCACCGTGCCCCCCCCTTTTTTGTCACGGGGGTCTTGACAACGGGTTGAAAAGAGGATTCCCTCCTTGGCGGCAGGGAAACTCTAGTTCCGGAGGTGGCCTCCGTCGGCGGGGTCTCTGCCGGCACGGCCAGAGTCGCCGCAATCGCCTCGATAGAGGCCTTAGCTTGGTGGGTAGGGGCCTTGACCGCCCTAGGCGCGACTGGGGCCTTCTCCTTGGGGGGAGGGTCAACGCCTCGAACCCCCTCATCCGAGCTCGGACGGGGCTTCTCCCGAAGCTTACCCAGAGCCCCAGACTTTCTCTTCCCCGAACCAGAGCGCTGACTCGTGGTTGACGGTACCGGGGAGGAAGCGCCCTGCTTGGCGACCAAAGAGCCTGACCTTTCTGCGCTCCCAGAGCCCGCGGACTCCCGGTGCTTGGCCTGGTGTTGGGCCCCCGTCGCCGGGGTGCCCGCACAGGACTTAGAAGCCCGCTCTGACCCTTTCTTCTTCTCTCCAGACTTCTCCAACCAGCTGGCAAGGCGGGATCGACGGTCTTTCATGGTCCGCTCCGACATGTTCTTACAGAACTCAGTCCTTCTCTACATGTGTCTTATCCCCGTGGAGGCAGTAGAGGCACCTCGAATGTTCGTCTTCTTTAAAGACATTTTGCAACCCGCATCCAGGGCAGTTCCGAAACAGCTTGGATCCGGGCGACGAACCCTTGTCCTGGGCCATGTCCAAGTAGGCCACAAGTCTTCTGGAATGTTCCAAGAAGTAGATTCGATGAAGTCTTCACCCTTGAGGGGTGTAGAAGTTCCGAAACGGATCCCGTTAACGGAAGAATGAAATGGTGGAGCTTGAGGCTCGAACCGGAAAAAATGAGACAAGTCTCTTGAAAAAGCGCGAAAAAGTAGCAAAAAAGCTCGAGAGCTATGCACGAGGACTCCCAACACAAGAACGTGCGGTAAAAATCTGAGGATGGCTGCCAGAGGCGGGGCTTAGGGAGAGGGCAGTCATTGGCTGTGGTCAGTATGACACAGAGATCAGTGATTGGTTATTACTACGAAAGACAGATCAGAAACGAAACTGATACTGGTTTTTTCTTTACCAAGGATTCCCAGCCTGACGACGGGGAATATTCATGAGCATGTGAATCCATGTCAGACCCCATGCTGGAGAAGTAACTTGTTCCTTCTCCAGCATGGGGTCTGCCATGGATTCACATGTTCATGAATACAAGAATACATAGCAGTACACACATGCACAACCACGGGTGGTGGCAAGGCTCAACATTAAGCATTTCAACAACTCAACATTAAGCATCTCTTACCTCTTCACCAGGCTCACCTTCAAGCGAACAGGTTGCGCAATCCCGGTCGACGCAGTAGAATCTCGTGAAGGTGTGCCTCGACCTCCACGTAGCAGCCCTGCAGATGTACAGCAGGGGCACACCAGACGGGAAAGCCGTGGTAGCAGCGATCGCTCTTTTCTTTTCTGGGAAGCTAAAGGAGGGGAAGAGAATGGAGCTGCCGCCAGCTTGTTTGATCTAAGATAATAAAAGCGTCGGCGCATTTAATACGCCACCCAGAAGAGCACTTGAATTACTGTATCAATTAGAAAGAATAGATTTTTTTCCTCTTTCTTCACGAAGCAATGATATTCATCCAAATAGTCTGAGGCAGTTATTCAGTTTCCAGGGAAGGGAACGCCCGACAGCTTGTGGAGCTGCCAGAGTCCGACTCTCCACCCCAAACCCTGAGAACTAGTCAAATAAGTGGAAGTGTTGGTAGCAGTTGAGAGCTTTGACTCAGACCACTCACCGCTCACAGCCGAACAGCATAACAGCGACTCCAGCCCTTACTTCCTCCAGGGCTTAACGCCGCTCGGGTGGATATACCGGCAATTTATGCTGGCCTGGAATCACGTGACCACTCACGTGTGCGCGCTAGGCCCCGCCTCCTCCAGGAAGCAGGGGAAGCAGCAAGAGCTCGGCTCACAGTGCTGCAGGGTACAAGTTGGGTTTTGCAGGTAATTTTAAAACGCTCCGATCATGAAGAGCACCTTTCAAAAGTTCAGGAACACACGCCGCTCGGGCGGATATACCGGCAATTTATGCTAGCCTGGAATCACGTGACCACTCACGTGTGCGCGCTAGGCCCCGCCTCCTCCAGGAAGCAGGGGAAGCAGCAAGAGCTCGGCTCGCAGTGCTGCAGGGTACAAGTTGGGTTTTGCAGGTAATTTTAAAACGCTCCGATCATGAAGAGCACCTTTCAAAAGTTCAGGAACACACGCCGCTCGGGCGGATATACCGGCAATTTATGCTGGCCTGGAATCACGTGACCACTCACGTGTGCGCGCTAGGCCCCGCCTCCTCCAGGAAGCAGGGGAAGCAGCAAGAGCTCGGCTCGCAGTGCTGCAGGGTACAAGTTGGGTTTTGCAGGTAATTTTAAAACGCTCCGATCATGAAGAGCACCTTTCAAAAGTTCAGGAACACACAGGAATGGCAGCGATCGCTCTTGTTGAATGGGCTCTCGGACGGCCGCGCAACGATCGGTTTGCCAACTGGTGACAGTGCATGATGCAGCCGGAGAGTCATTTGGAAATGGAAGCCTTCGAGAGGGCCTTCCCTTGGTTCACAGGGCCAAAGTTCACAAACAGCTGTGACGTCTTCCAAAGACTCTTCGTGCGGTCCACGTAGAACTTCAGCGCTCTAGACACATCCAGCGAGTGCAAAGTCCTCTCAGCCGGTGACGAAGGCGACGGGAAGAAAACAGGTAACACCAAGGGCTCGTTGAGATGGAAGTCTGACGGCACCTTGGGCATGAAGGAGGGGTGCGTCCTCAGCACTACCCTAGTTTCGTGGAATGTCAGATATGGAGGTTTACAGGAGAGGGCCTGGATCTCTCCCACTCGTCGTACGGAGGCGATGGCCACAAGAAACGCTGTCTTCCACGATAGGAACTTCAACGGTGCCGAATGCAAAGGCTCGAATGGCAGACCCATGAGCCTGGTCAGCACCACGTTGAGCTTCCACACCGGGGTCAGAGCCTTCACCGGCAGGAACGAGCGGAACAGTCCTTTCATGAACTCCTTCACCAGGCGATGAGACCACAGCGACGACAACCCCAGAGTTCTGGTGTAGCGGGAGATCGCCGCTAGATGGATTTTGATGGAGGCATGAGCCAGCCCTGCCTTGGCCAGCGACAGCAAGTACGGCAGCACTTGAGGGGCCATAATCCGCAGAGGGTTGATCTTCTGTGCACGGCACCAGACAGAGAACCTCTTCCATTTATGTCCATAGCACGTAAGAGTCGAGGACGCCCTGGCCTTTGCAAGCACCTCCTTGCAGTCCGCCGGGATATCGTACCCTCAGAACTCTAGTGCTGCAGGACCCAGGCCTGCAGGTTCAGCGATCCTGGGTCGTGATGTCGAATGGCGCATCCTTCCCTGGCGAGAAGATCCGCATCCGTCGGCAGTTTGACTGGGGGGGGGGGACGCTGACATGTCCAGAAGGTCCAGGAACCAAATCTGCCTCGGCCACGCCGGTGCGACGAGGGTCATCCTGCACCAGGACCGTCTGAGTTGACTGATGAATCGCAGCAGCAACGGCAATGGTGGGAACGCATACAGGAACAGGCCGTCCCAGGGGAATGAGAAGGCATCGCCCATGCTCCCCGGCGGGGGAAACCTGCTGGCGAACATCTGGCACTTGGTGTTCGCCGCCTTCGCAAATAGATCGATCTGGGGACCATCGTCGGAATAGGAGATCCACTTGATCCTGCCGAAGCTCCCACTCGTGGCACGAGCGCCGCTCCCTGCTGAGTGAGTCGGCGATGGTGTTCTTTATTCCTGCCAGATGGAAGGGTACCAGGAACATCCCTTGGGCAACGGTCCAGTGCCACAGATCCTGCGCTTCCTTGGATAGGGTCGGGGATCTGGTGCCCCCCTGCTTCCTGATGTAGAACATCGTGGTGGTGTTGTCGGTGAAGACCCTTACCACTTTGCCCTTGGGGGACGGAAGGAACGACCTGAGGGCCCAGAACACGGCTCGGAGCTCCAGGATGTTGATGTATAGTGACCTCTCCTCCGGGAGCCAAAGGCATCTCTGGTGTGCGCTCCCCATCCTTATAGGGAGGCGTCCTTCGTCACAGTTTCCTGATGTGCCGGGGTCTAGAAGTTCATTCCTTTTCGTATGGGGATGTGGAAGTAAGCATCCTCCAAGTCCAGCGATGATAGGAAGTCGCCTTCCTCCAATTGTCCCAGCACGTGCTGAAGGGTGACCATCCAGAACATCTAGGACTTGATGTAGTTGTTGAGGCGGCGCAGGTCTAGGATGGGCCGCCAGCCGCCGGTCTTCTTTCGGACAAGGAAGTACCGCGAGTATACTCCGGAGCCCCGGAGCCTCTTTGGGAAGAGTTCTATTGGGTCCTTTCTCAGCATTACTCGTACCTCCAGAAGCAGCTGTGGCACATGGTTTTCCTTCCTGGCCACAGGTGGGAAATGGGGACACTTTCTTTGGAACTCCAGGGAGTGCCTGTTGGCCAGCACCCAACTGTCGGTGGAGATGGACTCCCACACGCTGATGAATTTCGCCTGCCGGCCTCCCACCGGGGTGCTCGGTTGGGGGCCCGGCGTCACGGCCGGTTCAGTCTTGTTTCGCCGAGGCCTTGCCACCTTTGCCTCCTTGGCGATGACGACGGTCCTCCTGTCTTGTTGCGGCATCTGTAGGCTTCCTGCGACGAGGAGTGGGCTGCCTGGCGGTACGACGAGGCATTGCCGCTGAATCCTTTGGAGGCACCTCGAGACTTGCCACCGGAGGTCCGAAAGGACTGCCGTTGCTGATGGAGAGAATCCAGGGCCCGGGCCGTCTCGGAGTCCACCTTGATGGCCTGCAGCAACTCGTCCACTGCCTTGCCGAACAGGTTGTTCCCGTCGAAGGGCATGTCCAGTACCCTGGTCTGCACGTCCTGACGGAAATCAGTGGCCCTGAGCCAACCGCGCCAGTGATGGCAAACGCTGTTGCCCATCTGGCGAAAGCCGGCGATGTCCGTGGCCACCGTGATGGCGTGGTCCGATGCCACCTCACCTTCCTGCAGGATTTCAAGGGCTTCTGCCCTCTTGTCATCTGGGAGGAAGTCCAGGATGGGAGCGATCTTGAACCACAGCTCCCTGTCGTAGCGCGCCACGATAGCGAGGGCGTTGGCTGCCTTGATGGTCGTCGCTGCCGACGAGATGACCCCTCGTCTCATGGCATCCAGCTTCTTCCCCTTGGCGTCCGGCGGGGAAGTGGAAGTTGATGCCGTCGCCCCTGCCGATTTCTTCTTGGCCGCCGCAGAGACCACCGAATCCGGGGACGGCTGTGCCCTGAGGCACATCGGAGCGGAGTCCGGGAACCCGTACTTCTTCTCGCACCGGTCCCTCTTCGCACGGGCCGTGGACAGGTTCTTCAGAAGGGACAGTCCTTCGTCCCAGATGTCGTCCAGTAAGGGGACCGAGAGGACGGTCTTCCTCTGGCTCACCTACAAGACACCTACATGGGTTCAACCTTCCGCTGGTGGTAAGGGCAACCCTGTCCTTATCTCTGTACACAGGGTCTGCAAAGCCATCAAGATTGCGCCTGAATTGTCTTGTGGCATCTGTTGCGACAGGAGCGAAGGCTGGGGCGCGGGTTCCTCCACTTCCTCGACGGTCTGCAGTTCCTCGTCGGCCCCACCGTTGCTCTCTACGTCTGCCTCGTCGGGATCCCTCCCGTAGGTTCTGGCCTCCTCGAACTTCTTGTCCAGGATCTTTTTGACGCCAGCCAGCTCATCCTCGTGGTGGTTTCCGTGTCAGTTAGGGCTACCGTGTCCCACCCCTCTTTCTCATCCTGGGGTTTCACGGGGTCTTCTCGATAGGCTGGAAAGATGTTTCCCTCCTTGGTGGCAGGGAAACTCTGGGCCCAGAGGTCGTCTCCACTGGGGTAGCCTCCGCAGGCTTTGCCAGGGCCGCCAAAACTATCGAGGCCTTCGTCGGGTGAATTAGGGCCTTCATGACCTTGGCCGTGTCTGAGGCCTTCACCTTAGGGGGATGGTCACCGCCTCGCCCCCCCCTCTTGGCTTTCTCCATCGGGATCAACCGGGGCTTCTTCCGAAGCTTACCCGGGTTCTACGACTTCCTTTTCACCGAGCCAGAGCGTTGGCTGGTAAATGATGGCGTCTGTGACATCGCGCCCTGCCTGGCAGCCGAGGAGCCCGAACCAACGGCGCTCCCGGTGCCCGCAGACTCGCGGTGCTTAGCCTTTTGTTGGGCCCCCGTCGCCAGAGCGCCCTCAAAGGTCTTAGAAGACCGCTCAGATTTCTTCTTCTCATCTGCTGCTGGGCTCTTCCCCTTCAGCCAGTTGGTGAGTCAAATACGAAGATCCTTCATTGTCCGGACGGACATGTTCTTACAGAACGCACAGTCCTTCTCCACGTGCGATTTGTCGTCGTGAAGACAGTAGAGGCACCAGGAGTGCTCATCTTCCTTGAAGACGTTCTGTAATCCACATCCTGGCCAGTATCCACATCCTGGCCAGTTCCTGAACAGTTTGGATCCAGTAGGCGTCGAATCTTCCTTGTCTTGGGCCGTGTCCGAAACGGGGTAGGCCTCAAAGGTCTTCCGGAATCCTCCAAGAAGTGTAATTCGACGAAAATCCGCCCTTGAGGGGCGTAGAAAAATTCCAAAACGGGTCCCAGTTGATCGGAAGAAGAATCGGTGGAGCTTGAGGCTCGAATTGACCAAAAAAATAAGAGTATACTCTTTGAATAAAAAAAAAAAAACGCAATACGCAGTAAAAGCTCGAGAGCTAAGCACGAGGACTCCCAACACTTGAACGTGCGGTAAAAATCTGAAGATGGCTGCCAGAGGAGGGGCTTAGGTAGAGGGTAGTCATTGTCTGGGGGCAGTATGACCTAGAGACCAGTGATTGGTTATTAGTAGAAAGACAGTTCAGAAACAAAACTGAAACTGATTTTTTCTTTACCGAGGATTCCCAGCCTGACGACGGGGAATATTCATGAGCATGTGAATCCATGCCAGACCCCATGCTGGAGAATGAGAAACATCCCCCGGGTGACGGCACAGTGACACAATTCCTGCGCCTCTGGAGAGCGCCAGGGATCTCGTGCCCCCCTGCTTCTGGATGTAAATCATTGTGGTGGTATTGTCTGTGAAGGCCCTCACCACTTGCCCTTGAGGGACAGAAGAAATGACTTGAGGACCCAAAACACTGCCCGTAGTTCCAGGACGTTGATGTGTAGTGTCTTCTCCAGTAGCCACAGGCCTCTGGCGTGGAGACGTCCGTTGTGGTTTCCCCAGCCTTCCAGGGAAGCATCCGACGTGACCGTCTCCTGGTACGGCGGGCTCTGAAGTCTGTGCCCCTGGTGATGTTGGAGCACACGCCCCACCACCTTATCGCTCGACGGAACTCATTGAGCACGATCCTGTCCTTGAAGCTTCCGGACACCTGGATCCAACGGGAGTCCAGTAATTCCTCAAGTGGTTGCATGGGTACACATGAATTCCCTGTAGTCACGGATGGGCCGCCAGCCAAGCTAGGCACTTCGCAAAGATTCTGGTCGTCGACTTCAGTCCGAAGGGGAGAGACGAAAAACGGATTCCCGTTAATCGGATGAAGAAATGGAGCACACAGGCTCGATTGAACAAAAATAGAGTTTTCTGAGTCAAAAAGCGCAAAAAAAGCAGGAGGCTCTAAGAGTGGAACACGAGGACTCCCAACACTTGAATGTGCAGTAAAAAATGTGAAGATGGCTGAGGAGGGGCTTAGGGAGAGGGCAGCCATTGGCTGGGGGCAGTATGACCCAGAGCTCAGTGAACGGTTTATAGGAGAAAGACTGTTCATAAACGAAAGTGAAACAGTTTTTTCTTTTACCGGGGATTTCCAGCCTGATGGGGAATATTCACAAGCATCAGAATCCATGACAGATTCCATGCTGGAGAAATGCTCCTCGACAACTTCTGCTTCTCCTCCAATGATCCCATGACTGTTGATAAATCTCTGTGCTCATGAGGCTGTGCGCATCACACACACACTTCATTACCTCGACACTATGTTGAGACAACAGACTGCCCAACACCTTACCCAGTGCGTGCTTCACTACTGTGCAGCATGCATATAACACATTAATTATGGCCATTCAGTGCACGGAGACAGTTGTGACTCATACAAGTTACATTGGTGTTCACACACATTGTGCATTGATGAATAAACAGGGCTACTTAGCTCTGGCTTGTAGATCTAGGCGGGATTGTCAGTTCTGTGCTTGCATGACGTTCCAAGTACCATTTCAGTAGATGGTGAAGGCACGTTCTAAAGAAACAAAGGCTGAAATCAATATGTCAGAGTGTTAGTGCTCTGTTCATTTAGTACTGCATTCTTTTGCTATGTGTAAGCGTCTCCTAGGAAACATTTGTTGCGTAACTCACATAAGTAGATTTTACATTAAGCACATTAGATTTCTATTTTTGCTTAACAGTCTTTACACTGCTGGTTGTTCCAACACTAGCACGCAGTTTTTTTTTTAAAATCACTTTTTATTGTTTTTTTATTTAGACATTACCTAACACAACCTTGACTCCAATGAGTCAAACTACAATAACTCACTGGCCGTCCAGATGGCAACCGACGGGCTCTCTCTATCGAGAAGAACTTGGAGACGAGTTAGGTTCAAACATATCAGTGATCCATTGTTCCAAGAACAATTCCATGTATGGTCCCTCCGTATTTTCTGGCAAGCCTAGAATTCACTGCAGTATTGAGGGTTCCCTTACTGGGTCCGCAACCCTCTTCCGATCGAGCCGCTTCACCCATGCAATGCTGTGGACATCCAGCGTCGGGCATCCTCAGGATATGGCAGAAGGCAGATGTAGGGTGGATGCAGCGAACTCCAGGAGAAGATTACAGGTCGGGTCTGCTTGTGGAGCCGTCTGTGCTTCAGCACGCCGCGAGCCACAATGCTTGTTCAGGCCTCTTGGATTCCCGCCGGCTAGGGCTGCTCCTTTCGCTGGTAGGTGTGAGCACTTGTGGACGCAGCGTGGTTGGGGTGGCCAGTCCCGCGCACGTCTCACACCGTCTGACGCCCACCAGGCAGGCCCCCACCTTTGTATCCGCAGTCCCCGGACAGGCACTCTGGGCGGCAGCACTGGTGGTCCACGGTTTGGATTCCAGGGTGCTGTTGCAGGGGCAGCGTCACCCCCACCAGGTGATCGATCTTCTGTGTTCCTTCGCCCGCACTGGACTGGCTGGGCGCTCCATGCAGGTCTGCGGGTAAGGTATTTCTTTTGGATCGTTGTCCCTTCACGTGGAGCGTTGCGTGCTTCACCTAGTGCTTCTGCATCTGCCGGGCCGCCTCGGTCGGCAGATAAGTTCTCTGTGTTCTATGGGTCTCGGGTGCCTCCCTTTATGCGCTCGATGACCTGTTATAGTGCAACTGAGTTTCCAGGCGGCTCCTCCTTGATACACTTGGTTCTCGAGGGTCACGCTTCAGTCTGCGGCCATCTTGGCGTTCCTACCTCGAATACACGCTGATTTCTTCCGCGGCTTGTATATTGCTGGCGGGTCTGATTTTTGATTCCGTTTTTCGCCCAAATGTTCCCCACTCATTTGTCGCTCCACAGGGATGGTTTTCCCCTCAGGGTTTACAAGAATAGCAGGCTATTTTACAGGATGTTTGTCGGCGGTTGAGAGAGCTCGGAGACTCACGTCTTCATCACTCTGCTGCTAGCCACGCCTTTCCAACACTAGCACGCAGTTTAGTCTTCACACCAGGTAGACAGAGTAATGACAAGCTAGCCCAAAGACGCTGCAATCCCTTTAGTGAGCCTAATGAGTTGCTTGTTCCCCTGGGCATAGAGTAAGAGCCCCGGAGTGTGTGAGGGCCAGGAGGTGAGAACCTGACCTCAGCCAGAAGAAACAGTACACAAACAAAGCAACAGCATGAACAGTGACATTCAATCAGTGGAAGAACTAATTGTATATCACTAACAATGCCAATTATCCTAAAAGGGGATTTTAACATAGCATGGGACCCCTCTAAGGACAGAACCAAAATAGCACAGGGGGCACAAGGGAAACCCTGGCCTTGGTAGACGCGTGGAGGGCATTTGAAGGGATACCAGGAGGGGTACACCTTCTACTGGCATGCTCACCACAAGCACTCGAGGATAGATTACGTGTGGCTCTCCAGAAGTCTGCTGGGCCACACTACAGGGATCTCGGTCGAGACTATCATGCACTCAGATCACGCACCCATAACCCCAAACCTGAAAAGAAACCGACGACCTGCTGCCAAATCGGTCGAACAACTGTATCAAGCAAATTATCCGCCCCTCCTAGAAAGGATCAGAACGAAAATTATGGGGGCCCCTACCCATAACACTGCTAGGCCAAATAAATGTTATAAAAATGGTCATCCTACCCCAACTGTTATACTACTTCTCAGCCCTCCCTATCCAGGTACCGCCCGCCCTATTCAGGTCTCTTCAAAAAAATGACAAGTAGATTCCTATGGAACAATAGAGTACCGAGAGTGGCTGCTAGAGTCATGGAAATGCCTACTTGTAAAGGCAGGTTGGGGGAAAAGGACCTTAAAGTCTACTATCTGGCAGCCCAGATGAGAGTTATCCGGGATCGGCAGAATGAAGATAGGGGAAAGAGATGGAGGCCAATGGACCGATCAGTAGCAGGGGAAAACCTGGAAGAGATACTATGGAAACCCAAACCAGATAAACCACCCCGAATGTACTGTAGCAAGATTCTGGCTCTAGTGGGCGACGCGTAGGATGAAGCAATGAAGAGGGGACACATCACCCCTCACCCATCACCGTTCACGCTGTTATTGGACAATCCACAATTCACCCCGGGACACAAAACCGCTGCATTCACCAAATGGCAGCAGGGGGGGATGCCAAAAGATCAGAGATATGTTTGCGCGGAACCAGGTCAAACAATTCGACCAATATACGGCAGACTTCGAACTGGGGGAGAGGGAGAGATTTCGCTATGCACAACTAAGGCACTGGTTATTCCAACCCACCATGAAACAAGCAGGGACATGCTAGCTAACGCCCTTTGAAAAATACCTGAATATAGATCCCGGCGACAGGTGGGTGGTCACCTCCATATACGTGCACCTAAAAGTGGTTGAAGATCCCCCTCCGAGGCCATATATGAAAACATTGAAATTATCCATGGGACACTCAATAGAAAAGAGCGAATGGTCTAAACTATGGGTGAGTGTAGAGAATGTAAAGTATCTCGCGGCGGTCGCGCGTGCTCTCGTGCTTGTTTGGAATGAGAGTCGCGTGACCGCAGCGAGGAACGGCAGTTGGAAAGGAAATGAAAGGCGGCTTGAAGTGAGAGGGGCGACTGGCGAGCTCCGTGTTAATAAACACTTACTTGTTTATTCAGTGTGGCCTCCCTTCTTCAAGTGGCGACGAGGGGGCACACGGAGCTTGCCGAGGAGCCTAGCGACGTTTCCTTTGAAGCGGAACGCGCCGTTTATAAGCCGGAGACAGGAGGAAGCCTGTGGAGAGGTGGGGGCCTGAAGAGCAGCTGTCTCCGCAGTGCCTCGGAGCGTGGCGCTGCAGGGGGACGTTCTCCCCACTCTCACTCGAACGGCCACACAAGGAAAGGCCGTTTGTCCTGGTGGGTGCCGCCCACTCCCCCTCCCATTGGACACTAAGGTGAGGAGCAGGGAGAGGGGGTGCTGGGGGCACAGCCAGGGAGGAGGTACAGTAAAGGAACATTCAGAGTCAATGGAAGACACCATAAGAGGGGTGTGTTCAGGACATTAAAGCTACAGCAGAGGTGAAACCCCAGTGGCTTGCAGTGTGCACAGGAAGACTGCCTCCCAGAGGACAGTAAAGTATCTGCATCAGGGAGGAGGTATAGCTGAGAGGAACTCAGAGACAACAAGAGCCATATTAAGAAAGAAGTGTGTATAGTACAGTGAAGCGGGGCAAATGTGCGCCCCTAGTGGATAATGTTGTCATTGCAGTATTGGCAAGAAGAATGCCTCCCAAAGGACAGTAAAGTAACGGCATAGTCTTAACACAATACGGTGTGCCAAAGTAAAACTGTAATACTGTGAACCTGTGCTCTTCATATATAAGAGTCGCCTAAGAGGGCAAGCACATGAGACTGGCAAATAGTAGGAGATAAGGATAACAAAATAAAAAAGTATTGGAGATAAAAGCAAAGTAACACAAGGGGTGATAATTGGAAAATAAGCCACTAATTACAAGAAAATGGCTGCGGCAAGTATGTCACCTCCGCCACCGTTCCTGTCAGAACCTGGTGCTCCACCTATAAGGTGGGATAGGTGGAAGAAGCTGTTTGACACGTACCTGATTGCCATTGGAGGGGATAAGTTTGCAGCAGCAAGAAAAGAGGCAATACTGCTGCACAATCTGGGAACTGAAGGCAGAAGTGTTTATGATGGATTACCGGATCCTCCACAAGAAGGCCAGGGAGAGATGGACCAGTATTCCATAGCAGAAAAGAAGTTGGAAGTTCATTTTGAGGCCAAGAAAAATATAACATTTGAGAGACACAAATTCTTCCAAAGAATACAAGATCCGCAAGAGCCGGTGGAGAACTTCATTGCAGCGTTGAGGTCTCTTAGTCATACATGTGAATTTGGGCTGCTCACTGACTCTCTTATAAGGGACCAATTAGTTCGTTGCACAAATAACATAAAGATGCAAGAGAGGTTACTATCAAAGGATGCATCACTGGAGTTGGCCATAGACATGGCAAGGAGTATGGAACAGACCCATAAATATATGACCACTATGAAGGGAGACAAGTCGGAAGGAGAAGTGGCTGCTGTGAAGGGATTTTGCAAGACTGGCCTCAACAAAGAAATCAAGTGCTACAAGTGCGGTAGTAACCGTCATATTTCCACAAGCATGTTTTGCCCAGCCAGAAATATCTCGTGTTTAAAGTGCAAAAAGAAAGGGCATTTCGCGAGAGTGTGTCGGGAATCAGGGACGGTGCAGAGCATTGAAGCAGGTGGAAGAATGTCGGAACAAAGTGAAGATTTAGAAATGGGAACGAGCAACCAAACAAAGCATGTATTGGAAGTAACAGAAGTATCAAGCAAGGGAGGTGCACCTACCGATGTATTCATGGTCGATGGAAGGGTGGTGACAATGAAGGTGGACAGTTGCTCACCATGGACATTAATGTCCAAGGCGACATTCCTGAGTTGCATGCAAGGAGAAGTGACAAAATTGAAGAAGCATAATAGAGAGCCATATGCATATGGAAATGTTAGAATTGGAATTATAGGAATGTTCCAGGCTTCCATCAAGTATAAAGGGAGGAGCTGTGAAGCAGAGATATACGTTACCCAAGAAGGTTCTTCACTTCTGGGATGGGAAGAACAGTGGAAATTGGGAATTAGGATACAGGCGAATGCGGAGAGACCAGTTGATGTGGCTGAACTGAAGGATAAATGGGAAAAAAAGTATCCCATGGTGTTTCAGGAGGAACTGGGATTGTTGAAGGGTTTTGAACATGAAATTCAATTAAAGGCAGGGGCCAGTCCGAAGGTGCACAGGGTGAGACCAGTACCTCACGGATTGAATGAGAAACTCAAAGAGGAAGTGGAATCGTTACTCCAAAGAGGAATAATAGAGAAGAGTGAAAGCTCGGAATGGCTATCGCCGGTAGTAGTAGCAGCTAAGGCCAATGGAGACATTAGGTTATGTGTGGATCTGAGAGATCTGAACAGAAACATATTAGTGGATAGACATCCCCTACCAATAATAGGTGATCAGCTATCAGTACTGAACAATGCCAAGGTGTTTTCGGTTATTGATCTCTCACAAGCTTACCATCAGATTCCGTTGAAGGAGGATTGTCAACACCTGATAGCATTTATCACGGTGTTTGGTTCATTTAGATACTGTAGGATGCCCTTTGGGCTTGCGTCCGCGGCAGCCGTGTTCCAAAGGGTCATGGAGACGGTGTTGAGTGGAGTAAAAAACATTATTGTGTTCCAGGACGATGTGTTGATATATGCTAGTTCTACTGAAGAACATGATGAAGTGTTGAGACAAGTGTTAAGCAGATTGAGTGAGGCAGGGTTGACGGTGAAGAGGAGCAAGTGTAAGATTGCGGTACATAGGGTGGAATATCTGGGACATGAGATAGATGAGCAAGGGGTGAGGCCAAAAAAGAACTTGGTGGAAGCAGTAAGATGTGCACCTGTACCCAAAGATAAAGAGCAGGTGAAATCATTCCTCGGTTTGGCCGAATATTATCATAGGTTTGTAAAGGATTTTGCCAAGGGATCAGTGCCCCTCAGAATGTTGCTCAAAAAAGGAGTGAGGTTTGAATGGTCTACGGAATGTGATGTGGCTTTTGAGTGAATTAAGCAAGCAGTGGGTGAGGCGCCATCCATAGGTAGGTTTGAACCTAAGGACAAAACGGTTTTGGTAGTGGATGCGAGCATGTTGGGACTGGGCGCGACGTTAGTGCAGTACAACAAGGACAATACTGAGAGAGTGATAGCATTTGCGTCTAGGACGCTGAGAGGGGCAGAGAGCAAATATTCTGTCATTGAAAGAGAAACGTTGGCCATGTTTTGGGCAGTAAATCATTTTAAGTTCTTCTTGTGGGGAAGAGGATTTGTGTCAGGTCGGACCACAAACCCCTGGTTCAGATGTTTGAGAGTGGCAGGTGGGCCATGGGTTCTCCAAGAATAAGCAGGTGGGGTCTGGGGCTCCAAAACTTTAACTTTGAAGTGAGCTATTTACCAGGGAAGCGGAATGTTGTGGCAGACTGCCTTTCCAGACTGCCTCTTAGTGGTGAACCTATGGAGGACAGAGTGACAGAGGAGGAGTTAGTGGTAGCAGAGGTAAAAAGTGCGGTCAGTAAGGAGGATTGGGCGAAGGAAGAGAACTCTGATAATGACCTCAAGTTAGTCAAAAGTTGGACGGTGACGGGGTGGCCAGAAAGGAAAAATTTGGATGGTAAGTTCAATACTTGGTGGGAAGTAAAAAATGAGTTAAACCTATGTGAGGATAGGTTAAGGAGGGGGAGGTGCATTGTTCCTCCTCATTCCCTTAGGTCGGTACTAGTTGAGCTGGCTCATCAGGGGCATCCTGGAGAAGCGGCTATGAAAAGGAAATTGAGGCAGAATTATTGGTGGCCGGGAATTGACAGGTGTGCGGAAAGGTGTGTCAAGGATTGTATAATTTGCCAAACGAGTGACAAATGCAGAGTGGTGAGAGAGGCTCCGATTATTCCAAATGTGGTACCGGACCAGCCGTGGAGTAAGTTAGCAGTGGACATAATGGGTCCGGTGGCAGGTCTGGGAGATGGTTTAAAGTTTGTGTTTGTTGTTGTGGATTTTCAAGGGGGTTTTGGCTTCAGAAATAGTAAGGGCTGAGACGTATAGAATAATCCTTTAAGCAAGAGCCGGGTCTAGGAGGTTCAGGAAACAGGATAACTTGAATCGGGCGCTTAAACTAACTGCTTAGTTTTAGGAGCACCTATTGCATGGACAAGCGTAGTCAAATACGATTCACTTTCCCAGGACGTGAGACGCGTTGCCGGCGTGTCACGTGATCGTAAAAAGTGGGAATGCTGGGAAATGTAGTGCGGCGCGTCCCGCGGCTTGGATTTAGTCGCCAAGGCAACTTCCACATGGAAACGGACGGCCCTAGTCGTCCGTGTGCAGGAATGCGGGGCATGACAGTAATGTCCTTGTCTAATAAAAGTAAATCCCAATGCTTATCAAGTAATTTGTACAAAAGTTTTGAATCTCTGGAATATTTGGTGATGATGTCTACGGTTTCCAGTTGATTGGGTATGTTGGTTTTCGGTTTCAATGTATCAGCTCTATCCATGTTGCAATATATGTCTAGGCCTTTCTGAATAGATTGCATTGAGTAGCCTCTTTGTATAAATCTGTTAGATAACAGGTCACATTCCTTGTGAAAATCCTGGTCTTTATTGCAATTCCTACGGGCCCTATAAAATTCACCCATTGGTATGTAAAATTCACCCACCGCTAATGGATGAGCGGTGATAACTGGTAGAATAGAGAGTCGAATTTACCTCTGATGGTTTTCGATATGTTCAGGTATTAATTGTACCATCTTCAATGTAAATCCTAAGTCAAGAAAATCTATTTGTTCCTTCTTGTGTTGTCCTGTAAACTGGATTCCAAAGGAGTTGTTGTTGATATATGTTAAGAATTGATCTAATTGTGAAGTTGAACCAGATGTGTCTGTCTTCCACTTGTGCCATGAACAGGTTGGCCAATGAGGGGGCGTATTTGGCTCCCTTAGCCACACCCTTGACCTGTGCATAGTAATGGTTGTTAAATAGAAACACATTGTTATTCAATGTGAATTGAAGGAACATATTCAACATTGTGATATGGGTGCTATGGGATGCTGATACATTACGGTAAGTAAGCCACAGCTAAGGTGTGGTCTATACTGGTGTATAGTGCGGAAACATCAAGAGTTACCAGATGTAATGTGTGTGCCATTCGATTTGATCAAGCATTTGTAGCACATGGGTTGTATCCCTGATGTATAAAGGTATTTGAACAACATGCTTTTTCAAAGCATTGTCTAAATATGTAGAAAACCCTTCGGTTGCCCATCCTATCCCGCTCATGATGGGCCTGACATCCGGTAACCTATCATAAGATTTGTGAATCTTGGGTAAGAAATATATTGTAGGCATGATCGGTTCAGTAATACTAAGAAATTTATTTTCCTCATCAGTCAGGTAACCTATCTGATGCCACTCATTTATCATACATAGCATATTTTTCACAACTTTCTTTGTAGGATTACTTTTCAAGCACCTATTGCAGTTTGGAGTTGCTAAATGTTTGTTAGCCATGTCTAAATAATCTGGTGTATTGAGTACTACTACATTGTCCCCCTTGTCTGCTTCCTTGATGGTAATGGAATGATCATTGGCTAGTCGATTGAGTGACACAGTTTCTTCCTGTGTTAAATTGGAAAATGTTGTCTTGCCTTTGGTTTTTTCATATCCATATATTTGTGTACGTCAGATGTAATGGCTTGATAGAAAGCCTCTATGAGATTATCGGTACCCAAATTTGGTGTGAATCTGGATCTTGGTTTGGGCTCTTTTAGTTGAAGCATTCTTTCATTAATCCCCAGATCTTTGCACATAGAAGATTCATCAATTGGAATATCCGAACTGAGTGAGAGCAGAGTATGGGTGTCCGTTATATGTTGCATGCTCAATGAACTAGGGGGATGTTGAGGAGGCGTTGGACAATAATTACATGCTTGCGTTGCAAACATTTTTTTCAATTTTAATTTGCGAACAAACCTAAATAGATCGATCTGAAATTCAGTGAAGTCTGTGACTGATGTGGGTGCAAATGAGAGTCCTTTTTTAAGGACTGATAGCTCTGTTGTAGAAAGAGACCTGTTGTATAGATTCAAGACTAGATTTTGAGTTTCTATCTGCCCAGTTGTTTGCGTGTGGTGGATCGTGTTAGAATGCTCCTTGGTCTTTCATCTTCTTCTGTGCTTCCTTCATCCTTAGGTAAACGCAATGAGTATGATTAAACTCACCAGGCACTGTTTCAGCACATAGATTGGTGACCACACTATTTTTGAATTAACAGAGAACTTCATGTAACTTGTGGCCATCGGAGGATACTCACAGGTACTGTAGTGTTTAAAATGTTCAATCTGACGTCATCTTCACGGTCATGATAGGACCAATGGAGTAACGCAACGATTGTGACTGTACATACATAATGAGCGTTAGAGAGCGCCCTCGAATTTGAGATTACTGCCAGGCACTTCAGAGATCGAGCCCTTTTATTTAGGTAAGTGCAATGAGTATGATTAAACTCACCAGGCACTGTTTTAGCACATAGATTGGTGACAACACTATTTTTGAATTAACAGAGAACTTGTGACCATCGCAGGATACTCACTGTGATATGCACGCACCGTCTTTAATCATATATACACGACTATTGGTGAGATATTATAATTTTTATATATATCTTATTTTGGACCTTTAGTATATTTTCTCATATTCCTGACACTTATCCTCTTTACAGCATCTGTATATGTCTCTCTTAATTTTGGCAGATAACTCTCTCCAGAATCTGTAATACTATCATGAATGTCAGGCCGATCTCTTGATTCGTCAGAACCAAAATCGTCGTTATGCAGAACCCACTCCTCCTCACCTGATTCTTCAGTAGACTCCTCGCGTCTTCGCCCCTTTTTTCTTGTTGATTTCTTTTTAGAGAAGAGATATGGTCTTCCGCGGTTAGAAGCCACCCTGTTCCCACTAGTAAACCAGGGAAGCAAGGGACCCCCTTCCCGCAGGAGCCGATGGAGAGGAAAAAAGCGTTAGCTTAAAAAAAACCTCTCTTGAATCTCGATCCTGATGAGGAGCCAGGTAACCCAGACAAGCTGTTGAATCTCGATCCTGATGAGGAGCCAGGTAACCCAGACAAGCAGTTGAATCTCGATCCTGATGAGGAGCCAGGTAACCCAGACAAGCTGTTGATACTCGATCCGGATTCGAGGGATAATAGAGACCGCGGGTTGGCTAGTTGGAAGGGAGAAAGGAAAGGAAAAAACAGGTAAGAGCGGGGGGAAAGATAGCAAATAAGGAAAAGGAGGGCAGAGTACCGGGGAGGAGCAAGGCAACAAAGGAGGGCAGGAAAGGACGATAACCGGCAAAAACACCGGTCAGGAAGCAGGCAAGGAACTGGAGAGAAAGCGCTCACGAAACGGAGCGTGAAAGCTACAGTTGCAAAGCGCCGGGCAAAACAAAGAGGCGTGGTTAAGAGCAAAACCAGGAAGAGGTCGGAAAAAGACTAGAGCGTAGCAACAGGAAATGGGGAAAGACTATGGAACGATCAATGGCGGAGTTGCCATCGGTTTCTCAGACTCCAAGGGAATCTCTTTGCAAACGGCATGACAGTATGCCCCCTTCCATGGGGCACCCCCCCTGGCTTGTCGGGGTGAAGTCTGTGAAACAACCGCACCAGACGAGGCGAATGGATGTGGGAAATAGGTTCCCAAGAATCATCCGAATGTGGGTAGCCCTTCCAATGAATAAGATATTCCAGTCTGCCTCCCTTATATCTGGAGTCTTGGATGGCTGCCACTTCATACTCGTCTGGTGGTAAGTCTATGGGTTTTTGGCCTTTTGGTATGCTTCGTTTGTAGGGGTCTTCCCGATATTCTTTCAAAAGAGAGGAATGAAAGACCGGATGAATACGTTTCATGTAGTTGGGCAACAGAAGCCGGTATGCCACCGGGTTTATCCTTTCCGAGATGGCATAGGGACCCAGATAGCGCGGTGTTAGTTTGGAAGAATGCAACCAGCGCGGAAGGTACTTTGTAGATATCCAAACTTGGGTCCCTTTTTTCCAATGGGGAGAAGGAAGGCGCAGTGGATTGCTGGAGGTGCTATAGCGGATCTTGCTGGCTCGCAGACTAGTATATGCAGCCTTATGCGCCTTAGAAATACTGGCAAGCAAGGCATCCACGGAAGGTATATCCCCAGGAGGAAAGGGTCTGATTGGCAAGAAACGGGGGTGAAAGCCATAGGTACAAAAAAAAGGACTTAGTTTGGTGGCACTATGGGCGGAGTTGTTGTAAGCAAACTCGGCTGTAGGTAGAAGACCCACCCAATCATCTTGCTGAGAATTAGTAAAACAACGAAGATACTGCTCTAACAGAGCGTTTAACCGTTCTGTCTGGCCATTAGTTTGCGGATGGAACCCTGAGGACATAGCTCTTTCAATACCAAGTCTCTTACAGAGCTCTTTCCAAAAGCGGGAGGTATACTGGGTGCCTCTATCAGATATAATCTTGTCTGGAATTCCGTGTAACCGGAATATATCCTTAGAAAAGATAGAAGCCATTTCGGCTGCTGTTGGTAGTCCTGCCAAGGGAGAAAAATGTGCCATCTTAGAAAAACAGTCCACGGTCACCATGATGCAGGAGCAACCATCCGAAGGAGGTAAGTCGACTACGAAATCGGTAGAAATTACTCTCCATGGACTCCTAGGCGGTTCTTCTAGTTGTAGATATCCAACCGGTTTCTGAGTGCTGTACTTAGATCTGGAGCAGACGGGGCAGGTCGATACATACTTCTCTACTAACTTTCCCATTCCTGACCACCAGAAGTGACGTCTGAGTAGTTCCAGAGTGTTCTTAATTCCTCGATGTCCAGCTACATGGTCATCGTGACACCATTTCAAAACCTGTAGACGGGAGGTGGAGTCTGGTAGAAAAAGACGTCCTTTGCAAAGATATACGCCATCCTGAAGGAGGAGATCCTCTGAAGCCCTTACCAAAGGGGGTTTGTCCAGGTTGGCAGTGGCCATGCGTACCCCTTCTAGAAAGGCATTAACCGTACATAACACCCTTTTCTGGGGCAACATGAGGTTTAGATGTTGATCTGGGAAACATTCGGCAGAGGGTTTTCTGGATAATGCGTCGGCAAGCACATTTTGGGTTCCGGGTAAGTAAGTAAGGACGAAGTCATATTGGGAAAAAAAGTGGGCCCATCGGGCTTGACGTGAATTTATACACTCCATACTTTGTATGACCCTTAAATTTTTGTGATCAGTGCGCAGTTCGAAGGGAAAAAAAGCCCCTTGTAAGAGATGTCGCCACTCTTCACATGCCACCTTCATCGCGAGTAGCTCCTTCTCTATCACAGAATAATTCCGTTGACTAGGGGTTAGAGTCTTTGACACATAGGCTACTGGAAATTCAATGCCATCATGTTCTTGTAGCAATGCTGCTCCCAAAGCTGCGGACGAGGCGTCAGTTTCTATTATGAATGGGAGGTCTTGATCAGGTTGACGTAGAACTGGAGCCGAACAAAAAGCAGTTTTAAGTTGGAGAAAGGCGTCCTCTGCTTCATCGGACCAAAGAAAGGGAGAAGTAGTCTTCTTCAACAAACAGGTAATGGGCAATACCTTATCGGAGAAATCAGAAATGAACTTGCGATAGAAATTTGCTAGTCCGAGGAATCTTTGGATTTCCTTTACAGAAGTCGGACTTGGCCACTGTAAGACGGCTTCTACCTTCCGAGGGTCCATCTGAATCCCCTCGGCAGACAAAATAAATCCAAGATACGGAACCTTAGCTACCTGGAAAACACACTTGTCTGGATTAGCCTTTAAATGGGCTTCCTTAAGCCTTTGGACGACTTGCTGAAGATGTTGCGCATGTAAATCAGGGGATTTGGAAAACACCAGAATGTCGTCCAAGTAGATGATGGTACAGTTATACAACAAGTCAGAAAAGGTGCGGTCCATAAACCGCTGGAAAACCGATGGGGCGTTGACCAGACCAAATGGCATCACCCTATACTCAAAATGGCCGAAGGGGGTCCTAAAAGCAGTCTTCCATTCATCGCCGGACCGAATGCGTAGCAAATGGTAGGCTCTACGAAGGTCGATCTTGGAGAACACAGTGGCACCTTGTACGGCTTCTAATATATCCTTAATCAAAGGCATCGGATATCGATCTCTAATGGTGATTCTGTTCAATCCTCGGTAGTCGATGCAAGGTCTTAGTTCCGCCGAATCTTTTTTGGGCACAAAAAACAAGGATGCCCCAGCAGGAGAACGTGAGGGTTGAATGAGACCATTTTGGAGATTGGAGTCAAGGTATTTCCTGAGGACTTCTTTTTCCCTCAGAGAAAGGGAGAACATTCGCCCAAACGGAACTAGGGCCTCTGGGACCAAGTCGATACCGCAATCCTCTGGTCTATGTGGAGGTAATTCTTGGACTTCTTGGTCTTGGAAAACTTCACTAAACTTAGCCAGGTCGATGGGAATGGTATGTATTCCCACGGTATCAGTGGTTGGACAGAATTCGGACATGACTTGGACGGTGGCATGTTTGGTCTCCGGAAGACATTTCTTCAGACAATGATCAGAAGAAAAAGACATCTGATTGGTTCTCCAGTTTATGGTAGGGTTGTGTTTGCGCAACCAGGAAACCCCGAGTATGACCGGGAAATGGGCAGCTCTTATTAGATCAAACTGGATAGTCTCTGTATGCTGAAACAGTTTCATCGTCATGGGCGGAGTGGTATGAGTAATTAGACCAGAACTTAAGGGCTTGCCATCAACCCCTTCCACCTTCTGGTCTTCATCTTTCTCTAGTCGTTCTATGCCGGATTGGTTAGCCCACATGATGTCCATGAAACATCCTGCTGCTCCACAGTCCAGTAAAGCTAGGACTTCATAAGTTCTTTGATGAAGGGTGAGCTGTACTGCTAGAACCATAAGACGGGTGTCTTCTGTGGATGAGATGGATGTTACGGACATTGAGACGTAGGGACCTGGGAATCCCCCTCGGTAACTTGTCCCCACTAGTTCCGAGGTGGGGCGTTTCCCGACCGTCGTGGAGGTACTTCTGGACAGTCGCGTAACAGGTGTTGCTTGGAACCACAATACAGGCACAGATTATTGTCCTTTCTTCTCCTTCGTTCATCCGACGAAAGGGGCCCTCGGGTAGTACCTATCTGCATGGGTTCATCCTTGGTCTGATGGGTGGAGGAGGTAGTGGGTAGACAAGGCTCGGAGAGTATAGGCGTGAAACGACCTCTTCGTCTTTCTGTACGCCTTTCGGAAAGGCGGAAATCCAATTGGAGAACGGTAGACCATAATTCCGACAAGGTTGCGGGTCTGGGCATCCGTGCCAATTCATCTTTTAGTTCTTCTCTGAGGCCTCGACGGAAAACGGTGTATTGAGCCGCCTCTTGCCACCCGGATTCGGCGGCAACCCTCTTAAAACGGGAAATGTAGGATAGTAAATCCGAACTACCCTGACGGATGTCAAGCAACTGCTCACTGGCTATCAGGGCTGTTTCTTGTCTCTCAAAGGCTTCCTTGAATTGTGCCGTAAAACCACTATAGTCTTGCAGCAGTGGGCTAGCACTGGTTACTAATGGGGTGGCCCATGCCAGTGCGTTTCCAGTAAGATTGGATATGAGAAACCCTATGCGGGCATTATCGGAGGCATAAGTCTGGGGTCTAAAAGTAAAATGTATTATACATGCCTCCATGAACTCTTTGAATTTCTGTGGGGAGCCGTCATATTTACCCGTTGCCAGGGGCATAGGGGGTAATTCTGCACGAGCTCTTTCTTGATTATCAATACGTTGCTTTAGGGCCGTATTCTCTACCTTGACAGTTTGCAATTCCTGTGTGAGGTTATGTACCGCAGCAAGCAACTCCTGTATCTGTTCAGCCGTAGCCATGGTTGGTTCATTTAGGCTTTGCAATCTATCATGAATGTCAGGCCGATCTCTTGATTCGTCAGAACCAAAATCGTCGTTATGCAGAACCCACTCCTCCTCACCTGATTCTTCAGTAGACTCCTCGCGTCTTCGCCCCTTTTTTCTTGTTGATTTCTTTTTAGAGAAGAGATATGGTCTTCCGCGGTTAGAAGCCACCCTGTTCCCACTAGTAAACCAGGGAAGCAAGGGACCCCCTTCCCGCAGGAGCCGATGGAGAGGAAAAAAGCGTTAGCTTAAAAAAAACCTCTCTTGAATCTCGATCCTGATGAGGAGCCAGGTAACCCAGACAAGCTGTTGAATCTCGATCCTGATGAGGAGCCAGGTAACCCAGACAAGCAGTTGAATCTCGATCCTGATGAGGAGCCAGGTAACCCAGACAAGCTGTTGATACTCGATCCGGATTCGAGGGATAATAGAGACCGCGGGTTGGCTAGTTGGAAGGGAGAAAGGAAAGGAAAAAACAGGTAAGAGCGGGGGGAAAGATAGCAAATAAGGAAAAGGAGGGCAGAGTACCGGGGAGGAGCAAGGCAACAAAGGAGGGCAGGAAAGGACGATAACCGGCAAAAACACCGGTCAGGAAGCAGGCAAGGAACTGGAGAGAAAGCGCTCACGAAACGGAGCGTGAAAGCTACAGTTGCAAAGCGCCGGGCAAAACAAAGAGGCGTGGTTAAGAGCAAAACCAGGAAGAGGTCGGAAAAAGACTAGAGCGTAGCAACAGGAAATGGGGAAAGACTATGGAACGATCAATGGCGGAGTTGCCATCGGTTTCTCAGACTCCAAGGGAATCTCTTTGCAAACGGCATGACAGTATGCCCCCTTCCATGGGGCACCCCCCCTGGCTTGTCGGGGTGAAGTCTGTGAAACAACCGCACCAGACGAGGCGAATGGATGTGGGAAATAGGTTCCCAAGAATCATCCGAATGTGGGTAGCCCTTCCAATGAATAAGATATTCCAGTCTGCCTCCCTTATATCTGGAGTCTTGGATGGCTGCCACTTCATACTCGTCTGGTGGTAAGTCTATGGGTTTTTGGCCTTTTGGTATGCTTCGTTTGTAGGGGTCTTCCCGATATTCTTTCAAAAGAGAGGAATGAAAGACCGGATGAATACGTTTCATGTAGTTGGGCAACAGAAGCCGGTATGCCACCGGGTTTATCCTTTCCGAGATGGCATAGGGACCCAGATAGCGCGGTGTTAGTTTGGAAGAATGCAACCAGCGCGGAAGGTACTTTGTAGATATCCAAACTTGGGTCCCTTTTTTCCAATGGGGAGAAGGAAGGCGCAGTGGATTGCTGGAGGTGCTATAGCGGATCTTGCTGGCTCGCAGACTAGTATATGCAGCCTTATGCGCCTTAGAAATACTGGCAAGCAAGGCATCCACGGAAGGTATATCCCCAGGAGGAAAGGGTCTGATTGGCAAGAAACGGGGGTGAAAGCCATAGGTACAAAAAAAAGGACTTAGTTTGGTGGCACTATGGGCGGAGTTGTTGTAAGCAAACTCGGCTGTAGGTAGAAGACCCACCCAATCATCTTGCTGAGAATTAGTAAAACAACGAAGATACTGCTCTAACAGAGCGTTTAACCGTTCTGTCTGGCCATTAGTTTGCGGATGGAACCCTGAGGACATAGCTCTTTCAATACCAAGTCTCTTACAGAGCTCTTTCCAAAAGCGGGAGGTATACTGGGTGCCTCTATCAGATATAATCTTGTCTGGAATTCCGTGTAACCGGAATATATCCTTAGAAAAGATAGAAGCCATTTCGGCTGCTGTTGGTAGTCCTGCCAAGGGAGAAAAATGTGCCATCTTAGAAAAACAGTCCACGGTCACCATGATGCAGGAGCAACCATCCGAAGGAGGTAAGTCGACTACGAAATCGGTAGAAATTACTCTCCATGGACTCCTAGGCGGTTCTTCTAGTTGTAGATATCCAACCGGTTTCTGAGTGCTGTACTTAGATCTGGAGCAGACGGGGCAGGTCGATACATACTTCTCTACTAACTTTCCCATTCCTGACCACCAGAAGTGACGTCTGAGTAGTTCCAGAGTGTTCTTAATTCCTCGATGTCCAGCTACATGGTCATCGTGACACCATTTCAAAACCTGTAGACGGGAGGTGGAGTCTGGTAGAAAAAGACGTCCTTTGCAAAGATATACGCCATCCTGAAGGAGGAGATCCTCTGAAGCCCTTACCAAAGGGGGTTTGTCCAGGTTGGCAGTGGCCATGCGTACCCCTTCTAGAAAGGCATTAACCGTACATAACACCCTTTTCTGGGGCAACATGAGGTTTAGATGTTGATCTGGGAAACATTCGGCAGAGGGTTTTCTGGATAATGCGTCGGCAAGCACATTTTGGGTTCCGGGTAAGTAAGTAAGGACGAAGTCATATTGGGAAAAAAAGTGGGCCCATCGGGCTTGACGTGAATTTATACACTCCATACTTTGTATGACCCTTAAATTTTTGTGATCAGTGCGCAGTTCGAAGGGAAAAAAAGCCCCTTGTAAGAGATGTCGCCACTCTTCACATGCCACCTTCATCGCGAGTAGCTCCTTCTCTATCACAGAATAATTCCGTTGACTAGGGGTTAGAGTCTTTGACACATAGGCTACTGGAAATTCAATGCCATCATGTTCTTGTAGCAATGCTGCTCCCAAAGCTGCGGACGAGGCGTCAGTTTCTATTATGAATGGGAGGTCTTGATCAGGTTGACGTAGAACTGGAGCCGAACAAAAAGCAGTTTTAAGTTGGAGAAAGGCGTCCTCTGCTTCATCGGACCAAAGAAAGGGAGAAGTAGTCTTCTTCAACAAACAGGTAATGGGCAATACCTTATCGGAGAAATCAGAAATGAACTTGCGATAGAAATTTGCTAGTCCGAGGAATCTTTGGATTTCCTTTACAGAAGTCGGACTTGGCCACTGTAAGACGGCTTCTACCTTCCGAGGGTCCATCTGAATCCCCTCGGCAGACAAAATAAATCCAAGATACGGAACCTTAGCTACCTGGAAAACACACTTGTCTGGATTAGCCTTTAAATGGGCTTCCTTAAGCCTTTGGACGACTTGCTGAAGATGTTGCGCATGTAAATCAGGGGATTTGGAAAACACCAGAATGTCGTCCAAGTAGATGATGGTACAGTTATACAACAAGTCAGAAAAGGTGCGGTCCATAAACCGCTGGAAAACCGATGGGGCGTTGACCAGACCAAATGGCATCACCCTATACTCAAAATGGCCGAAGGGGGTCCTAAAAGCAGTCTTCCATTCATCGCCGGACCGAATGCGTAGCAAATGGTAGGCTCTACGAAGGTCGATCTTGGAGAACACAGTGGCACCTTGTACGGCTTCTAATATATCCTTAATCAAAGGCATCGGATATCGATCTCTAATGGTGATTCTGTTCAATCCTCGGTAGTCGATGCAAGGTCTTAGTTCCGCCGAATCTTTTTTGGGCACAAAAAACAAGGATGCCCCAGCAGGAGAACGTGAGGGTTGAATGAGACCATTTTGGAGATTGGAGTCAAGGTATTTCCTGAGGACTTCTTTTTCCCTCAGAGAAAGGGAGAACATTCGCCCAAACGGAACTAGGGCCTCTGGGACCAAGTCGATACCGCAATCCTCTGGTCTATGTGGAGGTAATTCTTGGACTTCTTGGTCTTGGAAAACTTCACTAAACTTAGCCAGGTCGATGGGAATGGTATGTATTCCCACGGTATCAGTGGTTGGACAGAATTCGGACATGACTTGGACGGTGGCATGTTTGGTCTCCGGAAGACATTTCTTCAGACAATGATCAGAAGAAAAAGACATCTGATTGGTTCTCCAGTTTATGGTAGGGTTGTGTTTGCGCAACCAGGAAACCCCGAGTATGACCGGGAAATGGGCAGCTCTTATTAGATCAAACTGGATAGTCTCTGTATGCTGAAACAGTTTCATCGTCATGGGCGGAGTGGTATGAGTAATTAGACCAGAACTTAAGGGCTTGCCATCAACCCCTTCCACCTTCTGGTCTTCATCTTTCTCTAGTCGTTCTATGCCGGATTGGTTAGCCCACATGATGTCCATGAAACATCCTGCTGCTCCACAGTCCAGTAAAGCTAGGACTTCATAAGTTCTTTGATGAAGGGTGAGCTGTACTGCTAGAACCATAAGACGGGTGTCTTCTGTGGATGAGATGGATGTTACGGACATTGAGACGTAGGGACCTGGGAATCCCCCTCGGTAACTTGTCCCCACTAGTTCCGAGGTGGGGCGTTTCCCGACCGTCGTGGAGGTACTTCTGGACAGTCGCGTAACAGGTGTTGCTTGGAACCACAATACAGGCACAGATTATTGTCCTTTCTTCTCCTTCGTTCATCCGACGAAAGGGGCCCTCGGGTAGTACCTATCTGCATGGGTTCATCCTTGGTCTGATGGGTGGAGGAGGTAGTGGGTAGACAAGGCTCGGAGAGTATAGGCGTGAAACGACCTCTTCGTCTTTCTGTACGCCTTTCGGAAAGGCGGAAATCCAATTGGAGAACGGTAGACCATAATTCCGACAAGGTTGCGGGTCTGGGCATCCGTGCCAATTCATCTTTTAGTTCTTCTCTGAGGCCTCGACGGAAAACGGTGTATTGAGCCGCCTCTTGCCACCCGGATTCGGCGGCAACCCTCTTAAAACGGGAAATGTAGGATAGTAAATCCGAACTACCCTGACGGATGTCAAGCAACTGCTCACTGGCTATCAGGGCTGTTTCTTGTCTCTCAAAGGCTTCCTTGAATTGTGCCGTAAAACCACTATAGTCTTGCAGCAGTGGGCTAGCACTGGTTACTAATGGGGTGGCCCATGCCAGTGCGTTTCCAGTAAGATTGGATATGAGAAACCCTATGCGGGCATTATCGGAGGCATAAGTCTGGGGTCTAAAAGTAAAATGTATTATACATGCCTCCATGAACTCTTTGAATTTCTGTGGGGAGCCGTCATATTTACCCGTTGCCAGGGGCATAGGGGGTAATTCTGCACGAGCTCTTTCTTGATTATCAATACGTTGCTTTAGGGCCGTATTCTCTACCTTGACAGTTTGCAATTCCTGTGTGAGGTTATGTACCGCAGCAAGCAACTCCTGTATCTGTTCAGCCGTAGCCATGGTTGGTTCATTTAGGCTTTGCAATCTATCATGAATGTCAGGCCGATCTCTTGATTCGTCAGAACCAAAATCGTCGTTATGCAGAACCCACTCCTCCTCACCTGATTCTTCAGTAGACTCCTCGCGTCTTCGCCCCTTTTTTCTTGTTGATTTCTTTTTAGAGAAGAGATATGGTCTTCCGCGGTTAGAAGCCACCCTGTTCCCACTAGTAAACCAGGGAAGCAAGGGACCCCCTTCCCGCAGGAGCCGATGGAGAGGAAAAAAGCGTTAGCTTAAAAAAAACCTCTCTTGAATCTCGATCCTGATGAGGAGCCAGGTAACCCAGACAAGCTGTTGAATCTCGATCCTGATGAGGAGCCAGGTAACCCAGACAAGCAGTTGAATCTCGATCCTGATGAGGAGCCAGGTAACCCAGACAAGCTGTTGATACTCGATCCGGATTCGAGGGATAATAGAGACCGCGGGTTGGCTAGTTGGAAGGGAGAAAGGAAAGGAAAAAACAGGTAAGAGCGGGGGGAAAGATAGCAAATAAGGAAAAGGAGGGCAGAGTACCGGGCAGGAGCAAGGCAACAAAGGAGGGCAGGAAAGGACGATAACCGGCAAAAACACCGGTCAGGAAGCAGGCAAGGAACTGGAGAGAAAGCGCTCACGAAACGGAGCGTGAAAGCTACAGTTGCAAAGCGCCGGGCAAAACAAAGAGGCGTGGTTAAGAGCAAAACCAGGAAGAGGTCGGAAAAAGACTAGAGCGTAGCAACAGGAAATGGGGAAAGACTATGGAACGATCAATGGCGGAGTTGCCATCGGTTTCTCAGACTCCAAGGGAATCTCTTTGCAAACGGCATGACAAATACATATATTTGAATACGTTTGCACTTAAATACCACAAGTTCTGCATTAACAACAGACTAGGTGAGAACTCAATTTTCCTGTGATTTTCAAAACTCCAAATCCTCAATCAATCATGACTCTGTTTCCACAAATATGAATATTTCAGTTATTTTACCCAACTAGTCGAAACCACATGTCATATGCTTTAACATATCACAAATAGAGATTAATCACGGTTGATTTCGGACTTCTAAAATGCTTGACCCTATCTTAATACGTACTGACTCTGGTATTGACCCTGGGTTTTGCCACAATGTGTTTCTGCTTTTGCACGCCCTTTGCTGAAAGTTGCAAATTTAGGTGTTGTACTAACTACGTTGAACATATTGTATAATACGTCTTTTTTTGTTGTCATTTTCTGTTTGCTTCTGACCTGCCCCTTATCTACAATCAACTTTACCAATACCTGGGTATGTGATTTACAATATGCTTTCACTTTGATGTTTACTTCTGATTTCTTTATTACATTAATGTAAATTTTCTTGTCATTATTCAATCATTTTGAACTACAATGTTTTTTGTATAATTAACATGTCAGCCTTGAGGATGACTTATGATCGAAACATGTGTCGGGTGACTTTGTGTGGACATTTTCATTAAACAATTTATATTACCTAAATCATGGATCAAATAGATTATTATATATGATTGGAATTTATGGAAGAGCGCGTATCTGTGTGTCATGTTTTCATAATTACTAGTTTACCAGGCATTTAGTGGGTACCTGGCTCTGACACTTACAACGCAGCTCAACAATACCCACTACCTACAGTGTGCATAGCGCACACCCACTTCACCCACTTAACTTCTCCAGGGATGGGTTTTATCCCAGTACCTTTCTAACCTGTTCACACTAGACATGTTAGTTTGTCTTAATCTACCAAGACATTTTCTCGGAAATGAATGCAGTGTATTTCCTTTTAGTCGTTGAGCATTTTATGAGACAATTGAACTTTTTTTCAAATTAATGATCAACTCCTTCTGAATTTACCAGGCATGGTTACCAGGCGTAAGGCCCTCCCTGTATTCATTTTGACTCAAACTACATCGAAGAGCTCAGTAATCACCAATTGTTAAAACCTTCACACTTGCAGGCATTCAGTTTCACAATAAAGGAACACAGTTTAGTATATTTCATTAGACTGCATACTTGGGGTTCCTCTTCCTAAATAAATGGAAAGGGCACTACCTTGGAACCACCCCAAAAAAAGATCTTTATTCAGGGGTCTTACTCCTTCCCATTTTTTACCTGGCCCACCTCTCAGCTTCAGCTCCAGATTCAAACTGACTGTGATAGGCCATTGAGGGAAAGCTGTACAAGGGAAGGAATGGGTGGAGTTCGGGCTGAGTTCAGTCTGCGGCAGTCGCTGGTCCTGTTGGTTGCTGTGAGGAGCTGCTGCTACACCCATCGTTTCGGAGATCCAGTGTTTTGGATCACTTCTTCTTTAAGAAAAAGAAGCTCTACTCCCTTTAAAAACTCGCCCGGAGCGCGGAGCGCACGCGGAGTTCGGGCTGAGTTCAGTCTGCGGCAGTCCGCGGCCGTACGCCGCCGTACGCCGCTGAGGTGAAGACCCGCCGGAGAGAAGGTAAGAAACCTGCCTCCATGGCTGAGTTGGGGCCCCTGACTCGTGCCATGTCCAGACAAACATTACAATCCAATGGCAAGCTGGACTCCCTTAGAGCAGAGGGCTCCCTGTCCGCCTATCCAGCTGAGCCCGAGCCAATGGATGTGGCTGTGATTCGGGAATTGAATCTATTGACTGTGTCCCCCTTTCAGAGAGACTGTGTGCCTAAGGAGGGTTTGTCAGACGGCTCCTTGGGGAGTCATGACTGGGAGCAGCAGAGGCTGAGTGGGCCCCGCATGGTGGGCAAAGCACTCCCCAGCCTAGGCTCAGGCTTTGCCCACTCCACAAATTCATCAAGCCCACACTCGTCACTTGAATCCTTGATGCCTGGCTGCATCCATAGTCCCTCCTGTAATCCCTGTGCCGTTACATCACGGCGTCAGTCTTTAATTCCTGACCTAGCGCCTGAACTACTGAGCGATCCCTTAGTGTCACCCCCAGATCTGGAAGTGGGTGAATCCCCTCAGTTGATTGCGTCATATTCACAGACAGCGACGGACTTGTCCGTGGCAGTCCCTTCTGTCCCTGTGGTCGGCCAGGAGGAATCTTCGATCGACGAAGCCTGTGCATTCATTAAAACCAACGATCACACCAAATTGAAGCGAAATGCCTCCGTCCCTGTCACGAATGACTCTCACCATGCGAACGAAGGAATAATGGGAAGACCGCTGCATGAGTGCGATGTGACGGACCTCGAACTCATTGAACACGAGAAAGAATTGGTGTTGGTCTCTACTAATGCTGAAATAGTCGAACTAACGAACCTTGCCAAAACTTGTAACCATCAAATACTGGAGGTAGAATCGAGCCTCGAACCCTCTGACGATATGGAAGTGAGATTAGATCCACCTTCGAACAAAGATCCGAAAGCATTTCCAAGATCAAGCGCTGAGATTGCGATTAATCTGAGTAAAGCCAAAGCAATTCGGAAAGAGAGATGTGCTACTGCCGAGTTGCAAAACTCACATGCATACTCCCCTGCATGCAGCATAAACTCATCTCAGGTGTTAGATCTAGCAGGACGTGAAGCTAGACTCGCGGAACGCCTGAAAGCTGACTTTGATACAATGAAAGAACTCTTGTCTATAGGCCCCTCAAGAACTGGAATGGAGCCCCTTGACACCTACATTAGAAAGCCTCGCCCAGTCGGCCCCTATAATGCCGCAATGGTCTCCCCTCCGCAAATGTCC
This sequence comes from Ambystoma mexicanum, assembly GCF_040938575.1. Lineage (NCBI taxonomy): Eukaryota > Metazoa > Chordata > Amphibia > Caudata > Ambystomatidae > Ambystoma > Ambystoma mexicanum. Next base: position 1,117,499,326 of record NC_090923.1, on the reverse strand, counting down.
CATCACGTATCAAGAGAGGCGCAGAGAAATGCTGATGAAGCCTCAAGCCATCAGAGAAACAGTCTCTCACGGCTAGAGAATCTACGGGGGGACAGCGTCTCCAGTAACAACCAAAACTCATTGACGAAGATTATATCCACCTGTTCCACCCCGAGAACCCCGTTAAACTTCAAACCTACGAGTAACAAAAGGACCGGACTTGGAGAAATGGGGTCTAGGAAGCAAAAGGACCCAATGATCCCGTTTGATGGTAACACAGAGGGTGATGCGGCCGCAGCCTACAAATCAAATCTGTCGGCTGCCGCCGCTCTTCAAATTCATAACTATGTGTTAGCTGCATCATCGGTTGCTTTATTACCCTTCACCAAATTATACGAAAACTTACATGAGGCGCTGCAATCAAATGGAGGGCTACTGTCCCACATCATTGAAAAATTAGTCAAACAAGAACAACAAATTGCACAGTTGCAAGACAACCTTGAATCTGATAAAACAGCGCTGTCAGAGATCCAAAAGCAAGTAAATGAAGGTATGGCAAAAGGAAATCAGGAAAAGAACGACTTGATAACATCAATTGCTGCCTGCCTAAAGCAATCAATCACATTAATGAGATCGATGCGTTCAATGGAGCCTATAACACCGACTCCTAAAGCAAAAGAAACCACTGGAACCCCTCATTCCGACTCAATGGAATTAATGCCGAAAAACCCAGCCGTGTCCAACGACGTGGCAATAATAGTAGGGCCTGTGGAGCCACCTTCTATGTCTTCCAACCTTAAGCAAGGACTAGATGAGTGTGAACCCAAGTCCCAAGACTCCATTAAATGTGCCACTCAAACCCGACCAAGCTCATCTTTCGGGATTTTCTTTGGAGCAGCAAACAATTTTAAAGGAACAGGAAAAAATCCAACATTGGAGAAAGAAAACGCTGAGAAACCTAAAAAGCTGCTGGCCACTGACAACACCCCGAAGAAACGGAAAGAAAAGAAAAAACATTGTGAACCTCGCAATCAAACTAACAAATCTAGAAAATGTATACGCAATCTGACGTCTCCGGCCAAACCGAATTTCTTTTTAAGAACTCAAAAAAGTAATGCACCAATGCCGTCTAAAGAGACCGCAAGTAGGAGTAAAGTTGTCGGTGAACCTACAGCTGAAAAGGGCAACCCCAAAAAACGCCAGAGAGTGGAAACGGAAGAAGTTGAAAGCCCAGCCCAAACCTCGTCTATTGACCTCTGCAATTTATCAACGTATTCAATAGAAGATGACAGCGAGACAAACAACCCAAACGACTCAATTATTTCGACGAGCAGCGTGGAATTAAATGAATCCCTCAATTCTAACCAAAATGAATCCCATACATCCAAGGGAAAAAGGGCGGGAAACCCTTGGATATTAAAATCCAAATCTCTCTCGAAGGCCTCCGTGCATCAGGCTAAATTGGACTGTAAAAACCAAAAAATGCCCAGAGGCGATTTGTCAGACGTGGACTCCTTAACTCAAGGCTTAGGTGGCAGCCCCATTAACATGAGAAATTTAAATCCCAAATGTACAGCCGGACAAAGATTACATCAGGCGGTGAAGACCAGGCCTAGAATCCATGAATCAACGGCACGAATTGCAATCACGAACATCCATAAAGATGATCCTGATGTGAACTTGAACAGAAGGAATGTTATGCGCCTCTTACACTCGGTACCGGCTCTGAGAACTGTGACGTCTAATGACATTGCCATTATCGAATATGTGTCTGAGAAATACGCTGACAAAGTATATCTTCACATATCTTCCAAAGCAGTACGCAATACAATTCTGGCAGCAAAGGATGAAATTCTGCAGTTTGGCTTTGAGACAAGGGAAGTAGCGTCCGACTTGGCAAGTCATAGACCAGTTAATTTAATGAATCCGTTAAACAGCTTCGGACATAAAGTGTCCTCTCAAAATCACCGGAGGAGTGAATTAAGAAAACAGCTAAGACCTGAACCGCCTACGCCCCACTCTGGGAAAATCAACAAATATGGGGCTGGCTCAAAATAGCTAGTCTCCGACAAAGAGATGAAACTGACTTCCCTGATCTCCTGGAATACGAGAGGCTTCCGTCATCTCTATGAAAGTTTTCCGATTGAGCTGAATGATAATCTCCTAATTTGTCTACAGGAAACATGGTTAAGATGTCCTCCCGTGAAAGAAGGCTATGCCACAATGCTGAATCCTGCAGGAAAAAATTCTCATGGACGCCCTTTCTCCGGCCTGATATCATGATGAAAATCGGATGTGATTGGAAGGTGCTTAGAAGTGAAAACCCAAATCTGTTTGTGCAATGTACGCTGATGCAACAAAAAAGTCACGATGGGAACAATCCACAACAACTCCTCGTATTAAATGTATACTGGAATCCGGCGATGATCACCACCAAACGATTTATAGGCACGGTAACAAATCTGTTGGACAAGCACATGCACAAGAAGAACAATCTCATACTACTAATATGTGGTGACATGAACTTGTCCTGGTTTCCTGAGAAGGGTGTGCGAATATACAATGACCGTGCCAACAGCCCCTCAAATCAGGAGAGAAGGATCATCTGGGATAATATCATGGAGGCGTATGATTGTGATATGGTCAACGGTCAAATTGATGGCGACAGGCCCCCTAAAATCACGTGGCAGAATTTGGGAACTGCAAAGGTTTTGGACTATATATGGGTCTCAAAACATGCCTGGAACTCACTTCATGAATTGAATGTAACCCCCACAAAAATCAGTGACCATAACCCGTTAGTATTACATCTGAGGATACATTCAGGAACAAATAAGTCAACAGCGTCTCAAGCTCTGGAAGTAAACAACGGAAAAAACAGGCTACGAATATCTACTGCTCAGATATCCAGTCTAACGGCGAAACTGGACGAAGCAGACCGTCTGTCTCTGTGTAACGTGGATTATGTATCACTCTTACCGCTGAAAAGTTTACCGACCTTGTGGAAGAAAAATTCCGAGAAAAAACATACCCATGAATGGAGCACAAGAGTCAACGAAGAAAAAAAGCGCCTAAAGAGTGATATACGCAAGCTGAAAGCGCAAGGTGGTATTAACAGCGCCATCCTAATAAAAAAAAGGTCCCAAACATACCGTAATTGGTCTAAGGCATTTAAATTCCAACGCGACCAAGAAAGAGGCGAACTCATGCTGACCATGATAAGATCACACAAATGCAGAGACATCTGGCACACTCTAAACAACTGTACAGCCGACCAAGGGACGAAAATGGCAAACGTGGTCACGGAGGCGGAGTGGAATAAACATTTTCTTAAGGTTTTCTCAGGAGATAATGAAATTGATATCAAACAAAGAAACCTAAGGTCTGTAAACTGGGACTGCACCGAAACTAGGGAGGACATCCTATTTGCCATTGGAAAACTGAACAACTCGCGAGCCGCTGGGCCAGACGGCATTTCCAACGCTATGCTCAAACAACACAAATCGGAATGGGCAAAATTGATCGAAATTCTATATGCCAACATCAAAAAGCTTAGAGAGATACCGGCATCGTGGACATCTGCAATTATAGTCCCTATATTTAAGAAAGGCGATCGAGCTGTTCCGGCAAACTATCGCCCTATCGCCTTACTGGACACCATCGGCAAAGTGTTTGCGAACTTCCTGCAAAAAAAACTAACGAAGTGGGCTAACACGAGAGGAATCACTGATCCCAGACAAACGGGCTTTACGAAAGGCGTTGGAACTGAAAACAACCTGACCCTGCTAAACCTACTGAAGTTGAATGCTATGGAAAAAAAAACTCAGTTGTTTATAGCATTCATTGATCTCCATCAAGCCTTCGACTGCATAGATCGGGAAACCTTGTGGGCCAAATTAATCAACTGGAATTGTCCAGAGGAGATTCTGTTCCCCATCATTGCATTGCATACAGCCACGACCATTCAGATAAGGCTAAATGAAGCCGGAATTCTATCGGATAAAATGAAGACCCAGAGAGGTGTAAAACAGGGATGCCCTATTGCAGCATGCTTGTTTAAACTATTCATTGCGGATATTCCATCAGCACTGAAAGAGGTGCGTTGCTTTCCACCGAAACTGAATGGATCCCACCTAAACTGCTTAATATACGCAGACGACATAATCCTAATAGATACCACGCCGATCGGCCTACAACGTCTATTACATAAATTATACCAATACATGAATACAAACCATCTGAAGATAAATACGTCAAAAACAAAAATTATGAAGACTGGAACGCTGAAAGGAACAAAGAAAAAATGTTTCAAGTGGCAAATTGGAAATACGAGTCTTGAGGAAGTAAACGAATTCAGATACCTAGGTATAATGATATCCTCCTCGATATGTGAGAAGAGCTGGTCAAGAAATCTACTATGTCGTATGAATACCTTGGCCATCCAAGGAACCAGAATCCATAACCTTTTCGGTAAATTTTCCCTGACCCCAATTCGGCTATTCTACTTGCAAAAAGTAATTCCATGTGTCACCTATGGAACCGAAGCCGGTTGGAATCTCGATTACAACATCTGGGCAAAACTGGAAGGATATTTCTGGCGACGTGTCTTAAAGCTACCGAAATGCTTCTCAACATCAATAATAAGGCACGAACTGGCCTTGGATGCTCTACACACAACAGTTATTTGGAAATCAATAGCTCTTCTGAGGAAGATGACAATAATAGAGAAAGAACCCGCCTACGAAATCTTAGCAATCGACGATGTGTGCCCTTCAAAGACGATCCTAAACATCTGGGCCACAAGAATTCACGACATCATGCGAGCAGCCAATATAAGCAAGGAAATGCTGGTAAAATGGCCTCAACTCGCAAAGAAAAAACTAAAAGAATGGGCTTGGGTACAAAACATCGAGCGTCTGGAGAAAATGGCATCGGCGCCTAAATTGGGACCAACCATCAACAAGTTAAATAAGATGCCGAGATATCTTACTCAGTTTCCTTCTAGACATCACCGTGACCGCTTTCTTCATCTGCGAATGAATGCGCTACGAACAAAAGAAGTTTTATTAAGACGGAAAGCCCCAACGATCTGTGACAACTGGTGCAGATTTTGTCTAAAGGAAACCGAAACCATAAAACATTTGGTGATTGGTTGCACCAAACTGAATTCAATTAGATTGATACATCTGAGCAAATATGCACCAACAAACGGCAACATGGAGGATTGGTGGTTTAGAATACTGAGTGGGAGCTCCGTATTTCTAACTTGCTCGGTGATAAACTTTATCGACATGCTCGATGTATAAGATTGTAGGCCGGATATGAGAACTGTAATCCTTGAGCTTCCTTATTAGAATGGGGAAATGATTAAGAAATAGTTTTTCAAAAAGTTTATTATTAAACTAAAAAAAAAAATTTAAAAAAAAAAAAAATGGGCTGTCTGCAGTCAGTGGTTTTGCCAGGGATTAGAGAGAACCATCACACTCAGAAACTTCACTCCAAGCTTTAGAGAATCACAGCCTTAACCTGGCCAATAGTAGAGAAGTCCATCTTATAATTGGTGGCTGGGCAGCTCTGTAGGTCTGGAGGATCCTAATCTACACATTCAGAGAGTATTGGGGAGTCTTCAATTCGACCAGGGTCCCGGGTTGCTTTAGGAGTGCATCTTGGGGGCCAGTCCTGGGAAAATACTGTTTGGCTACCAGAGCTCCAGGATGCTTCTAGTGCTTTGACTTCACTCTTCTGCATCCAGAACAAGGTGGCCTCAGTAGCATAGCGGCTTGCAGGTCCCAAAGGACTGTTTAGCCACCAGGAGGGTCATGGAGTCCCTGGCTGGTGATTTGGGTATGACTTGGATGCGATGCAGTAGGCCATTCTTGAGATCAGGTTGCTTGCTTTGCAGTTTGGGGATCCGTAAGATGGCCGATAATTAACTAGTCGCTGCAGGTGGTCTAGGACTGGACATGGTGGTACTGCAACATTCTCAGCAATGAAAAGCCAGCCTCTTAGAGAGGCGAGTTATCTGTCTCCTCTTCAGATTTTAATTCTTCCATGCATAGTCAGGAGGTGCTAGTCCTTGTTTTAACTGTGCATTCTGGTACTTGTAGTCCCAGATTTATAATGGGTAAATCTGGTACTAGAAGTCCCAGAATACAAAGTTAAAACCTTGAATGAACTAGCATCTCACAAATAGAATGGGCATGTTGGCATCTATGGCACTCTTCCATGGGATTATGGTACAATGAATATGACAAATCAACTGACAAAGCCAACCACGCACCACATGCCAAGCACCAGAGAAATGAAGGACCAGAGGAGCAACCCACAAGGGAGCCAAGGACCAGAGGGCTGACGGGCCAGATGAGCCAAGGACCAGAGGACAGCGACCTGCCAAGGACCAAAAGGTGACTAACCAGTCTATGACCAGAGGAGGAACGGACTAGAGGAGCAACTCACAAGGACATGGCCACGGTGTGGACCCATGCCATGCGTGACAGTGAACCAGACCTGGATTTTCACTTTAAATGCTGCTACTTTTAGACCCATACTTAGAATTGGAAGAACAAAAATACCAGGCAAAGCACTTAAGGAGAAATTCCTAGACTGACTGGTTCATATGAAGACAAGTGAAAGACAATTGCAGGTGAAACCTTTATAGGCTGCAGTGTGGCTTTCTTGTTAAAAGAAGAGCAGACAAAAAACAAAAATATCACAATTAAGCACAGCAAAAGAAGTTGTTGGGATACTTTCCCCGCCGAGCAAAACATCTGGCCATGCGACCTGACGATGACTGCCGGTTCCCAGGTAAGAGGCTCTCTTGTTCCTGGCTCTGGTCGGGCTGCTCACATGACCGCCACTCGGCGGGACCCTTTAGCTGGACTCTGCCCCTGCAAAGGTTCACTTATAGCCCCTTAGCTCCTGCAGTGCCCTGTGTATCTCGCAGCCCATCTGCCTCGCCACACCAACTCCCGGGACGTAGCCCACCACCGTCTACCTTCTTACCCGCCCTGCAGTGGGACGGTGTACCGGTGCACCATACACAGTATTGTGCCTCATGTCTCATACTTAAATACCGCTGCTGACACAGTTTTTACCCACCCTGCACTGGAAGGGTGCTCCTGGGTACCACACCGCCGTCTCCACATTACACTCCATGACCCTCGCCCACTGGGCTGATTCTGACCTTCTTTCAACATCAACTATTACTATTAATTGACGTCTGGGCGCTGGTGCGCTCCAAATTGTCCTTCCACATCATAATGTGCTTCATACACCTCGGGTTGGGCCTTGCCCGGCTCCACTTCCATAACTATGTTAGAACGCATGTCCTGCCGTTCACCACAATAGTGCCTTAACATATGTTGCACTCCACATTCCCTCGGATGGCCGCCACCTGCCGCCAGTATCATCATTGTCTTCAAATGTACATTATGGCGCTGTTGCCTATTGTAATACTGTGCCTCCCTGTGTATGACCTCCTGCTCCTGTGGAAGGTCTCGACCCCACCACCAGTATTGTTTGTCAATGTACACCATGGCGCTGCTGCACATTACAATCTTGTTCCTGATTGTGCTTTGCCTCCTGCTCCTGTGGAAGGTCCCGACCCCACCACCAGTATTGTTTGTCAATGTACACCATGGCGCTGCTGCACATTACAATGTTGTTCCTCCTTGTGCTTTGCCTCAGGCTCCTGTGGAAGGTCCTCGACCGACCCCAACACCACTATTGTTTGCCAATGTACGCCATGGCGCTGCTGCGCATTACAATGTTGCTCCTCCTTGTGCTTTGCCTCATGCTCCTGTGGAAGGTCATCGCCCGACCCCACCACCACTATTGTTTGCCAATGTACGCCATGGCACTGCTGCGCATTACGATGTTGTTCCTCATTGTGCTTTGCCTCCTTCTCCTGTGGAAGGTCCCCGCCCGACCCCACCACCACTATTGTTTGCCAATGTACACCATGGCGCTGCTGTGCATTATGATGTTGTTCCTCCTTAAGCTTTGCCTCATGCTCCTGTGGAAGGCACCCACCCGACCCCACCACCGCTATTGTTTGCCAATGTACACCATGGTGCTGCTGGCGCATTACAATGTTGTTCCTCCTTGTGATCTGCCTCCTGCTCCTGTGGAAGGTCATCGCCCGACCCCACCACCACTATTGTTTGCCAATGTACGCCATGGCACTGCTGCGCATTACGATGTTGTTCCTCATTGTGCTTTGCCTCCTTCTCCTGTGGAAGGTCCCCGCCCGACCCCACCACCACTATTGTTTGCCAATGTACACCATGGCGCTGCTGTGCATTATGATGTTGTTCCTCCTTAAGCTTTGCCTCATGCTCCTGTGGAAGGCACCCACCCGACCCCACCACCGCTATTGTTTGCCAATGTACACCATGGTGCTGCTGGCGCATTACAATGTTGTTCCTCCTTGTGATCTGCCTCCTGCTCCTGTGGAAGGTTCCCGCCCAACCCCACCACTGCTATTGTTTGCCAATGTACACCATGGCGCTGCTGCGCATTACAATGTTGTTCCTCCTTGTGCTTTGCCTCATGCTCCTGTGGAAGGTCCTCACCCGACCCCACCACTGCTATTAAATACATGTACATCATGGCGCTGCTGCACATTACAATGTTGTTCCTCCTTGAGCTTTGCCTCATGCTCCTGTGGAAGGTCCCCACCCAACCCCACCACCACTATTTTTTGCCAATGTAACCATGGCGCTGCTGTGCATTGTGATGTTGTTCCTCCTTGTGCTTTGCCTCATGCTCCTATGGAAGGTTGCCGCCTGACCCCACCACCACTATTGTTTGCCAATGTCCGCCATGGTGCTGCTGCGCATTACAATGTTGCTCCTCCTTGTGCTTAGCCTCATGCTCCTGTGGAAGGCCCCGACCCTACTACCACTATTGTTTGCCAAAGTACACCATGGCACTGCTGCGCATTACGATGTTGTTCCTCATTGTACTTTGCCTCATTCTCCTGTGGAAGGTCCCTGCCCGACCCCAGCACCACTATTGTTTGCCAATGTACACCATGGCGCTGCTGTGCATTATGATGTTGTTCCTCCTTGTGCTTTGCCTCCTGCTCCTGTGGAAAGTCCCCGCCCGACCCCAACACCACTATTGTTTGCCAATGTACACCATGGCGCTGCTGCACATTACAATGTTGTTCCTCCTTGAGCTTTGCCTCATGCTCCTGTGGAAGGTCCCCGCCCGACCCCACCACCGCTATTGTTTGCCAATGTACACCATGGCGCTGCTGCGCATTACAGTGTTGTTCCTCCTTGTGCTTTGCCTCATGCTCCTTTGGAAGGCTCCGACCCTACTACCACTATTGTTTGCCAATGCACACCATGGCGCTGATGAGCATTACAATGTTGTTCCTCCTTGTGCTTTGCCTCATGCTCCTATGGAAGGTCCCCGCCTGACCCCACCACCGCTATTGTTTGCCAATGTACACCATGGCGCTGCCGCGCATTACAATGTTGCTCCTCCTTGTGCTTTGCCTCATTCTCCTGTGGAAGATCCTCGCCCGATCCCACCACCACTATTGTTTGCCAATGTACGCCATGGTGCTGCTGCGCATTACAATGTTGCTCCTCCTTGTGCTTTGCCTCATGCTCCTGTGGAAGGTCCTCACCCGACCCCACCACCACTATTGTTTGCCAATGTACGCCATGGCGCTGCTGCGCATTACGATGTTGTTCCTCCTTGAGCTTTGCCTCATGCTCCTGTGGAAGGTCCCTGCCCGACCCCACCACCACTATTGTTTGCCAATGTACACCATGGCGCTGCTGTGCATTATGATTTTGTTCCTCCTTAAGCTTTGCCTCATGCTCCTGTGGAAGGCACCCGCCCGACCCCACCACCGCTATTGTTTGCCAATGTACACCATGGCGCTGCTGCGCATTACGATGTTGTTCCTCCTTGAGCTTTGCCTCATGCTCCTGTGGAAGGTCCCTGCCCGACCCCACCACCACTATTGTTTGCCAATGTACACCATGGCGCTGCTGCACATTACAATGTTGTTCCTCCTTGAGCTTTGCCTCATGCTCCTTTGGAAGGTCCCCGCCCGACCCCACCATCGCTATTGTTTGCCAATGTGCACCATGGCGCTGCTGCGCATTACAATGTTGTTCCTCCTTGTGCTTTGCCTCATGCTTCTGTGGAAGGCCCTGGCCCGACCCCACCACTGCTAAAGTTTGCCAGTGTACACCATGGCGCTGCTGCACATTACAGTGTTGTTCCTCCTTGAGCTTTGCCTCATGCTCCTGTGGAAGATCCCTGCCCGACCCCACCACCACTATTTTTTGCCAATGTACACCATGGCGCTGCTGTGCATTGTGATGTTTTTCCTCCTTGTGCTTTGCCTCATGCTGCTGTAGAAGGCCCCGACCCTACTACCACTATTGGTGCCAATGTACACCATGGCGCTGCTGCGCATTACAATGTTGCTCCTCCTTCTCCTGTGGAAGGTCCTCGCCCGATCCCACCACCACTATTGTTTGCCAATGTATGCCATGGCGCTGCTGCGCATTACAATGTTGCTCCTCCTTGTGCTTTGCCTCATGCTCCTGTGGAAGGTCCCCGCCCGACCCCACCACCACTATTGTTTGCCAATGCACGCCATGACGCTGCAGATTACAATGTTGTTCCTCCTTGAGCTTTGCCTCATGCTCCTGTGGAAGGTCCTCGCCCCACCCCACCACCACTATTGTTTGCCAATGTACGCCATGGCGCTGCTGCACATTACGATGTTGTTCCTCATTGTGCTTTGCCTCATTCTCCTGTGGAAGGTCCCCGCCCAACCCCACCACCACTATTTTTTGCCAATGTACACCATGGCGCTTCTGTGCATTATGATGTTGTTCCTCCTTAAGCTTTGCCTCATGCTGCTGTGGAAGGCACCTGCCCGACCCCACCACCGCTATTGTTTGCCAATGTACACCATGGCGCTGCTGCACATTACAATGTTGTTCCTCCTTGAGCTTTGCCTCATGCTCCTGTGGAAGGACCCGCCCGACCCCACCACCGCTATTGTTTGCCAATGTGCACCATGGCGCTGCTGCGCATTACTATGTTGTTCCTCCTTGTTCTTTGCCTCATGCTTCTGTGGAAGGTCCTGGCCCAATCCCACCACCGCTATTGTTTGCCAGTGTACACCATGGCGCTGCTGCATTATTACAATGTTGTTCCTCCTTGAGCTTTGCCTCATGCTCCTGTGGAAAGTCCCCGCCCGACCCCACCACCACTATTTTTTGCCAATGTACACCATGACGCTGCTGTGCATTGTGATGTTGTTCCTCCTTGTGCTTTGCCTCATGCTGCTGTAGAAGGCCCCGACCCTACTACCACTATTGTTTGCCAATGTACACCATGGCGCTGCTGCGCATTACAATGTTGCTCTTCCTTGTGCTTTGCCCCATTCTCCTGTGGAATGTCCTCGCCCGATCCCACCACCACTATTGTTTGCCAATGTACGCCATGGCGCTGCTGCGCATCACAATGTTGCTCCTCCTTGTGCTTTGCCTCATGCTCCTGTGGAAGGTCCCCGCCCGACCCCACCACCACTATTGTTTGCCAATGTACACCATGAAGCTGCTGCACATTACAATGTTGTTGCTCCTTGAGCTTTGCCTCATGCTCCTGTGGAAGGTCCTCACCCAACCCCACCACCACTATTGTTTGCCAATGTACGCCATGGCTCTGCTGCGCATTATGATGTTGTTCCTCATTGTGCTTTGCCTCATTCTCCTGTGGAAGGCACCGCTCAACCCCACCACCACTATTGTTTGCCAATGTACACCATGGCGCTGCTGTGCATTATGATGTTGTTTCTCCTTAAGCTTTGCCTCATGCTCCTGTGGAAGGCACCCGCCCGACCCCACCACCGCTATTGTTTGCCAATGTACACCATGGCGCTGCTGCGCATTACAATGTTGTTCCTCCTTGTGCTTTGTCTCCTGCTCCTGTGGAAGATCCCCACCCAACCCTACCACCACTATTGTTTGCCAATGTACACCATGGCGCTGCTGCACATTACAATGTTTTTCCTCCTTGTGCTTTGCCTCATGCTTCTGTGGAAGGTCCTGGCCCGATCCCACCAGTGCTATTGTTTGCCAGTGTACACCATGGCGCTGCTGCGCATTACAATTTTGTTCCTCATCGTGCTTTGCCTCATGCTCCTGTGGAAGGACCCGCCCGACCCCACTACCACTATTGTTTGCCAATGTACACCATGGCGCTGCTGCACATTACAATGTTGTTCCTCCTTGAGCTTTGCCTCATGCTCCTGTGGAAGGACCCGCCCGACCCCACCACCGCTATTGTTTGCCAATGTGCACCATGGCGCTGCTGCGCATTACGATGTTGTTCCTCCTCGTGCTTTGCCTCATGCTTCTGTGGAAGGTCCTGGCCCGATCCCACCACCGCTATTGTTTGCCAGTGTACACCATGGCGCTGCTGCACATTACAATGTTGTTCCTCCTTGAGCTTTGCCTCATGCTCCTGTGGAAAGTCCCCGCCCGACCCCACCACCACTATTTTTTGCCAATGTACACCATGGCGCTGCTGTGCATTGTGATGTTGTTCCTCCTTGTGCTTTGCCTCATGCTGCTGTAGAAGGCCCCGACCCTACTACCACTATTGTTTGCCAATGTACACGATGGCGCTGCTGCGAATTACAATGTTGCTCCTCCTTGTGCTTTGCCCCATTCTCCTGTGGAAGGTCCTCGCCCGATCCCACCACCACTATTGTTTGCCAATGTACGCCATGGCGCTGCTGCGCATTACAATGTTGCTCCTCCTTGTGCTTTGCCTCATGCTCCTGTGGAAGGTCCCCGCCCGACCCCACCACCACTATTTTTTGCCAATGTACACCATGACGCTGCTGCACATTACAATGTTGTTCCTCCTTGAGCTTTGCCTCATGCTCCTGTGGAAGGTCCTCGCCGGACCCCACCAACACTATTGTTTGCCAATGTACACGATGGCGCTGCTGCGAATTACAATGTTGCTCCTCCTTGTGCTTTGCCCCATTCTCCTGTGGAAGGTCCTCGCCCGATCCCACCAACACTATTGTTTGCCAATGTACGCCATGGCTCTGCTGCGCATTACGATGTTGTTCCTCATTGTGCTTTGCCTCATTCTCCTGTGGAAGGTCCCCGCCGAACCCCACCACCACTATTGTTTGCCAATGTACACCATGGTGCTGCTGTGCATTATGATGTTGTTCCTCCTTAAGCTTTGCCTCATGCTCCTGTGGAAGGCACCCGCCCGACCCCACCACCGCTATTGTTTGCCAATGTACACCATGGCGCTGGTGCGCATTACAATGTTGTTCCTCCTTGTGCTTTGTCTCCTGCTCCTGTGGAAGATCCCCACCCAACCCTACCACCACTATTGTTTGCCAATGTACACCATGGCGCTGCTGCACATTACAATGTTTTTCCTCCTTGTGCTTTGCCTCATGCTTCTGTGGAAGGTCCTGGCCCGATCCCACCAGTGCTATTGTTTGCCAGTGTACACCATGGCACTGCTGCACATTACAATTTTTTTCCTCCTTGTGCTTTGCCTCATGCTCCTGTGGAAGGTCCTCGCCCGACCCCACCACTGCTATTGTTTGCCAATGTACACCATGGCGCTGCTGCACATTACAATGTTGTTCCTCCTTGAGCTTTGCCTCATGCTCCTGTGGAAGGTCCCCGCCCGACGCCACCACCACTATTTTTTACCAGTGTACACCATGGCGCTGCTGTGCATTGTGATGTTTCTCCTCCTTGTGCTTTGCCTCATGCTCCTGTGGAAGGCCCCGACCCTCCTACCACTATTGTTTGCCAATGTACACCATGGCGGTGCTGTGCATTATGATGTTGTTCCTCCTTGTGCTTTGCCTCATGCTCCTGTGGAAGTATCCCTCCCAGACCCACTTCATTCACTATTGTCGATTGCACATCACGACACTACCGCAGACCGCACTGTAGCCTTGCTAAGTGTTGTGCCACATGCTCCTTCGGCAGGGCTCCACCCAGCCCCTTCACCATCTTGGCTCCCATTTGTTCAGCGTGATGATAAACTGCATTGTAACTTTTTTGTTCTCCTGCTGTACCCCATACTCAACTGGAAGGGCTCTGCCCAAGCCCACTACCCTCACAGCTCTCAAATGTACAGTATGGCACTGGAGCTTCTCCAAGGGTTGTGCCCTGTGCTCCTTCGGTTGTGCTCTGCCTGGCCCCTTTAACCCCTGTGTACTCCAATGTTTATCATGACGCTGCCGCGCACTGTCACACGGTTTCTCCTTGTGTGCTGCTCCATGCTCCTTTAGAAGGGCCCCACCCATCTCCATTACCAGGTCTATATGACAAGACTTGCGTGCTGTCCTTGTGTGCTGCCCTACCCTCTGCCTTACCTCATGTACCCCTTATGGCCCCCTGCCGCCGCAACACTCTTCTTGCCTGCACTGCACTTGATCAGCATCAATGCCCATTGCCTAGCACCTCCAGCCTCCCCCAGTAGCCGCCTTGCTTCTCTGGGCCCCCGCACTCAGACCCAGATGATCCACTTGGGCTCCTTGATTCCAGACCCCGGCTGTGGCCTACCCATTGGCATCTCACCTCACCCCCCGTTAAGACCATCCTTTAAGCATTCCATGCCTCCACCTACTGTTTTGGCACCCACCTTCCTAGGCTGCAGCGACTACATCCCTGACCTTACGCTACCATGCCAGGGAACACCCCGACTGCGAAGACTCTGAACAAGAACACCCTTTAAAATACCAGCCCCAGGAACCTTATACTGGGAACCACACTACCTTGCCTGGATGCACAACACATTCACAGACTCCGATCCAGAAAGCTTGCCACGCTCAGCGACTCATACCACCCACACCCAGACACCCCCAAACCTATACAGCAGACTAACCCCCCCTCAACATCTCCTGTAAAGACACTGCACACCCCTCAGCTCACTAACATTGCAACAACTTCACGATAAACCAACGCCCTTAAATGCACACTCATCAATGCTAGATCCTTAGGTGCCCACGCAGTAGAAATCCATGATCTTATCCACGATCAACACCTGGACATTCTAGCCACCCCAGAGTCCTGGCTACATGATGCCTCTGGTCCCCTGTTCTCTTTGGCCATCCCACCCAACTTAGTGGTCTACAGAGCCAACAGAACAGGCACAGTCGGAGGTGGGGTTGCCCTCAAAGCCAAATCCACCCTACAAATCAGATCTTGTCCTCTTCCTACGACCCCAGGGTATGAAATGTCACCCCTGAAGCTCATCACTGACCCACAAACCACATTCAACCTTCTCCTGATTTATTGACAAGACAGAGATCGACATCCCGCTCCTTTTCACGCTATTTATGAAACCAGCCATGAAATACATCATCCTGGGAGACCGCAAGCTAGGCTATAATGATGCCACAGACCCCAAAGCCATCACACTTGACACCGCTCTCAGTGATATGAACGTCTCCCAGCTCCTCTCCTCCCCAACTCACTCAAAAGGATGCAGTCTGGATTGGATCCTCACAGCTAATGCCAACATCGATATATTCTCCACCGAGCCAGTACCATGGTCTGATAATTTCATCATTCTCTTCACCTTATCCCTGATAAAACTGCATAAGACCCTGACACCGCCACTGAAGGCTATATAAACCCACAATACACGAAATCCTAAGCACAAGGACCTTAAACCATCTCTCCTTGCTGCACTCAGTACCAATGTCCAATCCCAAACAAACAGATCACATGACCTTGGTATAGAATGCCATGCTGGCCTGCTCCAGGCCCTGGATTTGCATGCTCCGATCATAACTGAAAACCCCAAACCACACAAACCAGAGAACACTTGGTTTACTGAAGATCTCGTCCACCTAGGCAGGGAAAAAGATCACTAGAACACCTTTGCAAAAAACATCCCTCTACGGAGAACTGCATGGCACTTGCCACAGTAGCTTGTTCCTACAAGAAAGCGGTTATTTCCTGCAAAGCTAATAGCTACAATGATCGAATCGCCAATGCTAGTTCTAATAGCAGAACATTATTTGCAATACTCGGAGAGCTGGGAATGCCCATCCTCCCTGTCGTGGCCACACGCTCGGACAAAGACGGTGCACTACAATTCAAAATGCCCTCACCCTCATAATTGAATGTCTACTCACCAAGATCAGTGCTAAAAAGGCCTTGTTCGTCCGCAAACCACCCATGCTTACTCACGAAACCCCAACCAGCGAAGCCCTCAACCCCATCACCCCCCTTTTCTCTTTTTTCCCTGTCACACAAGAGCAAGTAGCTGCAACAATTAGAGCCCTGAAACCCCCTAATTGTAAGGGTGACTCCTGCCCAGCCCACATAGTAAAGCTCCATGCTGCCGCGCTCACCCCTATCATAACCGAATTTGCTGACATGTCTTTTGCCACATGTACTGTTTCTGCCAACATCAAATCGGCCTGGGTCACACCCCTACTAAAAAGAACCTCAGTTGACCCCTCAATCCCCACTATCGCCCCATTACCACAGTCCCTTTCTTACTTCAAATCCTTGACCGATTAGCACATCCTTTTTAAAAAAAAAATCTTTTTATTCAGTTTATACATATTACAGCAGGAAAAAACGAAACAATTCAACTCCCCCCTAATCCCTTACCTCTCCCCTACCCACCCCCCATCCCCAAGGAATCCCAACCCCCAATGTCCCTCAAAGCAACAACACTCCCAAAACTCCCCTTCCCCCCTATTCCCCTCCCCCTCCCCACACCCCCTCACCCCACAAACATAACTCATCCGGCTTGAAAATCCAGCAACTTAAGTCTCTGAGGTCGCCATTACTCCCGAAAGTCCCCCTTCAAATAGTCCAAGATCTCTTCCCATTCCGCTGCAAAATCCCCCAATTTATTGTTAGCTGCATATGTGGCCCATTCTAAGGACACTATTTCCCGCATTTTTCTTAACCAGTCTTGTTCCGTCGGGATCTCGGTGCTCTTCCACCTCTTGACAAAGAAGAGCCATCGCCGCCAATATGAAGATCATTCGAGCTTTACGTCGCCCCACTCTCATCCCACCCTCCCATCCTTTTTAATATTTACACAAACCCCCTTTTTTTGTTCGTCTTGATTCTAGAGAAATCAGCTATACTAACTTTTTGCATAATGAGCAAATTCTAATCCCTCTCACAAGGGACCACAACTCGGACACCATCAAAATCAATTCCGTCTACAGTACTATCCAAAACTGGATGGCCACTCATAATGTATGCCTTAATGACAAAAAAACAGAGCTCCTTGTCATTGGCCCCCCCATACCGACTCAAACGTTCTGACCACATCTCAGCTACTAGACGGGAATCCCACTGGCTCCCCATAAAAGCCTGAGTGGAATTGAAAACCCTAACAATTACGCATCGTTGCATTCACAAGGCGGCCCTGCTGTACCTCAACAATTGCATCACCCAAATTGTCCCAGTTAGGGCACTGAGATCCAATTCCAACACCTTACTGTTTTCTCTGGTTCAAGAGTAAAAGAGCAGGTGGGGCCAGCCTCTGTGTCTCAGACACCCATACTCTGGAATACACTACCTACTCACATCAGAAACGAACAATCCTTCTCTGCATTAAAAATATTTGTCAAGACCTGGCTGTTTGACAAATATGACTAACATCTCGTGTTGGTTCGCTTGTCTTGGCTGATCATTGTGTTGTCTGCTCTCCTACCTATGTAATGTACAATGTCGTCATACCCCTGGGTCTGGGCATTTCAAAAATGTAATAAATAAAAACAGAAGACATTTTACTGTCAAAATATGAAGAGTATAACAAAATACAGCCTTTCACGTGTCTGCTGAACATGAGTCTGCACATCACTGGCTCCTAGTAATTTGTGTGTAAGGGAGTATCCCAAATACTCATGTTGGTGAACTCTCACATGGCAAGCAGTGAATGACAGAGCGTGTCACCATTCTTGAAAGCACTGCACCTGAACTGCCGTCTTGTGGATTCACATCTGATAAAATACTGCGCGGCATTGACTCACCCATTTTGGAAGAGCCGCCAAGCCAGCCCAGTGAAAACATAAGGTCTTCCTCAGCTACCACAAGCAGCTGAGGGAGCGCTCCTGGGCTGGCTTGAACAGTCAAAACGGAAACGCTGTTTCCCTTCAGCCATTAGTACCCCATTGCGCATGTCCAATGGGCCAGGCAAGGCCATGTGCGTTTTGCTTTCCCAGCCTTGCAAGGCTCATTCAGGATGCAGGCTGGGAAACTGCAGCTCTGAATATGTGTAAGGGGCACTCCTGTGCTTCCCTGCACATTCAGAGCTTCTGGGTCGCACTAAAGGGGGTGCTCCAGCTCCTGAGTGCATGTGCAGGAACCAGGAAGCTCCCCCTGCTTCCTGTTCATGTTGCGCAGGAGCTGGAGAGCCATCATGGGATCATGTCGTCCTGATGGCAGAGTGGATTCTGGTTCGGGGCAGCAAGTAAGAAAAGAAATGTGTTTGTGAATGTGAATGTGTGCTTTAGTAGAAATTAGTGTATGTTTGGGTGTGTGTGTGAATGAAAGAATGTATGTTGTGTGGGTTCACGTGTGAATGAGATGGTGGGCCTCATTACACGGTAGGCGGTAACCATGGCGCTATTAGCGCTATGGTTGCCGCCAGTATTTTACTGTGTCCGCCTTGGTGGATGGCGGAATTAACGCCCTACTCCAAGGTGAGCGGGGCGGTAATTCCCCATTCAACAAGGCCCTTCCCCATTCCCATTTTTGCCCCCATAGGGCATAACGGGAATGGAGAAGGCGCTAATTACGGTACCGCAAATTGCGGTACCGTAATTAGCACCAAGGTCCCTTTGCGGGTTGGTTTTTTTAACGCCTGCTAAAAGCAGGCGTTAAAGTACCAACCCACAAAGGGACCTCGTAATAAGGCAGTAAAGGTTAACGGTCACCGGTACCCTTACCGGTGACCGTTAACCCTTGCCGCCTACCGTGTAATGAGGCCCGGTGTATCTTATGTGTTGGTGGGTGAAAGAGTTATGAATGCTGTTAATGAGTATGGGTCCGCAAGTGAATGTGTTTGAATGCATGTTGCTGGTTTCGCAATATGATATCATGTTTGCTTTAACCATGATGCCCAGTAAAAGACGCCATGCCAGAGGCATAAGGCATAACAATCGTGGTTGCAGCAATGCAGTCCAGTTTAGCTACGTAACAGCAATATCATGTTTTCATAATAAGTCTTGTTACGGAGCTAGACTCAAAAACATTGCTGTAGCCAGTCTGGTTACATATTATGCCCCTGGCGTGCCATTTTTTACTGGGCATCATGTTTAAAGCAAACAATGCACAAGGAGGAACAACATCGTAATGTAAAGGAGCGCCATGGTGTACATTGGCAAACAATAGTGGTGGTGGCGTCGGGCGGGTGCCTTCCACAGGAGCATGAGGCAAAGCATGAGGAGGACCAACATTGTAATGCACAGTAGCGCCATGGTGTACATTGGCAAACAATAGTGGTGGTGGGGTCGGGCAGGTGCCTTCCACAGGAGCATGAGGCAAAGCTTAAGGAAGAACAACGTTGTAATGCGCAGCAGCGCCATGGTGTACACTGGCAAACAATATTGTTGGTGGGGTCGTGCGGGGACCTTCCACAGGAGCATGAGGCAAAGCTTAAGGAAGAACAACGTTGTAATGCGCAGCAGCGCCATGGTGTACATTGACAAACAATAGTGGTGGTGGGGTCGGGACCTTCCACAGGAGCAGGAGGTCAGACACAGGGAGGCGCACTATTACAATAGGCAACAGCACCATAATGTACATTTGAAGACAATGATGATACTGGCGGCAGGTGGCGGCCATCCGAGGGAATGTGGAGTGCAACATATGCTAAGGCACTACTGTGGTGTATGACCAGTTGCCCGAAATTGTTTGATCAATATGCTCACCATTATAGCTGATATGTACATGATTATACATCAATTCAAGCTGACCATTTTTGGTATTATTGCTTGAACACTTCCTTAGAATCAATGCACATTGCACTTTATAGAGTTTGGTCTGAAGCTATAATAGCCTTTGCAATATCATAAAGAAGAGCACATTTGGTTCTGTTGTTACGCTATCTTTTCGTAAACTGCATGTGAAAGTGTATTTTAATGGTGTTTTAAAATGTCATTTTTCATTTTGATGCTGCTTGTGTATGTGATATACCCCTCATGGAACGATTGAAAGGGATATTAGAGAGATCATTGATATTATACCAATGGTGACCTAAATATGTTTAAGCACGATGTGTTTGACAATTAGATGTATTAACTAGGTTTAATGAAGATGAATTGAGTGTTTAGGATTGTATTTGCATTGGCATTTGTATTGAAATATATGTGGTTATGTTTCAGTTGGATAATAGCTAAATGTAATTTGAAATTCATTGTATGTATTCTATGTGAAAGTAATTGTATAGGTATATACGTTCTTTGCACTAAACATAACTTTAACAAATAAAAGAAATAAAAAATGATGAGGTCATCACAGTGGACCCAGCAATGCCACAATGGCAACACCAGCCACTGAAACCTGCCATAGCAACCACCATGTCCCTGCACCCAGGAAGTGATCAGCTAAATGCCTTTCCCAGGGTCCCCGCCCCTCAATTCCCCTCCAGATAGAGGTCTATTTTCAGGGGAATAGTCCCAAACTCGATCTAAGCCCACACATTGAGAGGTGATCTGAAGGAAAGACTCTTAGTAGAGTGATCCCCTTAAAAGGACATCTCTCAAAATCCCTAGCGTGCCACCTTGAAGAAATATTGCCTTCATAAAAGAGTCTTGCGATAGCCCCCGAGAAGCCCCCACTGTGAAAGTAATTCTTGTGATGAATAGTCCCCTGATAAGAAACTCTCCACAAGCCTGCCTGGAGTTAAGAAGTGGAAAGACGAGAGGTGCTGTGGCGCGCAACGAAGATGGCCACCTGATTGCTGAGCTCCTCTCCGGTGGCAATCCTTTTGAAATAAAATTCGTCGTCGGAGCCTTACGAGTTACCTAAACTGGCTGTGCTGCCTTCACGCATCCCCTGGAACCCCAGGAAGAAAGAACGAGGTGAATCGGACTCATACATCCAAGACACCAAAACTACGAGGCATGAGGCACTGGGGCTGCGCGGCGAGCCGACATATGGAACTAGCAACCCTTTGATAGAGACCGCAGATTCAGTGGAACACGAAGGCCATGGAGGGGCAGAGCCTGTTCTCCCACCTTCAAGCCACTACGATCATAGCCCCCAGCTTTCCGTTCAGATACACGAATTACATGATCCGGACAACACGAGGGCACCCCTCGAACAGCAGCTCCTGAAACATAAAGAGGGGCCCACTGAGCCGCGGGAACGACCGCATGAGCAGCGGGGAAGCGCCAGAGGACAAGCCCTATATCCTTAGCTCCCCGGTAAGAAGAGCGCATCCACCCTTCACCCCCAAGGACTACCCAAGTCCGCGGCAGCTTGAGTCTCCCAACTCTGCCCGCCAGCCTGCCTTGTAGGGTGGGGGCTTTACGCGACACAGAGCACTGATCAGGCGGGATAACCAGCAGGCCCCACGGAGAAGCAGAGGCACTGGAACACAGACTGGTACGCCTACCCGCACTGACCTGTGCTGCAGATGGCCTTACCCCTCATTGCCAAACTCCTCCATATACAATTTGATGCTGGCGGAGACCCAAGTGAGGCACGCACAAACCGCCCGCTTCTAGCTACGGTGTCCCAGGGGGAACCCGACCCACGGCAAACGGGCTCACAAGGTGGGCTCCAGCACCTCACATCATACGGCAGCGGGCCGCTGCATCCAGGGCCTCCCATCACGTGGCAACGGGGCACGGCATCTTCCTGTCACACAAGAAGGATACGAGACGCATGCGAACCATCCAGCTCCTGAACACACGGTCAGTGTATTGCCTGATGGGTCGTTCAAAGTTAACCTACTAGCCACCTTGACCAAGGTCATAGCTATCTATATCGCGGCTTGATTGCTGACAAGCTGGCCAGAGGGAATTGCCATTCTCTGTTGATCTAAAGATTGGAACATTAAGATACGTTGGAGGTCACAGTCCATCCTTTGAAGCAACTAGACTGTACAAGACGTAAAGGCCCCAACAATTGAATAAACAGCACATGTCTTCTTAAAACGGCGCAGTTCCCACTAGCCCAGGAAGTGGGCTGTAACATACACGGTATGGTGTCGTTCATTGTGGGTGTACATACCAGGCTGAACACAACGGACACTACGGAATCCGTATACATAGACAAGGACATACACAGCACCCGTGAACAAACCCCTTGTTCAGCTACACATCCCCTGGAAGTACGAAATCTTATTCTGACACTGGGGAACCCACCCGAAGTGCTGGCCAAGCAGTTCTGACCAACTAGACAGACATTACTGCACGCTAGTGATACCCGTGAAATGCCAAAAGGAGTCAGTGCGAAGAAGAAGAAGACTGGGCCAATGGATTCGTACACAAGCTCCCAGACCCCGACTGGTGTCCCGGGTCCTGCAGTCGTCGCCACCTCGGTTTCCTCAGATGACACCAAATTCGACCACCTTCTCACTACAGTGCAAAACGGATTCCTGTGGGTACATTTTAAACTAGACGATATATTGTCTCAACAATCGGCTCACTCAAAGCCTGTGTCGATAAAGAAAGTGCTAGAATCACAGAGGCAGAAAACAGAATCGGTACTAATGAAGACTCAATAAGTCAAAACACTCACGATATAACCCTCTTGAAAGGAGAGATGACCAAGCTCTGTGGCAAATGCGACTATTTAGAATCCAGATTACGCCGCAATAACATACGAATAGTTGGGCTTGCCGAGTCCTTCTGCAAGGGCCCTATGGAACTTCACATCGAATTGCTACTGAGATGCTTGTTTGGCGAGAACTCCTTTTCCCCGCATTTATTGGTGGAAAGAGCACACCACACTCTGGCCCCAGTGCCTAAGCCGGGAGCCTCCCACCCGCACTGTTATCGCCAAGCTGCTCAATTACAGAGACAGAGATGCAGCGCTACGACTGGCCAGGGAAATGGGCCCTCTATGACACGATGGCGACAACATCCACATACACCCCAACATCACATCAGGAGTCCAAACGCAAAGGCTATCATACAAATTGATTAAAAGACAACTCAGACTGAGGAAAGTTCCATACGCCCTGCAGTTTCCTGCAAAACTATGGATACAACTCAGCGGCTGTGCACATTTCTTTAAGACTCCATCTGCGGCAATGGCTTATTTAGAAGCTTCCATCCCCTTGCCACCGCAAAGGGGTGTCCTGGATCAAAATGACCTCCAACAACCAGTTGGCGAGATGAGAGATCCCAACGACTGAAGGACAGCACTACAATATCCTTTACAAACCTAACTAAGTCATAATGGGTGCTCGCAGGGCACCATCTCTGAAATGGTTACTAACCGGAGGAGATGCGTTTAGCAACAGGGGCTGTAGCCATAACATACGCTCCCCCGGGAAGTTCCACAAGTTAACAATAAGGGGTCATTATCAGGTTGGGGTTGATGGTGTGGGTGGGGGTGAGGACAGGGCTCTGAGCATTGTGTTTTGGGATGTTGGGGAAGGGGGTTTTGGCATGAAATGGACAGAGACATGCTATACGGTTGGAAGGATAAGAGGACCACCTGAGAGGTTCCCCTTTGGGCACTGGGAGTCAGAGTTGAAATGTTTGAAATTTGCGATCACACCATCACAAGCTGTACCACACTGGGGAAACACATCTCTCATTATGGGTTACTCGATCATGAATAAATGGCACGACATGTAAAATCGGGTATGGGGCTGAAGCTTAAACTTCTCAAGTGGAATGGCCGCTGGCTTAATAACAGATCTAACGCCAGCAGAGTCGGGGCTTACATTAACAGACATCATCCCCACATTGCGATGTTTCAAGAAACACACGCATTGCAAAATGTCAACAATGGTATTCTACGACAATGGGGTACAAATAGATATTATACCGAACATTCATCTCAGTACAGGGGAGCCCTTACACTGATACACCCCTCATTGGGTTCTAAAACTGAGAAAAGTAAAATTGACCCCCAAGGCAGATATGTGATCAGATGGGGCAAAGTGTCGGGCGAGGAGCTGATCCTGGTGAACACCTACGTGCCGAACATCGATGACCCGGATTTCTTTGTAAACGTGATTATTGAAATTGGTTTAGCGGTAAATGCATGTATATTGTGGGGAGGGGACTTTAACACCATACTCGACGTGTCTCTTGTCAGGTCCTCCGACAAACAGAGGAATCTCACCAGAAAAGCTAATGTTCTACATCAGGCCTTAACACAATTGGCCCTTGTTGACACATGTAGAGTCTTACACCCATTAGAGAGGCAATATGCATTCTACTCATCGGTACATGATACTGAGTCAAGAATAGATTACTGGTTCATTTCTTCCCATTTGGCCAACTTGGTAAATCACTGTGACATACACCCCCGTACATTATCGGACCATTCCCCAATCACTATAGAGGTAACAATGCAGAATGTCAAAACTCCTGTTAAAAGATGGAGAATGCCCCCAAACATCCTTAAAGACCTGAATGTGGTAGAATCGTTACATGAAATGGAAGAATTCTTTAGCATAAACAAAGGCTTGGTGAACAAATGGTCCACAGTATGGGAATCCTTCAAGGTGTGGATAAGGGGGGCCATAAGGCCTAAAACAACAGGGCTTTTGAAAACAGTCAGGTCAGAACTAACAGAAACTAAAGAAAACCTAAAAACACTCGAAAATGATTACAGTACAACACATGATAAGGGTACCCTAGTCGAAATCAATACACTCCTTCTGAAATTTAACGAACTGGCAGCAAGGGAACAACAGTATATGATTGCACCCATTAGAGCACGCAGATACGGAGATGGTAATAAGGCGGGACACTTACTAGCTTGTCTGTTAAAGAGCGAACAAAATCATACGCCAATCACAAGCATGATAACGGGGACTTGTGAAGTTATAAATGATGAGGGAGGAATAAACGCAGAATTCACTAGATTTTACATTGACCTATATTCAAACCACGATACATGCACGGAAACAGAACTGAGGGATTATCTAGATGGTATCAAGCTCCCAAAACTGTCAATGGATAGTGCCCTAGCTCTTGAACAACCTATAACTAGCGATGGAAATTGCTAAAGCAATTAAATCATTGACATCTGGCAAGGGATCGGACAGATTGGGTGCAGAATTATACAACAAATACTCCTCAGAACTCTCCCCAATCTTGTCGCTCGTATGGGAGGAAGCGATGACGAGTGGCATACTCCCGGGCACAAGGAGGGAAGCAATCATTACAGTTTTATTGAAACCTAGGCATCCCACCCATGAAATGTCCTCGTATCGCCCTCTGTCATTAATCAAAACAGACGCCAAAATATACGCCAAAGTACTCGCAACTAGGTTACGCTCCAAGAAGACGACTTTAATTCATCCTGACCAATGTGGTTTCATCCCAACTAGATCCACAGCGTTAAACTTGCGCAGATTATTTGGAGTCATAGCACAGATCAAGCCTGAGGCTCAAGCCGCTGCTGTGTCATTGGATGCAGAGAAGGCTCTCGACTCGGTATCCTGGTTATATCTGTTTGCAGTGCTCGAGAAATTTGAGTTAGGACCATACTTTATCTGGTGTATCAAACTACTATACGCTTCTCCGGAAGCGAAGGTCCTCACCAATCACACTCCGTCCAACAGATTCAGCCTGGGTAGAGGCACAAGGCAAGGTTGCCCGTTCTCCCCTGTTCTGTTCGCCCTCACTATAGAGCCAGTAGACACCCTGTCAGACTAGGACAAGGGCAGTGAGGTATAAAGATGGCTGGAAGCACCCAGTCCATATCCTTATATGAGGATGATACATTGTTATACATACGTGAACCGGAGAAAAATCTCATCCCCCTGCTGGAAGTCATGGACAAATTCGCAGCATACTCACGATACAAAATAAACACTTCTAAATCCGAGATTTTTCCCACCAACACCCGCCACCACCTGCCCGACTAACACGCATGGTCTTCGATTGTCCCCCACCAACATACGATATCTGGGAATCCTTGTATCCAAAGACAAGATGTCCCTATACATCGACAATTATGAACAACTCCTGGACGAGATCCACCCAAGCTTCAAATATGGGCCAAACTCCCTAACTCACCCATTGGTCGTGTTGCAGTACTTAAAATGGTGATCCTCCCCAAGCTCCTATATGTGTTCAGCAATGTCCCAATATGGCCTGGTGGACCATTCTTTGATAACCTACATTCCATAGCGAAAACATTTATATGAAATGGCGGGGCAAACAGGATGAAATGGGAAAAACTTGTGGAACCATATGAGATGGCTGGTATAGCTGCACCAGACTTCGAACTATATTACCAGGTAGCCCAGGCACAATACGCTAAATACTGGCAGGACCCGACTGATACAGCACCACATATCACTGTTGAGCATCACTCAGTCCGTCCAATGGACTTATGCTCGATAATATTCACAAAAAAATCACAAAGACACATGCAAATATGACCCGGGAACCACCACGATTACGGCATGGGCTATGATCTGTAAAAGGCTACACATTGATAAACCCTATGATGCACAGGCCCCCCTGTGGAATGTCCCAGGTATTAAACCCCCATATGATGAAAGTATACACAGGTCATGGGTCACGGAATATGAGATTAAAATGAGAGACATGTTCCCGAATGGGAGATTCGTTACACCGGAGGACTTTGCAACCACAGTAGGAGGGTGCCAGCTAGCCACCTTGCAATACCACCGCATGAAATCCACATTTAAAGCATGATGGCCATCATTCCCAGAGGAACCAGCCCTGCATGCATGTTTTCAATCCCTATATTCACAAACTGGTACTGGCATATCTAAATTATACAATATAATAAAAACCCAGATGCAAACACTGAATAAGATCAAAGCCTCATGGGAAATGGACATGGGCATAATTATTGAAGAGGAAAAATTTAAAAAATACTGCCTCCTTTCAAAAAAGGTTTTGTTAAATGCTGGCCTCAGGTTAAACAAACTCCATTATACCCCGGTTAAAATGGCTAAATTTGTTAATAAAGCAACCGGAAACTGCCAGAAATGCGAAAGCCCCAGGGCGGACGCATATCATATGAATTGGGCATGCCCACTGATCATACTGTGTTCTGGCGGGAAGTGGGAGAGATACTGGAAGAAATGACACAAATCCCAGCTAAGCTCACACCCCAGAAATACTTGTTTGGTGATATAGGGAAAATATTGGAAAAAACTAGAAGACTTTTCAATGTTGCATGTATAGTAGCAAAGAAATGCATACTTCGAACCTCTAAAAGCTCCCATGCACCACATGTAGACCACTTTCTCCGAGAGCTAGCATATGTTAATGAATGCGAAGAATCTTATGTTTAAATGGTACCCACTACAAAAAGACCGAAGGACATTTGGACACTGGATATCTGCGTGAATCACTTTCCGATGAGGACAGCTCCTTAAGTACGTAATGTGCCAAATCGATGTATAAATATGTAATGTAGAGACAAAAGGCCCTTGTTTATCGAATATTTTGTTATTACTGGATATGTGTGACAGCTGTGTTGTGAGGCGCAAGTCAAAAATAAAGGTTTAAAAAAAAAAAAAGAAGCAAAAAGACCCTGTATCAAGACACCGAGATTTCTACTCTCTCGCCCACCTCCCTGTCGTTCCTTCCTCTCTATTGGTCTTTCCTGGGGTGATGCCTTTCATGGGGCATCCCTTCTGTGCCCATCATGGCCATTTCTGTGAAAGGCGCCCCATGCTGCAAGCCTGCACCAGGCGGTGAAGAGGGAATTCTGGTGGGTGGGTGGGTGGTCTGCGGGCATCCGCGGTGGGAAGATAGCAGCCACCTCTGGAGAACATGCTTCCAATGGATGCCACTGTGGTGGGCAACGTGTTGTGCATGTAGCTGGGCGTGCCACTATGGCCGCATCCAGGGGTACCAAAGCCATCTTAAGCAACTCCTGCGTGCCACTTGGATTTTTCATCTAGTGAGTGCTGCGAGGGCTCAGGTTTTTTCCCCCAGCGCCTTTGAGCTTGGGTCAGCAGTATGTACAATTTTCATAAACAGTTGATGGGATTCACTTGAGGCACCTGCTAGCATTAACTTGTCCAGAGACCGGTAATCTCATTTGGAGCAGCACTGGTTAATGGGCTGGCTCTTGGCGGATCCGAGATCCGGCATCAGATGTCTCCCCGGATCTCGGACCCGGCCTGCCTCAGCCCTGACAAGGCTTTACTGCGCCCCCAGCTTTGCCGAGGGAAGCTGGGGGCTCGGTGATCTCATCTGCTCTTTGGGCCCGATTCATGGAATGTTTTGCACAGTTCAATGCGACTTTGCACTGCTGAAAAGTGACTGCACTACTGACACAAACCCTGATTCATGGAACTGTGCAAAGTGTATTTTTGCAGTGCAAAGTCATTTTTGCAGTACAAATTGACTTTGCACTGCAAAAATACACTTTGCACAGTTCCATGAATCAGGGTATGTGTCGGTAGTGCAAAGTCACTTCTTAGCAGTGCAAAGCATCTTTAAACCATGCAAAGAATTCCATGAATCCAGGCTCTGTGCTTCTTTCCCCAGCTGTCATTTGCGCGTTTGCAGGTTTTCTTTGCTAAGCCTGTTTCTTCTGATCTGAAAGAGACACCACGGGAATCAATGGGCTATAACTGTCACTGGGGTGGGGGCTGTCACTGTTAAAAGCAGGTTGGGCAAGCTATTGTTTTCCAAGTGTGCTTTTTAGCTTTCATAGAAAAAAAAGTAATTCCCAAACTAAAAAATGCTGCTTGCTTAAACCTGCATTCACTAGTGTTCTTTGAAATGTGTTTTTTTCTCAGACTACCACACAAATACCCTTTAATGTGTGTGCCCCTTCCTTTTTGTTTCATCAAAGGTTTTATTTACTAAGATTTGATATGCTTGTCAAACTGCTTGATCACAAATAAATGCTTGTGTTGTGCTGACAGCAGTTATTAGGAAATTAAACTGTGGGTTCGTGAGTGCCAACTTTTAATTTTCACTAAAAGGGCAGAAATAGCCCCACCTCTTCCCTGAAAATAAGCAAGCGACCAGCCCAACCCATCCTCTCGCCAGACACATTTTATAGCACTTGCTTTTTATAAGAAGCAGATTGTAAATGTATTGTTGTAACTTTTAATTAACTTTTAAGTAGAAGAGTTTCTTAATCATTAGTTTTAATTCATTGGAACTTAACTTGACTTATATGCCTCATTGATTCCTTTAGAAGCATACTAGGCCTCTGGGGAACTGATTTTCGAACTGTTTTCTGTGTAAACTTGATTATAATTGGTGTTCGCGCCATTGTAACTTAAAACTACATTTCCCTTCAGCATTGTAGTTTTCCCGATCTACTTCTCATCGGGCAGGCGCGTCAGCGCCAGCGTGTCTGGGAGGTGCTACTCTGCGCGAGTCCACACAAGATGTGCAAACGTGCTCTGGCTCTTTCCGTGCTGTTGGGCTGACACGGAAGGCTTTCCTCCTTCGCGACCTGGTTTATGGGTAAGTCAACTGCCGCCTAAACGGGCCATCGAGTCATTTCTTTGCAACTGACCGAGCTCTTTAAGATTTAGGAGTAATACTATCAATATTATATCAGACTAAGCGAAACTATTGTTCTCTCGTTACCCCCACAGCAAATAAATTTGATTTTACTATGGAGGACATAACCACTACGTGTGAAATCCAGGCTAAGGAGGGACAACCCATTAAGATATGTCTACTAAACACTAGGTCCCTGGATACAAATGCTATTAATATCGCTGACCACGTCTTGGATGAACACATAGATATTATGTGCGTCTCCGAAACGTGGCTCAGAGTCTCTAGTGGGCCCAACATCAACCTTGCTACTCTTGATGGATACACATTGCATGCACAGCACAGAGAAAGTGGCAGAGGAGGAGGGGTGGCAATTATAGCTAAACAGGGGATAGACTTTTTTCAGGCACCTATTACATGCACCGGATGTGAAATTATACATACGAAAGCTATAATCACCCCCATTGATTGCCTAAACCATATCCTGATTTATCGCCCACGAAGTGAGATGCCCATGTTCCTTTAGGAGATATCGGGCATCCTATCGAATTTCAATAAACCCCATTGCCTTACTATATTATACTTGGTGACTTCAAAAAATGGTTAGGGAATCCTAAAGCCCTAGAAGCCACTGAATTGGAGCAATTATTTCATAGCCATGATTTTTCTATACTGAGTAAAGTACCAACACACACACGGTAATGCCCTTGACTGGGTCGCTGCTAGAAAGATACAACTACAAATGCTCCATATCATATCATGTATTTGGTCAGATCATTACACTGTGACCTTTGACATTATTCTCCCAAAAACGGCTGCCCTAGGATTAAAATCCTACAAAAAGTAACAAGTAGAAATGTTAATTAAATTAAATCAAATTACTTGCAGAAATACATTAATGAACTGATGACCTCTACATCTAATCACGATTCATCCTTGTCACTGGCATCTAGTTATGTGCGATGTACTCACAATATGCTAAACCAGGTAGCACCTCTGAAAGAGAAGAAAGTCAGGGAAAGAGAAAACCACCAAAAATGCTATACTTCACATCTCGCCTCTGTGAAGCAAGAAAAGAGGAAGGCTGAATGGTTATGGATAAAAATGCAATCTCAAGAGAGCAAAGAGAAATGTTTTTGCCTTAAAAATGTCTTATCCGACTCTCAAATCTCGAGTTCTGCAAATAATAGTAAGAAACTATTTGAGATCATCAGGATATTCGAAAAACCTAAAGCTCAGACAAAACAATTTACTCCTAACAATCTAGACGGCAAGGCAGTGCAGAACGCTTTTGCTGACAAAGTTTATAAAGTACAGTGTAGCATCGCTAATAGGAAAAAGGTTCATGAAAAATCAACCTCCTAAAGTTTTGTTTTTGAATCCAAAGCTTCAAAAATTCCCCCTTTTTTGTTTGAAGCTATTACTGTGGACTACCTCAACAAACCATTAAAGAAATGCACCCTACAACTTGTCAATCAGATGTTCTCCGTTCTAAAATTGTTTTAGAATATCCAGATATCTTTGCACCTTTCCTGCCTCGTTTTATAAATGCCTCATTCTCCAATAATGATGTTCCTGATCTTCTAACAAATTTAACTGTCACCCCACTATTATAAAAACCTAACCTAGATCCTGCAACTTACTCCAATCTTGGATCCATCACTAATGTTCCTTTTTTGTTGAAATTAGTTGAAAAAAGTAGCTGCTACCCAATTCCAGAAACATCTGGAGAAGTCACACATTTTACACCAACAACAATCAGGCTTTAGGACTTCACATGTGTCGGAGACCGCGAGTCTTGGTCTGTAAACGGAAATGTTGGACATCAGGGATGAAAGCAAATCAGGGCTGCTGATGCTTTTAGATCTCTCAGCGGCCTTTCATCTTGTAGATCATTCTAAACTCTTAATGAGAATCGAGGAAATCGGCAACTGTTCTGCCAACACAAATGAATGGTTTCGGGCATTTCTTAGCAACATGATGTCCAAGATTGTCTGGGGAAAAGCTTTCTCGAATCCAGAGACTATCATGTGTGCAATTCCTCAAGGGACGTGTTTATCCCCCGCCCTCTTTAATTTTTTTTGTCGTCCGTTGTGTGACCTCTTACATTCTATTAGGCTCCAGTTTACTAATTATGCTGACGACACTCAGTTTATCTTTAGGCTGAGTGGAGATTATGCAAAAGATGCCGGACTCATTGCGTCCGTATTTGAAAGAATACGAACATGGATGGCAGAAAAGGGGCTATGCCTTAATAGCAAGAAGACTGAACTCCTTGTCTTCGGTTCAGCCCAAGCGAGAGAAAAATTAGGAACTGCCTATGCACATTTTTGCATAGACCAACGCTACCGTGAGCAAAGTAAAAATGTTTGCTGTCATAATTGAGGCATCACTTAATGCCCAAGTTGCAAATGTTATGAAAAACGCAAGGTACTAATTAAGGCTTCTGCGCCTGGTGAAGCCTTTCATCTCTGACATAAACTGCATCACCCCGGTTAGAGCCTTAATCATGCCAAGGCTGGATTATTGTAATGCATTGCCAGGAGCAGCCAGCAAATCATGTGTCAAAAAACTGCAGTTTTTGCAGAATGACGCTCCTAGAGTCATAACAAATATCCAGAACAATGGCGGGTGCTATCATAGGGCGGCCAGGCGCCGCCCCCCCAGAAAAAAAGAGAGAAGCTAAAAGAGATTCAATCAGAGAACTTCTCTGATTTAATCTCTTTTAGCTTAGAAGATGCTGCATTTCCTTTGCCAACAGCGTTGGAGCGCTGTGGCAAGGAAGCAAATGCATATAGGCCGCCCCGCTTTCACAGCGGGGCGCGTCCCTATTTAGTATATTTATTACTATAGTAGAGTGCGTGGAGCTCATAGCTCATAGCTCCACGCACTCTACGTAGCCCCTTTAATTAGAAGCCTGGCGGGGCGCTTCAGGAGTGGCCCCGCCAGTATGAAATGTGCGCAAACAGCGCACTTATTCCCTCCCCTGCCATAGATACAGTAATGTCATTGGCTGGCAAACAGCCAATGACATTACTGCATCTATGACTACTGGCGGCGCAGGGTGTGTGCGTGCGCCTGCACCGCCTTCACACCCTGTGTTGACTCTTTCTTTCAGCCCGCCCCTACATCGAGTCAACATCACAACACAGTGACCAGCCCAGCGGGCCCGGCACGGCAGGAAGTACCCCCCATCCCCCATTGTTTCTTCTCGGGGCCCGGGGACTGGGAGTTTTACTTACACTCCCCTCCCCGAGCCCAAACTATGTGGTCCACCATGGCCCAGGGCCAGGGCCCAGTCAACACTGAACGACGTGTAGGCCAGGGCCTACACGTCGTTCAGTGTTGATGGATGTCGAGCTGACTGCCGTCAACTTGGGGCGAGCCTTGGTGGTAGCGAGCGGCCCGCTGACAGCGGGCCGCTCGCTACCACCAAGGCTCGCCCCAAGTTGACGGCAGTCAGCTCGGCGGGGGCCGCTGCGGCCTGGGCCCCCAAGGGCCTTGCCTTGGGCCACGCTGGACCGGTACGCCAGGCCCAGGGCAGGCAGGCGTGCGCTGCTGCTGCCCATACTGCAGCCGCGGCCCGCGACCACTCCCGCATCTGCTAATTGTGCCGTTTTATATTTTCTGCATTTTTCGACAAAAAATGCTGAAAATATAAAACAGGAAATGGCATAAGTCACCAGGGAGAGCCCTGGCAGGGAGAGGATCTCTCCCTGCCAGGGCTCTCCCTGGTGACGTGTGCCGTTTTATATTTTCGGCATTTTTTGTCGAAAAATGGCAAAAATATAATACGGCACAATTAGCAGATGCGCCGGGAGTGGTCGAGGGCCGCGGCTGCTCCGGGATACACCATATGTTTTAAAACAAACGTGTGCTTATTGCCTGTGAAATGGCGATTGGCAACTGCAAGCTCCGGATAAACAGTTGTTACGCCAGTGGTGTAATTTAAGGGGAAATGACGTTACACACGCTTTGACCGCTGATATGATAGGTTATTTATAACGCGCTTAATAACCAGAGGTTTCTAAGCGCGGACCCGGGATCGAACCTGTGTTGCTCCATGTCGTCTTGCTTCCAAGGCGAGCACGTTGCCCCTGAGCTATGCTCCCGAGACGATGACCTCACAGGGGCTGACATTCCATAGTATGTTCATTTCTGGAATACATTTGTCTTGAAACCGTGAACCTTGACACTGCTGTATGGTGATAAACATTGATTAAGGGCACAGTGTCAGAAAATCAGCTGCCAAAATTCGCAAAAGCTACAGGCATGCTTTAAAAAGGACAGTAGTCCAGTCGTGGCCGGCAGGCCCTTGCATTATGCACTGCCATCACAGACTCTATCATGTAAAGCTCTTCCCACCAAAGGGACTCTTCATGAGAGAGAATTCAGTTCACCGAGTGCCTGGAGGGCCTCCTGTGGGCGCTGTCCCAGGTGGAGGCTTGCAGGGCCTCTGTCCCCACAGGCACTAGGTGGTGCTGAGGGGTGTTGACCGCTCTTTTCTTCTAGGTAGTTTCTAGTTTACTTCTCCTCTATTCTCTTGTGGATGTTCTCCCTCTTCTTGTCTAACTTTCCCTTTTACTGCTGTCTCACCGGTTTCTCACAGGTCTGCCTCTTCTCGCCCTCTAGTCTTCACCTTGTCTTTCCAATGCATTCATCCATCCTTCATTTCCTTCCTGCCTCCCTCCTTCCAACTTGTCTGGTGTCTCGTTAGCTCTTTCCTTTTGCCTCTGTTTTCCCTCCCTGGCCCCCCACCTCTCCTGTTCCCGGCTACATTCTATTTTTCCCTGTGCCCAACTGCTCAGATCCTCCTGCCCACTTATGAGGCTCAGCTTCTCCTTCCTGTCTGCCTCTCTGCTATCAGCTTTGCTCTTTTTTTCCTTGTTTTTGTCACTGGGTCTTTCAAACCCCACCCTTCCTGTTGCTCCAGTCTCCTGGGGGCTGCTTCCCTCTGCTGGCTCTATGGCTTGAATATTGTGTGTTTTTGTTGTGTAGCATTTGGTACCCTGATGAACACGTTATGAATTTTTGTTAGTGTTTTACACGTCGAAACCGGTTGGGCCATTGTGAGACCTGTGCATTCCACGTGTTGCAACTTTGAGCAACTGAAGCAATGGCAACTCAGCGAGGCAGACAGCCATTAGAGGTAGGACAAATGTCGCATTAATTAAGTGGTTAATAACTAAAGTAATATTTTAGCTTAGTTTCCCCCTTTCAGAAAATGCCTAAAATCCCACCTTAGTAAGAGGATGAACGCATGTGAATGCCAGTAACAGCATGACAAACATATGTTTCCATCATTACTGACTATATAATGAATTTCTTTATGCATACACCATAGTACCAGCTATTCTCAATACAAGCTGCTGTAAAATACACCATCACACTTGCACACGTAAGAATAGTGCACCACCATTAATATGTAAAACCAAATGCTTTTTTCATATTTCGGTGGGTTTTTTGGACAGTAAATTGCACATTTTGAAGGCCATTTTTTCAAAATTTCGCGGGGGGAAAAGAATGGTCGTATCCTATGAAAGCTGCCTTGCCATGGAATAAATTATGATAAATCTGCG
The DNA here is from genome assembly GCF_040938575.1 of Ambystoma mexicanum. Classification (NCBI taxonomy): domain Eukaryota; kingdom Metazoa; phylum Chordata; class Amphibia; order Caudata; family Ambystomatidae; genus Ambystoma; species Ambystoma mexicanum. The sequence goes on along the minus strand of NC_090923.1, from coordinate 1,117,464,100 downwards.
CCGGGAAGGAATCTTAACTGCCTTCAAAAAAGCACTGAAGACCATTTTATTCTCTTAAGTAATTATATCTGCCTTATGAACCGCTACCCCCCTGTCACTTTCTCTCATCTAATATGTCTCCTCTGTGCCCTGATGCCTACGGGCTACAGCGCGTAAGAAATAAAATGAAAAATATAACATCACAGCAACGTTCGCTCAACCTGCTGTGGTGCCCCGCTAGCCTTCTACTGTAGAGCGTGTCTTTGGATCCGTTAACGTACTAAAATCACTGCATTAATAACCGAATTTTGGGTGCACCACTGCCATGGAAGTGATTTAAAGTGGAATTAATGTACAGTGTGGAGTTTGGAAAGAAGCAGCATGAAAGAAATTGCACCATTTTTAAACTATTATTTTGAACATTTCCTTTGAGCCGAGTTCATCTGCCAGCATCGCCCCCATGGAACTCCTCCAAACTCCTCCTCTCCCCGGCCCTTGTAGGATCCCCCTTTACATTTTTTTCCATTTGCTCCACTGATTTTGGGTGTCTACTATGGATGGACCAATAGGCCAAACCCTAACCAAGTTACGCCGAAGATTCAAGTAAGCTCCTTTTGGCCACCTATATGTATGGTCTGGTGGGGTGAACCTGAAGTAAACAGGCTAGCTTGGGGCTCTCGGGGCATGGGCTGGTTCACCACTGGTGGCATGGGTTTGCCTTGCCCCACAGGGAAATTACCCTCCCCCACCCTCCCTGGTATCCCTTAGAGCAGTCCGCCATTATAGAGTCAGGTGACAGCAGGTGCTCTTATGACAGGGGACATTATCCTACAGGTTTGACCTTCTAATTTAAAAGTAATAGCCTGCACGATTATTTATGGGCTCAATATTTTGCAGCATAAGCGACTAGGGGAAGACCATGCAGGGGACGGGGTCCTTTGCGTCTCCCTCGACACTGAATAGGACAGCGTCTGAACTGGATAAGAGGGTTTGGCTGTTTCCGTATTGCACTCCCCCGCTGGGTCTTCTGAAGTGCCGGCTGCTCGTTGGTGAAAGCTCAGCTCAGGAACAGCCCAACAAGTTTCCTGGGCTAGCCCTCTCAGGTCAGAGCAGCGCTCCGGCAGGAAAACTTTGCCGGAGCTCCGTCTTGTTCTGGTCCATTTCCTAGCATGCATCCATCCATGGGAGTATTTTGAACATGGGCAGGGACCAGCCACAGACAGCCACATATGCCATAGCCTCTTTTTTAAGTGTCACTATATGTGTTTAAATACACCCAACCATAACTGCTTCCCCCAGGGGGTCCTGGGCACTCTGAGTAGGGACTGGAAGCCTTAGGCAGCAGGCTAGGGCTGCCACACACCCATGTCTGCCTTCTTTCTTGTTCTTTGGTGTGTTGACACAACATTGTGTGTTACTTAATTGTATATTGTTCTAGGGCAGTGGTCTTCAAACTGTGGGGCTGGCCCCCTTGGTGGGGCCTAAATGGTGGCCAGTGGGGGGGGGGGGTCGCGCGGCACATCCAAAAGGGAGTATGGTCAGGGCCGGCCCTGGGCAGCAAAAGATGTGTGGGGCCCCTTTATTTGCATCGCAGAAAATTATGTTGCACAATTAGTCATTAATATTCGTGGGGATAAAATAAACAGATGTTCAATATCTGAATTTTAACTCTTAATATTATGGTTGTAGCAATATCAGGTGTGAGGTTTATTTTGGAGTAGCCGACCGAGTGAGCTCAATCATTTGTAGAGATGTGGACCTCACAAGAAAATACTGTGACGAGGAAGAGCAGGACACAGAGTAATGAAGATCACGGGTAAGTAATCAAAACCTACCTAATGTGACTGCACATTCCAAGGATATAAGACAGACAGGGCAAAGTGCTTTTGCTGCAGGATAGTGCAATCGTAATAAAGCTGATTTACTGGAAAGGCACGGAGGCAGTCAGAGTAAGCAATTCTGCAGGTCTTCAAATGTCATCAATAGGGCTCAAGTCCAGAAAAAAGTCTGGGGGCTCATTAACATACGTACAGGGATTGAACGAAATACGCACATTTAATTCAACTGGCCTTTCCTAATAGAAGAAAATTCAAAATAGAAATGAGCATTGTCTTTCCCAAAATGAATCACCAATACCCACAAGATTTCCCTAGAACACTGCTGCAAAGAATAAAAAGTGTGCACCCATGTAACCCAAAAATCTATATTGACATATTCTATGGAAATCAAAATACCAATACAAGATGTGTGATTTGAAGACTTTTATATGGTTTTGTGGGTTAGTGGGTCCAAATCCTGGTGGGCGAACACATGTTGAGCAAACAAGCTTTTTTGCATGCTGGCCTCAAAAACACCCAAGGGGGATGAAGTCGGCACTGTGAAAAAAAGTGGGCGGACGCTGTCAACCCACATGTAATCACAACTTGTACCCTGAAAATCAGCACAGGGCCAGGTAGAGCATCTTCAGTGCAGCAACCTTTCTCCCCACCCCCATGGACCTCGGATATCATCACAACAAATTTGCCCTCTGAACCTTTCCCCTCCTCACCCCGATGTATGGCTTTCAACATTACTCAACAATACTCTGGGGGTCATTACGACCCTGGCGCTAAGGGGTTAACGGTGCCGTAAAACGCTGCGGCGCCGTTAACCCCTTAGTGCCTAGTTACGAGGTCCCTTTGCGGCTCCCGACCTTAACGGCTGGTCTGGACCAGCCGTTAAAGTAAGGACCTACCAAGGGACCTTAAGGAAATTACGGTACCGCAATTTGTGGTACCGTAATTACCGCCTTCCCCAGTCCCATTGAGCCCTATGGGGCAAAATGGGAATGGGGAAGGGCCAATGGTGCAATGGGGAATTACCGCCTGCCAACCTTGGAATGGGGTGGTAATTCCCCATTGCACCATGGCGGACTCGTTACAATACCGGCATCAACCATGGTGCTAATAGCGCCATTGGTTACCGCCGGTGTTGTAATGAGGGCCTCTGTTTTATAAATCAGACTTGAAAAGTACATACATCATAATTAAAGTACTCCAGCAATATAGGAATCCTTACAGAAATGTGTTAAACAAAAAGAGTACAATTGTTGAGTTATTTTCGCCCCATCTTGAAGACTACAAGTACCAGAATGCAATTCCACAAAATTATAAGAACTGGCTTGTAGGCTGTCTTTCAAGACTTAATCATAACAAAAGGTAATGTGAAATGGTAACCGTTTGATAACGGCATGTTATATGATGCAAGTGAAATATGACATTCTCCCACCGAAAAAAATGTATTTAACACTCCAAACGTGGACATATGAATGCTATTAAGATAGTGCACAACTCTTTTTTTGTCACAGACTTGGTTGGTAACTAGGTTTTCTGTATGTGCTTTCAGAATAAAAGGCCCCTTGCCCAAAATAAAGGTTCTTAAATGGACTATCACTTTAAACAAAGAGCGTGATAAGCCCTAATTGTGAGGCCGCACGGGTCTGGTGGACTACTGGGGAGGAGGGTCGGTGGTATTTGTCTCTAGAAGCGCCTCACAGGGGGTTGAGAGCTGACAGCACGGCCTCCTCCTCGCTAAAACAGGCCCAAAGAAAAGCCCTGTGGCTGGAAGCAGCCCAGCCCTTGTTACTTCCTATACCCACGGCAGCAGGTAGCTGCGGGGCCCCCAAGAGTGTGGGGCCGGGGCAACGGAACAGACTGCCCATGCCTCGTGTTGGCTCTGAGTATGGGGACTGATTGTAATAGAAAATATAAGCAGAAATGACATCTAGGGGGGCCCAGCAGCAATATTGTTACTCAAATGAGTGCTTGGCAACAACATTTTTACTCAAAGGGGGCTCGGCATAAAAAAAGTTTGAATACCACTGTTCTAGGGTTTGCAACAGACTCTTTTCTGTGATTTCGAGTCCGTTTGGGTTTTAATGTGTATGTATCGAGTTCATTGTGGTATTGTTTGTTGAATTGTCTGTGGGTTGGCGTTGTTTGTGCTTTGTAATTAATACAAACAAACACGGTTGCTCAACCTGCTCCCCAGAGACAGCTCTGCAGCTCATGGAGAGGGCGGAGGGACGGACCTCCCCCCCATACCACGCAGGGAGGAAGTGCGCCCACGAGGAGAGGTGTGGTTACATACCAGGCCTGGGATTAAAGGATTCCCAGCGCAGGCGCTGCTAGGGTTTATCAGGAAGGAAAATCACTGCAGCCTTTGCCAACAGATGCAGAACCTCACACTGTCTCCCAGTTCACTTCAACTGCCAGTGCCAGGGAGTCGCGGGCCACGTGTTTAGAAGATGCCCCAGCCCTCGCAGGGGGCGCTAGAAGGACAGCCGGCATAGAGGGCTCCTGCAGCCACTCCTTCTGAGCAAGAGACCTTCATACATGCCAACCAGAGGCGTTGCTAGGGGGGGGCTAAGGAAGCTATAGCCCCTGGTCTTTTGGTTGTAGCCCCGGATAGAAGCTCAGGAGCTACAGTCAAAAGGCTAGCTAGCCCCCAGTCCCAACCGTTCCGACATTAGAGTAGCCCCGGGTCTTTTCCAGACCTAGCAACACCCCTGAAGCCAACCCTCCCGATTTAGGCAGGAGACTCCCGATTTTGCAACCAAAAATTGCACTATTTTTTACTGACTACTGCAACAAATAACTATATTGTCATTGCAATCCTATGGGAAAATTACCTTCTCCTGATTTCTGTGGGGAAATCCCCCTCTCAGGGGCTTAAGAATGTTGGCATGTCTGGACATTATATATGACCAGGGCTTTAAGTGGGCAGGGGCTAGCTGGAGCCAAGCCCTGGCAGGCTCAGAAATCTCCTTCTAAGGCAGGGCCCTGCCAGGACTCACTAATCTCCCCTTGGAGCCCGGCCGCTAGAGGACAAGACTTTTTTTTCTAAAGCCTGAAGCTTTCACTCATGTGCGAGTGCTTCAGGCTCAAGAAAAGAATGCCTTGTCCTGGGCTGTGGAAAGATAAGGAGGGACACCCGCTAGGAGGGGCCACTTCGCATTGTGCACAACACTAGTTTATGGCCCTACCAGAACCTGTGCGCAGGATAACACTGCGCGGTCAAAGGTTGAAGGTAGAACCCAAGGATGGGTAGGTATAATTTGGCTGCCTAATTATCCGGTTGGAACCCATGCAGGGCAGTCCTTTGCCAGTGCGTTTCTACATAACGTTGGTTTTTCAACTGTGGTTTTGGGGAGTTCTCTGAGCCACAGCAGTTATGAGCCACAGCAGTTAAAGTAGGTTGTTGTAACATTTGACCTTCATGAATGAGGGGATTAGTTAGTTTCTTATTTGATAATGCGCTCCAAATCCAGGGGTAGCCGGGCGCAGCAGTTACAAGAATACTTAGGCTTAGGTTTCAGACATACAGAGGATACATACAATAGATACATTATGTGAGATATTAACAGGTATAAATACAAATATACAAATGTACAAGGAGTGCAAAATGTAAGTCCCTCTCATTCGTCTGGAGTTGGTAAGGTCAAGAGTGGTTATGCGCAATGATGGGACCGGGTTCAAAAGGTTAGTGGTCATTACTCCAGAGCCAACTTTTCAACTTACATCTGAAACTAACGCAGGAGAGATTGGCTCTCAATGCCGTCGGGAGTGCGTTCCAGGCACAGGCCGCTCTAACAGGGAAGCTAGCACCACCTGCTTTAGTTAGTCTGCATCTGGGTGTTTCAAGTAGAGCGTGGTTAGAGGCTCTAGTGTGGTGGGTAAAGGATTTTCTAGTCAGTCTAGCCGATATATAAGGGGGTGCAGTGTTGTTCAGTCCTTTATGTGTGAGAGATAAAGTTTTAAGTAGAACTCTATCAGTGATTTTTAACCAACAAGTGTCTTTCCTAATGTTAGATATGTGTGCTCTCCGGGGTATGTCAAGGGCTGCTCTAAGAGCATTGTTCTGCAATATTTGTAATTTATTTGTGACAGTTTTATTAGCACCCGCATATAGAGCATTGCAATAGTCCAATTTGGACATTACTAGGGCGTTAGCTAGTGTGATGCAATTAGTTTTAGACAAGTATGGTCTGCAGGCCCTGATTAGTTTACAGGTGTAAGCTGTGGAGGAAGCCAGGGAGGTAACCTGTTTTTTGAGAGATAAAGTGGAGTCGAGGTAAAAACCTAGTGTTTTTACCTCCGTTGCCACTTTGATTATATTGCCGTCTATATTGAAGGCGCTGTAGTTGGGGCAGAGTTTTTTGAGATTGGAGTCGGAGCCCAGTATCAATATCTCTGTTTTGTCATCATTCAGGCAGAGGCCATGAGAGGCCATCCATGCCTGAATGATGAGATAGATCTTATTTACTAGAGCTGTGTAAGTTACTCCCAATCTGTCAAGTTTGTCAAAGAGCGGCTTAGTGAAGATATTGTACATTGTGGGGGAGACACATGAACCTTGTAGGACGCCACAGGTGATATGTATTGGGTCCGCTGAGGCTAATGGGGAGAACACTCTCATCGTACGGTTGGCTAGGAAGGATTGTACCCAAGCTATAGCTTCGCTTGAGGAGTGGGCGGCAGATGCTAGATGGCTGCATAACACTGCGTGGTCCACTAGGTCGAAGGCCGCCGATAGGTCAAGGAGGAGGAGCATAGCTGTTTTACCTTTATCCTTCAACTCGTCGATTTGTGTCTTAAGGTCAATTAAGACTGTTTCAGTACCATGTAGTGGTCTGAAGCCAGATTGGTGCGATCCTAGTAGTTGGTTTGTTTCCAGATAATTTTGGATCTGGAGGTAGGCTACTCTGTCGATAATTTTAAGGAGAAATGGGACTGTGGTAATGGGCCTATAATTGGTCGGGATGGCTGGGTCAAGGGTCTGTTTTTTTAAGAGAGGCAGAACCCACGATTCTTTGAGGTTAGTGGGTACGGTGCTGGATCTGAAGGAGGAGTTTATTAATTTGGAAATGAAGGGCACCAGATCTCTAGCTGCATCCTTGATAACTTGTGCTGGGCAGCTGTCACCTTGGCAGTTGGATGGTTTCAGGGATATTATCACCTTTTCCGTTTCCAATATGGATATGTTGGAAAATCTAAATGGTTTGCAGTTACTTTGAGTGACTGTACTAAGTGTATCTGCCATGTGGGAGGTATGAGTTTCAGTGGAGTTCAGGGTAGCTTTCTTCTTGGCAATTTTCATGTGTAATGTTGTAATTTTATTGGCTAAGGCATTTTGGATGCTAGTGCACCATTGTTTGTCTTTGGGGACATTATTTTTTGGTGTGATTGGGTTTTCCATTTCCCGGAGGATGGAGAAGAGTTCTTTGGAGTTAGAGTTGGCTTTGCTAATTCTCTCATTAAATGTATTCTTTTTAGCTTGGATTATTTCCTTCTTGTATTTTTTTTGCTAGGCTGCCGAGAGAGTTTTTATTCTCAATTGATGGTGTGTGCCTCCAAATGGCTTGGAGTTTACGTTTTTGTATCCGTGATTCTTTAAGGTGGGGGGTGAGCCATGAGTTGAGATGGAATTCTTGTTTACTTTTGCGCAATTTGATCAGGGCAATAGTATCCAGGGCTTTAGACATGGTATTATTGAAGGTCTCAACTAACTTGTTAGGGTCAGAATTGATAACGCTAGCGGTAAGGACTGGTAGGAGGAGTGGAAGTAGATTTTCAGCTGTGATATCTTTTTTACATCTAGTGGACAGAGGTGGTACTGTTTCAAACTTATCTAGTTTCGGAGGCTCTATGGTGGAAGCGAAGCAGATGAGGTGGTGGTCAGTCCATGTTTGTGGTAGGATGTTGGAGATTGTAGTGGCACAGTTTCGGTTGGCTATCCAATCTAGTGTCCGTCCTTTTATATGTGTGGGGGCTAGGACTTTTTGGGTAAGGCCATGGTCGACTAGAATAGATTGGATGGGGTGGGCCTGTTTGTCAGTGTCATCGTTGAATGCCAAGTTAAAGTCGCCTAATAGCAGGAGCTGAGTGGAATCTTTAATATTCGTAAGGAGGCTCGATAGGTCTTCCTCAAAATTGCCTAATGGGCCTGGTGGTCTATACACCAGAAGGACAGTAAGTGTGCTGTTGTTGGACGTAGGTATTTTAGCAGAGAGAAGTTCACAGGATGTAATAGCTGGGCATGGGGTGAGCCTTACAGCTAAATTCGTTTTGGCAATGATGACCAGGCCACCTCCCCTAGAGTTCGGCCGATCGACTCTTAGTATATTGTAGCCGTCTGGTATGGCGATCATCAGTGCAGGGCCAGCGGCATCATGAAGCCAGGTCTCAGTGACAGCTAGGAGATCTAGGTTGTCCGTGGCTAGTATGTCGGCAATTTCTGTGTTGTGTGCTATGAGGGACCTCGCATTGATGAGGGCTCCTGATAGGGTAGGGCTTGTTATAGTTTTGTGGGTCGGTCTGGGATTGGGAAGATTGGGTCTCTTTTGGTTGTACGAGATGTCAATGTGTGATTTAGGGCATCTGGCTGCTGCTAGGGTAGCGGTGTTAGAGTCGGAAGCAGTTCGAGTTAGTGTGTGACCAGGTGCTCTAGTTCTTTTGTTTTTAAGGTCGTACAGTCGTGGTAGTCTCGTTCTAAGTCGCATATTTCTATCTTGAATGTTACAGGGTGTGGTGTTGGTATGGTCCATTGCTATGATGATAGTAAGAGTGGTCCAGAGTATGGAACAGAGAATGTAAGTGCCGCAAGTCTTGGTAATGCACATGTTGGGGAGAGGGTAGCAGTGGCACTTGGTTGGGGCAATCCCAGCAGTGACTAAGATGACTAGATACAACAATCCCAGCAGTGACTAAAATGCATAGACAGTATGGCATCTAAATGCAACAATCCCAGCAGTGGCTAAAATGCAAAAGAGCAGGGGGGCATCTAAATGCAACAATCCCAGCAGTGACTACAATGCATAGACAGTAGGGCATCTAAATGCAACAATCCCAGCAGTGACTACAATGCATAGACAGTAGGGCATCTAAATGCAACAATCCCAGCAGTGACTAAAATGCAAAAGAGCAGGGGGGCATTTAAATGCAACAATCCCAGCAGTGACTAAAATGCAAAAGAGCAGGGGGTCATCTAAATGCAACAATCCCAGCAGTGACTAAAATGCAAAAGAGCAGGGGGGCATCTAAATGCAACAATCCCAGCAGCGACTACAATGCATAAACAGTAGGGCACCTAGGTGCAACAATCCCAGCAGTGACTATCATGTTAAGTTATATTGATGCAGCCCAGTAGTCCATCGGTATACGACGCAAACTATATCTAGACAAGCAGAAAGAGCCAAAGTTCGAAAGTGGGGATAGGTTGGGGGTTTAGGACAATGCCTATATCTTTTAATTAAGTGGAAGGGGGGTCAGAGTACTCACATGGAATCATGTCCGAATGAGGCAGAGAGTTAGGCCGACGGCACGTACAGCCGCGGACAGGCGCAGACAGTCCCTTTAGCTCGCCCTTTGGCGCGAGCTTCTGCGCGGCGGCTTCCGCCTGGCAGTGGGGGCGGGTGCACAATAAGGGGCCAGGCAGCCAATCACGGCATCCGTAGGTCACACACCTTCACGGTGTATGCAGGCAGGCGAATGAGGTGGCAGCTATTGACCGCGTGTAGTAGAATGGCCGCGGAATGTGCCTCATGATGCCTCTGGACCTAGAAGCCCTCGGAGCAGGGCAGGCACTGCATATTGTGCACAGTGCACTTTTTTAGAATAAAATGCATCCAGGCAGGATGCTGTTTGCCGGGTACGGCGTGACCTACCAGCGCGATGGATCCGTCCTGGGGAGAGGGGAGAGGGGGCTCCTGCCCGCTCCTCTCGTCGGTCAGCTGTGGAGTGTGGATGGTGGAATTTGTAGTGTCTTCAAGTAATGCCAGGCAGATATTTAGCATCATTGAGGAACTGGCTCCAACAACAGGGTAAAAGGTACTGGCCAGACCTAATTAAGTCACTAGGCCAGAGATTCAGCGGGGTCGAGCGACAGTTTGCAGATGCTGACTGGACTGGCATTCTTACATGGGCATAGCATGGCGGCTCTGCCCATAGCATCCTGGTGTGGGATGGACGAGGAGAGGGGTCTGTTTCTCCTCGATGTAGCTAGCTCGGGACACTGATCTGCATATCAATTGTGTGTAACAGCTTTTGAGTATTTATTATCATAGGTAATTGAGCTAATCGAGGATGTCAAGGACCACATTGGTCTGGCCTCTGGAAGATGGCCAGGAGCGCCGCAGAATGAGACGGACAGCTTGGTAAGCAGTGGGACACTCCCACATGGGACATGCCATGGTAAGAATTGATGGCGGCTTACGTCCCCCGACAAGTTGAAACTCTGGTTTATGTGCAAGTTAAGGGTCTGGCCATTTTTTCACCGCACTGGGACCTTGAAAGGTTCGGTAGGCTGGGGACTTCCCACAATGTACATACATATCTTCTACCTGGACAATGGCATAAGCCATGGGATAATTGAAGGGGTAGCTTATGTGCAAGTAAAGGGCATGGCCAGGAACAAACCATAACTGCCCCGTGGGAAAGGTAAACCGGGGATACTCAGGCAAGGTACATGCCGTGGTAAGGCTTCTAGTGAGGGTACATGTTCCTCGAGAGTTTAATTTATGCGGCAGCTTGGAGATCTTACAGCAAATGGGCAAAGGTTGGTAAACTGCAGGATTCCCACAGGACACATGGCTATGGGGAGACCTGGATGCTGAGTGCACGCACTGATATAACATGCACTGATAGTTAAAGCACTATGGCCACGTAAGGTGGGCACGCTGGGGACACTGCCATAAGGTACACGCATACGGTAAGGCCGGAGGATGACGCAGGTGCACTGATAATGGAAATTACAGAGAGGTGCCATTTGAGTGTCGGGACTAACAGACCTGGACACTGTGCCAGGGTCTGGTAGGCCACATTGGCCTTCATTGATACCAGTGACGATGTAGTCTTGGGCCACCAGGTACCGGTAACAATCTAGTCCTGGTCCACCGGCAAGTGTTACGGGACAATTATTGTGCCAGCATGGATCTCCTAAGGCAAACGAGTAAACTCAGGTTGCAGGATGGGCCCATTATGGCCCCAGTCCAAGCACCCCTAGTATGGTTTTTTTTTTAACTAAGTGGCCTCGGAGGTGGAGCATGGGCCACCGCAGGCAGCTGGGCACTTCTGCTGCCAGTACTGATCTCCAGGGGTCACCTAAGTCCTAACTGGTCGACATGGAAGTTGGGAAAAGTAGAGGAGAGGTTTAAGGTTGAGTAAATGGGGGTAGGAGATATTTAGGGTAAGAGGAGCAAAGGGATGGGGGCATTGTGGGCAGCGAAAGCCACCCCCAAAGCATGGCGGAGTATTGGGGCGGTCCTAGCCAATGAGGGAAATTCATGCTGCAGCTTCGGCGGCAGCGGCTCAGGATTGGCCGGGCTCGAGCCAAATCCATGTACGGGCACTGACTCCCCTGTTTAGGGCTTGTATGCCAACAACCTCCTTGTCGGTGCTCCAAAGTGTTCTACCGGTAGTAACCGGTGTTGGCCTGGTAGTAACCAGAAGCATTTCAGCTTGTGCCTTTGGCAGGTAGGGTGACACGGTTCACCCTTACCTGAGTGTAATGTAATGTGTGGCTGGGACCGTCCCAAGTTTATTGTTTGCTCCAAATAAACTGTGACCTTGTATATTCCAAATAACCTTACAAAGTTGTCTGTTGTTATTTCATGGTGTGTGTGATATATTGGCCACAGGAGGTGGGGGCGACCAATGGGGATCTCCCCGCTAAGAGGCGGACCAGCCCCCGAGGGGGCGCTAGAGGGACAGCCTACATAGCAGGCTGTCCCCTTTGGCCGCCACCTTCCGGGGGGTGGCCGGCCTCTACTCTTCCTCCCCCAGTGAGGCGGAAGAGGCGTCCCCTGGGGCCTGACTTCCGGTCGGGTTCCTGGGGGACACATATAAGGCGGGAGCTGCAGGCAGTCAGTCTATTTATCCTGCAGCTCCCGCCGTTCTTGATCCCCACCCACCCGCACCCTGTTCTTCGGGAATTGATCAAATAAACTGTAAAAGAGTGAGTAGCGAAGTGAATAGTAGCATGAAGGGAATGCAGTAAGAATGGTTTTCAGTAACATGGTGAGGCGTTCGTGTCACCGAGAGAGTCAGGTAGATGTAATAGCAATTACAAAGAAGAGATACAGTTTTTAAGGCAGTAATAATGGTTTTCAGTGACATGGTGAGGCGTTCGTATCACTGAAAGAGTCAGGTAGAGGTAGTAGCAATTACAAAGAAGAGATACAGTATAATGCTAATGTGTTGGGGTATGTTGTGTCTAATTTTCCTATTTCTGTTACAGGCAGAGTATCGGGGCGGTCCTAGCCAATGAGGGAATTTCACGCTGCAGCTTCGGCGGCAGCGGCTCAGGATTGGCCGGGCTCGAGCCATATCCATGTATGGGCACTGACTCCCCTGTTTAGGGCTTGTATACCAACAACCTCCTTGACGGTGCTCCAAAGTGTTCTACCGGTAGTAACTGGTGTTGGCCTGGTAGTAACCAGAAGCATTTCAGCTTGTGCCTTTGGCAGGTAGGGTGACACGGTTCACCCTTACCTGAGTGTAATGTAATGTGTGGCTGGGACCGTCCCAAGTTTATTGTTTGCTTCAAATAAACTGTGACCTTGTATATTCCAAATAACCTTAAAAAGTTGTCTGTTGTTATTTCATGGTGTGTGTGATATATTGGCCACAGGAGATGGGGGCGACCAATCGGGAACTCCCCGCTATGTCAGGCGTACAGCACACCGCTTTCAAAGGAGCACGTTAATAAATAATAATGTTGTCCATTTATGCGGCATACACCACAAACGGAAGGGTCACTTTTAATGTTAGGAAGAGTCAGTACAGAGGACGGGCCTGCACTCCGGTACAAAATGTCTTGCTGGAGCGCTGTCCCCAGAGGCAGGGGCCAGCACGTGACTCTCCCAGGTCCTGCTGCCTCAACGAGCAGACAGCTTTCGACGACTCGGCACAGAGCGCTGCCTGCTCTTCTGACAGCAGTCTGCTCGTTACATTGCAATCGCGAGTAACCCCGTTTTCAACGAACCTTCAGAAGAATGAGCACTGCAGGCAGAAACTGCCAAATCCTCACATGCATGTTGCAGCTGAGCTGCCCAAACTTGTATATATGTCCTGGAAATTAAAGATATCTCTTTATTTGGGGGAATGTTGTGACAAATCAAAACAGAAGAGGCCATTCTTCACTAAAAAAAAGGGCTTCTCATTGAATCACTATAAGCGATGTTTAACTTTTAAAATTGTGGACATTCTGATGTTCCCATAATGCTCTTTGATTTTATGCAAATCGCTAGGATTGGGTTCATTTCCAGCACTGAGAAGAATAGGAGTGAACTACAGGGAAATGGAACGAGCTGATCCCGGGAAAGATAGAGTTTCGAAAAGCAGGTGGATCTGGGGCAGTGGCAGCCACGCTTGCTCATATGAAAGCGCGTATGTTACAAAGAGCACCCAGCTTTATTGCTTCACATAACTTTAGAGCGAGTGGTTGAAAAAAAAAGTACAGGTACTCACCCAAAAGCTTCAAAGCTGGACATAGGGGTGCAGCGCTTTCGCCACGGCACCTCGGGCACAGCTCCCTTTTAGGCACACCCTGTTGTTGGCAGGACTGGCCAGTGAGATTACATTAGGTGCCAAGGAGCACACACTTTGGTAAAGCGATGTATCTGAGATCCTTTCACACAAACTTCCAGTTTGTTGTTATGCATTGTGTTAAGAAAGGTTGAATATCTATATTAAATTAGACTGCAGGACCAAAGGACCCAAATTGTGTTTTATATTTTAGGTCTGTTGAGGAATGTCTAGTCAGGGATCGCCGAGCATGTTAGATAGCGGGTAAAGCAGCTGCAGCGGCAGCATGGGGCCGGAGAGTGGAGAGACGGCTGAGCTTGTCACACTTTTCCAGGAGAGGGTCCGCAGCATGGGGGCAGGCTGGGCGAAAAAGCTGCTGGAACAGGAGCTGGTTCCTGGAGTGGGCTGCGTGCGGAAGGAGCAGAGTGACGACAGTGTGCACCACCTGGACGATTTCCTCTATGTGGGGAGAAGGGAGTCTGAGGTATCGAGCGTGCCTCCGTTCAGAGCTTAAAGCGGGAATTAAACATACCACTTGCTCAGGAAAAGACACAGGTCCAGGTGAGGTGATCACATTCCTGGGCATTGAGATAGACTCTGTGAAAGGTGCTTGTAGTTTATCCAGAGATAATGTCCAGGGACTGGTGGCTGAGATTGGCCACAACCTGGCGAAAGACAGGACCACCCCCGAGAAGGGGCAGCAACTGCTTGTCACACTGAATTTCACATCCAAGGTGGTGCCAGCGGGCAGGGGGTTTGCTAGGAGGTTAGCAAGGGCAACAGCGGGTGTCACCTGGAAGCATCCTCATATCAGTAGAGACGTTTGGGCACTAGGGTTTGAATCAACTTGCGGTGCACTTGAGGATTTCTGGTGAGACTGGGCTAGTTGGCTGCAAGGTCACGGGTCGGGGAGGTGTTGCCCACACCTGCTGTTAGGTTTAGAACATATTTATACCCAGATACCTTGCGTTTGAAAAAGATTTCTACTCTTTACATCCTAAATTGGGAATATTCGCTGTCTGCTGGACGTCAGTTTTCACTTTTTGTTCCCCATGTGTCTGGTCAGTTGGCGGCCAAAGGAGCAGATTGGGGCAACTGGCCAGACAATGCCCAACCGGGTGACACCCATGGGAACAAACTGCCATCCAACACAGTATCGCCAGCAGGCAGCGAATATCCACAATTTAGGATGTAAAGAGTAAAAATATTTTTCAAGCCAAAGGTATACGGGTATAAGTACGTTCTCGTCATCATACTAGGCTAGGTGCACCCATCAAGGAAGGTCTGCGCATGTGGCGTAATTTTCCCCAAATTACAGGGGTTACAGGTGCGGTCCTAGCCGAAAAGGAGGCATGCTGTGGGTGCTGCCGCGAGCTTTACTCGGTAGCTGCACGAGCCAGGATGGAGTTTGATGGGCTTTGACACCATTAGGGGCAGTTAGGACCCTCAACAACTGACTGCAGTGGCTCGGGGGTATTCGCTCCATACAGGGATATGGGAGTTGACTGACCTGGCAGTATATAAACTATTGGTGGGCGTACTCGCTGGAACTGAGACCAGAAGTGACCGTGTCACTGGAAGGATGCCAAACTGAAGTGAAGGCTCACCAGTTTTTGGAGCCACAGGAATGGCAAAGGGCCACCCGGGGAGGTGTTTGTAGGCCGGGTACACTTGTGGCCTGAGTAAGGCTAGGACCGACCATTGGGTTGACTCTAATAAAGTGATCATGTTTCTTCCAATATAATGAATTGTATGTGTATATTATTTGGGTGGTAAACCATGTGATGAATGCATAGAGTTTTGGGAGCTTCAGTAGGGGTTAGCCCTGCTACGCTGCTTACCAACCTTGTTTTATGGTGCACGCTGTACCACTCATGCTTGACAGATTGTAGGGGTTCATTCTTAATAGGGGTTCATTCTTAATAGTGACCATTTTAAACACAAATTTGATAAACACATTCAGGAGAAGAATCATCGTGGGAATATTCGCCATTCGACCCGTTATGATACTCATGATAAGGCTAGGCGTAAAAATGTGTTAAAACTATAAATACGATATGTTAGGACAACAACCCTTCAGATTATGTGCTCTTAGCAAATGCCTTATTTTTGCCTTATTAGTTAAGGCCGGCTAAGGGTCCTTATAAGAAGCTCAAGTTAATTCCATCACTGAACTGACCTGGATATTTTACTTTGCACAACTTTGTGCCATTCTCGGAGGTGGCAGTTTGACTTTGATTCGGAGGACATTATATTCCTTATCAGGAAATCTAAAAGAGCTTTTGGTGTAATAACAGATCAATATATGCTGCTTCAATAGACCTATCCTCAGCCTTCGACAGAGTAAACAGGAATACGCTTTGATGTAAGCTGAAGGACTGGCGTTTACCAGATGATCTGTTTGGTCCGTTGACTGAACTTCACGGCAATACCAGTTTACTGGTGGGATAAGATTGGACGAACAGGGCTCATTATCCAAACCAGTAATAATCTTTAGGGTCCTTTGCCAGGGATGTGTGCATGCACCTGCCCTTTTCAATCTGTAAATTTCTGATATAAGCACTCGCCTAAGGGAATTCAATAAATGTCCTCCCAAACTGGGCATGACTATGTTTCATTGGCTGGTCTATGCGGAAGACCTTGTTGTCTTAGATCAGACGCCTATTGGCCTTCAGTGTAGCTTGAATGCACTAAACTCCTACATGTCTAATGACCTATAAATTAATTGCAGTAAATCCAAGGTTATTGTGTTCTCCAACAGCAGAAATAAGGCCTCCTCTAGCTGGCATCTGCACAACCAAACTTTGGAGATTGTGGAACAACTGACCTATCAAGGGTTCTCGATCTACAAGCAACCTCAAATTGGCTTAAATATTCACAGGCTCCCCTTTAAGGAAATTATGTTTGCAGACCAATTAACAAAAATAAACCGAAGGTATGGACATTTTTCTTTTCTGCCTGCTTTGACATACTAAAGGGTGAAGGTAGTTCCTTGTCTCCTTTACGGGGCTGAGTTGCTAGACACCATATATGAACAAATCTGGTTTAAACTGGAAACACTCATATGGCACAGGGTTTTGTCCCTCCCCAATTGTACTCCAAATGCTGTTTCAAGATACGAACTGGGCCTCTCATCTCTGTGGGCGTTTGTTAGATGGAAACTGTTATCAAGTTTCAGGAAATTATTGGTTCCGGTTCCAAATTTCTAATAAATGGTTCTTAAAGATTGTTGCTCCGTCCTAAATTATTGGGTCATGTTCTATGATCTACTAGTTGGACTGGTGTATAACAAGAGATATGTTGGGTGGGTACAAACATTTTTATCACAGGGCTTTGGAGGACAAGGCCCTGAATCACATCAGTGGCTATCTCACCAAATGTCCTTGTTTCAAATATTTGTATGCACCTAAGATTACAACTTTTTCCGACCCACAAAGTGGTCAGTGCAAGAAGAAATGTACCCCATGGGGATAGATTCTGACGCTTTTGTGGAAACACCGACATTGTCGAGACATTGAAACATCTAATTATCTACTGTCCGCAGCTGAGGTCGAACAGGTTAAAGCATTCTATCAACCGCTATGTGGAACGAGAATTCTTTCAGGGCATCAATTGTCATGAACTCTTGCTACCATCAGATTCGTCAATGAGATTTTTCATGATATGCTTTTTAACATGCACTTATTTGCTAGGTGAGATTTTAATCCATATTTTAATTGTAATTAGAGTTATTTGTCCTGTAATCGTGTACGGTTTGCTTTGAAATCTTATCACAATAATAAATAAAAAAATGAGCTGTCTGAATTTGTGCAAATGTCTTCAGAAGGGGATGTCTACGAATGTGCCACATGAATAAGCGATTGTTCGAAAGGCTGCTATCACTCTAGCATAGGGGCCCGGAGAAAAATGATCACATATGTGGCTAGAAATTCCCTTCATAGGCTACTTATATGGATATCATTAAAATGCTACATAAATGATTTGCAGGGAGGAAACATGTTCTGATGAAAGAATGTATTAATCAATAGTTCTTATAGTATCAGTGACATTCAGCCAGTCAGACGTCATGTTGGCTTCATTGAAAACTCAAAAGGTTGGGGCATTTATGTGATCATTGCCATGGCCATCTGTAAGAGTGAACCTGCATGGACAAGGGTGGAACACCTTTGCAATGTGTATTCGATTTATACAGTTTATCCATCTTAAAAGATCAACTGTTTTGAAGATGTACATCTGGGGGTGTCGCAGAGTGCAAAATATGGAGTTAGTAGCAAGTGATATGGTGTTGGATTAAAAAAACAAGATTTAGAGGATCAAACTGCACCTCCAACGATCTCTGCCTGAGAGCAAAACTGAGATCCTTCCTATTGAGGCACCTGCTCCCTCCTTCTTCCCTTCACTTGGGCCTTCCTCTGTGGGCTCTCTCCCTGTTCCTTCTTCTGAAGCCAGAAACCTTGGAGTCATCTTCGACTCATTTCTCTCCTTCCTCCCTCTCACTCAGGACATTGCAAGAAGTCCCACTTTCAACTCTCACTTTCACCCAGAAGCGCAATGTTACCTCAGCCCTGGTTCTCTCTAGGCTTGGCTATTGCAATAGCCTCCTCCTGAATCTATCCTCTTCCACTCTGCGACCCCTTCAGCTAATCCAGAATAGGGCTGCGCGATTTATGCTTGGTCTTAAGCCCAGGGACAGCATCTTTCCTGCCCTAAAAAGTCTTCACTGGCTCTCAGTTTCTGCAGGGATTACATTAAAATCCCTCTGCATCATTCACAAGGCCGTTTGGGGCTGGGGACCATGCAATCTGCAACTCTCTCTTACTAAATACTCTCCTTCTAGACCTCTACGTTCCTCTGACATCAGCTCTTTGTGTGTAAAGCGTTTCGCTAAACAGAGGGCAGCAGACCAATCTCTTTCTTCAGCAGGCTCCCTGCTATGGAAGAGCCTCCCCCTCCATTTGCGTCTTCCTCAAGACTTTCCTCTTTACCTTCTCCTTCCCTTATTCCCTGCTCTGCTAATCTCACAGTTGCTGTGCTTGGTGTCCAGGGCCCTTATGCATCCTTGGAGTCCTTGGCCTTCCTCACCCAATCGCCCAAGCTTCTGTCTATTTTTCAGCTCTTGCCTCAGCACCCTCCGGCCTCCGACCTGGAGGCTCGCAATTTTTCCACCGAAGGCGGCTCCAGGCCGTTTAGCACTCACCATACCATGCACTTCATCTGCTGCTCACCCACGAGCATGGACGCCCCAGCACCTACCCCCTCTCCCCTATTCCTTGCTGCACTTGCACGTTCTGAATACACACAAGGTATAGTAGGTTTGTCCTTTTTTCCCCTCCACTCTATTTAATGTTTCAATCCCATGTTCCCTCCCTGTTGCCCAGTGTGCGCTTTGAAACAGAATTGACTTACTGTATAAGCTCCTAACAAGCGAACAATAAATAAATAAACGGTCACTTGTGTCGTGGGGTGGCTGCCATTGAACACACATCACATAGGGATGTTTCAACAACTTTTTTTATTCCTGGTGTGAGGGGGGACTTCTGGATGAGAAACCAACTCAAAGGGGAAATTCTAAGGAGAAAGTGGGAGGGGGAAAGCTGAAGAAACATCAGTGAAGGACCCTACTCTACAAGGACCTAGTGTCCAGAGTCCATTGTATGCTTTCGAAACTAAGCCACAAGTTCCTGGGGTGTCCGTTCCAACAGGGCCGGTCTTTGTGACAGGCAGCTCAGGCGGCTGCCTGACGTCAGTAAGCCTCTAGGGGGCGCCGTAACAGCAGTCCACAGCGCTAGTCCACATTCACCAGGGGGCCGACCTGTCTAAGTGGTGAGCGTGAGACAGCAGTCTTTCTCTGCATTGTTATAGCTCGAGGCTGAGCCGGTGCTCCTGCAAAGCCAGGCTGCACGCACCAGCCAGCCACATTAATTTGTATTAGTATAATAATGTATTGCTAAGCTAGCAGTAGCACTCTGCAGCCTCAGCCCTCAGTCAGGGCAGCAATGAGCAAATTAGCAACATTTGTTGGTGTGTTTCACTTCCCCCGGGTGGCGCTGCTGGCGCTAGACAGGCTCCATGCCTGGGCGCACGTGCCCGCCTCCAGGCTATGCGCGCACACAGTGCACTGACAAAGGATTGATTGGGGCTGGGCATGGGCAGCCTGCCCCTCCTTGACCTGCTGTCCCCAGTCGGAAATTGCGCAGAATCATGAAACGGATCAGAAGGCCCAGCCGCAGCGAGACCCATTGAGCCAGATCCTGCTGACTTTGCCATTGGGGCACTGTGACCGGTCCGTGCAGCCCACGCTGCGGGTGCCGGTGCTTCTACCAAACATTAAGGTATGGGTGTTGCTAATGCATTGATACTAACCACTGTCAAGGGGTGCGGCAGCGTGTCAATAAGAGAGCCGGACAGCATATTCCGTGGCCTTGGGTCAGTAAGAGGCATATATTAGGGCACACTTCGGGAGAAGCTGTGAGTAACTGTGGGCGCTTCAGTGAGTAGGGGAAGGAAGTAGAGATTGGACTGCTAAAGTAGGCCACACAGGCCAGGGGAGATGGGCAAACACGCATGTAAGCCGGCCTTGAGAACCAGCAGGTGAGCCGATGTCTGAGCAAGTGGGTTTTAATAGCTTCGCCGCCAATCGATGGCAGACATTCCCCTCCAGGCGGCCAGGCAATATTTGGAGGTGTTCCTTTCTCTGTGCCGGGTCGCCAGACCCGCTTCTTGCTACTGTTCTTTTTCGACTCAGCAAATGTATTTATTGCACATTTCTGGGTTTCGAGTTTTTATATGTCACCCTTCCCTTCAGATTACCAACAGTTCCGGTGAAATGTCAAATTATGTTACAATATTAGGGCTACTTAAAGGGCCTCATTACACGGACGGCGGTGGACCAAGGTGCTATTAGCACCTTGGTCCATGCCGGTAAAATACCGGCACCACCTTGGAGGAAAGGGGAATTACCGCCCTATTCCAAGGTTGGCGGGGCGGTAATTCCCCCTTCCCCCATTGCCCTTCCCCATTCCCATTTTTGCCCCATAGGGCATAATGGGAGTGGGGAAGGCGCTAATTACGCCACCGTAAATTACGGTGGCGTAATTAGCACCAAGGCGGTTTAGCGCCATGGATTTTAACGGCTGCTAAAAGCAGCCGTTAAAATCGGAATCAGGCGTTAAGGGTTAACGACGGCGTTAACCCTTAACGCCTGAGTTGTAATGAGGCCCTAGGACTTAAAATCGGTCAGCTGCAGGTTGCACACAGACATGTTTGTCTATGTCCTGGGCTGACTGGTGATGCGTTCCAGGCCGCCTTTCTGCACTTCTCGTTGCACCAAGGTTCGCTCCAGCGCCCTGAAGTGTGTGTCCCCTTCTCAGAGTGCTATAACCCGAGAATAAGACTTCTGACCTCCAGTTGCACTGATCGCCAGCATCATGGAAGAGAAGGCTGTGCTTCTGAAGTGGGACCTTAGTGCAAGAGCAGAGGAAGTGCTGGTGACCGAGCAGGCCTATACTATAGTTTTGCGACTGCCATGGAATTGGGCAAATTGGGTATGGCTGTTGGTGTTTAGCTGCTATCATTGGGTATTTATCCACAAGCCTCTGAATCTTTGGAGCACTTTTGAAAAGCCTGACAAGTAGTCATGTGTACTGTGGTAGCTACTGCCTTAGTGGTCTCCTGGCACTAAGGAATGCCCCTCGTACATACTGGGCATACGCCAGGTGTCTAATCGTGCTGCTGCTCCATAATAAGAGCTCGAACGTCTATGCAGATTTCCGTTTAGCGCTTAACATCACTTCAAGGACGTGGCTAAGCGCTGTAGGAGAAGTGACTAAAGGGTGGTACTGGAAGTGACATTACGTGGTGACACGAGGTGCCTTGCAATCCTCTTTCTGCAGACAGACCTTCCGGATACACGCTGTCTAAGCAGGATATAAAGTCAAGAGTGTGGGGGCAGCTTACGAGTCAAACAACAATATCTATTTGGAGGGCTGGCCTAGGGAGCATAAATAACAAGAGGGTATTTAATACATTCAATGAAGACGTAAATTCGGTATTAAAATCAATTGCATCTGCCAATGCATCTCACTGCGACTCCCAAAACAGTGATGGCAGTGCAATTATCGAATCTAGCGGCCACTTCCTCACAAATCGTTGAGTGCCCAGCCCTTGCTACCTGGGCATGTCACCCCACTCTCTCTCACTGATATGTGTGGCAGGGTGTTTGGTGGCAGTCTCTTGTTAAGTGGCGAGGGCTTACGCTTTGATGGTATTATCTTGAAATAGGGTGGGGGTGATTTACTGGCGATTTGAATGCAACCCCTGGCAAAGGATTGGGTACCTGGGCTTTTGGTGGCAATCCCTGCCAATGGGGTAAGTACCTGAGCATTTGGTGGCAATCTGTGCCAATTGAGAACTGCATTTTAAGGCATTTGCTGCTAATGAGTCACGTCTCTGGGCATGCGATGGTCATCTATGGTAACTGGCACATGATTTCAGCACCTTTCATGTGCTGTGAGCCAGTCTTCTTTCTGTAACGGGGTGCGGCATACTGAAACTTTCACCCTGGGTATGTTTCTTCTTGAAAGCTATGTCATCTTTTTGCATTTTTTTATCTCAACACGAGA
Organism: Ambystoma mexicanum; assembly: GCF_040938575.1. Taxonomy (NCBI): domain Eukaryota; kingdom Metazoa; phylum Chordata; class Amphibia; order Caudata; family Ambystomatidae; genus Ambystoma; species Ambystoma mexicanum. The sequence continues at coordinate 1,117,441,938 of NC_090923.1, read as the reverse complement.
ACCTGACTTTTTCCCATCCCACACTAGTAACAAACCTATCTGGCTTCTCAGAAAGTGGGCTCTATGTGCTCGCACAAGGCCATGTTCCAATCCAAACTAGTTGACAGCTGCCCACCCTGCTGCCCGTTTCTCCCACAAATGTGCATAATTAAATATACCTGCTGCCTTTCTTCTTCTGACGCTTGCTGGCACCAAGAAAAAAGAAAATGGGCTCCTTGGTTGCTTTGTTCATGGCTGAAATGGCAAACCACGTTACCAAATTCTTTTTTCTTAAAAGCCAATAACACCCAGGAAATTTTGCAATGGTGCAAATGTTGGTAATTATACAGAGGGGATTTACTGGCTGGAGTGATAATGCCCCCTCTATTTGCTCATTCCGTTTACTTCACCTCGCCTCCGATGAGCAGGCTGTACGCCCACCACGTCATTATAGACATACATGACAAAAAGTGGTGGCTGTCATACATGTGTATGAAAATAAATAGCATGAAACAATGCATTAATATGGCATTCAATAACCATGTATATGTGACTCCAGTAAATCACCTTATGTGGCAGTAATCAGGATTTGAGGGAACCCCAGAGGGCAAGTTTATTTCAATCATATGTTCAAATACAGGTAAAATTCTAAGACTGTCACCTAGTGTCTATTGTATGCATTTTCTATTGCATTTGTATTTCCATCTGGTACTTATTGAAGTGCCCCATTTACAACATTTGTAACACATTTTTCTGGTTGCAATTTTTTGTATATCTCTATGGGTCCAGCAGCAGCCTGCCGGTTTTACCGGCACGGCTACCACCAGACTCGTAATGAGCCCCAATGACTCATTATAAGTTTGCCAGTCCGGGAACTACGGTACCGGTAAGCTTGCTGGTACTGTAGTTCCTGGACCGGCAAACTACGAGTTATGCTTGTGGGTGCCTTAATGCCCGCCAGGTCGGCACCCGCGAGCACAGCATATCAGATGCACCCTATGGGGCCGAATGGGAATGGGAAGCATCTTTTTTCCAGCGCCCGCGAATGGGCAATTAGCGGGTCCGGCAGGGCCGGAATGCCCCGGTAATTGCCCATTCGCAGGCGCCGGAAAACATTGCAAGTTTGGCGGCAGCCTGCCGGTTTTACCGGCAAGGCTACCGCCAAACTTGCAATGAGGACCGTCTCAGTTCTGATAGCAGGGCCCGGAGTTGCGTGGATGTTGACGCACGCAGGGTCAGCTCTTTCAAAGGATTGCAGGTACTGGGAAGAGCCCTGCACGTCTTCTGTCATTACTTGTATTGGGGCAGCACTGTTTACTAAACAGTGTACCCATGCACCTCAGAGGCCGCTGCTAGTACTGGCACACTCGAGTCGTGTAAGTCCTGCCCAGTAAGGGTGCTCACCTTACAATATCCCTGAATTACTGGGAGTGGATGGCACCGAGGTCTCCCAGTATGAGCTGAGGCTAACATACATATAGGTTGAAGGGATTTGTAAGCAGCATTGATGTCTTACGCATTCTTGTATGTAGGGATGTGTATGTGCGTTGTATATTGCCGTCCGTAGCCGGCTCCTTGGACAATGTGGTGGGTGGTAGGGTGACCAGATTTAAAAAGTGGATGTCAAGGCCCTACACTTCAGTAGTGGGTGGCGGAGAAGGGGGTTTAAGTGTTACTGTTCGAATAAACACATATTATAATTAATTTATCACAAACTAACACTATCTTAAGTTGGCCCTCCTAGTGGGTGGTGATATTAATGGAATGACGCCTCTTATGCATCCGTTTTGCATCTGCTATGCCTTAGTTGTAACCCCCACACCCCCTGCCCTGTTTACTAGATCTAAGATGGAGGGATCACTGTTGGGGGTCGGGTGGGAGGAAGTCTAATTCTGGAAATGAATTGTAGAATATGTGGAAAGTGCTGTTACAATTTATTTACAGATTTCTTCCTTCTGCTTTGGTATCCATCTTCATAGGGAGGCGGCGGGGGCAGGGGTTTATCTTTAATGTTTTTTATTTACAGGTTGGTGTTTTTGCAGACGGATATTGCCTTAAAATGGTGTTGGGTGGTTCTTTTCAGTGTTTATTTTTCAGAGGTAGCGCCTAGCGATAGGTTTTTCTGCCAGACCTCGGGGGTGATGTCTGCCTCTGGGGGAGAATTACGTATTCTCACATCTGGAATGTCAATGGGGTTAACAATCCCCTGAAAAGGAAAAAGATACCAAATGGTTTGAATAGCCTAAGGGCTGACAAAGCGTCATTACAGGAGACTCATCTCACAGACACAGAAACAACAAAACTACAAAGAGGTTGGGTGGGACAAGTGTATGGATCTCATTTAATTCTCGCTCAAGGGGGGGGCCATCCTGATCCGCAGGAATCTAACAATCCAGGCGCGCTGGGCGCAGAAAGACAAGGAAGGTATGATGATAACCTCTCTATATGCCTACAGGTGGCAATGTTTACCTTATGTGATATTTACGCCCCTACTGTGGATAATGGGCCTTTCTTTAGGGAGGTAGCGCAATCCTTGCAAGACCGCGGGTGTAACAATATCATCCTGGGAGAAGTGTTCGATCCATTGTTGGATAGAAGTAACAAAAGTGTGTTGAGAATGAATGGCCGTCAGGCGAAGGCCATGAAAGACTTGATTTTCGAGCATAACCTGGCAGATGCCTGATGACTAGAGCATCCGTATGAAAGGGACTATAGTTTTTACTCTGATGCCCATGACACTAACTCAAGAATTGACCTGGTATTGACAGCCAGTTTGGCTACCTCAAACTGCATGGGACGCACAATTAAAAGTATCCACATTTCTGACCAAGCTCCTGTTGAGGTGATTATTTCACTGCAATTTGCTACTGAAAGAAGTGCACTCTGGAAACTGAAAACATCTATACTAGAAGAGGGGGAGATAGTGTAGCAAATGCTAATGAAGCAAAATACTTTGTAGAGGAGAACCATACCAGGAAATTGAACTGGGAACAGTTTGGGAAGCTTTCAAATACATGATGAGAGGTCTCTTGATTGGTTTATCGAGCAAGAAAAAGAAGAACAAGGAAGAGGCAATTAAGCAATTGGAACATAATATTAAGGACATGGAGGAGGCGGTAATGATAACTTTGTATGAAGGGAAGAGGAGAATGCAGCGACAGCTTAAATGCAAGGTCAATACGTTTCTGTCTGAAAGGGCAGAATACATGCTATTTCACACCAAATGCATGTAGTATGAGAATGGGGAGAACTGTGGTTGTATGTTGGCACATATGCTCCGGACTCTGGATTAAGATAGAGCCACCTCTTCCATTGAGAAATCTAATGGCGCCATAACATTTGACCCGAAAGGAAATCAATGGCAGGGATGTCATTTGGGGGTCGCCAGTGGTCGGAGGTTTCCCTTGCTACCCCTAAAAAAACTATCTTTTTATTTTTTAAATGGAAGCTCCTGGGCTCTGGCCAGTGCCATGTGGCTATTTGTTTCTGGAGAGACTGGCTTTCTTGTTCAGGCCTCTTAAAAACAACTGGGGATCCACAAGTGTAACAGCAGTGACCCTAAATAAGAAAGAATAGGAATAACACATAATTTGTCTTTCTGGAATTCTATACTATAATTGCTAGCCTCATTAAAGGTTTATTTCAGGCACACTTCATGTCACTGATTTAGTCTGTTCTTAAACAGCTCAAATTCACAATGTAGTCAAAAACGTCCAAAAAGCATTTAGAGTAGAATAAGCATCAATTTTGGGCTCTGTATTTACCTTTTCCCAAGTTGCAGTTATAGCATGTTTTTTCTGCCTGGATATTTAATGAGTTAACTTAATTTGAACATCACAATATCATTCATCAGTTTGGTGTAGAATATTCACATATAATTATTAAACGAAGTGCTTCACAGAAAAGATAAAATATAGCAACAATGCAGTGCAAACATTGCAAAATTAAAGGTATAACGGGTACACATGGTAATGTGTACGAATGCAAGCAGGTCCCTTTACATTTTGTGGGAACCACACATTACTATATTTGCTGAAAAAACAGCTTGATAAGCAGTATCCACAATCAATACTGTATAAATAATTGGTTGGCGACACAGCTGTGTTTCGGCCACAGGCTGCAGTTGAAATGTGCTGTGGGTGGAACGGCCTTCATCAGGACAGACAAAATAAATGGACAATCACTTATTGAGTTTTCCTGTGTGAATCTATAAACAATGAAGAAATGTCTATGAGTGAAAAGGGTCTATAATCGGGTAGCTTTTAAAATCAACAAGATATCTAATAAGCTTAAAATGCTTTGCAATATTTCAAAACAAAGAAAGATTTGAGGGTTTACCGTGCAAAAACGATCATGCACGCCTGTCGATAGTTCACTAGTGCTTGCTTGTGAAGAATCTGTGCATATATATGAAAATATCACTATCTGTCAATGTAGACAATATCATATCAACACAAAGGGTAGATGGAAAAGATTAACCCAAAATACATGAAGGGGTGAGTGGCTGAATGGAATATGATTTCCAGGTAGAGCGTAGTTACGTAAGTCATACTGACCATTCTAATAGTGCAGCGTGGGCTATGCATAGACGTGGGTGATTGGGCATACATAGTGGGACGCATAAAGAACCCCCTGGTGGTATCAAAGCATGGGGAGTGAAGATTGGTTGCCGGCTACCGTGTATGAGGACAATGAGTCCTGTAGGTGGAAGCAGGAGATCTAGCAACTCCTTTGGTCTTTCTACAGCCTATAACATCGAATTCGGATCAAGCACGTTCATGTAGTGCGGCATACCGTGCAGTGGACGTCAGTATCTATATATATCGGTGAGTAAAGGCGGCCGGCCCGGATGCTTGTTCGGTGTACTTATACTATGTGTGAAGCATGCATCTGGGTCTAAATGTGAGGGGGAGAAACGGCAAAGGTTACTGGTCCGGTGTTATTCTGGAAAAAGTGCCCCATGTCGCGTGTCACTTATTGCAAAGTGTGACGTGACATGCTAGTATTGCTGACCCCCGTGCTGAGTATTAGCGCAGTGGGGAAGCAAGATGTGATTGATTACGAAGGATTTCTATTTTACCTGTTCTGGGGATAATCGGATGGTCACTCTAACATTAAGCTTCTGCCCACACTCTCCTGCACAGAAAATGGTGCTGTGTGTGCTACAGTGTTATTATGGTTGCCTGGGCAACAGTGAACAGTGAAGCCAAGATTGGTGTCGGCCATCTTGGAATCAACTAGATTATCGCTCCGTCAGCCCTGGGGGGTGCTGAGAGCGTGGATCTCAGTGTGTGGTGTGAGAAACTTGAGACATTTCTCCCAGGTTATTCCCGGGGAACCTTTGTTTAGGTGGCCAGTGGAGGGCCATCGCTCTTGGATCCCAACCCTGCGGGTGGACGAGTGGCCCATTGATACCTATCTTTCAAAGAAATCCATGCAACCCTTTGCTGCCACATAACTAATGAAATTCTTGAGGGCGTCTTGGAAAAGGCTTATAATCCTTCTGGGGGGCACCCATTTCGATGTCTTGACTCTTCAATTTGGTACAATCCGGAGATCAAAGATGGGAAGAAAATTTTATTTTGGCCGGATGTGTTCCTTGGGGCATCCAATGGATAGGGGACCTTGGAGCAGATTGGAAATGGGTTACTTTCAACCAACTGAAGGCTACCAAGCATATTGCAGCAACAGTGTCCGAGAGGAGCTGTGGCGCTGGCATTCGGTAACCAGCAGACGCAATCCTCTCGCATACGAGAGTACTGCAGTGTGTTGTTAGGATGGGGATTACAATATAAAGGTGCGACTCACACCGAGTACACCTATATTCGGATTGTACTCAAACAAGACATCACTGCTCCACCACAGAGAGACCTTCTCTTCTCTCTGGTTCTTTCTCTTCGGTTTCACTCAGGAAGAGTGATTTTCTTTGATTTTAAGTTCTGAATCGAATTAAGATGGAACGCATTGACCACCTTCATAAACAGAGGAAAAACCACATAAAGAAAGGACATATGGAACAACATCTAGACATCCATCATTGTCTGTTAAAAACTGTAAAAAAATTATGTGTGAAGAAATTGTATGCGTTCTATATACTTGATTACCAATTGTGTCCTGTCCCGAGGAAGACGACTGTCAAGCCTTCTCTCTCTTTTTTGATAAAGAGATAGATGCCTTAGACAACTTTTGCAGGTCGTTGAAACTACCTTTTTTGAGATACCAGCGCAGCCCATGAGACTGTTGGGAGCTGCACCAGGTTCTGGTCGTTGACTATTTAGGTCGGATTGGAGACAAGCAGTGCATTTATTTTGTTTTTCATTGATGCACTTTTAGCTTGTCAGATTACTGTAAATTTCATTTATAATTGGGGCCAACTATTGAACTTCACAGGAAATATTAATTGTTCTTACCTGTGTTGTGTTGTGCCTCCTATTTCTTTTTCTTTCTCTTCCTTTTCCCTTTCTTTTTCTTGGTTATATAATTTTGCTTTTGAATATATACTGGCTACCATTTTTGAGATTGGAATTTTGTTTTGTGCACTATGTTCTTGAATTATAATTGCAGTATGCACTTCGTGTCCACCTTATATTACAGGATGCTCATTAGATCAATATGCACTTTAACTGGAGATATCCAACATTGATTGTCTGTTTTATGCTGTTTTATCATGATCTCAGCACTATGTGTAATGTTATTAGATATGTGTATAATAAAGATTGATTGATTTTATACTATCCTTGACCTGGCGTATCCCCTCATTGAGCTCCTACATTGAGAGCAATCTATCCCGTTTGATCCGTTCAATGGTATGATTCACGTGACCCCCCTTCTCTTTCGCTACTTGTTCTGTTACTCCCCTGGGTTCACGTGGCTGGGGACGCCTATTCTTGATTACAAGCATATTCCAAACTGCACAATTCAAGAATGTTGCACTCTAAAGAGAACTATATCTGACAGTTCAGAGAATGATGAAATTGATGTTGGACAGATAGCTGTTCAGACAGAATCGGAGGGACACCAAGCAAGCAAGTTCTACAAACTGATTTTGTCCTCGGCCAGTAGTAATGCTGCATCATTGCAAGAATGTTCGGCAAGATTGTCTGCAGAGAGGACTTAGGTGCGCTGGGCAAATGTCTGCAGAAATGTGACTCTCTCTTCTATCAGCCTGCAGGAGATGTCGAGATAAGTTAAGATCCTGAATAGAGTCTATCGGACACCTGAACGATTATATAAGCGTGGTATGACTGATACGGATATGTTCTAGGGATGTTCTCATAGGGCAGGAACACTGGAACACATGTTGTGGGAATGCAATAAAGTGAGGTTCTGGGACAGTTTAACCTTGATATTCAATAGGGAGCTGAGAATGTCACGTGATTATGACTTTGATCCCTTAATACTGGGAGATGATCAGCCCATTGATGATTTGACTGTTGCACAGAAAGAGTGGTTGTTTAGAGGCTCTTTGATGGCTAAGAAATGAATCCTGAGACAAGTGAGCGATTCATCCCGAGGAGAGCACATGGACTGAAGAAATGTGCAAGCTTGCGATGATGGAGAGAGTTATTTACAGAAATCAAAAACAAATTGTTTGAGAATATCCGAGGCAGAGTTTTAGAATTGTACTAATCTCTGTGACACTGGGGGAATTTGGGTGTTGGGGTGGCTCTTGACAACTGTTCTGTAATCTTTATAAATATGTAAATAAAAAATACATTTAAAAAAGCTTTGTATATCCAGTTGCTTCTTTGAAATGCCAAGTGCATTCTCAAATGTCCAGTAATGCCACCCAATGTGAGTTAATGCCTCGTATTCATGATATGGGATAAAGTTCGAGGAAAAGCCAACTGCACAAAACCCAAACACTGTAATATCTAACAAAGAACCCTATATTGCTTCTTTTTGCCACAGAAAGACTTTCATCATAAGGTCAAGTTTATAGAGGGAATATCTATCAATCAAATTGTAATCCAAAAGTTCATAAACTGAAATGGAAGACATGAAACCTCAATGTGTTTCGATCTGTACATGGTTCATCATCCGGAGGACTAAGAGGCTGACCCCACAGCATTGTACTCTCAAATGGTGCCGACCATAAATGCTGTTGGCCACACATTCCTGAGCTATATGGTGAGTGGCATGTACAGTTGAGTACACCTTGCTACGATTCATACCTGTGATCTGCAGAACATACAGCAGTGAGCAAGTAACCTGCTGAGCTATCTTACCAGCTATTTCTTCTTAAATGTGAATACCAGAGCATTTGATAATGCATTATGTCTGGTGGTTACATGTTTTATTAACATAACACTTATATTCCTACTGCTTCTAAGTACTGAAATGATGTTATAGCCCACTAGTAAACCTGATAACAGCAGTGCTGTATTTTCTTTAGAAAATGACTGAAGGGGACAAGAGAGGGTGATAGGTAGAAATCCTGATATATGTTTTTAACTGCACAAATCATTAAATAGCATTAACTGTCGCAATTGGACAGCTCATTACAAAAAATACAATTGCCTGGGGCATGTACAGACCCTCATTGCATTCAATTATTTGTAAGTGTTCAACTTCAATCCCTTCTCATAAAAAATCAGAGTTGTTTAATGTTTACAATTTTTTCTTATTTTATTCTGATTATTTAATTTTCTAGAAATCATCATCATGTATAAAGACAGTGTACATTGGAAATGGCAATCATTTTAAAACATTAGTGAAACAGTGCAACTAGATCTATAGTCAAACAATTTCATTATATTGGCACAACACACCATAAAATTGGACAGATCAGCAAGTTAAAAGCTTATCTTTTTTTTAACTTTATTTATTTAGCTTGGCAGCACAACACAGGCAAATAATACACAAGGCAGGTACAAAATATTTACAGTTGAAACAATACAGGCATACAGCTACTGCATTTAATGTGAACATATTCATCAAGTACCCATGCAGAGTAAGTGCAAGGTAAGGGGAACCGTGACTTAGGATGGGGGATCCTGTTTGGGTAGGTGTAATAGCTGGGGAAGACGCATCCGGCGTCGCATTTAAATCTGACATATAGGATCGGAATTGGAGCCAAACATCTCTGGGCCTCGAGTGAGCGGGTTGTAGGTAGGACCAGGTTTCCTCAGTGTCTGAGGCCCACGTAATTGCCCTGAGCCATTGAGCATGAGTGGGTGGTGCGGGGCGCAGCCAACAGAGTAGAATGGCTCGTACTGCAAGGAGCATGCAAAGGCCACCCAGTTTCTTGGAATCCCAGGAGAGTTCGGGAAGTCATGGAAGAGGCACTTCATTGGGGAGGGGTCGATAGGTTGGTCAAGTACAGCAGATACGGTTGAGCACACCATCCCCCAAAATTGAGAAAGGCGGGGGCAGGACCATGTGGATATAATCGGCAGCATCCTGGCCACACCTAGGGCATCTTGGAGAGCGATCACTAAGCATACGATGCAACCTGTTTGGGGTATAATGAAACCTATGCAGTCCCTTAACCTGAATCAATTTGCAGCGGCAGTTGAAGGATACTCGATGTATACGAGCACACATGTGAGCCCAGCGTTCGTCCGTCACCTCCACCAAAAGGTCATCCTCCCACGCCGGCCTCAACCTGGTGAATTACGGAGTGGATCTGGATTGTACCATAGTGTATAGCCTAGATATTTTCCCTCTGGTGGGTGTGGGGGAAGTCAGTTCTTCAATAGAGGGATCGTCTGGCGGTATTGCTGCGAACATGGGGTATTTTCGTTTAAGGGTTTTACGTAGGGACGAGTACTGGAGCCATGCACTCGGGCCACCTCTCAAGGGCAACGGTAGGTCCGGCCACTCAACAAAGCTGCCCTGCTCGGAGACGTCACGGAGCAGCTCGTATCCCGCCTCTGCCCAGCGGCGCACAATTGGTGGCGGTACACGTGGGACCCCCGGGAGAAAGTTCCATAGCGGGAGGTTGCCATGGAATGGGTAGGGAGTGTCAAACAGTTTCCATGTTTTCGTTAATGCCAGGGAAGTGCAAGCCACCGGGTCTAGTGTGTCCAGTGCCGATGGGACGGGTTGTATCACCAGGGAGCGGATGTCCCGGTCACTAACTGTTAGTTTTTCGAGTCTGACATGTGGAGGAGGGTCCATCGTGTTTAACCAGCACGATGTGTATTGGATTTGGGAGACCAGCCAGTATTTAAGAAAATCAGGTGCCCCAAGGCCACCATCAGCCATAAGGGTAGTCAAGGTACCAAGCTTAAGTCTGACCGCACCCGAGTGCCACAAGAATGAGTTGATAGTGTGAGTCAATGCTCGGAAGAAGCTCTCGCCCGGCCATAGGGGGATGTTGGTGAACCTGTAGAGTAATTGGGGTAGCACTATCATTTTCAATATCCCTATTCTGCCTGCAAGGGAGATCGGCAACTTGCTCCAGGCTACAGTCCTGGCCGACAGATGCGTGAGATAGTTTTGATAGTTCTCCTCGAAGGTCGACTCAAACTGTTGTGTTATTTCTATCCCCAGATAGGTGATTTTTGACAGAGCCCACGTGAACCCCAGGGTATCAGAAGGAGGGAGGGTGCACTCCGGTAGTGGGAAAAGCGTGGATTTTGAGCAGTTCACCTTGAGGCCCGAGATGCGACCGAAGTGGACAACATCCTTCAATACCGGGGATAGATTAGTGGTGGGAGAACGCACGAAAAGCAGTGCATCATGAGCGTACAAGGACACTATGTCGGCCTGACCCGCAGTGCGGAGCCCTCTATGTCAGTGGGATTGGCATAGCATGTCGGCAAAAGGTTCTATTTCTATAGCAAAGATCAGGGGAGAGAACGGGCAACCCTGTCTCATCCCCCTTGCAATCTTGAAGAGCGGGGAACATCGATCTTCCGTGCGGACACTGGCCACAGGGCCTGAATAGAGTACTTTGACCCAGGAGAGAAAGGTGGGCCCAAATTTACATTGTTCGAGCACCCGCCAAAGGTATCTCCAGGAAACCGAATGGAACGCTTTCTGCATGTCAAGAGTAGCGGCTACCGCGTGCACATTGGGACTTATTCTGCTAATTATATTAAAAAGCCATCTCAGGTTCAAAGAGGTAGAGCGTCTTGGGATGAATCCCGCTTGGTCCGGGTGGATAATAGATGGCATACAGGGGGCAAGTCTTGTCGCTAACAATTTGGCATATATTTTGGCATCGCAATTTATGAGCGAGAGCGGGCGATATGAACCGCACCGTGTGGGAGATTTACCAGGTTTGAGTAATACAGTAATTGTGGCTTCACGAAGTGATGGAGGGAGTATGCCCGCCTCTACTGATTCCTCCCAGAGAGCTATTAAATTGGGGAGTAGAAGAGATTTATAGCGCTTGTAAAATTCGATCGGGATGCCATCAGAGCCGGGGGCCTTCCCCGAGGAGAGGGAGTGTATGGCATCTGAGAACTCCTCCGGGGTGAGCGGGGAATCAAGGGACCCAATGGTCTCAGGAGAGAGAGCTGTTAGCGGAAGCGCATCAAGATAGGAGTCGACTTCCGCCTCCGAGGCCTCCTCCGAGTTGGAGTATAGGGCTTCATAAAAAGTAAAGAATTCCGGGTTGATGGCCTGTGATGTGATAGCCAAGGAGCCATCGGGTCTTTCAATTCCGGGGATATGTGGAGCACCCAGCTCACGGCGGATGAGTCTAGCAAGGAAGCGGCCAGGGCGCTCGCCCTCTCCGTATTTCCTCGCCAGGCCGGGGCTATCTAAGAATTTTTGTTCACGATCCGCCAGGGACCAGAATATGTCTAGTTCTACTCCTATAGATGCGAGGGTCCCAGGGGTTGAAAGTAGCAAGCATTGGGCCTCCAGGATCAATAGTTTGGATTCACTTTCAGCGATGTCCCTCCGGATTGTTCTGAGAATGCCACTTTCCTGGGTTAGCGCTATGCCCCTAATGTAAGCCTTGAAGGATTCCCATAGAGTGGCCTGCGAGGACACCGAATCTGTATTTATTTCAAAGAACTCCTCAATGTCCACCTTAAGCTCGGAGCTGAACAAGGGGTCAAAGAGAGAATGGGGTTTCATCCTCCAGCATCTAGTACGGTCGCAGTCCGGTCCCCAACCCATAGTAATGGTCACTGGCGAGTGGTCAGATAGGGTTCTAGGAAGGATCATCAGCCGTATCACATTTTTAATCAATACATCTGAGATTACCCATCTATCAATTCGGGAATAGGAGTCATGCGCCGAGGAGTAGGCTCGGGAATCAGGATAGAGGATTCTCCATGCGTCAACCATGGCGAGACGGGGAAGGGACGACAGTGCAGCATAAGCTGCCTTGGTGAGTTGGCGAGTTCTGGACCCAGATCTGTCGAGGTCTACATCAAAAATGGTGTTGAAGTCGCCCCCCCAGAGAATAGGAACTAGAGGGAAGCTATCGAGTAGGGATGTGAGATGTGTAAAAAAACTCCGGGTCATCTATGTTAGGGCCATAAATGTTCAGTAAGATCACCTCCCTATTCTGAAGTGTGGCATGGAGTAGCACATGTCTGCCCTGGGGGTCTATCTGTGAGGATATAAGTGCAAATTTAAGACTCTTGTGGATAAGAGTCATGACCCCACGGCTTTGGGTAGAGAAGTTGGTGAAGTATCTCTGGGGGCCCCATGTTTTGGCAAATCTCACACATTGTTCAGAACCCGCATGTGTCTCTTGCAAAAAAAGGATCTTGGTCCCATGACGTTCGGCCTGCAGCTGAAGTTGTCTCATTTTCTCAAAATTGCCCAATCCCTGCACATTCCAGCTCATGCAAGTCAGATTATTTTCAGTCAAAGATGCAGCAGCGTTCGTATCACCGGGGTGTTAATATCCAATGGACCGGTTTAGCAGCCCTGTAGCCCCAGTAATTCAACCCTACCCTGTGATCCGCCTTCGCTGCCAACGCCAAGCTTTTTATAACATAACACCCAACGTAACCCACCCCCACCCACATTCCTCCCCCAACTAGAGGAATGACAATCCCAAAACCCCTTAACCAAATCCAAACCAGTGGCATCAACGCCTGGGGGCCTGCGGGCCGGACTGGTGGCGCCGCTCCGGGCCAATGGCAGATCCGGTTAAAACATAGTGCCTACAATGAAGCTTTGTACGTAACTTGGAAAAGATTTTTGCACATATTAATGTGGCACAAACATGTAGAGTTGAACCAAGCTGAGCTTGTTAAGGAGTACAGGTTTAATATATTCCTGGCATAGGGAGATGGTCGGTGTCGGCGACTCCCCACCGGGACAGCTGAGCAGTTGTAGAGTGTCAAGACTTGATGGTCGTGTAGGCGATGATACCTCTGTCCCCAAGTTCCACTCGAACAAACAGTAAATATACCGTCCGAGCAGCCCTTGAGACCACAGGTGGTGAATGTCGTCAGCCGGAACCAGGAATGCCGGAAGATGTTTCCCCTGACCACTGTAAGGCAAACACGTGGATTAGATAACAATTACACCCTATGCACAATCCTAAATATTTACCTATAAGGAGTTTACCCTGAGTGGTTGTCTGGAATGTGATGTAAGGTGTCTGTCTGAGGGGCCAACAGGGTTGACGACAAGGTTGAAGCCTGGCAAGCACTTGAAGGATGGAATCATCACCTGATGCGGAACCTGGTACTGTGAGCCAAACAAAATGGCACGTGATGCAGAGAGCTGAGTTCAAACCAAAGGATAATCCGATTGCAGTCCAGGAGAAAAGCCAAGGTCGGGTCCAGGGAGAGCAGTTCAAGACAAGGTACCAAACAAGGGAAATCCAAGAGGCAGTCCGTGGGAATAGCCGAGGTCAAAACCAGGAAGAAGCAGATCCATGCGAGATACAAGAGCAGCGTCCGTAGTCCAACCAAGATCAGCTGTGAAGCGTGGATGGAAGTTCGCGCGTCGCTTTTAAATGCTCGCTCCAGTGATCACGTGACTCACACACGTGATTGGCGTACACGCGATTGGACGCGTGGAGGAAGAACGTCAAAGCGTCGGCAGCGGAGACGCGGAATGCTCATGGCGCGTCTCCACGGCAACCGCCAATGCAGGAATGGAGAGCGAGGCATACCCCAGCGTCGCAGAGTTCGGCCAGCCCCTTGTCGGCAAACCTGAAGGCGAGAATGTGCAATGGTGCGTGTGGTGTCCTGTTGTGTACTATGATTCTGCCGGGATGCAATAGGAGGGCTTGTGGATGTGGATGGGGGCGTGACATAGAGACATGATTGGAAGGGAGGGTCAACCTGGGAAATGTTGGTCGATGAATCTGGAGGCCTCATCCGGTATCGTGAAAAAAAACACCTGGTTGTTGTGCTCGACGCGCAGTTTGGCGGGATATAACATAGAATATTTGACCCCATGATCTCTAAGCCTTCTCTTCACCCGTTGGACAGCCACCGAGAAGTCAGGGTATAGGTGCATCCTTGCTCCACCCAGCAGAAGCTCTCCCTTAAGTTTTGCAGCTCTGAGGAGGGCATCACAGTCTCGGAAGTTCAGGACCCGAGCTATAATGGGTCGTGGAGGTGCGCCCGGCTTAGGTTTAGCAGTCAGGGCCCGGTGCGCCCGCTCTATAGCAAACTGTGGAGAGAGCCTCGGTGAGTCAAGAAGCGACAGCAGTGTATGTTCGACATAGTCCTCCATCGGCTCATTGATGCCATTCTCGAGAGCGCCGATAATGCGGAGGTTGTTACGTCTCGATCGGGATTCCAGGTCCTCATTTTTCTTTTCCACCTCAAGGACTCGGTTGGAAAGAGCTGTGACTTCCGAACGTAGAGCCCCCAGGCCGTCCTCGGCAGAACTCACCCTAGTCTCGACCTCCGATACTCGACTGTCAGTCCTCTCGATATGAGCCTTGATGGAGGATATGGTGCCATTCATGTTGTCTAACTTCGAGTGGAGTTTGGTAAAGCCCTCGCGGATGAAGTCCATCATGTTCTGGGATTCCAAGGTGACAAAGGATGATGAGTTGGCAGGGGCCTGTTCGGGGACCTCCTCAGGCGACCTTACCTGAGTCTTTGTAAACATGTTTATGGAGCTCTGCTTTTTCCCGGCCCCTTTAGTCATTGTGACGATGATGAGGGACAGGAGGGGTGAGGGAGAACCGATGGCACCCCCGGTCAGCGCAGGAGGGGGACCAGTAGGATATAGCCCCCTGGGGGTCCAAGCCGCTCACCTCCGCTGCAGGCGGTCGCTCGAGATAACAGTAGGGTATTGTAATCATCCCTGTAAGGTGAAAGAGGTCCCCCAGAATGAGCAGTTGGTTGAGGCGGTGTGGGGCGGTAGGCCACCCTATTTGCCTGTTGTTCCCCAGGGGGGACCCAGAGGATCAGCTAGGAGGTCAGGGGGTCAAGCGAGCGTGCTCTCACCCAAAAAAAAAATAGGGGGGTGTGATCACCACCGCAGCCTATGGGAACCTGGCCTGTAGCAGTCGAGCCGGGGACGGAAATCCAAATCCACCTGTGCGCAGACAGAGGCACCCACTGCAGCTCACCGAGGAGGTAGACGCTACGTCCGCTACTCTGCCCCCACAGAGATCAGGAGCTCGTGTGCAAGTATCTTGTTTTATTTGCTGAGGGGGCGAGGAAGCACGTCCCTCCGCCCCGTAGTAGTAGCTAAAGGAAGGTTAGGGTGCGTATACCATCGTTAGTGGGTCCCAAGCCATGACCTCTGGAATATGTGATGTGGTCTGCGGGAGGCCCCCGTCTGTGTGTGGGGCATACACTCCGAGTAGATGGGAGGCCACGATGATGTTACCAGAGGCTAGGGCCCCTCCGGGCTCAATGCAAGAGACTGCCGCAGTCCGATCCGCGCGACGCCGGGGCTAGTGGAATCAGGCAGAACCACGCCGCAGGGGCGCCTTGAGAGAAGGAGGAGCGGAGACAGGACAGGGCCCAGGGCACAGTATAGTTTCAGGTGCGAGCCAACGCAGCCCAGTGTTATTGTCCCACCTCGAGGCCAGGGGCTGCTGGCAAGTTGTCTGTGAAGCCTTATAGGGTATGAGTGTAGCAGTGTCCCTCCACAGGGGTGTGCATGGGGCCCTCCACCTCCATGTACCTTATGGCCACAAGGATCTGGCTGTCTAGTGCACATTGTCGGGGGAGCGCGGTACCTGGTGCTCGCTGGTGTACTGCAGCTCCACCCCGAGTGTTGAAGTCTCGCTGATGGTGGGGGGAGGCCCGCTAATGAATCGTCTCTCCGATGATGCGCTGCGCCCAAGGGGGGGGGCCGGGCAGAGCCAATGTAGGAGTAGCCGACTCCCCGTATCCGCGCTGGTCCAGAGCCCAAGGGCCGGGGCACATCCTGGCCGCACAGCTCCAACGGCCGCGTCCCCCGGCGGCCACGGTGCACGGCCTCAGTACGCACACAGTCTGCCCCCGATCCTCGCCTCTATTCAGCTCCGCAGAGGCGTGTCATCCCTCGGCGGCCTCCGCAAGGGTGGCGAGGAGTCTGGGGTGTCCTGTGTGGTTTTGTCCGCCTCTCCTCTGGCCCAGGATTTTGGCGCGTATGTGCGCCCCCGATGGGGGACAGGAACAGCGGCGCCCGATTTCAGGATCCCCGGCACCGTTTTTCGCTGGGATTTGGACCGGGTGGTCCCTGGGACAGCAGCTCGGGAATCGTGAACGCTGGGTTCAAAACTATGGTCACAGAAGTGCCAGATCAGGATCTTGTGATCTGCCTGCCACAGAGCTCGCGCTTCAAGCGGCCATCTTGTTCGGCGCTCAACAGCGCCCAATAAAAGCTTATCTTTGACACGTGGCAGCCTGCACTTTCCATGTTCATATTACAGCAGTGCTGTATCAGTTCTTCATCCCTCTAAGATTGATACATTAAGTACTATAACTTTTCGTACTAATAATTATTTATAAAGCAGGAGGCATCAAGAGTCAGACATGAGGTGGTATTCATAAAACTGTCATATAATACTAACTTTTTACTTAGATACTGAAAAATCTAGGCCACAGCAACTTTAAAACGTGGAGTATTTTTGCACAAAATGATAGGCCTCAGAAAAATAAAACAAGTTGACTCCTCATCTAGAGCATCCTACAGATAAATACTACTCTTCAGTCTTGCCTTTGCAAATATGGCTCGTTAGAGAAGGCCAAACTTCACAGTGTGATTTTCAAAAATAAAGCTGGTTCTAGGAACTCACTTTATGTTTGTTTCCCACTGCCAGTGGCGGCTGGAGAATTCTTTTATTGGTGGGGTATAAATATTTGCCACAACTTTACAAGAACGACGAGCATAGCAAGGGAACCTAAACCAACCAATGATGGTCTGGCAGGGAAGGTTCTCCTCCCAAGAAATTGTTTTTAATAATAGGTTACAATGGTGCATTATCCAGTACATTGTATGTAGAAAATTGACTGAAAAGCCAGCTAGTTTACAATCAGTTTTGTAGAGTAATTCATGAAAAGCTCCAATAGATGCAAGTCACCAACAGTGTACAGGAGAATTTCCCAATGCATTTTTATGATGCCTTTCCCCACAATATATTCCAGAACAAAATAATATTTTCAAACTGCCTGTGCCCGTACATTGCCATGCTGATTGCACCTACATATGACATTATTCCCATATAAGAACATAATCAAGTTGCGCATAATGCCAGTAATTATACCATAAGAAAGCATGTCTAAACTGGCTCTGCCAATTTATGCCAGTACCCCCACATAAGAACATACTCCTGTTGGCTTTGCCATTAAAAATACCATGCCACAATAACAAAGTATTTTTTCAACTGGCTGCTCCAATGCAGGCCAATCCAGACACATAACACTTATGTTCGCTTCATCATGGATGATCAGTAAAGAATGCCATGCCATATTAAGATATTATGGCTAGACTGGTTGCATCAAAATGCAAGTCTAGTCATGTATTAATGCTCATCATGCCTGCTTTTTCATAGATGCCCAGTAAACCATGACATGCCAAAGTAAGAAATGGCAAGACTGATTGTATCAAAAATGCCAGTGTAGCCACATAATAACACTTTTCCTTATTGTTTTATTATGCTTTTAAAGCAAGCATGATATGTGTTATTAAGTTGCGAGAATGCTTTTTCATGCAATCAGTATAAACAGAGAGGATCTCCAAATGCCTCGGGAACACAATGGAGCAAAAAGCGAACATATAACAATAGACGTTCCCATATGGCTAAAGTTAGAAAATGGTTTAGGAAGCTGTCAGTGGATACTCAACTAATAGCTAAAACAGAATAAATCATACAATTTAAGATATAGACTATACCACCAGTCATACTAGACTTCAGTTGTGCCTATTATTGAAAGCACATATCACAAAGAAACTCAGAAATATATAGAGAAAATATATATTTATTTATAGAAGTGAACATGAATATGGCCACTTGTTAACTTCATTAATGAGGGAATTTACACAGGTAGGTAAATATCGACACATATATACTAAATACATTCAATTTTGATGGGAAAGGGAAAAGGGGGGGACAGAGGGATGAGTAGAGAAGAAGAACAGAACATAAACAATGAATTGTGACAGAAAACACTTGTTCTGATAGGGGTCTTTTATCTCCCCATACAATTAATTGAACTGAGTTGGGCAAAAAACAGACTGTAACTAACTGGCCCTAACTAAATCGAAGATATGATTTATAAATTTAGATATAACATAGGTGGCAATTAAATTGTAGCCTTATTCATACAAAAAAACACAAAAAAGCGAACAGAAAAATTATGCAACGAACAGAGGCCATGTGCATAAAGCCTCATTTAGGCAAAGAACCAAAAACCTAGATGATTGTGCAACAGACTGAAAAAATTATGCACACAATTTCTTTTAATGAAACAAAGAACTAAAAGATTGTACAACAGGCTGAAATGATGTACAATGCAATCAGTCTAGCCATTGCTTACTGTGGTGTGGCATGTTTACTGCCCATCTATGATACAGATTCATAGATGCCGAGTAACAAATGTCTTCTTCTCCCCACTCCTATCCCCTCCTCCACCCCACCCAAATTACAAACTCAACACAAGCTCACCCACTCGTATTCACTCACTCAACATACATTCATGCAGCATTCACACAGCATTTATTTGCTCATTCCAACACACATTAATGCATTCACACAGCATTTACTTGCTTAGTCTAACACATATTCATGCCTTCAAACAGCATTCACACAGCATTTACTCGCTAATTCAAACATATTCATGCCTTCAAACAGCATTCACACAGCATTTACTCGCTTATTCTAACACATATTCATACATTCATCGCTTATTCTAACACATATTCATGCCTTCAAACAGCATTCACACAGCATTTACTTGCTTATTCTAACACATATTCATACATTCATCGCTTATTCTAACACATATTCATACATTCAAACAGCATTCACACAGCATTTACTCGCTAATTCAAACATATTCATGCCTTCAAACAGCATTCACACAGCATTTACTCGCTTATTCTAAAACATATTCATGCCTTCAAACAGCATTCACACAGCATTTACTCGCTAATTCAAACATATTCATGCCTTCAAACAGCATTCACACAGCATTTACTCGCTTATTCTAACACATATTCATACATTCAAACAACATTCACACAGCATTTACTCGCTTAATCTAACACATATTCATACATTCAAACAACATTCACACAGCATTTACTCGCTTATTCTAACACATATTCATGCCTTCAAACAGCATTCACACAGCATTTACTCGCTAATTCAAACATATTCATGCCTTCAAACAGCATTCACACAGCATTTACTCGCTTATTCTAACACATATTCATACATTCAAACAACATTCACACAGCATTTACTCGCTTATTCTAACACATATTCATGCCTTCAAACAGCATTCACACAGCATTTACTCACTAATTCAAACATATTCATACATTCAAACAGCATTCACACAGCATTTACTCGCTAATTCAAACATATTCATGCCTTCAAACAGCATTCACACAGCATTTACTCGCTTATTCTAACACATATTCATACATTCAAACAACATTCACACAGCATTTACTCGCTTATTCTAACACATATTCATGCCTTCAAACAGCATTCACACAGCATTTACTCACTAATTCAAACATATTCATACATTCAAACAGCATTCACACAGCATTTACTCGCTAATTCAAACACATAGGGCCTCATTACAACCTTGGTGCTAAGTGCACCAACTTTACCACCATGGTGTAAACTCCATTTACACCATGGTGGATGGCGGATTTACCACCCCATTCCAAGGTGAGTGGGGCGGTAAATCCCCATTTCCCATTTTCCCTTCCCCATTCCCATTTTTGCCCCATAGGGCATAATGGGAGTGGGGAAGGCGCTAATTACGCCGCCGTAAATTACGGCGGCGTAATTAGCACCATGGCAGGTTAGCGCCATGGATTTTAACGCCTGCTAAAAGCAGGCGTTAAAATCAGAATCAGGCGTTAAGGGTTAACGGTGGCGTTAACCCTTAACGCCTGAGTTGTAATGAGGCCCATATTCATACATTCAAACAACATTCACACAGCATTTACTCGCTTATTCTAACACATATTCATGCCTACATATTCATGCCTTCAAACAGCATTCACACAGCATTTACTCGCTTATTCTAACACATATTCATGCCTTCAAACAGCATTGACACAGCATTTACTCGCTTATTCTAACACATATTCATACATTCAAACAACATTCACACAGCATTTACTTGCTTATTCTAACACATATTCATGCCTTCAAAAAGCATTCACACAGCATTTACTCGCTAATTCAAACATATTCATGCCTTCAAACAGCATTCACACAGCATTTACTTGCTTATTCTAACACATATTCATACATTCAAACAGCATTCACACAGCATTTACTCGCTAATTCAAACATATTCATGCCTTCAAACAGCATTCACACAGCATTTACTTGCTTATTCTAACACATATTCATACATTCAAACAGCATTCACACAGCATTCACACAGCATTTACTCGCTAATTCAAACATATTCATGCCTTCAAACAGCATTCACACAGCATTTACTCGCTTATTCTAACACATATTCATGCCTACATATTCATGCCTTCAAACAGCATTCACACAGCATTTACTCGCTTATTCTAACACATATTCATGCCTTCAAACAGCATTGACACAGCATTTACTCGCTTATTCTAACACATATTCATACATTCAAACAACATTCACACAGCATTTACTTGCTTATTCTAACACATATTCATGCCTTCAAAAAGCATTCACACAGCATTTACTCGCTAATTCAAACATATTCATGCCTTCAAACAGCATTCACACAGCATTTACTTGCTTATTCTAACACATATTCATACATTCAAACAGCATTCACACAGCATTCACACAGCATTTACTCGCTAATTCAAACATATTCATGCCTTCAAACAGCATTCACACAGCATTTACTCGCTTATTCTAACACATATTCATACATTCAAACAGCATTCAAACAGCATTTACTCGCTAATTCAAACATATTCATGCCTTCAAACAGCATTCACACAACATTTACTCGCTTATTCTAACACATATTCATACATTCAAACAACATTCACACAGCATTTACTCGCTTATTCTAACACATATTCATGCCTTCAAACAGCATTCACACAGCATTTACTCGCTAATTCAAACATATTCATACATTCAAACAACATTCACACAGCATTTACTCGCTTATTCTAACACATATTCATACATTCAAACAACATTCACACAGCATTTACTCGCTTATTCTAACACATATTCATACATTCAAACAGCATTCACACAGCATTTACTCGCTAATTCAAACACATATTCATACATTCAAACAACATTCACACAGCATTTACTCGCTTATTCTAACACATATTCATGCCTTCAAACAGCATTCACACAGCATTTACTCGCTAATTCAAACATATTCATGCCTTCAAACAGCATTCACACAGCATTTACTCGCTTATTCTAACACATATTCATACATTCAAACAACATTCACACAGAATTTACTCGCTTATTCTAACACATATTCATGCCTTCAAACAGCATTCACACAGCATTTACTCGCTTATTCTAACACATATTCATGCCTTCAAACAGCATTCACACAGCATTTACTTGCTTATTCTAACACATATTCATACATTCATCGCTTATTCTAACACATATTCATGCCTTCAAACAGCATTCACACAGCATTTACTCGCTAATTCAAACATATTCATGCCTTCAAACAGCATTCACACAGCATTTACTCGCTTATTCTAACACATATTCATGCCTTCAAACAGCATTCACACAGCATTTACTCGCTAATTCAAACATATTCATGCCTTCAAACAGCATTCACACAGCATTTACTTGCTTATTCTAACACATATTCATACATTCAAACAGCATTCACACAGCATTTACTCGCTAATTCAAACATATTCATGCCTTCAAACAGCATTCACACAGCATTTACTCGCTTATTCTAACACATATTCATACATTCAAACAACATTCACACAGAATTTACTCGCTTATTCTAACACATATTCATGCCTTCAAACAGCATTCACACAGCATTTACTCGCTAATTCAAACATATTCATACATTCAAACAGCATTCACACAGCATTTACTCGCTAATTCAAACATATTCATGCCTTCAAACAGCATTCACACAGCATTTACTCGCTTATTCTAACACATATTCATACATTCAAACAGTATTCACACAGCATTTACTCGCTAATTCAAACATATTTATGCATTCAAACAGCATTTACACAGCATTTACACACACATTCAAACACATGTTCACGCATTCAAACAGCATTCACTCGTTCATTCAAACGCAGCCCCAGCCACCCATATATAAAATACTCACTCATTCACACATGTATACATACAACGTACACAATTACAATGTGCTTCCGCTTACCTTCGAAACAGTGCTGGTCCACATCCTGCTTCTGAGCTCCTCTCGGCTCCTGCGCACAAGCATAGAAACCAGGAAGCACAGAGCGCTTCCTGCACTTGCGTGCAGGAGCCTTACCCCTGTGCTCCTTCAGCAGGGGTCAGAGTCAGTCGCAGGGGAGTCAACAGGGGTCACAGCTGTGACCCCATATGACCTCCAAATGAAATCCATGCTGGGGTTTCATAGGGAGGGTGGGGCACTATCACGCCTGTCCATGACTCTTCTGCAATCCAAGATGGTGGCAGACCTACAAGTAACCTCAGGCCATCCCCTTTCCAATTTACATGATCACTAACTCATGGCTCAGTCAAATAACTGCACTACCCTCAGTACACTTGTGCCCTCAATAATATATAGCACTACCCAAGGGGAAGAGAGAAACTGCCACTGGGTGGGCCTCCCCGCCCTACTGTTGGCCACAGAGAAGCCCTGATCGAAGACAAATGCCAGAGTCATCGATTGGATAATCGAGCGGGAGCAGACTGAGACCAATGGCTGTTACGTTGCAGGAGACTCTGTACTGTATTTTGACTTTCACTGAGAGAGTATATCTGGCGAATCAAGATAAGTTTCCTTCCTTCTGTAACCCCCTCTTTCGGAAGGGTACGACATCCTTTCATCGCCTGCCTGTTCATCCCCAGGCTTTCTAACGTGCACATTCCATCGAATGTGCTCATCAATTTTTTTAGGGGGGTGGGAAAGGGCAAATAACGGTTTGGGTGGGTGGGCAATAGAAAAAAAAAAAAAACGAGCACATTTGATGGAATGTGTACGTTAAAAAGCCTGGGGATGAACAGGCAGGCGATGAAATGACACGGAACCTTCGGAAGCCACACCCCCCCAGCCCTTTTGGCAAACAGAGAATTTCCATAATTGAGGGTGTGGGGCATGAACACCTAAGAGGCCTCAGGAAGGGGTTCCCACTGAAGCAAGCTGTTTCTATTTCATGTCTTTATTGACACCCCCCCACTTGCATTATCCCCCTACACTTGCTGTGCTTAGATCGTGTCATTTCTGATAGCAATTCCAACTGAATCCCTAGTGCAACAGCAAACGCGGGCTTCTCCTGTGACCCACACACAGCTCTGTGCACTCAGTAACAGCGCTTCAAATAAGAGGCAGGAGAAAGTGGCCCTTCACAACACAACCTGGCCCCTAAGGGCGGACAGCCTTCTCCACCCAAGTTGTGAAAATGTTGAGTAAACCCACACTCTTACTCCATCTAGTTCTTTCAATACATCTTGACTATTTTAAATCTGCAGCGTACAGTACATTGCCAAAACCCAGAGACTCTTCTAAAAAGGGCACATTGTACTAGTTCGTTCGGTGAATCAAAGGTGTTATGGGCACACCTTTTGGAACTAAAAGGAGCTTCTATATGAACTAAAAACACCCGGGGCACCAGAATGCAGTCAAGCCATTGCGTGCCTCTTTAGCAATGCTTCTCACACTCGGGTCACCAGTATGCAGTCAAGTAATTGCGTGCCTCTTTAGCCATGCTTCTCACATTCGGGGCACCAGTATGCATTCAAGTCATTGCGTGCCTCTTTAGCTATGCTTTTCAAGCTCGGGCCCCAGTATGCCTGCAAGCCATTGAGTGTCTCTTTAGCCATGCTTCTCACGGTCAGGGCACCAGTATGCAGTCAAGCCATTGTGGCCCTCTTTAGCCATGTTTCTGACACTCGGGGCACCAGTAGGCAGTCAAGCCACTGCGTGTCTCTTTAGCATTGCTTCTCACACTCGGGGCACCAGTATGCAGTCAAGCCATTGCGTGCCTCTTTAGCCATGCTTCTCACACTCGGGCACCATTATGCAGTCAAGCCATTGCCTGCATCTTTAGCCATGCGTCTCACGCTCGGGGCCCCAGTATGCAGTCAAGCCATTTCAGTGCTTCTTTAGCCATGCTTTTCAAGCTTGGGGCCCCAGTATGCAGTCAAGCCATTGCGTGCCTCTTTAGCCATGCTTCTCACGGTCAGGGCACCGTATGCAGTCAAGCCATTGTGGCCCTCTTTAGCCATGTTTCTCACACTCGGGGCACCAGTAGGCAGTCAAGCCACTGCGTGTCTCTTTAGAATTGCTTCTCACACTCGGGGCACCAGTATGCAGTCAAGCCATTGCGTGCCTCTTTAGCCATGCTTCTCACACTCGGGCACCAGTATGCAGTCAAGCCATTGCCTGCATCTTTAGCCATGCGTCTCACGCTCGGGGCCCCAGTATGCAGTCAAGCCATTTCAGTGCTTCTTTAGCCATGCGTTTCAAGCTCGGGGCCCCAGTATGCAGTCAAGCCATTGCGTGCCTCTTTAGCCATGCTTCTCACGCTCGGGGCCCCAGTGTGCAGTCAAGCCATTGCGTGCCTCTTTAGCCATGCTTCTCACGCTCGGGGCACCAGTATGCAGTCAAGCCATTGCGTGCCTCTTTAGCCATGCTTCTCACGCTTGGGGCCCCAGTATGCAGTCAAGCCATTGTGTGCCTCTTTAGCCATGCTTCTCACGCTCGGGGCACCAGTATGCAGTCAAGCCATTGCGTGCCTCATTAGCCATGCTTCTCACACTCGGGGCCCCAGTATGCAGTCAAGCCATTGCGTGCCTCTTTAGCCATGCTTCTCACGCTCGGGGCACCAGTATGCAGTCAAGACAATGCGTGCCTCTTTAGCCATGCTTCTCATGCTTTTTTTTCAATAACATGAAACGCGAGGACGAACAATATGGTGTTATGGCACAATTCGGAGGCTGTGAACACCCAAAATATCACCAACTTCCTCGTAGGCTATTTATTAATAACGGAAATGATTCAAGAGACGTGTGTGCCTATCGTGCAACGTCATAGTAAGATCCACATAGGGTACTCCCAAGATGTATAATGCTAAGTTCAGAGAGATGTTTGACAGGTAACAAAGATATGAATGTTCAAAGTAATTCTATGACAAGACAGGAGGCTCGCATTATGCTTTACTTTCTTTATTGCTGCCACACCAGCACTTTAAAACTTAACTTTAATACTGTACATTTATGTTCTTACAAAACCACAGTTATGGAAAACGAAATGGACCAGTTTAAACGTTTGTTTCACATCTGCATGTGATCACTGTAATCACCCGGGAACTACTAGTCCCATGATACTCATAGTCTCTGGTAGTCCAATCCTCCTAGCTCTGCACCTATCAGAGGGCAGCCTCCTGTATAAGAACCCTTGTGCCCAGGTCCTTTCCTCTTTCTTTTTGCTGCCATAAGATAAGTGACATTTTTCTCTATCTTTGCTTATAGAAGGATTGTTAGTCACGTATA
The DNA here is from genome assembly GCF_040938575.1 of Ambystoma mexicanum. Classification (NCBI taxonomy): domain Eukaryota; kingdom Metazoa; phylum Chordata; class Amphibia; order Caudata; family Ambystomatidae; genus Ambystoma; species Ambystoma mexicanum. The sequence goes on along the minus strand of NC_090923.1, from coordinate 1,117,415,714 downwards.
TATTTCTATAATTTATGTAATATGTGTATATCAGTATGGCATTACATCGTAGCGCGCGTGGAATTAGTTTCATTTTCCTCAAAAGAGTTTACCTGAACGAGTAGCGCGAGCGTTGCGCAGCGTATTACATTCAGTAAGCGCGCGTTATACTTCTTTCACGAAAGTTTGAGTGTTGTGAAGAGCGAGCGAGGGCCGGAGCCGCGAGCAATTCCGCTCGCTTCAGGCTGCCGAGCCCCGCCCTCTGTAATAATCGGCGCCGGCAAACTCGGCGGCCGTTAGGACCTGTGAGAGCGGGAAACCCCTCAGGTTTTTCCCAGCTTCCCCAGGGTTTCTAGCTTCCGCTCACATTGCGCTTGCAGTCGAGTACGAGGGAAGTAGTCAACCAGAGCTCCAGATTTATTTCGAAAAAAAAAAAAATATATATATGAGATACATTACTCACCGTAATCGTATTTCTGATGCTTGTATCTGCTTAGATTCACATGGTGTGCATAGGCCGACATCTAGTGGAAGCTGCGGAGTATTACAGTTTGTTTTTCGAAAGTCGAAAATGGGCGTCGACACAGGGCGTGCCAGTAATACTATCCCTAGTGTGACGTCCACTGTACCCATGATCCCTCACGCGTCTAGGATCCCCAGATTGTGTTTTTCCTGACATGAGGTAGCATGAGGAGTAGCGTGAGTACAGATAATCCAAGCAGATAGGTAGAAAGGTAAGACTACAAGCAACCATGCACCTTCTCTCAGAGGGGAGGAAGGGTGGGTCGCATGTGAATCTAAGCAGATACAAGCATCAGAAATACGATTACGGTGAGTAATGTATCTCTTCTGAGGCTTGAGGAATCTGCTTAGATCACATGCTGTGCATAGATTAGCGAGCAGTACCTGAAGAAGGAGGTGGGGTGTGAGAAGGGTCATGAGCAAATAAATGTCTTAGAACCGCTTGTCCCACTTGTGTATCTGTCTTGGAATGAGTGTCAATGCAGTAGTGCTGAGTAAAAGTGTGAATAGAGCTCCAAGTAGCTGCTTTGCAAATGGTGTCAAGGGGTACATTTGCAATGAAAGCCAGAGTGGCCCCAAAACCTCTTGTAGAGTGGGTCCTAGGCGTGAAAGGCAGAGTTTTTTCAGCGAGTGAGTAACACAGCTGGATACAGTTAACAATCCACTTAGAGATGGCACCTTTAGAGACGCGATCCCCCTCTCTGCCTGTAGCTACGGAGACAAACAGCTGATCTGTTTTTCGTAACGGTCTGGTCTTGTTTACATAGTAGAGGACCGCCCTACGCACATCTAGTGTGTGTAGTTTCACCTCAGCTGAGCTTTGTGGGTTTTGGAAGAAAGCTGGAAGCTCGATGGACTGGTTTACGTGGAATTTAGAGATAAACTTAGGTGAGAACCTAGGGTGTGTGCGTAAAACCAGTTTGTCCTTGTGGACAGTAAAGAAGGGATCCTGCACTGACAGAGCTTGGATTTCACTGACCCTTCTTATAGAAGTAATGGCTACTAAGAAGGCAGTTTTATAAGTCAGATGTTTGAGACTACTTTTATGCATGGGCTCGAAGGGCGGGCCCATGAGTTTAGATAGCACCACGTTCAGGTCCCATCCTGGTGGTGGGTTGGAAATTGGAGGATGAAGTCTCTTTACTCCTTCCATGAAAGCTTTAACCACTGGTATTTTCCACCACGATACCTTGTTATGGGAGGTGGTGTAGGCTGATAGAGCTGCCAGGTGCACCTTTAGTGAGTTAAAAACTAGACCTCCATCTAGCAGGTGGAGCATGTATGTAACAATAGTGGAAGGAGTGCATTCAATTGGGTTGATTTGTTTATTCTGGCACCAAATAACAAATCTTCTCCATTTGTCAAAGTAGCAGTGCCTTGTGTTTGGTTTCCTAGCTTCTTTTAGGATGTCCATACATCTTTGTGGTAGATTGAGATGTCCAAACTCTATGACCTCAGGAGCCATGCTGCCAGGTTCATTGAGTTGGGTTGAGGATGCACTGTTTGACCCTGGTGCTGGGACAGAAGGTTGTACCAGGTTGGAAGTCTGATGGGTTCGCACACCGCCATCCTGCGTAAGTGTGGGAACCAAGGTTGTCTTGCCCACATGGGAGCAATTAGGACGAGCGTCATTGACTCTCTGTTCATTTTGTTGACCACCTTCCTGATGAGAGGAGTTGGTGGAAAAGCGTACGCAAACATCCCTGACCAGTTCATCCACAGGGCGTTCCCCTGGGAGTCTGGTTGGGGGAACCTGGATGCAAATCCTGGGCATTGTCTGTTTTCGCTTGTGGCGAATAAGTCTATAGTGGGGCAACCCCACTGAGAGAAGATGTCTTCTACGACCTCTTTGTGTAGAACCCATTCGTGTTCCTCTGGGAGGGAGTCTCTGCTTAAAGCATCCGCTAGGGAATTGAGCTCCCCTGGAACATGTTGTGATGACAGGAAAATGTTCCGTCTGAGTGCCCATCTCCAGATTTTCTGGGCAAGCTTGGACAGATTTGGTGAACGAGTCCCTCCTTGCTTGTTCAGGTAGAACATGGCTGTTGTGCTGTCCGTCCGAATTTGCACTGACAGGTTGAGCAGGTAGGGCTCGAATGCTAGAAGTGCTTTGAATACTGCCAGAAGTTCTAGCAGGTTGATGTGGTTCCTGGCTACTGAGGGAGACCAGAGACCTTGGGCTGTGTGGTGGAGAAGGTGAGCTCCCCACCCAGTGAGGCATGCATCGGTAGTGACTATTGCCTGTACCTCGGGATCGTGAAAAGGTTTCCCCTGAGCAAGATTTACTCTTGTCCACCAGTGAAGGCTTTGTACCAATGTTGGCGAAACGACCACTAGATCGTCCCACTGACCGCTTGCCTGAGACCACTGTTTCGCCAACCATTCCTGCATGGGACGCATGCGCAGGCGCGCGTGGGGGACCAGGTAAATGCATGAAGCCAACATGCCCAGCAAACGCATTGCCTTGCGTACCGTTATTTGGCGACCGGCCTGATATTGCGGAATTTGCAGTAGTATATTCCGAATTCTTTCCTTTGAGGGAAACGTTAAACCTCTTTGAGTATCCAGGATAGCTCCTAGGAACTGTTTGGAGGTGCTTGGCACTAGGCTTGATTTCTTCTCGTTGATTGAGAAGCCTAATTCGTGAAGGAGGTCGATAGTCCTTTGAATGTTTGTCCTGCAAGTTACTGGGGTTTCCCCCGTTATGAGCCAGTCGTCCAGATAAGGGTATACTGGGATAGCTTTCCTGCGTAGGTGTGCCGCCGCCACCGCCAGTACCTTGGTGAATACCCTTGGTGCCAAAGCTATCCCGAAGGGCAGCACTTTGAACTGATAGTGTTGACTGTCCACCTTGAAGCGTAGGTACTTTCTGTGCGCTGGGAGCATGGAAATATGAAAATAGGCATCTTTCATATCCAAAGTTGCCATGTAATCCCCCTTTTTTAGGAGGGGGATTACCTCTTGTAGTGTAGTCATACGAAACCTTTGGGGCTTGACATACTTGTTGGCAGGCCGCAAGTCCAATACTGGGCGCATTGTTAAATCTTTCTTTGGAACAAGGAAGTAAGTTGAATAAATACCCTTGTTTACCTGGTGTCTTGGGACGATTTCTATCGCGTCCTTTAGGAGCAGATTGTAGATCTCCTCGAGGAGGATCTTCTGATGTTCTAAGGAGTGGACTTTTTGTCGTGGAGGATGGTTTAGGGGACGTTGCAGTAGTTCTATACAGTACCCATTGGATACCGTTGACAGCACCCATCTGTCGGATGTTATCCCTTCCCATGCCTGGGTGAAGCTGGATATTCGTCCCCCTACTGGGGTTGCATGGGAAGGGACCCTGAACTGAGCGTCACTGCTTTGGTGGAGGCGTGCCGCCTCCTCTACTGGGGCTGCCTCTGCCTCTACCACGTCCTCTTCTACCAGCCCTACCATACCCCTGGGTAGACTGTTGTGAGTTGGTGTTCCACTGGGTACCCTGGGTGTGGGAATAGCTATTTCCTCTATTGGAATTTTGGCCGCGGGGGCGACGAAAATTGCCGTTCCCTCTTTGGTTAGGTGGCTTGGTAGTTAACTGGCCAAGGGATTTGAGGGTGTCGAATTCTTCCTTAGCGTTTTTTAGAGCGTCCTCGACTGCCTTCCCAAACAGGAGATCACTTTCCACTGGTTTGTCTAAGAGTGCAGCTTGTGTTTCTGCTTTGAATCCCGACTGCCTCAACCAAGCATGTCTTTTGATGACAGTCCCCTCTGCTATAAGTCTACCCGCATTGTCTGCGGCGTCCAGAGTTGCTTTTAAAATGCAGCCTGAGACGTTTCTTCCCTCTGCACCAATGCGAGTTAGCTGGCTCTTAAGGGGTTCGGGAGCGGAATCTATTAGTGCTGCCACTTCTTCCCACTGATGGCAGTTGTAGCTAGCCAACAGTGTGGTGGAATTCGCGATTCTGGTTTGGTAGGCTGCCGTGGAAGCTACTTTTCTGCCAAAACCATAGAGTTTCTTACTTTCCTTGTCGGGGGGAGCCTCAGAGGAAGATAATGGGGTACCAGCTCTCTTGCGGGTGTTGGTTACGACTAGAGAGTCTGGCTTAAGTTGACCTCTAATATATAGAGGGTCCGACTGGGCTGCTTTAAACAGCTTCTCTACCCTCGGGTTTACAGGTCTTGTCAGGTTTGGGTTGATAAGGGATGGTGCTATTCTGCGTTGAATAGATTTCAGGATGGGAATGGTCTGGGCTACTGGCTTCCTTTCCCCTATTAGTTCCTCCGCAAAGTCCCTCTCTTCCTGGACACCTTGTGTGTCTATGTGGAAGTGGTTAGCTGCCCGAAAGAGCAGTTCATTCAGGAGGGGCTGATTATCTATTGGGGAATCAGACCCTGGGGCTTCCCTTTCGACTGGTGAGTCCATTCGGAAAATATCTGGGCTATTTTCTGGCTCATCCTCGTCTTCGTCCTCCCCGTAATAATCTGACCCTGCGAGATCTTCTGGCGTGTCAATTTCCTGACCCTCTATAAGGGAAGAGTTCCCTTGGTCTGTAGGGAAAAGGCAAGAATAGGGTTGGACCTCAAAGGGGTCTGAAGGCCTAAATGGCGTCTCGACCCGGGGCCTTTTATTTGAAGGGATAGGGTCCCTTGAACCTGAGGGAGAAGATTCCTGAGGGTTTAAAGCTAGGAGTTGGTCAGGGTGTCTTTCGAAGAAATTTGCTAAGGAAGACATCCTTGACATTACTCTGTCAATGTCCTCGCATTACCAGAGTTTGGAGCTTGGGGTGACCTTGCTGGAACTTTCTATGGACTGGCCCTGAGAAGACTTGGAGGGGGGAGTCAGTTCTCTTGTTGTGGAGGATTGCAAGGGTTGTTTCCTTTGCTGCTTACCCCCTTCCCCGTGGGTGGAAGTGTGTTTACCATTTCCCTTATCTTTCGACGCCTGGCGTCGAGGATCGGACGTGGAATCCCTGTCTTTCGAACTAGCCTTCGAAACTGGGCCCTCCTACTCCCAAGTGATGTACCCTTTACCTGGGGTGCAGGCTGGTGACGGAAGTCGTGTTCGTCTCCGGACGATTGTTCTTCCGTGATGTTAATGGTCGAGGCACTATGTGCAAGTGTGGAGGCTTGCCTGACGTCGTGCGGCGACCTCGACCGGGACCGCCCAGAGGACGTCCTTTCGGACCGCTCCTTCTGTGCCTCTTTCCGAGGTTTCGACGACGTCGAATCTCGGGTGGATTTTTTGTGTTTAGCGTGTGTATGTGTAACGCTTTTGTCGCCGGGGGACTTCCCCATAGTCGCCGGGACGGACGACCTTCCGAGGCCGGGGACGTGCGTTCGGCTGTCTTTCGACGCCTTTGTGCCCTCGCCGTCCGAAAGTCCGGCGTCGCTGCCGTCGCTGAAGGTACCCTCCGCCTCCATAGCTGCTAGCTTGGCGTGGTGGGCCCAACGCTTGGTGGAGCGGTCCTTAAGAGTTTTGGGCTTAAACCTACTACAGGCCCTGCAACCCGCCTCGGGGTGGTCTCTGGGCAGGCAAAGGTTGCACGTAGCGTGCTTATCTACCCAAGGGTATTTCTTATTACACTTGGGGCAAAACTGAAAGGGCGTACCCTCCATACGCGCCTGTGGGCAGCGGGCAAGTGTGTGTAGGTAAGAAGGTGTCTATATGATTATATACCTATATATATATATATATATATATATATACCCGAGTGTGGAAGTGTACCACCCCCCACTCTCCCTACTTGTAGGGCCGAGGCCAGCGGCCCAGGCCCGAGCCGAGGCGGAAGCCTCAAGGCCCAATCCGTCGGGTATTCGACGTTGATCTCTTCCCCGGTTCGGCGTCGAGATGTTGATCGACGAAAGGTTGCAAAACGGGGCAAATTAGAATTAGTTTTGAGTGAAAATATGGCAAAGCCAGGGAACTCCGATGAAGTGCTTCCGACCAGAATGGCGGAAAAAAACAATCTGGGGATCCTAGACGCGTGAGGGATCATGGGTACAGTGGACGTCACACTAGGGATAGTATTACTGGCACGCCCTGTGTCGACGCCCATTTTCGACTTTCGAAAAACAAACTGTAATACTCCGCAGCTTCCAATAGATGTCGGCCTATGCACAGCATGTGATCTAAGCAGATTCCTCAAGCCTCAGAAATATATATATATATTGATTACGTTATAAAATGCAAGAAGCGGTTTACAGGCACACACTACATTACTCCTCAGAAACGTGTGTAGAGCCTGAAGAGCCTTCATCTGCTGACTTCCACGCAGTTGGCCCTGCCAACACCTCGATTATGGCTCAATTTGTCACCCCCACCAACACCCCTTCCACTTCTCCGGAGTGGAGTCAAGAAGAGTGGGAAGAGGATCCTTCTCAGCAAGAATCAGACTTGACACAGAGTTTTAAGAAGGTACTCGGAGACTCCTTGCAGCAGGCGGTCTCTCAAGGGGTGCAGCCCATTACGAAGAGATTGGAGACTCTGGAAATGATAATGGCTGAACAACAGAAACAGATCACAGCCAGGAAAAGACGGGCTAGTAGCCCTGATGAAGGAACGTCAGCAGGACACCCCCAAAAAGGGGTTGAGAAGAAGGGGTGTAAAGTAGCCCGGAAGAGCAAGCACTCTTCGACCCCCCCGGGCATCACTGAAAGGGTTAACACTGTTCCCCAATTGACAGGCGACCCCGTCGCCTGGCAAAGAACAGAGACGGCCAGGATAGACCCCCTAACCCAGGGGTGTACAATTTAGGGGACGATGACGGGGGCGAAGATGAAGAAGATATCAGTAAAGGTGTGGAAGACCCCCAAATCATAGAAGATACGGCAGACATGTTCGACCCCGAAGCCATCCGACACCCTAAGTCCTCAGAATGGGTACCTTCCCCTAGAGTGGCACTTTACATGGCTCAGCATATCAGAAAACCTCTAGAAAGAGAGGTAAGATCGAGAATGAGATCTGAGTGTCCTAAACCAGAGCTGCCGAATAAACTAACAGAAACCCCTGACTTAGACCATAAGATGGTTACGTTTGTGACCAAAACAGCTAGAGACGTCAGGAAAGGCGTGGACCGAGCCTGGAAAGGATGTCAGGATAAGCTCCTGGACATTTCGGGTCCATTAGCAAAAATTATGGACCTCGCTGAGAAGTCAAAAGATACAGGTACGCCAATAGACGCAACCGTCCTGGGCAACTGGGCGCAAAGAGCAGTATGCCTATTGGGCAACGCCAATTGTGCCTTATCTTCGGAAAGAAGAAGAGGAATCTTATTGAAGATTGACAACAAGTTGAGCGACCTGGCCACCTATGAAGCGGGTGAAGGCGCCAAAGGTCTGTTGTTCGGCGAGGCGTTCGCCAAAGAAATGGCGCAGTTCGTAGGAACTTATTGCGCTTTAGAGAAGGCCCAGACTTCGATCAGAAAAATCTTTCCAGGGCAGATTTTTGCCAGGACCGGACGACATAGGGGTCGCTCGTCCGGTTGCTATAACTCCCAACAAAGGCCCTACAATCAGCGCGCCCAGTACAGGGTCTCCAGACAACAAGACTCCTTCTTCTTGTCTGGGGAAGAGGATCTTACAGACAACCAGGGGCAGCAGCCGGTGAGTACAGCATGTCGGAGTGTAGGAGGAAGAACCCTCCACTACCTGCGCGAATGGCAAGCATTATCAAGCGATGCATGGGTGCTACAGGTAGTAACAGGCCTACAGATAGAGTTTATAGGTACGACAGTGCAGAGAACAGAACCCCGCCCCATAGTTATGGCGCAAGAGGAAGCAGCGCTCCTGCACAGCGAGATCAGAAAACTAGAAAGCAAAAATGAGATAGAGCGCAAACTCCAGAGAGATCCCGGTTTCCTCAGCAACATGTTCCTAGTTCACAGAGGGGACAAAATAAGACCAGTAATCAATCTGAAAGATTTGAACGAATGGGTGTTATACAACCATTTCAAGATGGAGGGGATTCATCTTCTCCGAGACCTTCTGCGCTCCGGAGACTGTCTAGCTCGTCTAGATCTCAAAGACGCATACCTAACGATTCCGATAGCAACTTCTTATCGGAAATATTTGCGCTTCCGATGGAAGGGAGAAGTATGGCGATTCACGTGTCTCCCGTTCGGTCTGTCCTCCGCTCCTTGGGCCTTCACCAAGCTCATGAAACCGGTGGCAGCAGCCATCAGAGAGAGAGGCATACGTATTATCATCTATCTAGACGACATTCTCGTCTGCGGATCAGAGAAAGCTACTCTAGCAAAGAACGTTCAATAGGTATTCTCTCTCCTCACCTCGCTAGGATTCCTAGTGAACCTAGACAAATTCCAACTACGTTCGGTCCAGAGGATAGACTTTCTAGGCTTCACAATAGACTCAGTGAAAGCCTCCCTCGAGCTCCCGGGTCACAAAGTGAGAGCGATCAAGAAAGAACTCAGAGCAGTTCTAGCGAAAGGGACTATTTCCCTTCGCAAACTAGCCAGAGTAGTAGGTCTTCTAGCAGCCTCCAGTCATGCGATATTTTCCGGGTCCTCTTCATTATCGAGCCCTGCAAATGCTCAAAATAAAACATCTCCAAGGAGGTCTGCGATATCATCAATTAGTGACTTTGGACCGCGAAGCCCTCGCAGAGCTCAACTGGTGGCTAGAAAATATGGAGGCCTGGAACGGCCGCGCCATTTTTGGCGACGCCCCAGAACTAGTAATAGAATCAGATGCAAGCAGGTCAGGCTGGGGAGCCAGATGTGAACATGTGCAGACAGGAGGGAAGTGGTCAGAGGAAGAGTTACAACGCCATATAAATTGTCTCGAGTTATTAGCGGGCTCTTTCGCAGTGCGCGCTTTTTTACGAAAGCCAAGGTGAAATGTTGCGTACTGCTCAAGATGGACAACATCTCCACAGTGCGCTACATAAACAAATTGGGAGGCACAAAATCCAAAATGCTAGCCGAGTTAGCGAAGAACTTCTGGCATTATTGTCTTCAAAACAGAATTTCCGTATCAGCGGAATACTTACCAGGCAAGCAAAACGAAGTAGCAGACTGGAATTCACGTTATCTTGTGGACGCCAGCGATTGGGAACTACACCCCCAAGTCTTCCAGCGATTGCAGAATCTATGGGGGCCCCTACACATAGATCTGTTTGCGTCCAGACTGAACGCCCAGACATCAAGGCACTTCAGCTGGAGAATAGACCCGGATGCAGCGGGCACAGATGCCTTCCTGCAACCCTGGACAGGGGCAGTACATTATGCCTTCCCGCCATTCATTATGATCACGAGAGCTCTAGCGAAAGTTCGCAGAGACCAAGCAGAAATTGTGATGGTGCTCCCCCTATGGAAGGCACAACCTTGGTTTCCAGTAGCGATGGAACTTTCTACGGATTTTCCGAGGATAGTGCTTCAGCTGCCGGACCTTCTTCTTGACCCATCCGGCCATCCTCACCCGCTAGTGATCACAGGTTTGCTACATTTGATAGCATGCAGGGTTTCAGGAAAAAATGGGACCTGCCAGGAATTTCACAACTCGCTGCAGATTGTATCAGAGACTCCTGGGCACCTTCCACCCTTCGGAGCTATAGTGCGGCATGGACTGGGTGGTCCAGGTGGTGTTCGGAGTACGAGTTGGATCCCATTTCAGCCCCTTTAGTAGAAGTCCTCAACTTCCTAGCTTCCAAATTTCAAGAAGGCGGCGCCTTCAGAACGGTGGGAGTGTATAGGTCAGCCATTTCAGCAGGCCACTATGAGATTGACGGTACCGCGGTAGGTGAGCACCCAGCAGTTGTACGTCTACTCAGGGGGATGAAGCCCAAAAGACCACCAAAGTGTTGTGGGACGTTAGAGACGTTTTTCGCCTCTTTCTTACATGGCCCGATAACGAGAACTTGTCCCGATCTCAGTTATCGGGAAAGCTAGCCATGCTGCTTTGCCTTACAGCCTGTAGGCGAGTTTCTGATGTCAAAGCTCTGGAAATCGATAGGAAAATATTCTATCCGGACAGCATATCTTTTACCATTACTAAAAGGACTAAGACAGATTCGAGAGTGATTGACTACCCGTACTTCACTAGTAATAAAAAGCTTTGCGTAGCGCAATGTATCAAAGATTATGAGAAAGCAACAGCGCATGTTAGGCCACAGGGAGTGACCCAGCTACTCATTGCGCGCAGGAAGCCCTATCATACAGTAGCATCAGCGACCATTGCTAGATGGGTGAGAGAAATAATGCATTGGGCAGGGATTGACTTGTCTCTTTTTGGCGCGCATTCAGCCAGGGGGGCGATGGCTTCAAAAGCTTTTACTACAGGGGTGTCGCTGCAAGACATTATGAAATCAACAGATTGGTCCTCTGAGTCGACCTTCAAGACATTCTATTTTAAGCCTGTATCGGAAATACCTAATAGGGTGGTGAACAGCGTTGAACAAGCATAATGCGAGCCTCCTGTCTTGTCATAGAATAAAGATTGCCCACGCTATCAGCTCAGGAAGTCTTCATTCTATTAAAGACAAGGAGGCGAGCATTATATCCCACCCAGAATAGTAACATATCAGTTGCATTGGCATGTGGTTAACTTTGTATCACCGTTGCTCATTCCCACCCTCATAATGACTCTCCATTCCTTTTAGGAGATGACCAGAAAACTACAGGATGAAGAAACTCGCGAAATTGAGTAAAGTTTCTTTCAAGTTGGTCGCGTTGGACCTTAAAGCCTTCAATTCCGAGGATTGTTATCAGTTCATCCCGAGAGGATCGCTACGTTGGCGAAGAGACTATTGAGTTTGAGGGCCAGACACAAAGAAAGAGGAAAGGACCTGGGCACAAGGGTTCTTATACAGGAGGCTGCCCTCTGATAGGTGCAGAGTTGGGAGGATTGGACTACCAGAGACTATGAGTATAACGGGACTAGTAGTTCCCGGGTGATTACAGTGATCACATGCAGATGTGAAACAAACGTTTAAACTGGTCCATTTCATTTTCCATAACTGTGGTTTTGTAAGAACATAAATGTACAGTATTAAAGTTAAGTTTTAAAGTGTTGGTGTGGCAGCAAATAAAGAAAGTAAAGCATAATGCTCGCCTCCTTGTCTTTAATAGAATGAAGACTTCCTGAGCTGATAGCGTGGGCAATCTTTATTGTGCAACTATCAGAGGTACGTGCAAAGTTCGTTTTAATGCGAAAAATAAGCAAACAGCAAGGTCAACCGCCTACATGGGTTTCTTTTTCAAGACCAATAACGTAGGAAATTGTTACTACTGTACATTTAAGGAGGTCTGCCAATACAACACGAGGGTCGTGCTGCATCGCGACAGTGAATGTGTCGCATGTTTTGAGCCGTATGATTATTGTCTAGTGAATGCAATATATGGGATAGACGCATCACATCAAGTCTCTATTCTCGAAATACTACAGTCCAGTGACGTTACGTCACGTGTACACAGTGAGCCTGTCAGGCTTGTCAGAATATCTGTATTGTCAATGCGGGTTCCGCTTCTAAAACTGTAATATATATATATATATATATATATAAGAACTGGAAAATGAGTGTGTCCCGGTGTAACGTCACTTTTTGCCGGCCATGTTCGACCTTCTGTTGACGTTCCGCGCTTGTTATTAATAACATGCGTGTAACTTTGAGGGGCTCGTCTGGATGTGCGCCATCATGCGCTTTCTATTCCTATTGATTCCGCAAGGTTGCCTGCTGGTCTTTCTCTTGATGTTGTGCTGCAAATTCTTCTTGATCTTCCTCCGGTTCTGGGGTGACATCCCTCATGTCACAATTACCCATTTCACTGTCCCGAGATGGAGCTTGTGTCACTCGGCCAGTGTTTGTTTTTCGAAATCAGCTAGTATTTCTCGTTTCTTTCCGACTCACGTTACTCATTGTCACCATAGATGGCCACCACTGCCCTGGGTTTTCTTTCAAAAGGTAAGCTCAGTTTATGATTCGGGTGCCATTTTTGGATTCTTACAACGTCACCCATCCGCCATGTGAATTTCTTTTGTCTTCCTTCTCGGGCTCTCCTGGTTGTATGAAGCCTGTGATTGGCAAACTGCACCATCATCAACTACTGGGGGTGGTCTTCATGCGCAGGTATCACTGACAACCTTTCTCACCCACAATGCTGCTGTGTCCGGAAACCCGAGTTGACCAATGGGTAGTTGTGGGAAGTTGTCCATTGCATTGGTTAGCGGTTCACCTTGTTCACAAGCAATGCGCAATATCTTGTTTAATATAGGGTGACCAGACGTCATGGTTTTCCCAGTACGGTCCGGGGTAATCAGCCTCTGTCCCGGGGTCCCGGGAGTTTTTTTATTTTAGAAACCCTGTCCGTGCTGGAAATATGATTGGGTGGTGATTGTGGGGGCGTGTTGGGGGAGGGACGGTAATTGGTGGGCTGCGATGGAGTAGTCCCTCTTTTATGTGGTTGGTCATCTCGGTTTTTCGTTTTGGAAATCTGGTCACCCTAGATTAATATCCTCATTATGTGCTTGGCCTCTTCATTTTCTCTGGGCCAGCAGGGGGGGCTGCATTTGTGGATGATGCCCATGCCAGTGATGCATTGTTCTAAACCCTGGAACGCTGGATCATTGTCAGATTTGAGAGACTCTGGAAGCAAACAAATGCTGTCACTGTTGTGGTGCGCTCTGTGTGCACACCGATGCCTGTGAGCCCCCTCCCGCTACAGACTGCACCAGTGACACGTCTATGCAGTTCGGGCTCCCCGGTCACTCTGCATGGCCGGGAACACCCCCTTTATTTGTAGTGCAGGCGGCGGAATGCAACGTCACTCCGCTGCGTGCGTGCAGCCCTTAAAGGGGCAGCATCACACTGCTCCTTTTTCATATCAAAACAAACAATGAACAAAGGAAGCTGAATAGTTCTAACCACTATATTCACTGCACACAAAACCCAGAGCTCCTTTAATAGCAGCCACCCCGGTCCCCGGACATTCAGGGCTCCCACTCACAGTATTACTCCAACACAAAGTCCGTGAGACGGGCAGGTTTCCCTCGCCCAGTCCTCTGAGGGTACCTCCTGCCACTATCTCCACTCGGAGTTCCTTCTCCCCCCGGCTCCCGAGCCGGTGATCCGGTGAGGCAGGGGGAACCGCCCCCTTCATCAGGAACCTCCATGGCCGGCCCGCTGGGCGTAGTATCAGTCCTTGTCTCAGTCTGTGGCTCTCCCAAGTGATTGAAGAAGCTCATGTTGCGTGTTACAGAGGTGCTTCCGTCGGAGGCGGTCACCATTGACCCTTTTACTGCCACCACATCCAACGGTGCCGGCTCATACGTCAGCAACAGTTTTTGTTGGGGGTGCCGGTTCCGTACCAGTATCCCGTCTCCGGGCACCGGCCTCTGCGGCCTCAGTCCTCTCTGAATGTTCTCGGTTGCCGTCTGTTCCTGGCGCTCCCGCTCCACCTCTTCATTGTTGATTACGGCGGGCTCCCGCTCGCTGAGCTCTGGTAGTAGGTCTCGGGGCACCTTTGGAACATTGCCTCTGCTGGAGGTACCTCCGTGGAGGTATGGGGAGTGTTGTAGTATCCTCTCAGGAATTTGTACAGTGCCCTTTCCAGGCACTTGCCTTCCCCTTGGGCAATGCGAAAAACCTTATTGAGCGTCCGCATCATTCTTTCAGCCTCCCCATTGGCCCGGGGCCACAGCGGTGTAACCTTGCTATGATGTACGCCGTACTCCTCCATCAGTCCCGCAAAACTGTCCCCTTGGAATGGTGGGCCATTGTCGGAGCAGAGCACCATGGGCAGTCCATGGGTGGCAAAGATCTTTTCAATGGCCACCGTTACCTTGTCGGAGGCCACCGACTTGATGAACTCCACCTACGGGTAGCGGGACCACTCATCGACCACCACCAGGAAGTGGGTGCCCCTTGACGTGGAGCCAAAGCCAGCATGCACGACCTCACACGGTTTGGTCCCTCTTGGCATGGTCTCAATTTCTGGCTCTCTCTGGGCAGGGGATGCTGCTTGGAACCACCCACATGATGCCACAAACTCCTCAACCCTTCGTTCCAGGTCAGGAAACCAGACCTTCTGGCGTAGACATGCTTTTGTTTTTGCCGCACCTTGATGGCCTTGGTGTGCCAGCACTATCATTTGCTGTGTTTGACTTTGAGGTATGACAATGCGGTCCCCCCTCAGCAGGAGTCCGTTTTCTGAGAATGTCAACTCCCTCCTTACTCTCCACAGCTGTTCCTGGGTGGACTTGGCCTCTTGCGTTCTGGCTGCCAGCGAGTCAATTACCATTCGCCACGAGTCCTATTGGATAGCGGACTTGAGTATTCTGAAGCAGTCGTCCTCGCCAGATGCTTTTGTTCAAGGACCTGTATGGGTGCCGAGTTGGGAGTCGCGGCCTCCACCACGAGCTGTACATGTTCATCTGCCTCCTCTGCACATGTGGACAGCACCCTACAGGTGCCCTCTCGTGGGTGTCTCGACAGATAGTCTGCTGCATTATTGGTTCCAGGGCGGTAAACCAACGACACGCCATACTTTGACAGGCCCAGCACCCACCTTTCAATTCGGGCTGGCGGCTTGGACGAAGACACCGCCAGGATGGGCAGCATGGGTTTGTGGTCCGTGACCACTGTCACTGGCCATCCCAGAACATACAATCGAAAATGGCGGAAACCCCACAGGATGGCAAGTGCCTCCCGTTCGATCTGGGAGTATCTTTGCTCCATCTCTGATAGGGATTTGCTGTCATACGCAATGGGACGGACCTCCTGGTTGGCACCTATCTGTGTTAACACCGCCTCCAAGCCAAACGGGCTGGCGTCCACCACAATTTCCGATTCCAGTGCCGGGTCGAAGAAGGCCATGATGTCTTCAGTCATGAGAGCACCCTTAATGTCCTCAAAAGCTGCCTGCTCGAGAGGGCCCCATTGCCAGGCCACGACTTTCTTCATGAGGGCCCTGAGTGGCTCGGATCTTGCTGCTAGATTGCAGATGAAACGGCCACAATAGGTGACCATTCCGAGGAAACTCACTTCCGAGACATTTTCAGGGGCCCTGGCCTCCACAATGTCCTTCACCTTGCGTGGATCGGGCGAGACCCCACCAGCCCTGAACACAAAACCAAAGAACTCAATGGTGGTGCGGAGGAACTCACACTTCTCTCGGTGTAGTGTCAGGCCCAATCGTAGGCGTTCAAACGTCTTGGCTAACTTCACCAGGTGGTCCGAATCCGATTTGGCGAATACCAGGATGTCATCACTAATATTCAAGACGCCCTCCAGGTCTGCCAGCGCCCCACAAATGATATTCTGAAATACCTCTGCTGCGGATGACACCCCGAATCTCAGCCTCTTGTACCTATAGAGGCCCTCGTGAGTGCTAAATGTTGTAATGTACCTTGACTCGGGGTGTTGTAACACCTGATGGTATCAGGCCCGCAGGTCCAGCTTTGAGAAAAACCGGCTCCCTGCAGTTCAGTGATGATATTATCAATCGTGGGCGTGAGGTGTCGCTCCCTCTTAATGGCCTTGTTGGGCAGGCGCATGTCCACGCAGATGCAAACTGAGTCTGGTTGTTTCGGCATTCCAGCGACAACAATGGGGGACACCCATTGTCAGGCCTTCGACCTTCTCTATGATGTCCAATTTGACCAGGTTGTCGAGCTCTTTGTCCACCAGATCTCTTAGGTGGAACAGGACCCGTCGATGCTTAAGAGCAATGGGCTGCACCGAGTCATCTATGTGCAGTTTAACCGGGTCCCCCACCATCTGTCCAATTCCTTCAAACAGAGCCGTGTGTTTCTCCAGGAGGGTTTGAATGTCATCCATGTACACAGAGTATTCAAATGTCATGAAACCCAGTGCCTCTGCCGGCGCACAGCTCAGCAAGGTGTTACTGCTGTCCGGCGTCACATAGAATTGGCCCCTTATGGCTGACCCACCATGTTCGACATCCGCAATGAATACACCGTCCAACTGTTTTGGGTCTGCTCCTCCAAAGGTGAAGATACGAGCCTTCGGCTTGGTCAGGGTGGGCGGCATGCCATGGCGTCATAGTGTTCACAAGCCATGACATTGACTGAAGCCCTGTGTCTACCAGTACTGGGACTGAGGACTCATTCACCATCACCAGACATCGAGGCTGCCTGCTTGTCTTTGCCTTTGATACATCAATGCTGGATACTAAGAACACGTTTTCTTCTACTTCCTCCTCCTCTTCCTCATCAAGAGCTGAATTGTCCTCCCCCTGATCCAGCTGAGCAATGTCTGAGGGCGCTTCTGCTGGAAGAAACCAGCCCACACCGGGCCTCTGGAGACCACTACTGGAGCAGTGGCCCTGCACATCCTAGAGTAGTGGTCGGGACCACAACGGCTGCCACATGTCTTTCCGATGGCCGGGCATTCCGCTTGATGGGGAATGTCATACCACACTCTGGGCACGAATTGGCAGGGGCTGATCCCCTCTCTTGCTGACTCATTCCCCCACGTCTGGCTCCTCTGCCGTGTCCGACTGCACAGATCTCTTCAGTCCTGCTGGGGCGTACCCCCGCAAACATTCGGGACGCTTGCAGGTCGGAAACCTCCTGGCACCTGCCCAGTTCCAAGATGCATGGCAGGGTGATGCCGGGCTCCCTCAGGACTTGTCTTCTTAGTTTGCCAGACATGCAGCCTTGGATCAGCTGATTCCTGAACATTGTGTCAGGATCCACCCATGCACATGGCACCAACAACCTTCTCAGCCTTCCATAGAACGTGTCAAGTGTCTCATCGTCTTTTTGGCGTGCCGCCCCCATGAGGAATCTTTCATAGTCCGCGTTGGCAAGGGGTAAGAACTAATCATGGAGAGTGTCTTTCGCTGCAGCATAGGAGCTGAAGCGACAGGAATACCTCATGCACAGCTGGTCCTGCACAATACAGCAAGGTGGCTAACTTGCTGTCATCATTAGTATCCATTGTGGCGCAAAAGTACAACTCCAGCCTGTCCATCCACATCTTCCAACGTGGCCCCAGGCTCGAAGGCGCCCCAGAGATATCAAACTCAGGCATTGGTGGTAACGCCCCTGGGGGTCTTGCATCTGGTAGTTGTGGTGCCGCCATTGCGGGGGGCTGCGCTGGAGATTGGCCAGCATCACCAGGAGGTAGGGCTGGAGGCTGGACAGGTGCCACAGGAGACTGTACGGGAGGTTGGACAGCTGCTACAGGAGGTTGCACTGGAGGTTGAACAGGGGCTTGAGGCTGACCTTGATCTGGTTGTGCTGCTGGTCCACTGCCGTCCATTGCCTAGAGCGCACAGGCATCTTTGTGTGAAATACCAAAGGCCGCAACTCAGGCTCTCTCCTCTTGCAGGCAGGCAGAATATAGGTCAGCAGGCTCCTTCTCCTAGAAGGCAGGCAAATAGTCCTTCCACCAGCTTGAACCTGTGAAGGGCCAGCGATGTTGCCAGGATTAGATGTCACCCAATGTCTTCCCCCTTTTTTGGGTGGGAGTCCCAAAAATTGAGCCAGGTGGGGCCTAGAGACTGTCCTACTGGCTTAGCAGGCCTTTCCAGGGACCACCATTCACTCGGTGAAAACAGACAAAATAAGCAAACTCTCTGTCCAAAACCACAGCATGTGGTAGTAGCAGCTCTCCGCTGCCAAGCGTTCCAAAAATTGGCCTTGGATGGCCTTTAGAAGTGAAGGAAATCACTGCTGCGGCCTTCCTAGGCCCGGTTACAAAATGGCCACCGACCGCGTGGACTGCCTCCTGCCCTGCGGCATGATCGAATGGTGCTAATATTCAAAATTCTAAAATAAACAAAATTCACCGTCGATTATCACTGCCCAGCCTGGGATGCATCCGCACCTCGTCGCCACTGTTGTGGTGCGCTCTGTGCGCACACTGATGCCCGTGAGCCCCTTCCCGCTACAGACTGCACCAGTGACACGTCTATGCAGTTCGGGCTCCCCGGTCGCTCTGCACGGCCGGGAACGCCCCCTTTATTTGTAGTGCACGCGGCGGAGTGCAACGTCACTCCGCCGCGTGCGTCCCTTAAAGGGGCAGCATCACAGTCACCAGGGGTGTTGCTAAGCATGCCAATGTTGGGACTGTCAGAACTGTCGGCACTCGGGGCTAGCTAGCCTTTTGGTTGTAGCCCCTGAGCTTCTATCTGGGGCCACAACCAAAAGACCCAGGGCTATAGCCCCTTTAGACCCCCCCAGCAACGCCTCTGGCTGGAACCTTAGTATGACCACATCCACATGCACCGCTGATGTGCCTCCAGTATTAATCTAAAAGTTCATTAGGGTACCAAAATCCATACTTGACACCAGCCAGTCTTTGGCTTTTCTGTGGGGACTTTATGGGTGGGGTTTGGGCTTTGGGCTTTATAGCACTCAACTGGCACCAGGAGAAGTTTTACAGCGCCCCATCAATGGATTTCTCCAAACCTAGAAAGCGTGTAAATTGAGAGGTATGCCTCTTGTACTGGAAGAGGCCAACCAGAGATAACAAGGTAATACCTTGCTTCGACATATAGAGGCCTTGATGATAACCAGCATAGTAGATGGTAGCTCCTTGTAGCTAAGCAACAATATCATCTATATCCCAGCAGATCCGAAGTTGATCTTGCTTGGAATATGGGATAAGACAGCCTACTCGTGTTATGAAAAGCTTTTTTATATCCAACGCTCTGATAGTGGCCAAAAGGAATATCACCTTGAATTGGAGGTGCAAGAGTTGTGTCCAGGTTCTCTAAATGGGCATTGGATATGGACATTTGGATGGCGATAGAGGAAAGGATATACAGATACGGGACTGTCCCCTTGCCCTCCCGCACTGTTATGGGGACAGTCCATGTTTCGGGCCAATTATTGGAGGAAAGTGACGTTGGGCTAGGGAGGGGGTGGGACGAAGGAAGGGGTGTTCCCGGGTTTATTCAGTTACGTGTGAACTAGCAATAAAGAAGGCTCCACTCTGCTTGCGGTGTGTGTCGCCGCTTTGTTTTCAGTGGTGCAGGCCTGGCTGCGGACGCCCCGCATGTGTAAGAGCGTGGTCCGCTCCTACAGCCCCTACAAATGTATTAAGATTTTGGAAAAGTGGGGGGAGTAATGAGCTACCCTAAAACTGACATGACACACACCAGTTTTTGTCTAGCTGGGTGTGTCGCTCTATTTCTACTGTGAAACTGGAGCGGTTTTCCTTGTTTATTCTTGCCAGTAATGGATGTTCTGACCTGGTAGTTCGTTTTTTCAGAATAATGTGTTTACTGTTTTGTTTTAGCTTGTTATAAAATCAATAAAAATGTATGTAAAAAAACAATATCATCAATAGTCGCAGGGTGAAGTTCCCTTTAATTGCGTTGGCTTTTCTCTGGGGACTGTGTGGGCGGTGTTTGGGTTGTGTAGCACTCACCTGGCACCTGGAGTAGTTGTGGAGCGCCTCATACACAGATTCCCATTATTCTGCAGGCACTTATCTACACCTATGCACACAGCGTTTGGTTGCTTCAGTTTAACTGCTGCTAAGATTGGTGATACCCAAGGCGCGGGGCTGTTGACTCCTTCAGTGATTCCTTCCTGTTCTAGTTTATGTAGCTCAACCTCCACCTTCTTCCATAAAGGAAAAGGTATCTGTCTGTGCCGCAGTGCCACTGACTTGATTGTGGGATCAACGTGGAGTCTTAGCTGGAGTCCCTGAACACATCCTATTTCTTCAAATACATAATGGAATCCTTCCATCTCTTAATATCTGCTGCTGTATATGATCTGCACAAGGCCATGGCTTCTAAAGCTTCACAACTTTTGTGTGCCTCTTGCTTCCAATGTCACGTTGAACTTCAGCTTAATATTGTGGTAAACTGTTGTGACAAAAAATGCCATACAGTGGAAAGGGGTGATTCTGCCATATGTGTTGTGACTATGTCCTTTGCCTGACACTAAGAACCTGCAGTCGAAAGGTCTGCGTGGCACTCCGAGCTAGTGGATGCTGGGTCTGGGGGAAGTATATTGGTGACACCCAGACCACCCTCACTGGTTCCAGACTTGGGACCGTCTGATAGGCAGGGGCATGAGGTAAGTAGTCCAAAAGATGTCTGCGCTCCCAGCAACCCCCCTACTGTTGCCAATCACCAGAATAGAGAAAGGAGGGTACCAATGACTTTTAAAGGAACTCCTTTACATAAGGTCCATATTTTCAGGGAGCCACCTTAAGCCCCCTCGCCAGACCCAGAACTGTAATGTAGGACAAAAACCCTCTTTATTTAAAGCAACAAATTTACGCCAATGTTTAATCCCTGATGAGTGAGGAAATGTATTTTCTCCTGCAGCACATGGGCCAGGGGAACCGGCTTGTATGGCCCGCAAAAGCCTTGCTGTTACACTGTCGTGTCTGAACAATGCAAGGCGGGTGCCTGCAGAATGCATGAACAAAGAAACAGGGAGCAATGTCTCCATGTCGTAGGGTTATACACTTGTAAGTTCCCTGCTATGAAAAAGGATTACATGTAGCAAACAGCCTCCTGTACAGTGAATCCTTACTGAGAGAATGTCAGGCTCAGAGAGCAGAGGTAACTGTCTCACACAGACAATAACACTAGGCCGTCTAAGGGAAAGGAGGGAGACACCAGCCATAGCTTTAGCCTTTATGGAATCCAAGATGCCAGCAGGTTTTCATGTGACCTCAGGCCAGCCCCCTCCCAAATCATATGACCCACAACCCAGGGCTCAGTTACAGCAAAGCAGAGCCCTCAGTACGCGGGTGTCTGCCATACCAACTAGTGGCGCCCCGGGGAGGGGGATACTGTACGATCTCATGCAGCCACTTCATTCTGTGTTCAAGTAGGAGTTGGAGGAATTCGTTTGGTAGAGAGTGGTGAGAGAGAGGAATACTGAGAAGGAAGTGGGAGGAGACAGCTGGAGGTTAGAGGGACAGTCTGGAGGAGTTTCAGAAAGACGAATGTGTCATCAGAAGGAGAGCTGTTGGCGAGTGGAAGAGGTTGGAAAAGGAAAGAGATGCCATCACGAGGAGAAGAGTATTTGGGGAGAAGAGGATGTTGGAAAAGGAGAGGGGGTTCTCTAGGAAGAGGAGAAATGCTGGGGAGAAAATGAGGGGAACCATCATAGAGAAGGACAGAGGTCCAAGGGGGAGCTATCCCTATTGGACTAAAGAAGGTGTGAGGAGAAAAGGCAATCCTGTGAGGAGCCAAAGCATCCCCAGGAAGTAAGATCAGTGAGGTTCCAGCGGGCCAGTTTGGTCCATGGTAGAAATAGCTGAGGGGGTAAGATATGCTGCAATCTCACCAAGGGTCAGGGAGTTTATGTGTGACAAAGTCACAGTGCCAACATCACATCCAGTGAACGATTCCCCACCCGAGAGCGCAAGTCGTTAGAAACTACCAGATCCCAAAGAAACATGGTATTCAGGACTGCATCTCCCAACATGCACCAGATATAGAAATTCAAACTCTGGTCCGAATTTAGGAGTGTCTTTCAGGGAAACACATGCTAAGAGGAAACACTAGCACATGCAGAGAGACCCCTTAGCCAACAGGTACGGATCCTCGAAGGGAAAAACCTAATTTATGCCAAGCCAGTCCCAGCAGCAGTGCATCTTAAAGAGAACAGTTTTCTACCTTTCCTGCAGCATTTAAGAAAAGGGAACATTATTTCTTATCCTGTGAACTTACTAGAGGTTTTCCTGTGCCTTAGGATGGCCTTTTAACCAACATGAACTGACAAAAGGACCTTATGAACTTCTGTGCAGGGGGATAGCCAGGAGGCAATGCAGGAGCAGAGCAGTGGACAGAAACCAGCTCTTACACTTGGAAACAAAATGAAAGAAATCTGATATGGCAGCTAGACTTTTAAAAACGGGCTTCCCCTGGATTGAAATAGGAAGCCCACTAACCAATCTATTAAAAAGGTTGCTTCAGCCAATGGGGGAACGGTGAGGGATTTAAAACTGAGGCTACGAAACACAGAAAGTGTCTTATGGGCTGCGAGCCAAGCCCCTTAAGTTCAGAGGAGGGATGTGCTCCACTGCGGGAGAGGAGAGTTCACTGAACCTCGAAAGAGGGGTGTGCTCCAGTGAGGGGGACGAAGAGCCCCCCTGAAAACCAGAAGAAGGGTCTGCTCCAGTGAGTGGGGGAGGAGCGCCTGAACCCCAAAAGAGGGGAGTACTTAAGTGAGGGGGAGAAGAGCATCCCGAATCCCAAAAGAGGGGAGAGGAGCCCCCTAAACCAGAGACGATGGGTGTGCACCAGTAAAGCAGAGAAAAACACCCAGAATCCCAAAAGAGGGTTTTTCTCCAGTGAATGGGAGAGGAGTCCCCTGAACATCAGAAGTGGGGAGTACTCCAGTGAAGGAAGAAGAGCCCCCTAAACCCCAAAGAGAGGGGTCTGCTCCGCTGATGAGGAAATGAGCCCCCTAAACCTCAGAAGAGGTTTGTGATCCAGTAAGGGGGAGAAGACCCCCTTTGATTCCCAAATGATGGTTCTGCTCTAATGAGGGAGAGAGGAGCCCCCGAACCACAGAAGATGGGTGTGCACCAGTAAAACGGAGAAGAGCACCCCGAATCCCAAAAGAGGGCTTTGCTGTAGTGAATTGGAGAGGAGTCCCCTGAACATCAGAAGTGGGGAGTGCTCCAGTGAAGGGAGAAGAGCCCCCTTTGATTCCCAAAAGATGGTTCTGCTCTAGTGAGAGAGAGAGGAGCCCCCGAACCACAGAAGATGGGTGTGCTCCAGTGAAGGGGAGAAGAACCCCATGAACTCTAGAAGAGAGGTATACTCCTGTAAAAGGGAGGCAATATTCTTGAGACCCAAAGGGGACGACCGCTGACCCATGAGAGGGGAGGGTGGGAAGCAGTAAGAGAGTGACTTTGAAAATAGAAGAGGGGGTGGGTAACAGAAGAGGGGAGCCCCTGGAATCCAGGAGAGGAGTGTGCTACAGTGAAGCGAGAAATTGAGCAGGACACTATATCCCCGAGTGTGGATTAGTGAGCAGTGAACAATATCCCTAAATAAAAGAACAGAGGGGCCAAGCCCCTTGGCCCCAGTAGAGGGGAATAATGAACCGAGTAGGAGAGCCCGAGTGAAGGGGGGCTTTTGGGACACCTGGCAAAGGGAGGAAGCCCTACATTGTGAGAGAGGTGGAGAGGCCTTGTGGTCCCCAGAAGAAGCATGCTAGAGTGACCTACACAGGAGACCCCCTTTCTGGAACTTTCCGAATGACGTTTTACTTTCTGTCCTTTGTTTAGAATCCTGCATTTAACGAATATATCTCCCAAGATTCTTTATGTTAGACATATTGAACCCATTTCCATACAACAGTCATGTGTTTTACATGTTTTATTAAAACCCTTTAAGCTTATTCTAGTGTCAGAAATGGTGTGTTCCCTTGGCCATGTGGCATATGTGAGAGAGAGTCAGCGAAGAAGTGCCCTGGCACCAGGATCCTAGCACAGGGATGTAGTCAACCAAAGGAGGGGCAACCCACACCTATCCCCAAAGGCCATGGGTGTGATGTGCTTCTGGGAAAGATTTAATATTTGTGTTGCCTAGCGCACACCTAGGTTTAAGGTTTTTTTACAGGATTTGTTGAAAATTTACGGGGTGCCGGGGAGAATAACAACCTTGACACTGGGTTGTTTTAACCTATGTAAATCCAACAGATTGTCCACAAGATTGTGGAACTCTCCCGTCCCCTGCACACCCTTTATACTGTAGAAACAGTCAATATTTCTATACAATGGTAATATTCAGTTTCTTTCAGAAAAAAGAAGAAATTAATGAGAGAAGCTAATTCATGACACTATTATAATAAAACAGAATGATGGGGACCATCGGTTTTAATTGAATTTTAAATTAATTGTTATAGATATGAATTTCAATTCATTCATCATCCAGTCTTTGTAAACATAATAACATAAATGTGTTCATTTTGAGGTTACATTCAATATTATAATACAAGGGCATACAAGGTACTCATCACACTTTCTATACAATAGGCTTTTCACATGGTATATCCAAAGAAAGTAATGATGAATATTTTCTCGACGCGTTTCGGGGTGTCCCCTTCTTCAGGAATTGATAGCCCTCTTCATTGCCGTTAATCTTTGTTTCGTCTATAATGTATGATACAATGATCAAATTTTAGATTCTCACTGATAACTGTCATTTAACTCTTGGGAGAAATTTTTAATAATAATCACCTGGATGTTCAATGTGGAATATCCTAACTGGATTTATTATCAATAGCAATATCAGCCCAATAATGGTTATTCAACCTGTAGATGTGATAAAAAGACAATAGGGAAAGCTCAATTAAAAACGGGATCTTAATTCATGAAGGAAAATCTAGTCATGTAATATCTAAGAAAAAATATTACCTTTCGGTATTTCTGTAAAAAGCTACTACATCCATGGAATGGGTCGCTGTGGTATGTAGAGAGTCCTCAGGTACGGAGGTAGTGCAGTAATGGGCGATTCCTCCACTCGTGTCTGTAAAAACACGTATATATACTATATTAGATACACGAAAACAATGGGGTGGGATCATTCTGTGGAGAGTATTCTGTGAAGGCCTCTAGGCTCATGATATGCAATTGGGGAGCTGTTTACAAAGGATTCTCTTACCTCCTTCCTGAGAAGATGGCCGGTGCTGTAGCTCGAACCGTTCTACACGGTTTTCGCTAAAGATGGCCACTATTTACATTATGACGTCATCACGTCGAAGCCACTATGTTTAGAACGTCAACGTGTGACGGGAAAACTTTAGAAAACAATGTGTAATTAACCAATAGTATATAGGTGTATATCTATACTGGTGCAGGGAGTTTGAGTCAAATGAAATAAAGGTGAAAAGAGTCGAAAGATAAATGTGAGGAGTGTCTCATGTAACTTCTGGGAAATCTATTGTTTACCACGGACAAAAGTTAATCGAATATTGGACATCCGTGTGTTTACTATTTCAAGAGAAGCATGCTCACATTCTATGGTCTGTAACTTAATACATCCTATGTCAGTAAAAAATCATCCTAAGTGAACTGAACAAATTCAAAAATGTATTTAACAGCAATTGATATTGTATCCACACTGGGTTTCTGATTGGGTCAGGGGAAACAGTATTTAGTTACAAAAATGAGGCTAAACTGTAATCTTCGTTCATCCCATTGGGAGCTAGACTGTTTAGTCTCTCTATCCAGAAGATTTCCCTCTGGTTCATACGTCTGGCATGATTGCCACCTCTTGGGGCTCTGTTCACAATTTCCAAAATCACAACCTTTAGTTGAGAAATATTATGTTTCTTTATGGAAAAATGTCTTGCTACAGGTGAGTTAACACTGTTGGTACGTATGTTACTTTTGTGTTCATTCCAGCGCTCCTTGGCTTTCCTTTGTGTCTGTCCAACATAGTAAATGCCGCATGGGCAGCTTAAACCATAAATGATTGATTTCGTGTCACAAGTGGCAAAATCCTTTAGTGGGATTTTTTGGCCATTTGATGGGTGTCTTACATAGCTTCCCTTCATTATGTTGTTACAATTGCCACAACTGAGACAAGCAAACGTACCTATTTTCCTCTTGGTGAGGGTTCTTTGATTGTCCACTCTCGGTCTTTCTGCTTTAACTAGGCTATCCCTGAAGTTCCGACCCCTCTTGTAGGCGATTATGGGTGGTTCAGGAAATAGTCTCTTTAGTTGTGGATCCAATTTGATTATACCCCAGTTCTTCTTGATCATCCTTGTTATGTGATGACTCTGTGCTGAATATCTTAAAGCGTAGAGAAATGGGATCTCCTTAGATCTATTTCTTGATATACG
This sequence comes from Ambystoma mexicanum, assembly GCF_040938575.1. Lineage (NCBI taxonomy): Eukaryota > Metazoa > Chordata > Amphibia > Caudata > Ambystomatidae > Ambystoma > Ambystoma mexicanum. The sequence continues at coordinate 1,117,389,479 of NC_090923.1, read as the reverse complement.
GAGGTCTTTCCTCTCCAATGTGAGTGTTTTTTCTTCTGCTTTCTTGATGATAGACTCTCGATAACCTCTTTCCTTGTATCTTTGTGTCATCAATAGGTTTTCATTCCTCAGGGTGTCAGTTGTTGAGATAATTCTCTTTAGTCTAAGGAATTGACTGTAGGGCAAATTATTCTTTAAATGCGTCGGATGATGGCTCCTGAAGTGTAACGTGTTGTTAACATCGGTGGGTTTGTGATAAATATTGGTGATTATCCCATCTTCCCCAATCTCTAGTTCAACGTCCAAAAAATGTAGTTTAGGGGTTCCAATTTCCATCGTGAATTTGATTCTGTCGTGGCCTGAATTGATGTATTTTAGGAATTCCTCTAGTTCGTGATGTTGTCCTCTCCAGATGACGAAAACATCGTCAATGTATCTTTTCCAGGTGATGATTTTTTTGCTAAATTTTGTTGGTATCAAAATCCATTTCATCTCCAAATGGTACATGAATAGATTAGCATAGGCTGGGGCCATTGCTGACCCCATTGAAGTTCCTGATGCTTGTAAATAGTACTGCGTCCTGTATCTGAAATAGTTGTTAATGAGTATAATTTTGCTTAATTTCATTAGGAAGGTTTTGTTTGCTTCACATTCATTTCTTAGTAGACACCATTCGAGTGCTTCCAAACCGTCTTGATGTGGGATGCATGTATATAGACTCTGTACATCAAACGAAACCAGTAGATCATTTCTGTTAATATCTGTTAAGGTGTCTAGGTGATTGAGAAAATCTGTGGTATCTTTAAGATATGTTGTGGTTGTTTGGACTATGGGTTGTAATGCCTTGTCCACATAAACTGCTAGTGGGTTGAAGATACTATCAGTTCCCGCAACAATCGGTCTGAGGGGGGGTTTTGTCAAGTTCTTATGTATTTTTGGCAGTCCATAGAAGATTGGAGTAATAGGATGTTCATTAATCAAAAACAATTTAGTCTTGTTGGAAATCCATCCTTGGTCCTCAGCTTCCTCAAGCGTAGTTTCAATAATGCTTGATATTTCTCTGACCGGATCTTGTTCAATTTTTATGTACGTGTTCTCATCTGTTAGGAGCTCTAAAATCTTCTCCTCATAGTATGTAGTGTCCATAATAACTATGGCCCCTCCTTTGTCTGCCGGTTTTAGGGTCAGGCTTCTGTCATCCGCAAGGTTCTTGATGATTTCATTCTGCCTTCTCCTGGTATTGTAGTTCCTTGTTCTGGTGAAATTAACCCTTTTGAGATCTTTTATCATCTGTTCTTCAAACATTCTGATGGTTATGTTATTGACTTGAGGGTCGAAATGACTCTTGGGTTTCATTTCTAAGTATTGATGTGGCTCTTGTGTAGTGTTGATTCCCATTTGTGAATCAAAAAAGACTTTGAGTCTCATTTTCCGTGCCAGTCTGTGAAGATTGATTTTTTCTTCCAGCAAATTGGAATTCTGGGTTGGTATAAATGTTAAACCTAGGTTCAATGTGTCCGTTTGGTCTTTGGATAGTGGTTTTGATGAAATATTAACAACTAGTTGTTTGGTTTGTTCCGCGATCTTAGATTTCTTATTGCCTCTTCGCGTAGTCTTTTGTCTAAAAAAACCGAGGGAGTGGTTTGTGCGTTAGAGGTAGTCGCTTCTTGTGATGTATGTATAATCGGTCCACTTTCCGCGTTCTCCCTATTGATAACTTCGTCCCCACTTGTAGGTATTTCGCTACTGGATCCACTTGGTTCTTGTCCCGGTATTGGTGTTTTGTGGTTTTGTGGTCTTCTACCTGGTGCGGTTTTGTTTTGTGCGTAGTATTCTTGCCAGGAGTATACTATATCCTGAAGATAATCCAACGTATCTCTTCTGAATTTTCGGACTTTGCGTTGTTCTATGTCCTTTTTGTAGTTGTCCAATGTTCTGTTCACTTCCTCTATGATGGTTGTTAATTCCTCTTTGTTTTTAAATTTCGACAGTTGTTCTGTCAGGTCTTCGATTTCACTGTCGAGTTTGCTGACAGATTTTGCTAATTCCTCGATTGTCAATAATATAAGATCCAAAGAGCATTTATTTAAGATCTGCTCCCATTTCTTCACAAAATCTGGGTTGTCCTTGCACAGTGTGGGTCTTAAATATACCCTTAGTCCTCTTGGGATTCTTTGTGCTCGGTAGTATTGTGCTAATGTAGTAGCGTGTAGTTTTTGCGATATCTCCCTTCTGATGACCCTCTCCAATTGTGTAATAAGTTTCTCTGGACTAGTCGTTGTTGGTGTGGTTGTTTCGATTTCCTTCAAAAGCCCTAAAATTCGTGTGGCTTCCTCTTCGTTAAATGCCAAAGTTGTGGCGTGTTTTTCTGTAATTGCATTGATCTTTGAAAAAGACATCCCTTAGGGAGGCGGAGGTGATTGTTAGTATTTCTATTGGGTGCTGCTATGGCTGTTGTGTCACTCCCTAAGCATTTTTAGGGGGGCAGAGAGCAAGAATCCAATATTACAACAGATGATAAAAGATCTCAAAAGGGTTAATTTCACCAGAACAAGGAACTACAATACCAGGAGAAGGCAGAATGAAATCATCAAGAACCTTGCGGATGACAGAAGCCTGACCCTAAAACCGGCAGACAAAGGAGGGGCCATAGTTATTATGGACACTACATACTATGAGGAGAAGATTTTAGAGCTCCTAACAGATGAGAACACGTACATAAAAATTGAACAAGATCCGGTCAGAGAAATATCAAGCATTATTGAAACTACGCTTGAGGAAGCTGAGGACCAAGGATGGATTTCCAACAAGACTAAATTGTTTTTGATTAATGAACATCCTATTACTCCAATCTTCTATGGACTGCCAAAAATACATAAGAACTTGACAAAACCCCCCCTCAGACCGATTGTTGCGGGAACTGATAGTATCTTCAACCCACTAGCAGTTTATGTGGACAAGGCATTACAACCCATAGTCCAAACAACCACAACATATCTTAAAGATACCACAGATTTTCTCAATCACCTAGACACCTTAACAGATATTAACAGAAATGATCTACTGGTTTCGTTTGATGTACAGAGTCTATATACATGCATCCCACATCAAGACGGTTTGGAAGCACTCGAATGGTGTCTACTAAGAAATGAATGTGAAGCAAACAAAACCTTCCTAATGAAATTAAGCAAAATTATACTCATTAACAACTATTTCAGATACAGGACGCAGTACTATTTACAAGCATCAGGAACTTCAATGGGGTCAGCAATGGCCCCAGCCTATGCTAATCTATTCATGTACCATTTGGAGATGAAATGGATTTTGATACCAACAAAATTTAGCAAAAAAATCATCACCTGGAAAAGATACATTGACGATGTTTTCGTCATCTGGAGAGGACAACATCACGAACTAGAGGAATTCCTAAAATACATCAATTCAGGCCACGACAGAATCAAATTCACGATGGAAATTGGAACCCCTAAACTACATTTTTTGGACGTTGAACTAGAGATTGGGGAAGATGGGATAATCACCAATATTTATCACAAACCCACCGATGTTAACAACACGTTACACTTCAGGAGCCATCATCCGACGCATTTAAAGAATAATTTGCCCTACAGTCAATTCCTTAGACTAAAGAGAATTATCTCAACAACTGACACCCTGAGGAATGAAAACCTATTGATGACACAAAGATACAAGGAAAGAGGTTATCGAGAGTCTATCATCAAGAAAGCAGAAGAAAAAACACTCACATTGGAGAGGAAAGACCTCCGTATATCAAGAAATAGATCTAAGGAGATCCCATTTCTCTACGCTTTAAGATATTCAGCACAGAGTCATCACATAACAAGGATGATCAAGAAGAACTGGGGTATAATCAAATTGGATCCACAACTAAAGAGACTATTTCCTGAACCACCCATAATCGCCTACAAGAGGGGTCGGAACTTCAGGGATAGCCTAGTTAAAGCAGAAAGACCGAGAGTGGACAATCAAAGAACCCTCACCAAGAGGAAAATAGGTACGTTTGCTTGTCTCAGTTGTGGCAATTGTAACAACATAATGAAGGGAAGCTATGTAAGACACCCATCAAATGGCCAAAAAATCCCACTAAAGGATTTTGCCACTTGTGACACGAAATCAATCATTTATGGTTTAAGCTGCCCATGCGGCATTTACTATGTTGGACAGACACAAAGGAAAGCCAAGGAGCGCTGGAATGAACACAAAAGTAACATACGTACCAACAGTGTTAACTCACCTGTAGCAAGACATTTTTCCATAAAGAAACATAATATTTCTCAACTAAAGGTTGTGATTTTGGAAATTGTGAACAGAGCCCCAAGAGGTGGCAATCATGCCAGACGTATGAACCAGAGGGAAATCTTCTGGATAGAGAGACTAAACAGTCTAGCTCCCAATGGGATGAACGAAGATTACAGTTTAGCCTCATTTTTGTAACTAAATACTGTTTCCCCTGACCCAATCAGAAACCCAGTGTGGATACAATATCAATTGCTGTTAAATACATTTTTGAATTTGTTCAGTTCACTTAGGATGATTTTTTACTGACATAGGATGTATTAAGTTACAGACCATAGAATGTGAGCATGCTTCTCTTGAAATAGTAAACACACGGATGTCCAATATTCGATTAACTTTTGTCCGTGGTAAACAATAGATTTCCCAGAAGTTACATGAGACACTCCTCACATTTATCTTTCGACTCTTTTCACCTTTATTTCATTTGACTCAAACTCCCTGCACCAGTATAGATATACACCTATATACTATTGGTTAATTACACATTGTTTTCTAAAGTTTTCCCGTCACACGTTGACGTTCTAAACATAGTGGCTTCGACGTGATGACGTCATAATGTAAATAGTGGCCATCTTTAGCGAAAACCGTGTAGAACGGTTCGAGCTACAGCACCGGCCATCTTCTCAGGAAGGAGGTAAGAGAATCCTTTGTAAACAGCTCCCCAATTGCATATCATGAGCCTAGAGGCCTTCACAGAATACTCTCCACAGAATGATCCCACCCCATTGTTTTCGTGTATCTAATATAGTATATATACGTGTTTTTACAGACACGAGTGGAGGAATCGCCCATTACTGCACTACCTCCGTACCTGAGGACTCTCTACATACCACAGCGACCCATTCCATGGATGTAGTAGCTTTTTACAGAAATACCGAAAGGTAATATTTTTTCTTAGATATTACATGACTAGATTTTCCTTCATGAATTAAGATCCCGTTTTTAATTGAGCTTTCCCTATTGTCTTTTTATCACATCTACAGGTTGAATAACCATTATTGGGCTGATATTGCTATTGATAATAAATCCAGTTAGGATATTCCACATTGAACATCCAGGTGATTATTATTAAAAGTTTCTCCCAAGAGTTAAATGACAGTTATCAGTGAGAATCTAAAATTTGATCATTGTATCATACATTATAGACGAAACAAAGATTAACGGCAATGAAGAGGGCTATCAATTCCTGAAGAAGGGGACACCCCGAAACGCGTCGAGAAAATATTCATCATTACTTTCTTTGGATATACCATGTGAAAAGCCTATTGTATAGAAAGTGTGATGAGTACCTTGTATGCCCTTGTATTATAATATTGAATGTAACCTCAAAATGAACACATTTATGTTATTATGTTTACAAAGACTGGATGATGAATGAATTGAAATTCATATCTATAACAATTAATTTAAAATTCAATTAAAACCGATGGTCCCCATCATTCTGTTTTATTATAATAGTGTCATGAATTAGCTTCTCTCATTAATTTCTTCTTTTTTCTGAAAGAAACTGAATATTACCATTGTATAGAAATATTGACTGTTTCTACAGTATAAAGGGTGTGCAGGGGACGGGAGAGTTCCACAATCTTGTGGACAATCTGTTGGATTTACTTCTGGGAAAGATTTCCCATTGCCTGGCCGTGCTGGGGGAGACGCGCAAATTGCAAACTCGCCCAAGTCCAGAGAACACTGGCCACCCCAGACCCAGAGCCATGTACTCAACTGGCCAGGTTTCTAGAATCCCATGAAACCCTCAACCAAAGACAAAGGCCAGGCTTATCGCTCGGACTGAACAGCAGAAGTGGATGACCTCCACCCCCAAGAACTTTCCTTTTATTTCCTGAAGAAAGACAATACCAATCTGTTTGCTTGTGTTGTAAAAATAAACTCTTTTCCATTACTGTGGCGCCCCGATTGGCTAATGTGAGGTGAGACAGCCAACTACAGAGAGGGCAGCTTGCAGGCGATCGATGGCTCCTCTGCCCTAGGCAGGGGTGGCCATCTTGGAATTTGTCGAATTCATCCGTGAGCAAAAATGGTGAATGGAATATGCCCCCAGGAAGGTTGCAGACCTTCACAGATGCCCTCAAACAAGAGTGAGTTCCTCTTAAAGATGATAGCTCTTCTTCAAAGGCTTTATCCAGCGTGTTGCAATCGTTTCACGGTTCCACCAGCGTGGTGGAATCGTTTTACCTGGTGCTTTGATCACCACTCTGCAGGAAAGGGGTGGATTGTTGACCTTTGCTCGACAAGGGGGCCGCTTTGAGTTAGCTTAAAAGGTCAGCGTCATAGAGGAATTGTCTGGGACTGTCCCTGGCCTTGCAGAGGAGGCTAAGTGGGGGTGGTCCATCATCTAGTAAACCATAAGTGAGGCTTTTTTCGGATAGATTTCACTGCGAATTGCATCACTTCTAAGGAGTCCCAATTTTTGCAGCTAAGACAGTGAAATTAATGATTTTCTCAGGAGCACACACTAGTGAATCTGAGATTTGAGCCCTCTCTACAATTTAGGCACTTGGCTAGTTATCTCCGCAGATCTAGCTGGTTCAGCTATGCATTAACGTTTTGCTTCTCTGGCCTAAAATAATATTATACTTTATTGAGATAATTCAAAACACATAACGCTACCTGACAATATATAACTCATTATGTGAACATGTTGCGCAAAGAGTATGGTTGTAGCTTTAAGCTTCTTCACAATGGGTAAAATAAAGACACACAGTAAAAAATGCACGATAAAGTCACCTTCTTGTAGTCATTATATGACAGAACATGGTGCGTTTCATGTGCCGCCCCATTTCTAACCAAACAGCATTTGCCCTTCTTAAGGGGCACCCTACAGGGAATGGTGCGTTTCAGTTACCCACTAAATGTTGTGTCTGCAGTCATCGAGCACTAATCACCTGTTTTAATTGCTCTGGTGATAAGAAACGTCCATGCCTTTGCACTAGAAATGCAAAGCACTACAGGAACTGAGCTCCGAGTACTTGCTGTGTACAGCTGATCCTGAGCCCATACAGATCACCAGTGCCCCAGGCAGCTGCCCATTTCGCCCACGAGTGAAAGGTTGAAGCCTGAGAGATGATGTGTTGTGCGCCGGCAGCGATGAATCTGTCCGCCTCGCTCTCTTGTTCCCATTGGGCAGGCCATTGAGGCAGTGACAAAGTGCATCACCTGCTGGGTGGTTTATGGGGACGCCATGCACGCTCCCTCTCTTAATTTTATATAGAGCGTGGTTCGTGTTGGCGCAAGCAGTGCTTCAATTTTGCTTAATATTAGTGGCGAGCAGGGAGGAAACACAGCTCAGAAGCAGGGAAGTGAGAGACTGTCAGGAGGTCAATTGTTCTGAGCTGATTTGCTTATTCTCCTGTATGCCTTAGTCTTTTTATAATAGTTTATTTTTATTCCCTTGCATTGACGCTGTTTAATTTGCTTATATGTGTAGTAGTTCCTGTCTTACTCGTCTCTTGGTGTGGTCTTATTTGTTTGTTTTGTTTGCCTTTGTGCTCAGCATTTGGGCTTGATTTTCTTTTGTATTTGCTAGTCTGTCAGCACCCTCATGCCTCACGGTCAATTGTGTGCAGTATAAATTAAAATCAAATAAACCTCAGCTAGCTCCAGCCCACTTAAAACCTGGCTGCGATGTTCTTTGATGTGGGGGGGGGCCTTCAGTGCCTTCCCGAAATGTAGGATGGGGTCCTCCTAACAGCTACCAGCTAAGATCTAGTACAGTCTGATCTTAGTTGGTAGCTTGTTCCTGATGGGGAAACATTTCTCTTGACACAAACTTCTCTTCACGTACATACACAAAGGCTCCCATGGAAGTAACCATGGTATAAAACATTCTGCTGCGGACAGCGCCCGGCGCAGATACATAACGCAATCTGAACGCTTAGCAGCCGTTTAAGGAGCACAATTCCCGCGAGAGCTCTGACGCATTAGCTGCTTCCCCCGTGGCCGCCATGTTTACGAATGCACCTGCATACGTCCGCCACAGGGGAAAGGAAGGCCTCTGTGCTGGGAGCGGCCCTCCCTCTTGGCAGCTACCTGAAGAAAAACACACTGCACGGGATGGCCCTGTTCCAAGAGTGTGAATGGAAAGATGGCAACATGAGACGAGCGTTTGCTGGAAGAGATGGATGAAGCCAACGCTGGCAGCGAGCAGTCGGTTCCCGGTATAGCCACGCTGTACCAAGGAAAAGTTCAGGAGCGCACCAGCAAATATAAACAGTATCCTGAATGTTTTTGTAATAAATACCTCTCATAAAAAAATGTTTTCCGTATTCCCTTCCCGTCACTATCTGTAATAGAGCATATCTACGTGCAACCAATTATCATTAATGTGTTCTTTTTTCTAACAGTCTATGCATTTTCTTAGCATATTCTGGCTCCCCCTGCGTACCTGCAGCCTGGTCCTTTACTTATGCATTATATACTATCTCACTTTGTCATTTAACTTTGATATATTGTGTCCCTCTGCGAGGACCTTGACATTGGTTATGTAACGTCTACTGTTATCTCTGTTGAACATGCAATACTTTTATTACACCAGGAGTACATTTACAGCATTAACTTGCAGGAGACTGCTTAGAAATAATTGTGGCAGGACCCATACAGCACAAAGGTAGGATGTTGCTGCTTGATAGAGAAAGCACAAAAAGCTCAGGAGGATGTGTTTTGGGCAGGGAGTGGCAGGTTTTGGGTGGCAAAGGGCGTAGGGATTAACCTGGCCTTCAGCTGTCAATGGGTGGGTAAATGAGCCACACAATGCCCATAGGCTGTGTGCCCCTCCTTACATCCCATCTCCCTCCTATCTGTACTTCAATGCTATAGTTTAGACTAGTAGCTGGAGCCAATTGAACCATCTCTCCATTCGTTCGAACCTTGTATGAGTAATAGGCTACATCGCAATCTTTTATCCCCTTGTCAGTGAATTATACTTGTCTCACTATATAATGAGTAGCCTCATGACTCTACATGATTTGTTTTGGACTATTAAGAGTAAACTGCATGTACCATTTGTGTTATCTATCATGACTGTAACGATTATTGTACTATTCACAAATTTCTGTTCCATTAGAACCAAAATTATAAAATGCGTTGCGATGGTGAACACCAGAATTCTTATGTTTCATTATGGAACATATTAACTCTACTTTTCTTATTTATCCTGATCTCTGGTCAGTCCCTATGAGTACGCTTGCACTATGCGCCATTGCATGATGGCCTCCATATTCCTCACTCACCGGCTTCTATGCCCTTTTCTATGTTTATTATTTAGTTTCCTTTCTACGTCTGACGGCGTGTCCCCAGCACAGCTCGTTCCCTAGGTTACGACCGCGCGGAGCCACTGCCTGCCGGTTTCAGTTTCCACTAACAGTGTTCCCCGCACTGTACAGGTAAGCTACCGCTACTTGGGTCCCTTTGCCCGGTTGGGAGACCCCAGGTTTATTTCTCTCCAGTATAACAGAAATGTATATGTCCCCACTTAGGTGCCAGCAGTACGTGTCTCTTTGCAGATGCCCTGCATCGTATAATTGTTTCGAATACTTGTTGACCACACGGATGCCCCTGTTGCCTTGGCTACTCGTCCCGCAACTCGAGTGAGTGCATTCTTTAAAACCAATTCCGGTTTATTTTAAGTATTATTTATTTTATTCAGTAGCGCTCTTTCGGAGTTATTCTTTCTCCGTCCACAGGAGGGGTATGGTTTTTTCTTAAACACGCTCCCCATATTGACTCAGCTTTTTCACTATTCAAGGGTGGTCCTTGCTATTTAGAACCCACTACCGCTTTTGGCTTATCTCGATCTGTCTGACTCTTCATCACGCCATTTTCTAGATCCCACCATGTAGGTGGATCTCACACAATACATCTCCTTTGTTATGTGTTTAGCTATTAGTATAGAGTGTTTCTCTTTGATCTGTTAGTTCACTCTTTTCACCATACTAGATCTCCAGTATTCTGCTCTTCACCATCTCGCTAGCATCCCGAGTTATGTACAGCTTGTCAGTCAGTCCTTGACTGTTATGGAAATAAAATAAAAGATTTTACTTTTTGTCTCCTTGAAATGTTGTCAACAGTTCAATTGGGCCCTTATGAAGAAGAGGTTACCCTCGAAACGCGTCGGCCACTCCACAATTGGACAGCATCACCTCTCCATCATTTATTGCTTCTTCGCAATTTGTTTTAATATGTTAAACGTCACGAATTACTTTGTACAACAGAATGTGCCTTTTGGCAAATTTTGTTTTCCTCTTTGCCAAATAAATTGTTATATGCTCAACTAACAAACTGCTGTTATATATCTATATCCATATATTTGAAGGCCCTATGTGGCATCAGTAAACAGTGTGCAGGGGACGGGAGGGCCCCACTTTTTGGGTCCTCTTCTATTTTCTCTTTTCTGATTTAGGCTTTGTGCCAAGGCCTTTTTTCCTCCCCCGCACCTTTAAATTCTTAAACCAGCTCTTCTGTACATATAATGATGATTTGAATTTCTATATCAATTGTTACCAGGTGTGCACCACTGTCAGCATTTTTGTTTTCTCCATATGTACTGGTCTTCCAGTGTGGCACGTACCAAGTGGGTAGCACCCTGATATAAACCTTGTTCATTATAAATATGTCATTTTCTCGCATCAACGAGATCACAGATAAACACGCAACTACACTTGCATTTGATGCGGAAGAAGCTAAACGCATATTAGCTCTCATCAAGGATACAGACCAATCTTTACAGAGTAAAGTCAGCCCAGACAAAATAATCTTTCAATTAGAAAAACTCATTAGACGCGAGATATCGCAGAAATTACATGCCAGTACCCTAGTGGAATATTACAAATCACAGAGAATCCCTAGAGGATTGAGGGTATATTTGAGACCTACACTCTGCAGCGAGAGCAAAGCATTTGTTGCTAAATGGGATCAAATTCTGAACAAGTGTTCACTTGACTTGATCTTACTTACGATTGAGGAACTTTCCAAGTCATTGACATCCATCGACAAAGACATAGAAGCACTGACAATACAGCTTTCAGAATTCAAGTCAAAAGAGGATCTGACACAACTTTTGGAAGATATCAATTCCAAATTGAGCAATTACAAAGCAGACATAGAACAAAGGAAACTTCGTAAGTTTAAACGCGATACGTTCGATTATTTGAACGATATCGTGTATACCTGGCAGGAGTTTTACCATCACAGAAACGCCAGCAGAAGTCGAGCTAATAATCTTAACAACTCCAACTCAGGGAGTGATAGTAGTAGTAGCAGTGTGGGAGAACCAATACCGAAAGACCAGTCACAAGAACAAATTCCACAGCAAGTACCAACACCTGGGACCACAATTCCCCACCTTACACCATCTCAATCTGGGACAGTTGCTAGTACCACAGGTGTTTTTTTAGGCCTGAGAGACAGACAAAAAGAAAAAGAAAAACACGACGAGGCAAGAAAAACACAAAAAGGAAGATACAAATAAGTGAAAATCTAGTCATCAACCTATCAAGCAAAAACCTGACGAGTGGCCAACTTGATATCTTAAACCGTGGTCTTTCCTTTGTTCCTACTTGCAACACATCACTATTTGAAGAAAAAATCTGTCTTCACAGATTGTTGAGGAAATTAAGATTGAAGATGTTTTTCGAATCCGATTTGGATACAGAATCACAGGCCCTAGAGGATGACATCCTACAGATGCGCCCCAAGAGTACTTTCGACCCTCAGATTCAAAATTCGATCTTGGATCTCTTCGAGAAGAGTGTCATTAATGACCTCAAAAGAATTAATTACCATAGCACTAAACCAGTTAATATTAAGAATAGCCAACTTGAACATGTTGAACAGCTGGCTAAAGATGAAGATTTAACTATCAAACCTGCGGATAAGGGTGGGGCAATCGTGATCATGGATTCATCCTACTACACACGGAGATGTCTGGAACTACTTAACGACACCGTTACTTACACAAAACTTGATAATGATCCACTACTTAGAATCAAAGCCATCATCCAGAAAGCTATTGACAATGCTTTGGAAAACAACTGGATTGATTCAAAAACAAGTCAGTTCCTTATAAACAAATATCCAATCACGCCTGTGTTCTATGGCTTACCAAAGGTTCATAAAGACAACATTAATCCGCCACTCAGACCAATAGTTGCGGGAACTGATAGCATATTTGACCCATTGGCCATCTATGTGGATCGTTTACTTCAACCTCTAATCCAGGAAATACCAACCTACCTGAAGGACACTACAGACTTCCTCAACTGTCTACAAGAAATCATAGCCCTGGACACTAGCTGCATTCTCTTTAGTATGGATGTATGCAGCCTTTACACCTCTATTCCCCACATCGAAGGGGTTGATGCTGTACTCTGGCTCCTGTTGAATCATGAACATATAAGAGGGAACAAAGAATTTATTGTGGAATTACTGGAAATAATTCTTCACAACAGTTACTTTAGATTTCAGGGCCAATACTATGTACAATCATCAGGTACTTCAATGGGGTCGGCCATGGCTCCGGTTTATGCTAACACCTACATGTATAAATTTGAAAAAGAAAACGTGTTGGATCACCCATTTTGGTCATTTAAAATCTTGACCTGGAAACGTTATATAGATGATATCTTCGGTATCTGGTGTGGTACACGAGATGAATTGGATCTTTTTTTGGAACATCTGAATTCAGTGAACAACACAATCAAATTCACAATGGAAGTAGGGGACCCTTCATTACATTTTTTGGATGTGAGCTTACAGATCAAAGAGGGTCACATCGACACCACGGTGTACCATAAACCAACAGACGTGAATAATCTTTTACATTTCAGCAGTTTCCATCCTAAACCCATGCTCAAAAGCCTACCATTCAGTCAAATGTTAAGATTGAAGAGAATTATCTCAGACCCAGCAGGCCTTGACTCAGAATGTTCATTTCTAGTTGAACGATTTGGATCTAGGGGGTATCCAGATACTATCACAGGAGAAGCCCGCAACAGATCAGAGACCTTCACGAAGGAACAACTACGCATCCCTAAAGTCAAGGATAAGTCCACACCGCTACTCTACATTTCAAAGTACTCACGACAGAGTTTCCAAATCAGCAAAACTCTGCGTAAAAATTGGACCATACTACACAATGATCCCTCTCTCCTGAAATTATTTCCCAAAGCACCAATGATGGCCTTTAAACGTGGACATAATCTCAAAGATAAACTAGTGAGAGCGGAAAGACCTCCTAAAGACAAACAACTTGTACTGAGTACCATAAAGAAGGGTACCTTTCCCTGCTTGAACTGTACGAACTGTAACAATGTTATAAAAGGTGAAACGATATCTCACCCACAAACTGGGAAGAAATTCAAAATCAGAGACTTTTCCACCTGCCTCTCCGCAGGTGTCATCTACTCATTGAAATGTCCCTGTGGTAAATTATACATAGGACAAACCACAAGACCCGTCAAAGAAAGATGGTCAGAACACAAATCCACCATCAGATGTAAGAATCTCAGATCCCCAGTGGCAAGGCACTTCATCGAATTCCAACATACGATTGCACAAATTAAATTTCAAGTCATAGAAATTGTCAAACGTCCACACAGAGGTGGCAATTACCAATCCCTGTTGTCACAGCGAGAGAAGTACTGGATCCACACACTTGACACTTTGCAACCTAAGGGTCTGAATGATGAATTCTCTTTGAGTTGCTTTCTATAGTGAATTGTGAAACTCACATGTTACATCGCCAACTACTATACACAAGTGTCAGTATCCCGGACTTTAAAAAAAATTTTTTTTCTTTGTCATTACAAGTGTTGTGACTTTGATGTTTTCTTCAAGGGAACTGTATTTTCCTATGTTTGACTTGCCTATATTCACTTAAATGTTTGCACCTGTTCACGAATGACCAATTGAACCATCTCTCCATTCGTTCGAACCTTGTATGAGTAATAGGCTACATCGCAATCTTTTATCCCCTTGTCAGTGAATTATACTTGTCTCACTATATAATGAGTAGCCTCATGACTCTACATGATTTGTTTTGGACTATTAAGAGTAAACTGCATGTACCATTTGTGTTATCTATCATGACTGTAACGATTATTGTACTATTCACAAATTTCTGTTCCATTAGAACCAAAATTATAAAATGCGTTGCGATGGTGAACACCAGAATTCTTATGTTTCATTATGGAACATATTAACTCTACTTTTCTTATTTATCCTGATCTCTGGTCAGTCCCTATGAGTACGCTTGCACTATGCGCCATTGCATGATGGCCTCCATATTCCTCACTCACCGGCTTCTATGCCCTTTTCTATGTTTATTATTTAGTTTCCTTTCTACGTCTGACGGCGTGTCCCCAGCACAGCTCGTTCCCTAGGTTACGACCGCGCGGAGCCACTGCCTGCCGGTTTCAGTTTCCACTAACAGTGTTCCCCGCACTGTACAGGTAAGCTACCGCTACTTGGGTCCCTTTGCCCGGTTGGGAGACCCCAGGTTTATTTCTCTCCAGTATAACAGAAATGTATATGTCCCCACTTAGGTGCCAGCAGTACGTGTCTCTTTGCAGATGCCCTGCATCGTATAATTGTTTCGAATACTTGTTGACCACACGGATGCCCCTGTTGCCTTGGCTACTCGTCCCGCAACTCGAGTGAGTGCATTCTTTAAAACCAATTCCGGTTTATTTTAAGTATTATTTATTTTATTCAGTAGCGCTCTTTCGGAGTTATTCTTTCTCCGTCCACAGGAGGGGTATGGTTTTTTCTTAAACACGCTCCCCATATTGACTCAGCTTTTTCACTATTCAAGGGTGGTCCTTGCTATTTAGAACCCACTACCGCTTTTGGCTTATCTCGATCTGTCTGACTCTTCATCACGCCATTTTCTAGATCCCACCATGTAGGTGGATCTCACACAATACATCTCCTTTGTTATGTGTTTAGCTATTAGTATAGAGTGTTTCTCTTTGATCTGTTAGTTCACTCTTTTCACCATACTAGATCTCCAGTATTCTGCTCTTCACCATCTCGCTAGCATCCCGAGTTATGTACAGCTTGTCAGTCAGTCCTTGACTGTTATGGAAATAAAATAAAAGATTTTACTTTTTGTCTCCTTGAAATGTTGTCAACAGTTCAATTGGGCCCTTATGAAGAAGAGGTTACCCTCGAAACGCGTCGGCCACTCCACAATTGGACAGCATCACCTCTCCATCATTTATTGCTTCTTCGCAATTTGTTTTAATATGTTAAACGTCACGAATTACTTTGTACAACAGAATGTGCCTTTTGGCAAATTTTGTTTTCCTCTTTGCCAAATAAATTGTTATATGCTCAACTAACAAACTGCTGTTATATATCTATATCCATATATTTGAAGGCCCTATGTGGCATCAGTAAACAGTGTGCAGGGGACGGGAGGGCCCCACTTTTTGGGTCCTCTTCTATTTTCTCTTTTCTGATTTAGGCTTTGTGCCAAGGCCTTTTTTCCTCCCCCGCACCTTTAAATTCTTAAACCAGCTCTTCTGTACATATAATGATGATTTGAATTTCTATATCAATTGTTACCAGGTGTGCACCACTGTCAGCATTTTTGTTTTCGCCAGGCCATATGGGCACATGGGGCCCACACTCCACTAATAATTGCAAATCACGGTGGTCTGTCTCTGTAATTGACTAATTAAGTCTTGATTTGTTAGTTCCTGTCAGGGAGTCACCGATGAAGGGTGTAACAAAAGTCACAGCAATGCCCTAGCACTGGGCTTCACAGGCTGCAGCTAATGTCCCCTCTAGTCTCTCTACGTCATTTCAGCAGCCCATTTGGTGTGTCTTGTATTGCATGCAGGCTGCAGCAGACACGTGCGAAACAGAGAAGAATCCGCCAGTCCTGGCTGCCAGCCTTACATCATAGTGCATTCTGGCACTTGTAGGCCTGACTTTATAATGTGGAAAGCTACAACCATGCAAGAATGCAAACTTACATGGAATAAAGAACACAGGTCTTACAGGATTTAAGAGTACCATTTGGCATATTTTCGAGAACTGTGTGTGTGATTACCATTTGATGGGTGAGAAAAGTGTGTACTGATGTGTCTGCATTACTAGCTTTCCCAGGCTTTAGAATGTTCTTTAAAAGGCTCAGGGCTGATGGAAAACTCTAGGCTTAACATTTTTTTAAATGCGGATGTGAAGGCCTTTTGGGGCCCCTTTCCTTCCCCTGGAGTAGCTTTTGTCCAGAGCTCTTGGTGTGGAGGCGGCGAGAGAACAGGCAAGTGGACTTGCACAGGGGGTACGTTTCCAATGAACGGAATCACAGAAAGGAATCTTGTACTTTTCAGACGAACGACAAGGGAATCTTGCCGACTAAGTGGTAGCAATTTGCATTTCCAAACACCTGGGTGATGCAATGGACATTACCAACTCATTGATTTTGGCTGGGGGTAGAATGAATGTCAGAAAAAAGAAAACGTGTGCTTTCAAAAAGTGAGGCTAACCGTTCGCACCCCTTTATACTGCGAGTATAAAGCAATGGCAGCGGAGGCCTTTCCATTCTAATGGCGTGGCGGTGGGCTTTTCCTTCCCCTTGCACAGTGCCCTGCGCAACACACCCCCCCTTGGTAGGCACCTCTCACAATAAATTGCCCCCCTTCCTTGCTGAGTGATGCCCCCTATTCGGACACTGCAAGGCACGACGGAAATCCTGGTGCATTGGCAGCCTACCTAAGGAGCAACATGACTACAGCTCCTCTGAAAAATAGTTCTGGAGATCACAAAGCACATCTGCCCACCTGCTCCAGTCCCAAGTCCCGACTTTGTCAGGCCTCAGTGGACAGATGCCTTGCTTGTCTGCCGCCTTTTACTTATGGATACACAAAATAAAGCTACCATCGTACTCCTTTTGCCAACATGTTCCTAAAAAGTTTTATAATTTGCGAGGTTGGTTTACTATGTAATTAGTGTACGTTTTAAAGTGATCTCTAAAAAGCAAAAACATATTTTCAGCGTGGATGCCGGTTTTGAAGAACAAATGCGGTGGGTAAGCGCGGTATGCAGCGCCTCTAGATGTTTCCACGCTAACCTGGAGTGTCTTTTCCCTCTTGAGAAGTTCCGGAGACAGAGTTCCCCCAGAGTGGCTGGGATTCAGGTAAGCGTTTGAAGCTCGTACAGTATTTAAAAATAAGCGAAGATTTGCAGAATGCTTACTAATGCCTTTTTTCTGTTCTTTTCCCTTTTCCTTAGGAAGCGGCGTGCCGGGATGGGAATGACACTGCCACAGAAGCTCGCTGAACAGTAGGAGTGATGACTGATGGGCAGAAGCGACCCAAGGTAAGGCTGTTCCTAATGGTGTTCTTGTTCTTGCAGGAGCTGAGTGCAGAAGAAAGATGCAGGCCTACTGGAGACCGATCCGAATACGGTGAGTGTCACGCTGCAGGTGCAGAAAACGCAAGCATGTTTCTCAGCCTGGGTGTGGCTTAAATAGTCTCTGGGTATCCCAGGTGTCTCTGGGCTGAACCAAACCCAAAAGACTAGACCGCACATGCGGTTCTGGGAACCGAAATATGTGGGGGCATCCATCTTGTCCCCATCAATGCACTACAAGTCCAATCCCCAATGTTATCCTATGGGAGTGAGTGAGTCTGGTGCCACAAGCGCCAAGTCTGACTCCAAGTGGTTCTTTGGAGGGATGGAGAGGCCCTTCAACCAATACCTGGCACTCCTTGCCCACCGCATCGCCGCTCTCTGCACCAATTTTCAGTGCTATGCAGAAGATACCCAGCTCATTTTCAGGCTACCCTCGGCCTCCTCCTCTCCTTCCCTCATCTCTGACTGTCTGTCTGCTATCCAGGAGTGGTGTGCCGCCAACGACCTCTGCATTAATGCCAGTAAGACCGAGATTCTACTCATCGGCACCCCCTCTCCCTCCTTCCCTTCAGCTCTCTGGCCGGCCTCCCTTGGCCCTCTTCCTGCTCCCACCTGCAAGGCTAAAAACCTCAGGGTCATCTTCGACTCCACACTCTCCTTCTCTCCTCACATCTCCGATGTCTCTAAGAAGTCACACTACCAGCTGCATCTCCTCAGAGGTATTCTTCCTCTCCTCTCCTTCCCCCAGAAGCTCACTGTCTCCAGAGCTCTGGTTCTCTCTAAGCTGGACTATTGCAACAGCCTCTATCTAAATCTGCCTGCCTCTACTCTCGGCCCTCTGCAACTTATCCAAAACAGGACTGTGAGACTTGTCCTTGGCCTCAAGCCCAGGTTCTCGTATTTCTCTGCACTGGCTCCCAGTGGCTGCAAGGATTAAGTACAAAACCCTCTGCATTATCCACAAGGCTTTCTGGGGCCTGGGACCACATTACCTTCAACTCTCTCTTCCTAAATACCTTCCTTCTCGGGCTCTTCACTCATCTGCCTCCAACTCCCTCAGGGTTAGCCGCTTCTCCAAGCAACGAGTTGTTGGTCGATCTCTCTCCTCGACTGGGGCCTCCCTCTGGAACAGCCTCCCTGCCTCCCTGAAACTTGAGGAGAACCATCTCCGGTTCCGGAAAAACCTCAAAACCTTCCTCTTTGCTTCTGCTTTCTCTGCCTCTCTCCCCTGCTGATATTCCCTGCCGATTCGGCACTGGTTACCTGGCCACCCTTTCTGATCTTGGGGCCAGGTCCTGCCGTTTGCTCACCTGCCTTGCCTCCCTGGCAACCCCCTGCCCTAGGGGACTGGTTCTGTATCCCATCAGTCCCTTGCCAGCACTTATGTCTGCTCTTACCTTGCACTTGCCACCTTCAGGCCGTTATTTATCGTATTTATTCTTCTTTCCCATGTACTGCACTTTTCCCTTTTCCCCTTTCCCATCCCTGGCACTTCTTCCCTTTCTCCCTACCCTTGCACTTGCGCGATCTGAATGACACCTGGCCTAGTGGGATCGTTGTCTGTCTTCCACTGTCTTCCCCTCACTCGCCTCGTCGCGCCTTGAAACACTTGTGTATAGGCGCGTTATAAATGCCATATCATATCATATCATATCATATCATATCATATCATATCATATCATGTAGGTGATCGTGGCCTGGCTCCAGCCTGACATCTTGGAGGGCTAGGGACATGAGGGGCAGGAATCATGACACCCTCCTCATATGCCATTTCTCACTAGCCATACTGTAATGCAATAGCTTTGCCATACCTATAGCCGCAACTAAAAAGAATTACTGTTTCCAAATCTGTGGGTCGCCCTGAGGATCTTTGTGGCTGATGGATGAGAGGAGTTTCAGTGAATTAAAAATGATGCTTTTGACTCTAGTTATACTTTCGATCGAGAGCAAAATGACCCAAAAATATAGATAACAGCAGCAGCAGCAGCAATAGACACTTTCGCAAGTCCTACATTTAGGAGCGTGCGAATTAGGCCACGAACATACATATGAAATAATGAAAGGTAAGTCTTTTTTGCAATACTGTCTACTTTGCTGTATCTGCATATCACTTAGGCTTCGCCACTGGCGCTATGAACTGGAACCTTGCCTGTAATGAGGATGTACACAGAGTGAGGGGGAGTGGAATGTGGACTAATTAAGCAAGACTGCTGCATTCTGAGGCTCCTGGCACGAGGCAATGGCCCACAGCCCAAGGTGATAGGCCGAAGGGAAGCGAAAGCTCTGTGAACATGGCCCTCACACCGGGGCATTATGGCTACTGTCACCCTGGGACAGACCCCAGGGGGCCCAGGGTGAGGGGAAAGGTGGGGCATGGCAGGCTGAGATCCTTGCAATGTGTCTGTGAACACAAGAAATGTGGCCACCATGTAAACGAATGCCAGCGAGGCCAGCCGAGCCCTTGTCTGCCAGTCACTCCATGTGCCTTTATTGGATGTAAGCCTTCAGATACACATATTGCATTAAGGTATGCATATGTTCAAGTCAAATCCGCATATATACTAAACCTTCACATTCCGTCCTGTAACATGTATAGCTTTAAAACAACACTTGAACACCAAACATTAGATCTAAAAATCAGTTAATCGGTTTATGGTCATAATACCGAATTTACAAATCTCGAAAAAATAAATCTCGAAAAAAAAGGCAGAAAAAAAAGGTCGAATTTTTTTTAATGACATTTTTAATTCGAAATCCAAACCCCCCTTTTTTAAAATTTATTTTTTTACCTTTTTTTTTAAATCCCGGACCCCAAAATAAATATATAATTAAAAAAAAAATCGACCTTATTGTTATTCGAGATTATTTTTTCGAGATTTTGACTGACCACCCAGTTAATCCATATAACCAGTTGATTAAAATGATTTTAAAAAAAAATAAATGCATACTCGATGTGTACAAATCATTACATTGGGCCTCATTACGACCCTGGCGGTACGGGGTAAACGGCGCCGTAAAAGGTGCCGGCGCCGTTTACCCCGTACCGCCTCATAACGAGGTCCCCTCGCTGGACCCAGGAAGCAACGCCTGGTCAAACCAGGCGTGTTTACCGGGTCCCGCGAGGGGAAGAGGGAGCAAACAATGGGCCAACTCGTAATGGCCCGTTGTTTGCTCCCTCTCCCATTCCCATTCAGCCCTATGGTGGGAGGAATTACCGGGCCTTCCGAACTCGGAATGGCCCGGTTATTCCTCATTCTGAGGACCCGGACCTGGACGCGATTTCGGCGGCATGCACTTCCTTCGGATCCAGGCACAATTAGATATTATTTTGCTAAAAAAATCCACAGCAGTCATAGGGCCTCATTACACGGTAGGCGGTAAGGGTTTACCGGTAAGGGCACCGGAACCGGTAAACCCTTACCGCCTTACTACAAGGACCCTTTGCGGGACCCGACCTTAATGGCTGGTGTAGACCAGCCGTTAAAGTTGGGACCCGCAAAGGGACCGTGGTGCTAATTACGGTACCGCAATTTACGGTACTGTAATTAGCCCCTTCCCCATTCCCATTGAGCCCTATGGGGCAAAATGGGAATGGGGAAGGGCCATGGAGAAAGGGGGAATTACCGCCCCGCCAACCTTGGAATGGGGTGGTAATTCCCCTTTCCTCCATATTGGTACCGGTATGGTACCGGCGGCAACCATGGTGCTAATAGCACCATGGTTTACCACATTCCGTGTAATGAGGCCCAGAGTCTTAGCTGATTTACCACAGGCAATGGCTTCATCAGTATTACGACTGTGGGCGGCAAGAAATAGCGGTTTCAAATATCCCATCCTCAATATTCTATAGGCCATCCCATAATAGCATAAAGTGCATTACCGTCTCCTCTCCGACTACACAAACTGGGCATGTGTTAGTATTCATGCCACAGCAAGCACTAGCAAACTTGGCCACTCTCAGTGAATGCAGCCTGAATTCTATAATAAAAAAGGGCGCATGCGCATTGCGGATTTATGATGTCGAAATATTCCTCAAAGCCAACATCTTGTTTGATCGACTAATGCGAAGGTCCCAGCCCCAACCTATGGCATCCATCCTGCGTCCCCATCCATCACAAAGTGACAGCAGCATATTTGACTCTAATGTTGCAGTCATTGTCAATAGAGGCCGGGTTATCCCAAAGGCTACTCAGGTCCATGGCAGTTCGCCACTTTTTAACATGCACAAGCCAAGGAAGTGCGCCCCCCCCTTCCAATGACAAAGCATGCACCAATGACTCCCTGTATTTGTTTAGACCCGGTGTACCTCAAACCCACCTCATCCGCAAAGGGGCACATATCACATCCCATATGGATTAATGCATTGGGGGAACTCAGGGAAGCAAAATAAGTCTTTTTAAGAACTTATTTTCCACAGTAACAATGACCCTGGGTATTGGCATAACACCAGATATCGGCACCATAGAGGGCAGGAGATTTTGTCTGCAATTGGAATATCTCCATTGCAGGATTTACAGCGCCCACCGCCCCCATTCGTCCCCCCGCCACCTCCATGTCTGGAATAGTTTTGTTTTTTTACTGCCCTGTGTTCTTTGCCAGGGTTGTACAAGGCTTACTAATTTGGGTGGACCAAAGTCCGGTTTTGCCAAGCCTAGTGCACAATTCGTCATAGAATTGCACCTGGCCCGGCCTGCAGCCGTCCCCCACACTTATATCAACTTGCGGTGCTGGGTAATGCGAGTCTGAGCTGTTTACATTTGCCAACAAAGCTACCTACAGTTCTCCTTGGTCCCACAGGGGCTGTGGCCAGGAGAACAGCAGCACCAGAAAACAACAGAGCGGGAAACCTACCCTTCTCTAGTCTTGGGGGGGGTCCAGACTATTCACCACCAATTCCTCCATTACTTCATTAATGAAGATACAGAACAGAAGAGGGGCAAGGATACCCTCTTGTCTTACACCCCCTTGCTACATCCAACAGGCCTGTTACCTCTCCCGCCAACGTTATCTGAATATAATAGTTGTACTAAAGTCAAGAGATGAGGAGGGATGTTACTATTCTAGAAAATCTGCCATAACAGCCTTTGTTGGGCCTCGCCCCATGCAGTTTTTAGAGCGACAAACACTGCGTGACCTTCGTCTTTTTTACCATTGTATATTTCTGCAAGATCAAAGAGAGTGGGAAACTCTGGTCCTGGTACATTTGCCCATCTGGAACCCTGCTTGAGATGATTGATGATGTCATTAGAGTCTACCCCCTCCTGCAGATACCTCAGGACAACTTGGGCAAAAATGTTACCTGTTGCGTCCGACAGTGATATTGGGCGGTAATTTCCAGGACACTCCTCTTCCCCACCACCCTTTTATACACCTGCACTATTTCGGCTCTCTGTCACGACCTAGGGACCACACTCAGGTTAATCAGTGCATTAAAAAGACACCTTGATACTGGAGCCGAAACAAGTGGTTCATCCTTGAACGAGTCAATGGGAATTTTGTCAGGCCCTGGTGCCTTTCTGGCTTTTTGAGATCTAATGGCTTCCTCAATCTCATGCAATGTGAAACTAAATCCCAACTCTTCTTCATTTGGTCCACTCCCCAATATTGCAGAGGAATTCGACTCATCTTCAAAGCTATACAATGTATCCCCCTATAACTCTTGGAAGTGTGCGTGCCATGTATGGAGGGGACTACTACTCTGTCTATCTACATCCCCACAAACTTCTTTGCCAGACACCAACTTCCAAAAGGCTAGGGAACCACCTTTCTTAACAGCGTTTAGCAGATCCTCCCACTTAGCTCTCTCAAAGCCCTCTTTCCTCTTTTTAATTACAGTTGTATAGTTGGCTCTAAGGGCACACAATTGATCTTCATTCACAGGAGAGTTGTCATTAAGGTAGGACACTAGACGTTTCTTTGATATCCTTTACTCAGTGTCGTACCACCCTACGCTCTTCAGTGCCTGCCTCTTAACCATTACCTTTGGGTAAGTTAATAATGGTTCAATACATTTCACCAGTGAGTGGAACTCATGCATCACACTCTTATCGGCGCGCTCTTCGATACAGTTGTTTTTCTATAGTTCCCAATGCTACCTGGTAAATGCCCGGGTTTACTGTCAGTCGCTTCAAGTTTGGCCCCCTTTATTGAACGACGGGCATGCCCCGCCACTGAAGGAGCTGCCGTAAAACTATGGCTAGTGGCTTGCGATCACTTTCGTTTCGATCTATAACCACAAAACATTTTACTATGTCCCAATCTTGGGCTGAAATTGAGATGTAATCTATCCAGGAGAAAAGACTTTGGCAAAAACATGAATTGTGTTGCCGATTGATCGTGGATGAATCGTCCATTACAAGCTCTTAGGTCAAGTCCTTACAAGACAAGGGCAGTCTCTTTAGACTGGCCATGCGTTCTGATTGGGTGTTTTGCCACCAGTTCTGGGATTTCCCATGCCAGATCATGTTCATCCCAAACCCCATCCAAAGCTCTTAATGTCTCATACTGAAGATTAAAATCCCCGGCTACAAGAATCTTATTTTTCTTGGGTTCATAGTGCTCCCACCTATTAACAAACTCCTGCAATAGTTCCAGAGTGCAAAGGGGGGATGACTACTATTTGGCCTGTTATAAATGTTGAATAAAAGAATGCGCTGGCACCCAGGTATATTCATTAACACCAGAATTGTGAACGCTCATTCAAGCTCAAGCAAACTGTTCAAGATCCTTTCCGAATTTGAGGACACAACAACTGTTAACCAGGTTCTCTCTAAAGACAGCCTGGTGCCAGACCAATCATAATGAATTTTCTGCTAACATTCTTGACCATAGGCAGACCATTAGGGACCTTCAAGAATGCTCCGCTGGGTACATTGTGCTTTCACCACCACAAGGTGACGTCCAACCCCAGACAAAAAATGCCACCCTTAACTTTACCCACTGTTCTGAGGCGGAAATTCTTAAGATTGTCCTCACCATGAAACCTACTTCTTGCCTTGGAGTAGCAGTCCGGAAAACATCTTAAGAGATTCCCCCAAGCTACTTGTCCCTTGGATAACCAGACATATGAATCCCTCCTTCGGCGAAGGGACGGCTCCATCGTCTCTTAAAGAGGCCTGGGTTATGCCTTTGCTTAAGAAGAGGAGCCTCGATCCAACAGTGACCAAAAACTACCCACCCATCACCAAGGTGCGCTTCCTCCTTAAAATCATGGACAAAGTAGCATATCTACAGCTGCAAAGCCACCTTGAAATACATGGCATCCTTGGGGCACGCAGACAGACTAAGCATGGGACAGAAACTGCTATGCTGGACTTTGAATCCACCTTGGCCAGCATAGTGGATCAGGGTAATCCTGCCCTGCTGATGCTCTTAGATCACTCTGCGGCCTTCGACTTGGTCAATCACTCTTTGTTGGTCACCAGACTAAGGGATCAGGCCCAGTGTTCAGACCTGGCAGCTCAATGGATCTCTTCTTTTCTTGAGCCACTCACTGCTAGAGTAGCAGTTGGCGAGGCAAGCTCATTATCTACTACACAAACATGGGGCGTCCCACAGGGTTCATGTATTGCCCCGACACTTGTAATAACTATATCAGGCCCCTGCTCAGTCTCTTGGACCACTTGGGTGTGGAATATACCAACTATACAGACAACACCCAGGTAGTCCTCGATCTCACCGGAGATCACGCACAGGACTCTGATGCAATCAACACAGTGTATGATGCAGTACAGACGTGGATGGCCGATAATTCACTAGCCTTAAATAGAGGCAAAACTGAGCTCCTCATCATAGCCTCAGGTCCGTGACTGAAGAAACTGATCCAGCCTATGGTTGCTTCAGCATCTCTGGCAATTGCATCAGTGTCTCGTACAGTGAAAAGACTCTGCGTATTTTTAGATGCCGAACTAAACACAAAAACCTATGTCTCACACACACACACAATGCGGCTACACAACAAAGCTTCTCAGTCATATCCATCCCTTCATCTCAGTCTGCAACTGCTCTCTACTAGCCACTGCGCTAGTGAATTCAAAGTTAGACTATTGTAACAATGTGATGTCAGGCACTATGCAAGCTAATTTAGACTTGCTCTAGGTGTCTGAAAATTGTGCTGTTCACGCCATTTATGGTCTGTCTAGACGGAATCATGTATCCAACGCTAGAAGGAAACTCCACTGGCTTCACATAGGACACTGAATCACCCACAAGATCCTGCCTTTGTCCTATAAATATTGGACCAACAATAGCCCTAAATACCTTAAGAATCAGATAAGGGTGAAGGTTCCTGCAAAGAAATGAGTCCAAATCCCTGAATAAAGTTAGACCAATTAGGATCAGCCAAGTGCATCTCTACATCAACAATATTCCAAGAGACCATTTTACAAACGGGCAGCTCTATAACAGGGATGAAACTGGCTTGAGTCAATCGACTCCTTCAAGGCCTACCCCATCTTGTTAATTGGTCTCTTCTGTTTCCCTTTTCAACCTCTCAGATCCTGGCACTGTTGAAAAATTGCTCTTGGTTAATATCCTAGAGGTTCTTGGCCCAAGGCCCTTTGGTTGGTTGCCAAAAGAAGAAATGTAAGATCTTAAAATGATCTTGGACCCAGGTGGCGGGTATGTTCTACATTCAATGGCTAGAAGCCTTTTGACCAGGTGTCTATAATCATCAACTCTGCAGGTGTGAGAAACCGGAAGGTATTCTCCCAAACAAACCTCCAGAATCCCATATACGGGTAGCATGGGAAGGGCCGATGCTCTGAGACCCCAACCCTAGGAGAGAACGAGAGAGAGGATCACCTGGATCAGGAAACCCAGGGTTGTGCTCAGGCAAATACCCCAGGTGAGACGGAGTATTATACCGAGGGAAAAAGAGAGGACGAAGAAATCCCTGAGGCGTTTGTAGGCTATATGACATCTGCCTTCCTTCCTCCGTTGAATCTCTCGGGCTCAGATCCAACAACACCTCCATAAATAATACATCCCCCAGGATCTCAAACTCTATTTCACCCAGAAACTGTCTCTCCCAGAATCGCTGTTTTCCAGTATCCTCCCCGAATACTCCCAGTCATTTTCCTTCCTATCCTTATTATTATTTCCCACACCATCATTCGGCTCAGACAAAACACTACCATTCCCACAATTCCCCCTGTTCATTTCATGATAATAATCCCGGTCATTCCCATTTATTTTGCAAATCCTATCAATCACACACTTCTGAGTGTATCAAACCCCTTGATACAAGGATTGTAATTCCATATAACACCTTTTCCCCATCCTACCCCATGGGACAAGCAGATACACTAACCCCTCCTCTTTCTGACATGAATTCTGTCTTACCCCACGAAAGACAATGGACTAATAAAACTGTTTACCTGACAGGTCCCAACCCAAGGGTCAGGAAAAGTCATTGCGCCATCTTTCTCCTCCTCTTGAACTGCCGCACTGAGTTAGCTCTCACATCGTGCAGTCTGCCTTGCTCATATTGCGCTCTTGTGCTCCGCATTTTCGGGGAAGGGAAAGGGCTGTCAGGTATGTGCGGTTCTAACCAGAACAGGCAGGATGACCCTGATCCACTATGCTGGCCAAGGTGGATTTAAAGTCCAGCATAGCAGTTTCTTTCCCATGCTTAGTCTGTCTGGCGTGCCCCAAGGACGCCATGTTCTTCAAGGTGGCTTTGCAGCTCTAGATATGCTACTTTGTCCATGATTTTAAGGAGGAAGCGCACCTTGGTGATGGGTGGGTAGTTTTTGGTCACTGTTGGATCGAGGCTCCTCTTCTTAAGCAAAGCCGTAACCCAGGCCTCTTTAAGAGACGATGGAGCCACCCCTTCGCCCAAGGAGGGATTCATATGTCTGGTATGTGGGGTTCTGACCAGAACCGCACATACCTGACAGCCCTTCCTCTTCCCCATAGGGAAAAAAGGCAGAGCACAAGAGAGCAATATGAGCAAGGCAGACTGCACGATGTGAGAGCTAACTCAGTGCGGCAGTTGAAGAGGAGGAGAAAGATGGCGCATACTGAGAGGGTGACAAGGAGAGAAGCAACCTTGCCCTTTCCGACCAAGGCCTGTGAATCCACTGCAAGAGGAAACCTAAGACCACGAACAATAGCCGGCGTGTGTTTCAGCAGATGTCAACGGTACACAAGACCATCCTCCGCTGATAACCAAACTGCGGAGAGAAGTTTCTCTCCGTGGTACCAACCTTGACTCCAAAGAGAAAGAAAGCCAAGCGGTTCATCACAGCTGGTGAGTTGAGGGGAGAGTCGATAAGAAACCGATTTGTGTTGAACGAAAAGTAGCAAACGGCTAATTGAACTATGAAAGCATAAAGAGTTATTGATGATAGAAGGGGGAAAACCAGCAACATAGGAGTCAAGCACCACGTGGGTGCTCACTCTGGAAAACTCTGGGCGATTACCAGATTGTTAAAACTAAAAGTACCAGAAGACCTTGGAAAAGGCAAGGAAAATGGTCAAAGTGGTCATACAGGGGTCTTGTAAAATGCAGTGTACAATCGAAAGCCTTTGACCGACAGATGATTGTGAAGCTAAGGGAAGTGACTCCTGCATCATAAGAATTGAATGAAAAAGACATGATTGACAAGATTGGCAAGAGTGAACCCGAGAGAGGGATGCTGATAAAGAGGGGGCGAAGTATAAAGTCCTCATATACAATGTGTTGATAAGAGTGAACCCGGCCGAGGGATGTCCACAATAAAGTGTATAAAAAACATTAAGATTTGAGAATATTAACAAGAAAATTGTGTTAAAAGCCATAGTGAACCCGATGGAGGGAGACAAATAGTCTAGTCAGATCTGAACCTGGAAGAGGGGGGATCCAAGGGTGTGAAGCCAACACCCACCGACCCGTGAATGCAACAAAGTAAATGACAAGAGGGAAAGCCTTTGAATGCATGCTATGCCAGAGTGAACCCGACAAAGAAAAGCTGATATTCGAGAGGGGTCTGAGCCCAGAAGAGGGGTAACCCAGGGCTGAAGAACTATCACCCACCCAAGTAAAACCAGAGAAGAACTCTAGAACGTTTTGTTGAACCTTTGTTCTGATACTTTGAGCCCGTCAGGCCACCGAAAGCAAGAGAACGTAGCTATCAGAGGTCCTGATATCATTAAGGAACTTTCTAGGGATCTGCGTCTTGAAGAGGGGCACCCAAGAGTAAAAAGCATCACCCAACATGCAAACAGAAAATAACCTTTTGTTTATTTATTTTATTTCTAAAGCGCTAAGACATGAGCCCGGTGGCTTGGGAGCTCCGGGACTAGCATACAACACAAAAACAAAAAGAGCAGTGAATTAGAAGGGGAGTCCAGTAGGAGGTGAAGCAAGTTTCATAAAAAAAGGAAGGTTTTCAATTTACGCTTGAACCTGGGTAGACTAGGGCATAATCTGAAGTCGGGAAGGGAAGGGTGTTCCAAAATTATTATATTGAATACATCAGGCCCACGTTGGCAAGAGGCTTTTTGTAGAAAAGAGACTTAACCACCGAAGGCCCTGATTGCTGAGAGCCGAGGTGTTGGCTCGTGCTGGGAAAGCTCGAGAGTGTGCTGTGCTCCAGAATCTTACCTTATCCTGTGCGTAAAACATGGGGAAGGGAGACGGACTACTGCATCCTGATTTATTATTTGTGAACACTTTCTTCTTTCTAAAGAACATTATCCCACAATTCTTTTTGTATTTAGCGTAAGGAATGGGAATAGATCTTTTTAGTGTAGGCCCTTTTATTTTGACAAGACGCCACTCGGACTGCCTTATTATTGTTTGATGGTCAAAGCTTGCTCCCATCTATGATTTAGGTTTAGATTAGGCGTTTTTCCAACCTACGTATACAGTTTAAAAAACACCCTTGAAGTGTGATCACTTGTGTCTGACTTTACTGTTGCCACCATGAGTTCCTTACAGGGGGCATCTGCCTCCGATCACACTGGATGATATCCTCCCTGATGACTCTCACGGGTGCCTGGAGCAAGTTGAGAGACATCACACATAGTAACGAAGTTTGCCCCATAACAGGATTCCCCGTTCTAGAGATGAATCCAGAGCCAACTGCACTATTCCAGGGATGCTTTACCTCCTATGAGACTGGATTAAAGTTCCTACAAGGAAGATTAGCCATAACATGCCTATAGCCTTTGTGATTGTCTCGGCCCATTCCCTAGTAGCATCAGCTGTCCTACTGGGTTTAAACGTTTTGGGGTTTGCACTGTTTATCCCCACATACTTGTGATTAGATTTGTTATTTCTTTCCTTGGATAATCCTAAACCCAGAGGGGCAATTAGGCACTGCAGGGGCAAGATGTTGGTATTCTCAACTCCGGAACGCCTTAACGGATACGTGGGGCCAGTAGACTTTGCATCGTACAGTTGACCCACCTTGACAACAAAGGAGCCTACAACTTCCTTTTTTTACATTGCATTTTTACATTTCGCTTTTAAGGGGCAGGGTTTGTGATATTTAGCCTTTACGCATACAGGGGCTATCCCCCCCCCAGGGGTACTTATATTGGGCTTATTATTGTGCCCACAGTTGTTAGGAGCCCCTTCATTAAGATCCACTGAAATAGAAAAGCTATTTGCAATGAGGGGACTTGACGAAATCATAGCAATCTCTTCAATCGGAGTAATCTATTCAATGGAATTGCCAATGCAATCATGGCCTGTGACCGCAACCACGGAACTATCTGCAAAAGGCTCACCTTGCAATTGGCGAGCTTCCTCCTGCCCATCCTTTTGCAGACCATGTAATTCTATAACACTATTCAAGGAAGACATAATAGAGCCTGGCACGTTGGCAGGGATCTTGTAGTTTTTCCCTCCCTCTTGCCCGGCTTTCTTTCCAGTTTCGTATTCATCCAGTAGTTCATTTGTTGTCCCCTGACCTTACCTAATACATTTTGAGTGCAGGGCTTTATCATCTGTCACTAAGGCCCTCAGATGCTGGATATCCCCCTTGCTTACAACACATTTGGAATTCACTCCCTTTTTGGAAGGCCCCTTGCTCCCTCTTCATAAATATGATCAAGAAGATGGGACTTCCCTAGGTGAGATAGTTGTATTGGCCTTCCTCATAGACATAGACTAGGCTGATAAACTACAGAACTCACTAGGTGTGGACTAAAAAAAAAGACACCATAAAAACGACAACTATGCACTTGGCTCAAAATGCTAGAGCATGTTTGCGTCAATGTTCTTGCATGAAATGCTCTTACACAAATGTACAAATCAAATTGCCCTGGGCACCATCCACGAAGCCAGACTATTCAAAAAGCAGATGTGATGTCATCTTTGATGTCCTGGGTGTTAGTGTTAGCAGTGCACAGTGGTGCGGGCAGTTATGGTTGCTTAGCCTACCATAACTGGCGAATTTCAGGGGTTTTTCGGTTTTACTTCGAACCATAATGTCACGTTTGTAAAGTTTTTTTTAGTGAATTTCACTGTTTTTTAGTAGCACAACTTAACCATAACGTCCCCTTAACAACGTTTTTTTTTCTGAATTTCATAGTTTTTTAGTAGGGCAACTTAATCATAACATCCTGTTAACAAAGTTTTTTTATTGAATATACACTTTCATCATGTCAAAGTGGGAGATAGGTACTATAAATCCCTTACTTTATATACATTTAACATAGAACATACTGAACCTCCACGCTAATGATATTTGAAAGGCACAGACGGAGCGCCTGTGTGCGGATGGGCGCGGACCAGATCAACACTACCCAAACAGTCAGGGGGTATCTGAAATTGTACTATTGTGCCATATGAAAAATGCACAAGTTTAAAAAAAACACATAAACACATTATAAGTACTAATAAGTAACCAATTGAACCTACACGTCTCAAACATTACTCATGCATTTAATTACCATGTAGCATGAAATGGATTATACCATAACAAAAAAGATATGCCTCCAACGTAATTACCTCACAGAAACTGTGCAGCCAGGAGCGACAGTAGACCCACACAGCAGAATGAAAACAAATTACAAGGAAATAGTAAGTGAACTTCATTTGTCTTATATGTGTGTGTACTTTTTTGTATGAGGTGCAAAACAAATAATGTATTTCTGTTGTTTTGACACAGAAATGTGCAGTACTTTGGAGTGGCTGGAGGAAAATTTTCCACATGGGGAAATGTCAGAAGACGGCGATAATAATTGTACACACTTCTCTGCATAAGCAAATTAATAGTCAGTATTTTATGGGCATTTAACATATATATATTTATTTTTAACAGACCAGGTAAAAAAAGAAGAAAGTCCACCAAAGGACACAGAGCAAGACAGCCTGAAACGGATAAAAGAGAAAATGGACATATTAAATGAGAATTTTAACGGTTTAAGACAATTTGTGGAGGAATATGTGAGAGGAAAAATAAGATATCACTGTGCCACTTGTACCTGTCCCCCTTCTCCATTTCCTAGTGAACCATCTCCAAACCCTCAAGAAGAACATAAACATTTTGC
Organism: Ambystoma mexicanum; assembly: GCF_040938575.1. Lineage (NCBI taxonomy): Eukaryota > Metazoa > Chordata > Amphibia > Caudata > Ambystomatidae > Ambystoma > Ambystoma mexicanum. The sequence goes on along the minus strand of NC_090923.1, from coordinate 1,117,357,307 downwards.
TGACACATCCATCCCTTCATCCCCTCACAACCAGCCTGTGTTGAACCCTAATTCCCCTATATCCGTTTCAGTGTCTGCTTCCCCCTCTTTCTCTTGATTGATGTATGTGTGTGTATTAAACATTTTTTTAGGTTAGTTATAGTGGAATGGTTTGGATCAAAAAACATTTTTTAAAAAGAGTTCAAATGTCCGCGGACAGCGCGCCTGTTCGGGCTGGCCATAATCAATATAATATGGATGTTCTAAGGGCAATAAACCTACCCGTACCATTCGCAACCACGATGGAAATGATCTTAGAACGTACCAGCTGTCCAAGTTGTCCATAAATGAACAGAATGGGGGCGTCCTAACAACATTATACCTCTCCGTACTGGTCACAACCAATATAAAACTGTTCTTAGAACACATCAGGTGTCCGGGATGTCTGTAAATAAACAAAATGGGAGTGTCCTAAGGACACTATACCTGTCTGTACCGTCCGCAGCCAAGATGGAACTGTCCGTAGAACAGGCGCAGTGGCCGGTATGTCCGTAGTCAAACCAAATAGAGGTGTCCTGAGGACACTGTACCTGGCCGTACAGTCAGCAGAACATCTACGCACATGCGCACCACACCCATAAGTACTGCAAACATCGCGCCTGTCCGTAACTGTCTGTCTCACTTGTGTCGCACTTTTAATTAGTTTCAGGACCCGAACACTGTCCTTAGAACACCCGCGCGCATGCGCACGTCCGTTACTCTGCATTTGGTGTCCAGCGGGCACCCATTTCCTTTGCGGATGTGTTCACGACATCATGTGACCGCACCCATGCTGAGCGTGTGGCCTAATTTGCGCAGTTTGTCTGCTTCCGCAATATTTCCAAATAATTTATAGACATGGGAAATTATTTTACAGTATAAAATCACCATTTCACATGTCCCATACAATGGCCCTACCTTTCAACGTATTGTTTAGAATTTTTGCAGTGCTTTTGAGTGATCGATGAGGTCACGAGGCGCCCTCCTCCAACCCCCTATAAAAGGCCACACCCCCGAGCTCATCTTCATTGTACTTCTGGCTATAGCGGATTGAGTTTTGCTCCTTTTACTGTTGTAGCGAAGATTAGCCGACCAACCCTAATGGCACCCATGGCTGCTTTTGCCTCATCAGCCTCAGCACCACCCCCAAACCCTCCACCGCCACCACCTCCCCAAGGGCCTGCAGAGGGAAATATGCGTGCGGATGTAGAGAGCGAGGAAGAAGAGGAAAAAGAGAATGAGGTGGAGGAACTCCGCACTACAAGCACTCGCCGGGAGTCGTGGGTGTGGCGGTTGTTTACCGTTTTTGGAAACGTACCAAAAGCACATGCGAACCAGGTCATGTGTAACCAGTGTAACTTGGTGCTGAGTCGCGGGAGACCTGGTGCATACAGCTTTGGTACGACAACCATGAAGAAACACCTAACTTCGTTCCACAGTGCGGACATTCGCAAGGTGGTACCATCTGAAGAACATAGTAGGTTGAGTTCCTGCACAGCATCCTCTGTGTCCGATCCTCTCACCACAAGAAACACTCCTGTGGGAGAGCGCAACCCTCCAGCTGCCTCATAGGCCATTTGCGATGCTGTTGACCCTTACCTTTCGAGGGTCACAATATTGCGTACGTACTGCGACGCAGTACTCTGCAGGTGAGAAAGTCTTCGAAGTGCTTTTGAGACTACGGTCACGGAGCACCAGAAGAACTGCTCCCTACCTAAGTAAGGCCCACCCTACATCTTTCTCTCTCACTTGCCCTTTTCGATCCCCATGGTTGGTGTCCCTTCCTTACCCTCCATTACCCTCCTCTCCTAGTGTGTCGTGTGTAAAAAAAAAATGGAAAAAGTACAAAAATTACAAAAAGGCTCTTTTCAGGGCCACCTTTCTCAGTTTAACAATGGAACTATCAAATGAATGGTGTAGGCCTCCGCGCATTTTTCAAAAAGTCAGCGGACAGTCGTAGTGGAGGGTGCAAGCGGAGCAAAACCAATGCACCTTTCCCTGGGAGTAAGTGGTGGCTCTGAAAAGAGCCTTTTGGTGGTGTTTTGTGTGTTCAAAAACGGTGGATTCGAAAAAACGTAATGCAAAATAGATGACTATGAATCCAAAAAAGGTTGCTATGCATTTTGTACATTTCGAAGAAAAATCTGATTGCAAGCATATGTGAGATGGACTCCATCTCTGCGAAACAAAATGTTTTCATTGTGGAAAGACGACATGCCAACATCTCTTAGAAAGGCACAATCACCCTTATTTACATTGCGCCTCCCTTTACTCCATTTGTGGACCAAATGCAGAAGAACGCAGCCACATTTGTCTTTGTGCAATACGGGAAAAAACTACTTGGCAATTTGGAAACATGTCCATGACCTTCGCAAATCCTTCCTTCATTGCAAATTGCAAAGAAATTCCAGAGACATGCCCTAAACTGTTTCCTCCACAATGAATGATAATTATATCAGGATGAAGCTCTGTCTGTAAAGTAGCACTGAGAGGTACCAAGTCCAGCCACTTCATTCCACGCACTCTATGCCAGTGCACTTCCACATGAGAAAATCCAAGATCTGCAGATATACCACTACTTTCTGCATGCACATTCAACCAATGTATTCATGAGTCTCCCAAAATCCAGATAATCTGTTTCCGAGCACACAGAGCCATAGCTGTCTGGTCTCCTGTCAGGAAAAAGACGTTCTCACGAAATCTCTCTGTTCAGAATACACCCACTGAACTTTACTGACCAATCCATAGCTTCGCTCATTCTCATTTTCATGCGTCTCCACCCCAGAAACCCCGTTGGTAATACACGCTGCCTGCAGACTACCACCATGTCCGCGGACACGTAGACGATCAGAGCGTGACGACTGTACATTTAAATAATATTCCCCTTTTGTTTTTTTGGCAGATGCCTGACAGACACCTGTTATTTTGTATTTTTTTATTTTCTTTGTTCTTACTTTACTCCTACAATCATTACAGAACCTTCTCCAAAGCAAGCCTTACATTCCAAAAGAACATGGCATTTCCCAAAAAAGACAAGGAAACACCATCTGCTTCAAAATAAACCGCATTACTGGAAAAAATGTTCTTGTGGCTGCAGAAAAACATACCAGCTCGTAACATGAAAGCACGCATGCCTCGATTGATGGCACACCTCCCAATACTTTGATCAGAACAAAAAACAGAACTGTTGTCCCATTTTCCTCTAGGGAGTAAGCCAGAAAAATAACTTTCGCAGTTGGAAAGATGTTAATAACTGCTTGCACCAACTGTTCCAAATCTTCCAACAAAGTAGGTGAACTCATGTAGCCCAAATGGCAAGCACTGTAGTGCAAAACTACCACATGGGGACTGGTCATCCTACGCATATCTCTGCAAACTTGGAGAATTGCCGCAACATTACAATCAGTCGCAGCGCTCCACACCACCTCCACTCCTCTGACATCAAAATTGTGTGCCACATGCCTACTTTCGGAATAGTGCTGTAAACCATGGACACAAATATCTCCGAGCATCAACACCCTGACTGTCTCCACCTCTGCCATTTTCACTACACGCACTGTCTGTTGACACAAATGAACAATGTGAACATCTGATTGGCTGATGCTTACAGTCCCATTTCCATGCTGGATTTGCTGTAGAACCTCGTATGTGGCACGCCCTACCCGCGGACAAGCGTGGTGTCCGTGCGGCACGTAACTCTTAGCCAGTCCTTCTACCCTTTCCACATCACTCGCAAATCCATTCCCTCATTGGACACAGCTAAGCAGTCACACAACCATCCACCAATCACATTCAAGATCTCTACATCTAACTCCATCATCAGAGTTCCGCACTTCAAATGTACTGTTGATCACTCTGAATGTAAGTCGCATATCATTGCAAAGCACCTACTTCAAAAATTACTGTGCAAGTGTAGCAGATTACTACTTACAGCTCCATGCATACGCATATGCATGAGTACAAAGTACAGGTATGCATATTTTATTCAGAGAACATGTGCAACCCTTATGATTCCATTTAAACAAATTAATGCCACTAAATCTGCATAGCCAATACATACCAACGCTCCCCCTTTAAGTGCAAGATTTCTGATTTTTTATTGAGAAACCGCACTACTTCTTACTGTCTCCCGCATAACCTATACATACGTAACAACCCTCCCGAATTAGGCGCGAAACTCGATTTTCCATTAGAAAATGTCACAATTGTTTACTGTCTTCCGCCTAAATTAATGCTACTTCCAATGCGATCGTATGAGAAAAATAAATGTTCCCGATTGCTGTGGTGACATCTCCCTCTGAGGCTCTCCCGAATTTTCCCATTCGTACTTATAATATGAAAGTAGTCAACCTTTTCCCATCTACTATAATGACCTATCACTTCCAAACCTCTCTGCTATGGACAACACAGCTTAAAAAAAACAAGGGAATTTCATTAACTGAAAATTGTACTCATTTGCGAAGCAGGTTCAACTAACATACTGCAAATAACATATAAAGGCTGCACATAGTGAAATGAAATGCACACATGCACTGTTTCAGATATCAAAGGAGAATACTCAGACGAAAGATGCAAAATGAACGTGTACATTAACATCACTGCTTTAAACACACAAAGTTACTAACTTCTTCCTTTTACAATTGCAGTGAAGACTACTCTCCTGAAAATCAACAGCATCTACAATGCAAACATATCCGAAGAAACCTGGTCATTCTGCAAAAAAAGTAAGTACAGTACTACCTTTATATTCTTACTGTTCCTGAAAGAGACTGTGTGGGTTATTTATGTAATTTGCGCACAAAAAGAAAACATTGATTTCTGAACCATTCTACCCACAAATCCCCATTTATTAAACAAAGAATAACAGTTAGAATGGCACACAAATCCCTGTGTTTTTGTAACACAAATAACATACAGAAGCCTTAAAATGTTACTACTACAAAACAAATAGCTGTTTTCATTTTATACCACTATGTTTACTATTAATGCTTCTCCTCGCAACTAGCTCACTTTCTACTCTCATCTGAAGCACAGTGTAGTAATATGCAAACAGAAAAATAGCCTTCCCAACTCATTGTAACTGCCCAATGCACATTGACACACCACCACAAACAGCTTTCCCATCCAACTCATGCACGCATGCACACAGCACACATACATGTAAAACAGACCAAACCATGCCTTCTTTTTTTTCAACAGACCACAAAGAATGCCTACCAAAAAGCAAGTCCGTAGAAAGGAACGCAGAAATAGAGCAAATCAAAATAAAAGTGTCCAAAGTAAGCATCCATCTCTATCAGAGTTTGTACAGAACGTTGAAACAAAACAGCTAATACAGTCATTTAGCGAAACAAAGGAAGCTTCAACTACTGAAACTTTGGCTCCTCCATCAAAATGTGGCACGAAACAGAAAATGCTTTACAAAAATTCGGCTACTAGTCCTGCTAACAATGCTCCTATGAATTCTGATATACTAGCAAGAACCCATAGTAAAAAAAGTATTTTAGCAAAAGTGTTTCGCCACAGAGTCCTTCAGAATTTGATAAGAGGAGCGAAATCATCCTCAACCCTTAAAACCTACCGTGGAAAATTAATCCTACAAGCTCTTGTAGACAGTGCAATCCTTCTCAAAAGGAAGTTATTTATTTTAGTGTTAAATAGGATGAAACCGCTAACAAAACTAAGTACTAAACTACAAAAGAAACTTCTCAGTAAATGGAATGTCAACAAAAATAACTTCTTAAATATTTGTGGAGGTGAATGGAGTCACAGAACAACCACAGACCATATTTTAATGAAGAAGCAGACAAACAAAATCAAACAAACACAATTGCAATCCATAGCAGTGGACGAGGGTATGAAAAAATCAATAATACCATCATGGAACAAGAAACACTGCTTACAAAAATATCCCCTGAAAACTCAGAATTACCTCTCCACTCGACTGAAGCAGACCGTCCAGTATACAAATGGCTGTGCACGTCAATGTGTAACATTCCTAACAAATCTTTACAATCTTTACGTCACTTCCTCAATCAGTATGTAAAAGGTAAAGACAAAATCAAAATGAAAGTGCTGCAAAATATGGATATGTGTCCAGTGCGCAAATATACAGGACTACAAGGACATTCATTAGCCTGCTTTTCAGGACCTATTTGCAAAAGCACCTTCCATGATATCAAAAGGATATCAATACATCATTCAAATGTAAGAAATCTAGTGTATAAACTGTACCATGCTAAATGTCCAGCTTTAGAATTAGCCAATTTAAATAACACTCTTCTGCATGGTACACCCAAATACCTACAAGAAGAAGTCGACCGTATCCAGAGAAAATATTTTGGAAGTGAAAGCCACTTACAAAATGCAATAGTTTTAGAACAGACTAGCAACAATTCTGCACATAGCAACCTTCTATTACACACATACAAAAAAGAAATGCTAAAATTTGAAAGAACATCGGCTGAAGTACCAAACCATGTGTGTGTGTGTGTTGCCGCAGAACGTTTTACAAAAGGAACACAAAAACTATAGACGTAACATACAAACTAGAAGACAATTTGATTTGATTTTATTTTATTTTGTTTATAAAGTGCAAAAAACCAGGCCCAGGGGCAACCGGGTGCATACTCTTAAACATGTTACAAAGAGCAGTAGTTACAGTGAGTTACAAAAATATACAGCATATATACATGTACCGAAGGGTACCATTAACAGCGTATAATACAGGGACAGAGCAGAGAGAAAATGTATATTCAGTTCTGTACCCCACATGGAGTCTGGACTGTGTCAAGGTCTAATGAGTCTTGGGAGAGCAGCCATGTTTTAGCATTGTTCTTGAAGGAGTGGAATGATGGTTCAATTCTGATAGGTGTGGGCAACGTGTTCCAGAGTTTGGAGGCCAGGACGGGGAAGCTCACCCCACCAGCTTTTTGGAGTTTGCATCTAGGCACGATGAGGCTGTGAGTTTGGGCTGCTCTGGTAGGTCGAGTGGAGGTGTGGCGTGAGAAGCGAGTGGACAGGTAAGGTGGGGCGTTGTTGTTCAGACATTTGTGAGTCAAAGCTAGGGTTTTCAGGGCAATTCTCTGTTTTACCGGGAGCCAGCGTAAATCCAATCTGACGGAGGAGATATGAGAGTGTCTCGGGATGTTTAAGGCTGCCCTTAAGGCATTATTTTGTGCAGTTTGCAATTTATTAAGGTTAGACTGACTGGTCCCTAGGTAGAGAGCATTACAGTAGTCGATTTTGGCCATAACAAGAGTTCTGGCGAGTGTGATACAGTTGGTGGAATTTAGGAAGGGTCTACAGGCAGTGATAAGTTTGCAGGTATAGGCCGAAGCTGACCTAACTGCATTTATTTGCCTGTTCAGAGAAAGCGAGGAGTCAAGATAGACCCCTAGCGTCTTAGTATCTTTGGAGACTTTAATGTCATTGCTGTCAATAATGAAGGACTTGTAGGTTTGGTCTAGTTTGTTGAGCCGATGATTTGATCCTAAAAGTAAGAGCTCTTATCATCGTTAAGGCAAAGTTTGTGCTGTGCCATCCAGGCCTGGATGACCAAGTAAACATCGTTAAGGGCTTTGGTGTCAGCTGTGTAGTCTCCTGTGATAGGGATGAGTATCTGGGTGTCGTCCGCGTAGTTAGTGTAGGAGACACCCAGATAGTCAAGCACATCGAAGAGGGGCTTGGTGAATACGTTATACAACGTAGGGGATACACACAAGCCTTGAGGAACGCCACAGTGAATGGGGGAGGGATCCGCTGATGCCAGCGGTGAGAATACCCTCATGGATCTATTGCTCAGGAATGAGTGGATCCAGGCATTGGCAGAGTCGGAGAAGTGGGATGCGGATTTGAGATGCTGGCAGAGTATTCGGTGGTTGACCAGATCAAAAGCCGCGGAGAGATCGAGGAGAAGGAGAAGAGCTAGCTTCCCATTGTCCTTCAGTGACTCCATCTGAGTTTTCAAGTCGATCAGAGCTGACTCCGTGCCATGTTTAGGGCGGAACCCTGATTGTCTTAAGCCCAGGAGATTGTTTAGTTCGAGGTAATCCTGAATCTGCAGGTAGGCTGCGCGGTCCAGGATCTTGAGCAGGAATGGGACTGTAGTGATAGGTCTGAAGTTAGTTGGGATATTAGGGTCAAGGGAGGGTTTTTTGAGGAGTGGGATAACCCATGCATCCTTTAGGTTGTCGGGGACAATACCCGTCTTGAAAGAAGCATTTATGAATGCTGTAATGAACGGGGCTAGCTCATGAGATGCTTCCTTGATAATAGGAGCTGGGCAGGAGTCGCCTTGGCAATTGGAAGGTTTTAAATTGTTTATGATGTTTTCTACTTCGAGAGTAGTGAGTGGGGAGAAGGAGAAAGGTTTATGTGGATAGGTTAAATGTGTATTAAGTGTAGGTGTGGCCGGTGGTTGGTCAAGCTGTAGGGATTTCTGTTTGTCCCTGATTTTAGATTGGAGGGTAGCAATTTTACCCAGGAGTGCTGACTGAATATTGGTGCACCAAGTGTTGTCTTTGGAGCAAGAGTCAGGGGGGGCTGCAGGTGTCTCGAGTTCCTTAAGGATATTAAAGAGTTCCTTAGTATTGGACTGGGCTGACATAATGCGGTTATTATAAGAATCTTTTTTTGCCTGTAGTACAGCTTCTTTATAGTTAAGGGTGGCTATCAGAAGACTGTCCTTGTGGGCGTCGGAATGGTGACTTCTCCAGCGTGACTCTGCTGAGCGTTTCTCTTTGCGTAACACTCTAAGCTGGGGAGTAAACCATGAGTTAAGGTGTGCTCGTTGTTTGGGTTTCCTCAGTTTGAGCGGGGCGATAGAGTTGATGGCTGCAAGCAGGGACTGGTTATACATGTCGGCTAGGTTGGTGGGGTCTGAGCAAGTGTCAGGAGCGTTATTTAGTGTGGGAAGGATAAGGGGGGAGTATTTTTTCTGTTGTAATGTTCTTTTTATTTCTAGTGAGGGTGGCTGGGGCGACCGAAGGCCTGGGTGGTGGGGCTGCTTCAATGCTGAAAGTGATGACATGGTGGTCAGACCACAAGCAAGGGGCGTTGGAGATTACACTAATATTGCAATTGGTGTCGCTAAGCCAGTCAAGGGATCGCCCTTTAATGTGGGTGGGTTCCTGTATGTGGTGAGTGAAACCTAAATCTGTTAAGGTATTAGCTAGGTCGAGGGCCGCAGGATCATGAGGGTCTTGGTGTCCTAGATTGAGGTCGCCAAGAATGATGGTTTGGGAGTTGGATTTAGCATTGGTGAGTACTAAGGTAGAGATATCATCCACAAAGGATGTGGGTGAACCAGGGGGTCTGTATATTAGGTGGTTGGTAGCCGTTTGGTTAGCTGAGAGTCCAAGCTTGACAGAGAGTAACTCTGCAGTTTCCACCTTAGTGCTTGGGATGGTTCTAAGTCCTAATGAGTTTCTAGCGATGAAAGCAATTCCTCCACCTCTCGAGGTGCGATCACATCTGATGATGGAGTAATCAGGTGGGATGGCCAATGAGAGTGCCGGGCCGGAAGCTGCATGCAGCCAGGTCTCGGTGATGGCGATGAAGTCGAGTTCCTGAGTTTTGATAAGATCACCAATGTCCAGAGCATGCGCAGCTAGGGATCTTGCGTTAATCAGGGCAGCTTTAATTAAACCAACGTTGCTTGATGAAGCTGTGATGGTTTGAGTGTGATGGGGCGTGGGTGAGGTGGCCGTTTGTGGAGGCGGGCTGTGCATCTGAGTTTTGAGGTGTGGGCTCAGGTACATGGGGTTTCCCTTCTTACCCATAAGTCTAGATCCTAATCTTAGGTTTCTAAGAGTGATAGGACATGGTTGGTTAGGTGAGGGTTTTTTGGCGAAATGGTCGAGCCATAGGGCCGGATCGTTGAGGTAGATGTTGTGGTATTGAGGTGCAGTACTTTGGTAGGTATCAGGAGATTTGTGAGAGGTGGCCATGGAAGAGGTGTGCAAGGAGCTAGGTGCAGCTAAATCGGGAGGTGGTAGGTGTGATGACCTGGTAATTGACCACACTGAGAGTAGTACTTGTAATGAGGAGAGCAGTGACCTTAGGGAGGACCAGCGTGGTAGCATGTTACCGAGATTAGAGAGGAAGGGCCGCTGAGTCTGTGAGCCAGTTGTAGGTAAACGTTACAGGCACTATTTGGCTAGGCAGTGCGTGCTCTGTACGAGCAATGCAGGCTAATGAGTTTAAGACAGGTTAAGTCTACTTATTCAGAGTCAAGCAATGGGGGTGCATCAGATCAGGGTACACAGGCAAAGCAAATACCAAGCTTGCATATACATTAGCATGTTAGGCAGGGAACAATGCAGAATGCAAGAGGTGTGATCTAATTGTAACGGTGCAACAATTCAGGCAGAGAAGACATTCTAGTATTGGCAGCAAGTATTGGCAGATCAGGTAAATGTCAAGGTGAAAGGCACGGCAGAGTAAGGCAGGTACCCTGGGATTAGCTTAGATCATGTGGACATGTCTTATGCGGACCGGTGCAACATATGCAGGCATAGATCAAGGTGTGGCGCAGCAAAATTGGGAATACACAATGAGCGTATCAGGCAGGCAGAGTAGCATATATCATGGAGCTAACAAGTGGGTCCAAGTTGCGGTTCTGAGCAAGAGCTCAATCATTTCAAAAGCGAGCATGGGGTTGGCAGCATAGTAGTTTCAAGGCAAGCACAGGCGAACAGAGGCGCAAATGAAAGCGGTGCCGTGGTCATGCAATGGGAAGGTATGGGCTGGGCGGCAATGAGAACAGACATAGGCAATGCAAGCAAATAAGGCGCTGAAATGGTGCGATCACTTGGTGGTAAGCAACCGCGAATAGGTAGCGACTAGGGCTCAAATATGCAGTTGGCTCAGTTGATTAAAGTCAGGATGCTCGTAATAGGTGTGCAGACTTAGTACAGAGGTGTGCATGGAGCAGGTTGCTACGTTGCTACAGCTTGTCAAGTGGCGTATGTGATTATATTAGCATAGTAAAGGCATTACCAACATCAGGATAGATAGTATGTCAGCAAGTTCAACAGGCAAGATAAATGCTTGTAGGGCAGTAGGCACAGAGTGAACAGCTTATATAGCTATACTAGGTATCAAGCTTGTGGGAATAAGCATAGCATTCGGAAGTGCTGGAATAGTTGATAGATAACGTTACCAGTCTTACTTTCAGGATGAGGATAGCGCTAGTCCATAGGTTCACGAGGAGGAGAGTCAGCTGTGTAACCACAAGCAGGGATTAGTGCGAGGTGAAAAAGGGCATAGTGTCCTGGCGAACAGCGAGTAAGGCTGGGACAGGCTAGGACAGGAGTCAGCCTTGTTTCACTGGGCCTTGGTGAGAGTGGGCCGGCTTCGCCTGCCGGCTACCGATAGGTAGCTGAAGAAGGGTCACCAGCCAATCGGGACTCAGCAGCGTCTGCTGGGTGGATTAGGCAGTGGATGCCTCAAATGGGTGGCGGGCAGCCATCTTTGAGTGTGCTGGGCTCCACATGGTGAGAAATGGTGGAAGCATGCACACGGTCGCAATTTCGGCCGGAAACACAGCGCCAAAGCAGATTTCAGTTGCAGGGACAGCAAGGGCATCTGGGCATCGTAGCTGGGATATAGTGATGCGGAGAATCCGTTTTGCAAAATTTGGAGGTGCGCTTACCAGAAAAGGTTGTAAAATTCAGGGTGCCTTCCCTTTGGTAGACCACTGCTCCTGCAGGGTCACGGGAGCTCCTGCTCCACAGAAGAGGAAAGGGGGAATGGTGTAGCGGCTGGGACAGGCTAGGACAGGAAAGGACAATGAATATTCCAAATGGTTTGAATTAGCTCTCTACCCTTTAGCAGAAAACAAATACCAAATAAGTGAACCCCTAATATGTTGCAGTTACTGCACTACAAAACTGGACAACAACCAAACTCCTTCACGTGCTATCACAAATAATTTTGAATTATTCCCACTACCAAAACCCCTGCAACAACTCAATTTGTATGAGAGCATCATAATTCAAACAGTTCACCCATTTCAAGCAATAATACACCTTCAACCAAAAACAGCAAAATTACCTCCCTCTGAATTGGTGAAAGGCATTTGTGGAAAAGTAGTTTATTTGCCATTAGATCAAACAGAAAATGTGCACACTCTAGGAGTGCAACGTCCAATAGAGCATTCTTTAATTGTCTTAGTAAATGGTGTACCAACAAGAGACAAAATAATTTGGCAACAACTCATGGACTTACATAAAGTTAGACAAGCCTTGCAATATCTGGAAGACAACAACAAATACTACAAAGAAATAAATATTGAAGAAAGCCTAAGGGAAACAACTGAAATAATTCAAGATTCATCAGAAACTGGTCAATTTGAACTTATGGATCCTGCTGCAGTATCCACTCTTTTGGACCATTACACAATTCATCCATTGCACTCTAATGAGAGCATAGATGATGCACTAGAAACTTACCAAATACGACAAACCAAAGGGTCACCAATGAGCATATGGGAAAAAAGTATACAAGCACATGGTTTTCCACTGCTATTTCCTACTGGCAAAGGCGGAAGATACGATGATAGACCCACTCAGATTACGGCATCAGAATACCGCTCATTACGAATGAATTCTCAAGATCCCAAATTTAGACAAAATGTGGAATAGATATTCCACCTACTCTTTGAAAGTGAACTAGCAACCCTATGTTACGGAGTTGCACACATATTGAAATCTGGAACCCACTTTCAACATATGTCAGCTACGCAATTAATACAAAAAGTGCAAGAAAAAGATGAGGTTTTACAATCAAGTATAACAAATCTGTTTGCAAACATGCGTGGTACGAAAGAATACTGGTTACGACAGCACAGAGATGTACGTTGTATGATCAGAAACCTTGGACCACCCACTTGGTTTGTTACATTTAAAAGCCGATTCATGGAATAAATGTGCGCCGAAAATCCCGGCGCAGAGGGGCCAATGCGTGCGCTGCGCCGAAAATCAGCGCAAAGCGCAGGGAAACCAGCGCACGTCGATTCATGGAAGTCCCTGCGCAAGAAAAGCAGAGGACGTGCGCGGAAAAAACGCGCGGCGCAGGCCGGCGCACAGGTCAACCAACGTCGTGCGCCACGGCCACTGCGCCATCACTCCGAGCGCAGCGCACAGCTCTAAAGTAGGCGGAACACAGGGCGGGACACTCGGAATGGGGAATAAAATGGGGCACAACACTCGGAATGGGGAAGAATGTGGGCGGCACGGGGAAAGTTCAGGAGGCAAGTGCGCGGAACGCCCACACGCTCGCATACAACACGTATTCATGGAATAGAATAGGGCAAAAAAGCGCACGCTCAAAGCAGCGCACAGGCACAAACAGGCACAAACACGACCGCCACAAGAAAGCAGGCGGTAGCGTGTCTGCGCCTGCAAGAAATGTGCGCTAAAAGGCGCGCCAACAAATAGCACCTATATACAGACATGACCAATGTACAATACTGTTGCCCTCCTGGACAAATGACGTACAAAGGGGTACCCACAAACACAGACACGCGCAGAGAGAAAAAATAAACGTGTGCGTGCATACCGGGGTGCGCGTTAAGTTCCACACGCGATATGGGCTGGGCGGGTACGTGGATTGCAGGGGTGCGCGGGAAGTTCCACACGCGATATGGCAGGGAACGTGGATTCGAGGGGTGCGCGGGAAGTTGCACACGCGAAATGGGCGGGTACGTGGATTTCAGGGGCGCGCGGGAAGTCCCACACGCGATATGGCAGGGAACGTGGATTCGAGGGGTGCGCGGGAAGTTGCACACGCGAAATGGCCGGGTACGTGGATTTCAGGGGCGCGCGGGAAGTCCCACACGCGATATGGCAGGGAACGTGGATTCGAGGGGTGCGCGGGAAGTTGCACACGCGAAATGGCCGGGTACGTGGATTGCAGGAGTGCGCGGGAAGTTGCACACGCGAAATGGCCGGGTACGTGGATTGCAGGAGTGCGCGGGAAGTTGCACACGCGAAATGGCCGGGTACGTGGATTGCAGGAGTGCGCGGGAAGTTGCACACGCGAAATGGCCGGGTACGTGGATTGCAGGAGTGCGCGGGAAGTTGCACACGCGAAATGGCCGGGTACGTGGATTGCAGGAGTGCGCGGGAAGTTGCACACGCGAAATGGCCGGGTACGTGGTTTTCAGGGGCGCGCGGGAAGTTCCACACGCGATATGGCCGGGTACGTGGATTTCTGGGGCGCGCGGGAAGTTGCACACGCGATATGGCAGGGAACGTGGATTCGAGGGGTGCGCGGGAAGTTGCACACGCGAAATGGCCGGGTACGTGGTTTTCAGGGGCCCGCGGGAAGTTCCACACGCGATATGGCCGGCTACGTGGATTTCTGGGGCGCGCGGGAAGTTCCACACGCGATATGGCCGGGTACGTGGATTTCTGGGGCGCGCGGGAAGTTCCACACGCGATATGGCAGGGAACGTGGATTCGAGGGGTGCGCGGGAAGTTGCACACGCGAAATGGCCGGGTACGTGGTTTTCAGGGGCGCGCGGGAAGTTCCACACGCGATATGGCCGGGTACGTGGATTGCAGGAGTGCGCTGGAAGTTGCACACGCGAAATGGCCGGGTACGTGGATTTCTGGGGCGCGCGGGAAGTTCCACACGCGATATGGCAGGGAACGTGGATTTGAGGGGTGAGCGGGAAGTTGCACACGCGAAATGGCCGGGTACGTGGTTTTCAGGGGCGCGCGGGAAGTTCCACACGCGATATGGCCGGGTACGTGGATTTCTGGGGCGCGCGGGAAGTTCCACACGCGATATGGCAGGGAACGTGGATTCGAGGGGTGCGCGGGAAGTTGCACACGCGAAATGGCCGGGTACGTGGTTTTCAGGGGCGCGCGGGAAGTTCCACACGCGATATGGCCGGGTACGTGGATTGCAGGAGTGCGCTGGAAGTTGCACACGCGAAATGGCCGGGTACGTGGATTTCTGGGGCGCGCGGGAAGTTCCACACGCGATATGGCAGGGAACGTGGATTTGAGGGGTGAGCGGGAAGTTGCACACGCGATTTGGCTGTGAGCTCCCAGGCATTACCTGTACACCCTCCACGGCCCCTGCAGGCAGCACACACCACAGGGAACTACCCTGCACACCTGCTCATGTCTCCCACCACCCCCACCCCCAGCACTGTGGGCAACCTGCCAGCAGGCCCCCACCCATGGCCAACCCATGTCTCCCACCACCCCCACCCCCAGCACTGTGGGGAACCTGCCAGCAGGCCCCCACCCATGGCCAACCCATGTCTCCCACCACCCCCACCCCCAGCACTGTGGGGAACCTGCCAGCAGGCCCCCACCCATGGCCAACCCATGTCTCCCACCACCCCCACCCCCAGCACTGTGGGCAACCAGCCAGCAGGCCCCCACCCATGGCCAACCCATGTCTCCCACCACCCCCACCCCCAGCACTGTGGGGAACCTGCCAGCAGGCCCCCACCCATGGCCAACCCATGTCTCCCACCACCCCCACCCCCAGCACTGTGGGGAACCTGCCAGCAGGCCCCCACCCATGGCCAACCCATGTCTCCCACCACCCCCACCCCCAGCACTGTGGGCAACCAGCCAGCAGGCCCCCACCCATGGCCAACCCATGTCTCCCACCACCCCCACCCCCAGCACTGTGGGGAACCTGCCAGCAGGCCCCCACCCATGGCCAACCCATGTCTCCCACCACCCCCACCCCCAGCACTGTGGGGAACCTGCCAGCAGGCCCCCACCCATGGCCAACCCATGTCTCCCACCACCCCCACCCCCAGCACTGTGGGCAACCTGCCAGCAGGCCCCCACCCATGGCCAACCCATGTCTCCCACCACCCCCACCCCCAGCACTGTGGGGAACCTGCCAGCAGGCCCCCACCCATGGCCAACCCATGTCTCCCACCACCCCCACCCCCAGCACTGTGGGGAACCTGCCAGCAGGCCCCCACCCATGGCCAACCCATGTCTCCCACCACCCCCACCCCCAGCACTGTGGGGAACCTGCCAGCAGGCCCCCACCCATGGCCAACCCATGTCTACCACCACCCCCACCCCCAGCACTGTGGGCAACCTGCCAGCAGGCCCCCACCCATGGCCAACCCATGTCTCCCACCACCCCCACCCCCAGCACTGTGGGCAACCTGCCAGCAGGCCCCCACCCATGGCCAACCCATGTCTCCCACCACCCCCACCCCCAGCACTGTGGGGAACCTGCCAGCAGGCCCCCACCCATGGCCAACCCATGTCTCCCACCACCCCCACCCCCAGCACTGTGGGGAACCTGCCAGCAGGCCCCCACCCATGGCCAACCCATGTCTCCCACCACCCCCACCCCCAGCACTGTGGGCAACCTGCCAGCAGGCCCCCACCCATGGCCAACCCATGTCTCCCACCACCCCCACCCCCAGCACTGTGGGGAACCTGCCAGCAGGCCCCCACCCATGGCCAACCCATGTCTCCCACCACCCCCACCCCCAGCACTGTGGGCAACCTGCCAGCAGGCCCCCACCCATGGCCAACCCATGTCTCCCACCACCCCCAACCCCCCATCCACCTGGGGCACCCTCCACCAGGCCCCCACCCATGTCCCCCTGGCCCCTGGTCCTGACGATACACAATAATGGCAGTAATGACCAGCATACCCAGCACAAACACCCAGGCAAGGATTGCATGCACCCACATAGTGAATGCAATCACATGACACAACCCCAAAGGCAAGTAAGCAAAAGAACACATGTCCGCCACACACACATACACAATGGGTGCAAGTCAATGTCAAAACCCATATCATGGCATGTAAGAAACCAAAGAAAAAATGACACAAGTGTAAGATAATATCAAAATGTATTAAAAAATAAAAATAAAGTAAACTCTGACAACTATCTGGTAAAGCAAATAAAAGGTCCATGTCCGGGAACAAAAATGAGAAACCAAAAAACAAAGGATAGAAAAATGAATAGATTTTGTCCAAAGTAAACACATGTAGAATGAAATGAAAGATAAACCATTACGACATGGTGTGACCAATATGAAAGTTAAAAAATTTATCTCACAAAAAATAACTATATTTACAGGATTGTTCAAGGGTCCATGAGCCCAACACCACAAATTAAACCTAATACTAACTATTTAAAAAAATATGTACAAAGAAGTGGCCATTGTCCAAGCGGTCCAAAAAAAAAAAATTAAATAAAGGAAACCTAGCACTAACTAACTAAAAAACTATATACAAAGGCAGCGGGCTAGTCCTGCGGCTCACTTGGTGATGCTGGCCAGGGCATCCTCGAACTCCACGTCAATGTCCTGGAGGCGGGACTCAGTCCTGGCCCCGAGGTCTCGCAGGGACAACCCCATGTGCTCTCCAAATTCCCTGCGAGCCTCCTCGAGGCACTCAGCCCGCCTCAATGCCTGATGCATGGAGATCTCCGCCCTGGCCATGGCGAGCCGCTCCTCTTCCGCCCGCTGCCGCTCCGCACCTATCCGCTGGCCAAACTCCTCCCACACGGAACACACCGCCATGCCAGGGTTGCCCTGCCCTCCGGCCGATGCCTGCCCCTCCGATCTTGATGGCCCTGAGCCATGATGCCTCCCACGTCGAGCCCGCTGCTGCCTGCGACGCCACTGCCTCTGCCAGCACGACGGCATCCAGGCTGATGGTAACCACCGACGACGTCGTGCACGTGCCCTGCCCGATGATGCCGGCACATCTTCCATCTGCTGGGGTCCACTTGCTGTGTCGTCCACCCCTGCTGGACCTCCGACTCCCAACTGTGGCAGGGATGGGATCCCCACCGAGCTGGCTGCATTGGTCGGGGCAGGTCCACAGGGGGCCATGGTGGCATCTGGGCCGGAAGACGGCAAGGAGAACGACTGGTGGATAGCCTGCACAGAGGAGGAGAGGGCCGCCAGATTGGCCAACACATGCAGGAACCCCCCGAACATGGCCGATCCCAATTGGGCCACGTCGGCACGGTGCACTTCGTGATGACGTGCGTGCTCCTCCCGGGAAGCACGCACGGCATCACGAATCACAGCCGTGCGCATCGCGACCCCAATCAGGACCTGCTCCACGCGGCCAGGGGTTCCCACGGCCGCAGGTGGAGGGGAGTCAGTTGACATGGACATCCCCTCTACCTGCGGACGGGCCTGGGACGGGGCATCCCTGCTGGTGCATGGTGGTGCACTCACAGGGTCAGGGACAGCGACATGCACAGGCCCCTCCACGGTGACCTGTGCTGCCTCCTGCCCCTGGCCCTGGACTGCACCACTTGCACCAGCAGGGATGCTCCCACCAGGGCCCATGTGTGCACCAGTGTCGGCCTCCTCCTCCTCTGTGCAAACCACCAACCTGGATGGCTCCTCACCGTCTCCCGCCGTAGCAGGCCCCTGTGGGGGCTCACCCACCCCTTCCGCTGCAGCCGTGGGGGCATCCCCGCCGCCTTGCTCCACAGCGCCGTCTCCGCCCTCTTCTTCACTAGCCGCTGCGTAGAGGGAGACAAAGAACACAAGCATCAGGCTACTGTACAATGGTCCCCTAGACAGGAAGCAATAGCAGATGAGCACCCCTGTCAAAGTACACTTCCATCATGTCCCTCCACAACACATGGGTCAGTCCAGGCAAAACACACACAGTAACAGGCATGGTGCATGCCATGCACATTTCCATGCATGTCCAATTGACTCTTGAAACATTCAATGAAATGTAACTCACATGCATCATGGCTCATGCATATCACATGCACACACTACACCTCAGTCACATCCATCTGGCCACAATCACACCAAACACAGGCAAAACAAGGGTAAGGTGGGTGCGTCACTGAATCTGTGCATTGTCACACACATGAGTCATGCATCCATGGCATGCACAAGTCACAGACATGCAGGTCAGGCACACAGACATGGCTACCATATATGTACCTGGCATCAGCACCCATCCTCACCCCCATCCATGTCCAGGTACAGAGACTGGCATGCTCTCATGTCCCAAATCTGCATAGTGCTCCCCATGCCGCATTTCTACACATGCAACAACCATGTGGGTCACACATCACTGGTCGCACATGCATTACCATGATGTCCCAGCACACATACATGCATACATGGCACATGGCACACATACAGGCAAGTATCATAGAACCAGCACACCGCAACATGCCCTGTCTCACACAGTGATGCTTGGACACTTACCGCTCAACTCCAGACGGGTCTCCCTCTCAAGGATCTGGGCGTGGAGCGCTGGGCGTACGCGTTCCAGGACCCTCTTCTGGATGGAACTCATGTGGCCCCGGCCCCCCTCCACGAGGCGCCGGGCCTTCACAAGGGTCCTGGACCTCAAGTCCTCCCAGCGCTTCTTGATCTTCAAGACGTTGCGGGTTGCCACCCCCTCCGCGTTGATGGCAACCACACAGTCGGCCCAGATCCTCTCCCGTCCTTCCTTGCTGGCGCGGGACGATCCAAAGAGGGCATCATACTGCCCCAGGACATGCTCCACCAGGACACCAACTTCGGTGGCAGTGAAGCTGGTGCCCCTCTGCCCCTCTGGCCTGGGGTTGCCACTGGTGCCAGATGTAGAAGTGCCCGACATGGCAACCCCAGAGGCAGGTGTGGGTGGGCAACTGGGTCCTGGGGCTGGGCTGTGGAGCGATGTAATCCCAGTTGGGAGTCTTCAGTTCCAGCAGGGGTGGACACAGCAACTGGACCCCTGCAGATGGCTGATGTGCAGGCACCAAATGGCAGGGCACGGTGGCAGCAGGCAGGCAGGCAGGCAGGCAGCAGCAGATAGCACGTGGGAGGCTGCTCAGGGCACTTGGGGGGCAGTAACTCGGCCTTCGGGGCAGGAGCGTGGTGTTCCGTGTGTTTTCGGGTGGCCAGCTTGATACGGAGTGATTTGGCACGTGAAATTCCTGCACGTCAGCGTGAAATCCGAGGAAAGGCCCTTAGCGCGTAAGTGCGTCAGCACGCATACGCGATTCTATTGGACCAGAGTCCCTCATCGCGTAAGCGCGTCTGACGTGATCCGCACGGGCGTTCCCCACTCAGCACGTGAAGACGGAGCACACGTGGAAATCCTGCACGTCAGAGTGTCATCGCGTGTAATTGGCCAA
Organism: Ambystoma mexicanum; assembly: GCF_040938575.1. Lineage (NCBI taxonomy): Eukaryota > Metazoa > Chordata > Amphibia > Caudata > Ambystomatidae > Ambystoma > Ambystoma mexicanum. The sequence continues at coordinate 1,117,337,167 of NC_090923.1, read as the reverse complement.
AAGTGCGCGTACACGCCATTGGCCTATGTACGTGTATTTCATCGCGTGTAATTGGCGAAAAGTGCGCGTACACGCCATTGGCCTATGTACGTGTATTTCATCGCGTGTAATTGCCCAAAAGTGCGCTTACACGCCATTGGCCTATGTACGTGTATTTCAGGGGCGCGCGGCCACTTACACAGGCAAGTACGTCAGCGCACCTGTATGCCTGCAGCGTGGGAATTTCCACACGCGATTGGAGTGGGAACCCGATTCCAGGGGTGCGAGGCTCACACGCTGCCTACTACACGCGCAAGGCATTAATTTGCGCACTTTTCAATAAACAAGCCAGATGCCAGGATGAACATACCGTTCCTAGCAGCAGTGGCAGTGGGCTACCAAAGGAGGATGAGGAGGAGAGTCAGGGCCAGAATATTCACACCCAGAACCAGCCTATTCGGGATGCCTGATGACCAGGTGTATGGGAGGTACAGGTTTCCAGCACACATCATACTGGACCTGGTCAGTGAGTGGGAGGATGACCTCACATCACCCACCCTGTGCTCCCAAGCACTCAGCCCCCTGCAGAAGGTCCTGAATGTACTGCACTTCTTGGCCACTGGATCCTTTCAGCGGACAAGTGCCATAGTGGGTGGTGTGTCACAGGCCACGCAGTCACGCTGCCTACACCAGGTCTTGAACATCATCACTGCACGGCCTTCAGTCCGCAGGCACATATATCTCCCCAGGACTCATGCAGAAAGGCGGACGTGCATCCAGGAATTCTATGGTGTGGCTCAATTCCCCAAAGTGCTTGGTGCAATTGACTGCACACATGTGGCTCTACGTCCACCCAGGGCAACAGAGCACATCTATAGAAACCGCAAGCACTGGCATTCCATCAACGTCCAAGTTGTATGCAATGCCAAGGGAATCATCACATCAGTATATGCCAACTATCCAGGGTCCACCCACGACAGCTTCATCTACAGAATGTCTACCCTATGCCGGGACCTAGAGGCTGGCCAGCATGGAGATACATGGCTGCTTGGTGAGCATGAATGCCACTCCACATGCATGCATGTCAGATACTGGGTCATGACACAACACCACTAATGATACCCATCACCACCTCCGCAGGGGACAGTGCCTACCCTATCAGCCCCCACATGATGACCCCAATCCGGAACCCCACCACGCCACCCCAGGTAAGGTACAACACAGCCCACATTGCTACACGGGGCATAGTGGAGCGCACATTCGGAGTGCTCAAGTCACGCTTTCGCTCCCTTGACCGTTCTGGCGGGCAGCTGTTATATGCTCCCCGAATAGTGTGCAGGATCATAGTGGCAGCATGTGTCCTGCACAACGTTGCAACACGCCGGGGCCTGCCAGTGGACATGGTGGTGCCCCCACATCCACAACCACATGCACGCCCGCTGCGCATGGGAGGGGAAAGGGCACGGGGGGAGGCAGCCCGTACGCAACTGGTGGCCAACTTCTTCACCTAGGAATCACAGTGCTGGCTAGTGCACACTGCTCTGGCACATACCATCTGACAATCAATGATGACTCTACCTGACAATGTCTGAAAATTACTTGACAATGAACTGTCAGATACACATCAGCCTGAGATTGTTAACATGGAAGTGTCAATATGTGTGCACCCCTAGCTACACATACACCAGCTATGCATCACAACGCAAAGACACAACTCCATCAATCTAAAATGCATTGCCACAGGCGATTCACTACATGACAACATTGCCATGTCACCCACTCCCTTCACAGTCCCGCCACTGAGGACACCATGTCATGGTATGTGACAGCAAACAAACTGGCCATCACAACATGACACCAGTGTCACAAATAGCAGTGCCCCAAATGGAACATAGCCGCACTTGAGCAGCTAACCGCCCTGGAGCCACTACTACACACCTGTGTAAGAGTAATTTCTATCAAATTACACACCAACCCACCCTGAAGCCCACCCAAACAAGACACATTGCATGTAATCAATGGTAGTCTCATTACCTGATTCAGCTGGTATGTCCTCACCGTCCAGATGTACAGTGATGGCGCCATGCAAAAGTGTCAGTGCACATCTACCGACATGTAGTGTGACTCCAGAGAGTATGCCCTTGTGAAGATCTGTGTGAAATACCTGCAAAACATGAGCAACATATGTAAGTAGAGGCACATATCATACCATCATGCATAGTTAGGTGCAACAACAATGAACACTATGAATGTCTACACAGTATTGACTATGGACTGGCCAACAGCTCATGGGAGTCCAATGTCACCGTGTAATTTGCTGTCACTTGGGCACACCCTTTGCAAGCCCATGGAAACGGAAGCAGGAGGGGTGTGGATGTCTGCTACCCAAGCATCGAAACCAAACTCAGGACAAGCCTGCATGTGCCCAGCCACAATACAGTGTATGCCCAGGTACCCACACAAGGCAACACTCTTGCAAAATAAAAATGAAAAAGAGAAAAAATGGCCATGAAAGGGCCGGCGGGGGGGGGGGGGCCACCTATGAGGTCCGAGGACAGGATGCACGCCACAATCCACCTGTGTGGATCATGGGAAAGGAAAACACCCCATAGGCTCGTGGCCCACACGGCTACTCTGTTGTGGGAGATGAGTCGCTATGGCTCTGCCCAGACCCTGCAGCTGACTCTGGAGGTGGGGGAGCTGCCTCAGAAGATGGTGTGACAATGGGAGGCAGCCCACGCAAAGCACGAGTTTGCTCCTCCATGGCTGCAAGCAGGCGGGTCTGGTAGTTCTGGTTCTGGGTTATAATCATGCGGAGGTCCCCATGCAGTAACTCCCGGGATGACCTGACCTCCGCACGAGTTGCCTGCATCTCGGCCGAGAGCGTCCGTGTCAGACGCTCCAGCTGCTCCTCTGTCCTTCTATGGGATGAAGCCTCAAGCTCTAACAGGGTCGACCTGAGGTGACGGAGTTCTTCCCTCAGGGCTTCCCTGTGGCGCTGGGACTCCATGGAAAGTGATTCCCCCAGAGTCGCCAGTGCCGCCCGCCTGTCCATGTTGGACGCCAACATATCCTCCCTGTGTGCCTGGCAGATGGACTCTGTAGCCTGCTCCAGTCGCTCCATCAGCCTTTCTGGGGGGACAATGGAAGTGGCCACCCTATCCATGGCCTGTGCAATCATCTCGGATGATGCTGCCTGTTGGGTGGCCATACCGTAGATGGATTGCTCCCATACGGTATTGCCAGGTGGCATACGGCCACCACGTTGACGGGCACCACACCTGCCTGGGGCAAGGCGGACTGCGCCTTGCTGTGCCGGCAAGGCCTCAGGCTGCAGGACTGCATTCCCTCTCTGATCTGCAGCCCCAGGAACAGGATCAGAGATTGGGTGGTGTGGCCCTGCATCCGTAACCACCAGAGGCTGATCTGCCGACACTGACATCCCCATTGAGGCCAATGGCCTGGCTGCAGGTGGGTCGGACAGAGGAGATTCTCTCCCAAGAACACTCACCTGCGACTGCACATAGGTGTCATCCTCCGAGTCTACACCTGAATACTGCTCGGGGGAGGAACCCCCAGAGACACCCCTCGACAGCACGGCCTGCAGCACTTGTGGGTTTTCACCCACAAACACACCACGTCCCTCACTTGTGGTAGGTCGGCCCGGGTTGCCCTCCTGGGACGGCTCCACCACCACATCCCCAGCATCAACAAGTGCTTCGTCCCCTGCAAAGACATGAAAGAGAAAAATGGAAACAGGCATTAGCACCATGGCATGCAACAAGGGCTGATGAACAACATAGGCAGTAGTCCTACGACACATGTCCTACATGACTGGGAGTCCTCCTATGCATTCACCATCACTGGGTCTGTAGGGGAGGCTCAGGGCATACTATGTACTGATTGGAGAGCAACGCCTGCTCACCTTGATGCCTAGCACTGCCATCACACATTGGGCGGTGATTGCCATGTCAAAGGCACATGCCATCACACACATGGCATGTGACATAGCCACCAAGTGAAGAGGGAGAGGAGGGCTACTTTTTTGGATTTCAACCACTCTGGTCCTGACATTGCATCGTCACATCAATTAGTATACATGTTGTACATGGATCTGCTAGTCCAAATTGGCAACGATGCACAGTGCCTTGTCTACATCAACATAATGCAGTAAACATTGTGATTCCACCTCCCCAACACCTGTAACGGAATAATTTTGCATTCGTGAAGCACCGGTCAAGTAATGTTTGTAGGTGCAGCGGAGCACTGAGGGGTGGTGGGGCAGAAGGGGATGCCAGTCAACAATACTACTGGTGCTGGTGTCATTCATGTCACGCAAGTGCAGGGGTGGGTGGCACAATGAAGTGCAAGGGGGAGTGGCGGCTGGAAGTGCTGTACAAGGTAAGTAGGACTTGACGTCAAGGGCAGATGGTGTTAGGCGCAGACAAGTGCTGGGGGGTGGCCTATAGGGGTACAGAGACAATCATGCTGTGCTGTGGGCTCGGAGGGGACAGGGGAGGTACACACTGCCTCTGGCTCGGCAAGGTCCTTTCAGATTTCTATGTGTCCTGCAGAGTTGTCACATGCCGCAGATATGTGCCCTTGGATTGGGGATCTCATCTTGGTGAGAAGGGTGAGGCGCTATTGCCTTTGGAGCATGTGGCAGGCCAGTTTGCCAGAGGATGGCCATGATGCAGGACATTCCCTCTCTGCCACCCGGCACCTGTGGTTTGGGTTCCCAAGATCCGAGTCATGCCAGGACTCTGCATTGGCATGGGGCTTCAGACAGGTGGTCATGACCGTGGCTAAGACATCCAGTGTACCTGACATGGAGTGGAGCATGGAGTGGGCCCTGTCAGGATGGGAGTGAGCCTAAGGGGGAGCTGGATGGGGGGGACATTTTGGCAGCATGAGCCTCGACTGACACACACTTCATGGGTCGGAATACCAAGAAGGTGTGTGACAGTGGTGAGGGTGGCTTTGCCTGTGGGGTGTTGAGGGTGAGCTGGGAGGAGAGGAGAATGTGATCACTCCAGGAGAGAGGAGTGCAGAGATGGACGGAGAGGGGAAAGTCAGATGAGATCAGAGCATCAAGAGTGTGCCCTGCAGAATGAGTAGGGACAGACGGGAGTCTAGAGGGTGAGAGGGAGTTGCTGAGGTCACAGAAAGGTCACGTGGGGGCGTCAACAGGCATGCAGGTGGATGCGTACCGCACCAAGGATGAGGAATTCTGTGTCTGGGGACATGAGTGAGGAGGAGAGGTGAGGACACTCAGAAAGGAAGTAGTACATTTGACCAGTTTTCCCAGACACAGTACGCACTGTTTGAGAATGTCAAGGTGTGGTGGACAGAAACCTCACACAAGCCATTCCAGAGTGGAGTAGGTCTAAGTAGGTGTGACAGTGGCAGGAATACCCTCAGGGAAGCCAAGGGCACACCCCCCCTGCACAGTAGTGGCGGGCCAAGGAGAGGGTCAAGGATGCAGACAGAGCTGGCCGTCAGACATGTTTCCATGAGACCAAGGATGTCAAGGTGCATAACCTCATGTAAGTGACAGTTATCGGAGGAATGCCTGATGCAGCCGCAGTGAAAGGAGTGTAATTGTGGAGGAGGTTGACAGCCTTGTACGACTTACGGGGAGTGCTAGAGATCAGAGGTGCCGCATGTGTAGGAGTTGGAGTGGGAGGCGGAGAAGGTTCATGGGAGGGTGCAGGGAGGCAGTGCAGGATTGATGAGGAGAGAGGAGGGGGGACAGCAGGAGAGGTAAGGAAGTTGATGAGATGTGGGTAGCATTTCTCAAGGAGATTGAGGTTGGCCTAAGGGCCTTGGACTGAGACGCTCCCATTACCATGCACATCAATAGTGGTATCTGAGGATTGGAAGGAGGCCAGGAGTACACCCCAACGGGTCCCACCTATGATGGTGGAAGAGGAGCAAGGAGAGAGGACAGGGACCATGTGAAGGGTCTATGGGACAGGCAAAGGCATGTATGAGCAGATGTCAGTGAGAGTTAGCTTAGAGTAGGCTCAGATGCACTGGTCAGCAATAGGGTGGGTCGCATTGGAGGGCAGGCTGCCCTCATTTGACTTTTGGCAAGCAGGTGTCGTGCGTAGGGCACGATGGTCTGAACTGTAGAAGTCATGGAAGATAGACCATGAAGAGCAGCATGGAGTGTGAGGGAATGGGGCTCGAAACCAGACGGTACCAAAGGACCCAGGAAGGAGGTGGATGTCAAGGCTACATCCACAGTATGACTGCATGTTGGTAGGCATTTATATACAGAGGACGCATTAGCATGTGGTATCATTGCATGTCAGGCATGTGAAGATGAAACTTGAATGGCTGGGGGAAAGGAGAGGAATGGTATGTAAGACATCAGATGAATAGACAGGGGAGTATGAGCAACAATGTAGTGACAAAATTACTAATCAAGGGCAACTTCCATGGTGTTGGCCCATATGTGCACTGTTGCCAGTAGGGATAGTGCTGTGGCCAGATGGTGTTGCACTGAACATACTGGATGAGGCACATGGGTGCCACTATCAACTCTGCCACACACCCCCTTGACAGGCACCCAACATGAATGCTTCACACACACACCATGCACATGGATAATACACACATGCATGTGCACTCACCGGATGATGCCTCGTAATCAGGGAGGTCTCCCACACCTTGGAGTTGTCCCTCGGTGACGTAGGATCCAGCTACGGACTCGTGTGGTGTGAGTTCTATTTCCTGTGCTGGGGACCCACCTCCAGTCACCAAGGTTGCGGCATGACTTGAGGCCAGCTTATCCTTTGCCCTGCGCTTAAGGTCATTCCAGCGCTTCTGGCAATCACTAGCTGTGCGCCTCACTACTCCAAGGGCACTTATTCTGTCAGCAATGGTCTGCCAGTGTGCCTGGCGTCTGGCATGTGTGGTCTTGGACCCTGCAACGATGACCATTTCCCTATCATGATCTGACACATACTGAACAAGTGCATTCAGTTCGGCGTCTGTGAAGCTTGGCTTCCTTGATGGGCCGGACTGTGCAGCCGTGTCTGGGGCATCAGCCTGTGCCGGACGTGCACTCTTCCTCTTGCGCTTGGAAGGGGGTGGGGATCCAGAGTGTCCTACGCCGCTGTGGACACTAGGGGCAGGAGCCGTGGTGGACTCTGTACTGGGTGTGTGTGATTGCCCACTCAGCATGGGAGTAGGTGCAGGCATTGGGGGTAGTGGGATGGGGTCAGGCCTGATCTGAGGTGCATGAACTAGGACCGACACAGTCTTGGCAGGGTGTATGAGAGGTGGGGTGGATTGAGCCACACCCTGGCTACGGGGGCCAGCAGATGACCTATCTGGCATAGATGCGCGTGCCCTGATGACACCAATGTGCACCGGTGCACGTGCAGTGGACCTGCTGACCTGGATGTCAGCGATGGAATCACCCTCGGACAGGTCTGGTGCCACAATGGCCTGGTCCGACATGGGCTGATCAGGGTTGGTATCAGCCACATGACTCTCAACTGGGGGGGGGGGGGGGGCATGGGTGTCCCTGACTGTTCCTCCAGACTGGGGGGAACAGGGGCGCCCTGCAAGTCACAACCACGTCCCCTGTTGGATCCTCCACGGCCACCACGTGTGGCTCGGCCACCTTTGCCACCCTTACGGCTTGCACGCCTCCCAACCATGGCACTGATGGTATTGTGCGTATGGGAGTGGGTGTGCAGAATTGTCCTGGGCAATTGGGTGTCAAAGGGGTTGGGTACCAGATGGTATTCGTACCCTAGTGCAGTGGCAAGGCTATATGACACCCCTGGGGAAAGATGACGGGTCACGCAACGCACAGGCACCCCAAAAAAGTTAAGGAACGTGCACAATACCCCTCCTAGACCACGTGTGCTGATGGAAAACCCTGCACTACGCTGTGGCATCCAGTAACACAATGAACGTATGCGTGTCACACGCGGCCTAGATTGACCTCTGAAGGGGTAGGCTACACACGGGGCAAGCACAGATGTTAGATACGTGCGTGACTCACCGTCTGCCAGGTAAAAGAGCGTGAAAAAATAGCACTTTTGGTTGGCAACACCCCCGCCAAAAGAAGAGGTGTACGCTGTCTGAGGAGACAGGACAACTGTAGAAGGGGACACTGTTTGAGGGAACAGGCCCAGGAAAACCAGTACAAGAGGAAAAAGAGAAAAGAGCTGTCAGAGGTAACAGGGAGTACGAACTGGAAACGCCGTGAAGTAAATCGCGTGTGAAACGACAAGAAGTACCGAATTCACCCACTCGCTCTCCACGAAAAGCACGTACAAGGAAATTGTGTTCAACACTACCTTTTATACAGGCCCACACGTACATCGTCACTTACGGCGTGTACGTGCTTGGCCCATTTTCACCAATCACACGCTTTGGCACTCCTGCGTGTAGGTATCTTTTCACCAATCACACGCTTTGTCACTCCTGCATGTGGATCCTTTTTCACCAATCACGCGCTTCGACACTCCTGCGTGTAGCTCACTTTTCACCAATCACACGCTTTGTCACTCCTGCATGTGGATCCTTTTTCACCAATCACGCGCTTCGACACTCCTGCGTGTCGCTCACTTTTCACCAATCACACGCTTTGACACTGCACGTGCAGGTAACTATTGACGCACATATGCTGGTGACGGGTTTTCGCGCGATGAGTGTGGGGTTTTCAGGTGCAAAATCACTCCCTATCAGGCTGTCCACGCGTTCTAACACGAAAGACCACGCTCCTGGCCAGGAGGCCGAATTTAAGTCCCCAAGAACCCTGAGCACGCTCCCACCTGCCATCGGCTGCTGCCTGACTGCCTGCTGGCCACGTGCCCCACAGTGCTGGTGGGTGGGGGTGGTGGGAGACATGGGTGGGGGCCTGGTGGAGGGTGCCCCTGGTGGATGGGGGTTGGGGGTGGTGGGAGACATGGATGGGGGCCTGATGGCAGGTGCCCCTGCACTGCTGGGGGGTGGGGGTGGTGGGAGACATGGGTGGGGGCCTGGTGGAGGGTGCCCCTGGTGGATGGGGGTGCAGGGGGACATGATCAGGTGTGCAGGGTAGTCCACTGTTTTGTGGGCTGCCTGCAGGGGCCTTGGAGGGTGTACAGGGTACACCTGTGGGGGCCCACCCAGCCTATTCGCATGTGATAATTCCCACGCACCCCTGTGATACACGTACCCTGGCCAATCGCGTGTTGAACTTCCCGCTACCCCTGTAATACACGCACCCTGCCTGTTCGCGTGTGATGATTCCCGCGTACCCCTGTAATACACGTTCCCTGGCCTATCGCGTGTTCTACTTCACGCGTCCCCCTGTAATACACGTTCCCTGGCCCATCGCGTGTTGAACTTCCCGCTACCCCTGTAATACACGCACCCTGGCTGTTCGCGTGTGATGATTCCCGCGTACCCCTGTGATGCACGTTCCCTGGCCTATCGCGTGTTCTACTTCACGCGTCCCCCTGTAATACACGTTCCCTGGCCCATCGCGTGTTGAACTTCCCGCTACCCCTGTAATACACGCACCCTGGCTGTTCGCGTGTGATGATTCCCGCGTACCCCTGTAATACACGTTCCCTGGCCTATCGCGTGTTCTACTTCACGCGTCCCCCTGTAATACACGTTCCCTGGCCCATCGCGTGTTGAACTTCCCGCTACCCCTGTAATACACGCACCCTGGCTGTTCGCGTGTGATGATTCCCGCGTACCCCTGTGATGCACGTTCCCTGGCCTATCGCGTGTTCTACTTCACGCGTCCCCCTGTAATACACGTTCCCTGGCCCATCGCGTGTTGAACTTCCCGCTACCCCTGTAATACACGCACCCTGGCTGTTCGCGTGTGATGATTCCCGCGTACCCCTGTGATTCACGTTCCCTGCCTAGTCGCGTGTAGTACTTCCCGCGTACTCCTGATTTGGAGATTGCCCGCTTTGCTTTCCTTGTTTGCCTGCCCTGTGAAGTGGTCCGGGGTTAGCGCAGCCCTTAGCGATGATTTAGCGCTTTTGATGGCTTTTCCGTGCGCGAGGGCGTTCTTGGGGGCGTTACTGGCGCTGCTGCAGGCTCGCTGCGATTCTCTGCGCCACGGCTGTTTTGGGAGCTTGAAATCCATGAATACGCTGTGCGCGGAAATCTGTTTTAGCGCACGTGCCTGGCGCAGACTATCGCAGGCGCACGCTGTGCGCCAGCCGCGTGCGCTACTTGTGCGCTGGATTCTATGAATTACCCTGTAAGTTGTGGAGAGTATGCATGGGAAGATTTACATGATTTCCTACGCATATCAAACAAAACCAACATAGATATATTAACACCTGGAGAACTTTGCTCTCTAGATCCTGTTAATGTGTCAACATATTTCCATCATCGTTTCATTGCTATGCTGCATTGTATTTGTAATAAAACTGTTCCTCCCCTCAGAGAAGTGGAACACTTCTTTTGGAGAAAAGAATACCAAGCCGGAGGAGCACCACATATTCACATGCTTTTATGGATCAAAGGTGCACCTAAATTTGGTCACGACAGTGATGCCACTGTTTTGCAGTTCATCCAAAAATATGTCACTTGTGAAATCCCTTCACAACGGACACATAGTGACCTTCATAGACAAATTTTACAATTTCAAAGACACAAATGTGGCAAATATTGTCGTCGCAAATACAAAAGCAAAGGGAAATATTACACCAAATGCTGCTTTGATTTCCCTAGACCAGTTACAGAAACAGGTGAAGTGAACAACTTTATGTCTTCAGTTCGACATAGTGTTAAAGGTAAATCACCTAAGAACACGTATTACATAAAAAGAACAGAAGAATCAAAATATATCAATGATTACACTGCAATCATTGCCCTTTTATGGAATTCAAACATAGATGTGCAGTACATTGCAGACAATTCCACTGCAGTTGCACGATATGTTACAGCCTACTTAACAAAAGCAGAAAAACAGAGCTTCAAGACCTCTGGAATGACCTATCATCAGACAAAACAGTATCTCAGAAATTGTACAGCCTATGCATAAAAATGCTCTCTCATTGAGAATGTGGCGCCTATGAAGCTGCAGCTCGTTGAACCGGTACTGCTTTGTATGGAAAATCAGAAAACATAGTATGGCTAAGTCTTGGACCTGCTAAACCTAGAAAAAGAGTTCTGAAATCATATGACGACATAGAAACAATTGCCAAAAATGATCCCAACAGCCAAGACATTTTAAAAAACAATTTACTGGACACATACTACCCGAACAGGAGTACCACTTTGGAAACCATGTGTCTATACCACATAGCTCAAAACTTTGCATACAAAAATAATATAAAACCCAATGAAAGCAAAGGTAGATATAGAGTGACAGATTGTGAAGGCAGCTTAGTGAAACTTACCAAACAAAGCTTAATTAATCATGTCAAATTGTAATTAAAAACTCCTCAACAGAAAGAAATATATTACATGTCCCTGCTACAACTTTTTAAACCATGGTGTAACAGGAAGTCAAGAACCACTAGGAAGGCCACTAATAGCAAATGAGCTAGAATTAACTATGACAGAAGTGGAAAACACCATGTGTCACTATGAAGAATATATAGAAGACTTAACTGTACTACAATCAAAACGTAACAAAGATCAGCGCACCATTTTTGAAGAAGTGACAAAAGAAATTGCACATGGTGTACAACACGAAAGTAAAGAATGTACCTGCCAAAATTACAAACCTATACTGCTGTACGTCAGTGGTGAAGCTGGGTCAGGAAAAACATTCTTAATCAAAATCATCAGCAAGTTCCTTCAACAATTGACAAACAACAAACTGTCAGCTGTTGTGACTGCCACCACAGGTTTAGCTGCCTACAACATAGGCGGTGTCACTTTACACCGATTACTACTCCTTCCAGTTGAACACCAAAATAAATGAGACTATTACAAACTTTCTGCAGAAGCTGCAATGGAACTATGCATAGTATTAAAACAAATGAAAATGCTACTAATAGATGAAGTGAGCATGGTCTCCAACCTAATGTTGGCTTTAATTCACCTCAGATTGCAAGAAGTACTTAAAACAAACTACGAAGAACTCTTTGCAGGGTGTTACACTCACCTGGTTCCACGGGGACGCTACCCAGCAGTTGGGACTCGGGTATCCTTCTCTGCGGTTCCCAGGTGTGACCAGCCGGAGGGTTCTGCCTGGAATACAGGTGGCAATGTTCAAGACTGGGCAACTGGGGTAAACAGCCCCCCACCACCCCGTATACCCGCGGCCTTTCTGGACCTCCCCTCACCTTGTTTTTAATGCAGGTGTGTTCTCCGTCCTGCCTTCTTGGCAGGGGCGCGTTGTGCTCGGTGGGCGATTGCGATCAAGTTACTTCACTGATGCCGGCCCGCTTTGACTCTTTCAGGTAGGTCTTATTGCTGTGGTATATTGTTGTCCTTGCATGCCTTTTTTGGTTTAACTAATGTCTTTTTCTCTTCCTTAGGTGCTCGGAAGTCCAATATGTGGCATAGACTGAATTGGGTCTCGCCGGTAAGTAATGGCATATTTAGAGCACCTTGATGCGGTGAGTAGATGCTATGCGCAGCGCTATGACACCTTGCCTTTTGCTAACCTGTTGTCTTTTCTTCCCCACAGGTCGCGGTGCTCACCCGGTGCATGGAATTCCTGAGGCGATGCTGGTCGAGGAGCGGCTTGCGAGGTAAGCTTTTCGGCACTGTTCGTTAAATTGTAAAATGTCTAATGCCTTGTTTCTTCCTTTTTTGCAGATCTGTCGGTCCGGGAGGAGCGCTGGTTCCGGGATGCTGATCGCAAGAGCTGTAGACAGCTAACAATGAAATTACAGGTAAGCTGCTGCTGCTAACGATGTCCTTTTCCTACTTAACAGATGCTGTTCTTCTGAGGTTCGCGGGTGCAGCTGAACACGGTGAGCGTCACGTTGCAGAATTGCAAAGTAACGCGAAGCGTGTTATCCCAGTCGGGTGTGGTTTAAATAGCTTCAAGAAAGTAGTCCCAGTAAAATAGTTCCTATGGTACCACACCCAAAAATACTATACCGCATAGCTTGGTTCCAAGGAGCCAAGCTATGTGGGTGCCTCCATGTTGACTGGCACTGAAATAAAGTAGTTCCCAACACAAGTCCTTTATCAAGTATGAGCCTGGCGCCAAAGGTGCCAGGACTGGCCCCAAGAAGGCCTAGGCCAAGGATGTCTGGGTGTAGTGGAGACCCGAGTCAAGACCCTGCCTGGCCCATGGGCTTGCCAGGGGGTCTTCTGGATGTGGGCCATGACAGCACTCTCCCCCAAGGCCCCTCTCAAGGTGTTCCTTCTGTCCGGCCCAGGTTTAGTTGGGAAGATTCGATGATAGTTTTTGATCAGACGTGGCGCATGAACATTTTCACAGGGTTCCCAGGATCTATCTTGGGGTCCAAATCCTTTCCAATCAATTAGATAGCATAGCTTCCCCCTTGAGTACTTAGAATCCAGTATGCCTTTAACTTCGAATTCTGGTTCTCCGTCAACAAGTATGGGTTTCGGTGGTGTTCCAATCCGTGTACCAGGCTGCATTGGTTTTAAAAGGGACACATGAAATACCGGGTGGATGTGTAGATTGGATGGTAAATCTAATTTGACGGCCGCTGGATTAATAATCGCCTTGATGGTGTAGGGCCCTAAGTACCTGGGTTGAAAGATCCGGGTTCCTTTGATGGGTATAAACCTGGCGGACAGCCAGACCTTGTCCCCTACTTGATAGTCTGGGGCCTTTTTCCTGTGTTGGTTGGCAAATTGTCTTTGGCGCGAATTACATGTTCTTTGGCCTTTTTGAAAGCCCGAGTGATGTTGGTGTGAAGGGTTTTTACTGCTGGCATTTCTAAGCTGGTTGGGAGATCCAGTTCTGAGGTACGTGGGTGTCTACCATATAGGGTGTAAAAGGGTGTTTGTCCGGTACTGGAATGCAAGGAGTTGTTATATGCATACTCGGCTATCCATAGTAAGTCCTTCCAGTCTCTTAGTTCATGGTGCAACATGCATCTGAGGTATTGCTCAAGGGTCTGGTTGGTCCTCTCGGTCTGACCGTCCATTTGGGGGTGATGGCTAGTGGACAGCCGGACGTAAACTTGCGCCATTGCACAACACTTTCTCCAAAAGTTGGAGACGAACTGGCTACCTCGATCGGAGATCAGGACTGATGGGAAGCCATGTAGTTTAACAAAACCGTCCAGAAATACCTTGGCTAGAGTGGATGCGTCAGGGAGGCCTTTGAGCGGAATAAAGTGTGCCATCTTTGAGAATAGGTCTACGACTACAAGAATGGTGTTAAACCCTTGTCTGGAAAATAGGTCAGTGATAAAGTTGAGGGAAAGAGTGTGCCATGGTGCAGGAGGTATGTCCAAAGGTTTCAGAAGGCCAGATGGTTTTTGTTTTTGTGACTTATTTTGTGCGCAGCCTCCACAAGACTGAATGTATTGGATGACATCTCTACGCCAGGTAGGCCACCAGAAGTTCTGTTTTACCTTGGCTAAGGTCTTGGTAATTCCAGGGTGCCCTTTGATCAAGAGAATCATGATAACCTGAAATGACTTGTTGTTGTAAGTCCTTGATGGATATGTACAGACGACCCTTAAAAAAGGGTAAGTGATCTTTGATGGAATATTGTTCCCCCTGCGCTTGCCATGCAAGGAGGGTATCCGGATTCATGGTTTGTTGAATTTCTTTTCTTAGTTCCATTTGGGTTAAAGCCGTAGTGAGGCCTAAGAGTTTGTCTTCGAGTATGATGCGGACTGGGTCCGGGGCCGTATAAACTATGTCATCAGTGCCAGTACGAGAGAGTGCATCAGCTTTTCCATTCTTGACCCCTGGTCGAAATGTAATGACATAATCATATTCGGCGGAGAAAAGAGTCCACCGCAACTGGCGTGAAGACTGGGCTTTAGCTGTTTTAAGATATTGTAGGTTTCGGTGGTCTGTGATAACTGTAATGGTGTGTCTGGCCCCCAGAAGGTAGTGTAGCCGGGCTTTAAAGGCGGATTTGATTGCCAAGAGTTCTTTGTCCGTGATGGCGTAATTTCTTTCTGGAGGTGAGAACTTCTTCGACCAGGAGGCCACTGGATGTAGCTGGTCGGTTTCAGGATCTCTTTGTGAGAGGACAGCTCCCATTGCTATACTGGAAGCGTCCGTTTCCACGATATAAGGAAGATCTGGACGTGGATGTCGCAGGATTGGCGCTGAGGTGAACCTTTTCTTGAGTTCCTGAAAAGCTTTTTCTGCTTCTTCGGTCCAGGCAAATTGTTTGTTATTTTTTCGTAGCAATACTGTGATCGGGTGTACAACTTGGGAGAAGTCTGGTATGAACCGGCGATAGAAGTTCGCAAAGCCCAACATACTTTGTACTCCTTTTACTGACGTTGGTGATGGCCACTTCAGAACGGCGTAAACTTTGTGCAGGTCCATTCTGATGCCTCCGGGAGTAAGGATAAAGCCTAAAAATTCTACTTCGGTTACGTGAAAAAAACACTTTTCAAGCTTTGAATATAGAGGATGTTCACGGAGCTTGGCAAGGACTGAACGGACGTGCTTGATATGATCCTGTTTTGAGGTTGAGTACACTAGGATATCATCTATGTACACTAGGGCGCAGACATCAATTAACTCTCTCAAGACGTCATTCATGAAATATTGGAATGCTGCCAGAGAGTTGCATAACCCAAAGGGCATGACTTGATATTCGAATACACCATATTTGGTACGGAAAGCAGTTTTCCATTCGTCTCCGCTTCTGAACCGGACCAGGTGGTATGCTCCTCGAAGATCCAATTTTGTGTACATCTGAGCATCTTTGACCTGGTCCAGCATTTCCGGGATAAGTGGCAAGGAGTAACGGTTCTTTACAGTGATCTGGTTCAATGCGTGGTAGTCAATACAGGTCCTTAAATCCCCTTCTTTTTTCGGCACGAAGACCAAAGGACTGGCTGCAGGGGACTTCGATGGACAGATGAATCCGTTTGCAAGGTATTGGTCTCAATAAGACTTCACATGAAGATTTTCAGGTTCCGTAAGAGCATAGATTCTACCACAAGGGACTCGAGCACCAGGAACAAGGTCGATTTGACAGTCATTGGGCCTGTGCGGCGGCAGGGTGTTTGCTTGGTCCTTCTGGAATACATCCTAGAAATCGCGGTATTCCTCTGGCAAGGTATTAGTTACACCCAGGGTTGATGTTGTCGTTACGGGAGTTGTAGAAATACTGAAAGCTGGTTTCTGTTCTTGATAATAACAGGCTGGAGAGCAGTCACTGGGGAAGGTTAATTCCCTGGCCCGCCAGTCAATCAAAGGGTTGTAAGCGACTAACCATGGCATCCCTAGTATAAGCCGGAATTGAGGTGCCTTGATGAGATCGAACAAAATGAGTTCCCGATGCCCGTCCTGGCACAGCAAGGTTATCTCGGCTGTGCATTGGGTTACGGGTCCAGAAGCGATTTCTGTCCCATCCACCGTAGTCACCTTGTCTGTAGTCGGCTTAAACATAAGGGAAGCCCCATCTCTGCAGCCAGGTCTTGATCTATATAATTCCCGACTGCCCCGCTGTCGATGTACGCCTCAACGGCATGCATTCTTGACGACCGTTGGTTATTGATTAAGACCACTGGTATTGCAAAGTGTGAGGTCGGCGGCTCTTTCCTCTCACTCGACAAACTGACCTCTACATTTGCCGAGCGGGGTAGTTTTCCGATTTAGATTCCTTCTCTTCATCTTTTTCCATGGCCCCGACGATTTTCCTTGGGGAAATGCCCAGGTTTTCCGCAATGCAGCCATAGTTGTTGTTGCCTTCTTTTATCTCGCTCTTGTTTTGTTAATGGAGGTCGCACCCCCCCCCCCCCAATTTGCATGGGCTCCACAGTGCTTTCTTGTGCTCGAGTTACATTGACTCTAGACCGAACATACATAGCCCGAGGATCCATTTTGGAACGATCTGCTTTTCGGTCTTGCAACAGGTGGTCTAGTTGTACGACCAGATTTATAAACTCAGAACAGTCTCGAGGAGGATCAACTACTTGAGCTAGAACGCCTTTTAATTTGCCTCGTAAGCCCCGATGAAACATGGTGGTTCTTTTGTTTTCAGGCCACCTAGCTTCAGCAACCAATCTGTTGAAAGTAGCAATGTACGTTAACAAGTCCTGATTCCCCTGTCGGAGGCAAATGAGTTCATTGTCCACTGCTTGCTCTCGGGTATGGCGAGCAAAAAGTTTCTCCATTTCCCTTTGAAATCCCCCAAAGTCATGTAATAAAGGATCATCATGGGTCACCAAGGGTACAGACCAATCTGCTGCGCTACCGCTCAGGTATGATAAAACATAGGCTACCCGAGCTTGGTCGTTTGGAAATGCTTCTGGCCTGCAAAGAAAGTGAAGGCGACACTGATTCATGAAAGCTGCATATTTCCGTGGATCACCTGTAAACCGCTCCGGTGGTGCCAAAGGAACTGTTCCTGGTAGCATAATTTGTACCGGAGCAGAGGAAGTGGATGGCAGGGTAGGATTCTGCATCGTTGGGTTGCTTCCAGGTAGAGGTGTCTGTCCTGCTTGTGATTGCAAGTATTGTCTGCTAATGTCTTCAGTGTGCTCCTTAAATGTGCTCCTTTAGTGTGCTATTAAATCTCTTCGGAGAGCGTTAGTCTCCTGTCGGGCAGAATGAACCTTGGCGCGCAGTTCTCCTATTAATTGGGCAAATTGGTCTAATTCTGAGGTCTCCGTGGCACCCAGGTGGATTGGTTTGGCAGGCTTCGCGTTCTGTTACGCTCACCTGGTTCCGTGGGGACGCCACCCAGCATTTGGGACTCAGGTATCCTTCTCTGCGGTTCGCAGGTGTGACCAGCGGCAGGGTTCTGCCTGGAATACAGGTGGGCAATGTTCAAGACTGGGCAACTGGGGTAAACAGCCCCCCACCACCCTGTATAACCACGGGCTTTCTGGACCTCTCCTCACCTTGTTTTTAATGCAGGTGTGTTCTCCATCATGCCTTCTTGGCAGGGGCGCGTTGTGCTTGGTGGGCGATTGCGATCAAGTTACTTCACTGATGCCGGCCCGCTTTGAGTCTTTCAGGTAGGTCTTATTGCTGTGATATATTGTTGTCCTTGCATGCCTTTTTTGGTTTAACTAATGTCTTTTTCTATTCTTTAGGTGCACGGAAGTCCAATATGTGGCATAGACTGAATTGGGTCTCGCCGGTAAGTAATGACGTATTTAGAGCGCCTTGATGCGGTGAGTAGGCGCTATGCGCAGCGCTATGATACCTTGCCTTTTGCTAACCTGTTGTCTTTTCTTCCCCACAGGTCGCGGTGCTCACCCGGTGCATGGAATTCCTGAGGCAATGCTGGTCGAGGAGTGGCTTGCGAGGTAAGCTTTTCGGCACCGTTCGTTAAATTGTAAAATGTCTAATGCCTTGTTTCTTCCTTTTTTGCAGATCCGTCGGTCCGGGAGGAGCGCTGGTTCCGTGATGCTGATCGCAAGAGCTGTAGACAGCTAACGATGAAATTACAGGTAAGCTGCTGCTTCTAACAATGTCCTTTTCCTTCTTAACAGATGCTGTTCTTCCGAGGTTCGCGGGTGCAGCTGAACACAGTGAGCGTCACGTTGCAGAATTGCAAAGTAACGCGAAGTGTGTTATCCCAGTCGGGTGTGGTTTAAATAGCTTTAAGAAAGTAGTCCCGGTAAAATAGTTCCTATGGTACCACACCCAAAAATACTATACCGCATAGCTTGGTTCCAAGGAGCCAAGCTATGTGGATGCCTCCATGTTGACTGGCACTGAAATAAAGTAGTTCCCAACACAAGTCCTTTATCAAGTATGAGCCTGGCGCCAAAGGTGCCAGGACTGGCCCCAAGAAGGCCTAGGCTACGGATGCCTGGGTTTAGTGGAGACCCGAGTCAAGACCCTACCTGGCCCATGAGCTTGCCAGGGAGTCTTCTCGATGTGGGTCATGACAGCACTCCCCCACAAGGCCCTTCTTAAGGTGTTCCTTCTGTCCGGCCCAGGTTTAGTTGGGAAGTTTCGATGATAGTTTTTGATCAGACGTGGCGCATGAATGTTTTCACAGGGTTCCCAGGATCTATCTTGGGGTCCAAATCCTTTCCAATCAATTAGATAGTATAGCGTCCCCCTTGACTGGCCCCAAGAAGGCCTAGGCCAAGGATGCCTGGGTTTAGTGGAGACCCAAGTCAAGACCTTACCTGGCCCATGGGCTTGCCAGGGGGTCTTCTGGATGTGGGTAGTGGCACAGGGAAACACATTATAGATTTCGGAGATCTTCTACAATTGACACCAGTGAAAGGTGAACATATTTTTAAAACCATAGGACACAAACTCTGCCGTAAAACTGTTGGCAGCATCGATGTGGTCGCTCCCTTGAGGCCGCCCGTGGGATGTCCGCCGCCGCCGCCGTCAAATTCAAGCGGTTCTGACCGAGCATCCGAGTCGCCAATGCCATCTACAGCGATCGGAACCGATGAGGCACAACCTGGCCCACGATGACCTCCGAACGCAGGAGCATTCTCCTAGAACTTAGCGGCCGAATCTCCCCCGTCACCATCCGAAGAAACCAAGATGGCGGCCGCGCCGGAACTCAGCAACATACTACGAACCTGATGGTGACGGGGTTCTGGGGCGCCAAAGAAGAGTAGCGGACGGACCCGCCAACACAGAACCAGCCGGATCAGATCAGGGTTGCCCAGAGGACAC
Source organism: Ambystoma mexicanum (assembly GCF_040938575.1). Lineage (NCBI taxonomy): Eukaryota > Metazoa > Chordata > Amphibia > Caudata > Ambystomatidae > Ambystoma > Ambystoma mexicanum. Next base: position 1,117,317,472 of record NC_090923.1, on the reverse strand, counting down.
GTGAGAGCTTCCTCAGGGGCTGCTGCGTGGAGCCTTCCCCTTCCTCGCTGCCTGACGGGGCCCGGGCCTAGACCTCCCCCGCGCTGAAGCTCGATTCCGGCCACAGAAGGATTACAGACCCCCCCCCCCAAAGATCGTCATACGGTGAGGTCGGGGGGGAAAATACGGAGGCCACGGGATAAGCCCTGAGAGCTACCCAGAGAAGCCTCGACCTCGCGGGCCATACCGCAGCGACACACCCCCTCCCTCCACGCACCGATGGCCCGCCCGGTCCCCCTGAGATTCTCCATGCACTAGTACTTCCTGGGGCGCCCCGGCCCACTCATCCAGCTAGCGACCTAGACTACTGCGGGATCACGGCTACTCCACCGGCTTCTCACTCGCACTCCTACGCTTGACCTCTCCTGGGCGGCTGGCGCCGAAAACACTCGACCTCCCACCCCTACAACGCATTAAACTCTGCGGACCTAGAGGGGGCTGAGTGTCGTCTCCCACAGCTTTGGTCCCGCCGCAACTCTTCCAGCCAAGTCCGCCAAACACGATCATCATGTCCAGGCAAACGAAGGTTAGCAAGGGCGCAGATATCTCCACCATGCTTACTGCATTAGATAAAAGCAAGAAGCAAGAGCCCCCCAAACATACCCCGCAGAAACAGCAGGAGGACGGGGGAGCCCTCGCTACCAAAGGGGACCTAATAGCCTTCATGGCGGACATCAAGTCGGAGTTTCGCTCATGCCTCTCAGAACTCACTACCAAAATCGAACAGACAGACCAAAGGGTTACGGAGGTCGAACAGAGGCTCAGAGAAATCGAAGACCACTCTCGGGATCACACTACCACTCTAGGGGAAATGCAAAGAGCCATTGACACCTTGCATCACAAATGCGAGATCCTGGAGTTTAAACATGAGGACCTTGAAAATAGGGCACGTCGCAACAATCTTCGCATTCGGGGGGTCCCAACCTCCGTCCGCGACAACAAGCTAGCGGACTACGTGGGATGCTTCTTCGAGGCCCTCCTCCCAGACCTGGATAAATCTCAGCTCTTGCTAGATCGGACCCACAGACTCTGCCCGCGCCGAGGGGCAGGCTCAGACCCCCCCCCAGCTGTCATTACTAGGGTCCACTTTTTTACAACCAAGGAAGCGATTTCGGCGATTTGCCGCCAAGGGGAGGAAATTACTTTTCAGAGCACGCCACTTCAAATTTACCAGGACCTCTCACCACTCACCCTTCAGAAAAGAAGAGCGCTCCGACCCCTGGCATTGTTCCTCCAGGAGCAGCAAGTCTGCTATAGATGGCTGTTTCCAACGGCACTATAATTCACATATAAAGGTACCCTACGCCGGATCAGTCACTTGGAGGATGCGGAGAGGATCATGCATCCAATCTCGCCCCAGGAACTCTCTACACCAAACCCGGAAGGATCTGAGGACTCTGGGCCGCTTCCCTCCCCAAAACCTAAACGTTCGCCATGGTCATCAACCCAGCGGAGCAATAGAAAGAGATGAACAATGGCGCTCCCGCGTCCCAAGGTTCCAACAGCATCTTTCCCTGGTCTCTTCTGACCTGATCTAAACGCGGATCCGCCACATAACGCTTAGAATGATGTGCCTTGAAGGCGGAGACGGCGGACCATACCCACGGTTCATACCCACTCCAAGGATACTTTCCAACTTTCGTTCCTTGGAAACCCACAGCACTCGATACGCGATGGGACAACCGGCCCCGTTGGCCAAGGGTACGCCCGCACTTACAATGTCGGTCTACCCACCATTTAAAGTTGCGGCCCACCGTTGGGGCTCTGCGTTAAAACCTCAAGTGCAGGATGGTATCACGAGATCTCACGGCAAACATGGCAGCTGAACCACCGACTTAAACCTCCCCCCCAACCCAAGAGACAGAGAATGGGACACCACTGGACCACCAGGTTCTGCAAATCCTCCCCCTAAATGTTAATGGACTGAACTCCCCTAACAAACGAAAGGCAATCCTATTAAAGCTCCAGGACGAAGACGCAGCAATAGCTATGCTCCAAGAGACCCACTTGCTGCCGGCGGACGTGATCCGGCTTCGCTCTCGACTATTCCCGCTTCAATTTTTCACCTCCGGCACAAGCAGAAAGGGAGGCACGGCGATCCTCTTTAGGAAAGACTTGAACCCGCAAATCCTGGAAACGAAAATATGCCCGGAAGGCCGATACACAGAAGTCAAATGCCTCCTGTTGGGAGACCTATACACCCTCATCTCGGTGTATGCCCCTAACTCTGGACAATCACACTTCTACGACTTCTTGGGCACAACTCTCGCTAGTTTTGTGGAGGGCCAAACAAATGTCGGAGGGGACTTCAATGGGGTTCCCGACCCCACTAAAGACCGGTCACACCCCCCGACTCCAAACGATTTCGCCCAAGCACTTAGCCTCCTCCGGCTGTTCAGGTCTTTGGAGATAATAGACTCATGGCGGGTGTTTCACCCCGACGAAAGAGACTACTTCTTCTACTCGTTCGTACACCGCACCTTCTCAAGGACCGACCTGTTCCTGATCTCCCCGCACACCTTCTCCTCAGTCAAAGAGGTCTCCATCGGCTCAAGAGCCATGTCCGACCACGCTCCAGTGATCGTGGAACTCCGGGTTCAGGACCCCAACCTCAATAACCCACGTAAATGGTCCCTATACGATCCGATTCACAATGACATGGCTACGAGAGACAAGATCGCGATGGGAATAAGAAACTTCTTTGACGAAAACCCAGCCTCGGACACTTCATTAGCGAATAATTGGGATGCCATGAAGGCAGTAATCAGGGGCTCCCTAATCGCTCAAGGAGCGGCCTACCATCGGAACAGATGCCAGACCCGGATAGCTCTAGAGGACGAGCTAAGAGAGGCTGAGGCAATCCACAAGGAAAAAGGCTGGTCCCCTAAGACGCAACGGATTATGCGAACAGCGAGGAAAAAGCTAGAAGCCCATTACGCGGAACAAACCGGTCTACTGATGGCAAAAGCCAAACAATCATATTACCCGAAGGGCAACAAGGCAAACAGGTTCCTGGTGGCCAAACTAGCCAAACGGAGCCGCGTCAACACGATCTCAGGTCTGCGTGATTCCAAGGGGGTCACATGGTACTCGGAGCCCAAAAAACGATAGCTCGCGACAGACTACCTGACCCAAATCATGAAGGCGACCCCTCGGAACCTACCGCAACAGATGGAATATCTGCAGAGGGCAGCGGTACCCCGTCTCGCCAATACAACGAGAGACGAATTGGAGGAGCCCATTACAGGGGAGGAGGTCGAGGAGGCCATTAAGTCGCTCAAAACACGAGCCCCAGGTCCGGACGGCTTTTCGGCCAGGTTCTATAAACTATTCAGGCCACAACTGACCCCCCATCTGGTGACCCTGTTCAACTCCTTCAGAGAAACAGGATCAGTCACCCCATCGATGCAGGAATCAACCACCATCCTCCTGCCCAAACCAGGAAAGGACCCAAGGAGTCTAACCTCCTACAGACCGATTGCACTCTTAAACATCGATGCAAATATATACTCAAAAATTCTGGCAAACCGCCTGAACCGCGTCCTCCCGAAGATCATCCACCCCGATCAAGCAGGCTTCATCCTTCACCGGTCAGCTGATGACAACATATGGAGAACCTTGAACCTGGTGGACCTTGCCTCCCGGAACTCCCAAAAACTGGTTTTAGTGGCTCTGGACGTAGCCAAGGCATTTGATCGAGTAGATTGGTCCTTTATGAAACTCACCCTAGAGGCCTTCGGCTTCGGGTCAACTTTTCAGACGATGGTTCTAGCCAACTATAATAGCCCAGGTACGAGCCTAAGAATTAACGGACACAGCTCAGCACGATCCCCCTAGTCATGCGGAACCCGGCAGGGCTGCCCGCTGTCGCCCTTACTCTTCGCACTCACCATGGAGCCTTTGGCCCAAAGGATTAGGGGAAACGACTAAATCAAAGGGCTGCAGAACGGCCCCATGCAACACAAAATCGCCCTATATGCGTACGATGTCCTACTCACGATCTCAGAAGCCCACTCATCATTGAAACAGGCGATACGAGAACTTACCACCTATTGTGAGGTCTCAGGCTTCACTATAAACTTCGACAAATCCTCGGCCTTGGGCATCGGCCTCACCCCAGCAGAACGGGAGCTATTGACTGCGATGTGCCCGAAGACATGGGTGAAGAAGGCCATCCCCTACCTAGGGGTCCACATCCCGGCTAACCCAAGAGACACATACAAAGCCAACTTCCCCCGGCTACTGAAAGAACTGGAAGGCGACTTGGAACGATGGGAGACCCAAGAGATCTCACTGCTGGGGCGCATCACAGCATGTAAGATGAACCTACTTCCGAGGTTCCTATACGCCTGCGCCTCCCTCCCCATAGCGATTCCCACATCAACCCTCAGGGACATCCAAAGGAAAATGTTGAAATTCATCTGGAAAGGTAAGAGAGCGAGAATCCCTCTCAAAACAATGCTGGGGGGCTCCAAGCTAGGAGGTCTGGGGGTGCCGGACTTGTGGGCCTATAGTGTGGCAGCACAACTAGCACAGATTTAGGCATGGCAAACTATAACAAACCGCCCCAGATGGGTAGAGCTGGAAGAATCACAGGTGCCCCTACCCTTGCGATTTCTGCCACACATCCTGCCCCCCCTTAGAACACACTGGGGAGACCTCCTTCTATCAACTAAACACACCCTTAGCTCCTGGGACTGGGCACTAAAGCAAAAGGGAGTGCGAAGAGGATTGAGCCCACGCTCCCCGGTCTTCCATAACCCATCCTTCTCACCCGGAGCAGACCCCTGCAATTTTCGGAACTGGATAAAGGGCGGGCTGGAGACCATAGACCAGCTATATATGGGAGGGACACCCCTCACTTTCGTCCAATGTAAGGAGAAGTTCCAACTCCAGGAAAGGGACAGATTCACTTATATCCAGCTACGCCACTGGTGCTCTCACCCCCAAACTCTGCAGGCAGCAACACACCCGCCCACCGCCCTGGAACTTACACTGGGGGACCTTCCGACCTGGGGCAGGGTATCCACCCTATACAGGCGCTTCTTAAGGGACTTCCTGTCCACAAGGACCCGCTGTATGGCCCAGTGGGAGGCGGACCTAGGTCATCCGGTGGAGGACCAAACCTAGGTGGACATATGGACCAGAACACACACCTCTTCCACCTGCATTACCTATAGGGAATGTGCGTACAAGGTGCTGCTGCGGTGGTATTACCCGCCCCTTCGACTTCACCACATGAACCCACAAGTGGATCATGCCTGCTGGAGAGGATGTGGCCACCCAGGCTCCTTCTTCCATATGTGGTGGGCTTGCCCGAAGATTCAACAGTTCTGGAGGACATGCCTGGAGACCATCACGCAAATCACGGGAACGGCGATTCCCCTGGAACCTGAACCAGTTTTGCTGGGGGCCCCGATCCACGCGATCTACCCGCGCTCCGGGACCAGATCAAAACTATTGACTCACTGCCTACTGACGGGGAAAACGGTGTTGGCCAGGGCCTGGAAATCCCCAGAAGGCCCTCACATAGCCCAATGGTGGTCTAAACTCTGGGATACCCTGATTGCGGAGAAGGTGACGGCAGCACAGGCGGGAACGCTCCATTGCTTCCAGAATATTTGGGGCCCAGTGCTTGAATACGACCAGCGCTTCCCCGTCCAGACCTATAAACCGATCAGGGTCCGATGGATCCTGAAACACCAAGAGAACCCTGAGGAAGACACGTAGACGCTAAGGCGCGAACTGGGTAACCCAGGAGGAAAAATTCCGCCTCCAAACCTGAGGGGTGGAGAGGCCAGAGGGAGGTGGGAGGGAGGAAGCCTGGTGGGGGGAATGAGGACTGGGGATTAACAAGCCTGAAAAAGCATTGCTTGTGATATGTTGTGATATGTGTATTTACCATCCTGCCTTGATTTAAAATAAACAAAGTTAAAAAAAAAAAAAAACTGTTGGCAGCATAGGAAATGTCAACCTTTGCCAACATTTCCAATACAGAGAATTAACAGAAAACATGCGTCAATCTGCAGATCTCACTTACGCCAACATTTTAAAAAGTATTAGAGTTGTTGTACTATCTCAAGAAGCACAAGCAATATTGAAAAACCGGCACATTCATGCACTTCATGGCGATAACGCATGTGCTACTGATGTTATGGAACAATTAGCGCACAAAAATGTCAATTGTATGGCCTTAATGCCAACTCTTGCAAGCTGTTTTAAATTAAATGAAACAATGTTAAAAAAAGAAATGCAACCAATAATAGAAATTTGCTCCACAGACAAACTGGACGTACATGGTATGACACTACCCATGTGTCAGCAAGCCACAACAAGACTAAATACCTTAGAAAATTCAATCTCTAACACAGCTGGGTTGGAAAAAATATTAAAATTATCCTTAAATTGTAGAGTAATGCTTAAACGTAACCTTGACGTGGAGCAAGGGCTAGTTAATGGGGCACTGGGTACAGTTGTTGGCTTTCAAACATACCCACGTGACAGCAACATTCAGTTTGTCAATATTCGCTTTGACAAACTTTCAGAAGTGAAAAGGATAGGGCGCTCAACAGCTCGATTCCTTCTCTCCAAAGACATGTATGTACGTAGAGAACAATTTTCTCTAACTCTTGCATATGCAGTCACCATTCATAAATCCCAAGGTCTTACCCTAGACAAAGCATTGATAGATATAGGCAACACAGTCTTTAAAGAAGGCATGAGCTACGTAGCACTATCACGCTTACGTACACTTGACGGTCTATTTCTAATCAACTTTGATGCAAGTAAAGTGAACGCTGATATTCCTTGCATTTTAGAATACAATAGACTGCGTTCACTGTACACCCCTCATCTGAAATCATATCCTGTTCCAGAAAAAGGAAAACGTGGTAAAGGAAAACTAATTCAAACAGAAATGCAACAGAATCTGACGGCAAATCCTTCAAAGAAAACAAAAGAAGCTAAAACTTCATCAATTACCACAAGCAAAGAAGAACCTATTAGGGAAAGTAAATCAGGTACTTCTTCAAAGAAGGAACAGAAACTTTGATGAAATTACTCAGAGACAGAACTAGCTGGCCCATTCAAATTTTCAAATGAAACTGGTGTAAGTTGCTACGCAAATGTAGCAATGAATATTCTATTTCAATTGCCACCAATTGTTAACAACATTTACTTACACAGTACAGACCAATTGTGTTTGCAAATGTTAGTCCTTCATAGAAACGCAACAAACAATCCTGACAACAAGTATAGTGTTCACGGAATAAGACAAGAATTGGACTACTGTGCTGGAATGGTGAGATTCACTATAAACTCACAAGAAGATCCACAAGAATTTCTAATGTACTTACTACAAGTACTGGAAAACAAAAACATACCTATAAATGAAATCTTCCAGATTTCATACATGTGGAAACATACATGCACTCTCTGTAACAATGTGACACAGGAAAAAATTCCAAATGAGCGATTTGTGTATGTATCCATACCTAATTATGAATCCATTCCATTTCAGCAACTTCTACAGAATGCAAACCATGGCAGATTATATACTATCTGCAATTCAGATAATCGCTCCACCTTACTGATACAAACACATAGTAACTACATAATACTAATGCTTCTACATTACAATGCAGATGGTACCAAAAAGAACTGCAAGCTGACTGGATTCACACACGGTCAAGTGTCACTTGGTAAGAAAACCTTTACAACAATAGGTATAATCTACCACGCAGGAGCCACAACCAATGCAGGTCACTACACTGCATATATTAAAAAGATATGTGGATGGTTTGAATGTAATGATAGTACCATTACTCTAAAGCAGAGATTGTCAGCAAATCTTACAAACGCGTCTTTAATCTTCTTAAAGCCAAAATGTAATAACTAATGTGTACTTCAACATTAACAAAAATTCAAGTAAAACACTATAAACAGTTAGAATACGCCAACAGGTATCTAACTGCCCAAGAGTTTATAACAACCACACAGATAAATGAATACCACAGATCCATAACAAATAATACACAGTTAGAATACGCCAACAGGTATCTAACTGTTTAAAAAATCTGCAACAAGCCAACATACATAACATTAATCTGAAACAAAAAGTGAACACTCAAAGGAAACAAAGAAATAGTTTGTAGCATAGCAAAGAAAGGTTTTTTTTTAATCCGACAAGGATTGTTTTTCCCCCGGACCCAAGGATTTGAAAAACAAACACAGAAACTGAGCAAAATGCACAGTACACTGGTTTGTAAACTAATTATGAGGGTAAAAAAAAAGCTAAAATGTCTATTGTACAATGTAATAAGTCTTTATACAATACAAGCACTAACATGCTCTTTTCTTTCATCACAGAAATTAAGGATATTTCCGCCAAGTACTAAAGTCATGTAAGAAATATCTCGAATCTCACCAAAGTAAACAGTAAGTATAATTTTACACATGTCATGCATATTCAAAGCTATACGTCTGATCTATGGCAGTAATATGGTGCAGTGGCTGTAGGCAGGGCCTAGAGTCTTGGATGTATAACCTACGACCTACAACCTGCGGCCAAGCAACCAAGACTGTAGGTCCTACCCACAACCATCGCAGCATATGAAAACCAGGGTGGCTTATAACTTCACTGCTTATAACTTTTGTCTTGGGTGCATGTAACCTCATTATAGTTATGCTATGCTTTCTATATATCTATACCGTGATATGTTTCCTATAGGTTAGTAGTATTCGGTTCTTCCAGGCCAGGTTACTGCTGTAAGGCCTCATGTAACCTCATTATAGTTATGCTATGATTTCTATATATCTATACCGTGATATGTTTCCTATCGGTTAGTAGTATTCGGTTCTTCCAGGCCAGGTTACTGCTGTAAGGCCTCATGTAACCTCATTATAGTTATGCTATGATTTCTATATAGCTATACCGTGCTATGTTTCCTATAGGTCAGTAGTATTCGGTTCTTCCAGGCCAGGTTACTGCTGTAAAGCCTCATGTAACCTCATTATAGTTATTCTATGATTTCTATATATCTATACTGTGCTTTGTTTCCTAAAGGTTAGTAGTATTCGGTTCCTCCAGGCCAGGTTACTGCTGTAAGGCCTCATGTAACCTCATTATAGTAATGCTATGATTTCTATATATCTATACCGTGATATGTTTCCTATCAGTTAGTAGTATTCGGTTCTTCCAGGCCAGGTTACTGCTGTAAGGCCTCATGTAACCTCATTATAGTTATGCTATGATTTCTATATATCTATACCGTGATATGTTTTCTATCGGTTAGTAGTATTCGGTTCTTCTAGGCCAGGTTACTGCTGGAATGCCTCATGCAACCTCTTTATAGTTATGCTAAGATTTCTATATATCTATACCGTGATATGTTTCCTATAGGTTAGTAGTATTTGGTTCTTCTAGGCCAGGTTACTGCTGTAAGGCCTCATGTAACCTCATTATAGTTATGCTATGATTTCTATATATCTATACCGTGATATGTTTCCTATCGGTTAGTAGTATTCGGTTCTTCCAGGCCAGGTTACTGATGTAAGGCCTCATGTAACCTCATTATAGTTATGCTATGATTTCTATATATCTATACCGTGATATGTTTCCTATAGGTTAGTAGTATTCGGTTCTTCCAGGCCAGGTTACTGCTGTAAGGCCTCATGTAACCTCATTATAGTTATGCTATGATTTCTATATATCTATACCGTGTTCTGTTTCCTATAGGTTAGTAGTATTCGGTTCCTCCAGGCCAGGTTACTGCTGTAAAGCCTCATGTAACCTCATTATAGTTATGCTATGATTTCTATATATCTATACCGTGATATGTTTCCTATAGGTTAGTAGTATTAGGTTCTTCCAGGCCAGGTTACTGCTGTAAGGCCTCATGTAACCTCATTATAGTTATGCTATGATTTCTATATATCTATACCGTGATATGTTCCCTATAGGTTAGTAGTATTCGGTTCTTCTAGGCCAGGTTACTGCTGGAATGCCTCATGCAACCTCTTTATAGTTATGCTATGATTTCTATATATCTATACCGTGATATGTTTCCTATCGGTTAGTAGTATTCTGTTCTTCTAAGCCAGGTTACTGCTGTAAGGCCTCATGTAACCTCTTTATAGTTATGCTATGATTTCTATACATCTATACCGTGATATGTTTCCTATAGGGTAGTAGTATTAGGTTCTTCCAGGCCAGGTTACTGCTGTAAGGCCTCATGTAACCTCATTATAGTTATGCTATGATTTCTATATATCTATACCGTGATATGTTTTATATTGGTTAGTAGTATTCGGTTCTTCTAGGCCAGGTTACTGCTGGAATGCCTCATGCAACCTCTTTATAGTTATGCTATGATTTCTATATATCTATACCGTGATATGTTTCCTATAGGTTAGTAGTATTTGGTTCTTCTAGGCCAGGTTACTGCTGTAAGGCCTCATGTAACCTCATTATAGTTATGCTATGATTTCTATATATCTATACCGTGATATGTTTCCTATTGGTTAGAAGTATTCGGTTCTTCCAGGCCAGGTTACTGCTGTAAGGCCTCATGTAACCTCATTATAGTTATGCTATGATTTCTATATATCTATACCGTGATATGTTTCCTATAGGTTAGTAGTATTCGGTTCTTCCAGGTCAGGTTACTGCTGTAAGGCCTCATGTAACCTCATTATAGTTATGCTATGATTTCTATATATCTATACCGTGTTCTGTTTCCTATAGGTTAGTAGTATTCGGTTCCTCCAGGCCAGGTTACTGCTGTAAAGCCTCATGTAACCTCATTATAGTTATGCTATGATTTCTATATATCTATACCGTGATATGTTTCCTATAGGTTAGTAGTATTAGGTTCTTCCAGGCCAGGTTACTGCTGTAAGGCCTCATGTAACCTCATTATAGATGTGCTATGATTTCTATATATCTATACCGTGATATGTTTCCTATAGGTTAGTAGTATTCGGTTCTTCTAGGCCAGGTTACTGCTGGAATGCCTCATGCAACCTCTTTATAGTTATGCTATGATTTCTATATATCTATACCGTGATATGTTTCCTATCGGTTAGTAGTATTCGGTTTTTCTAGGCCAGGTTACTGCTGTAAGGCCTCATGTAACCTCATTATAGTTATGCTATGATTTCTATATATCTATACCGTGATATGTTTTCTATCGGTTAGTAGTATTCGGTTCTTCCAGGCCAGGTTACTGCTGTAAGGCCTCATGTAACCTCATTATAGTTATGCTATGATTTCTATATATCTATACCGTGATATGTTTTCTATTGGTTAGTAGTATTCGGTTCTTCTAGGCCAGGTTACTGCTGGAATGCCTCATGCAACCTCTTTATAGTTATGCTATGATTTCTATATATCTATACCGTGATAGGTTTCCTATAGGTTAGTAGTATTTGGTTCTTCTAGGCCAGGTTACTGCTGTAAGGCCTCATGTAACCTCATTATAGTTATGCTATGATTTCTATATATCTATACCGTGATATGTTTCCTATCGGTTAGTAGTATTCGGTTCTTCCAGGCCAGGTTACTGCTGTAAGGCCTCATGTAACCTCATTATAGTTATGCTATGATTTCTATATATCGATACCGTGATATGTTTCCTATAGGTTAGTAGTATTCGGTTCTTCCAGGCCAGGTTACCGCTGTAAGGCCTCATGTAACCTCATTATAGTTATGCTATGATTTCTATATATCTATACCGTGTTCTGTTTCCTATAGGTTAGTAGTATTCGGTTCCTCCAGGCCACGTTACTGCTGTAAAGCCTCATGTAACCTCATTATAGTTATGCTATGATATCTATATATCTATGCCGTGATATGTTCCCTATAGGTTAGTAGTATTCGGTTCTTCTAGGCCAGGTTACTGCTATAAGGCCTCGTGCAACCTCATTATAGTTATGCTATGATTTCTATATATCTATACCGTGCTATGTTTCCTAAAGGTTAGTAGTGTTCGGTTCCTCCAGGCCAGGTTACTGCTGTAAGGCCTCATGTAACCTCATAGTTATGCTATGATTTCTATATATCTAAACCGTGATATGTTTCCTATAGGTTAGTAGTATTCAGTTCCTCCAGGCCAGGTTACTGCTGTAAGGCCTCATGTAACCTCATTATAGTTATGCTATGATTTCTATATATCTATACCGTGATGTGTTTTCTAACGGTTAGTAGTATTCGGTTCTTCTAGGCCAGGTTACTGCTGGAATGCCTCATGCAACCTCTTTATAGTTATGCTATGATTTCTATATATCTATACCGTGATATGTTTCCTATAGGTTAGTAGTATTTGGTTCTTCTAGGCCAGGTTACTGCTGGAATGCCTCATGTAACCACATTATAGTTATGCTATGATTTCTATATATCTATACCGTGATATGTTTCCTATAGGTTAGTAGTATTCGGTTCTTCCAGGCCAGGTTACTGCTGTAAGGCCTCATGTAACCTCATTATAGTTATGCTATGATTTCTATATATCTATACCGTGATATGTTTCCTATAGGTTGGTAGTATTAGGTTCTTCCAGGCCAGGTTACTGCTGGAATGCCTCATGCAACCTCTTTATAGTTATGCTATGATTTCTATATATCTATACCGTGATATGTTTCCTATCGGTTAGTAGTATTCGGTTCTTCCAGGCCAGGTTACTGCTGTAAGGCCTCATGTAACCTCATTATAGTTATGCTATGATTTCTATATATCTATACCGTGATATGTTTTCTATCGGTTAGTAGTATTAGGTTCTTCCAGGCCAGGTTACTGCTGTAAGGCCTCATGTAACCTCATTATAGTTATGCTATGATTTCTATATATCTATACCGTGATATGTTTTCTATCGGTTAGTAGTATTCAGTTCTTCTAGGCCAGGTTACTGCTGGAATGCCTCATGCAACCTCTTTATAGTTATGCTATGATTTCTATATATCTATACCGTGATATGTTTCCTATAGGTTAGTAGTATTTGGTTCTTCTAGGCCAGGTTACTGCTGTAAGGCCTCATGTTACCTCATTATAGTTATGATATGATTTCTATATATCTATACCGTGATATGTTTCCTATCGGTTAGTAGTATTCGGTTCTTCCAGGCCAGGTTACTGCTGTAAGGCCTCATGTAACCTCATTATAGTTATGCTATGATTTCTATATATCTATACCGTGATATGTTTCCTATAGGGTAGTAGTATTAGGTTCTTCCAGGCCAGGTTACTGCTATAAGGCCTCATGTAACCTCATTATAGTTATGCTATGATTTCTATATATCTATACCGTGATATGTTTTCTATTGGTTAGTAGTATTCGGTTCTTCTAGGCCAGGTTACTGCTGGAATGCCTCATGCAACGTCTTTATAGTTATGCTATGATTTCTATATATCTATACCGTGTTCTGTTTCCTATAGGTTAGTAGTATTCGGTTCTTCCAGGCCAGGTTACCGCTGTAAGGCCTCATGTAACCTCATTATAGTTATGCTATGATTTCTATATATCTATACCGTGTTCTGTTTCCTATAGGTTAGTAGTATTCGGTTCCTCCAGGCCAGGTTACTGCTGTAAAGCCTCATGTAACCTCATTATAGTTATGCTATGATTTCTATATATCTATACCGTGATATGTTCCCTATAGGTTAGTAGTATTCGGTTCTTCTAGGCCAGGTTACTGCTGTAAGGCCTCGTGCAACCTCATTATAGTTATGCTATGATTTCTATATATCTATACCGTGCTATGTTTCCTAAAGGTTAGTAGTATTCGGTTCCTCCAGGCCAGGTTACTGCTGTAAGGCCTCATGTAACCTCATTATAGTTATGCTATGATTTCTATATATCTATTCTGTGATGTGTTTTCTAACGGTTAGTAGTATTCGGTTCTTCTAGGCCAGGTTACTGCTGGAATGCCTCATGCAACCTCTTTATAGTTATGCTATGATTTCTATATATCTATACCGTGATATGTTTCCTATAGGTTAGTAGTATTTGGTTCTTCTAGGCCAGGTTACTGCTGGAATGCCTCATGTAACCTCATTATAGTTATGCTATGATTTCTATATATCTATACCGTGATATGTTTCCTATAGGTTAGTAGTATTCGGTTCTTCCAGGCCAGGTTACTGCTGTAAGGCCTCATGTAACCTTATTATAGTTATGCTATGATTTCTATATATCTATACCGTGATATGTTTCCTATAGGTTAGTAGTATTAGGTTCTTCCAGGCCAGGTTACTGCTGGAATGCCTCATGCAACCTCTTTATAGTTATGCTATGATTTCTATATATCTATGCCGTGATATGTTTCCAATCGGTTAGTAGTATTCGGTTCTTCCAGGCCAGGTTACTGCTGTAAGTCCTCATGTAACCTCATTATAGTTATGCTATGATTTCTATATATCTATACCGTGATATGTTTTCTATCGGTTAGTAGTATTAGGTTCTCCCAGGCCAGGTTACTGCTGTAAGGCCTCATGTAACCTCATTATAGTTATGCTATGATTTCTATATATCTATACCGTGATATGTTTTCTATCGGTTAGTAGTATTCAGTTCTTCTAGGCCAGGTTACTGCTGGAATGCCTCATGCAACCCCTTTATAGTTATGCTATGATTTCTATATATCTATACCGTGATATGTTTCCTATAGGTTAGTAGTATTTGGTTCTTCTAGGCCAGGTTACTGCTGGAATGCCTCATGTAACCTCATTATAGTTATGCTATGATTTCTATATATCTATACCGTGATATGTTTCCTATAGGTTAGTAGTATTCGGTTCTTCCAGGCCAGGTTACTGCTGTAAGGCCTCATGTAACCTTATTATAGTTATGCTATGATTTCTATATATCTATACCGTGATATGTTTCCTATAGGTTAGTAGTATTAGGTTCTTCCAGGCCAGGTTACTGCTGGAATGCCTCATGCAACCTCTTTATAGTTATGCTATGATTTCTATATATCTATGCCGTGATATGTTTCCAATCGGTTAGTAGTATTCGGTTCTTCCAGGCCAGGTTACTGCTGTAAGTCCTCATGTAACCTCATTATAGTTATGCTATGATTTCTATATATCTATACCGTGATATGTTTTCTATCGGTTAGTAGTATTAGGTTCTCCCAGGCCAGGTTACTGCTGTAAGGCCTCATGTAACCTCATTATAGTTATGCTATGATTTCTATATATCTATACCGTGATATGTTTTCTATCGGTTAGTAGTATTCAGTTCTTCTAGGCCAGGTTACTGCTGGAATGCCTCATGCAACCCCTTTATAGTTATGCTATGATTTCTATATATCTATACCGTGATATGTTTCCTATAGGTTAGTAGTATTTGGTTCTTCTAGGCCAGGTTACTGCTGTAAGGCCTCATGTAACCTCATTATAGTTATGCTATGATTTCTATATATCTATACCATGATATGTTTCCTATCGGTTAGTAGTATTCGGTTCTTCCAGGCCAGGTTACTGCTGTAAGGCCTCATGTAACCTCATTATAGTTATGCTATGATTTCTATATATCTATACCGTGATATGTTTCCTATAGGGTAGTAGTATTAGGTTCTTCCAGGCCAGGTTACTGCTGTAAGGCCTCATGTAACCTCATTATAGTTATGCTATGATTTCTATATATCTATACCGTGATATGTTTCCTATCGGTTAGTAGTATTCGGTTCTTCCAGGCCAGGTAACTGCTGTAAGGCCTCATGTAACCTCATTATAGTTATGCTATTATTTCTATATATCTATACCGTGATATGTTTCCTATAGGTTAGTAGTATTCGGTTCTTCCAGGCCAGGTTACTGCTGTAAGGCCTCATGTAACCTCATTATAGTTATGCTATGATTTCTATATATCTATACCGTGTTCTGTTTCCTATAGGTTAGTAGTATTCGGTTCCTCCAGGCCAGGTTACTGCTGTAAAGCCTCATGTAACCTCATTATAGTTATGCTATGATTTCTATATATCTATACAGTGATATGTTTCCTATAGGTTAATAGTATTAGGTTCTTCCAGGCCAGGTTACTGCTGTAAGGCCTCATGTAACCTCATTATAGTTATGCTATGATTTCTATATATCTATACCGTGATATGTTTTCTATCGGTTAGTAGTATTAGGTTCTCCCAGGCCAGGTTACTGCTGTAAGGCCTCATGTAACCTCATTATAGTTATGCTATGATTTCTATATATCTATACCGTGATATGTTTTCTATCGGTTAGTAGTATTCAGTTCTTCTAGGCCAGGTTACTGCTGGAATGCCTCATGCAACCCCTTTATAGTTATGCTATGATTTCTATACATCTATACCATGATATGTTTCCTATAGGTTAGTAGTATTTGGTTCTTCTAGGCCAGGTTACTGCTGTAAGGCCTCATGTAACCTCATTATAGTTATGCTATGATTTCTATATATCTGTACCGTGATATGTTTCCTATCGGTTAGTAGTATTCGGTTCTTCCAGGCCAGGTTACTGCTGTAAGGCCTCATGTAACCTCATTATAGTTATGCTATGATTTCTATATATCTATACCGTGATATGTTTCCTATAGGGTAGTAGTATTAGGTTCTTCCAGGCCAGGTTACTGCTGTAAGGCCTCATGTAACCTCATTATAGTTATGCTATGATTTCTATATATCTATACCGTGATATGTTTCCTATAGGTTAATAGTATTAGGTTCTTCCAGGCCAGGTTACTGCTGTAAGGCCTCATGTAACCTCATTATAGTTATGCTATGATTTCTATATATCTATACCGTGATATGTTCCCTATAGGTTAGTAGTATTCGGTTCTTCCAGGCCAGGTTACTGCTGTAAGGCCTCATGTAACCTCATTATAGTTATGCTATGATTTCTATATATCGATACCGTGATATGTTTCCTATAGGTTAGTAGTATTCGGTTCTTCCAGGCCAGGTTACCGCTGTAAGGCCTCATGTAACCTCATTATAGTTATGCTATGATTTCTATATATCTATACCATGTTCTGTTTCCTATAGGTTAGTAGTATTTGGTTCCTCCAGGCCAGGTTACTGCTGTAAAGCCTCATGTAACCTCATTATAGTTATGCTATGATTTCTATATATCTATACCGAGATATGTTCCCTATAGGTTAGTAGTATTCGGTTCTTCTAAGCCAGGTTACTGCTGTAAGGCCTCGTGCAATCTCATTATAGTTATGCTATGATTTCTATTTATCTATACCGTGCCATGTTTCCTAAAGGTTAGTAGTAATCGGTTCTTCTGGGCCAGGTTACTGCTGGAATGCCTCATGCAACCTCTTTATAGTTATGCTATGATTTCTATGGGCCTCATTACAACTCAGGCGTTAAGGGTTAACGCCGTCGTTAACCCTTAACGCCTGATTCCGATTTTAACGGCTGCTTTTAGCAGCCGTTAAAATCCATGGCGCTAAACCGCCTTGGTGCTAATTACGCCACCGTAATTTACGGTGGCGTAATTAGCGCCTTCCCCACTCCCATTATGCCCTATGGGGCAAAAATGGGAATGGGGAAGGGTAAAATGGGAAATGGGGATTTACCGCCCCACTCACCTTGGAATGGGGCGGTAAATCCGCCATCCACCATGGTGTAAACATAGTTTACACCATGGTGGTAAAGTTGGCGTACTTACCGCCTGGGTCGTAATGACCCCCTATATATCTATACCGTGATATGTTTCCTATAGGTTAGTAGTATTTGGTTCTTCTAGGCCAGGTTACTCTCGGAATGCCTCATGTAACCTCATTATAGTTATGCTATGATTTCTATATATCTATACCGTGATATGTTTCCTATAGGTTAGTAGTATTCGGTTCTTCCAGGCCAGGTTACTTCTCTAAGGCCTCATGTAACCTCATTATAGTTATGCTATGATTTCTATATATCTATACCGTGATATGTTTCCTATAGGTTAGTAGTATTAGGTTCTTCCAGGCCAGGTTACTGCTGGAATGCCTCATGCAACCTCTTTATAGTTATGCTATGATTTCTATATATCTATACCGTGATATGTTTCCTATCGGTTAGTAGTATTCGGTTCTTCCAGGCCAGGTTACTGCTGTAAGTCCTCATGTAACCTCATTATAGTTATGCTATGATTTCTATATATCTATCCCGTGATATGTTTTCTATCGGTTAGTAGTATTCGGTTCTTCTAGGCCAGGTTACTGCTGGAATGCCTCATGCAACCTCTTTATAGTTATGCTATGATTTCTATATATCTATACCGTGATATGTTTCCTATAGGTTAGTAGTATTTGGTTCTTCTAGGCCAGGTTACTGCTGTAAGGCCTCATGTAACCTCATTATAGTTATGCTATGATTTCTATATATCTATACCGTGATATGTTTCCTATCGGTTAGTAGTATTCGGTTCTTCCAGGCCAGGTTACTGCTGTAAGGCCTCATGTAACCTCATTATAGTTATGCTATGATTTCTATATATCTATACCGTGATATGTTTCCTATAGGTTAGTGGTATTCGGTTCTTCCAGGCCAGGTTGCTGCTGTAAGGCCTCATGTAACCTCATTATAGTTATGCTATGATTTCTATATATCTATACCGTGTTCTGTTTCCTATAGGTTAGTAGTATTCGGTTCCTCCAGGCCAGGTTACTGCTGTAAAGCCTCATGTAACCTCATCATAGTTATGCTATGATTTCTATATATCTAAACCGTGATATGTTTCCTATAGGTTAGTAGTATTCAGTTCCTCCAGGCCAGGTTACTGCTGTAAGGCCTCATGTAACCTCATAGTTATGCTATGATTTCTATATATCTATACCGTGATATGTTTTCTATCGGTTAGTAGTATTCGGTTCTTCTAGGCCAGGTTACTGCTGGAATGCCTCATGTAACCTCATTATAGTTATGCTATGATTTCTATATATCTATACCGTGATATGTTTCCTATCGGTTAGTAGTATTCGGTTCTTCTAGGCCAGGTTACTGCTGTAAGGCCTCATGCAACCTCATTATAGTTATGCTATGATTTCTATATATCTATACCGTGTTCTGTTTCCTATAGGTTAGTAGTATTCGGTTCCTCCAGGCCAGGTTACTGCTGTAAAGCCTCATGTAACCTCATTATAGTTATGCTATGATTTTTATATATCTTAACCGTGATATGTTTCCTATAGGTTAGTAGTATTCAGTTCCTCCAGGCCAGGTTACTGCTGTAAGGCCTCATGTAACCTCATAGTTATGCTATGATTTCTATATATCTATACCGTGATATGTTTTCTATCGGTTAGTAGTATTCGGTTCTTCTAGGCCAGGTTACTGCTGGAATGCCTCATGTAACCTCATTATAGTTATGCTATGATTTCTATATATCTATACCGTGATATGTTTCCTATCGGTTAGTAGTATTCGGTTCTTCTAGGCCAGGTTACTGCTGTAAGGCCTCATGCAACCTCATTATAGTTATGCTATGATTTCTATATATCTATACCGTGTTCTGTTTCCTATAGGTTAGTAGTATTCGGTTCTTCTAGGCCAGGTTACTGCTGTAAGGCCTCATGTAACCTCATTATAGTTATGCTATGATTTCTATATATCTATACTGTGATATGTTTCCTATCGGTTAGTAGTATTCGGTTCTTCTAGGCCAGGTTACTGCTGGAATGCCTCATGTAACCTCATTATAGTTATGCTATCATTTCTATATATCTATACCGTGATATGTTTCCTATCGGTTAGTAGTATTCGGTTCTTCCAGGCCAGGTTACTGCTGTAAGGCCTCATGTAACCTCTTTATAGTTATGCTATGATTTCTATATATCTATACCGTGATATGTTTCCTATAGGTTAGTAGTATTAGGTTCTTCCAGGCCAGGTTACTGCTGTAAGGCCTCATGTAACCTCATTATAGTTATGCTATGATTTCTATATATCTATACCGTGACATGCTTTCTATCGGCTAGTAGTATTCGGTTCTTCTAGGCCATGTTACTGCTGGAATGCCTCATGCAACCTCTTTATAGTTATGCTATGATTTCTATATATCTATACCGTGATATGTTTCCTATAGGTTAGTAGTATTTGGTTCTTCTAGGGCAGGTTACTGCTGTAAGGCCTCATGCAACCTCATTATAGTTATGCTATGATTTCTATATATCTAAACCGTGATATGTTTCCTATAGGTTAGTAGTATTCAGTTCCTCCAGGCCAGGTTACTGCTGTAAGGCCTCATGTAACCTCATAGTTATGCTATGATTTCTATATATCTATACCGTGATATGTTTTCTATCGGTTAGTAGTATTCGGTTCTTCTAGGCCAGGTTACTGCTGGAATGCCTCATGTAACCTCATTATAGTTATGCTATGATTTCTATATATCTATACCGTGATATGTTTCCTATCGGTTAGTAGTATTCGGTTCTTCTAGGCCAGGTTACTGCTGTAAGGCCTCATGCAACCTCATTATAGTTATGCTATGATTTCTATATATCTATACCGTGTTCTGTTTCCTATAGGTTAGTAGTATTCGGTTCCTCCAGGCCAGGTTACTGCTGTAAAGCCTCATGTAACCTCATTATAGTTATGCTATGATTTTTATATATCTTAACCGTGATATGTTTCCTATAGGTTAGTAGTATTCAGTTCCTCCAGGCCAGGTTACTGCTGTAAGGCCTCATGTAACCTCATAGTTATGCTATGATTTCTATATATCTATACCGTGATATGTTTTCTATCGGTTAGTAGTATTCGGTTCTTCTAGGCCAGGTTACTGCTGTAAGGCCTCATGCAACCTCATTATAGTTATGCTATGATTTCTATATATCTATACCGTGTTCTGTTTCCTATAGGTTAGTAGTATTCGGTTCTTCTAGGCCAGGTTACTGCTGTAAGGCCTCATGTAACCTCATTATAGTTATGCTATGATTTCTATATATCTATACTGTGATATGTTTCCTATCGGTTAGTAGTATTCGGTTCTTCTAGGCCAGGTTACTGCTGGAATGCCTCATGTAACCTCATTATAGTTATGCTATCATTTCTATATATCTATACCGTGATATGTTTCCTATCGGTTAGTAGTATTCGGTTCTTCCAGGCCAGGTTACTGCTGTAAGGCCTCATGTAACCTCTTTATAGTTATGCTATGATTTCTATATATCTATACCGTGATATGTTTCCTATAGGTTAGTAGTATTAGGTTCTTCCAGGCCAGGTTACTGCTGTAAGGCCTCATGTAACCTCATTATAGTTATGCTATGATTTCTATATATCTATACCGTGACATGCTTTCTATCGGCTAGTAGTATTCGGTTCTTCTAGGCCATGTTACTGCTGGAATGCCTCATGCAACCTCTTTATAGTTATGCTATGATTTCTATATATCTATACCGTGATATGTTTCCTATAGGTTAGTAGTATTTGGTTCTTCTAGGCCAGGTTACTGCTGTAAGGCCTCATGCAACCTCATTATAGTTATGCTATGATTTCTATATATCTATACCGTGATATGTTTCCTATAGGTTAGTAGTATTCGGTTCTTCCAGGCCAGGTTACTGCTGTAAGGCCTCATGTAACCTCATTATAGTTATGCTATGATTTCTATATATCTATACCGTGTTCTGTTTCCTATTGGTTAGTAGTATTCAGTTCCTCCAGGCCAGGTTACTGCTGTAAAGCCTCATGTAACCTCATTATAGTTATGCTATGATTTCTATATATCTAAACCGTGATATGTTTCCTATAGGTTAATAGTATTCAGTTCCTCCAGGCCAGGTTACTGCTGTAAGGCCTCATGTAACCTCATAGTTATGCTATGATTTCTATATATCTATACCGTGATATGTTTTCTATCGGTTAGTAGTATTCGGTTCTTCTAGGCCAGGTTACTGCTGGAATGCCTCATGTAACCTCATTATAGTTATGCTATGATTTCTATATATCTATACCGTGATATGTTTCCTATCGGTTAGTAGTATTCGGTTCTTCTAGGCCAGGTTACTGCTGTAAGGCCTCATGCAACCTCATTATAGTTATGCTATGATTTCTATATATCTATACCGTGTTCTGTTTCCTATAGGTTATTAGTATTCGGTTCCTCCAGGCCAGGTTACTGCTGTAAAGCCTCATGTAACCTCATTATAGTTATGCTATGATTTCTATACATCTAAACCGTGATATGTTTCCTATAGGTTAGTAGTATACAGTTCCTCCAGGCCAGGTTACTGCTGTAAGGCCTCATGTAACCTCATTATAGTTATGCTATGATTTCTATATATCTATACCGTGATATGTTTTCTATCGGTTAGTAGTATTCGGTTCTTCTAGGCCAGGTTACTGCTGGAATGCCTCATGTAACCTCATTATAGTTATGCTATGATTTCTATATATCTATACCGTGATATGTTTCCTATCGGTTAGTAGTATTCGGTTCTTCTAGGCCAGGTTAATGCTGTAAGGCCTCATGCAACCTCATTATAGTTATGCTATGATTTCTATATATCTATACCGTGATATGTTTCCTATAGGTTAGTAGTATTCGGTTCCTCCAGGCCAGGTTACTGCTGTAAGGCCTCATGTAACCTCATAGTTATGCTAAGATTTCTATATATCTATACCGTGATATGTTTTCTTTCGGTTAGTAGTATTCGGTTCTTCTAGGCCAGGTTACTGCTGGAATGCCTCATGTAACCTCATTATAGTTATGCTATGATTTGTATATATCTATACCGTGATATGTTTCCTAAAGGTTAGTAGTGTTCGGTTCCTCCAGGCCAGGTTACTGCTGTAAGGCCTCATGTAACCTCATAGTTATGCTATGATTTCTATATATCTATACCGTGGTATGTTTCCTATCGGTTAGTAGTATTCGGTTCTTCTAGGCCAGGTTACTGCTATAAGGCCTCATGCAACCTCATTATAGTTATGCTATGATTTCTATATATCTATACCGTGATATGTTTCCTATAGGTTAGTAGTATTCGGTTCTTCTAGGCCAGGTTACTTTTGGAATGCCTCATGTAACCTCATTATGGTTATGCTATGATTTCTATATATCTATACCATGATATGTTTCCTATCGGTTAGTATTATTCGGTTCTTCTAAGCCAGGTTACTGCTGTAGGGCCTCATGCAACCTCATTATAGTTATGCTATGATTTCTATATATCTATACCGTGTTCTGTTTCCTATAGGTTATTAGTATTCGGTTCCTCCAGGCCAGGTTACTGCTGTAAGGCCTCATGTAACCTCATAGTTATGCTATGATTTCTATATATCTATACCGTGATATGTTTTCTATCGGTTGGTAGTATTCGGTTCTTCTAGGCCAGGTTACTGCTGGAATGCCTCATGTAACCTCATTATAGTTATGCTATGATTTCTATATATCTATACCGTTTTCTGTTTCCTATAGGTTAGCAGTATTCGGTTCCTCCAGGCCAGGTTACTGCTGTAAAGCCTCATGCAACCTCATTATAGTTATGCTATGATTTCTATATATCTAAACCGTGATATGTTTCCTATAGGTTAGTAGTATTCGGTTCCTCCAGGCCAGGTTACTGCTGTAAGGCCTCATGTAACCTCATAGTTATGCTATGATTTCTATATATCTATACCGTGATATGTTTTCTATCGGTTAGTAGTATTCGGTTCTTCTAGGCCAGGTTACTGCTGGAATGCCTCATGTAACCTCATTATAGTTATGCTATGATTTCTATATATCTATACCGTGATATGTTTCCTATCGGTTAGTAGTATTCGGTTCTTCTAGGCCAGGTTACTGCTGTAAGGCCTCATGCAACCTCATTATAGTTATGCTATGATTTCTATATATCTAAACCGTGATATGTTTCCTATAGGTTAGTAGTATTCAGTTCCTCCAGGCCAGGTTACTGCTGTAAGGCCTCATGTAACCTCATAGTTATGCTATGATTTCTATATATCTATACCGTGATATGTTTTCTATCGGTTAGTAGTATTCGGTTCTTCTAGGCCAGGTTACTGCTGGAATGCCTCATGTAACCTCATTATAGTTATGCTATGATTTCTATATATCTATACAGTGATATGTTTCCTATCGGGTAGTAGTATTCGGTTCTTCTAGGCCAGGTTACTGCTGTAAGGCCTCATGCAACCTCATTATAGTTATGCTATGATTTCTATATATCTATACCGTGTTCTGTTTCCTATAGGTTAGTAGTATTCGGTTCTTCTAGGCCAGGTTACTGCTGTAAGGCCTCATGTAACCTCATTATAGTTATGCTATGATTTCTATATATCTATACCGTGATATGTTTCCTATCGGTTAGTAGTATTCGGTTCTTCTAGGCCAGGTTACTGCTGGAATGCCTCATGTAACCTCATTATAGTTATGCTATGATTTCTATATATCTATACCGTGATATGTTTCCTATCGGTTAGTAGTATTCGGTTCTTCTAGGCCAGGTTACTGCTGTAAGGCCTCATGCAACCTCATTATAGTTATGCTATGATTTCTATATATCTATACCGTGTTCTGTTTCCTATAGGTTATTAGTATTCGGTTCCTCCAGGCCAGGTTACTGCTGTAAAGCCTCATGTAACCTCATTATAGTTATGCTATGATTTCTATACATCTAAACCGTGATATGTTTCCTATAGGTTAGTAGTATACAGTTCCTCCAGGCCAGGTTACTGCTGTAAGGCCTCATGTAACCTCATTATAGTTATGCTATGATTTCTATATATCTATACCGTG
The DNA here is from genome assembly GCF_040938575.1 of Ambystoma mexicanum. Taxonomy (NCBI): domain Eukaryota; kingdom Metazoa; phylum Chordata; class Amphibia; order Caudata; family Ambystomatidae; genus Ambystoma; species Ambystoma mexicanum. The sequence continues at coordinate 1,117,292,721 of NC_090923.1, read as the reverse complement.
ATATGTTTTCTATCGGTTAGTAGTATTCGGTTCTTCTAGGCCAGGTTACTGCTGGAATGCCTCATGTAACCTCATTATAGTTATGCTATGATTTCTATATATCTATACCGTGATATGTTTCCTATCGGTTAGTAGTATTCGGTTCTTCTAGGCCAGGTTAATGCTGTAAGGCCTCATGCAACCTCATTATAGTTATGCTATGATTTCTATATATCTATACCGTGATATGTTTCCTATAGGTTAGTAGTATTCGGTTCCTCCAGGCCAGGTTACTGCTGTAAGGCCTCATGTAACCTCATAGTTATGCTAAGATTTCTATATATCTATACCGTGATATGTTTTCTTTCGGTTAGTAGTATTCGGTTCTTCTAGGCCAGGTTACTGCTGGAATGCCTCATGTAACCTCATTATAGTTATGCTATGATTTGTATATATCTATACCGTGATATGTTTCCTAAAGGTTAGTAGTGTTCGGTTCCTCCAGGCCAGGTTACTGCTGTAAGGCCTCATGTAACCTCATAGTTATGCTATGATTTCTATATATCTATACCGTGGTATGTTTCCTATCGGTTAGTAGTATTCGGTTCTTCTAGGCCAGGTTACTGCTATAAGGCCTCATGCAACCTCATTATAGTTATGCTATGATTTCTATATATCTATACCGTGATATGTTTCCTATAGGTTAGTAGTATTCGGTTCTTCTAGGCCAGGTTACTTTTGGAATGCCTCATGTAACCTCATTATGGTTATGCTATGATTTCTATATATCTATACCATGATATGTTTCCTATCGGTTAGTATTATTCGGTTCTTCTAAGCCAGGTTACTGCTGTAGGGCCTCATGCAACCTCATTATAGTTATGCTATGATTTCTATATATCTATACCGTGTTCTGTTTCCTATAGGTTATTAGTATTCGGTTCCTCCAGGCCAGGTTACTGCTGTAAGGCCTCATGTAACCTCATAGTTATGCTATGATTTCTATATATCTATACCGTGATATGTTTTCTATCGGTTGGTAGTATTCGGTTCTTCTAGGCCAGGTTACTGCTGGAATGCCTCATGTAACCTCATTATAGTTATGCTATGATTTCTATATATCTATACCGTTTTCTGTTTCCTATAGGTTAGCAGTATTCGGTTCCTCCAGGCCAGGTTACTGCTGTAAAGCCTCATGCAACCTCATTATAGTTATGCTATGATTTCTATATATCTAAACCGTGATATGTTTCCTATAGGTTAGTAGTATTCGGTTCCTCCAGGCCAGGTTACTGCTGTAAGGCCTCATGTAACCTCATAGTTATGCTATGATTTCTATATATCTATACCGTGATATGTTTTCTATCGGTTAGTAGTATTCGGTTCTTCTAGGCCAGGTTACTGCTGGAATGCCTCATGTAACCTCATTATAGTTATGCTATGATTTCTATATATCTATACCGTGATATGTTTCCTATCGGTTAGTAGTATTCGGTTCTTCTAGGCCAGGTTACTGCTGTAAGGCCTCATGCAACCTCATTATAGTTATGCTATGATTTCTATATATCTAAACCGTGATATGTTTCCTATAGGTTAGTAGTATTCAGTTCCTCCAGGCCAGGTTACTGCTGTAAGGCCTCATGTAACCTCATAGTTATGCTATGATTTCTATATATCTATACCGTGATATGTTTTCTATCGGTTAGTAGTATTCGGTTCTTCTAGGCCAGGTTACTGCTGGAATGCCTCATGTAACCTCATTATAGTTATGCTATGATTTCTATATATCTATACAGTGATATGTTTCCTATCGGGTAGTAGTATTCGGTTCTTCTAGGCCAGGTTACTGCTGTAAGGCCTCATGCAACCTCATTATAGTTATGCTATGATTTCTATATATCTATACCGTGTTCTGTTTCCTATAGGTTAGTAGTATTCGGTTCTTCTAGGCCAGGTTACTGCTGTAAGGCCTCATGTAACCTCATTATAGTTATGCTATGATTTCTATATATCTATACCGTGATATGTTTCCTATCGGTTAGTAGTATTCGGTTCTTCTAGGCCAGGTTACTGCTGGAATGCCTCATGTAACCTCATTATAGTTATGCTATGATTTCTATATATCTATACCGTGATATGTTTCCTATCGGTTAGTAGTATTCGGTACTGCTGTAAGGCCTCATGCAACCTCATTATAGTTATGCTATGATTTCTATATATCTATACTGTGTTCTGTTTCCTATAGGTTAGTAGTATTCGGTTCCTCCAGGTCAGGTTACTGCTGTAAAGCCTCATGTAACCTCATTATAGTTATGCTATGATTTCTATATATCTAAACCGTGATATGTTTCCTATAGGTTAGTAGTATTCAGTTCCTCCAGGCCAGGTTACTGCTGTAAGGCCTCATGTAACCTCATAGTTATGCTATGATTTCTATATATCTATACCGTGATATGTTTTCTATCGGTTAGTAGTATTCGGTTCTTCTAGGCCAGGTCACTGCTGGAATGCCTCATGTAACCTCATTATAGTTATGCTATGATTTCTATATATCTATACCGTGGTATGTTTCCTATCGGTTAGTAGTATTCGGTTCTTCTAGGCCAGGTTACTGCTGTAAGGCCTCATGCAACCTCATTATAGTTATGCTATGATTTCTATATATCCATACCGTGATATGTTTCCTAAAGGTTAGTAGTATTCTGTTCCTCCAGGCAAGGTTACTGCTGTAAGGCCTCATGTAACCTCATTATAGTTATGCTATGATTTCTATATATCTATACCGTGATATGTTTCCTAAAGGTTAGTAGTATTCTGTTCCTCCAGGCCAGGTTACTGCTGTAAGGCCTCATGTAACCTCATTATAGTTATGCTATGATTTCTATATATCTATACAGTGATATGTTTCCTATAGGTTAGTAGTATTTGGTTCTTCTAGGCCAGGTTACTGCTGTAAGGCCTCATGTAACCTCTTTATAGTTATGCTATGATTTCTATATATCTATACCGTGATATGTTTCCTATCGGTTAGTAGTATTCGGTTCTTCCAGGCCAGGTTACTGCTGTAAGGCCTCATGTAACCTCATTATAGTTATGCTATGATTTCTATATAGCTATACCGTGCTATGTTTCCTATAGGTCAGTAGTATTCGGTTCTTCTAGGCCAGGTTACTGCTGTAAGGCCTCATGTAACCTCATTATAGTTATGCTATGATTTCTATATATCTATACCGTGATATGTTTCCTATTGGTTAGAAGTATTCGGTTCTTCCAGGCCAGGTTACTGCTGTAAGGCCTCATGTAACCTCATTATAGTTATGCTATGATTTCTATATAGCTATACCGTGCTATGTTTCCTATAGGTCAGTAGTATTCGGTTCTTCTAGGCCAGGTTACTGCTGTAAGGCCTCATGTAACCTCATTATAGTTATGCTATGATTTCTATATATCTATTCCGTGCTATGTTTCCTGTAGCTTAGTAGTATTCGGTTACTGATGTAAGGCCTCATGTAACCTCATTATAGTTATACTATGATTTCTATATATCTATACCGTGCTATGTTTCCTGTAGGTTAGTAGTGCTCGGTTCCTCCAGGCCAGGTTACTGCTGCAAGGAACTCCTGGTGTGAGTGAGGCGGTGTCAGCCTCTCCTGTTGCTGGCAGAAGATCAGGTGTCACAAACGATAATGAAAGAGGATCAGGTGAAATGGGACGTGAATATGCAAAGGGAGGAGACCTTATGATGGAAAGAGTAGCCAACCACAGGTGACCAAAGGGAAGGATGAGTGCGGGATGCATAGAAATGATGGAAACTATAGGAACGCCCAGTACACCAATATTGTTCCAAGTGTGCCACCATCAGTATATCTTATTATTATTGCGCCCCAAAAAGACCAAATCGTCCTGACAATGTTTTTACTATGCAACATGGCTCCTGAAATGGTTGCAACAACACTAAAATAGCGGTGAAAGACTTTGAAGATGCTTGAAATCTGGCTGGAATTAAAACAAGAAAACACTTCGCCAAACCGGCCATTCTGCTCTGTCAGGTGTGCTTTTCAGCTCTCACCCTTGGATATCCCCTTCCTGGGTCTCTTATGTTGACTTCACAAAGCTGTCCCAGAATTATTTAGCAGAGTCTGGTTACCCTACCCACACCTCCCCCAGGTGTTCTGTCTCAGGTAGCCTTCCATGCCCCATTGTCTTGGTTGTATCGTATTCCACACACCCCAGCGGTTGCATTCTGTCAGCGGCCGGCCTGGCCTTACCAACTGCCTTTTGCACCGCACAATCCTTGACATTTAACTTTCAGAAATAACCCTCCTATTCGCCATTCCTGGACCTCAGTGTTTGCTGCTTACAAGGGGGCTTTCAGTGGACCAGAGTAGAGCCCCGACGGCCTCCGTAAGGTCCCCAGTAGCCACAGCCGATGAGGTCGCCAGCAGCCAAAGCCTTTTTTTTCTAAATCCTGAAGCTCTCGCTTTAGAAAAAAATGCCTCCATATTTGTGGTGCTGTCTCCCCGTACTTGCCCGGGCAGGTGCCCCATTTATGGAAGAAAAGGTGAGGCTGCTAGAAGACAAGTTTATTTTTCTGAAGCCTTTGAAGCTCTCGCTCGTGCCCGACAGGGGTGGAGGTGATGGCTGCATCTCTTAGTTAAAGGGATTCCTAGCAGGGGTCGGCGCCACCATTAAGAAAGAAAAGGGGTGGTGCTGACCCCCACCAGGCATCCCTTTAGCTGAGAGAAGCAGGGATGAGCATGGGTGGTGGTGATCTCTGCAAAGGGCTGCGTGGAGGAGGTCCCCTGCCACCCGTTGAGCCATGCCCCCTTGCAGGCCATGTCTGCTAAGAGCCTCCCCTTGGTTTACGATGCCCCTTACGGCACTGTTGCTTACGTTGCTGTTACCCAGTGAATCTCCCAATACCCCCACCACGATCAGCCGTACCAAGCTGGACAGCCTGCGTCACACCTCTCTGTCTCCCCCAATGATCAAAAATGCCCCGACTAGACACAAACAGTAAACACACACATATACCCACGCTGGTAATATATACACACAGATATATCCACGCTAGTAATTGGGCCAGATTTTCCAGGATCCGGCAAAAATGTCTCCCGGGAAAATATATGTCGGCCCTTTAATGAAATTGATCTGCTTTTTTTTTTGCCAAAGCCGGTAATCGAACTCAGGTCATCAGAGCCAATGGAACGTCTGTTTACTAAACCTGTTTCAGGATTGTACTATGCAGAAAATATATAAGTACAGCTTTCTACGTTTAAAAGATGTGCGCCTTTTATCATTTGCCTCCACCATTGTAGGAGACGCTCCTCCTTTCATGGCTTATGTTCCCCATGTTCATGATGTATTCATTAATCTCCTGCAATGGAAATGTGTATTTATGGAAGTGGGTGGGGGCCGAGAGCCCCCCCCCGCCCCTCCCAACCCAGCGCTGGTGGGATCCCACAGTAGTTAATTCCCTTTCCCAGCACTGGATATATCACACCATGCAATCAACAGCTTCACCTGCCCCTTGCCTTTCATTGCTCACCAATAAACTCTGCATTAGTGAAGAAAGGTCTTGGATAAGTGCTAATTTACTGAATTATTCAAAAACAAAAAACATTTGAGGGAAAACGTGTTGTTATATTTACAGAATTTTGGGGCAGACATATGTTCATACATCGAATCCACTGATGACCTCACTGTACCTATCTGTGCCAAACCCTCTACGTAAGGTGGGCATGGGGGCAGGGATTTGACTTGCTTTGCTTCCCCACTTGAAGTGATCACAGTTGCCCGGATACACCCTGGGTCCAGCTGATGGCTGGCAGGGGTGGTGCTGTTGATAGATGTGCCAGCAACCCGCCTTCTTTATCTCATCCAGTTCTTTAAAATGCTGGGCCTGAGGGCCTGCCCTTCTTCAAGCACTTTGGAATAGTGAGCACCCACCCATGTATATTTCCGTTTCAATCACTGATTGCATCACTGTGTACCTTTTTGTATCAGTGCCTTTAATGCAAGTCACATTTTCTATAAAAGATACAGTGGGGATACAAATACAAGGAATGATACAGAAAAATATCCACACTGTTAATCAAAACCGTCCTATATCTGCCTCCGCCCCGCCCCCCCCCCTAACAGTTAGGGGTCTGTATCTACAACCCTAGAGCCCCTTCTCACTGCACCTTTGAGCCACCCTCTGGCAGCACTTATCGAGTTACCAGCACTTCTCCCCTCCCTCTTACGTGCACTTGCACGATCAGGATGACACAAGGTCGAAAAAGATTGATGTTTTGTGCTCCTTCTGTTTCCCCTTCCTTGTCTTGTCGTGCCTAGAAACACAGGTTTCTAGGCCTGTTCACAGGCGTGTTATAAATGACATATCATATCATGTGATATTCAAATTCTATCAAATACATACTGTGAAGTAAGGACTCTGGTTATAGAACTAAATGGGGAGACGAGCTTGGAGACGATATAAAAGAAAGGGAATGGATTACAATTAGACAATTTACACAGTAAACACATGGAAAAAATGGTTGTCCCTGATGAAGAGTCACACTCGAAACGCGTTGGGCTACTTGTACACTAAATACTCCAATTATTTGAATCATGAAATGGTCATCTGAATTATTAATGTCATATTTTTCGGACTGCTAAAAATATTTAAGAATTTGTATCTCCATTTAAATCTAATACAAGTCAGGATTGTTACCCTAGTCCTAGGATAGCGCACTTGGGCATTGTATGTTTTAAATATTTGGCTGGTCAAGCCCTAATTAGTGTGCAGGGGACGGGAGCTCCCGAACATGGAACTTTTTTGTTTGGTTCCTTATTACTTTACAGCCTAGATGCCAAGGCTGTCCCCCCTCCCCCTCCACCGCACCATGAATCTTACAAAGTCTAAACTTCACTACTACTCCTGACTGCCAGCATTGATTGTAAGCAGTTACTTATCTAGGTGTGCTCGGTGTCTACATTGGTTCTGGTTTTGTCAGGATCCTGGCACTTGAGGCCTGGAGTTGGACAACCTTGGGTTGGAGGTGTTAACAGGCTAGCAGAGCCAAGAATGACTGAGTAAGCCCAGGGTCAGCCCCAAAGCCACCACGAGCATCATAGAAGGAAGCACACTCTTACATGGAGAAAAGGGGGGCTCCCGGAGTAAACGGAAGTGGTCAAACCAGTTCAGGCGCAAGTAGTGGGAACTGGGAGAAACTGGGCTCCCAGCGCGCAATCAAAGAGATGAAGAACTATTGCAAGTTGAGATGCCAGTGTAACAGACGGAGAACCGTGATTCCACTTTGGAAGTAAGAGGGGCCCCTTCCACATGCTGCAAGCTAAAAAGCCCCACGTGATGGAGAAAAGGGGCATGCGGGAGCCAGTAGTGAAGGCCCCTAAAACGTGGAACGGTCGACTGCGAGACCAGGAGAGAATATTCCTAAGCCAACGAAAGTGGCGGAGGCATCAAGGGAGAAAAAGCAAACCCAGAGTACAGGAAGTTGGGGCACCCGTGCCACATCAGAAAGGGAACCATTTCGAAGCCCAGTGAGAAAAAAACTTCCCAGACGGTGTGTGAGAGGAGTGAGCACCACTCCAGAACCAGCTCATCCCAGAAGAAGAACATTTTCCATCAGCAGTTGTGGCAATCTTTCAAAGTCATAACCATCCGGACCAATTTGAGTTTCCCCAAAAATGTGTACGAAATATATATGTTGTCGTTGTTTTAATTTAGATTACCACAAAATGGTGACAAACGAGCGATTCAACAGGAGCTGATGCAAACTCACAACCACTTCACACTCTAGACAAAGCTGTCACTATCATTATGGCTCAGTCCAGTCAGCTATGTTTCTTTGCTCCACGAACAGGGCTGACATCCAGACCCGAGGCTCAGCAAAGGCAGCCGGGCTGTATTGTTTTAGTGCTTCCCAGTAAACTATGCTTGCACAATATGCACTGTGGTGGTGGAAACTGATTAAACATTGCCATTCCCGAATGTCCCTATGGGAGAAATGAATCTAGGATTGGTGCAGGACCACTCTATTCATGGGGGCACGGGTTTAACACATCAAGATTGCGGAACGTAGACATCCTCCTCTTTAAGTTTGAAGACACTCAATTTCAGATCCAGAAAGCAGAAAAGGTGGCGCAGTTGATCTATGAATAAGTCAGATATCACACCATAGAGGAAGTCAAAGAATTGGAAATTACAGAACTGAAAAGCTGATGGTTCGGTTCGACTGATTCAGCCACTAGAAAGCAGCGTGATGACAGCCGACCAGGGAAACCTGTTCCAAACAACTTTATTACATATTACAATGTACAGTCAGCATCGTGAGCCAGTAATTATACCCCTTTCTTCCGACTTTGCTGCATCATAAGAGAGCATGCCCTGTTAAAAAATGCCTCGAAACAGGTTTTTTTATGAGGGTGGCCTGAGGCACAACCAGTTTTCTTCGCTGAATAAAGAAGCTTAGTGTACAGGGTGGATCCAGATCCAAAAAGGAGACAAACAACCTTTTCATAAAGTCACTAGTGACCTCCAAAAGATGGTCATGGAGCCAATCCTTGTGCACCTTACAGCAGCCCGACCCATGCGCAGTCACATCACAAGACCATGTTTCTATAGGCGCGTGAGAACGGTAGTATGAAGGGCTAATGCCATACTTGTAAAATCTAGCCGAAAAACAGCAGCAAAGACATCCCACGACCTCCTCTCCAAGCTCTACCAATAACTGCCATTCTGTGTGACAGAGTTGCTAAGGATGTAATCGGATCACTGATGTATAGGAAGAAATGGAAGACCAGGCACATTCAAGATCCAAGCCAGAGAAACTTTTCAAGAAGACACAAGAGAAGGAAATTGGTTTGCCCTACACTAAGAGAAATGCCACAGAAAGCACAAAACAAAAAGAAACAAATATACAAGGCATTCACAACTACGGGTCTTCAAAGTAAGAGACCCGATTGTGGTTCTGTTAACTTATTCTCACTTGTGGGTAACAGGCAAATGTGTGGCCTGCACAGAGTGACAGAAGTATTAGTGAGTTTAAGCTATTGAGTCCTGACGGGAATAAGAATGACCAAGTGAACTGGTTAATCATATGGCAACCTCAAGACAAGGAACCACTCATTTCACCTTTATTTCCAGTTAAGGAGAAAACCATGAATATCTATAGTCTGACCTAAGGTATGGCTCCACAAAAATCCTGTCGGGCCTAACAGAACAAAGGAGGAAGGGGCTGCCAACGTTTCTGTTGGACTTCATTTCTGAAGAAATGAGCAGAGAAGAAAAGGCATCACCAGACACCCAAAGCTTCACGCAAGGCCATCTGGGAGGTCAAAAAGCGGTTACATTCCGGGAGTGACAGAAGAATCATTTGTGGAGTGGGCCTCTCCCATTGTTCGTATCCCAAGTACTGATACGTCATGGCGCGTTTGCATCAGCTTCCAAAAAATTAAATTTCATCTCAGAGTTTGATACCTGATCGATGAGTTGATCGAATGACTGGTACAAATAATGTATGTTACTGCTGTATCATGGTGGGGTGCCCTGGGCGTGGGGTGGAAGGAATGAAAGAGTGGAATGCAGAGGGTTGGCAGAGGGAATGTTTGCAGAGTGCTGGGGTTCCAGGAATGTCAGTTGAGCTGTTGGGGAAGGCTGGAGGCTCGGGGTTGCTTCTCATGAGCTCACGTGTCAAATAAAGGCAATATATAGCATCAGTGGTGTACGTGCCTTTGTTTTTTTGGTGGCAAGTTTTTCATGAGATTTCCGTGGCAGGCAAAACCTGCCAGCATCTCAATCTGCGCCCCAGAAGGCCTTCCCATTGGATGTCAAAGGCGAGGGGAACGTGCATACATCTCATCCCCGACGTCCCAGTCATGATTGGGTGACGACTTGACCCCACTCTCCACAACGCAGGGGGTCCACATTCCAGCACAAGCGCCAATGCCCTCACAGAGTATGTACCGTGCGGCTCTAGAGTAAAGGTACTCTCAATGTGTGCCGTCATTCGCGCCTTCAGTGGAGCCGCCGTGCGTTGCTTGGCAACGGAGACGGGCGCTGAGGAGGGGAGCAATGCGATAGTCCGCTGTCATAACGTGCACGGGCTCTATTGGAATGTTGATGCCAGTTTGTGGATCAACATTCCAGGAGAGCAGTTAGAGCAGACTCTGGAGGAGGCAGCTGCTTGTGGGGTCTATGCAAATAAAAGATAGTGTTAACTTAGCTTTGTGTGGAAGGATTTTGTCATTGGCGACGAGGACTCGGCATAGACCCCGGTTCCACGTGTGCGCTATCTTTTTCCAGCGCAGCTGCATCCTCGGGTCCGGAACGTGGCGGCGAGGTCCCCACCCGGAGCACCCAGGCATCAATCGGTGTTCCCCCACTGGATTGGTCTACAGAGCTCCGTGTGGAAAGGGGCCGGGTGGCGGAGCCCTGCGACGGTGCTTGTGAGGTGTCCTTTTTCGGACGCGTGTGAATACTGCTGGCGGTTTCTTCGCTGGCAGCCGCGGACGCGCTTGGAGGGCTGCCGGCGGTTCCGGGTGGCTGCTGGGAGGCCCGGAAGGACTTTTCTGTTGGCAACTGGGGGATCCAGTTTGTGCAACGGCTGTGCGGACTTCCGTTGCGTTGCTTCCGCTGTCCTGCGTGACCTGGTGGGTGCAGCCATCGGGGGCGGGGCTGCGAGTCTCCGTACATGTGGAGGAGCAGACGCTGACTGAGTGACTGCCTTGGGCCATGTTCTGTGGGGGATTGGCCTTCCCTGAGTCAGTTTGCCCAGGCCGTGCCCCCTCCACAGGTCGACAGCGTAAGTGGGTGATTGGGTGCTGCTGGAAACCACTAGCAGGTGTTTGAATGCTGCGGTTTAAAACGGATCCAGCATTCAGGTAATACTCGCTGCAACCGTGGTGATTAGCTGCTTGAAGTACTGCAATCAGCGCATGGGTGCATATTTGTCAAGTGTCAGCCGCAGGAGGAGTTCGGGCTGCTACTAGCATTGCATCCGTGCTGGTACTGTGACTCACCCAAACCAACAAGCCGTTGGTAGTACTGCATTATATGTGTGGGTGCACATGTCTGCTTGGAGGTTCTGCAGTCAAAGTATGGGTGCATATTTATGAAGTGACAGCTACAGGTGGAGTTCGTACTGTTACTAGCATTGCATCTGTGCTGATATTGTGACTCACCCAGGCCAACGGTCGAGTTGGTAGTACTGCATTATGTGTGGGTGCACATGTTCATGGTGACATTTTGAAGGGGTGTTTGTGCACTTCTCGGATTATTGTGTCTCTAAGAGGGGTACAAGGCTGCAGATACTGGTTTTGGGGCCGAGTGACTGGGGCATTTTTGTGTAGCATGTTGCACACGGCTGCCAGGCCTCCACCTGCTTTTTTTCCAAGCCCTGGTGAACCTACTGCACCTTGGGAGCAGTGGGTGGATGCTTTCAAAGTTTATCTCAGGGCTGCTGGGGGTGCAAAATTCAGTGATGACGAAAGGGAGGCTGCATTGCTCAATTGTATTGGCACTGAAGGGTTGAGGGTTTTTCATCATTTGCCTGGAGAAAATGTGATGGTTCAAGGGGGCGCTGAGGGTGAATTGGTAATAAGTGCGTATGAGACTGCTTTAAAGAAATTGCAAGTGAGATTTGGTAAAAGGGTTAATGTGGTTTTGGAGAGATATAAGTTCTTTTCCAGGGTGCAAGGCCCTACGGAAAGCATAGACACCTATGTTACGGCATTGCGTGCACTCATGGCTACATGTGGGTTTCCTGGCAATGGGGATGAACATATCAGGGACCAAATTATGATGAAGACGTCCAATCAAAAAATTAGGGAGAGATTGTGGATTGAAAGTGATCCGTCATTGGTTAAGGTTTTGGAAATTGCCAGAGCAATTAAAGCTTCAAAAATGAGTGTACAAATTGTTACCGAGAGGGAGGTGTCTAGGGAGGTGGTTCATGCGGTGATGCCAAGGAATAAAAAAAGGTGTGGTGGTTGGTCAATGGGGTAAGGGGTCCAAGGGTAAGGATGGGTGCAGGAACTGTGGGTGGTCTAGTCATGCTGCTGATTCTAAGTCCTGTCCTGCTTGCAATGTCGAATGCAGAAAATGTAAACGGATGGGCCACTTTGCACGCATGTGTAAGGGTCTGGTGGTGGCCAATGTGACTACGGATGAAGCCATGGTGTTGCCGGAAAGTGCATCAGGGGGTGGTTCGGGTCAGAGTGTGATTTTGCAGGTGGAGGTAAGTGAGCGGAAGGGTGCATGGGTGTCGGTATTGGTAGATCAACATCCCCTAGATATATTGGTAGATTCGGGGTCACCCTACACCCTGGTGGCTCCGGAGGTTTATCAGGAAGTGCTAGGTAAACACGTTTCGGATTTGTTGGCCCCAGACATCAAACCATGTGCTTATGGGCAGAATCCCATTGATCTAATGGGATATAGTTGGTCTAATTTCTCTTTCAGGGGGAGGCAGACTTCTGGTAAGCTTTATGTGGCTTCAGAAGGCACCAGTGTGTTGGGTTGGGATGAGCGGGCAGCTTTGAAAATACAGGGTATAATTGAGCCCATTGAGTCATCAGAGTGGTTGTTTCTCGTGGTCTTGGTCAAGAAAGGTAATGGGAGCATCAGAATGTGTGTGGACCTCCGGGGGTTGAATTCCAGAATATGGGTGGATCGGCACCCCTTGCCGAATATCAATGAGTTGTTATTGACATTGGGGGAGGCCAAGTATTTTTCCACCGTTGATCTGTCAACGGCATATCATCAGATTGACCTGCATATTGATTCTAGGCCCTTGACCTCATTTGTGACTCCCTTTGGGGCATACCGGTTTTGTCGCATGCCATTTGGTCTTGCCTCAGCTTCTGCCGTGTTCCAGCGGTTGATGCAACAGATGTTTGGGGGGGTGTTGGGAGTGAGTTATTTTCAAGACGACATCCTTGTGTGGGGCAGGAGCAGAAATGAACATGATGTGAGAGTTAGGAAAGTCATGCAGATTCTCAAGGAAAGAGGGCTGACGTTGAAATTATCCAAGTGTCAGGTGGGTGTGGAGGAGGTTACCTATTTAGGTCATACCCTCAACTCACAAGGTGTGAGTCCCAAGAGGGAGCTGGTTCAGGTGTTGAGTGACACGCCGGCTCCGGTCAATAAAGATCAGCTGAGGGCTTTTCTGGGCCTTGCAGAGTACTATGTTAAATTTGTGTCCAATTATGCTGAAAAAACTGTGGCTATGAGGGCTCTCATGAGGAAGTGTGTCAGATTTGTGTGGACTGAGGAGTGTGGGGAAGAGTTTGAGAGAGTCAAGAGGGATGTGGAAAATGCTCCGTGCCTGAAGTCATTTGATCCAAAAAAACAAGACTGTTCTCAATGTGGATGCGAGTGAGGTGGGATTGGGTGCATGGTGAATGGATGCCAGTGGCTTTTGCCTCAAGGACTTTGAGGGATGTGGAAACTAGGTACTCTGTAATTGGAGAGAGACTTTGGCAGTGTTGTGGGCCTCAAAACATTTCAGGACATTTTTGTGGGGCATACCGTATGTTGTCAGGACGGACCATAAGCCGTTGGTGCAGGTATTCTCAACCAAAGGTGTTATGGCGGTATCTCCGAGGATTGCGAGGTGGTCAGTAGAGTTACAAGATTACAATTTCTCGTTGCAATATTTTCCAGGGAAGTTTAATGTTGTGGCGGACTGTTTGTCCCGGTTGCCGGTGAAGGTGGCGGACAATCAGGCAGGTTTGGTCAAAGATGAGGACTTGCATGGATGTCAGGTTGCGTATGTGGCATCTGCTGTGGAAAAGTCGGTGTGGGATGTGGAGTCTGAGGCTGATGACGAATTGAAGTGGATTAAGGAAGGTTTGGTGAAAGGTTGGCATTTGGTTAAGGACAAACCGGAAGGTAAAGGTTATGCCCAAGTTTTGCATGAATTGGCTGAGGGTTCCTGGGGTGTCTCCAGATGTTCTAGATTAATTCCTCCTGTAAGTTTAAGAGGTAAAATGGTTGAGTTGGCGCATGCTGGTCATTTGGGTCGATCCCTTACCAAGAGGAGACTTAGGGAAGAGTACTGGTGGCCGTCCATGGACAAGGATGTAGAACAGGTGGTGAAAGATTGTCAAGCTTGTGCCATCAGTGATAAAAGTAAGGTTGTGCATCCCCAACCGGTACATCCCGTGGACATACCAAAGCAAGTGTGGACCAAATTGGCTTTGGACATCATGGGTCCGTTTGAATGTTTGGAGCCGGAATGTAAATATCTTTTGGTTTTGGTGGACTATACGTCCAGATGGATTGAAGTGGCGGCTTGCGCAAGTGTCAATACTGATTCTGTTATTGATTTTCTAAGGAAAGTTTTTGATCGGGAAGGCTTACCTGCCAGCCTGGTTACAGATAATGGTGTGCAGTTCACGTCTCGAGTTATGAGACAGTTCTTGGACCAGCATGCCATCTCACATTGCCGGACAGCTTTATACAATCCATCTGCAAATGGACTGGTTGAGAGGGCCAATGGTACTATTAAGTCAGCCATACAATTGGCTCTTGCCAATGGTTTGGATTGGCAGGAAGTTGTGACACAATATCTTGCTGCATATCGGAGAACTCCAAATGTATTTACGGGGAGGTCTCCATTTGAGCTCATGAGGGGCAGGAAGGCAGGTACCATGTTGAGGACTTTGGCCAAGGGGGGTGGTGGACCATGTCACGTGGAATTGCAGGATATACATCGCAGTATTCTGGAGCGCCAGGAAGCTGTGGTTTCTTCTCAGAAGTTCAGGAAGGAGTTGTCTGTGAAGGTTGGGGATTATGTGCACATAAAAAATCCCATGAGGGTCCATAAGGGTAATAGTACATTTTTGCCTTCGAGGAGAGTTGTCAAGGATGGCAGGGGTCATGTACATTTGGAGGATGGCTCGGTGTGGAGTAAGAGAAGAGTGGTGGTGGATGGCTGCAATCGCGAGTGTCCGGGAGGTTCACAGGCAGAATTGAACAAGGCAGAGTTCAATATGGAGTCCCAGGAAAATGTGTTGGACTATGATCCTGTGAATGCACAGGCGGTTGGGTGCGAACAATAAGGAGTGATTCCAGGCCCTTCCGGTTTGGATGTGAATGTGCAGGGCGGAAGTGTTCATCCCCAGGAGTGTAGGAGTACTTCTTCTCAGCCATGTGATGTGGGGCAAGAAAGGGGTCCCCGGGCCTGGCGATGTGGACCCCCATAAGATTTAGAGATTACATTTGTTAAAGGTTCTTATTGCTGTATTTTGATATTATAATTACAAATTTGTTCTTGCATCTTAGCAACATATTTTGCTTAACTTTGCAGGTGTCTTCGTGTCCACTTTTGTTATATTTTTATTATTGTGTTTTATTCTTCAAGCAGGTATACTTATGTTATGTAAGGGAAGAGGATATGTTGTAATGTGCACGGGCTCTATTGGAATGTTGATGCCAGTTTGTGGATCAACATTCCAGGAGAGCAGTTAGAACAGACTCTGGAGGAGGCAGCTGCTTGTGGGGTCTATGCAAATAAAAGAGAGTGTTAACTTAGCTTTGTGTGGAAGGATTTTGTCATCCGCTCATGGGCGGGAGCCGTATTGATACAGTAAAGACGTATAAACAGAGTGGGATCCTGGCGAGGACTGTTAACTAAGGACGGGTTGCAGAGCTAGTGCGTGCTGATTTCTAGGGGCACCTCTTGAAATTGGCAATGCATAATGTGTGCTTGGACCACCAATTATTATGGTATCGGCAGGACCTGCAAAGATCCAATGGGGCAACATAATATGTTAGAGCTGTGTGTGGCAATACCTTTGCCACAGAGCGAAAGCTGTCGACCCTAATGCACTTTTTAGGGTACGAAGGGCAATGCATTTTTGAAATATTGCCAGATTTAAGTGAGGCTGCTGACTCTGATGCCACAAACGATTTGGATGTGGCTATGTTGAAATTGGATGCTCATTTTAACCCAAAGACAACACAATTTTGGAAAGGTATAATTTTGGAGTTCGGTATCAGGAAAGCAGTGAGAGCATGGAGGAATACAACACGGCTCAGTGACATTTAGCACTAACATACATGTTCGGAAATGCCTTGGATGAGCATGTTAGGGATTAATTCATAATTCCCAGTTGTAATAATAGGATTAGAGAAGATTTATGACTGAAAGATGATCCCAGTTTGGAGGAGGTCATCAGCATTGCGAAACGGGTTGAACACTCGATGGCTTGTGTGGCTCAGTTTATGAAACCCGAGAACAAGGAAATGGCGCACAAGGTATTCAAGGTTCCTGTGGAAGATAATTGGAATAAGAAGAACAAAGGAAATCTGCAGCGCCAGAAACGGGCGAATGACGTGGAGGGTGATTGCCAGAACAATAAGGGGGCAAAGGGTAAGGTGTGTTTGTGCTTTAGGTGTGCTAGTAAAAGTCATTTTGCTACATCTCCACTATGCCAAGGAAGAAACGTCAGCTGTTGCAAGTGCAAGAACTGGGGACATTATGCAAATTGTTGCAAGAATTTTCAAGTGGGGCCTGGCAAAAAAAATAGTGTTTTATGTGTCGGGGGATGGGTATGGCTGGTGAGAGGATGCTGAAGAAGAACACGTTGACATGAATACAGTGAACATGGTGATTTGGCAGGATGGAGAAGAATGTGAGAGTCCGGAAATGCATATTTGCGTAAATGGAAGGGGAGTGTGGATGATGGCGGACTGAGGGGCTAAAATATCTCTTATGTCAAGGAAAGTGTTGGGTGGTGTAAGAAACCTGAAGGTGTTTCACCCGCCAGTCCCCGGGGATCTGTCATCCAGGTGGCCAGGACACAGTCATCGCTTTTGGATCCAGTTCCTCGGGGTGGGCCAGTCCAGGAGAATCACCTGGGTGAGGGGTCTTCGGGGAGTGGGACACCAGATGGCAAGACGCGGTATCCCCTTCCCTGTAACACCTTTAGCCCATCCTACCAGGTAGGATACTTAGGAACTCACCCCCTCCCCAACACAAACGCTTTCTCATGGACAGCTCGCTATGAGAGAAAACGGACTAACACCCGAGCCGTATACCTGACATGTCTCAATACAGTGGTCAGACAGGGTCAGGCAATTACTGACCATCAGACACACCTGACTTCCATTACACTTCCCCACAATGATAAAAGGCAGAGCATGAGAGCACACTCTGAGCAAGACAAAGCACATGAGGAAGCAGCAGTTCCAAGATGGCAGTTTAATACGAGGAGAAAGACAGCAAGACCAGAAAGGGTTGCAAGGAGAGAAGTACCCTTGACCTTTTCAGACTGTTACTTTTGTGAACCTTGAAAAATAAGAAACCAAAGACCTGGGACTAAAGCTGAAGAAACCTGTGTGGTGTGTCAGACATACCCAGGGCTCTCCCACGTCGATAACCAAGGTGGGGAGGAGCGTTTGCCACCGTGGTACTGTCTTTGGCTCCTACAACAAAGCAGCGACAGAAAAGACAGCACAGCCGGTGAGTCGGAGAGACTGATACCAGACAGGTATGTGAAAGAACCAAGATTGCAAGCGGCAACATTGTTTGAAGAAATCTAAAGAGAACAGTGTGTGAAACATATGTGACAAGTGACGCAAATATAATTGAAAACCAGAGGAATTATTGAACTTTGGAAGCCAAGAAAGATACCGTAAACAGAGTGGTGCGGCATGACATGGGTGCTCATTCGAAGGTCTCTGTTAGGTATACAACTGGTTGGCAATTGTGAGAAGGGTATTTTGAGAATGAAGCGGTCCTGCAATGGGTCAAGCTAGACCCTGTGCACATTCGAAAGTCTTTGATAGTGTGATGCAAACTGAAATTGGTTTGAGTCCGGGAGAGCCCGTCCGAGGGAGACTAATTGTATAAGAGGAAGCATCTGAGCCCGGCAGAGGGGGATCCCGGGTGAACGAACCGTGAGTCACCGGAGAAAGATTATTCTCTGAAACATTGCAAAAGGGGATCTGAGCTCAGAGGAGGGGGATCCAAAGTAACAAGCATTGTAAAAAGGGATCTGAGCCCGGCTGAGAGGGATCCAGGGTGAAGAATGAATCAACTGGACTGAAAACTTGACAAAGAAAAATGACTTCGTATTTTGTTTTGATACATTGGGGTTCCTGAATCAATAGACCTTGATGGATAAAGAGACTTGGGCACAGAAGGCCCTGATGCTGGTAATGGAACTTTATCCTTGTGGCGATAAAGCCAGATTGTGTGCTTTGCTCGAGTGAATCGCCTTGTCCCGGCTGAAAACGTGGGGAAGGGAGGCAAATGGCCTGAGCATCCTGACATATCATTTTGTGAACATTATGAACACTACCCCACATTATTTATATTTGGTGATAAGGATTGGCAATCGTTTTTTTTTTTAGTATGGACCCGTTTATTTTGACAAGACTCCACTAGGGCTGCATTAATATTACTTGATGGTTGTAGCTTGCGCCAGCTGTAGATTTAGAATTAGATAGGTGTTTAACACACACTTGTTGAAGTTCAATAAACACCCTTGAACTGTGGTCACTTGTGTCTGTCTTACTGTTGACACCATGCCCTCTTTACAGTGGTGTGGTGTGAGGAAGGCAAGGAGATGTGTTGTATCGTGGTTGGGTGGTGTGGGGTGGATGGAATTAAAAGAGTGGAATGCAGAGTGTTGACGGAGGGAATGTTTGCTGAGTGCAGGGGTTCCAGGGATGTCAGTTGAGCTGTTTAGTGGAGAAGGGTGGAGGTTGCTATGCATTATCCTACATGTCAAATAAAGGCAATAGAAAGCATGGTGTACATGCCTTTATACCAGTTACCATCTAAGACAATGTGATATTGACAGGGACTACTTCACCCTCTAGACATAGAGGAGACTACTTTTCCACTCCTCAAGGGAGATTGAATTACACTGTTTTACCCTTCGGTTTCATGGGCTTCCTGAACAATTCCAGAGGTTAATTGGCCACATTTTGTAACCGCACCAGGAATATGCAGTTGCCTTTCTGGATGATTTCATTCCGTTCTACCTGGAAAGGGCATTTGAATCATTTAAACATATTTATGTAATACTCTCCTACAAGCAGATTTATTAACTAACACCACTAGTGTTAGTTATTAAACCTCCCCACCACCTCGGTGAAACATTTTGGTTGCTATGTGGGAATTGGAGTGGTAAAACCCCCAGTCATGGAAATACAGGCTATTAAAGCCATGGCACTGCCAGAGAAATGTGAACACTTTAAATTGGCTTTTACGACTAAACAGCTATTACCAAAGGGTCATCCTGAAGTTTTCAACCCTGGCTTGCTTACTGACATGCTATCTAACAACAAAGGAAATCTCCTTAAATGGGGTGAATCGACTTAAAGCTCTCCAAGGCCCCAACAAGGCAATGTTTCATCTACCAGTATTGATCACTCCAGACTTCAATAAACCATTTGTCCTGCGCAACGAAGCATCAAAGGTGGGTTTATGAGCTGTACTATCGAAAATCCGAGACAGAGATCAAAGCCCCCATTATTAATTAGTTGAAGGTTTTTCTTCAGGAGATCTGCTCTTCCACAGTAGAGAAGGGAACTCTAGTCACTAAATGTGCCATACAAGTATTATTATCTGGCTGGAAGGCAGTGGCTTAACTAACAGATCACACTATGTATATAGTTATGCCGGCAAAGACATGTATGCTACAATAGTGAGGTGGTTGTTTACTCTTCAACCCGGTCACTTCACTATAGTTCACCAAAATGGGAGTAAACATCACATTTTTGTCTCACTTCCGTTTCGGACAGAACAGAGATGGGGAAAAACAAGGAAGCATATGAGTGACATTGTGCCAGTTAGACCTCACCAAATTCAGTCTTTTTTTCCCAACATAAGAGTCCTTTGACCAGCCCCGTGGCAACCCTCTCGCCCCCACGCCTCCAGAGACAAAGAGAAAGTTGGAAGAGGAGTGAGTCAAGAGTGGAGAAGAGTCTTGAGCCAGCTGGAGACCAGACGAAGAGGAGAAGAGATACAGCACAAGCGGTTGTGAAACAGTGGTGGGTGGAACAGCATAAGATGGACAGAGAGCCTGTAAGCACCAATGAAGGGGGTACCAACCCTGATTTGTGCCCGAGAAGGTTAGGGCTGCAAGAAAACACGAGAGGCCTAGGAAGGAAAAGAAACGCTATGCCCTGTGTAGAGGTGGAACCACCAAAGAAGAGCTGCCAGGGAAGTCTGGAGTGGAAACAGAGTGACACAGAGCATATTTGCCAGTTGTAGAATCCGTGTGGGATTGGTCGGATACACAGGCAGAGAGACAAGCACAAAGCCAATAAGCCCAGGAAAGGAGACAACTATCACAAAGTAATTCTCAAAGGGGTCGTGGAAGGGCTTTGTTAAATGGAGAAAACAAGTAGGCTGTGAGTATTTGGAAGTAGTGAAATGAGTGCATGCACGAGCAGCGGTAACCAGGAGCGGGTGTTGGGGTGAACACTACCAGAGAAATAAAAAACAGTTGCAAGTTGAAATAGAAGGAGAGTAGGATAGTCTTTGGAAGTAAAAAGGGCCACTTTATCTTCCAAGGAACTGTTGCAAGTTGAAATACCAAAGTAATAAAAATGGAAAGTGGTAAATCGGTGTAAGGCATGCTGGAAATTGTAGTGTAAGTAGCTAAACAGTGGCCTGTAATAAAGCAGAGTAAGGCATCCTTGAATTGTAATGGAGGCTCCTAAAACAAATGAGAGTTTTTGTTTATACATGCTTGTGAGGGGGTGTCTGCTATTCCCAGGGTCCGACCGCACACTACATTTCACACGATGCATCATTCGCCACGATATCCCGACTCCCGTGTCGTTTCTTGTACCTGGCCTACAAGACATGCACGGTTCTACCGTGCTAAAGCCATTCAATTCTCACGGTTAGGTGGGAGGGGGCAGTCCAGGTCCTGTATGCTGCTCTGTGTGGCAGACGCAGCTGTCCCCAGCCCTGTGAAGGTCAGGTGTCACACTGAGCTGGAGCTCGGCTTGGATGGGAAATCACCACCCAAGGGGGTGGGACGGAGTCAGCTGGGACATCAAACGCAGCGCAGCATCCATGGAGCCCGCTGATTGGTTGGCAGTCAGAAGGGGTCCACCTTGTCACAGGACCGCTAACGTTTGTTTCGAAGGGATTTTGTCCTCCGATGTATTCCATATTTATGACAGGATGTCCACAGCTGTGCTGCTTCAGAACATTTTCGGCAGAGGGCGTCCTGCGTCGATCCGAAGTCCCTCGAGGGCATCCGCCGAGGGTCGACGTCACCGGATGTTATATATAGGACGCACAACACCCGTAGCCTTAGTTCTGTTTTTTCCGCAAACGTGTTTGCTTCGGAATCTCGGCTCGCTCGATTCTTCTCTTCGAACAATGTCTTCATCTTCCTCTACTACCCCGAGGTCAGGCTTTAAAAAATGTCGGGACTGCAGTTCAAAAATGTCCTTCACGGACCCGCACGACATCTGCCTCTGGTGCCTCGACGAAAGCCACACCACTGACAACTGCGAGGACTGCCAGTCCCTGACGTCTAAGGCCTTGCTGGAGCGTAAGAGGACATTAAAGGTAGGTAGGGTGTCCAAACCCTGTAAATGAAAGTCCGCTGGGCTTTCGACCGATGACTCGAGGGGCGACTCTCTTCCCGTCGGCGAAAATCCAGGGGGTCTCGGTCTAGGAGTGGTTCCCGCCATTCCTCTGCCTTGAGGCATTCTAGGAAGCGCTGGCGCCGGTCACCTTCCCCGTCCTCCTCGGAGGAGGACTCTGCCAGATGGTTGACTTGTCCCACTAAGTCTTCATCACCGGCCGAATGGGATTCATTCCGCCAGCAGATGTTAGCGATTTTTCAGTCGCAAGGTACAGTTCCGTTCCGCGCCTTCAAAAGAAGCCGGTAGGGAATGGGCTTGGTCCACCACTCTCATGCCTTTGGGCTTGGGAGGTCGGCGCGATCATCGGGAGTCTTCGAGGTCCCGATCGGACAAGGGAGATTGGCATAGCCGTTCCAGGTCCAGGTCCCGGTCCTCAACGCCATTGAGACCATCGAAACCTGTGAAGCCTTCGAAGAAGGCATCAACGCCATCGGCGCTGTGTTCATCGATGGACGATCTAGAGGCTCCGCCCTCGAAGAAGTCATCAACGCCGTCGGTGTCGTGTCCGTCGAAGGACCCTCTCGGGGATCCACCCTCGAAGAAGTCGTCGATGCCGTCAGCGCCTCCGTCAACATGATTCCCTCGGTGCGGTTTGTGGAGGATTTGCCGGAGATGCCCCTGAGGGCTGTGGAACCTCTGAGGAAGGCTTGCAGTAAGTCTGTGAGGCCTGTTTTTGAGCCCAGGTCTGTTCTGCCTCCTAGATTGGATTTTTTCCAACCTTTGCAAGAAATTTCAGAGGTTGATGAACTGTCTGATCAGGAGATGGGCTTGCCTGTGCATCCTGACGTCCCTGATGACCTTTTGTCTGGGCATAGTCAGATGGAGGAACTCCGTCAGTCATTGCATGATGCCAGTGGACTAGACATCTCTCCGGAGGTGGAGTTTGGCCGGCCTGAACCGGGGGCGCATGCTGAGTCTTCCTATAGGCTTCTCATGTCGAGGGTGATGGAGTATTTGGGGTGGTCTGCCCCCTCAGTGGAGTTTGATCAGGATGACTTGACTGATATCCTGGATCAGGGTCCGACCACTGACCCGGTGTTGCTGTTTCACATGGCTTTGCAAAAGAGGGTGGTGGCAGCTTGGACTGGTCCGGAGAGTCTGTCGGCAGTTAACAGGTTATTGCCGAAAAAATACCGCCCATCCAGTAGTGACCCCTGCTACTTATCATCGCACCCTAATCCGGAGAGTTTGGTGGTGCAGGTGGCTATGGCCTCCTCGAAGCAGGCTGCATACCCTACCATCCCTCCTGATAGGGACGACAAGCGCTTCGATGGTTTGGCGAGGAAGGTTTTTTCTGCTGGGAGTATGGCATTGAAGTCGGTCAACTCCACTTGTGCCTTGGCAAAGTTTACACACACTCTGTGGAACTGTGCGTCTTTGGCGGCTGAGCATATTCGTGAGGGGGAAGAAAGGGATGGTTTTCTGGCCCTCGTGCAAGACGGCAAGGATGCTATGTGCGAATCCCTTCAGTCGGGTTTGGACACAGCAGATAGTGTTAGCCGGTCCATGGCTGCGAGCACCGTGATACGCAGGTTTGCATGGTTGCGGAAGTCGGGTTTTGCCCCGTATGTGCAATCCCGTCTTCTGAACATGCCCTTTGACGGTGTTCATTTGTTTGGCAGCAAGGCTGATGAGAGCCTTGAGAGGTTGCAGACCTCCAAAGCTGCAGCAAAGTCTTTGAGCGCTGCAGTATGGCAACCTCCGCCTTTTCGTCCCAGGGGACAGCAATGGAGGGGAGGTCCCTATCGCTACTACTCCTCTTTTGGTAGAGCAAGAGGGGCTGCCAGTCAAAAGGGGCAGTGAAAAAAGTACCCGTGGTGGGCGGGGAAATCGTGGTGCCAAAGCCGCTCGGGCAGTTGCCTCTTTGCCATCAGGTGCTGACGCAGCCGCTACAACTCAGTCATGAGGCCATGTCCCATGGTTCGCCGGTTGGGGGCAGGCTAGCACAGCATCTCTGAGAATGGCAGACCATTACTTCTGATGCGTGGGTTCTGGATACCGTAGCCCACAGCTACTGCCTTCCCTTCCGGCAGCGGCCTCACGACAATCCACCGGGGAAGCTCTCTTTGAAGCATCCGGATCCGCTCCTTGCGCAGGAAATCCTGTCCCTGCTGGAGAAAGGTGCCATAGAACTGGTGCCTGTGGCAGAGAGGAACAAGGGATGGTATTCCCCATATTTTTTGACTCCCAAGAAAGACGGAGGACTGAGATCCGTCATGGACTTGCGTTGGTTGCACAAACTTCTCAGGAAAGACAAGTTCAAGATGGTTACTCTTTCTCAGATCCTCAAGGCCCTTCAGCTTCAGGATTGGTTGGTGTCTCTCGATCTCAAGGATGTGTACTTTCATGTGCCAATTCATCCGAAGCACAGGAAGTACCTGAGGTTTGCGGCTGGCGACTCGCACTTTCAGTTTCGGGTCCTGCCATTCGGTTTGATCTTCATCCCGAGGGTCTTCACCAAGCTCATGGTGGTGGTGGCAGCGTACCTCAAGCGAGGGGGGATTCACGTCTACCCCTACCTGGACGACTGGCTGATCCGAGCGCGCTCTCCTGAGCACCTTCCCAACAGCTCCAGAACATTGGTGCTGTGCTAGACACGTCCCTGGGGAAGTGTTTGCCTCCCCGGGTCAGGGCTCATCACATTGAGCAGTTGGTGGACAAGTTTCAAATTGCCCATTGTCTCCCGGCTTTTGACTTCTTAAGGTTGCTGGGCCTCATGGCATCCTGCATCTTTCTGGTGCTGGAGGCCAGACTACAGATGAGATCCCTGAAATGGGCCCTCAAACTGCAGTGGTCCCAGTTCTCGGGCAAGATGTTGGATCCTGTGCAGATTCCACTCTCGGTCGCCCAAGATCTGCTGTGGTGGGCCGACAAAAGGAACCTGCTGAAGGGGGAACCATTTTGGCAACCATGGCCGAAGGTGACGATTGTGATGGATGCTTCCTTCACAGGATGGGGGGGCTCATGAGAACGGACTGACAGTCAGCGGTCGTTGGTCTCTGTCGGAGTCCAGACTCCACATCAACCTGTTAGAGCTGAGAGCCATCAGGCTTGCCCTGTAGGCTTCTCTGCAGGCTGTACGGGGGAAAAGTGTCCTGATTATGATGGACAACACAGTGGCCTTGCATTACCTCAACATAAAAGGGGCAGCAGGGTCGCTCCTGTTGTGCAGGGAGGCGATGCAGCTCTGGTTCTGGGCCATCAAACAAGGTCTTTCGATCTCAGCAGTTCATCTGGCCGGAGACGAAAACGAAGCGGCGGACGCTCTGAGCAGGCAGAGCACAGTCTCTCACGAGTGGGAGTTGGCTCAGGAAGTCCTTCTGGAGATCTTTGCCCTTTGGGGAACCCCTCAAGTGGATCTCTTCGCCACCAGTGTCAACCGGAAGTGCGAGAGATTCTGCTCAAGGGAATTTCCTCCCGGAGGAGCCTTAGGAGACGCGTTTGTGGTGGATTGGTCATTCCCGCTGCTGTACGCGTTTCCTCCAGTCCCCGTCATTCCTCAAGTGTTGCAGAGGTTGCAGAGGTTTGGGACCCGCATGATTCTGTGGCTCCGGATTGGGCCAGGAGAGTGTGGTACCCGGACCTTCTCGAATTGTCCATCTGCCCTCTGCGCCATCTTCCTTACCGAGAGGATCTGCTCTCGAGGGAGGGGGTTCAGGTTCTCCATCCAGAGGTCAGGACTCTTAACCTTCATGCTTGTTATCTGAAAGGTTGAGATACAAGGATTGGGACCTCCCGGATGATGTGATGGAGGTGTTGCTTTCGGCCAGGCAGCCAGCAACGAAGTCCCTGTATCGTTGCCATTGGCGTAAGTTCTGGGACTGGTGCAGGAGACAGAATGTTGATCCTTTCCAATGTTCCATTTCTATGATTCTGTCTTTTCTGCTTTCTTTGGCTCACAAAGGCCTGCAAGTGGGTACCAATAAGGGTTACCTGGCGGCACTGTCCATATTTAAGCGCTCGTCTGAAGAGTGTTCTTACTTCAAGATACCTTTGATTGTGCAGTTTTTAAAAGGACTGACTCATGTGTTTCCGCCGTCCCCTTTCCAGGTGCCGGTTTGGGATTTGAATTTGGTTTTGAAGTTTCTGATGGGTGCTCCGTTTGAGCCCTTGCACTCTTGTCCTTTGAGACTGTTGTCTTTCAAGACAGTGTTTTTAGTTGCGGTTACATCCGCTCGCAGAGTGAGTGAATTGCAGGCACTTTCAGCCAAGCCACCCTTTACTGTTTTCCTTAAGGACAGGGTTGTCCTTCGGGTGCGGCCTTCTTTTCTGCCGAAGGTCGTGTCTGAATTTCATTTAAGCCAGAAGGTAGCTCTTCCGGCGTTTTATCCTCCTGCGCATCCTGGCAAGGAAGAGGAGAGGCTCCATAGGTTGGATCCTAGGTGAGCTCTGAGCTTTTATATTTCACGGATGTCCCGGGTCAGAGTGGACGATCAGCTCTTTATTGGTCATGCTGGACGCCGGTCGGGCCAGGCTGTTACCAAACAGACCTTGTCCAGGTGGATTATCCTCACGATTACTGAGTGTTACCGTTTGGCGGGTAAGGACCCTCCGGTAGGATTACATGCTCACTCTACTAGGGGCGTGGCTACCTCCACTGCCCTTCAGCGGGATGTTCCTATTCGGAACATTTGTGAAGCAGCCACAAGGGCTTCTCTAAATACTTTTGTCAAACATTACGCCCTGGATTCAATCCATGCTGGTACTTGAAGTCATTCACAGCGGACATATTTTCATCAGTTCTACTGCGACATACCAGTGCATGCTGGTACTTTAAGTCCTTTGCAGCAGACGTACTTTTGGATTACTCTACAAGCTACATAAACCACAACCTACCTCCGCAAGACCTACCAGGGTTTTTCAATCCAGCTTTTCCCTGGTTTGGGGTGGGCTCCCTGGAGTCCCCACTGCCGGGCACACAGCCCTATAGGCAAAGTGGCCTCCAGGCGAACCTGTCCTTATCTCTTCAAGCAAAGGGGCACGACCACCAACAAGAATACAAGAACAGCCTGGAGAGAGAAGAAGGAGGAGAGTTCCTCTGACAAACCTTCCAAGTTCCACACAGAATCTTCAGGTGAGGAGTGGGGTAGTGGTATAGACATTGTGATTGACCAACCTGTCGAACCTGAGAGCAACCTTCTTCTAGTTCTCCTCTCTTGAGGCTGCTCCTCACCCGATGCTTGTGTCCCCTTCTCATCACTCATGCCCAACTCTCAGTCCTGTATTTCCTGCATCTGGTGCTCTTCCTGCTCCGCTCTCTCACAGGAGTGCCTCATCCTCCGGACATTAGGTTGCTCTGCAGGTCTTGTCTTTGCCGATGCATATTGCATCTGTATCGGACATCAGCGGTCCAGTTGCTGGGTCTGATTTCTAGGCCTTTCTGCAAACACGTGACCAGAGAAACCTTCCCCCATTTCAGAGACTCTTAGCAATGATCTCCCTGCCCTATTCAATCATAATTTAGATAATCATTGGTTACAGAAAATTAAGTTTCAATAGTAAGTCACCACAGGTGGGAATACATGCTGGAATTAAAAAAATAAATGTGAAGACAAATCAAACAAAGTCCAATGCATTTTGGACTAACACAGTCCTTCTTCAGGGACATGACCTGCAACAAAAACGTAAGAAGAAGAAGAAAGAAAAAGTCAAAAATAGAATACAGCAACGAATAGTATAACCTCAGCTCAGCTAGGAGAAAATAGTATAGTTTTTACTTTACCCATCTCTTTTTACAAAACCATCTGATATTCAACTGTTAATCACAAATCTGTGTTTAAGAAACACACACCAGAATATTCAAAAATCTTGAGCCTAGAGAATTCATAAAAATATCAGAGGTCATATAACCATCTTAACACTCAGTGTTGTGTGTAACTGTGTAAACAGAATGCTGTCTACCACCATACACAGGGACGTCATTTCACAAAAAGACCAGGGGTATCGGAAGTTACATCACATGGTTCTTGACCTCCGATGACATCACAGGAAGTGATGCCATTTGACCCCACAGCCAAGTGACATCACAGGAAATGATGGCACACAACCTTCAGATGCGTCTAACACCCGTGTTTGCCAGGCGCTCTCATTTCAGCCAGATTTAAGAACCGAGTTTTGTCCACCATCGCACATGTCATTTTCCAGATTCAACGTGGAGTCTATATGTAAAACACACATAATGCAGTATTTGTAAAAGGGTAACCGAAATATCTAACTCAGGCTACAGCTAGGGTATGAAACATCTATAGATTAATGGACACAGAAGTATTTGTTATCTGTGGCATTGATGTATTAAACAAGCCAAAAAAGCATTGACCTGGGGGGGGGGGGCCGTGTCCTGTCTGTTTACCCAGGAGCAAAATGTTGTATGAGCAAGGCCTGAAAATGAAATCATTGACCAGGATTTAGTATCAACAAAATTCCCTGGTTATAAATGTATCTATAAGTCACTCAACACATTTTCAGGCTTCCCTGTGCCACCTCTTCTCCTTCCCTCATCTCTGATTGCCTATCTGCCATTCAGGATTGCTGGTCGCCAGTGATCTCTGGCTGAATGCCAGCAAGACGGAGATTCTCTTCATCGGCACACCTTCACCCTCCTTTTTTTTCACTCTCTGGGCGGCCTCCCTTGGCCCTCCTCCTACCCCCACCTGCGAGGCTAAGAACCATAGGGTCATCTTTTTTTCCTTCTCTTCCCACATCTCTGATGTCTCCAAAAAGTCAAACTTACTACTTCACCTCCTCAGAGGTATTCTGCCTACCCTCTCCTTCCCCCAGAAGCTCACTGTATCTCGAGCCCTGGTTCTCTCTAGGTTGAATTATTGCAACAGCCTCTTTCTAAATCTACCTGCTTCTGCTCTCTGCCCTTTGCAACTTATCCAGAACAGGACTGCAAGACGTGTCCTTGGCCTCAAGCCCTGGGATCGTATCTCTCCAGCCCTGAAATCTCTCCACTGGCTCCCAGTGGCTGCACGAATCAAATTCAAGACCCTTTGAATTGTCCGCAAGGCTTTCTAGGGCCTGGGTCCAAAATACTGTTAGCTGTCCCTCCGTAAATACCTTCCCTCCCGAGCTCTTCGCTCCTCCACCTCTTACTCCCTTAGGGTCCGTCATTTTTCAAAGAAACAAGCTGGGGGCAGATCTCTGTTTTCGGCTGGGGCCTCCCTCTGGAACAGCCTCCTGGCCACTCTGAAACTTGAGGAGAACCATCTCCGGTTCCGGAAGCACCTCAAGGCCTTCTTCTTTGCTTCTGGCTTCACTCCTCCTCTCCCCTGCTGATCTGTTCTGTATCGGCATTGTGCACCTGTTTACCCTCTGACTTTTGGGCCCAGGTACCTGCACACCCAGCCACCCACCCGCACTGCCTCCTGGCAATGCTGTGCACTTGGGTCTGTATCTGTAACCCTATAGCCTCCCCTTTTTTCAGCACTTATCAGACACACCCTGTCTGTTGCCTTAAACCTAGCACTTGCCACCTGCTGGCTGCACTACCACTGTTTTGTTGCTTTTATTATTTATTTAGTTTATTTATTATTTATTTGTATTCCTTTGCTCAGCACTTTCCACTTCTCCCCCCCTCCCATGCACTTTCCCCTTTCCCTCTCCCATGCACTTGTGCGTTCTCAATGTCACTGGGCCTAGTAAGATCGCTATTTTGTTCTCCCTTGTTCCCCTCCCTTGCCTCGCTGCACTCTCAAACACTTGTGTATGAACGCGATACAAATAAAATATCAATAATAATCAATCAATTAAGTCAGCTACCACTACGATAGAAGAAACCTATTGTGTGGGTGTAAGCTGAGGCCATTGGTCTCTGTGTGCATTTATCTTTAAGTTATGTGACAAGCAAACCACATGTTGTCCCCCACAACCCAGAGCTGAACATAACAGCTTAACGTCCTAGGCTTTGATAAATGACTCTTCTTCAATCTTTTTTATTGAGGTGTGGGGGTGAGAGGATGCACTCCCTTAAGAGTGGGGCCCAATGCACCTACGATTTCCAGCACTCTATGTGCGAGTTGCGTTATTCAATGAAAACCCCAGGACCGGCCCATGAATGACACTTACACAAAGCCCTTTCCAAGAAGGATTTTGAGTGAGGAGGGATGGGTCACTCCATGGCTCCCTCACTTCTGAGTCTTTGGGCCTCATTACGACCCTGGCGTTGGACCATGGTGCTATTGCCACCATGGTCCATGCCGGATTCCGCCATGGTGGATGGCGGAATTACCGCCCCATTACAAGGTTGGCGGGGCGGTAATTCCCCATTCACCATGGCCCCCTCCCCATTCCCATTTTTGGCCTATAGGGCACAATGGGAATGGGGAAGGCGCTAATTACGGCACCGTAAATTACGGTGCCGTAATTAGCACCAAGGTCGCTTAGCGCCTTGGACTTTAACCCTGCAAAAAGCAGGCGTTAAAGTGTGAATCTGGCGTTAAGGGTTTAACGGCGCCGCAAGCCTTTTACGGCGCCGTTAACCCCTTAACGCCAGGGTTGTAATGAGGCCCTTTGTGTCCAATGCTTATTTTCTTAAACAGTGTTGCACCAGAGCAGATACCTGGTCGATTTTGTGGACCCTCTCAATCATTCACATCACACTTGAATGCGATCAAGGTTAGCAGAGCCCAATCAGGTGTGTAGCACAGAATTTGTCCCCCCCCCCCCAGCGAACCATGCTGAGGCCCCAATCCCAAAGCCGCCTCACAAAGCACATGGCACGCCATATCAAGGGCCGGCCGGATCCACCACGTGTACGCAATGTCCATGATGATTATGCTGCTACAGGGGTATGCATTACTCCAAGTGAAAGAAGTAAATATGTTTTTGAATCAAAGCTCAAATGTTTCACCTTGCGTAGAAAGAAGGGGGCAGTGCCTGCCTGGTCCCAACATATCCAGCCACCATTGGTGGCAGGTGAGTTGTTTTATTGGAGGGTGTAAATATTTGCCACAAATATGCAATTGCTAATGAGAATAGCGAGGGAGCCCGAACTTAAGAAAACAGGTTGGGGGGCGGGGGGTAGGTGGATTCTTCCCTCTCCCATGAGAGTCTCTTTTGAATAATGGCTAAAAATGGTGCATTACACAGCACTTTCTGTGAAAATGTGGGTAGAAGGCCAGGCAGTTTGCAATTGGTTTTGTCGGGTGTAGGGTAGCTCATGGAAAAAAGTACAATAGATGAAAGTCACCAAAAGTGCACAAGCACATTTCCCAATGCATTGCCATGCTGGTCCCTGCAATATGTGCCAGTATAAAAAATATTTTCATGCTGCTTGTGTCCATACATTTCCATGCTGGCTCCACCAACATATGCTAGTATTCCCATATAAGAACATGTACGCTTTGAGATGTTTGTTATAGTATCATTACTGGCGCTAGGCCCAAAGCTGGCCCTGCCAATATATGCCACACACTTCTTAAGAGCCTTGGCGTCTTGTTTTCGCCTGTTGTCTCGCGGGCTGGGCTGGCTTTCCTGCTGCTCTCTCTGCTGCTTTCCTCTCCCTTTTCATACACCTGTAACCCATCAA
This sequence comes from Ambystoma mexicanum, assembly GCF_040938575.1. Lineage (NCBI taxonomy): Eukaryota > Metazoa > Chordata > Amphibia > Caudata > Ambystomatidae > Ambystoma > Ambystoma mexicanum. Next base: position 1,117,261,579 of record NC_090923.1, on the reverse strand, counting down.
GGGTATTCAGGTGTGCTTCTCTTGCTGGTCTTGCCTGACTGACATGCCTGACCTTCAGCTCTGTAGTGTTCAAGTTCCCTCTTCTTCATCCCCGTACTATAGTGGTGTTTCCAATAGAAAGCGTGCATTACTCTTAGTTGCCTTTTCCTCATCTCAGTACTTGAAGTAAGAGCGCGATATGAATAAAATATCAATTCAATTCAATTTTAGGGAAAAGCTGGAAAGGACTGTCAATATACCATAAAGACTGAGAGTAGATCTGATAAGTCAGTGTTAGTGAAGGGGGGATAACATGTCTCAACTTCAAGTACCCTCTTTCAAACCCCAAGGACCCTCCACCCAGGTGATCCTCCCTCGCTAGTCCACCCTCAGGGTCGGGATCCAAAAGCAATGGTCCTTCCCTGGCCACCTGAACAGACGATCCCTGGGGAGTAGATGTGACAGCACCTTCAGGTTTCTCATAACACACACTCACATTCCTACTCACTCACCCATAAACCTCTCATGTCCACTTGCACTGCCTTCTCCACACAGGAATGCACCCACCCACCCAGAACATTCAAACACACACTATTGCATTCCTACTCATTCACCCACCACCCACTGACTCATACACCTTCTCTCGCGTCCACTCCCACTACATTCGCCACACAGACATGTACTCATCCAGAACACTGAAACACACTATCACATTGACACTCATTCACCCACAAGTCACTCACACACCTTCTCTTACATCCACTCTACACAGGCACATACCCATCCAGAACATTCAAACACACACTATTGCATTCCTACTCATTCACCCACCACCCACTGACTCATACACCTTCTCTCGCGTCCACTCCCACTACATTCGCCACACAGACATGTACTCATCCAGAACACTGAAACACACTATCACATTGACACTCATTCACCCACAAGTCACTCACACACCTTCTCTTACATCCACTCTAAACAGGCACATACCCATCCAGAACATTCCAACACGCACTATTGCATTCCTACTCATTCATCCACCACTCACTGACCCATACACCTTCTGTCACGTTCACTCCCACTACATTCGCCACACAGACATGTACTCATCCAGAACACTGAAACACACTATCACATTGACACTCATTCACCCACAAGTCACTCACACACCTTCTCTTACATCCACTCTAAACAGGCACATACCCATCCAGAACATTCCAACACGCACTATTGCATTCCTACTCATTCATCCACCACTCACTGACCCATACACCTTCTGTCGCGTTCACTCCCACTGCATTCGCCACACAGACACGTACCCATCCAGAACACTGAAACACACTATCACATTGACACTCATTCACCCACAAGTCACTCACACACCTTCTCTTACATCCACTCTAAACAGGCACATACCCATCCAGAACATTCCAACACGCACTATTGCATTCCTACTCATTCATCCACCACTCACTGACCCATACACCTTCTGTCGCGTTCACTCCCACTGCATTCGCCACACAGACACGTACCCATCCAGAACAGTGAAACACACTATCACATTTCATCTCATTCAGCCACCACTCACTGACCAATAGCACATAAAAACATCTGACACACACTTCACACAGGCAAATTACACATCACATTTAAAGAAAAAAGCCTTCTCATCGTGTTTTTCCAGCTTTGGTCCATCACTCCAGGCCACCCTGGGCTCCTCCGTGCTGCTCACAAACATGAATCAAGAACCTGCGAGAGCTTCCTGGTTCTTGTATATGAGCTGCGAGCAGTGCCTTAAGTGGCACTAAAAATCGAGCCGGGGCCCATCGAGGGGGCGTGGCCTAACAACGGGGTCTTGATGGGCCGTTAGGCCACGCCCCCTTGACGAGCCCCGGCTCAATGGGCTACTGGCACCCCTGCCAGGCAGCCTTTTGTAGAGATCAGCACCCTCTCCCCATGGCGGAGAGGGTGCTGATCTTTGCATTTATTTTGTATAGGCTTGCCTGGCAGGGGGCAGCCCTCGCCTATTCAGCCTTAATGGTGGTGCTGCCCCTCGCCAGCTGGGGAGGGGCAGCGTCACCATTAAGGCTGAAAGGGTGAGGCCACTGGAAGCAGAGGCCTTTTTCCTAAAGACGGAAACTCCCGCGAATCCGAATTGATTAAAGGGATGCCTCGAAGGTGCGGCGCCACCATTATAGCTGAAAGGCATTTTTTTCTGAAGCCTGAAGCTCTCGCACACGAGCGAGAGCTTCAGGCTGTAGAAAAAAATGCTTTTTCGTGTAGTGGCCGGGGTTGCCCGGGGAGATTAGTGGGCCCCGGCAGGGCCCCGCCTCAAAACGAAATTTCGGAGCCTGCCGGGACCCAGCCCCGGCAGGCCCCGGCCAACTTAAAGCCCTGGTTGCGAGGAAGACGGAGAAGGGGTTGGAGCTGAACGTGGCATGCAACACTTGCCACATGTCAGCTCCAACCACTGCTGAGCACTTCCTTCACCCACTCTGATGGGTGAAGACTGAGCCAGGGCACCCCCAGATCTGGTGTGGCGGGCCCCCACACTGCAGGGGCTGTGGGGGCCCCTGCTACTCTAGGAGCTTCAGTTTTTGTTTTTACAGGGGTATCAAGGGAGATTGCAGGGGTAGCAAGGGAGAAAACAGAGGTCGCAGCTGCTATCCCTGGCAACCTCAAATGACATCCTTGACCATACACACTTGTTTAGAGTGCCCAACGCGAGAGAGACATGCATTGCAAGTACACCACACAGGCCTCTCCCCTAAACAAAGTAAACAAAAAGAGTGCGGGTCCACAGAGCCATGTGCTGTGGAGGTAACAGTAGAGTTTTTCACACAAAATGGGGCAGGTGCTAATGCAACCTGATGTCCTGTCCGATGCAGAGAAAGGGACTGGCGGTTGGGCAGGTCGTTGGAGGAGGTTCCAAGGAGGGCATATGCAGGACACACCCGCACTGAAAATATCATTAGGCTGCTTTGTAACCTGCTCCGTTCCAAGGCATCCCAGAAGTACGGAGGAAAGGAGACAGGACGTGAGAGTACTCATATTCTCTTGATCACAGGCTCAGTTGGGAATTAAGTACTTCATCTAGGTCAAGGCCATACCAGAACCCTTCCCCCATACCTTTACTAAGAATCCCATGGGCCACCATGTTGTTATCCACCAAGGAATAAAGGACTAGGATAGCAGATCCTGCCTTGTTAATAGCCTTTCCCTGTTCACTTCAATGACTTTGAACGCCCCACAGCCAGACCACGAGCGAGGAAGGTTGCAAGAGAAGCAATTTAATTTTGTAATTACTTTGTTATTTCATGTTCATAATCTATTTTGGAAAAGGGAGATTAGAGATGGCCGGGTAGCCTGCTTGCTCCTTGGGGCACACAGATGTTTTTCTTCAACAGACGAGCAATTATGGCATTTGCGAATGTCTTGGGAACCGAGGGCTGTGCAATGTACACATTCAGGTGCAGAGAACCCGAGGCAAGCTTAGCCGTTGAAAGAAAGCAAGGTTTGTTCTGAAGGTGGCAATGTGATTGGGCAAGGGGATTTTCTGGGTCAGCCTTGATGAAAGTTTTGATTTTTTGTCATCTTATTGCAGAAGATCAAGTCTTCAACGATGCAAGTAGGTTGGAATTGTTTATTTAGTGGCAGTTTGTAAATCAGTTTTTTCATATGGCTGGATGCTTTGTTAATTCAAGCAGTGTTTTTTTCCGGCCCTCTGTATGATATGATAAGGCATAACGCGCCTATACACAAGTGTTTCAAGGCGCGACGAGGCATGGGGGGGGACAAAGGGAGGACAGACAACGATCCTACTAGGCCAGGTGTCATTCAGATCGCGCAAGTGCCTGGGAAGGGGGGAAAGGAAAAGTGCGCAGGGGGAAGGGAGAGGGGAAAGTGCAGTACATGGGAAAGTAGAATAAATAAGATAAATAAAACGGCCAGCTAGTGGCAAGTGCAAGGAAGTGCAGACATAACTGCTGGTAGGGGACTGTAGAGATACAGAAAAAATGGTCCCCAGGTGCAGGGGTTGCCAGGGAGGCAGTGCAGAGCAATTGAGGGGGCCTGGGCCAGAGATCAGAAAAGGGCCAGGTAACCATTGCAATTTCGGTTAGGAATTTAGCAGGGGAGAGGAGGAGAGAAAGCAGAAGCAAAGAGGAAAGTTTTGAGATGCTTCCGGAACCAGAGATGGTTCTCCTCGAGTTTCAGGAAGGCAGGAAGGCTATTCCAGAGAGAGGCCCCTGCCGAAGAGAGTGATCTACCACCAACTCGTTGCTTGGAGAAGCGACTGACCCTGAGTGAGCTGGAGGCGGTTGAGCGAAGAGCTCGAGAAGGAAGATATTTAAGAAGAGAGAGTTGAAGGTATTTCAGCCCCAGACCCCAGATAGCCTTGTGTACAATGCAGAGGGTTTTGAACTTAATCCTCTCAGCCACTGGGAGCCAGTGCAGAGATTTCAGTCCTGGAGAGATACGATCCCTGGGCTTGAGGCCAAGGAGAAGTCTTGCAGTCCTATTCTGGATAATTTGCAGAGGACGAAGAGTGGAGGCAGGCAGATTTAGATAGAGGCTGTTACAATAGTCCAGCGTTCGAGAGGACCAGGGCTCTGGAGACAGTGAGCTTCTGGGGGAAGGAGAGGAAAGGAAGAATACCTCTAAGGAGGTGCAGCTGGTAGTGTGACTTTTTAGAGATGTCAGCGATGTGAAGGGAGAAGGAGAGTGCAGAGTCGAAGATGACCCAGAGGTTTTTTGCTTTGCAGGTGGGAGTAGTAGGAGGGCCAAGAGAGGTTGGCCAGAGAGCTGCAGGGAAGGAGGGAGTGGGTGTGCCGATGAGTAGAACCTTGGTCTTACTGACATTAAGGCAGAGGTCATTGGCGGCACACCATTCATGGATGGCAGACAGACAATCAGAGATGAGGGAAGGAGAAGAGGAGGAGGCCGAGGGTAGCCTAAAAATGAGCTGGGTATCATCCGCATAGCACTGGAAGTTGGGACAGGGAGCAGCAATGCGGTGGGCAAGGAGTGCCAGGTATTGGTTGAACAGCCAGGGAGAGAGGTTAGATCCCTGGGGGACACCACAAGTAGAGAAAAAGATGTCGGAGAGGAAGGATCCAAGTTGGACCTGGGAGGGTCGGTTGGAGTGGAAAGAAGTCAGCCATGCCAGAGCCTGACCAGTGATACCCAAGTTATCACGGAGACAGTTGAGCAGGATGGCATGGTTGACAGTGTCAAAGGCAGAAGAGAGATCAAGCAAGATAAGAACGCACAGGGTGTTAGAGTCAAGGTTGGTGAGCAGGTCTTCACGGATGTTCAGGAGAGCAGTTTTCGTGCTTCTGGCAGCTCTGAAGCCAGACTGATGGTCATGAAGACAACCAACAGATTCAGTGTGGGGATTGAGCTGGGAGATGGCCAGTTTCTCGAGGAGCTTGCCCAGGAAGGGAGTGATGGAAATTGGGCGATAGTTAGCCGGACAGGAGGGGTCGGCAGAGGGTTTCTTAAGAAGAGGGTGCTCAATGGAGTGCTTCAGGGGGAGGGAAAGACTCCAGTGGAGAAGGAGTGATTGCAGAAATCAGCCAGGGCAGGAGCCAGGGAGTCAATGTGGTCCTTGATAGTTTTGGAGGAACAAGGGTGAACCTGTTTCAACAAGACTTTCATAGATCGGACTTGTCTTGAAACCTCGTCTGCAGAGAAAAGGGGAAAGACAGAAAAGGAGGGGGAGGGGTGGCTGCAGAAGGGCCAAAGGAAGAGCAGGGAATAGCAGGTGGGAGGCGAGGGGCGAGAGTGAGGACAGGATGTCCTGAGTTTTAGAAATTAAGTGAGAAGCCAGTGCCGTGCAGAGGGCCTGGGAAGGGACAGGAGAGGTAGAGACTGCGGCAGGATTGGCCAGTTCCTTGCAGATTTTAAAGAGTTTGGCCGAGTTGTTAGATGCCGCAGAGACGCGGTCTTGGATGTGAGCTCTCTTCTTGGTGAGGACGGAGAGCCGGTATTGCCTTTGCAGCAGGCGGCAGGCCAGTTTGTCAGAGGATGAACTTGAAGCACGCCATTTCCTCTCGGCCACCCTACACTTTAAAGGTGACAAGGTCTGAGTCATACCAGGAGTTACACTTGACTTTGGGCTTCAGGCGGATTCTCATGACAGGGGCAAGGATATCAAGGGTATCAGAGATAGAAGAGTGGAGCGTGGAGAGGGCTGTGTCAGGGTGAGAGTCAGTCGGGGGGGAGGAGGGAGTGAGAAGGTGGCGCAGGATGAAGGTACCGTATCATCCTGCGGTAGTCCTGTAGTGGGCTCAGATTTACCCTGGGGGGATTGAGGGGGCTATGGCCCCGTGTCTTTTGGTTGTAGCCCCGGATAGAAACTCAGGGGCTACAATCAAAGGACTAGCTAGCCCTGAGTACCGACAGTCCCGAAATTAGCTCAGCCCCAGATCTTTTCCAGACCTAGCAACACCCCGGCCGATCAGTATCTCAAGTTGCCATTAGTTCTTTCCATGGTGGCAAGGTTTGTGTGAAGCCATTTGTTGAAAGCTTTCGGCTGCAATTTTGGTATCCTCATTGAAATGGGCACTACAGCATCCATTGATTGACAGGTTTAAATAAAGGTTGTCCAGGAAAGCTGGGTTGTCCGTGTCCACTTGATGCAGGACTTGCACTGTAAGATTTCAAGAAGGCATGTGGGAGAAGGTTGCCATTGGTGAAAGACAGTTGTCATGTCTTTGCATCATGCAAAGGTAGTAAATCATACTTGAACAGGTGTAGCATTGCATAAACTGTCACACAGAGAGTGCCAAAACAAACATACGGAACCACGAGAAATTATTCAGAACTCTCAAGGGTACGTTTGGAGAGTTTCCAGACCCATGAAAGGAGGAACCCCAGGGAAATGAAGTGACATTCTACCCCAGGGATGGTGGATGGAGGAGCAGATCTGTCATTGGGGTTCTCTGTAATAATCTAGTGCACCCGACATTCAGCTTTGCGTGGGTGTGTGGATACATCATCTGAATACCAAATTCTGGAGATAGTACAGTAGCTCCATTGCTTGTGGTTTGTCCTCACCCCCACCCAGAGATTGAAAGCAACTGAATGGTGTCCAAGAGTATTGAGCGCTCACTTCCCCTGCACAGCTTAATGCAGAAAGAATCAGCCAACATTAAGTAAATAGTTCAAACAATTAGACGCTTACAGACTCAATTGTACAACAACAGTATTTCTATGTGGTAACAATAATACAGCGGGATGTCAATTCAGTGTTCTAATTTATCTTTATATTCAAGGCTGTCAGCACAACGCATTTCGGGATGCAGGGTCCCTTCATCAGGTGCATTTCATTCATCTACAATGACATTGACAGTCTGTCAGTTCAATAAAGGACTGTGTTCGTCAAGTCTTCGGGACAACCTTGGTATTACTGATCAGGCCCTGGCCTGGTTGACCTCCTTTCTCACCGACCCTCTCAGGTCCAACTGAGGTCTTTCCACTCTTCTATCTCTCTCTCTCTCTCTACTTGTGGTGTTCCCATGGGGGTCTAACCTCTCTCCTTGGTTCTTCAACCACTATCTGGCACCTCTTGCCCACTGCATCGCTTTCTGCTCCCATTTTCAATGTTATGTGGATGACACTCGGCTCTCTTTCAGGCTCCCCTCAGCCACCTCTGCTTCTTCTCTCATGCCAGACTGTCTGGCTGCAATTCAGGAATGGTGTGCCTTCAATGATCTCTACCTTAATACCAGCAAGACAGAGATCCTCCTCATTGGGACACCCGCTCCCTCCTTTCCTCTCTCTCTCTCTGGTCGCCCACTCCGGGCCCTCTTCTTGCTCCTTCCTGTGAGGCTAAGAACCTTGGTGTCATCTTCGACTCCACCCTCTTCTTCCCTCCTCACATCTCTGACATCTCTAAGAAGTCAAACTATCAGCTGCACCTCTTTAGAGGTATTATTCCTTTTCTCACTTTCCCACAGAAGGTCACTGTCTACAGAGCTCTGGTCATCTCTAGGCTGGACTATTGCAACAGCCTCTTTCTAAATCTTCCTGCCTCTACTCTTCGACCTTTACAACTTATCCAGAATAGGACTGCAAGACTTGTCCTTTGCCTCAAGCTCAGGGATCATATCTCTCCAGCTCTGAAATCTCTTCACTGGCTCCCTGTGGCTGCCAGGATCAACTTCAAGACCCTCTGCATTGTCCATAAAGCTTTCTGGGGCCTGGCACTACTCTACCTCCAAGTTTCTCTCCCAAAACCTCTTCCTTCTCGAGCATCCACCTCCAACTCTCTGAGGGCCAGACGCTTCTCCAAGCAGAGAGTTGGAGGCAGATCTATCTCCTTGGCTGGGGCCTCCTTCTGGAACAGCCTTCCTGCCTCTCTCAAACTTGAGAAGAACCACCTCTTGTTCCGGAAGCAACTTAAGACCTTCCTTTTCGCTTCTGTTTTTTTCTCTTCCTCTCCCCTGCTGATGCACCTGACTGCTCCGCGCACTGGTCACCTGATCACCCTCTGAACTTGGGCCCAGGCTCCTCTGCATATGCAGTTGCCCTTCCACTGCATCCGGGCTCTCCAGCACTTAAGGGTTTGTATCTGTAACCCTACAGTCCCTTCTCTATGCACTTATGAGCCACCTGCTGGCTGCACATATGAGCCACCCTCTGGCTGCACTTGTGAGTTAACTGCACTTCCCCCTTCGCCCTCCCCCCTGGCACTTCCCCCCTTCCCTCTTCCCCGCACTTGTGCAATCTGAATGACACAAGGCTTAGTAAGATCGTTATTATGTCCTCCCTTGTTTCCCCCTCCTTGTCTTGTCGCGCCTAGAGGCGCGTTATAAATGGTACTACCCAAATTGTTTGTTTACAATTGTTCGAATGAACAATTGACCGAATTTAAAGGGTCACAATTGACCTTTTCACAATTGACCGCATATATATATGTCAAATAAAGTATGCCATATATATATATATATATATATATATATATGGGGTTTTGGGCGGGTGTGGGTTGGGTGGGGGGCTGTGGGGGGGTTTACCTTTAAACCCCCCACAACCTTATAAATGCCACATCATATCATATCAAGTGCATAACAAATGTCAAATGTTAACTGTGAATAATTATTATTGCATATCATGGTAGCATACATTCCATGCAAGGTACCGAATAGCCAATAGAGAATCTGTCATATCATAATTAGATTGTGTATTATGGAATGCAAGTGATATAGTACCAAGTTACTGCCCAAAGAAGGAAATCTCCAACTGTCTAGCGTATGAAAGTAGTATACCCATGCTAAAATGGTGTCAAAGGAAAGAAGACCAAACCAAAATTGTACACTGTGTAATCTATTAGTGGCAAGAAATATGTAACCCGCATCTCATAAGTAAAATACTGTAAGTGAAATAGAGTCAAATGTAAAGAAGAGAGGACTGCCTAAACACATCCACGGGGGTGCCTCTTGAAAGTAAAGCCTAACTGGAGGCATCTAGTGACGATAATATGGCTGTAACGAAAGTGGTCAGAAATGATAAGTACATGTACAGAGAAATAATCATGTACAGAATGTACATTCAAAAGCTAAAACGATAAAAATATTGAAAAATGAAGGGAGCAGTGTTACCTCTGCGGTCAAAGTAATTCGGGAATCCTATGTTGGAAAGGTAAGGTAGCCAACCTGCAGGGTACCAAAAGTTTAATGTTACCTAAGCAATGTCTGGAAGAATATACAAACAAGAAAGCGTAAAAGTGCATAATCAGTAGTATGCCAAATAAAGTATGCCATATATCTTACCCCTCGTTATAGAGGAAAATGGAATGTGAGCAGCGGGTTTGTTCCGCAAAGTGGCGAATCAGTGTGGATTAAATAACCAGAAAGGACACAGAAAAAATGACAAGCTGTGTGATCAAAGTAAAAGAGGATTCGTCACAACGAACCTATGAAAAGATTTGAAATCTAGGCATAATGTTGTATAGTCCACAATGTTATATATCCATCGATGTGTGGATGAAATCCTAGCTGTAGGACAATGGGGGTCATTCCGAGTTGGGCGGTAAGGGGTTACCAGCACCGGTAAGGATGCCGGTGCCAGTAACCCCCTACTGCCCTATTCCGAGGTCCCTTAGCGGGTCCCACCAGGAACAGGTGCTCTGACCAGCTGTTCTTAGCAGGACCCGTTAAGGGACCTTGGAGCTAATAACGGGCCTGCAATCAATTTGCGGGCCCGTTATTAGCACGTTCCCCATTCCCATTGAGCCCTATGGGGGCTCGAATGGGGAATAGTATTTGCCATGGGGACTTACCGAGTCCGCATAGGTCGGAATGTCGGAGTGCTAATAGCACCATGGCTTCCTCCAAACTTGGAATGACCCCCAATGTCTATCTCTGTGTAGGGCTCCGCTGAAACAAACGGAGGTCCCGAATTGCACCTGAAGTATAAATGATAGCCCGGTCAACCATTATAGACACTTACGAGGGACTTAATAAGACTATAGGCGTTGCTATAGTAACATAGAAAATAGAAAGAGACCAGCTAACCCGAAGTAAAAAGAGAGTAGCGAATATTAGTAGTCACGGTTCACAAAGAGGAAGCTCTGCACATGACTAGATGTATGTAACCACTCAAAAGTTGGTATGCAGTGTCCTAAAACAGATTAGCGATACTAATAGTGCCATAATAACAATATTATAACTGTAAGATGGCCACCATCAAAAGAGAACTACAAAAGAGAAGGGAATTGTAGTTCGGAGATTTACTGGATGCCATGGCGCTTCTTGGAAGGTCTGAAATGAATGACGATAGCGTCTTACATAGAGAAGGATGGGGTGGAAATCTCCCAAAAATAATATTAAGAATAATATAGTGGAAAGACAAATAATGAAATGTGTGTTGTAGTAACACGATTAGTGAGTAAGATATAGTCAATATCATCTCGTTTATACACTGTTCAATTACTGATAGACAAGGATATATTTATGAAATAATACCACTTTCAATGTTATACATGTATGAATCTATACATGTTTTTTAAGTAAATCAGAAATTAGAAATCTCACAATATGAGAGCAAAGATGCTAGTGGAACATAATAGTGAATAGTATACACAATATGAACAACAATTGAATAGCACAGGAATTATCTTCACAAAGTTACAAATACAGAAATACATATGCTAAAAATAAGGTACATTAGTGCAGATTAGACAGTGCACAGTGTGGAGTATATACATAGAATAATATCACTCCATATCAACTCATGGAAAACAATGTAGGTTGAACTCCTCGTTCATTCCTTTAGGATGCACTGTGTCCAAGAGATGGCTCCAGTGCATCTATCTCTGCTTAAGTTTCTTAGATTTGTCTCCTCCTCTAGCAGAAGCACAGACCACTTTCAAGATCATACATATTATCTGGGATAGAGTGTGTCTATATTGATTGAAATGCCTAGCTACTGGTGACTCAGAATTGTGAGTGCGTATGTTGGATTTATGTTCCAGCTATCTTTTTCTTGCTGATCTATTGGTCTGACCTACATATAGGAAGCCACATGGGCATTTGATAGCGTATATGACCCCAGTGCTATCACATGTTGCAAAATCTCTAAGTGCAATTTTCTGCCCTGTGTGCGGGTGTTGGATGGTGTTGTCCTTGATAATATTATTGCTGTTGCTGCACTGGAGGCAAGGGAATGTACCCTTCTTCGGTGTAGCCAAAGTTCTCTGTGTGTCTGGATGGCTTTTCTTCTGCTCTCACCAGTCTGTTCCTCAAGTTTCTCCCTCTCCTGTAATCCGTCATCAGAGGTTTAGGGAACCGCTTCTGCAGTTATGGGTCATGCTGTAAGTATTTCCAATTGTTGCAGATGATTTGGCGTAAATGCATACTTTTTCTAGAAAATTCTGATATGTATAGTAGAGGAATCGCCTTGTTTTTAGAGGTTGAGTGTAATAATCCCTTTCTGTCAATTGTGTCTGCTTTCTATTTTTGCTAGTTCTACTACCTCAGTAGGACATCCTCAAATTAGATTTCCCAAGTGTGCCAATGCCAAATACTAGTTGAAAAACATCTAGTTACACAATCAGAAAACCAATTTGACAAGTTGCTAGTTATCAAACACTGAATGTCTAGATTACAAGCTTTTCACAGAGAATGTATTTAATTTGCATAGGCTAAGCTGACACGTGTTTCGACCTCTACTTGCAAGGTCCTCTTCAGGGCTAAAAATGGAATCTGTCACAGTTCATGTGAAAATTCACGTGTCTTCCATAAAAGAATATTCTCTCTATTTTTCAAGTCGAAATTGTAATGTAACTGCGCACCAAAGACTTAAATAAATTCAATCACAATCTGTAGGCTATTCCTGAAACTTAATTCAGAACACTCCAGAGCACAATGCTTGCACTGCTTCTTTGACTTCCTAATCCTTCTGCACGGCGTTCCGTGACACCGTCGTTTGATGAATTACTCTTTCAGGCCTGCATATTCTTTTTCCAAGGATATAGTATTTGTGGTTATTCTTTTAATACATATGAATTGACTGTATGGAAGGCTCTGCATCATCTGTCTGGGAGGAAAGCTGGCATAATGGAGAACATTATTGAGATCTGTGGCCGTATGGTATATGTTGGTTTCCAAACCAGTCTCTTATCTTTAATTCCACATCTAGAAAATGCAAGTAGGGCTCTCCTGTCTCCAGGGTGAATGTAAAACAAGGGTGAACCTTGTTGAGATATTCACAGAATGCCATTAAGTTGGGATTTGGTACCAGACCATATCCTAAAGATGTTGTCTATGTACCTCTTCCAGATGCTAAGATATTTGAACCAGTTGATGTTCTCCAGAATATACCTTTTTTCAAAATAATACATACGATATTAGCGTAGGCTGGTGCCATTGCTGAGCCCATAGCGGGGCCTGAGATTTGGGCATAGTATTTGTTATCATACCTAAAGTAACTATTGTGCAGAATGATGCATAAGTAGTTCAATGATGAATTGTCTATTGGCTCTCATGGTGTCATCTTTGAGTATAAGCCATTCAACTGCTTCTAAACCATCCTGACGTGGTACCAATGTATGTAGACTACCTACATCTAGTGCATATAGTATGTGGGTGGTCGGAAATGTTTCTAAATTTTCAAAATGGTTGAAGAAATCTATTGTGTCACGTAAGTATGTGTCTGTGGATTGGACTAAAGGTTGCAGTACTTTATCGATGTAAATGGCCAAAGGATCAAAGACACTCGCTGTGCCGGCTAAATTTGGTCTAAAGGGAAGTAAAGTCGTGTGTTGGTGTATTTTAGGTGAGGCAAAAAAGACTGGAGTTATTTCAAAAGGCTATGTAAGGAATTCCTTAGTTTCAGGCGTAATCCAACCATTCTCCTCAGAACTCTCAAGTGTATTCTTTATGAGATCTCTAATTTCCATTATAGGATCACCATCAAGTTTCAGGTAGACATTCTCATCAGATAAAAGATTCAGACAATTAGTAAGATAGAACTCAAAATCCATAACAACAATCACGCACCCTTTATCTGCGGGTTTGATGATCAAGCTTTCATCTTTTGAAAATATTCTCAATTAATTTGAGTTATTTACCTTTGATGTTACTGGAAAATTCATTTTGCATTCACCTTATTAATTTGCTTGATAACTTGATTTTCAAAGATATTGAGAACTATGTTGTTAAAAGTGGGGTTGGAATTGCTTTTTGGACATAGCTCTAATAGATCAAAGGACATGGATCCACTTTCCACTGGAGGTTGTTATTCAAAAAACATTTGTAAACACATCTTCCTTAGAAGTTTACTAAAGTTAACCTTCTCGGCAAAGAGTGTGATATTGAATGTAGGTACAAAAGATAAACCCATGTTTAAGAGTCTGAGTTGTTGGTCATGCAAAGATTTTTGGGAAATATTAACAACAATATTGTTCTCAATATTAATTTTTGTTTTGACCATAGTGTTCTTTTTCTCTCTTCTTGTCTTCTTCTTGGGTCTAAAAAGGTACCTGGGCTGACATTGTTTCAGTTGGGACAGTCGGAGGGGCCATACTGCTATTAGGTTGTCTCTCGCTAGTTGTGGAGGTGGTTGGGCTGGGATCATCCCTGTTTCCAGCACTCCCGCTCGAGTTACTATTGTCACTTTGGTCACTTTAATTATATGTCACACTTTGTCTGTTCAGGTTTCTGTTGTTAGTCCCTCCACATTTTTGAGAATAATACTCTTGCCATTTATGGACTATATCCCCTCATATAATCAAGAGTGTCTCCTTTGAATTTTCGTGTCTTCCTTTGTTCTATATCTCTCTGATAGGAGGAAAGTTTTGTGTTGATGTCATCAAGGATATCTTTCATTTCTTCTGAAGTTTTAAGTTCACACAATTGTATATTTAATTCAGTGATTTCACTGTCCAATGAGGTAAGGTTCTTGGACAGTTCCTCAATGGTCAGTAGGATCAGGTTGAGTGAACACTTAGTATGTGATCCCATTTCTTCACAAACTCAATGCTGTCCTTACGTAATTGTAGGACGTAAGTAAACCCTTAGACCTCTTGGAATACATTTGGACTTATAATACTCCATTAGGGTAGACACATGAAGCTTCTAGGAGATTTCTCGCCTAATGAGTCTCTCAGGTTTATTGATTAATGTATTTGGATCACCTACTGTTTCTGCTGTGTGTTCAACCTGAGAAATTAGGGCCAAATTTCTAGAGGCCACCTCCGTAAAGAAGGCTAAAGTTGTAACATGCTTATCGGTAAGGTCATTAATCCTATAAAATAACATGTCTATTATGTGGGTGCACTATACCATTTTGTGTCACACCTATTCAAAGGTGCCACAAAAGTATTGGCACTCTCGTCCCCTGCACACCTTAATGCTGTGAGACTCAGCCACAATTAAGTAAATAGTTGAAACAATTTGAAGCATACAGACTCAATTGTAAAATAACAGTATTTCTATGTGGTAAGAATAATTCAATGGGATGTCAATTCAGTGTTCTAATTTATCTTTATATTCAAAGTCATCAGCACAACGTGTTTCGCGATGCAGGTTCCCTTCTTCAGGTGCATTTCATTAATCTACAATGTAATTGACAGTGTGTCAGTTCAATAAAGGACTGTGGTGTTCAAGTGTATAACACATTTCAAATGTTAACTGGGTAATAATAATTATTATATATAGTGAGGGCATAATTTCCATGCAGATACCGAATAGCCAATAGAGAATCTGTTATATTATGATTGGATCGTATTTTATGGAATGCAAGTGATATTGTACCAAGATCTAGTTGGTGCATAAAGAGACAATCTCCCACTGTCGAGAGTATAAAAGTAGTATACACATGCTAAAATGGTGTCAAAGGACAGAAGACCAAATCAAAATGGTACACTGTGTAATCTATTAGTGGCAAGAAATGTGTAACCAGCACCTCATAAGTAAAATACTATAAGGGAAATAGAGTCAAATGTAAGGAAGAGAAGACTACCTAAAAACATCCACGGGGATGCCTCTTGAAGGTAAAGCCTAACTAGAGGCATTTAGTGAAGAAAATATGGCTGCAAAGAAAGTGGTCAGAAAAGTAAATGTACATAGAAATAATCATGTACAGAATGTACATTCAAAAGCTAAAACAATAAAAATATTGAAAAATTAAGGCAGCAGAGTTACCTCTGCGGTCGAAGTAATTACGGAATCCTATGTGGGAAGGAAAAGGTAGCCAACCTGCAAGGGTACCAAAAGTATAATGTTACCTAAGCAATGTCAGGAAGAATTATGTCATATATCTTATCCCTCATTATAGAGGAAACAGAATGTGAGCAGAGAGTCAGTTCCACAAAGTGGCAAATCCTTGTGGATTAAATAACCAGAAAGGACACCAAAAAACGACATTCGGCTCCAATATGACAAGGTGTGTGATCATAGTAAAAGAGGATTTGTCATAATAAACCTATGACAATGTTTCAAATCTAAGCATTGTGTTGTATAGTCCACAACATTATATATCCATCGGTGTGTGGATGAAATCCTACCTGTAGGATGATGACTATCTCTGTGTTGGGTTCCGCTGAAACAGAGTTCCCGAAGTGCGCCTGAGGTATAAATGGTAGCCATGGCAACCATTATAGACCCAAACAGGGGACTTACTAAGACTAAAGGCGTTGCTATACTGACCACTGAGGAACTGTCAAAGACCCTTACCTCATTGAACAGTGAAATCACTGAATTAAAAATCCAATTGGGTGAACTTCGGAAGAACTGAAAGATATCCTTGATGACATCAACACAAAACTTTCCTCATATCAGAGAGATATAGACCAAAGGAAGATATGAATATTCAAAAGAGACTTTTGATTATATAAGGGATGTAGCGTATAATTTGCAAGAGTATTATTTTCAAATATTTGGATGGACTGAAACCCTAACAGACAAAGTGAGACATATAATTCAAGTGACCAAAGTGATGATAGTATCTCGAGCTGGAGTGCTGGGACCAGGGGTCCATCCCTACCACCTCGACTACTAGCAAGAGACAACCTAATCCCAGTACAGCCCCTCCTACTGTCCTAAATGAAACAATTCCAGCCCAGGTACCTTTTTTTAGACCCAAGAATGAGACAAGACGAGGGAAAAAGAAAACTACGGTCAAAACAAAAATGAATAATGAGAACAATATTGTTCTTACCATTTCCCCAAAAACTTTAAGTGGCCAAACACTCAGACTCTTAAACATGGGGTTATCTTTCATACATTCAACACTACACTCTTTGCCAAGAAGGTTAACTTTAGTAAACTTCTAAGGAAGATGTATTTACAAATGTTTTTTTAATTACAACCTCAGTGGAAACTGAATCCATGTCCTTTGATCTATTAGAGCTCTGTCCTAAACGCTATTTCAACCTCACTTTTAAAAACATAACCCTCAATATGTTTGAGAATCAAGTTATCAAACAAATGAAAAAGGTGAATTTCAAAATTAATTTTCCAATAACATCAAAGGTAACCAACTCAAATTAATTGAGAATTTGTCAAAAGATGCAAGCTTGATCATCAAACCCGCAGATAAAGGGTGCATGATTGTTGTTATGGATTTTGAGTTCTATCTTACTAATTGGCTAATTCTTTTATCTGATGGGAATGTCTACATGAATCTTGATAGAGATCCTACAATGGAAATTAGAGCTCTCATAAAGAATACACT
This sequence comes from Ambystoma mexicanum, assembly GCF_040938575.1. Lineage (NCBI taxonomy): Eukaryota > Metazoa > Chordata > Amphibia > Caudata > Ambystomatidae > Ambystoma > Ambystoma mexicanum. The sequence continues at coordinate 1,117,244,419 of NC_090923.1, read as the reverse complement.
TGAGAGTGCCGAGGAGAATGGTTGGATTACATCCAAAACTGAGGAATTCCTTACAAACCCTTTTCCAATAACTCTTGTCTTTTATTCCTTACCTAAAATACACAAACATGCTACTTTACCACCCTTTAGGCCACTTGCGGCAGGCACAGAGACTGGCTTTGATCCTTTGGCCATTAAAACTGATTAAGTACTGCAACCTTTAGTCCAGTCCACAGACATGTACTTATCTGACACTACAGATTTCCTCAACCATTTGGAAAATCTAGAACTGTTCTGACCATCCACATACTATTTGCACTAAATGGAGGCAGTCTATATACATTGATACCCATATCAGGATGGTTTAGAAGCAATTGAATGGCTTATACCTAAAGATGACACTGTGAGAGCCAACAGACAATTCATGATTGAATTATTATACATCATTCTACCCAATAGGTACTTTAGGTATGAAAGCAAATACTATGCCCAAATCTCAGGCACTGCTATCGGGCTCAGCAATAGCACTAGCCTATGCTAATATCTTTATGTATTATTTTGGGGAAAAAATACATTCAGGAGAACATCAGCTGGTCAAAATAGCTTACCATCTGGAAGAGGTACATAGACAACATCTTGGGGATATGGTCTGGTACCATGGAGACAGCAGAGCCCTTTTTGCACTTTCTAGATGTGGAATTAAATCTAACGGAGACTGGTTTGGAAACAAACATATACCATACGCCCACAGATGTCAATATTGTTCTCCTTTATGACATTTTTCGTCCAAAATAGATGATGCAGAGTCTTCCATACAGTTAATTCCTGCGTATGACAAGAATAACCACAACACTAGATCCTTGGAAAAAGAATATGCAGACCTGAAAGAGAAATTCATCAAACTAGAGTATCGTACTGAAGTAGTAGAACTAGTGAAACAGAAATGTAAGGAAGGCATGGTATCATACAGTGAAGACAGACAGAAGTGATCACAGTTCAGCAGTGTTTATTGAACTTTAATTGGTTGGTTGAATGCCTATCTAACCTAAATCTAAGGATGGGAGCAAGCTATGACCATCAAATAATAATTACGCAGTCCTAGTCAAGTCTCTACCTATCAAAATAAAAGGGCCTGCCAATCCTTACTTCTAAATACAAAGGGGTATGAGAAACTTGTGTATGCACAAAGAAAGGATACAGTTCAAAGCAATGGTTTCGGGGCCATCAGCCAAAGCCTCTTTTCCAATAACAGTCTCTTACACTGCAGAAGGCCTGTCGTAACAAACAAATATCAAAGCTCCACTCATATCAGGATCTTCACATGCACAGGTTCTCACTTCCAGTATTCATCATGGGTCTCCCTCCTTCAGAATTGGACCCCCTTTTTACCACAATGTTTACACTTGGTCTCCCTCATTCGGGCTCAGACCATCTCCCTCATTTGGGTTCGGATCATGGATCTCCCTCGTTCGGGCTTGGATCCTTTTTCCACAATATTCACATTTGGTCTCCCTCCTTCGGGATCAGACCATGTAGTTTAAGTTTCTACTGTTTCCTCTTGATATCAAAATCGAAGACTTTCAAATCAGGACTGCTTCGATTCAGTTTGTACAATGTTCTGATCAATCTTCTACTTTCATTTCTACCACCACTTCTTGGCGGGATACCTTACAGAGACCTTAGATTGAGCACATTCACGGTGCTGGGCCCCTCTCTCAGCGGTATCGTATCTTTCCTTCTCAAGTTCAAACATTCATCAGTCGTTTAGCTTTACTTGCGTCTTTCATCACACGCGTTAAACAATGATCATTCAAGCGCTCGTTATACAATGTTGCTGCTTGCAACCTTAACTTCAACACAGATCGGTCTTGCATCAGTCTCCCAAACTCACCGGCTGTGTTGATCTCTCTGGAGCTTCTTTGTTCTTGAAGCTAAGGATGATACCATAGCGGCTGCTGCTCCTCCCTGCCTTGGGCAGTTAGGCTGGCGGGCCTTTGGTATCTCTGTCACACAATTCAGGATTCTTCAGTCTGGTTTCTTGGCCTTACACTTTCTGACTCAAAGGTTTCTTGAAAGTAACGGTTTCTTGTAGAAAAGGTCAAGGGTATTTCCCTCCTTTCGAACCCTTCTTGGTTTGCCGTCTTTCTCCCCTCATTCAGCGGCTGACTCGAAACTGCTGTTCCTTCGTGTGCTTTGCCTCACTCAGAGTGTGCTCTCGTGTTCTGCCATTTATCCATGTGGGGAAGTTTAATGGAAGTCAGGTGTGAATGATTGTCAGTAATTGCCTGACTTCTCCTGACCATAGTAGCGAGACATGTCAGGTACACTGCTCGGGTGTGAGCCTGTTTTCTCCCAGAGCGGGCTGTCCGTGTGGAAGTGTTTGTCAAGGGAAAAGGGGAGGGATGGTAAAGTTCCCACATATCCTGCCTGGTAGAATGGGGTAAAGGTGTTACAGGGGGAGGGATACCGCGTCTTACCATCCAGTGTCCCACCCCCACTCCCTGAAGACCCCTCACACAGGTGATCCTCCTGCAGTGGTCCACCCCGAGGAACTGGATACAAAACCCAGGACCTGGGTATCACCGATCAGGCCCTGTCTTGGCTGACCTCTTTCCTCTCTGATCGACCCTCCCAGGTCCAAGTTGCGTCCTTCCTCTCCTCTATCTCTATCTCTACCTGTGGTGCTCCCCAGTGGTCTAATCTCTCCCCCTGGCTGTTCAACCATTACCTGGCACTTCTTGCCTACCGCATTGCCGCTCTCTGCCCCAACTTTCAGTGCTATGTGGATGACACTCAGCTCATTTTCAGGCTGCCTTCAGCTACCTCTTCTCCTCTTATCCCTGACTGCCCGTCTGCTATCCAGAAGTGGTGAGCTGCCAACAATCTCTGCCTTAATGCCAGTAAGACTGAGATTCTCCTCTTCGGCACACCTGCTCCCTCCTTTCCTGTAGCTCTCTAGCCGGCCTTTCTTGGCCCTCTTCCTTCTCCCACCTGTGAGTCTAAAAACCTTGGGGTCATCTTTGACTACACTCTCTCCTCCTCTCCTCACATCTCCGATGTCTCTAAGAAGTCACACTGCCAGCTGAACCTCCTCAGAGGTATTTTCCCTTTCCTCTCCTTCCCCCAGAAGCTCATTGTCTCTAGAGCTCTGGTTCTCTCTAGGCTAGACTACTGTAACATCCTCTTTCTAAATCTGCCTGCTTCTACTCTACGCCCTCTGCAGCTCAGCCAGAACAGGACTGCGAGGCTTGTCCTTGGCCTCAAGCCCAGGGATCCTATCTCTCCAGTACTGAAATCTCTGCACTGGCTCCATTGTCCACAAGGTCTTCTGGGGCCTCTCTCTCCTCCTAAATATCTTTCTTCTCTAGCTCTTCGCTCATCTGCCTTCAACTCCCTCAGGGTCCGTCGCTTCACCAAGCAATGAGTTGGTGGTAGATCTCATTCTTCGGCTGGGGCCTCCCTCTGGAACAGCCTCCCAGCCTCCCTGAAACTTGAGGAGAACCATCACCAGTTCCGGAAGCACCTCAAGACTTTTCTCTTTGCTTCTGCTTTCTCTCCTCCTCTCCCCTGCTGAACTCCTGACTGAAGCTACGCTGGTCACCTGGCTACCCTCTGATCTCTGGTTCAGGCCCCCTCCCCACCAGCTGCACACCTGCACTGCCTCCCAGGCAACCCCTGCTTTTGGGGTCTGTTTCTCTATACCTACAGTCCCCACCAGCTCTTGACACTTGATGTCTGCACTTACTCCTGCACTTGCCACTGGCTGTCCGCACCTTTACCTACTGTTTTATTTATTCTTTACTGGTCATCCTATGTATTGCACTGCCCCCTCTACCTCCGCAACCACACTTACCCTCTCCCCTCCGATGCACTTGCGCGATCTCAATGTCACCTGGCCTAGTAAGATCATTGTCTTTGTCTGCCCTCTGTTCCCGCTCCCTAGCCTCGTCGCCTTGAAACACTTGTGTATAAGCGCGCTATAAATGCCATATCATATCAAAAGTAATGGCCTTGTCCTGGCCACCGGGATGACAGAACCCCGGGGACTAGCGGGAGAGACACCTTCTGGTTTCTCACAGAAGGCAGACACAATTGACAGAAAGGCATAATTACACCCAACATCTAAGGACAAGGGGATTCCTCTATTATACAGATCAGAATGGTCTTGAGAAAGTATGCATGTAAACAGAATCATCTGCAACAATTGGAAATACTTACACCATGACCCACAACTCCAGAAGCTGTTCCCTAAAGCTCTGATGATGGCTTACAGAAGAGGGAGACACTTTAGGGACAGACTGGTGAGAACAGAAAATGCCATTCAGACACACAGAGAAATTTGGCTACACAAAAGAAGGGTACATTCCCTTGCCTCCAGTGCAGCAACAGCAATAATATTATCAAGGGCAACAGCATCCAACACCCGCACACAGGGCAGAACATTTTACAACATGAAATAGCAGTGGGGTCATATACGCTATCAAATGCCCATGTGGCTTCCTATATGTAGGCCGCCCAATAGATCAGCAAGAGAAAGATGGCTGGCACATAAATCAAACATACCTACTCACAATTCTGAGTCACCAGTAGCTAGACATTTCAATCAATATAGACACAATCTATTCCAGATAAGATTTATGATCTTGAAAGTGGTCTGTACTCATGCTAGAGGAGGAGACAAATCTAAGAAACCTATGCAGAGAGAGATGCACTGGAGCCATCTCTTGGACACTGTGCATCCTAAAGGAATGAACGAGGAGTTCAACCTACATTGTTTTCTATGTGTTGATATGGAGTGATATTATTCTATGTATATACTCCACACTGTGCACTGTCTAATCTGCACTCATGCATCTGATTTTTTGCATATTTATTTCTGTATTTGTAACTTTGTGAAGATAATTCATGTGGTATTCAATTGTTGTTTATATTTTGTATACTATTCACTATTATGTTCCACTAGCATCTTTGATCTCATATTGTGAGATTTCTAATGTATGATTTACTAAAAGAATATATAAATTCATATATGTATAACATTGAAAGTGGTATTATTTCATAAATATATCCTTATGTTATTAATAGCCTGGTGAGCATACTGCGTCTATCAGATGAACTCTGTATATACAAGATGATATTGACTATACACTGGTTTTGTCGTGTGATACAGACCCAAGACACATGACCATATCTTTCTCACTGCTCATGTTACTACAACACTCATTTCATTATATGTCCTTCCACTAGTATTCTTATTCTCATTATTTTTTGGGAGATTTCCACCCTCTCCTTCTCTATATAAGACGCTATCGTCATTAATTTCAGACCTTCCTATAAGCACCATGGCGTCCAATAACGCTGCAGAGTACAATTCCCCCTCTTTTGTAGTTCTCTTTTGACGGCAGCAATCTTACAGTTCTACTATTGTTATTATTGGACTATTGGTATCACTAATCTGTTTAGGATGCAATGTACCAACATTTGAGTGGTTACATAAATCTAGTTGCGTGCTTCCTCTTTGCGACCTGTGACTTCTAATACTCGCTACCCTCTTTTTACTTTGGGTTAGCTCGCACCTTCTATTTTCTATGTTACTATAGCAACACCAATAATCTTTTAATCTTAGTAAGTCCCTCAGTGTCTATAATGATTGCCGCGGCTACCATTTATACTTCAGGCGAACTTCGGGACCTCCGTTTGTTTCAGCGGAACAGAGATAGACATCGTCCTACAGGTAGGATTTCATCCACACATAGATGGATATATAACGTTGTGGACTGTACAACATTATGCGTAGATTTGAAACATTGTCATAGGTTCGTTATGATAAATCCTCTTTCACTTTGATCACACAGAACTTGTCATATTGGAGCCGAACGCTGTTTTTCAATGTCCTTTCTGGTTATTTAATCCCCACTGATTAGCCACTTTGTGGAACAGTCCCGCTGCTCACATTTCATTTTCCTCTATGCCAAGGGGTAAGCTTTAAGGCATTCCTCATGTGACATTCTATTGATTATGCACTTTGTTTGAATCTACTTGCTGAAATTGGTTACATAACATTAGACTTTTGTTTCCCTTGCAGGTTGGCTACCTTACCCTTCCCACATAGGGTTCCCGAATTACTTTGACCTCAGAGGTAACTCTGCTCCCTTCATTTTTCAATATTTTTATTGTTTTAGCTTTTGAATGTACATTCTGTACATGATTATTTCTATGTACATTTACTTATCATTTCTGACCACTTTCTTTGCAGCCATATTTTCATCACTGTATGCCTCCAGTTAGGCTTTACCTTCAAGAGGCATCCCCGTGGATGTTTTTAGGTGGTCTTCTCTTCCTTACATTTGACTCTATTTCACTTTACTTATGAGGTGCTGTTTACACATTTCTTGCCACTAATAGATTACACGGTGTACTATTTTGGTTTGGTCTTCTGTACTTTTACACCATTTCAGCATGTGTATACTACTTTTATACTCTAGACAGTTGGGGGTTTTCTCTTAAGGCACTAACTCTAACTTGGTACAATATCACTTGCATTCCATAATACACGATCCAAATATTATATGACAGATTCTCTATTTTCTAATCGGTACCTTGCGTGGAATGTATGCTCCCATGATATATAATTATTACACAGTTAACATTTGAAATGTGTTATACACTTGAACAGCACAGCCCTTTATTTAACTGACAGACTGTCAATTACATTGTAGATTAATGAAATGCACTCGATGAAGGGAGCCTGCATCCCGAAACACGTTGTGCTGATGACATTGACTATAAAGATAAATTAGAACCCTGAATTGACATCCCATTGTGTTATTGTTACCACATAGAAATACTGTTTTACAATTGAGTCTGTAAGCTTCAAAATGTTTAAACTATTTACTTAATTGGGTCTGATTCTCTTAGCATTAAGGTGTGCAGCGGACAGGAGTGCCCAATGCTCTTGGACAAACTTCAGTTGCCTTTGATGTCTGACCTCGTGTCAAGGTTGTGTTACCTTCTCTGCACCCCTGCACATTCTAGTGGGGTATATCCTGCTGTTCCATGGGGGTGTCCTTATTGCAAAGTCCCCATGTAAAATCCAGTATGGACTGCAATGCCAGGCATTGTTCATACAAGTGGGTGGTATACAGATTTTGACATGATGTCATAGCTACAGCGTGCCTTGGAGAGTGATGGCTACAGTTGCCAGAACCAGGTTTGATTTGTTTGTGAATGGATGATTTATGGCATAAAATGCCTGTGTGGTCTCATGTATATTGGGAAAACTATGAGATCCGTTAAATCGCGCATTTGTGAATATCGGTCAGCCATAAGAAATGAAACCATAGATAAACCCCTGGTAGCCCACTACAAGGAAGCTAAGCATTCCAATAATGACATCTATTGGTTTGCGCTCCAAACCATGAGAGCCCACCCTCGAGGTGGAGATAGAGACTTAGCCTTGAAAAAACTTGAACAGAAATGGATTTATGATCTCAATACTGTGAGAGCAGGTTTGAACGTTGCAGTGGAGTGGAATCTGTTTATCCATTTATCGATTCCCCATTTCATTCGCTCATTCCCCCCTCTATTGGTGGGCCTAATAAAATTAGCTATTGACAACATTTAGTCTTCTCCTGGATCCAACTATGAGAACTAAGCCTCTCCCAATTATTTGCACATGAGATGTGCACTCACACTGGGATGGATGAACAGGCAATTATTAGACCTTAGGTTCTAGTGAGCATGATATCGTCCAAGTAGGAGCTTTTTCCCTCACAGTACACAACATTCATAAATAGGCCTACGGGTATTAACAGTCCATGAGGGTTCGGTTTAGTGTATTCCATGAAGATTCATCCAACCATATATATTCGCACTTATACATTGCATGGCTGAGGAAACGCACATGGATGTGTTTTTCGACCACGATCCCTCACCCAAGATGGCGGCTGGGCCAGCACACACGGTATATGCCGGAGTGTGTCCAGCTATCATCCGGATTGCCCTCCATTTAGGAATGCAGTCACCAGCAGCCCATTTGGGTAGCTATTACGATCGCGGTTGCAGGATGGTGACTGCCAACAAGTGACAGAAAGTAAGCGATGACCCCGTCTGATTATGAGCTTTTGCCATTTCAGGCATATAAACAGATGGGCCCTCATTACGACCCTGGCGGAGGTCCATGGTGCAATTTGCACCATGGACCATGGCGCAGAGCTGCCAACTCCGCCATGGGGGTTGGCGGACTTACCGCCCCATTCCGACCTTGGCGGGGCGGTAAGCCCCCAATCCCCATTTACCCTTCCCCATTCCCATTTTTGCCCCATAGGGTATAATGGGAGTGGGGAAGGCGTTAATTACGCCACCGTAGAATACGGTGGCGTAATTAACGAGGGGACCCGTAGCGCCATGGATTTTTCCGCCCGGAAAATCCGGGCGTAAAAATCGCCATGGCGCTACGGAAAGTCCTAATCTGGCGGAGAGGTACGCCATGCATTACGCTGGCGTAAACCCCTCTCCGCCAGGGTCGTAATGAGGGCCATGGTCACTAACTGACCTATACATATCTACACAGGGTTTCCTGATGATTTGTACGCTCAGCGGCTGAGAAACGCCACGTGGAAAAAGCCAGCACAGATTGTGTCGTGTTGACAGACTCCGCCCGGTAGCTGCATCCCACAGAACCTTGCGAGGACATCCAGCTCATCAAGTAAGCGATGTTCTGATTTTGGGGGTCTCCAATATAACACATTTACACGGATGTATTCTGGGCCATGAAGTCCTTATCTACGCGCTTCGATATGATTTCTAGAAGTGAAGATTAAGAACCAATGTAGAATTGCTAAGACATAAGAATAACGACATCAATTTTTGGTTGTGATTGGGTGTAACGAACACCCCACCTTGCCGAAAAGATAACCTTTGATTTAAAACAAACATTAATTATTTGATATTGAGACTAGTATTCAAGTCCAAAACAAACACATGTATCCCCTTGTGTTTTCAGTCATGGGCCCTCATTAGGACGCAGGCGTTAAGGGGTTTACGGCGCCGTAAACGGCGCAGACCCTTAACACCTGATTCCAAGGTCCCTTTGCGGGATGGTGATTTTAACGCCTGCTTTTTGCAGGCGTTAAAACCCATGCCGCAAAGGGACCTTGGTGCTAATTACGCCACCGTAATTTACGGTGGCGTAGTTAGCGCCTTTCCCCATTCCCATTATGCCCTATGGGGCAAAAATGGGAATGTGGAAGGGTAAAATGGGAAATGGGGATTTACCGCCCCACTCACCTTGGAATGGGGCGGTAAATCCGCCATCCACCATGGTGTAAACATAGTTTACACCATGGTGGTAAGGGTACGACCCAGGCGGTAACTTACCGCCTGGGTCGTAATGAGGGCCATGGATTCACTTTGATGCTGACTTACAAGTACCGTGCCTTATTAATTCCTGAATCATATTACCTCTCACACCTGAAAGAAATCGAGATTTTCAGGTTAGTAGTACAGCTATCTCGCCTTATGTGTGTAATACAAACAACCCCTATAAGCAACATGGGGACACTAGAATTTTAAAAGTGTTCCTTTTTATTGTCTCTAGGTTGAAATGGCAATGCACAGGGCCCTGTGCACACAGCCACATCCATCTTATTATTCATTTTTATCTGCGTCCTGAAGACGGGGGCCGAGAATACACCAACACCAAGAGTTAGCCCCCTTGGGTGGTTTTCTGCTCCCAGAAACACCATTAAGTGTAGACGCCCCATGTTCTATAGAGATCTGTACATGGTTGCCAATGATCACTCGTGTTACTAACATCACATAATCCTGAATGTATAAAGTCATCTGTTGATTTGTCATATCAGGTCTTGTTCACACAGTAATATGTATGTGGACTTTCTTTTTCTTCAAAAACACTTTCCGACAAAGATCATTTATGTGTGGCTTTTTATTTGACTGTGCTTCTTTTAACAATGTTTTGTGTTGTGTTTAATGTTATATATCTATTACAATATGTTACTTAATACCAGGTTTATGGTAATACACACAGCTTGGCGAGAGTTATTATCACCAGGGGAGTAGTTATTCTACAGCCTATGTGTGGGAAAGTTGGGTAGTTGGTGGTGAAAGTACTGCCTTATTGTACATATTCACTTCCTCAATAACCCCAGCCTCTGTATAAAAATAGAGGATCTCATTTGCTCAACAATTTTTGTTACGCCTGGAATTCATGCCTGACCGCATGGGTTGATTTCTCTACTGGAGCCTGGCCAGCCCTGCTAAGCCTTTTTGGCCAAATGCACAGACACATCCTAATCCTACATCGATTTCAATGGGTAAGTTCCCGGTGGCCTAATCGTGCTGTGTGTCAGGGGAAATATTTCACTCTTTGTGTAGTTGATCGTGAAGCCCAAAGAATGCACTAAATTCAGTAAATCCTGCATGATTGGGTCTAGATTTATGAGTGGGTCTCTGACATATAAAATGACGTAGTCCACATAGAAAGAGCGATGACTTCCGGGAATACGAATAATCTGATCCCCCTCCTCCTGTGGTGTTGCCCAATAATATCAGCCATAGGCTCAATGGCAAGTGTGAATAGTGGTGGGGACAAGGGGCAGCCCTGGCACGTTCCCCTCCCCAGAAGCAACGGTTCAGACAAATGTGAGTTGACAATGACCCTAGCAGAGGGGCGTGTATAAAGGAGTTTAATAAATTGGATCACATTATCCCCTAGTCCACATTTATCTAGAATCCCATCCCACCAGACCATGTCACAGGCCTTTTGCTCATCCAATGCGACAGCGACGGCAACGGCCACAGGAACCAAGCAGGACATAACATTGAACAACCAATGGACATTGAATGCAGTAGATCTTCCCAGGATAAATCCTGCCTGATCACTCTTGGCGAGGTGCGATATTAGAGGGGGCAGTCTGTTTGCTATAATTTTAGCAAATGTTTTGGGGTCTATGTTAATTAAGAACAGTCTGTATGACCCACAGTCATTAGCAGGCTTATCTGGTTTGAGCAGAATAGTAATGGTTGCCTCGCAGAGGGACTCGGGCAGACCGACTTCACCAAGGCCTCCTCGCACACTTGCAGGAGGCCAGCATTGCCTTATACGCCACATAGAACTCTGCGGTCAGACTATCTGGGCCAGGTGCCTTGCCTCTGGGAAGATCTCTGATTACTCCCATAACCTCTCCAATGGTGAATAGCGTGTTGATCTATTCTCTAGCCTTAACATTGGTATGTTAAGGCTATACTCACCCTGCTCATCCAGTACTGCATCGACTTGTGGGGGGCCGTTTTTTAGCCCCATGTTCAGCCCGTATCAGCCAAGCCAGTGTCCTCCCAGGGTGATCCCCCTTCCCATAGAGCCTTACAGCTGCTGGTTTCATGAAATATTTGCTTTCTGCCTAAACCGCTATGTCTGGGGTGGCGGCATATGCGTTTTCCAAGTCTTTGAGCTGTAGTTCACACACCTCCATATCACGCTGTATGGTCTTGAGAACCCCATATTCTTTAGGGTTTTCTGATAATTCTGATATACGCTTTAAATTCCTGCCATACCGTGCCATGTGATGCGGTCTCTGGAGTGTTAACAGCACAAAAAGGTCCAGATGTCCTCTATATCTGATCTGAACACATTGTCCTGCAGTGCTCCAGGTTCGAACCTCTGTGCTGCCCTATTGGGAACCCTCCTGTCCATTTTGATCCACATAGTAGCAGGGGAGTGGTCTGAGAGCGCACGGGGGAGAATGTTCACCTATTGTACTTTACCCACCAGCTGTCAGGAAATCAACACAAAGTCAATACAGGAAGACATGTCGTCTGCTGATGAGTAGAATGTGTACTGCTGGTCTTGCAGGTGCAGAATTCTCCAAATGTTGTGCAGCTGAAGCCTATCTGGTTTTGCAAACTGCTGGCAGCTCTGGATAGAGGTCTAGGGACCGCCCCAGTCCAATCTATCCACTGGTCCAATATGCAGTTCATGTCTTCCCCCATCTGGATGACAGGAGTTGATGGGTATGAATCAATAATATTTGCAATGTTCGCATAGGAGTCATGGGAATCTGTATTTGGAGCGTACGTATTAACAAGCAGCACTTCAACCCCTTTAAACACACCGCGCAACAACACATATCTACCTTCTGGGTTAGTCTGAGTCCCCTTTTGTGACCCAGAGGTACTTCTGAATCAGTGTTAAAAATACCTCTAGATTGAGTAGAGCAGTACATAAAGAACCGGTGATTGCCCCAGGCTGCAGCCACTGTTTTGTTAGCTGTTGCATGCTTTTCCTGGAGAAACAGGATGTTAGCTTTATGCCTATTGCATATGCCATTATGTGCCTGGCTTTCGTATAATTGCCAGACCCTTAACATTACAACTAAGCAGGTTAAGGACAGACATCCCGCTCACATGAGAGTTATCATGTGCACATCATTTCTGCCACCAGGGCATATTTCCCCTTTTCCCACATCAATCAATGTCTTGGCTGCCAAGAAATTTCTTTAAAACTTTTCCTCCCCACAACAAACCTCTCCTTGCCCTCCCTCATTCTCCCCGCCCCAAGCAGGGTGATGTCGACCCTCCCAGCCCCAACATTACCGATCCGCCCTTGAACTTGGCAGACCTCAACCAAACGTACACCTACAACAACACAACTTTGCATGGGGGAGCTGTTGCTGAACACCTTGCTCGCTCACCTTGCCAAAACCCTCCATCATTTGCAAGGACAATTAAACACAGCACCCTTTTTGTAGTCTTAAAGAACGAGGTAAGACCAGTCAAGTCTGGCCCCTCCCCTCAAGCATGAGCCAGAAACCTTTCTGTGCCCACTGTTCAGGCCAGGATAGCAGTCGGTTGCTTCAGGCAGCAAGGGGGGGGGGGGGGGTAATTTTCACCCTGATGTAAGCCACTGCTTCCTCAGGTATTGTGAAGAACAAGGTCTTCCCCTCCAATTTTGGAACCATAGTCATGCCGAGAAGAGCACTGACCTGTCCTGGAGTTGTTTTTTAACTCCAATAAATGATCTATGCTCCATCAGGACTGCAGTAGAGGAGTCTGGGTATATGCGCACAGTAGCACTAGGTGCAGAATGAGGTCTCATTCACAGCAGTTTAATAGGTACACGATCACTGGCCTCAGCAGAGCTCCGGGCCTGGGTTTTAATATAGGTCACCAGTGGGCTCTCTCCACTACAAAAGAAGTAGAGAATGGCGGATCGTCAAACAGTTCCTTGAGAAAGGCCTCCACCGCCGGTTTCATGCGGCCCTGGCCAAATCCCTCTGGCAGCCCCACCACGCATATGTTGTGCATAGACCGTGATCCTAGATTGTCGCACAGCCTGCTTGAATACCTTGACATGGAGGATACTTGAGTTTTTAGCCCCAGTGTGTCGTCTTCCGCTGTACCAATGTGGGATTTCACCGCAGTCATCCTGGCGCTATCCCGTTCCATCTTGGTGTTCAATCTGGATATTATGGTGGTGATGTCATCAAACTCAGCACTGACCACAGCGAACCCAGGCTACATACTGTACACAATCTGTCCTAGGTCCGGCATGTCTGAGGCAGCATTTCCAGCGGGCTCCCCTAGCTCTCTCATTGTCTCCCGGCTGGGCTTGCCTGTCTGTCTGGAGTCAATGTTGCTCTGCTCTTTATTGGCCCTGCTCCCCTTCTTCATGGTTGCTGCCGGTGTAAGACAGGGGGCTTCAGTTATCGAATGGTGCCAATACAGACCTTGCCAAAGGGGCAGCCGCACTTTTCACCAGGTCTCTCAATGAGGAGGGGGCACTTCGGGACTCAAGCTCCACCTCCAACACCAGCTTACGTGCCACTATGCACAACAGCGGCTGTCCAGGTGCCCCCCCCCCTGCCAGGCTCGGCCCCAGATGTGTGCACTAGTTCCAGGCCCCAAGGGTGTAGGTATGCAAAACCCTGCTACATGCAGCCATGCCCCTGAAGCCAGCTCCAACCTGCACAAGTTCACTTTCCAGCCAGTCTCCTATTTCCCCAATCCCTGTTCAGCCTTTCTCCAGGATCCAGAGGTCTGCCGTACCCCCACTTACTCCTCCGGTGTCCCCACACGACTCCAGGGGTACCACCGGGGTTATGTCAGTGACTGTCCTGCTTTGAGTCAGGGAGGTTGACAGGGGCACGGGAAGCCTTCCTTTCTTTAGTTGCAGTCCTAAGCAGGGTGGGAGGGGATCATGGGGGGGAGCACAAGCCTCTCCAGCCCTGGTCCTTGTTTGCCTGCACAGAAATGAGGAAGCCGCCTGCCTTCTCCGAAGGCCTGCAGAGTAGGCGGGGGAGGTGCGGGGGGGAAGGGGCAGGGGCAGTGGACCCAGCCCCACGCCGCTCTTTTGCTTCCCTCAAGTGTGGCCCGCCTTCAGGTTCTCAGGAGCAGTCCGGCTCAGTTATCGGAGGCTGTGGGGTGGTGGCGGGGCGGGGTGTTTCCAGTCCTCCGCCTTGGACCAGGTTCTCCACTGGGATTCCGGCACCACTGGAGATATATATTAGATGTATTTTTTTGTATAGCACACAAACAGCCCTGAGGCATCGTGGCGCTGTTACAGGTATATGTCATTTACGACATACAAGCATCATCAATGGACCTTACATATCACATCCAAGAACAGGAGAAAAAATTCAACTTAAACATCATGCAACCTGTTTGTCAGAAAACGTCATCTATGCAAGCAAATGCCCATGTGCCAAGTATTATGTCGGCGAGACAGCACGGAAAATACGAATACGCATTAATGTACATAAATCCTGCATTCGTATAAATAACCAAACCTCAGCAGTGGCAAGACACTTTGCTCTGAATGGACACACAGTAGCACAATTGAGATTCGCAGTGCTAGAAGTGATCCCTACTAAAGGACAGAGCACGAATATGAAAAAACAGAGCACAGAAAGAAGCACTATGGATTGAGAAGCTAGGGTCTCTGGCACCAGAAGGGATGAATGAGGAGTTCGATTTGAGTTGTTTTTTATGAAGGAATCTCATAATTTGTGTTTAGTCTCTACACTATATGTTTATTAGTATTTAGTTATCGATTTAAGATTCATTGTGGTTTTAAGCCTTCACCAGTTAATATTGATATCAATCACTCATTTCTATACCGGTTCACTTTTTTCTAACATTTATAGTATGTTTTGAGTTTTGCATTTTTGATTTTTGTCTTACATTTCTTTAGTTACCATACAATTCACCAGTACTAATTCTTCAGTTTCTTTCTTATTTTTTACATTTCAATTTCTTCTAAACTTCGCCATTATTCTTATTTCTATCTTCAACATAGGTGTACATTTTCAGGTTATCGATTCAGCAATCGCTTGTTTTTAAATTCACCAGATTAACAATAGGAACTACGCACACCATTTTAAGATGGCCGCTTTGTTTACAACACACAATGCAGTGCACACTCAATTAGATTAGCATTTCCTTGGTAACCCCCCATGACTAAGTCCTTTCCATTATGCACACGAAGGTTTGCAGAGTTCAGCTGGCGTTCGAGGTTGCATGACAAAGCTCATTCCGTTCCACACGTGAGTGGCTGCAGCAACCTGCTGCCGTTCAGCGCAGCGTGACACTAATTAGGTAAAACACCAAGCAGACACCAGTTAGGCTATCCGTCATTTAACTTACGTTCATTTTCTGACAGTCGACCATTTATTTTACAGACCTGCAAGCGTACTTAACTAACACGGACACGATCGTCTCCGTTCAATGAAGCATTTATTTTTTCATAAACACGCGAACAGCAGGTCAGTCACCTGCTTTCATCTCATCACTTTTGTTTTTAAATTATAAATGTCTGTAATAGGCTTTTTACATATGGACACATTTCTAGGTTTGTTTTATTTTTTATATTTTGTTCGTGTTTTCACAAAATGATGAATCGTTTGATGATGATGATGAACTACACAAACATTTCCTTCAATGTCCCCTAATTGGTAACGTACATTTCTCAATGCTACTTGCATGTATATGAATGATATCCTTCACCGCATATATTGAATATTCTTTTGCTGGAATACGAAAACTGTTTTATTATCTGCCAACTGTTGATAACATATCAACCATGTATATAGATTTGACCAAAAGGCAATCATTAGACTAATGTTCACAGGCCCTGAGGAAGGGTTTGCAACCCGAAATGCACAGGCCATCAATGTGACATTCTCAGCCTTTAAACCACCATACCCATAGAGGGTTCAGAGCTTATGAAACTAATAAGCAAAGAATAAAGAAGTATATAATTTATGACTACAGCAAATTATTATTGAATCTATAGATATTCAAATTTAACCACTTCTAAGTGGTCCACGGGTGTGCAGCCCACACCGCTGGCCGCACGGCCAAGGTCTTTTTTCTCACGTTTTGTACAGTGCCAACCACGGAGGCACTTTTCACAGTGGGTTTGCACCCCAAGATTTAAAAAAATTCTTTCTCCACGTGAACAAGATTATCTCAAAGCATTAAATGTAGTGCAAAGCTCACCACCATCTCAGCCAATACAGACCTTGCCAAAGGGGCAGCCGCACTTTTCACCAGGTCTCTCAATGAGGAGGGGGCACTTCGGGACTCAAGCTCCACCTCCAACACCAGCTTACGTGCCACTATGCACAACAGTGGCTGTCCAGGTGCCCCCCCCCGCCAGGCTCGGCCCCAGATGTGTGCACTAGTTCCAGGCCCCAAGGGTGTAGGTATGCAAAGCCCTGCTACATGCAGCCAGGCCCCTGAAGCCAGCTCCAACCTCCACCAGTTCACTCTCCAGCCAGTCTCTTATTTCCCCAATCCCTGTTCAGCCTTTCTCCAGGATCCAGAGGTCTGCCGTACCCCCACTTACTCCTCCGGTGTCCCCACACGACTCCAGGGGTACCACCGGGGTTATGTCAGTGACTGTCCTGCTCCGAGTCAGGGAGGTTGACAGGGGCACGGGAGGCCTTCCTTTCTTTAGTTGAAGTCCTTAGCAGGGTCAGGAGGGAGTATGGGGGGGAGCACAAGCCTCTCCAGCCCTACTGCTTGTTTGCCTGCACATCAATGAGGAAGCCGCCTGCCTTCTCCGAAGGCCTGCAGAGCTGGCGGGGGAGGTGCGGGGGGGGGAAGCGGCAGGGGCAGTGGACCCAGCCCCACACCGCTCTTTTGCTTCCCTCAAGTGTGGCCCGCCTTCAGGTTCTCACCCGGCATCAGGAGCAGTCCGGCTCAGTTATCAGAGGCTGTGGGGTGGTGGCGGGGGTGGGGGGCCGGGGTGTTTCCAGTCCTCCGGCTTGGATCAGGTTCTCCACTTGGATTCCGGCACCACTGGAGATATATATTAGATGTATTTAATTTGTATAGCACACAAACAGCCCTGAGGCATCGTGGCGCTGTAACAGGTATATTTCATTTACGATACATACAAGCAAATTGGTATCATTAGGTTACAAGCACAGTAGCCTTCTGGATAATGGCGATGCTTAGTGATTAGGAGAACAACTGTGTTTTGAGTGGCAGGGGGCATTCCATTGTTTCACTGTTAGGTAGGGGAAGCTTTCTTGTTGAGTGTGGTTTGACTAGTTTCTGGGAGAGATATGGCGGGCTGTGGCAGAAAGGCACTTGTGGGTGATTGAGAGGGCTTTGAAGGGGATACACGCTTGGATGGGAAGCCAGTGGGCCTCCTTTCTTGCTTCCGAGATGTGTTCTCTTCTTGGGATGTTCAGGGCTGCTCATAGAGCATTGTTTCTAATGTTTGGAGTGTCTTAATGTTACTGGAGGTGGTGCCAACAAAGAGGACGTTGCAGTAGTCCAGCTTTGAGCCTATGATGGCTCGGGCCACCATTAAGCAGCTGTTTCTGGATAGGAAAGGTCTGGCAGCATTTAGGACTTTGGTCAAGTAGGCTGCTGATGAGGCGATGATATTCAGTTGGCGGGACATGGTTAGGGGGGCATCGAGGTGCACTCCTAGGGTTTTGACAGAGATTGAGACATGAAGGGAAATGTTATTCATCAGGAATGCATGGTCGAGTTTGGGGAGATTATTTAGGGCTTTAGGGGGTCTGACTAGTAGGATTTCCGTTTTGTCGCTGTTAAGACAGAGGTGGTTCTCCGCCATCCATGACGGAATCAGCAAGTAAATATTGTTGAGGGTGTTTGAGTCTTCTGCATAGTTGCCTGTGAGAGGGATCATGATTTGGGTATCATCAGCATAGTAAGTGTAGGCTATGCCATGGGAGTCCAGGATGTCGAAAAGGGGTCTAGCGAAGATGTGGGAGATACATGACCCTTGTGGAACACCACAGGGGATGGGGAACATTTGTGTTTTCTGCAAAAACATCCAGCCAGTAGCCCTGGGGGATAAGTTGGCCGAGGCCATTAAGTGGTGGCATAGGATTTTATGGTCGACCAAGTCAAAGGCGGTGGGTAGATCGAGGAGGAGTACTGTCTTACCCTCTTCTCTGATCTCGGTCAGCTGATTTTCAAGTCTAAGAGGGCTGACTCAGTGCCATGGCTGGGACAGAAGCCAGATTGGCACATTCCTAGGATGTGATTTGTTTCAAGAAAATTCAGTACTTGCAAGTAGGCTGCACGATCAAGGATTTTTAGCAAGAAGGGAACAGTTGTGATCGGTCTCTAGTTGGTGGGAATAGCGGGGTCCAAGGATGCCTTTCTTTTAGGAGGGGGGGCACTGAGCTCAAGAAGGAAGCATTTAGGAAGGCGGTGATGATAGGGGTTCAAGTTTCAGCACACTCTTTAACGAGGGTGGCTGGGCAGATGTCCCCTTTCCATTTAGAGGGTTTGAGGGCGTTGATGATTCTTAAGGTTTCAGTTTCTGATAAGTCTTTGAAGAAGAACTGTGGGAGCGTGTGGATGGGTGAGTTGTGGGGTATGCTTGTGACAGAGGCAGGTGTGGCCTTACTGTGTTTAGCTGGTTGACTGAGAATTTTCTTGTTCAACATGTACATTTTATTTAGCATAGCCTTTTGGCTATCTGTGCACCAGTTTTCATCTTTGGCGAGGGTCGGGGGAGGAATGGAGGGGGTTTCCAGTTGCCTAAAGATTGAGAAAATCTCTCTGGTGTCAGATTTGTCATTATAGATTCTGGAGTCCAATGAATTAGCTTTAACAGATATAATGGCTGATGTGTATTGTTTGGCAAGTTTGGCGAAGTGCTCTTTCCAATGGATGGTGGGATTTGTTTTGCCAATGTAGTTGTGCCTAACGTTTAAGGTTACGCAGTTCTAGGAGGTCATGGGAGAACCAAGTGTTTGAGTGCCTGACGGGTTGGCTTTGCGTGGGACTAGGGGGGGCTATGGAGTTGACTGCCTTGGATAGGATTAAGGTGTAGATATCCACTAGTGCCTTCGGGTCGGTAGAGAATGGGCCTTTAAGGCATGGGTTATCCAGCCAGGGCAGGTTTTCTTTGGTGAGCTTCCGAGAGCTGCGTGTCACAGCTGGTGGTAGCGGTGTGGAGGTATGTTTGGGTTTAGATGGATTTGGGATGGTGAACTATGTATTGGTCGGACCATGAGCAAGGAGTGTTGGAGCGTATAGTGACTTTGCAATTGTGGTGGGTAATCCAGTGTGCGGCCTTTGGCATGGGTGGGGTTGGTGATGCGGTTAGTGAAACCTAATGTTTCAAGTGCTTTGGCAAGCGAGATCACCTTACAGTCATTGGGGTCATGGAGGCCCAAGTCTTCAAGCATAATCATTTTTGTGGAGGTTTTGATATTGTCCTTGAGGACGTGGAGGAGGTTTTCCTCAAAGTTATGAGTGATGCCAGGGGGCAGGTGGATGGTGAAAGTGGGTGAAGGAGACCGTTTGAGGGATAGTAGGTGTACGAAGAAGAGAAACCGCTCACGAAGAACCATGGAAAAAGTGCTACCTGTACACGCTGGGAAACCAGACAGCTAAAGAGCAAAGCCCAATACTGCTCCTCCAAGTAAACGACATGGCGGCTGAATTTTTAGTAGACAGGCGCTACGGTAAATTTTATAAGTGAAGAAGTCTACAACAACCTCCCACATGCTCCCATACTACGACCTACAGAAGTGAACATCTACCCATATGGATCAAAAACTCCATGCAAAAGATACTTCATGGCACAGTGCAAATACAAGACACAGACAAAAGGATACCCATGCACGTACTGGAGGCTGCAACAGACAGTGGGTGCATCCCAAGTTTCAAAGCCGCTATAGACATGGGGCTCATACATGTACTATACAGACTCATGGCTCACAAATACTTAGATCTGTGTGCCAAAATAGAGCAACTGCTCCCCACACTATTCAAATGTATGGGCAAACTAGAAAATAGCCAGATCAACCTGCACATCAACCTACTTGTACCTCCAGTGGCCCAACACTACCGTGGCATTCCAAACAACATATGTCAGGTTGAGGAAGAACTACACAAATTACTGGATTCAGACATTGAGCCCGCAGTGGGCCCCACTCAGTGGGTGTCACCAGTAGTTCCAGTGCCGAAAAAGAACTAGCAGGACATCAGAATATGTGTAGACACATGCGCCGTCCGAATGAAGCCATACTGCGAGACCGTCATCAAGCTCCACGGATTACTGACAGGGCCCATTTACTAAATGGCGCCACTGTATTTTCAAAATTGGACCTTAACAAAGGGTACCATCAACTGGAACTGAGGAAAGAGTCCAGATACATAACCACGTTTGTCACACATCTGGGGCTCTACAGGTACAAACGTCTCTGTTTTGGAGTCTTGTTCCAGGTGGAGATGCATAACACTACTAAGCATATCCCAACTATTTAAATTACAGTGTTGATATTCTAGTGTTCGGACAAGATCAAGAACACCATTACTAGAGTATGTATGGCACTAGAGGAAGCTCATCTCATGCTAAATAGAGAAAAAAGTGAGTACAGGAAGAGCACACTTTTTGCTTCTTTGGGCACATATTCTCGGCACAGGGCATGACCCCTCCGCCAGAGAAGGTGACCATCCTCGCCAAGGCAGAGCCCCCAGCAAATGTCTCAGACATCCGATCCTTTTTAGGACTCGCCAGCTACTGTACCCAGTACATCTAGGATTTGGCATCAGTGAGTGAACCGTTGAGAGCCCTGTCAAAACAGCAATCGACGTTCATGAAGATTGATGCATGCCAGCAAGCGTTTGAGACAATTCGACACTGCATAGCAGATGCCAAAAACATGGCATATTTCAATACCTCAAGGAAGACTGAATTGGCTGAGGACACCAGCTCTGTAGGGTTAGGTGTTATCTTGACAAATTGATCCCATTGACAGCAGGACACGTCACATTGTCTAGTACGCCAGTGGAAGTCTTTCGAGGACCGAGCAAGCATACTCGCAGGCTGAGTAAGAGGAACTGGCCATGGTGTGGGCCTGTGAACACTTCCATTTCTTCCTTTATGGGAAACCATTCACCATGGTCACTGACCACCAAGCCCTGCTTTTCATCTATGGGAACCCTCAAGCAAAAATGCCCCCCCAGAATTGCACAATGGGGTCTGAGACTTCAAGACTAGTTTCTGCATCATTCTTCATCATGGGAAGGGTGACAATCCCGCTTTTATTATCTAGACATCTGCTTAAGAACTCCATGCCTACACATAATTGCAGATCAATATATACATTACATAATACAAGCAGCTACCCCAAAGGGAGTTGACCTGGCACACATTGCACAAGAAATTGAAAATGACCCGGTCATGCAAATAATTTTCAGGTGCTTCGAGTCAGGTCGATGGAGGCAAGCCAAGCAGGCAGGAGAGTGTGCCAGCCTAGAAGCGCAACAAGATCTCAGTCGTTTAACGGTAGTGAAGGAGGAACTGACCAGGTCAGAAGGACTCTTTCTCAAGGGACCCAAAATCATCATTCCCCAGACACAGCAAAGGAAGGTCTTGAAGCTTGCAAATGAAGGACAACGCTGGATTGTGTCCACCAAGAGGATGCTACGGCCGAATGTATGGTTGGACACTCAGGGGGAAACACTCCTCTGGCAATGTTCCATGTGCGCGGTCATCAGCACTCACACACGACCTGAGCCATTGTGTATAACAGACCTACCAGAGAAAGCATGGGGTGAGATAGAGGTCTACTTTTTTGGACCCCTTGAGGGAGGGGAATACATATTTGTGGCAATGGAGGAATACTCTCGATTACCAGGTATGCAACTGGTGCCCTCCACACCATACCAACGCTGGACAGGATGTTCACTGCATATGGGATACCAAGAGTAATTAAATCTGACAATGGACCCCTTTCCCCCTTCACATGGCAGGACCTTAAAACTTTGCAGAATACATGGGTTTCACACACAGACTAGTCACGCCGTTATGGGCACAGCCCGGTGGAACGCTTTATGAGCAACATCAAGAGAAATGTTCAAATTGCACACCTGATGGGGGAACCTGTTGAAAAGATATTTGATCAGCTACTGAGAGATCACCATCAGAAGGGATGTTTGGATGCAACATACGTATGAGAATTCTGCACGTCATGTTTCCAGGAGAGGGTTATACGGGAGACCCTGAGATGCGGGAGCAGGACATGTGTGACAAAGAAAAGTATGAAGGAGCGAGCTGATGTGGCCAGAAGAGCTTGTGGCAATAATCTAGTGGTGGGGGATGTTGTGATCATGCACCAGACCCACAAACACACAGCCACTTTTGACAGTGAACCACTGTCACCTGGGTAAAGGGGCCTGTCATCACCGCTGAAGGGGAAATGAGGGAAGTGACCCGGAATTACTCACACTTCAAGAGGATGCCTGGGATCGTCATGGCAACAACCCAAGACGAGGACCGGGATCCACGGCAGTGGATTGCTCCCTATGAAGAGGATGGAGAGGACTGCAGTGAAGAACTGGTCAGTTCACCCATGAGGGTGGGCATGGTTACCAGCAGTTGAACCTGACAGAAAGGCCCCAGCGGACGAGGAACAGGCCCTAGAGACTCATAGAAGAAATGGACTGAGTAGTAACGTTTTGTTAAGAAAGGGGGGTTGTAATGTTTCTGTGAAGCCTGCACCTATGTCACGTGATGAGGGGCAGGCCTGGTTGGGGAAGTAGGAATTGGATGAGGAGGAGTTTAGTTAGCATGAGGGACACGGTACAATAAAGACGAGTGTTGCACCCTCTATCTCGTGTCTGTTCTTCATTGTGTCAAGGATGTGAACGAGGAGTTGTGTGCGACGAACGGAAGGTACTGCTGTGATATCCTGAGGGATACCAAAATATAGATGGGTGAAATGTCGGGTGTGCAGCCGCGTTCCTATAGCACTGGATCTCGGAGCTCAAGAGGAAGCAGCCATTTTGCAGGCTGCCCAACAGTGGCCCCCGGCACTACGTTTTTCTAGTTCCTTTCAAGGCATTCTGGCATCACCGACAAAAAAACTCCCATTGGCTTATGCACTACTGCAAGGTCCCGTTAGCAGTTCACCCCAACCCATACCGACAAAGATTGCCAGACCTATAGGCATGTTGTGATGTGTTTTGTTGATCAAACTTTCCTATGTTTCCTGGCATCTCACTTTAACGCGGTCTTTCCAAGGACGTCGGCGGCCCTCTAGCAACATTCTTCCGTGGAGTAGGCAGAATGTAACTGAGGGTGGGCCTGCACTGTGTACAAGCGGCCCTAGGGCAGGGTTCCCCAGAAATAAAAGGGAATAGATTTCATTTTTTAGTGTTTACATTTGAACGTTCCTACGACCAGGCTGAAGTTTGTTTTAATAGGTTATCTTCAATTGCTTTTTAAACCCTACTAAATGGTGCTCATTTTATAAACTGTGTAAGGATAGAATCAAGAAATGTAAGACATGCATGCAGATATCTGGAGATCTACATATGTGAACGTGACCCCATGTGACCAACCTTGTTAGTTGGAGCCTTTTGCCTAGATTCCCCCCAGTGCGCCCTCTTTGCATTTTCCCCTACTTTCTGCAGTGCTCCATTGCTTGGTGGGTTGGCTTGCTCTATATTAATCCCACACATACATGGGCACATGCTTCTTTCTCCTGCTGCAAAACATTAAACTTCACTCAAAGTACATGCTTAGTGTAAAAACTCCAACGATAGCAAAACCCATCTATTTAGGTTGGCAGTTATAGGCATGGCTCTTATGAAAAAATGTGGCAATGGAGCGCTCACATTTTGTTCTGCAAGTCCTGGCATTATTAGCGCATGCCATGTTGCATTCCTGTGCAGCTTAAATATGGGACCACAAGTACCACAGTGCAATGCGATGCGAGCCCAACACGCGTGAAATGAATCAGCCACTCTTCACTGGCATTGCAAACTTGACACTGTCCCACGAATTATAGTTTTAAAACTTGGACTCAGAACAAAATAGGCTGTGTGATAAAATCACATGCATTAAATAATTGTTGACAGAGGCATGCATTTTGTTTGCATGCATAACATTTGCAGTTTGACCCTAAAAATGTAACAAGCATTTACAGAAACAACCAGTAAACAACCGAGGTAAGACAAGAGCTGCAGTTTGGGCCATAGGGCAATAAAGATGGCTGTTGCCCCTCATGCCATACATACACCGGTTAGACTTGGGCATCTCTGCAAATATGAACGCTTTGTCACAGTGTTCTTAAAGTAGGACCCACCCAAGGTGAACATGGATGGACAGGAACAAGGACCAGTGGGAACCAGCCTGAGGTGGCAGTCACAAACCTCTTCACCTTCGGTATTGTGTATACACCATCCACTCATTAGGGTGATCTGAACAGCGATATGGACAGGCCTCAGCCAGATGACTGTGTAAAGACTGCATCTATTGTGGCAGGGAGTTGAAGCTTGGGCACAGAGACCAGTCTCAGCCAGCCAGATATGGCCGCCACAACACCCCCAACCCTGGCTAAGTCTCTGGAGTGTTGCCAAAACAGTGAAGTCCACAGCTCATAGGAGTAAATCAAACAAGCACTGGAGTTTTGTAATTTTACACACTTCTCCCACCCCTCCTGGTCACCAGGAATTGACTTTTTGTGCCAGATACATCACACAATTTCACAGATTTGATGTCCAGGCGCGATTGCTATCCTATATTATGTAGGCTGTGTGTCGCACACCTCTTCCATGACACAGACCTGTGGCAAGGTACTCCGATAATTCCAGGCTAGCGCCATTATACTGATGTCATTGCATCATTTATCAGTTCAGGCAACCAGATGCCCAGGTCCCATTACCATTTCCCAGGCTTTACAATAAAACTGTTCCACTCGGATGCCTTCAGACCAACCAACAGGAGAGGCTCGGATGCCTTCAGACCAACCAACAGGAGAGGAAATGGTCTCAAGAAACCGATCCTTCAAACTACACCTCAAACCCAAAGCCCATCTCAGATGTCAAGGAAACAGGAGAACTAAACATCAAACACGGTAGGAAAAAGGAAATGCTCTTAGACTGGCAGGGTCTCCATAACAGTGAACCAGGACTGGGGAAGGGGATTGTAACACCCATTGTGTGGATAATGAAATGGTGGATGAGGTCAACCAGATGAAAGCAGCAAGCCGCATGCTGCAAACAAAGGGGAATAAACAGGGACAAAGGTGGTAAGATTGTGCAAAAATTGTGAAGAATAGGAGAACTAAGGAGGATATCCCTGGAAACCATACATGGCTCGGGGGGGCAACAGTTAGGCCACCGTAGATTATTGGGTTTGTAATACTGATATGGTGCCTATGGTATTAAAGATGGCTGTGGGTTCAAATGATTGTGGCGATCATGCAATGCTTAAATTGCATTTTATGGTGAAAGCGATTGAAAAGGATATTAACATTGTGAAGACAAACAATATTGTGGGGTGAAATCTAGGACTTTGAAAGTTGTGGTAAAGGGGGGCGTATTCTTTCAAGGAAGGCCCTATACATAAGAAAAAGTTTGACAAAGGGCTGAGTGATGCCAACAAGGTACTTGGGTAGAAAGTGCAGCTACTCAGGGGTAGTAGTATGACCTGGGGTGTTAAGGTCATCAGTATTCGGAAGTTGAAGAATGAGCACACAGGCTGGGTTAAGAGTTGGAATTATTCAATAAAGAATGCGCACTGGCAACACATGAGGGAAATATTTATTAGAGGAAATATTTCACAGATTTGGAATTCTTTTAAGATAATCAGAAACAGCCAGGCTGAAATGGTGATAAACCCAATCGGCAAAACGGATTGGATAGAATAAAGGTCAAGGATAGCCTTAAGACTAAAAGGGGAGGGGAGAAGATAAAACTGTTTATTGACTTGCACAGTGTTGGTGTGCTTATTAGTAGATTGAAGCGTTCTAAGGTCCCTGGCCCAGGTGGGCCAGCCAACGTCGAATTAAAAAGTGATATTGAATAGTGGGCCAGCATCTGGACCTCACTCTTTAGCAAAGTATGTAAGGCAGGGGAAATCCCTGACTCCTTGAAGCAGGCGGTCTTAATTCCGGTCTTCAAAAAGAACTGTAGGCTGGATCCTGGCAATGACAGACGTTGCAAGCAAAGTTTTGGCCACTTTTATTTACTTTATTTTGAAACACACTTACCATGCTCTCCAAACCTTTCTCAGCCACTATTGCCCAAAAAAATAAATGGATAAGGACAGGCTGGATGTCCCAGACAATCGCAGTGGGAGCAGCAGACTCCCCCTTCTACAGCCATACGTGGATTACTGGACTTCAATATAGTTAGTGCTTGTGGTTGGTTGCAAGTATGCAGTGCCCGAGAGCCTATATCTTTTTCTGGGCCAGCCTCAGCCTCCTGACTTAGCTGCACATCTGAAGCAGGGAGGCTGCTCTGCTTCAGACTCCCCGGGTACCACGGGATGTTAATCAGGCAGCAGTGGCGTCCACTAACAGGTGGCACCTTTGAGCAATGGGATGTTCCCACAGGGCTCCCTCATAGGCTCTCTGGAGGTGGCAGGGGCTCTGTCCGTAAAGAAGCCAATGGACTCCTGGAAAGGCTACTTCACATGGTATCTTTACTTGGGGCATCATCTTTTGCATGTACTCTGGTAAGCACTGTACACAGCAATACAATTAAACACTCAGATTCCATTAAAAAAGCACTGCAAATATGGCCATACATCCTTGAAAGATTAATTTCCTAAAAATGGTCAAGCACAGAATCTGTTGGAGCCAGCTTTTTGGGATAACAGTTTGGAGTCTGGCTCTGGACATCAGATGCAAGCGATTGGTCGATGACCTCTAGTGCTTCATCTCCTCAATCTTTCCAGGGTGCAGATTCACTTACACCCCCAGGCTTGATCCATCCAATTATGACCCCACCCAAACTGAAGAAAGAAAAATGCCTGCAGGATGGTCTGCAGTAAGAAAGGTGTGTCCCCTTCAAAGATCCCAAACAAGATACCCTGCATCATTCTAGACTCGCTGCA
Source organism: Ambystoma mexicanum (assembly GCF_040938575.1). NCBI lineage: Eukaryota > Metazoa > Chordata > Amphibia > Caudata > Ambystomatidae > Ambystoma > Ambystoma mexicanum. The sequence goes on along the minus strand of NC_090923.1, from coordinate 1,117,217,073 downwards.
GTAACACATACATGATCCACCAAACTGACGAGGTGAAACCATGCAGGCAACTAAAGTGAACCCTGCCTGTCTGCTTCTGAAAATAAAGGAGGAAACTGCAACTAGCTCGGACAATTAATCCAAAGCAATTTATGATCGGGGGGAAGCCTATCAGCAAATTAAAATCAGGTGGATGAGATCAAACTCACCATGTGTGTTTAATCGCACAAGCAATGGATTCTTACCCAATGGGTCCCTCGAGTTGAAGAAATAGTGTCCTGTCTCTCCGAGAAACAATAACAAACCCCAATCAACACAAACAACCAGATCTGGGAGATCCCTCTCGAGGCAATTACTGCAAAACGTGAGGGTGAGGTCCAGGATCTGTTCTCAGTACCACAATTACAATTATCTGGATATATGGAAAGTACAAGTTCAAGGCCCTAGATGCTGTGAATCTCTGTTTTAAAGTAAGAACAGATGCTTCTACGAATATGAACATGCTACTGATCTATCACCCCTCTCCCCCAGTGACTATGCCAGAATGTGTTTCTTGCCTGAACAGGCTAGTGTTGGCACAGCTGAAGGGTGCTGCCAAATGGCTTATAATGGGTGATCTCAATCTCTAGAAGGATGATCCTAAAGATCAAGCAGCTGGGGAATTGGTCGGGTTTATGACTGCACTGGGTTTCAAACAACATATTGATAAACCCATGCATAACAAAGATCATATGTTAGACTGGGTCTTTACACATAACATTAACACACAAGCCAGATATCTCCACCTGCCCTTGCTCCAATCATTCTTTCATCGAGTTTAGTATATGTCTAGACTGTTAGTAAAAAGGGTTTAGCAAAAGAAAAACTGGAACTTGTCCAGAAGTCTGAAGAGGATCACGCCTGAGTCGATGGAAGAGTGGATCCGCCGTCTGTTACAGGAGGACCTCACTGCCTCTGAGAATGAAGAAAGAATGACTCCCTTCTTGATGTACTTGATGAAGCCATCAACACATTAGCACCTCTAAAGAACAGGAAGGGGATTACTCACCCCAAACATATTTGGTTCTCAGATGACCTTAAAATACTATGGGTAGCCAAGAGGAAGAACTTCAATCAGTGGAAAAGATCCAAAACAGAGGGAGATGAGTACCAGCAGTCTGCCAAGAACCTTAAACTGGCTATTATCAAAGCAAAACAAAACTGTTACGGGTCACACATAGAGAAGGCCAAACAAAACTCCAAAGTGATCTTCACGGTCCTTAAGGAATTAGAGAAACCGGACATTACATTTCAGGAACCTATTTGTAAAGATCAGGATTAGTGTATGTATATAAAAAGGCCTTGGTTAATAAAACAGAAAATAAAAATTGATATTGAAGAAATAAATCTAGTGTGCCCATCAAGCCTTTTAAAAAAACCTGCAAATGAAGATCTTCCAAATTCCCAGACCATAACGAAATTTGATTTCAGGAGTAGAACTGAAGAAGAGCTTCGTATTAGCCTTGCCAAACTGAAACCCTCCTCTTGCAAAGGTGACACATTCCCAGCCACAATATTAAAGCCTGTTCAGAGCTTTTGATTAGCTCCATTACGAAAATTGTCAATACATCCTTCTAAGAAGGACGGGTGCCGATGAAACTGAAGAGTGCCTGCATTACCCCACTGTTAAAAAAACAAGGCCAGGACCCTAAAGTTGCCTCCAATTATCGGCCAATATCTAACTCGCCATTTCTACTGAAATTTAAGGATAGAGTGGCCTATGAACAAAAGAGACATTTAAAAGGCCACCCTATCCTGAATGGCGGTCAGTAAGGTTTCAGAGCAGGCTTCCGCACAGAATCAGTCTTACTTAAGCTGAAGTCCAACATGATGTTCAACATCGAGGGGAAATCTATGCTGTTGATGTCTTTGGACTTGTCATCCACATTCGATTTAGTGCATCACCCCCTGCTTTTCCCTATACTGCAAGAGGTCACCAATTTTAGTGATCAGGCGAAAGATTGGATGCAGTCCTTTTTAAGCAACAGGACTATGCGGGTGTGTAGTCAGCAAGCGGAAGCTGCTATGGCTCCAATGTGCTATGGCATTCCACAGGGAGCCTCCATCTCTCGTTTTGTGTAATATTTTGACAGCACCACTTTTTCAATTATTGGAGCAAAAAAAGGATATGCTTCTCCAATTATGGAGATGATTCTCAACGTCTCATCCAATTGACGGGTGACTATGAGAAAGACTCCATATTGGTTTCAGAAACCTATAAATTGATACATACAAGAGTGGATGGACATGAGTGGTCTGGCCTTCAACCACAAAAAACGGAACTCGCGATTGTAGGTTCTAGGCCTAGAGTACTTATGCTCAACGCAGAGTAAGATCTATTCTGCATCGTGAATTTTTACATCCCCACAAAACAAAAGCTGGAGATATTGGGGGTGGTATTCGACTAGACACTCAATATGATAGCCAGGTTGATAGCTTGGTAGCAGCGTCAGCCTACTACATATGGCTCCCCTCTCATATTTGCCCATTTCCTTCCCAAAAGGGGTGCAAAACAGTTGCGCAAGCCATTTATCCTTCAAAAATGTACTACTGCAGTACTCTGCTAGTAGGTCTCGGTAAAATAGAACTGGCCAAGCTTCAAGTAGTGCAAAATAGCACCATCAGAGCAATTATGGGGATGCATAAATGCGAACATGTGTCAGAGTTGCCTAGAAGTCTGCACTGGCTGGCCATTGCTGCCAGGGTAGACTTAAGGGTCCTTACAATTACCTTTACGTCTTCTCCGAATATATAGCCCGAAGACTTAAAAACAAAGTGGAGACGAGATCCCTATGTTCAAATAGTCTTAAACTGCTGCATACACCAAAAGTGTCCCTTGAATCACTATAAAAAAAAGGGGGCTTTCTGGGTAGCAGCTTCATTCAAGTGGAACGCCTTGCCAGTTGAACTAAGAAATTGTGAGTCCTTGGAGAATTTTAAGAAACAGCTGAAAACTCACCTGTTTGGGTAAATCCTCCAGGTCTGGGTCACTGTCCACTCTTTTGGTCCTTGCCCCCCCTTCCCCCCCCCCCCCCCATCTACTTTGTCGGCACCCATATGAATCCGGCCCATTAAGGCAGCACCTTATAAATAATGTAAAGATCAAAGACATGGTGTTCTTCAGATTTCAATAGGAAAAAAAGTGGATGTTGGACATGTTCACTAGAGTCCACTTTTTCTACTCTACAGAACTCAATATCCAAAATAAATGAATGGGTACCTCCCCCCCACACTCCCCATCCATCAATGTGCGTGACCACAAGGGTTTAGGGCACTATGGTCCAGATGTTCTGTGGGTGGATGAAGGGTTTGCTTTTGCAGAGGGTGGGGATTTGGAGCCAGGTTGTCTTTCTGGAAGGACAGGCTGCTGTCAAAGGTGAAGCCTATGAATTTTGCAGAATCCGAGCGTTGTGGCTAAAATCCTTCTAAGGGCCATCATTGGCATCTTCCCTAGAGAGAGGAGGTAAACCAATTCAGGACAGTGCCAGAGAATTTCTTCCTGATGGCAAGGAGTGAGAGGAGGACGCAGTGGTCAACTGTGTGAAATGCAGCAGAGAGGAGGCGGCATGAGTCACCCTTATTCATGATTTGAAGGGCATCATCCACTGCCTAGATGGTGGCGGTCTTGATGCTACACTTGGGGACAGAACCCCAACTGACAGTGGTTTGGGAGGTGGTGGTGTTAGATTCTGGCGAATAGTTGTGTAGCAACTGCTCTTTCCAAGATTTTGTCAATCAACAGGAAGTTTGCAATAATGACCAGGTAGTCTTGGAGGTCATGTGAGACCAGTCTCATGGGTGTCCGGGATTTACCCTTATGTGCAGAAGGCATTAATGATACAAAGGAGGGTGTAGAGTGCCGAGCTCATCAATTGTTTAATGATAGAGGCAGAGATGATCATCAGAGTAGGAAGTAGGTTTGAGGGAGGAGATATATGGAGGAAATATATATTTTTTAGAAGTTCTGGGGGAGAGAAGACTCGGTCCAGAGGGGCAGGGTGCAGGTGGGGGGCTAATGCTGTGTAAGGTTGATTCAATCAGTCAGGTTGAGCTGCATTTTTCCTGAGTTGCTGGCCCCTCAGGTGAGGGTTTGGTACAATACTTTACAACTTCAAAGAGGGCGTTGCGATGGTGGTGGAAGAACAGACCCAAGAAGGTAATGAAAGGGAGTGTCTAACAGAAGAAGTCACCCCCATTGTGACAATGTTTTACATGCGTTCCATATTGGTATTATGTACAGTCAATTGTATAGTAGATGTTTAAGTAGTGTGCATATTTACAAATAGTAGAAGTAAGCAGCTTCAGCTTCTGTAATAAGAATCCTATGGTTATCTCAGAGGTTTGATGTTAGTGGGCTCTTTAGCGTTATGGTTGTGTCACCTTTTTTCTAAGGCTCCGATTGAGTATTTGTTGTTGGCGAGCTTGGAGAAGACAAAGGGCAGAGTGTGTGTGGTTTTAGCATGGCTGGTTTTTAGGAGGAGCATGATTGTCCAGTTTCGTAGTGGAATAATTCTAAGAGGGAGGCATTCGATGCAGCGGGGAAGTTTGCTTCTAGCTCAATTGACCAGGAAGGCTTTGAATGATTGGGAGTGAGGGTGGTTTTTAGACTGACATTTGTAGGCAGTGTGTAATCAACAGTGGTATGGCAGTTAGACCAGTCGTGAGGGATAGGGTCTATGCAGGTGAAAAGGGGGAATGATGTAAAGTCTAAGTCCAGGGTATTGCCTTTGTTGTGCATGGGAGGAGAGCACAATGCGCTTAAGGTCCATGGAATTAGCCAGTGCGAAAAGTATGCTTCAAGTGTGGTTGTCAGAGTGAGACAAAAAGCTCAAAGTGTTTATTTGGCACAGTAGAGTAAGTTGGCAATGTCAGTAGTAAAAGTCACTCTTGTGAGGTGGTCTGTAGATAAGGTGATTATTCCTTGTGCGATAAAGGGAATCAGCAGGCAAGTGGCTCCATTGAGCTTGTTCTGGGAGAGGGGAATGATTGAGAATGGCCAATCACTTATTTATTTTTAAATTTCTTTATTGGCATTTATCATGGGTACAACAGCAGTATGGCGCTGGTGGCCAACTGCGGCATAGCGTGTTTTAGATGATGTATAACAAGGTAGAAACAATAAGTCAACATTAACATAAACCTTTAACAATAACAGTGGTGGTCTCTGTGTGATTTGAGGATCAGTCCAGAGTGGGAGGATTATAGAAGAGTAGAGCAGGAGGGGTAAGGGAGAGGTAGGGCAAGGGGAGGGATGTGAAAGTGGGGCCAGGTTCGGATTCAAGCAGTTGCATTCTTGGGTGTCGTTGGGGGTAGCGAGTTCAGGCAGCAAAGGAGTAAATCTTCAAGGAGGTTTCTCATCATTGGAAGGGTGGAACATCACCCATGTCAGGGCTTTCCAAGTGTCCAGTGCCTGACTCGCTTCATCGGGGTATATAGCAATGCTGTCTTCCCAAGCCGTAGTTTCTGCCCCCACCCAGCGCTCAAACTCCCCATATCGTGCTTGGAATTGTGGGCCAGCTGGCCGTTTCCATGCCATTGCAATGGTCCCTTTAGTTAGAATGCACACCATGTCCATGAGCTTCATAGTATGTTTAATTTTAGCGAGTCTGGGGTAAGTTCCCAAGAGGCATTCACTGGGGGGTCCATTCGTATCTTGACATGTCTGCCCCCCTGCAGGTTTGCTCCACCTTGGCCCAGAGCTGCTGGACCCTGGTGCGTTCCCAGAACATATGTAGGAGATCTGCCTTGTTTCTGCTGCGCCAGGGGCAGTTATGGTGAGGTGGTTTATTGAACTTTGCCTGTCTATATGGAGTCAGGTAGGTGCGGTATAGCATGTTCAATTGGATTAGTCTAAACCTGGAATTCCTGGATACTTCCTTGTGGAACGCCAGGGCTCTCTCCCATTCCTTATCGGTCATTTCACAACCCAGATCCTTGTCCCACTTAGATTTCAGGTCAGCGCTGCGGGGATTAGGCCTGTCCATTAAATGGCTTTATATTTGGGACACCAGTTTCCAGCCCTCTCCCAGGTCATACAATAGTGTTATAAAGGGGTTAGTCTCTGGTTCCTCAGGCCATGTATCCCATTTGGCTCGTGCCAGTTTGCGAATCCTCTGATACCACAGGAATTGGCCGCTGGGTATGCCATCTTCAGATTTCAGGGAAGAGAAGCCAAGGAAGGAGCCCTCCTTCAATAAGTCTCCCCACGTGTAGACCCCTTCCCCTTCCCAGTGCCTGATGGTCGCTAAGTCGACGCTCATCTTACATAGGTCGGAGATCAGCGGTATATCTGGGGCGTATGTGTGTCCAATGTGGAGGAGCAACTTTGCCATGTGCCATATTTGCCTTCCCAGGGTGGCCAGTAGAGGTGTTTCGCTCAGAAGGTGTTGGGGTGCCCAGATGAGTTCCTTCAGCCGCACTGGGGCGATTGGGTACTGCAGTAAGGCTGTTTCGGAAGTGGCTTCATCAGCTAACCATTTGACTATAAAGCTGAGCTGGACTGCCAAATAGTATTTCTCTAGGTCAGGCAGTTGAATACAGCCCTGTCTGCACGGGAGAGTTAGTGTGGTTAGCGCCATCTTGTGTCTGCCTGTACCCCATAAGAAGTCCCCAAGTATCGTATCAAGTAAGCAAAAGAAAGGGGCTTTAATATAGTAATGTACGTTTTGGAATCGATAGAGGAACCTGGGGAGAACAATCATTTTAATGATGGACGCCCTGCTCATCATAGACAGAGGGAGCTTATCAATTTGCATAGAGGGGGTAGCGCCACCAGGGTATTAGTCTCGTGCATTAGCTCAGGAGTGTGGATTATGTTGACTCCGAGGTAGCGGAATGTGGTCAGTTGCCATTGTACTTCTAATGGGGGTAGGTCTTCAATGTGTTTGTTTCTGAGGTCCGCCAGTGGGAAGAGGCAGGATTTACGTCTGCTGAACCGTATTCCAGAGACTTTGGCAAAATTGTCCAGAACTTCTAGCATGGCCGGCACGTTCAGGTGTGGGTCTCTTACATATAGGAGGACATCATCTGCGTATAGGGAGATTATGTGGTATACCCCACCCAATTGTATGCCTGCATCGAAGAATTGTTTTCTGAAGTAGATGGCAACAGGTTCTACCCCAAGTATATAGAGCATGGTGGAGAGTGGGCAGCCCTGCTTAGTGCCCCTTTGTATGTCCCATGCAGTGGAAACGAGCCTCCCAGATTTTACTCGTGCTTTTGGCTTGGTGTAAAGGACCTCAACCCATCTAATAAATTAATCCCCGAAGCACAAACCTCAGAGGACCGCTAGCAGCCATTCCCAGTAGATGGAATCAAATGCCTTAATAGCATCTAAGGATAGCAGCGCATAGGAACCCCCGTTGTGGATGGCCTGGGACATAACATGCTGGAGCCTGCGAAGGTTGGCAGTGGTGTTGCGGCCTGGCACAAAGCCGTTTTGGTAAGTGTGTACTATCCCTCCTATCAACCTGGAGAGCCTTCTAGCTAGGATCGTGGTCATAGTTGAGCATTGCGAGTGGACGATAGGAGTCACATTCGTCCACAGGTTTGTTGGGTTTAAGCATCGGGACGACCAGTGTCCCGCGTATGCTTTCAGGCAGAATCCCCAAATCATATGCCTCCTGAAAGACCTTGTGCAACAATGGGGTCAGAGTTGGTTCGTAGGTCTTGTAAAATTCCGAGGGTAGACCGTCGCTGCCCGGGCTCTACATGTGGCCAGAGATTTCATTGCCTCAGATATGTTTTCCATGGTGATGTCTGCATCTAGGGCTTCGCTATGTGCGGGCGTTAGCCTGGGCAGCCCTATCTCCTCCAGTGTGTCAGAGATCTCGGTAGGGGGGACCTGGGTGTTATGTGAGTATAACTGGGCATAACATTGTTTAAAGGGGGGTCATTAATGCTTTGCTGGGTCTGGTGCAGTGCTCCATTCTCACTTTTCAGGGACAAGGTTAGATGCCTGGGGTGTTCCTTTGTGCATAACCAGGCTAGGAGCCGGCTCGGTTTGTCTGCCTCGGTGCGTGCCCTATTGGTTCTAGTGGTGTAGTCGAACTTGGCTAGCCTGCCCCAGGCTTCTTTGCATTCAGTTGTTATTTTCATCCCCCTGGGTGTCAGATTCTAGCTTCTTGATCTCATTTTCCCATTCTAGTTCAGTTCATAATTGTCACCTGATGCCACCAGCTTTGGCTATTATTTCTCCCCATATCACCACTTTCAGGGCGTCCCATATCATGCTTAGGCAGGTCTACACTGCCCATGTTCTCTTCGATATAGTTCTCTAGGGAGTCCCTGAGGCCGTCTCTGAATACCAGGTCTTTCAATGCATCCATGGGCATTTTCCACGTAGGTATTGGGGAATCTGGGTCCTTTGATGTTCCACTCTACCATAAGGGGCGAGTGGTCGGAGATGGTTTGACCCAGGTATCTTGCTGCATCTATCTGGGGTAGGTGTTCCCTGCCAGTGAAAATGTAATCAATCCTGGTGTGGAGGCTTTGTGGGGATGAATAGGAGTAGCCTCTTTCGTCTGGGTGTAGTTCCCGCCAGGCGTCCACTAGGTCTAGGCGGTTTAGCATGGTGTTCAGTGCTGTAGTGGGTGCTGTCGGGCCGCTGAGGAGGGGTGTGGGCCTGTCAAGTTCCGGGTTGCTCACACAATTAAAATCAGCCCCCCCCCCCAGATGAAAAACCCATTCCTGTATTGTGTGACCTTGGCGTACATCAGGTTTAGGTGGGCTGGTATGCCATTGTTGGGGAAGTATGGGTTCACGATGCATACTTCGGTATGTTCGATATGGCCCCATATTATCACGTACCTTCCTTCTGGGTCCGACTCAGTCTTGGTTATTTGGAAGGAGAGTTGGGGGCTGATCCATGTGAACACCCCTCTGGCATACTTGGAGTAGGTGGCCCCAACACCCCGCTTGCCCCAGTGCTTCTGTAGCGTTGCAGTAGATTCCTTTGTAAAAATGGGTTTCCTGTAATAGGGCTACTCCGATCTTCCTATGCAGGTAGGATTTAATCCCATTTCTACGAAGATAGGTGCCCAGACACCTCACATTCCACGTTAACACTTTGATGCATGTAGCCACGGTAGTCTCGGGAGGAGTTCCAGTGTTCCTCTCAGATTGTCATTCTTGCCTTTCGTGGTGATCAGGGAGTGTGGTCTCACCCCTGGGTTGCCTGGTTCCGAATTGCCCACCTCTCTCCTCCCTCCGTGTCCTCGCCAGAGGTGCTGCTTCGTATCTTGGAGACTGGCTGTTTTAACTTTCGTTTCAACGAATGAATTAAACTTTAACACCATTGAACTGTCCCCAGCAGTTGCATTGAAGGGGCAACGCTCGGGGACTCCCGCACCTCATTGGCCTATCCAGGTCATTAGGCGAGGGTGTAGTGCTGGCAACAGGCCCGCACAAATTCCAGTAGGGTGGGTTGTAGCAATTCTCATGTGTGATCGCATGAGCCCCCGTCCACGGTGGCAAAATCCGTAGTTGTGGCGGTGGGCTGTCCTCAGAGTCCAGTGCCATGATGTCGTGTTTTACAGTTGCATGTTTTGTGATGTTAATGGTCCGCACTCAACCCTTAAGTTCGTGGGACACATACGTCACCTGTGTGTCACGATGTGGCATCCTCTTTTTCAGCCATGTTGTTGTGCTCCAACCACATAGTGGCTGCCGCTGGCGATTCCAGAAAAATTGCCCTGACTTTATGAATTATTTTGAGCCTCAAGGGGTACATTAGCATGTGTTTAATGTTCAATTGTCGCAGCCGAGCTTTGATTGGCACGAAAGAGTTCCTTGCCTTTTGTACTGTGGGTGTGTAGTCTGGGTATATGGCAATTCTGGCATTGTCTCTTGATTTCCCCGCCTTCACGTGAATAGCGCAAGATAATTTCCCTGTCTTGAAAGTTCAGGCAATCATTGGGCGTGGGTGATATCCTGGCAGTGTTTTTTTCTGCAGAGATCGGTGGGCTCTTTCGACAGCAAATCCCTGCGCAAGATGGGAGACTCCTATTTCTTGTTGTATGAGGGTCTCTATAAAGCAGGTGGGATTAGAGCCCTCCATTCCCTCTGGGATTCCGAGAAGGCACACGTTATTGTGTCTGGAACTCCCTTCAGTGTCTTCCGCCCTCTCCTCTAGGAACTTATTGCACTTCTCAAGGTCTAGCATTCTGCTTTGCATGACTTAGTGCCTTGGTCATCTCCTGCTGCGTCGATTCTGTGGTAGTTACTCGGTCTGTGAGGTTGCGTAAGTCTTGGCGTATTAACATCACATCTGACTTTACTTCTTCAATTTTGCTGTTTATGAATGAGCGCAGTCCGTTGATGGCCTTGAGTAATTGGCCGTCTGTTTGATTCTTCTGGTGCTGGTGACTCCGGGCTGGTCCCCTTGGGCTTTTGGGTCATTTCCTTGGGTTTGGCTGCAGAGAATGACTCCATTATTGTGGCCTTGGTTTTCCCTTTGGAGGCTGCCATAACTTCGTGAGGTGCGCTCACTGCCCAACGGGGTGGGTTAAGCGGTGTGCCCTTTGGGCTCCGAATGGGGTCCGTGTCTGCGATCGCTTGCCTTCTCCAGAGATATCTGGGGGCAGGTTTTATTAGTGCCGGGAGGTTGGCGTTGGGCTTTAGCGGTGGCTAGAGTGAGAGGTGTCCAGAGGTGGGTCTTCTGGCTGTGCGTGTGGCGTCGTTTGTTGCCAGGGTTTTCGCAGTGCAATGCTGTCCCCACCAGCCTCTCGTGACAGGGGGCTGGATAAGACTGCAGGGTCAGTCTGTCTCATCGGACCGCTATGTGTGGGCTTGGAGCGGGATTAGTGAGCGAGATCTAGATTGCGGTCGGACCGCCCGCCGGGGTGCAACTGTTCGCACTGCCATCCGTCCTTCTCCAGGCTGCACGCTCAGTTTCCCTTCTCACTGGTCCACATCCCCAGCAACGTTGGGCAGCTGGCTCCAGTGGCAAGGGGGGGGGTGTGGGGGGGGAGGAGGAGGGCATCCAGCAGACAGGTTCGTTTGTGCCAGGTAGTGCCACAGGCTTCCAGGTGGGGCTTGTATTCGGGGGCTTCGTTCTCAGTGTTGTGAGCTCTGAGTTTTGCCAGAAATGTCACAGGGATGTGCAGAGTCTGTTGTTCTATGTGGGCATCCGATTTCTTTAGCAGATATATTGGTCAGGCCGTGCACTCGGAGGATCAGCTGCAGGATCTGGACGGGAGCTCAGGAGAAGCACGTCCTTACTCCATGCGCGTAGGCCACACCCCCTATGGCCAATCACTTATGTGGATGATCAATGGCCACTCTGCTTCCTTCCTTCCTTTCCTGTCCTGTCCTGTCCAATCAGCATGCAGTAGCAAGGGGTTTGGGGAGGGTTGGGTGTTTCAAGAAAGGATGATTAACAACGTTGAATTGAAAACCGGGGGCGGGTTAAACCATGGGTCAATTAAAGGTACATCAAGGTTGTTGCATGAGAGAAGCTCAGCAATCTGATATTTAGGAGGATAGCATGCCAGGGCTGCCCAGGGCATTTGCTCATTCGAACCCCAGCAAGGTTGGGAATAAGAGTCTCATAGTGCAATCTTTTGGCAAGTAGCAGCAACTACTTGGTGAAATGCAGGCTAATGGCTCTGCCCCTTGGCCCCCCCCCCCTCACCTCCCCTCTGTGATGTCCTTCTTTGTCCGTCCATTGCTGAGGATACCCAAAGAGGAATGGTGTAAAAGATAGAGGGAACAACTGCGTAGCAGGGCCTAGTCACGTGACCAGCATCCTCCTCAATGCGGTCTGCCTGGAGCTACCCATCTAGAAAGGGTTGTATGCTTGCCGCCAAGGGAAAAACATAGAAATACAGACACCAGGGGCTTAATAAAATGGTTTATTAAATGTGTGTTTTTCTGTTTGTGGATTTATCCATACAGCCCCGCCATGGGGTTGGATGGACTGTTGAAATTAGAAATAGAAAATAGAACAAAAAGGGACAGAAGGTCCAAGAATGTACTGGGCAGACGAGAAAATAATCCAAAGAGGATTTGAATTGAAAGGAATAGTTAAAGTCAGTTTCAGAGAAGAAAGGAGAAGTCGGGAGAAGAAAATGAGAGAGAAATCGAGAAACTTGAGCAGAAAGAAATTTAAATAACTCCCTTGGTGGCACATGCTGTTTCTGGGGTGCCACCACAGCAAGTAAACTTGAGGGTTGGCTGAGTGGCAGGAGCAGCCCAGCTGCCTCCCCCAGTCCCCCCCCAACCTCCCAGAGGCACATGTGGCAATTGCAGGTGCCCCCCCAGTGGACGTGGCCACCGAGAACAAAGAACAGTAGGGGCCAGACCCCAGCTCCATCAGGGATCAAAGCAGCCACCAGAAGAACAGACCCATGAAGGTAATGGGGGGGAAGGGGGTGACTAACTGCAGCAGGCACCCCCATTGTGACAATGTTTTACATGCATTATATGTTGGTGATTATGTACATCGTTTATTGTATAGTAAATGTTTAAGAAGTGCATGTATTTAAATAGCAGAAGTGTTAAGTAGGGGGGCTAGTAGAGCAGGAAAGCATGATGAAGGGAAAATGTTTAGGGGTAGGAGTCTGGAAGTAAAGCAAAAGGGGGCAGAGGGGCGGTACCCTGGCATGCGTTGGAGGAATTGGCCTGAGGCCACCGAGTGAGTCGAGGGGGGCCCCCCCCCCCGTGAGTCGAGACCACCCACAGAGATCATACTAGTGGGTGGTACTAGGAATTAGGTAAGGGGTCTGTTGCATCATACTCACCCAAAGACCACTCCAAGGCAGGGTGGGCTGACCGAGCAGGTCTCCATTTACATATCAGATAGACCTCCTGTGAGGGGAATTTTAGGAACGTAAAATGGATTAGAAAGGTAGAACTAGGGTTTGAGAGTGTCTATAAATAAAGCAGGGTCCCCGCTGGATCCCTATAAAATCCACCTTGGTGTCTGTGTCCAGTTAATAAGGTGGGAATTCTGGGTGTAGCCAATCTCCTGTACGCAGCAGATTTACTTTACAGGGGCAGCAGTCCTACCTAAACTGATGGCCATGGAGTGGGAGTGGTGGTTCCCATGGGAACTGTGCCTGTTCCAGGGAAGGAAGTGTTAAGATGTTCTTTTTGCTACTTTTCCTCCAATAGAACTCCATTTATTTGCTCCGTTTTGGATTCTGCTCCGACTTTTTGAAGGGAAGTGAAGCCTTGCTTTTTTGCTCACTTGTTATGGGGAACTGATGCGTCCTTCAGACTATCAGTACAGGGAAACTCAGGAAATTGGTTTCCTTAACACCAAACAATTCTTGCATTTTTAACATTGCACACAGCACCTTACAAACGTATCCCATTGCACTGCACTTCATCACCCTAGCTTTTTACACAAAGAGGTTTTGGATACTTTTATATGTACATAGAGACAAGCTCATGGCAGTAGTTAGTTTTACTTTTTGCATTAATTTTGGTGAGCACATTTACCACGTATGACTACTAAACATGGCTAGTGCCCTAACATGGCTGTGCCACGAGATTTCTGCTAGTTTTGGCCAGATTGTAGTTTGGCCCTCTTCCTGCCCACTCAGGCCAGGAAAGTCCTTAGAAAAAGGACAATAACTCAGAGCCAGGGAGTTAGTAAGCAACAGCCTATTTGCCCCTCCACCCCCGTCCTACATAAAATAATACTGGGAACAAGTCCCTTTGTCTCCTATCTTCATTCCACTCACCTTTGGTCATCAAACTTGGGCCAGGTATCCTGCGCCCCTGGGCTAAACTTGTGTCTGGAAGAAAGGAGAACAATCTTTTCTTTGGTAATTTGTTGAATAACATTTATAGTTGAAAACGATTCACCACCACAAGCAGATTTCTAAGAGAACTTACCTTTATTATAAAAAGGCTAGTACCATGCACCAACACGGATCACAGACATGGGTAGGTTTTCCTCCTCGTCTTAGACGCCTGGGGTGCTTTGGGTAAAGTTTGTGGAGGGTGCCCCACATTGGAGGGCCTATGGGTTTGAGGGGAGGGGGGCGGTTCTCCGTTGAAAGTTTATTTTTTGGCTTGGACTATTCACAGAGATTCCTAATGACGGCACAGTCGAATGCAGTTTACCTAGATCTGTTATTAAGACTAGAGGGTTGCGATTATTCCTTGCATTGGCCTGGTTTACCGCAAACCTGGGAATGGCGTCCACCTTGAAAGTCGTCTCCCTGAACATTCAGGGCTGAAATTCCCATTTAAACATTAGCAAGTGGCCCAATACTTCAATCAAAATGCAGATATCACCCTTATTCAAGGGAGCCATCTGTTAAAAAGCCTGATCGATTTCACTTCCGCCTGAAATTCTACTAACATCAGTTCTTCACTCAAGATGATTGTGGAGGGGGAGAAGGTGTGGCAATATTATGGTCTGAAAATGAAATTGCTGAAGCCACAGACCTCACAAGAGACCCACCTAAAATCATATGGTGGGTCTGAAGTAGATCCTAGAGACCATACGTATACCCTAGTTTCAATGTTCCGCCTGAACAATCAGATGCAGTTTTAGAGATATTTTATCAGATGGACTCATTTCATATGGCAGAACTTATGTGAGAGAACAGCCAGCATACTTAGACGCTAGATCGGTCTAACCAAAATAATGACTCAAGACCCTGCTACAAAGTGCGGGAAGAGTCACGCTGAAATTTCGACCATGTGACATTTGGTGCCCAATGCATACTTCAGAACCAGATAACACATTTTCTTAATTTGATGTAGGCCATTTTATTTACGATTCTCTAGTAGCAGTTGAGATTGACGCGCATAAACCGCAGATCAGCATCAGAGCACTCGGAATTCCACGATTTGGCTTTAGGTGCCACGTCAGGTAGGAATGACATGCAAATGACACTTTCATGGGCTCTGTGATTGAGCAATCCCGGGCTGGCCACCTTAGCAATGACCTTTGGGGGGGAAAAAATGTTCTCAGACTCCATTTACTGGGGAGTCCCTTAAGTCAGTGTTTTTTGGGGTAAAGGTGGAGCAGTGATTAGCCTATCAGCACACAATAAATGCAAGACTAAATCAAAAGTCGTTCACATTGAAATAAATGGTATTGGGGGCTCAAAACAGAAAAAACAGGTTCATGGAAGGTGTAAAAGCTGAAGAAAGCAGTTGGGCCAAAAGACCTGCATTGGATTCATGCTCTTGAATTCTCATTAGTGAAAACAAGTTCTACCCACGCTAATATTAGCCAATGAACTAAATGCACTCTCTTCACAACATAGAACGCCCACCACAAAAGAACGAGATACTGAGGAACACAAGCCTAATATTTTGTCTGGATATTTCTCCCCCGTTTTGCTCAGCTACCCTCCAATTCCAATCGCCACTTATTTGCAAGAGGTAGGTGTTCTCAGGATATCAAATTAAATCTGTGAATACTCGCAGGCAAAGAAATCTGGCAAAGGAATCACCCAAGCAATACATTTCCTCTCAACTAGGCATACCAGAGAGCCAGTGGGCCAACAGCTTTATTTTATAAGAAGTTTCAATCAATTCTCATTTACCTCCCTTGTAGCCTCACATTTTTTTTTTCCAGACTCACCGCTCGGTAACCCTCACTATTGGTTGTTTCCATCTCTCAAACGTTAACCTGTTGAGTTCCCCCACCACTTTATTTCCTATTGCTAGACTATGAGCTTGTACTACAACACCCACATTTTAATATTCTGGCTAACTATTCGTCCCCTGGCTTCTCAGATGGATGGACCCTAATAGACCCAGATCAAATCAGATTTATTCTTGGAAGACAAGCTCACTATATTAGAAGGGTGATGAAGGTCATAGATATAGCTGTGGTAAATCAGCCATACGATACATACGATTGGACTTGTTTGCACAGTGTGCTTTACTGAAGAAATTAAGCAAACCCAAGTCGACTGTGCAGTCCCTACTCTAGAAAACAAACAGGTGCTCATCAGGATGTCTCACAAATGTATATCAGGTTTCTCAGCCTGTTCAGCCCTTGTGATCATTTCTCTCCCCCTCCCCAATCCCTTCGTGGGGTTTTTGCATTCTTAAGCATGCATGGGTTGCAGGCCTGTACAGCCTTGCAAACTAATCACTTCTCTCACCCGCTTCTGGGGGGTATTCAGATATATCCCTTTGTATGCTACAGGCCTGCTTAGTCCTGTGTCATTGGCTGCTCCTCTCAGCCACTTCTGGGGTATTCAAATCATTGCACCGTGTGAGTCTGCCTCCTCAGGCCAGGGGCAGTCTGTTGCTTTGCTCTTCCCCCTTCTGGGGCGTTTGTACCTTCAGCCCAGTATGTGCTCTGTGGCAGCCTCTCTTAACTGCTCCTCTGGTGCTGTCGCATACCTGTGGCTAGTGCAGTGCGGCTCTGGCCGTTGCCATTCAGCGTGCATGCCTTTGCTTTGCTTCTTGCAGTTTGTTCTTTCGCAGTGCCTCCTCCATCTCTTGGCAGAGTAGGACGCCAGTTCATCAGGGTTTGTTCTGTTGGGTTGCATACTGTTGCAGTTCCTATCTGCTCAGGACCCTCGCCCGCCTAAGCGGCAGCACTTGTGGGGGGGGGCTGCCGGGCTCCTCCCTTCACATCAACTGTGTGGTTGTCAGCTGCTCCCATGAGGGCGAGTCTACCTCTGTTGCGCGTCTGCGCAAGCCAGCATTCCTGACCGGCCGATTCTCTCCTCCTGAAGCCAAGACACCCACTTAAAGGGGCTCTGTACTAGATAACCACTGTCGGTTCCCATATAACCCATAAATCTTTGGGACGTCGCAATGAGGGGAGGTGAAAGTGAATGCCTACTTGGACATTTCTTGACCCCATAGGGGAGGGAGGAGTCACTCCCAATGCAATTCTGCTTGCCCTGTACCTTAGGAGTGTATTGTGTAGCAGGCTCGCCTCCCTAGTCCAATAGAGGGTGCCTCACCCTTTGCGGAGGAGTGGCAAATTCCCTGGATACATAAGAGCCAGTAGATAATGCCAAGGGAACAAGGCAGGTGTGCCAAGTTGCTCCTTTATTTTCTTTGTGCAAGAAAACCCCTAGCCTAAAGCATTCGAGAACATGCTCCACATACTAAAAACCTAAAAAATAAAATCCCCTCACAAATTGGCTTCATTTGCAGACACTTTTTTAAACCTTCCATTTTTTCCTTTTAAAAGGAAGTACCCAGATATAAAGCAAATTGTTATATTTCGGTTGCAGCACCTGTAAGATGGGGAGACTATTTTCTCTTTTTTTTAAAACATTTTTAAGTGCGAGTAAAACGTATTAAATACCATGGGATATATTTGACAAATTCAGCAACTTCCCTATCCAAATAGAATTCTGCCAGCAACCCTGTGGCATTGTGTCACAATTTGTCATGGTTAGGCAGAATAACAGTCATTAAAAAGAATATCGTACCACAATGTGTGCGATTTTCTAGCTCTTCCTATTCAACACCAAACCCTGGATCCACAACAATGCCAACACACACTTCACTATACTTTATCTGCAGTATGGTTACACAGATTGTGGCCTACTGCTTTAATGGTGGATTAAGAGGCCCAGACAAGATACTTTGAGGTAGCAGTCGAGCTTCAGTTTAGATTGGCTTGACACCCAGTTGTCAAAAAAAGAGGGGAGGGGAAAGAGTCTCGAACAAGCCCACTGTGCAGTACCATTAGATTTCCTGCTCTGGAGTTCCCATAGAACATGCGCAAGAGAGGGCAATACGCTTATTCTCCTTTCCTGCTGGGATATTAACCATACGTTAAAGATAACCGCACTGTCTCCGCTGCCCCCAGTGTGGATGAGCCCAGATTTTCCCTCATGGTACAGAATGGAGGAATTTCAAAACTGGCCAGTCAGTGGCCTTTCTATGCTTGCTTATTAATGCGTTAATGGCGAGTCAAGAGCATTGGGGGAAGGGGAGAAGGGAAATTGTACTGCTGGATTCTCCTTACTTGTAGAAAACGTTGCAGTGTGCAGCCAAGCACTGGGCTTCACAAACCTGGTAGTACAAAGGACAGAAGCCAGCAGCTCAGCGGACTGAACATTCACTAAATGTGATGGTCTCTCCACCCCACCGGGTTTCACAACTTGATAGGCAGCTGGCAAGCCCATATATTTTATAAATTATGCGAGGCACCACTTTACAGGCAGAGTTAGATGGGTTTCTGGAATCCTGTTTGGGCAAGAGCAACCACACTTTTCAAATTGTCCCCATATAATGTAGTTGAATGCCGTAGACTATGATACAGTGGTCCTCTGAACCTCTGTCACCTCCATAAGATCTACCCAGGCTCTTCAATTCTGATGGCAATACCTACTGGCTCAAGAGTCCCTTTGCATTTATGGTCTTACTGTATGGTACAACCATTTTCCGGCATGAGGTGCTCGCCGGTCTATAGCAATATGCCAAAACCTAATTTGTACTGGATCGGAGCATAACAATCTTGAGATTGTGACAATGCTACAAATTGTCAAGCTCCCAAGCAAATCTTGACACATGTCACTGGTGCATTAGCCGACAGTTGCTCGTCACTGTAAGTCTCGCTCACCGCAACACGCCAGAGGTCAGCTGATCTAAATTTGGTGGACTGAGTTGCGGAACATGTTCGCAATGGATAAACTTGTAATTTCACTGAAGTGGTATAAAGTATACTTTGACCTGGTTGTCCTGTATTCCATTTGCCCAAGAATCAAATGTAGGTTGTATTGCACAAAACGATATTTTGACATCTTTCTTCATTGCTTTAATGCATTTTTCTCTTTGAACTTAGATTTGTGGAATGTGTTATTTCAATGTCACATTCTTATTGGCATGTGAATGATCTTGCAAAACACAAACCGGGCTACACACGAGAACTGAATGCCCTTTAATCATAGCATTTTATATTATTCTAAACTCTGCCGAAGCAACATGTGACAATGGGCAAATTGCTCAAGGCCGAGGCTGTGCAATTGCGTTTTCAGGGCCTTCCTCCTGCTCCTCAGGGGCAGGACAAGGTCACTCAAACACTCCCCATTGTAAGAAGCCCCGTGCTTCCCATCCAATATCTTAACCATTGTGCATTCTTTTGTGATCAAACAGCTCTTCCCTGTATATAAATATAGGGGTAGGTCACCCATTTGGCGTGGTGTTATTACACATTTATATACAGGTGCAACAGGCCAACCAATCCTTGAGGCCTTCCTCATCCACCTCCCCACAGTCAGCGATGTATGGACCACATAAGAAAACCGGTTTTATCAGGCCAAGAATTGGCAACATCCCAGCCCAGCTACACAAAGGGCCAATGAGGAAGTAAAAATCACTGGAAACTGTTCGAAAGAAAGGCAGGTTTGTACTGGTATCGGTCTCGATTGTGGACTGTTCACAGGCTACAATATAGCCGTGTCCCACTCTTTGTGCCAAGCTGGCTGGCTACCAAACACTCCACGACCAGTATAAAATAAACCACTGCTGAGTGCAGTCCACTGGAAAGATGTGGACCTTATGAATGTCATACATGCATAAACATTGCACGTTATGTGACATGTGTAGTTAGCTGGCATTTAAGAAACAAAACCTTGCCCAAAGGGATTGATGAATGCAGTTGACTTTTTTAGTAATATCAGTACCCTTGTGCAGGCAGGCATTAGTGCGCATCAATTCCCATCACAAAACATGGACAAGCACGAGATGGGCACGTTCAAGGTGCTGCCAAAACAGGAATACCTGGCCATAAAATGGCACTAACGTTAGTGCCTGTGCATACAAGGGCAGTGCCTGGCCAATTGCTTTTTTTTATTGATATAGTTGAATAATCAACTTCAATACATTATTCAAAGACATAACAAAGACAATTTAATTTTAACTTAAAATACACATTCCATTATCATCAACATTACATCTAGATAAAATGAAGAAATACGAGGCTCAGTAAAAGGTGGACATGCGAAATTAAAACATAATTAAAAGAGCAAAATATACCATGTCCACTGTTGAAGGATTAAGATCAAAATTCTTCTTTCACATGGCTAAATGATTTTAAATGTTTGTTCCAGACAGGCTTTAACATTATTTCGTACACATCATGTATACGCTGGGTGCACATTCTGTATGTTCAATGAGATTAAATAATCTCAAATGTAATCTAATTTTATCCGACTGATTGTTAAAAACGTGATCCCAGAATTGTTCAACAAATAAGGCGCCCTGAGCCTGAAAAATGACATTTGAAATAATCTGTTCTTTCGTTACAAAGCATTGGGCACATTGCAAGTCGGTGCAACATCGTCTCAGGTTCTTCTGGGTTTTCGCAAAATCGACAGTTATTTGCTTTCAGCACATTGAGCTGCGATGGGAGGAGAGACTGTTTTTTGCTTTCCCATGCTGGCCCCCTGGCCAATTCCTACACCAACGTCAAAAATCGTTGGCTATGCGAATAATGAACATGTGTGCAAGTAACAAATCAAAATGTGTAACACGTTGCTTATAAATCAAGTGGCTAAATGTACACTTGGTTAAGGATTTTTTTTTACTACGCCACGAGTTTGTATATTGCTGAAATGAAGCAATTACCTTTCAAAAGTGCCTAGAAATTACCTTGAGCTAGCCCTTTGCTTGAGGGGATGCCAAAGAAATGTCAGCAGTGTGAGTGGGGCAGAGGGAAGCGGGTGGGAAAGTGAACCAGAAAGTGGGAATTTCCATAAGGGCCAGCATGGGAAAGCAAAAAAACAGTCTCCTCACATCCCAGCTCAGCAAACCCCCCCACCCTGCCCCCCTCCCCACCAAATAGTCTGCGCTTACAGGTCCAAATAGGCAAGTAAAGAAACATTGGACATGCTGGCAATATGCTAAGGCTATGCTTTGAATTTGAAGGGTGGGAAAGCCCAGTAGAAACGTTTTGAAATTAAAAAACATCGTTGTACAAAACAAAATGTAATTCAAAAACAAAATGTAATTAATTTGTGTTATTTTTAAGTGGGAGGAGTGGCTTGCTCTATAAAGTCTGCATTTTGCTTACTACCAGATGAAATAATACAAGTCAGTTTTACTTGCTTGGTTAACACATTCCAAAGGAACATCGGGGCGGATGTTTTGTAAACTAGAAGGATTGATAGACATGGCCACACTATCTCAAGAGTTGCAACTAGCATCTGGCCTCCAAAGAACTGGAGAATACTACCTGCACTACTCCTCCGATGTGGGCAAAGAAGGGGCGGAAAAGCGCATAAGTAAGAAGTTCCAGACTGAGATGATGTGAGGACCAACTACCCTCAACTGCAAAGCCCTAATCCACACAGCATAAGATAGTTACTTTGACCTTCATTACTTCGTGGGTGGTAACAATCTACCCTTCCCTAGAGCACAACCTCAGAAAGGTAGCATTGCCTTTGGGAAACCACAAACTTTTACAGTTTCCCCCACAAATCGTGACCTCGAGAAAAATACACTGAATCCAAGTCTTATTGTGCCATTTTCCAGTTTATTGCAGTTTAAAATACACACACCCACCCCTCCCTCTATCTTCTTAACCTACTGATCCATACCAAGGCAGACTATCAGCGACAGGGTGGGGCAGCCATGCCACAGCCCGTGAATTAGTGGTGACAGTTGGCCCAAGAGTCAAGGGGCTAAACTCCCAATACACATCAACACTCCCTTCAATAAAAGGATACAGGAAAGAAAATGACCAACAAATGCCAGATGCCCTCGGTTCCATTGGAGGGGTGTGGCATGATGTCAACATCAGAAGTGCAAAATGTTTCCTTGCCCAAGCATGTGCAAAGCAGAAACAAGGAGTTATATTTTGGATTTATAGTGTTACTCTACCTAAACAATAATTGAGACAACTGATCCGCCCGCCCACAACTGTAAGTGCTTTGTTTGGGAATTATAAACACAAAACGGGACATTCTTTTAAAGGAGGAACATAAATTAAACTGTAGAAGCATATCCCTACTCTCCCCACCAATATGATGCAGCTCAGAGTTGCTGAGAAGCAAAGCCCTTCCAAGATTCTCTGTACATGGGGCACCTGCTTGAATAAGAAGACGTGATTAGCAAAGAAAGCAGAGGGAGTGGCCTATAACAGTGGGTCTCCAGCATCAGCGTCTTCGGCAGTCTCCGGCTGTAATCTGACATACTCCCATTTTCGGCGAGGCCCTGCATCCCATATCAGACACCGGGGTAGAATTCATCAAACATAGGCAGATCCTATGCTCTAGGAAAGCTTGAATATCGAGTGTGCTTTGAAGCGGGTCGTTTGTTCAAATTAGACTGCTCAGTTAAAAAGCTCGAGTGCATTAGATTAGTGTCAATAGAAGGTTGTTCTGCTACGAGCAAGAAGGTCTTGCAAATAAGACCACCAGCTTGTGGAGGGGAACGCAAAGTACTTGTTACAGTCTAGTGTCACCAGGTTTGAAGTGCCACATGTTGCGATGGGGGTGGCAAAGACGCACAGTTGAGACCAGAGGGGAGAGAAGAAAATGATAAGTGGTGGAAGGGCTGTGTAAAGTGCAGCACAATAGAGAAGCAAGCCCAGCTGGGCTCTATACTGCAACATGCTGCTGGTCACAGTTGGACGCGGGCCTTCTCAAAGCTGGGAGAAGATGTTATTAGCCAGACTGCAGGTCAAGCCTGTGCCGTCTTCCTCCACGTTGATTGCCTTCACAACGCCATCATCTATAATCATAGAGAATCTGAGGAAGACAGAGCCAGTCAGTCCCGCACCATTGCATCAGCTCCGTTACAAGAAAATTAGCCCACACTTGGTGCTGGTTTTGCATATTACATTCCATTGAACAAAATAAATAGCGTGACTTAATACACCTTAAGAATGCAGGGGAGCCCATCCAAGGCCCTCCTTATGAATACTTTCCTGCCAGGTCAAACTAAATTGTATCTTCATGCAACTACTGTAGAGGGGACAAGGCCTTACAGCACAGCCCCTCAACACCCCCCATGTTAAGGTCTCTTAAGGATGGCAGAAATGGCCCAGATTATGACAGGGGCTGTGACTGTTCTAGTTGGAAAAGGATAAACAAAACGACATCCCTAATCACAAGCAATGCAGCTCGATGTGCCAAAACCACATGCACAGTAAAATACACTCATCTAAAATGCCGTCATGCATCAATCCCATTCATACATGAAGTGAAACATATCCAACTAGGTTCATGGCAACGTACAATGCCCAGTGATCTTGAGACAAGGACAACCTTATAGAAACTTGCCCCATCTATAAAAAAGAAAATGGTTATTATAGATGTGGGGAAATGGGCCTGGTCAAGCTCCCAGTACTCATTTCTATACCTTTTCACAGGCCTAAATAACAGATCTAAGAAAATGTTTTTGGTCAAGAGCGAGAAGTGCAATTTAACAAGGTGGTTCTAAGAGACTCAATTCACAAGGTTAACTGCGACCCAGAAGCCTAGTATGCTGCGCTTATTTCACTGGGTTGGCAGCTGCTTAGGCCAGCTAACTTATTACCTACTGAGAGGAGCCCCTTCAACAGCACCCACAGTTATTTCAAGTCACCCACAATATGCTAATAACCCTTACCTCTTAGATCGCTGGTTGCCAAAAAGTTTCGCAAGCTCCTCCTTCTCCAAAAGCAGGCCGGCTTTCTGGTGGTGGGCAAAACGAAAAGTAGTTTAAATTCTAGGCCCCAAACAGTAGGTGTCACAGTCCAAAAAGTACTTGACCTTCCCTCTCCCTCTGGCAGCATAACCAACTATTGCCAAAAAAGTAACACTAATAGCAGTACTTTACCCCCTGCCACTAGGCCACGTTACTAAAAAAAATAAATAAATAAAAAAAAAAAGCACTCCCAACCACAGGCATCTAGTGGAACTAATTCCCCACCTCCCCCCTTCAAAGTGATGGGAGAGAGTGAGATCGGTGGAGAAAGGTTTACACGATCGACATGTCCTACCTTTATAAATTCTGCAGTGGGATCTGCCAGCATTCGCACCTAAAAACAAACAAAAACACAAGGTGAGATTACAACCACTACACATTTTCGGGGCACAGACATGGATTGTTCCTTGCAAAAGTGGTCCACACAAGCAGGGAGAAAAGCATTTTTACCAGCTGTGGCAGATCAACAAACACCACAGAATTCACTTGTGCAAGGATTTTTATTTGGTGGTCCGGAAAGAATATGGGATAATTGCCCCAGGGTGCTGGGATATGTTCGAAAATTTAGGGGGAAGTTACTCTGAATAATGTAAACAGAAAGTTGAATGAAGAGACAAACCATGGTGCCACTGGCACCGCATAACCTGTAATCGGGTTACTTGTCTCCCTACGGATCCAATTTCATGGATACTCTACACAACTATCTTCTTAAATTGGTCTACTGGCATTCCTTTGAGAAAGAAGCATTTTTCCATTTCCCCTGCCCCAAAACATGGGCTACTCTTAGAACAGGCATACATTTCATATATCGAAGGAGAGCATTTCTAAGCTTATGGCAGTTTTGGTGAGGACAAGATGGGACTGGTATTGGGTCATCAGAAATTAAACAGATTAATCATTTCCCTGGCATTGGTCAGTGGTGCGTGGACGGCATCAAGATGGCTGTCGCAGAAGTCACTCTTATGGATAGATTTAGGTATTTTCAGGCTAATTGGCTCCAACAAAATTCTCGCAACACAAAAATGCCCATTGTCCGTTCCGAGACTCATTTTTAACTGGCTATTTCACGGGAGACAAGATAAAACCCATTTATGACATTTACGCAACAGCTACTTTATTACAACTTGTGACATGACTTGATACTAAAACGGAGCTTGAATTACTGAGATTTACATATTGTACTTAAAAAAAAAAAAGGTATAATTGACACAATCTTTGCTGAGAAAACCACATATGGATTGATAGAAATGATAAACATGTAATAAACGAGGCCCATGCAGCTAAGGTTTTAACAGGTACGTTGATAACGAATGCAACCTTCTTGTTGGCAACTAATTATTGGTCCCACAAACCTGGGACGAGAAAAAGACTGATGCACCACCTCTTGTTACATCTCTTGATGAAATTCCGCTTTGAAATATTACCCGTTGCATCGCTAACAAATACGTGGAATACAGGTATAACGATAAAAGGCTGACTTGTTTATTGACAAAAGAAACCCTAGCAAATATTTTGTTCTGTGCACAGATTACAATAAATTAATACTTTACTTTAAACCCTTACTTGTAGAAAGGCATGCAAGATCTGTAAGGCCTGCAAATGTTCTGTGCAAATCTACTGAAGAGGATACGATTAGCATGTTTATTTACAGAGCGTGGCTTATAAAAGAGATAGTTAGTAAAAGTAACAAGCTAAGTTGGTGACCTGCATTACTTGATAGCGCTCTAAGAGGACTTCTAATATCTGTATCTGCACTAGCTGGGTCTGAATCATGGTTCTTTTAGGACGCGATTTTGTCGTTTTACTGTCAATATCTATGTGTTAAATTGCTGCAAGACTCCGGTCCAAAAAAGGTAATAAAAATGAATGAAAACAAGATTAACAGTCTGCTACGTTCGTTACGTGTGAGAATCATAATTGCATAGTTTGCTTCCTCCCCACTCATGTCTGTCCGAGTTATGTTGTCTGCTAAACATTTACATGGTGGACTATTATATCAACTGCAGAAGGAGTTGGGCACACTTGGCATTTAACAGAGAACCAAGGCCATTATTCCCACCTCCATGTCCAATGATACATGGAATTGCTGGCTGAGAGGAGTCATCTTGGTTCAAGATCATGACCTAGTAATGGACTCCTCATGGCAAGTACAAACATTTTTGTATGTATTAAACCTTTCCCAGCTTGTCATTTTCTTAGAGAATATAGCCCAGCACACTCAGCAAGTTCAGTTCTACTGGGCATAGGCCGAGACTTGGCAAATTAATGCTACCAGTTTATCTATTTAATGAATAGTTTGCCACAGTCTTCCATCACTGTAGGGAAAACTTTTCAATATGAAAGGTTTCCTTTCCCTGAGAAAGTATTTGTACAATTAGAGCCAGACAAGGTGTGAACATTCAGAGGTGTTCAAGCAGCCTAGTGATTGCAGTTGAAATATTGTGTTTGTGCTAGGCACAATTTAAGAGACTTAATGAGTTCAGGATACCTACTTGCAGAGAAAAACAAAATTAGTCTTACGCAACACTGTTGCATAGCTATCTTTAGGCAGCATCGATGACACAAATGATTTTTGTGTCCGTCCCTTGTATACTAAGAGTCCAACATACATTATGAGGAGGCAACGTCTGTATGCCACAACACTGAAGTCTTTGTCATTGGCTTATGCGGAAGCATGTGTGTGAGAGTAGCACCTCTTGGTGTGAAGTGTGAGAAAGTAACTTCTTCATAGTAACATTAAGTTTGAGCGGCCCATGAACGGGTAGTGGGTTGGGACACTTCCCTGGAGCCTCTTGCTTGGTCAATTTTTCTTCTTGGCTAAAGCATTTTAAAAATTTAAATACAGACAACTTAGAACACGTAGACAGAGCGATACTGAAACTACACCACAAATGGTCACTCTTGATGGGAGTTTATGTACTACATTATACTCCCAATACTACTTTAGATTGGTTTGCTGAAAGCGTCAGCCAAATATTACATGTCTGAATGCCTTTTGACTTAAGCTTGTACCTCTACCATCAACCACTGTAATAGATAGGATACTTGCATGTGGAGTATTGGTGGTGGTGGGATCGACCATGACTTTGATTAGTTTTCCATTTTGCTTGCAAAGAGGTCTAGTTCCATTGTAAAACCGTAGTGGAGGTACAGCAAAAAAATTCATAGCGCACTATTCGCTCACATAAATGAGCGGGTTATAGTGATCTGCTACAAGTAGTCTGACAAATATTGATCACTCTGCTCTTAACACAGTACCAGACGTTTTATTTGTTTTCTTATCACATCTTCCTATTCAAAACCTTTCAGCTTAACAAATTTCCTTGCAGTGTTGCTTAGCATCCGCCATTGCGACAACCTTACGTTCCAAAAGTGTTAGTCAATGAATTAAACCAGACTTGCACATTTGCGGGCATTTTAATTGTACCCATGCAAGACATGGGTCCTTGTAACACTGAATCTGCCGACTGAAATCCCGGCGCCACCGGGACATTACTACAAGTCCCGGCTGAGCGGAAAGCCAGACAGCAGATTTGTTAAGTCCCCATTCCCGTGGCATGCCATGGGACTCCACGGGAATGGGTTCACGGAAGAACCAGCACAGTTAACAGTGCCGGCGCTTCCGTGCCTGGAGAGTTGGAGTGTGGTGGTCCGGAAAGGGTGCCAGTACGTTGCTACAGCACCCTCATTTCCAGACCAACATGCTTCTAATTAGGCCCATGGTGTACTTTTTCAAACAACATTTTTTATGATATACTATGTCCAATGCACCCACTCAACTTTCATTGAGCAAAGGTAGCCAATGAAATCTGAAAAGGTTTAGGGGAGTTAACCCAAAGTCCCCTGGAAGGTAGGACAAAACTATCCCAATGGTTTGTAGATCCAACTTAGTCTGTACTACTTCTGGAAACGTGGTGAGTGGCAGAGCAGTCAGGCTCATCATAAGAGGATGATGTGAGCTGTAGGCAAGTACACTGAACCCAGCTAGTAATGCACATCAAAAGAAAAACTCAATAAATGTATATTAAAATATAGCTTATATTTACACAAGAATAACTTAAATACTAACACAATATACCAAAATACTTAGGATTACTTTTCTAAGGCCACTGCTTAGTTTGTAGTTGCTTACGGTTACCACTGTTACAGCTTTTCTCAATAATGACAGTTCCATTGCATTATCGGTAAGAATGCGCACTGGCCAAACATAAGAAATACTGTAGATACACTTACCCAGCAAACCCACACAAGATAGTGACATTCGGGAAGGAAAATAGTATGTTAGTGTAACACTAGCAAGGCTTAAGGGTCTAGAAGCAAATTCTTCGCACAGCAAGTCTTTTAATGTCCAAAACGCAACCCTAGCTAAAGGCAGTTCGGAGAGGTCTTAAGGCTGGACAAGCAGCAGAATTAAAACTTGTGGATATTTTCTAGTCTAGTCTCTTCCAAGCAAGAGGATACAACCAACGTTGGAGACCCTGTTAAAGGAGTCGCTAAAGGGACACAAGCAGCAGCTTGGGTCGGAGGGTTTGTCCTGGACACCTACATTTCACTCCAACGCTCTGGCGTGACTTTTCATATCAAGGTAAGCAATACCTTTCCCCCCCCCTACAGTAACTTTGGTTAGAAGAAATCTGTGCTGTGTGGCTGGATTCTCCTCACTCGGTTTGGCAGCACTGGACCACACCTCCGGATTCCTTGGTCCAATGACGAAAGGCGGGACAACGGACAGGATCTCTCGAATTTCAGCAACCTCTGGTCACTCTGGTTTTGGTGCCTTTTCTGCAGCACCAACAAAGGATGCGAGTTGCCCAGACAATCTTCGGTTCCTGAAGTCCTGCACTCTGTTGCGGGGACTTGGATGGGTCGGATTGTCTCTCTGGAGTTTCACGTAGGGCTCAGCGAAGACTTGGACAGATCAGCCTTTCCACAATGATGCACTTCAATTGGATCAGTCTCCTGGTATTGGGTTCCACATCTCTGGAGAGGTACAGCACCTCGGAAGATGGCTCATATTATAGTTAGTCTTGAGTGGTTGTTCCCACCAGTCAAAGGGAATGAGTTACTCTGTCCATAGAAAGGGGCCAGGACAGCAGTAGTCGCTTCAGTGTTGCAAAGGGGCTGCATGCGTCGCTGGTCGTCTTCTTAGTCTACTTCAGTTTCCAGTGGCTGATTTGCCTTCCACCTCAGGAACCTCACCTTTTACAGTTTAAGTACATTCCTCTGCAATCTCTCAGCAATTTACAGAAAGGCTGGTGGCGGTCCAATCAGAACAACCAGATCCCCCCAAAAGGTTCTCAGGGCATGCAAGTATACTTTAATCTTTCAATGAAGTCTAGACAAAACCTTTCCCAGCAATAATAGTTTAAAACCAAGTTATCACCCGCGAGGGACATGGACTAGAATGGTCTGCAGGGAGCCAGGACAGCCAAAGTCAAGTGGAGCACAGTCTGGGGAGGTAAGGCACTTCTTAGATCGCAAAGTCTTGCACAAAGTTAGAATTTGTGGAAAATCACTGTAGGGTCACAGCCATTACACTTGTGGAAAATAGAGTTGAAATCAACCCCCAAATAAAATAGCCACTGCAAAACTTAGAAGAGCAAAGCTAAAGACACTGAGGTGAGTACCCCAAGTTGGAACAGTACCTCTGGTTAGAAGAGTGGTCCAGCTGGCTTCTGTCTGGTTGCAGCAATGAAGATCCTGGGTTCCTGAGCCTCAGTCGTGGGGACAAGAGGGAGGACATCTGGAGGACTCTTGCGGCAACAATTCGGAGGTTGGCGGCAGCTACAGGCTCTTTTCGGAGCAGCAGCACTGCAGTTTCAGCATGCGGTAAACAGCACCACCGCGGATCTTAGATACCGGTTGTGCTTCCTTCACTCTAGTGAGGAGACTAGCTCTGGTCGTCCTGCTTCCGCAGGGTCATTAGGAGACTCATGGAGCTTCTGGCTGGATTGCACACGACTATGGATTTATTTACCCCTGGCACTCGGTTCCTGCAGCAGCAAAGAAGTACAGCCAGTCAGGGGGAAGAAGGTCCAGTGGAGTTTGTCCGGGGGTAAGTTGGTCCCACTAACCCTAGGGAAGACGTCGTCCCTTCCAGAGCTTTTCTTGATCAGAAAAAGGAGTCAGCACAGCAGCAGGGCTTCTCTGGGCAATTTAAAGGTCCAGGAAGATGGAAGATTCGTTCACGGTATGTTCGTTGGGTGTTCTTCCCAGTGGTCAACTTTGCGTCTAGTCCCAAAATGCTCATCTTTTAAGCACGTTTCTCCCATTCATGCACAGCCAGGTTGTCAAACAGCAGGGTGGATGTCATGAAAGGACAGCCAGCCAATTGGGACTGGGCGCATTCAGATATTCCTAAAGACAAAGGACAGGGTAGTTTTGGGAACCTCCCTCACTTCCTGCCCTTCCAGACACACTGGAGCCAGAGGCGGGGTCAGTACTGAAGCCCGCCAAAGGCAAAACGAACAAAGGGCTCAAACTTAGTGTGGCGTACAGAGTAAAACCCAAGAAAGACCTCACAAACAGAAAATGGCGAAAAAAAGCCCAGGGCCCTTTTGACAAAATGGTCACCCATGGGTGCTATACTGCAGCTGAGGATTCAGCCTGCGGTAGAAAAGCACAATGGTAGGAAAATTAACCCACTGCCACCAACCATTTCAAGCAGTAAGGGTAACAAAAATGTTACATGAATAGGTAGGATATGGGCCTACTAGGTAACCCCCACCCCTCCCCCAGCACTCTACATACGATGGCGAGTGCTGGACCCACAAAGAAAGTTAAGTAAGGTCAATTTCACTTTTTCTATTCTTGGGAATAGAGGTTCACACAAGAAAAGGTATTTAACATCTATGACACTGCACTGAAGGTGGTGTGCGTCACCATACAAAAAGTAAACGCTTATTGAGTTGTCAGACTCCAAAAACAAAGGAAACCCATAATCCAAATCAAAGCACGAGAGTGCGAAAAAGTCCAGGGTTAAAACTAAAAAGTCCTAAAGTCCAACAAAAGAGCTGGGGGTCTCTAAGGTCGAAGGGAATTAGGAAGAATTGCTAACACCGGAGCTGTGTGCTGCAACAGTACAATACAGATGCCTTAAGAGATATGGAGTTAACTTCCCTCCATAGGACAGTAAACCACAACAGATTTACAAAAGAGACAGCCCATGAGAATGAAAGTGGAAAAGACTTCTCATTCAGGATTTGTCTAGAAGTCCAGCAAAAAGGGCTGAAGGTCTCACTATGAGAGGGGATGAAGCATTAAAAAAAAAATGACAAATATCCATAACAAGCATCATACATCTCCAGACCTGCAGGTTCAATAACCCCATCTGCATGTCCGTTGCAAAAGAAATGGGCATGGCTTTGCAATTGTATACTACATTGACCTTTGTCAGGGAAGCTCCCTTCTGCTCATGGCGCACCCATCTGCATCTTGCCAGTAGATTTTATCTGGCGTCTAACTAGTAAAGATTACCTTTGTGTGTACGTCTTGTAACTGGGCAGATGCCACCTTGCAGGACTTGAAAATGCAACTGTAGAGGGTTCTGAAGGTATTGCCAATCAAGGGCTTTACACTCATTTAAAATTCTGAGCATCAACTAATTTTTAATTTTACTAGATTATAGTTTTGAACTAAAGCCTCCTTGGAACGAACTAAAGAAGTTCTACCATTCGAGTAGTTGCATTTGGCAGTGGTTGATATTTCTGCACATTCCAGCACTCCAATTATATGCTTGTACCTTAAATAGTGTATTTAAAAAAAAAAAATCTTGAACACTAACAGGCCTCAAAATTTCCCATTAGCAAATGGCTCAGAAAA
The DNA here is from genome assembly GCF_040938575.1 of Ambystoma mexicanum. NCBI lineage: Eukaryota > Metazoa > Chordata > Amphibia > Caudata > Ambystomatidae > Ambystoma > Ambystoma mexicanum. Next base: position 1,117,185,654 of record NC_090923.1, on the reverse strand, counting down.
GGTGTCCATGGGGAACGTGGAGAACAGAGGGGCGATGGACTTTATGCCTGGATAGCAACTGCCCATTTGTAGTGTTTCAATTGCACACTGGAGACACGAGTGACTTCAGAGTAAAAGCTGTTAGGATCGTTTTTAGTGCCTGAAAATAAATGTCAAATAACGTGTCCATAAATTACAGATATTGAAGATTGCATTTCATTAGCAGCTACTTTGACATCAAAACTACTCTGGCAAACTGTTCTGTCATCAACAGTCGGTCCTCGCCGTTAATAACTTCCCCAGAATCCGATCAGGCTCATATCATTCATGCGAAAAAACGGTTTCCTCACTTCCTTCATTGCGCGAGGTCTGTACATTTAAATACAAGGCAGCCAGGATTAGGGCGACAGTGGACACACGAATGGGTTTACTTTGAATCCTGTGCAAACCTACTGCCAATTAAAGTGCCATAATCAGTGTAGTAAGTGGTGACAGGATTGAATAGAAAACCTGCCCCCTCGCCTCCATGTTGCTTGAGGAATCTAAAAACTACCACCACAGTAATGTTCTGCATTCACAATGTCGAGGCCAGGATTCAAACCCAGATCTTATGGTTTAGAGACCAGGCAAGGTCCTGAGCTGAAATGATGCAACAGCAGTGACATTTCTGGAAAATGCATGGGGAAAGACTTTTCTGAAGGGGTGTCTGGTGACTATGGCGAGGGTTGTTGGTGCAAGTACGTAAAGAAGTCCCGAAAAGCAGATCAATTGAAATATGGCAAAGTGTAGGGGCTTCAACGTGGACCAAAGCAACTTCTGGCTTTTATTAGGAGACGGGGAAAGGCAAAACTGCTAGACTGGTAAGGATTGTATAGGTTTCAAGAGCCCTGTATGCTGTAAAAGATCTCACTGGGCACAAAATGCGATTGGAAGGTTTCCATTCAGGGCATTAAAGAGATTGCTGTGGGTCAGACAAGGGCATAGGAGGGCGACTGGTGCACCAATGCCCATGCATTCATTAGTTCATTGCAGTGCATAACGGAATTTAGATTTGGAGAAGTGTTTTGGCACAAAGCCTTTGAGGATTGCAATTGGTGGGCAACAGCATAATTGGGCGAGTCTCAGACGCTCTAACTGTGCCAGGTGCTATGGGTAGCTCTCCCAATATTACCTCAGAACTAGTCACTGCAGGAAAAACAAAGCTGTGATGGGCCTTGAAAAAGCTGGCCATCACTATGCGGCCCAAGAGGAATTTCTTCATTTAGGGATCATTTCACAGCCTCACAAAGGCACTCCTGCCCAATGAAGCAGAGCATACAAACAGATTTCGCAACCAAAATAATTATATATATATTTTTTTAATGCAAAGGGTTTGCTACCCCTCCCATTTGTTTGCTTACCAGCAGCATATTGGAAACCACCACAGGTAGTTATGGGGTCAGAAGTTGATGCTGAAAGTAAAATGGGTGAGGAATGCAGTCACATAGGGTAAACGGATGACTCAATGTCACTATTCGGCCAAGACTGGGGTTTTCCATCTACATCAGGTCCAATATGGTCAAATGAATAAAGACTGCAGTGCCAAGAATACATCAGTGAAGGTGATAATTTGTCACAATGCCATTTGGCCAAAATATTCACAGTATTGCCAGAGTTTGAGTAAGAGTAAGCACTGGGTGCATACATCCCAAGGCTGAGAAGGTGGGTAAATGGTTGTGTTGTGGGTGAGAAGGGAACATTAAGAGAGGACAGTTGCATATAGAATTGAAAGCTTGGCCACGCCAGTGTATGGATGTTCACACCCACTGACAGACAATAAAGTCACTTCACCAGGGTGTGTACACACATGCAGTGGTGCCTCTCTCGCTCATAACAGCCTTGCACGCTTTCATATGGTAAACTCTCCCCCTCCCCCACCCAGACCCAACCCTCCAATCCACATATCAGAGCAGGAGGCTGCCATCTTCGCCTACCAGGTACCCTGGTAAGTACTCCCCTGCGCCCCCCCCCCCCCCCCCCCAACACACTTTTCGCATATTTTCCACCCTAACCCCGGCATCCCCCTTCCCACACTTACCCTGTACAGCCTGGCCCCTCGCTGGAGCAGCAGGAAAGAGGAAAAGGGATACAAAGTACTCGTCACACTTCACTGAAAGTTGATGTGCAGCTTAATTTCATAAAGGGAGACATGGCCTCCCTGCACTGGTAGCCTTAGTGACCGACTAGTGTCCCCAAAATAGAGGGGCGAAGCTAGGAAAGGGAAGCAAAAAGGCTTTCATTCACTTCAAAGTCACCCAGCAAATCGATAGGAAAAGGTTATGGGGTTCCATAGATTGAAATGGAGGGAAAACCTGCAGACAGAAAATCTTTCCTAACAGTTCCCACTTCAAATAAAGCAATACTGGACAGTGGATGTGGTTTCCACAGGAGAGAAGCATGCTACAGCATCTCAGAGTGGGAGTTCTGCTTGAAACTTGAATCATTCTTAGGATGACAGGTTTCAACTAATCCGTTCATTTGGTTCTGTGATATTTCCACTTTGTGGGCCGCCTAACAGACCGTTTTTTTTCTTGGCTGATTTTAGGCGACCCAAAAACCCATTTTATAGCGCCTCCTGTCCTGATGTCTTCAGCCAGTCTGCCCCTGCGCACACTACAGCAGGGGCATGACAAACTTGGAAAGACTGCTCTGTGATCACAGAGCACAGTCTTTTAGAAAAAGCATATACAATTTATTTTTTGTTCAATCGTTATAAAAAGAACACACTTAGGGCCGTTCATTTGTGTACGAAGATTTCTGCGAAGTTCAGTGCCACCAGTGTGACTGAAAAGGCCATGAAAGCTTGGGAATTACATCGTGTGTTAATGATCAGCAAGGATTAGCTCCCTCCCACCCCAAAACTTTGTACTAAAGGGTAGTATCAGATTAAGAAAATCTCATTCTAGAATAGGGACTTCTTTTGGCTCTCCACAATCAATATCGGTTAATTCACTATATTACAACAAACTGTAAAAACAATTGTAAACAATGGTTCTACCGCTGGTTATATAAAAAGGAGGTTCCATCTGCTCATTACATTACTATTGCAGTGCAAAACGCATTGAAACTCAACATATACAGTTATTTTCAACGGAACGTCTGCTGTTCACATCAGTGCTCTGTATCAAATCTAGAACTGTTTTGGCCAAGTTGAAATGATATGGTCATTTATTGCGAGTTAGAATTGAGCTGCTAATTGAAGAGTAGGGCCAAGATGGATTAATTTCAGAAGATTGCTGTAAGAGCCTTACTGCAGCGCTTTTGACTTGACGGGACTACATCTCCCGACGCCCATTTCTTATCTTTAAGTGCATTGGCCAGCCTGTTTGCATCTGGGCGAGTACGTCGGTGTAAGATTCCCTGCCCGTTTTTCATGGTAGTGTTCACACGGATTACCTTGGTTACATACAGATAGGTATGGGTCTCTTTGTTAGCGCTCCGTTTAGTTAGTTGACCTTGTGACCATTTTTACTTTGTGCTGTACAGATTCACCCTGGGTTGTTTCGTTTGGCCGATTACTTGCTAGGTCCAGCTTGGTTTGTGCGATTATGGAATCCAAGAAGGGAATTCATCCATTAACCATTATTTATCCCCCATCCCCTGCTTTGATAGCTTCTTCACATATGCGACGCCAGAGTCGTGTTGAGATTATGGCACTCTAGGGGGGTCTCAAACTCTTATACTCCATTCCGTGTTGTCCCCTGAACTTGTTTTTAAGCAGGATCACTGCACTATAGGTGCAGCACAAGCTTCCTGTGCAGCGCCTGGTGACGCTTTTATGGATATAGGTTTTCCTGGCGTTCCTTCTTCTTGCGACTTCACATTTAACTCCTCAGATTTTTGCTATAGAACATGGCTTCTCTGCAGAGATGGTTCGTATCAGCAGTTTACTCCGCAGACAATAGCACATGGTTTACAACAAATCGATGCAAAAATGAGGGGGTGGTCTGGGGGGGGGGGGGGGTCTCCTCGCAGTTCATATTTCCAACAATTTGTTGGAACCAATGCAACATTTGGTTGTGAAGTAATAATGGAGGCGCAGTCATCACAGATCCGGATGGTTCACCCCTTGATAGTGTGTGTGCTGGTATGCCATCGATTTCAAACTTAGAATCTTCAACTGTGCTGGACAGGACCCACAAACCGGAGGTTGCTGTACAGAGCGGATCTAGACACATTGGCACTCTACTGTAGATTCGCTCAAAGTCCAATTAGACCCTGCTGTCCTTGGAAACGCACTGCTTTATGGCAATGGATTACTAGTTCTGGATGGAGAAATTATGGTCATCCTCCCTCCTTAATGTACACCTTGCTGTACGTCGAAGAAGCAATTCAAGCCAAGGCTCCAGCGTGAATGATGCTAAATTGAACGTTGCACTTCTTAATACATGCTTCTCGGGTCACCACTTATTAATTTGTATAGAGCGCTACACGCCCGTAGGCCCAGAGTGCACACAGAAGACAGACGGCTATAGTCAGGCAGCGTGATGGACATGACGGGGAAAAAGATCTAATCCAGAGAAAGAAATGTTTTAATAGCCTTCTTAAAAACAGTCATAGGAGATGATTTTAAGGTGGGTTAAGGAGTTCCATTCTAGGAGCCCTAACTTCGAAGCAAGTACCTCCAAACCTCTACAGACACTATTGAGGTTGGATTAAGAGATGTGAATTGCTTGAGAGCAGAGTTCTCAAAGGCTTCGCGCAAGACATTCTTTCCAGATAGAGAGGTATGACTGAATGTGATCTTGTCCCAGTCCTTTAACTGTATTCACTCTCTCCTTAATCTTCAGTCAGACCTGCGCGGTCTGTAGGCGTTTGAAGTTTGCTTTGGAGGAACCGATCATTAGGCTATAACAATAGTCGATGTGAGAATTAATTAGCGTAGTGGCGAGAAGTTAACAATTATTAATATTAAAATAGGGATTCATCCAATAGAGGAGTTTGATAACCAATCGCAAGAAGAGCAAACATTGGAGACATGCTTTTTCATGGATAGTCAGAGTCAATAGTGATACCCAAGGTTTTCACACTTTAGACAGGAATGATCTTATCCATGATAAGAGAAAACTTTGCGTCAATTTTCTTAAGATTCGGACCTCAGTCGAATAGGAGCTCAGTTATGATGTTATTCAGGGCCAATGAATCATAGGCCATCCAGTTTTGGATCTCTTGAAAGAGATTATTCACAGTTTTGGTGTCCATGTCATAGACACCAGTCAATTTCGAAAAGGACCGGGGTATCATCAGCATAATAATTAGTCTACTGGACACCCAGGCTGTCTAAAAGATCCAAGAATGGTCTAATATAAAGGTTAAATAGAATGGGAGCCAAACATGACCCCTGCGGGACACTGCAGGAGGAAAGGAATTGGGGGCAGGGAGGGGGGGCTTCAAAGCAAGTATGCAGTCAAACTTTGACCGAAGGAGTGGATATATTGGCTGTTACGGAAACATGGCTACATGCGGTCGCTACAGATGCAGCTACTCTTGCTACTTCTGAGGGCTATACAAGGTTCATGGTTGATCAGATTAGTGCTAGAAGGTATTTATAAACGGTTATTGCACTAGTTCATTGTGAATATGCATGGATTGTAACCTCCCCCGATTCGTTTTTTTAATTCTTCATAGGCCCCCAAAAACTCCTCAATTCTAAGAGCAATTGCTTGCACTACTTGGCGAAACATTAAAACCTGCCTCATGTATGGTTGTACTGTGGGATTTCAATTTGTGGGTTCCAATAATGGAGGCAGCATCATTAACCCTTGCCCTTGATTCAACAGGTTCAAACACAGCGGGAAAAACTCTGTACTGGGTCCTTACACAGAACATCAGTATTTCCCAAATTCTTTCCATCCCTTGCCTGTGAGATCACTTCCCGATTTCCTTTGACCTATAGCTTCCAGCTAAACCCCGGAGGACCAAAAAATAAATTAAAAAAAAAATACAGAAGAAAGGCAATCCCTAGGTATTTGCGGACCGAAGACCTTGTTAAACTCATGCTGGCTAACGCTGTACCTCCACCGACCGACACCAGTGGACCAATTCAACAGATAACATATGGCCATGGTGCCAGATCGTTTGAAGAGAATAAAAACTGAGGCAAAATAAATAAATAGAAATAACAGCTTTTGCAATTAGGTCATAGGTGCAGGAAGATTAAGAGGGCCCGTCAACTGACCTGGCATTAAAAAAAAAAAAAAAAAAAAATCAGGGTTCAACACTAAACTTGCCTACAAACGGGCAGTGAGACTATGACAAAACTGGCAGATTATAAGAGCCAATGGCAAATCGAGCTCAAGGGAACATGCAACCTTGGTGTCCGAACATCCAAGATGAACTCATGAAGAACATTTGAAAAGCTTCAGGTCATAAGAAAGTGAAGATGCCTGGAGAACACTTCTCCCTGATCAAGGTTGCAACAAGTTGCACACCTCTAATACCGACCCATTACAGTTCTCCTTTACATTGGTCAGAGTTTAAAACCTACTTCCTGTAAAGGTGATATTTTCCCTACAAAGGTTATTACGGACTCTTCAGATACACTTATTTCCTGGCTCATTAAGATAATGAATTCCTCATTTGCACACTCCAGTATACCAGTTAGTCTTAACGAGGCATGGATCACACCTTTGTAAAAAGGAATCCCTGCATCCTGCTATAGCCAGTAACTATCGTCCCATAAAAAAAAATGTGCCCTTCTACTTAAGATCCTGAACAGGTTTGCCCAGCTCCAGCTCATAGAATCTAATATCTTACTGGGTTCTTGTCAGTCAGGCTTTCGGGTGGCACCAGACGGCTCTGGCGCACATCTCAGGACTTGGTGAGGAGGCCCGTACTGCCCTCTTGAGGTTACTTGGTCTCTCAGCATCCTTTGATCTAGTGGTCATACCTTTCTAGTCAGTAGGCTTGTTGAGATTGCAAACTGCTCCATTAGCGCTGCAGCTTGGATACAAGTGCTCCGTCAGGGTCTCTGTGGGCGATTTTAAAGCTTGCCCAGTTCCATTGCTGTGTGGGGTGCCACGTGGCTCATTCTTTTCACACACACACTTTACAATATCTATACCCGCCCCCTATCGATCTCTTGGATAGAACTCAGATTGTGTGATCTGGCCATTGGCTAAAAAGGTAGAAGTCTTGCTGTAACCAAGTCATGATTTTGGCTCGTAGCATCCCAGTGGCTCCCATTATTAAAAAATTGAGTGTATTTGGATTCTCAGCGATATATGAAAAGGCACACAGCTTGCTTACAGTAATCTTGTGCCTATGTCACTAAACTACTGAGGCAGATCAGACCTTGTCTGATGAAAACAGATCCTTCTGGCTTGAGCTCCAAATTGGACTATTCTAACAGCCTGCTGGTTGGCACCTCTAATCATCAAAAACCTAAAACAATTCAAAAAGGGGGCAGTAAGGGCCATCTGTAGTCTTGGCAAAGAGGATCATGTTACCACGACTAGATTAGCAAGTAATTGCTCACTAAATTCGCACATTGACTTATAAATGCCAGAATTGCAATGCACCACAGTATCTTTCTGATAGACTTAAGTTACCTCCAAGTAAGAGATTGCTTTGTTCCAAGGACAAATACAGACTTCTACTGCCACGTTTTAAACTGCAGAAATGTGGAGGCGCAAGGTTTGATGTTTGGGCTCCATGCGCCTGGAACGGTATCCCTACTACTGTACATGCCATTTCTTGTCTGTACCATTTAAAGAGCGGTCAAAACGTTTTGGTTTAATAAAGAGCTCCTTTGCTCTGTATATTGCTTTTTTCTGAGTGTCTTTTAGTATATGTTTTACGTGCAGCCAGAGGCCTGCGGAGCATTTACTAATATGTACATAAGACATTTCTGGGTTAGGGTTGCATTAGGATTGCTGTGATGGTAGATAGACACCCAGCTCCACCGCCCCCCTGTACTGCTTGACATTTTCCAGAACTATGATGTTCAGTTCTTGTTTATGGAATTAAAAATGGTCAGTGTTGTGATGTTGTTTAATAGGTGTTGAGCTGAATTGGGTTAGAGGTGTTGACCATGTTCCATAGAGGGGCTCTCTCGTCTCCATCCCATTGTTATTCCTTCACCCGAGCTCAAAAAATGTGCGCTAAATGGATCCCACATAGCCCTGGGTCTGGACTTGCAATGTACCATTTTGAAAGTCTCCAAACTCAATGTCTCACGCGTCAACCATATCCATTAGCGTGGGTGTTTCATCCAGAACAGATATCCTTCTCTTTGCAACACTGATTAAGAAGCATTTGCGGTTCAAATTCTTCATTAAATGGGCAAGGGAGTTAAACAAGCAAATCATGATTTCAAGGGTACTTCACACACCATTGTTGCCACTTTCGTGGCATTATCTTTCCAATACGCAACCATTTTGGGACATTGCCAAACCATGTGTATTTGTAGAGTGCGCTGATCATTTGGGACATTGATTAGAACTGTGTTGAATCTCTTAATCCTGGTTGTGTTTAACAGAACACGTTTACAGTGGATCAAGGACAGTCGGGCACAGACCGATATGTTCCTGGTGCGATCACATATTTGAGACCACACCATATTGTCGATCACCATACCAAGCCACAAATTCCACACTACCAGCACAGAGTGCCCAGCCACTACTCTTGCGTTCTTAAAGGAGTTTGCAAATGCTGGATATCAAGCTAGCAGGGGAGTCCAACCTCACCACCATGTCTACTAATGCAGAAGATGCAGGCGCCTGGTGTTATCCGGGCCAATGACCCTGTAATGAGTATTTGAGCCGATTGCAAAAGCGATTGTGCAGCAGTTACGTATTGCCATATTGGGTGGTATTTTGCCCTACTCTAATAAATCATCCCAAATTCTGATGCCAGGCTGATTCCACAAGTCGCAGAGTAGCTATTCAGACCCATCAATGATGGCTCAAGAATTACCCCCAGTCTCGAGAGGTGGTTCAAGGTTTTTTTAATTAAAATGTTTGGCGGGACTCATGGCTGTTCATCGCTCTCCAATCTAGTGTCAAACCAACTACCTAAGCCAGGAATCCCCAAGTAAATACTGCTACAGTATGTTGACCCCCACCAATTATCTAGGTCTTGTTTCAGCCTTACTCCATTGTTGGAGATCTTTGGTAGCTACCCCAGGTTGGTCTTCCGCCCTTCACGCGACTCCTCCCTTTCCTGCCCTCCCAAATTACAACCACTCCCTCCCTTCCTTCCTTCCTTCCTTCCCTCCCTCCCTCCCTCCACACTCCGTGATCACTAGCTTCTCAATCACTCCTTACACTACCCTTCCTAAACGAAGCCGCACAAATACCCAACATGCTCCAAAATTCGCCTTCATAATCAACCACTTCTTCCTCCCTCTTGCTGCTCTTGGTAGTCCTCAACTGCTGACCCCATCCGAATAACCAAAATCTCCTGTTAAGTTTCCCCAGTACAGGTTGGTGTTAGTTTCCCCAACCAATATAACCTGGCCTTTTCCTCTGAGGGAAAAAATGCATGAAATAGGGAAGTCAAGGCCCACCCACTTTTCCAGAATGGAAAACGTAACATGGAAGGCAGCCCAGGATGGTAAGTGTTCCAGTTCTGGGTTTCGGCTCTGATCGTTCTTCCATAAAGTTTGTGGGGTGGCGAACAACTCTCGTATTGGGGAAGGAATCGGGCAAGCGTGCAGGTTCCTCTTCTTCGGTTTGAGAAGGTCTGTTCTGTGACGCAAGGCTGGAGAAGATCAGTGCTCAGCTCAGAAACCTACTGGCACAAGGGGGGGGGGGGGGGGGGCTGGTGATATGGTCCTTCGAGTTTCCCGCCACCTGCACTCCCACTCAGGGACAAAACTTACTTGTTCTTGGATTAATCCCTGAACCTCCAAACACCTCTTAACCCCCTCCGACAAGGTCAAGGACTTGGCCTCGTCAAACAAAAACTTTGACCTTTTACTCTACTGTAGCATAACCTAAAACATTAAATCTTCAGTTATAGAGCCCATTTTGCACCAAGTCCACTGTGTAGATTGCAGTGGAAGGACATGTCATACTGCCAGTCATACACCCACCGAGACTGTATGGGTGTACGGTGCTTGGTTCCATTTTCATATGCAGATAATGTTGTTCCAGAACATTACCTGGTTTCCCCAGGCACAGTTTGCTATAAGCGTGGCAGTCTGGTACTGCTAATCCGCCATGGGAATATGGTTTATTGAGCACCGCCTAGGTCAGTCTAGGCACCTGCTTTACCCATAGCAACCTAGCTAGGATAGATTTTAGTTTTTTGAAACATTGTACATTCAGGCAAATGGGGATAGCTGGGAATAAATATAACATTCTGGGAAAATAATCTTCATTATAGCTGCTCTTACCAACAGATTGAGTGGTAGAGCAGTCGATCCATCGATCCTGGTTTACATAACAGGGGGAATAGGTTGCCTCGTGTAGGTCTGCTTCTGTTGAGCCCTTTACAGGCTATCACTCAATTGTTCATAGCACTGCTAGGTGGTGTTTATATCCTATAAGGTCTTCCATTATCAAATGCAGGTCCGAGATATTCAGAACCATCCACGAACAGCCAAATTTTGGCTTGCTGTCCCTTCTGACCGATTGCTTGCCATTTCCAGACTATTTAGCAGGAGGCATCTAAAAATGTGACCAGACAATGAAGCATCCACACTAAGGCCACAGCACATCTTCCTCCCTTCGTGCTTCCCTCTAGCAGATCAGTCTGGTTACCCCCGATGGGTGAAAAGGCTACATCCTGTACATGCCGAGGCACTGTAACGGTGGGGATGGGAGAAGTACAAATATTCATGAACATAATAGTTGAAGAAACATTGATTTCCAATAGGGGGACCCTTGGTTTGCCAGCTTTTAATGATTACAAGGAAACTGTAAATACAGAATCCGAGGGCTCGTTTTGACATTAATGCTCATGCACAACCAGTACATGTGGGAATTCCACTAGCAGCAACCCATTAGCTTTATTCTCGAAAGGAAATTGAACATTGGAACTTACTAGCTTTTGAAATCTAGAAACGCATGGATTGCACAATTTGCTTCCGCTCTACATTCCCCCACTCAATTATTTTGTGCTGTTAATGAGCACTTGACATATGGACAGAGTACTTTGATGCTTGCATCTTTATGAAACGTGTAATAAAAATGCAGCTTTCACTGCCCTTTGGAGAAAAGCATTGGCTTTGAGCATTATGTTACTAGACTATTCTACTGCTCGTTACAACACAACAGGTTCTTCCAATACAAGGCCACGAACGCAGCCGAGTATATGCCTCAGCACTATCTAGATGAATTGCATATCACCTACTGCCCAGGCAGTGCAGAAGGTAATCAGGGATATCCACTTTGCTGATATCTAGAAGTGGTATATCCCCCCCCCTATAGAGAGCTTCAATGCCGATCGTGGAGATGTTCTGCAACAGGAAGAGGTTGGTTGAACTTAAAAGGACAATGCTCGATCCAAACCACGTGACTTTATAATACAAAATAGAGGGAAGGGGTGGATAATGTGTATACTTTGTTTCAAAGGTTTACGGTGGTGAAGATTGGCTCATCTACATGGATGAGAAGCTGTACAGTAGCTCTTGCTCCCACGATGGAGAAGTCTGGGGACTTCTAGAATGAAATCTCAGTGCAGCATGTAAGAAACTCATGGTGGCAAAAGTAAAGACAGTTTGTTTATTAAGCTGTATAATGGGTGAGGAAAAACACCTAATCTAAACCTAAAATGGGAGTAACTACGACCATCAAATAAAAAAGGACCTATACAAAAAAAAAAAAAAATTCCAATCCTTACAACTAAATTACAAAATAGTGTGGGGGTAATGTTCAAGAAAAAGGAATATAAAAAAGTGCTTACCAAATTAGATGGCTGGGTCTCCCTGCCCCACGTTTTAGCACAAGACAAAGCTGAGCAAAGCACACTCCTAAGCCTCGCCAGCACGAGGTTACAGTTCCTTTCAAAGATGCCAGGACCTTCCAGGGCCAAGTCTCTTTCCTGCAAAAGTCTTTTGCCTTACAAGGCATCTGTACCAAAAACAAACAAAAGCTCCTTCGGCAATCTTCACGTTGGCCAACTGCTCTTTGCCTCTTGGATCCCCTCAGCCAGGATCTGATCTTTCTTAAGTTAGCCTCCCTCAATCGGGTTCACTATGGCCATTCCCTCAAAAACATCACTTAACAGTCTCAATGTCCCTTTCACCAACTATCCATTGTGGACATCCCTCAACCAGGTTCACATTTGTTGTCACAATGTTCACGGGTATATCACCATTTACCTTCAATTTGTAGGCATCCCTCTGTCGGGTTCACATTTGCCAATTTCACAGTTCAATCGGTTTTCTCCCATGTGTCAAAGACTTGCAAGTGTATCAAGCTTTTTTTGCTTGACCCTCGTAGGACCACTTTACTAGCCTCTCCTAAGGCCTCTTGGTAGTTGTAACAAACCACCACAACCCAGAAGGGCTTCAGTCAGAGTCCTTGGAATGAGCACCACTGCGATACCGGACGACCGCTTCTGACCCTTTACTAGGGTTTATTTAAAGTTCAATTACACAAGTCCTTGTTCAACAAGGTCGCTGCTGCAAACTTGGGCCCAGCACACTTCGGTTTCACCATCAGTTTTCACCAGCTGTGCAGAACTGGAGTTTGTCTAGGGAGTCAATGAATGCACCACGGTGGCAAGCGCTTCTCCCTGCTTTGGCTATCAGCGCGGGAGGTCCGTGTGTGCTGTTGACACACATCACACCACACGCCAGCTGGACTTCCCACTCTTAAGATTTCCGTTTCGGCGGCTTCTCGGGTCTGAGTTGACAAGTGCAAGGGCAATTCCCTTCTAGTCTTCCCTCCAGGTCTCACCGCCTTTCTCCTCGGTTTTAACTGATGGTGCAGAAAAGCTGCTTCCTCACGAGTTTGGCCTTGCTCAAAACATGCCCTCTGGGAAGGGCCGTCAGGTGCGTTAATTGCCAGACAGACGGACCCTTGTGTCGGGACAACTCAGGTAAACGGCTCTGGTGTTAGTCCTGAGCCTTTCACAGTGTATGGTGTTATGTCAAAAATGGGGGTGGGGGGGGAGGGATTAGAGTTTGGTAAGGTTTGTGAAATGAATATGGGGTTGTGGGAATGATGGTGTTTTGTCAAAGTAGACTGGGAGTTCAGGAAATAAGCAGAGGATGTGGGGGAAGAATGACTGGGAGTACTCTGGTAGGCAACAGGAAAACCGGGCTCTTGGGAGATAGCAGGTATTGAGGTTTAGGTTCCTAATGGGTTTATGATAGACAGAGGGGATGTTGGCTTCTGGCAAGGGAGGTTAGGTGGAAGGGCAGTTGATCTAAAACAGCCTACAAAAGTCCAGGGGCTTCGTCCTCTTCTCCCTTGATGTAATACCGCGTTTCACCTGGGGCATTCCCCTCTCCCCCAACGCACAGACATTGGCAGAGGAGGAAGAGAAAAAAAATACAATATACGAAAGACAGAAAAGAAAATCAGCATAAAGGCCAGTATTTAACAGATTAGCATAGGTTTACTGTGAATCAGATGTGGTTAGATCATAGGAATCACCATTTCTTTAAAAGACCACATTAAAAAAAGCAATTCAAAAAGTGGGATCGGGCCAGAGTCATAACAAGTATGCTTCTTTACACAGCTGAACACCTCAACTAATCATCCCACTTATTGTGGCACGTAGGTCTTCTCTGGGGGCAGCAAGTGAAACTAAAAGAGAAATTCTTTAATTTATATTGTGCTGTTGCCTACTAATTTACCACCCTTTTCCTTCCCCATCCCATACTGGTACCGATTGTTTGCATTGCCTGAGCTTGCAGCATAAGTTCTTCAAAATGGAAATAGAAATGAATCTAAAATTGCAACTAATTACTACATACCGACAAATAGGTTTGGTGGTAAGAGGCAATTGATCATCCCAGCCGTAATCATGAGTTAGCTAACCATGCTCCAGTAACTTTCAGTGCTCAGATTGCCGCACTTCAAGAGCACAGAGAAAGAGACCCTTACACACCATCCTCCATTTCCAAGAGGCATCTTGAGAATTTAGAAGCAAGTGTAGCATTAAACCTATGAAGCTTTAAAGGAGTACACTCTAAATGGAGTACTGATTAAGTTGAAGTGACGTTACTGTCAGAATTTGATTGGTGAACATATGAAGCTTATCCTAGTCTCCTCCAGAAAACGTAATACCTTCCTTAAACCATTTGAACACGTTCTGTCATATAACCTGCATTGGGACAAAGGATGTTAAGTTATTAGCACTGTTTGAAGGAACTTAAGGTCTATAGATAGTGCTCACAGATGGGCCAAAGTTAGATTTAAGTTGAAGGAACAGGCCGATGGTGGGGATGTGCACAAGGGACAGATAGAGGTGGGTGGAAGAGCAAATGATTTAGAGGGGAAACCCATTTTTGGGTTCTCTTTTGCCAATTATGGTAGTCACCCAAACATTGAGGGGTATCAGAATCTCGACCAAACTTGGTGGCAGATGTAGACATCTACTGCAAAGTACCCCATTTTGTCTCTGTGCGAGTTCTCTCACCAAGAAAATGTGTTTAATAGTAAATGGTGGCGCTGTGTGATTTATACATGGCTACATCACCATTTCCCAAAGCATTGAATCACACTTGCTGCCCAAGCAAAAGCAAAGTAACCAATGCATATTTGGGACACAGCCAGTATTTTCTTTGTCGTCCTGTGTGCGGTTTTTAAACAAGCCAACATTTTGGTTGTTCTGAACATGCAAGCTCCCTTTACAGCTCAAACGAAACCAATTTAGAAAGTTAAGCTTCACTGCCCAATCCAGACGGGCTGGCTGCCAAACCCAAGTGCATGGTGTTTGAGGGCTTGGATACACTCCATCCCAGTGCACATATAACCTGGGAGACTGTTGGCCATTCAAGAGATCACTTACTAGAAACTTGCTCTAGGATCCCTGAAGATACCAAAGACTGGCTGTGCTGCCAACTCTTGTAAGGTTAAACTGTCTCACTAGAATCCAGCTTATACCTCCTCTTCCATCCAGAGTTAATAGCTGGAACCTCTGGCCCGGCACCATTGCTTTTCTGTGAAGCTTCCCCGACCTGTGCTATTAACTGGACATGAAGTGGAAGCCCCTGCTGTTCAAGGGATCCAAACTTCTGGTATTGCTGCTGATCACTACCCACTTCGTGGCAAATCCTGGTTCCAGCTGGTGAGGCTGCCAACTCATTGTTGTAGCGTCCACCCTGTCCTGAACTGGTGCTGCCTGAAATCCTAGAGTCACCATTGTCCTTCACGACAGTTCATAACAAATCCAGGGAATCAATAATCAATCCCCCTACTCAAGGGGGGTCAACCCCTTTGGGAGTAGGGAGGTGAGCCCACTAAGCTTAACACACCCTAAAGGACAGGGCAAGTAGGATCCCACTTGGGGCTATATCCTATCCTCCCTTATCCCAGGAATCTATTAACTTTGTTAGTTACATAAAAGCTAACTTGCACAAGGAAAAAAACTTCACAGCAATGGCTGGTTCTAGTGTGGCCCCTTTCAGACAAGTCTTCAACCGGAGATGGAAAATGGGCAGAAGGGGGGGGCCCCCCTCCCCGTATGAAAGATAAAAGACCAATTGCAGTGAACAAGAGTGTAGCTGGAGGGGTTACGGACAGGAGCAACGCTTGCGGAGCAAGAAGAGAACTCCTCTTGGGAGGAGTCACAAGAGAGTAGGGATAGGAGGGGAAGGCAAGGAGAAAGGGGAGGAGGGAGAGGGAGGGGAAGACCAGGCCTTGCAGGCCAAAGTAGAGGCAAACCCGTGAAACATCAGGTCCCCCTGCTGAGATGTGGACTAAAGAAGCACGGTCCCAGAGTGTCTCCAGCAGCAGGGATCGCCTGAGCAGAACGGCACCATTACGAACTGATGCCAAAAACCCACAGAAGGAAGTGGAAGATGCCAAAGCCGAAAAACTACATTGAACGACCTGAACATTGACCCGGAGGAGCACTGTGACGAATGAGAAGGTGTGCAGTTATTCCTGGGAAGCAGGTGGAGGGTGGGCTCTGAGAAAACAGGCCTCACACTGAGATACGAGCAAACAGAGTTGGTTGAGAGAAAGCAAATCAAATCACATAGGAGTGTGAAACTAGAGACTCCAGGAAAGTGTAAAATCTAGAAAGCAGCAAGGTGTGGAAAACATCACAAGGTTGCCTGGAGTGCATCCCAAGAATAGGGAATCGTCTGGGCCTACGAACCAGGAAATTGACCCTGGCCGCCCAGGGAGAAAGCGAGACAAGGACTCAAAGTAATCCCAGGAGGGCTGGTTGGAAGAGAAATTTGCTAGTGCCTTGAGTAGAACTGTGCATCTTGGGAAAAGCCCTTTCTTCCGATAGACATTTTGGTGGGGACAGAAACCAGCAGCAATTACATCATTTGGGTAGAAGACCCTTATGATACTGTTCATTAACTCAGGTTCTGTTTAGTTGTAGAGTGGTATGGACAGGGATCATATGGGTAGGTTTTCCTGGACAGCAGACTTGGGACAAATACATCCTGATGAGCACTCTTTTTGACTCCTTTCTTTAAGAGTAGAGCTGAGAAGTGTAGGGAGAGTAAACTACATCACCCAAAATGCCAACTTGTCCATCTCCTGGTTCAGACTTACCATAGTAGGTGGGTCAGCCATTATTGCTGGCAGTTTCTCACCAATTCATCTCTGGGCCCTCTGATTTAAGATCTTTCCAAAAGAACTGGCCCTGCAATGATAACTAAACCAAAATGCCAGATCAGGCCTATGCACCCATAACACCTGGGCTTCGAATCCTTCCAGTCGCTTGGTGTACATCCATCAGACTTCAGACCACCAATTAGTCACTGGTTCTTCTCTCCACAGACTTGACGCGTTGCCTTCAGTCCTTCTCCAAGTCCCCCGGACAACATTTCTGCAACTCTTCTGGCCATCAAGCCTGGGTCTGAACGTGGAACTGTATTTTATTTATCTAGCATTTGTAGCACGCGCCAAACCCATTGGTATCTGGGCGCTGGAGAGCATGTAATAAAACGTTACAGGGTTACCACAGGCAACAATAGAAAACAGTGGTTTGGCATAAATCATAAGAATACATAAGATAAACATAAAGTAATCCCATTAGTACTGACATGTGCAACCTTATTAACATAGGTAATTTACAAATGTCGTAGATCAGATGTATTCACAGAAGCGTATTGTATAAGGAAGAAACTAAGCATTAAGGCTGGGGAGATTTATAATGTTGATGCTTCATCCCTCTCCTAGTGAGGCTCCCAGCAATTTTTGCTTGACTTCTGGGCCTTTCTTTCCATCCTGAATGAGCCAAGTCTTTTTCCACTCATTCATTCATTCTTATTTGCTCTGGCTTTTTGAACTGTTCCGTTACTATGGTCTACTTTCCTCCATATTTTAGGCATCAGTTTTACTTTTGCAGCACACCTTATGGGCGGTGTTGCAGGGAACCCTTTGGTTACTCGTTTGAGATTCCTTATTTATCCTTGAGTAACTAAAGATAGTAAGGATAGAAGGATACTTTGTTTCCTTCCTAAAACACACTTTGAGGGATTGCCGATGGGATAACTAGTATGCCCCTTCTCACTGCTCCTTTAGTCACAGAGACAACCTTCTAGTTACGGCTCATGGCAGTGGATGTGTTCTACAAACTATTGTGCTATTTAACCGCAGAATGTATTCACAGTTTTGGTTGTGCACAAGTACTAGCTTGGTGGCTCATTTCTTTTTTCACCATTTCTAGAGTTGTTGTTCTTAGTTAGCCCTTCTACCATTCTGGAAGTGGGAGGCGTGTGTTTTTGCCTTTGGCGGGAACCCTTGGGTGTCCCCGCCTAGGGTCCAGGGTGTCTCGGCAGGCAGGAAGTGGGGGGAGGAGTTATTCACTACCCTGCTCTTTGTCTGCCCGAGTGCCTGAATGGAACCAGTTCCCACTGGGGAGTCTGGCTGTCTGATTGGACAGCCCCCCACCCCCTTCTGTAAACTGCTGAGGAGTGTGCTGAAACAGAATAAAGAGGTGAGGTTCCCGGGGTGAAAGGCAAGTCTACCACTGGAAACTGAAGATGACCAGAGACGTCTGCAGACCCTTTGCAACACCGTGAAGTGACTGCTGTCCTGACCCTGTTTTCTATGTGACAGAGGAGCTCCAGAGAGTAGGACTCCTTCCCTTAGTCGGTGGGACAAACCAGCCCTGAGACCAACTACAATCTGAGCCATCTCCCAAGGTGCTGTGCCTCTCCAGAGCTGCAGACCACGAATACCAGGCGACCTCCGACCCATTTGTAGTGCAATGTCTTGTTGAGGCCAAATCCGTCCAAATCTTTGCTGAGTTTCAGGTGAACTTCCAGAGACAAAATCAGACTGATCACGTAACCTCACCAGAGTGGAGGACTCCAGGATTCTAAGAAGATTTGAATGGGCGAATCGTGTGCATTGCTGGTGCTGCAGAAGGTGCCAAAACCACAGACTGACCAGAGAAGTTGAAGAAATCCATGCCAGAGGTTCTCTCAGGACTGCTGCTGGGACATCCCGTTCATTGTCCTGCCTTTTGTCACCAAACCAAACAGTCCAGAGACTGGGTTGATCACTGCTACACAGAGGAGAATCCAGCAATGAACATTTCTTCTAACCTAAAAGGTACTGGGGGGGGGTTGGGGGGGAAGCGGGGGCTCAAAGGGTATTGCTTACCTTAAACCAAAAAGTTGTTCCAGAGCGTTGGAGTGCACAAAGGTGTTCAGGGTGCCCACGCTTGCCCCTGACCCAAGCGGACAGCTTTTGTCACTTTGCAAGCCCTTTATCAGGGTCTCCACTGCTGTGTTCAGTCTTCAAGTATCCTTTCCTAGAGACTAAGTATCCTAAGGAACTTTCCCTACTTCTTAAGACTTTAAGCCCTCTCTGAACTGACTTTTAATGGCCAGTTAGGAATTGAAACGTTAGATTGCTCGGAAACAGTCCAAAATCCTAAGCTCTGCTACTGTATGACTAACAACTGTTTCCCTTCCCAAAAGACTTTACCTTATGTGGTTTTGCCAACTGAATACAATTACCATATTTCTTCTGTCTTAAGCGAGTGCGCTGTAGCACCAATTATACAGTAGAACTGTCATTAGTGTCAAACCCTTTAACAGTTGTAACCACAAGCAACGCAGTGGCCTTTGAAAGTATCTATAAGTAATCCTGTGTGTTTTGGTTTAAATCGTAGCACATTTGTCTAAATATATATTTTATGTAAATGCCTTGGTTGAAGCGTTTCTTTGATCTGCTTTTAACTACAGATCACATCTTCCTCTTATGATAAGCCTGACTGCTCTGCCACACTACCAAGGTTCCATGAGTAGTACAGACCGATACCAAGGGTTTGGGACATGTATACCATTGGGATAGTCTTATGAAGTCTAACCTCAAGTGGACTTTAGGAAAACTCCCAACTCTAGTCATGGGGTACACTAACTTCAGACTCTAGGGTCCCTGGGATACACTGGTAATATACACCTTTACAAACTTGTGTATTAAAGTATATGGGCAATATTTTGAACTAGATGCATTAGCTCCAAGTACTGTATAATTTTACTTAACTGTGACGGTCTGGCACTTTTAGGGATACATTGTTACAACTAAACAGATTCTTTAAAAGTAGTTAAAGTCACATACAACAGCTAACACAGTGGACTATCTTCTAAAAGCAGGCGCTATAGATGAAAAGCCACTTTTAGGAACATTGTTACATCAGTAATGTGTGCTTTATTTTTAGGACTATTTGCACAGTAGAAATGTTAAGAGTACATTTTTCTGTAAATGTAGTGACCTTACTATACTGTATGAGTGACTGTACCTTAGAACTACCCTACCCCCACTCAAGAGGGGGGTATCCAGAATGCGCAGCCACAATACCATTGTACAGCGAGGATTAGCTTGTTGGAATCCCTGTAAATACACTCCAGGTTGGTTTTTGCAAGCCCTCAGAAAAAATGGTTTAATAGCGAGGAGTAGAGTTAGAACAGATGGAAGCAACCAGGAGAGGGGGGCAGAGTGGCCCATGCAGTGTTTGTAGTCAGCAAACAGTTTCACTTGGTACGTGCTGGAAAATTATCGGAACATTGTGTTCAGCAGATGGTTCCCTTTACCCCCCCCACCCTCCCACCCAATTATCCTAGTGCTTTGGCCCACCTACTCCTCAACCTGTTGAGCAGAAAGTCCTTGCACTATTGCTTGGTTTTCTGGTTCCTTCTCTTTTCTGCTCGTTCTTCTCACGCCAGGTTTGGCATGGTGTTTATATGGGCGCCCCCCCCCCCCCCACCTTGTTTGGGACAGTCAATGCTTACTTCTCAGCTCCTTCCTACCAGAGGCATGGCCAATTTTCTCTTTAGGGTTTTGCCATGTTATGGTGAACCACCCCTATTTCTCAGTTTCTGTATTTTCTAGGCAACAGCATTCTTTGACTCCTGCTCCATTAAGCTGGGGTGTTGAATATACTCTGAATGGACCAACAGGTATTTTCTAGTTCGATTTAGTCTTCAGATTATCCCCAAAAATACAGGGCACAGCACATCTTGCATTAGGGAATAAGCCAGATGGACTTAGGTTTGTGTGGTACGCCAGAGTGATCAAGATTGTTTTATTAAGTATCTTCATCTCATTCCATTGTACAGCTGTGTCATAGTGTGTAGGAAACCACCCCCCCCCCCAAAGACGCTCCCACCCCCCCAAAAAAATGTTTTATTAAATAAACACACTAGGGAAAAGGGCCCAATACACCTCTTGAAAGGATAATACGTCTTATTTTGACACAAAAATAAAAGTGCCAACAAAGAACAGAACCTTATAAAAAAGGTACAAGGCGTCAGTGACATCATTGCATTCAGTAAAAACCTGCGAGGCTGGTTGTTGAGACCCTACTATACATAGGCAGCCTGCTCCATAGGGGACGTCAGGCCATTGGTCCCAGCCCCAACCACCCATCTTCACCCATGTGGGCGAGGTTGCATTCGTCATAGGGGTAATTGGCAATTATTTGCAAATTAAACACCACACCTCGATCTATGCAGCAGTGCACCTGGTATGAGCAGACAAGGGACCTGGGGTCCATACGAACCTTTCACACTTCACTCGCTCCTAGGCAGGAACAGAGCAATCCATTACACACGTGGGACAGTCAATGGTTATCCTCTGCAGCTGTGGTATATAGCTTTCACCTGGAGGACATGGCAATTCTTGGGAGCATTGCACGTGTTTTGCCTATGCAGGAAAGTTAAAAAGCCCAGCCCTTGAACAAGAGGCAGAACACTGCGGACCCAGGACAGAGACCGTGGAGAAAAATGCATGATGATTCATTAAGGAAAAATGGTGGTAAAGGGTTGTGTGCACATTTCTGTGGTCACTCAGTTTACCCTCAAATTGGTGCAGAGATGTGGGAGTTCCTGGAGATCATTCAGCAGCTATGCATAGTACACATGTGCATGCAAGCGTGTGCTCCCATATAGTATGCTACAAACTTTCTGCACCATTGAACACCTATTAACACCAGCACTCACCTTGCCCCCTGCCTGGTGTGCCTTTCCCCACTCATTCATCACGAAGACGTCATTAACGGCGATGCAGGCTATGATGGAGACTCCTTTCTCCTTTAGTTCCTGTGCCTTCTCCACAAACCCAGGGAGGTGAGTCTATTTCAGTGAACAAAGAAGCGAGTCAAAACTGTGTGCAAAAGCCAGACAAGCACCCCCCACCACCATTTCTGCAACACCACCACCTTAATTCTAATAATATGCAACAAGCAAAAGGTGCAAGACATAGCACCAAGAATGTGTACTGATGGTACCATTATTTTGTACTGCAACGCACAGCAATGTAACCCAAGCTGAACAATCCTCTTGTCCCTCCTTTGCACCCTAATACCCTTGGGTCTGGTGCGCATTAAAAATAAACAAGGAGCACAGCTGACAAATATATTCCACTTCTTCTCTGTGGGTACAGCAAGAGGGAGCGAGACAAAAATGGGGGCAAGATGTACGTGAACCAAAAGTCTAAGGGGGAGCATGAGGAGAATGGATCACAGCAATTTGACCAGATAAAGGGAATCAATAGTTTATTACAAAACCACCCAAAAAAAGCAGGGGCTACATTTTCAATTAATGAGGGGGGTGGGAAGAAAATCCGGGGGACAGGAAAAAAAAAAATAAGGTATCCAGCTACCATTTTGGACACTGCTATTGCTTGGCCTTTTATCACAGTACTCATTCGGATGTTTTTTCCTCTCAAGTTCCTCCCTCGATTGGACGTTCTGGGATACAAAAAAAATAAATCTGGCCCATCCCGGAAACTATTCATAATTGATGAACCAAGAACAGGTTAAATGGAGACATTCCCTTTCAAGTTTTCGGACCAACATTGAGCGCAAAAACTCAAGACCTCAGGAAACTCCAGAATTCAGATACATGAACAGTACAGGTTAGGACAGTGCAGCTGAAAAGAGAATGCCCCCAACATTTCTATGGCTTTGCGAGGAGCCCAAACCCAAAAAGGATTCTGGACATTGCAATGAAAAACGTCAAAGTGGCTGGGCTACTGCCCTGGAACTCAGAACTACAGTACAAGTCTCCCATCACCTGGACGTTGCAACTAGCATTCCATAGAACAAATTCACCACACATGTTGAAATAAAGAAACACATTTCTGGACCCAGCTTCATTCCTTCCGTGGTTTTTTTGTTCCTTTCCACACAGTGCCTTTTTGCTCGACATGCAACTCGTCCCATGCTCAGATTTGGACGATTTAGGTCTACAATATATGCCAGTCCCATCTCGCCATGCTCTTGGTACATGCTCTCCCATTCCGAACAAAATCATACAGAATAAAACCAGGTTTATGCATCAGAATTGGTCATTGATCATTTAAATATGATGTTATATTGTGCAGCTCTGATGGCCTTTGAACAAAGTGAGGAACAAAAAAAATAAAACCCAACATAGTACAGGGCGTCTTGGGAGCAAGGAATTGTTCGAGACCCACCCCCTAATGCGCTTAGCTCTTACTCACCTTTGAGCAGCCAGGTGTGAAGGCCCCAGGCACACCAAAGAGTATTCCCTTTTTGCCCTTGAAGATTTCAGCCACACTGACTTTGTGGCCTGGCTCACACTCGAAGACTTCTACATTAGGCAAAGCATCTCCAACCTGCAGGGGTGGGAGAAGAGATGCGATGGAGCAGATACAACATGCAGCCACACAGTCAGAGTGCATTATCCCAGTTGTGCTAGACACCAAAAAGAAAAATACCCAGAATGGCTACTTCACCCCTCCTAGGTGTTGTGACATTTAAATGCCAAGAAAAGGCAACCACTCCAGCCAACACAGCCTTTATGAGGTGGAAAGCAGTGAAGGTGGTAGGAACCATGACTGGGTTGGGGGGCAAGAGGGGGGGGGGTACTGCAAACCGTTAGTATGGAGCAACTGCGTTTTTGTGGATTTGGAGTGAAGTATATCAAAATGGTGCCAACGTCCACCCTCTGAAAATTTCCTTCCCAGACTGTACCAGAAGCAAGTCTACTCCGATTATGACCCCAAAACCCCATAAAATGAACCCAACAGCCCGGCCATGATGTTGGCAAACTGAAACATTAAGATTCTCATTCTCCCTGTGAAAGGTTCATTTTAGACCTTGCAATCTTAAAGGGTTCTCGGAGGGCTGGGCGATCTATCGAGTTTGAGATGTATCAATAGATATTGAGATATACCATATACAATTTATTTTATTTTTTTATTTACACAGTTGTGTGCATTCTCAAACAGGAAGAAGAACCTGGTATATGCATTTTATTTTGATCAATGTCGGTGTTTGTGACATGTAGTTGGTGGCTTACAACTGAGCATTTAACCCACAAACAAAACAGATACATCATATATCACCATTCATAGCCCGAAATAGCGAGATGCGACTTTTGGTCCAAATTGCAAAGCCCTAGTTCTATTGTGGGGCAATATGGCTTTACCACCCCACCCCCCCAGCCCTCTTCATGTGAAATATCCTGTGCCTATGGCCTCTCCACTTTTTACCGAGAAAGAAATAGTTCTGCCTGAACAGTCTCCCTCCACTAGACATGGGTCGGGCCTCACATGCTCTAGCTTAATTTGCCCAGCCCCCCGCCTCCCCCCTTACAGGACAGCAGACACTGCTCAGAACTGACTCCATAAACTAGCACTCAACCTGTACTTCGCTTGAGCTGCACACAAACACCAGCCTTTTTTGCATTAAACATAATCCTTTTTGGATCTCTGAACTTTGGGCTAGCAGGCAAGTTCAAAACAGCAGTTCTTGTCTTCATAGACTTGATATATGGGGGTGGCAGCTGCAGTCTTCCGTTTGCCCCTGGCATTGAGCTTGCAATTTTTTTCAATAGTTGGGGAAAAAAATTACTTTAAAAAAGTGCACGCTCCATGCATGGGGTGACAGGCATGGCACCACTGTCTGGAAATGCAGGTTTCTTCAGTTTTAGTCCCCGGTTTTTGGTTTATTTTCCAAGGTTCACAAACTTAACAGTCTGAAAAGGTCAGGGGCACGCCCCTCCCTGCAACCCTCTCTGGTCTTACTGTCTTTCTTTACGTATTAAACTGCCATCTTGGAACGGTTTCCTTGCAGGCTTTGCTCAGTGCGCTTTCGTGCTCCGTCTTTTATCCATTTTCGAAGTGTGATGGAGTCAGGTGTGTGTAATGATCAGCAATTGCCCGACCATCGTATAGGGACAGGTCAGGTATACGGCCGTGGTGCAAGTCTATTATTGCTCATGGTGAGCTGTCCGTGAGAAAGTCTTCATGTGGAGAAAGGATGGGGGTGAGGGGGGGTAGATGAGGACTGCATTCCTAACTATCCTACCTGGTAGGATGAGGAAAAGTTGGTACAGGGGAGGGGATACTGCGTCTCACATTCCGGTGTCCCACTCCTCCGAAGATCCCCTCATTAAGGTTATCCTCCTGCACTGGTCCACCCCCAGGAACTGGATCCAAATGTGATGGCCATGTCCTGGCCAACTGGATCACAGATTCCCCTGCGGACTAGCGGGTGAGAACTTCAGGTTTATCACAGGATCCACCTGACTCCACAGCAGAGAGCAGCTCCCTGTGGCCGACCATCTCCGCAAGACTGTGCCAGAGTTCCACCGGTCAGGTTGAGAAATGTCTCGCAAAATGAAAGTACAAATTCCTTGTGTGGTTTATCAGGCTTCAGGTGTATCTGGGAACTGAACGACAAAAACCAGAGACTTGGAAAACGCCACTGCTTTCTACCACAGACTCTGCCCTTTCGCCCAGTAATTACCCGACGCGCAGTGAATGGGGAAGACTTACCCTGCCGTCCTTCCATGCACTGCTACACAGCCAGCTCATGTGCCTGGGCTGTCAGGCATACGATCTGTATGACAGGCTGGTGCTGAGTCTGCATACAACTCCTCCATGAGGCTGTCTCCGCACCCATTGTGCTTGTACCCTCCTGACAGACGGAACAGGAGTCAGCGTACAGCAAGGCAGTGGGAAAGAGGTGCATGTTAGCAGGGCACAGACAGCGAGCTTGGTCACACACCAGCTTGGGTCTCGTAGGTCAATTCCGTCGACGAAATGTCTTTCGACGAAATTTCCGGACACCCTCCCAGGTGCCTGACACTTCCATGAGGTACTATACTTTGTCCCCAGATATCTGGTTGCACAAAATATTTCTCTTAATTAGTTCCTGTAGTCGTTACATCTACTCTGTGGGCTCTCATACTTTGAGACCTCTCATTCCCAAACAGTGTCTGTAGTACAGGATCTGAAAGCATAGGGGTACCTTCAATTGCAACTATTGCACATTGAGATCTTGGTCAAGGGTATAGATTGTGCAAGGGGGGGGGGGCAACCCTTAGATCATGCAGCCCAATTGTGTTGTGGCACTGTATCGTGTTTGGGGGGCTTTCTTTCGCCGAGTACGAGTTGATACATGGTTCACCTGCAGGGGTGGGCCCATGTTCAAGTTTATTCCTGCGTTCTTTTGTTGATCAAGGGCTGCACACGAGGCAGTAATTAATCCTCTTCAGTGACCCTTTACATGTCAAATTCCAGATCTTCCTGGAATGTGTCATTTGTCAACGTATGATGGGCCATTGTATTTTAACACAAGATTCCAATTGCAGCCTGCTATTCATTAATTTGCAGAACAAGCAGTTAGTAACTTGTCAATATGGAAATGCACACTTTATTCACAAAATGTGCAGCAAGAGGCAGAATGCCGGTTTCAAAGAATGATGAAAATATGTGAGTCTCTTGACAAGACAGTACTCAAGTTGCTATTGCTATGTGTGGGTAGAACATTCAGAACAGCTTTCTCTCCATGCAGTCTGGGCGGAGTGAATGAGGGTCTCTTTCTGCGTTCCTTTAACAAATAACATAAATACATATATACTATTATTTTTTGTTGCATATCTAGACAGGGGATGACTGTTTAATCTTGGTTCTGGTTCCGTTTCTACGAGGTGAATTGACATTCATTTCATGCAACAGTGACGTGCATTTTCTTTACATTGCACGGCATCATTCGACCTTTGTCATCTGCTTACATTCACAGTAATTTTGTAAAATGGGCCTATACACACACCAATATTAAGGCTACATATGGTGATCCATTCATCATCATAACAGTGATATCGTAAACATATGTTTCTTAGTGTACTGAGGAACAAAGCTATGTGAGGCCACTTCCTATTTTGTCAAGGGGTGAAAGGTCAAGTGCCATCACTTCCCATGGTGTCACTTGGGGTGGGGTCAAATGACTTCACTTCCAGTCAAGGGTTGTGTGATGTCACTTCCGCTGCCCCTGGTATTTTGGTGAACTGAGTCTCTGTATAGTACCTGCTTAACTTTATGCATTAACCAATTGTAATTACCAATTCATTATACTTCAAAAATGTAACATTTAACAAGAGAAGCAAATATTTGATACAGAGAAGTAAAAGCAAACAAATTGCCTCCAGACACGAGTATGTGAAACTATCTGTACAGAGCGCACTTCAAACTCCATCACCTCTTGGCACTGTTCATCATGGCTGAGCATTATCAAAACATGAAGCTTTTCTGCAAGCCGGTAACTACTAAGACTAAATCTGCGTTCAGGCAGGATATTACAGCATTTCCAGTGTTAAAGGGACTATTAAAGAGGTTTTCTTTTTGAAACTTTCCTTTCGAGGTCATGAACCCCAATCTGACTTTCGGAGACAAGCAAATCCTTTTTCACATTACTTTCTTTGCTCAACTAATTTCTTTTGGTGGCACTAGTCAGCCCATAAGGTTACCAGTGCAGGGGGACAGGATATCCTGTGTGGTGTTTACATGCAGCACATCACCATGGAGGGGCACACCCCAACCCCCCCCCCCCATGCCCCCCGCTTTCATTTACGCAACATTCTTTTTGATGTGCCTAGGAGAGAAAGGTTCCAGCAAACCGGGTCTTCCCAATTATTCCAGTGCACTAGAAATGCACCATCTTTTGTTTTTTTTTTTTTAAATCAAAGGGATCCAATAAGGATTTGACTAAAATGAGCTGAAAGCAGCCCCTGGCTATTTGGCATCATTCAGTATATTGGAGCTACCTTTGAGGAACCAGGAGCCCTTATATAGTGTTCTGCAAATATAAGATGCAAGCTATAACCTTACCAATTCAATTATAAGACCGATATGGGTTTTAATGCCTTCTAGATGCAACTTAATGCTCATTCATACACAATCCCAAACATAGATTTAATGTCATGTAGTTGTTTAGCAGACAGGGTCTTGTGGTGCCAAATGTAGCTCCTGGTAGCTGTTTGTGTTGAGCCAACCAGTATCTCCTAGGCACTAACCAGGAGCTACATTTCTCCCAGCAGTTTTGAACTCTGAACAGAAAGCCCTTTAGAGTACTGTATGGTGGTGCAATGCGATTCAGGTCCTCCTTTTTGGCCAGCTTTGCCACCCCACCCCTTATGGTCACGAAGCACCATACAAGGTTATGCTCTTCCAAGCATTCGGCTTGTTGGTTGCGGGGCAGATCAACGATTGGAAAGCCCTTACTATTTGAAAGGTGTGTTGCAGATCATCGCTGTGCAGGCTGGGGCAACCCGCAGCCCAAATGTGTGAGAAGAGGAGCCCTGCAACAGTTTCTCAAGTCGACCACTGGAGCCAAGATTCAGCAAACGCACTCCCAGAAGAGTGCTCCTGGAGACCAGCAGCATTGCCAAAGCCATCTCCCAGCGAAGCCGAGCTACATTTGCTGCAAACACAGAAGCACCTTATCGTTTTGAACCTCAGACTGGTGTGACCAACCATGCACCCTGCACCTGAAGCCTGCTGTCTGAGGACGTCAGTGGTGTTCAGGGAAGATCTTGAGGACTACTCATCAGAAGACAACACCTTTCTGCTGCACTGGTCGTTGACCCAAGATGGAGCTTGGGACGCTGCAGGTATTTGGCCCATGGCCCGAGATAGTATTAAAGTAGCTATTGCAGAAGGCAGAAGTAATTGTCCTCAGCTATTCAAAGTACCCGAGAGGTGGTCAATTGGGAGGGGCAAGGGGGAACCGAATTGGATTGAGTTCACTTGCCAGTTTTTGTCTCCCCCAAACCATAGAGTATGGGCACAAAGTTCACTACCCAACACTCTTGCCCCTGGCTGTGATCGGTCTAGTTGTAGCCTAGATGTCCCTCCTCATCAGGTAGTGTTGTGGAATTCCAAAAAGGTGTTTTTAAAAATACTACATCTTTTACCAACCTGTTGACTTTGCCAAGCCTTGCACACTAATCTCAGGTACATAGAACTTTGGCTGTTGAAGCACCATTAATAATGATCAGATAGGGAAGGACTGCTACAGTTGAGTATACGATTTGCGTTTTAACGCATGGCTTTCACTTGCTACAATTGTATAGCTTTGCTTTACCTACACTTTACACGAAAACATTTCAGTAATCATAATACTGGACTGCATGTGTGGTTACCTGCACATAGACCACCTCCACAGCTCCCAAAGTCAACCTTCGTTTAGCCAAACTCAATCACAGTAACTTCAGCTGAAGACTTTACATATCCACCAACTGGGTTAGTTTCTCACTCGCCCACAGAGCTGGTTTTGAAAATACATCTAACAGGGCCCCAGACCAGAAAGCATCCGTATTAACGGGTGCCATTTTAGGTAGAATGAGGAATTTCTTCAACAATCTTACGAGTAAGATTGTAGCAATCGGTGAATTAAGAGATACACTGTGCACAGTTACATATGCAAGACTATTTTTCCACATTGGGCCAGTGAGCAATGGTCTTTCTTGTATGTGGTTAAATTTCTTAAGACCTACCAAGCTTTCCTGCAAATTTTTAATGCGTTGTATCTTATTAAAATGGGCGATTTCTGGTAGTCGGGTGAACATGGCATTGCCATAGCCAAGACAGGCATGTTTCACAGCTGCCATCACTACAGCGCAATCATTCTTTGGGTTATAGGGCAGACTATGTTAAGACTTAATCTGGTAGCTGTTGGGAGTGGGAGTATTTTACACTATTTTTTTAAAGTATGGAGGAAAAAAAAAAAAGTAGGTCCATTTCCGAATGAGAGTATTTTATAAACAAGTAAAAAAGTGGCCAATATTCCACTTATCTGTATGGCTGGCTGTCAAGCCAACCAAGCTCTTCCAGGCTATTTCCAGGAGCTAAATAGCTCCAAGCAATTTTGAACACTGCTTAAGTAAAATGCCCATAACCTTCCTACCTTCTCTTCTGAAACTCCCCTCTTGGTAGCTTCCAATTCTATCAGTCATGTACGTAATCAGAAACTCTTCTGATCCTGCTCGATCTCCGCGCTACATTTTCCATAGATTTCTCTCACCTCTCTTCCCTTGGACTCACCAGCACGGTTCTAAACTGCTTTTCTTACCTCGCTAACCTTTCTTTCTCAGTTTCCTGACTTCAGGTCCTTTTTTCTACCTTATGGTGTTCCTCAGGGTTCAGTTCACTGGCTCGTCTTATTCGCCCACTACACTTCATCTCTTTTTGTAAGCTTGGGGTTTCAGATCCATTTTTATGCCGATGACAACCAAATTCCTCTCGCTTTGCCGACCTTTAAACTACTCTATTCATGGACTTTCCTCCTGCCTCTCGGCAACCTCTTTCTGGAAGACTTCACTTCTTGGGTCTGAACTCTAAGATACTGGAAATCATTTTTCCTGCCTCCACGAAGATCTCTCCATTTACATCTTCCCATGTCTTTTCAAGCACATAGCCTAGGGATCATCTTCGACCCTTCCCTCGCCTTCAGATCTGTGGTTCACTCATCAATCAAGATTATGAAAATGTGTCACTTTTACTTACACCAAAACTCTGCTTCAATGCTTGGTTCCTTCCTGACTGTACTACTGCTGTTCACTTAACGTCAGGCTCCCGTACTACATCTTTATCCCTTTACATTCAATTCAGCTGTTTTTCCGTCTAACCGCCTCCAACTCTCATCTCTCCCCATCTTGCCCGCCTCAAGCAGTTACCATATCAGCATTGTTGCAAATTCAATTTCCTTTGCCAGGAATTCAAATGTATCCACTCACTTGCCCCTTCTTACCTGGTTTCCCCGATTTCTCTTGATCACCCGACTCATAAACCTCGCGTCTTCCTTTCAATTTCTGATCTCTGTTCCTCATCCACCTTGTGCTGCCTCTCACCAACGTGCTTTTCACCTCTGTGCAACACTATCCCCATTGACCTTCGCTCCTAAAAAATGGCTCATGGTTCATTTATCAAAGACCTCATTTTCCTGAGTGTTACTGTATCCGATCCTTGATCATTACCAGATTGTTCCCTTCATTTCATTGTACTTTTTTTAAGCACAAAGGACAGCAAATAGACTATGTGCAGCTCCTACAAAAGAGAAGTGAAAGGATAAATGCAGGATTCAAGCTAGAAAATCCTGTTCTAAGTGGAAGAAATGTGCTCTCTAGGAGAATAAAATTGACGAGGAGCAAATCACTCCCGTTTACCGGTCAGACTGGCTAAAATTTTCAAAAGTGCAATCCCAAGAAAAGGCAAACAAAAAATAACAGTCAGGAGCAGTATCTTAATTAGTATCGCCGGACATGGAAAGTTCAACCGCGCAGGCGATTCTGGCTACATAGAGTGCCTTATGTGCAATTATTGCAAATGAAATATCCAGAACGTAAATAGATTTAATTTCATTCACAGGATACTTGGAAAAAAATGCCTTCACTACCTTTCTAAATGCAGACAGGCTAGGAGGGAGGAATGCCAGATTCTCTGACCCTGGGCATGAAAGCGTTGGTCACATCTGGTTTTGAATTTAAAAACGTGGAACCACAAGAATATGAGACAGCAGAAAGCAAATCCTGTTATGGGTGACAAGAGCAGGATTCCGTTTTAAGACAGAGGACCTATGTCGTGTAAGCATTTAAAAACTATAGGCAGCAAATGTTTAAAAGAGTTATACTCAGGACAGGTAGCCAATAACGTGCCAAAGAGGGGTCATTTCCTTGGGTCGTCAATCAAGCAAAGTTCTGCGTTTTGAACAAATCGGAGACTGAATCTCCGACTACTGCAACAGCCTCTTCCTCAACCTCCCTGCTTCTGCCCTGCGCCCTCTGCAATTCAACCAGAACAGAACTGCAAGACTAACCCTCAGCCGCAAGCCCAGGGTCTGCATCTCTCCAGCACTGAAAGCCCTCCAATGGCTGCAATTATCAAATTCAAGTCCCTCTGCATGGTCCACAAGGCTTTCTGGGGCCTTAGACCTAGTTACCTTCAATGTAGCCTTCCTAAATACTGTCCCTACCAAGCCCTCTGCTCATCTAGCTCCAACCTTCTTAGAGTGAGCAGGTTCTCCAAGCAGAGATTTGGAGGGAGATCCCTTTCCTCAGCAGGTGCCCTCCTCTGAAGAGCCTCCCTGCCACCCTCCAGTCTTGAGCCTGATTGATATTTTTAAGTTCTGGAAACTCCTCAAGACCTTCCTCTTCCTTCTCCCTGCTAACCTACCCCTCTGCTCTTCTCGCTCTCCCTCCTTTGCATACAGCTCACCGACTGGCCGCCTGGGGTACCCCAGATTCTCACAGGTCCCAGGCACCCCCGTCAGTCCTTTCTGCACTTGCCTCAGGGCCCTGCACCCACCCACTCACTCACTGCACTTGTAATAAATCCTGAGAGCTTTTCTCTCACTTTCCCAGTCTGACTGTATGCACTTGGTACCCTTCCCCTCCCTAGTCCTGCCTGCACTTGCCCTACAGCTCTGCCTGTAGACTTATGCCCTTCCTTGTCTCACCCCTTAATGTGCACTTGAAAAAAAAAAATGCGGCATCGCCGATAGGCCTATTTGTTTTATCTTAACTGTAAAAGTACCACGTTCACTTAATCTGCCTGTACAGACCATTATCACTTAAGAAATTCAAGGGCTCTGGGCGACTTGTTTTTCCCCCCAGTGTTCCCACCCTTCTTGAGCGCTTTGATACACTTGCTTGTGTATAGGCACTTGTGTATAGGCACTTTATAAACAAACAATACAATCTGGAGCGCAGGAATCAGCATAAACACTATTAGAGTTGTCAAGTTTGGAACAGATTAGCATCACGACATGATGCAGGTCAGTTGGGCAGCAGAAAGGATTAAAAAGCCAATGGCAGGGCCCTTTAAAAGAGGGCCTCAGTTCTTTATGCCTGTTCTTCCTCATCGAACAACAGTTTACAGACGAGAAGATTAGATGTGAAGGCCATCGCGTCGCATAACAGTTCTTACGGATATCCAAAGGTTTGAGTCCCATTTCACTATAAAATGGGAAGTTGTGATTTAATCTAGCTCTCACAACATAAGAGAAACATCCATTTTACACTGAAAACAATATACAGGTTTTGAAATGGAGGGGAGCCGTTTAGCACCCGTTTGTAGCCCAGAAGAGCATGGTTCGGCTTGACAACAGCTACATTTGGCTACCCAACTGAACTGATGCAAACGAATCTATAAATATGCATTAGGACACATCTATATGACATACATAAAGATTAAGGAATCATAAATAACGAAGCATTAAGTTTGCATTTCATGTGGAAGTCAGATTTGTGGAACACTATGCACTAGCTGCTAGTTCCCTAGTGACGGCTCCTGCTCTCTTGTTAATGAAGGATACCCAGGAGCTGCTTTTAGCTCCTGCTCATCCAATCTTAATTTCGATCCCTGCTTGAATAAGCACTGTGCACCCATTGAACGAAGGATTAATTTACAGAGCAAAGAGGCAGCTTTCTGACTTTCCACCAGATTTATTCATTGGCGAACAGAAGTCTGCCGGGGTGTGTTGTGCAAAAGCTGCATGGAAACTCTGTAGATGTCGCAACTTCTGTGATTTACTGCCCAATTTTAGTGGGTCCCTAGCAGATTATCTTTTAAGGATCTAAAGTGGCAGATTTGCTGCTGAAAATACCAACTGGGCTAATAGAGGAGAACGATTACAGCCCTTAAAAAAAATGTGTTTGACTTTGCCATTGCTTGTATGATGTGCGATTGGATTGGCTACTGCCTGGGGGCGGGAGATGTTAAGCCAGCTCTTTGGGAAACGTATCACTACCAAACGGTCTGAGCAGTAGCTGGATGTTGGGAATGCTGGGAAAACAAATCAGTGCCGAAGTTTGATTTTTCTAACAGGGTGATTAAGGGTTATTTGAACAAACAAGAGCAAATGAGCTGTGGTGCGCGCGCACGCGAATCCACAGGGATGTTACACAATCATGTTACATCAAAGCTGGGAAGACAGCACTTTAACCCCATGGCGGGCGGAAGGTTTGGAGCCAACACAGTGGACCTTTGTGATACTGGGTGCACGCGGGCAAGTCTACGGAGACGTGAACATGTTCTAACAGGAAAGGTGTCACTAGGGGAAGTCAGACTCACCACTCAAAGTTTGTGAGAGCGGCGGTAAAGAGTCATAAGTCAAGAGCTCCGCCCCTTGTCTGTGTGCTGCCCAAGAAGAACTGCCAAGATAGGGCGTCAATGCCACCTTGAAACGGCTACAGCAGGGATTCCCTGCTTAATCGTATTGCACATTAATAGAAGTTGAAACGTTTCGGTTGACAAAATAGCTAAGCAAACGCAGGAAACTTGCCACAACATTACTAGAGAATGAAAAAGTGAAGAAGCACTTACAATCCAGGGATTCCGCAACAACCTTCCCTTCAATTAAAATAATTACAAACAAACGACATTGCAAAAAAGGTTGACATGGCCACCTAAAATATGTATTTTCAAATGCTTCGATAATTAGAGAAGGCTGTCAATCGTAACAGTGTCGTAAGATATGCACTCATGATGTTGAAGTCTTTTACGCGTCGATATAATAGATGAACGGTTTGCAGAGGTTACTTTGTTTTCTGCTGTACTGTGCCCGTAAAGAGACAAAGGACGCCCATGCCCACAGCTAAGTGAGGTTCCTGGCCGCACTGCTAAAGAACGAGGGATGACGTTGCTCCCTTTGCCACCACGTACTTGGTGCCAATACTAACGCTTAAAAAACAGTACGTTCAGCTTTGCACAGCCATATACAACAGCTTGCAGGAAAAGAACATGCAACAGATTCACACACACGATTGGGGTTCCTGTCCTGTAAAGCTGCTGTGCTGAATACGGGGAGTTGGCTCACATTGGTCATTCTCTGTCCAGCTATCAGCATTTCTAATGTCGCCAAAGTCTAGCCTACAAGCTCCGATGACACGAGGGCACACAAAAGATAGCTCTGCGAGTTACGCGCTTGCTTCTCCAATCGGTGTCCAACCTAAAATCACAAGTTTGACAGGAGAAACTCAGTCCTTCATCATGCTTTAGTTATGAGTGGGGCACCGCTAAACTAGACGAGAACACAGCATTGGTAAAAAGAATCCCAAACAAACGGTTTAATAAAGTGTCAATGTTAATTGTGACTCCATTGACTCCAGCATGCCCCCACAACTCCACCCTCTTCCCATTGTTACAGAGTGACCCTCCCGTGTGTGTTTCCCCTTTAAGGGGGATGTATCCTTCCCACGTGTATTGTCCTTTTAAGATGGGCCTGCAGACTCCAATACAGAATGATCTGAGTGAGGCTCTTATAGGCCTGCAGGCCAGGTTGCCATGGCGCCCCCGGCCAAGAATGCAGCCAGGGCCCACATGAACTGGCAAGGCGTGCCCTGCCCCTCCAAGACTGGGTACCCCCCGCACTCCCTTGAGGCACTGTGCCTCTAAGGTGCTAGTGTCCCAGAGTACAGGGGGAAGGAATGGTGCGAGGTCCATGACCAGCCCCCACCCATCAATCCTCCAAGGGACTGTGCCTCCATGGTGCTGGTGTCCAAGAGTACCACAGGGGGGCTGGTGCGATGTCCATGGCCAGCCCTCCCCGCCCCCTCTCTCTTGCCCCCCCCTCCCCTATGAACGGATAACGGATCGCACTTGCAGTTAGTACAACCTCCCTTGAAACTGAAGGCCCTCGTTTCCCCTGACTCTACCCCAGGGAATTAAATGGGTGTGTACAAGGAAGCAACACGGCCGTCAACTTCCCAATATGACATAGCACTTTGCAGGTAACTAAACCGATTAGGAAAAAGCCAAATTAAAGGTGTGGTAGGGGGAAAAGAGTCTTCACGGCACTGCACTGTGTGCGCAGAACCCAAAGGGTAGTCCTAGGCACATTAGCCGCCTCCTTCCATCGCCTCTCACTTTTTTTTTACCTGGCCAGCATAGCTCTCAACTCACACGCTTTTGGCGGGTGCTACCCGCCTTGTTAAGAGCTGACTCACCCGCCAAACCTCCTACACGCCCATTCATTTCAACGGGCTCACCCGCCAAAAACAAAACCGGGTCTTTTCACCCGCTTTTGCGACAAAATGGTTGAGAGCTATGCGCAATGCCTACAGTGCTTGCAAGCTCCCTATGCAAGAATCCTATAACTATCAATGGTTCTCTTTTTAGGATTCGCCTGGGTGACTATCATTATGTATGTCGCACAGGCAAAAGCTGAACGCCAGCCCCCACTCTTCTCCCGAAAAGAGAAAGCAAGCCCTCGTTAAAATCACCGTACCCCCCATCCCCATCCCTTGTATTTCTTGGCTTTACCTTTAGAGCCATGGTCCTGACTGCTCTGTAGCTGCTGCTTGCGGAACGAGCTACTCTCAGAACGGGCAGGGAGCGAAAACTGATCAGCAGGGGAGTCATGGTGCCGTTTAAGCATGCGCAGCGCTGTTACCAAATGTTCACGCCCTTGGGCAAGACCCGCTCCTCAACCACGCCCAGTGCTGCGGCTAACACCGCCTTCTCACTCTAACTTTAGCCCCGCCTTTAGAAACGGGCCACCGTCTACTTATGGTTGGCAAGGAGACAAACATGGGTCACCGTGACCTTGTTACGAAAGAATCGCTTCCGGGGTAAGGGCGAAAGGCGCTCACTATTGGGAGTAGTTCCGGGTTGCGTGTAGCAGCGCCGCAGTTTGGAGCAGAGATGAAGCTGCTGACGCACAACATGCTGAGTTCGCACGTGCGGGGTGTGCGGAGAGGCTTCCCGCTGGGCCTGCAGGTAGTGTGAGGAGGGTACCCAAGAATGATGAGCGAGAAGATGCACACAATGTAGTGTTCATCCACATCGGAAGGTTTCGCTTCGGGGCACCGCAGACGAGCATTGATTACAATGGCCTTTTACAGTATTTAAAAGTGTACACAGATGTGGATTATGATGAGGAGGGAGTAGAAACGCTGTCAAGGTGCGAGGTGGTTTTCAGATACGGAGAGGGTATTTACTTTATTACGGTGATCTTGAACTCTTTATTGTTGTGGGGAGCTGCAGGTAGAGAACCATACGCCTACGTTCCTAGACGAGAAACCGGGGAATGACGTCATAAATGCACCGCCCCCTTTTTCGGCAACATTCATCCACCCTCCCTCACAGATTTTACCTCATTTTCGTATAGAAAAGTGTACCGTACGCAACAATTTAAAACGACATTGATGGGTTTTTTGTGTGCATCATTAGCGTGCGCAGGGAAACCCAGAGACTCCATGCTCTTCCCCGGAGACCTGGAGAACGTAAAAACACGGAGTTTCCGGGGTAAACCTGGAGACTAGGCAGGTATGGAGAGAACAGACGAAAGCACCGGCAATGAAGCAAGTTTGATACCTCTTTATTAGTAATCCCTTAAGGGAGCTGTGGTGTGCTTGCACTGCGTTCAACACGGCACAGGGAGACCGCGTCTGCATGGGACATTCAGCACGGATTGCACGCTGAGTTCTCCACTACACATCGTCTCACTTAGACCATAAACTCAGTCTTTTTTTTCCCTTTTTTTTGAAACTTTTACACAACATCCATAACAAATCCCAATACAATCAGCGTATATCAAATAACACATGAAAAAAAGCACATTTTACACAGTACTATGTACACAGCGAGATATACAATACCCTAAATCCCCAACATCTCAAATACATCTCTCAATTACCCCCCCACCAAACAACTGTCAGTTTAAAACTGCAAAAATCTACCCCATATTTTCTCAAACAAAGCCAATTTACCAAGTCTCCTATACATCACTCTCTCCATATTTGCCAATTCATGCATCTCAGACAACCACATCTCCACATTCAATCAATATCAAAGCATTCTTTCAGTTCCTCAATATTTACCAGTCATCACCCCTCTGAACAACCACTTCTTACTTTGAGTGAGATCATCCAAAGACTCATCACTCCCCAATATGATCACACTAAAATCCAAGACCGGTAGACCAACAATCACTTCATCACACACAGGTCCAATCTCATCCCAAAACAGTCTCACCAGCCTACAATCCCATAGCAGATGTTCCATCGTACCAATCTCACATGAACATCTCCAACAATCTGCACTCTCCAACAACCCTCTGTTACACATTCTCTCAGGCGTCCAATAAAATTCGATTAAGAATTTTAATCTGTCTTGATCTTTCCATGAGTCCGAGCGAGCACAACTTCACACTCTCACACATGTTTTGCCATAAGCCCTCTGTGATATCCAATCCGATTCTCCTGCCCCATTCTTCTCTTAAAGAATCATTCCCCTGATAACATGACACAAATGCTTTATACAGGCGACTGGCCAGTCCCCCACCCGAACCCACCAAATTCCCTGTAAACAGATCCAATGCAGTTTTCCTCTCCAAATCCACAACTCCAATCGCACGTTTAAGCTTCACAAAATCAGAGGGTCTAAAGTTTTCAATACCATATTGTTGCTGCAATTCCCTTGCATTCATCCGACCATTTGTAAACAGATCAGCAACCCACCTCACCCCACCCAGAAACCAATCTGCCCAAAGGACCACCTTGCCATCTATTTTGATAGTAGCATTTAGCCACATCGAGGCACCGGGCTCCCTCAAAGCGTCCACCTTCAAATAACGACACAAGCCCTTCCAGGCGCTCCTCATGTTATCCATCAGCAAATCATGTCGACAACTCTGTCTAGAGACCGAAGTCAACACAGCTCTTGGAGTAAGAGGCCCATGGAAACTGGTTTCAGCCTCTACCCAGACATCCTGCAAGTCCTCCACAAATGGAACCAAAAATTCTGAAAATAAAGCCAGGTGGTATGCCCTGAAATTCGGCACCCCAAGACCACAACCTCGGGGGCTTCCTATCCCACAAGAACTCCTGCAGCATCCTGTCCAACTCTCTCCAAAAAGTCTCGGGGAACATCAAAGGGACCATACTCAAAACATAAGTAATTCTCGGGGTAGATATCTTTAAGGCATTCACCTTACCACACAAACAAAGATTCAAAAGACTCCATCTCTCAAGGTCCGTCTGCAAACCACTACACATGACCCGCGCATTTTCCTTAACCATGCCCCCTATCTCCGGAGTAAGCCAAATCCCCCAAGTACAGCAATTTATCTGGACACCACCTGAAGCCCAAGTCCACCACAAACCTCCTATCAACTGAATGTGTCAAAGGCATAATCTCTGATTTCATCCAATTAATTTTGTAGCCAGAACAATGATGAAACTCCGCCACAACATCCATCAATGCCGGTATTGATTTCTTAAGATCACTAAGGACTAAGAGCATGTCATCCGCAAACAGACAAATCTTTTGCGCTATCCCCCAGCACGAATGACCAACCACGTCCTCCTGATAAACTCGGCCAGTGGTTCCAAAGCCAACACAAACAGAAGAGGTGACAGAGGACACCCCTGCCTCGTACCTCTCTTCATTTTAATCCTCCCCGACCTCATACCATTGGTGACCCACCTCCGCAGTCGGCTCACTATATAGCAACCTGATCCATGAAATGAACCTCATACCAAAACCCATCTTGCCCAACACTGCGTAGAGGAATTCCCAATTCACTCTATCAAACGCTTTCTCTGCGTCCAATGACAAAATAGCACTATCCCCCTCCTGACCACTCGCTTTCGATACAATACTCAAAATCTTCCTAATGTTACTGGAGGTCTTCATACCCTTCACAAAACCAGATTGATCCACATGTATCACGGACGGAAGCAGACGCTCCAACCTGCAAGCCAGCATTTTTGCCAGAATCTTATCAACATTAACAAGACTAATGGGCCTATAACTGGAAGGCAGAGTGACATCCCTCCCTCCTTTCAAGAAAACCGATATCGGAGCATGTCGAGTAGTCTCAGGAAGTAATCCGATGGTCAACGACTCCACATACATATCTAGCAACAATCGTAAAGCAGAATCCGGCAGCATCTTATAAAACTCAGCCGGGAACCCATCCGGTCCTGGGGCCTTCCCAGCATTCAACTTACCAATCGGCATCCTAACCTCATCCAACGAAAAATCCTCCTCCAACCACTCCGAAACATCCACATTAATCCTAGATAGGCCCACCTTATCCAGAAATTCTGTACCCTCACCTGATACCTCCGACTCATTCTTGTAAAGTTCTTCATAAAAGTCTCTGAAAATGTTGTTTATCTCACCCGAATGATAACTTATACTGCCGTCATGCATACGAATCGACGGAATAGACTGCTCCGCCTCCCGCTTCCTCAGCCTATAAGCCAACCACCTGTCACATTTTTCACCCTTCTCATAATACGCACATTTCAAATAGAAGTTACTGCGATCATTACGTTCATCAATGAGTGAGTTCAATTCTCTCCTTACCCTTTTAAGTTCACCCACCACCTCTCCACAAACGGGATCCACCATCACCCTCCTTGACAATTCGGTAAGTTTAGTCTCCAACAATGCCTCCCTTTCAACGCTCTTTTTCCTCAGCCCACTCGATACACCAATTAAATGGCCCCGTATCGTACATTTCAAAGCCTCCCAGACAACACTGGGACGCATCACTCCATAAAGTCTTTTAATTTAGAGGGAACTCTCTGCAACCGTGCGCATATTCTTATTCCTTCCCCTCTGCTGTTGACCACCAGGTTCTCTCTTCAATGAAGACCTGATGTTGTGCTGGGAGAAGAGGCAAAGCATCAGAGTTCTGAGCAGAAGGAAGGATTGAAGAGAGAACATTGGACTTAACATTGGCGAGAGAGAGACTGATGGTCGACAGCAGAGTGGCCGCGTAGGCACCATTAACCAACAAGCGGGGCCTGAAGCTAGTCTAGTTGGGCCCATGCAATTACATTGACACCTGTAAATGCCCACACAGTGCTGCTGAGAGGGCACTTGGATATTGTGGGTGGGCCTTGCCTGCTCAGACCCTGCTCTGTCTATACCTCTGTGGTGGAGGAATAAGAGGTGCACGGTTGCAGGTCTTCCCTCTCAATTAAGACTTTGTGTTGAGTTTGTTGTCAAAAGGGGAAGGTGTGAAGTGGAGCAGTCAGTATGCAACCCGTGCTCTGCGTTCCATGCAGATGTCGGTCTTCCCCATGTCATGATGAACAAAGTGTGGGTTTCAAACAGATTGTGGCTGATGTGGCAGTTGGAGACCAGTGGCTGTTGACGGGCAGTGATGAGACACTCTGCAGAGCTCCCTGAAGGGATTAGTAATGAAAGGTATCAAACCTGCCTCCTTGACGGTGCTTTCTATTCTCCAATTGCTGTTCCTCGCAACAAGAGGGCTTACTTTGGTACAGTGAGTGGTGTACTTCAGACACAGCCCACCTGTGAGCCTTTTAGTAGAAGTCCAGGTAGCTTTGGAGTAGATTTTGGGACCAAATGATTGCTGCTCTGCAGGGTTATAGGGAGGACTAGTGTGTTAAACCACCTACTTGGCCTGCCCTGAAACTAAACCAGCAGTGATACTCTTCAAACATCCATCTCCGACAGGCATACAGAGTCCCAGCTTAAGCAACAATAGAATGGTGGTAACAAAATAAAAGCATGTCCAATCAAGGCTCCAGAAAAATAGGAACTTAAAAAACATCAGCGCACACATTAGCTCTAAAGACCCTCCCCTTTGAAGGGAATGCAGCGAATGGCGACCAGTCAGAATACATGGGACTGGGTTGATGGGCAGAGGTGCTCAGGCAAAAGATTTAAGCAGCAATATCAGTGTTCAAGAATTTCTTTCTAAAAGTCAAAGTGTGGCTTTAAAGTCAGTGGTCCATAAGTGGATGGGGGTCACAGGGCCTCTTCAAAATACCTTTATCTCTTGTCTTTGGCTGACTGCGTTGAGCCAGGCTG
Source organism: Ambystoma mexicanum (assembly GCF_040938575.1). Classification (NCBI taxonomy): domain Eukaryota; kingdom Metazoa; phylum Chordata; class Amphibia; order Caudata; family Ambystomatidae; genus Ambystoma; species Ambystoma mexicanum. The sequence goes on along the minus strand of NC_090923.1, from coordinate 1,117,143,997 downwards.
CTGCGTGATTGCAGTCGAGACAGTCAGGTCGCATTGAGATGGGGCTCTTGTTGGATCAAGTCAGTGTTCAAGGTGGTTTGAGTTGCTGTTCGGGTAGAGACCGTGCTTATGTTGGGTCGTGTCAGGGCTCTGGGTGTGAAGTAGAGTCCTGCCACAGCGTCGAGCGAGTCATGGTGGTGCTGCACTGGGTTGAGTTGGCATGAAGCCTGTTTAATGGATTTCAAATGGCTTACCTGCTTCCTCAGAGTGCCAAAAACCGTACCTCATGTCCTGAGTCCAGTAGCATCTGGAAGTGAGCCGACTCGGCCGGGTCGGCTTGAAGATGTCGCCATACAGTAAACGCATTCCAGCTGGTTCTGGGTTGCTGTGAGGTGCAATCCAGTCTCCTTGAACAAGATCAGTCCTTAGTTCCACACTTCCACTTGGGGAAGCTTGTCATCAGGGGTTCCTTCACCTCCAGTAAGCAGAATCCTGATTCTAGTGTGCAAGCAGCAGAGGCCTTTGTCAACGGCAGTGTCACCCCAATGTTCACTGGGGATGGTTGTGGAGGCAAGAGCTTTCCTCTGTCTTGGAGCTCTTTCTTCACTTCTTTGACAAAGCACTTTGGAATAAGTTGTATTCCCAACCGAGTTCCAGTGACTCATTTTTCTTCTGAGCGTTCAAAAATGAATAACCTCAGAAGGTTTCTTGTGCACTTTGAAGGAAGGTTTTTGCATTCCAAAGGGGGATCAAAAGAGCACTTGCCTGGGCTTTGTCCTACATAGCTGTTTTGAAGACACCAGGCCAGACGGCTAAAACTCATCAGCCTTATCGTATTTGAAGCTCTGCTCACCATGATCTCTACATTCTGTGGCTATATAACTGTGTGATTCCCCACCACCCTGGAGCCATTTTACTGTTTAACATGCTACTAGACCAGGGGTATGCAACCTTTAGCCCTCCAGATGTTTTTGACTACAACTCCCCTTCACCCTAGTCAGCATAGTCAATGGGGAAGGATCATGGGAATCTTACTCCAAAACCTCTGGAGAACCACAGGTTGCAGACCCCTGCCCTGGGCTGACTATGATGGACATTGTTTACAGTTTGGTTTGACTCGGAGATGCAGACGATTAAAAAGCTGTCTGCAGGGCCATCTTAACCACTTTTGGGGCCCGGGGCACTGACACCTTTAGCATAGGTAGAGCACAATTTTCATCAATACCAGGCACGAGGAAGGAAGAGCGGCCATAGTCTAAATGCAGAACACCGATCAAATGAAAAAGGTGCCCATAATCCAGAATAGACAGATGACTCCGATTAGGTGCCTAAAAGAATGCAAAAGTGCTCATGCATGCATACAGGAAACCATTGAAAGCAAGGAAAGATACAGATACTCTAGCATAGCTAGTGAATGAAGATTAGAAGCCATCAGGAACGAGTCCATATTCAGGCATACTGAGGTTAGAAGAAGGGCGTGGATATAAATACGTGTTACCATTAGAGAGCAAAGTAGCTCTGGTGTGCAATATATCAAAGCTCACTATTATTATAGCAGAAGCAACACTAGAGCCAGGAAAACCATGAGTGAGTTTTTTTTTTATAAGATGACACACTGAGAACAAAATACCTCTAAAGAGCGACAATTTACAAAGTTTTAGGGACTGGTCATTTTGACAGGTTAGGCAATATGAGATGACCAGGATCACACATTAGTAAAGAGGTGAGGCCGGGATTTGCACCCACTCTGCAACGTCTGCACTTATCATTTCCTTTTCCAGTTCTTACCATGAACTACAATAATCCCATTTGATAGAACTGACCTGCAAAGTACAAAATTCACATAATCCAACCTGACAATTTCTAAAAACAAAGTTATGGAAGCATATTATGCAAACTGGGAATGATTCTTGCTTTATTTATTGTAATTGATGTGAGCCTAATAGATTTTATCCGGGTTTCTATTTTGCATTTAAAAGCTTTAAATACACCCGAAACACAAGCTTCTTAAATTGTTATTTATGGACGTGCAGAAAAACCTTTGAATTGTACAAAAGGACAAACCGTTTTTTTGTCAAATAAGAAAGACCTTAAAATATGCTTGTAAGAGTCCTGGGATGTCTGGTGCAGTATCTTCTCTCTAGAACCCCGTCCACTACTGGAGGAATGCTACAGGAGTTCTGCTGCAGTGACTGCACAAACTATGAATGCCACAGTGAACACAGAAAGCCGAGCAGAATGTACACAACAAATACAAAATAGGCTTTGAGTCTCAGCACCATGCCATAAAAGGTGCCTTTTAAGTTTGGTGAACAATGCAAGTTACTTCTTTAGATACAGCGGCCTTGTGGGAACCCTCCAAGGTGGGGGCGCGGGGCAAGTGCCCCTTTTGCCCTCCCATAAAGACGTCTCTGGCTGTCTGCCCAGCAACTGTCAGGAATGCATATGTGACCTTTGAGCCTGCCCTGCTGCCTCTGCATGGCTAGTGCCAGGGGTGTCAGACTATCTCAGCAATGGCACATGAGTGCACTATAATTTTGACTTTGAGCATTACGAAAGAGGAGGGGGATGGGGACAATTCAGTCTGCCCTTTCAGAAACAGAATTTCCAGCATATTTTATACCTGGAACAATGAATACGTATTTTACATCTTCACAGATGTTCTGTCATAGCTTTATTTTACATATGTACAGTTACTTTGTAGTTCCAGTTACTCTTGACTATAACGCATAGATGGATTTTCCAGCAGTGATCCTCGTGCCCTCCAGCTCAGGCCAATCCTACAGAAAGCATTGCATGAACATTCTCCACAGCAGTCATTTGTAGACTCTCGCCAACATTCTATTAGCTTTCATAGATGGCAATCAGTACACGACATTTGCCATTCACGGAAAATCTCCCTTCCTTACAACCACATAATCTACCTACCACACATCATTCAACTAAGTCACACAGACCAACGTTCAACTGCAGTCTGGTGGACACAGATCAAAACCCAAATAAACCAAATTCTGCAGAAACCCACTCCAAGCATTAGTAGTTACAGCTAGCAGTGAACCATAGGTCACCACTATGAAGGCCAGCATGCACCGTCAGTGGATGCAGAGCCATGGCATGCTGACGTAGACCGCCCTATGTCCAAACAATACCAGCCTCTAAGTGGTGTTGGATCTGTCCTCCTGATGGGACGCAACGCATGTTGTCATAGACGCACTTCCACTATCCAAAAGTAAACCAAATCAATGCAACCATGCCCACTGTTGTGTACCACCCGTTCATTTGACAAAAGTAAAACTACCCATGGTATTCAGACCCAGTGAACTGTATCTCAACTCAGTATCCACCACATGCAGACCAAACAAGCAGGGAAAGCTTTGTGCAATCATACACTCACAAATGCCCCCATCACCACATAGGTTGTGCTACTGGATATACCTGCAAGTATCACCATAAACGGTGCATACACAGATTCCCAACACACAATGAAAGGCATGCAGCTGTACCACCAGACACGGCACCACTCATACACTGAGACACCAGTGGGCATAAGGAACCTCCTGTAGTGGTATGTGAAATGCCCAAAACCGTCTAACTTGAGAATGAAGATGCAAAACTAGAGGGATGTGTGTCCTTGAGCCAGCTACAAAACTCTTGAAAAACATTCAGTTATGCATAATACTGTGTCAATGTATTATTAATCATATCGGGATGATCACGTTTTTGTTTTGTTAAGCATCAATTGAAACTTCCCAAATGTAGTTATAGATGTTTAGTTTGCCAACCCATGCATAGAGATTCAAAACAGATATCTGCCCGTCAACACGTGTTTCAACCTAAAACGGTCTTTCTCAAGCTATAGATTCTGTATGCCTAAATAGACTTTTTAGATAATACTTAATTTCGTAATATATTTAAGAAACCTTGAGCTATAGTGGTCAATGTCTTTATCTTGTTTGGATTAGCATCTACCCTATACTGATTTTATTATTCAAGATATCTTCATCAACAAATTATGTCCATGAGTTATTCAGGCATCATTTGGCATGCCAGATATCCTCTGTTTTGAAACTCTTTGCATGTTGACAAGCTATTGCTACATTTTGGAGATTTCAATTTTGATTGATGTTTAAGAAACCTTTTTTTAATCATTCTGATATAATTTTGTCGCACTAATATTGTGCATAACTGAATGTATTTCACGTGTTTTGTAGCTGGAGCAAGGACATGCACCCCTCTTGTTTTGCTAATTGATTGTATGGTACTTGCAGTGTAACATTGTGTGTTCTACCCCAAGCAGCATTAGGTGGCGCAAGGACAAATTAGGTACTGCAATTTTACTTGATCACGCATGAGAATAACGATGCACCCAATAGCAATATTGTGTTTAAATTCCAGATTAGCCAACATTTACCCGAAGAGAATGTGTAAATTTATGTTTTTCTTTGCTCTTATAAATATCCTATGCTGTACTACTGTCAACCCATATACCCAGGGTACATACAATCCAAATATTACAGCACGTTACTGACCTATACTGGGGTGCGGGAGGGGGGCAGGCGGCTCGCCCATAATGGGCAAGGGGGTGCTTGTTGCAGCTGAGGGAGCGCTCCTGGGCTGGCTTAAACTGTCAAAGAGAAACGTGTTTTTCCTTTGACAGTGTAGTTCACCAGCGAGCATGCTCAATGAGGATGCAGGCTTAGGAACTGCATGTTGTATGTGTGAGGGGGCGCTCTTGCACCTCCCCACACATACAAAAATAAGCACTGTCTCATCGGCGCTCTGGCTCCTGCGCTCATGTCCAGGAACCAGAAAGCGCTCTGTACATTCTGGTTTCTGTTCTTGTGCACAGGAGCCAGAGGAGCAGGAACCGGACCGGTGCTGAGGTAAATGTAAAATGCTTTTTTTGTTATGTGGGTGTGCGAATTGGGGAGTATTTGATCTATGGGTGGGGTGGTTGGGTGTGTGTGAATGAACGAGTAAATGCTCTGAATGCGTGAATGTTTTAACTATCGATTTTTGTGTTTAAATGAGGGAGTGAATGCTTTAATGTTGTGTGAATGTGTGTTTAAATCATTGATTGAATGTGGAAGTGCTCGAGTTGGGTTTGTGCTGGCATGGGAGGAGGATTTTCTTTGTGGGGGGGATTAACAGGGGATGGAGAGGAGACTTTTTACTGGGCATCTATAATACATTTATTTTAGAAGCCTAATAAAAATGGCTAGCCTTAATGCATCAAAATGGTTGTCTAGACACGTAATAATGCTTATTGTGTTTGCTTTAAAAGCATGATAAAGCAAGTATGGTAAGTCTTATTACGTGGCTAGATTGGCATTTTGATGCATCAGTCTAGCCATTTCTTACTGTGACATGACATATTTTTGTTACTGGCCATCTGTGATAAAGCAAGCATGGTAAGCTATACTGGCATTTTTGTGCAACTAGTCTAGATATATCTTACTATTTTCTTATGGTATGATCACTGGCATTATGTGCAGAGCAAACTTGAGTGTGCTCTTTTATGGGAATACTGGCATACATGGGTGCTGCCAGCATGCAAATGTATTGGCCAGGCCAGTGTGAAAATGTTTTTAGCAGGGTGCGAAGATTCAAATTGCAAGTTACTAGCCAGCCATAAATTCACTCGCCACTTCAATTCCATACATAGACACAGCACACAATTTCTTTCTCGCCAAGAGTAAAATAACACTAGACAATGGCAAGTGCAAATTGTGCACCGGTTAATTTATACTGGTATATATTGTGGGGAAAGGCATCATGAAAATGCATTGGGCAATGCTTATGTACACTGTTGGTGACTTGCATCTATTGGACTTTTTTCATGAATTGCCTAACAAAACCTACTACAAACTGGCTTTTTACCCAACTTTTCACAGAAAGTGTCCTGTATAATGCACCATTTTAAGCTATTACTCAGAACATTTTCTGGGACTCCTCTTGGCTGGTTGGGGCTTGCTTTTCCAAATTTGTGACAAATCTTTACACCCCACTAATTAAAACATTCACAAGTCGCCACTGCCTGTACTTTAGCAGTCACAACATTGACGTGAATGAGACAAAAGCCGTGCCACATGTAATACCTGGAGTTAGGGAGGAAATGTAACTAGCTGCAACCTATGCTTAAGGCGCAGAGTAAAGAACTGAACCCTAACGGAGAGTAAGGGGAATGTTCAGTGATCCAGTTATCCAGCATTTGAAATAACCTGCTACGCATGGCCTAAATAAAGCAGCCCCTGCAGACATATCAGCCCTGCATACCTACTTCCTATTAAAAGATGGCAACAATGCATCATCTTCCAAAGGAGAGAAATGAACTTCACAAAGAAGTGTCCTGCTCCCCATTAAGCTCCCACAGTTACGAGAGTAGTTTCCAAGAGACTGAACAGCCAAGAGAATGTCATTTTACTTTGTGTGGGTGCGATCTATTCAATTTAATAAAATGAAAGACCCCGTGTGCAGTACTATGCATGATCAAGAGGTTCATGGGACCCTGCATCACCTTCCACGGATTTGCTGAGGATGGGTACAAGACTTCGCACCACCAAAATGCAAGGCACCAGACACTAGAATCCATGTTCGGATTCCTTTTCACCTTTCTTTTCCCTCGTACATTGATCTTGTGCACACTTTTGGAAGATATGCTGTGTTGGCAAAGAGATTGAGTGACCGCTTCCTTGCTTACAGTGCATATTCCTTATGGGGATTGGTGAGGGGCAGTTGTTGACTATTCCGTTGTTATTTGGTGTGGGATGCAGAGTCCTCCCAGCCCCTCCCTCGCCTGGCCAGCATGATAGCAGAGGTATTGCTGCATGTTGTACACCAGGATGTGGCCACAGTGGTCTCCCTCCACGAATGCTGGGCCAGCCACCTCGCAGACCCCCACTCCAGCAGCCCATGATGGTGAGAAGACTTGGGGACCATGTGGTATTGTCCTGTTAAAGGTTCTTGTACTGTGCATCTCTTGGTACTCTGATCTGTAAAGCAAAGAGGGAGGCAGGTGAGTTAGTAGGACTGATGTCAGGAATACAGATCTGCGTATACTAAGTATACCGCCGTCCCCAAGCACCAGTCGGAGAGGAAAGGAAGCACTTGCTGACCAGTTATTGAGGCCACAGGTGGCTGGAACGGACTCGCCGGACCCCAAGTAGCTCCAATGGAAAACGGGTGAGCAAGTGTTAAACACAACGTGATACTAGTTTCCAAGAGACTTTGCAGTAAGCCAAAAGATATGTAACAGACTGAACACCTACCTATGGAACAGCTGGGGAATGGCCTGAAGGTGGAGGAAGACCAGGATCCCTGTAATTTCCCACCCCAAGGTGGTGCCAGGTGGAAGGGAAGCCATATCCAGCAGCTGCAAGTTGGCACAAGTTGTGAGGTAAGGAGGACTGATGTCTCAGTAGTCCTACTGAGAAAAGATCTGTGACAAGACTAGGGAAAAAGACCCCAGTCAGGAGCAAAACGTAGGACGTAAAGGGGAATCCCAACTTGGTTCATAAGCATAGTCCAAGGGCAAAAAATCCGTAAGAGAATCTAGTACGCCGGAGCCAAACATAAAGAAAAGGAAGTCTGTGTAATGTTACCAAGGTTAGAATACTGTGTGTTCAGGCAGCCGAGTCGTCCTAGCCAAACGTGGAGGAAAGGCAGTCCATGTAGCGTTACCAAGTTAAGAATGCCGTGTAGTTCAGATAGCCGAGTCGTCGTAGCCCGAATTCGGATGTTGTTGGGGGTTTGACACTGTTTTATGAACCCTGTCTGATACGGGTGAATCCGAGACAGCAGAATGTTCTTCAGCCTGTTGGCTAGGACTTTAGTTATTTTGTTGTCGAGATTTATCAAGGCAATCTGGTGGTATGACCCACAACAGGTCGGGTACTTATTGGGTTTTAAGAAGAGGCTAGCCTCATGGGAGATATATGGCCACTATCCCCAAAGGAGTTAAAGTCTGGCTAATCTAGGAGCTAGTATAGATCGGAATGTTCTAAAGAATATGCCTGGGTAGCCGTCTGGGCTTGGGGATTTGTTTAGAGGGAGGTTCTGAATGACCTGCAATATCTCCTCAATAGTGATCTCTTGCTCTAGCATCTCTTGTTCCTGTGCTATAATTACTGGGAGCCGGACTGATTGCAGATATTCATTTTGTAATGTGAAGTCTGGTATATCCAACTGCTATAGGGTGGAATAAAACGTCTGGAATTGTGAGGATCTGAGTAGTCATTGTGACTACTTCCCCAAAGGGGCTTTAATTCCCTGGATGATTTGGGATGCCCTTTTTTGTCTAAACTGTCTAGCCAACAGGCAATTTGCTTTGTTGGCTTTCACATAATATTTTAGTTTTACCCGTGTCAGTTTTACATTTTTTTTCATGGTCTGCTTCAGCTCATCTTTGAGTTCGGTTTCAAGTGCACCCCTTTGTTTTTGTCTAAGCGCCCACTCCGCTATCAATTTCCCTTGAAAGGTTGCCTTAACTGTGTCCCATACTGTGTTTTCTGCCATCTCCCCGTTTGTGTTAATGTCAAAGAACTCTATAATTTTCCCTTCTAATGTATCCCTAAGGATGGGGTCAATAAAAAAATCTGAGACATGTCCAGGACCAATCCCCCAGCACCTCATTTTGGTTGTGGGAGGCTAAATTCTACAGCGATTGGTGCGTGGCCTAAAAGTGCTATTGGATGGGGCTCGACGTCTCGACATTTGTTATGTAACCAGTAACGTACTGGAGGACCAAATATAATCGATACGTGAGCATGATCTATGGACGTGTGAATAATGGGTATTTATTTTATTTATTTGCATTTGTTAAGCGCACTTGCAGCCCAAAAGGCATCGAGGCACTGTTACAGAGGATACACAGATTTAAGATTACGTATGGGTGCCAGAGGCTCTTAGTTACAATTTGGCAGGCAAATAGGCAGTGGAGGATACAGATTTAAATCACACAAAGAGTCTGGTTTTGATAGCCTTACGAAAGGCTAGGTGGGACTCAATGTGTCTTAGGTGAGGAGGCAGGGCGTTCCAATGCGTGGCTGCTAGGGTAGGGAAGCTGGAGCCACCAGCGCGCACTTTCCGAGAGGTAGGCCTCACAATGGTGTTGGCGTAGATGGATCTGAGCGGTCTTGTGGCGGAGTGCCTGGTAATTCTGTTAGTCAGGTAAGGGGGGGCAAGTTCGTGAAGGCATTTGTGGGTGAGTGTAAGAGTTTTAAAAGACAATTCTTTCTTTAACCGGGAGCCAGTGTACTTGCCTTCTGATTTCGGAGATGTGGTTTCTCCTTGCAGTGCCGGTGGCTGCCCTTAGTGCATTGTTCTGGACTAGCTGAAGTTTGTCAAGGTTTTTGTTGGAAGTCCCGACGAGAAGGGCATTACAGTAGTCAAGTCATGACCCGATGATTGCCCTGGCAATCGTGAGGCAGCTTTGACGGGCCAAGAAGGGCCTGACTGCGTTGAGGACTTTGGTGTAGTAGGCTGAGGCATTGACCTGTCTGTCCATTGACAGGTCAGAGTCAAGGTAGACTCCGAGTGTCTTAACATGGTTTGAGACCATAATTGGAATATTATCAATAGTGAAGGAGGCGTACTGTTCTCCAAGATTGTATACCAAATCTCCTTGCCCTTCAGGGACAGCCAAACATCCTTCAGTGCCAATTTTAAAAATTTCAGCTTTGGGGTTTGTTAGGGGGGGGGGAAACTGACCATATTGAGTATTGGAGCTTCTGTCCTGCCAGGGATCGCAGGCCAAGTTAAAGTCCCCCAGTACTAGGCGCTCACCTGAAGTAAATGCCTCTAGTTCAGTAAACGGCACTATGAGTACTCTAGGCACTTTTCCCCTGTGCATTCGCTTGTATGATTTGCGGGTAATGCCTAATACGAAGCCTATGTTTGTCTTGTCTAATATGGGTCTCCTGGAGTGCCACCAGATCTGGTTGGTGACGGGCTAAGAACCCTTCCAGCTTCCTACATTTCACTGGGGAGTTTAACCCCTGGATATTGAGCGATACACACTTGACTAGAAGTCCCTGTATGAGATGTACCAGAACCCCACCCCCTGCCCTGACTTCAATTTAACCCTGGCATCGTTTTCTTTCTGCCAACCTCCCCTTTTCCCAAACCCCAGTTGCACCCCCTAACCCTACCCCTTCCCCTACCCACCATACTCTTGCATAACTTTGAATGAACCTTTCCCCCTCCCGCCTCACGTGGTGTGAACCACGGTACCTAGTAAGTCTTTGGGCGCAGGCCCTCGGCAGTGGATCACAAATTTCACCATGGCAAACCGTGGGGTTTCCTAACCCCCCCCCATCTTCTCCTCTCTGTGGATTCCAAGGCGATGAACTGCATCCCCACAAAGTAGAAACTACAGTAGCACGTAACCCAGTGGGTATCCTTCCCAATTTCGTGTACTCAAAGGTTGTTTCGATAGTTCGGCTTAACAATGAGGATTCCAGCAACACCAGTATTGACCTTTGCTTCGTTTACCTCCTCGTGCCACTCTCGACCATTCCCATGGGCTTGCCAGATTGAGAGGATGAATCTTCCATGGTTCTTGGCTGGAGGTCCCCTTCAATGTGGAGCAGCTCCATCCCTTCTTGACGTGAGGTGACTAATGTTAAGCCAAACGGGAATGTCCACCTATATTTTATCTTGCGTGTTTGTAGTGCCTTCACCAATCTCTACATTTTTGGAGCATAAGTTAGGAGAAGTCTTGATAGAGTTGTATTTCCGAGCCATTTTGAGATTCGTTCCGCTTGTCTGGCTGCCCTGAGAATCTGTTCCTTCTGACGATACTGTGCACATGCGGCCAGTACATCTCTAGGGTGTGCCACTGGCTCTGATTTCCTCGGACCCACTCTATGGATCCTGTCCAGGGGAATCCCAACCTCCTCATCCTTCCCTAGAAGGTCTCTGAATATGCTTGTGATTGCATCCTTTAGGTCAGGGTCTCCGACCGATTCGAGAAGATTTCTGACGCGTATGGATTTCTGATGCCTAGGTTAGCCCTCTGAGACCTGTTTTCCAAGTCTTCACACTGTATTTTAAGATGAGTGGTTCTAGCCAAGTGTTCCATGACTTCGTCCGATTGCTTATTGTCTTCTGTTAGTTCCTGAATCGTTCATTTGCATCAGTCCTCTCTCCCAGTGATGTCGGAGCTTTTTTTTTTAACTCTGTTGCCATCAGCTTGATCTCCGTTGTGAAGGCAGTAAACTGCGTTTGCAACGAAGCCGTAAAAGTCCCTTGAAAAAGGTCTGCTTTGGCACCTGCCATATTTGTGCTGGCCTAGGAGGTTGGGGTGTCCTGGGAGTGTAGATTTCTTTTTGGTTCCCGGCATAGATTGTCTCCAATGGCGGGAGCACCCCAATGCGTCCACTTCGGTATTCCTAAAGGGGGAGCTACCACATTGGTTATGGCCAGCAGTTTTCTCGGGGGAGGGGGATGCCGCCTCCAGCTCACTTGATCGATCCCATCAAAATGAAAGCCCCCCCCCCCCGCGCCCCACCTGAAGCCTAACACTGGATCCCACACTCACCTGCCGTGCCTGTAGCTGGGTCTCCAGCAGTGTTGTGCTCATATTTGGGGGGGTGCTGTATTTATAAGCCTTTCAGCGGTGCCAGGCAGCTTCCCATGAGACGTGCTCCTGATGCTCCTTGGCTGATGAGTTTGGTGCCTTGCTTCTTGAACCTTTCTTCCACTGCGATCGCTGCTGCCGGTGAGCCCATCCAAAATAACGGGCAACTGGGCGGCACTCTCCTACCGCATTCTGGGAGAGAGGAGAGCTGCCAGTCAAGTCTTTATGATTCGGCGCCGAAGCAGGGCGCGGTCTCATGGACACTTACTTTGTCCCTGCAGCTGTACTCCAGGGCTGCAGCACAGAAGTACTGTCCTTGTCCTTTCAATGATTAACGAGCGGGCCGACCCCGGGACCTCGCTGCCTCCCCTCAGTGTTCTGCAAATCTTCAGCGGTTTCTGCGATTTTCACAGGGGGTTGGGGGCTGGGTGGACCAGCCAGCTGTCCCACTCATGAGGGCCCCGTGCTCCTGGGTGGGGGCCTCGATATCACTACCTTGGCAGGCCCAACGGCACCTTCCAATGCCACCGGCTCTGTGGACACCGTGCCCCAGGGTATAATTCTCCTTAAATGTGGGGGCCGATGAGCTGCTTCAATCCTGGATGGGCCGTGCTGCAGATTAGATCCGGGACGGAGATCACGCACACACGTCTCTAGTGCACGGTGGCCATCTTGCAATCCTTGATAGCGCTTCTCTTTGCTATGGTAACATTATACCAGTTACTTCTACTGATGCGAAGATTGCTAACAATACAGATCGTATGACTAACTCCAGTACTGGCATGAAAAAGATCACCTAAAGCATGAAGATTGCCAGCAATGCCAGAACTGAGTCGAGGTGGCCATCAGGAGCCATGAAGAATGGCACAGAGGAGGAACGGTATAGACTTTGCGGGGAACTGTCCTGAGAAACACAAACTTAACAAAGGATTTCGAGAACCAGAGCAGCATACCACCACAAATGACAGTCCAGCACAGGAAGTTAAAAGAAGATGCAGAGGATACAGTGGGAAAGCCGAGAGCAGTCCACACCCAAAGACAAGAGGCCAACGATTTGAGTCCTTGGCCTGGTGTTGCAGAGTGGGTCAAGTACGTGACTGAGCATAGACGGTGGCGCAACCTCCTGGGAGGTGGACCGAGCGGTCCAGTAATGGCACCTAAACCGATCCAGAAGAAGGTATGCGTAGCAAGAGCAGCAGAAGCCGGAGATGCCTGTGCAGCCCAGCTAGCACACACAAGCATCCAGGAAAAACCAGCCAAGAGTCCGGAGCTAAAGAAGGAAACTGGCACATCACAGGGACCGGTAGGGGCTTGGAGGTGCAGGAGAGAGAAACCATATGGGAAACAATAAGAATCCCTTTCCTCGTGGCAGTACTTGTGAAGAGAGTCAACCAAGGGAGGTGAAGCCTACATTGTCATCTTCCTCGTGGCAGTACTTGGCAGGGGAATTTGCCAAGTGGCCCTGACCAGAAAGGGGGAGCAAACAGGGCCTGGGACCCAAATAAGTATATGGTGAACATCAGAGGGAGGAACCCTCCAAACAGTAGTAAAGAAAGGACCACTGACCGGCTAAGGAGAGCCTGGGACTGTTGTAAAGGTTAGATAAGAAGACTGGAAGGGAGCAATCCCCCTGACCTCAACTGGAACTTTGTTGAAACTAATACCCAAGGGAAAGGAGTCATTCCCCCCTGGACACATTTGGAACTTTGGGGAAACCATTATCCAGGGGAAGGGAGCGATTTCTTTATTCCACCCCTCGACCCAGCTTGAACATTACTAGAGAAGCCAGGGGAAGGAAGTCATTCATCCTGGCCACATCTTGCACTGTGCATAAACCCAAGACCAGGGATTGTAGTTCTGAAGAGACTTTCTTGGACACCAGGACAAGGGAGTAATTCTCCTGGTGAGAACTTTACTTTTCATTACAACTCTAGTTGTAGTGTAAGGGACAGAAGTAGGGTTTTGACTCCACACTGTGGCTTTTTCAGTTTACCGACATTCCGACAGATCATTTGGTCTGTTTTGAGGCAGGGAACCCTCTCTTAGAGTTAGTGATAGCTAGGTGTTTGAATTCAATAAAGTCTTTGCCAACCACCATTACACTTCATGTAGGTTACCTTCTTCTGCACCCTTGCAGTACCCACAAAAGAAAGGCTTTCCACGCTGCTTTCTCCTCATTTTGATCAGTTGTTATCCCAGCCCATTCTTTAAGCCAGAGCTACTTAGAATTTGAAGTATGTTAATAACTATCGACCACTTCACTGCTTCATAGAATTTGTTTTTGAGAGACAGTAATGCCATTTTTATTCCTGAAAATGTGGAATTCTTTCCATTTTAGAACGACAACGTGCCCATATTTTTTTTCCATAAAGTTCAGGTTGCGTTAGTTTCCTCGCTTCTGAGCGTGTGATATTCTTGATGAGTTAGGGAAGAGACTTCGAATAGGCAGGCACTGAAGGCACTTCACATCCCATTGCTCCTGACAGAAAGCAGATCTGTGACCTACATGTTATGAAGATCTTTGCAGTGGCTGCTCTAGCTAGGCTATTTTGCCTATATCTTCTGTGTCCCGCAGGTTGCATAGATCTCTGCAACCAAGTGTTTAACACTGGGAGAGGGATCCCTTGCTCTGCATTTTTTTCTGTCGATCTCTGCAGCCACTGCTAAATTTCCACTGAGTGATCTGTAACTCCCCATTAATGTTTTAGCCATCTACACTGCCCAGTGACAAATCGTACTCTTTTGCCTTGCTTGATACAACACCATCAACCGTTGGTCATCTCCAGCTTTATAGTTGTGCTTACATTACCACTTTGTTTATTTATAGTAAATGGACATTTATGAAACTAAAGATAAACTGCCCCTCTAATGTATTCCTTTTCAGGTCTTAAACTGTATGTGGTCTAGGTTTCTTTCCTCTGAGGCTTGAAGGCTGGTACCTTAGCATGCACATGTCCAAATAGTCAGAATAAAGTACACACCCCACTAGGGAATGAGACCAGGAGAGTAATTGCAAGCAAAACTCTGCTGACGGAGAGCACTCTGCCAAAAGATACACGGGTAGCTCATTAAGCAGACACTAAGCGTCATAGATTACATCATGTATAGGTGGAGCACATTTGATTGGCTATGCACGTATACTAATCCCAGCTCCATAAGGGATGCCTGGATTCAATTGGCTGCTGTTTCTCCATCAGTTACAGTGCACGTGATCAGCTGGGATCATCGTCACAGGGTGAGGGTCGGTTGAGGTTCACACAGATGACAATTGTATTGAGCTAAACTAAACTGACATTGGCATGCAAAGCATAATGGCCGGCATAAACCATTGCATCAAAGGGTGCCGTTTAAGGCAAATATATGTACTTTTAACCTATTCTTTTATGGGGGCATGGGGCAGGGGTCTTTCTCCGGGTGCCTTATCAGAAGGCTCGATCTTCGATGTGTGGTCCTTGGAGCTTCACGATTTCAAGTTCATGGGGGACCGATGTTAGTTCTAGATGTGAATATATGACCATTCAGTATTGGGTATATGGTGGGCACCTGAGGGTGGTCAAGGGACGGGTCTGTTGAGCAGATGCATTCAAAGGGAATAGGGGGCATGAGGCCAGTGGACCTTAGCTTGGCAGGAAGGGGGTGGAAAGGGCATGAATCGGTCAGCAGAGATGGATGGGGCTCTGGGTCTGGAGCAGGCCTTGGTCTCACATTCTGCGATGATCACATTCTGTCATTGCATGATACTTGCTAATTACAACAATGAATGGCCGATTTTCCGTGACCTGATTCGCGCAGAACTAAAAGGGGTGGAGGTGGCGGAGGCTGGCTGTGCGCGGCGCAGGGAGAGTGAACATTTCAACAGGGTGGCAGAGGGCCTAGGAAAAGATGGCGTTTGAAATGGCACAAAATGGAGTTCAACCCACAAACACTTTTACATACGTATATCCAAGATGGGTGGTGCAAATATGTACAGGAGGGGCGGGGGGTGTCGCCCCCCACCCCCCTTGGCTCATACAACATTTACCTGGTGCGGGAATGGTGCAGGGGGTAGGATATACCACCCCCCCAACAGGCTGTATGTATGTGCATGCGCACACGTGTGAACAGTGGGAGTTTTTATTTCGATTAAGGTTTTAGAAATGTAAATGGTTGTTATAAAAAGGTTTATAGAAATGTATTCTATAAATGTTGGGAATGCTAACATTAATACCAACATTGGTAGTACCTTAACTCACCTTTTTGTTTTGGAGTGTAATGTTTTCATTTGTTTATATATTGCTGTGCATATGCGAATGTTTGTAGCATGTACATTGTTTGTGACTTTTTAGTACGTTTTCTTTTTGTGGCAGACTTTGTTTAAGTATGGGTGTATGTTTTTATGTTCTGTAAATGTATGTGTATTGGGACTGTTTGAATTGCAGTATGCGTTTAGAGTGTAGTGTACTTCTGCTATGTACCTCGGTACATTTCTAGTGTAAGCTGTAAAGGTGTACATTGTCAGGGTAAGTTGTGGTTCAATGTTATGTTTAGTGTTAAATTCTAGTTTAAACTAAACATTCCCAGTATTATGTAGACACATTTTCTTTTGTGTGATTTGTATCGGAGTTATGTTGACCAATTAGTGTTTTTGTTACAGTGGATCTCATCAGTTTCAAGGTATGTTTTTCACTTAAACTAAATTGATTTCATGTTTGTTTTCCTTCTGTCCCTCGTGTTGCAAATGCCAGGGTTCTATGTGGTTTAGTCTCCATAGCTTGATTGTAGCCCATCACTGACTTTTTGCCCATTGCTTTAATTGGAGGGGTGGGAGTCTGCCCCCCCTATCAATATATCCAATATGCTGCAGTTATCAGTTTACCATGATCAAAATGTACACTATAACTACTGCGGATCATTTCAACAAAATCTTATTTTATTTTGCTGTATATTCTTTGTATTTTGTCCCAGGCCCCCAACTGCATGTTGGGTGCTGCAGCCATGTTGTGCTTTTCATGAAATATGTTTAATTTCATAAAGTTTTCCCTTTAATTTATTACTCCTTATATGCTAAAATACATGGTTGAATAGGGGTGTGTACATAGGGGTGTATTACTAGATCGGGGGGCTATGGATGTTTTTGCACGGCTTGTATTTTTATTAAATGTATATAGCATTTTTTTTCCCGCTAAAAGCTCCAATACAGAAACCATAGAAAACAGTACAATAAAAATGAACAATGGACACCAGATTAAAATCGGAAGGAGGGGGTGAGACTTAGTTGTTAAGAGTGCAGATAGAAGTTGAGCTTTGAGATAAAACTGTAAAATACAAAATGGAGGAGGGAGGGAGTTCAATGTTTTGGGTCAAGAAGGACATGGGGGGCGGAAACGAAAACAAGAGGTTTAGAAACAGAAGGAACTGACTCGCAATAGAGCGAGATAAGCAAAGAGGCAAAGGGGGGCGAGACCATGGATGCACTTAGACAATCAAGAGAAAATGATAAAGAAGACTCAAAAGGGAGAAGAGACATCAAAACTAAGGAGCGTGTGATCGAGGAGAGGAGAAAAGAAGGCAAACGGAAGAGTTAAAGATGGAGTGAAGCGGAAGAAGATGGGAAGCAGGACGAGCAAGAGGAGAGATGAACAATCAATACGAGAGAAGAACAAACAGGAAAGAAGCATAGTAGCATGAAAAAGATGAGTAACGCTTACCTCATAAACTCTGCGGGAGCACTTCTCTGGAAAATCTGGTTGTACTATTCTTAGTGTGCGTTGTTAATCTGTGTAGTCTGGTTATCTAAGAAGAAACGTTCAGCAATCCTCAATATGCTAGTCTAATGCACCAATTCAGGAATTAGCTCTCTAACTCTTCAGGGGTCGTTACCTGTGGTTATTTGTTGGTGAGCTCTCCATCCTGCTTCTACGCAGGGGCGCTTGTTCTGAAGAATGGAGATGAAATGTAATTTTCTGAAGGGAGTAAGGACTGCTAGTATGCGTGATATGAGAGGGAGAGCTAATTAGGACAAGGTAGGAGTTGGAAACTACCCCTGGCAAGAATAGCACCATTAAAGCCGTTCCATTAACAATTGACGTGCATGAACACCTAATCTTCCCAAACCCAACAACTGAGGAACCACTATATGTGCATGTGGACAAGTGGCCAGAACAATGTTTACTGCTGAGAAAATGTATTGTCCTTTTTTACATGAAACTCTAGCTTTATGCGTAATGTGCTGTATGCTAACTAGTGGATAAAACTTCCAACCGCTAACAATATGACCCTCGTTAGTTCTGCTGACTGGAAGAAATTGTACACCCAATATAAGACTACTCAAAACTTTGTCACGGATTGCAGCACTTCATAGCGTGTGTGAAGGCTAACTGACAGGGAACAACTTATTACGGCTGCCACAAAAACAAGGTAACTCAACTGACTGGAAAATGAACGCTAAAACAAGTGCGCAAACAACATTAACAGCCAATACTTGTGATAAATGTTGGTTGACAAGACGACGAGCTTCAAACAGCTGAGGGAGATTCAACGAAAATATTCCGCTTACCGCGGCAAAAGTGCTGAGGCAGATATGAAGGCAACTTCCGAGAATGCTGACTAAAACCGAACACAATGGAATACTGTGGAAATGACTGGGAAGTACATGGCTAACTTCAGGGAAACTATGGAACTACGGTAAGGAGATTTCAAGAATGGGCTGAGGAAAACTGTGACTGGAACTGGCACCGCGGTAAGCGTACACTGCGAAGCAGACGACGCGAAGCGCGGAGCAGGTGCGGGAGGGGCTTATATATGCAGCGAGTGTGAAGCACTAGACCATAACTATCACTTCCCATAGGACCACTACGCCGCCATTTTAGGTAATGAGGAAGTGTCTTTTGCCGTATAGCCTAGACATGGTTTTTTCCTTGTTACAGACCAAGTATGATAAGCCATGGTCCACAAATTCTTAGAGGCTAATCTAGGGGCATGACCCATGCTCATGACAATAAGGTCATGCGCGACAAATCTTAAAAGCATAACGAGATCGAGCAATAGAAGAGATGTTTAGGAAAGCAAGGTGTCAAAGATTATGCCCGAGTTACGAGCACATGAAGAAAGAGGGGGGGGGGAGAGGGAAGGAGAAACTGGGGGCCATTTAAACTGGGGGCATTGTAATGGCAGGAAAGAATACAACCTCAATTTTCGAAGGATTAAGATGGAGAAAATGTTAAAACATCCAGCTTTGAACTGCATAGAGGCAGTTAGAGTGTAAAGTGTCTTCAAAAGAAGAGAGTAAAGAAAATGAGGGTATCAGCAGAAGATGAAACTAAAGATGAAATAAGAGCAGAAAGAGGGACAGTGTCGAGCAATAAGAGCAGGGGACCAAGAACAGACCCCTGATGGACACCATAAGAGGATGAGAGCGGGCAGTGTGCCCAGCCCATGTTGCAGAATAAGACCGCTGGGAAAGCGTGGAACCATTTGAGATTCAAGCCTGATAAACCAAGAGTGGTAAGGGAGGAAATGAGAAGGGAGTGGTCACAGTATCGAATGCTGCAGAAAAATCCATAAGGATAAGGGAGCATTTAGAATGACTAACTGTAAGAAGAGCATTCGAGACATGAAAAGGGGCAGTTTCAGTGAAGAGGAGGCAGAAGAGAATGAAGATTGAGATGGGCAGAAATTTGTGAATAATCCGCATGCTCAAGATGGAAAAAGAGAAATTGGCCAAGAAGTTAGCGGGATAGAGGGCTCCAGAGATGGTTTCTTCAAGATCAGGAGATTGAGTGCTTGCTTAAAGAGAGAAGAAAAGCAAGAATTAATGAGGTAAGATAAGAGACGATGAGGAGGCATTTGGGAAAAATTAGAAGGAAGAGGATTGGAAGGTGAAGCAGTCGGGTGAGCACAAGAGAGCAGAATTGTGAAGGTCAAAAAGTAGAGAAGAGGATGGTGAGCAAGGGGGTGGGATTACAGGAGAAGGACAAACCGGGGTAGGAGAAGAAAAGTAAGATCAGAAAGTAGCTACTTTAGATGTAAAGTAGTTTGCCAAGTCAGAAGATTAAAGATGAGAGCGGGTTTAGGGTACAGAATTGTGTAAAATGACGAGGATGATGGGAGGGGAAATTGTGAGTTCGAAAAGTATGAAAGAAGGGAACTTGCAGCATCATGAGAGAAGAAAGCGGGAATAGAACAGAGAGAGGAATGAAGTAGAGAAAGAAATGGGGCACTATATTTTTCATTCTGTTTTTCCCTCTGCTTTATATATATCGCAAGGATACATTTGTGTTTTTTATTTATTGTGCTCCAGGCACCACTGTAGTATTTGAACTGTGCTGTGGCTTGTCCGGAGAGTGGCGTATGGTTTCAATTGCCATGTGAGAATTAACAAAAGGGATAGCAAAGGTGGAAGAAGGGTTACATCTGTACAGGTAAAAGATTGCCAACATCTTGAAGTTTAAAGCAGACAATGTCAAGCTATGTGGTGGTCGAAATGATTTTCATTTTCTTAACCCTCTGTGGAAATTTCAGTGCAAACATTCTGTCGGCAATCATTTTTGGCATCAACATTTTGCATGAGTGTTACAATCGTTCTAGATCGTAAGCTTCCATAGAATAGAACAGTTACAGAGGAAACCTATTTTCAATTTAATGTGCGAGTGTTGTGTAACCTTCCCTATACTGCAGTGACCGTTGCAATAGACCTAATTCAAACAAACTCTCCTCTTGTCCCTTTTTGATTGGCCTATCCAGTCCTTGTTTTATTCTCACTTTTAATTCCCTTTATTCCCACTATAAAATGGATCTAAAAGTCACACTGCAGAGAAAAAATCATGGCTAGACAAGAATCTCTCAGATAAAATGGAAGTACCAGAGCTCTCTGGACAACAGCTACTGGTGGCAGGCTTGGATCACCTCTACCCACATTTCCTACCATGCTGTAGCACAGTACGCTCTTACCCTCCGGTTCTGTATCGAGGGGCTAGGATGTGGAGATCCTAAACCTTTTTTCATTGTGAAGCCTGGTATTGAGGGGCGTGCAGGGTCAAGGCCATTTTCATGGAGTTAGGTTGTGTAGTGAGAGGCAGGCTGATGGAAGGAAGCGGAGATGAGGTTGAGGGAGTGAGCCAGGACGCACACCTGAAAGAGTGCAGAAAAAGAAAGGGGGGAGCGTGACCTGATGTTACATCGGAGCTTAGAGGGGATGAGAGTAGCATGCACTGTGAGCTATAGAATACACCATCCATCAGTCTGTTTCTCACAAAGAGGCTTGAACTATGATTCCTGTAGCGAAACCTAGAAAAATGAATGTATGTATGAATGAATGAGGGGCAGAGTAATGCATGTAGGAGTCTGACTTCCACGGCTATGCACAGACAGACGAGCTATATCGATTAGCTGGTGAAACCCAGGCCAAGTCTGAGGCGTCACTCATGAGTGAGTGAAAGAGTGATACTTGATGGAACCAGAAATGCACAGTTCCATACGAGATGCTATTCGGAATTACATTGATTTTAAAAAATTGAAAATTTCAAAGAACTCTTGAGAAGTAACGTATTTTGGGTCCCAGAGTACACTGGCCTGTTAAGAGGCTGAAGGCTCAATTTCTCGCAAAACAGTGGGGGGGAGGGGGGGCTCATTAACGTACAATTGAATGTGGTGTCACCAGAAATTAGCTCAAGGTGCCCTCTGAAAAAAGTGGGGGGGGCTTCGCCCACCTGCATGTACCCTCGACTTGAGCCCTGGGCTAAACAAACAAAGCAAGCCAAGTCAAGGAAATAGGATGAAAATATACAGATGAATGTGAAGCATCACGCCTATAAAGTGCGCACATTTCCGAAATGCAGTCATTGAAGACAGTCCTCACAAAACATATGAACTGTGCATTTGACTAAATGGAAGCGTCAGTGAAATGTCTATGAAGTGCTTATTTGTCTAAAATGCCTTCGAAAGTATGAATTCTGTTTCACCAAGATTCCCCCAAGGTCGAAGGGTGAGTAAATCCCAACTGTATTGAAAGGATTCAGATCAATCTATACATGGAAAGCAACGTTTGTTCGAGACTGGTGAAGTATTGCAAGTTCAGCACAGTAAAGGTAACCGTTGCCAACAGCAGTGTTGTATAGAAGATAAACCTCATGCAAAGGACATTCTATGGGTCCAATGGAAGCCAAGCTTATTGTGGATTACAAAGTGGCATCTGCTGAGGACGAGAACTGGATTCTGGGAAAGCTGGAACCAAGAGACTGAACACTGTAAAATGTGACTGGAAACGCAAGTTCATTGTGTAACGAAGAGTTGCAGACAGTGAGTGCTTGGTGTGGAACTGGGAAACTGGGGGCGGCAAGGAGGACCCTTCAATCCCCAAGCAAAATATGTTGTAGAATTGAGCATCATGTTCCATATAAACGTGCTTTCAATAAAATCCTTAACTTTTACATGTAGTCCTTCTCTAGTGTTTAGCAAGAACCAGTCCATTACACACGCTCTCCCCATATAAGAGTACAGACATGATGCACACAAAGGGAAAACTTGCATAAACCATGGTGGTGCATCCCAGAGTACAACGCTAAGCAGGGGCATCCCATGAAACAGTTTGTACAGCTTTTAGGTCGTTGTTTGTATTTCTATTTCTCTGATTTGTGCTCTTTGCAGGATCTTGCCTTTTCATTTCAGTTGTCCTATAATCCATCTCTGTGGTCTCCCTGTTGAAAAATTCAAACCATGCTGCGTTTTATTTCTTGGACTAATTACTTCCTATGTCACTGAAAATGACAACACACTTGTGTGTGTTTTTTGTTTTATGGTTAATGTGTTTGTTACCACAATCGAATAAACTTGTCTTGAAAATGGAATAAACTTGGCTTGAGACTTGTTAATCAAGATAAAAATGTAATGATTTAAACATGCTAATTTTAAATATATTTGGGCAGTACTGTGTATTAGAGTACCAGTAGGTAGCAATTGGATCATATAAACCTACCTATCGTACTAAAATACAGGTATCGGGCATCCATCGCTCTCAGTAGGCAAAGCAGTCGCATAACCGTCGCCATCAACCTAGTGCTAGTGCAGGAGACCTCCCTCTCTGTGCATTCACTTTTGCTTCTGTGGACACAGATCCTTCACCGCATTGATAACTCCTTTCTAATTGGGACACACCCGCAAGCCCTGGTCTTCCCTGCTCTGCACCGACCCCTCTGTGCATAACTCGCACCCTGTAAGCTTTAACATTCAATAAAACCCCTGGATTCTCAATGTGAACCTTTCTTCCCTTCTCCTTTAGGCCACAGAAGTGAAGGTGAACACTGTCGACTTCAACCAGGAGTTTGTGGCTCGGATGATCCCTAAACTGGAATGGGGAGCGCTGGTGGAGGTGGCAGACAGTGTACGTACGTATACGGGTCATGTAGGGTGACTAACTTTCAAGTATCCTTTTGCAGGACTGTTTAGATGCTGGTAATAAACGTTGCTAAAGTGAACAACGTCCGCGGACAGCTCCAAATTCATTCGTCCAGGTAATGACTGTTCCACACCAGACAAATAACAAACGCCAGTCTCGCAAATTACAAGGTAACTCCATGCGTTTTCTAAAAGATTCAAGAGGAAATCCATGGCTGTCCCCTTGACCTAAACAATATTTGACGGCATTACAATACCTCTGTCCAGTAGTTTGCTACACCTCCCTATTTCCATGCCTTCCTCATTCATAACCTTAGCATAAATAGGACACGCCCAACCAACCCAGCCCAACCAGGCACAAAATAGATTGCTTAATTAGTATAGTCACCTGTGCTCTTATAATTGCCCTTACCAATATTCTGCTTGTTTTATGAAATCGGGGTTGGTCCAGACTGTCTACGCACTTTAAGAAATGACAACATATGTAAGGAGCCTGCAGGCTGGACAAATGGCTGGTCTATTTCATGCAACCCTAGTGGAGGCAAAGTCCATACAATTGTAATTGTAATGCTGTAGCCAAAGCTTCTGGTTCAATGGGATATTTCCTGACCATGCTCAAAATTGGAAACGCATTAAACACAAGACCTCACTTGGGTCTTTCCACTTTTCGTCCTGTCCCTCTTGTATCTCTCGCCAGCTTTCAGGCCAACACCTGTTATCTGTTCTTGGACATGTGCTAAAGTCTGGATATTTCATTTCATAAAACTTTATTTCTATCTGGCAGATCAGAAAAGTTGCATACAAAAATCAGCACATGAAACAGTCTGCAGTAAGTAAAATGAATGATAATAGGGTAAAACCAAAAGAGGAAAAAGGTTTAAAATGTAAGCGATTAATTATCCAGAACTAAAACCTAATTCGCCAAACAACTGATTTGCTTTGTTCTCTTACTCCATGCCTAGTATCCATATGGGTTGCTAATTCGCTCCCTCCTGCCAAGCACAAATGAAAAGCCTCACTTAGTCTTGTGCAAATTTGTCTAAAAAGAGGAATCCGGTATTTCTTTCTAATATAAAGATATTCTGGACAAAAGAAGATGAAGAGCACTGTGTTTTCAACAACATATGGCAAAGTTGCTGAGTTGCTCATGCTCAGTTTGTGGCTTAAAGGCAGAATGCCAAAACGCAGCTTTGTATATAAAATTCTCATACATTTCGGCTGCCATCGGTCTAAATGGCATTCAAGAACAGGCTCTAGCTTCCATGATGCAAATGGATTTTAAGCTAGTTGATTTAGCTAATTTTGCATGAATTTCACTCACCCATTTTCTCGTACGCCTTTTTCAGTTGCAGCTTGGAGGGGATTGAATCTGGGTAGAGCTAGTAACTTCCCCCACCCCATGGAAGAGAGCTCATTTTGTATATCCACCAACCAAGGTAAGTTTGAGCTTCCAGGCTGGGATTCAACATCTTTTACTGCGTTCTTATAGTTGCCAAAATTGCAATTGGTCCATAAACAAACCCATAAGAACACAGGCAACACTCCACAGATGAAGCTAATGCTCTGCAAATCCATTTCCCAGAAAACCAGGGCATTCGGGAAGTTTACAGGCAGGCCTAGGATAGTTTTGTATTTGTGTTCCACAACCTGCAACATGCTGGTATTACACATGCCCCAGCGCTCGGCCCCCTGTAGGACCCCCCCCCCACCAACCCCCCTGTCTACATGGCTATTGTAAATCTGCAGGGTTGCGCTAACTGGTCCAGCCGCATGGTCGTAAATAAATCTCAACACAGCACCACAGTGCCTAGTCAACCTAAGTGCTGCCTTGTTTGCCTGGTCATTGTATGCGCAATTGGTCGTCATTCTAACACCTGAATAATAGTGACCATCTCAGTCTTGTTATAAGGCGTGGGTTGGTCTGAGCCCTACTTTTGGTAAACACCAGTGACTGTCACTTTGCTGGGACTATAGTCTGCACTACCTGGCCTGACTGCATTATTTTGGAGAAGAGCAGCCAGCGGATCGGCACAGGATTGCATTTTCTATAGTATTTCATAGAGCCGAAAATGTCACTGTTATACCATACAATCCCACTATAGCGAAAAGTGGGAGCGGGGGTGTCTAGAACCTAGATTTGGGACACCTGGATAGCGGGAGGAATGCCTAGATGGGCATAGAACAGTATATAGCAAAATACAGCAGCGCCCAGCTTTGGGACACCTGGATAGCACCTAAATGGGGAAACAGCAGACTGTAAAATACAGTAGCACTTGGATCTGGGACATCTGGGTAGAGGGATACCTAGGTTTGGGACACCTGAATAGAGGGAGAGGGGTTTAAGAGGACATACAACTATAGACAGTAAAATACAGTAGTGCCTAGTTTTTGGACACCTGGATAGTGCCTAAATGGGAATACAAATGTAGACTGTTAAAATATAGTAGCAGCTGGGTTTGGGACACCTAGATAGAGGGAGAGAGGCCAATCGGCATACTGAAGTAGAACCTAGAGTTGGGACACCTGGGTACCGGGAGAAATGCCTAGATGTGCATAGAACAGTGGACAGCAAAATACAGCAGTGCCCTTTTTTGGGACACCTGGATAGCACCTAAATGGGGATACAACAGTAGACTGTAAAATACAGTAGCACCTAGTTTTGGGATACCTGTTTAGTGGGGGGAAAGAGGCTTAAGTTTCAAGATACGGCAGGTAATGGGAACACGCCTAGATTGGAGTCACCTGGATAGTGCAAAAGGCCTAGGTTTCAAGATGCAGCAGGTAATGAGAACACACACAAAATAGTGTTTCTGCTACAGATGTCTTGCATGTAGTTATGGATGTTTTAGGGTGGTGTGACGTCTTGTGAAGACCTGATCTTGTTATTGAGGGGTCAGTAGTGTCATTTACAGGTTATGGGCTAGTGCGGTAGTTGGAATAGATTTCAAAGAGAAACTGTGTTCACTGTCGCCTACCTTATCAGTTGCTGCTGGTTGATGGCTGTCTGCTTCCTGCTTCCCCTACTGACACCGGCAGCTGCTTCTTTGGGAGCAGCCCTTTGCCTTAGGGCCCTTAGGGCTGTCCTGGGTCTTGGGACTAAATGGGGGCAAGAGGCCCATCACAGCATTTGTGGGGCGGGATGGAGGTGGCAACACAGTGATAGGGTGGGGAGAGAGCACACAGCGTGCTGTAGCACAGGGTTGAGGCGGGGGTACATTTTAAACAATGGGGACCCCGGGAAACCCACCACTCGCCTCAGCCTAAGAATAACTGCTAAGAGTTGGCCACAACATACCTTTTTGTTTCTAATGTACTGCTATGTGACAACTCTAAGAAAAATCAAGAGTTAAAAGAGCAAGTCTCCTATGGACTCCTACTTCCATATCACTCGGGAACTGATGAGTAAGGAGTTTATGTAGTCACAGGAACTCAAAGTTCAACATGCAAAGAATTTTAATGCCATACCCTTCAGTGGGCGGGACATTTAACGATGGAAGTACACTATGGACGTGAGCAGTGCAAGAGAGGACATTGAGCCCCAGGCCGGGACTCGTGAACACAGACAAGGCTGCCAGAATGGAGGAAGAAAAGGTGTATGCGAGCCAGGAGGGCTGTGGAGAGGAGCTGCGCTGGAGCTCCTGCAGGCCAGACCGCCCACTGGGCGTTCCGTCAAGCACAAGAACACAAGATTGTTGGAGTAGTAAGAAATTGCTGATGTGGGAAAACCCCAAAGTTTACAAAAACAATACCCAATGAATGTTTGAATGCAGACAAGACTAAGTACAAAGTCAAACTCCAATCCAATACATATGCATGAGATGCTAATGTGGGGGAGAGGTTTGAACAAGCATTGCCTAAGATGGATATACTAAGCACCTCTCGGTATATACTATATTGATGGATAAAAAAACTGAGAAACCTAAGTCCTGGTAGGCGAATATACCAGGCAGCTGAATTTGAACAAAGATTCCTGTCTGGGGAGTATACCAGGCAAGCTACAAGAAGTTTTCCAGAAAGACTAACTTGATTGCTTAAACAAAATCTTTGTGATTCCAAAGCAAGTCTAAAGGAATTGTTTGATGGGACAATTCTGCAACGCTACTTGAAGAATCCAGGTGAAGGGAAACCTCCTCTGCGTTCAAGGGTGTTTTACCTTAAACATTTTTGTTGGCGTTATTATTATAGTTTTGATTTTGAACACTTTGCCAACATCAAGTCAAAGAAATTTCTTTGCACACTTTTTGTTTTTTAGTGCGAGATTGAGGATTGGACGTTTTGGACACAAGGACGTATTAGTTACAGACTTCCTGACACAGACATATATCCTTAGTTTTGCTTTCTTGGTAGGGAAATTCCTCTTTAAAATAGAGCTAGAAAGGTGTTTTCCCAACCTTCTTTCATTTAATAAATGTCTGTTTGAAAAATGAATACCTTGTGTCCGTGTCTCATTGCTTACCCCTCACAGAGCCCACTGTGTCGACACGTTGGAAAGATTTTCATCAACATCTGGGTTCCGCTTCATTGGGTCGATAAAAATTGAAAATGTTCCTCGCAGTGTCCCACCACAACTGGCCACCATTTAATTCAAAATAACATGCATAGACTTGTCCTTTTTTGAGTGCCTGAGCTGAACAAGTCACAACGTTTATTGTTCACCAATGGGACAAAGTTGCTAGCTAGCCATACAAAGTCTTCACCACCTCAATTATACATGCACACAGCACCCAATTTCTCACTCGCCAAGAGTCAAATATCACTGCAAATATTGCGCGGTGGTTCACCCATTGCAAGGCAAATTGTTTGTGCCTGTTGTGCGCTGAGTCTACTGCGGCAGAACTTCGTATGCCTTGTGTCACAGATGGCTCACATAATACACAACGCTCTAAGACCGTTCAAGGGTTTTTATTTGTTTTCCAATGGGCCCTGAAGCTATCCCTTCTTCTTTCCTGCTCTATCTCATATAGTAAAGCACCACCTTGGCCCCAGGTTGTTTGACAAATACAGGAAGATTGTTGCTTTTCCCCAGAGGGAGCCACCCACTTTTGGACTAGGGAGATGGGCCTGGTATGCTTAACACCCCCTAAGGGGACAGGGTAAGTCGGAACCCTCTGGAGGTGACTCCCCTTTAGGAGACAGAGACCCGATAGAAATACATGTCATCATTCCTTTTTCTTATGTTACAAACTCCTTGTATAGGGTGTCTAGGGACTAGGGTTTATAATGAGCACATACACCATTTTGTAATAACTAACTTTGCTTCTGACCTAACCTGTGTCTTATCCCCTGGAGAAGATAACTTGGGACGAACAATCTAAGGATGCCCTGAACAGGTGCCTCAGACTTTAACCACACTAAAAGACTTAGAAGTGTGGCTGGGAATAAAAGGAGAATCACAGTGCTGGCGGCGAGGCCCGGGCATGCACCAGAGGAGTGTGACAAGTCTGACGGCTGGCCGGAGCAGCCAGGTGATGCTGTGAGACTGGGGAAGCAGTCCCTCGGCAGGCTAACGGACTCCAGTTGAGAAGTTGCATAAGCAACTCCTTGAAGACCAAGCTGCAGGACAGAGAAAGACTAGTCTCGGCAGACCGACTCAGAGCCCAGTGGAAGAGTAACGTAAGCTGCGCTGCGACGGGAGAAAGACCAGAGCGATCCATTGCTGCTCCCAAGGAGCGCTGCTTGACGCAAGCAAGTACACAGTGGCTCAGCTGGAGAGGGAGACGGTGAAGGCGGGGGGAAAAAAGAAGGAAAGCACCCAGAGTGGGGACTGAGGAGTAATAAACCAGAGGGAAGTATAGAAGAGAGATGCCCCAGAGTGGCGAGACAAGGAGAATGCCCCAGAATTTGGAGAAAAGCCGAAAAGCAGTGGGGAGTGCAAGTGAGAAATGCCCTGGAGTGGAGTGGAGTGGAGAGGAGACAGACGCACCCCTGAGGGAGGGAGAGAGGATTTCCAGGGTCGGAAAGAGACGGAGAACCCCTCGGTGGGGAGAGAAACATACCGAATCCCAGAAACTGGAGGAGAGACTAAGGAGGAGGCCTTGTTTGGAGACCTCTGGGCAACAGACCAACCCATCAAGAACTGGCTGTTATTTTGAACTTGCACAATGAACACAAGGGGTTGCTAAATTGGACGGCTTGGGGTCAGAAACAATCAGCCAGCCCTTCCAATTCAGTTCCCCTCAGACTTGTTAGTTATTATGCTTTGTTGAAAGATTGGGAAAGGGGTAGGGTAGAAAAGGATTATGGACGATAGTTTAATTTGACGAGCACACTTGTGACTTCATACAGCAGGGCTTCAGTTTAGGGAAAGACCTTTTTTTTTTTGCCTGAAATAATCAAAGCCTTATAATGATATCCAGTGGTCCGAGTCCTGTTTCTGACCTGCCACAGTTGGCAAATGCTGAATGTGGACCCTACCGTTTCATTTCTAACTTCTGCTGCAGATGAAGACCTTTGCCTTTTCTATCTATACTTCGAACATTGTCCTTACTCTATGCAGTAGTTGCTAATATATAGGGGATTGGAATGTCCCTTCCAGAATCTCTGCCTGAATCAATCTTTTATATCTTGCCCACTTTTCCTTCTACATCTCACTATCTGCTGTTCTTCTCGTACTACTCTTGCCCCTTGAATTCCTCCCGCTTCTCAATCTGTCTCTTCTCTTATGTCCCTCTGATGTCTCACTCCCCTAGGTCTCACTTCCTCTCTTCGATAATGCCACTCCCTCCTCCACACTAGCACTATCAATCCACCCACCTCCTACTCGGTGTGCGAGTAGGAGATGGGTGGATTGATAGTGCTAGTGTCGCAAGCACCGAGTCACTCTTTGCACTAACATGCCTAACCACACACCCACATTCACATTGCATTACCGCTTGCACTTGCTAACCAATGCCTCAACTGCCACAAAAATCACCTCCACTGTTCTTCCTCCTTCTGATCTCTTGGCTTGCCTCCTCCTCTGACCTCACTGAACAAGCCACGACTTCTGCTTCCTAGGGACTTTCTTGTCCGCCTCCCTGTTCTCTAAGAGGACTCTATCCAATTAGGCCCTGTCTTCCCTGCTCGGGAGTGTTGTCAGACAAGGAAACGTTTAAATGGTGGTTTAAGCTCCACCCCTTTTCTCCCTTCAAGACCGCCATGAGGCAGCATTGTTGTCCCGTGTTGGGTTGTCCAGGTTTGTGTAAGGTGCCCCGTGGCTAGCCCATTCAAGGCAAGTCTATATCCATTAGGGGTTTTTTCCCTTGATTAATTCTCTGAGAGGGCCCTGTTCTGGATTCCCCATTGGGTGCCCCGGGGGTGGCGTGCAATGAGCGGCTGACCTATGCTGCGTAAGAGATCCTGCGCTCTATTCTTGCAGTGCCGGGCGTGTGTGCATGCGGTTTGCTGCAGGGCAGTCAGTCCGTTTCTCTACCTCCTAACTCTCCCTGCCTCTTCCAATCCACTCTGCCTGCCCCTCCTCTCTTCCCCCTTGGGTTGTATTTTGTTGTGACTGGACTGTGCATAGCGTGCTACTGCTTCACTTCCTAGTGATAGTTTCTACACCCTCACCCGAACACCCAATATCCATCCTAGTGTTGTGCTAATACTTCCTTGGCAAACCATAAATAGTGATCAGTTTGTGATTCTTTTCTTGACACTTTCCAGTGCAGTGTCCCTTCATCAGTTCGGTCGGTCCTGGCTTCTGATTTGCTCAAGGACATCTAATTGCATACCACTGAAGGGTTCCATGTGTTAAAATCGCTGCAGAAAGGCAGTAGTTTTGCTGCCACAATCCATGTAAAGGATGCGGGGGACACCCCTGCAGCCCCCAGACCCATTATACCATTTAAGGGGAGCGGGGCACAACCCCTGCTCCTCTTAAATGGTGTAATGGGGTACACCTTTAATGGGTCAAACCACAGCATTTTTGCCGCTGTTTTATCACTGTATACTCACTGAAGCATGTTTCCTTTGTACTGACACTACGACCACAGGACCATTGTGCCTGCTCCACACTTGACTATGCAGTCCTCTGTGATAGGACCACCAAAATGTGTATTACTGAAATTCTGCCAATCTGCACTTGGTCCAACTGCACAACCTCATTGATGGCTGTCTTCAGGCATTGGCTGTTTGAATCCAAATGGCTGTTGCCCATCTGCTTCTGGCTGCGGCATGTACGCTGCTACTGGCAGTCAGAATTTTCTGCTCTTTAGGTCTGTCCTGCCTTTCAGTCTGCCCACAGCATTTCGGGGATTTGCACACATGCCTTATGCAGGGGTAAACATGTAAATGTGCACATTTCTAGCCAGGCATAAAAAGTTACTCGTCCCTGCAATTCTTCAAATGCATGCATCCCAGTATTGCTTATTTGCCAGAGTCCATTGTTGCTACCCAATGGCTATTGGTGAGTGCAAATGTGAGTCCTGCCTAATGTACCTTAATCAAGTTACATCAAGTAATGCACATTATTAATAAAACGTCCTGGTGTCAGGACTGGCTGTACAAAGTCTGTGTTCACTGTTTGCATTTTTTTCCCCTTCTGATACAACTCATTGGATGGTTTTGCCAGCTCTGGAGTTGGAAGAAAGTTTGGGTTTGTAGGAGTGGGTCTTTGATCACCGTAACCCAAAGCAGGCCCACCCTTAAAGATTAAGTGCACGCTTTTCTGTAAAGCGAGTTTATTGTACAAAAGGCCAGGTGGTGGTAGATGACATCAAAGAGTCAAACTAACCTGTCTCTCTGAACCGCACAAAGAACACACATTTTATACAATTTACAACAGTTAACTCTCCCAGAGGTTTTGTTACAAAATCAATGCCCCCACACATGATAAACCTATACAATGTAACCATATTCCCTTCAGTTGTCACACTTCTTCTTGGATACATTCATCTAAGGACCATCCTCCTTAACCTATAATTGCATGTTTCGTATTTACACTACACCCGTCTCTGGTGCCCATCCATGTTTGGTCATAGCCCCATTTCCTAATTACACAGTTTACACAATTTACACTCTCAATTATCACAGGTTCCTCTGGTTGGAAACCTCTACCCCTGCTTGTGTCGCACACAGCTATTCTATGGAAATCCCATTGATGCCAAGAGGGGAACAAACAAATGTCCTTTGATCTATTGTTGCTGGTTTTAGCACCTAAACTATGCGACTTACCATTCCAGCCCGCATGGTCCCAACCCACACCTTGACAGCTCAATGATCTATCGGTGCACCTTTCCCCGTATGCAACCTTTGTGTCAGGTTTAATTGTCCGGCCCTAAAATCCATCCCTACCAGGTGCCAGAAATCCCTCCATCATTCAATAACAGACTCCCATATACTGCATCTCCCCTTCACAATGCACCACGCCATAAAGCGGCCTGCCTGAAACTGACCATCTGATAATCATCGCAACTGATGCCTGCCTTTCCCCAACCTAGAGTTCAAATGCCCAACCCAGGTCTTCAGCCAGCACAATTCCTAACTTACTAGAGAACTCTGCGGAAAAATCTGTAATTCATACTGCCCAAAACCTATTTCCTCTAGAGACCCCCATGTATGTGTATCTATACATGTTCAAGACTACCGCATCCTTCCTCTCACACTGATTTTTCCAATTGCACGTGTGGAGCTCCTCGCTGCCCGATTGTTAGGTGCTATGTGGCACAACATGCCTATATTGCATTTAGATTGTATCAGCAGTTTTGACATTTATCTTGCTGCGCACATGCAATTTGGAAATGTATAAACTAAAACACACCACTCAAAATAACACATCTCATTCCCATTTGCTACACTGGATTCATGCTAAATTGCAACATCATGTCAACATCACTGTCACCCTAGCCACAAATATGGCGCACACAATTGAAACTTCTTTACCCGTGGTACCCTTAACTACCACAACAGGTTTACTGCATGCCTCTCACAAGCTTTTCAGACTGTTTTGTGGGATCAGAGTCTTAGTTTCAGCAGTTATCTTCACCTACACCACGATCACCAATAGTGTCTGACAGTGGGGCATGCTGGTACTTAGTTACTTCGTTGGGGCAACAGAACTTCTGAATGGTTCTTGGGTTCCTTTTGCCCCTGTTGGTGGGTATCCAGTTTTTTGTTCTTGGATCAGTAGCTAAGTGAGAGAGTTCCTGAAAGAAACTGGCCTGTCACACGACTGGTTTGAGATCAATCTGCCCAGACCCACTCTTCTTATTTTCCACGTTTGTTGGCCAGCAATAAATATCACTACTTCATAGTCCTGCCCATGGCCTGGGGATAGATATCGTCTTCACATCACCCACACGTATGGTTGGGAGTTCAACTCGCCACACCTGTCGCTCCTCCTTCACAAGAAGTCCTTAAATGTCTACATATTACTATCTTCCTGGAAGCTAACAACCGCTGTCACATGCTCTAATATGGATTCCACAGCAGGCTCTCTTTAATGTCTCCAACTTCCTCACCTCTTTACTCTCCTCCATTATCCTACTTGATCTCTCAGCTTCTTTTTGACAGCCAACCACCCATCTCTGTATCCTCCCTAACATTGACATCTTTGGTTCTGCTATAGACTGGAATGCCCCTTCTCTTTGACTTTTTTTTTTTTCATTTCATGTAATACTGCAATTTTCGTACCCGCCCCTGACCCTTCTCCAAGCATTTGTACTTGTCCATTCATCTCTGGTCTTCATGCTCTACCACCTTTTGATAGCAAATTACTTTTTCCCTTGGCTTCTCATACCCCCTATTTGCTGTTGACACCCAAATACCCTCCTCCCCCCTTTGACCTATCTTATTATTGTATTTATGGAGTGGGTACCTAGCTTTGAGAAACAAAGGAGCGCTTTATCGGAGTGTACAACATTGCAAATGCTTAATGGAGTGTTTTTCAGTGGTAACAGCTATACAGTGGGGCACTGGGGAGGGGGTACAGCTGTGCATGGTCACAGGGAGGTGAGGGCAATGTGATGGCCTAGGGGTTGAGGAGGGAGAGACGAGGTGGGTCTTGAGTCCTTTTATAAATTGTAGGAGCGTGGGGGTTGAGTCGGATGACATTCCTGCTTATCCAACTCTTTCTACCATTCCCCACTAGATGGAACCAATGTTCCACTGTTCCAAGACTGAGGTAATGTACCTCGTGCCTTTTCTCGCTAGCCTCTCCCCTGGGGCCCTTGACCCCATCACCCAAGACTTGCAACATTGTCTTTCTGTTTGGCAGCTAACAAAAGCCCTAGCAACTCAATGCCTCCGAGGCATGTTCAACCTTCTAACTGTGCAGCAAGTTTTGATCTCCACTGTGACTCTTGGGTGTCTCACTATTCTACCCTTCTCCGAGGCAGCTGTATCCCCTTTTCTAAAATTCTCAAGTTTGCAACTCTGTAATCTCCCAATTTACTCTTCTAATCGGCCCACCGACTTCACATGTGTCTGCTCTGTATGTAGCACGGTTAACCTTCATGCTTGTCCCCCCGCTATTTAAGACCATTTATGGAATTCCCCCCACAGCCATTACACCCATTACTTGACCAACATGATCATCCTTTACTCCCCTTCTTGCACAGTGCAGTGTCATGCTCTAGTCAATCTGATGGCTCCCCCAACCTCTCCTGTGCTGCTTCCTTTTCCTCACTGCGCTGTCATCCAATGTCAAAAACATTGCTTTTTCCCCATTCTTGTGCCGAGAAAAGGTTTAATGCCATGTTAGACCAGTTTTAAATCCAACAAATTACGTTGCATTGGATTATCTGCAACTATTATGGTGAGATGATAACGTGTATGCTTTTTAATAGACGTGTGACCACTATATAAAGAGGGAGTCTGTTGGACTTTGAAAGCTTGTGCATTTCTACATCTCAGCATAGTATTTTGTTAATTAAAGAAACGTTATCAGAACTTTTGTTTCCCATTCTTCAAGACTGCCATCAAAACAAGCCTTGCCTCTAAGGGAAACTGTGTTGGATGCCTGTAAGGCGGGAAGGGGGCCGGGCGGTGGGAGTCCTACTCCCAGCATTCACTTCTTCCCATACCTGCCTACATTTCAAAATGAAAAACCCTGAGAACTGCATCATCGGAATGCTGTGTGGGTGGGCATAGCCATGGGCCTAATTGTAGGGGGGTACAGGGGTGTTTGTCCCCACCTCCCACAAATTTCATGGCCCACCATTTTGTCCATGATCATTTGGTTGGGGCAACTTTTCTTCAGATATCATGTCCCCCCGCCCCCCACAACATTTTTTTTTTTTAAACTTTGGTTTTATTGGCATTTTAAAGAGTATAACAAGCAGGCAATATTTGTAATCATCAGTTGTTCACGGTGCACTTGCCCAGCAAACTACCCCCCAACCCACCCAACCGCCCCCCTCTTCGAACCCCCCCCCCCCCCCCCCCCCCCCACCCCTCATTTTACCAACATGATCCATGACATAGGGAGATTTGGACTTTTCTTTTGCGTCCATTACTTTGGTAGTGAGTGTGAGCGTCGGTGTTCTCTGATGGCCGACGGCCGACCGAATGTCCCCGGGCCGTGGGCGCCCCTTCCGCCCATGGGGTCCCTGGTACTTTATGGTCCAGTCTTTCGGCTTAGTCCCCCCGAGCCCCGCTCGGCCCCCCCCCCCTGGCCTCAGTGCACATCCCATCCCCAGGCCTCCCTTACCCCCCGCCAATTTTCAAGGAATGACCCAGAATCGTTGTTCACCATGGCCGTTAGTTTGTCCATTAGAAACAAGTTTTTCAATTTCTTTAGCCAGTCAGCCTTGGATGGGGTCTCCGGGCTCTTCCATTTCTGTGCCAATGCCACTCTCCCCGCCCGTAGCATCGTTTCCCACATTCTGGGGTACCTGTAGAGGTCCGAGGTCTCTGGCGGGAGGCCCAACAGCACCGTCAGGGGGGCCTGGGGAAGCAGTTCCTCCGTGACCTCAGCCATCCAGCCCCTCAGCCCCACAACATTTTCAGCAAAGTTACTCCACTGGGCATAGCCGTGCAGAGAGTAGTCCTGCTGAGGTAGAGTGGGGGTACAGGATTTCAGAGGGGAGGCAGCAGAAAGCGGAAGCGAGTTGAAGGCTTTTTTTTCCTCTGACACGCGCTGGATGTGTGCAGTACTGCAGCTTGTCACCAGATGCCAGTACTCTCAAAACCCGAGTCTAGGCAGGAATGCGTCTTCTCTGCATTGCACGAACACCCGTACTCCTTGGAAATCATCACAGTATTTGAATACATAGTGCAACATTTGTTAGTATGGGTGTCTCCTCAATCTTCACAAGTGAATCCCCCTTCCTCCTGCACCGGCTCATCAACCTGCTCAACTTTCACTGTTGGTAAAGCACCCTGCCAGGAATTGCCCCGCTCACCGTTGTCCCTTTGTGCAGTGCTTTTGATGGAAGTGCTATCCCTCTTGCTCAGTAAATAAAAGTACAAACATATAGATTTAAGGTGCATGATACATGGAAGTATGGACAATTCGGTGTAATTGATTAAAGTTCTGACAGGACCCAGGAGAAAAGGTGAGATAAACGGATGGACTTAAAACGTATTGAGGAATTTAGACAGTTACCAGCAGGCAGTTGGTGTGAGTTTGTTTGGTAGCAGCCAGCTCTGTACCGTGCGTTGCTTCCTTTGTTAAATTGATACTGGATTGTTACTCACACATTCATTCTCCCACCACAGCTGGGCCACTTGTCTGACCTGCCCCGGGAGCTGATCAGTGACTTTGAGAGCAACGAAGACTTCCTTCGGAAAGTTCATCATGTTCTTATGGAGGTAATGTCACCAACACCAGGGGCGGCCTTATTTCACATGTACACAAGCCCCAGCCTCTCCGGTGCGCTCTTTTCATTTGTTGTCATTAAATTGTAATTTGTTATTTATAACGCACTTAATACCCCAAGGTTTCTAAGCATGGACCGGGGATCGAACCTGTGTTGAACCTGTGTTGCTCCGCATCGTGTTGCCCCAAAGCTATCCTCCCGAAACAAATTAAGGTATTTAACCATGTGAGGTCACTGAATCATCTCTTGGATGACTTGGCCAGGTTTACAGACCCAAAGCCAAGGTTCTGTTATCACCGAAACTTATTAATTTGCTCCATTGTTAAATGTTTTCTTATTAGTTTAGTCTGGGGGGAGCTGGGGAAGGGGTGAGTGTGACATAGAATCTGCCAGCTCAATGTATGAAAAGAAAAGGAAATTTGTCCCTGTGTAACAAATGCAAAAGCCAGGAGAGAGACTCGCATCATTGCTACTGCTATCTTATTTGATTAGAAAGGGCAACACTTAAATGCACATCAAATAAAACCAAATGCAATTTTCTTTTACAGTGAAATGTCAAAAAATTAATTGCAAAAATCATCTTCATTTTCAGCCTTTTTTCCACTGCACTTAACTTTCCCTAAAGTTGAATTCATGCCTAATGTAAGAAGTAACGTTTTTTAAAAAAACAAACGTAATAACAATACATAGATGTTTTTGTAATACGGCTTTACTTGTGTTTAGCAATTTTATACACACTCCTATTAAACAAAGGTCTGTGGTTTATAAAACCTTTACAAAAAAAAATAGCAATTTACGTTAAAAGAATACATTAATAAGTTATTCCTTATACATTCATTACAATTTCATTCACTCTAACTCAGTTTATAATTTCCTGATTAATGCTTTCAAATAGAGAGATAAAAAGCCAATCAAGACCGATAAAACCATCTCAGATGAGTTGCACTATGCATGAAGGACAAGAACGCAACAAACAAATCGGTCCAAACTACGTTGGTTATAGTACTTTGTAAGCATTTTACGTAATTGCCTCCAGCTCACATGCCTACTTTAAAAATGACAACACCCTTAACTTTAAAGGCATAGAGTACACATGTAACATTGATAGACAAAACAAGTACCTCAGTACCCATTCTGGATTACTAACAAAAGACCTAAAATAATGTAATCTCGAGCATTGGAAAAATGGGCACATTAATAAGTGAAATAGCGATTCAACCTCAGAATTGATCTGACATAACCTACAGACACCATTCATTACCCCCACTTTGTTAAAAATTGATATTTCATTTGTTTCACAACATTGAAACAAAACCGCATAATGTTCTTATTGGGGTAGCGATGTAGGTATTGTTACCTAGAGACATGCAGTTTTTGAGGCGCCACAGCTTGAGAGTAAAGTTGAAAATCCATGGCTTCCATCTTATTGACCGACCAATCATTACTTGTAATCATATTTATCTTCCTGGTATTAGACATAAGAATTTTCATAGAGGACCCAAGATTGTAAAGGATTACTGTGCCATCTGATCGTAAGTCTTTCATAAAGCCCTCAGTCACATCTTCAAACACAGAGACTATAAAAATGTCCCAGTGGCCTTATTTCACACTTCCTCAAAGACAACCTTTTCCGTTGAATTATACTGGACATGGATTGCATGTCCATTTTCGTAACTTATTTGTATTGGCACATATTTGGGCAGGTGAAATAGAGCCAACCTCCAGATTAGACTCTTGTCTATCCAGTTTAGAAAGAACGCCAGACCATAGCATAGTCTGGGCAACGCCTTGATTCTGTAAAATTCCCGACATGGTTTCATTGAGATCGTTTCCAAATTTCCGGTCGATCTGCTTCAGTTGCCTAGCCATCGCGACTGCTTTAACTCTTAAGTAGTTGCGGTAAAATATCTTAGTATGGTTTTGCTAAGATCGGATAACCTAGGTACTCCATATTGTTTTTAACAGACAGCACCTTTCCATTTCCAGCAAAACTTTCTTTTCGCCTGGCCACCTTTCGTTAATCTCAATATCACTGTTTTAGCCGGATTGATTTTTAAAAATCGTGCGCTGCCATATATCGCCCAATGCATTAATCATCCTCTGTAACCCAAGGGGAGTAACATCCACCAACACAAAATCGGCATAGGCTGCCCAACTAAGGTTCCAATTCTGGGAGATGCATGTGATACATGGTCTAGGGCTCCACCCGTGTCTGCCACGTACAGGTTAAATAATGTAGGGGCCAATATGCAACCTTGGCGTAAACCATTGTATGTTGGAAGGCTGCTCGACATCAGGCCTTCCGAGTTTAGTCTGATTTGCATATGGGAGCCTCTTTGTAAATGAATGTCTACTCAGAAGACACATGGGAATTCTATACCCTTCAAGTTTCCTCTGCAGAATGCCTCAATTCACTGTGTCAAATGCCATGGACCAGTCCATTGACGCAACAAATACAGGAGAGGAATTTGATTGCCACAAGCGCCTCTGTAGGCAGCTAAGCAACATACCCTCACCCCCAACCCCCCACAGTCCGTGCCCATTTTCCTTCTAAAGCCCATTTACAATAGTCCAATATATCATTGGTAGAACTTATTAGACCCTATGTGGTCTAATAGAATGGTTGCAAACATTTTCGAAACCACATCCATTAGGGCAATAGGTCTGTAATTTAGGGGAGACAGTCTTGAGCCTTTTTTAAAAATAGGTATGACGTATGATATTTGCCATGACACAGGAATGCATTTAAGTTTTAACAGTATTGGAAAACAATGTGTAGGATCTTGGCCCAGGGATTTGTTTCAATATTACATTTGTTAAATTATTAGGACTTTCTGCTTTAAATGACTTTGATTTACTTATAGTCCTTACGATGTTATTAATTGATATCGATGTTCCAATCGTATCCATGAATAGCAGACCTCTCACCCAAAATCCCTGGATTCTTACAAATATTCTGGAAATTAATCCTTCTCTGCAGTAGAGTTGGTTACGAGCTGGTGTTTCACCTCGGTCTGGTTGATTAGCTCCCAGAAGTTACTTGATTTGTTATCGGATCATGCTCTCCCCATCCTTTTGATGGAGAACAGAATGGTGAAACTTAATCCAGTTCTTATGGGTTTGTTTTAACTTGCGCACCTGTTCTTTACTTGATACATAAATGCTGCATTCTTTTTAAAATCTTTGATTGCTTTGAGTAAAACTGCCTTTCATTCTCACACAACTGGATCAAACACATGGCTACATTTGTCTAATTTTACCATTTTCTTCTTTTTACAAGATATGTTTGCCATATTTTTCTCCAAGTGTGCAGGAAAATGTGACGAATAATTTTGAAGCTTCCCATCCATGGATGTGGAAGAAAAATCGACCAACATAGTATAGTAATATTTTTCGGTCTTGTCAACAGACCACTTTAGTCTGTTGCAACTCGCATTCACCTCAACGTCCTTCCATGCCAAAAGAGGAACTATCCTCCTTGAAACCCACCCCATATGCAAGCATAACTGTGCGTGGTCGCTATACTGCGTTGCCCTGATCTCATGAATTAGGGATTTTATGAACAATTGCTGGGACAAAAAGACAGTCCATGATTAAATTCACCCCTCTCGTATGCCACGTCGGGGTGTCGTCTTGAATTAGCTCCAGCCCCCACCCTTCAGCAAAGTTCTGCCATTGTGCCCCCTGAACAGTTTTCCTTTTGTTTTGAGTTATGGTATTACAGTACTCCTGTTTATTGTTATACATCCCCTTACAGTTCGCAGTGAGGTCTCCTGCTAATATTATTTCACCACCGGTGAACTAGATGCCCAATCATCGTATTTAGAATTTCCAGAGCAATCTTCAAATTTTCCCCTGGATTCCAGTGCACATTGATTAGAAGTAAATCCAAAATCCTGGGTACATTATGTACTTTTTGGGCAATTAACAAAAATATGTCCTGGATCATCTATTCGCTTATTTTAGTTTCTCCCCTGACTAATGGCAATGCCAAGCCTCCCTTAGGGCGACCCGTAGACCTCTGGCGTGGAAAGAGGCTAGTCGGATCATATCCCATCGAAAATAAGACCTCCTTTTGCCCATGTCTCTTGTAAGAAAAAAATAGATCAAATGCTTTTAGAACCTTACATAAGGTGTCATTAGACAATAGTTGAGTGTGGCCTCTAATATTCCAGGATACAAAGATAAGGCACCTAGTCTCACTAAAGTGGCTGACTCAGGGTTTTAAGTTGTGCAATAAGAGTCCCTCAAAGATGACACTAACCAGCGCCAATTCGTACCCTTAATTGATTGACCTACTTGTTCTTCACTCTCCCATCTTTCCATCAACTCATTTCTTCCTCTTCTACAAACATTCTTGTACATATTTCTAACATCCATGGCGTGGCTACACTCTCCTAATATGTAGCCTACAGTGATAGATCTAGGGCACATGTGGCTAGAGATTTGTGCAGGATCACACATTGTGGTCAAGTGGGAAAGCCGGGATTAGAATCTGAACTGCATCATGGGATTGCTATATTACAGAACCAGGCTGTTTTCATAGGAATGTGTCCCAATGAACATGCTTTCATGAAGCACATGAGGCAGGTCGAATAGTTGTTGCTTATTTCTTACATTAATATACCATAATTAAGGGATCCCACTTGTGGCAAATGAGGGAAGGCTGGAATTCTGGGGAAACCACTTTATAGCCTTGCTTCAGTTTGTGGAATCATGATTAGAAGTCTGCTTACCTGCGACCACTGTTGCCAACGTTCTTTCTAGGCATATTCTCGCTTAGGAAAATTTGACGATGTTTTTTTTCGAAAATAGTACAATTCCTAAACTGGCAGCTTCCACAGGAAGGACGGTGGTGTTTGGTCAGAGACCCACTACCACATGCCTGAAGGTGCCCCAACTCTGCATG
This sequence comes from Ambystoma mexicanum, assembly GCF_040938575.1. NCBI lineage: Eukaryota > Metazoa > Chordata > Amphibia > Caudata > Ambystomatidae > Ambystoma > Ambystoma mexicanum. The sequence continues at coordinate 1,117,102,422 of NC_090923.1, read as the reverse complement.
TATTTCCATTTGGCGAGTCAGCCTTGGCCTGAAGTGTGAAAATCGGAGGTTTGTAGCTAGTATACCACTTCTAAACATATACATTCTTAAGCACATATGGTACAGGGCTTTTGTACATGTCCCATGCGTTTTAGTGCTAATGGGAAGCGCCAGGCTGTTGTACATGGCTATGCCAAAACATTGTAGTCGTACATTAATTTTACTTCTCAGTGGAGCATATGAAGTGTCCTTGTTCTGAGCTGGTTAGTAGGGCATGCATTTCTGACAAAGATTGCCTGATTTGGAACTGGCGTTCCCTGTGTTCGTGTGTGAGCATTTTGTGATCAAGTTCACTGTGTAAAGCCAGCTTGGCTCTGCTTTCCGGGGCCTGCCTGGATCTTTCAACATGATGGCAGCCTTTTACTATCACTGGAGGACCTTCCCAGCCACACCAGCTTTGTGGTGATTGTTGGGCAACGTTTGTATGCAGTACCCTTTGGGTGCACTACACACAGCTCTGACTACAGATCTAGGAAAACCAACCTTTGGTATAAGCTTGTACTGCACAGTTTTGGCAGTGTGTTGAGCAGCCAGGCTTATCTCAAGAGGGGTCAATGTGAGCTGTAGGGGAGTTAGACAGAGATTCACAGTGACCAGTATTCAAATAAACTCTTACTTACAAGGTTTCTTGAATAAACAATTATTAATTCATTTATAATTCAGTTAGAATAAGCCGTCTTCAGAAGGGAGCAATATGAAAAGTAACACACAAACACTTCAATACTCTGCACTCTTAGTTTCTAAATCGGTAAAGGCTCTTTTGGGATGGCCCACAGACACAACCTACACCCCCAGGTGACTTCAATAGCCAGGGTGCAAGGGACATTAATATCTTACTGTTTGCATTTAGAAAACTCTTAGGAGTTGGTAAAAGAAAGATTATTAGAACAGGAGACCACAAATATTCTTAAGCAGGCAAATACTCTTGGATCCCCAAGAAGAGTTATTCAGTACAAATGGCTAAGCCAAAGTCAATGGGCAAAAGTCTTATATAGGATGAAGCAATTCTGGTAGGTAAGTAGACCAGTCTTTGCACAATGTTTTAGAAGTCTTTGAAGAAAAGAAGAATAAAATGTAGGGCCACAAGCTGATTAAACTTGCGAGTAGTAGAAGATGCAAGCAACTCTATGGTAAGAGGTAAGTTATCTCAGACCTTTTACAACAGCAGATGACTTCTGTTCCCGTGCAGGTCTGCAGATCTCACTGTTCCTGGGCCTCAGTCGTTTGGGACAAGAGGGAGGACTTCTGGAGACTCCTGCACTGCAATGGGCCGATCACCGCTCGCAACCGTCGGATCTTCAAATCATTGGCTGTTCAGTGTTTCAGCGCCTCGCGTCTACTGCAAATAGCAACACCGCGGTTCCTGGCTGTCGAGATGGACTTTCATTCCTTCTGGTGTCCCGCACTCTGAGGGGTCTCGGGCTCGGTCAGTCCTGCTTCCTGGGTGTCTGGAGGATCTTCCTGGAGCTCTTGGCCAACTTAAAAGCAACGCACACAATCTGGTTTTCTCTCATGGCTATACGGTTTCCAGCAGCAATTCTGTGGCAATTCAGCCAGCTCCGGATGTCCAGGTGGCTTACCTTGGAGTTGATTGGTCACACCAACTCGAAGGAAGAAGTCGTCCTTGCAGGGGCTTCTCTGTCGATACAAATTTGGAGTTTCAGCACAGCAGCAGGGCTTCACCGGGCAAACCAACGGTCCAGGAGTTGCAGCAGGCGTCCTCTTCAAGTCGTTCGGTTACTTCGTCCAATGGTCGACTCTGCCTTCCAAGCCAAAAGCCTCGCCTTTTATTCAGTTCTCTCCCATTCATTCCAGCCTAGCTGTCTGTCACCCAGCTGGGTGGCTGTCCTTGCCAGACAGTAAGCCGGCCCATCACCACAGAGTGCATTTGTGTCTCCTAGGAAACTAAGCACAGGGAGTTTCTGGCACCTCCCTCACTTCCTGTCTAGCCCAGACACCCTGGAGCCAGAGGTGGGCTTCACTCGTGATTCCTGCCAAAGGCAATGCGAACAATGGGACCAAACCTGGTTTGGCGCGCAGAGTAAATCTCAAGAAGGACCCTTCCACACAGAAATGGCGAAAAAAAGTAGACCGGGCCATTTTGACAAACCTGGCACCCTTGGATGCTTTACTGCAGCTGAGAACTCAGCCCTTGTTAAATGCACACCAGGGTAGTTAAAACAAAACCACTGCCACCAGCCATTCAGTGAGAAAAGGGTAACACAAACATAGAAGTTAGACAAAGGGGATACTGGGTAACCCCTCCAGCACCCTATTGTAAGATATGCTGGGTCTAGAAAGTTTACAAATGTAAGTAAAGTCAATTTCACTTTACTGCTCTTGGAAACAGTAGTTCATCCAAGAGAAGGTATTTAAACCTTTGGGAAATCTGAGACTTCCCTGTGCCACTGCGCTGAAGGTGCTGTGTGACACAATGCAAAAGATGCCTATGGAGTTTCTCAGGCTTCACAACCAAAAAACACTGAGTGAAAAGAAAATTGCATTAAAATACATGAGAGAGTGGAAAAAAGGGCCTTGCTCTCTCCAGGTTAAAAAAAAAAAAAAAAAAAAAAAATCAAGTCCTCAAAATCCAGCAAAGTTGCTAGGGGTCTCTAAGGTGGAGGGAATTGGCACATTTCTGAGAATTCTTAACAGTAATTGGCCCACACACTCCTTTTTGTTCACAGATCGCGGAAGCCAGCAGGCCGAACGCCGGCCTCCCACTCAAGGCCCACTAAGACCCTGTCTGTACCTAGAGGGTCTTAGCCCTGTTCTATGCTCAGTCCTCCTGACTAATTACTTCTCCACATGTCATGGGACCCTAGTCTGTCTATGCTCCATGCAGACACATAAATGAGCTTGGTTGACTTTCTCCACTCTTCTGAGCGTTGACTTTGCCTTCCACTTATTTCTTGGCTCACCGCAACCAACATTCATCTTCCAGCAGTGTACTTGTGACTCCTAGGTAGATCGCATTTTGTTAGTTGTATTATTCCATCTGTGAACCACCTGTATTTTTCACATCTCTGTACCACTTAACTGTGCTATTCCTTTGTTTCGGTTCATTGCTTTGTGACTTCTCCTACTAGGCCTCCTGGTGAGTTTAGCTAGAACTATGCTGTGCAGCCACCTGTCCATCTTTTCTTGTCCATACCTGTGCCGACCTATGGCTCTTAAAAAAAAAACTTAGGGTTGCCCCGTAGTGTAAACGTGGATTGGGGGCAATATGCAATATTACACAAACTAGGGGAACCACGTTACATACAATGCAATGTGTTGTCATTATTCATGCTTGTTAATTTCAGACATTATTCTGTGCCCAGAGGTCACAGGAAGAATTGTCTAAGAATATAAACTATTTTAATGCATAAATGGCAATTAATACATTTTCATTGACGATGCATACAACCTAAAACCAGTGTTCTGGGTGAATGCGTATATTTAGAATTGCAGAAATGCTTGGAAAATTCACAGAAAAAAGCAAAGAAAACAAAAACCAAGAGGGGACAAAAAAACAATTCAATCATGCAAACTACTATAAAGTAGGCAAAAGGGTATGTCTTATATTCTCCAGAAGTATTATTTTCTCTTGTTGCATTCTTGGCACGATTAATAATCATGTCATTTGACTGCCTACGTGGGTGTGACAAGTCAAAATTAGACAGTAGTCCTATATATTACAGGTGAACAAGTACTGGGCCACGTTCTGGCGTGCCGATGTTTGCGGCATCCATGTTGGGCCTTCCTCGGGGCAGGTAAACATAATGGCCCTGGGAGGAGGCAGAAAAATATACATAAGTGTATCAATACTTGTATTCATGGAAGACCCAATTAATCATTCAGTTATTTGCTGCTGACTGAATTTAATCCACATGGTACGTACTACAGACAGGGATATGCAGAATGCGTGATATTTTCTTCGGACACAGGGGTTCTTATGCTGGATGGGCCCCCTCCTCTCTTAAAAACATGGTTTATCCCACAGTATGCATGGCCACTACAGAGAGTGAACAAGAAAAAGGGGCTAAATCAGTCCCATGTGGATGCACGCAAGTGGCTGTAGCGTTATAAACAAAAAGTAATATATATACATAATGGAGGCAGAAAAACTACCTCTCAAATACCTGAAAAGTGGTGTTCTTGGCCCCAGTGTTGCGCTTTTCGGGTCCAATGTTCGTATATGCAGTGATGTCTAGATGTCACCCATGGGCCATTAACTTACATATCCTAAATAGCGGAAGACATGAGAAACCAGAACAAACTTTGCTAAGTAAAAAAGGCTCCTTACTCGGGCAGTCTGGTCACATATTTTTTGGCAGGGTATGCAAGACCTACCTGAGCGCAGATATCTTGCTCCCCTTATCGGAACTGGAGCCGTGCTAAAGAGCGTTCGGTCCGTGCAGCATTAGTAATGGATTCTCATCCTGGAGTGGTCTCACTTCAACTGTCTCATTCCTGGGAGCTAGAATGAATGCATCTGTTGTAAAAAAGGGGGTTTGCACGTGGCGAGTTGATTTTCCTACAAATGGTGCCATATACCTTGAGACCTCTGTGTGTTGTCTGCAACCAAATCCTTTGACGTCTGCAGTTTACAGTGTTTGTTGTGTTGTCATGGCAATCATGGAGCAAGAAAGCATGTACACGTCCTGCTGTTTACGGTTGTCATGGTTACCGGAGAGAAGCGCCCAGTTTAAGTGCAGGCAGCCCCATAAAGACATTTTCAGATTGACTAGACTTGTGAGGACTAGGAGTGCACAGACTCTCGTCTTGTGCATAAACACTGGAATAAGGTGCCAGATCCTTTGTTTTCATTATGGATCTGAATATTTTGACATCTGCGGCTTAAGCCATATTTTGTCATGGTAATATTGGAGGCAAATTATAGCCCTCATACCGGACAGTAGGGGTGTGTCTAGCCTAATGTTGGCATGTTATGGAAGGCTGGGATGCTCACCCCACATGACTGATTACGGTCATAGGAGAGCTTTCGAAATGGTTTGTCCCCTAAACCTGTGCCTCGGGCATTGGTTCATTAACAGTTCTCTATGTATGCAGACACTGTATAATGTTGGTTCTTGAACTCTTTTGTGTCTCGTCTGTTTTATAATGCTGATTACACTAATCCTCATGAGGTTTAAGGTGGCTGACAGTCTGTGCTGAGCATCTGATCTGGGGCGAGTCTCGCCTACTGTAGCTGAAAATGGCTGTAGAGGGCGAGGTACTGTGGTATAGAATCTGTGACCTGTATGTGCCCCATATCTATGTTGGAGGCAAGTGAAACCTATGTCTTTATGGTTTCTGGCAAAATGCTGCCCTGACAAACTAGGGTAGACATTCCAGAGAACGGTGGATATGAATCTAAATTGGTTGGAAACTCTTAATGTTCCATCGGGTATGAAAATTTAAACCAACTTTTTTGAGAGCTCTGGCTGAAATGTTTGACGAGTTGCTGACATTATCTACAATCCACCATGTTAAGTCGCCCACTGAGTGCTGAGCCTCAAAATAATGGTTAACAAGCAGTGCGCTAAGGTTCCGGCATCTAAACCGTGACCTATGCTCGCAAATCCTAATATGGATAGGTCTGAGTCTTGCCCCCATGTTGTAGGCCAAATGGACATTCAATCACATACACGGCTTGTTTGGTTTGCAATTTGTCAAACTCCGAAGTTCCCAAGGTCTGCCATCAATATTCTTTGATCTTTTTAGTGAATCTACATGATGTGCAATTTCCACATGGGAAATGTCCTACAGTAGTCCTAAGATTCCATAGGCCCAACCTCGGGGCTGGTTTGATGAATCTTGACTGGACCAACTGATCCCTGAGGTTTTTTGCTTGTTTGTACGCAAACCTTGGTGGTGGTTCCTCAGGGAGGCTTGGCCTGGTCAGAGGCCAATATTTTGATATTAATTTCCGTGTATGGTTAGAATGTGTCCCATGAGTGATCACGCATGTGGTTCTGGACTCCTCCATGTTTTTTTGGGGGGTCAGGGGGACATCCCTATTGTAGAATCTGGCCCATTTTTTGGATTGTGAAATAATCTGGTGCGGGTACCCCCTCTAAGTCTTTTGTCCAGATATTGTGCATGGTTATAAAAGTCTGCTATATTGGTACAATTTCTCCTTACCAGAGATGTATTGTCCGTATGGAAGGTTCTCTGGTGTTTTGGGTGATCACTCAAGAAATGTAGAAGCTTATTCCTATCGCTGGGTTTTCTAAACAAATTGCATTTTAGAAAACCATCTTTGTGTTGTATTTTTAAATCTAGGAAGGTCACCTCCGTGCTGCTGAATTCCATTGTAAACTGGATGTTCTCATGCAGATTGTTGAACCAATCTTAAAAAACAGGCTAGGTCAAATTCTGTCCTTTCCCAGATAAACACAATGTCATCTATGAACCTCCTCCAATGGTGGATATGGTTCCTGAAGGGATTTGTTCCTGATAGAACATTGGTATCTTCGAAGTCTGATATGTATAGTAGCGCCAGAGTTGGCGCAAATGTAGCGCCCATGGCCATGCACTTTGTTTGAAAATAAAACTGGCCATCAAACTCAAAATAATTTTTGCAAAAGGGCCAGTGTAATCAACTCAATTATAACTTTGTCTGGTACCTTATTTTGCATGTTAAATTGGGACCGATGTTGGCACATTCATTCTATTGCCGCTGTTTGTGATATGTTTGTGTATAGGAACCTTATGTCCATGGTGACCAATAGATGCATGGTTTGGTCGAATGGTAGGCCTTCAAAGATCTGGAAGGTATGCGTTGTAGTATGTGGATGTAGTATGCTCATCGGTTTCAGGAATGAGTATATAAATTGGCATATTGGTTGCAGCACTGAACCTGGGGCAATATGTATGAGGAATGTGTCTAAAGAATTCGAGGACATACTCTCCACCCCAGGAATACATAAGGAACAATTTCTAATGGTACCAGAGGATCGCTAGGCTTGCGAGAGGGAAATGCCCAGGCTGGCCAGCAGATCCAGAGCACAACAGGATATTGTCATTCATGTATGATCTGGAGGATGGGCTGAAACCCGTGTCACAACTATATAATGGGCTGCTATCTACTAAACGCATCAGTAGGCTGAAAATTAGAGAACCTTGGGAGGTGGATCTGACAATACCATCACAACATCTCTAGAGAAGAGAACAAAGCCATCACTGAACTCTCCAAAAACCAGACTTTAGTCATCAAACTGGCGGATAAAGGAGGAGGAACTGTCCTCATGACTTCAGCACAATATTCAACCAAGGTCAACACATTGTTGACGGATGGGCATAGTTATAAGATAATAAAAGATCCTACAAAGGGCATCTCTGAGGAATTCATTGAGATGGCGAGTTATGCCAGAGACCGTAACTGGATTACTACTAAAGAGTTTGACTTTCTGACAACCAGTCAAGGGAGGATACCAACCATCTATGCACTCCTGAAAATCCACAAAAACATTGAAGACCCACTGTGACGGCCCATCCAGAGCATATGAGGCATCTCGCCAATTCTCGCTTAACCATAAGGCTTCCTTCAGTGTGGCTGGCTTAATATCCTCCAGCATCAATCTGGCAACACTTGAAAGCTCATCCACCAGCCAACCGGCAATACACTGCAGCTGCGCCACCAAATATTAAAGTATAGCCATGGGAACTTTATAGGATCATTTTCATTATTGCATCTTGTCCCATCAGGGACATAGATAATCTGCCCCAGAAGTCCATTGATCTTGTCATGAGGGCCCCGACAGTGTTGCGTGTATGCATTTCCTCAGCGGAGTGTGAGATGAGTATTCCCAAGTACCAGAACTCGTGCACCTCCCCACCGTTGGCCCAGGTTTGGTAGGCCCTGAGAGTCTAGTTCCTGCAACTTGGCCAGGAGGAACATGCAGGACTTGTCTCTGCTAAATGTGATGCTAGACAGACCAGCCTAACTGCTAAACGCCTCAAAGATCAAGGGCAGATTATGTTCTGGTTCACATAAATACAGAAGGATGTTGTTCGCATAGCGTGTTAGTGTCTGGACCTCCCAACCCATATCCCAGCCTCACTGAATTCTGCCTGCAGGTACACAAAATTGGACTCCAGTGCTCGAATGTACAGCAGTTGGGCCAATGGGCAACCCTGTCTGGTACCTTGTAGGATGTCCCAGGCCGTGGAAACGTGTTTGCCTGTGTGGACCCTGGCTATCGGTTTCATTTATAACAGTTGCACTCGTTGTGTGAAGCCTGGTCCAAACCCAGCTCGGTTTAGCACCGCATACCCATTCCAAGTAAATGGAATGAAGTGCTTTAATAGCATCTAGTGATCTCACAGCACATCTAGATGCGCAGTCCTGTCTGATGTTCTGCAGCCGCTGGATATTCGTGGAGGTATTCATACCCAGTTTGATCCTCGTTTATGAAGGGCCCTATGAGGTGGCCAGTCAGCAGTGTCGTAAGAATCTTGATGTCCTGGGTCAGCATGGACAGGGGCCTATATGAATTGCATAGTGTGGAGTCTTTCCCAGGCTTGAGTACAGAGACCATCACAGATTCCCTCATACTGTTTGGTAAGTGACCAAGCTCATATGCTTCCTCGTATACCTTATGAAGTATGAGAGCAAGGATCCCTCCAGATTCTTTATCAAACTGGGAGGGGAGACTATCTCCCCCTGGGGCCTTCCTGGTCTCACAGGTACAATCACACCCAGGATTTCCTCCAGTTCTAGCTAGGTTTGTAAAAAGCACCAGCTTGTTCCATGGTAAGCCTCGTCAGCTTGCTTTTTTTTTTTTGACAATGTATGCTCTACGTCATCTTTATCAATGGCCATGCGTTGTTCGTACAGTGTGTTCTAATATGCACTAAAGGTGTCATTTGTTCCTGCTTGCGAGTGCCACGGTGCACCGCATTCATCTTTGACCATTGTGATCGGACGTTGGGGCTTCGTTGGTAGACAGCCATGCCAAGAGCCTCTGATTTATCTCCCTCACCATGTAATCTATAGATGTAGGTACCATAATTATAATCTCTCCCACATCCCGAGGTACACTGAAGCCTCAGTCAGCAGCTCTGCCTCTGTCCCAGCATCTAGCACCCCACTATTTGTAAGGGTGTCGATATGGTCCTCTTGAGTTCACAAGTTCCCCTCGCAAAGACTTTCTAATGACCCCTACTGTAGCTATCATTTCCCATACCGTTTCCCATCGATCCACACTGTACACATTTCTCTCCAGGTAATCTGTTGGGGTTTCGTCGACATGGTTCCGGAAGGCCTCATCTAGTAGGGGCTTGCGCCACGCTGGTGCCAGTGGCCGAGCCCCAGTACATACCCAGTGGGCTACAAGTGGGGAATGGTCTGGTATCCATCGAACGCTGTATGTAGCCTCTACAAACTCATCAGCATGCTCCCTCCCCACAAACATATAGTGAATTCTAATGTAAGTTTGTGGCGCAGAGTAGTATGAGTAGCTTCGGTTATTGCCATTGAAGTTCTGCCATACCCCCTGCAGTGAAAAGTCCTCTGCCACCTCAATAAGCATTATAGAAGCTGGCAGCTGTCTCATGTGTGGGGCCAGTTCTGTCCCTGGTAGGCTCTAGTACACAATCCCCACCCCATATGAACAATGCATCCTTCAGCATGCAAATCTTCCACCCATTCAATGGAGGAATATGGCTGTCCCGTGAATAGGAACTAACCATGTGCACCTGCCTATGCTCGACTTACTCATGAACCACAGCAAGTCTACCCTCTACATCTTTCTTCCAGTGCACCACTAATCCAGACGAGGATACCTCAAAAAGGTGGAACCATACCCTTCACCACCCCAACTGGCCACCATCTTCTCCTGTTCATCCAGCAGCAGATAAGTCTCCTGTAGCAGCGTTATTGATACGTTCTTCCTAAGCAGACCTGACATAGGTATTCATTCCCGTTGATGTTCCACGATCAAGGTCATTGCAGTTATCTGTTCTGCCCATGTGTATCGCGTTCCAGTATTAATCCCCTGTTGCCGCCCATAGGTCTGAGATCTCAGATGTCTCCCCTCCCTTTCCTCACTTTCTCATAATGCCCAGTAACATAAGAATCAAACTTAAATAGTCCAACCGGGACTGAACATGCATGCCAGGACCTCACCAGCATCTTTACAAATCAAAACCAAGTCCTCAAACACAGGACAACTTGACACCATATGGGCTCAACGGCAACGCACCATTCAAGCAGACCCGCCTCCATGTGGTGGAATGTCATCATTAGGACAGCAGGCAGAGGCGCCCGTAGCATGCAGCGACCTCCTCAGTGGCTGGATTCGTACGGTCGCTAGATGGTGTCCTGCAGTGAGGGTCAGCGTGACTCCCACAAAATGCCAATAATGCCCCATCTGGAAACTGGAAACATCAGTATACAGTAGAATAATCTTGCCTCCAATGTGCCATAATACAAATTGGCAGCAGCACGTCCATTAGTGTTAACATGTACCGAAGGGTTCTGCCGGGCTTCCTCTCCCTCGTCTCCAGCCGCTTTGTCCGCCAATCCAGCGTGATCCATCCAGGCATTTACATCTTCGGGATCATCAAAAAAGTGGGCTTTTCCTTTCTAAATCAAGTTTAGCAGGGCAGAGAAGCATATATTTAAGTCCCATTGCGCGATGCCTCACCTTTGTCAGGATTAACCTGTTCCTCTTTTTCTGCAGTAGTGGCGTGTAGTCATGAAAAATAGTGAGTTTAGCGTTCCTCGGCTTATCAAGCTCCCTCTCTGGAATGTTGGATGATCAACTCTCTGTTGCGGAAATTAAGTATCCGGGCGATAATTGGTCTGGGGTTGGCCCCAGGTGGTGGTCTATGTTGCATCTATCGGTGTGCCCACTCCACAGTAAACCCCAGGGACAATTTGCCCAGGCCAATTTCCTGAAGTATCATGTTCTCAATGTAGGTAGTGGCATCATACCCTTCTTCACTCTATGGCAGGCCTAACGTGTTTCTTATGTAGGGATGTCCCTCTGCCTCATTTGCGCGTAACTATAGTACGGCATTTCGTTTCACCAGGTCTTTTACCACAGCATCTAGGCTACTGGTGATAGATGTGTATTCAGCCAACACTGCTTTGTTGTTGGTCACACATGAAGACGTGAGCGACAGTCTTGCCGTAGTAGGCCAACATCGATCTTGACTTCATCCACTTTGGCCTCTCTCGAACTGCATAGTTCTGTGATCGCTCCCAGGACTCGGTCTTCATGCTTTTGCCCCAGAGGGTCGGAGTGTTGTGAACCATGCAGACTCTAGGGCGCTGCAGTGTCTTTTGGCACAACATTTGGGGGGAAAGGAGCCCACCCCTGTTCTTAGTAGTGGCCGGCATATCAAGTGTCTTGTAGCCAGGGGGTGAAGCAGCTAGCGCACCCCCATCCCCCCTTTCAGGTCACTGCAAAGTCCATGGGTTAAATCAATAGGAGCTTCAAGGCAAGAGCAGAAACACAAGGGGCACAGTAGCTGTGGCATCAGCAGGACTCAGTACAGTGTAGATCACATGCAGGGTGATAGTGGGGAGTCCAGGGATATTGCTGCACAACCAACGCAGCAGCTCCCTCTGTGCCACCTTACAGAGACACATGCTACTCGGACACGAGGCGGTATGGTGTGCTTTCATGCACCACGCCACCAGAACTGCTGTGGCGTCCTTATACCATGCTACAGTGGGACTAGTGTCAGGCCTGCACCTCAGCTACCAGCTCTCCTTATTATAATCTTAATCGCGGACTGTGTAGATTGTTGTTTCCCGTCAAGTAGCTCATTTAATGTCAATTTATTCCCCAGCCAGCCCCTTTCCTTCACATACCGTTGCTCACAGCAGAGCACACCACATCCCCATCTCATCTGCTCCGGGAGGTGTGGGGGGGCCAGTTGTCTGCAGAGCGCTCGCTGCTCCTGCAGGCGCACAGAATCCGGCTCCAACCAAGCGCACTGTGCGAAGCCCGAGCCCCGCATCTCCATTCCCCCCTCTCCCCCCCAACCTACACTGACGGACACACAGGCTGCCAGCAGTCATGTGCCTCCGCTTGACCACCCCTGGCTTGCAGTCATCTGAGCTTAAGCGATCATACAAGCTGTGGTCCTCCCGGGCTCCCGCAGTGGCATCTCGTGCACCGCATCACCGCCTTTAGCACCTCACAGGTCCCACTGATTCCCCTGCAGATGTCAGCCATTTTAGTAGTCCTCCGTCAGCCGCACAAACTTGCCTACAGGGAGGCAGAGCAACGGCAGAGGGTATCCGCTCTTGAAAATGCCTGTGTCGCACATGTCGCAGCTACCCTCCCTGAAGTATGAAGGATCAGTCCGGGAGCTTGCAGCAGCCATGTCTTCATGGCAAGGTCCCTGGCTACGCTCCCAGGTTATTCAGCTATAAAGCCAAACATGCGCAGCACCACCTAATAGCAATCACTGGAAGTTCACCTCCAGATTAGGCTCACACAGCATGGGTATGCAAATTAGCTGAGAAGCTAGTGTGTTGCACCATATAAAATTGTCTTTTATAGGGCATTGCTATTTCATACCTTGCTTTATCAACCAAAAGACTGACCTCTATCTAAAGGTGCAACAGCCAACCACATACGCATTTCACCCTCATTGGAGATTGCCATTGCAGTGTAGGTTGACACCCTTGAGATTGGAGCGTTAGGGCATGTTTACCATTCATCATCAACAATTAGTGTGGGTTAGTTTGGGGGGAAAAAAGCAAGAAAAAATAATTTATCAGCATTATGATCGTACAACAGGCCATTTCAGCTAAAATGTCACACCTGAATCGCCTTATGTGATTGGTTGTGCAACCACAGGCACTTTTAAATGAGGGTGGGTTTTGAACTGTGGTTCCTGTGGGAACAAACCCCGGGGTTAGGCTTCCTGGAAGCTTTGGAGGCCTACTACTAACTTCATGGGGGTGGTTCTAGTTGTTCAAACCAGAATTCCTTTTGGGCAGAAGCTGGGCTCTTCTGTGAGTTAATCTACATAATCCAACCTTGTCTACGCTTCTAAACCTGGAGTGCAGTTACCTTATCCTGTTAATAGAGGGCAGCCTGAGTCTCTTCTGTCCAACTGGGCTGCTGAGTCTGCTTCTCAGCTTTCGTTTCTTTTGTTTACTTCTTGCATTATGGAACTTTTCCTGAACTGAGTTGCATTTAGGTGTTTTGTGGAGTGCTACCTACCACCCTTGTGACTGCTTCAAAGTGCTTGACATTAATATGAAACAGCATAATGAAACCTGGCCTAATATAAACTGACATTGTGTCCCAAACAATCAAATGAAAGGGTGAATAAATATAGATACAAGAATGACAAATGAGCAAAACTACAGAAAATGCAAAATCTGTTAGAGGATTGTGGTGGCGTCCCCCCCATGTGGCCAGGGACCGAATCCGCTACCTGATGCCGGCCCTGTAGGTGGCTATATGAGGGAGGACCACAGGGGGCAGGCAATCCACAGTGGAGTGTACTGACATTGTACGAGGCCTGGTATCCCCCTTTTCATTTTGAGCATACACCTTCCATTCCACATACCTTAATGGCATATTGTTACTCCCAATCCCCATCTTGGTGTCCAATTACCAAACTCCCATTAGGGAGAATGTACCAGCAACTGAGACGGGGAAGAGGTAGTTGAAGGACATTTGTACTGCGCACTATCACCACCGTAGTGGTCCCTTGGCGCTCTGGCGGCTCTGAAAGAGGAGGGGAGGATGAGTTAGTGGGAGGAAGCAGGAAAAGTGCAAGAGAGTAGTGATGTGCTGTTGGCGGCCTCAGCCCGGTAGGTCCGTTGACTGGGCCTGGGGTGTTTGCGGCCGGTAGTCGTCGTGTACTGTTGTGCAAGGCTATGTGTTGTGTTTTGTTGTTGCCATGTAGTGAAGTTCGTGCGGTTTGTTGTGTTGTAGGTTTTGGTGGTGTTTGGTTTGGAGTTTGAGAGGTGTATGCAGAAAGGGAAATTGTTAGTAGGGTTGGTTAGTTTGCGTCTATATCCTGAATTGAAGCGCTCGGCTTGCGTAGTCTCCCCTGTTGCGGCTCTGTCCTGATCTGGGTCTGACTGGCATGCAGGTTCCATACTCCTCTAGTCCCCGCCTCTAATATGCTCTCTGATAGCTCCCCTTATCCTCCATTTAGACTCTAGTGGGCCTGCCAATGACACCTCTCGGGTAGTGGGGGAGGTTGCCAGTGTCTCGATAATTCCACACCAATGTGGTGCCTGGCGGTAATTTAAATTAAGGGGCGGGCGAAGTGTTGGTGGGATTGTCGGGGTTCGTCGACTCGGTCTCCGTGCGTGCCGCCTGTGTTCCTGTCTATCCGATGTTGCCCGTCCAGCTGCCGTGGGCTTTATTCTCCCTGGTCAGCGATGTCTGTCTTTCCAGTTTAGTTATCCTTTTTACCAGTTTCGTTTTCCAGGTTTAGTCTGGTGTTGTAGAGCCAGGTTTTTAGTGATTTCCTGAATTTTAGGTGGTCTTCAGTGTTTATTTCCTTTTGGGATGTTGTTAGAGGTTTTTGCGGCTAAGTGATAGAAGGAGGTGCCTCCAAGTTTTTTCTTGAGGTATGGTTTGAGTTCCAGGCAGATTTCGTTGCTCGATCGGAGGGGTCTCGTTGGTTTGTAGACTGTTACTTTCTTTTGTAGGAATTCTGCTCCTTGTCCGCTGATTGCCCTGTGCGTTATGCACATTGTTTTGAAGGTGATGCGATGTTTAACTGGGAGCCAGTGTATGGTTTTTAGGGCTGGAGTGATGCGATCTCTTCTGGATAGTTTGAGGAGTACTTGCTGCTGCATTTTGGATCCGTTGCAGTTTCTTCAAGAGGTATTCAGGTGTTCCGAGGTAGAGGCTGCTTGCATAGTCTACTTTAGACATGATTAGGGTGGCGATAGTGAGTGTTTTGTGTGCGAAGGAGAGGAAAGGTAGAATTCTTCTTGCCGTTCGGAGGAGGAAAGATCATTTCTTCACTGTTGCATTTATTTTTGGCTCCAGCGTTAGGTTGTTGTCCATTAGGACTCCCAGATTTTTTACTACCTTCGATGGTGTTGGTGCGTTTCCCATTTCCGTAGGCCACGGGATGGTGGTTTCGTTCTCATGGTCTTTGGATAAGATCATGATTTCTGTCTTTCCTGGGTTGATTTTCAGGTTGTTGGCATCCATCCAGTCGAAGACTTCTTTTAGACAGTCGGTAAGGGTTGAATGGTCGGCATCGGTGTCTTTGATTTTGTAGATGATCTGTGTCGTTGTAATGTTGTATTTTTTGAAGATTCTGATGACCGGAGTCTGGTAGGTGTTGAAATATAGTGGAGATAGTGAGGATCCTTGTGGTACTCCACAATTGTTAACTCGTGGAGTGGATTTGAAAGGTTTTATCCATACGGTTTCTGTTCTGTCTGTTAGGAATGATTTGGTCCAGCGTAGTGCTGTGTCTGTTATGCCTATTTTTTCTAGTCTTTTGGTCAGGGTGTCGTGGTTAACTGTGTCAAAGGCTGCAGAGAGGTCGAGCAGAATAAGGGCTGAGGTAGTGTTTGAGTCTGCGTTAGTTCTGAGGTCGTCCCAGATGGATAGTAGTGCTGCTTTCATTCCTCTCGCTGGTCGGAAACCGATTTGAGCTTGGTCCAGCAGGTGGTGTTTTTCTACGTGTTCTTGGGTTAGTTTATATACGTAGGTTTCTAGAAGTTTCGCTGGGTAGGGGATGTTGGAGATCGGCCTGTAGTTGGAAAGGTCATCTACGTCACCACTTGTTTTTTAAGAGTGGCTTGATGTATGCTGATTTGAAGAGCTTTGGTACAGTCCCTGTTGATAGTGATAGATTTAGAAGGTTTCTGTAGTGTTCTGCTGGCGATCCTTGCGCGAGGATTGATTTGTAGATGTCTAGGGGACATGGGTCCATAGGTGATCCCGCTTTCTTGCTTCGTTTAACCAGCATTGCGAATGACTCTGCTGATATTTCAGGAAAGCTTTGGAGTTTGTGTTGTGGTTCCGAGTTGGGTTCATTGGGTTGTATGTTGTGGTTGGTCGGTCGCTTTTGTATGGTTTGCCGGATGTCGTTGATTGTTTTTTTTTAAGTGATCTGCCAGGTCGTTGCATAGTTTTTCTGAGGGGGTTGGGGGAGTTATCACAGCCTGGTGGGTTTCTCATTTCTCCAATGATAAACATTTCTTTTTGTGGGTTGGTGGCATTGTTGATTCTGTCATCGTAATGTCTTTTCTTTGCCTTTTGAATTTCATTCTTGTATGCACGGATTTGTTTCTGGTACAGTGTTTTTTTTCCTGGGTTGTATTCTTTCCTCCATTCCAGTTCCATCTTTCTGTTTTCCTTTTTGATGTTGTTTAATAGTGGGGTGAACCATTTTGCCATTGCTCTTTTTTTTGATGGGGTGAACGGTTTTTCCAGGGCGATCTTGTCTATCGTATCTGCGAATCATTTGTGCAGTATCTCTGCTTTGCCGTCTAGGTCAGCTAGCTCCAGTTCTGTAGTCGAGGGTTTCATTAATTTCAGTTGTTCGAATAGGTTGCTTTTTTTGACGTGTTTCCAGTTTCTTTTGGTGGTGGTTGTGAGTTTCGGGTGTTGGATGTAGGTTTGGGTAGGCAGAGTGATCACGAATGGGATGATGAGGTGGTCGTTCCATAGTATTTGTATCGGTGGGGCCGTGAGTTTTTCTTTGGCGAAAATTACGTCTAGGGTGTGACCTGCTGAGTGCGTTGCTCCTTTGACTAGTTGTTGTAGTTTCATGGTGCTGAGTTGTTCAATTAGTGAGTTTTGGGAGTTGGCGTGGCTGTCTTCAAACCAGATGTTGAAGTCCCCCAGGATGATTAGGTGTTCGTGGTTGATGGCTAAGTTGGTGATGGCTTCTATGAAGTAATCGACGAATGTTGCATCATATGTTGGTGGTCTGTATACCAGGATGAATGTGATGTTGGTTTTTGGGCTCGCTGTTAGGTGTATTACCATGGTTTCGCAGTTGAGGATATTGAATGGTTCGTCAGTTTTTATTTTCAGGTGTTCTTTGAATGCTGTAGCGATGCCTCCTCCTTTTTTGTTTTTTTTCTGTTTATTTGTAGGCATTTGAAGTGTTTCGGAAGGCAGCTTTGGAGTGTGATTTTGTAGTTGTCGTCCAGCCATGTTTCTGTGATGAACAGGATGTCAATGCCGTTGTTGAGTAGGTCGAAGATCTCTTGAGTGTTTTGACATGGATCTTGCGTTTATTAGATTGCAGTGAAGTTTAGAGGTGTTTGGATTGGGTTTTGTCGGGGTCGTCTTCCGCCCGGTGTTGAGATTTCCTTCTTGGTCGGCCACTTTTTGGGCTGCGTGGTTTGGGGTGTCTGTGTCTTCGAAGAGTTCTTCTAGGTTTTGTCTTGGGTTTTTTTCTGTTTTCATCGGGTTCGACTTCCGGGGGTTGTGGTTGTTGATTGGAAGTTCCTCTTGCTTTGGTGATATTGGGTCGCTCGTCTGTATGTTTTTTGTTTTGGTCATCCTTCTTCTATTTGCTTGTGTTAGGTTGATTGATGTTGCTGCTTCTGATGTTGGGTTGGATTGCCGTGGTGGCCAGTTGTCTGTGAGGTATGGAGTTAGGTAGAGGGATTTTTCTCTTCTCTCAGAGTTCCTTCGGTTTGGGTTCCTGCCTGTGGCAGTCCAGTCTATGGTGGTTCTAGGTTGCTGTTCTGTCGTGTTTGTTCTTTCGCCTCTTCGTCTTTTCCTCGGAATTGGTCGTTTGCGCGGCATTGTGGGATTGAGAATTGTTTAGTCTTTGTTTGGTTACGTCTAGTTGGTCCTGTTTTGGACCAGTTGTCTTGTGGTGTAGTGGCTGGTGAGGGGTGTCCACTACTAGTTTGGCTCCGTTTATGGGTGGTATTCCGGCTGGGGTTGACCGCTCATCACTGTCCTAGGAGGGGAAGGGGGGTGGTAAGGGTTATTAAGCTGGGTGTTATTGTGGCTCTCTTTTACTGTTCGTCTCCCTAAGCGGCCTATCAATGCAGTTTGGCATCACACAATGCACTTTGGGCACGGAGGCCCTGCTAAGTTTGCGACAGCTGGATGGTGGGAGAGAGGCCTAATAATGCAGTCTGGAGATCACACAATGCAACTTGGGCACGGAGGCCCTGCTAAGTTTGAGACACCTGTATAGTGGGAGAGGGGCCTAACAGTGCAGTTTGGGATCAAACCTAATGCACTTTGGGCACAGAGGCCCAGCTATCAATGCAGTTTGGGATTACACAATGCAATTTGGCACAGAGGACCTGCTAGGTTGGAGACACCTGTATAGTGGGAGAGGGGCCTAACAATGCAATTTGGAGATCACACAATGCAATTTGGGCACGGGGCCCTGCTATCCATGCAGTTTGGGGCAATGGGCGGTAATTACATTGATCGACATTGGTTCTGCCTAGTGGTTAGGTATCTAGAGTAGAGTTGTACCTCTCCCCAACCCAAGCCACCCTACCTTATGGGTCCTTGTAGTTGCTGGTTGACGCCTGGCCACTGGCTTCCCCTGCGGACACCTGCTGACACCACCTGGAGCCGCCTCTGTTGGAGCCGCCCTTGGCCTTGGGACCCTTAGCCACAGGGGGCTGCCGGGCAGAGGGCTGCCCTGGGAGGACCAGTGTTGAAGGGCTCAGCGCCCAATCAGAACGGGGATGGGCGGTTTGGGAGGCGGGAGGGGAACGGAGACGGGGAAGAGGGTACGTGGTGGGAGAGGGACGCTCGGTGGGCCTGGGGGCCTAGTTGGCTCCCAAAATAGTATGCGGGTGCCCAGATGGGCTTCCTTACCTCGCGCTGGCTGCCTGCAGGGGGCCGGTGTGAGGAGGGTCGCTAGACCCTTTCGGCCTGGGCTCAGTGCCCAATCAGAACGGGGATGGGCGGGTTGGGAGGGGAGCGGAGACCAGGAAGGGGATGCGGGGTGGGAGAGGGACGCTTGGTGGGCCTGGGGGCCTAGTTGGCTCCCAAAAAGAGTATGCGGGTGCCCAGATGGGCTTCCTTACCTCGCGCTGGCTGCCTGCAGGGGGCCGGTGTGAGGAGGGTCGCTAGACCCTTTCGACCTGGGATCAGTGCCCAATCAGAACGGGGATGGGCGGGTTGGGAGGGGAAGCAGAGACCAGGAAGGGGATGCGGGGTGCGAGAGGGACGCTTGGTGGGCCTGGGGGCCTAGTTGGCTCCCAAAATAGTATGCGGGTGCCCAGATGGGCTTCCTTACCTCGCGCCGGCTGCCTGCAGTGAATGCAGGGGGCCTGTGTTAGGAAGGTCCCTGCAGTGAAAGGTAGGGAGTAGTGAAGATCGCTTCTCTGGGAACTCTGTACCCATTTTCTCCAAGGTATTCAAAAGCTAACCTGCCTTCCAACACTACCAAGAATACTTTCTCAAACTCTACCTACAAATTATAAAGAAATGACTTCTCTTTTTTGTAACAATCAAGAGATTGTAACCAGGAAGCTGAGCCGAGTAATGAGGAGCAATGAAGACAAGGAATTGAAGACACTCTAGTTGTAAGCATATGGCGGGACATTTAAACTGCTCAGCCTGCTAACAGAGGGAAGCTGGCTGGAGAAGTCTTGTCCTCTCTGCCAGCTGAGGGACCACTGGATGGATGCAAGGTGTGGGGAGCCGACCAGCTCACAGTAGAAACCGAGGGAGGCAGGCTGCAGAGAACGGTACAGTACGCGAACGCCAGAATGAGGACGGCCTTCTGGCGGTTGCACTGGAAAGTAGCTCCTCTGCCTCTGAAGCCCAGAGGAACGCAGAGCGGGTGAGCAAGAGCTGCGGGAAGCCCAGAAACCGAGAGACGGATAACCTGGATAAAGGAAGCAGGACGCCAAGGAGTTTCTGCAGATCTACGGCAGGAGAAGCCACCTCCCTCCCCCCCCCCCCTCCCACAGACAACTGGTGAGTCCATCTAAGGGAAGGTGGGATGCTGGGGCATTTTGGCAACTGTATCGAAGCCAAACGGAAGTAAACTAAGTCGGTGAGAATGAACGAAAGATGGTTAAGAGACTTTTAAGTTTGTAAGTGTGCACAGTACGCATATGAGAGCAGTCCTGGCAGGAGAGTATACCAGGCAGAGCCAAGCTGAAGTTATATGAGGACAAGGCAGATTTGAGTGATGTAAGTCCTGCCAGGAGAGTACCAGGCAAAGTCGAGTCAGAGCGCATACAAAGTACATGAGTCCTGATCCGGATATATCCGGAAGTAATCCTAAACTGTGTGTTTGTTGAAATTCTGCATTTTCCTATTTGAACACTTTTAAAGGCGAAAGAGATTGCTTTTTTCACTTTAGAGTTTAGTTTTAGAATGCGAGGGTCAGAATTAGTACTTTGGACACTGGACAGTTGCTTTGGACATCTTGTCAAAGGGCAGGCCCATTTGTTTTAATTAGATAGGGAAATATCTGTTAGAGCAGGGACAGAGGCATTTTCTAACCCTTTTGTAAAGCCTATGGACAAAACCATGAATCCCCTGTCTGATGCCTCGTACCTCACAGAAGGGATTATTTTAAAAAAAGGAAAATCTAAATGGAGGAACCGGGTTGGGTTTGGATGCAGGATATCGAGGTCCAAACTGGCGTGTGGGCGAATAAGAATAAAGTTCAAAGTTTATGTCAAAAACTGATTTGGGAACAAAACAAATGGCTCCTAACAGACCAAGATTGCGCAACATGTACCTGCAGCTTAAACAACCTGGTGTAACATAGCAGTGTAAGGTTGCATATAATTTCAAAGCAGTGATCAATTTAGCACATGATGAAATGCTTGCCCCAGTGCCACCAATTCATTTTGGAAAAGTGCAGGAAGCCATTAAGCAGTGACCTTTTAAATAGATTCGCAAGTGAATGTTTATCAAGGTAAAGAACTAATTTGCTTGTGTTTTTAAATAATTGTCCATGATGCATTATATATGCTAATAGTCCAAAGTAAATCTATTTGTGCTGTCGTAAGCGGTCCGTTCACACATATTTGCAAGTGTTCACTTTTTGTACATCAAAAAGCCACATGTGTGCAAATGTAGGTAGATTTGTAAACACTTTATTTAACATCAAGAAATACTAAACATTAAGAATGATGGCATTTCACCCACAAGGTGTTTTTATTTTTATGACCATTTATAGTTAAAACATGAAATAGATTTTGAACAAATATGTACAAATAAGTGAAGAACCAAAAGATGGAGGAAAAAGTGGAAAAAAGCCATAGTATCAAATGTGAAGGAACACAAACTCATTGTAAACTCAAATTATGTTCATTTAAAAATAGACTGATTATGATCCATTATATTTTTCAATTGAAAGATAGTTACCATGGAAACATTGGAGTTAATGCTTGCTTGTAATAGGAGTCTATCTGAGATGTGGAACTATATCCCGTGACCAGTTCTTCATTCCATAGCAAACCACAAAACTCCTTCTTACCCTGCTACTGTTTAGTGTGGTTAAAAGCATGACTTTCGCAACTGGATTATGTGCTAAAAGAGGGAAGAAGAAAAGTGTAAATCTGTGTTACTCAAGCATACCTTTTACTGGCTATCCCACCGCTTCAGAATGGCATGAATCTGGCGAATTTTCTCGGTGATGTTTTCAATGTAGCTTTTCTTGAGTTTAAGTCTTTTAAAAGTGAATTCACCTTGTTTTTTCAATGCGACTGCAAAAAGGGGTTGGGTGTTATAGGATAGTCATTCTGGTTCCTGACATGCATTGCATGGTTAGTTGCATGCATGTCCAGAAAGAAAAAGGCGTTTAGCATTTCCTGTCTCTGCTTGCCCATATTTACGGTGGGTGGTCCTTGCTGCATGGCAGATGGCATCTAAACCAACTAGATTTCATAGCGTCTGCAATTTTAAAGATCACACGTGATGTCTGATCATGAAACCGGATGAGGTGACTAACAACTTATGGAACAATAGATCTGCCATTTTGTAATATTTCTTGGTATAAATATGCCCTATTTGAAAATAAAGATGAGTGTTCACAAACCCTCTACTGAGACTGAACATGGTTCAAATACCCTTCCGTATGGAACGTAGGAGGGTGTACAACCACGTTTTAGCTCGCGGAAAATGTTTCAGATTTCACAAGACTGTGGGGGCCCCTCTGAGAAACACGTGTGTGTTTGCTGTTAGTACTCTTGTTCAGAGGAGAATTGTCTAGCATTTCGGTGCTGGACTGCCCAAGTGGGTGGAACCAGATTGATGGATATTACCCCTCTGTGAAAGTTAGCAAGCTAAAACGTGGTTGTAGACTTTGCCGAGTGGGAAACATCCCATAGAACAGGTTATTTTAACCGTGTTCGTTCGTCAGTGTGGCTCCCACAATTTTGTATAGTGTTTGTATTCACTGGTAGTTCCATATTTTGTGAGGGTTTTTTTTTTTTGTTTACCTGCAAGTACTCAAATACTAAGTCTCTCATATGAAAAGCATTTTCCTTCCCATTAGCACAGATTAAAATTGATTTCTAACATCATATCTTGTATTTCAAATACGCCTAATTCGATCTTGATTAATCACACTCTACCCAAATATAAAATAAAATGCATGTGATGCAGGTGTCAGTTTTTAGGTTGCCATCGAAAAAAGTGTTTCAGACAAAAAATAAAGATGTGTGTTCACAAACCCTCTACTGAGACTGAACATGGTTCAAATACCTTTCCGTATGGAATTTCTTCCACTCAGGAGGGTGTAAACCACGTTTTAGCTCATGGAAAATGTTTCAGATTTCACAAGACTGTAGGGGCCCCTCTACTGAGAAACACGTGTGTGGTTGCTGTTAGGAGAATTATCTAGCATTTCGGTGCTGGACTGCCCAAGTGGGTGGAACCAGATTGATGGATATTACCCCTCTGTGAAGAACCCCCACCCGCCCTCGCCTCCTGTCCCTACTTGCACTGCCTTAGCAGCTGTTCCTGTTGATCCCCTCCCTTGGAGTTTCTCAATCCTACATATTTGTTTGTGGTCTATGTCTGGGTAGTGCTCTGCCCAGAGCCTTGCTAATGGGTACCTTACATCTTAATTCCTTATTACTCGAAGTTGTGAATTGATTCTGTCATTTAGTGCTGTTGGTGAAATGAACATATTTTGTGTTAAATGTACAAAAAATTATATACACACAATGTAGTTTTAAAATCTAGGAATGGTTGTATCTTGCAGTCGTGTGGATTTGGAATCTTGACACCATTGGTTTTATTTAGGGGTATGTTCGCAGGCTTTCCATGTGCAACACTTATAAATGCTCTGGTTTGTTGGGTATTGATGATATTGATGATCTTTCCATTTTGGACGGTGCCAGATGGCTGACTTTTGATTGCATTTGTTTTTGTGAACACTACTAACAGTACAAATGCCTGTGAGCTGAGAACTCCTGATGAGCCAGACTTCCACTGTGCAATGTCAGTTTTCTTTTTGATATTTAAAAGATTCTCCCATAGCACCTTTTTTGCGAACTGTAATGCTTTTCTTTGTATTACCTCGTCTTTACAGTTCCTTTTTAGCTTGGCGGATCTCTCCTTTTGGGACACTTGGAATTACACTTTTGAGGTGTGCGCTATCTACGTGGAAGATGGTTAGCATCCTTTGGTTTTTTGATGCATTGTAATTTTTATTTTCTGATTGGAAATGTAGATTTCTAAAGTTAATTAGAATTAAGTGTCGACTTTGTTTAAATGATCTGTGTTCCGTGTGGTTACATAGTCCCAGACTACTTAATTACTTCTATAAGTCTTGGTTTTCACAGGGGAATGTGCAGTTTTCTCTCTCCACTTGGAGTCTGTTTTGGCTCTCTTATGGGCGTAAACTTCAGCGTGCCCTTTTGAGTGAATATCATTTTGATTGGAACTGTTATAACCTAAGAATGAAAGCCAATTTTCTTGGATCCCTTGGTTTTGTATCTGGTTTAGGTGTGTAGGCTCATGGCCATGCCTTTCTTTCTCTTCAGTAGCATATTGTTCTTGTTCAGGATAGCAAGTTATTTTCCCCCTTTCCCAGGGACTTTCATCCACTGGTTCTCTCATTGCCCAGCTATTCACCTTTTATATATACTTTGTTTCATAACTTCTACTGTGGCAAGTTATCTCTTCGGTATAATGATACCCTTGAGAGAGAGTTTTTCGGAAAGCTTCTTTCCCGAAAACTCGCCTTTTGCTTATGGAGCACTGCTATAGTTTCTCTCAGTATCTGTCTCTCCATTCAAATGGATTGTGTCCTCCAACGTATTCCACATCTTTTACATGTAATGTCCACAGCTGTGTACTTCGGAAACTTTTTCGGCAGAGGGCGTCCTGTGTCGATGGCGTCTAGTCGATGTCCCTCGAAGGCCTCCGTCGAGGGTGACGTCACCGGATGTTATAAATGGGACGCATTGCGCCCATAGCCTCAGTTCCATTTTTTTTTTTCCGCAAATGTGTTTGCTTCGGAGATTCGGCACGCCTCGTGTATTCCTCCTGAGAATGTTGTCTTTGACCCCTCTGACTCCACGGTTTGGCTTTAAGACTTGCCAGGACTACAAGTCTAAGATGTCGATTTACAGACCCGCATCGTATTTGTTTCTGGTGCTTGGGCGAGAGTCATGACACCGACGACTGTTCCAAATGCCAGTCGCTGCCTGCTAAGGCCTTGCAGGAGTGTAAGGTGAAGCTACAGGTATGTAGGGGTTCTAAACCCAGTAGGTCTCGTAAACCTAAGGGGGATGTCCACCGACGATTCGAGGTCAGGAGTCCCGAGGACTCTCCGCGTCAGGAGTCCCGGGGATCTCGGTCCCAGAGTGGATCATGCCATTCGTTGTCCTCTTCTCGGCATGCCAGGAAGCGCCGTCATCGGTCGCCTTCCTTGTCCTCAGAGGATTGCGCCGCAAGGAAAGTGGCTTGTCCTACAAAGTCCTCGACTCCGGAGGAGTGGACAGCTTTCAGGGAGCAGATGCTGGCGATTTATTTTTATTATTTTTATTTTTTTTTCAATCCCAGGGCACAGTTCCGTCCGCGCCTTCGCAAGAAGCTGGTGAAGAATGGTCTCGATCAGTGGCTTGTGCGCCTCTCTGCTCGGGTCCTCTACACGATTCTCATCGGGAACCTTCGAGGTCCCATTCGGACAAGGTTCAGGGTGATTGCCAGAGACGTGCTTCCAGTTCCCGGTCCTCGTCCCCGGCGAGACCGCAGAAATCTGGTAAGGGCTCGAGGTCGGCGTCGACTGTCGGCGCCGTGTCAATCGGATACAGATGTCAAAGCTTTGCCTTCACACCAGCAGTCGGCACAGTTGTCGACACGGACGCCGAAGCAGTCGATGCCTTCGGGGCCTTTTGGCCAGAATTTTCTGATGGAGGTCCCGGGTATGGTGGAACCTCCAAGGAAGGTTACTTCCAAGTCTGTGAGGCCTGTTAAGGACCCCAGACTCTTCTGCCCCGAGGCAGTAGTTTTTCCTCCCTCTGGATAACATCTAAGAGGAGCGGTCAGATTTAGAATTTGACCTTGTTGAGCCTCTGTCTTTTCCGCCGACAGTCCGTTAGAGTTACAACAATCTCTTCAAGATGCCGTTGGCTTGGACACTTCTCGTGAGGTGGAATTTGGCAGGCCTGAGCCGTTCTATAGGAGACTGATGGCTAGGGTCACTGAGTATCTTGGTTGGTCTAGTCCTCCAGAAGCTTTTGTTCAGGGTGACTTAACAGATATTTTGGATCAAGGTCCGTCCTCTGACCCCGTGTTACCTTTTCATTTGACCTTGCAGAAAAGGGTGGTGGCTGCTTGGCAGACACCGGAATCTCTTCTGGCAGTTAACAAATCGTTAACTAAAAAATACTGCCCATCCGGTAGCGACCCCAGCTACCTTTTCATCTCACCCCACTCCCGAGTTTGGTGGTTCAGGCAGCTATGGCCACCTCGAGGCAGGCGGCGTACCCTACCATCCCTCATGATGGGGACAACAAACGCTTCAATGGTTGGGCACGCAAGGTGTTTTCTGCGGGGAGTATGGTGCTGAAGTCAGCCAGCTCCACTTGAACCTTAGCAAGATTTTCACACACAGTGGGGAATTGTCTCTAGCGGCTGAGCATATTCCTGAAGGGGAAGAAAGGTATGGGTTCCTTGCTCTCGTGCAGGATGGCATGTGTGAATACCTTCAATCGGGTTTGGACACGGCCGACGGTGTTAGCCGGTCCAGGGCTGCGAGCACCGTTATACGTAGATTTGCGTGGTTTCGGAAGTCAGGTTTTGCTTCGGATGTGGAAGCCTTTCTTTTGAACATGCCCTTGATGATGCGCATTTGTTTGGCAGCAAGGCTGACAAAAGCCTTGAGAGGTTGCAGACCTCAAAAGCTGCGGCGAAATCTTTGAGCGCAGCTGTGCATCAACCTCAGCCTTTTCGTCCTAGGGGACAGCAGTGGAGGGGCTGGCGCGCCACAATCATGAGGCCATATGCCATTGTTCGCCGGTTGGGGGGCAGACTGTCTCAGCATCTCGAATGCGTGGTTTCTAGATGCAATAGCCCACGGCTACTGCCTTCCCTTCCTAAAGCTGCCTCATGACAATCCACTGAGGAATCTTTGAAACTTCCAGATCTGCTCCTTGTGCAGGAAATCTTGACTCCGCTGGAGGTGCTTGTAGCGGAGAGGAACAAGGGATGATATTCCCCCTATTACAAAGAAAGCCGGGGGATTGAGACCCATCTTGGACTTGCGTTGGTTGAACAAACTTCTCAGGATGGTCACTCTTTCTCAGGTCCTCCAGGCCCTTCAACTTACTTCAGGATTTGGTGACGTCTCTTGCCCTGCAGGATGCTTACTTTCATGTGCCGATTCATCCTAAGCTGAGTACCTGAGGTTTGCGGCTGGTGACTTGCACTTTCAGTTTCGGGTCCTAACATTTGGATTGTCCTCCGCCCCAAAGGTCTTCACCAAGCTAATGGTGGTGGCGGCAGCGTATCTCCGGCGAGGGGTAGAGGGGAGGGGTTCACGCCTACCCTACTTTGACGACTGGCTGATCTGTGCGCATTCTCCCGAGCAAGCAATGGATCATCTTGGTCTCACCTGCCGCTCCCTCCACAAGCTGGGCTTCACCCTCAATTTCAAGAAGTCGCATCTGACACCTTCCCAACAGCTCCAGTACATTGGGGCTGTGTTGGACACGTCCTTGGAAGGGCTCCCCTTCCAAGGTGAGGGCTCATCACATTGGGCATGTTGAAACTGGTCCACCATCTGCACAGAGTCTCCCGGCTTTCGAATTCTTAAGGTTGCTCGGCCTCATGGCATCCTACATTTGTCTGGTGCCAGAGGCCAGACGGAGGATGGGATCCCTGCAATGGGTCCTCAAGATGCAGTGGTCACAATTCTCAGGCAAGATGTCGGATCCCGTTCAGATTCCACTCTCGGTCTCACAGGATCTGCTGTAGTGGGCCAACAAGAGGAACCTGAAGAAGGGGGAGCTGTTTTGCCAACCGTGGCCGAAGGTGACAGTAGTGACGGACACTTTCCTCACAGGATGGGGAGCTCATGCCAAAGGTTTGACCGCCAGCGGTCGTCGGTCTCCGTCGGAGTCCAAACTCCACATCAACCTGTTGGAGCTGAGGGCCATCTGGCTGGCCCTGAAGGCTTTTCTGCCGTCTGTGCGGGAGAAGTGGCTCCTGATCATGACGGACAATACAGTGGCCATGCATTACCTCAACAAAAAGGGAGGGCGGGTAGGGTCACTTCCGCTGTGCAGAGAGGCGATGCAAATCTGGTTCTGGGGTATCCGGCAGGGAATAGGTAGTTCTTCTGGCCAGAGAGGAGAATGTGATGGCGAACGCTCTGAGCAGGCGGAGCACAGTCTCTCACGAGAGGGAGTTGGCTCAGGAAGTCCTTCTGGAGATCTTCGCCCCTTGGGGAACCCCACAAGTGGATCTCTTCGCAACTGGTGCCAACCGGAAGTTTGAGAGATTCTGCTCAAGGGAATTTCCTCCACGAGGATCCTTAGGAGACCCCTTCGTAGTGGATTGGTCATTCCCACTTCTGTATGCGTTTCCTCCAGTCCCCGTCATTCCTCAAGTGTTAAGGAGGTTGCAGAGGTTCGGATACCACATGATCCTCATATCTCCAGATTGGGCCACAAGAGTGTGGTACCTGGACCTTCTAGATATGTCCATCTGCCCTCCACGCTGTCTTCCCTACCGAGAGGAGCTGCTCTCACATGTGGGGTCAGGGTTCTCCATCCAGAGGTCAACCTTCACGCTTGGTATCTGAAAGGTTGAGTTATAAGGATGATGTGATGGAGGTGGTGCTTTTGGTCAGGCGGCCAGCAACAAAATCCCTGTACCGTTGCTGTTGGTGTAAGTTTTGCGACTGGTGCAGGGGACAAAATGTTGATCCTTTTCAGTGTTCCATTCCCATGGTTCTATTTGTCTTGCTTTCCTTGGCCCACAGGGGCCTTCAAGTGGGTACCATTTAAAGGCTACCTGTCTGCGCTGTTTATCTTCAAGCGCTCGTCTGAAGAATGTTCTTATTTTAAAATTCCTTTTGATTTCCCAATTTCTTAAAGGGCTCACTAATGTGTTCCCGCCGTTCCCTTTCCAGGTGCCGGTTTGGGATCTGAATTTGGTCTTGCAATTCCTGATGGGTGCTCCATTTGAACCTTTGTACTCTTGTCTCTTGCGATTGTTGTCTTTTAAGACTGTGTTATTGGTTGCGGTTACATCCGCTCGCAGAGTGAGTGCATTGTAGGCATTTTCATCTAAGCCGCCCTTTACTGTGTTCCACAAGGATATGGTTGTACTCCTTCCTACCTACCTAAGGTAGTATCTGAATTTCATTTAAGCCAGAAGGTGGTTCTTCCGTCTTTCTATCCTCCTCATACTGGTAAGGAAGAGAAGCAACTCCATAGGTTGGACCCTAGGAGAGCTCTGTGCTTTTATATTTCTAGGATGTCCAGGGTCAGAGTGGACGATCAACTCCTTGTGGGGTATGCTGGACACCGATTGGGCCAGGTTGTTACTAAACAGACCTTGTCCAGGTAGATTATCCTCACAATTACTGAATGTTACCGATTGGCGGGCAAGGACCCGCCTGAAGGGTTGCAAGCTCATTCCACTAGGGTCGTGGCTACTTCCACAGCCCTGCAGCGGGGAGTTCCTATTAGGAATATTTGTGAAGCAGCCAATGGGCTTTTATACACACCTTTGTCAAACATTACTCCCTGGATACGCTCCATCGTCAAGATTTGGCCTTTGGTAAGGCGGTTCATTATTCTGCCTTCTGATTGGGTATTCTAAATTCTTTTCCCTCCATTTTCTGGTACTGCCTTGGGAGTCTGTCAAAGATGTGCAATACGTTGGGGGACACAATCCATTCGAAGAACAAGTTACTGGTAACGTTCTTTCGACTGGATGTTCCTCCAACGTATTCCACATCGCCCTCCCAGCCTGCCACTCTGCTATTGCAGCTTACGTTCCCTCAATGCTATGTACAGTCAAGCAGGCATTGGATATGTGCAGGTCACACGTTATGGAGGAAAAAACATAAACTGAGGCTACGGGCGCTGTGTGTCCTATTTATAACATCCGGTGACATTGCCCTTGACGGAGGCCTTCGAGGGACGTCGACCCATCGATGCAGGATGCCCTCTGCCAGAAAAGTTTCTGAAGTACACAGCTGTGGACATTACATGTCAAAGATGTGGAATATGTTGGAGGAACATCCAGTCGAAGAGCGTTACCAGTTGGAACTTGTTCTTCTCTTGCGTCTCTCGTGGTGTCCTGGTGTTTGACAGCCCACCCAGACACACTGTGACCTTCTGTTGCCAGTGGTATCTGTGATGTCCTTCGGACCATCTGTCCATCCCGGATTTTTCTCTGTGGTCTTGCCACTGCCTTTGGTTGGGCTTCTGCACAGCCAGTTTCTCAAATTTTCTGGTCCACAGCAACTGCAAGTGAGTCCCATGTAGCAATTGCAAGCAAGTTTGAAACTCGCAGGCTTCCTGGATCTCATAGCCAGTTGCTATGCAGATTGGGGCCTTCCCTGGTTTGCATATGCGATCCTATCTTCACCTGCTCTCTCATATTACTCTGAATGTACGCTCCTTAACGTAGTCTTCCCAGTAGCGTTGGTGTTCTGATTCAAAGGTACATTATTTTTTCTCATAAGATAACTGTATCCCTTAGGTGTTTCTACATCCCAGTCTTGACACTTGATGTTTTCTGTTATTTTCAAACCTCCCATGTAGGCCATGGTACATTACATCCAGCTTGAGGGAGTTTCTCACTGGCACAGTAGTCCTTGTCGCCAAAGTGGTGGCGGGGGATCTCTCCTGATAAGGTCCCACTTGCCTCTACCCCGAGGGTGGGTATTGCAGAGGGGCTCACCTTCCTAGCCTCACAGGGGAGGGGGGGGGGGCTCCCCCTTATGTACAAGGGACCAATTCCCTCGATTTGTCAAAGTTACTGTGACCTAAAGGTGTCTGTGCAGTTTTTTGGGGTGAGAATGGGTGTAAATGTGGTTTTGCATCATCTCAGATGGAATATCTAGTTACCCAAGACATTTAGGTGAGATTTTTGTATCCTCTTCCAGAGACATGATTGTGGGTACTAAATCTAGATCTTGTAATGCCAAATATCTGATGGGGTCCATTTTTCCAAACCACCTTCTTGGTCAAATTAAATCTTGAAACCAAATAACTAATGTACAGGCCTCAGCACCCATCAAATTGGTCGCAACTTGAGAATTCGACGAGCAGCAGTGCCAGGCCTACACATCTGCATACCGTTTTAGAAAACCTAGAGGTAGATAATTACGGACAGTTCAGTGATGATCGCAAGCCACAATTGTGAAACTTCTGGGCACAACCGGCCAAAATGCAAGGAGTCTGCATTAGCTCCAACACATTTGGAATACTCCTCCTAAGAGGTCAGGTTTATTTAAATGTAAATCAAATAAGCCTGTGTTTTTGTAATTCATGGACATTTGTCCCCCGAGTTTGTAAATCCTCGTCCGTGTCTCTTCTGAAATTGTTTCCAGCCATCTCCCGATTCGACTTTGCCTCTGTACAAACAGCTTTCCCAGTTAACACCATCTGATACATAGTTGGCATTGCATGCTTGGATTTGTTAGCCGACCACAAATATATTATCAGTGGGTGTTTAACTGGTGCTTGCAGCAACGTTGAAATCACCCTTGCTAGCTCACTGCGCATACTCTATATAATTTATCATTTGCAATGCCAATGTACCGTCCAAGTGCCAGTATTTTCCAGAGTGAGTCCCTGCTTGAACCCTGCGCCCCCACCACCTTAAACGCAAAATGACAAGCAGCTTAATCCGCCCAAGCCACACCCTCATCAAAGGAACAGTCATGCGTTGGATCCTATTTGTTAACTTAATTTTTTTGTTCATTTTATGCCAGTTTACATAATACAGTAACCACTTTCTGCACCGTATAGATGGTGGTTGCATGTGTGTGGGGTATGGACACACTGGTGTAACAATTGTTTTTTTAATTGCTACTTGCTGGGCGTAAGTAACAGGGTTCTACCAGGGATAATGTGGCCAAATTGAGCCAGATAATTCGTTTCAAAATACAGGCCTCCCTTCTATAAGGGAATCATTGAAGTAGTCCAGGCAATCCTGGGTGGCCTCCCACCCAGATGGGTTTGTATCAGTCGCAGCTTAACAAAATAAGAGGTGTAAACCATAAAGGGGGACATACAAAAATATAAAGCGTCTTGTGGAGCACCACCATTTTGATGAGAAATATTCTAGCCATCCTCAACACCTGGAAATGAAACTGGAAGACCCATTAAACATTGATAAATGTGAATCTCTAATCCTACACCTATCAGAAATGTATACTGATATACAGACCGCCAACTAAGACGCTAACCTTCGTAGACGCCTTCACGGAAGCAATCATCAACCTAGCGATCGCGCACAATCACCCGATCATCCTCGGAGACTACCACAGCCACACAAAAATCTCTAGCCAGCCAACTAGCAACAATGAATCTACACCTACTAGTCAAAGGAGAAACCCACATGGCAGGGCATACAGTTCACGCATTCTTCACCAACAAAAAACTCATTACCACGGCGCCACCAATTCAAATACTCTGGAACGACCACCTCATCATTTTCGACATAATTACACTGGCCACTCCAATAAACAAGCAACATGACAAGCCACTGATCATCAAGAAAAGAAATTGGAGAACCATAAACTCCAACTTAACTGACCTTCTGGAACTTAGCAAACCACAAGCAACAACTAAAGACAAAGCTGACATGGACAAAAAAATGGTTCTATTCCACAACTGTTTCGCAACAACAATTGACGAGATCGCCAAAGAAAAACATTTTACCCCTTCACGCAAAACAATGGCAAAATGGTTTACCCCCAATACTTGACACCATGAAAAAAAACCTATCTAGAATGAAGGATCAATAACGACTACAAAAAAAATTTCAATTTCAACAACCTATCTGCTCATACAAAAAGGAAATACTATGGCAACCGAATCTTCAAAGCACCAAACACTCAAAAATAACTTTTTTAAATGATAAATGAAATAAAAAATCCTCCTGGTTGCAACAATATACAAATCCCATTGAATAAATTATGCAATGATCTAGCAGACCGTTTCAAAAACAAAATCCTTGCCATCCAACAGACCGTATGAAACAGACTGCACCCCACCCCCGGACCTATACAAATCGATCCACTCACAAGGAATACCACAGGAATGTCTTCATCCTTTCAATCTCAACAGGGAATGTGCCGCAATCCATCAAATCAGCATATATCAGCCCGCTACTCAAAGATACAACAGGAAACATAGAGGACCTCTCCAATGACCGACCCATCTCCAACATTCCGAACCCAGCTAAACTGCTTGAACAAGTACATGTACAGAACAACCCAAGAATTCATAGAAGAGCACCGTCTACTAGACTAGGCACAAGTAGGCTTTAGACCAGTGAGAGGAACGGAATCAACACTCCTCAATATGGGATGACCTAAAAGCAAACTCGGATTCGGACAACAGTACCGCATTGATACTTCTAGACCTCTCTGCGGCATTCGACAGTTAACCACGACATCCTCATCACGAGATTGGAAGAATTTGGAATCGCCAACTGTGCCCTAGTATGGATCAAATCCTTCCTAACAAACAGAACAGAGACCATATGGATCAAACCTTTCAAATCCAACCGAAGAGAATCCTCATGCGGAGTACCACAAGGATCATCCTCAGGGGCATAGGAGACCCATAAAATCTGGGTGGGACAAGGGACGCCTTAGGATTTAAGGCTGCGGCGGGACGGAAAGGGAGAATGTTGGTGCTGGATCAAGTGAATAGTGTGTTTTTATATCGTTTAGGTCTATGCAGTTTACATCAGAGACATGACCATCATAGCACATGAAGGCCAATGAATACTTAAAGAACACAATGTTAGGTGGAATTGTCATAGTGCAGGCGGGCCAGTAACACACATAGCCCAACGAGGTGCTCATAGTATGAGAGGACCAACGGGCCCTCTTAGCCATCTGGGGCCACTGGGCCTCAGATAGTATAAATTGGTCAGTAAAACACTACATGAGGACCAGTGAGGTGCTCATGGTACACGAGGACCAGTGAGGTGCTCATGGTGCACGAGGACCAATGGGGCCAATCGCAGTACACAAGGGCCAATGAGCTGCTCATAGTGCACAAAGGCCAATCGGAGCAGACCAGTGTTATTGAGCCTTTCATAGTACACAAGGGCCAACAGCAGCACATAGTATGCAATGGCCAGTGAGCTGCTCATAATGCACAGGGGCTAATGGGGCACTCCTATTACATGAGGGTTGTCGAACACTTATACCCTACAAGAACCATTCAGAGGTTTGACGCTCAACAAGGAAATGGGACGCTCACAGCACACAAGTGTCGATGAAGCCAAAGCAGTCTGGCATTGACGGGCAGCAAGAAGGGACATGGGGCAGAGGGGGGGAAGTGGGAGGGACTGCAGCAGAGGGTGGTGATGAAAAAGTGCAAGAATGGAAAGGGCTATGCGGACGGTGGCAGACTATAAATAATGGCAGTTTGGGGTGAGGCGGAGTCGCAAGCTGGGAGTGTCCGAAAAGCACATGGCCATGAATCATTTAAAAAAAAAAAAAAGTTTTTTTTTTTAAGAGCTTTGAAGTAGTCCTCATCAGTGCAAAAGAATTGTGCGTCACCGCTCTGGCATTGTGCACTACTCCTACACTTATTGGATAACTCACCCCCTTATTGCACCCCAGCACGCACACTTTGACAGACTGTCACTTTATCTGCCATTGCACAAAGAGACATTAATTTAACAACGGACGTAGAGCGCAAAATGAATGGGGCATGGAGCAGTTAAGAGCATGGAACAGATAAGGGTTGTGGTGCGGATGCAGGTTGTGTGAGTGGATAATAGAATGGAGCGGATGTAGAGTGCTGTGCTGATTTAGGGTGTTGAACCGATATAGGGCGTGATGGGGTTGACCAGATGTTGGGTGTTGAGCGGATGTAGGGTGCAGTGGTATTGAGCCAATGTAAGGTGCAGGACAGATGTAGATTATGGTGCAGGTGCAGAGCGGGTGTCCAGCAAACGGATGATATATGTGCGGGATGGAATGATTTGAGTGCATGGAACGTTTGAAAGAGCATGGCAGTGAACGTGTTTAGTGCTTGAAACTGTCGTAATGCATGAAACAACTGGAGTACATGGAACGGATCGGGTACATGGTACTATTAGTGGGCCAAATCTTAAACACCAAGGTAAACCGCCATATCACATCTCCGTGCTTACTCTCTCTTCTTTATACCACCACTCAACTAGAACACAGCGATACTATGACACCATTTGGTATAGCTGTTCTCGTACCATCATCTGCCTCATACTCCCCATCATCCTAATTAAACACTGCTGGTTATATACCCTCCAGCCTAGGCGTTCTCCTCAGGCTTAACGCAGCCAGAATCAGTCTGGATTAAACCTGCCAGAATGAACACATACTCTTGATCTCTGAACCACCACATCTACTGCTGGAAAGCAGCTATCACATGAATGCCGCACCAGCTGCGCACACATCCGTTGCTCACACGCACCGTTTGACTCCAGTCTTTCCACTGACTTGAACTTCGGTTCCTGAGGGTGTTCAACCTACCAGCGCATTGAGACCATACCAATGGTACATAAGGCACTATATAAATGCAAAATAACATATCATAACTGAAAAGCAAACACGCTATGTTCTTTTTTTTTAAAAAAAAGAAAAGGTTGATGGGTTTCTCTGCAATGGTTACAGCCGAAAGGTGAGTGACTGCACAATGATTGTGTCATGTGCCCTGTCCTTACTAGAGGCTGTTCTCCTCTGGGTTTGTGCTCCACACAATGCAGTGCCTTAATAGTAAGGGAGGCTTCCTTTGCCTCATTCCCATTTTAAAACCGAGATGCAGGCCTTACTGCTGACGTGTTCATAAGAAATGGCTTTCTTAGTCATAGTTCCAATGGTGCAAGCCACCATCTGTGCGCACTAGGATCGTTCAACATATGTATGTGGGTCCCTTGGTGATCGGTCCAGGTACAGTGCTTTACATGTTACAACGTTCAAGCACCTCAAACCTGGCTTTGGAGGTTTCAATCCTGCAAGTGGGACGTTGGATTGGCATAACGGCCAGCATGATCTACACATGGAAATTGATGCCATGCTAAAGCATTGCGCAATCTTGGCATACAAGCACTTGTGGTGACAGCCTGAACTCTGTATATCTACCTAGCCGTGCACTGCCTCTAGAGTAGCATTACATGGAATGTAACGCACGCACTCATGCTTCTTAGTATACTGAAAGATGCATCACCAATGTTGGCATTATCTAGGCTTAATGTCTCCCTTTCCAACATTGCAGTGAAAAGAAATCCTGTTTATTATTTGTACGAGAAGGAACCAGGGATGTACAAAACCTTTGCTAGTATGAAGCACACAGGTGAACTTTGACTTGAAAGTGATGGCATTAACAGAGGCACCTAAAGACAGATAATGTTCGTTGTTGTGATGGGTGGGGTTGCATCGAACAAACTGGAACAAAGCAAATTGCGTCTATCAACATGTTATCTTGTCATGTATAATTACTGACACTATTTTTTGTAGGTGTACCAGGTTCAAATGTGTACTTAAAATCGAGTGACTCACTGTCTCCTTTACCCAGACCTAATCACTATATCCGCTGTGTATTTTATGATCCTTGCATGGTATGCACTTACACAAGAAGGTATATTCAGTCTGTTCATTTATAATACTGCGAAATGAGATGGTACCTCATCTGAATTTCCACAAAACGCTTGTCTTTGGTTGGTTCCGTAAATCGGTGAGCAGCTAGGCCCTCTTTACCCCTGCCGTTGGGTAGAAGCAGCGTAAGAGACGGTAGTGTCTGTTGTCGCTGAGGAGCACGCGTCACTCACTGCCTGCTGGCTTCTTTGTTCTGGAAGGCTGCGGAGCAGTGCACTGCGCACTCGCAGGGGTACCTGCGGCAGTATGTTCCCCAGCCTGGCCTGGGCACGCTCCAAATGCACAGGCATGGGGGGGACATGCACGAGCAGCAGAGTTCTTGTAACAAGAATCTTGTTTACGATTACCCGTGCCGCAGCTGCTGCTGCTGTCTGAAATTTCAAGTTTGCATCCATCACTGCACAGGCAGGCTGCAGACCGTAATCTACATGCTGCAGACTAGACGCAAACTAGACACAAACTGGGGGAAACTGGGGTGGGGGGAAAAATGCCATTGTATCCCCTCCACTTAAAATGTGTGTTCCCCCCCCCCCCCATGTCCTACGCCCATGATCATCCTTCTCCCTGTTAATATTCAACATCTGCCTGTCTCAACTAATCAAGATCATCAAAAGACAGACTCATCTTCTACAACTACGCTGATGATACACAAATAGTCTACAAAATACAAGACCCTCAAGAAAAAAGACATTAGGTAACTGCCTTCGTGACATATACAACTGGATGAATTTGAACTACCTCAAGCTCAACCCAGGCAAAACAGAAATAATGATCATCCCAAAAAACAGAGGAGACAACCACTGCATCCCCTGGCCAAGGGAACTCGGTACAACCCCATCGTTGATTGTTCATCAGAACACCAGGTGTTTTACAAACTTATTCTAGAGCCACAAGTAAACGCTGTAATCAAGACATCATTCTTTCTCCTGCGAGCGGTAAAAAGGATCCCATCATTCCTGTCATTTGCCAACAAAAAACACCCAGTCAAAGCTCTCGTGTCCACAGTAGACTACGCAAATAGCCTATATCTGGGCATGCCGGAACGACTTCTAAAAATAAAATGACAATGCATACAAAATGTGGAGGCCAGACTACTTCCCAAACTACCCCGAAGAGACAAATCACACCAGCGCTGAAAACACTACACTGGCTACCAATAAAATGGTATCCAGTGATTGCATTGGATACAAACCATTGAATGACAAACGCATCGAAAAATATGCATTAAAAAAAGCATCAAATGCATTTTTTTCAAAGGTAAAGGTTTCATTTTAAGTATTATGGGTTTTAAGGGGTAAAAAATGGGCGTTGGAGGGACCCCCCATTAAAAAAAAAAGAAAAATGCATTCAATGCTTTTTGTTCATTGCTTTTTCTTAGATGCTTTGGCATTCGATGCAATCACTATATACCAATAAAACAGCAAATCAAGTTCAAAACAATGTGCATTACGCACAGCGCAATCCACGACCAAGTTGCAGAGTTCCTAAGAGATAAATTAAGCCTACATCGCCCAGCAAGGACGCTCGGGTCGAGCAGCGACATCCGTTTGGAACCAAAACCCTACAACAAAAGAAAATTTGGATGATCCTCTTTCTCTCACCTCGTCCCAAAAACTCGGAACCAGCTACCAAAAAACATACGTAACACAAGAAGTCACCCACTATTCAGGAAACTCCCCAAAATCCTGCCTCTTCACCCCCATAACTAGAAGAACTGTCATATACACAGCTGAAACAATGCTAAGTGAAGAAACCGATCCTCCCGATTGCCCCTAAACTATCGTCTGTGATGCTGGAAAAGCGTTGGAGGGACCGTCCCTCCATGTCCTTGTGCTTTTATCTTGTGTTCTGTTATTTTCCTTGTAGTGCAGCGCTTCCTCCTTTTTGGTTTCCCTTGGTATACCCTTATGGCGCCCATGGGTGGGGGTACAACCCTGTACCCCTAGTGTATGTTGTTGGGCACCTGTGTGTGGCCCACAGAGCAGGGTATGGGCTAGTGGCAGCTCCATGCTGAATTTGAAGAGGTGCTCTGAGTATCCTCCGTTTTGGGGGTACCCTGACCCTGCCATTTGAATCGGTTGATTACTGATAGGAGACAAGATGGCCCCTGTGGCTGCTTGCTTTCTATTGCCCGTTACCTTTGTAAAGACTGGAGGGGGGGGGGTCTGCATTTCCGCTCTCTGTATGGTAGAGGGGAGGTCCAGAGACCCCTGCCAAGATTCTCTAGTATTGGTAGTTGTGGTCGAGCAATTGAGGCCTAGCTTCTCAGGAGGTGATGCAAGCTGGTTCTTAAGTACAGTGTAGTCCCAGAGCACCCACGAAGGAATGTCCACACTGTATCGGTTAAAACGGTCTTTATATAATTCATATTCAAAGTCCTATACACAATCATGATAACTCGCTTTGTACTCAGAAAATCAACAATGGTAAATATATACAATTCTAAAGTGGTACCACTAACGTTATTAGATCTCCTTAAAGTGCATACGGTCAGAATGACACACAGATCAAAATAAAGAGGAAACCAGCAGTAGAGAGAGGAATGAAAGCAAGATGGTTGAGCAATTGGCAGAATACTGGTCCTGCTACCGAGACACAGTTCTGTTTGGAGATCCCCCTCCACCCCCCCCCCCCCCCACCTGGGCAACCTGTAGAAGAAAGATACAAGCCCAGTCCATATATTGTTCACACTAGACTTTCCAATAGTTCTGCAACCCCAAGTACATGGTGTTGTAGCGTTCCTCTTCGGGGAAATCGACAACCCTTCTTGAGTGTCCTCCCTTTCAGGCAGGAGTTGCGGGTCGTCCGACGGAGAACAGGTCGAGCTACGACGATGAAGTGGCTGCGTCGTTCCTAGCGGTGCTCGTTGACGAGGAAGCGTAAACGTCCTGCCAGGAAGAGGCGTGTGGGGCACCTCGGTGTCGATAGTTCTGGACTGCAAAGAGTTGAAGAACTGTGGCCCAGCAAGGGCGTCGAGTCGTCGGCGTCTGTGGTCTTTGGGTGGCAGGAAACCCACCGGTGGATGCTCCTCAGCGTGTTGATGATCGGGCCTTCTCCAGCAGGATACAACGGCGACGATGCAGACGAGAGCGTCCTTGGATCAATGAAGTTCTTCGGCAACGGGAGCACGGCGGGTCCAGTCGGCGACAGCGGTCGGCGACAGTGGTGGACAACAGTCCGGTGCTTCTCCTTCGAGTTCCGCAGCAATCCCTGTATCGGGTCGGCAGCCTGTCGAAGGTCTGTCTGCCAGGGAGCTTAGGCAAAGATCAGCTGTGCACGATGGTCCCTCGTAGCTCGGGAAGAGGGCGCCTTACCAGGTCCTCTCTGGGTCAGTTCTTGGGGCACAGCAGCTTTCAGATTGCGAAGGAGAGCAACAGCAATTCTTCTCGTCCAGCAGGGCTCAAGGTTAAGCTTCAGTTAATCCAGTTACTCGTCGTAGTGGACTTCAGCTTCTGAACACGATTCCTAGCAGTGAGAGGTCCCCAGATATACTGTTGATCTCCCATTCATTCCGCTGGGTCACACTCAAGCATCCAATCACGACTACGGTCATTCATTCATGCAGGCAGCCAGCCAATCAGGCACATGGGGCATTCAGGCCATTCACTTCTCTCCAGACACTCACAACAAGTTATGTGTATTGGGACAAGTACCGAGCCTCAACACTCCAAACTGCATTCATACCGGTTTCAGGCAGGGCTGTCTCAACCACTAGATACTAGAAAGCCACATCATAGAATGCATATTCGTCACACACTCCATTCACCCAGGTCCCACCCACAGGCATACCCACAACATACGGTCGTCAAGAAGGCTCCAGCCAGTCTGGTCGGCACTTCCCCACACTACCATATACGGAACTTCCACCCAACAGCCAGCCAGGGGGAAGGGACAGAGGCAGGGCTTCCAGGGACTTCGGGAAGATCGGAGGTAATAGGTGATGGAAGGCAAGAGGCCATGGGGGCCATTTTGTCTCCATCAGGTATCTACCGATTCCAATGACGGGGCCTGGGCATCCCAAAATGGTGGACGCTCAGGGCACCAGTCATTTCAGCATGGAGCTGCCACCAGCCCGTACCCTGCTCTGGGGGGGTCACACACAGGTGCCCAAAAACATACACTAGGGGCACAGGGTTGTACCCCCTACCCATGGGTAACTAAGTTACACACTTAGTTGTGAGAATTAATGGTGTCCCATGCTTTTTCTGCTAAGGAATTAACTCTTCCTCACAGCTTTCGAACAATGCTCCTACCCCACCTACAATTACAGGGCTCCTCCCCATATTGTTTGATCTCAAAAAATGACTTCTCACTGACAAAATGGAAACTGATTACAATTATGTTCCCCTCTTCCCCCAACAAGGCACATCCCCAATTTCCAGGGTTCATGCAAAGCAAGGTCTGTATCCTGACCAGGTCAAGTGGGGATGGTAACACCTCTGAACCCGGGCCGAGAGACATACCATGGAGACCTCCAGAGCCAGTCCTGCTCCTGTGGAGGACCATGGAAGTTGAGGGCCCAAATTCCTGCCCCCTCCCCTTATGCCAGCCTCTATGCAGTACCCTTTTCGCTCACACCTTGCCTCCAAATCGGGATGCTTGCACTTTCTTTCTATTCATTCCAGAGTCAACGTGCATGATTTGATTTTGATTTTAATTTTTAGATAGTGCTAAATCGCCCATAGGTCTCGGAGTGCACAATGAACAAAACCATTCAGAAATGCAGAAAGGGGAACTCAAGTTATAGCAGAAGCAGGAGGACATTTTAATCTGGGTCTAGGTTCAAGAGATGAGCTCATTTTTTAAACTCTATGATCGACCCGGCCTGTTGTAGGTGAATGGGGGTTTTGTTCCAAGCCAGCGGATCCTTTGTATCGAATGTGGTGCCTCCAAAGCCTGAAATCTGGGTTGAAAGAGCTCAGTGGAGTCAGAGAGCGCAAATTGAACTCTACACTGCGAAAAGTCAGTTGATTAGAAAGATAAATAGGTGCCTCAGAATTGCAGGACCTAAAGGTAAGGGTGAGTAGTTTATATGTGACACGCTGCTGGAAGCCAATGTAATTTTCGTCGAGCCTCAGATATATGGTCTATAAGAGCGAGTCTGAAAACTGCTCTGACTGCATTGTTTTGTGCGATCTGTGGTGCGTGAAGGTTAGCCTTGGATGTTCCTGCAAGGAGACTGTTCCCGTAGTCCAGGCGTCCGTTCACCAATGCAGTTGCAAGAAGATACCTGTTTTTGCAGTGAAATAAAGGGGAGAATATGGTTTGTGATTAACTACATGAAGATTTTAACTGCAAAACCTGAGGTTTCATGGATAATTCTGCATCAAGAGTTATGCCCAGAGTCTTTACTGGAGTCGGAGTGAAAGTTCTTGGCGATGATGAGCAATTTGGTTTTCTCTGCATTTAATGCAAGTGAATTTGTCGCCATCCAAGCTTGCATGGTGTGGTAGACTAAATTGATAGCCAAGGAGTCACTAGTATGGCATCCTGAAAGTTCAATTATGACCTGGGTGTCATCTGCATAGTTGGTAAACTGGACACCCAGATCTTCCAGTAAACTCAGAAGGGGCATGGTATATACAGTAAACAGGGTGGGGGATATACATGAGCCCTGTGGAACTCAGCAGGTGACAAGGTTGGGAATGGAGCTAACGTTACCCACTGCTAAACAATCATGTCTGGGGCAAGAAAAGAGTTGATCTATTGGGCGGCCAATGGAGAACAGCGTGCCTGATCTACCAGTCTTTTAATGAGTAGAGTATGATCAATCTGGTCCAGAAGCATCAAAAGTGATGATTTGCCTGTATGACGATGTTGACCAACGTTAGACCCGAGATCCAAGAGCGCTTTTTCCATGCCATGTTTGGCCCTGAAACCTGATTGTTTGGGCTTAAGAAGATGATTGCTTTCCAGGTGGTTCTGTAATGGAAGATAAGCCACCTGCTCAGTATCTTCAGTGAGAAAGGCCCGTTTGTAATGGGCTGATACATTTTTTGGATCACTGGGGTCCAACTTTTTATATATAAAAAAGAAGAAAAAAAAAAGAGGGAGTCACTCAGGATTCTGTAAGATTTCTGGGAATGTTGGCTTCCTCGAAGGACATGTTAAGACGAGTCACCCATGGTACCAGGGCCTTAATGTAGCCTTTCAAAAGGCAAGATGGGCAGCAATCACCAAGACGGGGTGGGTTTCATATGAGCTACGATATAGAAAATGTGGTCTTCGGAAGATGGTTTGAAGTGAAAGGGCATCTGGATGGAGCCCTTCTTAGTAGACTGTGCTGGTGGATAGGGAGGGTGGATGTGTGCACTGGCAGAGCAACCCTCCAGTGCTACACATGGCACCAGACTGTGGATCCCACCCAGGTAGAGCAACCCTCCAGTATCCCTCATCCGCCGCCTGAGATGGAGAACTGCCACAGAGAGGGGAAACTCAGCATTACAATGCCCACGTGGCTGCGAGCAAAGTTGCATCACGCTTCCCTGTGGCAAGCACCTGCAGCAGGTGGCAGGTTACCTAGAACACCATGGAACAAACTGAGGTGCACGAAACGACGTATAAACTTTATTAACCCAGGTGGAGACTGGACTAAGGCTCTCTAACACGAACATGGACGGTTTACTTACGAGACATTTTTCGCTTCATGAACTATTCTCCATTTAGTGTCATCAATGTTCTTGT
Organism: Ambystoma mexicanum; assembly: GCF_040938575.1. NCBI lineage: Eukaryota > Metazoa > Chordata > Amphibia > Caudata > Ambystomatidae > Ambystoma > Ambystoma mexicanum. The sequence continues at coordinate 1,117,059,495 of NC_090923.1, read as the reverse complement.
TAGCTTCCGAGACACTCCTGCATAGTTGGGCACTCGTGTGGAGCCGGATGCCTCGCATTGGTGTGACTTAGCAACTGTAAAGTAGTCTCTTAACTTGCTTTACTGGCGAGATTGTGGCATTTCAGCCAGGCAAGTACAGGTCTTCAGCATCTGATAAAATAGAGCCGCTCATTAGTGGCAACAAGGAGGTCTGTGACAACGGGGAGTGAACGGTTGCCGAAGTCTCCCCACTAATGCATCACATGTACAAAGCCTCTGGGTCCATGCACAAGACCCAGGGCACTCCACGCATTTGCCAGGAGGCTTGGGGGGAGGAGGGGCGGTGCCTAGCTGCTAATACACATTCACACTGGCCTGGTTCTGGAGACCGTGCTCCTGCAATGCCCATTGCACTGGTGTTAGTGTGTCCCCTACTGTGCAGATTGTCTCCAGCCATCGCCAAATCACAGGAGCACCGAACTTCACCAGTCTCGCAGCTCTCGCTGGCAACTCGGCAGGGGTACAGCTATGCCTGTGGCGGCCGCTGCTCGGCACATGGATCTCGGAAGTGCCCAGCACAGAGTGCCCGCCAAGCGCGTCTGCCCTTTTCTACTGGTGTTAAAACTCCGAAGGAAAGGATATAAACCAGATTTACTTCCTCTATCCAGTTTAAAATTGCAGCTCGTCTTTGGAGCTTGTTGTTGTTCGTTCCCCTTTCCTTTTCCTCTTAATTTTACAGACATTTGCGCCTCTGTATCCGAGTCTCTTGATATGGTTTCTTCATATGCCTTGTTTTTATCAGGTCAGTTTCCTCGTTTGCACATTACTCGTGCATTTTCCCCCTTGGTAGTTTTCATCTAATTTATTTTGTGTGTGTTTGGCAGTACGGGATAGGGTGGAGTGCTGGGTGTGGTTTCGATGGGAGGGGGGCTGGGGGAATGACCTTGTTAAACACTTTCAACCGGTTTCTTTGCTCGTCCTCAAGTTTCTTTTTTCATAGTGTTGTTGTGTTATCTGGCGACCTTTCTGTGTGTGAAGTCTCAATCAACAAACTACTTTACCCATACGCATTCACTGGTTCGCCATCGCAGCTTGCTGGTGAATTTTCAGCTAAACTACTTCCGAAATGTACTGTGTTTTTGTTATTGTTTTTAGGCTGAAATGTACACTCACTTTTGAGGTTAATCACGTTCATCTCTTAAAAAAAAACAATATTCCTGCCTTTGTGGATCTTGATTTCATCCCGATATTCCCACATGATGTGGTTTCATGTCATGTAGTTCCTAGCTGTGGACTATGGTCAATTCATATTGCACAAGGAACCTGCCCTTCACACCTTTCCTTCCTTCCACCTGAGGCAAATTACTCTTTTCTTTAGCTAAGAGGGGATTTCGCTTGGCTACAGTAAGAAACATGTGGGCCCTTTTGGCAACCGAGGAATGTCTAATCGATTAATAGAAATGATGGCTTCCATAATATGCTATTTTGGTTTGTGCTTTAGAGTGCTGACAAAGTGCCTTAAATGTGCTTCCTGGTGCGCAAACCCAGTTCAGAAAGCTGCATCAAACAAAAGGGGCATTAGTGCACCATAGACCCTGTCTGGGCCCCGAGGAGGTCTGATGCCCTTAAACAGCCTCCCTGTGGGACTGGCTTGCTGGATGGCCCTGAGGACACTTTAAAGAGTCAAATGGAATTGTATGCTTTGCAATGTAACATGTTATGTCAATCGTCTCTTATACTGTGCCAAATCGCCCCTGCAGTAATTTCAGTGCGCCTAGGCTTGTCTGGGGAGGGACATTCTTTGTCAGGGAATTGGTCAGGGGAAGCGACATAGAGAGCTCGGCAGTCCAAATTCACGTATATTTGAAAGCAAGTTAATCACTTAACATGATGTATTTTATTTCTCAAAAGTACTTTCCCTGAATGTTGGGCTGGCTGTGACGGCAGCCGGGGTGGGTGTATATTACTGTCTGCAGCATGCAGCTCTGTGGAGTCGCCGACAATACTCGATACAAGCAGGGGAAACGGTCATATAGTGAGCCATGACTGGTTTGAAGAGTTTCACACCCCATTTCTTGATTCTCCACCCCCATCCCTCCACCCCAAACACTACCCTTAATTTGCCTTTTTGAAGATTATTATTTTTGTTAAGATGAGTGAGTTGGTATTCAGCAGGCTCTAATCCTTTATTTTTCTCTGGCTACAGGTGGAGGTCATTGAGGGAACCTTGAAATGTCCTGAATCAGGCCGTGAGTTCCCTATTACCAAGGGGATCCCCAATATGCTTCTGAACGAAGAGGAGAGCTGAGGGCACTGGCAGACTGTTCTAGAGGTGTCCGGCTTCAGGCCCTCCTGGATTTGCAAGGATTGGGCCGACTCTTTTCCAGTGCGTTATGTTCAGGCTCGCACTGTTCAGCCATTGTCTGCTGATGCTTTTTCCACGCCCCGTTTCGTTTTGTTTATTGTTGTGAAGTTGTATTTCTTTAAATAAATGTAAAAAGAGGGTGTTGATTAGTATTTTGTCAAAAACGGTCGATTGTTGGGAGCAACCATTCCCCCAACATTATTTTCAACTTGTACCTCAGTTCTGACCAGATGTTTTTGGACCCACATGCATAGCTGTAACAGTACACCCCAGTCCTACCTCTGTCCCTAACAGCTAGTCCAGTGCTAGACCTACACACCAGCCTTCCAATACAGCCCCATCTTGACCAGCAGCCCATTGCTACACCAGTATTTGGGTTAATGTTCACAAATGCACATGTCTCTGCCTTTGGGCCACCTGCTACTCCTCACTAAGGCTCATTTACACCTCTGGCAATGGACGTCAATCTGCCTTCCGGCACGCCAACCATTCCAGTACACCATATACAGACCTTAAACTGTGGTGAACAAATAGACACCGTAAATGCAAGAGAACACTCACTTCAGGCAAGAGCTTTGGGCCACCACGTGCTTTAAGAGAAACCGCAACTGAAAATGTATCTACTTTTATCAAGATTGCCACGAAAATAGGAAAACACTAATTTCCAACCAAAATACAAGTTTATATACCTTTTCTATTGGACTAACTGAAAATATTATGCTGAGATGGTAAAATGCAGAAGCTTTTGAAGCCCCTTAGACTTAATCAGTAAATACAGCTGGACATATCTTTTACATCGGAAACTAGAGAATCTTTCACTTGCACTCCATTGGCTGCAGGCAAGAGAATGCAAGGAGTTCCGTCCTCAGATGGCCCCTTTATTTATACAGCAATACATTTGAGAAAAGAACCGACAAGCTTGCACCTATTGGAAACCAGCTAAACACAAATGCTGGCAAGTTATATTTTATGCAGGCCCATTGGGTGTAATGTGTCTAAGCAAAGAAAAACATTAATGGTATTATAGAGAAATTCCAAAATGTGACATTGAAATACACAAGATTTGGAAATAGGATGTTTTGTGTTTTTTTTTTTTTTTAACACCTTCCCAAAACGCCCTAAGACTGGTCAAATGTGCAGTAGATTTAAAATTAAAATGCTTACAGCTCTTCCAAATAGAATGTCTACATCGTCCTAGCATCCATGCCCAAACAATTAACCTGCAACGACTGCAATCCCCAATCCGACCGAAGATTTCGCACCACTCCAAGATATTCAAACTAAAGCATTTTCCGAGGCAAGTGCAGTTTGCAGCCTCCATGCTGTGCTAGAGTCATACAGTAGGTCATTTAGAGTTACTTATGCCTACTGCTCTGCATACGATGGAACCAATACAGAAATGTTCTGAAAACGTTCATGGTGCAATGCCCAATTTTATCCTAGTGTGCCTGATGCTCGACACTGCCTCTTATACAAAAATACATTACCACTCTTTGAATGGTGAAATGGCCACTTTTCGCTTGCCACTCTTTCTCAATAATGAGAAACAATCGGTTGAGCTCAGACATCCAAAGTTGCTGCCTGTGTCCTCGCTCATGCGGGGTGCTGAACAATTGTACCCAACAGCTGCATGTGACCGATGGAGTTAAGTTTTCAGACCCAGAAGCCCCAGGAAGAAAACTGGATTCAGCCACTGTTAATGACAATGTGTGGTGGGGGGGGGGCCTGCAGAAACCCACGACCAAGGGGGAACCTGCCGGTACGTTGAGAGAACAAACCAGGGCCCAAAGAGAAGTACTTACGATGCCCGTTTTGGAAAAGGAACAGTTCTTCCGTTTCAGGTCTAGTTGGGTCACCCAGAGACTTGAAATCTGGAACCAACAATGTCTTCAGACTTCTCCAAAGAGCAATAATCTGTCTTCGCAGGAGGGTGACCCTTCAGCGAGGAGTGAAAGCAATGGTGGAGAAGGCATTAGGAAGAATGAGTAAACTGACCTAGCAGGTCCGTATGACAAGACTGGGGAGCCATCGGAAAACTGCCCTACGATGGAAACCCTGGTGCAGGCATCCCAGGACGGGCAGAGGTGGGATTGTGCAGTCCCATCGCTTGCCTGTACGACAGCAGCGTTCTACCTCAAAGCGCACAACCAGGAGGCTATTTTGAAAAGACATCGGGACAACTGCCAAGAAATGGACCATCTAGTGAGGAGCAGTCCATGAAGGATCACTGGATCCCTGGCAAAGGGCCCTGACCGCATAGCCAGATCTGGTCCTTAAAAGCAGGAGCTTTGCTTAAAGGCAGGAGTCGTCCAGCAGCAGCTAAGTAAACCTACTAAAATGACAGAGTTTAGAAAACAGCAGCAAAGTTGAGAAAGGGTCAGTGCCTCACCTAGATATATCCATTCACCCAATGAGTTGCTTAAGCCAGCACTCCTTGTAAAGGGCAGCCTCAAATGGGTTTTGATGTTCAGCCAATCAGGCAGGCTCTAAATACAGCCAGGTACTCCAGTCCACCAATGCCATGTGTGGACTGGACTGGACTACTACTGAGTGTGCAGTGCTGAGCTCAAAGGGCACTATTTGAATACAATGGGAATTTTAGGAATGCTTCGTGATTTTTCCCTAAACCAAGAAATGGGCCAAAACAAAATGACAGGACTTGACAAAATGTGTTGGTACCACTCTGGCTACCAAAAAGGTAAATTGGGCTACTAATGCAGTAAAATCAGCTGCACCCTTGGTGAAGCAAAAAACGAAATTACGGCTGCCACCAGCCTAATTCACAAAATCAATTTAGGGTGATATCAACTTGGGGCCAAAATGTGGGGCCGGGTAGGCTTGTAAAGCACCCATTTCTAAAGCACTATTGCAGGGGTATTTCAATAGAAGTTAATTTGTCCCTGATCAAGAAATCAGATCCTGAAAGACCATAAGTAAAATAACAAATGTTGGTAAAGATTTTCTATTTGCATCTTTCCCTCCATAGATTTGTATAGGACACCATTTCTTTTTGGATGTTTGAACCCTGTGTGGAGTTTTAGTAGAGCCTTATGCTTTACGTCCGTTTCCTGTTTACTCAATCTTATGGGAAAACTGACTAGTCCATAAAACTGCCTACTCTGAGGCTAAGTCTTTGTAAATGCTTGTACTTTTACAATTGCACACATCACCTTACAATGGAGTGCAATTAGGATAATTAAAATCCTTGCATCTTTTCATATAAAGGCTTTTTGGTTACATTTTCAATGTACTGAAGACAAGCTTGTGGACTCGTGCATGTGCTTCGTCAGCCCCTTGCCCCTGAATCCCCTGGACAGGTGGGAACAACCAGGCTCGATTCCTGCTCGGGGATCAATCCCTGCATTGCCATCAAGTGTCCCTGGTGCACTGACCAGCTCTCTCCTGGTCTACCTCGCAGCCGCCATCTTTTCAAGTAGAGCCTTGGAAGTTTGCAGATCTTCAGCTTATGCCACAAGTCACCTGTTCCTGCATTTCAGCTCTCACTCCAAGGGAATCTGTGCTGGTGCTGTTCCTGTGTTCACTGCTGTACGTTTGCCTGTCGCCGCCTGACCATAGTGACCTTTGTTGGATCTAGTCTTCGTGTCCCTGAGTTGTCCCTTGGCAAGTGAAGACTTCTGCGGGAGGGATTGCCTTCATTTGAGTCTTCAACTGGGAAGGTGTCTGGAACGGATTCCTAAGAACTGCGACTGACCGATTCAGCCCCTTGAAACAAATGATCTCTGCTGTCTAGACGACCCTCCTGAAAGGGACCAAGAAAGAACAAACCTCGAACAAAGGCTGAAACCTACAATCATGGTATCTGAAGTATTCTGAACTAGAGGGATTAGTCTCATGTTGCTTTATTCCCCTTTGCCCATATGGTAACTAGGCATAGAGTCCTGACCCTAACTCACTTTGACCTGAACTTAGGTAGTGGAATCTGGGTTAAGGCTCCTTCCCTAGGCCCATCCTAGTGTGCGTTGGATAAAAGTTCAGGGGAGTACTCAACTCATTACAACTTTGAAAATATTTATATTAATCCTAATCAGTGGCACTCCAAATCGCCATGGGTCTGTCCTGTGTCTAGCTGTCCAAAAAAAAAATGTCCTGCGTCCGAAATCATATCCTAGCCCTCATTCTAAACATAACTCTTAAGGTGTTAAGGGTATTGTCTTTGGCTTGGAAAGTGAACAAATGTTCAAGTTCGACAAAGTATGAATTCCACAAAATTTCCAAATGGATAATGCTCACAGTTCCAGAAAATAAATCCTTTCCACCAAAACAAAAGTTCAAAATAATATCCAAGTTCTTTGCAATCGAAAAGGATACCGGCACCCCTCCACCACCACCCCCCTCCCCGCCCCAGCCTCCTCTTGGTGTTGCAACCCACTCCAGAGGGAAACGACCCTCCTTCTCCCAGGTCCTTTCGGAATTTAATGCAATTCAAAATCCTAAGAGCATGAATCGTCCTTGAGATTCTCTTGTCAAGATACCATAACTTGGGTGCAAGTCCCAGACTCTCAAAACACGTGGTATACTACCTTGCTAGGTTCTCCTATAGTTCTTTTACTGCCAAGATATGAGGGCATATACTTCTTCCCCCAAGTTCCTCTTATCACTGGTGTATTTTTATCTCCCCAAATACTGGGACTATGAAAATCAGTTCATGCGGCAGGCCGAAAGAAATATGCCTCCCGTTCCAATTAGTGAATACCTTCTCCAGGTCCCTGACCTTCCATTGTGGGTTCATAGGCTTTAGGACGGTGCCCTTGGCTTCTCTGACCCCTGCTTGTGGTGTTCTCTGCTTCCGCTCTCTCCACTTTAGGTGGCACGTCTCTGTGGCTGGTAGCGGTCTGCGTGTCCCTCCAGCGTCCCTTGCCTGCACAAAGCTCCTACTTTGCCTTGCGTCTGCGTCTTTCCTATCTGTGTGAATGTGTCTCTGGGCCAGACGCTGCCTTCCCCTTCCTTGGTGCCACTTCTCTGCCTCACTTGCTGCTTCCTGGATTCCCAGCCAGAGATGGGAAGTCTTCTCCATGGTTCTCCCGTGTCTCCTTGCTCACCGGCCCACCTGACAGCTTGGATCACCCGGCAGTGGCTAGCCAGTCTGATCTCTCCGTTGCTCTCCATTGTTCCATCTTTGAACTCCTGCTTTAAGGAAGGGAGTTGCTTGGCGCCAATTAGCTTCCTCCACGCACTAGACTGTTCCTTCTGGTTCAGTCTAGTAATCTTCATTTGGGTAGTCCTTATTTTTTTATTTTTTTGGAAATTTTTAATTTGGTTTATTACAAACCTTTAAAAAACGGAGAAACGGATCAGAAAACATATTTCAATCTTTCCGTATCTGTTACAGTAAAATACTAATGAACTAAAATCGTGCAAATTAACCTTGAAAGTAGGAATCGCACTACTATATCATAGCTTTAGTTCCATCCAAAGTTTGTTTCTTGAGAGCCAGACTGTCATTGTTGATTTGATTCCAAGTTTATAGAGTCATCTCTCATTTTATGTTATTCCACTATTGGCTCTATGAACGCTGTCAAGGCAAATGTCATTTTGTTGTTCTTGCCCAAATACATCTGGCTACACCATTCTTCGGGAGTATAAGTGGTACGTTTTTCCATTTCTTTCATCATGCATCTCGTACTAGTTTCGCTCATTTCTGGACAATATGAAGTCAGATGTTTCAACGATTCTTCCGCACCTTGACAGAAATGGCATAGTTGGTCAGGCACGCAGCTCTGCTTTCTCTGGTGCGAGGTTTCCTTTGTCCTCTTTCTCGTCTCAGTAATTCTGTTTGCCATAAAATATTGCAAGATACTATTAGCAGGCTTTGTGGGTTGTTAAATGGGAGTATCAGAGTATGCCATCAAGGCATGAGGAATGGAGAGGATATCCCTAAAAGGGAAAGTGGATACCATGTCTCATCTGATGATGCCTGTCCCTCCCCCTGAGGGTCACATCTCCTCATGTGATCCTCCCTTGAATAGCCACCCACAGGGTCAGGTAGTGGCTGCTGTTCCCTGGCCACATGAGGAGAGGTTACCTCTGGGAAAGGAGTGATGACATCATTGGATGCATTGCGCCACTCCCACACCCTTCCTGAGGCTAAGCCTGGACTGCTCTGCTACCTTATGTTGATTGGCTTTGGCTAACCTCTCAGGCTAAAATGCATGCTCAGCACTCGCATCTGCAAGCAAGCCAAGAGCCAACACAATCAGTATGACCGGCACAGTTAAAAGATCTACCTTCGTCGCCTTTTGTCATAACATGGGCCGAAGGAAGGCTATACGCTCAATGGTGTGAATGTGGTTCAGTAGCAACCCAAACAGCATAGTATGACCAAAATACAGGAATGTCCAATCAAGCTTCTATATAAATATATACTTTAACACATCAAATACAATAATAGCTAACTAGAAAACACTGCAAAACCTCACTCCTGTAGAAAGAACACAGAATAATCACAGATGGAAAAAATACAGCACTCTGGGTAATGAGATGGGGGAGAAAAGGCAATAAAGACCACAATGTTCAACGGATATGTTCTTGAGGTGGCAAATAGGATTAAAATGACCAATCTAGTCTCCAGGACCCAAAGATGGAGCCGTGGGCAGATATTAGTCAATACTACCTCTATGAAGGTCTTGATGGTTTGATGGTGTCAAACCAGGCTTCTATGTGTCTATTGTGGGTTCCCTTCAGTTTGAAATTGCGGCAGTCGTGGAGGTCGAGTGGCAAGCTTACGTTGAGTTGGGGGTCAAACGGAAGTTGGCTGCAGCCTCGAATAGTCAACTTGAGTGGATTTGATGGTCACCAGGTTTGAGTCGGCAGCGGAGAAGCTGGCAACAGGATGTGCAGGCAAGTCTATTCAAAGCAGCATTTGGAGGTTGCGGTTCAGGAAATACAAGGGCCAGGTTGATTGACTTACAAGAGCAGTGATGAATAAGCTGGTTCTTTGGATGGGGACTCGAGCAACGCATGGGTGTGGTGCCTTGTTGGTTTGAGCTGAGGCAATGATGCGCATCAGCGGGCGCTGTGCGGCGGTGAACTCAATTGAACAAGCAACAGCGATTCGAAGAACAATCAATGCCAAAGACTGAGCCAAGGGGTCCTTATAGTTCGCTCTGTGTCTAACCTGCTCAAATCTGCTTGCAGCAGGTTGACTTTGACTACAGCTATCTTAGCTGTTCTGGCTTCCAGGTGCTACAAGTGCTACTCCAGGGTCTCAAGGGCCAAGGTTAGTATTTTCACAGGCTCCCAAACACTGGAGAGGCTGGCACACACCTTCAGGGGCTTGCAATACAGTGAGGTTCCAGGCAACACCGTGACTAGCAGAGACCCGCCCCAATGTTGCCCGGGGGTGGTTAGGGGACAGCATTAGACTCTGCCTTGGAACACCTGCCTTCACATCAAAACTCTGGATGACTCTGGAAAGGATTGCTCTCCCAGTAGGGTCCAACGAGATCTTCTTTTAGGATTGGCGTCCAAAGGATGATTCAAAGAAGTGGTGTGAGACCCCTTTCTTTTAAAGGCAGAAGCCCACAGGTGATTGGACTATAAAGCTAACCTGCTTTAGGGGTCCAAACCCTGCTTCCAGAATCGGTGTCAGAGGCAAAGACCACTCCTAATTGCTTTGTGCTACAGGAAGTGGAGAAGACATGAAAGAGTGGCAGAAAGGACCAACATGTCAGAATTGTCCCACAACTGTACAGAACTTTCTTTGGTTATCCTAACCACACCCCTTCCCTTCTCAGTAGCATCAAAGGTCTTTGGATATTGTGGCAAGTCAGAAGGAGGTCTCGGACCGGAGGACATTGGTACAAGAAGGTTTATTTAAATAAAAAGGAAAAATACCTTCATATCCCGGTTGCTAACAGGGTTTTCCCTTATATTCAAACTAAACTAAGGTGCTAGTCTACAGTCCTAAAATAAAAACAGCCCTCTATCCAAACCTAACTTCTAAACTGGCCCTACCACTTATCAATATGTAACAGAAAGATGGAAAGTGTCTGGCGCACTCTGTTCTCGATACAGGCTTCTATGTCTTTCCTGGACTCCCTCCTGGATCTTGATCTGATCATATATTTCTCCAAAAGCTCCTTTCAAGGATAACAGTTCTGGTCAGTCTTATCACAAAGTTCTTAAAGATTCCAAAAGAATATATGAATCTCAAATTTAAGGAAATTACAAGTAAACCAATCTTCTTTATGTGGAGGTAAATTTCCCCTGATCCTTTTCCCCCAACTTCTTTCCACACGTCTACCAGTTTCTGGGGTTTCTGGTGTCCCTGTATTATTTCCTGCTCACTGTGTTGGTACTTTCCCTGTCGATTGGGGCCTCCTTACCCACTATTCTATCGTGTTAAACAGTGTTCTTGTGACCCTTCTGGGTTTTGGACTCCCTGGTTTTCTCGGGTGCCTGTGGCCCTTCTGGATGGTGAGCCATTCAGGCTTCTCTGGTTCCAGCCACCCTTTGTCTGCTAGGGCTCTATCTCACTCTTTGGTTCTTTGTGATCCTCTGTTGAGGTTAGAGTCTTATTCCCCTCTCGCTCGCTACTTCTTTTTCTCTCCCCCATTCACCTGAGCAAGCCATGTACCTGTGGGGTGGCGGTCCTTGCTCCAGGGTCAGTCAATCACTGTAGCGGCTGTGGTGTCCTGCTTTGTTTGCCGCTCCTCGCTTTTGGATGTGGGCGCTCTTCCCCATCTGTGGACCTTGCACCGCTCCTGTTCCTCTCTGGCTCTCGACTTGAGAGCAGAGGGTCTCGTGCCCCGGTCAACTCGGGACTCATCTTTTGATGGGCTCCAGGCCCACCACTTCAGATACGTGGTCACATCTCCCAGTATCTTTGGCTCAATGTGACGTCTCTTCTCCCGGCCTTGCGCTTCTCTTCCAGGGATGTATCACATCTCCCTTTTGGCGGTCTCTCACTTTTGCAGTGCCGCTTGCTCCGTAGCTCTGCACGGCTCCTCCCCAGGTACAGGCAGTCATCTTGACTTTGGCATTCTCCTCCATTCAAGGGTCCTTGGCCTGCCACTCCTCAGAAGGGGTGTGGTCTTCACGGCCGGTGATCCAACAAGTAGAGAATTCAGCATTGCCTTGTGCCCAATGCTGAGAGGTTTTCTCCTCTTAACTTCCATATAGATGGAAGGTAGATTCTGTATAGGAAGTTCCCTTTAGGGGAGTCACTCCCAGTGAGGTCCTGCTTTCCAAACCCCTATGGAGGTATGAGCGGGCTCACCTCCCTAGCCTCAGAGGGTATTGCCCCCCACCTTCCTAGAGGAGAAGGGACAGAGTCTCTGGGTGTCACAATATGCAGCACCCTGGTGTGAGGCCTAGCTCTTTGTGAATGGGTGCAATATTTGATTCCTTGGCTACAGTTCTGCCAGTGGGAGCTGTGTCTGCAATTAATACACCTAACCCTTGCACAGCTGAACTGGGCCCACAGGAATGACGCATGTGTAATATCAATTTCATGTGGCTTTGATGGACTATGAGATTTTATTTATTAGAATTTATAAAGGGCCTGCGGCCTTAGGGCTTCGACGCTGTTACAGGATGCTTGCTTAAACAAACAGACACTTAACATATTGAGCTTACAGAATGACAATTTACATATTGATCAGCAGTGTAGCAGACAGCTTACATAGAGGGCTACAGTGTGTAGTACGATGGTATGGTACAGTAGTAGCAGTGTAAGTATGTAAGCATATGGCGGGCTAATGGAAAAGTTGTGTTTTGAGGGCCTTGCGGAATGATGTTTCTTTCCTGAGGGTGGGTGGTAGTGCATTCCAGTTTTTAGGAGATAGGACAAGAAAACGAGCCTCTTGCTTTGAGTCTTCTGAAGGTAGGGACTGCAAGCTGGTTGCAGTGTTGGGTCTGTTTGAGGTGGCTCGGTGAAAAGCTTCTGATAGCTAGGGGGTGCTGTTTGAGACAAGCAGGAGCGTGTGATGGAGAGTGCTTTAAAGAGAATGCGCTCTTTCACTGGGAGTCAGTGGGCGCCCCATCTGCCCTGGGAGATGTGATCTCTCTTGGGGATGCTGAGGGCTGCTCTGAGTGCATTGTTTTGTGTGGTTTGTAGTGTCTTCATGTTTTTGTATGATGTGCCTAGGAGCAGGACATTGCAATAGTCTAACTTTGCTCCCACTGTAGCTCTGGCTATGGATAGGCAGTTTTTGGGGGAGAGGTAGGGTTTGACAGCATTTATGATCTTCGTTGTTAGTGCCGCAGAGGAGGCAATAGCGTTCACTTGTCGAGACATGGAGAGTGTGGAATCTAGGTATAACCCTAGAGTTCTGGCTGCCGCTGCGGTGGTGATGGTTGTGTTGTCAATGTTGAAGTATGTGTATTTACTGTCCAGTTTGCTGAGGACTTGTTTGGGACCAACCAGTAGTATTTTGGTCTTGTCTCCATTGAGGCATAAAGCCATTGGCCACCATCCAGGCCTGGATTATGGAATAGATCTTATTTAGTGTTGCTGCGTATTGTTCATAAGAGCCTGGCTACCATTTCCTAACTACAGTATGGTTTATATTTACAGTTTAACATGCCACCAGGACCGGATCCTCAGCTATGCAGTGTTTGGAACGGGGGAAGCGTATCTTAAATGCAGCCCCTGCACTGCAGAGACTTGGCTCTCGCTGCAGCTGTCAAGTGGGCACCTGAGACCTCTGAACTGCTCTATGCCACTGATCGAACAGGTTCTGCAAATTGGGGCACTGGTGCAGCAGGGCACAAGTGCACTCTATGATTTTGGCAATGAGCTTATGCAAGGGGAAACTGATCAGCAGATTTCCCTTACGGGGGTGAACTGCCTGCAACATTTTATTAATTAATACAAATTAAAAAAAAAAGCCAGGGCTCCTACACCCTGGACAGATGGCAACTCAAGGAGTGCGGCACATCTGTTATAAATTCTGCTTTAGAGTGTACCCTTATGGTCGTGAGAAGGGGTTGAAAGTCACTGACAAACCACATAAAAAAAATATTCAAATAAAACCATTAAAAAATGTTATTCAATTATTTGCAGACATCAATGAGAATTGTAAATGTTCTAATGTGATTGATTTCAAATGTTTAGCTTCCCCACCAATTAAATATAAGCATATTCTTCAGACAGGAAGCAATCATGACAAAACCAGCACCAATACCCTTCCCATCCTTCTATCGGTCCAAGAAGATTAGCCTTGAATAACAAAGCAAACCGTGCTATGATGCAGTCCAAGGATTTCAGTGCCTTACATGGCAAACATGAACAATGCAGAATTCTCCCACGGATGTGGTGGTCTTTGGTTGCTGCCAACTTACCAGAACGATCTGTTGCCTTTTGCATCATTAAATAGGGGTAGATCTTTCATCGGTTCTATGTGATATTTCTGCATATAAAAGACCGAACACAAAAAAAGACTTATTTCTTGGCCGTTTTTGTTTGGCCTTCAATATGTGGAAATATGACACTTCATTGACCCCCCCTTCCTCCCGCCCTCTGAATCCGATCCCCCAGCCAGCCCTTGCGCCTTCCTGCGCTGATGGATTTAATGAAAATTGGGGGATTTAAACCCCCCAGCCCCATTTCTCCACCACTTCCCTTTCCGTGCCCAAAGCCTCCCTCCTCTACCCACCCTCACCACGAACGCACTAAGACAGCCACACAAACACGCACATTTACCTGCTCCCTAACTTCCCGCCTCCAAATATTTCTCTCACACAAAGACGCACACCAACAGTTATCTGGGCCCCAGCGACGTCCCTCTGGCTCTGTTGTGCCTGTCAGCCCCTGTGTGCACTCTTGTGTGTTGCAGAGGCGGTCAGTGTGATTTCGGAAGACCACTCGGAGCGATCTCCGAGCGATCCGTCCAAGTCGGTCATTTCAGAAATCACTTTTTAATAAGCGATTTCTTCACTTGGTACCTGTTAATGTGCTCCTTGTCATGTACCTTATTGCAATTCATTGTTACGCTAACACACTGCCCAGTGATACAAACTTTGTTTCTGCTTTCGGATCTGCACTATCAACATGGTCCTATCCTCTTGTTCCAAAACGGTGCCTTTGCAATATCTTGCATTACCTTGTCTCAGAAGCTTCGTACAGGAGGCATGCCCAAGCCAATGGAAACCAAGACCAAATCTTTTTGCTGGTATGGTAGCTCAGCAGGTTGAGCGCTCGCTGCTGCGATCTGAGCGTGATCTGCAGGTTTGAATCCCGGCAAGGCCAACTCAGCCCTTCATCCTTCCGAGGTAGATAAATGAGTACCAATTTCGGTTGGGTGATATTGTATGTAAATATGTGCTCTGTAAAGCGCTTTGGATTAAGGCGTTATATAAATACCACATTATCATTTATAGCTGCGTTTCGTGCATGTTGAGCCGTCTAATTCATGGAATGTACGAACATTTTGCAAAATCTACCAGCTGAAATCTGATGTACATTTGGTGTGCTCGTGTCCCTCAAACCACTGTTCCTTGGTGATTTGAGGTTCTAAATGTAAAGCCCGCTTAATTTTGAGTTTAGCATCCTCTATCCGTACTAACACAACCATTGATGTTGGCTTGTGGCACCCACTGGCTATTCTGCTGTTAACGCATTGGTAAATTGCGGCAATTGAATGCACCCCCCCCCCCCCCCAATAAATCCTGATTCACATCTACCCAGTATATAGTCCACTCTGTATAGTTCCGCTGGATTTGGAGTCGTGGCTTAGATGCAGATCCTGACGATCTAATAAGGAATGTAGACATTTCATCTACATGTTTATTTCGAAATGACTGTAGATATTTGTCATTGGGGGGGGGGGGGGGGCTGGAGATTTTCCGGCCCTGCTGGGAGATGCCAACCTACCACCTGCTATTATCTCAAGTTGAGCAAGTATGTAAGGCAATCTCTAAAGACCTTTCTTCTTCAAATACTGTATTCCAGTGGCATCGTAAACCCATTCTCTAAAACGGACACACTCTAGTTAATATAACTTACTAGGGGGATGAAATGTATTCACATCGTTAAGATAGGATACGTGGCTATTTGAAATTCTGACCAAGAGCAGATTTGTTTTTACACTTGTAGATGTCCATTGAATTGCTTTCTGCTATATGTAGGGCTGTTATTTGTACTGGCAGAATACTGTATAAGCATGCAGAAAGATGTGAGATAGACAGAACTGTACAAACGTCCAACCTTTTCCCAGGGCAACTGCAGATGCAGTAAGAACATGCGCTGTTTAGAGCACACGCATTTGTAAACTGCAACCAGAAAAGCTGGTCTGACAGCAGTCCTATTTTAAAGCATCTTCTTTGGCGGGCAGAATTGGGATAATCTAGAAGGCCTGTGGTGAATTGTGATCCACGCTCATACATGGCCTAATATGATACAGTGCTTGCTCTATGTAGTGCACATCACATGCTGATGTGTCCCTTAGCTTGATCATGGTCCCATCCTAACAGAAAAGTGAAATCAGGTAAGCACTTCTTTTTCTTGGGCCTTTTCTCTGTAGGAAGTCTGCCAGCCCAATGTCACCCTCAGCACCCCCTGTCTGCCTATTGGGTGGTGGACAGTGGAGGGGAAGAGACATTTTGGGCATAGGCCTGCTTGCTTTATGCTGAGGCTGGCTGCCGTTTACACGTTGCTCTCTCGCCATCCAGGGCATGTGGCTGCTGCCCCACCTTTGCCCGCTGGCCGGCTAGGGAAAGCTCCCTAAATTCCCAAGTGCGCTAGCCACTTTATTTGGTGTGCATTCCTAGACAGGCAGGAGACCATGAACCAACTCAAGATTACTGATTGTATCCGCCCCGGAAGGACACATCCAGGATACAGCTGCACAACCTGCCGCAAGGGTTACCCCGCAGCTTGCTGCAGCAGATGCATTCACCAAGTGAAGCGCCCAATACATTATATTCAAATGATCTATTGTGTGGGCTCGTCTTTTTGAGGCTAGTTAAAATATAGGATTTTATATACGAGTAATGTAATTCCGGTGGGCAAAGTGGAGTAAAATGAAGTGATGCAATGGAACTGGCTTTTGTTTAGTACAACTTCTTCCATTTGGATAGCCTTTTCCCACAACAAAAGTGATGGGTGCAGGGTTTTGAATTAATAATTACCACTACCATTGCTTTTGCATTCTTCCATGCCACCAGTTCTTTTAGCCCATCTCCCGGATTGAAAATCGTCATCAAAATGACTTTACTCAACAACTGTCGTATAGCAGTGCAACATATAAAACATTAAAAGTATTCCATACTTTCCATTAATTCATAACAATTCTAAAATATGCATAATCCTACTTTTGCAATAAGCTTAATCATTCGTCCTGGTATTATACAGTCTCCTCCTACCAATCTCATTCCATAATCAATCATCCAGTGCATACGTGGTTTATGACTTTACAATACAATTAATAATGACTTTGCAGGAGAGTAATACACAACCGCCCTTTAGTCTCGTTCCAACATACAACCCGGTATTGTGCCGTCACATCAGTAGCATATGCTTTCTGCTTCAACCAGGCTCTGGTTAGTTGATGTTTAAAAAGAATCTGCAGACTGATACAGAAATAAAATCTCCCTTCCTATCTCTTCTTATTCAGAAAGAAACGATTGACTATCATAGAAAGTTTAAGGTTTCTTTTCTATG
Source organism: Ambystoma mexicanum (assembly GCF_040938575.1). Lineage (NCBI taxonomy): Eukaryota > Metazoa > Chordata > Amphibia > Caudata > Ambystomatidae > Ambystoma > Ambystoma mexicanum. The sequence continues at coordinate 1,117,042,528 of NC_090923.1, read as the reverse complement.
CATGTATTAGAGCTATGGTAGTCTGCCAAGGCCGGAGCAGATGGACAGCTGGCTTTGGCTCGAACTGGGGTTCAGGCCCGAGTCTGATAATTTATTCACACAGGGGCTATCTTCGTCTCCTATGGGAACTGGAGCAAGGTCATAAACAGACACAACAAAATATCTTCCCATCAGCTATTATTGACAACTTATTGTAGTTTTTCTCGCTCCACTGAGCTGGGCCATAGCCTCACCTCTCAAGGTATTGCCAGATCTGCTGTAAGAAATACTCCATAAATCTTACATACACAAAACCAAAAATAACACTGTATGAGAAATGCAGAATGTATTTAATCACTATGCAATGCATCTGGAAGTCCTGCTGCATAAGGATTAATAAAAAATAACATGTATGTGCAGTATCTTGCCTCCTGCAAGATATGTCTGGATCAGAGATAACATGGAGCAGAAACCAGGCTGACCCAGGTAAATACAAACAAAAGATGCTTTATTTGCTTAGTTACATAGATGCAGATCATGAAAAGGTAGGAGAGGAGGTCACAAGCATCTGTCCTGGTTCCCTGCCATACTCCAAGTCCCAACCATCACTCTGTGGAACTCCCAAGCCACCAACACTCCAGGCTCCACCTCACCATTCCATGAGGCCCTGCACTCACCCAGAAAGTCACACTGATCATCCAAACTACAACACATCTCCCTCCTTAAAACAACCACACGAAACAATCACAACCACTATCATGCTAAGATTAACAATCATAACAACTATAACTCCTTCTACCCCGGCCTGCCACGCCGGAGTCTGTGTAGCCACCACCAAGCACGTACCTTGCCACAAAGGACAATGAAACAGAACTACACACTAAAACCTTCCTAAACTAAACTCGTTCCGCAAGGGCTGTCACATCTGAGCACAAACTAAGCCCCTCTACTGGGGAAGAACACTTGCCAAAACATCATAGCCCCACTCCTGTGACTACTGCAATGGCCCAAACAAAACGTCCTAAACATGCCAACTAAAAATTCCAAAGACATCACCATGTACCCACAAAACAAACCATACCTCATTCCTTCTCCCCAAAGAAAAACATGAAAAAGCATGAAAAATATATCAAAATAGATTTACAACACAAAGGTCACAAAAATCACAAAAACGGTACCACAAAACAAAAAGATGTGGTGCGAAAAACTATGCACAGTAACAAACATGTGACAAAAACTGTCCACGACCGCCACAAAGATGGACTGTAGCGGTATCCATTGATTTAGCAAAGCAAAAAACCTTTCTAATAGCGTAACTAAGAATGAAAAATGTCATGCTATCCTAAAACTCAGAGTAAAAATTAGATAAAGATCATTCACAATTACAATCTTGCTTGTGTGTGGTTGAACTGGTCTTCAAATGACCACTACGTCACCCAAAGTACCACACACAAAAACACTGGCCTAAAATCTGTGTGCCACTCCAAAACAGCATAAAATAAAATCAACTGGTGTGCACATATACCACAGTTCAAACTACTCCTGCACTGCCCAGCACCACAGAATACAACTAGGAGTCTACACATTACTCCCAAAAGCCACCGTCCACAACACTACAAAGCTTGAGACGTGCTGTGTGATCACCTACAACGCACTAACCTATAATATGGGGCCCCTGTCCCACGCTTACACGCAGCAACTGCTCATAATCAGTCTCCAAAACTACCTCATGGGGCTCATGCCCTAGAGTCTTCTACAATTACCCTACTTTAAGGGTTAACCTCACCGGGACACTGCTTCCCTAAGTGTCCAAACTCAACAAAAATGTGGGGTTCTTCAAAGGTTTTCTATTTAAACTGCACCACACCTGGCCAGCGTGTGGAAGCCACCCCTCTCAAACATGCATGCCAACCCCTACTTGTGCACAACATCACTACAAGATGCTACCTCTAACACATACACAACAACTACACAAAAGTGCTACCTCTCTCACGTACTCCGCATACAACCCAACCGTGCTACCTCTTGCATGTACTCTACATTCAACCCAACCGTGCTTCCCCTCGCACATACTAAATTCAACATGTATGTCCCCACACCACACGCGCGTGTACTTATACAGTAAAACCTCTCCAATATACGGATGTGTTACGCCAATGGCAGTGATCAGTCACCATGCTATAGGTGAACCCAAATTCACAAAGCAAAGCATCCCAGTACTTCAATTTTCCATCAAAACATTTCTGAGTACTTCAGTCCATTTCAAGTAGTGGACTTTTCTTCATTTATTTTTTTTAAAAGTCTAATAGTCACCATTTAAAAAAAAATATTTCTGTGCAAAACTTCATTTGAAAACCCATGTAACGTCAATTAAAATTTTTATCATTTGCAAAATGATTCCTTTGCAGACCCAAGTAAACACTGTGCAGATTGTTTAAAATGCAATGCTCACTCATTACGCCCAACACATACTGCACTCACACTACTCATCCATTACAATTGCATTTAACTCCATAATATCGTCTGGATAATAACCTCTGTAAATCATATTCACACCGCACAACTCTACTCTCTGTAACCATCTCATAAAAAACTCTTTTAAAAGGCCCCGCACTCACACAGTCACACTGATCATCCAAACTACAACAGTATGCATATCAAAAACATTAAAATAAACAAACAAAAAAAGACCTGAATAGAGCGCAATCAAACGGAACAAATAATTAATCAGAAACAGATATCCAATGTTAGATATCCACAACCTAGAAATGAATGTGGTCCTTTTCACCCTTGCCCATCATCACCCGGCCACCCTCAGCAGGGGGCACAGAATACCTAGTCTAAATCTAGCCTGCGGCCAAGGGGGAACAATACAAACAGCTAGTGTCACAAACACCACGGTTGTGGGTAATAGACCGGCTGAGCCTACCTGCACCGAAAACGAATTGTGAGCAAAAACATGGTGCTGGCCCCTACAGCTCTTTAATATCTTTTCGGAACAGCTTTTGTTTGAGATTTTTGTCAGTTACCTAATTTGAAAGCCAAAGAACCCATATGTCTGCTAACTAGACATTTCCAGCTGAAATCCCAACACTTAACTGAAGTGTGTGATCCTGGGAAAATCATTTGATATCGCTGCTTTTCTGCCAAAATTGGAAGTTCCTAGTAGTGATTCAGACCACAGTGTACAGTATTAAAAAAACAATAAACCTCACTCATAGTTTACTTGAATATACAGTTTCCCCATATAGTCCTAAATTAATAAGTGACTCTTCATGTACTGAGCATCGTAGTTTTTTCATTCTTGGCTTAATCTTTGCAATTTCTTATAATGCAACGCCCATAGGTGTCCTGAAGAAACAATGAGTGGTGTCACTCCCCGTGATGTAGTTTTCTGCAATGTCACTTAGTTGTGCCAGTGCATATGGAAATGAGGGGTCTTGTTTTGCTGCACTGCAGCGCAAATCTTCGCCAACCTAGGAGTTTGACTGTTAGTTGGTTGTGTTGGGGGAGGCATTACTCCCGTCCAGGGGTCTTGGGTTCCAACATTTCCAGGGCCATTCTTTTGACAGCTGGGATTGGATTTGGCACGAAGAGCCACGCCAAACTGCATGGCTGAGCTCTACTTCGGCCCTACACATGAATTCTCTTTCTCTGCCACTTTTTGTCTGCACGTTTCCTGTTGCTAAAGCGGGAGTTTCACACGAATGTGATAACACTGGAGACATCTGCCTTCAGGCGTTCTGCCATACTGCTCTAGCTTTCTCTGAACTTTGCTGAAAATGTTGGGGGGTGGGGAGAACATGAAATCTGACGAAAAGGTGCCCCAGCCAAATGAATGGGGACAAAATGGTGTGCCCATGAATGCTAGACTTAATAGACGTTTCCGTTTCGCATCCACTGCCTGAATACCTGATGGGCATGCACCCGGGGAATTGGGGGACTGCATTACATGGGCCGCCCGGATCAGCAACATGCTAGAAACCAGTCTCCAGTTGCACACCAGGCTGGAAGGCTCTGGGAGGTCTGGAGAAGAGTGCAGTTTCAGGATCGAAACACTGAGTGGAAAGGGGTTCGGGCAGACATTAGTGTGTGCATATGTACTAGGTAACATATATTGTAAGGGAGAGCACTCTGAGAAGTACTGTTTTAGGACTTCAGGTTTATGGGGAGGCAGCTTCGATCTATTTGACACTGTGTATGTTTCGAATGTTTGCTTCTACATTACCTCTGAGTGTTTTATAATGATGTAAATAAAGAAGAATTAGGACACGTGGATCATATATAATGGGCAAAACGTTCAAAGTGTGCACCTCATGTGAAAGTTAAAATTGCAGTGCACTGTGTACTCGCTCCTGGTTCCCCAGCGGCAGCTCCCGCCTACTGGGAGATGCCGACCCCCCCCCCCCCCCCCCCCCCAGGATCTGGTTTTAGATCCTGCTTATCAAATCTTAATTACGAACCCTGCTAGGAGTACATTGCCTGGGGTGTGTTCTTGTTGGAGCACCCAGGCTTTTATCACATATGAATACACGACCTAATGGAGTGTCATTGTGAGAGGTGCACAGAATTAAAAGGCAACAGGTGTGTCTACCACCTTTAGGGGTGTAATGTAAGTGTTGTGGGCACACATGGTTAGCATCATCTGAGGCTTTGAGCTGGAGCCCAGCAATCTGCCATGGGGGAGCTGCGTTATTAATACAGCACCGGCAGAGCAGTTTTGGTCCCCTACTCGCCTCCTCTCCTCCATGCCCCCTAATGTGGGGGTTGCAGAGGGAGAGGGGCGCAGGGGGGACCGGTGCTGCATTAATAACAGCTCCCCCATGGCAGATTGCTGGACTCCAGCAATCTGCCATGGGGGAGCCGCATTGTAAAAAACACTGGCAGAGCAGTTTCGGTCCCCTGCTCGCCTCCTCTCCTCCATGCCCCCTAATGTGGGGGTCGCAGAGGTAGAGGGGCGAAGGGGGGACCGGTACTGTATTAATAAAATGGCTCCCCATGGCAGATTGCCACGGGGGAGTCGCGTTGTAAATAAAGGGGTCACTTATCTCTCACGGGCGGCGGCAGCAGGAGCAAGGAACACAGGACACCACAATGCAGCTTGGACGCGCGATCCAAATGCAGGATCCAAATTTCATGGCCACGCCCCCACCACATCGCACTGGCTGAGCATGTGCATGGGAGCCAGCGGCTCCCCATTGCACATGCTCAGTTCAGTGCGACGGGGAAAAAAAAAAAAGGAAAAAACAAAAGCGTTACTCTTTCTTCTTCTGCCAGGCATCATGCGCCCTCCCAGGCATGGTGGCGCGCCCCACAGATTAAAGATCTCTGCCCTACAGTCAAATCTTGGTGACCTTCTACCTGTACTCGCATTGGTGGATTGTGGGGCCATGGGTATTTTTCTGGATGATGAATGGGCCCGAACTCATCAGATTCCTCGTACAAAGTAAAGAACAGATTCAGACCATTGAAGGAATTAACAGTTGCCACCTGTCATTCGGACCAACTGCACAGCATTCCAAGGCCCTTTGTATGACTATCAACAACCACAGGGAATACCTCCATTTTTACATCAAGGAAGCTCATTATCGAGTAGTCTTGGGTATGTCATGGCTTCGGTTCCATGTCATTTCATCGCAGGATGTTTTTTCGCTGGCTTTTTTACTGTGGATATTTGTACAAAAAAACTCACCAAATGTTTTATTTTTTTATTTTTGTGGGGGCCCTTAGCCCCCGATCCCCTTAAATGTTTATATATCCCGAACACCCACACCCAATATATATATTTTTCTAACCCCCCCAGAATTCGATGAGTTTTTTTCGCCAGAACAATTGCAGTAAAAAAAACACCGCAAAAAAAATCCCACGATGAAAGGACGTCATACCATAGCTTCACAGGCATAATCCTTATATCAACTGGCCTGCTGGCTCCCTGTTTCTAGGCTCTGAAATCTGCCTTGCCCATTGTCTTTCTCAAAACACAGACAATAGCCAGAATCCTTTGGTAGGTTGTACGAAGGAACAGACCACATCATTCTCAAACTTGAATTATGTACCCCAGGAATATCATGGATTTGGTGACATTTTCTCTAAATCTGTTGTTCAGACCTTGCCCCCACACTGGCCAGAAGAGTGTGCCATCAAAAACGACCGATCAATACATCATCCCCTTTGGAAGAATGTTCATTCTATATACCTCAGGGAAAAAAGTCCTTAAGCAATATCTGGAGATCAACCTAAAAATGAACTGATTAGACCATCCAAGTCATCTGCTGGTGCTTCAGTGTTTTTCATGCCTGAAAAAGATAGCACTGAATTACGGCCTTGTTTGTATTACAGAAGGTTGAACCAGGTAACACAAAAGGACAGGTATCCACTGTCCCTGATATCGGACATCTTGGAGGCACTCCAAGGAGCAGTCCTTTTTCTAAACTTGATCTTCGGGGGGGCCTATCACCTCATTTGGATAAGAGTTGGATATGAGTAGAAGACAGCCTTCAGGACCCCTTTTCGAGTCTTTGAGTACTTAGTGATGCCCTTCGGGTTGTCCAATGCTCCTGCTGTCTTACAGCGCTTCATGGACCGGATTTTCTCTGACATGTTGTTCCACTTTACCATATATTTAGGTGACATACTCGTATTTTCCAGAGATCCTACTGAACACCAGGACCATGTCACCAGGGTTTTGACTTGTTTACGAGTGAATAAAACTTTAGCTAAACCCGAGAAATGCCAATTCCATTTATCAACTGGTCGTTATCTGGGTTTTGTTCTAAGCCCACAGGGCATTTCCATGGATCCCAATAAAGTCTCTGCTATTACCTCGTTGCCTTCCCCCACAAATGAAATTTTTTGTAGGCTTGGCTAATTTCTACAGGAAATTCATACCCAATTTCGCCGCCATAGTGCAACTCATTTCTCAATATTGCTGAAGAATCTGCCTTCAAATTACTCAAGAAAAGATTTACAGAGGGCCCCATACTTCGCCAACCTGACACCTCTAAAGCCTTTTTTGTCGAGGCTGAAGCTTCGTAATCGGCGATTGGTGCAGTACTGAAGCAGATACAAGAGGATTCGACAGAACACCCTATTACATACCTTTCAAGGACACTGTGGGAAAGTGAAAGACACTACTCAGTCTTGGAAAAGGAATTACTAGCCTTTCGTCAAGCGTTCATTGAGTGGTGCCATCTTCTGCTTGGTGCCATGTTTCCTGCACATATCAGAACTGATCATCGCAATATTCAAAAGCTTCAGTCTTTGGAATGTAGAAATAGCATACAGGCCTGTTGGGCTTAATTCTTTGCGCAGTTCCAGTTCCAAGTTAGCTACATTCCGGGCCAGCAGAATGTTATAGCAGACGCACTCTGCTTGGTATCCAATGAGCATTATCCTCTGGATACCATCCACAAAGTAACAGAATAACAGAAAGGGCCAACCAAACACTCCAACAGTATCTACAGTGTTTTTCCTCTGAAGTACAGGATGATTGGGCAACCATTCTTTCGGTAGCTGAGTTTGCCTACAATAACTCGGACCATTCCTCCTTGAATACTAGCCCTTTCTATTGCAGTTATGGCTTCCATACCTTGGGTCTACCTGTCCCTTCTATTGGAACTACGCATTTACCTTCAGTAGACTCTTGGATTTGCGACTTACTGACCACTCAAAAAGCTGTCGAAGAACACCTGTTAAAAGCTAGGGAAGCCACAAAGAGATTCACAGACAGAAAATGCCGCCAATCCCCCTTGTATTCTGTAGGCAATAACATTTGGTTGTCCTCCAAGTACCTTACTAGTCATCTAAGGCCAACCAAAATCTCTCCTCGCTCTTATGGACCATTTACTGTGATAAAGCTCATAATCCTGTGGCAATCTTCGTCTGCAGTTACCCATTTCACACTTCACTTCTGATACTGATGACCAGCAAGTGGAGTACGAGGCGGCCAGACTGTGTGATTCCAGGAACTGGAGAGGACGTCTTCAGTATCTGGTAGAATGGAAAGAGTACCACCTCGCCACCCCCAGTGAATGCACCAGGGAACCAATTACCAACATACATGCACCTCACCTGCTCCGCCGATATCACTACCTACAACCGGCAAACAAGGTGGAAGGATTCTTCGGAGAGGCCATGCTGTCATGATTTACCATCCCAGGACACATTTGGTCAGCTGGAGATACCATTCCTGCTTTGCGTGCGCCATCGCCGGCTTTCCATGGTGCTGCTATGCGCCTTCTGGTCTTTCTGCGCATCGCGTTCATATGCACTAGCACAGCCGGAGCTCCTCGCGTCTCAACGATTGGCTAACTTGGTCCCCAGCTCAGTGCTACTCTTGTGTATGCATCATTCTTACCTGTTCCTTCCCCCTTCCTTCTTCGGTGCCACTCCTGGCCGTACCTCCTTCCCTGTTGCCTTTGCTTTGGATTCCCTGGTTCCTGGTTTCTCCTTGCTGCTTATCCCATATTCCTTCTCTTAGCCTTCCAGTCTCCTTGGCTCACTGAGCTCCTAGAATCCTTCTGTTGCCTCTGGACTACACACGAACATCATCTGCAGGTTTTTTTCCTGCTTATTGGGCTGTCTCCCCAGGGTTACTGTGCCTGATTTTTTTGTACCCATTGGGCAGGGGGGGAGGAGGCTTGCCCCTTCCTTCACGAGACCCGTACAAAAAAGAAGACCCCAATGGTAAAGGCCACCAAGAAGACCTTGCACAAGAAACCACAGGTGAGCTCTATCTAGGTGCCTATACATCCTGACACTTGTACTGCCACTGATGGAGCTACACTGATTGAAAAGCAAGTGTTGGCAAATACACACAAGCCCTATGGATCTGGGGGCCCTGCCTGCTACAAATAGCATTCCTCTGCTGATATAGGGCTACTGTTATTAATAAACAAAGTTCTTCCCATTGCATGTCACACTGTACTGTGCCTGAGAATCATGAAGTGAAAACAAAGACAACTGTACTGCAAAGAACATGGTCTCATTGGAGGCCCCAATGGATACAAGTATGTGTTCAATCACCAGGAGTGGAAAGGGGCACGGGCACTCCTGCAGTGCTTTGTAGGGTTCAAATGTGTTTTAACTCCATGATGACTGATGCTGGTTGGGCTGTGGCAGTGACCAGCTCTCCCCTACTAGACTGACGCATGCTACAGCTTCTTTCTCTGGGCGAGCTGCTGCCACTGCATGTGCTGCAAGCACATTCAGTACCTGGACCAGCTATCAGCAGCTCTCACTTGAACTCTGCTCGTCCCTAACACCTAGGTACACACATCCTCCACTCCCTACTTACCTGAGACTGGGTGATCTGCTCCCATGTTGCTGGTAGATCCCTTGCTAATAAAGTGCCCTCCCTCTCCTGTTAGCTTCCCACTCCCTTGATTCTCTGCTCCCCTCGCTACTTTCTTCCCCCTAGGATTGTAAAGTGCCCTGTTGCTTCCCAAAGCTAGGTCCACACTGTAAGGCACTCATGGCGGCAACAGTAAAGACAGACACAAGTGATCACAGTTCAAGGGTGTTCATTAAATTGTATATGTAGGTTGGAAAAACGCCTAATCTAAATCTAAGATGGGAGCAAGCTATGCCCCTCAAATAGTAAGGCAGTCCGAGTGGCATCTGGTCAAATAAAAGGATCTATACTAAAAGAAAAAACCTATTGCCAATCCTTACAACCAATACAAAAGGAGTGTGGGATAGTGTTCACAAGAAAGAAGGAAGTGTTCACAAAATGATATATCAGGAAGTGGCAGCCGGGGTCTCCCTTCCCCATGTTTTGAGCATGGGCCAAGGCGGGACTCCTAAGTACAGCATACTTTTGAGCTTTCCCAGCACAATAGTTCCCTTCTCAGGTATCGGTATCTTCGATGGTTAAGTCTCTTTTATACCAAAAAAAAAAAAGTCTCTTGCCTTCGAGGACCTGATGTGTTCAAAATAACCAAACAAAAGTTCCTTTCCGTATGTACGTTGGGTGATGAATTTTCACCCCTGGAATCCCCGAATCCCCTCTTCCGGGTTCAGACCCTTCTCAAATGTTAGCCTCTCTCTGCCAGGTTCACTATGGCTTTTTTCTTTTTTTTTTAACAGTTTTTGAATTAGTTTTCCCAATTGCACAACATACAACAAGTCGGACACAACCAAGTAAATACTTACAGAAGAAGAACTCAACAACGTCCCACCTCGGGACAGAACCCCCCTCCCCCACACCGATCACCCACCAGGTTATATATACATGTAGCATGACACATCTGAATGCCATTAACTCATCATGAGACACTTGGCCTAGAATACCCTAATACAACGATAAACTAAACACCAACAGACCCACAACACAACGCAGACCCTGAACAGACTGTAGAGCTGAAAGTCCTTAACATAATCCAGAGGTGACTTCCGCATTGTCTTGCGACGAGAGGGCGCTCTCGGAGTCTGACTCGCGAGCCATGTAGCTTCTGAAGGCCTGCCAAAAGTCCTTCGGTCTACTATTGAGGGGGAGTGTTTGGTTGTATTGCGTCTCCCTACGCTCATACATCGACATGCAGTTCACCCATTGATGTAATGAAGGTGCAGTAGATGCCCCCCATGCACGAGCCACCAGAGCCCTGGCGACCACAGAGGCCATACCAACCAGTCTTTTATCAGTGTTTACATGTAGTTCTACCCACGCCAGCATCCATGTTTCCGGAGTAAAAGGGATCGGGGCCTCCAACACCTGTTCCATCACTTCAGCAACGGCCACCCAAAAGGTCTGGACATGGGAACAGGACCAGGCTACATGGTAAAAAAACAGCAGGGGACTGATGACATCTCTTACAATTCGGAGACCTGAGTGGGAACAGTTTGTGTAAAGAAAGAAGAGAATAGTACAGTTGATGTAAAAATTAGAAATTAATCAGGCGAAATCTGTTATTGCTAGAAATCAATTTAGTCTGAGATAGTATGACTTTCCATTGAGCATCAGACAGTGAGCGAGCAATGCTGTCTTCCCATTTGACCCAATATGAGGAAGAAGGAGGAGGAGACCCAAGCCCCCGAGTCAGGCCACACAAGGAAGAAATCCCTTTCCTAGGAGAAGACGGGGCTACAATATACTCTAGAATTGGGGAAGCCTCTGGGGCTTTTGGAAAGTCAAGCCACCTCGATTTCAGTAGCTCGCGGAGGCGGAAATATAACAACTGGGTGACCGGAGTCCAGTTGCCTCTGGCCTTAAGATTTTCCCCATGTTATAAATTTCCCTTGTGGTGCCACATTGCCCAGGGTATATATGCGCAAAATTCTGAAAGTGCCGAATGAAGATGTGCTCAAATGTAAGAGGGATTCCACGGACCCTATATAGAGGCCATCATGGGTGAATACCACTGACCCATCCCAATCCACTTTGCTAGGCTATCCCAGGCCTTGAGCGTGATCTCTAGGGGTTGGACCTCGGTCTTCAAGTGGTATTCCCGAGTGGCCCAAAGGAGGCCTCTAAGGTCCTCTGTTTGGGCAATTGCCCTCTCAAGCTGTGAATGTGGCAAATTGTTTGTTGGCGACCACCACCAGATCGAGTACTGAATCTGAGCGACTAAATAGTAAAGAAACAGGTTGGGAACCTCAAAACGCCCCTGGGCATATGGGTAGCACATTGAGCGCAAGGAGATGCGAGATCGTTTCCCCGCCCAAATCAGCCTAGTCATCAAGGACTCTATGCGGCTCCAGAATGTTGCAGGGGGCCATACCGGGACATTATTAAAAACATATAAAAGTTTCGGTTACACAACCATTTTAGCTAAGGAAATGCGGGCCGCCTGAGAAATAGGGAGCTGAACCCAAGTCCACACGATGTTCCAGATGTTGCAGAGTGGCAACATAGTTTTCCTGATACGGAAGTGGACACCTTTACACCCAGATATCGGATTACCTGTGGACGCCAAGCGAAGACCTCACCCACATCCTGAAGGGCAACCCCTAGTGTAAATGGGAGCACCTCCGATTTAGACCAGTTTATCTGTAGCCCGGACAGAGCACCAAATGCAGATATCTCCTCCATCACGGGCTGTAAGTTTGTCTGAGGATGTTTTATATATAAAAGCATGTCATCTGTGTAGAGAGAGACAATAGATACATGTGAGCAGATTGTCACTCGAGCGGCGTAGGACCTCGAACAGGAAAGGCCATTCCACAGAATCAAACGCCTTTTCCGCATCCAAGGCCACCACCGCAATAGGGACCTCCGGATTTACATTGAGCATTAAGGTGAATAGTCTACGCAGATTAATCTGGGTGGATCGCCCCAGAATAAATCCCATCTGATCTGGGAGGATCAAAGCAGGCATGTGCAGAAGAAGCCGATCCGCAAGTAACTTTGCAATGATTTTATTATCAGTGTTTATCAGTGACGGGGGGCGATAGGAGGAACACTTTTTTGGGTCTTTATTGGGCTTGAGTAATACCGTGACTAGGGCAGTCCGCGTGGACTCCGGGAGCACTCCAGAGGATGCCGCCTCCTCAAACATTTTACATAGATGGGGGCTAAGCAAATCAGTATATGTTTTGTATAGTTCAGCCGATATCCCGTCTGTTCCCAGAGCCTTACCTTTCGGGAGTGACTTAATCACCCTACGGAATTCTTTTGGTGTGGGGGGGGTCATTAAAAAGCCCACCCACCTCCGAATCAAGCCAACCCAAAGCGACCCTATCAGAAATTGCGTGATGTCGTCATGCCGAGCAGTGCTATGGGCAGTATACAACTGCTCATAATATTGGCGAAATACCCCATTTATCTCCAACACATCTCTGGTAGGTGCTCCCACCCGGGGCTCCACCTCTAATATAGGCTCCAATCGACTCTCCTGTCTAATGGCCCAGGCAAGGGTTCTACTCGGGCGATCTCCCTCCCCGTATCTCACTGCAGCGACCGGGTCACCCAAGAATCGCTCCTCTCCATCCATCAGAGCCCAGGCTCCCGCCTCCTCGCTGCAAGATCAGCCTGAAGATCTGGAGAATCTGCACTCTCCTGAAGGAGTTCCAGATTCTTAAATTCCTTCTTCTTACGCGCTATCGATCTGCGAATACTTTTAAGATCCCCCCCTCCTGTGACATACACCAGCCTCGCAAGAACACCTTAAAAGTTTCCCATACTACCCCTAGACTAGGAACAGACGCTGCGTTAAACTAGAAAAATTCTATAATGGCCTGGCGCAACCCCTCCAGGAACACCAAGTCTTCCAACGCCCGGGCCCGGAACCTCCAACGAAGCTGCCCAGGGTAAGATGGGGGGCCCCTGAATTTCAAAAGAACCGGGGAATGATCCAAAAGGGTACAGGGAGAATCACTGCCGTATCTACCACGCGGGTCAGGTCCGGAGACATAAACACATAGTCAATCCTGGACGAACTCCCATGCACACTAGAGTGGAACATGAATTGCCCGAGTGTCAGGATGACACCGTCGTCAAACATCGAACAAGGAATAATCGGACGCAATGGATTGTCATTTTTGTGCTGCGTGGGGAAGCGGCCTTTGGATCAACGCCGACCTATCCAATGTGGAGGAAAGGGCTACATTAAAATCCCCCGCCCACACCACCTCGTATCCCGGGAACAATCGTAAGTGCTCCGAGCATGCCTGGAAGAAATCGGGAGAGTGATAGTTATGGCCGTAAACATTTATAAATAGGACGGATCGGGTCGCAATCTCCCTGGCCACCAACAGGAACCGTCCCTCCCCGTCCGCCACATGTTTGTGAAGTATGAATCCCAGGGAGCGATGTATGTATGTTGCAATACCCCAGGAGTGTGTAGAGTAAGAGGGCCCATACCTGTGAATTCCCCAGCCAGACAGGGCGCTTGTGACCTTTCTCTAAATGTGTCTCCTGCAAACATAGCACATTATCCTGGTGATTTCTCGCATAGTTGGATATGAGTCGTGCCTTTTTTGCGTTAATAAAGCCCCGAATGTTCCTTGTAAGCAAGGTTGTGTCCGAGGTAACGGAGGATGTCAATTTGTGTAAGGCCAGGGAAGTGTCTAACCTGATCGGGGCGCGCATACGGCGTTGCCCTTCCTAAAGAGAAAACCTGCCCCTCCCATCCCTTAGATTCAAGTAGAACAGACCCACCATGCCCGAGACTGAGAGAGAGCACTGACGGGTGTGAAGTTAGGTCAGTGACATTTAGAAAACAAGTAAAACCCACATTTATGTCAATTCTCGTGTCTCTGTCTGCACATACAACAACCTGGATACCCCCGCCCCCTGATAACTCACAAATAACACTAACAGAATAACAAAACTACCCAGACCCCTCCCACGCCAGAAACTCCAAACTACTGGCCCCCTCATCCCACCCACCTCCCTAGACCCCACGAACATTAATCAAAACCAAGCTAAGTGGCCGCTGGGCTCAGGGGGAAGCTGGCGGCATCTGCGGCTCATAAAGCTTGGAGGCTCAATACCAAGGTTACATGTCACTTTTTGATCACCCACCGGGGGAAAGAATTACATGTTATGATCATATCGCAGTGGCATATCTTAATCGGCTGTCAATCGGGATTGGCCGTGCACCATTATACAGCCATATGTCCACGCTGGCCTCCTATTGGTCAAGGGGTCACCGGAGCAGGGGGCATGGGATCCGGAATGCTGAAGGCAAACCTCTCAGCCGATTCAGGGTTAGTGAAGAAGGACACCCTGCCATCCTGTACCACCCTAAGTTTAGCAGGATACATCATTGAATAGCGGATCCCCTTCTTCCGGAACATGGCCTTGACACTTACAAAAGTTTTCCTCTGATCTTGCACATGCTCGCTAAAATCGGGAAATAAGCGTAATGTCAATGAGCCCCATTGCAGGTTCTTCTTCTCTCTGGCCACAGGCAACAGGGTATCTAAATCTTTGTAATTGAAAATTCGGGCTATAATAGCTCTTTCTGGGACACCCGGGGGAGGTCTAGCTGCCAATGAACAATGGGCCCTTTCACCCATAAACATATTAGTAACTGGAGGATTGTCCAAGACATCTTTGTGTAGCTGTTCGACAAAGAGTTCCATGTTGTCAATTTGAGTAGTTTCGGCCACCCCTGTAATCCTTATATTGTTTCTCCTAGAGCTCCCTTTGAGGTCATCGTTTTTTGCAGTAATTTTCTTAACTGTCTGTTGCAAGGATGCCACCCCTCTTTGGAGAACGGAGATCTTATCCTCCCCTTCCCCGATCCTCTGCTCCGCCTCCGCCATCCTTCCACAGTTTCTCAATTTGTATCGCCGACACAGCCACCTTACAAGTTAGGGTGTCAATTTTTGCCCCCAGGCTGTCAGTACTTCCCTTGAGGGCCAGCAGGGTTTGATTTAAGGCAGATATGTCAATGCGGGCATCCCCGGGCTCCTCCTCCTGGCTGGCAGAGGATCGGTCTGCCCTCGCAAATTGTTCCATCTTGTATTGTCATTTCTGATTACCCACTCCGGGAGGAGGGGGGTATAGGGACTAGCAGTCAGGATTTATGCCCAATTCGCCCTGACACCAGGCACAGGAAGAAGGGATTCCAATGAGCCAGGACCCACCGGACTTGAGGGGCTAATGTACCCAGGGTGAGGGCAAAGATCCAAGCCCCCCCCCCCTCCCAGGGACTCAAGACCACCCACAAGTTGCACACCACACTTCTGCTATTTAGCCGGGGCAGATGGACGAGGGTCCCTATGTCCAGCACACAGTCCGAACCACCATAAATCCGGTCCGGAGCCACAGGTAATCTAGAGGCCACCAGGCCACTGCCCCACATGGTAGAGCAAAATGTCCCAAGATTCATATGTCCCTTCCCCACAAGGTCCCAGAAAGCCAAGTCCAAGTGGGCAGGAGCCCCCAAAGTCCCTCACTGCAGGGTGCTACCACGTGAGCGGGCACCGGAGCCAGGCCCACAGCAACCTCCGCAGGGCAGAATGTGGTGGGTAGGCGGGGGTAGCACCACTCACCTCCACAGGTCCCTCGCCCCCACCACTTCCCGGTTTCCAGGCAGTGTCAGCCCCTGCTGAGCGCGAGTGCACCGCCAACCTATTATGGGAGGGCTCCGCGGGCTGGCGCCATCCTGGTGCCGACAAGGGTCACCAGCGCCGCGGCCCCCCGGCAAAGGAATCACTCCCTGCCTCAAGGACGGCACACGTCAGAGCCACGGACCGCCAGCGCCAGGCACCGCTCCACCCCAAAGCCACAGCTCCACCGCTCCCAGAACCACCAAAGAACCTCCAACACACAGGACTCCACAGGGCGGGGGGAAGGGCACACCAGCTCCACGCGGCCGAAGCTGTCCCAGGCCCCGGGGCCGGCTGCCGCAATTCGCCGTCAGCTCTCACCGAGCTGCACACCAAGTGTTCCCTGGATGTTCTGTCGCAACAAGGCAGTTGATTTAAGCGGCTGCAGCACATCGTGACCCTCCGGTGGGACAGGAATCACTAGCCTCCAGCAGAGCGCTCTCAGGCTGCAGCCATTTTCGATGCTGCGCAACAGCACTATGGCTTTTTTTTTAAACAATTTCACTTACTGCATTCACAAGTCTTAATGACCTTTTAGACAATTCACTGTGGACATTCCTCTGTCAGGTTCACTCTGGTTAACACTTTGTTCATTGGGGCATCATGCCTCGCCCAGTTCTGAAGGCATCCCTCTGTCGGGTTCATAATTGCCAGCCGCACAGTTCCTTTTACTTTCTTTCTATGCAGGATTCACTTCCCTTAGTTTTCCAATTACGTGCTGGTCAAAGACTTTAGACTGTACAGAGGGTTTTGATAGATCCTTGTATGGTCATTGTGACCTTTTCCTTCTGAATTTCCTAAGGTCTTCTGCTGTCGGGAGTTTCAACAATAGGAAAATGAGCCAGAGTCTCTTGGCGAGCAACCACCTGGCGCCGGACCCCTCTGCAGTTGGTTTTCCCCTTAGGAGTTAACAGTTCTTTGATTTTACCTTAATTTGTCATTTGTAACATTTGTTCAACACAGTTTGGTGTCTTATCGGTTCTCCCCTCGACTCACCGGCTGTGCTGAACCACGTGGCTTTTCTTGTCTCCGGAGTCAAGGCCGGTACCATGTAGCAAGCATCTCTCCCTCTCCTAATTATCAGTGTAGGAGGGCTTTGTGTAACGTTGACATCTGCTGCAACACACGCTTGCTATTGTTTGCGGTCTTGTAGTTCCTTTCTGGGAGACTTCTCGGGTCTGTGTCGGAAAGGGCAAGGTCGCTTCTCTACTTGTCGCCCCTTGGGTTCTCGCTGTCTTTCGCCTCCTCTTGATCTGCCGTCCTGGGAGAACTGTGTCGTCGTGCTGTCTGCCTTACTCGTAGTGTGCTCTCGCACTCCACCTTTTATCCCCGTCGGGAAGGGAAAGGGCCACCAGATGTTTGTGGTTCTGGTCGATTGTGTGACTTTGCCTGACCCTGGTGTTAGTCCATTGTCTTTCGTGTCATGAGAAAGTGTTAGTGTTTGGAAAGGGGGGAGGGTAGGATGGGGGGAAAAGGGGATATAAGAAGGGGAATACTGTGTCCTACCTGTCTGTGTCCCACTTGCACTCACTGAGGATCCCCCATCCAGGTGATCCTCCCGCACTGGTCCACCCCCAGGAACTGGATCCAATAGTGATGGCCGTTTCCTGGCCATCCGGATGACAGTCGGGGAGACACCTCCAGGTTTCTCACAACGCTCAAAAAAGCAGATGGTGCTGCAGGAGGCCACCTCAGCTCATTTGTTTCGATGTTCTCTGGCCTGGAACAGGGTGGAGCTCCTCACAACTTGTGCTGTTAACAAAGAAAGAAAGGTTTGGCTGCAGGCTACAGCAGAGGCCTGCACAACACAAGGAACATACATTTAGGGAGCACTGAAAGATGAGCAGCGAATGTGGCTGGGTCTCGTTGTGGCTGTGAGCCTCATTATCATTCACCTGGAAGCCAGAACACTACTCAGAACCAAAGGTCATCTTTCAAAGGGTTCAGGACATCTTTAACCCCCCGTTGGCCCCCCTGGCAGTTGCGCACATGGATAGGGCTGAGGTATCGGAGTCCTAGTGAAACCATTTTTCACCCATTTCCCCTTCTTTTTTCCCTCAGGACTGTCTCACTCTTTCTTTGTAGGATAGATAATTGCTTTTTGCCGCTGGGAGCTATGAAGCAACATACTTTCTCCAAGCCCTATATGAGTTATTTTTCATTAAGTTGGCCCTTTCGACAACAAATGTAACAGTTGCTTTCCTTACTCACTTGATAATCGGGGCATACCCTGTGTCATTAACTAATGCCAGTGATGGTAAGTATGGGGGAAGTCAGATTTTTCCACAGCTATTTTCCACAAATACTGAAAAGATTTCCATTTAGAGCAAGCTTTCAAAGCCCCGCTGAATTTAGCTTTTATAACTTGGTCCACGTTTGTGGTCACCTTATTTCCAGACTTCCTGCCAAAGCATATTTTTCATTGGTGACTGGGAGAGACTTTTCAATTGCTTCCCCAACACTACAGTATTATAAGTGGTGGATTGGAGGGAGGGCCATCGGAAAAATTCCAATTTCTTCCTGCCAATCGTAAGTAACTTTTTGCTCCCCTGGAAGGCCATGATCTTTGATTTGTTTGACATTTTCAAGTGGTTCAGATAATGGTATGGCTCAGTGATGCTGAGCTGGGTTTCCCATTCTTGAGACTGGAATTGGAGCAGTAATGATATGTCAATTATAGCGCGCCTGTACAAAAGTGATTCTAGGCACGAAAAGACAAAGGCGAGTACAGAGGGAGCACCACACAACGATTATACCAGTCCTTGTGTCATTCAGATTGTGCAAGTGTGGCAACGCAAAGTGCAGGGGAAGAGGGGTGTGGGAAGTCCAAGGAGGGGTTGGGGGAGTGCAATCAGGGCAGCATTGTTCGGAATAGTGCAGCCAGGACATCGCAGCTCTGGATAAGTGTAAGGAGGAGGGGGACAGTAGCAGTTACAGCTAAAGCCCCTAGTGTGCGACAGGCCAGGAGGCAGTACGGGGAGGACCAGTCAAGAGGAGCCAGCTACCCAGTGAGACTGAGGGTAGCCAGCAGACAGGTAGGTCAGCAGGGGAGGGAGAAAAAGCAGAGGACAAAAGGAAGGATTTGAGTTGCTTCCCAGAACCTCATGTGGTCCGACTCAAGTTTGCGAGGGGCAAGTAGGCCGTTCCACAGGGAGGCACCTGTAGAGGAAAGTGATCTACCCCCTACTCTCTGCCTGGAGAAGCGTCTTGAGCCTCAGAGAGTTGGATGGAGCAGAGTGAAGAGCTCGAGATGGAATATATTTAGGAAGAGAGTGTTGAATGCAGTGCGGGCCCTTGCCCCATAAAGCCTTGTGGACGATGCAGGGGGTCTTGAACTTGATCCTTGCAGCCACCGGGAGACCGTGGAGAGATACAGTCCCTGGGTTTAAGGCCAAGGATAAATCTCGCAGTTCTGTTCTGGATTAGTTGCGGAGAGTAGAGGAAGGCAGATTGAGAAAGAGGCTGTTACAGAAGTCCAGCCTAGAGAGAACCAGGGCTCTGGAGACAATGGGCTTCTGGGGGAAAGTGAGAAAAGGAAGAGTACCTCTGAGGAGGTGCAGCTGGTAGTGGGCCTTCTTGGAAAGGATAGACAGTCTAGAATGTGTGAGAGAGGACAGGTGGCTATAGGAAGCAGGAAAGAGAGATGCGCGTCATCCGCATAACACTGAAAGTTAGAGCAGAAAGTGGAGATTAGGTGGGCCAGAAGGGCCACATAGGGATTGAATAACCAGGGTGAGAGATTAGAGCCCTGGGGAACACTAAATGTGGAGCTAGAGGTGGTGGAGAGAAAGGACCCAAGTTGGACCTGGGAGGGTCAGTCCAGGAGGAAAAGAAGTCAGCCACTCCAGGGCCTGAACTGTGATGCCCAGGTTCAGACAGAGTCAGTTGATCAGGAAGGTGTGATTGACCGTGCTGAAAGCAAAGGAAAAGTCAAGGAGGATGTGGACAGGAGGGGTGCTGGTGTCGAGATTGGAGAGCAGATCTTCACAGGTGTTCAGGAGAGCAGTTACCATGCCTCTGGCTGCTCTGAAGCCAGACTGGTGGTTATAGAGACAGCCAACAGTTTAGTGTGGAGAGTGAGCTGGGAGATGGTCAGCTTTTCCAGAAGGTTGCCCAGTAAAGGAGTGATAGAGATCGGGCGATAGTTAGCCAGACAGGCAGGATTGGCAGAAGGCATTTTCAGGAGGGGGTGCACAAGGGAGTGCTTGAGAAAGAGAAAAGCATCAGTGGCGAAAGAGTGATTGAAGAAATTGGCCAAGGCTGGAGCGAGGGTGTCAATGGGGTCGTTGAGGATTCTGGAGGAGCAGGGGATCACCTGTTTGGACGAAACTTTCATAGATCAGACTTGTTTAGAAATATAGTCAGCTGTTATCAGAGAGAAGGAGAGGGAGAGGGAGAGGCCGCCGGAAAGGGGGGGGGCGGGGGGCAAGAGCAGTAGGGGAAGAGGAGAGCGAGGACAGGATGTCATGAGTTTTAGTAGTGTAGTGAGACGCCAGGGCCATACAGAGGGCCTGGGAGGGAATAGGAGAGGTGGAGACTGCAGAAGAATTGGCCAGCTCCTTGCAGATTTTAAAGAATTTGGCTGTGTTGTTAGAGGCCACGAAGACGCGGGCTTGGATGTGGACTCTCTTCTTAGACAGGGCAGCAAGTCTGTATTGCCTTTGGAGCAGGCGGCAGGCCAGTTTGTCTTGCGTTTCAGGGCGGCAAGCTCAGTCATACCAAGAGTTGCACTTGGAGGTAGGCTTCAGACAGATTCTCATGGCAGGGGTAAGGATGTCCAGCGTGTTGGAAGTGGCAAGAAGCAGATTAGTAAGGGCTGTGTCAGGGTGTGATTCAGCCACAGGAGTAGGAGAAGCAGTGAAGGTGGAGGTAAAAGCATCAAATGACACATGCTTTATGGGCCGAATGACCGAGTCGGTAGGTGGCAGTGCTGGGGTGGCCTTTGCTTGTGAGACAGAGTCAGGTGAGAGGAAAGGAGAAAGTAGTCAGTCCAAAAGAGAGGAGTAGAGAGAGGGATGTCGGAAGAGATGGTGTGTCCGGCAGTGTGTGTCGGCCCAGAGGGTAGAATCAAGGAGAGAGAGTGTCACGGAAGAGCCCAGTGGAACGATCGGAAGCATCCAGGTGGGTTGAGGTCTCTGAGGCGGACATGTTGAGAGGTGAAGGCAAGTAGAGACGTGGAGAGGTCAGACCACTCACTCAGAGGAATAGTGCAGCCTGGCCAGGTGGCCTATAGATGGTGGCCACAGTCAGAGAGAGGCCATGAGAAATAAAGAGCCTGCAGCCCAGGCATTCAAAGGAGGAGTAAGCCTGCGTAGGAATGACGGAGTCAGGGACCCATTCCGGAAAAACGAGAACTACTCCCTCTTCGGGTCGGTTGGTTCTGGGCATGGAGAGGATCTTGTAGCCATCGGAGAGGAGAGTATCAAAACTCAAAACAGTGGTGCCCTTTAACCATGTCTCCGTGAGAGCGAGGATATCCAGGTCGAGCTCTTCGAGGAGGTGGCAGATGTCAGAGGCGTGTTTGACAGCAGAGCGAGAGTGGCCATGTGGAGCAGGTTGCCACATTTGAAAAACTTCCGGGGAGGGGTACAGGCTTGAGGTACATCCGGCAGAAGTGGTAGATGTGCCGTGAATGGGCAGAGGTGATAGCAGGTCACGGCAAGGTAGCCAGAGAGGAGGAGGAGGGGGGTGGCAGAGGCGCCAGAGAGGTGCTAGTAGGAGTAGCAGGAGAAGGAAGGAAGTTGATAAGACAATGGAGACGCTCATCAAAAAGGAGGAGATGGGGCTGAAGGCACTGGACCAAGACGGTACCATTCAGGTAGACATTAATGATGGTCTTGGAAGAATGAAAGACGTCCAAGCGGACCTCTCACCGAATGCCACCATTGATGGGAGAAGAGGAAAGAGGAGAGAGAGTGAGGACATATAAGGTGTCCATAGGTCCAGTGAGGGAACGACAAAGAGGATGTCAGTGAGAGTCTGTCTGGAGGAAGCACTGATGTAGGTATCAGCGATAGGGAGACTAGGGTTGGCAGCGAGGAGGTCCCTCTTAAACTTCTTCCTTCCAGAATTAGTGAGAGGGATAGGAGATAGAGTAGCAGTTAGAGAAGATGGGAGCAACGTAGAGCACCATAGAGGGTGTGAGGGAGGAAGGTGGGAGAAGGGCATCAGAGAAGAGAGAGATGCACAGCCCAGCGCCGCACAATACTGGATGCACAGAGAGCGGGCGGGGGCCACAACAATAGGGAAGACACAGTGGGAGAAAACAAGTGCCTCACAAAGGGGAACAAAAGCCTGGTTTTTAAACACAGCAGCTATGCAAAACACCCACGTGCAACTTTCCTAAAATGGGGGAAGAAAAGGCCTAGTGTTTAAACACAGCAGCAATGGAAAACACTCAGATTCAACTTTCCTGATTTTTCGGAGCAGGTTGACGGCTGCAGGCTTCTTGCTCCCCCGGCAGAATGGCACCTTAAACGCCTCTGTTGGAAACGTTCCATGTTACTTTTTGCACAGTCTCGGACATATCGTTGATGTACACCAAGGAAGGAGAGGGAGATAATATGCAGCCCTGCTTAACTCCCCTATTTATTAGAAAGGAACTACTCAGTATCCATGCTTGATTCTTTCAGACTCTCAAGCTGGTGTTGGTGTAGTCCTAATGACCTCCATCCACCTCCTATCATTGTGGGAGGAGTTGAATAAGACCATTCCTTTTCAACTAAACAATGTCAGTGAAACACCACATATAAACATTGTTTTTCTTCTTAATTATGTGTTTGAGAATAAATGTTTGGTCCATTGTAGGTAGGCCAGAGTGGAAACTCTCTTGGGTTTCAATACTCCTTTCTTCTCTGGCCATGCTTGTAATGTAATAGTATTGCTTTACAGCAGAGTTTGTTGTCTATGAGGCGGATTGGTCTGTGTGACTTTACGCCTTTTGTCTGCTCTTTATTTTATGTTTACACAGGGATCACGATGGAAGGCGACCAGTAATCTGGGATTTTTTGTAACTGGGCAAAAGCCATAAAGGCCCTTATTAACAATGACGTCCACCAATTCTCAGAGTGCTTTAATGCCTCTGCGTGCCTCATACCCCCCCTCCCCCCTAGGGCCTTTGCCATACTGTCCATGGCCCTCTTCACAAATATGAACCCCCTGCACTGTTTTTAGTTTGGTCTATTAGGCGGTATTTTAGAGCCACCTATAAACTGAATCTATTGCATTATAGTAATGGCGTATGAGGAGGTACAGAAAGCTTGTAGGTGTTGTATGGTTATTTGCCCACCTATTGACTACCCATGGCTATGGTAATCCCTATGGCCATTATAACCCAGTTTCTGCCCCTCCATGGCCAAAACACATCCTCCTGGGATCTCTTTTAGATAGCTTTAATCAAGCCAGTCATTCAAACATTGCACTTGAAGTTCCTGCCAGCGTTTTTTCAAAGCAGTCTTTGGAGAGTTAATTACTTAATTGGAGTTGTAAATACACTGCTGGTGTAATACAAAATGTCTTAACCCGGCCTGCCTTCAGCCACTCTATTTATAAGCACTATGCGTGTCCTTCACGCAAGTCCTGTTAGAAACAAGCATTGGCAAAGCCAACCGTTTTGGCTTGTGTATAATTATTAGGCATTTGCCCACCACTGCTATTAGATGCCCAGGGACTCGCACCATTTTGCACCTGCTACCATAAATGGCCAGGTAATACCATTATGGCAGTACCTGGCAAGGTAACAACAAAGTTAAGGGTACCTGTAAGCCAAACGATCCCTCAGGCAAACAATATAATTATATTTTAAAAAATGGATCTTGGTATAGAAGCTGGATTAACACACTTTACAACAAAATGCTTACAAAAAATATATGCAATTACACTAATTATATCAATACATATTAATCGAAATCAAAATTATATGGATACTGTACAGAATCAATCTTATCTGGACGTGACCAGTGGAAAGCGCCGGCAGAAATCAATACAACGCTGATACATATGTATGTACGTGATTCAGAGAGAGTAATACGGACTACACTGCAATTATGAATATACAAATTGCTTTTTGAACAAGTCGAAAGCTCACTGAGGGTGGATGCTATACTGACAGTTGTGTACAGAGTGAAGCGTGGATAACTGGCACAGTGGCACACACTAAAAGTGGAAATACAGACCAAGACCAGGAGTCCTCATTTGTGCCGTTTCTTATATGAAATAGGAGTGGGCTCATCTGAGCTTCTAAATTTAGTTCCTTCGAACACTTGGAACTTACCAATCAATTGCATTTTGGAGGTAGAATGGAACTGTGAATGTGTTGAAAACATCTTCCACCAATATTCATCACGAGAGTGAAGATACGGTCACTCTTGTTTGTTTGTCTTGAAGAAGATCAAGAATATTGTGGGTCTTATTTGTTGGCCTGGAATTGACCGAAACATACGCAGAGAGAGTCTATGAGAAAATACCATTGGACTTAAGTGCATACCACGAAGGAATAAGGGTGCAAAACAAAGAACATTACATTAAATATAGGGTGACAAGAGAGACTTGATTTTGAATTGTTTTTTCTTGTGTAGCATATACTTTGGTGAACGATTGTATGTGTGTAGGTACGAGAGGGTATGAAAGTTGGTAAATAGATGTTTTAGATAAGATTAATTCTGTACAGTATCCATGCAATTTTGATTTTTTTGTAGTGATATAATTAGTGAAATTAAATATATATTTTTTGTAAGCATTTTTGTTGTAGAGTGTTAATCCAGCTTCTATACCAAGATCACTTTTTTTGACTGAGTACCTGGCAAAGGCCTTCTCCATGCCTACACAAAAGCCCAAACACATTGCCAATGCTTGTTATATTTCATCTTCCCATATTCTCTTAGTCAACCAATCAGAAACCTTGTTTGATAATGATTCTCTTGGCTCCGAGTGGACTGATCTTTCAACATGTACAATAGTGAGGCTTCTAGGATCACAAATTAGGTTTATCAACCCTTTTGTTTTTGATAGGTGACAGGTTGACCAGGCCTTTCAGCATTTCTAGATGTGGTGGCATCTTTGGATCCTACACTTGATTCCATTGATCTAGCACTACTTCTTTCACCAAACTGGAGAGTAGATAAAGCTCTTAAAAATTAGGTGCCTGGGCACGAGAGGGGGCTGTCCCCAAGGTATATCCCAAGCGCTTTGTTAATGCGTCCCTTTCATGGGCTGTGTAATTTTGGGTATTGTTGTCTTCACCTGGCCTGTGGTTTCAGGGACCGGTCATTGGTTCTCTCTGTGGATCTATGGGCATTTCTTGGGTCATGTGGTGTTCTCCTTTTATTACTGTCATCTGTGAACCATGTTGGTGCCTGCTTTAGTTTCATTTTATATGCCTGGATCGCATACTGGCAAAAGATGTCCCACCACCGCAGAGGCTTCCATTGTATCCTCTTTTGCTCTGTTTCACCCAGTGACCTATCATTGGCCATTGTCTTCTTATCCCGGTGCCTTCATTTCATAAGAAATTACCAGGATATTTCCAGGCATTGCTTATTCAACACTAGCAACTCATTTTTCTCCACTAGTTAATCACACATTTCCCTCCTCCTATGCCCTCGTTGGATGATGTAGTCCATTCTCTATGCAAGCTTTACATCTTTCAGTCTGATATTCTCCTTCTTGATCTTGTTGTCAAGGCTCTACTTCTGACTGGATGGTGTCCACTTGTATTTTGCCTGCATCCTCTATGCCAGTCTCTCTCAATGCCTGTTCACTTTTCCAGACTGCTTTTTGCTGCCCAATCCACTGGTGCCATCATCTTGCAGATCAACCGCAGCCTGGTTTTCCATGGTTCCCGTTAACACTTGTTTTTCAGTGCAAACTCCAACTTCTGACATACAATTCGGGCTACCTTGTATATGCAACCTCTGTGCACGTTGGGGAGAATCTTTGAGTCCCAAAGTCACTCCAACTTGGGCCTTCCCAGTCTGGCTGTTCTCCGGTACAGCACGAGCCACCAAATTTATTTCAGTGGTGACTTTGTACAGATTTTCAATTTTTGCAGCTCTCATTGATGGTTACTTCTGCTCCAGTCTAGTGAACCAATCAATGCAGAGTGCAAAATGTTCTTATACTACAGACCACTATGGGGGACAGAAAGGAACCCCAAGTTAAACTCTATCACCCAATGACTTTTTCCCCACAAACCCCCAGATGCAGGTATACTCGGTGACCTCTTAAGTCATTCATGAAAACGACTGCCCTCTTCAATTTCTAGTTCTCCATTTCGCTAGCAGCTATGCAAGGAGGCAAACTGATCTGCATAGCTAATTTTGACAGTTGATAATAGCCCCAGTACTTTCTTTGACAGTCCAGAGACTTCTATTTCCCAGCTCCTTCAGTCTTTCTGGAACCTACTTACTCCTTGTTTCATTAATTTTACTGCTTGGCCTTTTTCTCCTTCTCAAACTTTGGGCACGGACAGACTACAGCCAAATGTGTGTATGGTGTTGGCAATGTAGTCAAGCTCGACGATTATGCCATTTCCTGCACCTTTCATTGTGAATAAACCAGTCACACTGAACGACTTATCAAATGTCGTGGATAAATCAGTAATCTTTATTTGCATTGCGTCTTTCGATATTGCCCCATTCAACGATACACTATGTTGTGGATTGCTTGAGGGGCTAATTTCAGCAACATTTTGAGAGCAGGCAGGTGCGCTTGGAGCTGTCTTCGTCCTTGTCATTTTCAATTCCGAGCCCGTCCTTATGCTTATGGTGCTTGTTGAGAACAGCAACTACAAGCACCAGCAAGACGTGTGGCTTTCAAACCAGACTATGAATGGGCACTGGATGGATAGCTTGCGCACTCTAGTTACAACACACGCAACTGCTTCTGCCACACTCACTTGTATGAATATTTACTCCAAAAGCCAGCACAGGGCACACTTCCACCTATGGGCTCCACTAGTTTATGAACCAATGGAACAGCAGGTCACTGGATCAAGCAATAAGCTGATTAGTGGGCAGGATGGGACAGCAACGCAAACGCAGCCAAAGTTTGCTATCCTAAAATGAAAACGTCCTTATATTTTGCTGCATACACACGCGCAGTCTTGACCTTACTTGAAGCCTAGGTTATGTTCTCTGCTGTGATGATCTAACACACAACAGCGTTTTGATTGATTATTTATATAGCACCTATACACAATGTGTTTCAAAGCGCTTTGGTGTAAGGTGGCAGTGGGGCCAGGCATTCTGGGATCCAGCAGCTCGGAGGAGACGGAAAGCCTCAGGGGTTAACAAGAGTCGGTGCACTTACTGCCTAACTCAGTTTGATGCATGATCCACACAGTGCAGAAAGTTATAGTGTGCGCACATCTAGTGTCACGGCTGCCTCTGCTGCGCAGTCAATGACAACTACTCTCAGGGATAGGGGTGGCTAAGGGTCCAAACCATTCGTCCCAGGAAGGGTAACTCCCGCCTGGCATCCTTCCAAGCTCCCTTGCATGGAAACACCCTGAAAACAACATTTCATTTTTTATTTTGAATGATGGAAAACTGATCCACCAGAAAAGAACTAGTCTAGGAAGATGGGACACACGTATGGGAGAGCACTCTGCTGAACTGTGATCATCTGCTAGAACAGCAGTTTCCTTCCCTGCATGACGGGCAGATCTGGCATGCGTGGAGTAGGCATTCATCCACAATCTTTTAAGTAGTGGATTGCGGCACAGAAGTCTGACAACACTTCAATTTCCTTCCTATGGATCAAAGGATATCATCAGTATAATGCCACTCAGCTCTTTGTGGTTGACATGCATCACTGTTTTTTTGTTCCAATGGCACCGATAGCTGTGGTCCCATTCTAGAAGGGAGTGTCACCATGATCATTCATGGTTACGACCTATGCAAATGCTTCTCTTCTAATAAATCATTGCGTACAGACCCTCTGTCATGATCCATGCCCCCGACTCCCTCAAGTATAACAGCCCCCTGGCAGCAGTGGGGCTAAAGCCCTTCACACTGGCCCCAAGGGCCTTAAAACTCATCAGAAACATATGGAGTCAGCCCTGGCGCCTTTGGCACCAGGCTCATTATCAGTAATAAAGCAATACCAGTTTTGGACCTTAATCCAACATGGAGGCCTATTACACAGCTCAGTTCTTTAGAACCAAGCCATGCGGTCTAGTGTTGTGTGTGTGGCTGGGCCTGGAACTACTTTACCTGGGCTATTTAAACCACACCCAAACAGCAGAACACGCTTCACGTTATTCTGCACTCCTGCAGCTTAACGCTCACCATGTCCAGCTCCTGCTCATCTGCTTTTTCCGGCGGCCCGATCCTGAAGCCCTAGAGCCGGATTCCATTAATAACCTGCAAAGGTAAAGAAACAAGAACAGCATTAATGACAATTCTTACCTGGGCAAGCAGTGAGTCCTGGCAGCAGCCTGCGCTTCTCTTACCTCGCCCATCTCCGGGTTCCGCCGCAACCTGCAAGGGAGAAGGAACAAGGTCAGTATTAACAAAGCACTTAACTGGGCAAGCAGCGCTTCGATCACTCAGGAACATCACTGCAACCTGTACAAAGAAGAGAACACATGTTAGCAATTTACACCAATAAACAGCGCAGCGCTCCACGCATCAATAACTCACCGTGATCTTCGCCATCGGCGCGGAAATTCCGAGATCGCAACCATCCCTGTGAAAACAAAAAGAGACACGGTTAGGGAACAGCATAGTGGAGCAAGACACCGAGAAGACAGAGAAAACAGAGGGAAAGAAACAGACAGAATAAAGACGGAAAAGACATACCTCACCTGGAAGACAGCAAGCAGAATCAGAGTCACAGCCGGTCTGGATCCGACATAAGGGGACACGGACCAGTGAAGCAACTAGGTCCACAGAACGCCTGCACCGCCCACGCGCCCCTGCACAGAGATGCAGGACGGAGAGTTCAACGCACAAAAAC
The DNA here is from genome assembly GCF_040938575.1 of Ambystoma mexicanum. Classification (NCBI taxonomy): domain Eukaryota; kingdom Metazoa; phylum Chordata; class Amphibia; order Caudata; family Ambystomatidae; genus Ambystoma; species Ambystoma mexicanum. Next base: position 1,117,013,596 of record NC_090923.1, on the reverse strand, counting down.
CCAAGGTGAGCAATATCCCCCAAGGGTGGGGATTTGGACCAGAGGGAGGTGGGAGCCCACCCATCACAGAACCAGTATCTTAACCCTGCATTCTCCTATTATAGGCGCTACCCAATGTCTGGCACATAACCAAGCAGAGAGGGGTGTTGGATAGCGCTCAGACCGCCATTGAGTATCATGTGGCGCCTCTCTGGATACCAGGTGAGCGTAACACCTTCCTCTGCTCTAGTGATAGTCATACAGGGGCGGATGACAGATCTTACCGATTGTCCCAGAACTGAAACCATGCAATTCTTAACACCAATTGGAAGCACATCCTCCGGATGGCCTGTGAAATATAATGAATGCCAGGTACCATGAGGCACCGGAGCGCCAGGAAGCTGCATGCAGGCACAAATTGCGCATGTGTAAGGGTGACTTCAAGAAGCTCAACTAAATCTCTAGCAAATACATTTTTTTTAAAAGGGGTACATACTAACGCTTTAGCAAATCTAAATGTCACTTTTAAAAGCCAGTGTTGCAAATATGGTAAAACTGTTACCACCGCCAGCAACTTTGTGCAGACCATAGTTGGCAAAATGAGGCCGTGTAAAAAATGGTGATGAACTGGTTGCATCCCCCTACCCTTATCCCCCCCCCTCCCCCCACACATTGAAACTTAGCTGATGTCTCTTTCCCTACAGGTATACAGGAAAAACAGTCCTCTGACCAACTAGCAGAATCTGTGTTAACCCAAGCATCTTTCATTTCTCCTTTTTCGTGTACTCGCTTGCTTCATGATCAGATGTATAGACACAGTGAACACCATGTGCCTTCTGTACAAGTGTCCATCCCTTTGGAAGGTTATAGCCTTGCAGAGGGATTGGCGTGCACCTACCCGCAATATCGTACTCCATTCTCCAGCATCCGCCAACGTGGCAGGGATCTGGGAAGCCTCCAAGATTTCTAGAATATGTGCAAACATTCTTGCTTTAAATATGGGATAAATGTGATCAAATGAGTAACAGAATTAACAATGTATTACCCACTATCCTTTTCCAGAGAACGCATTAAAATAAAATAGCATTGAACAAATCACACAACCTCTCCCTACAGTCCAACAAGTTAGATGTCACCAACATTTACACCCCAGAATCATTCTTAAGCTTCGTGGTGAAGAAGAAAAGGTAGGTGCCAGAGCTGCAAGCAGCAATGAATGATGATGCAGCAGCAGGGGGTGCAAGATTAGACCAGTGCATTCAGGTATGCAGTCCGAGCCAAAAGGGTCCATGCCGCGTCACCACCCATTGAAGGTCCCAGCAGAGGGCACCAGACTGTTCATGCTACAGATAAACACGAGCTTTGAAAGCAGTTGATAGGATATTGCATTATAACGTGCCTATACACAAGTGTTTCCAGGCGCGTTGACGCCATGTATGATGATAAATGGAGTCAAAATAGTAGTGCAGCTTTTTAGGAACTGGTAAGTGCACACCCATGGCTTGGGAGGCAATGTCATTCTGTCTCCAGAATCAAGGTCTAGTCATTGTCCTCTGGAATCAGAGGAGGAACAGTGTGTGGGAGACATCTACGCACATCTCACGTTGAGTAGGACCTTTTTCTGTTTCTTCCGGTTTCACGTGTGCAGGCCCCAGTTTTGCTCTTGATGTTACAGGGATTCGAATGATGGCTGGTTCTGGCACTCGCTACCAGGCCAGTGCAGCAGGCGCAGACCCCTGATGCCACCTTCCAATACTGCTTTGTGTGCCTAGAATGGCAAAAGGAGCTGGGGTCTATCCATGATCTGGATGCAAGGCTCAGCACATCCGCTTGTGGCGAGTCTTAGCAGGGCTTTGGTCAAACTACCAAAAACTCTGAATCACCTTTTAGTAGTATATTCAGAATATACCATTTAGCGAAGAGTAGGGATAACTTCCGGTCGCATTTGCTTTCAGTCTATTATAGCACACTTCTTGGACCCACATCAGAATCCTACTCAAATGTCAACTTTCAAGATCTAGCAGTTTGTCTGTATTGAGGAAGGATGGATATGGACAGCTGAGCCCCCAATGTGCTCAGTCCTCTCCTGAGGGCACAGAGCCCTGTTGACACCGTTGCCCCTCCCTCTATTTGATCCTGCAACCCACTGGGATCTACACCCTACAGTTTCTGGATAGAAGTGTATGCTCAGTCCATGGCTTAACTCCCCAAAAGAAGACCTACAAATCCATTGCGGCCAAATTGAAAAAAAGCTATAATCACTGCTAAATCCGCTTTCTACAACAACCGAATCACCAACGCACATCTGAATCTAAGGAGCTATTTGCCATATTCAGAGAGCTATCCACCCCAGCCACCAAATCTAAAGACATGGTCAAAGATAAAGCTTGCTGCACAAACATGCAAACAGCTCTAATAAACAAAATCGAGCTCCTTCAGCAAAAAATCGCCAATCACCACAAAGACCTCTCTAAGCTCATCAATCTACACTCCAACTCAAGACACTGTGTCTACTTCACACCCTATCAAGCCATTCACCTTTAGAGAAGTTACTATACCTGAAGTAATAGAAATTGTTAACAAAATTAAACCATCCAATTGCAAAGGGGACGCCTGTCCAGCAAAACCAGTCAAAGACTGCGCTGAGACTTTGGCCCCCTTCCTAAAAACCTTCATTAATGCCTCATTCAAATCCAACACAGTTCCTGACAGCTTAAACGAAGCGTGGGTACGTCCCCTACTAAAGAAGCCCTCCCTCGATCCCAAAGTAGCTAATAATTACAGACCCATAACCAGAGTACCGTTTTTGCAGAAAATTCTGGACAAAGTGGCCTACACCCAAATACAGCAATTCTTAGAAGAGAACAAAATCCTTGGTAAGAGACAATCAGGGTTCCGCCCTGGCCACAGGACAGAGTCAGCACTCCTTGACTTAAAAATTCAACTCAGGGATATTATGGACAAAGGCAAACCTGCACTTCTCCTCCTACTAGACCTCTCAGCTGCCTTTGATCTCGTCAACCATGAAATCCTTGGCAAACAACTAGAAAACGCAGCTCATTTCTCACTACAAGCTTCGGCTTAGATTGCTTCTTTCCATAGTGGACGACTAATGAGAGTATGCTGCCCCCCCCACCACTATACAATGCAGAGTTCTGCAAGGCTCTTGTACCGCCCCCACCCTCTACAACATATTCATCCTACCCCTGTTCAATGACCTTGATCGACGTGACTTAGCATACAACAACTATGCCGACGATACGCAAGTCTTAATTCCTCTCACTGGGATTTATGAAAAAGATACCATGACCCTCAACAACATCTACACTGCCATCCAAACCTGGATGGCTGCCAATGGTCTCTGACTTAATGGAGACAAAACAGATTTTTTGTAGGCACCAAAGAAACCCTCAACAAACTCTCCCCACACTACAGCACCTTCACCGTAGACAACACCATCATTAAAGTATCTTCAGCAGTAAAAACTCTAGCTGTGTACATAGACTCCACCCTTTCCATGACCGGCCAGGTCAATGCCATAGCCTCCTCCGCGGCACTCGCCTCCAAAATTATTAATGCGGTTAAACCGTTCTTAGCAACAAAAAACTGCCTGTCGATTGCCAGAGCCACCATCGGCACAAAACTTGACTATTGCAATGCCCTCTTTCTGGGCACCTCGGAAAAAAATCCACACAAGGTACAAGTGACCCAAAACAATGCTCCAAGAGCTGCACTGAGCATCCCTAAGCGAGAACACATATCCCAGGCTATTAAAGACGCACACTGGCTGCCTGTCAAACAGCAAATTCTATTCAGAACACTGGCTATTACACACAAATGCCTGTCACTCATGGCCCCCATACCTATCCCAAAGGATCACCTTCTGCATCTCTACCAGACCGAAGAGAACCCACCTCACCAACCAGATCTGTGTTCCCCCTTCAAAAGAGCCAAAGCAGGCAGTGCCAGCTTCCAACACCCCGCTCCCAAAAACTGGAATGCACTTCCCACCTCTCAGAAATGAAAACTCCTATGCAATCTTCGGAAAAAAATCTAAAAACCACTGTTTCTTTAATCTTGCTTCAACCATCTTGACTGCATGTGCCACAAAATCTTTGTTCCACTGTAACCAAGGCACTTGCACTTTACTTGACCAAGCTTTAATGTGTACAATGTAATCCTAAGCTTTCTGTAACAAGCGCCACAATGCCTCAGGGCCGATGTGCGCTATATAAATTCACAAATAAAATAAATAAAATTACACAAAAAAGTTAAGATACTGGGACCAGAAATCCAAGCGCGTGTATGACAATACATTACTTACCGTAAAAGCATGTCTGATGGTTGTATCTGCTTAGATTAACATGCTGTGCATAGTCCGACATCCAGTGGTTACTGCAGAGTATTGCATTTTGTTTTTCGTAGTCGAAAAGGGGTCGTCGACAAGGCGTGTCTGTAACACTATCCCTATAGTGACGTGCAGTGTACCCAATCCCTCACGCGTCGAGGTCCCTCTGTTTGTATTTTTTCTGCCCTGAGGGAGCCTATTAGACGCGAGTACAGAAAAGAGAGATATAGAAGAAAGTCTATGTTCCTTCCATCCGAGCGGGGAGGAAGGGCGGGCACATTTGAATCTAAGCAGATACAACCATCAGAAATGCTTTTACGGTAAGTAATGCATTGTCTTCTGATGTTTGTTAATCTGCTTAGAATCAGATGCTGTGCATAGATTAGCGAGCAGTACCCGGAGTTGGAGTTGGGTTGTGAGAAGGAACAGTGAAAAAAATGTCTTTATACTGCTTGTCCCACCTAGGAATCAGCTCTAGAGTGGCCATCTAGACAAATGTTTTGTAAAAGTGTGAACAGAACTCCAGGTTGCCGCTTTGCAAATGGACTCAAGAGGGACATTTGCAATGAAAGCTATGGAAGCCCCGGTGCCTCGAGTGGAGTGTGCTCTTGGCTTGAAGGGTAGTTCTCTCTTAGCAAGAGCGTAACAGAGAGTGATGCATTGTACAATCCATCTAGAAATAGTGGATTTTGAAACTGCATCTCCTTCTCTTCCTGCTGCCACCGAGACAAAGAACGGATTAGTCTTTCTCGATGGTCTAGTTCTTTCTATATAAAACATTACAGCTCTTCTCACCTAAGTTTGAAGGATTTTGAAAGAACGTTGGTAGTTCTATTGATTGGTTGACATGGAATTTAGAGAAACATTTTGGCGCAAACCTAGGATGTGTGCGTAGAACCACCTTATCCTTGTGAACTGTTACAAAGGGGTCTAGTACAGAGAGCGCTTGCAGTTCCCTTACTCTCCTAATGGAGGTGATAGCTATTAGAAAAGCAGTGTTAAGAGTGAGGTCTTTAAGTGTTGCTTTGTGCATGGGTTCAAAGGGAGACCCCATGAGCCTGGTTAGTACCACATTAGGTCCCATCCGGGAGCAGGATTAGCTATAGGAGGGTGGATCCTCTTCACTCCTTCCATGAAGGCTTTAATAACTGGGACTTTCCACCATGACACTTTAAGTTGGGAAGTGGTGTATGCCGAAAGTGCAGCTAAATGGACTTTAATAGAGTTAAACACCAAGCCTGAGTCTAGTAGGTGAGTCAGGTACAGAACAATTTGTGTGGGAGAGCAGTCAACCGGGTTGATGCTCTTTCCCCTACACCAGATGACAAATCTTTTCCATTTGCTAGAATAACAGTGACGAGTGTTAGGCTTTCTAGCCTCCCTGAGAATGTCCATGCATCTCTGAGTTGTAAATGTCCAAATTCCATGATCTCAGGAGCCAGGCTGCTAAGTTCATGGTCTGAGGGCATGGATGCAGTGTCCTGTCCTTGTCCTGTGACAACATGTTGTACAGGCAGGGAAGTTTCACTGGAGGAGATGGGGACATCTCCATCAAGTGAGCGAACCAAGGCTGTCTGGCCCACATAGGGGCCACCAGTATCATGGTAACTGGTTCCTGGTGCACTATCTTGTTGAGAAGGGGAGTCGGGGGGGGGGGGGGGAGCGTAAACACATTTCCCTGACCATGGTATCGATAAACCGTTCCCCTTGGATTGGTTCTGGGGGTACCTGGAGGCGTAATCTTGGCATTGGGAGTTCTCCAGAGTTGCGAACAGATCTATTTCTGGGAATCCCCATTGTGTGAAGACGTCGAAGACGATGTCTTCGTGTAACCGCCATTCGTACAGAGGGAAGTCTCTGCTGAGTTCGTCTGCTAGCAGACTGAGTTCCCCTGGTACATGTTGTGACAGTAGGAACATGTGTTTGAGAGCCCACTTCCAGATGTTCCGGGACAGCTTGGACAGTCCTGGAGAGTGAGTGCCCCCTTGCTTGTTGAGGTAGTACATGGCTGTGGTGCTGTCCATGAGGACCATCACCGTCTTCCCTTGCAGGTGTGCCTGGAAGGCTTTCAATGCCTTGAACACAGCTAGTAGCTCCAGTAAGTTTATGTACTTGGATGCTATGCTTGGAGTACAAACTCCGTGACCAGTCTGATGGGATAGGTGAGCCCCCCATCCTGTGAGGGATGCGACTCTGGTTAGAGTGGCTTCCACTGTGGGGGTGGCGAATGGTTTCCCTATTACCAGGTTTTCCTTCGACCACCACCGTAGCAAGAGAACCAAGGCCTGCAAGACCACCACTAGATCGTCCCATTGTCCGCTGGCCTGACACCACTGGCTGTTGAGCCACTCTTGCATTGGGCGCAGGCACGCGTGAGGTACCAAATAAATACATGACGCCATCATTCCTAGTAAGCACATTACTTTGCGTACTGTCACCTCTCGACCGGCCACATATTGAGGGATTTGAAACAGCATGTTTTGGACCCTCTCGTTGGAGGGGAAGACGAGGCTGTCCTTTGTTCGAATTAGAGCCCCTAGGAATTGTTTGATCTGGCTGGGGTCTAAACTGGACTTCTCATTGATGGAGAAGCCCAGTTGAAACAAAGGTCTACAGTCTTTTGGGTATTTGAGAAGCATGTTTCGTAAGAATCCCCTGTTATGAGCCAATCGTCGAGGTAAGGCTATACTGGGATGGACAACCTGCAAATTTTATGTCCAGTGTTGTCATGTAATCTCCCTTTGAAAGCAGGGGGGGGGGATTACCTCCTGTAGAGTCAACATACGAAACTGTTGAGGTTTGACAAATGTGTTTGCTGGGCGCAGATCTAGTACAGGGCACATGGTTAAGTCCTTTTTGGGTACAAGGAGGTACACTGAATAAATACCTTCCGTTACGTGAGATAGAGGCATGACCTCTATAGCTCCTTTTTCTAGTAGTTGGTCCACTTCTTGAAGAAGGATGGCGAGGTGTTCTGGTGACATGCGTCGTCCCCTTGGGGGTCTGTACGAGTACCCAGCGGTCTGATGTTATACCCTCCCATGCTGGAAGAAAGGATGTTAACCGGCCCCCGACCGGTGATGCATGGGAGGGGACCCGAATCTTTGAGTCATTTGGTGTGGGGTGGCTTGGGACCCTCTAGGGGTGGGACCCCGACCGCTTCCCTTGCCATGACGTGGTCCTCTTTGGTTGTATTGTCCACTGGTGCCTTGGTTAGAGGACCAGTTACCTGCAGAGTATTTATTGCTGCTGCTCTTGTTGTTGCTGCTGGCTTTGGCCTCGAAAAAAGCATTTGTTGCCATAAACACGTTTGTTGGGAGGCCTTGAAATTTGGTCTAGGGTTTTGATGGTGTCAAATTCCTTCTTTGTGGTCTCTAGTGCCTCATCCACCACCTTACCAAAGAGGTTGGCATCTTCTATAGATTTGTTAATTAGAGATGCTTGTGTTTCAGGTTAAAAGCCTGAATTACGTAGCCATACATGGCGTTTGAGGAGGATTCCTTGGACTAGGGAACGGCCAGCCATTTCTGCAGCATCCAGAGTATTTTTAATGATGCTTTGGTTGACTAAGGTCCCTTCAGTCACCGTGACTAGAAGCTGAGCACGTAGGGGTCCTGGTACCTCCTCAATGGCCTTACATAGTTTGCTCCATTGTGCATCTGCGTAACTTGCCAACAAAGAGTTGTTGTTGGCAATTCTTGCGGAAAAAGCAGCCGAGGCTGTAATCCTCTTTCCTAGGGCATACAGTTTTTTTACCCTCTTTATCTGGTGGTTCCTCGCTAGTTGACAGCGGGACCCCTGCTCTTTTTCTTGTATCTGTCACCACTAAGGAGTCTGGTACAGAGTGGCCCCTGATGTATAACGGGTCCGATGGGGGAAGGACTAAATCATTTTTCTATCCTCGGGTTGGCCCCTCTGATCAACGCGGGTGTAGATAGAGAAGGAATAATTTGTCTCTTTACTGAGGCGAGAAGGGGAATGGTTTGGCTGACAGGGGGTTTCTCCTTAATGATCTTTTCTACAAAGTCGATGTCGGAAGACATTTCCCTGGTCTCGATTTCGAAATGCGCTGCTGCCTTGCGTAGTAGTGCATTAAAGGTAGGTTGATCGTCTATAGGTGGCGTATTCCTAATAGGTGAGTCCTTGAGAGGGGGTGGGGGCAGGTTTAGGGCATAAGAAAACGCTGATGGGAACTGCCAGGGCTGTGAAGCGCCCTCTTCTGGGTCTTCTCCGAAGCCCCCATCACCCATATCCGGGTTATCTTCAAAACCTTCCTCCTCTAGGTTTTGTTCCCCTTCATTGCCTAAGAATTCATCATCCTCCTGAAAGTGAGGGTCCTCTCCAGGGAGGTCATATAAATCTACATCCTCTGATTTCCCCCCCCCCCCCCCCCCCAAACAGCCTAGGGTACTTGGCCCTGGGATCCTCCTGAGGTCCCTCTCATCTCTTGGGTGTTGGAAGGTTCTGAGTCTCCATAAACCTCTCAATTTTGTCCATACAGAACTGGAGTCTCTCTAGGGTTTCTTGAGGTACCCCAGAGCAGTCAGGAAGGGGGGGGCGGAGGGGGAGAGGGAGGGCCTTCCATTAGAAAACGCTTCGACCTATCCCATAACGTCAAAGAAAGGTTCCCCTCGCCTTCTGGTAGGCTAGGAGCCCCTCTCGACGGAGGGGGCAGTTCCTGCCTTCCCCTCTGACCTTTTCGGCATCTCCTGGGCCTTGTGAGGGGTGATCGACGTTTCTTTTGCCGTCCGTCTCTGGCTATCGGTGGAAATAATCCACGCCAGGCTCTCGACAACTAAACTGTCTGTCGAGGGTACCACCGGCGTCGACGTTACAGGCGTTGCTTGCTCTACGCCAACTGGCGCTCTGACGGTGCGCGTCGACTGGCGGTTTAGTGATAGCGCCCTTATCTGCGGGTAGCCCAGTCGCCAGTCGCGTTTGCGAGGGGGGGGGGGCTTAAGACTCTTACAATCTGAGGAGGCCGCCGGTAGGACCTGTGTCTCCGTTGGCGCTAATGCTCTCTTCGTCTTCGACGAGGAAGACCCGTGGGTCGTGTGTTTATGGAAGTGTTTTTTGTGTGCATCTTTGTCGCCGGGGTGTTCATCCCCATAAGCAGGGCGTGAGCCGAGCTTGTCGGGGCCGGGGACAGACTAGGAGCGTGAACGCTCCTTAGATAGGTCTATGACTTCCGAAACGGACGTCGGGTTGTCACATGCAGCGGCGGGCGATGAATCAGACCTAGACATGGCGTAGGCTGCCCACCTTTTGACCCTGCGGTCTTTTAAAGTCTTCAGCTTAAGAAGCTGACAGGCCGCACAGCCGTCTTCTTTGTGGTCGAGGGGCAGGCAACGGTTACACCGTTTATGTTAGTCTTTCCAGGTAAACTTGCCTTTGCAACGCGGGCAAAACCTAAAGAGTGTCCTATCCATAGCTGAGGAACTGATTGCATGTGACAACAACCCCGAAGGAAAGGGAGGGGAAAGGGAAAGGCATTCTCAAAGAGAAACAATAAATGTCCCACGACCCCACTCTCCCTACTGTATTTGGCTGTCAATGCCAGGCCATGTGTTCAGCGAACGCTGAACAACCTCCTCCATCGAAGGCACCGCCGTCAGAGATCTTGATCGGCGGTGAACTCGCAGCTACGACGCCGAAGGAGGGATGTAAAGTAATAATATAAGTTAATAACGACCAAAGGTCAAATACATTTTTTTGCAATGTTTCTCGAGGAGCTCCGCGTAAAGGCGACCAATATCTGTCCGGAAAAAAACAATCAAGAGGGACCTCCACGCATGAGGGATTGTGGGTACACTGCACGTCACTATAGGGATAGTGTTAGAGACACCTTGTCGACGTCCCCTTTTCGACTACGAAAAACAAAATGTAATACTCCGCAGTGACCACTGGATGTCGGACTATGCACAGCATGTGATTCTAAGCAGATTAACAAACATCAGAAATCTCTGATACAACTTAGGGAGGTGGATTTGTTAAAAGTAGTGCAATGATACTCGAACCTCCTTCAGCCGACCCCCGAGCCTGTGGATGGCCGGGTCAATTAAACTTCTTAATGCAAAGATGAAGAAAACGACAGGATATGTAGGTTAGAGCTTTGAGAATAGAAATGTGACATCTTTTCGAAGGAATTTGAACATTTTGGCAGCACTCCGTTTTAAACGAAGATTCTAGCTCAATGAGGCTTTTCACAGAAGGAAATCCTCTCTGAATGTCCCAAACCTCTTCATAACACTGCTCTGGCACAGCTATTGGCTCCCCTTAGCACTCAGTGTTGTGGATAGCATGTCTTCCACAACAGGTTCTTTCTCCAAAAGGAGGGTGCCAGAAGCCTAAGCATTGAGATCAAGCTCATTGGGATCGATGTCCACTTTAGAAGTGGCAGAAGGAAGACTGAACAGCAAAAGATTTGGACAGCTGGGAATGATACCACAAGAGGTCCTATGTTGGTTCCGAGGATCGTTAACTGCACCACTGACAAATGCAGGATTTCCAAGATGCTGTGACCGAGTCAGCATTGAGTGATCGGTCAGACACCACTCGGCGGATGGAGTTCCAAATACAAAGGTTCGGAGGCATCTAGGAATTCTTGGGTTCCATGCCACCTACAGAGGGCATGGTGAATATAATAATTTTGCATTTATATAGCGCTACAAACCCTCAGGCATCTGAGCGCTGCTTCTAATTACCCACGATGTGTGGTACTTATTTATCAACCTTGAAAGTATGAAAGGCTGAGTTTAGCCCTGCCAGGATTCAAACCTGCGTCGGCAGACTCCACTGATGTCAAAGCGAGTGCCCTACTTGCTGTGCTGTCTGACCAGCATGTTTATAATATGGGGGCCCTAACAGATGGAGATTCAGACTTTTAGATATTACGTTGCGTTACTATGGTTTTGTACCATGCCAAATCACTGCCATAGTAGTTCATACGTGGAGTCGAGTACTGTGCCCCCGCCGGGTGTAGCCAGACCTTAGTCTTCTGAAGAAAATACAAATTAGCGATTATAATTCAGAAAGGACAGATTTGTAGGTTCAGCGGACAGTTAACTTCTTAAAAAGATAACTTAGATGGAGGAAAGGACAAGGGACTTACTCCTGGCATTTTCCACTTAATACCTTTGGCAGAGGAGTTTTCGGGCATCACCATTGCAGAAGTACTGGTCTGGCATCTGAGAATACAGGTCATGGTGAATATTGTTTGCTGCTACATTCCTTCAACAACTGAATGACTATCGAGATTATGTAGGTAAATCAGGAAAATAGCATGTTCAAATATTAAGTAACAGTTAGAATTGTGTAAGTGGAGTTTAACAATAATATCTTGCACCCAATAAAATAGGGTTGTGGTGCAACAACAGTGTCTAGTGATCTCATCACTGGAGAATAGAAACTTAACATGGCCGGTTCTTTGGTAGTTTCAGTAACGCCATTGGAACAGCAAAGTGATAAGATCCCAATAACATTGGGAGGCTAATAAATAAAATTATGCACTTAAGTGTTAAGCAATTTTTGGTCAGCAAGCCAACATCAGCTTCGAACTACAGGGAAAAGGGATACCCCAGCACGCAAAGTATCCAGTGCATTGACCCCTTTTGCTGATAGTGTTTTGATTGTATTTCTGATAGAACTCAGAGGAAAGCTGGATGAATTGGGGGTGCCAATTACAGACGAGCAACCCAAAAGTGCATCACTGACTAAATGCGATAGTCTGATACATTTCAAAATACTTAACAGGTTCTATGGGACTCATTTCCCCAGATACCCAAGCCCTGTGTGAAACACGTCTGATATAGGCACACTACTCCAATTTTATTTTGCGACGGTCCTCGAATGCAAGTGTTCTGGAGAAAAAATAAGTAATCAAAGAGGTTGCATTTATTATAGGCACTCCAATACCCAAATCTCACTCACACTAAAGCTAGGTCTGCCCCCCGATTTAGGCTAGGCATAGAATCACAGAGGCTCCTAGCGATTGTAGCCCTACACAAAGCCAAATGAAGGTGGTAGAAGTTACACTTTTACTCCTGAGAATTTCCTCATTCATTCCTTCATTGCATTTTTTGGACTGAGAATCCATAAAACATTTTGCGCAGGATACATGAAACTTGATCAATCCTTTTCTACTCAACTAATGCAACACATTAGACGACGAATCCGACTTAAGGCATGTCCTTTTTTTTAGTAACTATTAAATGTTGCACCAATATTTTTTACATTACTTGGTTGTTTTTTCATATTTCAAAAAATAATTTGCAGCCATAAATCAAGTGTGACTCCACCAAACAACATTGGGATTGCTATGACTACCATTTTATCAACACGAGGAGTTGGGTTACCTCATTGCAAGTAATATTCTGGCACACCATTTTTTTCTATTCTTTGTCTATATATGGGTACAGTTAAACTTTAGTGACATTTATAATTTTTGATTTAGGCAGGACAGTTTGAACACCTTGATCCTGATGAAGGCTTTGGAACCTTTTCAAGCCGAAACAGAGACAATGCATTGGAACGTCAGGCTTTTTTTTTTAATTTATTTGCAAGTATATACAGAAATGATATACCGAGACAAACTACAGAAGGAAAAGCATAAAAACAAAAACTAAAAGAAATCATTAAACACATTCCAGATCTTCTCATATAAAGACAACTTACATTTCAATTTGTAAATCAACTTTTCAGTTCTAAACAGGCAGTGCATTTCCTGGACCCATTCAGGGATCCGACCTTTCCATCCTCGAAGAATTAATCGCTTAGCCACAATGAAAGCTCTATAAATCCATTTTTTAAGGGCGGAACTGACATCAGCCAACCCTGAATCATCACCTAGAATCACCGTCCTAAAATCTAGGACAGACCCTCCACCCGAAATCCTGTCACACACATCACAGACTTTATCCTAAAAATCTCTGACCCGCACAAAGCTCCATAGCATGTGCTCCAACGACCCGACTTCCTGAACACAACCCCAACAATCATCACTGTTGGTCATGCCTCTTATGCAGCGTTTCAGGACACCAATACACGCGATTCAGAATCTTATCTGTCGAGACCTTTCACTCAGATTCAGCGAACACAAGGAGACATTACCACACATACTCTGCCAGGCATCGACATCAATATCACACCCAATTCTCTCACTCCAAACTCTCCGCAAATTGTCATTACTTCGATAATGTGACACGATTAGCTTGTATAGCCTACTGGCCAGACCACCTTCCTTCCCACTAGAATCGGGCAGAAAAATATTCACATCCAAAGACACTGACCAGTCCACCTCACCCACAGACCTTTTCATGCGTCTATAAGCAGAGTCCCATAAACCTCCAAAATTCCATCTCTCCCTCAACCACAGTCAACCACCGATCATCAGTTCCCAAATCAGAGCCGTTTAATACCCATCAAGAACCATTCAGGCCAAAAAAACGTTCTGGAATTGTCCCTAATCATAGGATTCAGCCATATAGAGGCGCTCCTGCATTTAAATGCGTCACAACCTAGCAATGACAAGACTTTAGCCCACGAGGAGCGCAAAAATGACGTTGCCAACAAACCACCCCCAGAAATCTTTGCATTAGTGGACAACAAGGCTTCGGGGCCCAGCGGCCCATAGGCATTCGACACCGCTACCGCCCAGCTGTTCAATTCACCACTCAAAACGGAACAAAAGAATGAGCAGAAAACGCCAAATGATAGGCCCTAAAATTCAGAACCCCTAAACCACCTAAATGGACTGGAAGCTGCAACTTCCAAAGACTAAGTCTCGGTGGTTTTCTGTCCCATAAAAATTCTTGAACAAGACTGTCTATATCTCTCCAATAACATTTAATTTTCAACGGAAGCATGCTAGAGACAAAGTTAATTCTGGGTGCCAGATTCATTTTCAGGGCATTGACTTTACCCCACAGTGAAAGATTTAGCAGCGACCATCTTTCCAAATCCAATTTACAATCCTGAATAATCACGCTCATGTTTTCATCAACCATAAGGGAGACAGGATATGTTAGCCATACCCCCAAATAGCGCACATCACACCAAGTAAACCCCAGCCGCGTAACCAGAGTCTTATCACACCTGTTGGAAAGGGGCAACCCTTCTGATTTCAAGCGGTTAGTCTCGTATCCAGAACAATCATGATAATCAGACAAAATCCTCATCAGACAGGGCAGGGACACTTCCAAATTCTGCAGCACCAACAAAAGGTAATCCGCATAAAGCCATGCCTTTTGCACAACACCCCAAGAATTAACACCATACAAATCTGGTTCATTTTTTATGCAAATGGCTAGTGGTTCAATCGCTAAAATGAACAGCAGAGGAGAAAAAGGACAACCTTGGCGCATACCCCGCATCAAACAGAAAGGCTCCGAAACCACCCCGCTAGTCTTAACGTCAGCCGTCGGATTGACATATAGAAGAGTAACCCAAGAAATAAAATCTTCACCCAGATTCATCCTCCTCAAAACCGAATACAAGTAATCCCAACTAACCCTGTTGAAAGCTTTCTCCGCATCAAGGGAAAGGACAGCGGCTTCACAGTCCATTCTATCCGCAACCTCCATGGTGAGCATCAATCTTCTGATATTACTAAAAGTACGCTGATTTTTCATGAATCCAGATTGTTCCTCGCCGATTAAAGTAGGCAACAACTTTACAAGACGCATAGCAAGGATCTTGGCAAGAATCTTATTATCAGTATTGATAAGGCTAATTGGACGATAACTTTCAGGAAGATTACAATCTTTTCCTTTTTTCAAAAAGACTGAGATAGATGCATGTCTTGTACTTTTAGGCAATATCCCATCCAATCTGCTAGAAACAAACATATCTCTCAAGAGCTCCAAGGCCGAATTCGGGAGGATCCCATAGAACTCACAAGGGAGGCCGTCTGGGCCCGGGGATTTACCCACATTCAGCTCTGAGATCGCACCCCACCACCAAGTAGATCACGTTCTGTATCCAGAATCCTAGGCAAATTTAAATTGCCAAAGTCGTCCTCACCCTTACCAGTAATACCAGCCTCATTGCTATACAATTTCTCGTAAAAGTCACAAAAAATTGAGTTCATTTTCTTCGGATCAAATGTGATTCTACCATCCTTGTCAATCATAGAAGCAATTGCCGACTGACATCTTTTTCTTTAACCTGTATGCCAGCCATCTATCACAACACTCACCCTTTTCAAAATAAGTACACTTAGAGTAGAACAAACCACGCTCTGCCCTTAGCGACAAAAAGTCTTCAATTTCTTTAAGTTTTTTCAAAGTCGCCAATTTCACTGAGTCAGTCGGATCAAGCATCAAATCCCGAGAAATCTCACCAATACGTAGGTCAAGATCCTGCCTTTTCCTCTCCTCCTTTTTCCGTTTACCACTAGACAGCCCCAAACAGACACCACGCATACAACATTTAAAGGCTTCCCACATGTTCGCCACACTGACATCATCAGAGCAGTTCTCCATAACAAAATAGTTTGCTTCCGAAACAATCAGTTCCACAATAACATCATCCATCAATATAGAGGTGTTCAGTTTCCACGAGAAAGACCCATCACACCGAAATTTAAGTCTTAAATGCATCACAACCGGGGCATGATCACTCAATAAAATATTACCAATTTTACTTGAGACAATACCTTCCGACACATTCCCACCAGTAAAAATCATGTCAAGTCTAGAAAACACACCAAGCACTAGAAAAGAAACTGTATTGACGCTTGACAAGGTTCTCCAGACGCCACACATCTTTCAAATTGTGTTCCTCCAAGAGCGATCTATGCGCCCGCTGATGATCACAACGCGGCACCCGCCTTAACTGACTTCTATCCAGTATAGGATCAACCACAGTATTAAAGTCCCCCTCCCCCCCCCCAAGAAGAATATTAGAATTATTCAAATCTAAAAGGGTCTGTGCAACCATTCTAAAAAAGGAACCATCGTCCACTGAAGGCGCATACACATTGCAGAGTGTTAACAATTCCCCCTGAATCTCAACCAACAAGGCGATCAACCTACCATCCTCATCCGCACACTCTTAAATTCTTAATAGGTAGCTTCTTCCAAATCAAAATGGCCACGCCCCTTCACCTAGATGAAAAGGAAGAGCCATAGGCTGAACCAACCCACTCCTTTTCTAACCTAGAAATTTCATCTGCCAAAATATGAGTCTCCTGTAAGAAACAGATGTCAGCATGCATGTCCTGTAACATGTGAAACACTTTTTTTCTTTAGCAAATTATTGACCCCATTCACATTCCAAGAGACAATACAGAGATCATTGACTTCACGGAAAGGTGGGACGGTCATCATTACACCAGGAAGGTCAAAAGCATGAAAAGCAGAAACAGAACAACAAAACACAGATAAATGACACATACAAATATGAACAAAAAACAAAGAATAAAAAACAAAAAGAACAGATAAGACTGCAAAGTTTATTCAGCCCCAAATACCAATTGAAACATTCAGAACCATCCCCAGGACCCCTCCCAAGACACAATAGAAAAACAAATACATCAAAGGTTATCCTTTCCAAAATAAAAGAAAAAGTGCATAAGTAAAACCCAAAAACCAATAAAGACAACCCACAAGAACCCCAAAAGCCCCCAACCCCCAGTAGAACCATAAGAACTTTTGTCAAATAACTAGACACCAAACTAAAACAACAAAGCTGCAGTATGTCATAACTGAACTGTTATATAACCATCACAGTACCTAAATACCCAAAGAAAGTATAAGGTGAGCCTCAGTTCCGCAACCAAAAATGGACCACCTCCCAAGGCAGAGTTGAAAACCTGTAAAAGAATAAAATTAAAGCAGTGTAAAACCGCGTTCATGAGGGTCAAAGAGGTGTGTAAAAATTCCCTGCACCTTCCAGCCAAAAGGGACAAATCCAAGATTCTCCAAATGCAGAAGGAGAGCCGGTTCCAGATCCACAGAGTTGTTATTTGCTCCGGCAAGTGAAAACATCCTGTCAAGGTTGATCCAAATCCAAATAACCAATATGAGTTTTTCTTCATTCATTTTCAATAAGCCCTCAGCAAACACCCAAGGCAGTCCACGGCCTCTAAAGTTGATATTGCCTCCAAAGTGCACTTGTACGCAAGTCAGCATTAGGTGAGGGCCCCACATGCAGCCATCGCCTGCATGCTAAGATCGTCCAGTACACAGCCCCACATTATGTCTCTAGCCGCCAGTTGCAACACCCAGCCGGCCCCTTCGCACTCTCCCCAGCCGCAGGACATACCTCACAACGCCGGCGCACTGACTGGGGACACGCCGGTGACGGCTCCATTCCACTCGCGGTCCTCCCCACAAACCAAGCAGTGCACAAGCCGTCTGCCTCCACCACAGCCCACCGTTAAAAAATTGCAGCAACTCCATATGCGGGCTCCGACAGAGGCGCGACCGGCCCACACCCGCTCCGGGAACAACCGCAAAAGAAACTGCCAACAAGATCAGCTGACGGGGGCATCGTGCGTGTGTCATACATCACAGTAGAATGGTCCCTTACTCGAACCCAGTCAGAGTCAGCACGGAGCACGGACTGAGGCTGTGAAGAAGAATCTTAAGTAAGTCATAAAGCGCAATATAACATAACGAAAGGCTCATAGCAAGATGAAGTTCCAGAGCATTTTTTTAAAACGCGGCAACGTTAACTGCCATCCTCAATCAGCACCATTTTAAATATGTCCAAACATACAGCAAACATTGTCCAAAAAAAGATGAAGAGATATAAAATCCAAGAGCCATGGAGGGGGATGGGGGAAGGCACAAGCAAATCCAAGTTCATTCATTGGTAAGAGAAGGCATAGAAGACCTCTCTTATACGTTTCCAACCAATCAAGAGCTTGCGCAGAATCTTCTAATGCCACAAATTTAAAAGTTGTCCTTGTACTTAATCTGGAAAGGACTCTCGGATATTAGATACTCTTTATTGTCTCATTTGTTTGCTGGTTAATGTTTTTATTGTTATGCATGTCTAGAGATGGTTAGATCTTGTTGCATTTTTACACATATATTGGATTAAATTGACAATGCTGAAGAAATGGTGCTTCAAAAGAGAAAAGATGCTTGCCAGTTGTTCTAATAGGTAAATGTACGAAAGAGGATTACCATGATCAACCTGGTCTTTCATTTACTCTTTGGAATGTTTTATGTAATTTGTTCTAGTAGGAACATTTACAGTCGGAGATTTCTGAACCTGGCATTACTGCTGGTGAAGAGGATATTGCTAGGTTGGATGAACACCACACCAAATGTCATGCAATTAATAAGTTATGGGGTCTATTGTAATGAAGTAGAGGGGACGTTTAGAGGTGTATCACACCGAATGGGTTGCCCCCCAGAACATCTGGCCAGAATTTAGGGTTCACTTGGGCAAACATGTTGGACCAGAGCTGATGCGAGTTGAAGCAGATGACTGGACTGTACATTAAATTGGATTACATCACTTCTAAGTGTGATGGGTGATGTTCTTTCGATGCTAGTATATCTCGAGTGTTCCTTGTAAGGTGTAGCACTGGAATACAAGTAAGGCTGTATTAGGGGGGGTGTTGTGTTTTGGGGTGGCATTTCTTTATAAGATGGAATCAACTGTTTTGTAAAACAACTGCGTAATTGAACACATTGAAAAAACCAAAAAGTTGTAAAGAAATGGAATCAAGACACTTCTCAAAATGTCACACTCATTTATTTACGCTGTATATATCAGGGTCTGTGTAGATATATATATTTATATATATTACAGATAGGCAATGTATATAATATTTACAGTTGATAGCTCAGTAGAAAAACACTTCCTGATTTGTAAACAATTAGAAAATCCTCTAGAGAAAATAAAATGCTACAAGATTCCAAAATCAAGGTTAAATTACATTTTTGCAAATATACATTAAAATATATTTATTTAAATACACACAGGGTCTGGCCACCCTCCTCAGTGCAGAACAGAACCACATTGCAGAACCCAACCTCCTGTCGTGAAGATCGATGGACAATAAGTAGTTACGTTTGTGGAGGAAATTCTGGAGGGCGATGGGGTGGATGTCACATTTACACCACAGAATACACAAAACAAGTAAAAATGCACATATTTCAGTTGCGAGCTCCCGCCCCAAATGACTTTTTATTGCTTTAAAACAGACACAGAGGCAATACTGAACCTCCCTATCTAGCGAATGCCCAAAAGCCTTAGGACAAGAGGAACTCTACAAGTCGGCTGAACCATAAAAGCATTCCACAGTGTGTGTGTGGGGGGGGGGGGGGA
Source organism: Ambystoma mexicanum (assembly GCF_040938575.1). Taxonomy (NCBI): domain Eukaryota; kingdom Metazoa; phylum Chordata; class Amphibia; order Caudata; family Ambystomatidae; genus Ambystoma; species Ambystoma mexicanum. Next base: position 1,116,993,984 of record NC_090923.1, on the reverse strand, counting down.
GGAACAGTGTAAGGGATTGATTAAAAGAGGTCCTACACCTTTACTATACGAGCATGAAGAGAAGATCACATATGTGGTGTAAAGGTGGCGTTTGCAAATGGGGTGTACGAGATACGAGTTGCAAAAATACTGGTATTCTAGTTATAATCCATGTAAAAATGAAACCTAGAAAGTGTTAAGGCAGCATTTAAGAAATTTTCCAGTGTGCAGAACTGCATTGCCGGCAGGTTATTTTAACACAGCGTGTGAGCCTCGCCCTGTGCCCGAAGGACAGTCAGTTTTCAATTCAGTTTGTTCAGACTCTTAGTTTGAAAAACCTAGCAGTCTACAAATATATTAAAGGCCCCTTGGTTAAGGGTGAATGATTTGCTAATTGTGTAGGCTGGATCATGACACAACACGGTAAGCAGGAGCCAACAATGGTCTTACTCTCAAGGTATGTATTGCAAGAGTCCAATGCATTGTGCCTTATGTTCCAGGGCAGTTGTGAAAACAAGGGTATGTTACCTTATGGTGACTCCACTAAAAGTCTTTAAGGTCTCCCCCAATATCAATGCGCTATGGAACAGAAAGGAGTTATTAAGATGTTCAAAAATAACAGTATTAGGAATACTTGCACCACCCAGAAGTTAACTTGTCCTTTTCATGTCTAGCCAACCCCTTTTTGGGAATGGCAAGACAGCTACCAATCAAAGTCTGAGTGAGAGCAACAGTATTCTCTCGGCCAGGCTTCAATTCAGCATGCTACAAAGAAGGGCAGGCCCAAATGCTGCACTAGCCTGGCATCGTGCATCCATGAAAAAGTGCCAGGGGTCTGCCCAGCAGCCCAATCCAACTGGAATACATCTCTGGAAGTCAGACTTTCCTTGAGGCTTTGTAGGAGAGTATTTTTCTCCCTCCGAAAGGGTTCCTCGCTTTCTTGTCCATGAACAAAAGGAAGGGGGTGCTTTCCAAGACTGGTCGGTTGGTGTCAAACATGTTATAAGGTTGCTCCCACAAAGGCGAAACACCATCTAGCGCCTGAATGCCAATGTCACACACAGGGTGTCACAGGAGCAGCGCTAAAGTTCTGGGCAGGCACATTGCATGGCCCCAACACTTTGCCCTTCAGTGGCTCATGGGGTGGCGGGGATGCTGACGGGGTTAATTTCTTAAGGATAAATTGTAAACACCTGCTAAGCCTTTTCTAAAGCAAAAGTATTGGTTTTGCTAGTGCTTATTAGGACTGAAGCAGAAGTAGAACAATCCTTTCATTTTATAACGTGGGGTACAACTGCAGCAAAGAGAAAGACAGTCATCAGTATAGCTCTGGGGTTACCTAGAGAAACTATTGAAAACAAGCTCTTGAAATAAGATTGGAGGTCTGCAGAAGTAAGTACAGGGAGCGCAACTGTTCTTCGTGCTTCAGCTGTAGTGGCTTGCTCTTGCCACCTCCTTCGTGGTGGCATCAGCTTGCCTTCCCATGAGGCCAAGTGAGAGAAGCCAGAGCCCCTCAGGCGAGTCACCCGTGGAGCCTCTAGAGACCACATGGAGCGGTTGAAGTATTTGCTGGCCATCTCCGGTGCCCGAAACGCTGGCGACTGCTCCGAACTGCGTGCGTTAGTTTGTAAAATGGGTTAAGGGGATATAGACCCAAATGTAGGTGGCCCAGTAGCAAATGTGCAAATCGAATGCCCTGGTCTGGTAGTCTCACTCCAGGTTGGCAACTAGGATCTTGAAAGGTCTGTGGTGAAATCCTGTTTCAACGCATAGGTCATTGAATACATTTCATTGTACGTCTACACAGCCGCTTTGGAACACTGCTCCACGATTACACAAAAAACCCCCACATTGGTTGTGGAAGCAAAATTCCTTGATGAGGCGGAGGTAGACTAGTTCAGCGTAGTTTTCCTAGGTGGAGACTGTGGCACTGACCGGGCGAGTTGCTGCAAAGAAGCAAAAGACATTAGGTTTTATACAGACACATATGTCGCTTAGGAAATGGATTTTATTTTCGATTTGACCAGACATGCTAATCCGAGTGTAGGGCATGTTATTGGTTAATATTTAGCTTGCAGGGCCAGGGGTGGAAGTGAGTGGGAATGAGGGAACATGAGTACACTCCCAGGCTTTCCTCTAATGCAAATAAGACGACCCTCACAGGATTCCCTCTCCTAGTGAGCCCAGGGTAAATCTCATGTAGAAATGGGAAATTGTACATCCGCTTACTTGTGGGGTCCCAACGATTAAGACAAAGCAGCTTAGCCTTCATTCAAGGACACCTTTCTGAGCACCTCATAGTCAAGCCCCCAAACAGGTTTTTCCAATTTCGCAGAGGGAGTGCAAACGGGAACACTTGATTGCTGTGAAGCTCATGAACAAAAACAGCTGTTCTTGCCCAACAGGTGGGAAAGCAAGCATTGCATGCCCACAGTGTCCTCTCGTGGCCATGTACGTCGTCATATGCCTCGCTGAACGCATCGGAGAAGGCCGCACCAGAAACGTACTGTTAAGTCTATCCAAACTGGTGGCTGCTCCAAACTTGACAAACACTTTACATCTGCCCCCGCTAACTCATCCCAGCCTTTGAACTACATTTTAGTACGAACATGAGACTTAATTTGTAATCAATGCATTTGTATTTTTTTATTTCAGGTATTTGAAAAGCACTTGCATCACCCTTGAGGGTGCTTCAAAGTGCTGGGAATGTCCATGGAAAGGAAGTGAGGGAAAGTTGAAGGGCTAGGTGAGGACATTTACCAGCGAGTCTTCCGCACCTTTCTGAACGTCAGATTGTCATGCGCACGACAGATGCAGACCTGAAGGCTTACAATGGTCAGATCCTTGGTGGTGGGGATGAAACTACCCCACTAAAAACAAACATATTTCGTCCTGGAGCACGCACACCAGCAGGGTTTGAGAAGATGACCATCTGTATCTGGTAGATTTATAGGGATGAAAGAGTATGTGGTATAGGCTCAAGGTCTTACAACTCAATGCACTGGTTGGCAGGGCCGTAGTGATGTGTTCTTGGCCTCTGACGCATGGAGCAGTATTCTGACCCCTCTTGAGGATGTTCAATATTTTAGCAGGGAGGCTGGCATAGATCCCACTGAATTAGTCAGCCCAGGACATGCCAACTGCCAGGATGAGTGTGATCCTTTTAGAAAGCAGAAGGGGAGAATCAGGCGCCAGATGACCAAAGGCTCACTTTGGGAATGTGTTAAATTCTAGTATAAGAGGGCAAGTGGCGGTCTAAAGCCAACTCCTAGGTTGTGAAGCCGTGGCTTGGAGACAGGCCAGGGGAAGGCGAGGGGACCAGGTGTCCCCCGGTTCAGAATCTGTGCACTGGACCACCCTAACAACTCTTTAGTTTGAGGAATAGCTGTTGGGGGGCAGGAGGTGCGAGTGGGGTCGTGCTTATATTTTAAGCAGCAGATTCCAAAAGTGAGCTAACAGGGCCATATAGGTACTGAAAAGGCTTGGGCACCTTACGAGCCAGAGGCTGAGGCACCTGCAGTTAAGCCTACGGGCAGAGGGCACAGGTTAACCTAGCTTTACTTTGTGTGCACAAATCAGTTGCAAAAAGAGGTGAGCCATTTTAATACTGTGCCAACAATGGCAGAGTTTTTAACTCTGTAAAAGGATGCAGTGATAAAAAGCATCAAAGGCTGCAGTCCATCAGTCACCGCAAGGTGCATTATCTCTGCTGCAGAGTGCCTGTCTGGTGAGGGCTGAAACCCAACTGAAAGTGACTGAATTTTGAGGTGGAGAGAAGAGCTTCAGAGTGACAACACATTCAAAGAGCTTCGCATTATCAGTCCAAGCAAACTAGTTGGTTTGCATCTAATGAATGTATCTGGCCTTTAACTTGAAAACCTTCTGTGACCCAGGCGAAACATTTGGCTACAGGAAGTAAGTGGAGAGAGTGTACGAGTAAACGCAGTGCCATTTCAAACTTTGAGCATGCCCTGGTGTGCAGGTAGTGAAGCCTATTGATTGGTCGGGAGGAAAGTCTGTGTACACAGAGTCTGCATAGTTAATCCTACAAGGTAGGACTGTGCCAATGAATGCCACGTTACAGTACACAGCCAAAAACTATTTTCTGGCCAAGTGCCTGAAAGCAGTTCCATGCATTTATCACCAAGGTCCTCTTTCATACCCAGTGTGATCCCTTGGGCGACAATGGAAGGTGAGGCACCCATCTTTTGAAAAACGCTCACAGGTCTACAAGAAACGAGCTAAACTTTGGTCTTTTCTCCATTGTTCAGCATCAATCGATATACCCTGCCCGGGCAGACGCCGTGTTCACAACCCATTCTGACCTTCATTACGCCCCTTCCTTCCTGAATCCCCCTGTATACAGACAATAATTCAGATGAAACCCTTCAAGGACAACAGTCCAAGAGAAGAGGGTACTCCAAAGCCTTGAGGGATTGTGCTTGCTAGAAGCGCATCTAGGCTGAAACTTGGCTGTTATCACTCGAGTAGGATTCCAGCCACCTTTTGGCCATGCCATAAAGGCACAGGTGGTTTTCCAGTTTCTACAAGCAGCTGTGGTGATTAAATGAAAGGCAGCACGGTTCCCTCCAAACCAAGAGCACCAGCTGCCCGAAGCCCCACACCCACGATTGGAATTCGTCAGGGGTGGCAAAAATCAGTTTTCATTGACTAGCAACGTGCATGCAGGTCTGTGGCCATGGAACACTCTACAGAACCTAGCCTACAAAGAGTAGGTTGGAAATTAATAATTTGAGGAGCCTAGCATTTTAATTTTAGAAGAGGCTGTGCCAATCAATGCAAATAATTTTAGAGGGGCGAGGGGAGAGTCGGCTCCCTTTCCTGCAGCAAGCGACTTAAATCCTTCCCTTGGTGATGTTCTGGGTAGTTGGCCACTTGGACAAAAGTCCTACTGTGGGAAGCCGGTAGTCCTTGGCACAGGAACGTCAACGGCATAGGACAGCTGTTCACAACAGACAACATCAAACGATTGTTGCCTTGGTTCATGAAATGACAATTGAGAAACCCCTCCAAAGACGGACATGCAGGGAAAATGAGAAACGCTGCCAAACAGAAGAAAAGAGAACTCTTCCTGAGAATCCTTTAATCCGCATTAGAATATCGCCAGCGGGATGAGATGTGCTGCCGGGTGTGCTCGCTCATCCCAAAATTCCGGAACACTCAGTACCTTTCCATTATCTACAGATTACATGAAATCTTACTGTCCACATCTGCAGCGAATGCATGTCTGCGTTGGACTTCTCAGTTTATAAAAGTAAACAATATATATTATTTTACCATTTGGAGAAAGAAAGGTGATGGTAGTAGAGGCAGTGCCATTCCTTCAAAATTGCCACCAAGGATTTGCTTTCCCAGGAGAGGAAATGGCCAAAGTGTTTGAAGTCTCAATCCTTAATATGAAGTACATACGGAGGTCCACCCAAACGGGGAGCGTGCAGTACTGCCTGGTTTGCTCACAAGGTAACAGCAGTTACAAATATTTGGATGCAAGGGAGAATTGAGCACAGTAGTAATTCCACTATGTCCAAAGGAACAAAAGCAAAAAGGTTGCTTTTAAAAAAAAAAAAAAAAAAAAAAAAAAAAAAAAAAAAAAAAAAATAGTTTCAGCCTACAAGGGCACACTGCATCATTTCGCCAACAATTCCAAGGAATTCGACCCATGACTATCTGGTCTACGTTGGTAGCACACGTCAAAGTAAAAGACAAGCGATTCTTTTGCTGGAGGTGGCCCTGTGGATCCAAGCAAGTGTCCTTGCCCCAGGCAGGCACAAGCATTCCAGTCAAGATTCCCAACCCTGTACTCCACAAACAGAGCCCACACGCGTTTCTTGAGCCCCAGAAACCTCCAAGGAGATCACTGGAGTAGTCTCAAGTTCTGGCACAAAGCATCAAGCGTGCAAGCCACCCCGTTCCTAACCTTACGGAAGCCCGTACCATGGAAGAAGCAGAGAAAGTGCAGCAGAGATTCAGTAACCAGAATTAGCATAGCCTTACCCCCCCCCCATCAAAGACTAACCAGGGACGATCGGTAATGCACTGTGTTGGCTGGCTTCTAAACACCAGCACCACAGTAGATCCGTCATTAATGCACCACGGCACCAGCTGGAATACAACATGCCCAATGGGGGTCTGTGTCACACCTCCTCTACATGCCCATCCCTTAGGTCAGTGCTGACCCTCCCATAAAGGGGGACTAAGCATCCCTGGGAATGGGGACAAGACTGCACGGAAACCTGCATCCAGCTTATTGCAGATCCACAAGAACGAAAGACCTGGCACACACATTATCCACTGAAGAAACAACTCTATATATTGCTCAACGAACTGGAACAAGCCAAGAGTAGGGAGTCCCGGCACCGACATCCGAGCTTAACACAATTACCAAAAATAATGCCCATTTTAATATCACACAAACACCACCTGGCCCCGACTCGCACACAATACAAGAATTCTCCTTTTCAGCACCAACAGGACCTCAGTACAGCACAGTTCATGATGGACAACCCCAGGTACCAAACAGAAAATGGGCGAACTAGGGTTACAGCCTGCAAGGGCTATGAGAGGTCACAACCTTCCATACCCCTCAGCTACCTAATCCAACTGGCTCTCATTTCTGGAACTGTGTTAAAAAGTTGGCCAGGAAGTAATAGGAGGGGGGTTCTGGTGCAACAGCAGGGGCCTGGTCCAATGGGCGGATGAGGCATCTCTAGGCTGATAAGCACCTGCTTTGGTGTGACATTCACCCAGAGTGATGCTAGGCCAGCAGCATGCCATTTGTTTGCATGGCCCGACAGACTGGAATACTGCAGGTCTGAGTGCTACTCTGATCCCACACTATCAACAGTCAGCTAGAGCTGGCAAGATAGCAGCAGTTTCCCACAGATGCCCCCAAAGGCCCTGACAAATAACTAGAGGGATACGCAAATGGGAATCAGACAGTGGCACCTGGTGGCGCTGTAGGTTATGGGATGTGCAGGAGATGCACTGTTGCCAGGGTATGGCGTTGGTGGAGATCATCACAGTATGGCATCGATTGAGAGCAGGCTCATTAACATGATAGCAATGACAGCAGTGACATCTAGTGGCCAGTAAACAATTGGCATGGTATACTGGGAGCAGGAATACAAATGTAGCAGTGACATCTCATGACCAGTCACAGTCTGGCACTGGCTGAGCACCTGGCCTGTGCAGGCAACACACTACTGCAGCACACCCACCCAGCGTTCAATCTAAACATGGCATTGACAAATGCTTGATTGGGGAAAATGTATACTGGTCAGTAGCAACCACTGACCAAAAAGAGTAAGAAACTGGCTACGTCTACTGGTGGGTGGAGGCGACAGGAGAGTATTCCAACACATGTCCCTTACCCAATCCTATGTTAAAAAGAAAAAAAAGTGGAGACATTTAAAAGACTGGTAGAGATCGCATAGCGGCAGTGCACCAGAAAGTCTCGGGAGGATGTGGTGGAAGGAGGAGATTACAGAAGAGACTGGAAAAATCGCAAGAAGGATGCGAGGGAACACAGGGGCATCAACACCTCTGAACTAGAAAAATAAAAAGAATCCATCCCCCTCTCAAAGAAACCCTCTTACCCCACATACTTCCTTGTGGCACTCAAAAAGACATGATCGGTCTCAGGCACACAGTGTCTATATTGGTGAGACAAAGGACCTGCACCATCCTTGACTGGATAGCAAATGCAGTCAGTTAATACTTCGAGAACAACCAATCCCCCGCCCCCCTCACAAAATAATTAAAACAAAAAAAAAATAAGTCGATCACAAACCTTCCCCACCCTCATGGCATATCCATATGAACCTTGAAGTACAAGAAGAACTCATACAAACGGATAACCTACCTTGGTGCTACTCAGCCAGCCACGCAGGGGGTGGGGTGGGGCTGACATACATGCTGCATTTACAGGACTCCATTGCATCCCTAGGTCCCTCCCCTACCGCCATTCCCACCTGCTTCCCCCCCCACCCCCACACACACACACACTCCGGACTTCAAATAAATGTGTCCCTGGATTCCAGCGTAGTGTCCCAATAGCTTACATCCCTTCATCCATCCTGGTCACTTCCCATACTTCAGAAGGTTCACTTGAAGCACGCAATAGGGTGACCCAGGCATAATGCTTGTGGGCTTGCGGGAGGGCCAGGGAAGATATTCACTCGACCGTGTCCACCTCAACCCCCAAACGGCCTTGTCCAGAGACCTGCCCTTCATCAATCCATCATGGCTTCCAGCATCTCCAGGAAGAGCTTATGCATGGGAACCTTGCCTTCCAGCTTGATACTATAGAAGTAGTGCAGCACCTTGCTGGCCGTCTGGCGCAACAGAGGGAGGGTGAGAAGCAGCTTGCCCGCCCGTCGGGGTTCCTCGGGGTGCTTGCTGCTCTCGTAGTCCAGGAGGGCTTCATGCAGCACATCTCGCAGTTTCTGAACCGCTTCAACGTCCTCAATATGCACAGAGTCTAAAAGGAACAAAAATACAGTTTCAAATTAAGCTGGTAGTCTGTAAAGATTGGCAAAAGAACAACTCTGCAGCAACCTCTAGGACAGAGTCGGCAAAGGCTCAGAGCCAGGAGAACTCAACAAATGTCCCCTCCCCTCTAGTAGTAGAAAAGGCAACACACGCAACACTGTTCAATGTGCAGCTATCATTTCTCCACAGTGCCGCTGAAAAACCCAGAAAAGTGTTACTGTGGCAGACTCTGGCTGGCAAAGTAAGGGTTTCCAGCCAGCAGGAGAGGTCAGAGGCTTTAGAAGTCTTAGTTGGATCACAGGAACGAGCGACGAGCCTTGGGAATCTGTGGCTATTTTTTCTTTACCAGTATTGAGTCTGCCATAGATTCAGGTTTCTTTAATGGAAACCTTGTGCTGGCATTCCACAAGAACAGTCAACAGTACAGCAACAAGTGAAAGTCTGTTCTTGGCAAAGATCCCATCAATACTGTAACAGTTCATTTGTTCAAAATAATTAACCACTGTACCAAATATGTACACAATTGGCTGTCTCAGAAGCCCCCCCCCCCCCCAGCCCCCAAGTCCCACACATATGGTGCTTCAGCTATTCGACCCTCCGGCCTTCCTGAGCCCTGTATGCATCTACGGAGTCCTTACTAATCACGTTTTAGAACAAAGAACCATTCTAATTACTGGGCAGAGGGGGGCGGGCGCAGATTTGTGTACAACTACTCAAGTCATGGACCTTGTGCAACCCACCTCAAAACCAGAAGGGTTCTCAGTAGGCCCATAGGACATTCCTGTCACTTTTTGAAATGGCCAATATAGTGCATAAAAAGAACTTTGTATATCTTAAATGCTGCACCCACGCCGATGTTGCTAGGAAAGTACCTCTTTGGCCAGTTTTCACTGACCGCACCGAAAAACACTAGAGAACTCACCAATCCCTCTGCCTGGGACTGGTCAGCTGAACCAGTGGACAGGTCTTACCACAGAAAACACAAATAGAAGAGTTAAAGAGCAGCACAACCAAAAAGCTAGATGTGTCTGCTGAGACAAATTAGAATGCCCCACAACCAAAAATGTGGGGAGCCATAACGTGGTATAAATGATGACTTTGCTGGGAATATTCGGAAAACTGCATCAGTTGTGAATGCATTGCTTGATTTTAACTGCACTGCAACCTTGTCCATCAAAGCAGATCCTGCATTTGCAACCAGCTGCACGACCTGAAGTATCGAGCACTGCGCATAATGTCCTGCTCACTTGCCTACAAACCTTCCCCAGAACATGCCGTAAGAAAGTGGACTGCCCTTATGGGTAGCAACATATCTCACTGTAAACCCCTCACCTCTTGTCCAGAAGAGGTCTCTTGCACACATGGTAAACACCTGTGACGGCCCAGAGTTCATTCTGTTTCGGCAACTGGATCTCACAAAGGAGGACTAAAGAGGCCGGATAATGCTGAAAAATCCCACCCTCCATCCAGGAGGAATGGAGTCTCCCACACAGCTACAGCCACACCCATAAGATTGCCATAGATTACCAGCAGCCAGGCTCAGGGGGGCATTAGGCAGAGAAGCCTCACAGGATGATGCCTGCCCTCATGCAAGGTCATCCTTAGTCCAGTGCAGAGCAGCTGAACAGAAATGGGGAGCTGGTGCACCCTCTGACAAACTGGCCTGCCACCTTCTCCAAAGGCAATATAGACTTTACATCTTCTCTACAAAGAGGGTGCATATTCAAGCCCGAATCTCTGCGGCCTCTAGCAACACAGCCAAACTTTTCAAAATCTGCAAGGAGCTGGCCAATCCTACTGCAGCATCTTTCTCTTCTACGCCTACCCAGGCCCTCTGCATGGCCCTGGCCGCTCATCTCACCACTAAAACCCAGGACATCTCGTCCGCACCCCCTCTCACCCTCTACCACTCTAAGGCCCTCCTTGGCCGCCCTCCCTCCTCTCCTCCCTCTCTCTCTCCTGTCACGCTGTCTCAAAGTCCTGTCTCTGAAAGTGTCATCCAAAGAGGTCACCCCCTGGCCCTCCAGAACCATTAAGGACAACATTGGTTGCCCCACTCCAGCCTTGGCAGACTTCTGCAATCATTCCTTCATCACTGGATTGTTCACCTCTCCTCTCCAGCATTCCCTTGTGCACCACCTCTAAAGAAAAGTCTTCTGCCGACCCCTCGATGCCGGCAAACTATCGCCCGATCTAGATCGTTCCTTTCCTGGGCAAACTCCTGGGGAAGTTGGCTATCTCCCAGCGAACTCTCCGCACTGAAGCGGTTGGTTCAGACCATCGGTCTGGCATCAGAGCAGCCAAGGCCATGGAAACTGCTCTCCTGAACACCCGTGAAGATCTCTAACCTTGACTCTAGCTCTCCCTCTGTCCTCATCCTCCTCAACCTATCCTCTGCTTTTAACATGCCAAACCACAACATCCTGATCACTCGCCTCTGCGATACCCAGGGCATCATGGATCAAGCTCCGGCGTGGCTGTCCTCTTTCCTCTTGGACCTACCTTCCCAGGTTCAACTTGTGTCGTCCTCTCCACCACCTCTCTTCACATGTGGTGTTCCCCAGGGCTCTATCATCTCCCCCTGGCTCTTCAATGTCTACATGGCCCCTATGGCCCTCCTGATCTCTACCTTTTCCTCTAACTTTCAGTGTTATGCGGATGACATGCAGCTCTCCTTCAGGCTACCCTCGGTCTCCTCCTCGCTCATCCCCGACTGTCTATCCGCTATTCAGGCATGGTGTGCCTCTAATGCTCTCTGCCTTAATGCCAGCAAGACTGCCAGCAAGACTGAGATCCTTCTCATTGGGACCCCTGCTCCCGCTTCCCCCCCCTCACTCTGGCCCACCTTCCTGGACCCCCTGCCCTCACACTCTTGTGATGCAAAATACCTTGGGGGTCATCTTCGACTTCACTCTCCTCTCCACACATCACAGACCTTGCCAGAAAGGCTAATTTCCAGCGGCACCTCCTTAGATGTATTCTCCATTTTCTCACATACCCTCAGATGCTCACCGTCTCCAGAGCTCTGGTACTCTCTAGGCTGGACTACTGCAACAGCCTCTCTCTCAATCTGCCTAACTCTTTGCTCTCTACAACTCATCCAAAACAGGACCTCAAGACTTATTCGTGGCCTTAAATCCAGGAATCGCATCTCTACGGCCCGGAAATCCTTCCACTGGCTCCCAGTGGCTGAAAGGATCAAGTTCAAGACCCTCTGCATCATCCACAAGGCTTTCTGGGGCGGGGCCCTCACTACCCTCAACCCTCTCTTCCCAAGTACCTTCCTCCTAGAGCCCTTCACTTGTCTAACTCTCAGCGGGTGAGTTGCTTCTCCAAGCAGATTGGGGGTTGGGGGGTAGATCACTCCTCTGCTGGTGCCTCCCTCTCGAACAGCCTCCCTGCCTCTCCACCTTGAGCCAGATCTCCTTAAGTTCCGGAAGTACCTCAAGACCTTCCTCTCTTCTTCTTTCCCTCTTCCTCTCCCCTGCTAACCGTTGCTTCCTCCTGCACCGTTCTGCTGACTAGCCATGTTTGCTAGAGAAAAATAATGTGTTGACTTATTTTCATGTTTTTCTGGTTCTTCGTGCGAAATGCGTTCGAAAAACATTTTGTATGAAATAGTTTAATGTAAACAAGCTTCATTACGATGGCTGTAAATAAACTTTTGGATGTTTAAAAATGGTATGTATATGTGCTTTATGCATTGTAGCAAAATAAGTGATTTTTGCGATGGCCTTTCAACTTGTCTGCAGGCAAGTGTGCAGGTATTTAAGAAATGTCAGTGGTTGCCGGGATTGAACATTTACCTTGAAATGCTTGTAAAATCAATCCCATTTTCCACACTTCCGTTTTTCATATTGATGATCGTCTACATGTGCTCAAAGGGTTATGGGGCATCCTACGTTTGTGCTTTTGTTTCAGACAAGACAGCTGCAAGTGTTGAGCACCGTCTCTAAACTCTAAATTTGCGGCACAGCTTTCAAGGCCTAGCCGGCTGAAGCAGGTTCAAAAGTTAAACAATTGCCCACAGCAAGAGGAGATCTCCCTTCTGGCAGCTCATCTTTGAACTCCATTTGAAACAGCCCTTCGGCCGATCAGACTATCATTCTTGATGGAGGACGAGGTTCACAACAGCAGAAAGTTGGTAAATCACAGGTCTGCACAACTAAGAGCGCCTAAGAGAGCGCTTTCTAAAACAGGAGGATAGAATAAGAACGAACGAGTGGGTACTTTGAAGGAGCATGAGAACGGCAAGTGGGTAAAGAGGAAAGGAATCGGATATGAAGGTGGAGGAAACGGGTACATAGGGGAGACAATATTAATATTTGCCAGGTTGGACATCGATGGACCAGCACATAGACTAACATGATTCAGCAAGCTTGGGATTCACTAAACTAATAGATTCCCAAGTTAGCGGAGCGTGCCAGTGGTGATCTTGGACCCTATTCTGTAATAGCTTTGTCCTTGAGGAAGCAGCAGCTGGTTTGTTACCATGCCTCCACTTTTGATGCCCGTCAAGCCATTAATCTGGTACTGCGCAGTCAACATCTCCAAGATCAGCAAGATTATTTTGCTTGGACGTCTGGTCCAAAGCCATGCCTTCCCCTTTATAATCCTACAGCCACCCAGGCCCAGAGACTGCCATGCACATGGATGGTATTCGAGCATATTACCTGCCGGCCTTCCCTCTGCACTGGAGTCTCAAGCTTCTGGGCGTGCTTCCATGGAAAACAAAATGTAGTGGCTCTGCCTCCATTGTCCCCAGCCTTAGATAGCTAAATCGATGGTACATCTTCAAAGCCAAAGTCTACACGTTCCTTCCTTTCTGGTCTTCTATCCTCAGCTTGGAAGCACCCAAAATACTGATATTGGCTTTTAAGACCTTTGAGGTCTTGGCAGAGAACCAGTAGATTCTCTGCGCGACATGGTTTGAGTCAATTGGATCTGTATTCCACGAGGCCAGTTAAAAGTATTATAAAAGAAACTGCTAAAAGCAAGAATCAGTCACGTCACTTACCATTTAGAGAGGATCTATCCTAAGTCTCCAGTCCTTAAGGGTGCCAAGTTACAGGGATTTAACGTTATAGTGTAAATTCCTATTGAACATAGACTACTGGGATGCTACAAGTGGGAGACTGATGACAGAGGATGGCTGCCAAAACCAGGCCCGAGAACATGGCAACGCCACCATTGTCTTTTGGCCTCCCAGAGTACCGTGGTAACCGCTAAGAGCTGGTGACAGACAAAGCAAACCAATCCAGATTTCCCAGAGCAAACCCTGGAGGTAATTCGAAGCTGCATTTGGGTCTGACTGGAGGCTTGGTAGTTTTCCCAGCAGAAGAGAAACACCCAAAGCACTTAAGAGTATTGTCAAAATCATGAGTTTAAACAACTGAAGGATTCTATCGGATGACCCAAAAAGTTAGTCAGGCTCCTAGGGCAAATGAGACCTACTCCTTTGGGGGTTTTAGTCCAACGCAAGCCAAGAAAGGCACAACCCTTTATAACCTAAAGGGTATTGTGGTTATGAGGGTTCAGTGAACTTTGAGGGATTTCTAACTAAGGTTTCAATGTCCAAGAGCAGGTAAAACCATCTGGACCATGGTCAAAATGTATTAGTAGCCACCTAGTAGAACGGAGACATGCGACCGTTAAAGCTTATAGGGTATGGCCATCAGTTATCCCTTAGGTCCAGCAATGAGAACCTCCCTTCTCCCTTTCCTTCCCCCAGAAACGGTCTGATCCTCTCCAGCCTGGACTACTGCAACAGCCTCTTCCTTAATCTGCCTAACTCCTCCCTGTGCCCCCTTGGACTACGAGACTTATCCTCTCTCCAGCCCTAAAATCTTTCTACTGGCTCCCAGTTGCTGCGAGGATCTATTTATCCATCTACTATACTCTTATATCGCGCCAAATACCCATGGGTCTCAAGGCGCTCACAGAGAAAATGGGTAACAAAAAGTAATAATCAGGAGGAAGAAATCTGTGTCATGAGGGAGGGGTAAAAAACTAGCCAAAATCGAAGGTTTTGAGTTGGTTCTTAAAATGGGCATTTGACTTGCAGTCCTTCAGAGTGGACGGAAGCTGATTCCAGAGTTCCGGGGCCCAGGCATGAAAGTCTGAGCCACCAATCCACTTCAGCAAGATTTGGGGTTGCTGAAGAAGAATGTCTATTTGGTCAAAGAGTTTGCCGAAAGGGAACTCTGGAGATTCTTGTAGACAGGTAGTTTGGGGCTTTACCCGTCAGACAATTCTGAACTAGCATGGTGCCTCTGAATCCAATTCTTTGGCTGACGGGCAACCAGTGTAATCTTCTGCGAGCATCAGTGACATGAGTGCATCGACCAAGGCCACAAACGGCGCAAACTGCTCCATTTTGAATGACTTGTAAGCTTTCAACATTAGCCTGCGGGGAGCCAATGAGCAGACTATTATAATAGTCTAGTTTGGCGTTAATGATGGCTGCTGCAATCATGGCCCGGTTGGTCTCAGAAAGGTAGGGACGAATTTGCCAAGGTAAATTAATATAAAAAGCAAGAGGATTTGAGATGGAGAACATGTTTCTTGAATGAGAGCTGGGAATCTAAATAGACTCCCAATGTTTTCACATGATCAGAGACCTTTATGGCATTGCCCGCAATACAGAAGCTGCTGTAGGACGGATCCAGGTGCTTAAGTTTGGTTGGAGTACCTAGGATAAGCAACTCGGTTTTCTTGTTATTAAGGGCCAAATAATTTTTTGTCATTAATTTTGTATGGCATGGAAGATGGTATTAACCTTCTCTAGGTCCTGGTAATACAGGCCTGACAACTCAATCACAATCTGGGTGTCGTCTGCATAATTAGCAAAACGGACACCCAGTTAGGACAGGAGATAGAGTGGCTTTATATAGATATTGAACAAAAGAGGTGACAAGCAGGATCCCTGCGGGACTCCACAAGTCAACATCACCTTAAGGGATGGAGCATTGTCCTTGGTTACAAAAGCAGTTCATGGACCAAGAAATTACCCGAGCCAAATAGCCGCAAGGTTGGAACATCTGCCCACCCCGACCAGCCTATCAGCCAAGATGGCATGATCAACCGGGTCAAAGGCGGCCGAGAGATCCAAAAGTAGTAATAGCTCCTGACCGCCTCCATCAACTTTCTCCACAATATCAAGTTCCAAGACCCTCTGCATCATTCATAAGGCTTTCTGGGTCCTGGAACCCCTCTACATCCAACTCTCCCTAAATACCTCTCTGCTAGAGCCCTTCAGTCATCGAAGTCTAACTCTCTGGAGATCAGATGCTTTGCCAAGCAGAGATTTGCGGGGGCGGCGGTACACCTCTCTCCTCCACAGGTGCCTTCCTCTGGAATGGCCTCCCTGCCCCTCTCAGACTTCAGCTGCCCTTAGGTTCAGGAAGCTTCTCAAGAACTTCCTTTTCTCTGCCTTCCCTCTCCCTCGCCAACGTCCATGTCTGCTTCTTGCAGAGTTCCCCTGGGCACCAGCCTCTCACCCCCCCATATGCCAGTCTCTCCCTCTCAACTTGCACTTGCCCCCCTCCCACACTTGCCTGGCTGGGCCTGCACCCTTGTAGCCCTTCTGTCCTGACCAGCACCCCCCCTGACCCTTTCCTTCTCCCCTGCTGCACTTCTATGTTTTTAATGTAACAAGGCCTAGTACGATCGTTTTTGTTTTGTACTCCCTGTTCCCCTTCGTCTTGTTGCGCCTTGAAACACATTGTGTATAGGCGCCTTATAAATACCCAATAAATAAAACCTTAGAGCCACATGAGCTTGTAGGCACCGGCAAATGCATGGGAATTGCAGAAGTTTCATGTGGCTCCAGAAGGCAAGGAGAAGCAGCACTTGGCGCATTCGATGGAAGGTTGGTAGTTCACAGCACACAGGGGTGGAGATAGCGATGGAGCAGACACATCACATCAGGCTCATGTGGTGTGCAAAGCTGGGTCTTGCCCTTTGAAGCAACCTCCAACTATTGTTGCTTGGCAAGAGCCACAGGAACCAGGATGGAGCATATGGGCAGAGGAGGGCTTCCAAGTAAATCAGAGCATCCTATTTCTAGGAGAAAATCCCAGAATTGTGTGCCGCCCTTCCTCTAGCAGATGCCCACTTCCTGGGCAACAGCTGCCAGCAGCTGCAGTCCAGAGGCTTCTTGCAGTGGTGGCAGGGATAGACGAGGGGTGGGGGCTTGCACTATGGATCATGGGGAGCAGATGTCACATCAGGAAAGGATCGCTTAGCACTTCTGATGTTGCTGCGATGCATACTAAAGCCTAAAAGTTGTCCTTGTTTTAAGGGTATTTTATTCACTGGGCCATGACCACTGATAGGCCATCTCCATCACAGGTCTTGTTACAAAGTTTTCCCGCTCTTGAGCGGAAAGTAAGAGGTGTGGCTGACAAGGAACTTGGCAGCTCCACACAGGTTTATCTCCCTCTACAGATCGATTTGCTAGGATCCAACGACTGCAGGTTTGGTGGTTGGGGGCTTGAGTCGGTGGGGGTGAGACCCCACCCCCAGTGGTGGTTGGTTTGCAGTAAACGTTTCTGTTCATTCACTCGCCAGTCGTATTTTCTATGACGCGCTGCTGCTTAGGCTTGCATATGCCTCATAATTAGGACGAGGAATAATGCTCCAATAACATATGGTAATCTCCATTACTCCTAGTCAGACTCTTCCTTGTCACAGTCAATACCGCCCACCTCCCCGACAAGGAAACCTGCATTGCAGAGTTGGTAGCATACAGGATGGGTCACTGGTGCAGTCCTCCCTTATACTGAGAAGAAAGGGGTGGGAGGGTTTCACCCTACACCCGCTTGTAAAGTAAAATGCTTTGGTAAGGGTGCCTGAAGAGAGACAGATACCTAATTTATGAGGGTTAGTGAAGAGTAGCTCTAGGAACCATTTAGATTACCATACAAAATCGAGCTATTTCTTAAGTGGAAGTTCACGCCCTCACAGCACCATCTAATTGTAGTTGCTACAGTTCAGACTTCAGACAATACCTGACCCTGCACTAAAGAGATTACCATAGCGATCGTAGACTGGTTTACAACATTTAGAAGGAAAAAAAAGCATTAAAGAAAAGCTTCGATAATAAATGCTGGTCAGACAGAGGCGCAGCGCGTGAAGAGGAAGGGGAAAGAAAAGAGTTGGGAAATACTACAATTCGGCCGCGACGGAAGCCAGGCGCAACCTACCCGAGTTGGCGAGCGCCAGGGCCTTGAGCATGACGAACTCCTCCTTCTCGAGCTTCATGCTCTTGAACTTGCGGATGAGCTGCAGCATGGCCCCGTTCAGGTCCAGCATGCCCGCCGTGCGCGAGAAGTCCTCGTCCATGACGTAGTCCTCCGCGTACACAATCTCGTCCTCGAAGGGCAGCGAGCGGTGCGCCACGCCCAGCACCAGGATCTCCATCCACACGCTCTGCAGGATGCTCATCTGATCCGAGAGGGAGAGCGCCGAGAAGCCTGCAGGGGGAGGGCAAAGCAGAGCGTTAGGGAAGGCGGGAAAACGCGGCGGAGGCCGCGGAGAAAGTGTAACCGGGTGGGCGAGGCACTGACCCCTGGTGGACACACAGTGCAAAGCAGCGAGTACAAGCAGGCCTACAAATCCTTCCGCCAGCAGCACGTCATATGCACGCAGTATTAAGTAGGGACTTAAGATTGTGCAAATACAAGTTATACAATAAATAGATGACAATTTGGACGGATTGCAAAAGTGGGAGGGGGCGAGGAGAGGGTACAGAAGGACTGAGTGCCATGTGGAGGGATACGGGGTCCGCACTTCGTGAAGTGGGGTGAGGGAGTGCTAAAGGGCCGGGGAAGCAAGTGGCCAAACCATGGGTGGGGAGAAACGTAACATGAGGAAAGACTGTAAAATGAAGAAAAAGTCACACACAAAAACTGCAGTGATGGAAGGTGGCAGAGTGCACCAAGGTACAACGTTGGCACCAACCTGGGATGTTCTTGGCCCAGCTGATGATCACCACGATCTCTCGGTCTGCCAGGTCGCAGAGGGTGCTCATGGCCTTCATGTAGCTGTCGGCCACCGTGGGGTCGGGCATGGCGAAAAGCTTGTCTGGCTCAGCCACCATCAGGTGCGACACGATAGTGTTAATGGGAACTGAAAGAGAGGCAAAGGAGATTGTAGCTGTGGGGCGGCGAGGAGTGAGAACACAAGGAGAGTCACACACTGGAGAAGGAATAGCAACGAACGGCACATAGAGGTGGTGGGGGAACACATGGTAAAGGTTGTTAGTTAGGTCTGCCCCATATCATTTCCTCCTCCTGTTCAAATGTGCCTAGTCCCATCACCACAGGTGTGGCACTTACTGCATAGGGGAAGGTGGGCAGTGGCTAAGAGGAGGGGGTAAACATCCCTCAATGCACAAAGGTGGGTGGTCCCAAACAAGGAGAAGAGGTTGCAATGCATTGGTAAACACCTGCTTCTGACTCAGGCACAGCCTGATCTGCACTCATCTTTTCTAACTTGGAAACACTCCTATATAGCTTCACTGTAGTTTCCAAACTAATTATAGCACCACAGACAAACGAGCCGACTGAAAATACAAGCTCCACCCAACTTCCTGTCAGCTGACCAAACACCTAGCTTCCTGTTAGCTGAAAAGAGATACAAGCTACAGCTAACTTGCAGTCCAGAGACACAAGCATAGCTGACAGGATCAGCCAGTCCTGTTTTTTTTCTTGCACTGTAGGCTGGGACTTGTAGGCCCACCCTAGCAATAGGAGAAACACAACTAAAAGTTCCAGCATACATTTGGAAGCAACAACCAGGACTCGCTCAAGGTGTCACACATGGAACTGGGAACCTTGGCAGGGTGGTACAAGGTCCATCTAACTTCCTGTCAGCTGACCAGTGACAGAAACTCAGAGCTCTTCCCATGACTACACAGTCTCGGGAGGATAGCCCAGGGGCATCGTGCTCACCTTGAAAGCAAGGCGACAGGAGCAACACAGGTTCGATCCCCAGGTCCGTGCTTAGAAACCTCTGGGTATTAAGCGTGTTATAAATAACCTATCATATCATACACTAATATTTTTGCTTGGAATTCTGGGACTTGTAGTTTCCCCACATTTCGAATAGGAAAGGGAAAACTGCAAGCCCTAGAATCCATAGGGTAAAAGATGACTGGGTGATCTTCTGAAGTGTGGATATAGGAAACTTGAGATTCATGAAAACTCAACTGAACTTCCTGTCGGCTGTCCAGTGACACAAGCTCCATCTACCTGCCAGCTATCCAGAGACGCAAGCTCCACCCAACTTCCTGTCAGCTGCCCAGAGACGCAAGCTCCACCTAACTTCCTAAGAGGTGACCAGAGACAGGCGCTTCGTATAACTTCCTGTAGTTGACCAAAAATTCCACTTCGCTTCATGTAAGCTGACCAGTAACGCAGATTTCTAATACACAAGCTCCAGGTAACTTCCTGCTATCGGACCAGGAAAACAAGATGCTACACCCGTCTTCGTTTCTGTTGTCAAGAGAAACAGGCAGCTAGTTCTCATTTCTTTCTAGCTGACAATTGACACAGTACACCCGCTTTGTCTCTTGCCAAATTGCAAGAGACCTACGTTGTGATGATGTATATGGTCTCGATGACAAATGTAAGTGTGATTTTTTTATTGAAAGAATATTGTATTGATAAGGATTGTAGATTATCTTTCAACACCTACTGTTTGCACAGCTTAGCGGTAAGTGATTTTTCACAACTACCCTTGTTTGTGTGACTTATTATTCTCAAGGTTTCTGTTCACTACAATGTCCATAATGCAAAATGTTGTATTTTCCGTGCCTCTGCAGTTCGTTTGCACTGCAATGTCCAGCATGCAACGCTTTCTTTTTCTCAATGCCCTACTAGTTTTTTAGTGCCTGTAGTTCGCTTACGCTACAATGTCCAGCGCCCCCATTTACCTTATATTCAATGTCCGTGTAGTGTGCTTTATTTAGCCTTCTCCCCGCTGCACACTCCTGCGGTACTCCATGACCTTTCCATTTCCCACAGCAGTACTTCCAACTGTGTCGGTTTCACAGATCTTTTAAATTCTCTTTTCCTGCCTTTTTTCGTCCTCCCCTGGCGTCATCATTGGTCTTTCTGCTATTTCCGCGTCTCTTCACGCCTGGGCTGCGCATAGCTGGCTCGTTGTGAGTCCTACTTCTCTTGTTGCCGTCTGTGGAGGGCCCGACTGGGTCTCCGTTTCTCAGGTAGTCTCCCGCTCGGGTGTTTTTCTGGGTGCCTACCTGACCTCCGGCTCAGACAAGTTTATGGTTTATGCCACTGGCTCCATTTTGGGTTTCTCCGGACGCATATTTCTACTGACTCTGCTCCTACCGAGCTTCTGCCTCTGTTGCTTTCCGCTTTTCTTTGCCTTGTGCTGTAGCTTTTTGCTTTGGGCAGGTGTCTTGATGTCCTTGCTGATACCCCCTCCACAGTTTCCTTCTAGGACAAAGGTTGTCGCCGCGGCTTTAAATGCGCCAGGGCGCTGAGCCCGCAGTCTCCACATATGCCCTTGAGCTGTGGCTCTGCAGGGCTCTCCGAGCCGACTTTCCCGGCCAGATCTTTCTCATGGCAATGAAATACAAAGCTGAGTGACAATACTGTTCATGACCAGTAGATGTCACTGAGTAATGTTTAGTTATATCAATTAAATGCATTTTGAATTAGGTTGTTTTTAAACAGGTTTGATAATTGCAACACAAGTATTGTCATTAGTGATATAAATTAGTACATAAGAATTACAGCTTTCTTTCAAAGGATCTATGGCATTGCATGGTGCAGTTACCTTTTTTCAATTGAAGTTCTACTTTACATATGAATATTTATTTTGGTCTATTTATAAGAATATATTATTTAATATATATTTTAAAGTAGAATTTACTCCTTTTTCTTTGCACGTATCACTAGATTGGGTCTGTTGGGTCACTCTTAATTACGTAGGCACCCCCTCTTTTAAAAGCTTTGGGATTTAGGGTATGCCAGACCTTTTTTAGGCCCGTTCCCAAAAATGTGCATCACAGTGCGCAGTCCTTGATTTCTTAACCCACTTAAAGCACTGGTTGACGCAATTTCCAAGGGCCTCTCGCCCTGCAGTGGCGTCTGAACTCCCCCTCATACCAAATAACTCCCCTATCTGTGTCCTGCATTACTGCTCTCGGTCTTCCCAGGGTCACCGGGCCTAGTGCTGCCGGTGACATGGCATCCTTACCCTGCAGAATCTGCATCCCAACACTGGCGAACACTTAGAGGGAGGTTTTTTTCCCCCCCATTGACTTTATGGAGTAAATTATATTTTATGAAGGAGCAAGTTAACAACTGTGGGGAAATGTCACCATTTTGGGCTGATAAATCGCGAGTCTCTTCCCCAAATAGGGAGAACTGGTTGATCTGGTTAGCCGGGAAAGGGCTGAACTGTGCCGATTGATCCACCCTTTCCATCCCCGTGAAGCTCGTTGCAGGCCTCTAGCGTTTTTTCCAGAGATGCTGGTCCAGGAAATGGGTGATAGGAGACACGGTACCAAGCCCAAGTGAGCACCATTCTACCCGGCTATCCTGCTAATAGAACCTGTCCATTCAGGCCCTAGGGGTTGGAGTGGGAAGGTATGTACCCTTTCTTGGCCAGTACCAGAGTTGTTTCCCCAGACCGATCTGGAGTGAGGCTCAGGGCTACGCGTGGCGAGGTTGGCAGCGGTTCTACTTAGACTGGCAATCATCTTATGTCTAAGCGCTCCTCGCTTTTGCAGGTGGTAGAGCTAAATGAAAGGTGTCCCCATAGCCGACAATACAAGCCAACCCCCACCTTCTGCAGATGGACCAGCCCCGGAACATAAAACACTCGAGTCAATGCTCTCCTACAAACTCCAGTGGACACACCCCACAGGCTGATAAGACACTCCTACATCCTACCAGTCCATCAGCACAAGGTCGGACTTCCGCTACGTGGACAAGTGCTTTCAGGAGGCCGCAAGGTGACATGCCACGCTACAAAAATGCCCACATAAATCAAAACGCACCCCTACTCAGAATAATTATAATCCAATCGCCTGTACTTCCCTCAACAAAGTCATCCACTTTGCGCGTCCACTCCTACGTCACACAGTCTTGTGCACTTCTACAACAAACACTTGTCTGTGCGGTTACCCTCTTTGAAGAAACGGTTCTATGTTCATACAGGTTTTTTCGCAGTTTTTGGCCGAAAAAATTCAATTTTTTTTAAATATGTATTTGGCGGGCGCGGGTCTCCCCAATCGGCTCTTGCACATTATATTCAAGTTTCTTTCACGGTTGAAAAAACGACGCAAGACAAAAACGAATTTGACAGAACATGTTTTCATATTACCTTGCTGCTTGAGCATCAAATACACGTATCGTTTACATCTGAGAACCGGTAAGAGAGCGTCTCCTTTACAGTAAGCTGTCAATAGAAGACATTTTGCAGCTCAAACACCAATTGCCGTGGGCTTGTGGTTAAGTGTATTGTTTCTGAGGCACAAGGCCAGGGTTCGATTCCTGTGTAGGGTTCATTTGGCGGCCGCATCCAGTTCGTGGTATTTGTTTTGTTATTTCTTAAACATACAGGACATCCGCCCTCTCAAAAAAGTTGTCGGACGCTTTCCACCCGCGTGGTCGCTCGACTTGAGCTTTGGGCTAGACTCTGCAAAACAGAAACTGCCCATACACGTAAGGAACCCAATGCTGGAGGTCTAACCTGCACGGTACTCGTCACTGCACACACTATTCGCCTCACAGCCCGCCAAAGCGATAAGTGCCAGTTCGGGGCACTTCTGTCAGGCAATGGCAGTTCCATGTGGTAACGGGACGCCCTAGGTGGGGCCACCATACTAAGGCAGTTCCATGTGGTAACGGGACGCCTTAGGTTGGGCCACCATACTGTATTCATTGCATGGGCGTGGCGGTTGTTTCCGCTGCACAGGACCCTGCGTCTCACATGATCCTGTTGCATACACACATTCGGGAAGGTATTTGGGGTCCGTTCTTTCCTCTAACCTTCCACGTTCCTCGATGGACGCAGAGTGTTGGAGCCGGACGCTCTCCCCTCTGCCCTGTTTTCGGGCCATGGCTGCTCTGTACTGTCCCCTACTGACACTTGTTATGACTTCTCTTTTGTCTTTGATGCCCACATGGACCCTGTGTGGTCTGGTCTGGAACTGCCAGACCATCTTTGGACACAGGGTTCCTCATCTTCCCCTGGATCTTTCGTGCTTCATGTTATGGGCCTTCTCATGCAATAACTATCCTCTTTCCATCACGTGTGTCCTGTGATGGTGGGTTTGGACTGTCACGACCTATAGGGCCTTTCGACTTCTGGACTCAGCTCCCTGAATGCATTTTCCACTGGACGCTTGGCAGGTACTGTTTATGGACTCTTTGCTTGAGGGACTGTGGGAGGACCCCATTCACTCTAGCCTCCAATCCAGTGTCTTTCCTTTCACAGCTTCAGGGATTGGAAGGGTGTCTGCAAGCAACCAGTGTTGCCATCTCCCCCCCCTCTGTCGTGCCACTTTCTCACTCGGATACGAATCGCAGTCCAGGTAGGTGGGTGCTTTTGAGGGCCAGCTTCCAGGCACCTCTCCCTCAACAACTCCTCTGACTCCACTATGCACCTGTAAGACACCACATACAGGGGATCAACATTCAAGGTATCATGCTTAGAGATGCCAGACTCTGGCCGATCAGACATTTGCAGCCAATGCACTTTGGACAAGGATGCAGTCCTGCAAAACCGCATCAATGACATCTGTGTGATACACAAAATACTCTGGACACTTATCAGCTAAACCACCCCCACAGGAGTCTTTGTCACAGTTGGCTTTGCTTACAGGAACGTTCGACCTCCCTGCCCACCTGGACGGAGATGACTCCACAAGATCTGTCTCGGTGAAGATGGCCTCAACCAAAACAACCTGACCTGTTGCCTTGCAACAATTAATATCCAAGTGGCTGACAACCTCTGCCTTAGCAGATCCAGCACAGAGATCCAATTTTATTCCCATCCAATTGGCCACCATCATTGGGCTCCTCGGCAGGCCCAGTTGCTAGAGGCGGCCTTCAAAAACAATGACAATTCCTGGACGTAACTCAATTACGCTTGTTATTAGCCCCTCCATTTCTGCTCCCAGGCATTGAACATGAGCTCCAGAGTGGCAAGGGCCGGGGGTAACTGTTAACGCAAGGCTTTCATCACGGGGAGCATGCAGGACCACTGGCACACATAAAAACATGGCTAATGGGACGCACAATGGAACTCTATTAGATGTTTATGGAGCGCCTCTAACCCGCTTGGAGTTGGATTAAAATATATGTGGACAGTTTTCTTCCCATGCTGCTGAAGGGAGAGTTAAATTGATGCATAAGGGGGGAGGGGCGAAATTAATGAGGGCACAAGTCATATTATTTGAAATGTTTTTGGAGGAATTTACCCCTAAGTTGCTTTGTTTATCCAAGGCTTGACTGTGTTGAAAACGAATAAAATTCAATTTACAAAAATACATATAAATGCTGCTCCAGTCACTGGCCGTGCCTCACCAACGCCACCCTACCCTACACGCTCCCCATCTTTGCTGGGAAAGACTGCAAAGCTAACATAGCCTAACCTACATAGTAAAGGCAGTCTCCAGGTCAAGGTTTGGCCAATAAAGAAGAGTCTCAGAGTGAACCCATGCCAGACACCAGTGCTTAATTTGTAAAACAATAAGTGCCAGGGTCAGCGCACCTGGGACACATAAGTCAGGCAACTCCTAGCCCACTGCTGCCAACACCATGATTGTTCCCCCCACAGTGCCTGCACATTAAAGGATTAACATTGCAGTAAACCTTTGTGTATAGGTTGACATCCATGAATTGCACTCCTCTAAGGCAGTGGCTTTTTCCCTGGCCGTTCCAATGTATTGGCGATTCTGGCTGGTGACTGTTGTGAGACATGCATGGTATCAAGAGAGACACAGACTCAAAGATGTTAGTTTCAAAACCTTTTATTTTCTAAGGTTCTTGGGTTGGTGTAATGCCTGGCTGGCCCTAACTCTAAAGGGATGGTTCCCTTAACTGATGTGTCGAATGGTCGTCAATGTCTAAGAGTCCACAACAATAGTCCGTCTGTGTCTAAACCTATGCTTGCACTCACTCTTTACAAGAATGCGTTAGGAAGTCTTAAACAAGGAAAATAGTGGTTTAAGAAAAAATAGGAAACCAAGGTTGGTTTCAGGTGCCTTTCTCGCCATGTCTGGGGGGGTCAGCTTCACAAAAATGAGTTCAATCAACAAAGGGCTGTTTATCAGACCTTCTCCATAATTCTTGTCGCAGTCTTACACTTTCAAATGTCTTAAGTTCCTTGGAGTTCCCTTACTCAAGCTTTGGCTCTTCCAAGTTCCAGAACACAATCAAAAGAAATATACATAGTTCCTTTCCAAGCTCCTCGGGGTTCTCTTCCCCAAGCTTTAGCTTCAAAACCAATAAGTAATCCACTTCTCTTGGATTCAAACACAAGTTCAGCTGTCACAAAATAATAGATATTCCACCTAGGCCTCTCAGGGTTTCCCGTTGTTGTGATGGAAATTAGTCTGTCCCACCCCTCTAGGCACTTTAGAGTTAGGTGAATCCCATAGACAGCCACACGATATGCTAGGGGGTTCGGGGGGGAGGGAGGGGCGCGAAGCCATGTTAAAGAAACCCTGAACGACAACAATATCACAGCCCTTATAGATGCAGACTTAGTGCGCACATATAGAGACGCCATTTTATACTTAGGGATAACACATGCAGCCCTACATGGCTGTGAGGTAAACATAGGCCAGACGGAGAAAAATGAACCGGCCCAAAAACTGGGGACAGATGAGCCTGTGCTGCTAATTCCCACAGAAACTTCCCCTTGTCCCCTGGCTGTTGCAATTATTTAGTATCGCAGAGAGGAATGCACCCTGCAAAGGCCATGAGACAGCACCAGGCTCCTCGAAATACCCATTCCCCACAACCTGGCCAACAGCAGACCTCTAACCCCCACCCAGCCCACCAGGAATAATAGCACTCACCACTGACCCAGTTCAAGAACCCCTGCATTTCATGACAGTGAGTGACCCCAGTTCGCCAGCGATATAAAAGATCTGAGCATGCATGACCATGTCACCTTTTCCCATAAATACACCCCTTTGTAGCGCGAGGTACAGGGAGGGATAGTTTATAGATCACAACGAGGGTGGAACCCACGGGTACGAGGAGTGCGATAGAGAGAGCACAGAATGTGTGGGCCAGCCTGATTGTATTTCTCCCCTTCCCCCCTGGTGCCAGTCCATGAGCCTCCCAGGTGCATGCCATAATAATGTAGTAGTAGCATTGGTTCACAATCGCAGCCTTGGGACAGCAACATGGGAAGCGCCTGACCTTCAGTCCCTAGAGAGATGAGCCCAGCTGACCCAGGTGGAGACAGACAGATGGCAGAGGCGAGAACCAATCATAGCCTGGCATCCCCTATGGAGCAGGATCTTACATATGTTCACACCAATCAGTTGTGCTGGTTTAGCCCCTATGGATGACGGCCCTAGTGATGGCCATTTATAATGTACTAATGATCATTTTGGAGTTAGAATGTTCTCGAGCAGCAGAGTCCTCTGCTAAACACTTTCCCTTTTCTACATTAAACCTTGTTATCCTTGCAAGCAATCTGTTGGCCCTTTTCCCTAGGTCATGTTCTTTCTAGCTTGAGCGTAACAGGGACTTGCCTTCACCTTCCCCAAGCTTAGGCCCCTCTTGGATTCAAACACAAGTTCAGCTCTCGGGGATGTACCTTTCCTTTTATAGTTCTTTCATACACATTTCACATGTGGGGGTTACAATCGGAGACTTTTGAAACCTACGGGTTCTTTGCTTTTCGTAGGTGTGACCACTCTGATCAGTATTCCCTCTTTTTATTCCTTGCTCTTTCCTTTCCAGCTCTCACCTTCATGTGCTTCCTGCATCTCTTTCTTGCTTTGTTTCTTTTACTTTCTCGTGCACTCTTGCACCTTCCTCTGCTTTGTTCCTCTTGCACACTTTCCTTTCTTTAACGTGCACACTTGCACCTGTTTGTTTTCTTCCTGTGTCTCTGCACACTTTAAATGTCTTTACTTTCCTCCTGCGCCGCTATCGCCTTTTCCTTCTTTCTGCTTTGCGGCTTAAAGCATCTTTCCTAAGCATCCTTTTGCTTTCTGCTCCGTGCCGCTTTAGAAACGCTCTCTCGCTTTTCTGTGCCGCTTTTACAAACTCTTTCTCCCGCTCCGGTCCAAATCGCACGTCCCAGAGTTTCTCTCTCACCGACATGAAACTCGCCGGGCAGCAATGTGTTGATGAGCACTCTCTCGATAGACAGGGCTGAGGCCAGGGTCTCACAGCCTGCCCCTCAGGCACCCTTTGGACAGGCACCAGTCCAAAGGGAACAAGCATTTAGTCGAACACCAACAGCAGAATAAAGGCTGCCTCGCTCCGGCTCCTTGGAGGCATGGCTCCCTAGCCATGCTGTAGCCCCTTGCAAACACCAGGCTAGTGTCTCGGTACGCGTTCTCCTCCAGGCTTCAAGTCCTGCTTCTCTCCCTGGTCCAGACAATATCCCCAGCTCGCTCACTCCTCTGTGAAAAATCACACCTTTTTATATATAGTTCAACAGTCAAGTGGAGTCAGGTGTGAGTGGTTATCAAATGCCTGACCCTGCCATACCCTGTTAGTGGGACAAATTGTGTTCTTTCTATAGAAGGTTTCCCTTAATTTCCCCATGTTGTTTCTATGGGTAATCTTGACTGATCCTAGTTGCATCCTCCTCGTCTCAGTATTTGCTGGAAATGGGGAGGGGGAGATGGGGTGAGAATGAAAATACCACATGAAGGCTCACGGAGAGTGGGTTGGGGTATTATTGGGAATGGGGAAATACCTTGCCTCACCCTTGGGTATTCTCCTCCCAAACCCTCATGACCCTCCACTCAGGTGACCTTCCCTCGCTTGTCCACCCCCAGGGATGGGATCCAAAAACAGGTGCCCTTCCCTGGCCACCTGAATGGAAGATCCCCAAGGAGTAGGTGGACCCCTATCGTCAGTTTTCTCAAACTGTCCTCTTGTTGCCAACCTAAACTAATTTAATATTGCTGTGTTTTGCAGTAGTGGAGGAGCTCCAATGTTATGCAGGGGACTGGAGAAGTTTGTGGGCGTGGCATCACAAGCACCCAACAATGTCACCTTCTAACTCATTGATATCAATGAAAATTGACAACTACCACTCTGCTATCTATGTGGGTCATCAAGTTCATGAATAATGATGCGCTGGCACAGGGTAAGAGAATGTGTCCAGTGCACACTGTTGTTGCTTGTTGTGTGATAACTGCTGAATGAGATTTAATAATAAAGTTGCCAAAAAACAACATCATAATTGGACTGAGTCTGAGAAAATAAGTGCCGGGGGTACCAAATAAGTCCTGGGGCTGAGCCTTGGCAAAGACCCCCACAAATTAAGCACTGCTAGACACTCTGATGGAGTATACATCATCACCAGAAACCATGCATGGCGTAATCCCACTGTACATCCCAGCCTTTTCCCCACACCAGTTTTACTCAAAACAGTTCTCACTGCGAAACAGTCTCCACCACCATAGCCGAGCCCATCCAGAAAACATGGTTCTATGTTGTTACATCGCCAGTTATTTTTTCATTTAGTTTTTTGCCAAAATGTTTTTTCCAGAAACTCATAAAAAAAAAAGTCTTGTATATATTTGGAGGGATCCCCTCCGCAAGCACCCTTCTCCTCCCCTATCCCTTACCCACCCACTATATTTTTAGATGGAGTTTGTTTAGTTGAAAAACGTTTGGCAAAAAACAAATCGAAAAATATACTGGCGATGTAGCAACGTTGTACCGAAAACATACCACCCATCTGTAGAGAGGCAGATGCAAATGTCATCTCTAGTGCCCACCCCCTCACCTCAGTCGTATTGGAAGAACAACAAGAAGACACTATGCATGACACCAGGTATCATCCCAATACTGCATTAAAGATGTGAGATGTTATGTGCTCAGACAGGGTATTCAATGTACCCTCGCACTGATGTGGTAGATGGATGTCTGCATACACTGTTTCCTATGTTTATACCTACTGCACCTTTTATGCTGTAACTATATTGCTAAGTACTGGAGGTAGCTCCCCGCAACAAGAGGTGAGCTTTCCCATGCATATACTCGCTACCTTTATCATGTCCTCCTATGTACTAGATGCAGCTCCCCGCAACAAGAGGTGAGCTTTCCCATATATATATATATATAGATATACTCGCTACCTTTTTCATGTCCTCATATGTACTGGACGTAGTTCCCCGTAACAAACTTTTCCATGTAAACATTCTATGTACCTATTTGGATTCTATATGTACCTGATATAGCCCCTGCTCAAGAGGCATAGCTTGTCTTTTCTTTGTTTGTTTTCCACGGCACTACCTGATCTAATGTATGCCTGATTTGTAACCATTGTACTGCACTTATTGTAACCATTGTCTTAAGCCAAGCGCCTAGATGCCCACAGGCTTTGTGCGCTATATGAATAAAAAAACAAACCAAACACTATTGAACATACTTTACTTACTTTACTTTATATTTATAACGCGCCGAAGCTCGCAAGCTTCAGGGCGCGACAAGCAAACGAAGGAACAAATCACGGGACAACATAGAAAAGAGAGGACAGAGAACTCAAGGGAGTCCATGTTAAAAAATGTAATGAATTATCTAAAAAGTAACGTTTTCAGCTGCTTCCTAAATAGCGAGTAGCTACTACATAGAAGAGCTATAAGTGAATTCTGACCAGACTAAAGTGATGTGATAAAGAGAAGATACAAGGACACACTGACACAATATGTAAATACTTGAAGAATAAAGATGAGACTGATGTAACGATGTAAACATTTATGCAGGTACTAAGAAATCATATAAATTGAGAAGATGCAGTAGACGTACGTACGTACGTACGTACGTACGCAGAAACACAAGGTAGATGAGACCTATAGAAGCTTGCTGCAGTAGAAAATGTAACATGGGTAAAGCCGGCATGATGAAAAGATGGATGTTGACTCTGTATAAATAGTAAGCAAGAAGCCGGAAGGAGACCGACCAAGGCTGCAGAGCTGAAAGGCGCTGGAAAACACCTTGGAAAGGAACAAAAGAATATCTGTTTGGCTTGGGATCAAGGATGCCACGACAAGATGCAACAGAAGGCACAAAAGGAGTCGAAGAGGATAAGCTACACACGCACAACATATTTCTCTTAGATTAAGTAAAGGAGTAAACATTTGCAAGTGCCAAGTATTGAACAATCAAAGATGCAGAAAGCGTATGTAAGACGGAGCAACCAAATCTCCAGAGGCCAAGTAACAACACACAATATAATTGAATCAAATAGCACTAAATAAAAGGTCATAATTGACAAAATCATGGTCTCCTCACACGCGGTGCAAGACTGGAAAACGAGACCTATTCATTAAGCTGCAGATGAAGATAGAAATGTGCCTTCACTCCTTTGTCCTGAGGAAGAGAACAGTCAGCAAGGTCAACTACAAAGAAGCCTTGGATTAGGACCTAAAAGATGAGATGGTAGGCTAATTGACCAAATGGGCAGTGGTCTGATGTTCCCCGCACCTGGGTTTTGTGTTGCTTACGTGCTTCTAACGAGCCGAATGTCCGAGGTTGGGAGAGAATGTCAACCAATCAAGAGGGCCTATGCAGCAATGGACCATACATTGTTGCAGAAGCCAATCCGCTGCTGTTATTCTGCTATTAATCTGTATTATACTCAGTTAGGGGTAGTTCAAGGCATACCTACCAGATAAGGGGCAGCCAAATGTGTTAGTAACACCTACAAGAAATATAGGTATATATGTTCCCCTAATCAATCCTTCCTTTGGACAGATTCTTACTGTTTGCCACGTAGCATGACGTCATAGTTGACGTACATTGAGGTGTAACGCTTTTGTGCAACAGAAATATATTCGAGAGTGAGTGGGCTGCAATCTGTGTGTTCACCAGCTTTCCCTACTTTATTTGAGCCGATAAAGTAGTATTTTGCAATATTCTTTGAGTCTGAACTGTTTGGGTCTGAGATCATTTATTGGTAACTCGATATGCCACTTGGAACACTCAAAGTACATCTGCACATTTTGGTAGCGGTGCGGATGGTTCTGGTCCAGTCTCCCAGGCCCAGATCCATACTCTCAGATTTTTGATGTCTTCCACCATTACCCAGAAGATTGCAGAGTTTCCTGTGGAGAGCGGAGAAAAACACATGTGTGCAAACGAGACCTTCAGCAGGTGCCCCTTTGAAGAAATTCCTCTTCAGTCCCCATGGGGACTGAAGGCGAACTGGTTTATTGGAGAAGAGTCGATACCGAGGGACTCGAGCTGAGCAATGGATGTAAGTAGAGCATCAAAAGAGGCAAATAAAGGGGAGGGGTTTCTGATGCTTGTATCTGCTTGGATTCACATGCTGTGCATAGGCCGACACCTAGTGGAAGCGGCAGAGTATTACAGTTTGTTTTTTGAGAGTCAAAAATGGCCGTAGACCTAGTGCGTGCCAGTAATACTATCCCTAATGTGACGTCCACTGTTCCCATGACCCTCACGCGTGTAGGACCCTCAGATTGTATTTTCCTGACATGAGTTATCATGAGGAGTAGCGGGAGTACAGAGTATCCAAGCAGATATGAGATAAGACTACAAGCATCCATGCGCCTTCTCTCAGATGGGAGGAAGGGCGGGCACACGTGAATCTAAGCAGATACAAGCATCAGAAATACGATTACGGTGAGTAATGTATCCCTTCTGAGGCTTGTGGAATCCGCTTAGTTCACATGCTGTGCATAGATTAGCAAGCAGTGTTAGAAGAAGGAGGTGGGATGTGAGAAGGGTCATGAGCAAATAAATGTCTTAGAACTGCTTGTCCCACTTGAGTATCTGTCTAGGAATGAGTGTCAATGCAGTAGTGCTGAGCAAAGGTGTGAATAGAGCTCCATGTAACTGCTTTGCAAATGGTGTCAAGGGGTACATTTGCAATGAAAGCCAGAGTGGCCCCAGTGCCTCTTGTAGAGGGGGCCCTTGGTGTAAAAGGCAGTGTTTTTTCTGAAAGGGAGTAACACAGCTGGATACATTTGACTATCCATTTAGAGATGGCACCTTTACAGACGCAGTCTCCCTCTCTGCCTGTAGCTACGGAGACAAACACTTGATCTGTCTTTCTTAGCGGTCTGGTCTTGTCTACGTAGTAGAGGACGGCTCTTTGCACATCTAGTGTGTGTCGTTTCACCTCAACAGAGCTTTTGGGTTCTTGGAAGAAGGCCGGCAGCTCAATGGACTGGTTAACATGGAATTTTGAAATGAATTTAGGTGAGAACCTAGGGTGAGTTTGTAGAACCAGTTTATCTTTATGAACAGTAAAGAAAGGATCCTGCACCGACAGAGCCTGAATTTCACCGACCCTTCTTATGGATGGAATGGCTACTAAGAAGGCAGTCTTATAGGTCAGGTGTTTGAGACTAGCTTTATGCATGGGTTCAAAGAGGGGGGGCATGAGTTTAGCAAGCACCACATTAAGGTCCCACCCTGGTGGTGGGTTGGAAATTGGAGGGTGGAGTCTCTTCACCCCTTTCATAAAGGCTTTGACAACTGGCACCTTCCACCATGACACCTTGTTATGGGAGGTGGTGTATGCTGACAGTGCCGCCAGGTGTACTTTGAGTGAATTAACTACCAATCCTGCATCTAGCAGGTGGAGCATGTAGGTAACAACATTGGAAGGAGTGCAATCAACTGGGTTGATTTGTTTATTCTGGCACCAAATAACAAATCTTTTCCACTTATCAAAGTAACAGTGTCTTGTGTTTGGTTTCCTTGATTCTTTTAGGATATCCATGCATCTCTGTGGTAGATTGAGATGGCCGAACTCTATGACTTCAGGAGCCATGCTGCCAAGTTCATCGAGCTGGGTTGAGGATGCACTGTTTGTCCTTCGTGCTGGGATAGTAGGTTGTGCCAGCACGGGAGTCTGATGGGTTTGCACACTGCCAGTTTGTGCAGGTGCGGGAACCATGGTTGTCTCGCCCACATGGGGGCAACTAGGATGAGTGTCATCGATTCCCTGTGCATCTTGTTGACCACCTTCCTCATCAGAGGGGTTGGTGGAAAAGCGTAGGCAAACATCCCGACCAGTTCATCCATAGAGTATTCCCCATTGAGCCTGGCTGGGGAACCTGGATGCGAATCCTGGGCATTGTCTGTTTTCGCTTGTGGTGAATAGGTCTATAGTGGGGAAACCCCACTGTGAGAAGAGGTCTCCTACGACTTCTTCATGTAGACACCATTCGTGTTCTTCTGGGAGGGGGTCTCTGCTCAAAGCGTCCGCTAGTGAATTGAGATCCCCTGGAACATGTTGAGATGACAGGTAAATGTTCCGTCTGAGTGCCCATATCCAAATTTTCTGGGCAAGCCTGGACAGATTTGGCAAACGAGTGCCCCCCTGTTTGTTTATATAAAACATTGCGGTTGTGCTGTCTGTTAGGATCTGTACTGACAGGTTTGATAGGTGGGGTTTGAACGCTCGAAGCGCTCTGAAGACTGCCAGAAGCTCTAGCAGGTTGATGTAATTCTTGGCTACTGTGTGAGACGAGAGGCCCTGAGCTGTGTGGTGAAGGAGGTGTGCTCCCCATCCTGACAGGGACGCGTATGCAGGGACTACAGCCTGTATTTCTGGATCGTAAAAGGGTTTCCCCTTGGAAAGATTCTCTCTTGTCCACCAGCGAAGACTCTGTACTAGTGTTGGCCAAACGACCACTAGATCGTCCCACTGACCACTTGCCTGAGACCACTGTTTCGCCAACCATTCCTGCATGGACACATGCGCAGGCGCACGTGGGGAACCAGGTAAATACATGATGCCATCATGCCTAGCAAACACATCGCTTTGCGAACCCTTATCTGACGACCGGACTGATATTGAGGAATTTGCAGTAGTAGGTTCCGAATTCTTTCCTCTGATGGAAAGGCCAACCCCTCTTGAGTGTTTAGGACAGCTCCTAGTAACTGTTTGGAGGTGCTTGGCACCAGGCTTGATTTCTTCTCATTGATTGAGAAGCCCAATTCGAAGAGGAGGTTGATTGTTCTTTTGATGTTGGATCTGCACATTACTGGGGTCTCCCCCCGTGATGAGCCAGTCGTCCAGGTAAGGGTATACTGGGATTGCCTCCCTGCGTAGGTGCGCTGCCACCACCGCCAGTACCTTGGTGAATACCCTTGGAGCCGAGGTGAATACCCTTGGAGCCGAGGCTATTCTGAAGGGCAGCACCTTGAACTGGTAGTGCTGACTGTCCACCTTGAAGCGCAAGAATCTTGTGTGTGCTGGGAACATGGAAATATGAAAATGGGCATCTTTCATGTCCAATGTTGCCATGTAATCTCCTTTTCTTAGTAGGGGAATTACTTCTTGGAGGGTAGTCATGAGAAACCTTTGAGGCTTGACATACTTGTTTGCAGGGCGTAAATCTAATACTAGGCGCATTGTTAGATCTTTTTTTGGCACAAGGAAGTAAGTTGAGTAAATACCCTTGTTTACCTGGTTGCCCTGGACGAGTTCTATCGCGTCCTTTGCTAGAAGAATGACTATCTCCTCGAGGAGGATTCTTTGGTGCTCCAAGGAGTGTATTTTCGGTCTTGGAGGATGGCCGCGAGGGCGCTCCAACAGTTCGATGCAGTATCCTACGGACAGCACCCATCTGTCCAATGTGATCCCTTCCAGCGTGGGTGAAGCTGGAAATGCACCCCCCTACTGGGGATGCATGGGAAGGGACCCTGAGCGGAGCGTCGCTGTGTGTTGGGAGGCGTGCCGCCTCTACCTGGGCTGCCTCTCCCTCTACCACAGCCCCTTTTCTGACCTCTGGCGAAATTCTGGGTAGCCTGTTGGTTGCCTCCCCACAATTTTCTTTGCCCTTGAGAGTAATTTGACCCTCTCTGGGAATTCTGGCCGGGGGAGCGATGAAAATGATTATTCCCTCGTTGGTTCGTGGGTTTATTGGTTAGCTGTCCAAGGGACTTAAGGGTCTCATATTCGTCTCTGGCTGTTTTGAGTGCCTCTTCCACCGCTCTCCGAAACCAAGACATTTGGTTCCACTGGCATGTCGATTAGAGTGGCTTGTGTCTCGGGTTTGAACCCCGACTGACTTAGCCAAGCGTGTCTCTTGATGACTGCTCTCTGCGATGAGCCGGCCTGCATTGTCCGCCGCGTCAAAAGTCGCCTTGAGAATGCATCTGGACACCGATCTCCCTTCTGACGCAATCTGGGCCAACTGGCCCTTTAGAGGTTCAGGTGCGGAGGCAATGAGGGCAGCTACCTGCTCCCAGTGGTGACAATTGTAACTTGCCAGCAGAGTGGTTGTATTAGCAATTCTTGCCTGGTAAGTGGAGGTGGAAGCCACCTTCCTTCCTAGCCCATATATCCTTTTGCTCTCCTCGTCTGGGGGAGCTTCCGAGGATGCTAGAGGTGTACCCCCCCTTTTTTCTGGTGGTTGTGACCACCAATGAGTCGGGTTTAAGCTGATCCCTTATATAAGGTGGGTCGGAGGGGGCGGCCCTGAATAATTTCTCTATTCTTGGTTTGACTGCCCGGGTAAGGTTAGGGGTGAGGAGGGAGGGGTCAATTCTGCGTTGGATGGATTTCAGAATTGGTATGGCTTGGGCAACGTATTTCTTATCCCCGAATAATTTCCTCTCCAAAGTACCTCTTTTCTTGAGCCCTTTGAGTGTCTATCTGAAAGTGCTCTGCAGCTTTAGCTAAGACCTCATTCAATAATGGCTGATTATCCACAGGTGAGTTATTGACCGGTGGGTCCTTGGGAGTAGGGGAGTCGAGACTATAGGCCTCTGCCTCTTCTTCCTCCTCCTCATCCTGGTCCTCATTTTCCCCATAATATTCGACCCCTGCCTGGTCGTCCAGTATCTGTATGTCTGGATCTTCATTATACTGAAGATAAGGTTGAATAGTGAATGGGTCTGAAATCAGGCCCTGAGCTGGAGTCTCAGTGCGAGGTCTCTTACTAGGAGGTTGAGGGTCTTTGGATCCAGAAGGAGTAGAGGTAGTAGGGGTATTCTGATAGCTCAAAAAGTGATCAGGATTCTTCTTGTAAAAGTTAGCCAATTTCCTCATCACTCTGTCGATGTCTTCAGAGCTCCATTCCTTGGAACTGGGAATGGCCACCTCTTGTTGAGGTTCATCTTCCATTCCATTATTATTATTATTATCCTCTGGAGTGTGAGGGACAACCTTAGGCCTAGTGACAGGGTCAGGGGTCTTGGTTTTTTCAGAAGATCTATGTTTGTCCTTCTGAACCTGGTGTTCAGATGATTTTTTTCTGTTGTTTGTCCCCCTTACCATGTGTGGAGGCATGTTTCCCTGACTCCTTGGTCTTCCCTGAATCTTTCGACGCCTGCCGTCGAGATTCAGAGGTGGGTTCCGTAGGGTCTAGGGATTTAGAGGGGGGACGTCGAGACTCGGAGGTAGACGTGGAAAAAATTGCTGGAGTCTACTTTGAACGTGCTGCTTGGGGGTGGAGGTCGGATTTGTCTTGTGACGACCATACCTCCGTGACTTTAGGAAGCGTGGCACCCTTAGCAATTGTAGACAGTTGCTGTGTGTCATGAGGCGATATAGACCTGGAACGCCCAGAAAACACCCATTCTGCGGACTGCTCTCATTGTGCCTTTTTCTGCCGATTGCTCGACACGCGTGCCGAGTCTCGGGAGGGGTTAGTGTGTTTAGATGTAAGTGTATGGGTAGCGCTCATGCCGCTGGGTGTGGTCCCCATAACTGCCCCGCCGGACAGTCCTCAGAGGTCGGGGGCTTGTGCTTGGGTGTCTAACGACACTCCAGTGCCCTCGCTGTCCGAAACGGCGGCGTTGCTGCCATCACTGAAGGAACCCACTGCGTCCATGGCCTCAAGTTGCCTGGCGTAATGGGCCCAACGTTTGGTGGAGCGGTCCTTAAGTGTTTTAGCTTTAAAGAGCTTACATGCTCTGCAATTGGCTTCGGAGTGGTCCCTAGGCAAACAGAGATTACAGGTGTTATGCTTATCTACCCAAGGGAACTTACGGTTGCACTTGGGGCAGAATTTAAATGGAGTACTCTCCATATGTTAATATATGGCAGCGGGCGAGTGTATGTAGGAAATTAACCAGTGTGAGTATGTCCACCCCCGACTCTCCCTACTTCCGAGGCCCGGGCCGATGCCAGAGGCCTTCCGAGGCCCAAAGTCTGTCGTGCAGTCTCGACGGCTGTTCGTTCTTCAGTACCGGCGTCCATCTTCGGAGTCTCGATGTGGGATATGAGAAACGGGGAAATTTTGAATAATTAATGACAAATGGCTGAAAGCTAGGGAGCTCCGCAACTATGCTTCCGACAAGTATGGCGGAAAAAAACAATCTGAGGATCCTAAACGCGTGAGGCATCATAGGTACAGTGGACGTCACACTAGGGATAGGATTACTGGCACGGCCTAGGTCGACACCCATTTTCAAGTTTCGAAAAAAAAACTGTAATACTCCGCAGCTTCCACTAGATGTCAGCCTATGCACAGCATGTGATCTAAGCAGATTCCACAAGCCTCAGAAATATATATACATGCATTAAACTCCCAGAAGGGGTATTATTTTTTTAGAGATTCTTAAGGCAAGGCCAAGATGAAGAACGCGTGTCACACTCCAAAATGGGGGAACTGGAGATGAGATACCTTAAATAGAGAAAGTAGGAGAAGACGACCGTAGAAAATTAAAGTGCACATTTGTTTGGGGGTTATAATTAATAATAATAATTTGGCACTTATATAGCGCTACGAACCCTCAGGTATCTGAGCGCTGCTTATTATTACCCACGGTGTGTGGTGCTCATTTATCGACCTCGGAAGGATGAAAGGCTGAGTTTGGCCCCGCCGGGATTCGAACCTGCGTTAGCAGGCTCTGCACGGATGTCAAAGCGAGCGCTCTACTCGCTGTGCCACTTAACCGGCTAACATAAATATGTCAACGTAAAACTTTTATTTGTTTAAACTAAGACATAAAATTAAAGTAATAATCTAGCTGGTTATCAGACTGTAAAATCAAGCGATTGACGTCAATTGGAGGGGGATAAAAGTTGTGAAAGAATAGTAGTTGAAATAA
Source organism: Ambystoma mexicanum (assembly GCF_040938575.1). NCBI lineage: Eukaryota > Metazoa > Chordata > Amphibia > Caudata > Ambystomatidae > Ambystoma > Ambystoma mexicanum. The sequence continues at coordinate 1,116,955,264 of NC_090923.1, read as the reverse complement.
GATTCTTAAATTGTCAATAATGAAATAGCCGGACAGCAAGAATGGATCGGACTATAAATGAAGGAATAAATGTGTAGACTTTAAAATTGGTTAAAGAATCGTTTTTTGGTAAATGGGAGGCGATTGATAGTGCTTGCACGAATCGATTGTTGTGGTATAGTTGATTAAAGTAATAACAAAATAAAAGAACCGCTAAGTATTGACAGTTAAAAACAGCTTGTCGTTATGGAGGACACTCCCCTGCTACACTTGTGCAAAACATTCCCGAGATACACCCCCAAGATTACCATGCCGAGTGTGTAAAAGGCACGGCTGATAAAATGTTCATGCCTTGGCCTCAAGAGGGTTCACTATCAAGAACAGTATTGCAACACATGACAACATACTTACATGCTGCATATACAGGGCAGAAGTTACAGAAAAGATTAGCCCTTCTAGAACTATGGAAAATGTATTACAGCAAGGAAGAAGACATGCCCGAAAAGGAGTGGATGCTTAATCGGCATAAAGGGGAGGTCGCTATGCCTTTGGCTCTTTTCTTCTTCTGAAAACAAGAGTACAGACACTGAGAAACAGAGATTGTATCCTTTAAAGGAGTTAAAAGCAGTAGTGGGATATGTTAATCCGGCATACATGCCCCCTGCTTATAATAGTGAGGACAACATGGAAGAGAGCAAGATTAAAGAATGCAAATATGTCAGCACACAACCAATATAAAGAGTGTAATGAAAGAAGGGACAGAAAGAGATAGACAATAAGACACAAAAAGAAGGGAAAGACAAAGCCAAGGAAGTGACAATAGTGCAGCACAGATATTACTCAAATTAGACAGAAAGGGTATTGACAAAGTTAGAGAAAGAGAGGAGCAGGAAAAGGAACGAGAAAGGGCATACAAAGAGAAGGAAAAAGGGAGGAAGCGAAAGGAAGAATGTATGAAGAACAGAAGAGAGAGAATAGAAAAGAAATGTGACAGAATAGAAACAGATTGAAAGAACATAAGTTGCAGAGAAGGTGAGAGGAACACTAGAAAACGGAGATGAGAAGAAAGGAAGAAGAAATGAGAAGAAGTAGGGGACAAACGGATGACAAAATAGATCATTGTTAATAGATGTATAGTACCAATTGAAGCCCGAGAATGAGGAGAAGAAGAGAGGGGGTCACAACAGCCCTTGATAGAGCTGCAAGTGATACTAAGAATACAGACATGGTCTGATGAGAAAGAGGCAGAAGGCATAGGGAAAATTATTGGGGATTTATATAGGCAAATGAGGGAGTAAGATGGTTACAAAACCAAAAGGGAGTATCGAAGAATGCCCACCAAAAGAAACAGGAGAAAGATTAAATGACATAATGATGAGCAAGCATAGCATGCTGTCCTTAAGTAGACTACATCTTGATGACAAGGAAAGGGATGACAGTCATACAAACTGGGGTATAATGATGTTGGACGAAGAAAGGGAAGAAAACGAAAGCACATGAAGAGAAGGTGCATGCATTTTTTGGAAAGATCCAAGTATAGAAAGGGGGGTAAAGTGGTCAGGTTTAGAAGAACCAAAAGAAAGAACACCAGAACTGACGCATTCTAAATGACCACAAGCACGGTCTCGCAGCGCAGGGGATGTATACCCACCTTCATGACATTCCAGCCGAGCATAAGTTGTTCAGTAGAACGGCAGTGATATTTACAGCCATATTCATGCCAGGAATTCAGACTGCAGTGAACGCCAAGTGGTTACAGATAACCAGGTTGGAGCCATTACAAACAATAAACATGACAATAAAAGGATTCAATGCAATAAGAGAAGAATTGAGGGCCATCACACTTCCGACCCTCCAGAACAGGTATGTCCTGGACTTGATTATAGCAATGGAAGGTGGCCTATGTGCCAAGATGGGGCCTACTTGCTGTACATACACACCTGCCCATGATAGAGAAAATGAAACCCCGACAGACGCAATAACTATGCTCTGAACCATGCACATGAAAATGGAGGAAGAAGTTGATGAGGCCGAAGATGATGACTGGTTCTCATGCCTGTACTCGTGGGTTCCAACCTGGCTACCGAATGCCTTCAAGCTGCTTGGAGCAATACTAGTGTTAGTATTGCTTGGATTCTGCCTTGTAAGAACAATTATCGAACAGTGCAAGAAGATGGCAAAATGGCAAAGCAGGCTATTGGGATGAAGATCATGATTGATGTGAATGCTGTGACTGAGGAGCACACATAGACTGAAAGTACCACCCGTGAGCGCCTGAAAGGAAGTCCCATGGCACCCCCAGGAACAACATTTTATTACCCCAGGGATCATAAGAACTATGATGGGTATTCTGTCAACCGACTGGGGAGTGTTGCCATATGACCTGGAGTGTGGATGAGCACACATAAAATGCAGATGACCTGACGGGGGGGTGACAAAGATATGGATTCCGAAGAAACCAAAGTGGGAATAAAAGGTGAAGAAGTTTGAGGAGGTGGCCGAGGACTCGACCAGAGGGGCGAATGTAGAGGCAGATGTATATGTCATCTCTAGTACCTGCCCCCTCACCTCCATCATATTGGAAGAACAAGAAGACACTGTGCATGACTCCAGATATCATCCCCATACCGCATCGGAAATATGAGAGACGTTATGCGCTCAGACAACCGTATCAAATGTACCGTCACACTGACATAGTAGATGGATGTCTGCATACACCATTGAACATAGAAGAGTGATAAGTGAAACCTTATGATGTCATAAAGAGAAGATACAAGGATGCACTGAAACGATATGCAAATACTTAAAGAATAAAGATGTGACTGATGTAACAAAGTAAACATTTATACAGATATGAAGAAATCAGGCCTCATTACAAGTATACCGGTAGCCTTGCCGGTGAAACCGGCAGGCTGCTGCCAAACTTGTGAATTTTTCCGGCACCCGCGAATGGGCAGTTACTGGGTCAGTACGGCCCTGCTGGACCCCGTAATTGCCCATTCACAGGTGCCGAAATGAAATGCTCCTGATTCGGAATGGTGTTCTGCTTGCGGGTGCTAGTACGCCCGCCAGGTCAGACCCGAAGGGTGGGAAGGCACCCGCGAGCAGAACTCGTTGTTTGCCAGTCCGGTAACAACGGTACCGGCAAGCTTACTGGTACCATTGTTACCGTACCGGCAAAACTATAATGAGGCCTATCATCTACAAGTGAGAAGAGATGCAGTAGAGGTACATACGCATAAATGCAAGGTAGATGAGACCTATAGAAGCTTTCTGCAGTAGAAAATATAACATGGGTAAAGCGGCCATGATGAAAAGATGGACGTGGGGGGGAAAGGGTGCCAGTGTTTTTGCACCTCAGGGTGTCCAGTTTGGCCTTGCTTTCCTTGCCGCTGTTATTGCTGCCTGAGGCCCGCCCACTCCAGGAGACCAGTTTGGATCCCCTGCAAGGGCAAAGCCAGCGGAGGTGCAGGCCAGTGTGTTCGCGTTTTGTCAACGCTGCATCTGAAGAGTTGGAAATCTTCCCTAACGGACTGTCCATTGCTACGAGCGTTTTCTCCCACGAGGGCTACCTGCGGGCATCTGACTTTTATGCTTGATGCACAATGGAACTAGAGCTGGGGGACTGGAGTAAGGACAACTAATAACCAGGTGAGAGTGAATGCACATTAACCCTGGCATTACGCTTCATTGTATGACATGCAGCAGGAAATGGGAAATGGCCTTCTGCGGTGTTTATCTCCAATCTGATGCTAATCTAAGCTGAGGCTAACGAGACTGTTAACATGCTTATGGACTCCCCTCCTCCTGCCCCCAGCGTCTGCATCCATGCCTATGGTCTCCACCACCCCGCTCCTCCCCCAGCGCCTGCATCCATCTCACAAAGGAAGACTCTACTAGTAAAGAGGAAAATTCTAGTGACTTATTCACTGTTAACTACTTGCCTCACTGACCCCAAACCAGCTAATCCTGTTAGTTCTGATCATCCAAAAGAAGCCACGGAAAATGCCTCAGAACGTTTCCTCTTTCATTAGTGAAATTAACAACTTTTTGGGCATATCTGGCTCTAATCTCAGTTTTGATCCATGGAGGGGCAGTGCTGTCCAAGATACTACTGTTCCCAGTAAATCTGATGGTGCAAGCTGGCCAAAGCTCAGGAACAGTGGGAACTCTTCCGGTGTTAATGACTGCGCTCCCCCCACACCCCTTAGGATGATCCCAGGGGGAGTTATTGATCTTGAACCTGGGACTATCAATACTAGCAGCTGTACTACAACAATGTTTTCTGTAGCCCCTCTTGTTTGGGTTTCTGGCTATTCCGAGCTGGAGAGCACCTGTATCATGACCCCTTTCTGCAATGTAACAATTTCCAGTGGAGGGATTATATTGCAGCCCAAGTTGCCTGCCCCTGAGGAGCCTGCGCACCCCATTAAACCTAATGGATCTGTGAGAAACCTGAAGGAGTCTCCCTAACTAGTCTCTGGGGATCTGTAATCCAGGTGACCAGTACAAAGCCATTGCTACTGGATCCAGTTCCTGGGGGTGGACCAGTGAGGGAAGATGACCTGGATAGGGGGTTCTCAGGGAGTGGGACCCCGATGGGTGAGACACAGTATCCCCCTTCTTTCAACACCTTTTCCCCATGTTACCACGTAGGAAATTCTAAAACACTGCCCCCCCCCTTTTTCGACACAAACACTTTTGCACAACGCGCAAGAGAACGGACTAACACCAGAGCCGTTTACCTGACATGTCTCACTAAAAGAGTCAGGCAAAGTCAGGCAATTGACCAGAATTGCACACACCGGACAGCCCTTTCCCTTCCCCACAGGGATAAAAGGTGGAGAAGGAGAGCACAGTACGAGCAAGGCAGACCGCACAACGAGACAGCTATCCAGGCCCGGCAGTTCAAGAGGAGGAGAAAGGCGGCAAATAGCGAGAGGCTGATAAGGGGATATACGACCTTGTCCTTTTCGTCGCAGATCCGCAAAACCTCTGCAAAGGGAATTGTAAGACCGAGGATAATAGCCCAAGTGTGCTGCAGCAGATGTCAACTGTACACGGAACATATCGAGGCTGATAAGCCGGAGTGAGGGAGACTCCTGCTTCCTTCATACCGGTCTTGACTCCAGAGGAAAGCCACGCAGCTCATCATAGCTGGTGAGTCGAAGGGAGAATCAATGAGAACTCGGCTGTGGGGAATGAAAGTCGCAAAGTGAGAGAAATTCAAAGAATTGTAAAATTGGAAAGGGGAGACAAGCTGCAGAAGGGGACCGGCACCATGTGGGTGCTGCTCTGAGAAACTCTGGTCGATCCCTGTCTTAAGTGAAACTACAGATACCAGAAGGCCATAGGAGAGCTGCCAAGATAGGTCAAAGTGGTTATAGAGGAGGTCAAGTAAAATCCCTGTACAGTTGAAAGCATTTGACCTAAGAACTTTAGAGAAAGTAAGGGAAGTGAATCCAGTGAACATTGGAAGCGAAGGTGAATGCGAAGTTGGCAAGAGTGAACCCCGCCGAGGGATGCTAGTGAAGAGGGGGCAAAGTCTAAAGTCCCAAGAAACAGTGTGAACAAGGTGAACCCAGCAGAGGGATGTCCACTGGAACCGTTTAAAAAGACATCCAGATTCGTGGTGAGAAAAGCCATAGTGAACCCGGTGGAGGAGGCTGAAAATTGAGAGTGGTCTGCGCCCGGAAGAGGGGGACCCGGGGTAAAGAATCCTCACCCTAAGTAAAACCAGGAAACAAACTTTCATTTTGTTGAAGGAACTTTTTGTTTTGTTATTTGAATACGCCCGGGCCTTGACGGCAAGAGACTTTCAAGAGAAACAAGCTACAGCCCTGATAGCTGCAAGTGGAACTGTTGTCTCGTGCTGGGAAAGCTCGAGAGTGTGCTGTGCTCCAAGATCCCAATTTACCCCGTGCTTAAAATGTGGGGAAGAGAGACCCAAGCTACCGCATCCTGACATATTATTTGTGAACACTTCTTTCTTTTCTTGACAACTATCCCACACCCTTTTTGTATTAGCTGTAAGGTTTGGCAATAGGTTTCTTAGCATAGGCCATTTTCTATTTGATACGACACCACTAGGACTGCCTTATTTTCATTTGGTGGTCGACGCTTGCTCACATCTTTGATTTGGGTATAGATTAGGCATTTTCCCAACCTGCATACAGTTTAATAAACACCCTTCAACTGTGATCACTTGTGTCTGTCTTTACTGTTACCACCATGATTTCTTACAGGTCACCTGCAGATGATATCCCTGTGATTGAGTCCAGGGGAACGGTTGAAATGGGGACACATCCTGCAGTGGCCGGGTCATCCAGTGACCACCTACACGACATGGGCAACCTGGGTTCTCCCCTTCCCCGTGTGCAAGCAAACGTTTTTATATCCAATTACCCTGAAAGGGGGGGACCCAGTGCCCAGCGTTTGCCAATGCAGTATTGTGTTGGCTGAAATTTCGATCCTCAAAAAACTAGTCACTCATCTGATTGAACTTATTGGTGGGGAAATGGAATATGTAGCGAGGGGCAAGTGACTGACCTAGGACACAAGGGAAAGGCCCCAGACAAAACAAACTAAGCTGGCCAATCTCGGCATGTAGTAGGTGCTAATAATACTAATGTAATCCAGGGAGCAAATGGCTTGAACAATGATTCTGATAAAAGTATTTTCCCAACTTTTAATTCAGCGGGTAATGAGGGAACACCCAAAACAGATGCAAATTAATCATACCTATAGCGCCAAGTACTCAATGCACTGTTCCCCCCCCCCCGTCGCCCCCTTGACACATCCCAGAGGCCCAAGTGTAGCAGGGGTACCAGGGGCAACTATTACAACTGGTAGGGCTACAATCGGGCTGGGCCGTACCTCTCATAGGTTAGCGGTTAAAAACAGGACGACCACAGGTCTTTTGGCAGGGGGGGTCACTTTACCTCCATAAAATCTCCAAACTGCCCTCTAATCACTGCGATCCCAGCAACACCCTCTTAAATAAATGCATTCATTGGATCCAAGCAGCAAGGGGCTGTACATTTATCTCAAAGGAGCAAATTGTACGATGCACCAGAATTTATGGTCAAGGAAATGCTAATGTCTGTATGAGAATTGACTTTAGAGACTATGGTTTGGCCGAGGGTCTATTGAACTTGAATAAGATATGTCGACCCCCCCATTAAACTCTCTAATAGAACTAAGTCCACTGGCCTGTGAAGATACGTTACAATGGGCTGCGCTCTCGGGAGCTAATGCTGTCCCACTTGGCATCAGGTCCTTGGGTGAGGCTCTTAGGCCCAGAACTTACTGTCCATTAAAGCCAGCTAGCCATCATTGCATTCTATTTCCAGCTGTTATGGGAAGAATATTATTTCTTAAAAGTCACTATTTAATAATATCCAGACTGTTATTTCAAAGCAGTGTTTGATCTTCAATAAGTATCGGGAAATTTGTCTGGGGTACTCCTATTTGTATTTTATTTGATGTTTGTTTGTAACATTTATCGGTTTGCGCCAAAATAAAGTTGAGAAGTTAAGATGGATGTTGACTCTGTATACATAGTAAGCAAGATGCCTGAAGGAGAGGGACCAAGGCTGCAGAGCTGACGGGCGCTGGAAAACTGCCTATGGAACGAACAAAGAATATCGGTTTGCTTGGGATCAAGTATGCCACAACAAGATGCAACTGAAGGCACAAAAGCAGTCTAAGATAAGCTACCTACGCACAACATATTTCTCTTAGATTAAGTAAAGGAGTACATATTTGCAAGTGCCAAGTATTGAACAATCAAAGATACAGAAAGCATATGCAAAACGGAGCAACTACGTCTCCAGAGGCCAAGAGGAGTAATGGCACCCAGTATAATTGAATCAAATGGAACTAAATAAAAGGTCTGAATGGACAAAATTGTGGTCTCCTCACACGTGGTGCAAGACTGAAAACCAGGCCTATTCATTACGCTCCAGATGAAGATAGCAATGTACCTTCACTCCGTTAAAAGTCTCGAGGAAGAGCACTGTCAGCAAGGTCAACTACAAAGAAGAAGCCTTGGTTTAGGGCCTAACTGATGAGAGATGGTAGGCTAATTTGCCAATTGGCAGTGGTCTCACGTTGTTCCCCGCAGCTAGTTTTTGTTTTTGCTTACATACTGCTAATGAGCCGAATGTCCAAGGTTGGGAGAGAATGCCAACCAATCACGAGGGCCTATGCAACAATGGACCATACATTGTTGCAGAAGCCAATCCGCTGCTGTTATTCTATTAATCTGTATTATAGGTAGTTGGAGGTATTTCAAGGCATGCCTACCAGATAAGTTGCAGCCAACTGTAATACTAACACCTAAACGAAGTATAGGTATGCCCTAACCAATCCCTCCTTTTGATAGGTTTTTACTGTTTGCCACGTAGGGTGACGTCTTATCTGACTTACATTGAGGTATAAAGCCTTTGTGCGATGGAAATATATTCGAGAGTGAGAGAGCTGCAATCTGTGTGTTCACCAGGTTTCCCTACTTTATTTGAGCTGATAATAAAGTAGTATTTTGCCATATTCTTTGAGTCTGTCCGGTTATTTGGGTCTGAGATTGTTTATTGGTAATTCTATCTGGCAGTTGGCTCAAGATGAGCTGCCCCACCTGAATGGTAGATGAACTCTGTTATAGGTTTAGAATAGGGGATGGGGTAAGGATAGGGGTTAGGGTAAAGATGATGGTTAGAATCAAGCTAAGAGTTGGGGTCAGGGTGGTTGGGGAGGGCTGGTGACTTCGGGGGTTGCTTAATGGTTAGGGTAGATTAAGAGTCCGAGGAAGTGCTAGGGTGGAGGTTATGCTACGCATAGGGCTAATAGTGTAAGGTTAACAGGATCGGGATGTTGGGGAGGGCTGGTAATGTTGGCACAAGGTTAGGATAAACCTAGGGGTTAGGGTTAGAGTAAACATTATGATAAGTGTTAGAGTTGCAGTTACGGTAAGGATAAGGTTACGACTGGAGCAGGAGTTTGGTTTTGGGGAACACTATGGGATTTCAGGGGAGCTGGTGATGGGGTTGGAGTTATGATCACTGTTCATTTGCTATTTATTTGGTGTTTTGTATCCTGCAGAGTCATCACCAAACCCCAGCCTAAAGTCTCCTCCCATTTGGCCAGGGAAAGGCAGCCACTACCTGATCCTAACTCTGGGGGTGGTATCTGGGGAAAGGATTACATGGGAGGACCCAGCTGTCTGGGGGAAGTGGTGACTCTGTTAAGTGAGTCACGGTATTATTTATCTTCTGAGGATGAAAGTGAAATCATTCTCATATACCTAATGGCATGCTATCAATTTACCAGTCCCTCCAATATCAAATCCCAAATGACCTGTCATAAAAAGTCATGTAAACGGAACAAAGTGGATGCCTCAAAGGTTCAGATTCTAAAGGTGAGAACCTTGAATTGTCATAATTCTGCCTTATTGAGAAATCCTCACTCTAACGTGGAATCGCAAACCCTTTCCACAACCTCCCCTTATTCTAACAACTATCAGTCTATAGAGCAACATGGATTAACTGAAGGAAACATGGATCAACCTAATGTAACACGTTCTTCTATGGACTTCAGTTCCCATAAGGCTAAAAGTACTGGGACGAGGAAGAAGAGCTCAGAGGCAATTGGGATTCAGACTTGCTAATATTCAAAGATGTGGTCTAGCTGCTGCCACTCAAATCACCTTAGCAGGATATTTAAAACCCAAGATGAGCCACACATGTGGAATGAAGGTGAAGCACAGGAAGAAGTGCAAGGAGCATTGGAAGGCTGTGCGGGAAGCGTAGCTGAGGATGCTGAAGCCATCCGAGGTGTAGGAGTTGTCACGGAAAGAAGCCCACCAGCCAAAATCACCACAAAGGGTGAAATTGAGCAGAAGCAGAATTGCAGAGTACACACAGCGGAAAGCAGCATACTAAGAAGAAGCCCAGCTGAGAAGTGTTTCCAGCACAGCGTGTGGTAGGCCGGTGAAGTCGCGGAAGATCAACGGAGCCGTCATCGCTCCTGAAGACCGATGCGCAATTTACCAGAGGCTAGCAGAAGATGGAAAGTAAGCAGACTGAACGCTGAAAGACAGCAAGAGGGAGCCACCGCAGAAAACCAGTGAGTTGGCGGAGTGTGAATGCTGATCCCGGGGCGCTCCGAAAAAGAAAGCTGTTACAATGCAACCATTTTGAATACCAAACAATTGATAAATCAAAGTAGAGACTGTTTTCTGAATATCAAATGATTAAAGGAAATGAAGCAAAGCGGCAAAGACGAAAGTTCCCCTGTAAGTAACTAAAAGAAGGGGAAGTTTATAAACAGTCAAGAGGTTATCAAAAGACTTTACGAGAACTACTAGTGGGGAAGCCTCCAACCAGTACAACCCACAGCTAAGAGGCTATGTGAAAACTATACTAAAACAAACACTGGGAAAAGCTCATAACCAGCATTACCATCCGCCAATAAGTTGTGAGAAAACCTCAATAAAGTAACCAAGACATAATTCCCCTTATCAAAGATACACTTTTGCGAAAGCTCATGTCTCATATTGACATCTGCCAAGAGACTGTGACACTATACCAAGGCAACAAGGGTGCAACTCTTCCTTTTTGGGATTTTCAAGAGGTTGTCTTGAAGATATCGAGAGACCCTTTCAGAATAATTCTTCTATAATTTGTTCTCCATTTAGGGAAAACTGGACACTATAAAAGGCAGTTATTATTCAATCCTCCTTCCAATAGAGATTGGTGTGGCGAATCTTGGAGTCAATATTGCCATCAAGTTTGAAAGTAGTTGTAGGGGTTTTCTTCCTGCCAGGCGAGTATAGCAGAAATGGGCTTATAGTGGTTAGTCCTGGCGGCGAGTGGATCAGGAATGAAGATGGTGGTTTGATAAAATATCTTGGTGATAAAAGTAGTGTTGTAAGAATCTTTGTAGACGTAAGAGAATCCATTTACTTAATCATTTGTTTCACAAACGGTGGCATCACTAAGAAATGTTGTTTTGCTATCCTGACAAAAAGGTGTTTCATTTCAAGAAGAAGCATTAAGAAAGATTGAAGTGCTATCTTGGCATGAAGTAGTTCTTTTGAAAGAGGTGCTACATGGTAACTGAACAATTGCGTTGGTTTGAACTTGTGTTTGTGAAAGAAGGATATTGTGGATTATCAACCAAGCATTGCGAAAGAGACATTTGTTGTGTCCCAGAGAAAGACACTGTGGTTGACAAGGACCTTTCAATCACCTTCAACAGAACATTGTTGAATCAGAACTGTAATCCAAGTGGTGCTGAAATGATCCAGGGGAAGGGAAGGGAATTCTACCCTGGTAGCAAGGGTTGCTTTCAAGGACTTCTTAAGTTTGAATTACAGAATTATTTTCGGAACTAAAGTTAGCCATATTTTCCTTGCATAATATTATTGTGTGTATCAGAGTGAGGGCCATCTCTGTTAGGTTAGGGAAAGTTAGGTGTTTTCCCAAACCCCTTTTTATTGTAAATAAATGCAAATCTTGAGAAAACATTACCTTTGTGTCTGTTTCGCATTTCTGACCTCTCACAAGAGTTGCATGCAAATAAAATTCTTTAGAATGCGAAAGTGTTAGGGAAAGCCAAAGGGTTCAGGGTAAGAGTTAGGAATGTAGTTAGGGTGATTGTGTACGGCTGTCGATTAGGGTCATAGCCTTTTACTCGTGTGTATTTATAAATAGCTTTTTTGGCGACCTTCTCACTGGCAACATTTTCACATTTTTCATTGCTTGTATTGAATGACAATGCATTACTTGCTGTGAAAGCATTTCTGATGGTTGTATCTGCTTAGATGCACATGCTGTGCATAGTCCGACATCCAGTGATCGCTGCAGAGTATGCATTTTGTTTTTCGTAGTCGAAAAGGGGACGTCGGCAAGGCGTGTCTGTAACACTATCCCTATAGTGACGTGCAGTGTACCCACAATCCCTCACATGTCGAGGTCCCTCTGTTTGTATTTTTTCTGCCCTGAGGGAGCCTATTAGACGTCAGTGAGTACAGAAAAGAGAGAAAGGTAAGGATGTCTATGTTCCTTCCATCCGAGCGGGGAGGAAGGGTGGGCGCATGTGAATCTAAGCAGATACAACCATCAGAAATGCTTTTACGGTAAGTAATGCATTGTCTTCTGATGTTTGTTAATCTTCTTAGAATCACATGCTGTGCATAGACTAGCGAGCAGTACCCGGAGTTGGAGGTGGGTTGTGAGAAGGAACAGTAGAAAATAGATGTCTTAACGCTGGTTGCCCCACCTGGGAAACAGATCTAGAGTGAGCATCTAGACAGTAGTGTTTTGTAAAGGTGAGTACACAACTCCAGGTTGCCGCTTAGCAAATGGACTCCAGAGGGACATTTGCAATGAATGCTATGGAAGCCCCAGTGCTTCGAGTAGAATGTGCCCTTGGCTTGAAGGGTAGTTCTCTCTTAGCAAGAGAGAAACAGAGAGTGATGCATTGGACAATCCATCTAGATATAGTGGATTTTGAAACTGCATCTCCTTCTCTTCCTGCTGCCACCGAGACAAAGGACTGATTAGTCTTTCTCAGAGGTCTAGTTCTTTCCATGTAAAACCTGACAGCCCTGCGTACATCTAGTGTATGCAGGCTCTTTTCTCCCAAATTTGAAGGGTTTTGAAAGAACGTTGGTAGTTCTATTGATTGGTTGACATGGAATTTAGAAATGAATTTTGGTGCAAACCTAGGATGTGTGCGTAGAACCACCTTATCCTTGTGAACTGTTACAAAGGGGTCTAGTATGGAGAGCGCTTGTAGTTCACTCACTCTCCTAATGGAGGTGATAGCTATTAAGAAAGCAGTTTTAAGAGTGAGGTTCTTAAGGGATGCTTTGTGCATGGGTTCAAAGGGTGAGCCCATAAGCCTGTTAAGTACCACATTTAGGTCCCATCCGGAAGCTGGGTTAGCTATAGGAGGGTGTATTCTCTTTACTCCCTCCATGAAGGCCTTAATAACTGGGACTTTCGACCATGACACTTTGTGTTGAGAAGTGGTGTATGCGGAAAGTGCAGCAAGATGAACTTTAATGGAATCAAAGACCAAACCTGAGTCTAATAAGTGAGTCAGGTAAAGAACAATCTGTGTGGGAGAGCAGTCAACTGGGTTGATGTTCTTATCTCTACACCAGGTGACTAATATTTTCCATTTGCTGGAATAGCAGTAACGAGTGTTAGGTTTTCTAGCCTCCTTAAGAATGTCCATGCATCTTTGAGGGAGTTGTAAATGTCCAAATTCTATGAACTCAGGAGCCAGGCTGCTAAATTCAGGGTCTGTGGGCATGGGTGTAGTGTTCTGCCCTTGTCCTGTGACAGCATGTTGTACGGGCAGGGAAGTTTCACTAGAGGAGATAGAGACATTTCCATCAAGTGAGTGAACCATGGCTGCCGGGCCCACATAGGGGCCACTAGTATCATGGTAACTGGTTCCTGCTGCATCTTGTGCACTATCTTGTTGAGAAGGGGAGTCGGGGGTGGGGCGGGAGCGTCAACAAATTTCCCTGACCATGTTATCCAGAGACCGTTCCCCATGGATTGGTTCTGGGGGTACCTGGAGGCGTAATCTTGGCATTGGGAGTTCTCCAGAGTTGCGAACAAATCTATTTCTGGGAATCCCCATTGTGTGAAAACGTCGAAGACGATGTCTTCTTGTAACCGCCATTCGTACTCTGCGGGCAGAGGGAAGTCTCTGCTGAGTTCGTCTGCCAGTAGATTGAGTTCCCCTGGTACATGTTGTGACAACAGGAACATGTTGTGTTTGAGAGCCCACTTCCAGATGTTCTGGGACAGCTTGGACAGTCCTGGAGAGTGAGTGCCCCCTTGCTTGTTCAGATAGCTGTGGTGCTGTCTGTGAGGACCATCACGGTCTTCCCTTGCAGGTGTGCCTGGAAAGCCTTCAGAAGACCGCTACCAGTTCCAGCAAGTTTATGTGTTTGGACGCTAAGCTCGGAGTCCAAACTCTGTGTGCAGTCGTCTGGGATAGGTGAGCCCCCCATCCTGTTAGGGATGCGTCTGTGATTAGAGTGGCCTCCACTGCGGGGGTGGCGAATGGTTTCCCTATTACAAGGTTTTCCTTCGACCACCACCGTAGCGAGAGAACCAAGGCCTGCAAGACTACCACTAGATCGTCCCATTGTCCGTTGGCTTGACACCACTGGCCGTTGAGCCACTCTTGCATTGGGTGCATACGCAGTCACGCGTGAGGTACCAAATATATACATGACGCCATCATTCCTAGAAAACGCATTGCTTTGTGCACCGTCACCTCTCGACCGGCCACATATTGAGGGATCTGAAACGGCATATTTTGGACCCTCTCGTTGGAGGGGAAGATGAGGTCGTCCTTTGTTTGAATTAGAGCCCCTAGGAATTGTTTGATCTGGCTGGGCTCTAGGCTGGACTTCTTCTCGTTGATGGAGAAGCCCAGTTGGAACAAAAGGTCTACAGTCTTTTGGATATTTGAGAAGCAGGTTTCGTAAGAATCCTCTGTTATGAGCCAATCGTCGAGGTAAGGGTATACTGGGATAGACAACCTGCGCAGGTGGGCCACTGCCACTGCCAGTACTTTCGTGAATACCCTCGGCGCTGAAGCTATGCCGAAGGGTAGCACTCTGAACTGGTAGTGTTTGCCCTCTATCATGAACCTGAGGTATTTTCTGTGCGCTGGCAACATTGAAATATGAAAGTATGCATCTTTCATGTCCAGTGTTGTCATGTAATCTCCCTGCGAAAGTAGGGGGGATTACTTCCTGTAGGGACACCAGGCGAAGTTTTTGAGGTTTGACAAATTTGTTCGCTGGGCGCAGATCTAGTACAGGGCGCATGGTTAAGTCTTTTTTGGGTACAAGGAAGTACACTGAATAAATACCTTCCATTACCTGCGATAGAGGCACAACCTCTATTGCTCCTTTTAGTAGCAGTAGTTCCACTTCTTGAAGAAGAATGGCGAGGTGTTCCGGTGACAGGCGTCATCCCCTTGGGGGTCTGTTCTTGGGGGACCGACTGAATTCTATACAGTATCCGTGGGCTATAGTTGACAATACCCATCGGTCTGATGTTATTCCCTCCCATGCTGGTAGGAAAGATGTTAACTGGCCCCCGACCGGTGATGCATGGGAGGGGACCCGAATCTTCGGGTCATTTGGTGTTGGTAGCCAGGGAACCTCTGGGAGTGGGGTCCTGACCTCTGCCCTTGCCACGGCGCAGTCCTCTTTGCGTGTACTGGCCACTGGTTCCCCGAGTAGAGGACCAGTTGCCTGTAGTGTACTGCTGTTGTTGTTGCTGCTGCTGTTGTTGGCGCTGGCCTCGAAAAAAGCGCTTGTTGCCAAATCCTCACTTATTGGGAGGCCTTGAGATTTGGTCTAAGGTCTTGAGGGTCTCAAACTCCTTCGCAGTCTCCAGTGCGTCGTCCACTGCCTTCCCAAAGAGGTTAGACTCCTCTATTGGTTTGTTAATGAGTGACGCCTGGGTTTCTGGCTTAAAACCGGAATTGCAGAGCCAGACATGACGCTTCAGAAGAATTCCTTGCACTAAAAAACGGCCAGCCGTTTCTGCAGCATCAAGAGTGTTTTTAATGATGCTCTGGTTAACCAGAGTTCCTTCTGTTACTGCGGCCAATAAGCGAGTTCTTAAGGGCTCAGGAACTTCCTCGAGGTCTTGCCGTAATTTTCCCCATTGGGCATCAGCATAACTTGCCAGTAGTGTATTATTATTGGCAATTCTGGTTTAAAAAGCTGCCGAGGCTGTAATTCTTTTACCCAGGGCATAGAGCTTCTTTCATTCTTTGTCTGGGGGTGCTTCGCTGGTTGACAGTGGAACCCCCACTCTTTTCCTTGTGGTAGTTACCACCAAGGAGTCCAGAATTGAGTGACCCCTAATGTATAATGGGTCTGACTGAGAGGGAGTAAACAATTTTTCAATTCTGGGATTGACCCTCTTACCAGTGCAGGTGTGGACAGCGATGGAGTAATTCGTCTCTTAACTGAGGCGAGGAGGGGAATGGTTTGACTAGTGGGAGGTTTTCCTTTAATGATCTTTTCCACAAAATCAGTATCAGGGGTAATTTCACCAGTTTCAATCTCAAAATTTGCTGATGCCTTTAGAAGTAGCGCATTGAAGGTGGGTTGATCATCTATTGGTGATGGATTCCTGACCGGTGTGGTCTGAGGAGAGGGAAGGTTTAAGATGTCGGGTGTGTAGACTCTATTCAGGGCTGTGAGTCACCTTCATCTGGGTCTTCCTCGAACACCCCCCCCCACCCATGTCAGTGTTTTCCTCAAAACCTTCTCTGTCCCTAGGTTATGTTGGTCTTCACTATTTAACAACTCCTCATCTTCTAAGAACTCCTCATCTTCCTGGAAGTGAGAGTCTTCTTCAGTGAGGTCATAAGTATTCATGTCCTCTTGGAGGGGGTTAAATAATCTAGGATATTTAGCCATAGGGTCCTCCTGAAGCACCTCCCTTGGTCTCTTAGGTGTTTTATTTTCAGGAGTGGACATGAATCTGTCCAGCTTGTCCATACATGACTGGAATCTCTCAACAGTCCAGTATGGTAAACCAGAACGGTCTGGAGGCGAAAAAAGGAGGTCCCTCTGCCTGTATCCATCTAGGTCTGTCCCATAACGGCGAGGATAAGGTCCCTTTGCCTTCTGAGAAACCTTCTTGCAGGTTAGGGCCTTCTTTCGACGGCAGGAGCGGTCCCTGCCTTCCTTCCGGCATCCTCAGCGCTTCCCTGGCCTTGTGAGCGGTTTTCGGCGTGTCACTCTCCGTCCGTTTCTGGCCGTCCTTGGAAACTATACGCGCCAAGCTCTCGACGATTAGTTTCTCCATCGAGGGTTCGTCTGGCGTCATGCTGGGCGGTGCCGAGTCTTTTTCGGCGACGATAGCGCTCTTATGAGGCGCGTCGCCTGATGTTTTGGTGGTAGCGCCTTTGTCTGCAGGTAGCCCAGTCACTAGTCGCGGCTGCGGTGGCGGGGAGGGCTTTCGACCCTTACGGTTGGTGGAGGTCGCCGGTAGGCCCGGCGTCTCCGTTGGCGCTAGGGCTGTCTTCGTCTTTGACAAAGACGTGCCATGGGTTGTGTGCTTATGTACGTTTTCTGTGTTCGTCAGTGTCGCCGGAGTGTTCATCCCATAAGCAGGGCGTGAGCCGAGCTTGTCGGGGCCAGGGACAGGCGACAAAGAGCGGGAACGCTCCCTAGAGAAGCCTACAACCTCCGAAGTGGAGGTCGGGTTATCACTATCCTCGTCACACTCTGCGGCGCGGCGGCGGGTGAGGAATCAGACCTATACATAGCGTAGGCTGCCCACCTCTTCACCCTGCGGTCCTTTAAAGTCTTTGGCTTAAGAAGCTTACAGGCCGCACACCTGTCCTCTTTGTGGTCGAGGGGCAAGCAACGGTTTCACAGTTTGTGCTTGTCTTTCTAAGTGAATTTGCCCTTGCAGCGCGGGCAAAATCTAAAGTGAGTCCTCTCCATAGCTGAGGATACAGTTAAACGTGATAACGACTCCGAAGGAAATGGAGGGTAAAGAGAAAGGCATTCTCAGAAAGAACAAGAAATGTCCCACGACCCCACTCTTCCTACTGTCTTAGGCCGGCGAGGCCAGGCCACGTTTTCGGCAGCGCCGAAGGATCTCCTCCGTCGAAGTCACTGCCGTCGAAGTTCTTATTCGGCGGTGAAACAGCTTCTCAGCTACGACGTCGAAGGAGGGTTCTAATGTATAGCCTTAAATAACGACCAAAGGGTCGAGCAAATGTTTTTGCAATTTCTGTCGAGGAGCTCTGCGTAAAGGCGACCAATATCTGGGCGGAAAAAAACAATCTGAGGGACCTCTACGTGTGAGGGATTGTGGGTACACTGCACGTCACTATAAGGATAGTGTTACGGACAGGCCTTGTCGACGTCCCCTTTTCGACTACGAAAAACAAAATGCAATACTCCGAAGTGACCAATGGATGTTGGACTATGCACAGCATGTGATTCTAAGCAGATTAACAAACATCAGAAGACTACATTTTCAAAACTATTTTTTACTGACTACCTTTTCACAGGACTACACTTTCTTGGCAACATGTTCACATTGAACACTCTTCATGACAACCCTCAGAAGAATGCTTGGCACAAAGATGCCATGACATTAGCAGAAGCTGCACTTTACCCTCACTGCAGACATGTATACTTCTAGTTACCACTCTTCATTACATTTCTAGCTCCCATCGACATTCGCATCCACTGAACAAATTCTACTGCTTTTATCTCAGCGTTTCTGGAGCATTGAGCAATGGCATAGACTGTAGCGCCCTGGGTGAAAGGCAAGTTTAGTGCAACAGAAAGTACCCACCACCTATGCCAGTAGCTGGTTGTGGATATAAATGAGGGGATACACTGCGAAACCCCCCCCCCCTGTAGATAACTGAAATCCAAACCCCTGCTTGAGTTTAGACAGTTACTGATCGCCCCACCACATTTCTCTCAACATCGAGCCAGTCTACAAGATCGATTGTTGACCATCAGTGGGTCAAGTAGGTCAGTGAAGTTGGCTCGAGATAACGCAACCTTTTAGCACTGGTGCCCTCAGCCTCCTTCCGCTGGTGATGCTTCTGCACCGCTCGCTTGCTCACCTGGCTTCCTGCTGCTGGGAGTCGAGGATTCTTGGTGCTGGAATGTGCTTTGGTATTGCATGCCCTCCATCTCCGGTCTCCTCTTGTACTTCTGCCGGCCCCCTCGTACTCGATCTAGGCGCACACCTAGTTAAAGAGACACCAGTGCACAATGATCACACTTTCCTTTTATCAGACAGTAGGGCACATGTGAACTTCCCTGATGAGGAGACACATGCAGCACACAAGTCCTGAGAGACACACACCCCCCACAAAGGCACAGAGGGACACAGTGAAAGTGCAATGGACCTGGAGCCCTTCTCACAAAATGGCGACCAGTTTAGGAAAATGGCTCCCAGATATCTATGGCTGGATCTATACACACAGAACAATGAGGCGTGGAGCCTTCGAGCTGCAATTATTTATGGGTTTTAAATAAGAGATGCCTTACATTGTTTCTTAAATTACAATATCGTTTCAAATTCATTAGTTTAGAACCATTTGTTAGAGGTCAGAGGCGAGTTGCTTTGTGACGGCAGGCTGAGCGTGCAACATCACATCGTGCATTTCAAGCTAATATTACAGTTAGAACATGTTCAGTTTTAATCAATGGGTGAAATCTGGGCTTTTGAATTGTTCTGTGAAGTCATAGGTCGAAGTTCATCATCTTCTACCTCACTGCCCTTTCTATTTCCCAAGCCCACTATGTGCGGCAGGTCGCATTTGGCAGTCCTGCGGGGGCTTGGGGGGAGGTGAACAAGAGACCATGAATTAAAAGGGATTCAAGTTAGGAAATGGTTGCGTCTTTTTCAGATAATGCGAAATACTGATGAATTATAAGCTGTAACTGGATTTTATAGAAAAGGAGCTAATAACCAGTTTAGGGCACCACTTTGATTTTTATTTTTTAGACAAAGCTATTTAATATTTACCCAATGATGGTTGAAACATTTCTAACGGCAAGTTGTGTTGGGATATGCCGTAGATGTATTTTTAAAAATGTATTCGTGTTTTTTCATGACAATTGTTGTTTGGACATTTGTAAAAAAAAAATTAAATTTCAAGAATGTGTGTCTTCGTTTTCCCCCTGGCCTCGCATTATTTTCAAGAACTCACTTGGGCATGCTGGGGAGGGTCAGTCAGCGCTGCTTCAATTAAGCCCTTGGTAATGGGCCTTTCTGAGCCAGACCCTCCCTACCGGAACCAAACTTCTTCAAACTGAGAAGGGATGACTTTATTCCTGAATAGGACTGCATATAGGAGGAGCCACCTCGACCATCTGAAGCCCGTTGCCCAGGGACAGCATCCTGAGGACACATCCCTAGGCAACAGAGTCTCTACATACTGACTGCCATTGGGAGGCAATGACTAGAACCACGTGTAAGCTTCACTGCATGCCTTCTCTGCAACTCCAGAACATGCCAGCTCTTTTCCTGAAATTCACTGCTCTTTTAGGGATCGGACCCAAAGGAGAGCACAGTCCCCCTTGAACGAAATTCAGCTATTAAGCACATTTCCATGTTCGTCTGAGTTCGGCATACTTCTTGCTTTACGGTGGTTCAGAATTGGAACCTGGACCTTCCAGTGCATGTGGCCTGAAGAGGAACTGGCTTCATGGGCGTAATTTTAGGGGGGGACAGGGGTGTTTGTCCCCCCGCCCCTCCAACTTTCATGGCACACCATTTTCTCCCCATTCATTTGGCTGGGGCACCTTTTCTTCAGATGTCATGTCCCCCTCCCCCCCAACATATTCAGCAAAGTTACTCCACTGACTGGCTTCACTATCGGCGTCCTGCCATGAGGCTGAGGAGGTCTTCCTGTCTTTCTCTTGCCTACACTGAACTGCAACGCCTGGGGGTAGAACAGTTGTTTAAACCATGTCCTGACTCATTAATATGCGCTTTTTGCCACGTGCGGAACACCTTGTTCAGTTTCCAAATCTTTGTTGGAAGTACAAGCGCAAGAGAATCTATTTTCATGTACCGCAGAGGAGCCTCCAAAAAACCATTCACAGGGCGGTGAACAAGAGCAGGCATCATGGATCCATCCAGCGATTGTGGAACTTTGTTTTTAACAAGCATTGACAAAGCCAACGTGTTTGACTTTTGTGTAGGCATCGGGTAGGCATTGGCATAAAAGTACTACATGGCCATAATTTGGGAACAGCTGGAAAATGGTGCGACTATCTGAGCATATGATAGCAGTGTGTAGAAAATGCCTAATACTTATTGACAAAGCCAATCATTTTTTCTAGTTTTTCACAGGACATCAGTGCAAGATACAGATACAAATAAAAAGGCTGAAGGTACACTTGATTAAGACATTTTGATTACATCAGCAGCACATTAATCGCTTAGAAATAACACTGGCAGGTGAAAGCTTGATGTAACTGCTTAGTAGAGAACCCTCAAACCAATCCTAGGAGAATGTGTTTTGGGTGAGGAGGGGCAGGTAGTGCGTGGAAAGGGCCATAGGGATTAACATAAGCACAGACAGTCTGTGGGCGAATAAATGATCAAAGAATACCCACATGCGGTGTCCCTCCTCACGTGTCCACGCCCCCCTAGCTGTAGTCCAATGCAATAGTTTCCGCTTCTAGGTGGCGCTATGGAGCTAGGGAAGGAAGTGAGGTATTTCTATCGATGTTTCATCATCATGGCCCAGTGCTCTGGCCCCCTGCAGAGGGCATGGACGCCAATACATGAACTACACAGGGCTGATTTCCTTTCTAATTCCCGTGGCATCAACAGTCTAAAAATATAGAAGTGAAAAGAGTACCAATACTCTTCTCCAAATCCCTGGGATGTTTTTCAAAGGGTTAGAGTTTCAAAAAAGTAGCCCATCCTGGCGAATTTGGAATAGAAATGATGAAATGATTGAGCAATCCTTGGCAAGTAGATTTGGGGGATCTGATATTTAGTTTGGCTGGGGTGAGGGTGGGAAGAGGGCGGAAGGTATGGAGTGCTTCCCTCAGACCCATGATGCACGGCGAAGCTAGGTGCGTTCTTCCTTTGGGCGCCGCTAGGAAGTGCAGCTGCTGCCTCTCATCTTGGCATTTACAGTGTTTGCCCCAGATTTGGAGGCTCTACCCACCTTCTTTCAGCATTCCCACTTTCAGGCACTTGGTGAAGCGGCATGCCTGGCAAGCTTTCCGCCGCCGCTTGGTGATCTCACACTCGTTTGAGGCAGGACAGCTGTACTCAATGTTACCTGAGGAAAGAAAGAATAAGAACATGGTATTGGGTACAAGGTCATGCCAGGGCTGAGGGATATAATGGATGCCCACCCCAAAACTAGAAGCAGGAAACTAGTTATGAGCTGAAGCTAGGGCTAAAGGGGCATGACGAGGTAGGAGTGCATTCTAGAAACGGAAGGGGTGCCTGAAGAAAGGCTCTGTGCAGGACATGGCTGGGGTCGAAATGATGACTTCACGAGTAGGAGCTAAAACCAGGCCCTGGGTTTCGGGCATCACGCTGTAGGCAGGAGTTACCTAGAAGGGTGGTGGTGGAAATATAAAAACCATGCCAACAGGGTGCGTTATCTTTGGAGGCTGGATACTACCAGACTGGAAATGTGCATTATTAGAGGCCCGGGAAAGCCTTTGGCTGGGGCATTTACAGTCCATGGCCACTGATCAGACTGGTGGCTTTAGAGTTCTAGAACAGCTTGAATCTAGTGGCTATACAATCTCCCAGAGTCTATACAGAAGCCAGAAAGCTAAACTTGGCACATTTCTACAACTGTATACTTGATGGATTGAGGCGCTTGTAGAAGCATGGGCACGTTACCTTCCTAGATGGAACAATTCTGGGGTCTACATGCCTCCTTCTTGTACCCTAGAAGTTATTTCACATGCACTACTCCGGTCAACATACTGGCCAGTTTTTCCGTCCCCAGGATATGGGTCAATTTTAATGGCAAGTTGTAGTCAAATGAAGACTGGTGGCAGTCCCAAAGAAACATTAACCTCATCGGAAACCAGGATCTCTAACAAGAGAAAATCCGCAGTGTTCCGTACCTGATAGCTGACCATTTCCTCTGCTGTTGAATCTCACCTCCAGCCAAAATCTTGCTGCTGCAGGCATCCCTACCATATATGTACACAGAAACCCAATAAACCACAACCCCTCCGAAATAAGTTCGACTTGTCCAAGTTAAATTTGTGTGATGCTTCAGGAGTGTAATATAATATTTTATACTGCAACTCTAGAACTTCAGCACTGTTAGAGGTCTTACTTATATTTTGCCAAACGGTCTTACCAAGATCCCTATCGGCTGCCTTTTTATATGGGTCCTCTTTCGTGTGTCTCATTGCAGATATGTCCTTATAACGAGATGACGGAAGACTTCTCGACGAGGTTGCCATAGAAATATTTTTCTATTTCCAATCTATCCTTACACCCTCTCTCCCTGTTGAGAGGGTGCATAGCCTAGTGCCCGAGCTGCCAATATAGACATCTCTCCTGTTCAGAGACCCCAAAAGCATCTCTACACTCCCGAAAACTTCTAATCTTCTTTCAGAGAAAGAGATCTTCTAATTTGGTGTATCCATTATTTACCTGCTTCATAAAATATCGGTTTGAGTAGAGTGGAGAAAAGTGTGGTGGTGGACGCGGCATTTAAGAGTGTTTCACCCTGGAGAAAGGAAAATATAACTTCAGTGCTTAAACTTCTTTTTTTCGATAGGTTTATGTTCAAATGTTCAGACTTAGTCGCGATGGTACTCCACTCACAGACCAGCCGTGAGCCTATACATTACGCAGTCCAGGATGCTTTATTAAACATTACTTACAGTTAGTTACTCTTCACTATATAAACAAAGAAACCAACCACCAGTAAGCCTCATACTCCAGCACATACCCCCAACTTCGACTGAGAAATTTGACTCAAAACCCTCGCCAACTTCGACTGAGAAATTTGACTCAAAACCCTCGCCAACCTGTTCCCAAGCTGCCAATCATACCCATGCACGCATGGATGACCAGTTGGACAAACATCCAAACCCAAGACACAACAAAGGTCTTGGGTATGGACGTATGTGCACCCCAACCCCTCAAGGGCTGACCTTTAGAGGCATGACCCTTTTACTGTCCTATTTTAGAGGATTTACAAGGTGTGAACACTCAGCTCTTATTGGCTGATTTTAGGAGGCATACATTCTGCTCATTTAAGCTTAGCAACTCTCCATTCTTATTGGCCAATTCAGGGCCACTCCCATCTCTTTTATTGGCTCATTTGAGAGTCATTTTCAGTGTCCACTTCATCTCTCCCTCACCCTTAATGACATTCATTTAAATTCATATCCAGTATGCCCGAGGCTTGACTTTAAATTCACAGGCACCGACACTCATGTGAAAAGAACCTGCCTGAAATATGGATTGGGCAGGTGCAAAGGAGTGGATAAAACAAGGAAAAGGTTTAAAGACTTCACCAATGGGGTAACAGTCAACTTGGGAGGCAGGTCAGGACATCACCAGCCTCGATTCAGAACGATGCAGTGAGGGGGTGCTTGTGTTGTGATCAAGCTCACAACGCCAATACACCTTAGAAATGAGAGGGGCCTGGCTTCAAGTAGTCTGTAAATCCTGCTCCCTACCAGGGAGGATGCTCCATCCCAGTCAAGATATTGGGAATGCCAGGACAAACAACACAGAGGAACGCACAAAAGAAAGTTAAATACTGGAGGCGCTGGAATAAATATGGACAAGATAACTGAACGCTCTTACCTCTGAAGAATCCACATGGAGCGAGTGCATGTTTCCCGGAACCTTTGTAGCAGCAGCAGCAGAAATGATTTTCAGCGCCCTTTCGGGACTATTGATATTGGACTACTTTGCCAGTTCCCCCTTATTCATCAT
Source organism: Ambystoma mexicanum (assembly GCF_040938575.1). Taxonomy (NCBI): domain Eukaryota; kingdom Metazoa; phylum Chordata; class Amphibia; order Caudata; family Ambystomatidae; genus Ambystoma; species Ambystoma mexicanum. Next base: position 1,116,930,794 of record NC_090923.1, on the reverse strand, counting down.
TCTAATGGTTACTTTGTTCAGCCTGAGCAACATTTTATTTTTGACTTCTCTAACTCTAGTGTATAGCTTGTGTAGTTGTATAACTAGAGTATTGTGCTGTTAATGTAGTCTTCCCTAATGGTGAAGTTAAGGAATGAGAATTTATACATCTCGCCTAGGAGATGCACCTAAACACAGTGGACCTCATTACGACCCTGGCGGAACGGGTTAACAGGTGCCGCAAAAGGATGCAGACCCGTTAAACCCGTTCCGCCACATTACGAGGTCCTGGTAATCGAGCCCAGTGTCCTAGAGCAAGGGGATTAACCCCACAAGCATAGCAGTGTACATTAATATGGTCAGTACATTACATCTGGGATATGATCAACTTGTAAGCCAATAACGTTGAGGAAATCAGCCCTCCGTTCTCAATACTCGGTCTGGCGTCTGTCTGATCAGCTTTGTAAAGGGTGCTAGCAATGTTCGAATGCTTAGAAAAGAAGCCTCACTGGCTCGACTGCTCAAGCAGAACCACATTCACCTCTGCTGCTGTCCTCATAAAAGAACCTACCCCTTTTAAAATGAAAAAGGTATAGAGTGCCAGGGCGTGCAATAGCTTGTCTTGGTTCTGGACAATATACAGCTTGTAAACGGTCTTGGTGAGACAACGTGCAGACGTGCCTACAGGCACAGAGACTCCCCTCTTCACTCCAATCACTTTCATTGGATAATCTAGAACTTTTTGGATTACCCCCGTTTTGTGTTACTACTTGATTCAGAGATCCCCCTGCCTACCTTTATGGATGATTTTCGATGCCTGGTCAATCACCCTCACGGGCTTAAAATGTTAAACAATGCCACCATACTGACTGACAATACATTTTTGACCCGCAACCTCCTCTTTGATGGTGCACTTCTTCCTCTCGCAGACCCCTCACCTTGGATGGTGCGCTTGAAGAAGGCCTTGCAGGCCTCGCAGGAGGCCACACCATAATGGTAACCCGAGGCGATGTCTCCACACACCAGGCAGAGGCGTTTAGGCATGGAGCTCAGCACGTACTTGCCCCGGCCTGAAACATCGTCCCCCTCCTCATCGTCGGTTCGCCTTGGGGCTCCCGCTGGCAGGTGCAGCAGCTGCGAGTCCAGCTCCTGGCATGGCCCACTACCACCGCTGGTGTCAGAGGAGCCACTTGGACTGTGCTGGTGGATGCTTTCTGGGCTTGCTGGCTCAGCCTTGATGTAGAACTCCATGTGGCGGTCTCGCGAAGACATTGTCAGAGGAACCTGGGGTGGAGAAAATAACAGTGTGAATTCAGAGTTAACAATATGGGTCTTTACATAAATACGACTGCATAGGCCCGGGATTGAGAATGACATGTAGAGCAAAAGCATAGTGACATCCCAATGCCACAGTGATGACTATGTTTTGGAACATCACCGGGTCTTTCATAAGTACTTTTTCACTTCATAGTCCAGATATTCAACTGAGTCAAAAGCGCGACTAGTCCTGAATACAACTAGATCATGTTTCGTTCCAAGTTATATATACTTTCAGAAGGAGTATAAATCTTAAACACCATTCCCATCAGAACTGAGATTCCCCAGTAAAGCGTAGCAAAGTACATTTCCCTGCCTGAACTGTCAAAACTGTAAGTACATCCCCAAAGCTGACAAGAAGGTGCTTATCCCACATACAGGTGCAACTACCCCTTTATTACTCAATGCCACTTGTGACTGTTGGCCAAACATCAAGTCAACCGAAAGTCCGGAGGAATGTACATTGATCGAATATAAACAAAAAAACTCAAAACGTCCACTATTTCGACACGTTCTAGAAAAATGGCGTACTGTGGCCCAGATGCGTTTTAAGGTTCTGTAGATAGCACGCTGCCCTTCGCTTGGCAGGCACTTGAAAAGTATGCTAATGCAATGCCTAATGGATGAATCACATATAGACTTTTGTTTAATGCAGAAATGTGAAATATTTCGCGTTTCATTTACTATTTAATTTTTAAATTGTATATTAAATTTCACTTTGTTTTCAACACATTTACAGTTTCTATGATGTTTTTTTGGTTCTCTTTCCTTTTCCTTACCCCCTCCTTTTTTTATTCTTCACCACCATTCCCTCATTCCATTCGCCTTCCGTTTGTCTTTGGCTCGACCCTTGTATGACTACCTTATACTGGCCTTCCCTATGGCCTCTAGGTACTTTCTTCCCAATGTTCAATACAGCCTCTTTGTTCATAAGAGGGGCACCTGATAGAGACCTTCAACTGAGCGCCCACATGGCGTCGGACCACGCTATTTCTGGTACCAAGTTTGTTCACAACAGACTTCTTGTCTAATTATCTTCTTAATGTTGCCACTGCAAATGTGTGCCTAACACAGTCTGGTTGACTATCTGGTTCTTCAGACTCACCGGCTGTGTTGAACACGTTGGTGGTTCCTTTGCCGCTGGAGTCAAGGACGGTACCACAATGGCAACCACATTGCCCTGCCCCGGCTATCGGAGCAGAAGGGTTCCATGTACCGCTGACATCCGTCACATCATCTTCCGGCTGTGATTCCCAGTCTTCTATTTCTTCCATCAGAGGCTTTGCGGGTCTGGGTTGAAAAGGGCAAGGGCAACTCCCTCCTTCACATCCTGGAATAGCTGCTTCCTCGTGCGTTCAGCCTTGCTCGGAGTTTGCCGTTGTGCTTCACCTTTTATCCTGATGGGGAAGGGAAGGGGTAGTCGGGTGTGTGTAGTTGTCGGCAATTGTCTTACTCTGCCCGACCCTAGTGTTGGGATGGGGAAAAGGTGTCACAAGGAAGGGGATACAGCGTCTCACCCTTTGGTGTCCCACTTCCACTCCCGGAAGACCCCTCATCCAGGTGATCCTCCCGCACTGGTCCACCCCCAGGAACCGGGTCCAGCAGCGATGGCCGTGTCCTGGCCACTTGGATGACAGGTTCTCGGGGACTAGTGAGTGAGACACCTTCATGTTTCTCACAGTATGAATTTGACGTATCGGCATTGACAATGAGAAGGTTTAGGGAGGGGGGAGTGTTGTAATTGGCTTTAGGGTGAGTATGTTGGAATGGCGTGAGGTTATGTGGAATGTTGGAGAGTTGGTGGGGTCTGTGTTGTGTGTGTTCTGACAGTGACAGTTAGAGCTGTATGCTGGCTATGATGAATGATCCAGTTGATATCCCATGTAACTTCTAGGGGCTCACAGTCATGGAATAGACATACCAATTAACTTACATCCCAATTCCAGACTGTTTCAAGAACCCCATTACTTCAACCTTCTTTCTGCCTCAGTGACTGGCTGCCTCTTTCCCTTTGAGTGGGGCGCCAGCCCCTGCCCCCTCCCAGATCACCCCCCCCTTCTCTGCACTTATCATGTTGACCCTCAACTCTGCAATCCCTGGCACTTGCCCTTTGGCGTCCCTTAGCACCTGCACCTCACCTCTTCCCCCTTTTCCCTTCCCACCTTAGAATTTCGTTTTTGCACAGTCTGGCACTTCCCCCCCAGTCCCCGTCTCCCTCGCACTTCTTGTTCTGCACTTGAACGATCCGAATGTCACAAGGCCTAGTAGGACCGTTATTGTATCTGTCTCCCTTGTTCCCCCCCTTTTTTGTCTTCTGCTGCTTTGAAACACCATTTGTTGTATAGGCACCTTACAAATAACCAATAAAATGAATAAAACTGCTGTGATCTGTCCTTGTATTGTGACCTTGTTCTACCTTCACGTGGCAGTTTTCCTCACAAACAGTTCTTTGATATGCCACTCTTGTTCGAGGGGTTGCTTTGACATTCCTCCAAATATTATGGTAACTAGTTCCCATTTTTAGTGCCTTGATTTCCAAACCTAATCCACTATCTTCATATTCCAATTTAGGACATCTAGGAATTCTTGGCAACTGGTCTTTGGACCAGTCAGTTGGGACCTATTTACCCATTGTCCAGCCAGGCTTTGCATGGTTATCAGTGGCTGTACTTCAACTTCAGACACGTTCGCTGGGATGTTGTCTTCTAGATGTTCTGATTGGAAGAAGTTGTAGGTGGGGAAACTGGTAAATGCATACGTTGTTTACACTGTGGTCCGTAGCTTCACCCGCTGTCTTAGCTGGGCCTGTAGTAAGGGCTGGGGTTATTGCGCGTACATGCCTTTTCAATTGCAGAGGAGGCTGTCAGGGGCCAGTGGCTTCCTTGGGGTGCCAGGTAGTTGCTTCAAGGGCCTCTGCAGCACTTGTTTGGTTACCACACAACCCAAGACACAATGGGCCTCATTACGACCCTGGCGCTAAGGGATTACCGGTACCGGTAAGGGTACCCGTACCGTTAATCCCTTAGCGCCTGATTACGAGGTCCCTTTGCGGGTTCCCACCGTTAAGGAATGGACCCGCAAAGGGACCTTGGTGCCAATTACAGTACCGTAATTACCGCCTTCCCCATTCCCATTATGCCCTATGGGGCAAAAATGGGAATGGGAAGGGCCATGGAGAAAGGGGGAATTACCGCCCCGCCAACCTTGTAATGGGGTGGTAATTGCCCTTTCTCCATGGTCGAGTAAGTAAGTTACTGGCATGGACCATGGTGCTATTAGCACCATGGTTTTCCGCCTGGGTCGTAATGAGGCCCAATTCACATTATCAGAGGTATTTGCTCAGGGTCTCTGGGCTGCTGTTTTATCTTATGATTTGGTAGATGGCTGTCACAGCATTAATGACATCACAAGACCTGCATGCATTTGCTTCGGTTATATATCTGGAAGAATTACAGCTTGGTACATCCTCATAGAGTAAGGACTGTGACGAGGAAGACAGTAGAGGAGGTAGTGGCCTGATTACTTAACTGTAATCATTATAAATCACTATTCTTAACATTCCTTCCTTTCAGAGACCCACAGGCTTAGAAATGGAACAGGAAGTCTTGGTGAGTCGGAAATGCTTTTATACACAGCTTAACAGAGAAGTAAAAAAAATAAAAGGGAATAATAATGGGAATGGCAAAACATTGGGGGTTGTGAAACCCCTGTCTCTCAGTTGAGTAGTCACCTGGACTGTGATGCGGAAGTCCTGGTCTTGGTGTAAAGAGGAATACTGGTAGTCCGTTCATTAGAGGTTTGTGATTTTGCTCCCTTCTTTGTCAATTTATGTTTGAGAATTAAATGGGTCATGTTTATATTATAGTAGTTTTGAAGCGGTGCATTTTGGGATGCTCAAGAGACGCTGTAAAAAGCATAAACGTTTGTATGAGGGTCTGCTGGGACCTTAAACATCTTGGGGAACATAAATGATTAAAGAAACAAAATAAAACACGTATATAAAGTTACTGCAGTGGACTAATGAAAAGTGGCTTTAGTTCTCGTTCGGCAAAAGCATGCTATTTATTTTATTGCGCTTTTATAACACGCTAACTTGCAACGTACACTACTGTTTCAAAGCACAGGAGGCTTCAAGGTAGTGTAGAAACTATCAAAAGAACAAAGCAAGTAAGTGCCTTCCTGCTTGAACAGTTGGAGCGACAGTTAACATTCAAAGCGAAGGGCAACATTGTCAGGCGTGCAGTGGACCTGAGGAAAACAAGGCAGCCCGTTCGTATAGCAGCTTCGGCGAGCCAACGACGCATGAGGTTAATGTGTCTATTTAATTGGGGCCCACCAGTACCTCCTAGGTCTCGGGCAAGCCCAAACTGAACAGGATCTATTTTCATTTGTGTTAAAGATGAGGGTTTTTTTGTAGGCCATTCCTCAGTGTGGGGGCATGGACTGTAAAGGATCTTAGCTCTTGTCTTTGATTTCTGTATTTGGGAGCAATTTCTGTTGAACTCTGAACTCAAAAGGCACCCCATATAAAGCCTTAGAGGCAGCTGAAAAAGCGACTCCGGTTTGTGACAAATCCAGGGAATTCATCCCTTCTCTACACATGAGGACACCCCCTTTGGGTTATGGAGGTGAGCCGGCTACACTAAACACCCCACAGGAGACATAGCAAGTTGGATCTCACCTGGGGTGCCCCCATCAACTCCTTAGGGGACAAGGAATCCTCAGGTGAAGATTTTATAGCGTATCTCTGTTTAATTCATGATGGTTGAACGCATTATGAACCTTTAACTGTGCTTGGCTTGGATGTTGACGCCCACCTCTATGCCAGAACCAATGCTGTTGTATCTCTCCTTTCAGAAATAAAGTTAAAAGGGCAGAGACCAATTCCTGCGGGGGGGAGAGGCCAGCCAGATGGGCGCACCCAGCCAAAGCTTGCGCCATTGCGCCAAGCCAGCCCAGCCTGGAGGCAGGACCACGTCAAATACGTGGTGGGCGGAGGAATCACAGAGCAAACTGGACGCTGCTGAATCCAGGGCACCCAGATCTCCGGAAGAGAAAAACGAACCGCAGCAGATGCGGCACACTAGAATGAACAAACCACGATGCCCAAATGAAGTATCACTACGAGCGAGCCGATGACCCGAGAAGCTCAGTTCCGCAAGTACTGGAGCAGCCACCTCCCCAACAAAGAACGCAAATATGCAGCTGACGCAGAGGAGGCAAAGGAGGGTGGCAGAGCTCCGAGGCACTCCGTAAGGGGATGAGGACAATATGAGACTGGCTAAAGAGCCAGGAGGTCTGAGGTGGGGCTACCAGAGACCAAAGAGGAATAGAAATGCCCGAGAAGGGTGAACCGGAAACCAAGAACCCACGAGCGGGGTAACAGAGCTGCAAGAGAAACACTCAGGAGGGCTGAACCGGAAATGAAGACACTACAAGGGGATAACAGAGACCTAAGAGAAATAGCCATTCACGGATGGTGGGAAATGCTGTTAAATCAAAATCGCCAGTAGAAAGTTTATACTGGACCACTAAAGTTTCTGTTTCATAGGAACTGGAACAACCTGTAATGGTGAGCAAGAGACAACCGCTACAAAATTGAATGATTTACAAATTCATGTCACATTACAGGATCAAACTTTCTAAGGTAAGCAAGACTTTAGTGAGGGTCTCAGGAGTTCTCTTTTAGGAGGGTGGGGACTTGCGATCAGTCATGTCTTAAAGCAGACTCAGAGGGACCACCCTGGACCAAGCAAACGCATTGCTTCAAAGGAACCAATGAGGCCTGGAACTGTGAGCAAGAGATACCCGTTTCATCATTGAAGGACTTAAAAATCAACTGTTGCATTTAAGGAATGCACTTTTTAGTTGATCAAGAAATGGGCGAGGGGTCTGGAGTTCCCCCTCACATAGAAAATCAAGGAACTTGTTTGAACTGTATGAACAGGCTAAGAGCTGAACGACCAGGAGGCGAATTTGAGAGACATTTGAAAGGGGGGCACGCACCTGCAGCACAAGCCATAAAAGGTGGAGGGGCATTTCTCCAGGCTATGTTATGTTATGTTTCCTTTATTAGTGGTAGGGTCAGTCTGCAGGCTGGCATAGGTTTGGACAGAGGACAAGGATTATTTGTGTAAAATATCCTGCCAAGCACCATTTTCCAGAATAGGGATTCTTCATCATAGAAGTACGGATAGGTGAGGCATGTTCTTTACCTTAATAAAATTTAGATTCCTTGAAACCTGTCTTCATGTCCGTCTCCTATGTCCAACCTACCACAGGATCCAATGCATAGGCTTTTCATGGATGTTCTATTCTTTCTAAAATAATTTGTTTCTGCATTTTCAAGTTAGTAAATTGATTTACAGAAATCTAATTTGGATATCTCTAGGGCACTGGTCAAGTGTACCTTTTTGAGTAAGTTCAAGTTTAGTTATGACCCTGTGAAGTAGTTGTAGTTTGAATCTGCTTTGCATGTGGTTTTGTTAATTTGGGGTGTGAAGTTCAAGTCTTTGTCCAGGTTCTTAAGTGATGGTTACTAGATGCTTTTAAAGAAGAAATAGGAACATGTATATAAGTGAACTGGAGTATTTTTTTTCCAATCAATTCAGTACATTTATATAAGCAGTCTGTGTCTCCTTTATGACCTTCATAAATGCTGAGGTAGCAGTGGAGTGTAGACCAACAAGCGAGTTGGAATTATGGTGAAATGTCATTACATCTTTATGCATTTTCATTTACTGCATTTACATCGATTCTGCTCATTATGCAGACCAGGGAACAAGCAACACATTCTTTTTTAAAAAAGGTGTTACTTAGTGGGAAGTCTGAGGGGCTCTACCCAAGTTTAAAAAAACAAAATATGAAACTACAGTACATGCAAGTGCAAGGACTGTAATGAGGATTTGTTGACCAGGAGCAAAAAGCAGCTCCTGGGTATCAGACTTCACCCGTTCGGCAGGAGCTAGCGCTAAAGAGCCAGGCCATAGCATGCAGCAAATCTAACGTGCGCAAAATGCAAACTCTAACATTTTGTCCAATACATATTATACAATATTCTTTAATTGTGCCTCAGGTCTGTCCGTTATTCTCCTTTAAACACATTCCCAAATCTACATAGTTAATATCACATAACTCTGTTTGTATGGCGCCACTTGCCTGCAGAGTCAAAAGTAGCTCCTGGGAGCTGTTGATTTCAAGTTGACCAAGCACCCCATGACTGTAAGCAGGAACTAAATAGCTCCCAGTTACTGGCAATGTTGAACCCTGCAAATGCATAGATATGAAAATGCAGTAGATGTAAAGACCGGAAATGGGCCTCACAAAGGGACTGGCGTAGCGGGCCCAGCAATGAGGATGCAGCAAGCTTAGAAAGACTTATAAGGGAGCATTCTGGCAAAAAATGTGAATGTCCGACTTAATGTGGCTTCACCTGAGCACAAAAGAGGCAGCAGAAGAACAATAGTTGTAGAAAAGGAATTTAAATAATAGGTTATGTTCGATGGGTTCATGGAGAGATCATCACAGAGTAGTTAAGCAATTTAAAGTGGTGTCCGGAGAAGTTACAACGGAGAGGGTTGGTTGATAGTGATACATGCTGGGGCTGTATGAATGCCGTTGGCTCGATGGAGCATATGTTGTGGAGTTGTGTGAGAGTTTCTGGATTCTGGTCGGAAGTCTGTAGTGCTTGTATTCAGGTTTCTGGTGGGGATCCGAATCTGGACTTCAAGACAATGATTCTTGGAGACGACTCAGAGATTGGTGATCTTTGTTCAGCCCATAAACAATTTCTTTGTAGGGGTGCAATTGTTGCGAAACGCTTGATACTTCGGGGCTGGAAAAGTAGGGTTTCTCCATCGTTGGAAGACTGGACAGACGAAATGCATAAACTTTCAAGAATTGAGAAATTGCTTTATAAAATGAAATGCAAATTATCTCTTTATGAGAGGATTTGGAGTAAGTTTAATGATCTCTTTTAAAAACAGTGTTTTTTTTTTAATTTTAATTTTTTTTTTTTCAGCCTACATTTTTTCTCATTATATGCATTTTTGTGACAATTGCTATGTTTCAAATGATGTGTTTTGTATTGTAATATTTGTAAATATATAAATAACATTTTTTAAAAAGTTAACTCTCATAAATGTGGATTCCACTCTGAAATAGATTCATTCTTATTGGTACTTTGGGCGAGGGCAACAGCCAAATGGAGTGCTCAGTATGTGGGCTGTGTTCACTGTTATAAGGCCATGTTCCAAGCTGACTGACAACTGTATGCCCTCGCTGTTCTCCTGCTTTGTCCCCCTCTGCCCATCCTGCAACCACATTACGCCCATCCTGCAACCACATTACCATCTGCTAACACCAAACACAGGTTCTAATGGCTCTCATGAAATTAAAAAGAAATGGTGAATACAAAAAATACCTTGGGCTTCTCAAGAGCCGAGCCACACCACTGAAGTCCCCTTTCGTATTGACCAAGTCAACATAATCGACACAGAAAATAGACTTAATCACAGCGAAAAGACATCAACGATGCCTCAACTAAGTATTAGTTTTCAGTTTTTAACTTGGGGTGCTAGTGGTGATATAACCCGTGGCTGTGATCCAATCCTAGTGATAACCCCACTTATGTCTGCGTTAAGGGACCCTCACTTTTCTCTGGCTTTCACCTTGGGCAGAGAGCCGTTACCGGCAGAGCTCGGTAGCTAGCATTGGTTAGGTCGCCTCTTCATCTCTTTAGACAATCAGAAAATATGGGGTCTATCCACTAACCACCAGCAGAAGCCTGTAGTCGATGCTTCTCCTTGGTTGTTCTCAGTCATTAGCACTCTTACCCATTCAGCAAGCTAGAATGGAGGGTCTGTAGAGGCAGCATTCCAAGCTTCCCCTTGTGATGTGTACACACTGCCCACAGGGTAAGGAGACATGAACGAGCTCTGTCACAGGATTTCCAGGGTAAGCTTATACCCCCTCAAGCCCCCGCACACGCTATAAAGGTGTTGGAGCCCTTACGGCCAGTATCTATAGTGTGCCAGGTGACCTTTGTCCTGGTTAGTGGTCCTTGCCTTTGGCTTTGGACCAAATACTCAGGGAGTGGTCACCTACCCACAATAGAGCTCTTTGGTCGTGCTGCATTGCTTACATGCAAATCTCATTGAATACCCCAATACGGAAGATTGGGCAAACACCTAGGCATTTTTCTGATCATTTAAAGTGGGAATAAAAGTGCAATTTTGGTAAGTCTTTGATGGAGGATGGCACAAAGAAAAGGTAATGTGTGGAATATAAGAAGGGTCAGCCTCTGCAAAAGAACTTTGTTTGTAGGGGGTCCACCCTTTACATCTGCCACCAGTGCGCGGGAGAATGAGAAACAGTATGTAAAGGAAGGAAGATGAAAAGAAATGGAGAGGAAATTGACAAAGGCTTTTCCAGCTGAAGGTGGCACATTAATACATGGCTGAAAAGCAAAAGCATGGACTATATGGGAAACTTCCACAAAAGCAAATTAGACCAATGTAACCCTAAACAGTAGGAAGGAGGGGCATCTGGTCAGTTGTGGGCATGGCAATGCTGGAAGCAAGATCTACAACTGTAGAAGTTGGATAGACGACACACAGAGTAAGCAAACACTGGAAGGCACTAAAGGAGCAAGAGTAGTTGTCCAACAACTTATAGTAGGAAAACGAAGGCCAGTGCAAGTACGAATTATTAGGTTATGCTACCAGGACTTTAAAACCACTTGGATTTCATTTTGAGAACTAATATCTCTTCTTTGTCCAACTGTGCCATTTAAATCTTAGATTAGTTCTCGAAATGAAATTGGAAAACAATTGGCAATCTCATTGGCACGTAGGACGATGCACCACTGTTTTCCATTACACAGTGCTTGTACTTAATATATGCTCTTAATTTGTGTATTGTTAAACCAAATATAATGTAAATATATATATATATATATATATATATATATATATATATATATATATGTGTACACTACATCTCAATTTCGTGTTGTGGTTGGCGCAAAAAACACATTTGCCATTTAGATGGTTGGCATTTGGTGAGATGTTTTACCAATGTCATTTAATCATGAATTTATAAGTGAGGGATAAGTACCATTTTAGTACTTTATTGAGACCCCTAAATTTGGTGCTTTTTGAGATAGAATAAGTGCAACATATCAAACATGGAAGGGATGTTTTTTTTCAATACACCCTTCCCCATCTCCCAAGACACACGAAATTATATCACTTTTTTCAAAATATTGTGTCTCTTGAATCATTTTGGAGTTTTAGAATCACACTTGTGCCCATTAATTATCAAGTCAGTGTGTCTCCTTGACATCGACGGGGCACATCAGACTATCGTGTAGCCTTTAGTAGCGCTGACAGTGGGCCTCATTACGACCCTGGCGCTAAGGGATTACCGGTAAGGGTACCCGTACCGGTAATCCCTTAGCGCCTGATTATGAGGTCCCTTTGCGGGTTCCCACCTTAACGGCTGGTTTTACCAGCCGTTAAGGAATGGACCCGCAAAGGGACCTTGGTGCTAATTACAGTACCGCAATTTGCGGTACCGTAATTACCGCCTTCCCCATTCCCATTATGCCCTAGGGGGCAAAAATGGGAATGGGGAAGGGCCATGGAGGAAGGGGGAATTACCGCCCGCCAACCTTGTAATGGGGTGGTAATTCCCCCTTTCTCCATGGCGGAGTCGGTAAGTTACCGGCATGAACCATGGTGCTAAAAGCACCATGGTCCTCCGCCTGTCTCAAAGTTAACTTTAAACACCCATTCCTTTTTCCTCTCTTTGTAGCTTCCTCCAAGTGTGCCCTATTTTAGAACTGGACATAAACACAAATGGCAGACTTGAGACAGACAGAAGAAACACAATGGAACCAAGCAACTTCAACATTCCGTTCATCACTAAAAACTAGCAAAATAACAAGTTTGACCGATACAAACTTACAGACAACCCCGAAGAACACATCAGCCCAAAACGCAACCTTCTGGAACTACTCAGTGAAGAAATTGAACCAACGAAAATCTCCCTACAACTTGCAGGCCAAAACCTAAAGCAGGAAAGACAAACTTTTGCCAAACCAAATTACCAACACCGCTCCCCAAGAACAAACTAACCTCTGCTAGCAAAAAGATTCACTGCAACCTAATCAATGCCAGATCAATGTCAAAGCACAGCACAGAGCTATATGACCACCACACTGAGGGTGGAACTGACATCCTATTCCTGTCCAAAACTTGCCTAACTGAAGAATTCAATGTAGTGGCACAATAATCCCTACCCAACAACTTCTAGCTGAAACATGCAAGCGGAGAAGGAAAAAGAGGAGGAGGTTTCACCGTTCCACACAAAGACCACCTGAAGATCATACCAGCACTATCACTAAATATCTCAAACTGTGAATCACTCCTCCTGCACCTAGCCATGGACCACCAAACCAGTCTTTCATTCCTACTCGTCTACAGACCGCCCACATACAACCCATCTTTCGCAGACACATTTGTAGACGCCATAATCAACATCGCCATAAAATATGACCAGTTGATCATATAACAAGACTTCAATATATCGTTTGAAAAAGGAAATATCAACTCGGCTTCATCACTGAAACCCGGTTCCCTCAAGACTTCTGAACAACTGCATACAAATCCTTCCCACCGGGTTACAAACTTATTGTGCAAAACAGGGCCAGCAGGGCAGGCAGCATTTCCATCCTTCATAAATCCTCCCCATCCGCCTCACCCTCAGACGAAAAAGCATGCAGCATAGACCGCAAATCTCTCCTGGTAAAATTCCTGCTCCCACAATCACAGCTTTGTGCTCATCTATCGACCCCCGGGATAGATTTGCAGCATCCCAAAGAACTCCATAGCAGCCCTCATGGTCTCCCAACCCCACCTCACAGTATTGGGGGATTTCAACATCTGGTTCGACATGCCACATAACCCAATGACCTGACCGCTACTGAACAACCTGGAAAACTTTCATCTAACACAGCTAGTCTCTGGGCCACCCACTCTGTCGGTCCCACCCTAGACGCTATCTTCGGTTCATCAGATCTCCTAACCACACTACCACCATGACTGCTTGTCTGGTCTGACCACTCTGCCATCCTCTTCTCCCTCTCCTCTGTGATCCCACTACCCTAATACTGCCTCTGGAAGGAAATCAAAGTGACTCTGGACCTGGTAGAGACCCTACTAACATCCCTGATCGCCCCCCCCCACCATTCGGGTTAGATTGCCATATCCATCTTTGATCACTGTCTTTCTGAAGCACCCGTCTCCCTCTCCCCCACCCCCCATTCAGATCTTGCTCGAACAGACAAGGCCACTCAACCGGATGGTTCACACGAGCCCTTAAAAATGGAAAACCCTGAACTGTATCCAGCAGAATAGCGGACGCATCCCAGCTCATTGCTGAATTGCCTGCACCAGCAACACTACCAGCTACACCTAATCCCTCAGTCACTCTCTCTTGTACCACTTCTACAACATAGCCCAAGAGAGACACAATTTCATCCTCTCTAAAATCTCATCTTCCCCCTCCCATCCTACCTCTCGCACACAATCAGAAATGCTCTGCATCCTCCCACTCTTCTACCTTTTCAGCATTCCCCCCCCTTGAATTCCTTACGCTACTATCCCTCAGGTGGGCTGCAGGATTCCTTAGGAACCCCGGCACCCTCACTGCTAAAAGAAATGTTGACGGCCACCTATGCAGGTGAATTCCCAAGATCCATTGTCAACTCATCTCTCAATTTTGGTTCCTTTCCAGCACAATTTAAGACCCCGACATCAAGCCTCTCCGCAAAAAGACTCCCTCAGCCCTCTTCTCCCAACCAATTACAGACTCATCTCAAACAACTGCTATAAAGCTAAATTAGCTGACTGAGCTTCATACTCTCAACTATTACAAAAACAGTCTCTCTCGAATGAACATGGCATGATAACCTGTTCTGTGGTTTTACCCACTGTGAGAGTCCGCAGCCATCGCTTTTAGCTCACTGTACTTTTCACAAAGGGGTTGGTCCCCCTGAGTTACCTGGGGGAAACCCAGACATGGGGCCTCATTACACGGTAGGCGGTGGTAAAATACCGGCACCGCCTTGGCGGAAAGGGGATTTACCGCCCCATTCCAAGGTTGGAGGGGTGGTAAATCCCCCTTCCACCATTGCCCTTCCCCATTCCCATTCCTGCCCCATAGGGCTCTATGGGAATGGGGAAGGCGCTAATTACGGTACCGCAATTTTGCGGTGCCGTAATTAGCTCCGAGGTCCCTTAGCGTGTTGGATTTTAACGCCTGCAAAAAGCAGGCGTTAAATCCCCCAACCCGCAAAGGGACCTCGTAGTAAGGCGGTAAGGATTTACCGGTACCGGTATTTTACCGGTACCGGTAAATCCCTACCGCCATCCGTGTAATGAGGCCCATGGACTTCCTGCTCACTGTGCTCAGAGAGGCACAGCTCCACCTCACTGATGAGGCCCAACAAGGCTGAAACACGTGTATGGGGTTTCTGTTGGTACTCTTGTTCAGAAGGGAATTGCCATGGCATTTTGGTGCTGGATTGCCCATGTGGGCGGGACAAAGACTCATATACACATGTATATTTCCCATCTGTGAAAGGTACAGTGAGCAAAAAGCGATGGCTGTGAACTCTCAGGTTATCATGCCATGTTCTTTCTGGAGAGGGGTGCCTGCTACCTTTTTTGAAAAATGTGCAAGGAACTTGGGGTTGGTCACCCTGAGTTACCTGGGGGAACCCAGACGTGGAGACTCCTTGCTCACTGTGCTCATTGAGGCTCAGCTCCACCTCACTGATGAGGCCCAACAAGGCTGAAACACGTGTATGGGGTTGCTGGTGGTACTCTTGTTCAGAGAGGAGTTGCCATAGCATTTTGGTGCTGGACTGCCCATGTGGGTGGGACAAAGACTGATATGCAAATTGATATTTCCCATCTGTGAAAGGTACAGTGAGCAAAAAGCGATGGCTGCAAACTCTCAAAATGGGGGAAAAAACCACAGAACAGGTTATCATGCCATGTTCTTTCTGGAGAGGGACGCCTGCTACCTTTTTTGGAGAATACTCTCAACTATGACACTACTCAGAATACAACAAGATCTTCGATTCCGCTCAATCTGTTTTCAGACTTTTATGAGGAACTGAACCCTGTCTAGTCTCCATATGGGATGATCTTAAAGGACACTCATGCTGCGCCGACCTATGCCTACTCGACCTCTCAGCAGCTTTTGACACTACTGACCACTCCATCCTCACCAAGAGACTACACTCCTTCAGCATCAGAGATTCTGCTCTGAATTGGATATCCTCCTTCCTCTCCAACAGATCCCAAATAGTGCACATATCTCCATTCTCCTTGGCTCCCCATCCAGTCACTCACAGGGTGCAGCAGGGCACCTCCCTCTTAACACTCTCTTTAACCTCCTTCTGAGCCCACTTCCCGCACTCCTTCAATTCCTATGGACTTTCGTGCTACAGTTATGCGGACGCCCAAATCATCTTCAAAATCCCAAACAGCCCCGCGTACACCGCTCCTGATCTCGCATCCTGCCTCTCGGAGATCGAACGCTAGATGACAGCAAACCACCTCCTACTCAATCCAGGCAAAACTGAGATCTTGATAGGTGGAAAGGCTCACCTTTTTCCCTCAACCCAAACGCTGGCTGCTGTGAGAAACCTGAAGGTGTCCCCCTAGCTGTCATCCAGGTGGCCAGGACACGACCATCGCTATCGGATCCAGTTCCTGGGGGTTAACCAGTGAAGGAGGACCACCTGGATTGGTGGTCCTCGGGGAGTAGAAGTGGGACACTGACGTGTGAGATGCAGTATCCCCCTCCTTCGAACACCTTTTCCCCATCCTGACAGGTAGGACATTCGAAACCACTGCCCCCCCCCCCTTTCCTACACAAACACCTTTGCACGACACACCAGAGAACGGACTAACACCAGAGCCGTTTACCTGACTATACAAGGGTCGGGCAAAGTCAGGCAATTGATAGGAATCACACACACCTGACGGCTCTTTCCCTTCCCCACAGGGATAAAAGGTTGAGCAAGAGAGCACAGTACTAGCAGGGTAGACAGTATAAAATGAGACCGTTATCCTGGTCCGGCAGTTCAAGAGAAGGAGAAAGGCGGCGAATATCAAGAGGCTGACAAGGAGAGACGGGACCTTGCCCTTTCCGATAGAGAGGGAATCATAAGACTGAGGACAATAGCCCCAGTGTGCTGGAACAGATGTCAACAGTACACAGAGCGTGTCGACGCTGATAAGCGGGAACAAGGGAAACTCCTGCTACCGTGGTACTGGCCTTGACTTCAGTTACGAGGGACGCCAAGTGGTTCATCACAGCCGGTGAGTCGAGAGGAGAGCCGATAAGAGCCGGTCTGTGGTGAATGAAAGACGCAAAATGGCAAATTGAACTAAGTTCAAAGAACTGTAAAAGTGTTAAGGGCAGACCAGCTGCAGAGGGAACCGGCACCAAGTGGGTGTTAACTCGAGAGACTCTTGTCAATCCCTGTCTGAGTGAAACTACAGAAACCAAAAGGCTGTAGGAGAGCCGCCAAGTTAGGTCAAAGTGGTCATACAGGAGGTCCAGAAAAATCCCTATACAGTCAAAAGCCTTTGAACGAAGAACTGTGAAAAAGCAAGGGAAGTGAATCCTACAAATATTTGTGAATGCGAAATTGGCAAGAGTGAACCCAACCAAGGGGTGCTAACGAGAAGGGGGCAAGTCTAAAGTCCCAAGAAACAGTGTGTTGACAAGAGTGAACCTGATCGTTGGATGTCCACTGGAGCTGTTTAAAAAGACATTAAGATTTGTGAACTAAGGAAAAGTCATAGTAAATCCGGTGGAGGGAGGCGCAGCATAAAGAGGGAAGAGGGGGACCCAGGGGTGGAGAATCCTCACTCTAAGTACAAGCAGGTATCGAACTTTCATTTGTTGAAGAAACTTTTGTTTTTGTTGTTTTAAATACTTCAGGCCCTCGAAGGGAAGAGACTTTCAAGAGAAACGAGACTTGGCCATTGAGGCTCCTGATAAACTGGAAGAGAACTGTTGACTCGTGCTGTGGAAGTTCGAGTGTGTGCTGTGCTTCAAGATCCTACCTTTCCCTAAGCTCAAAACGTGCAGAAGGCCAAGCTACCGCATCCTGACATATTATTTGAGAACACTTCTTTTTTTTCTTGAAAACCATCCCACACCCTTTTTGTATTAGTTTTAAGGTTTGGCAATAGGTTTCTTAATATAGGCCCTTTTTTATATTACACAACGCCACTAGGACTGCCTTATTTTCATTTGATGGTCGACGTGTGCTCCCATCTTAGATTTAGGTATAGATTAGGCATTTCTTAAAACCTGCGTACATTTTAATAAACACCCTTGAACTGTGATCACTTGTGTCTGTCTTTACTGTTGCCACCATGAGTTCCATACACTACTCTCCATAGGCCCCCCCTCCCAACCTCCAACACAGTAAAAAATCTCAGATGCATTTTGGACGTGGAACTGACCCTATCACATCACATCAACTCTGTAGTAAAATGGTGTTACTTACACATATGCATACTCTGCCACCGGTTTCCTTACCTAACCTTCCCACAGAGTCTCTGCGATCGTTGCTATCATTCTTTCTATCATTCTTTCATGTCTAGATTACGCCAATGCCCTATACCTAGGGATCCCCTACTTACAGTTAAGAAAACTCCAACAACTACAAAACACTGCCACAAGACTCCGCCATGCCCTAGACCCCAGAGAACACATCGCCCCCGCCCTTCGTGTCCTTCACTAGTTTCCAATCGGACAACAATCCTCCTTCAAGGCGATGTGCATCACCCATCATGCCTTTTACAACAAAACACTGGAATATCTGCAGCATAAAATCACATGCTACAGGCTTAACAGAAAGATCAGGCTCAGCACTTCTCATAATTGCAGTTCCAAAATCAACCGTATGGTGGGTTCCTCGTTCTCGGTCCAAGCACCCACCATCTGGAACTCCCTCCCATTTAACTATCCACTACATAGAGGACCACCATGCCTTCAGGAAGGTGCGCAAAACCTGGCTCCCCCCCCCCCCCCCCCCACGGCTCCATCGCACACTTAACACGTATCTTAGGGCCATTTTGCAAGCTCACTGCGGCTCACTCTGATACGGTGGAAATTTGGGGCACACAAGAGGAGTCAGCTAGGCAGATCTTACCACGTCAAACGATATACACTGCATGACCAAAACCAATATGCATCAGTCCTTTGTCACAGGACCTTTGTGCGCTACATCTCTCGTAACGCAGCCCAGTCTCCCGGGGGACCTTACATCACCCTCGACCCAAAGACAACCCATAAAGTACAGTCCCATGCAAAATTCAGCCCATCTGTTCACGTAGCTTGATTCGTTGACTTTTCAACTCTTTGACAATTCGACACAGCACCTGTCCTCACGCCTTTACAATATGGGATGTTGTTAGAGACCTAGCCATTTTCTCTACCTACCTTCTATCTAGCTATAAAATGCACACAACCATTTTACCACTCATTCATTACAGACTACGGTCTTCCAAAGGGTGTCCATCCTCGTTGCGCTTCGAGGGCATACCAAAGGCAGCAGGCGCTATACAAATATCACATAACATAACATAAGCCCAAGGAGAGGAGATCAATCATCACAGGGAAGTGGGGTTGCCTTGTGATCTTGGGAAACCCCAAAATATGCTGAGCTCTTATAATTCTACATGAATTCATTGTCATTTGAATGCATCATTAATTATTACCAATATATCAAACAGTGTTGCCTTATATTAGCATTAATCTGACTGCAGGCAGTTGATTGTTCTCTTCCTTCAATTTACCCCTATCAACTTTAAAATGTTTGTCAAAAGTGACCATTTCATCTGGAGCATTTCCATAACTTTGTCAACTTATTTTTTTTATTGTGCATTCTGTCACAATTTGACTTTTTTACACACACAACAATATACAGTTAAGAAATGAAAGACGAATAAAATAGTAAATGATCAAACAAATACACATTTCCAGACCACATTAATATATCAAGCTGTATCAAAAATATCAACCGATCTGCATTATAATGCGATTTGAATAAAGTGCAATTCATTTAACAGATTTATTAGTACAATAGACAAAGAAATGTGAAATTTCTTCCACAGCGTAAAGGTCAGTTCCAAAATTCCTGAGTGTAAAGCCATTCAATATCATGCACAAACTTTGCAAAATATTTTACTCTCTGAGTTTGTGTTGCTGAACAGAACAGGTTATAAGGATATGTCGCATGTCTTGGGGATATCCCTCACCAGACAAGTTGCATTCTCCTGCAACATGATGTAGGTTTTGCCAAATCCTTACTGTTTTGTTAGTTTTGACCAGATTTAAACAAAATCGTAGCAAACGATAACACCAGATTGGATTCGGAAATGTTCTTAAATAAGGAAGTACATGTTACTGGATTTTTCACAGGCATCAACATTTCTAATGCTTTTCATATAAGAAAAAGATGCTCTGGTTAAAATTCAGTACGCTCTCATTAAGACTTGTTTCAGTTTATTAGGATTTACGAGTGTCTCACTAGTTGATTCACATGTTTGTAAGATGTTTTCAGCATCAGTTTGAAGGGAGACAAGTATTTGCTGTTTTTTTGACACTCTATGGGCCTCAATATCTTCATAAAGCGAGTTGATGCGTGGAGCAAGAATTGATCTATATAATGCAAGAACTTTCCAATTGAAGTACAATCGTAACGAGTGCAACCCAAGTTCATAACGCAGCTGAGAAATGGGCAAAGACATTGGTGAGCGTAGTGTCTTCTTCCACAGCAGACCTAAGTGAGATAATTAGCAGATCGAGCACAGGAATTAAGTTCTAAGCCGTATAAGATGGCCGGTATCACTTTGCTTTTATAAAATTTGAGCAGAGGTAAGAGCAAAAATCTGCATAAAGTGTTGAACAATTTTTTCATTTTGCATGTGTATTTCAATTCAACAGTTAGGGTTTTCCGTGATTGGGTGGATTCAGATGAAAGCCTAAATATTTGACCTTCTTGACAATTGGCAGTATGCATTGGTTCATTATCCAATTCGGTTTGTTTATGTGATTGTTTACCAAATATAATAATATTTGATTTTGATGAATTAACAACCAAATCATTTTCTTGAGCATACAATTCCATTCCTTTGATCAAATGCTGTAACCCTACTGGAGTACAATCAATTAATGCGAGATCATAAGCATAGGCCAAGAAATTAATTTTGCATTTCCCCACCGACAAGCTCACAAAAGAGTAAGTTAATAGGAAATCAGCCAGGTCGGCTAGATAGAGATTAAACAAGACGGCCGCAAGGATACACCCTTGTCTAACACCATTTTTAATGTGTATCTCTGATGTTAAATCACTGCTCATGTTTAGTCTTACTCAGACTATAGTATCTTCATGTAAAGCCATCATTATCTGTAACAGACCTTATGGGATGTTCCATTTCCTTAACTTATTCCATAGTTTTCCTCTATCCGCCAAGTCAAAAGCCTTTGATAGGTCAATAAGAGCTATATATGTTGGAGTTGAGTTTTTCCCCAGGCTGTGTTCTTTTAAGATGTTGTGAGTTAGCCCGTTCAGTAAGGTCAATAAACCTTTTCGAAACCCAATATGGAATATGGATAGGACTGAGTGATACTCCACCCATTTCAGCAGGTCTTGGAGGACTAAGCGAGCAAATATTTTACTGTCGCAATCCAGCAAGGTAATCGGACGATAGTTTGCTGGATTAGTTCTTTCACCCTTTTTGTGAATCAGAATAACAATAGCTTGTTTCCAAGATTCTGGAATGGTTTGTGTTTTTATGATGTTCTTGAAAAGCTCAAATAAAATGGTTGTAGAGCCTAGTTTTAATATCATGCTGGTTAGGACATTTGGGCAAGGCACATGAGAATTGGGAGGATTTTTTGATAAAGCCCTCAATCTCTTCTTTTTCAACGTGAAGTAACCATATTTTTATTTTGTTGTCAGCCTGAGACGCAAATTGCTTTACCTATGAGTCGCAGAAATATTTTATCCAAGTATCATTTGCTATCATAGTGGATTTTTGTGCACCCTGGGATTGTGCATAATAATCAACCAAAAACGTAAAGCCTTTGTTGGCAAGAGGGCTTGGAACATAATCTGACCATATTACGTAAAATACGCCATTCACGTGACGAATGGCTATATTTTTTCTTTATTTTTTTACTTTCTAATTGAAACATTGTTTCAGATAAACCAATGCTCTTTAGATCACGTAACATTTTGTTAAGACACTTTATTTCTGTATAGGTTACCTTATCAAAAGGTATGGTAATGATTCTTTATGCTAGTGCCTTTTTTGGTTTTTCGGGGATACAAATCCCACAGAAATTCTACGAAATTTCCTGGTGAACATAAAGTTTATTTCTATATCAAGGTCACGATCTACGATGGACTCTAATTTGGAATTTAATTTCGAGCCCTGATTGCCAAAACAAACAATTTGATTGCCTTGCGGATTAACTTAAGGTTTTGGGGTAAATATTGTTTTAGTTTTGAGTTGGCCAACAAGCAATCTGGCTTGTAGGGAACTATGATCACTATGCTTAATGAGAATAACAGTGAACTTTTGACAACACTGGAGTAATTCTAATGACACCACTATATAATTGATTGTTGATTTTGCCTTACCATTCGGCCATGTAGGTGCCAGGAGGTTTGCGTGGGGGGGGATTGATTACATTCCAATTAATAAAGGTTGAGTTTAGATCATGATCAAAGCTGTCCCATACTTCACCATTACAATTATTTATCCCAGGTTTTTAAACATTTCTAAATAATGGAGCTCAATGGCACACATACATAGTGCTTTCACACCTTCAACATTTTGAGATGAGTTCTACAATGTATATTTATCCTAAGGAAAAGAAAGGCGATCAATGTCTTGGGTGGAGAACAATAAAGATCAGGGATGTTTTTTGTAAAGGCCAGGATGTTACTTCGGTTCAGAGCTTTTTTATTTTTTGACTGAGACACTTGGCAGACCTACACTTTTGGTGCTGCAAAGGGTTTGTACAGATTTGACTGATCCAATGTGAAGGTCAAGGGATGTAATGTTTTTTCAGAGTTTTAATCATTTGTGGGTAAGACAGTCATCTTTGAAGGTGTAATCACGCACTCTGAGGCAATTTCACTCGAAATCGTTTTTTCCACCATTTTTCTACTTGCTTTTCCTGCACAAAATGGGAGCCAGCTTTAAAGGTTTGAGAGGCACAATTATTTTGCTCATTGCATCTTCCGTTTGAGAACAGCTACTGGTTTTTATTTTTGGAATGATTGGATCTGGTGCAGTTATTTCCTCATCAATTTGGTTAGACTGGTCATTGGCTGGCGCCTTGATCTTTTTTTTTATTTCTGAGCAGATACAGCAGCAGAATTCTTTCTTTTTTTCTTGTTCTGCTTTCGGGAATTAGATTATGTTACATTGTTTCAACTCTTTAAGAAATGTTATTATCCCTGCTTTTTTTTTTTAAGTCCCGGGTTTTTGCTTGTCTCCTGTTTTATGTTTCAGATCCGAATTTTCGGGAGGAATTGTTTTTTGATTTCCTTTTTTCCTGTTTTTTCTGTTGATTTGACTGTGCTGGGATTACCTCCTCTCGGTCTTCTTGATTGGTCAACGGTCAAAAATCTTTTAACATGATGGTTGTATCAGCAATGGATGTGAGATCCACTGTGAGTGCTGGAGGATTCTTGGTTGTAATTTCTTTCTCTTGTTGAATTAATTTTCGTTGACTATTTGAGCTAGTCTCATGAATTCTTCGAGGACCGATGTTGAGAGAGGAGTGTCATCACCCTAAAGGCTTCATCATACCCGACAACTGGGATGGAATTCGTGGTCCCATTTGATTTTATACTGTCCACCAGCAGACATTTGATTTCATTCGACATTGCTTCATTTGCTTCTTTAAGGGAGGAAAAATCTCTTGTTAAGGCTTTTAGGGTCTCTGTGCGGGCATGGACATTTGCTGCAATGAAGCCTATCATATGTTTTCGTTGATTATTTAATACAGTATTCAAACCGACTATGGAGGTTTCGCAACTTCCCACTTCTTTTGATAGCTCCATCAGAATGCCTGAATATGTATGGACTTATTCAAACACATTAACAAGAGAGACGCGAGGACAAAACTCAGTGCCGGAAGAGTAGAGTCTTGAGACGTATCTACTTCTGCATTATCACATCAAGGGATAGTAGTACCATGAGCTGTATCACGTCTTTTCCTAATGTTTGTGCTGCCAGTGATTGGGGCAAAGAAGAGGCCCTTAGTGTGTGACGGTTTGTGGGGCATCAACACCAGCCCTTGCATGAGTTTGTCTCTCACACGGGTTTAAGTCCAGTTCTCTGTTAGTACACATAATGCATTTTCTCCCAGACTTGAGTGATTTAAACTTGACTCAATGTCTAGAGACTGGTGGATTGTGCTGACTACCCACAGTATGTTTTCCAATGCATTCAGACCCAGCGATCCTTTTTTTGATGCTGCTAAACTTAATTTTTTTCTCTTCATTGTAGATGTTGAGACAGTATAGTCTAAGTTATGATGCATTGTGTCTTTCACCAAATGCTTTTAAAGTAATGGAATTTCTATAGGAAAAATGGAAGCCAGTTCGTTTTTGTTTGAATGGGCAGTACAGTTTTCGCCTCTGGCACACCGTGAGCTGAGGCATCGTGTTCACGATACTGTGTGGGCGTTGTGAGCTATCAGAGAGTTCCTGCTCTGGGGCTTTAAAATCGTCTTTGTAGGAAGAGCTGCATAGATTGTACATAGTATTCAAAGTAGCTAGTAAAGATAGCTAATGTTGAAACAATAAGAGCGGAAGTGAGTGTCGCACCAAGACGATAATTATGCACAATACCGTAGCGTATAGAGTTTGTTTTTTCCAAAGATAGCCCTTACCACGTTGGATGATCAAAATGCGGCAAGACAACAATCCGCTCCCCCGCCTCCCCGACCTCCCAGCCCTCAGGCCAACACGGCCAACGCACTCGCAGCTCTGCTGGGTTGGGGGGTTTTAGGCAGTATCTTCTTCCTTAGCTCCGCCTCCAGAACACACAGGGAAGAAGAAAGACTCACAAAGCTTGTCTAAAGACCAGCAATAAGGAGCTGCAGACCACGGCCAACACACTCGCAACAATCCGCAGTGCTTTGCTGGGTTGGGGGGTTTTAGCCAATATCCTCTTCCTTGGCTCCGCCTCCAGAACACACAGTGAAGTAAGACTTGCGTAGCTCATGTAAAGACCAGCAATAAGGAGCTGCAGATCACGGCCAACACACTTGCAGCACTATATCTGCTTGGTTTCCTCCCCTCCCCCACCAGGAATGACAAAGTAAATCGGCGAATACAGCGAAGAGTAAACGGAGCTCGCAATGAACAGCCTTTATCCACTATCCTGCCCATGTTTTCTTACTCGCCATTAACTCACGTGTGGTTCTTGGGCAACCACATATTTTGCACCCTGCAAGCCAATATCTTTAATTTGGTCTCAATTCGCAAAAATTGGTAATGGAGCAAATTAGGGGATGCCGACAAGTATTCGATTTGCATCTGTAACCTGATGCAGAAATCCCAAACGGAGAGGACCAGGGCATCTTTGAGATGCCCCAAGAACAAACTCATGAATCAGATTTGCATGTGAGCATCTCAAAGAGGCTTCAGGAAATCTCCAGACTAAAGTGGGGGCCAGCCTTTGTGAATCACAAATAAGGTAGCTGGTGCAAATTGGAGTGGTTGCGGCCAACTTCTGATTTTTCGTCAATGCTCGCATAGGGCCCTAAGTGACAAGTTTGGCTTATGTGGCTAGCACTGACTCCGCAAGATGTGGTCAGTTGTAGCTTTTGAGATGTAGATGTTGAGAAAGCATTTGCCAGAGTCAGGATGTCTGTCTGGGATGAACTAAATAGGATTGTTTCAGAGACAAAATGTACTTCTGTGCTGAAAGGTCTACATAGGGAATCCTAAGCATCAGTAATAACAAATGGCATAAAGCCCTAGAAGATTGAAATATAAAGAGTGACAAGACAAGGCATCAATTCCCCTTTCGCTTCATCTTTCCACAAACTACTTCAAACCATTGGAGTAAAAGCTTACAAAGAATGAGAAAGTGAAAACCTGTCAGTGCAAGGATTGGACAAGTTCAGTAGTATTGGTCGCCGGCGATCTCGTGCAGAATCCAGCATCTAACAAATAGGGTGAATGCCAGAAGGCAGAGATGAGATGGGAAGGTTTTCACAAATTAGCATATTTTAGGGTTAATAAAGGTAAGACCGGAAGTATTGACTTGGAGTCAGAAGTCTACCAAAGGCACTGGAGATCAATATGTTAGATCATTTATATTTTTAAATACCGAAGTAATCCTAATTAGCATCTTGAATGACAATAAAATAACCAGAAGCCAGCTCCCGAACCCAGCACTCAACCTGACTCCTGTGGGGAGACGTTTTAAAATTAATACTTGTCATTCTGCATCAAATGTTACAAAGTAACAACAATAGATGAATTACTGGAAGCATGACATTGTTCAACGTATGCATTCATCTGTGCGCTTCCTGAACTCCAAGAGCTCCCTGTGCGCATACACCTATATTCATCCTCTCTCTAAATATTTTGAGATAAAGATTACAAAACATCTAAAAATGACATTATCAAAATCCACTCTACTTATTAGGAAAGGTCAAAATAATGATTATACCTCCAAAGTTTACTTTTTTGTTCAACTCTATACCTTTACACGTACCTTAAGTGTTCAATAACATGTATTCTGTAATTAATAAATTGATAAAGAAGTCAAGAAGGAATAAGAAAGTTGGCAAACAGTACCATTATCCGTAAAGTAAGGGGCCATGGGGTTTGCGCTGCTAGCAGTACAGTTGCTGCACATTTGGGAAACACTTTGCAAAGGGAAGAGGATGGCACCTCTCCATGACGTGAACTGCTATGTATTAAACATTCTTCTAGAAAAAACAAATCGTAAGGGGCCTCAACAATATGGGACAAAGAAAAATCGCAATACTTTTCCCTCTCAAGCAAGTGCAAAGAGGATGGGAATTCTGGTATACTGGAACGGTTTCACAACAAGAAAAGCCCACCCTTGATAGAAGTCAACATTAAAATAATGCGTGATTTGTTGTGGGCCCAGGCCTTGAAAAACGCTATAAAGTGATGAAGAAATATGGGAAAGCAGCCATATTAGTTTCAAATACCTATAAATAAAAATAAACTATAATCAAGGAATTAGTATCCCAAAACAAAAAACAAAAATTCAAATTTCAGTGAGGAGTTTGTTAAAGGAACTTATCTAAAGTATTGATATCTCAATATGGTTTTAGCTTTTATATTGACTCCTAGAGATGAAGGAAGAACTAGAGAAAAAAATAGAATGGGTAATCACACGAATACACAAAATTATAAATACGACTCCTGGATAAACTGGTTGCACTGACCAATGTTAATAAAACTATATTTGTTCCCAATAAACAGTGCTGACATTGGCCCGGATCTTTCTGGACCTGGCAAAAAATGTCTCCCATTGTCTCGGGTCGACAGCCCCAATCCAGGGAACTCCATGTGCATTCTAGGTTTAAACTTTGAACGTGGTTGCCTGCTTCAGAGGCGAGACACTTCCCCACAAGACCATTAATATTGCACACTACAGGATATACTAATGTACATTTTGTTTAGCTTTAAAAGGGGTGCACATTTAATATTTTGGTGACAACATAAGAAACTGGGCTATTTCCAAGGTGTTCATGATACATTTTCTGAGGGACTGAGATGCAAATATTTATATGGGGTGAGTAAAATCTTTAGGACTTTAAGATTCACGAAGAAATGCAGGTAGCCCAATGTTTGGTTATTCTGCAAGGAGGAAAAGAAGGAACACATCATGGCAGTAAATAAACTGATCTTTTGACCTGATATTTATAGCAAGGTGGCAGCTCCCTACAGTATATTTTAAATTAAAAACAAACTTGGCTGTAGGAGCCGATAAAGCCTACATCAATAAAGGGAATTGGGTGAGAGAGGTATGCAGTTCTGGGGCTCGCTGGTGACAGCTTTGGGCCTAGAGGAGCGAGGGAGGTTCAGGGAAGGAGGAAAAAGTAAAGAAGAACTAAGAATGATTGAAAGAAAAATGGCCGAAGTCCAATGATGATGCTTCAAACCATGTGTTAAAATTGCCAGCTAGATGCCTCCAACATCTAACTCCGATTAATAGTACGACAAAAAAAGGAAACAATCCATCTGAAAATAGAGAGCATAATGTAGAGATTAACATTACTATCCGAAAATCAGCTAACTTTAGAAGAAAATAAGGATTGCCGCACAGAATTACCGAATATCGACAACAATTGCATATGGAATAGCAACTGAGAAAGCAGGTCATCCACCAACTCTACCAGCTGGCAGAATTGTAGCATGGAACATTTGCTTTCAACAGGGCTCACAAAATCTACCAGTCCACTCGCATTGGGGAGGAGATTTTATGAAGGGCGAGTACCACTGCTTGGCACTCCAACTTGCTGTCGAGTATGGTGATGTTTGAAACTTTTATTTGACATTTACTGCAAACAAACTTTGTGTGAAGTAAATAGCAAGTAAGACTTAATTTGAATGGCTGGCCTTTGAGTGGCAGCATTGCACCAAATATGAAGTGTACCTGTGGTGACATGCACCATTTTACAGAAAGCATTGGTAAATATTTTGTCACCCGTCCCTATGGGTCGAGTGCGTTTATCGTAGGTCGAGTGTGTAAACTAAAGAGCTCGCTCTGCGGACCTAGGGGGATTTTAAAGAATTTGCAAGGCCTGCTCAAGGAACTCCTTGTTGATTTCCAGAACAGATGTAAAGGCCCAAGATTAAATAGGCAAGCAGGTTGTGGCTGTCTAACTGAATGGAACATCCCTTTAAATTCTTATAAGTACCACCACAGGAATCTAGGCCCCTAAAAAGGGAGGGCAGAAAACACCATGTGATTCTATGGAAAGTCTATTCTGGTCAATCGGGTTTTTCATCCCCCTCTCATTGCATTCTTCCATTACATATACATTGGCATGTTCTTGTTTTGCTTTTTCTCACCTTGGGAAAAGGTGTGGAGAGAGACTGCAGCAAAGAAAAGTGTGGCTACGAATTAGAAAGAGATCAAAAAGCACAAGTGGAGCTACAAATCTGCCATGAACATTTTCCAGAATGGGGCACATTTCAGCCTTTTGGGAGTTTCCCACATCCTAGGCTCCTAGGCACGGTGCAAGGGCTGCACAGGGATGGAATACGCCACCCACCCCTGGCCAAAAAGTAATTTTTTTCAGCTCAGGGATTGCAGTACGGTTGTGTTAAAATGGTGCTCAATATGGTTGCTTTAGGAACCATAACTGGTACATTTGTATAATTCATATGGGCTCTTTATTTGTACTGGGTCTTCAAATCAAAAGTTACACTACTCATGAAGTACTAACCATTTTCCTTTGCTCTGTGTGTTCCCTGTGTCCCTTAGGAACTGTTGGTATAGGCATATAATTTGCGGAAGCATATCATGCATCATGAGCCGTTAATAGCAGTGGCAGAATTCGGTTGGTTTAGGAACAATACCCAGCAAATTTGGGAGGGGGTTTTTTGTATTATTTTTCGCAACAACCATAACATTGCTTTAACCAACATATTCATTTAATTTTGTTAATGATATGCTAATATACCTACTGTGTCCAGTGCAGTGGGCGCTTTGCCCACGCCATGGCCTTTGGACATGCTGTGGGCATGTCTAAGTCACACATTTCATCTACTGTCCATGCCTACTAGACCTGGTGATCGCCCATGCAATGGGCTTCTATAAGATCTTCAGTGTGCCCTCTGGATATAACCTGTGCTATACCCAGTGGCCAATTTGCCTGGAGAACGGCCTTGCACCATGATCTAGACACCTCCTAGACAAACAGTGCGCATACATTGCATAACGCAGCCATTCCTAAAGGCCAGTTTGTATGGGGGATGTCCTTTAGCCATGTCTCGGGTATTCCAAAGTCATCCGAAAGACCATTGGGCATAGTCTACAGCAATGGCCAGTGGGCACTGTGAGGAATCTGAGGGTGTCCTCACTTCTTTCCCCAAAGTACCCCCCCCCCCACCCCAGGTGGCCAAGGAAAGGCCATCACTCTTGGATCCTGACCCTGGGGCCAAAGGAGAATCACTTGGGAGGATACTGAGACAAGGAAGAGACCACACAGGAACTTACATTAATTCTTTATTGACTCAGACATGCACACACACCACTCTGTTACTGGGACGAGGAAGAGGGATGCCGAGTACCAAGACCGGTGTGAACTCAATGTGAATAGCCAACACCTGGAGCCAAAGGGGCGGTATAAATGGCTTGCTCAGGTGAGGCTAATAGAGAAAGAAGGGGGAAGGAGAAAAAGGCCAGGGGCTTGCAGACGGAGAAGCTGGAGAAAAAGGCAGGAACAAGCGTGTCGAGATGCTGAGGTGCTGCAGTGTCGCTACAGTGGAAGCAGAGTGTTGCTGGCATTGTCGGAAGGTCTCCGGATGCATGGTTCGGCTGCCTACCTCCAGGAGTCAAAAGTACTCCTGCTCCGGTAACCAGAGTTGTCGGATGCCCAGGACGAGGGGCTTGCCGAGCCTGGAATGCGACTGAAGCAGAGAAGGGCACAGAAACACAGCGTACTCGCTGAGTCAAGTGAGGCGGAGTGACTCTGGGACACTGTGGTGCGAGCCGTGTGGTGAAAGAAGGTCGAAGCACTTGCAAGTAAGTGAGCGACAGCAGAGGCAATGTGATTGCCAGCATTGGGATTGTAAACACTGATGTGATGAAGAGGCGGTTTGTGAATACCGAAATGTAACAAAGTTGAGAAGGCTGCAGAGAAGGCCAGAAAAAGCAGTACATTTGAAACTTGAAAATGAATGAGAAGCCGGTGAGCAGGTTGCAAATTCCCAGCAGGAGAGTGAACTGTGAATTGGCCATTAAGTTGTTTTGGAAATGAATGGGGTGCAATTTTGAATACTGAATCAAAGAAAAGCAAATAATGAGTGAATGTCACACAAGTGGAAAGTGAAGAAAAGCGGTCCCTTATGCAAAGGAACTGTGAATTATGGAAACTAAAGAAAGCAAGTATTGGTAACGAATTTAAAGTGCTGTGAACTGTACAAGTTGAGAGAAAGCAAGCATTGGCAATAGCCATAAGGAAAAGGGGAACTATACAAGTTGCAAGTTGAAAATGAGGCAGCAATATGAGAAAGACTCATAACAAGTGAATGGTGGCAAAACAAGTGTTGAACGAAAACTGTGGGAATCTAAGTCCAATACCACTGTTGAGCTGAAGCAGTGGTGGTGCAACTGAATTATGCTAAGATGAGTGTCACAGTGCTCAAGAACTGAAACCAGGCAGAAGACATACGGTTCCGAGGTTTTTATTAAATAAATATTCCATAGGATAACATAAGCTGTTGGATGGTAGATGTGATTATAAAATAAAATAAAGCGTCAGGAAAATAGCTCTTTGTGTCTGGATCTATTGTGAGGGGCGGTCCAGTGGAATTTGCAATCAAGGGTCCATACGAATGGGGACTCCCTCCCCCCCCTTTAACCCCTCACCCTTTGCTCCAAAGGGGGTATTTCACACTGTGCCCTAAAGTCTAGTAAATACCAAAGTCAGGTGGCAGGTGCGAATGAAAAGTCCCAAGATCTCTTGGAGTCTTCACCAAAAGAAATGTAAACCAAGGTCTTTCCTTTTTCAAGAAAGGTATCTCTCCCCTTCTAGGGGTTGGTAGGTGAGGGGGGTGTCTTGTCCCTGGATTGAGCTGAAGACTTTCCTGTGCTGCGGACCCATGACTCTTGGGCAGATGTTCTGGGGCAGGGGGTCCTCCCGACTGCTGCATCCTCTGACTTCCCTCTGGGTTCTCTTTTGGTAAAGCGGTGAGAGCTTCCTGCCAAGTTTGGTGCAGGATCAGTGCCTGAAGGATGATCTGGTGGGGTTTGGTGGAAAACCATAGTCCGACACTTTACTTGCACCCACTTCTACCCTCGATGTTCGCCCCATGGCCTTTCCCTGTTCTGCCTAAACCAAAGCTGTCTTTCCTGCTCCCTGATGTAGTGCTACCATCTTGTTTTTCGTCTCACTTAAACAATCACTGCTGGACCAACGTGATTCTCTGGAACCTCAGTTTCCTTGCTGCATGAGTGGCTGATCTCTCTTGCCTAGGATGCTCTGGGTCTGTGTCGATTCAGTCTCTCTCGCCCGATGGTATCTCTTTTCTTCCTCCTGCCAACAACGCTGTCGCATCTCTCTCAACTCCGAGTCCCTTCCTCTCTCTTCTCCACAGCAGTATTATACTATTGGGTCTCTCGTCCTCTTCCCAAAGACCAATTTCAATCCAGTCTTCTCCTGTCTCCTTTTCAAGTTGACCCCTCCCTTCTTTCTCTCCTGGTCAATAACTCTATTGTCCATCTCACAGATGGAATCTCCCGCCTTCGACAGTGGATTGATATCTCCTTCAACACAACAGAATCTTCCATTGTCTCCTTCCAAGTAATGGCTCTTCCTGCCAAATATGTCTCTCCTCGTTCCTGGTCACATCCTTTGTTTTTCTCTCCCACTTGATAGCACTCTCCTCTGCTCCTAAACCACCTGTCCCTCCTTCTCCAATAAAACAGTCCAATACTACTTCTTCTCTCGTCTTCCACTAAAGCCTCTCTCCAAAACAGCCTCTCACTCCTCTCTACTCCATGCTTCTCCCTCCTTACCACACACAAGTGTCTCCTCATTCCTGGTCACCACTGTCTTGATCACCTCACTTGAGCCCCCAAGACAAGGATCTTGCAAGATCTGCTGCTCTCCTCCTGTCAGATCTCCCAAGGATTGACAGCGCTCATTGGACTGGTTGGCTTTTAAAGCCTGGCCTCTCCACCCCTTGTGTTGTGCTTAGGGTTGTTAGTTGCACTTGGGCGGGCGGCTCTCTGGTTGGTCAATGTGCTAATTTTCAGATGAGTTGCAATGGAGTTGGCCTAAGTTTCCATTAAGCCTTTGGCCAACTTGGATTTTAGAGATGCTCTGGGCATGCGTAGGGCCTCCTTCCCATTGCCAACCTTTCCTAGTGTACCTCTGCCCTAGTATGCGATTTACAAATCCAAAACCCTCTGGTAAGCCTGTGAAGCAGTATAGTATTTGTGAAACTCATTTGTTGTGGGAAATTTGCAGTTTTGTACTTCATGTGACATTCATTGGAGCAGAAGTATGGGCTTTGTTTACCTTTCTTCTCTCCTGTACAATGCAAGTTTAGTTGCACTTTATGCGCAACTTTGTGTCCAACAGACTTCTCCAGGATGTGCAAGTATGACTCCCAATAGGTTTCCTGCGGCATTGGTGCTGAATGTATTATTTTGCTCGCAAAGTTTAAAAATTTTGTTTCCTTCAAGGGGAATGGTTTCTCCCTTGTGCCAGGTGTTTAGTCACCAGCCAGACACCACTAATACTCCAGTCCTTTTGGTAGTTTTACCCCTTGCAGTTGCTGTGAACCACACCTTGAAATTGTCCTTGGTGGATCAGATTGGGCATTCGTCTTTTGGCAGCTTTCTCATGCAGTTGGTGCAGCTTCATCGAAGGGGCCCACGCCGCAACTTGCCCCTCGTAGGGAGGCTTGCAGAGGTATCCTGTTTTGGGGTGAGATCATGTGTCTCTTCTCTGTACTGCGCGGGATTAAGCCTGCCTGCCCCGGCTGCCTCGCCTGGCTCTTCAGGCTTTTTCCTAACAATCCTCCTGCTGCTCCTCAATCCTTTGGTGCTGAACCCGGGGCTTCCACCCTCGCTGATTGGGCACCTGATCATCAATCTTTACTTCCAAATGATTTGTGCCAGCCCAATGTACCTCTCAGTTTCCTGCCCAGCGGGCGGCTTACTCCATGTATCTTCTGCCCAGTTCCTGCTCCACTCTGTTGGGTATCAGCGATGAGCCCCCATGCCGGCTGGCACGGTTAGTGTAGCTACCCTGGGACATGCACCCGAAACCAAGGGGTGCTATAACTGAGCAGCCGCTCAACGCTGATTCTCTTGTTTTGAGCGTCAGAACGATTCAGCATTGTTCATGGACAGCGTAGTGTCCTCCTGTCCAAGTTCTCTTGTTCTCCTCTGCCTTGGTGAGCTTTGCAAGTCCTCCATTAGGGCTGCGTTGTGCATGCAGACAGGAGCTGCATAGCATGCTGCCATCTTGAGTCGGCCACATTCAAGGCATTCTGACACAGCAAGGCTCTGTTGTGGGGGTCCAGTATGTGTTCGCTTGTTTAACCCGTGTGGGTCTACGTTGCATTTCTAACCGGATAGGATTCCCAGACTGGCATCCCCTGATAAAATATTTATCAGGGGATTACTTTTCTCAGGCCTCCTGGCCCTTTCTCTCCAAACACTTTGCACACTGTACAGAGGACTTTGAATGTGATTCCCTGCTCTACCGGGAGCTTGTTGCATGCTGGCAAGAAGTGGTCTCACTTTTTTGTGTTGATACAGTGTCTGACCACTTAATCCTGGTATTTAGTTGGGAGTAAAGAATGATTCATTTCATCACTCAAACGTTGGCGCTCTCCATTGAGAAGCGAAGAGGTCTGCGTTCTGCCTCACGCTTAGGTGTGTTGCCGTCTCCACTGGTGACAGTCTTCCAGCTCTTGAGGACATGGGGACATGGTTATGACAACAAGTGCTGTTGGATTGTCCATTGTCAATCATAACACCAACATTGTCCTTATTTAGTTGTGCCTTGGACAGTACAATATCTTATCCTGGTGTAGCACAAATGTAAGCTGCAATGTGTGACTGACTAGAATGTGCTGGTTCACATGCTCACTGTTTTTTCTGTGTGAGCGTTGAAGACAGCAGTGAGTGTATGGTGCTCTGATCAACCTATATCGGGGCTGTGCAACCTGTGTCTCTCCAGATGTTCTGGACTACATCCCCCATCATCCCTGACCATTGACTATGCTTTCCTAGGCTGATGAGTTGTACTCCAAAAACATCTGGAGAACCAAGACCCCAGTGTATTCTATTCATTGGTTTCACTATTCCCAGCCTGTGTTATATATGTACTTGAACTGCTCCAGCAAGGCAGACCTGAACACTCTGAAGGGTTTGTAAGACAGGCATGGTATCAAGAGAGAGACAGACTCAAATGGGTTTGTTTCAAGACCTTTATTTACTAAGGTTCCTGGGTTGGTGTAATGCCCAACTGGCCCTAACTCTAAAGGGACAATTCCCTCAACTAATGTTTCTAATGGCCGTCGTTGTAGTCCAAAGTAAAGGTCTGTCTGTGTCTAAACCTATGCTTGCCCTCACTCTATACAAAAATGTGATGGGAAGTCTTTTCAAAAATAAGAAAAATAGTGGTTCAACAAAAATGGAAACCAGGATTGGTTTCAGATGGTCTTTCACCAGGTGCTGTTGAGTCAATGTCACACAAATAAGTTCAATCCAGAGAGCTATTCACAAGACCTTCTCCACAGGTCCCTTGCTTGTAGCTATTCCAACTACATTCAAATGTCTAAGTTCGTTGGGGTTCCTTTGCCCACGCCTCCACTTAATCAAGTTTCAAAACACTGTTCAAAATAGCAACACAGTTCATTTTGCAAGCTTTCCGGGGTTCCCTTACCCTTACCCACGCTTCAACCCTCTTTACCAGTTCAACAAAACTTAACAAGTCTCTGACTTGGTTAGGCCTCTTGAAACACAAAACTCAGTTCTTTATCGGGATGTACTTTGATTTCTTAAATAGGCCTCTCGGGGTCTCCTTCTTTCCCCCAGTTCTAGCCCTCTTCCAGCTTCCAAACACAACATGGGATTTATTACATGGGATTTATTACAGTTCTGTCATAAATTTATAAACCATTCTTTCATGTGGTAGAATCTGAGGCTTTCGTAAACACCAGGCGCTTTGCTTTTCATAGGTGCGACTACTCTACCTCCTTGCCCCTCTTTGCTCTCAGGTTCTTCTAATACCTCTTTATTTTGTTCCGATGCTCTTTGCATCCCTTTTCTTCTGCTTTCCTTTATGTGCACACTTGCACCCTCTTTATCGTGCCCCTGGCACTTTGCTGATCTGTTTTTCCTTCTTTGCAGCCTTGCCCCTTCTTTACAAATTTGCTGTCCTTTCCGTGCACACTTGCACCTTCCTTTGCATGCCCTATGCACTCTTCTATACCTTTCTCGTGCCCCTCTCTTGTTACGGGCCATTCACTATTTCTTTTCCACTTTCTCTCATCTTCCGTTTCCATCGGGATTTTATGTTTTCTGCCCCAATCTGCTTTTCTCACTGCTTTTCTTTTGCTTTCGGTCTCCATGCTGCACTTTCAGCATTTTCACTTTTAACTTTCAAACTTTATTCTTTCTTTCTGGTTTTATGCCGCTTTCATGTTCGTGCCTTTTCTCCCGTTTCGCTCTCATCTAAAGGCAAGCTCCTGGGGTTTCTCTTACATTCTTTCATGAAACTCACTGGGCAGCGTCACCTAGAAAGGCAGCTCCTTAAGGCAATGCAGGATGGAGGTCAGGGTCCCACCACCTGCCCCTCAGGCACCTTTGGGTCGGCACTGGCCCGAAGGGAACAAGCAATTCTGGTCCAACTCTGCGGAATGCAAGCAGCGCTTCTACGGCTCCCTGGAGGAAAAGCTCCATCGCCACGCTGCAGCCCACACACACCGGGCCAGCGTCTTCACGCGCCGTCTTCCTCCTGCCTGCAGCTCCTGCTCCTCTCCGCTTCTGGGCTTCACTGGACCGGACTGCATCCCCAGCTTGCTCAAGTTTCTGTGACTGACCACACCTTTTATAGCTGAACAGAGTCAAATGGAGTCAGTGTGAATGGTTACCTATCCATGCCTGACTCTGCCCGACTCTATTAGTGGGACATTGGTTTTCTCTAAAGTCGGTTGCACTTACTTTCCCAATGTTATCCACATGGGTAATCCTCATTGATTTTAGTGGCCTCCTCCCCGTCTCAGTATTTCTTGATAATGGGGAGGAGGAGATGAGGTGAGAGTGTAAACCTTCCTTTGAGATTAGGGAAAAGTGTTTAAAGGGATAACAGGGTTTAAGTAGAGTTCTGGTCACCTTACTGGAATATTGCCAGGGGATATATGAATTTCTCCTGGTGTGTTCACCCCTGTGGGAGAAAATTGTCCCTTCCTTCTGGTCTGCTGCTCATCTACAGGTAGAGGACATTAGGTGATTCTACTAACGACTTAGAGAGAATGAATAATTCTTATTCTCAGTGCTCTGATCCTATGTCACCTGTGCCTCCCCCCTAATGCCGCTTGGGTCATTAGCTCCTTTCCTCCTTACTCTGGGGCCATGATGGATAGGGTAAGATCTAAGCATCCTGCCACCGGGATTTAGGTCATGGTAGTGGGGATATCCCACAAAGGCATCTGGGACTTCCTCTTCCACCACTGTCTGGTTGGAATACTGCGTCTCCCCTGGGGTATTCTCCTGTGGGCAACCCTGACCTCCTCCACCCAGGTGATCCTCCCTCACTTGTCCACCCCCAAGGTTGGGATCCAAAAGCGATGGCCCTCCCTGGTCACCCGAATAGAGGATTCTCTGGGCCTATATGGGAGAATAGCCCTAGGTTTCTCACAGTTTACAATATACCAAGGGATTACAGTAAGACTCTGTCTGAGCTAGGCGCGAGACCTCTCTGTTGATTTGAGAAGGTTGGAGGGCATCTGGCTCTGAAAGACTGCAAGTTAAATCAACGTTTTAATGTCATGCAGAAATCGTACAAACTGCTCAGCATATGCTTGGGATAACAGTCCACCATGCATTCATAAATGTAATATTGCTAAATTATATTACTACATATAGTACATCCTAGGTTCAAAATGTACAGCAACATTTCTAGTATCTTTCATCATTGTAAATTAACATGAAACTACTGTTCCTTACATAACAAGTACATATCCGTTCTTAACTAGATGTAAGCAACAAATACAAACAATTCACATGTGTTCAAAGCATTAAACAGAAACATTTGTGAATGTCTGAATTCCAATTAATGACTATAAAGCTATCTCTGTTATCGCTGTAACAAACAATACCGTGATTATTGAAAACCACACAATTAAAAGGTAACACTTCACAAATATCATCACAAGTAAAATATGTCTCACCACTATGTTTTGATCTGTTGCTCATGAGATACAACCAGTATCAGTTTTCTAACAAGTGACACTTAAATATAATGCTTTCCCAATTTGTTTTGCAGTGTTTCATTGACTGCAATATAAAGTAATGCAAAATGAAACTATAGCAGCCATCTAAACCTGGTAATAAAATGTTGAATTGTCCATTCAGGGAAGTGATATTTTTTAAAGGTGTAACATACCCTCTGACTACGTCACTGCTCAAAATGCTTCCATAGTACATTTTCCATTCGAACCAAGTTAAGAAATCCGGTCCATGGAATTTCGTGGGTATTGAACCCGATTTGTATGGTGCAAGTTACATGACTGGAAATCTGTCATATGGATTGAAACACGATAACAGCAATGTAATTTAGAAATTATTAGAATATTCAATGTTCTTTAAAAAAAAAAAAAAGTAAATCGGTACCACTATGAAGACGCATAGACAATACTGCTCAAATATTGAAAAGTCTCACAATGTTTATTTAATCCATTAGCATGTTTGCATTAGTCTGTCATCCATATCTATAGTTCTTCTTGATTGATATTGCAGAACCATTGTCATCCATCTTTGTAATCCATCTAGAAGTAATGGCATTTTACTCTAGATTTATGCCACATAATTTTATTATGTTACCAAAACTGACCCATTCGTTTTGTTTTGCGATTATACTTCTCACTAATCTGTGTGCAATTTTGATCATCGCCAAATTGTCACGCATATCAATAGACTACAATTTGTAACATTTTTACTGCTTCAAAATCCTACATTGTTATTATACAATATAGGGTACTTGCCACATAAAATAATACTGCTTCTCTCAAGCATATTAGAAAACGCTGAATAAAGACATTGCACAATACAATATCTCTTTGGTGAAGTATCCATAGAAAAGGGGAATCAACACCAGTAAAGCAAAATGAAAACTTCCCTATGATATGATATGGTATTTGTAACGTGCCTATACACATGTGTTTCAAGGCGTGATCATTATCTCTGATCCATCTTGGATTATGTGACTAATTTAAGGTGGTCGTCCCCTCGCCCCAACACGGAGCCATCCCCTTTGGGACTGGGGAGGTGAGCCCGCTAAGCTTAACACCCCCTGGAGGACAATCCAAGCAGGATCTTGCTACGGGGTGAGCCACTCCCTCCTTTAGAAGACCGGTCATTCAAAGATAGGGCTATTTGTTATCCTCCCTTATCCCAAGAAAATAAGACCTTTCTGGGCAATATTGGAATTAAATGGTGCACACAAGAGACTGACTGGCCTTCTGACCCCTTTCAGACACTGTCCATGCCTGAAGGGAAAGAGCAGAAAACAA
This sequence comes from Ambystoma mexicanum, assembly GCF_040938575.1. Classification (NCBI taxonomy): domain Eukaryota; kingdom Metazoa; phylum Chordata; class Amphibia; order Caudata; family Ambystomatidae; genus Ambystoma; species Ambystoma mexicanum. The sequence continues at coordinate 1,116,891,898 of NC_090923.1, read as the reverse complement.
ACACGCCCCTTAATGGGCTGGAACAAAAAGGTGCAATTGACGCTGATGAAGGGAGAGTGATTACCGCCTGTGGAGAGGCAGAGCAATGAGTCCTCATCCTTGGAGGCATGTCCTGAGGAAACAGAGAGGCCTGCCGAACCCAAAATGGCAACCCGAGGAATAAACTGAGCCCGGAGGGTCTAAACCAGAGAGACGGATGGTGGGAAAAAGCAGGAGAACCACCAAATATCGGGGAGACTGAGAGGGAAAGGTACCAACACTGACTGCGGTTGAGAAGCAAGGAGCTGCAGAGAAACCAACAGCACCAACCCTAAAGCTCCCAGTCTGCCCCAGGAGGACCACCAGAGAGAGCAAGGTATGTGGTGGCTCCAGGAGACATGGGAGGGGAAGACAAGCCACAGTCCAGGACTAGCTACCACAAACCATACTCCAAGGCAAGGTGCCAGACGACATAGCCCAAGGCGGTGTGAGAAAGAGTATACCCCCAGATGAAGCGAGAGAAGCCATAGCCAAAGACGGTTTACCAGAAACCAAGTTCTAAGACGAGGTACCAGATAACCGACCCCAGGGAGGGGCGAAGATGACGACACTCCATGGAGTGGAAATAGCAAAACTCAGAGCAGCGTACAAGGAATCAAAACGGCAAGAGAAGGTGAGAGCAACTCAATCCCAAGACTGCATTCCAAATGTCAAAGGCCACACTGACCTGAGAAGGGTGACCTATACTTGAGAGAGAGTCGCAAAAGACTCCGGGCTGGGGATCACAGGAAGAATATTTGGCACTTAGTAGTGGTTGGGACAAAAACCCAGGCTGGTTCATCAACCAGAGACTGACACAAACGTTCTGAGAAACTGTAACATAGAAGAGACTAATCAGAGACTATGATACGATGATGCAACCTGAAGAGGCAGAGAAGGAAACAAAAGACTTGTGTTAATGACTGGAACTCTGAAAAGTGTCAGGAGTCTGCGCTATCAATGACTGGGAAAGATCACAAGGTGGTTAGAAGTCAGTCACCATTCCTTGGTCGGGGAAGGAACATTCTTGTGTTTGTGTTAAACATCTATGTTCAAAGTGGTAGAGACAGAATCCACACTAGAGTAGGTTTTCTGGACGATAGACGTAGTTTTCTTTGTAGGACATCCTGACGAGCACCATTTAGACTTTTTTCTAGGGTAGGGCTCTGCACATCGGGGATAGAGCAGGATGTTGAAACCTTGAAACAATAAATAATGGCGGCTAGGACCGGGAAGCTGGAGCTGCCTGCTTTTTATTTAGGGAGAATTTGGGGATGGATAGGCAGTGAGAGTACGGCGTTCCTGGTTGGTCTGGTTGAAGTGCGTTTGTTGAACTTGTCTGCCAAGTATTTGGGGGCGTCATTAGAGAGGCATTTGTGGATGATGATGAGAGATCTGATGGTGATTCTGTCACGTACAGGGAGCCAATGGGCATCTTTTCTGAAGCTGGAGATGTGCGAGTGCTGCGTGATGCTCAGAGCCGCTCTGAGGGCATTATTCGGTAGCACTTGCAGTTTGTTCAAATTGCGTTCTGAGGTGCCAAGAAAGAGTGTTGCAGTAGTCCATTTTGCAGAGCACTAGCGCTCTGGCTAGTGTAATGCAACTGGAAGGCGAGAGGAAGGATTTGCAGGCATTGATGAGCTTATTTGTATAAACTGTGGAGTTCACCTATTTTTTGAGCAAGAGTTTGGAATCTAAATAGACCCCTATAGTTTTAATTTCTTTGGCCACAGTGATTAGGTTACCGTCTATGTTGATGGAAACGTAACAGGGGTCCAGTTTGTTTATCCTTGGTTGGGAGCCGACGAGAAGGAGCTCAGTTTTCTCGTTGTTGAGGCATAAGCCGTGTTCTGCCATCCAGGCTTGGATCTCCAGGTAGAGGTTGTTGATCCGTATGGAGTCCTCTTCATAGCAACCGATAGGGTGATGAGAACCTGGGTATCCTCAGCATAATGTGTGTATGTTACACCCAAGTTATCAAGGCGGTTGAACAATAGCTTTGTGAAGATATTGTAGAAGGTCGGCGAGATGCACGAACCTTGTGGGACGCCACAGAGGATGGGGATGGGGTAGGCTGAAGCCCACGGTGAGAAGACCCGGGTGGTTCGTTCGGCTAGGAAAGATTGGACCATAGGCGGGTGGCAGGAATCTCACAAACTATTCCAGAAAGTGGATGGCTTGTGACTTAGGGCATGCAGATATTAGACGGCCTAAAAAGCATGAAGTAATGGAGAGACTGAGACACAATATAATGGGGAAACTGGCACCTTCTACCCAAGTTGAACGCTCAACAGCAAGCTCAACTGCAGAAGTCAAATTGAGGCGATGCTACAGAAGGACTCGCTCTACACTGTATCCAGTTAAATCGAGGTGATTATCAGACCCACTCTGACATATGCTTCTCTAACGTGGCGTGGCTTTTGGGAACCACAAAAATACCTCTCTGAAGAGTACCGAACAAGGCTCTAAGGATTGAAGCTGCAGCTCCACGGCCAACAAGTGTTGACTTGCTGAATGAGCATCAAGAGCAGATCGGCAAAATGCTCAAAAGGAAACTATATCAGAATACAAACGCACTCGTCAAAAATATGGCTGACATGATCGCAAAACCATGCGACTGCTACCCGTGGCTCATTTAAGTGCTGACCTTGGGAATTAACTCAACTGTGAAAATGTAACATAGAAGAAGGGCTAAATAACCACTGACTCCAAACAGTACCAGAGATCCAGGAGTAATGAGGCTGAAGACTTGTATCCAAAATCATTACCAGCACATTAAATCTGACAGCTAGAAAATAACTCTCCATGAGACAGATGATCGGAGAGGAGTGCAGATTTGAGAGTGCACTAAAAATTCTTAAGCCAGTGAGGCTTTCCCTTGTCAGGACTCCTGGGGTCAGAGTCTGCTGCCATAATCTTAAACCCTTGTATGGGAGTTTGGCAAACAAATAAAGCCATTCCATGGGAGGGTAAGTACTCACTGGAAGGCCACGAACGCCTGGGAAAACGTGGACCCTGATCCCCAAAAGGAGGACTATGACGGTTGGTAAGGTGAGTGGTCAAAAATGAAAGCCGGACACAAAGTTGTCATGTTTTTGGTTAAAGACTTTTATTAACTTAAATGGGTTGGCAAAATGCCTCACTGGCCCTGCTTTAAGAGGAATGTCAGAAATCAAAAGACATCCTTGTGTACAAACGTTCTATCCTGACCCTTGCACTACAAACAAAATAAAGTGTTGAGAGAAAATGTCTTCGAACTGATATTGGCTAAAAAGTGTTCATAAATAAAAATAGAATAACTCGAACATAAAAGTTCTTAACCTTGATTCCAGAGGGTGACTCCCTTCCCCTGGATTCTTCAATGCTTGAATAATATCTTTGCAGCTGTTTCTTGTCTTTTCTTGGCCCACAATACTCCTGTTAGGTGAAAAGTTTGTTATCCTTATCAGTCTTTCTTTAACACAATTTTCCTCATGGTTCAGAAGCACTGTCGCATTCAACTCTACTCTCCTGCCAGGGCTTCTCTTATATTTCCAGATGCCTGTACACTCTCATGCCAGAACTTCTCTTGTGCCTTCAATTGCCTGGTGCACTTCTCTTTGCCAGGACTTCTCTCTTGTAATGTCACCTGCTTAGTATATTCTTTCCAGGACTTCACTTGTATATTTTCAAATGCCTCTTGGGCTTCTCGCGCGTGCTTCACTGTTTCTCTATACTTTCAAAGTTGCATATACTCTCTTTGGCTTGGTATATCTGTTTTAGGCTTCCCCCACATCTGCAACCCATTTGATCATATGTTACTGGGGCTTGGGTTGGCTCGCTGCCCTTTTCACTTGCAAACACCGTTCTGTTTCTGTCTGCCTCTGTAGCTTTACAACATTCAGTTTGTTGTTGGCGCAGTTGCTGAAACGCCCCACGGTCCCCAACTGCTCTGGGCTGACTCACTGGTTCTTCACAGCATCTTCGGTCCCTTTCGCGCTTATACGACGTTGCTGCACTACTTGCTTTACACGACAGGTCTCTCTGATGTTTCTCTGGCTTTCCATAAGGCTCTGCTTGCACGCCTGCTTCTGGTCAGGTTCCGGTAGGGACAACGCTGTTTCTTGGAGCTGCCGAGTGCCAAGGAATCCCCTCTCGACTCCTGGCATCTCCATGGCACTTTCCGCTAACCCAGTGTGGCTTCCCTTCTCTGCCCCGCCACACCGGCTTGTGTCTCCAGCGTTTGCTTGCCTCTCCGAGATCATGCGTCTTCCCCTGTGCCTCTGCTTACAATTTGGTCGCTCGGCACCTGTGCTTTTCCCCCCACCCAACAACTAGTACCCTCAGTGAGTTTGAGGCTCTTCTTTGCATCAATTATTTGATCCTCCTCATCCAAGTAGTACTTAGGTGGTTATGGGACTCGAAGTCCATAGATGTACTTGATGCATGATTCTTGGGGAGTTTATTTTAATGATTTCATATGACAAATCAGTTCTTCCTGCAGGGAAATTAGAACAAAAAAAAGTTCTCTTGGAGCTTTTATGTCTTGAGTCATGGGTGGGAGCTTGGCAAAAGGAGCGTTGGAACAAGGTTTTCTTGGAGCTTTTTGAAAAACGTATTCTTGGAGCTTTTAGAAAAGGTATTCTTGGAGTTTTTAGAAAAAGTATTTTGAGAACTTTTAATTCTTAGAAGATAAAGGGTAGATTGGTCTGAAAAGTGCTGGGAATAGATTTATCTTCTTCCCTTTAAGGAGGGGAACAGATAGATGGCAATAGGCCATTAGGGTACTGGGTAGAAGAGGATCTTTTCCATGGTTAAGTGGGGGATACCATGTCTCATCCAATAAAGACATGACATCCCCCCAGTAGTTGTCTCCCCCATGTGATCCTCCCTCATATATGCGTCCTCAGGGTCAGGATCAGGTAGCAGCTGCTGTCCCCTGGCCGCATGGGAGGAGGTCAGCACCGGGGAATGAATGTGTGATGACTCCATTGGATTCATCACAGTTAATAAACAAGCCAAGCGAGGAATCTGGGTCTGGGGATTAAACCCCCCAGTGGGAAACAGAAAGTGGTAGAGGATGGGAGTTGTGGCCAACAGCCAACGGTGCAGCCCTAATGCTTCTGAGAAAGGATTGTCCACCACCACCACACCGTCAAGTCTGATAACAAGCGGCATGGCGTGTGAGCCAATGCTACTCCACAAGGCACCATATGTGGTGTGTGAGAGATTCACCAAAGGGTCTTGGGAAAATGTGGGTAATCAGTAGGAAGGAGAGGGGAAGCGTGTCCATTGTGGCTCTCTATATAGCCCCAATACTGCGTCTGAAGGAGAGAAAGGAGAAACCAAGGTCAAAGGGTGAAACTTTACAGGCCTCCTGGATGGTCAGTACAGAGGGTCAGTGCAAACTGCTCTGGGTGCCATGGGAAGGTCTGCTTTCTTTAATGAATAAAGAATAAAGCAAGGTTTGTGACAAGTACAGGATAAGAAGTTAGCCGGATGTGCCCGACATACATGAAGCCTTGGGAGTTGAAACAGTTAAAGCTTCAGTGAGCTACCTCCTGCATGTCTGTGTTTTACGAGCATGGATGCTATATGTATCCATGTATTACTTGGGAAGGACGGGTTGCAAAGGACAGCTTTCTGGATTATGTGCCTGGGCCCTCGGAAAACAGGGGCTAAGCGGCACGAGTATATTTTGGGATGGTTGTGTTGAGCTGTTGAGGAACTGCTAAAGGACATCCGGCGGTATCAACCCCCACTCCCAGGAGGTTCTTTGATCTTTTCTGGTCGGAAGTGCGTTTTGAGCATGCATTTGTAAGAGAAGCAATGCTTCAAGGTTTCTATTGCCAGTGGGGCTGCATGCAGGTGAACAACACGAATCTATGGAGACCATCCCAGGATATCTATATGGCCAAAGAGGATTTCGCGCAATTACACTGGCTGACTCCGGTTTGTCAGGAAAGAACCAATCCATTGTAAGGTCGAGCGCAAGAGCCTGGATCATCGTCACAGCTGCTCAAGAAGTACCTTGTGGTCTACCACGTCACAGGCTAACGACAGATCAAGTGGTGTCCAGATTGTCATACAACCGCTGTAGCACACAGCACCACAATCACTGCCCGGTAGCACACACCACTTTTATTGAGAGCAATGAGCATACACTGCCACCAGCATCGAACATCATTAGTGTTGTGCCCCAGGACAGCAGCACACCGCACGAGCAGGGTACACAAGTGTCGACATCAAACAACAATGCACTGCTGCTAAGTCACAAAGGACACAGCCCTGCCATCAAGACCAATGAATACACCTCTCTACCGGACACTCCCATCAAACCGAAAGGCCAGCAGGACTTCTATTAAGACCCAGTGCTCTGGGTACAGCACGATAATTGCGCCCTACTGATATCAACTGGGCTACCATTAAGCCACACGCACAGCCCTACCAACAAGGACAAGAAACACACATCAGTACCATTGAACCGCTACAGAAGACGGCCAAATCACCGGGCTCCTGTTGTTGAAGTTAAACAGCCCCCCATGCATACGCCATGGATACCATTGCACGCCAGCAGCACCAAGCACTGCCATGGAGCCCAACCGCACTGCATTCCAAACCTCGAGTTTTTGGATGCCAGGCGAAATTTCGGAAATACTGCTAAAAAGTCAGTGGTTCTGTATTTTAACCACCAGGCCACCATTTTAATTAATAATCAAAAGCAGAAATGAAGATACGTTTTGGGTGTCGGAGACCACAGCAGGCACACCGGTTTCAGAGTGCACAGCTCACTCTGTAATAATGGGTTTGCAGTCCGAGCAGTAGAGCATGGAAACTAGCACTGGGCAAATCTTCATCTTAAATCAGGAGTCCACATTTCACATTGCAGCCAACTAGCCATACATAAAAAGTCACTTGCCCCCGCAGTTCTCAACCTGCACACAACACACGTCTTACTCGGCCAGAGTCAATTATGACTAATGCAATTGTTGAGGTATAATTATTATAATAATATTTTTTATTAATAACAATAATACAACACGGGCAGTAATAACTAAGAATATGAATTAGTACCCGGGCCACATAAATCATTTCTGCAATAACGGGGCTTTTAGTGCCGATATATCTCCTTTCTCCTGCTGCGCTTTATTGAAATGAGTGCCATCTATGGTTGGTGTGCGAGCGGGCAGAATTAGTCCTTGGGATGCCAGAATGACCTTTCAAGGTCATACACATCTCTGCTGCGATAAAGTGAGTGGGAGAACAGCGCCGTGGAGCGGGATCACGGGAACCTTGCAGAGATGGGCTCTCGGAGGGTGGAAACTCCCTGCTGTGCGCTCATCCTGGCTACCCCACTCTCCAACACATGGTACGGGACAAAAAAAAGTGGCCAAAACATTTGTACCGTGACTAATCACCTGCCAATGTCTGTGATCTTTGTCATACCACTTGACCACAGCGGGTGACCTTGGACAAACAAAACGAGCCTGGTATATGTGTGATCTTGGGACAATCACAATCTCTATAGATATTTGCAAACACGAGGGTGAGGGGGTTAAAATAGGTTACTATCCCAGCATCAAGCACCAACGTGGCTGCTGGAGAAAGGGTGCAGCTTGGTTACAGGTTCGAATCCCAGCATTCTCGGAGGACGAATGGGCGGACTTCGGATAGATAGCTGTGCGTATTCTGTAGGTGACAGATCCAAACCCTGTTAGATAGCTCAGTGTTCGAGTGCCGGCCGCAGAAGTTACACAAGTTCAGGGATCTGCGCTAACCCGAAGGTGACGGTTTCAATGGGAAAGACAACACGGGGGTTTGCTGTGCCCTACTGCAAAGTCCTGTTTTTAACCTGGGGGCCTTGCACAACTGAAGAGAAAGTGCAAACGATCCAAGGACCTGACCTCAAAGATCAGATATTCCAAAGCATGCAAATCGCATGTGGTTTTAACTAGGATATCTCCATTTCAACACAATCTAGTTGTAGTATGGGAAAGCGGGACAAGGATGGGGGTTGGGTCCCGTACTACTGCAGAATCCCCAGTTTATAGGTGAGAAATGAACACGGGGGCACTCAAAAAACTGCAGTCCACTCCGCCCGCTCCCCCCCACCCCCCACACACACACACACCCAAGTAACGTGGGGGGTGGGGAAATGTAAGCTTGGGAGACACTAACCCTGCACATCGTCCTATGTTAGGGTGGGAGTGAATTAAAAATGGCAAGTTCTGAATATGCCCGGGGGTGAACAGGAAGGACCCCATAGTTTGCAGAGAATTCCGTGTGTCAAAGAATAATGTTCCTGAAGACCCGTATGTGGAGGGGACACTACTAGCTAGAAAACAGTTCTGTTTAGGGGTGCAGCCACTTTCCTGATGGGTAGGTACTTGGACAATGACACTTTGGTTAGGGAGCAGCAGCCAACAGCTCAACTGGGTAAGAGAGGGTATTAATGGAGGTAGGGGGTATTTGCGTATGGGGGAGGCAAGCCACTGCAACGGCTGCTTCACTGGAAAGGGTGCGCTCCTGGACGGGGGCATTAAAGGAGGGGGTACCTAAAACATATTACATGGAAAGGGTTGGTGTCTCACCTGAACGGGGGCCAGAAAGCGGGCATCCCCTTGTCGGCCGGTGCGGGTGCCCTCTCCCCTGGAGGGGTCCTCAGGGCCTGGGTGCCAGCATGGCCCCCCAGCCTCCTCTCTCTGCTTAGCTTCTAGGACAGGCAAAGGGCACTGAGCACACTTCCTGCTCAGCAGCCTCCAGCTGACACGGGGTGGGGGAGGAGGGGACGCAACGCTCCACCACCCACTCGCCCCCACCGCTTCAGCGAGGAGGCCATGTGACCAGAGGAGGGAACACACGGTGTACTACATAGGAGCATGGAAGTGGGGGGCGGGGAGAGGCGAGGGGCGGGGCTGAGGCGCCAGCCTCTTTAGCTTGACTGAAAGGGGCACGGAGGCCTGGCCAAGTTGCGAAGGCAGTATTCATGGCACTGGACCACAGACTCCATGTAGCCAGGCAGCCACATCCAGCGTGGGACGTTCAGGCAAAAGCTCTACTGCTACCAGTACCGTAGGGCGTAGAGAGCGACCGAATCCAAAATGCCGACGCTAGGCCTATCCGAAAATGTGCCAGGGTAACGTGCCATGGAGTCCACGCTGCGAAGACAGCGTAAACAGCGATCTCAAGCTGTGCCTTGGAGTGTTGCTAGAAAATCACGTCCGGGTTTTGTTCTTTGCCTACTGGCACTTGTAGTTTTACTTTCCACGGTGGAAATGCTAATCGCTTTCCCCGAGTGCTAAAGCAGTGCTGGAAATTGACACATTTAAAGGGGGATCCCACCAGGACCGGGGTGGAGGTTGGAGGAGGGGGCGGAGGTCCGAGGGGCGGGCTGGCATTTGAACTCGGCTCAAAGGAAATGTTCCAAATGATAGTTTTAAAATGGTGCAGTTTCTTTCATGCTGCTTCTTGCCAAACTCCACACTGCACATGAATTCCACTTGAAATCATTTCCACACGCTCTGCAGTAAAAGGCTGCTAGGGTAGCTCAGCAGGTTGAGAGACAGTTGCTGAGATGTTATATATTAAAAACTGGTTGTTAATCGTGTGACTTTTTGCAATTCCTCATAAAAAAAACGAGTGCTATAAAATGTGTTTGGCGATGGAATGGTTTGGGCTGGCTGCTTGCTTATATTCAGGGTGGAGGTATTCTGACCCTGTAGTGAAAATCAAAAGTTGGCACCCAAGAACCGCAGTTTAATTTCCTAATAACTCCTGTCAGCACAACATACGTATTTGCTTGTGATTAAGCAATTTGACAAGCATATAACATCTTTATAAATATAACCTGCGATAAAACACAAAGGAAGGGGCACATAAATCAGGGTATTTGTGTGGTAGTAAGACAAAAAAAGAAACACATTTCAAAGAAGACTAGTGAATGCAAGATTAAGCAGCATTTTTGAGTTTAGAAGGACTTTTTTTTTCTTCTATGAAAGCGTAATATGCACATTTGGAAAACAATAGTGTGCCCAGCATGTAGGAAGCCTGCTTTTAACAGTAATGGCACTCAACTCAGTGATAGTTATGGCCCATTGATTCCCGTGGTTTCCCTTTCAGGCCAGAAGAAAGATACATATTAAGCAAATAGAGCCTGCAAACACGCAAATTACAGCTGAGGAAAGGAGTGCAGAGCAGATTAGATCCCGAGCTCCCAGCTTCCCTTGGCAAAGCTGGGGACGTGGCAAAGCCTTCTCAGGGCTGAGGCAGGCCGGGTTCGAGATCTGAGGAGACATCTGATGCCGGATCTCGGCCCAACAAGAGCCGGTCCATTGACCAGCGCTGGTGCTTAGAGGAAAAAAAGGGGCAAAATGGGCTACTGCTGTAGTCTGACATGAGAAATCATGAGGAGATGCAGCCAGCATGTGACTGGATAGACCGAGCAATACAATGTTGTGACAAGAGGGAAGCCTGGCTCTGCCGACAGTTTGTAGGAAGGTTCATTACTGGCTTCCCAGTTCCCAACAATTCTGCACCTCCCCTCCAGAGGTAAGTCTGAACAACTGATGGGGGTGGGGTTTCGTTCTCTAGAGGTTCCCTTAGACTGGTCACCAGTGTTCGCCGTCTCCCCTTGCATGGTCCAGAGTAGTTCACCCTGTGAATGGTTGCTGTAGCAGGTAGACCTCATATAAGCCAGGCAAACCAGGTACGTTTGCTCTTAGTTTGGAGCCGTGATATAGAACTATTTACATTGCATTTGTGCCAAAATGCCTTCTGCTCTGCAGGAGTACAGCGATTACTAATGGATAACACTTTTACTCAGCCCCTCACTACACCCAATCAAACAGTGATCTCAGTCATAAAGATGAAACGGGCACAACAAGAATCAACATCCCCTCTGTCTTTGTTACTCTAAAGCGACCTGCCAAAGAAAAGGCATGAACCAAGTCCAGTGCGAAATTCCTGTGGCACTTGGGAACAGCCAATGCTCGCTCGCCCCCAGCCTCAGAATTCTTTGGCTCACTGTAGAGGAGACCATTTCTCCAAGTACACCTTGAACAATCTGGGGCCCTCGTCCCTGCTTTGAGAGGGGGGCAGTTGTTTTGTGCATGGCAAAAGTTAGGCTGAGACGGGCCTCCAAATGAGGACAATTCACTCCAGTCTGACAAGTGTCTGAAGTCTGACGCTCCTGCGCCCTCCACCTCAGTTTCTTTTTCTCCACCAGTAAAGAACCCTGAGATCGCTGACTCCTGTTTCAATACAATGGGTACTTGAGTGTCTGTTGCACCCTTTCCTGCACTACCAAGTGCCACAATTAGGTTCTGGACTAGGTGCTACTGGGATCCCCGATATCTCGCACTCTCCAGCATGAAGATCCTTGGGGCAAATGGCCTCAAGTGCTTCTTCTCTGGTTTGCTTCCAACGCTCTCGCTCTAGTGATCACCCTGATTATTTGGGGAGCAGGAAGGTCATTCCCTACCAGACTTGCCACTGGATTGGAGTCATTTAACTGCAATGCAGCACATAGAGCCCCTCCCCCCCCAGCTAACAACTACCATTTCCATTGAGCATTGGATGAGGCCATCAAAACCACTGCAGAGTCGTTTCGACCTAGAGTATACTCAGTCCTTCTTGCACCCACTGCTGCCTGATTGCTGCAACATCGGCAGCTCTGTCACGCAGCGCGGGAGCATTGGTTTCATTGATGAAGACATGCTCTGAAAACGTCTATATGTTTGCGGGAACCAGTGTCTCCTCTCAGGACCCAGTACCTTTCCCACTCAGAATGACTAGGAAACATTCAACCACTTCCTGGTCATTTAGGAATTCATCTGCTGAATGCCCACACTGATGATCGCCTCTTCCATGAGACCAGCTCTGAATATGGACTGTTTGGATGTACCCTTGCAGGCTGGATCTCCCTTCCTATGGTTCAAGTCCCCACAAAGAAAAGAAAACATACTTTGGGTGTTGAGGGTGTTGGTTCCCCAGTGTTAGATGTACCATCACTATTCTTTTCTGTGGAAGTTGTAGCACCAAGTGGCTGGAATTTCACATTAGATTTTTGGTAGCCTTTCCTGGAAGAAGGATTAGAACTTTTCTCCATACCCTTCTTGTGTTTACTCTTTTCAGAAGCCCTCTCTTTGGTTGTGCTCGTCTAAGCCTTTTTCTGGATGCGAGTAACAGTCAGCAAACTTTGCAAGCACTCAATGGTCTGTGATATTCTTTCCCACTAGATTCTGATGTAACTCCCCCTCCCATTGTTTTAAGAATATGTTCTCTAACAACCAAATCATACATTCCTCCAAATGTGTCAACTTTGTTTTCAGTCACCTTTCAACTCGGTGACTTCAGAGGCAAATGTGTAAATGCCTCAAAACGTTTGGTTTCACCTTTTATGGGCATTCCCTAAAACTCCTCAGGTATTGTAGTTCTACAAATCATCCTGAAGATGGTTGCTTTCATTTTAGAATAAATGGGCCTCTCCTTGGGAGCCACCTCTATGATAACATCAGTGCTCTCAACAAGTGACTCATCAGGACAACAACCCATAATCCAAAAATGTGTTTCCCCACCTTATATCGTTGGACTAAGTCCTTTGGCATATGACAGCTAGGAGTTCCTTGGGCGCCATTGCTTGAAACGCTTCATTCCCTCTTGGAAGATTGTCTCTGGGGGTCTCCTTCCTTCTCAAGCTCCAGCTTTCCCAATTGTAGCATCACCCGATGCTTCTGTTCTGCTAAGGCTAACTGCCTCTCTTCAAGCAGGAGCTTTCTGGCAGCCAGGTCAGTCCCAGTGTGATTAGCTTGGCACCTGGTGAAAACTCTGCACCTAACGGAAGCTCGGACCTAACTGAAACTCTGGATCTTTGCCAAACCAGACTATGTGCCATGTGGGAAGAATGGTGGGAACAATTATCACTGTACTCGCGCAGTGCCCATTGTGCCATGCTTGGGATCTATAGAAGAGATCCTGCGAATCACGAAGACGGCACATACGTATGTGGGACTCAAGGTGATAGTGCTGGAGCATATCCAGCTATACCAGCACAGCGCAGCAATATCAGAGGCAGTGCCAGAGTGCACTTAGCTACACCAGCACAGCACTTATAAGACTGAGGAAGAAAACGCTGAATGGGAGAGCTGCTGTATTAATGAAAATCCCTTCCCTGTTAGCCTCCTGAACAAGAAAATCCCGGCAAAATTTGGGTTAGAAGATTGAGGATCAGTAGAGGAATAATACATTGTTGTCCTGACGAAGGCTGTTTGGAAATCATCGGGGAAACCTTATCTGGGATGGGGTTATCTTTTGATTAAGTGGCTGAAACGTAGAGCGTCCTTTGGTAAAAATGTATAGGGATAATGGACATTAAATAATTCCACAGAGATTAAGAGAAGTAGAAAAGATTGACACAGAACACAGTACACAGTCCTGTTCACAACAAGGACCTATAACAGCAGAATATTTATTTAGAAATACACTGTCTAGGATCGTGACGGAACAGATATAACTGTTGCAATGACTTTTTCATTTCTGGTTGCTCTGACAATAGACATTTGTGAACCAATTGAACATCTGTGAGAATTGTTTTTTGATAAATAATATCGTTGGTACAAGAGAAAGGAGGGTACCTTATACTAACCAGTGATTGATGAAATGAAATTATGCACTTTACAATGTAATGTTTGATGTGATGTATGTTTTTAAGGAAAAAACACTCCACACAGGAGGTGTCTATGTAATGAATAAATAAGAACATATTTTGGTATGTTAAAAATCACCAGGGTTGGGGAGCGCTCATTTGCATGAACATAAGTGTCAGCAAATGTATGCTTATTTTGGTCTAAAGTTGCAAGAAACAGGAGAAGGGGGTAGTCTGTGATTCCTATATATAATCCCATTGTGAGGGGTCAGAAATGTGAGCTGGACAACTTTGTGAAGGTTTCTCAACAAATGCCATTTTATTATAATAATAATAATTTATTGTGACTTAGTTTACAATGAAACTTTGCACATAAAATATACCTTAAGTAAGAACAAAATTATAATAAAAAAAACATCAATAATTAACAAAAACATTGCATAAGAAATTACCAAAAAAGACAATACATTAAATTCTCTAAATATACATTTCCTAAAAACCATATAAAACAGCTTCATTTTAGATTCACGTTTACAATAGTTCTGGAACCAGATCTTACCACATACTACCACATATTCTCCAATGAGAGTTTCAGATGGAATATCAATCTAATTTCAGTATTGTTACAGTTCCTGTATAAATAGAGGCCTGTATTGGCCAACAGCCCCTCATGGTTTTCAACGATGGCTATACATCAACTCCTCTTTATATCCTCCTATATGGTTGTATTAAGTCTTATTTCCACCTTCAGCCAAACATTGTACAGTGCCATCAGGAGCCTTATACTGTTGGAGTTAATACAGTGATGCCAAAATAGCTCCTCTTTAATGTAACCTTGGTTATGCACAAACTGACCCAAGCCAAGGTTTATAGTACTTGACATTTTGTGACATTCAGTCAATACATGTCTGGCTGTTTCTAGCTGATTCACTCCTTTACATAACCGGCAAAGCCGTAATTCTGGGGGGATCATGTCTCTTCTGCCTGTTATCATTAAAGTAGGTAGTTGTTCTAGCCTTAGAAGTAATATAAAACGTCTAAGTCTCTGAACAAGAGTACCAACAGAAACCCCAGACACGTGGGGTAACTAGGGGAATCCAGACGTGGACCCCTTGCTCACTATTCTTAGAAAGGCACAGCTCCTCCCTACTGATGAGGTCCAACCAGACCGAAACACGTGTCTGGGGATGCTGTTGGTACTCTTGTTCAGAGGGGAATTGCCTAGCATTTCGGTGCTGGACTGCCCCAGGGCAGGACAAAGACTGATATGTTTGGGATATTTCTTCTCTGTGAAAGATAGTGAGCTAAAGACTCTGGGTAAGTCTCTCATAACCAGGACTAATGTCTGGCAGAGGGACTCCCAGGACCCCCCTTGTCAATCCTCACACATATACATACAATAAATAAATGTGGAAATGCATGGCAGTTCAAAACAAGAATGATTGAATTCGTATTGTAACAACAGTCTATTCTTATAACCTGGGTGAATTCCCCTTTCTCAGATTTTAAGCGGGATTCTGCTTCACAGTTCAAGAATAGAAAATAAGTTAAGCCTTTTTTGCAACTAAGTTCCAACACTTCAACTTGTCAACAGAAAGTTCCAAAACTCCAGTGATTCAACAAAGAAAATAGAAAGCTCTTCAACAAGTGTACAATGTATCCTCCTCAGATAAAGGACAGTTTCTCAGCTCATTAATGGCATCAATAATTGTCTTGGACAGGATGATTTGCCACAACTGATAAGTTCTAAAGAAATACAACTTCTTTGTAACAGCTTAACACGGTTCTTTCATCAGTAACACAATCAACATACATTGGGCCTCATTACGAGGTTGGAGGTAGCCATGGAGCTGTTAGCTCCATGGCTGCCTCCAAAACCCTACTGACTCCGCCCTGGTGAATGGAGCAATTACCGGGCAATTCCAAGGTTGGCGGGACCGGTAATTCCCCATTCACCAAGGCCCTTCCCCATTCCCATTTGAGCCCCCATAGGGCTCAATGGGAATGGGGAAGGCGCTAATAACGGTAATGCAAACTGCGGTACCGTTATTGGCTCCAGAGTCCCTTTGCGGGTCCCGTCCTTAACGCCTGGAAAAACCAGGCGTTAAGGGAGGACCCGCAAAGGGAACTCGCAGTAGGGCGGTAAGGGATTACCGGCACTGGTGCCCTTACCGGTGCCGGTAATCCCTTACCGCCCACCTCGTAATGAGGCCCATTGTCTCTATCAGGATCACTTTATAAAACTTCTTCAACTTCCACCTAGTCCACTCTCATGCAGGGCTACTCTAACAAAGGTTTACCATCTGGGTATACTCCCCTGCCGAACAGCATTTCACAACAAGTGCTTTTGTGGTTAAGATCAGCTGACAAGAGGTTCACAACAGCTTCACAGTATTCAACAGTTTGCAGCTTCAAAACATTTAACAACTCTTCAGGAAAAACAAGATTCACATCAAAGCTCTTTGCAATGTGTTATGATGGTTCTTACTGAAAAGAGGTGAGCTGCTGACATCACTCGATATAGAATGTCAGCTATAGAATGTATCCTTTGTTTTTGGTTCTAAGCACAGCAGTTGGTGGAGAGTGACCAAGGGGAAGGCTGTGCTGGGGGTCTGTTACTATTGAACTGTAAATAAACCCTTTAAGAACCTCATCCAAAGTCTTTGGCTCTTATCCTAATATTGCCGATGAGGATTTGAAAAGGTCAGACCCCTGGCACTGCAAAAAAACGTCTTCATTGCAGTTAAGAGCCACCAATTTGTCCTGTCCCCGTGTTAAGCGATGTTAAGGTGGAAGGAGCAGCTGACTTCAGCAGCTGAACCCATCAGCTGAAGTGCCGGCACCCACCCGGCAAGCAGCGGTGCTGCAAGCTTTCACTAGGAAGCAGAGGGAGGGCACCCAGCCCCCCTGAGCCGATCCGCCCACCGGGCGTTGTAGTGGCCAACGGTGAAGTGCAAGATAAGCACTACCCATTGCGCTACCTCGAAGCAGAGAGTGGGCACCCAGCCCTTAAACCGCTTCGCCCCCTGGGCATTTAAGCGACCATCAGTGAACTTGAAATAAGTGTGGCGAACTGGAAGTAAGTGTCCCAAGACTGTCGAGCATCTCCTGTTTAAGGAGAGGCTACACAAGGAGAGTCCAGTGAGAGAGGCACACGCGGAGGCAAATCCGCCAACGCTGGAGTACGCATTGCCGGGAGAGGAACTGGTAGCCCCCCCACACCTCAGTTAACTGCAGATATGTTTGTTTGAAGTTCAGAATCTCATAATTTGTCGGGTGCGGACTCACTGTTACAATACCGTATTTCTGGCATGAACTGTGTCGCACTGATAGTGCAGAAAACTATTAAGGCTTCCAAGGGGAGCATGGGTATGAACAGTCTCTTGTAATATTGACCTTGTTGGGGCCGACATCAATCTGTCAATTTGCATGCTCCCTTAAGCACACGCTAGTGACTTCAGGCATGGAGAAAACAGGGGCTTGCTGCAATTGTTCGTGACTGCTTGCTTGTTGTATATGTTTTGCGACCCAATCAGTTCCATGAAGATTACAAGTATCTTCTGCTGGATAACACAGCAGGAGGGTGATGCTGGTTATTCCTTTGCTCACTGAGCTCATGTATGGTACCATGTTTAGGCTTATGTTATAGGTCTCTATGTTGCTGTTGCACGTTATCCATGGCCATCTATAACGTTCCATGTGCTTATGTTTGTTGATTAGCAGGAGTATCTAGGAATACAGCAGGCAGGTTGAATTCTAATTAAGAACTCGTCCTCAATGTTTCCTTCTTGGTCTGGTGCAACAATGGAGTTTGAAGACATGTTAGCAGACCGCTGGCTTGCTACAGCTGACACCATGGAATCCTGTGATGGCTGTGATCTGAGAACCTTGGGGGCTGAGTCTGGCAACCTGTATTCTTTCTCTAGCCTGCCCCATTTTGTTGGTGCAGAGCTTGGGGGTCTTCATCAGCACGAGGCCTTTCTCCCACATCTCCTCAAGCAAAGGGACATATAATATCATCTTCCTGGCCGACATGCACCTCTGGTAAAGGAAACCCCCCTTTCTCTTTTTTTAGGGGGTAAGTTGAAGAGGGTAGATGCCCTTGCCATCATGGAATGGAACAACCCCACCTCATCTGGGGGATAAGCCATAGGGGTAGCATCAACACCTATTTGGTCCCCATTCACTGAAATAAAGTCATCAAACTCATCAGCGTCTGTGGTGCAGGTATCAGTGCCCATTGCAGTATCCATCTGCGGTGTGTCCCCTGTTGGCACTGGGATGGGAGGTGGCATTAATGGTCGCTTCGCGGTAGCTGAGTGATGCCTGTACGAAGGTCTTGGAGGGCTGTACCTGTGGTTGCTCCCCGATGGGGTTGTTATTGGCAGCAGACGCTCTTTTATTTCCGGGACCAGAGAATGCAGCACAGTGAAAATATCTTGAGACATGTCTCTAGAGGCTTGTGGGGGGCCACAGGCGGGAGCATTGGTGGAGGGCTAAAACGTCTCACTGGGCTAGTATGCCTTGGTGACTGCATGCCTATCGGGCTGTTCACACTCGGGTCCAGGCCTTCCAACGTCTCCTCCTCAGAACTCGTGAAGATCGCCATGATCGGGCTGCTCGCAACTTCATTCCGACACCCCTCCCCCAGTCTGGGAAGTAAATCCATTGAAGGCACCAGATCCTTAGGTCTTGCTGCCTCCTTCAAAGCAGAAGATCCCATCAGAGTCTTTATTGACTGGGTAGTGGTAGTTGACAAGGCAGTAGTCGTGGCAGTCATGATGGTCATGGGCATTGGGGACAGCAACACCCTGAATTTTTCCGGGGTCGTTGACTGGGTAACCATCAGTGGGGTTGCCGACGGGGGGGTGCTGGCCACAGTCGTAGATCGGGCAACCGTTGATGGGGGCCTGGTCGTTGAAGTCGTGGTCGAAGGCATTGTTGATGGGTGCCTCATGTGCGACATCGCCGCCGTTGAAATCATGGACATAGAGGTCGATGAGGACCTTGACATGGCCTCCTTACGGGCATGCTTTTTTGGTTGATCCTTTGACAAAGATCCATGCTTCGAAGGTCTCACAGATGATACATCACCCACCAGCAAGCTTACAGTGGACGAGCATGGTGACGGAGAGCATGTCTGCCCCGAACTAGAACCCGCAGCCGTGGCTTCTCTAGATGGCTCCTCAGCATGACGTTTGGCCTTAAGGACACCCTGTGGGGATACACCCTCGCCCAATCTCGACCTCTTACCCGAGGGAGAGCGCTTCAGAGGCAGAGTGTATCTGGGACTCGCTTGAGCATGCCTGGAGGCCACGCCAGGGGCCCTGTCTTCCTTCAGTCATCCCACCAATTGTCAGTAATGGTCTGTTAGTCTTGGCTGGGAAACTTGGCAGATGTCGCCTCTGTCTTCCTCATGGTCGGGATGCAGACACTAGAGGCACCTCGTGTATCTGACCTCCAAGTAGATGTTCCTCAAACCACATCGGGAACAGAGCCTGAACAGACTCTCTTGCATTCCCCGGACATGGTGAGGCACGAAGTAGGCCTCACTAGGCCTTCCCACGAAGATCCGATGGTGTAGATGCCGATTTTCACCGGCAACAGTTCGCCACTACCAGCACTGACTAGGAGTCAGCGGACGAGAGATTTAGGACAAAAATGTTCATCAAACAATTATGAAAAATAGTTTGTAGAGCAACTCTCAAGGAATCCCTGCACCGAAACGTGCAGTAAAAATCTGAAGATGGCCGCCAGGGGCGGGACTCGGAGAGAAGATTGTCATTGGATGGCTGGAGTATGACCCAGTCTCCAGTGATTGGATAATAAGAGAAAGGCAGTGTTTAAGCTTTTGAGGCAAGACAGCTTTCTTTTTCTTACAGAGGATTCCGAGCCTGACGGCAGGGAATATTCAAGAGCATTTGAATCCATGCTAGACCCCATGCTGGAGAAGGTGAGACTAGAGAAGGTGAGAGAGGAGTCGCAGATGGCACAAAGGATTTTAGCCTCACGAGAGAGTGAGGGGAGGTGGCTCAAGGAGAGCGGCCAGAGAGTAGGGTGAAAAAGGGAGCAGGGGTCCAAATGAGAAAGATCTCAGTATTACTGGCATTAAGGCAAAGATTGTTAGCAGCACACCATGCCTGCCTGAATAGGAGTCAGACAGTCAGGAATGAGAGAGGAAGAAGAGGAGGTAGTGGAGGGAAGCTTGAAGGAGAGCTGCGTGTTGTCTGCATAACAATGGAAGCGAGGAGAGAAGGCGTAGATAAAATGGGCTAGAGGTTTAAGATAGGTGTTGAAGAGCCACAGTGAGAGGATAGAACCCTAAGGGACACCGCAGTTGAAGAGTGTGATGGGGGAGAGAAAAGGTCCCAGATTTATAAGGCTGGTATGGTACACCGTATCAAAGGTAAAGGAAAGGTTAAGAAGGATGAGAATGTGAGGAGAGTTGGAATCGAGATTAGAAAGCAAGTCATCATGGGTGTTCAGTAGTGCAGTTTCTGTGCCTCTGGCTGCTCTGAAGCCAGACTCGTGGTCATGGAGACAACCAACAGATTCAGTGTGATGGATCAGCTGGGAGATGACCAGCTTCTCAAGAGTTTGCCCAGGAAGGGGGTAATGTAGATAGGATGGTAGTTAGCCAGGCAGGAGGGTCAGGCAGAAGGCCTTTTGGGGAGAGTATGCACAAGGAAGTGCTTGATGGGAAGAGGGAAAGCCAGTGGCAAAGGAGTGATTGCAAAAATCAGCCAAGGCTGGAGCAAGGGATGCAATGTTGTCCATGATAGTTCTGGAGGAACAGGGCAGCACCTATTTAGAGGAGACTTTCATAGAGAAGACTACGCCCAAGACAAAATCACCATGCTCCAAAACAAAATGGAAACTAAGAAATCCGTAATTACTAATGCTGATCCCATCCAGAACCTACCCACCCCAACCAGGAACGTGCAGCCCCAATTTAACTTTACACCTCACTCTATCAAAGAGGTTGAGTCCATCATCCTGAAACTTAAACCATCAAATTGTCAGGGTAACGCTTGTCCTGCCCCTCTTGTTAAGGAGGCCCGTGAAGGAATTGGCCCCTTTCATCACATCGGCCATCAATGCCTCTTTTAAATCCAGCATAGTACCCAATAATCTGAAAGACGCTTGGGTACTTCCGCTTTTGAAAAAAACATCATTAGACCCGATCAACCCATCAAACTATAGACCTATCACGACGGTTCAATTTTTGCTAAAAATATTGGACCGAGCAGTCTATCTGCAGATAATTCAATATCTTGAATCCAACAGGCTTCAGACCTAGACATTGGACAGAAACGGCATTAATTGACCTCAAGACTCAAATCCAAACTTAAAAAGACAAGGGAAAAATGGCATTGCTTCTCTTACTTGACCTCTCAGCGGCATTTGATCTTGTGAACCATACAATCTTATGTAAGCACCTCTCATCTGCCGTGCACTTTTCAGACCAAACAAATGCTTGGATTGGGTCTTTCCTCAACAATAGATCCATGAGGGTCTTTGCACCTTCAGCCTCTGCCTCACCCACTCCAGTTAGATGCGGGGTCCCCCAAGGGTCCTTTGTGTCCCCTACTCTCTATAATGTGTTCACCAAGCCTCTTTTTGATGATCTTGACTATCTGGGTGTCACCTATACGGATGACACCCAGATACTCATCCCCATCACTGGTGACTACATTATAGATGGTAAGACTCTCAACGACATCTAACTCATTATACAAGCCTGGATGGCGAAGCATGTGCTCTGTCTTTATTAGGACAAGACAGAGTTGCTCCTCCTGGGCTCGCCAGCCAACCTGAACAAATTGGACATCCTATTCACCTCATTCAATATTGACAGTAATATAATCAAAGTCGCTAATGTGGTGAAAACATTGGGTATCTACATCGACTCAGCACTAACCTTAACAAGACAAACTAATGCTATGGCTTCCTCAACCGCCTACACATGCAAGCTCATCATGGTTTGCCAACCTTACCTGACTACAGACAATTGCATCACAATAGCAAGAGCCCTAGTCCTCTCTAACCTCGACTATTGTAATGCACTCTATCTGGGCACTTCACAACAGAACCATAACAAAATGCAAGTTATGCAAAACAACGCCATTTGAGCAGCCTTGAAGATACCAAGGAAACAACATATATCTGAGACCAGACAGTCAATAAAATGGCTTAACAATAAGCACAGAATAGCACTCCAAAGTCTGTCCCTTAACCATAAGTGCTTATCTAACCAGGCTCCCATTTACTTATCCAATACTATCTCACGCCATACCACGACACGGCCTACCAGAACAGCCCAGACGCATTGTGTCAACATTCCACGTTTAAGCATCAACGAGCAGGGGGGGTCGGGGTCAGCTTCCCTGTCCTATCGGCTACAAAATCAAATGCCCTCCCTCTAGCTCTAAGAAAGGAACCCTCCTACCTCCTATACTGGAAAAAAGTCAAAGCATGGCTCCACGAGCAAGACCTCAATCTGGTTGCATAACCATGATCTGACATGCACTAATGTATGCAAATTACTGTATCTTGTAAATCCCAATGTATATATGTAACTTTGTATCATTTTACTGTTGTCTAATGTATATTTGTAACTTTTTGTATCATACAGTTGCATCTCTTTGCTTTGTTTTTATCTGTAACCTGCAAGATTAGCGCCCAGATGCATATGGGCTCAGTGCGCTCTATAAATAAAATAAACTAAACTTGTCTAGAGCTCTCATCCGATGGTATGGGTGAGAAAGAGGAGAGTAGGAGGAAAGGGGAGAGGAGGGCCAAGAGAGGCCTGAGCGTGGGTGAGGGAGAAGGGAAGGGTGAAAAGGAGAGTGAGGACAGGATGTCCTGAGTTTTGGTTATGAAGTGAGAAGCCAGTGCAGTGAAGAAGGTCTGGGATGGCAGAAGAGAGGTGGAAACTGTAGAAGGATTGTTGAGTTCCTTGGAGATTTAAAAAAGTTCAGCCGTGTTGGTAGTGGCCCCAGAGATGCTTGGATATAGGCCTTCTTCGAGCGGATGGTGAGTCTGTATTGCCATTGAAGCAGGCGGCAGGCAAGACTGTCGGAGGATGTGTTTGAGATCTGCCACTTCCGCTCAGCTACTCTGCACCTGCGTTTCAGAGAGGCTAGGTCGGAATCATACCAGATGGTGCGCTTTGAGGCAGGCTTCATGCGGCTCTGCATGACAGGGGCAAGGATGTCCAGAGTATTGGAGATGGAAAGGTGAAGTTTAGCAAGGGCTGTGTCGGTGTGAGAGTCAGTGGCAGGAATGGGTGGGGGGGTAAAAGTGGCAGCAAAAGCAGCAACACACACTCATTTCATCGGTCGAATGACGGAGAAGGAGACTGGCTGTGCGGGCAGAGGTTTAGCCGGGGAACCCAGTAGATCCAGGTGATAGGACAAGAGGGCATCGTCAGACCAGGATAGGGGTGTAGTGAGAGGGTTGGAGTTGGGGATGTCTGCTGAAATGAGGGCATCCAAGGTGTGCCTGGCTGAGTGCTTCGGACCGGAGGGAAGAATGGTAAGGGAAAGAGAGTTACAGAAGCTGCAGAAGAGTCCAAAGACTGCATCAGGAGAGTCAAGGTGAATATTAAAGTCTCAGAAGAAGACAGCTTGGAGGGGGAGGCCAGGGGAGAAGAGGCAAGGTCAGACAACTCCAAAAGGAAGAAGGAGACTGAACCAGGGGTCCCGTTGATGGTGGCAAGAGTAAGCAGTACCTTCACTTGGTACCCAAACAACTTTGTGTCTTATAAGGGGAGATTCTAGGCAACTGATCTTTGTTAATTTTCTGTGGACTAATCCCACACATGACGTCCCCATGGCGATGGCGCCTGCCTGAACCCTGTCAAGGTCTAACCAGCATTCAGATTTTTGGTGCATTCTCTCTGTCAGTGAGGAACATTCTGCACTTTTCTCCATTTTATTGTACAGCTCTTGGAAGTCACCCATCAGGCCTGTGCTGCATATGATGGATACATCTCCGTGCTGAAAGATGGGCGCACCCCAGCATGGATGGTCTTGGGTGCCGAACCTTCTGTAGGGTCCTGCAAAGATACTTCTTCTGGTGCCCTAGCCTGCCTACCAGTCAAGGTAAAGAGTAGCGAGCCTCCCTATATCAAGGGTGGGAATGTCTCATCCTCTCTGTGAAAGGTTCTAAATTATTATTTTTTTTTTTAGTTTTATTGTTGATTCACATCCCCTTATAATACAATATTATTGATCAGTGTACACATTGACAAGTAAAAAGCATCACAATAGATGTCTCCATCTTAACTCAGGGTCTGAAATGGCTGCGATCTATTTAGCTCCTGCTTCAAGCTTATGTTAAGTTAACATCAAAGCATTCGCTACCAGGAGCTACTTTTGACTTCCCAGGCCAACTGGTGCCTTACAAACATGAATATGTGACATTAACTTTGGGAATGTTAATTAAGACAAATTAGGACACATCTAGTACATATATATGCATTATGGATCATACATAATTGGCAAAAAGTTAAAGTGTGCATCTCATGTGGAAGTTAGACATACGGTGCACTGGGTCCTCGCTCCTGGTTCCACAGCAGTAGTGGCTGCCTACTGGGTGTTGACTGACACCTAGGAGCTGCTTTTAGCTCCTGTTCATCGGAATCCTAATTTTGAGCGTGCTCACGCATGACACAATAGATGAGAAAAGGCAAAAGTATTAGCCAAACAAATTGACACCATGTAGAGCCCACTGCTCATAAATCGCCAGCATCCCAGGGTCAAAGATCCAAACTACTCCGTCAGCATCAGGGGAGGCAATTTATCATGTTTTTAACATAAAGTATCCAATCGGACTCTACAGCTCCATCTGCTAGGAAGCGACAAAGTGGGCCCAAGATATTCTGAGGGCAGAGGCAAGGCTGCGTCATCAGGGAGAAATGTTGTTCTATGTCACAGCTTCACGTCAGATGCTTCAACCTCTCATGAGTAATTGGGGGAGCAAAATTCTTCCAACGTACAAGTATACATCATTTAGCAATCACCATGCACATTGAAAGCAGTTTCTGATTATCCTGGGCGAGATCTTGTAGTTTACCAAATAAACAGCACATGCAATCCCTAGGTATTTGAGATACCATGTGAACAATGTAAGCCAAAAAATGTGCTACAACAGGGCATGACCAAATCATATGAATAAAGTCTGCTTCTGCTCCTAGACATTTTGGACATTTTCCGTCATTAGTATTATCAAATTTCATTTGACGAACCAGAGTTATTCATGCCTGATGGAGGATCTTATATTGTATTAATTTGGACTAGTATTCAGGGCGACCATTCGCGTATACCGGAAAAAAGACGCCCACAGCTGGTCGTCCAATTGCCTATCTAAATCTCTTTCCCACTTCAATTTACTTGGAAAACCTCTAATGGCACCGGTTTCTGGGTCATTTGGTAGGTAATGGAAACAGTTCACCTGGACCCATGAATTCACAATATACTGTAAAATACTGGTTTTAGGACACTCCAATGGACCATGCACAGAAAGCCATATGCATCCTGAGGTATTGAAAGGTAAGATTAAAGTCTCGTCCAAATCTAGCCATGAATTGGTCCCTGGAGACAAAAATGCTGTCGGGATACATGTCATGCATAAACCGCACCCCTAGTGTAGACCAGGTCCATACAACTGCCTTATCAGAAGTCAGGCCTAAAACCTGCCTACCCCATATGCACAATTCCGGCATTTATGGAAATAGGACACCCAGTAACGGATACAAATGTTTCCAAACACCCACTGTGCTAGATACAGGGTGGAATTTACAGCTGCCTGCGACTACCATAGTCAAAAGGGCCCCTTGCAGGGAGTATGGTTGGACGGACATCCTTTCAATCCTGCCATGTTGTGACGGTTGGGCTCCCGGCGTCCAGCACAACGCAACGTGTGCCTGTGCGGCATAAAAATAAAGTCCCATGTCAGGAGCACCCAGACCTCCCTGGGCCTATGTATGGGTCCGAGGTGCCAGGTAAGACCTTTCAAAAGAGACCACTATTATTTAAAAAACGTTGTTCCGCTGTTGGGGACCACCACCATCTTGATAACTGTAATGCGACTGTAAACTCACATGGCAAGAGCAGTCCATCTCTCAATTTTTATTCGAAGGGGCATCAGGTATGTATTCTGATTATCAGCTTCATTTCATACAGCTTCTACCCTATTCTCTCAAAGTCCTCGCCCTCTCAGACGCGGCTGGGGTACTGGGCTTCTCTATAATTCCTCCTGGACTCTCTTACCATCTTTTTCTTGCCTTCCAACCTTTCATTCTTTTGAATATCATTTTTCTTCCTTCTCCGGCCCCTGACCGTTCTCACCTCTTGTTGTGTATTGTCCCCCAGGCCCAGGCAGTGACTTTTAGGAATAACAAAAACTCATAAAAATGTGAATGGAACTTGAGCACATTTTTGAGGGGGTGTGTCATTATTAATTATTACTGGGAGATCCGAGATCCCTCTTTGGTGATGGACACCCCATAAAAAATATGTGCACAAACTCAGTTCTTATTTGTATGAGTTTTTAAACATTTTGTAGTTCTACAAAGCAGGACAATTAAAGCAATCAAGGTCCCTGCTAGAGCTCAGTACATTGGACACAGTGCAAAGTGTCTTTGTTCCTTTTAAATCTCTTTTGAGCAATAGGCTCACCCTCTCTCTGTCCCCTCACCCTAGATAGGTGGCTCATTACCGGCACCTAGGGATATCAATCACTGGGGGGCGTGGCTAACTGCCATGTAGAGCGGACGTGTCTCCTGTGAGCTCTGCGCCGATGTGCCATCATAAGCTGTTTTTCATGTATTTCTGCTAACTTTTAAACGTTGCAACTTGCACCATTCGTCGCCGGATCCCATCCGCAATCGTTTGATCCGTCTTTCAGATGGCTGGAGACAACTAACGCCGTCATATGCCGAGTGAGAAGTGCCGGAGCTGAGAACTAAAATGGCGGCTCCCGCGTCCTGAGTCTCGAGGGACCGGAGCGCGCCTGCACCGCAGAGGACGTCGCCCACCAGTGCGCACAGGGGAGCCGGAGCAGCCAGCCGGCCTGTACCGGGGTCGAGAGAGAGGAGCGGAGCAGCTGTGCTCGTAGACGGAGCGGGCCGCCCCCTGGGCCTTCATCCAGTAGCGTCCTGCCCGCAGCCACGAAGCGCGGCGGAGCCCCGCGGAGCCCAGCGGAGCCCTGACAAGACCAGCGGCTGGCCGGTGCCGCGAAGGTAAGCAGGGTGGGGGGTAACCAGCCCTGGCTCTTGCTTCAGGAGCAGAGCGATAGAGGACCTGCGATAGTGCTCCGTCCCCCCGCTGAGGGGCTGGCCTCCCCGAGTTGTTGGGACCTTGCCCCCCCCCGCCAACACGTATCTACATCAGGGAGTGTCGCAGGAGTGGATCCCAGTGCTCCCCCATCGCCTGGAACCGCCTTGCGCCCTGCAGTCGACACCGAGGGCGGCCCAAGCCCGGCGCACTGTGCATCCACAAGAACTGGTGAGCCCACGGGCGGCCATAGCTTACCCGCCACCCGACATTGACTACACCCACAGGACGGGGTGTGGGCACTGCGCAACTCCCCGACCCCGCCGCCTGCTTCCTCGGATGTACGGAGCCCCACCTTGGCGCCCAGAAATCACCGCCTAAAGGCCCCACTCCTCACTCACCACGGAAAGGGGGTGCCGGCTGCTGCAATACGGCGAGGGATCGGAGCATTACCCCCTTCCTTGACTTCTGAAACAGGCGCGGTCTCCCGCCTCGCTGGGCTGAAGCTTCTTCCCCCTCACACCTTCACCTCGGCCCCGGGCCCTGCAGCAACAGTGCAAAGCACCCCTCCGTGCCTCTGACTAGTGGCCTACCACCTGCGCCACCGGCGCCCTCGGCGTGAGTGGACTGTGTGCTCACAAGATGGCTGGCAAAAACGGCAGGCCCAAACAGCGACAGACCACCATGGACATTTACGCAGCCAGCGAATCTCCGAACCTTGAGAGCACGAATTGTGTGACCACAGATGTTCACCCAGACCCTATGGCAACAACGATACCCGAACCCAGTAACACCCAGCTCCTCGAAGCCATCAGACTACTTCAAACAACAATGGAGCATAAAATCGATGCCGTTGCCATAGACCTGGGCCTTCTGCACCAAGATGTCCGCTCCTTGGCCGGCAGGACTGAGGTGCTCGAAACACAGGTCAAAGAAAATACCGAATCCAAAACGCACCTCCTCCGAGACGTCGACGAGCTCCAACAAAGGGTCAAGAACTTGGAAGACAGGGCAGAGGAAGCGGAGGGAAGAGCCCCTCGCAACAATATCCGTCTCCTCGGGCTGCCGGAGGGTTCGGAGGGCTCCGACCCCACTAACTATGTTGAGAACCTCCTGCTACAGGAGGTGGGAGCTGGTAAACTCTCCGAAGGCTTCACCATTGAAAGGGCCCACAGATCCCTCGCTAAAAAACCTCCACCGGGCGCTCCACCCAGGCCGGTGATAGCAAAAGTTCTTAACTACAGAGACCGAGAGGTAATCCTAGCCTTTTCCCGAGCAGGTGGCCAAATCAAACGGGACTCCGCCACAATTGCTATCTACCCTGATTATACCTTCCAGGTTCAAATGAACAGAGCCCAGTTTATACACACAAAGGCCAGACTGAAGGCAGCTGGGTTGCGTTACATGCTCCTGTACCCTTCAAGACTTAAAGTGCTGCACAACAACAGGGCACACCTGTTCGACACTCCGACACAGGCCAGAGACTGGATGGACGGACTGCAAATACCTGATGTCGAGGAAAGAAAGCGGAAACCTAGATAACGTTTCTCCCGCCATCTCGATAGGAATCATGCAGCCTCTACCCACCGCCGGCGGGCGAATTGAGCTCCCACACAGCTGATTAGATCCTAACATGGAGACACTGGAGTCAAGGTTCACTCCACCCCCTGGAACATTTCTTCCCTTTTTTTGGGTGTACATACCCACCCGTAGGGCACCTGGAGACCTATGCACGGTCCTACGGAGCAGAAACGAGATTGTCATAACGAGGGTGACCTCGCTGGGCTAGTTCTATGTTTGGGTTGGTTACAGTTAATGGGGGGGAGGGGTAGGAAATGGGGAGTTATTAGTATTACAGTTGGGAACTACAAACGGAAAATACCAAGACCACGGAAGCACTCGTCATGCATTGCTGCACTAATTAGATCCAGAGTCCTGCTGGCCCCACACGTCCGTCTACGTAATACCTATGGCTGACTCAGTAAAGATCGTTACTTGGAACGTTAGAGGCCTGAACAGCTTTGTCAAACAACGACGCGTCCAATCCTACTTGAAGAGATGCAGGGTCGGAATCGCCATGCTCCAAGAGACTCACCTAACTGCCAAAAAGCTAGATGCCCTGGCCAAAACCTGGCGTGGCACCCTAGTGGGTTCCGCTTACTCCTCCTATGCCAGTGGGGTCCTGATCTGGATTGCCCCCACGGTCCCCTTCAGGCTTACTAGCACTAAATCAGACAACGAGGGGAGGATGGTTGTGGTTTGTGGTTCTATCGAGGGCAAAGAGCTATGCCTAGTTAGTACTTACGCACCCAACCGCGACGCAACTACCTTCTTCCACTCCCTCTATACACAGCTCACCCCATATATGGACAGAATTATGATATGGGGAGGCGACCATAACGGCACCCTTGACCCTCTACTGGATAGATCCGACAATAAACACGATCGTCCCTCCCCCCCAGCCAAAATACTTTTTAAACTAGTCCATCAGTTGCAACTCAGTGATATTTGGAGGGACCAGCACCTGGGGCAACGCAAGTACTCCTTCTACTCCCCACCACACGCCGTGCATACCAGGCAAGATTATATTTTTCTCAGCCAGACACAACAGTCTGTGTTTGTTGACGCGCACTATTTGCCGAGGGTACTGTCCGATCACTCTCCCCTGTTGGTCACCTGGGAGGTGTTCCCGCCAAGACCCCCCATTCCCACGTGGAGATTGAGAGCCGAAGCTCTACTTGATACAGCATTCAGAGAGCGCATAAGAGACGGTACTGAAGAATATTGGCAGAACAACCTACATAGTGTTAAATACATGAGCTCCGCCTGGGAGGCATATAAGGTGGTCATGCGGGGTGAGATGATCGCCTCAGTTGAGGGTGCCCAGAGATCCATCACAACCCTGTTGGAACGAGCCGAGAGAGACCTGTGTGCCCTCGAGGGCAGGTCTGACCCATCCCCCGATCATTTACTTAAAATTACCGAACTTAGACAAACCTGCCTAAAGCACTGGGAAGCCCAAGGTAAACTAAGCTACGCCAAACACACGGAAAGAGTCCATGCCCTGGGGGACAAACCCGGGAAACTCTTAGCCTGGCTCTACAAAAGGGAAACCCCCAGGCCACCCATTTGCCACATACTCACACCTGACGGCACTACTGTGCATACCCAACAGGAAATTAATTCGGTTTTCTCTAGCTACTACCATAATTTGTACTCTGAGACCCCTCCCCCTCTGACACGGGGATCAAAGACGCCCTCAACGTCATCGACCTGCCTAAACTAGACTCGCATATGGCTGAGACCCTTGACGAGCCCATCACTCCCGACGAGGTCAAGGTGGTAATTAGAACGCTACCGGCTGGGAAAACCCCGGGCTCCGATGGCCTCCCCGGGGAGTTCTATAAAACCTATGAGGAAACACTCGCCCATATACTAGCTCAGGTCTATAATGAGGCGTTCGAGCGTGGCGCCCTCCCGGATTCCCTGAGCGAGGCCGTGATAATACCCCTACTCAAACCTGGGAAGGACGGGGCAGATTGTGCCTCATACAGGCCCCTCTCTATGCTAAATGTAGACTGCAAGATCCTCACAGCACTGCTCCCTAACAGACTACGCAGAGTGATCCCACTGTTGATTCACCAAGACCAAACCGGATATGTCCCCGGACGATCCATCACTGAGAACCTGCGTAGGTTACATCACGTCATTTATAGTACCGAGGGAAGACCACAGAAACTTGCGGTGGCGTCACTGGATGCCACCAAAGCTTTTGATTCCGTGAGGTGGGAATGGCTACATGCTACCATGGCAAAGATGGGAATAGGCCCCGTATTTCTGAAATGGACCCAGCTGGTTTATGCCAACCCCACTGCAAGGGTACGAACCAATAGAACCTTTTCCGCGAAATGGTCCCTACACAGAGGCACCCGTCAGGGTTGCCCCCTATCCCCCATGTTGTACATCATTGCCGCTGAGCCTGTAGCAGCCTACCTGAGACAGGAATATGGAGATGGGGGCATCACTATAGATGGGACGACTCACCTCGTCTCTATGTATGCGGACAACACCCTCTTGTATTTACAGGACCCTGAACACCTCCTACCCTACATTCTTGAAACCCTGGACAGCTTTCACAAGCACACCGGGATCCAGATTAATAGGAGTAAATCTTGCCTCTACCCCCTAGCTACACTACACAGTGAATATTATGGATCTCTCCCTCCCATAGATCTCGAATGGCAGGCAACATCGTTCAAATATTTGGGGATAACTATACATCGAAACCGCGGCACGGAACATATTCTTAACACCGTAAGGGCCAAAGACTCTCTCTTAAAGTCCATGGAGTTTTGGGGGCGGCTCCCGCTTTCGGTGGCCGGGAGGGCGGGCCTCCTTAAGATGGTCACCCTACCCCGCCTATTGCATAACTTCACTAACATTCCCTTCTACATCCCCCCGCGTTCTTTAAAGACCTCAACAAACTCTGTAGGGGCTTCCTCTGGCAGGGAGGCAGGCACAGGGTGGAATTGGAGACTCTCCAGAGACCATACGAGAAGGGTGGGCTGAAGATACCCAATTTCGAACTCTATTTCCTTG
This sequence comes from Ambystoma mexicanum, assembly GCF_040938575.1. NCBI lineage: Eukaryota > Metazoa > Chordata > Amphibia > Caudata > Ambystomatidae > Ambystoma > Ambystoma mexicanum. Next base: position 1,116,860,380 of record NC_090923.1, on the reverse strand, counting down.
CCAGCCAGATGAGACACATTGTGCGGTGGATGGCCGACGAAAGCACAACTGACACCCGCCTCCTCCAGCCGGCCCTCCCCCAGCTATTACTTAGGGATTCGCTGTGGACCAGGAAGAGTGCCCTCGAACATTGCCCTTACCTCGTTAAGCTGGGGATCCGACTCTGGAAAAGGGCCTGCAAACTGGTCGGGTCCGAGGACCCGTACTCCCCACAGATCCCCATTGCATCACTTATGTCCAATCATTCCTGGGGGCAACTTGAGACCCGTACACAATGGGAGCCCTTCGGGGTGGCCACACTCGGGGACCTAATCCAAAAACAGACGGTTTTGGCCTTCCCGGACCTCTGCGATGCCACGGGCCTCCCGGCCGGGCAATTCCTGCTGCACAGAGCGGTCATACAGGCCTTGACTAGCAGATGGCCTGTCGCTATCAACCAGACTGATGAAAACAAATGTATCAAAACGATACTGAACGCTGCTGAGGGGGGCCACGAAACCTCACGTATTTACGAGGCCCTACTATGGGGCTCCACCAAAGATGACCTCAAATGCCGGGACAAATGGGAAACTGAACTGAACCTGATTTTTGAAGACAAAGCCTGGGGCGATATAACCCACTACCACAAAAAAAATCTCCCGAAACGCCTGCTTACAGCTCATCCAACTGTATGTTATGAACAGGGCATACCTCACCCCGGAAGCTATATCAAGATTTACCGGTGCGGGCACCCAATCATGTCCCAAATGCAGTGAATCCAAGGTTGGTATGACCCACGTGTTCTGGGGATGCCCAGTGATCAGAGAATTCGGGACACAAGTGAAGGAAAGAGTGGCTGGTGCAGACATTGACATTGAAGTGGATGAACCCTCGGCATGCATCCTGGGTAGGTATAGGCGCAGCAGGGAGAACAAACCCCTCAACAGGCTCAGAGACCTTATATATATAACGGCCAAAAGGCTTATAGCCATGGGGTTGAAGAGCCCCAGAGGCCCGCCTATGCCCCTATGGTGGGGAGATTTTACCAAGTGGATCACAGCTGAAACTGCAGCATGGGAGACAGCGATCCAAGTGCAGAGACTTGATTCTAGCGAAGAGCTACACCGTTGGGTGGCCTTAACAGTACCCCTGCTCCATCCAGAGTCACAGGAGGGTGAGATAACCGGGGAAGGCGACCCAGGCCCGGGCATGGACTCATGATGAACATAGAACTAACCGTGGTCTTGGAGGGGGAGGGGAGAAATGGGTGGGGGAGGGGAGGGATGGGTGGGGGGGAGTTGGGGACTTTACCTTCTGATATGCTTGACCTATTACCACTGATGCCAGTTTTTGTTATCTTATGTTATGAAACTAATAAAATATATTTTTTTTAAAAATAAAAGGGATATCAATCACTTTGAGGGTCTGGATACAATGGTTGCAGGGTCATTTAGCTTGAATGCAAATACATGTTAAATAATAATCAGTTGACTTAACCTGTACTGCTATTGAGTGAACACATGTTTTGGATTATGTACAGGGTATGATACCCATTCCCAGTACCCTTTTGTGTTTATACTCTTTCTCACCACCCTGGTCTTTTCACACTTCTCCACATTATGTCTCCTAAATCTCCTAACCCGTCCCTTCTTTCATCTCTTTCTTCCTCTGAGTTTGCTAGTTAATTCACATCTAAAATTTCGAATATTTGTTCTGCTTTTGCTTCTTCTCCTCCTCCTTCCTCTTCTTCCAGTTTACCTTCATACTCTTTATCCTCATTCTCTCCTCTTACCGATTCGGACACTTCTGCCCTTCTTAGCTGTACTCATCCAACAGTGTCTCCTTCTGATCTTCTTCCCTCTTCTCTCATACCACATGTCTATCTCCACCTTCTTCCTTATCTTACTTCACTCATAAATTCTTCTTTATAACTCATGTTTCCCCTGCTACCTTTTAGCATGCTCTGATTCCCCCTATTCTAAAAAAAAGACTCTTGATCTTTCCACTCCTGCTAATTTTCACCCAATTTCACTTCTTCACTTTCTCTCTAACATTCTTGAGCAGGCTGCATATGCCGAGGTTGCTAGTTCCCTAAATATTAATTCTCTTCTACCACCTCTTCAATATGGATTCTGTCCTTCTCATTCTACTGAGACTGTTCTTTTGCATGCCTCTAACTCACTTCATGCCATTCTAAGCTCTCCTCTATATTTATTCTTCTAGATCTATCTTCCAAACTCCCACCAAATGAGAGGGCTGTGAGTTGCTACATTTAAAAATCAACTCCTCTCCAATTCACTGTAATAATTTGTTTGTGATTTAATGTCCCCCCAACGAGATGCCCTACTTTGATGAGGACCTGTTGGCCATTTTAACTAATTTTAACACCCCCAATAAACCCATCTAGCTTATGCGAGATCTTAGCAGGTGGAAGGAAAACTACACCGATAAAGAAGCAATCTCCCTCGAGCTCGATCTAAAAATTAATAACATTTTGGTCTACAATAATGAAGCAACTCATGTCAAGGCTAACGTCCTGGAATGGGTTGCGGCAAATAATATGCAGATTGACTCCATTTGTACCACCCCCTGCGTCTGGTCTGACCACCTTTCTGTGTTCTTCAAAATAACCCTCCCTGGAAAATCCATTCCAAAGGGGTAAACACTTAAAAAGGTAACCTGTAGGAATACTAATAAAATTGGACCGGCAGATCTGCACAAATGTTTAACATCTTGATTCACCAGATACATTGATCTCTAAATATGACTCTCCCATGACTGATATGCTCAATAGCATAGCTCCTGTTAACACTAGAATTGTTAGGGATGGACAAAATCATTGTAGTTGGTTCTCTCCGCAACATACACAATTGAAACAGGAAAAAATACCAGCAGAACGTAAATGGAACAAAACTCCCAACAGATGAAAATAAACGAACTGGAAAAATATTGATAAGAAGTATATGGAAAAAATTCTTATGTATAAAGACACTTTTATAATGCTGAAATCGAGGAATCCTCAACTAGTACGACGAAACTTTTTGAAATTCTGAAAACCATGGGAAAATCACATCTGAAATCAGACATGGCTTCCCCCACCTCTGAAGACTGTTCTAAAGTCCAACAAGCATTTTAGGAAAAATCACAACTGCTCACTTGAAAATTATCGCTGATTCGACCTCAGCTTCCGAAACGGATATGACTGAGACCCCTCCGTTTGAGGATGCCATGCTTTTTAACTTCTCGGCCATTTCTGTCCAGACTATGGAGGAAGTCCTCAAGACGATGTGCCCCACTTCTTGTAATGGTAACACCCTGGCGGGCAAAATTATTCTTAATAAGGCCAACATCTTTTGGTCTTTCCTGACTTGCTTTACCAATGCTACCTTCCATTATGGTGCCATCCCTAAAGAGGTCAAGAAAGTCGTAGTTTGTTCCTTGTTGAAGAATGCAGGTCTAAACTTTGCTAACTATAGACCTATTACCAACCGTTCCCTTTCTTTTGAAAGTTGTGGATCGCGTTGCCACATTACAGTTGCAAAAATACCTAGAGGAGACTAACATCTTACACCCCCAACAATTTGGCTTCAGAGAACATCATGGCACAGAAAGCGCCCAACTTGATCTCCAGAGCCAGATGATGGATTGTATAGACGGAAGCAAGGCAGGCCTATTGATACTTCTTGACCTATTGGCAGCCTTTGATCTCCTAGACCATACGAAACTCCTAGCTACATTGTCCACTGTAGGTCGCTGATCCCCATTAACCGTTAAATGGCTGGACTCTTTCCTGTCAGGCAGAATGCCAAGAGTTTGTTGGGGCCAAACATCTTCAGGGCCCATACTGCCCACCTGTGGAGTGCCTCAGGGAGCATGTCCCCTGCACTATTTAATGTTTACCTATGCCCTCTGTGTAACATTCTGGATAAAGCAGGAGTCAAGTTTACAAATTATGCTGATGATACTCAGTTACTGGTGAAACTGAGTGGAGATTACACTGAGGACTTAAAATGGTACAGAATATCTACCTAATTATAAAAGAGTGGATGAACCAACATTGGCTCTGCCTTAACAGCGGAAAGACTGAACTGCTGGTTTTCGGATCCCCCAAAAGCAAGGCTGAAACTGGGGACGATATACGTGGAATTTACAATAGATGGCCAGCCCATGAAATGTTTTAATCAGGTTAAAACTCTCTGAGTGATAATGGACCAGTCACTGAGTTCAGATACCCATGTAGCAAGTGTTATAAAAAGTCACAATACCACTTGAGGCTACTTAGATTGGTTAAGCCATATGTTTCTAGTAAAAACTGCAAAACTTTGGTCAGATGTAGAGTAATGCCTCGATTTGACTACTGCAATGCTTTGCTGGGGGGGGCAAGTAAGAGCTGTATACAAAAGCTCCAAGTCTTTCAAAACGACGGGGTTCGTATTATAAAAGGTTTTTCGAGATGGGAACACATAACTGCGGCCAGGAGGGAACTCCACTGGCTCCCTGTCAATTCCAGGATTTATTTTAAGAACTTGCCCTTGGCACACAAATGCTTACATGGTCATGCTCCAACTTACTTGAAAAATTGTTTTACTCCCCAACCACAGGGCAGATCAACCAGATTTAATAACACATCGTCTCATTTGCCCAAGGATTAAAAGAAGTTGGGGCAGAGGTCGTTCCTTTCCAGTTCTAGCTACTGTATCCTGGAACGACCTTCCAGTGGAAATGTGCTCAGAGAAGAGCCTCCAAATCTTTCGGAAAAGGCTCAAGACGCTTTTATTCCAATAGTCGCCCTTTCCATCCTCAATGACAAACCTTTGCCCGGCTCTTTCACTTTCCTTTAGTTCCATCCTTTATACATTATTTGTTAGTATTGTTAGTTGTTGTCTTTTTGTTACATGTGCACCGTGATGCCTGCGGCACGTTATAAGTGCAAAACATAAACGTAAACATCTGCGGCATTCAATACTGTCGATCACACTCTTATTTCTTCACTTCTTTGGGTTTTACTGGGTCTGCCCTTGAATTGTTCTGCTCCTATCTTTCTCAGTGGTCCTATTCTGTAACTTGGGCCGGACACACCACTTCCTCACTTCCTCTACTCTATGGTATCCCTCAAGGTTCTGCACTTGGTCCTTTCCTTTTTTCTCTTTACACTGACCTTCACCCTGCTCTTATTCCTTCATTTAATCTTTCCTTTCATCTCTATGCAGATAATACACAAATAATTCTCTCTTTTTCTTCCTTTGACTCTATTCTGCAGTCCACTGTATCAACTTGCTTTTCTACTGTCCAAAACTGGATGTCTTCTTATTTTCTACACCTCACTCCTTCTAAGACTGAGGTTCTGTTTTTTCCGGATTGAACTATTCCATCTACTCTTCTGTCTCTCATTTTTCCTGCTTCCTCTCTGCCCTTTTCCTCTTCTGCATGCAATTTGGGGGTTTTCTTTGACCCCTTGCTTTTCTTTAATATTCATATAGCTTCTATTACTTGCTCCTGCCACTATGCCCTTTTTAACATCTGTCGTGCTCGCCATTATCTCTCATTTGATGCTACTAAGCTTCTTCTGTTCCGCCTGCACTTTTCTCGTATTGACCACTGCTCTTCTCTTCTTCTTGGCCTCCCTGCCTCACATCCTCTTCCTCTCCGATCTGTTTATAATTCTTCAGTTCGTCTTCTCTTCTCTTTACCTTTTTGCTCCTTTTACACATCTTCTTTACTGTCTATTTCACTGCTTCCCTTTGAATCTGCTTCCCTTTGAATCATGTCTTCTCTACCATTTTCTTTCTATTGTTTTTAAATGTCCTCACGGCTGGGCTCCTCCTTATCTTTCTTCGGTAGTCTTGTTCTATTCTCCCTCTCTTACTCTCCGATCACAGAATCTTCTTCTTCTCACTGTCCCAAAACCTTGCTGTGCTTCTTCCCGTTTCCGATCTTTTGCCCTCTTAGCCCCTAAACACTGGAATTCTCTCCGTCTATCCGCTCTTTTTCATCTCTTTGTATTTTTCAAAGTAACCTGAAAGCTCATCTTCTCTCCCTTCTTTCTACTTAGTGATGTTCTGTTTCTCTCTCCTCCTTCTGTTTGAGCAGTTTTTTGCATTATCATGTACATTGTACTTTTTTTCTAATATTTTGTAATAGCACTTTTGGAGAAAGGCACTTTATAAATTCAATAAATAAAAATGAAATTAAATCAGTCAAAATGAAGGTGTGCGCTCTGCTTACTGTAATACTCAGGTATTTCACCAACTCGTGTTCCCACCTATACACACCAATCTCACTGGGTCTGGAAGTTCCATCATTCAACAGAAACAGATTGGATTTAGCCCAGTTTATCCGTAACCTCAAACTGTCTGAAACCCTACCAGGTTCACCTCTTGGTCTTTAATATAAAGTATAATTTCTTCAGAGGACAGGGACACTAGTTCCCTCACCGCACCCACTGCCAGTCCGTGTTCATGATGTAAAAGACGCAGATGATTCACCAGTGGTTCAATCACCAAGGCAAAAGATATAGGTGATAATGGCCACCTTGTCTCATCCTCTGCCCTCCGCCCCAATAAAAATGAGGATGTGCATTTGCCGAAAAAGCCAATCCTTGCACTAGATCCAGAGTAGAGAAGTCTCACACAGCACAATAAATAGCCTGCATACCCCATTGTCTCCAGGACAGTAACTAAGTAGCCCCAGGACACTGAATTGATTGATTTATTTGCATCTAATAGAACACCCACTGCATGGACCCTGGGATTAACTTGAGCAATGCTTGCGAACAGCCGCCTAAGGTTCATTGTGGTGGACATATCAGGCATAAAGCTAGATTGGTCCAGATGGATCAATGACGATACATGAGGAAGGAGGCGATTAGTCAATATCTTTGAAAAAATCTTGGTATCAAAATTTATCAGGGAGATGGATGTATAGGAAGCGCAATGAGTCGGGTCTTTACCGGGCTTCAAAATCCATGTGATCCCAGCCTTGTGCATGGTAGGGGAAGGGACCCAGACCGTAAAGATTCCTGCCACACATATAGCAAATATGGAGCGACCTCTGGGCCAAATTCCTTAAACAATTCAGAGTAATACCATCTGAACCTTGGGCCTTAGAAGAGGTTAATGCCCTTATTGCTAACATTATATCCTTGGTTATGATTGGGGCATGCAAAAGATGTAACACATTCTGACCCAACAGGGGCAACTGTATATCCCCCATACAAGTTTGCAAATCTGCAGATGAGAAGGCCTCTCTCCTCGCATAAATCTTCTCATAGTTGATAAGAAAAGTATCAACTATGGCCCTGTTATCCAAAGTCAATTTTCCTTCCTCGTTCCTTATAACTGGAATACTGGTGGGGCCACCCTCCGGGTGCAGTATTTGAGCAAGATGCCAGCCCAGACTACCCTCCTCGCCATATTTACTAGCCTGTTTCTGGGCCGACAGAAACCTGATCTCCCTTTCAACCTCAGCGTGGAACTGATCCAGTTTGACATTAATGGTCGGCAGGAGACCCTCCTCCTATTAGTAGTCTTCAGGGGAACAGAGCCGGAAAGGTTCCAATTTTGCCATGCAGTGGGTTATTGCAGTCCTCTGGTGATCTTTCCACTCCTCCAGCATCTTTTGCACATGTCCTGTATAAGGGGAAGTTCTTTCTTGGCACTCTTTGTGAATTGTCTCACAGTACAGTCTGCTGTGGGATCAGCGATAGAGGATAGGTAAGGCGCTGTTGTTAGTATGAAAGAGGAAAACCAAAATGACTACTGCTCTAGAGGAGTACAGGGGTGAGCAGTGGCTAAACCGCTTGCTCAACCCCACAATACTACTAAACCAGCAGTGATGGCAATCATAAAGGTAAAACGGACACTCCCAGACTGGTATACTTCCATCACTTTTTTTGGGGTAAAGTGGTTGAAGGACAGCCTATACTATCAGGAGGGGTGTGCAGTGACAACAGTAGCAACCCAAACCACAATTTATTTATTTAATATGCAAGGAGGTGATCATATCCATCCAACAAACCGATACAAAATGAGACATAATAAACGCAAAAGTGCAGAGTCCCCAAGAAATAATGTCCAATCAATGTTCTATACACATATATATTCTTCCATTAAACAATAACAAAAAATGCATATAAATATCTAGAAAACACAAGTAAAAACCCACCCCGTAAGAGAACACAGAAAATACAGACACATATAGCATGGCACACTGGGTACTTGAGCAGGGGTGTGATGGCTTGAAATTGCAAGAATTGCGATGTTCCAAAGGATAGAAGGGAGTTTAAAAGCCACTATGGTCCTGAAACGTGGAACAAGGGGACATGGCCTTTTCACTGTACCTTATTCTTGTCTTTGGGGGTTCAACAGCATTGAAACTGGCTTATAGGAGCTTCCGGGGTTGGTGGTTCAACATTGAGTTGGTGAGCTGGTTGTCTGGGTCCACCACGCAGTGTGTTTAAAGCAGCTGTGGAACCAAGAAGTTTGGGACAGGGCAGGCAAAGTCTAGCTCGATGTAGCTCACAAGCAGTTCAATGTGGGCAACAGGGCCAGAGCTATTTCTTGACCTCTGGGTTGCTGAGAGGCCCAATCCAGGGTCTCCCGGGACATGCAAGTCTTTTGGTTGCGGACCCACTGCAGGGAGATTGGCTGGCACCTACAGAAAGACCCCTTACCTCCAGTGATCAGGGTCCTGGTTTCAGTGCAGCCAGCAGAGAGGCCGGGGTCCGACTGCAGTCACTTCCACTGTTCCGTGGGGATTGTTAGGGGACAGACTTTTAGAAGCACAGGAGTTTCCACCTCCTTCCTTGATTCATCTTTGGACCATTAAGAGAAGATGGCTACACTTTGGGACATCAGTTTGGAGTGCAGGCCGTGCCATGCAGTCTGCAACAGAGGTGAAGACAGAAGGCATCTAAAGCCGGGGATAACTCGACCCCCTAACCATCCCCAGGAAACCTTGGAGGTGACCTGCTGTTTGGAACAAGGCCTCTCTTTTGGCTGCATTGGAACAGGTTCCTCACTGGAGGAGGATACCCCAGCAGGTGCCAGCCAAGTTCTGAACATAAGAACTTGCCTTCTCCTGGAACCCCTGGAGTGGGACTCCCAACAACCCCAAAGCCCAGAAGCACATGGAATCCTTTTTCACCACCTCAAGACACCTTCAAGCCAGATTGACTGCGCTGAACTCCTTTGAGCAACCACAGAACCTGTAGTGTTGCTTTTGTCACTCTAAGCAAACTTCAAACTGTTTTCCTGCAACTGTAGCCGTTCAGCGTGACCCATTGCCTTGGCTGTCTCCAGCAACCCGACCGTAGGCTCAACCTTTGTTGGAGCAGCTAATTTGAGCTCTGGCTCAAACAGCTGGAAGTCATCAAAATAGCTGCTGCAAAATCCGACTAGAGCCAGCAGAAGCCATCGTCCCACCACTGACTCGACCGCTGCCTGAACCATTGGAAGATATCGTCTTGCCAATCTTAAATGCTGATTTCAACCCTTTGGCAGCCTACGCCATCACACCAACTCTGTCGACTGCCAATCAGATCACATTGACTCAAAACATCTCGACCTTGGCTCAACCGCAGCTAAAGTGCCAAGAAGCCCGGTTAAAACATGTTGTGCTCCCAAAGACGAGAATAAGGTGCTGCGAAGGGGTCAAGATCCCCTGGTTAAACTTTGGGACAATAGTGATTTTTAAGCCCCCTTCTCTACCTATTTCTTCCAAGAACATTGACATTGTTGCCCAAAATGATTACCTGACCACCCCTCTTCATCTTCCCTAAGGGCCTTTTCTTGAAAGTCTGCATTTTCTGTGTTTTCTTTTACATGGGTTGGGTTCTTCTAGTGTGGCCTGGTTAGTTGATTGCATTTTGCCAAAGGTTGCAGACCCCTGCCTTAAAGGCTGTGCCTGTTTCGCCATTATGATTGGGTTTGCTGCTGGTTCAGCAGTTGTACGGGGCGGGGTAGGTGAATCAGCCGTCGGTCATCCCTGTACTCATGCAGAGCAGTAGTTATTTAGTCACACCAGGCTCTGCAGCTAGTATGAAAGAGGAGAGGCCAGGCTCCACAGTAACTGAGAAAGAGAACAGACCAGTGCAAGCTTGAAAGAGGAGAAGCCAGCAGCGGCGTTTTTATGGGAGGGCAAAAGGGGCATGTGCCCAGGGCCCCCACCTTGGAGGGTGCCCCACAAGGCAGCCTGATCTAAACGAGTAAGATTCCTTTGTTCACCAGACTTAAATATCACTCATCAGGATATTTTATGGCATGGTGCTGAGGCTCTAAACCTATTGCCTGTCTCTTTTGGAAAGTACATTCTGCCTCGATCAATTCATCATGTGTTCACTCTGGTATATATAGTTTGTGTGTTCCTGTGCACAACTCCTGTAGCATTCTTTCCATCCTGTGGTAATTATGTTGATCATGTGCAATAGCCAAATTTAAAATGCATATTGGTAAATTGAGTGCCACAATGATTCAGAGGTTAGCTCAGTATGTTAAGCACTCATTTCAGAGATGTGTTCCTATGCAAGATTAGAAAAGCACATTCCTGTAAGGCTGGCTGAGTCTTTCCTATCTCTGAAGTTTATAAACCTGCCTGCGTATGTACTTTGTCGTGCAGCACAACAGGTATTATCAGCAATGTACCTGCACCAGATAGGGGTTGCTATCAAAACGAACATGTCTAGAAATTGGTTTATTCTGATGGGGTGTTGTAAAACCTAGGCAATCACCTCCAACGATGAGCATAAACTGTTAGTCCAAGAAGTTTGCCATCTCTCATGCTGGTGGCATCGTTTAGCCCATTACTTGATCTTTCTTCTTATGTAGGCCATTTGAGTGGAAGGGGTAGTAGACAGAAAGAAGCGGACCAGGTGGTGCAGGACTCGTGCAAACATATTTTAAAGTCTGCTCATTTGACACAAAAAAACGCTTTGCATTTTTGTAAAAGTCAAAGGTTTTTCTGCACATTTATAAATGGCAATTTCACAAGCCAGTGTTTTGGAACTATGTAAAGCTTTAAAATACAGAAGACAAACCCAGATTAAATCTGTTAAATCACACTGATTGGTATGCTGGTACGGATATACTTCTTTTGATGATGGAGAGAATGAAGCTAGAATCATTCTGTATTACACCCTTCTATAATATTTTGTTTTTAAAAATGGTCATGTTTGGTAATGTGATTGGTTTACTTTCCAAGTCAGTTTTATGAAATGAGATTATTTTAGTTAATGGTAAGAACTGGTAATGAAAGGGTTCAAATGCAGAAATTATAGAGTTGGCACAAATCCCAGATTCACTCCTTAACCAGTGTGTGTAATGCTGGGCATCTAATTTAATCTTGTATTGCCTAGCCTCTCGAAATTGCCAGTCCCTAAACCTTTCAGCATTGTCAGCCCTTCAGAGGGATTTCCTTCTCAGGGTATGATCTTCAAAACAGCCTCACTCGTGGTGTCACTGGCTATAGTGTTGCTTCCACTATAACAGTGAGCATTGATATATTGCACACTGCAGGCACTTTATTCTTTTGATCTCTAATGGCAACACTATTTGAAAACCATGTCCCACTTATAATCTCAGTCTGTCTGGATACAAACACCTTCCTGGTAGCGTCTAATCTGCATCCACTATCCGTGCTATGGTATGTGTAACTTTCTACTTCCTACCAATTGGTCTCTTCTATCCAGGGGCGTTGCTAGGGGGGGGCTAAGGGGGCTATAGCCCCTGATCTTTTGGTTGTAGCCCCGGATAGAATCTCAGGAGCTACAGCCAAAAGACTAGCTAGCCCCCAGTCCTGACAGTTCCAACATCAGCTTAGCCCCGGGTCTTTTCCAGACCTAGCAACTCCCCTGCTTCTATCCATGCTTGAGCATGTTTGCATTCTGTGAGGCAGCAAATGTGAGTACTCTGTCTATTCTGGGTTACATCTACCTTTTACATGCAGTCCTGTAGTAATACTACAGGCTGCATACCTTCCTGGATTCTATTGCTAAAAGGTCTCCTGAATCTATGCTAGAACGGAAGTAACCTCTTTGTAGACTGATAATGTTGGCAGGGCCATCTTAACAGTTTCTGGGGCACAGGGCATAGGCAGCTTTGGGGCCCCCCTCCAAAACCCATGTCCTTCTCCAACCCCTCCCCCCCAAAATCCATGTTGCCATCACCCCAGATGAAGGGATTACATACCTCGAGTCAAATTCAACAGATAGTCCTCTAAGCTTTAAATGGATTATCTAGTTGCTAATAAAATACATTCTTCAGTACCATTCATTCATGCACATGTAGTACGAGTTTACAATCTGCCTGCCCACCTCATGTGAGGGACTCTCTGGGCCTGCATGAGGTGCAGTCGTCGTTGTGCGTTCTTGGGCCAGTTATCGCATTTCCAGTTGCTTCCAGCTGTGCTGGGCGGGCTGCAGTTAGTACAGAAAGATGAGTTTACCGCCTCACGATGATTAACAGTGTGGACAGTCTGCTGAGACCTCATCTAATTATCTCCCACGAGCTGGGCTCATGTTCAACTCCAGCCTATCAGAGCTCTGAGTGGCCCGTCCACACCCCAGCCTTGAGCTTCGTGCTTCATTTGACAGGTGCTTCCTCGAGACATTAATAAGGTGACCCACAGTGCACTCTGCCCATTTCCATCCTGTGTTAGATCTCATCTTTTTCATTCGTCCGGGCCTTCCCCCATTGACATGACATCACAATCATCCCTCACCCGTTCCTCTCCAGTCCTCACCTGGCCTAGTCAGGTCACCTGTAGCCGAAACCTGTTGCTGCCCAGAGATTTCGCACTATGCTATCAGCGTATGCAATATGCATATATGTCGACAGTCAGAGTGTGCCTCGCGTTCGGCTGCCCCGGAGAGGAAGCCCGGGCATAGGCCATCCTGAAACAAGGCAGGATTTCATGGTCTCGGGAGGATAGCTTAGGGGCAATGCGCTAGTCTTGGAAGCAGTACGACGCAGAGCAACACAAGTTCGATCCCTCAGTCCGTGCTTAGAAACCTCTGGGTATTAAGCGTGTTATAAATAACCCATTACAATTACAATTACAATTTGATGCAATGATCAAATCAAGCTTCGATGCGGTGGGGAAGACCGATAGCTACAGGATTGGTAGTGTAAAGGCTCCAGTGGCTTAGAGTGGCATGTTTAGGCCAGAATATATAAACAAGGCTGATGGCAATTACACATGCACCCGCGTAACTGAGGCCCAGGAGCGCGTCTGCTTGTTCCCTGGTTCATATGCATGGCTTTGTGCTACCAATGCTGCAACCTTTTACGAAAAAGTGCAAATCTTAAAACATTGGTTTATCACGCCATTCTATGCGTGAAGTGGTGGCAGCACCCCTCAAAGTATCCCAGGATGGGGGCCCAGGGCATGAGCCCCGTTTGCCCTCCCATAAAGACGTCACTGAAAATGGTACTTGTTTATCATTCTGATTAGAACAAGAATGAAGAGCATAAGGGGACTTGAAAGGAGTAAGCATCCTTATTTTTAATGCTGTGAGACAGCATATCAACCTATGGGTTGTGGCTGTGGTGGAGGGTGGCGGGGAGGAATTGCAGATATTCTTGACCTCTTCATTCCTTTGGTTTGGTGGAGGGGGGCCCCAAAGATGTCCGTGGCCAAGGCCCCAAAAGTGCTTAAGATAGCCCTGGAAGCCAGGTGCTGCAGTGAGTGTGAAGGATGAAAGGCCAGACTCTGCAGCTAGTATGAAAGAGGCGAGGCCGAGCTCTGCTACTAGCAGGAAAGAGAGACCAGGCTCTTCAGTAGCAGGAGTAATCCCACCAGACCTGGATCCCCACGGATTGGGACGGGAGAGGCCATAGTCAGGTCCAACTTTGAAGCGGATATGGAGGGCGAGAAGCAAAGCCTCTCCACTGCAGTAACAGTGGCACTAAAGAGGTCTAGAAGCGCCCACTTCTTTCTCCCCTTCTGGCCCTGCAACTAACTTTGAGACCTCCGACTGGTCCCTTTGGACCTTTGTTTTCTGACTGCACGGACAGATCTCAAACACCAGAGCGATTCCCGGAAATCGCGTCCCGAATGGTACACGGCATTCGAGTCTGTCCCCGGGCAGCAGGCGCAATGGATGATCTGCCATCCATGAGCAGGTGCCTGCCCCCTCCCCATGTGCCTGGCATTCCCCACCTGTTGCAGACACATTCTCGTTGCGTGATGCTGGCGCTCACAACAGTAGCACTTCTCCCTCCAAGCACGAGTGCATGCCCCCTTCCCTCAGTTAACAAACGACCAGTGATAGAAGTGTACCAAAAAAGTAGTGGAACTGTGACTCCTGCGGGACAGAGTAGAAAGGAAAGGGGCAACGTGCAACACATTTTTAAAAGGTTGCACTCATGCTGGTTGACAGCCAATTGAGTTGAAATAGATTTCATTTGAGGGTAACTGATATGTTACCCTCAAATAAAGTGCTAAAGTGTGCTTTAACTTCATAGAGAACAGTTCCGGAGGTGAAAATGATTGCAAAACGTAGTGCAGCTGTTAACACCACTCGCAACCGTTCCCACTCACTTCGACCACTGCAAACGGCCGGAGAAACTTCACGTTTCAGTCCACCCACAAAGGCGGGGTGTAAGCACGCCAGTAGTAAGGAAGGGGTGTCTGCTCTGAACCGAATCGTGCTCTGTACTCAGGGGCGTGGCGTAGTCAATAATATCGTGGGTGTACTGAGTTTTTCCCAACACGCTAAAAAGAAGAGCACCGGGTACTTTATTATGTACATTAAAGGAATCGAGCCATCATTACTATGACTGCTGTACCTTCAGATCTTTCATTGTAAAGCCCTAAATTTGCAGGAAATCTGATTCCCAGGGATTTAAGTGGGCCGTCGCTAGCCAGGACAGAGCCTCAGCCGTCTCCAAAAAATGTTTCTGTGGGGCACTGCCAAGCCTCACTTAAGTTCCCTGGTGGACCCAGCCAATCAGGCTGCTAGAGGTCAAGGCCTTTATTTTCGAATGCCTTTATTTTCTAATGCCTGAAGCTCTCGCTCATGGCAATAGCTTCAGGCTTTAAAAAAAATATCCTTTCTTCCATAATTGTTGAAGCTCAAATGTAGTGTTTAAGCAAATGAAGCAGGACCGTCAGAGTTTACCTTAGATTTGCTCTGCTTGATGCAGATGTATGACAACAGTCGGAAATGTCACACTGACTTACCACTGGCCCTTCAAAACATAGCGCTGTCAGCCCCATTTGGCCCCCCCACCCCTCTGTCTGGTAACATACCCCTGTGCACATAACCTACTAACCAATAATAGCCAGACACTAGTTTACATGGTTGGAAACGGGTCACAAGTTTATTCGAGCATACAACACAGGGGGCAGTCCCAGCCCTAAAGCATAATGGTGACCATACTTTTCAAAAGTGGCCCAAAAGCAGTGCCAAGTTCTGAATGTTCTCGGTGTCCCCTTGCCGCCCCCAATGCAAGGCACCGGACATACACTCCAGATTTGTACTGCACAGAGTACTTCCACCTCGAGCCACTGAATCTTGCAGGTGAGGAATCTTAAGTGTCCCTAAGGGACTCCAGTGCCCGTCGTCTGAGATTGGCTAAGGTGCAGCTATCGGGAAACCAACCCACGGTTCAAGCCGCAGCGTTACTCTCCTCCCCGGCCAAGACTGCCCCGAACTCCGCCACGCATTGGGGTCGGCACCCCCACTTCCCCCAATACCCCCATGCTCCAGGCAACTTAGCATCACTCTAGCTGCACCCGGCCTTCAAGAGTGCCCCCAGAATGGCCGCGAGGAACAGGCCTTTCCCTTTATCCGACAGATGCACTCCGTCCGTCGTATAGTGGGAAGGGAGCACATTTAGTAAAGTGTGCCTTACGAAACCACAACCATCCGCTTGAGTAAATCTTTCAACCCCCCTGTTGAGCCTGCACCTGGACCTCTCCATGGCCCTGTGCAAGTCCCCCCCTGTGCCATTGCAGCTTGGGAACCACTTCTGACCAGATGACTTTGGTGCCTGGCAATTCCTGTGCCAGTGCGCGCAGGCCCACCTGAATCTGTGCCCATAATCGCCCCCTTCCCATGATGGCGAGGTCATTGCCACCTCGCCATCATGGGAAATGATGTACCACCAGCATCCTGGGCTCAGGCCTCCACTGCAACTGTCTGTGCACTGCTGGTAACAATGAGTGCCACCTCATCCCTGACGCCCCCAAACAGACAACAATGTTCTTATCCAGTCCTAGGTTGGGGCCCAGGTGCCATCGCCGGGCCGCAACCTCTGCTCGAGTTACAAAGGAATGTCCTACTATCCATACTGTCTCATCTGTGGGTACAAAAATGTATTATGTCTGAGAAAAACATTCCTGGGAAACCAATAAGTCCGACAACATCAAAACCGTCCGTTTATTGGATGCAGAAAATTCCCCTATGTTCCCCCTGCTACGCACTCTCTAGTCTCTTGGGGCCTTACATAGAGCTGAAAGCGGTTCGACTGCCATCTTCTAATTCTCTGAATATCGGTTGCTGGCATGCTCTGCAAAAAGACCACCGTGGCCGCACCTATGCGAAAACTATGGGGGTCCAGCCCTGTCCCTTGACCCCTACTGCCCCCAAGGTGGTAGACAGAATCTTCCTAAACTGGTAGCTTGTCAGTGGTGTCCCACTTAGATGTACCAGGAGGGGGCCCAGTTCCTGGGATCTCAAAGTCAGGTACCCTTTTAACAACGTGACCGGGCAGCTGGTGCTGTGACTGGATTTGTCTGTCCCCGGCTTCACCTTTCCCCCTTGGTCGGTCTTACATAGGTGCAATTTGATTGTCAGGACCACCCTGTCTGCTTTAGAACAGAACTGTACACCCCCCCAAAGCTATAGCTCTACCAGAGAGGTCCCCTTTTCCTGCTGCCACCAGTTTGCTGATCCTAAAGGCCCCAAAAAATGCCAGTGAAAAAGTCGCCATTAGGAGTGCCACCACAATACCACCAAAGCATATCCCAGGCAGCGCATGCAGTAATTTCTCTAGCAATTCAAAGCCAATGGGTTCCCGAGTGTCCTGCTTGGGCCCCTCCACCCAGCCCCAACCCTTCAAAGCCTTTCATGCCACAAACCCTTTGGTAGGATCCCCCAATCCCTTTAATTTGCAATGGAATGCAATGGCCAGTCATCCAATTCTTGCTTTTACCGTTACCGTGCGCCCAGACAACAAATGACTTCACCTGTTGTACCAACGAAACTCCCCCTATGTCGTGGGTCTCAATCATGCGGACAAACTTACCGTAGCCCTGCCAGTACCAGGATCTGATGCCTGGTGTGAGCGATCGCTCCCCCAATTTCCAGAGTGCCTGGTCTACGTCACCAGCTGCCACGACTCGTTCCTGTTACTCACCTGGTATCCACAGGGACGCCACCCAGCCGGGTTACTCGCTGGTATGCTTCTCATCTTTGCCCTGATGTGGTCTGCGGGGAAGGTTCTTCCTGAAAATACAGGAGGACTGTGTTCAAGACTGACCGACCGGGGTAAGTATCCTCCCTCCACCCCCGTATGATTTCAGCCCCTCTGGTGCCCTCTCCTCACCTAGTGGTAGAGTTAGGCGTGCTCTCCGTCCTGCCTTCTTTGCAGGGGCACGTTGTCTTTCGGCGTGTGCGGTCCAGTTACTTCACTGTCGCCGGCCCGTTTGATATTGTTCAGGTAGGTCTTATTTCTGTTCTTCAGTTTTGTTGCTATCCTGCATGCCTTTCTTTGTTTAAAATGTCTCTTTTTTTTTTCTCCCTCAGGTATGCAGAGCTTCAGCGCGGCGAACTGGTTTGGTTGAGCCCCGCTGGTAAATGATGGCGCATTAAGAGCGCTATGATGCGGTAAGTAAGCACTATGCACAGCGCTGCAAAGTCTTGCCTTTGCTAACCTGTGTTTTTCTTCCTTGTAGGTCGCGGTGTTCTTCAGCGCGAGTGGAATGTCCGGAGTGGTGCCAGCCGTGAGGTGACCAGCCAGGTAAGCCTTTTGAACAGTTCGTAATTTGCAATGTCTCTTCTGCTTTCTTTAATGTTGCCTCTATCTTCCTCTTTCAGGTAGTTCAGTCTGAGAGGCATGCAGATTCAAGGAAGCTGTTCTCAGGAGCTGCGAGTGTTTAAAGATGAAGACTGCAGGTAAGATGCTGCTGCTAATGTTACTTTTGTCTCCTTGCAGGTTCTGCTTCTCCGAGGGAATAGCTGGACCCGGTGAGTGTCACGCTGCAAGCTACACACTAACGCAAAGCTTATTGTCTTGCTCGGGTGTGGTTTAAATAGCCCCAACAAAATAGTCCAGGTAAAGTAGTCCCTAGGCTGCCACACCCAAAACACTAGACCACAGAGCTTGGTTCCTGGGAACCAAGCTATGTGGATGCCTCCATGTTGACTGACAACACAATAAGTAGTTCCCAAGCACATGTTTCTCATGGTGTATGGCCTGGCGCCAGGAGTGGCCCAAGAGGGTTTTGAAAAAGGATGCCAGGCTCTAGAGGCCTGAGTCCTGACTCCACCTGGCCAATGGGTTTGCCAGAGAGGGTTTTGGGCGAGGGTCGTGACAGTTCCTGAAGGCCATCCCCTCCTTCCTTGCTTTCGGGTGTGCCGCCCCAGGAACTTGCGCCACTGAAAATGAGAGAGAGCATAATTCCGCCACATTTACCGCGCCTTGTACATGCCGTGCCCTGAACTCAATATTCCCTCTTAAGCACACCTCCACCAGCCTTCTGAGTAGGCTCAAAACTGCTGGGCAGGAGGCTGACTGCAAGTTAATGGCCTGGACCACGGCCTTGTTGTCGCACCAGAAATGCACTCTCCTATTGGGCAATCCCCTGGGCCATAGTGTGAGTGCCAGGACAATGGGAAATACCTCCAACCCCCTGATATTCTTGGTCCTACCCTTCTTGTGCCACTGCCCTGGCCATTTTTGGATGAACCATTCCTGTCCTAGTATGACCCCAAAACGTTCCCTTCCTGAAGCGTCCGAGTATAACTACAGTTCCTCACTGGTCTGCCAAGGGCCCCTCCATAACAGTACCCCATTGAAATCGCAGAGAAATGCCCGCCACATGCGCAAATCCTCCTTCAAACCTGCCCCCAGGCGGATGTAGTGGTGGGCCAGTGTCACGCCCGCTGTTGCCCTGGCTAACCTGTGGGCGAATACCCTCCCCACCGGGCTGACTTTGGCTGCAAAATTCAACTTCCCCAACAGTTGCTGCACCCCTTCAAGCAATTTTCCTGTCTTTTGCTAAAGTAGCCTCTATTTCCTCAATCAATTCAGCCACCTTATCTTGGGGTAACCTGCAAGACCCCTTTATGGTGTCTATCTCAATCCCTAGCAAAGTCAACACCTACGTGGGTCCATATGTCTTCTCCGGTGCCAGTGGGATGCCCATCCTGGCAATCAAATTTTTAAATGAAGACAGAGCGAGCAAACAATCCTCGGATCCCTCAGGTTCCATAAACATGAAGTCATCCAGGTAATGGATCATGTCCCCCCCCTCTGTTCCACTCTGTGGCCCGCCCACTCGAAAAATGTGCTGAAGGCCTCGAAATATGTACAAGAAACTGAGCCACCCATTGGCATGCATTTGTCCACATAGAAATGGCCCTCCAAATGAAACCCTAAAAGGTGAAAACTATCCAGGTGGACTGGCAGGAGTCTGAATGCGGACTCAATGTCCACTTTGGCCAAGAGGGCCTGTCGCCCTGTGGCAGCGACCATCAGCATGGCCTGAACAAACAAGGCATAGTGCACCGAGCACCAGTCCTGGTCCAGCCAGTCATTAACAGAATCCCCTTTTGGGTAGGACAGGTGGTGAATTAACCTCAACTTGTCCTTCTCCTTTTTGGGCACAATACCAAGTGGGGAGACAATGCAGTTTGGAAACGGGGTTTGGAGGTGAAGGGCCCGCCGCCCTACCCAGCTCCACTTCTTTACCAATTTTTTGCGTCACAACCTGGGGTTGGCGGAATGCAGATGGGAGGTTCCTTGCCATCCGCCCTGTCAAGGGACCTTCGTAGGGGATCCTAAACCCCTCAGAGGAACCTTCCCACGGCAATTCCCTGTCCCCCAACCTCGGGTTCTCCTATAGGAATTCCAGGAGCACCTCTCTGTCCACCGGGGATGGACCTTTCGACAACACCTCCTCCATTGCTGTCCCCGTTTATGCTGTCTTCCAGCCCTAGGTGCCCCTTCTTAAAGCAGGACATGATCGGGTGGCTGCCTCCACGCCTAAAACATTGATGGGGGATTTCCCTCCCCTTTATGTCCTGGCGGGGCTGACTGAAAGGGCCGCTACTTGTTCTTTTTTATTATGTTCCTTCTTACCATACCATGGCTTCCTCGCTCTCCTGTAAACCTCGTCATTTGGCCTGCTAATCCTCTCCTTACCTCCCATGAAAGCAACCCATGCCTCCATATCCTTCTGGTACCAGGGCCATCTTCCTTGTAAATGCCCTATCATAGTCAATCCAACCCGAGGTCCCATATTGCCTGTATTCCATCGTGATCCCCTTTTATATGTCATCAAAGCCTGGCCATCGGTGGAGAATTCCTCCAACCAGACTGCTGCCAACAGATCAAAAGAACTTTCCCAATTCTGTATATCTCCTCTGGCTTCACCCTTCCCTGCCTCTTCTTGTCCTCTTCCCTGATAATGTTAATATCTGGGCATGCATTTTCGGTCTCTGGTATGCAGAATACGTCAAATTGTTCCCTTGCCCAGATTCTTTCTTTAAAATCCATGGCGATTTGCCATGCTGTGGCGGAACTAGAAGTTAATAAGGGTGCAATTGCTCGAGGTTGGCCCCACTCCCCCACCCACCCAGGTGTCAGCCTTTTTGGTTGCACTGGCTGTTACCTCAGGCTGCTGGGCGGGTCTTGGTGTGGGTGTTGCTGTTGGAGGCACTAGGGCCACCCCACCTATACCTGTACATGAAGCGCTGTTCCCAGTATTACCCCCCGCAGTGATCTCAGACTGTTGCCCCAGCTCCAACCCAGAAGAGGCAGTACCTTTATCGGCAAAGACTTGTAACCCTGTGCCCCCAAAATACTGTCTGGCTTTGCAGTGCCAGTGGCCCAGGTTGTGTGGTTACCACAGCTGCCCCCAAGGACCCCGTTATGGTTGCTGGCTGTGGGGGGGGGGGGCTCCCCACACTTCCCTTATGATAGTGCTGGGTGCGCCTGGCGTAGGCATAACAGATCCCCGCAATAGCTTCAACATTTCACCTAATGTCTAATTCATTTTTGCGCTCTTCCCAGCCATAACCGCTGGCAGGGAACTCAATAGATCGTTACTAGGTGGCGCAGGGGGAGGTAACCTACATGTAGGTGTGCGTCCTATGTTCCGGTGGGGGGGAGACTGGAAAGAGACTGTGCCTTATATTCGCCTTATATGTGGTCCCCATGGCGTGCCGGAAGTGCCTGCCCGGGGACGCCCCCCTGCCTCCTGGGGGGGAGGTCATTGATGCTGTCGAGGGGAGGGGGCAGCCAGAGGGGGTGCCCCGCTATGTGGGATGCCCCTCTATCTCCCCCTACAGGAGCTGGAACCTCATCTGAGTTGATGGCCCTGCTTTTGTCTTCTCTCAGCTGATGGGTGATGGGAAACAAATTGAAGGCTAACTTACTTGAGAGGGTTTCCCAGCCAGGCGCCTCTTAGACCCTTTAATCAATGATCCACCAGTTGCAGCCTCTGCAGAAGGTTCAGCACTACCAGATTTTCCGAGTGGGGGCTATACATTTATAGCCCCAGCGTAGTCGGCACCGCTGGAAGACTTTCTCTGTGTTCTGATCTTTTCACTGCCGCGCAATTACTATGGACAGGAGAAGGAACCGGATCTCCACTGTAACACGCCATAATTAATGTTTGCAGCTCTTTACACCGGCTACAGGCTGCTTTGTGGGAACTATAGGAGCATGAATGTGTCCTACCTTGTAATAAACTATTTATTATGAGGTGTAGGCTAACATTCGCTGATGGGCAGTGATAAAACTTAACTCTAACTTTGCCCAAAGTCTGACATGAGTAACTCATTCCAGACGGAAATGTACACATCGCTTGTGCAAGGAGTCATAGTGACAGTGTGGCCTAGTGTTAGACTGGCTATTATTTCATTTGGAGTGTGATGATACGCGGCCAGCTGAGGATTCTGCAGTTCCTAAATTCAAAGAAAATATCCAGGACTGAATGAGATCCTCATGCTTGACCCGAGACAACTTAAGAATTCTGATAACTTCAGTTCAAGATCACTCCAGACTGCATCCATTTATTTCTAGGAAATACCACATTTCTTTGTAAAACATCAGAAAATAATTGGAATTGCGCCTTTTCATCAAATTTTACACTTTCTAAACTTTCAAAAAGTGCCCTGCAGTCTGGTAGTTCAGAGGACACTGGTTTTGCAACTGGAAAAGTGTGGTGCATCTGGCTGTGTGGGGGCACAAAGGATTGGAGCTGCTGTAGTGCAGTATGATATGTAAGCTGCCTTTCCTTTTTTCCTCCCGAGTATGGAAGGTTAGGATTTGCATATCATATTAATGTTAATGTTGAATGTTAAAGGTATTTATATAGTGCACCGTCACCAACAGAGTTGGTCTCCAGGCGCTCAGGCGGATATGTAAACAAAAAGGTGGGGTTAGTTTAGTGGGAGAAGAGGGCGTAGGAAAGTGAGAAGGCGGTGTCCTGTTGGCAGCTTGAGTTCGGTTTTCACTGTGCGCTGGGTAGGTATATTCTTTCTTTTTCTTATCCTGATTGTCTAGTTTCTAGGGCGATGGAGTGGCTGGTTCCTAGCTACGTTATTTGAGCTTAGTACACCCGATAGGGTGAGCATTATCCCCTAGTTCGATAGTAGTATTATATTATCATTCCCCCGCTCCTTCCTAACTCTTTACTATCCATGGTCCATTGGGTAGGAATATCCTTTCTCTTCCCTTTACTGACTGTCTAGTTTCTAGGGGGATGGCTGGTTCCCAGCTAAGTATTGAGTGTAGTACACCCGGGTGGGCGAGCATTATCCCTACTTAGGTAGTGGTGTTATATTCCCCCACTCCTACGTATCTATTTACTCTCAGTGGTCCATTGCTGCCTGTGATTACAATGTGGGCCAGGTGTTATTGCTAGGTCATATCTTGCCTTCCATCCCGATTGATCTGTGGATGTTCTTTGGTATGCTTCTAGGTGGTCTATCTTTCAATCGATAAGTGGATATGTTGTAGATCAGTGTATCCTTACTTCTATTAGGATCAAAGATGTAGGGAATAGAGGATAGGTTCCCCTCTCAGCCTAGTTCCACTGTGTATGACCCTATGGGCTTTATTTCGAGTTATGGGGTGAAGAGCCAGGATTTGAGGAGTTTCCTGAATTGTAAGTGATCTCTTGTGTTCTGTATGTTCTTTGGTAGTTCGTTCCAGGTTTTTGGTGTGAGGTGAGAGAAAGAGGATTCTCTGAGTTTTCTTTTGATGTATGATTTGGGTTCCAAACAGATGTCGCTACTGGATCTGAGTGGCCTTGTTGTGTGATGTACGTTTATTTTTCTTCTAAGGAACTCTGCACCTTGGTTGTGGATTGCTCTGTGCGGTATGCACATTGATTTCAAATGATCTGCTGTTTGATAGGTAGCCAGTGTAGCGTTTTCAGCGCTGGTGTGATCTGTTATCTTTGAGGTAGTTTAACGAGTAGTCTGGCCGCTGCATTTTGTATGCGTTGCAGTTTATTTAGGAGTCTTTCAGGCATGCCCAAGATATAAGCTACTGGTGTAGTCTAATCTGGACATGGACATTTCTCATTTTAAATAGTTATTTTTGGGTGTTTAGTGCTTTGAGGATTCTGTTGTCGTAGTATTTCCTTTTTGCTTTTTGTATTTCCTTTTTGCATGAACGGGTATGTTGTTGAAGTTTGACATTTTTTCTGCAGTCTTTATTGGTCCTCCATTCTAGTTCTAGTTTTTGTTTTTTCTTTTTTCATGGCGCCTAATAGTGGGGTGAACCATTTTGCCATTACTCTTTTGCGGGATGGATTGGAATGTTTTTCTTTGGCGATCTTGTCAATTGTTGTGGTGATCCAGTTGTGAAGTATATCTATTTTAGTGTCTAGGTCAGCTTTGTCCATAGTTGTTGCTTGTGGTTTGGTGATCTCCAGTAGTTCCAGAGTTTTTTATGGTTCTCCAGTTTCTTTTCATGATGACCGGTAGCTTTTCCTGTTTCTTGGTTATTGAGGAGGGCAGTGTGATTATGAAGGGGATGATGAGATGGTTGCTCCAGAGGATCTGAATCGGTGGTGCCTTGGTAATTAGTTTTCTGTTGGCAAAGATTGCGTCCAGTGTATGTCCTGCAGGGTGGGTTGCTCCTTTAACCAGCTGACGTAGTTTCATTGTTGTTAGTTGGCTGGTTGGTAAGACATTTTTGTGAGGTTGTGGTTTCTTTATCGAACCAGATGTTGAAGTCTCTGAGGATAATCAGGTGGTTATCCTCGATAGCTAGGTTGGTGATTGCTTCTATGAAGGTGTCTACGAAGGCAGCATCATACGTTGGTGATCTGTATACCAGTATGAATTTCAGGTTTGTGCTGGGATTTGTTGATCGACGTATGATTAGGGATTCACATTTATTTATTGATGTTTAATGGGTCCATTTCCAAGTGTTCCTTGTGGATGATTGCCAGTCCACCACCTCTTTTGGTTTTCCTGTTTGCTTGGATGCACTTAAAGGTATCGGGCAGGCCGTTATTGAGGGTGATCTTGTAGTTGTCATCTAGCCATATTTCGGTTACGAAAAGGATGTCTATGCCTCTGTCACTTAGGTCGTAGATTTCGGTGGCTTGTTTGGACATTGATCTTGCGTTTATTAGATTGCAGTGGATCTTTTTGGTATGATTTGGTTTATTTGTGTTCCCGGTTTTGATTTGTGGGTGTTCAGTTGGGGTGCTTTTATGTTCACTCCAACAGGTTTTGGTTCTGTGAAGGCGGCTTTGTTGTTGAATCGGTCTGTGAGATTGATAATTGGGTTGCTGACTACTATTGTTTCGTCATCTCTTGTCATTTGATGTGGGTATAGATAGTGCTCTTCTGTTATGATATGGGGAGTATGGGGGTTGGCGTCATCCCCTTTCTTTTCTTGGGTCCACCCTTCTTATGTTCTGTTGTTCTGGGTTTTTTCTTTTCCGTCTGTAAATGTCTGTCATTGAAGTATCTAGGTTCTTCGGTTGGTGCGAGGTACGGTGTAACGTATAAGGATTATTCTCTTATGATGTTTGTTGTGTAAGGGATTTCAATCAGGCACACACCCAGGTCTCGCCTAGCAATGTAGTGCACAAATGAAACCCTTATGTATTTTGTCTATAATTTCAATATTCTGAATTATATACCACTCATATCACACCCTTCTCAAAATACCCCCTGCCCCCGGTCGCACTGAAACAGAAATCAGGCTAGTTGGCAACAGTAAATATTTATTTATTTATTTATTTATTTATTTATTTATTTATTTCGAATTTAAATCACAATATATTTTTAATAGGTAACAACAATCACCAATGGGTGATGAGAACAATTAATACTATGCACTGGGGGATCAGGAAATGAACACAAAAAGAATACTTTTGGGTTGATTTGGAACCAATAGGCAATTTAAATAGATGCGAGGAGAGAGCGAGTACTCGGGTATAATACAGACCAAACAGAATATCACTCCCACCTTCCCCTCTTAAACACAAGAGAAAGACAGATTTGACTTTTCAACTGTCAGGATGGCTTTGAAACTGGCTGAGCAAAAAACACCAAGGAGCTGATTCATGAAATGTGTGCACCGAAAAAACAGGGATTTGTGCGCCATTCTGCCTGCAAATCCCTATTTGTTAAACAGGGATTTGCGGGCAGAATGGCGCACAAATCCCTGTTTTTCGGCGCACAAATTCCATGAATCAGCCCCTTAATGAGTTCAAAAATGCTTAAATTATACATTTCTACGGGAGCCACTTTGAACAGATGCAAACCAATTAAAGCAATTATTTAATCAAAAGAAAACAATTGAAATCTCAAAGGCAAAGTGGGAAATAATTTAAAGACAATTCATACGTGTAAAACTTTTGCAAAATGTAAATTCGCGGAAAAATTTTATTATGCGTTTTTTGATACAAACGGGTCAAATACACTGTTTCACAATGTTTAGTTTAGTTGTTTTGGGTTGTGAATGTAGCTAAGGATGTTAGGTATCAGGGGGAGTTGAAATGTCGTTCTATCTTTAAAACTGAGGGAGGTATGGAGGTTTTAGTCAGAGGTGTTTTTCGAAAATAAAAACAAGAATTTGGACAAGGACTTCAGTTTAAAACCAGAAAATAAGGATTATGCTTTTACTCAAGACTAGACGGAAGGAGATAGAAGGTACACACTCACAGGTTTGTGAATAGAAGGTATCGGAACAAAGTAGAAACAGTCATAATATCTGCTGGGTGCGGGGGAGGAAAAGTGGCCCTGGCACAGGCCTACCTAAATACACAAAGAGAGAGAAAAGAGGATCCAAACTGGAACACTCCCGTCCCCTGCACACCGTAATAATGCATCAATACGATGCCTTAATATTCATTCAAGAAGGTACTAGTGTAAAGACACGTTTAATACATTTCAATAGAGAAAACAGTTTCAACTAAAGTTAATGATGCAATCCAATCTTTAAATGTAAAAAACAAATCTTGTTTATTCCAAACGAAGGACCCAGAGAAAATTTAGTTCATTGAGGACGGCTGACGTGTTTCGAGAAGTATATTCCCTTCTTCATGAGCCAGAGATCATGTACAAGAACTATAATGAAAACAATCAGGATACTATTGCTATTAAGTCAATTCCACAATCTACTGGTGTTCATCATCAAATAGTTTAAAACTACCAGTGAACAGGGATGTCATTTAGGGGTCGCCAGAGGTCGCAACCGGGACCTCTGAGGTCTCCCTTGCGACCTCTAAAAAAAAAAAAATGTGGTTTTTTTTTTGTAATGCAAACTCCTGGGCTGTGGCTCTTTACTTACTTCTAGGGTGGCTGGCTTTCTTGTTCAGGCTCCATTCAAAATAATAAGAATAATAAGAACAGGAGTGCCACAAGTCTAACACTTTCAGCACTGACCCTAAATAAGAAAGAATAGGAATACCAAATAATGTGTCTTTCTGGAATTCTATACAATAATTGCTAGGCTCAGTAAATGTTTATTTCAGGTAAACTTCAGGGGATGATTCAATGATTTAGTCTGTTCTTCAACGCCTCACTCAGCCTTTCATCCTTCTGAGGTCGATAAATGAGTACCAACACAGGTTGGGTGATATTTTGTATATATTTTTTCTATACAAAGCGCTTAAGCCTAAGTGCTCTATACACATCATTATCATTTGGTCATGGACGTCTGCTTGCATACACAGTAATTTGGTGAAATGACGTCCCTGCCAGTGAAGTGACACAAACAATGTCTCAACAATTGTATTGAAAAAGAACCGATATTGGGGGTCAAAGTACACAGAATACAAATGCAGTTATATCCAAAGCCACAAACAACCAGAACGAAGGATGGCCAATCAGTCAATGGTAAGGGAGGTGATGAATGGTGAAAAGAACACTGACAAAAAGGTGTTCTAAACGGAATAACAGTAGGTATGCTCACCAAGACTAGGGAAGTCCTGAGTGTTGATGCGTTTAAGGAGGTCACTCTGCATAGGTAAGGGATTTCAAATAAATGATGGATCATACAAATCATTCAGCGTGCAGTGGATGCCCAGTGGACTGTAAAGAATGGAATACAAAGCCTAAAATAAGCAAGAATTCTCAAAATGGCAACCAGCAAGATATAGAGTAAAGGGACAAACACTCACCATTGTGAGATGAATATACGACTTGAAGTCTCAAGATTCTACTCGGAAGGTGCCATAGGTGACGTACGACCATTGATCAGGTATCAGTAGTGATATAGTGCCTGGGTCTGTAAACAGTCCAAGAACGCTGTGTTTTAGTATCTGAGTGTCTCTGCCAAAGCATGATTAAAGTATCACCGAGATAAACGTGTGTTAAATGTAGGTGCTCAAATTTACTGTGTCAACAGTGTAGTGTACAATCCAAAATATCTGCATCCGGCATACAGTAATGGTTCAATGCAGATCGCGCAGCCCAGCTATGGGTGCGTGGTCGTAGGTGGAGATTGTTGCTATGAGAGGGACGCTTCCCATGAAGCGAGAGACCCTCTAGCGTGTAGTACCCAGTCTATCAAGGCCGTCGTGCATCGAAACAATAGACAGACTAATGGGCGGGATCGTGTTAGAAAAAAGGTAAACAAGTGTCAGTGCAAAGCGGCGGCCATCTTGAAAGTGATGATGCCCATAAAAATACTCGATAAGTGATGCTATGGTTGGTCTGGAATTGAATATAATCAATGGGATACGAATCAAAAAGTAGAAGAAAATCGGCAAAATTCGACCATCTGGGTTCCAGCGAGGTGGCTTTGAATTTACAAAGTATAAACAGTGGTGAAGAATATATAACTGTTATATGGTGAGTTCCACAGAATAGAACAGTTTCCATTATACAATGTCAGGTCACATGTTAGTATATAGCGGTTCATCCACAGTATTTGAGTGTAGATACTATTTACACAATGGATAGAGATGGATTAGACACATATAGAGCCTGATTGGACAGAGAGGCAAAATTAAAATATGTAAACCATGTCAGATGAAACATTTCAAGGAAAATTAATCGTTGAGACCCCTAGGGAATAATGTGTTCAATGTGTAAATCCAGTACTCCTCTCTACGCGAGAGAATGGATAGATAGTCACCACCCCTATAGGGATTTTTAACTACTTCAAGGACTTGAAATTTGAGCTGAGCAACTGTGTGGTTGTTTTCCATAAAGTGTCTCGAGAGAGAGGTGATTTTGTGTTTCTGCACCTGATTTTTGATTTATGCTCTGTGAGACATTCTTTAACAGATCTTGTAGTTTGACCCGCATAGAGTTTGCCACAGGGGCATTTGATCGCATAGATCACTCCAGTGGACATGCAGGTAGCGTAGTGCCGTAGTTTAATCTTTTTACCAGTGAATGGGTGAACGATATTATCACCTTTGGTAGCGTTGTTGCAGTGTGAACAGCAGAGACAAGGGAAGGTTCCCATTTTTTTGGTTTGTAGAACCATTTGTTTGTCCTTAGGTGGTATTTCTGCTCTTACTAGTGTATCCCTAAGATTCCTACCACGTCTAAAGGCAATCATGGGTGCTTTAGGGAATAGTTCCTTGAGTGTCTGATCATTGTGGAGGATGCTCCAATGCTTCCTGATAGTTTTCCCTATTTGAAAGCTTTGTCTTGAGTATTTGGTGATGTGGAGCAACGGTGTTTCCTTCGTTTTAATTTTAGGGACAAGGAGTTGTTCTTTGCTAATGAGTTCAGACCTTTCTCTGGCTTCCTCAAGAATTGTATCTGGATTTCCTCTGGCTTCAAATTTCTCAAGTAGTTTGCTGCTTTCTGGGTCGAGACCGGCCAGATCCGAAATTATGCGTTTCAATCTCAAGATTTGACTGTATGGTAGGCTTTTCAACATTGATTTCGGGTGATGGCTTGTAAAGTGCAACAAATTATTTGCATCAGTTGGTTTATGGTAAATAGTGGTCCAGATACGGTTTTCTTTGATTTCCATGTCCACATAGAAAAAGTGTAAATGAGGTGCCCCTATCTCCATGGTGAACCTGATATTGTTGTGGATGGTGTTCATGTAGTTAAAGAAGGAGTCCAGTTCATCAAGTGTCCCGCACCAGATACCAAAAATGTCATTAATGTATCGTTTCCACATTAGGATCTTGTATGACCATTCAGGATAGTCCAGTACATGTTGATGTTTCAGTCTGTACATAAATGTGTTGGTGTAAACTGGGGCCATAGAAGAGCCCATAGAGGTGCCAGTTGTCTGTAGAAAGAATTTACCTTGAAATCTGAAATAGCTGTTGAAAAGTATCATCTCCAGAAATGTCAAGATCAAACTGTTGTTTCCTCTTACTCAAGACTAGAGCATGCAGACTAGACAACCAGGTTGGGATGAAGTAAGCTCTGAGACTGATTCATGACTTCAGTAACAGATCCCCAGCGCCTACCCCAGCAGAACCAGTCCAAACAATCAAAGTGGGATTTATGGATAAGAGTTACACAAATAAAATGACTATGAAACTGACGCTTTAGCAAACAGACAGGGTAGGATAGCACCAAAGATTTTGACACTGTTGCTGGTTATGAAAGGAAGGATAGTTCAAAGATTGGGGTAGAACAAGATAAGGCAAGATAAGACAAGGTATACAATAGTTCTCTAGCGTCCTATTAATACTAAAATTCCACTGGGATTTAAGAGTTTTGGCCCGTCAAGATTCTGGTCAATGGATCGGGTCTATCAGGGAAGGACAGCACATCAGCTAGGCCGGTCACCGGAACTGCACTGGATCTGCTCTTCTTGTTTCTGAATAGCTCAGATCAGCGGGATGGCGAGTTCATCAGGCAAGCATTATGGTAGCAAGCCAGATAGTTGCAGGATGCTTCCCCACACCACAACGCTCCACTGGGTTGTAAGGATGAGTGGAGGATTAATTGAAGATTGAGGCCTAGCTGAAAATGGTTCAGCTACTGCTTGGCCTAGTCATTGGCACCTGGATCTAGAATTATTTTAAAGGCTGGATGTTGAATTCTGGATCAGAGTGCTTCGCTGGAATCAGAAGAGAGAGTCTGTCTGTGTTGTCAGCTGTCTCTATTTATCCTTCTAAATGACATCACAAAAATGGGTGCATGGGCCGGGTTAACTAAACTTGCCCCTGTGAACTGGGATTGGATCAGAGCCTCATCTCTGCCTTGCATCCGAGTGATTGGATCAAATCCAGATGATGCCACGTTTACGGTTTGATTTTTACAATCCTTAGAAACATCCCCTAGCCACTAGTATCAAAATCAAATTTTGTCCTAAAACATATGTATTCATTTGTAACCTCTACGAAAATCACATACAAGGATTACATATTTTATGGAGTATCTGTTCATCAAAATCCCACAGCTGTGAGACCTTGTTTCGCCTTTTTTCTGAATTTTGTCCATTTCGCCATGAAAACATTTTCCAAACTTTCTCAAAATGTCCACAATTATGCGTGTTTACCATAGGAATGTGTGTGCAAAGTTTAACAATTCTAGCATAAATACAGTTCCCATAAAACCACATATACTGCCATTCCTGTTCAGAATATGCTACAGTTCCACCACGTTTTGAAATATAGGGCCAACAATTAGATCAACAAATCTGCCCTTTTTATATTTTTCACCACTTCTGATAGCGAGTTATAAGTCTCTAAAAGATTTTCATTACATATACCTGGCAGCAAATGGTTAGCCTTTTGTCTGCCTCTGGAGGCAAGGAGCAGCCCCCACCTTTGGGATTTCCTTTTGCAAGCCTAGTTTATGACTTCTTCACACATCCATTTACTGGGCTGGAGAATCAGCCATTGTTCAGTCCTTGGTATCAGACAAAAGTTTGGCCTACCCCACAATTATCATGTGTCAGTGAGCCTCTGCTGAGAGCCATGCCCTCCCCTTGGGTGGAAACCTGTTTTTCAACCTCTTGAAGGCCCAGCCAGCCTAAGTTAATTCTTAATTTCTTGACTGGAAATCCAGCATAAAACAAACTTGTTGCATCAGATGACATAGATAAATGACATTCTTAGATTTAAACCTGTGGGATCAAAACAACTGGGATCCATGTTCCTTTCAGCAACAGTCCTTTTATATTTTCTAATCCGGCAGATCTTTAGTTTTAGACAACTCTAGAGTTTAATCAGGAGAGCCCATTTGACAGGGGCTGTCACTCACAGATAGCCCAGTGTGGCTGCACACAGATTTTTGACAGGAATTGTCATTCACAGGCAATCCAGTTTTATTGAGAAAATGTTTTGCTTTTAACATTTCAGGACCTTGTAAATTCACAGTGCTTCAATAGATTAACTGAATTGTAGCGCCAAGCAAGATTTGAGTTTTGGAAATTGTTATGTACAGGCATTTTGAAGTTTCTGCAGCAAAGTAAATGTCATTTACAGGCAAATTATGGAGTTTCACTTGCAAATGGCTGCTGCTCCTTTTGCACTCTGTTTACTTGTCATGGAGCCCACTGGCACTTTTTCTGCAGCGTGTGCTCTGTTCCACCACACATGCACCATGGGTGTCAGGTTGTGCAGCCATCTTTTTGTGTGTTGAAAAACGCGGTTTTGGAGGTTTTGGCGCGCACAAGGTTTTTGCTGCCATTTTACTGTTTCTCACACCATAGATAGCAGAGTGAGGCTGCATAGTATAGCAGAGTGGGTCAAGTCATCCCACAGTTCTGTCGATAGTATTGTTTGGCGGGGTGAGTTCTGTATTGAAGGCGTCTTCTGCTGAGGCAGTCGAGCTTGTGCATCCATATTATTTATGCCATGTTCCTTTCCTTTTTGTCAATGTCCAATTCTGCTTTGGGGCATTTTGTGTCCTTTGTGGGAGGAGTTGGTCTGGGTGTTGGGTTTAGCTATTTATTTTTTATTTATTTTAGAACACAACAGATGGAGGGCAATGTGAACAGTTACGGATGTTCATTTCATCACATCAAAGCGTAAAATGTGTCTATTTTCTCGTGTTACACATTTTCGTGAATTGGCCTCCTCTTTAGTTAACAACCTTCCCATTTTATCTAGATAGGCAGTTAAGGCATAACACAGTTTTGTAGTTGGATTTGCAAACATCGCCCACCAATCATTGCCACATAGTAATGGCCTCTCATTTATGTGTGATCCCAAATACCTGGTCCTTAAAAGCTTAAGTGCAGGATTCCTCTGCACTGTTGAAAAACCTACATTTGATGTTCAAAAGTCTATTTCTGCACCTCATACATATACTCTTTCATCTCAAATAAATTGAGATGAAATTTCATATAGCTAGCTCTGTGTTTCAAGTTTGGCAATTTCTCCAAATATTGTGGTAATGTACCTCATGCTCTCGCTTCTGGAGCTGCATTTTTCATTAATCTATGATGATTCCTTGTCTTTACAGTGTCTGCCCAAACTAGTTCCCATAGTTTCTTTTTTACTAGATTTGAGTTAGTCTTTAGAGTCTGTTTTCAGGTCTGTGAGGCAATTTTCACAAGTGATCGCCCATTGCCATGTGACTGTCTCTTCGCATCCACTTCTTAAGTTATCAAGAATAACGAACTGCTGGCACTTGGTCATCCACAATCGTCTTTCTGTAAATCGCTAGCATGTTCCATGTCACTCTTGCGTTGATCGAAAGGAGACCCAATTCGTAACATATACAAGCAGTTGGTATACCTCTTTGGAGATTCAACACTCTACGCCAGAATGTTTTCTCTAGGGCAGACCACAAGGTGTAAGGGGAGCCCAAGGCGCACTCCACGCCATATATTAGAGCTGGCACCACCATCTGATTGTAGTATACAACAACTGCTCTCAAGGAGAACTTACCATGTTTCATATTAATAATCAACCCTTGGCAAGCCAGTTGTTTACATTTTTCTATTGTGTTTTGTGTCCAAGGCCCATCATTAATACTGCTGTTTACACACATGCCAAGGTATTGCGTTTTATCCACAAGTCTTAGGGGTTCTTTTTCCAGATACCACACAAAATCCTTTTTAGAAGTTCTTTTCTTTCTTGTTAGGTCTTGCAAGATTAAGACCTTGGATTTTGCCAGATTTATTAGTTACGACGTAGTTCTCTAGTGCAGACAATTTTCTCTGCAGACTAGGTCGCCTGCATAGAGCATCCCGCCAATTTGATGGCCATTCATTTTAGTTGGAAATGCATTGGCTTTCCCCAATGTTCCATCCATATCAGACCAGTACAGACGAAACAAAGTGGCTGCCAACGGACAACCTGTTTAACACTGCAATGAATCTTAATAGGAGATGACAGGGTACCTGCACGCTCTAGGCAAATCTTTATTTCCGTTCTGGAGTGAAGTTCTTTAATCACTCCAAGCAAACTGGCCAGACAATTCCGCTTGCCCATTTTTATCCACAGCAGTTCTCTAGTCACGCTGTCAAATGCGTGGGATAAGTCAATAAACACCAGGTATATTTTCTTCCCCTGACAATTGGCTTCCATCTTAAGCAGATTGATAATGAATAAGTTCAAACTGCATCCCACGCCTCTGACAAAGCCAGACGGCCTTAAGTCATAGTTACCTGAGGATTTGTTCCATGTTGTCAGTTGATACTGTATCTGTGTAGCAAAGATTTTGCCATTCACATCGAGGAGTGCAATCGGGCGATAGTTCTTTGGATCTGATCGCTGTCCCTTTTTGAAAATAGGGACCACAAGTGCGCTCCTCCATGACTCTGGGATCTTACCATTACATAGTATCAAACTGAATAGTAGGTAGCAGAAATCGGTCCATATCTCAGGATTCTGTTTAAGGATGTAATTTGTTAGCCCATCTGGCCCGGGGCTCTGGATAAGCTAATTTCCTTAATGTTTATCAGAATATCTTCTTTTTGGATTTGAAGTTCCCATCGACTCAAGTCAGGGAATTTTGGATGGTCTGTTTCCTCGATCCTTGCAAACACAGATGTATAGTGGTGAATACATTGTGACTCAGAGATCATATTAGTGATTAGGGCTGTTTGTGGAGCAGTTGTATCATTGATCAAGCTCCAGAATGCACTTGTATTTCTATTTGCGAGTGTTGCCATCATTTCTTCGCTGTCATGTCGATGTAAAATTATCTTGTGCTATATTAGCCAGTTCTCATAACCTTGTTTGACTTTTTTAATTTCAATTGCTTGTTGGTTTTTTCCCATCTTCTTACTCGTTCTAATCATTTTGCAAAGTTCTCTTTTCCTCATCATAACCTTGCGGCCCCAAACATGGCGTTCTTTAAAGATCACTTTGCTCTTGTTGGCAGCCTCTTCTCTATACTGGTCTAACAAGGCACAGTAGATAATTCAGTCTCCCTGGTTCTGTGCATGGTCTTGTTGTATGGTGTTTATTATGATGTCCACTTTTACATCATCTAGCCTCAGTCTGTTACGTCCCGGAGCTACAGATAATGAATGTGGGTCTTTACTCTTTTGTACAATTTTGGTTAGATTTCTGAGCTCAATTTTTACCAAATTGTGATCACTCTGTGTCATCTGATATCAAGATAAGGGAGGCCCAGGCAGGTGGCGAGGCCAAAGAAGAATTAAATACACTAAAAGCTGGAAACTGAAGCAGATCCATGGTGAACCAACACGTGACCAGCCAGGCGTGAAAAGGTACCACCGCCTGATGTCATCCAGAACCCGACGGATGCCATAACCTTTCCTGATAAGAGGCTGCAGTTTCTAGGCCATACCCAGCCAACTAATTGACACATAGCCCTAAGATACTGATTGATGGAAGGGAGGCAGGGTGAATCTTGGGACACTAGGCACCCGGTTGTCCATTCTGCATGTTGCTAATTAAAGTGAAGATTTCTTTCTGGGGGTGTAACCCACCCAATCACAATGGACCAAGTAATCTAAGGTCCTATAGATAGTAGAACCAATAAGACGTTGTACTTGTAGTGACATCTATCACGTGTGATGTAGAGGGAGGGGCATAGACGCCCACGCGATAAGAGTTATCCAATCCGCCTGCTCTGTTACCATATACAGATATAGCACCTATACTTAAGTTACCTTTCCCGACCAATAGAAATGCATGACAAACTTTGAGTGCAACACGTCAATCTATGATGAAAATTTGCTATAAATGTTGCTGTCTGAATGAAGAAGTTGGGAGTTGGAGTGAGACAGGTGATCGCAACGATGCTGATTTCCAATTGTTTCCCTGTTTGATGTACTTGTCATTAAACGGACTTCCCTTTGCCAAACTACGGAGTCCTCCTTATTGAGTCGTGTTGGAGTAATTGAATCCTGCACCTCATTCCTCACATGGTGCAGCTATCTTGTCTTACAGGTACTATAGGGTGAGCACTGATCTATGGGCCCGTCAGTGGAAACACCGCCCTCCTGTACACTTGGTAGCATGAGGATGGTTTCGACCATTGATTATTGATTATATAATTGTAAGACACCTATAGACCGACGGCACGAAGTAACTCTAGGCCTTCGGCAATATCACAAGTCCTTTCGCCATCCCGGCTGAGTAGACTGAGAAGCTCCCTGTGGACAATGATAGTGTAACTTTGAAAAATCTGCAACAGGTCTGAAGGAACCTGCCTTTCCAAGCATAAGCCTTCCCATTCCCACGGGCAGCCAATTGGACGAAAAGACCGCAAGAGGCTGAAGAGGAAGGGGCGGTGATCCCGAAGCTCCAGAGAGGAAAAGATGCAAATGTTGAGTGAAACAATAAACTCGTTACTTTGGGAAATGTCTAGTAGGCATTAGAACAAGTAAGGGAAAGGTAACGGAGGGTGGCGGAAATAAAATAGTCAGAAGTTGAGAAGACTGTATATATATATAAGGGGTTAATAACTCAAGTATGAGAGATAAAAAGTGGTTACCGGGGGACACCTGAGAGAAAACAAATGGTTACCAGGGGGAACACCCGAGAGAAAACGAAGGATACCAGGAGGGACACCTGAGATAAAAAAGTAAGGATTTGCCTTGTTCCTGTGCTTAAATACAGCGGTCAGAAGAAACGTGAACTCATAGCCCAAATAATGGGGGACAATTAGACTACAGTGACGTTTAAAAACGTCATCAAAGGAGTTTGTTTAAACTCCATGGCGGGGTATTGATTAGAAGGCAGGTATACATATGACCAGCTGGTGTCCGTCTAGTCTGTCAAGTGTCTGTCATATGTGTTCTGTTGTATGTCGAATGTTAAAAGAACTGTATCACTGACTGTTTGAAATTAAATTTGGTTTTACGCGATTCCGTAACTGACAGGGAATCGCCAGCGAATTGATGTTCTGAGTAAATTGATAGTATAACATTTTGGCGGGAAAAGATTGGATTGGAGCTTGCGTATTTGGTGCTCGCCCATACTATTGGAAGGATAAAAAAAAATTGCATGGATATTGTTGGTGACGAAATTGCGAATGGAGGAGGTCACCCCACTCGCACATTTGTGCAAGCAGTTACCCAAGCATGCACCTAAGCTCAAAACGTATAGTACTGAGTGGGTTAAGGGTACCGCCCACAAGATGTTTATGCCTTGGCCACAAAATGGGTCCTTATCTAAAGCCGTCTTACAACACATGACGACTTACCTACATGCCACATACACAGGCAAAAAATTTGAGAAACGCCTTGCTGTTCTAGAACTTTGGAAGATGTTTGAACAGACGAAGGAGGAAGAACCACCCACAGACTGGATATTAAATGTATGAGGGGGGTGAGACGCCCACCGCGCCACCAGCCCTGCCTGAGCCAGCCATCAGGGACGTAAGTCAGAGGGACTCTACCCGCTAAGAGAACTGAAGGCAGCCACGGGGTATAGCAATCCCGCATATGAGTCACCTACGTACAGTAGTGACGAAATCAAAGAGGAGGACCAGGAAATTAATCTTGCCTCCGCAGTCCCGAGGGACAAGGAGAGACGCGATAATGAAGGAAAGGATCAGGCACAGAGCTGTGCACCTCTCGTTAAGGAGGGAGAGGAAAAGAAAAGGGAAGCAAAGGTAGAACGGATGATATAGCATTCGCAAAAGACGAATGGATGGGAGGACAGATATTATTGAAATTTGATGGAAAAGGAATTGATGATGTGATACCGAAAGAAAAGTCTGATGAGACGCAAAGAAGAGAGAGAAAAGGAGAAGGAAATGAGGGACGAAGGAATAAGAAGAAAGGATAGGCTGAAGTGAGAACAACTATATCGCGAAGAGCAAGAGAAACAGCTCAATCGCAAACAGAAGGCAGCCTATGACCAGCACAGACAGAATAAGCAAAGATTGGAAGAAGAGCAAAGAGTACGTGAGAAGAGAATGAAGAGAAGAGAAGAGGAGGAAGTTAGAAGGGCAAAGGAACGTACAAACGAAAGGATGAGGGAAGTAGATAAGGCTAGAGAGGAAGCAAGGAAGCGCAAGGAAACAGATGAGGAAATAGAACGTAAGCGCAGACAGAGGGCACGAGATCATGAATATTTGGAGCAGGAAGTTAAAAAACCCAATCCTACTGTAGAATGGGAAGACACAGAAGAAATCTTTCCTGCGAATGACTCAGCACCAGGTACGAGTGGGACACATATTGAGGATGACTTCGACACCAGAAGCATCGGGGAAACGATTGATAAAATATACGATGAGATGGGGCTGGAACAGATATCCCAGGGAGGAAGGGAAGATGAGCGCTTGGAGAGCACTCAGCTATATGACACTGAGGATGTCACTCAAAGTAGTGGGAGCAGGGGACAGTCCCTAGACAGACTGGAGATTGGGCAGAAAGAAGAAGATGCAAGGAGTTGCGTAAACTGGGAACAATCAGAATCCGACTCCGGTGGGGAGATGGAGGATGAGGCACGCGAAGAAGGGAGATGGCGTGAAAGGCGGCTCCCAGGGAACCAAGGGGTACGATGGTCAGACGCTAGCGAGTACGCTAATAGGACACCGAAGTCTGCCACACAGTCCAGCCGACATGAGGGAACACCCCACAGTCAGAGGGGGGTGTCAGCACCAACATATGTAGATAGATTGAGGACATTGCCAGGTAGACGGCGATGCGGGAATGTTACCCCAGCGATAGACAGGAGAGCTGTGGGGAAAGAGAAGGAAGACTGCGCATTCCAATTCCCGCTGCTAGAAAAGGGGGGAGTAAGACCACAATACATTACATGGCCACACATGGACCGAGAGAACCTGAAAAATAAGCTTCCCATGCCGACATCAGGAGCCGGGAAATGGATATACGAGTTATAAAAAATGACAGGGGGTGTCACGTTGGCTATAGGGACATTAAAGGTCTCCTGATCGCCATACTGGGTGAAAGAGCAGACGATATATGGAAGCGGGCTGGGTACCCTAGGGTAACCATAATTGACACTTCCCAAGACGGAGCACCATTTAATAATTATAGAGCAGCAGTGTGGAAAGCGCTGCGAACGCTATACCCAGACACTTCCGATACGGGAGCTATAATGACTCGGAAAATGAAAGAGTCAGAGGATCCGTTGAGTTACATCCAGAATTTTCAAGGCGCATGGGTGCTCAAAACGCATGAGTCTTGGACGAAATCTATCCCTGTATTCTACCACATATTATGCCAAGGGTTGCCTGAACCGGTGCAAAAGCAGCTCAAGAAATTGATAGGAGTAGAAGCTAAACCATGGGCCGAAATACAGTTGACAATTGCACAATACTGTAGACTGTTGCAAGAAAAGAACCGAAAAAAGAAGGCAACTCGTAAGGGTGAGGAGGTGAAGCTGGTGCAAAAGAAACTCTCAAAGTATGCTCTCGAGGGAGCCATGCTGACAAGCCCAGCTGAACCAAGCGCGCAACAAGCGACTAACCCATTGCAGAGTAAGGGTAGGGTGGGATTGTACCTGAGGGGTAGGGGATTTAGAGGAAGAGGATGGCAGAATAATCAGGGAGGGTTTAAAAGTAATCAGGGAGGTTTTCAGAATAATCAAGGTGGCTTCCAGAACGTGCAGATGGGCAGTCCAGCTATGCCAGATGGACAGATAGCCCGACCACCGCCAGTGTGTTGGCTGTGTGGAATGACAGGGCATATGGCGCGCGTGTGCAGAAGCCAAGGCATGTGGCAAAATGGCCAAGGAATGAGAACAGGCATGGCGGATCAGCCTGCCGTCCCACAACAGGGGGTGCACAAAATCACACAGTGCAACAGCAGACGTCAGGCTTGCAGCAAGGTGTGCAGCAAGTGGTTCAACCCTCGACCATGGGGAACGTGCCACAGGGACAACCCCAAAAGGCACTGCCGCCCATGTCTCAGGGCACTAACTCCGGAGGAGGAGTCAACCCTGGAAATGGGGGAAATCCACAGGTATACAGTGGGCCAAAATTGTATATGAAACAGGACAGCTCACGGGGGACTCTGATGTGCTCTATCCTATCAGTGACACCAGACCCTAATAGGGGGTAAAGAATATTCCTTCTTAGTTGACACGATGCAACGCGCTCGTGCATACAGGAAGGTAAGTTTTCCTTGTCCGGCCAGGCCATAGATACTCAGAGTTTCACAGGAGCTCACAGTTGAGTTCCCTTTACAGACGCGCTCCCAGTTTCTGTAGGAGAATGCAAAATGAATGTACCCTTATTGTATTCACGTCAGACCCCAGTAAACATCCAGGTTCGGGACTTGATGACAAAGTTCAATATGACAATCTCGTTTACCCAGGATGGTATAGTGTGCTCCAATCCAGGAATGCATTATTCAAACGTGTGCGAAATGATCAGAGCGTACTCAGGACGCATAGCCATGAGAGCTATACCGTTAGAGCCAGGAGTCTTCGCATATGGCGTGTGGGTTCTCATGGCGGGATTGCAGGCCTCGCAGATAGAACTATGAGGACACCTGATGAGTTCCTATTCAGACCCAGAATACCTATGTTTAAAGAAGAGGGACAAGTATTTCCATTAATAATACAATCCGCTGCAGTGCAAGGGAAAGTGGTATTGGTGGAAGGATACGATGACGAAGGTAGATAATGGGGCGCGATTATCACCATCAAAGAAGGGTATCGAGTGACTGACATCACAGATGATGATCTGTTCAAAGAACACCCGGACCTAGAAGAGACGAGAGTGGAAGTGAGACTCAT
This sequence comes from Ambystoma mexicanum, assembly GCF_040938575.1. Classification (NCBI taxonomy): domain Eukaryota; kingdom Metazoa; phylum Chordata; class Amphibia; order Caudata; family Ambystomatidae; genus Ambystoma; species Ambystoma mexicanum. The sequence continues at coordinate 1,116,819,688 of NC_090923.1, read as the reverse complement.
ATTTTGGGTCCAAATGATCAAATGGGAGGTACCTCAGAGGATGATGCTGGCACTGATACGTCCAGAATACTTTGAGGAAGATATGACCCGAGTGCCCGTCACTGTATGGACTACAGGGCCCTATGACGTAGGCCTCCTCAAAGGGCCAGGAGAGGTGAAAATTAAAATGAAACCAGGAGCAATTTTACCAAGAGCGAGACAATATCCCATGTCCAGAGAAGCAGATGAAGGGATCGCAAAGACAATTTCCGCCATGATGGCATCTTAGTGACCTCAGAATCACCTTGCAACACAGTGATTTACCCTGTCAAGAAATCAAAGGGAGGGTCTTGGCGTTTAGTCCAGGATTTAAGAGCATTAAACGATATTGTTAAAGCCGAGTTCCCTCTAGTCCCTAATCCATCCACAATTCTATGTAACATACCCACTGAGGCAAAATATTTCACGGTGATTGGCTTGAAAAATGCGTTTTTCTCAATTCCGTTGCACTGTGACTCACAAGATCTGACGTCATTTACTTTCAGACAAATGCGTCTGAAAAGCATAAGATTGCCACAGGGGCATTGTGAGTCTCCGTCCATCTTCAATGGAGTCCTGCAAATGGACCTAAGCAATATTGCAGTAGACAGTGTTGTCTTGCAGTATGTAGATGACATTCTGATCTGCAGCACAATCGAAGAACAATGCAGGCGCGATTCTATCCAGCTACTGATTATACTGGCTGAGAAGGGATATAAGGTTGACAAGGAAAAGTTGCAATACTGTCAACAAGAGGTGCTGTACATAGGCCAGCGAATCTCCCATGAAGGGAAAAAGGTAACCCCAGAAAGGGCTGAAGCTATCATGAACATGGCTAAACCGCTCACGATAAACCAAATGCAGAGCTTCCTAGGCCTATGCAATTATGTCTTTGACTACAGCTTGTCTACCAAGCCCTTACTTCAGGCTTTGAGGAAAGCCCAGACGACAAAGGGAAACATTGAATGGACTGAGACAATGGAAAAGGGGTTTGCAGAACTCAAGGGGGCGATTTGTAGGGCCCCAGTTTCAGGGATTCCAAACTATGCAGAGGAATTCTACCTGTTTTCACATACTGATGGCAATTTTATGACAGCAGTGCTCGCTCAGCGAACCTCGCTGGGGTATAAGCCCCTAGCGTATTACAGCAGGAGTCTGGACCCGGTTATGAGAGGCCACTTCCCATGCAAACAAAATCTAGCTGCCGCCGCATTCGCCATCGAGGAGGCATCATCCATTGTAATGGAGTGCTCCACGACTTTGTACGTCGAGCACTCACTATTCGCCATACTAGAAAAACCAAAGGGCACGCTGACATCTCAAAGAGCATCCACCTATGGGGTGATTATCTCTAACCCATCAATCAAAATAGTTTCATATAAAACTGTAAATCCAGCTACGTTCATAGCTGAGCCAGTCACAGAGGGAGAACCTATGCATGACTGTGCAAATTATGAGGAATTTTATGATGAAATCCCCAGCGTAAAAGAAAATGCTCTGGCAGGGGGTGAGATTGTGTTCATTGACGAATCTTCGAGAATCGACCAAGAAGAAGGACAAAGATGTACAGGCGTTGCCGTAATAAAGCACATGGCAAATGGAGAATTTCAAGTACTCGTTAGTGCACGAATACCATCTCATTATTCAGCACAGGCTGCAGAATTATTGGCGTTGATACTCGCCATTGAGAATCATACAGACCAGGAAGTAACAGTGTACAGTGACTCCGCCTATGTGACGTCCACAGTGCATGCAGGACTGGCACGCTGGAAGAGGAGGGGCTACCTCCAAGCAGACGGCATGCCAGTGCAACATGCAGCCTTATTGGACAGGTTGGTAAAGGCACACAGCTCCCAGTGGGAATAGCAGTCGTGAAATGCGCCACCCACACCAAAGGGACCGATTCCGTGTCATGTGGAAATCATGAAGCAGACACGGAAGCCAAGCGTATGGCATCCAAGAGTGAAACGATCATGGACGTGGAGGTGGCACATACCCATGACAGGATGATGGTAGCACGAGCCACACCTGAGGCCTATAGCAGCATGGGGCAGACTCAGCTAATGGAGCTACAAGGTGAGGCACCTCAGGAGGAGAAGAATTTGTGGAAACGTCGAGGGTCCGCCTTAAGCCCCTCTGACTGATTGTGGAGGCAAGACAGCACTGGTAAACCAGTAATGCCTGTCGCCCTACTAAAAATAGCATTGGAGCAATTGCACTACCCCATTCATATGTCAAAAGAAAAAAATCTTGCTGCAACACCGGCAGAAGACTGGTTTACACCGAATTTAGCAGAGCATGGTGCTTTCTTCATGGTGAACTGCATTATCTGCCAGCAATTCACCACTGGGCACACATTGAAGGTAGTGAGAGGAATTATCCCCCTGCCCAATGGGCCATTCCAGCACTTGCATATCAATTATGTCGACATGATTCAAGTGTGCAATGGGTACAGGTATTTAATTGTGGTGGTGTGTTAATTTTCTCTATGGATAGAAGCAGGTCCCTGTACACACCGAGACTGTACCTGTGCTGCCAAATTTCTGGTGAGGGAAGTGTTCCCTAGATGGGGGGTGTGCGAGGTAATGAGGTCAGATAACGAGGCTCACTTTGTCAATGCAGTATTCGAGCAGATCAGCTTGTTGCTTGGTATAAAGCACAAGTTCTCGTCGGCGTATCATCCGGAGGGAAATGGCATATGTGAGCGGCGCAACGGCTTGTTAACAGAGAGGATAGCCAAGCTGAAACTCACATTAAAAAAAGGATGGCTGCACTGTCTACCACTGGCATTGTATGCACTTCGGAACCAACCAGGCTCCGACCATCATCTCACGCGGCACGAGATAGTCACTGGCAGAAGGATGAGGACCCTTCTCACCCCCCGAGATAGAGCTAGATGTGATACCCAGCCAACTAGAGAATTCTTGGGGACAGAGATGCAGGATTATCTGAACTGCAAGACATCCAGCATCTCTCTCATTACAGGCCAACTGCAGCGACGGCGAAAGGGTGGCAACGCAGTACAAAACGCATCAGGAAGTGCTGAAGCAGACGCCACTCAAGGTCTATGTGTGCCTCTCATCTTCCCTGGTGATGCTGTGTTAATCAAAAATCATACAAAGAAAAGGTGGGACGAACCAAGATTTAATGGCCCTTTCATCGTGGAGGACGGCACTCCTTCTGCTGTCAAAGTCCAGGGCAGAAGGGCATGGCTCTTCCTAAGTGACATTAAACCGTATTTAGGAGAGAGCCCTACGGCTGCATCTACCCTCGAAGAAACCACAGACAACGAGGAAGAATCTCAGCACGTGCAGACAAGATCCATGGCGAGGAAGAAGGACGCATGAGCAGAAAAATCAAGGCAAAAGAACTGTGATTTGAAAGTGGGGCTTCGAAACTGGACATTTCCGCTGGGAAAAGAGAGAATGGTGATAAAAGGACAATAAAACGAACACTCTGTGTGTCACAAGTTGCAGAGTAAAGAGAAGCGCATCCGAAGTCACAACAACGTTAATAACACGAACTTTTGAAGCAAATCACCCAAGCAGTGTAAAAAATCAAGGCGCTGATAGACTATAGACAAGACTTTTCCGAGAGCATAACACAGTATCATGAAGCAACCAGTGTGAAGACTTTGTTTACAGAATGTATGGTATCTCCCAGCAGAAATCTCACGTGGGATGTACTCACTTATTTCCAGTTAGTGGCAATATCATATCCGTCGCTCGTATGGAGAGTAACCAGTGTCACAGACTTTATTCGATATCCTGCCAACAAGAAAGTAATCTGGCAACTGCTAACTGTCATCACGGAAGTCTTTGCCAAGCTACCCGAGCACAGTGAAAAGGACACAAATGCTTCCACCCCCGGTAGACATTGATGAACTCACCTTCACGCTGTTCTTTCAAATAATAGAGAAGTGCCCGGAACTTGTCGGAAGGACCACGCACACGCACTTTTATCAGAGACCCAAGAAACCTAGCACAATTGAACCAGCTGTGGACTAAGCTAAATAAAAGTAATAAACCCGAGATTGAACGTTCAAGGAAAAACTGCAGAAGAGGCTCAAATCTGGATGAACAGAGGCCAAATGCAGATCTGGGGATCAGTGGTTTCCCCAAATGGATGGGAAGAAGGAGTAGTAATCTGCCGAGCTAGGATGATCCTTGGAGCCTGTCAAGAAGCAATAGAGAACTCACAGAGGTTATGCAAACCTCTATGGCCGAAATTGGTAAAGTTGCTAACATGGGTCAAAGACAGAGGAGGACCCCTGCAAATAGTTTTTGTTTGTTTGTTTGTTTATTTCGTATTGCGCGCCAAACCCATTAGGTAGCCGGGCGCAGTAGAGGTCAAGACAACTTAAGCTTAGTTACAGAATGTGTACAGAGAAGCATATAATATACATAACAGTTGGAACATAGGTGCTGCTGGGATAGTTACAGTGGCAGACGGAAGGAATCACGGTAAAAGGCATGCAGCAGAGACAGGAGTGTAAGGTACCGACGAAGTTATCTAAGAGTCATTTGGTCGTAGCCATTTAATTACATAGAGTCTAAATTTAGGATATTGTTGTTCCTTTCTGAGGTCATGCGGTAATGCATTCCAAGTTTGTGCTGCAATAACTGGGAAGCTAGATCCTCCAGCTGTAACACGTTTAAATCTAGGAGTTTCAAGGGTATGGGCATTGGCTGCTCTCGTTGGATGTGTGGACGATCCTCTATTTATCCTTTCAGCAAGGTAGGGTGGGGCTAAGTTGTTTAAGCATTTGGAGGTAAGGGAGGCTGTTTTTAGGAGTATCCTGTCAGATATTGTTAGACAATGAACCTCTCTTCTAGCATCTGAAATGTTTTCGCTCCTAGGGATATTCAGGGCTGCTCTTAGGGCATTATTTTGCATTCTTTGTATTTTGTCGATGATATTTTTGTTGGTGCCTGAGTAGAGAGCGTTACAGTAGTCTAATCTTGACATTATGAGGGCATTGGCCAGGGTGATGCAACTCAAGGTAGAGAGGAATGGTCTACATGCTCGGATAAGCTTACAGGTATAAGCTGTGGTGGATGCGAGTGAGTTGACTTGTTTCTTAAGCGAGAGAGTGGCATCAAGATAGAAGCCTAGTGTTTTGACCACTGGCATCACCTTAATGAGATTGTTGTCGATATTGAAGGCGGTATAGTTAGGGCTACGTTTTTGTATGTTGGTTTCGGAGCCTAGGATTAGTATCTCAGTTTTATCGTCATTCAGGCAGAGGCCATGAGATGCCATCCATGCCTGAATGAGGAGGTAAAGTCTGTTTACTAAGGCTGTGTCCTCCAAAAAGTTGCCCGAAAGGGGAATGAGGATATGGGTATCATCTGCATAATTTGTGTAGGTGATACCCAGTCTGTCCAATTTGTCGAACAAAGGCTTAGTAAAGATGTTGTACATAGTGGGTGAGACACAGGATCCTTGGGGTACTCCACAGGAGATTTGAGTTGGGTCAGCAGCCGTTAGTGGGGAGAAGACTCGCATTGTCCTGTTGGCCAGGAAGGATTGGACCCGGGCTATGGCTTCCCCTGAAAAGTGCGCCGCCGACCTAAGATGATTGCATAAGACTGCGTGATCCACTAGGTCGAACGCTGCAGAGAGGTCAAGGAGAAGTAGCATAGCTGTTTGTCCCTTGTCCTTCAACTCGTCAATTTGAGTCTTAAGGTCTAGCAGGGCAGTTTCCGTACCGTGGAGTGGGCGGAAGCCAGACTGTCGTGATCCTGGTAGGTGATTAGCTCCTAGATCTTCCTGAATTTGAATATTGGCTACTCTATCAATAATTTTAAGTAGAAAGGGGACAGTGCTAATCGGTCTATAGATAGTGGGGATGGTAGGGTCTAGTGATTGTTTTTTAAGCAGGGGGAAGAGCCAGGATTCTTTGAGGTTATTAGGTACTGTATTGGTTTCAAAGGAGGCGTTTATGAGCTTGGAGATGAATGGGGCAAGGTCTCTAGCCGCATCCTTTATAATTTGTGCTGGGCAGCTGTCGCCCTTGCAGTTAGATGGTTTTAGAGAGAGAATGATTTTTTCCGTATCAAGAATGGAGATTTCGTTAAAGGTAAATGGTGTAGTTGTGTTATGCCCTGTGTCAGGGGATGGTTGTTGCTCAGAGGGGGGCAGAGAGGCTTTTTTAATAGCTATTTACTGTTGGAGAGTAGTGATTTTTTTTAGGAGGGCTTTTTGAATTGCAGTGCACCATGGCTTGTCCTTAGGGACAGTGTGGCCGGTGGAGTTGGGGCTTCCATTTCGTGGAGGATAGAGAACAGTTCCTTAGTATTGGAACTAGCTTTTGCAATTCTATCATTGAATATATATTTTTTTGTATTGGTTATTTCTTTTTTGTAGTGTTTGGAGAGGCTTGTTAATTTAGCCTTATTGATAGTAGTCGGGGCGTGGCGCCAGATAGTTTGCAGTTTTCTTTTCTGTAGTCTCTCTTTAAGTTGAGGTGTGAACCATGCATTAAGGTGGGATTTTTGTGTGGCTTTGCGCATTTTTAGAGGGGCGGTGGAGTCCAAGGCTTGGCACATGGCAGTGTTGAAAATTTCCACTAAAGATTTAGGGTCAGCATTATTATTAACGTTGTTCAGAGAAGGGAGGAGGTGAGGGAGTAGTTTTTCTGCTGTGATGTCCTTTTTACTTCTTGTGAGAAGTGGGGGTGCCATCTCGATGGTTTTAGGACTAAGGAGGTCGAGTGTGGCTGAGAAAGTAATGATGTGATTGTCGGACCATAATTGTGGTACATTATGTGTAATAGTAATGTTACAGTTCAAGTCAGCCACCCAGTCAAGAGTTCTACCTTTGATGTGGGTAGGGGATAGGACTTTTTGTGAGAGTCCATGATCTTTGAGAAGTGCAGTTATGGATTGGGTATGTTTATTTCCATCCTCATTGAAGTCGAGGTTGAAATCCCCCAGTAGCAGGGTTTGTGAGTGGTTTTTAGTGTTGCTAGTTATGATATCTGTAAGGTCCTCCTCAAAGGTTCCTAGTGGGCCAGGAGGTCTGAATATCAAGTGAATCGTTAAAGTATGGTTGTTGGATAAGGGAAGTGTGGCCGTGAGCACTTCGCATGAGGGACAATGTCAGCTATTGACATAGAACAAAGACGAACATGTAAAAACAGCAGGAAGTTTGAAAGGTGTGATAAAAATATGGACTCCAAAGACGCACACATTCACACCATCGTGTACAAACCCTGAAGACGATGAACAAGACACTGAAGAATCTAAGGAAACAAATACAAAACAAGAAGCAGAAGTGGTCGATGAACCGACCAGAGGGGGGAGTGTAGAGGAGGTCCCAGACATGGCCTGCATCCCTGCGCCCCATTTTGAGGTACCAGGAGCATCCTCGCCAAGGTATGTGATGTATGAGGAGCAAATAAACCAACAGAGAGCTGCGCTGGGACTCTGCCCAGCGTACATCAGAAGAGCCGCACCTGTTGAAGCGCCCATAACCAGACAGCCATGGGCAGCACGGTACCCTCTTAGACAACCATACCAGCAGCTGAGACGAAATGAAAAGTACCTACAAAGGGTCCATGAAGAGACCCAAAGAGCCTTAATGGATGGCCAGTGGAAATGACACAAGGGCCTGGACAACTCATGGATGAACGAAAACGGCTATCAAGGATAGCACGCCAGTGCGAGTAGCTGTGAAAGATAGATGTAATGGACACAGGAAGGAGACAATATTAAAACTTAAGGAAACGTTGCTATGAGGCAAGATGGAAGTAACCAACCAGTTAACATGTGTAAATAGGCTTGGAACGCAAGAAGCTGAGAAGACGATACTGCTTGCAATGCTTAGAAGACGAATAGAGTGGCAAGCAATGACCATATATCTACCCCAATAAGGCACGCTATACAAGTGTGACTCCATTTTGTAATGCAGAAATATGCCCAGGCGGCTAGAGGCCTAACAGACTAGGTTTCATATCCCAGCTAAAGCCAGGAGGAAGAGCGGAATCAAAACTCAACAAAGAGCAGCTCATGCCTGGGAATTCGAGGTCAACCCAAGGAAGGGGGGGAGCGTCAGCTAACAAAAATCAAAACTTCACAGCCTGCCCTGTGAAGGTCAAGATAAGGGAGGCCCAGGCAGGTGGTGAGGCCAAAGTAGAATTAAATACACTAAAAGCTGGAAACTGAAGCAGATCAATGGTGAACCAACACGTGACCAGCCAGGCGTGAAGAGGTACCACTGTCAGATGTCATCCAGAACCCGAGGATGCCATAACTTTTCCTGATAAGAGGCTGCAGTTTCGAGGCCATAACCAGCCAACTAATTGACACATAGCCCTAAGATACTGATTGATGGAAGGGAGGCAGGGTGAATCTTGGGACACTAGGCACCAGGGTGTCCATTCTGCATGCTGCTAATCAAAGTGAAGATTTCTGTCAGGGGGTGTAACCCACCCAATCACAATGAACCAAGTAATCTAAGGTCCTATAGATAGTAGAACGAATAAGACCTTGTACTTGTAGTGACATCTATCACGTGTGATGTAGAGGGAGGGTCGTAGATGCCCACCCAATAAGAGTTATCCAATCCACATGCTCTGTTACCATATACAGATATAGCACCTATACTTAAGTTACCTTTCCCGACCAATAGAAATGCATGACAAACTTTGAGTATAACACGTCTATCGATGATGAAAATTTGCTATAAATGTTGCTGTCTGAATGAAGAAGTTGTGAGTTGGAGCGAGACAGGTGATCGCAACGATGCTGATTTCCAATTGTTTCCCTGTTTGATGTACTTGTCATTAAACGGACGTCCCTTTGCCAAACTACACAGTCCTCCTTATTGAGTCGTGTTGGAGTAATTGAATCCTGAACCCCATTCCTCACATGATGCAGCTATCTTGCCTAACAGGTACTAGAGGGTGAGCACTGATCTATGGGCCCGTCAGTGGAAACACCGCCCTCCTGTACAGGGAGAGAGGCCGAAGTTTCACGATGCAGTATGGTACAGGAGAACACCCTGAGATTTGAGAGTCCTGTATAGTTTCACAATGCAGTTGGTACAGGAGGTTTCGTATGACGGTGTCTATGTATGTTGTAGATAGAAAAAATGGTTCCTACGTTATCCATTGATGCTGGTTGATGGCAGCCTATTCGTTGTGAGTTATGTCAGGGTGCTGTGGCCTGTTGCAACTGCTGGTTTGGTGGGTGACTCTGCAGCCACTGCTAATTGTCTGTAGTTGTGGACTCTGTAGGTTACTCTTGGTTTAGGGCAGATGGCTAGCTAGGTGGAAGAGTGTGCTTATTACGTGGAAGAATGCCACTGGAGTGGGGGAAAGAAGCGGTTAGGGTTTGGTATGTGTTAGTGACTGGTCCCTGGCCTCCTCTGCTGGCACCTGCAGACATTGACTGGAGCCGCTACTTCAGGAGCCGCCCTTTGCCTCAGGCTCTTATCCGCAGGGCTGCATGAGCAGAGGGTTGTCCTGGGATGTTGTGTTAAAGGAAAGAAGGACCAACCAAGGGAGGGCACAGGAGGGAGGAGGGACCAGGGCTGGGCTGATGAGCAGGGGAAGGAAAAGCCAAGGACACGTGCGCAGGAGCGCTTTTGGATTAAAATGCACACAAAATTAAACAAATTCACACAATATGGGCCAAAAGCAGCCTCTAAACTCGGGGATCGGCTGACTCTTTGAAGAGCGCTGCGTGGGACTTGGGCCTACCGTAGATGGCACCAATCAGGGGAGGGGACGGGCGGGAGGAGGGACCAGGGCCGGGCTAATGAGCAGGGGAAGGAGAGGCCAAGGACACTTGCGCAGGAGCGCTTTTGCATTAAAATGCACACACAATTAAACAAATTCACACAATATGGGCCAAAAGCAGCCTCTACACTAGGGGGTCGGCTGACTCTCTCTGAAGAGTAAAGAAGTGACTGAATCTGCATCCTTGCCAACTATCTTATAGGGCCTTCACTTTCCCTTCAACCTGTACCTCCTCCTACAAAACCCCACCAACACTAGGGAAAATTACACCCTATTTTCTACCCAAACTAACGCTCAAAGATGGCGTCAGGGCCTTTCAACCTTTTAAAATAAAAGGGGTCTCGAGCCTCAGGGGGCCCTTAGCAACTGCTCCCATGTTGCCAGTCTGCAGTCTTATATTATGGCAATAATTGCTTTCTATATTATTATCATTCTGGGGCTTTAAATGTGCACTTTGCCGCACTTGCGTTACAAGCTTCATTTACTGGAGCTCTTCAGGCCGTCACTTGGAAGTGACAAACCGAAGGGCTGCAGCAAATTAGGTTTGCAACGTGAGCGCTGCGAAGCGCACATTTGAAGCAAAGAAATACACCCAGGTATTAATAGCCGCCGATTATCACAGGACGGACAGCCAGCAGGGAGCTAAAACACTAAATGCCCACTGAAAAGCTATACATTCCTCATTGTCAGCAAGGGGCTGATGTGGTGGAACTGTTGTTAAAAGACAACAAGTTGATAATCAGTGGGTATCTAGTGTTTCAGCTCCCTGCTGGTCGGCCATCTCATGATAATTGGCGGCTATTAACCCCTCACTGTATTTGTCCCCATTATAATGTATGCATCCCACAGGTGCCCCAGACTTTTCCGCTCTAAGGAAGGGGGAGGAGGCAACCATCATGTTGAAATGGAGGCGCTGGACATACATGCCTCATTCGATCTGCAGAGAATGCAATTCTCAAGACACGTCATTCATTAGCTCCTGCTTGAGTCTGCAAGAGTAGGCACAAAGTTCTCCCAAGGAAAACCTAAATCAAATCAAGGGTTTGGAATTAGATTCAGAGGATTCAGTTGGTAATGTTAAGCAATGGAAAGGATGGTTTCCACTCCCACCTCCTGCATGCTTGTGTGCCATTCACCTAGTTCTTCAGTCACCGATTAGGATCTACGAAGTACTACTATTGATGTGTGAGTCAATATCTCCTTGCTAAATAATTTAACTATGTGTCTGGACATTAAGAGGTGTCTACTGGTATGTTTGGAACCAACAAAGGATCTTATAAGGAGTCCTTGCATGATGATAGATTAATGATTGACGTCCAGGCTGAGTCAGAATCATTTCTGAGGAAACTAACAAATGTAATTCTTGTGAAGACCTTTTAGTGTCCTGTGATGATGATCAAGGAAATCAGCCAACCATTAAGTTGCCATCATTACTAACATCTGTGGAGCAAACTACGAAGAATAGTACACATTCTAAACCTCTTCCTTCCCCTAGGAAGTCTGCTGCAATTACTTCTAAATGAGGTAAGAAGAGGGCTCTTTGTCACATAGAGAAGACAACTATATATGTTGGTATATGAATGGTAGCGTAACTCCTGCGAAAGGGGTGGAAAACACAACAATGAATTCCTCCCTTACTAAGAAGAAGGTTACTTTCATGGTTTCTTCACAAGATGATTTATCCCCACCAACTGCAGGAACCAGAGAAGACGGTTTTGATCGTGTAGATGATCTTGCCTCCTTATTTACAGAACCACTGTTAATAAAGATACATTTGAGAAGCAATTTCTGCTTGTTGAATGAGCAGAGTGTACTCCAGTGTCGCCAAAAGGAACAGTAGCAACGCTCTTTCTGTCTTTGTCTATCAGCATTGGGGATCTTTTTAGTGAATGAAATCAACCACTCAATAGAAATCACATATTACCGGTCTTTAACTTAATCCCTCCTTTAAGAATGAACTCCTTCGATATAGACTTGGCTGTGTCCAGGACAATGAATTGTCTGTGACTAATCTGCACTTCAAATCTAATCCTAGCGTCAATATTAATTTTGCAGTGTATTGACTCCCAGTGCATTATGGGTTTTGAAGTGTATGCAAATTCTACTAAACCTGATTTACAACCATACAGTGATTGTTACGCTCACCTGATATCCCCGGGGGCGTCTGGAAGGCTCTGAGATCTGGAACCCTGGATGCGTAGTTGCCCAGTGCTGAATAATTAATCTGCAATTACAGAAGGGAGGATTTGTGATAACTGTCTCTAATGGTTGAATCTCCCACCTCCCTCTGACCGATTTCCTTCCCACTGGGTTCTTTCCTCACCTTAGTTATTTGTACGGTGAGCTATCCGTCCTGCGTTTCTTGTGCAGGGGCGCTTGACGTTTGTTGGCGAGCTGCCCGAGTTGCTTCACTGGTGCAGTACGCCTTCCTTGGGCCCAGGCCTGCTGTTACCCCGAATCTGCTGGTCGGCAGGTAGGTTTGTTAATTGTAAGTCTTTGTTCTGTTTATGGTGGGAATTCGATAATGTCTTTATCTCCTCCTTTTCAGGTGCGAAGGTCTTGATGCTGGCGTGCCGGATGGAGAGGCATGTTTTCTAGGTAACAGAAAGCGTGAAGCGCAGCACCTTTATTGTCTTTTAAAGCTAACCTGTCTTTTCTTCTTTTCCTCACAGGCCGCTGTGGTGCTGGGAGTGGATGAAAGCGCAATGAAAAACAGGCCCCGGGAATCTGTTAAGGCAAGTACAGCGCTGTGCAAGGCAATATTGAAAGCGAACCTGAATATGTTTCTTTTCCTTTGCAGATGTTGCTGTGGTGCTCCGGATGGAAGCGTGGAGTAGCGCAATGGAATTCAGGTAAGACTGATGGAATTTGTTGTTTTGGAAGCGTGCATTCTAATATTGTTTTTCCCTTTCTTGTTATTGCATGTCGCAATGTTGCAACAGCAGCTGTGGTAGCGGTTCGCCGGAAGTCCTTAAGCTAGTACTCACAGGTGAGTGATGTTTCTTCTTCTCTCGGTTTCCACAGATTGCAGCCCAGTTGAGATGCTGAGTGCTGGATGGTGTTTTCTCAGGTAAAACAGAATAATCTTGTTCTTGCAGGATTACAGGAATATGCTGAAGACCAGGAGCTGGACACGGTGAGCGTCACGCTGTGGGTTGCAGAACAACACGAAGCGTGTTCTGCAGTCAGGGTGTGGTTTATAGAGCCCAGGTAAAGTAGTACCAGGGAAAGTAGTTCCAGGCCTGCCACACCCATTAGACAGCATGGCTTGGTTCTTAGAACTAAACTGTGTGGGTGCATCTATGTTGGATTTAAAAGCCCATGTACATAAATGGGACCTTCCTTCCTACATATGAGCCTGGTGCCAAAGGCGCGAGGACTGGTTCCAGGAGCCCTTTTGCAGTGGTTTTAAGGCCCTCAGGGTTCTGGTGGGAGCCTGCTTGTGGCATAACTTGTGCCCCCTCACAGTGGTCCTGACAGTGATGCAGTGTAGACAAAACATATTTCCTATTCAAACAACACTGACCGTTCGAGAGAAAACTGTTGTATTCATCTAAATTGATGCTAGAAAGTAGCAGCGAAGGTGCTCAGGCCAGAAAAGTGAGCTTTTTGAATACTGGTGACAAGAGATCAGATTTGGCTAATGAATGCTCTTGTTTACAATTCGAAATGTGCCTATTCACACATTTCCAAAGTGGTTTAAGGTACTGTATTGGAATCCGAGATGTTTTACTTGTTTGTTTTAGTAATACATCGATCATTCAGTACAGCTCTTCATTCCATATAGTGACCTTTCAAGAGGTATGGCTTATTTCTCCAATCAGTATTGATGGGTTTAACTACATTATTTACATCTGCAATTAAAGGGCAGCAAGGTCGTCCCTACAGAAGGTTATTTTTTCTTTTAAAAATGTTGCCTATAATGGTTGAAGAGAGATATCTGGATATTAGTAGTTTATTCTGTATTAAGATATGTTGAGTGCTGCCTTTGTATAGTGAAAATTGGCTTGTTATTAATGTTCTTTGCCCTCCAAGCTCAGCCATTCTTTCTCAAAATGTATCTACCATTACTGAGGTGATGTCAAGATGGGCTGAAGTGGGTATTAATCACATTATAATCTTAGTGGATTTCATTGGTCTCGTTTTAGCAAACAGAATGATTAGGAGGACCTTAATCATCAAGTATTCCTCAGTGTATTTTTCCACAAGTGAAGACAATCTTTCAGGGGCAAAAAGGGTCTGACTTAATGTCTGTTTGGGGACTCCGCTCCCTTAATGGCCAAATCAAAAATGATATTCCTGCTGGTTTCACTATCATAACTATGAAGGTAAATCCAGTTTAGATGTAGATACCGCCTGCGCTAATGGAGTTACCGCCACCGGGTCTGGCGCTATTAGCGCCGGATCAAGGGTTGGGCGGTAACGGGTATTCCCCATTGGGTCCACTGGACTGAATGAGGCATTTTCGGTGCAATTAGCGAGCGCTAAGTGCGCTCGAAAATTGGCATTTTTCCAGTGCATTTACTCCCAGTTCGGAGCTTGGAGCTGGGGGTAAATGCTGCCAGACTCCTGTTTGGGCGGACCCTTAAATGCGGCGCTAGTAGCGTTACCACTGCATTTAAGGGCTACCGCCCAACTCGTGATGAGGCCCGTCATATTTGTTTCAACTACTGTGTTTGAAGCACATGACTTATACAGAAAAGCTCTTAGTCCATAATACTGGAAATAGAATACATTGGAGGAGTTTCAAGGTTAAAACTCTGGTGAAGCATTTAGCTTATTCTGACAAAATGTTATTGTGAGTCTTTAGAGGTTTTGACAGTGGCCATTTTACATATTTTATAACGGGCCTATTAATGGATATAACTATTAAGCCTGCTTCCTTAGTTCCTTTACATGAAACTGCGACCGTATATAAGTATGATAACGTTATAGCTAAAAGGAAAAGCCAACTATGAGTTACATTGAGGGAACTCTTCAAATTAGGACACTGGTCCACATATTTCTCTGATAAATGAATGGTTATCCAACGACATAAAAATTGTTTCAAAGTGTACAAGCGAAACAGGATCTCAGCCAAAGGGCAAGAAATGGTTTCCATTATTTGAAAGGGGGATACTGTCAGGTCCCTGGGAAAATAGTCCCTACTTAACTGTTAGGTCCCTGGGTGAAAGGACATCACTTTATTTTCATGTCAGATCCCTGAGAGAATAGACATTATTTTATTTTCATATTTAATTATTTGTTATTCTCAGTGAAGATTCATTGGAATGGTGTGGGCCTTAACTTTTGACTTCAGAATACATGTGGGAACCCAAGCCAAGATGGAGAGAAGGAACAGGAGCTGTGATTGGGTGAAAGAAAAAACAATGGATTGTTTTGAACATTCTAAACTGCCTTACACTATGTTTCATTTGAGATATTTTATTGGTAGGTCATGTTTTAGTTTGCTCCAGAGTTTTAGGCCTATGTATTCAAGAAAAAACCCATTCTGGATCAGAAGAAAGCAGAAATCAAGACAGGATTCCTTCAGTGAAGAAGTCATCATTGGGAAAAGAAGATTGGTAGTTCAGTTTGATCTGCAGTTGTTAAGGTAAGTACTTTTCACTAATTCAGTTTTTAATTCGAAGACCATCTTTGTTTTCACAAAGGAAACCATTGCTTAAGAAAACTTGTTTCCATAGTTCGTATTCTGCTGACTGACTTCTTGTGTGCATGAGTGCGCGTGTGGGACTGAGAGATTTGTCTGGAGAATCTCTCTCATGTTTTGTTTGTTTACCTTGCCAGGCGTTTTTTCCCTGCGCAGCTCCAGAAATCACAAGGAAGTTTAGCTACAACGGCGCAATCAGCTGATCTCATCTGCTGCGACAATCGTGCTACGTTTTATACAGCGACGTGTTCCCCTGAGGTGAGGCACGGGAAGTACCAAGCGGATTCCCTTTCCTTGGCAAGGTAAGTTATCGCGATCTTTCTTTTTGGGGCCGTGGTGTAATTTTATTTGATCTGTTCTACCAAGCGAAGTGACAGAGTTATGGTGTATTACTTCCTGCTAGAAGTAATTGACTTTGAAATCCATTTGGAGCGCATTAGGTGCAGTGATGTTGTGAACTGCAGGCTGCAGTGAAATAGGAAAAGTCCAACAAACTTTCATTTGCTAGGGAAACAGTTTGTAAATGTTACATTTCTTGTTTTTAAAAAGAAAAACTGCATGGACACTTTTATTCACTGCATGTTAATGCATGGTATGCATTCTTAGGATGAACTCAACCAAGAGACATTTTGTTTGAATTTCTGTGACTGAAGCCAGAAGTCCTGTTTTCACTAAATGGACACTTGTAAGTGCTGGTGAAGATTCTATCTGAGCTAAAATAAGAAACTCTCTTTTTGAACACTTTCTACCCAGTACTAGCAGTTATACCAATTGTGCACAAACCAAAGAACGCATTCTGTTTGAGACTGTTCACATGAATCTAAGCAATAACTGCTTACTTGACCATCTCCAGTTCAGAATAAAAGGGTACACACTTTAATTCTAGGAATTTTAGGTTAAATGAGAATTCCAGGATTTAGCGCAGGTACTAGAGAAAGGAGCTGGGAATAAAGAGAGTAATGAGCAAAACAAGTTAAAAACAAGAAGAAGAATCTTCTAGACAGTTGCATAGGATATTTCAGATAATTATCCAATATAAAAAGGTCAATATGATGTTTTAGATGGGAATGTAAGAATATATTTAATATTGTGTGAATCTCTCGTCTATGCAGATACCGGAAGAAGATTGAGGATCCAGCGCCTGAGTTTTTTATTTTCTCCACTTCCCCTTTTCCCCTGGGGTGTTGCGGACTTAGCTGTTCTTTAGATCAGTGGAGTGCGAAACATCTTTGTGGGACTGTGGGGCCCAGCAGCTCCTGCGTTGGATTGAAGACAGTTCATGACAGATACTAAGGGATTCTGGTCCCTATTAACGGCCAATAATCTTTCCTATCCATGTGGCCTATTATACAATATTGATATTTGCTGGCTTGGTAAATGGGAGACAACACATGCTTTGACTAATAGTAATCATGTCTCAGTAAATATACTTGATTTCAATTATTGTCCATTAATTGAATTGGAGAGATTGTTTGCAAGTGAAAAAATACAATCTGCAATTACAAAATTGAATTCCTCTCATGCTCCTGGAGTAGGAGGTCCTTCTAGTGTGTTCTTTTAAGCAGATGTCCCATTATGGTCTCTTATTTCATCTATATTATTTTCAAATATGCTAAGATTTTCATGATTACCAGAAACCTAGCTATTGTTTTATATCGTTCCTATACACAAAACAATGGTGTTGTAACATTGCAGGCAACTACAGACCAATTGCTCTGCTTGACCTTTCTTGCAAAATCTTTTGTTCTTTGTTATTATCTGAATTGCAGGTATGGTCTAAAATAAACAAGTTAATTCTGATGTTCCAGGACATTTGTTAACAAGTTTCTTATGAACATGTTTAAATCCTAAACTATTCCAGGAACATGAAGCATTTCTGTTTATTTGTACTGTAGTCAATAACATTAATACTAAATTGCTGTTTAAGATATCAAAGTGGGACCTTCCTTGTGGCCTCTTAAAGTTGCTGATTATGTTTCTAAACTAATACTGCTGTATGAATAAGACTTGATGCTGTTGAATCTTTACCCACATTAACACCCACAACCACAGGTTTGAAAGCAGTGTGTGCTTTAGCGCCCTACTTGTTTAATTAATACTTGGTTGATCTTTACATTTATTTATTTGGAACACATACATTTCCACCTAATTTTGGGTCAATCAAGTGTCGTTGGTTGGCCTACGCTGATGACCTATTGATATTAGGTAATACTCAAATAGGTTTTCAGCCTCTTCTTAGTTGTATCTGGTAGTATGCCACTGATAACGACTTAAAAATCAATACTGAAAAGTCATTTATAATGACATTTCCAAGAAGGGTTTTTTTCTGAGGGCATATTTTCCTGGTATGAAAACGGGGTATGCCTTTCACTTGTAAATCCCCCCAAAAATATTTAGCATTTGTATTAAATCATTCTTATATAAAAGCATCATTTTACGAGGAAAAGGCAAAAGGAATCTTACCTCTCATAAGTTTAATAAGAAAATGTAATTATAGATATGGTGGATTTAACCTTGCTTCCTCTTGTGAAGCATTATATGTAAAAAAAAAAGTGTCCCCACATCTTATATGGCATAGAAAAGGTACCTAAGGTCTCTTAAAAAATGTTGACAGTTTGGGAACGAAGAGTGTGGAAAAGACCACTAGAGTTGATGAGTTGCCTCCCAAATCTTTTTGTTAGAATTGAATTAGGTATTTTGCTGATGTGCCATACTTTGTAGGGCAACATTTTAATGAAATTTTCCATCAGCTGATACGGATGCCTCGTTAGTCAAGATCAAGGATTCAATTGGAACATAGAAGAACCAATTTCTTGATGCATTTTACAATGATTGTTTGTATTTTTCACATCTTGTTGGTTATTTGTTAACTAATATAACAGATTTTTTCTTTTGTGCTTTTAGAAGAAAGGTATTTAGATGGAACAGGAGTGAGAATGCACATCACCGGGTGAATATTCACCTATTCGTGGAGTACGTTAATCACTGCCCTCAACCATTCACCCTACAGTCTTATATGAAACGATTTTCAGCCTGGGATTGTGCTTAACATTCTGTGTACTTTTGTTTTAATCTATATCCTTCAAAATAACTTATAGGAATGAGAACAGGTGTTAAAAGATTATATTGCATTTGTCATTTGTGTACTTCATTAGAAGCTATCAAAACGCTGAAACATGTATGCTTTTAGTGTCCCTCTCTGCGGTCCTTAGGATTTTATTATTTTGGCCATTTCTTTTCACAATGTGTTTTTTTGGAAATGCAAACTTATCTGGGTCATTGGATGTCTGACACTGAGATTTCTTTTACTTCAGCTTTGATTTTGTGATTATATTTTTAATATAATTCAGTCAGTCAGCAAGTTTATTCGGATTAAATATAAATCCATCAAACACATAGCAAAACAACATACAAAAGCAAATACAATTAATAAACCTTGACAAAAAATAGTGCATCAAAGAGTCATTTAAGGGAGGGGAGAGGTATGAACCCATGGATCCCATCACCCTCAATGTAACACCCCTTGATTGAGCCCAGCCCCAAAAGTGTCTGACCGATTGCGACCCAGGGGAGTGAGGTTAGCCCCGGACAGAGGGTAAGTCCTCTGGATCCGCCTCAGGGGGTGCTCAGGGCGCAAATATAATAGTGGGCTGATAAAAATTACACTCCTCGGGGTCCCTCCCGCCCCTCCCCATAAACCCAGGACCCTATTCGCCAATCTCCAGTCCCAAAAGGTCAATTCCACAATGTCCTCTGAATTCTGGACCGAACTGGCCAATCTGCGACATCCCGCCAAGGATTTCCTGGTCACAGAAGAACAACCTCTCACAGACCTTAGCCAGTGTATGCTTTTGTTGGCAAGAGCCTCCCTGGACTCCTGCAAGTTCCTTTTAATTTTTGGTACACCATGGAGATACACACATGCTTGTCCATTCCGACCTCGGGAAGGGGGTTGAGGTGGGCCGCCTCTAGGCCATGAGCCACCGTGGCTCCTTCCCACGATTTTGGGGTGATAGGAACCACCTCGGCTGTGCCCACGATCCACCCCCCCAATGTGCTGGCTGTTCTTGTTGCCCCCCACAACGGGACCTTTTCCAGGGGCCGGTTGTGCATTCCCAGACATCAGGCTGGGACTAGACGAAATTGGGGCTATAAGCTCAGGACTCAATGGGGCTTGATTCTTGGGGAGTGCCAAAGGTATGTCAATTAGAACCTTACACGCAGCCTGGGTATAGATGGACTCCTCCTCCCTCTGCTCCTTTGCCTGAGTGGCTATAAGGGCTGCGAGCAAGTTTCTGATGACAACCAGCTCAGCCAGAACTTGCTTGCACTTACACCCGCCATGTGACAAATCAGCCTCTAAAAGGGGGTTAATAGCCAACCCTACATCCAAATGGGTTATTTGGTGCTTGGACGCCCTTGATGTAGATGAGGAAAGGGGTGGGCTGGCCAGTGGGCTCGCTGTAAGGATCTGCATATTTCCGGGGCTTCTATTGCACAAGGAAGGATTGCATTCAGGGACATCAACAGATGGACTTTCCTCGGCACTCGCGCAGACCATAGCCGAGCTAGATAGGGTCTTTCCCGGCCCGGCACCATTTGTAGGGGTGGGTGGCAAGGTGAGAACTGCAAAGTGATTTTCCGGGGTAGAGCTCGCTGGGGGCGGGCTGCTAACTAGTTCACCCAAACCTACAGAGCCCCCCTCAAGATGCACCTGCATCTCCGTCCCAGGGCAGAGGATTCTTTGGATGGGAAGCCCCTTAGGGGGGCTAAGGCTCGGGATCGGGGCGAGAGGACGAGGTTCTTCAGCAGAGGGTGGGCAGAACCTTCCTCCGTTAGGCGCTATGAAGGCCTGGGCCACTTGAGACATTGCGGTTTGGTCCTCCCCATTGCGTTGATCCTCAAGCAGATTACCCCGATTGAAGAGTTGTGATCCTTCCCTAGTCCCATGTTCGATGACCATGCTGCTCCCCCGTAACAGTAAAGCCCCACAGCCCCCTTCTGTCCACACTTGGGGGGCCCGGGGGGAACAGGTAGAGCACTCACCCCCAGATACTAAAACAGTTTTCTGGGCGGTCGTGACGAGGGTTTCAGCCGGCGCACCCTTTTTAACAACGGGACGAGTCCTCTTTATAACCCGTACCTTGTGCTTAGGATTATGCCCACACTCTTGGAGGGCATGCTCGGCACACACCTTGGGACATGGAGGAGGCAGATGGAGGGGTGAAAGAACTGGAGGTGCCAGGGGGGTTTTCCTTGGTGGGCCGTGGGTTTTCATAGTTCTCAGTCTCTTCAGTAAGGACATTTTGGGATCAGCAAACTTAGCAGGCTCAGCAGAGCCGAGCAGGAGCAAACAGGCCTGGGCAAACAGTCCCTCCGACGTGCACTCGCCTGCACTTACTTCACTTTTCCTGCTTCTCCTCCTCTCTCGCTGGCGAACCCAGGATAGGTCTCCCGCTGCCGCGCCGAACACCTGCGGCGCCAAACACCGCGCCCTTGCCCCGCCGCGGGCTTCACCGCTGCGGGGCTCCGGTGCAGAGTATAAGTCCCTGGGGGCGTGGCCAAAGCAGGAAGCTGCTGGAGGTGTGCCTGCGGCGCCAAACACCGCGCCCTTGCCCCGCCGCGGGCTTCACCGCTGCGGGGCTCCGGTGCAGAGTATAAGTCCCTGGGGGCGTGGCCAAAGCAGGAAGCTGCTGGAGGTGTGCCTGCGGCGCCAAACACCGCGCCCTTGCCCCGCCGCGGGCTTCACCGCTGCGGGGCTCCGGTGCAGAGTATAAGTCCCTGGGGGCGTGGCCAAAGCAGGAAGCTGCTGGAGGTGTGCCTGCGGCGCCAAACACCGCGCCCTTGCCCCGCATTGCATCTTAATTGCATTACATGTGTATGCTTTAATTTGGATATTCATATTATTTATTATAGTGTACATGTACACATATGTATACATATATATATATATATATGTAAATAGGGTGAATAATGTATTTTATTTTCTCTTTAATTGTGTAATTTTCACCAAATTCAAATACATTAAAATATAAATAAACTATATATAGTGTGCCTCATTGGCACCACATGTTTGACTATGCTACATACACTGTGATAAAAACACAGATGGTTATTTAGGGGGGTGTTATGATGCCTCCACTTGCACAGGCTGGACTGTGCTTATGTAGCATTCTCTTTCCTTGTTCTCAATTTCTCCTTTTTTGGTGTCCGCATCTTTTTCGTGTTCCTCTTCTGATCTTCTCGGGACCTTTACTGGAGCCATATGCCAGCTCACAGGAGCTGAGAGAGTGCGGAGACAAGCTGAGCAATCAGGGCTGAGATATATTCCAATTGTGCTGTCCCTGCGTAGCAGAGAGCATGAATAGACCCACGAAGGAATTGGGGAGTGTAAGCACGACCCTGGATGATTGGTTGGGCTCTGGCTTGGCTCTCCACTCACACATGGTTCAGAGGCAGACATTTGGCTCAAGCCTTCATTAGTCGAAGGTTGGTCACCCGCCTCTGCAGGAGATTGTGAATTTTGGAATACGTGTCCTGGCTGGCATCACTCTTACCCTCCTCTGAAGAAATTAAGTATCCTCCTCTGGAAGACATGGATTCTGTTTCTCGCATAGACTCATTGTAAATAAATCTACCATGAATACATTTCCAAGCCGAAGTGCAGATGACGCATTCGGTTTGGTGTGACCAGTCCCAAGACACGAATAAACTGCCTCTGAACCTCAGACTCCAGAAGAACCACCCCTGTTTCAGGAAGTGTCTAAAACCCTGCTCTACCTGATGGCCTACACTGCGAGGGACACGCTGCCCTCAAAACCTATCACTTCATAATGGGCCTAAACAGCTCCACAGCACCTGCCGGGATGGGCCCAGACTCACATAATCCCAGGACTCAGCCACACAAAGGGATTTCCATCAGAACGCTAACAGTTACTCCCAAAAAAGTACCTGAAATCACTACATTTCTTCGAAGGAACTCCTGGAAGGCTACAGCTCTTACCTCTTGTCCCCCTAGGGGCCCCCCTTTGCCAGTTTGGCACTATCACAGGAGAGTAGCATTTTTTGGTTGTTAGATTTGCTCCTGATCATTCTCTTTGCCCTCACGCTGCAATCTCTCAACTCCACACAAGGCACTCAGCGAGATCCAAATATCGACGTAACTACCAGAAGGTAGTCGGACCTTCAGACCTGCGGACCTTGGCATCACTTAAGGTGTTGCGTTCTCATTCCTCTGGCCCACTTGCCCTCCTTATGTGCTGCTCTTCCACTGTCTCTTCAGACTTTTTACTTCCCTCCACCTCCCCAACTCCTGTTGCCTTTTACCCGACACACTGGAGCGGTTCCCTATGCATAATGTAATGTATAGCACTCCTAAATTAAGCTCCAATTAAGGAAAGAATCATCTTCAAAGCTCTTACACTGACCCACAAGTGCATTCACCTCACTGCTCCCGCTTACCTCTCCGAAAGGATCCACCCTGTCTCCTCCACGAGGCCAACCAGATCACCCTATACCAACATGCTCTATGTGCCACTAGTAAAAAGAGCCAGAGCGGGGGGTTCCAGCTTCCCATATCTTGCACCCACACACTGGAATGCCCTACCTCCCACTATCCGAGGTGAGGCCTCCCTCATCGCCTTCCGTAAAGCTATGAAAACCATCCTCTTCACATAAGGTCCCTCACATCAGCATGAACACTATACATTTTGACCCACTGCATAAGCTGGAATGTAATGACCAATCGCAGAAGCTGTAAGTATTGTATTATGTCTGTAATACTTATAATGTACCAACAACTGCTACCATTCCTGTACCTCTGTAACTAAGCTCTCACAAGTAACAGCGCCTCAATGCCCGTGGGCTGCTTGCGCGCTATATAAATCTAAATAAATAAATAAATAAATAAAATAACTACACGTTTGTAACCTTGGGTTGCTACTAACGTGCAGCTGGGTGAAGCTTTTTGAATCCTTGTGACCTGAGCATGTAAGGTGGGCATTAAAATAACTTTCTAAAAGAGAAGCTACTGTTTAATTGTGGCTCAAGTGGGAACAGCTCACTGGGACATATTGATCTCCTGCATAACTGGGTCCAAGAGAGGGTCCTCAGTGACAAGCTCTGTCCGGCGGTAGCCGTGCCAGGAAAACTGGCAGGCTGCCGCCGTACCCGTAGTGAATTACGGCACCAGACTTGCCAGAATTACTGGGGCATTACAGCCCCGGTGGTCCGGTAAATCCGGTGCCAGCAATTCTGTAAATCCCCATTCCCATGGGTCTCCATGGGAATGGGGACCGCGGAAACACCGGCACCATGTCGTAATGGTGCCAGTGTTTCCGTGCATCTCTGCGTGCCGGTGCCGTTCCGCCCGCCAGGTGGGACTGCACCCGCCCGCAGAACTCGTAGTTTGCCGGTCCGGAAAACGGTGCTGGTACGGTTCTACCAGCGCTGTTAATTCAAGACCGGCAAACTTGCAATGAGGCCCTCTCGAGCCCATGCAGTGCCGGAGATAACTTGCTCTGTATCTCTGAGAGATGCCCCTGTGCCTCTGCAGTCCTAGGGGTGGACACTTTCTAAAGGCTATCTGCACCAGACCTGAAAGGCTATACATCACTGGGTCTCAGTCGCCCCTCCAGTTGATGGGCTCTGCATCTTGTGCCAGACTCCTTAGCTCTTCCGGCAATCGAGGTGTCACAGTCCCTGTATCCCTGTGCCACTCATGTGAACCAGTCCTAGGAGTGACATGCTTTGCTGCGCTTCACTCCTGAAATAATGTCCCAAACCCTTGGTCTGTCTCCCAAACCATCCAGTGCAAGAGGTGACGGGCTCTGTATTCCCGTGCCAGGCCTGTGAGTCCTTTCGGTCCTAGCGGTGACATGCTCTGTGACTATGATGCCCGTGAGCATGGCCTGTCCTAGAAGTGAGTGGATGTGCGCGCCTTGATGCTAATCGCCAGAGCTCGTCCAGTCCAAGTAGAGGCTCCTGACACATTGCATCAATCCTATAAACCCATCCCTTTCTAGAAGTGGCAGGCTTAGTTATTGAATTGGCACCGTTTACACTTTGAGTGTGCCATCTACTTTGAAAGGCAAAGGAGGGCAGCCTCTAAAGGTGCCCTCTGTGTGCACACGCCAGAAGGGACGGCTTTTCTTCTGTCATGTTGCTAGGCCTCCAACAGACAGCAGCTCGGGCCGGAAGTGATTGGGATTCTGGGCCTTTCCTTGGAGGGTGAGGTAATGTCTGACGGCCGTGCGTCTGCGGTGAAGGTGAGGATATCGGCCTTCCTGGCGGGGTGAGCAGTGATAATAGCGAAATGGCTCAATAGCTATGGAGACAAGTGTGAACACTGGCACCAGGACCAGGGCGCGTGTAAAACTCTCAACACTGAAGCACCATGGGACATGTCACTGTAGCTCCTAGCGCGGTCTGTCAGCACCGTCCACACTGGCTGTGTAAAACCCAAAGCAGCAACGAATACCAGGGCCATGTGGACGGGAGCTGTTTAGCACAGCAGGAACCCCTGGATCGTACCTTCGTCGGAGCAGAACAAAGGTACACGCTGACTGCCGTCGACCTGCTCTGACAGCAGTATTCACAGCATGTAGGAAACCCCAGCACTAAACACAGGGAGAGGGAGTTCTGTTGTGACAATAGGTTTGGCGTTGGCAGCACAACACCCAGGGTTTGTGATAAACTCCCAAGTCCGAGCCCAGGAGTCAGGTTGACTAGCACCAACAGATAGCTAGGAAGTAGTGCAACAAGGCATTCCTAGCAGGGCGGGCGTGCATAGAACACAAGTGGGCCTAGTGCAGGGGTTCATGCAACTAACCGAGATACGTGTATTCTGGATTTTTCTTTCGCATGCTCCAGTGGACCAGGCCCATGTTTGAATTATTACAGGCTATTTTATGATTTTAATTAAGAAAACATTGTACCCGAAAAGAAAGTGATGTGAGGCCACAAACAAATTCATGAGTTTTATTAGTGCTGTCAAGATACAGAACAAAATAAATTGTGATGGGGCACCTGCTTGCAATCCTCATGTGAAAAGGGCACTCATCATGTTATTGTGTGATATGACGACAGTGCTACAAAAAATTGAAAACATGTTTGCACGTCTTTTCTCATGAAAACATATATTTAATTTGATACCTAGTAGGTTTTTATTAAATCCAATTAATATTTTTTTATAAATTAAAAAACACAAGGGAACTATTTTTTTAATATCTAGAA
This sequence comes from Ambystoma mexicanum, assembly GCF_040938575.1. Lineage (NCBI taxonomy): Eukaryota > Metazoa > Chordata > Amphibia > Caudata > Ambystomatidae > Ambystoma > Ambystoma mexicanum. The sequence continues at coordinate 1,116,794,042 of NC_090923.1, read as the reverse complement.
GAATTCTTAAATACCCACAACAGAATGTGATTTCTAACAAGTACTAAAAAGATGCAATATATTTCTCGATGGAAACCAACCATAATCAAAAGGTTTCTCCTCTGAGACCAACCATCTGAGCAAAAGGTGGATCTACCAACGCACAGTATGGAGATTTTGAATATAGACTTTAAAATGACTGAACGAACGTTCAGCAACATCTGAGCAGATCAGGAGATTCAGCAATAGGCACAAGGTTGAATATAAAAACTATACGTTGAAAAGAAAGTGACTGTTCTCCAGAATTGGGTCTTTCATAGATTCACATGCTGTTGAACATTACCCATCGTTACGCTGGGAATCTGTGGTAACCTTAAGCTGTTTCAAAGAAATACAAGAAAATGCATTCACTTAAATGTTCTCTTAGTGTTGTTTTGAGTCATTTAACCTTCAGGCAATAGGCAGCGCCTCCCTTTGCTATCTTCAGATTCCTTGCCGCACATTTAGTTGGAGTCCTTTCCAAGGTTCTGACTTTATTCAATGTTTTCTCCAAAAATTGTCATAACTCAACTTTACGTTTGACATTGTTTGAAAAATACAGATAAGTACTTTCCTTTTTCAGGGGGTGGTTGGAGGTTCTTGCACTCATTTTGTGCTCCCCTACAGAGGACATAGGTTTACCTATGGTCGTCCATTGTCAAGCACATTGAAGTTTCCCTCCCTCTCCTCACCATGACCAAGGAAAAAGTTACTTACCTGTAACTATTGTTCTCCAGCATGGGTCTGGTATGGATTCACATGCTCATGAATATTCCCTGTCGTCAGGTTGGGAATCCTCTGTAAAAGAAATAACAGTTTCACTTTCACTTACATACTTTATTTCTCTTTTAAACCAATCACTGTCCTCTGGGTCATACTGGCCCCCATCCAATCACAGCCCTCTTCCTAAGCCCCTCCTCTGGCAGCCATCTTCAGATTTGGTAAGCACGTAAAGTGGCAGTATGACCAAGAAGCGCAGCAGAGGGTTTGGAGGGAGGGTTCGCATGTGAATCCATGCAAGACCCATGCTGCCGAAGAACAAGTTATTTACCAACTGTAACGTTCTTTCGACTTGATGTTCCTCCCACGTATTCCTCATTTTATGATATTCGGATCCGGCCAGCTTCGCCCCTCCTCTGGCAGCCATCTTCAGATTTGGTAAGTACGTAAAGTGACAGTATGACCAAGAAGCGCGGCAGAGGGTTTGGAGGGAGGGTTCGCATGTGAATCCATGCAAGACCCATGCTGCCGAAGAACAAGTTATTTACCAACTGTAACGTTCTTTCGACTTGATGTTCCTCCCACGTATTCCTCATTTTATGAAATTCGGATCCGGCCAGCTTCGCTGCATCGGAAAAATTAATTCTCGGCCGAGGGCACTGTGCACAAGGTTGTGGCGTTGATGTCCCTCGACAGGCTCCGTACCGTGTCAATGTTACCATCAGTATAAATAGCTTGTGCTGCTCCCATTGGCTTCAGTTCTGTTTTTTTGAGGAAATATTCGAGGAACACCCAGGCGTGCCTCATGACTGATAGACTCTTCGTGAGAGGAAAGTGTAAGTAACGTAAACTTTACTGCGGGGTAGGATGGGAGGGGTGATGAGGAATACGTGGGAGGAACATCCAGTCGAAAGAACGTTACAGTTGGTAAGTAACTTGTTCTTCAAATGGATTGTGTCCTCCCACGTATTCCTCATCTTATGATAGACTCCCATAGCAGTGGTAATTTTGGAGGTGGGAGTACTAGTTATTGTTCTCATGGACAGAATGAAGTACTGCCTTGGCAAATAAACCCTCATTGGAGGAAGAGGCATCTAAGCAATAATGCTTGATGATGGTATGCATTGATGCCCATGTTGCAGCTGAACAAATATCTGCTGCAGGGACTCCCCTCATCAGAGCCTCAGAAGTAGCCATCTCCCTAGTGGAATGGGCGCAGCCCATCCGGTGGGTCTTTTCTCGCCAATCTGTAGCACTCAATTATAGCCATAATGATCCAGCGGGATATGGTTTGTTTTGTCACTGCTAATCCTAATTTATGACCTGTATAACCACAAAAAGTTGGTCATCTTGAGCTTTCCCAAACGACCAAGCCAAAGTAGCCTTTGTACTATCGTACCCTAGTGGCAGCGCAGCAGATTGGTCAATCCCGCTGGTCAACCAGGATGACCCTCTTCTTCGGGATTTTCAAGGTTTTCAATTGAGCATGGAAAAACTATTTGCCAGACATTCGCAGGGTCAGGCCCTGGATAACAAATTTTTATCCCTACAACAAGGCACTCAGGAGCTGCTAACCTATATCGCAACCTTCAACAGGTTAGTGGTGGAAACCGGCTGGCCAGAGGAGAAAAGAATTACTTTATTTCATCGTGGGCTTCGGGGTGAACTCAAAGATGTTTTGGCCCAAGTGGTGAACCCACCCCAGGATTGCACAGAATATATAGACTTAGTAGTCCAGTTAGACCACTGACTCCAGAATCGAAAGGCTGGTCGAGCTAAATTCGAGAATCGAGTACTGGTCAAACCACATGTTACCTCCAAAGGAACTGACACATCAGAACCCATGCAGATCGGGGGGGTTAAGGGACCCTTAACGCAATAAGAGAGAGAAAGAAGACGACAAATGCAATTGTGCCTTTATTGTGGGGCTTCAGGACATTTTCTAAGGGATTGCCCTATTAAACCATCCAAGAAAGTAGCCGGAGTAGCTGTTAGAAATCAAAAGACAATTCTGGTGGCCCACCTGGCGAAAGGACGTAAAGTCATTTGTGTTGTCTTGTGGGATCTGCGCCCAAAACAAAAGTCAGAAGAAGAAACCAGCCGGTCTTTTACAGCCTTTTGATATTCCGCCTACACCTTGGCACACTTTGTCCCTAGACTTTATTACATATCTACCTCCATGTAATGGGTTTAACACCATTCTAGTAGTTGTTGACCTTTTTTCCAAGATGTCTCACTTTATTCCTTTAAAGGGATTACCTTCCGCTTCAATTTTGGCCAAGGAATTCCTTGAAAACATTGTTCGAGTACATGGATTTCATTCTGTATTGGTGTCAGATCGAGGTAGTCAATTCATTTCACAATTCTAGAAAAAATGTTGTCAACTAGCGCACATCGACATGAGGTTATCTACTAGTCACCATCCCCAGACCGATGGTCAGACGGAAAGGACCAACCAGACTCTGGAACAATACCTACATTGCATGTTACATCAGACCGAGGGCAATTGGAAGGATATATTATGGATTTCCGAATACGCATACAATAACTCAGTACATTCAGGAACTGGACAAAGCCCCTTTTATACCATTTATGGTCCTCATCCTCGAACCTCAGAACTTGATTCACCCCAACACTTGGAAATGCCGGCAGTGACCCATCTGCACTCTACTATTACTCAAACCTTTAAGGAAGCAACAGAACATTTGAAAAAAGCAAAGGAGAAATACAAGAAGAATGCCGATCAGCATAGGAGTGACACTCCCCATTATCAGATTGGAGATCAAGTTTGGCTGGCTACCAGACACATACCCCTAAAAGGGACTCTACTTTTAATCCTAGATATTTGGGGCCTTACACCATTAAAAACATTATCAACCCGGTAGCAGTTAAATTAGAATTGCCCTCTAGTATGCGGATCCATTCCGTATTCCATGTTTTACTTCTAAAACCAGTTCAACTCAGAACAAGATTAGCCAAACCACCTGACCCCATCCTAATAGATGGAGAACCTGAATTCGGGGTAAAAGATATCCTGGACTCTAAGATGGTTAAATCTAAACTTTTTTATTTAATCGATTGGAAAGGTTACGGACCACAGGAAAGGTCACGGGAACCCAGTGACCACGTCCATGCACCTCGATTAGTGAAGAAATTCCATCAGAACTTCCGAGACAAACCAGGGCCCAGAGGAAGAACAACCTTAGAGGGGGCATTGGGGAGGAGTGCTGTCATGATGCCTACCCCCAGGCAGCTGGACCAAGCCCATCCGCCCCGGAAGCAAGCATCCAGACATTTGTTTAAACCTCAGAAGCCCCGGCTAGGGGCTATCTGGGTTCAGTACTGGCGCCTTAGGCACCAGGCTCATGGTAGGAATCAGTCCTGGCGCTTATGGTGCCAGGCTTATAGTCATCACTTACCTTGGGCAGACCATGCTGCACATGCATCCAGGCCAACGTGAGACCTGGAAGGGACTATTTTTCCACAAGGACTACTTTTCACTCGGGTGTGGTTCTAGGGACTTACATGGGACTACTTTTGAAGCTATTTAAGCCACGCCCGATCTACAACACACACTTCGCGTTATTCTGCATTTAGCAGCGTAACGCTCACCGTGCCTGCAAACCTGCATCCAGTCTTCAGCCACGCCCGCCTCGAACACGGAGTCCCTAGGAGAGAAAGGAAAATAGGAGAAGAGGTTAGATTACGGACTTTAATCTGATTCCTTACCTGATTTCGGATCTTGCATCACTCCGAGCCTGAAGGGACATTCTTCTGGCACGCGTCGCATCCCAGCTGCAGCGCTGCTCCATTTTCACCAGCCCACAGCATCTCCGACTCGGCGCTGCCTACGACACTTTTTCTGTGATTTTCAACATCTGGGGAAAAGACAAGAAATAGCAAGGTGAGCCTAAAGAGACTAAAAAGACAATGGGCCTCATTACGACCCTGGCGGTCCGGAAATAACGGTGGCGGTAAACCCGCCGCCACCGTTGTTTCCGGACCGCCTGATCCCGACCCCTGCAGGCGGGAGGTGATGTTCCCGCCAGGTCTGACCTAGCGGGTTTAACACCTCCCGCATGCAGGCGGACGAGGAAACACCGGCAGCATTACGAGATGCTGCCAGTGTTTCCATGATCCCGATTCCCATTGAGTTCCATAGGACTCAATGGGAATGGGGATTTACACCATTCCGCCTCCGTGATTCCCGGAAAACCGGGGTTGTAATGCCCCGGTAATTCCGGGAATCACAGAGGCGGAATGGTAATACGAGTCCGGCGGTAACCAGGCGGTTTTACCGCCGCGGTTACCGCCGGACTCGTAATGAGGCCCAATCACTTATAGTACAAGACTTACCTGATTATCACCAGAGGCCTTATCCTTCAATACGCCGCATCTAGGAAAAAAGGAAAAGACAATGGGCCTCATTACAAGTACTCCGGTCCGGAAATAACACTGCCGGTAAAACCATACCGGCACCGTTTCCATGTCCGCCCAATCATGACCCGCGGCCCCGGTAATAGCACCACCCTCAACCGCCACCGCGGAAATAGGAATTCCGTTAAGTCCGTCTGCACGGAAACACCTCCGTTACCGTCAACACGAAACACCGTGAGCATCACAACTAGCGCGGACACGGAAATACCGGCAAAAAAATGGCATAAATACCGTGATCACGGTGGCGGAACCGCCGCCACCGCGAACATGGCGTTATACACTGCCTGCTGCACTGAATCAGGGCACAGGTGCACCAAATCAGCCCAGCTGGAACTAGCAGGCCACTGGGAGCCGACAAAAGGGCCACACCCAGCCCAACACAACACAGAACCATGCAGGCAGCAGGTCTAGTAGCACTGGGACTGGGCCTACTCAACCATTAGGCAGCACTGCACATGGTGGCAGTAATGGCGCAGAGGAGGAGGCGCAGGCGGAGGAGGCGCAGGCGGAGGAGGCGCAGGCGGCAACCAGCCAACCCTGCAGCTATGGCAAACCCCATTGCCCAGCCAGCCCGACCCCGCCGCCAGCCACCAATACCACGCATCAGGGCCTCACCCTGGAACCTCACCCCAGGACAGATCCACACACTATACCGGCTGGACCGTGCAACAATCCTGCACATCACCGCCATGATTGAGCACCACATCAGCAGCCAAATTGACACCCCCACCGCCACCCCCCCTGAAGGTTGTCTCAGTACTGCATTTCCTTGGCACTGGCACCTATCAACACACGGTTGGTGAGCTGCACGGCATATCCCAACCCTGTTTCTCAAAAATCCTGGTCCAGGTACTGGATGCCCTGCTGCGCCATGTGTCGGAACACATAGCCCTACCCCGCACCCTCCCCGAGGTCAGTACCACCAAGTTGGCCTTCCATGCCATAGCAGGCATGCCAAATTGCATAGACGCAGTTGACTGCACCCACGTTGAGCTGACAGTACCACGTGCAATTGAGGTGGTGTTCCGCAATAGGAAACAGTATCACTCTTTGAATGTCCAGATGGTTTGTGATGCCATGCAACTGATTACACACTGCTGCGCACTTTTCCCAGGCTCATCACATGACTCAATGGTACTGCGGAATTCCATGTTGCCACGGTACATGGAACGCTATGCCGGACAAAGCACATGGCTATTGGGTGAGTACAGCTGACGATGCTACAACCCTGTCAAAGTGGTGTGTGTGTGTGTCCAGCCCAATGGGCATTGTGAGTGTGCCGCTGTGACCGCACATGTATCACCCCCTTCTATCTACCAAATACACAGCGGATGCCAAACATCATGAAGGAAGACATGACAGGGCACCACAATGTGCCCGTGCACACGCTGGCACAGCCAATCCCGTCACTGTCCCATGAACCTTGTGCCACTGCAGACACCCACTCTCAATTGAAACACTGCCTCAAAAGGCACGAGAGGCGTGTAAATGAGACGATGTGTATTTACTACTTCCGTACAGTGGAGTCACTCTGCCGTGTGTGGACAGCACTGCACCGTGACATGCACACAATCAAATGTCACCCGCAGGGCACAGTAAACATGCAAGTTAATGTGTAGGCCCATATCCAGTTAGCGACATACATCGTGATGCCCAAAACATACCTCCATACACTGCATGGTACATATGCATGAATGAATGATGACACAAAAATGCACAGCAGCAGATGAGGACATGATGCCACAAAAACTGACATGTTCCCCCATCTACATCCCATGTAGGTGATGCGGGATATGCACTCACGCCATGGATGATGACACCAGTACGGAGACCAAGGAACAGGCATGAAGAGGCATACAATAGGGCACATATCCGCGCACGTGGAATGATTGAGAGGACATTTGGACTGCTGAAGGCCCGTTTCCGCTGTCTGAGCAGATCTGGCGGATCACTGCTGTACAGCCCAGTGAAGACGGGTAAAATCACGCTCGTATGTGCCATGCTGCACAATATATGCCTGCGCAGGAACATCCCAATGCCACCAGATGCAGATGAGGAAGATGGGGATGGGGATGGGGATGGCACCACCTCCCCCTGGGGGTCCACATGATGGCCAGAGAGCACGGGATGCCCTGATTCGCATTTACTTTTGAGTCACAGCACATTCACAGAAATGCACGAACATGGTGACGACAATGAATTAATAGTTGCACTTCAAAATAAATGATCAATGTCCACACATGTATGTCTTGATTCGAAATGGTGATGTATTGATGTAATAACAACAGGGAAGGAGGTGCATTGGTTAGGGAAGCTGTACACCCGGGGCCTCCCACCACCCAAACGTGCCCACCCCTCTCACACCCTTGTAGTCCACATGTGTCCTGCACTGCCCCACGCACATGCCATCACTTCCGTGTGCGCTTCTGTGCATGTGCAACCTTGCCCGAGGGACCCTTCAGCCTACTCGAGCGCCTCCTTGGACTGGCAGTAGTGGAGCTGGATGGGGTGGTTGTGTTTTATTGCGCAGAATCTGGGATTGAGGGTATCCGTGCCAGATTTGCCTGTTGGCCAACCAACATGGCCTCTACAAGCCTGGAGGTGTGGTCGTTGCCCTCCCGCACATGGCGTGCAAGGGTTACTATAGTGCCCGCAAAACGTCCAATGGACCTTGACAGGCGACGCACTGAGGCGCTGTAGCTCTCCCTCTGCAGCCTGGATTCCTCTAGCTGCCTCTCCACCAGCTGGGTGAGGGTAGCCTGCTGGTCCTCCATCCACTGCATGCGGGCATTCAGTTCGGCCATGGATGGGGTGGGCGACCTCATGGGACTCCCCAGTGATGTGGGGCTGAACCCCAGCTCATGAAAGGAGCCCAGGTCTTCAAATGTGGGCATCTCCCCCTGTAGCCCTGTTTCCGAGTGCTCTTGCGGGGCACTGTTATCACTGCAGGCTGCCCCCTCTGCAGTGCTGCTGCCTTCGGTGTTGTGTTGGGTGGCCATGATAGGTTCCCGTGGCACCTGTCTAGACTCAGGCAGTGTGGAGACGGTGGGGACGTCGGTGGTGGTGGTGGGCGGCACATCTATAGTGGCTGGTAATGTGGCCAGAGGTGCAGAACTGCCGGCAGCATCCTCCTGTGTGGTGGCGGTGGCTTGTGTACTTGCCGGTGCAGATTGGCTGGCCTGTTGTGCAGTATCACTGTCACTTGAAACGGCTGTGGGGACACAAAGGGCATGCAATTAGTTTTGTTGTGGTGGCAGATGGGTGCATCACATGCGTCATTAAGATTGTACATTGAATAGTGTTAGTCACATGCATCTGATTGCTGGTGTATGCATTCTGTGCTATTGGTTGCCATGGGGATCATGATGGGTCTTTTAGCCCACACATGCACTGCCTGGGCGGGGGGGGGGTTGTTAATGGGTCCTTTGGCCCACACATGCACTGCCTGGGGGGGTTGTTAATGGGTCCTTTGGCCCACACATGCACTGCCTGGGGGGGGGGGTTGTTAATGGGTCCTTTGGCCCAGTACTCACAACTGCATATTTACATGTGGCATTCATGCTTGGGCACTTACCAGCATCTGCATGTGGGCTCACTCCTGCCTCAGCCTCCCCGATCCCATGGATTCCCTCTAGGTGGAGGACGCTGCTGCAACGCTCCTCCCATGCTTGCAGCCTCAGTGGGGAAGGGGGTCCTCCGCCTGTCCCACTGCTGCGTTGGCGGTGCGTGGAAATGAGGTTGCGTACCCTCAGCCTCAGGTCGTCCCACCGCTTGTGGCAGTCCTTCACGCTCCTCACTGCCACGCCCACAGCGGTGCACTTGCGTGCAGCTTCGGCCCACACCTCCTTCCTCCGCTGCTGTGTGGCACGCCGTTGGTCGGCGCTGAACAGCATCTCCGAATTGTCCACAATGTGCTCCACCAAGACGGTAAGCTCTGCCTCGCTGAAGCGCTGTTTGCGCTGCCTCTGAGCAGGAATCCTGGCAGACATGCTGGTGGTCCCTTTTGGCTTCTCAGAGTTAGGATTGTGCTGGCTCTGGATGGCAATGGATTGTGCTTTTATATGTTATATGATGGCCGCCTCTCTGTTTCCTGTTTTGGCGATCATGGTATTTCCGGTTCCGTGTCCGTGGCGGCGGAGGCGGAAACGGGTTTTGTGCCACTTGTGGCTGTGTTATTTCCATTTCCGTGGGGTTTTCCGTGACGGCGGTAACAACGTTTCCGAGTCCGTGTGGTGCGCGCGACCGACAGCGTGTAATCGGATGGTTTTTCCGCAACCTTGCGGACACGGAAACGTTTTTACCGCCGTCACGGATTTTGCACGGTCCCGGACTGGCAGGTTGTAATGAGGCCCAATGAACTAAACTCACGCAACTTTACAGGATAGTTTGGGTGATACAGACTGTTACCTGAACGCCAGCAGCAACCTCCAGACAGAATTTGTCGCCGCAAATCAACAGGGAAGTGCAAGAGTGAGCATTGGACATTTTTAACACTTTAAACTTTGCAAACGCCGGACTCAATAATCGTCCAGAACTCCAGCACCTAAAACCAGTGAAGTAACTGGTATCTACGCGCCCCTGCATGCCACGCAGGATGGAGAGCTCACCAATCAAAAACATAAGGTGAGGACACTGACTGGGAATATCGGAGGTGGCAAGTGGGGAGAGCGGGAGCAGGGAGGGGGGTCTGCATTCACACCCACGGGGCTAAATACCTTTCTCCATCTACAGGAGAATATTTCTACTAGTCAAGCTTACAAGACTAAGGGGGTCCGTCCAGACGGTCATCTTTGCCCTACGCTTCATGCCGGTGGAGGCCGCAGCTGTCCGGGTTTGATCTACGCCCCTGTGGGAACCAGGTGAGCGTAATACCATGTACCTGATCTCAATGGTTTTAGAAGGGAGACATGAAACACTTGGTGGAGCCGCATGTGGGCCGGTAATTTTAATTTCATGGCCGCAGGGTTGATCACAGCCTTGATAGTGTAGGGTCCCAGATATCTGGGATGGAACGCCTGTGGTCCTTTCAGGGGGATGTTTTTAGATGCTAACCAAACCAAAGCTTCCCTTCAGTGTCAATCCACAAACTGCTTCTGTTTCTTTTTGGCTCTGGCAAGATGCTCTGCTGCTTCCTTAAAAATCTGGGTGATAGTTTTGTGTAAGGTCGTTACAGCGGGCATTTCTAATGATTTGAGTGGGTCAAAAACAGATGTCCGTGGATGTCGACCGTACACTATGTAGAATGGGCTTTGTCCCGTACTGGTGTGATTGGAGTTGTTATATGCGTATTCTTCTAACCAAAGTATGTCCTTCCAGGTATCCTTGGTTTGTTGCAGCATATACCTTATGTATTGCTCAAGGGTCTGGTTAGTCCGTTCGGTCTGGCTGTCGGTTTGGGGGTGATGGTTGTAGATAACCGGAGGTTGATTTTGTCAATTTTACAACACCTTTTCCAGAATGCAGAGACAAACTGAGTTCCTCGGTCTGATATCAATATTGATGGGAACCCGTGTAGCCAGACAATCTGTTCCAAAAACACGGTAGCCAGAGTAGAAGCAGTTGGGAGACCTTTCAGGGGAATAAAGTGGGCCATTTTGGAAAACAGATCTACGACGACTAAGATGGGATTGTATCCCTTACAGGAGGGAAGGTCTGTAATGAAATCCATTGATAGCGTATGCCATGGTGCTGGGGGTACTTCTAAAGGACGTAGCAGACGTACAGGACTTTGTTTTTGGGACTTGTGTTGTGCACAGCTGCCACAGGTTGTGATGAACTGGACAATGTCCTTTCGCCAAGTTGACCACCAGTCATTTTTCTTTATTTTAGCTTGGGTTTAGGCTACTCCCGGATGCCCTTCTACTAATGAATCGTGGTAGTTTGCGATGATTTGATTCTGTAATTTCTTATCCATGATGTACAATCGTCCTTGGTAGTATGGTAGGTTTTCCACGATCGTATACCAGTCTCCCTTCCCTAGCCATTCCTGTTGCGCTGGTGGACTCATCAAGTGTTGCAGGTTAGATTTTAAGTTGTCTAGAGTGGTGGTTGCGGCAATCATGCCTTGGATTCGTCCTCCAGGGATGATGGCCATGGGGTCTGGTGTAGTGAATGCCTCTTTTCCCTCACTCATGCGAGACAGGGCGTCTGCTTTTCCATTGTGTACTCTAGGTCTATAGGTGATGACAAAGTCGTATTCCGCAAAGAAGAGAGCCCAGCTGAGTTGGCGTGATGATTGCGCTTTAGTGGTCTTCAGATATTGTAGATTGCGATGGTCCGTGACGACGGTGACTGTATGTCTAGCTCCAAGAAGATAATGGGCCTCATTACAACTCTGGGGGTAGCCGTGCCGCTGGAGTTGCATTTTTTCCGGCACCCTCGAATGGGTAAGAACCGGGTCATGCCGAGCTAGGCGGACCCGGTAATTGCCCATTTTCAGGTGCCGGAATCAAGGGCGTCCCGATCCCCATTCTGCCCCATAGGGATGAATGGGGATGGGGACGTCGGATGCACCAGCACATTCAGAGTTATGCCGGTGCGGCTTTCTGCTCCTGGAAAGTTCTTATAAATATATAAAAGCACTCCTGCACTGAAATAAAGTGTTCCTGCTGAGTCCAGCCAGGGCCCCTGTGTTTATAGGTCCCAAAGGGACATAAGTGAGTCAAGTGACCCATTGTCCCCATCACTAGATGGTGTGGTTTTTGTGTTCTGGGGCCTGTGGCCATGACAGCCTCTCATTTTCGATTCTGGATCGATTAACTCCTCTGGCACCCCTCTGGTACCAAACTGTACTCCAAAAGGAGAAACTTCTTCCTCTGAGGCACTCTCCTCTTCAAAGATAGAGGACATGGACTTAAAAAAGTCTGATTTAGGTAAGAGAGTAAACCTCCTTTCCTGTGTCTGAGTTTTCCTCGAGGGAATCGAAGGATTCTTCGAAAGCGTTGATGACGTCTTGGAAAAAGGTTTCAAAACCTCCTTCGGCTTTGGTGTCGAAGCCGTCAGCGCCGATGACGTCGACAATCGTCAAGAGCTTCAACGACTTATGTTTCTTCGTCGGTGTTGGGGAATCACTCGATTCTCGAGGAACCTTCATTGATTTGATGTCAGGTCGAGATTTTCAAGCTTCACCCTTACTACTGGTTCTGCCCACAGTAGTTTCTGACTCTCCTGTGTCGTCCAACAGAGCGACCCGGGTCTGGCTCTTTCGAGGTTTCTTTGAGGGGGTTGAGGCCACATTCTCAAAGACCTTCATCATAGGCTTTCTAAATGCATTCCATTTCCTTGGGGAATCCGACTTAGTTGGACATCTTACCAATTTCGGTAGATGTGTCAGAGGAAGAGGAGGGGGATCTGTGTCTCCTCTTCATCTTTCAAGAAGATGAAGAACATCTCGATCTACTACGTGATCGAGACCTCTTCGAATGTTTACGCTGATCCGAATCCTTCGATTCACCCGACATTCTATTTTTTTTGACAAGGCCTTCAAAGAGGCCTTGGAAGCTTCCCGCCCCACCGCCAGTTTACCTTTTCACTCACGAAGAGCTTTCTCCGTCATCGACTGACAGGAGCCACAGTCGCTGGTCCGATGGTCCGAACCCTGGCACCAAAGACAAACGTGGTGAGGGTCAGTGATCGACATTTTAGATCCACAGTCGACACATTTTTTTAACCCCGTCTTGGGAGTGAAAGGGGTAGAGGAAGACGACATTTTCTCAAAGAAAATTCGAAGCGCCGTTAACTCGAGAGCGAAGCAATCGGAAAAACGGAACTGAAGCCAACGGGTGCGGCACAAGCTACTTATACTGATGGTGACGTCGACACGGTACGGAGCCCGTCGAGGGACATCAACGCCACGACCTTGTGAAAAAACTTCCGAAGCAGCGAAGCTGGCGAGATACGAATATCATAAGATGAGGAATGCGTGGGAGGACACAATCTATTCGAAATAGATGTTTTCTTGATAATGAGGTATGCAAATCTTTTGATAAGCTTGATTGTATTTGTCTACAAGAGACTTGGATTCGCAAGCCCATTGCAATAGACTGGTACAGACCATTTGAATGATGTGCCAAAAAAGGCTCCCTTGGAAGGCCATATGTGGGGTTAGGGACTGCGATTAAGGTGAGTCAAGAATGCTCATCTATCAAACTACCCTCAAAATCAGACTCCATGCTTGCGGTTAAGATCAAAGAAAGTTGGAAGGATAGGATTAATGAGATGCTAATAATTTATATCGTGTTTTAGGTGAAATCGAGGACATCCTGATTGAGTGGCCAGAGAATTGTAACACTATGTATCAGCCTATCGTTGTTGTAAGGGACTTTAAAACCTTTTGTCCGAGGATTGGTCCAGATGAAATTGCAACCGACAGAGATTTGGCCACATCTAATTTGAAACCCAACATGGTCAAGGACAAAAGGAGATTTTAAGGGAAGAACATGGGCATATTTTATGGCTTGATGGGGATTGATGCATGTTTCTCAGAAGGAGAAATAGTACCATCTTGGTTTGGCATAGTATCTACTTCAACCATAGACTACATATATGTCACAAATATGAGCCTGTCCAAGATAAAATAGTTTGCTGTGGTCAATACTAAGAAGAGTGATCCTTCAGGGTTGGTTACCACTATTGGCCAGCTCTATACCGCACCTGAGTCTAGGAAGTTGAAATGTAATAACTTAATAATTAATTTGTCTGGTAACAGAGTGGTGCAGTTTGCGAAAAATAATACACAAGTAAATAACCTGGTGTCCATTTGGTGGCAGAACCTCAATGAGAGTAGTCAAACTTAGTTTTTACTCCTGGTGAGTTTGGCAACACATTATAAATTCTAAAAGAAGTATTGCAGAGAGTGTCTGTTTTGAAAAAGTAAAACTTGGTAGAAGGAAAAGCTTATGAGTTTGATAATGAGATTAGTGTTAAGAAACGAACTATGAGGAAGGAAGTTAAACAGATTTTGAAAACACAGAAAAGTTGGCAATTAAAGAATAAGTCTATCACATTACTTAAAAATAAGTTGAAAGCCTGGGTTAAAAGCTAGACTATTGAATTATATTAAAAGGAATCAGGATACTCTGAAGGATGTCTTGATCCTTGTGGTGGAAACTGAAATGCAAAAATCAATCAATAGGACAGACATGTTGTGTGTCTGAAAATGATTGGTCTGAACACTTTTCTGCAACCTTCTGGAATGAGAACGTGAGTAAACAAGAAGATAATAAAAAAGAGATTTCTGGGTCAACCAGGTGCAATATACCATTTGATAGAGACAATATTGCCAAAGCCATTTATGAAACAAAAAAACTCAAGAGCTAGTGGCCCTGATGGACTTCTGAATATGTTAATGAAAAATAACACGTCACTTTGGGCGGATATTTTATATCGTCTATTTGTACAAGTAGCAAGCAGTGGGGATTTTCCACCTTCATGGAATAAGGCCATAATTGTGCTAATATTTAAGAAAGGCCCTAGAGAAAAAACAACATCTTACAGACCAATTTTGTTATTGGACACCTCATCTAAAGTATTAGCTAATCTTGTGCTGAAGGAGGTGGCCAAATGGGTGGAAACCACCAGGAGACTTAGTACCCTACAGATCGTTTACAGGAAGAGTATCAGCACAACTCTATGTGGTTTTACACTTTTGTCTTGCCTATGACGAGCTGGAATTTGTACGGCTAGAACACTATATGTAGCAGTTTTAGATCTTTCATCAGCTTTTGATAATGTACAATTGCCATATGGCCTTTTAAGAATGCTCCAACTGTTCTATAGAAATAGTAATGTGAGTATAAGGCTAAATTTGGAAGGAGATATTTAAAAAAAATACAAAAGTGAACAACAGAGTGAGACAGGGTTGTGTGTTGTCCCTGACTCTCTTCAATTTGTACATGTCAGATTTATGTGAATGCTGTGAGGAATGTTGGGTCCTTTCTCCTAAATTAGCCCAGTTAAGAGTTAACTGTATAGGCTACTCAGATTATCTGATTTTATTGGATTTCACTCCATCGGGACTTGAGCATGTTTTGGAGGGACGGTCAACATTTTTATCTAACAATAGGCTAATATAAAACCTGACTAAATCTAGACTTGTAACGTTTACCAATAAAAGGATGAGGAGAAGTTACTCATGGTGAATTTCAGACACAAGAATCAATCAGGTCAGTCTCTTTATCGTTTGGGGTTTCTTGTTTACAAATTCAAAGATGCAAGAACAGCAGAAATTGAGAAGGTATGAAAAAGGTAGAACTTGTACATCCATGATGAAGAGAGTTAGGACCATATTCTGTGAATGCTCGCTTAGTATTAACAGAATAACAGGGCTCACTGTTGGAATTCTATATGCTGAAGGTGACTCCAATTATTCTTTATTGTATTGAACTAAGGGAGCTTAAAAATAGAATGTTCCTAGACACATCCGAAGGACTCATTTTGAGAGAAGTGTTGGGGCTGTGAAAGCAAGGCATGGCATCAAAGTAAGACAGACACAAGTGATCACAGTTCAAGGGTGTTTATTAAACTGTAAAGATGGGAGCAAGCTACAACCATCAAATAATAATAATACAGTCCAAGTGGAGTCTAGTCAAATAAAAAGGGCCTATACAAAAAAAAATATTGCCAATCCTTACCACTATGTTACAAAAGTGTGGGATAATGTTTACAAGAAAAGAAAGAAGTGTTCACAAAATGATAAATCAGGATGTTATGTCAGGATGTTATGGCCGGGGTCTCCCTTTCCCACATCTTTAGCACGGGACAAGGCAGAACTCTCGAGCACAGCACACTCCTGGGCTTCTACGGAACAAGCTTACAGTTCCTTTTCTCAGTATCAGGGCCTTCTGTGTCCAAGTCTCTTTCTCATTAAAAAAGTCTCTTGCTTCAGAGGGCCTGATACACCAAAACAACAAAACAAAAGGTCCTTCCGTTAACCTTTATGTCGGGTGATTACCCTTCACCATGTGACCCCATTAGCTGGGCTCCAATCCTTCTTTCAGTCGTCAGCCTCCCTCAGTCGGGCTCAGACCAACCAGAGCACTTGCCAATTTAAACAGAGACATCCGAAGAGCAATCTCATCTCGCTAGGTCACTCTGTTAGCCTACGGCTCACAATATCAAAAACTTCTGCAATGTGTCAAGGACTTTCGACTGTACAAGGAGTTTGTCTTGACCCTTGTATGACTACCTTAACACCTTATACCGGCCTTCCTTATGGCCTCTTGGTACTTGTTTCTTTACTCATAATGTTCAACACAGTCTCTTTGTTTAGGAGAGGGTTACCAGCCAGAGGTCTTCGACTGAGCACCCATGTGGTGCCGGACCACTCTATCTCTGGTACCAAATTTGTTATCAAAAGACCTCTTGTCTATTTATCTTCTTATTGTTGCCACTGCGACCTTGAGCCTAACACATTCTGGTTGACTATCAAGTTCTTCCGACTCATCCGGCTGTGCTGAGCTCAGCGTTTTCTTTGCCACTGGAGTCAAGAATGGTACCACAATGGCAACCATGTCTCCACATCCTGGCTATCAGTGCAGGAGGGTGCCATGTACTGCTGACTTGCGTCACAGCGTGGGCCAGCTGCGATTCCCGGTCTTATGTTTCTTTCATCAGATGCTTTGCGGGTCTTGGATGAAAAGGCAAGGGAAACTCCCTCCTTGATGTCATTTCCGGTCTCGCCACCTTTCTCCTCTGTTTGAACTGCCGTCCTGCAATGGCTGCTTCCTGGTGCATTCGGCCTTGCCCAGAGTGTGCTCTTGTGCTCTACCTTTTATCCCTATGGGGAAGGGAAAGGGTAGTTAGGTTTGTGTTGTTATCTGCAATTGCCCGACTCTGCATGACCTTTGTGTTGGGACATGTCAGGTAAATGGCTCGGGTAATAGTCCCACTTCCACTCCCGAAGACCCCCCATCCAGGTGATCCTCCGCACTGGTCCACCCGCAGGAACTGGATCCAATTGTGATGGCTGTGTCCTTGCCACCAGGATGTGTGGGATATATTGACCCACTCAACAGTATTTCACCACATCACCAAGCTGCCTGTCTGCAGAAAACAGCAAATGGCTGCGCTGGCTCCTGTGCGCACCAGGACCTCAAAACTGCATTTTTGCAGCAACAAAAAGATGGCTGCACCGTCCTGCAAAGCACACTTCAGGCAGGACGGAACAAGGAGACACACTGAAGGAGCGTGTCAGTGTGTTCTGAAACATATAAATGGAAGAAAGTGAAAAGGCAGCACTGCTTTGCTGAAAAACCCAAATTCCCCTTCAAAATGAAACTTTTTCACCCGTTAAAAATGCAGCTTTGACGCTAATTTTTACTGTTCTTTCTCAAACTACTGTGATTAAAAAAGGCCCTGACATGCCCAATATATTTCATTGTGCCCCGGCAAAACCAGGTATGATTTCTGAATGACAGGCCCTGTCAAACCAACTCTGAGAGAAATCAACAAGGAACTTAACTTTCATTCGCACGGGAACATGCATTTAATTCTTTCCAAAAGTATCCAAAGCTCAGCAGTTCAAAGAGACTCTAACTCTCTGAGCCAGGTCAGTTTCAATAAATCTGTGCTTCAGACAAAACTCCTGCTTTCAAGAAAATTATTACGGCTGAAAAGACAGTGTGGGAATCTGATGGAGCTGCCAAACCGAATTTAAAGAAAGAAATGCTAGCTTTTCACCACATATGTAAAAATGGGCCTATGCAAACTAAAGAAAATAAATGGCCTGTTTAAAAAGGAAATTGATGAATGAAAGCTTGTCTTATTTAGCAATGTACAGGGGTTGTGTTGTTGGTGATAACACACACATGGGCTATTTTATTCCACAGGTTTGTTTTAATTCAGGACCCAAAATAAGAAAATAAAGATTTTAAAACACATGGGCTGGAAAAAAGTTATTCCAGATGGCAGAGCCACACCATAAACTCTCAACACCTAAATGATTATTGCTAGTTGGGAAAGAATATAGTCTAGGCTAACCCACTGACAATGGACTCCCAGGGCAAGGAAGTTTGAAGTGTGATGGGGCAATACAACCTTCAATCAAGCTGAGAAACCCCCACCTTGCTTTGAAGGAAATGACAGTTGGTAGCAGTTGAAGGAAGGAAAACAATGATCCTGTGACTGCCATTTGTTTCCAAAGACTATTTCACAAATAAACTTTAAAGACTTTTACCTCTGCAGCAAGATTTTGTAAAAATGTAGAATTTTTGCAGTGTAAAAGTGAAGTTTTGGGCTTACTTTTAAGACATGGTAGAATTCACTGACACCTGGGGACTGAAATGGCAAAATATGGTGGAATACAGGAAAAGCATCCATGTTGCAAATGCAAATTTTTGTACATACATCCCTTATGATAATCCACACCCATCTATAAAGTTATAAAAATTTGAGTAATATAAATCCCATTGAAAAGCGCGAAAAACTGGTAGAAGGGCGAAACAAGGTCTCGCAGACTAGAGGATTGGACTGATATGTGCTGCACAAAATATGTAACCTGTGTATATAATTTTCTAAAAGATTGCAATTGTATAAATGTATGTTTGTGGCAAAATCGCATTTTAGTTAAAGTAACTGTGGGAGGTTTTTGGACATTGTAAAACTCACATCATAAATCTGACATAATTTTCCTGAAATACAACCAGCTGAGAGCGAGGCGGAGACTATCACCCTTGTCCAATCCCATTGTTAGAGGCGTGGTTAGTTAAGCGTGCCCCAGTCATATACATTGATGATGTCACTATGCATTATAAATAAGTGTCCCTGACAAGACTCTAGACACACACTCTTCCTGACGTTCCTGCGCTGCGTTCCTGTTCCATCCATCCAGATTCCAGATCCCAACTACAAGGCCAAAGCGTTGCTGACCCTACTCCAGGGCCCACTGCAAAACCCAAGCATTGCTGATCCTGCTCCAGCAAGGCCTCAACTCTGAAATCCCACTAAAATTCCCAAATAACCAAAAGGGAAAGCTGTGGTGTTTTTGGGAAGCATCCTGATACGCCTAACTGCATGCTCGCTGCAATCCTGCCACCGACTTGACCTTTAGTATCCAGGGACCATAATTGCCAGTCCAGTGCCATCCAGTGACCAGAACTGCCCAGCTATTTGCCAGGCGCCCTGCTGTGTAGTTACCCGAACCCTTGACGGTCCAAAATCCAAAACTAAAAGTGGACTGTGAGTATTTCGTCACCCCATTTAAACCCATAGCCTATCCTGTCTTTGTCCTTATCCCACTCTCTAAGTCCTCCTATCCTTATCCTGATAACTTGTTGAAACTGTCAGAATCATTCTTGCAACCCTGCCCTTGATTTCTAGTGCTAGCGCCAGCTCTCTAGTAATTTTGTCTTTTGTAGTCCTATGCCATTAATCCTATTTCGAGTGATTGGACTGGTTTCAGCCAGGGTTGGGCACTGGGGTGATAGCGTTGAACTCGCAAATCAACCCTGTAGCTTACTGTGTCCATCTTTGGTGGCCTAGCCTGAATACTCTAGTGTAAAGTAAAACTGTTCTTGTCACAACTGATTTCCTTTCCTATTTCGCGCCTTCATTTTACTCAAAGTGCACCTTTCTAGATCTTGCATAACTCATCCAATTTACCAGCTAGAGACTTAATTTCACTTTCATATTGTTCCTGTGATATACTTCTATTCCCCACTCCAGATCAGTGTATTTCACCCGTTTATATTAACAAACGTTTTGGTAATTTCAGGCGGGAATCGGAAAAATTGCAAAGTTTCCAACGTGTCATTTTGCTGCAATCTGTTTTAAACTTTCCACTCATTTTCAAACTGTATGCTCTTGGTAAACCATTCTTTGTGATTATTAGTGTCTTTGCATTGTTGCTTTAGTGAGGAATTATATTTGCTTCAAGGTTTTTAACACACATTCATTATTTCTTTGTCCATTTGTCATTTCATAACATTGCAAGCGATTTAAAATCCGTTTTCCACTCTTATTTTGTGAGGGAAGGTCGGATTTAGATTCCGTTTACTGTTTCTTATTCCCGATTACCTGCTGTCTCTTTATATCCACTCAGATTTGATTATTTGTGGGTTGAGGGAACATTTCAGGGGGAAATTCTAACTTGGGTGCTATCTTTCCTAAATCAAAAAGTGCTCATATTCCGCTGTGCTGTGTATCTGTTCCACTAGAAGGTTAAACCCAGTGCATTGCTCACATTCCCATTGTAATTATCACCCCAGTGGTGTTTGCTGCCCCATATTAAAAGTGTATGATTTCTTTTGAATTTTAAAATAAATAAATATTGTATATTACCAACCAGCCTGGTTCATGGTCCATTGTGACCCGGGGTATTTGAAAAGGGGGTGTAATATGAGTGGTGTACCATCTCAATATTGAATCTATATAAAGAGATAAGCATTTTAGTCGTGCACTGCATAGTAGGCCGAGACCTAGGTGTGTGTCGCCTGATTGAAATCCTTAACAGATGACAGATCCCTGGGGATTCGCAGGTGAAACACCTTCAGGTTTCTCACAGCTGCCAGGGTATGTATCTGTTAGTGTCCTCCGATTGGAGCTTGGGCTACAATCCTGGTGGTCACAGTATAATCATAAAAGTATCTCATTGTATGGTAAAATCTTGGAAGGTGGACAGAGTGGGATATTACAGTATCTTAAACTAGTAATGATATCAAATTCAAATAAATTTATTGCAAACCTCGAAAGAAGATGCAGGGATTTTATGAAGTTTATGGATCTTGCCAGATAGGAAATCCAGAGGTCCTAAAATCTATGATTCAGAAATATGATAGGATATGGGCTATCCAAGACCTGAAAAGATTAGCAAAATAC
Organism: Ambystoma mexicanum; assembly: GCF_040938575.1. Taxonomy (NCBI): domain Eukaryota; kingdom Metazoa; phylum Chordata; class Amphibia; order Caudata; family Ambystomatidae; genus Ambystoma; species Ambystoma mexicanum. The sequence continues at coordinate 1,116,773,054 of NC_090923.1, read as the reverse complement.
AAAAACTTTACCTATCTGTATATATCACACAAAAAAAATGAAAACATATCTGATAAAATTTCCATCAAGATGATATCGACAGTGGTACTTGAAATTCAGGCTCAATTGCCTACCTAGCTTGGACATTTTGGCCCTCAATTAAATATTCCCTTGGAGCTAAGGAAATGTTGACCTATGAAAATCACAATCCCTAGAAACATTATATCATTTGGTTTTACAGTGTAACGAGATACTGGAAAAGAGGATTATGTTTTTTGCCCATATTTACACTCAACTACAGCAGTACTTAGTGAGTCACTGTGGAACAGATTGATGACAGGGATGCAGATTTTACTTCTTCTATCATTGGTCAGGTTTTTATTGGTAATATTTGAACATTTATCTAAGGTAATCCAACAGGGAGAACTTTTATTGGAAATGTGTTTTTAGATTGTGTTGACGTAGCAAAAGAAGAAAATATTTTAATATTTTTCTATTGTATTCCTTTTACGACCATGGAAAATTGTGAAATTTCATAAAATGGAGACCCACGTTTTCTTTTATGAAAGAAAGAATGGGACTAAGATAGGATTGTATTATTAATTAATTATCATATGAAGGTTTAAATTAGTTTCAGATAATACTGTAAATTAAATCAAGTATTCTGTTTCTCCAACGTCTTTTTAATCTCAATTAGATGTTTTTAATCAAGTTTGATTTTAGAAAGAAGATAAATTAAATCAAATTAGGTTTTGAACCGTTTGTAATTAAGGTTTTAGTTTTAAAATACAAATGTAATTAACCCACTTTCAAGTTATCTGCTCGTTTCACGGTCCGTGGCCGGTACAGGTACTGCTTAACCATCAGTACAGCGCTGTTAACAACCCGTCTGCAGTTGCTGACACCTCTGCGGTCCTTCTCTGGAGCCCGGTAACGTCTGTCTGGATTCCCGGCACTCCAGTTCTTTGGGGTGACAGAAGGCAGTCTGCAAGCACTTCTTATCTGCCGTCTTGCGCACTCTCACATGTCTACCTCTCTCAGCAGCTCTGCTTCCTGCTGCACACACTCTGCAGCTCGAGCTGAGCTTCGCCTTCATTTTCTTCGGCTTGTTCTCGTTTCTCTTCCTCTCCTGTCAGCAGGTGTTTCCTGCATTTAAATGTCCTGCGCGGTTGATTAAAGGGACAACCACTAGACCGCACATTACTATTGGCCATATTGTTGATCCTCATTAACTCTTCACTCTTCTTCTTCATCCCAGTACTTAGCGCCTACTAGGAATTTGAGTCCAAAGGATTTCCCAGGTCTTTTAATTTCTGTTGTTGCCTATCTTTATCCACATGATAATCATAATTGACATTAGATGCCAAAGGAGTTTAAAAGACATTAAAGGGTTCTGTATAATGGCCGCAGGCCATTAGGAATACTGCCTCTTTCCTGTGGGAGTCATCACCTCCCCCTGACAGTTATCCTTCCCACATGACCCTCCTTCCTGACACCACCCGCAGGGTCAGGATCAGGTAGTGTAACGCTCACCTGGTATCCACGGGGACGTCACTCAGCCTGTTCTGACCTCTTACGACCTCGAACCCTTCTCTGGAGTCTACTTGACTGGAGACTAGGTCTGAAACACAGGATTGGTAGAGTTTAACTCCCTATTGTCTCTGTGTGCTTGAACCCCTTTTTCCCCGGGGTCCAACCCTTCCCTTTGATCCACAGCTCACCTTGTTTTCTTGAAAAGTGTGCTCTCCGTCCTGCTTTCAGCGCAGGGGTGCGTTGATTGATGCGGGCTCGTTGCTGCCTAGTTACTTCACTGGCAAGAGTCTGACAGGTAAGTATAATGAGTCTTTTGAACAGTTCTCTAACTTCGTTCCTTTCCTTCCTTAGATGATGGCCGGTGTCCGGGGATGGTGACATGCTGCTGAGATGAGTAGTGCTGAAGGTGAGTGAGAGCGCGATGCAACCCTTTCGTATTTGTATTGAACTGAGTTCTTTTTCTGTGTCTTTTAGGTGCCGCAATGTTTTCAGCGTGGATGCCGGTTATGAAGAAGAAATGCGGTGAGTAAGCGCGGTATGTGGCGCCTCTAGATGTTTCCACGCTAACCTGGAGTGTCTTTTCCCTCTTGCAGATGGATGAGAAGTTCCGGAGACAGAGTTCCCCCAGAGCGACTGTGATTCAGGTAAGCGTTTGAAGCTCGTACAGTCTTTAAAAATAAGCGAAGATTTGCTAAATGCTTACTAATGCCTTTTTCTGTTCTTTTCCCTTTTCCTTACGAAGCGGCGTGCCGGGATGGGAATGACACCGCCGAAGATGCCTACAGAACAGAAGAAGCGATCAATGAAGGGCAGAAGCGCCGCAAGGTAAGGCTGTTCCTAACGGTGTTCTTGTTCTTGCAGGAGCTGAGCACAGAAGAAAGATGCAGGCCTACTGGAGACCGATCTGAACACGGTGAGTGTCACGCTGCAGGTGCAGAAAACACAAAGCATGTTTCTCAGCCTGGGCTTGGCTTAAATAGTCTCTGGGTATCCTAGGTGTCTCTGGGCTGAACCACACCCAAAAGACTAGACTGCACATGCAGTTCTGGGAACCGAAATATGTGGGGGCATCCATCTTGTCCCCAACAAAGCACTACAAGTCCATTCCCCAATGTTATCCTATGGGAGTGAGTGAGTCTGGTGCCACAAGGGCCAAGTCTGACTCCAAGTGGGTCTTTGGAGGGATGGAGAGGCCCTTGAGGGCCATGTAGGTGATTGTGGCCTGGCTCCAGCCTGACATCTTGGAGGGCTGGGGACATGTGGGGCAGGAATCATGACGGGTAGCAGGAGCCTTTCCCTGGCCATGTGGGAAGAGACCACCACTGGGGAATTAGAGATGAGTCTGCAGGATTCATCACACCATCCTACACAATAAGGATGGATGTATAATATGGCTAACCTTATACAATTAGGCTTAATGCAGAATATGGCTACCTTACACAATTAGGCTGAATGCAGAAAATGGCTACCTTACACGATTAGGCTCAATGCAGAACATGGCTAACCTTACACAATTAGGCTAAATGCAAAATATGGCTACCATAACCAATTAGGCTAAGTGCAGAATGTGGCTACCTCACACAATTAGGCTGAATGTAGAATATGGCTAACCTTACGCAATTAGGCTAAATGCAGAAAATGGCTACCTTACACATGCACCAATGCTCCGTGGTCATCCTTAGGGTCTCTCAACCCCCTAGGTATGGGAAATTCCACACAGCCTAGCAATGGCTGATGTGACATTCCTGGCAACACCTTCTGAGGAGCTGACTATCCTTTTACTCCCTGACTTAACACACAGCCACACATTCATTGTTCATACCCTTGGTGGAAATTATCGTCCTGTTGGGTCCTATTGAATAATCTGAGAGTCAGGCTTCATTAACTAAGGGTCATCCTTTAAATGAGAGTTTTTACTGGTCAATCGGGATTATGCTTCTCCAAAACGGTTTGCTTAATGGCATATATATATGTTCCCCTGGGCAAACCTGTACCTCGATTTCTGACCCTTGTAATTTTTTGATAGTCAATGACATGCTTTTATTTTTTAATCAGGTGTTTTTGGGGTCCACATGATTTTTCAGGTATATCAGTATCCCACTGCTGACACCAAATTAAAGCGTGTGGAAGGAGGAGACTGAAGCGGAGGTAGCTTTTTTTCGGGTAAAGACTTTTATTTTCAACAAATGGAGAATACCTACCCACCCCTAACTCTAGGAGGGGTTTCCCTTCCTCAACAAAAGCTAAGGAAATGTCAGAATGTCTGTAAATAAAAAGTCCATGTCACGTGTCAAAATCCTACTTCTTTCCTTGCACTTATAACCAAACTAAACTGGATTTGTCTGTTCTGGGTCCAGAAGAATGATTCCCTTCTTGAGGATGGGTATGGTTCACAAAGTGGGGGAATGTCCATGGCCTTTCTTAGGCTTCTCTTGCCAGTTACACATGGTTGGGGGATGTCTATCTTCCCATGGCCTTTCTTAGGCTTCTCTTGGCAGTTCAATGTGGTTGGGGGAATGTCTCCCTTCCTCTGGCCTTTCTTAGTCTGCTCTTGGAGGTTTAAAAAAAATGGGTAATGTCCCCCTTCCCCTGGCCTTTCTCATGCTTCTCTTGACAGTTCAATGTGGTTGGGAGAATGTCTCTATTCTCCAGCCCTTCTCAAGCTTATCATAATGGTTCACTGTAGTTGGAGGAAGGTCTTCCTTCCCCAGGCCTTCCCCAGGATTTCTTTGACAGTTCAACAGACAGTCCTGGTGTACTCTCCTGCCAGGGACTGCCTTTCTTAAATGCGGGTCCCAGAGCTCTTCATATTGGTTTCTTTTGTTTGGGTCCCAAACCCCTTAAAACTGGTTTCTTATGTGCGGGTCCCAGACCCCTTCACCCTGGTTTCTTATATGTGGGTCGCAGACCCCTTCACACTGGCTTCTTATATGCGTGTTCCAGACCCCTTCACAATGGTTTGTCCTGGGTCCCAGAGGTCCCTGGGCAGCCCTCGTACCTTCTTTTGGGGATCCCGGTCATTCGCCTTCTTCATGGATCTCCATGCATCTTCCAAAGACTCCCCTTTGCTTCTTCTTGTTTTCGCAGCTCCACCACACATCCGTGAAGCTGTGCTGTGTGTACCTGCTTGGCTGCGTTGTGCAGCACTCTCCTGTGCCTGGGCCTTCTGCCTTGCCCAGTTCCAGCACTTTGGTCTTGAATGGTGCATGTAGGGACTCTGGAACTCTCCCTGTTATGTCCCGGCACTAGCCTCTTCCTCAACCTTCCTCTTTCCTCCCTTCGCCCCCTCCAACTAATCCAGAATCGGACTGTGAGACTTATCCTTGGCCTCAAGCCCAGGGACCACATCGCTCCGGCCCTAAAATCTCTCCACTGGCTCCCGGTGACTGCAAAGATCCAATTCAAGACCCTCTGCATCATCAGGGCTGGACTGGCCCACCAGGACATCCCAGATAGGCCTCTGGCCGTAGGGCCTATTTGGCGCGGAAGGATGCACCACAAGTCACGTGAATCTGACTGAGTGGTTTGCTTTGAATTGGCTGCCTGCAGTGCCGGCTGCCACCACCACCGACGAGGCAGGCGCTGTGCATGTTTTTTTCTTTTTTCTTTCCATTTTTTTTCTTCGCAGCAGGGCTGTGATCGCGCCTGTGCATGAGGAACTGGGCACCGGGGAACCGCACGTGCCCTGCACACACATTGTGCAGGTTAGGTGCAGTGTCGGCTAGCGCTGCAGCAGCCGGCCCGGGCAGCTAAATGCGAGCATGACTGAGGCCGTCAGCTGGATGTCATCGACTCAAAGGTAAGCATATACTGTGTGGATTGAATGCATGTTTGTTTGTTTGTTTAGTATTTATTATGCGCACCGGACCCTGGGGTATAAGGGCGCAGAAAGTAAGAATATGTACAGCTTAGAGCATAAGTTACAGGTTACAGTTACAAGTTACAGAAATTACCAGTTACAGGTGCAAGTTTACAATACAAGTTTACAATCGTATGGTGCAGGTGCTGTGTAGCAAACAGGCGTAAGCATTATCATAGGTTCAATTAGCAGTTACTGTCGTTAGCCAGTTAATTACAATTTGCCTGAATTTGGAAAAAGAGCATTCTAGCCTTGCGGTAGTGGGTAATTCGTTCCACAATTGAGCAGCTTTGACTGGGAAGCTAGCTCCGCCTATGGTGGTCAGTTTAAAGCGTGGTACTTGTAGGCGATTGGTGTAGGCAAGTCTGGTTTGTCTTGTGGGGTGTGATCTGGTGAATCTGTCCTTTAGGTATTGAGGGGCTTTGTTATGTAGAGATTTGTGTGTGAGAGATGCAGTTTTGAGTCTGATTTTCTCATGGGTGGAGAGCCATTTGTGTTTCCTTCTTATTGCTGTAATGTGTTCTCTCCTGGGGATGTTCAATGCCGCTCGGAGGGCCTTATTTTGCTGTATCTGGATTTTGTTGATGGATTTAGTGGCTCCTATGTATAGTGCGTTACAATAATCTAGTTTAGAGATGATAAGGGCTCTGGCTAGTGTTAGACAACTGTGCTGGGAAAGGAATTGTTTCCCTGCTCTAATGAGCTTATATGTGTAGGCTGTTGAGGAAGCTAGGGAGTTTACCTGTTTGGAGAATGATAAGGTAGAATCAAGGTAGATCCCTAATGTTTTAACTTCTTTGGCAACTTGTATGCAGTTCCCATCTATGGTAAAGGAAGAGTAATTTGTGCTTAGTTTATTGATGAGGGGTGCGGTGCCTAGGATAAGAAGCTCAGTTTTATCATCGTTCAGGCATAGGCCATTGGGTTGCCATCCATGCCTGAACGATGCTGTATATTTTGTTCACCATAGCTAGATCTTTTTCGTAAACCCCTGTGAGTGGGAGGAGGATCTGGGTATCGTCAGCATAGTTAGTATACGTGATACCCAGATGGTCCAAATCATCAAACAGGGGCTTAGTGAATATGTTATATAGCGTTGGTGAAACGCATGATCCCTGTGGCACACCGCAGGTAATAGGGATGGGGTCTGCAGCTGCTGTAGGTGAGAAAACCCTCATGGTGCGGTCACTAAGGAAGGATTGTATCCATGCTATAGCCTCAGTGGAGAAGTGTGCTGCTGAATCTAGGTGGTTACATAGGACTTTATGGTCCACTAAATCAAAAGCGGCCGATAGGTCTAGTAACAGGAGGAGTGCTGGTTTTACAGAATCTCGTACTTTGTCTATTTGGGCTTTCAGGTCAATCAGTGCAGTTTCTGTGCCGTGAAGAGGGCGGAAGCCAGATTGTCGGGAGCCTAATAGTTGGTTTTGTTCCAGGAAGTTCTGGATTTGGATGTATGCCACCTTGCCCAGTATCTTCAAGAGGAACGGAACCGTAGTAATAGGTCTATAATTAGTGGGTATAGTGGGGTCTAGAGTAGCCTTTTTTAAGAGTGGGAGCACCCAGGACTCTTTAAGTTACTGGGGATAATGCCTGTGGTAAAGGAGGCATTAATTAACTTGGTGATAAATGGTGCTAGATCTCGTGCGGCATCTTTGATGAGTTGTGCTGGACATAAGTCTCCTTTGCAGTTGGACGGTTTTAGACCGAGTATTGCTTTCTCTACTTCTAGTATGGAGACTTTGGAGAAGTGGAATTGCGTAGTGGGTTTGGAGTTAGGAAGTGTCTTAATAGCCGGTAATATATTGGGTGCTAAGGTCTCGCGTTTTAGTTCTATTTTCTTTTGGAGGTTTCGGCCTTTGTTAGAGAGGGCTTGCTGGATTTCAGAGCACCACTTTTTGTCTTTGAGACAGTTATCTTGAGGTGTTATTGGGTTTTCCAGTTCTCTGAGTATGGCGAACAGTTCTTTTTTACTTGATTTGGCTTGTGTGATTCTGTTATTGTAGGTCTCTTGTTTAGCTAGGATGATTTCTTTTTTATAATGAGAAGAGATGTTAACTAGTTTCAGTTTATTTTCTGGACTGGGGTTAGTTTTCCACGTATTTTCCCATTTCCTTTTTTCTAATCTCAGATTTTTTAAGAGGGGGGTGAACCAGTTGTTCAGGTGGCTCTTTGGCTTGCTGTTTCTGAGCTTGAGTGGTGCGATGTCGTCAAGGGTTTTGTTCATGATGTTGTTAAATTCTTCCACTAGGCTGTTAGGGTTAAGGTTGTCAGGTAGAGCGTCCAAAGTGGGCATGATGCCGGGGAGTAGTTTGTCTAATGTCATGTTTTTTTTGTTTCTGGTAAGTGCAGGAGGTGCACACGGTTGTTGCAGTTTGGGGGTGGTAGTGTCCAAGGAGAATGAAATTAGATGGTGATCTGACCAGATTTGGGGTGAGATGGTGAGAGTGGCTATATTGCAGTTGTGGTCAGCAATCCAATCAAGGGTTCTCCCTTTGATATGGGTGGGCTCAAGCACTCTTTGTGTGTAACCCAGTTCTGTTAGGGTGTTGGAAGCTGCTGTGGCTTGTAAGTCGTTGATATCATTAAAGCCAATATTGAGGTCACCTAGTAGTATTGATTGAGTAGTATCTTTAAGGTTTTCTGATAGGATGGTAGTTAAGTCTTCTATGAAGTTCTTGATAGGACCTGGAGGTCTGTATATCAAGTGAAGGTTAAGAGTTTGTGAGTTAGCTGTGGGTGTCTTGGTGGACATTATCTCACAAGATTCAATGGTTGGTGAGGGGGTGAGTCTCATCCCGAGTTTAGTTTTGACGATGATGGCTAGTCCGCCACCTCAAGCTCCGCGCCTATCCGATCTGAGGATAGTATAATTGTTGGGCACAGCTAGGGATAGTGCTGGGCCTGATGCCTCATGCAGCCAAGTTTCTGTAATGGCTAGGAAGTCGTAGTCTTCTGTCAAGATAACTTCAGATATTTCTATGGCGTGGGCGACTAAGGATCTAGCGTTTATTAAGGCTCCTTTGAATTTCGGTGTGTGGTTAGGGTGTGTAGCAGTATTTATTGCGGCATTAGGAGTGGCATTTGTTTCTTTGTTTGTTTGGTAGTTATTATACTTAATGTAGTTATGGGTGAATGGTTTGCGAGTGGGTTCCTTTTTGGCTCGAATGGTATTAGTTTCGTATTTGATGAGTGGATCAAAGATTCTGGGTAGTCTTGCTCGTAGTCTTAGGTTTCTGTCAGCTATGTTACATTGTGTAGTGGATCGTTGTGTTGTGGTTGCTATAAGGGGCGACATGGTGAGACGTTCCCAAGGGGCGAGTGAGGAGGCCAGGTATACTAGATAGGATAGTATAAGGAGCATTGTATAATGTGTGAGCGTCCTGTATCTAGATAGATGGCTAGAGTTATAGTTTTGGGTAGAGTGCAGGCAGAGTAGCTGCTAAGTCTGCTATGTTGTTATCTAGTGTGTGAGGTCAGGCACATAGTGTTAAGTTGCAATGATCCTAGGGCGCAGACAGATGGCAGTATGGTGTATATATGGCCATGGGCAACACAATTGCTATGGTCTATGAGTGACCAAAGGGCACAATGCAATTACTGTGGTCTATGGGCGACCAGAGGGCACAACGCAATTACTGTGGTCTATGAGCGACCAGAGGGCACAACACAATTACTGTGGTCTATGAGCGACCAGAGGGCACAACACAATTACTGTGGTCTATGAGCGACCAGAGGGCACAACACAATTACTGTGGTCTATGAGCGACCAGAGGGCACAACACAATTACTGTGGTCTATGAGCGACCAAAGGGCACAACACAATTACTGTGGTCTATGAGCGACCAAAGGGCACAACACAATTACTGTGGTCTATGAGCGACCAGAGGGCACAACACAATTACTGTGGTCTATGAGCGACCAAAGGGCACAACACAATTACTGTGGTCTATGAGCGACCAGAGGGCACAACACAATTACTGTGGTCTATGAGCGACCAAAGGGCACAACACGGTTGCGGTGGCATTAGTGAGGCGCGGCGCGATATGTTACATGAGAGCAGTAGCAATAGCATAGTGCACATAAGTAACAAATAGTTAGCAAGAGTGAATTCACCGAGTTTGTATGTTTATAATAGCAGTAAGCCGTAGACATTCACATGAGGACCGTAGGGTAGACTAAGCGACTAGGGTGTTATGCTTTACTCACAGTGGGTTGAGTCCAGACAATGCAAGTAGAGAGTACTGCTTCCTCCTCGGCATAGCGGAGGCTGTCCCTCGGTTAGATTAGTCTCTTTTCGGTGGGGTCCGTCAGGAAACCTTCTTGCTCCTTCAAGGAAAGGTCTCGACTCTGTACTGGATTCTCCAACACAGCAGAATGTTTTGGTCGGGATGTAGATTTGGTATTGCGCTCACATGCGCTAAACAGGGGCAAAACAGGGCCTTGTACTGGCCTTTGACTGGCCGCCGGCTATTCCGCCTGCCGGCGGAAGTTCGAGTTTAAAATAACTCGTTGCTAGGCGACCGGGGGAAGCCGAGCCTCGATTTCATGCCGCATCAAGCCCGACATTTTGTTTCAGGAAGGAAATGGCGCGGTGCGGTGCGTGCCCAGATGGGTCACCGGTGCTTGTCTTCATGTGGGGGCAGTGTGGGCAGATGGAGGGGCCCTGGCAGGGCTGGTAGTTGCACCTCCGAGCCTGGGTGGGAGGGATGGCCCGTTGCGGTCGTTGTTGCGGTCGCTGCGATGCCTCCAGGAGTTGGAGCGCGTGGGTGGCTGCTGGTGGGGGCTCCTGCCCCGCATGATTGCAGCACTTTACTGTTTGGGGATGTTCAGGCAGATGGGAGGTATGAAGCGGTTTGCCGTCATATTTTAAAAGTGTGCTATCGCCTATCAAGTGATTTTGTTTACACAAGCAGGGTAGATAAGGACACATTTGTTGGTCTTGACCATAAATCAATGCTTATCAAAGATGCCCCCTTCTGCGAAATAGGTGAACTCAGCTTAAGAAAATGTTCATATGAGCAAGTGACCGTTCCACAAAAACAACTTTACATTAATGCATGCTTAAAGAGAAACGTCTGCAAGATTAACTCTGCTTCCAATATGACGGTAAATGATGTAATTACTGAAGTAACTCCATGTCGCTGATGAAGGGTACAGAACCCTAAATATAAATCAGCAGGGCGTTCTTTCTGTGCCTTTCTTGCACTCTGCATTTAGCATCTGAAGGAGAGAATATGCATGTTTGATTTCTTACGCGGTTGATCCTCTGTGTTTGCTTTGAATGGGATGGATTTAATTGCAGACTATTGCGGGAGGGCACCCGCACCTTCACGTTAGATTTCATGAATCTGCAGACATGTGGCTTCTCCCACTCCCCACCCCAATTTGCAGATATGAGCCACTGCTTGACAAGTGTGGCTGATTATTACGCCCATCGGACGTTTCAGAGGCTAGCATCCTAGTGACCTGCACAGCTCCACAATTCTCGCACACCCCTGCAGTGTAGTCCCAGCCCAAGGGAGAGGTCTGCGCGTGTGAAGAAGTCAAAGCAAGCACTGGAGCAGGAGTGTTGGGGTGGGGGGATGGGGGGGGGGGGGTGGATGTGTGGGGGCTCAGAGATGGCAACTTGGCCGACAAGCAAGGGGCTTTCCACAATGGCCTGCCCAAACTCCATAAGGTCCATTGACTTTCCCAAAACTACTACTAGAAGCTGGACTCGGACAAGTATATGTACAACTTTCTCAAAAAAGTGTCTGGCATAGGCCCCTCCAAACTGAACATTTTGGCGGAAAAGCGGACTTCCGCCTACTGCTATTGATTTTCACATCCAGAAATATCCAGAATAAATTCCAAGGGGGTGGGGGGAACTACTGTAGGAATGAAAAAGAAAATAAGAAGAGTGGGCCAGAGGGTCTTTCTGCGCAAGTGTTGCCATGGGCGCTGCAATTTGATTATTTACTACTTAGGGTGTTATGTGAAACAGCCAGAGGCTTTCTTCACGGACCAAGGTCAAAGGTCACAACCAGTGGGTGACAATCTTTCTGCCAAATTGTCAACATTTTAAGGACTGGTTTATAATGCTACATTAAGAAATGTTGACACATTTCGGAAAGAGACAGTCTGAAATAAGAAAAGGTGGCACGCATGGGGGCGAAGGGTACCTACACTAACCCCTTGTCCCTCACCACCTCACCACCCTTCTCCTCCCCCCACGGGGAGCTCACCACCATCGAGTCAAAGCTCAACTTCATGCTCCACTCTTTTGTCACGACTTGTTTGAGGACTCACCTGTTTAGGCTTTGTAAGCTTCTTTTTTGTTGGATCGGACTGCCGGCGTTGCTTCGAGGTGCGGGTTTCGTGACGGTATTGACGGGCTCCTTCTGACGCCACTCTATCGGTAGCAGCTGACCTGGAGTTCAGTGTTCAACAGATGAATAGTCAGGGCCAGTAAGGCAGTCCGAAGGCAACCGCAGCAGTCCTGGATGGAGTGCCGTGAAAGGCGGTGAGTAGCGGCTGCAGTTGAAGTCTGGAAATGCTCCGGAAATCCTGGGTAAGAGGTAACGCGGTCCGAGGGCAACCGCAAGGAGCAGTCCTGGATGGTGTGCCGCGAAAGGCGGTGAGTTGCAACGGCAGTCGAGGTCCAGGAATGCTCCGGAAATCCTGGGTAAGCGGTAAGGCGGTCCGAGGGCAACCGCAAAGAGCAGTCCTGGATGGTGTGCCGTGAAAGGCGGTGAGTTGCAGCCGCAGTCGAGATCCGGGAATGCTCTGGAAATCCTGGGTAAAAGGCAACGCGGTCCAAGGGCAACCGCAAGCAGCAGTCCTGGATGGTGTGCCGTGGCAGGTGGAAAGACACGGCCGCGGAGAACCAGGAAGGCACAAGGGAGCGAGGGAATTCCTAGGAGCGAGCGCGAGGAACAACACTTGAACAAGGAATTTTGAGCGGATTGACACGCGCCGAACCGCAGGGGCGGGGTGCTTATCTAGGCGAGCTAGAAACTATACCGCTGATCTGAGAGCGGCGCCCGCCCTTTTGGGAGGGCTTGGGAGCATTCTGGCATGTTGTTGAATGGACCAGGAGGTCCAAACGGGGTGGTAGTGAGATTTCATGACAGTATACCCCCTCCGAAGCCTCGTACCCTCTGATTTGCCAGGATGTAACTGATGGAATCGATGTACCAGTCTGGGGGCATTGAGGTTGGAGACTGGTTCCCAGGTACGATCACTGGGTGGATAACCTTTCCATTCCACCAAGTATTGTAATCGTCCTCTTCTGTACCTGGAATCGCAAATACGAGAGACTTCATACTCAATTTGACCCTGGATGAGTAGAGGAGGAGGACGGGAGGCGTTCCTGGTAGAGTGGTGATACGGCTTTAACATGGAAGTATGGAAGACAGGATGAATTCTGTTTCAAGTTGGAGGCAAACGAAGCTGATAGGCCACTGGATTGATTTTCTTGGATACCACGAAGGGGCCGTAGTAACGAGGTGCCAGCTTGTTCGGTCTCAAGTGTCTGGGCAAATATCGGGAGGACAACCAGACCTTATCCCCAACATCATAGACTGGAGCAGGGCGTCTTTTGGTATCTGCAAATCTTTTAATGTTTTGCTTAGCCTGAGATAGATGGTTCAGAGCTTCTTGATAAACTGATACCAACTGAGCAGTCCATGAATCAACAGAAGGAACAGGACTGGGAGAAGGCAGTACGGAAGGAAGTACTGAAGGGTGAAAACCCAGGTTGCAAAAGAAGGGACTGGTCTTTATCGAGGAATGTTCAGAATTGTTATAAGCGAATTCCGCGACTGGAATAAGAACAGACCAGTCATCCCGAACCTTGGTGGAAAAACAGCGTAGATATTGTTCAAGGGTCTGGTTTACCCATTCTGTAATACCATTGGTCTGGGGATGGTATCCAGATGAAAGGGCTCATTGGATTCCTAACACCTTACAGAGGTGTTTCCGAAACTTGGAGATGTACTGAGGTCCACGATCAGAGATGATTTTAGAGGGCAGCCCATGTAGTCGGAAAATGTGTTTTACAAATAATCCAGCCATTTCAGGGGCAGAAGGCAGTTTTGATAACGGCGTAAAGTGAGCCATGTGAGAAAAGAGATTGATGGTTACCATTATGACTGTATGTCCCCTGGAAGGGGGTAGATCAACAATGAAATCCGTTGCTATGGCTTCCCATGGTCAGGAGGGAGGAGCTGGTTGAACGAGCAGCCCTGCAGGTTTTTTGCTATCTGTCTTATTCTGGTTGCAGACAGCACATGCCCGGATATACATCTGAACATCATTCAGCATCTTAGGCCACCAGAGGTTTCTCTGAATGGAAAGAAGGGTGCCACTGACCCCACGATGTCCAGTGTGATAGGTGTCGTGGCATAAGTGAAATATGCGTTCCTGTAACAGGGAAGGTATGACTAGTTGGGATCCCCGTAAAAGAAACCCATCCTTGTACTTAAGACCCCAGGGATTGTGTCCTTGGAAATCTTTCCAAATGTCCGAGGTTGTAGTCTCGTTCTTAATGGATTCCAAGATATCAGACGCTTGAGCGATGAACACAGTGCTAGGGAACATTTTAGGTAGGTTGGGCCTTTCTTGAGTAGCGTAGTCAGGACGTCTGGATAAGGAATCTGCGATGACATTTGAGGTTCCTGGAATATGAGATAACTGGAATTTGTATTGAGCAAAGAAGAAAGCCCACCGTGCTTGTCGACTGTTCCTGCACTCCATGGATTGAAGGAGTTGTAGATTCCTGTGATCTGTTCGCACTTGTACGGGATGAGCAGCACCCAGGAGGAGATGGCACCAGTCTTTAAAGGCTTGGCGAATGGCAAGCAGTTCTTTTTCTAGAACTGAATAGTGTCTCTCGCATGGGAGCAAGGTCCGGGATAGGTAAGCAACAGGATGTTCAAGCTCATCTTGGGCTTGTTGTTTCAAAACCGTGCCTATGGCATATTCAGAGGCGTCTGTCTCCACCAGAAAGAGACTTGCAACATCAGGCTGCATCAAAATAGGTTCTTGAGTGAACATTTCCTTAAGTTTTGTAAAGGCGGCTTCTTGAGAAGAGGTCCATAGAAAGGGCGTATTCTTCTTGAGTAAACTCACGATTGGTTGAACAATGGCTGAAAAGGAAGGAATGAACTTCCTATAAAAATTTGCAAGACCCAGGAAGTATTGGACTTGTTTTACAGAGCAGGGGACTGGCCAGGATGTGATAGCTTTGATCTTGGCAGGGTCCATAGCCACCCCTTGGGAGTTCAAAACAAATCCTATGTAACGTACTGTTGAAACATGGAATGTGCATTTCTCGGGTTTGGCTAATAAGTGATGTTCTCTGAGTCGTTGTAACATGGCAGTGACATGACCTTGATGCTGTGTTGGGTTCCTGGAGTACACCAGAATGTCGTCCAAATACACTATAACAGGGAGGAACAACATGTCCGAAAAAACCCAATCCATAAATCGCTGGAACACAGCCAGGGCGTTGGCAAGTCCAAAGGGCATGACCAGATACTCGAAGTGTCCAAATGGTGTTCGAAAGGCGGTCTTCCATTCATCGCCCTCCTTTATTCAGACCAGATGGTACCAACTTGGTGAAAATCACAGCACCTCGGAGTGCTTCCAAAATGTCTCATATCAGTGGTAAGGGATATCTGTCTTCCCGGTACAATGGTTTAGGCCCCTGTAATCCAGACAGGGTTGTAGCTCCTTTGTGTCTTTCTTGGGTACAAAAATAAGTATGCCGCTGCGGGGGACTTGGAAGGACCGATGGGCCCGTTAGCAAGGTTGGTATCCAAATATTCTCGTAGGGCCTTCTTTTCGGGCTGCGATAGAATAAACATCCTGCCAAAGAGAATTATAGCATTTTCCTCATTATCGATGGCACAATCTTCTGGCCTACGTGGAGGCAGGGTTTGAACAATGGTGGAGGAGAAGACGTTGGCGAACTGCTGATAGACATCAGGTACATGATTTATATTGGAAATGGTAAGAGAGGAATTAGTCCTCTTGTCTACCTTGGAAACGTCTGAATTGGTAACAGACGTCAAACAGTGCGATAGGCAGTATTCAGAGCCCAAAAACAAAGAGCCGGCAGTCCAGTTAATGCGTAGATTACGCTTCCTCAACCAGGGCATGCCCAGGACCACTGGATAGTGGGCGGCTCTGATTATGTCGAACTGTAAGCTTTCTTGATGGTTGTGGATTGAAAGCATGATTTTCCTGGTTTGTTGGGTGATTGGTCCCGAAGACAGGTGGGAGCCATCAATCCCTTCAACAGTCTGGATGATATCCTTTTGTTCTCTGGGTATATTGTGCCTGAATGCCCACTCGTCGTCCATAAATATACCCATTGCGCCACAGTCAACCAAGGCCAGAACCGTCTGTGGTGCTCCGATGGAAGGGAGTAGAGTGACCTCAAGGACTACCAGGTTGCATCTTGATGAAGGATCCAGGATCGGAGGGATGGAGCGGTCCTTGGTCTCCCGAAGCTGGTCTCCATTCAGGATCGGGAGCTGGCGTTTCCCGAACGCCTTGGTGGTGCTATGGGGCAATTCCTAACCAGATGTTTATCTGAAGCACAGTACATGCACAACCCACTGTCAAATCTATGGCTTCTTTCCTGGTTTGAAATAGGGCCTCTCATCACTCCCAGTTGCATGGGTTCGGGTTCAGCAAGGGGGTTTTCCTTGGTAGTAGGAGCGAACGGAGACATCTTGGGAGGAGAGCTTTGCATTCTTTTCCTTTCTGCTTTTCTTTCTTGGATTCTGAAGTCAATTTGCAGGGATAAATCCATAAGGGCCTGGAAGGAACTTGGACGGGCAATTCTGGCTAGCTCATCCTTTACTTCATCATTAAGGCCACGATGAAACAGGGTAAAGTATGCCTCGTTAGACCAGTCAGCTTCCTTGGCAAGTTGTTTAAATCTTGTAAGATAGGATAAAATATCCTGTGATCCTTGGCGGAACTCCAGCAGTCTTTCTTGTGCTATATACACCTGGTCTGGGCGATCAAACATCTCCTTAAAGGCCTTAATGAACCCATCATAGTTGTCCAACAAGGGATCTCCTGCTGAGACCAGTGGTGTAGCCCAGGCCAGGGCATTGCCAGAAAGATGGGCTATGACAAACCCCACCTTAGCTCTGGGGGTGGAGAAGTAACATGGCTTAAACGTGAAGTGTACCAGACAGGAATCCAGGAATGGGCGGAGCATTTTAGGGGAACCATCGTATTTGTCTACATCTCCACCCGTAGAAGCGGTGTCCTGATAGGCCGAATCTTGGGATAGGACCAGTTGTTTCAAGGCAGCGTTCTCTGCCTTAAGATTTTGTACCTCCGTGGAGAGTTCTTGCATTCCCCATAAGAGATCCTGCATAGAAGGATCCATCTCTACTGCCTTGTCAGAAGGTGGGCGTGTCAAACTGTCACAACTTGTTTGAGGGCTCATCTGTTTAGGCTTTGTAAGCTTCTTTTTTGTTGGATCTGACTGCCCGCGTTTCTTGAACTCCGACTCTGTCGGTAGCAGCTGACCTGGAGTTCAGTGTTCAACAGATGACTAGTGAGGGCCAGTAAGGCGGTCCGAAGGCAACAGCAGCAGTCCTGGATGGAGTGCCGTGAAAGGCCGTGAGTCGCGGCCCCAGTCGAAGTCCGGAAATGCTCCGGAAATCCTGGGTAAGAGGTAAGGCGGTCCGAAGGCAACCACAAGGAGCAGTCCTGGATGGTGTGCCGCGAAAGGCGGTGAGTTGCAACCGCAGTCGAGGTCCGGGAATGGTCCGGAAATCCTGGGTAAGAGGTAAGGCGGTCCGAGGGCAACCGCAAGGAGCAGTCCTGGATGGTGTGCCGCGAAAGGCGGTGAGTTGCAGCCGCAGTCGAGGTCCGGGAATGCTCCGGAAATCCTGGGTAAGAGGTAAGGCGGTCCGAGGGCAACCGCAAGGAGCAGTCCTGGATGGTGTGCCGTGGCAGGTGGAGAGACACGGCCGCGCAGAACCAGGAAGGCACAAGGGAGCGAGGGAATTCCTAGGAGCGAGCGCGAGGAACAACACTCGAACAAATAATTGTGAGCGGATTGACATGCGCCGAACTGCAGGGGCGGGGCGCTTATCTAGGCGAGCTAGAAACTATACCGCTGATTTGAGAGCGGTGCCCGACATGTTGGGAGGGCTTGGGAGCATTCTGGCACGTTGTTGAATGGACCAGGAGGTCCAAAGGGGGCGGTAGTGAGATTTCATGACACCTTTACAGTAACCATCTGTTATGGGCTCAAATCCGACTTGAATGCCAAACAAGAGATTTTGACACCATACAACACTTTCGAATGGCATGCATTCCATCACTTCTGATGAGGGAGAAGCAGATTCACAATAAGAGGTACACCGTTATCCTGCCAACAGGTTCTTGTGTCAGCCTGCTTGACAATGCCATTTCAAAACAGAGTTACTCCATTTTAACTCATTAATAAGCCAGCACAGTACTATCAAGAGTCTTCATGTAACTGCATACACACATCCCCATTATTCTCTGAAATGATGCATTAACAACAAAAACATAGGTGACAAGCGGACCGCTCATAGCCCCCAGCCCTCCTGTAGGCCACAGCCCCGCCACCCCTCCTGTAGCCCACAGCCCCAACCAGCCCACCTGTAGCCCACAGCCCCCACCAACCCACCTGTAGTTTCTACCAGCCATGCTCTGGAACTATTTTGGTTTAGGAACGAGCCATCCATTTACTTCAATTCCTCTCAGATTTTTGCAGACAGCCATTTCTTTTTAAATCGAAATTTCTCCAACTCCCATCCACGTATACAGTCTACTCGCAGCCATGTACATTTCAGGGCATCCTCAGTACTTTGCTAGTTACCCGAGATACTACCATTGCCGTAGTAATGAGTTGTTTGATGTACCGGGAGCTAAATAATTCACCCACTCCCCTAGCGCCTCATCTTTGGCTTCATCTCAATTGGCCAGCCCAGTATTCAGTGTGGGACTGGGTCATAAAATTGTCTTGGGCACCAATGAGAAAGTGGCCCACGGTTGCAAATGGCAATTATTGGTTTTGTGACCGACTGTTTGAGTAGTACCCAAGGGGGAGGTATTTGATAAAATGTGATGCAAATTGTGCATTTTAAAGAATCTTTATTCATCAACACTAGTCAAAGCTACTAGCTGCATGGTGAAGTAACTTATCAAACTGGTCCATTTTTAACAAAATAGGAAGTTGGTAGGCAAAGTCAAATGTTGTAACAACGAACAGCACTGCACTGGACGTCCCACTAATGCTGCACTGCATCAGGTACCCCTCTAGCACAGGCCTGAAACACTCATCGCAGTCAACTCTTCCAGGCACTGCATGAGAGAGCGCATGGTTTTTATCGTTGTTTGTGCACAGCCGAGAAGTGTGTTGCAGAATGTGTGTGAACTGTGATGTCACGTAGACAATGTTTTATAGGGGGTTGGACAAGTGAACCTTCATTCATTTTCTTTTTAATTTCTTCGCAGGATTTCGTGCAACCCTGATTGTCTCCTGACCTGTGCTTTTCGTTCATCATTGATGCCCCCAGCACAAGGTCTGAGGTACTTGCTGGTGGTGCCATTTTCTGATCACATGCCTGTGTCACAACAGCTCAAACACAGATTGCGGTGTACACCGTTGAACAATTCTGACCGTAAGCCTATACAGTTTTCAAACTACACTTGCTTGTTACTAATCACATTACCTTCCCAATTGTTGTCATTTACATTGAAACCTTAGCATTACCATGGGTCAGTGTTTTTTCTTTGGAAAGCAAAGTCCAATATTGCCTTTCAAAATTGCGATGTTGCTCGATAACCATCAATGCAAGCAGCCGAAAAATGTGTTAATTGACAGCATCATGTGTGTGTAGGATCTGACAGCAGACAGGGGAAAATCATTTACAGAGACTGACATTTCACTTGTGGTTTGTCCATCTATCATTAAAGATCTGCTTTGTGAGATCATGAACTTATTTAAAACATTAATTTGTTGAATCCATATAGGATTAAAACATGGTTTAACGGCACTAATTTGGACTAATTTTACTCAACATCTTGTGGGATACTCGCAATCCCCTCATAGAAGGGTCGCTCATTTGACAAAATATGGGGCCACTTTGAAAAAAAAACAGGGCCCCTTTTGGTTCCCAGTCCAGCCCATGCATCATCCACAAGGTTTTGTGGGGCCTGGGCAGTGGTGGCTGGTGAGTTTGAACGCTGGTGGTGCGAGCCCCTCCCCCTCCCCCAAGGGGGGTGCGGGTGGGTTCCCCCCTGCGAAAATTTTAGAAAAATGGCCTACAAAATGTGAATTTACTGTCCAAAAGACCCACCGAAATATGAAAAAAAGCATTCGGTTTTACATATTAATGGTGGTACACTATTCTTACATGTGCAAGTGTGATGGTGTATTTTACAGCAGCTTGTATTGAGAATAGCTGGTACTATGGTGTATGCATAAAGAAATTCATTATATAGTCAGTAATGATGGAAACATATGCTGTTACTGGTATTCACATGCGTTCATCCTCTTACTAAGGTGGGATTTTAGGCATTTTCTGAAAGGGGGAAACTAGGCTAAAATATTACTTTAGTTTTTAACCACTTAATTAATGCAACATTTGTTCTACCTCTAATGGCTGTCTGCCTCACTGAGTTGCCATTGCTTCAGTTGCTCAAAGATGCAACACGTGGAATGCACAGGTCTCAGAAATAGCACATACATATTGCATGGAGAAAAATGCAACAGAAATAGTTTACTAAGTTTATTATGTTGAGTGCTTTATTATCAACCAACAACCATAACATCAAAACATGCTTCACATTTCTCACTGTTCTGTCAAATAGATCACTGCAACCTTACACAAAATCCTAACATATATAAGGCCACTGAAACAAAGAATTCAAGGTAACCCACAAAATAACTGCAAATAACTTGTTTGTAACAGATTTGGTAAATCATTTTGAAAGTTTGTACACAAATTGTGCACGTCTATTTTTCAGAGAGGCAAATTTATCAATAGTCCGTGTATTGAAGTCAGGGATCTCTTGAATTATTTGTTTTTCCATGGACAACATGGCCAAAGCATTCAGACGATCCTCAGTCATTGGGCCTCATCACGACTTCGGCGGTAACCCTTAAATCCGGCGGTAGCGCTATTACCGCCGGATTTAAGGGTCCGCCGAATCAGGGCTTCGGCGGATTTCGCCCCAGCTCTGAGCTGGGGGGAAATCCGCTGAAAATTCGCGCTATTACTGCCGGCGGGAAATCCGCCGGCGGTATTAGCGCGAAGATTCCCCATTGAGCCCAATGGGGAATGGGGCATTCTCGAATGGGCTCAGTGGGGATTGGGGACTTACATTACCACCGAACTCGTGATCCGGCGCTATTAGCGCCGGGGAGTTCGGCGGTAGGGCTAATACCGCCCGCGCTAATAGCGTTACCGTTACCGCCCAAGTTGTGATGAGGCCCATTGTGTTTCTCAAGAATGTTTTAATTCGCTTCAGGGTGGAGAAACATCGCTCAGACCCAGCTGTTGTCATGGGTGTAGTAATCAGAATTTTTTATAACTGCATTGTCTCACTAAATGCTTCTTCGAGATTGTTTTCAACGAACAATTTTAATAAAGAAATTGCCCCACTTGAACTACAGAATTCTGGTCTCTCAAACAATTGAAAGCTCAGTGCGCAGTCTTTCCTTGTTTAACATGGGGTACGCTTGGACAGTTGCATTCAGTGCATCATTGGGAAAAGACTGCCCATGTCTTTGAAATAGGCCACTCTGCAACAATTTGGCCACCTCCAAGTGGTTAGTAAATGCAAAGCGTTCTTGGGCTTGTGTAACTATAATATCACATACTTCTTTAGCCAAATGATTCATATTTACATTGCGACCTGAAAAAGTTGCCTCTGATGGAAGTTTAGCTTCCAGATTGTCAGTGCTTTCACGTACTCTGCCAATGCACTTTATAAAAGTTGCAGTAGCCTTCTGCACATACCCAGAGTCAATGTCTCGCTTCTGAAGCTGGTTATATAGAATGTCGACATGGGGCATTATGTCATTGAACAAAAAAAGGAAGAAAAGGAACTCCTTCTCTTTCAGAGTTCGAATGAATCCCTGGGCCTCATGCACAGTAACTCCCTCAAAATCAGTCCGTCTTTCAATAATGATCTCAAAGTATGTACAGAGTGCTTCCCTGTGCTGATATATGGCTTCTACTACCCGAATATGGTAGCTCTAGCGAGTGCGAGATGGTTTTGGAAGTCTTTCATCTGATACCTCATCTAGAACTGCGGTTCTTTTTGAAGAACGAGAAACAAATGTACAGAAGCCAGAGATATCACAAAAGAAACTCGAGCTTCTGAGATTTTTGAAACAGCTTGTTCAATGATGAGGTTAAACTGGTGTGCATAGCAATGTACATAATGTGCATTTGGATACACTTCAGCTAATTTCTTTTGGACTCCAGCAGACACCCCCCTCATTACACTCGCACCATCATATGTTTGCGCAATTACTTTTTTTGTGGCAGTCTTCAGGGAATACTTTGTCCAATTTTTCCATTATGGCAGTAGCAATGGTCTGCGCACTAGAGTCTTTCAGATGAGAGAATCCATAAACCTTTCAACAATTTTGTACCGTTCATCAATGTAGCGATAGACTAGCACAGACTAAGTCTTAGTGGAAATATCAGTTTTATCGTCTGCCTGAATAGCCACATAATCTATGCATTTTAACTGCTCTACAATGATCTTTCTGGTGACCGTGAGCATGCAGTCCAGCAGTTCATTCTGAATTGTTTTTGAAGTGCCCTTGAATACTGTTGCATTTTTTAAGTGTAGTTCCATTGCACTGTCTATGCTGGATACAAAATCCACCAGGCCTCTAAATACACCAGGATTCAAAGAGTCTTCAGTTTCATCATGGCCACGTAAAACCAATTCAAACGCACCACAAAAACGCACACAGTCGATTAACTTTGACAAGATGTATCGGTTTTTATCCACATCCTCATTATGCCCCATCACCCTCCGGCGATAGGCATCATCCAACTGTGTTGCAATGTTTACACTTCCCAACATGCATAGCTGTAATATATTCTCAATATGAGATTTGCACGATTCATGTCTCTTGCTTTTTTCTGACAAATGTTTTAAGTCAGTGACTCCTGTTTTTATCCAGGTCGTTTCACCCCCAAACAGCAAGCAAGGGAAGCAGAACAAAGACCTGCTTAGCAATGCTACCAGTGAGTCATGTCTTCTTTTCATACCACACCATGGAAAATGTGCGTGTGTAAGCCTTTCCCCTATCTTTTGCGGACTGTTCAATTTTTAAATCTGGCCGATCAGGCCCTAGTCTTTTCACCCCCAGTTTTTCACTGTGTGCGAGTCCGGAAAATGGTTTTGAGAGTAATTGGTCCACTGAATTCATTTTCGGCAACAGTGACACCTGTTAATAAGCAAAATGAGTATGTACATGTATATGTATATGGGATCATGTTGTCATTGTTAGGTATGATCTTTAATAACACATAAGTATAATTAGTCAGTACTAGACACTGATAACCTCTGCAATTATGCACAACTCTGCTGTACTTATCATTGACCAGTACAGTTGAGTATAATTGCTGATGTTATCTATGCATGTGTTAACATACTTGCCCATTAACAAATGTGACACCAGCCACACAGTACGTATTTCAGCTTGTTTGGCAAATGAGTACTTATGGAAGAAATGAGGCAAGTTTGTTCTGTTAATACTGTTCTAAAAAAACATTGTTTACAATAAAGGGAGATTTTTCTGACTGCATAACACAACCCGAACCCCTCCCAAGCAATGTGGGATCAAAGGGGAAAATTAGAAAAAAGGTATTCTGATGTTTGAAAGACTGTGGGATCTTTCAGTGGTAAAACAAATTACTGTATACCATTCAACTGGAAGATACTAGGACATCATGAGGTAAGTGGGAATCACCACCCATTCCTATCCTTCGAAAAACAGTTTCCAAATGGACAGGTTTGCTTCCGTTGAACCATAAGCAGGCCTTTTTGCATTATATGTATGACTTTCCATTTTCACATGCCACCCTCTCAGCTAGTCATAGATGCCATTCTGTAGTCTGTACTGTTCATCAGATTTTCCCCCCACCTCATTGATCCCCACAAACATGGGCTTCTTTAAAAAAAAATGTAAACAAGATAGCTGTCTGCCTTCTTTACTACAGATGAACACAAACAGAGTTGGAGTGCCCTGAGCACCAAACCCTACAAAAGACTCATGCTAGCTCACCTCATTCTGGAGAATGGTCACTGCAATGAACTCCTTCGCACGCTATGGGAAATCCAAATCCCGGAAGGTGCACTGTGGAGGTTGAAGTCCAATGTTTTTAGTTGCACAATTGCCCTGGACTGGTTGGATTTGTTCATGTAAGGTGTTGCTGATGGTCTGTAAAGAGAAAGCGAGAGACTGATTGAGAAAGGGCAACATAGGCTCAGAGCAGTATTAAAATGGTTTTCACACATGAAGGAGAGAGAGTTAACTGCTTGTAACATTGAAGCTGCACCAGAATAATCATTAGTACAATGTGTAAAGAAAGTACCAGCAACTACCACCATGTGCCAGTCATCGGTTGTATAATGCTGCAATATATACATTTTTGTAATGTTTTCATTCTGGGACTTTAAAAGTGCGCTTTGCAGAGCTCACATTACAAAATTAATTTGCTGCAGCCCTTCAGGCACCCGATCTATAAGCACTCTTCGTGTCCTTCGCTGAAGTCCTGTTAAAAACAGCATTGGCAAAGCCACTGAGGTCCTTCCTATTCAAACACAAGCATTGACGAGGCCAAAATGTTTGGCTTCTCCATATGTTTTAAGCTTTTGCCAGGCACTCCTATTAGATGCCCAGGTACTTGATGGCAGTCTGTTCACGGGGGAACATCTGGATCCGTGGGAAGAAGTAGTTCAGCCAGAGTCCATGTCTCATAGAAATAGAGTTACCAGTCCACTGCAGGCGTGTAATGGGACACCACATCCAATATGTTCAAGGCATGAGAAGAGCTTGGAAATGGAATACAGACTGTGGGTCAGATTATCTGTCGTCCCTCCTTCAGGTAGAGTTGGAAAGGGTAGTAACTGTCTGAGGGAGCTGATGCCTCGCATACATAAGGACTCTGTCAATGAAGGTATGGACTAGTAGTCAACTCATGAAGAATACCGAAAAGTAATGTGGCCATTGTACCTTTCCTCTTTCTGCCCCATTCCTTGCATGATTTCTCACCCTCATTCTAAAAGCCTGCTTTTGAATTTGATTGTAGGAATTACGGAGTCACACAAGCAAGGGTAGCCTGAATTACACAATTTGTATTTTAATTATTGTGCACTGAAAATAGAAAGTGGCATTTTGTGAGTGTTTTTTAAATGATTGACACGCCAGTTGTAAAACTTTAGAATTTGGAATTGGTGTAATCTGGGTGTATGTCATCCCTGGTGGAACTTTGTTAACTGATCATCAAATTTGTCAATTTTGCTTGAAGTATTGTGTTACTGAGATGGTACTGTTAGCTCTTATACGTCGATGAACATGGCATTTAATAATATGTGTTAAAATCCCACGCTTTGCGAAGGAGGGTGATTTTTCGAGGAGGAGGTGTGATATTCACAGTTGCCAGCGCGCCACCAGCCCTTTCTCACTCTTCTTCAGTTTTCCTGCTGCCACGTGATGCCTTTAGCTGCTGTGTTGTCTCCCCACTCTCGGTGCTCTTTTCTCCATTGTGCAGCTCTATGCAGTCCTATTCTGGCGCCATCGATCAGGGGCACTGACAGAATGACACTGATGCACGTGCGGCAAATGAAGGTAGGGGGCAAGTAGTTATTGTATATCTGCAGTCAGTGTGACAACATTGCTCAGTGCGGCGGTGTTGGGGGTTCTTTGGTCGGTGTAGGAGTCTTGGGTCAGGGTAGCACTTCGAGAAACTTTTGACATGAGCATTAATACCGGATTTCCTTAAATATTTGCACAAATGACTTCAGATGCAGTAGAGTTCACTGGCTGCAGTGTTTAGCTCATTTATTATGCCGTGTTCGTTGGGGGAGGGGGTCGCTGTACACCAGGCAGTCTTGGACCTTAAAAGATTTCTAATCCTTTACCGACTAGGGCGGATGTTGATGCTCTGATGCGGCCTTGAGCGGCATGAAGAGCTTCACAAAAAACAGAATAGGTCAATGCTGATTTTCTTTGTGTCGCCTGTGGTGAAAGACTCAATCCAGTGTGTATTGTTTGTAACATGCTTCGATTGCATGCTTGCTTCAACTTGCACATGAGGGCACATGTCAATGTAAGTGTTGCATTAAGAGTTAACAGGTTTGCACTCGAGATTATCCAGTTGAACTCGGTGTCCATTTTTGGCTTACTGCACAAAAACCCAGACTCATTTAAAGTGGAAAAGGTCGCTTTAATGTGACAGGCCAAAGCTTACAATTAAACGCTTACCTGGCTCCATGGCCTTACAGACTAACAAAATATTTTAAACAACCAATTAAATAATTAAACATTTTCATTTTCCCCAACAATTAAATAATTAAATAAATCCACTTCCTCCCTATCCCTTGGATCCTACCGTCTCCTTACCCCTTCTCCAGGCGTCCCGCTTTCTCCCCGGGGCCATGCCCCTCCAGGCTCAATACCTGTTCCCCCGGGGTAGCCTGCTTGTGCAAACAGCACCACCCCATCCTTTCCCACACCATTCCCCCGTTGTGCTTCCCTCCCCCCACATCTAAAGGGGCCATGCCCCCGGCACCAGAAAAACCCTCCACCGAGGTGTTCTTTCTGCCCCACCCCCCCACCAGTTCTCTTTACCTCCAACTCCTTAACCAATCTCCCCGCCAAGAGCCCAAGTCCGCCAGATAATGATTATTCCCATAAACCGACAAGTGTACACCATGCTCTCTAAATATCATGAATCCTTCATACACTATTTCTTTATGGACCAAACGTGTACCGCCACCGATGCACAAAATTCTACCATCTCTCTGTTTACCCCTTCCTTGCCCGCTCTATCGCTCCCTCATTTCTCGCTCCTCTCCACTCCGCGGCAACTACTTAGTCCCCACTACAGATGCTTGAGGCACACTTCTCGGACCCATAACAAAAACCCTTTTATTTTCCTAAGAAGAGCCACACCCATATCCCTTAACGGATCATTTTCCCCAGCAGGAATAATCACCCTATCTGGAGGCCCATAGCTTTCCCTCAACCCAGCCAACATAGGAAGCAACTGATCCCAGCGCAGCCCCCCAAAACTGGACCATCTTACCACAACATCTTTCTAGCTGCAACCCAGATGCCTGCCAACAACCCTTTTCTCAGCTTCTTTCCCCGCCCACTTAACCATAGCATGACCCACAAACCAGATTTTTTGACGTCTGGCCCGGCCTCCTAGCAGCATCTGAAAAAGAAATTACAAAATCACTTACAAATCAACAGCATCCTACTAAATGCAACACTCCTGCTACCTACTTAAACATTTTTTAAAAACATCCCATTTGCCCCGGTCCCTGACATACCCTTTGTAACTCCCTTACTTCCAGCGTCCCAAACCTTTTCACCTACTCCTCTGTAACACCCAGCCCGCTACCTTCAGATGCTGCACCCCTCCTAAATGAATGAGTTTCAACCTCCGAACCTTTCCCACACCACTAGAAACACCTTCCTCAGGAACCTATCCTTCCTGGCCATCTCCTTATCCCTCTCCGGAAACACCCCCGGTCCTCTCCTACCTGTCCCCCTATATTTCGCACCTTTCACCTAACCTTTAAACCATACACCTAATCCCACTAGACCCCCTTTCTCCTCTAACCTATTATCCTCCTGCTCACACTTGGCCCCCACCTTTCCTCACCTTACTAATATGGCGCTGCGTTGCCCACCCTGCACCGGGGGCCCACATGCCCACTCGTCCATGCAGGCCCTTTTCTTTATTACTCCTTTTCGCCACTGCACCAGGGGCCAAACCTGTGCCCCCGTCCATGCAGTCCATTCCA
The DNA here is from genome assembly GCF_040938575.1 of Ambystoma mexicanum. Taxonomy (NCBI): domain Eukaryota; kingdom Metazoa; phylum Chordata; class Amphibia; order Caudata; family Ambystomatidae; genus Ambystoma; species Ambystoma mexicanum. The sequence continues at coordinate 1,116,745,627 of NC_090923.1, read as the reverse complement.
TATAACTAATCTTCAAGCTCCTTGCGTCCATTACCCCGTTTCCCACCTGCACCAGGGGCCCTAGTGCACCCCCGTCCATGCAGCCCCATCTCATCACCTCCCCCTGCTGCACCAGAGGCGCTCTGACACCCCCGTCCATGCAGCCTAAAGCTTACTCACCTTGTCGTGCGGCAAGCCTGAGGACTTCGCCACCGTCATCCATGCCCTCCAAACGACGGCCACCACCCCTTAACAGTTTCCATAGTTACATCCCCCCTGCGGCCCTCCCCTGCCCTACCTAAGCGTCTTGCTTCTCACCCTTCTCCTACCTCCTTTGGATCCCCCCAAAACCTCATTAAACCTTGTGCCCCCCTCCTTTTCCGTTAAACTGAGCCCGACCTACCAGAACACCCCAATTTACCTGGCATGCGGTCCTTCCCCCCACCTCCTTGCCCCGCTCCTCACCCTGATCCACTGTCCCCTGCCTGAAAGCAATCTGTAACCGGATGCCGACCCGCACAACTGCTGCACTCGTGTTTAAATTTGCACATCCACCTCGTGCAGCCTTCTTTATTGAACGCCCAACATGCTGCTGAGGGCTGACCCCTGCCTCCTACCCCTGCCCCTTCTGGGGCAGGGTAACCAAGAAAGGGCCGGTAAGGCACGGGTAAACCGCTTGCCGTGTGTACCGTTGGAGCTGTCCTCGTCGGCGCCATCCATTGCAACCAGAGATCCATATCTATCTCCCCCCAAACCGCCTGACTGTCCTCCGCCAACCTTGCTCTAAACTCCTCATCATACCGCACCCAAGCGAAGCCCCCAAAACTCGTAAATGCCTTCATAACTACATCCATATATTTCAGTAGAGCCACGCATCGCTCTGGGAATTTCTCACAATATACGCTGGCGTAAATGATAAATGCTGACGTCGAATTCTCAATAGTCACTGGGACCCTTGTGCGCGAAGCTAGTTCCCTCTCTTCTTCCTTAGACCCCTCCTTTGCTCTCACTTCCCTATGGAGCAGCTACAAATTCCCCCGCCCGAATCTTCTCCCTGGTTGCTGCCATTAAGTGCACCCCCAAAGGTTTTGTGATACCCATGTATGGCAGTTTCTTCTCCTTTCCTTTCACTTCCACCTCTTTCTTTTGCAACCTGTACCTCGAGCGCCAATGGCTCCACCACCTTGTCCGTTTGAACCTCTACTGAGCAATTGCCCTTCTCATCCCCCAAGGCTCCAATGACCTTTACACCAACCTCTTTCCTTACCCCTTGCAGACCAGACCCTTCATTTCCCGTCCCCATTCTCGTTTCCCCTCTCTGCCATGCAGATGACCATTCCCTCTCCCGCTCACCTCTTTCCACACAGCCCGTCTGCGGTCTGGCGTCCACTCCGATGCTCCTCATCTCTTTTCTTAACGGGCTCCTACTACGGGGACAAAACATGTCAGCAGTCTCACCCAGCCAATTGTTCCCCCGACCTCTTGCCATCCGACCGCCCTGCACCTGTCTTTCCCAATCCCACCTCAAACCTTTCTCTCCTCCCCCCTTCTCCTTACAGTCCTATAGCCTTCTTCCTCCCACTGCCCCCACATAATCCTCCAATCCAGCTTAATCACCCCTTAAATACCATTGTGGATGCAAGCTCATGCTTGAGTTGAGTCGGTCTTCTTCTTGCGAGCCCGGGGCGTCCGCCCGCCACTCCTTTGACATCTTCTCGGCGGGGCCGCAGAAACCCCTGCCTGGTCCTCTTCTCTCGGGCGAGGTGTGCAGTCCTCCACCCTGTAATCCTCCTCGCTAGGGGCTGTGCTGCACCCTCTAGGCTCTCCTTGCGACGACCGAGGAGGGGCCATTCTTAAACCCTCTCCCTCCTCTTGAACAGCGGGGGCTGCGCAGCACCCTCCGCCCTCACTCCTCCTAACCGGGAGGGCCGTTCCGCGCCCTTCCCTAACCTCAATTGATGGGGACCTCTCCTCCTTCTACCACCTGCACTCTTCCGCAGGTATTTACCCCCTTTTCCCCTTTGCCCTGTCGCCCCACACTGTACCCCATCACCGCCCCCACCGTGGCTCCCTTGACCCACCCCTTCTTGAGCACTCCTCACATCCCCCAACTACCCTGGTTATTTTTAACTCCCTCCCTCTCTGGCTCCCCACCCGAAATCATTACTCCCCTCGACGCTCTCCTGTCAATCTCCCTCCTCGTCTTCCTGCCCCTGGATTCCCACACCTCCCCTCTCCCCGCCGCGGGGGTGCAAGCCACCAACTGCCGGGAGAGCCCCATCTGCCGCTGCTCTACACTGCGGCCTACCCCCGCCTACCTCCCCCCCCCCTGTGACTTCCACTACCGCTCCTTCCAATTGGGCCTTAGATGCCCTGCTAATGATTTCCAGGGCCTCCCTCAGAGCCCTAGCATCCACCAGACCCTAGCATCCACCAGACCCTTCTTACTGGCTCCCCGACACAGCATTGGGCACCAATAATCTGGATGTGCACCAAAAATATGCCCCTTGCAGCTCAACTAGCTAAGCCCCCGAGCCAGCACCTATCCGTGGACCAATACCCCTAGCCTGGGCAAACCAACAACGAAAATTGGTCTATAAAATGAATATCCCTGAAAAACTGAATTAAAGTCTATAACTCCCAGATAAAATATAGAAATAATTATAAACCTAACACCGGTGCGCACACGCACCTTTGACTCTCTCTACTGACTTGAACTTCAGATCCCATGGGCGTTCAACCTACCAGTGCCTTACAGACCATACCCCTGGTACATAAGGCGCTATATAAATGCAAAGTAACATAACATAACCATTTTATTTTATTATTTATTTATTTTTTAAATTACCCCCACCTTAAAATAACCCCTACCCTAAAAAGCCCCCTCCCCTAACTCCTAACCTACCACAAGGGAAAAAACACAAAAAAAAATTAAAAAAATAATAAAAAACAGGAGCCCACGTTGCTAAGGGTCTGAAAAACAAGATTAATACACTGCCCCCTAGCGGCTCGCGGCTGCATAGCACTAGTACAGAAATTAAAGCGGACCCTTTAAGGGAACTGCAGTGCCCCCTTTACACGGGCGAATGCTACCGTGCACACAATGCGCGTAGCAAACTGGCAAGCTGGGTGAAATATGGCCGTACCCGGGAGGGGCTGGCTGACCCCAGGCAGCTAGGACAGCGCTGCCAGATGGCCACAGGGCACGGGCCAGAAGATTCCTGCAGCTGATAACACAAGCTGCCTCAAATAAAAGCATGCTCTCCTGACCGGACCTACCGGCTTGACAAAACAAAGCTGAATGAACACCCTGCTCCGCAGTGAACAATTTATGGCTAAGATAAGCCAACGAAAACTCAGGTAAACAGGGGTTGGTGTCTTATATACGGCACCCCTGACTATATGTAATTAAAATAAAATATTCTTTTTTAAATTTTTTTTTTAATAATAATTACTAATGCCCAACCTTCCACTATGACTAACCCACTACCCTGCCTCACCTGATCTACCCTAGACACACTAGGCCCATCTACCTCAGGGAAGGCTCGGGAGCAGGCGACCAGGACATCAATCTCACGTACCAACCGTTGCCTGCCTCCCGAACCTTCCCTGACAGCTTAAATACCCCTTGGAGGCGCTCTCCCCCCAAGGCCAACTCGCTGGCCGTGTGCAGCGCCAAAATACACCCTGGGGGGAAACGCTTTGCGTTTCCCCCGGGGCCGCCTTTCCCCCAACCTTGCAACAATGAAATGCTGAGTCTACCATGCTGATTTCGAACCTGCGACCTGTAAGTCACACATTACCTTGCAATTTTCCGCCACTGCAGTATTTTTTTGTTACTGTATTTTTGCGAGGAGACCCACCCACCCCAATCTTTCCTACACAAGCACGATCTCCACCACCCTGTATTGCCTTACCCAGCTCTCCCAACCCGCCTTTTGTTGCATTACCACACAACCGTACTACAACTTTGGTGGTGAGGCGAAGGAAAAACCTTCAGCAACATTCTGGAGGTAATTTCGCTGCCTTGTAATGAGGCCCGTCTCGGTTTTCAAATATTACACATCAATGTTCATAATCCATTCTCCCCAAAAGTTAAATGAAATATGTCTGTTAAAATAGTCCACATACTTACCAAAAAAAATTAAAACATTCGTGAAAGGAAATATTTTGCTGCTAACAGCTCAGAAAGGGACAACCTTTTAAAACCACGCTGAGCGTGAGGTCGATGTCACCTATTACAAACAAGCATTGGCAATGCCAATAGTTTGGGTGTAACTGTTTGCATTTGTGGGCACCAGGGTGCAAAGAGGAGAGTGCAAAGTTTTAAAGGAGGTTGCTAGAAGGGGTGCAGGTGGGAAATGATGTTGATGTGTGCAAGTGCAATTGAAAACTTTAAGCACTTTGTATGGAGCCTCAATCGACTTTCTAGGATTTCGCACTAGCAGAAATAGTACATTAGAAATTAATGGTAGCACCACTTGTGACAGAGCACAAACATTATGCTAGTAAAGAAGTGTGCTTACAACAGATGTGGAGTTCGCAAATGATTGACTGGTGACAACATCCATGCCCTGTGCATGGCTCCCAGACTGGCCCTCTGACACATACAGGTATATATTTGTGAGGGCTCCCAATGCAGACAGTCATACATTGTTGGACACATGGGTACACACATAGTCGCAACATACCCAACTTCAGTCCAATTGTATCCTGAAGCAGAACAGCCTGATGTCCATGGAACACCACTTCCAGGCCTACTCTGTGCAAAATACTTGCAGGACGGGACAGTGCGGCCATGTTCATAATCCTCAACCGAAGTACTCATGACCTGCACACAAATACTAATGACCCATGGAATGTACAACTCCCTTACCACTAATCAGTTGAGGTAGGCCGCAATAAACAGTGTCCCCGTCACTGTTGCAGAATGACCTTTCAACCCACAAGGTTGCAGGAAAACAAGGGCTCATTCACCTTATCGACATAGCAGGAAAGACCAAGGTCAGTGTGTTCTTCCAGGATTTAGGCAAGCCATGGCAGATGAGTACAGGAATTCATTGCACAGGACACCATCCTGCCAACGCACCCTTCACCAACCACATTGGAATACCATGTGCATTAGCCATCCACGTTGGAACCTGCCTTTGCCGCACGTACTGACTTGCCCATGCATGGATGCGACGTAAGATTATGTTGACCCGATACATAGACCCATTCATGGACAGACCACCTCTGTGCCTGAAAAATCAACTTACTACAGTTGCATGACCTGACAAGGACATCATCGATGGAGTGGACACACTGCCTCCGTCACTGGACTACTCACCTAATACACCTGTGGATGCACATGTGCATCATGACACAATCACACAGACACTGCCATTCCAAATGACATACCCGCCTTGACCATGTACACAGTGGAGTAACTTCGCTGAAAATGTTGGGGGTACATGACATCTAAAGGAAAGGGACCCCTGCCAAATGAGTGGGACAAAATGCCCCTCACCACCTAAAATGACACCATGTATGTGCAGGTTCAGGCTCCACATCGTTCCACCCACCACAAACTACATAGGCACTAACTATACACACATAACAAAATGGACAAGAGTATTAGATAGCACACAAAGGGCCTCACTACGAGTATGGAGGCAGCCATGCCCTTAATAAGGGCATGGCTGCCTCCATACCGAGTTCCAGTACCGGGTACCTCCAATGAGGACAAAAACCCATCGCCATTCCCATTTGAGCCCCTATAGGGCTCAATGGGAATGGGGAGGGAGCTAATAACGGGCCCGTTAATAACGGGCCCGTTATTAGCTCTCTCGTCCCCTCGCGGGACCCGCTAAGCGCCTTACCGGGTCCCGAAAGGGAACCTCGTAATAGGGCGTCCCGTAATGAAGGGTACCGGTCCCGTACCGGCACCCTTCATTACGGGAGCGCCAGCCTCGTAATGAGGCCCAAAGTATGTTAAGAAGCACATCGGTGTGGAAAGCAATGGTCAAAATGGTGCACATGAACATGGCCAAGGAATACATGAAGGAAAGGGTGTGTGTAGGTAAAAGGAGCATACACAGTGAAGGGTGTCTAGTCAAATGGTCGACAGACAAATGGTCGACAGACAAATGGTCGACACAATTTGGTCGACCGGTCAAATGGTCGAATTTTATTTTTATTTATATATATATTTTTTAGGTTTTCGTTTAGGGAAAAAAAGGTGTTTTTAGCAAAAAAAGGGGTTTGGGGGGACCCTCCCAAAAAATAAAAAAAAATGTGAAAAAACAAAAAAAAAATTCGACCTTTTGGTGTCGACCATTTGTCCTGTTGACCATTTAGATTCAACCAAATGACCTAGAACCAAAGTGAAGGTGCAATCCACAAGGGTTAAAAAACGGTACAAAGATAAACAACACACATGCAGGGAGAGCGAGCTGGGATGGACACAATAGGGAAAATAAAAAACAATTATTGGTTTCCCTCTGACACCTCAGATGCACTGTGCCCCATGACTAACAACTCAACCTCCTCTTCCTTCACCTGACCATGCAGTGGCCATTGACTTGGCGGGATGGAGGAAAAGGAGAAGGAGTCGACTGCTGCATGTCCCCGGTCGACACCCCTGACCGTAAGAGGAGCTGAAGTGGCTGAGAGCGCAGGGAGCCCTAAGGTGAAGAGGCTGTCTGTGTTAGTGACAGATGTCATCGTATGTTGTCCACGGCATCCTTGATGGCCCTCATTTCCCCTCGGTCTGCCCACAATTCGGCTCTCAGCCCTGCTACCTCCTCCATCAATGCCCTCTTTTCCAGGAACTGTCCCTCCCTGGCTTCCCTCACCTTGCTTGCCACCTCCTGCAAGCCCTCCCTAGGGCCCTGCAGGAGCAGCAGCAACTGTTCATTGTATTCCACACTGCCACCTCCAGGTGCGGGGAATTGTGCCATGGTGACATCCGGCTGGCCCCCCAGAAGGTGCAGTGGCAGTGGTCACTGGGACGGGCCCAGTTGGCATCATAGGTGGGCGAGCTGCAGCCAGCACAGATATTCCGGTTAGCGCAATGGAAGTAGTTGTCCCCTCTCCTGCAGTTGTCGCAGGGCATGGATGTGCCCCATGCAGGGCAGCAGGAGGGGTGCACTCAGTGTGTACTCGTGCTGGCCCAAGCTTAGGAAGGGGGAAGGTGTCATGGGAACAAAGGGGTGACACAGTCCAGGAAAGGGAGGTGGCCTCAGCCAGTTGGCAGGGGGATACACGGACACAGGATTTGGGGTAGGTGGAGCCGGAGGAAGCACATGAGCCACAGCAGACAAGGCTACAGTAATCCCTACAGGGCAACATGTGCCTGCTTACCCTGTCGTCTGCTGTGCCTGTGCCTCCTCATGCCACACCCGGGCCTCCACCTCTGCCACACTTGTGTTTGTCCTGTGGGAGGACCGCAGCTCTTACACACAGCCGTGTTACTGGACAATGGGGTCACTATCAACAGAGGAATGGTTGTTGCAAGATAGGAAAAAGGGACACATGAGACAGTGAACACACCAAGGGACATACAGCATATACATGTGGCACACACATCACATCCACATGGGCAAAGGACACCAGACACATTTTGACATGCAGACACTAAGCCAATGCTACTCTGCATTGGTGGTTGAGATGGCATCCTTGTGGCACCCACACCTGGGGAACTATAGGCATATTGCGATATTCATCGGCAGGCTGTAGTGTACGATAATGCGGGGGCCACCCATTCGGCATATGTTGGTGTCTGTCGATCTGCTGGACCCCATGGTAGTCCTCTGGGCAAATCCGCCGTAGGACCCGGAGTTCCAGGGGGCTGATGCAGGCCTGCAGCATGGGCCAGGATGGATCCTCTGGCCAGTGACCCACCTGAGGTCGTTCTAGTGCTTCTTCACTTTCTCTGCATTGTGCTGGTATTCCCCAAGCAATGATATGCCTTGCAATGTTGGCATAGCACTTGGCCTGGGGAGCCACCTTGGTGTGCAGTGTGCTGCGACCGGTGTGGTGCTCATATTGTATGAGCACCTCTGCCCCCAAGACCTTCACCTCCTGTTGGATGAAGTTGGGTTTTCGCAAGCCAGGATTTGGTGAGTCACCCCTGGAAGGTGGAGAAGTGTCCAGCGGTGTTGTGGGAGTCGGGGTGGCAGATGCCGACTGCATGGTGGGCGCAGTCATGGCTGCCAGTGAGGCATGGGCTCCCTCCCTCCTCACTGGAGTACTCCACTGGTTCAATGTGGCTGGAGATCCCACATTCTCCCCCTCTTCCTCCTCTGGAGTCGGGGGAGGTTGTGCGTGGGAGAGCCCACATTGTCCTCAGCTGGGGCAGTGGGGACGTTGCGCACATCACGGTGTACCGGTGACAGTGGGCCTGTCAGTGTCCTGCTAACCCGTGGGGCATCCTTCTCTCAGACGACTCTGGTGGTAGAGGCACCTGCATCCACGGTGGTGGGTTGCCTGGTCCTGCTCCTCGTGAGCCTCCCACACAGACTGGAGGGTCCCTCCAGTGGGTCTGTGTCAGCCTTGCCAGCAAAGCGTTTCCTGCTCACTTGTGTACAGGTGCATTATAAATGCCACATCATATCATATCACTTCCATGTCAGCTGTTGGCCACATTTACTGGCACAGTCAGCCTTTATATGATGAGGGAGTGTGGCAACAAGGAATGAAGAGTCTGACCAAAAAGTGCAATAGTGGTTGCTATAGACTTTTATTAAATGAAAACCAACCCTATCTATCCCTAACTGTAAAGGGGTTTCCCTAAATAAATTAAAGAAACTCGGGTGCTCGTCAGGAAGTCTGTGTGCGTCAAAATAATAATGCACTGTCCCGGGCACAAATGCTCCTATACTTTCCCTGTCACTACAATAAAATACCATAAAGTCCATCTACTGTTCGTAATCCAGGAGAATGACTCCCTTCTCCTGGATGTGAAGCGTCCAAACACCTCTCGGGGTATTCAAAAAGAAAAGTTCCTCAAAGGTTCTGGGTTCCCCGTAACCCAACAAAAGTAAATAGTTGCATACAGTTCTCGTGGGGCAAGGAGAATGACTCCCTTCTCCTAGCTGGTTCCCTAGCGTCTCTCACAGTTCCCAATAAGTTTGTAGCACATTTTGGAGGTTTTCACTATCTCTGTTTCTTTCCACAAAAATTCTCGGCCCACTCTACTGGGATGATGAAGCTGTTCCCGGGAGTCTCTTCCGACTCTCCAGCACGGTTGTATACGAATTGTTCGAATGTCAATTGTTCGAATAACAATTGACCTTCTACACAATTGACTGAATTTAAACGGTCAATTAGGATATATATGCGGGGGGAAACCCCCCGCAACCCCCCACCCAATCCAACCCCCACCCCAACCCCCCTCCCAATCCCCTTATATTAGTATTACACCAACCCATAATATAAATTAAAATGACCATACGGGCAATTGTGCAGAAGGTCATTTAGGACCCCTATTATTCGAACAATTGTGTCATTCGAACAATTGTAAACTAACAATTTGGGAAATACCTCCAGCACCACACTCCTGTGGAACTAGACTGGAACTCTGTCATAAATAGTTTTACGGCTTTCTCCCTTTCTTTATAGTTTACAGTCTCAGAAGGTTTTTCCCAAATTATCTTGCATTTTACACTTAAAGGTAAATGACAATGTTAACGGTTCTCTTCTTATCTTTGAGGTAGGCAAGATCAAGGTTATGAGCTGAAAAGATGGGACTCTTGGCATGCTCTGGTGTTGACCAATCAGCAATGAATAACACTGCACGACAGAAGATGATTGAGATTTGGCTTGATGGACCAGTCCTTGAAGATTTTAGGGTGTGTACAGTGTATCTCTCCTTTGGCACGGGTTTTCCCAGACACTTGATATTTGGATAGAGAAGAAGAGCTGGACCGGCCTACGAGGGCTTTCAATTGGGTGACATGAACATTTCCACTCTTAAGAAAGTTAAATCTCTAAGGGTCACTTTTGATCAGTCACCCACCATGAGGGCCCACGTGGGGAGTCTGGTCTTACAGCAACATATTATTTTCCCCTGTCATGATGATCCGTTTGAAGTCCAAAGCCAAGTGCAATTCCTGGTATGACTCTGACCTAGCTACACTTAAACATAAGTGTAGGACGGCTGAGAGGAAATTGAGGGCTTCCTGTTCATCCTCTGACAAACTGGCCTGTCGCCTGCTACAAAGGCAATACAGACTCTGTCCTCACCAAGAAGAGAGTCCACATTCAAGCTTGTGTCTCTGTGGCATCTAACAAATTCGCTGAACTCTTTAAAATCTGCAAGGAGCTGGCCAACCCTGCTGCAGTCTCTACCCCTCCTGTTGCCTCCCAGGCTCTTTGCAATGCCCTTGCCTCTCACTTCATTTCAAAAACCCAGGACATCCTGTCCACCCTCTCCACCCTTACCCCTCCTCTCCTCTCTCCATCTGTGCTTGCTGACCCTCCTTTAGCCACCCCCCGACCATCCTTCTCGTCCTTTCCTCTTTTCTCCCCTGATGAGGTCGCTAGACAAGTCCGATCTGTGAAAGCCTCGTCAAAACAGGTTCATCCCTGTTCCTCTAAAACCACCAAGGACCACATTGACACCCTCGCTCCAGCCCTTGCTGATTTTTGCAACCACTCCTTTGCCTCAGGATCCTTCCCCTCCCCTCTGAAGCACTCCCTTGTGCATCCTCTTCTCAAGAAACCCACAGCTGATCCTTCTTGTCCAGCTAACTATCGCCCAATTTCCATTACTCCTGAAAAAATTGGCCATCTCTCAGTTTAACCTTCATTCCAATTCTGTTGGCTGTCTCCATGACCACCAGTCTGGCTTCAGAGCTGCCAGAAGCACGGAAACTGCTCTCCTGAACATCCGTGAAGGTCTGCTCTCCAACCTTGACTGTAACATTCCCTCTGTCCTCATCCTCCCCGATCTCTCTTCTGCCTTCGACACAGTCAACCATACCATAAAAGAATATGACAGTAAAACAATTACTTGCCGGTATCTTGCCTATCCTCAACGCATTACCTGATAGCTTGGACCCTAGCCTCCTAGTTGAAGAATACAACAAAGCCATGAACAAAACGCTTGATAGCATTGCCCCATTAAAACAGAGAAATAGTAAACCTAAAAGCCATTTGACGAATTGGTTCACCACCTACCTAAAAAAGCCTCAGACTAGAAAAAAGAAAATGTGAAAATACTTGGAAACTTCACCCTAATCCAGAAAACAAATTGAAATTAATAAACATCTCATCTCAATATAAGAAAGAGATCCTCTCGGCCAAACAAGAGACTTACAATAATCGAATCGCACAAGCGAACTCTAGTATGAAAGAGCTGTTCTCCATACTAAAAGAACTTGAAAACCCCATAACTGCTCAAGACAACTGTGTGTTCTGATATCCAGTATGCGCTAGCTAACAAAGTCTTAAACCTCCAAAAGAAAATACAATTAAAGAAAGAGATACTAACCACTATTACACTTCCCAACGTCACAGCACCTACTAAAACCAAACCCTTTACTCAATTTCAGTTCTCTAAAGTCTCCACGTTAGAGGTTGAGAAAGTCATTCTTGGACTCAAACCTTCTAACTGTAAAGGTGATCTATGCCCAGCACAACTGGTTAAAGACGCTGCCAGGAATCTAGCACCATTTATCACTAAACTGATTAATGCTTCCTTCACTACTGGCACCATCCCTAGTAACCTCAAAGAATCCTGGGTACTCTCACTCCTCAAGAAGCAAACCTTAGACCCGGCTATACCGACTAATTATAGACCAATTACAACCGTACCATTTTTGCTGAAGATTTTAGACAAGGTGGCATATATCCAAAATCCAGAATTTCATTGAACTTAACCAACTATTCGGCTCTCGTCAATCCGGCTTCCTTCCATTAGATGGCACCGAAACCGCACTTATTGATCTTAAAACCCAAATAGATAAATTAAGAGAAAATGCAAAACCTGCACTACTTCTACTAGACTTATCAGCGGCATTCAACCTAGTTGACCACAAGGTCTTATGCAGTCACCTGGGCTCTGCTGCCCATTTCTCCAGTGAGGCAATAGCATGGATACAATCGGTTGCCAGTGAATTCGTCGAAAAAAATTGGTCGACCAGACAAATGGTCGAATCAAATTGGTCGAAAACCATTTCGTCGAATTTTTTTTTTTTCTATTTTAACCCTTTTTTTTTTTTTTTTTGGGGGGGGTCCCCCCCCAACCCCCTTTTTTTCTCTAAAAACCCATTTTTTAACAAAACGAAAACCCAAAAATAAATATATAAATAAAAAATTTTTTTCGACGAAATGGTTTTCGACCAAATTGCGTCGACCAAATTGCAGTCGACCAGTTTTTTTTGACGAGTTGACTGGACACCGATACAATCATTCCTTAGTGACCATACTATGAGGGTCTTCTCACCATCTGCAGCCGCGGACCCCATCCCTATCACCTGCGGTGTGCCCCAGGGCTCCTGTGTTTCACCAAGCCTTTGTTTGATGACTTGTACCATTTGGGTATCACCTACACTAATTATGCAGATGATACCCAGATCCTCCTCCCATTCACCGGGGACTACAGCAAGGACCTAGCAATGGTGAACAGAATCTATAGCATCGTTCAGGCATGGATGGCTACACATGGCCTGTGCCTGAACGATGACAAAACAGTGCTCCTCATCTTGGGTACTACACCCCTTCTCAACAGACTGGGCGCCAACTATTCATCCTTCAATATTGATGAGAACCTTATACAAGTCGCCAAGGAAGTAAAAACGCTAGGTCTCTACCTAGACTCCATTTTATCATTTACCAAACAGGTAAACACCCTAGCCTCCTCTACTGCATACACATGCAAACTAATCAGAGCAGGCAAACAATTCCTATCCCCTAACAGCTGCATGACACTAGACAGAGCTCTGATCATATCCAAACTAGATTACTGCAATGCCCTCTACATTGGAGCAACCAAATCTACCATCAACAAAATACAGATGCAGCAAAACAATGCTCTTAGAGCCGCACTGAATATCTCTAAGAGAGAACATATCTCTGAGACAAGAAGGAAGCACAAATGGTTGTCCACTTACGAGAAAATCAGACTTAAGACTGCTTCCCTTACCTACAAATGCTTAAACAACAAAGCCCCACAATATCTAGCAGATAGATTCTCTAGAACAGCATCCACCAGACTGACGAGACTAGCAAACACCAATCGCCTACAGGTGCCCCGATTCAAACTCTCCACCATTGGAGGCTCCAGCTTCCCAGTTAAAGCAGCCCAACTGTGGAATGAGCTTCCCACCACACTGAGAATGGAACAATCCTTCACCAAATGTAGGCAAAACTTGATCAAATGGTTAATAGAGATGGATGACAAATGATTGCACAAACTTGATCCTGACTGTATATAAATACTGATCCTGTATATAATTTTTATTACCAGATTGCTAATTGCTAAATTGTTGGCTTGTTAATTACATGCCTTTTGTTGAGACTTTGTAACCTATGCACTAAGCTGTACAACTTCTTATTTCTTGCGCCCTAATACCCTTGGGTCTGGCGTGCACAATAAATACTAAACAAACAAACAAACAAACCATCCTGCTCAACGTCTCTGTGAAAACCTGGGTATCACTGATCAGGCTATGGCCTGGCTGACCTCTTTCCTCTCAGATCGACCCTCCCTGGTCCAACTTGGGTCCTGCCTATCATCTATCTTGCTCTCTACGTGTGGTGTTCCCCAGGTGTCTAACCTCTCGCCCTGACTTTTCAACAAATACCTGGCAACTCTCGCCCACTGCATTGCCATTTTCTGCTCAAATTCCCAGTGCCACGCTGACGACACTCATTTTCAGGCTGCCCTCTGCGACCTCCTCTCCCTCTCTCATCTCTGATTGCCTAACTGCCATTCAAGATTGGTGTGCCGCCAATGATCTTTTGTCTGACTGCCAGCAATACGGAGATCCTCCTCATTGGCACACCTTCACCATCCTTTCCCCTCACTCTCTGGCCGGCTTCCCTTGGCCCTCCTCCTACCCCCACCTGCGAGGCGAAGATCCTCGGGGTCATCTTTGACTCCACTCTTTCCTTCTCCGCCCACAATTCTCTGAGGTCTCTAAAAAGTCAAATTCCCTATTGCACCTCCTCAGAGGTACTCTGCCTTTCCTCTCCTTCCCCCAGAAGCTGATGGTATCCCAAGCTTTGGTTCTCTCTAGGTTGGACTATTGTAACAGCCTCTTTGTAAATCTACCTGCCTCTACTCTCCGCCCTCTGCAACTAATCCAGAACAGGACTGCGAGACTTGTCGTTGGCCTCAAGCCCTGGGAACGTATCTCTCCAGCTCTGAAATCGCTCCATTGGCTCCCAGTGGATGCAAGGATTGAATTCAAAACCATCTGCATTGTCCACAAGGCTTTCTGGGGCCTGGGTCCAAAATACCTTCAGCTATCGCTCCGCAAATACCTCCCATCTCGAGCTCTTCGCTCCTCTAACTCCCTCAGGGTCAGTCGTTTTTCAAAGAGACGAGCTGGGGGTAGATCTCTGTCTTCGGCTGGGGCATCCCTCTGGAACAGCCTCCCTGCCACTCTAAAACTTGAGGAGAACCATCTCCGGTTCCGGAAGTACCTCACAACCATCCTCTTTTCTTCTGCCTTTGCTCCCCCTCTCCCCTGCTGATGTGTCCTCTCTTGGCATCATGCACCTGGCCACCCTCTGTCCTCTGGGCCCAGGTACCTGCTCACCCTGCCACCCTCCCGCACTGCCTCCGGGCCACCCCTTGCGCTGGGGTCTGTATCTGTACCCATACAGCCCCCCCTTTTTCTTCCTGCAGTTATCAGAGCTACCCTGCCTGCTGCCTTAAACCTAGCACTTGCAAATTGCTGGCTGCACTACCACTGTTTGTTGCCTTTATTATTTATTTATTTATTGTTATTTGTCTGTTTCTCCTCTGCTTCACATTTCCACTTCTCCCCCTTCCAAGCACTTTTCCCCTCCCACTCTCCCATGCACTTGCGCGTTCTCAATGTCACTGGGCATAGTAAGATCGCTGTTTTGTTCTCCCCTGTTCCCCTCCCTTGCCTTGTAGCGCTCTGAAACACTTGAGTACGAGCGCGATAGAAATAAAATATCAATCAATCAATCAAAAGGTCTTCACCCATTTGCACCCCCTCATTACGCAAGCCAACGCAGAGATCCTACCTAGAGCAATTGTAGGTGCAAAACTGGATTATTGTTGCAGTCTTCTGACAGGTATCAGTACAGCCAAAATTAGTCGACTCCATGTGATTCAGAACGGGGCTCTGAGGGTGGTGATGGGTCTTTCAAGACGTGATCATGTCTCGGAAACTCGAATATCCCTACACTGGCTTCCAGTGGAGTCGCGTATTTGTTCCCGCCTCCTCTTGATCACATTCAAATGCACACGGGGCACCATGCCAGGTTATTTGAGCGACATGATCGTGTACAAGGCCGCCAGCAGAGCACTTAGATCCAATAACCTTAAACTACTAGCCACCCCAAGATGCAGATGTAAGAAGACTGAGAGGAGGGCCTTCTCAGTGGCAGCACCATCGGCTTGGAATGGCCTTCCGCTTCACCTCAGACTCGAGGCCAATCTTGTGCCTTTTAAAAAAAGCTGAAAACATAGCTGTTCACATAACCATCTTCTCGGCGCCAAGTTCTCTTCCACCTTGCCTTTAGGCTATTGTCTTTGCTTGTTTGTCTTTATGTCTGTCTAGCGCCTTCATGCCTCTGGGTCCATTACTGCGCTATATACATTAATTTAAGTAAACGTACAGAGAACAAACTATCCCGGGGCCTCTAACCCTTTTAGACCCCTTTTGCTGTAGTTTCCAGTTGATAAGATAACCCCCTTTTATGGCGTTTCAGGGAGTTGGGGTTTAGGGTTCACTGACATTGTATCTTCTCAACCACTGAGTTAGGTGTTCTCAATTCGTATTATTCACTGTCAAGCTTGTTGCCTTAAGTTTCATGGAATTTCTAAGACTGTTTTAAACAGCTAATCTACTCACTTCTAGACTTTTTATTAATTCCTGGTACCTGTACTGGGTTTGGGATGCTTCACCAGGTCGGTAGGATTTCGAATGATGCTCAATCGTCTTTTCCCGTTCTCGTCGGGGTTCACTTCTTGATCCCTGGTACTCTTTCAGCTAACTGCGGAATTTCACTCAAAGACTTCTGTACCCAATTTCTTGTAGTAGCTGGGCCAAGACTTAACTATAGTACATTAATGCTACATCCATACAGAGGCAAACTAGTTAGCTGATCCGCAGCTTTGTAGCTTCCACACTCTATGAGAGAGCATTTTGCGACCAAATATGAGAAGTTTCTGATTAAGACTTCGTCCACTGCCCATACTTCAGCTGCATTGCTCTTTTCAGCTTGCTTCATGTATGCTGTAATATAAAGAGCAACAGCTGTTGTAACATCTGCAATGTACTGTACATCAGTATTTGCATTCCAAAGCTCAGCAATGACAGGATTGTAATCATTAATGAATTGGCATTCCTTATCTCTTTTTAAATGGTACGTATTCCTTGGGGACATATCAATATTATGGTGTCGAACGGATGACATTGGACTATTTATTAAACCAACTGGTGTAACGGGCCCAGAAAAGCTAAATTTGAGTGTAGTACTTGTCTTTACTTTCATATTTTCTCTGACAATACTTTCCACACGAGTGCTATTGAAACCTTTCCACTTTGTTCCATAAATCAGCATTAACGTGCTGAACAGGGATGGAACAAGTGACATCTTTTTGTATAAACTCCATCACAGAGCCATCACTTTCTTTAACAAACCAAGGAGCATCTTTAATCCACAAAAGCACATGTATATGTGGAGCCCCACATGCCCTGTAATCTTTTCTCCAAAAGAAACATTCCACAGAACCTAGTGGACTTTATTACATTTATTTCTTTATTACATGTGGAGTGTAACATGGCTAAAAATTGGGGCTGGAAGAATCACAATACACTTACAGGGTCCATGGAACACAGTTCTCTTGGTGTCATGTGTTCCATGTCTTCTTTCTGTGGATTGCTTTCATGAATCCACTCAGATCATCCCAGCCATACTCAGCGCAACTTGGAGGGCCCACATTTCTGAGCATGCATCTAACCTCTGTATGTCTTCGATACCAATATTCCTTAGTTCCTCTCACTGGCTCAAGAATAATGGAAATTTTTCCTTCTAAAATGTACATTTTTTTCTTTTACCTGTTGCAGCTTCTCACATGCAGAAACATTCTGAAATCTAGTTCCTGTTTGAAGTATATGTGCAACAACATAATGTTGAAAATTCACTTTCATACAGTAAGTGAAAAATATATTCAACATTGTTGCGGAATCGGGAATCTTCAGAAGACATTTTTTTTGCAACTATATTCTGAAGAAAAAATTGGAACCTGCTGATCACCAAATCTGCCTCCTTTTCCAGTAGGGAAACAACAAGCTTCTAAATTGTTTTCCCAGACACTGATTGCCACACCTTTTGTTGCTTTCATGTGGTATAATTCCAAACTGTGGCCCAGGACTTCATGTGAGTGTAGAGGATGAATAGTGTAATGTTCATACAAATGATTCCCTTGTGCAACAGATAGACGTTGGGACTGATCTCCACTGCTCTTGCCTGTGGATTCAACATTAAGCATAGACAAATCTGGTACAGTCAGACTACCTTTATACATATCATTGTGCTTCAGTAGAAACTCTAAAGCTTCTTTCACCTTTCGGATGTTGTTTTATTTGTTTATTTATTGTTCGCTTGTTAGGCCCTTATACTGGAAGCAAATACTGTTTCAAAGCGCCCACAGGGCAACAGGGAGGGGACAGGGGATGACAGACAATAATTTGAATAAAAAAATATAAGCATAGACAAACAATGGGGAGGGGAATATGAACCTACTATGCTGTGTGAGTGTTCAAAACGTGCAAGTGCAGACAAACAACATAATCTGTTGCCAAATTTGCTTAGTTTAGTTTAGTTTGTTTATTTATAAAGCGCGTCCGAACCCTCAGGTAGCTGGGCGCATAATCATGTGCACAGCAGAGTTACATATCGTTACACAAACACCTTAATACACCAGTCAGAGCATACATTAGTCCATGCTCTGAGTAGTTACATACAAGAATAAAGTATACAGAGAACAGTGTACAAGATAGTTACAGTGGAAAGTGAGGACCGGGTTACAGGGTGGTCCTGAATCGGATAAAGCCAGGGTGAACATTACTACATGGTGGCGAACGGCGGCTGGCCAAACGTGTCATTGAGAGATTGGATGTTTAGGCTAGTAACCATGATTTCACCATGGTTCTGAATGGCCAGAATGCGGCTTCTGATCTAATTGCAAGAGGGAGGGTATTGCAGCATTGTGCTGCGAGCACTGGGAAGCTTGAACCTCCTGCTGTTTTTAGGTTATAGTTGGGGATCTTTAGTTGGTGCAGGTAAGGGGTTCTGGTGGGTCTAGTGGAGCAATGTCTAGCGAATTTGTCTGAGAGGTAGCGAGGGGCGGTGCGTGACAGGCACTTATGGGTGATGACCAGGGTTCTTAGCTTGATTCTGTCGCGAATCGGGAGCCAGTGGACTTCTTTGCTGGCCGTGGATATGTGAGCCTTGCGCGGGATGTTAAGGGCACATCTTAGTGCATTATTTTGCAGGATTTGGAGCCTGTTCAAGTTTTTTGTGGTAGTACCTAGGTAGAGTGTGTTGCAATAGTCTAATTTAGACAATATCAACGCTCTTGATAAGGTGAGGCAGCTAGAGGTGGAGCGAAAACGCCTACAGGCATTGATCAATTTATTGGTATAGGTGGTGGCTGAGATGGTGGAGTTTATTTGTTTTTTTTAGTGACAAGGTGGAGTCGAGGTAGACACCTAGTGTTTTGACCTCTTTGGAGACTTTTATGATGTTGCCGTCAATGGTAAAGGATTGATATCTTTGGTCTAGTTTGTTGAGGCGAGCCTGGGAGCCTACAATAAGCAGTTCTGTCTTATCGTCGTTGAGGCAAAGGCTGTGTGTGGCCATCCAGGCTTGGATTTCTAATTAGATTTCATTAAGCTTTGCAGCATCCTCTTCATAGCTGCCAGTGAGAGTGATGAGGACCTGGGTGTTGTCTGCATAATTAGTGTAGCTGACACCCAGATCGTCAAGACGGTCAAAGAGGAGCTTTGTGAAGATTGAAGATATTGTAAAGTGTGGGGGAACTGCAGAAGCTTTGGGGCACTCCACATGTGATTGGGATAGGGTCTGCAGCCGTGGTGGGGGCGAAGACCCTACTCGACCTGTCAGACAAAAATGACTGGATCCACTTAGTGGCATTCTGAGAGAATGCAGCAGCCGAGGAGAGGTGTTGAGTGAGGATCTGGTGGTCAACCAGATCGAAGGCAGCAGATAGATCCAACAAGGGCAAAATGGCCAGTTTGCCCTTATCTTTGGCATCATCCATTTGGATTTTTAGATCCAAGAGGGCAGTTTAAAGCCGGATTGTCGCAGGCCTAGGAGGTTGTTGTCTTCCAAATGTTGTTGTATTTGGAGGTAGGCTACCCTGTCTAAGATTTTGAGGAGAAATGGGACTGTGGTGATGGGCCTGTAATTTGTGGGGACGTTGGGGTCTAGGTTGGGTTTTTTGAGCAGGGGTAGGACCCACGCTTCTTTAAGGTTATTGGGGACCACTGAGTTTTTGAAGGAAGCATTGAACAAGGAGGTGATGAGAGGGGCTAACTCATTAGCCCCTTCTTTGATGACTGAGGCGGGACAAATGTCACCTTTGCAGTTGGATGGTTTGAGACTAGCGATTATCTTGATTACTTCCTCTTCTGTGACTGGTGAGAAGTGGAAGGAAGGGCAATTGGGGATGGTGTGGTTTATTATGCTGATGGGATTCTGTTTGGAGGCAAGGTTGGCTTTTTTTGCTTCTATCTTAGTTTGTAGGAGGGCAATTTTATTAGCGAGGGCCAGCTGGATATTATTGCACCAGGCCTTGTCTTTAATGCAGTCCTCTGAACGAGGCAGTGGTGATTCGAGTTCCCTTAGTATAGAGAATAGTTCTTTAGTGCCAGATTTGGCGTTTTGTATTCTCATGTTATAGATCTCTTTTTAGCATTTAAGATGGCGGATTTGTAGGTGGAGGCTGCTGAGGCGAACGTATCTTTAGTGGAAAGAGAAGGGGCTTTTCTCCAGCTAGTTTCTGCAGTTCTTTTGATATTGCGGAGAGCCTTTAATTCTGCTGAGAACCATTTGTTGGAGTGGGCAATGGGTTTGGCTTTTCGTTGTTTAAGAGGAGCTATCTGGTTGAGAGCTAGTTCTAAGGTATTGTTGTATAGGTCTACAATGGCTGATGGGTTGTCATTTTGCATAGGTAATTCGTTTTACTGATAGGCACAAGAAGAGGTCTAAGGTTCTCTATAGTGATGTTGCGGTTATTTCTGGAGATTATTTGAGGTAACCTAGTGGGTAGTGTGGTAGATGGTATGGATCTGGGTAGAGAGAAGGTAATAAGGTGGTGGTCAGTCCAAGCACAAGGAGTGATGTCGGTTAGTGTTCGGTTGCAGTTGGCGTCTGCAAGCCAGTCCAAGGATCGTCCTTTTGTATGCATAGGTTTATTAATGTGTTGGGTGAGGCCTAGATGAGTAATGGTGTCATTAATGAAGGTGGCCTGATTGTCATTTGGGTCATTAATTCCCAAGTTGAATTCGCCCATAATGATGATTTGAGATTTAGGTTTCAGGTTGGTAGTGTGTAAGAGAGAGATATCTTCTTCAAAGGTGGAGTGGGGTCCTGGAGGTCTGTATATAATGTGGAGAAGGATAGTTTGGGTGTCAGATAATGGGAGTTTGACGGATAGGAGTTCTGTTGAAGGTAGGGTTGTGCTAGTTACTTCTCTGATGTTTAGGGTGGATTTCGCATTAATTGCTATTCCTCCTCCTATTCCATTTTTTCTGTCAGCTCGGATGATGGTGTAGTTATCCGGGGTGGCTAGAGCTATTGTGGGACCGGCTGTTAGGTGGAGCCATGACTCTGTTATAGCGATAAAGTCTAGGTGGTTGGTGGAGATAATGTCGGCGACATCAGTAGCGTGGGCTACCAATGAGCATGCGTTGATGAGAGCTCCCTTGATGGAGGTCAGTGGAAGGTTGACTTTCGTGTGTGGTGGTGGGTGAGGTGTTGCAGGCTTGTGACTCGGTGGAGGGTCAGTAAGTGAGGTGGGCTGCGTGAGATTCCTAGCCTGATTAGTGAGCATCCTGGTGAGTTTTACATCAGGATTAGTGTGATGGCTGAGTCTAGCGTTTCTAATCATGGTCGGTGGGGCTGCGTTCAAGAAGGTGGTAGAGGGTACAACAAGGCGAGAAGCTAATCTTGTATTTCTAAGAGGTGTGGGACAGGGTATTAAGGGTGTAGGTGGGCTGGCAAATCTGTTTATCCAGTCCGCTGGAGATAGTAAGTCTGGGTAAAGTGGTGTGGTTGTGTAGACACAGTTCTGAAGTGAGATATTCTGGAACAGGGAGGAGAGTAGCCATAGTTAGAGTGGCACCTCTAAGTGAGGCCATCATGGGTAACTTGGCTCTGGAGATAGAGGCAGTGAGGTTCATAAATTATTAGCAAGAATAGTTTGTACGTTCAGCTAACGTGTGTGTGGACACTAGCTAGGCGTTTCAGTGGCAATAACATGGGCATCAACTCAAATTGCAGTGTGCAGAGGGCAGTGGGAATGCAATACAGGATGCAGGGCACCTCTAGGCTCGTCAATGGATTACAAATGGGCTAAATGCAATTCAAGGCGCAGGGCACCTCTAGGCTAGTCAATGCAATTACAAATGGGCTAAATGCAATTCAGGGCGCAGGGCACCTCTAGGCTCGTCAATGGACCTACAAATGGACTAAATGCAATTCAAGGTGCAGGGTACCTTTAGGCTAGTCAATGCACTTACAAATGGGCTAAATGCAATTCAAGGCGCAGGGTACCTCTAGGCTAGTCAATGCAATTTACAAAAGGGCTAAATGCAATTCAGGGCGCAGGGCACCTCTAGGCTAGTCAATGCAATTACAAATGGGCTAAATGCAATTCAAGGCGCAGGGCACCTCTAGGCTAGTCAATGCAATTACAAATGGGCTAAATGCAATTCAGGGAGCAGGGCACCTCTACGCTAGTCAATGCAATTACAAATGGGCTAAATGCAATTCAGGGCGCAGGGCATCTCTAGGCTAGTCAATGCAATTACAAATGGGCTAAATGCTTATCTTGTGTGGCAAAACCATTTACAAACAAAGAATCTGCAATGCCACATTTTACTCCTAGAGTGTTCACATTTTCTTGCAAATTGAGAGGCAAATACACAACTTTGTCTCTCACATCCTGCACTAATGATTTCTTAGGCAGTTTTGTCATCTTTATTTTCAGCCTAACAATAACTTGGAAAGGATGAACATTTTGCAATGCAATAACTTCAAATATGTTCCATTTTAAACCAGGGATATCAGGCACTGCCATGTCATTCAAGACTTCTAGAAGGAATGCATTTTCTTTTGTAAAACCCAACTGATTGTCTACAAACATATAGTGCCTCACTTGTGTCAAATCGCTGTTCTACAAACAAATACAAATAGAGGTCTTTTCAAACATCTTCTACGGTATCTGCAATCTCCTCAATGTACTTGTGCTTTATAGCAAGTGCTTCGACAAGACACACAAACATTGTCAGGTCTTTGGCTTGAAGACAACTCAAACATTACATTATCTTTTTTGAACTTTTGAAAAATTAGATCCTTGGAAAGCATAGAATCATCATTCTTCTTTTTCAGAAATCACACAATGTTCTACTTCATAGCTGCGTCCACTCTCATCAATAACAAGGGTAACATTGCATTGTTGAATGTAACTTTCTTTATTAAAAAATCTTTCTGTATGAGAAGTGTGTTTCCACTCTCCACCAAAGACTTCACAAAAGTTGTCACGTGTAAGTACATCAACTGTTTGTATTGTGTGCACAATGACACAGTGACCTTAATTACCTTCATTCGTTTGTTCAACACAAGAATGGACAATTTTCTTTTCATGTGAAAAGCTTTTCTGATTATTCCTTCTACTTTTTTCTTTTCAAGAAAACACTTCACCACATACCTAGATTTTGATTTCACACTTCCCAAAGATTTGTTAAGTCACGGGAGTGGAACATATATTTCTCTGTCTGGAACCTAAAAGAGTTTTGTTTGTTTTCACTAAAAAATGTTTTTGTTTCTTACTAACATCATGGATTCATATTTCATTTCATATCACTTTCATATCACTCTGACTTGAAATATGCTCGATTCCATTCAATTAATTAGTTGACATATCTCCTAACTGAATTTGGAATTTTTCAAAACATTATGGGCCTCATTACGCGGTAGCCATGGCGCTATTAGCGCCATGGCTGCCCCCTTATTGCATTCCGGGTCCGGGTTCCCGAAATAGGGATTTACCGGGTCATTCCAACCTTGGAGGACCTGGTAAGTCCCCATTCCGGGAACCATTCCCCATTCCCATTCGAGCACCCATAGGGCTCAATGGGAATGGGGATGGAGCTAATAACGGTACCGCAATTTGCGGTACCATTATTAGCTCTGAAGTCCCTTAACGGGTCCCTTCCATAACGCCTGGTAAAACCAGGCGTTAAGGAAGGGACCCGCTAAGGGACCTCGGAATAGGGTGGTAAGGGATTACTGGCACCGGCGCCCTTACCGGTGCCGGTAATCCCTTACCGCCTACCACATAATGAGGCCCTATGACTAATATGCATGGGTATATTGCCATCAAGAGAAGTTTGTACAAGACCTGAAACATGAGCATCAACAGTTCTAGATTTAAATGCTTCCCTGCACGTGATCCTTCCTCCTGGCACGTTCTAGATGCTGCTTTGTTGGCACGGATGAGCAATGCTTTAAAGAAACAAATATAATTAGTACATACATGCCACCGCTAGTACTCTAGAATAGAAAAATTCCATTAAAACAAATCCACTCAAAATGAATAGGTAACAGTAGACAGAGTAGAGATAGCATGGGTGGATAGGAATAAAGACGGGAGAAGTACAGTGTATAGATGGCTGTAGAAAAATAATGGAGTATGATGGGTGTGTGAGGGTAAAGAGGGTGATGATGGGATACATGTGTAGTAGTAGAGAAAGTGGGGATAGGGTGAGTGGGATTACAGAGTGTGAGAGTAGGGTGGTAGAAGTAGGGTGGATGGGGATAGGATGACTGGCTCAGGATAAAAACAGTGGAGGTAAGGTGGGTGGGTATGTATACAATTGAAATAGGGTGAATGGATGGAGTTACAGAGAGTGTGGGGGTAGGGTGGATGCATAGGTGTACAGAGGTTGCAGGTGGGGTAACGGCACAAGAATAAAAAATAGAGATAGAGAGGGTATATAGGGGAACAGGAGGATTGAGGTAGGTTTTATAAGTGGATGGAGGCAGAGACGATGTAGGTATAGTGGGTGGAAATATAGAGAATGGGGTTAGAAACGGTGGATGTATGATGAATTACAGTAAGTACAGTGGAGGTAGGGTAGATGGGAGAACAAAGGTGGAGGTAGGGTAGGTGCATGGGAGTATGGAGAATGGAAATAAAATAGCTGGGGATACAGAGAATGCAGATACATACATTGAATGTAAGGCAAGTGGATGGCGGAAGAAAGATTGTATGTAGAATGAGTGGGTGGCAATAGGCGGAGTGCAGATAAGTAGGATGGGTGAGGGTAGTAAAAGAAGGGGTAGGATGGTGGAGGTAGTGCACATATAGACAGGATGGGTCGGTGGGGGACAAATGGTAGAGGTAGGCTGGCTATGGGTATAAAGAATAGAAAAAGGATGGGTGGATGGATGTACACAGTATAGGGGTAGAGTGAGTGGGTAGGTGTACAGAGGTTAGGGGTAGGATAGCTGGGCAAGAGTAGAGAGAAAGAGAGTGGCAAGGGTACAGAGGGTGGGGGTACAGTGAGCGGGGGTAGAGACGATAGGAATAGAGACAGTACATTTAGGGTGCATGGGTGACTGGAGATACAGAGAATATGAGTACAGTAGGTGGGTTGGGGTACACAGTTTAGATTAGGGTGTCTGCCTGGGGTAGCAATAATGTAAAAAGAGTGGATGTGTGTCAGTACAGAAGATGGTAGCAGCATGGATTGGTTTAGGTAGAGAGGGTGTACATTTAGTGGTGGTGTATAAACATGGTGGGAGTAGACAGAGTGGAAGTAGAATTAATGTGCACACAGAACGTGGATGTACACATAGTACACATAGGGTGAGTGGATAGATTGAGGTAGAGAGGAAGGAGGTAGGATGGCTAGGAGTACAGTATGTAGGGTACAGTGGTTGCATGTAGGATGGGTGGGAATAAATACAGTGTGGTTGCATGAACACATAATTTGTTTTGTATATAGCACTTTAATCTAAAGCGCTTTACATAGGACATATTTACATACATTACTATTACTATCCAATCAAAATTGGTACTAATTTATCGACCTCGGAAGGATGAAAGGCTGAGTTGTACTTGCCGGGATTCGAACCAACGACCTGCAGATCAAACACAGATTACAGCGACACGTGTTTAACCCGCTGAGCCATTTTACCCGGAGTACAGGAGAACATTGGATGGGCGACAGAGAGTGGGATAAAATAGACAAGTGAGGGTAGAAAGAGTGACGTAAAATGGATGGGTAGGTGTAGATACAGTGGGAGTAGGATGAGTGGGCGTTGTAGGAGAGGCATGGTATCAAATGTATGACACTGACACAATGGATACAATTTGTAAAACCTTTATTGAAAATATTGGGGCTGGAGAAACTCCTACTTTGCCCTATAACTAAGATGGGAGTAATCTCAACCATCAAACGATCAACATAACAGTCCTAGTGGAGTCCATCAAATCAAAATGGCCTATACTGACAAAACCTAATACCTGCCCTATCTCTTGTACAAAAAGTGTAAAAAGGACAGATGTATGCAAAGGAAAAATCAGTGTTCAAAGAATAAATGCGGTTGAACCAGCTCTCCTTCCCACGTTAGACCTCACGGAGTAAGGCTGTCCCTGTAGGCAGGATGATACACTCTGGCTCGATTTCAAACACTACAAACAGCTCCAAACTGTGGATTAAGGCCCACCTGGCCTTCCACATTAAAGTCACTTTTCTCCATTTCCAAAATGTATACTTCACCAAAAAGTTCACAAAGGCCCCCCTCAGTTGGGCTCAGACCTTTCACCACACAATTCACGTAGGTTCCCCTCTGTCGCGCTCAGACTTCTCACATCAAAGTTCAACACAAACTTTCAAAGGTGCTCCCTTCCCCAAGCTTATTATACTTTGGGTCTCCCTCAATCGGGGCCGGACCACTTTCGGATGTTGAAGATTTTCAAATGTCAGTGTCTCTCTTTATAGACCACTGCAGGACCACTTCGACTCAACTTTCAAGTTTACACTTGCTTACTTTTGATCTTCATTCGCTTTATTGCTTCAAACAATGTACCTTTTACAGAGACTTTCGAGTGGGCTACTTGCTGTCACTGGACCACGCTGTTACTTAGTATCGCTGAGCTCACAGCTGTCTTTACTTCAAAGTTAATTCACAGGTCTGCCTTTCTTCTCATCTCATCCACATGCGTGCAGCCTTCACTTGCAATATAATGTTGCTACTTCATTCGCTTTAACAGACACCAGTTTCTCAAGTCAAGGTTAGTACCACAGGCTGGCCTCGCCTTCCCAACTCTGCCGTTCACACGGGAGGGTCACTGGCGTCCTTGAAACACAATGCAGTCTTCACTTGTGAGATCTGGCCTTCTCCACATGTCTTTCACGGCCTGTCGGAGGCAACAACCTCTAGTAGGGAACCCTTGGGGTTTTCGGCATGTTGCTCTCATACATTGGTCTGGTGCTCTGCTCCAGTAGGTGTGCCTTCGTCCAGGTAGTTCTGCTCGTACTCATGTTCCGCCTTGCTCACAGTGTGCCTTTAGGTGTTGCCTTTCATTTGTGTGAGGGGAGCTAATTGGTATTAGGTGTATGCACTTAGTGTTAAGTGCCTGACTTTGCATCACCCGATTAATGGGACATGTCCAGCACGATGTGAGAGAGGTAGTCTGGTTACTCTCAGCCACCCTCTTCCTCCGCCCAGTGTTTGTGTAAAAAAAGGGGGTGGGGAGTTGGGACTTTTGGAAAATCCTGAAAAATAGGATGGGGTAGATGAACAAAAAAGGGGGGAATACCGCGTCTCACAATCGGTTATCTCACCCCCACTACCCGAAGAGCCCTCGCCCAGGTGATCCTCTCGCACTGGTCCACCCCCAGGGTCTGGATCCAAGGGTGATGGCTGTGCCCTGGCCCCCTGAGAGAGAGAACCGCGGGGAATAGCAGGTGAGACACCCTCTGGTTTCTCAATGCGTAGACAAGAGGGGGAGAGGGATGGCAAAGGTATGCAGCATAGATGCATGGGACCAAATAGGATGGGGTAGGTTGGGTGAAGGTAGAACGGATGGGGGTAGGATGGCTGCATGGGAGTGCAAAGAATGGAAGAGCATGGGTGCGCCTATAGAGAATGCAAGTAGAAACAGTGAATGTCAGGTGAATGAATGAAGGGAGGACAAAATGGGTGTAGAATGGGTGGGTGAGAATTTAGAGGTTGGGAATAGGTTGGGTGAGTGGGGATATAAAAGGCAGTGGTAGGCCGGTGCAGGTAGGGTGCATGGAGATAAGATGCACGTGTGAGTGTACAGACAATAGGAATAGGCTAAGTGGGTGAGGATATAGACAAAAACAAATAGGGTGAGTGTGAGGAGATACAGATGTGGGGATAAGGTGGATGCATGAGGGTACATAGATTGGGGGAAGAATCCCTGCCCAAGGATACACAGAGTAAAAAAACGTACAAATATAGAAAGCCTATATTTGTCATGAATTATTTTCCCCTGCTAAATATATCCAGGTTTTAAAACCCTACATGTTTATAAGCAGCCAAGTGTCAAAATGAAGTCACAGTAGCAATTCAAAATCATTAGCATGTGTAAATGTATAAACATTGCTACTACATGTACATTGGAGTAAGGGGGGAAATGGAAGTTAACAAAGCCATATTAACAGCATATAACCAATGAAGTAGTTTAGCGCGTGCTTAATTTGTGCCAGTATCCAGCTGCACCACTTAATTTATAGGCATTTGGTTGTTATTGTGAGAATTGTGCATTAATAAAGATCATCAGAGCTTGCACAGACACTGCTTGCAGCACTATGTATGGTCTATGTGAGAGGAGCATGGACTGCAAAGGCCCCTGCTATGTCTAAACTACACAACTAGAGTAGGCACTGTCAATGCACATAATGTAACTGTTAGATGTGGGGTGCAATTGGACTGCTGATGCCCATACTGTGCCTATTCTACACGAGGGGAGCAGCCACAACCAAACCAATATTGCAACTGTTATATGTGGGCCAAGATTGCACTGCTGAGGCCCATACTGTGCCTGTATTTCTTGAGGCAATTTGCATTTGGAAAACCATTCTGTGTCGCTAAGGCCGTTCCTATGATCCTGTGGAGCTTTAACTGGTAAGGCCAATGTTATATACATTTTATGTGAGGGAAGTGTACACTGCTGAGGCCCATCCTGCAATCATTCTAGTTGATAGAAGCTTACACTGATGATTCAATCTATTCTACACGATGAATGCTTGCACTTCTATTGCTCATGCTAACAGAGTCTGTGTTGATGGAAGGTTACCATACACCACTGCAGGCCACAGGACTCTGTTCCACTTGAGGGAATGTCGTAATGCTGAGGCCAACAGTGACTTGCTCTGTGCAAGGGATTCTTACAATACTGTAGTCCATAGCGACATATTTGTGAGGGAAACATTCACTTCTACTGCCCATGTTGATGTGCACCATTTGTACAAACGTACACTACTGTGCCGAATTCTGTACCTGTTCTGTTTGGGAAAATATTGCTCAACTGAGGCCTATTGTGACCTACGCTATTAAGGAATCTCATGTTCACCTATTATGTGTTTGTGTGTGAAAAACTGAGACGCGTAGTTCTGCACATGCAATGCTTATGTTGCTGTGGTAGATGCTTCGTCTGCTTATTGTGTCACTGAAAGTAGCAGTACTGCTGCCTACAAGATCCCAAGCTAAAATGTTGTCAACCCCTTCTTCACCTCTTGCCAGTAGAGCAGGTCTAACACTGCGGCGGCCCATGCGCCAACCATTCTATTTGATGGAAGCTTACACTGCTGATTCAATTATTCTACATGATAGATGCTTGAACATCCATGGCTCATGCTTACACAGTTTGTCTTGAGGGAATGTTACCTTACACCAGTGCAGCCCACAGGGCTCGTTTCTACTTGAGGGAATATTTTAAAGCACTGCTGGCTGCTAAAGCAAATTTCTGAGGCTCAGCGCATATTTTTGTACGAATTAAGCAGTGAGTTTAGCAAAACAATTACAAAGAACAAATTAATGCAATCTATTTTCTCTCCTAGATAACCATATGTGACATACACTGCAGCATAAAACCTCTTTTTAAAACCCACATTTTCAGATTACCACACAAAACTCTTTTAAAAACACAAAAAGTGATTATAAAACCATTGTAAATAAAATCACATTCCTACTGCTCTGTGAGCATTTTTTTATTTTCACCGGAGCAAGTATGCTCAGTGTTTCTATACCATGCACTTCAAAGTACAGCCTAGTTCTTCAAACTGAAATCTGTTTTTTTCCTAATCAACTATTTTTTAGATATGCCGCAGTACCAGTGTATGTTTAACAATTACAGTAAGAAACAAAAAAAGCATTAACAGCATATTATCAAATAAAACCTTCAGCAAAACAACTTCTAAATGCAAACAATTTTCTATCACAGATAACCATAGCTTAATATGGACTGCTGCTTGATCATTCTCCTTAAATCACACAAGTAAACCAGAAAACCCTTCATTAAAAATCAAAGTTATAACCTTTACTAACTGTTAGGGGAGTTTTCCTAAAGTCCACTTGAGGTAAGACTTCATAAAACTATCCAAATTGAATATAGGTCTCCAACTCAGTATCAGTCAGTACTACTCATGGAATCTTGGTAGAGTGGCACAGCAGTCAGACTTTTAAGAGGAATATGTGAGCTGTAGTTAGGTACACTGAACCTAGTTAGTAATGCAATTCTAAGAAACACTTAAACAATACATTTATATAAAATATATATTTATTATATTTACACAAGATATGTTTTTAAATACTTAGCACATTAAACCAACACACATAAGATTACTTGTAGATACTTTTCAAAGGCCACTGCTTAGTTTGAAGTGGCTTGTGGTTACAGTTGTTACAGCTTTTGACATTAATGGCAGTTCTACTGTATTATCGGTAATAACACGTGCTCGCATACACACAAAGATATACAGTAATTGTATTTAGTTAGTAAAACCACATAAGATAAAGTGCCTGAACACGAGTTGGGTGGTAGCCCTTAAATGCGGCAGTAACAATGTTACCGCCGCATTTAAGGGTCTGCCCAATCTCGAGTCTGGTGTGTTTACCTCCAGCTCAGAGCTGGGGGTAAACACGCTGGAAAAATGCCCATTTTCTGCGCAATTACCACCGGCGGTATTAAGCACGGTGATTGCACTGAAATTTCTCCATTGGTTCCAATGGACCCAATGGTGCATGGGGATTAACAGTAAGTGCCCAACCCGCGATCCGGCAGTAATTTCGCCGGACGGATGGGCGCTAACGCTAATAAAGATGGGTGGTATCCCAGCCGGGATACAGCCCAACTCGTGATCAGGCCCAAAGTCTTTTCGGAATGAAAACATTTGGTTAGTCAAACAGTAGCAGAGCTTACGGTTTTAGAGGCAGTTTCAGTGCAAGTTAACACTTTTAAAGTCCAATTCCCAACGCTAGCTAAAAGGGAGTTCGGAGGTGGCTCAAAGTCTTTCAAAGCAGCATAACAGCAAAGGTTCCTATGGATACTTTCAGTCTCTAGGTAACGTTAGTAGGAGAATAACTAAATGGTGTATACCCTGTTAGAGAACTTGCACATGGAACACAAGAAGCAGCTTGGGTCAGAGGTACGAATGGACAACCTGGACCCCTCTACATGCATTCCAAACCTCTGCAGCAACTTCTTGGATCAAGTTAAACAATACCCTTTCTCCCCACAGTACCTTTGGTTAGAGGAAATGTTCGTGGCTGGATTATC
Organism: Ambystoma mexicanum; assembly: GCF_040938575.1. Taxonomy (NCBI): domain Eukaryota; kingdom Metazoa; phylum Chordata; class Amphibia; order Caudata; family Ambystomatidae; genus Ambystoma; species Ambystoma mexicanum. The sequence goes on along the minus strand of NC_090923.1, from coordinate 1,116,714,390 downwards.
CACGATGTGGCAGTGCTGGACCTGACCTCTGGATTTGACCTTGGCAAGACGATGCACTATGATCGGGTCGGAGGTCTCCTGTTATTCGCTATTTGCAGCTCTCGAATGCCATAGTACCTTGGGAGGTGGATCAGATTGTAGTTCGTCTCAGGGCTGGTTAGGCCAACGAGCCAACAGGAAGGAGACGTCGTCCCCTGCGGAGTTCCTCTGTTACATAGAAAATGGGGTCAGGACAGCACTGGTCTCTTCAGGGTGTTGCAAAGTGTCGGCAGGCGTCTATGGTTGTCTTCTTCTTCAGTTACTTCAGTTTCTAGTGGTCAACTTGCCTTTCACCTCAGGAACCTCACCTTTTATTCAGTTTCAGCACACACTCTTCTGCAATCTCTATAAGCAGTTTTCAGAAAGGGGTGGGTGGCTGTCCAATCAGGACAGCCAGATCCCCAGTCAAACTAGGCAGGGACACCCAAGTGTTCCTGCCAAAGGCAAGCCACACACACAGACCTCCCCCCTCCAAGAACGGTAGAAGGGCTAACAACGAACAACCATGCTAGAGATGGTGAAAATAGAAAGAATCCACAAAGTTAGTACTTTGGTGACCCTATTGTCCACAACCGGGGCTGTGAATACAGTCTGAGGTAAAAAAAAAAATAGCACAATAATTGGTAGAACACGTCCACTGCTACCAGCCATAACTAGAAGGTTGTCTATGTGATGAAAAAGTCACAGGAGCAGAGAGAAGGGGGGTACTAGGTATCCACTTGGCACTCCAAATAAGGAGGTGTGTGCCAATCTCTCAGAATATAAAGTTTTAGGAGAGATGCCAAATATCTCTCCATCCTTAAGAACAGTAGAAAGTAAAGATAAAGAAATAATCTCAAAGGAAAACCCAAAGGTTCCCAGCAACACTGCCCATAAGGAACTTGGTGCTGCAAAAGTTAAACACAGATGCCTTAAAAGAGATATGGAGGAAAGTAGACCCCATAGTGAAGGTAAAACACAGAGAACAGAGTTCCAAAAGACAGAGCCCATATGAATAAATGAGTGGAGAAAGGCTCCGCTCATTCAGGATCAAAAGAAAAAGGTCCAGAGGTCCAGCAAAAAGTGCAGGGGGTTTCACTAGGAGAGGGGATGAAGCATAAACATGATAAATCTCCCTAACACTAACTCAAAAATATAACCTTATTTAATATACCTTATATAAACCACAGTTCAAATAAAGCATCAAGTATATAAAAAAATGTACTATAACTCACCTTCAACTAATCGAAATGATGCACAAGCCTTCACATCAGCCACAGACTCAACATCTGTACGGTGTGGGTTCTGCAATAAGAATGTCAAAAGTCTACAAAATGGTGCCTGTGATACTTTAAAAAAATCAATGGCACAAAAACAGGACTGTAGAAAGCAAACTAGTAAAATGTCTGATACATGTTCCCTGCAACCTATCACAGGCATGTACACAGTTCCAGCAGTACCATCAACCAATTCCAAACACCAAAACACACACATCATGCATACGCCACTCCTACTATTAATACAAATTAAGAATAATTTTCCTAGAAACTGAGAAAGTGAACAGTAGATATCATGGCTGGTGGTAAAACTGTGTGGCTGATTGTAGAGAGTTGGTTATTTTGGCTACTGACATTTTTTTGAGAAACTAAATATTAACATGGACCTGGGTTTGACTGATTTTTAGAATTAAATGGTTTGGATTACGGGGAATGCAGTGGTCTCCCGTTTTTCCTAAGTTTTTCATTCTGAGAAGTACAGGGCAGCCAGATGTCATACTGGTTCATTGTGGCGGCAATGGTTCAGGTAATGAACAAGGTATGTCCCTTGCTTTAATGATGAAACAGGACTTGCAAAAACAAATGGAACTTTTTCCTCACACCAAAAACAATATTGCAAAAACGAATTGAACATTTTCTTCACACCAAAAACAATTATGGATGTCAAACAACAACATCCAGTTCTACGTGTTTCACCTGTATAGACATGATGGAATGCACCTGACTGATAAAGCAAATACAGTGTTCCTTGATAACATCAAAGCAGTACTCCAAATGTGCTGAAATACTACACTAAGTGTACCCCAAAACACTAATTTTAAGGACTACCTATTACATACATATGCAGACATATACTAACAAAACTTTTTATTTTTAAATCATTTTTTCATAGCCACGGCTATGCCACCCACGGCTATGAACAATCCCTTAAAGCCACAGGTACGCACATTTTTTTAATACACTCATAAGCACATATTGCAAAGGTTTCAAAGTTGAAATGACTAAAGGGTAGAGGTGAATATATGGAATCAGAAAGACATGCAAAATTGTGTGGTCTAACATGATTACTGCGCAGAAATGTGTGTACTAATAGCTGCGGCTTCAAGCAGGCATTCATACCCGTGGGTATGAAAGCTTGTTTGTAGCTACAGGTACATGTAATTATTTTACATATTCAAAAAATATGTTACCAAGGTTTCAAAGTTCAAATGACACAAGGGTACACTTGAGGGCATGGAATGAGAAAGATGTGTAAAATTGTGTGATGTAACAACCATTAAATAATATGATCAATAGCCGCAGCTCTGATGGCAGTTATACCCGCGGCAACACAGGCCCGCCAAAATACACAATGTCCCACTGGCTCGCTGATACCCATGGCTATAGCAGTCTATGTGGGAGCGCAACATTTCTGATCTTTAGCCACGAGCATGAACATGAAGGAACCCCTATGTAGCCATGGATATACGGAAATTTACCATAGCACAAAACACATTTGTATGGAAGCTTCCAACTTTAAATAACATAAGGCTAGAGGTGAGGAGGCATGCAAATTATATGTGAAAATTTGACTTCCAAATTTCAAATACTAATAAGGTAATAGTGAAAATGTCACAGTATCCGCTGCTATAGGTGCGAGTACACCCGTGAGTATCGATAAATAGGCAATAGAGAACATTTTTATTTTCCAAAATATTTTATAACAGCTATGGGTGGCTCTTAAAAGAGTCTTTGTGTTTTCATGCCAATATATATCCCAAAATATCCTTTTATTCACACAAATACTTCTCTCCTCTATTACAATTCAAAACAGCTTGCAACATGTCTCTGTGCCCTTTCCTTAGATGACTCATTTTCTTTTCTCAAAGAGAAAATATCCTGTGCTCCCAGTCAAAAATATGTATCCACAACTTGAACATATACCTCTCATTTCAAATACTCAATTTAAAGTAATATTGTAGGACTAGAAAAACGTTCTAAGTCAATGCTTTGAAAACACATCACCTATGTTCTTAACATTGCCATTAGTCCCATTCTCAAAATTCCCTATTCCGCCACAATCTTCTGAGCAATGAGATTCATCATCTGACACTCCACATAATGTATTGGCACAATCTCCTTCTGAAAATGCATCCATTTTGAAATGCGCAGCAAAAACACTATCTATAGCCTCTTTAACTCCACAATCTCCTAAAATGCACCTCTCTCTCTCAGGAAATACCAGCTTACCTTTTAGAAAAAGACTTACGATAATGAGGCAATAGAACCTCCAGTTTAATTGGTACATATAAACATCAATGTTAATGTTAATGTAAAAGGATATTTGTACCGCGCACTATCACCACCGAGGTGGTCCCCTGGCGCTCTGGAAGCTCTGAAAAAGGGAGAGGGGGGGGTGAGTTAGTGGGAATGAGCTGAAAGAGTGCAAGATAGCAGTGATGTGCTGTTGGCAGCCCCAGCCCGGTGGGTCCGTTGGCTGGGCTTGGGGTGTTTTACGGTTGGTAGTCGTTGTGTGCTGTTGTGCAAGTCTATGTGTGGTTTGTTTTGTTGTTGCAGTGTAGTGAAGTTTGAGTGGTTTGCTGCGTTTAAGGCTTGTGGTTGTGTTTGGTTCGAGTTTGAGAGGTTTATGAAAAGGAGTGAAATTGTTAGTGGGTTTTTTATTGATTCATGCTTGCACGCTTGGTCCAGGCTTGGCAGGAGAGTCGTATATCAATCAATGAATTACTTTTCTATCTAAATGCGATGCAGGCTAGGTTGAGTATTCCATCGAAGTGCTGCATATGCTAATATGTACAATACCATCTAGATGTGGCGCATGCTAGGTTTAAGGATTCCCTCTATGTGTGCACATGCTAACATTCACAATTCTAGCTAGATGCGACAGAGGCTAGGTTGAGGAATTCCAACTAAGTGTGGCGCATGCTAACATTTACAGTTCCATCTATATGTGGCACCTGCTAGGTTTAAGAATTCCATCTATGTGTGCACATGCTAACATTCACAGTTCTATCTAGGTGCGACGCAGGCTAGGTTGAGGATTCCAACTAAGTGTGGCACATGCTAATATTCACAATTCTATCTAGGTGCGACGCAGGCTTGGTTGAGGATTCCATCCAGATGTGGGGCATGCAAACAATTATTACACCTGTCTAAGGTGACATAGGCTGGTCTTGACCGTTTTCTATAGGTCAGTTAACATTGGCACTAGTTAACATTGGTTTTGCGGACCTACCAATGATATATAAAGCGCTATATAAATGCCAAGTAGCATAATATAACAGTATGTTAGTGCGTAGTACAGTGCAACATTTATAGTCCAGCCAAGAATGTATTTTGGTTGGTGGTCACTAAACTCTTCAGTATGCATGTTGTAATTCTATGGCAGTCAACGTTATGGAGAGGCAAGGTAGAGTGGTGAGGGCTTTCTGGAGTAGAGTGATTGCTCTACCCCCTACCCATGCCACACTTACAGTTTTGTTGGTGTGTGTTGGCTTCTCTGGCTTCCCCTGCGGACACCTGCTGACACTTTCTGGAGCCGCCTCTGTTGGAGCCGGCCTTGGCCTTGAGGCCCATAGCCGCAGGGGCTGCATGGGCAGAGGGCTGCCTTGGAGTGGTCAGTGATGACCTTGGGCAGAACCAATCGGAAGGGATGTGGAGGGGCCGGGAGGCGGTAGGAGGGAGGGCGAACCAGGAAGGGGTGCACAGGACAAAAAAGGCCCACGGGCCTAAAGACAATATTTTAACACTATTTTGTGCAAAAATGGGGCGCGCTAGCTCATCTGCACACTCCGATGGTAAAGGAGGCAGGCAGCTGCATCGGCATCGAGAACACTAGACCCACTCGCAGGGATCAAAGAGCCAATCGGAAGGGACGTGGGAGGACCGGGAAGCGGGTGGAGGGGGGCGAACCAGGAAGGGGTGCACAGGACAAACAAGGCCCACAGGGCCTAAAGGCAATATTTTAACCCTATTTCGTGCAAAATGGGGGCACACTAGCTCACCTGCACACTCAGATGGTAAAGGAGGCAGGTAGCTGCATCGGGAAAACTAGACCCACGAGCAGGGATCAAAAAGCCAATCAGAAGGGATGTGGGAGTGCCTGGAGGCGGGTGGAGGGAGGGAGAAGGGAGAAACAGGAAGGGGTGCACAGGGCAAACAAGGCCCACGGGGCGAAAGGCACTATTTTAACACTATTTTGGGCAAATAAGGGCGCGCTAGCTCACCTACACACTCCGATGGTAAAGGAGGCGGGCAGCTGCATCGGGAACACTAGACCAAGGAGCAGGGATCAAAGAGCCAATCAGAAGGGACGTGGGAGGGCCAGGAGGCGGGTGGAGTGAGGGAGAACCAGGAAGGATTGCACAGGACAAACAAGGCCCACGGGGCGAAAGGCACTATTTTAACACTATTTTGGGCAAAATGAGGGCACGCTAGCTCACCTGCACACTCCGATGGTAAACGAGGCAGACAGCTGCATCGGGAGCATTAGACCCACGAGCAGGGATCAAAGAGCCAATCGGAAGGGAAATGGGAGGGCCGGGAAGCGGGTGGAGGGAGGGAGAACCAGGAAGGGGTGCACAGGACAAACAAGACCCACGGGGCCTAAAGGCAATATTCTAACACTATTTTTGGCAAAATGGGGGTGCGCTAACTCACCTGCACACTCCGATGGTAAAGGAGGCAGGCAGCTGCATCGGGAACACTAGACACACAAGCAGGGATCAAAGAGCCAATCGGAAGGGACGTGGGAGGGCCGGGAGGCAGGTGGAGGGAGGGAGAACCAGGAAGGGGTGCAAAGGACAAACAAGGCCCACTGAGCCTAAAGGCAATATTAGAACACTATTTTGGGCAAAATGGGGGCGTGCTAGCTCACCTGCACACTCTGATGGTAAAGGAGGCAGGCAGCTGCATCAGGAACACTAGACCCACGAGCAGGGATCAAAGAGCCGATCGGAAGGGACGTGAGAGGGCCGGGAGGCGGGTGGAGGGAGGGAGAAACAGGAAGGGGTGCACAGGACAAACAAGGCCCACAGTGTCAAGTTTAAGAACTTCCTCCCCCTCCTCCTCAACTGGCTCCTCAGAGGTATACTCTATTGGAATGGTCTTGGCCTTCGTTCGTTCCTTCCGTGTAGTGGGAGTCTCTTTCTTGGGTGTCCTGATCTTCTTTTCGTGCAGGCAGGGTCTGGCCCCTACGGAGGCCACCTTGGCAGAGAAAGAACCCTGAACGCGGGGAACCCCGGGGGGCCAGCCCTAAATTCAGGGAAAAAGCACAAAGGCAGAAAAAACCCTGTATGTCAGATGGGTTCAAATGGCTGTAATTCTCTTCCTTGAAGACCGGAAGGCAGTAGGCGTAGGTAGAATTCAAGGGAATGTTTTTTTTGTGGCAAAATAAATCCTTAGAGTTAGGACAGGAGTTTGATGAATTGCTGCAAATGGAGGCTCCAAAAATAGAAAGGAGCCAAAGAAAATCCGATAGAGAAGGTGACAAGGAAGTGGTATAGAGAGAGACAGTCAGAGCAAGTAGCAAGTACAGAACTAGAAGCAATAAGGTAAGATGACAGGAAAATGCTTACGGAGTGGAAGACTGCTCAGTAAACGAAAATGAGGTGCCGGGACCGGCTGCAGAAATAGCAAGGGCATTGTAAACAAAGTAACCCTTAGCAAAAGATAAGGCAAGAAAACAGGAATCCGGAAGAGTATCCAAACAAACTTAGGAATGGAACCGGACAGAAAAGGAGGATGCGAGGAAGTAGAAAAGTAGGAAGTAAGAAACAATAAACAAGGTAGGAATGTCAGGAGGCGGAAAAGGATAGCAACGGCAGAGGGATCGGAAGTAGCAGGGAAATAGAGGTTACAAAAGGCAACGGGGAAGTAGATGTTCCGACGAAGAAGGAACAGGAGGGCTGAAAAGGCAAAAGAAGGGAAGAGGCAAGTGAAAAATCACGGACGAAGTTTCCTCACGAACCGTAGCGTTGGTAAACAGATACAACGCGTCGGTTGGTGGGAGGAGTCAGAATATAAGGACTCGTCCGCCATCTCGGGTGAGGACTGAAACACGTGTACGGCGATCAATGCCTCCAGCGTTTCCAGACACTCCAATCCGAGTTCCTGACAGTATGCCCCCTTCTTCTCGGAGATCCCCCGGGTTTACCCGGATGAAGTTGGTGGAATCGTTGTACTAGCTGTGGGGCATGGACATGGCTCACTGGTTCCCAAGTACGCTCTTCTACTGGATAACCCTTCCAGTGAACCAGATAGTACAGTCGTCCTTTGTGGTATCTGGAATCCACTAGATGAGATACTTCATATTCGTCGGGAATAGGAGACACTTGAGTACACCCTCTGAATACGGGTCTCTTGAAAGGGTCCTCCTTATGTTCTTTCAGAAGGGAGACGTGGAAGACTGGGTGCACCCTTTTGAGATATTCCGGTAGCTTGAGCTTGAAAGCCACAGGGTTTATCTGTTGTAAAATTGGAAATGGCCCAAGGAAGCGCAAGGAGAATTTGCCTTTATGAACCCATCTCGGCAGGAACCTGGTGGATAACCAGACCAACTGCCCTATCCTCCACGCAGGATTGCCACTACGTCCCTTGTCTGCCCATTTATTTTGCAAATGTTGACTTGCTTGATGAGATTCTTTGGCCAATATGTGTACCTCCTGTAGGTCCTGTAGAACTCCATCAAGAGCTGGGATCTTGGTAGAAGGAGGACTGAGCCAGGGTAAGTGTTGGGGATGGAACCCATATGTACAATAGAAGGGACTCATCTGGATAGAGGTATGCAGGGCGTTATTATAGGCAAATTCTGCCTGAGGGAGAAAGCGATACCATTCTTCTTGTTGAGGACTGCAGAAGCATCGGAGATATTGTTCTAGGCTGGCGTTTAACCTTTCTGTTTGTCCATTGCTCTGCGGGTGATACCCTGAAGAGAGCACCTTGTGAATACCCAGAATTTGGCAGAGAGAGGTCCAAAATTTGGATGTGAATTGGGGTCCTCTGTCCGACACAATGGTTCTGGGTAAACCATGTAAATGGACAATGTCCTGGAGAAAGGTTGCTGCCATCTCAGAGGCAGACGGTATCTGTTTGAAGGCTGAAAAATGGGCCAATTTGCTGAATGAGTCTATGGTCACCATGATTACTGTCATGCCATAGGATGAAGGGAGGTCTACTATAAAATCGGTGGATATGTGCTCCCAGGGACGGGTCGGTAAGGAATGTTGCTGCAACAATCCTAGGGGTCTTCCAGTTCAGTATTTGTTAGAGGCACAGACTGAACAAGTAGAAACGTACTGGTTTACATCACTTCTTAAGGTTGGCCACCAGAAACCTCTCCGTAGGAGGTCATATGTTTTCCTAATACCTGAGTGCCCGGCTAAGGGCGTATCATGACACCAAGACAGTATCTGTTCCTGTAGCGTCTTGGTCGGAATATAGAGTGCACCTTCATAGTAGTACAATCCGTCCTTGTCTTGGTTCACCTTAGATGGAAACTCAGTGCACATCTGATACTGTGGTACCAGATCTTGTAGAAAGGAAACCATAGATGCCAACACAGTAAGGTTTGGGAAAATAAGCTCATGTCCCTTGTAGGAACCAGATTCTTCCCCCAGGCTTCTAGACAAGGCATCGGCCTTCTTATTCTCTGTTCCTGGTATGTATGTAATCACGAAATCATACTGTAAAAAGAAATATGCCCATCTGGCATGTCTGGCGTTGGAACATTCCATCTGTTGCAAGACCCGAAGGTTGCGATGATCCGTTCGAATGGTAAATTGATGGTTAGCTCCCTGTAGTAGATGTCTCCACTCTTGACAGGCCAATTCAATCGCCAAAAGCTCCTTCTCGATACCAGAATAGTTGCGTTTGCTACAGGTAAGTGTCTTAGAGTAATAAGCTACAGGGTGTTCATATCCATCTTCCTGCTCTTGAAGTAGGACTGCCCCTACTGCTCCTGAAGAGGCGTCCGTCTCCAGAATGTACGGTCTGGTCTGATCTGGTTGGACTAGGATGGGTGCGGTAGAAAAACATTTCTTTAGAAATTGGAGCGCCCTTTGGGGTTCATCGCCAAAGATCAACTTAACACCCTTCTTCAATAAAGAGGTCAGAGGTAACACCTTGTTGGAAAAGTTGGGGATGAACCTCGGATAAAAATCAGCTCCTTGATATTAACTGGATTCTTCCACTGAGTGATGGCCCTTACCTTGTTAGCATCCATTTCGATACCTTCCTTGGAGAAAATGAATCCCAAGTGGGACACGGAAGTAGATTCAAAAATCCATTTTTCCGGTTTAACCAGCAACTGATGGGATTGAAGACGTCGTAGGACCTGTCTGACCAGTGATCTGTGCTCTGAAAGAGTCTTGGAGAAGATAAAAATATCATCTAGATACACTACCACAGATACAAATAGCATATCAGAAAAAACCTTGTCCATGTATCTTCGGAAGGCTGCTGGAGCATTTACTAGGCCAAACGGCATCACTCTATACTCGAAGAGTCTGAAAGGGGTACGGAACGCTGTCTTCCATTTGTCCCCCTGTCTTATTCTCAGAAGGTGATAAGCTCCTCTTAAGTCAAGCTTTGTAAAGTATTCTGCCCCTTGAACCGCCTCCAGAATGTCTTATTCTCAGAAGGTGATAAGCTCCTCTTAAGTCAAGCTTTGTAAAGTATTCTGCTCCTTGACCGCCTCCAGAATATCTTGAATCAAGGGCATGGGGTATCTATCCCGGATCGTGACCTTGTTCAAATCCCTGTAATCTATGCAAGGGCGTAGTTCTGCCGAGTCTTTCTTAGGAATGAAGAACAAGGAAGCTCCACAAGCAGACTTGGACTCTCGGATGAGTCTGTTCTGTATGTTTGCGTCAAGGTAATCCCTTAATGCCTTCCTCTCCGGTAACGACAGTGTATACATCCTCCCAACGGGAACCACTGCATCTGGTGTTAGGTCAATGCAGCAGTCCTCAGCTCCATGCGGCGGGAGTTGTCGGGGTATGGTATCCAGGAATACCTCTGAGAATTCCTGATAGTGGAGAGGAACAGAGGCAACTGTGATCAGTTCTGGGATTTTGCTTATGGAAGACTCTGGGGTTTTTGAGACCAAAAGTAATTCAAAACAGTGTGATTTACAGAACTTGGAATCAAAGTGTACCTTGTTGGCGGTCCAATCAATGTGAGGGTTGTGCCTCCTTAACCATGCAATACCGATAACCAAAGGAAAATGGGCTGCTCGGATCTGATCAAAGACCAGAAACTCCTCGTGGTGGCTTAACCTCATTCTCAAGGGGATTGTCTCCTTGGTTATCGGCCCAGACGACAAAGGTCTGCCATCAACCCCTTCCACTGGGATAGGTGTGGCCTTGGTTCTAGTGGAGACAAGATGTTCAGCTGCCCACTTGGAGTCTATAAAGTTCCCTGTTGCTCCACAGTCAAGCATAGCTAATACTTCAGTGGGGCCGGCCTCTGTCAGCCAAAGGTGGACTCGGTACACCATCAAACTGTTATCCTCAGGAGTGTTTACTGCTCTTGTATGGTTGCAAGGGTGTTTGAGACTTCCCCCGAAACTTCCCTTGCTGTAGATCGGGGGTTGAAGTTTCCCTGTCTTCTAGGAGGTACTTCAGGACAATCTCTTAATAAGTGCTTTGAAGAGCCGCAATACGTACACAACCCAGACTCCCTTCTTCTCTTTCTCTCTTCCTGCGTTAATGGTCCTCGGGTTGTTCCAATCTGCATAGGTTCATCCGTGGGATGAGAAGGCCTGGTGGGAGGAATAGAAGAGGGTAGAGGGGTTGGTCGAGAAGTGCCTCTGGTTCTTCTTCTTTCAGATCGTCTTTCCTTCAAACAAAACTGTATCTGAAGAGACAATGTCACCAGGTCCTGAAAAGACGCAGGTCGGGCTACTCGAGCTAGCTCATCCTTAATCTCTTCATGAAGGCTGCATCGGTAAATGGTTTGCTGGGCGGAATCCAGCCAATCCGCCTTGGCTGCCAGTCTCTGGAAACGGGAGAGATAGGTCTGGACGTCAGTGTTTCCTTGTTCGACATCTAAGATTGCTTCTAAAGAAGAGTAAAATACTTCAGGTCTGTCGAATCGTTCCTTAAACACCTCCTTAAAACGATCATAGTCATCCAATATTGGTTCATTTCTGGTGACAAATGGTGTAGCCCATGAAAGTGCATTTTCCATTAGATTGGCTATGATAAACCCAACCTTGGATCCAGCCGTCTCGTAGGCGTGGCTACGAAAGCCAAAATATACCTTGCACGCATCAAGGAATTCCTTCATTCCTCCGGGGTGACCATCATACTTGCCAAAGGATAGAGGCATTGTAGGCAAGTCTCCGCGGTCGTCACGATGCATCACAACCTGTTGTCGGAGGGCGATATTTTCGGTTCTCAGGGCCTGGACCTCCATAGTTAGATTCTGCATGGCTGCCACCAGTTCTTGATACTGTTCCAATGACGCCATGGTGAGTTCTGGGCGTTGTATGCTGTCAAGTTTAAGAACTTCCTCCCCCTCCTCCTCACCTGGCTCCTCAGAGGTATACTCTATTGGAATGGTCTCGGCCTTCTTTCGTTCCTTCCGTGTAGTGGGAGTCTCTTTCTTGGGTGTCCTGATCTTCTTTTCGTGCAGGTAGGGTCTGGCCCTCCCGGAGGCCACCTTGGCAGAGAAAGAACCCTGACCGCGGGGAACCCCGGGGGGCCAGCCCTAAATTCAGGGAAAAAGCACAAAGGCGGAAAAAACCCTGTATGTCAGATGGGTTCAAATGGCTGTAATTCTCTTCCTTGAAGACCGGAAGGCAGTCGGCGTAGGTAGAATTCAAGGGAATGTTTGTTTGTGGCAAAATAAATCCTTAGAGTTAGGACAGGAGTTTGATGAATTGCTGGAAATGGAAGCTCCAAAAATAGAAAGGAGCCAAAGAAAGTCCGATAGAGAAGGTGACAAGGAAGTGGTATAGAGAGAGACAGTCAGAGCAAGTAGCAAGTACAGAACTAGAAGCAATAAGGTAAGACGACAGGAAAATGCTTACAGAGCGGAAGACTGCTCAGTAAACGAAAATGAGGTGCCGGGACCGGCTGCAGAAATAGCAAGGGCATTGTAAACAAAGTAACCCTTAGCAAAAGATAAGGCAAGAAAACAGGAATCCGGAAGAGTATCCAAACAAACTTAGGAATGGAACCGGACAGAAAAGGAGGATGCGAGGAAGTAGAAAAGTAGGAAGTAAGAAACAATAAACAAGGCAGGAATGTCAGGAGGCGGCAAAGGATAGCAACGGTAGAGGGATCGGAAATAGCAGGGAAATAGAGGTTACAAAAGACAACGGGGAAGTAGATGTTCCGACGAAGAAGGAACAGGAGGGCTGAAAAGGCAAAAGAAGGGAAGAGGCAAGTGAAAAATCACGGACGAAGTTTCCTCACGAACCGTAGCGTTGGTAAACAGATACCTCCAGCGTTTCCAGACCCTCCAATCCGAGTTCCTGACACACGGGGCGAAAGGCACTATTTTAACACTATTTTGGGCAAAATAAGGGTGCGCTAGCTCACCTGCACACTCCGATGGTAAAGGAGGCGGGCAGCTGCATCGGGAACACTAGACCCACGAGCAGGGACCAAAGAGCCAATCGGAAGGGACGTGGGAAGGCCAGGAGGCGGGTGTAGTGAGGGAGAACCAGGAAGGGGTGCACAGGACAAACAAGGCCCACGGGACGAAAGGCACTATTTTAACACTATTTATGGCAAAATGAGGGCACGCGCTAGCTCACCTGTACACTCTGATGGTAAAGGAGGCAAGCAGCTGCATCGGGAACACTAGACCCATGAGCAGGGATCAAAGAGCCAATAGGAAGGTACGTGGGAGGGCCGGGAGGCGGGTGGAGGGAGGGAGAACCAGGAATGGGTGCACAGGACAAACAAGGGTCACAGGGCCTAAAGGCAATATTGTAACTCTATTTTGGGCAAAATGGGGGCGCGCTAGCTCACCTGCACACTCCGATGATAAAGGAGGCAGACAGCTGCATCGGGAACACTAGACCCACGAGCAGGAATCAAAGAGCCAATTGGAAGGGACGTGGGAGGGCCGGGAGGTGGGTGGAGGGAGGGAGAACCAGGAAGGGGTGCACAGGACAAACAAGGCCAATGGGGCCTAAAGGCAATATTTTAACACTATTTTGGGCAAAATGGGGGCGCACTAGCTCATCTGCACACTCCGATGGTAAAGGAGGCAGGCAGCTGCATCTGTAACACTAGAACCACGAGCAGGGATCAAAGAGCCAATCGGAAGGGACTTGGGAGGGCCAGGGGGTGGGTGGAGGGAGGGAGAACCAGGAAGGGGTTCACAGGACAAACAAGCCCCACAGGGTGAAAGGCACTATTTTAACATTATTTTGGGCAAAATGAGGGCACGCTAGCTCACCTGCACACTCTGATGGTAAAGGAGGCAGGCAGCTGCATCGGGAACACTAGAACCACGAGCAGGGATCAAAGAGCCAATCGGAAGGGACATGGGAGGGACGGGAGGCGGGTAGAGGGAGGAAGAACCAGGAAGAGGTGCACAGGACAAACAAGGCCCACTGGGCCTAAACGTAATATTTTAACATTATTTCTGGCAAAATGGAGGTGCGCTTGCTCACCTGCACACTCCGATTGCAAAGGAGGCAGACAGCTGCATCGGGAACACTAGACCCACAAGCAGGGATCAAAGAGCCAATCGGAAGGGACGTGGGATGGCCGGGAGGCGGGTGGAGGGAGGAAGAACCAGGAAGAGGTGCACAGGACAAACAAGGCCCACTCGGCCTAAAGGCAATATTTTAACATTTTGGGCAAAATGCCGGTACGCTAACTCACCTGCACATTCCGATGTTAAAGGAGGCAGGCAGCTGCATCGGGAACAGTAGACCAACGAGCAGGGATTAAAGAGCCAATCGGAAGGGACGTGGGAGGGCCGGGAGGCGGGTGGAGGGAGGAAGAACCAGGAAGAGGTGCACAGGACAAACAAGGCCCACGGGCAAAAGGCACTATTTTAACACAATTTTGGGTAAAATGAGGGCGCGCTAGCTCACCTGCACACTCCGATGGTAAAGGAGGCAGGCAGCTGCATCAGGAACACTAGACTCATGAGCAGGGATCAAAGAGCCAATCGGAATGGACATGGGAGGGCTAGGAGGCGGGTGGAGTGAGGGAGAACTAGGAAGGGGTGCACAGGACAAACAAGGCCCACGGGGTGAAGGCACTATTTTAACATTATTTTGGGCAAAATGAGGGCACGCTAGCTCACCTGCACACTCTGATGGTAAAGGAGGCAGGCAGGTGCATCGGGAACACTAGAACCACGAGCAGGGATCAAAGAGCCAATCGTAAGGGACGTGGGAGGGCCGGGTGGCGGGTGGAGGGAGGAAGAACCAGGAAGGGGTGCACAGGACAAACAAGGCCCACTGGGCCTAAACGTAATATTTTAACACTATTTTTGGCAAAATGGAGGTGCGCTAGCTCACCTGCACACTCCGATGGTAAAGGAGGCAGGCAGGTGCATCGGGAACACTAGAACCACGAGCAGGGATCAAAGAGCCAATCGGAAGGGACGTGGGAGGGGTGGGAGGCGGGTGGAGGGAGGAAGAACCAGGAAGAGGTGCACAGGACAAACAAGGCCCACTGGGCCTAAAGGCAATATTTTAACATTATTTTGGGCAAAATGGGGGCGCGCTAGCTCACCTGCACACTCCGATGGTAAAGGAGGCAGGCAGCTGCATCGTGAACACTAGACCCACGAGCAGGGATCAAAGAGCCAATCGGAAGGGACGTGGGAGGGCAGGGAGGCGGGTGGAGGGAGGGAGCACCAGGAAGGGATGCACATGACAAACAAGGCCCACGGGACCTAAAGGCAATATTTTAACACTATTTTGGGCAAAATGGGGGCATGCTAGCTCACCTGCACACTCCAATCAGAAAATGACATTAGGCCTCATTATGAGACCGGTGATAGCCATGCCGGTAAAACCACCACGGCTGCTGCAGGCATCATTTTTTTTCCGGCGCCTACGAATGGGAAATTACCAGGTCTTAGGGCCCCGCCGGACCCAATAATTGCCCATTCGCAGGCACTGGAAGAAAATGCTCCTCATTCCCATTTGAGCCCCATAGGGCTCAATGGGAATGGGGAGGTCGGATGCACCAGCACCATTCGTGAATGGTGCCGGTGCATCCGACATGCTCTGCTTGCGGGTGCCGGTACGCCCGCCAGGTCAGGCCTGGCGGGCGGGAAGACACCCGCGAGCAGAACTCGTAGTTTGCCGGTCTGGTAACAATGGTACCGGCAAGCTTACCGGTACCATTGTTACCGGACCAGCAAACTTATAATGAGGCCCATTGTTTTATAGGTTGAACAGCAGCTGAGCTACTTGACATCCTAATGGCAACTGCACACTATAGGAACAATAAAGAGCCAATCGGAAAGTAAATGCACAGAATCCCACCTTCTTTCATCAAGTAATGTTTTTCCATTGTTCAATCTAACAAGTGGAGTGGCAGACACTGTTGTTTTACTTTCACCCTACAATGAACAACTACAAGGAGTGGCTAGAAGAAAATGATCCCACAGTGGAGGAAATACTGAAGGAAGATGCTGAAGAGAAGCACCCACAAGAAAGTGCAGGATATTCTGAATTTTCCAAGTTTATTCTTTATGTTCATGTAAAATCTGAGAAACAATAATATTTGTAATTAACCAATATCAATGAGCATATAGAATTACCTTAGCATTGTAAACCAAATACTATTCAAAGTAAAACATATCACTGAGGCATTTAGATGACATATTGTTTTGCAAAGTGAACAATAAAGAGCATTGTGCTTTTTACTATGCCATTCTATTTTAAAATAAAAAGTAATGAAAGTTAAATATGTCACTAAAGTCATTAGAAGTAATTATGTTCTTTACTGTAGCTTGAGTTAAATCCACATGTATGTGTTACTATGTGTTCCATGGAAAAGAAGAAAAAGTCACCAAAATGATATGAATGAATACACTTACTATATAGTGAAAAAATGAAGGAGAATTGCAGCAGAAGGGATCTATCCCCGTTAATACTTGTTAATCTTTGGGATTTGTAGCAGCTACCAGAATCACTACAGCTACTAGAATCCTTTGCGTCTAATCAGTAACACCTGTTAAAGAAACACAGCCTCCCTGATGATTATTTGAGATAAGAAAGTGCTTGGAGGAGAACAACTGCAGACAACAGAATTGCAGCTGATGGGATCTAACTCTGTCAATACTGAGCAACTAAATTGCAGCAGAAGGGATCTAACCCTGTTAATACTTGTTCATCTTTGGGATTTGCAGCAGATGGGATTTAACCCTGGTGAATACTTGTCCATTTTGAGATTTAACCCAGATATATATATATATATATATATATATATATATATATATATATATATATATATATATATATATATAGGTTTAATTGACCAGGACCTGGAGTGCGCGCCTCGCCCTCCTTCATTTTTACACTTACTATATAGTATTCATAATGGGGCCCTAGGTATGGAACCGTCCTTGCTGAGCTCCGATGATTGGTGTGGTGTCCTTTTTAATTATCTGCCAGGTCACAGGATGGATTTGAAGTGAGACCCACACCCCTTTTATTGGGTGATCAGAGTTTTATCCTGGATACCTCGCAATTCATTTGATATTTCAAAAAGTGGATTTGCCACACTTCTTAAGATCAGTTTTCAGTGCAATTTCTATTGTTAGTTTGTCAATTGTTTCATGTGGACTCATAGTCCCAATTATGGTCAGCCGACACGTGTTTCGACCGCATAGGTGTTTATCAGGCTGATACATATTTTTTTTTAAAAACTTTATTTTTGCATTTTAGTAAACATGAGTACCAACAAGCCCAAACAGTGGGCTGTTAACAAGCTGCCGAGTGCCCCCCTCACGACCACCCCCCCACCCTCCGACAGTCCCATCACACAACAGACAATTAACGCATTTACATTTACACAAGAGAAGTCTGTGGTGGCTGATCGGTTGTCCCGGCTGGTGCTGCGCTAGAGAGGAGGTACGAGATGTACGGGCCCCATATATCTGGGGGTCTTGCGTGGAGAGGGAGTGTCTTTATGAATTCTGTTTCCGTTTCTTGGCAGTATGTGATGTCCCTCTTCCAGTTCGCTAGGGTAGGGGTGTGCCCCGTCCCCATGCCATAGCCACTCTTCTACGTGCCAAAACCAATAACAAGCTTACGAGTTTCCGGATGTGTGAAGACAGGCGTCCCGTTAGGCCGAGGAGCGCCACCAGTGGTGAATGTCCCACTCTCCCGCCGATAATTGTGTTAGTTTCGTCAAGCACATCTGACCAGAATTTAGATGCATTGGACCCAGGGTGGTGTCTGTTTCTCTTGTTAGGGGTATAATAGGTTTGATGCAGATAGTTAAAGTGGATTTGTTTGAAGCGGGAATTGAGTGCCACTTTTTGTGTCTGTTGTAAAATAGAACTCCAGTCTTCGTCAGGAATGGGGGTTTGAAGCGTGGTTTCTCATCTTGTCTTTGTTTTGGGGTTTGAGGGGAGAGTGTCCGTGAGCAGGGTTTTGTAGATGGATGAGACTAGTTTGCCCTCCCCTTGTGCCTGAATGGTCCCATGCAGTAGTTGCCAGGTGGGAGGTTGTTGCGGGAATGTTGGGATGAGGGCCTGCAAGGTGTATCGCACTCTGAAGTACAAAAAGATGTCAAGGGAGGACGTGCCCCCCTTTTCCCTCGCCTGCTGGGGTGTTATGAAGGTGTCTTGTATAAAGAAGTCACTTAGAGTTTTTATTTTGCACTTCTCCGCCCAGTTCAGGTACACTTTCTCGGCAGTGAGTGGGATCCCGGGAATTAATTTTGCGGGCAGAAGAGGAGAGTATCTAAGCTGAATCTTGTACTTTTGAGCTATTTTCCGCCATATGCGAAGGTGGATTGCACTATGTTCAGCGTTGTGTGTGGCACTGCTTGATTGCTGATAATCACTGCCCTTAGCAAGTTGGGTGAGGCTAGTGCCCGTTCGACCTGTACATGCGGTCTTACGAATTGTGGTTCGTACCAATGACTGAGAAACTGAGCTTGTGCCGCCCAGTGGTACCGTTCTAGATCGGGTAGAGCCAGGCCACCCTTATTAACAGGAAGCACTAGGGATGAGTAAGCCACCCTTGCAGGTTTGCCAGACCATATAAGGTCCAGAACTAGGCTTCTCAGATTACCCAGGAAGCGCCGGGACAACAGGATGGGGATGTTAGCGAAAAGGTATAGGAGTTTGGGTAAGATTACCATTTTTACCAATGAGGCTCGCCCCCAGATGGTGAGCGGTAGCGATTTCCACCTGTTTACCTTGTCTCTTAACAATTTCAGTGTGCTATCGTAGTTGTCTTTCAGTATATCTTGGTGATTTAGGGACACCTTAATTCCTAGATATCGGACGTGAGCTGTCTCCCACTGGAAGTTAAAATCGGCTTGGACTATTTTGGTTTTTGTGTTTAAGGGAAAGACGATTGATTTCGATTGGTTAATTTTCAAGCCAGACACCAACCCAAACTTGATTATTTTGCGCATTATTGGGTTAAGGTTTTCGCAGGGGTTTTGCATGAACAGGACTATATCGTCAGCATAGAGTGATATTATTAGCCGATGAGGACCCATTTTAAGACCTCTCTGGATATGTCGTTCCCTAAGGCCCGCTGCCAAGGGCTCCATCACAAGGGCGAATATCATAGCGGATAATGGGCATCCCTGCCTAGTGCCACGCTGGAGGTTGATCTGAGCTGAGCGGGTCGACCCGAGCAAGATTGCTGAAAGGGGCTGGGTATAGAGGAGTGAGACTAGCCTGATTAAAAATTGTTTCCCAAGTCCGAGCTGCTGAAGCACGGCGAACATAAAGGGCCACTCAACAGAGTCGAATGCCTTTTCGGCGTCTAGCAGCACCGCCACTGCCTGCTGATCAGGGTCCAGTGCTGCCAGAACCCCAAACATTCTGCGTATCCCGAATGTGGTGTTTCGGCCAGGCACAAATCCCGCTTGGTCGGCGAGCACCAGTGTGGGCATTAATGGGAGAAGCCTATTGGCGAGGATCTTGGCCAGGATTTTGTTGTCCAGATTAATTAATGATATGGGGCGATAGGATTTACAATCTACGGGGGCTTGTCTTTTTTGTGTAGCAGGATTACGTTCGCTTCTCTTAGTGTCTGTGGGAGAATGCCGGATTCAATCGCCTCCTCATAGACATTTAGCAGGAGAGGGGCAACGAGAGGGGCGAAGTATTTATAAAACTCACCAGTTAGCCCGTCTCGTCCCGGGGCTTTGGAAGATGGCAGATTTTTGATGGCTTCTTGAATCTCTTCCAGCGTTATGGGCGCATTCAGTGGCTCACAGAGTTCTCCCTCCACCCAGTAAAGTTCAGTGTCATTGAGGTCTGTTGGGCCCCCGGCGCTGTATAGGTCCTGGAAGAAAGCCCTGAACACCTTGACTATATCTTCTTCTTTGTGCAGCATATTTCCCTGCGGTGTCCGGATACTGTCCACCCTTGTCGGCCTCCTGTCTGCCGCTATGAGGCGAGCAAGAAGGTCTCCGTATTGTCTAATTCTGTGGTTGTGCCCCAGAAATGTTATCTCTCGTTCAGCCAGTTTTCTAAAGTTCAGAAGTTCTTCTTTCAGCCTCGTCTGGATTTGGTCTGAATTGCGTGCGACTTGCTGCTTTTCCAATTCCTTCAGGTGCGTTTCGCAGGTTTCTAGTTCACGTCTAAAAAGTTTCAGGATTCCGTTTTCCTTGGCTAGACAGACGCCTCTTACGTAGCATTTGAAAGGTTCCCGGAGGGCGCTAGAGAGCCGTCCAAGATGGCGGCCTCCCTGTGAGCTCCGCGGAGCTCCCCTAAAATCCTGACTAATCGAGGCATCTGCGATGGGCAATGTGTATGCTGCCACCTCCAGTTTGTAGCCAAGGCGATTATGAACGGAACGAAGTACCTCTTTCGTCGAACCTCGGATGCTGGGTCCCGATTCCTCGACGACGAGAAACCATCCCCCACCCCTGTCCGAGTGGAGCGTAGGCAGGGGCCGGACGCGGGGCGGTTGGAGGCGGGGCGAGCCGAAGGCGGAGGAACATCCTGCAGAGTCTCGGAGGAGCCATCCCGAACGAACGCCGAAGGCCAGGTACGCGCGCCCCGTGCACCCTCGTCCATACACCCCGGGGTGATATCCAGCCTGTGAGAAGGCGCGAGGCGCGGGTGACCGCAAGCCTGGGTCCACACGAGCCGACCCGGGGCCTCCAACAAACGGGCTGCACAACCGATAACCAGCTGTAGACAACGCCTGGATCCGGCGTCACCCCCGCCTCCACAAACTCCTATCCAAAAGGGGAACATTGGGGGGAATCCCCACCGGTGGCGGCGCAACAAAGCACGGATCAACCGGGCCTACTTCCCGTTACCATCGGGGCCCCCGCAACGCGAGCATCAATGGCGACTTCAAAGAAAATGGACAGAGCTCAAAAGAAGCTAAACTTTGAGGGCAGCTCCACGACCAAACCAATCACCTCAAATGGTAGAGCGCTGTCTCCCATCCAGGCCGCGGCCCAGGACGAGGAGGAGGCCCACGGGTTCGACATCAGGGAAATCCTCCTAGAACTAAAAGCCGGGATAGGCGGTCTTGGAAGCAAACTCGACACACTCTCCTCCAAGGTCGATCTGCTCCAGCATAGGTTAGACAAACACGCTGATAGACTAGACACAGTCGAGCAGAGGGTGTCGGACCTCGACGACGGGGCAGTGGCCCTAACATCCAGAGTGGCCTCCCTAGAAGTGCAAATGAAAGCGGTAAACGCCAAGAACGAAGACTTGGAGGGCCGCTCCCGACGCAACAACATCAGGATCGTTGGAGCTAGGGAACAACAACTTACCATAAAAATGGAGGACTACATTGAGAAACTATGCGTGGACCTCTTCGGCACGGACATCCTGTCCAAATTGTTCGTCGTGGAGAGAGCCCATCGAATTCCCAACACCAGACCGATCCCGGGGGCGAATCCTCGCCCAATCATAGCGAGAGTGCTCAACTACAAAGACCGGGACGCCATCCTACGGGCGGCCAGGGAGAAAGGAGATCTCCAGTACGACAGCGATAAGATTCAGTTTTTCCCGGATTTCTCCCAGGCGGTCCAAGTGCAAAGAAGATCGTTCACGGCGGTAAAGCGCAGGCTTCAAGAGAACCAGATACAATACGCCATGCTCTACCCGGCCAAACTCCGAATCCAACACGAGGGTAAGACCCAGTTTTTCAACTCTCCAGAAGAGACAAGCGACTATCTGGACCGCTCGGGCTGCAGGCCCGCCTCCTCCAACGGAAGGCCACAAAGGGGGGAGAGACCGAGAAGAAATCCACCGTAAAAATTCGCCCACAGGGCACCCAAGGGGACAGCTTGTGTCTGCATGGCTGACAAGGGAAGACCACCGCAGCTCACTATCGAATCCGGGGAAGGGAGCTAACCTCCTCTTGGAGGGCCACTTGCGCCCCGAGCACAGCAATGCAAGTTGTTTTGTTACTATGGGACTGTTTACCACGGGCCAGTTGGGGGTTGCCCGTGCAGGGGAGGGAAGTTAATTCAGCAACGCCGCCTCAACCCACATACCCCCGATCCACGACAGTCACGCGAGGAACTATATACCTAACAATCGTCAAGTCTTCCTGGCTCCATCCCCGAAAGCGACCCCAGCCAATTCCGCGGGCCTCGGCCCGACAGGATCATATCGACACGTACAGATGGCAGCGACGAAGTTGAAAATCGCTACCTGGAATATACGTGGTGGCAACCAGCCCACGAAAATGAGGAGAATCCTTCAATATCTGCGGAGACACAAAATTAACATTGCAATACTCCAGGAGACTCACCTGCTGCCCTCGTCGGAACAACATTGGGCCAGATCATGGGGATGCCATCGGTACTTCTCGTCTTACTCATCGTTCGCCAGAGGTGTGGCGATCCTGATCGATAAAAGGTCCAATTTTAGCTTCATCGAGTCAAAGAAAGACACTGAAGGGAGGGCCCTAATGGTGAAAGGAATAATCGCAGGAAAGGAAGTGGTGGTGGTCAACTCTTATGCGCCAAACACAGATGGACCTGACAACTTTAACTGGATAATGTCCCACCTAGTCACAACCGACGCGTCGACTGTGGTGTGGGGTGCCGACCTCAATACCACACTGGACCCCAGGCTCGACAGATCCCACAACACTTCAGGAAAACCGTCTAAAGCCAGTACACAGGTTCGAGAGATTTGTCGGGCCTTCAACCTTTCCGACATGTGGAGAAGACACAACCGGGACAGCAGAGACTACACCTTCCGATCAGCGGTACACAACACCAGTTCTAGAATCGACTATATCCTGGCATCTTCCCATAGCCCTTTTAGGTGGGACGCGTGCCAGATCCTACCAAGGTCCTACTCCGACCATTCGATGGTGGTGTTGGAGACCACTCTAGCGGGCGCAGCAGTGCCAGGCCTCAACTGGAGGTTTAAACCCGGTTCACTCACAGATGCCGTGTTTGCAGCAGAACTGCGACAAGAAATAATCTCCTTCATAGACACCAACCAAAACTCGGTCGACTCCGCATGCACCATTTGGGAAACATTCAAGTGCTTTGTAAGAGGAATCTGCCTGACTAAAGAAAATGGGGCACTAAAACTGATCCGAAGGGAACTGTCCAACATTGAGGACCGTTTGAGGGAATTGGAACAGAATCTCCTCAATACCCCAGATCCATGCACCCAAGCCGAGCTTAAAAAAGAACTCTTGAAATTTAAGGAGACAGCAGACCGTGAACTGAAGTTCCTGGGTCGTAGACAGCAGATCAGGCAGTACGGAGAGGGGCAAAAACCAGGTGCACTGCTGGCCCGACTATTAGCGATAGACAAAGTCCCACCCCATATTGAATGTGTCACAGACGCGCAAGGACAGAAGGCCTACGCGGAGGAGGAGATCTCCAACGCCTTCCGGGAATTCTATCAAGACCTGTACAGCTCAAAAGGAGCATCAGATCCCGAAGCGATACGAGAATACCTCAATGACACAGAACTGTACTGGGTAAGCCAAGACTTGCGCGAACCCCTGAACGCGCCCATCTCACTTGAAGAAATCCAGACAGCAATCAAATCTCTACCTAACACCAAAGCACCCGGTCCCGATGGGCTCAATGGCGAGTTCTACAAGGCACACATGGACATAGTGGCCCCCCTCCTCTTGCAGGTCTACGAAGAGGCGGTGGGTCGAGGAGCACTTCCCCCCACGATGCGCGAGGCCAACGTGATGATGCTGCATAAGCCCGGAAAACCTACAGAGAACTGCGCCTCGTACAGGCCGATCTCACTGATCAACCTGGACAACAAGATCCTGGCTAAAATTCTAGCGGCCAGACTGCTCCCTCTGATGCCAGCACTGGTGCTGGGTGACCAAGCCGGGTTCATCCCGGGGCGCAGCACGACGTTCGGCATAAGAAGGTTGTTTGGTGTCATCGAAGCCCTAGACCCGACACAACAGGCAATAGCAGTACTGCTAGACGCCGAGAAGGCGTTTGACTCAGTGGAGTGGCCCTTCATGTTCGCGACACTGAGGCAGATGGGTCTGGGTAACTTCTTCCTGAAACTGGTAGCTCTGCTCTATAACAAACCACGCTCGTACATCACACTAGGGAACACTAAATCATCGGGGATCACACTAGAACGCGGAACGAGACAGGGTTGCCCACTTTCGGCCCTTATCTTCGCCCTGGTGATGGAACCCCTAGCCTCGAGGCTACGCGCCGAGCAGTTAGAGCGAGGGTTAAGACTGGGTCCTCACAGGCTAATCGTTTCCCTATACGCGGACGACGTCATGTTGTTCGTCAGCGACCCCCAAGTCAACCTTAACCCCGTAATGCGAGAGGTGATAAAATTTGGGTTGATGTCAGGACTGAAAACCAACCGCTCCAAATCAATAGTATTCCCCCTGACCCCTTGCACCTCAGAGTTCGCCGACGACCATGGGTTCCAATGGGAAACCTCAAAGGTGCGCTACCTGGGGATCAAGATGTCACGTAACCATCACGAGATATTTAGAGACAATTATGGAACCACACTGCAGATATTACAGGAACGTATTCAGAGATGGAAATCACTCCCATTGACGCTGTGGGGCAGGACCTCACTGACGAAAATGGTTATTCTCCCCAAACTCCTATATCTCTTCACAAATATCCCCCTACTTCTCCCCAAGTCCTTCCTGTCAAA
Source organism: Ambystoma mexicanum (assembly GCF_040938575.1). Classification (NCBI taxonomy): domain Eukaryota; kingdom Metazoa; phylum Chordata; class Amphibia; order Caudata; family Ambystomatidae; genus Ambystoma; species Ambystoma mexicanum. Next base: position 1,116,689,815 of record NC_090923.1, on the reverse strand, counting down.
AATCAAGAGCGCGATCCTAGAGTTAATATGGGCGGGGAAGCCTGCTCGGGTGGCATACAACACACTCACTTTACCAATATCGAAGGGTGGTCTGGCGCTCCCCGATATAGAGAAATATTATTGGGCGGCTCAGGCCCAATTCCTGAGCCACTGGTACTCAACCCACTACATAAGACCACATGTACAAGTGGAAAGAGCCCTGGCCTCCCCCGATCTACTAACCGCAGTCATAATTAGCCACATCCCCGTGCCGCATAAAACGCTGAACACGGTCCTATCCACATATGCGATATGGAAGAAGATCGCTAGTGAGTACGGTGTGGCTGTACGATTCTCCCCCATACTACCTATAAAATGTATCCCCGGCATTCCACTCACGAATGAAAAGGTATTCCTGTTATGGGTAGACAAAATAGGAGTAAAAACGCTAGGAGACCTCTTCCCAGAGGGCACCTTTCTGACCCCCCAAATGGCCAGGGACAAGGGAGGGAACACATCCTTGGACGTCTTTCTCTATTTCAGACTCCGTCACTCTCTACAGGGGCTATTCCCCTCATTCCCAAAGCAACCCCCCACGTGGGAGCTGCTTCATAACACAATATTAGCACAAGGAGAGGGTAGACTGGTGGCCTCACAAGACATCTGCAGCCAGCATCACGCAAGTTAGCAGCACTCCTCATGGTACTAGCACGAAGAAGAATAGCCATGTCATGGGGCAGGGGCCCACTCCCTAGAGTAGCTGACTGGGAGAAGGATATAACTTATTGCCAGGATATGGACACCGAATTTATTCGTACGCTGCCTCTACACGCACGCCCTCCTGACATCTGGGGACCATATATCACCTACCTGATGAACAAGTCTGTTACCTCAGACTCAGATAATCCAAACGCCCGGAACACGTGTCCATAGGAGAGAGAAGCGGGAGGACAAGGCGAGAAACCCTCCATTCGACTAAGGCAACGGTCGGGAACATTCAGAGACACTATGGAAATGGGGGATGGGGGGCGGAGGGGCGGGGGAACTGTTGTTGGGTATTGCATTCGGCAGCTCCCTGTTGGAGCTATGCCTACTGGTTACTGTAAAAAAAATATAAATAAAGTTTTGAAAAAAAAAAAAGAAAGGTTCCCATAGCACTCCGGCAGAGTTGCCGGTGCCTTGCTTAATGTCAAGAAAGGAGTTGATTTCCTCGTTTAGCTCGGAGGCGAATGTCGGATCGGCGAGGGATCTGGGTTTGAAGCGCCATTGTGGAGGACGTGGCTTGGTGGTCGGCCGGTGGCATTCGAGTGTTACCGTGGCGTGGTCTGAGAAGGTTTTCGGGAGTATTTGGCATGCTCCCCATTGCCAGCTACTGTGAGCGGAGACTAGCAGATAGTCAATGCGAGAGTTCGTGTTATGGACGCTTGAGTGGTATGTGTAGTCTCTGGCTTCCTAATTCAGGGTCCTCCAAACGTCCGAAAGGTCAAACGCTTTGCAGATCTCCTGTACTTGTAGGCTGGCTTTGGATGGGTGAGCTGTTGTTAACTTTGATTAATCTTTCTGAGGGTCGAGGTGGGTGTTCAGGTCTCCACCCCAGATTATGGTCGCGTTTCGCACTTGCGAGAGGCGGGATAGCACCCAGTCAAAGTTGTTTGCGCCATCTGTGTTGGGGGCGTAGGAGTTGATGAACACCACCTCCTCACCCTCCACCATGCCCCAAACCATAAGCGCCCTTCCCTCGCTGTCCCTCTCTGTTTGGATCAGGCAAAACCCCAGCGAAGAGTGGACAAGAATAGCGACTCCTCTGGCATAGGATGAGTATGAAGAAAAGTAGCGATGGCAACCCCAGCTGCGGGCCCACAGGTGCTCATTTTGCGGCAAGAGGTGGGTTTCCTGAATCATAGCCACCTCGACCTTGTGGCGTCTGAGTAATTGCAGGATCTTGCGTGTCTTAGCCGGGATGTTGCCCCCTCTAATGTTCCAGGTTGCTACTTTGAACGTACCAGTGATGATCTATATAACACCGGAATGCGGCTAGACCGGAGTCGGAGTTTGGGCATATGGGAGCGGCGTTAGGCGGGAGGGCTCGAGAGGGGCGGCGGCAGGGCTCAGGGTGAGGCCCGAATTTAGGCGGTGGTGCTCTGAGCGCGTTTCAAACGACAACAACAAACAAATTTCCTTACACGGATAACCCCCAACTCGTCCATTTGGAATCCCCCCAACTGGAACATACTGCGTGCTGTGCACGGGCGTGGGTGGCCTTCCTAGGCACAGTCCCCAGCCTCCCGTTTGCGAAGGTTGTCCTGGTGGCTTGGTTCCTGCTTGCTTTGGGGCAGTAGCGTGGGTGCTTGTCACGGCAGAACTCTCTCTGCTCTTTCTCTGTTTGAGGCGCTGGGCGTTTGGTTTGCGGACTTGCATCCCCGCCTGTCGAGGTATAGTGAGCTTCTTCTGGGGTGTTGAAGAAGTGGGTATTACCCTCTATTTGAATGCGGAGCCTCGCCGGGAAGAGCATTGAGTATGTGATCTGGTAGGCGCATAGTCTGTGTTTCACCTGGGTGAACGACCTCCTTTGGGCTTGGACAGACGGCGAAAAGTCTGGGAAAAACTGGATGTGTTCCCCGTCAAAGTGTAGTTTGTCCTTTTCCCTTGCCAGACTATGGATGGAGTCCCTGTCCTTGTAGCTTAGAAGCTTGGCAATGATCGGGCAGGCAGGGGCTCCCGGCGCCGGTCTTGTTGAAGGGATTCTGTGGGCTCAATCCACTACGAAAGGACTGTGGGACCAAAAAGCTCCGTGCATAATTTTTCGACGTGTTCTTCCATTCTGACTGGTTGTTGTCTTTCTCTGATTCCGATAATCCTGATATTATTTCGCCTGGAGCGGCATTCCAGGTCCTCGTTTTTGGTACAGTTTTCATTTGCCCCTCGAGCATGGAGACCCGGGAAGTGAGTGCTGCTGTGCCGTCGTCCAGATCTGACACTCTCTGTTCGACGGAGTCGAGCCTGTCGCTGTGTTTGTCGAGCCGGTGTTGTAACAGATCTACCTTGGATGAGAGCGAGTCTATCTTGCTGTCCAGACCGCCTATCCCAGCTTTTAATTCCATCAGGATCTCCCTGATGTCTGTTTGTTGCTGCAATTCCGCCTCCGACTGGTTGTTCGGGGATTCAGGGTGGTGTTCCGGCCTGGGTCTTTTAGGCGCTGGGCCTGCATCAAAGTTGAGCCGTTTCTGGGACTTGTCCGGCTTCCCCATCTTGAGCTTGACTACAGAGTCGGAGCGTCTGGTCAAGGCGCGGGCGAGGCACCCGGATCTGGTGTGAGGGGCTGAGATCAAGGCGCGCGGGGAGACGCTGTGAGTAAAGATGGCGGAGATGCCGCAGCCAACTCCCCTATTTTGCGTGCTTCTGTGGGTCTCCTTGCACCTCCCACTCTGCCACCGTCTCAGTGCTGGCTGTGTGGCCCCAACTCCGAGCGATTTCCCCCGCACCGCTTTCTGCTGGAGGTGGTCGCGGCAGGTCCCGCTGATGGCTCTCGTCCGTCTACGAAGGATTTTGAGTGGGCGGGCGGGACTCCCAGGCCACACGCAGGTCGCGGCAGTGCAGGCCACACTACGCAGTGAGTTTCTCATGGAAGGCAAGTCCGATTTGCTCCGAATTTTCGACAGGGATGAGATGCCGTGCTAGGATATATTATTCTTGCAGATTTAGTAGTTTTGCCACAGGATTGCCGCGATTAAACAGGATTCATGCGGGAGGCAGCCGGGAGCTTACAGGGGAGAGGCCATCTTGGTCGGCCCTCTAGCGCCCTCAAGGCTGATACATATTAAAAGTTACACAAGTGTGCACGTGGTTTGAATGGGTGACAATTGTGACATGGTGCATGTGTGCCAATTCCAGGTGAGTGGTGTCATGAAATTTGTGACAAAATTTGGTCCACCACAAATTAGTTAGAAAATGAGAGCATACAGGATATTGAGGCCACACCCCTGCCCACCCCCTCAACACACCCCCACCCCCTATTTACCTTTCATTGCAACGCGCTGTGTCCCTGTGACACTGGTTCCCTTTCACTTTCGTGATCAGGAACCGGCGTCTCAGGGTCCTTTTGTTTTTTTTGGTCGGGTCAGCTGCAGGAGTGTCCCTTGCAACCCTCGCTCACTATACTGTATAGTATACTGAGAGGGATGTTTCGGGGGACACCCATGCAGCTTTTTTTTAATTTTTTTTACCAACACCACCAAATATATACTACAAGATGTCCTACAAACATTTAGTCAGTAGGACATTTAGTAGTATCTATTTTAGAACTTTTGGTGGTGTAAGTCATTTAGATTCAGTAATTTTGGCCTAAACCTCATAATTTGCACTTTTCTATCTGTAAAAAAAAAAAGGAAATATAATTAGGTAATATACTTTATGATATACAATTACTTACAGTCGTACACATATGTTTAATTTGTTTGACCCTCATAAGTAGCACACAACATTTGTGCATAGAACACTTTTTTTGTCTTTCCATAAAATAATCATCGGGTCATTGGGAAAAAATCCAAGGTGGGTTGAAAAAACCCATACAGTTTGTGAGACAACTCCTTTACTTTTCCTCACTGCTTTTTCTCCTGACAACTGGCAACAGCTGCCGTAGCATCAACCTCTACACCTGCAATCACCATGTCAACCGCTGCACCATCCACCTCCAACACCGTACCTTCCATGAGCTCCACCGGAACCCAACAGCCCCTAATGCTGCACAGACCAGATCTGAACTAGTGAAAAGTTTTGTGCTGCAAATGTCACAATTGGAAGTTGAATCAAATAAACCTTTAACTGTGGCAAAACATTATTTTACCTAATTATTTTCTTTTTCTTTTTAAATATTTTTATTTACAGTGGCATAGTGCTATTTCTCAAATCTTTTTCGATTTTTGTTCCATTTTCATCCCACAACAAATATGCAGAAAGCTGTACGTATTTCAGGGTCGAAGTGCAAGCAAATAAACCTTTAACCTCAGATCAACCTCAATCCCTCCACAAGACAAACATTCTACATTTACTTATTTATATATTTACTGTGCATTTGTAACGCGCTTATACATCAAGTAAATTGTGTTTCAAAGCGCCCACAGGGCAACAGGGAGGGAACATGGGAATGAAAGGTAAACATAACAATGAAAGAGAAAGGCTGTCCTACTAGGCCTTGGCAGCATTCAAAGCGTGCACGTGCAGAGAGAGAGAGAGAGGGATGAGGGTGCATCAGTGCACCCAACCAATATATCTGCAGTGGACCACAAGAAAGGAAATCATCCACATCTTGAATTGTGCAGCATGAAAACAACATATGACAGCTACAGATACTTCCTGGTGACGGAGCATCATTCCCGAAAAGAGATAGAAAAAGTGCTGTGCAAATTCTGCAAATTCTTCAAACGTGCCATTGCAAAGCTTGGGTACATCCAGCATCATACAACACTTAGACCAAGTCCACTGGGAGTGTAAACTGTTTTGATTGAAAGATCCTTGTGATCGCCCATCTTTATGCAGAGGCCCCGCAGGACTAAAAGGTTGTTATTCAGCAAGAGCCTCTAAGCCAGAGCTCACAATCAACATACTTATATCCTGTATACAACACACCCCTTGAAAGAGACCCATGTGGATTGAAACACGTGTTGGCTAAATTGTGTAATAAAATCACCATGATACCAAGTGACAAGATCCGTAATATCTTGAGAACTCTAAACCACTATACAGTCAATATCCACATTGACCCGGTGCCTGTGTGACTGTGGTTCTTACCCAAACCTACTCTAACCTTTCTGAGACAGAAGGGCACCGTCTCCCAAGAACCCCTCACCGGCAGCAGGGTCCACCATATTTACCCGTGATCAGCACAGTGACCTCCATATTTTAGTGCTCTACCAAACTTCGTACTTATAAAATAGTGTAGCTTTCTATATAGGGAAGCGTGCTACACTTTAGGGATAACTTTTTGAATAGCATCTCAGTAAAACACTGACAATGCATAGGTGTATGAGCAGCACTAACATTTTTCTAATTCTGTAAAGTTAAGAATGCACTTTCTGAACACTTTTATGGTACAATTAACTGCCACTTGATGCGAGCAGGTGGGAAATAGTGGCAATATATGCCATCTGATAACAGTGGGCAATATAGCTGTCACACACCACCCTGCAGATAAACCTTAAAATATGTAAAATGTTTCCAACACTTACTTTCAGCTAATGCAGTAGATCAAAATACTTTCACATCAGCCACACACTCAGCATGTGCACAGTGTGAGTTCTGCAATCAGAATGCCAAAAGTCTAAAAATGGTGCCTGCAGCTTATTATACTTGCTAAAAACCAATGGTACAAAACAAGGACTATAGTAATGTGAGAAACCAAAGGGTGTCTCACCTGCTAGTCCCCAGGGATTTCTTTCTCCGGTGGCCAGGGCAGGCCATCACCTTTCGCTAGATACCCTCTGGGCGTGGACCAGTGCAAGAGGATCACCTGTGTGAGGGGTCTTTGAGGAATGGGGGTGAGACGACCGATGGTCAGTAGCGGTATTCCTTCTTTACCGTACACCTGACCCATCCTATTTTATAGGATTCTCCGATGTCCCAACTCCCCCCCTTTCTACACAAACACTGGGCAGAGGAAGAGGGTGACTGAGAGTAAAGAGGCTAACCCTTACAAATCTTATTGGACATGTCCCGCTAATCGGGTCAGGCACTTGACTTCAAGTGCATACATCTGATACTGATTAGCCCTCCTCACACGGCTAAAAGGCAGAGCATAGAGACACACTTTGAGCAAGGTGGAACACGAGCAAGAGCAGAACCTCTGGAGACAAACCTACTTTTTTTTACAACCTGAGCCATAGTGTCATCCTGTCTATGGGGACAGCCTTACTCTGTGCTGCCTTACGTGTGGCAGAGAGCTGACTCAGCCACACTTATTCTGTATATTCTGACACCGATTTTCCTTTGCATACATATTCTCCTTTATACACTTTTTGTACAAGAGATGGGCAGGCATTAGGTTTTGTTAGTATAGGCCATTTTGATTTGATGGACGCCACTAGGACTGTTTTATTTATCATTTGATGGTAGCGACCACTCCCATCCTAGCTATGGGGCAAAGTAGGAGTTTATCCAACCCCAGAAATGTTAATAAAGGTTTTACAAATCGTACCTTTGTGTCAGTGTCATACTTGTAATACCGTGCCTCCCCTACAGAAAGCAAATTACTAACATGGCCAACACATTTTCACTGCAACCTATCAAAAGCAAGTACACAGTTGCAACAGTAACACCAACCAATTGAAAACAACGAAACACATACAAAACCTTTTCTTTTCAACCAACTTTTATAGCCGCAGATATTCCACCCGCGGCTATAAGCACACCCCTGGCAGCCAAGGACACATTTACATTTTGTACTAACTCAAAAACACACATTGCCAACCTTTAAAAGTTCAAATAAAACAAGGGTAGAGGTGAGGCCATGGAATCAGAAATACATGAAAGATTGTGTGGTCTAACATCCATAAAATAACATGATTATTGCACAGAAATGTATGGCTTAATACTCATGGCTATTCACATAGCCGCGTGTACCGCCGCAACCAATCAACTGATGTGATATGTTAATGCGCCTACGTATGCTGTATACCCGCGGGTGTGCAAACACCCAATGACGTTGTTTGTTTCATAGCCGCAGCTATTGGAAAAAACTGTGCAAAATAAATACTTTCCTTCTCTCCCATGCCCTCACCAAGTAGTGCCCCCAACATCTATGCCAGCTACCCCCACTCCACTAATGGCCTCCTCACCTCCCCTGCCCTCTCGCATTCCCCCTATAACACTCTTGTTTCTGTGACGCATCTTCAGGGGAGATGTCGGGTAGCCGCAGCTATTCTTTCCCATAGCTGAAGTTCCGGAAAAGCTTCATGTTGCAAACTCTGTCCCTACAAATCCTCCAACTCCAAACTTTCACTTGGTGTCCTTTTGCCTCCCCCACACCCCTAGCCTGATACCATCTGCATGTTTTCTGACCTGTAAATGGCTTTTTTCTGCGTTTCGTTTTTCGATACCCTCGGCTATCTCTAGCATTGAGAAAAAACAACACAGTGGCTGTTTCATTTATAAACACCTGGTTTCTTGGTAATTTACCCGAGATATAGCTATCAATTTTGGAGAAGGAGGTACCCCCTTCTCCATCAAATATTTAAAGAACTACTGGACAGAATAACCCGAAACCACAAAAGGCCTCAGGTCAACACTTCATGCCCAAGTTGTTTCGCACCTGGCCCAAATCCATCCAGCGGTTTGGACTGTGGGGTCCGGAAAAAGTTTACCTTTTTTGTCTATGGGAAAATGAAAGGGGACTAGGCAGCAACTTCATTTTTTTGTTTTGTTCATAACTTTTTTATTTCTCAACAAATCATTCCCAAAATGTGCAGTCAAATCCATCACATGAGTCATATGTTATTAGTAATTCATTTTTTCCAGTTTCCTATGGGAGTACGACTCACCTTAACTATAGGGCGGCAACCGCCGCCATATAATATAAAACGGAAAATCAGTTAGTTTGTTTGTTTGTTCCTTATACAATTCCAAACCATTCCACCAATCTGCACCAAATTTTGCAGTTATCCATTAGGACCCTCCGGATGTCACTGGCTACATAACGGGGTGGACACCCCACCCCGTTCCCTTGATTTCAGCCCCTACACACAAGACAGTTGCCTGGAAGTGGTCAAACATCAAGGTGGTAGAAGGACCGGACAGAGCTCATTTCAAGCATCTGGACACGAAGAACAGAACTTGAAGGTCCCTATGGAACCTCAGACACGTTTCAAGGCCCTAGGACGCACCATATCTGAGATATTTGCACAGTAATGCACCACAACATACTGTACCATGCCAGGGTGAAACAACAGGTGGGGAGAGCGCACAGAAGGTCCCATTATACTGCAGCAAGCCAATTCTCCCCTCCCCTCCATGTCTTCTCTGTGTTTGTCAACAATTGACGAGAGTGCTTTCATGTCTGTCGACAGAACCTGTGCAAAGTACGGGTACTTTTTGCAAGTGTAGAATAAATGAAAAAAAATGATACTTGGTGTAAGTGGGCAATTCTTGAAATTATCTTTGAAAAACAGTTTCTCATACTGGAGTTGTAGCTCTTTAATTTGTTCTGACATAATACTTTCCTCATCTATGATAGTCTCATGTTCTTCCAGCACAATTACTCTGGATGATAATTCCTGATGTATTTCGTCAGAACTGAAGATTTTATTCTTGATGTCAGTCGTCAATCTGGTGAGCACTTCAAGAATGTTGTATATTTTGGTTATTGAAAATCTTGAAAATAAATTAATTTTAAAAAAAAAGAATGTTCTCTCTTCTCTCACTCTCCTTTACCAGTTGTCTACTTTACACCTTCTTTCTTGTATCGTTTAGCAGGCTGAGACAGCTCTGTAGTGGTTAAATCTGTCATTTCTTATAATTCAGGAGTGATCAGCAGGGTTAGGAGGCAGGCGCTCAGCCTTTAGGCAGCTATCTCTGAGGCTGACAGTTCTAGTTCCCTCACTAATTTAACAGTCGAGAGCCAGAGCTTTCAAAATCTACTAGCCCACTCTCACTGGTGAGTAGATTTTATGAAGGGCGAGTACCATTTGTATGGTACCTTGCTGGCTAGTATGGGGATGTCAGAAACGTTTACTTGACATTTACTGCAACCCAACTTTGTTTGCAGTAGCTGGTAAATAAAATGTTCACTGTGCATGGCTGGCCTTTTGGGTGGCAGCATTGCACCAGATCTGAAGTGTACTTATGGTGACAAGTGAATTTCTCTTAGGTCGAGTATGTAAACTAAGGAACTCGCCCTGCAGGTTTAGTGGGATTTTTACAAATTTGCAAGGCCTGACTGAGCATTTTGTGTTCAATGGCATTAACAATTACCTGGAAACGGACGGGCAGTGATGGGGGCTCGGGATCTCCTTTAGTCTGGATTTCACAGTTGTCACTCCATTGAAACAACTCTCTTCCATGTCTCCAATTTCTTCTCAACTGCTCACCTCTCCACCTATCCTCTATCCCCATCTTCCCTGATCTCTCTGCTGCTTTCAAAAACGGTCAAACCCACATCTCCTTCCTGACCCTCTCTCACTTCAGCATATAGGGCACTGCCACTGGATAGATTGCCTGCTTCTTATCTGATTGTTTGTATGCCCCAGTAGAGATGGGGCTTACTAAACCCAGTGTCAAGTCAAGCACTGAAGGGGGGGTGACCCTACAGTGATAACATTAATGTCAACATCAAGCACATGTGTACATTGAATACATAGAACAAGTAACTTCAGTTAAAATAGGGTTGAGTAGTCTTGGTACAACCCAGGCTTCCCCTGGTCAGTACATGGTGTGGTCCAGCCTTAGCAGGCTGCTAGAGCATGGATTGGAATATAAACATAATGTTTAACGACATAACAAAGAATGGTGGAGCCATTGGGGAGTTTGTTCCTCACCCCCAACTTGGAGGGTCTGTACAGGTTCCTTCCCGTCAGTCCAAGGCCCAATGTTTGATTTGTAAAAGAATAAGTGCCAGGGCCCAAATATTTGGCACATCACAGAGGACATATCCCTGCCACTGTTCCTACCGCCCACGGCTGCTCCCAACAACGTCAACATATTTGGGTTAAAGCTGTAACTTGCATAGAGGGCGCTAGAGAGCCGTCCAAGATGGCGGCCTCCCTGTGAGCTCTGTGAAGCTCCCCTGAGATCCTGATAAATCGCAGCTATCGTGATGGTGATATGAAGCCCTAACGCCAGCAATACTTAGAAGAAGCGTTTGCGAAGCACAAATTTGCGATTAATCTGCTTGTTATCTGACGCTTCGCCTCTGAACACCCGGCGGAAAGGACCCCCCCTCCTCTTGCAGGCCTGAAGACGCGGCCTCTGCTCGGGCGCAGAGGCCACGGGAAGGCAGCCGGCTGGGAGGAGCCTGCCTCCCGTTTGCAACATCCAGGCGGCGCCCACTTCACGATAAGATCCGACACCGCTGGATGGGCCCTGCGGCCTGAGAAGAGCGAGCGGCCCAACACCGACACCAGGAAGAACGTAGAGGCAACCGGTCGCGACCCGCCAGAGCCCAGGTACGAGCATCCTGCACACCCCTAAGCCGCATACACATGCACTGCAGGCACCCCGGACTCAAGCAACGAAATATAGCGGGGAGCCCTGGTGGCCCTGGGGTTCTGAATATCCTACTGAGGTACTATATACAATCCTGTGTCCCGATAATCTGCCACAACGCCTCCGGGGACACAGCCGGCCCTATCCACAACAAGAATGGGGAAAACCGATAGATCACAGAGAAAGCTGACCTTTGAAAGCTGCTCCTCTACCAAAACGGGGCCCCCCAACAGTAGATTGCAATCCCCACCCAGGACCCACCGCAAGACGGAGAAGTGATGCAGGACTTCGACATCAGGGAAATACTACTTGATCTTAAAGCCGGCATAGGTGGCCTGGGAAGCAAACTGGATACACTCTCCACCAAAGTAGACCAGCTCCAACACCGGTTGGACAAGCACGCTGACCGGCTGGATACAGTCGAGCAGAGGGTCTCTGACCTTGACAATGGGGCGTCAGCCCTGACGACCAGAGGGTCCTCACTCGAGATGCAAATGAGAGTGGTAATGGCCACAAATGAGGACTTGGAAGGTCGCTCCCGGCGCAATAACATAAGGGTTGTCGGAGTCAGAGAGCACCAACTGACTTCCAAGATGGAGGACCACGTGGAGAAGATCTGCACTGACTTGTTTGGCCCTGAGAACCTGTCCAAGCTTTTTGTAGTTGAAAGAGCCCACAGAATTCCTAACTCAAGACCTATCCCGGGAGCGAACCCGCGTCCCATCATAGCTAAGCTACTAAATTATAAGATTCTAGACGCAATCCTCAGGGCCATAAGGGACAAAGGGGACCTACTGTACGAGGGAGATAAGATACAGTTCTTCCCTGACTTTTCGCAAGCAGTCGAGACACAGAGACGGTTGTTCACAGCTGTGAAATGCAGGCTGCAAGAAAACCAAATTCAATATTCGATGCTATTCCCGGCGAAACTTTGCATCCAATTCGAGGGAAAAACTCAGTTTTTTAGCACGCCTGAAGAAACAAGTGACTACCTGGATCACGCTGGCTGCAGACCAGCCCAAAATAATGGTCTCCCACAAAGGGGACACCGACCAAGAAGAGACCCGCCATAAAGTTACCTCCGGATGCAAAAACAAATCAAAGGCTTCCATTTTCCCTCAACGCAATAAATTCATCATCATGAAATAAAAGCCTAACAGTGGGAGGGAGCAAACCTCCTCTTGGAGGGCTACCAGAGCCCCTTGCACAGCAATGTTGACAGTTTGTTTTATTAAGGACTGTTCGTCGTGGGCCAGTTGGGGGTTGCCCACTCAAGGGAGGGATACGAGTTCAATGCGGCCGCCTTATACCCCGCACTCCCATTCCACAACAATCATGCTACACGAAGCAGTCCGATCAGAAGCCAAGTCCTCCAGTCACTCGTACGGATCAAGCCATCAGTCGCAACATCCGGACGTGTCAAACATGAACTCACCAGATCTCTCTGATGACAGTGCCAACACTTAAAGTCGCCACCTGGAATATCCGTGGGGGCAACCAGCAAGCGAAAGCAAGGAGAATCTTCCAGTACCTCTGCAGACACAAAATCAACATTGCCATACTGCAGGAAACCCATCTCTTGCCACAGTCGGAACTGCACTGGCCCAAATCCTGGAGCTGTCACAGGTATTTCTCATGGTACTCTTCCTATGCCAGGGGAGTCGCAATCTTAATAGACAGGAGAAAGAACTTTAGTGTAATTGACTCGCAGAAAGACTCTGAGGGGAGAGCTCTGCTGGTGAGGGGGATAATCGCAGGAAATTAAGTAGTAATTGTGAACTCCTACACACCGAATACTGACAGCCCAAACAACTTTAACTGGGTGATGTCCCAACTAGGAAAGACCAACGCAGCAACCATTATATGGGGAGCGGACCTTAACACACCAATTGATCCCAGACTTGATAAATCCCACAACACAGCGGGGAATCCGTCCAAAGCCAGCGCTCAAGTTCAGGAGATCTGCCAGACTTTTGGCCTATCCGACACCTGGAGGCACCACAACTGAGACGCGAAGGACTACACATTCTACTCCGCCGTCCATAACACCAGCTCCCGGATTGATTACATCTTGGCGTCCACGCACAGCCCATTCGTCTGGGGGATGAGTCAAATTTTGCCACGCACTTTGTCCGACCACTCAATGGTCACTCTCGACGTCTCCCTAGCGAACACAGCAGTTCCTGGCCTTAACTGGAGATTCAAACCAGGCACACTTGCCGATGCAGTTTTCGCAGATGAACTGCGCAAAGAAATAATGGCCTTCATCGGGACAAACGAGGGCTCTGTTGACTTGCCCGGTACCATCAGGGAAGCTCTAAAGTGCTTTGTTCGTGGCATATGCCTAGCTAAAGAAAATGGCATACTGAAACGGATCCGCAAAGAGTTATCGGACAGTGAACAACGTCTGAAGACACAAGAACTCCAGGTCCTCACTACCCCAAACTCGCACACCCAAGCAAAACTAAAGGAAGAACTTCTGAAGTTCAAGGAAACGGTCGAATGAGAGATAACATTCTTGGGTTGTGGTCGCCAGGTCTGACAATATGGGGAAGGACAGAAATCAGGCGCTTTGTTAACCCGGCTGCTGTCGATGGACAGAACCCCGACTCGAGTTGAATGCGTTAAAGACGATCAAGGGCAGCGAGTATACACGGAGGAGGACGCTGCTCGACGCTCTCACATTTTGGAACTTTTATCAGAAACTGTACAGCTTCACAGGTATCTCAGATCCAAAAGCTATACAAGAGTATCTCGACGACACCCAGTTGTACTGGGTGGAGGCAGACCGGCGAGAACCACTGAACACACCGCTGACAGAGGAAGCAATAAAATCCCTCCCAAACTCAAACACCAGGCTCAGATGGGCTCATTGGAGAGTTCTACTAAAGCCCACACGTCCATCCTCGCCCCACTCCTGCTTTGCGTTTACGAAGAAGCAATCAAACGTGGAAGCCTTCACCCCACACTGCGCGAAGCCAACGTTATGGTGCTGCACAAAGCCGGCAAACCCTCAGATGACTGCCCATCTTACAGGCCGATCTCCTTAATCAACCTGGACAATAAAATCCTAGCCAAAATACTCGCATCATGGCTCCTCCCTCTCATGCCGGCTCTGGTGATTGGAGACCAAGCCGGATTCATCCCAGGTCGTAGCACCACATACGGCATCAGGAGACTGTTCGGGGTCATTGAGGCTGTAGATCCAATGCTACAAGCAATTGCGGTACTGCTCGACGCCGAGAAGGCGTTTGACTCTGTAGAATGGCCATTCATGATGGCGACGCTTAGGCAATTGGGCTTCGGCAATTTCTTTATCAAGTTAGTATCTCTGTTATATAATGACCCACGGTCATATGTCACTCTAGGAAACACTAGATCCACGAGCATATCATTAGAGCGGGGAACACGACAAGGTTGCCCGCTTTCGGCCCTGATATTCGCCCTTATCATGGAACCCCTGGCATCGAGATTACGAGAAAACCACCTGCACCGAGGTATTAAACTGGGCCCCCACAGGTTGATTGTCTCTCTTTATGCTGATGACGTTGTGTTGTTCGTCAGTGTCCCCCAAGAGAATCTTAACCCTGTAATGCGGGAAGTTATAAGATTCGGCCAAATGTCAGGTCTCAAACTAATCATTCCAAATCGGTAGTGTTCCCCTTGACTCCCAATACAACTGAATTTATTGATGATCATGGTTTTAAATGGGAGCACTCAAAGGTACGCTATTTGGGTATTTACATGTCATGTAACCATCATGAGATCTACAAAGATAATTATGTTGCCACGTTAAACGCCCTGCAGGAACGCATACACAGGTGGAAAACGCTACCACTAACGTTATGGGGTAGAACATCGTTGACTAAAATGGTTGTTCTTCCTAAGCTTCTGTATCTATTCATAAACATCCCACTACTCCTCCCCAAATCCTTTCTCCAGAAAGTCAAGTCGGCAGTTATAGAGCTAATATGGGCAGGTAAACCGTCTTGTGTCGCGTACAACACACTAGTTCTACTGACGTCGAAAGGAGGTCTAGCGCTCCCAGACATAGAAATATACTATTGGGCGGCCCAGGCTCACTTCCTGAGCTTCTGGTATATGACTCACTTTGTCCGCCCACACGTGTAGGTGGAACGAGCCCTGGCCTCATCCGACTTGCTAAGTGCTGTCATCATAAGTCAGATCCCAGTTCCATACAGCACGCTCAACACAGTCTTGTCAACATACGCAATCTGGAAAAAGATGGCGGCCAAATACGGTGTAGATGTAAGATTCTCCCCGCTATTGCCTATCAGATTTATTCCCGGCATCCCCCTGATATGGGCTGACAAGGTTGATGTCCACTCCTTCGGAGACCTGTTCCCAGAGGGCACCTTTCTAACCTCACAAATGGCCAAAGATAGGGGCAGAGACACTTCCCTGGATGTATTCCTTTACTTTAGACTACGCCACACCTTACACAAATTATTTCCCTCATTTCCCAAACAACCCCCTACATGGGAGTTACTGCATAACACGATCCAGGCGCAGGGGGATGGGAGGTTAGTCTCGTTGTTAAATAAATGCCTGGTGGTCGATATTGGGAAACCCAACCCTAAAACACAGCTAAAATGGGAAACTGCCATTCAGGAGACGATACCCACGAAGGACTGGTCCTATATCCTATGTCAAACTCAAAAGGTTGCACTAAACCCTCGCTATAAACTAATACACTTCAATTTTTGTACACCAAACATATTATACCCCAGTTAAGAAACACAAGCTTCACCCGGAAACGTCGCCCCAATGCGATAGATGCGCGGCGGCCCAGGCGGACTTCCTCCACCTAGCGTAGGACTGTCCTGGAATAAGGCGTTTCTGGAACTCGGTTCTGTAAACAATTGCCGACATCATAGGCGAACAGGTGACCCCACTAGCACTGGGGCCCCTACTGGGCCTCACTAAATACCTTCAACCCAAAGCACGTAAATTAACATCCCTTCTTCTGGTGCTGGCCCGAAGGAGGATCGCCATGTCATGGAGCCGAGGCCCACTACCCAAAATTGAAGACTGGAAAAAAGACATAACATACTGCCAGGACGTGGAAAACGAATTTATAAGAACCCTACCATTGCATGCACGCCCCCCGACATCTGGGGACCATATATTGCATACCTACTAAATAGTAATGAATCTTCTGACTCTGATTCAACTAGTACCTGAAAGGAGATTATGGAACTAAGATCCTCAACACTCCACTGAATTTTTAAATTATCAGACGCTGATGAACGACTGTTTCGGACTTTTTTCGTCTTGTGGGGGTGGGATGGGAGGCGGCCTCAGAGGGGAACTCGGGATTGGGTAACGTTGTTCTATTTCTCTTCCTTCTATCTTCCCTTCATTTCCTCTCATGCGCCCCTCTTTTCCCTTCTTCCCTTTTTCCCTTTCCAATGGTTTCGACAGAGCACCATGGTGGTGCGTTTGTATTTAAAATTCAAAAATAAAGTTTTTTTAAAAAAAAGCTGTAACTTGCATTGGCTCGTTGGGGGTTGATGCATGCGCTGATTATAGTAGATTTGCTATTTACAAATACCAATCAACATAAGATAAAATAACATAACATACCAGTTGTATCTTGAAATGAGACACATGTTTAAGTGCTTCTTTAAATACATAATCATTGTTAACACTTTGCTATGATTCTATAGGTAGCAAGTGTACCTTATTGATTGTCTAGCCCCAGAAAGTAGAGCAAACATGTTTTCCTCCTCTGATAGATTGAGGTACAAATGCAGGCAAAATCATTACTGAGCTGACAAACTATCCTGTGAAACACTGCAGCAAGATCTTCTTGTGTGCTATGGGCAGGTTCTCCTCTTCGGCAATTGCCTTTTTCCTGGCATTGTCCCTGTTTTGGTGCTGCTGGATACCCTCTTGTTGTAAGCACACCCTTCTGTGGCACTGCAGCTGGTTATTACAGTAGCAGAGCTGTACCATGTCATGATGGGTGACAGGAGCAGTGTGTGGACATGATCAGCACCAAGACCCAACATTGTCAACTTCTAACCCATTGTTATACCTTAAAATAGATAACTAGCAATACCAGTGTGGTTAATCAGGTTAATTGTATTTATTTTTATTGTTAAAGCGCGGACCTAGCTCAAGCGCAGCACAGCGCTGTACAAAGTGTGGGTAGCCAACATTTGGGCTGGCATCATTTAACAGTAGCACAGTACTGTGTGTTGCGGTCTTGGGTCGGTTTGTGCGGCCATTTGAATTAGTCCTTGGTCAAGTGTTGATGAAAAAGCCATGATTTGAGAGATTTGCGAAATTGGAGAATTATGGGGGCATTCCGAGCCGACAGCGGGATTGAGTTCCATGGAGTAGGCGTGTAAGAAGAAAAGGATTGTTTGCAGGTCCTCTATTTACGGATGAGCTGTGATTCAAGCAGGTTGGTTGATTTGCTGCACAGGGCCATGTGTCACCTGATATGTGAAACTTAGCTGCCTGGTACACTGGTGTGCTACTCGTGACTGCTTTGTAGGTGATACAGGAAGTCTTCAACAGTACCCTGGCCTGAAGAGGAAGCCAATGTAGTTCATGCAGGATGGGAGTGATAAGGTCAAATCTCTGTGCACCCGTAATAAGAAGTGCTGCAGCATGGTGGACTGCTTTTAGGGGAGCCAAGTGAGCAGCTGGGAGCCCTGCCCTGAGGGCATTTCCCTCATCGATGTGCAAGACCACAAGGGCCTGCAGTACGGTCCAGAAGTCCTTTGACAGGATGAAGGGTTTGATTTTGCAAAGGGTGACGATTCGGAGCCAGGCTGTCTGGGCATTCTTGGCTATGTGTTTCTGGAAGGACAGGCTACTGTGAATGGTGAAGCCTAAGTATTTTGCTGAGTCAGAGAGTTGTGGATCAAATCCCTCTAGGCACATATCATTGAGCCATTATATGGCAAGTTGTTGTTTCAGGACTGGATGATAGCTTGGTAATCATGGAGATAAATTATGTCTTGCACGCTATTTACTCTGATGTACAACTGAGTATTGTCCACATATTGGGGGATGGCGATATTGGGATCTTTAAGGAGAGTGCCCAGAGGCTCCATGTAAAGGTTAAAAAGGATTGGTGAGAGGATGTAGCCTTGGGGGACTCTGCAGGAGACCTGGAGTCAATTAGAACGTAACAACTTCCTCTGGACGGCCTGGTGTCTGCGCCCAAGAGGTAGGAGGTAGACCAAATCAGGAGAGTGCCAGAGAATCCCATTGTGTCAGCAAGGAGGATGCAGTGGTCGACAGGTTCGAATGCAGCTAAGAGGACAAGAAACAGAGGTAAAATAAGGTTCATGTACTACAATGAGCTATCCCAGGGTGAAGACATGTGCCCAGTTCACACTGTTGCTTGCTTTGTGCCTACTACTGACTGACAGTTAAAATAACAAGGTTGGTAAAACACCACATCATAATTAGTCTGAGACAATAAGTACCTGGGCTAAAAAATAAGTGTCCCCAGAAATACCCCCACAAATTGAGCACTGCCAAGGTCTCCCCTCTGAAGCTGCTTCCCCCATGTGTCTTAAATATTTTCTTTGATCCTGCCAGCGGCCGGTTTAATGATTTTGGCAATGGTAAAAGACTGCTCCAAGGAAGGGTCATTGTGTACCCACGAAGATTCTTACACCTTTGGTGATGAGTTGATTCGTTACTGCACCAAAGACACGCATGCTGGCCAGTTTGTAAAGTGGGCTGAGAAAGTTGTCAATAGGTTCCATGGCTGTTGGAAGTTTGTTTTAGCATTTGTGAAATGCAAGCACTATGTTTAATTCTCCTTCTAACACTGTTATCCCAGCTTTTCTGTCATCCTCTTCTTTCTTTTTCTCCCATACATCCTGTAATTCTGGTTGCAGTGGTGGAGTGAGAGTTCTCTCTTCCATCACATGCGTTCTTTCTCCTGTTTCTTTAGACCTTCCTACTTTTTCAACCTTTAAATTTCAGTAAACTCTCTCTTCCCTTCCCCTTTGTCTCTGGCTATGCTCTTACTCTATCGTCCTCCAGGACCTGTCACTAGTTTCTGTGAGGATCTTGACTTGCTTCTCTCTCTTTTGCTCCCTCTAAATTCTCCTCTGCTTCTTCTAGGTGATGTTAATCTTCACCTCTCCTCTATCTATGCTTCTGTTCCCCTTCTTTAAATTCTTGAGTCCTGTCATATCTCACAAATTACTACCCCTCCCTCTCATAACTCAATTTCTTCACTGGATCTTTATTTCTCCACGATCCCTCTCACATACTCTGCGGCAGCACTTCCGCTCCATTCTTCTGATTATCATCTGCTTTCTTTTACCCTTTCTCTCCCCCTCCTCCTTCTTCTTCCACTTCCTTCTGTCACCGTGACTTAATACCACTTCCTTTATGTGTGCTCTTACCTCTGTACTGCCTTCTTTGGACCTCTTCCTGTCTCTATCTGCTGATTCTGCTTCTGTCTTTCTTTCTGACAGCTCGACTAACACTCTTGATGGCCTATACCCCTCCACTACTTTCTTTCCGTCGCATAAACCATCACAACCTTGGCTGACCCCTCCCCTCTGGGCGGCTCGGTGGGCTCTACGCCATGCTGAACGACGTTGGTTGAAGACCCAGGCAGCCCCTGACTTAGCCTATATGGTCTCTCTTCATACATCCTATGATGCACTCCTTCTTTCCGATAAGCAACTTTACTTTAATTATCTTTTTGGCTCTCTCTCATCCCACCCTCGTCGTCTTTTTCTAAATCTAAAGGGTGTCCTCTCACCTGCCGCTGCCTCCTCCTCCTCCCCTCTGTCTGCCTGTGATTTTGGTAACTGCTTTTCACATAAGATGTGTCTTCTTCAGTCTTCTATTTTGTCTTCCTTGTCATCCACATCTTCATCATGTTCAGTTTCCTGCACGTCTGGCGCTACTATGTGTCCTCCTTTCACTTACTTTCTGACTCTGATACTGCTTCTTGCCTTGTTTGTGCTCCCCCCACTGCTGCCCCAGGCGATCCTCTCCCTTCATCCTTGATCCCTACTGGGAATCTTCCCCTTATGGACTATATTACCACTCTTTTCAGTCTTTCTCTTTCTACTTCCATTTTTCTTTCCTCTTTCAAACACTTCTGATTCTTAAGAAACCCCTCGCTCTGCTGTAACCTTCGTGCTATATCTCTCCTACCTTTTCTCTCTAAGCTACTTGAGCACATTGCTTATATTCATGTTTCTTCCTTTGTTAACTTACACTCACTCCTTCCTTCTCTCCAATCTGGATTCCGACTTTTTCACTCTACTGTCACCGCACTCCTGTTTGTAACTGAATCTCTTCTTTCTGCACGCTATCAGATGTCTTCACTTCTCATTCTCCTTGACTTGTCGGACACCTTTGATATGGTTGACCACTCTATTCTTCTTTCCTTTGTTTCACGCCTTGGTTTTTGGGATTCTGTTCTCAACTGGTTTCAGTCCTATTTTACTGCCTGCACCTTTTCTGTTTCTTGGTCTAGCCCGTCCTCTTCTATTTTACCTCTTTCTCATGGTGTTCCCCAAGGTTCTTTTTTCTCTATATACCTCTCGCCTAGGGGCTGTCTTCTCTGCACATGGTTTTTCTTACAATTATTATGCAGGTGACTCTTAAATCTTCCTCTCCTTTTCCTCCTTTTCAGACTCAATATGCTCATTTCTCTTGGCCCGTCTCCTTTCTGTTCAATCTTGGATGTCTTTGCATTTTTTCCATCTTAATCCGTCCATAACAGAGGTTTTTTTCTTTCTTGCTTCTACTGTTGCTCCCCATGTACGCCCCCTTCATTTCCTTTCCCCCTGCTTCCCTCCCTCTTACCACTTCTGCCTGCAATGTAGGTGTCCACTTTGACACGCACTGTCCCTCTCCTCCCACATATCCTTCATGTAATGCTCCTGTCATTTTCAAATCTTTAATATTCGGAAGGCTTTCCGCTTTCTCACTTTCCATGCTTCTGAACTGTAGTGAATAGGTACAGCAACATATAAAGTTATAACTTGGTTTATTCAGAGGAGGTCCCCCTGTAATCAACTGCCTTCAGGGAAGCATCTTCTCATATGATTCCAGGCTCCAGAACCACACAAGAAGAACCTTCCAAATAGAACACAACAACGTTCCACATTATAACATCTCCCCCACTACATCAATTATGAAAACAAACATATAAACTATATACATAAAGAAAACTGTTGACAACTAAAAAGGCAAAGGGATGGAAGACTATGTACAGTATGAGAAATAAGAGAGAACACAGTATGTTATCAATCAAATATATGCTGTGAAACTATAGTGAATTCATAATGCAACAGCAACTAACAAAGGATACAGGATGGTATTAGTATCCGAAATCCGACTCCCAGCAATGGTAAATATAGTTGGGGGGAAAATGACAAATTTGCTGCAGTGTCAATAGTAAATCAAATCTTTTTTAAAATTTTGCAGAATCCTCCTAGCTCTAGAGGATGTACTCTTATCTCCTCCTGAAACCCTTGATGTTTCCTCATTGGCACACTTCTTCCTCATACGCTCTTCATCGGACAGTGAAACATTCTCCTTTGTCTCTTTCACTTGTCCATGTATGTTCCTCCATGGACTCTGTATGAAAGGTTGATCAGAAACCTTCTTCAACACATCTTCTTTCCTTGACAAAACAATGTCATTGCATGACCATTTGCCGCCATCATCTAGAATTACTGACCTTTTGGAACATTCAACTACTTTCTGAGGAGGCTGAAATTTAGATTCCCCTTTCATAACTCTCCTGGGTTCTCTGACTCTAACCCAATCTCCACTTTTGAGTTTACATTATTTTTCATGATTCTGTCTATCATAGTATTCATTGTAATGATCTTGCTTTTTCTTCACCTTCCTTAATATTTCATCCATCAACAATTTTGTTTTTCTTTTTCATCATCCAAGCAGGTCTAAGTCTATTGGTGGCAATTCTTCGTCTCATTAAAGTGAATGGTTCCACTTATTAGCAACAGCCAGCTGAATCACACCTTTTATGAAGCAATTCATCCTCTCCACTAATCCGTTACTCATGGGATGGTATAGTGCTGTGGTACTATGCTTGAAGGCTCGTTCTTTCAAAAAACTCTGAACCTCATGCGACATGAATTGTGCACCATTGTCGGATATTAACTCAAATGGCTCACCTTCTCTACTGAAAATGTCTTCTAAAAACTTTGTAACCTTAGTGGCAGAGACAGAGTCTTCCATAACTCCACACTCTTCCCATTTGGAAGTATAGTCCACCAACACTATAAGATATATCTTCAACAATTCAAGTACCTCATATGGACCTGCTATATCAATGGCCAGTTTTGTCCACAGTGAGTCTGGTATAGCTATTGGTTGAAGTGGTGTGGTCCTGGTTATCTTTCCTTTGTCACTTACTGCACATGCAGAACATTCCTATACAAGTGCCTCCAATTCACTCCACATGTTTGGCCACCAATAACTTCCTTGAACTCTTCTCTTTGTCAAACTCCTGCCTACATGTCCCTCATGGGCAATTTCCATTATTTTGTTCCTTAAAGAGGCAGGAGGGACAATGCAATCCCCTCTATAAATACAAGCTTCATCACATGAAATCTCGTCTTTCATTTTCTCCCAGTATTCAATCTCTATATTGACATCTTTCCACCCACTCTCCACAGCTCTTCTCAAATTCCCTTGTTCAGAATCCAATCTCATGGCCTCAATCCATTCTCCTTTCCCAAAACTGGGATGTATTTGTGCAATGATGCAATCCATGTCCTGCTCTTCCACAACCTTGTCACCATCAGTACAGTCCTCCTCTTCAACATCACAGGGCAAGCGAGAAAAACAATCAGCCACACAATTCGTTTTACCAGGAGTGTACTTTATGACCACATTGTACTGCATTATAATCAAGATCCATCTTCTAATTCGTGGGGAGGTCAAGTGAGGGTTCTTCGGATTTAACACATGGATGAGTGGCTTGTGATCTGTTTTAAGTTCAATTAGAAGCCCCCATAACAATCCTTTGAAATGTTCTAGAATCCACATGACAGCTAATGCTTCTTTTTCGATCGTTGAATAGCCTCTTTCCGCCCCTCTTAAAGTTCTAGAAGCAAAAGCAATTGGAACTACCAAACCATTTTGAATTTGTTCTAAAACACCTCCCAACCCCATGTTGCTGGCATCCACTGATACGACAGTTTTAGCACTGTGATCAAACATTCTCAGGGCAGGTGCTTTATAGATCAATACTTTGATTGTATCTAACTCCTTCTTGCATCCTTCCGACCATTCAAATTTTATGCCTTTGGTCATCAATCTCCTCATCTCACTTGTCCTGTCTGCATAATGATCCACAAATTTCTAATAGTATTCAGTGAGGCCCAGTAGACTTCTAAGTTGGTCTTTATTAGTAGGATCGGGAAGCTTGAGAATGGTGTTCACAAGAGCCTCTTTGGGTCTTATTCCTTCCGCACTGATGTGATGACCCAAATATGTTACTTCCCTCTTCTTTATCTTGCATTTCTCAATTTTTAGAGTGAGACCTTTCTGCTGTATAATCTGTAACACACCCAAAAGTTTGGCGTCATGATCTTCTTCCGACATGGCAGACACTAGTATATCATCTTGAAAATAGTATACACCTTTTAAGCCACTAAAAAGATGTTGCATTAATCTCTGGAACACAGCGGCTGCTGATGCCAACCCAAATGGCATCCTCTTAAAACGAAAAGCTCCTAGAGGTGTTATAAATGACGTGAGATGCTTGCATTCATCTTCCAGGCTGACCTGATGATATGCTGAGGATAAATCTAATGTGGTAAAATACCTTGCTGGTTCCATGGTAGTGAGCATTTCTCCAATATTGGGCAGAGGATGGCGGTCCGCCCAAATATTGTAGTTAAGATCACGTAGATCAACACACATTCTAATTGAACCCTCTGATTTCCTAACTATAACAATGGGAGATAACCATTCTGAGCTCTCTATAGGTTCAATGATATCTTGTGAACACAACATTTCCAGTTCCTTCTGCAGAGGCTCCCTAGTGCCAATCAGGATGTTCCTTACTTTATGTACCACAGGTTTCGCACCTCTTATTAGTATGATGCGATGCTTGAATCCTTTAAGGACACCAATGTCATTATTAAATACCTTAGGGAAGCATCTGGCAAGATTTTCAGCAGAGTCACAGCTATCACTCATTATACTCAGGATGGGAACACTTTCACCGGGATGTATTCTAATCTTCAATGATGCTTGTTCCCACCAACCAATTATTGAAAAGCCTTCTTTAGCCACATACAATTTGCAATATATTTTCCTACCTTCAAACTCTAGATGCACCCAGGTATATCCTACAATGTCAATTGGTGTTTTACCATACCCGGTTGCCTTAACTTTGGTCACATGTAACTCTTCAATCCTCATTCCCAAGGTTTTTAGATACGTCTCCATGTCCACCATTGTATATGGAGACCCAGTATCCACCATCACCCTTAACGTAATACCATTCATGGCCAGAGATACCCATGGGCCAACTGGACATTCCGAAGGTGTAAAGGCCAGAATCTGTATTTCCTCCTCAAAATTACTTGTACTTGCCACCATATCATTTGATCCACCAATTTCCTCCATCGCTTTGACACTTGACATCACCCCTCTACCAAATTGTCGATTGTATCTCGTTGCATTATATCGTGGTTTAGGTCTGCCCCTTCCCCTAACATTGCGACATACCTTACTAAAATTACCCACCTGTCCACATTTATAACATTCAGTTGAGTGAGCTGGACAATCCTTCTCTATGTTGACATGCCTATACCATCCGCATTTAAAACATCTACTTTGTGGCCTTTGTAGAACTTCTTTACTCGGTTTGGGGTTGATTCCAAAATCAGATTTCAGCAGCAACATATGTATCAATGGATTCATTCCTGTTTTGTTTTCTTGAAAAGAACCTGTACCGTTCTAAAACAATATTAGTCTTATTCCCAAAATGCTTATTCAACTTAAATAGTGCAGTCTCATACATTCTAGTACTGGCAGAAGAATCTCCAAAACCTTCCTCTGCGTCACTCAAATCAGGTAGAGTTCTAAATATCCTCAATGCTTCAGCGCCAATACAGTTGGGAAGGGTGGCCTCCTTCAGGTCATCATTATATTTGGCACCCCCTATTGCTCTTAAATAGACTTGAAAGTTATCCAACCATTGTTCCCATGGGCACACTGGAGTGCCTGGTTGGGACAAAAATGTCACCG
Source organism: Ambystoma mexicanum (assembly GCF_040938575.1). Taxonomy (NCBI): domain Eukaryota; kingdom Metazoa; phylum Chordata; class Amphibia; order Caudata; family Ambystomatidae; genus Ambystoma; species Ambystoma mexicanum. Next base: position 1,116,664,387 of record NC_090923.1, on the reverse strand, counting down.
GTGCTTGAATACTCTGCAACCAAGATGGTGGCACGTAAAACACGCACACAGGTGCTTTACTCCAACTCGCTATCGAGTCCTTTACTGCACGGCTTACGTGGAGTGCATCATTCGAAAACTAGCTTCCATACAACTGCAGTCCTCACGCGCCGCATTCCATGTAAGTAATTATGTTTATAAAAAGGCTGATTTCCTCGATCTTACCGTGACAACTCTTGTAGCCACATCCGTCACGCTTTATCCGCTTCCATTTGAATTTGAGTTCTGGCTGTCCCCCGGTCGCCTCTGATGACCGGCAATGCTGAATATGCACCGATGTGCACCTGGGGACCTCCATCAGGGACAGCACCTCGTCGCCAATTGTAGTGAATAAGTACAGCAACATATAAAGTTATAACTTGGTTTATTCAGAGGAGGTCCCCCCGTAATCAACTGCCTTCAGAGAAGCATCTTCTCATATGATTCCAGGCTCCAGAACCACACAAGAAGAACCTTCCAAATAGAACACAACAACATTCCACATTATAACATGAACTTCTTATAAGCTCTTTAGTCTTCTCTTGTCTTTTGTATTGTTCTTGTTTACTCTTGGGTCTCCTGGGCTACAGACTCGCTCCTCTTCATTCTATCTAAATAGCCTTGCTAAATATGGTGTACACCATCATCCAGGCATGGATGGCCATTCATGGACTATGCCTGAATGATGAGAAAACGGAGCTTATCATCTTGGGTACCACGCCTAGCCTAAAGAAACTCAGCCCGGCCTACAAATCCTTCATGATAGATGGGAACAATATCAAAGTTGGACAGGTGGTTAAAACCCTGGGATTCTACTTGGATTCCAACCTTTCCTTCAAAAGACAACTGAGTTCTCTGGCATCATCATCGGCATACACATGCAAATTGATCCGTTCAGCTAAACCATTTCTTTCAGATACTAGCTGCGTCACACTCGCCAGAGCCCTTATACTTTCCCGTCTTGACTACTGTAACGCCCTTTACCTTGGAACTTCCAAGGCTACTACCAACAAGTTACAAACCCTTCAAAACAATGCCCTGAGAGCAGCCTTAGGCATCCCCAGAAGAGTACACATCTCAGGACTCAGCCAACAGAACAACTGGCTATCAACTAGAAACAAAATACTCCTAAAAGCGGCTTCACTTACCTATAAATCTCTCAACAATGCTGCTCTGATCTACCTGATCAACAGATTCCACAGACAAGCCTCCTCGAGACCCGTCAGAACTGCGTACAAAGACTGCCTTTCCATCCCACACTTCAAACTTGCTACTATAGGAGGCTATAGAACAGCTTCACGGTAAAAGCAGCGAAACTTTGGAACTCCCTGCCTCCTAACCTGAGAATAGACATACCCTATTTGCACTTCCGCGCTAAGGTTACATCATGGTTGAAAATGAACGACCACCTAGGTGGTTAATGCTATGGCTTCTCTCTCGCCATCTGCACACCATGTAACATGTGTGCCCACTCTTGTAATTCTGTTTTTTACTGCTTACTTTGTCTGCCCTCCCTACCAGTCTGTATATTCTCCTTACTGTCAACGTGTACCTTCATACCTGTAACTAAGCTTCGCATATTCTTGTAACTGCTGCGCCCTGATACCCTTGGGTATAATCGCGCAATATAAATAATAAAACAAACAAACAAACAAACAACAAACATCTACTCATCTTCTATTTGTATTCCTTGTTCTCTCTCCCCTAGGGAATCTATCTCCACTGCTCTGAAGCATCGTCATTGGCTATCGTTTGATGCCCGACTCCGCTTCAACTTCCTATATCTTGTCTTTAAATGCATTTATGGGTTTTCTCCTTCCCACCTTTCTATTCGTACTTCTTTCTACTCTCCAATGTGTGCTCTTCGCTTGCTATCTCTCTTCCTTCTCTGTGCTCCATGTCGCTTTCCCTCTTTTTTCCCTTTTGGCTCCTAAGCTCTGGCATGTCCTTCCTATGTCTCTCTCCGTTCTCTATCTGGTTTCCCTCTCTTTAAATCTAAACCTAAAGATCGCCACCTTTCGCTGTGATTCTTTTAACTGATCCACCCATTTTGTACTGATTGTCTGTATGTACAGCGCTTAAGCGATTGGTGCTATATAAAGAAAACAAATCATTAAATAACTATTCCTGCTGTGGTTTCAGCATAAGTGGAATTGTAAGCACAGCCATCGGGTTTGCTTCCTTCAGTAGTTACCCTTCTGCATACAGGCAAGAAGTGCCATCTTGCTTCTAGAGATGTAGCAAATGATCCCTTGCATTGCTCCTAGTGTTTTGCAGGCATGCCTGGAGACTGCACAAAAGCAGGGTGCAGGTTTACTCCTTGCATGTTTTTGGTCTGGTGATATGGAAATGTGGGCTTTTTATAATTCATGGAGAGGTTATCGTGGGTTATTGGGGTTCATAACACGTTCTGCTGCCATTTCCATGACCTCTGTGCGCTCCTGCAGATCTGAAAGAGAGGGGGTGGGTTGGCTTAGTGGGAGGAGAACGAGTATGAACGATAGACCGGAGGTATCGAGAGCATAAAGGTATCTGAGTCCGGCAGGGAGGTTCTTATTCCTGTGGTGCTAGGATGTATTGGCTGGGCCGCCTGTGCTTTGTATGTTGGTTCTAGAGGAGTAGATTTCTTTTGTTTGGTGTATTTTGGATGGGTGTTCAATCGTCCTATGTGGGTGGCTTAGTTAGTACACTTATTGGGGGTCATTTTAGAATGTGAAAGTGCCTTTCTGCTTTCATTTTCTGCTCCATCTCATTGTCGTGCCATTCTGAGGTTCAGGAGGACAGCAAAACTGAGTTTGCATCTCTGCTTTGCTTTCCTCCTCCGTCTTGGAAGAGCACTTGGTTTTATGCCTGCATGAGATTGTCATGCAGGCGAAAAACCAAAGGATTCCGATGGAATATGCCTCACATTTGCAACTGGTAAATAGCCGTCAGATTCCATTGGAATCCATTTTAAGAAACCACCTAGAAAGCGTAATTTGCAGACAGTGTTTTATTTCTCACAAAGTGGAGAGTAAAAGTGAAGAGAAAAGGCGATTGTGTTGTGATGTACTCATCAGTTACACTACGCTTTGTGTTTAAAATTGCACGGGGAGCAGTTACACGTACGTTACACGTACGTTTATGTGTTGGTGGTTCCCCTAGATGTAAATCTCATGCAGGTGGAAAAAACAGGTGCTCTTTTAAGATGGAAGAGGAAAGCAAAGTGGAGATCCAAACTCCGCTCTGCTGCCCTCTTCACCTTGGAATGGCACGAAAATGGGACAGAGCGTTAAATGGAGTTGTAAAGGCACTACCCCTTGCTTACGGTTCCATTTCATGGCGGAGCCAAGAGTTTATGAAGCCATCAGTAGGAGCAGAATCTAGGAACCAGAATGACCACGGGGGTCTTACAACTGCAGGCCAGTGTGCCCAAGGCACATATGAAAAAGATTCAATAAGTCGCATTTTCTGCTTGTTTTCCTTGAAAAACACCTAATCATTTTGTATTGAACTGGAGTATAATTGGAAAGCGTCTGCTTTCCTTTTACGCTTCAGTTCGTTTCACAGCCGTCCTAGGCATAGGAGGGCAGCTTTTTTGCTTTCCTTCTCCAACTCAGGAGAGCATTTGGTTGGTTCATGCATGGGTAAAACAAAAGATTCCAATGGAATACTCCATGCTTTGACACTGGTCTATAGCAGGCGGATTCCATTGGAATCCATTTGCAGGCTGTGTTTATTTCTCTCAAAGAGTTAAGGCGATTTTGCCTTCCTAGGCTCTCCACTTTGTGAGTGTTGAAAATTGCATGCAGGGGAACAGCAACACGTAATCTTAAACACTGGTGGTCACCTGCATGTAATCCCCATTTTTATTTAAAGATCCCCCCCTCACAACCCTCCGCCCCCCTCGCACCGTCCGCCGCCTAATGCTTTCTGAGAGATGAACTCCTGCTTTACGTCAAGTCAATCATTTGGACTAAGATATCAGATCATAACTATTGTAAAAGGAAAGCCCAGGACTGGACCATATGGTGAACCCTATGCATGGGAAATGAACATAGGCTTGAGCGAACATTGAGATTGTTTTGCACTGACAGCGGGACACCCAGGGTCTGTCTAAACACGTTTAGCCACCCGCATTGGACATGTTTGATTTCAGGGGTGCCTGGCGCAGCCCTTCAGTCACCTTAAAGGCATCAGCCTGTTCAGAAACGGCCTCTTTCTTTGTAGGCACATTTATGATGTGAATCAAGTCTGTACTATGTATTGATTTTTTTGTGATATGGCCAGAAGCGGTGGATGTTTCAGTTTATGCAAATAGACTGACTACTGGAGAGGCGTAACACTCCGCACCCGCTGATCAACAGCGCCATGCCAACAGCACCTGCCCTGTGACCCCGGAAGCTTCCGTCTCGGCTCCTATATTCTTAGCCCGCCCTTCTTAGACTAGGGTTTTGATGCCCACCCCCCGCCTCTCCTCCCCCAGCCTTGTCCATCCTACCCGCCCGCCTCTCCCGTGCTTCCCCGCCCGCCTCTCCCTACCTTGTCTCGCCTCCTGTCTCGTTCCTGGTAGAGTCCCGACCGCCTCTTACTTTTCTACCCACCTGACCCTTCCATGACTCGCTCTCGGTTCGTTCCCTCTCGCTCCGCCGAGCCAGTGGGTCAAAGGCAACCGCGGACTGTCCATTTCCAGCACGACCTTTGACTCCCAGGATGGAATCCCTGGGTGTCCGCAGCTGTTTTGCTCACATCTTTCTGTCAAGAGTCTGGCGCATGCAGATAACTTCAAAGTATTAAGCAGCAGAGGACTGCAGGGTATGCTACGGAGTACTTGAGTAATGCAGAGTTCAAAGGACTCTGAGCTATCGTAGATCTGCGCATCGTACTGTGCATCGTTTTGCAGAGTACTGCATAGCACTGCATAGATTCCAAGAAAGCGCTGCACACGTCACTGCACTGTTCTATTTAGATTATTGTATTTGGCAATAATCTGCAATTTCCAATTGGAGACCTTTGCTATTTACTACTCAAGAGGATTGCCGATTGCGTTCCTGCGCACTACACTCGAATATGGGGATACATGACTGCACTGCATAGTGTTTTGCAGAAAGCACTGCGATGCAGCGATATGTAACCCTCCATACAGAGTGCAGAAGAATACATCACTTTACCACACAGGCTATTGCATAGTACAGCACATACTACATGCAGTTCTTCCGAGTAACGAACAACAGTGGGGCATTCCTGCAGAACACTCAGGAGAGAACTGCATTTTACTGTGCAGACTACAGAAGAGTACTGTCCTTTTCTGTGTACTGTACCACACAAAGCAATGCAAAGCATTTCAGAAAGGACGGTAGACTAATGTGCAGAGAACGGCAGCATCTGGAGGTGTACAGAGTACTGCAGAATGTTGCCAGGAGGCCAAATGCGACAGAGTATTGCTCTGTGCTGAGCACAGCCGAGTCCACCATGTAGTTTCTGCAGAACACTGCAGAGTTATCCGTAAACTACTGTGGAGAATTGCTCAGAGTACTGTACAGAGGACTGACGAGCATTCCCAGAAGACTACACTGCACAGTGCACAAACATGCACACTGTAGAGTACTGCATTGTTCTGTATGTAGTAGTGCCGAATGCTGCAGAGTACTGCACTGCACACCACATAGAACTGCAGAGGTACTTCTTCTCCTGGAAAAGAAGTGGACATACACGAGTGGGGATCATCCCAATGGTATTAGGAGGGTAGAAAGGTAATCAGATGTTAACTTGATTTCAGTGGTGGCTTGTGAACATTTTAATTGGATGGGTTTAAATGCATCTTATGAATATGCGGGAGCAACCAAGCGTAGTGAGGCAGTTTGAACCAATCAAGAAAGTTTAGAGGGGGGTTCTCCCCCACCCCGAGAAGATAAAATCGTGCATTTTACAGCACACTTTCCATGGAAAATTGGGTAAAAGTCACAGTTGCAATCTTTTATGTAGAGTAAAACATGATAAAATCAAATAGATTTATGTCACCAATAGTGCACAGGAGCATTTTCCAAAGCATTTTCATGATGCCTTTGCCCGAAGCATATACTCGTATAAACATAATTTTAATTCTCGTTATGCCCATTCACGTCCATGCTGGCTGCACCAATATATTCCAATGTTCCCATATAAAAACACACCCATATTTGCTTTGCCCATAATACAAATAGTGATGCTATAAGAAAACATGTCCTTGCTGACGTTGCCAATAGATGCCAGTATCGCCACCTAAGAACATGCTCCTGTTGGCTCTGCCAGTAAAAAAGCCATCCAACAGTATGAATGGCTTAATCAATGAAGGTCGTCAGTATACAATGGCTTTGCAAAATAAAAAACCACGTCCAGACTGGCTGCGCCTGCACCAATGTAGTCCAAAATAGCCATGTAAGAACACTCATCATGCTGGCTTTACCATTGATGCCAGAAAAAAATGCAATGCTACAGTAAGAAAACATGTCCAGACTGGCTGTACCAATGTAGGCCAGAATTGCCACATAAGCACACTCTTCATATTGTTTTTACTCTTTATGCCAGTAAAAAGGCCATGCCACAGTAAGTAAATATGTCCAGATTGGCGACACTGATGAAGGCCACCATAGCCACTTAAGAACAATTATCATGCCAGTAAAAAAATGCCATGACACAGTAATAAAATATGTCAAGATTTGCTGTATCAATGTAGGCCAGTATGTCCACGTAAGAACACTCATCATGTTGACTTTACCCTTGATGCCAGTAGATAATGCCATGCCGCAGTAAGAAAATATGTCCAGATTGGCGGCTTCTGTGCAAATGTAGCTCTCTGAAATCTGAGGCCCTTTCCTGGCACACACGAAAGCACAATGTGACAGGGTCATGATCCTGCCAGGGGGAACAGGGAACACTCCCGAACTGGGGTGGGCGGCCTACCAGGTTGTGTGGTAGAGTATGGTAGAGCCTATCATAGCCCAGAGGCGGGGTGAGAGAGTTTGGAGTTCCTTCCCCCCTGTGTATGCATTGTATATGTCTGTTGGTACCGCTGTCCCTTCTACAATGCCTGTCAGCCTCTTTTTTGGCAAGCGTTCTCGTTTGCAGGACAACTACTCCCAGAATGCAGCTGAGCAAAACCAAGAATACCCGGACCACGGACCATAGCCAGGGGAGTGGAATCGAGAACATAAATGGAATGGACTGGGATTTATCTTGCCAAACAGAGATGAGACAGCCAACACCTGTGCTACCAACCCTAGACAGACCACAAGCAAATGGTGGAGCAACAGAATATGAACTGAAAGTGAGAAGGGAAAACATGCCAGCATGAGATTTTCTAGCTTGTGTAAATCCAATGATTTCCCATGGAAACCGCCTGTTTTTTGGCAAAAAGCAGGTGACTTCCATAGGAAATCATTGTAAATGCTACCTTCCATGCATACATGGCAGGCAATGTTTACTCTATTTGCACTGCAATGTGCAAATAGAGAAGTGCAAGGAGGCTTCTGCCGCCTCTTTACACTAGTCATTTGCACTCCAAAGTGCAAATGACGAAAAGTGCCTGGAGGGGACCTGTTTGCATGTAAGTGCAAGAGTAAGTGGTTCCCTCCGGGCAATTACCATTTGTTTTAAACTGAGTTCCCGCAGCAGTTTTCTGAGAGAGTGCAGGCAAGGTATTATGTGTAAGAAAGAGTGGTATCATTTTAGTGTAGTGTGGTGGGGGAGGGGCATGTAAAAGGTGAGTGAAAGAAAGATGCGAGATAGCGAGAGAGAGAGGGATAAGTGTAGGGAGATTTAGAGGATGTGAGAGTAAGTGATGGAGGGTGTGTGTCAGGAGAGTGTGGAGAGAGCAAAAGGTGGTAGTAGGAGTTGTAGTGGGGATGGTGAAAAAGGTAGTTGGGAGAGACACGTGAAGAGAGTGTGTACGATGAGGGGACAGAGGAGTGGACAGGTTTTTGAGGAGGAGCGCTGAAAGGAGATTGGTGCAGGGAGAGTAGAGACTGAGAGAGTGCTAAGAGGAGAGACTGGAAGAGAAAACACTGTTGACATTGGGAAGTCCGATAGACCAGGGGTGGCCATTAGAAAATCCAAGAGGGGTTTAGCTACAAAAGGCAGCAGGCTTTAGGTTCCCCTTCAGGATTAGAAAGATTTAGATGGTAGGGATGACCTTGTTTTAGAGTATGTTGGGGAGATTCTGGGGGTTTGTGACACCTGGGCTAGGGTGGGGGGGACCACATGGAGAGACATAGGGACCCTCTTAGTTTCAACCATCCCAGTCTTCACAAAGCAGTTATTTAAAATGTTTACAAACACCTTCAATCTACTATCTTTGCCTGTGGATTTATGAAGCCATCTGTGATAACACGCATGCATACAGCAAACGCTCTCCTTCACAAGCATACCCAAACAGCCTGCATAACACTCATTCACCCACGCACACATACAACATACACTCACTCATTCACGCATGCAGCCAAACAACGTTCACTCTCTCTCACACACACGTACAGACACAAACCCTCACGTGAATGCATGCATACATGCGTACACATATACATACATGCATGTATTTCTTACCTGCAGCCCCAGTCCAGACTCTGCTCAGCCTCGTGTCGCCTCAGGCTAGCAGGATGTCCATTCAGCTGTGGCGCAGCACACAACGGGACCCAGGAAGCAGAGCTACATATGCACAGTGGAGCTGGATCACCGCCCATCAGCCTCTGAACGGGTGGGGCGGTGCAGGCTTTCCCTCATATGCACATTCAGCCCTGCAGTACCGCAACCTTGATTTCCAATGATCTATGCAAGGCTGGGGAAGCGAAATGCCCCCGCTTTGCATTTGTTGCCATCTGCTTTACTGGTATGAAGCGGCTGCCGGTACACAGAGTTTCATGCGACCCTGGCACTTAGTGGTGTGCCTACAGGATGGGCCTACCGTTCCCAGGTGCTCCAGCACTATGCATCCATGTGGGGTTCTGTGACTATGCCAGCAGAGGTTTCCTGGTCTCAGCAGTCATGAAGGAGGAGAAGCTTCAAATGTGTCCTGAGAAGACCGGGATGCTGCTAGAAAAAGACTGAGTATTCAATGTCTGGCTGCATTTATAATCTCAGTTTGAACCTGTTCTTAATCCTTTTTTTCTGTGTCTCGAATGGCCTCATCTTCACTGCAGTATTGTTCTTAAGGACCTAGTTCGAATCTATGGTGTTTGTCTCGTGCCTTGTATATCTGATTTGCTTCTGCCCTAGCCCCTGATAATGTTACCATGAACCTGGTTGGAACTTATAGGGCCTCATTACGAGGTGGGCGGTAAGGGATTACCGGCACCGGTAAAGGCACCGATGCCGGTAATCCCTTACCGCCCTACTACTGGTTAATGCCCTGGTTTTTGCAGGCGCTAAGGACGGGACCTGCACAGGGAAACCGGGGTCAATAACTGTACCGCAATTTGCAGTACTGTTATTGCCGCCTTCCCCCTTCCCATTGAGCCCTATGGGGGCTCAAATGGGAATGGGGAATGGCCCTGGTGAATGGGGAATTACTGGTACCTCCGACCTCGGAATGGACCGGTAATTACTCCATTCACCAGGCCGGAGTCGGAAGAGTTTTGGAGGCAGCCATGGAGCTAATAGCGCCATGGCTGCCTCCAAACTCGTAATGAGGCCCATAATGTTTGGCCTGTTCCTTGTTTACTCGGATTTGCTATCACTTTTACCCCAATATACTTATCTCTGACGTGGTTGGAACCTATGGTGGTAGACTCCAGCTTGTGTACCTGGATTCTCATCTGCCTTATCTCCAATATTTGTAGCACTGACCTTATAGGAAGATCCTGCTTTCGTTTCCCAGAATTAGTGACTTTATTAGGATCCTGTATCTGTCCCCAGGGCTTGTCAATGAACTACTGAAGGAACTTGGACTTTCCCTTAGTTCCGCTCTCGTGCCATTCAGGTAGCCTCCTTGCAGTCTTCCTTTTTTGCATCCTTGTTCCACCCTAGTCCCCCGAGTCCTGTATTCTGTCTATTCCCCTTGGACCTGGATCTTAAGGTACGTGACAGTGGGACTTGCAAAGTGGATGGGAGGAAACCCTATTTGCGATATTGTTTGATCATCCATTGGGGATCCATGAACAGACTGTAGAAGTACCTTGATGACCCTTGTTCTTGTCCAGTCATGGTCTGACATAGTGATACTGACCATTACCACATGGCCCATTGGGCATGCACACTGGCGGTAGTCATCTGTCATTGGGGAACCACATTTCCATGTACACTTAAAGCCAGTTGAGGAGCGCTCCCTCCACAGAGATTGCTCAGTGTTTTCACAAGGCTGTTTTCACTCCTCCTTAATGGGTGGCAGGGCGGCACCCTATTGCCAAATGTGGATGAACCACCCCTGCTTGATATTACACTAATGGATTAACAGAAATGTATAGAGGCAAATACATGGCAGCTGTGACTCGTGGAAAAGGGACATGGAGGGTTTGTGTGTGTTAGGGAGATTTCTCACACAAGTGCTAAATTCCCTCTACCTTAGAGCCCTCCAGCTCTTTTGCTATATTTTGGGGCTTTAAACTTTTCATTTTCAATGTGTTTTACTTTTGTGTTCTTTGGTTATAGAGTTTTAAAACAACTCCGTAGGCATCATCTTTTTCTGTGTGTCACTGAGCACCTTCAGTGCAGTGGCACAGGGATGTCTTTCAGACTTCCCAAGGTTCAAATACCTTCTATGGGAATGACTACTGTCTCCCAGAGCATGTAAAGTTAAATTGACTTTACTAGTCTTTTTAAATGTACTGACCCAGCACACACTATCTTCCTATAGAGTGCTGGAGGGGTTGCTTAGCTCCCCCTGAGTCAAAACACTCATGTAACAGTCAAATGTTACCCTTTCCTACTTTAAATGGCTGGTGGCAGTGGTTTAGATCAAACTACCATGATTTTTCCCGACCGCGAACAGCGGTAGCTAAAAATCGTGTCAGCCATGTTTTTCAATATGGCGCCCCAGATCTATCTGTAAAAACAGACTCCAGTCAACTTTTTTCGCCATTTCTTTTAGGAAAGGTCCTTCTTGTGTTTGTCTCTGTGTGCCAAACCAGGCTTGGCCCCTTTGTTCATTGGCCTTTGGCAGGCTTCAGTGCTGAAGCCCTCCTTTGGCGCCTGAGTGTCTGGGGTGGACAGGATGTGATGATAGAGGTGCCCGAAACTCCCTGTGCTTTGTCTCCTAGGAGACCTGAATGCACTCTGGCGTGATTGGCCGGCTGACTGTCCAGGACAGCCACCCTGCTGTGTGAGTGACAGCCATGCTGAAATGAATGGGGGAAAACTGTTTAAAAGCAGGTATCTGGGACTTGGAAAGCAGCGTCGACCACTGGAATGAAAGAACTGAAGACGAGCTGAAGGAGGAGGACTGCTGCAATTCCTGGACGACCGGTGAAGCCCTGCTGCAGGTCCAAATTGCCTGACACGCCATCGACAAAGAAGCCCTTCAAGGTTAACTTCTTCCCTTGAGTTTGGTGGGAACAACCAACTCGCAAGCCACCTGGACACTGTCCCCATCTGGTCTGTTGAAAACCGGATACCCTGAGGGAAGGAAACCAGCTCGGGGACTTTAAGGCACTCACACCTTAAACCAACGTCTTGCTAAAGCTTTTGGCCTCATCCCTCGGCAGTGCAAGAACCTCCCGACGTCCTCCTCCTTGTCCCCACGACTGAAGCTCAGGAACAGCGAGATCTGCTCGAACTGCCAGGAACAACTGCCTCAGCTACAGCTCTTCTTCAATACAAAGGTACTGTGCAAACGCGGTCCAGAAATCTCTTCGGTCATCGTGAAAGTTTGCGGAAACTTTCTCAACTTCGAAGGCTTGTCCTTCCCTAAACATTTGTCAAACTTTTTGCCTAGCCAAATTATTCTAAACTCTGTGCCAAAGACTTAACCGTTTACTACCAGAACTGTGCTATCATATACAAAGACTCTGAACCATTGACTTTGGCCCAGGCCTATGAACTGAATTGCTGGTTGTAGTTTACTGAAACCCTTTGCCCTGCCTATCCAAGTATTTGTGCTATTGATTCTTATAACCTTGTCTTTTTACCCCTTTATTAAGTAGTTGAAGTGCCATTTTGCTCCCACTTCAGGGGAGCTGAACTTGTTCATTTACTTACCGGTTGTGTAATTGTGGTTTATTAGTGTGTGATATAGAGCTGCTCTTGCTAGTGTAATGTTTTAGAACTGAGCGTGTAAATAAATGTATATTCTTTTGCCAAGAAACCTTGAGTAAGTGTTTGTTTGAATCACTGTAATTGTTGGTCCTTTGTGTAACTTGTTCTACTGCTCACTTTACTTTTGAGATAAGTCTGGCTGCTCAGCCATCGCTACCACTTCACTGTGTAGTACAGGCTTGTACCAAAGGTGAAATTGTACTTACACTTGTAGTCTTAATTGTGTCTAGTGTTCCCAAAGGGTAATGCACATGATTCTGCCTAACAGTGTGTTAAGTATTGGAGGCAACTGTTATTATTGTCTGTTAATCTGGGGTTAGAGATTAGAGTCCAGCCAGAGTTACTCATTTATCGCAGTAAACTAGACCCCCTGACATTTGAAAGCTTCTTTGACCAGCTCTGTCTTTAACATTTTCTGAAGGGCAGAGAAGGTATGGTTGTTTCTCAAAGCAGAATTGAATGTCACAGTTTGGGGACCAGGACCAGCGTTCTACTATACAGAGTCCTGTCGAGCTTTGTGTAGAATACTTCACAATGCCCAACCCAGAATTGGCTTACTGTCATGAAGTTTGACAGATTAACGCCTCAACTTTCACCCAGTGCAATATGTTGTAATTCTACCATCGACTGTGACCTCTCATTCAAAACACACATCAACAAGAAGAACCAAGCAGCATGGCACCAGCTTGCGCTCCTCCGCAAAGTCAAGCCTCTTATCCCTTCCATGAGTTTCAGAACAGTTGCCCAATCCCTGGATGTTGGTAATGCCCTCCTTGCAGTAGTGCCAGATTCCACCTTTGTTCCTTTGAAAGCCATTTAGCATGCTGTTGCATGCCACAACACAGGACGAAGAAAATTAAACCACATCACCCCCATCCTCAAGGAGCTTCACTGGCTACCCTTTGAAGCACACATCATGTTCAAGACAGCCTGCATCACCTACAAAGAAGTCACAACCAAACTCAACCATTTCTAGAGGCCAGGGCACCACCCGAAGCCACAGCATCTCCAGGCTGGAAACAAAGACCTGCACAAGGGAAAAGGGGAAAAAACAGGAAACAGTCCTTTATCTGCTCTGCATCCTGTCAAATTACTAACCCAGATAAGACTGGCCTTCCCTATTCTACACTTCAGGAAGGACATGAAGACCCTACTCTTCACAGAACAGCTCCCCATCCGCATTTTCAGAAATGCTTTTGCAAGTGCTGTTGTGCTGGACACTCTGCTCAAATTACGAGCCAGGACGTGCTGGGAGATACTGCTGGTACGACTTCAACATTAAGGATTCAGCCTTTCCCCTCTGACAAACCCCCTTTGAGAGTAATTATATTGGCCCTCATTACGACCCTGGCGGAAATCGAAAAACGATGGCGGAAATGCAATACCGCCATCGAATACCGCCCGTTGCGATTATGACCCGTCACCGTAAAGTACGATGCCATTAGCGACACCGTAGTGAACGCCAACGCTAACTGCACCAAGTACGCGCACGCGCGCACTGCGAAACCGTAATTACCACCATGGCGCAACGGTACGGGAATTCTGACCCTAGCGGACATGTACCTAACGCCATCAAGCATGGCGGAAAGTACCATTCCGCCATGGTGAGAAGTACGGCATCGCAAACCAACCGTAAAAGGCCCTACTGAGTGCCTGTACACCACTCCCTGGCCACATTGCACAACTCCTCGTAGGTGCAATGAAGTCACACAATGCAACCAGTGAAATGTACAAGTCACCCATGCATGCCAACGAACAAATGAATGTAGGGGCTCCAAGTGCCTTGTGAGTGGCCATCCATATTAGCCATGGCACCATTGCCGTACTGATGCAGCACAGGCATGTGAAGCTCCAAGTACAGCAACATGAACTGAAAACTGAGACAAACAAAAACAGGCCCCCCATCGCTTGACACCAGTGCAAGGCAACATACAAAGCAGTATCCTGAGTGAGACTGCACCAGCCCTGTACTCCTGCCAGTAAACAAACCAACCAGCAGCATAAGCATGTACCACACAATTTGGCAGAGTGACTGAGCAGCCAGGCACATCTCACGAGGGGCCAATGGGAGCAGCAGGGCACAGATGGCACGAATACAGAAGCTATTCCAATGGACATGACCTCAGTCTCCCTCCAAGAAACGCACGCAAACACAGGCACCTGTGACCAGCCATATCCTGAAAATCACATCATTCCACCAATCCACCTGGCTGACCGGCATCTGTTACACAAAAGCCAATCCCCCTCCCATGAGCATGACATCATTAAAACAGTCATAATGGCAGCCCCTATCCCTGACCTTACTGGCCTTCGTAGGCAAACGCGCCCAGTACAGTACCACGCAACTATGCTCAGAAGCCGGAACCCAATGCAGATCTTCTCACAATACATCGCTCCACAAATAGGAATATGCTACATTACTTGCAAAGAATAACGCTACACGGTCAATATCATAATCAAAATTTAATGCACAACAAAATCACCCGGGCCATACAGCTATTAGGTCATGAACTCCAAATCATATCTCATAATTGTGGGCTGCATCCGCAATAAATGACCAGCTTCTTCTTGTGTGACGCCCTGTTCCTCCATGGTACACAGGGGCTACATTCACGTTCAAAAAGGCAACATGGAAGCCCCTAGAACCGCAGGGCCGTCCCATTAGGTAGGCACTAGTCCAGCTGAAAGCTCGAAATGTTGCTCCTAGCCACTAGTACTGCGTAAGGGCATGTGGGCCATTGGCGATCGTCCCATAAGATCGTAATGGTGCTCCACTGATTAACACGAAGCAGCAGGTGTCGGGAGTAAAAGCCATCTGCAGGAGTGGCATACAGATGGCAGCGGCAAAAGGGGAGGAGATACCTGTCACCCAAATGAAACGAAAAAGAATAGTATGGGCATCTGAACTCCATTTGAATTACTCACTTCAAAGATCACACTAAATCCACAGCCATATGCATGCTAGCCCACTCAAAAGGATTATTCGCACCCAATAATCACTTGCGAATCATAACTATATAAATCGAGGTGAAAACACTATCACAAACGAGTGTTTGTGTGCATGCGTCTGTTAAAACAGAATCCATTAGATGGGATTAGTAACGTGCATAGACACAAGTGTTTGAAGGCGCGTCGAGACAGGGAGGGTTCAACAAGGGCAGATAGACGATGGTCCCACTATGGCAGCCCTGCATCACATAGCGCAGAGGAAGTTGATAGATTCCAAAAAGCCATGTACATGGCAGACTCTCTATTAAATCATCTGTCCATGCATCCATACATCATTCCCTCATCCCGGTATAAAAACGCCTGATTATTAACTCACATAACATTAGAAATTTCCATTGAATCTGTGCTTAATGCAGTCTGCAAAATCCACTGTGCTCCAGGCCGGAATTCTAGTGTTGTGAAGTAACATGTATTTGGGAACGTCCTGCCTTATCCTCCACTACGCTATTGCGCATCCCATACTATTCATATCAATCATTGCATTCTCGGCATGGCCCCTGTCCCAAGGACATTAAACAATAGAACTTTCTATCTGCAGTCAGACCTGTGGGCGTCTCCTCGCCGCTAGCTGGAAACCGAAAGCGCTGTCCTTCGAATTCCTCATTTGCAACATCACGTCGAAAAGGCATCTGTGACCGCTTGAAATCACAAATCCATCCATTTAGTGCGGCAGTGTGTGAAAATGGCAACTGGCTACACTCACAAATGGGACGCCCCGCCCGTCGGTGAACCGCGGTACAGCGCTGCATGAGGGTCCACCGTTAATCGAGTACTACATTCCACTGACCCTTCACAAGTTTGTACCCGACTGCAAAGATAGTATGTGAAACAATGGGAGCATAGCAGAATTAACATATGAAGCAATATCTCACTGCCATCGGGATGAAATACATGATTGTAATTGCAAGATGCCATGCGTCGATTTGCAGCGTTGTGTGCGGGACGTGCTCGCCCAAAGGGGATTGCAGCTTGCACAGGTGGAATGAATCACCACAGGTGGAGGCCATACAGCTTGGAAACACATAAATTGCACACCCAACCCCCTCCCACAACCACACCCACTCCAAAATGCTACCGGCAGGACTTGCGATGTTGGCCCTGGGGGACCTGATAGCACTGCAAGTACTCCAACTTCAAGAAGAAGACGAACACCAACTACTACAACAACCGGCCGCACAGAGGAGACGCAGGAGGAGGAGGAGGGCAAGGCAGGGCCAGCAAGGCCCACCAGCACAGCCACTACCACCACGCAGGCAGCCCGCAATCCCACGCCTCCGAGCACATCCGTTCAACCTCACTGATGAGCAGATCCACACCCTCTACCGTTTGGACCGGGACACCATAACCGCCATTGTGGACATGACACACGCTGACCTTGTCAGCATGATAGATAGCCCAACCGCCATCCCACCCCTACTGAAGGTGGTGTCTGTACTCCACTTCCTGGCCACAGGCACCTACCAGCACACAGTCGGACAGTTGCATGGCATTTCACAGCCACTGTTGTCACGGACACTATTGCAAGTGCTTGATGCCCTCCTGAAGCACGCAGACGACTACATCTCTCTACCACGCTCGGAGCAGGAAATTACGAACACAAAAGTGGGATTCCATGCACTTGCCGGCATACCGGGTTGCATTGGTGCCATCGACTGCACCCATGTGGAATTGGTTGTCCCACATGCCATGGAGGCCCAGTACCGCAACCGAAAACAATATCATTCTCTTAATGTACAAATGGTGTGTGACTCAAACAGGATCATTACACATTGTTGTGCCCGATTTCCTGGATCAACCCATGATTCCATGGTCTTACGGAACTCTACAATACCACGCTACATGGAGCGACATGCAGGGAACAGATCCTGGCTACTCGGTGAGTCTCATTTCATGCATCATAATGTGGGGTATGTGATGCGGCAATGACCTGCCAGGAAGGGGGGGGTGCTTACGTAGCAATGTCATTCCTCAAACATCCTTTATTGTCCACATACAGGTGATGCCGGGTATCCACTGAAGAGATGGCTCCTTACACCACTCCGGAACCCACAGGACCAGCATGAGGAGGACTACAACCATGCCCACTCACGTACCCGTGTAGTCATAGAACAGGCATTCGGCCTACTGAAGGGTCGTTTCCGCTGCCTCAGCAGGTCTGGCGGGGCACTCCTGTACCGCCATGAGAAGGTTGCTAAGATGGTCATGGCATGTGTCATGCTACACAACATGTGCATACGTAGAAATGTGCCCATGCCCCCTGACGCAGAACTGCAAGCACCAGAATATGGTCATGATGTGGGTGGGGATGTGGCAGAACCTTAAGGAGTCCGCGAGGCACAGGAGGGCCGTGAAATTCGTCAGATTATCATAGATTCATGCTTCTAGCACTCACGCCTGGTGGTTGATACATGGACACGGGAGTTGTGGCACTGTGTGTGTCTGGAACATGCACAATATGGACTGTACGCCTATGATGGCCTCGTACACAAAGATCAATGTCCACACATCTCATTGGATGATTGTGAAATGTTTATAGCATATGTGAAATTGTGTTACACACCCCATCGACCCGCCACCCAAGTAAGCCCAACACACCCCCTTCACCCTCCTACCTCCCCCCCGAACACCAGTGTCCAAAGATGCTCATTGTCAGTGGGCAGACGCTATTGCAAGCCCCCTCTCCGGGTATCAGGGGCACCCCTGCCTGTGGAGCGCAGGTTCCTCCCAGATCTACGTTGGGGGCTGCCCTGGACGGAACTTGCAACGGATGATGTCTCTGCCTGCTCAAGTCCATGCATGTCCCTAAGGGTTTGTGAGAGCTCAGTGAGCACACGGCGCACAGCGGCAAGTTCAGCACATACGTCTTTGGACGTCGCATGCAGTTCCCCCCTCAGGCTCTCGGTGCTTCTCTCCATTTGTACTCTCAGGCTCTCGGTGCTTCTCTCCATTTGTACTCTCAGGCTCTCGGTGCTTCTCTCCATTTCTGCCCTTAGTGTCTCTGTACATGTTTCTATGGCTGCCTTGGTACCCCCACATTCATCAGCATGGTCCTTGAGGAGCGTGGCCAGTTGCTGCTGTTGCACGATCACCTGGTCGAGGGACTGTTGCCTCTGCTGGGCCATGGCCATTTGCGGTGGTGTCACAGAGGGGCTGATCACCTCATGTTGCCTTGACACAGGGCTTGTGGGGGATGGCCAGTCGTCGTCTTGTGAGTGCCCCTGCGTGGTATCCTCATGTTGTACGGGATGAAACAAACAGGGGGATTGAGACAGGTCATGGATGGATCGTACATCGACATCACCGTTTTCTGTGTCGGAGCATGCTGCCATTAATGCAGTGTCACCTATGGTGCTGCTGCCACCAGAAGCAGTGCCTTCTGTGGCATCCATTGGGGGGGCCTGTGGTGGTGGTGGTGTTGTGGCCATGCTGGGTGCTGGGGTGCCTGTTGAAGTCCCCTCCTGTGTGCTGCCACTTGATTTGTGCTGCTGCCGTGTCTTGATGCGTGCAGCTGAGGTGGAGGGTCTTTGGCCGTTGGTCTTGGCCCTCTTTGCAGGTGTGCTGGTAGGGGTGTCCTGGAGCTCGTCGTTTGAATCGGACCCTGTGGTGGAGTAAAGGAGGGCGAGCGTTATTAATGGGTCTGTGGAAATTGGAATGGCAATGTATCACATGCATTGGGGTGGTACCTGAGGGTGATTTGGGTCAGGGCCTTGGAGGTGGTTTCATTTTTGTGTGGATTGAGGGTGCAGTTGTATTGCAGCCTGCAGTTAGGGGGTGCCTGCTGCACGTGTAGAGGGTGTTTTTAGGAATTTTAATTATTTATTTATTTAATTTGACTTTTAATGTCCGCTATCAGGCCAATGTAAGTGGACGTTCTCCTGGACATGTGTTTCTGTTGCACTATGTGGACACATGGTACTTCACATGATTGGACATTGTGGTTTTAGCATAGTTTTATTTGGCCCACCTACCTGATTCTTCGGATGTCTGCACTCCTTTCTCCATCCCTCCGACTCCCTCTATGGTCTCCATTCCAATGGTGGAGGCACAGATTTCTTCCCAGGGGGTCAGCTTGATGGGTGATTCTGATCCTCCCCCGGTAGCTGTGGCAATGTTACAGTTGGCGGATAGTATGCTCCGTACGCGTATCCGCAAGTCGTCCCATCGCTTTCTGCATTGCTGTGGGTTGCGGGGTGCGGTCCCCACCGCACTTACCCGCTGTGCCACCAGGGCCCATATGGCCTTCTTGTTCGCAAGTGCCGTCCTGGTCATTTGCGTCGAGAAGACGACGGCAGCATTCTCCTGGAGGGTCTCTGTGAGCACCGTGAGTTCCTCACGTGAGAAGTGGACCTGCCGCTTGCGGTCGCATGCTTTTTTCGCTACTTTTCCCATTGTTTTGGTTTCACTAGGGTGGATGACGGGTTGGGAGGTCTCTCAGGGTAGTATTTTTAATGGTTGTGTGAATATTCTGATTTTATAGGTGTACGGCGTGCTGTTTCCCGTTCCGGGACCATGTTTTTGCTTCCGTTTCCGTATATTTACGGTCACCGTATTTTCCGATTGCCGCTCATTACGGTGACCGCTATGTCCGGTGGTGGAATTGCACCTAGGTCGCCGTACGACGGCGGTGAGGGGCGTTTTGGGGACATTTCCGCCATCGCGGACTTTGCACTTCCGCCAAGGCGTACTGCTCGTGCCCGATGGGTCAGAATTAGTCGCACTTTACTCTGTCGTGCCATGGCGGAAACGCTATTTACGCTATGGCGGTCAGGTCAGTTGCTTTCCGCCAGGGTCGTAATGAGGGCCATTGTATTCAGGGTGCTTACTTACGTATATATTTTGTTTTTTCCCTTTTAGAACGTGGATTTACCTTGGCCACACCCCGTTTCCCAGAAACCCCACAAAAGCACAGGTGCGCACGCATTTTTCAGAAGTGCTTTTTGCAAGTACTGTTGTGCTGTTTGCCAGTTTGGTGGGTGTGGGTGAGTTATTCTATTTAACTTATTGCTTTCATCATTCATTTTTGTTATTTGTTGGGGGTTTGCCGTTATTACAAACCTACGTTTTTATTGTCGTTGGGTTGCTTTTAATTGTCGTTTGTTGTTTGTCGAAGTTATTTATCCTGATGGTATCATTTACACATGCCTGGTTTATATACACTCATTTCAGATATGCCGTTAACGAGAGATGTAGCCCAACTGTTTGACTCCTCCCATAACACTCCCAAACGATCGACACATACAATTAACTTGATAAGGAGTCTGAATACAGCGTCCCGTGCTCACTCGGTTGCACTAAATTCAGACATCCGTAGATTTTGCTGTGCTGATAGCGTATCCAGTATTGGGCCGCTGCCCAACAAGGGACATATTTTGAGCACACGGAATCCCGAAGCGGACGGGGCAGTGATTTACATATGGGCATATATCTATGCACCCCGCCGGACTCGGGTTGAGGTAGGTTTTGTTCTTGACTCGGTCTTGACCGAGGAAGCTGCACCCACAATCGTTGATCTGAACGTGTTGGTTGTGGTTGCCCAGGTACATGACCAGGTACATGAAGGTCTTTCCATGCCGCACTTAAGTAGTGCTGGGGCACCCTCCATGGCTACTACGCTTGTGCCATTAGGGTGTAGTCCTCAAATCGGACAAACTGAATCTCCACGCCCTGAAAGATCAAAAAGAAGAGGGTTGTAGTATATCACATCATGATATACCATCTATGAGAGCAAACTATTGCAATCACTGGTGTTGTTCTCCACCTCGCCGCAAGATTCATCATCCCTGTCTATATCCTTCATGCGCTCGAACCCTAGGAAATTAAGAGCTCTTCACCACCAGAGTCGTCCACCGATGTTGGAATTACATTGCAAGCCATGAATATAGCGCTTTTTTCTTTTGTACGAAACCCTTGACAAAAGGTTACATAATCAATCAGACTTATTAATGCAAATTTTACAACGTCATTGCACAGACGCAAGCACAGAATTGGACTCGAAAACTGCAGTACAACCTACTGCTCATGAAATATACATACCGAGTTCTATTACTCAAACTCCTGTTTTGCTGTATGTTGATGGTATTGTAGCTACTCCCAATCAACCAGATGAACAGCTGTCGATTGCCCCCACGACACTGCCTTTGATTACAAAAGATGATAGTAAGAAAAAAAGAACTAAGAAAAATAAGAACACATCAAATGAGCAGGTGGTGCAGTTGGAAGGAAAACGGCATCTAGAAGTGCCAGAATTATGCAGTGAAGTTAGGCCTTCGTCTTCGCTTGCGAAAACTCACTATAAAATGTTTGTTTGCTTAAACAGGAAAGCACCCTTTACACCTTACATTAAAAAAAGTAAAAACATCAAACAGCCTACAGCTGTGAAGAGTTCAAGTTCGCAACACTTTATTAAAATATTATCGCAGCCAAAGTCTAACATTCAACTTGCGAGAAGCAATTCTAACTCATTAAATCAGTCCACCAAGTCAGCAGAGACTTTAGTGTATGAACCTTTGGACATACTTGTTCAAGCAGTTGAGCAAGAACAGAAAGGGAGTACATTTGTTTAAAAAGCACAGCTAAATTCTCATAGGGAAAACAAAAAATTGGTTTATAATGAATCTGTGGTGAACGGTATCAGTGATCTAAACTTCACCACCTTAGAACAAAGACGAGAAGAAATTGCAAAGTCTATTAGCCTTTGTATGTCTCGTACTCCCCCTCTCCAATTGGCAACAGAAATTCAGGCAGATTGATCAGCCAAGAGCTGAACCAGAATATGTAACTGCCAGGAACACGAAACCCAATGAATACCTAGAGAGACCCCCCAAGGTCCATGAAATAGAATCTCAAAAACAATTGAACCAGAAATATAGCAATCGATCTGCACTTGGCTGATCATGCAGTGTAGAGGTAAACCTTTCCCATCGTATAACCTAAATAGGTCTAGTTTGTTAAATTAAATATCATGAGAGTTGTTCCACTGCTCGAAGATTTATGTTCAAGTGACAGCGAACAAAATCCTTCCATAGTTAAGCTATGAATGCCATCTGGCATAGTCATGAACCTGATCTGGCAGGCAAGGGAAGAACTATATGCAATGGGTTTCCTGGTAAACAAGCCATCTGGTAATGATTATTTTTATCAACATGACATGGAACATATCCTACAAGTATTATCATCCAAAATGTCTGCACTCATTTGGGGACTTTTAAATCGGGCAAATGGTCAATCACAGATGGGGATTCAAATCAATGCAGTACCTGAAGAGGTGTGGGCGATATTTTATAAGACCTTATATGCTGAGTTACCTCTCTCTACAATGTCTAGCTGCAACGATTTGAATGAGCTTCATGACACCACATTTGACACTGACGATATTCTGTTTTATACTTCCAAATTGAACACATCATAGGCCCCTGGCCCGGATAGTCTTTCTAACTTGATGATGAGGACAAATCTGGAAGCATGAGCAAGAATATTATTGATAATATTCAAACAAATCATACGTACTGGTAAAATTCCTTCCTCGTGGCAAACGTCCATAGTGGTAACCTTATATAAAAAGGTAATCAACAGGCTCCAGAGAATTACAGGCTGGTTACTCTTCTCAATGTACTATGCAAATTGTTTGCACGCATAATTCTTAGAGAACTTTCAACGTGGCTGGCCACAACTAGCATCCCAGACCCTTTTCAGACTGGTTTTGTTTACGGACTTGGTACGACGGTAAACTTGCTGACATTGCATGCAATTAAACTTCACAAATAAAAAAAAAACAGGTTGTATATATGGCATTCATATATTTTCAAGCCGCTTTTGACTCCATCTCTAGGGAGCTCCTTAGAGAAAAACTGTATAAAGCATCTTGCCCATCATCAGTGCGGTATTCGATTCATCAACTACACTCCAATAACACAATTCAAATCCGGCTATCTATGAATGGAACCCTTACAGCCCCCATTCTGACATACACAGGCTTGAAACAGGGCTGCATACTGACTCAAGCCCTTTTTAACCTCTTTTTTTCTGACATGAGGTTTGGGTTCAATAAAGTGGTTTCTGAATCTCCTAGGTTAAATGGCCACACTACCTCCTGGTTGTTTTATGCCGAAGATTTAGTGTTGTTGGCTAAAACTCACAGGCCCTGTTGACTCAGTTAGGAAAATATGCAGAATCTAACCATCTTACTATTAATAAGGAAAAATTTAAGATCTTGATAAATGCTTTCAGTCAAACAAGAAAGAAACTCCACCCTATCTGGGACCTCCAGAGAAATTGCTTGTTAATGGTAAAATAATATAAGTACCTAGGCCTTAATACGAACAGCCATCCTTCTGATAAACCCTACCATGATGATCTGCAAAGAAAACTTAAGACGCCCATGGCTCAAGCTCGAATTATTCAGGCTAAGTGTGGCAAGTTCTCCTCAGTACCTGGTATAACATTTTACAAGCAGAATGTAGTCCCCATATTAATCTATGGGACGGAAGAAAGAACATGACAGCAAGAAATATTTTGGTCCTGCATTGAAGGACATTTTTGGAAATCTGTCCTGAATCTACCACAGGGCCAATCAATGTGTGCATTTAGGCATGAACTAGGCCTGTTATCCCTGAGCGTCTTATATATGTGGAGGCTATACTCTTTCTATAGGAAGTGTTTACTGCCATTGAAGGGAAATTCGTTAATGAACATTCTTTCCTCACATATATCCTTCTGATAAGAAAATGAAATTGTGGAGGTGTATGGTACAGAACTCTATGCTGGGGTATCAGAATTTTTATTGAACACTGACCCAACCAGAGCGAAATCCAAACTCTGGCAGCTTGACTGGATCATAACCAGGGAGAAGTGCATAACATTGCACCTATTAAGAGACTACATTTTCCTCCCGAAAAAAATTGATATCATAGAATAAACCTTGTTAAATTTCCATCCCCTAAATTTAGAAATCAGTATTTGGGATTTAGGTTAAATTTGTGGCATACAAACGATGTACTGGCTTCACGTAAAATATTGGGTAAAGAAAGTAACTTTTGCAGATTCGGTTTGAACTCCGAACAGCCGGAGACCATTAAGCTTCTGATATCTGATTGTTCTAATTTGTTGAGCTTGAGGAGGAAGTATTTCCAGCACTTATTCTCTGAATATTGCTTTGTAACACCTGAACTAAATTGGGATGTTCTATTTTATCAACATACATCCATGAAGCTAGTTTGTAAATTACCTAGAACCTCTGAAACTTACAGGACTTGATAATGAATAAAACATATGCTAAATGAACATGTAACCTGTTGATCTCTGAAGTAGCAATGTAAAGGTATCCCTGACCTAGATGCATTTTTGGAAATCTTAATGCACAGAAATGAATGATTTGTCATTAGTATGTTTATGATTTATGGTTGATGATAAATGACGTTGTGACGATCAACCTTGAGATGGAAGAGGTGATAATTTAGGAATGTTTTAAAATATATATATATATATTTGTTTTTTGATGTTTTCCTTCTTTCTCTTTTTTTTTAAATAACTAATTGTTTAATTTGTTTTTATTCAGAAATTCTGTAGTGAATGTATGTATTGATGAATAGAGAACAAATTATTGATGAAATCTAAAATATTGTATTTATTGTATAAATTGAAATGTTGATTTCAATCAGCTTAATCAATAAAATAAAACATAAAAAAAATCTCTCTAACTGCTGATCTTTCCACTTCACTGCAATTCTCTCCATCTGCAGCTCCAACTCCTTAGACACCTACTCCACGAATGCATACCTCCACTGCCACGGCCCCCTTTTCTTGTAACCCTCTGGGTGTGTCCCTTATGTACAGTGCTCACTTGCTTCGCAGCTAGGTTTGTGCTTTAGAAATCTCATGCAAACATACCATAGAGTATTACCATAGAGTATTACACAAAGGACTGTAGTCAGTACTGCAGGGTTCTGCTTGGAGAACTGCACTCCACTGAGTGGAATGCTACAGACATATGTACAATGTAGAGTGATTCACTGTATTGTAATTAGTGCTGGCAAATACTGAAGACAACTGCGCAGACTACTGCCAAGTACTCCATATAATACCATATTACACTGTGCAGAGTCGTTTAGAAAACTGTACAGTGATACACAGAGTATGTATAGAGTACTTCAGAGTCATGCTTGCACTGTGCAGTGAAGATTATTGCTAAGATATGCACGTCTGGTGCTGCACTGTACTGCATATAGTGCTCAATGATGCAATTGGGCCAAACTCACATAAAGTGTTAAACATTTTCTGAAAGTGAATTGCGTACAGCTGCGGTTCATGCATTTCAAACCAGAATTTTTTTCTATATGTTCATAAGCATACCATTATGTAGAAAATACTGGGTTGAAATGCATGGATGGCAGCTGTTCACAATGCACTTTCAGTATATGTTTAGCACTTTATAGGAGTTTTGCTCAAATGCACTATGCACTTTAAATAACTGGTTAAACTACATGTAACAATCACACATTCATATCACCAAAGGAAGAGCTACTATGTATCATATGCAGCCCATGTGCCAATGCATTATGCACTTTATATTCGATATTGAGTTGGCAACGATATTTGTACAATATCGAAATGCAATTTGCAAATGTTTCACTCTTGTCAGCTCCAAGCACTTTATAAATGTTTCACTCTTGTCAGCACCAAGCACTTTATAACACTTAACACATTGCACTTTACACATGAGGCACCGGATATGTTTCAATTTTGCAACAATGGCAGTGTAATTGGAACACTAAGTGAAGTATATACAGCTCTGGTTTTAATGCACTATGCATCTTATTCTCTTAATGATAACGTTTACACAACATCATCATTTGTTGGATACATTTTACCTGCTTAAGAATATATATTAAGCATGTTATGTATCAAAAGAAAAATATTTTGTAGCTCACTATGAATTTAATACAATATATGAATCGAATGTATTGTATTTTAAACAAAGTGACTATGTGAATGCTGTTGGAAACAGATGAATTCACTATTCCATATAAATCACATATAGACGGAAACACAGCTCAAGATGGCGACCGTCATATTAGTTGTGGATGCATCAATTACAAAAACCTAGTCTGTGGGATTTTGAATGAAGGGAAGGTATACCTACTGGTGATGCCATGTTAATGAAGCAGACAATCGTGTTCTATCAGGTGTTTTGTCTGAATTTGTAGCAGAAGGCCTATGTGACAACATTAATCCAAGATGGCCACCGTTACGGATGCTAATTTCGTTTTTGAGCTGTAACTGTTTTAGGGTGGTTCTTTGAAAAATCTGTTAAGTAGGCTTTTTGTTAAACATGACTAAAGGAATAGAAAAGTTCATATAAGGATTAATTTGACAACTTTTACCATTTCTGAGATATAGCTTGGCACATTATTGCTACTTCATCGCAAACCTTTGCCTACATTCTCACTAAATTAGAAAGTTTTAAATAATTTCTTGTTGAAATATACTATTTATTAAAACTACAATAGCTATTTACACTTGAAGAGAGAAATTAAGGTTTTACAGGTCATCTTCTGAGTCCCGGAGTTAATTTCCATCATCTACAAAATCATCGCCACCACACTTACATAGTTTTGTGCAACTTAGTGACTGAGCTCTGCATTTGCAATGTACAGCACACCATACTTTGAGGCATGCACACCGTACCAGCTGTATGTTATGTTATTTGGCATTGAAATAGCGCTCTATATATCATTGGTATGACCACAAAGCGCTGGTAGGTTGAATGCCCTAGTGGACCGTAGTCCAGGTTAGTCGAGAGACTAAGGTGTCAGAGGGTGCTTGGGTGCACCGATTATGTGCGCAGCTGGTGCGATTGCCTGGTGGTAGCTGCATCCTAGCATTAGGTGTGGTGGTATTGATATCAGTTGAATGTGTGCAGTCTGGAGGAAGTCACCAAGACTGGATTCTGGCTTTGTTAGGCCTATGTAGGACGCTTATGTGTGCAGCTTGGCTGGTTTTTGTGGGGTATAGCTGCGTTTTATCAGAATGCTGAGGTGTTCATGGGGGATTGTATGAATGATTGTGGTGCACATGGAAGTGTGCACATAATAGAAAATTGATTAGCTGCCTTCTCTCACCCGAATTGTGAGGGCTCTGGGAGAATCGAGTGTTGTTGATCACCACGTCACCACTCCATTAGCTGGTAATGTGTCCTTAAGATGCATGGTATTAAAGAGGATCTTGTTGGTGGCAGAGTTTCACTTTGCATCTCTTTTTTTGTGAAAACTGTAAGGGTGTAGAAGTACCACTGTGACACAGTGGTGGCATAGTGGTTGACGGAAACCTTTATTTATGGAAACTGAAAATAAAACCCCATATTGCCCTAACTCTAAGAGGGGGTTCCCTGCCTCAACAAAATCGAAGGAATCTGTTATACTGCCCAAGAACTAAAAGAGCGTAGTGTCCTGTGTCAAAAACCTAGTTCCAACCCTAACACTTACAACTAAACTAAAAGGGGTTTGCTGTCCTCTTGGTCCAGAAGAAGGACTCCCTTCTTCTGAACATGCACAGTTCCATGTATCAGAGCAATGAGGGAATGGATCCCTTCCCCAGGTTGCAATCCTTTTTCAAAGGTTGAAGCAAAGTTCCAAATTAGCAAAACGTTCTCTGGTTCAGAAAGACACAACATCCCGGTATCAGGAGAATGGTTTCCTTCTCTTGGCTCTTTTGCAGTGTCAAGAGAATGCGTCCCTTCTCTTGGCTTTTCACAATGTTCACAAACACACCAGAGGGAATGACTCCCTTTCCTGGTTCTCTCTCAGCTCTTTGCACTGCTCAGAGAATGCCTTCCTTCTTGTGGCTTTTTTGGCACTTTTCACACTTCTTTCAATTCTAAGGGAATGCCTCCATTCTCTTGACTTCTCACAATGTTCACAAATACACCAGGGGGAATCACTCCCTACTCCTGACTCCCTCGGCTCCATATACTGCCTGCTGGTTTCACAGCCGACCTGGTTCACCACCCTGCCAGCTACTGTGACTATGAAGATCAAGGATGAAGCTCTACTTCATATGGGTGCAAGTCCCAGAATCGCCTTTCTTCTTTAGGTCTTCTGGTAGAGGTATAGGGTAATAATGTCCCCATACATAATGTCCCCATACATAATGTTGCCAGGGAAAGTCATTAGCGACATTATATATGGTGACATTATGTATGGGGATGGGTTGGGGGATGTCCCCTGCTCCCCTTGCAAAAAAAGAAGAATTTGGGGTTGTGGGGGTGTCCCCCGCATGTTCAATGTAATAATGTTTCCGCAAAAAACTGCAACATTTTTGTAGGGACATTATTACATGGAACCCTGGTAGATGTGGTTTATTCTCCTGCCAAGTACTATGTGGTGTAGGGGAGACATGGTATGACCAGTATGACACTGGTACAATAGGTACAAGTTGTAAAACCTTTATTGAATTCCTGGGGGTTTGGAAAACTCCTATTCTGCCCTATAACTAAGATGGGAACAGTCTCGTCCATCAAACGATAAACCCCACAGTGCTAGTAGAGTTTGTCTAATCAAAATGGCCTATGCTAACAAAACCTAATGCCTGCCCTATATCTTGTACAAACAGTGTATAAAGGGAAAATGTATGCAAAGGAAAAGTCAGTGTTCAAACTAATAAAGGTAGCTGAATCAGCTCTGCTCCCTGTGTTAGACCACACAGAGTAAAGCAGGGCTTGTAGACAGGATGACACACTCTGGCTCTGGTTCTTAGTACCATAAACAGTTCCAAAACGTGGATCGAGGACTACTTGGCCTTCCACGTTTTAAGTTTCTCTTTCTACTCCCAAATAATGTTTCAACAAAAAGTTCACTCAGGCCCTTCACAAACACAGTTCACGTGGGTCCTCCTCTGTCGGGCTTAGACCTTTCATAAACACAGTTCATGTAGATCCCCGTCTGTTGGGCTCAGGCCTCACGCTGGTCCCTCTCTGTCAGGCTCAGACCTTTCAGAACAAAGTTCAACAATACTGGCAAGGGGCTCCCTTCCCCACGCTTTACACTTCGGGTCTCCCTCAATCGGGCTCAGACTGCTTTTGGATGTCAAACACTTTCAAATGTGCGTGGCTTTCTTTACAGACCTCTGCAGGACCACTTCGACTCAAAGTTTACTTTTCAGCTTTTTACTTTCCCTGTCTCTCTGGGTTAATTTTCCTTATTTTGCTTTTGCAGTTAATTCACTTTTATCGCTACAAACAATGTACCTTTCACAGAGATTTTTGAGTGGCCTACTTTCTTTCCCCAGACCACTCCGTTACTCGGTATTGTCGATTTAACAGCTGTATACAATGTTGCCAAACTTTCTTTAACACACACCAGTCTCTCAGGTTGCATGCCAACTCACCGGCTGTGTGAGTTTCTCTCTTGGTTTTATGATTTCCCATTCACGAGTCAAGGTTAGTACCACAGGCTTGGCCTCGACTTCCCAACTCTGCTGTTTACCCAGGAGGGTAGCTGGTGTCCTTGAAACACAATGCAGTCTTCCCTTGTTGGATGTGGACTCCTCCACGTGTCTTTCATGGGCTGTCGGAGGCAATGACCACCAGTAGGGAACTCTTGGGGTTTTTGACCCATTACTCTCGTCCCTTGGTCCGTCGTTCTGCTCCAGTAGATTTGCCTTTGCTCTGGAAGTTCGGCTCATATTCGTGTTCCACCTTGCTCAGAATCTGTCTTTAGGTGTTGCCTTTTATCCATGTGAGGAGAGCTAATTGGTATCAGGTGTATGCACTTGAAGTCAAGTGCCTGAATTTGCCTGACTCGATTAATGGGACATATCCAATACGATGTATGAGAGTTATTCTTGTTAATCTCAGTCACCCTCATCCCCGGCCCAGTGTTTGTGTAAAAAGGGGAGTAGTTGGGATCTCGGAATATCCCACAAAACAGGATGGGATAGATGAACAAAAAAGGGGGGATTTCCGCGTCTCACCAGCGGGTGCCTCACTCCCACGCTTGAAGACCCCTCACCCAGGTGATCTTCCTGCACTGGTCCACCTCCAGGAACTGGATCCAAAAGCGTTGTTTTGTCCTGGCCACCTGGATGACAAGTCCCCGAGGACTAGGGGGTGAGACACACTTTGGTTTCTCACATATCCTTCTCCCATGCGAGGTGGATAAGTTTGTTCTTCTCTGAAGTCTTTAGGCTGATGGCTGTGGAGAGGACAAGTGGAAGTTTTATCCAATTACTCTCGCATATCCACAGAATTGCTTTTCGGTTTGGCTTGTACGGTCTGGATATTAGCCTTAGTACCCTGTGAATAGCCCATGAAATGGGATCGAGGGACTTTGATACAATGAATGTCTCTATGAGGGTCTGTATCCATCCATTCCCATGCCAGGAATAGAAATCAGATTGCCATCAAGTATGTGGTGTAAATTCTCTGGGTGGAAAAGGGCTTTCTTGAAGAAGGGTGGAACATTCTGGCAAGTCTCCCTATAATAACCTCTTCCGGAAGTCCAGTGATAATGGCCAATGGTACTAGTCGGAATTCCACTCTGATGTTAGTGTACTCCTGTACTCAGGGGTAGATCTCGTTATCTCCATGTACACAGCTGACTCTAACCATGGTTGCATGTTCTAGATCAGCCGGATTGTCCAAAATCGGCTTTTATGGCTGTCTGTTTACTGCCAGAACCAATTAGTGCTTTCAGTACTCTCCCATTTACCAGAACTCTCTCATAATTAAACTGAGGGCCAGCATAAACATATGCTAAAGGTTTCTAGATCTTCCGCTTGTTCTTCCCATTCCTCTCCTCTTAGGCAACCTATTTCCATAGGCTCCTCTTTTTTGATTTTTGGGACAATGCCGGACCAAATGACCTGTCTCCCTACATGAGAAACAGATGAGTGTTGATGGTTTAATCACTATGGAGTCTTCTCTCTCTCCTTAGCTCTTCCTTACCTTTAATGTCATTTATTTTTATTTCGGTCCTGTCTTTCGGGGTTCACTCTCTGGTTTTAGAAGATCCTCCTCATTCTAATGTCAGGTTTTGGCAGTGGTAGGTTGGTTTTTGATCTTTTCTATCTTCATTTTTATATAAGGAATGGAAATGTTTCACTGCATCTGAATGATCTTGTGCCGTTTCAATAGCCGTGCTGAGGCTGGGCCGATTTAATTGCAATACAGCTTTCTGAAGAAAAGGAGGTAATAAGTTGGTAAACTGTTCCAAGGTGATCATGTCTACTAACTCCAGAGTTGTATTGCCGACCCACAAGGATACAGTGTATTTAATTAGTTCCCCTACTTCCAGGGGGGTCTCACTGGGGTTTAATCTGATGGACCTTATTTTTTGTCGATAGAAATTACTGGTGTGGCCTACTCTTTTAAGGAGATCTTCCTTGATGGACATGATGGTAGCTCCCAAGGTTAGATTTAGTAACTGATAGGTGGTTTGTGGCTCATCTTGTAATAGAGGTCCCAAGTAGCACTTTTTTAAGTGTTCTCCCCATTCCAGCTGTTCAGCAAATCGCTCAAAATTCAGAAAAAAATTCTGTAGGTCTTGTCCTTCCTGGTAGGGTTGTAATATCCCTTGAGGTAATAGGGGTCTTGCTTGTAATGTGACAAACCTCATCACATTTATTTGATGGCGAGCTTTGGCTTGAATCCGATGGGTGGCCAGTTGAGCTTTGACTGCTTCAATATTGGCCATATTTGCCGGAGGAGTAAGGGTTCCCTCTGTCGGCTTTTGGAATCAGAGAAAAAAAAGGTCTCAAAGGAGCTTGATTTGGATGAAGGGGGGTTGGTACCGAAAAGAAAAGGCTCGGGAAAAGATGAGTTTAAGGCGCTAGGTCTAATGTACATATGGGAGGGTCTTATTTTTAAGACTATTCGGTCCCACTGTTGTATTTGGTAAAGGGCTATCGGTAGGGTATCTAATAGGACCTGGGTTTTGAAAAACAAATCCTGTTGGCTAACCGGGATTTGAAGTTGGGAGAATAAGGTCTCCTTAATGGTGGATATTCGATCAGAATCAAGGATTTCAACAATCCTATTCTCCCCTTCTGGTGGGATGACAATTACTAGCATAGGTTCTCAACTTTTATCAATTGAGTCAGATCCCACTCTGACACCATATGTAGGGGAGACATGGTATCACCAGTATGACACTGACACAATAGGTACAAGTTGTAAAACCTTTATTTGAATTTGTGGGGGTTTGGAAAACTCCTATTCTGCCCTATTACTAAGATGGGAGTAGTCTTGACCATCAAACGATAAATAAAACAGTCCTAGTAGAGTTTGTCAAAACAAAATGTCCTATGCTAACAAAACCTAATGCCTGCCCTATCTCTTGTGCAAACAGTGTATAAAGGGAAAATGTATGCAAAGGAAAAGTCATTTTTCAAATTAATAAAGGTAGCTGAATCGGGTGCTATGATGGTCTTCCACAATGGATTAAAGGGTTGGAGGCATGGGGCATGCTTTCCAGAGTATGATGTTATGAGTTTTCACACCCTCCGCATATATTAAGATGTTGTCTTGAAAATAGGACACATTGCAAATATTGCATAGCAAAGAGTCCATCATATGCTGGAATGGTGATGCAGACGATAAGCCGAAAGGCATGCGGGTAAATTGGCATGTACCAAACAGGGTTATGTACGCCATTAGAGGCATTGATTTTTTTATGAAGGCTGATCTGATGATATGCATCTATCATATCAAGTTTGCAAAACATTTTGGCCTCCTTCATTATGAAGATCAGCTCATTTATGCTGTGGGGGGGAAGCTATCCGTGATCACCTCCAAATTCTAACTGTGCAAATCTATGCAAACCCTGAAGTCGTCCAAGCGCTGTTTATTTTTATCAGGCCCACCGGGCTCAATCATTTAGATAATTCCAAGGTCTCTACTGTGCCTTCCTTTAACATTCTTTCCAATTGTACCTGTAGTGCTCCCCTCGCCGTTGTTGGCACTGGCTTCACATTGTACCTTACTGGAACAGCATTTTTTTCAGCATGATTTTGTGTACATGAATCTTAATTTTTCAGAGAATAAATTCTTCTCTTATCACTGACGCTTCTCCTTTACTCACTGATAGTAACTGGTCCTCCGTGCTGGGATCTAACCTGATGTTTAATTTGACTTGGTCATCCCAACCTAGCACAGCCGGGAGCTCATCTGAGAAGTAGACTCTGGTCTTTGTCACTCTGCCTTTGAATTCAGTTGTGCCATGGATGTATCCCAACAGGCTGATGGTGGCTCCTCCAAGCACTTTGGGTTTGTGATTCGTCCTCTTCACCTCTTCCATGTCTTTGCCACCCATGTCTGTACATGCGAATCAGTAGAATCATTAGGTCCGAACGCGAGTCAGCCATCACTCTCGTGTCATTGCCGCCAACCTTTATGACTCAGTGCTTTTTCTCCCTACTGGCCATCCAGCAGTTCACCATTGGTTGCACTCCAATCTTTATCTGACGACTCAGTGACCTTTCTGTCTTCACTCACTATAGATGAAGTCACTTTCTTACCCCTCAATTTGCAAGCTATTGCTATGTGGCCAAATCTTCTGCAGCTTGAATACTCCTTGTTCCTGGCTGGACACTCTGTGTCATTCAGAAGATGACGGGTGCTGGTGCATCAATGACATTTCAGGGGTTTACACTTTCCTACATTCTCCTCTTTGCTCCCTGGCAGCCACTTATCTCTTCTCCCTTGAACTGCACGATGTGCACATCAGGGACTGGGAGACTTCCCGCCAACTCCTACAGGTTTCTTCCACTGCCCTGCTTTATCTTGCACTTTCCAGTTGTTGGTGTGCACTGTTAACATATCACAAATCCTGTCTTCAGCAGTATCCCCAAAGGCGCACAACGCTGCCAATTCCCTCATCACATAGTCATCCACTGGCTCTGTGGGTTCTTGTTTCCTGCTTATCTTATCTTTTTTTTTAAAGTATTTTTATTAAATTTACAACAAAAGAGAACTCATAAACTTCCCCCTTATCCCTCCCTCTCCCCTGCCGGGTTAGTGCTTGTTGGTGCTCCGAGCTCCGAAGAGTCGCTGGTTCTGTTTACTTAAACATGTCCAGTATCTTTATTTTATGTGGGCACCACTGTTCCATATAGTCACTTTGTAAGTGTTCCAAGGTTACTGCCCAATCTCCTCTGAATTTGTGAAAGTTCCCTTGAAGATTATAAGTTATGTGCTCCATCGTTATGTGGGACCATACATTTCTTATCCAGTCTAGTGCCACTGGCAGATGTTTCTGCTTCCAGTTTTTGGCTATTTACAGCCAAACTCCAATCAGTAGACACATACAGTTTCTTTTCTGAGTTTTGGTGAGGGTTCTGTCTCTCGGGTCCCAAATCCCACATAGCCATACGTCCTCCCCTGGGTCTCCCATGTCCGGGAACATTAACTTCATGTGCACCTTGACCTTTTTCCAATATTGTTGTAGGTTAGGGCAGTCCCACCATATGTGTCGCCAAGTGCCTAGCCCCCTGCATGCCCTCAAACACTCATTGGAGGCTCCCCTGAACATTGTATGCAGCCTTTCAGGTGTGTAGTGCCATTGGAGGAGAACTTTCATCCACATTTTCTTTGAGTGTATTGCTTTTGTTATTTTGGGTATCAGGTCCCACGTATATTCCCACCGTTCTCTGGGGATCGTTATTCTTAGGGTCTTTTCCCATCCCTTAATGTGTTGCCATGTTACTTCCTCTTCCTGAGTATTTATGAATCTGTATGTGTTTGAAACTAACTTTCTGGATCCGTCGTTTGTCATGATGTATTTTTCAAATTGGGTTAGTTATCTCAAGGCCGCTTCTCTTATTTTGGGTGAGTCTAACCAATGGTATAGTTGATCATATTTATATTTATCCTTGGGGTTGAGATTCAGCAATGTGGTACACTCTTCAAATGATTTTATCTGTCCCCCCTGGTACATGTCTCCCACCATTCTACAGCCTGCTTCCTCCCACTTAAGGAATACCTTTTTCTCTAGACCTGGTGGGAATTCGGGGTTTTTGAATAGGGACATGAAGGGTGCTGGATTTTTGGTCAAAGTGCCTCTCTATGTAGCTCTATCCCATATATCCAGGGCTGTCTGCATGATTTCGCTTATTTGGAGGTTGGGATGTCTATGTTTTTTCCCCGCCCATAGCAAGTGTCTTGTGGGTGTGGTTGCTACTGCTCTGTCTTGTGCCGCCCACAGTTTCTGGGAGTTGTCTGGTATCCATTCTTTCAAAATCCATAATTGGGTTGCCTCGTAGTATTTTTAAAAATGCGGAAGTGCACATCCCCCGTCCTTTCTGGAGGCTGTGAGTACCGCGTTGGATACTCTCGGGGCTTTCCCTTGCCAGATGTATTCCTTAACCGCTTTCGTTAGGGATTTAAATAATTTCGGGGGGGGGGGTCTAATTGGGAGAGCTTGAAATAGGTACATGAGTTTGGTAAGAATGGTCATCTTGATAACCGTTATCCGCCCCCACTTTGATATTGCTAATGGGTTCCACTTCTCCAGGTCCCTTTTTATTTGACGTAGCATCGAAGGGTAGTTTTGGGGGTATTGGAGTTGTATCTTATGTGTCAGGGTGATCCCCAAGTATTTAACTCCCAGGTGTGCTATTTTTAATTGGAGATCTTCTGGGAGTGATTTTATCTGCTCGGTTTCTCCCGCCAGTGTCAATATTTCTGATTTCTGTCTGTTTATCTTAAGGCCTGATATGGAGCCAAATGTTTCTATTTCCTGCATGAGGAGTGGGAGGGAGTTTACTGAGTCCCCCAGGATCACTAGCATATTGTCTGCATATGCTGCTTTTTTATGTTCCGTACCTCCCATATCTATGTCCTTTATTTCCTTTTTGCTTCTGATCTGCGACAGTAGGGGCTCTAGGAAGATTGTGTATAATAAGGGGGACAAGGGGCATCCCTGTTTCGTTCCTCGCTCAATTTGTATCTTCTAGGATAGGGCACCGTTCACTGCTACTCTGATGATGGGAGAGTTGTAGTTACCTTGTATCATTCTGATGAAGGGCTCACCCACCCTCATTCTCCTCAATGTGTGGAACAAGAGTGACCATTCAACTTGCGTCCAAGGCCAGTGTTAACGCTGGGGTTTGTGTTATTCCTATTTTTTCCACGATGTGGAGGACCCTCCTGATGTTATCGTGGGTTTGTCTACCGGGGACAAAACCTGACTGATCAACTTCGGGAGTATTTGTGTGAGTCTGGTGGCTAAGATTTTGGTAAACAACTTCACGTCCAGATTTGTCAAGGCTATTGGTCGGTAGGATGTTGGGAGTTCTGGGTCTTTTCCCTGTTTCTGTATTACCAGTATTTTTGCCCCATTCATTGATGGAGTGATGTTGCCCTTTTCTTTGAATGAGTTAAATAAGTCCGTCAGGACTGGGGCTAATAGGTTGCTATATATTTTATAATATTAAGCAGTGTAGCCGTCTGGCCCCAGAGCCTTATTTCTGGGTAGATATTTAATTGCCCTAATGACCTCTTCTTGAGTTATGTCCTCATCTAGCATGTGGCTCTCTTCGTCTGTTAGGACGGGAAGCGTTACCCCCTTTATATATGTCTTTTGGAGGGTCTCATCTGGATGATCTGAGGAGTATAATTGCTGATAAAATTGCTCAAATATGGCCCCTATTTCCTTCGTTTGAGTCTTTCTTCTCCCTTTCTCATCCTGAAGTGCCATCACTGGCCTATCTAGAGTTTTCCCCTTCAACTGTCGGGCCAGTAACTTGTCCGCTCTATTAGCCTTTATGTAGTACCAGTGTTTGAGCCTAATTATGTGTCTTTCAGCTTTTTTTGTACGGATGGAGTCTAGTTGTACATGTCTCAGGGCTCTTTGTAGCTTCAGTGTTGGTTTCTGTATTATTTCTGTTTGGATTTTGCTGATATTTGCCTCCAATTCCCTCTCCCATTGTAGGCTAAGTTTCTCCCTTTGGGCTTTTAATGCGATTATATGACCCCCCTCGTGACCGCCTTCAGAGCTTCCCATTGGGTTTCCATTGATGTTTCTGAATGGTTGTTATTTTTGAGATATTCAATCATTTGTTCACGGATAGTGTACCCCATCACCGGGTCTCGGACTATCTCTTCTGGGAGTCGCCATTTCCACAACCCGGAGGCCCGTGGGGTGAGCATTATCTCTGTCGAAAGGGGGGGCATGATCGGATAGTGAGATGGAGCCTATGTCTGCGTTCCGTGTTTTCCCCAGAATGCCAGGCGTTGCCCAGAGGTAGTCTATCCTTGACATTGTTTGATGAAACCTTTTTGGTTAGTGTTGATGTGTCTCCAAATATCTACGAGTGCCAGATTGGACATTTTCTGTTTCAGGGCGTTTGAGGGGGAGCATTGCACCTGTTGCCTGGGGGCAGATCTGTCGAGATTGGGGTCCCACGCTATGTTCAATTCGCCTCCCAGCACTATATCCCGTTTCAGTTCGCTCTAGTTTCCCCAGTGTATCTTTTAGGAATCCTTCCTGCCCCGTATTTGGTGTGTAAAGAGCTGCAAGTGTTAGGGGGCGCCCTTCTATTTTCATGTTTGCTAATAGATATCTCCTCTGTTTGTCCGCTTCTGTCTGGAGGAGCTGAACCTTCAAAGAGTCCTTGGATGCAATTAGAACCACAGCCTTTTTGTGCTGTGCATTTGCCTTTATTATCTGATGATACCCTTTCAGTCAGACATTTGCCCTGTCCTTTGTTCTTATATGTGTTTCTTGAAGCATGATAATGTCATATCTTTCTTGTTTTAGGAAATGTTCCACTTTTTTCCATTTGACAGGAGAGTTGAGCCCTCGGATGTTGTATGTTAATATTTTAGTCCCCATCGTATTTCTGGAAGACGGTCCCAAAATGTATGTGTTGGAGCTTTGCCTGAGTGTTATAGTGATTCCCGGTATTCCCCCCACCCTTATGGGGCAACCCCCAACTTGCCCACTACCCCCCCAAACTGCCCTGAGAGGGGCTCTGGTTCATATGATCGCTCAGGCGTTGCGCCGTACGCGCCATGCCCGACTATTCTCAGGGATAACTTGTAGGGTGTTCTAAAACCCTTTTGGATTCCAAATGGTGCACCGAATGCCCTCCTCCCCCTTCTCAGCACCTTTGTTTCTTGTTTCTGGAAGACTCTCCTCCATTAGCTTTCGCCTTTTCGGGTTGGAATGGTTGGTTTTTCCGGAGTGCTTGGTGATTTCATGTTAGCCCTCTTCTTTTTGTCATCGTTCTCTTGGTGGGGGACCCTTCCCTCTTCTTTCGTTGTTTTTTCATTGTCCTTCCTGTCTATTCCGGGTTTGGGTGCCTCTCCTTGTTCTTTGAGGTTCTTTCTCTTGATCGTGTATTCCCAGTATTTGCGTCCCTTCTTCACAGGTTGTTACCCTCCTTTGCTTAACTTCCCATGTGAACAGCAGGCAGAAGGAGAAGGTTCATTTGTATCTTACTTGCTTTGTCGTTAGGAATCTTACAACTGGGCCCATGTCTCTGCGCTTCTGTAGCGTGATCTGTGCTAGGTCCTCATACAGCTGCACCTCCACCCCGTTCATTCTGATGTGGTCCATTGTCCGGGCTTTCCTCAGGATCTGTTCCTTTTGGGGATACGAGGAGAGGGCTACTAGAACATCTCTTGGTCTTACCCCCGGTTCTCCTGCTCGCTTTGGGTCCACTCGGTGTACCCTATCTATGGGAACTTCTTTGTCCTTTACATCCAGGATCTCCTTGGATACTTGCTGGACTGCCTCTTTCAGGTCCCTGTCCTCTACTGATTCTGCCATGTTCTTTATCCTTATGTTCGATTTTCGTGATCTAGTCTCAAGATCCTCGCACTGTATTTCAAGATTATGGGTCCGTCTTAGTAGTTGTTCCTGGACCTCTGCGTATTGTTGAGCCTCTTTGTCTAGATTTTGGATGATTTTCTCCAGGGTGTCCGTACTCTCCCCCAAGTTTGTGATCTCTGATTTTAATTCTTGTACCGCCTTTCTCATGTCGTTTTTCATGGATTCAAATTGCGTTTCCGTTTTAGCCATGAATTGTGATTGAAATTCCCCAAACCACGCTTTCATGTCATCTTTGGTCGCCATTTCGGTGTTGGGTACTCCCGTAGCTGTTTCCAAGAATTGCCCTTCCTGGATTTTTTCCTTTGAGGGAGTAGTTTGTTGCGATCCCCACAGTTGTGGTAGGCTCTGATCCTGCTTCTTTTGGGTGTTTTGGTGAGTAGATTTCGCAGTCCTCCCCCTGGATTTTGACATATATGCTGTTCTTTGTGTTTGCGTTATATGCCCCTCTTGCGATGCCTGCCTGCCTGGGGTCTTGTCCCACTATGGTGGAGTGCCTGAATTCAGTGGGGGGGGAACGTTTCCTTCTCTACTTTATCACCTTGTCTGTCTTCCCGTGCCTTGTGCTGCTTAGGGGTCTCAAGTCCTTAGATGATCTTTCAACGTATTGGTGGGGTGGGGGAAGTTGCCCCCGGTTGTAGTGCCCCCTGCTATGGAGAGGGGGAGTGCTGGGGTCCCGCCTGAGGTTGACGTTGCCTCTCCGCTTCCCCCCAGGGGGACGCTTCGGGGGGGCCTTGTTGGTTTCGGGGTGCCCCCCTCCCTGTTGTGCACTGGTCATTGTGTGTAGCCCCTCTGGTGAATAGGGACGTGGGTGCCACTTTCACCTTTTTTTCTCTGTTGTGGCTGGGTTTCTTTCCTGCAGGCTGTGTGTTCCAGGCCTTCCGTGGGCGAGGTTTATGGGGTCGGCGATAGTGTAAGGGTGCTGCCCCAGGCTCTCGTATCTGAATTATGTGTCGGATCCGATCCGACACGCTGTCCAGCTGCGGTTTTCTGCTCCGGGGATCACGTATTTTTGCCCCGCCTCTGTGGTTGCAGAGCTCGCCGTCCTCCCTCTTAACCGCACCGACACCGATCTGCGGCCCGTGCGGCTCCGTGTGCTGGGCTGGGGCCTCTCCTGTCCCCCCGGTTTCCCACAGGCCGCGGGGGGCTGCCCCCGTTGTTGGTGCACTTGTTCTCTGGGTCCGCCACAGGCTGCAGGGGGCCGCTTCCTCTGTCGGTTGCTGTGTGTGCAGGCAGGGGGGGTCTCCTCCGCTCCTCCTCTCCCCTGCGGATCCGGGGTCCGCTCACTCGCCCATGGTGGTTTACTGTTGTCCCGTGATGTCTCTGCCACGCCACGTACAATCCTTTGTGTTCCCTGGGGCCTCTCAACGGGATGGGAGTTCCTCTTCACGGGGCTCGATCCGGGTGCTGGAGCTGCCTGGCCCTGCCGGAATCCTCCGTGCCTGCCGGAATCTCGTGTGCTTCACCCTCAGATTATTTTGGTGAGAGTTGTTCCGCTTCTTTGTAGTGCTTCTGTGGTGCGGTCCGGATGGGGGGACGGAGTGACGTTCAGACACGTCCTCTTCCCATCGCCGACATTTTCTCTTATTTTATCTTAAGGAAACTTGTAGAGCACAACATAAGCCTGAAGGCATCTTGGCGCTGAGCTAACGGGAGATCTGTCCAATCCACAGGAAAAAGCTAAAAACAGAAAAGTCTTAAGCGCTTGACTGAATAATAAATGAGATTCAATGCTGCACAAAGGGAAAGAAAGCTAGTTCCAGGCCTTTGCAGCAGCCAAGAGAAAGCATGCCCACCCATATGGACAAGCCTGACCCTCGGGGGCTGTATGGTCTTCAGATCCTGTGAACGTTATGACCTGGAAGGTAGATACAGCCCAAATATCTTCTGAAGAAATTCGGTACCTAAACCGTAGAAGGCCTTGTGTACTAGGCACAACGGCTTGAACCTAATTCTTTGATCCGCAGAGAGCCAGTGGAGATGCCGCAACAACGTAGTCATGTGAGCACCCCAGGGGGGGGGCGAAGAACAGCTCTGGCAGCTGAATCTTGCAGCAGCTGGAGACGCCGCAAGAGTTGTTTTGGGAGGGCCAGGTAGAGGGCATTACAATAGTATATGTTGCTGATGACTAAGGAGGAAACAACAGGGGCATGAAACTTAGCAGGAATACATAGCAGGACCTTCCGAAGAGTCTGTAACTTGAAATTAACTTTTTTGGCATACAAGAGAGACCTGGTCAGCCATAGAAAGAGAGGCCGAGATTTTTATGCCTAAGTCTTTCACCAATGAGACCGGCTGACGAAAAGTGCCAAGACTCTCCAGCCAAAACTCTAGGGTCCAAAACAAAGAAGGAGTGGTCGTACCCACTACTTTCTGTCTTTCCACCGTTAAGCTTGAGCCAATTTCTCGCCATCCACTCACCAATGGCTAACAAACATTTTTTTCAATTGGCCTGCCGGTTCAGATTTAGCAAGATCCAGCCTCACAATGATTTGGGTGTCATTGACGTAGGAATAACATAGCAGGCCAAAAGCATGGATTATAGCCAGAAGAGGTTGGATACATAGATTAAACAGAGTGAGCGACAGAGAAGAACCCTGGGGAACACCACAGAGAAGAGAGAACACCCAAGAATAAAACAGTGGAAGAGAAACAGACTGAGAGCGTCCTGTCAGAAAAGAGGAGAACCAAGCCAGTACTTGGTCAGAGATGCCAACAGTGGAGAGGCGGGAGATCAGGGTGGGATGGTCGATGGTATCAAAGGCTGCTGGTAAATCTAACAAAATCAGAGCTCCCACCCCACCCTGGTCAACCAGACGAGTCAAGTCGTTCACAACAGAGACCAAGACCGACTCCGACCCCCTGCCAGGATGAAACTCAGATTGAAATGGATCCAAGAAGTTAGACGATTCGAAAAAGGTACTAAGGAAAGGGGACACCAAAGATTCCAACAACTTCATCAAACAAGGGAGTAAAGAGATAGGGTGGAAATTAGACAACACTGTCGGATCAAGACCAGACTTTTTCAACAGAGGAATGACAAGAGCGTGTTTCAGGTTGTCGGAAATGATCCTGGAGGTAAGGAGTCATTGACAGCCTCGGTAGGTTGTACCACAATATCACCAGAGATATCTTTAAGTCTAGATAGCGGAACTGAATCCTGAGGGGATGCAGATTTAAGGCCATTGAGTGTACCAGTACTTCCTCCTCTGAGAACACAGGGAAAGAAGACCACTGCAAAACCGATTTGGCAACAGTAATAACATTAAAAGGAGAGGGGAGATTTTGTGAAGGAGATGGGCAGGATGTAACAATGCCTTCTCGAATGTTAACTACCTTCTCATTTTAAAAAAAGAGCGAGAGAGTCACACATTTCCTGTGAATTGGGAATACTAAGCTGAGACTTAGCCTGCACGGCGAGAGATTGAACAACTGCAAAAAGAGCTCTCGGCTGATTGACTGCCTGTCCAATTCTACTACTAAAGTAGATTTGTTTTGCCACCCTAATAGCTTTTTGGTATTCAAGGGTGGCACGCCGATAGAGAAGACAATGCTCAGGTAAATAGGCATACATCCATGTCCTTTCAGCCTGTCTCTGGCGAAGTTTGAGGATTTTGAGCTCAGCGGTAAACCACGTCTCTGATCGACAAGAGTTTATTGGGCAGCGTTTGCACAGGGCCAGACTGTCAGCCACAGATGTAAACGTCTGAGAGATAGTTGCCAAAGTGCAGCTACTAGCCTTATTAAGATACTCAAGAATCAGAGATGTAAAATTAGGAAACGAGATTTTATGACAATCTGGCTTAAGAGCAAATTGTTGAGGGCCAGAAGTAGGAAGTGACACTGTAGGCAGAGAAAAGGGAACCACTAGATGGTCAGGCCAGATAATAGGCAGAGCCGAGGCAACAGACAGAATTGTGGGAGAAGCTAAGATAAAGTAAAGAGTATTCCCAAGCCAATGAGTAGGATAATTAATCAACTGAGGGAAGCCCAAATCAAACATAGAGAGCGCAAATAGCTTGGCCAGTAAGCAGGTTAAAATCAACCATAATAGCCAGATTAGCGTATTTCTGGAGAAGAGTGGCAACCAGTCCAGGGACTCATTGCAAATCCGCCTGTCATAGCCTGGAGGGCGTTAAATCAACAGGACATATAGTGTATTGGAGGCAGACATGGAAATGCCAACTAAGATTGCATCCATATTAAGGCCATGAACCAATGGCATAGTGCGAATTTGAAACTTAGAGTTAAAAACAACAGCAACACCACCGCCATTCCGAGGAGGCGGGCGATCACATCTCAGTATTGAAAAGTTAGATGGGAGAAGTTGAATAATACGGGGATCAGAATGCGGTCCCAACCATGTCTCAGATATAAAAACCAAAACAGGTTGATAGTCATCTAGCAAATCCCGATAGCTCTGAGCATGAGCTGCCAGAGAGCGGGCATTCAATAAAAAGCTATATACCAGTGGCATAGCCTCAAAAGCAGGGCATAGAATAAAGTTATTGGGTAATATAGTGGCCTCTGGGGCAAGAACTAAGAGCTCACCCCGCGAATAACAAGAGACATGTGAGGAAGAATTAGAGCCAGGGTGCATCCAGGGCCCAGCCTGGGCACGGACGGGCTGCGTGGGCATGTAAACTGGCACAAAAATGCTGTGAATGGAAGCAGAGCGAGGCGCTGGAATGCCTACAATCATAGAAAGAGGACTAACCGTGAGCGCTGTAAATCTGATCCTGTGTAGCACAATGTTCTCTTCGCAAGAGAACCTCTTAAAGATCCTTCTCACAGTGTTGTATTCTACAACTTCAGGCTTCAACCCTGTAAACATTCTCTGAACTTCGACGCCAGTGCGTTGAGCAGCATTGCCCTTTTTCTTATTTTGCCTTAGCCGGCTCCTCCCACTGCTTCCAAACATATTTCAAATAACAGTTTGAGGCTATGGTATTGCAGGCCTACCTGGAGATTGCAAGAAAACTGGGGGTGGCATTGAACATTGCATCATGTTTGCAGCGGTTTTGCGTCCCTCTCCTTGCCAATTATGTAGTGGCCTGAATCAACATGATAGGCCGTGGTGAGGTAAGTATCTTTATTAACTTCGTAAGATACAGTTTAACATTAACAGAGTTGCTTCACTGTTATAGTGCTTCACCAATATTAAAATGAATTGTCCATTGCTCAACGGTATTTACAATGATTTAAGTGTCTTATAAGTCCTAGTGTCCTCTTCGGACGATCGCTTGGGGGCTGCTGCTCGGCCCCTGCTCTGATGCGCGGGGAGAAGCACGCAGGTCTACTTAGGTCTCGCGAGAGCCGGCGGCCTGGCATCTCGCGATATCAGTTCCCCACAATTATGTACTTTAAAACTATCTGTTAACAAGAAAAAGATGATTTTTTTTAAAAAGCTTAATTGCTTTGGCTGTCAAACTTCCTTAAATACAGACAACAGGAATACACAGTACTTATGGAAAATAATTAAAGAAAAACGTTCATTTTGTATACCTTGTAAATATGAATTGCCCCTCCATCCCCAGCTGTGAAACATATGGGTTATTTGGTTAAATGGAGGGGCACTTTAAAGAGCATCAGAGGCTCTAGCATGAAGAAGAATTGCTTTTTAGTTGATTTACAAACTGACACTTTAGCCCAAAACATAGTTGTATTTTACACGATAAAAGGCATTAAGTGAAATTAAAGATTCGACGGTTAAGTGGCTAAACAGCAAACGATATGCGACAGTGAAATCCCCCATGTGCTGGGTAAAATCCAGGATTTAAATCTGTTTACAATCTGCAGGGGCACTGGGGCCCCGGGTAAAAGCTGGTCCAAAGAGCAACAAAACGACCGAAGACAGCGGCTGTAAACCGGGCAGTAGGGTCATAATCAGGAGAGGCA
This sequence comes from Ambystoma mexicanum, assembly GCF_040938575.1. Taxonomy (NCBI): domain Eukaryota; kingdom Metazoa; phylum Chordata; class Amphibia; order Caudata; family Ambystomatidae; genus Ambystoma; species Ambystoma mexicanum. The sequence continues at coordinate 1,116,619,439 of NC_090923.1, read as the reverse complement.
AGGCACTGCAGAGGTGGCACTAAGTAATGCATATCACACAAGGCACTGCAGAGGTGGCACTAATAATGAATATCACACAAGGCACTGCAGAGGTGGCACTAAGTATTGAATATCACACAAGGCACTGCAGAGGTGGCACTAAGTAATGAATATCACACAAGGCACTGCAGAGGTGGCACTAAGTAATGCATATTACACAAGGCACTGCAGAGGTGGCACTGAGTATTGGTGGCAGTAAGTAATGCATATCACACAAGGCACTGCAGAGGTGGCACTAAGTAATGAATATCACAAGGCACTGCAGAGGTGGCACTAAGTAATGAATATCACACAAGGCACTGCAGAGGTGGCACTAAGTAATGCATATCACACAAGGCACTGCAGAGGTGGCACTGAGAATTGAATATCACACAAGGCACTGCAGAGGTGGCACTGAGTAATGAATATCACACAAGGCACTGCAGAGGTGGCAATGAGTAATGCATATCACACAAGGCACTGCAGAGGTGGCACTGAGTAATGAATATCACAAAAGGCACTGCAGAGGTGGCACTGAAAAAATGCATTTCACACAAGGCACTGCAGAGGTGGCACTAAGTAATGCATATCACACAAGGCACTGCAGAGGTGGCACTAAGTATTGAATATCACAAAGGGCACTGCAGAGGTGGCACTACGTATTGAATATCACACAAGGCACTGCAGAGGTGGCACTAAGTAATGAATATCACACAAGGCACTGCAGAGGTGGCACTAAGTAATGCATACCACACAAGGCACTGCAGAGGTGGCACTAAGTAATGCATATCACACAAGGCACTGCAGAGGTGGCACTAAGTATTGAATATCACACAAGGCACTGCAGAGGTGGCACTGAGTAATGAATATCACACAAGGCACTGCAGAGGTGGCACTGAGTAATGAATATCACGCAAGGCACTGCAGAGGTGGCACTGAGTAATGAATATCACGCAAGGCACTGTAGAGGTGGCACTAAGTAATGCATATCACACAAGGCACTGCAGAGGTGGCACTAAGTAATGAATATCACACAAGGCACTGCAGAGGTGGCACTAAGTAATGAATATCACACAAGGCACTGCAGAGGTGGCACTAAGTAATGCATACCACACAAGGCACTGCAGAGGTGGCACTAAGTAATGCATATCACACAAGGCACTGCAGAGGTGGCACTAAGTATTGAATATCACACAAGGCACTGCAGAGGTGGCACTGAGTAATGAATATCACACAAGGCACTGCAGAGGTGGCACTGAGTAATGAATATCACGCAAGGCACTGCAGAGGTGGCACTGAGTAATGAATATCACGCAAGGCACTGTAGAGGTGGCACTAAGTAATGCATATCACACAAGGCACTGCAGAGGTGGCACTAAGTAATGCATATCACACAAGTCACTGCAGAGGTGGCACTAAGTAATGCATATCACACAAGGCACTGCAGAGGTGGCACTAGGTAATGCATATCACACAAGTCACTGCAGAGGTGGCACTGAGTAATGAATATCACACAAGGCACTGCAGAGGTGGCAGGGAGTAATGAATATCACACAAGGCACTGCAGAGGTGGCACTAAGTAATGAAAATCACACGGCACTGCAGAGGTGGCACTGAGTAATGAATATCACACAAGGCACTGCAGAGGTGGCACTGAGTAATGCATATCACAGAAGGCACTGCAAAGGTGGCACTGAGTAATGAATATCACACAAGGCACTGCAGAGGTGGCACTAAGTAATGAATATCACACAAGGCACTGCAGAGGTGGCACTGAGTAATGCATATCACACAAGGCACTGCAGAGGTGGCACTGAGGTGGCACTGAGTAATGAGTTTCACACAAGGCACTGCAGAGGTGGCACTGAGTAATGAATATCACACAAGGCACTGCAGAGGTGGCACTAAGTAATGAATATCACACAAGGCACTGCAGAGGTGGCACTAAGTGTTGAATTTCACACAAGGCACTGCAGAGGTGGCACTAAGTAATGCATATTACACAAGGCACTGCAGAGGTGGAACTGAGTAATGAATATCACACAAGGCACTGCAGAGGTGGCACTAAGTAATGCATATCACACAAGGCACTGCAGAGGTGGCACTGAGCAATGAATATCACACAAGGCACTGCAGAGGTGGCACTGAGTAATGAATATCACACAACGCACTGCAGAGGTGGCACTAATAATGAATATCACACAAGGCACTGCAGAGGTGGCACTGAGTAATGAATATCACACAACGCACTGCAGAGGTGGCACTAATAATGTATATCACACAAGGCACTGCACAGGTGGCACTAGGTAATGCATATCACACAAGGTACTTCAGAGGTGGCACTGAACAACAAGGCACTGCAGAGGTGGCACTAAGTAATGAATATCACACAAGGCACTGCAGAGGTGGCACTGAGTAATGAATATCACACAAGTCAATGAATATCACACAAGGCACTGCAGAGGTGGCACTGAGTAATGAATATCACACAAGGCACTGCAGAGGTGGCACTGAGCAATGAATATCACACAAGGCACTGCAGAGGTGGCACTAAGCAATGATTATCACACAAGGCACTGCAGAGTTGGCACTAAGCAATGAATATCACACAAGGCACTGCAGAGGTGGCACTAAGCAATGAATATCACACAAGGCACTGCAGAGGTGGCACTAAGTAATGCATATTACACAAGGCACTGCAGAGGTGGAACCGAGTAATGAATATCACACAAGGCACTGCAGAGGTGGCACTAAGTAATGCATATCACACAAGGCACTGCAGAGGTGGCACTGAGCAATGAATATCACACAAGGCACTGCAGAGGTGGCACTGAGTAATGAATATCACACAACGCACTGCAGAGGTGGCACTAATAATGAATATCACACAAGGCACTGCAGAGGTGGCACTGAGTAATGAATATCACACAACGCACTGCAGAGGTGGCACTAATAATGAATATCACACAAGGCACTGCACAGGTGGCACTAGGTAATGCATATCACACAAGGTACTTCAGAGGTGGCACTGAACAACAAGGCACTGCAGAGGTGGCACTAAGTAATGAATATCACACAAGGCACTGCAGAGGTGGCACTGAGTAATGAATATCACACAAGGCAATGAATATCACACAAGGCACTGCAGAGGTGGCACTGAGTAATGAATATCACACAAGGCACTGCAGAGGTGGCACCGAATAATGCATATCACACAAGGCACTGCAGAGGTGGCACCGAGTAATGCATATCACACAAGGCACTGCAGAGGTGGCACCGAATAATGAATATCACACAAGGCACTGCAGAGGTGGCACCGAGCAATGCATATCACACAAGGCACTGCAGAGGTGGCACCGAGCAATGCATATCACACAATGCACTGCAGAGGTGGCACCGAGCAATGCATATCACAAAAGGCACTGCAGAGGTGACACCGAGCAATGCATATCACACATGGCACTGCAGAGGTGGCACCCAGCAATGCATATCACACAAGGCACTGCAGAGGTGGCACTGTGCAATGCATATCACACAAGGCTCTGCAGAGGTGGCACTGTGCAATGCATATCACACAAGGCACTGCAGAGGTGGCGCTGAGCAATGCATATCACACAAGGCACTGCAGAGGTGGCTCTGAGCAATGCATATCACACAAGGCACTGCAGAAGTGGCACTGAGCAATGCATATCACACAAGGCACTGCAGAGGTGGCACTGAGCAATGAATATCACACAAGGCACTGCAGAGGTGGCCCTGAGCAATGAATATCACACAAGGCACTGCAGAGGTGGCACTAAGCAATGCATATCACACAAGGCACTGCAGAGGTGGCACTAAGCAATGCATATCACCGCAGAGGTGGCACTAAGCAATGCATATCACACAAGGCACTGCAGAGGTGGCACTAAGCAATGAATATCACACAAGGCACTGCAGAGGTGGCACTAAGCAATGAATATCACACAAGGCACTGCAGAGGTGGCCCTGAGCAATGAATATCACACAAGGCACTGCAGAGGTGGCACTAAGCAATGAATATCACACAAGACACTGCAGAGGTGGCACTAAGCAATGCATATCACCGCAGAGGTGGCACTAAGCAATGCATATCACACAAGGCACTGCAGAGGTGGCACTAAGCAATGAATATCAAACAAGGCACTGCAGAGGTGGCACTAGGCAATGAATATCACAAAAGGCACTGCAGAGGTGGCACTAAGCAATGCATATCACACAAGGCACTGCAGAGGTGGCACTAAGCAATGAATATCACACAAGGCACTGCAGAGGTGGCACTAAGCAATGCATATCACACAAGGCACTGCAGAGGTGGCACTAAGTAATGAATGATCACACAAGGCACTGCGGAGGTGGCACTAAGTATTGCATATCACACAAGGCACTGCAGAGGTGGCACTAAGTAATGCATATCGCACAAGGCACTGCAGAGGTGGCACTGAGCAATGAATATCACACAAGGCACTGCAGAGGTGGCACTAAGCAATGATTATCACACAAGGCACTGCAGAGTTGGCACTAAGCAATGAATATCACACAAGGCACTGCAGAGGTGGCACTAAGCAATGAATATCACACAAGGCACTGCAGAGGTGGCACTAAGCAATGCATATCACCGCAGAGGTGGCACCAAGCAATGCATATCACACAAGGCACTGCAGAGGTGGCACTAAGCAATGAATAGCACACAAGGCACTGCAGAGGTGGCACTAAACAATGAATATCACACAAGGCACTGCAGAGGTGGCACTAAGCAATGCATATCACACAAGGCACTGCAGAGGTGGCACTAAGCAATGAATATCACACAAGGCACTGCAGAGGTGGCACTAAGCAATGCATATCACACAAGGCACTGCAGAGGTGGCACTAAGTAATGAATGATCACACAAGGCACTGCAGAGGTGGCACTAAGTAATGCATATCACACAAGGCACTGCAGATGTGGCACTAAGCAATGCATATCACAAAAGGCACTGCGAGGTGGCACTAAGCAATGCATATCACACAAGGCACTGCAGAGGTGGCACTAAGTAATGAATGATCACACAAGGCACTGCAGAGGTGGTACTAAGTAATGAATGATCACACAAGGCACTGCAGAGGTGGCACTAAGCAATGCATATCACAAAAGGCACTGCGAGGTGGCACTAAGCAATGCATATCACACAAGGCACTGCAGAGGTGGCACTAAGCAATGAATATCACACAAGGCACTGCAGTGGACTACTCAGTACTGTGCAGGGTACTGCACACTGCACAGCGGACATGTGCTTACAGAGAACGGCACATCGACTTTGACAAGTTCCGTACTTTGGGGACGATTTCTGCAAGAAAACTCTACCCAAATACGAAAACATTGTATTATCAGGCAAGTCTGTTGACAGAAAATAATCCGTATGCGCTCCCACTTTGGTGTGGCTGTAAGAATGGTGTCGGATTCACGAGCCAGGGTCATCTGGCGGTCACAGAGTCCCCTGCCCCCAATCTCGAAGGTCATTGAAGTGGAGGAGTTAGCAGATCAATGATTAGCCGCCCGCTCCACCTGAAGGGAGGGCAGAACCCTGCCCAGGACCCACTCAGCAATGATTAGCTAAAGCAAGGATGGGGGGCTAAATTCAGGAAACCTTTGGAGGCCAGAGGGCCACAGGGCAAAGGCTCTATTTCCTCGGACTAATTCTGCGGTGTCATAGAGAGCCCTCCGTGATGTACGGGGCCTTCCGGTGAGCGCGAGAAGAACTTTCGCGTGAATTTTGAACGTTCTGCCATCGGTTACAACCGACGTCGCCGCACTTTACAAACACCCTGCCTCGCTGCGGTAGTGGTACTGTACTTTTGGGTTGCAAGCAGGCTTATATTTGTCAAGCTTTCATATTTGCGACGCTTCCGCCTCCGACGCGAGCGAACACTGCTCACCTTCCTTGCACTCTCTCATTCTCTCTGCACACTCTTCTTCTTCTTAATTATCGAATGCGCGGGCGGGCCCACGCAGGCGCTTCCCCATCCTAAAGGTTGATGTGCACCAACCCCACCAATCAACACACAGGCCACACTTCCACACAAACCACCAGCTACCCAACCACAATCAACCACACCCCCCAATCCAACACCACCAGCCACCCCACCGCAAACACACACCCCCCACACTCAAAACACCACCCAGCGAGCCCCAGAGAACGGCGCGCAGACTCGCGAGACCCCGGCCCGTACGCCTACACATGCGCTTCAGGCGAGGCACCGCGCGCCGCCGCCCACCCACCGCGACCAACCCAAGCGACACCCACACTTCCACACAAACCACCAGCCACCAATCCACAAACGACCGCTACCCCCAATTCAACACCACCAGCCACCCTACCGCAAACAACCACACCCCACCAATCCACACCAACAGTCACAACACCCCAAACTCACACCACCCAGCGAGCCCGGAGACCGGCGCGCAGACCTGCAAGACCCCAGTCTGCGCGCACTCTTCAGGGTTTCCCCCTCCAAGTTGATGATGTCATCACGCCTCGTACGCATGCGTGGAACGCTACGTCCCATTCTTTCCAACGGCCTGGCTAATGGGCCCTGCGTACGTGTTCCATCTTACTTCAGCATCCCAGTCTTGATCTGCCTTTGAGTTGCTGCTTGTCCAAAGCACTTTTGTCGCGCAAGTCAATGTCTGCCTCCAGTGATGTCAGTGCTTGAAATGGAAATTTAGAAGTGTAGGTTCTCACTACTCAGTAACCTGCTTACTATTGAGAAGTGTGGGTACTCTCCAAAGGCGTACACAGGGTAGAGCCTGAGCGGGCAAGGTTCACCCAAAATCAGTAAATGCCCACTCAGCAGCCCTTTGTGGGCATTTACAGATGTTAATGTCACTGCAGTGGACCCATCTACATTAGCTTCAGGCCCCACTTGTTAGACAATCCTGGTTACGCTTCTCGTACTCTCCCAAAATATCGGCTTCCTGATTGTAAGTGGCAGTACTGTGTCTTTCAAATACAAGACGTGCAGGTACTCAGCACCTGGCCATTTAAAGCACTGAGTGTTGTGTTCGTGAGTGTACCCCTGCACTGCCTACTTGCATGTGTCCCCGGAGTCTTATCCCTGCTCGGCCTGCAATAATGTATCCCACACAACTTAAAAGACTGTTCAACTGAGCTCGCCCGCACATCTGTTATGCACAATGACTCCATCCACATCAACATGTTTATCCATCTGTGTGTGAGTGGGGACACGACCACAGACATCTGGTCATCTCCAATATAACATCCCTTACCAAAATGAAACAGCTCCAGACATAGCTATGATTGACAGTTTTGGACATTACTCATATATCACATCATCCACTGGCTTGGCAGGCATCCACCTGTCAGCCCTGGCCAGTTACCATCCGTCCACTAGAGCCAATGCAGGAGCAGACGGTATACTTGGATTCGGTGGCTCGCATTCAGGATATCCTTATCCCTGCATTCTTTAAGTGGGCTCGCACCATCCTACTGTGGCACATGCCCTTGGGGACATCCGGGCCAGGCTGTTCTTTGATTACCTTGAAGTTGCTAGCATTGCCTTGTAACATGGGCCAATCAGTCGGGATTGTCATGCTTTTCGTTTATTGACGACTTGACGATTCCTGATCGGCACCTTGTTTTCCACATAGTAAAAACTTGCCTGATGGCTTCTCCTGGCATTCTCCTTTCTATGGGCAGTCTCACTTTTCATGAGGATCTCCAAGAGGTCGAACAATGGCGTGAGTCGGAAAGCATGTGCCAGAATGGTTCCCCTGATAGGACGTCACATCAGGGCATCTACAGGTGGGACCCTAATGGAGGATTGGATTGTAATATGTTAATCCCTTAAGTGCTAAGGGAGTGTCTGTTAATCCTAAATTCCTATAAGAAATCATTGTAGGCTCCACTCACTCCCGCACTTAATTGTTAAGAACCGATAAAGCGCACCTTGTTTGTCTTCATTGTTCTAGTTTGCCGATGGGGAACATTTTATTCAGGGGTCTGCATGAATCGTTCCATGTTCCCATTTTGGTGCATTCAATAAGGATTGCATTACTAGTGTTCAGTCCCTAATTTATGCAACAATTTCTGAAATTCTCTTCCCTGGAAGGGTGGGCGATTTTCCAATCATAGGGACACTGGGAGGCATTGGGTAGAGAACACTTTTTCCAAGAGGGAAGCCAACAAACCCACCTCGATAGATAGAGTCAGTTCATATTCTGCGTGCCTGGCGTATTCTTTCAAGACATCACGAAAAGGTTGAGCAGAGGGAAGTGTCCCAAAGTCCATGCTCTCTCGTTGCCAGGAAGTGCCACTTCTGACAACCGAAGGTGTCTGAGGGGGCTGCAGAGGTGACCTGACAAATGTGGCATCACCTCACCACCTCCTCCACACTGCTCTCCAAGTTTGGAAACTGTGACTTGTCCTGAAGCCAGGTCTTTTGCTTGGTCATCCCTTGATGCCCTGTGTGTGCTAAGCAGATTACTATTTCAGTCAGCCAAGTGGTTTCAATATAAACCTCATACCCATTGGCACTCAGGGGTGGAAAGGGGCAAGAGAGAAATTTCCCCCCAGGCTGGCTGGGCTGTTGCATCCTGGCCAGAGCTGTAAAATATCAAAACAATAATTGAAAAAAGTACAACCCTTCAGAATCTAGCCTGCCTCGAAGGAACCCAGTGCAGCTTCTGTTTTGATGGGGTGATGCGCATGTCTTGATTTCAACCATGTTGCAGATGTGCCTGGGCAGACACTACACATGGGCCTCCATAGTGGGCGAGTGAGAGGGAGAAAGAGCCTAGGCACAGGGGCATGTTCATACCTCCCAGTAGCAATGTTTGCATTTAAATGACAGATTCTGTGAACATGGATGGTAATGCAGACCATACATCATTGTTCTTTTACAATCCTCAGCAGCTTATCACAACTCCTATTTGGCAAGGAAGTAAGGGTCCATACCTTATTAGAGTTTGTCTGCCATTTCATTCTGTAAAAATGCCTCCCAAACGCTCTGGTGAATTTCTTGATCACTCGTGAGTTCATTGCACCCGGAATAGCTCTTCTGGATGTTACTATATGGTGATTATAGATTTGGTTGTTGAATCGTTCGTAGTACTCACGTTTGGACACAGTTGAAAAAATATGCACAAAAAGATGTCACATTCAGATATTAGTTAGGCAGAATTGTTTTATGAAATACCACTGGAGAAAGTTACCACCTCCCCCAGTGGTATTTCTGAAAAGCCAGCCAATCCAGGGTTTACCAGGCACGGAGGTGGCATTTTTGAAATACCATCAGAGGTATTTTAAAAATATCACCTCCTCCGATGGTAACGTAAAAAGGTGGATTTTTCATTAGCCATGTCCACATTCAATGTGATTTGTTTATGCACAAAAGGTCAATACTGACCCTTTTGTGCATTACATTGGTAATGTGGTAAGGGGGGGCATCAGCAAAGTCCAACTTTTGACCTCCATCCCATGGCCCTTGGTAAAATAAAATTCAGTGTATTGAAGGAAAGTGCTGGCACTTCCCCTCTGTACAGTAAAACACATCTTTAGAAATAATTGGTGCAAATTTGGCTTTTTGAACCCCACCTCTTAGGTTGAGGTAAAACTAGGCACATTTTCAGCAGATGGTCTGCCTAAAAATACTGCTTCCAGTATTCCCAGGGAATGCTGCTTGTGTATTTGATCAAACCCTGTATTGGTGAGACAGTAGAATCAGTGGTATTTGCAAAATACAGCTGATTTTACCATTACCACCTAACTCTGGTTGACCCCTTAATTTCTTCATTTTTTTGTCTTGTGCAGAACTCTCTTATCCGACCAATAACAGACCCACATACAAATCAACAACATATTCCTATATATAGATACATAGTCACATGAACATAGTGCACCCTTTCAGATATGCTTTACCGAGTCACAAGAACTACTTATACAACATTAACCTTGGGTGAGCTATCCCAAAGCCCTCATCATTAGTTCCATCACCCCTCACCTCCAACGGCTAATTCATTTTCAAAGTGCTGTCATTTTACAGATCATGGGCTCTTCCCTCTGGATAAAAAACATCCTCCACTGTCACTCCTACAAAGCACATAGGGCCTCATCACGAGTTGGGCAGTAGCCTCCCACTTTCCGCCCAAACTCAGGATTGGGCGGAAAGGTAATAGCGTTACTGCCACATTTTTACCACTCCCCACAACCCCTGATGAGGCCCTAGAATCTTATGGTAACTCAGAAATCACACTAGAACCCCAACACTTGTCTTTTCTTGTAGGGTCACACTGTGACGAAATGCCACCACTGAGGTGTAAAAGCCTTTGCTTTTTTATTTTTCGTAATAAAATGATGCAGGTAATTTTGCTTATGAAAAGTAGGTCTGCTAATAATTTCCCCTTTTCATCTAGATAAATGCCAAAATCATAGTACACTCATGTACCTTTTCTCATACAGGCTCCTGGCACCCCCAGCACCAGCCTTGCTGTGGCAGTAGGACAGGCTCAAAAGTCACATATGCATTCGTGACATTTGCTGTAACATAAAGTTCCAACAGGCAGAGGTGGCTTTTTAAAATCATTAGCATCTCTAATTCAAAACATCATTATTGTGTACCCTAATCAGTCTGGTGGCATGTTAAACTATAAAGATAAGCAATGTCTGGTTAAGGCATGGTGGCTACTTGAATCACACCATTATAAAGCTTCAACATTTCTTCATCGTGTTATTGTCATCTTTTGTGAGCAGTGCTTCAGCCATGATGTGGCTGAGGTGCATTAGCTGTCTAGCCTGAATGTCTCCACAATAGCCATGTGGGACAATGCTGAGAAAACTACTTTTCAGCCACCTTCCTCCCAGGCCACAGGAACTAATCCCGGGGGTCCCCTGATAGTCTGTGCTTCAAAGGCAGTCATGACATAGAAAAGTCGCTCTTACACCAGGGTGCTGATTACTGGAGTCCTTTTGTAGTAGGCAGACATGCGAAGGGAGTGGAGTTCAAGTAGGTTCAGGTTAGAGGGTTAGAACAGGAGAGGGATTTCACCATTTGGATGTTGCTTGGGCTTTCTAAACTTCCTGACCCCTCCCCACTTCCTGAAGACAAAGCACACTGGATGTGATGTCAGAAGACTAAGGGCACTTGTTAGGGCAGCTTCAATTGGACCCAGACAAGCTTGTTTTGGAACAATTAACTGTAGCATTTTGTTTTTATAAGGGAAATGAACCATTCTCTTAGTTGATTTATCTTTGGAAATCAAGACAAGAAGGACTCCCCTGGAACTTGGTTGGGGGATACAATCTATTCCAAAGTCCTCTGCCACAAAGTTGAAGACCGAGGGCCCAACGAAAGAGGAAAGCCAACCAATGAAAAGGACACATTTGGGTTGAAACTGGTGTGTGGACAAGGCCTACTTAAACTGAGGCACTGGTATCCAGGACCCTGCCACTGGAGCTGACAGAACCCCTGCAAGAGCCCACTACAAACCTTCCAGGTTGGGAAGGACAGAAGGTCTTTCAGCAACCCACAAGCCAAGGAACAGCCCTGGGCTTTGGTTCCCAACTTGTTCCACTTGTTAACTACATGAACTGGACATTGCCTGCCCGTCTCAAGCTTCTTCATGCCACATGCCCCTCTACAAGTGATAGACATGGCTGAGCAGTCAGTCGTAGCTTCAGGGAGGAAGGGAGGCTTATAGGGATGATCAGCTACTCCACATTCAATAAAGTAATGTATATAACATATGTCAGGTTACAAGCAAGTACTTTAGGCACACATAACACAAGATGGAGCTAGTTTATATATACAAAAAACAAATGTCAATGAATACAGTTCTCACTCCAACTACTAAGATAGGCCCTATACATTGAATCTAAAATGTGGGGTAGAGACCAGGGAACCTAGACACCATGAAACATTGCATTTACACATTCATGAATTAGTTGCCACACAATGAACACAGTATGCCTGCCCCTCTAGCACACAGGGACATGAAGGATCCACAGGAACATTAAACAGTACATTTATAGAGCAGCAAGGGAGCGAACAAAGGGGTTAACCTTTAAAACATAAAACACATGATTAGATTACAGTCCCATGCACAAAGACAATTTTTCCTCCTAGAAAAGGTAGAGATATAAGTGTAGCAACAAGTGAAATATAGTAGCAATGCACTTCAACAGCAGTAGTGTAAGGCATGACTTCCTATAAGGCAGATACAATCAGAAGCAGCACACAAGATCACAGTGTATCAAGCAGTTAGTTCTAGTCACTAGAACTACAATGTAAGGGCAGACGATACTACAGTAGAAACCGCCTGTGAAACAAAGTAACAAGGCATTAACTATTGCAAAAATGTCAAGCATTTTTTAAAAAAATGCAGAGAAAATAAGGAGCACCAACTACATTTCTAGTCTTTGGATCTAAACTTCATGGACTCTGGGAACCCTGGAAAAAATGTAACTATCAAGGTAAGTAAAAATGGAGAAGAGGTGGGCACTACTATTAGTTCTGTTAGTTTCTATATCAGTTAATTCAATATGTGTTTCTTCGTACACTGCTGCTTATATGCGGAGCTACCAGTTTGAGAATAGCCCAATGACACTCGGGCTCTGTAAAAATTGACCAACCGAAAAACAGAGTGGAATCCACCCCGTAAAACCCAGTGCTCTCTCCTTGCTCCTAGTTAGGAGCTAAATGCATTCCTCTGTAAATTCAAAAAGTGTATTGCTTGTACTTATGTTCAAATTATTCTTTTTCTCAATACTGTTGAATTCCAGTATTTAAAGGTGAAAGGTGTAATAAGATTCCAAACAGTTCCTCAGAGTATGTTATAAGTAAATTGTGTTTTAATCACACAATGCTTCAGGCGAAAAGAAATTCCCAAACTTTAAAGTATTAGCTGTTGCCAATGCATTTCGGTGCCTAGCACCATCTTCAGGGCTAAATGAATCAAAATTGCCAAGCCTACACGGCCTGCTCCTCTAGAGAGGCGTTCTTCTTCACTGTGTGCAGTCTGCACCGCCTAATGCTTGCCTTACAGGAGACATATATTTCATTTTGACCCAAATATTCCCAATGGTGTCTCAAAAATTCTCCACTTTGGACTCTTACGTGCCCTGGAGTTGCTTTTTTTGACAGATTCTTTGTGTGTAGTATAATAGCTTGATGAAATGATACTGCTGTGCACCCAGACCCTGGAGCAAGTTACCAAAGCAGAGAAGACCCCCCCAATCAATCCCACAGTTCAGGAGGTGCCTGAATATCCTACTCTTCATAGAACATTTGACAAATCACTGATTGCCCAACTCAACCCTACTCCTGTGGGGCCCCTATCTGCCCTGCTCCTGCCACCCATTCCAGTTTCTTCACCACCGTGCACCCTGCCTATAACCCTGCAGGTGAATCCCTCATGCCCAGTGCTCTGTTGCTTCCCAGCTAGGTTTGCGCTCTGCAGATCTCATACATGCATTGTAACGGTGGAGACAAAGCTTCTTCAGCATAGGAGCTTCTTCAGCTTATTTGGGGGGAGGGGTGTATGAGTGAACAATAGGTACGCAGACGACGGGGGCTGTGCCTGTGAATTAGGGATGCATTCTGGGACGGGTAGTTTCACTTTGTACATTGGGGGTTCGGGGTTATCATGGAGAGAAATGATTATGGGAACTGGCCGCACAGGTGGCAGGAACAAACTGTAGATCCTTGATGGTTATATCAGGCCCAGGCGATGCGGTGGATTGAGTTGCACGAGGATAGCAGAGGGTCTATAAGTCATATGGCATAGCTGCACGATATGTACCGAGGTCGTGTCAGGGGCACTGGGAATGGGGATGTGGGAAGTGCTTGCTTGGAGCCATGTGAGAGGCGTTAGCAGAGTTGTTGGGGTATCCGGAAAGCGAGGTTTTGTTCGAGCAATAAGTGGTGCTTTATGGGAGAGCTGCGGGTTGCGTTGCCAGATCGTTGTGTACATGGTTGGGGATGCTTGTGGTAGAGCTGGTCACAGGGCGCACATGAATGGCCACGACGATGCGAGGTATTTCATAGCTGGTATGGGTGCCTTGCAGTGGCTGTGAAAAATGGTAGGCGCGTGCCAAGATCTGCACTGCACGGTGTGTTTTGCATTTGCTGCCGAATATTAGGATGTATGATCTTGCTATGATGAGGGGTTTGTAAGTTGGTGACGTGTACCTCCTTCTGGAGGGTGTTTTCCAGTATCGAGGCTTCACCGTCAATGTAGTGCACAGGAGCTATGTATGGCCCATGGCCTTTGTCATGGGTCCGGTTTCATGGCTCTGTATCTTGGATCCACTGTGAATTGGGGTTGCCATGGCATCACTGGGCAGCCATGGAGAGGGTGAGGGCATATCGGAGCGCTTGCGATCCTAACGTAGATTTCCGAATTTCTGTATCTGTGGCAATTTATAGGTAACAGAAAAAACGCATTGAGGAGGACCGGGGGACCACAGATACCAGAATGCCAGGCAAAGAAAACTCGAAGACATTTTGACAACACCATTAGCGGGTTTACAGCTCCAATTAAGTCCTTAACTCTTGAAGACTGCTCTGAGAAAACACTGAAAAGTTAAATGGTAAGGCTTGATTAAAGCAAGCTGAAAGAATTCCCATGAAGAGGTGTTTTGGATGGGAAGGGGCAGGAACTGGGTGAATAGCTACTATGACACATCCTGGCAGTTGCACAACAAAATCACAGGAGACAACAAGGGACACTCTGGGCGACAACTAACCTAAGCTAAGCGCTGCACTACCTCATGTTTGTTCATTATGCTGCTATGCCTTTGTATACTGTGATAGTGATATTGCATGTGTGTGTAGAGTCAGAAGCAAGGACGTAGGTTTGTATGAGTGCTGTGTAACAACTCGCTGGAAGCGTGCGCAGTGGTCAAAACCTTACCCTAACATTCCCAACCTATCCATAGCCTCTCCCTAAACCTCATTCCTGTTTCCCTACTTCCCCCTTCCTATCCAACCATCGTCACGCTAACGCTCCTTCCCTGCTGGGGTTGCGGAGCCCTGTATAAGCATCGACTTGCAGCTGGTCCCAAAACCGCAGTGGGGTTGTTTGGTTCATGCCACTCCTGTGCCTGGGAGCTGTAGACCATGTCAAAGAACTGTATGCAAAGTTATGTTATTTTATGAGTTGTGTTGTAATTTAACAGATACATGAACCCTCCATAAGTAGCTTTTTCTGTAAAATCGTGAATTGACGTGATTCACGGATGATGGTCTGTGGGCTTGGTATTCTTTTATTTTCAGTCATAATTACTTACCAAATTGAAGTTGCTGCAGCCATAAACTCTAGTGTCTCCTGTTGGTGGTGTTGCACCACCACTGGGACAGTGCAAGCATAGTGTTTCCCCATCCTCGATAACCCGGCGACAGCCGGCTTCAGATACAACTCACGCGTTTCTCCACCCACAACAATTTGAAATCTCTCGAGAGCAGCTTTGGTAATATATATGCGGGCAACATACTCATGTAACATTATGTCGCTGCCTCCGCGCTGCTCCTACCTCTTCCTCCCTACATCTTCTTCCACGCTACTCTTCATCCTCAGCGCTTTCAAATGTCCTTACAGCAAGGTAAAGTGCTGTATATGCAGCCAACAAACATAACACAACAGCAGAGTAAAGTGCAGTACATGCAGCCAGCACACATAATACAACAGCAGGGTAAAGTGTTGTATATGCAGCCAGCACACATAATACAACAGCAGGGTAAAGTGCTGTATATGCAGCCAGCACACATAGTACAACAGCAAGGTAAAGTGCAGTACATGCAGCCAGCACACATAATACAACAGCAGGGTAAAGTGCTGTATATGCAGCCAGCACACATAATACAACAGCAGGGTAAAGTGCTGTATATGCAGCCAACAAACATAACACAACAGCAGGGTAAAGTGCTGTATATGCAGCCAGCACACATAATACAACAGCAGGGTAAAGTGCTGTATATGCAGCCAGCACACAAAATAACAAAGCAAGGTAAAGTGCGGTATATGCAGCCAGCACACATAATACAACAGCAGTGTAAAGTGCTGTATATGCAGCCAGCACACATAGTACAACAGCAAGGTAAAGTGTTGTATATGCAGCCAGCACACATAGTACAACAGCAAGGTAAAATGCTGTATATTCAGCCAACAAACATAACACAACAGCAGGGTAAAGTGCAGTACATGCAGCCAGCACACATAATACAACAGCAGGGTAAAGTGCTGTATATGCAGCCAGCACACATAATACAACAGCAGGGTAAAGTGCTGTATATGCAGCCAGCACACAAAATAACAAAGCAAGGTAAAGTGCGGTATATGCAGCCAGCACACATAATACAACAGCAGTGTAAAGTGCTGTATATGCAGCCAGCACACATAATACAAAAGCAGGGTAAAGTGCTGTATATGCAGCCAGCACACAAAATAACAAAGCAAGGTAAAGTGCGGTATATGCAGCCAGCACACATAGTACAACAGCAAGGTAAAGTGCAGTACATGCAGCCAGCACACATAGTACAACAGCAAGGTAAAGTGCTGTATATGCAGCCAGCACACATAATACAACAGCAAGGTAAAGTGCTGTACATGCAGCCAGCACACATAATAACTAAGCAAGGTAAAGTGATGTATATGCAAACAGCACACATAATACAGCAGCAAGGTACAGTGCTGTATATTCAACCAGCACACATAATACAGCAGCAAGGTAAAGTGTTGTATATGCAGCCAGCACACATAATACAACAGCAAGGTAAAATGCTGTATATGCAGTCAGCACACATAATACAACAGCAAGGTGAAATGCTGTATATGCAGCCAGCACACATAATACAACAGCAAGGTAAAATGCTGTATATGCAGCCAGCACACATAATACAGCAGCAAGGTATAGTGTTGTATATGCAGCCAGCACATATAATGCAGCCAGCACACATAATACAGCATCAAGGTAAAGTGCTGTATAAGCAGCCAGCACACATAATACAGCAGCAAGGTCAGGTGCTGTACATGCAACCAGCACACATAATACAACATCAAGGTAAAGTGTTGTGTATGCAGCCAGCACACATAACACACATAGCACAACAGCAAGGTAAAGTGCTGTATATGCAGCCAGCACAATATAACACAACAGCAAGGTAAAGTGCTATGTATGCAGCCAGCACACATAGTACAACAGCAAGGTAAAGTGCTGTATATGCAGCCAGCATACATATTACAACATCAAGGTAAAGTGCTGTATATGCAGCCAGCACATATAATACAACAGCAAGGTAAAGTGCTTTATATGCAGACAGCACACATAATACATCAGTGAGGTATAATGCTGTATATGCAGCCAGCATATATAATGCAGCCAGCACACATAATACAGCAGCAAGGTTAAGTGCTGTACATGCAGCCAGTACACATAATAACAAAGCAAAGTAAAGTCCTCTATATTCAGCCAGCACACATAACACAACAGCAAGGTAAAGTGTTGTGTATGCAGCCAGCTCACATAAAACAACAGCAAGGTAAAGTGCTGTATATGTAGCCAGCACAATATAATACAACAGCAAGGTAAAGTGCTGTGTATGCAGCCAGGACACATAGTACAACAGCAAGGTAAGGTGCTCTATATGCAGCCAGCACATATAATGCAGCCAGCCCACATAATACAGCAGCAAGGTAAAGTGCTGTATATGCAGCCAGCACACATAATACAGTAGCAAGGTCAGTTGCTGTACATGTAGCCAGCACACATAATAACAAGGCAAGGTAAGGTGCTGTATATGCAGCCAGCACACATAATACAACAGCAAGGTAAAGCCCTCTATATGCAGCCAGCACACATAACACAACAGCAAGGTAAAGTGTTGTGTATGCAGCCAGCACACATAACACAACAGCAAGATAAAGTGCTGTATATGCAGCCAGCACAATATAATACAACAGCAAGGTAAAGTGCTGTGTATGCAGCCAGCATACATCATACAACAGCAAGGTAAAGTGCTGTATTTGCAGCCAGCACACATAATACAACAGCAAGGTAAAGTGCTGTATATGCAGCCAGCATACAAATTACAACAACAAGGTAAAGTGCTATATATGCAGCCAGCACACACAATACAACAGCAAGGTAAAGTTCTGTACATGCAGCCAGCAGACATAATAACAAGGCAAGGTAAGGTGCTGTATATGCAGCCAGTACACATAATACAACAGCAAGGTAAAGCCCTCTATATGCAGCCAGCACACATAACACAACAGCAAGGTAAAGTGTTGTGTATGCAGCCAGCACACACAACACAACAGCAAGGTAAAGTGCTGTATATGCAGCCAGCACACATAATACAACAGCAAGGTAAAGTGCTGTACATGCAGCCAGCACACATAATAACAAGGCAAGGTAAGGGGCTGTATATGCAGCCAGCACACATAATACAACAGCAAGGTAAAGCCCTCTATATGCAGCCAGCACACATAACACAACAGCAAGGTAAAGTGTTGTGTATGCAGCCAGCACACATAACACAACAGCAAGGTAAAGTGCTGTATATGCAGCCAGCACAATATAATACAACAGCAAGGTAACGTGCTGTGTATGCAGCCAGCATACATCATACAACAGCAAGGTAAAGTGCTGTATTTGCAGCCAGCACACATAATACAACAGCAAGGTAAAGTGCTGTATATGCAGCCAGCATACAAATTACAACAACAAGGTAAAGTGCTATATATGCAGCCAGCACACACAATACAACAGCAAGGTAAAGTGATCCATATGCAGCCAGCACACATATTACAACAGCCGGGTAAAGTGCTGTATATGCAGCTAGCACACATATTACAACAGCAAGGTAAAGTGCTGTATATGCAGCCAGCACATATGATACAACAGCAAGGTAAAGTGCTGTATATGCATCAAGCCCACATAATACAGCAGCGAGGTATAATGCTGTATATACAGCCAGCACATATAATGCAGCCAGCACACATAATACAGCAGCAAGGTCAAGTGCTGTACATGCAGCCAGTACACATAATAACAAAGCAAGGTAAAGTCCTCTATATGCAGCCAGCACAATATAATACAACAGCAAGGTAGAGTGCTGTGTATGCAGCCAGCAGACATATTTTATTTTTTTATTTTTTTTAAATTGTAATTTTTAGTTTGAATCAAACTTTTATCACAACACATTTCTTATCGTAATCTTTAAGAAAACAACCATCCTCCATCACAATTCACAAACCCAGACTTAAGTTTCAATGTCCAAGCAGGCTTCCAGAAAGTTTATTACTGAGCATTTTAGATGAACTGAACTTCCACCTAAGATTCTTAGCCACCAATCATCCATGTTGTCATTTATTGGCGCAAATTGTTTTAGGTGGATTGACCTTAAGATCTTAAGTTCTGGGCATTCTGTTATCAGATGTTTAAGTGATTCTATGTTAGTCCTGCAGACTCTGCAACTACTGGCATCTGATTTTTCAATGTGACGTGCCACTAACATTTGTTTTGTTTTTATGGCATTTAGACGCAATCTTAAGAATCCATTTCGATGATGACGAGAAGGAAATTTCTGCAAATATTGTGGCAAATTATCTAATTTGTTCATTACAAGACTATGGTCCAGAGCAGTCGATAGATCTTTATGTTTGGACAGATTAGGAATCCAAAACCATTGTTTTATTTTTTTCTTTGCGATTTGAGGCTGGTCTAGCAAAGTCTCGATCTTGATGTCGCTCACCTTTAGGACTTCCTCTAGTTTTTGTGTCCAGGTCTTGAGTAGTCCAGTATATCCCAAATTATCTCTTGGCGCTAATAATTTATATGCAGGTTCTGGATTTGCTATTAGCATTTTTCATAGGATCGCTGGGGATTTCCATACGACGCAGCCGTATAATTCTTCTAACGCAAGTTCGTATCTTATTACAATGATTGAGATATAGTTCGGTAGTCTTAACACTCGCCGCCAGAAGATTCCCTCTAGTTGTACCCAAATTTTATGGTCTAAGTTCCACCCTGTTTCTGATCCGTATGTGATTCCAGGGACTACCTTTTGCACATAAAACTGCTGCACTGGGATTAAGCTGAACTTTCCAAATAAGGTGTGGATTCGCGCCCCTTGTAGAGCGAACGTTTTCATTCGTTGCAGCAGGTTTAATACCCAATTTCTTTCTCTAATTGACTTATTTATTAGAACTCCCAGCTAGCGTATTTCACCCACTGCTTCGATTTCTTCGTTTGTCGATCTTCCATTTGAAGTCTCGGTTTATTTTTCCTTTTGCTGGGCCAAACTTCATTATTTTGGTCTTTTTTACGTTGATTCTTAGGTAATTTTTCTCCATGTATTGTTGTAAACCTGATTTTAGTCGCTGTGACCCTATTTGAGTTTTGTCAATCAAAACCAGGTCATCTGCATAAGTTATGCACCAAATTTGGTGACCATTTATTTTTGGAGAGAAGCGGTGTATGTTTGTTAAGGCATCCGGGAGGTACAGTGCTGTATATACAACCAGCACACATAATACAGCAGCAAGGTAAAGTGTTGTATATGCAGCCAGCACGCATAATACAACAGCAGGGTAAAGTGCTGTATATGCAGCCAGCACACAAAATAACAAAGCAAGGGAAAGTGCTATATATGCAGCCAGCACACATAATACAAAAGCAGTGTAAAGTGCTGTATATGCAGCCAGCACACATAGTACAACAGCAAAGTAAAGTGCAGTACATGCAGCCAGCACACATAGTACAACAGCAAGGTCAAGTGCTGTACATGCAGCCAGCACACAGGATAACTAAGCAAGGTAAAGTGATGTATATGCAACCAGCACACATAATACAGCAGAAAGGTACAGTGCTGTATATACAACCAGCGCACATAATACAGCAGCAAGGTAAAGTGTTGTATATGCAGCCAGCACACATAATACAACAGCAAGGTAAAATGCTGTATATGCAGCCAGCACACATAATACAACAGCAAGGTAAAATGCTGTATATGCAGCCAGCACACATAATACAACAGCAAGGTAAAATGCTGTATATGCAGCCAGCACACATAATACAGCAGCAAGGTATAGTGTTCTATATGCAGCCAGCACATATAATGCAGCCAGCACACATAATACAGCATCAAGGTAAAGTGCTGTATATGCAGCCAGCACACATAATACAGCAGCAAGGTCAGGTGCCTTACATGCAGCCAGCACACATAATACAACATCAAGGTAAAGTGTTGTGTATGCAGCCAGCACACATAACACACATAACACAACAGCAAGGTAAAGTGCTGTATATGCAGCCATCACAATATAACACAACAGTAAGATAAAGTGCTATGTATGCAGCCAGCACACATAGTACAACAGCAAGGTAAATGCTGTATTTGCAGCCAGCACACATAATACAACAGCAAGGTAAAGTGCTGTATATGCAGCCAGCATACATATTACAACATCAAGGTAAAGTGCTGTATATGCAGCCAGCACATATAATACAACAGCAATGTAAAGTGCTTTATATGCAGCCAGCACACATAATACATCAGTGAGGTATAATGCTGTATATGCAGCCAGCACATATAATGCAGCCAGCACAAGGTCAAGTGCTGTACATGCAGCCAGTACACATAATAACAAAGCAAAGTAAAGTCCTCTATATTCAGCCAGCACACATAACACAACAGCAAGGTAAAGTGTTGTGTATGCAGCCAGCTCACATAAAACAACAGCAAGGTAAAGTGCTGTATATGCAGCCAGCACACATAGCGAAGCGGTGTAGTTTGTTAAGGCATCCGGGATATCTGCAATGAATAGTTTAAACAAGACTGCAGCTAAAGGGCAACCTTGTTTTACCCCTTTATTCGTGGCTATTGCTTCGGTTAATTCGCCCTTTCCATTTATCCTTACACCAATCAATGTTTTTGAATGGAAGGCCATTATTGGATGTAGAATACTTTCTGGGCAACCCCAATTTTTAAGTTTTCTCCATAGAAGTTCACGATTGACTGTATTAAAAGCCTGTTGCATGTCTACAAAGGCAAGGAATATATTTGAGCTTTTCAGTAAAGCTTCCAGTTTCAGTAGGTTTACTATAGTCAGATTAATCTCCGCCCCAACTCCTCTAGTAAAACCTGTCTGACGGCATTCCATGATTCTCCATGATTCCTTTATTGATAGCCCACGTTGTTAATTTTTGCTGGAGAAAGGTCGCCATTATCTTTCCATTAGTATCAAGAAGGGCGATTGGCCTGTAGTTGACTGGGTCAGTCCGATCCCCCTTCTTGAATACTGGCACAACAATCACCTCGGTCCAGGATACTGGGAGTGATTTTTGGTTAGCAATTCCGTCAAACAGTATAGCAATGAAGATGGACCATTCCGTTTTTATGTGCTTTTAGCATTACATTGGAGATGCCGTCTGGCCCTGCTGCTCTTGAATTTTTTTACTTGGAGATTGCATGTTGTATGTCGTCCTCGGTTTCCGATACTTCCCATCGCTTTAACTCACTATTCGTGTCTGTTATTAGGCCCAGATGCGATTGTTCGAAAACGCCTTTAAAATGATTTTGCCAGGCTCCCTCGGAGACTCCATTTGCTAACACGTCTGTTTGATTTGAATTGTTGTTGTTTAGAATGCGCCAAATCTCTCTCGCTTTGTTCGATACAAACAATGATAGCATCATCTCACCACGTTCTTGATCTCTTGCACAGGAAAATGATTTTTGCCAATTATGGTATTTTTGTCGCTGTTGTTTAATATGAGGCGGCATTCCCTCCCATATTCCGCTTTAACTCTCTTATTTCTTTATTGAGCAGTTTCTTCTGATCATTTACTAGTCTGCTCCATTCATGCCTGTGTGTTTTTCTGTTGTTTAGGATCCTTGGATTGCTCAATTGTTGGTAAGGCAATAGGGCGACATAGTTTATCAGATTTGCTGTTGTGTTAGATAGGGATCGATACTCCTCTGTTAGGCCTTTTATTTGATTTTCTTTTAAGCGTAACCGATTTCGCCCTTGATTTACTTCTACTATTTGTTTGCAGAACGCTACCACCGGTTTCTGGCTTAAAGGCCAGGACATTTCTAAGACGTCATGGTTACTTCGATCGGTCTGGATAATTCGTAACTTTATGATCTTAGTCCATACATTTCTTGATGTCCATATGCAGCCAAGGATCTTTTTGTGGCCGAAGTTTCTCCAGGTGAACATCGGTGGTATGTCTCCAGTTACATGTCCATTTACCATGTCGCAGTCTCTTGCGTCCATTTCATTGTCCCAACCCACTCTCCTTGCGATGATATTCTGTGTATCCTTTGTTTGTGATGAGATGAGCTTCATTTCATCATTGAAGCATGTAGGTTCATATCACCGCATATAATTATCGAAAGTTCTTGGTATTTCCTTTGATTTTTGTCAATTATATTTGTTATTGATTGGATGAATTTCTGAGTTGTGATCTTCACTGGATTCCAATAAAGGTTAATTAGGAGCAGATATTTTGAATCCGTAAGTTGACCATTTGGTTTGTGAATTAATGTTGCTTGTACAAAGCTGTTTGGATTTTCAATTCCGCAAACTTCCCAGGTGGTTCTGTTTTTCACCATTGTGATTAGGCCGGAGTATGGGCGACCCTGAGCGTTTTTTTCCGCTGGATTGAGCAGTGTCAGGTACCCGTCCTTTACAGGCGGACTTCGTAACCATGTCTCCTGTAAACAGATTAAAAACATTTCTGACAAATCAACTGGGAAGTCATCAAATAGGTGTTGAAAACCTTGCATGTTCCATGAAATCAGTGTGACCAGCCCTTCTCGGTCGTTGTTGTCTAGCTAATGTTTTCTTTTTCTTGTTTCCGCATCACTTGTTTGCGATGGATCAAACCGACTGGCTTTCAACTGATTCCTCAAAGTATCACGGCGCTGTTCATTAGAATCTTTTGCATTTTTGCTATTGTTTGAGCCTCTAGAATTTTTTGAAATCGGTAGGTCTTCATCCGAAATCTCGAAACCCATAAACAGTAGTTCTTCTTTTGCCGCCATGATGGTTTTTCGTACTGCTTTTGAATTTATGTGCAGTAGAACTTGGTCACCTCGTTCTTCTGAGACGTATTCCACTATTCCAATGTCATTTGTTGTTACTGTTCTCAATATTGGCACTGAATGCAGTAATCGAATGAAATTGCCTCTGTTTAGATTTATGTCGTTTTCCTCATGGAATATGTTTTCAATCCATATTTTTCCCTGCAGTTCTTCTGTTTCAGTTTGTTTAAGATTTTCCGCTGCAAGTAATTTAGTCTGTGATTGTGCTCGTGTACGTTTTGGATTTAATGAGACATGGGGGGTAATTCATAGAATTCAGCGCACAAGTGGGGCACGCGGCTGGCGCACAGTGTGCGCGTGCGAATCCCTGCGCCAGCCGCGTGCGCCAAAATACATTTCCGCGCACAGCGTATTCATGGATTCCAGCCACCAAAACCAGCCGTGGCGCACAGTGGCGCAGCGACCCTGCAGCAGCGCCAGTTACGCCCCCAAGAATGCCCCTTGCGCAGGGAAAAGGCATCAAAATCCCCAATCCAGCGCAAAGGGCGGCGGTAACCCTGTACCAGCACGGCAAGCGGGCTACGTGCATCACTGGGGTGCGTGGGAAGTACCTCACGTTATTTCAGCTGGGTACGTGTATTTCAAGGGTGCGCGGGAAGTTCCACACGCGATTCCATCAGGGTACGTGCACATCAGGGGTGCGCGGGAAGTTTCACACGTGAATTCAGCAGGGTACGTGTATATCAGGGGTGCGCTGGAAGTTCCACACGCGAATGTCCTGGGTACGTGTATTTCGGGGTGCGCGGAAACTTACACACGTGAATTCAGCAGGGTACCTGTATTACTGGGGTGCGCGGGAAGTTTCACATGCGATTTGCCCTGTGCGAGCGTGGTACGTGTATTTCAGGGGTACGCGGGAAGTTTCACACGCAATTCCATCAGGGTACGTGTATTTCAGGGGTGCGCTGGATGTTCCACACGCGAATGTCCTGGGTACGTGTATCTTGGGGTGCGCGGCAAGTTTCACACGCGAATGTCCTGGGTACGTGTATCTTGGGGTACGCGGGAAGTTTCACACGCGATATCAGCAGGGTACGTGTATTACTGGGGTGCGCTGGAAGTTCCACACGCGAATGTCCTGGGTACATGTATCTTGGGGTGCGCGGGAAGTTTCACACGCGATATCAGCAGGGTACGTGTATTTCAGGGGTTCCGTGGAGTACTACACGTGAATTGGCTGTGTGGGTCCTCCCAGGTGTTCGCTCCACAACCTCCACGGCCCCTGCAGCCAGCCCACACCACGGGGGACTAGCCTGCACCCCCACTCATGTCCACCAGCACCCCCACCCCCCAGCACTGTGGGGCACCCTCCACCAGGCCCCCAACTCATGTCCCCCTGCACCCCCACCCCCAGCACTGTGGGGCACCCTCCACCAGGCCCCCACTCATGTCCAACTCATGTCCCCCTGCACCCGCACCCCCCAGCACTGTAGGGCACCCTCCACCAGGCCCCCACTCATGTCCAACTCATGTCCCCCTGCACCCCCACCCCCCAGCACTGTGGGGCACCCTCCACCAGGCCCCCACTCATGTCCAACTCATGTCCCCCTGCACTCCCACCCCCCAGCACTGTGGGGCACCCTCCACCAGGCCCCCAACTCATGTCCAACTCATGTCCCCCTGCACGCCCACCCCCCAGCACTGTGGGGCACCCTCCACCAGGCCCCCACTCATGTCCAACTCATGTTCCCCTGCACCCCCACCCCCATGACTGTGGGGCACCCTCCACCAGGCCCCCAACTCATGTTCCCCTGCACCCCCACCCCCAGCACTGTGGGGCACCTGCCAGCAGGCCCCCACTCATGTCCAACTCATGTTCCCCTGCACCCCCACCCCCCAGCACTGTGGGGCACCTGCCAGCAGGCCCCCAACTCATGTTCCCCTGCACCCCCACCCCCCAGCACTGTGGGGCACCCTCCACCGGGCCCCCAACTCATGTTCCCCTGCACCCCCACCCCCCAGCACTTTGGGGCACCTGCCAGCAGGCCCCCAACTCATGTTCCCCTGCACCCCCACCCCCCAGCACTGTGGGGCACCTGCCAGCAGGCCCCCACTCATGTCCAACTCATGTTCCCCTGCACCCCAACCCCCCAGCACTGCGGGGCACCCTCCACCAGGCCCCCAACTCATGTTCCCCTGCACCCCCACCCCCAGCACTGTGGGGCACCCTCCACCAGGCCCCCAACTCATGTCCAACTCATGTCCCCCTGCACGCCCACCCCCCAGCACTGTGGGGCACCCTCCACCAGGCCCCAACTCATGTTCCCCTGCACCCCCACCCCCCAGCACTGTGGGGCACCCTCCACCAGGCCCCCAACTCATGTTCCCGTGCACCCCCACCCCCCAGCACTGTGGGGCACCCTCCACCAGGCCCCCAACTCATGTTCCCCTGCACCCCCACCCCCCAGCACTGTGGGGCACCCTCCACCAGGCCCCCAACTCATGTTCCCCTGCACCCCCACCCCACAGTACTGTGGGGCACCCTCCACCAGGCCCCCAACTCATGTTCCCCTGCACCCCCACCCCCCAGCACTGTGGGGCACCCTCCGCCAGGCCCCCACTCATGTCCAACTCATGTCCCCCTGCACCCCCACCCCCCGGCACTGTGGGGCACCCTCCACCAGGCCCCCAACTCATGTTCCCCTGTACCCCCACCCCCCAGCACTGTGGGGCACCTGCCAGCAGGCCCCCAACTCATGTTCCCCTGCACCCCCACCCCCAGCACTGTGGGGCACCTGCCAGCAAGCCCCCACTCATGTCCAACTCATGTTCCCCTGCACCCCCACCCCCCAGCACTGTGGGGCACCTGCCAGCAGGCCCCCACTCATGTCCAACTCATGTTCCCCTGCACCCCCACCCCCCAGCACTGTGGGGCACCCTCCACCAGGCCCCCAACTCATGTTCCCCTGCACCCCCACCCCCCAGCACTGTGGGGCACCTGCCAGCAGGCCCCCACTCATGTCCAACTCATGTTCCCCTGCACCCCCAGCCCCCAGCACTGTGGGGCACCCTCCACCAGGCCCCCAACTCATGTTCCCCTGCACCCCCACCCCCCAGCACTGTGGGGCACCTGCCAGCAGGCCCCCAACTCATGTTCCCCTGCACCCCCAACCCCCAGCACTGTGGGGCACCCTCCACCAGGCCCCCAACTCATGTCCCCCTGCACTCCCACCCCCCAGCACTGTGGAGAACCCTCCACCAGGCCCCCACTCATGTCCCCCTGCACACCCACCCCCCAGCACTGTGGGGCACCCTCCACCAGGCCCCCAACTCATGTCCCCCTGCACCCCCACCCCCTAGCACTGTGGGGCACCCTCCACCAGGCCACCACTCATGTCCAACTCATGTCCCCCTGCACCCCACCCCCCAGCACTGTGGGGCACCCTCCACCAGGCCCCCACTCATGTTCAACTCATGTCCCCCTGCACCCCCACCCCCCAGCACTGTGGGGCACCCTCCACCAGGCCCCCACTCATGTCCAACTCATGTCCCCCTGCACCCCCACCCCCCAGCACTGTGGGGCACCTGCCAGCAGGCCCCCACTCATGTCCAACTCATGTTCCCCTGCACCCCCACCCCCCAGCACTGTGGGGCACCCTCCACCAGGCCCCCACTCATGTCCTACTCATGTCCCCCTGCACCCCCACCCCCCAGCACTGTGGGGCGCCCTCCACCAGGCCCCCAACTCATGTTCCCCTGCACCCCCACCCCCCAGCACTGTGGGGCACCTGCCAGCAGGCCCCCACTCATGTCCAACTCATGTTCCCCTGCACCCCCACCCCCCAGCACTGTGGGGCACCTGCCAGCAGGCCCCCACTCATGTCCAACTCATGTACCCCTGCACCCCCACTCCCCAGCACTGAGGGGGCACCTGCCAGCAGGCCCCGACTCATGTCCCACTCATGTACCCCTGCACCCCCACCCCCCAGCATTGTGGGGCACCCTCCACCAGGCCCCAACTCATGTTCCCCAGCCAACATGTCTACACAATCTAGATCCCTGGTCCCTATGGTCAGCCCCCAAATTCCAAACACCCACCCGAGTATTGCATCCACCCACTTAGAAATGGCAATAACATGATAGAACCCCAATTGCAAGTTTGGAAATGAACACATGTCCCTCACATACACCCAATGGGTGTCAGTGAATCTCAAAACCCATATCATGATATGCATGAAACCAATGAGATGATACTACACATTGAAGTTTGAACAAAAAATATGTATTAAAGGAAACATAAATTGAATCAAAAATAAACAAACAGAAATGGGAATTTAAAAAAAAAAGCAGCATGTCCGTGAAATAATGCAAAACCAAAAATCATAATCCAAAGGAATGGTGTCCAAAGTCACAGTCCACAAAAGAAAACCCAATGGAAAATTATAATTGAAAGCCATTGCTCCATGGGTAAATTGTAACAAAAAAAAAAATCCAACAGTCAACTATATACAGATGAACAAGCCAGGGTCCATGATCCCAACAGAAGAAATGAAACCTATCTAATAACACTACCTAATAAAAAAAAACTATATACAAAAATGTGGCCCATTGTCCAAAAGGTCCAAAAAAATGCAAAACCAAAGGAAACCTAACACTAACTACAGAACTATTTACAAGGGCAGCAGGCTAGTCCGACGGCTCACTTTTGGATGTCCCGGGCCAGGGCATCATCGAACTCCTGCTCAATGTCCCGGAGGCGGTCCTCCTCCATGGCCCCGAGAGTCCGCAGGGCCGTCGACGTGTCCACCTCCAACCCCCTGCGGATTGCCTCGAGGCACTCGGCCCGCCTCAGGGCCCTCCGCATGGAGTTCTCCGCCCTGACCATCGTGAGCCGTGCCTCTTCTGCCCGCTACCGCTCCGCATCTATGG
The DNA here is from genome assembly GCF_040938575.1 of Ambystoma mexicanum. NCBI lineage: Eukaryota > Metazoa > Chordata > Amphibia > Caudata > Ambystomatidae > Ambystoma > Ambystoma mexicanum. Next base: position 1,116,590,426 of record NC_090923.1, on the reverse strand, counting down.
CGTGGCCCAACCGCTGCCACACGGAAGACACTTTCTGTCCTGGGTCCTCCTGCCCTCCGGCCGATGCCTGCCCCTCCGATGTCGAAGGCCCTGAGCCATCATGGCTCCCACCACGTTGCTGCTGCTGCTGTGCCTCTGCCTGTGCACTGCCTCCTGCTGCCTGCACATCCTCCGCTGGCTGGGGTGCAGTCGTTGATGTGGCCACCCCTGCTGGACGTCCGACTCCCGACTGTGGCAGGGATGCCTCCTCCACCAGCCTGGCCGCACCGTCAGAGGCAGCTCCACAGGGCACCCAGGTGACTGATGGGTGGGAAGATGGCACGGAGGACGACTGGCGCATAGGGGGTTCAGTTGAGGAGGGGGTCGCAGCAAGCCCCATCAAACGGAGGAATCCGGCCTGGGTGACCTGTCCCAGTAGGCCGACGCGGTCAATGAGCCATTCAAGATGACGTGCAGTCTCCTCATGAAAAGACTGCAGGTCGCTTCGCATGGCCCGTTGACGCAATGCCACACCAGTCGGGACAGGCTCAACTCGGACCCAGATAGCCACGTCTGCAGGCAGAGGAAGGCCAATTGTCGTGAGCTCATTCCCTGCCTGAAAACGGGTCTGGACGTAGGCATCCCTGCTGGTGCAAGATGATGCAGGGACAGGATCAGGGACAGATTGCACACAGGCACCTCCGCGGCGGCCTGTGCTGCCTCCTGTCCCTGGTCCTGCACTGCACCACTAGCACCAGTGGAATCCCCACCTCCAGACCCCGTCTCTGTTGCTTGCACGGCCTCCTCCTCCACCAAACCCCCCACCAACCTGGATGACTCCGTGCCATCTTCCCCCGTTGGGCCCTGTGGGGTTCCAGCTGCCCCTTCTGCTGCCGAGGAGTCCAACTCCAACCTCCGCCTCTTGGACCTCCCCCCGGCAGCTGCGGCCTGGGACGCGGCACCGGACTCCTCAATCCCCAACGAGATCACAACCTGGGAGGAGGGCCGGGCCTTGCGTCTCCGGCTGGCGGTGGGATCCCCGCCGCTGTGCTCCACAGCACCTTCTCCGCCCTCTTCATCAGTTGACGCTGCAGACAGGGAGAAATAAAACACAGGCATCAGGGCACTGTACAATGGACACATACACACATGACAGTTGTACATGAGTGGCATTGGCAAACCTCAGACATGCCATCACAATCCCCAACACACATGTCATTTCAACTTGCACACATGAGCCATACCACAGCCATATCGCAACTGCCAGCACCATCCATACACATACAACAGCATGAGCAGGCAATGGTGAGCCAGACATCACATGCAACACAGGGAGTGCACTAGACATGTACACACACCACCACACTTGCATGCATGTGTACACCTCTGCCAAGTGTCGCACTGTTCAGATGGGCATCCATGTCACATCTGCCAATCAGGCTTCCACATCCCACTGTCACATGCATCCATGTTGCATCACTGTTGCACCCTTGTCAAATACACACACATGCACATGTACACAGTGCTGATACATGCAGCTGAAAACAACATGCATGCGTGACATCACGAACATGTCTACTTACATACACATTCATCCAAACATGTGTGCCCACACAACTGCATTTGGCATGCAAGCCTACACACACAAGCACCATCCATGTCTCACACATTACAGCCCTTGCATGTGTTAGCCTCACGGCCCTGTACACCCCCACCCATACTCGACCCCATACAAACAGATGTGCAACCTGCACACTACTGAAACATCACCACACGCACAGCTCACAATCAGGATGCATGTACACTTACCGCTCGACTCCAGACGGGTCTGCCTCTCAAGGACCTGGATGTGGAGCGCTGGGGATATGCGTTCCCGGACCCTCATCTGATCTTCCGACAAGTGGCCCCAGCGCCTCTTAGCATCCGCTGCCTTCAAGAGGCGCCGGGCCTTGTTCAGGGTCCTGGACCTGAAGTCCTCCCAGCGCTTCTTGACATGTTGGAAGTCGCGGACTGCCACCCCCTCCGCGTTGATGGCAGTCACGATGTCCGTCCAGATCCGAGTCCATCTTTCCTTGTCGGCGCGGGAACTTCCGAAGAGGGCATCATACTGCCCCAGGACTTGCTCCACCAGGACACCAACTTCCCTGGCACTGAAGCTGGTGCCCCTCTGCCTCTCTGGCCGGGGGTTGTCAGTGGTGCCAGATGTTGCAGCGCCCGACATGACAACCCCAGAGGCAGGAGTGGGTGGGCAAGTGGGTCCTGCGGCTGGGCTGTGGAGCGATGGAATCCCAGTCGGGAGTCTTCGGTTCCAGCAGGGGTGGTCACAGCAACAGCACCCCTGGCTGATGTGCAGGCAGCAAATGGCAGGGCACGTGGGCAGCAGGCAGTCAGGCAGCAGCAGATGGCAGGTGGGAGCGTGCTCGGGGCTCTGGGGGGCAGTAATTCGGCCTTCTGGGCAGGAGCGTGGTCTTCCGTGTGCTTACGCGTGGCCAGCTTGATACGGAGTGATTTGGCACGTGAAAATTCTGCACGTCAGCGTGTAATTCGAGGAAAGGCCCTTAGCGCGTAAGCGCGTCTGCACGCATACGCAATTTCATTGGACAGAAGGCCCCTCAAGCGCAAGCGCCCCTGTGACGTGACGCGCGTAGGCGTGCATGGGCATTTCAGCGCGCGTGAAAAACTGCATGTCCGCGTGTAATCCGAGGAAAGGGCCCATGCGCGTAAGTGACGTGACGCACGCGGGCGTTTCCCTCAGCACGGGTTAAAGGTGAGCGAGCCCAGCAGTTCGCTGTACGTGCCTTTCGTGGAGACTGACGTGTGTTGCTGCTTCCTGTTGTTTCGTGCGCCATCACAACTTCACAGCTATCAAGGACGTATCTCTTCTTTTGGCGGGGGTATTGGCTACGCGTGTTTTTCTGCATCGCGCTAGTCAGACGGTGAGTCGTACATGCTCTTTTTCGCACTGCGGTGTTGCTGCGCAGGGTCCATTAGAGGGCACCCAGCTGCCACTGACACAAGTCAGGCCTTTGCTCGTCCCTCCACCTGCCACTCCCTTGGCTCAATTCACCGAACCCACTGGCCATACTGGTCAGGGCGGCATTAGTCAGCCAGGGTCTGCGCCACAGTCCAAGAGGAGGAAGGTTGCACCTGCAGCACAGGCTGGGACCCCACACACAGCCACAACCTCCTGCACGTCGAGGAAGAAGCCTTTCTGCAAGCAGGAACTTGACTTCCTCGTGGACTACGTGCGGGGCCACAGCCGTGACATGCTAGTGGGTGCCAATAGTCAGACTGCGGCTGCCCAACGTGACACCCACTGGAAGCATGTTGCGGAACATGTCAGTTCATTCGGCCATGAGGTGCGCACAGCGCAAGAGTGTAAAAAGCATTGGAATGACATCAAACGCAGCACTAAGGCTAAGCGTGCCTCTAATTACAACTTGACTCTGGTGACTGGCGGTGGGCCCACCAGAGGAGGAAGAGCTCACTCCGCATGAGGCACTCGTTGCGGAGTTCATACCACCTGAATTGGTCGAAGGAGTGGGAGAGATGCTGGATTTGATGCCCAGTCCAGTGAGTGTTGATGCGTGTTTGTTGAGGACGTGTGTGTTTCACTTGTGGGATGTGTTGTGCATGATTGCCACTACATGTGACATGTACATGGTTCTGATGTGTAAGTAATGCAATGCTTCCGTGATGCATGTCTCCTCTGCCTGCATGCAGGGACTCCATGTAGGCATGCTCCCTTGCCCCTCCTCTGCCACTCTGCACCCCAGTTCCACCTTTGCACTGGTCTGCTTCAATCTTGCCAATGTGTACTTTCTTGTTCATGCGTCCTGTGTAGATGCTAACTTTCAGTGCAGAATCTGCCAGACATATGCCGTGTGGTACATCCTTAGTACTTGATGCAGGGTATCTCACTTGTACTGTGCATAGGTCAGATGTCCCGCAGGGACATGAGTTCCCATTCATGCTCCATGCGCATTGCACGCATGCCCCTATGTGTCCTTGACTGGATGATCACTGTAATACAAGTCCTTGGTTACATACATTGCATGGCATCTCATCAGCCTTCCCATGTCAACTGTGGCTCAGTACTGCGTTGCACACATGTTTAGGGTCTGACAATCTGTGTGGCTCACAGGCCTCAGCCTGTTCAATGGCCAATGACTCTGTCCAACTGTTGTTGTGTCTTCTTCACACATGGGCGGCATCCAGAGTTCTCATCATGTGTCCTGCTTACTGTCCCATCATCATTTGCAGTGTTGTCACATGAATCACATTAAGCTGTTGATGCCAGTCAGCACTGCCTGTCAATACACAGGTGTATGGTCAGCCTTTTGATACCATGCTAGGCATCCCTGCTTTGGTACTGGGGTGGAGGGGTGCTTGGCTTCTAGATATGGTACACATTGAATGCACAATGCACGTGATGCCTGAATTTCACATTGCACTGCCTTCACATTTCCTGGCACACACCATGGAGTCCTTGTACATGTAGGTAGTGAGTTGCGTACTCATTTTCTGCACTGTATAGACCCACTTCCATGGAAACTGCCACCTTTCAACAGGTCTGATAACGGAAGCAATTCAAAGTTGACCCAGCATGTATGCCAGGTTATATGTTGTGTGTCACATGTCTGCCTGATGTGTTTGCTGTCGGTGTGTGTGTGTGCTACGTGCTTCCGACATGTGTAGTGGCCTTTTTTCTCTCTATTTTTCAGGTGATGATGCAATGGAGGTGGAGGATGGTGTTGTCATGCCAGACACAGGGTTGTTACCACTACATGTACCCGGCACTAGTGGGGGTCGTGGGGTGGTAGGCCACAAAAACCCCCAAGTGCTACAGTCCATCTTGTCTCTGTCTGCCTATGAGTCCAGCCTTGACGACGACTCTGACGTCCATGTTGAGTTGAATGAGCATCAAGTCCATGTGTCAGGGGTGAGTGATTCTGATGTGGACACTCCTCTGTCTGCGACACCTGCACTGAGGGATCAGACAGTCTTGGTTCCTCCGCCCGTGGTGGATCGAGATGCAGGGTCACCCTCCACACCAGTCACTGATGTGCCTCGGACATCACGCCGACGGGGGCATGTAGTCGTGCAGCCGCGGGTGGTGCCAACACAACGAGGACCCCCGGTCCTTGGGTCCCGCAGGGGTCAAGCCCGGCAACGCAGTCGCTGCGCGCAACCGCAGTATACTGAGTGGGAGCAAGACATGACTGCCAATTCAGAACGGCAGGGGGCAGCAATGGAGAACATCGCTGAGAGCATGGAGCGTGTGGCCCGATCTGTGCTCCCCCCTGCTAGGCAGGCTCTTCTCCAGCAGCAGGCGGCACGGTCCATGGCCCGCTCGCTCAGGCTGGGCATGGCGGCCTCAGACAGGGCACGCCAGGCTGAAATGTCGTCTCTGCGTCAAGCAATTGCTGCTCACGCAGAGGCGCACATGGATTCCCTGAGGGAGGAGTATGCTTCCCTCAAATCCACTCTGGGTGTCCTTATGATGTCCCAGAGGCAGCGGGCAGAGGAGAGGTTTGCACAGCTTGAGCGTACCATCTCGGCTGAGCTACAGGCTTGCCGGGAGGTGCAGAGGTTGTCCAGCCAGGCCTTGCAGGAGGAACTCCGTGTTACACGTGCTACCTTGCAAGAGGAAGCACCAGGGGTGTTGCTAGCTCTGGAAAGGATTGGGGGCTAGGCTAATGTTGGGACTGTCGGGACTGGGGGCTAGCTAGTCTTTTGATTGTATCCCTTGAGCTTCTATCCGGGGCTACAACCAAAAGACCCGGGGCTATAGCCCGCTTAGCCACCGCCTAGCAACGCCTCTGGGAAGCACGTGTATCACGTGAGGTTCTGCATGCAGACCTACGTCACATCGCCACACAGAACCAGGCTCACGAGGGGCAAGCTGCGGCTAGGCGTGGCCAGGCTACTGTGCCACGTCCTCCTTTCCAGGATAAGCCAGACTCGGACGACCATCTATCTCCCACATAGGTCGGGCTGTGCAGGCGTTGAGCCCATGGAGGTTTTTTTTTTGGCTCAGCATCATCGCATGTGGATGTTGAGCAGCACCTTGTACCTCCCCCCTTCTGGGTGCCTCCCCTCCCCCCCAGGTCGTATGTGGCCATTTTTTATTTTTCTTTTAGTTTAGTTAGTTAAGTTTCTGTTTGATAGTTAGTTTAATTAGGTAATGTAGGTTTTCCATAGTTAGTGTAATTAGTTAATATAGTTTAAAATTGCTTGTCTATTGTGCTTTCATGTGACGGTGTGGTGCTTTGTGTCTTTTGAAGGCATCCACTGTCTGTTCCAGCTGGGCCCTTCAGGCTTGTCTTGTGTATGTGTTTGCTGCTTGGGGTCCTTGACTCACATATGCCACTCCTGCCTCCCTTATCCATGGGCTCGCAAGGATGGTTCGGTGTCACAACCTATTACACAAGGGCTTTGGACTGTCATATCTGTGGCATGTCTGGTGCTGTGTGACTTGTGTTTACACCCCTAGTGGGTATGATTTCGGTGTTATTGTCCACTGTTCAGCTTTTGCTAGATGGGGTGTTTCATGATTAATGTGTACATTCATTGCTATGGATTGTGAGTATGTTTCTTATCTTTACTGTACATGTGCTTGTTGCAATTCATGCCGTAGATAGTGTTCCACACTTTGGATGTGAAAGACGGACTGATGGAGTGATTTCTGATGTACCTCTCTGACATGGTCAAGTAATGAGATGCCTGAAGAGACACACACAGATGACTCTAAAGCATTAATCATGTGTTTCATGCCCTTTCTGCAGGGGGATGAGCCTCCAGAGCACCTTTGCCAGCAGACATGGCCCATTGGACGTCGGAATTCAGGACACGTTTGTTGGTGCCCACATGCACATGTGTGCACAAGCAGAGGCACAGGGATTGCAGACCTACATCCCTGAACTGCTGATGTGTTCCAAGGAACTCCAGGCAAGGTGAGCAGCACAGGGGGGCCACAACACAGCAAAGCTTGCACCAGGCGAGTTGCACATGCAGGCTTAGTCACAGCACTGAGGGTGAGCTTGGACGAATATTGGTGTTGAAGCACACAATGCAGCTCAGATGTGTTGGTGGACTGATGGCTGTTGATTGTAAGGTTGTCTGGGACACCTGCAGGGGCAGTGGCACATACCCTCCGGTACACCAAGGTCCATTGAGGCACTTGTATCAACCATGTAGCCTTCCGAGACATGGAAAGGAGCAGCTCACAGGGACATACAGCAAGGGACATACTCGGGTGCAGTGCATTTCATTTCCATGTACATTTTGATAAATGCACTGCCAACTTTGTTTCGGTCATGGTGGTACACAACTTGCTCTGAAGTCATGCCTTGCTATATGGGTCTGTCTGCTTACCCAGGGAACATTGCATGTTGTGTGAATTGGTGTTCCACATTGGTGTTCCATTTGCCACGCACCCACCGGCGGCTGACTTACATCATTGACTGTGTATGACCCATCACAGGGGTAATGTTATATATGGGTACGAAGCATCTACCCCAGATTGTCTGTTTCTAGAGTAGTTTGTTGCTATGGGGCATGTTTGGTGGTGTGTTTTTGTGTAATGGGCACGTATAGGTTGTTGACTGTCGCTCTCTTTGCAGCATTGCAGTGCTCCTGTAACCGGACCTGAGAGTGCGCAGGCAGGAGGCCAGCACTCAAAACCAGAGTGTCTTGTTGTTTTTCTTTCAAACTGCTCTGCATAGGCTTGCTGGGGGGTGCACTAATGCATGGATGAATGTGTAATTCAATTTGGTATGTTTTTTTCCCCCTAATCACCCGGAATCCTATGCAATTTTGAACCCTGTACCCTCTACCCGGTGTTCCTGCTTCCCGTACCTATCCAAGCAACGTTCCCTAACCCTCTTTCCCCACTGGGGTTGTGGATGCCTGTGTAAGCCCCAAACTTGCAGGCGCCAAAACCCTAGAGGGGGTGGTTGGTTCGTGCCACTCCTAAACTTGGACTACAGAAGGCCATGACAATGATGTCCAAGTTTGTTTGGATTGTGTATGTGTTCATGCAGGTAGTACATTTTCGTGCATTCCCTACTTTCATGTGTCATTCCTCCTCCCCTCTCCTGCCACTCATTCCAGTTATCCAGTGTGCCAACACCTGTCCCGACTGCATATCCCTGACCCTCCTTCCCCACCAGGGTCTCAGAGGCCTGTGTGAGTTTGACCTTGCAGGCACCCGGGACACGGTGGGGGTGGTTGTTTCGTGACACTCCTGCGCCTGTACACGGGACCTGTGACAGTACACATCCGTTCATAGTGCATCATTCTATGTTATGTACCACACTGTACCACACATGGTTCACATCCTGTTGTGACATTGTTTTACTGTGCTACCTTGGTTGTTACATCATTGTGGTAGTACTTGGCCTTTGTGAGGTACTGCTACGTCAAGTCATCTACTGGAGGGTGTTCTGGTTAGTTTTTCTGGCTTGGATTTTGTGATTTTGGAAATGAGTGTGGACTCTGAGGGTGCAGGCACCTTTTTACACACAAGGTGGGAGATGGTGACGAAGGGGAAATGTGATCCTGTGGCCAGGTGGAATTGAGGGTGGAAGGCTCCATGACCCAGGTGCAGTTGTTCAGTGGGTCATGGTCATTTGTGAGGGGGGGGGGTTGTTGTTGATAGTTGCCTTGCCCTGCAGTGTGATGGGAACCCTGACATTGTAATGGTGGTATCCTATGTACATGTTGTGTTCTGCTGATCAATGCCTGTTCATGTGTTGTGTTTACCTTTCAGGTGCGAGGGGATAGTTGTGGTTTGACATGCTGGGGTGTACACATGGGGAATGTTCACATGTGATGTGTAGAGGACACTGATGGTCACTTGATTGCACATGCATATGTTGAGTGCATGTCCTTACTGACCCACACACTTGCACTCTGATGCACTACATGTACAACCACCCTTGCATATCCACGTGTACACTGTTTGCCTTCTGGTGCCCACTGTGTCCCTGCAGCACATGTTCTGTGACCAATTATGGATTCTGTACATGCCTAATTTGCTTTTTGATGTGGTCTGTCGCTTAGATGTGATGCTCAGGGTGTGCATCACACACAATGGCTGTTCACTGTGCTGTGCGCTGAGCAGTGTGTTGCAGGAGTTGGACACAGCACACAGAAGCTGCAGTGTTGATTTTGCAATGCACAATGTGCATGTAGAGAGGCATTCATTGTTATGTTACGTCTTTAACTCTTGTAATGCATTTGGAAATGACTTATTTTGGGTGGGAGGTTGTTGGTCAGTCATTTCATCTGATTCCATGTCAGGCATCATTGTCTGATGCCACTGTACATTTTGGACATGGCAATGTGTACCTTATTGTTACTGTGTTGGTGTATGGGTATTGCTTGCCATGTCATGTTGTGCTTTGGGAGGGTTTGAGTGACATAACAGTGATGGCCATGGCCTGTTTTGCAGGTGTGTGTGATTCACACCTTGCATGTCAGGGTCATCCGCTTCTCAAAGCAACTAGCTGGGGGCAGATCTCTCTCCGCGGCAGGGGCCTCCCTCTGGAACAGCCTTCCTGCCTCACTGGAACTTGAGGAGAACCATCTCCGGTTCGGGAAGCACCTCAAGACCTTCCTCTTTGCTTCTGCTTTCTCTCTGCCTCTCCCTTGCAAAATGCTTCACTGGAACTGCACTGGACCTGCAACTGGGCCACTCTCACCGACCTCGGTCCCTGGCCCAGCCACTCTCCACTTGCACTGCCTCCCTGGCAACCCCTGCACTGCAGGACTGTCTCTCTATCCCTACAGCCCCCCCCCCCCTTCCCAGCACTTGTCTGCACTTACCTTATGAGTTGCCACCAGCTGGCCTATGTATTTGTTTTTTAGTCTACTTACCCTGTACTGCACTCCCCCCCTCCCCTTCCCCTTGCACTTTTCCCTTCCCCCTACCCCTGCACTTGCACAATCTAAATGACACCTGGCCTAGTAGTATCGTTGTCTGTCTTCCCTTGTTCCCCCCTCCCAGCCTCATCGCACCTTGAAATACTTGTGTATAGGCCATATCATGTCATGTCATATGTGTGCCTTTTGGTCACACAGGATAGCTTGTGTTTACGTAGCTAGGGATGCAGACAATGTGGCACTTCCATGGCAACTATCTCAGGGTGGTAGGGTTGTGACAGTTGACTGTCTCTTTGTCATCATCGATTGTCACCTGGTATGTGCCAGGCCTGTGTGCACTCCGCAGGGGTGGGAGTTTAGGTGAAAGATGTGGCCACAAGCTGGGTCCGGGCTTCCTCGCCACGTGCCCTGTCCCCTCCCATGGGCAGCGCCTGTGGTTGGGGATGTGGGGGCACCACCATGTCCACCGGTAGGCCCTGCCGTGTTGCAACATTGTGCAGGACACATGCTGCCACAATGATCCTGCACACTACTGGTGGTGCATAGAGTAGCTGGCCGCCAGAGCGGTCAAGGGAGCGGAAACGTGACTTGAGCACTCCTAATGTGCGCTCCACTATGGCCCTGGTTGCAATATGGGCGGCGTTGTATCTTACCTGGGGTGGTGTGGTGGGGTTCCGGATTGGCGTCATCATGTGGTTGCTCAGAGGGTAGGCACTGTCCCCTGGGGAGGTGTAAATGGTTGTGATTATTGGGGTTTGTGTATCTGTGTGTGTGTGTGACATGCATGCATGTGCAAGGGCATTTGTACTCACCTAGGAGCCAGGTGTCATGCTGCCCAGCTTCCAGGGCCCGGCTCAGGGCGGACATTCTGTATATGAAACTGTCATGGGTGGAGCCAGGGTAGTTTGCATAGACAGAGGTGATGATTCCCTTTGCATCGCATACCACCTGTACATTGATGGAATGCCAGTGCTTGCGGTTTCGGTAGATGTGCTCAGTGGCCCTAGGTGGACGTAGGGCCACATGGGTGCAATCTATGGCACCGAGCACTTTGGGGAAGTGTGCCACCCTGAAAAAATCCAGGACACCGGCCTGCCTTTCTGCGGGTGTTCTGGGCATGTATATGTGCCTGCGGACTGAGGGGTGTGCTGTCATGATTGCCAGTACCTGGTGTAGGCAGCGTGGCTGCGTGGCCTGTGAGACCCCCCCCCACTATGGCAGTAGTCCGCTGAAATGACCCAGTGGCCAAAAAATGCAGGACATTGAGCACCTTCTCCAAGGGGCTCAATGCTTGGGAGCAAAGGGTGGGGGATGTAAGGTCATCTTCCCACTCCCTGACCAGGTCTAGGATGATATGGGGTGGAAACCTATACCTGCCGTAGACCTCGTCGTCAGGCATCCCAAAAAGGCTTGTCCGTGGTGCGAAAATGCGTGCCCTGGCTATTCTCCTCCTTCTGCGGTGTCCCACGATCAGTGCTGCGACAAATGGGGCATTCATCGTAGCTGTATATACGTGTTTGTTGTTTGCGCGCACTTTTATACTGTGCGCGGGGACGCTTCCGCCTGCCTTCGTGTGGCGGACGCGTTGACGCCTGTGTGCGTCTTTTGCCGTGCGCGTGTTTCCCGTATTCGAATCCATGAATACGGGTTGTTGGCGTGTGTGTGGGCGTTCCGTGTAGTTCCCTGCAGTACTTCCCCAGTTACGCCTTCTTTTTCACGCGTTATTCCCCATTCCGCGTGTTACGCCCACTGTTACGCCCACTTTGGTTGTGTGCGCCGCGCTATGTGCGCTTTTGCTGTGCGCGTAGCGCACGCCGTGTGTGCCTGCGTGCGCCATGGCAGGATTGGGCGCACGGACAGCGGGAAACACACCCAGTGTCTTCCTTGAATCGCACGCGTGCGCGTGAGCTGCGTTTCTCACGCTTGCGCTACCTTGCGCCTGCTTGCGCTGGGATTTTCGGCGCACGTTTGCTCCATGAATCGACCCCATGATGTTTTATCTCTCTGTCCCGCTCTTGGCTGTCCTTACGTCCAGGTAAGCTTTGCTGCTTTTTTGTAATTTCCGATTTTCTTTGAGGCTCATTTTTTTTTGCGAATTTTGCCTTTGATTGCATAAAAAGTCGCTTAGCGGTTCCTTCGTTTGGTTCCTTCGTAATTGACTGACATGTTTCATCCAACTCTTCGGATTCTGTTACTCCTGTTATTTTTATTAGAGCTTTCTCTTTTTCCGGTCCTTTTTGTTGAACTTGATTATCCCTTACAAAGAGACTTTGTTTGACTCGGGTAGGCAAGTTTCGTATGAACTTTCGCGAACCACTTGAGTGTTTTTTTGTTACCTTCAATTTTTCTTTTTCTCAGTTTTTTTTTTAGCTGGACACTGCTTTTCCGATTTAGATTGAGCCGATTTGGCCTCAAGTATGATATTTTTTGCTGCACCTCCAAAAATTCCATAAGTTAGTTTGTCAGTCGAACAGTGAGGAAAGCCCGAGGATTTTTCGGCATTTACTTCAGCAATTGTCACGATTTTTGTTTTCCTTGACAAAGACGACTCCTCAGAATCAATTAAATCAGCCGGTGGCAAGTCACTGCCACCCGCCTGTCCCGTCTGAGGTTCCCCAGTTGGTAAGTGGGCATTCTCGTGAGGTCTTTGGCCTTGTGTTTCGCTCGATTGACGCAGGGAATCTGTTGTATCATCATTTTTTTTTTCTGGTGTTTTTGACGTATTACCACCATTTCTGCCTTCAGAGGGCTGAATTGCCGTGATCTTTTCCGGTTCTTTCAGGCTTGCGGAGACTTGAGACTCGTTATTGGGATGCAAAGGTCCATGCATTGAGCTACACCTTAAAGATTTTAGTAAGGAATTTGTTTCCATACAGTCATTTTTAATCTGTGCACTTAGCTCAGTGTGCCGGGTCCAAATTTTAGATGGTTCGTTTTTCGAATTGTTGTGTAAATAATGCATTTGCCCTTTCCATTTTGTTGATTTTTTCATTTAAATGACTAAGTTGCACGCTATTATTTTGTAATTCATCATGAAGTGATTCATACAGTTTGATTAATGGAATCAGTGCCAGCGACTTTGCAGCGAGTACATTGTTATGAATTTGTATTGCAGCCGCCATTGACAAATTGGATTTAAGTGACGACTCGTTTTCTAAGTCGTTGTATTTTGAGTCGTTCCTCTCTCTTGCCATGGCACGTCCAACCCATTTTGGAGCTTCTGTGATCATCTGCGGCAATGGACTGACATCGCTTGAAGAGGACGCCTGGACTGGCGTTAAACTGCTTACCATTGGCTGCAATGAGTTTCTTAAGCAGCACCTTTCTTCCTGAGAGACATACGGTTTGTCATTTGGTGTATTTACAGGAGTGCCGTGGGTTTGATTTCTAAACATTAATCTTTCAATGTTCGAATCACGACTCCCTAATCGGCCGTGTACTTCAGGACTTGCTTGTAAATTTAGAAGTTCTTTGTTCTTCACAGATTTTTTAAGAGACTCCGCATGTGCTTGGCTATCTTTGGATTTGTTGTTTGCGGTAAAGCTTTCTGCTAGTTTACTCTTCATTGCTTCAAAGTCGGCTTTTAGACGTTCTGTAAGGCGTGCTTCGCGACTTGCAAAATCAAATCCGCTAGTCAGCTTGCAGCCATTTGTCTCTAGGCTTTCATTATTGTTTTGTCCATTTTTACTTTTGCTCGGGCTTGATAGACCTTTCGTGAGCCTTAATTCTGTAATTACCATGTTTCCGTTTGCTTTTTCTGACTGGTCCTTGTTTATCGGAAAAACTGACGTTTTATGACATGTTTGCCCTGCATTTGCTATTGTTTTATTGAAAATCCTTCCCACCAACAAGTCTTTTTTCCTTCCTTCTGTGGGCGGGTAAACAAATCTCATTGAGTTTTCTTCACACGTTATGACTGGTACCTCGAGTTTCAGAAGCTCAATGTCTGTTACGTCAAACGGAGAATTAAAAACCGCTGTATTGATTGTAATCGCATTTTCTCTAGTTCCGTCTTGTGAGTTTTCAATTGTATTAGCGTGTAAATTACACACGCTGATTATGTTTGGGTGAACATTGCTTTTAGCATTGTTCGCATCGTCCTCCAGCGAGATTACATTGTTTCCTAAGGTTTCCTTGCTGCTGTTGGAGGTTAACTTATCTCCTTTCGGGGCAGGGTCTGCTTCACTTTTCCCTTCCGCCTCAAATCGTAATGTTGAGGCAATAGCAGACGAGTTTCTAGCAAGATATTTACTTGCGAGTTGTGCTAATGATGGAAACACAGAGGCATTAGTGCTTGATGATTGTAATGCTTGCGCTGTTTGGACAGTGTGTACCACAGTATCCAGTGTGTTATTTTGTAGCTTTTGACTCGACCAATTGTAGCCCTCAAGCTCATATTACCCTCTAGAGACACAGTTTTGTCTAAAGCCAGTGTGCATGTCTTTAGTTTAGAGCGAGTCAGAGGGCCTGCCTCAGCCATAATTTTGCCTCTTACCTGGGCTTGCCTGGAATCGTCTGGCAACGCTCTTCGCGTTTGTTGGACAAAACGCCAATCGCCAAAGCCGCCAAACAGCTAAACAGCAGGTCCACACAGCCCTTCTGCCACAGGGCTTACGCCGCAAGGGCGGCTCAATTATGCTAATATGCCCGGCAGAATGTCACGTGACTTTCGCGTCACGGAAAGGGAAATCCTCGTAGATTCGAAGCAATTAAAGCAACGGCGTCCTATTCACCATTCGCTTTTTGCTTTGTTCGTGCAGACGGCTGGAAAAAGGAAGAGGAGGAGGATCAGCTTCTTCACTACAATCCAGCCACAGTAGTCCAAAGAGTTCAGAGAAACAAAAAAGACAGTGTAGCCGCCACAGCTAAACAGCAGGTCCACACAGCCCTTTTGCCACAGGGCTTACCAGCAGACATATTACAACAGCTATGTAAAGTGCTGTATGTGCAGGCTGTACATGCAGCCAGCAGAGCATAATATGCTTCCTCCTTCCTTCTGCTTCTTCTACCCCTCTCTCTGGCTCTCCTCCCACTATTCTCTTTGCTGTTGCTGGTGAAGCAACAGGGAACGACCTTAAGGGAGGAACAGCCTTAAGGACAGAGACAGGAAGGGGATGGCACTGGAGGAAGAGCAAAGGCTAGTAGAGCCCGGGAATCGGCAGTAAGGTGTAGATGGAAATAAAGAATGGTTATGCCCTCTGACTGCTCCGTGTGGTTTGTGTCTTTAGGTCTGAGCTGCCCACTCCATATAATGCCACCTAGTCAGAGAGAAGGTGGTAACAACTGGTGACGAGGAGAGACGCACCCACATGCCTATGCATGAGTGCGAGGGCGTCCTGCCGGTGAAGAAATGAGTACTTCACTCGTTTGCCGATCCCGGCGTCCTGATGTGCAAATGAAGGGCACTCCGCCGCCGATCACGGTGTCCTGAGCAGCTTCCCGCCGATCACGGCATCCAGTGCACAACCCGCTGATCCCAGCACTCAGGGAAGATCCAGCTGATCCTGGCGTCCTGAGCAGCTTCCCGCTGATCCTGGTGTCCAGGGAAGATCCAGCCGATCCCAGCGTCCAGCAGTGATTCTGCCACCCGCCGGTCCCGGCAAGAAGGGGAAAGACATCATGTCCTCTGTGCCCACGCCAACGGCCGACTACAAGCCGTGGCCGCAACAGTTCCTGCGATCCCGCGACACGGCGGGCCCAGCTCCCAGGCCACCGTCCTCCTTCCAGTGTAGCCGGCACTTCCATTCAGCATGGGCGGCGCAAAACGGGAGAAGACGCCTTCCACGTTGCCGCGCGGCAGTCCACCTGCAGCTGGGCACCCACACATGCAGGAGCACGTAGACCTCCAGGTGGGTGACCCCTTCCCCTCCACATACCGCGGAGCAGCTGCACCATCAGAAGATACATGGACAAGACGGAATCCGCCAGTCCAGTGTCTCACGTCCATCAGCCGGTCTGCAACCAACAGACACAAAGGGAGCTACTCAGCAACAGCTTCCCACTGTTTTCAGTCAGCGTCCAATACAGGCTGACACTTTGCCATATCCAGGCTTCTGCACAGGTAGGCCAACTCAGCGGAGAGCCACGACAGCCCGCTGCCACCAGTGCTGCCTGTGACAAGAGGCCTGGGGCTGCAAGCCGGCCCTGCATTACCGCCACCACCCCCAACAATTCAATCCGGCAATCCAGGAAACTTGGGGGGGATGAGGCCACTCACCCCACATCGCTCATCCGGTGGGGCCTGCAACATCCCACCGTGGTTCCAACAACCTGAAGGGGATAATCGCAGCTAGGTTGACCCGCACCAGACTGTTTTCAACCTTCACCATTCAGCGCCCCGGAGGGTGCCTACTTCGCAAAGTGGCCCAGATCAACCTAACGACCATCCAGAAACCCGTCACATAGAGCACCTATGCATAGGAGGGCAGTGGTGACCCCACAGGCTTGAAACACTGCAGAGAACAAATGCCTTTCGCCACCAGCACAGGCTTTCTGATCGCACAGCACTGTCATCTTGTCACAACAGAAGACCAACTGGTAATAAAGAAAGAAAGAACTGGCAACAGTGCATCTCCAACTCTCCATCAAGACAGGGCCAGCACCTGCAGATGCCAACAAACATCACAGATGCACATGTCACCTTCACACCACTACCATAGCGCTCCGGAAGTGCCCGCAACACTGCTCCAGGATCCTACAACAGGAAGAGCGTCGAAGGAGCCCACAGACATCCAAGTGACAGACAGGACACAATAATAAACAGGCCCACCACCAAGTCGAGAAGGACACAGTAGAGAGGAGGCTGCTGCTGGCGACATCCAGTCGTTCCAATAGGAACACACAGAGCGCCAGCCCAGTGACCATCACAAAGAGGAGGACCCTCGTCCCTCCTACCAGCACAGCTGCCTGCTGCCTCTGGCCGGCACACGTGAAAAGTGCTCCGAGGAAGAGAACAGGGTCAACACAAGAAACTGCCAGTGGAGAACAGTGATCATCTGCCGAAGAAAAAGGAAAATGGGCAACACAGAGGATCTAGCGCATCCAACCAAGGAAGGGCTCCCCACTTTCGTTGTGCGGAAGGCCACCGAGCAGGCACACGATACCCAAGGACAAAAACAAAAGGGAAGACAACTAAACAATTCCTGGCAAAGCAATGGACAAGGCAGAATGAACTCTCTGGAACTCCCTCTAGGGACAACAGCAAGGAGGGAGGACGAACCCCCAGGACTGGCAGGGGAAGGGCCAAAAGGAAAACCCCAAACGAAAGTGACACACAAACATACAATGAGTCCCCCAAGAACGCAAGGGCTCCCGCCAACGGGAAAAGCCCTCTATCTGGCACAAACACCAGACACATCAAAAATTTAAGGAAGCAACCAGACCCAAACAAGGCCACCAAGGGCCCCTTGCCGGATCGGCAAAATCGGCAAGTGGATTGAAACGGAACAACAAGGGGAGACAAGCTCACCACAACAGAGCGGTTGAGAACAATATGGCCATGAGAAAGGGGTCAAACAGGTTGCACCTGCCCAGAGCGCCCCGCATGACAAGGTTAAACGGACATGCCCTAACCATGGAGAGTGAGAAATGGGGTTTTGGAAACGTTTCTAGGGAGCGCTTGTGGTTTGAAATGATGCATGGTACCAGTATTGCTCTGAAGTGTAAAGTGGTTGATTGTTTAATGATTGTCTGTAAGATACACTAAATTAGGCCCTTTTCTGACCAATTCATGACAGATTCTGGCCATAGAAAGCTGGTACTCGTAATTACAAAGAAGGCCGAACTTGCAACATAGTGGGTTATTTTTGTGTGAAATGTAGTCCGTAGTGAGTCTGCGACTAGACTGCGATATATTATGTTCTTCGAGACTACCGAAAGGGGACTCTTGTTTGGATATTAAAAACAATTTTTTGCAAAGTATGTTCTGAAGGAAATGTTCAAGGATGTAATTAGAAGTGTAAATGTGATGAAATGATTTTATCTTGTTTGTTTTAAGATTTTGTATTGATGTAAAGTTTTGTAAAGGTTTAAATAAACCAAATACAAATTAAAAAAAAAAAGTTTTGAAATCTACCCCTCGAAGGGCATGTCAGAGGAAAACACCCTCAGCACACCGCGAAGAAACGGAAGGCTGCTGAAGACAAATGCACCATGCAAGGGTGCAGCAGCGGAGCATGCCCGCATCGAACAGTGGAAAGCTGCTACACTACATGAGGTAGGAGAGACACTGCAGCGCACCCCGGGAGACTCAAGCTCCAAAGAAAGGCCAGCGTCCGGTGGGGGGCAAGGTCATGGAAATCAGTTCACAAAGGACCATGGCACATCTGAGGTCTCGAGTGATGCGACATATCCACGTGGGCAGTGGCTCAGAGACAGGACTTCAAAGACCCCCATCAACAATTCTGAGAAAGACAAAGTTCCTCAAGATGACATGACAGGACTAGCAGGAACCACAGCACACAGGCATGACTGGGACACAGACCCACGGAAACCTCTGTAAATCACAGCAGGAGACCAACAGCAGAAGGGAAGGGCAATTCACTTTCCGACGTAAAACTACCCGCACGCCCATGGCAAACCCGAAGTCGCAAAGGTGGAAAGAGTGCAGGACGGCAACTAGCAGAGGAGCAGTCGAACAACAGAAGGAGCAGGTGACAGTAATAGAAAAGAAGACGCCAAGGACAGCAAAGTGAAAGGACTTGAAGTGGCGTTGCAAGAGGAAGATTCATGCATCATCAACATTGCAGACGAGTACGGAACCCAACAAAACGTGAAGGGGAGAAAGGAGGAGGAATGCCCAAGAGTGGAAGGAGAAAGGGGCGAAGCGAAAATGTGCAAGGACAAAGTCAAAAAGAACGAAACCCTGTCCCCTAGCGAGAGAAATGACAGTGAACAACTGAGGCAGTCCAACACACTAAAGATGAACTGGGGATGCAAGCGTACCAGTGAGAATGAAAACTAAGGATAAGAAGTGACGTCATCGGTTGACACCATGATATTTTCCAGTCCAGGACAAAGTGACGGGTCACGAGAAGTTAGGAAGATGGCGGAAGAGCGCTTGGGTGAATATCATAGGTTAAACAGGAGTCAGGAATTCACACAAAGGCCCGAAAGGGGAACACGTGATGGATAAGGACTATTTAAGGGGCATTCCAGAAGAATACCGAGGAGACCCCCAGAAATCATCCACAGACGGTTCACCCCCATGAAGGATGTTGATCAGGGGGGAGATGTTGCTGGTGAAGCAACAAGGAACGATCTTAAGGGAGGGACGGCCTTAAGGATAGAGACAGGAAGGGGATGGCACGGGAGGAAGAGGAAGGGCTGTAAAGTGTAGAGGGAAATAATAAAGAATGGTTATGCCCTCTGACTATACCGTGTGGTTTGTGTCTTTAGGTCTACGCTGCCCACTCCATATAATGCTACCTAGTCAGGGAGAAGATGGTAACATTTGCCCTCAGCACTTTGAAACGGCCTGACTGTGGTGTAAAGTGCTTTACAAATAACCAACATAACATAGCGTTAAGTTGTCTCCTTCACTCTACCTCACCCTTTCTCCCCTTCTTCTCATCCCAGTCTTCTCCGCGCCCTCAGTGCTTTCAAACAACAGACTGCATTGTAAAGCTCTCTATAAGCAACTAACACAACCTTAACATTATGGTTCCTGCATCCATCCGATCTGATTCTAACCCTCCCTCTGCCTCCCACCCCCTCATCCTACCCCTGCTTTCACCCTCGTTGCTTTGAAACAACTTGAAAAGAATGTACAGCGCTTTACCGGCAACCAGCATAACATAACATAACATAACATAACATAACATGTTAGACACAATGTGTCTTGGGGGAAAAGAGGTATATCCGGGGTTGCAAGGGATTACACATGAGAGGAGTGTGGGGCCAAAAGAGAGGAGCCTAGAGGTACAATAGAGGAATAGGAACCCGGGGCATGTCCTGGGGTTTGTGATGAAATGGCTACTGTTCTGCAGGAGCTGCATAGGGTTTCTAACCTCCTACTCAGCCCCACACTACTACGAAACAAGCTGTGATCTCAATCATAAAGGTGAAACAGGCACAGCACCTCCTCTGCCTCTTTAAGGTAGCATGGGCCTCTGTTCAAGAGGGGTATATGCTAGCAAAAATAGCCCAAAACACCACAGTGCTCTGCTACCAGAATATAGGAAATGTTTTATAGAAAGTAGGAGATTTTAAATAAACTAAAAATACAAATCCACTATTAAAAACACTAACAACCCGCTCCTGTTCCTGTAAATGAATGCACAGGATGCCCAGACTTTGGGATGAAATGGGCATGCAGGCAACAGTCTTGATAACTAAGTTCAAGTTCAAATGTATTTTGCTTAAAAAGGCATGGGCTGGGGTCTTAATTGTCACAAGGGGCCTTAAAACCTGGCCATTTGGACATAACTACAGTGGTGTACCTTACAATCTTTTTCTGTCGGCTAGACGGCATTGACCCAGTTTTCTGGGTGCTTTCCGCGTAGCAGTCAGTGTTGCGACTTCTCGAGTTGGTTTAACAGCAGGCAAACACTGTGCACCTCAACAAGCGGCAATCCATTTGAGACTCGAGGGAAGTTCACAAACAGGCACCTCGTGGTTCAATGGCTTGAAGGTGTCTCGACTTATTGATTCAGCTATAGCAGTGAGCCGATTTGACTGAATGCAACGAATGGAGAACAGGAGAACAGGCAAGTGAGGTCGACTAAACGGCTCAATGAAGATGAAAGCAGTTCTACTAGTTTAAAATGCCGAAGTCAACTTTGTTGGGTCTTGTAGCAGCTTGAAAAAGTCTTGAGAGTGGGTTGAAGCAGGAAAGAGAGCACAAGGCTTCTCCTTTTGATTTTTTCGATTGGTGTGGGACCCTGTTCAGGGTCAAAGAAGAAAGAAAGTCCTTCTGCCCTTCACACCCAGGAAATGTTTTGAAGGAACACTTGCAGGGGTGCCACTTCCAGTGGGCAGAGTCCTGGGTACCAGTCTTTAACCCAATAAGGTTCCAGTGAAATCCTTCTTCTTGAGTCAAAAGATTTGTCCATAAGGCGGGGGTCTCACCTCCTAATATGCGCATTCCACAATGGAAGGGGCCACACTCAGATGCTGTAACACAACTTTTGCCTTCTGATGCAAGTTCCCAGAGTGCCTTGTCTGTAGGAAGTTGGGAGGGGGCCTAAGCATTTCCATAATGGCAGGACGATTTCTGAGCAGACAGATCCTCTCCTAAACTGCATTAATCTACCCGCTTGCTTGCCTGAGTGATCTAAGAGACTCCAGTAATGACCCCCTGGTATTCCTTCCCCATTGTGCTGGCAGAGCTTCCTTCGAAAACACTGGCTGCCACCAACCCACTGGGGGTATCTCCTGTTTCTCTGGGAAGGGGTTAAGCCTTCCCAGCATAGGACCAAAGGAGCCTCCAGGGTAAGTCCAGAAACCTATTGTTGGTGTATCCCAGTCCCAGACGACAATACACAAAAGCTTTGATAGTTGCAGGAGTCACTGGAAACTAGTTGATAATGTATCGAATGGATTTGGAAAATTATACGGGCATTTTCACCTAGGCCACTATATCAAACAATATTTAGCTTTATATTTATATTGAACTAAACTGCCACCAGGCCTTGGGGATACACAGTGGCATATATTTGAATCATGTGTGCCCAACATTAAAGGCATACCATGGCTGTTGAAATAGTTTGGATTCCGGCAGTCTCTTTCGGGAATGTAAATGTTACTCTGTGGCTACAATGTTGGCAAACTACATGGCAGCTACTGGTGTGTCGGTACACAGGGATCATACAAGAGAAAACGTGTAATATACCTTTTCAGCATGACGCATTTAGAAAGTAAGCAGAGCTCTTTTTTTAAGAGAGAAAATTGCATCATTTTACATAGTAAAAATCTAAAGGTTCATGCTTGCACACCCGTGCAGGTGGCGTTTCCTCATGCGGGCACAAAGAATGAGCCAGGGGTACAACAAGTCTGATACACAAGACATTATTCTGGGATACTAGAGAATGCGTGCGGGTGCAATATGCGAGCCTGGGGCACAAGAGAACAGTATGTGGGCACAATAGGTTATTTTGGTGGCCCATGAAGAAAAAATGTAGGTACACGATATAATGCTGGCCGTAAGTGTCGAGACATGAAGCACCAGACATGGGGTTGGTGCATAGGAGGTGCTTCTGGGAACACATAAAATTAGTCTGGAGGCACAAGATGCAAGGGCAAGAACGCAGGATAAAAGACAATGGGTACAATGAACACATCTGAGGCTCAAAAACGAGAATTGAGTAAAGGAGAGGAGTCTAGGATGCTGGAGATGTATCGGGAACAAATCGGGGACAACAATGAGTCTGTGACACCACCAAAGACAATGTGTGGGCATCAAATCCAACTTTCACAACAAAAGTGAGCTTGTGGGGGTCAGATCAGAGACAGGAAATATCTTTGCTACCTCGGATCTACATGTTTCAGAAAAAAAACATTGTTCGGGGGTGGAGGGGACGGTTATGCAACGATGAGATAAAAAAGTCAGTATTGAATCAAAAAGAGTCTGCTTCTAATAAAGATAGAGGCATGCAGTCTAGTTTGGGCCAGCCCAAGATCAAAGAACGGAAAGACTCACGAAAACTGTCCCTTGAATCCTCCAGCCCTGCAAACCAACTGTGCCGGGCCCACTCTGCAGGTCTGGGGAAGGCCTGCAGGCAGGTTGCTTGAAAAACACTTCATACCACCCCAGGGTGCAGGACTGTTCATACGCACTCATGCAGTCTTTGCATGCAGAGCGGTGAATATTGTGATGAATCCTGCGGAGTCCTCACAAAGACCCTACCCAACGTCTCCTCCCAGGTGGCCAGGGAAAGACAGGCACTTTCTGATCCTGACCTTGGGGGTGGTGTTCTGCGGGAGGATCACCTGGGAGGAGAAAGGGCCCAGGGGAACAAGAGGACAGTACTTATCTTCGTCCAGAGAAGAAAAGTCAATGATATCAACATCTGTAATGGCTTGTTGTCAGAGAGATTTTTTAACTTTCCAAGTTGAACATATTAATGTGGGTAAAAACATTCATAGACCCTTAGACATCGGAAGGAATGAAGACTCATAAAGTTGAATTGTCCTCTAGACCCCAAAGGAATAGCAAAGAAAAGTCTGAAAATAATACCAATTTAGACTGTAGACATCTGTGTGTCTCTGTAAAGCCAAGTCTGTCAAATTATCCTTGTGATATTCCCTCTAGGAATATAATTGGGAAAAGAAATGTGCACGAGAACAACATTGCCCTTAGAAAAACAGATTTTTGTATTTTGGACTCCAAGTCCCCAGTCCCCAAGGTACTGGGACAAAGAAGAGGGCTCCAGAGGAACAGAACTGCAAAGTGCAGCTTGTTAATGAAAATGACCCACACCTGAGAGAAACTGGGAGGCTTAAAAGGCCCCCAGAGGTGCAGGCCAGAAGGAAGAAGAAGGAGCAGACTAGTAGTCGTAGGTGGAGGAGCAGATGCCGAGACTGGAGGAGAAGCAAGACGCCGGGACCACTGTCGAGTGTCGAGCATTAGCCGGTCCTGAGAGGGCCTTCCCCTCAAGAAGCCATAATTGCAGGGGTCGCACAGTGGGAACCCTCGGAGAGGGAAGCTTGCCCCCTGGAGATCTAAATTGCAGAGGCTGTGCAGCGGGAAGCAACATTTTGAACCCACAACAAGGCTGTCTCCGATGGCAGTTGAGCACCAGAGAGCCTTTGGAGCAGTGGAAGCTCTGTGCGTTAGTGGCGTGGGTCGCGGTAGACTGGGAGTGACAGATTGCCTGACAACAAGGAGCAGCAGAAGCGGAGGAACTGGGAGCAGCGAGGGAAACGGATGGGTACGCCATACACGGTGAGTTCACTGAACTATTGTGACACTGAAGCACCCCGTAACCGCTCACGTGTTTAGAACAGATACTTTAACAACGCAAAGCAAATGCGTAGAGGGAACCACGAAAGAAGGCAATTTTGAATACCGAACTGGCAGAAAGCAGAGAAAGTTATTTTGTGAAACAACCTGACTGTGATTTTTAGCATGCATGTATGTCTGAAAGCCAGCAAACAGAGGTGACAGTAATTTCAGAACCCAATATAAACTAGCATTGCCCAAGCCAAAAGAAAGTTAAAACAAGACAATTTAAAACTAACAACCATTGCCAAAGTCAAGAGGGGGAAATCAAAATCTAGAAGTTTGTAAAGCTGATGGCCGATGGTTAAAGAAGTGCATAAATGAAGCTGGTAAAAACCCACGTTGCCAAAGCCAAAGAAGAGATAGAGTAAGGCCATAGTATTGCCAGTTTATGGTTAATGAAGAAGTGGGTAAACAAGAGTGGCAAGAAGGCTGCCCTTCTGGCAAAGGAGATTCAGAAGGAGTGGAGCATAACTTGCAGAGGTTTGGGAAACCCCAAAGGTGTAGTGGAGACCACCAATGTGAATCTTGCTTTCCCTGAAGAAATTCCTAAAATGTGGTGTGGTTAAGCAGGAGACATTGCTAAGTTATTGTAAGCTGATGTTAACCACAGAGGCCCCGGTTGCTACTCTGTCCTGGCATGGAAGTACATCAGGTCAGGGGTTGCAGTAACATTTTCTTCTGTTCGGGCAGGGAAGTATACCTGAACAGGGAACATTTGAAGTAGTAGGCCCTGCACGGAAGTAAACCAGGTGTAATTGAAGTAGTAGGCCCTGCATGGAAGCAAACCAGGTGAAGGTTGATGAAGTGGTATTGACGAATCATCCTGACAAACTTAGTATTGCTGAAGTAAGCGTTATATAAACTGTTGCAGTAGTGTATCATTTGGGGAAGCATTGCCCAATCATCCTGGCAGCCTTTGATTGCAGAAGAAAGTGTTGGTTAAACTGCTGCAGAAGTATATAAGTGATTCTAAGCATACATGTGGTTGCAGAATAATCCTGACAAAGACAAGTTATATCAATTCTAATGAACTCAGGATATGTTCATGGTTTATGCCAAGAAGGTTGTTTTCATAACATCACAAGTAGAAGAGAAAGAGACCTTGTTGAACAATCCTGAAGTGCTGGAACCTTTGTGGTTAAATGGACATCAACAGAACTGGATTGCAACTTTACTACAAGACAGAATGTCCTTATTGTGGAACTATTGAATAGATTCCTGCTTGAGTCTGGGGAAGGGGAATTCTCCCAGATTACAAGGAGAGACAGTTATCATGTTGTGACCTGAACTGTTATAATTATTGATTTTGAACTGGCATATATTATCTTGTTGAACTGTTATACGTACAAGTGTGAGGAACAGAAGCTCTTTTGTTAGAGTGTTTATTTTAGGCAGGGAAATCCTTGTCAGGAGTAGGGATAGTGAGTCGTTTATTCTATTATTTTCAAGTTAATAAAATGACACCTTTTGAAAATGACCCCTCACAATATTCACTCTGCAGTGCAGGGGTGCTGCGTTGCTGAGGCCTATGGCAAGCATGCAATGCAGCAGGTGTGGCAGTGTCCAGTATCTAGCACGGAGCGCACAACAATGAAGATGAGCTGGTCAGTGCAGAACTGCAAGCAAAAGAAACCAGCTCCACACTCCTGGGCGCATTGCAGGGTAGCAAAAGCACCATAGTGTAGCCTGGGGCGTGGGGCTGTGCAGACCTCTGCAGCGTGATCAAGATCTTCACCACAAAAATAACATCTGGAGCCCCTTCGCCCACCACATCCCGAGGCCACAGCAGCAATGACTACCAAAACCCTAGAATCCAGTGCCCTGATAAACACCACAACCCTGTAGTAAACAGACTATCCACGCCAGCATTGGCAAAGCCAACCGTTCAGCAGCTGGTCTCTGTCAGAGATGTGCCAAGATTAAAGTTCTCACCTGCATACACATCTCTCATCGAAACGTCGAGGGACAGAGCTCTATTTGGAATCGGAGCTTTTCAACACACAGTGACCTGCATGCAGACATGTCTGATGCGGGTGGATCCACAGGCTGCTCGGTGAAAGGCAAGCTTCACCTTTGAAATGCCACCATTATCAGAGCCATGAAAGTCGTCAATGAGGATTAGGGGGTTCACTGGAGTTTGTGAAGTGCTGGATTATTGACCAGAAATGTCCAGCAGGATGAACGAGACTGGCCAGCTAAGTCCTGATACCACATCTGCTTGACCTAAACTGTTTCCAGCGCTCACCTAGCACACGGGACGCCAAGCAATGCATCATAAAGGACTGTGTGGCACCCCTCAAAGCATTGTTAGCACTCACTAAGGTCCTTACTGCACCCCAACCACACAGAGGTCATACGTAACATAGACCTCTTCAAGTATTGGACTGCAGCATGCTGTTGGCTAGTTAGCCCCGGTTTGACCCCAGCCTCTTGAAACTGTTGCAACAGTTGCAACCATTTTTTGTGGGTTCCGAAGGAATGCAGCTGCGCTCGGCTGCGAGATCTAGAACCCCGTAGCGTGTGAAGGAAGACTATAGTGGCTTCTGTGATGTAAGAACCCCCAGCTGCATATCAGGCCTCCAGTGGCCTTTAAGCAAAGTCTGGCGTTCTACGGACCATGGCCTGTGTGGAGATGCCGCCCCGTCAGTGCTTTGCAGGGGAGAAACAGGAGCGTCTGCAAAGACCTGTAGCTTTGTGCAAAAGAAAGGCGATCCTCCCTTTGCCTTAGAATCGCAGCATGCTACAATGACAACATGGGACACCCCACGTGGAAGGGAAAACTTACACACAGCTAACCATCATCGCTTTTTTGACAAGAACAACCAAAACATAAGTGCAAGCAGGCAGACATGGCAGAGCAGCTGTGTTGAGAAACGGGAATTGACAGAGGCGTGGCTAACAGTACTCCATACTAGAAGCAGCAGCTGGCAAAACACCAACTGGGGCACGCAGCTTGGGAACCAGTAAGGGGGCAGTCACTGCAACCCCAGAGATGAGTGGGTCAGAAATGGAAACGGGCCTAGCCCCAGACAGACCACTTGAAGCCTAGGACCAGGCGCGGCAGCTGGGGGGCTCGCTCAACTGAGAGTCACAGCTCGGAAAGGCAACATGCCACGGGCCCTATAAGTCACTTAACAAGAGTTACAGCCCAGCAGAATGTCGCACTGTGGTCAGAATTGTGCCAAGTAGGACATCGCGTCAGACTGCGTGACGGCGCCTGTAAATAGAAGCTGCCAGAATCTGCTGCCATTGCTGCGCCATAAGGGCTAGACCTGGCGTGGGGCGGGGAAAGGAGCAGCTATTGCCATTCCTTGGAAAACAAAGGACAATTCGGTAGTTTGTTTTATATGGCGCCAAACGATGCCGCTGCAAGGTAGCGTCAGAGATGTTAAAGTGAGTGCGTGTGGTAAAAAGAAAGAGTCATTGGTTCTCTGAGGAGGATACCCAGCTTCTATAACACAAGTGAGGTGTCACAAAACGGTGTCATGGTGAGGTGAAAAATGTAGAATTAACGGATGCGCCAGCAAAGCTTGTTAGGTCCAGTATGGGGGCAAGTATGCGTGTGTTCTTGAGAAGGCTCGCTTCACCCCGAAGCCCCACCGCCCCTCCACGATGATATATCAAAGGCTGCAATTATCCCATTGTTTGGTGGATGCCTGGCATTTGTTGTGGCGGAAACCAGTCTGGCTGGTCATGGCAATGTGGATTTACTGCTCTGGGGAGCATGAGGGGGGGGGGGGAGGCGAGAGAGGTGGGAGTAGGGCACAGGGAATGGGTTCCAGAGAGAAGCAAAGGCAGGGAAGGGCTGATAAGCAGCTGGCCCAGCCCACTTTAGGGGCGTTAAAGGGCCAGCTGGCATAATGGGCTGCCCCTCTGCCCCCCTTTTGACTTTCCGCCTCCTTTCCTCAGGGGGAAGGCCGGAAACGGAACGGGCGCACCCCTGCTCCACCCAGGCCGGCTGAAACCAGTTTTGGACTGGGACGGGGGCTTTCAAAGTCTGGACCACACCAGAGATGGTCTTCACAAAACGGACCTGGCACTGTATGCAGATGACGTTGCATTCATCTCACAGTCTTTCAGGGAAAAGGAAGTGGCGAAGACCCTAAACAAATCCTTGGACAGGCTGTCGACATGGTACAGCCCCTGGCATTGAAGCCAGCCAGCAAGACTACCGCTACGCTGTTCACCAAAAAGATCAGGGAGCACCGGCGTATCAGCCTCAACGGAGAGAACATCAAGTGGGAGAGCAGCAGCCGATACCCGGGAGTCACCCTGGACAGCAAGCTTGCCTGGAGGAGCCACAATGAAAACACCCACCAGAAAGCTTTGGGCAAGCTTGCAGCGCTGTACCCACTCTTGAAGTCAAGGTCCATGCCTGTCCGGAGTACAGTCAACATCTGCAAGATGATTATTAGACCCACCCTGACTTATGCCTCTCTAGCATAGAGCACCTGTGCAGAAACACACCAGACGACTCTTAAAAAGGTGCAAAACAAAGCTGTGAGTATAGTGGCTGAGACACACTTTTTTACAGGAACAGCTGACCTGCCCAGGGAGCTGTGCATCAAGATTTCGGCTCAACATCTAGCAAAGCTAAGCAGGAATTTCTGCCAAGTCCTGGATCAGAACCCAAACCCTCTGATCAAGAAACTTGCTACGATTACTGCAAATCCCTTCGACCGCTACATGTGGCCCATCACAGCACCGGCCCTGTGAAACCATCTCTACTACTGTGATTGTAATTGGTTATTTTTAACGCACTTAATATCCTGAGGTTTCTAAGCACCGTCCCGGGGATCAAACGTGTGTTGCTCCGCGTCGTCTTGCTTCCAAGGAGAGCACTTTGCCCCAGAGCTATTCTCCCGAGGCTGTGGCAAGAAACCCAAACCGTGACTACACTTTCAACCAGAGTAATGAGGCACAGCCTCGGTATCCAACAACCCCACTGACAGATCAAAACTGTCAGCAAGATAACGAACGAGGTAGAGGGTCTCTTCTTTGGCGGCTGGAACGTGTATGAAGAGGAGGGCCCACTGCCTGCCCAGGCTCCACCCCCTTCTTGCTGTGACCCCACTGCAGGTCAT
Organism: Ambystoma mexicanum; assembly: GCF_040938575.1. Lineage (NCBI taxonomy): Eukaryota > Metazoa > Chordata > Amphibia > Caudata > Ambystomatidae > Ambystoma > Ambystoma mexicanum. The sequence goes on along the minus strand of NC_090923.1, from coordinate 1,116,561,533 downwards.
GCACGTCACCCACGCACAGCACATATGATATGGCAATGTATATAAGAACGACATCGGATTTGCTTTAGAAAAGGGCTGCCGGTGGCCCTCTATTTGCCCTATGGAGGGGCAGAGGTGTTGGCAAACTTTCACATAGGGTTGGTCTGCACTATACACATGGGCTAGGGCATGCTCCCCAAGAACGATGGGACATATGTTTAATTTGAGTGTTTGATTTTGCAACTTACTGTGCCGAGGGTGACGTTTGAACTATTATAGGCCATCTTCACTCCACTGTTAATGATCAGATGTTACTGCTGCCCGACTAAATGCCACTCATTTGATTGGCTGTGTAAGGCTGAAGGCCTCCTGCCGGAATCCAAACATTTGCAGGTTCCACAGAGATTTCTGTAGATCTACATATATGTACGTGAACGTCACACCCTATGAGGACACTGACATATCCTCTCTCTGTATTCTCCCCCCCTCACCTTTTTTCCAGCGCTCTGTTACTTAGTAGCTAGGGCTGCGCTATATCAATCTTATTCATGTATAAAAGACAACGTGTTTTTCTTTCTTTGCTGCCACACTCCAGCAATCTGCATGCACAATAAACGCGGAGTAGGACAACTGCATGCACAATAAACGCGGAGTAGGACAACTGCATGCACAATAAACGCGGAGTAGGACAAGTGCATGCACAATAAACGCGGAGTAGGACAACTGCATGCACAATAAACGCGGAGTAGGACAACTGCATGCACAATAAACACGGAGTAGGACAACTGCATGCACAATAAACGCGGAGTAGGACAACTGCATGCACAATAAACGCGGAGTAGGACAACTGCATGCACAATAAACGCGGAGTAGGACAACTGCATGCACAATAAACGCGGAGTAGGACAACTGCATGCACAATAAACGCGGAGTAGGACAATTGTAAAGCTATTAATGCAAACTGCCTACTCTTCTCACTCAACTACTTGATTCACACTTTAATCTTGAAAGGATATGCTGACACACAACTCTCTGATCATATGTAAGCCATGGCATTGTTAACACATTATTTTACATTCCTGTTCAGTTTGTAAATACAGGCCTTCAAGTACCAGAATGGAATATGATGTGAGCCTAAAAACCAAGCATGGTTCATTTCTTTCACACCTGGCATAGCACAACCCGAGATCCTTCCCAGTGATTTGTACTCCGTTCAACACTTGGAAACACACTTAAAGTCATATGTTTATAGTCATTTTTGACACAGCCATGCAGCCTGTAGTTATGCATAAAGTACATACGATTTTCAGTTCCACAGAAAAGTTGTACACGTTTTTCACACATCAAACAAGCAAATATGCACTTTCACCAGCTGCGAGCAATGTGTCTGAACACAACTGAGACGTGACTGGAATGGCAGGTTGGATCCTGGGGCAACAAGGATGGGCTTTGCTGCTCCGGCCACACCCTGTTTATGCCACTGTGAAGGGGAAGTAAATTAGCTGGCATGGCACAACCTGAGACCCTTCCCTCCCAACTTACCTAACCAACCATCCTCTCTTTCAAATCCATGAGAGCGTATGTAGTCCAGGCAAAGGGCATGGGTGTGTGCTATAAATCCTGGGACCATAACGTAACATAATACAACATGACATAACATACAGTTGAATCCGCTAGTAATGTTGGTCTATTGGTCGTAGCCAACTAGCACATTTCAGACCTAGAGGTCAATCCAAGGAGGGTATAGATGGGAAAGGATGGGAAGGGATTGGTCGAATCAAATGACTAGAGTGTCAGGAGTCAGGTATGTATAGTGCGTGTATCGGAGGAACCAAGCAAAAATATGCATCTGGGCGCAGTTGACATATGAGGGGATGCAGTCAGCAGCGGAAGCATATACTTCTGAAAAAGATAGGTTTTCAGCTCTTCCCTGAAGGGAGTCATTACTTCGTAGATCAAGTGGGAGTTTATTCCCGGTTCGCGGAGCCATACTTGAGAAACATCTGTTCCCGTAAGTGGCCGATTTGGAAGATGGAACCACCAGAAGACGCCCCGGCCTTGTTTCGGGCTGCCCCTCCCCTGTGTCACATATAAAGCCGAATATGACATGTGCACACACAGAAAGCTTAGCAATAGATAATTGTACATGTAGACAGAAGACAGCAGAGGCACTATAACTTGATTTGGGATTATAAAGGGGACAGCCAGGGGGGTATTATTAAATTACAGGGATACTTTTGTGGGGGGAAATCCTCCCCCACCCCAAGGAGCATCAGGTTAATTTGGCCACTGGCTGCTGGACGATCACCATGGGTTGGGCAGTGGGGCAGCCAACAGCCTGTAACTTTGTCTACAAAAGTGATGGGCGGCCAAGTGTCCACGTTAATCCTAAATTCTAATATGTAAGCCCTTGCCATACCTTAAGCAAATCAATCAACACCTCTTTCTAAAGCGCACACACTGCTATCTGGCAACACTGTTTCAATATCATAACCATTCGTTGCACATGTATGTAGACATGTTTATATCCCCTACTACATTTTGGCATGGATTTAACATTTTGCAGCACACCAGTCAATTCTTTGTGTAGCAATTATATGCATACAAAGCTTTCACTTTTCCATTCTTTAAGTAAAAAAGCAACATTTCAGTTAAGAGGATTATACATTGAAACAGGTAAGTGTTAAACCACCTGGCCCATCACACGCCATTACTTAATGTCATCTTTTACCTGTAGGTCCATACAACACTGACACGCCACACCCTAGCTTCCGCCTCCTGCCAACACCTCTGAACACAGCCCATACATAACTAATGTCCCACTTCTCCCGGGTCTCCGAAATAGACAGCCCATAGCGTGTGTCCTGCTACCCCTACACCTCACAAAGATATGCTGGAATGTGATATGTCAGAGAAAGGAGACTGAAGACAGGCTCAGGCTGTCATATATATGGAGACAATTGAAGTCTTCCCATAATGGTAGATCTCTGAATACAACAGCCTGGTAAGTTGTGACCTAGGCGTTGAGTCCTAAAATCAATGGGGAACAGACTAACAAAAATACAATGTCTGGTCGACACACTGTGTTTCGGCCCCATGTTTGAGAATCAACCATCGTGAGACGTTTTTAACAATATTGGAGGAGAGCTTTCATCAGGACATAGGAAACCTTTAGAAGAGGCAGTCAATCTGGGGGACCACGGTTTCCTTAAAGGGAGAGACAAAAGAGGAAAACAAGACAAAGCGACTTATCTCTGGCCCACCTGAGAAACCTTCAGGTATAGTGATAGTGGAGATTAGATAGTGTTAGGTCTCAATGGGGATAAAACCGAGATTATTATTATCGTCCCCAAAGAAACGTTATCCAAACTTGATGACCAATACGGCAACTTCACCATCGAGAACTCTTTCATCCTGGTCTCCTCCTCAGTAAAGACTTTGGGGGTCTACTTCGATTCTACTCTGTCTGTGACACGAGAGGTCAGCGCCATTGCATCCACCTCTGCCCACACCACAAAGCTAATAAATGCAGTAAAACCCTTCCTCTCCAAACAGAACTGTCTGTCAATAGCTAGAGCCACCATTGGGGCCAAACTAGACTATTGCAATGTCCTCTTAGCAGGCACTTCGGCAAAAAATCTAAAGACTCCAAGGCATATAGAATAATGCTCTAAGAGCAGCTTTAAATATCCCGAAAAGAGACCATATCACACAGACTAGGCGTGCTGCTCACTGGCTCCCCGTCAAGGAACGTATCACCTTTAAGACACTTACCCTCATGCATAAGTGCTTAACTCTCACAGCCCCGCCCTAGCTTTCAGAAATCATCACCCGAGATGCCTCCTCACGTCCCAAAAGAACTTGCCACGCCAACCAACTACGCATCCCTCTGATTAAAAGGACCAAAGCAGGTGGGATCGGGTTCCCTCATATAGCACCTAAACTAAGGAACACCCTTCCCAACACTCCCAGAGCCGAGACATCCCTCCCAATCTTCCGGAAAGTGCTAAAAACTACACTCTTCAACTAACTCTGCACGCTTTTTATTTACCTTCATCCCACCCTCACCTTTCCCCTCCTCTCCCCTTGCAACCACAAATCTATCATTGTAACTAAGAACGCTGTTCTGTAACTACGCCTTCCTGTATTTTCCATGCAACCAGAATGTATTTGTAACTAAGCAGGCTGTCTTGTATCAGCGCTGCGATGCCTTTGGGCTGCTGCGCGCTGAACAAATGTTAATACATAAATAAATAAATGCATCCTAGTGCTTGCTGCCACTGAGCAACACAGAGTGTGAGAAGTGGGGCCCCGGGGGGAACGTGTCGCTGGGGGGGGTATTTAAGGGCCAGGGAAGGTTCGAGAGCAGGTGACTGTTGAGGGCGAGTCTTTGTCTGATCGCCTACGTGGGGCCTGGTAGTGCGAGGGGAGGAGGTGAGGTAGGAGTATGGTTAGTGTTGGCAGAGGGAGCGGTGCCTTATTAAAAAAAAAAATTAAAAAAAATAATTATTATTTTGCAGTTTGGCATTAGGTAGTTTGTGGTTATCGCAGGGTTAGCAGGAAGAGTTCGGGAGTTTGCCTTACATAAGGCAGTTCCGGTGCGTACCTTCGGTGGGGCGTGCCCATCGCGGCGTGTCAGGTCGGCTCGGAGGTTCTGCGGCCCGTGGCGAAGGTCCCGGGTGGGTTGTTGCTGCCGCCTTCTGTGGGCGGGTCTCCCTGGGGGGGTCCGGCAGGCGAAGAGCAACTTCTTGCTTTGGTGCGGGCAGCGGGGAGGGGCCTTTGTACAGAGGCCGCGCCAGCGTTCTGCTAGGCGGGCCCTCGTAGCGTTCGTGAAAGGCGCGAGGCACGGTGTGGACGGTCCTCGAGCAGGGGGCTGGTTGTAGGGGAGGGAGGGAGGGGTTTGGGTGCTTGGCAGCGGCCACGGGTGTAGTCAGGTTTGAGGCAGTGGGATAGTTGCGGGGGTGGAATTTTGGCGATCGGGGAGAGTATATAAAAAAAAAAAGTTTGTTATTAGCACGGCGTTGGGCAGCTCGTGTGCATTGATATTGTGAGTTTCTGAGCTTAGGTTTATTCATTGGGGGGTCATTCTGTTGGGGTGCATCTTTTCTGTTCCCTGATCTTCAAGTGTTTGGGGGTTAGGCCGTATTGCATTTATTTAGTTAATTTTAATTATTTATTTATTTTTAATTTTCTATTTATTTTCCATTAGTAAACTGGTTTTGCTGAGTCTTAAAAGGGGGTTTCAGGTCATTGGGGTTTTTCGTGGTGCGGCTCGTTTTCTGTGGGGGGTGCGGCCCAGGATCCAGGTAGCAGGTTTCGGCTCCTTAGTGAGGGGTCATTAAGGGGTGGGTGGCCGGTGCAGGAGCCGGCTGTGCTAAGGAGTGGCGGGTGTGTAAGGTTTTGGCGGGAAGTTGTGGGGAGGCCAGGCTGTGGTGTTTGGGGTATTGTGGGTTTGTTGGGTGTCAGGGGTTTTGTGTTAGGTTGTATTGGTACTTTTCCTTTCCTCGGTCAGCGGGCGCTTTGGGGTGCTAGTGGTCTGTGTGGGTTGTTGGCGAGCAGTGCTAACGGGGTGGCCCACAAGTACTGAAGGGTGCTCTGTGAAGATGGTGGGCCAGAAGGCTAATAAGCAAGGGCTCATTGATGCCGAGGCTTTGAGGGAGGCCCTGGCGATCATCAGCAGGGCTTCCAAAGCGCAGCTCGAAGGGGCGGTGTCAGAGGTTACAGGGGGCAAGGTAGGGGAAGGAGGCAGACCGCAGAGGCATGCTGCGGCGGATGGAGCGCTGGCAGCGGTGGTGGCGTGTAGCCCTGCGGCTGGAAAAGAGGGAGCCTGGGAAGGGGGGGGGCAGGAGGTGCAGAAGGGAGACTCCCAGGAGAGCAGTGGGACGGGTTGGGGGGGCGGTAAGAGATATAGGATTGCGGAAGGGGAGGATGCAGAAGGTTCTGGTGAAGAGAGGAATGGGCAAGGGGGGGCAGGGCAAACAGAGGAGGAGAGGGGGGGAGAGGAGGTGCAGAGGAGGTCAGTGGGGCGGAGAGGTAAAGGAGGTAAGTATCTACAGAAGAGCGTGAGGGGGAGAAGGAGGGAGAGGTCGCCGGATAGCAGTGAGGAGAGGGAGAGGTGCGGAACGACCTCTCCGTCGAGGAGGGCTTCGAAGGGAGGGTTTGGGGCAGCCCCCACAGTTCATCAGGAGCAGGCAAGGGAGGGTTTGAGTACGGCCCCTCTACAGGATGTCGGGGGGCAGCCTAGAGGGTGCAGTACGGCCCCTAGCGTGGAGGAGGATCGGGTGGAGGTGAGGACCCCTCGCCCAGAAAGAGGAGAACAGGCAGGGGTTTCTACGGCCCCGCCTAGAAAAAGGAGAAGGAGCGGCGGGGCGGACGCCCTGAGTTCACCTGAGGAGGAGCTACCTGGAACGAGCATGTGCTCGCTACAGCCCTGGTATGGTATTGGGATTGATGATGTGGTGGAAGATTATGCGGGACAATGGGGTGATGAGAGTTACGGGGTGGCTAGGGGGGAGGGGGAGTGAAGGGTTCAGATGGGAAGGGGATGTGGGGAGGTGTGGAGGTCAGCAGCTGAATGGCGGGGGAACATTTGGTTAGGCGAGGCTTCTGACTTGTTTTCTTCCTGCAGCAGGAGCCCTTTGAGGAGGGAGATGAGGAGCGTTGGTGTGGAGGCAAGGCTACAGCCTGGCGGCGGCAGAGCAGAGTGAGGTGAGCAAGGTAGGGAGTGGTCAGCTGCATGGCAGAGGGGTGACATAAGGTCAGGGGTAAGTGGGGGGTGGTGAGGGTGCAAGGGGTAGGGAGAGAGGTGGGCCCGCAGACTGCGGGAGTTCTTTGCGGGGAGGTAAAGGTGTCATCAGTGGAGATCCAGACTGACGGGGCGATGGAGCCCGGGGCCACGGAGGTGCTGGCAGAGAAAGATTAGGAGACAGAAGGTAAAGTGAAAGACAGGAAGCTGCCGTATATGGGCATCACTAAACCATTGGGAGCGCATTTGATGGCTTTGACAAGGGATAAGATTTGGGGCGGCGAATTTGTGGATGTTTTCAAGCTGTTACACAGGGAGGTCAGAGCCAAAGAGGGTTCGAAGGTGGAGGAGAGGGAGTTAGCTTTGCGTCCGAAAGTTCCGGTGACAATAGAGAATTGGACATCAGCGTTTATCATATATGCCAGTGTTTATTGCGAGAAATTCCCAGAGAGGTGTGTAGCACTGTGGAAGTATATGGATGTCATTAGGAAGGCTTTCACGAGCTTTGGAGGCTTTGCTTGGGTGAGATATGACAAGGAATTTAGGGTGAGATTGGCAGAGGATAGCCCGGCGGTTTGGGGGGAGATAGATATGGACCTCTGGCTGCAATGGATGGCGCCGACAAGGTCCGCGCCGACGGTGCACACTGCAAGTGGTTTACCCGTGCCTTACCGGCCCTTTCTTGGTCGCCCCGCTCCGGAAGGGGCGGGAGGAGGAGGCAGTGGTCAGCAGTCAGCAGTGTGTTGGGGTTTCAACAAGGATGGCTGCACACGGACGGCGTGCAGGTTCAGACATGACTGCACCAGATGCGCAGGGAGGCACCCGGTTACACAATGATTCCAGCAAGGAGACCGTGGGCGGGGGCGGGGAGCAGGACGTGGGATTGTGGGGAAAGGCTTTTACTCCAGTTAAGGTAGAGGTTCTGGAGAGGTGGCTCAGTTTTTATCCGGACAGGGAGGGGGCGAGGGTCCTGGGGGAGGGTTTCACGAAAGATTTCAGGTTAGGGTACCAAGGTCTGAGGGTGCGCAGATGGGCTGAAAATCTGAAATCAGCCAAAGAAAAAGGGGATGTGGTTAGGGAGAAGTTGCGCAAGGAAGTGGCAGCGGGGCGGGTGGTTGGTCCATTTGTGGATTTACCGGGCGATTTGGTGATATCCCAGTTGGGGGTGGTGCCTAAGAAGGTGCCGGGAGAATGCAGACTGATACATCATTTATCATGGCCAGAGGGATTGCCAGTCAATGATTTCATTCCCCCGGAAGATTGTGGGGTGTCCTATGCGAGTGTGAACCAGGCAGTGGAGTTGATAAGGAAGGTGGGTTGTGGGGCATTATTGGCTAAGTGTGATATCAAGGCCGCGTTTAGGTTGCTGCCGGTGCACCCAGAGGATTTTTGGTTGCTGGGAATGCAATTTGAGGATCGCATTTATGTAGACAAGGCTCTACCGATGGGTTGTGCGATTTCTTGCGCTCTGTTCGAACGTTTCAGTTCATTCTTGCAGTGGGTTTTTACGTATAGTTCAGGTGCGGAAGGCGTTCGACACTATCTGGATGATTTTTTGTTTATCAGAGGGGCAGAGGATGATTCTGAGTGCAGGAACATGCTTCAGACCTTTCAGGCATTGATGCAGGAGCTGGGGGTGCCTTTGGCCGAGTATAAAACAGAAGGGCCGGTGGTGGTTTTGACATTTTTGGGGATTGAGCTTGATTCCAGGACAATGACATCACGCTTGCCGCACGACAAGGTGATTCGTTTGGTGGGTTTGTTGGAGAAGGTGGTGGGGGCGCGGAAGGTGACTTTGCTCGAGATGCAGCAGTTGGTAGGGCATTTGAATTTCACATGTAAGGTGGTGGCACCGGGGCGTACATTTTGTAGGAACATGTCGAGGGCCATGACGGGAGCTAAATGCCCACATCATCGGGTGAGGGTATCAGGGGTGGTGCGGGAGGATTGCAGGATTTGGCTGCGCTTCTTGGAAAGGTTTAATGGGGTGTCCATGTGGCTACAAGGGGATCCAGTAGTCTGGGAGGTGCAGATATTTTCAGATGCAGCAGGTGCGGGGGGTTTCGGAGTTTTCTGGCAAGGTAGATGGTGTGCAGAGAGGTGGCCGTCGAGATGGTTGGAAGAGGGGAGGAGTATTGCATTCCTGGAGTTCTTTCCATTGTTGGTGGCATTGGATCTGTGGGGCTGGGAGTTGTCAAATAAGAAGGTGAATTTCAATGTGGACAATGAGAGCGTGGTCAATGTCAACAGGCAGTCAGCAAGGGACCAGAGGGTGGTGAGGTTATTGAGGGAGTTTGGGTTGCGATGCCTTGAATGGAATGTGCTGTTCAGGGCTACGCACGTGCCGGGTAAAGATAATGGCATCGCTGATGCATTATCTCGTTTTCAATGGCAGAGATTCCATGGATTGGCACCTGGAGCAGACCAGATCAGGCAGTGGATCACTGAGGACCTGTGGAAGCTAGGAAACTGAGAGCTCTGTCGCTAGTGGAGGGCTCTTTGGCACCGTCGTCTAGGGCAGCGTACAGGAGGGCGTGGGGAGAATTTCTAAACACGGGGGCTCGTAGCTGGAAGGGTTGGGAGGATGCTGAGGAGCGTAGGAGGGATGATGTGGTTAATTTTCTTTTGTGGTGTATGGATAACGGTTGGTCGAAAGCCACCATATCGGGAAAATTGGCGGGAATAGCCTTCTATGGCAAGTGGTTTTGGGGGTTTTCAGCTAATGGTGGGGAGTTGGCGAGCAGGATGTTAGAGGGTTGGGCGAGGGAAAAAGGTGGGGTGAGGGATAGCAGGAGGCCCATATCAGCAGCCCTGTTGGTCAGATTATGTAGGGCCCTGGAGGTAGTTTGCTGGTCGGGTTGGGAGGGGGTTATGTTTCAGGCTTGCTTTACATGGTTGTTTTTTGGGGCATTCAGGGTGTCAGAGCTTGTGGGAGCGAAAGGGGGTGCGTGTGGTTTACAGTGGGAGAATGTCCATTTTTCGGATTTGGGGGTGGATATTTGGATTGGAAGGTCGAAAACTTACCAGGAGGGGAAGGGCTGCTGGGTGTTGCTGGGGTGGGGAAGTAATGAGCTGTGCCCGGTGAGGGCGGGTTTGGCGTGGAAGGAGTTATCAAGGGGAAGGTCGGGGTTGGTTTTTAGACATGCTGAGGGGCCAGGGGTGTTGGCAGCGCAGGTGCTGGGGTTCTGAGGAAAGCTTTGGGGTGGTGGGGGAAAAGCCTGAGGATTTTGGTACGCATTAATTTAGGATGGGTGCGGCGTCTGAGGGTAACCGTTTGGGGCTGTTGGAGGATAAGGTCAAGAGTTTGGGTAGGTGGCAGTCTAGGAAATATAAGGGTTATATCAGGGAGCTGGGCAAAGAGTCGGGTTGAGAAGGGGCAGTGGGGTCAGGGTGTGGGGGGGCTCTTGGTGGGGGGTGGAGGTGTGTAAGTGACACTGTGATTTCTTTTTCAGAGTCGGCGAGGAGGCCGGGGCAGATTCGGCAGATCTGGATTGTTGGGCACTTGATTGTGAAGTGGACGGGTAAAGAGGCAGAAAAGATGGTTTTCGGCATGCAATTGGGATGCAGCTATGAAATGGGGTTTGTGAGGTGGTCGGGTCTTGGGGATTTGCGTTGGGATCAACTGCTGCCCATGCTAGCGGGGATGAAGGAGCGTTTTGGGGCCCCGGACGGGTTAATAATACATGCTGGGGAGAATGATTTGGGGCGGGATATGGGAGCAGCTTTGTTGAAGAAAATGAAGAGGGACCTGGCATGGCTTAAGGAAATTTGGCCTAAGGTAAGTTTGGTATGGACTAAGTAAGTTGTTACCGAGGAGAGTGTGGAGGGGTGCAGTGAGTGAAGGTGCGGTAGAGCGCACAAGGAAAAAGATAAACACGGAGATGGTAAGGATTTGTAGTCTGGCAGCGGTACGAGTTCTTGAGCACAAGGAGATTTTATATGAGAACTTTGAGGTTTTTAGGCAAGATGGAGTTCATTTGTCACTTTACGGTAATAGCTACTATTTGCTGGATTTAAGGTTGTTGGTGGAGGATATGGTGAAGAGTTGGAAGTGTTGAGCACCTCAGTGTGGGGCAGAAAAGAACACCTCAGAGGAGGGTTTTTTCTGGTGGCGGGGGCATGGCCCCTTTGGATGAGGGGGAGGCAAGCAATGGGAGGAAGATAGCGTGGGTAAGGATAGGGGTAGTGCTGTTTGCACGAATGGGCTACCCTGGGGATGCAGAGAGGGGAGCAGGTCTGGAAGATGGAGGGGCATGGCCCCGGGGAGAGGGTGGCAGAAAGCGGGGACGAAGGCTGGAGAAGATGGCTAGGGCATGGTGAGGACCTGGAGATAGGTAGGGAGGAAAGTGGGGCTATTCATTCAATGGTTGGGGCTTTAAGAGTTAATTATTTATTTAATGTTTGGCGAAATGTTAAAAACGGTTAATTTAGTCTGTAAGGCCAGGGGCCAGGTTAGCATTTATTTGTGAGCTTTGGCTTGTCACATTTAAGCGACCTTTTCCACTTTTCGAATCTGGGTTTTTGTGCAGTAAGCCCAAAGGGGGGCCCCGGGAGGAACGCGCAGCGTTTCCCTCCGGGGTGGTTTTGGGCGCTGCACAGGCCAGCGAGCTGGCCTGCGCATAGCGCGTCGCTGGGGGAGGTATTTAAGGGGCAGGGATGGTTCGAGAGCAGGCGACCGTTGAGGGCGAGTCTTTGTCCCCACACCCCCATTTCTTTTTGGTGAGGTCCATTGGGGGGATGTAGGGGTGGTTGATTTGTGAGTGGGAAGTCGGTTTTAATTTTCCCCCAGGTTTTGGATTTTTTCTTTTTTTCAGGTTGTTAATGTGGGTTTGAGGTATGAGGTAAAGGGGGGTTGTTGGTAGCCTTGGTGTGACAGGTCAGGGCGTTAGTTTAGAATGTTAAGAGGTTTTGTTGCTGAGGTGACAGGTTGGCCTGGCTGTGGGTCGGAGGTAGGAGGAGAATGGTGTTGAAGGGAGTCGTTGGGGTGCAAGAAGTAGTTGGCGGGGGGCATGGCCCCTTTGGATGAGGGGGGAGGCAAGCAATGGGAGGAAGATAGTGTGGGTAAGGATGGGGGTAGTGCTGTTTGCACGAACGGGCTACCCTGGGGATGCAGAGAGGGGAGCAGGTCTGGAAGATGGAGGGGCATGGACCCGGGGAGAGGGTGGCAAAAAGCGGGGACGAAGGCTGGAGAAGATGGTTAGGGGATGGTGAGGACCTGGAGATAGGTAGGGAGGAAATTGGGGCTATTCATTCAATGATTGGGGCTTTAAGAGTTAATTATTTATTTAATGTTTGGCGAAATGTTAAAAACGGTTAATTTAGTCTGTAAAGCCAGGGGCCAGGTTAGAGTTTATTTGTGAGCTTTGGCCTGTCACATTAAAGCGACCTTTTCCACTTTTAAGCGAGTCTGGGTTTTTGTGCAGTAAGCCCAAACATGGGAGACCAGAACACAGGCACCCTGACTAAGTGGCACAGCAGCAGCAGCACAGACTAGCCACTTGGATGGTGTGGGTGCGATTCCTAGCCCCGGCCCTGCGCCACGCAGATCCCACTGCACTCCATCTACCGGGCAGCACTCAACAGCCTCAGCACACCGCCAGTGGCGTAACACAAAATGTGGGGGCCCCACTGCAAGCTCTGCTGTGGGCCCTCGCCCACTGGACTCACACTGCTAGGCATGAGCAGCATGGGGCCCCCCAGTTTAGTAACTTTGCTGAAAATGTTGGGGGGGGACATGACATCTGAAGAAAAGATGTCCCAGCCAAATGAATGGGGACAAAATGGTGTGCCATGAAAGTTGGGGGGGAATAACACACCTGTCCCCCCCTAAAGTTGCGACCATGGGGCCCCCTGCACCGCGAGGGCTGTGGGGGACCCCGTTAGGCCAGTACACACCGCTCTCTCCCTACCAAGCCGGCAAGTCCTTACATTCCCCCTTTCTGATGCCTTGTCTGCTTCATGTTTCTGCTCCTCTTCTGCTCGTGAAAGGCACACGTCGCAGAAAGCAGTAAAGTATTGATTCGTCCTTGACCCAGCTTCCCTGCTGGTACCTTTGCCCCATTTTTGTGCAGACACTTCCGATAACTCCCACATTTTACTGCTGTGCCTCCAACTTCCAAGATCCTAAAGGCCAAGTTTTCAGTTTTGACCGTCACTGACGCAATTCATTGGGACGCTTATCCTGGCAAACAACAAGAAAAAGCCTGAACCCCCTCCCCCACCCCAATAGCTGGCACCAGAACAATTTTGGCGATATCCTCCCTGCAGGGACACTACACTCTGCATGCTGCGACCACAGCAGCTCAATTGCTTCATTACAATTGAAAAGATGGTGACCTTCTCCAGGAAAATAGACTTCTCTGGGAAGCAGTAAGTGGGCTTGAATGGCAAATCGCTTTTCATGTGTTTTTACTACATACTGCGGGTGAATATTCCCGGTAACATTTGTGTAGAAAAAAGCATCTCAAAGCACATCGCACCTCCTTACAAGTACGATGGTATGCGTTAAAATGGAGGTAACTGAATTACTGCCACTTTACTGGCACTTTCCCCACAGAGGCGGTGAGGGCACTTTGCCCTCACTGCAGCAAACTAATGCCATGTCAATCGAGCCTGCCGCGCAAGGCGGGCACACATAAGCCATGCCCGCTTCTCTTGCGTAAACAAGTACTAGTACCTGCGTTAACCCTTCAAACTTTAAAGTCTTCAAACTGTGGGGCACACCCCCTGGTGGGGCGGTACCTCATTCCCAGGGGGCGGGGGTGAGACCCAGTCAAAATCTAAAAAAAAATATAAACAAATGTTTTAACAATTTTATTTTATTTTTTTAATGGATAAAAAGTAAAAGGGGGCAGTGGAGAGCCCTGGGAAGGGGTGGGACATCAATAATGGGCAAGGGGGCATCAAATCAAACTAGAGGCCTCCTCACCCATTATGAAGGAGCTGAGGAGCCAGCTCAGTGATACACTGAGCGCTCCCTCAGCTGCTTTTTCCAGCTGAGTGAGCGCACTTGAGTGGCTGAACTGTGTTTTCCTTTGACAGTTCAGTTCCCCAGCCACACATGCTCAATGAGCCATGCAATCCTGGGTATGTTTTGCTTTGCCAGCCTTGCATAGCTCATTGGAAATGCGAGCTGGGGAACTGCAGGTCTGTATGTGCGAGGGGGGCTCCTGCACCTCTTCGCACAGACAGACAGAGCAGGCTGGAGTGGGGTGTTTCAGCACCCACAAGCGGGCCCCTGCACGCATGTGCAGGAACGAGGAAGCTCTTGCTTCCAGATTCCTGTTCATGATGCAGGAGCTGGAGCGCTGGGGAGGAAACTTCAGGACCAGGGAACATGGTATGTTTATGTTCATTTATTTTTTATTTAAATATGTGTATGGATGCATGTATTATGAGTGAGTGTATGGTGATGGGTGCTCATGTGAATGGTAGAGTGCTTGCTGTGTGAATGTGTGTGTGTTTGTATTGGTCTGTTGAACTGATTTTCGCGAGTTGAGGGGGAGTGACGAAGGAGGGTTGAACAACAAAGGCATTTTAAAAATGCCTTTGTTTCACAATCCCCATGCCGTCCTGCTAAAATCAGCTCTACTTCTGAGGTGCTGTGGAGCCCAGGGGACAGGAATGGTATTTTGTTACTGGACATCTATCATGCATATCCAGTCAAAAATACCATGCTTTCGCCCTCGGCCCCCCAGCACCTTGCATACACACATAATCACCTTGATTGTGTGATCGTCTAAGATGCTGTGGGGCCCAGGGGACAGGGATGGTATCTTTTTATGGGTCATCTATAATAGAGGTCCAGTAAAAATGACCATGCGTTCCTCCTAGGCCCCTCAGCGCCTCACATACACACATATTCACATTGATTGTGTGAGTGTGTTAGGCGCTGTGGGGTGCAGGGGACAGGGATGGTATCGTTTTACTGGGCATCTATCATAGAGGTCCAGAAAAAAATACCATGCCGGCCCCCTGTGCCCCCCAGCACCAATTGCAACTGTTTGGCATTTTACCCAATTTTTTAAAAAACATTTGCTCTAAAATACAACATTTTAACTCATCATTTAAAAAAAGTATCCCCCTAGATTGGTTGTGGCTTCCTCACTACTCTCGTTCGCTATGACATATCTGGGGGAAATATGTATGCACCTCCACTTAAAAAATTCACCAGCCGCCACTGGCCCTGGGACTGTGCTAGGAACGGGACGGGGATCCCAGGGACTGTTCTGGGAGCATGATGGGGGCAACAGTGGGATAGTGGTGGGAGCAGGGTGAGGATAGCCCAGTGACTGGGTAGGAGTGGGATGAGGGAGCCCTGAGACTGTGATGGGAGAAGTTGGGGGAGCCCAGGGACTGTACTGGGAATAGGGTTCAGTGAAGGCACACAATAGTTCATAAGCCTTTTGGACTTACTGTCCATTTGGCATTTTTGGGGATGCCCGGCCTGCCCACAAGTTGCTCAGGGGGGACCAGGCCAAAAAAGTTTGAAGACCACTGGCTTTGAGAGATTCCCTGCTCTTTTCTTCTGGACATTAATAATCAAGAAAGGAGAACAACAAAGTAAACCCAGTATAAGGGGGTGAACAGCAACTGCTAAGGAAATTATACTCTCTGGACAGAAATACCAACTGTCAAAGTACTTAAAAAATGCACAATGCCTCAAATGAGTTCATTATACATAGGTGATGTTTTTGTCTCCGACACATACCACTGTGCACACATAAGTTTATCAATGAACCTTTGGCTGAATTTTAATGTACACAATAATTCAAACGTGTAGATTTCATAATGAGCAATCTAGCTCAGATACATGGATCATCACCATTGTGTGTTTAAAACCACAACCACACACACACACTGG
Organism: Ambystoma mexicanum; assembly: GCF_040938575.1. Taxonomy (NCBI): domain Eukaryota; kingdom Metazoa; phylum Chordata; class Amphibia; order Caudata; family Ambystomatidae; genus Ambystoma; species Ambystoma mexicanum. The sequence goes on along the minus strand of NC_090923.1, from coordinate 1,116,545,946 downwards.
GCCTCATTACGACCCAGGTGCTAAGTGTTTAATGGCGCCGTAAAAGGCTGCGGCGCCGTTAAACACTTAGTGCCTAATTACGAGGTCCCTTTACGGGACCCGACCTTAACGGCTGGTTTTTCCAGCCGTTAAAGTAGGGTCCCGCAAAGGGACATTGGTGCTAATAACGGTACCGAAGTTTGCGGTACCGTTATTAGCGCCTTCCCCATTCCCATTGAGCCCTATGGGGCAAAAATGGGAATGGGGAAGGGCCATTGCGGCCTGTGGAATTATCGCCCCACCAACCTAAGAATGGGGTGGTAATCCCCCATTCCGCCATGGTGGACATCGGCATGGACCATGGTGCTACGCCTGGGTCGTATGAGGCCCACTGTATTCTGTGCTGTAGCGCTTGTTACTTTTTAAATACAATCGGAAACAATGGAATTTGCGCCTGTTGACGTTCAGGCTTTTCAACAGTTCAACCAAGAAACCAATTAGTTTCGGCAACGCTGTCACATTGGCTGCCTTTGTCAGGGTAAGTATAATGGTATCTGTGAGGACAAATTATAGTGTAAAGAAACAGACGATTATCCTAGCCGTGTGGTAGCATGCATTGCTGGTAATAACAGAGCCTGCGCCATGGATCTTACATAGAAGGATGCATATATGGAATCGGTTAAATCAATTAGAATACATTGACCAAAAACAGACAAAATAGAAATAAAGGTAAAACCAACAAACAAATATCAGAAATGCAACTTTTGTAAAATGCCTACGTATTAGGACCAATTCACAATAAAGGGAGAGTGCGGGCACCAATGGTTGGTGCCGAAATAATCAAACACAAATGAATTGGGGTCATAAAACAATGCGCAGGCGCATGGTATAGTGTGTATGCGTGCACAGGGGCCCCTCCCTCTGAAGGGCTGAACACAATGCAGTGTGATAGCTGTGGGGAAATAGTAAGCACGTTCTGCTGAGTGTGCTGTAAAAGTTGTTGCGCAGTTTGTGCACGAAGGACATAGGCTGATCACTGCAAATATGCCGCTTTAAAGCATCTTAGCACTTACTCCGGGATTTGGCGGCCTTTGGGCCGCCTGAGAGACAGAAAAGCTGAACGGAAAAACAACGGCGATGAGCAAGCAGCAACCACCAGCCAAAGGCGGGAGGGCGGCTACAGGTGATGAACGGAGAGGGTACACTCATGGGACACACGCAAAGCCACAACGCTAATGTGACACAGCACAGTTATTAATGAGCACGTTTGTCAAAAGTGTGTCACTCACAACTCAAGAATGTCACCCACTTTCTTTGTTCCCTGGGCCTATTTTCTATTCCTGCCTGACCCTCGAGTCTGAGATGATGTGGATGTCAAATACAAAATGCGGTTCCCCGTCTGATAATGGGCCTCATTACGAGTATGGAGGTAGCCATGCCCTTTATAAGGGCATGGCTCCAGACCGGGTTCCAGCTCCGGGTTCTGTGAATGAGGAATTACCGGGTCATTCCAACCTTAGAGGGCTCAATGGGAATGGGGATTTCTTTTTAAAACCCTTTGTGGCCAAGAAGCCATCATATCTAAAAGATACAACTTGTACAATCAACCTACTGGACGAAATCATCCTAACCACGACAGCCTCCTTGTCACCATGGATGTAGAGGCTTTATATACATCGATCCCACAATCAGGAGGCCTGGAAGCCATACGTGAAATCTTGAACACAAGGGACGACATTGATTCCACTCCAACTGATTTCATCTTGGAGTGTACGAGGTTGGCAATGTCAGAAAATGTCTTTATTTTTCAAGACCAGATATACAAACAAACAAAGGGGGTCAGCATGGGGGTCACTTTTGCCCCTGACATCGCAAATTTGTACATGTCCAACTACGAGAGGAACAACGTATTCACAGAAGAAAATCCATTCCTAGGGAATATTTCCCTTTGGAAACGCTTTATTGATGATATTATCATCATATGGAAAGGCTGAACCCGTGAATTGCAGAACTTTCCCCGCTAGATCAATCTAAGAAGTCCCCATATAAAATTTACCATACACTGGGACCACCACTAAATCGATTTCCTAGATTTGCATGTATACCAAACGGGGAATCGTTTGAAGACGGAATTATTCCGGAAGCCAACAGATCGTAACAGCTTACTCCATTTCCAAAGTTATCATCCCATGGGTCTAAAGTACAACCTTCCCTATGGACAGTTCTTACGCATCCGTAAAAATTGTACGGACATCGACATGTACAAAAAACATGTTCAAGATCTACAGTCCCGACTGACCGAAAGAGGCTATCCACAAAAATCCATCAGCCAGGCCAACAAGAGGGCAAGACATACACCAAGAGAAGTCTGCTTAGAAAAAAGGCCCAAAAAGGATTTGAAAAGGATGTTCTGTGTCATTACTTTTAGGCCATTAGGCCAATTGATACAAAGAACCATTAAGAAGAATTGGCATTTGGTCAAACAACCTGGCACACTCAACAACATCCCTTGCTTTGCTTTAAAAAAACAAAAAACCTGAAAGACTCTTTAGTACACACTTTCATAGAGCCACCACCACAAGCGGACAACACATTATGGAACCTACCGCCCATCATGGGACATTACAAATGTGGCCATTGTATAGCTTGTCCTCTGACATTACAAAAGAAATCACTTGAACTTCAAACAGTCAAATGGACGATGAAAGACCACACGAACTGCAATACTAAGGGCGTCATATACATAATACAGTGCCCATGTGGACTACTTTATGTAGGGAAGACCATACGTCCTATTAAAATGTGCATCTCTGAACACTGTTACTGTATCAGAAACAGGATAGCTGACAACCCCTAGTTGAGCATTTTTGCAAAAAAAAAACACAAAGATACAGACCTGAGGTGGTTTGTTCTTAAAAAATTGACACCTGCAAAACGGAGGGGAGATCTGAGTAGAACACTGACCCAACTGGAGCAACGTTGGGTACATAGACTGAACACGGTACAAGCTGGACTTAATGTCTCAGTCAAATGGAAGTCCTTCCTATAATCATATGTAGCGTTACATCACTACCAGAAGCCCAGGGACGCCAACATAGGGAGGTGACGTCACCCTTCTGCCAACTAGAAGTCTCTTTCAGTATATTTTCAAAACAAAAAATCTTATCTACGTTTTCTCCCATATTAATACACGGTTGATGCTCCTTATTCCACCAATAGGTGTTAATTTTACATTTACCGCTGTGATTTATCTATCATGTCACCCAGGATCTGCTAAATAATATGTGCGTGGATTGTTTTCTCTGATCTGTATCACCGATCATGTGCAATGTCATCAACAAAATGCGAATGATATGTTTTTGCAATATGTCTCGGCACTGACAACGAATGAGACACCTTTATGCATAATAGGCACTATAACATTAGAGCACAGCAGGACAATGTCCCGATGTACTTCGAATGTTTTTCTATCGTTTATGACTTTTGAAATGACTTTTACAACAGTCACATGCAAGAGTAATGACTAGCGCAGCTTTTATAAAAAATATGTCTGCAATAATCAAAAGACCTGAATAACTGTGTTAATTGTATGTACAAGTAACCAGCGTACGAGTAACCGCTGACTTAGCTGTACAACGAGGTTGAAACGTTTTGCCGTATGGTTTCCATGGCAATGTAACATACACTGAAGTACCTAATATGCACCACAATACTGTTACACATTAAGACTACGCCCTAAATTGTTTTCATAACCCATTTGGACCCTGTGGAGGCCACTAGCCCCTTTTGCTTTCAGACACGGCATCCGCATGCACTGCAAGATGGCCGCCCATATAAATATATGCACGGAGACCTAGCAACAGCGTTAGTAACGCAATGCTTCCAGGTCTCCGTGCACAAAGAGTGACTCAGCAATCCTTGTGGAGCTTTTGCTTGGGCCGCACGCTGCTCGTGAGTGTCTCAGCCTTCCAGGTACGCTTTGACCTGATTTTTCACATACCATGCTAGATACGGACACAGACAACAGATCACCCTTATTGACTGTATGCCCTGCTTTTAGGATATATCCTTCGGGCAAGACAAGGCAAACCTTTTTCCATACTTTAGAGACTGAAGTCTCCATTGAGAGGTAAGAAAATCCCAATCACTTTTGTCCGTACTGAAATTTGAATACAGTACCGGGCTGGAGCAAACTGACAAAGGATCCTTTCAAGGAGACGCAATGAATTAAAATGTCGCTCCCCCCTTGTTTATTTCAATAACAGAATCCCATGGGGACCTCCACAGACGAGATTGGAACCCCCTCAGAGTGTCTGTGGCCATAATTACCCATAGGTAAGCTGTGTCTAACTCACATGACACATGATATGATTAATTCAGTATGAAATAATGCTATACTCATGCACTCCCCTGATTATACTCTCCCTTTCTCCTCCCACAGCACGAACATCATATTCATACAGTACCCCGTCCTGAAGAAGGGCATACAAAGGAAGAGGCCTACAAGCCCACATAGACGGCTGAAACACCCTGGTGTAGACGCATTGTTTAAATCACAGTGTATCATCACTGTCCCCTGAAAGAAGAATTTTGTTACTTATTGTGTTGTTCCCTGTCACAAATGTTCACTTGTTCCCCGTACAATACTGTCTTTTTAGGTATCGACAGTAAAGGACTCATACCCTTTTTCCTTTACACAAGCAACTGTTTTCTCAAATGTGTATAATTATATGTTGTTATTTTTCCTGTATGTCCGGCTGAAAACCGATTGATGTTATATTTCTCGTACCTCATTTTAGGTTGATCTATGCAACTTTATAAAAAAATCAAGATTTTTTTCCACAACTGAGTACGAAAGATTGATTTCTTTAGGTAAACACATAGGGTGATAGGTTAAAGGAGAGTGCTAGAGTGAATATCCCAACCTATTCAAGTGTATCCTTGTTTCCATAAGTAGCCCTCCTGGGCACAATAGATTCCAAACCAGGAGCCCTTTTGTTAAATCTCTTTTCTCCCCTGGCAAGGTCACTAGACAAGTCCGACCTATAAAAGCCTCATCAAAACAGGTTCATCCCTGTTCCTCTAAAACCATCAAGGACCACATTGACACCCTCGCTCCGGCCCTTGATGATTTTTGCAACCACTCCTTTGCCTCACGATCCTTCCCCTCCCCTCTGAAGCACTCCCTTGGGCATCCTCTTCTCAAGAAACCCACAGCTGACCGTTCTTGTTCAGCTAACTATTTCCCAATTTCCATTACTCCCTTTCTGGGAAAACTCCTGGAAAAGTTGGCCATCTCTCAGCTTAACCTTCATTCCAATTCTGTTGGCTGTCTCCACGACCACCAGTCTGGCTTCAGAGCTGCCAGAAATACAGAAACAGCTCTCCGGAACATCCGTGAAGATCTGCTCACCAACCTTGACTCTATCATTCCCTCTGTCCTCATCCTCCTCGATCTCTCTTCTGCCTTCGACACCGCCAACCATACCATCCTGCTCAACTGTCTCCGTGATAACCTGGGTATCACTGATCGGGCTCTGGCCTGGCTGACCTCTTTCCTCTCTGATCGACCCTCCCAGGTCCAACTTGGGTCCTTCCTATCATCTATCTTCCCCTCTACCTGTGGTGTTCGCCAGGGGTCTAACCTCTCGCCCTGGCTTTTCAACCAATACCTGTCAACTCTCGCCCACTGCATTGCCATTTTCTGCTAAAATTTCCAGTGTTACATTGACGACACTCAACTCATTTTCAGGCTGCCCTCAGCCACCTCCTCTCCCTCTCTCATCTCTAATTGCCTAACTGCCATTCAAGATTGGTGTGCCACCAATGATCTTTGTCTGAATGCCAGCAAGTTACCTCCACAAAGGTAATCTCCCAAAAATGTTTTTGTTTCGGAGGATCAGTTTCTCGGAACGGGAGAACAATAATAGATTCACTATACAAAGGTGACTATCTGATTACGCCGCTCTATGTCAGTACGGATTAAGGCTTGGTGATAAAGAGTACTACCTTAGGTACCAGTACACGCAGTGCTTTAAGTGGGCCGGGGCCTGCCGGGGCCGGGCCCCGGCAGTCTCCAGAAAGTGGGGCTGAGCCGGGGCCCAGCCGGGGCCCCCCGTCCCACACAACATTGGCGGGATGCATTATCCCGCCGCGGCCGCAGCCGCGACGGGAGATGCGCCCGTCATTATGTCGGCCAAGCTGACAGAAGTGCCAGCCAGCCAGAGCGACGCTGAGGCTGGCGGCACTTCTGTCAGTTAGTGTAACTCCCTCTGATGACCCCTCATCAGGGTCATCAGAGGAAGTTACTGTCCCTTTGTTTTCCCTCCCCAGGTCACTGATCCCTGCGGGCTGTGTGATCTAATATGCAGATTAAATCACGGAGCCCGCGGGTTCGCAGAGGGTGAAAGACGCCTCGGGCTCAGTGATCTATGTGCTCTGAGCAGATAGATCACAGAGCCCGAGGTGCTTTCTCCGTCGGCAAAGCTTTATAAAAGATGCCTTGAACTGTGTACGTTTCAAGCCATCTTTTATAAAGGTAGAAATATTTCTATGTTTATAAAAGACGGCTTGAAACGTGCACAATTCAAGGCATCTTTTATAAAGCTTTGTCGACGGACAAAGCCACCTTGCGGTTTGTTTTATCCGTCATCAACGCTTCATAAAAGATGCCTTGAATTGTTTACGTGTCAAGCCATCTTTTAGAAACATAGAAACATGTTACAAATATCTATGTTTATAAAAGGTGGCGTGAAAAGTACACAAACCATAGTAAGGTAAGCACACAAGTGTGCGTAACTTACTATGGTTTGTGCACTTTTCATGCCACCTTTTATAAACATAGAAATATGTAACATTGCTATGTTTATAAAATATGGCTTGAAAAGTACACACACCATAGTAGTACGCATACAAACATATAAATGCTCACATACATTTATATATTTGTTTGCGCACCTTACTATGATTTGTGCACTTTTAGGCCACGCCCACAATGAAAGCCACGCCTCCAAACGAGGGCCCCCCCTCAATTTCTTACCCCACTTAAAGCACTGAGTACACGTGTATCATTTCAGTAGTGCTAACACATGTTTTGTGTAGTCCTACCTTATAAGGCTAATGCCACATCCCTGTATGATTCTAGTACCACATTTCTTTTAAACAATCACAAAACAAAGAAAATCAGAAAAATTCATAAATAAGTCCATACAATTTTATTCACTTTAAGACAAATTTAGAAAAATTAAAAAAGAGAGCAAAATGTTCACATGTATACATATATACGTACTGACATAGAGCGGGGTAATCAGTTATCTCACATTTGTATAGTGAATGCCAGCAAGACGGAGATCCTCCTCATCAGCACACCTTCACCATCCTTTCCCTAACTCTCTGGCCGGCCTCCCTTGGCCCTCCTCCTAACCCCACCTGCGAGGCTAAGAATCTCAGGGTCATCTTTGACTCCACACTTTCCTTCTCTGCCCACATCTCTGATGTCTCTAAAAAGTCAAACTTCCTACTGCACCTCCTCAGAGGTACTCTGCCTTCCCTCTCCTTCCCACAGAAGCTCATGGTCTCCCAAACTCTGGTTCTCTCTAGGTTGGACTATTGTTACAGCCTCTTTCTAAATCTACCTGCCTCTACTCTCCACCCTCTGCAACTAATCCAGAACAGGACTGTGAGACTTGTCCTTGACCTCAAGCCCTGGGATCGTATCTCTCCAGCTCTGAAATCCCTCCATTGGCTCCCAGTGGACGCAAGGATTACATTCAAAACCCTCTGCATTGTCCACAAGGCTTTCTGGGGCCTGGGTCCAAAATGCCTTCAGCTATCCCTCCGCAAATACCTCACCTCTCGAGCTCTTCACTCCTCTACCTCTAACTCCCTCAGGGTCAGTCATTTTTCAAAGAAACAAGCTGTGGGCAGATCTCTGTTTTCGGCTGGGGCCTCCCTCTGGAACAGCCTCCCTGCCACTCTAAAACTTGAGGAGAACCATCTCCAGTTCCCGGAAGCACCTCAAGACCTTCCTCTTTTCTTCTGCCTTCGCGCCCCCTCCCCCCTGCTGATCTGTTCTCTCTTGGCAACGTGCACCTGGCCACCCTCTGTCCTCCGGGCCCAGGTACCTGCTCATCCTGCCACCCTCCCGCACTGCCTCCGGGCCACCCCTTGCACTGGGGTCTGTATCTGTACCCATACAGCCGCCCCTTTTTCTTCATGCACTTATAAGACCTACCCTGTCTGCTGCCTTACACCTAGCACTTGCATATGGCTGGCTGCACTACCACTGTTTGTTGCCTTTATTATTTATTTATTTATTATTATTTATCTGTTTCTCCTTTGCTTCGCACTTTTCACTTCTCCTGCCTTCCATGCACTTTTCCCCTCCCCCTCTCCCATGCACTTGCATGTTCTCAATGTCACTGGGCCTAGTAAGATCGCTGTTTTGTTCTCCCCTGTTAACCTCCCTTGCCGTGTTGCGCTCTGAAACACTTGTGTACAAGCGCAATAGAAATAAAATATCAATATCAATATCAATAACTAAGACATCTGCCTGCAACAGCGCCTCGATGTCCGTGGGCTGTACTGCGCTTTACAAATTAATCAATAAATAATGCCACTGTTGTAGGATCATGGACGCTTCCATGTGTTGGGAGGGTGATGTGGGTCGTCATTAGTGTGATGAGGAAGGACTAGTTTAGTTTAGTTTAGTTTCTTTATTATTAACGCGCACCGAACCCTAAGGTAACTGGGCGTCAGAACTTAGGCAATTGTTACAGGCAAATAACAGATTTACAACAAACAGTAAGTGCAGGTAGACCAGAGGTTACAGGGTGGTGAAAAGGTTGATGCAGTACGGGGAAGATAATGAAGATTACCAGTAAGTAATCCATTCATTACCTCCATGCAGACCTGCCCACATTTAAAAAGAATAAACCCAGATATCCACGTCACACGAACACCCCACCCACACCAGACTCCACCCACTTGCCCCGCCCACATGGTTTTTAAAAAAAGGCAAACACCACAGTGTGATGCCACAAAAGGGGCGTGATTTGCGTGCAATGCTATTTATCCGCCCAAACCTCCATTTCATTGGCCACTAGCAGTATGTTTATAGCCAATCCCATGAAGGTGTGGCGGGATTTTCTGGCACTGCTGGAAACCCAGAGACTCCAGTCTGTTTACCGCAGACCTGGAGAAGAGCCTGGAAATGCAGAGTCTTTGGTTGAACCCACAGACTAGGCAGGCCTGCCTCCATGCTGTGGTGATTGGCGGGGGCCTGGCGCATAGAGACCGTGCGGCCCAGTGAGGGAAAAAAGCACAAGGACAACAATTTAGAGGCTCACTGGGGAGCCCGGCAAAAGGGGATTTCTTTATTTACTTTCTTGTGTGATGACATTGCTTGTCATCACGCCTCTACACCCTTTGCTCTACACCACATCCCTCCCCAACTTACACAACAAATTTCAAACAGGCACCCGTGGCACTGGTGAATACAAGCAGGTAGTTAAGTCAATAATGTAAAATCATCTCACAGTTCGCTGATACACGCCATGCAGAACAAGCCCTCTTAGCGTCGTGGAGGGCTGTGGCCGTCTCGCAGGGAGTACTTGGATCAGCTCCCCCAGGGCATCTCTGTATCAGTTACCGGAGTCTCTGGCCTCTCTGTGCTGGATTCGTGAGGGTCTTGATCCGGGTGCCAGAAGCCAGTTGCGGTGCTGTTTCATTGCAGTCGCTAGGCTGTCTTGGTGTTCTGGGAGGATGATCTTGACTGGTAGTCGCTCCCCCAGCTGGGGTTGCTTCCTTCCACATGGTGGGTGGTACTCGTCGTAAGTGGGAGGCGTTCTGGGTCACTTCTTATCCCGTGATCTGTGTCAACCACTATCCAAAGGGTCGGTTTATAAGATAGGGCCAGCTTTGTCGGGTGAGACTGGTTCTTGACTAGCAAGCACTGTGTCTCCTGGGGTTATGTTGCTGTACATGGCTCGATGGGGTCATCTCTCTCGCTCATTCCGTGCTTGCCTGTCTTCCTCGACTCGTTCATGGTGTACGCTTGGAATGGTCCAGCTGGGATGGATTGGGAGCCCTAACTGGATGAGGCTGCAGGCATACGAGAGTTGGTGAGTAGGGTGTCTGCCAATCTGTTCGTAGGAACCGATATACCTCTGGAAGCCACGGTGTTATTTGGTCTTTGGCAATGCGAATCACGTTGTTTAATTATGCCATGAAGCCCTCTTTGTCCCCATTCGCCTGTGGCCAATATGGGGTGATTCTGTGGTGTTGAATGTTCAAATTGTCCCGATAGCCTTGCACTCCTCATCCTTTGAATGGGGGCCTGTTGTCAGTTTTAAGTTTGTTGGGTATGCCGTGTACAGCAAACATTTTCGCGAGTGCTGTGATTACCGGTACTGCGTTGGTGGATCGGACTGGTTCCACTTCAGGATATCTGCTGAACTCGTCAACTGCTACGAGTAGGTATTCCTCATTCGCGACTGAACAGAAGTCCACGCTGATTGCGTCCTTCCTCAGTCGGCTGCGTGGGGTGTTCTCGAGGGGCTCCAGCGGGCCTTGTCATTGGCATGCTTGACACACGGCATAGGACCCCACCAGGGCTATCACCTTTTGCTGCATGTTTGGTATCCACACGCGTGACTTAATGAATGCTTGCATTTTAATAATGCCCTGGTGGCCTTCGTGGGCTAGTTGGAATGCCTGTTTTTCTAGGGCTGCTGGCTGGATGATACAATGTCCCTTCAAGACGATCCCCTCTGGGGAGATGGATAGCTCATGATGCACTCCAAAGAGATTCTGCAACAGTTCATGGGCGGTCGGTGTCCGGTGGGCTGCTGCTGATAAAAAGTTCTTCCAGTCCCCTGATCTGATGGACTCTACCCCTCGTTGTAGGCTTGGGTCTAGTTCTGTTTTGCTCTGGATTTCTTCCAGCTTCAGGCGCTTCGTGCAGGGGCATGCAACCACCTGACCCACATGCTCCTCTGTCTCCTGGGCCGCCTCCTGTTCTGCTCGGGTGGCTGGTTGTGGGTGCTGTGAGAGGTAGTCGGCAGGATTGTCTCCACCTGCCAGGTAGAACACCTCGATGTCAAACGATTGCAGTTGGAGCATCTACCACTCTAGCCTCGCTGGTGGGTGTGGGGCGGTGCCCTTGAAGATTGACCCAAATGGCTTGCGGTCTGTGTAGACAGTTGCCTGGTGACCCAGGAGGTACACTTGGAAGTGTTGACACACTCATAGGATGGCAAGAGCATCTCGCTCGATGTGTGTGTAATTCTGTTCGGTCTTGGTCAGTGCTCTACCAGGCAAACACTATGGTGTGCGTGATCCCGCTCTGGCCTGTTTGGGTGAGTACGGCGCCCAGCCCCACAGGATGGCGTCCACCAGAAGTTCCGTCTTCCTGGTCATGTTGAAGAAGGCCATCGTCGTATTAGTCACGAGAGAGTCTTTCATCTGCTGAAAAGCGTGCGCATGTTCTTGTCCACAGGCCCACCATGTGTCTTTCCTGGTCAGGTCTTGGAGGGGGGCTGCGATGGTTGCCAGGTCAGGTATAAACCTGCTGTAGTAGGATGCCATACCCACAAAGCTCTACATGTCTGTTGCTGTGGTTGGGCGTTTTGTTCATCTGCTACTTTGGCCGGGTCGGGCGAGACTCCCTTTGCTGTGAAGACGTACCCAAAGAAGGACAGTTCTGGTTTGCCAAATTCACATTTTTCCACATGTAAGGTCAGTCCTGATTCTTCTACTCGGGCTAGCAGTGCGGCCAAACGAGGGTTGTGTTCTTCCTACACCCAGTGAATCTCATTTTGAAAAACTTCAGCCGCTGACGAGATACCAAAGGTAAGTCCTGCGGAGCCCCAGGTGTGAGGAAAACGTAGTTATGTACCTGGACTCCTTAGCTAACCAGTTCTGGTGATAGCCAGAGGGAAGGTCTTGTTTACTTAATACCGACACTCCGGTTAGGTCAACGTTCAGCTTGTCGATGGTGGGTGTGATATGCCGCTCACGCCCAATTACCTGGTTTGGAAGCTTCATGTCGATGCAGATTCGTATTGCATTGGGTTCTTTCAGCTTCATGGTGACCACCATCGGGGACACCCAAGGGGTGGGTCCTGAAGTCTTCTCTATGATTCACTGGTCTTGCAGCTTTTTTAGCTCTGCTTCTACTGCTGCTCGCATGTGAAAGGCCTCTCATCTTTGGTGCCCTTGGCAGCTTGGCCGTGTCTTTCGGTCCTCTCCTGGGGGTGACCTCCTCTGGTCTGGCCATGGTTTCGAGTTATGGCAGACTGAAGCAAAATGGTTGAGCTTGTCACACTTCCAGCATATTGCACCAGCAGCAGGACATGGTTCTTCCTGCTGCCAGGGTCCACTACACCATCTGCACGACTGCTGCGCCCATGGTGGTCGAGTCGGTGGTGTGGGGGATTTCCCAGAGGGCGACTCTTTGCTTCTACTTCTGCTATGCGGGTGTTTTGCTGTTCTGCTTTGATTGGCAGGCAGTTTATGGCTGCTTCCATGGCAGCAGCGTGCAATTCCATTCTTTCCGTTTGGAGTCCCATCTCTGGGGTGCGTTCAAGGGGTATGTTTCTCTCGGACAGGACCTCTCCCCTCAGTTTTTACACCGAAATGATGTGCATTACTTGCTGCCTCACTGAGAACTCCTCGTCAGGAAACTTGCATCCAAGCACTAGTTAATGGATTAGGGTGTGAAAGTCATCGATGGGTTCTGATGGTCTCTGCCTCAGCAAGCTTAGTTGGAATCTTTCGTAATCTGGATTTAGCTGAGGTCGAAACTTCGACTTCAGCACTGCTCTGGCCACTTGATAGTCATCTTCCTGCCGTCTGTTTGACAAGGTATTGAATAGGCATAATGCCAGAGTCCCTGGGTTCAACATGAGTAGTGTGCGCTTCTCCTCCTCTGCTATGATCCTCCTCAACTTGAGGTGGAGCTCGAATTGCTGTAGCCACAGTTCCCATCGAAAGGGCGGCGCCTTCTGTATATGGGTCGAATGGCCACATAAGGGATCCCTGCGCTGAGTCGTGCCACAACCTCCCTCCTGCCCGTGTGCCTAGGGGGTTGGGAGATTCTCCCGGGGTCCTGTGCATGCTTTGCCCTACAGATGGCGACTGTGGCTCCGACATTCTTGCTGTGGGCTGCCACCCCTGGCCTATTGCTTCTTAGATGGGCTGGTGTTTTTTTTCCTGATATGATATATGATATGATAAGTCATTTATAACGCACCTGTACACAAGTGTTTCTAGGCACGACAAGACAAGTGAGGGAAGACAGAGGGAGGATAAAACCAAGCTGCTACTAGGCCTTGTGTCATTCAGATCATGCAAGTGCGATATACAAAAGTTCAGGGGGGTAGGGGAAGTACAAGTGGAGGGGAGGGAGAAAGTGAAATCAGGACAGCAATGCTCTGCGTAAGTACAACCAGGGCAGCACAGCTTCTGGGTAAGGGCAAGGAGGCATGGGACTGTAGGGTTCCAGATACAGCCCCTACGTGCATGCTTTGCCCAGAGGCAGTGCAGGGGCTACTGGTCGTGGGGAGTCTGGTACTGGTGAGACTCAGAGGTTAGTCAGGCAACCAGTCAGCAAAGCTTGTTGCCCCTCTGGGTGGGGGTGTTTTCCTTGATCAGTGTGATGCTTGGTGTCTCCCTCTGCTGTTATGTCCCTCTCTGACATCTTTTTCTCTACCTGTGGTGCCCCCAGGGATCTAACCTCTCTCCCTGGCTGTTCAACCAATATCTGGCACTCCTTGCCCACTGCATCGCCGCTCTCTGCTCCAACTTTCACTGCTATGCGGATGATACCCAGCTCATTTTCAGGCTACCTTTGGCCTCCTCCTCTCCTTCCCTCATCTCTGACTGTCTGTCTGCTATCCAGGAGTGGTGTGCCGCCAATGACCTCTGCCTTAATGCCAGTAAGACTGAGATTCTACTCATCGGCACACCCGCTTCCTCCTTCCACCCGCTCTCTGGCCGGCCTCTCTTGGCCCTCTTCTTGCTCCCACCTGCAAGGCAAAAAACCTCGGGGTCATCTTCAACTCCACACTCTCCTTCTCTCCTCACATTTCTGACTTCTCTAAGAAGTCACACTACCAGCTGCACCTCCTCAGAGTTATTCTTCCTTTCCTCTCCTTCCCTCAGAAGCTCACTGTCTCCAGAGCCCTGGTTCTCTCTAGGCTGGAATATTGTAACAGCCTCTATCTAAATCTCTGTGCCTTTACTCTCCATCCTCTGCAACTTATCCAGAACAGGACTGCGAGACTTGTCCTTGGCCTCAAGCCCAGGGATCGTATCTCTCCAGGACGGAAATCTCTGCACTGGCTCCCAGTGGCTGGGAGGATTAAGTTCAAAACCCTCTGCATTGTCCACAAGGCCTTCTGGGGCCGAAATACCTTCAGCTCTCTCTTCCTAAATATCTTCCTTCTCGAGCTCTTCGCTCATCCGGCTCCAACTCCCTCAGGGTCAGTCGCTTCCCCAAGCAACGAGTTGGGGGTAGATCTCTCTCTGCAGCAGGGGCCTCCCTCTGGAACAGCCTTCCTGCCTCCCTGAAACTTGAGGAGAACCATCTCCGGTTCCGGAAGCACCTCAAAACCTTCCTCTTTGCTTCTGCTTTCTTTCCCCCTCCCCCTGCTAAATTCCTGACTGAAACTGCACTTGGTTACCTGGCCACTCTCACTGATCTCAGGCCCAGGCCCCGCCATTTGCCCACCGGCATTGCCTCCCTGGCAACCCCTGCACCTTGGGACTGTCTCTATATACCTACAGTCCTACTTCCAGCACACTTTGTCTGCACTTACCATGCACTTGCCACCAGCTGGCCTATTATTTATTTATCTTATTTATGCTACTATCCCATGTACTGCACTTTCCCCTCTCCCTTGACCCTCGCACTTCCTTTCCCCCCTTCCCATGCACTTGCGCGATCTGAATGACACCTGGCCTAGTAAGATCATTGTCCGTCTTCCCTTGTTCCCCCCTCCCTGCCTCGTCGCGCCTTGAAACACTTGTGTATAGGCGCGTTATAAATGCCATATCATATCATATCATATCATATCCCCTGTTGTTATGTTGGGTAGTTTGCCAAATTGGTGGCTCTATGCCGGGTTGTGTGCAATCTCTGTGAGGCACGGGAAGAGTGTTTCACCTGTTTGTTTCTTTTTTATTTTATTTTACTGGGCACCAGGGGGCACTGTCCTTGCTACCACTCACCTCCCTCTCCTGTGTCTCGGGAGCTCCAGCGCCGGCTCCCGTGGCAGGAGTGTAGTTGGCAGGTCGCCCCCACCTTGCAGGGGCTGCTGTCACTGTGGTGTGTGTGCCTCACGATTTGGGCGTCAGCAGGGTTGGATTGGGTCAGCAATGCAGCCTGCTGCCGCGTATCATGCTTGCTAAGGTGACTGCAGCGGTTGCAGCGTTCAGCTGCTGCTAGTGAGGGGTCGCCATACGTCCTCATCGCCATTGTGGTGATTGGCGGGACATGGCACGTAGAGATTGCGCGGGCCCAGCGAATCAATAAAGCACACAGATGCCAATTTAGAGGCTCACTGGGGAATCCCCTTTTGCCAGGCTTCCCCACTATTTATTTACTCTCATGTGTGATGACGTTGCCTGTCATCACGCCTCCACACCCTTTCCTCTACACCACACATGCCGTGCTGCTTCATCCCAGTACGTACCTATGAGGAATACCAATGCTAGTTTTAGAAGGTGCCTATAATACCCCACAGAGACCACATAGCACACCCCATCACCATTTACTGCCAAGTCATCCTGTACCTCATACTCCGGGGCATGCCTTGGCACAGCACACTTTTATCACTGCAACCGATAATAACGTCACTGTCCATGTCCCATTGGTAGTTTTAATAAATGTGATTGGGTTTGGTGCGGGCGAGAACCTGGGCGTTGCGCCACTGTGCTGCCAGGCCCACAGAAACTCATCAACCCGTATATTTGCAAGGAGAGGCCTCCCTATTTTATTTATTTATTTATTTATTTATTTATTGTATTTGTTAATACACCCAAACCTGGAGGTATCACGGCGTAGGTTACAGAAAAATGAAAGAACATGCTGGTTACAAGGAGGTAAAAACTTAATTTAAAGAGCAAAACATTATGTCAACATACACTCATTACGACCCTGGCGTTAAGGGTTTAACGGCGCCGTGAAAGGTGTTGGCGCCGTTAAACCCTTAACGCCTGATTACGAGTTCCCTTTGCGGGACCCGACATTAACGCCTGCTTTTAGCAGGCGTTAAAGTAGGGTGCCGCAAAGGGACCTTGGTGCTAAGTACGGTGCTTCAATTTGTGGCACCGTACTTAGCGCCTTCCCCATTCCCATTGAGCCCTATGGGGCAAAAATGGGAATGGGGAAGGGCCCATGGTGAATGGGGAATTACCGCCCCACCAACCTCGGAATGGGGAGGTAATTCTGCCATTCACCATGGCAGACCCCGGCATGGACCACGGTGCTAATAGCATCATGGTTTAGCGCCGGGGTCGTAATGAGGCCCACTATGTTTGCATACACCGCTGTAATCACTGATCTGACCCAGCGACTAAGAAATATCCCCACCGAGGTTTGTCTGCCAGCCCCAGATGCTCGAAAATATGTCCAGCAAGTCAATAGTTGCCAGTGTTCCTCCTAAAGGAAGGCTGGCATTGCCAGTGTCTTGACATTTGTGAAATATGGACACCACTGCAGGCTGGATCACACCTTTATTAATCAGTCTGACTGAACCCTCTGATAAGAAGGCCTGCAACGCAGGACCACTTTTCCCATCAGCCCGAGGACTAAGAGTATCGCCACCAAAGGGTTAATTCTAGAGTTAGGCACCTGACGCCAGTCTCCTCAATCGGTTCAAAGGAAACAACATCAAGCCGTTTGAAAAGATAAGGGGGCTAATATGTGAGTCAATTTGTTGTCTTTGAAGATGGTCGTTGTTGTGTGGAGGCTTTGACACCAGGCGCACACATTGCAGTGCAAATCACTCAAATATTATTTACTAGAAAGACTTGGCACAAGAAAATACACAGTAAATACTTGCAACTTCACAACATTTTAAATAACATATGTGTATTTTCCCCAAATAAATGTTATTAAACTGCCTAAACATAAAAGAGCCAACCCTGCTAGAATTCAAGCATATCCATGTTTTCTCTACAGGTGCACAGCAGTAAAATAAATACACATATGAGCCTTCTAAAACCTGCTAAAGGCTGTGAGGCTGAAAAAAACAAGGGCCACTTTTCTTACCTAGCATGACTACGTCATGAACCCTCCTGTTCAGGCGCGACCTTTCCATTACGGGCCAGGGGCCGCTGACCCACCAGTACCTTCACCCATTATGGAGGAACCACAGCTTGAACTGTCAAAGGGAAGCATGGCCATTTCCTCTGAGCCCGTAATTTGGCGGCGTGGAGCCATTACAGTAGCACTGCAATGTAAACGGCTCCCGCTGCCAAATTTCCATCACTTGTATGGCACAGTGCAAAAGGGAGTGCAAAAGGTGGCGTACAAGCATGTACGCTGACTTTTGACCTTCCCTTTTGCAGTCAGCCGTGCAAATAGAGTAAACACTAGCTGCCATGTATGCATGGAGCCCAAAACATGTGTAAAATGCCAGCGGACTCCACAGGGATCCCCAGGATTTGCGCCAGCATAAAAATGCATGTCGGCGCGAAAGTGCCCCTCCTCTCCGCCAAACAAATGAATGAAAACGCAAATGAAAGACGTAAAAGCCTTACGCAAGACTTATATATTTTTCATTTGCAGTATGCACAGCACAAAATGAGCCCCGATGGACCTATGTGTCCCCCAGTGTGTATGTTCAATAGACCATGCAAGGCCAGGGCGTTTGCTTCCCCAGCCTTGCATGGACCATTGTGGATGCAGTCTATGGAACTGCACCTCCGAATATGCAAGGATGTGCTCCTATGCCTCTCAGCATTTTCATACTGAAAGGGGTACTGACAATGTGGCACTTCAGCTCCTGCATGCATGTGCAGGTACAGGTAGTGCTATGTGCTTCCTGGTTCCTGTTCAATAGCAGTAGGACCCTTATCGTGGAAGGCAGTGTCACAGGGAGGAGCAGCATCCGGACCTGGGCTGGAGGTAAGTGTTGAAATCAAATTGTTTTTTTTATGTGTGATTGTATATTTGGTATGTTGTTACGTGTGTATGCATGGTGTGTGAATGAGCAAGTGTATGATGTCTGGCTGGCTGCACGCATCAATGAGTGAGTGCATGGTGTATGGTTGAGCATGTGAATGAGGGAGTGCATGCTGTGTGAATGCTGTTTGAATGCAGTGTGAATGAGCAAGTGAATGTGCGCGTGCTTGTGTTTTGTTTGTGCCCATGGTGCTGATTTAGATAGGGAGTGGGTACGGGGATAGGGAGAGTGGAGGGATAGCATTTGTTTACTGGGCACTATAATAAAAGGAGCACAATGAGTGTTATTATGCTGCTAGGCAGTCTAGCTACATAGTAACACTCATCATGCATGCTTTATCATAGATGCCTAATAAAAAACTTAATGCCAGAGTAAATAATGGCTAGACTGACTGTACCAAAATGCCTGTCTAGGTTAGGCTGGCATTTTGGTGCAGCCAGTCTAGCCATTTTCTGCTGTGGCGTGACATTTTGTACTGGGCATCTACGATAAAGCAAGCATGATAAGTGTTGTTACGTAGCTAGACTGGCATTTTTGTACAGCCTGCATACTTACTTCTTACTGAGGCATGACATTTTTGAATGGCAATCTATGATAAAAGCAAGCAGAGAAGGACCTAAGGAAAACCTTTATGCGAGCTCGATTGAACTTACTTCACACAAGGGAAATTTTGGCCTCCCGAGCATGCTCGTCTGTATCCAACTGTCGTTTATGCAAATCCACAGACCAGGCAGAAACGATTCGTCACCTGCTTATGACATGCTCAGCCCTAACAGTTGAAAGGCAAGCGTACTTGGCACCACTTACCTCAGATGATACGACTCTAGATGAAGAAACTGGTTGGTCCTGATTGATCGCAGGGGACTCCGCCAGATGGTCCAGGATGACAGCAAAATTCCTGCATGTGGCACTTAAAAGCGCCAACTCGTCTGACACCATCAGGCCTCTAGCAATCATAGGATCGGATGTCTTGTTGTTAAGAACTTGTTACCAAGTTACCCAGAAAAAGTGATGAACACAGATTTTTCCTCCTTTGTAAAAACCAATTTGGTTAAACACAAATAAAATAAAAATAAAAAATAAAATAAAAAAGCAAGCATGATAAGCTTTATTTAGTTGCTAGACTGGCATTTTGCTGCAGCTAGTCTAGCTGTATTATCTTACTGTGGCATGGAATGTATTTCTGGGTATCTATGATAAAGCAAATATGATAAGTGTAATTACGTGTCTAGACCTGCCTACATTGGTATAGCCTGTTTGGACATGTTTTCGTATTGTGGCATTGCATTTTTAAAGGCAAAGCCAACAGGAGTACGTTCTTATATGGCAATGCTATATAGAGGTGCAGCCAGCATGGAAATGCTTCTTAAACTAGCATATATTGTGGGGAACGGCTTCATGAAAATGCGTTGGGAAATGCTCCTATGCACTGTTGGTGACTTGCATCTATTGGATTTCTTCATGAGTTACCCCAAGAAACCGATTGCAAACTGGCTTTTTCCACAATTTCTTCACAGAAAGTTTGCTGTGTGATACACCATTTCAACCCATTATTCAAAAGCAATTCTTCTTTGATGGGGTTGGGCTGCCTCACTACACTTGGTTGCTCTCACATATTTGTATCAAATATTTATGCTCCTCCAATTCAAATATTCACCAGCAGCCACTGCTCCTGTTTCTTAAAAATGTGCTTAACAAGTGTTCTCAAATATTGTTTTTTAAGTACCTTTGTGGTGTTTGTTTGCATGCCATTTG
Source organism: Ambystoma mexicanum (assembly GCF_040938575.1). Taxonomy (NCBI): domain Eukaryota; kingdom Metazoa; phylum Chordata; class Amphibia; order Caudata; family Ambystomatidae; genus Ambystoma; species Ambystoma mexicanum. Next base: position 1,116,526,021 of record NC_090923.1, on the reverse strand, counting down.
TTATTCCTTAGAAATGCAGGACTACACGTACAAGAATGCGAAATTATGTAAACTCAAAAGCACAGGGTGGTTGCTTTATTTAGACCTGACATGGCACAACGTACGATCTATGCAAAGTACCTTATCTATGGCTGTACTTCTTTCGGGGATACACACAACCCAACTTGTGTGATAGTGACCTGCTTGTAGTCATTCATTTTTTGACAGAAGTATAAAAGTGCATAACATATGTAAATCCACAAATAAAGGTGGATTTACATCTGCCTTTCAACAGATGCCTATTGGAAGCCTCCTGCTTGGGTCCGAGCTTGCTCGGCTTTATTTATGTTTGTTTTTAGCAGCAAGGTCTTTCTGCAGAAGCTCCCAGTGGTTCATAGCAGAAGGTTTCATGTGTGGGAAAGCTCTTAATATGGATGCGCTGATCCTGAGCATACTTGTGCATTGTAGAATGAACATCCGACACCATTCTGCAGTCAGAAAAGTGAAATGCTTCCTAACAAGACGTGTGTTTAATTCTGTGCCCAAACTCCTTCTGTATCCATGGAAAGCACTGGTATGGGTGACATTATCTCATTTTAGCTAATGGACGACACCAAGCTACAGATAGAGCTGTGGTGCTGATGGGGCTCGCATGGTATATGTCTCTCCAGTACTGTGTTCTGTTCCCTGTGAGATTATGTCTGACCCTTTAACGTATCAATGCAAGGTGATAGTATTCCTGTTAGCTCATGAACAGCTGCAGCTTCCTGTTCCGCACTCAGCTCCTCCTCTACATACAATGTCACAGGTTGGGCCTTGGGAAAAAGAGGGCAGGCCTTGCCTCTCAAGCCACAGCCTGTCTACTACGCCCAGCGAGTTATGAACTGAAGTAGTCAAGCCGGAAAGCGGCTTGCCCTTACTCGCTGTCAGAGAGTTGGGCATCGATGGAGCCTTGCCAGACACCCAAAACTCTGAAGCATGCAAACAGACCCTGACTCACCCAAGGAAGAGCAAACCACAGATGCCACCCAGAGTTAGGAGACAGAGGTAGGAGACCTTGCACTCGAAGAGGGGCCCACCTGTGAAAGCAGAAAAGAAAATAATCTGTCTTTTGTCAATTTGGGAGCCAGATCCTGAAAAGAAGCAAGGAAAGAGGAACCAGAGCCACAAACCTAAAGAGTCAGATTGAGAAGGAGAGTCAAAACACCTTATGCGGTCCCATTGTAAAGCGCGTTTTGAACATTGAAACGCTGCATTTTGGGAAATTGAGCACCAATACCCGCAGTGAAATAATAAATAATTGGAAATTTTATTATAATTTGCTTATGTATGAGACATAGTGCTCATAGTGACACATGGAAGCATTTGAACCTTGAAGCATTGCATTGTGGGAGGTCTCTACACAAGTCCGGTCTATGAACGCTTCTTCCAAACAGGTGGACCCCTGCCCTTTCCAAAACCATCAAGGACAACATTGTCTCGCTAGCTCCAGCCTTGGCAGACCTCTGCAACCTCTCTTTAACTACTGGAGTCTTCCCCACTTCTCTCAAGCATTCTCTTGTGCCCCTCTGCTAAAAAGAAACCCTGCCAACCCTACTATTCCAGATAACTATCGCCCGATCTCCATCACTCCTTTCCTGGGCAAACTCCTGGAGAAGTTGACTATCTCTCAGCTTACTCTCCCCACTGAAGCTGTTGGTTGTTTCAATGACCATCACTCTGGCTTTAGGGCATCCAGAGGCAAGGAAACTGCTCTTCTGAACCCCCGTGAAGACCTGCTCTAAAACCTTGACTCTAACTCTCCCTCTGTCTTCATTCTTCTTGACCTCTCCTCTGCTTCCGATACGGTAAACCACAACCTCCTGATCTCCCGTCTCAGTGAGACCCTGGGCATCATTGATGAAGCCCTGGCGTGGCTATCATTCATTCTCTCTGACCGTCCTTCCCAGGTAGAACTCAGTTCCTTTCTCTCTGCTATCACTCTTTCTACTTGTGGTGCCCCCCAGGGATCTAATCTATCCCCCTAGTTTTTCAATGTCTACACGGCACCTTTGGCCCACATGATCTCTGCTTTCACCTCCAACTTTCAGTGCTATGCAGATGACACGCAGCTCTCCTTCAAGCTACCGTCAGCCTCTTTCACCTCCTCGCTCATCATGGACTGTCTGTCCGCAATTCAGTCCTAGTGTGCTGCTAATGATCTCTGCCTTAATGCCAGTAAGACAGAGATCGTCCTCATAGGGACCCCTGCTCCCGTTCTCCCACTTTCACTCTGGCTGACCACCCTTGGACTTGCACCCTCACCCACTAGTAAGGCAAAAAATCTGGGGGTCATCTTCGACTCTACTCTCTCCTTCTCTTCTCACATCTCAGACCTGTCGAAAAAGTCCCATTACCATCTGCACCTCCTCAGAGGTATTCTACATTTTCTCACCTTCCCCCAGAGGCTCACTGTCTCCAGAGCCCTGGTTCTCTCAGGCTGGACTACTGCAACAGCCTCTTTCTCAATCTTCCTACTTCTACTCTCCGACCTCTTCAACTTATCCAGAACAGAACCGCAAGACTTATCCTTGGCCTCAAGGCCATGGACCGCATCTCTCTGGCGCTGAAATCCCTCCACTGGCTCCCCGTGGCTGCAAGGATCAATTTCAAGTCCCTCTGCATAGTCCACAAGGCTTTCTGGGGCTTGGGCCACTACTATCGACAACACTCTCTTCCTAAATACTCTCCTGCCAGAGCCCTTGGCTGAGCCTCCTCCAACTCTCTGCGGGTGAGCCACTTCTCCCAACAGATTTGGGGGTAGATCCTTACCCTCTGCAGGTGCCTTCCTCTGGAACAGCCTACCCACCTATCTCCATCTTGTGCCGACCTCCTTAAGTTTCTGAAACTCCTCAAGACATTCCTCTTCTATTCCTCTTTCCCTTTTCCTCTCCCTTGCTAACCTCCTTTCTCTTCTCTTCCTTCCCTCCTTCGTTCTCATCCCCAGCCTGTTCAGTTAGCTGACTGGTCGCCAGGTGCACCTCCAGAGCCTCACAGGTGCCAGGCTCCCCCGCCAGTCCTGCACTTGCCCCCGGGCCTCTGCACTCTGCCTGGCATTAATGCACTCGGAACACGTTCCATGAGAATGGCACCCACTCTGCACTTAACCATGGCCCCTGCTGGACTGGGCGCTCTTGTCCTCCTCCCCCCTCGCACTTCTGTCTGCGCACTTGCACGACCTTGAACGTACTAGGCTTAGCATGTTTGTCTTTCCTATCTTCCTCTATCTCCCCTCCCTAGCTTGCTGTGCCCGCATGCATAGGTGCACTGATGGCCAACCTAGTTGTCTAGTATTTTCCTCCCCCCCCCTCCCCACTTCCCCCCACTCTCTCTTTGTCACGCACTTATACTAGTATAAATGCCTCTGGCCTAGTATGCTAGTTATTGCTGGTAGATCATTCGGAATCTTCAAAGCCTAAGAATGACGAGGATATCCCCTTGCTCCCTTCCCGCCTTGAAGCGCTTTGAAGCACTTCACTTGTGTATAATTCTGAGACGTTCTGGAAAAACAAGGACGTCTGGTCACCCTACTTAAGAGGGCCTTCAAACACTGAAACAATGGCTTGTGGGAGATAGAGCATAAATGCCCCCAGCGAAGCAAGAGAGTCACTGAGCATTTAAATGTGCAAATGTGGGAAACCAGACACTAATACCCAGAGTGATGCAAGAAGACATTTATATTTATTTAAAAATAGTACAGTGTAGCTAGTTAATAGCTTTTTGTACAACCACCAAAACATCTATCCGGTCACAAAAGATGTAATACCCAGGTAAATAACTTAATTATACTAAAAGCCAGTTAAAAGAAAGTTTTAAAAATGGTTTTAGTTTTTCCTCACATTTCGGTTCCCTGATATCTCAAACCCACATCATTACCTTGAAACGGAGGAGCGTTGGTCTTGTAAGCAAGAGCACACGTGGTCTTGGAATTGATACCGTGCAGAACAACAGAGGTTAGACACCGAACTCATACAAGAAAATAGAAACTACTCGGACCATAGTTTAATAAAGAGTACAATGACAAGAAATGATACCATGTGCTAGTCACATGGTCCTTCTTAGATGGTACAGAGCGTCACAATCTAGAATCAGACGTCACCCCCCACATAGTCTGCAGCATCGATGACGTCTGGTTACTTCCACTTCCCAGGAAGGAACAATATTGTATTTTATGCACAAATATTTGGCGAAAAATCCAATGGGCAGGAGAAGGCAATCCGCTAGCCACCAGCGCTGCAGCGGCTAAAGCACTGAAATGAATATTCACAGGACAGACTTTTAGTAGACAAGTTCACGCATATTAGTTCCATGTCAGCATTATAAGTCATCTTCTTATGACACGGCTTCACTTGGTTGGACAGCCGATCTGCCGTGGGAAAGCCCAATTGCCTTGACCAGATAAGAACCTCCCCGTGAAGCTTATACACATCCAGACTCCGACACCCAGAATCATCAGACTGGGTTCAACGGCCAATTAAGCCCAATTGTGAATTAGCCGGGGCATGCTTTACTGTCAAATATGAATTAATTTGATGAATCAACATATTGCTAAGTATGGCATTGAATTGTAACTCAGAAAAACATACTCAATCGGGGTGGTAACCGAAAGCCTGAGAATGGGTTGCACTCGAGCCACTCTAGTTGGTGGCTTTGTGTCGCGCAGACAGTTCTGCACCACAGTGAATCACTGGCCGTATTTTAGACTTATAGAGCTGAATCAAGGAGATCAAGGAATTGCCTGCTTGTTCTTTTCCAACTCCTACAACGGCCCCTGTCAATCGACAGACTTTAACCTCTAGCCCCAACATCTGCCTATCCCAATGTAGGCGGGTTCCGAAAGCGAGGCCAAGCTAGTTATAAGCACAGGCTTGCTCCATCACTGGATCTCCGAGTTTCAAAGAACACTTCTTGGGATACCTGACCGTCCATGCATGGACACAAACACATTCTTTTTTTAATGTTGATGGGAAGGCCATTTAAGTCAACATATTGTTTAAGTAAGCCCATTAAACATTGCAGGCCGCTAGGAGTACTATCCAAGAAAACAAGATAGTCCGCGTATTCTGAGTAGGGGATCCTCTGAGCTCCCAAACGGGGAGGATTACATTGGGACTTCTCAGTGCTTCAGATAATCTGCAAGGCAGAAGTTTAATAATAACGGGGGCCTTGCTTGAGTCCTACCCCCGTATCAAAAGAGGAAGTGGTCGCACCCGAGTTAAAATGCCTGATTTTAAGTTTAGTGGTTGAAGAAAGTTAGATCATCATTTGAAGAAGACCACGCAGTTTGCCCCCCATGTGCACTGTCTGCCATAATCTCTCTCGACTGATGGTATCAAGGGCAGTGCTAAAGTCAATGAATAATGCATAGGTGTGCTGCCGTCTAGCCTTCCAAGAGTGTTCAGCAAGGCTATCAAGAGTTGGGATATTAGTCAAGGCGCCAGCTCCCTTCATAAATCCTGTTTGCAGATTGGGAATAAGGGTACGCTCAGCAGCCCAAGTGCTTCATTCCAATAGCAGCACCCACACGAAAAAACCTTCGCTGGAGCATCGTGCATCGCCAACAATCGGTCATTTTTGGCACTATGCCTAGGTCCTTTTTTGGTAAACGGGCACGATTATCCTTTCACGCCAGGTGGCTGGAATGCGATTGGATAGACTGATGGAATTGAGCAGATGGAATAGCAATTTGCCCCACCAGTCCGGATTAAACTCAATATGAGCATTAGAAATGCCATCCTGCCAGGAGGCACAAGAGATTTTGAGCGTTCTAATGATTCTAGTCAATTCCCCCGGCAAGGGAGTGAAGCACCATTTGACATTGGATGAATCTAGCATTAAGGTGTTCGCTGTGTTTTTAACGAGTGTAGACTTTCTATGCAGGGTCCATTTCTCACAAGAGACCTTTGACAATGGCAAAGGTGAGTTGGGCGGCATTTAACCAATTGCCAGAAAAGTCTATGATTATTGTTTTGTGATGCCATTAGTGGAACTTGCCATCTCTCTTTTTTCTTGAGGTTGCAATGGTACTTCGGCCATCCTGACTAGGGCTTTTTCCTGCTTGCCCGAGTTAGTTCTACCACTAACGACCCACCAAGAACATGAGAAAGAAGGAATCTGATGTCCCGCCGCAGGATTCTTTTACCTTTCGGATGCTTTATCGAATTTGTATTTATGGGGGCCATGCACATTGTTCTTGGCGCCATGAACTGGGGCCTGAACAAAATGAGTCAACAGGTCAGATAAGAGGCTAGGAAATGCCTCCAATACAAATTCTCCAGCTCATACAACATACTCCGCTTGGTTTATTAAGGTAAATACGATGCCATTGGAGGCCATAGCATCAGGACTGGTAAAAACCTCTGCAATCCATATGAGACGCAAGGATCAGTGGCAACCAAGCACTGGTTCGCCAAGTGTTTATTATAGGAGTTCCCCCTTTGTCGATTCTTACCACAATTCCTTTCAATAGGCCCACACTTACTAATGGGAGGTTCAGGAAAATCAAAGTCATTCAAGATCAATAGTGGTTAACTGATCACTCTTTTCTGGGGGTAAGACCAACAGATCCAGTTCAATGCTAATCATAGTGGGGAACAGAAGAGATAATCAATAATGGAGCACGAAGGGCCTGGGACGCGAGTGACATTCCCTGGGCAGTCATGAAGACACCTACCATTCATCACACTCATGCCAGTAAGGATTCAAGCCAATACAAAATCAGAATCAATATTAAGATTGATCAAACTAAAAATAGAGCTGCCGCTAATGAGCAACCCCCCTTCCGGACTCCCCAAACGTCCTCTGGAAGCTAGTCGTTGATTAGTAGCCCTGTGATCCCATCCGTCAGCCAAGTTTCCTGTCAAGCAACAATAGCAAATAAAAACAAGTTACTAAATAGGCCATCCTCCTGAAATTAGTGGGATGAACCCCAAGAATTCCAGGAAAGAATTTCAAAACCATGATCAGGGAGGTTTTAAGAGATGGTTAGGTACACATCCAGTAAGCCAAGACCAATCTGGGCCATTATGCACTGCAGGTGTACTTGGAAGATCACTGCATTTCCCCGCTCTAGTGCCATCAAGGACTCCGGCTGCTCTAATTGATGAAGATGGTTGTGCCAAGTTGAAGGGAGGCCTAAGGCCGCGAGTAGAGGAGCCAGACCCACTATTCCTGTGCTGTGTAGTACACTCAGGAGCTCTGAAGGGCTCTGGTAAGGATGCCATAGGACACTCATAGCCGGTTTATGGTCTTTGCATCGAATGCCAATGCATCTAATGCCATTCCATCGAAATGTTTCCATCGAAAAAATGTCCATCGAATGCATTTTTTGTTCCTTATATTTTTGGGGGGCCTGTTTTTTTACCCTTTAAAATGCTCCTGAACAAAAATTAACCCTTTACTCCCCAGAAATATGCATTTGATGGACATTTTTTAGATGGAAACATTTCGAAGGAATGGCCTTCGATGCAAAGACCAGATAACCTCACAACCCATCCTGTTAAAGTCTAGTTCACATTGTAAAATAAAATCAATAGTGGCATTTTGGAAAAAGTGCATAGTGATAGTTGTATCACCCCAAAAAATAACGGCCGAAAATCCTGCAGCCGAAAATGCCGAATATCTCCACCCCACCCGCCCCAACATTCTGACAGCACCCGTTGGGGCATCACTGAACCCTGCCTGAGACTCCTCTATGACTCAAAGATGTGTTTGGTTGGCACCAAAACAAAGCACCTGGTGGTTACTTCTGTTAAAGCCATCTCTGTCATCAGCAGCCCATTCTTACGAATGTGTAGGCAATTAGACGTGCGATGGACCATGTACAAATGAAAGCCACACACAGCCCCAGTAAACAACAGAACTGAGCCCCCTGCTGTTCTTGCAAAGTGTGTATATGGGCCGCACCCGGCACGCGGTCATTCTTTAATAGGCGCTGGGCCAGACCAATACTTCAGTTTACATGACACTGAGCTGGAGGCAAGGCGCCCTTTATTTGCTACGCCGGGCGGGCGCCCTTGTGCTGCCACACCCCCTGAGCACACCTTGAGCCGGCGCTCCATCCAGTAAATACATGCAACAGCCACGGTCAAGCAGCACACACGGAGTTGTGTACTATCGCAACCTTATCCTTTGAGAACATTGTGCAGCGCGCCAGCAGCCCTTCCTCAGCTGGCGATGTGATGCCCTGAGGGTACCGGACTGGAGTGAGCTGTAAAGGGGCGGTGGGACTCCACCTACATCCGTAGCCCTTGTTCTTTCAGTGGTCTGCAGGTGTGCTGCTTGCAGGGAGGCACTCACTGGAGGGCCAGTTCATTAAACGGGTTCATTGTATTCAGGGAACCTCCAACGTTACTGTTTACTTATTCTTGGGTCCCATGCATGTCCTTTTGGCAAAGCAGAGTGCAAAAGTCAAGAGAAAAATCAGGCGGAATCACCTGAACTCGTTAGTTGTGTGCTCCGTTTTGGAAAAATTAAGCTTTCCAGATTGGCTTTGTAATGGATTCCTACAGTATCCGCCTGCTTTTAGCAGGTGTTACATGGAGGCCGACTTTTTCGGAATCCATTCATTTTACGACTGAATGAAACTCTCATGCAAGCGTAAAACAAATTGCACTTTAGTGATGCAGGAGGAAAGCACCATGCAAATGTTACATTCGCTTTGAGTCTCTTCTCCGCCCTTAAAAGGAAAGAAAACACCCTGGAGCCGGTAACGCATGGTGCAAACACTGTATGCCTTGCTTTCACGCCTCAGTTTACCGGTAACGCATGGCGCAAACACTGTATGCCTTGCTTTCACGCCTCAGTTTACCGGTAACGCATGGCGCAAACACTGTATGCCTTGCTTTCACGCCTCAGTTTAACGGTAACGCATGGCGCAAACACTGTATGCCTTGCTTTCACGCCTCAGTTTACCGGTAACGCATGGCGCAAACACTGTATGCCTTGCTTTCACGCCTCAGTTTACCGGTAACGCATGGCGCAAACACTGTATGCCTTGCTTTCACGCCTCAGTTTAACGGTAACGCATGGCGCAATCACTGTATGCCTTGCTTTCACGCCTCAGTTTACCGGTAACGCATGGCGCAAACACTGTATGCCTTGCTTTCACGCCTCAGTTTACCGGTAACGCATGGCGCAAACACTTTATGCCTTGCTTTCACGCCTCAGTTTACCGGTAACGCATGGCGCAAACACTGTATGCCTTGCTTTCACGCCTCAGTTTACCGGTAACGCATGGCGCAAACACTGTATGCCTTGCTTTCACGCCTCAGTTTACCGGTAACGCATGGCGCAAACACTTTATGCCTTGCTGTCACGCCTCAGTTTACCGGTAACGCATGGCGCAAACACTTTATGCCTTGCTTTCACGCCTCAGTTTACCGGTAACGCATGGCGCAAACACTTTATGCCTTGCTTTCACGCCTCAGTTTACCGGTAACGAATGGCGCAAACACTGTATGCCTTGCTGTCACGCCTCAGTTTACCGGTAACGCATGGCGCAAACAGTTTATGCCTTGCTTTCACGCCTCAGTTTACCGGTAACGCATGGCGCAAACACTGTATGCCTTGCTTTCACGCCTCAGTTTACCGGTAACGCATGGCGCAAACACTGTATGCCTTGCTTTCACGCCTCAGTTTACCGGTAACGCATGGCGCAAACACTGTATGCCTTGCTTTCACGCCTCAGTTTACCGGTAACGCATGGCGCAAGCACTGTATGCCTTGCTTTCACGCCTCAGTTTACCGGTAACGCATGGCGCAAACACTTTATGCCTTGCTGTCACGCCTCAGTTTACCGGTAACGCATGGCGCAAACACTTTATGCCTTGCTTTCACGCCTCAGTTTACCGGTAACGCATGGCGCAAACACTTTATGCCTTGCTTTCACGCCTCAGTTTACCGGTAACGCATGGCGCAAACACTGTATGCCTTGCTGTCACGCCTCAGTTTACCGGTAACGCATGGCGCAAACAGTTTATGCCTTGCTTTCACGCCTCAGTTTACCGGTAACGCATGGCGCAAACACTGTATGCCTTGCTTTCACGCCTCAGTTTACCGGTAACGCATGGCGCAAACACTTTATGCCTTGCTTTCACGCCTCAGTTTACCGGTAACGCATGGCGCAAACACTTTATGCCTTGCTTTCACGCCTCAGTTTACCGGTAACGCATGGCGCAAACACTGTATGCCTTGCTTTCACGCCTCAGTTTACCGGTAACGCATGGCGCAAACACTGTATGCCTTGCTTTCACGCCTCAGTTTACCGGTAACGCATGGCGCAAACACTGTATGCCTTGCTTTCACTCCTCAGTTTACCGGTAACGCATGGCGCAAACACTGTATGCCTTGCTTTCACGCCTCAGTTTACCGGTAACGCATGGCGCAAACACTGTATGCCTTGCTTTCACGCCTCAGTTTACCGGTAACGCATGGCGCAAACACTTTATGCCTTGCTGTCACGCCTCAGTTTACCGGTAACGCATGGCGCAAACACTGTATGCCTTGCTTTCACGCCTCAGTTTACCGGTAACGCATGGCGCAAACACTTTATGCCTTGCTTTCACGCCTCAGTTTACCGGTAACGCATGGCGCAAACACTGTATGCCTTGCTGTCACGCCTCAGTTTACCGGTAACGCATGGCGCAAACAGTTTATGCCTTGCTTTCACGCCTCAGTTTACCGGTAACGCATGGCGCAAACACTGTATGCCTTGCTTTCACGCCTCAGTTTACCGGTAACGCATGGCGCAAACACTTTATGCCTTGCTTTCACGCCTCAGTTTACCGGTAACGCATGGCGCAAACACTGTATGCCTTGCTTTCACGCCTCAGTTTACCGGTAACGCATGGCGCAAACACTTTATGCCTTGCTTTCACGCCTCAGTTTACTGCACAAGTCCTTGTAAAATGACCCCGTTGGTTGATTTTAACGAATGAAATCAAATTGGCGCAGAACTTCTGGCCTCCTGATTATTTGCAAACCAAGAACCGGCAGCAGGGGAGCGACTAAAGCAATGGCGCCATCCCCCAAACTCACTGCACCCAATTCACCAGAAACGGTAAGTGGACATTTTACAGCAGCATTTTCACGAGGGTTAGAGGGTCAGGGATGTTAAAATAGGGGGAACAGGAGTCTGACAGTAAGGGGAGGGTGGTAGAATGGAGGGTTATGAGGTTCGGGCCTGCATCAAAAATGTCACAGTAAAATGCAGTGAAAGGCGCACTGCAGTTAATTGTCAGAGGTGGTTCCATGACTTTACAACGACACCCAAAATAATGACAGACTTTCAAAACGACACCTAAATAACGACAAAAGTCAATCAAATATTATTTGTGTGGTCCCCCCGAGCCCCTGTTTCTACTGCCTTTTTACCCTCCCCTACAACCACCACCCCTTTTAATCCCTTAACCCACCCCATATATGCTTTTATTTTGAAATTCAGCTTTTCTTCAATATTTAGGTGTTGTTCAAAAGGTTTGTCATTATCTTATTTTCGTTATAAGCACTGGATACAGTCAGAGATCCGCCATTACTGGGGGATGCTGCGCGAGTTTATGTTCCATGGCTTTTTTGTCGCATCTTTAGCACGTTTACAGTGGGAGAGGACAGGAGGATACAGCAGAAGGATGCTGGCAGCTGCACCAATCACTCAGAGTGTGGAAGAATGCCATCTGTGATGGAGGAAGAGCCTGAGCTGTTTTGATTTTTAGTAATACAATGATGCGGGTAGCTCTGTCTCTAAAAGTGAAGTTTGCTAATCAGACCCCCCCCTTTTATAATGCTCCATGCTGAGAGGCATAGCTCAAGCATGTAACTCTGCTGGGCCTGTCTGCTGAATCCCTTCAGCAGCTTTCTTGTAGTTTGGCATCATGGCAGTGCAAAATGCGACGTGCATTCCTGCCAACAGGCAGACGGGAACCAAAGCTCCAGCAGCCTGGATCTTTCTTTAACCGTCGGCAGACATGATCCTAAATGATATTATATACTTGTGTGCTCCAAGAATCCGGTGATACTTGATTAATAACTAAATGTAAGCCAAGTCTCGTTATGGCCTGGTGGCCCCTGAGAATACACAATTATACTACTCAAACCATGTTGGTGTCATTTAATTGCCAGCTGGTTTCTAGTGACATTCCTGTCAAAGCCTCCTCTGTGTTCACTGTATGGGACAGCACTCTTTCAAAGCATACCATTTGGGCTCTGCAATATCAAAAGCATTGCTCTTACCTTGGAAAGGGTCGTCACTTCCCAGGAAGATAGGAACTGCCTTCAGGAGGCGAGGCGTCTAATGCTTCAAGGATCATGCTCCGGGAGGCCAAAGGAAATCACAACAGGATGATAATTACCAGAGATTATTTGATGTACGTAGACAGGCGAAGGGGCAGAGTTAGGGTAGCCCTGAGAGAAGCATCAGTCCACAGATGGGTCCCACCAACTGGGATTCTCCTTGCTCTCCTTTCATTCCTGTACCCCTCTTCCCACTTCCTGCAGAGAAAGCACTCTAGGTATACCATCACCAGGCAGAAGATTCTGAAATAGCACCAAGACTGGACCCCTTACACAAGACTAGAAGGGATCCAATCTACTGTTGAAGATTGCCTTTTTTTTAAAACCATCATTTTTATTAGATTTTTAAGTTTCACAAATCCACACAAAATAAAAAGTAACAACCCATTCCCTCCCCCATCAGAATACGCCATCCTTTTCACTTCAGGAGAGCAAAACATAAAACACAAGTGGGTCTTGCACATGTCATCCATGGTGTCATCCCTCCGACTAACTCTCCACTTTTAGAGCTCATCTATTCCTCAATCTACTCATTGGGTGAATACTTTAATAGGCACTTGTGTGCTTGTTAACTCTTTTCTTCATGCGGTGACAACTCGGTCCCCATTCCCCCTCGATGTCCCCCTGTGCCATCGAGACAACATCCCACCCCCTCTTACCTCAGACTGAACCCCATTTACTCATGAATGATCCCCATTCTTTGTGAAAGGAACCCAGGTCATCATGGACCAGGTATGTTTATTTTTCCATTGTAAATATGTCCCCTAACCTCATGTAGCCATTCCTCTTTTTCCAGTATGGATTGATTCTTCGATTTATAGGTGACCACTAATCTTCCTTCCCTGAACATAGGTTCCCACATCCTAGGTAGACGATATTCTTCCCATTCTCTATGCTGGATACCCAATAGAATTTGTAGAGGGTCCAATTGCAACTCCACCCTGTCACCTCCTTTATCCAATTTAGGAGTTCTGGGGACAAATTGGGGAGATTCCCCCATCCATTTTGGAGAGTATCAGTGGAGCCCTGCGCCACCCATGTAACATCTTAAAATTGTGTTCCATTGCCGCTGAGGAAAGGTTTCCATGAAAGGTGACATTATAGACCTTGTACCAAATTAGGTCTGGAATTTCTTCCCCTGTCAACGCATCCCAGTACGTCTTGAAATTCTGCTTACCTGCTATATCTGTACTGATAAGGGCTTTGTATATTTTGGAGACTATCCCTTTCCTCAAATCTGATTCATCCAGAACCTTTTCAAGTCGAGGTAGGTTCCTCTCTAGTTGGTGGAGCCATCTAGAGTCTGTAATATGTCCCCTCAACCACAAGTACTCAAATACGCTAATGGATTCTCAGTCTAGCATCCAGAAACGTCTTCATGGCCCTTAAACCTACCCTCTTGGAACAGCTGACCTACCCTTTCCAAGCCACTATTCAACCATTCCTGGGCTTTACGAGAACCTAGGCTGTTCTGGTCGTGGAACCGCCTGACCGCATAGCAAACTCGTTGGGGAGGGTCATGTAGATAGTTTCTAATTTTGTCTGCCTTTTTTCCAACCGGTCCATAGTACCTCCAGAGTTGGGTGAGATCGAAGTCTACTAGGGACCTCCTTTATTGGAACCCACAGGAAGTCTCTAAGATGTTAGGGTGTGCTACCCAATCCTCCAAGTATGTTCAATACGTACTGAGGTTATCTCTTATGTGTTTCGTCATTATTCTTAGTAGAGCCTTAGTAGTATAGAAGTCAGGGAACCTAGCACCACCCTGTTCCTTAGGGAGGGTTAGCGGGCCAACATGCTCGTGTGGCACGGTTTTTAGGCCAAAGTTGGCCAGGTACATAAATTACTTCACTGTGCAGCTGGCAGTTTTGAGGGTTCTCTGACGTACATTGAAATCAATTACCACGTGATAATTTACTTTGAGTAAATGTTCCCATCCCCGTGCCCCTGGCCCCTTAATACCTGTAAATACCTTTTTTAGCAGCACAATGTAATTTTGTCGAAGTGATTACTATGAGGAAATGTATTCTGATGAAAGAACAGTACAAATATTCTTTCATTTAATATTCATCAATTTTCAACTCATTGTACCAAAAACCTCCCCCATGGGTATTATTCAAAGAGTGTCACCAAAAGAAGAAGTGGCCATTTGCGACTGTGGGACACTTTTTCATTGATGCCGGTGGCACTGTTATGCCCCAGTCCCACCGTGGTGTCATCTGTGGCAGTGTGTCTGCGGTTCCCTGCTGCCCATCTGTCACTGGCTTCAGCGGCTGGCGACGGGATATGATCCTGAGGGAGGTCGATGCTCACCCAGAGGACTCCTTCCCAGACTCCTGACTGCTTCAGGGGAAATGTATGACGGAACAGCCCTTTTAATGTATTGAAGCCTTTCCCCTTCTGGACTGCCGAAACCCTTGCTGAGCACTCAGATTAAGTATTTTGCACTGATCTGCGGCGACAAACGCAAATCTGTAAGAAGGCTATATGAAAGAAGGTTGCCCGTAAAGTTTCTGCGGTGGGGAAAACACTGCGGACTGTGCGAGACTGCAAGAAGAGGTGGGAGGACTACGCCTCCGTGTGCGCAACCTCCTTGCCGCACAGCGCAGCCAGGGCATGGCCACAGGAGGGGGACCACCATCCCCTATCAAACTGCAGGCGTGGGAGGAAACGTGCAGCACCATCATGCATACGGAGGCAATAGAGGGAGTTGGAGATGCGGAGGCGGGAGATGTGACATCCGATGATTCCGGTGAGTCGCTGTAAGCCACAAAGTCACATCATACACCTTGTTGCCCCAATGCAAATGGCTAGGTCAATATGCCAAGTTTGTGGGACCAGATCCCTGCTGCCATTCCACCCACCGTCAACCTTGTTGCACACATTGATATTGATATTTTATTTCTATCGTGTTGGTACACAAGTGTTTACATGCACAATGTACTTGCCTGCAACCCGAAAACATACACCACTGACACATCCCACATGTCCCCTGTATTGGCCACCAAGTAGCATCTGCATGCACACAGACACACATCACCCAGACAATGCCCAACTACTGTCGTCACTGCCGTGCTACCATATGCCCAAAGCCACGTCATGACAAGATGCACACATCAATGACACATGTGGCACACTTGTTATACCCATCATGTCCCATCATGCTGAATCACCATCAACACAGCAACATCCATAGGCAGCAGTCACAAGTGAAACACAACATGTCACACAACTCATGTGGAATGCTCATAACA
This sequence comes from Ambystoma mexicanum, assembly GCF_040938575.1. Lineage (NCBI taxonomy): Eukaryota > Metazoa > Chordata > Amphibia > Caudata > Ambystomatidae > Ambystoma > Ambystoma mexicanum. The sequence continues at coordinate 1,116,510,461 of NC_090923.1, read as the reverse complement.
CCCAAACTGGTAAACACCACTACCCCAGTCACTGCGCACACCGTGGCCGCACGCCAAACATGCACCCACACTGCATCCCCCACACATGCATGTGTGCACCATGCCATGCCCGCCACCATGTCCATGACAATGCACATGATCCTGAAAGTACTAGCATTGATGTCTGTCTGATGGATCCACACCCGTCAAGGATGCCCTGCCTCACTGTCCCCCACAGGCACAACGTCTGACAATGACGGGGAACAGGCGACCACATCCAGGGGCACATGGGCATGGCCCGCCGCAGGGAAACCACCCCCTCAAGCCAGGATACCAGCACATCCGTCACCATACCGGAGCATGCAACAACACTTTTGGGCCAGCCCCCCTGCCAGCAGGAGGCACCTGCAGCCAAGCAGCCCCGCCAGCAGGATGAACCTGCTGCCAAGCAGCCCCGGCAGCAGGAGGCACCTGCAGCCAAGCAGCCCAGCCAGCAGGAGGCAACTGCAGCCAAGCAGCCCCTCCAGAAGGAGGCACCTGCAGCCAAGCAGCCCCGGCAGCAGGAGGCACCTGCAGCCAAGCAGCCCCGGCAGCAGGAGGCACCTGCAGCCAAGCAGCCCCGCCAGCAGGATGCACCTGCAGCCAAGCAGCCCAGCCAGCAGGAGGCAACTGCAGCCAAGCAGCCCCTCCAGCAGGATGAACCTATTTCCCAGGCCCCCCGCCAGTAGGATGAACCAGTTTTCCCAGCCTCCCACCAGCAGGATGAACCTGTTGCCCCAGCCGCCCGCCAGCAGGATGAACCTGCACCACTTCCACAAGGGTTTGGAGCCAACAGCATTGGGGAGGGCAGTGTGCATGACACACACAGCGACCCTAGCTAAGGGGATGGTGCTGAATTCAGTCCCAGGGGCCCTCTGAGCCCACCACCCATACCACAACCTGGAGTACGTAATGTACGTGACATTGAGGGCGCCTCATCAGGATGGAGGAACTGCAGCAGGCAATGCACACAGTGATGCAGCAATACCTTGCTGCAGCACAACTCATGCACCAGACAATGCAGGACACTGCACAGAACACCGCACAAATGCTGGGCAGAGCCACAGAGGGGGTTTACCACCTGGTGAGGCTTGTGAGGGAGGGCAATGGTACCATCTCATCCTTGGTGGAGTCAATCAACGTGTTGGTTCAGGCAATTGCAGAACAATGCCGCATTACCACGCCACTGGCCCCATCCTCAAGCACAACACCCACCAGTTCTCTTGCAAAGCAGCCGTGTTCGTCGTTTTCAGCGGCTCAATTGCCCGGCACAGGGGCACCCCCCTCCTACTAAAAGGGGGCATAAATAGGTCAAGGTTTCGGTGCGTGTGGGGAGGGTGTATTTGGGGAGGGAGTGTGGGGATAGTTGGGGAGGGTGTGTGGGGTCAGTAGTATGGGATTGTAGTAGTAGGCAATAACATTCACATTTGTACATAGTTATTCATGTCACAATACACCTGGGGTTTCAAAAAAACATGACTAGACGTTGCTTATTCAGTGTGAGTGCATGTATTCATGTACAGTGTCCAGTGCCCAGTGTGATCCATGTCCATTGCCCAGTGTGATCCATGTCTAGTGCCCAGTGTGATCCATGTCCAGTGCTGTGTCTGTAATAGTTGATCAAAAATAGTGTTGAACGAATTCCTGCTGTGTGGTACGTTCATCATTGCCATCGTGCAGCAGTGCATTATCCCCATCTTCACCATCCTTGTCCTCAGCCTCTGGTGGCAGCATGTCCAGGTCAGGGCGCAGGGGGAGGTTGCGCCGGATGCACATATTGTGCAAAATGGGACACAACAGCACCATTTTTCCCACCTTCTCTGGGCCGTAAATGAGGGCTCCCCCAGATCTGCAGAGGCAGAGGAACCTGGCCTTCAACAGGCTAAACGTCTGCTCGATGGTGCAGCGGGTGCGCACATGTGCACGGTTGTACACCTCTTCATGCCTGTTGTGGGGTTGCCTGATGGGGCTCATGAGCCATGCCATCAGGGGATACCCGGCATCACCTGCACGGGAGAAAGAGAAAATGTACATGTGATTTGTGTGGTCATTTCATGTTGGCACAGGCTGTACAGTGTTAATGTGAGAAGACTGCCATGCACAGGGAATGGCATAGGTAATTTCCTATGTACTCCTAAGGGAACTTAGGCCGGATGCATATGGGGGGCGGCTTTGTGCAGTTGCTGACATATGGACCATTCACTTTCAACCTGCCCTCTAGCAAATCCCGTACAACTGACACCAATGGATGTAAATGTCATTAAGGTGTTACCAATGATAGTGGACTGTGCCTATACAGTGGGACTTTAGACATTCACATGATTTCCATTTGTTATTTAGTGGTATTCACGGTATGCCGTCTCCATCTACAGGACTTCATGTACACATCCATCTACATAGTAACACATATGACGAGGACACATATTGATCGGTTGTATGTGTGAGGGGTAAAGGGTTACGTAATAGCATTACGGCTGGGTCAGTGTTTGCATGTAATGATTAAAGCTTAATTGGGTGAGGCCACCTTATTTTAATCATGTATTGGTGGTAGTCAAGGATTGTTGCATTTTGCAAATTTGGACTAAACACATTCTACTTGAAGGTGTCCCTTAAGGGGACATGACAAGCGTACTGACCGGCGGTGTACCTGTGAAATGTGTGTGCAGTCACAAACCATTTCAGTGCAGCAGATAGTTCTATCTCTGGCTGACCATCATGACTTGTGTTTTTACTTTACTGTGTTTTTGAATGTCATTATGGTACATGAGGTTTGAGTTTTTTCTGCAGGCCGAAATACATGTAGTAATGTATGCACTGTATGTATTACATGCATGCAGACACGGCTGGGAATGCCTTGTGCTTCAGCATGCTACTACTATGTAGCACATTCAGTTACATCGACACACTAGCAAGTTCAATGCACTCACGGGGCTGTGTATGGTCATGTTGCGTTCTATGTGTGACGTTTGTTCATGTGCAGGTTGCGGATGATAGGGTTCTTTGGTCTTATTCCTCCTCCACCTTTGCCGTTTGTTGGCCTATCCAGCCTCTGTGCACTTAAACAGATGCTTGGTAAAGGTTACGGGATATTGCAGACGCAGTGATGCTGGATCAATGCATGGAGTGTGCATGCAGTGTGCACATCCGCTCTTGGTGCATCTCATGCTGTGCTATGTTTCAACACTCCTCATGGCCTTGTGGTTAGACTCACCCAGCAGCCAGGTTGCCTATGCTGTTTACTGCCCCCCCAATTCAACACTCCTCATGGCCTTGTGGTTAGACTCACCTCGGCAGCCAGGTTGCCTATGCTGTTTACTGCCCCCCTCCCCAATTCAACACTCCTCATGGCCTTGTGGTTAGACTCAACCAGCAGTCAGGTTGCCTATGCTGTTTACTGCCGCCCCACCCCCAATTCAACACTCCTCATGGCTTTGCGGATAGACTCACCCAGTAGCCAGGTTGCCTATGCTGTTTACTGCCCCCCCCCCAAAGCAACAATCTTCATGGCCTTTTGGTTAGACTCACCCAGTAGCCAGGTCGCCTATGCTGTTTACTGCCCCCCCCAATTCAACACTCCTCATGGCCTTGTGGTTAGACTCACCTCGGCAGCCAGGTTGCCTATGCTGTTTACTGCCCCCTCCCCCAATTCAACACTCCTCATGTCTTGTGGTTAGACTCACCCAGCAGCCAGGTTGCTTATGCTGTTTGCTGCCACCCCACCCCCAATTCAACACTCCTCATGGCTTTGTGGATAGACTCACCTAGCAGCCAGGTTGCTTATGCTGTTTGCTGCCACCCCACCCCCAATTCAACACTCCTCATGGCCTTGTGGTTAGACTCAACCAGCAGTCAGGTTGCCTATGCTGTTTACGGCCCCCTCCCCCAATTCAACACTCCTCATGGCCTTGTGGTTAGACTCAACCAGCAGTCAGGTTGCCTATGCTGTTTACTGCCCCCCTCCCCCAATTCAACACTCCTCATGTCTTGTGGTTAGACTCACCCAGCAGCCAGATTGCTTATGCTGTTTGCTGCCACCCCACCCCCAATTCAACACTCCTCATGGCCTTGTGGTTAGACTCAACCAGCAGTCAGGTTGCCTATGCTGTTTACTGCCGCCCCACCCCCAATTCAACACTCCTCATGTCTTGTGGTTAGACTCACCCAGCAGCCAGGTTGCCTATGCTGTTTACTGCCCCCCTCTCCAATTCAACACTCCTCATGGCCTTGTGGTTAGACTCACCCAGCAGCCAGGTTGCCTATGCTGTTTACTGCCGCCCCACCCCCAATTCAACACTCCTCATAGCCTTGTGGATAGACTCACCCAGCAGCGAGGTTGCCTATGCTGTTTACTGCCCCCCCAATGCAACAATCTTCATGGCCTTTTGGTTAGACTCACCCAGTAGCCAGGTTGCTTATGCTGTTTGCTGCCCCCCCACCCCCAATTCAACACTCCTCATGGCCTTGTGGATAGACTCACCTAGCATCCAGGTTGCTTATGCTGTTTGCTGCCACCCCACCCCCAATTCAACACTCCTCATGGCCTTGTGGTTAGACTCAACCAGCAGCCAGGTTGCCTATGCTGTTTACTGCCCCCTCCCCCAATTCAACACTCCTCATGTCTTGTGGTTAGACTCACCCAGCAGCCAGGTTGCCTATGCTGTTTACTGCCCCCTCCCCAATTCAACACTCCTCATGGCCTTGGGGTTAGACTCACCCAGCAGCCAGGTTGCCTATGCTGTTTACTGCCGCCCCACCCCCAATTCAACACTCCTCATGGCCTTGTGGTTAGACTCACCTCGGCAGCCAGGTTGCCTATGCTGTTTACTGCCCCCCTCCCCCAATTCAACACTCCTCATGTCTTGTGGTTAGACTCAACCAGCAGTCAGGTTGCCTATGCTGTTTACTGCCCCCCTCCCCCAATTCAACACTCCTCATGTCTTGTGGTTAGACTCACCCAGCAGCCAGGTTGCCTATGCTGTTTGCTGCCACCCCACCCCCAATTCAACACTCCTCATGTCTTGTGGTTAGACTCACCCAGCAGCCAGGTTGCCTATGCTGTTTACTGCCCCCCTCCCCCAATTCAACACTCCTCATGGCTTTGTGGATAGACTCACCTAGCAGCCAGGTTGCTTATGCTGTTTGCTGCCACCCCACCCCCAATTCAACACTCCTCATGGCTTTGTGGATAGACTCACCTAGCAGCCAGGTTGCTTATGCTGTTTGCTGCCACCCCACCCCCAATTCAACACTCCTCATGGCTTTGTGGATAGACTCACCTAGCAGCCAGGTTGCCTATGCTGTTTGCTGCCACCCCACCCCCAATTCAACACTCCTCATGGCTTTGCAGATAGACTCACCCAGCAGCGAGGTTGCCTATGCTGTTTACTGCCCGCCCCAATGCAACAATCTTCATGGCCTTTTGGTTAGACTCACCCAGTAGCCAGGTTGCCTATGCTGTTTACTGCCCCCCCAATTCAACACTCCTCATGGCCTTGTGGTTAGACTCACCTCGGCAGCCAGGTTGCCTATGCTGTTTACTGCCCCCCTCCCCCAATTCAACACTCCTCATGTCTTGTGGTTAGACTCACCCAGCAGCCAGGTTGCCTATGCTGTTTGCTGCCACCCCACCCCCAATTCAACACTCCTCGTGTCTTGTGGTTAGACTCACCCAGCAGCCAGGTTGCCTATGCTGTTTGCTGCCACCCCACCCCCAATTCAACACTCCTCATGGCTTTGTGGATAGACTCACCTAGCAACCAGGTTGCCTATACTGTTTACTGCTCCCCCAACCAATTCAACACTCCTCATGGCCTTGTGGTTAGACTCACCCAGCAGCCCGGTACGATGTCCAGCCTGTCATGCCATGTAGCGGGGCAGCGTGGAGTTGCGCAGCACCATGGAGTCATGTGTGGAGCCAGGGAATCTTGCGCAGCAATGTGTGATTATTTTGCGGGCATCGCACACCATCTGTACATTCAGGAAATGGTACAGCTTCTTGTCGTGGTACACTACCTCCACAGCATGCGGGACAACCAGCTCCACATGTGTGCTGTCAACCCCACCTATTACATTAGGCACGCCTGCAAGTGTATGAAATGCTATTTTTGTTGCATTCACCTCCTCCGCAGTCTGTGGTAAGCTGATGTGGTCGCGTACGTGGGGCAGGAGTGCATCTAGCACCTGGAAGAGCACACGGGAGAAACAGGGTTGGGAGATTCCATGCAGCTGACCCACTGTGTGCTGATAAGTGGCTGTGGCAAAGAAGTGTAGCACAGTCGCTACCTTCAGCAAGGGGGGGGTGGCTGTCCGGATATTTATGAGGCTCACCAGGTCATCATGTATCAGGTCCACGATAGTGGTGATGGTGTTCCTGTCTAGCCAGTACAGAGTGTGGATCTGAGCGGGGGTGATATTGAATGGAGTGGCCCTTAGGCGAGGGATTGGTGACTGCCTGCGGGGTACAACCTGCTGCACATTGGGGATTTGCTGGGCCACGATTGCCCTCCTTCTCCACATGCACCTCCTCTGCGTCCTCTGCCTCACTGCCTCCTCAATGAGTAGCTCTGCAGGCATGTCCTCCAGCTCCAGTACTAATGGTAGCATTGTGAATTTGGAAGGGGTGTGGGGTGTGGGAGTGGTCCTTTTGTGCTGTTCCTTAGACCATTGGCTCCACCTGTGCTGATTATGAGCACCTGTGACAGGTTTCTACACACCGGAATCCACTTAACGCCTAATCCGCGATGCCAGTGTTTCCGGCGTCATTGTACCCATTATTACTGGCATGTATATGCCGGTGGTTGGGTGTCCATGCACCTCTTAATGTGGCCTTACTTACGGCATGCCGGTATCACTGGCACGGCTGCCGCGTGTCAAGGCTGATACTGACAACTGTGTTGCCGAGCATGGCGGGTCCCTGGCTAAACGTCTGGAAAAGGGTGCCGGTACGGAAATAACGGCAATGCTATTTCCAGACCGGCATACTTGTAATGAGGCCCTTTATCTTATTAATTCGTAAGCAAATGGTGTGTTTGGTGACTTGTTCGCATGTTAGATGAAAGGGTTAACTCCTCTGAAACAACTTCTTATTGCGTACATTGTGAGCCTTGTGGAATGGTTGACGCAGCTTGCCACTACACATAACTTAGAGTGGTCATGGCGCACTTCTTTAGGATACGAACCCATACACTTTTGTTACCAACCTACTTATTTGAAAGCTTTGCTCACTCGCTGCCTGGATGCCAATGTGGGTATATGCAGGGGGTTGTATTGCCATTGCTCTCCGGTGAAGTGAGAAGTGGTAAGTAGTTCTTGGGAACCCTCTTTGGGTCCATTCACCTTGCATTAATTTTGCCTCTGACTGGTCCAAGGTTAGGTTTTTTATTTCACTGGTTGTCATGGATAAAATCGAAGCTCCACTCATCACCCTACCCATTTGTCTCATATGGGAAGATATACACCAATGACAGAGTTTCCCTGACTTCCTCGGCACTCCTGTGCCCCCACCTCTTTTGCTAATATTGCATTTTGCAAGCAGTCTGCCAGCACCAGGGGCGCCTTTCAGATTTGTCAGAGACTCTCAATCAATGACCATCTTTAGGCATCATTACATCACATCACATTTAAGCACAAGTCCTAAAGTAGCCCCCCACTCATCACCATTGTAGCTCCAATCCTGATTTCGGGCCCAGATCCCTGCCCACATAGCTGCATACCCGCACTGCCTCCTGGCAACCCTTGCACTTGGGTCTGCTTCTGCAACCCTACAGCCCCCTTACCTGCGCTTATTGACACCCTTAGTCTGCGCTTAATTCCTGCACTTGCCACCTGCCGGCCGCACTACCTGTTGTTGTTTTGATCACGTGTTCAGCACTTTCCACTCCTCCCCTGCCCCTTCCACTTTCCCCCTTCCCTCTCCCCTGCACTTACGCAATCTGAATGTCACTGGGCCTAGTAAGATCTCTGTAATGTCCTCCTTGTACCCCTCCTTTGCCTTGTCGCGCCTTGAAACACTTGTGTATGGGCGCAATTTAAATAAAATATCATATCATAATTAACTCATGAAATTCAAGGCTGATGGTCTTTAAAGAGAAGTGCCATCCTAATTGTCTTCAGTTAAGTAGTCCTCCATGACCTGAGCGTTTCTGGAGGGGCTAGACAATAGTGCAAAGATGCGCTGCCCAGCTCCTTTGCATACATTTATTTCAGGAACGCGCTCCCAACACTAATGTACGATAGGCTACCAGCAACCACGTGGTTGCTGTGAGCGTATTTCACAGAGACAGCCATTGCAGGGCCAGTCTCCGGGAAATGCTCATAAAATAAAAGCATTTCCATCACTCTTTGGGGGATAGAAATGCATGTGTGACAGCTGAAGCTTCAACCCACCCTGCTTCTGTTTCAAGGCGGGGGATGACCCTCATTTCTGGGCATTTTAAAGCGCATCCTGTTTGTGAAATCAGGATGCGCTTTAAAATTCACAGAAATGCCCGCTTATTTCCGCAAATGCGCAAAGGGGGAGAAAATCGCCTCTGATTCAACTCGCGCATCTCCTCACTTGCGCCGACAAATGTTTCGAGAACCCGGCCCAGCGAATGCTTTTATGGAAAACCTGCATATTTGAGTTTTGGAGTGTTGCATACGTACCCCAACTCTGGTGTTGGGTATTCCCAGAAACGCGGGACTCTCCGAAGCCTGACGAGGGTGTGGTTAGTCGCTCAGGGAGCCACAGTCAAATTAAGGTTCAGATTTTGGTGACAAAATCAGCCCGCACGATAGGCAGTGTTTAGCTAAGGCGGGTGTTTTCTCCAGCAATGCTTTATTGTGCTCCCATGGATTTCCAGTGATTGGTGGTGGCTGGGAATAATGGGCTGAGCGTTGCCGCTTTAATGATCAGCATTACGGTACAGCCATATGGCCACATAAGGATCTTTGCCATCACCCCAGCTCTGCCTGATGTACATTTGATGCAAATGCCTGCGCTTGCTCCATTTTGTGCAACGAAAGAACTCCTTATCATGTCTAATTTCAATCGATTTCATGATTGTGTTCGATCCCTGCGTCCGCGCTTTTAACATTCTGGGTAATAAGCACGTTATAAATAACCTCTCATATTGTTTCTCTCAAACAATTGTGCACAACTCTGGGTTTCCAATATAGACTAAAACGTATCCTTTGTTGCTGCACGTATATTATGCATAACTCTTTTGAAGTAAAAAGAAATCTCATATTATGCTGAATGCTTTTACATTCTTGCGCTCTGTCGGAATACATAGCGGAAAAGGAAAACTATACATACAAAAATGCAGTCAGAGGAGTTGCTAGGGGGGTGTTTAGGGGGCTGTAGCCCCGGGTCTTTTGGTTGTAGCCCCAGACAGGATGTCAGGGGCTACAACCAAAATGCTAGCTAGCCCGGAGTCCCGACAGTCCCGACATTAGCCTAGCCCCGGATCTTTTCCAGACCTAGCAACACCCCTGACCTGCAGTTGCTCAAATGAATTGTGCACTGACCCCTTAGGCAGGCATTGCCGAACGTTAAACTATATCATGTAAGGGGAAGGCGCATGGCAACAGTGTCAGGTTGATTTGTATTTTCCACTTTAAAGCTGCATGCAGGACAAAGAACCGACTAACCTTTTAAGAGAATCAACACACAGATTATAACAAAGCCCCTAGAAAAATACAAAAGTGTGCCTATTTACTAAGTGATTGGTTAAATGGATTCTGCAACCAGAAGATGGAGCTATATATTTAATTCAATGGCAAGAAGGGATTCTAATAACAGGCATTACTGCCATTTTTTTTAAAAATCAAAGTCTACAATGAAAGTGTGCAGATAACTTGGCAATCTGGGGATGGAACTGACCTTTCCTTGCCCGTTTCACCAATAGAACTTGAGTAGGCTAGTGTTCGATGGCAAATCATTGGAATAGTAGGCCCATTTGATCAAGTAGTCCACTTGGATCATTTTTGACAAGTGGATAACTGAAGTTTCTAGTCCTATTGCTTCAGGAATCCAGTAATTAACTCCAAACTGCTATTTAAAAAAATACATGCTCCATACACTAAGTAAATATTATGGGGAACATGAATTGCCTTTTTCAGTTTGGATCATATTGAGGTAAGAACATATCTGCTCATGTCCACTAGAGGGCAGTGCCGACCTTGCTTTTAATGTTGAAGTTACTAGAAGACTCCATGTTCAGCAAGGCCAGCACTGCCATCTAGAGTACGTTGAATTTGACTAAAATCCCTAAAAACGATTTGTCTGGTGATGGTAGATTTCAGAAGGAACACCCCCCCCCCCCAAGGACTACTTCTGAAGCCTTTGAGAACTTTTTATGCTAATCAGTGCACTTGTAGAACCGGTTAGAACATCAGGGACCTCTTTTGGGGAACCGGTTTTGCTTTTTCTACGGGGAGACGGTTGCAACTCTCCTTTGGGTGAGTCTTTAGACTGACCAGCATGAAGAGAACTTTATTGACCCCCGTTTGGGGACTCTTCAGAGCCTGGGTTGCTTAAGTGTAGTTTGATGTTAGGGCTGAAACCCGCTGCTTTTAGTACATTTTCTCAGCCGTACGGCTAGGGGGCAGAGGCGTTGCTAGTTGGGGGCTGAAGGGGCTATCGCCCCGGCTCTTTTGGTTGTAGCCCCGGATAGAAGCTGAGGTGCTACAACCAAAATGCTAGCTAGCCCGGAGTCCCGCCAGTCCCGACATTAGCTTAGCCCCTGATCTTTTTCAGACCTAACGACACCCCTGCTAGGGGGCCACTGGGGTGTCCCTTACCTGCGTCTCAGCAGCCCCTGAGACCTATGGGGGCCAAATCCCCAGAGGCTTTTACCCCCCTCCCGCAGAATCCGTCTCTCTCTTGGGAGCCTTTTATATGGGCCCGAGGGTGCTAGGTCCTCCGGTCTCTTCTAAGAGAGGGCAGGGTGTGTAGTTACCTCTCTCCAATCTGTAGGGTTATGGTCTCAGGGACTCTTGTCTGCGGTTGAGCAGAGTCTCGTCCTAAGCAAACCTTCAGATGGATTTCAGGGATATTCTGAAGATGGATTTCAGGGATATTCTGAAGCACTTCTGGAACTGTCTCTCGGTGTGTAGCTGGAGCACCAAGGCGGGGCCCTGCCAGGGTACGCTTTGTGTACACTCCTCTGTCTGCAGGCCATACATCAGGGCAACCAGACCCCCCAAGATCTCACTGCTCTGCCACCTAGAGGAGCAAGACCCCCCACCGTTGTTGCTTCATTGAAATGCACGGGGGTGAGGCTAACCCCAGGAAACCCATGTTTGCACCATCTGCGACATGTGCATCAACAGTCCCTGGGGCCTCACTGTTATTTCATACATGGCATGTCAGTGCACGCAGGACCGAGCAACTGCTTGGCTGCCCTAGATATATCCCAATGCAGGCTACGGGAGGAACTGCTGCCCAGGAAAAAGTGCGTGACATGAGCACACAGAGCAAAGATGTCAGTTAACACATACAACCTTAAAGGGGAACACATACAAAGTCTCATCTCAAGACTAAGAGCAGGGACCAGGCCTCACAGCGGTGTCTGAACCTGGGAGGGGTCTTCCCCCAATTGAGGAAGGACCTCTGCCTGAGGAGGACGGACAGGAACCGGTGGACAGCACAGTGGAGGATGGCAAAACCCAAAGCTGAAACTATTAGAGTCTCCCAAATAGGCCTCCATCCCAAACCTCAAGCTCCACCGTGACCTGTGACCTGGTGGATGACCTCATTAGTCAAGCGCCTGTCTCAGACTGCGACGTGATTTTCTAAGGACCGGGTGCACTGATCCAAGAGATGTATAATGTCTGAAGCAAGATGCACCCCCGGGCGGCAGGCAACTGTGCCAGGGAATGGCTTTCATGAGTAGTGGTGCACCCATTAGACCTGACCACCAAGGCCAGATCTGGGATCCAACGAAGCAAGTAGCTCAGGCAGCTGCTGACATGACTGAAACCAAAAAAGTGCTGGGTGGAAGGTTTTGAATTAATACGAACCACTGGGATTGCTCTGGGCAACCTTCCAACCTTTTTAGCCATCTGGGGTTGCTTGTGTTTCCGTGCAGAGGGGACTTGGCCTAGCAGTTGAGGCAGGGCTGCTCCCATTGGGGCAGTACCTGACTGATCTGCATATGGCTGAACCCCTTTTACAATTGCGCAGACGGGCTAAAAAACGCTGGTGTGGAAGGTTGCCCCAAGAAATGCCAGTGGTTCAGATTGAATTCAAAACCTTCCACCCATCACCTTTTTGGTTTCAGCTGTTGACATGACCCTTGCAGCTGTACCTTCCCTGTGTGGCCCGGCTAATTGTAGGATAGCCTGGGAGAGCGGAGAACTGAGGTGATGATCAGAGTGGCAGGTCCTTGGAGATGGCAGGGCCACTCTGCTCTCCACACCTGCTCACTCGAACACCGCCATGATGACCTCGCAGTGCAGACCCCAACCGCATCATCATCCTACCGTTACCATAGATTTCTTCAAATACCATTTGCCCTAGTGAGATTTCACTGAATATATTTCACTGAAAAAGGTAGGGGAAATGGTATATGTGTAATGCATAAAAAGTGTGGGGTAAGGGTATACGTTAGGGCAGGGAGGCGTCTCCCACCCGTATTCAAAAAAAGTAGAAAAAGTTAAAAGAAGATTTTGTTTTTTGGTGAACTGGATTCGGTGAAATCTCCATTAGAAGAAATATATTGGAAGAAATCACATACTTCCTCATCCCACAGCACACCCAGGGACAAGGCACCCCTGGTAACATAGCCCATGGTGCCCAAAGCATCTAAACAGGTCATTGGGGCCAAGCTCGCCATGAGTGGGAGCGTCTGGAGTAGCAATGCAAGTTGCAGGAGGTGTACGAGCACATTGTGCATAGCTGCATTATAGAAACCCAACACAATAATAAATAGATAAAATAGGAATAGCAGAAATAAAATAGGAAGTCGGACCTTCTAGACTTTATCTTTGCAAAGTTGAAAGCCAAAACTGGTTCAAGGTGTTACGCGTGACATGGGGCCGCTGTGCAGATATGCAAATGCCTCGGCACCCTGGAAGATGAGGAGCTCTGCAGAACTAGGCAGCTGTGCACCCGGTTACTAAGCGCAGGAAGGAAACCGCCATAAAAGTCATTTTTCTAGTTATTTCCTCACACGCCGTTAGGTGGCAGCAACACACCGTGTATAAGCCACTTGCGCTCTCGGGCTTATTTTAAGGTGAACATCAAATGCCACTTCATTGCATTGCAGGCGCTTCGGGGTCTTCATCCTTGTTGCTCCCATGCTCCGGTTCATATAATATTGTGCCCCGAACTGCATCTTAGAGCACTATTATAAACCACACAGGAGATCCGCGGAATACGGCGGTTAGGCTCGGGTTTGCAAGTGGACTTTTAATTTGCTTTTAATAAATGCTTTTGGGTTAGGTCCGTGTTCTGTAGCTGTGGTCAGGGGTGGAAAGGCCCTGGAAATAATGTTCAAAGTGGCCCCATATTACATATTTTCAGCAATCCCAACCCTTTTCTCTATGGGAACACTTGGAAATACCACACAAAAGAGGCCGATGGTGCAGAGACCTACTGGGAAATCTCCAGAGTTCCCTATAGGCCAGTCCAGCCCTGGCTGTGGTAAGCGTGGGCTCCAGCTTATATTGCATTTAATGTGACTACTGTTTGCGTTGAGCGCAGGGCGGGCGCAGTTGGCTTCCGTCACCTTTTAATTGGCTAGGTTGCACTTGATGGTGGCCACTGTTCCTGTGTTCGGTGTGATTGGCTGCCTCTTTGCACCGCTTCCGGTTTGGTTAGGATTGATGCTTGACACCTCTTTATAATACACTCGTTGCGGTTGTGGTCAGTGGCCAGCCCCTCCTTATTGAATATGCTGGCATGGGCTGACAGGAGCTGTAGTACAAACTATCTGGAGAGACAAAGGCTGCACACCTGTGTTGTAGTTGGAATGATTGGGATTGAAGTTGGGCCCCCCTTGAGCTGCATTTGGTGGGCGGGGCACCTCTTTATTTTATATTCAGTGTAGTTGCTTTTGGCGGTAGGCGAGTCTTCATAATGTGTTTGGTGGCGGCACCTCTTTGTACTTTATCTATTGAAGTTGGTTGTGAGCAGCATTTAATATTATATGTTAATGTTAAAGGTATTTGTACCGCGCAGCGTCACCAGCGAAGTGGTCCGCAGGCGCTCTGGTGGATCTGAAAAGGAGAGTGTGGAAAAAGGGGGTTTGGAGGAGGGTTAGTGGGGAGTAGTGGGAATAGGGAAGTGAGATTTGTGATGTGTTGGCAGCTTCAGTTCTGTTTGCACTGTTCGCTGAGTTCAAGTGCGGTCAAAGGGTCTGTGCAAACTCCCAGGTGCTGTTGTGCCAGCTTATGTGTTTTTTTTTTACTCTGTTGTTGCAATGTGGTGACGTACGTGTGGGTTTCTGTACAGAAAGGTGGTTGTCTGGTTTTCTGTATGAGAGTTGCATGAGGAAAGTTGAGAGTTGGGTTAGCAGTTTTTTTATTTTTGTTATGCTTTTATTTTAATAATTGTTTGTTTTTGTTTTTTTGTTTTTTTTCTTTTTTTTTGTCTCTCTCCCTCTCTTACCTCTTTGTCTTTGCTTTCCTGCGCTCCCTCATCCTGAGTTGGTGATGCTTAAGTTAGACGACTCCAGTCCCTCCCTACCTGTTCTGTTTGGTGATCTTGCCTACCTAGGTTTCTTCTGTAGGTTTGCGTTATGGGGTGTAGGTTATTGGGGCGTCCCTTCCGTCTTATATTTCGGTGAGGAGTTGATTTGGGGGTTATGATTTTCTCCCCCGGAATCTTGGTTCCCGATGGGTCTATGTTTCCTAGTTGTTTCCTCTTGTTTCTGGAGAAAAGAGCCAGGCTTTGAGTCGTTTTCTGAATTCCAGGTGATCCTTTGTGTTGCAAATGTTTTTTGGTAGGCGATTCCTAGATTTTACTACCATGTGAGAATACGATGATCCTCCAAATTTTCTTTTGTTGCATGGTTTTGGTTCTAAGCTGATGTTGTTGCTTGATCTGTGTGGTCTTGTCGGATGGTAGATGGTGAGTTATGCACTTCGTTTTGAACATTATTTGCTGTTTTATTGGTCGCCAGTGTAGCAGTTTAAGCGCTCGGGTAATGTTTTCTCTTTGCGGTAGTTTGAGCAGCAATCTGGCTGCAGCATTTTCGATACGCTGGCGTTGTTTTAGTAGTCGTTCTGGCATTTCTAGGTACAGGCTGTTGCTGTAGTCATTTCTAGACATGATAAGTGCGATGATGGTGAGTGTTTTGTGGGTGAAAGAGAGGAATGGTTAGATCATTTTTGCTGCGTGTAGGAGGAAGAAACATTTTTTGATTGTAGAGTTTACTTGAGGCTCCAGTGTTAGTTCGTTGTCCATTAAAACTCCCAAGTTCTTTGCTGTCATTGAAGGAGTCGGTGCTGTTCCCAGTTCCGTCGGCCATGATATCTAGTGATTGTTTTCCCCGTTTTTGGATATGATCATTATTTCTGTTTTGTCCAGGTTGAGTTTGAGGCTGTTAGTGTTCATCCAGCTGTAGAGTTCTTGTAGGCATTCTTCCAGTGTTGTGTTTCCTTCCTGTTTTTTTGTATGTTGGATCTGTGCATCATCAGTGTAGTTGTAGCATGTGAGGCCATGTTTTTTAATGAGCTTGGTTAGAGGCATCGGGTATATGTTGAAGAGCAGTGGGGTGATGGAGGATCCTTGCGGTGCTCCACAGGTGGATTCCCTTGGTATGGATTTGAAAGGCTTGATCCATACGGTTTCTGTTCTGTTTGTTAAGAAGTATTTAATCCATAGTAGGGCTATCTCAGTGATTCCTATTTCTTCCAATCTCCTGATGAGGATCTCATGGTTGACTGTGTCACATGCTGCTGAGAGATTCAGGAGTAATAGAGCTGTGTTTTTTGTCAACGTCGTGTTAGTCTTAAAATCGTCCGAGATTGAAAGCAGCACTGTTTCCGTGCCTCTCATTGGTCTGAAGCCTACTTGCACTTAATCCAGCAGTTGATGCTCTTCTATGAATTATTGTGTTATTATACAGATGCATGTTTCGAGTATTTTCGCTGGGTTGGGGATGTAAGAGATGAGTCTATAGTTGGCGAGGGCCTTCTCCATTTCCTGCTATGTCCCTGGGGAGTGGTTTGATGTATGCCGATTTGAATGATCGTGGTACTTTCCCTGTTGAAAGTTATTTGTTGAAGGGGTTTCTGCAGTATTCCATTGGCGTTCCTTGTGTCATTATTGAGTTTTGTATGTCTGGGCGACATGGATCCATTGGGAGCCTGATTTCCTGCTATTTCTTGCCAGCTTGACGCATGTCTCCACTGATATTTGGGGGAATCTTTGGAGTTTGTTCTGGCTTTCCTCGGGTGGCTGGATGGGTTGCATGTTGTAGTTGCTTGGTATGCTTTGTATGATCTGCTGTATGGTGTAGATTTTGTTTTTGAAGTGGTCTGCAAGCTCATTACATAGTTTCATCGAGGGTATTGGTGTGTTTTTGCATCTGGGTGGGTTTCTCATTTGATTTTAAATTGTTCTTTTTGGGTGTTTGGTGGCTTTGGTGATTCTGTTATCCTAGTATTTCTTTTTAGCCTTTTGGATTTCCTTTTTGTATGCAGAGATTTGTCGTTGGAGTTGTAATTTCTTCACCCGATCGTTATTTTTCCTCCATTCTAGATCAAGTATTCTGTTCTTTCTTTTCATGGCGTTGAGTATTGGGGTAGACCATTTTGCTGTAGCTCTTTTGCACAATGGGGTGAATGGTTTTTCCTTGGAAATTTCATCGATTGTTCCAGTGATCCAGTTATGAAGTAGTTATGTTTTGCTGTCGACGTCTGCTTCGTCCTGGGTCGTTGTAGGAGGTTTATTGATTTCTATTTGTTCTGCTAAATTGCTGTCTCCAGTACCTTTTCAAGGTGGTCAGCAGTTTGTCAGGGTGTTTGTCGTCGTGGGTAGCATGATTACGAAGGGGATGATGAGATAGTTGCTCCAAAGGGTCTGTAGTGGTGGCGTCGTGGTGAGGAGGTTTTTGTTGGTGAAGATTGTGTCTAGTGTATGTCCCGCCGTGTGGGTTGCTCCTTTGACTAGCTGGTGTAGATTCATTGTCTTCAGTTGTTTGGCTAGTGAGTTTTGTGAATTTGCTGATTCTTCATCAAACCAGATGTTGAAGTCTCCTATGATTATCAGGTGTTCTTGCTCGATGGCTAGGTTGGTGATGGCTTCAGTGAAGGCGTCGTTGAAGGTTGCATTGTATGTTGGTGCTCTGTATATCAGAACAAATTTGAGATTTTTGGGGGGGTTAATTGTCCGGTGAATGATTGGGAATTTGCAGTTTTTGTTGTTTAGTGGTTCGTCGGTTGTGATTTTCAGGTGTTCCTTGTATGCTACCGCCAGTCCTCCTCCTATTTTGTTTTTCCTGTTTGCTTGTGACCACTTGAAGTTATCAGGTGTGCAGTAATGCAGTGTGATTTTGTAATTGTCGTCAAGCCATGTTTTGGTCATGAATAAGATGTCAATACCCCCGTCAGACAGAAGGTCAAAGATCTCTCTGGAATGTGAGGACATTGTTCTAGCAATAATTAGGTTGCAATGGATATTTTTTTTACATGGTTGGGATTGTTTCTTTTTTTTGTTGCTTTCTGGTTGTTCTGTTGAAGTTCTTCTGTGATGATGTCACAAATTGGTTGGTGGTCCGTGTAGTCAACTTCCTTGCTGAAGTGATCTGTTAGATTGATTCTTGGGTTGATTAGTTCCTCTGATTCTTCATCTTCTGTTTTTTGATGTGGTTGCTGTCGCTGCCCTTGTATTTTTGTGATATACGGGGTGGGGGCATTGGTTTTGTTCCTTTCTCTTCTCTGGCATTTTTTTGGGGGGTTCTACTGCGTTCTTGGCATGCCTGGACAAACTGTTGGTGTGGAGGCGTCGAGGCGGTGAGTCATTTCGAAGGTACAGAGTCATGTATAGGGATTTTTCTCTTATAGTGTTGTTTGTTCTGTTTGCTGGAGTGTTTTTAAGGGTGTGTTCTGTATTTGTGGCTGTTTCTGCTAGCAGAGGGCGTGTATCTGCTTGGATTGTTCATTGTTCCGTTTCTCTTTGTCAGCATCCAGCTCTGTGTCGGGGCATCTTGAGGTTCTTTGTGGTTGGATGGTTTTGAAATTTGGGTTACAGTGGCTGTAGCCCGCCTGTACGACGTTGTATGTTTTGGATTGTGCTGATTCTTATTATTCGTAGGTTATGATCTGGAGGTGGTGATGAATGTTGACCTTATATTCTTTGGGTGGTATTGATTCTTATTATCTTGCCCTGTCATAGTGGAATGAACTTCTGTGGGCTTCTGTCTTGTATGTTGGTTATGATCCGGAGATGGTGGTGAATATTGAGGCTGCTGATGTGGGTTGGCTGAGGTGTCTGCGTAAGAATGAGTTACAGATGTTGGAGTGGTTCCAGGTTGGGTTGTTCTATGCTGTGGGTAGTTAGCTAAGCGGAGATTTCTTTTTTCTGTGAAATAGATTCAGTGAAATCTCCATTAGGTGAAATATTTTCGAAGAAATTATATACATCGGAGTGGCTACACCTTGATTTGAGATTCCTCTAAGCGGTATAAAGATATGAGTGGAGAAACCTAGGTTTGAGATTCTGTATACTGGGGGGGGGGGAAGGGCGCAATCTAGGTATCACAGTACAATCCAATAGGCTGATAAGGGAGAAACGTCTGAATTTGAGATTCCTGTTTAGCTGTAAAGGTGCCTAGGTTTCACCCTACAATACAATAGGTGCTTAAGGGGGATGCCTGGATTTGAGATTCCTGTATAGTGTGGGAGAGGCTTAGGTTTCACAATACAATACCATAGGCGGATTGGGGGGAGACAATAAGATTTGAAGTTTCTGTATAGTGGGAGAGAGGCCTAGGTTTCACAATGAAATACAATAGGTGGATATGGGTAGAAATCTAGGTTTTAGATTCCTGTATTGTGGGAGAAAGGCCTAGGTTTCACCCTACAAAACATTAGGCTCATAATGGGGGAAACCTGGATTTGATGCTCCTATATAGTAGGCTGGAGGCCTGGTTTTCACACTAGATGCAACGCAGGCCAATAACCACAACTCTGTCTCGATATGACACACGCCAGTACCACGATTCTGTCTAGATGCGGTGCAGTGCTAACTCTCACTACTCTGTCCAGCTATGACGTCGACCCACCTCCACAATTCTATCTAGGTGTGATGAAAGCCACCTTGACAATTCTGTCTAGATGCGATTGTCACGGTTTTATAACACTGCACATTCCAGCCAGGAAATCCTTCCCCGACAATGAATGTGGCGCACAATAAAAACACTTTTAATTTTTAATAAACCACAGGTTCTTTTATTTGAGTAGGCCTCCAACCCGTCTCACACCCAACCTTCACAAACACCCGGTGTCACAATGGACTAGGAACCAGGCTGCTGTGTATCAATAAGATATTTATTAATTTATTATTTAATGAAAAAGGAAAAAATATTCAAAATACAACAGCCACTAATATGTGGCAACACAAATGCAAGGATTCCTACAGAACAATTGGTTTAGAAATCCTATCACAGTTTACACAGATCTTTAATGGCAAAACAGGAAAAAGAACAGTTTTGAATCAAGTGATAGCATCAAGGTTTAGCATTCCCCCCTGCAACACTCACCCCCAAACACCAGCTAACTTAATTCCTTTGGATAGAAGGCAGTAGCAAGGAGTAAGGATAGAGAGAGAAAAATCGGATTTGGAATAAAGCCCTCCACCTCAAGATGGGAAGCCAGAAAAGAAAGTGAAAACCAGTTTTTGGAGCAAAACTGCAGAATCGGAATTGGATTGTTATTTAGACGGCTACTCACAACTGCTCTGGGACAGAATAAATTAAATTTGCGTTGCTACACTTCAGGAGATAGGGAAGCTTAGAGACTACTAATCAGTACACAGAACAACGTGGAAATGAGGAAGGAAAGACAATTTTGGGGAGAAAGCAAATGCAAAAAAAAATATATATAAACGGCAAATGGAAATTCATTTTACACAGGATTTACAATGACAGGTAGCTAAGAAAAGGGTTTAGTTTTAAACTTCGGAAATCGGTTTTCAAAGACAAGGACAGAGGCACATAACAGACAGGATTCGAGGCAAAGGGGATTGCTCTCAATAGGACTATGATTTGGGGTTTTCAATAGGATAAAGCAAATTAGGAGTTCGTGGGGTAATGCACACAATACATGGGTAACTTCGGTTTTCAGTCACACATAGACTAACTCTGTTGAGGTTATACTTTAACGACTTAGAATAATTAATAAAAACACTCAACAAGATTTTTGATTTCGAATGGCAACAATTTGTAACGTGAATTTCAGTGGGGGAATTAATTGATTTATTTCAAAATGATACTAAGGACTTATACAGACAACTGAAGGATTTATCAAAGGAATATGCTAATATACACAGGCTAATACTGATTATTCTATAGAAAGGTGAATGAATTGAACTGGCAATTTGGGACTTTCAATGGGACTTTCAATGGGGTTATGTTGCAAAAAGGAAAAGATTATGCAATTTAGGGCTGGGGTTATTTGCTACTTACAAGGTAAGCCTTGGCTTGGGATTCTGGAAAGCCAGTTGAATCTCAGGGCACTCTGGACAGCTAGGACAAAGGGTTTGGTCTCTGCACTCTCTTTGGTATGGTTCAGCTGCTTCCTCTCCGTCCTCCTTCTCCTGTCTCTCCGGATTTTTGTGTGTCTGTCTGTGTGTCTTGTGTGTGCGCACAGTCCCTCCTTATATAGCCCAAATGACATTGTTCACTTTACAATCCAGGGTGAGTACTCTAGAATTACTCCTATCCTCTGATAGGACAATCTTCCATTCCTCTGCCCACTCCCTGGCATCATTGGTTCAAGGGGGGCACCATCTGTCTGTTGGGCATTTATTACAGTCCTTTGTTTCCCAGGTCAACTTTTTAGCAAAACTGAGTTATGTTTCCTAACTTCATAGTTATACTAGCCACCACCATAAGAAATAGATATGCGGTTTCAGTTAGTCATAAGGAATTAGATGAGCCCACCCGCCAACTCCATGTGAGGTAGCATGGCCGTCTTGTCACATTGTTGTCCTTTTCATAAAATATATAGCTGTTTTAACTCTGCAAATGATTAAGCATGTTCATAATCTCATTTTCCATCTTTCCATCAAATCTCATGCTTGTCACATTTTTAAATCAGTCAGAAACTAGTCTTTACTGGCCATTTCAGTCCACAAAGTCATAGGAACATGCACTTAGTCTCTAAACAACTGCCTTGAAATTACATGAAAAAATAGCAGAGAACAAAATTACTTCTTATTCTGAGTGCTGCGAAAAATGACTAAAATGAATCAATCCTTTAATGTCAATTTGGAGCCTCTGTCACATATGAGAGGGCGGTGCTTCATCCGCCACAGCCAACTGTCTTTCTCTTTCTGAGCCGGTGACCCCCTTTGAAGTTTGTTAGTTTGTCCTTGGTAGTGGGTGCAGGAGGAACTCACACTTCGTGGTCAAGCTCTAGCCACACTTGCTTTCTTTGTCCTCCCGGCTAGTACTGCCTTCAAGTCTGGCAGAGCAGGGAATTATAACGCTCTCAGTCACATCACATGTCATTGCAGAATCGTTCACTTATAGGTGCGAATTCCGGGGGTGGGGGCAAGGCTTTCAATCAGTGGTCGAAGTGTACAAAAAGAAGTAGTGGAGCTATGTTCTCATCAGGTCTGCCTGCTCCCAACAAACCCCATCTCTGCGCCCCCTCCCACACACTATCCAAACACCCAAACAAACACACCTGCTATTTATGGGAATGTGCAGTGCAGTGCACTGAAGTGCAAGCTTCAGCTTCTTCCTACACTTTTATTTTAAAACGAAACCATTCCGGAATGGTTTCTTTTTAAAATATAAGTATAGGAACTGTGAAACTTAAAAATAAAAAGTATGGGAGCACCGCTCCGACCGCTACCGCCCACTTTGACCTCTGCTTTCAATTGAGTTTTGAGCCTGAGCTCAAAACTGGGTTTGCTGGTATTCCGAGTGTCTTCCAAGGTGATTGAAGTCTTGTGGGGGAATACATAATGTACATGGCTTTAGTCAACACCCCACCCACAACATATTTTACTGACATTTCTGTGTGAGCAAAGCTATCCTTTCACATTGGCTTTTAAAAGTAATTTTTCTTTATTTCACACATGTGCAAGAAGTTTTTCATTTACCGTTTGAAATGCTGTTCTGTAGGTCATGAAATTCTTTAATGTGTCCTTTTTTAAGTGTGTTTGCATCTGCTGTTGGTCCATTAACATGTAGGGGTATGCTCTCTGCACAGGATTCTTTGATTTCACTAGGAATAAAAGCAAAAGCCAAGCCATTTTTTTTCATTTGTAGTGTTTTAGAGTGCTGCTGTTCACATGAAAGGGAAAGCCGTGTTGTGTTGCACTGTTGAAATCCTTGCCCCTAAGGTGAATTAACAGTAAGACAAGGCAGTTTTTGGATGTTGTGCATAACTTTTTGGTATTCCGATGAAAGAAAAGCAAACGCAGGGCCGTTTTGAATGCAGTGCATAACTTCTTCTTATTCAGATGAAAGAAAAGCAAATGCAGAGCCGTTCTTAGTGAAATGTTCAAATGCTTGCCATACATGTGCCAGGGAAGCAAAGCACAGCTGCTTTTGGTGGCAATGTTTAATGCAGCTTTAAAGGTGACAGGGATTTCTGTTTAGGGTCTGTAAATGCACCCCACACAATGCATTTCAGTACCAAAACTTTATTTGCATGTGATGTAAGCTAATCTTCACAATTCTGTCTTGTTTTGACGTGAGCTAGTGTTACAACTCTGGTTGAGACATAGTGCTCATTTTCAGAATTCTGTCTAAATGTCACACAATGCTAATTTTCACAGTTCTATCTAGATGTGAGGAAAGATGACCTTCACAATTCTCTCTAGATGTGACGCAGGCTAATCTTCACAGTGCAGTCTTGATATGATGCAGGCTAGTCTTACAATTCTGTCTAGATGTGACGCTGTCTAATCTTCACTTTCTGGCCTAGTGTGAGGTGGGGCTATCTGGCATATTCCGGCCGAGTGTGAAGTGGGTTACCTAGTAGCAATACATGGCTCAGAGGCACAATCTATCTAGATGCAGTACATGGCTGGCTTAGCATAGTCTATCTAGATCCAATTTATGGCTAGGGGGCACAGTCTATCTAGATGCAATATATGGCTGGCATAACACAGTCTATCTAGATGCAATATATGGCTAAGCGCACAGTCTATCTAGATGCAATACATGGCTAAGGGCGCAGTCCATCTAGTTGCAATATATGGCTGGCATAACACAGTCTGTCCAGATGCAATATATGGCTAAGCGCACAGTCTATCCAGATGCAATATATGGCTAAGGGCACAGTATATCTAGATGCAGGTTATGGCTAAGGGGCACAGTCTATCTAGATGCAATGTATGGCTAAGGCACACAATCTATTTAAAAGCAATATATGGCTGGCATAACACAGTCTATCTAGATGCAATACATGGCTGGCTTAACACAGTCTATCTAGATGCAATATATGGCTGGCTTAACACAGTCTATCTAGATGCAATATATGGCTACGGGCACAGTCTATCAAGATGCAAGATATGGCTACGGGGCACTGTCTATCTAGATGTAATATATGGCTTAGGGGCACAATATCTAGATGCAATATATAGCTACAGGGCATAGTTTATCTAGATACACTATATGGCTAAGGGGCACCGTCTTTCTAGAAGCAATATATGGCTAAGGTGCACAATCTATCTAGATGCAAAATATGGCAAAGGGGCACTGTCTATCTAGAAGCAATATATGGCTAAGCGGCACAATCTATCTAGATGCAATGTATGGCTCGGGGACACAGTCTAGCTAGATGCAATATGTGGCTAAGGGACACAGTCTATCTGGATGCAGTGTATGACTAAGGGGCACAATCTATCTAGATGCAATATATGGCTAAGGGGCACAGACTATCTAGATTCAATATATGGCTAAGGGGCACATTCTATCTAGAAGCAATATATGGCTAAGGTACACAATCTATCTAGATGCAAAATATGGCTAAGGGACACAGTCTATCTAGAAGCAATATATGGCTAAGGGGCACCATCTATCTAGAAACAATATATGGCTAAGGGGCACAGTCTATCTAGATGCAAAATATGGCTAAGGGGCACAGTCTATCTAGAAGCAATATATGGCTAAGGGGCACAATCTATCTAGAAGCAATATATGGCTAAGGGACATAGTCTATCTAGAAGCAATATATGTCTATGGGGCACAATCTATCTAGATGCAATATATGGCTATGGGGCACAATCTATCTAGAAGCAATATATGGCTAAGGGACAGTGTGTCAATACAGTAAGCCTCAACAATTTGAAAATAGGATAATTTAGAAGGGTTCAACAGTTTAATTGGGAGCAGTAATTGCTGGTCCCCCAACGACTTCTCTGGTAGCTGCTGGTTGACGGCTGCTGGCGTCACAGGCTAACACAGGCCAACACGGTCTGGAGTTGTCGCTGCAGGCACTGCCCTTTGCCTCGGGTCCTTCGCCGCAGGGGCTGCAACGGCCAGTGGGCTGCCCTAGCACGATGATTGTTATGAATGTTCTGTGCCAATCACGATTGGGGGTGAGATTATGCCTTGGTAACTAATCGGGGTTAGGGGGAGGGATGAGAGTTGGGAAGAGGTCAGGAAGTGGCAACAGGGCCTGGGAGAGGGTGGGGGGAGGGGTCGGGTCAAGCATCCTGCAGAAAGGAGCACTAGGAGGGGGCTGGAGGGTCTAAAGCACCACTCACTTGCACCAGGAAGCAAATATGGTGAGGTGAGGTGCTACAACATGGGGTTCTAACCCTCAGTGTTGTTGGTGGTAACCAGTGACCAATCGGGGATTGAGGGAGGGGTGGGAGGTGGGAATAGGTCAGGAAGTGGCAACGGAGCTCAGGAGAGGGTGGGGAGTCGGATCAAGCGTCCTGCATAAAGGAGCCCTAGGAGGGGGTTTGGGGCTCTAAAGCACCACTCTCCTGTGCCAAGAAGCAAATATGGCGAGGTGAGGGTCTACAACATGGAGTTCTAACCCTCGGTGGTGTTGGTGGTAACCAGTGACCAATCAGGGCTCTGGGGAGGGATGGGAGGTGGCAACGGGGCTCGGGAGAGGATGCGGGGGTTGCGTTGAGCGTCCTGCAGAAAGGCGCACTAGGGGGGGGGCTGGGGGCTCTAAAGCACCACTCATCTGTGCCAGGAAGCAAATATGGTGAGGTGATGGGCTACAACACAGGGTTCTAACCCACAGTGTTGTTGGTGGTAAGCAGTGACCAATGTAGGGAATGTTTCATAGGCCCCTTTTTAACGTGCAGTTGTGAGTAAAGTGGACTCTAGTTTATTCTGTATTTGGTGTTGTTGCTATTTAAATTGGCCACCACATTTTACTGTGTACAATTTGGTTGTGATTGTTGCTGGGCGCTTCTATGCTATATTCAGTTTGGTTGTGGTTACTGGTAGGTATCTCCTTATTTTTGGTTTGGTTGTTGCTGGTGTTTGGCATCCCTGTACTGTACTGAGTGTCTTTTATAATGAACATCACTTCATATTATATTCAGTGCCATTGCGGTTGGTGTTGGGAATCTCATATTCTGTGTTGGTGTGATTGATGCTGAACACCTCTTTATTTTATATTTGGTGTATTTGTGGTTGCTTTTGTCACCCCATATACTGTATTCAGTGAGATTGCTGCTGAATGACACTTTATTTTATATGTAGTTTATTTGTCCTTGTTGTTGGCATCTCATATATTGTGTTTGGTGGGATTGATGTTGAACACCACTTTATTTTATATTTGGTGTGTTTGTGTCTCATGTTGGTGTCTCGTGTACTGTTTTCGGTGGGATTGCTGCTGAACACCACTTTATTTTATATTTGGTGTGTTTGTGGTTGCTGTTGGTGTCTCATATAATGTGTTCGGTGGAATTGATGCTGAGCGCCACTTTATTTTATATTTACTGTGTTTGCGACTCATATAATGTGTTTGGTGGGATTGATGCTGAACTCCACTTTATTTGATATTTCGTGTGTTTGTGGTTGCTGTTGGCGTCTCATATAATGTGTTCGGTGGGATTGATGTCGAACACCACTTTATTTGATATTTATTGTGTTTATGGTTGCTATTGGCATCTCCTATAGTGTATTCGATGTGATTGATGCTGAACACCACTTTATTTCATATTTGGTGTTTTTGTGTTTGCTGTTGGCGTCTCATATACTGTATTCTGTGTGATTGATGCTGAACACCACTTTATTTTATATTTACTGTGTTTGTGATTCATATAATGTGTTTGGTGGGATTGATGTTGAACACCACTTTATTTTATATTTGGTGTGTTTGTGGTTGCTGTTGGCGTCTCATATAGTGTGTTCGGTGGGATTGATGCTGAACACCACTTTATTTGATTTTTCTTGTATTTATGGTTGCTATTGGCATCTCCTATAGCGTATTCGATGTGATTGATGCTGAACACCACTTTATTTCATATTTCTTGTGTTTGTGGTTGCTACTGGCATCTCCTATTGCGTATTCGATGTGATTGATGCTGAACACCACTTTATTTCATATTTAGTGTATTTGTGTTTGCTGTTGGCGTCTCATATACTGTATTCCACGTGATTGATGCTGAACACCACTTTATTTGATATTTACTGTGTTTGCGACTCATATAATCTGTTTGGTGGGATTGATGTGATATTTACTGTGTTAGTGACTCATATAATATGTTTGGTGGGATTGATGGTGAACACCACTTTATTTGATATTTCTTGTGTTTATGGCTGCTATCGGCGTCTCATATAGCGTATGCGATGTAATTGATGCAGAACACCACTTTATTTCATATTTGGTGTTTTTGTGTTTGCTGTTGGCGTCTCATATACTGTATTCCACGTGATTGATGCTGAACACCACTTTATTTGATATTTACTGTGTTTGCGACTCATATAATCTGTTTGGTGGGATTGATGCGATATTTACTGTGTTAGTGACTCATACAATATGTTTGGTGGGATTGATGCTGAACACCACTTTATTTGATATTTCTTGTGTTTATGGCTGCTATTGGTGTCTCATATAGCGTATACGATGTGATTGATGCAGAACACCACTTTATTTGATATTTACTGTGTTTGCGACTCATATAATCTGTTTGGTGGGATTGATGCGATATTTACTGTGTTAGTGACTCATATAATATGTTTGGTGGGATTGATGGTGAAGACCACTTTATTTGATATTTCTTGTGTTTATGGCTGCTATTGGCATCTCATATAGCGTATACGATGTGATTGATGCAGAACACCACTTTATTTTATATTTGGTGTGTTTGTGGTTGCTGTTGGCGTCTCATATAGTGTGTTCGGTGGGATTGATGCTGAACACCACTTTATTTGATTTTTCTTGTATTTATGGTTGCTATTGGCATCTCCTAGAGTGTATTCAATGTGATTGATGCTGAACACCACTTTATTTGATATTTGTTGTGTTTGTGGTTGCTATTGGCATCTCCTAGAGCGTATTCGATGTGATTGATGCTGAACACCACTTTATTTCATATTTCTTGTGTTTGTGGTTGCTACTGGCATCTCCTATTGCGTATTCGATGTGATTGATGCTGAACACCACTTTATTTCATATTTAGGGTATTTGTGTTTGCTGTTGGCGTCTCATATACTGTATTCCACGTGATTGATGCTGAACACCACTTTATTTGATATTTACTGTGTTTGCGACTCATATAATGTGTTTGGTGGGATTGATGTTGAACCCCACTTTATTTGATATTTCTTGTGTTTGTGGTTGCTGTTGGTGTCTCATATAATGTGTTTGGTGGGATTGATGCCGAACACCACTTTATTTGATATTTCTTGTGTGTATGGTTGCTATTGGCATCTCCTATAGTGTATTCGATGTGATTGATGCTGAACACCACTTTATTTCATATTTAGTGTATTTGTGTTTGCTGTTGGCGTCTCATATACTGTATTCCACGTGATTGATGCTGAACACCACTTTATTTGATATTTACTGTGTTTGCGACTCATATAATCTGTTTGGTGGGATTGATGCGATATTTACTGTGTTAGTGACTCATATAATATGTTTGGTGGGATTGATGGTGAACACCACTTTATTTGATATTTCTTGTGTTTATGGCTGCTATTGGCGTCTCATATAGCGTATACGATGTGATTGATGCAGAACACCACTTTATTTCATATTTGGTGTTTTTGTGCTTGCTGTTGGCGTCTCATATACTGTATTCCACGTGATTGATGCTGAACACCACTTTATTTGATATTTACTGTGTTTGCGACTCATATAATCTGTTTGGTGGGATTGATGCGATATTTACTGTGTTAGTGACTCATATAATATGTTTGGTGGGATTGATGCTGAACACCACTTTATTTGATATTTCTTGTGTTTATGGCTGCTATTGGCGTCTCATATAGCGTATACGATGTGATTGATGCAGAACACCACTTTATTTGATATTTACTGTGTTTGCGACTCATATAATATGTTTGGTGGGATTGATGGTGAACACCACTTTATTTGATTTTTCTTGTATTCATGGTTGCTATTGGCATCTCCTATAGCGTATTCGATGTGATTGATGCTGAACACCACTTTATTTCATATTTCTTGTGTTTGTGGTTGCTACTGGCATCTCCTATTGCGTATTCGATGTGATTGATGCTGAACACCACTTTATTTCATATTTAGTGTATTTGTGTTTGCTGTTGGCGTCTCATATACTGTATTCCACGTGATTGATGCTGAACACCACTTTATTTGATATTTACTGTGTTTGCGACTCATATAATCTGTTTGGTGGGATTGATGTGATATTTACTGTGTTAGTGACTCATATAATATGTTTGGTGGGATTGATGGTGAACACCACTTTATTTGATATTTCTTGTGTTTATGGCTGCTATTGGCGTCTCATATAGCGTATGCGATGTAATTGATGCAGAACACCACTTTATTTCATATTTGGTGTTTTTGTGTTTGCTGTTGGCGTCTCATATACTGTATTCCACGTGATTGATGCTGAACACCACTTTATTTGATATTTACTGTGTTTGCGACTCATATAATCTGTTTGGTGGGATTGATGCGATATTTACTGTGTTAGTGACTCATACAATATGTTTGGTGGGATTGATGCTGAACACCACTTTATTTGATATTTCTTGTGTTTATGGCTGCTATTGGCGTCTCATATAGCGTATACGATGTGATTGATGCAGAACACCACTTTATTTGATATTTACTGTGTTTGCGACTCATATAATCTGTTTGGTGGGATTGATGCGATATTTACTGTGTTAGTGACTCATATAATATGTTTGGTGGGATTGATGGTGAAGACCACTTTATTTGATATTTCTTGTGTTTATGGCTGCTATTGGCATCTCATATAGCGTATACGATGTGATTGATGCAGAACACCACTTTATTTTATATTTGGTGTGTTTGTGGTTGCTGTTGGCGTCTCATATAGTGTGTTCGGTGGGATTGATGCTGAACACCACTTTATTTGATTTTTCTTGTATTTATGGTTGCTATTGGCATCTCCTAGAGTGTATTCAATGTGATTGATGCTGAACACCACTTTATTTGATATTTGTTGTGTTTGTGGTTGCTATTGGCATCTCCTAGAGCGTATTCGATGTGATTGATGCTGAACACCACTTTATTTCATATTTCTTGTGTTTGTGGTTGCTACTGGCATCTCCTATTGCGTATTCGATGTGATTGATGCTGAACACCACTTTATTTCATATTTAGTGTATTTGTGTTTGCTGTTGGGGTCTCATATACTGTATTCCACGTGATTGATGCTGAACACCACTTTATTTGATATTTACTGTGTTTGCGACTCATATAATGTGTTTGGTGGGATTGATGCTGAACTCCACTTTATTTGATATTTCTTGTGTTTGTGGTTGCTGTTGGTGTCTCATATAATGTGTTTGGTGGGATTGATGCCGAACACCACTTTATTTGATATTTCTTGTGTGTATGGTTGCTATTGGCATCTCACATAGTGTATTCGATGTGATTGATGCTGAACACCACTTTATTTCATATTTAGTGTATTTGTGTTTGCTGTTGGCGTCTCATATACTGTATTCCACGTGATTGATGCTGAACACCACTTTATTTGATATTTACTGTGTTTGCGACTCATATAATCTGTTTGGTGGGATTGATGTGATATTTACTGTGTTAGTGACTCATATAATATGTTTGGTGGGATTGATGGTGAACACCACTTTATTTCATATTTCTTGTGTTTGTGGTTGCTACTGGCATCTCCTATTGCGTATTCGATGTGATTGATGCTGAACACCACTTTATTTGATATTTCTTGTGTTTATGGCTGCTAATGGCATCTCACATAGCGTATACGATGTGATTGATGCTGAACACCACTTTATTTTATATTTACTGTGTTTGTGATTCATATAATGTGTTTGGTGGGATTGATGTTGAACCCCACTTTATTTTATATTTGGTGTGTTTGTGGTTGCTCTTGATGTCTCATATAATGTGTTTGGTGGGATTGATGCTGAACACCACTTTATTTGATATTTCTTGTGTTTATGGCTGCTAATGGCATCTCATATAGCTTATACGATGTGACTGATGCAGAACACCACTTTATTTGATATTTAGTGTGTTTGTGGTTGCTATTGGCATCTCCTAGAGTGTATTCAATGTGATTGATGCTGAACACCTCTTTATTTGATATTTCTTGTGTTTGTGGTTGCTATTGGCATCTCCTAGAGCGTATTCGATGTGATTGATGCTGAACACCTTGCTGTGTGTTACCTGCACTCTTCATACTTTGTTGGCCCACACATACTGTTGTGGGTGAGGACCATTTTATTCGATTTTCAGAGGAAATATGGCTTTTTTTAGGGACCTGTGTGCTGCATTTGGTGCTGTGGCAGTTTGGGATGGGCAACAAGGCATGCTGTTTTCTGTGTAGCTGTGGTTGACGGGTGGTGCCACTTTACAGTGTGCTTGGTACAGTTGTGGTTTCTGGTGGATATAATTCTACACTGCATTGGGTGCAGTTAGAGGTGGGCCCATTCATGTAACATAGTCTGTGAGCTTGTTTGTGTCCGCCTCTTTGTTGTGCATTGGGTGTGTTGCCTTTGGTGTTGCGTTTCTGGCCGGCTCCTCTTCAGACCGTATTCAGTGTAGTTGCAGTCTTTGCACTTTTTCTGTTTCAGAGCACATGTGGTTTAACATGAGGGACTGTTAGAGGTGAATTTGGTGCAGGTGCGATTTACTAAGCACCATTAGAGTATTCAATGCAGTTATTCGTCGGGACTTGTTCTGTGTATTTGTAGTTGTGAGCTGGCACCTCTGTACAGTGCATTTGGTTGCAGTTATGTTAGATCTCCCTTTCTACCCATGTGGTTTCCCTTTCTACCCCTAAAAAAAGAAGAAAAAATATATTTTTTTAAAAAAAATGTTTAAAAGGAAGTTCCTGGGCTGGGGCCAGCAGCATGTGGCTCTTTGTTTCTGTAATGGCTGGCTATCTCAAGATCATCACAAGACAGTCCATCTCGGTGTCCTCGGTCACTTGACAAAATCTGTGTGCCTAACAGCTTGCGTACAGTGTAGAAATGTTTGACCATAGCACATAATGTGGCCCTTGATTTCATTGTGCCACAATGAATGGTTTGTTGTAATGTGTCCATCTTTCCTATCTCCCTGGCATGCTGTTCAGGATGTTTGTTTGCTTCTATGTGGTAGCGAGTGCCCAGAGTACGGGATGCCATGTGAGGCCAACCTCTGTAACCTGAAAAGTAGATCCACGCAGGCTTGACATGTGGCCCACTTTGTACCAGACCTGCCGATGAACTGGCCTGCTGTTAAATCTGTTACCAGTTTAATGGTATCCACCACAGAGTGTCATATCCTTTCTGACATTGAGAACATTTAGACATGAGCAATCATTTTACTATAGCCGGTGAGATAACTATAGCCGGTAAGATAGCTCAGTGGGTTCATCGCTCGTTGCAGCGATGTGTGTGTGTGATCGGCAGGTTGCAGATTCGAATCTCGCTAAGGCCAACTCAGCCTTTTATCCTTCTGAGGTTGATAAATGAGTACCAACACAGGTTGGGGGCTACTATATGCATATTTGTTCTATATAAAGCGCTTAAGCGTAAGTGCTATATAATAACACATCATTATCAGTTGGCCTTGGACGTCTGCTTGCATTCACAGTAATTCGGTAATATGGGTCTATACACACTGATATTAACGATACATATGGCGATCCATTCTTGTATGAAATGTACATCACATTAAAGTGATATTGTAACCATATTTTTCGTAGTGTGATGCCATTTCCTGTTTTGTCAAGGGGTTAAAGAAAGGTTGTGTTCCATCGGTTCCTGTGATGTCACTTCAGGGTGGGGTCAAATGACATCACTTGCTGTGGCGTCAACAGAGGTCAACGGTCGTGTGATGTCACTTCCCCGACCCCAGGCATTTTGGTGAAATGACGTCCCTGTTTGGCTGCGCTGCAGTTGTTGGGCACCATTCTAGCCTGGAGTCTCCTGCCGAAATCACCTCTTTGTTCTGTATTGGGTGTGACTGCTCTTGAGGTGGGCACCTGTGTATGGTGCGGTTGGGAGGCACCTCGTTGGATGGTACACGCCTGTGCTTGGTGGCATACTGTTTTCGGGGTGACTGCGGTTGTTGGGGAGCAGTTCTTGAGTGGCTCCAGCGAGCCAGGCCTGGCTGAGAACTGGTAAATCTGTTTGTTTCCGATGTGGGAGGGCGCTGAAGCTCGAGCGTGCGTGTCTCGCTCGCCTGCTCTGCCCCAGGCCGCTGCCGTGCACGTCTCTGTGGCTTCGTGTTCCCAGTTGTGGCTGGCCTTGACTGTGCAATGTGTGTGGCGTACTTTGTGGTAGACCTCAGGGCTCTGGCTGTTCCGCGGAGGAAGGGAAAAAGAGGGAGTGAGGCTGGGGTGGAGGAGGCGGAGGGGACAGAAAGGTAGGAGGAGACAGAGGCGCAGAGGGCTGTGTCTGTTCCAAAGCCACAATATCTTTCCTGTCAACTTTAAGGAACGGAATAGTCCACCAATCTTCCATCTCAGTACGGCTCGGAGGATAGTGGGACAGCCGCTTCGCTGTAGGGACAGACACCGGACGTGACAAGAGGTCAGACTGCCAGATAACCAGCGCGTGAACGGGACACAGACGGCTGCATCTCTACATTTCACAAAAGGGGAGGGTGACAGAGAACCCGCGCATGAATAGGGCTGCCAAAGAATTGGAGTCAGAGCATTCTGTAAACGAGCACCGCGTCAGACACCGAACTCCTTAGACGAAACACAGACCTGGATCTGATCATTTCTCAAAACCACATAATAGCAGACATCCATCTCCTAAACGGGGTACTCACCTGCATTTGAAGAATTTCCGAACGGACAGGATGGCAGACATCCAGCTCAAGAAGAGGGCCGGCAAAGACCTGAATCTGAACATTATATAAACGCACAGGGCGTCAGACATCCAGGGCGCAGCATCACAGATGTGAGCGAAATAATTTGCAAAGAGCACATGAAGCCAGACATCCCTCTCCTGAACGGAGCACTGACCTGGATCTGAACGATTTGCGAAGGGACAGGGTCCAAGACCTCCAGCTGCCGAACAGGGTCGCCACAGACATCAGACACCCAGCTCCCGGAAAGGAAAGACCTGGATCTGTCCATTTTAGACACGCCTGAGATCCATCACATGAACGGGACCCAGACGTGGATATGACATAGAAGCTTTCTGGGCGCAGAACCGGAGCTGGACATTTGATAAAGGGCCGTATGTTCGAGAAACTTCAACCACTTTACAGAAACACCTGGCATCTGCTGCCAGGAGGTACCAGGGCACCAGATTTCCAACCCCCTAAGAGGAATCTGCAAAGAGGAGCTGGACGTCTAGTGACAGGGCCGCCATCTTGTAGAGGTATAACTTCCTATCACTTCCTCAACAGAGGCCGAGTCAGCGACCCTAGCACCTCCCAGTGGGCACAACTCCAGGCTAGCAGACTCCCCTCGCCCCCCAAAGGCCCTACTCTGAACCTGCCATGTGATGAAGGACACACTTGCTATTACTTGCAACACCTTCAAGCTTACGTTTTATCCGGGTCCATCGCAAAGACAGCTCAATTATTTGTGGGCAGGGAAGGCGGCAAAGATGAACTGAAGCTTCGGCCCTGAGAGGGGAGGTTTTGGCCTCAAGTACGAGTGCACCTGAAGGTAGCCGGCAAGCAGGGAGCAGGTCCTGGGCTTCTACGAGGGTGGGGTGGCCATGAACCCTCTGGACTGGGAATGAACAGGGAATTGACCCCTAACTCACAGCTTTGATTCTAGTTACACAGACTTAAGTATTGCCACTTCGACCACGCAGTGGTCACGTCACATGCCCTCACAAGAACTTGACCTCATCCCTGTGCGCGACCCACTAGTCCACTGTTCAGGATGGTCCTGTTGTTGGTCTGTGCCACTCTGCTGGAGTTGGCGGCTGGGCTCCTTGCCCACTCCACCTGCCAGCCTTTCGACCTGGACACCTATAAGGTCAAGCGCATAAGGGCAGTGAGGGGCCAAATCCTGAGCAAGCTACGCTTCGCGGGCCCCCCGGAGCAGGCGGCCCCGCCGTCGGTGCCCCCGGAGGTCATGCTGCTGTACAACAGTACCAAAGAGCTGCTGAGGGAGAGGGCCAAGGAGCAGGCCTCGCTGTGCGGGCGCGGGAGCAGCGAGGAGGACTACTTCGCCAAGGAGGTGCAGAAAGTGGACATGGTGCCGCAGAGCTATGGAAATAGTGAGTATGTGCTGGGGAGAAAGGCGGGGGCGGGGCAAGTGAGAGGGAGGCTAAGCAGACCGGAAGACCCATGGGCTGGAGCAGGGAGAAGGGTCAGGGGGAGTCCAAGGCGGGATGCGCGCGGAAGCTCTAAGGAGGAAAGCTGCAATGGAAAGACACGGCTGGTTGGTGTTTGTATTCTGCGTCTCATCATCTGATTGGGTGTTTCTCAACCTCGATCTTTCTCCACGTGTGATTGGGTGTTGCCCTTTCTCCAGATGTGACAGGGCTTTACTGTTCGTCTCGTACTTGTTTTTCCACACTGCATGCATCATGCATGTTTGATGTTTGCAGAACCTTTTCCTAAAGGGCTGGGTCCACCTGGAAGCCATGTTGGCTTGGCTGCATTTACGCAAGAATACATGCAAAGACTTACATTACTACTGGAGCATCCAGGCCTATAGAGTGTGGCGGGCATGGTTCTAGGAGCGGCTAAGAAGCTGGGATCACAGGGGCGCTGTTTCAATAAGAGACATGCAGCCGGGGATGTTGCTAGGTCTGGAAAAGATCTGGGGCTACGCTAATGTCAGGACCCCAGAGCTTCTATATGGGGCTACAACCAAAGGACCAGGGCTATAGATCGCCCAACCCCCCTAGCAACGCACCTGCATGCAACTGAGCTCATGTACCAGCGGAGCCTTAGGTTGAGCGGGGTTCACTTAATTAAAGCAGTCGACATGTGACGGCGCACACAGGTATGGAAACAGCAGTCGCCATCTTGAAATTCTCAGCCGAAGGGACCAGCTTCTTATCACCAAACTAATCTCGGCTGTAAAGAAGAGAAAGGCCTCAGGAATTATTTTAGGAGCACGCCCTTGTTGTAGCCTTGGACAGAGTCCCTTAGCTTAGCCAATGAGCAGAGAGCGGGAGGCCACGTGCCTTGAGCGATCATTAAGCTTTGTGTCTTTGACAAGTTGCAATCCAAGAGTAGAACCCTGCCAGGTAAGACCTGACTTAAGATGCTGCATCGTCCTGGTTTTCCACCCAAAACAGGACCTGGTGTTGATGGCGTACACATAGAGCTGCGCGCCAGTGTTCCTGGCAAGATCCGCCAAGGGTTTCACATACAGGTGGAAGAACACGACCGAGTATTGAAGGCATGTGGCGGGTATAGCCTCAGGTGCCGGTACTGATATTGGATGCCAAGTGCAGCTGTATGTATGCCTATCTACAGCCGGCGTACGGCCTGGTCTAGTCGTACCTACCTCCAGTGCTTTAAGCGGGATAAGGAATCGGGGGGGGGGGGGGGCTGTAATGAGTTATGATGCAATATTTGGGGGTGGGACCTAAAAAGGGTCTCCTGCCGCCTCACATCTCAAGTAGCTGGTCAAGCTTTAAGAGAGGAGTGGCCTGTGTGAATAAAGGAGAGACCTAGCAGCCAATTGAGTTTACACATGTGCAACGAAAGGACAAACATGCTGGTTTAAAAGATGTATTTGAATATGGTTAATGTGTGTAAGAATGTTGACCACAATAAATATATTCAAATATGAAACAGAACACCAAATCAAAGGAGGTAAGTACTGCATGCAATCCCACAGTACTTCTGAAAGAAATCCATCATCTGTACGTACAACTTAAAGTCTAATGATAATAGTTGAATATAATGTGTGGAAAACAATCAAACAATGTATTCTCTTATTATGTCCCTTTCCTGTTTGAAAAGTACCTACTTTCACATTCCTTTAAGTGATGTTGTGATTCTAAACATATACTGGCTAAGTGTTGCAACTCATATTTTTAAGGATATTTGGTGAAGGAGGTTGGTTCGGAAGAGCAGAGGTACGATCAGAGAGCCCTGGCAGAGCCCTGGCTCAAAAGCAACATCTGTAGACTGCCAGGACTGGGCCCTGGCTAGCCCCTGCCCACTTAAAGCGCTGTCTACCTCACATCTAGGAATTGCCCTCCTGGGTAGTGGTAAGCTTGGGTGTTAGACATATCGCCATATGCCAGAGAGCATCGTATGTCATCCTTTCCCCAGGCACTCCCTACCATTGTGGGATGTACACTCTATTCTAAGAACTGTTACCAGACAGGATTACATTTCCCAGACTCTACTGTGCCTCACTCAGAGGAAAAACCCGCCCCACCACAGGCCTACATACCCCAAATGCACACTAACTCACTCATTATAGTGGTTCCAACAGGACACCGCGTCAGAGAATGCACTCTGCTTCAGTGGGTACATATCCACACAGGCATAGCTGTGCAACACTGCACTCTGCCCAACCCCATGCAGAGGCACCAGAGAAATACATGTCCCAGAATGCAGTCTGGATCATTCAGTGTTGATGCTGCAGTATGACTGCAGATCACAGAATGCACCTTTCTTTCCATGCTGCAAATGCCCGCACAAGGTTTAATGCCCCAAAACACACTCGACCAAACATATTTGCTGAAAAAACAGAAACATATGGGGGGTGGGTGGGGTGGTGTGTAGGGATAAATAATAGGGAGGGGGGATTGTGCATGTGAAATCACACTATCCAGTACAGATGCCCCACCGGAAGAGATATCCCAGAATGCACTGCAGCTCACTGCAAAACACGACTCTGCATGGCTCTGTGTCCCATGCATTGATCTGCCTCGCTGAGTATAAACGCCTCAACAAGACTTCATGCCGCAGGATGGCTCCACCCCACTCAGTATTGCTGCCTACACCACACTCAGCTTTATGCGCTAATCAATGTAATTGCCTAACACATCCTAGAAGCCCCCACAAGACAATATGTTAAGGCATTCACAGTCCTGTCCAGTACAACGTCCCACTTCCAAGGACTACGTGTCCCAGAAGTCTATGCTGCCTCAGTAAGGAGACTTCCCCGAGAGTCTGCATGTCCCAGGATGAGCTCTGCTGAAGGACCACGCTGGGCATTACATGTCCCACGCGCACTCTGCCTATCTCAGTCCAGAAGACAGCCAACAGCAATGCATGTCCCAGAATGCACCCTTTCTCTTCCAATATAGATGCTGCACAGGGCAGAACCGGGGGTGGGGGGGAAGTTGGGGGAATCATATGGGCAGAGATGTGATGGTGTGGTCGTTGTGGCCAT
Organism: Ambystoma mexicanum; assembly: GCF_040938575.1. Classification (NCBI taxonomy): domain Eukaryota; kingdom Metazoa; phylum Chordata; class Amphibia; order Caudata; family Ambystomatidae; genus Ambystoma; species Ambystoma mexicanum. The sequence continues at coordinate 1,116,472,372 of NC_090923.1, read as the reverse complement.
CATACTCTTTGTGGAAAGGAGGTACTGTTACATTCCTCAGAACAACATCATACGATAGGAACATGCCTACATTTCAAGGTCGTGCCAGCATATGCCCAGGTAAAGCTAATATGCCTGGTAAAGCCTTATATGCCAGGCACCGACTTAGGTACACAGGTGCCCCCTTCACATGCCAGGTTTTACCATCACATGCTCCGGTCCTCCCACCATGTGCCAGAATGCGCTCCCCTTCACACATTGCAGAGGCCCCATGGGATTACATTTCCCAAAATGCACTGTTCCTCAGTACAGAGGTCTTTTCAGGACATTGCATCCCAGAACGCACCTGACCTCAGTATGCATGCACCACTCTGTGTGATGTTTTGCTAAGTGCATGTGTTAAGTCATATTGTCTATGGCGAGCCCTGTTTTGCAGTGCAGCTCTGAATTAGGCTTGGTATGCTACACTGGGTTATGTTATGCCATGTCATGTCTTAAGCTGTAGACACGTGTTTGTAATGTCTTGCTCTGCCGGGATCCAAGTGCTCTTTTCCCAAAGCTAAATGCACCTTAAATAGAATCTACCTGAATACTACTGTATGTACCCATTCACTCCTTTAGGGGCAGCGGGGAGGGGTATGATGTCAGTTTCCTTTTCTGCTAGCTGGTTAGGTAATGTTATATTATGTTGAGGTTTCATTATAATGTTTTGCTTTAAATGTCTAATTTTCACGCACTTTTGAAGCACTCATAAAAGACGAGGTAGCAACCCCCTAAACACGCAGACAAACCCCCCCCCCAAAAAAAAAATCATAAGGCAGACCTGGAAATCTAATTTGTTAATTAGACCTCACACCCCTGTTTTGACCTAACATTCACATGGTACCCTCTTTTAACAATAGAGAGTAACTGCAGCCCAGGGTGAGAAGGCTAGTGAAAGGCTGGATTATGTAAATTAACTCCCATAAGCACCCAGCCTCAGCCTAAGAGGATTCCTGCCTCAGACACCAATATAACCATTATCTAAAGGCCTTAGCAGGACTCAGGAACCTCCAGGAAGGGCGGACTGGGCTTCTGCTCCCAAGGAAGCTATAGTTGAAATCCCACCCTGCGTTAAGTGTGCCCATATTTCCTTCCAGCTTTCCAATAAATAGAGAAGGCGTACTCTAATTTAAAGAAAGAAAGAGAAGGCGTATGATATGGTGTGGAAGAGTGGGTTGTTGGTGAAACTGTTGGAGATGGGTGTGAAGGGGAGAATGTTTCGGTGGATTAGGGCGTTTTTGGCTGATAGGACCTTTCAGGTGAGAGTGAGGGGGGTGCTGTCTGAAGTTTGGAAGATGGAGAATGGGACGCCGCAGGGGAGTGTGATTAGTGCAATGCTGTTTAATGTGATGTGGATGGGTTGATTCGAGCTTTGGCGGGAATCGGGTGTCAGGTGGATTTCTTCACAGATGATGGTGTGGTATGGGTAAGAGGGCGGAGTTTGTTGTTGGTGCAGAGTCGGCTGCAAGCTGCGATAGTGCGTATGGAGGAGTGGTGTGGGAAATGGGGCTTTTCGGTGTCTGTGGATAAAAGTGTGAGTATGGTTTTCTCAAGGAAAAGGGTGCAACAGGAGTTGAACTTGGTTTTGAAAGGTGTGAGGGTGAAGAGCATAGAGGAGTTTCGGTACTTGGGAGTGATTTTGGATAGGAAGTTGAACTGGAATTTGCAGGTGGATGGTGTGGTGGATAAGTGTAAACGTAGGTTGAATTTGTTGCGGGCGGTGTCTGGGAAAGAGTGGGGTGCACAGCAGAAGTGTTTACGAATGTTGAATAAGGGGTTGATTTTGAGTGTGATAGATTTTGGATGTCAGGTGGCAGTGGGTTTCACAGCGAGTCAGAAGCTACGGTTGGATAGGGTGCAGGCGAGGGCATTGAGGGTGTGTTCGGGTGTGATGAGGTCCTCTCCAGTGAATGCGGTGCAGGTGCTTGTGGGGGAGATGCCGTTGGGATTGAGGAGGTATGCGTTGAATATGAGGTGGAGGGTGAAGTGCAGTGCGAAGAGTGTGGCTCATCCGGTGCGTGAATGTTTGAAGTATAATTGGAGGTTTGACTACTATGGGGACCGGCGGAGGAGGAAGGGGGGTGTTTCACATGTGGGAGAAGGGGGTGCAGTGGGGTGTGGGCGAGTTGTTGGCTGTGACGGGTACGGTTTTGGTGAGATGGCCGATGTGGATGATCGGGTCTCCAAAGGTGTGTTTAGAGTTGGTGTGTGTGGTGTCAAAAAAGCGGGGTTTGCGGGGTGAGATCAAGACTTTGGGTCAGGCGTATTCGGCAGGAAAGGAAGGATGTAAGGTGTTCACGGATGGTTCAAAAGATCCTATGTCTGGAAGAGTGGGTATGGCGTATTATCTGGAAAGCACTGGGGAGTATAAAGTGGGGCGACTGACGAATGATGTGTCTATTTGTACGGCTGAGTTGGTGGCGATTGCATTGGCGATTGATAGGGTGTGTGAGTTGGGGTATGAGAAGGTGGTGGTGTTCTCGGATTAATTGAGTGGGTTGCAGGCAATTGTGGCAGGGGATGGTGATAGGAAGGATGTGATTTTGGACATCAGGAGGAAGATTGATCGGTGTGCGTGTGGGGGAATGGATTTGGAGTTGGCGTGGGGCCCCAGTCACAGTGGCATTTTGGGTAATGAGTTGGTGGATCTGGCGGCGGGTGAGGGTATGAGAAGAGGAGCGGTTGATGTGAGGTTGCCTTTGAGTGTGGATGAGGTGAAGGCTGTGGTGGTGAGACGGGTCATGGATGAGTGGCAGGAGAGGTGGGTGAGTGGGGTGAAGGACAGGTGGATGTTTGGTGTTCGTGGGAAAGTGTCGGTGAAGGTGGATGCGGGGAGTCTGGAATGGAGGAGGCCGGAGGAGGTGATGCTGAATCGGTTGAGGATAGGGCAAGTGGGGCTGAATGACTGTCTGTTTCGAGTGGGGAAGCGTGAGTCGAGGGACTCTGCGGTGTGTGGGGTGCCTGAGACTGTGGGACATTTTCTGCTTAGGTGTGAGAGACATGTTGAGGAGAGAGAATTGATGAGAGTCCGGTTGTCTGCGCTGGGTGTGGCTGAGCTGAGTGGGAAGGATTTGCTGGGAGGTGACGGGGTGAGAGGCAGGAGGAGGATCAGTGTGATGTTGGATTTTGTGAGGCAGACGGGGCGGTGGGAAGAGTTGTGAGTTTATGTGAACTAAGTATTGATTGGTGGGTCTGGTGCACATCATCCTTTAGGATGGGGAAGCGCCTGCGTGGGTCCGCCCACGCATCCGATAATTAAGAAGGAGAAGAAGAAGATCTGCGCTGGGCGTGGCTTAACTGAGTGGGAAGGCTTTGCTGGGAGGAGTCGAGGTGAGAGGCAGGGAGAGGAGCAGTGTGCTGCTAAATTTTGTGGGGCAGACGGGGTGGTGGGAGGAGTTATGAGAATGTGAGGGCTGTGTGTAAGATTGGTGGGGTAGGTGCACATCATCCTTTTGGATGGGGAAGCGCCTACATGGGTCCGCCCACGCATTCGATAATTTGAAAGAAAGAAAGAAAGAACCTGGCTGTTTGTGGCCATTCGGGGCGATGGGGAGTAAGGAGAGGGGCCTTGCATGCTGTGTTTTCTTGGGCATGGTTTTTCTACATGCTTTGGTGCACCATGACACTGCGAAAGGTTCAAAGTCTCTTCTACTTACTTTATCCTTGATATGAAGCTGATAATAATATGTTTCATTATTAAGGACGGGTGTTGAGTTCGCACAGAGATTGAGGGGCGTGTATTTTAATGACAGAACTATCCCGTGTTCTTGTCACCAGTCGGTAGTCCCTTTTCACGATGTTGACGGCATTAGGGGGTACGTGCATTTCTATCCCGCACGTTGGACACTAGTTTGCTATTTTTGCACTGTCCCTTGTTCGCGCCCGGGTGGGGACGGGTCAGCTGTTTCCGATTCCACGAGTTACGTTGTTTTGAATACGCATGGTGCACCTTCTATATATACGGATGCCTCGTGTGAATGAATTGATCACTTTATAGTGGTGATTCGGTCCATTGATTTGTCCTTGTTACTCCTCTTTCTCCCCTACAGTAATGTTAAACATTACGGTTACGACTGACACAGATGACGTTTCTGTTGATGTCTCACGGGGAGATACCTGCTAGGATGCGGTCGTTACATGTGCATATGCCGGATAGTGACAGATCTTTGTGATTAAGGTAAGCCTGGGTGACATGTGTATGTTCTCGTGGAAAACTCGTTTATGTCGGGTGTTGTCACCACGAATGAAGAATATCTATATAGACCTCTCTCGAAGACATTACGTGATTTTGCGGAAGAATAGATGTCTTTTGCCTTATAGTTCCGTAATGGTTGTTAACTGGTTATGTTCCGCCTCTATATTTGCAGGTAGGCTAGAAGTTGCCGTGACACATATACAGAGTCTACGAGATTGGGCTCCTCTACTTAATTAAGTGTTGGGCACTTTTTGCTCTCCGGTGATTGTGTACCACCGGGGTTGGTATACACCAGTGGCATTAATCGACAAAGTTACAGAAGATCGATTGTGAGTGTTTGGTCTGAAATGACCCCATTTACAGATCTCCGTTTTTCTCATGCATGGTACACAATTGGGTCATGGTAGGTTCTACTTCTTTCAGAGGTACGACCTCAGTGGTTCTGGAAGTCCCGAAATGTCACGAGGTGTTGGTGATGGTGGTAATATTTTGGATATACCAACTAACATGGTGTTTCTATCATGGTTCCGGACCACGGTTCACATGTTTTCCCTAATGGTAGAGGCAGATGGGGGGTATTGATAACCTTTTTTCTACACCCTGTTCATTTATGGTGCGGTGGTAGTAATGATCAATCTAGAAACTTAAGCATCCAGCCTGATTGATGTTGTGTTTTCATGTTTATATCTAGGTGAGCCCTGCTGGTGTAGTATACACGTTCTCTTTTTCCATCTACATTCCACTCGACCTTGCTGGACCATAGTGCCCTTGAAGAATTTCTGTTAACCAAGTTTTGTACAGAAAGAAACATGTCGGGTTGAGGAGTGTACTGTTATTTGTAAACAGTTTTAATTGATATCAGCTTGAGTCAGATTAGACCATATAAACAAGAGACTGGCTTAACTGTGTTAAACTCACGGTTCATATTAATAATGGACTAGAAATTGTATAGTTGTGTTTTGGTATGTTTGTTTTTATTGATGAAATATTTGTTATAATTGAGTGATTTGATGAATTGTTTGAGTATGAATGTGGTATGGTTGAAGTGTGGTTTGTTGTGGTTTTAGATGGGAATGATGTATCTTATCAGTCTAATTATGTATTTGATGGACTGATTAACAAATGTATTGATACTTACATTGATGTAGGTTTTTATAATTATGAGATCAGTTTTTTACAAGGATTTGTTCTATACATATTAATAGAAAATATTGAATTGTGATTGAGTGTCTACTGGGTTGAATTCAATTTGTTTCATCTCAGGATTTGGTTTTTTGAAAGACAGGTTTTTTCATAGATGTTTCTTGCATTGTGAAGCTATGATGATTATGTAGACAGGTGTATTGCACTGGGACTCACCACATAAACACAACAATACTCTGACCTTCAATGTTAATCTTTTCTATGCTCTATCCAGGCCAGGTCACAGTATTCAGATATTCCTGGTATCCCCTGTTACTCTTGTGTTTTGAGGTTCAAAGTCTCCCCATAAGCACTTTTTCGCACTAGCCTAGAGTTTGGGAAACCATGAAATAAATGAGGAAACCAAAACATTTGAGTTTTTTTGTTCACTTTTCGGTGAGCTTTTGCGAACTTGGTAAATTGGGGTTTCTGACATAAAACCCCTCCCAAATGTTGCTGGGGTCCTACGGAAATAGGCGTAAGGGCTTTGCTGCATGTGTTTTCTTGGGCATGGCTTCAACCTGCCCAGGCTCACCATGCAGTGAGTAATTTCCATATATTCCTCCCTTGCGCAGAGAACGCCACAGCTCCAGCTAGCTCTCCTCTTGGCGCTGCGCCCTATAGAATCCAGTACATTTGGTCCTCTTGTACACACAGCTCCCCTAACTTTTCCTTCTCATGCCTTCCTGTGCATCGTATCTATCCCTCAACCTCATCCCAACCATCTACCCGACTTTGCTTCTCCCTACCACTACTGAATGCTCTATCATACTCCTCCTTGGCCTCTCTGTAAGGCAAAGCACTTCAAAGCCATAAAATACGTCAGGAGGTGCTATACAAATGCCAGATAATATTGCATAACATAACACCACTCAATAGAGATACCAGCACACATGATTACAGGTCCCATACTAATAATCTACATGCCCTTCCTCTGGGGGGCTTTCCCAGAACTCTGTCCCATCGCTAATGAGGCCCTCTTACTTGACTTCATGTCGTATAATGCACCCTGCTTCCATCAGTGCAGATAACGACATAGGACTACATGTCCAAGAATGCACCCTGCTTCCTCTAGGGCAGATACACACACGGCACAGAATGCCCGCGGCTTTACTATGGAGAATGTCCCCCATGTAGGATTGGTTGTCTAAGACCAGACTCTGCTTCATCTTTGGCAGTGGCCTGCAATTTGAGTCTCTCCAGGTGTTTTGGACTACGACTTCCACAAGCCCTCCCATTGATTATGCTAACTATGGATGGTGGGAGTTGTAGTCAAAAACAACCGGAGAGAGAGTCAAAGGCCCCTGATCTAGGGTAATTGCCCACATTGTACAGCACTGCACAGAATGCCCCCTCTCACTATAAAGACCCCCTAACGTAGGACTACATGTCTTCTCTCCTACTGGATGCTCCACAGTGTACTGTGCTGTGGTCATTACCCTGGACCCTCCCAAGGCCCACAGGTCCTGAGAAGCACTTGCCTCAATGAAAGCACATGTTTAGGGCGAGGCGATCTGAGCTGTCTCCCATAGTACATCCAGACCTCCCAGCCTCAGCCAACACCCAGGAAGCCTCACCCAGAGTGTGCATGCCTCAGTCAGCACTGCGGCGGATGGCCACCAATGGTATGCCCCCGGCCTCGAGTCATAAAGAAACGCTATTATCCGTAATGTACAAACTAAATGGAAGAATCCCTTTTCATAAAATCTCTGCTTCTCTTTTTCTTCTTTCCTTCGAGGCCTGCAAGTGCCACATACACTGACTTGTCAAATAAACACGTCTGAAGTTGCTTTCAGCCTCTTAGCACTGATGGAGCTCTGCACTCCCTCTGCACTCTGTTGAAGAGTGTCGGAACTACAACTCCCAGCACACACTTCTTTAGTCAGTCTCGGGCACTTCTTTTCTCTCCGTATGTCCTGTGCTGCGTGGGACTACAGCTCCCAATATGTACTTCTTTGGTTGCTCTCTAGCGCCCCCTGCAGTTTCCTCTCTCTTGGTGCCTCTTGCCTTGTGTTGGGGAGCACACGCTACTTTGGTTGCTTTCTACCTCCCGATGCTACTCTGGCTCTCCCAGGGCTTGGCTCTTCCTCAGCAGTCTGGTGTGCTCTCATTGCATCTTTCTCACTCGTTCCCCTGTGCTGTTCTCTCTCCCTCTGTGCTGTGGTGGGCTCTCGCTGCACCCCTCGCACTCTCAGCGAGTCGGAGTCTGCTCACTGCATCTTTCACTCTTCCAATGCTTCGCTTGCTCGCCGAGGGCCCGATTCTGAGCTCATGCTGAAAGTAGCGCGGAAAGTCGTCATTCTCGCCTCCAGTTTCCAGCACCACCATTCCGAGGTGGGTGAAAGTATCCGAGAGGAGGTGTCATGCTTTCCTGCAGCAAAAGCTGCTGAAATCTGGAGCATTTCTTGAAAGACTGCCACTTTTCTAATTTACAAAAGTGTCGTTAAGCTTTCGGCAATTTAGAGAAGTGGTGCCGTCTGGAAAAATGCGCAGTAGAGGATAACGACACCTCAGAGGTGTCGTAGTTGATATCCTTTTTTAGTCTGTGCACAACCATTGCTTTTGTAAGGAGAATCCCCTCGCGGTGCCTGCCCTGCACTCCTCATGGTTGCTAAGGCTGGTGTGAAGCAGTAAATCAGGCACATGCAAACGTTGTGGCTTTGATGCCAGGCCGCCACATTATCACTTGAGCAGAATATGGTGCTTTTAAGGAAAGTTTTCTTCCTTCAGAGAGGAACGCTTACCTATGTTTGCAGGCACCCGGGATCAGGGCCGAGTCTCTCAAGATTCCAGCGCTTTCTCGCTGCCTCCTCTACCTTGGAAACAGGGTCTGTTCTGTGTCTGAGTCAGTTTCTCTCACCCCTCAGCCTTACTTCATTCAATCTCTGTAACTGACATTCACAAATTCTATCCAGGACGGCCCTAGGATTTGTGGGGCCCTGGGTGGCAAAAGGTATGTGCGGCCCCCCTTACTTGCATGTTCAATGATGTCACAGAATTAGACTGCAATACTCGAGGTGCTCATGTGAAGTTTCTTAAAAAGAAGGTGCCAGGAGTAAGCCACGAGACAAATAATCTACAATGTCCAGTATAAGAATTGTCACGGCTGGCTATTGCATACCTGACAAAATCAGCAGGAAGGCTTTTTTGGGCAACAGACAGCGTGAGCTGAATCCGTTCTAGAGACTTCCAATTTTGGCAGACAAAGAAACGTAAGAAAATGATTTGCCCAATAGCACACACTTCGGTTAACTGGAAAAGCCAAACATGACATGTCTAGAACTCTGTCATTTTCACACACACATCTACTTAGCTGTAGTTGGTAGAATTATTTTTGGGCCACAGGACCTTTAGCAACTTTGGTTTGAAAACTCCGCCTGCCTTTGGAATGCAGTGCAAACATTTCTGATTGTGTTCTGCTAGCTGAAGTAGGCTGTTGTGTTTACAACAGTTTCCCGATTGCTTTTATTTTTTGTGCTGGATACATGTGTCCAAGTTGTCCAAAGTAGCAATCTGCTTCTCATTCAGAACTACAGATGAGGATTATTCTGACTGTCTACAGACTGTCTCCTGCTGTGACCACATGTTGCAAGGATGTCAGCGCATGGTTGTGCCCGGGGTAGACCGGGCAGAGCAGCTCCACTTCTGGATCGCCTTATAGTGCGATCGAAGCAGACCCTACTTACCAGAACGGCGCAGAGGCAGTGAGAGTGAGCAGTTTCAAAGGTCTTCATGTGTGAACAAAATCCACAGGGCCAAGACCTAAACAGCAGGAGGGGACTGATTGAGAAACATACACACAGGAAGTGAGCATGTTTTAAAGTGGAATCTGCACATGTAATTCAGCTGGCGTATCTTAATAGTGGAATCTGCACGTGTAATTCAGCTGGCGTATCTTAATAGTGGAATCTGCACATGTAATTCAGCTGGCGTATCTTAATAGTGGAATCTGCACATGTAATTCAGCTGGCGTATCTTAATAGTGGAATCTGCACATGTAATTCAGCTGGCGTATCTTAATAGTGGAATCTGCACAGGTAATTCAGCTGGCGGTAATTCAACTGGCCTATCTTAATAGTGGAATCTGCACAGGTAATTCAGCTGGCCTATCTTAATAGTGGAATCTGCACATGTAATTCAGCTGGCGTATCTTAATAGTGGAATCTGCACAGGTAATTCAGCTGGCGGTAATTCAACTGGCCTATCTTAATAGTGGAATCTGCACAGGTAATTCAGCTGGCGTATCTTAATAGTGGAATCTGCACATGTAATTCAGCTGGCGTATCTTAATAGTGGAATCTGCACATGTAATTCAGCTGGCGTATCTTAATAGTGGAATCTGCACAGGTAATTCAGCTGGCGTATCTTAATAGTGGAATGTGCACAGGTAATTCAGCTGGCGTATCTTAATAGTGGAATCTGCACAGGTAATTCAGCTGGCGTATCTTAATAGTGGAATGTGCACATGTAATGCAGCTGGCGTATCTTAATAGTGGAATCTGCACAGGTAATTCAGCTGGCGTATCTCCATAGTGGAATCTGCACAGGTAATTGAGCTGGCGTATCTTAATAGTGGAATGTGCACAGGTAATTCAGCTGGCGTATCTCAATAGTGGAATCTGCACATGTAATTCAGCTGGCGTATCTTAATAGTGGAATCTGCACATGTAATTCAGCTGGCGTATCTTAATAGTGGAATCTGCACATGTAATTCAGCTGGCGTATCTTAATAGTGGAATCTGCACAGGTAATTCAGCTGGCGGTAATTCAACTGGCGTATCTTAATAGTGGAATCTGCACAGGTAATTCAGCTGGCGGTAATTCAACTGGCGTATCTTAATAGTGGAATCTGCACAGGTAATTCAGCTGGCGTATCTTAATAGTGGAATATGCACAGGTAATTCAGCTGGCGTATCTTAATAGTGGAATCTGCACATGTAATTCAGCTGGCCTATCTTAATAGTGGAATCTGCACAGGTAATTGAGCTGGCGTATCTTAATAGTGGAATGTGCACAGGTAATTCAGCTGGCGTATCTTAATAGTGGAATGTGCACAGGTAATTCAGCTGGCGTATCTCAATAGTGGAATCTGCACATGTAATTCAGCTGGCGTATCTTAATAGTGGAATCTGCACATGTAATTCAGCTGGCGTATCTTAATAGTGGAATCTGCACATGTAATTCAGCTGGCGTATCTTAATAGTGGAATCTGCACAGGTAATTCAGCTGGCGGTAATTCAACTGGCCTATCTTAATAGTGGAATCTGCACAGGTAATTCATCTGGCGCATCTTAATAGTGGAATCTGCACATGTAATTCAGCTGGCCTATCTTAATAGTGGAATCTGCACATGTAATTCAGCTGGCGTATCTTAATAGTGGAATGTGCACGTGTAATTCAGCTGGCGTATCTTAATAGTGGAATCTGCACAGGTAATTCAGCTGGCGTATCTTAATAGTGGAATCTGCACATGTAATTCAGCTGGCGTATCTTAATAGTGGAATCTGCACATGTAATTCAGCTGGCGTATCTTAATAGTGGAATCTGCACAGGTAATTCAGCTGGCGTATCTCAATAGTGGAATCTGCACAGGTAATTGAGCTGGCGTATCTTAATAGTGGAATGTGCCCAGGTAATTCAGCTGGCGTATCTCAATAGTGGAATCTGCACATGTAATTCAGCTGGCCTATCTTAATAGTGGAATGTGCACATGTAATTCAGCTGGCGTATCTTAATAGTGGAATCTGCACAGGTAATTCAGCTGGCCTATCTTAATAGTGGAATGTGCACATGTAATTCAGCTGGCGTATCTTAATAGTGGAATCTGCACAGGTAATTCAGCTGGCGTATCTTAATAGTGGAATGTGCACATGTAATTCAGCTGGCGTATCTTAATAGTGGAATCTGCACAGGTAATTCAGCTGGCGTATCTTAATAGTGGAATCTGCACATGTAATTCAGCTGGCGTATCTTAATAGTGGAATCTGCACATGTAATTCAGCTGGCGTATCTTAATAGTGGAATCTGCACAGGTAATTCAGCTGGCGGTAATTCAACTGGCGTATCTTAATAGTGGAATCTGCACAGGTAATTCAGCTGGCGTATCTTAATAGTGGAATGTGCACAGGTAATTCAGCTGGCGTATCTTAATAGTGGAATCTGCACATGTAATTCAGCTGGCCTATCTTAATAGTGGAATCTGCACATGTAATTCAGCTGGCGTATCTTAATAGTGGAATCTGCACATGTAATTCAGCTGGCCTATCTTAATAGTGGAATCTGCACAGGTAATTCAGCTGGCCATCTTAATAATGGAATCTGCACAGGTAATTCAGCTGGCGTATCTAAATAGTGGAATGTGCACATGTAATTCAGCTGGCGTATCTTAATAGTGGAATCTGCACAGGTAATTCAGCTGGCGTATCTTAATAGTGGAATCTGCACAGGTAATTCAGCTGGCGTATCTTAATAGTGGAATCTGCACATGTAATTCAGCTGGCGTATCTTAATAGTGGAATCTGCACGTGTAATTCAGCTGGCGTATCTTAATAGTGGAATCTGCACATGTAATTCAGCTGGCGTATCTTAATAGTGGAATCTGCACATGTAATTCAGCTGGCGTATCTTAATAGTGGAATCTGCACATGTAATTCAGCTGGCGTATCTTAATAGTGGAATCTGCACAGGTAATTCAGCTGGCGGTAATTCAACTGGCCTATCTTAATAGTGGAATCTGCACAGGTAATTCAGCTGGCCTATCTTAATAGTGGAATCTGCACATGTAATTCAGCTGGCGTATCTTAATAGTGGAATCTGCACAGGTAATTCAGCTGGCGGTAATTCAACTGGCCTATCTTAATAGTGGAATCTGCACAGGTAATTCAGCTGGCGCATCTTAATAGTGGAATCTGCACATGTAATTCAGCTGGCCTATCTTAATAGTGGAATCTGCACAGGTAATTCAGCTGGCGTATCTTAATAGTGGAATGTGCACATGTAATTCAGCTGGCGTATCTTAATAGTGGAATCTGCACAGGTAATTCAGCTGGCGTATATTAATAGTGGAATCTGCACATGTAATTCAGCTGGCGTATCTTAATAGTGGAATCTGCACATGTAATTCAGCTGGCGTATCTTAATAGTGGAATGTGCACATGTAATGCAGCTGGCGTATCTTAATAGTGGAATCTGCACAGGTAATTCAGCTGGCCTATCTCAATAGTGGAATCTGCACAGGTAATTGAGCTGGCGTATCTTAATAGTGGAATGTGCACAGGTAATTCAGCTGGCGTACCTCAATAGTGGAATCTGCACATGTAATTCAGCTGGCGTATCTTAATAGTGGAATCTGCACATGTAATTCAGCTGGCGTATCTTAATAGTGGAATCTGCACATGTAATTCAGCTGGCGTATCTTAATAGTGGAATCTGCACATGTAATTCAGCTGGCGTATCTTAATAGTGGAATCTGCACAGGTAATTCAGCTGGCGGTAATTCAACTGGCGTATCTTAATAGTGGAATCTGCACAGGTAATTCAGCTGGCGGTAATTCAACTGGCGTATCTTAATAGTGGAATCTGCACAGGTAATTCAGCTGGCGTATCTTAATAGTGGAATATGCACAGGTAATTCAGCTGGCGTATCTTAATAGTGGAATCTGCACATGTAATTCAGCTGGCCTATCTTAATAGTGGAATCTGCACAGGTAATTGAGCTGGCGTATCTTAATAGTGGAATGTGCACAGGTAATTCAGCTGGCGTATCTTAATAGTGGAATGTGCACAGGTAATTCAGCTGGCGTATCTCAATAGTGGAATCTGCACATGTAATTCAGCTGGCGTATCTTAATAGTGGAATCTGCACATGTAATTCAGCTGGCGTATCTTAATAGTGGAATCTGCACATGTAATTCAGCTGGCGTATCTTAATAGTGGAATCTGCACAGGTAATTCAGCTGGCGGTAATTCAACTGGCCTATCTTAATAGTGGAATCTGCACAGGTAATTCATCTGGCGCATCTTAATAGTGGAATCTGCACATGTAATTCAGCTGGCCTATCTTAATAGTGGAATCTGCACAGGTAATTCAGCTGGCGTATCTTAATAGTGGAATGTGCACATGTAATTCAGCTGGCGTATCTTAATAGTGGAATCTGCACAGGTAATTCAGCTGGCGTATCTTAATAGTGGAATCTGCACATGTAATTCAGCTGGCGTATCTTAATAGTGGAATCTGCACATGTAATTCAGCTGGCGTATCTTAATAGTGGAATGTGCACATGTAATGCAGCTGGCGTATCTTAATAGTGGAATCTGCACAGGTAATTCAGCTGGCGTATCTCAATAGTGGAATCTGCACAGGTAATTGATCTGGCGTATCTTAATAGTGGAATGTGCACAGGTAATTCAGCTGGCGTATCTCAATAGTGGAATCTGCACATGTAATTCAGCTGGCGTATCTTAATAGTGGAATCTGCACATGTAATTCAGCTGGCGTATCTTAATAGTGGAATCTGCACATGTAATTCAGCTGGCGTATCTTAATAGTGGAATCTGCACAGGTAATTCAGCTGGCGGTAATTCAACTGGCGTATCTTAATAGTGGAATCTGCACAGGTAATTCAGCTGGCGTATCTTAATAGTGGAATGTGCACAGGTAATTCAGCTGGCGTATCTTAATAGTGGAATCTGCACATGTAATTCAGCTGGCCTATCTTAATAGTGGAATCTGCACATGTAATTCAGCTGGCGTATCTTAATAGTGGAATCTGCACATGTAATTCAGCTGGCCTATCTTAATAGTGGAATCTGCACAGGTAATTCAGCTGGCCATCTTAATAATGGAATCTGCACAGGTAATTCAGCTGGCGTATCTAAATAGTGGAATGTGCACATGTAATTCAGCTGGCGTATCTTAATAGTGGAATCTGCACAGGTAATTCAGCTGGCGTATCTTAATAGTGGAATCTGCACAGGTAATTCAGCTGGCGTATCTTAATAGTGGAATCTGCACAGGTAATTCAACTGGCGTATCTTAATAGTGGAATCTGCACAGGTAATTCAGCTGGCGTATCTTAATAGTGGAATCTGCACAGGTAATTCAGCTGGCGTATCTTAATAGTGGAATCTGCACATGTAATTCAGCTGGCGTATCTTAATAGTGGAATCTGCACATGTAATTCAGCTGGCGTATCTTAATAGTGGAATGTGCACAGGTAATTCAGCTGGCGTATCTTAATAGTGGAATCTGCACATGTAATTCAGCTGGCGTATCTTAATAGTGGAATCTGCACATGTAATTCAGCTGGCGTATCTTAATAGTGGAATCTGCACATGTAATTCAGCTGGCGTATCTTAATAGTGGAATCTGCACATGTAATTCAGCTGGCGTATCTTAATAGTGGAATCTGCACAGGTAATTCAGCTGGCGTATCTTAATAGTGGAATGTGCACATGTAATTCAGCTGGCGTATCTTAATAGTGGAATCTGCACAGGTAATTCAGCTGGCGTATCTTAATAGTGGAATCTGCACAGGTAATTCAGCTGGCGTATCTTAATAGTGGAATCTGCACAGGTAATTCAGCTGCCGTATCTTAATAGTGGAATCTGCACATGTAATTCAGCTGGCGTATCTTAATAGTGGAATCTGCACAGGTAATTCGGCTGGCGTATCTTAATAGTGGAATCTGCACAGGTAATTCTGCACATGTAATTCAGCTGGCGTATCTTGATAGTGGAATCTGCACATGTAATTCAGCTGGCCTATCTTAATAGTGGAATGTGCACAGGTAATTCAGCTGGCGTATCTTAATAGTGGAATCTGCACAGGTAATTCAGCTGGCGTATCTTAATAGTGGAATCTGCACAGGTAATTCAGCTGCCGTATCTTAATAGTGGAATCTGCACATGTAATTCAGCTGGCGTATCTTAATAGTGGAATCTGCACAGGTAATTCAGCTGCCGTATCTTAATAGTGGAATCTGCACATGTAATTCAGCTGGCGTATCTTAATAGTGGAATCTGCACAGGTAATTCAGCTGGCGGATCATAGTGGAATCTGCACATGTAATTCAGCTGGCGTATCTTAATAGTGGAATCTGCACAGGTAATTCAGCTGGCGTATCTTAATAGTGGAATGTGCACATGTAATTCAGCTGGCGTATCTTAATAGTGGAATCTGCACAGGTAATTCAGCTGGCGTATCTTAATAGTGGAATGTGCACAGGTAATTCAGCTGGCGTATCTTAATAGTGGAATCTGCACATGTAATTCAGCTGGCGTATCTTAATAGTGGAATCTGCACAGGTAATTCAGCTGGCGTATCTTAATAGTGGAATCTGCACAGGTAATTCAGCTGGCGTATCTTAATAGTGGAATCTGCACATGTAATTCAGCTGGCCTATCTTAATAGTGGAATGTGCACAGGTAATTCAGCTGGCGTATCTTAATAGTGGAATCTGCACATGTAATTCAGCTGGCGTATCTTAATAGTGGAATGTGCACATGTAATTCAGCTGGCGTATCTTAATAGTGGAATCTGCACAGGTAATTCAGCTGGCGTATCTTAATAGTGGAATCTGCACATGTAATTCAGCTGGCGTATCTTAATAGTGGAATCTGCACAGGTAATTCAGCTGGCGTATCTTAATAGTGGAATGTGCACAGGTGCACCGGACACATAAGCATTGGGTTTTCCAAAAATTGAAAGTCCACTAACTGAGAAATATCCCAAAAGAGAGGTTTTTCCTATTGCATTGCTAGCAAAGCATAAAAGGTGTGCAGCTTTTAAACCCAACAATCTATATTGAAATATTCTCTGCAAATTAAAATCCCAAACACAGGACCTGCTTTGATGACACTTTCATGGGGTGTCATGAGTATCTGCCCTGGTAATGTGTTGACATGGTCTCAATAGCCGGGGGCCGAACACACGAGCAAACACACCTTTTAGGTAACGCCAGCCTCAAAATAACCCAATGGCGGATGGCATCCGCTGTCTGGAAAAAGTGGACAGGCGCGGTCCACCCACATGCAACCTCGACTTGAAAATCTGCAAAAGGCCGGGGAAAACAGTCTCACCGGGTCAGCAACCCCACTTCCCACAGTCCCGAGCTAATGGTCAGCACTGGCCTGCCCTCCTCTCATTTCCTCCTCCCCATCCCCATGACTTGCCTTCTGCAATGCTCTGTTTTTATAAAGATGACTTGAAAAGTACACAAATTATGATAAAGTACTCAGACACACATATATACATATTTTAAGAAATATGTTAAGCAAAGTTTGATTGCGGAGTTAGTTTCCCCTTCATGAGTGGAAGACTACCGATACCAGATTGCAATCCTGCAGAAAACAAACACATTGCTTGTGTGGTTTGTGAATGTACTTTCAAGACTTATCATCAGAACAAAAATATGTGAAAAGTTGACCTGGTTGTTGTTCATTGTTTGACAGTGCATGCTTCATAGAGGATGAGGGGGAAAATGTGACCTTCAACAAAAAATATGCTCTTTGGTGTGACAAAAGTAGGGACCACGAATATTAGGGAGATATTTTGAAACTCTGCGTGGCATATTTTAACTATCATGGATGAAGGAAGGCGTGGATGTCGGTGGCTAACTGGTCTTTGTGTGTGTTTTCAGAATAAAAAGCTACCTTCTTAAGTTCTTTCAATTAAAATGTTAAGAACGTCTCGCCCAAAACAATGACTACTTAAATGAGCCATCACTTATTTATTTATTTATTTATTCATTTATAAAGCGTACAAAAACCAAAATGAGTTGAGACACTATTGCAGGTACCAATTGCATGTGGCCAGTTGGCAATTGATAGTTATACGCAGGATAGATTAACAGTTACATGCAGCCAGAAGTGAAGAACAAATTGGAGGTTATATGCAGACAGCAATGATCCAGGAGGGAGGACCAGGCATGGGCTGCTCAAAAGATGATGCAAACAGTCAAGTTTTGAGAGGTCTGCAAAAGACCCAATAGGACTCTTCGGCTCTCAGAGAATGTGGGACGGAGTTCCATTGTTTAGCTGCTATGGATAGAAAGCTTGATTCTCACGCTTTTTCAAGCGTTTGACTTTGGGCTGAACCAGCTGACTGGCGTAAGGTGTTCTAGTGGGCCTAGACGAGCGTGTTTTAGAGGTTTCTGGAGATGCACCTGTGCATAATCGAGAGGGTTTTGAACATAATCCTTTCTCCGATCGGGAGCCAGTGTACAGCTCTTTGAGCGGCGAGATATGTTTTGATTTAGGAATGTCCAGGGCTGCTCGAAGCGTGCTGTTTTCGATGGTCTGTAGTTTCTGTATGTTGTGTGCAGAGGTGCCAGCAAAGAGTACATTACAGTTGTCTAACATTGCGCCAACAACTGCATGCGGAATAGTTAGACAGCTATCTGGGGATAGGAAGGGTCTGGAGGCACTTATCAACTTGGTCATGTATGCCGCTGAGGAGAAGATATCTTTTACTTGGCGGGTCAGTGATATGGTGGCACTGAGGTATACCCGAGTGTTTTCACTGTGGTGGAGACTGGACGCTGGGTGCCATCGAAGTTGAAGTCAGTGTAGTTGGGGCTGAGTTTTTTTTTAGCTCTGTTGACGGTCCCACAAGAAGGGGTTCAGTCTTCTCATCATTCACACAGAGGCTGTGCGTTGCCATCCAGGATCCAGCGCAGAAGCCACTGAAGACCACATGTCCATAATACGCTCTACCGCACTCATACCAGGTGCCCCACAAGAGCGATGTCATGCAATGTTGACTGCTTATATTGCAATGTCTTTTGTCATACTAAGGGTTTCGCAAAGCACTGAAGGGGATAGAAGAGGGAACTTAAAAGAGAAGGAGGAAACAGGAAGGAAGGGTAGCGGGGAGAATGGAAATTAAGGCATGTCTTGGTAGTTGCTTGTATAGTGCTTTCCCAACCATTTGACCCGCTCAGAGCCCTGAGGGAGGGAATAGTCGAGGGCTAAAGAGGACATGAAACTGAAGGAACAAACAGGAAAGAGGGTCGGAGGGAAGAGGGAACTGACGAGTCTGATCTTATGTGTTTTGGCTGCATGTATCACCCTGGTCTCAGAATTCGCTCAGTAGCAACGCCCTCACGTGACTCAGCTCCAATATTTCCATTGCCTTAGATGGCATCCAGTCATTGCCTTGACAAACCATCGACAACCATACCCTTGAAAAAAATGCATCAAAAAAACCATCGAATGCATTTTTTTCAATGGTAGAGGGTTTAGTTTAGCAAAAATGGGTTTTAAATGTTAAAAAGGGGGGTTGGGGAGATCCCCACCCATTAAAAAAAATGCATTCAATGTTTTTTTTGTAGATGCTATTTTTCAAGGTTATGGTTGTCGATGGTTTGGCTATCGAGGCAATCACTATAAACCCCTTAGACAGGAGGATGGTGAAATGCCACCAGTGCAGTCAATTGCTCTGCCCATAATGCTCTGCTCATTAACACCCCTGCCCAGATTCTCTGCGGTTAAACCCATAGGGATGAGCTCAGGGCTGGGTGAGCTGACTCACTCCAGGAAGGGAAGAGGAGGCGGATAGCTATCGGTGAGGCCCGCGGCTGCCTTCCCTTCCTGACATGCATACTCCTTCATGGAAGGAGATGCGCTAATCCACCATGCATGTGGTCTCAGTCCACCAACCATCTCTGGCATCATGTGTGATTGCGCTTTGGAAATACAGATCCCTGTTTTATATGTTTGTAATTTTGTTCAGATCCAACAGCTCCCGCCAAGAACGAAAGTTCTCTTCAGCAGGAGCGGAAGCCACTCAAACTCTGATTCTGACGAAGGTTGGAGATGGTGGACAGTTGATGTGGGAGAAGAATGAACCAGCTCGATCATGTAGGCCCTCCCAATTGAACGTAAGGAGAATGCTTGGCCTGATTCTCTTCTGGGAGGCATCGAACCGTGAAAGGAGGGGTACAGCAGTTCTGCTTGGGCCATTGGCAGAGCTAGGGAGTCTGAGGTCTAGTGCTCTTGAGAGATTGAGAACATCACTTTCATTGTATTACGTGTCGTGAGAACTTCAGATGAATGTTAGATTTACGTGCTCCTAGTTTATTGTATTTCAGGGTTTTCGTTATGTGTGTAACGGCGTGTAAGGACCTTTAATGTATGGAGGAGAGCTATTCTGGGCTGTAAAAAGGTCTCAGTGGAAGGGGGGAGATAAAGGGAATGCAAGGAAGACACCACAATATTGATCATCTTCAAGGGAGAGTTACAGGTGTGACTATCAAATAAGGGTAGGATCACAGGGGTGTAGTATTTTGTTTAATGGGATAGACCAAATGAGTCTTGAGCTGTCTACAGAATTTTATTGGGTAATTTCCCATTTTTAAGGAGGGCAGATGAGAGTTCCAGAGAGAGGATATTTGAAAACTGAGAACTTGGCCACCAAAACAATTGTATTTATATTGGATGGAGCCAATACGTTTTAATTAGCCAACCTCTTGCGTCTGACCACTGGTAGAGTGATAATGCTTTGTTTTGGTATCATGGTGCTGGAGCAAGGAGGTGTTGTGGGACAGATATAAGATCCTGAAGTTAACTTTATTCGCAGCCACTGTAGGTTCTTCAAGGCTGGTAAGACATTGGGCCTCATTCCAGGTTTGCCGGTACAGTAACAACGGTACCGGTAATGTTGTTACCATACCGGCAAACTACGAGTTCTGCTTGCGGGTGCCTTTTCGCCCGCCTGGTCTGACCTGGCGGGCAGACCGGCACCCGCGAGCAGAGCATGTCGGATGCACCGGCAAATTACTAATGGTGCCGGTGCATCCAGCCTACCCATTTCCATTAAGCCCTCTGGGGCTCAATGGGAATGGGGAGCATTTTTTACCGGCGCCCGGGAACGGGCAATTACCGGGTCCGGCAGGGCCATAATGACCTGGTAATTGCCCATTCCCGGGTGCCGGAAAAATGCGCAAGTTCAGTGGCAGCCTGCCGTTTTTTTTCACGACAAGGCTACCACCGAACTTGTAATGAGGCTATTGTATTGTATTGTATTCGGTTTTTTATATAGCGCTCTTTCCCTATTTGTATGGCCTCAGTGTGCTTTGTGGTTGGAACGGCCTCAGTGACCGTAGTCAATGTGCTGGAGGTTCTAAGAGTTTTAGATTAGGTGATGCATGTGTGCATTTTTCACCGGTCTAAGACTTAGGTGGCTGACTAGGCTCGACTAAGCAGTCCAGAAAGGTCAGCCACGTAGGCGCTGTTGGAGGTTTGCGATAGAATGCTAATGTTGAAAAGTTGATGTGTGGCCAGCTATACTGAATTTCTTTTTGTTAGCAGTCGTTGTATGCTAGTGGCAGAGGTGTTGAGGTACGTCAGGTGCTTCAGTTTGAATGGCTATATGCACTGCTAGACCGGATAAGCATAGCCATATCTGCATTCTTTGGTGCATGGATGTTTGCCCGTGCCTGCGGCCTCTGTCCACAGATGTGGTGTAATGTATACGTACCGTAGGCCTCGATCTTTGTCCATTGCAGACGAGGCAGATGTAATAGGCAGATATGGTGATATGGCCCAGGTTTCACAATACAGTAGGATTAACGGTATAGTAGGCAGATATGGGGAACACACCTGGATTTGAGAGTCCTGTATAGTGGGAGAAAGGTAGAGGTTCCACAATACAATATGGGTGCGGGGTAACACTCCTAGAATTGAAGTCCTGTATAGTGGGAGACAGGCCTATGTTTCACAATACAGTAGGTTTCACAATATAATAGTAGGATATATAGATATGGCCTACGTTTCACAATCCAGTAGGTTTCGCCATATAATAAGCAGCTAGGGGAACACACCTAGATTGGAGAGTCCTGTATGATGGGAGAGAGGCCTAGGTTTCACATAACAATATGGGTACGGGGGGAACACACCTAGATTTGAGAGTCCTGTATAGTGGGAGAGAGGCCTAGGTTTCACATTATAATATGGGTAGAGGGGAACACACCTAGATTTGAGAATCCTGTATAATGGGAGAGAGGCCTAGGTTTCACCGAACAGTAGGTTTCACAATACAGTAGGTTTCACAATATAATAGGTAGATATGTCGATATGGCCTAGGTTTCACAATACAGTAGGTTTCACAATATGATAGGCAGATCTGTAGATATGGCCTATGTTTCACAATACTGTAGGTTTCGCCATATAATAGGCAGCTAGGGGGAACACACCTAGATTGGAGAGTCCTGTATAGCGGGAGAAAGGCCTAGGTTTCACATTACAATATGGGTACGGGGGAACACACCTAGATTTGAGAGTCATGTATAATGGGAGAGAGGCCTAGGTTTTCACAGAACAGTAGCTTTCACAATATAATAGGCAGATATGGAGATATGGCCTGGGTTTCACAATACAGTAGGTTTCACAATATAATAGGCACAAATGGGGAACACACCTAGATTTGAGAGTCATGTATAGTGGGAGAGGCCTACGTTTCACAGTATGATGGATTTTAAAACATTTTGGGCATGGCTACCTCCATACACGTAATGAGGCCCTAAGTGTGATTGTGTGTGTTTAACCCCTGAATATGTAGGCAGGCTG
Source organism: Ambystoma mexicanum (assembly GCF_040938575.1). Taxonomy (NCBI): domain Eukaryota; kingdom Metazoa; phylum Chordata; class Amphibia; order Caudata; family Ambystomatidae; genus Ambystoma; species Ambystoma mexicanum. The sequence continues at coordinate 1,116,450,407 of NC_090923.1, read as the reverse complement.
CTATTTTCTTGGGACCGCCATTACCTTCACCCAGGTTTGGTAGAGCTGGGTGTCTGTTTGTGTTGTGTGATGATTTTTGATAACGTTGATAATGTTGGCATGTGTGTATATATATATATATATATATATATATATATATATATATATATATATATATATATATATATATATATATGATAGGGCAGCAGTCGCCGCCCTATAGTTAAGGTGAGGCGGAGACACATAGGATTCTATTGTTAATAACTTTTGATTCGAGTAACTGGTTTGGCTGACATTTCGAAAGTGATAAAAAATCTGCGGGCCCCCCAGACTGCAAAGTTCTGTAAAGAAAAAGTTAAGCATCAAAATTCTTTTTTTCCCCAAAAAGTGCAGCCTACTTCCCATTCATTTTCCAATAGACAAAAAAGGTACATTTTTGCCAAAACCGCACAGCCCAAACTGTTGGACGAATTTGGACCAGGTCTGAAACAACTTGGGCACGAAGCGTTGACTCACGATCCATGCATGGGTTGGGGTTATTCCGTGCCGTAGTTAAAATTCGATTGAGAAGGGGATGCCCCCTTCTCCAAAAATGATAGTTATATCTCCCATGGTGCATTGCATGATCATGGTTTTCAGAAATGAAATGACCGCCATCTTGTTTTTCTCTCGATGCGAAAGATATTTGCATCTATAGCCAAAATTATGGGAAAATGAAACACAGTAAAAAGCTATTTGCAGATAAAAAACATACAAATGCTGTCAGGGTAGAGGTGGGGGATGGCTAGAGAGCACTGAGTGAAATGTGGTGGTTGCAGGGGGTACAGTGACCGGGTTTGCAACACAACGCTTTCTGTAGCCTCGGCTATAGCAGCGAATATCTGACATCTCATAGCAAACTGCATCATAGAAGTAGCGTGTGTTGTGGGGGGAAGGGAGAGGGCAGGGGAGGTGAGGAGGCCATCTGGGGAGTGGAGGGAGCTGGCACAGATGAGGGGGCAATTGGTGAGGTGAGGGGGCAGGGAAGCATTTTATTTTTCCAGCTGTTTTGCCAATATTGGCAGCTATATCCGAGGCTAAAAAGGACTACAGATAGCTGAGGGTATGTGTAGTTCAGTATCCGCGGCTATATAGTTTGGGGTGTCAGTGTTTTATATTTTTTTTTTAAGTACTTTGTTTAGGTATAGTGACATTGGGGGTGAAAAATCACTAGCCATGTCCAAAGGCCACGGTCAGTGACCTGGTAGGTATTGGAGAGTGTTTTTTATTTTGGATGTGTGTTTTCAGGCTTTTGAGCACGTGAGAGTTTGGAGAAAGATAGAAGAAAATAGCTAAACAAAATTAATATAAAAAGGAACAATTGTATTCTAGTTTTAAATGTACCATACAATGGGCCTCATCACGAGTTGGGTGGTATCCCGGCAGTAGTACCACCGGGATACCGCAGGGGCTATTAACGTTACCGCCAAACCCCCCGGCGCTATTGGCACCGGATCACGGGTTTGGCGGAACGGTAATTCCCCATTGGGCCCATTTGGGAATTCCCCATTGGACCCCATGGGGAATTTTCTTTGCTACTACCGTTGGCGGTATTAGCACGCTGTAATATCGCAAAAAATTGGAAAATTTGTGGCTGATGTACCCCGAGCTCTGAGCTGGGAGTAAATCCTGCCAAACCTGTGATTTGGCAGACCCTTAAATGCGGCGGTAATAGCGTTACTGCCGCATTTAAGGGTTACCGCCAAACTCGTGTTGAGGCAGAATGTATTTTACATTGTGTATTCTCACTTATGGTATTATGTTCTGTGGGTATGCAATGTTTGCCTATCTAGTTTCCTGTTATGTATTTTTCTATGGATTCTTATGTTTCAGTTACTTTACATAAGTACATGAGTAGTGTTGCTCTGTATTGATCATTTAAGTTGCATTCTAATATAAAACTTGTAGTCAGTCCCTTGTCAACTGACCTTTTGTTACTGCGGTTATGATAAAAGTCAATGAACTGTAGCTGCGGTTATAATAAAACATGTTTTTTGTTATTTATTGTATTTGTGTATTTTAATATAAGTAGTGCTTAAAATAACTGTTTTGGGGTACATTGAGTGTATGACTTTGGCACATTAGGAGTACTGTTTTGATGTTATGAAGGAACACTGCATTTCCTTCTTCGGTTAGGTGTACTCAATCATGTCTATAGAAAGTACCCATGTAGAACTGTATGTTGTTGTTCCCAGTGCATAACTGGTTGTGGTCTCTCATGAATGCTGAAACTGTTTCATTAACATTTCTCTGGGATTTATCAATTTTACCATTAAATCTGGTGGTGCCTCTGCTGCATGTTTGCCACTGAGGGAGATTGGAAAAGATAAAGATGGTTTGAGGAAATAGTTCCATTAGTTTTCCCATGTCTTGTTTCATCATTAAAGTAAGGGACACCCCTCGTACACTCACCAAATCAAGGCCTCCAGAAGGAATTAGTATAACGTCTGGGTGACCAGTACTTCGCAGACTGAACACTTTTGGAAAAACCTGGAACCAACGCTTTCCCCGCAATCCAAACCATTTAATTGTACAATCTCTCAAACCCAGGTCCATGTTAATATTTAGTTTCTCACAAAAGCCAGCAACCAAAACAGCCAACTGTCTCCAATCAGCCACACAGTTTTCAAACCAGCCATTATATCTGCAATATTTCTGTGTTTCCAGGAACATGATTCCTAGTTTGAATTTCTAGTAGCTCGATGGTGCTGTTGTTATTATTCACGGCTATCCAACAGCCACCCAGCATTCGGCATTGCTATTCGCGGCTAGATCCCACACCCCCCCCCCATTGTAACCGCGGCTATATTCGAAAAAAGTAAAACATCATGTGTTTGTGAACGTGTGGAAGCCACGGCTATCCTAAATTTTGGATGGAGTGGCATCTTATATGCATTGAGTGTTTTGGGGGATTGTAAGATACTAAGGTAGTGGAGGAGGACTATGAGGAGTGGAGGGGGGCTGGTAGGCATGTTGGGGACAGTTTTTGGAGTTTGGTGGAGTGGAAATGCACTTTTGAATTAGTAGTTTTTGCGAATGTCTGCAGGCATCAGCAAATGTCTAGGAGGGGTACTTGTATAGCCGCGTCTATAAAGAGCATGTGCATTGGCGCGTCGATAATATTCTGCATTTGCGGCTGGAACCGCAGGTATATTTAAAGTTGCATCTATAAATATACATTTTCAGTGCAATAAACATACTTTTATGTGGATAATATAGTACAGAATTGTATTTGTGTGTGGTATTTCACAACTTGGTTGTTCACTTATTTCATTTGAAGGTTTCAATGCCAAATTAGTTTGACTTGGGGCTTGCAGAAAAATGTACGTGTACCCACGGCTACAAGTAAACTTTTTTTGCTGCATTGAATATCTGCAGCTACTTTTGATGCTGAGCAGGGTTTGTATGTGTTTTGGTGTTTCTAATTGGGTGGTGTAAAAGTTGTTAATGTGCACTTCATTGTGATAGGTTGCAGTGAATATGTCGGCCATTTTATTAGTTTTCTTACAATATAGTCCGCTTTTTGTGGTTTTGATTTTGGAAAGTATGAAACTCCCCCTTTTGTTACTTGTGATAAAATATGATTGGCATTAATCAGTTGTTGGTCATTGTTTTGTTGAAAGTTTGATTTGCTAATATGTTGATAATGGGCTATGTGGTTTTTTAGTTTTTTTACTATATTTGTTAACAATGAAGTGGTGCTGCTGTATATGTAGAATATGGGTGGGAATAAATATTGAAAGTTGTTTATTAGGAAAGAAATTGAATTTTAGTGAGGTGCATGATATAAAATCATGAAGTATGCTTGTTTTCAGAATAAAAGATTTATCACAAAGCAGTAGAAATCTGATGTTATCTACAATGCTTTTTTAATCACTTATGGTGTGTGTTAAAGTGATTTTTGGAGTGATGCTGTAGCTGCAGCTACAAATAATAATAGCTAAAAATATGCAACTTTTTGTATGGAATAACTAAACCCTTCAAATTCAAGGAAAATACATTATTTGCAGGGACGTTAAGGTGAGCAATACATTGTAACAAAACCCTTGAAATTCAAGGAAAACACTTTAGTTGCAGGGACGTTAAGGTGAGCAATACATTGTAACAAAACCCTTGAAATTCAAGGAAAACACTTTAGTTGCAGGGACGTTAAGGTGAGCAATACATTGTAACAAAACCCTTGAAATTCAAGGAAAACACTTTAGTTGCAGGGACGTTAAGGTGAGCAATACATTGTAACAAAACCCTTGAAATTCAAGGAAAACACTTTAGGTGCAGGGACTTTAAGGTGAGAACTTAATACAACGAAACCTTGGAAATTCGGCTAAAGCCACCTTAAATTCACGCCCCCTGTTGCACAGACTATGAACACGATGATGACATCCCAGATCACATCACTGATGACATCACTAATTACATTAGAACAGTAACTGCCATTGAGCATGAGCTTCAGCCATGGTCAGTGTGCATGGCCAAATATATTTTAACACATGAATGGGTACTAGTCATGCCCTTCAGTTATGGCCAGTGGTCACAACCTTCACCCATGTGCACTGAATATTTTAAAACAATAACAAGGTGTCAGCCATAGATTTTGTCCTTTACCAGCGGATGCAGCATCATCAGTTCTCACTGTATATTATATACACTGAACAGGCAGTAGCCATGGATTTAGCACAATACTGGCCAGTGGCCACAATGTTTTTACTATGCCCACTACATATTCTAACAAATAAATGGGCCACTAGCCATGGCCTTTGACCTTGAGCAGTTTGTACATCTTTTGGGCATGTCCAATGTACATTTTAAAATAACAGAATGTAATGAGCGATTGCCCTATGGCCCTGCCCACTGCGTATTACAGAACACTAAGCAGCCACTAGCCATGGTCTTCAACACAATACTAGCCAGTGGCCACAGCCTTTGGCTGTGCCGACTGTATATTCTAACAAATAAATGGGCCACTAGCCATGGCCTTTGACCTTGAGCAGTTTGTACATCTTTTGGCCATGTCCAATGTACATTTTAAAATAACAGAATGTAATGAGCGATTGCCCTTTGGCCCTGCCCACTGCGTATTACAGAACACTAAGCAGCCACTAGCCATGGTCTTCAACACAATACTAGCCAGTGGCCACAGCCTTTGGCTGTGCCGACTGTATATTCTGACATATTAATGGGCACTAGCTACGGCCTTTTGCCATGGCCACTGACTACAGCTTTCAAGGTTGCCCACGGTATATTTTAAAACAGTGACAGGCTGCAAGGCATGGCAGTTAACCATGCATATTGTAATTTTTCAACAGTAACTGACCAGTATCTATGGACTTTGGTGCTGGCCAGTGACCCCAGCCTTTGTCATGGCCAAGTCCACAGCCTAACTTGTTATTAAGGTAATCAAAGTTTTCATGAGCTAACTTATAAATGATGTTATGTCTAACTTTATTATTGATGTAATCAGTTACATACAATGCAATTACTGTTGTCACCAGTGATGGCATCAGTGATGTAATTTGTAATGTCATCATGGTTCTCATACAACATGTCATTCGTGATGTCATCTGTGATGTCAACATTGTGTTCATAGTCTGCTCAACAGCGGGCACGAAATTAAGGTGGCTTCAGCTTAATTTCCAGGGTTTTATTGCATTAAGTTCTCACCTTAACGTCCCTAACGTAATTAAAGTTGGGACAGTCTTTTCAGGATTTCGAAGTGATGGCATTTTGGAAGATGTGCAGAAACACAGTTTTAACTGAGAGGTTTTTTTGAGGGGGATATAGGAGAACCATGTTTGGGCTCTGCCAGAAGATTCCAGTTGACTCCTTTAGGCAAGAATGCCATAGCCTACCATATCCAAAGCAGCGAAGAGGTGGAGCGGCATCAATGCTGGCCTGTATCTTTCACTACAGTAGATGCACCCAATTCTAAATAATACCATGTGTAGAAGGTCATTTTCAATGTCAAATATTATTTATTTTTACACTAATTTTAGCAACATTTAGTTTTCTGGAAAACCCTTCAAAAGCAAAACCCTTTAGGCCCGAGTTTGAAACCATAGTGGGAAACCTCGAGCACTGACGTGTGCCAGCTGTGGGTTAAAGCGGAAGCACCCATGGGCACGACAAGACTTGTGTTATGTTTATGCTGTAAAATAATCCTCAAAATAAAAGAAAGTAGTTTGAACTGTAGTTCCATCTCAGCCTCATCATTGCTGCCTCTCACCCTTGTGACAAGGGGAGACAGAATTGACCCCAACAGGCTGAATAAGCTAACTCGGATAAACTATAATAAGGCAAGGCTGTCAAGAGGGCTCACAATCTACCCACAACCTGGACGGATTTCATGCAGCTTCCTTCAGGCCTTGGGTGGGCGCGTCTCATACCGATCAACTCACTGATGACACCATCAATCGACCACATGGTGACGGAACCACCATCAATAGGTTCCGATAGTGACTTAGATCGAGAGCTCCTGGGTCAGTTGCAGACAAAGAAGGAGCCCAGGGCACAAGGTGACGCATACAGGTGTCTTTGGTGTTAAGCCTGCAGACCCTGTTTGTTGTCTTGACAACCCTGTAAAGTAATTCCCAAAGTAAAACAAAGTAGTTTGAACTGCATTTCTGTCTTGGCTTGATCATTAACCCCTGTTACACCCTTGACAACACCCCTTCTGCAACCTCAGAGTGTGTCAGAAAATAATTATGATGCCACCAATATCAAGAGTAGGAATACCATTGCGCGTGCCTGTGTGCATCTCAAAAGTGGATATCACTCCATTACACATCAGGCCGTGACTTGATTTATGGGCCAGAAAAGGTGTGCAGCATTGGCATTCTTTGGTGTAAATGAAAGCAAGATGGCCCTTTTCCATTTCTATGGCAGCGACTGGAGCAGGAGTTACGCTGGACTGGAGCTTAAATATCCGGTCCTGCAGGTAAGTGGGGAGGGAGGGAGGTGGTGGAGAAGAGGTTTGGGTTTGGTTTGGGGGAGTTGGGAGTCACCAGGGAGAGGTTCCTGTTGCCTACCCACATTAAAAAAATGGCGCCACCCGCGGAAGGGCTTCGGGTGGCTGGAAGAGAGGGCGGAGAATGTATATTCTCGCCTGCTGTTCCAGCCATCTCACTGGCTAATGACCCTTCCCCGGGTGCAACTGTTTCATACCTGCTGCTCCCTAAGTGAAGAAAGAACGATTGGTAAAAAAGCCATTGAACCATTTTTCCCCTGTGAAGGTTTTATACTTAAGAGATACAATGTTTCAATGTCCTATACTTAAGAGATACAATGTTTCAATGTCCTTGCTCACAGAGGCTTTTCAATGGGAAAGCAGATTTTTCAGATTTACCAAAGCTTTTCTTGACTTCCTATTCATATGATGGAGAAACAGGATACTCCAACTCACTGCCGACTGCATCTGAGAGGGCCATCAAGAGGAAAAGGAAATCCAAAATGGTGGCAGCCCCCTATGACCCAGGTTTCATTTACCAGTGAGGCTCAGCTCAGGCTCACACCGGTTCAGACCCTCACTCAGAGTTCATTCCAGGAGGAGAGACAAGGATATAAATCAAGCAGCTCAGTCTGACTGTGGGGGTTGCGGGTGAAGGGGCTGGAGGGAGGAGTTTGGTAGCGGGTGTCGAGTAGAGAGGAGGCGGAGAGGGGATTGTGGAGGAGCACGGAGAGGGGATTGGGTGGAGACAGCAAGAGAATTGAGGCTAGAGGGTGAATATCAGGAGGGGCAGGAGGTGGTGGAGAAACATTTGAGGTTGAAGAGCAAGAATGAAGAGGGGAGGAGGAGGGGGGTGTTGAGTGAGATTAGCTAGGAACATTCCAGTGAACTAGATTGGCCACAGGCAGGAGGAGGAACGATTCAGCATTGTCTCACCAATGGTGATGGCATTTATTTCTGGTGCATTGAGGTTGTAGGTGACATGGAGATCAGGATCCTAGTAGAGGAAGATGGTTAATCGCTTCTCGGCCTTTTGGCGAAGATCAAGTGTAGTATCTGTTCTTATCAGTTTAATATCTGATACGCCCTCTATCTGGGAACAAACAATAAAAAAATAAAAAGAGGAAGATGGTCAGCTCTGGAGTGTCTGTGAAGGACTCAAGGACTGGTGGAGAATGTGGGAGATGAGAAAGATTCTGAAACTCTTTGGCATCCGGCTAACTGAGGCTCAGCGTCTGACAACACTGAGCTCCTCAGATCACGAAGCCTGGCCTGGTCTTTTGGTTGTTAGATAATCATGGACTACAGAAGCCCCTTAATCCCTGCAGATTGGTGGTTCACCTCAGGAGGGAGAGGCGAAAGGACAGAGACTTTGACTTTGTAGTTCTTGCCTACACCTTTTGACAACTGGATAATCAATCTGGTGTAAATAAACTACACTTGAGTACTGAAATGCCATTGTATGCCTCTTTGTGTCCCACTTGACTTCATGACAAAGTTAAACGCAAAGCCATCACAAATGGTTGGGGTATATTAGACATCTTTTACAGGAAACAAAACTTTACAAACATAATAAGCCCATGAAACATGAAACTGACAACACAGACACACTTATAACGCCCCGTGAGGTGGATTGACACAGACACATAGTTTGGCAGTGCTAATGTCCGACTTGCACACATGGAGTGCCTGTGTATTGTTCCTGACTTTTGAACATCCGGTGCCTCTGTACGAGTGGTAGATGTACCCTCACCTGCATTTTGCACCCTTGGACGGTATTTCCTAGAGGTACTATCCTCTTTAGGCAAAATCAGACTGGCGCTGAGCTTTTAAGATCAAGAGGACTCCAGTGTTTGTGTCAGTGAAGGATCCGAGGTTATTGGTCGTGTGCACTGTGTCTTGTTGCAAAAATGGCAACTATTGTTCTACACTTATTGCTTCCACGCTTGTCAGTGTGTCGACTAATTCATTCAACTTTTCAACATTTGCGCTAGGGATGTGCAGCTCTTCCCCGGTGGTGATGCGATCAGCTTGTGCAAGTCGCTGCTCTTTCTTCTTGTTTCCACTGTATCTGACATCTCACTCCTGACGAGAAGCCTTTTTTCCAGCTTTATCAATTCTGAGGGTATTCACATTTTTAACATTATAGCATTACCACGTCACTTCCCTCCACCTCTGGCAGACCAGGTGTTCTAGACAATTACTGGACATTCTAGACAATTACTGGACAATTATTCAACTGGCTCATTGTTCTTGGGTATAGCCATATCCGAGAGGAGGTGTTGGCACACTACTTCGGTCCTATGTGACAATGTCCTCTGGGAAAAAGTCGCCAGGTAGGTGACTTCTATCTCTGCACCCCTAAAAGACTCCCCCCACATATTATAGGCTGTGTAAACTGTTCTATTCTAACTCCCGTCCTAGAATATTTGGGGAAAGTGCTTGATTTTCGTACGAGTGCAATTTTGGGGAAATGTCGCCACCAGGTGACTTTTTCTCTGCATGCCACTACTTCCTCTTCCTGATTTGGTGCTGAGCCCTGGTGGTCTTCTGAGCTCTCGAATTCAGGAAAGTCATCCTCAGGCTCCATCACATCATCACCAAACGCAATGCAAACAGCAGAGACATTCAAATTGAACACTCACTTTCAACACAGACCCCCCAAAGTTAGCATGTTCCTCGCATGACACCTAATATGTCCATCTTCTTTCGTGGAATAAACGCCAGACACCCCGGTCAGACTTCTTGTGTCCAATATGGCAAACACTCTGGTTTCCACAACAGGGTAGATAGGTTAATTCAGAACATCTCCTCCTGTCCTCATGGCAAGTGCTTTCACCTGGATGTATTTCTTGCTTACCTGCTGTCTTAGGAGCATGTCATCTTTTTTCATCTCATCGTCTATTCGCCTGGTAGTTGATGCCACATTTTCTCAGGTGGCGATTTGATCTTTGATAGCTGTCTTCACAGTGGGCAGGTGGACAAACGGGAACCGCCTTCTGGGCCAACTTTTGGCCACTACAATTTTCAAGTTGTTTTCAGAACATTTCAGTTTTCTTTCATGCCCTCTTCCAAATGCTGATGGCATTTTAAAATAAATACTAGATCCCGAGCTGCAAAAAATTGATTGTAAGAAATGCCTGTGCCTTTCCTCCTTCATTTGGTAATATCAAGCCAAGAACAACTGCAATGAATAGAGGTTAAAGCCAACAATGGAAAAGGGACTAAACGTCTACATCAACAAACACATGCAGTCCGCAGTGTTTTCTGAGCATCTATTTATATTTTTCCCAATGTACCGTGGTGTGGTCAGATGCTTGACCCCAAAATAGCAGCTGAGTTGCTTTCATGAAGGCCATGATCGTTTAATAGACAAGTGTCTTTCCTCTGGTCAGTGGAGTGCCTTATGCAGTGCTGGGAGACTGGGGACAGGGCATGCAGAAACCAGCATCAGGTGGTCCTCTCCACTTCTGCAAAACATTATGGTGCTGATAGCCAATGTGTCACAGAGCCCCATCACCATGGCTGTTGTGCTAAACTACAAATGCTCCCCTCAGCTGTGCTGCCTGAAGGTGAATGTAATGTAAGCAAGTATGGGAGGGGAGCATCACATCAAACAGAGTGCTGAGGGATGGGGAAGCAGCAACTCTGGGTCAGTCGCTGGCATCCCAGACTCAAAACAATGTGCATCCATTGAAAGCTGTAGGAACGTGCTGATCGTGTGCGTTCCACCTAACGCACTAGGTCACAGTGGCAGGGGCGTTGCTAGGGGGGGGATAAGGGGGCTATAGCCCCTGATCTTTTGGTTGTAGCCCCGGATAGAATCTCAGGAGCTACAGCCAAAAGACTAGCTAGCCCCCAGTCCCAACAGTTCCAACATCAGCTTAGCCCCGGGTCTTTTCCAGACCTAGAAACTCCCCTGCACAGTGGAGACCTTCCAATGGATGTGAAATCAAGGATCCATGCTCCTCAATGCATTATTGTCAAATCAGCCGCCATCTTGAAACAATGTCTTTGGAATTTAGCTTGATCTGAGGGATTACAAAATTGTGCCATGCACTTAGTTGCTTCTTTTTCTCCTGTCAGGATTCAGTCTTCTCCTCCTGCCTTCCGTTTGGGATTGTGTGCTTCTTTCCATCCCTCCAAATGTGACCGGGTGATTCCTTGTTTCCTTTGAGTGGTTTCACACACCTTTAACTCAGTGTAAATTTGGTGTTCCTTTTTCTTGAGATAGCAAGCTGTGTTTCTCTTCTTTTTTCCCATAAATGTGAATGGTGGTGGGTCTTTCTTGTATGATAATTGTTTCTCTTTCCCCCGCATGGGGTTCAGCTGTTAAACGTCATGTTTAAACAGATATGATTGGTTGTTGCGCTTCCTATTCCTCCAAAGGTTCTGGAAAGTTCACGAACTGTGCAACTGACAATAGGTCGTTCCTGTGTGGACCTTTGTGATCCTTCCATCAGTCTCCCTCTTGACCCTGTAGGCAGGAGTGCCACCAGTCTTACCTCATGTTTTCCCTCTATGCCCAGGGATGCTTAAGAGGAGCCAACACCGTTTCATGAGGCAGCATGGATGTGTGACTCCAGCTTATTTCACAATATAACTCTTCACAGCTTCCATCAGACCTGCCTAACCTCAGGGTTTTTCTCGGAGCCTCTGCGTTTTCATTCTCTTTTCCGGGTCTCCGGGGAGGAGTATGAAACCTCCGGAACTGTTAGGGCTTCAATAAAATGCAGGGCAGTGTCTGCCCTCACTCTGCAGTGATCGGAGGCTGCCTGGGAGACAACGCTGCTCGGGCGGCAAACTCCACAGGTCTCCACTGGGGCAACGTAAACAATGAACACCTCAGCGTCAGTGGCCAGCGATAAGAGCCGAGGGGGGCATTCGAATGGCCAAATAAATCTCCACATACATATCCACTCAGGGCTTTGTTTGAAGGAAAAACCATGCAAACGGTCATCTCAATTCTGCTTTCCTGTTTTGACGCACAAAGGAGAGTTTGCGTTCATGCAGAATTTTACATTGTTCTCACGCTAACCACAAATAATGATGCCTGCGATAACACACACGCAGGCAAACCTATCACACTATCCTTTGTTATGCGGCTTTAAAAGGTGTCAATTACTACAATTATACTGTTTTCCTTAACATATTTCTATAAAGATTTATGTTTTTTGTCATGATGTTTTATTATGACTTATGTTCTGCTGGTAATTTTTTATAAAACAGAAACTTCTTAAAAGACAAACATTAACACAAAACTGCCAACCACACCTGAGAAGATATGCAGTGAAGTACTAAAATTGCAGACTGCTCTCAAATCCTGTCATCACTTAGCTGGAGTGAATCACTTAGCTGGAGTGAATCACTTAGCTGGAGTGAATCACTTAGCTGAAGTGAATCACTTGGCTGGAGTGAATCACTTGGCTGGAGTGAATCACTTAGCTGGAGTGAATCACTTAGCTGAAGTGAATCAGCTGAATTGAATCACTTAGCTGAAGTGAATCAGCTGAAGTGAATCAGCTGAAGTGAAACACTTAGCTGGAGTGAATCAGCTGAAGTGAATCACTTAGCTGGTGAATCACTTAGCTGAAGTGAATCACTTAGCTGGTGAATCACTTAGCTGAAGTGAATCACTTAGCTGGAGTGAATCACTTGGCTGGAGTGAACCACTTGGCTGGAGTGAATCACTTAGCTGAAGTGAATCACTTAGCTGGAGTGAATCACTTAGCTGAAGTGAATCAGCTGAATTGAATCACTTAGCTGAAGTGAATCAGCTGGAGTGAATCACTTAGCTGAAGTGAATCACTTGGCTGGAGTGAATCACTTGGCTGGAGTGAATCACTTGGCTGGAGTGAATCACTTAGCTGAAGTGAATCACTTAGCTGGAGTGAATCACTTAGCTGAAGTGAATCAGCTGAATTGAATCACTTAGCTGAAGTGAATCAGCTGAAGTGAATCAGCTGAAGTGAAACACTTAGCTGGAGTGAATCAGCTGAAGTGAATCACTTAGCTGGTGAATCACTTAGCTGAAGTGAATCACTTAGCTGGAGTGAATTACTTAGCTGAAGTGTCCGATCCTGGGCTAATCACTTTTTCTCACTGTCCCTTAGCTACAGATTTTAATGAAAAATGTGTGAATTCTGCTTTTGCCCTACAAAGATGAATATTTAAACAGAGCACTGTTGTGTAATTGCTTTTAATTAACAAACCAGGAATGCTTAAATATATCTGTGGCGAGGGAGAGACTTACGGGTGCCGCAAGGCGTGGCTGCACCGCACGCGGCAAACATCTCTGGGTTTTTGGTTTTCCAATGTAGGCAGGTATGGCTTCCATCACTGCTGAGTCTGAACCACGTGTCAAATAGAAGCCTTGCAGTACTGCTGAACATCCGGTGTTACCCGTTGCAATGCTTCTACAGTATTGAAATCTTATATTTATTCATTTTACTAGAAATATTCATCAACGTGCTGTGCTTGCCAAATTCATGAAAGCAGCACATTCATCCCCCTCTGGGTTCGCCTGCTCCTGGAGCAGGCCAGATCTCCTTGCGACCTACATTAATACCACTCCCAGGTCTCTATGCTAGATGTCGCTGAAGAGCCTCTACCTGGCCTTATTGGACTAAGCAATGTGCTCTGCTAAGTAGCAGGTTCTGGGAGAGTGAGGGGAAACTCCCACAACAGGCCCGCAACCCCAGCCCCCATCACCACTCAGCAAAGCCCACCTGCTCAGAAGTCACTGTGGGCAGCTAGGCCAGGTGGCCCACCACATCCACTGGCTAGATCCGAATCAGACTGTTCTGATGCTACCCTACAAAGTGCAGCGCCTGGAAGTCTCCAAGGTAGGGCAGTGCAGTGGCCCACTCCCCTCCCCCACCCTTCCTGCTGCCTTCCCCATCAGTTGATTACCTACTGACTCAAGGAGTGTAGCCTTGCAGGTGCCATCCACAGGAATATCCTTGCACCTCTCTTCTGGTCCCCTGTCCAGGGCAACCCTCTGCAGCCTGTGCATCTTCCCTCTCCCCCTTAGTAACTCAGAGACACAATACACTCATCCTCACACCTCTTATTGGTGCACCTCTCACACAACACACTCACTCATCCATCCTGTAACTCGGAATTGCAGGGCTTCACTCAAATGTATCACACATCCGCAAGACCAATTTCTAATAAACTATTCATTCTTCATTTACATACGTCATTATCACAAACCCTCAAAACAAGACATTTCTTTCGGAAGCCCAAACGTTCCTTTTCCAGAGACTGAACACGCCTACCCAAAATGGCAGAGCAGTGTCCACCACTTAGCAGGGCGTAGAACAGATACGCGCAGCGGTACTGGGAAGGGCGTACGACATATGAGTCTGAGCCCGTCCTCCCCAAACGATTGCTACTTCAGCCTAACAGGGGAGCAGTGGAGCCCCCCCCCCCCCACCACCCACAAGGACAGAGGGACTGATCAGATGTTTTCAAACCAGGCCCCCCCATTAGATCAATGCACCTCTGAGGCTTGTTCCTGACCCATACCTCATACCCACTCACTCCTGAACAACAAGGCGAATCCACAACCCCAACCCGCTGCAGCCAGTCGATGATCCTATTCGGCAACACATCAGGGCAGAGACCAAACACCCAGGTAAATACCCAAGGGGGTTTCCCTTGACCACCAAAACATCTGCCTGTGCCTTACACCAGTTCAAACACTGCACATACATGCACATATCACTCCCCAGACACCTTAGTGAGGCAAATGGCAGACAGCACAAATTCACCCAGAATGAAGTGCCCGTGGTTCCTTCGATACTCAATGGACCTCACACAGTACCAACCTACACCCACAACAAGAACTGTCTTCCCCCAGCTCACATCAGACAGACTGTTCTGCACATCCCAAAACATTTCACACAGTACCCTGACTCAATTATCTCCATATGTAGTGGCGTTGGGGAGAGTCACATCCCCAAGCCAACCACCTGCACACTTCCAAATAAAGAACACCTAGCCCCATTGTTCTCTCTCTCTCTCTCTCTCTCTCTCTCTCTCTCTCTCTCTCTTTCTCTCTCTCTCTCACACACACACCCACTAGAACAACCATCTCAGCCCACCTATCGCTTCCAGAATAGGGAAACCGTCAACTACTAACATGGTAGTAGTCTATTTGTTCCAACATATTTGGCCGAATGGTACATTTGGCCTGTACCATTCGACCGAATATATTCGACCAAATTGGCTAATACATAGCAAACATGTGGAGCAGGGTTGTAGGGGTGTCCCCCGCTCCCCATGATCGGTGTGTATTGGCCTTGTGGGGTGGTGGGGGTGTCCCCTGCTTCCACGATATTGGAGGCGGGGGATGAAAAAAAAAGAAAAAGGGGCCCTGTGGTGTCGGATCCAACCCCGCGTTGGAAGACCGGATCTGAAGCCGCAGAACAGAAGTGGACCAGGCGGTGAGGTAACAGGTAAGTGCGGGGTGGTGAATGTTTAATTTTTTTTGACTCCCGCAAAGCTGACCACATGCAACACCATATGATATGATGATGCATGCGGTCAGTTTTCTTCAGTCTATTTTTTATGACCGATTTTCTTCCGGTCAAATCTCCCTAAACCACTAATATGACACTGTCATGTTTGCGAAGATTGCAAGACCAAACCTCCCGTAATCTCTCAGCCTTAGGAAAACCCACAACTTCAGAACACAATACCCATTGGCACCTAAAAGGATGGTAAATGGTGTGATAACTGAGATTACCCTCTGCAAGAAGAGGCTTTGTACATAGTGCGGGTTGCACTTCATGAATTCTGCACAAGATAACATAATGTAACATTCCAATACATGTGTGTCTCGGTGTGCCTCTTTCCTCCAGATATGGTATAGTGTTCCTGGATGTGATGATCTCGTTCACTTTCGCTGGATGTGATTGCGTGGTGTTCTTTTTGTTACTCCTGATGTGACTGGGAGTTGCACATCCTCGGTCTCCAAATGTCCTTATGTGTTTATCTTTCTTTGTGTGTGGTTGGGTGTTACTCTCTTGCCAGATTTCTTTTATTCAATGTGTTTGAGGTTTTTACGTTGTCTCTTACTCCAGGTCCGATTGGGAGTTGGCCCTCTTCTTCACTCAAACTCCAGATGCAATTGGCGCTGTTTTCTTGTTCTACGAACGTGTTTGATCTTTTTTTCCTGTTTCCATCAGTTTTTGGTCATTGCCTTGCCTTTGTCCTTCGATGTACTTGAGCGTTGTGTCTACAGGTGTGGCTTGGTGTTTCACTATCTTCAGGCGTGTGGGTGTTTCTCTGTTACCAGAGCTGATCAGTTTCTTCTCCTCTTTTGCAAATGTGATTTGCTGTTTTGCTCCCTCTTCTGCCAGATGTAATGGCTCCAGATACATTTGGGTGTTGCGCATCCCCTCACTCCAGATGTGACTTGAGGTTTCTTGTATTTTCTTGAGATGAGATCGGGTGTTGGCTTCAATTTTTCTCCAGATGTGTTCTTTTCTCCTCGTACTGAGTGCCATTCTTACCATTGCCCACAATGTGATTTAGAGTTCCTCCCTTCTTTGAGGGATGCAAGAGTGTTTGCTTTCTCTAGGTGTGACAGCCTCTTTTACTTATTCTCAAATTAAATGATCATCTTCTCTGTTTGCCCAGAAGCAGAGTGCCACTATCCGCCTATTTACTTGGATGCAAATGGGTTTTCCTAACGCATATATTTCTTAACTCGACATATTTTACTGGGTGTCACGTTCTTTCGCATAATGGAGTGCTTGAGAGGGAGAAAGCGGATATATTCGATGCTCAGACCCTCTTATCATTCTGTGATTAAAGTATGTCCTTTTCTGTCCACAGATCTGATACCCACCAGCCAGATAAGCCCATTCTTCCGCATAGTACGGTTTGATGTCTCATCGCTGGAGAAGAATGCCAGCAACTTGGTGAAAGCCGAGCTTCGGATCTTCAAGGTTCCTAACCTTAAGTCTAGGGTTACTGAGCAGAGGGTGGAGCTCCACCAGGTAATACATGGTACTTTCTACTGTGAGTCTTCCAGAGCCACTCCATGCAATATTCTTGTTCTGAGCACAAGAGCTGTGTACACCCATAAACCCATCGTCCAATGATGAACACTCCTACGAACACCCAGCCTCTTGCCACCATACAATCCTACATAGTCACCATCCCTCATAGCAAGCACTCATACAAACAAGCAGTTGAGCGCGGAGGTAATGGCAGGCTAGGTTGGGGTAAAGCCAGGGGTCCAGAGCCTTCAGGAACAACCGCAGTGAGTCCATTCCTCCCATCCTGGGGGCGGAAAGTCAAGCAAGGCCTCTTCTGAGCAGCTTGCCAAGATGGCAGTTTGTGGTGCCCCACATGAAGCAGAGCCCCTGTTGGTGCCAGGCAGCACATCTGCTCACTGTGAGGTGGGTCATCTCCATCGCTACTGCTATCATGGCAGAGCCCGAATCCTCATTCCATTGAGGTGTCACAGTGTGAACTTCCCTTGGATAGACCGGTGAGAGGCCTAGGAAGGCAGAGTTCAGCTTGGCCCTGGCAGCCTTCTCCCGATCCCGTACCCAACAGAGTATCATGGCAACAGAGAGGTCTGTAAGAACCAATGGGCGGTAAGGAGGAAGCAATAAAGGTTGAACAAGCACAATATGCTTTGAAGAGCATTAATTGGGCAATCACACATGAGGAGGACACACTATATTATAGAGGGGGCGAATTTAAGGGTCTTTTACATTCCACACCCGGTCTGACTTTATAAGCAAGACCCTCTCCATTGCAATGCAGACGGCGTCTGATACACCACATTCATTAAGATTGGTGGTGCAAGGGTTGCGCATCCTGCCCCCCCTACTTGATTTACAACCAAATAACACACCCTGGAACATGCATAACCTGGAGTCAATTTGCGAAAGTGAGTAAGTGTTTGCCCAGCTTGCACACCCAGGGTGTACCCAGAAGGTAGAGCATTATCATTAATCATGGACTCCCGTCAACCCCCTAGAGGGGTCCCCCAGAGTTCACAAGCAGCGTCCTCTTTAGGTATTCGCACACCAGATCCAGATGAGGACACTGCAGCAGCCACAAAGGGTGATGTATCCCACCTACTGTCAGCTCCGAAACATGATATTCACCTCAGTGTAGGATTTCCGTGACTCACTCAGTGAATTTAACTTCAATGCCCAAGGAGTGGAGAAACGAATAGATGACCTAGAATCAGCCTCTGCAACCACTCACACAACCAAGACCCTAGAACTAAAAGTCATGGAACTGGAAGAGCAGCAACACCAGTTAGAAGAAAAACTGCAAGATGGTGATAATTGCTCACAAAGAAATAACATTGGCCTTTGGGGGATCCGCAAAGAAATATCCAACGCAGATTTGGAAGATTGCACCATCCACTATATACATCAATTATTGGAGATAATCCGGCTGTGGACTGTACCATAGACCACATCCATAGAGTCTTTACTGTTTTACAACATTAAAAAGGGTTGATCCCTGATGTCCTGGCAAGAGTACACTATTTTAAATCAAAATAATTGATATTGCAGAAGGTCAGGTACCAGGACTCGATCTCTTTCAGAGGAGCATCCAAAAAGCTCTTTCAAGACTTAGTTCCATGTACAATAATGCTGCATCGACACACGAGACGCCTCAAAGCATGGCTACAACAAGGAAAGGTGATTTACAACGGAGGTCATGCCTTGAATATCATATTTTTCTATGAGGGGACAGTTTTCTTCTTTAAAAGTGGCAATGGAGACACTTAACATCCCTCCCGGGAAGCTCAATCTCCCGGAGGACCAGGAGGGTCCTCATCAAAGCCAACGCGGTCCCAGCAGTCAAACCGCAGACAGGAGGTGAAAACTGAGAACTTCTTTGATGGATAGGTGTGAACGGAGCACTGCCTACACCATTCAAACCTGAACCCGGTTCAATCTCAAGCGCAAAGATCAGAAAAAGCAGGCACCCTCTTCCGACCCACCGACATAACGTTTACATGCATGTCTAATTCATTAGGAATCACAATACTGAAATGTTATCATCCGGCCACATCAGAAGCTCGCACTCCTCTTAGGTCTAGCACCATACATATTTCTCTGATGGGGTCCGGAAAATTATTATTTTGTTGTTTGTTTTATATTCGCCTAAGCATGTTGTTATTAATATACTAAAGAAGTGGTTATTCAAGTCTGTGGGTACACATGAGGTAAGACACTTATTAATGTTTCTTGAATGTTCTTCATGGTTAGAAAACAGGAGTTTAACAACAGAGGGCTAAAATAACAGTAGGGAGTAGGCGGTTCAGAGTAGACTTGGCGTAGGAAATCAAAAGAGCCAATCACTTCCCTCAAGCACAAGTCATAAATCATTGCACTACCAATTTTCCCCCTTCATGATACATTGACTGAGAGGAGGTTGAGGCCTTAGTTTTCTGGAAATTAATGAACAAGCTTAAATTAATATCATTAAATGTTCAAGGGCTAATTCCCCAATGAAAAGAAAGGGTGTTTTTAGCAAGAACCAAGAATTGGGGATCTACCTCAAAACATCGAAAATTTCACTGCAAATCCTGTAACATCCGTTTAAAACTTTTTAACCCATTTCACTGCAAGTATATGCGGGGGAGCGCCCCACACCCATATTCTCCCATCTTAATCATGACCCAACTCCTACCCTCATCTATAATTACGGTGAAACTTGTTGATAAAAATCTAATGATATGGGATTCGCAGTAATGTGATTAGATGTTTTGGTACAATGCCAAATTGGGAGTAGATAAAGCCCTATTACAGGAAACATACCTCCGTATAGGAAACAGCCATCGCTTAAGGAGTAGATCATTCCCCAGCCGATACCTCGCCTCCTCTGTATACAAAAACTGTGGGGTGGCCATTTTAATCAAGAGAAGGCTGAATTTTAGGAAATTAGTTGAAGTAAAACCAGACCAGTTAGAGGGTTGGGTTCAACATGCAGATTGGAGAGGAGATTTTATCCATCTTCTCGTTATATGTCTCTAATAAACATTAAGAAAATTACTTTTTTAGGATCTTCCCATATATAGCTCAATTTTAAAAGGGAAAGATGATTATAGGAATAGACCTCAATTCAGTTTTCTAACCAGAATTAGATAAATACAGCCCTCATCCCTACCAAGGACCGCTCCCCCCTCCAACCCTTCTGCAAGCCATAGAGGATTTCCATCTGCTGGACATATGGAGGCACCCTCATGCTGGAACCTGAGAGTACATGCACTTTTCACATATCCATCAGAGCCTCTCCAGAATTGATTATTTCCTGATTTCCCATCTATTAACACCCAAAGTTCCATCCTCCTCATTCTAGCTAGCAACAGTATCATGCACCAAATTCTTTTCTGTTGTATTTAGAGGGTCAGTATGCGGACAAGACCACCTTTTGGCAGATACATGATTCCATAATGCAGGATCCTGCCATCTGAGCCTCGGTAGAATCTGGAATAACTTAATACTTCCAAGACTATTCTATTGAGGAAACTCCTTTAGAGACCAGGTGGGAATCTTTTAAACCCAACATCTGAGGAGAGGTGATAAGCCTTGCGTCAAATAGGAAAACAGCTTTAACAGCTAAACACAAAGAAATTGAGAACCAGGTGCCAGCCGTTGAATCCCAATATAAGGACAGTGGATCTTGAAAAGTTTACAGGCAGCCTCAAACTGCTAGATCCAAAATTAATGGCACTATGGGCCTCTGAAGCATCATACACATCATTAAAAATGAAATCATTTTATTTTAGCACATCAAATAAAACCTCTAGAGTGCTAGCCTACGAATTAAGAACTTATGAGATGATGAAACAGGATAGCAAAGCTTCAAGACTCAAATGGCCAACTTCAATACACAGAGATGGCTAAATTAGAAATATTGACCAAGTACTACTGTACACTATTCTCCCCAGACCAGTTAGAGGATCGGGCTAGAAGAATATTCTTAAAATGCTTTAAACGCCCACCCTTACTGTCTTTGGATAAAATAAATTTACAAACTGCAATCACATTAGAAGAAGTCACCCAGTTAAAAACAGTCTTCCCATTAACAAGTCGCAGGGTCCTGGTGGCTTCTCGGTTCTATTTTATAAGCAGTTTGCAACCATCTTAACCCCACACCTTGTAGAAATGTACAATAGCTTCCTTACTGCCCGAGCAGTTACACCACCAGTGGAGGAATCAACCATAACCCTTTTGGCAAAGCCGGGAAAGGACACCCCCTGTAGAGAATCATACTGGCTGATAGCCGTATTGAATTATGAAGCCAGAATCCATTAAAAAATTCAATCCATTACATCATCCTGTCAAAGCAACAGTGTCCCCCAGTTTAATACATGCGGATCAGATGAGATTTATCCTGGGCCGCCAAACCTATAATAGCATCCGCAGAGCTATAAATATAATTGACTATGTGAATTATCAAAAAATGTCACTAGCCCTACTATCAGTAGACGTTGAAAAGGCATTCCATTCAACGGCATCAATTGGACGTAACTACAAAAACTGTTTACCCTATTCAGCTTTGGACCAAATTTCATCGCTTATATTTGAGCTAAAGGGCTTTATCAAATTGCATACTCTTGGGACGGGGCACCCGACAAGGATGCCCCTATCCCCACTGCTCTTCGCCCCCTCCATGTAGCCTCTTGCTCAGCTAGTGAGACAGTTGTGTGAAACCTGAAGGTGTCTCACCCACTGGTCCCCAGGGATCTGTCATCCAGGTGGCCAGGACATGACCATTGCTTTTGGATCCAGTTCCTGGGGGTGGACCAGTGCAGGAGGATCACCTGAGTGAGTGGTCTTCGGAGAGTGGGAGTGGGAGTGGGACACCGGATGGTGAGACGTGGTGTCCCCTTCCCTGTGACACCTTTACCCCATCCTACCAAGTAGGATACTTAGGAGCTCAACCCTCCCCCCTTCCCAACATGAACACTTTCTCTCGACAGTTCACTATGAGAGAAAACAGACTAACACCTGATTCATAAACTTGACATGTCCCGATACAATGGTCAGGCAGGTTCAGGCAATTACTGACCATTACACATACCTGACATCCATTACACTTCCCCACACGGATAAAAGGCGGAGCGCGAGAGCACACTCTGAGCGAGGCAAAGCACACGAGGAAGCAGCAGTTCCAAGATGGCAGCTTAATACAAGGCGAAAAATGGCAAAACAGAAAATGTAAGACCAGGAAACAAGGTTGAAGAATCATGCATTGTGTGTTGGAGGTACCCCGGGCTCTCCCACGTCGATAGTCTAGGTGGGGAGAATCGTTTGCTGCCCTGGTACTGTCCTTGGCTCCTACAACAAAACAGCGCCAGTGAAGTCCGCTCAGCCAGTGAGTTGGGGAGACTGATAACAGAACGCTCTGTGTTGAAGCCAAGGTTGCAAGCGGCACCATTGTATAGTGAACGCTGAAGCGAACAGTGTATGAAACCTATGTGATAATCAACGCAAGTAAAATTGAACAACAGATGAGTGATTGAACTTTGAAGCCAAGATAAGATACCTTAGACAGAGTGGTCTGGCACCGTGTGCATGCCCATTCGAAAGTCTCTGTAAGGTATCCAACTGAAAGTTGGCAAAAGCGAAAGAGTGACACAGATTTGTGAATCGAAGTGGCCATTCAACGGGTCAAGCTAAATCTGGTGCACAATCAAAAGTCTTTGATTTTAATAGGGTAAAGAACGTTGATGACAAAGTAGATGAAGTTGGTAAGAGACTGGCGGAGGGAGATCAGCTGATAGCTTTTGGTTAAAACAAGTTTGAGTTAAAAAGTTAAATTGAAATTTGTCCTAGCCCGGTGGAGGGAGACTAATTGAACATTGTGTTAAGAGGATCTGAGCCCGGCTGAGGGGGATACGGGGTGAACCGTGAATCACCCAAGAAATTGGCTGCATGAATATCTGACGAGCATTGTGTTAAGAGGATCTGAGCCCGGCTGAGGGGGATCCGAGGTGAATTTTGAATCGCCTGAGTTAGTGAGTACTTGTGAAATCCTAAGAGGAAAATATCTTATTGTTTGTTTGTCGCATCAGGCCCTCTGAAAGAAGAGACTTTGAAAGGCAAAGAGACTTGGGGCCTCATTATGACTTTGGAGGCAGCCATGCCCTTAATAAGGGCATGGCTGCCTCCAAAATCGTGCCCGGGTTCCCTGAATGGGGAAATACCGGGCCATTCCAACTTTGGAGGGCCCAGTATTTCCTCCTTCAGAGAACCCAGACCCGTTCCTTCCCCATTCCCATTCGAGCCCCCATAGGGCTCAATGGGAATGGGGAGGGAGCTAACAACGGGCCCGTTATTAACGGGCCCGTTGTTAGCTCCCTGGTCCCCTCACGGGAACCGCTCTGGACGTCTGGTAAAACCAGACGTCCAGAGCGGGTCCCGTGAGGGAACCTCGTAATAGGGCCGAATGGGATTAACGGCACCGGCACCATTACTGGCGCCGTTAATCTCATCCCGCCAGCCTCGTAATGAGGCACCTGGGCACGGAAGGCCCTGATGCTAATGATTGGACTGTATCCTTGTGCTAGAGAAGCCAGAGATTGTGTTAAGCTCGAGTGTACCACCTTGTCCCATGCTGAAAACGTGGGGAAGGGAGGCCAACGGCCTGAACATCCTGACATATCATTTAGTGAACACTTCTTTTTTTTCGTAACACTGTTTTCCACACTATTTGTATTTAGAGGTACGGATTGGCAATAGGTTTATTAGCATAGGCCCTTTTATTTTGACAAGACACCACTAGGACTGCGTTATTATTATGTGATGGCCATAGCTTGCTCCCATCTGTAGATTTAGGATTAGAGAGGCGTTTTCCAAACCTTCAATGAACACCCTTGAACTGTAGTCACTTGTGCCTGTCCTACTGTTGATACCATGCCTTCCTTACACAGTGCGAAAAGATACACGGAATTGATCTGGGGATTGGACATCAGAAAATAGCGCTCAACGCTGATGATCATCTTTTTGTGCATGATTCTGAATCAACTTTACGCAATATAGTATCCTTAATAAGCGAGTACTGCTGAGTCTCAGGTTTCAAAATTAAATATTCCAAATCCACTATGGTAAACATTATGGAGCCTGAATTGGCGGTTTGCAATTTATAACAAAGCTATGAGTTCCTGTGGGAATCAAATACATTAAAATACCTGGGGATACAATTAGCAACATCCCACCACCTTCTTTACCAACATAATATTCCTCATCAGGACCATTAAAGAAAACTCAGATCAGTCGTCCAAGCAAGAAATATCTTGACTTGGTAGGGTACTAGTAATAAAAAATGAGCATCCTTCCCAGATTGCTATACACATTTTTATCCCTCCCCAAATACATCTCAAATAAAATTCATAAAGAAATACAATAACTAATATCTCGATTCATATGGGGCAAAGTAATGATCCAGAATACCCTGCAGAAGGAGGTTGGCATCCAATTTGGCAGGAGGTTTGGGGGTTCCTGGCAATGAAGGATATTTGTTTTCTGCGCAACTGGCACCAACCTTGGGTTGGAATATATATCCTAATACCAAGCACTAGATAGAGATGGACCAGTATATGTTACCTTGCCCTTTAAATAAGTGCATGTGGTTCTCCCCAAGGATGCAAAGCCTTAAACCAAACTTGCTCCCAGACATGAAACGATATTGGGATTGGGTAGTCCAGAGGTTTCACACCACCACCTCCCCTTCTGCTCTCACATCAGTCCTGGGTAATCTGGAATTCCAAAACAGAGAACAACCTGCCCGATTCCTACACTGGATCCAAAGGGAAATGGGGAGACTTGGCCAACTGTTTAAAGAGAATGCACCCCTTACATTTGGGGAATGCAAGCAGGTGTTTATCCTTCCTGACTCTGCAAGATTTGAGTACATTCAGATAAGACACTGGATTACCAATACTAAAGTCAGACAGGCAGGGGGAAGAGACATGACCAAGTTTGAATAACTATATATTGGTGATTACGCCGCCTGGAAAGTTTCAATCCTATATACCATCCTGACCTCGAATCAAACTAAAACCCCACATGCTTATATGTTGAAATGGAAAGAGGACATAAGTCCTTCTATTGATGACTTATCCTGGTATAATATTTGGCAGAGAGCTTCAAAATCCTCTGCATGTGTCTAATTGAAGAAAATAGTTATACGTTGATGATGCACTGGTAGCTCGTTCCTACAAGGTTGAATAAAATGTTCCTCACGCCCCCTCCCCTCCACCTGCTGGAGGTGCCCTCCAGATTTGGACTCCCTAATCCACATCTGGTGTAGTTGTAGCCAGATCCATTCCTTTTGGAAGGAATTGTTTTCCCACATTAAGAGAATGTTGGATGTTGAGCGACCCCTGTCCCAAATAGTCATGCTCCTTGGGAACGAAATCCCAGAGGGCTTATATACATTATCCTACAAAAGCTCCAAACTCATCATGCATTTATTAAAGGCAGCAGGAATCATGGAACCTCGCAACCACCCCGGATATCTGCAATTGGTGGACACAAATTTGTCTCACAGCTGCAATAGACGGAATTTCAGCCACAATGGGAAACAAGTTACCAAAGTATTAGATCCAGTTTGTTCTGCAAGATGACTATCCAGCAATAAATCTAAACCCCAAAACTTGATTTCAATTACCTTGATGTGACAGTTGATGCTTAAATTAGCCTAGGGTTGTTTTATCATAGTTAAGATTCTTCCAAATGTTGTGACTGCTTACAGGGTCGGATTGGCCCCTCTGCCTTTCGGCCGGTTTGGAAAAAAGAAATGGAAGAAAAAAATGTTTCATTTTTTTTTTCTTTTTCATAAAGCCTTTCCTCCTTCTCGGGCCGATAAATGAGTACCAACACAGGTTGGGTGATATTGTATGCATATTTGTTGTATATAAAAAGAGAGCTCAAGTGTAAGTGCCATACAATAACATATTATCATTTGGCCTTGGACGTCTGCTTGGATTCACAGTGATTTGACAATATGGATCTATACACACAGATATTAATGATACATATGGTGATCCATTCTTGTATGAAATGTATATCACATTAGTGAAATCATAACCATAATTTTCGTAGTATACTTAGGAACAATGCTGTTTGATGCGACTTCCTGTTTTGTCAAGGGTTGAAAGGTCGTGTTTCATCGCTTTCCGGGATGTCACTTTGGAGTGAGGGGGTCAAATGACATCAATTCCGGTGATATCATCAGAGGTCAAGGGTCATGAGGCGAGGGGTGGGCCACTTTTTTGAGGCGAGGGGTGGGCCACTTTTCTTTGGGTGACCGGACCTATTTCTTGTCCCAGTCCGACCCTGACTGCTTAGGACAATTTGGAATGATAAAAGTTTGTTGTGTAAGTCATCCTTATTTGTACAACACAATTATCATTCGGTAAGATCAAAGACTCAGCATAAGACTCGTCAGCCATCCTTCACCTTCTGCCCCTTGTAATAAGTAATTTGCCTTCTCCTGCACAGATCCTGAAAGCAAAGGACTTTGGGGCCCCCTCCCAGCGCTATATAGACAGTAGAAATCTGCGTCCCAGTAGTAAAGCTGGTTGGATCGCCTTCGATGTGACTGAAACTGTGGGCGAGTGGCTGTCCAGAAGAGGTGAGCTTTGTACTGTTTCTATGTTGTCGTTTCAACAGTGCAGTCTGTGTGGGAGGAGATGTGGTATTATGCCTGTGGGGTTTTAGAATGAACAAAACAAGCAGTAACTTCACCGCAATGAAACCCAACACCAAACAGCACCACTTTGGTAATTAACACTAAACAGCACCAACGCCAGAACATCAGAACCTACCTCGCTGCAGCACCACAACGAAATATATAACACTAAAAAACACACACTCACACTCAACACCCAACAGTATCCAACTAGAGCACAATACCCCTGTATCCCAACAACCATACTCGATCCATCACTTAACTGCATCGCACTGGAACTGGATAAATAACCAACAGCCACACTGGCATCTAACTGCACCACAAGGGATGACAACACCCAGTAGCCGCATTGAAACATATCAATGAACAGCACTGTACAGGATTATAAGGCCTAAAACCCACAGTGGAATTTAACACCCAACTGTACCATACTAGAATATAGCACACATTTGTGCAAGACTGAAAGCTGAAACCCAATGCAGAACGCTCAAACCTAAGACCCAAATGCCCCATACTTGATCTTGTGATGCGACAGCCACACTTGAACCTCATGATCAACAGAATCACACTAGAAGACAATATACCCAATGGTCCTACTGGCTACAACATTTAACTGCATCACCCCAGAGCTGGCTATCCGAAAGCCACACAAGAACCCAACTGCAGCCCCCTACAAGCTAATGCCCAACTCTCACCCAACATAATTGAAGACCCACCTCTTGAGCGTAAAGAGTTTTAGCATTGCTATTTTATCCTGGTGAGGAAACTGACAATAAGAGGCCACACAGGGCTATGTGTGACATTTACCAGACATTTAAAACATAACTACAGCAGCAGCACAATGGAACCTAACACCCTACAGCCACACTAAACAGAAGCATCTTGCAAACAGTTGAGGCTTCCTAAAGACCCATGCTTGAAAGCCCAGAGTGGCCCTTCCCAAAGTGTTAGGCATGCAGCAAAGTGGGACGTATAGCTCAAAGCTTGGCCTTCTGATGGAGGGAGGATTAGACACCGGGGAATGGTCCCATAACGTTCCATTCGACGACCCACGTAGGTCAGTTTATACGCCGCCTCAAATAGAGGGGCTTTCAGAGAAGTGGGGATATGAGACGAACTTCCATGTTGTAGTCTGGGTAATGGAACTGGGGTGACTGCGTGGGACAGGTACCACCCACTCCATGATGCAAGCCCCAGACGAAGTACACTAAGGACCCCCCAAGTTCCCCACTCCATCACCAGCCTCCGGACGAGGTCCAGAAACAGGACTCCAAGTTGGTGGGGGTTGAAGACCGGTGAAGCCCCTCAGACCTGCCAAACTCGAAGCACTGAGCCCTAAATATTTTAAGGGACAAGTAAGGGGAGTAATCAATATCACCTGATGCGTTCAGCCTCTGAGGAGAGAAAGGTAATGAGGCGCTCGCCAAGAAGGATTCTGTGTAAAATGCAGCATTGGGTGCCATCGTTTGAGTTGTTCTCCAATCATAGTGGTCCCTCTGCTCACTCAGGTGGATACCCTAAGCTAAACCAGGCCCAAAAGGTTGCTGCCCTTCCAGCTGGGATGTCTGGTGTTGTCAACACTCACACAGCCCCGCTTAGAAGTCAAGCTCTCGTTGGGGATGAAAACCACTGAATTCAGACAAGTTATACAGGCATTGACAATGCAAAGTGATGTCTGTCCTGCAAATATCCATGGACCTGCTGCAGCGGGGCTCTGCGAGCCAGAGAACACCAGGACTCTGCCCTGGTTTGGAAAACAACAGTCAGCATATGCTGTTCCTCCACGCGGCTAGCAAGTTGGATTTGTGGGAGCCGGGTGACAGAAGACCCCCACAGGACTACAAAAGGTTATCAGGAAGGGGGAAGTTGGACTTCAAGTGGCTAACCAACCGGTCCATTCTGCGGACAACGAACAAATGGATCTGAGAGGGTGACCCCCACGCTCCGTTTCAGCAGCTCAGACCGCGGGGCTGCATTTCTTCACACACAAATGTAGAGCAGCTGGGAACTCTGCGGTCCAGTTGTGAGTTCCTGAATCACAAGACTCACTGTCCCGCAAACAGAAGCCGATAGTAACATCGCAATCACGCTGGCGTGAAGGAGCTGGGCAATGGGCGCAGGAGTTTGGCAAAGGTGTGGGAGCTGGAGTCATATTGAGGAGAAGCGTGTGGGTTAGTGTGGGAAAGTAGGAGGCTATAGGCAGGCAGGAGGTGGCAAAGAAGAAGGACATGGCGAGGAGTGCTTGGTCTGGAGTCAAAGGAAGGAGCTAGAGAGAGACACTATTAGGAAGAGGCAAAGAGAGCAACTGAAGTAGTGGTGGTGGTGAAGGACAGGAGAGAGAGAGATATAGAGAGAGGGAGGTGAGAGAGAGAGCGAGAGAGGGACAGAGACTAGCAGGAGGAAGGAAGAGGTGTGAAGACCTCATGGGAAGGAGCTGGAGAGGAATAAAGGGGCTGCCCTAGATGTACTGGAGGGAGAGACGAGATACCCGGAGGAGGAAGAAGGAGCAACCAAGAGGAAAGAGGTGTTGGTGGCAAGAAAGCTAAAGAGGAAGAGAATAGAAACACCAGTGGGAGTATGTAAAAGAGAGGAAATAGCTGGAGGAGAGGAAAGCAAGAGAAGAGGAGGAAAGGAACAGATCACTGTTTGATGCTGAGGAGGACAATAGGAGAGAGATCCAGTAGGAGGGGAAGGAGAAGACGGGAGAGAGTAAAGAGGAAGTGGTGTCCAAATAAGGGGCAAGGAACTACGAGGATAGCTGAGGCCTAATTGTCTGGAGAGACTGTGTCAAGGTCTGCAACCAGCACCCAAGGGCCTAACCGTAACAGCAACAGGGCCTATAGTTATCTTGGCAAAGTGTCAACAAAGCTTTTATCCATCCATGAGACCCGGATCATCAGAACTGGTGGTCCCGATTCTATGCCTGGATTAGAGCAACGTATGACATCTTCTCCAAAAGCCAAGTATTCAAGCACAAGAGCCTAGAAGGAAGTGCCTGTGCACTGCAACCCAAATGACTGGGAGTGAGAGGTGATGGCCAGTTGGCCGACCCTAAGTCAGCAAGGGAAGGACTGGCGGGTTGCGGTCCTCACTGCTGTTGCCCATGCGTTTCCTGCCATGCTGTCCCAGTTCTACCTAATCCCTTACAGTTTTCTGTTGCTTCAAATAAAGACCCCTAAGCCTAAAGACCTTGGCTTTGAGGTGTTTGTTGATCCCTCAGCTGTGATGACAGTGCATGGCACCCCTTTATAAGGCTGCGCTCTGGGCTTCACAGGCTCATCTGTGTGAGTCTAGTTCTATGGACTTTCAGCTTTCCCAGACCACTAACCATCATAGGAGAAAAGGCAGCAATTTGCTCCCCCACACATGAGATGATATGACAAATGCAAGAGCCCCATATTAACCCCTTAAGTGCCAAGGGCGCGTGATTACCTCCCTGTTGCCAAGGACGAGATACCTCACACTTAAGGAGTTAATGAAACAGAAAACGTTAGAAGGCATTGAATGGCGAAATACCAAAATCACCAAAAAAGGCCTTGGCACGGGGGGGGGGACCCATGGCACTTAAAAGGCGACTTGGAATTTAATATGCCTCCGCTTTCTACTTCCATGCTGAGAAAAAAGATGGAAACATTGTCGGCATGATCTTTGCATTTCAGAGAGGCAGAGAATTTCCCTTATCATATGAGGGCCTTCTCGTGCTACATAGGTCTCATGCAGTCTCCCCCACTACCCTGGGCGTACTGGTCTGGCTGAGTAACACGACATGTAGCTTGATCATGGCTATCCTTCCCTCAGGCCCGTCCGGGCTGACCCACAGCCGTGCACTCATCCTCATGAGGAAACCCCATACCACACCTGTAGGCTTTTGTGATGCGGCCGCTGCAGTAAGTTTGTGTGAAACCTTAGGCTGCATTACTTACTCAGAGAGTGCCCCCTGGCCATATGCTGTCAACGAAGCTCGCCGCATGGTCAGAACCCCATCCTCGTCGACAGTTCTAATGTAAATGAAAGGTGCAGACATGGCTCCTTGAGTAACTAGACATATTTATTATCACACCTGCTCTTATTGCAAAGTGCTTCTTGGAGGATGACGTTCATTCTTATTCTGCTCCCTTCCTTATTGTCTTACTGCACATCCCACGAGCAATATGCCACTGTCTGGTCCACATAAGGGCTCAACATGTCATTGCATCCCTTCTATCTGAGCAGCACAGGCACATGCTCCCTTCACTTGGGCATATGTTTGGCAGATTGATGGGTACATACATCTCCCATGGAGGACTGCATGTGCCTGCAGAGCAGCCCTGGAATTGCAGGAAGATGGGCACATACATCTCCCATGGAGGGCAGCATGTGCCTGCAGAGCAGCCCTGGTATTGCAGGAAGATGGGCACATACATCTCCCATGGAGGGCTGCATGTGCCTGCAGAGCTGCCCTGGAATTGCAGGAAGATGGGCACATACATCTCCCATGGAGGGCAGCATGTGCCTGCAGAGCTGCCCTGGAATTGCAGGAAGATGGGCACATACATCTCCCATGGAGGGCAGCATGTGCCTGCAGAGCTGCCCTGAAAGAGAAGGAAGAGGGGCACATACATCTGCCATGGAGGGCAGCATGTGCCTGCAGAGCTGCCCTGGAATTGCAGGAAGATGGGCACATACATCTCCCATGGAGGGCAGCATGTGCCTGCAGAGCTGCCCTGGAATTGCAGGAAGATGGGCACATACATCTCCCATGGAGGGCAGCATGTGCCTGCAGAGCTGCCCTGAAAGAGAAGGAAGAGGGGCACATACATCTGCCATGGAGGGCAGCATGTGCCTGCAGAGCTGCCCTGGAATTGCAGGAAGATGGGCACATACATCTCCCATGGAGGGCAGCATGTGCCTGCAGAGCTGCCCTGGAATTGCAGGAAGATGGGCACATACATCTCCCATGGAGGGCAGCATGTGCCTGCAGAGCTGCCCTGAAAGAGAAGGAAGAGGGGCACATACATCTGCCATGGAGGGCAGCATGTGCCTGCAGAGCTGCCCTGGAATTGCAGGAAGATGGGCACATACATCTCCCATGGAGGGCAGCATGTGCCTGCAGAGCTGCCCTGGAATTGCAGGAAGATGGGCACATACATCTCATACATCTCCCATGGAGGGCTGGACCCTGCAATTCAAATATGAAAAAAAAAATATTTTGGCCAAATTGGTTTCTGGCTTGAGTAAGAAGGATTGGTGACCTGTTTCAAGCAGGGAAATTGTGTTCATTCAAAGAACTAAAAGACAAGTTTGAGATAAATGAATGCACATAGAGAGAATATCGAAAACTGAGAAATGCAGTAAACATTGCAGCACCAGCCTCTACTGATTTGATGGGCATTATCAAGGTTATAGGCAGACAAGATCATATGGCATCTAAATTGTATAAACGTTTAAGCAAGAATTCAGGTTGCAATGAAAAGTGCGTGGCATCCTGGTCGGTTAGTCTGCACGTCGAAATGTCACAACAACGCTGGGAAGCGGCATGCCAAAATACTCCAAGAATGTCCATGAATATAGGAGAAAGGGCACGGCAAGTAAAAGGATTGAACAGCGTATTTTGGACACCGGACAAGGCTTCAGTTGTGCAGATGCTTGTTGGAATTGCCGTCTTGCACAGGGTTCACGAGAGCATGTGTTCTGGCAATACCATAAAGTAAGAGCATTTTGGAAAGGAATCACCGAGGTGATGAACAGAGTCTTGAGGGAAGAGAGAGAATTTAACTGGGAAACACTGATCTGATTCTGGGAGAGGACACGCATCTAGAGGATTCACGACACCACTGAGTGACTTGCATCTTGAGGAGTTCAATGGTCACAAAAAGATTGATTGATTCTAGTCATTGGAAATCTGACACTTGCCCAACAATGGAAATGTGGTTGGAGGACATGTACTCACTATGTGGCATTGTGAGAGGAATGATGAGGAGAAGACTTTTGAAAACATTGGGGGTGGTTTCCTTAGATTTGATTCGGATTAAGCTGGGAATGTTTGATGTGACGCTGGATAAGATAAGTAAACATTTCTGTATTTATTCCATTTGAATAAATATAATGTAATATTCATAACAGGAAATGTATGTTGGATGAAGTTTCAGATGGATGCAGTAGAGAGTAAGTGTGGGGTTGGGCATTTGTGGGGTGTTTTTATTTTTTATTTTTCTCCTTTTTTCTCTTTCCATCTCTCCTCTCTTTCTCTTTTTTGGGGGCAAAGGGTGAAATTATCGTTTTATTTATATTATTTTGTGTAAATACGGTTGAATTGTTTTTTCTGAATTGTATTCATTGTTTGATTGTAGGTTGGTAAATTGAATAAAATAGTTTAAAAAAATGATTGGCAGATTGCACCCTACAGGAGTCTACAGGCAAATCCCGCCCTCCACAGGCCTTGACAGACACATCCTGTACTACACAAGGGTTGGCAGGCAGGCCCTACCTTAGAGTTGAGTCTACAGGCCCATTGTTTCCTCCCCTGGACACTACAGGCCTACTACCTTGCACTGAAGGGGAGCTGCATGAACATATCCTGCACACCCAAGGAGCTATACAGGCCCATGATGTCTTATACTTGAGCTCTACGTGCATAGGCATCCCGCCCTCCACAGGCCTTGACAGACACATCCTGTACTACACAAGGGTTGGCAGGCAGGCCCTACCTTAGAGTTGAGTCTACAGGCCCATTGTTTCCTCCCCTGGACACTACAGGCCTACTACCTTGCACTGAAGGGGAGCTGCATGAACATATCCTGCACACCCAAGGAGCTATACAGGCCCATGATGCCTTATACTTGAGCTCTACGTGCATAGGCATCCCGCCCTCCACAGGCCTTGACAGATACATCCTGTACTACACAAGGGTTGGCAGGCAGGCCCTACCTTAGAGTTGAGTCTACAGGCCCATTGTTTCCTCCCCTGGACACTACAGGCCTACTACCTTGCACTGAAGGGGAGCTGCATGAACATATCCTGCACACCCAAGGAGCTATACAGGCCCATGATGCCTTATACTTGAGCTCTACATGCATAGGAATCCATTGCAAATCTACAGGCACAGAGCTCTGTAGTTAGTACACATCAGGACATTACACATTTCTAATTGCAAAATTGCATTTAAATTTTTCTATATTTTATACCTACTCCCTGTTTTTGTGGATGGTCCCCCACCCACTTTATGTGCCCCTTCCCACGCCTAGAAAGCGCAATTACATATTAATTTCTTTCTCGCATTTTGAGTTTTTAATCACACATGCCTAAGGGAGATTTTGCTCCCTTTCGTAATTTCTTACCCATGCTAATCTCATAAACCCATACACACAGGCACATATATAACTCAGTTGGAACACATAGGCTCTTCCAAGGCAGCTCTGCAGGCACATGCTGCCCTCCAAGGGAGATGTGTGTGACCATCTTCCTGCACTTTGAGGGCAGCTCTGCAGGCACATGCTGCCCTCCAAGGGAGATGTGTGTGACCATCTTCCTGCCTTTTCGGGGCAGCTCTGCAGGCACATGCTGCCCTCCATGGGAGAAGTATGTGCCCGTCTTCCTGCACTTTGAGGGCAGCTCTGCAGGCACATGCTGCCCTCCATGGGAGATGTTTGTGCCCATCTTCCTGCCTTTTCTGGGCAGCTCTGCAGGCACATGCTGCCCTCCATGGGAGAAGTATGTGCCCGTCTTCCTGCACTTTGAGGGCAGCTCTGCAGGCACATGCTGCCCTCCATGGGAGATGTTTGTGCCCATCTTCCTGCCTTTTCTGGGCAGCTCTGCAGGCACATGCAGCCCTCCATGGGAGATGTTTGTGCCCATCTTCCTGCCTTTTCTGGGCAGCTCTGCAGGCACATGCTGCCCTCCATGAGAGAAGTATGTGCCCGTCTTCCTGCACTTTGAGGGCAGCTCTGCAGGCACATGCTGCCCTCCATGGGAGATGTTTGTGCCCATCTTCCTGCCTTTTCTGGGCAGCTCTGCAGGCACATGCTGCCCTCCATGGGAGATGTTTGTACCCATCTTCCTGCCTTTTCAGGTTTGCAACGGTTTGGTTCTCTGTTGGGACATTCAGTCCACCACTAAGCTGGTCCCCCTAGCAGGTTCCAGCCCCTAAGCCTGACTAAAATAACAGACTAGAAACTACCTGTACTGGATACAGGTCTCAAGCATGTTCCTCCCAAATCATATTAAGGCAATACGTGATCATTAGCACTCTGTTTTGTTACGCACTTCTGTACCACTAAAAAGAGTTGGTTTCTTACATACGTGAAATGGTCAAATATGATGTAATATTTACCACGAGCACAGAACTAACATACCTATGATTCAGATATTGTCTGTTATGTTTTGTACAACATGTATGCCTACTTTTATGTCGAATATGCTTTTAGTATGAAGTAACAATATTAAAGATGTTCGCCTAGTAATCAGGCCTTAGAATAACTGCTAAACAATAAAGCAGTCTCACAAGCTAAAACTGTTGCCTAGTGTTATGTGCATGGATTAAGTCCACATCAAAAACTACCCAATCAAGGGACACTAAGCTTATTTTTGAAGCATGATTATGTAATCTAGTTAGTATAATTCAGTAGACAAACAAATAGTAATGTATTTTCAACAAGTTGATATGTGGTTGGAGCTCCCCTTTTGTTTCCTTTTCATGCTGCTCTCCCTGGGAGATGTATGTGCCCCTCTTCCTTCTCTTTCAGGGCAGCTCTGCAGGCACATGCTGCCCCCCACGGCAGATGTATGTGCCCCTCTTCCTTCTCATTCAGGGCAGCTCTGCAGGCACATGCTGCCCTCCACTGCAGATGTATGTGCCCCTCTTCCTTCTCATTCAGGGCAGCTCTGCAGGCACATGCTGCTCTCCCTGGGAGATGTATGTGCCCCTCTTCCTTCTCTTTCAGGGCAGCTCTGCAGGCACATGCTGCCCTCCACGGCAGATGTATGTGCCCCTCTTCCTTCTCTTTCAGGGCAGCTCTGCAGGCACATGCTGCCCTCCACGGCAGATGTATGTGCCCCTCTTCCTTCTCTTTCAGGGCAGCTCTGCAGGCACATGCTGCCCTCCACGGCAGATGTATGTGCCCCTCTTCCTTCTCTTTCAGGGCAGCTCTGCAGGCACATGCTGCCCTCCACGGCAGATGTATGTGCCCCTCTTCCTTCTCTTTGAGGGCAGCTCTGCAGGCACATGCTGCCCTCCACGGCAGATGTATGTGCCCCTCTTCCTTCTCTTTCAGGGCAGCTCTGCAGGCACATGCTGCCCTCCACGGCAGATGTATGTGCCCCTCTTCCTTCTCTTTCAGGGCAGCTCTGCAGGCATATGCTGCCCCCCACGGCAGATGTATGTGCCCCTCTTCCTTCTCTTTCAGGGCAGCTCTGCAGGCACATGCTGCCCTCCACGGCAGATGTATGTGCCCCTCTTCCTTCTCTTTCAGGGCAGCTCTGCAGGCACATGCTGCCCTCCACGGCAGATGTATGTGCCCCTCTTCCTTCTCTTTCAGGGCAGCTCTGCAGGCATATGCTGCCCTCCATGGGGACACTGCCTAATGGAACTACTTCGCATTGGCACCCTGCCTTTCAGTGAAGCTCTACGGACGCATCTTGTCCTGTTGGAGCTTCACAGTAACCCCTCCATATTAGGGTCCCATTCGAAAATGATCTAAAGATTAATGCATTTTCTCCACAGACAGGAACCTTGGGCTCAAGATTGGGGTGCACTGTCCCTGCTGCGCCTACGTCCCATCTGACAACAACATCGTCCTTAACCGGAGCGAGGAGCTGGAAGCACGTTTCGTGGGTAAGAGTCTATGGATATGACGAGAGAGTGACAGAAAATACAGCTCGTGAACTGTTAGATGATTAGAGCACTACTCTGGGAATGCAAGCGAAGAACGTTCCGTTCTGATTCTGCTAGAGAAGGATGTTCCTGCTCCTGTATTGATAGAGTAGGATGATACTGCTAGAGAAAGGTATGCATGTTATAGTGCTGCTAGAGAAGGTGTTACTGCTCTGATATTGCTAGAAAAGGATGCTCCTTCTCCTGTGTTGATAGAGTAGGATGATACTGCTAGAGAAAGGTATGCATGTTATAGTGCTGCTAGAGAAGGTGTTACTGCTCTGATATTGCTAGAAAAGGATGCTCCTTCTCCTGTGTTGATAGAGTAGGATGATACTGCTAGAGAAAGGTATGCATGTTATAGTGCTGCTAGAGAAGGTGTTACTGCTCTGATATTGCTAGAAAAGGATGCTCCTTCTCCTGTGTTGATAGAGTAGGATGATACTGCTAGAGAAAGGTATGCATGTTATAGTGCTGTTAGAGAAGGTGTTACTGCTCTGATATTGCTAGAAAAGGATGCTCCTTCTCCTGTGTTGATAGAGTAGGATGATACTGCTAGAGAAAGGTATGCATGTTATAGTGCTGCTAGAGAAGGTGTTACTGCTCTGATATTGCTAGAAAAGGATGCTCCTTCTCCTGTGTTGATAGAGTAGGATGATACTGCTAGAGAAAGGTACGCATGTTATAGTGCTGCTAGAGAAGGTGTTACTGCTCTGATATTGCTAGAAAAGGATGCTCCTGCTCCTGTGCTGATAGAGGAGGATTTGACTTCTCTGCTACAGCTAGAGAAAGTTATTAATGTTATGGTGCTGCTAGAGAAGGATGTAACTGTTCTGGCCCTGTTGTAGAAATATCTTACCGCTCTCATACTGCTAGAGAAGGATGTTCCTGCTCCTGTGTTACTGCTAGAAAGGTATGCATGTTATGTGCTGCTAGAGAAGCTGTTACTGCTCTGGTATAGAAATATGTTACTGCTCTGATACTGCTAGTGAAGGATGTTCCTGTTCCTGTGTTGCTAGAGGAGGACGCTACTGCTTTGCTACTGCTAGAGAAATATATTACTGATATGGTATGGCTAGAGAAGGATGGTGCTGTCTCTGTGTTGCTAGAGAAGGATGCCACTGCTCTGCTGCTGCCAGAGAAATGTATTGATCTTATGGTGCTGCTAGAGAAGGATGTTACTGCTTTGGCCCTTTTATAGAAATATGTTACTGCTCCATTACTGGTAGAGAAAGGTATTACTCTTATGATGCTGCTACAGAAGCTGTTACTGCTCTGGCTCTGGTATAGAAATATGTTACTGCTCTGATACTGCTAGAGAAGGATGTTACTGTTCCTGTGTTGCTAGAGGAGGTCGCTACTGCTTTGCTACTGCTAGAGAAAGATATTACTGATATGGTATGGCTAGAGAAGGATGGTGCTGTCTCTGTGTTGCTAGAGAAGGATGCCACTGCTCTGCTGCTGCCAGAGAAATGTATTGATCTTATGGTGCTGCTAGAGAAGGATGTTACTGCTTTGGCCCTTTTATAGAAATATGTTACTGCTCCATTACTGGTAGAGAAAGGTGTTACTCTTATGATGCTGCTACAGAATATGTTACTGCTCTGGCTCTGGTATAGAAATATGTTACTGCTCTGATACTGCTAGAGAAGGATATTACTGTTCCTGTGTTGCTAGAGGAGGACGCTACTGCTTTGCTACTGCTAGAGAAAGATATTACTGATATGGTATGGCTAGAGAAGGATGGTGCTGCCTCTGTGTTGCTAGAGGAGGATGCCACTGCTCTGCTGCTGCTAGAGAAATGTATTAATCTTATGGTGCTGTTAGAGAAGGATGTTACTGCTTTGCCCCTTTTATAGAAATATGTTACTGCTCCATTACTGGTAGAGAAAGGTATTACTCTTATGATGCTGCTACAGAAGCTGTTACTCCTCTGGCTCTAGTATAGAAATATTTTACTGCTATGATACTGCTAGAGAAGGATGTTCCTGTTCCTGTTTTGCTTGGGGGGGATGCTACTGCTCTGCTCCTGCTGCCAGAGAACGTTAATACTGTTATGGTGCTGCTAGAGAAGGATGTTCCTGCCCCTGTGTTGCTAGAGGAGGATGCCACTGCTGTGCTACTGCTAGAGAAAGATATTAATGTTATGGGGCGGCTAGAGAAGGATGTTACTGTCTTGGCCCTGGTATAGAAATATGTTACTATTCCAATACTTCTAGAGATGGATGTTCCTGCTTATGTGTTGCTAGAGGAGAATGCTACTGCTCGGCTACTGCTAGAGAAAGTTAACACTGTTATGGTACTGTTAGGGAAGGATGCTCCTGCCCCTGTGTTGCTAGAGGAGGATGCCACTGCTCTGCTACTGCTAGAGAAAGATATTAATGTTATGGGGCGGCTAGAGAAGGATGTTACTGTCTTGGCCCTGGTATAGAAATATGTTACAGCTCTGATAATGCCAGACCAGGATGTTCTTGTTGCCGTGTTGCTACAGGAGGATGCTACTGCTCTGCTGCTGCTAGAGAAAGTAAATACTGTTATGATGCTGATAGAGAAGGATGTTCCTGCCCCTGTGTTGTTAGAGGAGGACACCACGGCTCTGCTACTACTAGAGAAAGTTATTGATGTTATGGGGCTGCTAGAGAAGGATGTTACTGCTCTGGCCCTGTTATAGAAATATGTTACTATTCCAATACTTCTAGAGATGGATGTTCCTGCTTATGTGTTGCTAGAGGAGAATGCTACTGCTCGGCTACTGCTAGAGAAAGTTAACACTGTTATGGTACTGTTAGGGAAGGATGCTCCTGCCGTTGTATTGATGCTGAGGAGGATGCTACTGCTAGAGAAAGTGAATACTGTTATGGTGCTGCTAGAGAAGGATGTTCCTGCTCCTGTGTTGCTAGGGGAGGATGCCACTGCTCCACCACTGCTAGAGCAAGTTAGTAATGTTATGGGGCTGCTAGAGAAGGATGTTCCTGCTCCTGTGTTGCTAGGG
The DNA here is from genome assembly GCF_040938575.1 of Ambystoma mexicanum. Taxonomy (NCBI): domain Eukaryota; kingdom Metazoa; phylum Chordata; class Amphibia; order Caudata; family Ambystomatidae; genus Ambystoma; species Ambystoma mexicanum. The sequence goes on along the minus strand of NC_090923.1, from coordinate 1,116,410,915 downwards.
GAGGATGCCACTGCTCCACCACTGCTAGAGCAAGTTAGTAATGTTATGGGGCTGCTAGAGAAGGATGTTCCTGCTCCTGTGTTGCTAGGGGAGGATGCCACTGCTCCACCACTGCTAGAGCAAGTTAGTAATGTTATGGGGCTGCTAGAGAAGGATGTTCCTGCTCCTGTGTTGCTAGGGGAGGATGCCACTGGTGCTACTGCTATGGCCCTTTTATAGAAAAAAGTTACTGCTCTGCTACATCTAAAGAAGGATGTTCCTGCTCCTGTGTTGCCAGAGGAGTATGCTGCCGCTCTGCTGCCGCTATAGAAAGTTAATACTGTTATGGTGCTCTAGAGAATGTTGTTCCTGCTCCTGTGTTGCTAGAGGAGGTCGCCACTGCTCTGCTACTGCTAGAGAAAATGAATACTGTTAGGTAGCTGCTAGTGAATGATGTTACTGCTCTGGCACTGCCAGAGAAGTGTGTTCCTGTACTTGTAGTGCTAGAGGAGGATGGCACTTCTCCATTACTGCTAGAGAGCGTTTTTACTGGTATGGTGCTGCTAGAGAAGGCTGTTACTGCTCTCTGTGATTGCTAGATAAACCTGTCAATGCCCTGATATTGATAGAAAAGGATTTTCCTGCTTGGTTATACCAGAAAAGGATATCACTGCTCTTGTTAAGAAGGTTGCTGCTGCGGTGTGATTATTGGTGAAGAATGCACGGGCCTGGAATAATAGAATGCTATTACTATGCCGACAAAGGCAGTTATTGCTCAGGGAACATAAGAGAACAATGTTATGGCTCTGAGGTTAGAGAAGGGCGGTGCTGGCCTGGGAATGTGAGTGAAGAAGGTTGGTGCAGAAGAGCACTCGCAGAGGATTGGGCTAGTGCCATGCTAACACCAGAGAAGGATGTCACCACTGTGGGATTGTGTTTTGTTTTGATAGATGGCTGTATAATATGGCTAGTGAAGCATATATCCACCTCAGGCAACATGCCTCAGAATATCTCTTCTTTTTCACACGCAGAGCATTGTTCACTCCAAAGACAATACATGTCTAACCGAACTGTTGATGGGATGTGCTGGTCATGTAAGACTTCCTGCAGAACCTTTAAGCGTGTGTTCTTTGCATGCTCCTATGTGTATAGGTTCTGCTGCGATGTCCGGTTTCCGCTAAGAATTCTTTTTTAAATCAATACACCCTTGTCCTTCACGAACATTTTACTAGGCAACATTGCAGGCAATACTGGTACTCTCGTTGGTCCGGGCCTCCTTTATGATGTTTTCATTTCCATTGCTATCAAACTGATTGCTGCTAATTGGAAGCATTTTCAGAGCTTATCTGCTAGAGCAGTGGTCTGCAAACCTTTTTTGGCCTGGGGCCCCCCTGAGCAAAGTTTGGGCAGGCCGCCCCACCCCCCACAGAAATGCCAAATGGACAGTATGTACAAATAGCTATGAACTATTGCGCTCCCTCATTCCACTCTCCCCACCCCATCACAGGTCCCCACTCTGCTCCCACCACTATCTCATGGCGCCTGCCCATACTGCTCCCACCACAGACCCTGGGCTCCCCCCACCCCGTTCTCAACACAGTCCGAGGGGCCAGTGGTGGCTGGTACATTTTTTAAGTGAGGGGTATCAATATTTCACCCAAAAATGCCATAGCAACCGAACGCAGCAACCACCCACTTGCCAAATTCAGCTCAACGGACCAAAACAAACACACACACACACACACACACACACACATTCACACAGCAATCACTCTATCATTCGCATGAGCATCCATCACCATACAATCACTCATAAGACAAGCATACACGCATCCATACACATATTTAAATAAAAAATAAATGAACATAAATATACCTTCTGCAGGGGCCTGCACGTGGGTGCTGAAATGCCCTGCTCCAAATGTGCAAGGAGGGGCAGGAGCTCCCCCCTCGCACATACAGATATACAGTGCCCCAGCCAGCGTTTCCCATGAGCTATGCAAGGATGGTGAAGCAAAACATCCCAGCCTTGCATGGCTCAGTGAGCATGTGCGGCTGGGGAACTGAACTGAACTGTCAAAGGGAAACTGTGTTTCCCTTTGACAGTTCAGTCAGCCCAGAAGCACTCCCTCAGCTGGAAAAAGCAGCTGAGGGAGTGCTCAGTGTTCCACTGGGCTGGCTCCTTGGCTCCTCAATAATGGGTGAGGGGGCCACTGGGTGGACGCCCCCTCGCTATTATGGATGAGCTGCCAGGCTCGGTCTTGCCTCTAGGGCAATGCCCGTACCAAAAATGCAAAATGCTAGTGTGGGCAAATCAAAATAGGCCACGTTTTTGGCCAATGTGGGACAGTTTGATGAGTTACCTCACTATGCAGCTAGTAATTGTGTCCATTGTTGCTCAATAAATATTCTTTAAATATCACAATTTGCTTACATTTTAACATAAAAAACACCGCCTTGGGTACTGTTCAAACAGTCTGTGACTAAAGGAATGAATATCCATTTGCAACTGCGGGCCACTTTTCAATTGGTGCCTGAGACAGTTGCATGCTCCAGCCCGACCATGTGAGCCACCCACTGCCCATTTCCTCCAATCTTTTTTTTAAATTTCATGCTGATGCTCTCGCACTCCCCCCTACCCGCATTGATGCGGGGGCGCGGCCCACAGTTTGAAGACCTCTGTGCTAGAGGTTTGTGGAATAATATCTGTCATATTCACAGACTTGAACACTGTATGGCCAAGCATCTCAACTTATTGGGTAAATATGACTCTAAATGTTTCTACTTCTCTAACTATCTAAATTATCACAACATGTCTGCACGTGGCTTATTAATTTTTTCGGGCCAACGTCTGATCTCTAAAATTAATTTTGTTTGCCATATGCTTAGCTCATTGGATGAGCTTGATTCACCATGTGTTATGCAGTACTCTCGTCTCAAAGTCCCTCTCCTGTCTGTCCCTCTTGTCTGTGCACCCCCCAGTCTGTGTCTCAAATTGTGCGCCAAGATTGCACTTCATTCTGGAGTTTCATGTATATAGCTATGCCTCTTTTAGTATAGTTCATTGGTATAGTCTGATGATGTTGTTCTTTTTGATTATTCTCTTAACTCAATTTTATAACCATGTTTTTCTATGAGGTTTCTAACAAGTTATGTACAAATCATTCTATTGCTGCATGTTATAGTATACAGTCTCTTCAATCCAAATCATTTCAATGAAAATGTATGAAACCAAAACAAGTATAATATCGTTACATACAACGTTTTGTACTATCACACTTAGCACTATATTTAAAACCTTCATAACATATAAGAAAATTACAAATATCTGCACATATGACACTGTATTACATTATAACAATTGCCTGTACATTATTTTATCCTGTACAGCTGTCCCCATTTTCAAACAATCAACATTTTTTTTATATTTCTTAATGTGAGTGGTCAGAAATGAAAGCTGGACACAAAGTTGTCATGTTTTTGGTTAAAGACATTTATTAAATAAACATGGGTTAGCGAAATTGCTCTCTGGCCCTGTCCTAAAGAGGAACTTCCCTACCTACAAACCAAAAACTAAGAATCTGTCTGTGTCAGGATGCCAGTAAGTGAAAAGCCATCCTTGTGTCCAAAACGTCCTATCCTGACCCTCACACTATACACAAAAGAACAAAGGGGTGCAAGGGTATGTCTTTAACATGTTGTTGGCAAACGTGTGAAAAAAGCAAAAGTATAAGAATGACTCCAATGATTATGTTTTCCAGGGTAAAGACCCTTGGATCCAGAGGGTGGTCTCCTGCCCCTGCACTCTTAAATAGGATGGCAAAAATGTCTAACTAACAGTTCCTTTGTCTCTTCACTGGACTCACAAAGTTCTTGTTTATTTATTATGTAACAGTCTTTCCGTAGAATTCCTTGTAACTTTGCAGATCACCTGGTATTCTCCCCTGCAAGGAATCTTTATACAATTACAGCTGCGTGGTATATTCACCTGTCAGGGCTTCTTATGCGTTTCACAGTTCTTTGGCTATACCACAATAGCATATTCCTATACGTGTTTGGTATATCTGCCTATGGTAACATTTGCTCACACCCGACACTGGAATCTCATGCATCTGTACTTGATTGGGGTTTTCCTTTGTACTTTACCTTGACTGTATTCAAACAAACATCGGGTATTTTCTGCATCAGCAATTTCGTACTATTCAAAAATGTGTTGGTGTGCTTGTCAAAACCCCCTAGGGTCCCCAGCTGCTTTGGGCAAACTCATTGGTTCCTTCCAGTGTGTCCAATTCTGCGTGCACCTCTGTGGTTCCTTAACCCGCTTTCCATTTTGAAGTCTGGAGACGTTCTTTCAGCATCCTGTGCGGCCACACGCCCGCTTTCCTTTACGACCCGGACTGGAGAATACTGTCTCTTCGAGCGGCCCAACATCCAGGAGCTCCTGCGCGTCTCAAAGCATCTTAATGGCTCTTGTTTGCACGCAGTGTTTCTCCTCCTGTTCCAGCGTCCTTCTCCGTTCTACCACGCCTTGTTCATGTGCCTCGCAATCAGGATCCTCAGCCTGGGGTTCAACGTATTCTCCTGCACTACTCAATCCAATAGTGCGGTTGCCATCTTTAAATGTCCAGTGCAGTGAACACTTGGAAAAACAACAACCCTTCATGTTGTGCTTCAAGCTCCTGTCACATTGCACAAACTCCCTCTCCGTGTCTCAGTACCTGAGTGGTTATGGGAGTTGGAGTCCATGTAGTTTATTGGACTTTTAACTCTTAGATGGTTTTTCTCAGAGATTTCACGTAAAGGCACATCAGAAAAAAAGGTGTTATGTGTGAGTTGTGGGTGTTTGGATGAAAGGTGGGGACAGGCCTGACCAGTATAACATAGGCCATTACGATCTCAGCTATTAGAGGGTCTTCCTCATGGCAAAGGGGAGAATACCACTTCTTATCCAATGAAGTCAAAACATCTCCCCGGTATTTGCCTCCTCCCATGTGATCCTCCCTCATATAACCACCCCTAGGGTCAGGATCAGGTAGCGGCTGCCGTCCCCTGGCCACATGGTAGGAGGTCCCTGCTGGGGAACCGGTGAGGACTCCATTGGGTTCATCAGATTATCCATCATCATTCGATTCCAAATACACTACACATCCCCTGTTTATATCACGTCATAAGATGTGTGCAGTGTTCAGGGCAAAACCTCGGGCAGCAACGCAATACATGTTATTAGTTTCACTATGTTCTCTTCCTCACAGAATCTACATATTTTCATAAACACTAATAATTCCCTTCCCTGCTCCTGTGATTTCATATGAAGGCCAGAAAGTGAAACACAACCACATATATTCCCTCCTCTTCTTTGGACAAGGGAATACATGCACTTACCCGACACACTTGCCCAGAGCAGGAATATAGGGCAGATATTCTATACCATTGGCCTTACCTGCATAATCCTGTTTATCATCCATGTATTTATTACCGACTTGATACCTTATGTGCATTGTAATCCAGATTGTGGCAACAGATTCAATGGTTAATAAAACCAAAATAGGCCAATATATACTACAATGGGGTGCCTTGTGGGAGTCCAATTAGAGTTTTCCAACATTTATCTGCAATTTTCTCTATCAATTTCAATTGAAAAAATGCAAATTTTTCAGAGCTTCTGTAGTTTTACCAACGTAATTGTCGTCTTATAAACCTCATTCAGTGGCTAAAGATATAGCCACCGAGTGAGGCATTAAAACACATCAAGGCACTTGCATTTTGGTAGTTGTTTTTTCAACCATCACTTAAGAGTTGGCTCCACTTAATTGTTATTTAATATTATACTGAGATATTGATAACCTTTATGTGCATCTATTTGGTTATCAGACGAATATCAAATTTGACAATTATCTTGTTAAAAACTATTATCTTCAACATAACTTTATTCTGCGTGGTAGCCATGAAAGTATGAATAACAATCACAAAATGTACAATACAAAGCATATCCAGTGTTTGAAAACAGGGAAACTCTGTGACATTACAGTATCCCCTTAGCAGGTCAAGACAAATTCAAGCACAACCCCGCTGTAGTTAATGATGGTTGTGGGAGAGCCTGTTAACCCTTTTACCCTCCAAGGGGATGGCATTTCCACCTGTCAACACTGAACCCAAAGGTCTGAGGCCCTCGGGAAAGTGACACAGTTCAATTACACTGTTCGGGTGTGTGGTGCGAGACTTATAGGCTTTCAGTATGTTCGTGACCACTTCATTGTCAGAGAGATTTAGTTCAACAGAATCGTCTTCTCCCCAGTTAGACTTTCTGGCACAATTGACAATGTCATCCTTAGTCAGAAATGGAGAGCCCCCTGTAGTTTTCAACCAGTGTAGACTTTTGTTGAGGAGTGCCTCCCTTGCTTCTGGTCGGTTTGAAAGTGGTTTCGGGACTCTTTTTAGTAAGATAGTCCTGGTGTCCTGCGGCCTACCATACTTGGTTGGGGAGAATGTGAGTTGACGGGAGGTGGGCACCCCCTATGCGCTCAGTTGGGCTGTGGTAGCTTAATGGGTGGCCCCTCATTCATCTTTACTTTCGGAGGGTTAGGCTCTATATTCTCCTGTTTGGCAGTGGACAAGTGGACAAAGGAGGATGAGGATCCTTATTAGAGTGGGGCGGGGGGGTAAACTGGGGAGTTACAATCCGGGTCAGCTCTAGTACAGAAATCACCCCCTTCCTCAGCTTGTTTACATGTTGAATCCCCTGCAATTATGCTGCTGGGCGCCACTGCAATGAGGGTCAAGAGCAGAGTCTTAATCTGGGAGAGCTCAGCCAGAACTAGATTGCAGTTACAGCAGCAGACAGGATAGCCCATGCCACCATCCTCTTTCCTCTCTGGTGCAGAAATGACCGTTGGTGTAGATGCTGGGGTAACAATGAGCCCAATCGTGCTGGTCAAGGGTGGGGTAGCACAGGGCTGAAGGGGAGATGCAGAGTCAACTTCTGGCTCGCCCTCGCTACCCGTGATCGTGGGGGTCTGTGGCAGGGAGAGGCCCTTCTAAAAGCCGTTGATGCGACTGTGCAGATTGAGCATGAGGGCAAACAGGGGTTGAACAAATGGGAATGTTCGGCTGGGGCTCAGCTACAACAGCCGTACTCAGTGCAGGTAGGGGAGGGGGCCCTGCCCCAGGGTTGCCCAGAAATTGGCAGATCTCTGTGATCAGCAGGTGAGCATCCCTGAAGGCTATGGATGCTGTGGTTGCAGTGGGCTCATGGGGTATTCCTGGCACAAGCAATGTAGTTTTAGCAGCTGTAGCTTCCACTTTCAAATTCCTCTTTAGCTGCCTGATTTTCCTCATGGTGCCTATAGGCGGGCCTGGGCCGAGCTCAGGGCCAAAGAACACGAAGGGTGTAGGGGCTGGGATCTCCCCCGTGGCTTGGCCAAGAGACACCGGCATGTTGAAGCCCCCAGGGAATAGTTCCAGAAATGTGCAGAGTAGGGCAAAATAACACGGACGGGGTATTAGTTCCTGAGTTACCTCGATTGGAGACAGCGTCATCCAGGTGTGAGGATAGTCCAAAGAGCATCCATGTGGCCTCACACCACTGCGCCGAACACCAGCGGCGCCAAACACTGCGCCCTTGCCCCGCCGCTTGTTTTGTCACTATTGATTTTTAATCCTAATTTTTATGAATAGTTATAAACACCTCTTAGCTTTCACTGTAAAGCAAAAACCACATACCCAATGAAAACTACATCATGCATGAAAGTTGCCTGTTACCCAAACCAGGAGAACACGTTTCTAGTTTCTGATAAACTGTCATATCTGCTAGATACCAATTAAATAAAGTATGGGCGAATACACAGCCCTGCTTCAACCAATTACATGTCTTGATTGGACAGATCTGAAGCCCATTTCATTAATGGGTAATATTTGAGCTTTTTCGATCGGCTGTTAAAGTTTTTCCAAAAGTAGAGGAGCCAGTATTTTGGTGGGAGCATCTAAGATGGATAGTATCTGATAATTCTTTGGCTCTGATCATGTATCTTTCTTTGTAAACAGGTACAATTATGCTGTGTGTCTATGCTGTAGACATGTTACTACTCCTGTACTATTACAGAAGGGTGTTACTGATCTGCAATGAGGGAAGGGTGTTACTGCTCCTTTAATGGAAGAAACTGATGCTTCTGCTTGCGGTTGTTTGAGAAGACTAACAGTTCTTGGAGCTATTGAGGAAGAATGTTGTTGTTCTGTGATTGTTAGAGTAGCATGTTACTACTGTGTGATGTGCATGCTAGAAAAGGATGCTATTGGTCTGTTAATGTTTAAGAATTTGCAGAAAGGACTCAGAAACGCCGAGACATGTCTGCACCAACTGTGGCCCACTGGCTGAGTACTATAAAAAAGGCTATGGAGCATTTCAAAATCAGGCCTCAGACCAGTTCTGGAGTGCCTTATATGGGGCTGAATCGCTTGTGGTCACATCAGCAACATTCCACATATGAAATCGAGTTAGGGACAGACCATCTAATCCGTAATTCACCTATTCCGGAAGTTTGAATTCCGCCCTAAGAAGGGGCACACAAGAATACCTAAAAATAAGATTAGAACAAAGGGGAAACCCAGGTCCCTCTTGTTTAAGGTCTCAAATAATTTTAATTAATTGTGATAGTTTGTATTAAATTCTTATCCATTTTATCTTTTTATCCGATATCTAATAATTAAATGTCTATTTTAATTGTTGAGTCATGATTACAGTTATATTAATAATGCAATGTTGTGTAATTATGTGTATTTTTATAGAATACTGCATGTGCAAAGGTTGTACAACCACATGCACAAATAAAACATAAATAAATAAAGAAGTCTATTACTGCTCTTTGAAAGTAAGAGGGGGATGGTCTATGATTGTTAGAGAAGAGTAGCGCAACTCTGGGGACGTTAGGGAAGTCCCCTGTTGCTCTGTAGTTGTTAGTGATGAACATTGCTGCCCTGGGATTAGGGAACAATCTTCAACATTTTTTCCAGCCAACACATTCAATGCAAGCAATGTATTACAGTTTACATCAACGAAAAATCGCTAATCTGATATTGAGCAAGACAGATATCCCAGATAAATGTATACATCACAAACGTCATTCTTCAATACAAATCATATACATAATATATAAAGAAGTGACCTAAAGTGCAAAAAGAGCAGTCTCAATGCCAACAATTAGACAAGATGTGGTCAATGCGTCCTATCACTTCATTATCATTATGTTCAATTAGTGGTAGGAAAAAGTATAAAGAAGAAACGTAGTATTTCGATTGCTTCTCCATTTATATTTTCCTATGAAAGAGATTCTAGGACCAAAAGATATATATCACATGTATGATATATTTCTATTCCATTCATTCATTATGGACAGAACCTAATTCATATTTGTTGACAGACAGCTTGAGACAGTTTCATATGCTGGTTGCCCACAAGCCAGCTTTTGATCCATGCAATATCTAGACCAAAGCAGGTGGATGTTTCACACAACGTTTCAGTGCTACCTAATTTTGATCACCTTCCTCGGAACCTTACATGTTCATTATTTTAACAGGGTTTTTTTGTGTCTTTGTAAATTGGCTTCAGAATGAATTAGTCAGAGCTCTGCCCTATAAACAGAGGGAGACCATTTTTAGTTGTTTTGAGTGGTTTTACAATAGTTAATCACAATCATTCGAGTCCTGCCCTGAAGAAGTATAGGCAACTCAACCTAAAAGGCGTTTACATTTTAGCTCCCTTTTGAGAAATCTTTTTGGAATCCATATTTTAAGCTTGGAGTGAATACTGTTGCCCTATGAGGCAAATGTGGGAGAAGGAATATAGTAAATGTATAACAGTCCCTCTTAAAGAAAAATAATTTATTAATACAAATTTATGTTTACTTCCTTCTTCATGTATTACAACATAATAGGTTGCCCTTTAGAACATTCACATTTCTGGTGATTTCTAAAACAAAACATAAATATACCCCCAATTAACTTGAGTATTACGGGTAGCACATGACTCAATGTGATGCCTAGCTAGAGTCTTAATGCGGGTATTTCAATTTAATTTAAAATAGTTGCTACAGTACATGATAGAAAATGGACAGAATAGAGAATATAATGAGATGAGAGGCATCTCTAATTCATATCATTTCTATAAATGAGGACTTTAACTACTCTCCTATGGCATTTTCAGATTTTTTTTAATGTATTATATCCACCATCTTGTATGTCAACCTTATTTAGAGGCGTGTGTAACTTAATTAATTAATGTATTTATTTATTTTTTGTGCATCTGTTAGGCGCTCATACAGTAAGTCATTTCGGTTTCAAATTGCCCACGGGGCAACAGAGTGGGAACATGGGATTTAAGCAAAAAATACAGTGCAAGATGAGGACGAACCTACTATGCCTTGTGAGTGTTCAGAACATGCAAGTGCAGCGAGAAGAGGGGAAGTGGGGGTAGGTGCTGGAATGTCTGTGATCATGGATGAGCAGCGGATGAAGAGCATGGTGTGGTAAGTGCTCTGCGACCTGGAGCCGCATTAGGTCGATAGTACAAGCCTACAGGAAGGAGGCCGGTGGGTGCTGAGTCAAGTGCTGTGAGGAGGCAGAGGGTAAAGTGATTGGGTGTGGGAGACCAGGACCCCGAAAGATACATAAGGGCCCTGATTACCAATCACAGCGACTATGAGAATTAGCAGAGGAAGGAGTTAGGGAAGGAAGAGGTGAAGAGGAAAGTCTTGAGGAGCTTCCGGAATTTGAGGAAGGACTGCTCAAGACAAAAAGGAAGGGGGAAGCCAGTTGAAGAAAGTGAACGGTCTCTGGCCCTCTGTTTAGCTAAACGTTTTACACACAGAGAGTTGATGGAAGAGGAACGCAGAGGTCTAGAGGGAGAGTATTTAGTTAGAGAAAGTTGTGGATAGCGTGTTCCCAGGCCCGAGACAGCCTTGTGGATGATGTAGAGGGATTTGAATTTAATCCGTGCAGCCACCAGGAGCCAGTAAAGAGTTTGTAGGGCAGGCGAAATGCAGTCCCTGGGTTTAAGGCCAAGGATAAATCTCTCCGCCCTATTCTGGATTAACTGGGGGGTCGTAGAGTAGATGAAAGTAGATTCAGGAGAAGGCTATTGCAACAGTCAAGCCGAGAGAGAACCAGGGCTCGGGTAACATTGAGCCTCTGGGGGAAAGTGAGAAAAGGGAGAATTCCTTTGAGAAGGAAGAGTTGAAAGTGGGACTTCTTGGTAATGTCCTGAGTGTGAGGGAGGAAGGAGAGAGAGGATTAGAAGATGACTCCAAGATGTTTGGCTTCAGATGAAGGAGCCAGGGGAGAGCCCATAGAGGATGGCCAGAGTGAGGGGAAAAAAGAGGGAGCAGGTGTCCCAATGGGAACCTCAGTCTTGCTGGCATTAAGGCAGAGATCGTTGGTAGTGCACCAGGACTGAAAGGCAGAAAGGCAGTCAGGGATGATGGAAGATGCAAGATGGTCAGCAGAAAGTTTGAAAACGAGTTGTGTGTCATCTGCCTAGCACTAGAAGTTGGTGGAGAAGGGGGAAATGAGGAGTGCCAGCTGAGCAAGGTAGGCATTGAAGAGCTAGGGGGAGATGTTTGAGCTCTGGTGGACACCGCAGGTAGAGAAGGAAGTAGGTGAGGAGAAGGTGCCCAAAATGACTTGGGACAATCATTCAGTTAGGAAGGAGGCCAGTCAGTCTAGTGGCCGCTACAAGATGCCTAGGGTATCATGGAGCCTTTTTATGAGGATAGAATGGTTCACCATGTCGAAGGCAGAGGAGAGATCAAGTAGGATGAGGACAGCTGGAGAGTTAGTGTCCAGAGATGCGAGACGTTCTTCACGGATGTTCAGAAGAGCAGTTTCCGTGCCTCTGGATGCTCGGAATCCAGTTTGATGGTCATGGAGACCACAAAAAGGTTCAGTGTGTGAGTTGTGGAATAGCCAGCTTCTCCGGCAGTTTCTCAATGAAGGGGGTTATAGAAATACGGCAGTAGTTCACTGGACAGGTTGGGTCTTCTGACTTTTTTTTAGGACGGGGTGCACAAGGGAGTGCTTGAGGGAAGAGGGGAAAGATCCAGTGGCAAAAGAGTGGTTGCAGTGGTCATCGAGTGCGGGGGCAAGAGAGCCAATGTTGTCCTTGATGCTTCTGGAGGAGCAAGGGGAAACCTGTTCGGAAGAGACCTTCTTGGAGCAGACAGCATCTGGTGACTTCTTCAGGTGTGACAGGGGAGAAGGAGGAGAGAGAGGAGGGTGTGAAGAGGGCAAAGGAGACAAGGGAGTGAGGGACGGGTTGGGTGGGAGGGTAGCAAGGGTGCTCAGGATGTTTAGAGTTTTAGTGGTGAAGTGTGTGGCCAGTGTTTTGCAGAGGGGTTAGGATGGAAGAGGAGACTGCGGAAGATTGGCTAGTTCCTTGCAGAATTTAAAGAGTTCAGCTGTGTTGTTGGAAGCACCTGATACCCATGCCTGGATGTGGGCACTTTTATTGTCACAGATGGAGAGTCTTTATTGGCTTTGTAGCAGGCGCAGACTAGTTTGTCAGAGGGTGAACCTGAGGTTTGCCACTTACGTTCTGCAGCTCTGCACTTGTGTTTCAGCTACAAGTTCGGAGTTGCACCAGGTGTTACATTTGGAGGAAGGTTTTAGGAGGTTCCTCATAACTGGAGAAAGAATGTCAAGGGTGTTTGTAATGGCCAAATGGAGGTTTCTGAGAGCAGAATCAGTGCTAGAGTCTGGGACAGGGAGATGGAGGGATGAAAGTGGATGCGAAGGCAGCAGCTGACACTCCTTTCATCAGATGGATGTTAGTAAACGAGGTTGGCAGGGCTGGAGGAGGTGCAGTCAGAGGTCCAAGGGGACCCAGGTGAGAGGAGAAGAGAGGAGAGAATGGTCTGAAAAAGAGAGTGGAGTGATTAGAGGGGGGAGAGAGAGGCGAGAATGGATGAGGGCGTCCAGAGTGTGTCCAGCCGAGTGGGTGGGCCCAGAAAGGAGAATGGGGTGAGAGATAGAGAAGTGCAGAGGTCAAGCAAGAGACTGGATGCTTTGACAGGGGAGTCCAATTGGATGTTGAAATCGCCCATGAGAAGAAGATTAGAGGTGGTTGAGAGTACGGAAGGGCAAAAATCAGCCCATTCAGAGAGGAACAGGGTGGTAGTGCCGGGTGGCCTGCAGATAGTGGCAACGGTCAGACAGGAGGAGGAGGGCGAGATGGCCAAATTGCATACCAGGCTCTCGAAGGAATAGTAGAGCTGGGTAGGTATGACGGAAGAAGGAACCCACTCAGGGAAGATTAAGGCAATCCCACTGCCAGCACAGCGAGGTCGTGGCTTGGAAATGATCTTGAAGCCATCAGGGAGAAGGGAGTCAAAAGCAGTGACTGAGCTGGCATTGACCCATGTCTCGGTAAGAGCGAGAATGTCGAGGTCAGTGGCTTCAAGAAAGAGGCCGATGTCGACAGAGTGTTTATTGGCTGAGCGGGTGTTAAGAGAAGCCAGTCGAAGGAGGTCTCTGCCTTAGAAGGTTTTCTGAGGTAAAGTGCAGGGGCATGGTACACCAGTCAGAGGGGGAGGGACAGAGAAAGTGGTTGCGGGAGAGGCAGGTGAAGGAAGTTAATAAGGGACTGCAGGCGCCGGTCAAAGAGGAGGAGGTTGGGTTGAGGACCCTGAACCAAGATAGTGCCTGTGTGGTAGACATTAATGATGCAGCGTGATGATGAGAAGCCGGCCAAGAGGACTTCCCACTTAGTGCCATCATTAATGGGACAGGATGTGAAAGGGAGGAGAGTGGAGATGAAATGAGGAGTCCATTGATCTGGAGAAGGGAAAGAGAAAAGGATGTCAGTGGAGACCTCTCTGGAAGTTGTACTGACATAGGTGTCTGTGATGAGAAGGCCTAGGTTGGCTCTCAGGATGTCTTTATTGATGTAATGATGTCATAATGTCATACGTAGAGAAGGGTGTCGTCATTTTGTTTACAATTTGGACTGATTCCCTGTGACCATACTGGGAGAACCACCCCACAAACCCAACTGAGGTAATATTTGTGCTCATATGTTGTGACCACCTTCCGCATAGGGTAAGGGACTGATATATGATTTTCTTTTAATATTAATACCACTAATGGCTACCTTTTTGTTTGGAATTCTATAGTGTGGAATACTACAAGTGTCTGCAGGAGACTCAAGCTCTGAGCAATGTCCAGAGGGTACAAAGGTTTCTCATTATAGATTCTCTGCTTAATAGTGATTCATTTAAACAGCTCCTCAGGAATGTTCACAACTGAGGGACATTGGACAGAAACATGTCGAGCCGTGGCCTCTGCTAACAGCAAAGGCAGATGTAATTTGTTGTTAACACACAGAGAAACAATAAATCCTAAAGATCTTATATAAGCTTCTAGGCTGCATTAAACTACTCAGGCTTTGTAGTTAACAGCCTGCTCTCATCTTGTGAGATCACGTATCACGTGTTTCAGATGTTCGTACATTTTTGTATTGTATTTATTATTGTGTATGTAAGTCTCTGTGATTTTTAATGCATGTAACTTGTATGAACAACAGATATCTTTGGCTCTTTAATATGTATGGAATAAAGATTTAGTTGTCTAGTTGCCCAGAATCCTTGGAGTTCCAGCCACACTATAGCTTTGCTTACCCCATTGATTGTCTGATGCCATTTTGTTTGCTTACACGTTAGACCGCAAAGCTTGCTGGACTAAGGGAGTATCAGTATTAGTGTTATGATAGCGATCAGGTGGCATCAACCAATACTAAAATGGTGGCAGTGGGAAAAAAGAGATACCAGTTTTACTATCATTGTCTTAATCACAATTCTATTGTTGACAATTTTTTCAAAGTGTGGCTTCAAAAAGAATAATCTAACCTATATACAAGTGTCTTTCATTTAGTGAATTTGACGTATTTTAATTATTAGATATATTCTTAATGTTTATACAATAGTGAGAAGTGCTCAAACACAGTACATATATACAAAGCGCCTAAGTGCTAAGTTTTACAAAATTCAGCATGGAATCGTGAACTGGTCTTTGAGTCCTATTCTCTGTGTCCCCAATCCATTAATCCATTGTGCCTCTTTTAATAGGAGGGAACTTTCAACATTGTTACTACTATTCACAGTGTCTATTATCCACCAAAACATTTTGTCTTGAGAATTTTGTTCTCCAAATAGTGTTCAACCATAAGAGCAGTTCTAAGTTTGCATCTAATTCTCGAGCTGTGTTCAGCTATTCTAATGTGGGCTGCTCCCTTTGTGTTTCCTACATGCAGGAGGCGGCAGGGACACTTGATGCAATAGATAACCTTTGTTGTCTTGGGATACTCATACTTCAAAATGTCCAGTCTTTACTCTGTACTTTGAATGTAGTGACTTTGCCTGTGAAACTACACACAGAACAAGTTCTACATAGGAAATAGAAATGTCCTACTAAGGGACCTAAGTTCCAAAGTGTTTACTTTTTGATCACTGCTGAATACCTGGAATGGACTAATTGATCTTTTATAGTTTGAGATTTTTTTTTAGAGCAAACATTGGTGGGTCTTCCTCTCGAAATTGTTGGATAATGACGAATATTTTTAACAATCCCTTTGATATCTTGTATGTTGGAGCAGAGGCATAGAGAGAGTAGTGCCTGAGCGGGCAAGGCCCACTTAAAATCTGTAAATGCCCACTCAGCAGCGCTCTGTGGGCATTTACAGATGCTAATGTCTCTGCGGTGGGCCCAACTACATTAGCTTCAGGCCCCACTTGTTAAACAATCCTTGCCATGCCTCTGTGTTAGAGGAAAACGTTGAAACACAAGTAATTCTCTCTTTCTCTAAGGGTTCTACTTCTCTCATTAACAGAGCTTCTCTCAGGGTATAAGGTGCTCTTTTCCTGGAATGCTTCGTGAGTTTATTTTAGGGTAACCGCTACGTTGTAATCTCTCATGCAATATTTCGGCTAGAACATGCTAGTAATCCTTAATTGCCTTGCAGATTCTAAGCAGTCTTAAATACTGGCCATATGGTAAATTGTCTCTTAAATTAGGAGGATGGAAACTACAGTAATGAAGATATGTATTACGTTCTGTCCATTTTCTAAATAAAGAGCACATTAGATGGCCACCCATGACTTTCATTTTTAGATCTTATACATTTACTTGAACATTACTGTATTCCTTGGTGCACTGAATGTTTTTGTTATGCAGATTAACCCAATCAACTTACAGTAATAACTGACTCTCCTCTCCATGCCAATTCACAATCACATCATCGATGTACCATTTCAAAATCTTAATTTTCTCGCATATTGGGTTATTAGGAGAGAACATTACTTTTTTTTCAAGGTTGCCAAAAGAAATGTGGCTAGACTGGGAGCAAATGCTGCTCCTATACAGATCCACTTATTTGAAGATAGTAATCATCTTTGAATTGAGTTTCTTTCCAAAGCTAACATCATGAATTCAATTATGAAATCATTTGCTCCATTATCCGCTCAATGAATTGTAGATAGAGCGTCTCTAATTACCTCCTATTACTTCTACATGCGGAATGCTTATATATAATAATTGGATGTCCATTGTAACAGGCAAACCTTGGTTTATTAAATGCTATATTTTCAAATATATTGATCACAGACATGCTATCTCATAAGTATGTTCTGGTGTTCTGACTTGTTTTTAAAAAAATAATATACATACTTGCAAATAGTTTTTAATACTGAACCCCAGCCCACTACCATTGGTCTGCCAGGGTGACTTGCAAGATTTGTATGCATTTTTGGCAAAGCACAGAAGCATGGTGTCTGTTTTGAACTTTGAGAAAATCACATTCATTTGAACTAATCCAGTTTCTATGTAAGGCAAAGGATGTGATGTCCAATATTAGTCCCCATGTTTCTTTTGTAGGATAATTCGTAAGGATCGTGTAGTTTTTCTCTACTTTGAGAAATTCTTTCCCAATTTGTTCATATTTTGCAGTTGCCATTACTACAACCGCCCCTCCCTTATCTGCTGGTTTAATGTTTTTTGTAGCATCTCCTTTCAAGGATCTTAACGCTCTCCGTTCTTCAAATGTGAGATTATTAGAGATTTGTTCAGGTTTGTTCTCTAAACTTCTAATATCTTTTAAGAACACATTTCTCAAATGTTATTATTTCATTTGGCGCCTCAAAATCTTGCAGTTTAAAAAAAATGACTTTGTGCGAGTCCAATAACTTTAAAGAATGCTTTTTATCTCATTTTGTGAAAAAAACCAGGTAGAGTTCTTTTTCTACATTAAACCAGTCAGTAGGAAGGATTGGGATGAATGACAGGCCACTACTAAGAGAATAAATATTTCTGCATCACAAGTGGTTTGATTAGATAGATTAATTACTGGTATTCTCAACCTGGGCTCCTTGGTTAAGATGTTCTTGAAAATGTGGGTCGCTGTAGCTAATTCTTTGTCCTCTTCGGCCTCTTCTGCCTAAAAACGGATGGGTATTTTGTTGTTGTTGCATATCTATACTTTCATATTGGGTTTCAGGTGCAGAATCATTACTGGCTGTGTCAGAGAAGGTCACCCATCTCCGTCTATGATAGGGTCTGCCTCTCATGTTATTATTTTTTTGTTTCTCATACCCATGGATGAAATTCATAGTAGTCCTTGTTAAGTTAAGGATAGATTATCTCCATTTTAAATTCTCGAATATCTCTTGCAAATTTGTTAGTCTAAGATCGAAAATAATCTCTTTGTTTATTTATTTCTAAGAGTTTATCTTTAGCATCGACTAAGGCCGTATTTTCTAAGAAATTCTTCTCTGCTTCTTCTAGCTCCTTATGAAGGCAGCTGTTAATGCGGTGTGCTCTGGTTATTGATAGTAGCATTAGATCCCTACTACTCTTGGTAGTGATGTAGCTAAAATGTGTTTTATATTCTTGGTTATCTATAAACATGAATTTCTTATTCTTAGGTGTCAGTATTTCATCACCAGATAATGATGTTATAATATTTTGGCTGTCCCCTGTTGGATAAAAGAGTGAAGGGAAGGCTGTCGCTGTTCAGGGCATGCTGGCACATGGAGTTATCGCTCTGTTATTAGAGACAGCTGATCCTAGGCTTTTTGGGCAGAGTTGCTTCAGCACTGGCACTCATGAAGGGGGATGACACTGACCTGCTAAGGTTACACAGGGTGTGCTCTAATACTACTAACAAGGGGTGGCACTTCTATTTGTTTTTCAAAGAAGGGTGTTACTATGCATAGACTAGAGGAGGGTGTTAGTGTTTTGATACTGCTTGAGGACCATTTTAATGCTATAGTACTGCTAGAGAAGGGCAGTGCTGGTTTTGGCTTGTTATCGAGGGACGCTGCTGATCTGGTATTGCGAAAGATGGGTGTTATTGATATTAGAGTGTCAGAAAAGGATAACACCTTTCCCCCTCCCACACACAACATACAACCGAGAATGCAATCAGGCTCATAACTCCTGTGTCTTTTTCAGGCATTGATGATGAGATTATAAAGGAATTGCCGAAAACGAAATGGAAGCCTGAGTACAGCACCAAAACACCCCATCTGATTGTTACCCTACTGCCGTCCAACCGCATGGAGACGCTCCAGAACAACTGGAGGAAGAAGCGGGCTGTGGAGACTCCCAGCTGCACCAAGTAAGAGGAGGTGTTAGAAGTGTGGGCTTTCTTTCTCAGAGAAGGGAGGGTATCAACCGGTAGGCCTAGCTTCACCAAGTAAGGAGCAATGCCAGAAGTCAGGCCTAGTCAACTAAATATGGTCTGCAGGCTGCCTCGCTGCACTTAGAAATAGGTGGTTTTAGTGGTCAGGCCAATCAGCATGCAGCAAGAGGGAGGGTCAGCAGTCAGGCATTGCCAGGCCACATAAAGGGAATTGAGAACCAGCCCTACAGGCAACAATGCCTCTACCCTTTCCTTTTCTCTTGTTCCACCAAAATTGGATACATATGCAGGGGCTCCTTGTAGCATTGATAATAGCATTTAAACAGGTGATATTTCAAAAACTGCCTCCTGTTTTTTCATTCCGCATGATTAGCTAGGAAACAGTGGAGCGATGTCTAATTAAGGTGAGTAGCAGAGGGTGGCGGTGTCACCGTGCTGGTCCATGATCCCCATCTGTCATTGAGGTGCTCCATGAAGAGCAGGGTCTTTAGATCTTTCCCGAATTGCAGGAGGGAGGGATCCAGTCTGTTGTTAGCAGACAGGGTGTTCCAGAGCGTGGAAGCAGAGCAGAAGAATTATTGTTTTCTGTCTCCTTCTTGCAATTCTTGGATTCCAATCTGCCGTTATCCTGGCTCCTGGTGCTGCATTGGCCTCCTGAGATGGTGATCTTTTCAGCTAAGTATGATTGAGTTGTGTAGCTGATACAGGATCTCTTGGAGGTGATATGAGCTGGGAGGGGTGACCAGTGTAGTTCCCTAAGAGCGGGGGAAATGTGGTATCTTGAGTCCTGCGATTAGGAATGCTGCCTCACGCTGGGCAGCTTTCAGGGGGGCCAGAGTTGAGGCCGGGACACCTGCCAGAAGGACATTACTACCATCCCGGTGGGAGTGCACCAGGGCTTGGATGACAGATTTGAAGTCTGAGGTGGGGATGAAGGGTTTGATTCAGCCTGGAGTAGGAGCTGGTACCATGCTGTTAGTGCCTTCTTCACAATGTGTGCTTTGAAGGCAAGGTCTGAATCGGTTAAGCCGAGGCACTATGCACTAGGCCGAGTTGGGGAGAGAAGCCTTTGACATCCATCCTTGCCGCCCAGTTTTCCGCATGGAGGTGCCAGGGATGATGTTAGCCAGTCTGTCAGGGGTCATGTACCATGGCAGTTGACGTGTATATGCGTTCTCTTTAAATTATACGCAGGAAACTGACTTGACTGCTCTAATCCACATATGGTGCCATTGATCAGGGGGGAAAAAGTGGCCCAGAGATCTCGTTCCCATTTGTTGGGTAGTAGTTTGCATGAAAGAATGTTATTCTGTCTAGGAATTTCTACCCCCATGCCCCAACCGACCCCCTCCCTCCCTTCAGCAATTCATGCAACTAGAGCCAAGGCTGCGTCAGTGGCTTTTCAAAGGCAGATTCCTCGCCAAGTGATCTGCAAGGCGCCCACTTGGGCTTCTGTGCTCAACTATAAATGCTCTGAATGGAAGACTAGAGCTAACCCGTAAAACTTGAGATGATAAATTGGGTTTGGTTGAGTTATGAGTTTGGAGATAAATAGCACCTAATCATGTTGTGACATACCTTTAGAAAATTTACGCATTTATACTTCCACCCAAAAGATGGAGGTAATGTTTGTAAAAGCCACCAACACTTTGAATACCTTCTTCACCAAAGTAAAGGCATGCGATAGCTGCATCCCTGCGTAGAATTGAAAAGGGCACCCCCATCAAAGGTCTGAAAATGGGAATCTCAGAGTCCTACCTCCTCACCTGCATTGCAAAGTAAAGCACAGAACAGTTGTTACTGACCCTGCTGTGCATTTATTTACAAGGCACATCAGCGGTATGGTCAGCTACTGTTCCTAGAACTTTTACAACCTCCCGACCGCCATTATGGGTTCGCAATTGTATTTTGGGGGGTAACAAAATACTGCATCTGTTGCGACCAGTAGGGTGCGCAAGTTATTCCCACGCTGAACAGTGAAGGCCTGCCTATGCCACCACATATAGGGGTCCGCATGCATAGCTCCGCTCACGCTGGAAGAACGCTTGGCTTGTGCAGAAACTGATCAGCCGAAGCACTGAGAGCCTGCTTCATTGCCTGCCTCCTTTTAAGGGGCAGCTGCTTGAGTTAAAACAAGGCAAAGGATAGAGGCTCATTGAGATGTGGTTAGGTGAGGGGATGGGTGGGTAGGAGAAGAGGAAATATGTTCAAGGGGAGTAGCACAAAATGTGGGCTTCAGGACAGCCTGTGAGAGAAACAAGAAGTGATGGCTAGACAGGCTTGAGCCAAAGCTTCTCAACCACTTTAGACCTTCTGTATGGATTACAGAAGTCGGCCATCGATACGCAAATCAGTCTTGATCTCTCGCCCAACATGGAATTGTGAAGCTCGAGCTACTAGGCTGCCTTTGCTTTTCAATTTGGACTTGACAGTTCTCTTTTTGAGCGCGGGTAAAGAGGAATGCGTTTATGGATGGTCCCTTTTTCTAATATCACAGGCAAGATTCAAAATAAAACCTGGGATAGAACTCTTCCTAGAGGGATGATCACCTTTTAGACTTCCCCAGGGTGAAGAGGAGAGGTAGGTCAGGGGAGAGAAGAGGTAGATCATGAGCGGAGAAGAGTGGTGGGTCAGGGGAGAGGAGAGGTAGATCATGAGCGGAGAAGAGAGGTGGGTCAGGGGAGAGGAGAGGTAGATCATGAGCGGAGAAGAGAGGTGGGTCAGGGGAGAGGAGAGGTAGATCATGAGCGGAGAAGAGAGGTGGGTCAGGGGAGAGGAGAGGTAGATCATGAGCAGAGAAGAGAGGTGGGTCAGGGGAGAGGAGAGGTAGATCGTGAGTGGAGAAGAGAGGTGGGACAAGGGAGAGAAGTCTTTGGCCGAGGATAAATGGATGGAGATAAAATAACTAGGGGAGCGGCGGTGTTGTGGGTCATGGTAGGTTGTTTGGGTGGGAGAGGGGTTGAGTGCTGGATTTGGTGGGTGCATGGCAGCAGCAGTATAGTCTTGGCCTTGACATCTCTGGTTTTACAGGTGTAAACCTAGGCTCCCATCCAGAGCATTTACAGTTGAGAACAGAAGCCCAAGTGGGCGCCTTGTAGATCACTTGGCTAGGCATCTGCCTTTGCAAACCCACTGATGCTATCATTGAAGGGTGGGGAGAAATTCCTCCAGAGAAGACCATTCCCTAATGGAGACTACTACCCATGGTTGAGAGCAGCAAAGTTAGCTTCCTGATTATAATGCAAACAGAACGCATATAAAGTCTAACTGCGTGGGTACTCACCCCTAACAGACCGGCTAACATCACAATTGGCACCACCAAATTGTGTTGGCAAGGATGTCCACAAGCTGGTTCTCTGATACACATTTAGTGGCAATGGCCTAAAATTCAAACATGTTATATGCAAATCAAGGATATCATATGGATTACAGTTCCGCTGCTTCTGACTTCTTCTTGTTGGGAAACTGTGGGTGAAATCATGAGCCCCCTTCATTCCCATGTGGGAGAATGATCAACACACTTTTAGTGTTTGCTAGATGAACAGTAGCTCGAGCCTGGATGTCCCTAGAGACCCCATATGGCAGCAGATGGTGGAACAGAGCCTGGATGCTGGTCACCATGGAGACAATTGCTGCCATAGCACATGATAGATTTACTTCATATGTTGCTATTGGGATCCCATGTATTGACTATATTAATTATAAACATGATATGGGCATACATAATCCAGTATATATGAGGGCCTTCTCTAAAGGATGAAACCTAGAATTGCACATCACACATGTAAACCCTTTATATAGGACAAGGATCTTTGGCCACTCTGGATGTAGCACTCAGCAGAACATCTAGTAATATGCACTGTATAAGCACCAAATGTTGCCATGTGAAGTCAATTTTCTCTACTTTTTTTCATGATTGGCAATTTATTATACATGCACATGGTATTCTTTGACAATTTGGAGACATTATGCACACAATGCATTAAAAGGTATGCCTTTCATGTGATAGTGGACTTTCAGGTTTAATGTTATGCAAAGTGCATGTATGGTGTCATATTTAACGCATGATGTTTTGTCAATGTCTCTCCTATATGTTGTGCTATGAAAATGTAATAAAGTTGATGTCTGTAAAAAAAGAATACTACCAACCAGCAGGCAAAGGGCAACGTAGGAGCTGACATTCTGGGGTTAGGACCACTCTGTAGAGTAGATAATGCCGTAAGGTTTGTGTATGAGGGTGAGTAGATTAGTTAGTGCGCTCTTCCCAAATGCTATTACATTTTTGAATGATTGATTGGTTAAGTATGTGAAAGCCAGTAGCTGCACGGCTGCATAGATACTGGTATCCACCAACCAGTGAGTAGGTGTGTCGGTATACGTTTTGTGTTCTTTATTATGGTTTGTTGTTTTTATTAGGGTTGTCCACTAAATAAATTAATATGAGTTTTTGGTTGTTCACAATATTTTATAATTTATTCAAATTTCCAATAAGTATTCATATAAATGTTCCAAACATCAGTGTTTATACAGTGGTGCCAACAAACTCCGCTAGGATGCACGTGCATGCGTTTCGCCCTTGCTCGGGCTTTTTCAAGGCACAAGTATTCAACAGTTCATTCAACAGTTAGATGGTATTTTCTAACACTGATGTTTGGAGCATTTAAACGAATAGTTATTGGAAATTTGAATAAATTATCAAATATTATGAACAACCAAAAACTCATATTAATTTATTTAGTGCACAACTCTAATAAAAACAACAAACCAAGTGCACAGGCTAACATAGAACACAAAACCTATATAGATAATGCCTTAAACTTCCTCATGCAGCAGACAGTCAGGACTGCCGCTCAAAAGGCTCTGTTTCATATCACAGCTTTGACATAAGAGGCAGCCATCAAAGGATTAAGTGTTAATACAGAATGAAGGTTTAAATTCTATAGGGTAGTTAAGGAATAGTCCATTAAAACGCACACAACTAGCTTGAAAGAAAGAACTTTATTCTTTCGACTTCGTGTGTGCATCAAATGCCAAGAAGTATCGTCTATATGCGTCTTCCTGGATAGCAGAGTAGGCAGCTGTCACATGAAGGAAAGAACATTATCCAGGGTGCCGGACCTTAGGTTTGTCTTTTTGTCCAGAGATCACCTTCAGAAGCACAATAACAAAACAGCAAAAACATCTAGTCTGGGTCAGACCTCAGGTACCCGGCTCCTTCTCTCATTGATAGAGGGCAAGTCTGACACACCTGTACCCCTCATCCCTCCCCTCCACTTGGTGAGACAAGAGGTCCACCCAACGGGGTAGATAACAAGTTGCTTCTATGATCGATTCCGGAGATCTGATATCCAGGGCTGATTTGCTGCACAGCAACGATCCGGATGAATCAAGGTGTGAGGAAACCTGATGCTCGTGGAACGTGGTTTTAAGAATGAAAGGTGAAGACCATTTAAGTAGAAAGTCTTCACCCATAGGGAGCCTGCCATCACAACTCAAAAGAGTGTAGAGGACACAGTCTTTGTTACTCTTCGACTTTAACAGATCTATCAAAGTATTACCCCAGTATAGGGCGAGCAGCTCTATCACCTTGGTCATGAGGTGGACATAAGACATTGTAGAGATGGTCTGCCTCTGGATGCCTGCCATATGGGTGGCTGACAGGAGCATTCCATGAATTTCCACACAGAACCATAGCGCCAAGGCTTATACCCACAGTAGATGGGGGTTGGCTTCGCCCTGTTTGTTTCTGTAAAATGAGGATAGAACGCATTTGTAAGTAAAGTCCACGCTCCTTTTCCCCTGATCACTGGAGGAAGTATTTTTTTAAATTTTTTTTTTTTTAAATAGGTTTATTTTTGAACAAGGCAGGAAACATTACATACATTTGTAATCGACATTTAGCATGCATTAATACACATGAGTATTGCTTCCCCTTCCCCTCTCAGAGTTCATTTAGTGGATCAGTCTCCCTCCTCTTGTTCTCGCTCCTGCGGGGCGGGCCAGCTCTCCAAGACCCTCCTGGCCAGTTGGGGTTTATACGTTAAGGCTGGAAAATCCCGGGCGAATTCAAGGATCGGGTTCCAAATGTCCTGGAAGCGATGGAGAACGCCCGCCCTGGCCGCAGTCACCTTCTCCGCAATGAGTACATCCCACAGTTTCATCCACCACAGGGGCAGGAGCGGGCCCTCCACCGACTTCCATGAACGGGCCATCACTATTCTGCCCGCCAGCAAGCAGTGCGATAAGAGTCTAGCTTTGGGGCCCTTGCGCAGGTAACTCCCCGGAATCGGGGCGCCTAAGAGGATAGGTTCGGGTTCTAGTGGGAGTGTGATGTGTGTCATTGCTGCAATGGCCGCCAGGCATTCTTTCCAGAAAGTTTGGGCCTTGGGGCAGGTCCACCACATGTGGAAGAAGGATCCTACCTGGCCGCATCGTCTCCAGCAGGCCGGGTCCAACGCTTGATTCATGTGGTGCAATCTCAAGGGGGGATAGTACCATCTCAGTAGGATTTGGTGGGTGCATTCCCTATTTGTAACACAGGAGGAGGCTGATTGGGTACGAGTCCAAATGTCCACCCAGGACTGGTCCTCTAGGGGTGTCCCAAGTCTGCCTCCCATTGCGCCATGGCCCTGGACTTGAAGGTGAGAAAGTCCTTTTGGAGGAGCTTGTACAGTGTTGAGATCTTACCTCGGAGTGGAAGGTTGTTGAGAGTGAGTTCTATGGGTGTGGGCAGGCGTGTTGCTGCTTGACGAATCTGTGGGTGGGAGCACCAGTGACGCAGTTGGAGGTAAGTGAATCTGTCCGTTTCTTGAAGGTGGAAGTTATCCTTACATTGTTCGTAAGAGCGCAGTTGTCCTCCCTCGAAAAGTTGTCCTATGGTCTCCAGGCCACCCGTAATCCAGTTTTTGAAGTTCCTGGGGGCCAAGCCTGGGGAAAAGGCAGGATTCATAAAGACCGGGGATGAGGGGCTGAGTCCCCTGGGAACTTTCTTCTGCTTCAGCGTCCTATACCAAATGGCCACAGTATGTGTGGTGGACAGCAATAGCTCCTGCCACTTCCGTCTGGTCGCCGGTGAGATGTGGGGGAGAAAGCGTAGGGGTAGAGCTAGACGTGACTGTTCCAGGTTCACCCACCTAGGACGATTTGTAATTGTTTGCCATGCCTGGGTCACGCTAATTGGGCCACCACCTGGTATTTCTGAAGGTCTGGGACTCCCAGGCCACCAAGTTTCGCGTTCCCCATCATTGAGTCCTTTGGTATTCTGGCTTTTTTCCCCCCTCCAACTAAAGTGCAGCATCTTCCTCTGTAGGTTCTGGAGTGCTGGGGTCGGGATCAACACCGGGAGGGCTGAGCATGCATACAAAAATCTTGGAAGCAGGTTCATCTTACATGCACTGATCCTTCCCATTAGGGAGATCTCCTGGGAGGCCCAGCACTTCAAATCCATCTCCAGTTCTTGAAAGAGCGGGGGAAAATTCACTCGGCAGACCTCCGTTGGTTTGGCAGGGATCTGGACCCCCAGGTAGTTGATAGCCTTCGTCTTCCATTGGATCGGGCATATTGGTATCAACTCTTCTCGCTCTCTCGGTGAGAGTCCGACTCCCAGTGCTGTTGATTTATTAAAGTTGATAGAAAAGCCTGTGACCTTTCCATAGTCGTTCAGTTCGGCCAGGGCGTGGGTTAACCATCTGCAGGGGTCAGTGATCATTAGCAAGACATTGTCCGCGTAGAGGGCCAGTTTATGGTGCGAAGTCCCTACTTGGAGACCCTTGATTGCGTGGTTCAGCCTAATTCGTTGAGCGAAGGGTTCATGATCAGGGCAAATAGGAGTGGGGACAGCGGGCATCCCTGTCTCGTTCCGCAGGTCAGCGAGATGGGGGTCGAGAGATTGCCGTTGATTCAGAGTAGGGTTCTGGGGGATTCATAATTGGCTAGAATCATCGTGCGGAATTCCGGGCCAAAACCAAACGACTCCAGGGTGAGCCTCATAAATGTCCAGTCCACTTTGTCGAATGCCTTGGTTGCGTCTAGCGCTATAAGCGCCATCTTTTTATCTCCATGTGTGGCTAGTTCCACCAAATTCAGAGCTCTGCGGATGTTGTCTGCCGTAGATCGGTTCTTCAGGAAGCCGCATTGGTCGGGCTGAAATATGTCTGGGAGGATGCGGGCTAGGCGAGTCGCCAGGATCTTGGAGTAAATATTGGCATCAATGTTGGGGAGAGCGATGGGCCTATACGAGGCTGGGCATCTCGGGTCGCCTCTGGGTTTGGGAAGCAGGATGGTGATGGACTCTTGCATAGATGGAGTTATCGCACCGGTCTCTCTAAAGGAATTGAATAGCTGTACCAGTGGGGCTAGTAGCTGGAGCTTGAAGACTCTGTAGAACCTGGTTGTGTAGCCATCCGGGCCTGGCGCACGGGCTTTCAGTGATTTTATAGCTTCATCCACCTCCTCCGAGGAGATTGGTGCCTCTAGGAGGACCCGCGTAGCGTCCGGGATACGGGGGAGTGCTGCTCCATGAAGGTATTCCCTTTGTTCTTTCAGATCCCGTGGTGGAGCGGTCATTATCTGTGTCAGGTGTTCAGCTGCCAGGCGTTGTTTGTCCTGCTCTGCATAATGGATTTGGCCTTGTGTGTCCCGAAGCCCAACGATTGTATTGTTTAGTTTTGCTTTGGCTAGTTTGGCCACCAGTAGCCTGTTAGCTTTATTGTTTTTGGCGTAATAAAATTGCTTCGCTTTGGCCATTTGATGTGCTGTATGTCCGGCGTAGTGGGCCTCAATCTTCTGCCGTGCTGTGCGGAGGGCTCGTTTGGTCTTCGGGGACCATCCTTTTTCTTTGTGGGTCCGCTCCGCTTTCCGGAGGTCCTCCTCGAGGGTCAAGCAGGTCTGACGTCTAGTTTTATGGAAGGCAACACCTTGTGCTATCAGCTCCCCCCTCACAACCGCCTTCAACGTGTCCCATGTGTTGGCGTGCTATGTGTCTGTTACGGGGTTCTCCAGAAAAAAGTTCTTGATTGTGGTGGCAATCGAGTCCCTAAGCGGCATATCGTTGAGAATAGGATCATAGAGCGTCCATCTGCGTCTGGCTGGGTGAGGAGGGACCTGAGCTCGGATTTTCAAGGACACTGGCCCATTATCCGACAGAATCCGTGGGCCTATGGAGACCTCGTTGGTGAACGAAAGCAGCTGGGGAGAAACCAGCAGGAGGTTGATCCTCGAAAATGTTCTGTGGACGTGGGAATAGAATGAGTAGTCTCTTTCAGAGGGGTGTAAGACCCTCCATGCATCCACCACTTCCAGGGTTCTGAATAAGCGTAGCAGCGCCAGGGCCAAGGTGAGGTCCCCGGATGATGGGGGATGGGACTTGTCAGCTGTAGGATCCGGCACACCATTGAAGTCACCGCCGATAATGACTTGGCCTTCCAGGAAGGTGGGGAGAGTGGTGCATAGGGCCTCGTAGAAGGCGGCTTGAGCTGAGTTGGGGGCATATTTCGACACAAAGGAGTATAGTTCCCCAAGCAGCAGGCACTTGATGGCAACAAACTGGCCCTCCGGACAAAGCTTTGTGTCAAGAATCTGAGGATCCACCCCTTCCCTGAAGAGAATAGCTGTACCACCTTTTTTGGCATTTCCAGATGCGCCAAATTGTTTCGGGAAGAGACGGGAGCATAGACGTCCGAAGTCGGCTGGCAATAGGTGTGTTTCCTGCAGCATGGCCACCGTGGCCCCATCATTGTGAAGTTTCTGTAATATAGATTTGCGTTTAGCTGGGGAATTTAGGCCTCTGACATTCATTGAGATGAAATTCAAAGTGGAATGGTCTGAGCCGCTGGGCGCGGAGGTTGGCACTACTTGTGGGGGAACAGGGAAAGGGGTTGTATCAGCCAACATCTCTTGTATCTTGCATCTGCGTGTTTCCATGCCATTGAGTTTTTTGCTCCATCCTCCAACGGGGAGGTGGCGAATTAACTGGAGGGGGGGCAGGTTTGTGTGTCCAGCAGCCCCTCTTGGCCAACGTGGCCCTGTAACTGTCCGTCGCCAACATGGCTAAACTTGTGGGTATCGTCTTCCAAGGACGCAGATGGATTAGTCCTCAGAAGCGGGCATGGGCCATGGGGTGGGGCCCGTTGCCACGATCAGTGGGGCCATTTTGTTCCTTAAAGATGGTAGGATTCTTTGTGTAGCTATTTCCTCTTTCTGAATCTCGGGACTCTGGACCATGAGTTTACTTTGGTGGTGGGCGATTTCGGGAGGTCTGGATCGGAGGCCCTCTCTACGTTCACGGGTGAACGCGCTTCAGCAGGGGTCGGGTTCATGATCTGCTCAGCATCCTCCAAGTGGCTGATTCTTCTCTGGGTGCCTTTGTAGGCAAACTGGAGATCTGTGGGGAAGAGCCACCGGTAGCGAATTTGTTGATCTTGTAGGAAGGCTACTAAAGGTCAGAGAGCTTGTCGCCTCTGGAGCGTGAGAACGGACAAGTCTTGATAAATTTGGATTGGGGTGCCTTGGAAAGTTATTAGATCATGGGATCGGCTGATTGCGGAGATATCTTCCTTCGTCGTGAAGAAATGAACCCTAGTAATGACATCGGGTGGGGGGTCTGTATCCACTCCCCGGCGAGGGCGCATCCTATGAGTGCGGTCCAGGAGGAGCTGTGACTTCTCGAAGTCCGGGAGAAGAGCTTGAAAGAGGTCCCCCATGTATTCTGCCAGGTTTTTATCTGGGATAGAGGTCGGGACCCCTCGAATGCGGAGGTTATTACGTCGGGCCCTGTTTTCTAGGTCCTCCTGTTTAAATTCCATTGTTTCACATTTGTCCTGGAGGAATCTGATTGAGCGTTGGATCTCCGTCAGGGTAGATGCTTGGTCCTGGGTCCGGTCTTCCACATCTCCTAGCCTCTGTTCAGCAGTTGTTTCCCTTTGGTCAATGTTCTCTAGTTTGGTAGAGAGCTCCAGCATGCATGATCTGAATTCCGATTTAATGTCTGCCATGAAAGCTTTGATGTCATTTTTCGTGGCGAGGGAGCCCTTGTCTTCTGGAGTCCCCATGGAGGGGGGGTCGCGGGGGTCTTGTCTTTTGGGCTTCTCAGACACCAACAGCATCGTTGCAATATCTGCGTTTTTGCCGGCTTTGGGTTGTCTGAACATGTTGGGGAAAAGCAGGGGATCAATGTGCTCCGGAGCCGGGAGGGAGGAATGTTGCAGCGTTAGCACAGCAGGCAGAGTGGAGGGGGCTGGAGAGGGTGGGCGGGGCACCCCAGGAAGATCTTCTCGTGTGTCCGGTGAATGGGGAAGGGGCAAGTGGGCCCAGCTGGGACCTCCAAGATGTTGAGGGGGGGGGCCTCGATGATAACGCAAACGGAGGCACCCGGTCGGCGCCGTCAAAGCTCCACCTCCTCCCCCGGCTCACCTCCACCCCGGGCCGGGGCCTTTTCACTCGTCGACAGCACTGCGCAAAGTCCCCACCACTACCTCCGGCTGTCCGCGGCGCGTGCAAAGCTGCAGATAAGGTCGCTGGGATGTCCGTAGGAGCTCCCCCTCGTCAGCTCTGTCGGTCGCGGCTGGGATCGGAGGGGCTGTTATGTTGCGGCTTCCACGCTGGCCGTAGGGATCGGGAGGAGGGAGCTGCGTGTGCTCCTCTACGCCAGGCCGCAGCTTCTGCTGTTTCCTAGGCCCTCGTCCGCCATCTTGGAGGGAGGAGCGGGCGGGGAACTCAAAGACTCGTAACTTCGCGGCAAAGTCCCGGAAAGCTCCCGGAGCGCGGCCACCACTGCCGCAGGCTTTCATCGAGCCCTGGTTAGAGCGGGGTCCATCGTCTTAGCCTATTCGTGGCCCCAAAATGTCACGGCAACGGGCACCCCACGGAGGCCATCAAGGGAGCGACTGCATTGTCGGCGCTCCAGGCCAGGCCCCCGAGAAAGTATTTTTGACCGTGCGGGTGAGAAGCCGTCTGTACTCTGAGGAGCAGAGGTTGCGCGCTGGATGATGACTCATGGTAGTCCTTCTCACCATCTGTTCTCTGAGGAGTTCACTGACCGCCGCCCTCATGCTGTCCTCCGTCACCCACCATTGTAGGTCACTCTGAACCAGAACCATGGGGAAATGGGGAACAGCCGAATGGGGCACATCCGCTTCTGGATTATAATGGAAGAATGAGAAAAGTATAGAATGGGAAAACAAACCACAACGTTCGAAAACACATTGAACTATAGGCAAGCATTTGTGACATTTTATTTCGGACTCTTATTGGAGTACATTCTTGTTTGTTGATCAAGCCACCTTGCTTGTTTTTTTTAACAGGGAGGACACCAGCTCTCCCCACCCAAATGACCCTTTGTTTAACCCACCTTCTTGTAGTGTGGCTGTGCTGATAGCTTGTAGTGCTAATCTCTCTCACTGGGCCCTGTGAGCACCCTGCCATGATCCATTCACCGCGCATCTCTAAAATACTTCTGCCGAGTGGCTCTGCTAGCCAATGTTTCTAGCTCAATATTTTAGTTATTCAATTTCTTCACCAGAGAGGGGCTTTTGAGGGATGTTGTCAACATGATACCAGCAGCTTCAATACTTCCTCGTGAAGAGTCTAGGCATAAGGTAGATGCAAGGGTCTGCCCAGTCAGAAAGACCACACCGTGTCTGTGCTGCTGAAATCTGTCCTGTTTGATCACAATCTAGAAATGAGGAGCTAACTCCATTTGGGCCAACAGCCTCTGCAGAGGTGATGGCCACACGACCCGATGTGTCTCTCATGACACAACTCATTGAATGTTCTGATAAAGGAAGACGTCATTTGCTAGATGCCAAGGCCTAGATTGGGAAGCAGTGGTGGATGCACGAGTGCCGGATGCTGCATGGCTGGGTTCTGGAGGAGATGGCGGTCAGAATTGGTTGTCGCTTTCTCTGCCTTGCCCCGTTTATGTACTTCATCAGTGATGAGGGCAACCAGGACTTCACGCTCCAGTGCTTTCTCCTGAATGTCCAGCGTATGCAGGAACGCTGCCTTCTGAGTGATACCCTCTTACGTGCCTCTTGTGCTTGTTTCCTCTTTATTCTCCCATGAGGTCTCAAGTGCCACCATCACCCCAATACCACTGACCCGAAAGTGGTCAGGGAACCCTCTCCCAAGATCTCTTGGGAGGAATTCCCTTTATCATTGCAGCTCCTCCTCTAACATCTGAAAAGTGCACTGGAACAGGGTGGTAGTGCCCATCTTGCACCCTGGTGCCCTTCCATCCCAGATCAGTGGCACTTTACTTTCTTTTATGGTTACTGAAAGCAAATGAAAACACACACACACCCGCCCCCCTCTCAAGGCCCAGAACTGGGACAACTTCTGAACATTCCAGCCTTAAGGGGCTCGAATAGCGAAAGTGTGGGAACTAATACATACAAGGTTTCGCAAACGGTAGAACCGCGAGGTAACTAGGACTGTTTCTCTCAACTTTTCCAGGGGTGTGGGTTCACCCCTCCTTACCTGTGACCTTACTCATCAAAAGCAGGACTACCAAACAGAACTTAGCACAGGAGAGTTTCAAAACTGGGACCCGATTCCTCTCTTCATTCATAATTTAATTGCTGACGGAAGTGATGTCAGCTGCAGGATCCTGTGAGATGCTGACCCAGGCAAAGGAGGAGCTATGAGCTGTGTGTTGGCCGCTTGTCCGAGCAGACAATATAATCTGTGGGCCAGTGGAGTTATGGCCTGAGGGAGTGCTGACTGCCAGGGCAAAGTCAGTAAAGGCAGGGTCGACCCAGGCAAGGCTTTGTCAGAGCAGCCCACAAATGGGCCATTGGAATCTGCAAGCGAACACGGTCTGTGAACTTTCTTGTCAACAACTCTTAAGAAATAGTGTAGTACATGATGTCAAAGTGCATCAGCTTTATAAATATTCAGTTAAATTCCCAAGCCCTGCTATTAGACTTAGGGTCTGTCTGAGATGGGGTGTTTTGTCCCCGGTGGAGGATAACCCTGGGTCCAGAGGAGCTCCAGGTGGGGATGAAGCCACAAACCGCGGCAAGCGGTCTCAAGAGGTCGGCGCTGTCTTTAGACCTAGAAGCTGGAGTCGCGGAGACATTGCTTGCAGAGGTTCTGCCTCCACCTCCCTGATTGCTGGTGCCTCAGTGACATGCTCTCTAACCCTGTTTAGGGAATGTGATTTGTCTCTCAGTGCTAAATGACTGCCCATACTGGGCTCAGCACTGTGGAGCACGCTCTCCCAGTTCAGAATCTTCTCATTCTTTTATGAACTGCTGGCCTCAAGACGCAACCTCTTCACATGACCATCCATGTCTTCCATTTACGGATGGAGGGTCGGATCGTCTAATTAAGGCATGGGCGACTGGAATAGCTGAACCCTCCAGCCTGATCCCGCGTGCAGCTCCATTGGAGGCACCCAGTAAACTGCATGCAAGGCTCTCGGCCACGTGCTTGCATGTTATCCTTTGTGGAGGACCATGTTTGAGGGTATAGAGATGGTCCAAGTCCACCTTTCCCTGGGATCCTTCCTCGTGTGGGAATGCTTCATTTGTGCCATTGTAGTGGCAGAGCCCTCCAGCTGATTTATTGAGCTAGTCCTGCTCTCTACTCTCCTAGGGAATCAGAAATAGGTGGACACCGTACAGAATCAGCCCTCTGAAGCAGTGTAGTAGACACTGTACAGAATCAGCCCTCTGAAACAGTGTAGTAGACACTGTACAGAATCAACCCTCTGAAGCAGTGTAGTAGACACTGTACAGAATCAGCCCTCTGAAGCAGTGTAGTAGACACCACGCAGAATCAGCCCTCTGAAGCAGTGTAGTAGACACCGTACAGAATCAGCCCTCTGAAGCAGTGTAGTAGACACCGTACAGAATCAACCCTCTGACGCAGTGTAGTAGACACCGTACAGAATTAGCCCTCTGAAGCAGTGTAGAAGACACCGTACAGAATCATCCCTCTGAAGCAGTGTAGTAGACACTGTACAGAATCAGCCCTCTGAAGCAGTGTTAGTAGACACCACACAGAATCAGCCCTCTGAAGCAGTGTAGTAGACACTGTACAGAATCACACCGTACAGAATCAGACCTCTGAAGCAGCGTAGTAGACACTGTACAGAATCAACCTTCTGAAGCAGTGTAGTAGAAACCACACAGAATCAGACCTCTGAAGCAGCGTAGTAGACACCACACAGAATCAGCGCTCTGAAGCAGCGTAGTAGACACTGTACAGAATCAACCTTCTGAAGCAGTGTAGTAGACACCGTACAGAATCAGACCTCTGAAGCAGCGTAGTAGACACCACACAGAATCAGCGCTCTGAAGCAGTGTAGTAGACACTGTACAGCATCAGCGCTCTGAAGCAGTGTAGTGGGCGGCTTCCGACCGCCTCAATTCTGAAGATTTCTTGGAGGAGACAGCATCCTATTTGCAGAGCCCAACCTCTTATTCTTGAGACTGTGATGCATCTGAATGCACCCAGGCTACTGCTCGGTTGGTATCAGTGATGTTTCTGGTGTAGGACGGGTTCTTCACTTTCTGGTCACCCCGGTAGAAAGGCTGTGAGAGCGGCTCATAATCAAAGCCCCTCCTTGCCATCTGCGCAGAAAGCTTGCCGGGAAAGAAAAGACCTTCAAGGACAGGGGATAGCAAAGTAAGGTTGGCAATGACCTTCATCTTCTTACATGTAAACAAATACATGGGGGCACGAGTTCCGGAAGTGTGCCACCTGGTGGCTCCAGGCGGTCATGCCTTTGAGGGACTTGAAAATTCCGCTGAATGGACTATGATGACTTGCACCAAAGCAGTGCAGTCACTAACTTTGTGGGTCACCTTCTGAATGAAATCCCTGTGATGAAAGCAGTGATGCGGTATAAGAGAGCCCAGGACAGCGACCCAACAGCCCAACAGTACAGGTCCATTGAAAAAGAGAGTAATACTGCAGCGTGCTCAACATGGCGCACTGCCTTCAGCAAAATAAATGGGACTAGCTAGGGGATTCCTAGTGTGGGGTCAGGAAATGGGCCCTTTTTAAAAGGGCTGCACACACGTTCAACCTCCGCATATGGAGAAGACACGTCCGAGACATAGAAGGAAGAGGGTTGGTGATGCAGGAGTAGGTATAGTAGGAAGAGGGTTGGTGATGCAGGAGTAGGTATAGTAGGAAGAGGGTTGGTGATGCAGGAGTAGGTATAGTAGGAAGAGGGTTGGTGATGCAGGAGTAGGTATAGTAGGAAGAGGGTTGGTGATGCAGGAGTAGGTATAGTAGGAAGAGGGTTGGTGATGCAGGAGTAGGTATAGTAGGAAGAGGGTTGGTGATGCAAGAGTAGATATAGTAGTAAGGGGATTGGTGATGCATGAGTAGATAAACTAAGAGGGGCGCTGGTGATGTAGGATCTTCCTCACTTGGTCTACTGGCAGCAGAAGGGTTTCGGACCAGTGCCTTTGCGAGATCCATGGACATTGGTCTGTAGGAAACTGGTGACTTTATACATGTGCATTGGCAGCCACAGATGTGGGCTGCAGGACAGATTTCTGATAAGCTACTGGGGTAGGGGAGTGTGG
Source organism: Ambystoma mexicanum (assembly GCF_040938575.1). NCBI lineage: Eukaryota > Metazoa > Chordata > Amphibia > Caudata > Ambystomatidae > Ambystoma > Ambystoma mexicanum. The sequence goes on along the minus strand of NC_090923.1, from coordinate 1,116,375,722 downwards.
TGTCTCCCGTCAGGTGCTGCTGGCCTGCATGAGGCATTAAGGGAACAGCTGTAGGAGAGGCCATGTCCCAATGGGAAGATACAGGTGCCGTCTGCTGGAGCTTAGCATCTTGTACAAACAAGGTGCCTGTTTTCCCCAAGGCATCAGGACCCCTTCCTCAGATCGCCTTTGAGATGACCATGTCCATTTTTGTCTCCTCACAGGAACACAGACCAGGGGTGCTGCCTCCGCTCCCTGTACATTGACTTTCGGAAGGACCTGGACTGGAAATGGATCTACGAGCCCCGAGGCTACAAAGCCAACTTCTGTGCCGGGAAGTGCCCTTATCTCTGGAGTGCAGACACTCAGTACAACATGGTGAGCGCTGGGTCGAATGCCATCTGACCGGGAGGACCAGGCTGCTATTACAGGACTTGTAATGTAGGAAAGATGGGTGCAATGTCTTGTGGGGGTGGGGCCCTTTAGAGAACGGCAATTGCACTGAATGGGACTGCGCCCAGTTGCACTTCTGTGTAAAAGATCCCCTACCTGCAATGTTCAACTTTTCCCTCACGTTTGTGGAAAAGTGAGAAGGCCTTCCACAATTACAAATTTCAGGTAGTATTTACAATTATTTTAATGGAAACCACCAGCTTTTATAAGGTATAAAAGCCGGGCGGGTTCCATAGGAATCGAGTGGTTTGATACCAGCATGAAAATCCATCCTGGCATTAAGTCATGTGTTAGTTTGAGATGGCGCAGAGAAGCATGACAAGGTGGTAAGACAGGTGTTGCACAGATGCGCCGGCCCTACCACCTTCTTTAGCGATCCATGTCCCTAGGGCCGGAGGAATTCCAATGGGCCAGAAGATAATGCGCCCTGCTCCTTTGTAGAGACTGGATGATAGGAGGTGCTGGGGCTTTCAGAGGGATTTCTCTACACCCAGGGCTCACCTGGTGCCTGAGGTGAGCTGATCATTGACTGATTCTCTCCTAGCCTAAGATATTGGCTGGGGATTTATGGGTAGCAGGCTATTGTGTTATACAGCTTAGCAAGGATGTTCGTGATTATCCGTTATCTCATAAATCCCATCCTGCTCCTATTACCTCATTCTATCGCTCCCATTCCCTTCACTCAGCTTCTTCGCCCTCCTTCCCTAACATATCCCCTCATCCTTTCTCTCTCCTGTTGATTCCTCGTTCTCTTGTTCCTGTTTCTTCTTTCCTTCTGCTGTTACCTTCTTCCCATATACCCTCGTTATTGTTCCCACATGTGATATAAGGTACGCGCCTGCGAATATAAATAAAAACGGAGCGTCCATCTTAGCCAGACTCATCTACACAATACCATGGCCAGCCGTCCCTATGTCTGTGCAATGTATGTATCACTACACTGTCACTGAGGTGGGCTTCTGCCAGAGGGAGCTGGCCCCCCTCAGTAGGGCTGTATTGAGCCATCGACAAGGCACAATTGTCATCACAGAGACACTGGGCCTCATTGCGAGGTTGGCGGTAACCTGTCGGAGCTACTGGTGGTCAGACCTACCGGGAACACCGGCCCCTGCAGGCATTCTCGTAGTCTGACGGTACGTTGCTACCGACACACTTATTTCAGGACTGCCAGACTTGGAATGAGGCCCACACTCCTGCTACGGCAGCAATATGTAACTGAGTAACATGCCCCACACATAGCCTGAAACATGTGTTAAAAGCCTCATCTTGATCGAGACTCCACACATGCAACCGCTGTGGCGGCCCGAATCATTACATGGACGAGTGTCTCCAACACATCCAACAGTGCAGCAATCTGCATTGATTTCCTTCAGGATGCCAGTCAGCCAGCAGCTGCAGAGATAACTAAACATGCCTATGGCGGAGCCTGCATGGGGAATCCAGTCAAACATTACCAGCTGACCTCATCCCATAACCAGCGGCTGTCGACACCAGCAGGACGACGAATGCCTGTACGGCCTTACCACCACTATCAACACTGTGGTAGACGCCACATCCCAACCACGCCTCCGGGTTTCCATTACTGGTTGGCTTGTCAGAGTCCTGACTGATACGCATGCCCTGTTTCTGTCTATGTAGAACCACCCTTTGGGAGTTGCTAGCAAGTCCGGTGGAATATGGCAGTTGTAGGTTAACATTCAGTCTGCTTGCTTAGCCCTGGAACAGAAATGAGGGTCGGTTTAAATGGGCAAGTGAGAAATAAAGCATCTGTGTGAGTGGCTCTCTGCTTTCAGTTTCAGGAAAGGATACATATTTGCCCTGCAACAGCCAGGCAAATTAGGAGGTACCAGGCCTTGTGTAATGTAGATCTCAAATAGGCTTGAGTGTTTGAGAAGCTGCGGTGGCTCTGTCCAGAGGGGTGGTCTCTTGGAGAGAGAGATAAGAGCCAGAAAAGAGAGCAGGGGGAGAGAGGGGAGGAGCAGTTTGGTGAGATAAAGCAAGTGTTCCTGTACCTTTTGGGTAAGAGGCCTGTGGTTAGCCTGTGCCTGTTGGCCGTATCTTTATGGAGTGCCCAGGGTCCCCACTTCTGCTTCCAGCAATGCCAGAAAGCATGGCTCTAAGACCTGTGACTATCGAGAGGGAGACAGTTGGGGATTTGCTGTGCTGAGCCTTTGCAGGGAACGGTTGCATCGTGGTTTAGAAGACTACTCAATGCCAGAACTGCTTTCTAACTTTAAAACCCTGGCCCTCATTACGACCTCGGCGGTAGCCATGCCGCTATTGGCGTGGCTGCTGCCGAAATCGCGTCCGGGTCCACAGAATGAGGAATTACCGGGCCATTCCGGTAATTCCTCCCTCCAAGGACCCAGACCCGGTCCTTCCCCATTCCCATTCAGCCCCCATAGGGCTGAATGGGAATGGGAGAGGGAACAAACAACGGGCCATTACGAGTTGGCCCGTTGTTTGCTCCCTCTTCCCCTCGCGGGACCCGGTAAGCACGCCTGGTTTGACCAGGCGTTACTTACCGGGTCCCGCGAGGAGACCTCGTAATGAGGCGGTACGGGGTTAACGTCGCCGGCCCCTTTTACATCACCGTTACCGCCAGGGTCGTAATGAGGCCCCCTGTGTTTCTTCCTGTGCCACTCCCTTACCATTTCCCCAAATTGGGATCCAGAGCCAGCTGTTGCATCTTCCCCTTTGAATGGTGCCCTCAGGTTTTAGTCCCCCCCTATAAGCCTGATTGCAGTGGTGTTTGCCCCTCTTGATCTTTTCTGAAGGCCAGATGCCACCCCTTTCACACACCCCCTTCGAAAGCCCAAATAGGCTCAAGCCAACTGGGTGTGAACCAACATCCACCAATGCACGTGCAACAAGTGGAAATGTCGTCTCAAAGAGCATACCACGCCGGCATGCCTAGACGCAAAATGAACTGGCGTGCCGATTGTTGATGCAGAGTGACTCTCATGCAGGTGGGCAGCCAGGGGTCTGCGGCTCAGTAGCCTACATCAGTCACGCCTTCATACGGAGTGGCCAGCACTGGTTATTATGTAAAGCTGTTTCCAGTTGTATTTAACGGGTCATCATTCTGCACCACCCTAACCACAAGCCTGTCACCGACATATGTAACCGTCCACAATCAGTACCTCTGGCAAGAGTTGAATGATGGATGCTTTTAGTACAACACCTCCAATAAAATGTTTGCTAGGAATCGGCTGGAACAAACCACACCAACTACTGTTCCAACCGTGAAAGACCAAAAACCCCAAAAGAAACCCTCAATTCAGAAAACCTAGAGTGGCTTCATAGTGCAACACATACTAGAGATGTCTATCAAGCTACCACCATGCGCGTGACATCTACATTTGCATGTGGGCAGAGGCTAGTCAGAAAATAGTAAGCTGCTGGGTTAGTTTCTACCAGACCCATGCCAGGGGCACATGTTCTGCGGTAAGGTTCACTAGGAGCTCTCGGTTGCAATAGAAGACAAGATGTTATCCCACTCAAGAACATAGGCATGAGAGCACTAGGAAGGTTCTGGCAGCTTCCTGACGATTTGGCGGATGAAGGTCATCAGATAGTCGACTCGTCATGATGAAGGCGACACTGCTGGAACAAAATCATGGACGGCATGGTAGAACAGATTACAAGGCAGAGCACACTCTCTCAGGCCACATCTCAACCACGCCCCTTTGCCCCATTTGTCAGCATTCCACCATTGCTGGCTGCCTGGCAAAACGTGTGTTGATTGTTACCTCCCAAGAGGGCAACAAATCTTGGTGATTATCTATGATATGATATGATATGATATTTTATTTGTATCGCGCTCATACACAAGTGTTTCAGAGCGCAACGAGGCAAGGGAGGCGAACAACGGAAGACAAAACAACAATCCTACTAGGCCCAGTGACTTTGAGAACGTGCAAGTGCAGGGGAGAGGGAAGGGAGGAAAGTGCAAGGGAGATGGGAGGCGTGGAAAGTGCTGAGCAAGGGATACAACAATACAAAAAGGTAGAGCAGCCAGCAAGGTGGCAAGTGCAGGTTTTGAGCGCAGACAAGGGGTGTCTGGTAAGTGCAGGTAAGGGGACTGTAGGGTAACAGATACAGACTCAAGTGCAAGGGTTGTCAGGGGCAGTGCGGGTGAGTGGCTGGTTGGGCATGGACCTGGGCCCGAAATCAGAGGGTAAACCAGCTGCACTGTGCCAAGCAGACAGATCAGCAGGGAAGAGGGAGAGCGAAGGCAGAAGCAAAGAGCAAGGTCTTGAGGTGCTTCCGGAACCAGAGATGGTTCTCCTCAATGACTAGTCCCTGCTTTCAGCACATGTAGGTTTGCATCACAGAATGATAGAACCTCACTGCCTACAAGCCTACAAGCCAATTGGGAGATGGAGCTTTTTGTGGGCACATTGATAAAACAGTACTTTGCACTTGTACGTTGAAGCTGCCATTCAAATTGTGAGAGCATCTCAGCGAGAACCCCACTGCCCAATAGCACCCGCGATCCTCCACAATGCTAGCCAGACCCACCCAAAGACCGTCCACTGACCAGAAAGCAGCAGCAACGATAAAGAGGAGAGAAACAAAGACCGTGATTGGCCACAAGTTTTCTGCTGCTGTGACTGATGGCATGTTTTCCACGCCTCCTTCCCAATCCTGCTCCATCACCTTCTGTCTTATGCCCTTCTGCATTCTTTTGTGTTAGCTTCTTGGCTCTCTTTTACTCCTGTCCTCTGCATCGTTTTGCCTCTTCCACTGGGATGCCTTCCATTTTATCACAGAGTTATCCAAAATGTTGGACACAGGTGGGCAATGGATTGCAACATCGCATTCATGAGTCTTTTACAGATTTCCTCTGATCCCGGGCCTACCTCTCACCAGAGATGCTGGTCGGAGAAGGCTCCAGGCAAAATCAGAATCTCCATATGGCTCAAGATGTTAAGGTAACTCAAACTCCACTCATCTCTGAGGTATACACAGAGAAGGATGGCCACGCTGCTGGGCCGGAGGATCACCGGTACCCAGTACATAATGACAATTGGATCATCACCTTTTTGCTTCCATCTTCTTTGTCTTCGGAACAATATTTGGAAGAGGTGAGACACACTCAAGCAATGTCTCTCTCCCGACTCCATCTTGACTGTGTGCCTGGGTATCAGGTAATAAAATCATGGCAAAAATGTTGCGTGGAAAAAAAAATCTCGGCAAAAATGCTGTGGTTTCGACCGGTAATGGTGTTCCCCATAATACCATTTAAAGGGAGCAGGAATTCGCGGGGGTGTTCCCTGCTCCTCTTAAATGGTATAGTGGGTCTGGGGGTTGCAGGGGTGTCCCCTGCACCCTTTACATGATTGTGGCGGCAAAACCACAGCATTTTTGCCGCGATATTTTGCATTCACGCCCATTTTTCTAGCAATTTTAAGACATGGAACCGTGTGCCTGGGAGTCTGTTTCTGTCTCCCGACTCCTGTGCTTCCCCCTTGGTGTTGTGTGGGGTGCCTTGTAACCTAGCTGTTCTCTCAATGACAGTTAGAAGTGGCCTGTGTGGGGGGCATCGCCTTCTCTGCACCTCTCCTACTTACCTGATAGCGAAGACTTACCCGAACTCACCGACTCGGACCTACTTCATGTGCAGACCCACTTCCATTTAATTCTAATAGCACCCTATGTAGTATAGGGGCTCATGAAGCCATGTTTCCTAGGATCAGAAACCTGGGGCTGGGGGTGGGGGGGCTCAGATAAAGGAGCACGCTGAGGTTACTTGTCCTGGTGCATCGGTACATTCTAAGATGCCGAAATCAGTGATCACGGGTGAGGCGAGCAAGACATCTGTCCAGAACCAGCAGCGCCTACAGTAGGGACACAAAACAAAATAACATGTTGATTCACTCCGTGGTGTTTTTGGATAGGATTGCCTGGAACTGTGTCAAATAAAAACGGCATAAGTGTATAGAACAGAGAATAGCGATCTTGATTTCATTCCAGGTTTGATGCACAGTAATGTTTGTGGCCTGGTATAGAAAGATATTATCAAGGCCCAGGTATGAGGGTCACCGGCACCACTACAGGCCATGAATGAGACAGGGATCTCCTTCAGTGGGTGATAGAGCAGCCCAAACACCATTAGCATTCAATCTATGGTCTCTCGCACGAGGGATCACTTCTTGGCTGAGATGCTACCCATGCTCTCTCTGAGCTAATGGTCACTCTGGAAATTAGTCCAGCCTCTGCCAATTCAACAATGGGCCTCTATATGGAAGTGCCTGGGAGGGATATGTTCCTGATCCTTTTCAATATCTTGCATGTCTGCAGATTGGACCATTCCAGACCTTGCCCATCGGATCCTGCATTTACACAGAGGTTGCAGTAGATGGAGGTGGACTTTCCTAAGGAAGTGATTGATTGTTCTGCATTCTTGCCTGATGCCAGTTCTTCCAGAATAAACCCTTTTCTCTTTTCTTCTGAACTGTAGGTGCTGCCCCTGTACAACAAGCTGAACCCTGATGCCTCTGCATCACCATGCTGTGTGCCTCAAGATCTGGAGCCCCTCACTATCATCTACTATTTAGGCCGCACCCCCAAGGTGGAGCAACTGTCCAACATGGTGGTGAAATCATGCAAGTGCCGATAGCTGGACTTGATGAGCTCCAAGTGCCCTCTATCGATAGGGTAATAACTGTTGTTGCTTGCCGTGAGAAAATCCTGCACTGTCAGGGAAAGGAGGATCCTGAGCAGGAGATGCAGCACTGGTGGATGGCATTTCAGGATGATCTGCAGATGATGGTTGACGATATTCTTGGACCACCCTCACTCCATTAATTTCTTCGGGTTGTCAAAGGTGCATATGATACCTGTGATCCCTGTTCTTTTGTGGCTACCTTCTAACATGTCTAAACATTATTACAACCCTGTATTCCTCAATGTTGGACTCTCTGAGCTAGGCCTTCTCCTTTTCCAGTGCAGTTGTCTCCTCCCTGTACCTCACAGAGCTGCCTTTTCTGCCTTTCACTGTTAGTTGTTACACTCTCCATATCTCTTAGAGTTCACCCCTTTTGATCACCTGTAGTTGGTTCTTCCCTAGATCTCTTAGAGTTGATCTTTCTCCATTAATTGACCCTTTTGATGTCTAATGGAGCTGGCACCTTCCCTGTCGCTTAGAGTTTGTTCTAACCCAGTCTGCATCTGATATACTCAGTTAATTCCTTTATATCCCATAGTTGCTCCTTCCCCATATCTCCCATATTATTGTATTGCACAGTGTCCTATAGTTGGCTCCTCCAAGTCTACTTTGTTCTTCCATATCTCCCATAGATGGATCCTTCTCAAATAAGGTTTAGTGAGCTGTCCCATATCATCTAGATTAGGGTGCTTGCCTTATCACCAAAAGTTAATTAATCCACATATTATCAATGTAGGCAAACCCTCCCAAGGTCTCTTATTAGTGGGTGCTTCCTATATCACCTGCAATAGATTCATGCCCTTATCACCTGTATTTTGCACAGTCCCATGTCTTGTATAGTTGGCTACACACCATATCATTCATGATTGGTTTCCGCATAGTACTGTAATTGTAGTCCGTGGTGGGTTTCTTCCCACATTTGTTTGGTCCATTCACATATAGCCTATTGTTCTTTACTCATAGGTTAAAAGTATTTCTTTCCTGTTCTTGTTTGTATCTGTAGAGGTTTTTCCGTTAGGCATTCATTATGTCATTGATGTCTAACCAGAATCGTATGATGGTCGTTACCAGTTTTCTATTATTCCCCATCAAGATTTGTGACCATCGTTCACTTTCATTTAGCTGTGTTTTAGGTTTGAGGTACATTTTGCTAAACAAGAGGCACTTCTGCGTCAAGGCTGGGCATTGCATTATTATGTGATAGATGCTTTCGATTATGTCTGTGTTTTTGCAAAATCTGCAAAACTGTTCAGATCCTTGTGTCCGGTTTCTTATTCCCATGATTTTCTTGAGTTGGAAGTATGTTTAATCGCAGTCTCAGAAAAGTGTCATGAATCTTGCGGTCTGGCAATAAGTTAAGGTAATGAGGAAGCTGGTTTAAGGCTCTTACTTCACCTTCACATGGTAAGTCGAGCTTGTATTGGCTTTTGAGATGTTGTGTCGTTGTCCATTCGGTTCTTGCTAGGAGTATTTTGGCTTTTTTGGGCCTCTGGATAAGCATTGCAAAGGATATGTCTCTTTCAATTCTCTTAGTATCTATGATGCTTTTCCATATTATTAGGGCAGTCCCGGTAGTCGTTTGTTGTTTTGTGCAAAGTATATCTAACGCGGATATGAGATCGTCGTATTCAGTTTCCCGGAGAGATCAAGTTGCTTCCATGTTATGATAGATTGTAACGATTGTAGGGCCAGTTCATGTCTGATACGTGGCATGGGCATGGATGGTGGTAAAGATAACACCGTTCTCCCAAAAATTCCCTCCAGTTTGCCAGATTTGAGGATTGCTATTAATCATAGTCTCACCACCGTAGGTCAGAATTGCTGCCACCTTCTGCCTGTAGAATGATATCACTGTTTTAAGAGAGAATTTGCCAAATTTCTTGTGGAGGAAGAGCCCTTGTCGTGCCAAGGAGTGGGCTTTGGATTTTAGGTGTTCTGCCCAGTTCTGCTGTACTTGAGATTGGTTGATCCATACCCGAAGATATTTGATGGTTTGGACTTGGTCGATTTTTTGTTTCTGAAGAAAAAATGAATGTTGGTTCTTTCTCTTGCCATGTTCCTGAGTCAATGTCATGATTTTGGTTTTATTGACATTTATTTCAAGTTAATTCTGCGTCATGCAGTTTTGCAAGTTGTTCAGTGCGATTTGTAAACCTCTAGGAGTTTTTGCCAGAATCACAATATCGTCGGAATACATCATGGACGAGAGGATAGTTCCGTTCAGTTTTGAGGGATTCATAGTTGGTATGTATATATTTTCTTCGAAGTCTGAAGTGAATAGGTTAAATAAAGCGGCAGCCAGCGGGCACCCTTGCTTGAGACCATGCCAGGTTTGAATCAGCTGTGTTACTAGGCCTTCTTTGGACATTCGTAGCTGTATGTTGCTGTTGGAATAGAGCAGCTTTATTGGCTCTAGTACTTCGCTTGGGCAGCCCCACTTCGAGAGTTTGTCCAATAGGATGTATCTGTTTATCCTGTTGAACGCGAGATGGAGATCGACAAAAGCTGCGTAAATTTGAGTTTTGCTTTTTATTGCTTCTTGCTTCATCAGATTCAAAAGGAGTAGGTTGATGTTCGTGCCTACCTGTTTTACATAGACAGTTTGTCTGATAGCTTGTCTTTTTGATTTGATGGCCCAGTTGTTAAGCTTTGTGAGAAGCATGTTGGCAAACATTTTCCCTAGAGGATCGAGCAGGGCAATTGGCCGATAATTTCCTGGTTCTTTTGTGGATCCCTGCTTGAAAATCAGTATTATAGTATATCGCCAGTTGCCATGTTCTTGGTATCTAATTTGTATGGTCTATAAATTCGAAAATGTTTGCGGCGAATGTTGCCCAGATTTGAGGATTTCTTTTAATGATGAAATTTGATAGGCCATCTGGGCCTGGAGCTCGTGAGACATTGAGTGAGACATTCAGTTTTTGAATTGCATTTATTATATGAGCAAAGTCCAATTTGAATGTCCATTTTGCATGAGATTTGGGCTTAACCCTTTCTTTCTCGCATGGTCTTTCTTTGTATTTTGTTATTTCAATATACAGGGAAGCCCTCAGAGCCCTGGTGTCTTAGGCCACGGGACTTGATGAAGAGCATATCTTTCAGCTCTTGGAGCAAATTGGTTCGCCCTTTACCACACACGGGGGAGGGGCCACACCATATGTTCCGATACTTCCTTCTTTTACATATATAGCATGGCGTCGGTTCCTCCCTTCATCTCCCATAGTTGGTTCGTTCCCATTAAGCATCTAGCTGATTCCTCCATTATCACCTGCAGTAGATTTCTCCCCATGTCTTCCTTGCTTTGGTTATACCATTTCCCCTGCAGTTGGTTCTCCAAAAGTGTCATCCATGCCGTGTCCTTCCCATTTCATAGTTTGATTCTTGCCATGCCTCTATTCATTGATTTCCTTCACACATTATCTGTACATATTATCTGTAGTTAGTTTTCTCACAAACCCCATATAAATGGTTCCTCCACACGCCACCCATGGTGGGTTGGTTTGCCTAGCCCCGTCGTTGGTTCCTTGCCCTGTATTGTAAAGTTGTTTTCTTCCTATCACCCCTATATTTGTAGCATCCCAGTATCACCGATAGTTGGTCCTTCCCACATTTCCGGTAGTTGGCTTTCCTATATCATTATCTGTACTGAACTTCCATATCACTTATAGTTGACCCCTTATATCACCCAGAGATCTCCCATATCACATAGAGTTGGTTCTCTTCCATGTCTCACAAATTGATCATGGGAATCCAAGAAATCAATACTACAGATCCCTATCAGGTCATCATATCCTCGCAGTGTACTAGTTCTTTAACCTTACGTAGGATGACCCTTGTTTCCGATACAGACAAACCATGCACAGTGCCTAGCAGAAACACCTATATAACGGCTTTTCCAGAGGTAGCATATGCAATCTACTGCTTTTGCTCTTTCCCTCCCTCTTTCTCTCTTTCTCTCTCATTCTCCAAGTGCCTTTTTTCTCTCTTCGTTGCCGGTGCACATTTGCTAGAACCACTTCAGCAATATTTGATGACAGCGCGACCAGAGAACCAACACAGATATCTTGAAGGATGGTGGAGGGACCAGTATTGTTTTTTTTATTGTTAAAATGGGAGCAAAAGTAACAGAGGCATCCCCCGAGGTGGGGGCCAGCCTGGTATTGGGCGACGACCATTGGTATCTTGTGTGCCCTGCCGGAATGATGCCATCACACTGAGGGCACATTGTTCGCATAGGGGTAGGTGAAGGGGATTCAGCTCTGCGGAGGGTGCTCAGGTTACACAACGTTGTAAGGGACCAGAATACCAGGCTGCAGGGCCTAGCTAAGTTTGTTATTTCCTAGTATGTTATTACTATTTTGTTATTAGTGTTCGTACAATCAATCAGTGGCCATTATGCAAAATTAAACATTGCCTTGGTGTTCACAGAAGACACAGATCATTGTTTCGAAACTCGCAGCAAACCTTACCAAGAAGGAAGGACATTTTGAAAGAGGAATTGCTGTGCCTTTTCATCTAAAGAAGCTATTTAAAAAGGAACCTATTTCGTTTTACTAACATTGTAAACTGGCTCTTTCTAAAACTGTTCACTGCTCATTTTGAATGATGATTTACTGTGTATATTGCGCTTGTCTCACTGGGCAAAGCACATAAGCAAAACCTAACATAATCGTATGCATTCTTTTCTGATGGCATGTAAAGAAGCACAGGCTGGAAGACTGGTGTGTTACTCTTTCGAAATACCCCAATCAAAAGGAATTTTAGCAACAAACGAATGACCACAGAGCTTTATATTTGATACCTGTGTCTGTTTTGTGTTTGTAGCCATGAGCCAGATATATGCATTTGGACTGCCCCAGGATTTTCATGTAAGGATAAAATTGCTCTTACCACATTTTAGGACAGAGGGCCCAATTGAGGCAGAATGAGGAAGGGAAGAGAAGGGAGGCTGGTCTCTGCGTGCAAGCCCAGTCCCTGTATTATATATTTACCACTTCGGTGGTGATAGTGCGTGGTACAAATGTCCTTTAACATTAACATATATATATTTTATTTTTTATTTTTATTGTTTAATCAAAAAAGAGAGATATTTATATATCACCTGCTGTGTGTCACATCTTTGTCAGAGTTATACAAAGGAGGAGGAAGAACGGGTTCTACGCTGAAATGCCGAATACAAAGTAACGCGGCTATTCGAATTTCCGAAATACCTTTTTTTATGCACTTTTCTTTTTTAAATGCAGGGGGGGACCCCCGCTGCCCCCCAACTTTCTCCATATCCTCATCCATTCACTTACCCCACTTTCCTATCCATTTATTGGGGGGAAAAGTGGCCAGAAGGTGAATGTGGTAGTCAAGGTAGTTTGGTGGCGGTTGGAAGTGTGAAATCAGGGGGAGAAAAGGCTGCCTCAGAGGAGGTAACACCCAAAGGAGCAGGTGGCTCAGTGGTGACAGCAGGCACCTAACATCCTGGCAGGTGAACGAAGAGATAAGACCACTAGGAAGTGAAGAAACACTACCAGTGAGGAGAGAGAACTAGCTCCTAGATAGCCAGGGCAGGAAGGTTCTGGCAGGCCCGATTATCCCTTGGCAGGACCAGACAGTCAAAGGCTTCGGCCCCTCTTAAATTCCACAATGACAGAAAGGGGTGACGAGACCCCTTTTGAACTGTACAATCTGGAACACTTACTTCAGAAGCCAGGAAGGCCTAGGAACCAAAATCCTATGAAAGAGATATTGGACAAGGGAAGGGTCTCTGAGGGTACAGGGTCTTGATCAAACTTAGTAGGGTACCATCCTGGCTTATGATTTGTTTGGGAAGAACCTATTTCATTTGATTTGCGCACGCTTGTGACAAATCCCCTATGATCTTGGCGGGGAACCCTTGAACTAGATGGAGGGATGCATAGCAAACACCAGCAATGTTTTAGTGGGTTTACAAAATGCATGAAAATCCCTTCCACCTGAAACGTGGCAGCAGAATATACAATTTTAGCCCACAAGCCACAAATGCCACAGCACCACTTAGTAGCCGCCCCTGGAAGTTCAGCCCCCGTTACGAGCCACTGGGCAATGCGCTGAAGGCATGCGTTCTTGCTCCATGTCAGACCACCTTTGCCTTTTAGAGCAGCACTGATGTCTACATAGCTATTAGACTGCACCCCCATGGCAATCCCAGTAAGGGAGAGACACCTGTGTAGCTGCCTGCATCACTGAGAGCTGTCTGTCTTGGGTTGATAAAGCTATGTATGCAATAGGGCCATATAAGACAAAGCAACCTCTGACGCCTGAAAGGGCTGAGTTGATACGTATATATATACATATATACATACTTACGTGATGAAACGGTTGGAATACCGCGCAACGCATCGTTTTTTTTACTGGGTTTCTTTTTCTCCAAGCCACATTTACCAATAAAGATTTTTCGTGTGACCTGGATTTGCTTTGATGACCTCTTTTTGCTGAAAGGACACCTGATCCCCAGCTGCTCCCAGGAGTGCATTCTGCTTTCCTGCTTTCCGTACTTGGTACGAAGGAAATATATACGTTGTCCGCGCACTTTCTCTTTTGTCCTTGGCATTTCATTAAAAGAATATTTTTGGACGTTTTGGAGGACTGCTGGTCTCTTGTAACTCTGGGTCCAGTGTGGAATCACCACGTGGGTTCGTTTTCTGGAGTGCACTCCGAAAGCCTTATACTGTGGTACGAGGCAACTTCTTATATATATATATTTCTCGATTAACTTTTGACTTGTTTGGTGTATCTCAGTGACATTTTCTAAAGATGTTTTCTGGATCGGGCCCACCACATTTGGAAGGTTTGGTGCCAATTTGTGCAACAGTTTAAAAATGATGAAGCATTGAAAAAATGGCTGTTTCCCATAGGCAAACATGTGCATTCATTAAAAAGGTGCACCGCCCAAACCAGTGGATGAATCTCCTTCAGATATGTTGGGCACAAAGCGATGCAGATGATCCTTTTGGTGGTTTGGTGTTATTTCTTAATTTGTGTGGAGAACAGGGTCTTCCTCAGCATCAACATCTCTTATGTATCCCTCATTGTGCATCGCAGCAACTGAGGCTTTTCAGAAATGACAAGCCACCTTTTTTTTCCATCAATGCCACCCATTCTTGCAGGAATTTCCAGGAGAACGGGTCACACAATGCGCTTAAAATGATAATGGGGTGGCGGGGGTCGAGGGGATGCTTACCTTTAGGGCAGCTGTGGGGAGGCATAAAGAGCAGCACGTGGGAAGTGAGAGAGTTTGGGGTGGGTCAGGCATAGTTTTTTTCCTTCCTATTCGTTATCATCTTTTTGTGAAAATGGTGGTATTTTTGCAGAATGGTTTTTGGCAGTGCGTGACTGGAATAAGAACATTGCGCATTCCTGTGAGAAATCGAGGTCAATTCTCGCAGAAATTCCAGAGTAAATTCTCACAAGATCAAAGGTGGGAGGGGGTCACACAAATCTCTTATCAAAACGTGTGCTAATACACCAAAAGTCGCACCCATGCTCTTCCTGGTTCCCCACTATCGCAAAGTGGCACCCGGCCATAGTGAGCGGACCACAGAGCAGTTACGGGGAACGATCCCATGGTGCATAGCTTAGAAACATACTGATAATACTGAATATGACATCTGCGATGATATGAAAAGGAAACGCCTACTAGAGGTGGTGTGAGATCTATCACAAGAGAACCCTTGCAATTCTGTGAAAAAACATTATTTAACAGACAGTGAAGTGGGAAGGTCTTGCGCAATAAAATCCTTGCAATCGCACGGAAAAACGTTAGTGGGAGGGAGATTGAGCTGATGGATAAACACAGCAAAACCATGGAAATCTGACAAGTGTCGGAAGCTATGCCCAGCTTAACTCTGAGCCCTCCTGTTGCGCATCCCACAAGCACACTGATGACATCACAGATGACATGACCATCCCCAGCAACCAGCACCTTCTAGGCTATGCCTTTCTTTTTTAATCAAAAGTATTTTATTAATTCCAAGTTTTCAACCACAGAACACTACAAAGCTTATTTATGTCTGTAAAAGAAACGGTACACTGTGTCGTTTTTGCTGTGCCCTGCGTTCCAAACCCCCTCCCTAGCGCCCCCCTAGACAGCATTATAAAACCCTGAAGATCAGGGCAGGTCAGAATAAGTGATAATACAAACTCTCATCAGCACGACTATTGTGTCTTGTCAATTATCGGGACTCTATTTCTTCCTCTCTTGCAGCACTTGGCTGGCTGCCCTTTCACTCTCAAATTAAATTTCATTTTCTTTGTCTTGTCTTCAAATCACTTAATGGTCTTCCCCCTAGCTACCTTGCTGAACTCGTATCCTTTTACACCCCCTCTCACTCTCTTCAGTCTTCCTCTCAGTTCAGACTTTTGGCTCCCGTCGCCTCTGTGCTCAGTCTCGTTTTCGATCTTTTGAACTTCTTGCCCCCGTTCACTGGAATGCTCTTCCCGCTTTCTCTATATCTATCACTGTCTGCTCTCTCTTTCATGCTTCCTTAAAATTCCCATCTACTTCAGCATTCCTGAGTGATCCTTTCCTGGACCTAACTGCTGACCTCACTTTTACTGTATTGTCCCTCATTTTTATGTTCAGTGCTTTGGCTTAAGGCGCTTAGTAAAAGAAAAAGAAAATACAAAACAAAAATACAAATACACAACTTCATTCTCACAAAACAGTCCTCCCTTGACTAGGCCTTTCTAACCACTATTCTTTTATTTATTTAGTATACATCGGCCTGTTTAGGTTTTCTATATATAACACAACAAGCAAGGTATAGTATCAGTTTGTTCAAATACATCATATGCCAACCATATTGCAAGAATATATTATCCATATATATATATATATGGAAATAAAAACATATTGGTAATTCAACTAAAAGATTAAAATATATAAAATGTCCTTGCTAGTATGCCACATGTTTGTCATGTGATACGTTAGCATGTCATTACACGTAACTATGCTGCCCATTTGTAATTTAAATGTCCAATACTAGTGTCACACTTGCCTACTGCCCTTTGCATCATCCTCCGGACAACATCCAAACTTTCAGAGTCCAACAGCAGGTGTTTTGTGGTCTCAATCCTCCTAACACCACAAAGCCAAGGTCTTCTGTACTTTCGATCCAACCCTACCCTCTAGTGTGTTGACCAGGTTGAATTTGACTGGTATGTATTGAGTTGCAATCCAGTTATTGGGGCAGTCAAGCAGATAGCAGGGTTATGAACTGTGCTTGCTATGTTGCAGTTGATAAACAACGCCATGAGATGCAGACGCCCGTTTGCTTGAGGTCCAGGGAGTAGGAGGCACTTTCCATCCCCCACCTAAAGCATGGCCATGGGCTGCATGTGGGATTGACTGTAGGATGTCTACACCACTTGTGTCCTTCGTCTACCGGCAATCGGCTGACAGTGGTGCCACTAGCTGCTCAGGTAGGATTTACCAGGCTATTCCGAGCACTGTTTCTCAGTTTCCATGGTTGAAGTAATCATTTCAGTTCAATCAGCTTTATTCGGCATAACCAGAAAAGCACAGTACAACACAGTGCACAGCAAATGTATCAAAAAGCACATCAGGCAATACAAATTCCACACATCAAATAAACCATACTTAAAACATTCTATATATTACAAGACCAATCCATTGGCAAATTAAGTGTGCAAATGTGCAAATCCAGTCCTGTCATAGTGAAATGGATACGTAAAAAGCCTAGTTTATGCCGGCTTGAGCTAGGCTCCACTTCCCTTTCCTCCAAGCCCTTAAAGGTTAGCTCACCTCTGCATAGACTGTCAGTCTGTCACCAGGCGAAAAACAAATGTCCGTAGCCTGCAGGGCGGGTCTAATATTTCTGACAGGAAATAGCGGTTTCAAGTAAAGTTTCATCATTCCTAAATTCAGAGGACACATAAATAGGAACTGAATGAGACATTCTCTCTTTGAAATACAATGATGAAAAAAGGTGAGCAATCACTGTTCCATTTGTTTTGTAAGGCGGCTAAAGGCAAAATACCAAGTCACAATTTAATGAACAGTGCTCTCATGGGTTTCTGAATGATATCATCCAAGTATGTCTGAAATCCTGGACATTGCTTAACGGCCCAATATGTCCTGAGTGAAGTAGAGCTGTTGACCAAACTCAAACCTTCAATTTCAGTTTTAGGGCCTCATTCCGAGTTGGGCAGTAAGGGTTAACGGTCACTGGTAAGGAGACCGGTGCCGTTAAACACTTACCACCCAATTCCGAGGTCCCTAAGCGGGAGCCACAAAGTATGTGTGGTCTGACCAGACGTCTTTTGCGGGTCCCGCTAAGGGACCAGGGCGCTAATAACGTGCCCGCTGTTTGCGGGCCCGTAATTAGCGCCTTCCCCATTCCCATTGAGCCCTATGGGGGCTCAAATGGGAATGGGGAATGGTTGGTTGAATGGGGACTTACCGGGTCCGCACAGGTCGTAATGTTCTGGTAAGTCCCCATTCAACCAGACCGGACCCGGACCTGGTTTTGGAGTCAGCCATGGCAATAATAGCGCCATGGCTGCCTCCAAACTCGAATGAGGCCCTTAGTCTGATAAGCTTTTTTAATAAGCAACTTCGAGAGCATCCATAAGACTAGGCATGTCCCAGCAGTTAGTCTGACCTTTCTTACATGTACAAGTACGTTCACAAGGGCTTCCCTATATTGAGCTTCAATGTGGACCAAATCCTGATCCAGAAGAAGGCAGGTCTCGATTTACATATTGTTTTGATCCTAGGAGGATTTGTTTCTACATAAACGGGCATACTTGGTGCAAAATTAGGTAAACCCAGGGTGCATTTAATAAACATGTTTTCCAGCACTGCAAGTTTAGTGCAGTTACTAGCACCCCAGACCTCAGCACCATACAGCGCCACATGCCTGGCGTGTAAATGATATGCTTCCAGCATGACGCTACATGATCTGCCCCCATAATCCACTGCAAATCTTCCCGAGGCACCGCGATACCTCTGTTTGGTCGCACCTGCCCTGGCAACCTGGGCAGTCCACTTTCATTCATCTGGAACCCTTAGGCAAAGGTGGTCCTAACTACACTCTTGATCAATTACCTGGCCATCCAGGGCCAAGCCCTTCCCCATTTTCCTCTTGGCCCTATGTCACCTGAATACCAGTCTATTTTATTAAAACATTTATTAACAAAACATTCACTGTACAGAATTGTTCAAAAATCTCAAATTGCTGCTTGAGCCCCGCGGGTGTGAGAGATAGCAAGACAGCATTGTCTACGAATAACAGGATTGGATACCTATCATTGGCAAGCTTTGGTGTATCAGTGGAGATATTAAGTAAATCTTCTATAACCTCATTTATGAACAAGCAAATAAACTTGGGGGTCAGGACGCACCCCTGCCTTATTTCCATCTGCATATCTATAGCCTTCGTGGTAGACCCATCTAAATTCCAGCAGTCAACCACTTCATGTTTATTATACAACCTTTGCATGGCACTCAGCACAGCCCCAGACACATCAGTAGGCAAGCAAGACAAGGTCACCCGCATAACCCAGCCACTGCGCAAAGTCATGCCCAGCTTTGGGGAAAGATCGCATTACTATGTGGTAGATCAGCAGGATATAAGATAAACAAGGTCAGAGCGAGTATGCACCCTTGCTTGAAGCCCACATAGGCAGGCAGAGTGTCTGTAATTCAATTACTTTATTAGTACTCGTACAAAGATCTTGGAGGGGGCGTCCAGCATATCTAGTATGCAGATGTTTTTAGGATTATTACAGGTACCTTTCTTGTGGACCGGTATTATTATGCTGTCCAACCAAGATGGGGAATGTCACCGCTACGGCTAACAGTGGTGATGGATTTAGTTTGATAAGGGCATTGGAGAGTCCGTCTGGACCAGAGCGCACATGTTATTATGTGTCTTGATAATTGCAACAATCAAGTCTACTCCACCAGTATAGTTCCACCTATCAGTAATTACATATTGTCTAGCTTTAATTTTATCAAATTGCCCAATCCAATGTTGAGGTGCCTCCCAACAGGCACTGTGTAGAGGAAGGGGGTTCACCAGCTTCCAGAAGCTTTGAAGATCATTTTGCCTGTAGCCACTAGTATGAGGGGCTTCCACTGTTCTGTGACCTTTCTTTCCCTGTGGTGGGATCTCAAACATTTGCAGTAAAGGGCCTTCTTCTGCTTCACTGCCATGAGCTAGTCAGTGCATTCATGAATGTTCTGCCTAATATGCTGTAAATCACCCCTCAGCCTCCGTTTGGTATCATGTATGCTAAATTCTCCCTCAACATACAAACACACAAACACGCACACTTACCCGATTCGGCTGTGTCTTCCGTATTCGGGTCTAGCCCTGCCTGGCAGCCGCGGCATGCTCTCGTCTGCGGCAGGGGCATGACAGTTCGATTTAGAAAGACTGCTCTGCTCTTAACGGTCTCAGAGCGAAAGAGATATTCAATCTATTCCATCCAAATATCCCTCTAGATATGACAAGGTGTGTGGCCAGCAGGCTGCGATTACCATTGGAGTCAGTAGAGGGTCGAGCCATGACAGAGTTGTTGGAAGTGCTGCCAATTGAATCACTAATGATGTTGCACAGGTGCCTCCAACTGTCAGGACTAAGGAATCTTGGTGCTACAGGAGGCAGGATGGTGTTTACTCTATCGATATTAGTAGGGTGCCAGCTAACTCTAGTCTAACCGCTACTAATGGTCACTGCGCCTATCATGTCATTTGTTTGAAATGGTTCAGTCAGCAGAATTCTAGGAACCATTGGAAAATGGTCACTCAATTCCCACAAGGTGATAAAAAGATCAACTTCAAGTGAGAACAAGGAATAAGAGATAACTATATAATTAATGATACATACGCTTTTAGGTTTAGGGGATACTCTTATAACATTTCCAGGGTAATCCCCCCCTGGCAACGCCCGCTCATTAAGCAGAGACCAAATAGACCCATACGTATGGCCCATTCCAGAACTCGTTTATCATGAGTATTTTGTTTGAGAATTGGGTGTGACGAGGGTTCCATGTGATAATTTCGCCGCAAAAATATCACCATACAAAAATATTGCCATATTTTTGCGGCGAAATTCACAATGGACCCTGCGGGGGAAACCTCCGCAACCCCCGCATCACTTTTTAATGTTAATATCCCCAATAAAAATATTGCCTATGGCGAACAAAACGGCCATATTTACGGCGATATTTTTGTTGGGGATATTATTATCTGATACCGTGATGAGCCGTCATGCATTGCCAGGATCGCAGATATCTCTCCCCTCACAATACCCTCATCACACCAGGTATTCATCTCTAAGACCTATGAAATGAGTGTGTGATTAGGTTTGCGTCCTGGAGGGTCCTAGAGGCCATTCTTTTCAGAAAATGTGTAATCAAGATACCTCTGAGACACCAGCTTAATGGCCACGCTCACACTAAATATAAAAATTGGGTTCTCTCCCATAAAATGTCCATACAATATGCTAACTGGCAGATACTGTTCACTGCTTCAAGGGATATGGATTGGCGCAAATGTTGGCATTATGTTAATAAACACATGAAGAGTAAGTATAACCTGGAAGCCAATACTATCTCAGATGCATCTTAGGCCTCGCGTATAAAGGCATTGGGGGTCATTAGGACCTGGGCGCAAAGGGATACCGGGCACCGGTAATGGCACCGGTGCCGGTAATCCCTTTGCGCCCTATTCCGAGCTCCCTTTGCGGGTCCTCCCTTAACGCCTGGTTTTACCAGGTGTTATGGACGGGACCCGCAAAGGGATACCAGGGGCAATTTGCGGTACCGTTATTGCCGGCTTTCCCCATTCCCATTGAGACCTATGGGGGCTCAAATGGGAATGGGGAATGGCTCTGGTGAATGGGGAATTACTGGTCCCGCCGACCTCAGACTGGACCGGTAATTACTCCCTTCACCAGACCGGAGTTGGACCGATTTTGAAGGCAGCCATGGCGCTAATAGCGCCATGGCTACCTCCAAACTCAGAATGAGGGCCATTATATTATAAGGAGCAGACTGGTGACCAAGACAGCAAGTGGATGAAGGCACCTAAGGATACCCTCATTGCTCCTAGAAGGGACTGCTATACTTTTGATGCTGAGGACTAATTAAGGATAATTCTAAATCTAAAATCCTCTAAAGCCCCGGGGCCAGATGACATACCCAATATCATTTTGAAGGCCTACCCCTTTACTGGGATAACCTGCTGCAGGGTTCTTTAGGAAAATTGTGTATTCGGGTGTTATACCAGATTGTGGGAAGAAACCTAATTTAGTTCAATTTTTTAAACAACGGGATAGTGGTGACCCTGAAAATTATCATCAGTTGGCACTGACGGATACCATCTTTAAAATCTTCTCGATGTGTATTCTTGAAAAGTTAAACGAGTGGGTAATGGAGAGGGGCCTTTCATCTTGCCAACAATCTAGTTCTAGGAAGGGCTATGGGACCCTGCATAATGTATGGCCATTGCTGCATTTGATTAGGAACACTTGCTATTAAAGGTGCGAAAGTGTATATTTTTTTTATTGATTACACCGCAGCATTTAATTCGGTTTCAAGGCCAAGTCTGTGGAAGAAACTAAAAACCTGGGGGTGTGATCCTAGATTGCTCAATTTCATTGTACAACTGTGTTAGATAGGACACCTATAGGATTATAACAAAGTCTTAAAGCTCTGTTGGAATTTTCCAGGGACAATGAATTGGCTATAAATGTGTCCAAGACTAAAGTCATGGCAATTGGGGAGCGTAAGGAGCAGGACACAAATGTGTGTGGACAATTAGGGGCTTTCCTGTGGAAGCAGTGGATGAGGGTGTGTACCTGGGAATCCGTATTAGCTCTAGTCTTGCAAATAAGACCTTAACACGCTTTGTGGTACCCAAACTCATGAAGAAAATACACCTAATAAAGACCTAAAGTTTAATAGCCTCAAAAGGGGGAGACTCCATTGAGAGTCTTCTAGCAATCTATAAAACCAGCATTGCTCCATGTATATTCCATGGCCTGGAGGTACCTGGTGAAAAAGAGGTTAAGTGGCTGCCACAATTGGGGGGGAGAATCTGGAGAAGAACCCTTGGATTGCCTAATTGTATTCCTGTAGAAGCTCTGCGCTGGGAAAGAGGATTTACCTCCCTCGTGACACAATGGGTGGTAGCACAGAGCTCATTATACTTGAAGATTATGGGACAGGCGGGTACTAAGTCCCAATTAAATCCTTTTGCTCTCATGCTTAAAGATGATGCTAATCCCATAGGATTTTTAAAGAAATGTATAGTAGAAGTGCCCAATTCTCACTTGATGATTGATTTTAATATAGAAATGCTGTTTAATTGGAGTCTTTGTATCGCCTCAATGAAGAGGAAAGCACGATTATGGGATTGCGGGAATTTGATTGAGAAACTGTCTTGGATATCAAAATAATGTATCTGTACTAGGCAGGGATTTCCTTTTCCGCCACCCTTTACCTATATCATACAAACTCAGTGTGTGGCTTTAAGGAGATTTATAATGAATGTGCGCGTCCATCCTCTCCACACTAATGAAGTCTGGGGCTCCTGGGCCAGAGTGCCCCATGAGCAGCGGAAATGTAGATGATCCTCTTGGGAAGTTGAGACCACTAGACATATAATGATGACCTACTGCCCTAAGCTAATTGATAAACATATTAAAGGGACCTGCCATTTGTTAGCAATCGTGCAAATATTGCGACTGATCAATTCCGGAGAAGTATCTATCCAGGAGCTTCCTTGGTGATAACATCTGCGGCTTATTTTATGTGGAAGGAGTTTGGAAAAGTTTTATGACATATGAATTGCTTTCTATTTTTATGATTGATGTAGATTGAGTTTTAACTCATTTATTTGATCTAATGACTGATTATTGTTGATTGAAACATTAGTGATGGATTGACGTGATGAAGGTTTTTACAGCTTGTGAAGTAATGATTGGGGTGTTTGATTTAATGATTTGATATTATGGTTTGCCCTGCAGTCTCCCGTAACTTTGATCGAGCAGGGGCCCTGCTGGTGACACGCCAGTGTCACAACGCACTGTGCTATCCCGCAGATGCTGGATTTCTTTTCTTTCATTCACTAGACTGTTTGACACATGAAGCCAGTTACAGGGTTTATGTGTCAAGCAGCCTATTGAATGAAACAGCATCTCCGGAATAACACAGTGCGTTGTGACACTGGCTTGTCACCAGCAAGGCCCCTGCTCCATCAAAATGTGCAGGCCTCCCATACTCCAGCTTTCATAGGCGCCCAAAAGAAGTTGATCACCTATGAAACAGCACAGTGCAATGTGAGACTGGCTTGTCACCAACAGGGTTTGAATCCCCAGCACGGGACAATACAAAAGACAGTAACCTGACAGCAGGAAAACCACTTGACTTTGTATTGCCCCATGCTGGGGACACCTCAGGCCATGGCCATCCTTTACGCCACACGCCATCATTACAGCCCCTCCTCTATTTCTAACCCCAATTAAAAGACTGAGCACATTTTCTGTGCTGCCACACAGCGCCCAAGAAATGCTCAGGTCACCTTTGTGAGTAAGGTGACCTGCAGATTTCTTAAAGTGTACCAAACAAAAAAAAGCACCTCATCTGTGCAAGATTCTGCCCCTTTATGTTTTGGTGCCTGATGCCTTGTGTCTGAATATGTATAGCACTTCTTGGGAAGGCCTACATGTTTCAGCTCCATAATGAAAAAAATCAAGATCCTTCCTCAGGGCTTATTCATCAAGTCTTTGATGTCACCAAATTAACTGAGCGACCCAAGATAGATGGTCGGCTATCAATGATTTCCCTGAACAGTTGAAGTCTGGGATGCCAGCAAAGTTATTCCTTTCAATGGGCAAATCACTCCTCTGTCTCTCCACGGTCCATTTGCGTATCATCGGGTTTCTACATATACATGTCTTCAGTTCAAATCTGAGGTGTTCACATCACATGGGGTGCCACGTTTACCTGAGCTGGACGGGGATGCATTCAGCTGCCATCTGACAAAGCGGATGTATATGCGTTTCTGCTTTGCTCTATGGTGTATCTGTTGAGGGAATGATATGAACCCTCTTAGGTTTTGCAGTCATTTGAGTTCTGTATGTCAGTGGTGTGTTGCCCCACTACTAGTACATTTCGATATCTCCCCTAGCTTGGACCCTCCCATAAAGCCCATAGTGTGCTCCCCTCATATCCCTCACCCTTAGTCGGTCCATTACCTGTCTCCTAGAGTGGGCTTGTTTTCTTGCCCCCCTTTTGCAGTTTCTCGCACCTCGTTTAGGGACTTCCCTTCGTATGTTGAAATTAGACTCCCAGCTGAAAATGGGCAGTTCCTTTCTGATCATTCCCATCCATGTTCCCAGCCTGCCTTGCGGCCACGCTCAGTCAAACAAATAATGTCATCGAATATTTGTATGTGATTTTCAATTATTTGCAGGATTTGGAAAATGTAGTTGTTGCATACATGGCTGCTTTATTCCACCCTAAGAAGGCCATCAAGGCATATATGTTGTTGTATTATTGTAAAACAGCCACATTTTGGACGGTATGCAGTCTTTATAACAAAACATAAATAACGATAAAATAACGAAAATATATGTGGGGGTGGGGTAAAGGGTTAAATCTTGTGGGGAAGCAGTTGGGGTGGGTTTTTGGTCGGGAGAAATTGAGATTTCCCTCCTCCCCAAAAAAGAAAAAAACATTTTCGTTATTTTTCTTTCGTTATGTTTTCATTCGTTATTCATTGATTCGTTAATAAGACATGGAACCGCTTTGGAGAGAGTACAATTAAACAAAACAGGAATCTGGATTAAAGAACATATTTATTTGCTATATGGCTCAAGTCATTGTCTGATAAGAAAAAAATCATCTAGCACACACCTGAGGAAGAAATCATCTAGCAGACCCCGAACAGAGCTGGGGGTGGATTCCGGGTACAAGAAAGATTTGGGGGGTTCACAATTACAATGCATGTTTGGGGACTGATTAATGTATGAACAATTGTGTTCGTTGTGTCAGATCTGGCAGGGAACAGCCAGCACACTTGTAAGGCCAAGCAGGAAATTAGATACAAGCAGCAACGTCAACCCAAAAGCCACATGTGTAAGGCCTGACTGCCATAACTTTAGGTACAGTGGCACAGGGCCTATCCTCAGCAGCGGCGGAAAGGTATACGCCACAGTTATTGAAGACACTGTTCCAAAAAAGCACCTGCAAGACCATTGTTGACAAGTGGTCTCTTACATTGTCTGTTTTAGGACATCCCCATGTGTCCTCTCCTTGTTCTACGCTTATACTTCTGACTCATCATCATGCAAACTCTTCAGCCCTCCTTCTGCACTCCTCATTATGCCTTATGCCTCCCTATCGCCCCTTCTCCTCACACACCATGTTTATTATATTGCACTCTCTCCTTCATTAAATATCCTCCTCAGCCATCAGTCATTCTCTTTAATCCTCATGGCTCATGCATCATTGTCATTCCTTAGGAAACACCATCCTTATTCCTTATACCCTGCATCTAGACACCTGAAATGACCGGAAGATGTGGCGTGGTGGCTAAGTATAGAGTGTGACACCAAGGGCTCTGGTTTCCAAACCCAACCTTTCCCCTTGACCCCATTGTGTGATTCTTGGCAACTCACATGACATGGTTCCCTTATTTGTCAAACTGTGAACCCGTGGTTGGGTTGGATAACAAGGACTAGGAATGATTGGTGTGGAGTAAGGAGGGCTCATCTGCCATCATGGTTCACTCCTCCTCACTCCTCCCCCGCCTTTGCCTCACTCGTCACACATTGCACATTTTGGGGCATTACAGTTCATCATCACTCATCTTCCTTATTCTACACCTTATTCCTGGCCTGCAGTCATTATTCAACACGTTTTCCTTATCATCCTGCTACGACATCATCCTTGTTCCTCCCAATCTGACCCTGCCAAGCGAGTTGCCCAGGATCACACAATCAGATTATGTAGAGAAGCTGGACTTAGAAACCAGTTATGTTGATGGTTTCTTATAATGCGTATATAAACACCTCAACTAGGGCCCTTTTCTGCAGTTAGACCACGGTGGGAGGCAGAGGAGGTTCATCACGTGAACACATGAGTTTTGAGAGGTTTCCTGTAAGTAAGGCGGCCATTTTCTTTCCCTAGAAAGATGTGAGGGGAGTGGAGTTCAGAGATGGGAAGCTGAAAGCGAGAATAAGCATCCACCCCACTTTCTTTTAGTTACACTTCATCACGAAGGATGGACACCAGACAGCAGTCAAACAGTGAGTTGGCCGTCCATGACTACCCCCTACATCATGTGCTTGCCTAACTAGTGAGGGGCAGGGACGCAGTACGGTGCCCCAAAAATGAGGTGAGACGCCGGCCTGGTTGGCTGCGCAGATCATGATTTCTGTCTTATTCAACTTGAATTTAGACCTGGTTTCACACTCTATACTTTGCCCTAGGCCACGTCTCCCTGGAAACTGTCTGTTGCTATCCGGTAAGTAGATGGGGTAGTGAACTATGAGGAGACAGGAGGATGTCTAAGAGAGGAGAAATAAGGACGATGTGGGAGGACAAAAGCTACTGTCCTGGATGTACAGCGTGTGATGATTGAGGGGATGCAGTGAGGCTAGACGAGGACTAACGCCTGTGGGCTGATGAGTGTCGAGGATGACTGAGGAGGGAAAAGGACAAGTGAGGAGCTTAAATGGATGCCCTAGTCAGGGTTGGCACTGCAGACTTCACAGCCCACAGGCACGCTGAGAACTGGACCTCCTCCTGCCGGACCTCCAGCACGAAGGATGGGCACACAACAGGAGCTGGTGCAGAAACAGGGCCTCAAGGAGGAGTGCAGGAGATCAGGGGGCCTGGTCCACATTCTCTTAAGTGCAGGAGTGGGCAAGGCTTAAAATGATTTCCTGTGTAATTCAGAATTACAATACATACCCGGATTACCATGCAAATACATGCCCTTTGCATGTATGGGGGTTGAATAGACTCTCTCAATCACACGTACCAACATATAAAAAGGGATTTTCGTGAGTTAGTTTAGAGGAGTCCAAGTTATTTATCGGCTACTTTGTCATCATCAATAAAATGGCACCCAGCACTGAAATACAAATGAAAGACATAGCCCCCCAACGTTGGCATCATGTAACTGTCTCTAAGCACTCCAGAGTTCTTTCTGAAAAGGACAAGAGGTACTTCCATCCCTCTAGCAGTGGGTTATGCAACCTTTGGCTTTCCAGGTGTTTTGGACTAAAACTCCCATCAGCCCTAGCCAGCACAGTCAATAGTGATGGATCATGGGAGTCGTAGTGCAAATTATCTGGAGACCCGCAAGTTTCAGACTCCTGTTCTAGCATCTTTTTGGACTAAACTATGTGTTGTGAACTCTCCAAGTTGTCATTCAAGCTGGCTCAGCACTCAGACACAGACCAGCTGTGGAGCCATTGTATCGTCCAGGTGGAGCTTTACTATACAGATGTACAATTGTACATAGACCAGTTACTCTTCATGTATTTACAGTGGCACATAAGACTGGACAGGAACAGGTATAGGTAATTATATAACATACAAAGGAGCAGACCCACCAGCCATCCTATCGTACCAGCGCAGGCCCCCAACTGACACTCATGGAGCATTCACTCACAGACCCACACAACAGTCTCCTGAGCTGCTCATCATTCATGCATCAACATTCTAATAGCAAGCACTCCTGGCCAGTGACAAAACAAGACTTACAATACAACACTATGCAAAAGCACATTATATTTTGAGACTTTTAGGATACTTTCATCAAGGTATTCATGTGCAGATGGGTTGGATGGGAGCCGTGAAGAGGATGTTGGATATGAAAATGACTTTGTTTTGGGGATATGCTTGTTGGGGCGAGGGCTTGGGGGTTCCTGGGGATTGCTTCTAGAGGATCTAGGGAGTGAGGTGTATGGGTATTGGATATGGCGGCTATGGCAATTGGGTCGGCTGCGTTAGGTGCAGATGCAGAACTCATACCCACAACAACAGGGGGAGGGAGCTGAGCCAAATCTAAGCAGACAGAAAACCTGAGCAATTAATCAACCACCTCATATGTTCTCCAAACACACGCTGCCTGTTAGGTCTCCTCCTTGAGGGCAGAAAAGAGAGTGTGGCAAAGAGAGAGACAACTGCCATGGGGTGGGACTAATATCCCTAAATCCAACATCAAACCTGCAAGCCGTTCCAAGGGACGGCTCCATCATGCAATCTCCATACCAAATGCATAGGGACACTTTTCTCCTCTAAACGTATTTTACGTTGTGCTGAGATTAGATGGAGGAAGTCCGATTTTGCTATTGACCTCAATACTCTGAAATCCCTTGATATTGCCTTTGACTCTGCACTACTCTCAGCTAAACAGCAATACTACGCTGGGCTTCTTAATTCCTTTTCCTCTCATCCGAGCCGTCTTTTTCAGCTTTTGAAACATATTCTCTCTTCCCCTCCTCTCAATCCAGCGTTATCTTCTTCTCTTTATGCAGTTAACTTTGATTCTATTTTCTCTATGAAGGTAACTCTTCTCCAGTCCTCTGTTTCTTCTTCCTCCCCTGCCTTACCCCCTTCTTCCTATATCCCTTCTTCTACCTCTCCCCCTTCTCTCCTCTTTTCTTCCTCTTTCTGACACTGACACCTCGTTCTTTCTCTCTAAAGCCCATTCGACTAATGATCCCTCTGATCCCCTTCCCTCATCTTTGATCCTAAGGTCTTCTTTACGATCTTCCACTTTTCCCTTCTCGTTTAAACATGCCACTAGTCCTCCTAATCTAAAGAAACCCTCTCTTGACCCTTCTTCTCCTTCTAATTGCCGGCCCAGCTCACTTTTCCTTTTTCTGTCCAAGCTCCTTGAGTGCGTTGTCTGTTCTCAGGTATCTGTTCACCTTAACCATCCCGCTTCTCCCTCTATCTATCTGGTTTTCACCGGTTTTACTCTATGGAGGCTACTCTTCTTTTTGGTTGTGGCTCACTTCTTTCTTCTCGCGGTGACAAGCAATCTTCTCTTCTTATTCCCCTCTACTTATCGGCAGCCTACGATTGGCTAAACCATTCATCTCTTCTTTGCTCTCTCTCATCTTGGTTTCAGGGGTGTGTTACTTAATTGGTTGCATTCCTATTTGGCTAACCACACCAATTCTGTTTCCTGGGCTGGCGGGTATTCATCGGCGCTTCCACTGCCATTCAGTGTTCCTCAAGGCTCAGTACTGGGTCTTGCCCTATTTTCTCTTCATACAATCCCGCTTGACTCTATCATCGTATCTTTTGGTCTCTCTCATCACTTTGATGCTGATGATTCACAGCTTTTTCTTTGCTTCTCCTCCTTTTCGCCCTCCATCCACTGCACTCTTACTTCCTGTTTGAGGGCCGTGCAATCCTGGATGTCTGACCACTATCTCCACCTCAATTCCTCTAAGACGTAGGTTCTCGTCTTTCCTGCAACCACTATCCCCCTACCTCTACCTCCATATTCTATTTATTTTCCTCCTTCCGCTCTCTCAGTCTCTCCATCTGCCCAGAATCCTGGTGTAATCTTTGACTCCTCTTTCATGTTCTCTCTCCATATGTCCTCTATTGCACGATCCTGTCGTCTTCACTTAGTCAACATTCGGAAGGCTCGTCCCTTCCTCTCCTTTGATGCTGCAAAAGCTCTTGTTTTTTCTTTTTTTCTCATCTATTGTTCCTGTCTACTTCTTGGTCTACCTGCTACTCACCTAGCTCCGCTTCACTCAATCTATAACACTTCTATCCATTCACTTTTCTCTCTCTATACTTGTGACTCTATTGCTTCACTGACTTTCATTTGAAATACGTTTACCCTTTAATTTCCTCTGCTTGGTATTCAAATGCCTCCATGGTTTGGCTCCTGCTTATCTCTTTCTAGTCTCCCTTTGCTCCCTCTTTTCATAGTGTCTTCATCTTCTTTCTGAACCCTGTCCTCCCTGTGCACAATCTTGTTTCCGCTCCTTTTCTCTTCTTGACACCAAGCACTGGAATGCACTTCCCCTCTCTCTCCGCTCTCTCTCTTCTCACCCTCACTTTCTTCCTTGCGACTCAATCATGATGATTCATGATTCATCTATATTATTAACCCTCATTTGATTTGTACCATTCTTTTGCATCTTTTGTAAAGCGCTTTGACGTATAGAATACAAATACACAGTGAAGACCTTTGGGCGGCTACTGTCTATGTTTCTGGAAGTTAGTTTAAAACCTGCTCCAGCGTGATAACTACTATAGGTCCGCCATCATGCTATGGTACAGACGTGAGGCCTGGGAGAAGGTTTCCCCACAGTATGTTAGCTGTTCAAGAACATCTAGTTTACCATAGAATGGGAGTGGTCTACGGACTGATCAAGAGGAGCATATTTTATTTTGGCTGAGCCTGGTGGAGACTATGGTGAATGAGTGGGGTTGGGTCAGCTTTGCAGGTTGAGTCTGGTTGTTGGGGGACTATAGTGGATAGCTTTTGTGGATAGCTCAAGAGTAAAGCTCTGGTCTCTGAAATGAGAGAAGGGCCGCCCTTTGCAAGTTTGTATTCCGCGGCAGGGCCAGCTTGAGATTCATTAATTACACCTGGTATTGCAGCGCTTGGAAGTGGAACAAATTTGACAAAAGTGGTATATAAGAAAAGAAATTGATATTATAGATGATGTGTTCTGATGGCTATGTTGTTTGGGTATGGCACTATGAGAGGTTACTGTGGCTGGGTCTGGGGTTGGGGCACTATGACAATTGTGTCTTTGGGGCTATTGTGATTGGGTGTGGGGGGCTGGAATGGCCATGGAATTAGGTCTGGGTGGATATTTTCCTTGAGGGCAAGTAGTTGAGCCACTATTCCTTAACATTACCCACCCCAACTTTGTACTCACATAACACTGACCTTCTTTGCACCATGCCCTGCTCCAACCCGTATCTGAACTCACCAGCCTTATGGTTGGAACACTTCGCTACCAAGCCTACGCCCAATCAACCGTGCACTCTCCGCCTGAGGAACCTCAGATTAGGTACAAGATTTTGCCACAAAACTCAACACCTACACCACCCTACTAACACTAAACTTCACACTGTCCAGGGTAACTCCACAGCAATATTTGATCCTATAGATATCACAATGCCTAACCCTAAAGATGTCCCAATTCTCCTCCATGATAGTCCCAACACTGCAAAAGACATCATGGTCAAAGGGGCCCTCGTCAATGCCAGATCCCTCCTAGCTCATGCGCTTGACATTTCCGACTTTGTTGTCACCCATGACCTTGACTTCGTAGCCATTACTGAAACATGGCTACACGCTGCAGCTGGACCTTCCTTGACCATGGCCATTCCTGATAATTATGCCATCATTAGATGCAACAGGAACTCTAACCATTCCAAAGGTGGTGGCGTTGCCTTCATCTTCAAAAGATCTCTTGAACTCAGACCCAAGTCCCAAATAATACTACTGTGGGACCTTAATCTTGGATTCCATGACCCTAATGACTCTAAAGCCCTTGATCTTGCCAGTACCTTAACAGACTTAGGATTTCCCCATCATATCCATGTACCCACGCATATTAAAGGTAGAACTCATGATTGGCTCTCTGATCTGAATTCTAGCATCAATACGGTGTCTATCACACCTTGCATGTGGTCAGATCATCACAAGATTACCTTCTCCATTAAATCTTGCCACCAAAGTCCCAAACAAAATATTGCCCCATCCATCAGTACCAGAAATAAGAAGGACATTACAAAAGGGAAACTACTCCCTCTTATCCTTCCCCTCCTCAACAAAGTATCGGTATCCTGCTCAGACCCCACAGCATTAGTAGATACCTACAACCAAACTATCCTAAAAGCACTAAACATCATAGCCCCACTGAAACTGCGGAAACCCAAACCCTGTGCTCATCTTAACTCGTGATTCACACCTCTACGCAAAGCGAAAAGAAACGCTGAGGCACGATGGAAAAGTTTTCCTACGGACACCAATAAAAGCTCCTTCCTCTAATTACAAAGAAGCGATACTCCTTGCAAAAAAAGACCCTTACAATAAGCACATCCTTCAGGCTGAATCTAACACTAAAGAGCTCTTTAAGATTCTAACAGAACTGGAATCTCCCATAGCCCCTCTCGACAAATGCAACTTTGACACCGCTTGGTGTACTAATATCCAAAAAGCTCCCCTGATAAAATGTCCACACTCCAAAGTAAAATCAACGCCAGAAAATGCAGCCTTCTCTTGGATTCGCTACCTAATTCCCCCCATAATATAATTCCACCAACTACAAACTCCTTCAAACCCTTCTGCTTCTCACCTGTCTCCATCTTTGAAGTGGAAAAAATTATCAAAAAACTTCTCCTTCGAACTGTCAAGGTGATTCCTGCCCCGCCCCTTTTATCAAGGATGCTGCCCATGATCTCAGCCCCCTCATCACCACCCTTATTAATGCCTCTTTCAAATCTGGCACAGTCCCTGATAACCTCAAGGACGCGTGGGTCATCCCATTAATAAAAAAAAACCTACCTTAGATCCAAGCAACCCATCCAACTACAGACTTATTACCACGGTACCCTGTTTACTGAAAATCTTGGACCGCGCTGCCTATTTACAAATTCAGGAATATCTAGAATCCAATAAACTCCTTGGCCTCCGAAAATCTGGATTCCGACCGAGGTACGGAACAGAAACTGCCCTCATTGATTTAAAATCACAAATAAAAGACCTAAATGACATTGGTAAGATGGCCCTTCTACTTCTGCTAGACCTATGGGCAGCATTTGATTTGGTCAACCACCAAATCCTCTGCCACCACCTCAAAACTGCTGCCACCTTCTCTGATGAAGCTACCTTCTGGATCAGATCCTTTCTGGCAAACAGAACTATGCAGGTCTTCTCCCCATCGACATCCGTCAAACCTTTGCCAGTCCTGTGTGGAGTCCCGCAAGGGTCCTGTGTCTCACCCACACTGTATAATGTCTTCACAAAGCCACTCTTTGATATTCTTGACTGTCTGGATGTCACCTACACCAATTATGCCAATGACACCCAGATACTCATTCCTATCACTGGTGACTACGCAACTGACTCGAAAGCCCTCAATGGTGTATACCTAGTCATGCAGGCTTGGATGGCACATCACAGGCTTTGTTTAAAGGATGATAAAACCGAGTTACTTATCCTAGGTTCCCACCGTAGACTCAATAAATTGGTCCCCGCCTTCAAATCATTTGTCATTGACGGCAATACAATCAAGGTATCCAATTATACAAAAACCTTAGGTATCTATTTCGATTCTACCTTATCCCTTATGAGACAAACTAACGCTGTGGTCTCGTCTTCAGCCTATACATGCAAACCTATCACTGCATGTAGCCCCTTCCTCACTGCTGCCAACTGTATCATTCTGGCCAGAACTCTCTTCATGGGTAAAATCGACATCTGCCATGCCCTTTATCTAGGAACTAGCCAAAGGAACATTAACAAGCTACAGGTAACACAGAACAATGCTATCAAGGCTGCTCTTAACATCCCCAGGAAATTCCACATCTCTGACACCAGGCACAGCTTACACTGGCTCCCTGTTGTTCACAGAATATCCCTCAAAACCCTTGCTCTCACCCATAAGTGCCAGTCCAATTTGGCCCCTGCTTACCTAGCTAACCGCTTCATCCCCCACTCCTCATCCCGCCCTCTGAGATCTGCCCAAGCCCACACCTTATCCATGCCTAGATTCAAGCTGCAAAAAGCAGGTGGGTCTAGCTTCCCAGTCCTCGCTGCTAAATTATGGAATACACTTCCTAACCCACTTAGAGTGGAACTGTCTTATCACTCATCCAAGAGTAAATCCAAAATCTGGCTCTCTGCACAGGACCGTGCTCATACGTGCGCCGTCATCTGTAAAAGGGCTCTTACCCTGAACATGTATCACCTTGGAAATTGACTGCATAACATCTGTATTCGATCGTGAATTTGTGTACAGTCTGCACACCCACTTTGTAATTTATTTCTGTATTCGCGTGTAATGTTGTTATACCTGTAAATATCTTCTTGCATTGTATGTTATGTGTAACCATGTACATATAAGACATGCGCCCAGATGCCTTTGGGCCAGATGCGCAATACAAATAAATAAACTAAACTAAAGGATGCAGGCTAGTGATTGTGATGCATGTCAAGCCTACTAAAGTAGACCAGGACTGCAGAAATTCAGAGGGTAAACTCTAAGGTACCTTACAGAGAAGGGAGTATTCATGCAGCGAAAGCTTCAGAGAGATATATGACCCTTACTAAAAGGCGTGGGTGGCTATTCGGTGGACACAAGACCTGCTCAAGTGGGCCTTTGCAGAGAGGACAAACAGTGTAAGTAGAGAAGGATGGGGCAGACGTCTTTCCTTCTGTATGCTGTAACAGTCCGACACCCTTTTGTGTGAAATGTTCTAGTGATGTGAGTATGTCTTTGGCTCAGGGGTGTTTAGCACGTTTAAATGAGAGTGTGTTTTAAATGTTGGCTCCTCTGGGAGCCTCTGGGAGAAATGCCCTTGGTCGAGCCACCTGGAAGTTCTTCAGGCCTGCTAGGAAGTTTAAGGGGTTGCTTATAGTCGTGTGGGAGGCTGGATAACTCTTCGGATGAGGTTGAGCTCTACTGTGGGATAATATGTATAAGCTATCCTTCTCGATCTGTGCTGCAGTTACCTTGTTCTGCCAAAAGAGGGCAGCAGGGTGTCCTTAGCTTCAAGAGGGGAGTAGTGTCTGATTACTACCTTACATTTGCAGGTATTTTTTGGGGGTGTTATGGCCCTTTTGTTATCTTCATTTATGCGTTTACGATAATACAAACAACAGGCCAAATGGATACAAACTGACATATTTCTGAAATAATTCCTGGAAACAAATAAACCCAAACGAAAGATAAAGCATAAAGAAATTACGACATTTATTGCACAATCATTTGAATCTGGTTTGATGAGGTTAACATACATCTACAAATACCACAACAGCATATGTACAGAAGGGGCGTGGTAGGCATTGTAGGCACTGGCTTGGCATTATGACCCTTTTCATGAGTGCCACTTCCTTCTACTCATTATTTGTCTGTTTTGTGGCATTACCTCCTGGCTGCTTCAAAGCACCTATAGTCCTTGGGCAACATTAATGTGAAATGACACAGCGACATAGTATAACCTAGCATCTCTGGATCGCCCCATCTCCCAGCTTCTCCTAGCCATCCCAGTTCTTCTGCTGGCTTTGCCCTCTTACTTGCAGCCCTTGGGTGCATATCTTATTTACAGCACCTCACTGATTCCCAGCTTGGTTTGCCCTTTATATATCAAATGTATACATAATAAAACACAATGTATAATAGAAAAGCTTGTATAACAACTGCCAAAAAGTACAAATACACCATTTTCACTGCCAAATTTGAAGCGTATAATCGTCGAATATCCGACGCCAACTCTCAATCCAAAGAACTTTTTACCATCTTTAATGAACTCACAGTTCCTCCTATCTGCACTGACGAGATCGTTAAAGATGAAGCATGCTACACAAGCATACAAGGTGCTATGTTAAAAAAAATAGACCTCCTACAAAACAAAATCCTAGACCATTATAAAACCTACCCAACCAGAACCAGCCAATACAGACCTTGCCTAACCGCAAAAACATCAACTTCCCTAAATTTGCATTTAAAGACATCTCAGAAGCAGAAGTCAAAGACATCCTCAAACACCTTAAACCGTTGCAATGTAAGGGCGATATATGCCCCCCCTAAGATTATTAAGGAGTGTGCCAAGCCCCTTGCCCCTCTCCTGACCGCCTTCATCACCTCCTCATTTAAAACAGGCATTGTCCCTGACAGCCTTAAAGAGGCTTCAGTGTGTCCCCTCTTAAAAAAGCCAACACTAGATCCCTCCCAGCCTAATAACTACTGGGCCATAACAACCGTCCCATTTCTTCTCAAAATTTTAGACAAGGCCGCTCGCAGCCAGATCCAACTCTACCTAGAAACCAACTCCATCCTAGGAAAAAGACAGTCTGGATTTAGCAAAGGGCAAGGAACTGAAACCGCCCTGCTAGACCTAAAAAATCAAATCACTCAAATCATGGACAATGGCAAGCCCGCCCTCCTCCTCCTCCTCCTCCTCCTCCTCCTCCTAGACCTCTCAGCAGCGTTCGATCTTGTGGATCACAAAACCCTCACCGCACACCTCACGCATGCAGTGCACTTTTCCGACCAAGCAGCTTCCTGCATCACCTCCTTCTTAGAAGGCAGAGCAATGAAAGTCTTCTCAAACATAGCAAATGCAGCTCCCACCATCATTCACTGTGGTGTCCCATAGGGATCCTGTACTGCCCCAATGCTATACAATCTCTTCATAAAGCCCCTTTTTTGATAACCTTGATGCACTTGGGATTGCATACACAAACTATGCTGATGATACCCAAGTGCTCCTTCCTCTAACAGGCTCATATCACCAAGACGCTACAGCCCTACGACAAATCTACTCGACCATCCAAGCATGGATGGCCACAAATGGCTTATGCCTCAACGGGACAAGGCGGAGATTCTTGTCATGCTCACCTTAGCTCTGCGGGAGTATCAGGTGTTCCGCTTGGTACCCTTCT
Organism: Ambystoma mexicanum; assembly: GCF_040938575.1. Lineage (NCBI taxonomy): Eukaryota > Metazoa > Chordata > Amphibia > Caudata > Ambystomatidae > Ambystoma > Ambystoma mexicanum. Next base: position 1,116,338,943 of record NC_090923.1, on the reverse strand, counting down.
TGCTCACTAGGACAACTGTGTCTGTGGGAGGAATCAAGAAGGTAGGTGGTGGTAAGTATAAGGACTTGCGGTAGCTGCAACCCCCTCCCTTCTTCCAAGTCCCTCCTGCGCATCCCCCTTCCCTGTGTGTGTGCACTCACCTTATGTAATAAAAAGATTGGCTCTCCCTCCTGCTGTCAATCCTTAGCAGGGGTGCAATTGTTCACCACCAGTTACTTCACTGGTGTGTGGTCCAGCCCAGACCTGCTGTGGCTTGGAGATTCTGCTGCGCTTGCTCTCTGTTGGTTAATGTCCTTATCAGATTGCTGGCAAGTTTGCTGGTGCCTGTTGTTTTTGCTGGCAAGCTTCGGGCTATAATGTCTTTTTGTGCGTGCAATATTAGCTACTGGCTTTGCTGGTCATATGCATGCTTTTGCCTCTGCCTTGCACAGAATCTTCACGTGTTTATATGCTCTGTTAAAGTCCGTAATGTCCGTTGTCTTTCTTCCCGGCTGCAAGTTTCGAGAGAAGCAGGGCTCCAGGGCAAGCGTAACTGGCTCAGCTGTATGCCGTGGAAGAGGCTCATACCCGGTGGCTAAAACAGCTGACGAGTGTGGAGGGCAGCAAAGCCGAGACCTTCAGCAGCTGATTGCAGAGGAACAGCCAGCTGACGCATGCAGAGGGCCGCGGAGCCGAAGCCTTCAGCAGCTTGCAGGGAAGGAGCCCGCTGACGGGTACGGAGGGCCGCGGAGCCGAAGCCTACAGCAGCTGATGGCTGGGGAGGAGCCGGACCGACACGGGAGCCGCGGGACAAGAACTGGTAGGTGGGTACGGAGCTCTGCTGCACAATGAGGGGCTGCTTTATCCCAGGAGAGCCGGCCGGGCGGCTGGAGTCCACGGAGCCGGAGTTCTCATCCAGAAGGCACGGTGAGCGTTCCGCTGCCAGTGGGCAGAAAAACGCGAAGCGTGGATCAATGCCTGGGTGTGGCTTAAATAGCCAGCCACACCCAGGATTATGCATCAACTAGACCGCAACTTCCAATAGCCTGTTGGGCCTTTTCCCATCCATGTTGTGTTGTGATTGAATCCTTGAGTGCCATGCGATTGTCCAATTGGGTTCCCTGGTGCTGGGGATGTGTCTGGGAAACCTAATAGCCCAATGAGGGGCTCTAAGAGCATATGTATTGGGTTGTGTCTTCGGATGGATGGGAGCAAGAGCAATTGAGGTTGTGACAATTCTTATTCTTGGCCAAAAGTCAACTCTAGCTAAGCTAGACTGTATCTAGTCCAACTTCATCATTGACATTTGCATCATCCCAGTCCTCTCCTCTGTTAAGACTCTAGTGGTCCACATTGATGCTACACTGTCAATGAACAAGCAAGTCAGCGCTATTGTCTCTGCCTCCGCCCTAAGCACCAAAATCATTAATGCCATAAAACCCTTCCTAATAAAGGACAACTGTCTCTCAATAGCCAGAGCCAACATAGGGGCCAAGCTCGACTATTACAACACGCTCCGAGCTGGCACCTCCATAAAAAACATAAACAGACTCCAAATCACCTAAAATAACTCACTAAGAGCAGCCTTAAGCATTCCAAAAAGAGACCATATTTCACAAGCAAGAAAGACTGCTGACTGGCTCCCAGTCAAAGACCACATCACATTAAAAATTCTCACGACCACACACAAATGCATTAACCTTACCGCACCGTCCTACCTTTCAGACACACTATCCATATCTATCTCAACCAGGCCTACTAGAACATGCTACACCAACCATCTCACCGTACCGCACATCAACAGGGCCAAAGCAGGAGGGATAGGCTTCCCATATTTAGCCCCGAAACACTGGATTTCTCTCCCCCCTGCCCTCAGAGCAGAAACTTCTCTCCCTGCCTTTCAAAAAAACCTGAAAACTTCCCTCTTTTACTAACCACTTTCCCACCCCTTCTCAGCTTCTACACTTATCTATGTGCCTTGTAAACTGTTCTATACAAATTGTACAATAAGTATGCCTGTCTGTGTTTATATGTAACTAAGGTTTGATCACTCACTGTAACAAGCGCCACAATGCCTTCGGGCTGTTGCGCGCTCTACAAATATGAATCAATAAATAAATAAATATATTTCTGGCAAAGATGCATTTATGTGCAAAGCATCTGCTGCCTCATTATGAGTTTGGTGGTAATTTGGTTTTAAATCTGCAAAGTTACCTCCAAAATCATGTACAGGTACTGCGACTCGGTCCTGTGGGGTTGCCACAGGATTACAAGTGGTGGCAGGGCGGTGTAATTCTCTATTCCTGGAGACCATAGAACTCCATTGGGATTTTGGCAGATTTGCCCTGAGCAGTAATGACAATGATGTGTTATTTACATAGCGTTTACGCTTACGGGTTTTACAGAGAACATATATACATACAATATCACCCAACCGAAGTTGGTACTTATTTATCGACCATGGAAAGATGAAAACAACAGCAATCGTTCAACCAACTGAGCTATCTTACCGCTGGCAGTAAATCTGATGATTTTTTGGAGGGATAGTGGAGGATTTACCTCCACTTTTCCTTCAAACTCGGAATTCTGCGGTGAGGTAAAATGATGGTCATTAAAATAGGTACGCAAAACAACTCGAGTCCACAGTCTAGGGGTGTTCCCTTTACTTTTTCACTCCACCTACCTGTAAGGGTGTCTATGAAGGAAGCTGACACAAGAGTGGCATTTTGGTTTCTATCAACATTTATTTGAGGGGGAAACGGAACCTCACTACCCCCTTCCCTATCTCTAAGAGGGGTTTCCCTGCCTCAAACTAATACTAAAGGTTCTGTCAGAATGTCCGTCAAAATCAAACTCCACCGTCCTGTGTCGCAATCTACTTCTATCCCTTACACTACAACTAAAGAATAATAGAATCCGAACATTTGGCTATGTCCCCCAATAGGATATTGGTATTTGTGGGAGATCCTAAATGCCAATTTGAAGAGCTCAACCAACTCTCTGAGGACGTGGCTAGAGAGGACGAGGTATGGGGTATCTTGGCACTATTTGTGCCTTTCTCAAACTGCAACTACCCCTTAGCAGGGCTGACCTGTGCAGCTTTGTATTTTTATGTTTTAAGAGCCTGCAATGGGACGTTTATAGAGGATTCTCCGGTGCATGCCACTTTTCGCACACAAAATAAATGTAGCCAAATTGACTATATAATGGTATCCACAAACCACTGGGGTATACTTGTGTCTTTTAACGTTTTAGAGCGTGCAGAAAGCAATTCTGTCCCTCTTTTCTGAAATAATCTGGAAAAATAAGAATAACCAAGCCCTACCATACGATAGCGCACATAGTTCATCAAGGGTAATGACTCAGAGGTGGCCTCCGCTTGCTTCTAGTACTTTTCTTGCATCTCTGTAGGACTAGCCTGACTGCAAATCATAAGAAACACGGCTAGTTCGATCAGGAGTGTAGAGGAGCGACGGCTGCACTGGTAAAGGCACTCAAGCACAAGGAGTGCAGAGAAGTGGGGTGAATAACCAGTTAAAGGTCCCTATTGCTTAAAAAGAAGCCTAAATATAAGGAGGCTTTTTGGAAGGTCTTGAAGACAGCTGCAGTGTCACATGACAGCAAGGAGTTTTGGCGGCTAGTGAAAGCAAATATCAAGCTGGGAACGGAACCTGTGCCAAACAATATCTCCTCCGAAGCATGGTCCAACACTTCCAATCACTTTATTGACAAGTCAGCTCATTAGTGCAGATTGGAAAGGACACAGGAATTCCTGCCTTAGAGACAGAGGTAGGATTACGGCCCGTGGGTGCCTAGTCTACTTTCATCTCTCCTCATGAGGTGAAGCTGTCAGTACTTGAACAGCAAAGTGTCAGAGCTTCAGGTCCTGATTTTGTTGTTTAAAAATGATCTTGCTATTTGGATCCCCTTCCTTACCAAGTTTCTAAATGTTCTATATACTACGAATATGCTCCTGCAAAGTTGGAGGGAAGCGATCATCATCCCTCTCTATAAGAACGGAGATAAGGGTCAACCATCGAACTGTAGACCAATATCGCTGATCGATTCCCCGGCAAAAATGTACTCAAGAATGATTTTGCATCGCCCCAAGAACCAGGCTGCTGACTTAAACATCCTTTCTCATGCCCAAGAAGGCTTCAGACCAGGGATCCCAACAACAGATCAAGTGATGGGCTTGGATCTAATATTACAATAATATGTGTGGATGTGTATATTTATAATATTTGTAAACGTCCAAACTGCATTTGACACTGTCCCGAGAAAGCTTTTATGGGAAAGACTGGATGAACCTGGTGCCCCAGGAAGCCTTAGCAACACCATCAAGTCCTTATGCAACAAGACAGTGCACTAATTTGTTGGAGCCCACGTGGAGAAACAACTGATCCAGTGCCCATTAACATTGGAGTAAGGCAGGGCTGTGTGCTAGCCCCATTACTATTTCCATTGTACATCAACAACATAGTAGAGGGATTGGGGAATTTTTACGAAGTAGGCGCTGTACATAAATTCACATAATGTAGAAGACTTCAATTGTGTTCATCATGTTTCTGTTTCAAAAAGTCATGACTACTTGTATTTAGCATAGTTTCTTAAATGTTACTAGGGTGCCGACATGTGTTTTTGACCATTTGGGGGTCTTTATCAAGGCTGAGATTTGTCAATCAAGGTCAGCAATTTAAACATTCGAGTGGATAATATTGATGAGCTTCTGGCCAGTGATCAGAAGCTATTTGGAGCTTCCCCTCCATTTCCGAAGCACTATCCAGTTCCACACAAGTTGCCAAGTATCACGGCTACCCTAGACCAATGTTCATCCACATTCTTCACTCGAACGTTTAAATTGCTGACCTTGATCGACAAATCTCAGCCTTGATAAAGACCCCCAAATTGAATTGAAGTCTTCGACAGTATGTGAATTTTCTGTACAGTGCCTACTTTGTAAAAAATCCCAACCCCTCTTCAACGTCTTGCCAGGTGCTTTGAGAACAGCCCCCTTGGGTTTTTACAACTGGCTGCAAGTACGCACCAACCACAGAGAAGCAAGCTCCAGCGCGGTAGCCACACCTTCCTGGTGCTCACAATCCCCCTTTCGCATCAACGACATAGTACCGCACATTGCACACAGTAGCAAAAGATGGTCCTAGCCTGGGTAGTCATAAGTGGAGTCTGCTACTTTTTGCAGATGATGCAGTTTTGTTGGCTAAAACACCAGTCTGTCTACAACCTCAGTTGAGGCCTTGTGTAACAGCAAAGGTGTCTGCGTATCGACCTAACCAAAACCAAGACTATGATATGTGCCCATGTTGGGCGTGCTTCTCGACCTGTCGCAAAATGTTATCGGAATAACCATCTTTTGGAAACTGTTGATTCATTTTGCTTCCTAGGCCTGACCCTGTCAAACAATTTGCAATGAGCTAAACACTCGATGGCCATCTCTTAACCTTCCCCTCACTTGCCTGTCTCCTCTCTTTGCCACCCTCCTCCGTGTGTGTGTGTCTCTCTCTCTCTCTTTTGCCACACTCTTACCACTCTCCCCCTCTTCTTGTCTCCTGATCGCTTCCCTCTCCCTATACTCCATTTGCTGGTCTTACTGCTCTCTTCCCTTCTCCTCTCCCCACCCCCCAACTGATCTCTCCTGGTCTCTCCATTCTTCAAAGCTCCCTGCTTCCTCTCCCTTTCTCTCTCTCACACACACACGTGCGTGCGCGCATGCATGCATGCACACACACACACCTACTCTCAGCCCCCTTCAAATCTCCCTAAAAAACTCCCTTCAATCAGCCTCTCACTTAATCACTCACTCACTTGCATACAACAAATTGGTAGCCCCTTATTAGACCCAACACCTTACCATCAATCTCTCAAAGCACTTCAAGTCTCCTTCCAGTCTTCCTCCACCTGGTACACCACCCTCACTGGTCTTTTCGTCCACTTCCTCCTCTTCATTCTCACCCATACACCTTTTATTCTCAACTGAATCGGCTGTCTGGTGTTTCATAACCCTTCCCTTCCTGCTTAGGAGCTCCCCTCAGCTCGGATTGGTTTCCTGGATCAACTGCACCTCTGGGCTAATCTTGTGTCTGAGCTATACCCTTGACACGGGACTTCCGCAAGAAGTCTACCAAAACCATTGTAGCCCCACCCACCTTTCAGTCTTTATTTTGCTCCGGCAAGTCATGTGCTCAGAGATATTGTTTGAACTCTGATTTTCTCCTGTCCTTGGCAGGTCTCTGCTCAAACAGGGTTTGAGGAGTGTTCCTGGGTCTGCACTGTTCCCTTGCATTCGCATGCCAGTTCCTGGTTTACAGCTGCTGTCCCACTGCTTTTCTATAGCCCGCCTGGGATTGGTGGGGTCAGTGTTTGGTGTTCCATTAAGCTTTGAAGGGAAAATCCCAGTCCATTCTCATTCACAGTCTCATTCCTCTGGTACCAGGCCAAGTCTTGTCCGTTGGGTCCAGCTGCGTTGTGTTTCTTGCAGTCCCAGTTTTCCTTTACTTTGCACTGCATCACAGGATCATTGATCCATGCCACATTTCCGAGGTGCCCGGTGAATGCTTGTCATCATAATCTCTGAAATAGAAAAAGAGACCTAGCCAGGGCAGAGGCTGATAGTCACTGGGTCAGACAATAGGGCACTAATGGCATACATGGTTCAAGGCATACCAGGGATCTTCTATTCCGTCCTCTCCCTTGACAGGGGCATACCGAAGACCCTGTTACACAAACCTAAAATATCATATATTTCAAAGCAGGAAAGAGCATACAAATCATATAGCACATGCATGTAGCAAAGCATCTCATATCATAGCATACCAGACAAATAATAATGTAACCCATCATGAGGGCACAGCGAAAAAAGCATGTGCCAAATAAGATATTAGAGTGGTGCGGTGGGTTGGAAGAAGGCGGCAGACACTTGGAGGACATTGTGAATTTTGTTTATTCAAATAATAATAATAATGCCTAACATGCCCTATTGCTAGAGGGGTTTGGTTAGGCTGATTGTGTGCAGTAACCATCAGGGAGACTACACCAGTTTTGTTCGCTTGATATTAGCTAACCCAACTATTGGTATAGATCTGTACTACACAAGTTGGTAGAGTGCCTGAGAAGCCAGACTTATCTCAAGAGGGGTAAATGTGAGCTGTAGAAGTTTACAAATAACAATTACTCTGAAGGTTTTCTAGTAAAACAATTATTTATTTATTTAACGGTCAGATTTAAATAAGCCTTCTTTAAAACAGGCAAGATGCAACAATAAAAATACACTTCATAACACGTTTTCTTGAAGCAAGTAGAAACTTGTTAGGTATGCTGTATACACAGTTCCTTCACCCTGAGGGGACTTCAATTAACCAGGACAGTAGTGGCATTTATCTATCACTTTCTGTACTTGGTAAAAATCTGAGGGTGTGGAAAAGGAAAAGGTTAGGGAAGGAAAAAGGTTAGCAGGTTCTCAGAGCATGTGAGCACTTTGCAATCTCCCAATGATGTCTAGATTAGATCTTTCCCAGCAATACAAGTTAACTTATGCACCACCTATGAGTGACAGTTAGAATCAAGGTTAATGGGTCAGAAGGGTCTACAGGGAGCCAGGACAGCCAAAGTCAATTCGGACAAAGTCTACGGATCTGAGGTACTTCTTAGATAGCACAAATGTCTTGCACAAAGTTAGAGAGTTGTAATGAAATCACTGTTGGGCCACAAGCTGTTAGGCATGTGAAAGACAGAGCTGAGATCAACTCTGCAAAAGCAGCTGTTGCATGTCTCCAGTGAGATAATGCAAGCTGCAGATAAAAGAGCTAAGTACACTTTAGTCGAGACAGTATCTTAGGTTTGAAGACAAGGATCCAGCTGGCTTCTGTTCTGGTTGCACTCCTGCAGATCCTAGGTTCCTGGGCCTCAGTCGTAGGGACAAGAGGGAGGACGTCTGGAGGACTCCTGCACTGCGGTTTGGAGGTTGGCGCCAGCTACAGGCTCTTTTTAGTTCAATGGCACTTTGTGGTTTCAGCTACCGGCAAATAGCACCACAGCGGATCTTGGACACTTGATGGGCTTCCCCTGCCTCTGGTGAGGTGACTCAGGCTTGGGTTGTCCTGCTTCTGGAGAGGCCTCAGGATCTTCCTGGAGTTCTGGTCCGGCTTAAAGACGATGCACTCAACTACGGGTTTCCCAACCCCTGGCAATCAGTTCCAGCAGCAGCAAGGCAGTACAGCCAGTCGAGGGAAGGACCTCCAGCAAAGTTCAGCTTGGGGTTGGTTGGTCCCACCAACCCAAGGGAAGAAGTTGTCCTTTCCTGAGCTTCTCTAGTCGATTCAGTTTCAGCACAGCAGCAGGGCTTCACTGGGCACTTTGAGGGTCCAGGAGGATGCACCAAGCTTCTCTTCATGATTCCTTCATCGGATGTTTCATCCAGTGGCCGACTCTGCCTTGAGTCCAAGAAACCTCGCCTTTTATGCAGGTTTCTCCCATTCATGCACAGCTTAGCTGTCACTCACACAGCAGGGTGGCTGTCATACAAGGACAGCCAGCCAACCAATCAGCACTGGGTGCATTCAGTTTACCAAGGAGACTAGGGACCGGGTGATTCGGGCACCTCCCTCGCTTCCTGCCCTGCCAGACACACTGGAGCCAGAGGCGGGTTTCAGCACTGAATCCTGCCAAAGGCAAACCAAACAAAAGGGTTAAACCTGGTTTGGCGCACAGAGTAAACCCCAAGAAAGACCTCACAAGCAAGAAATTGCAAAAAAAGAAGACCAGGGACATTTTGACAAAATGTTCACCCATGGGTGCTATACCGCAGCTAATTCAATTCAATTCAATTCAATTTGTTACGTGCAACCGTGAACCCTGAGGCATGAGGGTGCAAAGACCTGACAAACAAAACATAAACCTAAAAGAGGATGGCAAAGAGTCAGAGAGGGGAGAAGATCAATGCAAGGAAGTGAAAGTGCCCAATCAACAAAAAAGAGTATGAAAATGTTCGATTAATAGAAGAGGTGGGTCTTGAAGATTTTCTTAAAAGAGGTAACCAAAGGTTGCTGACGAAGCACAGTAGTAAGCAAATTCTAGAGTTTAGGGGCTGCCATGTAAATCGCCCCCTTCTCCACCTTCTAAGTATTCTAAGGATTCAAAGGATACAGCCTGCGATAAAAACGCACAATGGTAGGAAAATTAAACCACTGCCACCAGCCATTAAAACTCATGACGGTAACAAAAAATGTTACATGAGTTCGTAGACAAAGGGGCTACTAAGTAACCCTGCAGCACTCCACATAAGATGATGTGTGCTGGGTCTACAGAGATAAAAGGTAAGTCAAGTCAATTTCACTTTACTACTCTTGGGAACAGTAGATCACCCAAGAGAAGGTGTTTAAACGATAAGAGAAATCCAAAGGACTTCTCTGTGACACTGCACTGAGGGTGATGTGTGTCACCATACAAAAGTAGATGCCTATGGAGTTTGTCAGACTCCAAAAACAAAGAGAATACAGAATCCAAATCAGATCAAAAATACATAAGAGAGTGAGAAAAAGGTCTCACTCACTCCAGGATAAAAATCAAAAGTCCTAAAGTCCAGAAAAAGAGCTGAGGGTCTCTAAGGTTGAAGGGACTTAGCACAAAAATGAGAACTCTCCCTAACAGGTCTCTAAGTCAATCGACAGGAAATCCAAACTGAAAAGTATCTTCTGTCCGAAAACGACTCCTACCTGACTCTACCGCTATGTTAACTAACTGAGTTTAGATTGGGAGAATCTCTCCCTGTTCTAATATTCTGGTATGCCAATGTCTCTTATTACTCGTTAGTTCTCGTCTTGGAGGTATATTCAAAAAGTCTCTTTCCACCTTTTTGACCAAATCTTGGAGTTCCTTTACAATGTACTTAAGCTTGGTCTCCCTTCTTGGGGTATGTATTCCAGAAGACTTTGTACCATTCCTTATTACTCTTTGATTCAGGTTTAAATATTATTTTAACTCTATTGATTCTAGACTCCTTTTTTCATATCTTTACGTCCCCCTTTCCTAGGGTTGTATCCCATTCTGAACACTTGCTTTCTCAGGCTTATTCATAACTCTTGGGACCATTCTGTCCCCTTTCAATTAACATTTTTCTAAATGTAATGTCTCATATATTTCAGTGGGACGGGCTTCTCTTAGTGCCCACTACTAAACTTTTCTTTGGCCCTTATTTGTTACCCTCCTGATTACATTAATACAGTTCCACTTTAATTAAACACTTGTGTATAGGCGTGTTATAAATGCCATATCATATCATATCAATGGCTCTGATTTTGGTAGTTCGTCAATTTCACTGGGATGAATTTATCTTGTTCGATAATGATGCCCCTGTGGACTTCCGGTCTCCCCGTTCTTCCTGTTACCTCTGTGTTTGGAGGGGGATGCTTTGGGCTTGGTTTTCGCTCTGGTTTTCTCCTTGGTTTCGGTCTCTAGTGCTTCTTCTCCTTTGCCGGTATCTTGCACTATATCTACTTTCTCGAGGTGACCACATATAACTGTGGGTCGCAGGGCACCTCTCAGACTCCAGTGCTGGGTGGTTTCGACATTGTTGAATGGCCGGTCTGTCCAACAAAAATTCCTTGTGGTCACACCACCACTGGTGTACTGTTGTCATGATCACATCGAGGGCTCATAGCCTAGATTCAAGAGTTCAGGCCAGGCAGGATTCTTTGTATAAATAAGTAGGTTTTAGGTGGATGTTAGCTTGGCACACTTGGCATTCTCACAATTCACAGCATTAAATAACCATAGTCTTCCATAGGGATTCAATAGCTTTTCAATACCCATAAAATGGCTGCCCAGTGGGTCATGGACATGTTTCAGCAGAGAACTAGACATTGAACATTGAGGGCTACTTAAGCCTCACCTCTGCAGTAATGCGCGCTTTGCGTTTGGTCCGCTGACAGCTGTGAAATGCTACCGGTGCTTCTTCTCACAGAACCTGCGAAATTAAAGAAAAATGCTTTTAATAGTTTGAATAGTTCACAGAATATTTATTGACTACGAATTTACCTGATCAAAGTTTTCACCGCAGCAGTCTTCCAGTAGAAGACATTTCTTCCGCCACAGTTCCGCTTCACAGTAGACAGTTGTAGTTTTTCTCAGACAAGACGAACTACGCTGTGCAGCGTTTTCTCTTCCTGATTACAACCGCATACTTACCTCAGTCAAAACACCTTCAGGATACCGAAGACCCCTTCATTTCTTTGCGTTCTTCTTTTATAGCAAGCGCGCCAACTTACCACAAGAAAAGGGCTTTCACATTCTTTTTTCTTGAAACCCCGAACTCTTCTGTCCAAGCTTTTTCCTCTGAGAATCTGCAAAAAAGAAAGAAGAAATAATAAGTTATTAAGAGAGATCTCTCCATCGTAGGAAAAACGTTAATTCCTCCGAGACATCAGCTTTTTTCATCTTGGTTCTGTCAAGAGACTCATTTACATTTTAAGACACTTGCCTCCAGAGGTTTTCCGAGTTCAACAGCATTATAGTCTTCAGAACCTCAACAACAATACGGCCCTGTATGATGACAGGGTGGAGGGCTCTCTAAAAACAAAACACAGTTGAGGAGAGTGTGGTTTTAGAAATAGAGGAGAGTCATTTTCTGGGTAAAAAGTAGACATAGAGTTCTAGTAGTTTTCATCATTCTTATCAATTACAGCACCTCCTATCTTATTACTTCTCTTCCTGACAGGAGAAAACCTTTTAAGCATCAGTATAGCAGATCAACAGGCTCAGGGAATCATTACGCTCCTGTGGAGACCAGGTAAGCGCTACATCTGTTTTGTTTCTCGTCCGGTTCCCGCTTCTTGGGAACGCCTGACAGCTCATGCTTCACTTCGCTGTTCAGGACTCCTTTGAAAATTGCAGGCTCTGCATCTCTCTCTGGTTCCTCCTCCAGGCATTACCTCGTCAGGGGGCTTCCCGTGCTTATGCTCTTCTTTCTCTGCTCGCACTGAGCCTACTCGTCTCCATTATTTGTGTGTCTCCTCTTAAAGAGACAGACACTTCATCTTGTGAACTACGGGTTATTTCAGCTTTACCTTCAGCCAAGTCTCTGGCCCTTGCAATATTCTTCATATCTGATAGTCCAATATATGCCAAGATGGTGGAGGGCTTAAGGAATTCCTTACAGGAACAGGAGTCCTTGTTCCCTAAGGGGGAGTCTCTCCCAGTGAGGTCCAACTTGCACATACCCCTAGGAACGGTCTGCAGAGCAGGCTCACCTGCCTAGCCGTAAAGGGGGAGGCTCCCTCTTGGGGAGAAGGGACGAATTCCTGTGATTCTTCACAGTGGGCACTCAGAGGAGGGGGTAGAGGAGAAACGGGAGAATCCCAGCAGGACATTTGGAACTATAACCGGGCTAGGAGCATTAAAAAAACAGGAATGGATTAAAAATGGTGACCGGGACAGAGCTGATGTGAGTTTCGGCGCTACTCCTAGTTGTGGCCCGTTCGAAGCATGGGGTGTTGTCAAGTCTCTCCCAGGATGGTGAGGGCTGATTGTGGTCTCCTGACCCCCGTCTGCTTGCGATCCCTTCAGTTCCGGTCCTCTCACGATTGGAGGGTGCCAAGACCAGTGACAACATTGTTGGAGCGAGGAGGGTGGCTGTGAGATCCTGACTCCTCCGAATGATCAGGAGGAGTTATGGCAGACCCCAGACGGGTCTGAATAAGCAGAGGTGTCATATACTCAAAGGAGGTACGTCACGGAGCCTGGTGGTGGTTATTATATCCGGGTGGATCGTGGAGAAAGGTTTTCCAAGAAAGCTACGCTGGCAACTTTTTTCCACCTTTCCTTTGCAACAGTGTTGCTTTACTTTTTCAGTCAAGAACTCCTCCCCAAAGCAGAACGGGTGTAGTAGATTACGCAATATGTATGAAATGGGGGGATATTAGATGATTTGGTAGGTCTTTCACCTCCCTGAAAAGGAAAGATTAATATTGCACTACATAAAGAAGCAGCACTTAGACCACTTTCACCTATTGAGAAATTCCTGATTTCTCAGGCAGGATCCAGGGGATTGCTTTCAGCTCTTTATAAGATATTTTTAGATGCCCAACCAAAAGAGGAATGGCTATATGTGGCCAATTGGCATAGCGATTTGACCCAAGATGTGCCTAGGTAGCAGTGGGAAGTTCTCTGGGATATCCCGAATTGGCACGTGCAACACAGGTGAGAGAAATGTGGCATAAGATTGTGATGTGATGGCATTCTACCCCAGCAAAACTGCATAGCATTTATTTTCAAGTACTGGAAGCATGTTGGGGGTGGGGCAGAGGCAAAGGGGATTGGTTGCCTGTTTGGTGGACTTGGCCCAAATTATGCGATTATTCTAAGAGAATACAGGAAGCCATGCAAATCATGTATGGGAATTCAGATACTGTTATGTCAATTACCTGCCTTTTGGGTATCCGAGAGTCGGGGGTCACAATCTCTGAACAAATCACAGAAGAAGGCTGTAGCCTTATAGGTTTGCCAGTATCCCGACGGTAATTCTGGCGGGATAGTGGCAAACCTGCCTTATCGCCTGTGCCACCCGATATCCCGTTATTATCGCAATACTATGGGCGGCAGAGAGCTGGTGAGTTCCCATTCCCATGGAGTCGCGTAGGACTCCATGGGGATGGGATTATTAACGGTGCCGGTGATTCAGGCATTTATTTGTCAGTAGGGTCCTGAACTCCCAGCACGCCAGGCCTGCCGAAAGATCCGTAGCCCCCACCGACAAACTTGAAGTGTGTCGGTCGGCAAAGATACCTGAGACACGGTTATCAGCATTTTTCTCAGACCGGCACACTTTTGGCTATTGCGCAGAGGTGGAAGGGGGCATTGATCCCCACGTTTCATCAATGGATACAGAAATTGTGGGGTGTTTTTGCATTGGAGTGGGTGACGTATGACATACAATTCAACTCTGTAGGTTTTCGCAAGGTGTGGGCCCACGTACTGCCACTTATGAAGGATGATTATAGACACGGTTACGCCCGCAGAGATTAAAATTGGTCGACATTGATTGATCCCTAGATTGAATAACCACCCTACGTTTTTATAAAACTGCGAAGGGGGATGGGGTGTGTGGGTTGTTTGGGGTAAATAGTTTTAATGTTAGTCTACTGGCATTATTATTTGTTGCATCTACAGGTGCATGCTTTTCATTGGGTATTAGTTTGATTTTTTAATAAAAACAGGAACCTTTTGTGGCACATTTCCACCCCCCAAAAGAAAAGAGGAAACCACGCTTGGCACCCCTTCTTCATCCAGCTCAAGACACATTTCTCTTCCCGTTCATCTGGAGGTCTTACATCCTGACTACAGGAAAACATTTGGGACCCTTTTTTACTCTGTGAGAAGAGCAAGTGGGCAACCTGGGCATACCTGACAATTTGAGAGCATAAGTAGCACCCAGAATCTGAAATGATCTCTTTCTTTTAGTCTTTTATATAGTGCTAAAATGGCGCTTTAGATTTTCTTCCTAGCACTTTGAAGCACTGCACCGTAGCTGGGTAAACTGGGAGCAACTGCAGGCACTCTTACATGAGGATGGCTTGTGAACTGTAGCTGCACAGGACCAGGTTGATTGGAAGTTCCTGAGGCTTGCTAGGTGGTTTATGCAGATGGTTATAGTGGTGTGGGAGGCTGGACTCCTCCCCTGCTGAGGAAGTAATATGCATAATCCAGTCTTGTCTGCCCTTCTCAGCCTGGCCTGCAGTTACCATGTCCTAGTAAAAGACGTAATTGGATCTGGGCTTGCTATGGTGATTCCGTCTGGGGCTAAGGTGATTGGGTGTTGGATGGGGACTCTGGTGATTGGGTCTAGCGGACTATGACAATTGGAGACATGCAATATGTTTTACAAAGGTCTTCATAGTGTTATCAAGACAAACTCAGGTCATTCTCTTAGTATCTAAGACTATATAAAAAACTCACTTAGACAAAACCCAAATGTGGGGTTACGTGCTCAGTGAAAAATGGCTGCCATGGTTCATTTTGTTGTTTCGACCCATAGAACAAGCCTCTGGTGCTCGCAGCGTCATTGGCGCTGTTCTTGTGTAGCTCGGGAAGGTGGGGAATCCTCCTCCCGGGTTTCACCTATGCACTGGAGCTTGATGGGTGATTGTGTATTTGGTGTTGCACTAGAGCAGGCCTCCAACTAAGCCCGGGAGCCATAGAAAGACAGAAGGCCACCCTAAAGTATT
Source organism: Ambystoma mexicanum (assembly GCF_040938575.1). NCBI lineage: Eukaryota > Metazoa > Chordata > Amphibia > Caudata > Ambystomatidae > Ambystoma > Ambystoma mexicanum. Next base: position 1,116,323,728 of record NC_090923.1, on the reverse strand, counting down.
TACAGTCCCTCTCTAGGACTCTAACTTCTTCCCTTAATCAGGGTCCATTCTCCAGACACAAACTCCCTCTCCTCCTCAAAGTCCCGCCACAATTACATACCTGTGGGACATTCCTTTGCTTTTTCCTTTACTTTATCCTCATACATTCCCTGCACCTCTTCCACTATTCGTCTCGGAATCAGAGAAAACCTTGCAATCTTTCTCTTCCAACTTCCTAGATCCTGCCCTCCCCAGACTGCTGGTTTTCACTCTGCCCAACCTCTTGGATACCTCTGGTGCCCCAGCTCTCTGGGCTTTCTGTGTCAAGTACCCTGGAACTCTTTCTGTCTCCAGCCTTCTGGGTCTTTCTCTCCCCAACCGAATGTATCTCTCTTTCCAGCGTCCAGGGTTTCCCTCTCCCCAGCCTCTCTCTCACCCTCACTCTCTCCAGCCTTCCGTGTTTACCGCTCCCCAGCTTCCTCAGACTTTCTCTCCCCAGCCTTCTGGATCTCCTTCTTGCCATTCCCCTGGATCTCCCTCTCTCTCCCCAGCATCCTGGTCTTTCTCTCCCCAACCGAATGTATCTCTCTTTCCAGCGTCCAGGGTTTCCCCCCCCCAGCCTCTCTCTCACCCTCACTCTCTCCAGCCTTCCGTGTTTACCGCTCCCCAGCTTCCTCAGACTTTCTCTCCCCAGCCTTCTGGATCTCCTTCTTGCCATTCCCCTGGATCTCCCTCTCTCTCCCCAGCATCCTGGTCTTTCTCTCCCCAACCAAATGTATCTCTCTTTCCAGCGCCTCCCACCACAGCCTCTCTCTCGCAGTCTCACTCCAGCCATCTGCATTTACCGCTTCCCAGCCTCCTGGGGCTTTCTCTGCTTCTAGGTCTCCTTCTTCCCATCCTCCTAGATATCTCTCTCTCTCCCTTCTTTTCCTCTCACCTCAGCTTCCTGGGTCTACCTCTTCCTAATCCCCTAAATCGTTCTTTTACCAGCCTTCTGGGCCTTTCTCTCCCAAGACCCCAAAGGCCTCCCTCCTAGTCCCTGGACCACTCACTCCTCCCACCTCCTTATTAAGCCCCCCCACAATCTCCTGATGACCAAACTTCTACCAACTTCGTCAGCAGGTTTCTATCTCGTTGAGACAGAGATAGAGGGAGGTGGCAAACAATCCACGCAGCCACACTTTGTGGCAACACAAAGGAAGGAACATGTTTTGTGGTCACCATGAAAGAAGGTGCCCCTCCTCCTCCTCGAGAACCCCCTAAAGTTGCCTGTGGCCATCAGCATACTGAATGATCATGCGTGTTGTTGTGGGGGCGGGGAGTTGTGTGTGTGTGTGTGTTTGTGTTCGTGTTTTCTGAAATCTGAATCACATGCCCATGTCTGCTTCTGAGAACTCAAAACCCTCATCGTCACACATTATAACTTTCTCTTTGAGCACATGGAATTTCAGACGTACTGAATACACGCTTTGGGTTTGAACTATAGCCTCGACTGTTCTCCTTAGTACCACCAGGTCTTTGTCGAGGCCTGCGGGTCATTGTCCTGCACCCCCAGCTTTCTTCACCTCGGCCTAGTGTACGGTTACATCTGGTGCCTTGTGCTCTAGGCCACTCTGTTCCGTTGATCCTACCACTCCTGTCTACTCTTTCCTAGCCGCATCTTCACTAGTCATCTCTCAAGCTATTCTTTCCTGGCGCAGATTCACTCTCACATTTCCCTATATGCTTCTTTCTAATGTAGCCCGTTTACTGGCCCTGGTCCATGCAAGGGTGTACTCTTCCCTTCCCGGAGCAGGAGAGGTTCCCATGGATACTACCACCTCCGAGGCTGTTGGGTAGGGAGGGAGGCTGCACCTGCTAAATAAAATTGCTGTTAACGGGATATGGGCTACACCAGGGGCGGCTGGTCCATAATGGGCAAAGAGGCGTTGACCCACCGGGTCTTGGCCCCCTGTCGCCCACTATGGAGGAGCCAGCCCAGTGAAACACAGAGCACTCCCTCAGCCGCAAGCTCAATGAGCCATGCAAGGCTGGGGGTGGTTTGCTTACGCAGCCTTGCATAGCTCATTGGAAATGCTGGCTGGGGAACGGCATGTCTACATGTACAAGGGGGCGCTCCTGCGCCTCCTCACACATACAGACAGAGCAGGCTAAAGTGGGGCGTCTGCTCACCCACGGTCAGGCCACTGCATGTATGTGCAGGAACCAGGAAGCTTCCTGATTCCTGTTCATGCTTGCCGGGGTGCTGGAGAGTAAACTTCAGGACCCGTGGCAGAAGGTACGTTTGTTTATGTTCATTTCGTTTTTATTGAAATAATGTGTATGGATGCGTGCTTGTGTTGTTAGGTGAATTTATGATGAGGGATGCTGGTGTGAATGAGCGGGTGCTTGCTGTGTCTATGTTGTATAAATGTGTGTGTCTGTATGTTCATTTATTAATTATTTATATATGTGTATGGATGCGTGTATGCTTGTGTTATGAGTGCATGGTGATGGGTGCTTGTGTGAATGAGAGAGTGCTTGCTGTGTGAATGTTGTGTTAGTGTGTGTGTGTGTGTGTGTGTTTGTGCTGCTCAGTGGAGCTGATTTTGGCGAGCGGGGGAGGAGGCTTGTACAACAAAGTCATTTTTAAAATACCTTTGTTGCACAATCCTCTCCCCCCAGGCCAAAATCAGCTCTCCTTCGGAGGTGCTGTGGAGCCCAGGGGACAGGCATGGTATTTTTTTTACTGGACATCTATGATAGATAGCATACTTGTCCCCTTTGATCCCCCAGCGCCCTGCATACACACATGATCACTTTGATTGTGTACGTGTGTTCGGCGCTGTGGGGGCCCAGGGGACAGGGATGGCATTTTTGTACTGGACATCTATCATAGATGTCTAGTCAGAAATACCATGCCTGCCCCGTGGGCATGCCAGCACCTCTCATACACACATAATCACATTGATTGTGTGCGTTTGTGAGGCAATGTGCACTATGATATATGTCCAGTAATAAGTACCATGCCCACCTGCTGTATCCCCAATGCCTGGCATACGCACATAACTACATGGATTATGTGTGTGTGTGTGTGTGTGTGTGTGTGTGTGTGTGTGTGTGTGTGTATGAGGAGCTGGGGACCAGGGGACAGGCATGTCATTTTTCTTACTGCATTTATGATAGACGTCCAGTAAAATATACCATGCCTGACCCCTGTGCCCCCAGCGCCTTGCACACACACACTCGCATTCATCATGTGCATGTGAAGCACTGGAGCCCAGGGGGCAGGCATGGGATTTTATGCTAAGTTTGCCCAGTAAAGAATGCCAGCCCATTCCACTGGGATTCCAAGCGCTTCACATGCAATGCCAAACCTGACCCCTAAGCCCCCGAGCACCTTGCACGCCCACAATGAATGTGTGCCTGTGATGCGCTCAGGGCCTCAGGGGTTGGGCATGGCAGTTTTTACTGGGCACCTGTGTCCAGTAAAACATGCCATGGCTGTACTCTGGGACCCCAACTCCTGACACGCATCTGCCCCCTGGGCCCTCCAGCGCATCGCAATCACACATAACCCCATTCATCATTAATGTAATTATGTCTGAGTGCAAGGTGCTGGGGCACGATGGGGCAAGCATGGCATTTATTACTGGGCACGGTTGATAAAGTAAGCATAAATGTTATTATGTAGCTAGACTGGCATTTTAATGCAGCCAGTCTAGTCATTTCTTATTACAATATGACATTTTATATTGGGCAGCTTTGACAAAACAAGCATGATCAGTGGTATTATTCTTTCTGTGGCATGACATTTTGTATTGGGAATCTTTGATAAAACAAGCATACATGCTAGTATGCAGCTAGAATGGCATTTCAATGCAGCCAGTCTAATCATTTCTTATTGTGGTATGACATTTTGTATTGGGCGTCTTTGGTAATGTAAGCATGATAAGTGTTACTATGAAGCAAGACTGGCACTTTTATGCAACCAGTCTAGCCATTTATTATTGCGGTATGACATTTTCTATTGGGTATCTTTGATAAAGAAACCATGATAAGTGTTATTATGTAGCTCGACTGGCATTTCAGTGCAGCCTGTTAGGATATGTGTTCATACTTTGGCATGCATTTTTAATTTTAAAGCCAACTGGAGTATTTTCTTACGTGGGGATACTGCCATATATTTGCAGAACAACCATGGACATGTTTTCTTATAGTATCATTACTTGGGTTATGCGCAAAGCAAATATGAGTATGTTCTTATATGGTAATACTAGGGTGCAAGGTGCAGTCAGCATGATAATGTATGGGCACATGTGTTATACTGGCACATATTGTGGCAAAATGCATCATGAAAATGTGTTTGAGAAATGCTCCTGTGCCCTGTTGTTGACTTGCGTCTATTGGATTTTTTCATTAGTTATCCTACAAAACCAATTGCAAACTCTTTGGATTTTTATGCCATTTTTCAAAAGAGTGTGCTCTAAAATGCACCAATTTAACCCATTATTTAAAAATAATTCTTGGAAGCCTCATTGATTGGTGCGGGCTCCCTCGCCATGCTCGTTCGCTGTAACATATCTAGGACAAATATTTACACCTCTCTGTTAAAAAATTCACCAGCCGCCACTGGGCTACACCCCGAGTTCTTAGGTGACTAATGGACACAGACACCAGAGTGAATTTTACAGAGATCCCAACAGGGAACCTTCTTTCTTTATGATAAACATTTATACTTTTAAATACCCTTCCCTTTCTGATTCCCTAGGATTCCCCTGACGTGAGCACCAACTAAATGGGGACCTGCTACGTGAGCTCATCCTTCTTTGGAGGGGTCTCTGGGACCCTCCCGTTGAGTCTGACACAACAGACCCCTTACCTACACTCAGGTACCAACCACATGGAGTGTGAGGCCAGAGGAGGGCCTCTGTGGGTGGTCCCATCTTTCTAGACAGCCTCAGGCAGGCTGCCACACAATCCGTCTACCTCATATGAGGGTACCTCCCATGTACCCCCTTTTTCTTCTTAATGTCTATATGCATATTTAACATCCTTCCCCAACTTAACTTTTAAGTCTACATAACATTCCCTCTCTATATAACCCTCATTCCACATTTCGCATTTTAACGTCCTAATTAACACTACTTAAATATATACATATACTTCCGTTTGGGAAGGGGGAATAGGTTTACCCTGCCTCCGAACTTACTATTGGGCCACACAGTTAGGAGTGGTGAATAATTGGCTTACAGGGACCCTGTGCTCCCACACATGCGGGCAGAGATTAGAAGTATGGCCACAAATCCACCCCTCTGAGTGTTGTATGGGACGGAAAAGGAGATGTCGGGTATGCTCGGGATGATAAGGCAAGTCTGCCAAGTCTGGCTAGAAACTCATTACTACATCGGTTGGGGTGGGAGACCAACGTTGGATCAACCCTTATGGAACAACATGCTCATCCCCAAAGTCCTAGAAATGGGGCACTTCACAAGGTGGGAAGGGTTGGAGATACAAACCCTAGCTGACGCGATACAGGATGGGCACCTCTTGCCATTTAGCGCCATGCAGGACCAGTTTCCACTACCCTCTGGGGAGCATTACAGACATCTACAATTAACACACGCCATTCGTGCCCAGTCCCAGTGTTGGCTGAAATTCCAAAGTGTTCCCTCCTGGAAGCAAACATTCTCCATGCCAGGATACCGACAAACGTTAGATCGACACTCTACCACGTACTCACCGCTTTCGGGGCCCAGGAGTTATCCCGGCTCCATGAGAAATGGGAGAGGATGGTTGGCCTTCTGGAATCAGAAGAATGGATAGAGGCACTAATGTTCCCACGCAAAATTGGCATAGATGCCAGACTCTGCTTAATACAGTATAAAATACTGCATCAGGCCTACCACTCCCGTGTTTCGATGGCGAGATGGGGGGTAGTGGATAACAGAAACTGCGGTGCCGAAGGACAGAGAGAACCTTCTCCCAGATGGCGTGGTATTGTGACTTTATACAGGACTTCTGGCGCAGATGCATCCGCAAAATCTCCAGGGTTATGGGGTCCCCAGTTCTGCAGGACCCGAAGCTAGTAATACTGGGTATCTGGGGGGAAGTGGAGTACACAAAGCACAAAAAGACATTCCTCTCGGTGGCGATGGGACTAGGAAAGAGGCTTACTGCCTCCATGTGGGGATCTTCAGCTGGAATGTGCCTTGGCCGCCGGACCAACGAAATGGACCGATGCGCTGCCCTTGAGAAACATATATCTAATGCCAGGGGGTGCCCTGGAAAGTTTCTGATGGTTTGGGGAAGCGGACCGGTCTTGCGGAAATACCCGACACAGAAATGCCCCATGTTATTTGGCCTATGAGGCCTACGTGCACGGTGACCCAGGACTCCTACCACCCCCCTTTCATGAAGGTCATTTTTGTCTGCTCTCTCACCTCTCTTCACTCTTTTACATATGTGATGTATTGTACCTTGCAATGCGACCTTGTTTTGGTTATTTTTGGTTATGTTTGTTGTATGGTTGTCTGATTTGATTTGTGCTGTAAACGAATAAACAGACTTTTCAAAAAAATATATACATATCCATATACATACATATATGCATTGGCATACACCATACATATAACATATAACACTCTATGAACAGTATGTCTCAATGGGTTGCGGGGGGACTGCTGCAGTCAGTCACCCCCTTAACAGTACCTTCAAGGGCTGTCTCTGGTGACCCTGGCACACTGAGGGTTGGCTGCCAAGCTGGATGAAGGGCTAGCTGGGGGTCTGGCCCGTCTTCTTTCTTTAGGATTGCCTTGTCCACCACATGGGGCCACCCACACTCTGCTGGTCTTCTGGGCAGCCCCCTGCACAAGTGGGGATCCGTCCACCATCACTGCCGCTCTCCACTGCCTCTTTCATTCTTCTGGGTGGAACCTGTTCGCTGACATCCCGCAGGGGCCCAGGGCAGCCGAACTGCATCTGGCATAAGCAGTTTAACCACCTGCATCACTCTTCAGGGGGCTCCACACATGCCCACAACACCCAGATACCTGGGGGACCGCTCGAGGCAGCAACCCACAAGTAAGACTTTTTCTCATTCCCTGCTGTCTTTTTCGTCTCTCATTCTTCCTGTCCTTTTCAAACTGTCTTTTTCTAACTCTCACCTTTCTTCAATCCTCTCAAGGTTCTTTTCTCACCTACCCAGCCCATTCTTGGGCAGGGGAGTTCTATTCCTTTTTCTTTCTTTTCTTTATTAACATTCCATCCAGCCCAATGGTTTGATCCAAAGCCAAACCCATTGAACACACACACATAAATAAAACATACCCTACACATTTAATAAAGTACTTCTATTACCCTTGTCAACGTCGTTATTTGTAGGCCCTCATTTACAGGTCAAGCACATAGCTCCTACTAGCTGAGCCCTGTGTGTCCATGGGCTACACTAAGGGCTGCCATTCGGAGCTGCCTTCGGTGGCTCATCCATTTACAGGTCCCTAAAATCGGTTCTGCCTGTCTCGTGCCCTGAGCCTCCATTTTTGCTCCTCACTCATTCCTCGATATAGGGTTTATAGATGGGTCACCACCATAACCTGGCAATGGCCTTTCTTGTACAGCAGACCCAACATCCTTTGAACCTTTGTAAGCAAGTGGCAGACAGATGTGTTCGGGATTGCCCATTTAGGCCTTAACCATGTTCAAGGGAGGTGAGGTGTGTGCCCTTATAAAAAATGGAAATGATTTTCGGAAAGATATGGGAAAGCTGTTTAATGTGAATACCTTATTTTCGCACCACTCCTATGAAAGGATGAGGATAGACCCTCTAAACCTCTTAAAAGAGGTGATTGGCTGTTCTGTGGTGCTGTGGCCCTTAGTGCACCAGAGATCTGGGTCACCTAAGCCTTGTTAAACATTCAATGACATTCACCTTCCACAGAATGTATGGGTCACCTGGATACCTTGGGCCTCATTACGAGTATGCCGGTCCAGAAAAAACGGTACCGGTAACCTTGCCGTTACCGTTGTTTCCGGACTGGCATACTCCGAGTCTGCTAGTGGGTGCATGTCTGCCTGCAAGGTCTGACCGGGCGGGTGGAATGGCACCCGCCCGCAGACCATGTAGGATGCACCGGCACCATTTGAGAATGCATCCGACCTCCCCATTCCCATTGAGCCCTATGGGGCTCGAATGGGAATGGTGAGCATCTTTTTCCGGCGACCGGGAATGGGCATTTAGCGGGTCCGCCGGGGTTGTAATAAACAACCCTGGCAGCAGCCGTGCCTGTTTTATCAGCATGGCTACTGCCGGAGTCGTAATGAGGCCCCTTGTGCCCTTGCAAAGAGCTACACACCCAAATTAGGGGCTCGTGTGCAGCAACAGGACTCCTGCCACAAATATCTGCCAACCCCCATTTTTTAATTAGGGGCGATTTACAACAATGTAGATCTTAATGGGACCCTGATCTGACTTCTCAGTGCCCCAGGCAAAATCTACCTCCCTCTCCTCCTTTTTCCTACGATCTGTATTGGGCATTAGATAGTACACACCTTTCTGGGAAGTAATGGAGGGCTGGACACTAAGGTGCCGGTCTGAGGCCCTAGTGGACTGCACAGTCTGGATCCACTCCCCTGGTGGCCCCGGGCGCACCTTCTACTCCTTTGTTATATCTGATGAGGTACTGAGACCAAATGTGGCCTATCCAGTATATACAGTGTTTATATCGAATCCTTTATATTGGATGCCCATATATCGAATATTTTATATTGAAATCCTTTATAGTGAATGTATTTAGGGTGGGGAAAAAGGTTAAATATTTTTGGGAAACGGTTGGGATGTGTTTTTAGGGTTGGAAAATGTGGGTTTTGGGGTGGGGGGTGATGATCCCCCACTCAAAAAAGAAAACAAATGAATTTTCAAGATAAAAGATTCGATATATGGGCATTCGTTATAATTTACTTCAAGATAAAGACATGCAACCGGCCCCCAGAGGTGTCAAATGTCTAGTGCATGGTCTCCCTGTGCTCTGTGCTCTCCTTCGCTTTGTCCCTAGTTCATCTCTTTAAGAAAAGACACTCAGTGCATACCATCTCTGATGGAAAGCTTGAGTCAGTGCGGTATCATGGCAAGCAGTAGCACATCAGCTCAGTGGCATCACCACACCAGCGTTTCCACGTTTATCAGCATATGACCTGTATCACGTGTGAAGTACGGTGTCGGAGGCACGCCTGAGTACAAGCGCCTACTATAAGGTGCAAAAGACAGTAACATGTAACATGTATATTACATGTGCTGTACAGAGTCATTCCAGGTTTTCTGGTTCTTAGTGACTGTGAAACATGTACCTGGTACAGATGTATATTCCAAGCATGCATAAATATAAGTAGGGGATTTGGATGGTTTATGCAATGCTGTGTTATTTTGGAAGCTTTGTGCAGGGGCGGGGAGGCCTGCTCTTCTGGAACAAGGATCCTTTGGGGATGGCAACATTGTGGGCTGGGCCTCTGACCACCAGACTGAGACGATATAAGGAAGTCACCCGTATGGCATGCACTGGCATCTCCTCCCACAGTGTCAGCAGAGTGAAGGAGTCCAGAGATCCCCTCTGGCAGATTTGCTGTTTGAGGCCTCCACTTCGAGGCCCAGCCTGCCAACCAACCAAGTCCACTCGGGTACTGTGGTGAGGAATGAGAAGAGGTGACAGGAAGTACAGAGACAACAACCGGAAGTGGCCGAACGGCTTGCAATGGCGAGCCATTCCCCACATAAAGAGGTGTATCGGAAAAGAAGGAGCCACCTCCCTGGCCCTGCACGGTGTACCAAAAGCAGCCTGATGCAATGTGGAGTTCAAAAGCAGCCTGACGCAATGTGGTGTTCAAAAGCAGCCGGATGAAATGTGGTGTTCAAAAGCAGCCTGACGCAATGTGGTGTTCAAAAGCAGCCGGATGAAATGTGGTGTTCAAAAGCAGCCGGATGCAATATGGTGTATCAAAAGCAGCCTGACGCAATGTGGTGTCCAAAAGCTGCCGGATGCAATGTGGTGTTCAAAAGCAGCCTGATGCAATGTGGTGTATCAAAAGCAGCCGGACGCAATGTGGTGTATCAAAAGCAGCCGGATGCAATGTGGTGTTCAAAAGCAGCCGGATGAAATGTGGTGTTCAAAAGCAGCCTGACGCAATGTGGTGTTCAAAAGCAGCAGGATGAAATGTGGTGTTCAAAAGCAGCCGGATGCAGTGTGGTGTTCAAAAGCAGCCGGATGCAATGTGGTGTTCAAAAGCAGCCTGACGCAATGTGGTGTATCAAAAGCAGCCGGACGCAATGTGGTGTTCAAAAGCAGCCTGACGCAATGTGGTGTATCAAAAGCAGCCGGATGCAATGTGGTGTTCAAAAGCAGCCGGATGCAATGTGGTGTCCGGTCGGTGGAGGAGACCACTGAGCAGAGGAGCAACACCTTAACGGATTTGAGTGAAGTGAGCCTGGCAGTCGCAAAATATTTGTTTTTGGTGTGCACACGCTGTATTGCGATTTGTTGTGGGTCCCGGAACTATGCACAATTGTTCTGCAGACTGCAGCTATGTGGGTGTGTTTTTTGTGTGTTACCTCCTCACAGCTGACATGTCCCATTATCACACCTTACTCTGACCACTGGCCGTAGAAGTCCGTGACTTGTAGTCTGGAGTTCTGGACTAGACACTGGGTCAGGCTGGAGAAAGCAGAGAGAGGTTCTGTGGGACAACATTTACTTTCAGAGCAAGGAGAGACCGTGGACCATATGCATATGGTTGTTGGTGATCTGCGCAGCCCGCCCAACCCCCATTTCATAAAAGAAAGGTGTTCAAACCAAGTGCTTGTTTAGTGGTTCTTGTCAGAGTCTTCAATTACTGTGTCTTGCAAGGCTCTGGGGGCTTCCTGTTGCTATCCGCTTAACAACACAGGCAGAAATGTTGTTGTTTTGAAGCAGCAACCTATGTATGAATCTCAGGTGGTGTACCCATGGGCACACCGCAATGCTGCTGCTGTCCTGCATATGTGCAGCTTCATAGTAAGTCCCTAGTAACAGCTGAGGATTAAGGGAATTACCTGAACAACTCATTGGGCCTCATTACAACTCTGGCGGTTACCGTGCCATTAAAAACGGCACGGCTGCTGCCGGAGTTGCATTTTTTCCGGCACCCACGAATGGGCAAGAACCGGGTCATGCCGAGCTCGGCGGACCTGATAATTGCCCATTTGCGGGTGCCGGAATCAAGGGCCTCCTCATCCCCATTCTGCCCCATAGGGCTGAATGGGGGTGGGGACGTCGGATGCACCAGCACAACTCTGCATGTGCCGGTGCATCCGACGTGCTCTGCTCACGGGTGCCGTTACACCTGCCAGGAAAACCTGGCGGGTGAAACGGCACCCGCGAGCAGAGCACGTAGTATGGCGGTCCAGGAACTACGGTACCGGCATGCTTACCGGTACCCTAGTTCCCGGACCGCCATGCTCGCAATGAGGCCCATAATGTTCCCTTTTTACCTTTCACAATGAATCAGGATGGGATGCAGCCCTTGAGCACTGGCATTAACTGTCTGTGAACATTTCTTATTGTCAGCAAAGAATTGCAGAGGTGGCACTTCCATGAGTAGTCTTTCAACTTCCTTGAAGTGCTCTTCCTCAGTCCTATCCCACCCAAATGACACCTTTTTAGGTACAGCACTCATAGGGTCAGTGATGTAGCACAATTGGATATGAATCTCTAATGGAACTCAAAGTCATAAAAGCAATGCTGTCATTCATCCTGAGATTATGGGCCAGGTCATGGCTTGCAGCAACCCCTCACACAACCTCACGCCATCATCCTCAGTGATTATGTGCCCACAGTGTCCTACTTGCTGGCAACTGAACTCACACTTACCTTACCTCAAGTCATCCCATGCTCCTTCAACACACTTGCTTTTTGTCCAGAGTCTTTTTCTGCTCATGTTCTGTATTCCAAAATACAACAATATTATCTTTGAAAGTCATAATGCTGACTGTTCTTGGACAGGTTGTGAATGAGAAACTGCGGTAGCCGAACCAAACCAAAAGGCATTCTCCAGGGCTGGTAGGCTCCACTTGATGCTAACTCTAGGTCTACTGTAAAAAGGTACCTTGCATTATTTAACGGTGCCTTAACTCTGTGAGTGCATCGTGGAGGGAAGCAGTCAACCCAGATGTCATTATTTAAAGAACTGAAATCCACGCAGAAGCGTAAATCACCAGATGTTGTCCATACCACCACCACTTGACTCAACCATAAAGCAGACTTTATGGGCTCTATAAAGTTCCTTACCGCACGTTCTGTAAAATGTCTCACAAGCACAACACTTACTTACTGGAGTCAATCCATTTGTCAATGGATCTGTACAATAACGGTTGATTTGTTTAGAAAATGGGGAACCTGGTACACAGCCTTCACCTTCCATGAACTTTACCCATATATAACAAAAACTGTCGAGAGTTGGTGAACAAGTTGATATATTCTTGAACTTCATTGACAAAAGACCATTTATCTATTCCAATTGGAATTAATTCCTAGTCATCAGTGGTCAAATAACTCTAAATGTATACCATTTTGACCATTTTATTATCTGACGATAACAGTTGATACCAGTGCCTATGGGCTGGGTCTGATCCTCATTCTATCTGATGCCTCAAAGGAGACAGCAGTAGCCATGCCATCAAGAAAACTGTGTCCACCAGAAGCCAACTATTGTGTAATAGAGAAGAATGCTTGGGCAGCCAATCATTTCAGGTACTACCTCTGGAGACAGCACTTTGATCTACAAACTGATACAAAACGTTAGCGAATATATTGGCAGATTGAGCGGGTGGGGGGAGTAACTAAAGAATCTTCTCGATGAGCAAGGATTGTGCCAAAAATGTTCAAACAGGTATAAAGTACATACCTGACAAAAGAAACAGAAGGGTAGACCGTTTTCCAAAGTTGTCTTTATCAACAGTTGCTGAAGGAGAAACAGAAAAAGGGGACATTTCTCCAGTAAATGTGCAGGCCATCGTAGTTAAGCGACAGAGTTGCAGTGGAAGAGCCCAATGGAGAATGTCACTGATCTTCAGGGAGTTTATCAGTGAATGAGGCACAGCCATCCTAGGGAGAGGTGCGTGAGTTTCTCCATACTTTTTCTGAATGGTTGTACACATGCTGTAGGATAGCTGTGTTGTTAATGTCTATGAGTTTCGTTGTACAGCATAAGCTGAAGTTGATGCCAGAACTGTCAATGGAATACGTGATACTGATGAGGAGCAGGATGTGTCTTCTACGTGCTAGTATCCATGTTAAAAGCATGTGTTTAGTACATTCAGCCCATGTATTGTCCACACTGATACAATGATTAGAGAAAGGTATTGGTGGGTGGAGATGGGTGGAGAGGTTGAACAGGATTTTGAAGAATGTATGTTGTGCTTCCACAACTAAATCGTCCCAGATTTTACAGGAGAGTTTACACGATGCCATTGTGTTTACTGACTGCCACTCTAAATGGGTAGAAATGGCTGCTATCTCTTTTTCGACCAATAATGCTAGTTCTATATTTTTTTAATAAGGTATTTATGAAAGAGGGATTCCCTAAAGTGGTAGTGAGCGATAATGGTGTGCAATTTACATCTGATGAAATTCAAGACTTCAAATATAAATGTTGGATAGAACATGGCAGGCGTGCCATATAACACCCACAACCAAATGGGTTTGTTGAGTCACATAATAGGATTTTCAAAGATTGCATCCAATTGGCAGTTGCTTAGAATACAGATGTTTATGGATCAATTCAGGAAAGGCGGGGGCGCTGTTGAGCAGCCAAGTGTAATGGCTGCTTCGCCTGTGAGCTCCCCAGCACGGCCAATATATCGTAGTGGAAAGGTGGCGAAATCACAGACAGTAGAGGCTGTAACGTTGTGTTCTATCTGCGGATACAACAAAGAATATCTCGGCCAGAGATCGAATTCCTGGCTGCTCGGAGTCCGAAGATACGGACCCCTCGGGGTGCGGGCGCGGCCTCGCTGGGCTGCAGAGGTGCTCAGCGCACCCTCTCCGCCACCTGAGCCAGGGTCACCGGGCAGCCTGGAAGACTGCAGTTACATCAGAATGCGTGATCGGCCACCAGATAGCCAGCAGTTCTCGCCACCGCTCACCCTGACCTGCTGGCTGCCGAGGGCGGGGAGCTTGGAGGGCGCAGGGCCGGGGGACCGGCGGTCTTGGGGAGGCAGGGGGTACCACATTGTTGGTGCTCCAGCCCACTTCCCTGCAGCAGGACCGTGGGGCCACAGCGGAACATGGACGTCCTCCGAGGGAGTCCCTGTGCTGCTGGGCGTGCTAGGACCTGAACACCAGCTATCCTTGACCCGCGGCCCATGGAAGGGGTGCTCTTCACTGCACTGGACTTTGACGGTAGGGTACATCATTCTCCCGCTTCCCCCCTGCCTCATGGCGCGTTCCCAGTCATTGCTTGAAGAAATCCTCTGGGCCCCCTGCTCGCAGGTGGAGGCCCCTGGGCTGTCTGCCCCGGTCTGTGAGCCACTCTCACTCGGTGGCCTTGCTCCTCACTGCCCACGCACGAACATCTACGTTCTGACCACTAGTTGCTGGCATTGGACTGTGTGTGCCTCTTTCTGCCTGGGCCTCTGGCCTCACCTCTAGATCTCTGTGACTACCCACCACGCTTCAGCACCTCACCCGACTGGCTGGTGGCAACCCTCTCTGTCCTATGAAACAGTGGCAGTCCTACACAGCCCCTGGGGCTCGGTGGAGGATGCCTTGCCCCAATCCGCTCTGGCGGCCCCCTGAAGCAGCCACTACACTGAATCCGGCCCCTCCAACCAGTCACTCACATTTTGGAAACTCGCCGGTGCGGAGGCCTCAGCTCGCCCGCCAAGTGGGGTGGTACTACCCTTGACACACCCGTGGACCCGTAATGCGGGTCACAGCTAATCCTACATCAGCACCCCTCCTACTGCTGGGAGCTGCAGATCCACTGGGGGGTCGTGGAGTTCGGACTGGAACCCCAATAATTAACACACGATCTCCACAGATAGCTAACCAGGGGATTGCAACCTCTGTACACTGGATGGCCCACCCTACTGTCCTACTGTCCTGCTGAGGGAGGCAGGACGTCATCCTCTTACCACGAGAGCTGCATATATTGGAGTCACCTGCTGACAGCGGGGCAGACTAAGTGCAGTCCCACCTTGTTCCAGGTAATACCACCCCACTGCTCTCTCCGCAGCCCCTTCCAAATACCACACTTGGCCCTGCAACAGGCACCCGGCCCCATGGCTGCAGACCCAGGCGGGAGAGGTGGAAAAAGAGCATGCGCACCAACGATGACCATAGGCGCCGGGGCGGGGAAGAAATCTTGAGCAATGGACAAATTTGCAAAAGCTACACCAAGGGCCGAGCAAGGAACATCAACACAAGCCCAGAGTGATCCCCTCACACTAACCTCAGCTCCGGTCCCTGATCTTACCAGTATGATGGAGGCTACGGCCAAAAACTTTGCGGCTATTCACGAAAAACTTGAAGACATTAATGCAAATGTGGCTTCTCTGGGTCCCAGCTGGCCCATGAGGGCGCTCGAATCACTGAGGCTGAGACCAGGATTGGAGCCAATGAGGATGGTCTGCATGCCATCCAGGACACAGTGGCTAGCCTTACCCTAGACATGAAGTTTGTTCAAAATAAGTGCAATGACCTCGAATCTCGCTCACGCAGGAACAACATCCGGATAGTTGGAGTTCCCGAAGGCGCAATTACAGTGTAAATGGAAATAGCCACTGAGAACCTACTTAAAGACCTTCTGGGGAAACCCAATCTCCCCCTTCTTTGCTGTTGAGCATGCTCACTGTGCGCTGGCCCCACGGCCCAAGCCCAGAGACTTCCCCAGCCTACAATTGCAAAGATTCTGAGCTTTCGGGATAGAGACCATCTTCTCTGGCTAGGTTGGGAAAAAAAGAGCTGAGGATGGGATCCCAGACCATAAGGATCTTCCCAGACTTTTCCACTGGAGTGCAACAAGAACGGTGCCAATCCATCGGGGTGAAAAAGATGCTCAGGGAGAGGAATAGTCAGTATGCCATGTTGTTTGTGGCACGCCTAAATCTCACCTTTCGGGGCAAAATCTACTTCTTCACTGTACCGAGCGAAGCAGTACAATTCATAGAAGCACAGATTCCAGTGAACAATCCTGCCGACGACCAGGTGGAGGATAATCAACCTGATTGAGAACGTCTGGCCCACACCGTTCAACTTGTGCTCTCTGTTCTCCTTATTAACATGAGCTGATGGCAGCACACGAAAGTAACAGTCACCTTCCCATGCTACAGAGATGGGTGTCTCACCCCAATACCCTTGTTTGTGGCCGTGTGGCAATAGCGTACCCCCTTGCAGTTGCAATGTTTGTTTTGTGGGTTAAGTTGTTCCCAGGTCCATGTTGGACCACCAGTGAACTGGAGGGGGAGGGAGGGCTGGAGTGTGGCACTGCTTGGTTGGGGTTGACAGTGGGGGTGCAGGAGGCTGGCGATGTTGTGGCAATACCAGGGAATTGCCCAGTGGTGTTATGAGCGCCCCTGGCGCAGCCGTTGTTTGTCCAATGGAGTAATTCTCAAAACAGTTGGTGACTGGGCACTCGAGGGAGAGTCCTTTCCTATTCAAAACACACAAAACTAATACTAATCATTTCGTACAGGTTGAAATGACACACAGGATATGGCACAGCAACTAAAGTTGGAACTTCTGGGGGCTGGGTAAATTTGTTAAGGCGTGCAAGATCATGTCGTATGTCCAGCGGCACAAGGCAAACGTGCTGCTCCTGCAGGAAATACATGCCAGAGGAGGGGTCTGTCAGAGTATAGCGCCCCCAGCTGAAATTTTACCTCCTTCTCTTCCCAATCCCAGGGCATCATAACCCTGGTACATAAGAACCTGAGATTCATTGAGAAGAAATCACATATAGACCCTGAAGGGAGATATGTGGTAATCCACTACATAGTAGAAGGAATGGAAGTGATCCTAGTCAACACGTGTTGCCCTAAGGTTGACTCCTCTGAGTTCTTTGAGGTGTTGGAGAGGTTAATTATGTCGGGGTGCCCGTGATCTGGGGAGGAGACATGAATTTGATACCAAACTGTGCACTTGACAGAACTAACCCTACCCCCAGACCCCAGCCGAGAGCCGCCCGCCAGCTGCACTCCATCATGCAATCGCTAGATCTTTGTGACCCCAGGCGCATTATGCACCCACACACGAGGGATTTTACCTTCTACTCCTCTGTGCATGATATGCCTTCTCGAATCGACATGTTTCTCATTTACAGTTCACTGATGGGTAGGGCCATAGACACAGACATTCAACCCTGCACACTATCCGACCATTCCCCGACATCCTTGGTGCTGCGAATGGAGGGCAGTCAAAGGGGCTGCTCCTGGAGATTCAAGTCGGTGGCACTGGACCACATTTGTCTTTCGTGCAGACATCAAGGCATATATTGATAATATTATCACTAGCAATGGGGCTGGCGACACATCTCATGGTACTAGATGGCAGGCTTTCAAGGTGTTCATTAGAGGGATGGCAATATCCAGGGAGGCCTGGGTACTCAAATGTATACGCAGAGACCTAAGAGACGCGAGATAGAATATGCCCACTCCCCCTGCCCCAGTTACTGCTGCAAATCAAATCAGAACTGGAAACCTTTGAATCCCACGCCAAGCGCACGGTCCGCTACTTTGCCCGCCCAGTGGCAGCCAGGAGGTACAGGAAGGGAGTCAGACCTGGGTGGACTCTGGCTAGACTGGGACAGGCAGAAAGAGGGGGAGCCCATGTAGAGTCTATTCTTGATGCAAATGGGGAACCGGTGTGGGCGGATGCTGAGGTGGTTGGGGTATTCCGGGAGTTCTAAAGTGAGTTATACACTACGGGGCCACAGCCAGGCTATACATGCTCTCCTGGAGGGCATACCAATGTCTCGTCTCAATGCCCAGAGCAGAGAGGCACTTGACGGCCCCATAACACTAGAAGAAATCATGGGGTTGATATCCAACTTGCCCAAAGGGAAGGCTCCGAGTCCAGACGGCCTAACCGCTGAATTCTACCTGGAATATGCAGCAGTGTTGGCCCCCAATCCTACATGATGTATGGGAGGAATCCCTGTGGGTGGGGCTGCTCCCTGCTTCACTGCGGGAGGCTGTGATTACAGTGCTCCTTAAACAAGATAAGACCAGCGACCTCTGTGGGTCCTACAGACCCTTGTCACTCATGAACTGCAACACCAAAATATTTGCTAAAGTGCTCGCCAACAGCCTACTTCCCCTGATGCCACACTTAATTCACCCTGATCAAGCTGGGTTTGTCCCCGGGAGATCCATATCGCACAATATTAGGAGACTGTTCAATGTCATGGCGAGATTAGACCCTCACGCACGTTCTGCGGCGGTGACCATTGACGCGCAAAAGGCCTTTGTTATGGTGTCCTGGGAATACTTATGGGTGATCCTGGGGAAAATGGGGATATGCCCAAACATGATATGATGCATCCAGTTACTCTATACACAACCAGTTGCTAACGTGGTGGTTAACTCCTATGTATCTGAGCAGTTCCAGCTGGGCAGGGGTACCCGACAGGGCTGCCCTTTCTCGCCTATTCTGTTCGCTCTGGCTATTGAGCCCATGGCGGACTTTATCAGAGAGCGCCACGGGCAGCGCGGGATCCGGCTGGTTGGCCGTCCAGAAATAGTGTCTCTGTATGCCGATGACGTCCTGCTATTCATTCGTGACCCTCACATTAATTTAGATCCCATACTGCAGGATGTGGTTCCCATCGGGCAGTTCTCTGGGTTTACAATCAACCTCTTCAAATCCA
Organism: Ambystoma mexicanum; assembly: GCF_040938575.1. Taxonomy (NCBI): domain Eukaryota; kingdom Metazoa; phylum Chordata; class Amphibia; order Caudata; family Ambystomatidae; genus Ambystoma; species Ambystoma mexicanum. The sequence continues at coordinate 1,116,304,879 of NC_090923.1, read as the reverse complement.
ATGTTTTTCCGCTCACTGACTACACCCCAGGGTACTGGGGATCCTTTCCCCTGCACTGGGCATCTGACCATATTAAGTTCCTGGGTGTGTGGATATCTAGGACACGTCCTGCACTGATGATGGACAACTACGACACAGCTGCCGCAGTAGTTGTAAATAAAATGAACAAGTGGCAAGCCCTTCTAATGTCCGCGCCAGCCAAGCTGTCTCTAATTAAAATGACACTACTTCCTAAATTACTCTATGTGTTTTCTAACGTCCCAATCTGGCCTGGGAAATCTTACTTCGCCAACCTGCACTCACTCTTCACCCAATTCCTATGGCACTCTGAGGCGGTTCGTAAAAAATGGGCCAAGTTAACGGCCCCCTACAAGAAAGGAGGGTTTTCAGCACTGCACATTGAATTATACTGGATGGCCGCACAGACGCAATTTACCTCATACTGGTACATAGTCGAGCACCCTCCCCCCCCATGTCAAACATGAGACTCCAGCTGCTGGGCGCACCGATCTTAAAACCCTCATACTAGACCTCCGGTATAAAGACGATTCCCCACTGGATCCCGTCGCCTCCACGCTGAGAGCATGGCACTTGATCTTCTCCCACACAGGGGCCGATCACCCATGCTATCGATGGCTCCTGATCTGGAACTTCCCGGGGCTACAACCACTGAGAGACAAAGCAACCCAAAGTTGGTGGGAGGCGCTGGGATACACGGCATTGGCTGATTTGTTCCCTGGCGGGAAGTTCATCACGCCAGAGACCTGGAAGCCAGGCCATGGAGGTACTGTGGGGGAACTGTTTCAATACTATCAAATCTGCTCCGCTGTTGTGTCCAGATGACCCGGTTATGCTTGCGAACCACCCGAAACATCTATTCTAGCCTACATAGCTAACTCAGACAGCAGGCACATTTTATCTACAGTATATAGAATGCTTTTAGACGGGCGGCTACCCCTCCACCCCAGAAGGAAAGGACCCGTTGGTCCAAAGAACTGGCAATAGAACTTACTGACACCCATTGGGCACGCATGTGCACACATACCAGGAAGGTTTCTTTGAACTCTCGTTTTAAATTTATGCAATTTAAAATACTACATCGATTATATTACACCCCTGCCAGACTCTCCCATATGCCCCCACCTACAGAGCTCCCATGTCCCAGATGCCACAGCGCACCCAGTGACCACCTACCCATGTTTTGGGGGTGCCCACAACTGGAAACCTTCTGGAATAGTATCATTAATGTGCCGTCGGACAAAATAGACACCCCCCTGGAGAAACACCTGCTTGGGGCACTGTTCGGGATATCACCCAAAACACTGAGCAGGGCTAACAGGGCCTTTGTCAATGTGGGTTGCATGATTGCTAGAAGGACTATACTCCTCCACTGGAAAAAGAGAAATCCCTCTACTAGGGATGAATGGTTGAAAGCGCTGACCTGGGCCCAAGAGAACGAGGAACAATACGCTCTCACACTCCCAACCTCGAGACTTTTGGGGTGAATTCCGCTCCTACCTGGCCTGAGAAGTGAATGAATGATTGCACCTATGAGTGGTTCCCCCACCTCAATGTTGATTGATTTTGCTGTAACCTGTGCTTGCTGTAAACTGCATAGTTGCTAATTTTGTGTTGTATGCAATCTTTGCGGAGGCTATACTGTACTCCCTGTCGTACCTGTAAATTGCCAACTTAAATAAAAAGTAAAAAAATTAAAATGAAAAAAAAAATCAGGAAAGGTAATGAGCTCACAGATTGACCGCTTATAGATGCCACCACAGAATAACCTAGTTCAAATTGATGAGAGGAAAGAAAGCTCAATGTAAAAGGAGTTCAGGCTGTTGAGCCGATATGCCCCAGGAAAAGGAAAAGAAAAATTATTGTAAAGAGACCATAGATGGGGTGGGAAGTAAAGCTGAACAGGTGATAAGATGCTCAGTTAGACTTTGACAAAAAGAAATGCACTGGGTGCCCAAAGTTAGAAGTCGGGGTTACTGTCATGATAAAGAAAATTGGATTAATTCTAAAGGGGTTTGTGGACACAGGACATAACTGTCTCAAAGTGCAGGGTGGCAAATGGACTAGAATGTTTGAATCTGAGCTTAGGACCCTTTAGGAACGTGAATGCAACGGATGGGTTCACAGAGTAATTCTGAGTCCAAATAACCGAACAGACTCAGGAAGATGGCAAAGATACTGTTTTATTAACAATTATCTAAAACAGGGAGTTACAACGGACATCAACGGATGTTCACTCAATTTTCTCTTGCCGATCATTTCATAAATACACATTTATATACCAAAAATACATCAGAGGTGATGTCATACTACATGGCAAATAATAGAAAACCTACTAGGGAATGTTATAGTTTTAAGGGGAACATCTAAGCATACATTACAAAGGATATAAGATTGTGACTGGCTGCCGACTGTCAGGTAGACATACATGCCTATCTCTAAACATGTAATCTTAAAAACCATTAAGTAAATGGTTTTCAATTGGTCTTCAAACTATAAGGTCCTCAATTATATGGACCTCTACAATTGGTTGGCATGCACGTGCCATGTCTGGAACATTCGGTTCATTTAGCAGCATGCAAGCTCAGACACAGGTGCAAGGAGGTGGGCCTGACTCTGTCTCCCCACCCAATTAGCCCAACATCTCTCATCAACCAAGTTTTATGCCATGAAGATTGTCTTTGAACATGGCCTTGTAAAGTATCCTTGTCTCTGGGAATACATGGGAGTGCGAACACTCACTATCGCTGTTCAAGTTCGACTCTATTTTCATCCATGGCTCACGTGACAGGAGACCACAATTTAGTCAATTTTGCAGGTTTTTAAATGTCTTAAATGAATAAAACGAGGCACCCTTGGTGTTCTTTCTTTGCACCTTAAGAAGGGCTGCTTCAGTTTTTATATTAGGCCAGACAGCCTCGCCATGCAGCTCCACGATTTAAGTTTATTCTTGCTGCGATACAATTCCCGCCTTTTCTCTTCATGGATCCTGGCTTACTAAATTCATGACACCGATGTCCAGCTTCTATACAATGGCGGCTTTGTCAGCATTCTATTCACTACATAGAGCCATCTTCTATGATGACTTCATCTACCTTGCGTTTCAGCATCTGTATAATTATTGAGCGGTTAATTCTCTGCAGTACTTCGTCCATGTGTAATCTTCTTTCTTATATTTAAGAGTTCACTCGATTCTTTATATCGTCATTAGTTTCTGTAAGATCCATGCATTCTCTTCAGCAGGTATCTCGGGACGTCACACATTTCTCTTGTGATGTCACTAGCTTCTCTCTTTGCTCTTTTTCATATTCCTTCAGGGAGTTCCTGCCTCAGATTTTCATCTCTTCGGGGATACATTCGATAGGTATCTTCTTTCGAATATACGCTGCACTATTGGCACAACTGCTAGTGTCAAACATGGAACAATCTCAGGCTTCCAACATACATGAGGTAGGGGGTGGGATTTCCCACAGAGGCATGTAACTGCTCCTCTACATTCTCCCTCTAGTCGAGTCCTCGACCACCTCCTCAATTGTTTCCACATCCTGATATTTTCTCTTGAAGAAGATTGGTGCTGGCTGATTTGACATGTTCATCTACGCTCCGGGTAATGTAGTTGCATTGTCCATTTGGAGTACATTAGACCCATTGTCCTACATACTTCTTATGATTATTCGGATACAGAAACTTTGTTCCTTCAGGTGCTACAATGCTGGCCTCTGCATATTTTCTGACAGCTTCATCAGTCAGCTCCTTGGGTCTTAGTCCAGATTCGACATCGATCATGATCTTCATTTCTACCACCATTTTTGCTGTTTTCTTGCATTGAGCAATCGCTATCCTGCTAACACAGAATCCGAACATCACTAGCACTGATATAACTCCAAGGACCTTAAATATGTTTGCAACCACTGCGGAATCCATGAGAACAGGGAGGCAAACCAACTGTCATCTTCAATGTCATCTGTCTCATCTTCCATCTTGTTATGCAGGTCTGTGAACAACGTTATGGCCTCTGTCAAGGTCACATTTTCTTCATGATGAGAAGGTATGAATTTGCAACATAATGACCCGATTTTGGTGCACACCCCTCCTTCCATTGCTGTGATCATATTAAGGACATTCCTGTTCTGGAGAGTCATTAGTCATATGGCCCTCAGCTCTTCCTTGATAGTGTTGAATCCCTTTATGGTAGCATTGCTTGTAACCTATGACCTTGTAACCTGTAACCTGTAACCTTGCTCTAAGCTGTACATTTTCTTACCTTCTGCGCCCTTATACCCTAGGTCCGGGGCGCATAATAAATACTAAACAAACAAACAAACAAGCATTGATTGTCTGCAGAAGCTCCCATCTGGTGATCTGTAGCCACTTAGCATTTGCTACTGTTTGGATCCCAGCCATGAATATGCTGTTATTGATTTGGCTGAGAAATAATTATTTCTTCTTGTCCGACAGAGGAAATCAAGTGATATTCTTTTTCTCAAATGGGCATCCACATTTGGAAATTCACCAATGTTCAGGTCGCTTTGAGGAATCACTAATGCTGGAACATGAATGAACTCCAAAGAACTTACTCTGCCCCCATCCTTGCACAATCTTAGATAAGCTCCAGATCCACAAACCCAATATTGGTCCATGAGGACGGCTGTTCCTTCTCCCATCCTTGGAATGTCAATTGCAGTTTTGCATTCTTTGTGGTATCCCACATGATTCTTTCCGTGTCTTCGGAAACACAGTGTTGCATTAGCCAACGGGACTACAACTACTGGGCCTGATTCATCTCAGGCCCAGTAGTTGGGTAGCTTGGCGTGTTTAGCCCATGACTTTAAACACCCATTATTCACCCTCTGCACTTCTTGTACATACTCTGTTTTCAGTACATGAGCTGCACAGGACATTAGTGCTTCTTCCCATCCCTTTCTGGACTTCACTTGTCCATAGAACAACAATTGAGCTTGTTCCCAATATCCAGGTGATCCAGCTATTTCTGTCACATCAAGGCAGTTCATTCTCTTCATCTCTTCAATGATCACCTCATCCTGTCCTGCTGCAGGATACACAAGCATCTTGCTCTTCCAGAAGCCAAAAGGGTTGCATATTCCCAATAAATTTCAAGTTTTGATACTGAGAATATTATGGACAAAGTAGTTACAATTATGTTGGTACAAGAGGGGTTTAATAAGTTATCAATAACCCAACTAATAGAGATTCCAAGGAAGTTCACCACAGGAAGAGCAAGAACTATGGAAATAAAGGGGGTGTTCTTCCCCCACAGAAGTATTATGGTGACAGGCCAGCACTGGAAAACGAGTGATGCCAGTGACGTTGTGTAATATTCATATTTCTATTTGTAAGGTCTTGATGTAGTCATCCTGGTATGCAAACGATCATTTCGACCTCCACCGCAAAGAGGCCCAACTTCCTTGGAATTGTCCTCGAGTTGAACATGTTGCAAGATGACTGAGGCACCTTGCATCATGCTCTGGAAGCTCTCTGGCAATAAAAGTTTGCACTGTATTCATGGCATTGGGGATGAGAGAGCAGACGTAGCAACCCTCCTTAGATGCTTTCTCCCTCACTTTTCTCATGTGCTGGTACCACGTGTTATTCCCCAAATGTGCAGTGTTATCTAGATAGGTATGTATCCCTTCTGCATTTCTCTTGTGTCTCCCAAAGGTTGTGTAATATTTATTCTTCGTCTGTGGCTTTGTTTTCGCAAGAGATAAAATCTGTTAGCTTAATACTTGCTGCACATTTAACGACCACTATCGCCACTGGGAGTTGTAGTGCTTTAATGAGCCTATCTAATAAGGATGCATGCTGCACTGGAGTGCCATCAACACGGAGGTAACCCCTCCTTTTCCAACGTGCTAACCCTGCATGTACAGTTGCCGTCGCATAGGAGGAGTAACTGTACACCAATACTTCCTGCCCTTTGTGTTTTTCAAGCATGAAAATAAGTGCCACTAATTCTGCTGCTTGCGCTGAAAAGTTAGATGGTAGTCTTGCATTAGCTACTACTTCAAATTCTCTATTTAACCTTTTGTCTTATTACTGCAGTGCCTGAATGCCTTTCCCCACCAGTCCAATCAATTTTCAAAGAACCATCAATAAAGAGAATCTCCCCTCCCGCTAAAGCATTCTCTTTCACACGGGGTATGCCATCATAAAATTCTACATAATTAGCACAGTCATGCACATGATCTCTGTCTTCTACTGGCTCAGCTATGAACGTGGCATGGTTCACTATTTTACATCTAACGATTTAAATCACTGGGTTAGAAATAATTACCTCATAAGCTGAAGCTCTGTGGCATGTCAATGTGCCCTTGGGTTTCTCTAAAATGGAAATAGAGCATGCTCCACAAAAAGGGTCATAGAGCAACCCATAACAATACTTATGGACTTCTCAATTGCGAATGCGGCAGCTGCCAAAGACTGTTCGCAAGGGAAGTGTGCTCTCATAAGTGGGTCTAAAATCCCACTGTAATATGCAAAAGGTTTGTACCCAAATGTGGTTCTCTGTGTAAGCATTACTGTCATGACTGCCCCATTTATGTGCGAAAACAAATAAAATTCATCAGCATAATTGGAGATTCCTAAAGCAGGGGCTGTGCACATTGCTTTTTTCAAGTCCTCAAATCCTTCCTCCATTTCTTCAGTCCATTCTATTTTTATTTTACCAACTTGTGCTTTCTTTAATGCTTGCAAAAGTGGTCTTGTGTATGTGCTATAATCAAACACCCAGGCTGTAACATAGTTGCATAAACCCAAAACACTGTTGCATCTGCCTCACTGTATTTGTTTTGAAGTTTTCATAATCGCCTCAGCTCTTTCAGGTGTCACTTTCTTTCCTTCATGTGAAATCAATTGACCTATATATAACACACCTCTTCTTGGCAGTATTGTAACTTCTCCTTATCTACTTCATATTCCTTGTCTGCTAGATTGATTTATTAATTTTATTATTATTTATGTTTTTTTTCCTCCTTGCTCTGCGCTCTTCTTTTGTTCCCCCTTCCATGCACTTCTCCCTCTCCCCCTCCACCATGCACTTGCGCGTTCTCAATGTCACGGTGCCTAGCACAATCGTTGTTTTTGTTTCTCCTCTGTTCCCCTTCCCTTGCCTTGTCGCGCTCTGAAACACTTGTGTATGAGCGCGATAGAAATAAAATATCAATATCAATATCAATAGTTTAGTCATCAACTGAACAGAATCCTGTCTACACTCATCTTCTGTGGTACTACAAATCAAGATGCAATCTATGTATTGTATGACAGCGCTTTTGAGATCAGTAATACCTAATCCATCTGTAGGACTCTGTTAAAGATTGATGGGGTCTCACAGTATCCTTGAGGCAAACAAGTATGTTTTAGTCTTTTTTGGAAAAACGTAAATGAAGTCAAGTCTTGTGAGTCCTCATGCAATGCGATTGAGAAAAACACATTTTTCAAATCGATCGCCATAAAATATCAAGCTTCCACGGGAATACTGCACAATACTGTCACCAGATTAGGAACTAGAGGAAACTCTACATCTACAATCTGGTTAATTGGTCTCATATCTTGTGTAAATCTCCACGACCGTCTTTAGATTTTTTAATCGGATACACCGCGGTATTACATTATGATTCTGATGCACCAGAATTCCCTGATTCATCAGTGCTGAAACAGTCTGGAATATATCCTCATCAGCTTCTTGAGACATGGGGTATTGTCTTGCTCGAGGTAAAATCACTCCTGGCTTAAGCATTATTTCAACCTCTCCCTTTCAATAAACCTACGTCACAAGGGCATGTGGCCCATAAGGCACTTTGCACATTTTCCAAGTCTTCCTGAAAAAAGGCTGGTCTTTGCCGCATGATCACCATTCGCTGTTGGACTTCCCTTTTCTCTATCCTTATCCAATACATAAGGCTCATAAATAACCCTACTTCGTCATCTGTTCGGTCCTCCCTGAACATATCATCATTGGTTATGTCAGTCGATCTATACCCTTCCTCAAGAGCTATCACTGTTCTCGGTGGTCTTCCCTCATTGGGCCTCATTACGACCCAGGCGGTAAGGGGTTTACGGCAGCGTAAACAGCGCCGACCCTTACCGCCTGATTCCGAGGTCCCTTAGCGCCATGGAGGTTGTAACACCTGCTTTTAGCAGGTGTTAAAATCCATGGCGCTAAGGGACCATGGAGTTAATTACTCCACCGTAATTTACGGTGGTGTAATTAACGCCTTCCCCACTCCCATTACGCCCTATGGGGCAAAATGGGAATGGGGAAGGTAAAATGGGAAAATGGGGATTTACCGCCCCGCCAAAGTTGGAATGGGGCGGTAAATCCGCCAACCACCATGGCGTAAACATAGTTTACGCCATGGTGGTAAAGTCACGGCCCAGGCGGTAACTTACCGCCTGGGTCGTAATGAGGCCCATTGTCTATTCCTTCGAGCATTGCCATTTCCTTCCGTACTATGGCTGCTTCCATTCTATAGGAATGGTCTGTCCACCTTCCTCATCCTTAGCTATCTGCAGTCTAAGCAGAAACTCATCAGGTGTTCTCACAATCTTTCCCACTAAGCCAGGTAGCCATGTCAGTAAAATGCTCACTCCGTATAGAACAATTTCGAGGTCTACTGGCATGCCTCACAGAATCACTTCCCCTGTGAATGCCAATATAAACTCGCCCACGTTTAAATGGTGTATTTCTGGAGTGGAGCACACTATTCCTTGATCAGTGAATGAAACCGTCATGTTAAGTTTCGTCATAAAAACTCTCCCCAAAATATTAACCGGTGTCTGTCGTGAATATAACAAAGGAACTGACATGTCACATTCTCCTATAGAGACTGGTAATTTATCAGTAAAAGGAACTCAACTCGTAGCTCCAGAGAACCCTTGAGCATTCATGGCAATACCTGACATTGGATACTTTCCCTCTCAGATACACAAAGGAGTTGCTCCAGTGTCTACAAGAAAAGAAAATGATTTGCCTCCTATCATCACATCGACCCTTAGTTCCTCTTGGGGGTCTGGTGTCACCGATAGTACTGAACACATCAAGTCATCCTGTGAGCTGTTGTGTTGTGGGTACAGGCTCATTCCTGTCCTTGTGAAAGGATTTCCTCCTACCACAGTGACACCTCCTATTCTGGGCATCAATACTTGTCCTGTGTTTGTATACTGTTGTGTCTGCCTGGGGGTTTGTTGCGACTGCCCTTGTGGTGGATTCATTTGCACTTGTCCCTGCTGTTGTACCTGTTTTACTCACGGCGCTTGCGTCTGATTAGTTGTGTGATCTTGAGCAAAACCTTCTCTGGTCTGTGTACTATATGGTGGAGGATAAATTGTCCCCCTCTTGAAAACTGTCCATTCCGTACATTCCCTTGACTCCCAAATGTACGCGCAATATGTCCTGTCATTCCACAATTACAACCTACTATAGGAACTCTCCTATTCCTCCATCCTTGCTTATATCCTCCCTGAGCACTCTGGTTTTCATTCTGTGTACCTTGAAACCCACCTTGATTATTTTGAAATCCATATCCTCATCCTCTATAACCCATACCTCTGCCTCGTGGTGTAAACCCATATCCACCTTGGTCCATTAGGTGCTGATTATTAGCCTGTGATGCACCTGTTGCCTCCTGCATTCCTAATGCTTCTGCGCTTGTCAATATCGCCTCTTCTATGGCAAATTCTGACAATTTCTTCTGAACTAATTTGGCTTCCTTGATTTTCCCATTCTCATCTTTCTTCTTATTATTCCCTTGTAATAACCGACAATGGTGCATTATCGTCAATTGTATCTCAGCCCATGGCTTCGCCTGAATCCCTACTTGTTTTATCATCTGTCTTTGTACTGGCTCAGTCACACCCTGACATAAAATGTGGTAAAATAATGCCACTGTCTTTTCCCACAGTTCGCAAGTTTCAAGCTGCCATTTTCCCTGAATTTCTTGAATATAAGCAATAGAATCTTCATCTTCCTTCATCTTATGTGTCATAATTGCAGCCATATCTGATGTATCAGGATACTGTACCCTGAGTGCCCTCCAAAGGTCTGTTCTACAATTATTAAACAACGCTTCATCATGCGCGGTGTTTTGTGCAGTCACACTTGAATATCCTGCTCTCCTCCATATGTCATCCGCCCTTTCTCCAAGAATTGATGTCAGGATACCTTTTATGTCTCCTATGGCCAGCGTATTTCCTCCTGTCATTTTTTCTAATTCGTATATCCATTTTCCAGCACCCAAAGTCAAACTAGGGAGCTTGCACCTTAAGTTATCCTTGTCCATCTGTGGCCATGGAATATACTGCGGTCTTGCTCCCCTTTTTTCTAACAAGGGAAACTGCGTAAACCCCGTCCCATAGTCAGATCCCACTATTAACCTATCCATGGCAGGGATAATCATCCGTCTGTCTCTATGTGATCGCCTTTGGGGACGCTCGGGATCTCTATAGGATCTGGTGTTCTATCTTTAGGTTGTTCCAGATCCGACCACCTTACTTCCTTATCCATTTGCAGGCTTCCTTTGGGGGCAAATGTGTTCCCTCCTTCTGCACTAAGGGCGGACTCTCTTTCCTCATCTGACATGTCTAGTCCCCAACTAGTTTGACTATCATCCCCTTCACCGTTATCCAGATTCAGTCTACTTAAAGACAATGCCTGATGTTCGTTACTGAACAGGTTTTCTTCCTCACATCGTGATTGAAATACTTGCGATCGATCACTATTCCCTCGAGTTCCATACTCGATATCTCGCCTTAACTGTTGACAGACCTTATCAATCCTTTCTCCAATGTTTTCCGCATCAAATCTTTCTTCTCCTAGCGCTACTTTAGATACTGCTTGTGTTACTTCCTTTATTTGAAGAATCGCTTCTATTCTGTCCCATAGTATTTCTGGACTCGGGCCTCATTTGTTCTTTACAAATGAGACTAGCATTGCGAACTGGCTCTCTCCTTTTCCGTTCTATTTATTCATCTATTTCTCTTTTCTTTCTTGCGTCTATTCTCATTCTTTCTTCCTCCTGCCTTTGTTCTTCTCCTCTCCTTACTCCTTCCCTTCTTTCCTCTTCTTCCCTTCGCCTCTGTAATCTTTTATCCCTTAATCTTTGTGCTTCTTTCTCCTCTCTCTTTCTTTCCTATCACTTTCTTCTATCGTTCTTTGTCTATTGTCGTATTTTCTTTATTCTTATGCCCGTTCTTTTTTCTCTTGCTCCTCCTGATATGTCTGCTCTCGTCGCTCGCTGCTTTTCCTTTTCTGCTCATCGTCTTTCAATCTCTTCTCTCGTTCTTTATCTTTTCTTCCCCGTTCGTCCTTATCTTCTCTTTGCCTAACTTGCACGATACTTTTGCCATCTATTTTAAGTAATATTTGTCCTCCCATCCATTTGTTCTGCACGAGTCCTATCTCGTCAGCTTTATCCTTCTCTCCTTTCCATCTCTTAATCTCCCTTCTATCTCTGTTGACAGTTTTGACCCCTCACTCTTGTCTTCCTTGTCTTGTATGATCTTATAAATCTCTTCCTTTGTTTAGTCTCCTCCGGACTATTGTCACTACTGTAAGTGGAGGGTTCATATATTGGATTACTGTACCCCGTCGCTTCTTTCAACTCTTTTAAAGGATATGTCCATTTTCTTCCGTAGAAACACCCTTTACTTCAGGTGAGGTAAGGGGCGCTGAGGACTCAATGCCTTCCCCTTTTTACTGATTAAGGATCCACTCTTCAGGCGGCGGGTCTTCTCTTGCCTCTTGGTACATTTTCCAGAGCTCTAAAGTCGCTAATTCTTTCTCTAATTTCTTCCCCGTGTACACAGCGTGCAAGTATGTGGTCATGTGTTGTAATGCCGCCTTTGACAATGATCCCCCTTGTGGCCACGGCATGAACATTTTATCTGTTGTGCCTTTTACCCATTCCGCACTATACAGTTTAAGCTTGGGCATATGTTTTGGCAGAGTCTTGCATAGGTGCATGAGAGGAGTGTCTCCCATAATGACAAGTCTCACTTGAGTGCTGATACTTACCGGGTTGTTAAATAAACCTTATACCTTGGCTTAATTCACCAGATATGAGCAAGCACCACCAATCGCTGCTCAATCCTTTTATTTCAACACCCTGTCTATACTTTTGATCAGGGTACCTATTCTCTTTATTGGCGCCAATCGTTTTACTATTTTTTTTTAAAAAAACAATATTAAATGAATTCATTTCTTTTCAAACTTTACATTATTTCGATTTTACATTATTACTTAGAATAGTATTAACAATAAAAGAAAAATAAGCAAAGAGAAAAAAGAAATGAACCATCAGATTAATCACTTAAGTATGTACTTAATCTTCTTTGTGAGTCTCTGTATTAGCATTCACTCATCTAGTCTCAAGATTTTTCATACCACAAGTCCATGCATAGTTCGAGGATCCCTTTTTTGTGAGCGTCTCCAATTTCATGAGCGAATTCCAAAATGTTATTATTCTATATGTTAGGGATTTATCTTTTCCTAAGACAATGTATGCCCATTTCTCAAGGCCGTTTAATTGTATGGTTGATTGTGGTAGCATATTTGCAAATACTAGCCGTTTGTCATTAACTGCATCACATTCCATGTGTAGTGTTAAGCACTGTCGTTAACCCACTGAACTACCTATGCTGCATATTTAGGCCTAAGGCTTGTTGCACATACACAATGTTGCATAGAACTTATTCGACGAGTGTAGCAAAATTCTGCTGAATGGTGCCTCATAGATAGATGGCCAGTTTAAGAGCCCTTCTGTGCTTGCGAGGGGTTAACTGCAAAGGCGTTTCAGATCATAAACAGCTATTTCTCGCAAGAAGCTCCACTGTGGGCAGACATTAGTCCAGTGCTGCCTTCCACCATGCTAGCAGGTGCACTGATAAGGCTGCATTCCATGGAGAGTTTCCCAGAAGAAAAAAGGAGGGGTCTCGAGTGCTAAGGAGAGTGGAAGCTTTCCTATAGAAAACATGTTTTGCGCCTAATAAGAAGCCTTTACCTGCTCTAGGAAGGGAGGGCTCTTCCTGGGCTGTTTGATAGATACGTGCACGCAGAACAGCGCTCGGAAACCGGCCAGCACTAAAGGGCAGAGGCTCTTGGCTGTCACATCCCACCTCGGTGCAGGCTGCAGAGTGGGGCTAGGCAAGTCCAAGGAGAGAGAGGTGCCAGGCACGAGGTTGACGTGGGTCCTAGATGTGACAGGATCGCACCAAAATCTGCGACTTCTAGGAGCGTAAGAGTATTCTTGCATCTCATATGTAACTGATAACCTGATAACCTGTATTGCTTAACTTGCATTTTTAACCCCATTTTATTGAAAACTGCTGCTTGGACTTAGTTGTTTTATTAGTAAATAAATGCAAGTGTAAAATCTTTTTGTGAGTGGGTTTCTTCCAGACTGTGTACATTGTGCCTCACATAGCTTTGAACATGTGAGGGGTGGTAGAGGGTTATAGGGCAATCAGGGCTGGTCCTGGGGTGAGCAAATACCCTTTCTACTACACCATGATGATATGAAAAAGCGTTTCAGCTGATCTCATTGTTTACAAAATCTACAATATGCTTCCTCTGAAGGTATTTGTTTGGTGTTCTTCAGATATTCCCTCGTCGTAAGAATGTCTAAGTCTTAGGAAGGTGTCCCTCATATGTTGTTCTGGGAAGCGTACGAGACATGGACGTAATTATAGGGGGGATGAGGGGGACAATGCCCCCCAACTTTTGTGGCATGCCTTTCCCCCCCCATCTTTTAGTGGGATGGCCGGGGGACCACATTTTGGTTGCCACATTTATTGATCATGTAATGGACAGCTTGAGCCTGGCTGAGGTGCCCAGCTCGGCTCCCGCTGTCTCATTACATAATCCCAAGCCGAACTCAGCTGCGTGTATATTTGTTGGAGGGCTGGGCTGTGGGTTGACCCTAGTGAGGGGGCACATTTGGACAATCACATTTGGTGTCAGGGGAGAATCCAACATTGCAAGAGTATGGGGTGAGGTGAGTCACGGAATGCAGTGTGTGTACTAGTTTCATTCACACCCCCAAACCGCCCATCCCTCCCCCAATCTACTTTTTTGATAACATTAGTGGCAGATGGCATTTTTACACATAACAAATATAAAACAGCAGGATCATTGCAGATGCAGAAAAGCCATCTATTAGAGCTCAGTCCAGCCCCTCTTGGGCAAAATACATGGAAACCTCTTAATTTGCACATGGTTTGCACCAAAAGTAGTTACTTCACAGAAAAGGACATTGCAAGGAGCATCATTAGTCTTTGATATGTGGAGGCACCATGGAAGTGACTTTAGAATAAGTTGCCATAAGTAAGCCAAGTGACAAATAACTTTGTGGTGTACAATACCTCCATTGCACTATTGTTATATATGGAGCAACTCTATAGTCATTAGGCTTTTTATTATACTTTTTATTATAATAGCATGATATATTAACATGAGCTTTGAAGTTAATCAGAATCATGTACAGAGATTCAGATAAAACACAATGGGCCTCATTACGAATGTGGCGGAAAGGCAACAACGGCGCCGGTATTGCTACCGGCGCCGTTGTTGCCTCTATGCCACATTACATGTTCTGCTTGCCGGTGCCGGACTGCACGCGTGGTCTGACCAGGCGTGCAGACCGGCAACCACGAGCAGAACTCCTGATTGCACTGGCACCGTTATTAATGGTGCCGGTGCAACCATGCTCCTGACCCCCATTCTGCCCTATGGTGCAGAATGGGAATCGGGAGACAGGCCATACCGGCACCCGCGAATGGGCAATTACCGGCCCATTCATCTCGTAATGGGCCGGTAATGGCCCATTCGTGGGTGCCGGGGCTAGTAGCGAGTTTGGAGGTAACCGTGCCCTCTCGTAATGAGACCCAATATGATTAAATGAATTGCTCAGGATCACACACTTTGGTTAAATGGTGAAAGTGATTTAATCAACTGTGCACATCTTCCCAGGTTTAGTTGATATAGATATTTATTAAGGTTTTGCTTTACATTTCATGTGCTTAAATAGTTATTTCTGGCAATGCCTTGGAAGCAAACCACATTACATAATAAGCTAGCCTTTCATAGTAAAGTAACTGTACACTGCATACATTGTCATAGAAATATGTTGAGGAATGAAACTATGGCTTTAGTTTTATTCTCCCCATCCTGAATGCAAAGTCACAAGAGCATCATGCAGATTAACGCAAGCCTCACAAATCTCCCTTGGGCTTTAAGGCCATAGTCATTATTTCATAAAAAATTCAACATTATGCACCCTTCTCACTTCTGATCACTCCCTCCCATACACATTTCTAAAGGGACAAAAGTCCCTGCTAATAGTCACCCCTCCCTCTCATCAGTAACTAGTGGCTCACAGTGTAATGCTCTGTTGACACAGAGCAATGTGAGGACCCTCCGCTTGCCGGAGCTCTTTGGAACATTGTCCTGGCAGCGGGACACCTGTACCGTTTGGAAAGGATAAGGGGCCTGTTGCCAGGACAGTAAGTCCCAAACGGGAGTGACATTCCACTGACAAATGTCCCAGTCTGACATCCTGCTCGGTACGCTACTGCTTGGGGTCCTTTGAACACATGAAAACATACCTTATTTTAATGAGTCAAGTAATTAATGAAATCCGAATAAGCAACCTAATGTGCTGTTTTAAAATCTTGCATGCATCCATTTTGTATTATGGCTATATGCTTGTTTGAGTCGGTACCCTGGTGGCAATAATCAAACTTCAGGCTGCTTGCAGGCCCTCTTTAAATATGGTGGGGCTCAGACTTTTGTACTGTTGTCAATGCAGTGAATTCTAAAGACTAACGGCAGTGTTATATGTTTCAGAAGACTGGAGTGCCTTTAGACTTGAATTTTAAAGATAAGCCACCAGTCTTATGACATTTTTAACAGAGCGTCAGCAATGGACACTTGTGGTGTAGTAGTTTGGTGTTCTCCCTCAGAGCGACTGTTCGCCCTTCCTCCAACCTGGCCCTTTCTTTCATTTGTCTTGTCCCCCCAACATTTTCAGCAAAGTTACTCCACTGGTACTAGATATGACGGCAGTTGGTTCATAGCTCTTACTTCGATATTTGAGTGAATATCAATTTGATATTCAATTTTTTTCTTTAGCCTCTTTATCCAATTGTTTCGTTGGATTGTTATTCGCTGTG
The DNA here is from genome assembly GCF_040938575.1 of Ambystoma mexicanum. Classification (NCBI taxonomy): domain Eukaryota; kingdom Metazoa; phylum Chordata; class Amphibia; order Caudata; family Ambystomatidae; genus Ambystoma; species Ambystoma mexicanum. The sequence continues at coordinate 1,116,288,676 of NC_090923.1, read as the reverse complement.
ACGTGGCGGTTTGTTAGCATCTCAGTTGTTATTTCGGCCTCCTCAATTCGTTTTTTATATGTGTTTTTCCATATTGTTAGTACAGTGTTATTCGTTGTTGATTGCTTATTTCTCAGGATGTCAATAAATGGTGTCTTCTCGTTTGACATTATTTTCCTATATAAGTCTAGTGACTTCCAGATTACTATGGATTCGATTGATTGTAATGCCAACTCAAATCTAACACGCGGCATTGGGTAGGCCATTAGTAGTTCTAAAAATGTTGTCCAGAAAGTTTGAAAGAATATTTCCCATATTTTTGGTGTATGGCTAATCCTTGAGTAGCCAATGAGAGGGATTTGATTTTCAGGTGCTCCGTCCATCCTATCTCTGTTTCCGTTTGGTTTACCCAAACTCCTAGATATTTGACTGTAGTTACTGGTGTAATTGGTTCTCCTTTTATGTGAATCACCAGTTGTTTTTTCTTCCGGTTAAGGCTTTTTGTTAATGCCATCACTTGTGTTTTTTGTTGGTTAATGCATAGGTTATTCTCCTCCGTATATTGAATCAGTGCTGAAAGTCTGTTTTGAAGGCCTTCTTCCGCCTTGTCGATCGAGCAGATTGATATCATCTGTGAATAACATGTATGGCATTTTAGTGCCGTTTAGTTTCGGAGGGAATCCTGTTGTAGCAACTTCACTCGTTTTTAGATCTGCTATATATAAAATAAACAGTGTAGCTGCTAGCGGACATCCCTGTTTTAAGCCATTGGTTATCATGAACTCAGTCAACATTGCACCTTCTTGGGACAACCGTACCCTTATTGATGTCTGTGAATATAAAGCTCTGATTGGTTCTAGCAGGGATTTTGGGCAATTCCATGCTGTTAATTTCTCCCATAGTCTGTGTCGGTTTACCATGTTGAATGCTGACTTCAGGTCCACAAAGGTTGCATATGTCAGCACTTTGTTCTTCTGTGCTTCATGTTTTAGTATGTTAAGTAAAATAAGGTTTATGTTTGTGCCTACATTTTTTGTAAATCCTGTTTGTCTATGGTCCATAAGAACATTTTCCTTGGCCCACTTTGTTAGTTGTTTTTGGATGAACCCTATTGGGTCCAGGAGGGCAATTGGACCGTAGTTTGTTGGTATTGCCCTATCTCCTTGTTTGTGAATTGGGATCAGAGTCACAGTTTTCCATGTTTGTGGAACTTCAGCACGTTATTGATGATATTAAACAGTTCGAAACATATGTCTGCCCGGGCTGTTTTTTGAAAATCGCGTTGCTCAGCCCATCTGGGCCTGGGGCTCTTGGTCCATTTAGATGTTTAATACAGTAAATGATTTCAGTCTTGTGCCATTGTAGGCCCCAATTGGTTGAGTCTCTCTGATCTTCCTCTTGACCCTTTCGCTGCTATGATTGTATAGGTTTCCAAAATGCATTTTTCACGCTTCTTCTGTAACACCAGATATCAGTTTTGTTGTTTGGTCGTTGTTGTTATTGATTAATTTCCATAGATCTTTTGTATTTCTATTGTGCAGTGCTCCCAGCATCTTTTCCACATCATTTTGTGATATCTGTGCCCTCCTGTTTTTGGTCCAATTCCTATATTGTTGTTTTAGTAAATGGATGGCTCTTGCGCACTGCTCAATGGGCAGACAACTCACAGCTTTGATATTCTTTCCAACATCTTTTTTCTTTTCCTTAATCTTACGGTTAAATGCGTTCTTATGTTTAACTCTCTGAATTTGCAGTCCGGCTTTGTTTCTCCTATATGGCATAAGCAACCATGGACAATTCAGTTTTCGACTGTCTGCTTATTTTCTGACTAGAAATGCTGCCTTTATTTCTGTTACTTGATTGTCAGAAATACGCAATCTCTGAGAACGGTTGACCAGCTCTAAAGTTGGTAATCAATGATTTAGAATTCTCATATTCCACTGGATCGTAACTTTAGAGTGGTCACTCCAATTGGTCGGAATCACTTCTGCTTTTTTAAATCTTAATTTTGTGATTTCCGTTGTACAGATGTAATCCAAAACAGCTGTTGAATTGTGACTCACCCATGTGGGTGCGATCTTCGAGTCTTTGGCACCTAGATTGTTAATCAGGTGGATGTTCCTTTTTCCATTTCTTTTTCCCATAATTTTGCCTTCGTCGACAGTTCATTCTGAGGCATTTTCAATCTGTTTCGATTAAATAAGTGAATATTTAAATCTCCACAGATTATTAGTTCTATTTGTTCGTATTTTATCTGCAGGTCATTGATCTGTGTCAACACTGTATCAATGAAAATAATTTCTTGTATCTCCCCTGTACTCCAATACAAATACATTAGTGCCAATTTGGAACAAGTTACTTACCTGTAACTGTTGTTCTCCAGCATGGGTCTGGCATGGATTCACATGCTCATGAATATTCCCCGTCGTCAGGCTGGGAATCCTCGGTAAAGAAAAAATCAGCATCATTTTCGTTTCTGATCTGTCTTTCTTAGTAGTAACCAATCACTGATCTCTGGGTCATACTGCCCCCAGCCAATGACTACCCTCTCCCTAAGCCCCGCCTCTGGCAGCCATCCTCAGATTTGGTAGCACGCAAAGTGGCAGTATGACCAAGTGAAGAGCCGCAGAGGGGTAGGCGGGAGGGTTCGCATGTGAATCCATGCCAGATCCATGCTGGAGAACAACAGTTACAGGTAAGTAACTTGTTCCTTCTCCAGCATGGGGTCTGGTATGGATTCACATGCTCATGAATAAAAGAATACATAGCAGTACACACATGCACAACCACGGGAGGTGGCAACAGGCTCAACATTAAGCAATACAACAACTCAACATTAAGCATCTCTTACCTCCTCACCAGGATCACCTTAAGCGAACAGGTTGCGCAGCACTGCTTAGCCGACCCTGGACTCCCGATCGATGCAGTAGAATCTTGTGAAGGTGTGCGTCGACCTTCACGTAGCAGCCCTGCAGATGTCCAGCAGGGGTACGCCAGACAGGAACGCCGTGGTAGCAGCGATCGCTCTGGTTGAATGGGCTCTCGGACGGCCGGGCAGCGGTCGGTTTGCCAACCGGTGACAATGCATGATGCAGCTGGAGAGCCATCTGGAAATGGAAGTCTTCGAAAGAGCCTTCCCTTGATTCACAGACCCAAAGTTCACGAATAGCTGTGAAGTCTTCCGAAAACTCTTCGTGCGGTCCACGTAGAACTTCAGAGCTCTGGCTACATCCAGCGAGTGCAAAGTCCTCTCGGCCGGCGTCGAAGGCGACGGGAAGAAAACTGGTAACACCAAGGGCTCGTTGAGGTGGAAGTCCGACGGCACCTTGGGCATGAAGGAGGGGTGTGTCCTAAGCACCACCCTTGTGTCATGAAAAGTCAAGTATGGAGGCTTGCAAGATAGGGCCTGAATCTCTCCCACTCGTCATGCAGAGGTGATGGCCACGAGGAACGCGTCTTCCATGACAGGAACTTCAAGGGCGCCGAGTGCATAGGCTCGAATGGGGCTCCCATGAGCCTGGTCAGCACCGCATTAAGCTCCCATGCCGGGGCAGGAGCCTTCACCGGCAGGAATGAACGGAATAGTCCCTTCATAAATTCCTTTACCAGGCGATGAGACCACAAGGACGCCCGTCCCGTAGTCCTGGTATATCGGGAGATGGCAGCCAGATGTATTTTTATGGAGGCGTGAGCCAGTCCAGCCTTGGCCAGCGACAGTAAGTACGGCAGCACTTGAGGGGCCGTAATCCGCAGAGGGTTAATCTTCAGTGCACGGCACCAGACAGAGAACCTCTTCCATTTATGACCGTAACACTTGAGAGTTGAGGACGCCCTAGCCTTTGCAAGAACCTCTCTGCAATCAGCCGGGATATCGTACCCTCCAAACTCTAGTGCTGCAAGAGCCAGGCCTGCAAGTTCAGTGACTGTGGGTCGTGGTGTAGAATGGCGCCTCCTTCTCTGGAGAGAAGATCCGCGTCCGCCGGCAGCCTGACTAGCGGGGACGTCCAGAAGGTCCGGGAACCAGATCTGCCTCGGCTACGCCGGTGCGCCGAGGATCATCCTGCACCTGGACATCTTGAGTTGGCCGATGAGACGGAGCAGCAACGGCAACGGAGGGAACGCGTATAGAAACAGGCTGTCCCAAGGGAATGAGAAAGCATCGCTCATGCTCCTTGGCTGTGGGAACCTGCTGGCGAACCTCTGGCACTTGTAGTTCGTCGCCGTCGTGAACAGGTCGATCTGGGGTTTGCCCCATCGTTGGAAGAGTCGATCCACTTGATCCTGTCGCAGTTCCCACTCGTGGCACGAGCGCAGCTCCCTGCTGAGTGAGTCGGCGATGGTGTTTTTTATTCCTGCCAGGTGGAAGGGAAGCAGAAACATACCCTGGGCGACAGCCCAGTGCCACAGATCCTGGGCATCCTTGGATAGGGCTGGGGATCTGGTGCCTCCCTGCTTCCGTATGTAGAACATCGTGGTGGTGTTGTTGGTGAAGATCCTCACCACCTTGTCCTTGAGGGACGGGAGGAACGACTTGAGCGCCCAGAACACTGCATGGAGCTCCAAGATGTTGATGTGAAGAGACCTCGCCTCCGGGAGCCAAAGGCCTCTTGTGTGGAGATTTCCGGTGTGGGCCCCCCAACCCTCCAGAGAGGCGTCCGTAGTCACCGTCTCCTGAAACGCTGGGGTTTGAAAGTCTGTGCCCGTCGTGAGGTGATCCCGGGTGCCCCACCATAGGATCGCCCGACAGAACTCCTCGTCGAGGGGGATCCTGTCTTCGAAGCAGCCCCCCGCCTGAACCCAGCGGGCGTCGAGGAACTCCTGTCGCGGATGCCTCCGAAGTCTGCAAAGGGGTACAAGGTAGATGCATGAGGACATCATCCCGAGAAGGGACTTGATGGACCTCACCCTGGCCACGTCCGTGGCTAACAATCGCCATACCTTGCCCAGGATGGTTTTGGTTCTCTCCTCTGAAGGGGAGGCCAATTGCTCTACTGTATCGAGCTTCGCCCCCAAAAACAGTGCTACTTGTGATTGAACCAGGTGGGATTTGGGGTAGTTGATGGAGAACCCCAGCTCTGTGAGCAACCGGACGGTCCTCGCCGTATGATCGACGGCGAGTTCCCTTGACCTTGCCCGGATTAGCCAGTCGTCCAGGTAGGGGTAGACGTGGATCCCCTGTAGGCGCAGCCGCACCGCCACTGGAGCCAGGCACTTGGTGAAAACCCTGGGTGCCGACTTCAATCCGAACGGTAGGGCTCTGAATTGGTAGTGGCGTCCTTGAACCACGAACCTGAGGAACTTCCTGTGCCTTTCTAGAATGGGGATGTGGAAGTAGGCATCCTCCAGGTCCAGTGACGATAGGAAGTCGCCTTCCTCCAGCTGTCCCAGTACGTGCTGGAGGGTGACCATCCTGAATTTCTGTGCCTTGATATATTTGTTTAACCGACGCAGGTCTAGGATGGGGCGCCAACAGCCTGTCTTCTTCCTGATGAGGAAGTACCTTGAGTACACTCCGGAGCCCCAGAGCATCCTGGGGACGAGCTCGATGGCACCTTTCTTGAGCATCGCCTTTACCTCGAACAGCAGTTGAGGGACGTGATTCTCCATCCTGGCCACGGGAGGAATGCGAGGGCACCTCTTTAGGAATTCTAGTGAGTGCCCGTTGGCCAGGGTGTCCAACACCCAACGATCTACGGAGATGGACTCCCACACCCTGACGAACTTCGTCAGTCGGCCTTCCTCTGGGGTGCTTCGTGGGGGCCCGACCACCCGGCCAGGTCAGTCTTGCTTGGACGCGGCCTTGCCGCCTTGGCCTCCTTGGTGACGACGACGGGAACCCCCTTGCTTGTCGGGACCTCTGTAGGCCTCCTGGGAAGAGGTGCTGGCCGTCTGGCGGTAGGAGGAGGAGCTACCGCTGGATCCTTTGAAGGCACCCTGTCTGAATCCAGCGCCCCGAAAGGGCCGTCGCTGCTGAAGCACTCCAAGGGCCCGGGCCGTCTCCGAGTCGGTCTTAATGGCCTGTAGAGACTCATCCACCGCCTTACCAAAGAGGTTGTTGCTGTCGAACGGCATGTCCAACACTCTGGTCTGGACGTCCTGGCGAAAGTCTGTTGCCTTGAGCCATCCTCGTCATCGGAGGCAAACTCCGTTGCCCAGTTGGCAAAATCCAGTATCGGCAATGTCCATTGCCACCGTAATGGTGTGATCCGACGCCACCTCGCCCTCCTGCAGAATTTCTAGGGCCTCTGCCCTTTTTTCATCAGGCAGGAAATCTAGCAGGGGAATTATCTTGAACCAGAGCTCCCTGTCGTAGCGGGCCACGATCGCTAAGGCATTGGCCGCCTTAATCGTCGTCGCCGCCGATGAGATGACCCGTCATCCCAAAGAGTCCAACTTCTTGCCCTCGCTGTCCAGCGCGGAAGTGGAAGTTGAAGACGCCGTGCCCGCTGCCTTCTTCTTAGCCGCTGCCGAGACGACCGAGTCCGGCGTGGACTGGGCCCTGAGGCACAAGGGGGCGGCATCGGGGACTCGGTACTTCTTCTCGTACCTGTCCCTCTTGGCGGGTGTCGTGGCAGGGTTCTGGAGGACGGCAAGCCCCTCGTCCCAGATGTCGTTGAGTAAAGGCACCGCGAGGACCGTCTTCCTCTTAGCCTCTCGTCGTTGGTACAGAAACCCCTCCTTTTTCTGTTCTTCAGGGCAGAGCTGGAAGAGCTTGGATTCCCTGGTTATCATGGTGTGGAAAGAGCCAATCTTGTCGGCTGGGGACGCCCGTGGGGTTGGCGACGGGATGTCTGCTGTGTCATCGCCGCCGTCTTTGTCCTTCCCCGTCGCCGTATCCGTTGCCGTATCCTCTCCTGGCGAGGGGGATGAGGGGTCCACCGGCCTCGCGGGCACGAAGGGCAGAGAGGGGTGGACTCTTCTCCGCTTGTTCGGAGGGTTTCCTGACAGGCCTGGTTCTAGATCCTCCATCGGGGTCCGTGGTAATCTCGTCCTTATCTCGGTACATAAGGATTGGATTGCCAACAAAATGGCCGCCGAGCTATCCTGGGGCTCGGGCAATGGCTGCGACGGACGGGAAGGCTGTTCCACTGGGCCCTGTTCGTCGTCCTCGTCGCTGTCCCCTGGGTTCGAACCTTCTCGAACCTCTCGTTGAGGTTTATGAACCTCTCGTTGAGGCCTATGGACCTTTTGTTGAGGCCCCTCTCGGTCTCCACCAGTTCCTCCTCAGAGGCTGATTCCGAGTCTGAAGCGGCCACCGCCCCCCCCCCCTCTTTTTCAGCCGGGGGCTTCACGGGGGTCTTAGCGGTGGGCTGGAAAGAGGATTCCCTCCGCGGCGGCAGGGATACTCTGGGCCCAGAGGCCGTTTCCACTGGTGTAGTTTCAGCCGGCTCCGCCATGGTCGCAGAGACCACTCCTTTAGAGGCCTTAGCCGGGTCGATCAAGGCCCTCACCGCCTTAGGTGTGTCCTGGGCCTTCGCCTTGAGGGGAGGGTCAAGGCCTCGCTCCCCCTTCGAGATCGACCGGGTCCGCTCCAGCGGCCTACCCAGGTTCTCGGACTTCTTCCCCGAACCAGAGCGTTGGCTCGTGGTCGAACGTGCCGGGGAAGCAGCGCCCTGCTTTGCAACCGAAGAGCCTGACCTATCGGCGCTCCCGGAGCCCACGGACTCACGGTGCTTGGCCCTCTGTTGGGCCCCCGTCGCCGGGGCACCTTCAAAGGACTTAGAAACCCGCTCAACCTTCTTCTTCGCCTTTTCACTTGCTGTGCCCTTCTCCAGCCAGGAGGCGAGGCGGGAACGACGATCTTGTTTGGTCCGTTCCGAATGGTTCTTGCAGAACGCACAGTCCTTCTCCACGTGCGTCTTGTCCCCATGGAGGCAGTAGAGACATCGCGAATGCTCGTCCTCCTTGAAAACGTTATATAATCCGCATCCAGGGCAGTTCCTGAACAGCTTGGATCCGGGCGTCGAGCTTCCTTTGTCCTGGGCCATGTCTGTTGGGGTAGGCCGCAGATCTTCTGGAATCCTCCAAGAAGTGTAAACTCGACGAAAACTTCACCCTTGAGGGGTGTCGAAGAATTCCGAAACGGGTCCACGGTGGAGCTTGAAGCTCGATTAAACCTAAAAATGAGAAAATCTCCTGAAAAAGCGTGAGAAGGCAGTAAAAAACTCGAGGACTCCCAACACTTGAGTGTGCGGTAAAAATCTGAGGATGGCTGCCAGAGGCGGGGCTTAGGGAGAGGGCAGTCATTGGATGGGGGCAGTATGACCCAGAGATCAGTGATTGGTTACTACTAAGAAAGACAGATCAGAAATGAAACTGATACTGATTTTTTCTTTACTGAGGATTCCCAGCCTGACGACGGGGAATATTCATGAGCATGTGAATCCATGCCAGACCCCATGCTGGAGAAAGTCTGGTTTCCCGTTGATAGAGTTGTTATCAAGTTTGGATCTAATATGGTGATTTGTGTAAAGGAGTTTGGGTTTTTGGTTTTGCTGATTTTGAAATTTGCTTCCAGTTTGATCAGTGTTAGGAGGCCTGCAGATGGGCGCCCTTTTTGTTTTGTGATTGCCGGATTTAACAAACTTAGAAATACATCACGTGTGAGTTGTTGTACAATCCACGTCTCCTGTAAGCAGCAGTGAAAGGATTGTAAATCCCTATTATTGTTTCCACATAAGTGTGAGAACCGTCTGGTGTTCCATGAGAATAGTGATATTAAGTGTTTGTCTTTAGGTTGTAATTGGTATCTGTGTAAATACTGTTGTTTGTTCAGTCTTCTATGCTCTGATTTTCGCTCTATTTTTGTTCTATTTTGATTTTCCTTTTCACTGATCCTTGATGATTTATTGTTCCCTACTATGTCATTTCTTTCAGTATATGACGTATACTGTGTGATGTTTATCGTAGTCTCATTGGTCTCGTTACTTCTTAGCTTGTAACATGTATTTCCTTTTTTGGATTCTCGTTGGTTAAATTGATAGTAATTAGTGATGCAAGGAAAACTCAATTTTTGGAAATTGTCTTTAATGGATATCACTTGATCGTGTACTTCTTGCGTTATAAAGTGGATATCCACTATATCTGTTTCCTTGTCGAATGGGAATTCCACTAATCGAATGTCCTGTGATCGAATGTTTCTTAGTTTCCATATTGCGTGTATCAATCGCAATGAATTGTCTTTGTTTTCCTTAATCTGTTCAATCCTCACTCTATGTATGTCTAATTTCCCTCAAAGGTCAGTGAACGTTGGTAATTTCAGATCTTCCTTAGTGAGTGGGTGTGTGGTGGTTGTACCATCGTCTTTATTACACCAGCGAAATGATCCTCTCTCTACTTGTTCAAAGTTCTGATCATGATGTGGCGTATAGTTTGATCATTTTTTTCTTAGGTGATTCTTCCGACATGTTCTCGGCCCCTCTTGTATCTTCTATCTCGCGAATCGGGATATCCTCATATGTAGTCTCCAGCTCACTATCAGAGATGTCTTCCATTTTTAGTATCTCACTTTCTGATGTTATGGTTTCTCCTTGTTCGTATTCGTCAACAATGTACAGTGAGTCAGTTCGTTGATCACTTGTTAGTTCCTCCGGTTCTGGGATCGGCTGTTCAATATCCTTTTCCTCACTATATGTTGATAAATTTATTAGGAGGTCTATCATTTGTTGATCCCTGATATCCGGGATTGACTCAGACTTGTTGACGGGTTTGGTTCCTTTTGTAATTTCTTTCTCCGAATCACTGTACATAGATGTTTGTTTTTTCCTGGTTGCAGTTGGTACCGGGTGCAACACTGGTAATGTCTGGATCCTCTCCTCGTAACTTTCCCTTTATTTCCACGGTTTTTATCTTGGATTATTGTTTTATTATCTTGTTTTTCTGTTTTCCTTTTATCTTGTCTTGACTTGGCGTCAAATATGGAAAAACTTGCATTGTTTGCTTGTGGATCATCTTTTAATTTTTTCATTTGTGGTTTGGCTTCTGTTTTTTTTTCCTTTTCAGCTTGCCTTTGTTTCGTCTTTTGAATAGTTTGATCCTGTTGCGGTTGTTGTGCTAATATAACTCTTGCTGATTTTGTCATTTTCTTTGTCTGCACTGTTTGTTTTTTCCTCAATGTTTCTGCATTAGTTAAGTTTATTGGTTCAGATGCTGCTTCTGGTGCATTTGCAAGTCGTTGGACCTTAACACTCTCTGTTGATTTTAAATGAACCTGTTGTTTTTGGATTTCGTTTATTTGCGTATTATGTAATCCTTGATTAATTAGTTTTGTTTGCAGAAGCAGGTTGTCTTTATCTGTCATTATCATCATTTCCGTTAATGTGTTTGTCGTCATGACTTTCTCAGCTGTATCATTTCTGGCTACTTCAAATAATTGTTCCTGCCATTGCAGTGATGCTTCTGCCTCTTTGTCGAGTCTTTGTTTGACTTTCGTCGCAAAGGCTTCCAAGAAGATCTGTTTCGTATGGATTAAGGCTAATAAGGTTGCCTGATCTTTTAGAGTATCTGCCATTGTCTCATAACGTTTCATAAAGGGTATTAGCGCCTGTGTCAAGATTGTTGTTAGTGTGTTTTGCAAATCTAACATTGTTGTTGGAATCGCTGGGTATATCTTGCTTGATTTATTGGATGGTTGTGGAGCTGCCTCGTTAGACGAGCTTGGTTCGATCACCTGAGTCTGGTTGGATTGCACTGATATGTTTCCCCTTGTCAGTTCTTTGTTTTGTACGGTTGTCTGGGTTACGTTTGTTTGCTGTTGTTGCTCTGGAATTGTACGATCAGGCCGAAAATAAAGGTCAGACCGTACAAAAGTCAAAAAAACACTACCACCAAAAGGTTTGAACACCAAAAGTTCGAACCTTTGGTGGTAGCATTGTAGGTAAGTATATAAAAAAAACTGCAGGGGTGTCCCCCGCAACACCCCGCTCACTATACTGTGTGGTATAGTGAGCAGGGGTTGGAAGGGACACCCCCGCAGCACACCTGAAAAAAAAAGATTAAAAAAACAACAACAAAAATGGCGGCTGCGGGGGTGTCCCCCTCAACACCCCGCTCACTATACTTTAGAGTATAGTAAGCGGGTGTTGCGGGGAAACCCCTGCAGCTCCTGACAAAAACAAAAGGACCCTGCAGCGTCGGTTCCCGATCACGGAAGTGAAAGGGAACTGGCGCTGCAGGGACTCAGCGTGTAAAAAAGCTAAGTAGGGTTTGTTTATGTTGGGGGTGTGGGTGGGGAGTGTGTCGTGGGTGTGTTGTGGGGGTGGGTGGGGATGTGTAGGGGTTTTGAACGTGTGTTTGCATGGGAAATGTACAAACCTTTTGCGGTTCGTACATTTCACATGCAAACTTTTCGGCCGTGGAAAAATCAGCTGCGGTCAGATCACATAGATCCTTTGCTACATGGTGTTTTCACCTTTTGTCAGTCTCTGCTATGTAGTCCTCTTGTTACCAATGTTGAGGGGCGTTGATGTCATCCCTTTAGGCTGTTGTAATGTTGGCATAGTAACTTCTGACTTAAAGATCATATGTCGTTTTTCATGGTTCCACATCAATGACTCAATTTCAGTGATGTCTAATGAGAGTCTAGCAGCTCTCCGTCTTGTCTCATTGTAATTTTTTTATGAGGTTTCCTCTTTTGTTCCGCCTTGAGCAAAATTCAGTTGCCATAATCACTTGGCTTCATCCGCTTTCTCTCGTTGCGTCAGCTGTCTGGTGATATTTCCTTCATTGTTAAATGATATAATGTCTTCATCTTCTTGAGTGTTTTGTTCTATTTTATGTGTTGACTTGTGGTTGCGGGATCCCAATAAACAATTTCTGACCTTGTGTCGTGTATTGGTGAGTTGGGAATCTGCTCGCTTTGTTCCTTTTGCCGTGTCTGTTGTGTCAGAAAATGATATAACATTCTTCATAATTTCTGACTGAAGTGTTATACGAGAAGTCTGATTTGTTGGTTCTGCATCAGTATGTGTGTAGTCACTGATTAGTCGCTCATCCGCTTGTGTTATTTTCCTAATTTCACCACTTTCTTGTTCATCCTCTGTATGTAGTCCACTTAGTCCACTTTTTTGGTTTCAGATATTCTGTTATCACCTTATTTGTGGTTGGAAGTATCAGTTGATTTTCTTTTGTTTTTTCATTCGTTATCTGTTGGTTTAGCTGTGAGTCAGCTCTACGCATCAGTTCAGTGCTTTACTGTACTTAATCACTGTTGCTCCTCAACTTTTATTTCATAATTCTATCTCTCTCCAATAGTTTACTCAACAAACAACATTTAAATTAGTCAAACATTACACATTTATAAACACTGTGATCACCTTTTTCTCTCCGCCTCTACTCTTTTACCCAGTACAGGGTTTGAGACATCACCTTACGCAGTCCTGATTAAGCGTTTTGTTTTTCTGCTCTAATACCGCTGGAGTTTGAGATGTCAGCTTCTAATTCCCTTGTGCCAGGACTTCTAGGTGCTACCTCTTCTCTTCACAATATTTCCTGTTACTCAAAAATAATCACAATTCAGTCCCCTTATTCCCCTTAGTCTACTCACCATTCGTTAATTAACTCGAAACCTTATGTACCGACTCCTCCTTCAATCCGACCACTTTGCCTTCCATCCGCAGAGCGCCCGTGGAAACTGGGAAGGGATTTCGTCAAAGGGGGACCTGCCCACCATCTCAGTACTTCTTGCACCCGTGATCTTCCAGGTAATGGCGGACGATGACTGATCGTCCGAAAGTCTGGAGACAAACTAGATTAGAGCTTTTTAAACCATCCACACCGCTATCATGTGAGATTAGGGCCCTTTAGGAATGTGCATGCAATGGATGGGTTTACAGAGTAATTCTGAGTCCAAATAACCGAACCGACTGAGGAATATGGCAAAGATACTATTTTATTAACAATTATCTAAAACAGGGAGTTACAACTGACATCAACTGACGTTCGCTCATTTTCTCCTGACGATCTTTTCATAATAACACATTTACATACCTAAAATATGTCAGAAGTGACATCATACTATGTGGCAAATAATAGCAAACCTATTAGGGAATGTTATATGCTTAAGGGGAACATCTAAGCACACATTACATAGGATCTAGGATTGTGATTGGCTGCCCACTGGCAGGTGCACAGTACATGCCTACCTCTAAAACATGTAATCTTAAAAACCAGTAAGTACACGGTTTTCAATTGGTCTTCAAACTATTAGGTCCTCTGTTATACAGTTGGTTGGCACGCTTGAGCCAATGTCTGGAACATTTGGTTCATTTAGCAGCACATAAGCCCATGAAGATTGTCTTTGAACTTGGCCTAGCAAAGTATTCTTGTCTCTGAGAATACATGGGAGTGTGACCACTCACTTTCGCGTTGTTCTAGGACTGTAAATTCGACTCTACTTTCATCCGTGGCTCACGTGACAGGAGACCACAATTTGGTCCATTTTGCATGTTTATAAATGTCTTAAATGAATAAAACTCAGCACCCTCTGTGTTATTTCTTTGCACGTTAACAAGGGATGATTCATCCTTTGCACGTTGACTCCTTTCAAGAATAGATAACCGACCTTGGCTGCTTCAGTTTTGATATCAGGCCAGGCAGCCTCACCATGCAGCTCCACGATTTCAGCTTATTCTTGCTGCGACACAATTGTATCCTTTTCTCTTCATGGATCCTGGCTTACTAAATTCATGACACCGATGTCCAGCTTCTGTACAATGGCGCCATTGCCTGCATTCTATTCACTACATTTAGCCAGCGTCTATGATGACTTGATCTACCTTGCATTTCAGCATCTGTACAATTATTGAATGGTTAATTCTCTGCAGTACTTCATGCACGTGTAATCTTCTTTTTCATATTTAAGAGTTCACTCGATTCTTTATTTCGTCATTAGTTTCTGTAAGATCCATGCAACCTCTTCAGCCAGTATCTCGGGACGTCGCACATGTCTCTTGTGATGTCACTAGCTTCTCTCTCTGCTCTTTTTCATATTCCTTCAGGGAATTCCTCCCTCAGATTGGTATCTCTTCGGGGATACATTCGATAAGGTTGTCTCAATGAGTATCTTCTTTCGAATATATGCTGTGTCAAACACGGCACAATCTCATACTACCAACATGAAGGCGGTAGGGGGTTGGGCTTTCCTGCAGAGGCATGTAACTGCTCATCTACAAGTCCTCCAGTTCTTTGGCAGTGATGTAAGCTAATCTAAGGTACTAGAGCATTGCTCAACTAATGCCCAAGCAGGGAAGTCAAAAACATTCCACCGCGGCAGAGTCAAAACAGAGCGGCACTTGTCATACTTGGCCAGCTGCCGCAAGCAATAAATACATTGTGAAAGGAATGGAAGGAAACACACCCAATACAATTCGCCTGTGTCCAGAACATCGGAACAATGTAAAGAATTACAATGCTAGCGCTGATGCAAATAGTGGCCCGCGTGCACATGCAAAAAGGGATGTTTATGAAAAGCCCCAGTGCAGTGCCAGAAGGTCCTCCAAACAATAATGATTTCATGTTCCAATAATGATGTAGCTGTGTGTAGGGGGAATGATTGATGCATGCCCGATGCATGCCAGAGTGTCAGTCTGTGAAGGGCTTGCCAATGGGTGAATGCATAGGAATGTTCTGTTCGGGAATGTGCGCTGGGTGATATTGTGTGGAGTGAAGAGCTGTTGCTTCGTTAAACATGGCCGCCTTGCTGTGTGGCAGAGCCTTCACGCCCCCGTGCTTAGACCTCAGTTTGCCACGTTGCTTTGAAGAAGGGCATGTGGCATCTTCTTGCAGGTGACTGATTGCATGACTGATTGCAATCTCGTGATTCTTGAGCCGAGAGAAGCTGGGAGTTTATTCTCACCGGCCATATTCTACATTCATACATTCTCACTCAATAAAGATGCATATTCTTTTATTTTGCGTTTAGAGTGAAACAAAGGATTACGTTTACAACAAGTATAGACATTTTTGCCAGAGATCAGCCCTAACTAAGTATCAGTGCTGACAAGTGTTTCACCCAATGGGCCTTTTCAAGGCAAACTCTTTATTTAAGTAATTTGGGCATATAAAGTAATCATTTGGATATTGGATCAATTCATGAAGCCAAAGGTCTGTTCCCCGCCTATAGTGGCCTAGGAGTCATGACAAATGAACAGAATTGGTACACAGTACTTGCTCCTACGTTACTGATACTTGTTCCTCGCACTGACCTTACCTAGCATAATGCCCAAATGTCTTAACACATTTGGAGTTACTAAAGCTCAAATGAGCTGCCATTTTCTCGCCCCAAGAATCCTTAAATGTGCTGCTTAAACTTACTTACCTGGGGCACATTTTCTTTATTAGGTGCTTCACTGCTATCGCTTCGCACTCACAACGACCCCACCTTCAGGTGATCCACTTTCCGTCTCTTCCCTCTCACAACCCTCCAGCCTTCAGGAGCATCTCTGGTGTTTCTCCCCTCTGGAATCTCTGCCGCCCTGTAGTTTGTCGCTGAACTTTCTCATTTCTGGCACGCTCCAACCTTCACATTCTTCTCTGATGTCACTTCCCTCCCATATTCCTTTTGCCTTCATGTGCTACTACAAGTTGGTTTGTCCGTCTAAATTTCCTTCTGTCTTTAGGTGCCGCTCTGACATCACTCCGTGCTCCTCTGACACCACTCCCTTCCAAATCCATTAAGCCTTCTGGTGCTTCTCTGACATCATTTCCCTCCCATATCCCTACTTCGTCACATGCTTCTCTGACATCACTTTCTTCCAGTGCCGGCACCAGGTCAACCAGTGCCCTGTGTGTGAATTTTGGGCAACCCATCCCCGCCCGGCTCTCTCCATCCCGCCCTGCTACACAGCTGATAGACTTAACAACAAATTAACTTGATGGGCAGCCAGGATGATAGCTTAGGTGCAACACGCTTGTCTTGAATGCAAGACAGCGGAAACACTGTTTTAGATCCCGGGGAATGCAGCCCCCAGCTGTTCAATGATTGTACTTCAAGAAACCAAGAACTACGTAACCCGCGCGAGCCCCCTGCTGCACAGAATAGGCACTGGCGCCACGCTGCTGCCACGCCAGAGTGGAGCTTCGAGTCGCCTAATAGAAAACGTCATTGTGTGAGCTGACGGCGCCCTTCCTTTGCAGCGCCCCTTGAGACAGTGCTGCTTGCTTCGACACCCCTAAACAGCCTTCAGGTGCTTCTCTGACTTCCCTCTGCCCTGGGATCGGTTCCATGTGTTAATATCCTCACAAAAATATTGCGATACAAAAATATCACCATATTTTTGCGGCAATATTGACCCATGGACCCTGCGGGGGACACCCCTGCATTATTTTAAAATGTGCGGGGGACACCCCGCTCGCACAAAATATCCTCCCCAAAAATATCACCTATGCGGGACAAACAGCCGTATGCACGGCAATATTTGTGGTGGGGATGTTTTGTAGTGATACCCCGGGATCCCACTCGTGCTTGCTAACCTTCGTTCTGTCTCACACCAGTCCTCTCTTCAGACATTTCTCAGACGTCTCTTGACGGTCACAACTCTCTGGTGCTTCTGCAATGTCTCTTGAGTCACCATGGCCCTCCCCCTGTACTCAGTTTAGTTTCCGATGGATGTTTTGAAAGCACACAATAATGACTAGGTGCAGCTGTGGAGGCAGAATGCACTGCAATCCGGGATAATAATACACTACTCCCAGGCTCGCTCAGCAGAGGCAGGAGGTGGGCAGCGACTATTAGACACCCAGTGATTAAGCTTAAGGGTCACAGGAGCCTGGGGTAAGGAACAGGACATGCCGAGGGCTTGGTAACAAACCCACAAAGAGTAAGGGGTAATGGCGAATCTCTCATCTGGCGACACGTGATTTTTAGTCACTAGGGAGAGTTTCAATACTAATCGTATGCTAGTTTAGATGATCCCCGATTTCCAAGCAAGGCACACGACTCTTAGCAACTGTTGGGAGTTTGTGGGGACCCCCATTTGCGATGCCCGTAAGCCCCCAGCACCCATAGACTGATACGGACACGTCTGCTCTGCTCTGGCTTCCTGGTCGCACTCCCACAGCTGGGAACGCCCCCTTTATTTATAATGCACGCGGCGGCGTGCAACATCACGCCGCCGCGTGCGCGTCCCTTAAAGGGGCAGCACCACAGCAACAGTCTCAAGAAAGAGGATTATTCCAGTACCCCCAGATTCCCTTACTCACCCCAGGACTTACTTTTGAGGCCCTGTCCATGACAGGACCATACTGCCATTCATTTTAACCCCTTCCCCAGATCTACCCACAATACCCTCGTTTAAAGATGAGTGTCCTCCAGGCCGGGACCAGGAAGTATTTCCAGAGTTCGAGCTTCCTACTTCCTGTCTTTTGCGGAGCACCGTTTCCAGGTCGTGATCAAACGTCCAGATCTGCGGTGTAGAACAACACAAAAGAGGCAGACCGACAAATCATTTCATACAGAAAAATAAGAATTATTTTCACCTGTAAAAATATATACCCCACAGACCTATTGCACATTCTGAAATTCTGAAAAATCATATTTAAATGTATGCTCAAGCAAGCTGAGAATACAACACATGCATGTGCGCGGCCCTAAAATGCAGCGGGAGCAGGCACACGTGCAATGGTGCACACTAAAATGGTGAGCACTGGAAATGACATTACATGAATACATAATTGGGAAAAACATTGCATTTTTTTAAAGGTAAAGCTAAAGACGATGTATCATGTACAACAAGACCCCAATTATATCCGAGAGCTTCGGTACTGCTACAGCACCTTAACAATATCAGCACTCAAATAATTGCCCATTTTAAACATACAGAGGGCGATTCATGGAATAATTAGCGCGGCGCAAGTGGGCAAAAACGTGCGAATCGCAGTCGAATAGCGAAAATCGCAGTGCAAGTGCGAAAATCGCACGAAAAGCAG
This sequence comes from Ambystoma mexicanum, assembly GCF_040938575.1. Taxonomy (NCBI): domain Eukaryota; kingdom Metazoa; phylum Chordata; class Amphibia; order Caudata; family Ambystomatidae; genus Ambystoma; species Ambystoma mexicanum. Next base: position 1,116,270,772 of record NC_090923.1, on the reverse strand, counting down.
CGCACATCGATTCATGGAAGTCCGTGCGCGAGAAAACCAGCGGATGTGCGATAAAAAAGTGCACGGCGCACGTTGGCGCACAGGCCATCTAACAGCGTGCGCCAGGTCACAGCGAAAATCGCACAGGCCACAGCGAAAATCGCACATAGCGCGGCGCACGCAACAAAAGTAGGCGGAACACAGGCGTAACACTCGGAATGGGGAACAACTTGCCAAAACGTGGGCGTCACGGGGGAAGTACAGGGCACAAGTGCGCGGAACGCCCACACGCTCGCCTACAACACGTTTTCATGGAATAGAATAGGGCAAAAAAGTGCACGCTGAAACCAGCGCACAGGCACAAACACGACCGCCACAAGAAAGCAGGCGGTAGCGTCTCTGCGGCTGTAAGAAATGTGCGCCAAAAGGTGCGCCAACAAATAGCACCTATATACTGCCATGATGAATGTCCTATACTGTGGCCCTCCAGGACAAATGACGTGCAAAGGGGTACCCACAAACACGGACACCCGCTGACAAAAAATACGTGTGCGTGTATACCGGGGTGCGTGGGAAGTCTCACACGCGATTTCAGCAGGGTACGTGTATTTCAGGGGTGCGCGGGAAGTTCCACACGCGATTTCATCAGGGTACGTGTATTTCAGGGGTGCGCGGGAATTTCCACACACGATTTCAGCAGGGTACGTGTATTTCAGGGGTGCGCGGGAAGTTCCACACGCGATTTCAGCAGGGTACGTGTATTTCAGGGGTGCGCGGGAAGTTCCACACGCGATTTCAGCAAGGTATGTGTATTTCAGGGGTGCGCGGGAAGTTCCATACGCGATTTCATCAGGGTACGTGTATTTCAGGGGTGCGCGGGAAGTTCCACACGCGATTTCAGCAGGGTACGTGTATTTCAGGGGTGCGCGGGAAGTTCCACACGCGATTTCAGCAGGGTACGTGTATTTCAGGGGTGCGCGGGAAGTTCCACACGCAATTTCATCAGGGTATGTGTATTTCAGGGGTGCGCAGGAATTTCCACACGCGATTTCAGCAGGGTACGTGTATTTCAGGGGTGCGCGGGAAGTTCCACACGCGATTTCATGAGGGTACGTGTATTTCAGGGGTGCGCGGGAAGTTCCACACGCGATTTCAGCAAAGTATGTGTATTTCAGGGGTGCGCGGGAAGTTCCACACGCGATTTCATCAGGGTACGTGTATTTCAGGGGTGCGCGGGAAGTTCCACACGCGATTTCAGCAAGGTATGTGTATTTCAGGGATGCGCGGGAAGTTCCACACGCGATTTCATCAGGGTACGTGTATTTCAGGGGTGCGCGGGAAGTTCCACAAGCGATTGGCCCAGTGCGAGCAGGGTACGTGTATTTCAGGGGTGCGCGGGAAGTTCCACACGCGATTTCAGGAAGGTATGTGTATTTCAGGGGTGCGCGGGAAGTTCCACACGCGATTTCATCAGGGTACGTGTATTTCAGGGGTGCGCGGGAAGTTCCACACGCGATTGGCCCAGTGTGAGCAGGGTACGTGTATTTCAGGGGTGCGCGGGAATTTCCACACGCGATTTCAGCAAGGTATGTGTATTTCAGGGGTGCGCGGGAAGTTCCACACACGATTTCAGCAGGGTATGTGTATTTCAGGGGTTCTGGGGAGTACCACACGTGAATTGGCCGTGTGGGCCCTCCCAGGTGTACGCTCCACAACCTCCACGGACCCTGCAGGCAGCCCACACCACGGGGGACTACCCTGCACCCATGCTCATGTCCCGCAGGCAGCCCATCCACCATGGGCATGCCCCCCAGCCAACCCACATGTCACCTTGCACTACTGATCAACAATGCATGTCTACCACCACCCCCACCCCTCTGCCACCATGGGCAGCCTCCACCAGGCCCCCACTCGTGTCTCCCACCACCCCCACCCCCCAGCCACCAGGGGCAGCCTCCACCAGGCCCCCACTCATGTCTCCCACCACCCCCACCCCCCAGCAGTGCAGGGGCAGCCTCCACCAGGCCCCCACTCATGTCTACCACCACCCCCAACCCCCTGCCACCATGGCCACCCTCCACCAGGCCCCCACTCATGTCCCCCTGCACCCCCACCCCCCAGCATCCAGGGTCACCCTCCACCAGGCCCCCACTCATGTCTCCCACCACCCCCACCCCCCAGCCACCAGGGGCAGCCCCCACCAGGCCCCCACCCATGTCTCCCACCACCCCCACCCCCCAGCAGTGCAGGGGCAGCCTCCACCAGGCCCCCACTCATGTCTCCCACCACCCCCACCCCCCTGCCACCATGGGCAGCCTCCACCAGGCCCCCACTCATGTCTCCCACCACCCCCACCCCCCAGCCACCAGGGGCAGCCTCCAGCAGGCCCCCACTCATGTCCCCCTGCACCCCCACCCCCCAGCATCCAGAGTCACCCTCCACCAGGCCCCAACTCATGTCTACCACCACCCCCACCCCCCTGCCACCATGGGCATCATCCACCAGGCCCCCATTCATGTCTCCCACCACCCCCACCCCCCAGCCACCAGGGGCAGCCTCCACCAGGCCCCCACTCATGTCTCCCACCACCCCCACCCCCCAGGAGTGCAGGGGCAGCCTCCACCAGGCCCCCACTCATGTCTACCACCACCCCCACCCCCCTGCCACCATGGCCACCCTCCACCAGGCCCCCACTCATGTCCCCCTGCACCCCCACCCCCCAGCATCCAGGGTCACCCTCCACCAGGCCCCCACTCATGTCTCCCACCACCCCCACCCCCCAGCCACCAGGGGCGGCCTCCAGCAGGCCCCACTCATGTCTCCCACCACCCCCACCCCCCAGCAGTGCAGGGGCACCCTCCACCAGGCCCCCACTCATGTCTCCCACCACCCCCACCCCCCAGCAGTGCAGGGGCAGCCTCCACCAGGCCCCAACTCATGTCTCCCACCACCCCCACCCCCCAGCAGTGCAGGGGCAGCCTCCACCAGGCCCCCACTCATGTCTCCCACCACCCCCACCCCCCAGCAGTGCAGGGGCAGCCTCCACCAGGCCCCCACTCATGTCTCCCACCACCCCCACCCCCCTGCCACCATGGGCAGCCCCCACCAGGCCCCCACTCATGTCTCCCACCACCCCCACCCCCCTGCCACCATGGGCAGCCCCCACCAGGCCCCCACTCATGTCTCCCACCACCCCCACCCCCCTGCCACCATGGGCAGCCCCCACCAGGCCCCCACTCATGCCTCCCACCACCCCCACCCCCCAGCAGTGCAGGGGCAGCCTCCACCAGGCCCCCACTCATGTCTCCCACCACCCCCACCCCCCAGCAGTCCAGGGGCAGCCTCCACCAGGCCCCCACTCATGTCCCCTGCACCCCCACCCCCCAGCATCCAGGGTCACCCTCCACCAGGCCCCCACTCATGTCTCGTACCACCCCCACCCCCTGCCACCATGGGCAGCCCCCACCAGGCCCCCACTCATGTCTCCCACCACCCCCACCCCCCAGCCACCAGGGGCAGCCTCCAGCAGGCCCCCACTCATGTCTCCCACCACCCCCACCCCCCAGCAGTGCAGGGGCATCCTCCACCAGGCCCCCACCCATGTCTCCCACCACCCCCACCCCCCAGCCACCATGGGCAGCCTCCACCAGGCCCCCACTCATGTCTCCCACCACCCCCACCCCCCAGCCACCAGGGGCAGCCTCCAGCAGGCCCCCACTCATGTCCCCCTGCACCCCCACCCCCCAGCATCCAGGGTCACCCTCCACCAGGCCCCAACTCATGTCTACCACCACCCCCACCCCCCTGCCACCATGGGCATCCTCCACCAGGCCCCCACTCATGTCTCCCACCACCCCCAACCCCCAGCCACCAGGGGCAGCCTCCAGCAGGCCCCCACTCATGTCCCCCTGCACCCCCACCCCCCAGCATCCAGGGTCACCCTCCACCAGGCCCCAACTCATGTCTAACACCACCCCCACCCCCCTGCCACCATGGGCATCCTCCACCAGGCCCCCACTCATGTCTCCCACCACCCCCACCCCCCAGCCACCAGGGGCAGCCTCCACCAGGCCCCCACTCATGTCTCCCACCACCCCCACCCCCCAGCAGTGCAGGGGCTGCCTCCACCAGGCCCCCACTCATGTCTACCACCACCCTCACCCCCCTGCCACCATGGCCACCCTCCACCAGGCCCCCACTCATGTCCCCCTGCACCTCCAACCCCCAGCATCCAGGGTCACCCTCCACCAGGCCCCCACTCATGTCTCCCACCACCCCCACCCCCCAGCCACCAGGGGCAGCCTCCAGCAGGCCCCCACTCATGTCCCCCTGCACCCCCACCCCCCAGCATCCAGGGTCACCCTCCACCAGGCCCCAACTCATGTCTACCACCACCCCCACCCCCCTGCCACCATGGGCATCATCCACCAGGCCCCCATTCATGTCTCCCACCACCCCCCAGCCACCAGGGGCAGCCTCCACCAGGCCCCCACTCATGTCTCCCACCACCCCCACCCCCCAGCAGTGCAGGGGCAGCCTCCACCAGGCCCCCACTCATGTCAACCACCACCCCTGCCACCATGGCCACCCTCCACCAGGCCCCCACTCATGTCCCCCTGCACCCCCATCCCCCAGCATCCAGGGTCACCCTCCACCAGGCCCCCACTCATGTCTCCCACCACCCCCACCCCCCAGCCACCAGGGGCAGCCTCCAGCAGGCCCCCACTCATGTCTCTCACCACCCCCACCCCCCAGCAGTGCAGGGGCACCCTCCACCAGGCCCCCAACCATGTCTCCCACCACCCCACCCCCCAGCAGTGCAGGGGCAGCCTTCACCAGGCCCCCACTCATGTCTCCCACCACCCCCACCCCCCAGCCACCAGGGGCAGCCCCCACCAGGCCCCCACCCATGTCTCCCACCATCCCCACCCCCCAGCAGTGCAGGGGCAGCCTCCACCAGGCCCCCACTCATGTCTCCCACCACCCCCACCCCCAGCAGTGCAGGGGCAGCCTCCACCAGGCCCCCACTCATGTCTACCACCACCCCCACCCCCCAGCAGTGCAGGGGCAGCCTCCACCAGGCCCCCACTCATGTCTCCCACCACCCCCACCCCCCAGCAGTGCAGGGGCAGCCTCCACCAGGCCCCCACTCATGTCACCCATCACCCCCACCCCCCAGCAGTGCAGGGGCAGCCTCCACCAGGCCCCCACTCATGTCTCCCACCACCCCCACCCCCCAGCAGTGCAGGGGCAGCCTCCACCAGGCCCCCACTCATGTCTCCCACCACCCCCACCCCCCTGCCACCATGGGCAGCCCCCACCAGGCCCCCACTCGTGTCTCCCACCACCCCCACCCCCCTGCCACCATGGGCAGCCTCCACCAGGCCCCCACCCATGTCTCCCACCACCCCCACCCCCCTGCCACCATGGGCAGCCTCCACCAGGCCCCCACTCATGTCTCCCACCACCCCCACCCCCAGCAGTGCAGGGGCAGCCTCCACCAGGCCCCCACTCATGTCTCCCACCACCCCACCCCCCTGCCACCATGGGCAGCCTCCACCAGGCCCCCACTCATGTCTCCCACCACCCCCACCCCCCAGCCACCAGGGGCAGCCTCCAGCAGGCCCCCACTCATGTCCCTCTGCACCCCCACCCCCCAGCATCCAGGGTCACCCTCCACCAGGCCCCAACTCATGTCTACCACCACCCCCCTGCCACCATGGGCATCCTCCATCAGGTCCCCACTCATGTCTCCCACCACCCCCACCCCCCACCCACCAGGGGCAGCCTCCAGCAGGCCCCCACTCATGTCCCCCTGCACCCCCACCCCCCAGCATCCAGGGTCACCCTCCACCAGGCCCCAACTCATGTCTACCACCACCCCCACCCCCTGCCACCATGGGCATCCTCCACCAGGCCCCCACTCATGTCTCCCACCACCCCCACCCCCCAGCCACCAGGGGCAGCCTCCACCAGGCCCCCACTCATGTCTCCCACCACCCCCACCCCCCAGCAGTGCAGGGGCAGCCTCCACCAGGCCCCCACTCATGTCTCCCACCACCCCCACCCCCCAGCAGTGCAGGGGCAGCCTCCACCAGGCCCCAACTCATGTCTCCCACCACCCCCACCCCCCAGCCACCAGGGGCAGCCCCCACCAGGCCCCCACCCATGTCTCCCACCGCCCCCACCCCCCAGCAGTGCAGGGGCAGCCTCCACCAGGCCCCCACACATGTCTCCCACCACCCCCACCCCCCAGCAGTGCAGGGGCAGCCTCCACCAGGCCCCCACTCATGTCTACCACCACCCCCACCCCCAGCAGTGCAGGGGCAGCCTCCAGCAGGCCCCCACTCATGTCTCCCACCACCCCCACCCCCCAGCAGTGCAGGGGCAGCCTCCACCAGGCCCCCACTCATGTCTCCCACCACCCCCACCCCCCTGCCACCATGGGCAGCCTCCAGCAGTCCCCCACTCATGTCTCCCACCACCCCCACCCCCCTGCCACCATGGGCAGCCCCCACCAGGTCCTCACAATCCCCAATCATGTGCGTAATGGTCAGCCTCCACAGCCAAAAAGCCCTACCAAGTAATCCATTCACCCACATGGAAATGGAAATCACATGTTACACCCCCAATGTTCATGAAGCTAATGAACCCATGTCCGTCACACACAATGGTTGCAATTGAATGGGAAAACACACAACATGACATGCATGAAACCAATGAGATGATACCACACAGTGAAGTATGGAAACAAAATTGTATTGAAAAAAATAAAGAATGCTAAAGAAAGAAAACAAACTACAATGTGAATGGGAAAAAAAAGCTGCATGTCCGTATAAAAACACAAAACTGCAAATCAGAATCCAAAAAAAATTTGGCCAAAGTCAAATGTAAAAAAATCTCCATGCAATAAAGAACTATGTAAAAAACTACCAAGGGTCCATGAGCCCAACTGAACAAAGGAAACCTACTAAAAAACCTACCTAAAAATCAACTATATACAAAAAGTGGAGCAGTGTCCGTCGACTCCAAATCATAATAAGAAACAAAGGAAACCTAAAACTAAAGAACTATATACAAAGGCGGCGGGCAAGTCCAGCGGCTCACTCCGTGGTGTCCCGGGCCAGGGCATCATCGAACTCCTGTTCGATGTCCCGGAGGCGGTCCAGTTCCATGGCCCGAGGGTCCGCAGGGACGACGCCGTGTCCTCCTCCAACCCCCTGCCGATTGCCTCGAGGCACTCGGCCCACCTCAGGGCCCTCCGCATGGAGTTCTCCGCCCTGACCATTGTGAGCCGCGCCTCTTCCGCCCGCCGCCGCTCCGCCCCTATGGCGTGGCCCAACCGCTGCCACAAGGAAGACACTCTCTGTCCTGGGTCCCCCTGCCCTCCGGCCGATGCCTGCCCCTCCGATGTCGAAAGCCCCGAGCCTTCATGTCTCCCACCATGTCGCTGCTGCTGCTGCTCTGCCTCTGCCCATGCACTGCCTCCTGCTGCCTGCACATCCACCGCCGGCTGGGGTGCAGTTGTTGATGTGGCCACCCCTGCTGGACCTCCGACTCCCGACTGTGGCAGGGATGCCTCCTCCACCAGCCTGGCCGCACCATCAGAGGCAGCTCCACAGGGCACCCAGGTGACTGATGGGTGGGAAGATGGCACAGAGGACGACTGGCGCGTAGGGGGTCCAGTTGAGGAGGGGGTCGGAGCAAGCCCCATCAGACGGAGGAATCCGGCCTGGGTGACCTGTCCCAGCAGGCTGACGTGGTCAACGAGCCATTCGAGATGACGTGCAGTCTCTCCATGAAAAGACTGCAGGTTACCTCGCATGGCCCGTTGACGCAACGCCACACCAGCCAGGACAGGCTCAACCCGGACCTGGATGGCCACGTCCGCAGGCAGAGGAAGGGCAGTTGACGTCAGCTCATCCCCTGGCTGAAAACGGGTCTGGACGTAGGCATCCCTGCTGGTGCAAGATGATGCAGGGACAGGATCGGGGACAGGATTGCACACAGGCACCTCCGCGGCCGCCTGTGCTGCCTCCTGTCCCTGGTCCTGCACTGCACCACTAGCACCAGTGGGATCCCCACCTCCAGACCCCGTCTCTGGTGCTTGCACGGCCCCCTCCTCCACCAAACCCCCCACCATCCTGGATGACTCCGTGCCATCTTCCCCTGTTGGGCCCTGTGGGGTCCCAGCTGCCCCTTCTGCTGCCGAGGAGTCCAACTGCAACCTCCGCCTCTTGGACCTCCTCCCGGCAGCCGCGGTCTGGGACGCGGCACCGGACTCCTCACTCCCTGACGAGATGACAACACGGGAGGGGAGCCGGGCCTTGCGTCTCCGGCTGGCGGTCGGATCCCCGCCGCTGTGCTCCACAGCACCTTCTCTGCCCTCTTCATCAGTTGACGCTGCAGACAGGGAGAAACAAAACACAGGCATCAGGGCACTAGACAATGGACACATACACGCATGACAGTTGCACATGAGTGGCATTGGCAAACCTCAGACATGTCATCACAATCCCCAACACACATGTCATTGCAACTCGCACACATGAGCCATACCACAGCCATATCGCAACTGCCACCACCATCCCTACACATACAACAGCATCAGCAGCCAAAGGGGAGCCAGACATCACATGCAACACAGGAAGTGCATCACACATGTACACACACCACCACACTTGCATGCATGTCTACACCTCTGCCAAGTGTCGCACTGTTCAGACGGGCATCCATGTCACATCTGCCAATCAGGCTTCCACATACCGCTGTCACATGCATCCATGTTGCATCACTGTTGCACCCTTGACAAATACACACACATGCACATGTACACAGTGCTCATACATGCAGCCGAAAACAACATACATGCCTGACATCACGGACATGTCTACTTACATACACATTCATCCAAACATGTGTGCACGCACAACTGCATTTGCCATGCAAGCCCACACACACAAGCACCATCCATGTCTCACACATTACAGCCCTCGCATGTGTCAGCCCCATGGCCCTGTACACCCCCACCCATACTCGACCTCATACAAACAGATGTGCAACCTGCACAATACCGAATAATCACCACACGCACTGCTCACAATCAGGATGCATGTACACTCACCGCTCGACTCCAGACGGGTCTGCTTCTCTAGGACCTGGTCGTGGAGCGCTGGGGATATGCGTTCCAGGACCCCCATCTGTTCTTCCGACAAGTGGCCCCGGCGCGCCTTGGCATCCGCTGCCTTCAAGAGGCGCCGGGCCTTGTTCAGGGTCCTGGACCTGAAGTCCTTCCAGCGCTTCCTGACATGTTGTAAGTCCCGGACTGCCACCCCCTCCGCGTTGATGGCAGTCACGATGTCAGTCCAGATCTGAGTCCGTCCTTCCTTGTCGGTGCGGGAACTTCCGAAGAGGGCATCATACTGCCCCAGGACTTGCTCCACCAGGACACCAACTTCGGTGGCACTGAAGCTGGTGCCCCTCTGCCTCTCTGGCCGGGAGTTGTCAGTGGTCACAGATGGTGTTTGCCCCGACATGACAACCCCAGAGGCAGGAGTGGGTTGGCAACTGGGTCCTGGGGCTGGGCTGTGGAGCGATGGAATTCCAGTCGGGAGTCTTCGGTTCCAGCAGGGGTGGTCACAGCAACAGCACCCCTGGCTGATGTGCAGGCAGCAAATGGCAGTGCACGTGGGCAGCAGGCAGTCAGGCAGCAGCAGATGGCAGGTGGGAGTGTGCTCGGGGCTCTGGGGGGCAGTAGTTCGGCCTTCTGGGCAGGAGCGTGGTCTTCCGTGTGCTTACGCGTGGCCAGCTTGGTACGGAGTGATTTGGCACGTGAAAATCCTGCACGTCAGCGTGAAAACCGAGGAAAGGCCCTTAGCGCGTAAATGCGTCAGCACGCATACGCGATTCTATTGGACCAAAGGCCCTCAGCGCGTAAGCGCGTCTGTGACGTGACCCGCACGGGTGTTTCCCACACAGCACGTGATGACAGAGCACACGTGGAAAGACTGCACGTCAGAGTGTCATTGCGTGTGATTGGTGGAAATGGCCCTACACGCAGAAGTGACAAAGTGTGTAATTGGTGGAAATGGCCCTACATGCATAAGTGACAAAGCGTGTAATTGGTGGAAATGGCCCTACACGCATAAGTGACAAAGCGTGTAATTGGTGGAAATGGCCCTAGCGCGTACACGCCGCGTAAGTGACGCTGGACGTGTGGGCCTGTATAAAAGGTACGCGTAGAACACCATTTCCTTGTACGTGCTTTTCGTGGAGAGCGAGTGGGTGAATTCTGTACTTCTTGTCGTTTCACACGCGATTTACTTCATGGCGTTTCAAGTTCGTATTCCCTGTTACCTCTGACAGCTTTTTCTCTTTTTTCTCTTTTACTGGTTTACCTGGGCCTGTTCCCTCAAACAGTGTTCCCTTCTACTGTTGTCCTGTCTCCTCAGACAGCGTACAAATCTTCTTTTGGCGGGGGTGTTGCCAACCAAACGCGCTCCTTTTTCACGCTCTTTTACCTGGCAGACGGTGAGTCACGCACGTATCTAACATCTGTGCTTGCCCCGTGTGTAGCCTACCCCTTCAGAGGTCATTCTAGGCTGCGTGTGACACGCATACGTTCATTCTTGTGTTACTGGGTGCCACAGCGTAGTGCAGGTTTTTCTTTCTGCACACGTGGTCTAGGAGGGGTTTCGTGCACGTCATCTCCCTTTTTTGGGGCTCCTGTGCGTAGCGTGACCCGTCATCTTTCCCCAGGGGTTACAATCAGCCTTGCAAGAGCACTAGGGTACAATTACCATCTGGTACCCAACCCCTTGGACCCCCAATTGCCCAGGACAATATTTTACAGCCACTCCCATACGCACATTAACATCAGTGCCATGGCTGGGAGGCGAGGATTCCGTAAGGGTGGCAAAGGTGGAAGAGCCGCAAGTGGTGGCCGTGGTGGATCCGGTAGGGGACGTGGTTGTTACTTGCAGGGTGAGCCTGTCCCCCCATGTGTGGAGGACCAGTCAAGGGCACCCATAATCCCCCCCCCCCCGTTGAGGCTGATGTGGCTGACACCATCCATGCTCAGCCCTTGTTGGACCAGCCCATTGTGGCACCAGACCTGGCTGACTCCATGGCTGACTTCCAGGTCAGCAGGCCTATGACACGTGCGCTGGTGCACGTTGATGTCACCATGCCACGTGCATCTGGGGCAGCAAGGTCATTTGCTGCACCAAGTAGGCAGGGCGGAGAGGCTGCAGGGGCAGCTGCGGCTCCATCCACCCCAGCCCTCACACACCCAGCCCGGACAGTGTCGGTTCTAGTCCATGCTGCTGACATTCCCCCTGACACCATCACACTAGAGCCAATGCCTGCACCAACTCCCATGCTGAGTGTGCAATCCCACACTCCTGATACAGAGTCCACCAGGGCTCCTGCCCCTAGTGTCCAGAGCGGCGCAGGACACTCAGGATCACCACCACCTTCCAAGCGGAAGAGGAAGAGTGCTCGTCCGGCACAGGCTGATGCGCCAGACACGGCTACACAGTCCGGCCCGTCCAGGAAGCCCAGCTTCACGGATGACGAACTGAATGCACTTGTCGAGTATGTGTCCGCACATGACAACGAGATGGTCATTGTTGCAGGACCCAAGACCACACCTGCACAATGCCAGGCACACTGGCAGACCGTTGCGGACATCGTAAGTGCCCTTGGAATCGTGAGGCGCACAGCCAATGATTGCTATAAGCGCTGGAATAACCTAAAGCGCAGGGCAAAGAGTAAGCTGGCCTCAAGTCATGCCGCAACTCTAGTGACTGGAGGTGGGTCTCCAGTAGTAGACATGGAACTCACTCCACATGAGTCAGTCGCTGGGACCTACGTCACGGAGGAACAGATCCAAGGCGTGGGAGATTTGGCTGATTACGAGGCATTGTCCGGTGAGTGCACATGCATGTGTGTGTCATCCATGTGCATGGTGTGTGAGGGCTTCTGTTTGTGTGCCAGGTGAGAGTGTGTGCGCCTGAGTCACATGGGTCAGCCATGTGCTTCATGCAATACATCCTGCGCAGCTGCATTTGGCCATAGCAGTATCCCTTCTGACAACAGTAGACATCTAGCCCAACTGCACGCCAGTTGCCCTTGAAGTGTCACCTTGCCACAACATTGTTGCTTAATTTTTCACTGTTCATTTAGTCAGATTGTTTGCATTCCACCACTTTTACTAGGCATGTCGCAGTCCTCTAGTCACATGTCTGACATGGCTATGGTAAAGTGGAGTGACTTTGTTACCTGGATATCATTTGTTCAAACATGTCCCTGTGCAATTGCACCATTTCGGACTGGCAGCTCCAGGTGAAGAATCTGACCTGTTTGAATTAGAAAAGCTATTACATGCGGGAACTGGACTGAATGAATAGGTGCTGCCCTCCTCTCCATCTTCACTCAATAGCAATGGTACATGCCATCTGTGTGATGGCATGTGTGTTTCACCTGGCAATCACAGGCCAATGTGTGATGCCACTGCCAGGCAGCATGCAGAAAATGTGTTCATCTTCCATCTTGGTGTCATCAGTGTGTGCCATTTGCCTGCCCTTCAAACGCAGTGAGGGTGCATGCATGGGAGGGTTTTAGTCATGTGGGACATGTGTCAAACAAGTACTGGTTCTCTTGCTTCTCAGCCCTCATTGTGTGCCATGGTGCTAATGCCTGTTTCCATTTCTTTGTTTTTATGTCTTTGCAGGGGAAGACGCACCTGATACTGCTGGGGTTGTGGAGATGGTGCAGACCCAGGAGGGGTCCGAGGGCCGACCAACCACCAGTGAGGGACGTGGTGTGGTGGTGGGTGAGAACCCACGAGTGCTGCAGGTCGTGCTCTCAAGGGGTGTCTCTGGCTGCACCTCCCCCGAGCTGTACTCAGGTGTTGATTCGGATGAGACCTACGTGCCGTCGCAGGTGAGTGTTCCAGGGAGTGATTCTGTTCTGTCCCACCCACCTGCACCAGGGTCAGAACCTTCAATGGGGATGTCAGTGTTGGCAGCTAGGCCTTTGGTGGTTACGGATGCAGGGTCACACTCCGCGACATCTGATCCTGTTCCTGGGCCAGCAGATCAGAGGGGGAATGCAGTCCTGCAGCCTCAGGCAGTGCCGGCACAGCAAGGCGCAGTTCACCTTGCCCCAGACAGGTGTGGTGCCCGCCGACGTGGTGGCCGTACGCCACTTGGCAATACCGCATGCGAGCAATCCATTTACGGTATGGCAACCCAACAGGCAGCATCATCCGAGATGATGGCTCAGGCCATGGATAGGGTGGCCACTTCCATTGTCCCCCCTGAAAGGCTGATGGAGCGACTAGAGCAGGCAACCGACTCCATCTGCCAGTCATACAGGGAGGACATGTTGGGGTCCAACAGGGACAGGCGGGCGGCACTGGCGACTCTGCAGGAGGCCATCTCCATTGAGTCCCAGGGCCACAGGGAAGCCCTGAGGCAGGAGCTCCTTCACCTCAGGACGACTCTTGTGGAGCTTGAGGCTTCAACACACCAAAGGACAGAACAGCAGCTGGAGCGTCTCACCCGTACGCTCTCAGCTGAGATGCAGGCAACGAGGGCGGAGGTCCGGGCATCCCGTGAGTTGTTGCATGGGGATCTCCGCACACTCATCCTCCAGAACCAGACCTACCACACCCGCATGCTTGCAGCCATGGAGGAGCAGACTAGGGCCTTGCGTGGGCTGCCTCCCATAGTGCAACCACCTCCGGATGCAGCTGCACAGGGTGATAATAGCGACAGCAGTGATACTCCCACAATAAGGTAGCCGTGTGGGCCATGAGCCCATGGAGGTGTTTTTTTTCCCAGGATCCACGCAGGTGGGTTCTGGTGTGCATCCTGTCCTCGGACCTCCTGGGTGGCCTCCCCAACCCCTCCGGGCCCTTCAATGGCCATTGTTTATTTTTTTTTATTTTTATTTTTATTTTAATTTATTTTATTCCCAATTTTTTTGGGACGATTTGTTGGCTTCCGTGGTTCCTGTGGGCATACGCTGCATTGTGGCTGGGCACATGCAGGCTTGTAATGTATTTGGTTCAGATGCTTGGGTTTGAGTCACACACACCCCTCCTGCTTCCCGTTTCCATGGGCTTGCAAAGGGTGTGCCCAAGTGACAGTGAATTACACAGTGACGTTGGACTCCCATGAGCTGTGTGGGCAGTCTGTAGTCAATACTGTGTATACATTCCTAGTGCATATTGCTGTTGTGTTGTACACTGCATGTTGCATTGATGTGTAACTCATCTTCTGTGTCTACCTCCCAATTTGCAGGTCCCTTCCTCATGTCTACACAAGGACCTCTAGTCTGGAGATGTGGTCCATGTTGGCAGCAGTGCACCTACAACTCTACATGGCGCCAACACTGCACAGTTGGTAGTGGTGGGAGTGCAGGCATTTCCAGGTGGTGAGACTACTAATATTTAACATTAGTGATGTCATGTTAATGGTAGTATGTGCTCAAGTTTGTTGTTGGTCCGCCATTACTGTGAGCATTTCAGGTGTAGCAAGTTTCTAATAGGGACACTGTACATTGTGACACTAGTGTCATGTTGTGGGGATTACTTTGTTTACCTGCAAATAGCATGACATGGCACGGTGTGTCGTGTGGCAGTGCTGGGGTTGAGTTGGCTGACATGGCACTGTCCTCTTGTTGCATTTTGCAAGTGGGTATTCATTTTAGCTGCTTGAATGTGTAACTTCACAAAACTGCATTGGTGGTGTCTGTGTGGGTAGGGATGCACACATTGTGACACTTCCAGGTGAACAATCTCAGGCTGATATGGTTTTCACGGTTCATTCTCCAGACATTCAGGATCAGTGTCAGGTTGAGTCATCATTGATTGTCAGATGGAATGTGCCAGGGCAGTGTGCACTCCACAGGGGTGTGATTTCTATGTGAAGTAATTAGCCACTAGCTGTGTACGGGCTGCCTCCCCCCGTGCCCTTTCCCCTCCCATGTGCAACGGCTGTGCATGTGGTTGGGGATGGGGGGGCACCACCATGTCCACGGCCAGGCCCCGGCGTGTTGCAACGTTGTGCAGGACACATGCTGCCACTATGATCCTGCACACTACTGGGGGAGCGTACAACAGCTGCCCGCCAGAACGGTCAATGGAGCGAAAGCGTGACTTCAGCACTCCGAATGTGCGCTCCACTATGCCCCGGGTTGTAATGTGGGCTGCGTTATATCTTACCTGGGGTGGCGTGGTGGGGTTCCGAATTGGCGTCATCATGTGGGGGCTGAGAGGGTAGGCACTGTCCCCTGTGGAGGTGGTGATTGGTATCATTGGTGGGGTTGTGACCTTGCTCAGTATCTGACATGCATGCAGTGGCATTCATACTCACCAAGCAGCCATGTATCGCCATGCCGCCCAGCTTCTAGGTCCCGGCTTAGGGTGGACATTCGGTAAATGAAGCTGTCGTGGGTTGACCCGGGATAGTTGGCATATACTGAGGTGATGATTCCCTTGGCATTACATACTACCTGCACTTTGATGGAATGCCAGTGCTTGCGGTTCCTATAGATGTGCTCAGATGCCCTGGGGGGACGTAGAGCCACATGGGTGCAGTCGATGGCACCTAGCACTTTGGGGAATCGTGCCACAGCGTAAAAATCCAGGGCGGCAGCATGCCTTTCTGCAGGGGTTCTGGGCAGGTATATGTGCCTGCGGACTGATGGGCGTGCAGTGATGTTCAAGACCTGGTGTAGGCAGCGTGACTGGGTGGCCTGTGTTACACCACCCACAATGGCACTTGTCCGCTGAAATGATCCAGTGGCTAAGAAGTGCAGTACATTGAGGACCTTCTCAAGGGGGCTGAGTGCTTGGGAGCACAGGGTGGGTGATGTGAGGTCATCCTCCCACTCACTCACCAGGTCCAGTATGATGTGTGGTGGAAACCTGTACCTCCCATGCACCTGGTCATCAGGCATCCCGAAAAGGCTGGTTCTGGGTGTGAATATTCTGGCCCTGACTATCCTCCTCCTCCTCCTTTGGTAGGCCACGCCCACTGCTGCTAGGAACGGTATGTTCATCCTGGGTCTGAGCTTGTTATTTTGTTAGCCGCAAATTAATGCGTTGCGCGTGTTGTAGGCGAGCGTGTGACCCGCGCACCCCTGAAATCCAGTACCCAGTCCAATAGCGTGTGGAAATTCCCGCGCACACCGGGATACAGGTGCGCTGACGTACTTGCGTGCGTAAGTGTCCGCGCACCCCTGATATACACGTACATAGGCCAATCGCGTGTACGCGCACTTTTGTCCAATTACACGCGATGACACCCTGACGTGCTGTCCAATTACACGCGATGAGACTCTGACGTGCTGTCCAATTACACGCGATGACACTCTGACGTGCAGTCTTTCCACGTGTGCTCTGTCATCACATGCTGTGTGGGAAACACCCGTGCGGGTCACGTCACAGACGCGCTTACGCGCTGAGGGCCTTTGGTCCAATAGATTCGCGTATGCGTGCTGACGCGCTTACGCGCTAAGGGCCTTTCCTCGGTTTTCACGCCGACGTGCAGGATTTTCACGTGCCAAATCACTCCGTACCAAGCTGGCCACGCGTAAGCACACGGAAGACCACGCTCCTGCCCAGAAGGCCGAACTACTGCCCCCCAGAGCCCCGAGCACACTCCCACCTGCCATCTGCTGCTGCCTGACTGCCTGCTGCCCACGTGCACTGCCATTTGCTGCCTGCACATCAGCCAGGGGTGCTGTTGCTGTGACCACCCCTGCTGGAACCGAAGACTCCCGACTGGAATTCCATCGCTCCACAGCCCAGCCCCAGGACCCAGTTGCCCACCCACTCCTGCCTCTGGGGTTGTCATGTCGGGGCAAACACCATCTGTGACCACTGACAACCCCCGGCCAGAGAGGCAGAGGGGCACCAGCTTCAGTGCCACCGAAGTTGGTGTCCTGGTGGAGCAAGTCCTGGGGCAGTATGATGCCCTCTTCGGAAGTTCCCGCGCCGACAAGGAAGGACGTACTCGGATCTGGACTGACATCGTGACTGCCATCAACGCGGAGGGGGTGGCAGTCCGGGACTTACAACATGTCAGGAAGCGCTGGGAGGACTTCAGGTCCAGGACCCTGAACAAGGCCCGGCGCCTCTTGAAGGCAGCGGATGCCAAGGGGCGCCGGGGCCACTTGTCGGAAGAACAGATGGGGGTCCTGGAACGCATATCCTCAGCGCTCCACGTCCAGGTCCTAGAGAAGCAGACCCGTCTGGAGTCGAGCGGTGAGTGTACATGCATCCTGATTGTGAGCAGTGCGTGTGGTGATTATTCGGTATTGTGCAGGTTGCACATCTGTTTGTATGGGGTCGAGTATGGGTGGGGGTGTACAGGGCCGTGGGGCTGACACATGCGAGGGCTGTAATGTGTGAGACATGGATGGTGCTTGTGTGTGTGGGCTTGCATGGCAAATGCAGTTGTGCGTGCACACATGTTTGGATGAATGTGTATGTAAGTAGACATGTCCGTGATGTCAGGCATGTATGTTGTTTTCGGCTGCATGTATGAGCACTGTGTACATGTGCATGTGTGTGTATTTGTCAAGGGTGCAACAGTGATGCAACATGGATGCATGTGACAGCGGTATGTGGAAGCCTGATTGGCAGATGTGACATGGATGCCCGTCTGAACAGTGCGACACTTGGCAGAGTCGTAGACATGCATGCAAGTGTGGTGGTGTGTGTACATGTGTGGTGCACTTCCTGTGTTGCATGTGATGTCTGGCTCCCCTTTGGCTGCTGATGCTGTTGTATGTGTAGGGATGGTGGTGGCAGTTGCGATATGGCTGTGGTATGGCTCATGTGTGCGAGTTGCAATGACATGTGTGTTGGGGATTGTGATGACATGTCTGAGGTTTGCCAATGCCACTCATGTGCAACTGTCATGCGTGTCAGGCGGAGGTTGCAGTTGGACTCCTCGGCAGTAGAAGGGGCAGCTGGGACCCCACAGGGCCCAACAGGGGAAGATGGCACGGAGTCATCCAGGTTGGTGGGGGGTTTGGTGGAGGAGGAGGCCGTGCAAGCACCAGAGACGGGGTCTGGAGGTGGGGATCCCACTGGTGCTAGTGGTGCAGTGCAGGACCAGGGACAGGAGGCAGCACAGGCCGCTGCGGAGGTGCCTGTGTGCAATCCTGTCCCCGATCCTGTCCCTGCATCATCTTGCACCAGCAGGGATGCCTACGTCCAGACCCGTTTTCAGGCAGGGGATGAGCTGACGTCAACTGCCCTTCCTCTGCCTGCGGACGTGGCCATCCATGTCCGGGTTGAGCCTGTCCTGGCTGGTGTGGCGTTGCGTTAACGGGCCATGCGAGGTGACCTGCAGTCTTTTCATGGAGAGACTGCACGTCATCTCGAATGGCTCGTTGACCACGTCAGCCTGCTGGGACAGGTCTCCCAGGCCGGATTCTGCTGTCTGATGGGGCTTGCTTCGACCCCCTCCTCAACTGGACCCCCTATGCGCCAGTCGTCCTCTGTGCCATCTTCCCACCCATCAGTCACCTGGGTGCCCTGTGGAGCTGCCTCTGACGGTGCGGCCAGGCTGGTGGAGGAGGCATCCCTGCCACAGTCGGGAGTCGGAGGTCCAGCAGGGGTGGCCACATCAACAACTGCACCCCAGCCGGCGGAGGATGTGCAGGCAGCAGGAGGCAGTGCACGGGCAGAGGCAGAGCAGCAGCAGCAGCAACATGGTGGGAGACATGAAGGCTCGGGGCTTTCGACATCGGAGGGGCAGGCATCGGCCGGAGGGCAGGGGGACCCGGGACAGAGAGTGTCTTCCGTGTGGCAGCGGTTGGGCCACGCCATAGGTGCGGAGCGGCGGCGGGCGGAAGAGGCGCGGCTCACAATGGTCAGGGCGGAGAACTCCATGCGGAGGGCCCTGAGGCGGGCCGAGTGCCTCGAGGCAATCCGCAGGGGGTTGGAGGAGGACACAGCGTCGTCCCTGCAGACCCTCGGGGCCATGGAACTGGACCGCCTCCGGGACATCGAACAGGAGTTCGATGATGCCCTGGCCCGGGACACCACGGAGTGAGCCGCTGGACTTGCCCGCCGCCTTTGTATATAGTTCTTTAGTTTTAGGTTTCCTTTCTTTCTTATTATGATTTGGAGTCGACGGACACTGCTCCACTTTTTGTATATAGTTGATTTTTAGGTAAGTTTTTTAGTAGGTTTCCTTTGTTCAGTTGGGCTCATGGACCCTTGGTAGTTTTGTACATAGTTCTTTATTGCATGGAGATTTTTTTACATTTGACTTTGGACAAAAATTTTTTGGATTCGGATTTCCAGTTTTGTGTTTTTATACGGACATACAGCTTTTTTTTTCTCATTCACATTGTAGTTTGTTTTCTTTGGCATTCTTAATTTTTTTCAATACAATTTTGTTTCCATACTTCACTGTGTGGTATCATCTCATTGGTTTCATGCATGTCATGTTGGGTGTTTTCCCATTAAAAATCCCATTAAATTGCAACCATTGTGTGTGACGGACATGGGCTCATTAGCTTCATGAACATTGGGGGTGTAACATGTGATTTCCATTTCCATGTGGGTGAATGGGTTACTTGGTAGGGCTTTTTGGCTGTGGAGGCTGACCATTACGCACATGATTGGGGATTGTGAGGACCTGGTGGGGGCTGCCCATGGTGGCAGGGGGGTGGGGGTGGTGGGAGACATGGGTGGGGGCCTGGTGGAGGCTGCCCCTGGTGGCTGGGGGGTGGGGGTGGTGGGAGACATGAGTGGGGGCCCGGTGGAGGGTGGCCATGGTGGCAGGGGGGTGGGGGTGGTGGGAGACATGGGTGGGGGCCTGGTGGAGGCTGCCCCTGGTGGCTGGGGGGTGGGGGTGGTGGGAGACATGAGTGGGGGCATGGTGGAGGCTGCCCCTGGTGGCTGGGGGGTGGGGGTGGTGGGAGACATGAGTGGGGGCCTGCTGGAGGCTGCCCCTGGTGGCTGGGGGGTGGGGGTGGTGGGAGTCATGAGTGGGGGCCTGGTGGAGGGTGACCCTGGATGCTGGGGGGTGGGGGTGCAGGGGGACATGAGTGGGGGCCTGGTGGAGGGTGGCCATGGTGGCAGGGGGGTGGGGGTGGTGGGAGACATGAGTGGGGGCCTGGTGGAGGCTGCCCCTGCACTGCTGGGGGGTGGGGGTGGTGGGAGACATGAGTGGGGGCCTGGTGGAGGCTGCCCCTGCACTGCTGGGGGGTGGGGGTGGTGGGAGACATGGGTTGGGGCCTGGTGGAGGCTGTCCCTGGTGGCTGGGGGGTGGGGGTGGTGGGAGACATGGGTGGGGGCCTGGTGGAGGCTGCCCCTGGTGGCTGGGGGGTGGGGGTGGTGGGAGACCTGGGTGGGGGCCTGGTGGAGGATGCCCCTGCACTGCTGGGGGGGGTGGTGGGAGACATGAGTGGGGGCCTGGTGGAGGATGCCCATGGTGGCAGGGGGGTGGGGGTGGTGGGAGACATGAGTGGGGGCCTGCTGGAGGCTGCCCCTGGTGGCTGGGGGTGGTGGGAGACATGAGTGGGGGCCTGGTGGAGGGTGACCCTGGATGCTGGGGGTTGGGGGTGCGGGGGGACATGAGTGGGGGCCTGGTGGAGGGTGGCCATGGTGGCAGGGGGTGGGGGTGGTGGGAGACATGAGTGGGGGCCTGGTGGAGGCTGCCCCTGCACTGCTGGGGGGTGGGGGTGGTGGGAGACATGAGTGGGGGCCTGGTGGAGGCTGCCCCTGCACTGCTGGGGGGTGGGGGTGGTGGGAGACATGAGTGGGGTCCTGGTGGAGGCTGCCCCTGCACTGCTGGGGGGTGGGGGTGGTGGGAGACATGAGTGGGGGCCTGGTGGAGGCTGCCCCTGGTGGCTGGGGGTGCTGGGAGTCATGGGTGGGGGCCTGGTGGAGCCTGACCCTGGTGGCTGGGGGGTGGGGGTGGTGGGAGACATGGGTGGGGGCCTGGTGGAGGATGCCCCTGCACTGCTGGGGGGGGGTGGTGGGAGACATGAGTGGGGACCTGGTGGAGGGTGTCCATGGTGGCAGGGGGGTGGGGGTGGTGGGAGACATGGGTGGGGGCCTGGTGGAGGCTGCCCCTGGTGGCTGGGGGGTGGGGGTGGTGGGAGACATGAGTGGGGGCCTGGTGGAGGCTGCCCATGGTGGCAGGGGGGTGGGGGTGGTGGTAGACATTAGTGGGGGCCTGGTGGAGGCTGCCCCTGCACTGCTGGGGGGTGGGGGTGGTGGGAGACATGAGTGGGGGCCTGGTGGAGGCTGCCCATGGTGGCAGGGGGGTGGGGGTGGTGGGAGACATGAGTGGGGGCCTGCTGGGGGCTGCCCACGGTGGCAGGGGGGTGGGGGTGGTGGTAGACATGAGTGGGGGCCTGGTGGAGGCTGCCCCTGCACTGCTGGGGGATGGGGGTGGTGGGAGACATGAGTGGGGGCCTGGTGGAGGCTGCCCATGGTGGCAGGGGGGTGGGGGTGGTGGTAGACATGAGTGGGGGCCTGGTGGAGGCTGCCCCTGCACTGTTGGGGGGTGGGGGTGGTGGGAGACATGAGTGGGGGCCTGGTGGAGGCTGCCCATGGTGGCAGGGGGGTGGGGGTGGTGGGAGACATGAGTGGGGGCCTGGTGGGGGCTGCCCATGGTGGCAGGGGGGTGGGGGTGGTGGTAGACATGAGTGGGGGCCTGGTGGAGGCTGCCCCTGCACTGCTGGGGGGTGGGGGTGGTGGGAGACATGAGTGGGGGCCTGGTGGAGGCTGCCCCTGCACTGCTGGGGGGTGGGGGTGGTGGGAGACATGAGTGGGGGCCTGCTGGAGGCTGCCCTTGGTGGCTGGGGGGTGGGGGTGGTGGGTGACATGAGTGGGGGCCTGGTGGAGGATGCCCATGGTGGCAGGGGGTGGGGGTGGTGGGAGACATGAGTGGGGGCCTGGTGGAGGCTGCCCCTGGTGGCTGGGGGGTGGGGGTGGTGGGAGACATGGGTAGGGGCCTGGTGGAGGATGCCCCTGCACTGCTGGGGGGTGGGGGTGGTGGGAGACATGAGTGGGGGCCTGGTGGAGGCTGCCCCTGGTGGCTGGGGGGTGGGGGTGGTGGGAGACATGGGTGGGGGCCTGGTGGAGGATGCCCCTGCACTGCTGGGGTGTGGGGGTGGTGGGAGACATGAGTGGGGGCCTGCTGGAGGCTGCCCCTGGTGGCTGGGGGGTGGGGGTGGTGGGAGACATGAGTGGGGGCCTGGTGGGGGCTGCCCATGGTGGCAGGGGGTGGGGGTGGTGGGAGACATGAGTGGGGGCCTGGTGGAGGGTGACCCTGGATGCTGGGGGGTGGGGGTGCAGGGGACATGAGTGGGGGCCTGGTGGAGGCTGCCCCTGCACTGCTGGGGGGTGGGGGTGGTGAGAGACATGGGTGGGGGCCTGGTGGAGGCTGCCCCTGGTGGCTGGGGGGTGGGGGTGGTGGGAGACATGAGTGGGGGCCTGGTGGAGGCTGCCCCTGCACTGCTGGGGGGTGGGGGTGGTGGGAGACATGGGTGTGGGCCTGGTGGAGGCTGCCCCTGGTGGCTGGGGGTGGGGGTGGTGGGAGACATGAGTGGGGGCCTGGTGGAGGCTGCCCCTGGTGGTAGACATGAGTGGTGGCCTGGTAGAGGTTGCCCTTGGTAACTGGGGGGTGGGAGACATGAGTGGGTGCCTGGTGGAGGGTGACCCTGGATGCTGGGGGGTGGGGGTGCAGGGGGACATGAGTGGGGGCCTGGTGGAGGGTGGCCATGGTGGCAGGGGGGTGGGGGTGGTGGGAGACATGAGTGGGGGCCTGGTGGAGGGTGACCCTGGATGCTGGGGGGTGGGGGTGCAGGGGGACATCAGTGGGGACCTGGTGGAGGGTGGCCATGGTGGCAGGGGGGTGGGGGTGGTGGGAGACATGGGTGGGGGCCTGGTGGAGGCTGCCCCTGGTGGCTGGGGGCGGGGGTGGTGGGAGACATGAGTGGGGGCCTGGTGGAGGCTGCCCCTGCACTGCTGGGGGGTGGGGGTGGTGGGGGACATGGGTGGGGGCCTGGTGGAGGCTGCCCCTGGTGGCTGGGGGGTGGTGGTAGACATGAGTGGTGGCCTTGTGGAGGGTGGCCATGGTGGCAGGGGGGTGGGGGTGGTGGGAGACATGGGTGGGGGCCTGGTGGAGGCTGCCCCTGGTGGCTGGGGGGTGGGGGTGGTGGGAGACATGAGTGGGGGCCTGGTGGAGGCTGCCCCTGGTGGCTGGGGGGTGGGGGTGGTGGGAGACATGAGTGGGTGCCTGGTGGAGGGTGACCCTGGATGCTGGGGGGTGGGGGTGCAGGGGGATATGAGTGGGGGCCTGGTGGAGGGTGGCCATGGTGGCAGGGGGTGGGGGTGGTGGGAGACATGAGTGGGGGCCTGGTGGAGTGTGACCCTGGATGCTGGGGGGTGGGGGTGCAGGGGGACATGAGTGGGGGCCTGGTGGAGGGTGGCCATGGTGGCAGGGGGGTGGGGGTGGTGGGAGACATGGGTGGGGGCCTGGTGGAGGCTGCCCCTGGTGGCTGGGGGGTGGGGGTGGTGGGAGACATGAGTGGGGGCCTGGTGGAGGCTGCCCCTGCACTGCTGGGGGGTGGGGGTGGTGGGAGACATGGGTGGGGGCCTGGTGGGGGCTGCCCCTGCTGGCTGGGGGGTGGGGGTGGTGGTAGACATGAGTGGTGGCCTGGTGGAGGGTGGCCATGGTGGCAGGGGGGTGAGGGTGGTGGGAGACATGGGTGGGGGCCTGGTGGAGGCTGCCCCTGGTGGCTGGGGGGTGGGGGTGGTGGGAGACATGAGTGGGTGCCTGGTGGAGGCTGCCCCTGCACTGCTGGGGGGTGGGTGTGGTGGGAGACATGCATTGTTGATCAGTAGTGCAAGGTGACATGTGGGTTGGCTGGGGGGCATGCCCATGGTGGATGGGCTGCCTGCGGGACATGAGCAGGGGTGCAGGGTAGTCCCCCGTGGTGTGGGCTGCCTGCAGGGGCCGTGGAGGTTGTGGAACGTACACCTGGGAGGACCCACACGGCCAATTCACGTGTAGTACTCCCCAGAACCCCTGAAATACACATTCCCTGCTGGAATCGCGTGTGCAACTTCCCGCGCACCCCTAAAATACACGTACCCTGCTCGCACTGGGACAATCGCGTGTGGAACTTCCCGCGCACCCCTGAAATACACGTACCCTGCTCGCACTGGGACTATCGCGTGTGGAACTTCCTGCGCACCCCTGAAATACACGTACCCTGCTCGCACTGGGCCAATCGCGTGTGGAACTTCCCGCGCACCCCTGAAATACACGTACCCTGATGAAATCGCGTGTGGAACTTCCCGCGCACCCATGGAATACACGTACCCTGCTCGCACTGGCCCATTCGCATGTGTAACTTCCCGCGCACACCTGAAATACACGTACCCTGATGGAATCGCGTGTGGAACTTCCCACGCACCCATGTAATACACGTACCCTGCTCGCACTGGCCCATTCGCGTGTGGAACTTCCCGCGCACCCCTGAAATGCACGTACCCTGCAGTAATCGCGTGTGGAACTTGCCGCGCACCCCTGAAATACACGTACCCTGTTGAAATCGCGTGGGAACTTCCCGCGCACCCCTGAAATTCACGTACCCTGCTTGCACGGGGCCAGTCACGTGTGGAACTTCCCGCGCACCCCTGCAATACACGTTCCCCGCTTGGCGTTTGCTGTTTGCCAGCCCGGTGAACTGGTCCAGGGTTAGCGCAGCCCTTTGCGATGATTTAGCGATTTTGATGGCTTTTCCTTGCGCGAGGACGTTCTTGGGGGCGTTACTGGCGCTGCTGCAGGGTCGCTGCGATTCTCTGCGCCACGGCTGGTTTGGAAGCCTGAAATCCATGAATACGCTGTGCGCGGAAATCGGTTTTAGCGCACGTGCCTGGCGCAGTCAATCGCACGCGGATACTCTGCGCCAGCCGCTTGCGACACTTTTCTGCGAAATTCTATGAATTACCCTGACAGTATTTTCTGCAAAGCGCAGAGAAATGCTAATGTCTGTGCCTGAAACTGTTACCAGTATCCCATGAGCGGTATTATATTAGTAAGATGATAAACTCACGTGTCATCATATTTCCGTGCATAGTTGAATGCACAGCAGCAAAAGTACTTGAAGTGACATCCGAAGGTGGGTACTTCCCCATATACAACACATCGGTCTTAAAATAGAGACCATTGCTTGCAACACAACATTTTGCATTAAATCTGAATAAGAATGAACAGATCCAGTTAGGTTTGGCACAATTGAGGCTGAGTCAATAAAAGGTTGCTTCCTTAAAATCGAGGCAAGCAGCCATGAAAGTAGTATTAAATGACACATTGAGCAGATTAAAATCAAAGCAGAACTTGACCATACAACGTGAAATAAAATGAGCAAGGTCAGGCTAATCCAACTAGAATTTGGCGAGTAATCAAGGGTTCTTACACAGAAGCACAAAGACTATTTTGCATTGCATTTCATTGTCTTTTTATTATTATGATATACTCTGTGTAATTGTGATTATGCGTGCTTGCATTATGACTGATTGCTGATATTCACTTCTTTCCATGTTCCCCGCTCACTGCTTCCGGTGCTACTGAGCAGCGTTGCTGAAAGCTTGGAACGGCACAAAACATCAACATGAAAAATGAATACAACCTATACCAGAGTTCTCTCCTTTAGGAAGTATATAGGTGTGAAATAAATGTATGGAGTTTACGATTTAAAAAAAATCCGTTTTAATTGGTGCAATTCCTTTACAATGTATGAATCATTTGTGACTTTATACAAGTATATTTTTTTAGTTCTTTATGTGACGTAGGAATAGAAGGGGAACCCTGTTTGGTATGTCCCTGCACACGGAGGCATTATGAAATGGCCACCCCTCTGGTGGATCAGATCATGGTTCAGCCCCAATGGCGGTGCATTCTGTGGAGAGCAGCAGAGGAGAAGGGTTTTGGGGCTGGAAGGCCTGACTTGGCCCTTTGTTTGGTTTCTCGTCTCTGTTGGGGGGCGGTCCTGAGCCCCCACAGTGTGCCCGCAAGCCCCCACCCGAAAGGACACACACAGACACAGCCTTTCGGTTCGGGCTTCCCGGTCGCTCTGTCCGCGGCCGGGAACGCCCCTTTATTTATATTCAGGGCGGCGGCGTGCAACGTCACGCCGCCGCGTAGGCCCGTCATTACGGGCAGCGCCACACTCCTCCTTTTTCGGGAGGAACCACAACAGCTGCAATTTTAACTGTAATAACTTTTAACACACACCTACACTACAAATACCACTGCACACCCAACACCCCTTTATTGTCAACCAACCGGATCCCTTCATCACAGTTTACTAGCTAATTGTCCAAGAACATACTCGCTGAGGTAAGCAGGTTTCCCTCGCCCAGCCCTCTGGGGGTACCTCCTGCCTACCTCCGGCCCGTGACGTCCTTCAGCCGCGGCTCCCCGGATTGGGGAGTCTGGGACATCCTCACGGAGATCTCCGTCATCGGGGTCCTCTGGTGGGTCAGGTTCAGGTGGAGTTTCAGTCCGTGGATCACCCAGCTTCTTGAAGAAGCTCACATTCCGGGCGACGGCAGATCGCCCATCCGAGGCCGTCACCATGGATCCCTTGACCGCCACAACATCCAATGGCTCGGGTTCATAGGGGAGTGAGAGTTTCCCATGGGGGTGTCGGTTACGGATGAGAACTTCGTCTCCCGGCTCAAGCCGTTGAGGCCGGAGACCCCTTCGAAGGTTTTCTTGGTCAATTCTCACTCGCCTTTCCGCTTCAACCCGCTGGTTATCAATCACTCCAGGCTCCTTCTCCCCGACCTCGGGTAGCAGGCCCCGGGGGCATCTCTTGAATAGCGCTTCTGCGGGAGCCACTCCAGTGGAGGCATGCGGGGTGGTGCGATACACCCGCAGGAATTGATACAGGGCCAGTTGGAGGGGCTGACCCTGTCCCTGAGCGATTCGGAATGTCTTGTTAAGAGTCCGCATGAGTCTCTCCGCATCGCCATTGGCTCGGGGCCACAGCGGTGACACCTTCCTGTGCTGCACCCCGCAGCTCTCCATGAGCTCGGAGAACCGCTCACTTTGGAAAGGAGCCCCATTGTCTGAGCAGAGTGTGGGGAAACCCATGGGCTGCAAAGATCTTCTCCACCGCCACCACCACATGCTCAAACACCACGGATTCGACAAACTCCACCTCTGGATATCTAGAGTGCTCATCAACAATTACCAGGAAGTGGGTGCCCACCGACGTCGAGCCAAAGTCTGCGTGGACGACCTCCCAAGGCCGTGTGCCTCGGGGCATCGCTTCTATGGCCGGCTCCCGTTGCAGAGGAGAGGCTGCCTGACACCACACACACCATGCCGCTACAAAGTCATCAACCCTCTTCTCTAGTTCAGGAAACCAGACCTTCAGGCGGAGCCGCGCCTTGGTCTTGGCTGCGCCTTGATGTCCGTGGTGGGCCAAAGTGATGACCTCCTTCACTTTTGAAAGTGGGACGACAATCCGGTCACCCCGGAGCAGCAGGCCCGACTCTGAAAACGACAACTCGTCCTTCACTTTCCACAGCTGTTCAAGTGCTGTTCTGGCCTCTTGTGTTCGCCCGGCCACAGCCTCGAGGATGGACTTCCAGGAGCTGTGTTGCATCGAGTGCCTCAATATTTGAAAACATTCGTCTTGGGCCGCCGCGGCCTCCAGCTCCGCCAGTGGCATCGCGTTTGGTGTGGCCGCCTCCACCACCATCCGTACATGGCTGTCAGCCTCTTCTTCACAGCTATCATGCCCCTCTCCTCCGCACACCCCCGGGTGACGGGAGAGGTAGTCCGCTGCATTGTTGGCCCCAGGCCTGTATACCAAGGTAACGGAGTATTCAAGGAGGGCGAGCATCCACCTCTCGATCCTGGCCGGGGGTTTTGACGATGACCCGACCAGGATTGGAAGCAACGGTTTGTGATCGGTTACCACCATCACCGGATGACCCAAGACATAGAGTCGAAAATGTCTGCAGCCCCACAGCACTGCGAGTGCCTCCCGCTCGATCTGGGAGTACCTCTGCTCAGTCTCTGAGAGTGCCTTGCTGGCGTATGCCACGGGGCGAACTCTCCCGTTGCGATCCACTTGAGTTAGCATGGCCCCCAGGCCAAATGGGCTTGCATCAACAACGATCTCTGATTCCAGGGCGGGGTCGAAGAATGCCATGGTGTCTTCCGTCATGAGGGCAGCCTTAATGTCCTCGAAAGCGGCCTGCTCAAGTGGGCCCCAGTGCCACGTTGACTCCTTCTTCGTCAACGCCCGGAGTGGTTCCGATCTTGAGGCGAGGTTTTGGATGAAACGCCCACAGTAGGTCACCATCCCCAGGAAGCTCCTCACATCAGACACCGATTCGGGAGGTTGCGCCGATTTGATGTCCTGGACCTTTCTTGGGTCGGGCGACACCCTTCCCTCCTTGAACACAAAGTCGAAGAATTCAATGGAGGTGCGCATGAACTCGCATTTTTCCTTATGAAGGGTAAGCCCCAGTGACTGGAGCCGTTCCAGAGTCTTTCCCAGCCTCCTCATATGGGCCACCTCCATTTTTGCGAACACCAGAATGTCATCGCTGATGTTGAGGACGCCCTCGAGATCTGCTAGGGCACCCCTAATGATGTTCTGGAACACCTCGGCGGCAGATGACACTCCAAAACTCAACCTCTTATATCGGTACAATCCCCGGTGGGTGGTAAATGTTGTTATGTACCTGGATTCAGGGTGGAGAACGACCTGGTGGTAACCTGCTTGGAGGTCCAGTTTCGAAAAGAACCGAGCCCCTTGTACTTCAGCAATTATGTCGTCGATCGTGGGTGTGAGATGCCGCTCCCTCTTTATTGCCTTGTTAGGGAGTCTCATGTCCACACAGATGCGGACAGAATCAGGTTCCTTAGGTTTTCTGGCCACCACGATCGGAGACACCCAGGGGGTCGGGCCTTCCACCTTTTCGATGATGTCCAGGTTTACTAAACTGTCCAGCTCTTTGTCCACCTGCTCCCTTAGATGAAACGGTACCCTGCGGTGTTTCAGGGCAATAGGTTGTACCGACTCATCAATGTGAAGCCGAACCGGTTCACCGGTCATCTTTCCGATCCCACTGAAGAGTGTTGCATACTTGTCTAGGAGATCATTAATGTCTTCCATGTAGACTGAATAGGCGAAACTGACAATCCCCAGGGCCTCGGCAGCTGCACAGCTGAGCAGGGTGTTGTCGCTCACAGGAGTTACATAGAAGCGAGCCTTGATCTGTGAGCCATCATGTTCAACACTGGCTATAAAGGCACCATCTAGTGGTATCGGTTCCAGCCCTCCAAACGCAAATATGTGAGCCTTCGGTGTGACCAGACCTGGGAGGGGTTCAAGCGTGTCATAATGTCCTCTGGCCATTACATTGACTGAGGCCCCCGTATCCACGAGCACCGGGACTGGGGAGTGGTTGACCTCTACCACACATCTGGGCTGCCTCCGACTCTTTCTTTTCAGGATTTCCACGCTCGAGATGAAAACGATGTTCTCCTCCTCCTCCTCCTCGGCACCCTCTGCCTGGGGATCCACTTCGCCTGGATCTACCTGGGCCACATTCGGCGGCGGGTTCTGGCGCGGATTCCACGTCCGTGCCTGGCCTCTCGGCACCATCACCGGCAGGGCTGCCCGGCATACCCTTGAAAAGTGATCGGCCAGTCCACACCTGCCACAGGTCTTTCCCACCGCCGGACACTCTGTCGTGTGAGGAAGGTCATACCCGCATTTCTGGCACGATTCCCCGGCTCTGCCTGCCCTGTCACGGGGTCCTCCACCAGGACGTCTCATGCCTCTGCCATCTCGCCACACGACGCACACCTCCTCCGACCTCACTGACCGGGATCCTGCCTCCATCTTATTGGCCCGAGGCTCTGCCACCTCATGGCAACGGCCGAGCTCCAGTATGCGGGGCAGAGTGATGCCTGGCTCTCTCAGGACCTGCCTCCTGAGTTTGCCGGAGGAGCATGCCTGGATTAACATTGTGCGCATCATGTCTTCCGCGTCCGTCCATGCACATCCTAGGGAGAGGAGGCGCAAACAACCATAGAAGGTGTCCAGCATCTCATCATCCTTCTGTTTGGCCGACAGCATAAAAAATCTCTCATAGTCCACATTGGCAAGGGGGAGGAAATGTGCAAGGAGTGCCACCTTGGCCGCGTCATAGGAGGCATTGGCAGGTGTGAGGGATTCAAATATTTCCTGGACTGCAGGCCCTGCGAAGTACAGCATGGTGGCCACTCTGCTGTCATCGTCCGTCACCTGTGAGGCCCTGAAATACATATCAAGGCGACTCATCCATCTCCTCCACCGGGGGCCCATGCTCGAAGGTGGCCCTGATGCGTCAAATTCCGGAATGGGCTGCAAAGCGGCGTGGGCCGCAGGTGCTCTTGCCTGAGCCATGATGGGGGGTCCAGGTTGGGCAGCTGGCAGCGCTGCTAGAGGTCCTTGCAGGGGCAACTGTGGAGCCGGTACTGGCTGTTGCATTGGAATTACTGGAGGCTGCCCAGCCTGTTGTGGAAGCGGTGCAGCCACGGCCCCGTCATCCGAATCTTCAGAGTCAACCATAGGTCTGAGCGCACAGGCACCCCACCAGTTGTCCTGGAGGCCGCAACTCAGCCACCCTTCACCATCCACAGTGTGAGTGTCTATAACAGTTAAATCCGATACCAGGTACACACTACGAGCCTCACAGCTCACCTGGGACGGCCACCAGCTCCAAGGACCAGGAATAAGGTGTGCTGGTATGAATGTCTCTCAATCACAGCCTTCTCCGATGATGAAGAGGACGAAGAAGATACCACAGCCACTTGATGATGAAGGGGACGAAGAAAGATGCTGTCTCCATCCAATGCCACCCACCAGTGCATAGGTGTTCCAAAAATTAAGTCATAAGCATGGAGTAGGCTAAGCAGGTCCAGCCATGTTAACCCTTCTCCTGGCTTTCACACGACATAGTAGCACCAAAACTACAGGAAAATCCGCAATCCAACCATGGGTGTGCAGATCATGCTGCCTGCAAGCAGAATTTCCAAAAATTTGGCCCGGATTCAATTCCCCCTCCAAACCGGAGCTCGGAGAACATCTGCGGCCTACCAGACAAAATGGCCGCCGGCCGCGTGTACGAGCCGCAGCCACGGCGTAAGACGGAGCATCAAGGTGTTCCGTTCATGCAAAAAAATTTCAGAAGCCTTCACCGCCGGGCCCGGGCATCCGCACTCGCTCATCGCCACTGTTGGGGGGTGGTCCTGAGCCCCCACAGCGTGCCCGCAAGCCCCCACCCGAAAGGACACACACAGACACAGCCTTTCGGTTCGGGCTTCCCGGTCGCTCTGTCCGCGGCCGGGAAAGCCCCTTTATTTATATTCGGGGCGGCGGCTTGCAACGTCACGCCGCCGCGTAGGCCCGTCATTACGGGCAGCACCACAATCTCTTACACAGGTGGAAGCACACGGCTGCGCCATCTTGCCAGTCTCTCGCTAACTCTAATGCAAGAGATCTTCAAGGTTTTGATATATAAAATCAATGCAAAATCTACTCGGATGGAAAAAGACGCCTATGCCCAGCTTGAGTATTGCAAAAAGTATTGCATCCAATTTTGTACAATGCATTCAAAATATGTTTTATTGTTTAAATACATATCACGTACATGGGTGTTTGGTCTCCTGTGTTAAATTCGAGCAGTGCACAAAACAAGCATATTTTGTTAAAGCAGTTCCTTATCAAGTATTGGTATCAAAGTGTCTTAGAAGGCCTTTTAGAAAAAAGGAATCTCCAAAGCTGACCTCGGCTTCAAATAGTGCTCCAGTGGCAGCTGGAATTCTGGGTTGGCTCCGGCAGCAGGTCTTGCGGCAACACAAATCAAGTGTAATGCGTCATTTCAGCTACAGTAGTTATCACATTTTCTTTTTACAAGTGAGTAGCGATGTCACTTATATTATGTACTATGTGGAATAAGGTACAGCCCCCCCCTGCTTCCCGCCTTATGCTACAAGGATACTGCAAGTTACAGAGGAGTTTTGTGACCAAATAGACTTTATACGGTCATGGAATTCCGAGGTGACTTGCAAATATCCTTTATACATACAGTAGGGGGTACATCTCGCCTTCCGCAGAGCAATCAAAACCAGATTATTTGTGTAAAACCTCACACACACCGCCACTAAGGGCCTTACCCAGCTTGCTCTATGTGTCCGAAGACAAGCATCTGTATCCTATTGACATTAAATCATGATATGCAGCTTAACACGTAACCCTGTGCTGCATATCACATGTGTAACCAATCATGCATATCTAAACTCATGTATGGGCTAATGTAACCTAGCCGTTTTCCCTGTAAAGTAACTAAGACATTTTCTTATAACAGCGCTGCGATGCCTCCGGGCTGTTTGTGCGCTATATAGATGCAAATACATTTTAAAAAATATATAAATATATATTTTATTTATTATAATGCATGGTCACGCACTATCTCCTTTACTACCTGGCCTCTTGCTTAAACTGTTGTAAGAGATCTTCCATTTGCTCGTCCATATAATTAATGTACAATGTGTTTGGATTTCAAAAAGTCTAAAATGCAGCTTGTAATGTGCTGCCGAAAAAAGAATAGAGCAGGTTAATAAAATGAATCGAAAAAACGTTTTCATTTTGTACTTATAATAAGAATAAACATGCTGATTCGTGCTTGTATGTGCTAACCTCCAGCAGTGCACACATTAAACAGTTCCACGTCGATTGCGGTCTGTAAAGTGTCACAGAAAACGATTTTACAAGTGTGAAGAAAACATGTCACGATTTAAAGTGGAGCAGTGACAGCGTGAGTTTTGCTCTGTGATTGCTCAAGCATCAGGCATTGTGACTTCACAACAGAAGCGTAAACACTGATTACAGAGCAGTTGTGATGTCATTTATTTGTTACGGGTCCATTGTGATGTCACAACTAGCCTGTAATAAGAACATTATTTCCAGACTTTTATAGGGATATTGCAGGCTGCCATGTATCACATGGAAGTCATTTTAGTATATGGGTATTGTAGGCTGCAGGTCTTGTATGTGGTTCCAGGTCCCATTTGCAGCCCCATCGCGTGGGTCTACTGTGCAATGGGAAACAGACTGATTTTCCTGCGGCGTCCCTGCACCACCTCACCGCCCCTCTGCAGTCCCAGAATCCCTGCTCTCTCCTTTGCCCCCCCTGCCCTCACTCAAGCCCCACACAGACAACTATCAGGGAGACACCCCAGAGACTCCGCCCCTTTCGCCTCATCTCTCTCCACTTAACTGTCTGCGTGCCCCCTCCTCCGACGTACCCCTTCCTGCTCCCCACTTACCTCTCCCCACCGCTGGCCCAGGCCTGTCACCTTTCGCTGTCCACGCATTTCGCACTGGATTACACGTGGCACGTCCTCTACGCAATGTGTGGCATGTACTATCAGAGGCGGAGCTGGGGGTTCAGAGGGGGCACATCCCCGCCACCCACGGGATCCCTCCTGGTGCCCAGTGCACCCCCAGCCTCCTGCTGGCACCCTATTATCTACTCCCAAAAGCTGCCTCCGCTACTGTGTACCCTTATGTATAGTCAGTGTAACGAGAGGTATTATTTTGCATTAAGTACATCAATAATTGGTTTGCTGCTGTTGCAACACCGCTGTCTACCCTGTGCTGCACTCTATGCCTGTGTGATGGCTGCTCCGGCAAGGAGTGCTCTGTTTCCCCGGGGTAGAGGGATCCTTTGCGTGCTCACTTTTTAAGTACCTGCAGACAGTGGGGAGACACCCAAGCCTAGGGCTCGGGACATGTAGTGGCATCCCCCGGGAATAATCCTGTGGTGCAGGCCACAGGTTCAGACTCTTATCGTTTAATTAAAGCCTTGGCAGGAGGTACAAATTCCTCTTGGGGAAAATCCAAAGGAGGAGGCAGCGAGCTGCATGTTCCCTGTCAGCCCTTGGCAGCGCAAGCCACAAGCAGGCTCCCGCCAGCCTAAGAGAGTGTGAGACACAGGCAGGCTACCCACCAGCCTAAGAGAGTGTGAGACACAGGCAGGCTCCCCACCAGCCTAAGAGAGTGTGAGACACAGGCAGGCTCCCCGCCAGCCTAAGAGAGTGTGAGACACAGGTGTGCTTCATATCCACCTAAGAGAGTGTGAGACACAGGCAGGCTCCCTATTAGCCTAAGAGAGTGTGAGACACAGGCAGGCTCCCCACCAGCCTAAGAGAGTATGAGACACAGGCGTGCTTCATATCAGCCTAAGAGAGTGTGAGACACAGGCAGGCTCCTGCCAGCCTAAGAGAGTATGAGACACAGGCGTGCTTCTTATGAGCCTAAGAGAGTGTGAGACACAGGCGTGCTTCATATCAGCCTAAGAGAGTGTGAGACACAGGCAGGCTCCCCGCCAGCCTAAGAGAGTATGAGACACAGGCAGGCTCCCCGCCAGCCTAAGAGAGTGTGAGACACAGGCAGGCTCCCCACCAGCCTAGGAGAGTGTGAGACACAGGCAGGCTCCCCGCCAGCCTAAGAGAGTATGAGACACAGGCGTGCTTCATATCAGCCTAAGAGAGTGTGAGACACAGGCAGGCTCTCTGCCAGCCTAAGAGAGTATGAGACACAGGCAGGCTCCCCGCCAGCCTAAGAGATTGTGAGACACAGGCAGGCTCCCCGCCAGCCTAAGAGAGTATGAGACACAGGCGTGCTTCATATCAGCCTAAGAGAGTGTGAGACACAGGCAGGCTCTCCGCCAGCCTAAGAGAGCATGAGACACAGGCGTGCTTCATATCAGCCTAAGAGAGTGTGAGACACAGGCAGGCTCCCTACCAGCCTAAGAGAGTATGAGACACAGGCAGGCTCCCCGCCAGCCTAAGAGAGTATGAGACACAGGCAGGCTCCCCGCCAGCCTAAGAGAGTGTGAGACACAGGCAGGCTCCCCACCAGCGTAAGAGAGTGTGAGACACAAGCAGGCTCCCCGCCAGCCTAAGAGAGTATGAGACACAGGCAGGCTCCCGGCCAGCCTAAGAGAGTGTGAGACACAGGCAGGCTCCCGCCAGCCTAAGAGAGTATGAGACACAGGCGTGCTTCATATCAGCCTAAGAGAGTGTGAGACACAGGCATGCTTCATTTTAGCCTAAGAGAGTGTAAGACACAGGCAGGCTCTCTGCCAGCCTAAGAGAGTATGAGGCACAGGCAGGCTCCCCGCCAGCCTAAACGAGTGTGAGACACAGTCAGGCTCCCCACCAGCCTAAGTGAGTATGAGACACAGGCAGGCTCTCCGCCAGCCTAAGAGAGTATGAGACACAGGCAGGCTCCCCGCCTGCCTAAGAGAGTGTGAGACACAGGCAGGCTCCCCGCCAGCCTAAGAGAGTATGAGACACAGGCGTGCTTCATATCAGCCTAAGGGAGTGTGAGACACAGGCAGGCTCTCCGCCAGCCTAAGAGAGCATGAGACACAGGCGTGCTTCATATCAGCCTAAGAGAGTGTGAGACACAGGCAGGCTCCCCACCAGCCTAAGAGAGTATGAGACACAGGCAGGCTCCCCGCCAGCCTAAGAGAGTATGAGACACAGCCAGGTTCCCCGACAGCCTAAGAGAGTGTGAGACATAGGCAGGGCCCCCACCAGCCTAAGAGAGTGTGAGACACAAGCAGGCTCCCCGCCAGCCTAAGAGAGTATGAGACATAGGCAGGCTCCCAGCCAGCCTAAGAGAGTGTGAGACACAGGCAGGCTCCCGCCAGCCTAAGAGAGTATGAGACACAGGCGTGCTTCATATCAGCCTAAGAGAGTGTGAGACACAGGCAGGCTCCCCGCCAGCCTAAGAGAGTGTGAGACACAGGCAGGCTCCCCACCAGCCTAAGAGAGTGTGAGACACAGGCG
Source organism: Ambystoma mexicanum (assembly GCF_040938575.1). Classification (NCBI taxonomy): domain Eukaryota; kingdom Metazoa; phylum Chordata; class Amphibia; order Caudata; family Ambystomatidae; genus Ambystoma; species Ambystoma mexicanum. The sequence goes on along the minus strand of NC_090923.1, from coordinate 1,116,234,863 downwards.
TGCTTCATATCAGCCTAAGAGAGTGTGAGACACAGGCAGGCTCCCCGCCAGCCTAAGAGAGTGTGAGACACAGGCAGGCTCCCCGCCAGCCTAAGAGAGTGTGAGACACAGGCAGGCTCCCCACCAGCCTAAGAGAGTATGAGACACAGGCAGGCTCCCCGCCAGCATAAACAAGTGTGAGACACAGTCAGGCTCCCTATCAGCCTAAGAGAGTGTGAGACACAGGCAGGCTCCCCGCCAGCCTAAGAGAGTGTGAGACACAGGCAGGCTCCCCGCCAGCCTAAGAGAGTGTGAGACACAGTCAGGCTCCCTATCAGCCTAAGAGAGTGTGAGACACAGGCAGGCTCCCAGCCAGTCTAAGAGAGTGTGAGACACAGGCAGGCTCCCCGCCAGCCTAAGAGAGTGTGAGACACAGGCATGCTTCATATCAGCCTAAGAGAGTGTGAGACACAGGCAGGCTCCCTGCCAGCCTAAGAGAGTGTGAGACACAGGCAGGCTCCCCGCCAGCCTAAGAGAGTGTGAGACACAGGCATGCTTCATATCAGCCTAAGAGAGTGTGAGACACAGGCAGGCTCTCCGCCAGCCTAAGAGAGCATGAGACACAGGCGTGCTTCATATCAGCCTAAGAGAGTGTGAGACACAGGTAGGCTCCCCGCCAGCCTAAGAGAGTGTGAGACACAGGCAGGCTCCCCGCCAGCCTAAGAGAGTGTGAGACACAGGCAGGCTCCCCGCCAGCATAAACAAGTGTGAGACACAGTCAGGCTCCCTATCAGCCTAAGAGAGTGTGAGACACAGGCAGGCTCCCCGCCAGCCTAAGAGAGTGTGAGACGCAGGCAGGCTCCCCGCCAGCCTAAGAGAGTGTGAGACACAGTCAGGCTCCCTATCAGCCTAAGAGAGTGTGAGACACAGGCAGGCTCCCAGCCAGCCTAAGAGAGTGTGAGACACAGGCAGGCTCCCCGCCAGCCTAAGAGAGTGTGAGACACAGGCAGGCTCCCCACCAGCCTAGGAGAGTGTGAGACACAGGCAGGCTCCCCGCCAGCCTAAGAGAGTATGAGACACAGGCGTGCTTCATATCAGCCTAAGAGAGTGTGAGACACAGGCAGGCTCTCTGCCAGCCTAAGAGAGTATGAGACACAGGCAGGCTCCCCGCCAGCCTAAGAGAGTGTGAGACACAGGCAGGCTCCCCGCCAGCCTAAGAGAGTATGAGACACAGGCGTGCTTCATATCAGCCTAAGAGAGTGTGAGACACAGGCAGGCTCTCCGCCAGCCTAAGAGAGCATGAGACACAGGCGTGCTTCATATCAGCCTAAGAGAGTGTGAGACACAGGCAGGCTCCCTACCAGCCTAAGAGAGTATGAGACACAGGCAGGCTCCCCGCCAGCCTAAGAGAGTATGAGACACAGGCAGGCTCCCCGCCAGCCTAAGAGAGTGTGAGACACAGGCAGGCTCCCCACCAGCGTAAGAGAGTGTGAGACACAAGCAGGCTCCCCGCCAGCCTAAGAGAGTATGAGACACAGGCAGGCTCCCGGCCAGCCTAAGAGAGTGTGAGACACAGGCAGGCTCCCGCCAGCCTAAGAGAGTATGAGACACAGGCGTGCTTCATATCAGCCTAAGAGAGTGTGAGACACAGGCATGCTTCATTTTAGCCTAAGAGAGTGTAAGACACAGGCAGGCTCTCTGCCAGCCTAAGAGAGTATGAGGCACAGGCAGGCTCCCCGCCAGCCTAAACGAGTGTGAGACACAGTCAGGCTCCCCACCAGCCTAAGTGAGTATGAGACACAGGCAGGCTCTCCGCCAGCCTAAGAGAGTATGAGACACAGGCAGGCTCCCCGCCTGCCTAAGAGAGTGTGAGACACAGGCAGGCTCCCCGCCAGCCTAAGAGAGTATGAGACACAGGCGTGCTTCATATCAGCCTAAGGGAGTGTGAGACACAGGCAGGCTCTCCGCCAGCCTAAGAGAGCATGAGACACAGGCGTGCTTCATATCAGCCTAAGAGAGTGTGAGACACAGGCAGGCTCCCCACCAGCCTAAGAGAGTATGAGACACAGGCAGGCTCCCCGCCAGCCTAAGAGAGTATGAGACACAGCCAGGCTCCCCGACAGCCTAAGAGAGTGTGAGACATAGGCAGGGCCCCCACCAGCCTAAGAGAGTGTAAGACACAAGCAGGCTCCCCGCCAGCCTAAGAGAGTATGAGACATAGGCAGGCTCCCAGCCAGCCTAAGAGAGTGTGAGACACAGGCAGGCTCCCGCCAGCCTAAGAGAGTATGAGACACAGGCGTGCTTCATATCAGCCTAAGAGAGTGTGAGACACAGGCAGGCTCCCCGCCAGCCTAAGAGAGTGTGAGACACAGGCAGGCTCCCCACCAGCCTAAGAGAGTGTGAGACACAGGCGTGCTTCATATCAGCCTAAGAGAGTGTGAGACACAGGCAGGCTCCCCGCCAGCCTAAGAGAGTGTGAGACACAGGCAGGCTCCCCGCCAGCCTAAGAGAGTGTGAGACACAGGCAGGCTCCCCACCAGCCTAAGAGAGTATGAGACACAGGCAGGCTCCCCGCCAGCATAAACAAGTGTGAGACACAGTCAGGCTCCCTATCAGCCTAAGATAGTGTGAGACACAGGCAGGCTCCCCGCCAGCCTAAGAGAGTGTGAGACACAGGCAGGCTCCCCGCCAGCCTAAGAGAGTGTGAGACACAGTCAGGCTCCCTATCAGCCTAAGAGAGTGTGAGACACAGGCAGGCTCCCAGCCAGTCTAAGAGAGTGTGAGACACAGGCAGGCTCCCCGCCAGCCTAAGAGAGTGTGAGACACAGGCATGCTTCATATCAGCCTAAGAGAGTGTGAGACACAGGCAGGCTCCCTGCCAGCCTAAGAGAGTGTGAGACACAGGCAGGCTCCCCGCCAGCCTAAGAGAGTGTGAGACACAGGCATGCTTCATATCAGCCTAAGAGAGTGTGAGACACAGGCAGGCTCTCCGCCAGCCTAAGAGAGCATGAGACACAGGCGTGCTTCATATCAGCCTAAGAGAGTGTGAGACACAGGTAGGCTCCCCGCCAGCCTAAGAGAGTGTGAGACACAGGCAGGCTCCCCGCCAGCCTAAGAGAGTGTGAGACACAGGCAGGCTCCCCGCCAGCATAAACAAGTGTGAGACACAGTCAGGCTCCCTATCAGCCTAAGAGAGTGTGAGACACAGGCAGGCTCCCCGCCAGCCTAAGAGAGTGTGAGACGCAGGCAGGCTCCCCGCCAGCCTAAGAGAGTGTGAGACACAGTCAGGCTCCCTATCAGCCTAAGAGAGTGTGAGACACAGGCAGGCTCCCAGCCAGCCTAAGAGAGTGTGAGACACAGGCAGGCTCCCCGCCAGCCTAAGAGAGTGTGAGACACAGGCATGCTTCATATCAGCCTAAGAGAGTGTAAGACACAGGCAGGCTCCCTGCCAGCCTAAGAGAGTGTGAGACACAGGCAGGCTCCCCGCCAGCCTAAGAGAGTGTGAGACACAGGCAGGCTCCCCGCCAGCCTAAGAGAGTGTGAGACACGGGCAGGCTCCCCGCCAGCCTAAGAGAGTATGAGACACAGGCAGGCTCCCCGCCAGCATAAACAAGTGTGAGACACAGTCAGGCTCCCTATCAGCCTAAGAGAGTGTGAGACACAGGCAGGCTCCCCGCCATCCTAAGAGAGTATGAGACACAGGCATGCTTCATATCAGCCTAAGAGAGTGTGAGACACAGGCAGGCTCCCCACCAGCCTAAGAGAGTATGAGACACAGGCAGGCTCCCCGCCAGCCTAAACGAGTGTGAGACACAGTCAGGCTCCCTATCAGCCTAAGAGAGTGTGAGACACAGGCAGGCTCCCCGCCAGTCTAAGCGAGTATGAGACACAGGCGTGCTTCATATCAGCCTAAGAGAGTGTGAGACACAGGCAGGCTCCCCACCAGCCTAAGAGAGTATGAGACACAGGCAGGCTCTCTGCCAGCCTAAGAGAGTATGAGACACAGGCAGGCTCCCCGCCAGCCTAAGAGAGTGTGAGACACAGGCAGGCTCCCCACCAGCCTAAGAGAGTATGGAACACAGGCGTGCTTCATATCAGCCTAAGAGAGTGTGAGACACAGGCAGGCTCCCTGCCAGCTTAAGAGAGTGTGAGACACAGGCAGGCTCCCCACCAGCCTAAGAGAGTGTGAGACACAGGCAGGCTCCCCGCCAGTCTAAGAGAGTGTGAGACACGGGCAGGCTCCCCGCCAGCCTAAGAGAGTATGAGACACAGGCAGGCTCCCCGCCAGCATAAACAAGTGTGAGACACAGTCAGGCTCCCTATCAGCCTAAGAGAGTGTGAGACACAGGCAGGCTCCCCGCCATCCTAAGAGAGTATGAGACACAGGCGTGCTTCATATTAGCCTAAGAGAGTGTGAGACACAGGCAGGCTCCCCACCAGCCTAAGAGAGTATGAGACACAGGCAGGCTCCCCGCCAGCCTAAACGAGTGTGAGACACAGTCAGGCTCCCTATCAGCCTAAGAGAGTGTGAGACACAGGCAGGCTCCCCGCCAGTCTAAGCGAGTATGAGACACAGGCGTGCTTCATATCAGCCTAAGAGAGTGTGAGACACAGGCAGGCTCCCCACCAGCCTAAGAGAGTATGAGACACAGGCAGGCTCTCCGCCAGCCTAAGAGAGTATGAGACACAGGCAGGCTCCCCGCCAGCCTAAGAGAGTTTGCGACACAGGCAGGCTCCCCACCAGCCTAAGAGAGTATGAGACACAGGCGTGCTTCATATCAGCCTAAGAGAGTGTGAGACACAGGCAGGCTCTCCGCCAGCCTAAGAGAGCATGAGACACAGGCGTGCTTCATATCAGCCTAAGAGAGTGTGAGACACAGGCAGGCTCCCCACCAGCCTAAGAGAGTATGAGACACAGGCAGGCTCCCCGCCAGCCTAAGAGAGTATGAGACACAGGCAGGCTCCCCGCCAGCCTAAGAGAGTGTGAGACATAGGCAGGCTCCCCACCAGCCTAAGAGAGTGTGAGACACAAGCAGACGCCCCGCCAGCCTAAGAGAGTATGAGACACAGGCAGGCTCCCGGCCAGCCTAAGAGAGTGTGAGACAGAGGCAAGCTCCCGCCAGCCTAAGAGAGTATGAGACACAGGCGTGCTTCATATCAGCCTAAGAGAGTGTGAGACACAGGCAGGCTCCCCACCAGCCTAAGAGAGTGTGAGACACAGGCAGGCTCCCCACCAGCCTAAGAGAGTGTGAGACACAGGCGTGCTTCATATCAGCCTAAGAGAGTGTGAGACACAGGCAGGCTCCCCGCCAGCCTAAGAGAGTGTGAGACACAGGCAGGCTCCCCGCCAGCCTAAGAGAGTGTGAGACACAGGCAGGCTCCCCACCAGCCTAAGAGAGTATGAGACACAGGCAGGCTCCCCGCCAGCATAAACAAGTGTGAGACACAGTTAGGCTCCCTATCAGCCTAAGAGAGTGTGAGACACAGGCAGGCTCCACGCCAGCCTAAAAGAGTGTGAGACACAGGCAGGCTCCCCGCCAGCCTAAGAGAGTGTGAGACACAGTCAGGCTCCCTATCAGCCTAAGAGAGTGTGAGACACAGGCAGGCTCCCAGCCAGCCTAAGAGAGTGTGAGACACAGGCAGGCTCCCCGCCAGCCTAAGAGAGTGTGAGACACAGGCATGCTTCATATCAGCCTAAGAGAGTGTGAGACACAGGCAGGCTCCCTGCCAGCCTAAGAGAGTGTGAGACACAGGCAGGCTCCCCGCCAGCCTAAGAGAGCGTGAGACACAAGCAGGCTCCCCGCCAGCCTAAGAGAGTGTGAGTCACGGGCAGGCTCCCCGCCAGCCTAAGAGAGTATGAGACACAGGCAGGCTCCCCGCCAGCATAAACAAGTGTGAGACACAGGCAGGCTCCCCGCCATCCTAAGAGAGTATGAGACACAGGCATGCTTCATATCAGCCTTAGAGAGTGTGAGACACAGGCAGGCTCCCCACCAGCCTAAGAGAGTATGAGACACAGGCAGGCTCCCCGCCAGCCTAAACGAGTGTGAGACACAGTCAGGCTCCCTATCAGCCTAAGAAAGTGTGAGACACAGGCAGGCTCCCCGCCAGCCTAAGCGAGTATGAGACACAGGCATGCTTGCTATCAGCCTAAGAGAGTGTGAGACACAGGCAGGCTCTCCGCCAGCCTAAGAGAGTGTGAGACACAGGCTTGCTTCATATCAGCCTAAGAGAGTGTGAGACACAAGCATGCTCCCCGCCAGCCTAAGAGAGTGTGAGACACAAGAAGGCTCCCCGACCGCCTAAGAGAGTATGAAACACAGGCGTGCTGCATATCAGCCTAAGAGAGTATGAGACACAGGCAGGCTCCCTGCCAGCCTAAGAGAGTGTGAGACACAGGCATGCTCTCTGTCAGCCTAAGAGAGTGTGAGACACAGGCATGCTCCCCGCCAGCCTAAGAGAGTGTGAGACACAGGCAGGCTCCCCGACCGCCTAAGAGAGTATGAAACACAGGCGTGCTGCATATCAGCCTAAGAGAGTATGAGACACAGGCAGGCTCCCTGCCAGCCTAAGAGAGTGTGAGACACAGGCATGCTCTCTGTCAGCCTAAGAAAGTGTGAGACACAGGCAGGCTCCCCGTCAGCCTAAGAGAGTATGAGGCACATAGGCAGGCTCTGCGCCAGCCTAAGAGAGTGTGAGACACAGGCAGGCTCCCCACCAGCCTAAAAGTATGAAACACAGGCGTGCTTCATATCGGCCTAAGAGAGTATGAGACACAGGCAGGCTCCCCGCCAGCCTAAAAGAGTGTGAGACACAGGCAGGCTCCCTATCAGCCTAAGAGAATGTGAGAATCAGACAGGCTCCCCGCCGGCCTAAGAGAGTGTGAGACACAGGCAGACTCTCTGCCAGCCTAAGAGAGTGTGAGACACAGGCTTGCTTCATATCAGCCTAAGAGAGTGTGAGACAGAGGCATGCTCCCCGCCAGCCTAAGAGAATGTGAGACACAGGCAGGCTCCCCGACCGCCGAAGAGAGTATGAAACACAGGCGTGCTGCATATCAGCCTAAGAGAGTATGAGACACAGGCAGGCTCCCTGCCAGCCTAAGAGAGTGTGAGACACAGGCAGGCTCCCTATCAGCCTAAGAGAATGTGAGAATCAGACAGGCTCCCCGCCAGCCTAAGAGAATGTGAGACACAGGCAGGCTCCCCGACCGCCTAAGAGAGTATGAAACACAGGCGTGCTGCATATCAGCCTAAGAGAGTATGAGACACAGGCAGGCTCCCTGCCAGCCTAAGAGAGTGTGAGACACAGGCAGGCTCCCTATCAGCCTAAGAGAATGTGAGAATCAGACAGGCTCCCCGCCGGCCTAAGAGAGTGTGAGACACAGGCAGACTCTCCGCCAGCCTAAGAGAGTGTGAGACACAGGCTTGCTTCATATCAGCCTAAGAGAGTGTGAGACAGAGGCATGCTCCCCGCCAGCCTAAGAGAGTGTGAGACACAGGCAGGGTCCCCGACCGCCTAAGAGAGTATGAAACACAGGCGTGCTGCATATCAGCCTAAGAGAGTATGAGACACAGGCAGGCTCCCTGCCAGCCTAAGGGAGTGTGAGACACAGGCATGCTCTCTGTCAGCCTAAGAGAGTGTGAGACACAGGCAGGCTCCCCGCCAGCCTAAGAGAGTGTGAGACACAGGCAGGCTCCCCACCAGCCTAAGAGAGTATGAGACACAGGCAGGCTCCCCGCCAGCATAAACAAGTGTGAGACACAGTCAGGCTCCCTATCAGCCTAAGAGAGTGTGAGACACAGGCAGGCTCCACGCCAGCCTAAACGAGTGTGAGACACAGGCAGGCTCCCCGCCAGCCTAAGAGAGTGTGAGACACAGTCAGGCTCCCTATCAGCCTAAGAGAGTGTGAGACACAGGCAGGCTCCCAGCCAGCCTAAGAGAGTGTGAGACACAGGCAGGCTCCCCGCCAGCCTAAGAGAGTGTGAGACACAGGCATGCTTCATATCAGCCTAAGAGAGTGTGAGACACAGGCAGGCTCCCTGCCAGCCTAAGAGAGTGTGAGACACAGGCAGGCTCCCCGCCAGCCTAAGAGAGCGTGAGACACAGGCAGGCTCCCCGCCAGCCTAAGAGAGTGTGAGACACGGGCAGGCTCCCCGCCAGCCTAAGAGAGTATGAGACACAGGCAGGCTCCCCGCCAGCATAAACAAGTGTGAGACACAGTCAGGCTCCCTATCAGCCTAAGAGAGTGTGAGACACAGGCAGGCTCCCCGCCATCCTAAGAGAGTATGAGACACAGGCATGCTTCATATCAGCCTAAGAGAGTGTGAGACACAGGCAGGCTCCCCACAAGCCTAAGAAAGTGTGAGACACAGGCAGGCTCCCAGCCAGCCTAAGCGAGTATGAGACACAGGCATGCTTGCTATCAGCCTAAGAGAGTGTGAGACAGAGGCAGGCTCTCCGCCAGCCTAAGAGAGTGTGAGACACAGGCTTGCTTCATATCAGCCTAAGAGAGTGTGAGACACAGGCATGCTCCCCGCCAGCCTAAGAGAGTGTGAGACACAAGCAGGCTCCCCGACCGCCTAAGAGAGTATGAAACACAGGCGTGCTGCATATCAGCCTAAGAGAGTATGAGACACAGGCAGGCTCCCTGCCAGCCTAAGAGAGTGTGAGACACAGGCATGCTCTCTGTCAGCCTAAGAGAGTGTGAGACACAGGCATGCTCCCCGCCAGCCTAAGAGAGTGTGAGACACAGGCAGGCTCCCCGACCGCCTAAGAGAGTATGAAACACAGGCGTGCTGCATATCAGCCTAAGAGAGTATGAGACACAGGCAGGCTCCCTGCCAGCCTAAGAGAGTGTGAGACACAGGCATGCTCTCTGTCAGCCTAAGAGAGTGTGAGACACAGGCAGGCTCCCCGTCAGCCTAAGAGAGTATGAGACACATAGGCAGGCTCTGCGCCAGCCTAAGAGAGTGTGAGACACAGGCAGGCTCCCCACCAGCCTAAAAGTATGAAACACAGGCGGGCTTCATATCGGCCTAAGAGAGTATGAGACACAGGCAGGCTCCCCGCCAGCCTAAAAGAGTGTGAGCCACAGGCAGGCTCCCTATCAGCCTAATAGAATGTGAGAATCAGACAGGCTCCCCGCCGGCCTAAGAGAGTGTGAGACACAGGCAGACTCTCCGCCAGCCTAAGAGAGTGTGAGACACAGGCTTGCTTCATATCAGCCTAAGAGAGTGTGAGACAGAGGCATGCTCCCCGCCAGCCTAAGAGAGTGTGAGACACAGGCAGGCTCCCCGACCGCCTAAGAGAGTATGAAACACAGGCGTGCTGCATATCCGCCTAAGAGAGTATGAGACACAGGCATGCTCTCTGTCAGCCTAAGATAGTGTGAGACACAGGCATGCTCCCCGCCAGCCTAAGAGAGTATGAGACACAGGCAGGCTCCCTGCCAGCCTAAGAGAGTGTGAGACACAGGCATGCTCTCTGTCAGCCTAAGAGAGTGTGAGACACAGGCATGCTCTCTGTCAGCCTAAGATAGTGTGAGACACAGGCATGCTCCCCGCCAGCCTAAGAGAGTATGAGACACAGGCAGGCTCCCTGCCAGCCTAAGAGAGTGTGAGACACAGGCATGCTCTCTGTCAGCCTAAGAGAGTGTGAGACACATGCAGGCTCCCCGCCAGCCTAAGAGAGTATGAGACACAGGCAGGCTCTGCGCCAGCCTAAGAGAGTGTGAGACACAGGCAGGCTCCCCGCCAGCCTAAGAGAGTGTGAGACACAGGCGTGCTTCATATCAGCCTAAGAGAGTGTGAGACACAGGCAGGCTTCCTGCCAGCCTAAGAGAGTATGAGACAGAGGCGTGCTTCATATCAGCCTAAGAGAGTGTGAGACACAGGCAGGCTCGCCGCCAGCCTAAGAGAGTATGAGACACAGGCGTGCTCCATATCAGCCTAAGAGAGTATGAGACACAGGCGTGCTTCATATCAGCCTAAGAGAGTGTGAGACATAGGCAGGCTCCCCGCCAGCCTAAGAGAGTGTGAGACACAGGCAGGCTCGCCGCCAGCCTAAGAGAGTGTGAGACACAAGCAGGCTCCCCGCCAGCCTAAGAGAGTATGAGACACAGGCAGGCTCCCTATCAGCGTAAGAGAGTGTGAGACACAGGCAGGCTCCCCGCCAGCCTAAGAGAGTGTGAGACACAGGCAGGCTCCCCACCAGCCTAAGAGTATGAGACACAGGCGTGCTCCCTATCAGCCTGCGAGAGTGTGAGACACAGGCAGGCCCCCCGCCAGCCTAAGAGAGTGTGAGACACAGGCAGGTTCCCCACCAGCCTAAGAGAGTATGAGACACTGGCATGCTCCCTATCAGCCTAAGAGAGTGTGAGACACAGGCAGGCTCCCCGCCAGCCTAAGAGAGTGTGAGACACAGGCAGGTTCCCTGCCAGCCTAAGAGAGTATGAGACACAGGCAGGCTCCCTATCAGCGTAAGAGAGTGTGAGACACAGGCAGGCTCCCCGCCAGCCTAAGAGAGTGTGAGACACAGGCAGGCTCCCCACCAGCCTAAGAGTATGAGACACAGGCGTGCTCCCTATCAGCCTGCGAGAGTGTGAGACACAGGCAGGCCCCCCGCCAGCCTAAGAGAGTGTGAGACACAGGCAGGTTCCCCACCAGCCTAAGAGAGTATGAGACACAGGCGTGCTTCATATCAGCCTAAGAGAGTGTGAGACACAGGCAGGCTTCCTGCCAGCCTAAGAGAGTATGAGACAGAGGCGTGCTTCATATCAGCCTAAGAGAGTGTGAGACACAGGCAGGCTCGCCGCCAGCCTAAGAGAGTATGAGACACAGGCGTGCTCCATATCAGCCTAAGAGAGTATGAGACACAGGCGTGCTTCATATCAGCCTAAGAGAGTGTGAGACACAGGCAGGCTCCCCGCCAGCCTAAGAGAGTGTGAGACACAGGCAGGCTCCCTGCCAGCCTAAGAGAGTGTGAGACACAGGCAGGCTCCCCGCCAGCCTAAGAGAGTGTGAGACACAGGCAGGCTCCCTGCCAGCCTAAGAGAGTGTGAGACACAGGCAGGCTCCCCGCCAGCCTAAGAGAGTGTAAGACACAGGCAGGCTCCCCGCCAGCCTAAGAGAGTATGAGGCACAGGCGTGCTTCATATCAGCGTAAGAGAGTGTGAGACACAGGCAAGCTCCCCGCCAGCCTAAGAGAGTGTGAGACACAGGCAGGCTCTCCACCAGCCTAAGAGAGTGTGAGACATAGCCGAAGAGAGTGTGAGACACAGGCATGCTCCCCGCCAGCCTAAGAGAGTGTGAGACACAAGCAGGCTCCCCGCCAGCCTAAGAGAGTGTGAGACACAGACATGCTCCCTATCAGCCTAAGAGAGTGTGAGACACAGGCAGGCTCTCCGCCAGCCTAAGAGAGTATGAGACACAGGCGTGCTTCATATCAGCCTAAGAGAGTGTGAGACACAGGCAGGCTCTCCGCCAGCCTAAGAGAGTGTGAGACATAGCCGAAGAGAGTGTGAGACACAGGCATGCTCCCCGCCAGCCTAAGAGAGTGTGAGACACAGGCAGGCTCCCCGCCAGCCTAAGAGAGTGTGAGACACAGACATGCTCCCTATCAGCCTAAGAGAGTGTGAGACACAGGCAGGCTCCCCGCCAGCCTAAGAGAGTATGAGACACAGGCATGCTCCCTATCAGCCTAAGAGAGTCTGAGACACAGGCGTGCTTCATAGCAGCCTAAGAGAGTGTGAGACACAGGCAGGCTCCCTGCCAGCCTAAGAGAGTACGAGACACAGGCATGCTCCCTATCAGCCTGCCATGCTGCGGCAGTGGCTTCGTCAGGAATCACATTTAGAAGGTGCACAGAGGGGGCCACAGACAAAGGTAGGGGGGCCATAGACAAAAGTAGGGGGGGCGCCTATAAAAGGCTGATGTCTGACGTCAGAAGCACTGTTGCAGAGAATCTTTTGTGCACCCCAACTACCACACCGCTTCTGTGAACCTCCACCGCCATTAGAATGTAGGCACTAATGACCCATCATTTGCGGTTTCATGCGCTACATTCGGATTGGAGGGGCTACTCTTGCCTTATTTATGCTAAACCTCGATTAAGGAAATGGGTAAGGGCAACAAAACCAGGGACTGATTGAGACTGACAAAAATGGTTAGCAGGTGAGAGGGTGTGAAAGAACGCAGCCTCTAGTCAATGAAATAAATAATAAATCATGTGCCGATCAGAGTGGCGGGAAAAGAAGGAAATGAAGGGGTGGGACTGAAGGCCTTTATGTTGCAGGCTATAAGAGGGACAAAATAGCCCATCATGACATCATCGCGTGCCCCTAGCCCTAGTGTTTATTATTTTTCTTTTCACTTCCATGGGACTTTGTGTTGGGAGTCCCTTGGCTCCTATTTACTTAAATCAGTGTCTGTCATGAATTGGTCTGAGCATGTGCTGCACCTCGCCTCTTCAGTACAGGCTTTTTGGCTTGTCCAGGATAGTGGGACAAGGCCATTGAACTGCAGTCGATGGATCGCCTTGATTCAAATCAGCGAAGACAAGGGACCTCTCATCAACATTGATGTCCCTCGCCTGAGGAAGACGGGACCGGAAGTCACAGCAAGCAACCATCTTTTCCTGGAACTACTACACCACGTGCTATCTCTCGCCATGAAAACAAAAGATGGACCAATATTTTTCTAAAAATGAGGGCATAGTTGCCAACATGACCCAGTCCAATCTGTAGGTGCATATCCAGTCCTGTTTCATTTCTTTGCATTCTGGGTATTTAGTTCTGATTTTCACATTGTAATGCTCAGACTACAAGACCCAGAATACAGCACAAAAATCAGGACTGTAAAAACACCTATATATTGGAATGGATCATGTTGGCAACTTTGTGAGGGATATTGTTTTAAGAGGGAGGTGGGAACAGCATGCAGGAAGGCTCAGTAGGTGACTTTAGAAGGTTCTCTAGTCATGGACCCCAAACTGGATAAAACTATCTGATCTAGAGGACGCAAGGCAGGTTATCTGGTTGGGAATAGGTTAAAGGCTGGGGTGTTTTTTACGTTTGTCTTGGAAGCAAACCAATAAACCCTTTTGCTGAATACATTATCTGAAATGTGAGACGTTGCCAGGGGAAACCAAGATAGACTGGCTAGAGGAAGGCCATCAGGCTTTTGTCCAGCTGAGGGCACTAGCAGATCACGGCCAAAAGTCTTCACTGTAGTGCTGATGGCATGCTCGCTGGGCTGGCACACCTATTGGTATGTCCCCAGAGTTAAGAAAATACTCTTTGAAAAGCGCGGCACAAATAACCTATGACGCTCCATTCTGGCTTGACAAAACAGAGCTTTATTTCAAGGCAGGTCCATTCCCAATAGAAACATTTTTGCCCTATTGCTTTCCTCATATGACCTCTGTTTCCCCATCTACCAAATATGTAATTCTTCAACCCCTCCCACCCCCGTTACTCCTTCTCTCACCTGGTACTTTCTTCCGCTGACTTCCTTCCTCTTTCTCTTCTTCCTTTTCATGTGTAGCTGTCTGCTTTAGTACCAGGTACCCTTCTTCTTCCCCATTTACCCAAACTTCTCAACCCCAAACTTCCTTAACTCTTAACCTTTTGTTGCCCATCTGTTCGTAACTGTTTTCTTGGGGACCTGCCTTAGCGGTACGACAGAAATTAACATCAATATTTGACATCCAAGAACATCACATTACAAACCTCCTCCTAGACCTAAAATCCCCTCAAAATATCCCCCCAGGGCCCCCAGCTTCACTCCACCCACTACCCTGAGAAACTGTAAAGCATGGTGTTTGGGTGGGTCATCGCCTTGGCCTCCTCGAACGACGACGCGTGTCCACTTATGCATGGAAGAACCTTGCACCCTTCCGCCAATGACCCTTGCAGGTGGAAGACATTGCTCTTTGCCCAGGGAACCCCCTTGGGAGTTATGGCACAAATAACCAATGGCACTCAATTCTTGTTTGATGAAATGATGCTTTAATTCAAGGAAGGTTCATACACAATCAAACCACTCTTGTCATCTTGCTTTGCTCTTATGACCTCTGTTTGCCCAATTTCCAAAAATGTCATTCTTCCACCAATCCCTCCTTCTGTGTCACTCCTTCTTGAAGTCTGTTGTAGCCGCTTATTTTCTTGCTGATTAACACCTTGTATTTTCTTTCCCAAACTTACTTCTTTTTTCTCTTTTCCTTTTAAAATATACCTGGCCACTAGAGGACCTGGTACCCTTCTTCTTCCTCGTTTTGCCCCAAATGTTCAACCCAAGCTGTCTCAAATGTTTTCTTCGGGCAACCATAACCCTCCGCACGGGGTCTTTTTCTGCCCCTTCCCAACTGCAGTTGCACCTTCCACGAATTCGTCAACTACATCAATCAACCTCATTAAATAGAGCTCTGTACCCAGGAAGGATGGACCCCATCTTGTCTGAGATAGGCCTGATGAGCAAATGTAATGATGCTGCATCACCCTCGCTCCAAATGACTTGCAAATCCCTGAGATCTCCCACTTAATCTCCTCTCTGACCCGGTCAATAGCCGCTGCTCAATAGCCGCTGCGTCTTTGCTCCTCTTCATGCTCTTTGAACACATCCTCTTCTAGACCCGTTGATTGCACTAAGTCATTGTCACCCAGGTGTATGATCCTCTCATCTACCTGCACAAGTCAAAAAGCATAGGCAACGTCCATCTCCATCTCATCCCCCCATCTCCAGCTCCGCTTCCCATGGGATAATCTCTGAAGACATCTTCGCTGCCTGATTCCCAAACCACTAATCAATTGAGTGTCTGCACATGCATATCTCCTTCTCGCATTCCAGCTTTACAGTAAACAAATACAATTTCACTTCCCTCCACCAATTTACATCAAACCATCTGACTCACATTCACTTGGTACCTAGCTGAACACCACCTGCCCAAGACCTTAAATTCCATACCCATCTTTGCCCCTTCAGATGCTGCCCCAATGCAGAAGGAGTCCCATCCCCAAGCAACCAGGCACTTCCTCATAACTGCATGTGCCAGCCTCCCCAGGTCTGCCATCCAATCTTCATTCACAAAATATCTGCCAGCCCTCCCTTTCTGATGCAGCCTCCATAAATTCCTCACCACCCTAACCAGGCCTAACCTGCCTTAACCAGGCCAGCCCTGCTACACCTAGGCCCCCTCTGGTCCACCTTATACTTATTAGCCCTTAATTGCACTCGCTCTTTGCACCACTCCCCATCCTACATGCTAAAGCCTAGCAAAAATGTACTTTCCACCAGTTCTGATATGCAGAAAGCTCCAAGAAACAACACTAGAAACATAGACTGAAACAATAAACATTCCCAACACATGGGGCAAACCGTTCCTGCCTACGTCAATTTCTGCAGTGTTGTCACCGAAATAGGTCTGCCCACGTTCTTCTGGGCTCCTCTACTCCTAACCCAACTTTCCACCATCCTTCTACCCATTTCTCCCGCCATGGGTTTGTATACCCAAAAACACTCCTAATAAAAGAAATCCCTGCCAATGTAGCCACAAACGTCTGCGGGTATAGACCCCTCTCAGGTGAGTGCCTTGGCCCCTCCTGGGCCACCTAATTCGAATCCAGCCGTTTTCGGCTGCCAGAGCCCCTTTGCGAAGCCTTCTTTTCTCCCCGCCTCCCTCCTGCTTGCCTACCCTAAAGCCACTCATCAAACCCATAGTAAACAAGGTGATTACCCCCTCTGCATCTCTCTTTCCCTTACCCTCAAACGTAATCACTATTTAATACTGTACCAATCTGGCTAGGCACAGATCCCCTTCCTCTGTATAGACCTATTCAGGTCTCTCAAATTTAGCAGGGGTTCTGTCTCCAAATTGCATTGTATGATGTCTAGATTGCATGGATAGGCCTCTCTCCCACTATACAGGTCTCTACAGTTCACCAGGGGTTCTGTCTCCAAATGGCATTGTATGATGTTTAGATTGCATTGATAGGCCTCTCTCCCACTACTCACGCCTCTCAAATTTAGCAGGAGTTCTGTCTCCAAATTGCATTGTATGATGTTTAGATTGCATTGAAAGGCCTCTCTCCCACTACACAGGTCTCTCAAACTTAGCAGGGGTTCTATCTCCAAATTACATTATATGATTTTTAGATTGCATTAATACGCCTTTCTCCCACTACACGGGTCTCTCAAATCTAGTTGGGCTTTTGTGTCCAGATTGCATTGTATGATATTTAGATTGCATTGATAGGCTTCTCTCCCACTACACAGGCCTCTCAAATCTAGTTGGGCTTTTGTGTCCAGATTGCATCGTGTGATATTTGGATTGCATTGATGGGCCTGTCGCTCAAATCTAGCGGGCCTCTAAGTCCAGATTGCATTGGGTGATATCTGGTATGCATCAATGGGCCTCTCTCCCACTACGCGGGTCTCTTAAACTTGGCAGGGGTTCTTTCTCCAAATTGCATTGTGTGATGTTTGGATTGCATTGATGGGCCTCTCTACCACTGTGCAGGTCTCTCCAACTTAGCAGGGGTTCTGTCTCCAAATTGCATTGTATGATGTTTAGATTGCATTGATAGGCCCACTACACAGGTCTCTCAAACTTAGCAAGGGTTCTATATCCAAATTACATTATATGATGTTTAGATTGCATTAATACACCTCTCTCCCACTACACGGGTCTCTCAAATCTAGTTGGGCTTTTGTGTCCAGATTGCATTGTATGATATTTAGATTGCATTGATAGGCTTCTCTCCCACTACACAGGCCTCTCAAATCTAGTTGGGCTTTTGTGTCCAGATTGCATCGTGTTATATTTGGATTGCATTGATGGGCCTGTCGCTCAAATCTAGCGGGCCTCTAAGTCCACATTGCATTGGGTGATATCTGGTATGCATCAATGGGCCTCTCTCCCACTACGCGGGTCTCTTAAACTTGGCGGGGGTTCTTTCTCCAAATTGCATTGTGTGATGTTTGGATTGCATTGATGGGCCTCTCTCCCACTGTGCAGGTCTCTCCAACTTAGCAGGGGTTCTGTCTCCCTCCAAACTGCATTGTATGATATTTAGATTGCATTGATAGGCATCTCTCCCACTATACAGGTCTCTCCAGCAAAGCAGGGGTTCTGTCTCCAAACTGCATTGTATAATATTAGATTGCACTGATAGGCCTCTCTCCCAATATACAAGTCTCTCCATCTTACCAGGGTTCTGTCTCCAAACTGCATTGTATGATGTTTAGATTGCACTGATAGAACTCTCTCCCGCTACACAGGTTTCTCAAATCCAGTTGGGTTTTGTGTCCAGATCGCATTGTTCGATACCCAGATTGCATTGAGAGGCCTGTCTCTCAAATATGACAGGGCTTCTGTGGCCGGATTGCATTAAGGGAGTAAGTCCTAGCTGCGCCCTCTAACTGACTCCTCAACTAGTACATGCCCCCCTGAACCTACATGACTAGCTCACCGCGGTGAACCGTGTTCAGGGAGACGTCCACTGTGCAGGACTCTCAGATCTAGCTGTGTTTGGTATCGTGCCCCACTGCTTCAACTGACCCTCAGATCTAGCCGTGTTTGGTATCATACAGTACTGTCTCAACTGACCCTCAAATATAGTTGATTAGTCTGATACCCTGTTGCTCTCCTAGGCGCGGGCCTCTCTCCCACGGTGCAGGACCCACAGGTCTAGCTGTGCTTGGTACCGTGCTTCACTGTTTCGGCTGACCGTCAAATCTAGCTGTGTTAGGTCCAGAACTCTGTCGCCTACTTAGGCGTAAGCCTTTCTCCCAATATACAGGCCCCCTAATCTAACTGTGCTTAGTTCAGTACTCTATTAATCCCAGAAACCCATCACTACCTAGCTTAATTGAGTCCCATTCCGCCATACCATTTAACGCCCATAACCCCCCCAACAGTGCACCCTTAGGAAACACACCCTACCCAACGACAGAAATGACAGACTGAGCCAGAGAGTACCGTAGCGCATCCAGAGAAGGAAAAACCAAGATTACAGCGCCTGCCCAACACAGCATAGAGGACCAACCACCCTACTGCGCCTGCACCTTAAACTGAAAAATGGCCCAACCCAGAAAAGGACGCTGAGAAAGAGAGCAAGATCGCGCAACAAGGGACGCAAACACACAACACCGACAGAACCCAGAAGAAGCAGCCCCATTGGAAGGAAACACGCCTAATGCAGCCATAACCGGAACAAAATTTGTAAGAGAAAAATCCTTATACCTCACACCTTACCTCGCAACAACCACGGAACACCGACACCTCAACACGGAAACCTCGAGACATGCAAAACATTTTCTGAAACACCCAGAAAAAAGACGGGAGCACTCAACAAGAGGGTGGGATAGCCCCAACCCCATTACACCTTACATCACAAGAACAGAGGGGCACCATCGATTTCTACAACATCCCACACAATACAACGAAGCCCTGACAACCAACAATGCTACCTGCGACCTAAAAATCGGACTCAATGAAGAAGAAGTCATCGCTGATCTTCAACCGAACCGCATCACAGCAGAAACATCACGACTGATCAGCCCTGTTATCAACCTATTGGACCGCTTAAATGAAGAAGCAGCTGTCGCCGCTCCTCATCCTACCAACATCAATGCGGAAACACCACGACTGGACAACTACAAACCTGAACAACGAATAACCACAAAACAGAATCACACCCACAGAATCCACTGTAACTAAATAAACACAAGGTCAATGTCCAAACGTTGAACCGAAATATACAGTCTCCTACCAGAAGGAGGCATAGACATCCTATTTGTAACTGAAACATGGTTAGACAACAACTACAAGATCAGTCTCAACAACTGCCTGCCTGAAGACTTCAAATGCATCCAAGCAAACAGGAAATCCAAAAGATGGGGGGGGACTAGCGATCATCCATCGATAAATGTGAATCCTTAATACTACGGCTATCAGTAAACCCCAAAACTAACCTGAAATTCATACTGATATACAGACCACCAACCTACGATGCGACTTTCATAGACACATTCAAGGAAGCAATCACCATCCTAGCCATCAAGTACAATCATATGATCATCCTCAGAGATGTCAACATCTGGTTCGATGAAGAAACCACACAAAAATCCTTAACCGCCCAACTAGCAGCCATGAACCTACAACAACTAGTCAAAGGTGCAACACACTCAGCAGGGCACACACTTGACGCAATCTTCGCCAACAAGGATCTCATCACCATGGCACCCCCAATTCAAATACTCTGGAGCGACCACCTCATCATTCCATTCATAATCACAACAGCTGCTCCAACAAAAAAGCAGCAAGAAAGACCACCGATCATGATGAAAAGAAATTGGAGAACCATAAAAAACTCCAACCTAACTGAGCTGCTGGAACTCAGCAAACCACAAGCAACAACCATGGAAGAAGCTGACCTAGCCAAAAAAGTTGCCCTACTCCAAACCTGGACCGCAACAATACTAGACGACATCGCCAAATAAAAGCCCTTCACCCCATCACGTAAGAAAACAACAGCACAATGGTTCACCCCACTACTCAGCGACATGAAAAGAAAAAAAACGAAAACTAGAATCTGAATGGAGGACCAACAACACCACTAAAATTGAAATTCCTGCAACAGATCCACTCATATACAAGGGAACTACAAAAAGCATAGAGGAATCACTATGACAACCGAATCTTCAGAGCACCAAACGCCCCAAAAAGAACTCTTCAAAATCATAAATGAAATAAAAAAAACACCGGGCTGCAACAACACGCCAATTCCATCGATGAAACTTTGCGATGACCTAGGAGACCACTTCAAAAACAAAATAACTTCCATCCAACACACCATACAAAAACAGACCAAGCGATCACACCTCAAACCCCACCGATACCGACGAGGAACATCCAAACAAGCTACGAAACTTCCCAGAAATATCAGTGGAGACTTTTGTCAAACTGGTAAACCAATTCAACAAATCAGGCTCTCCTGAAGACCCTTGACCCCCGGACATATACAAAACAATTCTCAAACAAGGAACCCCCAAGGAATACCACAGGAATCGCCTCAACCTCTCAATCTCAACAGGTAAAGTACCACAGGCCTTCAAATCAGCTTACATCAAGCCGCTACTCAAAGACACAACAGGAAATGTAGAGGCCTTATCCAACTACAGACCCATTTCTAACATACCCTACATAGCCAAACTGCTAGAAACGTACGTCTACAAAATAACCCAAGAATTCATAGAAGAGCACTGTCTACTATATCAGGCACAAGTTGGTTTCAGACCAATGAGACGAACAGAATCAGCTCTCCTAGGGACATGCGACGACATAAAAACGAACGCAGACTCAGAAAACAGTGCCGCCCTGATTCTCCTTGATCTGTCCACAGCTTTCGACACTGTCAACCACGACATCCTCAGAAAGAGATTAGAAGGACTAGGGATAACAGACACCGCCCTACTATGGATCAAATCCTTCCTAACAAACAGAACCAAAACCGTATGGATGAAACCTTTTAAGTCCAAACCTAGAGACTCCACGTGCGGAGTACCACAAGGATCATCCTTTTCCCCACTTCTATTCAACATCTACATGTACCTATTAATCAAACTTATCAAAAAACACAGCCTCACATGCTACAACTACGCCAACGATACTCAAATAATCTTCAACATACAAGACACCCGAGAAGAAAACACTACACTAGAGAATTGCCTTTGTGATATATTCAACTGGATGAGCCTCAACCACCTCAAAATCAACCCAGGCAAAACATAGATAATGATTGTTTCAAAAAAGGGAGAAGACATCAGCTACATCCCCTGGCCAAGAGAGCTCGGCACCACACCAGCACCGTCATCGACTGTAAGAAACCTAGGGGTCCTGATGGATAACAACCTCACTCTAGAGCCACAAGTAAACGCTCTACTCAAGTAATATTTCTTCCTCCTGCGAGCAGCAAAAAGGATCCTACCGTTCCTGTCGTTCGCCAACAAAACACTTACCATCATCGCTCTGATCATGTCCAGAGTAGACTACGCCAATAGCCTATACCTGGGCATGCCCGAACGACTTCTAAGAAAACTACAACGCATACCAAATGCGGCAGCCAGACTCCTCCTCAAGCTACCCAGAAGAGAACACATCACACCGGCGCTAAAAATACTACACTGGCCATCATTAAAACAGCAAATAAAGTTCAAGTCCATGTGCATCACGCACACAGCAATACACAAACAAGGCGCAGAATTCCTAATTGATAAACTACGCCTACGTCAACCGACATGAACACTGAGATCAAGCACCGACATCCGACTGGAACCAAAACCCTATAACAGAAGAAAACTGGGAGGATCCTCTTTCTCTCACCAAGCACCTAAAACCTGGAATGACCTACCTAAGAATATATACGGAAAACACAACAAACCACCTAGCATTCAGGAAACACCTCAAATCATGGCTCTTCACAGCATAACCACAACAGCGACGCACTAGAATGCCCACCCCACTAAACAACGATGAAAATAACACCAACCTCGGTCACTCCCAAAATGGACAAACACTGAACCCAAAGAACGGACCACACGACAGACCACAAAAGGAGGTAACCATAGACTGATCTTATACTCAGACCGAGACAAAAGCCTTAAATGACTCATCCACTCCCTCCCGGACGCACCATATCCAAACCCCCAGCAGACACATTTAGATAGAAAGTTTGTGAGAGGAGTCAACTACACCAACTCCAGCACCCAAGGAGGAGAATAGACACCCAACCCACATTAATCAATCCATCAGCATTAGAACACCTACGGAGCTCGCTAGAATAGAACGGCGAGGAGAAATTAGAACACTTAGAGAGCGCGTTAGAACAGCAAAGGGAGCGTCTCACACAAACCAAAACCCTGCCAGGCATAACCCCTTCGCCCACCCTGATGAGATCGGGAGGATTGGCGAGCGCCACACTCGGACAGATTTCTGAATGCTAGCATGTTAAACTTCATACAACCCACTAACAAAAAACTCAGCATTTCTGCAAACTTATCTCACAAAAAAATCTCACACAACCATCTCTTGCACAACAATCCGCACGCACTTCACAACACCGTAACAACACATAAGCAACACCAACAGCACACGAGGACTGACATCGATCCGATACTTGCACCAAAGCTCAGCACCTGGTGTATACCGACCTGAAGCTGCCAACAGAACACCACTCCTGTCACTATCCTTCTCATTTGCAGATCCGCCAGAGCGCCGAGGGACCAACTCCGTTGGTGACGGTGCGCGGTACAAATACCATTAACACTTAACATTTTAACATTTAACATCATCAGTCTCACTTTCCTGAAATCCAGCCCATGCTCATCAGTATTTCGTCCTCGTGGATTCTGCAAAGGGGCCTTCGATCAATTTCAGCAACCTCTAACTGCCAGCTCCCCAAATTCTCCAGCACTGGTGTTGGCCACAGGTCAGCTGCAAAAGTGAGCCCACGGAATCCCGCCCACTATGAATGGGACATGCAGTTATTCACACCTGGAATATGCTTTGCCTGAAAAAACAATATTCTATGTTACGGGTCCTGGAGACCAACGAATGGCGGTATTAATCCCAATGACATAACATTACTGAACAATAACATAAACACAAAAGAACCACCCTCTCAACAACTTCCATACCCACTTGTCTTTAATGGTCTTTTTATTATGGTGACCGCGATCTCATTGTCAACCACAAGCTTAACTCTTGTTTGCCTACTCTCTCCCACCCCAAATGCTGATCCTATCCCTCAGAACCTGCCATTCATCCAGCCACTGTTCACGCACCACTTCATCTCCCAATAATTCCGCAGTCCAACCGACCCAGGAAACGCTGGAAAAGATCTCCAATGGCCAACACATGGACTCCACCGGGATCCAAATGGACACACCATTATAAACATCCAAAAAGTCACTCCAAACTTTGATGTCATCCTGAATGTGTGCAGTCACCCTGCTCCTGTGATGCAGACTCTTACCACCCGGGATGGTTAATGCCAGCCGCCTGTAAAACACTCACCTTGGAAGTAGCACTTGTCATGCGAAGTAAGGTAGGTGTGCCAAGAGCTCCTGCACTTTCTGCACTTGACACTTTTTGCCACCTAACACCTTCCCAATTAAACTTATCGAGCGCTCTAACTTGTGTTTTGGCAGCTGAGATTCCACCGCTTTGGAAACCAGCTCAATCCCCCAAAAAGTCAACACCACCGACTTCAGTCTTTTTGGAGTCCAGGTGCATGCCCTATTCATCTCCCATTTGCTGAAAAGCCTGCAGCAAAAGTGAAGCTCCACTCTGGGAACTTTTCAAAGTAAATATTGGCATACTGGCACAAATCAGAAATGCTGAGGTCCGATTTTGAATCCTGGATTGCCTGGGCAATTCCTGCTCCTCCATTTGGAGCCCTCCTCGCACCGCACTTCCCTGCAGAGCAGTTTGGCAATTTCCATAAACTCACAAGGCCATATCTTTTCTTTCGGGACCTTCATCACATGCATCCCTGGTGGCTTTGACATCGACATATAGGGCAGCTAAATTTCTTTTAATGGCACCTTATCGTCCCTTCTACCTTACCCACACTGCAGGGTCGCCTCCGACCCCACTGCGTTCTTCTCCAAACCAACTGTCCCGGCCATCGGTGTCTCACATGCTACCTTATCCCTGTCCACAATGCACCCTATTGACATGGTCTCAACCCCAATTCTGCACCCATTGCTTGTTTTTATCTCATCACGTCAGACTCTTCCCGTAATCTCGTGGAGCCACCCTCTCCTCCCAACATCAAATTCACACTTGACCGGCTCCCCTTACTGAACATCCAATGCGGTCCACCAAGCTTTTTCTTACCTTTCTTCTTGCTCCTAACCATGACACCTTTTCCATATCATGACCACTCCTCCTCAGCCTCTATCATATCCCCAGTCCCTCTCCCTTTTCTACTTACTGTGCAGTAGTATCCACCAGTCCAACTTTGCATGTGTCTCCACCACTGAATGCTTCACAAGGCGTGCTGCTCTTTTCGTCCCAGTCCCCCCCTCCCAAGCGGCTTCCACATCTCCGTCATGTTTATTCCCTCGGGTATTCCACCATGACTTTTTTCCCCTTCTAACAGGAATCCTTCTCTTTACGGACCACTTGACCTTAGCCCCTGCTTGCCCCCCAATAACAACCCCATTCTCTATCTCCTCTTTTCGAACTTGGACCCTGGCACCG
The DNA here is from genome assembly GCF_040938575.1 of Ambystoma mexicanum. Classification (NCBI taxonomy): domain Eukaryota; kingdom Metazoa; phylum Chordata; class Amphibia; order Caudata; family Ambystomatidae; genus Ambystoma; species Ambystoma mexicanum. The sequence continues at coordinate 1,116,210,620 of NC_090923.1, read as the reverse complement.
TTTCCTATCTGTAAAGCTGAAGATCACACCTTCCTCTACGGAGGACTCATGCAGCAATTCTGAATCCCTTTTCTCCACAGCACCTTTCTTGACCACTTTCCCCATGACACCTTTAAGGAACTCATGGTGGCAACAGTAAAGACAGACACAAGTGATCACAGTTCAAGGGTGTTAATTCAACTGTATAAATGGGTGAGAAAAACGCCTAATCTAAACCGAAATCTAAAATGAGAGCAAGCTACGACCATCAAATAATAAGCCAGTCCTAGTGGCGTCTTGTCAAATAAAAAGGGCCTATACTAAAAAAAACTATTGCCAATCCTTACAAATAAGTTACAAAATAATGGGGGGCAATGCTCACCGGAACAGGAAGAAGTGTTCACAAAATGATGAGTCAGGATGGTATGGCCGGGGTCTCCCTTCCCAGGCGTTTTAAGCACGGGACAAGGCGGGACATCTGAGCATAGCACACTCCTGGGCCTCGCTAGCATGAGGTTACAGTTCAGTTCCAAATTATCAGGGCCTTCTGTAGCCAAGTCTTTTTTACACAAAATCTCTTGCCTCATAGGACGTTAAGTGCCAAACCAAACAAAAAGTTCCTTCAATAAGGCTTTTACGTGTGGTGATTACCTTTCGCCTTAGGGTTCCCCTCTGTCGGGTTTCAATCCTTCTCTCAGGATTGGCCTCCCTCTGTCAGGTTCACTACAACCTTTCAACCACAAGTTCAACAATCATGCGCTGTGGACATACCTCGGGCGGGTTCACTCTTGTCAGATACACATTGCAACTTCCTTTATCGCAGTACGGGATTCACTATCGTTAGCTTTCCCCTTGGCACCACTCCATCGGGTTCACATAGCCATTCTATCACAATGTTCACACTCTCATTAGAAATCGGGGGGTTCCCTTTCCCTAGTTTTCTCTTGGCAATGGGTCAAAGACTTTCGATTGTACAAAGGATTGGATGTGACCTTTGTAGGACCACTCTGACACCTCACATCGGCCTCTCTTAAGGCCCCCTGGTACTTGTAGTTGTACGACAAAGGGGCCAGCCAGAGTCCTTTAAATGAGCACTCCTACGGCACCTGACCACTCTGCAGCTGGCCCTTCACTGGGCTTTCCAAAACACACACAACTCCTTTGTTCACAAGTTCTTGCGTTCACAATATGTTGCCAATTGCAACCTTCAGCTCAACACAGTCCGGCTTACTATCAGCTCCCTCTGACTCTGCGGCTGTGTTGAACTCCCTGCATTTCTTGTCTCTGGAGTCAAGGACAGCACCACGGTATCCAGCGTGCCTCCCAGCCTAGGTTTTCAGTGCGGGAGGCCCCCATGCACTGGTGACATCCGCTACACTGCACACCAACTATAAATACAGGTCTTATGATTCCTTCTACGGAGGCTTCACAGGTCTGGGTTGAAAAGTGCAAGGGCACTTCCCTCCCTGTAATCCTTTCAGGTCGTTAGGCAGAAACCTGTGCAGTTCCCTTAGGGACCACTGCAAAAGGCTTAGGACTACAGGTGTTGGCAGTAAACCCAATTGGTAGCAGTCTGTACCACCCAGATTTACCTGGTAGCTGTGGCTGAGCAGCCAGACTTCTCTCAAGAACAGTTAGACAGTATATAGAGTATACAAGATAGGTACCAAAATACAGTAGCACAAGCAAACACTGACCAGAGCTTGGGTATAAAAGTATATAATTATTTATTTAAAAACACACTTTGTAATATACACTAACACTACTATGGCAAGCAAGTTCAAACACAGTCACTATTAATATATATACATCCCTGATTACTTATTGAACAAGTCTTAGTTAAAACACCACTTATTTTCAGACAGAGGTGAGCGCTTAACCTAAGATGGCACTCCAATAAGTTAGTTAAAAAGGGAGGGAAAAAGACAGAATTAGGAAAATACACAATACCAACACTTTAAGAGAACCAGAGCATGTCAGAAAAGGCAGAGTCTACTGAGGAGCAAGAAAGTCATAGGCCAGGCCTACTCTTGGAGAGAGCCAGGCGGAATGTGTCCAAGATCACACATTTGAATAGTACTTTAAAGAGTCTTTGCAGATAGTTAAAAAAGGGTTGGATCAAGTCAGGAAAAGTTAGTTTGCAGGTCCCAAGTCACCCCAGATAGAAAGTCAAGGATTTACGGGACACCTTGAACAGTCTGTTGCAAGGGGGACCAAGCGGGACAGAGTACCTGAAATGGTGAGAAAGCTCCAGCGGGGGCAGTTGTTCCTGGCAGCGGGTGCAAGTCAGTGCTTCATCCAGGGGAAGAGGAGATCTCGACGTGGAGGAAAGCTGGAGGTCGTTGCACTGCCAGGGAAGAAACCAGCCGCGGAGTTTCCCGGTTAAAAGGTACTACCCTTTTATTCGCGGTAGTGGTGAAGCGTGGCTATCCGGCCGCCGGGGTGCTTGGCACGGGCGATTCGACCATGAGACAATTCAGGAAGGCGAAAAAGAGGGCGAACTGGTTATCCCCACCAGTTCAGAGGAAGAAGACTCTCCGGGTTGAAGATCTTCTCTGTCGTTGGGAAGTGGTGAGACGGTTCAGCAGGGCTCCACCGGTGGTGTCATCATTGCAGGTTGGCTTAGCTTCTCCCTCTTCGGATTCTTTGGTCCTGTGGCGACTTCTGAAGTTCCAGTCCCCAAAGCCCTGCTTTTATGCAGAAAACCCCCATTCATCAGTCCTAGCTGTCACTCAAACATGCTAAGTGGTGAGCCGGGCGGCTCACCACTGGGCCAATCACACAAGAGTGTGACTTGAGTTGCCAAAGCAACTCAGTCCAGGGTGCCTAAACCCCCCTCCCACACATCCTGTAGACCCAGACAGAATGGCACCACTTTTGGGGGCTTCTGTGCAGAAGCCCACCAAAAAGTGGAAGAAAGGGCTCGACTTGGGTTGGAGTTACAGAGGCGAACACAAACGCCATTTTAAAACCGAGTCCTGGCAAAAAGACCCAACCGGGGAATAAATATTAAATAAATAACCCGGCGGTATCTTTAACATTGCACCAAAAAAGTGGTGCGTTTAAAATGAATGGGAAAATCCCATAGGAAATATTCCAGTGGAATATTTCACGTGGTAACCACTGCCACCAGCCAGAAACTCGACGAGGGGGGACTGCACAGTGCCCCCTCGAAAAACAGTCTAATTACCCCTACCAGTACTTCCACAATATGATGGTTTGTACTGGTTCTGTTCACAATTTAAGACTAGTAAAGTCAATGGTGACTTTACATGCCCTGGGAGACAGTAGTCAGTCCCAGGGTATGGAGTCTATGTTTGGGGGTCACTTTGACACCCCTGTGTTACTGCACTGAGGGCGCTGTGTAACACACTTACCAAAAATGCATGAAACCCTATGGAGTAAAAGACCCCATAGCCCATAAAACACATTACAAAGTCAAAGGATATCTCAAATCCTGTCTAAGAGTGGGAGAAAAAGAGTCTCACTCTTAGCAGGAGAAAAAAATAAACCCCAAAAATCCAGCAAAGCTGCTGGGGACTGACTAGGTTTGGGAAATTAGCCTTAACAGAGAATTCTCCCTAACACAGGTCTCGCCGCCTTTGTTCTCTGTTTGAACTGCCGGTGCGGAATAGCTTCCTCGTGCGGTTGGCCTTGCTCGTAGGTTGCTCGTAGTGTACTCTCGTGCTCCACCTTTTAGCCCTATGGGGAAGGTAAAGGGCCATCAGGTGTGCATGCTTACTGTCGATTGCCTGGCTCTGCCTGACCCTTGTATTCGGACATGTCAGGTAAACGGCTGTTAGTCCGTTGTCTTTCGCTGTGTAAAAAAGTATTCTTGTCGGAAAAGGGGAATGGGCGGGTAGAGCTTCTAAATATCCTGCGAAGTAGGATGGGGAAAAGGTGTTACCAGGAAGGGGGTACTGCTTCTCAACCCTCTGTGTCCCACTTCCACTCCCCGAAGACCCCCATCCAGGTGATTCTCCCCCGCTGGTCTACCCACAGGAACTGGATCTAATAGGGATGGACTTGTCCTAGCCACCTGGATGATAGATCTCCGGGGACTAGCGGGTGAGACACATTCAGGTTTCTCTCACACCCCGAATTTTAACGTCACCCTTTTTTGCACGTGACCCAACCATGTCCCTTCATTCACTAGCACAGCAAGATCACTAGCCCTCTCTCTGGGCCACCCAAGCAATGTTTTCATCGAGGACACTACTGACTTGGTGAACGTCATCTCCAAATTCTCACACCCTCTCCTGGCAATGGCCACACCCTTTGCACACTTCCCAATGCATCTCAACGCATTCCTCTACTATCCTTGGCACGTCTGTCTCCCCTCCATCCTGACGTCTGTCAACCACTAGAAATGTCATCATCAGTCCCCTTTACAAGCTTTTCTCTCACCTCAGCTCCAGAAAGAGGCTCCTCTGAGTGTTGTATCTTCACATCCTTGGATGACCTCCTCGTGGATCGCTACTTCCCTGTCCACACAAGAAAAGTTGTATCATGTCTGCTGCCCCCAGATTCTAACCAGCCTATCTTTCTCCGGCCATACTCTACACTCTCAGCATCACAAGAGAGTCGCTGGGTCCCAGATGATGTCATGGGCCTTCCCAGTTACTCAATATCCTTCTCAGCTTCTGCCACCCATGCTTCTTTGCGCCCCTTCCTCTTTGTCACTGTTTCAGATTCCCTTCAGACTCTGCTCCCCCACTGGCCTTTTGGGTGACCCACATACCAGTAAAGCCACCTACACCCCAGAAGAAGCAGACCTCCACTTCGGAAAGATTTCCTTTATGTGTAATTTTCCCTCCATTTATGGACCCCCCAAACATTTTGCTTTTGTTTGGCTATCCAATCCTGAACCTTTAGCAGTGGAGCCCAGTCTTCAGCTGTACTCCCCTGGGCATTTGCTCACTTGTTATGCGGAAACTGCTATGCGGAAACTGACACGTCCTTCATACTGTCAGTACTGGGAAACTAAGTTTCCCTTAATCTTTGACTATGTTGCCATTTCTTGGTAACTTTTTAACAGTGAACAATGTACCTTCCAGTACCGTGCATTGGGGTCATTTTTGTTTTATGGCACTAGACACCCTCGAAGGATTTTTTGGTGACTCTACGAGTGTTCCTTGGATGAACTGGTGGCAGCAGTTACTTTTTATAAATGTTTCACTTCTTTTTACTGAATCACATTGTCCGAAAATGGCCGAACCACAAAGTCTTTTGTTCTGTCCCATGGCCATTTTGTCCTTTGCCTTCACCCAGGTCGAGTAACCCTGGTTTTACTTATTTGGGCATGCAACCTCCCGAGAGAACCAATCTCTTTCGCAGACTTATGCCTGTCATGTGTGTGTGCCCAGGAAGCTGGTTGGGTTCCAATCCACACTACTGGTGCCAGGATGTCTGGAGTGCCTGAATAACTGAGACCACCGTGGACCGTGACTGGACCACGACTGTGATGCCTGAATGAGAGTAGATCTTCGATTGGAAGTCCTCGATTTTGGCGCGAAGCTAATCTTGGATAAGAGAAGGGGCTCTGCATCTTTTCCAGGTCTATAACCTGAGTCCTCACTGAACTATAGCAGGAGCAAAGCCTCCTGCACAAAGAAATGGACTTGTGAAATCGCCAGAGATGCTTTGAAAGGTTTTGACACCCTTCACCCTCTGTTGTCCCGTCAGACCCCTGCTTTCTTCTTTGATCAAGAAGGCTTGCCAAGGCGCTTCACCCCTTTGGAGTAATGGGAACAACTACTCCAGACGCCCCCTGCTTACCCACCGAGGGAGCCCCTTCGAAAGTGTTCCTGGGCCATCCAGTGAACTGTCCAGCTCTACCTGAGGGTATCCCGCAGAACCACCGCCGTCTGGAGTGCAAACCCGAGACTTGGGACATCGCTTGCTTGTGGTCCCGTGCACTCTGCTGCCAAATTTCGCCAGCCTAGTTCTTCCGGGTCCCGAATTAGGAGAGTATGTAACGCTGTCCGCATCTGTGATTCTCGCGTCACTACCTGTTGATGATGGTCACTGTAGGTGCCTTGCTGTTCTGCTCTCCTGTGCCCAGAAGCCTGCTGCATCAGAATTTTCTTCATACCTCCTTTGGAATCTGAGTAAAGGCAACTGTCCCATCACACACAATCGTTCTATCCCGCAGCCGCTAAGAGCCAGAGCACCGCAAAACTGCAGGACTCAAACCTATTAGCTACTTTGACTAAACTGGCAAAGTTTGGTCTGGACTGCGTTTTCTCACATCACTGTACTGTTTTGCACAGGGCTCCCCTCTTCTTAGGGCTGGACTCGAAAGTTAGGGAACGACTCAGAAGAATTGGCTAATCCTCCTAATGTGTTAACTAAACCCTTTCTTCACAGGTTGTGGATGTGTTTAACTGCTGTGTCGCATTAGGAAACGTAATGTATATATGTTATTTAGTATAAGAATTTTGTGTGGTAACTGTTTTTGCATAACTAAAGTTTACTTGTGTCTATTGGTCCGACCGACAATAAATGTATAGACATTTTTCATATACACTTGTCTAAGAGTAATCTGTGGTTCGTTATCGCGTGTCCTCATTGTGGGATTCCGATCACACTGACCCCTCCCGAGACTTAGTCTTGACCGCCTGCCAAGCTACCTAGATTGGTCTGGCTTGTCCAGATGGTTCCCTTGTTTCACTAAACTGAGTGTGGCCTAGTAAACTTCAGCCAACCAGGTCAGAGTTTAGAAATCCATAGACTTTACCACCTCATCAGACGGAGCTGCTCCATCTGCGGCCTCGATGAGCATCTCAGCCTTGATGAGCTAAGAGAGCGATGCGCTCGTCTGCATGGGCAGAAGACGTTTCCCCCCTTTGCTTCCTTTGCTCGTACATAGTTGCCATGGGTGAGCAAGCTAAGTCCTAATGCATGATAACAAAATTAGTACCTAAGTTGATGAACATGACTGTCCAGTTAGAGGCAGTTACTTTTAGAAAGAAGCAAATTCTTTACTCACACACCAGAATTATGAACAGTAAAAGTTAATATCTAGGAAGAAAACATGACTTCTTTAAATCTAACCACTTGTTACGAATCTGACAACTTTGTCACTGATTTCCTTGAAGGAAGCCTCATTTACGTGGCCAGGGAAAGGCTGAAGCTACCTGACTCTGACCCTGAGGGTAGCTATCTGCAGGAGGATCACATGAGAGAGGACAACCTACAGGGAGACAGAAAGAGACTGAATCAAGAAAACCCTTCAGTCAGACCTTTTAATGACAACCATGAGCCTTTGCAACATTCCTACATGCCTATTGTAATATCGATTCTGATTTCACAGGGTTTGCTAGCCCAAAACCTTGTTTAACTTACCTACCCTTTTTTTTGTTCTGAGACAAGGAAGAGGAATGGAGTAATGAGGGTGACTGGGCACGGTAAACCTACACCGCATTCTAGTCATTGGATATCATTGAGAAAGTCTGGGGCATTTAAAAACCACACAGGTGAACCAAATAAAGGAGAACAAGAGAGCCAGAGACTGGAGAGGCAACGGATGACTGCTGACGCTGTGGAAGAAACTGAAGGCAAGCAGGCTGCAGAGCGCACTGCAGAGGCCAGAGCACAATAGCACCTCTTCCTGTAGCTGTATTTTTATTGCAGTCTTTACAATGTTTGCTCCCAATCTGTTGCCCCATTTTGCCACTGTATTCAACCATCAATGTGATGGGGGCCCCACCCTTCACTTCAATCTTGCATTCCCACAAACTCTTTATTATACACCTACCAACAGAGTCCCCCCTTCTCCTGCATCCTTGTGCCCATACTTCCACGTTCCCCACTAGGAAGATATCCATTGACTGTTTCACCTATGGGTCATGAGCCCTTCCCTGATGCATCCAGAAGATTCCACCTGCCGCTGGTGGAATTCGGTTGTTTGCGTTTCCACTGTTCCTCCTTCCGTGCCAATGATTTTGCACCAATGTTAATGCACACTGATGCAAAACAAGTGTTACACTCTAAGCACTAGTAACTGCCACCTATATTGTACTCTCCCTGCAACCAGTCAGGTAAGGGTACACATCTGTCATTAAGGTAGGCTCACCAGAAGTTCTGGAGATGAATCTGAGACAGGTTGAGACAATGGATATGCAGGCTGCATAACACATGCCCTTCAGGTTTCAATGTGGGTGAGAAAATGCATTCCTTCTTGGGTGACTATTAGACACTCTAGTGGTGTGCCTTGAAGCTACAGTCAACAGTAGGGATTTCATTTGTCTTGTCTGTGTGTGCATTTACTTGCTCCTTACCTTTTGACTGCTGCTTAGGATGTTTTGCTGTAATAGTGCTTGGCACATCTTGTGGACTCCTGTAACCAGTACTTTAGGATGTATGTAGCTAGCACTGTGCTTATTTTAACCTGACTAGTTGCCCATGAATGAGCTGGAAAATATGTTATGTTAGCTGATATTTGTATAGCGCCTACTGGCATTGTTAAGGCCTCGAAGCTCTGGGAGGTGAAGGGCCCTGCGGAAGACCGTATTCTGAAGGTTCTATGTGAAAGGACCTCATTTGAAACCTCTGAAGAGAAAAAGAACGATTTACAATGACCGATTTTCTATTGATCATAAAACCAGCATTATAAAGGTCTTTTTCTCTTGAGTTCTTAACTTTGCCTCCGCACCCCCAGCACCCACAGCCCCCACCTTCTCCTGCAGGATTTCCTTGAAATCAGGTGTTTTGCCCCCCAAACCCACATCTCTCAGCCCCCGCCCCTCTCTACCCACCCAAAACTCCCCCCCACCCGAGACTCCCTGAAACCAAAGCACAGCCAGACACACAACACACATGCGCACACTCACCCATTCTCCTCGTCCTGCGCTTCTGGGTCCCGTTGAGCCTGTCAGCTCCTGCGCGCACCCATGTGCAGCAGGGGAGTTCCAGTTAGATTTAGAAAGACTGCTCCATGCGGTCACAGAGCAGTATTTCTAAATCGATTTTTATTTCCATTCTGAAAAAAGGTCTCCATTACTAGCAGATATAAGTAGTTTATGGACCTTATTCAAGCCCTGTAACGTAGAGTGTTCAGGAACAGAGAGGATTACTATGTCAGTGAACATGTGACAGCCAGGCTGAATTTCTCGGTGTACTTAGCCGTGTGCTGTGGGTCACAGCGCAAAAGGAGGAATGGGCTGTTATAAATAAGTCAATCAACGCCAACTGCAACTGTGTACAGTTGAAGTCTCTGCTATAATTACAGGCAGAACATATGCACACTGAATAACATGCAGACTCATGCAAATGACACACATTTGACAGATATGCCAAAGGCACATTCAACGCTTGCCCACTTGTCTATACCATTGTGTTAGTGCAGAAGAAATGCTTTATGTTGCATATAGTAATGCGCTGTTGAACAGGTCAATGCAGTAGAAATATTTATATTGGATTGAAACATAGAGTTGTGCCATTGAGTGTGATAAAAAAAAACATCTCGTGCATTATTAGTACTAGAAAGCCATCTCTAGAGAGACAATATGGACTGAGCTACCTTGCAGACTGAGTTCATTAGACTGTGAGAAGGGTGAGATGCCTGCCTTTCTGTATGCACTGACTATGGGGCCCCTTTCTGTTGTGTTATGTTACTATTCTTTGACTGTTGACATGAGTCTATGACAAGTGTGTTGCTTGTACAGCACTCAATGACACAATAAGGCCACTTCACAGGACTTAGCACCAGGGAGAGAATTGTTTAGGTAGTAAAAAATGTGGACACGTGTGCACCCAGTGATCAGCCCTCTAGGGCTCCGCAGCCAGCCAGCCCACCAACAAGCTGAAGTCTAGACATGGGGCAAGCAACAGAAGGGAATGTGCTTCAAAACTGGCCCGCAGGCGATAGCAGCAGTGATGGGTGCAGCTCACATGCCTGAGAAACGTTTTAATTAACACATTCGGGCAGGGTTATGATTCAGAAATTGGAATTTGTCATGTTTGCCAAACCCTGAAAAATAAACAAAATGTTCCATGTTGCTTGTCCTCATTTATGCTACAAAGCTTTTAGCGATCAGTGGTGGTACCGGACCACCACTGCAGTAGTCTCCAAGTGCCTAGGCCTCTCTACTTATGCAAACTGGTTACAGATTCTGAGCACTGTCTGCGGTTCAACAGTGATCAGGCCTTTCAGCCTTCCACAGTGCCTGATCAGGCCTTTCAGCCTTCCACAGTGCCTGATCAGGCCTTTCAGCCTTCCACAATGCCTGATAAGGCCTTTCAGCCTTTCACAGTGCCTGATCAGGCCTTTCAGCCTTCCACAGTGCCTGATCAGGCCTTTCAGCCTTCCACAGTGCCTGATCAGGCCTTTCAGCCTTCCACAGTGCCATGGTGCCATTGTGGGCGTGCGAGTATTGAAACCATGCGAAATAAAACAAGCTGAGGAAGCCCTTCTACTTACAGTACCTCCGCTTCAGTAACAGCCAGGTTTTACAGACAGTAAAGTTGGAAGGAAATATGGTCGCTTGCAAAGGAGGGTGGGTTTTGAACCATAGCTCCTCTGGGAGCCAACCCCAGACCGAGCTTCATGGAGGCTCTTGAGGCCTGCCAGGAAATGCACGGGGATGGTTATAGTGGTGTCTGAGGAAGAACGCTGCCGAGGCTGAGGCTGGGCTCTTATGGGTGTTATCAGCATATTACAGCCTTTGTATAAACGTCTCAACCTGGGCAGCAGTACCTTGTCCTGTTACTAGATGGCGTCTGCACATATTGGGTGAAGAAAGATGCCGTCTGCTGCTTCAAGAGAATCTATGTGATCACTGTGCCGCCCGTAACTGTGCAGACAAACAATGTCTATGCCAATGACAGCATGGTGCAGCAATCAAATAGATCCCTTTACCCACGTCCCCCAGCCCTCATTCCCTTACCCGACCCCACTTACCTTTACGGCGGCACACTTCTGTGTGCTCCGGCGACTCTCCGCTATCCCTGCAGCATTAGTTCCTCCCACTTGCGTGAGTCAGAGATGACGCAGCAGGGTGCTTTTTTTATTTATTATTTTACTTTCTTGTCCCCCGCTTACCACAATGGCAAGCGGTGGAACCCCTGCAACTCCCGACTCCCGTTACTGTGCTCAAGGAGGGCGGGGACTCCTGTTCAATCCCCTCTCTGCTTTGTTGCAGTACTGGGAGTCGATATTTTGTGTGCCCCCAAAGTCACAGTAATTGCATCGGCGCACTACTGAGGATGACATTTTTGTATATTTCCCTTCAAGACATTTGAAAATTAGCCATGCAGGCGAAATGATATCATGAAACATCAAATAATATAAACTGAGATAAAATGTCTGGTAAATCGCAATCTGGTAAATGCCACTGTAATGCAGTGTCAAAGGTTACACCCGCTGCTGGCATATAGTAAGTAGGAAAGTGTCATTCAGGTGCCAGTTGAGAGTGTTATTCTTTTAATTTTATGAATCACCTTTTGGGATTGATCCTTGAATGGGGTTTGTGATATTTCTGTTTCAGGCTTCACTTTTACTTCCCTTTCCAATGTACACGTTATGGAATGAATTATTCCTGAATTGAGCCTATTGAGATGGACACATTAATCCAGACTATGCAATTAATTTAATTAATTCATATTGTCTTTTGAAATGTGCATTTGAATAATAAAATGTTCAAGATTTAGATTATATTCACATTTCTATCAATATTGTAGCCTTTGGGCCACTTAGCTTTTATCTCCGACAGCATCATAATTGCCTGTGCACTTATGTATGCATGGCATTTACACAGCGCAAACCTAGTTAGCAAGCAACGGAGTGCGTCTTAATGGTCGAGCCAACACAAGGGTTGGCTCCCCTGCAGCTGGACCTCGGAGGGAATGGAAACAGGGGTTGGAGGGGGCAGGAGAAGGAGCCTTCTATCAATGGCAATCTTCAATGTGTCAGTGACAAGGGTTTCGAGCTCCCCGAAGGTCAGTGAAACTAACCTAGCGCAGCCAACAAGAGCCTAGAACCTTCTCTGGAAACTGGAAGGGGGAGGTGATACTGTCTCTCTTCTTTGTGAGGGGATCTGATTCTGGGTCTTCTCTCCCCGCTGATATCCCTCCTCCTGGAGTGAGATCTGGAGTGCCGGATCCTAACTCTCGCTCCATTCTTGTAACAAGACAATTATAGATAAACAACAAGCTGTTTACAATGGTAGAATATGGTCTATGGACTCATTGGTAGTACCACTGCTGCTTTAACCATTGAACAGATCCCATTATGGGCCTCTACCCCTCCAGCAAGGTGTGACGAAAGGCACTGCTGCGTGCCACAGTATCTTAGCCGGCGCTTCTGCACGATGTGGAGCGGGGAGAAATGATGATCATACTACTGCATGCGCCGGCCCTGGCACAACTAGGCCAACAAGAAATTAAGAGAACCGGGCTTGCACCTTAAGGAATTCTGCAAGGGTGGGACTAGCACAAGGTGGGCCTCTAGGCTCAGGGATGCAGCAGCTCAGTCAGTGGTCGAAGAGGGCGGGAGCAGTTGGGAGCAGTGCTCATTTACTTTAAAAAAAAAGTTGTATTGCTTCTATCCTTTTATTTGAAAAAGAAACCGTTCTGGAATGGTTTACTTATGAAATAAAAGTGTAGGAAGAAGTTGAAACGTGCACATCAGTGCATTGCACTGAACATTCCCATAAACAGCAGGTATATTTGTTTGGGGGTTTGGATTGCGCATTGGAGGGAGCGTGGCGGACAGGCCAGCGGGCAACATAGTTCTTCTTTTCGCACACTTCGACCACTGCAGCAGCTCCATGAACATAGAGAGGGGGACCAGAACGAGGTGGGACACTGCGCTATTTCCTCCAGGTACATTTATTTGTATTTGTATTTGCATTTACCAATGGAAGCAGGGTTGGACCCAGCCAAGTGGGGCCAATAAAACATTGCGCATTTGAACTCCTTCCCGCCCACTCCCTCTGAGCCCAGGAGGATGAATTGCTAGTATGCCTACCGTTGGCCCATTAGATTCACCTTTCACCCCAATTCAGAGGCTATTTATTTTTACAAATCAATGCTAATCGTTGGAGGCGTGGGCCATCTAAAAGCTGAGCCCTGCAGTTAAGCCTTTGTCTTCTTGAAAGGGGGTATATTGATAACGCATGGGCAGGTTTTTGTTCTCTCCCTTTGTACGTTTGCTGTTGCTAACATGTTAATGATTATTCAATTGTAAATACTCTATTCTCCGAAGTGAGACATTTGACAGGATCTCGGGGTAACACCCCTTTTTCACTCAGAGCCCCATGCTGAGCTTCAAGGCAAAGTGCTGCCTTCTGCCTGCAACCTTCTGAAAGTGAGAGGGCTTAGGCCCCACCAAGCCATTTGGTGGCACTTTCTCTGTATATAAGCAAAAAGGAAAAATAGGCACATACTCCCCAACAGGGCAGCTGCACTAAACCTGGAAAGGAAAAAAGGAAGTACTGCCATATTCCCCACCGTTGAGGGGACCAGCCATATGGCAGGCCTTGGTTACACATGTCGGTTTTGCCATTTTCAATGGGGTGCCTGTCCCTGAGGCAGCATGCATCGTAGTATGAGGTCTTGGGCAAAGAAGAGAGACAAAGGGGCAAGAGATAGAGTTGCATGAGTGGAAAAGAGTGCAAGCTAAGGCTCCTGGCTCGCCCTGAATCTTCTGAAACACATGACTCTTTTTCTGAGCTATTAGCAGAAGCGTAAGCAGAGTGGGGCTCAGTCTGAATTGGCCAGTAAAACAGCGGAAATACCAGCATGCCGGTATTACTGATACTAGCGGAAAGATCACCGGAATTACCGCCATACTACGAATCCGCAGGCATGTACCAGCGACAACAGCAAAGTGCTGGAATTACCAGCAGATAAGTGCAAGTAATACCGATACCGGCACCCAAACAGCTGGTAATACCGGCACATTGATGGTGTCGCCGGTAATACCGGTGCCGGAAATAGCGTCACTGCCGGAATCGGAAGCCCAGCGGCAGCCATTTAAAAAACACAATCCACCCTGAATCCCCCTGTTCCTGCTGCCATTCAGGCCCGGAAGTGCTGACCAAAGATGTTACAGGAAAAGAAGTCCCAGGCACCAGATCCCTGGCTCTGCAAGCCTAGGTTCTCTGAGACAGAGCTCACCGCATTGTCGGATGCAGTAGTACATCATGCAGATGAACTGTTAGGGAGCAGGCACCGAAAAACCAGAGTGCAGGGGAAGAGTGACACATGGGCAGAAGTTGTGGCAAGGGTGACGGCGGTGGGAACTGCCCCCCGCACCAACAGTGATTGCCAGAAAAGGTGGGATGACCTGAAAGCAAGGGTTCATAGCCTCACTGCCAAGCACAGTAGCAAGTGTATTGTCACTGGACGAGGGACGGTTGACCCCCTTTGCCTCATGGCCGATGTGGCATGAGTGTAATGCAAGCCCATAGACATTTCCGCTAGATGAATTAACATGTCATTACATTTTCAACAGGTACACAGTCCACAGACAGTGGCGAGACCATGCCCTCGACCGCAACCACATCAATTGCCCCCACCCGTGTACAGGCCAAACCTCTCACCAGCAGGAGCAAGCAGCGGGGCATGGCTGCCGGGCCACCAGCAGCACCAGCACCAACCCCACCTCCATCTCCCACCGCTGTGGAGATTCCATCAAGACCTGAGGGACACACAACACCCATGCCAGCGGACAGTGCCCCCCCGACAAGCCAGGTAAGTGACACAGCTTCTGGTGCCATGCCACAGATAACTCAGGCAGTGGCACACATTGTGACTGTTACAGCAGCGGTGCACAGACCACAGGGAGCCAGCCTGCCTGCATCCCCATCACGTGAAGTGCAGCCTTTGGCACTTTGCGGCAGGGCCCATGTCCCTACCACTGAAGGACAAGATGAGGAGGAGGAGGAGGAGCGTGAGGGTGACACAACACTATGCTACAACCCAGCCACCAAGTCCAAACAGCCCACCACCACTGCCTAAATCCAACTTGTGCTCAATACGTGCAAGGCTGGATAACCATCAAAAGGCAGCAGGCGAACATCCACACACTTGCGGGCCAGTAGCTGCAGGAAATGCAAGCGATGCAGGACTGCCTGCAAGGTTGCACCCCCAGGATTGCATTTTCACTGGGCCATGATGGCACTGGACAAAAGGTTGCGTGAGCACAAGGATTCTACCTCGGCCTCAGCAGAGTCGCAGAACCAGGCCATTCAGCTGACCCTCCAATACATCCGTGCCCAGGGGTCTGAGCCATCCAAATCTGCAACACTCACTGACAGCTCCCTACCAAGCACCCCAAGGCGCAGTTCACTGGGCCACCTCTCTACCAGGGAGCAGGAGCAGGTTTCCAAGTCAAAGAGGCCAAGGAATTGGCACTTTGACACTGCCTGGGTGATTTTGAGGGTGGGTGTCTGAGGAAGGTGTTCTGAGGGTGAGTGTCTGGGGAAGGTGTTCTGAGGATGGGTGTTTGGGGAAGGTGTTCTGAGGATCGTGTGTTTGAGGAGGGTGTTCTGAGGGTGGGTGTTTGGGGGTGCGATGTTGTTGTGGGGATGTTAGTTTCAGGTTGCACGTTGCTAGATAAAAAAGAAATTCACTTGATATTGTGAGGGGACATTCCTTATTAAGTGAAAGTGTTTAATGTGCGCCGTTAATCACTTCACAAATGTGCAAAGGTAGTGAAATTTGGTGGCCTTGTCCAAAGAAGTTGTGCAAAAGGTTTTTCTAATAACCAAAGCACGTAAATTAAAAAAACGTTTAAAAATGAAGTTGGCAATGAGTTCCTGGTGAGCCTGGTATCTACATGCTCAGTGTGTGCATGTGTGCAACCTGCAGCCACTGCGTCATCCTCCTCAAGGGGTGGCATGTAGACATCAGGGGGCAGGGGAATGTTGCACCGGATGCATATTTTGTGCAACATCGCACATGCCAGCACTATCTGGCCCACCTTGTCTGGCCTGTACATGACCACCCCCCCAGTCCGGTATAGACATCGGGAGTGGGCCTTCCACAGGCCAAAGGTGTGCCTAATTGACACCTGTGTCCGGACATGGACCTGGTCGTATGCCACCTCCTGTGGCGTAAGGGGATTCCTCAGCCACGGAAGTTGTGGGTATCCTGAGCCACCTGCAAGCGGAAGAGACATAGGTGTCAATCAGGGTGATCTGTGGATGCGTTAGCTGTAACAGCTGCATCTCAATATGTCCCATGAGTCATTGCATTAACTTTTTCACATTCTGGCCCTTGCATGTGGAGTCAGCTACTCAGGGGGAGAAAGTGGGGGGGGGGCGTTCAGTCTGTCATGGTACATCTTGCACACAGCTGACAGTCGTAGCTTTCATGGTCAATGATTGACAGGGCAGCATGCCATGTTGGGTGGTTTGGGGCTGTGCATTGCTCCCATGAACGTGTAGTGATGGGGGTCTGGGTTACACATGCAGGTCATCTGTGTGGATCAGTTGATGGATCCAAATACATGGTGCCCTGGTTACATGCCAAGTCAAATGCCAGTGTCATGTCCCTCAGTTGCAGCTGATCAGGATGTCATTAATTGTATGGCAGTGTTCTTCTGCCCTTGGCATGACGGATACCCAATGGACTCAATTGGTGTTGGTGGTCCCTACCCCTGGTTGTTCCTCACACCCCTTCAGCACCAACAAGGGTATCTGCGGCTGGGCAGGCTGTTCAGACTTCCAGGCTGCTGTAGTAGCAACTACTCTCCTTGTGTATATTTTGGAATGTGTGGTTTCAATTTGCAGGGACAGTAACCTCGGTAATTGGGTATGTTGCCATCTGTCATCTTTGAAATTCTTCTATGGCTCTTGGGGAACCCCCTGGGCATACTTTGGACACCCCTCAATAGGCCAGCCCCCCACCCTTGCAGACCATGCATGTAGTGGGATGTGTGATGTTGCATTCCGGTACCTGTAGTGCAGTGAGTGGGGCTGGCCTGTTGGGGGAGCATGTCTCGGCCATTCAATACTACATCGTTCGACATGTCCTTCTCCGGTGGGTTGCAGTATGTCAAGTGTTGGGTGTGCGAGTGTGTTTCCACATGTATGCGGCCTTGTCAGGGCATGCACCCTCTGTGTGGGTAACTCCTCCCCCCATTGCATGCCACTTGTACAGCAAGGTTAGTGTGAAGGAACATGTACACATCCAGTGCCCAGGTCAGTTGGCCTCTATGCCCCTTCATGTATGTTGGCCATGTACGCTTGCAGTATGCTGTTCTGCAGAACCATGGGATCATGGCTTGATCCTGGGAACCGGACACAGCACCGGGTGATCGTGAGGTCGGCATCATAGGTGACCTAGATATTAAGTGAATGGGACTACTTTTGTTTCCTGTACAATTCCACCTAGGCCTGGGGTGCCACAAACTCTACATGCGTGCAATCCAGGGCTGCCACCACATTGGGCATGCGGCAATGGCATAGAATCTTGCCTTCATGGTGTTCACCTGTGGCAGGGTGGTGGGGAGTGCAATGTGCTGTCCCACATGCCGCGGGTGCGCATCCAGCACCTGACCCAGCAGTTTGGGGAATGCACGCTGTAAAATGCTATGGAATGGCCCACTGCTATTGCATTGCCCATTTTCATACAACACGCAGTTAATGCAATAGTAAACAATTCCTGATCTTCAGCTCTTGCTCTTCCAATAGAGGGAGCCCTAGAGCTCTTCCAGTGCACCTCCTTCCTCAGCAGCAGTACACCATAATATTCACTGCTAAGAGGTATTCCTTCCAGTGAAACTCAATCCTGAACTGCTGCACCGTGCACCCCCCAAACAGAGTCACACATACACACGCGCCCTCTCCTTATCCACAGCACCTTGGGGTACCCCAGTACTGAACCCTTATAGAACGCTGCAAGTACCCACTATTCCTGACTTCTACCACCTCTTACCAGGTTTAGCCATGCAAGCAGCTCTGTACGTGCACATCATTTCAGACGCAGTAGCGTCTACTGTCACACACGAATGGAAGGCCACGTAAGGAATTAAGGCTCCAAGATCGCCTTGCAGCACTGCCTTCGTTCACCTCTACTCTGTGCCCGTGGAAGGAGAGATGCACGGGAAGGCCAGCAGAGGGCTCGTCGGCTGCTGTGGCAGCCGCAGCCGGGCTGGCAGAGCACTGCTCGCCTACTGCCAAGGGCCCCGCTCCCACGAGGAGCGCATACAAAGCGGCCTTGATGAAGGCCCAGCGGCACAAAACCGCAAGCGGAAACTGGCGCCCCTGCGACCGTGGGAGAGAGGGAGCGGAAGTGAAGATGCGAGAGGAGGGGATGGGGATAGAAAGACACCGGAAGCGAGAGGGAGCCAAAGGCTTTCAGGCGTGGTGATGGATGAGCAAGGCATGCAACGCTAAGATCACAAAAACCTTAAATGACATGTATAGCCCTCAGTGGCACTAGAAATCAGCATTGGAGAGCTGGGGGGCGGGGAATCAGGGGGGCACAATTACAAGGAGGGTAGGGTGGCACTGTGCCGGAAATGGGCCCTCTGTTCCCCGTCCTGAGATTTTTTTTTCTTTTAAAACCCCATGCTGGTTTTAGGGCTAAGGAAGGTGACAGTCCCGAGATTTGGGTAAATGGAGGGCAACAAATTTGAGTAACAATTATGAACTAAATCAACGTCATAGCACTATCAGAATTCTGCCATTGCTTGATGGGCTCAAACCCCCAACCTTTTTGGTACAAGCCACACAGATTTACTGATTGTGGCACAGAGACCAGCTTAGAAACAGATGCACAGCTAGGCCTGGAAAATAATTTAGAGCGCAAGCTCTTTTTGATTAACATGCTGACATTCATGCATAAACCGCACAACCTAGGTTATGTATTATATATTAGTTATATAGAGGGGCAGTGCTGAAATAGTGTGAGGTGGGGGCATATTGAGGGTGATGGGAAGGGGCTGTCATGGGTGAGTGAACGCAGTGCAGAGGGGGAGTCCCCCCTCTGACCCCAAACTTACCTTATGAGCCGCACCTTCCTCTCTGCTCACAATGGCTGCCATGGAAAGGGAAGACGGGCTCCGTGTGGTGTCCCGCTTTCTCTTTCCATGGCGGCATTGTTGGTAAAAGTTTTTCCTTCCTACAACAGGATGCCGCGTGCGTCCGTTGTAGGAAGGAAAACCCTTTTTTTAAGGAACATTTTTAAAATAATGGTTTAAAATGGTGCATTTTACAGCACACTTTTTTGGGGAAAATTGGGCAAAAAGCCAAAAGGTTTGCAATTGGTTTTGTAGGGTAACTCATTAAAAAATCCAATAGATGCAAGTCACCAAAAGTGTACAGAAGCATTTCCCCAACACATGTTCATGATGCGTTTGCCCACAATACATGCCAGTATGAATACATTTTCACGCTGGCTGTGCCCCTACATTTCCATGTCGGCTGCACCAATATATGCCATTAATCCCATATAAGAACATATTCATATACTCATGTTTACTTTTCGCATAAGGCCAGTAATGATACTACTATCAGAAAATAAGTCCATGCCTATCATGGTAAGATATGGCAGTATCCCCACCAAAAAACATACTCCAGTCAGCTTTACCATTACAAAATGCCATGCCACAGTATACAAACATGTCCAAACTGGTTGCATCAAAATGGCAGTCTAGCCACAAAATAACACTGATCATGCTTGATTTATCAAAGTTGCCCAATAGAAAATGTCATGCCGCAGTAAGAAATGGCTAGACTGGCTGCATTAAAAAATGCAAGTCTAGCTACATAACACTTATCGTACTTGCGTTATCACAGATGGCCAGTAACAAAATACAATGCCTGGCCCCTGGGCCCACCAGCGCCTTGCACAGGAGCTGATTTTGGCTGGTGGGGAGAGGGTTTGTGCAACAACGTCCCTCCCACCATAATCAGCTCCACAGCCCAGCACAAACACACGTTCAAACACGTGCACACGCAGCATGCACTTGCTCATTCACATGCACAGTCATCATCATTTATTTTTGTTTATTGATGGAATTGTCACATTATCAGCATGATAGGTACACACTACATGATCCGGTTAAAGCTTCTCAGAAATAGCACTGTGGTACACTACAACATCTGAGTGACATGTCTCAAACAAACCATAACATAACTTTAAACCACTAGGCAGGGCTTACATAACTGTTAAAATCTATACGTTGTTAATTTCGGAGTGAGTTGTCGCACCCGGCACAGCTATCTAAATAATCAAGTCACTGTTGCAATAGTTTAACAGCGGTTCTGGGTCCATGGCAATTTCGTATACTCGTTCACAAACTAGATATCAGTTAGATTACGTTCAGGGTGGTTTATCATCCAATGGGTGAAACATTATTATAGTGAGCGTTTTCCGGGCTTCAAAAGGACTAGCTGAATTGTCATCATGCACTTGTATTGCCCTAAGCCATACTTTCGTTTCAGCCTCCCATCAAACCTGAAACTCATTACACCATATCCTGTATTGCGGACCTTTTTTGAGTTTCCATGACAAGGGTAAGTGCCTTTTTGCAAGTATACATGGAAGGTCCATGAATTTGGTAACATGTTTGTTCCTGCTCAGTCTGGAGTATATGCTCAGCGCCTTCCCGTGCGCACCAGGGGAAGGCTGACGTAGCGCTCCCATTACATTTAGCCACTCTGCTCAGGGGCATATATGTGCAGCGAAGCACATTAATTTGAAGCAGTATTAATCTAGCATTCCTGGAGACGGTCTTAACAAAAATTAGCGCTTGTTCCCATTGTTTATCAGTAATCTCCGAATCAACATCAGACTCCCAGCACGTTTGCAGTCCCTAATGCTAGTCTCATTCAACAAAGATTCATCAAGTCTGGACACAGGTCTCCAGCCATCCTCCAGATTATACTTTAGGGCCAAAAATCGTAGTCTCCACCGGTTTGGCTGGCCACACATTTCATTGAGGTCAAGCCACCCCTGACACCTTCATGTATCTCAGAAACTGACTGTCCCGTTATCGTACATATCTCCCCAGGTAGATAAACCCAGAACCTCCCATCGCCTTGCAGCACTTATTTCGTCTATGCTTGTGCACACACTAGCAGCAATCGGAACATTAGGTGAATTAGGGTGTCTAGTCCAAGTAATGTTGACGTTCTGGTCCAGATCTGTCTGTCCAATCGCACGATCAGAGGTTGGGGACTAATGCAACATTTCGGGAGCCACAAAATCTGTTTAAGCCAAGCAGGTCTCACCAATGTCTGGAGTAACTCGGATTCAGAGCTAAAGTCATTTGACAACCATTTTGTGACGAAACTTAATTGGTCAGCCAAATAATAAAGTTCAGTTCCTGGTAACTTTACCTCACCATCTTTATAAGGTAGACACAGCACTTTAAGTGCCAATTTAGGTCATCTGAGGCACCACAGAAAATCCCTAAAAGGGTATCTAAAGCTCGAAAACACCTACCTCTATGTAATAATGAACATGGGTAAAAGCATATAATAACCTGGGAAGAACAATCATCTTGACCGTACCCATGAGAGAGATTGGCAACCTTGACCAAAATACCATGGATTTCTTAATACCATCCACCACCCTGAGGGTGTTGTGCGTATGAGTGTCTTTAGGTGTGTGTGCGCAATGGGGATTCCAAGATATTTAAAGGAGTATCTCCCATTTCATTCCAAGGTCAGGTTCAGGTAGGTACTCCACATCCTTCCCTCAGAGTCTTGCCAGAGGAAATAGACAGGACTTCTATTTGCTGAGATAAAATCCCAGATAAGACCACAAACTCGTCTAGTACGTCTAAAACGATAGGTAAATTGTGCTGTGGTTCGCAAAGATAAAGTATAACGTCATCAGCATATAGTGATATAAGATGTGTGGATCCTCCTACCCTGATACCCGCCTCCAAATATTACTGTATTGAATATGCAGCCAAAGGCTCCAGGGACAGTATGTATGGCGGTTTTGTACGATTTTACCGAATTTAAAAGTCTGAATGCACCAAAAGTCTGAAAATGCATACCACCAAAGGTTTGAGCAGCAAAAGTTCGAACCTTTGGTGGTATGCATTTAAGGTAGGTAAAAAAAAGACTGTGGGGGCTGCAGGGGTGTCCCCCGCAACACCCCGCTCACTATACTGTGTAGTAATGTGAGGGAGGGTTGCGGGGGACACCCCAGTGAAACCCCTGCAGCTGCCCGAAAAAAAGAAAACAAGAAAAAAGAAAAGGACCCACGGCTCTGGTTCCCGATCACGGAAGTGAAAGGGAACTGGCGCTGCAGGGACACAAGGCATCTTAAAAGGTAAGTAGGGTTTGGTTATGTTGGGGGTGTGGGTGGGGGTGTGTTGAGGGTGGGGTGGGGTGTGGGTGGGGTTGTAGGTATGTAGGGTTTTGAAATGTATGTTCGCATGGGAAATGTACAAACCTTTTGTGGCGCGTACATTTCCCATGCAAACTTTTCCGTCGCGGGAAAAACAGCCGCAATCGGATCACGCAGATCCATGTATGACATTAGTGAGAGTGGGCACCCCTGGCGAGTTCCTCTTTGTATGCAGCATGATTTTGATATCTGCCTTCCAGATTTCACTCTAGCCATTGGGCAAGCATAAAGTAGTGTTACCCAGCGAATTAAGTTTTCCCCAAACCCAAACCCAAACCCCCATAGCACATAAATTATCCACTCACAGTATACTGAGTGAAAGGCTTTGATGGCATCTAGAGATGCCACCACATAATGTTCATTTCGGGGGTCCGTTTGGTCAATAATGTGTTGTAGTCTATGGCAGGTTCAGGGTGGTATTGCGACTGGGTGCAAACCCAGTTTGATCCATGAGTATTAGGGAGTTGATAATTTTACGTAAGCACGCAGCCAATATGGTCGTAAGTATTTTCACATCATAATTTAGCATAGCTAAAGGCTGGTCATAGTCGCACCTTTCTGTTGGTTTCCCGGGCTTTGGGATGGGTATTACCGGTGTTTCCCTCATACTGGCCGGTAACATGCCCTTATCATACACCTCTTCAAAGACCTTCAGCAGTGCTGGGGACAGGATGAAGCAGTATGCTTTATAAAATTCTGCTGGGAGACAATCGCTCCCTGGTGTCTTATTAGCAGATAGGAAGGCAATTGCTTCTCCTAGTTCTTCCATACTAATGGGTTGATTTAGGAAGGTCTTCTGGCCTATAGTGAGCTTCGGGAGTCGGATCAGCAAAAGTGCCTCAGCTATTTTATTAGGGGGTACTTGAATGTCGTGTGTGTGTAGTTGGGTGTAAAAAGCAGTAAAAATGTTGTTGATTGCTGTCTGGGACCGCCATGGAGCTCTGCATTCATCCTGTAATAATGTGATCTGAGTTCTAGGTGTTTAACGTTTGCACAACCATCCCAACACCCTCCCTAATTTGTCCCCCTCCGCATGCGCTCGAGCTATTCGTGTGGCATATTCAAACTTAGACAGTCTCTCCCATGCCTGCAGGCATTGAGATCGGACTTGTTAGTTCTTTTTTAACTGACTTAGTCCAATATGTAGGGCCTCCAACGTGCTAATTCTATTCTCCATGGCCTCTAATTCTTCCCATAGTTTCTTGCGAATGCCTCCTGAGCAAGCAATAATACCCCCCTAATCACCACTTTCCTGGTTTCCCAGACAGTACGCCAACTATCAACATTCCTGACGTTATCCTTCAGAAAGTTAACCAGTTTCCTGCAACTCTTCTCTAACAAGGTCATCCCTCAAAGCCTCTGTGGGCATACACCATGTCAGTACAGGGGGCTTGGGACCTTTGTTCTCCCATGTGATCACCAGAGAGGAGTGATCGGACCCCCAATGGGCCATGCACAGTTGGGGAAGCAAAACGCCCGGCTCTGTGGCTGTGAAGCAGAACTGTCAAACGGAAACCGTGTTTCCCTTTGACAGTTCAAGCCAGCTCAGGAGTGCTCCGTCAGCTGCAAAAAGCTCAATGTTTATACTGGGCTGGCTCCTCAACTTCCTCCAAAATGGGTGAGGATACCCGTGGGTTGACACCCCCTCACCCATTATGAACTAGCCACTACTGGGACACCCCCAATGAATCTATGCACAGGGACAGTGTGGCTGTAGATGAAATATTGTTGTCTTGAAGTAATGTACATGAACTGCATTATTGGTAATACAGTGTTTCTGAGCACATTAAGGAATCCATAGACGCACCCTGTTGTAGGCCCAGTTTGGCCCTGGACCAAACACACAGGTGGGTGGAGGTGTAACTGCTCACCTCCGAAACAAGCAGTTTTTTTTATAGAGAGATTCACATCACGCCCGCCCTATGTTGCAGCATGTACGGGTGGACGATATTACATCCCTTATCAGCCTCATAGCAAACAACATAATACAAACAACAACATAATACAATCATTAGTAACTGAACTTCAGTATGCTAGAAGATGATGTTCATTCAAACCCTTATTATTAGTCATTTTCTGCCAGAAAGTCATACAACCTTGCCGGCATCCTCCTATGTTCTCTTCTCGGATATCTCCTCACCTCACTTCTATCTTCTTCCTCACATCTCAGCTCCTAATCTACTTGTCCTGTATTATCCTTGGACACTACCTCGAGCAAGTGGATTTCCTCACCTTTGCTTTCCTGGGCATCAGGCTTGTCATCGGCCTCACTCTGTTGTTCCCCATTGCAGACCCTGGGATCACCTTCTTAAAACAACTGGAGTTTCGGGTCACCTTTTTACCTACCTTCCTGGCCGTGACCATAGACCCTTTCTTCCTAGTGATTGTCCATGGGGCCATTTCGTAAAGCAGATCAAACCTCTGAGTGATCTTCCTTTTCCACAGCAATTCAGTATCCCCCACTTGGATGCCTGCGTCTGTATTCTCGGTCATTGTGCTCTCGCTGCATCTCTGTTACTTCACTCACATCCATCTTTACCGCTACTCCGGACCAATATTGCAGAATCATTGTCCCGACCTTGCACTGGGGAAATACCTGTGTATGTAATTATAATTGGTTATTTATAACACGCGCGAGGCGTCGTCCTATATCCCATCAAAAAAGTAGTCAGCGTCTTCTTGAGGGGTATACCTTCTTCCATCGCAATCCTGAACATCTTGTTGAGCGTGCGCATAAGCCACTCCACATCACCATTGGCCTGAAGCCAACATGGTGTAATGCGCTTATGCTCCACATCCAGGAATTCCCTAAACACTATTCTCTGGAAAGGTGGACCATTGTCTGTCCTCACTGACCACAGCAGTGCATGTGCCACAAAGATATCCTTATTGACATGAATCATCACCTCTGTCAATGGAGAGCTAACAAATCGCACCAACGGATACCTTGAAAACTCATCGAGGACCACCAGGAAATGACTGTTCTGTAGAATGGTTCCAAAGTCCATACTGAGGTCTGCAATGGTTCCTCTGCGCTTTCAGGTATTTAGGAATGTTTAGGAAGGCTCCCAGCAGCCTGGCACCATTTGTATTGCATAACTGTCAAATCTATGTGTGCCTCTAGATCAGGCAAACCAACCTTCTCCCGGAGGTGTACCTTGGTCTTGCCCGTCCATGGTGACCTGTGTGTGCCTTTTCCAGAAATGCTGGGGGAATTACTATCTTTCTTTCTCATAGTAGCACGCCTTCAGCTCCCACTGAGAGTTGAGCTCTCTCTCTTCAGAGTTCATTTATAAACGCCTACGACGTGCATTGGACGTGCATTGGCCTACATCAGCCAGCAATGCCTTGCACTGTCCTCTGTGTAGTCTCTCTACCACCAGCTGCATTCCTCTGTGCCTGCTTGTTGCTGCTGCAATCCCTTCGAGTGACATTAAATTGGGCACTGCAGTCCTGGTAACTATGTTAACCAGCACCTCGATCTCCATTGTCTGGATATCCTCCTTCGGATCCATAACCAGCGGATGCCTCGAAAGGTAATCAGAAGATGTGATGCCCTGCCTCAAAACGTAACATCACTCCATTATCCTGCAGTTGCAGCATCCACCTCTCTAATCTCAGTGGTGGGCGCAGGGCAGAGCCATGCAGTATAGGCAGGAATGGTTTGTGGTCCGTGGCTACGATCACCGGGCCACCCAAAGACATATACATGAAAATGCCGGCAGCCCACAGCACAGCCAGTGCCTCATCTCAATTTGTGTGCATCTTCTCTCCATAAACACGATGGGCATTCCAACACCTTCACCATTCCTGTGCCAGCACTGCCCCCAGTCTTGCTGGACTTGTATCAATCAAAATTTCTGATTGGCAATGGGGGATGAAGAATGTAATTGTTGTGTCCTCTGCAAGGGCTTTTGGCCTTCTCAAACGCTGCCTGAGTGGTCGCGTTCCACTCTCAAACTGTATCACTGCGGATTAGATTCGACAGAGGTTTTGTGATTGTAGCCAAATTGGGAATGAACACCATGCCACCCAGCTCATGCATGCACAGTGGTTCATC
Organism: Ambystoma mexicanum; assembly: GCF_040938575.1. Classification (NCBI taxonomy): domain Eukaryota; kingdom Metazoa; phylum Chordata; class Amphibia; order Caudata; family Ambystomatidae; genus Ambystoma; species Ambystoma mexicanum. Next base: position 1,116,184,261 of record NC_090923.1, on the reverse strand, counting down.
TTGCCACAACGTCCACATTGTCTTCTCATCGCTGGACATTCCTGGGGATGTGGAAGAGGTCCACCACACTAGTCATGCAATGATTTGCTGGATATTGACATCCTTTTTGCGGTATCGGGCTTTCACCTTCCTTCTTCTCCTGCTCAACATACGGGGCATAGACTTGATCGCGTGCACCTGTTCGATCTTCATACCCTTCCTTATATCTTTCATGTGTGATGCCTTGGTGTTGTCGAGCTCTTGTTCTGTCTCCAGCACCCGAATACATACTAGAGGTAGCCCTGACCTCTTCAGAATCTGCTTGCCGAGTTGTGACAAGTGGCACTTCTGGATGATTTGGCTACTAATCTCTACATCTTCATCCTGGAACGCACATGTGGAGGCCAGATGACGCAACCTGGCACAGAAGGAGTCAAACCATTCTGTCGGCTCCTGTTACGCCTATCTCCACTGGATCCTTTCACAGTCCACATTGGCCATTGGTGTAAAATAGTTTGTTAAGACTGCTTTGGTGTCTGCATATGACCCATTATCCTGCAGCAATGTTTTGAAAAGGCGGTGAGATTCACTGCTGGCATAAAAGAGCAGCATGGAGCGCTTGGTGTCGTCAACCCTGATGTTGGCAGCCTCAAATAACAAGTTCAAATGCTTGCAGCATAGCACCCATCACAGTCCCAGGATAGCCTGTCACCACGCCTCATCAAACTCTGGGACCGGATTGCTATGGAAGCGCTATGGTACCTTTTGAAGTCCCGCGCTGGATTGAAGTCCTTGCTGCCACCGATCAATGGACGATAGCACCTCATCTTCCATGTCACCTCCTTCGGGATCTGTTTCTCTTTGCGGGGACATGTTTATAATTGTTGTCGCACGAGCACTCTCACTGTGTAGAGCCGCTAACACAGATGCTTACAGGAACACTCGAGGAGTGCAGACAATTTTCTTCTGGCCACCCTTTCAGTTTGCTTAGGTCAGTGGAGTACAGCACATGACCTGCCAGGGCACGTGGGCCCCCTGCCACCTTCTGCTCCAGCAGTTTTTCTGTAGAGGGGGAGTCACTTATTCTCTTCCCTATTTGGATGGCCAACCTAGGCCATCCAAATAGGCCATCATTATTTAGGCCATCATCATTTATTTAAATACATTTTTTCTCAAGACGTAATTTACTTTGGATTAGGACGGGCAAAGTTGCAGTGGAGTTGCTAACCTAAGTTTTGCCTTGATAAGGACCATGTTGGGCGAAACACGTGTCGGCAAGGGCAATTCATGTTCTGATTTTGACAATTAAAAATCAAGACTCTTAATACTGTGCAACTTGATTTCTTGTTCAAATATATCTTTAAATTGCTTTGCGAGGAGGACGTTTGGTGGGCCTGCTTGATATCGTGAGAAAAGACAGCATGGACTGTTGCCACGGCAAAAATTCTACAGAATGCACTGAAAAAAATAGAGGACCTTAGCAAATAATCGGCAAACACACTTTTTGCATTCCTTGTAATAATCTTTAATTGATTCAAACAAGTAAATAAAAAAATAATAAAAAATATATATTTCTTTAAATGATTAAGCTATGCAATCAGCACTAAGATCTGGTGCACAGGACACCTAAACATATGTTAAGATGAGCGCATTAGATTTAATGTTGCCATTTCATTAGTCAGGGTCATAGCCTAAATGTGCCAGAATCTGCAGCTATCTGGTGTATTGCAGTGGCCCTCATTACGACCCTGGCGCAAAGCGAAAAACGATGGCGGTAAACGATTACCGCCATCGTCTTCCGCTAGGGCCGATTACGACCCGGGACCGTAAACTACGATGTCATTAGCGGCATCGTAGCTAACGCTGCCGCTGACTGCGCCAAGGGCGCGCGCACGCGAACATCTACACCGTACTTAGCGCCATGGCGGAAAGGTACGCGAATGCCGACCCAAGCGGACATGCCCCTAACGCCATCACCCAGCCCGTTAAGTACCTTACCGCCATGGTGCTAATTACGCCATCGCGAACCAACCGTAAAGGGCCATGTGAAGTGAATGCAGCTGCCACAGGTGCACAGAAACAGCACAGGTGAAGGCAATACAGACTCAGGAAGTACAAAAAGAGCACACCCCACCCCTTCCCACACCCAGTCACACTCCACAATGATACCAATAGGACTAGCAATGTTGGGGCTGGAGGACCTGATAGCAATGCGAGTGCTACAACAGCAACTACAACAACAACAACAACAACAAAAACAACAGGCTGCACAGAGGAGACGCAGGAGGAGAAGGAGGGCAAGGCAGGCCCAGCAAGCCCCACCAGCACAGCCAGTGCCACCACGCAGGCAGCCCCCAATCCCACGCATCAGAGCCAGCCCATTAAACCTCACCGCTGAGCAGATCCACACCCTGTACCGACTGGACCGGGACACCATCACCACCATTGTGGACATGATACACAACGACATCGTCAGCATGATTGAAACACCCACTGCCACCCCCCCCTACTGAAGGTAGTGTCCGTGCTCCACTTCCTGGCCACAGGCAGCTACCAGCACACAGTGGGGCACTTGCATGGCATATCACAACCATTATTCTCGCGTACACTGATGCAAGTGCTCGATGCCCTCCTCAAGCACACAGATGACCACATCTCATTACCACGGTCTGCCCAGGAGATTGCCAACACCAAAGTGGGTTTCCATGCACTGGCCGGCATACCTGGTTGCATTGGTGCCATTGACTGCACCCATGTTGAATTGGTGGTCCCACATGCCATGGAGGTACCGTACCGCAACCGTAAACATTTCCACTCAATCAACGTGCAAATGGTCTGTGACTCCAACAGGATCATCACACATTGTTCTGCCAGATTCCCCGGAACAACCCATGATTCAATGGTCCCTCGGAACTCCACACTACCACGCTACATGGAGCGACATGCAGGCCCAAGATCCTACCTACTCGGTGAGTCTAATGTCATGAGCATGGAAATGCAAAGTGGGTGTTGAATGACGTACCAATGCATATTTCATCTGGCAGATACAGGGGGGTGATGCATACGTCACATGGGTGCAACTAGCAGTAGCCAGATCATTCCCTGTGGCAGCACTGACGTCAACAGAGTAGTGTACACATTATGCCTGACCTAATCATCCCAACATGTGAATGAAAGTGTATCCCAAAAACGACACAACCATCTGCAAGTGCATTGTGCAAATTGTGACCGCATTGACCCTAAAGAAAACCACCAACATGCACGTCACCATGCACCAACTACTGAAAGGCCTGTCCCCCACAACTGCGCACAAAGGAGGCACATGACAGACAGGAACATCAATGCACCACTACAAGACCCACAGACTGTCCCCATTGACACCAGTAATGCTCACTGGGGTCATAATGAGCCAGACATCAATGTTGCTATCATGTGAGCTTCAAGCTCACAGGACACGTGCAAGGTCACATGAATGACGGCCTGAACAGACACAGTGGATGGCCATTCACAAGGCAATCGTCCCCCCTGCATTGTGTTTTTGCATGCAAAACAGTACATGAGAGCCATGAACACATACTGGTTGCACAGTGTAAATCCATTAGCACAACTCTAATTGGTGCACAGTAACAGTCGGAATCAAGGCATGGTTGTGCGTCATGTTCACAAATCAATCTCGTTCCTGACACATTCATTTCTCACATTTTACAGGTGATGCGGGCTATCCCCTGAAGAGGTGGCTCCTCACACCAGTGCGGAACCCATCGAACCAGCATGAGGAGGACTACAACCGTGCCCATGCACGTACCCGTGTGGTGATAGAGCAGGCTTTTGGCCTACTGAAGGCACGTTTCCGCTGCCTCAGCAGGTCTGGCGGGGCACTCCTGTACCGCCATGAGAAGGTTGCAAAGATCGTCATGGCATGTGTCATGCTACACAATATGTGCATCAGACGAAACGTGCCTCTGCCCCCTGACGCAGAACCACAACCACCTGATGATGGGGATGATGATGATGGGGATGGGGCAGCACCTCAGGGAGGCAGCGATGCACAGGAGGGGCATATAATGCGTCAGAATGTCATTGACCGATACTTCTAGCACACACAGCGTGTGTGTAACATATGGATGGCACTTGGGGCACTGTGTGTGTCTGGTATGTCAACACTGTGGACTGTAAAACAATAAAGCACACATACGCAAGGAGCAATGTCCACACATTTAGTTTGTGAGAAATGAAAAAGTGTATTGTTCTTCTGAATAGGTATAACAGAACCCCTCCCCCTCCCCCCTGAACACTCCAACACACCCAATTCCCCCCTCCCGCTCCCCCTGAACACTCAAACACACCCAATTCCCCCCTCCCCCCTGAACACTCAAACACACCTAATTCCCCCCTCCCCCTCCCCCCTGAACACTCCAACACACCCAATTCCCCCCTGCCCCTGAACACTCAAACACACCCAATTCCCCCTCCCCCTCCCCCCTGAACACCCTGCAAACATGTGACAGTGCCCGTGGTGAAGTGTGTATAGTTTTGCACACTATTGACTGCCCCCTCTCCCGGAACCTGGGGCCCCTCTGCCTGTGCTCCTCAGGGTCCTGGATGACCTGCGGACGGGAGTGGCTTGTGCTGAACTTGCAGCTGAGGATGTACCGGGCTGCTCAGTACGGCATGTGTCCACAATTGTCTGGATGAGCTTGCTCATCATCTGCCGCACTGCAGCAAGTTCGGTGCATATGTCCCTGCTGGCAGTTTGGATGGCAGACCTGATGCCATCAGCACTCCTCTCCATGGCTGCACTGGCACTTCCACATTCTGCAACATGCTGCGTGAGGAGTGTGCCCAGTACTTCCTGGCTGTTGGCAATCTGCTCCAGCGATAGCTGGAAATCTGGCCCAATGGAGGGTGCCAATGGGGGACCAATGGGACTACTCCCATCTTCCCCAACTCCCACTGGGCTTGGAGTTGCTGGCCATGAATTAGCAGGCGATTGGCCCTGGGTGTCATCTCCATGATGGCTGATTGGGGATAGGTCTGGTGAGTGAAGTTGCGTGTTGTGGTCAAGTCCAGTGTCATCCTCCACATCACTATCGGAGCAGGCAGCGATGGCTGCAGTCTCCCCAACAGTACTGCTCCCTGCTGACACATCGCCCTCAGTGGGCAACAGTGGGTGTTGTTGGGCTGCAGGCGCTGTCACGACCCCTTCCTCGGGGGACTTTGCTGCCCTGGCCTCTTCAGCCTGGCGTGGTTTCGGCCTGGGTCCAGCAGAGGTGGATGCATGGTTCCCTTCTCCCACTTTCCTGGCCTTCTTGGCTGGGGTGCTGGTGCTGTCGTCCCTGCCAGTGTCCGATTGCGAGCCTGTGGTGGAGCAGAGGAGGGTGACTGTTATTGATGGTTCAGCGGACATTGAGCAGGCATTGTGAAGAGTGTAATGGATAGATGGTGGAGTTAGTAGCCCGTGACATACAGGTTGCCTCCCTTTAGGTTCGGTTTTGCATGCAGGTGTGTGTCTGCCTACTGTACAGTGTACATGCTGCATGTGCGCAGGGTGTGGCTCATCTGCTGATGTGTTGCGTCTGCCACATTGTGATTGTCACGTGCAAGTGTATCAGGGTGTCTTGCAAGGCTGGATAAGAGGCACCTACCTGTGTCTCCAGATGTCGGGGCCCCTCTCTCCATCTCGCCGACACCTTCGATGCACTCAATGCCAATCAGAGAGGCACATGTCTCCTCCCATGGCTGCATCTTCAGTGGGGAGTCTGCTCCCCCGCCAGTTCCCAGGGCCAGGTTACGGTTGGCAGACATAATGCCCCGGACCCTGATCCGCAGGTCGTCCCACCTCTTGCGGCACTGTTTGGAGGTGCGTGGGGTGGTTCCAACAGCACTGACACGTTGTGCCACAAGTTCCCACACCTCCTTTTTGCGGCCTATGGCTGGCCGAGTCATCTCAGTGGAGAAGACAACATCGGCCTTCTCCTGGAGCGTGTCTGCAAGCATTTGCAGTTCCTCACGACTGAAGCGCTCCTGCCGCTGCCTGTCACATGCCTTCTTCACAACTTTCGGCATGGTTGGGTGAGGAAATGGGTGGGTTATGGGAATGACAGGGTTTGAGGGTTGGTTGTGGTGTGGTTGGGTAGGATGGCAATGGATTGTGTTTTTTAAGATGGCCGCTGTGCTGTTTCCCGTTCCGCCGCGATTACGCTATTTCCGGTGCCGCCTAATTGCGGTCACCGCTAATTACGGTGACCGCTGACTACGGTCGGCGCAATGATGGGTGGCGGTAGGTCACCCTGCGCTGTTAACGAGGCCGGTAAGGGCTATTTACGGCATGACGTAGTTTACGTTACCGCCATGGCGTAATGCTTGTGCGCGATGGGTCGTAATATGGCGCTCTTATCGCCATCGGACCATGGCGTTAACGCTCATTACGCCATGGCGGTAATTTCGATTACTTACCGCCTGGGTCTTAATTATCTTCTTTTTTCTGGAAGAGATTTACAGTTTGTATCCTAAGCGCCCTCAATCACTTGGCTTAGCCCCGTTTTTAGTATTATCGTTAGAACTATATCTTGTGATAAAACGCAAAGCAAGGGGCACAGAAATTATAGTGTATTTGTGTGGTAGTGCGACAAAAAAATAAACACATAAAAAAAACGTGTTAAGATAAGTTTTAGAAGCATGTTTCATTTTGGAAATGTCTTTTTGTTTTTTTTCTATGCAAGTGTAAGCTACACATTTGGAAAACAATAGTGGGCCCAGCATGTAGGTAGCCTGCTTTTGGCAGTGATGGCCTAATGATAGTCATGGCCCATTGATTCCCGTGGAGTCCCGTTCAGGCCAGAAAAAAGAACACACTAGGCAACTAGAGCCTGCAAATGCACGAATGATGGCTGGGAGCACATTTAAGACTCCTGGGAAGAGTTTTTGCCGGGGGGAGGCCACAAATTAGGAGTTTGCGGGGCAAAGCAGCAAATAGGGGGGTCAATTGCCACCCTTTACCCCATCCCCCCACCTCTAGGGACGCCTATGAAAGCAATGTGGTAAATATTCACTTGCAGCACTCGCATTACAAGCAGGGTTTTCTAGAGCCTGTCCAGCCCTCAATTCCACTGGGGACAACAGAAGCGTTATCACCTCGTTGTCTTTCAACGCTGGTTCCTCCACATCAGCCATTTGCTTACAAAGAAGGATTCATAGCTATTCAGCAGGCGTTCAGTTTTTCAGCTCCCTGCTGGCTCGCCATCTCGTGATAATTGGCGGCTCTTAACCTTATCTTTATCTCCATTATAATGTACGCCCCACACTGGCGCCTCAGACTGCTTTCTGCTCTAAGCAGGTTGGGGGGCATTCAACATATTGAGATGGGCCCCCGCACATCTTCAGCCAGGCCTGCTGGTAACGTTCTCCTCCTGCAAGCTGTCCAAGGCCCCAGGTTTCCTTTACCTCTCTCAAGCTAGAGAACGACGGTGCTTTGGGGCCTAGAGTCCCTTATTGTGAACATGCACTAAACGGGCCTCTTTACTATTAACCAGGGGCGAGGGATTTCTCCATTCGCATGCAGGCTCTGTACTTGTGCCTTGCATCCCCATATCAGCCCCTGGCAACGCCAACCTATACCACAGATCTCTCAGACAGTATCTCAAAGCTGAACTCGACTATGTTAACTTTTACCCAGGTGATCATAACCGCAAACATTATTTCCAGTAATCACTTACCAAAGGCACCGAGGAGTGAAGAGAGCAAATGTTTTCAGAGGGGCTTCCACCCTCAAGCCAAACTGATTACCAAGGCCAGGAGCCCTGACACTTAGAACTCCTCCCTGGACACTACTTACACGTGGCTTTCTCCCAGCCAATGGACCTGCGCAACCCACAGGCAGGCTGCTGCGCCAAGAAAGGGAGGCGAGAATGCACTCCATGTGACCTCGACAGTGCAGCCACGAGCAACCTTTCAACTACAAATGATCACGTGCATTATTTCAAGTGAAGGAAAGCAAGACAACTCCCAGAATGCACTAGCCGAGCAATTGAAAAAAGAACTGTAAATAACACTTCTGTGTCATTTAGAGGTCTACAGTCATCTGGTACTGCCACCCATTAACACAAGCCTGCTTTCCAAACTGCTGCTACCAACACTAGCAGAAGATTCACGCCACGACTACATCTCCCAGAATGCAGTAGTTGTGAAATGAACATGAGGACCAAAAACCCACATCAGGGTAGCAATCATTTTACACTTGGCTTTCCCTAAAAATACTGCGTGCTGGCATTTTTGTATCAAGAACATTGAAATACATTTCCTGCCATAAAAGAATTCACCCAACCCACCCAAATGTTCAATGCTTGGGTCCATCCTCCATCTATGGTAGGTCTCCCGCACATTCACTATTGAAGAGAAACCACCAAACTCCAATTAGCTTGGGCGCGCAGCTCAGCAGGGGCCCAGAGAGAAAAGTTCAATGGTGGCTTGCACTCAAACTGGACTCATGTCTGGCAGGGGCCGAGGAAGGACTCTCCTAGCATTAAGCATACTCCAAATTAACCCCCCAGTGGTGGCTGGTGAATTCTCTGAGTAGAGGTGCATAAATATTTCTCCCAGATATGCCATAACGACTAAGCGTAGCGAGGGTACCCAATCCAATCAAGGGAATTAGGGGGGGTTCTCCAACTTAGAATTATTTTTAAATAATGGGTTAAAGTGGTGCATTTTAGAGCACACTTTAAAAAAACAGGGTAAAAAGCCAAATCGTTTGTAATTGGTTTTGTAGGATAACTCATGAAAGAAATCCAATTTCAGCTCATTTCATTCATTTAATTTATAAAGCGCATTTTCCGCAAAAGCGATATTACAAAATATTAGAAAACGGTACCATTTACACGATGATGCAAAAAACTACTAATAGCAGAAGAAGGAGGAGAGAAACAAAAAATCACTAAGTAGAAAGAAGGGAGAGAAGATGAGCTTTCAGGTTAGATTGAAAACTACAAAGAGATGAAGAAGAGCGGATAGAGAGGGAGAGAATTCCAGTCTTTAGGGGGTAAGAGGGCAAAAGATCGGAAACGGGAAGAAGCACAGTTGGGACGGCGGAGGTTGGGAACAGTGAGATAAGCAGATTCTGTGATCAGAGAGTTGAGAGGGAGAATAGAACGAGACTAGCAAACATAGATGAAGAGCTAAACCATGAGTAAATTTAAAAACAATTGAAAGAAAATGGTAGAAAAGACGTGATTCAAAAGGAAGCGGTGAAATAGACGGTAAAGAAGATGTGATAGAGGAGCGAAAAGGTAAAGAGAAGAGAAGACAAACTAAAGAATTATAAACAGATCGCAGAGGAAGAAGATGTGAGGCAGGAAGGCCAAGAAGAAGAGACGAGCAGTAGTCGATACGAGAAAATACCAGGAAGAACAAAATAAATTTAGTACCATGAAATGAGAGATAGGGGCGAGCATGACAGATGTTAAAAAGGGCATAGCGACAGGAGCGAGCAATAGCAGAGATATGCAGTTTAAAGGAAAGTCAGGGATGAAAGAGAACCCCCAAATTACATGCAGAACAGCAAAAGGGCAGAGAGGAAGGAGGAAAAAAGAGAGATGGAAGAGGAAGAGTAGACTAAATATTGAAGCCGGAAAAACCAGAACCTCCAGCCATCCAGTTTTGGAAAGCAGAAAGGCAAGTTGATACCGTGGAGTGCAGAATGGAGTCAAAGGAAGAACAAGAGAGAAAGATGTGTGTATCATCTGCATACAGATGAAAGGAAAGCTTAAATGAAGAAACACGAGCAGAGAGTGGGACAGTGTAGAGAGAGAAAAGGAGAGGACCAAGTACAGAACCTTGAGGGACACCGTAGAGAAGAGCAAGTGAGGAAGAGGTGTGTCAGCCCAGGTTACAGAATAGGCCAGCTGAGAAATACAGGAGCGCAACCATTCAAGGACAGACCCTGTAATATCCAAAGTTGAAAGGGAGGAAATAAGAAGAGTGTGATCAACAGTATCCAATGCCACAGATAGATCAAGAAGACAAAGTATAGAGGAGAGCTTAGAATGACGAGCAGAGGGAAGAGAGTTAGAGACATGCAAAACAGTAGTCTCAGTAGAATGAGAAGGACAGAATCCAGATGGAAAAGGTGGTAGAAGAGAATTAAGATTTAGGAAACTAGCAACCTGGACATATGCAGCACGCTCAAGAATTTTAGAGGGAAAGGGAAGAAGTGAAATTGGGCAAAAATTAGTAGGAGTGGAAGGGTCAAGAGCCATTTTTTTTAGAATCGGGAGAATAAGAGCGTGCTCAAAGGTATGAGGGAAACGATAAATGCAAGCAACCAACAGTGCACAGGAGCATTTCTCCAGCACATGTTCATGATGCCTTCGCCCACAATATGTGCCAGTATAGAATATTTTCACACTGGCTGTGATCATACATATCCATGCTGACTGGACATTATACCCTAATGTTCCCATATAAGAACATACTCATGTTTGCGTTGCACATATTGCCAGTAATGATACTGTAAGAAATCATGTCCATGTTTGTTCTGCCAATATATTGTAGTATCCCCACTCCAGCTGACTTTATCATTAAAATGCATGCCACACTATGAAAACATGTCCAAACTGGCAGCACCAAAAGGCCAGTCTAGCTACATAATAACACTTATCATGCTTGCTTTAACCAAGATATCCAATATAAAATGTCATACCTCAATAAGAAATGGCTACAGTGGTTGCATTGAAATGAAATGCCAGTCTAGCTACATAATAACACTTATAATGCTGCTTTATCAAAGATGCCCAATTCAAAAGTGCATTCCACAGTAAGAATGATATCACTGATCATGCTTGCTTTATCAAAGATGCTCAATACAAAATGACATGCCACAGTAAGACATGGTTTGACTGGTTGCATAAAAATGCCAGTCTAGCTTCGTAATACCACTTATCGTGCTTACTTTATCAAAGCAGCCGAATACAAAATGTCCTACTACACAAAGAAATGGCTAGACTGGCTGCATTAAAATGCCAATCTAGCTACAAAATACCACTTATCCTGCTCTTTTTATCAAAGATGCCAAATACAAAATGTCATGCCGCATTAAGAATAATATCACTGATCATGCTTGCTTTACCAAATATGCCCAATACAAACTGTCATGCCACAGTAAGAAATGGCTAGACTGGTTGCATCGTAATAACACTTATCATGCTTGCTTTATCATCTGTGCCCAGCAGAAAATGTCATGCCTGATCCGTGGTGCACCAGTGCCTCACAATCGGACATAATCACGGTGTGTTTATATCTGCATGTGAGGCGCTGGGGTCCCAGGGTACAGCCATGGCATTTTTTACCAGGCATCTATCATAGATGCCCATTAATAAATAGGTTGCCTTCCCCCTGGGCTCTCCAGCACCTCACATGCACAAATAATAAATTATGTTTGCATGCAAGGTGCTGGTGGGCTTAGGGGTCAGGCATGACCTTGCACGTGAGGCGCTAGGATTTCCAGCAGACTGGGCTGGCATTCTTCACTGGGCATATCTAGTAAAAAATGCCATATCTGTCCCCTGGGTTCCAGTGTCTCACACGCACACAATGAATGTGATTGTGTGTATGCGAGGTGCTGGGGGCACAGGGGTCAGGCATGGTCTTTTTTACCTGACATCTCACACATACAGACATGCAGTTCCCCAGCCAGCATTTCCAATGAGCTATGTAAGGCTGGGGAAGCAAAATGCCCCAGCCTTGCATGGCTCATTGACCATGCTCGGCTGGGGAACTGAACTGTCAAAGGAAACCGTGTTTCCCTTTGACAGTTACGCCAGAGCCAGCCCAGGAGCGCTCCCTCAGCTGGGAAAAGCAGACAAGGGAGTGCTCATTTTTTCACTGGGATGGCTCCTCAGCTCGTCCATAATGGGCGAGCGGGCAGTGGGCCAACACCCCCTCGCCCATTATGGACGAGCCACCCCTGAACACCCCCCATCAACAGGCAGGTATTATTGTCAATTAATAGTCACAAGAGACAGCCAACTGCTATCTCGCAGCACTTCCACGTTATCCCTAGCAGTACCTCTGCTACCCCTGGCAGTACCTCTGCTACCCTTGAATACAGAGACATAGTCAGTGGCAGTTAATCATGTCTGGCTCTCAAAAGCATAGAATACAATGCAACAGAAAACAGCATTCTCCAAAATCGTTTTTTAAAAAAATGTGTACATTGCATGAAAAGTTAAATGCTAAAACTGGTTGCTTTTTAAATATCTGTGATTTTGAAGGAATATCCTATTCTCAAACTTCTTTAATATGGATCACATGGAATCTATATGTTCATAGATTATGTTCATGTAATAAAGCAATTAAAGAACGTCTCTATTCAGAGACCTGCCTTTAAGAATTAGAATTCATCTTTAATCTGTAATGATAACCAAATCTTCTTTTTGCCCAAACATATTTTATTCCATGCATTTGTCAACGCTGATGGCCCCTGGGGGAGGAGGAATCTGATTTGTCCAGTAAAATGTCGTCATAAAGGCTATTGGATGACTATGATCATAATAGGTAAATAAACCATGGTATGGGGGAAGTCCGGGACCAGTATTCTATACCTACAGTATTATAATTACATGTTTGCACCCGAGACCTTTGTTATTGCTCTTCTTTTACATGTACATTGGAAAGGGATACATCTCCTATTGGCTGTTGGTAATGCTCGCACCCGATAGCATCTACTAAAACAGACATGCGCTAAGGGACTGTTGAGGCAGCTCTAGGGGCACTGGGTGAAGGACACCTGTACCTCCATCTTGACTTGTACTGGCCTAAACCTGCTTGGTGTGCAGGTGTAGGAGTAGGAGACTGACACACAGGTGGCATGCTTTTGGCTAAAGACTTTTATTAATGAGGAAATAAAAGAGAAAACCCTGTCTGACCGTAATTCTAAGAGTGGTTTTCCTGCCTCAACCAATACTAAGGAATCTGTCAGGATGTCTGTCTAAAGAAAAAGAGTTCACCCTCCTATGTCTAAAAACCTATTTCCGACCTTTACTCTAGAAACGTAACTAAGAAAAAGAGATGGTCTTCTTGGTCCAGAAGAATGGCTCCCTTGTTCTGGACGACAGCCAAGTTCATTTCCAGAGGATGCAGAAACTAAATGTTCTCAGAAATTGCTAATCAAAGTTTCAAAAGGGCTTCCTTGGGTTGGGATTTCCATCAAGGAAATCTGAACAAAAAGTCTTGCATCTCCACAGTGTTAGGGGGATGACCCCTCTCCCCCTTTTGCCATTCTTAAGTTTTCTCAACACCAGGACAAACCCCTTTCTTCTCCTGGCCTGTTTTCCAATGTTCACTGTGCCAAGAAAATGACTTCCCGCTCTTCTCTTTGCACACTGTTCAACAACACCAGAGGTTATATCTCTAGCCCTCTGGTTTCTTTCCAGCTCTTCAGAGTGCCACAAGACTGGCTCCCTTCTCCTGGCTCTTAATACAATGTTCAACAACACCAGAGTGTATATCTCTCGTCCCCTGGTTTCTTTCCAGCTTTTCACAGTCCCAAGAGAATGACTCCCTTTCTCTTTGCCCCTTTGGCAATGTTTAACAACACCAGAGGATATTTCTCCCTTCCTCTGGTTTCTTTCCATTTCTCCAAGGTACCAAGAGAATGTCCCCCTTCCCTTGGCTCTTCATACAATGTTCAACAGCACCAGAGGGTATCCCTCTCTCCCCTTGGTTTCTTTCCAGCTTTTCACAGTGCCAAGAGAATGGCTCCCTTCTCTTGGCTCTTTGTACAATGTTCAACAACATAAGAGGGTATTTTCCTCTCCCTGTGGTCTTCCTCCAACTTTCTCCACAGCGTAAAACAAGTTCGCAGCCACTATCCTGCCAGGTACTGTGACTGTAGGGGTGTTCACGGAGATAGTCCATTATTATGTGTGGGTCTCGGATCCTTCTTGGCTGTTCTTGTATTTAGGACTTATACCTGCTTCACTGTCCTGCCAGGTATCCTGTTGGTTGGGTCACAGACCCTCTTGCCGTTGGTTTCATTTTCTCTCTTGTAATCTAGGCAGCACTGCTTTCTCAATCTGCCAAAAACTGCCTCTCTCTGTTGGGTCCCAGACCCTTTTGTATGTATTTCTTTCTCTTGTGTCCCAGACCCATTTGTATGGATTTCTTTCTCTTGGGTTCCAGACCCCTTTGTGTGGCTTTCTTTCTCTTGGGTCCCAGACCTATTTGTATGTATATCTTCTTTGTATGGATTTCTTGCTCTTGGGTCCTAGACCCCTTTATATGGATTTCTTTCTCTTGTGTCCCAGATCCATTTGTATGGATGTCTTACTCTTGGGTTCCAGACCCCTTTGTGTGGCTTTCTTTCTCTTGGGTCCCAGACCCATTTGTATGGACCTCTCTTTCTTGGGTTCCAGACCCCTTTGTGTGTCTTTCTTTCTCTTGGTTCCCAGACCCATTTGTGTGGCTTTATTTCTCTTGTGTCCGTGATGAATCTGATGATGTGATCACTCCTTTCCCAGAGGTAGCCTCTCCTCATTTGGCCAAGGGATGGCCAAGGGATTGCAGTCGCTATCTGATCCTGACCATGGGGGTGGCTATGCGAGGGAGGATCACGTGGCGGGAGGCGTCCCCAAAGGGGAGAAACATTGTCAGATGAGACATGGTACCCCCTTTCCCTTTTAGGGATAACTCCTCCATTCCTCATACCTGTATGACATATTTTATGTAGAAAAGAAAACAACAAACCCGACTGATAATTCCCTACATCTTCACGACCCAAGCTACACAAATGGGACGAGGAAGAGGGATAGAAGAATGAAGATCCGCAGATCCTGGAAACCAACAAAACGCTCTAGTTGTTGGAAGTAATGTTGTTGTGGTGGGATCTTTAAAACCCCAACAGCTGTTGCACGGAAGAGAGGAAGCATCTCAGAAAAGTAACAAACTGTTAAGCGGGGGGGGTGGCCAACCCATTGGGCATTAAAAGCATGACAAAGGCTGAAGTTTGGTGTCAGTCTAAGACCTGCACCCCAAATTGAGAAACCTGTGAACTTTTTGTGAGAAGACCTGGCAGGATAGTAAACCAGGAACTTGTGAAGGAACCTGACAGGGGAGTACACCAGGTGTTGTATGAGTCTGGGACCCACTTGCAAATAGTGGAACTTTGCAAAGAGAATCCCATGGAAGATACATGCCCTAAGATTTTGAATTGTATTTGTGACACCGTGAAAAGAGAATCCCATGGAAGATACATGCCCTAAGATTTTGAATTGTATTCATGACACTGGGAGAGACAAATCCCAAAGAAGATTCACGCCCTTAGGATTTTGAACTGCATTAAATGTGGAAGGGACCTGGGGAAGAGAGTCATTTCCATGAGAGTGAATTGCAATGCCAAGAGGAGAGGGTTATCCTCTTGGGCTGCAAAGAACCTGAGTATTCTATTGAACTGGAAAGAAACACAGGGAAGAGAGCAATTCCCTGGCACTGTGAATACCATCTAAGTGGAAGTATTTTTGTTGGAGTTGTACTTTTTGTTGAACTTGAACATTTGTGCACTTTTCAAGACAGAGACAATACCCTTAACACACCTTAGAATTAGTTTTAGTATCGTGCGCTAGGAAAATATTTCAGACACAGGGCATTTTTGCTTTGGACATCTTGACACAGGACAGACCCTTCGTTTTTGGTTGAGGTAGGGAAATACCTCCTAGAGTAGGGGCAGTAAGGCATTTCCCAACCCCCTTTATTATTTGAATAACAGTTTCTAACCATAAACATGAGTCTTCTGTGTCTGTGTCTCATTCCTGGTTCCTCACAGGTCCCAGGCCCCTTTGTATGGCTTTTTTCCCTTGTATTCCAGGCCCCTTTGTATGGCTTTCTTTCCCTTATATCCCAGACCCCTTTGTATGGCTTTTTTCCCTTGTATTCCAGGCCCCTTTGTATGGCTTTCTTTCCCTTGTATCCCAGATCCCTTTGTATGGCTTTTTTCCCTTGTATTCCAGGCCCCTTTGTATGGCTTTCTTTCCTTTGTATCCCAGATCCCTTTGCATTGGCTTTTTTCCCCTGTATTCCAGACCCCTTTGTATGGCTTTCTTTCCCGTGTGTCCCATATCCCTTTGTAAAGCTTTTTATCTCTTGGGTTCCAGACCCCTTTGTATGGACTTCCTTGTTTATCCAGTAGTCTAGGCAGCCCTGATTTCCAGGTCCGCCAGGGACTGCCACGAAGAACATGACTCTGGATGTCACTTCTTACTGGGTGAAGGTCCCAGACATGTGTCTCTGTGTGGTAAGGTCCCTGAGGGTTCCCAGCAAGCCTCCCGGTTTCCCAACCCTTCTCTGGCTGCTCACCAGCACCTCCTTCTCTCCCTCGGCTCTACGGTGGCTCTGCAGCAGCTTCCTGCTTTCGGGCAGTGTGCTCCGTGTGGGGGACACGCTCCAATTCCTCCAGTCCAGCTGGTGGTTGCCCGAGTTCTGGCTTACTTCTTCTACAGAACCACAGGAGATCTGTCAGGGATGCCTCTGCCGGCGAGCAAACGTCCCGTTCATTGCACTTTCGGGGTCCCAGACCCTCCAGCAGCTCATGAAGCCTCGGGTTCCTCGATGGACGATCTTTCTCTTGGATTTAATTTCCATCATCTATTTCAGATATGTTCTGACCAATAGAAAGTCTGTGTAGACTAGACCGCTGACAATGGTTTCTGAAGATGATCTTCATTCTTCCACACTTCTTCCTCGTCCCAGTACTGATCTTGCAAACTTCCAGTGAGTCAGTTGGTCTCTCCCCCAGTACTTTCTACATTACTGATATGGCAAATGTACATGGGTACACTAGGGAAGGTGGTATAGGTAGGGGGGTAGGAAGGTGTGAGGGTTAGGTGGGCTATGGGGATACCATGTTCTCCTCAAGTCATGACTAATCCCATAGGGGGTTTCCCTCCCATTGAGATCCACCGGCTGAGTACTACCTGCAGAGGACTATCAGGTAGTGGCCTCACCTCCCTGGCCTCATGAGAAGGGGCTCCCCCCAGGGGAGAGGTGACGACATCCAGGGATTCAACACATTGGACAATGGGGTATTATTCTTGGCTGGATGTGCGTCAGGGCCGTTGGCCCCACACACCTCCCCTGAGGAGGACGACTCCGGGTATCATCAAATTAGAGCGACTTACCCGGAAGAGAAGAGCTACGCGGTCCCAGGAGGATAGATGGAAACAGAAGATGGACTATGATTGTTTACAATGTGTTCTATTGTGCTAGAAGGGCGGCAGGATAACTGAATGGATGTACGACCAATGCAAGGAGACAAGAATGTGAGGGGATATAAGGGAAGGTGAACTGGAGGCGGGTTGGGTTATTAGTTTGGGCGGTGGGTTGATAGGATGCTTATCTGTTTATGCTGGTTGCAACCAGTAAATACATGTAGTCTTGCTTTATCCATTTCCAATGCGACTCCTGAGTCCATTTGTCTGATTTTTACATTCATACATGGGTCCCAGCGATGCAGTCCTGTCGCATAGCACTGAAGACCACCAGGCCCCGAGGGCCTCCATCTGGACACCCCCAAGAACGCTCATCACAAAAACGTAGGAAACCTACTTGAAAATCTCCATAGGGGGTTTACGGAGTAGGAGATCAGGGCTGGTGAGAGTGCATGCAAAGCCACACAGGGAACTAAAGGTCCGGCTTATGATCAGGTAATAGACAACATGGGATAGGGATATATTTAGGGGATATGCTGAAATGGGTTGGTGATTCTGGGCAGGTTATGGAGCATTTTTAGTGGTGTTTGTATGTGTTATAATTGTAATTATTTTGGTGTTATCCATTTTTTACCCAGAGATTAACATAACAAAATATCAAGGTTAGGAACGAAGCCTGGTACAATGCACAGGTATTGGTAAAACTAACGGGTCAGGAGAAAGGGCAAATCCCATCAATAAAGAGGGACAGGTGGACGAAGGCATGGTGAGAGCCCTTATCCCTATCAGGGCCACTCCATTGTGTCTTCGGTTATTGATCTGGTTTCCCTCTCTGAACAGCAAAGGAGTGGAGTTAAAGAATGAGTGCAGCAAGGGTGCCTAGGTATAGGGGCAAGTGAGCAGTGAAAGCAAGTAGAAACAGGGAAATTACGATGGGCAAACAGCAACCAAAAGAGGCAGAGGAACCCCCAAAGGGGTCGCCAGCCCATTATATGTTTAGACAGTTTAACAGTTTGTCTTATGATTTCTTTGGACTCATGGCATTATTTGATGTGACAAAACAGATAGACTCAGTTTCCGAATGAGGGAACGGTTAACTTGGATAAACTAGATGGGCATTGGAAAAGGAAGGTACGAAAACACCAGCAGTACAACAGCATTCCCCGCGTGGCTGGAAGAGGCAACAGCTAGAAGAGATGAAGGATTAAGAGAGGGTAATGACCGGTTGAGAAGTCAAATACACATTTTGAGGGCTAGAAGAGTGTTAGAAGGGGGCAGGATGGGGCCACAGATATGAGAAAAGGAGGGACTGATGAAGGCTGACAAAGCAGAGGATCAGGATAGTGGGACACCAGAAGATATACTTGATTTCCTTCTCCAACCATGAGACGACAACTTGGGGAACTGCCAACTATAGAGGAGAATTCCCTGATAGTACCCACAGCACCAGAAACACTGGGGCCGTGTGGACGGGGACCCAGTGGAGCGTCATCGCTCATGGGACCTCCACCAGCATACGATCCCTCGGTAACAAGAAGAGGGACGATATACGGAAGGGATGTGCATACATTTGAAGCTCCACACAGACAAGGGCCAGTGGCACAGGGAGCTGGGTAAAATCCACATGCACTAGTGATAGTCCATGGGCACTGTGATACCTTAGGACATTAGCTAAAGAATTCCCTAATATAAGGGAAGAACCGCAATGATTTGTGGCAGAATTGCGGACGGCAATGCTGTGTTATAACCTATCATGGGCAGATATAAATCAACTTATGAGACTAGGGATTCCACCGAAGGTAAGACAGCCATTAACGGGATGGGCAGCTTGGCCAACCGTCAATCCAGGCACAGGGGATGCCCTGATGCAGGCAAGGGATAGGATAATGATGATTGTCACGGAGGTATGCCCTAGAAAAACTGATTGGGCAAAGCTATCAAATTGTAAATAAAATAAGGGCGAATCACCTGCATGCTACAGACTGAAGGTAGTGTTCATTCAGCACTCAGGTATTACAAAGCTGGTAGAAACAGCGCAGGAGATTATAGCCAAAACGTTTGTTGCAGGATTGCTCCCGAAAGTACAGGTGCAGTTTAAGAATGTGTGCATAGGGAGGGTGGGGTCACTATGGTGGGCACTGCAGCCCGTAACACAGAAATGCCATGATTATAGGTTACAGTAACACCAGGGCCTCGCCAAACATCAGATGTGCTGGGTTGGCAGTGAATAGATCTGCAGGCGGAGAGCAGTTGACACAAAGGTCACCCACGTGGTGAATGCTCGGCACCGTCTTGGTTTCAGAGATCCAGGGTAGACTGCCCTGCATGGGTGAAGAGAGTGCAGAGAGTGTTAATAAAAAGTGCAGGTGGCCCATCTCCCGGCACAGGGATAGGGGCACCGAACAAGCAGACACCGCTGCAGAGGGTGGTGAAGTGGCTCTGGGCTCATGCCTGTAGCTGAACCAGGCAGAGCGGTGGTGGCAACCTGAAGCACGGGACAGAATGGAGACGCATTGGCTACAAGGTGTAGGCCACACCAGTGGAGCCCACATTTCAAAGCACGGTGAGACAGAGGGAAGGGCGCGGGCCACATAGCCGGACCCCGCATGACCCGGCTCCTGGAAATAGGTAGGGTGAGCGCAGGATTCGCGTGCAAGCGAAGCTATAGCCTCGAGGGTCCTACAGACATCTCCTGCCTGTCACGAGTACGGCGAGCTGAGTACCGGCACAGCAATGGACACTGTAGGTGCAGGGAGGCCTTTATGGCTGGGGAGCGCAGGGCACAATCATAAGAGGGACACATAGCTACTCACAGACGGTTAATGCAGTGCCCAGACAGCAGCTGGAAATAAAGCAGATACAGCAGGAGGAAGTGCACACATAGTGGAAGGCTGAATGAGTGCACCACAATTATTCATGGAATTTGCGATTTCCGAGCAGCAGTTTCAAAGGGAAAGAATCACCAGGAGGCAGTGCAAGCATACAGGAGTTGGGTTAAATGTGCTTCACAAGAAGGCGGGCGATCTGGGACACAGCGGAGCAGAAGAACACAGTCGCCAGCAGTGCACAGATGAAAAGAGGGAGCAGAACGCTGCATAAACAGCAGAAAGGACTAATCGAGAAATTCATTAGTGGGTCGCCGGGGGGCGATCCTGCTGTGATGCCTTCCCCCTGAACAGAAGGCGGGGGCGTCCACAGTAACGATACCCTGGTGGCCTTCGCCAAGGAGGCCCTGAAGGCCTGATTCTCGAAGCTCCAGGACAATCTCACAAGAGAAATGTCACCTCCTAAAGAAGGGGTGGCCAAAAGTGTGGATGGGCTTCGGAAAGAGATGGACGCTTTGCGGGACAGAATTTATGAAATGGAACAAACGCTCACTGAGGTGACAGACCAGGCCCCAAGACTTCTGATGAAATTGAGGAATTTCAACAAAGACTATCGACCCTGGAAGACAAATGCAAGGATCTAGAGGACAGGTTGAGGAGGGGTAACATTGGGCTCAAATCCCTTCAAGAAGGAGCTGAAGGTGAACACCTAGAGGACTTGTTACATGAGCTCTTTGCGCTATTGTGTCTGAAGGACCTTCCTGAGAAATTGGTGCTCGATAGAGCCCATAGGGTAGGTCCGGTCAGAACGTCACAGTAGAATCCTAAGCCGAGGGACATTATTTTCAAGCCTCATTCTTTTGGGCTTAAGGAGAGGATGCTACATGCAGCTAGAACGAAAGGGAAAATTAACTTCAGAGGCTCCAGAATACAACTGTTCCAACCGTCTCTAATGCCACTCTGCACAAAAGGCCACAGAAGGCTCTGCTCAAGCCACTAACGGATCGGTTAAGAAAAGATAAAGTGCTGTTCAGACGGATTTTCCCTGTGGGACTGCAATTTGAATTAAACAACCTGGGGCACTGTGAGAAACCAAAGGGA
The DNA here is from genome assembly GCF_040938575.1 of Ambystoma mexicanum. Lineage (NCBI taxonomy): Eukaryota > Metazoa > Chordata > Amphibia > Caudata > Ambystomatidae > Ambystoma > Ambystoma mexicanum. Next base: position 1,116,163,161 of record NC_090923.1, on the reverse strand, counting down.
GTCTCACTTACTAGTCCTCGGGGATCACTCTCTCAGGTGGCAAGGGCATGGCCATCGCCTTTGGATCCAAAGCCTGGGGGTGGAACAGTGCGGGAGGATCACCTGGGTCGGGGATCTTTAGAGAGTGGGGGTGAGGTAACTGATGGTGAGATGCAGTATCCCCCCCTTTCCCTTGCCCATACCCCATCCTATTTTATAGAATTCTCCCACATTCCAACTCCCACCCCCTTTCTACACAAACACTGGGCTGAGGAAGAGGACGACTGAGAGTAAAGAGGCTAACACTTACATATCACATAGGACATGTCCCGTTAATCAGGTCAGGCAAAGTCAGGCACGTGACCGTAATCACATACATCTGATACCCATTAGCTCCCCCCACAAGGATAAAAGGCAGAACATAGAGACACACTCTGAGCAAGGTGAGACACGTGATGGAGCAGATCTTCCTGGGCAAAGGCGAACCCACTGGAGCAGGACGACTGATCGAGGGACCTGAGTGAAGGGTAGGGAAACTCTGAAGATCCCTGCAGGAGGTCCTTGGCCCTGGGAAACCAGGAAGGATACGCAGAGGAAGCCAAATCCCAGACAAGAAGAAACCTGCATTGCGTTTCAAGGATGCCAGCCACCCTCCCGGGTGAACGACAGAGTTGGGGAGGCTGTGGTATCAACCTTGACTCGTGAATCAAAGCTGCAGACATGGGCGTAATTTTAGGGGGGGACAGGGGTGTTTGTCCCTCCCAACTTTCATGGCACGCCATTTTGTCCCCATTCATTTGGCTGGGGAACCTTTTCTTCAGATATCATGCCCCCCCCACCCCAACATTTTCAGCAAAGTTACTCCACTGGCTGCAGAGACAAGAAAGGAATACACACTGTTAGGGAGAATTCTCAGAAATGTGCTAATTCCTCTATACCCCAGAGACCCCCAGCTCTTTTGCTGGACCCTAGTACTTTGAATTTTTAACCTGGAGAGAGTGAGACCTTTTTCCCACTCTCTCATGTGTTTTTCTGTGATTTGAATTCTGTGTTTCTTTTGGTTTTGGAGTCTGACAAGCTCCATAGGCACCATCTTTTTACATTGTTGTACAAAGCACCTTCAGTGCAGTGGCACGGGTAAGTCTTTCAGAATTCCCAAAGGTTTAAATACCTTCTCTTGGATAAACTACTTTACTTACATTTGTAACTTTCTAGACCTGGCACACACTATCTTACAATAAGGTGTTGGAGGGGTTAATTAGTATCCCCTTTTGTCTAGTTTCTCATGTAACATTTTTATGTTACCCTTTCTACAATTAATGGCTGGTGGCAGTGGTTTACTTTTAACAACCGTTGTGTGTTTTTACCACGGGCTGCGTTCGCAGCTGCAGTGAAGCATGCATGGGTGCCCATTTTGTCAAAATAGCCCCAGTCTTCTTTTTTCGACATTTCTTGTTGTAAAGGTCCTTCTTGAGATTTACTCTGTGCACCAAACCACCAGGTTTGGTCCCTTTGTTTATTTTATCTTTGGCCGTATTCACGACTGCAGCCCGCCTCTGGCTCCATGATGTCTGGCAGAGGCAGAAAGTGAGGGAGGTGCCCGAAACTCCCTGTGCTTAATCCCCTTGATTGAGGGGTGATTGGCTGGCTGGCTGTGTGGCAAGGACAGCCCCCTGCTGTGTGATTGACAGCTAGGCTGGAATAATTGGGAGAAACCTGCATAAAAGGCAAGCCTTTTTGGCTTGGAAGGCAGAGCTGACCACTGGACGAAGGAATCCGAAGAAGAACTTGCAAGAGACACCTTCTGCAACTCTGCAACTCCTGGACCGTTGGTTTGCCCGGTGAAGCTCTGCGGCTGTACTGAAGCTCCGAGTTCGCCTCGACTAGAGAAGCCCTGCAAGGACGTCTTCTCACCTTGAGCTGGTGGGACCAATCAACTCCAAAGTGAACTCATCTGGACATCCTCTCGAAGCTCGCTGTACTTCCACTGCTGCTACTGTTGGAGCCAAATTGCCAGGGAGAGGAACACCAGATTGGTGTATCACTTTTAAGTCGGACCCGAGCTCCAGGAAGATCCTCCGGACTCTCAGGAAGCAGGACTGACCAAGCCTGAGCCCAGATGTGAGGAAAGTCTGAAGTGGTAGCCTAGAACCATGGTGGTGCTCTTTGCTGAGATGCAAGGAGCTGAAACCGCGAAGTGCCGCTGAATTGATGTTTTTTCTTTGCTGCTGCTGACCATCCCATTGTAGTGCAAGAGTCCCCAGAGGTCCTCCTTCTTGTCCCCACGACTGAGGCCCAGGAACAACAGTATCCGCAGAGCTGCACAGGAACAGCAATCAGCTGGGTCCATTTCCTCTAACCAAAGGTAATGTACAGTCTAAGAGAACTTACCTCTTGTTGTGTAGCCTTACTTGTTCTCAGTTGAGACTTGCCTTGGTTGCTTCTGTAGAGTTGCTTACAGCTTTACTCCTCACATTCCTAAACAGCTTGTGGTCCTACATTGATTCCACTATTTATATAAATACCTCTAAAACATTGTGCAAGACTTTTACTTACCTGCAAGAAGTGCTTCAGTTTACATAGACTTTTGCCCAATTGACATTGGCTGGCTCGGCTCCCTGAATAACTCTTCTTCCCTCTGACTGTATGTTTTACCTTCCTTCCAGGAAAGGGTTAACTTACTTTGCATTGGGGGTTTCAAAAGTACTTATCAGCTTCAGAATATTTGTGTGATCTCTTGTTTTATTTTGATAACCTTTTCTTTGACACCAATCTCAGTAGTGCTCTAAATGTACCAGTGATATATTAATGTCCACAGTGTCATAGTTATTTAAGTCACCTGAGGGTGTAGGAAGTGTGTGGGTGCCATCCCACATGGGTACTTGCTGATTTAGAGAAACTAAGAGTGTGTATTTTGGAGTGTATTTGTGTGTTACTATTATATTGCCCCGTCTGAAGAAGGCTTACTGAAACTGTTCAATAAATTTAAAATTGTTTAATCAAGAAACCTTGAGTACAAGTGTTTATTTGGATGCTTGTCACTGTGAATCTCTCTGTAACTACCCTACTGCTCACATTGACCCCTCTTGAGATAAGCCTGGCTACTCAGCCACACTACCAACCTGTGTAGTACAGACCTATACCAAAGGTTGGGTTCCTATTTCCAGGAGGCCAAGGTGGTGTATTGCACCCTAAGGATACTGTACAAAATGTTGCCTAACACACACAACGGGTGAGTTAGCGAAAGACATGAAAGGCCGGTTTGTGTCAAGGAAAGATTGAAGCCGCAGCAGTGTATCTCACACTTAAAGGCTACACGAATACTAATGAGACACGAAAGAAAGCAAACCAGTAGTGAACTTTTAAGTTACCGATAACTGTGAAGTCAGTAATACAGAGTAGCGAAGTGGTCCGGCGAAACAAAATAGCCCACACGAAAATATCGGCGAAATGTTTGATTTCTTGTTAGAAAGCGGCCAAGTGAACAAACTGAAAATGTTCAATGGTCAAGATTAACCTCGACTAAAGGGTAAGTTAAAAGGTGATTGCTTTAGGAGGAAGATTTCTATAAACTGTTCTGATTGTGGTATGCAACTACCAAGACCAAGAGACACTGTGGCAAATAACATAAGGAAGAGCTGAAGTGAAAGTCAAAGTGGTCCTGCGGATATCTATGGTAACAGCCTTGCACATTCGAAATTCTTTGTAATCAGTGAAAGGTCCGAGCCCGATTGATGGAGACCGGAAACATGAAATAAGTCAAGAGAAGGGAACCCTTAATGAATGTGAATGAAGCTTGGGGAAGAGAACCCCTGCAAGTGCTGTGATTGCGAGGTCCGAACCCGGCTGAGGGAGATCTACTTTGAGTCAGGTACTTTTGTTGAAAGGTGCTGACAGAGGGAGACCTACAGGAACTGTTGATGCCCTGCAAGGTCCGAGCGCAACAGAGGGAGACCTACGTGAACTTTTGTTGAACTGTGAAAGGACTTTTAGAAAACTGGAATGAGTGACTTTAACGTGGAAGGCCAAGCGGCCCGCGACCCATGTTTTGAACTGCCTTTTTTTAATAACCTGAGCCAGAGTGCGTTTCATCCTGTTTACAGAGGCCGCCTTACTCTGTTCTGTCCAATGTGGGGAGGGGAGCTGACTCGGCCACCTTGATCATTTGTGTTATAACACTGACTTTCTTGTGCGTACACATTCACCCTTTTTGTATAAGAGATAGGGCAGGAATTAGGTTTAGTTAGTATAGGCCGTTTTGATTTGACAAAGACTGACTAGGACTGTGTTTTCTTTATTATTTGATGGTCAAGACTACTTCCGTCATAGCTATAGGGCAAAGGTGGAGTTTCTCCAAACTCCAAGAATCTAATAAAGGTTTTGAAAATTGCAACTCTTGTGTCAGTGTTATACTTGTGATACCATGCCTCCCTTACATTACCGATAACTGTGAAGCCAGTGATACAGAGTAGCAGAGTGGTCCGGCAAAAGGAAATAGCCCACTCAAGGGTCTCAGTGAAATGTTTGATGTCTTGTTAGAAAACGGCAAAGTGAACAAACTGAAAATGCTCAATGGCCAAGATGAACCTCATTTGACCCCCCCCCCACATGACATCACAGGAAGTGGCATCATAAAGCATTATACCTCAGTACAATAAGAAAAATATGGTTACGATATCACTGTATTGTGACATTTCATACAAGAATGGATCATCAAATGTAGCAGTGTGTTAAGGCCTATTTTACCATGGGAAGTGTATGAACCCAAACCCCCTCTTTATGTGGATCCGCCCTGTTATTTCAACATGAATACAGAGCAAAATCCCTTTCTGGGGGGACAGGGGCGGATAGGCGGGTATAGGGATAGGGGAAAGCAGGATAAAAGGGGAGAAGCAGAATACTTCACCAGAGAACATGTATTCTTCTAGTCGATGGCATCCACAGTCTTCAATGATTTTGGCACTTACCCCATTTTCTTCTGATTCGACAAGTTACCTTCAGTTTTGTGTTGTACTTTTCACAGTTGTTTCATGGACTTCATTATTCCTGCACAAAACAGTCAGACGTCTCTGATATTCATCTCCTTCAGAACCTAGAGCTAAGTTTAAAATGGGCTTGATTAGTGCATTGGCAAATACTGCTCCCTGATCATCTTCCTGTATCTCTTCAAAGTGCTTGCATGACTCAAGAGGAGAAAAACATTTCAAGTTTGTGTTTCTATACATTACTAGAACCGCGCTGTTCCACTTTCAAACATTTGTTTCAGGTACACATCCTACCATACAAGGTCTGGCTGGCCACTGTTGAACAAAAAGGTATTTAAAGATGCCTTGCCCTCCTAGTCTGCCGCAAAAGACCGTAGTGACAACACTCCCTTCTTTACCTTTTGAGGGACATATTCATCAATTCTGACATTTTGTAGCTGAAATCTTTGCCTGAGTGCCCCCGTCAACAAACCCAGTACCTTCCCTTGTTTGAAAATCTGCTTTCTCTCGGTTTTCCCTTACAGGAGTGGGCCAGTGGGGTTTTTTGTTAGTTGTATCAATTTTTGTTAGTTTCAGAGAGCCTATTTTTCTAGAGCCAGGTTTGTACTTTTTTTGCTACACAGTATTAGTGTTGTGTGTGTTACTTCTGTGCTAGTTCATAACCCCCTCCCGAAGAGTACAACCTTTCTGCCCATTTCAGCTTTATGGTTGGCATCACTGCTGATGTCATTATATTGTATGAATGAGTAGGCGCTTTAGCCATTAATCATCCCTGTACCCCTGCAGTCATTTCGGGGACTCCTCATTGCTACCCGTGGAGTTCGGAGGGCCCTTCTCAGCACACCCAGCAGGGGTGGGGGGCGCGGTGTAGAGAGGTGCAACTCCCAATTCCCACCATATACAGCCAGTAATGGGGGTGCATACTCATTCTCAGAACACTGATTGGCACAAGGTCTGGGAAATCAGCCAGTTTAGCCGCCACCTTGGGCCTGGGAGGGCCCCATTGGCATGCAGATCACCTGGCGGGCAGGGTTTTTTATAATTGACATGCAGATGTGCCTTGGTTTTCATATTCAGATTGATGGGGATCTTCATGGGCGCTGTAATTTAAAACCAGATCCACCAGGCAGTGCTGATCTCAAAGATGCACGATAAGTAGACAAATAGATTTTTTGCAAGGCCTCCCCGCCTTTACCTCTACCACACATGAAGACATACAGGGCCTGATTTACAAAGCTTTTTTCAATTAGGTTTTCCCGCTGGAAAATGTGTTTGTAAATCAGGCCCGCTACTTTTTGGCTTACTGCACAAAACACCCAGACTTGCTTATAGTGGAAAAGGTCACTTTAATGTGACTAGCCAAAGCTTACAATCAACCACTTACCTGGCTCCCATGGCCTTACAGACTAACACAATATTTTAACACCCAATTAATAATTCAACACTTTCATTTTTCCCAACAAATAAATAATTAAATAGTTTAACTTCCTCCCTAACTATCCCTTGGTCCCTACCGTCTCCTTACCACTTCTCAAGGCGTCCCGCTTTCTCCCCGGGGCCATACCCCTCCAGGTTCAATACCCGTTCTCCCGGGGTAGCCATTTGTGCAAACAGCACCACCCCCATCCTTTGCCGCTCTATTCCCCCATTGTGCTTCCCTCCCCCCACATCTAAAGGGGCCATGCCCCCGGCAACCAAACAACTTCAAAACCCATAAAACTCCCCTCTACATCAAACTCCACCTCCCTATGACCTGCAGCCAGTCTGACCTGCAACATCAGCAACAGAAATGTTTACATCACAACTTCCCCAACTAATGCCCCAAACTGTCACACAAAAACTGCCCAAAAACCTATAAGGACCTTAACCAGAGACTACAAAACCCATGACAATATGAAAAGTGGGATAACCAGGACAGAGACTAAATTAAAAGGAACCCCCCCCTAGAAACTAAACCAGTTGCCTGACAGAGAATTAAAAAGGGGTGGGAGGGCGGGGTCAAACTCACGTCCCAACCGTCGCCTGCTCCCGAACCTTCCCTGACCCCTTAAATACCCCAGAGGGCGCTCTATGCGCAGGCCAGCTCACTGGCCTGTGCAGCGCCAAAAATCACCCCGGGGGGAAACGCTTTGCATTCCCCCTGGGGCTCCCCTTTTGGCTTGCTGCACAAAACACCCAGACTTGCTTATAGTGGAAAAGGTTGCTTTAATGTGACAGGCCAAAGCTTACAATCAACCGCTTACCTGGCTCCCATGGCCTTACAGACTAATAAAATATTTTAACACCCAATTAATAATTCAACACTTTCATTTTTCCCAACAAATAAATAATTCAATAGTTCCACTTCCTCCCTAACTATCCCTTGGCCCCTACCATCTCCTTACCACTTCTCAAGGCTTCCTGCTTTCTCCCTGGGACCATGCCCCTCCAGTTCAATACCTGTTCCTCTGGGGTAGCTCGTTTGTGCAAACAGCACCACCCCCATCCTTTGCTGCGCTATTCCCCCATTGTGCTTCCCTCCCCCCACATCTAAAGGGGCCATGTTCCCGGCAACAGAAAAACCCTCCACTGAGTTGTTCTTTCTGCCCCACCCCCACCATTTCATTCCACTTCCAACTCCTTACTATCTCTTCCACCTGCAAGGTCAAATCCGCCAGATAATAACTATCCCTAAAACTGTCAAATGGACACCATCCTCTCTGAAGGTCATGAAGCCTTTATAACTATTTCTTTGTGTTCCAAAACCCTTACCGCTGCCGAGGCACAAAAATGTTCCCAACTCTCTATTTATTCCCTTCCCTGCCCTCTCTATTGCGCTCTCACTTCTCGCTCCCCTCCAAACTCTCTGCAGCAACAACTTAGTCCAAACTACACATGCTTGGGGCCACATTTCTTGCATCCACACCAAATCCCTTTTCATTTTCTATGAAGAGCCACACATGTATCTCTTACCAGGTCAATTTCCCCTGCATGCATGACCATCCCCTCTGGAGACCCATAGCGTTCCCTCAACCCCGCCAACATAGGCAGCAGCTGATCCCAGCGAAGCCCCCCTAAACCAGACCATTTTACCAATGCCATTTTGTAGCTGCAACCCAATTGCCTGCCAAAGCCCTTTTCTCTGCCTCCTTCCCCACCCACTTAACAATAGAGGCCCACAAACCAAACCTGCTGCATCTCTCCCGACCTCCACGCAGCATCTGAAAAAGAAATTAAAATGGCACTTTCCATTCACGCCCAACCCACAACATTCCGCCCTCCCCTATACCCCTGACCATATTTCAAACAGCCCCTTTACCCAAGCCCTAATATAGCCTTTGTACTTCCCAGACCTCCACACTCCTAAAGTCTTCACCTTAGCAACCGATAAGCCCAACTAGCTACCTTCAAGTTCCTTACCCATCCTAAATCAATGAGTTCCACACTCCTCCACTTTTCCCCCACCGCTACTAACACCTTCCTCAGGCAACCTATCCTCACCTGGCCATCTCCTTATTCCCTCTACGGAAACACCCCGGTCCTCTTCTACCTGTCCCCCTATACTTTGCACCTTTAACCCCCCTCCTTTAAACAAATGCACCTACTCCCACTTAGACCCCTTTCTCCTCTATCCTATTACCCTCCTGCTCACCCTTGCCCCTCCACCTTCCCTCACCTTCCTACTAAGGCCCCGTGTTGCCCACCCTGCACCGGGGGCCCACGTGCACCCCCGTCCATGCAGGCCCTTTTTTCTCATTACTCCTCTCCGCCACTGCACCAGGGGCCAAACCTGCACCCCCGTCCATGCAGCCAACTCCATATAACTTAATCTTCCAGCTCCTTGTGTCCATTATCTCATGTTTCTCACCTGCACCAGGGGCCCTAGTGAACCCCCGTCCATGCAGGCCCTTTTTCCTCATTACTCCTCTCTGCCACTGCACCAGGGGCCAAACCTGCGCCCCCATCCATGCAGTCCTATCCATATAACTTACTCTTCCAGCACCTTGCGTCCGTTACCCCATTTTTTCCACCTGCACCAGGGGCCCTAGTGCACCCCCGTCCATGCAATCCCACTCATCATTTCCCCCTGCTGCAGCAGCGGCGCCCCCGCACCCTCGTCCATGCAGTCACCTCTCTTCATTCCCCCCAGCTGCACCAAAGTTCAAATGAGCCAAGTTCCTCCCGTGCTGTGCATACACAATTCCCGCCCTATCCTGTGCCCTGTCTCCTACGAACCGGGGCTACTACCGCACGCTCAAAGCTGCGATATCCTCTTAACCTCTGTCAGTCTCTCCGTTTTTACTCTGTGCCGCTAACAACCCTCTCCCATACGCCTAAAGCTTGCTCACCTTGTCATGCGGCAAGCGTGAGGGCTTCGCAACCGTTGTCCATGCCCTCCAAACGATGGCCACCACCCCTTGACATTTTCACATGTACATCCCCCCCTGCGGCCCTCCACCGTCCCTACCTAAGCATCTTCCTCCTCACCCCTCTCTTACCCCTTTGGGATCGCCCCCAAAACGTCTTCACTAAACTTTGTGCCCCCCCTCCTTTTCCTATAAACTGAGCCTGACCTACAGGCACCCCCACTTTAACTGGCATGCGGTCCTTCCCCCCCACCTCCTTGCCCCGCTCCTTGCCCTGACCCACTGTCCCCTGCCTGAAAACACTGTGTAATCGGATGCCGAGCCGCACACCTGCTGAACTCGTGTTTAAATTTGCACATCATCCTTGTGTAGCCTTCTTTATTGAAAGCCCAACATGCTGCTGAGGGCTGACCTCTGCCTCCTACCCCCACCCCTTCTGGGGCGGGGCGACCAAGAAAGGGCCGGTAAGGCACGGGTAAGCCGCTTGCTGTGTGTACCGTTGGAGCTGGCCTCATCGGCACCATCCATTGCAACCAGAGATCCGTGTCTATCTCCCCCCAAACCTACTGACTGTCCTCCGCCAACCTTGCTCTAAACTCCTCGTCATAACGCGCCCAAGCGAAGGCCCCAAAACTTGTAAATGACTTTCTAATCACATCTATATATTTTAGCAGAGCCACGCATCGTTCCGGAAATTTCTCACAATAGGGACTGGCGTAGATAATAAATACTGACGTCCAATTTTCAATTGTTACTGGGACCCTTGGGCGCGAGGCCAGTTCTCTCTCCTCCTCCTTAGATCCCTCCTTCCAGCTGGGCTTTAGATGCCCTGCTAATGATCTCTAGGGCCTCCCTCAGCGCCTTGGCATCCACCAATGCCTTCTTACTAGCTCCCTGACCCGCCATTGTGCACCAAATATTATGGCTGTGCACTAAAATATGCCCCTTTACTTTCACCTAGCAGCACTGAACCCCCGAGCCAAAACTACCCAGAGACAACTACCCACTAGCCAGAAATAAAAACCCAAAATAGAAAAAGATCTAAAATTAAGATCTACTTATAAATATTAAAATATATATATATTTTTTTATATATACCACCCAAAATTGTCCTATCCCTCAAGGACCCCTCCCTAAACTCCTAATAGAAGCCCTTTCAAACAACACCCCCAAAAAACGAGAAACAAGCTCACTTGGGCCTGTAAACGGCTGTAACAAACACTGCCCCCTATCAACGTGCAGGCAAAAAGCAGTCAGGCACAGAAAAGCAGTGTGGTCCGCTTTAAGAGATCCGCACTGCCCCCTCCGTTCAGAGACAGCTACCGCGCACAGAAACGCGACGATAGCCTGAAAGAAAAACAACATGCAACGGAGCATGATATTTACTGACCCCCCACCCCAAAAATATAGCACCAACGGGCTACCCACGAAAGAGGCTGCCCTCTCGCTAGGACCCAGGGAGGCACTGTGGACGAAATGGCACAGGCAAACAAGATGCCCCAATTAATACGCGCGGCTCCACAAAAGGAGCCGCGTGACCCGTAAAATGTTATTTCTCTTAAAGAAAGCGAAAGAAGCAGGAAAAATAAACCACGCTCTCCCGCCGCACGTACACTGAGGAAGAAAACGGCTCCAGCAAATGGGGGTACCTTATCTACGGTACCCCGACTATCAGGTAAATTTCGTTAAAATGTAACACTAAAACTAACTATACCTAACCTCCCCCTTATCTTAAACAACAATCACCTAACTACGCTAACCTGCAACTCTGTGCCCAGCTAATGCAGGGAATGCTCGGGAGCAGGCGACCAGGACTTCTCAAACTCACGTCCCAACCGTCGCCTGCTCCCAAACCTTCCCTGACACCTTAAATACCCCGGATGGCGCTCTATGCGCAGGCCAACTCGCTGGCCTGTGCAGCACCAAAAATCACCCCCGGCGGAAATGCTTTGCGTTCCCCCTGGTCCCCCCTTCCTAGATAGTTTAGAATGTCGTGGTTAGTCTCTTTCAAATGGCAGCTTTTCTTTCTTTTATTTATGAAGCATGCGTAAGCTTTATGGGGGAATCAACAGCCCAGGATCACACAACTTGTTCAAGCGTGGGGCCTGTGGTTAACCGAGGGCTTCAACGCCACCAGCGTGCTTTTACAAGAAAACATGCATAGTATTTATTTATCCAAAGCACTTGCAGGGGGTCTCGCTGAGTTTCCCAAAATACGAATCACGTTTTTATTGTTTCTTTTTTTTCTTTGTTTGCATGATTTTCCGTGTTGTGGTCCTCTGGGGCATTCCTGGTTGTCGGTCGCTTCTGTATTTTGGATTTGGTCTGGAAGTGGATGGTGGATTTTCATCTGGCTACTTCTTTCCAGTGGTCGAAGTGGGCGGCTGCGGTTGGGAGCGGTGCTCCTCTACCTTTTTTAATTTAATTTTACTGTTCCTATACTGTTCCTATACTTTTATTTGAAAAAGAAACCGTTCTGGAGTGGTTTCATTTTAAAATAAAAGAGTAGGAAGAAGTTGAAACTTGCACAACAAAAAAAATAAAAAAAGTAGAGCAGCAACGCTCCAAACCACTCCTGCCCACTTCGAGCACCGCCTCTAGGAAAGCTTTAAATACTTGCTGGAGCAGTCATGACTTGTTAGAGGTAGAGCTCTGAGGGGGCTTGGTATCAGCCGGCCGAGCACTCAGCGTGGAATGTGAGGAGTAGAATTGTGTGTGAATATTGGTTAATGATAACAGCTCAGAGTCAGTGTTTTAAAGAGTGTTCAGATGATTAAGGAAAAACCTGTAAGATACTGTGGCTATGTAGGTATTGTGTTTGGACATTAATCTGGCGCTCTAGGGCTGCAGGAATAACGCATAACTCCATGGCGACGAGGGCAGTTATTGCGAGTGACTGTGAGCAAGGCTTACCCAAAAGCATCTGGGCACTGCACACAGTCGCACATGCAGGCCCATTAGTTACTATGTAAAACTATTTCCATTGAAACAATGCAGTCACATACATAAAACATACCCTTCCAGATGCAGTCATTTCCCTAAACATGTGACCACAACCCCAGGCATTCATACTGGAAAGTATAGTTCATGTATTTTACATATGGATGTCCTTTCAGTTCATCAGCACTTTCAGTTGTCTGCGCGTGATTTAAATATTTTAAATTGTCAGTGACTGGCGTGGGGTGAGGTGTGTCATAAGAAGAGCGGAATAGGGGGTACCCTCCTTTCCTTCGAGGCTCCTCCACCCAGGTTCGGCTGCTTGCTTATTTTGTTTGTTTGTTTAGTATTTATTGTGTGTGCCAGACCCCAGGGTATCAGGGCGCAGAAAGTAAGAAATTGTACAGCTTAGTGGAAAGGTTACAGTGCAAAGGTTACAGGTTACAAGGTGTCAACAGTGACAGAAGATTAACAATCCAACAATCAACAATATGAGATAACAGTTATAAACAGGATCAGAATTCATATACAAGCAGGATCAGGTTTGTGCATTCATTTGTCGTTCATCTCTATTAGCCATCTGATCAAGTTTTGCCTAAATTTGGTGAAGGATTGTTCCATTCTCAGTGTGGTGGGGAGCTTGTTCCACAGTTGGGCTGCTTTGACTGGGAAGCTGGAGCCTCCAATAGTGGAAAGTTTGAATCAGGGTACCTGGGGGCAGTGGCGTCGCCAGGAATCAAATTTAGGAGGGGCACAGAGGGGGCCAAATACAAAAGTAGGGGGGCGCAGACAAATGTAAGGGGATAGCATGGTCACTGTTCCTCTTAGGCAGGGGGGGGAGAAAGGGGGGCACATGGTTACACAGGCGGGGCCCCGGCCCCCCCAGGCCACCCCCTAGCGACGCCACTGCCTGGAGGCGATTGGTGTTGGCTAGTCTCGTCAGTCTGGTAGATGCTGTTCTACAGAATATATCTGCTAGATATTGTGGGGCTTTGTTGTTTAGACATTTGTATGTGAGGGAAGCAGTTTTAAGTCTGATTTTCTCATAAGTGGACAGCCATTTATGCTTCCTTCTTGTTTCAGAGATATGTTCTCTCTTAGAGATATTCAGTGCGGCTCTAAGAGCATTGTTTTGCTGTATCTGTATTTTGTTGATAGTAGATTTGGTCGCTCCAATGTAGAGGGCATTGCAGTAATCTAGTTTGGATAAGATCAGAGCTCTGGCTAAGGTCATGCAACTGTTAGGGGATAGGAATTGTTTGCCTGCTCTAATTAATTTGCATGTATATGATGTAGATGAGGCTAGAGTGTTTACCTGTTTGGTAAATGATAGAGTGGAATCTAAGTATAGACCTAACGTTTTTACTTCCTTGGCGACTTAAATAAGGTTCTCATCATTAATGAAGGAAGAGTAGTTTGGTGGCCATCCATGCCTGAACGATGCTGTAGATTCTATTCACCTGTAGATTCTATTCACCATTGCTAGGTTCTTGCTGTAGTCCCCACAGTCTTTCTTTAATTCCATTTTCTTTTTATTTGCTAACACATGCTGGATATCAGAACACCATGTTTTATCTTTGACACAGTTATCTTGTGCTGTTATGGGGTTTTCAAGTTCTTTGAGTATGGAGAACAGCTCTTTCATGCTAGAGTTCGCTTCTGTAATTCTATTGTTGTAAGTCTCTTGTTTTGCCGAGAGGATCTCTTTCTTATATTTAGATGAGGTGTTGATTAATTTCAATTTATTTTCTGGAGTAGGGTGAAGTTTCCAGGTATTTTCAGATTTTCTTTTTTCTAGTCTGAGGTTTTTTAGGTGGGGGGTGAACCAATTGTTCAGGTGACTTTGAGGTTTACTATTTCTGAGTTTTAAAGGTGCAGTGCTATCAAGAGTTTTATTCATGACTTTGTTATATTCTTCAACTAGGAGGCTAGGATCCAAGTTATCAGGTAAAGCGTTGAGGGTAGGCAAGATACCAGGGAGTAGTTTGTCTACTGTCATGTTTTTTTGTTTCTGGTGAGTATAGGTGGGGCAAAAGGTTGCTGTGAGGTAGGAGTTTTAGTAGCTAATGTAAAGGATATCAGGTAGTGGTCTGTCCAAATTTGAGGTGAAAAAGTTGGGGTGGAGATATTGCAGTTTTGATCGGCGACCCAGTCTAAAATTCTCCCTTTGTTGTGAGTTGGCTCATTCACTCTTTGGGTGAAACCAAGTTCTGTCTAAATGTTGGTTGCTGCGGTGGCTTGCAGGTGATTGGTATCATTGAAACCTATATTGAAGTCACCAAGCAGTAATGTTTGGGATGTATCTTTTAGGTGGCGTGCTCCTTCTGTTATTGCCGGGTAGGTATGGAGAGGCGACAGAAGTGCCTCGCGAATAGCTGTCTGGCCTGACACCAGCCAACAGACACCAGCGCGAATCTGAGGGAGCGGTCGGAGTGGATCGGGAGTGTATGAAGTTAGTTTATCGCTGCATGCACGGCCTAACTTCATATAGACTCCCCGACCTGCTCTGCTCCCTTAGATATCGCCCGTCGCCCACACAATGGGTGCAGCAGCAGTCACAGCTGATCCGGCGAGGAGTCGAGGTCGGATAACTCGGACCTCATATGCTGGTGAGGGGGGCCGAGGCCAGCGGCCCGGGCGAACTGTACACAACACGGCGTAGGCCACCAGGACCCTGCCAGGCCGCAGGTGCAGCTATTACTGCACACACGACTATGAGGTCATGAGGACCCACCAGCTCCCATCCCCACCCACCACGCACCCTCACCCCCGACAAGACCTATACTGACTTATCGTGTTTCAGAGCAGCTGGCCCATGAGCTCTGTGCTCAACTGCACGCAGAGGACAGGAGCACCACACACGTGCTGCTGTGAGAGACTGGACAAAATGGAGGAACCCAGGCACACAGCACTGTGCTTGGTAGCTCGCCGTAGCCACGCCCCCTTCATGCTCCGATTGGAGGAAATGCAGGGGTCTCAAGAGATTTGACAGAGGCCGCCAGCCAATCATCAGAGGTCGCTCTTGCGACCTCTGGCGACCCCTAAAGGACATCCCTAGCCACAAACCACATTTTGAACTGCCTTTTTTTATAACCCGAGCCAGAGTGTGTCATCCTGCTTATGGGGGCCACCTTACTCCGTGCTGTCCATTTTGTGGAGGAGAGCTGGCTCAGCCACCTTGATCCTTTTCATTAGAGCACGTGCCATCAGGCTCTACTGTATGCTATGTGACCTTCGCACTTATTAGAAGCCTTCGGCTTAGGACTATTAACATGGGTGGTAGTCATGTACCATAAAATAGTGTCTTCTTTTGCAAGTTCTAACACTGCAATGTTCCATACACTTCATAGATGTATAGAACTAGGTAACACATACATTTGTTACATATAACGTTGGAGGAAAAAACATTGTTGGGGTCAACAATTGTTTTTCTCCATGTAATCGTCCTTCCCAACATATTCTAGAACTGTTATGATTATATAAACAAACTCCAGTCCTAGAATATGTGGGGGGAAATGCTGGCTAGTGGGAGAAACAATGTTTTTTGTTTGCCACCAACACAATGAATGACTACCCTCAGATATATGTGTGCAACTTGCAGCCGCATGATGGAACCTCCACCCTACATGGCCGATAAATTGAATATAAATAAACTCTCTACTAATGATACCTAGAAAAGGTAGAACTTTGCCATCCAGTGCGATGACAAAAGTTGCATTTTGTTTAATAACCTAGAAAGCTTGTGACATAGTCTAACTTTGTGGCACCTTTATTGGGCAAAGAAAACCCTGCAACCACAAGACTCCAACTTTCAGGTACAGATGTGCAGCCTCTTAGGGTGGCTCTAGGTCAGGTGGTACCTGTTCAAAGGAAGTGCACTTCCCATATGTTGGTAGCACCGGGGCATAGGAAGCTGAGCCTTGCATATGATGGTTATATAATTGGTAATATGACAGTACCTATCCTTATGAGGCTGTACTGGAACATGCATGCAGTGCCCCGCAGATAGGTTTATAGTCAAAATATCGAAAACAAAATAGTCGAAAGTCAAAATATTGAGAAAAAAAATGTCAAATAAAAAGTCAAATTTCTTTTTTATTACGTTTTTTATTCGAAATGGGGGGGTTTCCACCAACCCCCCTTTTTTTTGTACCTTTTTTTTACACGCAAGAGCCAAAAAATAAATATAAATAAAAACATGGAAAAAAAAAATCGGCATTCTTTTTTTAATTTTTTTGTCTTTCGACATTTTATTTCTCGATATTTTCACTGCACACCTCTCAGCTATGATGCTGGGAATGCCACTAGTATATCATGATCATGACTGCATGTCAAGGCAGTACCCTACTTGATATGTGGCTGGTAATATAAATAATTTCTATCTAATTTATAAACGATTCAATATTAAATAATTTGCGTGCTATTTGCATTAGTGATCCCACCTTCTTTTGTGTCATCAAAGTCAAAGGTCATGAACTTTTTTGCCATTTCTTGGTAACTTTTTATCAGTGCACAATATACCTTCCAGTACATTTCGCTGGGGTTTCATTTTTAAGGCCCAAGATACCCTCAAAGGATTTTTGGTGAACGTACAAGTGTGCCCAGGACAGAGCTGGTGCAACTGTTACTTTTAAAGCATTTTTGACTCTTTTCAATAGTCCGAACCGCGTTTACCGCGTTTGGCCCTGGACAGTGGCCAGTACCTAAAATGGCCATGCCACAGAGTGTTTTGTTCTGTCCTTTGGCCCTTTTGTCCCTTTCCCTTCCCCAGGTCGAGCAGACCCGGGAAATTCCTTATTTGGTCATGCAAACTCCGGCGCAACCAAAGGTTTTTGCGGGCTTCTGCGTGCCCTGTGTATGTGCGCCCAGGATGTGGGCTGGAACTATCTAGTTCTGTCACTGGGGTCAGTAATATCCTCGTTTTCAAAAGAAGAGACCGATTCACCACCCTCCCCAAGCTCCTCACCTTCGTCCTTCTTCTTGGTACCCCTCTTTTCTTTTCTTCTGGGTCTCTCCTTTTTTTTGTGAAGATAGGGACGTCCACGGAAGGATGCCACCGTACCACCTACAAGGGTGACAAAGGGCAATCCTCTGGGAACGTCGAGAAGGGGAAAAAGCCAACGGCACAAAAAAACCCTGAGAGACCTCTGTAGTTGACTGGAGTGGGCCGGTAGACGAGATGGTATGCGAAGCAGATAGCGGAATCAAGGCGGCGGGGGGCTGAGGTCTGGTAGACAGGCGGGCTGGAGGGTTTATAGACATAATTTCGAAATCAAAAATTTCGAAAGTCAAAAAGTCAAAAAAGAATTTCGAAAAAAATAATGTCAAATTTATTTTTTATGACGTTTTTTTTTCGAAATGGGGGGGTTCCCCCCCAACCCCCGTTTTTTTTTTTTTTTTTTTTTTTTACCTATTTTTTTTATATAAACTAGAGCCCAAAAAAAAATATAAAAAAAAAAATAATTCGACATTTTTTTTTCGACATTTTTGATTCGACTTTTTTGACATTCTAAATTTTGTATTCGATATTATGACTGGACACCGGGCTGGAGAGTGCACAACGTGAGGCAGAGGCAATACAAAGGCGGGCTGAGGTCTGGTACACAGGCGGACTGGCGAGTGCAAAAACGTGAGGCAGAGGCAGAGGCAATCCAAAGGCGGGCTGAGGTCTGGTACACAGGCGGATAGGAGAGTACAGAGGAGTACAAGGGAAGAGAGTACAGCGGAGGAGGCAGAGAATAACACAGGAAACAGAGTAGATAATGAGGAAGAAGGCGGGAGAGGGAGCAGGAGGAAAACAAATAAAACAAGAGAGCAAGAGTAGCTGAGGGAGAAGAGAGGAACGGACACTGGTCTGCAAACAACGGGAAAGGACACAGGAGGAGAGTTTGGCAACAAACAGGTGGGTAACCAGGAAGCGTTGCAACGCGTCCATAAACCGGAAGTGGTTGTAGAAATACCTCCGGCCACGTACGCGTGCAACGACTAGACCAGTAAACAACCCAAAGAACAAACGTGACGGAACTGGCTATGGCAGACCATAGCGCCAGAGGTTCCAAATCCGCCACCGTTGACAGTATGCCCCCTCCTAAGGCGTCCTCCCCCGGGCTTACCCTGATGAAAGTAATGAAACTTGCGTACCAGAAAAGGGGCTATAATATGAGAGGTAGGGTCCCATGAATTTTCAGACCAGGGATAACCTTTCCACTGTACAAGATACTCCAATCTACCTCTGCGATATCTAGAACGCAGATTTGGGCAACTTCATACTCGCCCTGGGTTGTAACGCTCACCTGACTCCCATGGAGGCGCTGGCCTGGTTCGCGCTGCTGTGACCTCTTCTAAGGTGATGCGCAGGGTTCGGAAGACGGACTGGACCGGGCCCCCAAATCTGGCTTGTCTGGCTCGCAGAAGTATCCTTCTGTAGGCGAAAATAGGGGATTAACTGTCTGCGGGGTAATGCAATCGGCCTCCCACTTTCCCCTCTCACTCTCCTTGAAACCCTTCTGTGATTCCCCGTAGTGTCTCACCTTAGGGTCTGGAAGGACGAGCTCTCCATCCTGCTTCTGATGCAGGGGCGCGTTGGTATCCAGTTACTTCACTGGATTTTCGGATTGGTGAGAACCAAACTTGCTTGGCTTCCAGGTAAGTTTTTTGATAAGAGGTTCCCCTTGTGTCCATGCATTAATGTACTAATGCTAGTGTCTTTTTCCCCATAGGGGCCGGGGTACGGAATGCCAGGGAACAGGCACCGACCCGAGATGAGAGGTGAAATCCTTGTAGAAATCAGGTAAGTCTTTAATGAGCGTTTTTTGGTAATGTCTTTTCATTCGCTCATTAACGCTGATGTCTTTTTTTCCCCTTAGGGGCCGGGGTCCGGAAATGCCAGGATGCGGCGCGGACCCGAAATGAAGAGGGAATGAATCAACAGGTAAGTCTTAACATGGAGATTTAGCTTTCCCTATTCCCTTCTCTCTCTCACCTTTTGTTCTTGCCTTTTTCTCACTAGGCGCTGGGGCGTGACTGCGAATCCGGATGATCGCTGCTGAACATGGAGGCGCCCTGTAAAGGTGAGTGGAATGCGGCGCTGAAGCGATCGACGCAATGAGCTTTTAAATAAAAGTCTTCCTTTTCAAGATTGTCAGCGAGATGTCTCCGGGATGCGGATTTAGCAGGTAAGGACTTTTCCTTCTTCTGTTCTCTTCTTCTCTTCCTTTGCAGGTGATTCAGGATGCTGGCAGGCGTGGCAGAAGTCAGGATGCAGGAGCAGACACAGTGAGCGTCCAGCTGCTAGATGCAGAACAACGCGAAGCACGTGTGGCTGTTCGGGTGGGGTTTAAATAGCCTTGGAAGAAGTTCCAGGTATGTATCCTTTCTCCAATCAGGTATGTATCCTTCCCCGACCATGCCCGGATGGTAAATTAGTCCCACAGGTAAAGTAGTTCCTTTCAGGCCTCAAGGAGGCCGGGATCCTGCAGCATGGTCTGCATCAGGTAAGTGCACCCAAGCACTCCCATAATGAGCCTGGCGCCTATGGCGCCAGGACTGATGTCTTTTATGAGCCTGGCGCCATAGGCGCCAGGACACTGTCCAAAGGGCCCCTATATGGGGTTGCTGGGTCTTTCCTTGGGGACTGGATGTCCGCTTTCAGGGACGCAGGGCTTGAACCGGCTACCCGGGAGCGGGCATCATGACAGCACTCCCCCCCAAGGCCCTCCCAAGGTTGTTCCCTCCGGGGGTTTTGGTTTGTCTGGGAAGAGTCGGTGGAATTTCCTGACTAATCGAGGTGCATGCACATGGTCGCTGGGTTCCCACGACCTCTCCTGAGGTCCGTACCCCTTCCAATCAATTAGGTAGAACAGTTTTGACCTAAACATTTTTTAGTCTAAAATGTTCTTCACTTCGAATTCGGGCTCCCCATCTATTAGAATAGGTTCTGGAGGTTTGAGTAGTCGGGTTCCGGGTACCACTGGTTTCAGAAGTGACACATGAAAAACAGAGTGAATTCGCATACTAGCTGGTAAATCAAGTTTAACAGCCACTGGGTTAATTATTGCCGTAATAGAATAAGGTCCCAGATATTTTGGGTTAAAAGTTCGAGGCCCTTTGAGTGGTAAATGTCTGGTAGCTAACCACACTTGATCCCCAATATGATACTGAGGTGCTTCACTCCGATGTAGATCAGCATTCTCCTTGTATTTTCTCTTGGCTTGTTGTAAATGCGTAGTTGCCTCTTTGAAGGCTTGGGTAATTGTAGAATGCAGATGTTCTACTGCAGGCATTCCGAGGTTCTGAGGTGAGTCAAGGTTTGAGGTTCGAGGGTGATGCCCAAACAAAGTATAAAAAGGACTGTGGCCAGTTCCAGAGTGTACCGAATTATTATATGCGTATTCGGCTATCCAAAGAATGTCTTTCCAGTTGCTTTCAGATTGCTGTAACATACACCGTAAGTACTGCTCAAGGGTCTGATTTGTCCTCTCGGTCTGACCATCGGTCTGAGGGTGGTGACTGGTCGATAATCTTACGTCGATCTGCGCCATTTGACAACATTTGCGCCAGAAGTGGGAAATTAATTGGCTTCCCCGGTCAGAGATTAGTATAGATGGGAATCCATGTAGCCGAACAATATTTTCGAGGAATTCTTTGGCTAGGACAGAAGCTGAAGGTAAACCTTTCAAAGGAATAAAGTGGGCATTTTGGAAAACAAATCCACAATTACCAGAATAGTATTGTACCCCGAACAAGGAGGCAGGTCCGTAATAAAATCCATTGATAGGGTGTGCCAGGGTGCTGGCGGTATGTCTAGAGGTTGAAGGAGACCGGCTGGTCTTTTCTTTTGACTTTTCATTTGGGCGCAAACACCACAGGACATCACAAAAGATTTAACATCTTTTCGCCAAGAGGGCCACCAAAATTGTCGTTTCACCTTTTCCTCTGTCTTGGCAATACCGGGGTGTCCCTCTATTAATGTATCATGATAACCGGAAATTACTAGTTCGTGTAATTCCTTATGTGGCAGGAATAAGCGTCCTCGGAAATAAGGTAAACCATTATCTATGGTAAAGTCTGATCCCTTTTGTATCCAATCCTGTAAGGTTTTAGGGTCCAGGAGTTGTTTCACTCTGGCTTCAATGTCTTCTAGCGTCTGTAACAAAGTCATGCCTAGAATCCTCTGTTTGGGAATTATTGGTACTGGTTCTGAGTTTGTATCAGATTCTCCCATTCCAATTCGGGATAAGGCGTCTGCTTTGCCATTCTTGCAGCCAGGTCGATAGGTAATCACGAAATCAAATTCAGCGAAAAACAAAGCCCATCGGAGCTGCCGTGATGACTGAGCCTTGGCGGTTTTCAAATACTGTAAATTCCGGTGATCAATGATCACTGTGATGGTATGTCGAGCGCCAAGCAGATAATGCCGCCAGGCTTTAAAAGCGGACTTAATGGCTAACAGTTCTTTGTCAGTGATTGCATAATTAACCTCGGGTTCCGAGAATTTTCTGGACCAAAATGCTACGGGATGCAGTTGGTTGGTTTCCGGATCTCTTTGGGACAGGACAGCTCCCATGGCTAGGCTGGATGCGTCAGTCTCGACGACATAAGGGAGATCTGGACGCGGGTGTTTCAATATAGGTGCGGAGGTAAACTTAGCTTTTAAATCCTGAAAGGCCTGCTCGGCTTCTTCAGACCATTCAAAACGTTTATTTTTCCTCAAGAGTGCAGTAATGGGTTGTACCACACGTGAAAATTCCGGGATAAACCTGCGATAGAAATTGGCAAAGCCAAGCATACTTTGAACCCCTTTTACAGAGCTAGGTGATGGCCATTTGAGGATGGCATCCACTTAACTTGAGTCCATTCCGACTCCTTTGGGTGTCAGGATGAAACCTAGAAACTCGACTTCTGTCGTATGGAAACACATTTCTCCAATTTAGCAAATAGTTTGTGTTGGCGCAGTTTTTCAAGTACTACCCTGACATGTTTTCTGTGATCAGATTCCGAAGAGGAGTACACCAGAATGTCATCGATATATACGACAACACAAACATCGATGAGTTCCCGAAGGACATCATTCATGAAGTATTGGAAGGCAGCCGGCGCGTTACACAATCCGAAAGGCATCACCTGGTACTCGAATAATCCGTATTTAGTACGGAAGGCAGTTTTCCATTCGTCGCCTTCTTTAACTCGTACCAGATGATAAGCCCCCCCGGAGATCTAACTTGGTGTATATGCAAGCGTCCTTCACCTGGTCAAGGAGTTCAGGGATCAGAGGCAGAGGATAACGTTTTTTAACCGTTATCTGGTTCAATGCGCGGTAATCGATACAAGTTCTAAGGTCGCCTTCTTTTTTGGGCACGAAGAACAAAGCCGAGGATGCCGGGGACTTTGACGGGCGAATAAAACCATTAGCTAGGTATTGATCCAAATATTGTCTCAAATGCAGGTTCTCAGGTTCGGTAAGGGCATAAATCCTGCTACAAGGGGGTTGTGCACCGGGCACCAGATCGATTTGGCAATCGTACGATCTGTGAGGAGGTAACGTGTTGACCTGTTACTTTTGGAAGACGTCCTGAAAGTCTTGGTATTCCGGAGGTAGTTGCATGGAGGCAGAGGTTACAGATGCTAGATTAATCTTCAGGTTTTCTGGGTAGCAGGTTTGTGTACAATCCGGGAAGGTTATTCTCTTAGCTCGCCAATCAATTCGAGGATTATGTGTCACTAACCAAGGGATTCCAAGAATAACCTAAAACTGTGGAGCCTTGATTACATCAAACACAACACCCTCCCGATGGCCGTCGGGACCAATAAGAGTCACCTCAATAGTGGAATGTGTTACCAGTCCAGAGGCAATTTCAGTTCCATCAACTGTGGTGATGACATCTTTTCTGGTTTTAGGACGGAGAGGGAGGTTAATCCTAGAGACCAATTCACGATCCACATAGTTTCCAATAGCCCCACTATCGATGTATGCCTTTATTGCATGCAACCGCTTAGGCTGTTCTGGATCTACGAGAACCATTGGCACAATGAAATGCGAGGTCTGAGAGTTAGTTTTCAAGCTCGGCAAGCGGACCCCTACGCTTGTCGGGCGGAGTCGTTTCCCGAAACAGAGTCTTCATGGTTTTTATCAGCGGCTCCTACCACCTTTCGGGGCGGTTTTGCCGGGCAATCTCGTAGAAAGTGTCCAGAATTCCCACAATAAAGACATAATTTTAACTGCCGCCTCCTTTCACGTTCCTTTTGAGTTAAGGGTCCTTTAACACCTCCAATTTGCATAGGCTCAGAGACATCAACTCCCTTGGGATTAGCATGGGTCTTGACCAACACCCGGGTCTCAAACCTGGACCGATCTGCTTTTCTGTTTTGAAGTCTGTGATCCAATTGGACCACTAAGTCTATATACTCTGTGCATTCTTGGGGCGGATTTACAGCTTGGGCCAAGACATCTTTAAGTTCTCCGCGTAGGCCTTGATAAAATAACGTGACTCTTTTATCCTCTGGCCATCCCGTTTCCACAATTAGTCTATTAAACATTGCAATATAGGATAGGAGGTCCTGATTGCCCTGTCGCAGGGATAGAAGTTCGTCATCCAGAACCTGCCCCTGAGAGTGTCGAGCAAATAACCTTTCCATGCTTGCTTGAAACCCTTGAAAATCACGGAGAATCGGGTCATCTTGAGTAACCAGTGGAACTGACCAATCGGCAGCGCAGCCGCTGAGATATGACAATACAAAGGCTACCTTGGTCTGATCATTAGGGAAGGCCCCAGGTCTGCATAGGAAGTGCAAATGACACTGATTCATGAATACGGCGAATCATTTGGGGTCCCCAGCAAAGCGTTCGGGTGGGGCCAGCGGCATGTTTCCGGGTAGATTAATCTGCACAGGGTTACTGGAAACCACAGGAGCGGTGTTCCCTCCGGAACCGGGTAGAGGAGTTTGCCCAGCTTGACCTTGCAGAAGCTGTCTGGCCAGGTCATCAGTTCTTTCCTTTGATATTATTAATTCCCTCCTGAGGGCATTAGTCTCTTGACGAGCGGCATGTACTTCGGCCCGTAATTACCCCAGTAATTGGGCCAACTGATCAGTCTCAGAACTTTCCATAGCGCCTGGGTGGGAATTTGTAGGAAGGCTTCGCGTTCTGTAACGCTCACCTGACTCCCACGGAGGCGCTGGCCTGGTTCGCGCTGCTGTGACCTCTTCTAAGGTGATGCGCAGGGTTTGGAAGACGGACTGGACCGGGCCCCCAAATCTGGCTTGTCTGGCTTGCAGAAGTATCCTTCTGTAGGCAAAAATAGAGGATTAACTGTCTGCGGGGTAATGCAATCGGCCTCCCACTTTCCCCTCTCACCCTCCTCGAAACCCTTCTGTGATTCCCCATAGCGTCTCACCTTAGGGTCTGGAAGGACGAGCTCTCCATCCTGCTTCTGATGCAGGGGCGCGTTGGTATCCAGTTACTTCACTGGATTTTCAGATTGGTGAGAACCAAACTTGCTTGGCTTCCAGGTAAGTTTTTTGATAAGAGGTTCCCCTTGTGTCCATGCATTAATGTACTAATGCTAGTGTATTTTTCCCCATTGGGGCCGGGGTACGGAATGCCGGGGAACAGGCACCGACCCGAGATGAGAGGTGAAATCCTTGTAGAAATCAGGTAAGTCTTTAATGAGCGTTTTTTGGCAATGTCTTTTCATTCGCTCATTAATGCTGATGTCTTTTTTTCCCCTTAGGGGCCGGGGTCCGGAAATGCCAGGATGCGGCGCGGACCCGAAATGAAGAGGGAATGAATCAACAGGTAAGTCTTAACATGGAGATTTAGCTTTCCTTATTCCCTTCTCTCTCTCACCTTTTGTTCTTGCCTTTTTCTCCCTAGGCGCTGGGGCGTGACTGCGAATCCAGATGATCGCTGCTGAACATGGAGGCGCCCTGTAAAGGTGAGTGGAATGCGGCGCTGCAGCGATCGACGCAATGAGCTTTTAAATAAAAGTCTTCCTTTTCAGGATTGTCGTCGAGATGTCTCCGGGATGCGGATTTAGCAGGTAAGGACTTTTCCTTCTTCTGTTCTCTTCTTCTCTTCCTTTGCAGGTGATCCAGGATGCTGGCAGGTGTGGCAGAAGTCAGGATGCAGGAGCAGACACAGTGAGCGTCCAGCTGCTAGATGCAGAACAACGCGAGGCACGTGTGGCTGTTCGGGTGGGGTTTAAATAGCCTTGGAAGACGTTCCAGGTATGTATACTTCCTACAATCAGGTATGTATCCTTCCCCGACCACGCCCGGATGGTAAATTAGTCCCACAGGTAAAGTAGTTCCTTTCAGGCCTCAAGGAGGCCGGGATCCTGGAGCATGGTCTGCATCAGGTAAGTGCACCCAAGCACTCCCATAATGAGCTTGGCGCCTATGGCGCCAGGACTGATGTCTTTTATGAGCCTGGCGCCATAGGCGCCAGGACACTGTCCAAAGGGCCCCTATATGGGGTTGCTGGGTCTTTCCTTGGGGACTGGAAGTCCGCTTTCGGGGACGCAGGGCTTGAACCGGCTCCCCGGGAGCGGGCATCATGACATGGGTAGAATCCGGGGGTAAAGTAGTCCTCTTGGGTTGGCGAGACCAGGTATCCTCCTGGAAAGGTTTCAATTGCGAAGCATGAAAGACAGGGTGTACCCTACGAAGGCCTAGGGGAAGCTTCAACCGAAAGGCCACAGGATTGATTTTCTGTATGATCTTGTATGGTCCTAAGAACTTAGGGGACAGCTTGAAGGGATGAGTGCATCGAGGTAAATATCTTTTGGACAGCATAACCCGAGATCCTACTTCCCACCCAGGGACAGGTTGGCAGTGCTTGTCGGCTTGTGTCTTGTAACGCTTCTGTGCTTCACTGAGGCTTTCCCTAGTTTTCTTGTGGATTTCTCTGAGAAGGGAAAGTGAAGAATCAACAGAGGGCAAGTTGGTAGCTAGGTCAGAAAGTGGTATGATAGAACGGGGGTGATAGCCATAAGTGCAGAAAAAACGACTGATACCAAGAGTAGAGTGTACAGAGTTATTATAAGAAAACTCAGCTAGGTGTAATAGTGAGTAACAATTGTCCTGTTGGAGATTTATGAAACATCGCAGGTATTGTTTGAGTGTACCATTTAGGCGTTCAGTCTGTCCGTTAGATTGTGGGTGGAATCCAGATGTCAATGCTCTCACCACTCCCAGCCTATCAAAGAAGGCTCTCCAAAACCAGGAAGTATATTGACTCCCCCGATCTGAGATTATTTTAGTGGGTATACCATGGAGACGGAAGATGTCTTTAAGGAACACCTCTGCCATTTCGGCTGCGGATGGAACACCAGGCAACGGGGAAAAATGAACCAGTTTGGTAAAAGAATCTACCACCACCATGATACACGTACATCCTTGAGACTGGGGCAACTCAACAATGAAATCGGTCGAGATGGAACTCCAAGGCCCGACAGGTACAGCACAGGATTCTAACAACCCTACAGGCTTTTGATGTAAGGCTTTGTTACAAAGACAGACTGCACAGGATCGTACATAGTGATCGACATCTTCTCTCATCCCTGGCCAGTAAAAATGTCTCTGTAGGTACTCTAAGGTGCCTCTGCAGCCTCTATGACCAGCCATCTTGGAGTCATGACAGCAAGTCAATGCCGTCTTCCGAAAAGTTGGTGTGGGTAAATAAAGTTTACCTCTTACAAGATAGAGACCGTCTCTGATGTCATATACAATGTTCTTAGGGTGTTTGACAACTTCAAATTGTCCTCCAGAAGCATCTTTCACTTGCCTCAAGAATGTGGAAAGCACTCCGATCCGCTTGGTTAGAGGAAACATCCGTTCTCGAGAGGTTTCTGCTCCTGGCAGGTAGTCACTTCGGCGAGAAAGGGAATCTGCCACTACACTCTGATTTCCTGGTATGTACGTAATGACAAAATCAAATTGGGCGAAGAAGTGAGCCCATCGGGCTTGACGTGTATTGTAGCATTCAAATTGCCTCAGGACCTGAAGGTTCTTGTGATCGGTCCAAATGGTAAACGGGTGCTCGCCTCCCTGAAGGAAATGGCGTCACTCCAGACAAGCTGATTTCATGGACAACAATTTGCGTTCTATTACAGAATAATTCCTCCGGCTGGCGTTGAGGCTCTTAGAAAAATATGAAATGGGGTGCTCCATGCCTTGATGTTCCTGTAATAAGACTGCTCCAATGGCGGCATCCGACGCATTTGTCTCTAAGATAAAGGGTAAAGTTTGATCTGGCTGAAGAAGAATGGGAGCCGAACAAAAGGCTTCATTAAGACTGCAAAAACTGTCTTCTGCTTCAGTAGTCCATCTGAACGGGACCAAAGACTTCTTAAGTAGGGTCGTAATAGGTACGATCATCTGGGAGAAATTTTATATGAACTTTCGATAAAAGTTCGCCAGACCCAGAAATCTTTGGATCTCCTTGACGGAATTTGACAAAGGCCACTCCAGGATTCAGGCCACCTTGCGGGGGTCCATGGCAATACCTTGACTAGAAAGGATAAATCCTAAATACGGAATGGATGTGGCTGAGAATATGTATTTGTTGAGTTTGACTGAGAGGTGGTTGTCTCTTAGTCTTCGGAAGACTTCCTTGACGTGACTTTCATGTTCTTCTAAATTGTTGGAAAATACCAGAATGTCATCAAGATATACTACGGTATTATGGCACAGTAGATATGAAAATAGTCGGTCCATAAAGCGTTGGAAGATGGATGGGGCATTGACTAACCCAAAGGGCATCACCTGATACTCGAAGAGCCCCAACGGAGTCCTGAAGGCCGTTTTTCACTCGTCTCCTGTCTGTACTCGGAGCAGATGGTACACATTCCTTAGATTGAGTTTGGTGAACACGGTGGCTCCATGGACTGCTTGAATAATCTCCGTTATAAAGGTCATCAGGTATCGGTCCTTTATGGTCACTTTGTTCAAGCCCCAATAGTCGATGCATGGTCTCAATTCCTGCAAATCTTTTTTTGGGATAAAGAACAAGGAGGTCCCGGCTGGAGACTTTCGAAGGCCTGATGAGTCCACTAGCTAGGTTATTGTCCAGATACTCTCTGAGAAAGCGTCTTTCCTCCAGAGATAGAGGGAACATCCTACAGAAAGTCACCAGGGCACCAGGAGTGAGGTCTATACAACAATCTTCCGGTCGGTGTGGAGGTAGTTCGATGGGAATCTTCTCAGTAACAACCTCAGTAAATTCCTTTAGATGGTGTGGCAGGCAATGAACGGCTCTGGTCTCGCAGCTGCTTGCAGTCTTAACCGTTTCAAATTTGGGTTCCGGCAAGCATTCCGTCTTACAGAACGTTGAATGAAAGCTCAGTAAATTCTTAGTCCAATTAATGTTGGGGTTGTGCTTTCGTAACCAGCATATCCCCAAGATAAGGGGAAAGTGGGCCGCACGGATTATGTCAAAGACAATCTTTTCCGAATGCTGTTGTATGGACAGGGTGAGTTCTTCCGTGGTGTGGGTAATCATGCCAGAACTCAACGGTTCGCCATCAAAACCTTCCACCTTCTGGTCTTCTTGTTTGGCAACCCTGTTGATACCCTTCTGTTCGGCCCAATGGGTATCAATAAAGTTACCGGCTGCCCCACAATCGAGTAAAGCCAGGGAAGATACCTCGGTGTCCCCTAGTTTGAGGGTTACAGTAAGAACCATGAGGCGAGAGTCTTCGGGTGTCTCCGATGAGGATACCGAAAGGGTTGCGTAAGGACTTGGAATGGCCCCTCGGAAGTGAGTCCTTGCACTCACCGAGGGCGATCGTTTCCCGATCGTCTGGGAGGAACTTCAGGACAATCCCTCAACAGCTGTGTGGATGCCCCACAATACATACACAAACAGCCATCCCTACGTCTCTTAAGTTCCTCCGGGGTGAGCGGAGCTCGAGTTGTGCCGATTTGCATAGGTTCTTCTTTACTTTGGCGTGAGGAAGGCACCGATGTAGACAAGTGAGCTTCCAAGGGAGGGGGCCTATAGAACTTGGTCTTCTTCTTTTCCATGCGACGTTCTGTCAATCTGAAGTCTCTTTGGAGGGTAGCAGTGAGGGGATCGGCAAAAGTTGTAGGCCGAGCAATACGGGCCAGCTCATCCTTGAGGTCTTCTCTTAACCCACGCCAGAAGATGGCATACTGTGCCTGCTCCTGCTAACCTGCTTCTGCTGCTACTTGTTTAAAGGCAGTCATGTACGTTAGTAGGTCAGAGTTCCTTTGACGGATGTCAAGAAGTTCTTCAGATGCCAGAAATATACTTTCTGTACGCAAAAAAGTCTGCTGCATGAGGGTTTTAAATGCGCTATAATCTTGCAGAACAGGAACAGGCTGATTTACTAGAGGGGTGGCCCATGCCAGGGAGTTACCCGTCATATGGGTAATCATAAACCCCATTTTGGCGTGATCTGAGGCCAAGGTTTGGGGACGGAAAGAGAAGTGAAGGTTACAGGCATCCAAAAATTCTTTGACTTTCTTTGGAGAGCCATCAAACTTGCCTGACACTAAAGGGAGCGAAGGTAGATCCGCAGAAGGCCGTTCTCTCTCCGCCCTACGTTGCTGCAAAGCGGTATTAGCTGCCTTGAGATTTTGTACTTCCAAGTTCAAGTTCTGAACTGCAGCTACAAGTTCCAGAACTTGTTGTGGTGTTGCCATCTCGATTTCTTTGTGGCGTTGCAAACTGTCACTGGGGTCAGAAATATCCTTGTTTTCAAAAGAAGAGCCCGATTCACCACCCTCCCCAAGCTCCTCACCTTCGTCCTTCTTCTTGGTAGCCCTCTTTTCTTTTCTTCTGGGTCTCTCCTTTTTATTGTGGAGATAGGGACGTCCACGGAAGGATGCCACTGTGCCACCTACAATGGTGACAAAGGGCAATCCTCCGGGAACGTCGAGAAGGGGAAAAAGCCAACGGCACAAAAAACCCCTGAGAGACCTCAATAGTTGACTGGAGTGGGCTGGTAGACGAGATGGTATGCGAAGCAGATAGCGGAGTCAAGGCGGCGAGGCAATCCAAAAGGTGGGCTAAGGTCTGGTAGACAGGCGGGCTGGAGAGTGCACAACGTGAGGCAGAGGCAATCCAAAGGCGGGCTGAGGTCTGGTACACAGGCGGACTGGAGAGTGTAAAAATGTGAGGCAGAGGCAATCCAAAGGCAGGCTGAGGTCTGGTACACAGGCGGACAGGAGAGTACAGAGGATTACAAGGGAAGAGAGTACAGCGGAGGAGGGAGAGAATAACACAGGAAACAGAGTAGATAATAAGGAAGAAGGCGGGAGAGGGAGCAGGAGGAAAACAAATAAACAATAGAGCAAGAGTAGCTGGAGGGAGAAGAGAGGAACGGACACTGGTCCGCAAACAACGGGAAAGGACGCAGGAGGAGAGTTTGGCAACAAACAGGTGGGTAACCAGGAAGCGTTGCAATGCGTCCGTAAACCTGAAGTGGTTGTAGAAATACCTCCGGCCACGTACGCGCGCAACGACTAGACCAGTAAACAACCCAAAGAACAAACGTGACGGAACTGGCTATGGCGGACCATAGCGCCAGCGGTTCCAAATCCGCCACCGTCGCCGAGGCATGACAAGTTCCAATGCACATCCTGGGTGCCAGGATGTCTGGTGTGCTGGGATGACTGGGACCACTGCGGTCCGTGATTGGTCCACGTCTGGGATGGTTGAATGTGAGCAGATATCCCAATGGATGCCCTTCATTTTGGCGCGAAAGAAACTTTGGATAAGAGAAGACAATCTACACCTGTTTCCAGGTTGATCTTCTGAGTTCTCACCGAACTTAGTAAAGGAACTACGCATCCGGAACCAAAGAAATAGATCTGTGGAAACGCAGGTGACCCTCTGGAAGGTTTGGCTTTGGGTTTGGTTTGATAGCAATGCATTGCTATCAGGCATACCAGCCTGCCAGTTACGAAGATTACAAGTAGCCCAAAATGCAGCTGTTAGGCTGGTGTACAGGGCAAAAAAATCAGACCCCATCTCTGACCTTAGAAGATCCCTACACTGGTTAGCGGTGAAAGAGTGAATTGATTTTAAATTTTGTGTCTGGTATTTAATTGTGTCAACAAAACAACACCAAGATACTTGTCAGATAAAATCAAAAGTTACGTTTCAATATGGCAATTGCGCTCGGTTGACAAGAACCTGCTTCAAATACCACGTACTAGGTGCGTGAGTAAAGGGGATTGCAGATTCGGGGTCTACGGCCCCAGACTATGGAATAAACTACCTCGAGAGATTTGCGAGATGAAAACCCTCTCTACATTTCGTAAGGCCCTTAAGACCTACTTGTTCTGCTAGAGATGGGGAACAGGACATTGCACTAACAATAACATTATGAAAGTGAGTATATGGTAAGATGAATGTTACCTGATACAGCAGCGCCCAAATACGATTCAGTTCATCAGGTGCGCATTATACATTCCTCAAAATTCAAAATTGGCAGCCTGACCCCGCTGTAGTCCTGTCGAACCCCCTGTTTCTCATTGATCACAGAAGGCCTGCAAGGGCGCTTGAACCCTTTGGCGTAGTGGGACCAACTACTCTCGGCACCTCCTGCTTAACCTGCAAACGACCCCCTTTTGAAGTGTTCCTGTACCGCGCAGTGAACTGACCAGCTTGTCCAGGACCTTTACTTTGGAATCGCTGCCCGTCTCGAGTTTTGACTTGAGACTTTGGAAACCATAAGCTCTTGGTAGATGGCACTCTCCCGCTGACTTTCGTACACCTAGCATTCCTAGGTCTGGAATTAGGAGAGTCTGCCGAACCCGAGCTCTCGAGGTACCTGTGTCGCCCCGTTGTGGTGCCGAGCTTCATGGGTGCCTTGCTGCTGTGGCCTCCTGTGCCTTAAGACGAACTGCAGTGTAACTGGCCCGATCCCTTTCCCTAGAAGCAGGGAAAAGGCCACTGTCCCACAACGAACTGAGGTCCCGGAACGCAGCCCCTGAAAGCTGGAGGGGCACGCAACTGCGTTACTCGAACCTGCGAGTGAACTGGACTTGACTGGCAAAGTTTGGTCAGGACTGCGTCGAGGGTCGGTGAGTACTTGCAACACTTACCGGTGGCCCCTGGCGCATCTATAGACTTTTACCCACGAGTGGCCTATAATAAATGTATAAGTATTTTTGATATATACACCTGACTGAGAGTAATTTGTGGTGTTGTTTGCTGTGTGTGCTCATTGTGGACTTTC
This sequence comes from Ambystoma mexicanum, assembly GCF_040938575.1. Lineage (NCBI taxonomy): Eukaryota > Metazoa > Chordata > Amphibia > Caudata > Ambystomatidae > Ambystoma > Ambystoma mexicanum. The sequence goes on along the minus strand of NC_090923.1, from coordinate 1,116,130,707 downwards.
GATCACCCTTATCCGTCCTGAGACCTAGTCTTGACCGCCGACAATGCTACCTTGATTGGTCTGGCTTGTCCAGAAGGTTAACCTGTACCAAGAAACTAGGCTGGCCTTATGAACCTCTGGCCAACAAGTCAGAGTTTAGAAATCCATTTCAACAGGGGGCTCAGGATCTGTTCTGGGCATCGGCTCTTCGTTATCACTGCCACCGGCCCGAGAATTTATTGAGAGTATCGGGTCAATGTTTGCAACAACCCTGTCACCAGAGCACTTTCCTAACTTTCACTCGCACCGACAGGGAGCTGCTTTATGCGATCACCGCTGGGTGGACTGGGTTAACCCAGCATGCTTGTGGGATAATTCTGGGCCAGTCACTCACTATCCTGTCGGCCCAGGCGTTCCATCAGGACCGTTCTGTCTCCAGCTCCGACGCAGAGTATTTTAATTTCACCCACAACTAGGCGGCCCAGGATCATGGCAGGGCCATTTGCAATTTCCTTCATGCACCGGTATGGAGCGCAGAAGTGGGGCCTCTCTCTCTTTCTGGCAGCGATCGGCCTCGACTCAGGAGGTCCATTCAGATGTTGCAGCCGCTTCTCCATTCCTCAGGCCGGGATATTTTACTTTGTTTATTGCAGCAGCACAGCCAGCTTTGGGCACTCTCCATGACGTGGCTGAGGCCGCACGACGTCGTCTTTGAGCACATTTCGTTGACATAACAGCTCGGGCACGCAGGCCTGACAACGCCTCTGGAGGGCGATTGACAGCCCGCAGTGTTCTCTCCTTCGTCGCCATTATTATGGGGCTCGGCAAGGCCACTCGAGCTGGCCCCATCGGTGCTGGAGGCGCAGCGCCTCTGTTGGTTGCTGGGATCACCCGGTCTTATCATGGTGCGTGGCGGACCCTGATAGGCTGTGCGGACACGGGCCTGGGGGTGCCGGTGCACCCATGATTGCCAGGAGCATCCAATTGTTAGATCCTGTGCGGACCCCAGCCACCCTGCTGGCATGCGGGCCCCATGGCTACAAAGCCTGCAGGGTCGTGCTCACACGGTAATTCTAATTGGTTATTTATAACGTGCTTAATACCCAGAGGTTTCTAAGCACAGACCCAAGGATCAAACCTGTGTTGCTCTGCGTCATCTTGCTTCCAAGATGAGCACGTTGCCCCTGAGCTATCCTCCCGAGATAGACGGAGCAGGCCTGCAGGCACATAATGAGAGACAGACGCAGTAATTCCATTCTTGGAGTCTACCGCCGTTCTAACGCACGTCCGTGCTGGGGGGGGTGGGGCTCCTTTTATTAACATCCAGTCATGACGCAGTCATGACGCATCTTAAAGGAGCCGAACACCACAGTAAGGACAGTGTTGAAGATGGATGTGGGGGTAATGGCACCACTGCAGACGTAAACGAACCTGGCTGTCAATAAAATGCACGTGCTAATGACGTCACCCGGGGTGCACTGGCCTACAGCCAACTCTGGACATTTCCGAGTAGGCCTCGGCATCCTGGGCCTCTTTTGGGTGGTATTTCCACATATGAAATCGGTTGGCCTTGTTTAAAAAGGTGTTATCTGGGGCCACTTAGAGAATTATTTTCAGGGCCTCTTTCAGTTACCAGTCCATCCCTGGACATCACGCATGGTGTTACTCTCAAGCACCTGTGCCTGTAGTTTCAGAACGCTCCTTATTTTGCCAGGGTCTATTCACTAAGGTTTCGTAGTTCTTTAAGCTTGGAATACAGATTCAATTGGACCGCCTGAAGGAACACCAAACTCTATGGTCGTTTGTTAGCGGTGGACTGGCCTTTAGGGAACTCTGGAGATTTCCCGGCAGGCCTGCACCCTGGGCCTCTTTTGTGTGGTAACTTTTTTTATTACCACATTTTCTCAAAGGAAATGGTTGGGCTTGCTGAAAATGTGTAACGTGGGGCTAGTTTGGGCATTATTTCCAGGACCTCGTTTGGTTCCCAGTCCACCCCTATGACGTTTGCATAAAGATAACATTTCTCCGGACATTAGGAGCACACTGAAGGAGATAGAGTTTAGGCGAGAGAGAGTGTCTACTCTAGCAAGGGACTTGCAAAGGCCCGGTAGACAAGAGACGATGCTTGGGAAGCAGCGAGACAAGCACGTAGCAGGGGGGGCAGGCTGCAGCGACGCTCGCTTGCGCCCCACTTTGGCTGTCGTGCGAGGTCTATAATCACGCGTAAGAGGCTGCAATTAAAACTGTTATGAAAATAAGAAAAGCATCCCGGGAGCCAGAAATCACCGCGGGAAAGCTCGGGATCTATGTTTGGGTCAGAGATAATGATATATAATGAGGAAGCGGGCAGGCTGGCTGGCAATGGCTCCGCCGTGCACTCAGGGGGCGGAAGGAGGGGTAATATTGCTAGAGCAATCCTCCCGTACTAGCCGTGCTGCCTCTGGCGACCATGCGTCTGGCTCCGCGCCAAGAGCCAAACACGTGCAGACAGGGCAGAGAGGCCGACACCTGGCCTCCTGCCAGCCCACGCCCTGAACCCAAAGTGAACTGTGTGCGTACTGCCTGGCTGCCACAACATAACCCGTATGGCATCCCGATTTTGGCTAATATGCCCAGTGACAGGGCCGGCCCTACGATTTGCGGGGCGCTGGGCAAAATGTGTGGGGCCCCTTTATTTGCGTTTCAGAAAAGGATGTCACAAAATGTGTCATTTTAACATCCGTAGGGATCAGGGGTGGACCGGTAACCAAGTGGCCCCAAATTACACATTTTCAGCAAGGCCAACCCTTTTCCTAAGTGAACATTTGGAAATAACACAAAAAGGCCCAGGGTGCAAAAGCTTACCAATAAATCTCCAGAGTTCCATATAGGCCAGTCCACTCCCAGTAGGGATCAAATACACTGACGTTCAATATCTGAATTTTAACTTTTACGGTTGTAGCAATATCAGCTGTGAGGTGTATTGTGGAGTAGCCGACAGAGGGAGCTGAATCATTTGTAGGGATGGGTACCTCAAAAGAAAGTACTGTGTCGAGGAAGAGCAGGATATGGAGTACTGAAGATCACTGGTAAGTAATCCAAACATAACTAATGGGACTGCACGTTCCAAGGATTTAAGGGCAGGGATAAGTCCTGGGCCAGACTGGGCAAAGTGCTTTTGCTGCAGGCAGAGGCGTTGCAAGGGGGGGTCTTAGGGGGCTATAGCCCCGGATCTTTTGGTTGTAGCCCTGGATAGAATCTCAGGGTCTACAACCAAAAGTCTAGCTAGCCCCCAATCCCACCAGTCCCGACATTAGCTTAGACCCTGAACTTTTCCAGACCTAGCAACAACCCTGGCTGCAGGATAGCGCAATCGTAACAAAGCCTATTTACCGGAAAGGCACTGAGGCAGTCAGAGTAAGCAATTCTGCAGGTCTTCAAATGTCATCAATAGGGCTCAAGTCCAGAAATAAGTGTGCAGGATCATTAACATACGTACAGGGATTGGACGCATCTTAAAGTGAAAGACACACATTTAATTTAACTGGCCTTTCCTAATAGAAGAAAATTCAAAATAGAAATGAGCATTGTCTTTCCCAAAATGAATCACCAATACCCCAAAAAAACAGCTAGAGGAGATTTCCCTAGAACACTGCTGCAAAGCATAAAAGGTGTGCACCCTTGTAACCCAAAAAATCTATATTGACATATTCTATGGAAAGCAAAATACCAATACAAGACGTGTGCTTTTTGTGGGTTAGTGTGTTGAAATCCTGGTGGGCGAACATACGTTGAGCAAACAAGCTTATTTTGCATGCTGACTTCACAAACACACAAGGGGGATGGAGTTGGCACTGAAAAAAGTGGGCGGAAGCTGTCAACCCACATGCAATCTCAACGTGTACTCTGCAAATCAGCGCAGGGCCAGGCAGAGCGTCTTCAGTCCAGCAACCTCTCTTCCCACATCCATGGGCCTGGTATATCATCACAAAGAATTTCCCCTCTGATCCTTTCGCCTCCTCAAGACGACGTTTGGCTTTCAACAAAGTACACACCTCATAATTAACGTACTCCAGCAACAGAGGACTCCTTATAGAAATATGTTAAACGAAAAGAGTACAAATGTTGCGTTATTTTCACCCCATCTTGAAGACTACAAATACCAGAATGCAATTCCACACAATTATAAGAAATGGCTTGTAGGCTGTCTTTCAAGACTTAATCATAGCATAAGATAATGTGAAATGGTAACCTTTTACATCGTTTATATGATGCAGGTGAAATCTGACATTCTCCCAAAAAAAGAAAATGTAGTTGGCACACCAAATGTGGACATATGGATACTATCGAGTGCACAACTCTTTTTGTTAACATATTTTAATTGTCTTCCAAATTTGGCAACAACTCATTTTTCTGTATGTGCTTTCAGAATAAAATGTCCCTTTTAAACCCTTTGTCCAAAACAAAGGTTCTTAAATGGATCATTACTTTATACAGAGTGTGATAAGCCCTAACAGTGAGGCTCCACGAGTCTGAATGGCTGCTCGGGAGGTGGGCGGGTGGTATTGGTCGCTAGAAGCTCTTCACAGGGGATTGGGAGCTGACAGCACTGCCTCGCTAAGGCTTTTACAAGGAAAAGCGCTGTGGCTGGACGCAGCCCAGACCTTGTTACTTCTTATACTCACGGCAGCAAGTAGCTGCGGGGACCCCATGATCGCAGGGCCTGAGGGCGACAGCACAGACTGGCCTTGCCACGTGCTGGCTCTGCCCAGCGAGATAAAATGCCCAGGATCACACACATTTGTTAACACATGATGCATGAAGGGTGTCATTTTCTGCATACTCAGGAGTGCAAAAAGTGGTTTTAAAAGCAGGGGCTTATGGCAGGTGGAGTGGGAGAACGAAACAGGATTAGCTCTTCTGCTTCCCGATCCTGCTCCGCCTGTCAAAATTGAACGGTTTTCTGCCAGCATGCCATTATCATTCTGTCTGAAAACTGTTGGATACCTGTGGAATCCTCCTGCTTTTAGCACAGTCTAAAATCTGGCGGAATCCACATGAATCCATTGTAAATGCCTCATATATGCATACATTGTTGGAGGCATGTACACTATTTTTTACACTATGAAAAATTAGAATAAACCTGTATTCTCCAGGATTTTAAAACATTTTTTGCACTGCAAACGAAGACAATTGCACTGAGCGTATCAAAGGCAGAGGTCAAAGTGCATTGGAACTAAAGGGTACGACGTTCCCTCCGCCACCATTCCCTTGCTCAGGAGACCCAGAGCACCGTTCCACGACAGCAGTGAAGGGCACTCTTTTTTACTTTTCTACAGGGGATTCGAACCTGGACCCTGCTGGTTACACTCCAGTATTCCACCATACTGCATTCGCAGATGCTGGACTGCTTTTGTTTATTGGTATTGACTGGGTGGGGCATAGCGCCCATTGCTGAGCCACCACAGCACTGATCCATGTTTCTCTTCTGCAATTAAGCATGGATTGATGCAGGCATAGGGCCTCATTACAAGCCAGCGGTCCGGAAATAAGGGTCGTACCGGCACCCTTTCTAGACCGCCAAACTACGAGAATGACTACAGGGGCCGCTCTGATCTGCCAGGAGCACCGTCCCCTACAGGCATGGTTTTCATGGAAGCACCGGCACCGTTAGCAACAGTGCGGGTGCTTCCGTGTCCCGATTCCGTGGAGTCCTATGGCACTCCACGGGAATAGGGACTTACACTTTCCCCCGCTTGACATCCTGGGCCGCCGGGACTTGTAATGATGAGTGGCACCAGGATCTCAGGCGTCGGAGTGGTGTTACAAGGTCGGTGAGATTATTATAATAATAATTTGCATTTACAAAGCGCTACTAACCCTCAGGCATCTGAGCGCTGCTTATATTACCCACATGTGTGGGGAGCTCATTTATCGACCTCAGAAGGATGAAAGGCTGAGTTTGGCCCTGCCGGGATTCAAACCTGCATTGGCAGGCTCTGCACGGATGTCAAAGCGAGCACTCTACTCGCTGCGCTATCTGACTGGCTAATATGGGTGATTGCAAGAGTGAGGATGCTTAAAGCTGCATGCTGTGAGGGACGATGAGAAACTAAAGGTGGGCATTTAAATACATTTTCTTTTGATTGTGTTTGTCAGTCCTGATACTACTGTTATAAAGCGCAGCAACGTGGGGCGGAGTGGGGGAAATGAAGGACCCAGTTATGAGGTTTGAATTGGAGGGGGTGAGTGTAGGTCAGTGGATATAGGGTAGGGAGCAGAAGGAGCCGGGGCAGGGGGAATGTAATTACACTACCGTATTTGTACACTTTGACCACTGACCGAACGGCATGCACGTGCACAAAATGGCGGTCCCGTTGTGCGATTTTGACGTTTAGAAAAATTACCTCAAAAGACAGAATTCGAGAACAGTCTGCACTTGACCATATATCTGTCCGCTCGAAGAGTACTGTGTTTTATAGAATGCTAGATGCCTAAAAAAACTCGTTTTTCCACTGTAGTGTCGAGTCTTGAAGGCACACAACAAGCAAAGGGCCTGATTCACAGAGCGTGTTTCAGTTGGATTGCGCCATACTTTTGTGAATCGGGACTAAAAGGTGTAATGAGCTGACTTGTTTGTACCCATTGTTTGGCAGACAAGCAGCAGGTTATCGTCCATGCTGTGAGGATAACCTTTTATGTGTGGTTCAAAGAGGCCTAGAAATGAACCAGTTTAGAAAGGAGAGCTTACTTTGCGACTCAGTTTACTTGCCTTGGAAGAAAGCACCGGGTGGTTAGTTAACTGGAGCTGTGGGGGGCTTTCAGGTACACATTCGGCCATCGGTTCCCACACCCAATGTTCACACATATTAGGATGGCTTGTCACAGACAAGGAACTATTGCACACTAAGCACCGTGATGTAGGATGGACAACCTTCCCCTTTTTTGCAGGACTTTCCTGTATTGCTGTGGTTTGTCCAGTGCCCTACCCACACCTTCTGCAGAACGTGAAAAGTCCTGACTTTCCTTCGGCGTGGCTTGATGAAAACCTTTTTGGCACGCGGTTCACACTTCTGTGTGATGGTTGGAGCTCAAGGCAGCAGTGTGGCTCTCCCAGGGTCTGTGCTGTGCAGCATCCCTACACATTGCTCGGTGCCAACAGATCATTATAATGGGAACAATAGGAGGGAGGGCAACTATAAGCAGGGACGTTTGTCCCCTAAGAAATGTGAGTGGGGTGATGAGAAATGGGAAGGGTTCATAATGCAGCAAGATTGGTTGGTGAAACAAGTGAGATTGTTTGGGCTCACGTTACTTTGCCTGGTGCTCCTGTGACCTTCCATGCAGGATGGGGAAAATGAAGCTACCTCCATACTTATTTTGCTCAACATGTTTGTTTCTATGACAATTTATACAGTGTAAGGTTAGTGTATGCTACTTTCTTATGTTGTGTGCGGTCTTTCCAAGGCATTTCTGTAAACAGAGCCTTGATGAATATTTGCATCAACGAAACCTTGGAAGATATGTGGTCAACTGCCTAAATTGTTTTAACCCCCTAACCAAAGTGTGTGTTCCTAGGCAAATCATTTAATCTCACAATCTTATCTGGAGTCCCTGTAAGTGATTCAGTTCATAGCTTATGTTGTTGTATTATGGTGTTATTAATAATAACAACTCCTCACTCATGGTTTTATTACTATAAAGTTGCTTCATGTCCAATAATAGTGCCATTCATGCACCAGAAAGCTATTTGCCATTGAACTTACTCATTGCAAATTCTTGTAATATCTCTTCCCATGGTGCCTCTAAGCATAGGCGCCAAGTACACGGGGGCAGCCGGGGCTGCGTTCTCTGCTCACTACACGGCAGCTCTGCAGAAGGTTAATTTCTTGAGAACACACACACACCGCCCTGTATTGACTCTTATCAGTAGCACATGTAACCCAGAAAGAATGTGCCTTGCAAGGCCATGAGAGGGCCAGGATGGATCTTTGGAGAGGTATCCCACAAGAAGGGGGGGAATTCTTTGGCCTTCATCCGCTTCGATGTATATGTTATAGTGGCCCGAGACCCTCCAACCCCTGATGCAAACATTCCAGTATCCCAACCAGCCCAAGACCCCTGACCATAAAACTGTAAAGTGATCAATCGATCAAGAAGATCAGAGAGCAGGGGCAGCCAGCCCCCACTAGTGGCTTGTGTGATTTGTGCTGCGAGGTGCCGGAGGGAAAGTAACATATTTATGCCATGGGTGGGAAGGCAGTGGAGACGCCGATGTGTCTGAGAAAGGAGCAGAGGTAGAAAGTTATTGTGACCTCTAAAGTAGCCATCTCGCTCATGTCCTTGGTACCAGGTGCACTGTAACCTTAGGAGCTAATGATCTGTATAACCCAAACGCTGATTGCAGTTTTTCTATCCAATGACGACAGAAGAAGACCTCCACATGGAAGAAGATGGGCAGACGATGCTGGGACCAATAGCCTGGCATCCCGTATGGAGCAGGCTCTATGTGTTTAGGGTCGCACCAACCAGCTCCCTGGATTTGTAACCTATGTGATGTACATCACTGATGACGCTGTGTAACTTTAAAAGTGAATGCTTATGTTGTTTTTGCCAGAGCGCTCTGTGGCAGCAGAGTTCTTTGCTATCGCGTGCTTGTTTTTTATGAGAATAAATCTTGTTCTCCTTGCAAGAGGTGTGCTGGACCTTTTTCCCTAGTGGGTTGTATTTTATCTGGTGTAAGCTTCGAGGGGCTTCTCTACATTTTTGGTGACTCCGATGTGATACCAGGTTTTCTGCAAAGGCGGAGGCTTCAAACCCGCACATCTGGAGGGGCCGAACCCACCTGCAGTGCCAGTCCCAAGCGCACAACCCGTAGTCGTGTACAGAACTAGTTTTCGCAGAATTCCTGTCTGCTCTTTGTGGGGACAAAGCTTCTAGGAAGGTGCAGGCCGTTATTGGGACCCCGTGATGGAGGAGCTTGGGTGAACTCGCAAAAGTAAGTACATCTGTTGAAGGAGACAACAGAGGTTGTCATTAATAGAGAAGTTGGAGAACAGGGAGAACGGTGTGTAGGTTTGTGTGCATTCAAGAAGAGGGACCAAGAGTGTATGGTCGATTGGTGCGTAATTGAGGTGGATAGTGTGCATAGGCCACGTGCCGTTTTTTAAAAATAATAATTATTATTGTCATAATAATATGAGAAGAGAAAGAGAGAAGTGGGATCCTTTCCTAGGTAGAGAAGAAGATGGCACCACATTTTGAAATGTGGAAAGAGAATACAGAAGTAGGGGCTCTGTATAATTAGAGAGCTCGGATTCCTGTGCCCAATTTATTCTGTGTGGGAGAATGAGACAAAGTAGTGGTTGTTATTTTAGTTTGTTTTGGCTTGTTTTAGGGTTTTACATTTTCATTGTGTAGCAAGCGGGGGGCCAAGGGTGGGCCTGTGGAAGAAGTAGTGTGGGTGCTGGGTGTGAGGTGAGTGTGTGTGTGTGGAGGGAGTTTGGGTAGGGGGCGACAGGGGGAACGAGAGCGAAGGACTGGTAGAAACATTTATGACGAACTGCATTCCGTAAATGGTCTGATTTCTTTAAATCTAAAGTTTGTCAACATGGGGGTAGTGACTCCGTTGGAGCATATGTTCAGTGCATGGCCGTTGTATAAAGATAAGATTGAGAAATACCACAAGCAGTGGGTGGCAGAGACACAAGGGGGAATATTGCGCCATGGCCAGAGCAGGGTACGAATAATAGGGGGATATTGGAACAGATGTACACTTTTTTGGCTGCTTATTACAAGGGTAAAAAGCTTCAACTGTGAAGAGGGATCTTAGAATTATTGAAAATGGTAGAGGACATAGAGGATAATCAGTCAGTCAAAGTACTTTATTTGGCAAGTTTGGCCATCAGCATACACAGAATTTAAAATATTACTGTGCCAGTCCCACACCCTGTCTCCAATGTTTTACAAAATATAGTAATGAATCACACAAGTACCTTAAGATCAGATAAATAACGCTGTATAATAAAAAATGTGGTCATAAATCAGGTAAAAGATTCCTACAGAGCCAAGCACAATAAATACATTTAGCAACAAAATACACATCATTTAAAATGTCAGTCGATCGGCATAAAACAACTGCTTCAAAGGTGGTTCTTACATGGTTTTCCCTAAATAGAGGAACCAAGTACATCCTCCTCAGAGCCTTATAACATTCACATAAAAGCAAAAAATGCTCAACAGACTCTGAGGCCTTGCCACAGGCCGGGCAAACTTAAAAGTTACCATTTCTCCATCCTCGGGTAAAGGTTGCAACCGGAAAGGTACCAACCCTAAATTTGGTGTATAAAGCTTGTGCATAGGCGGGAGTTATTAGATCTAAATAACTTTCCCCGCCTTGGGTAGACTTTGAGGAGAGATAATCCAACACTGATTTCCGTTTCAAGCACAAGGTCAAGAGGCATTCCTGAGTCTACCATTTATCAAGCTGTTTATGTGCAGTGCATTGCCGTTGTATAAATATAAGATTGAGAAATACCACAAGCAGTGGGTGGCGGAGACACAAGGGGGAATGTTCCACCCATGGCTAGAGCAGGGTACAAATAATAGGGGGATATTGGAACAGATGTACACGTATTTGGCTGCTAAATACAAGGTTAAAAAGCTTTAAAGGTGAAAAGAGATCTTAGAATTATTGAAAATGGTAGAGGAGGTAGAGGATAATGATGAGTGCAAGTCCCAGTGTGACAGCACCCTAGCCCTGAGTGTAGTTAAAAAGCATCGCCTGAAGGAACACAGTCACCCCCATCCCAAGTAGGGCTTTACCCAACTCTTCCCGCCACATGATATACAAACCCAACATATGTGCCTTTCGCCTGCCACAGCACCGGCCCCACCAATATTACTGCCCCCATATCAAACTAACCCCAGTGCTGCAGTACCCTCAGATAGGAAACCTCAGAAGGAACTAGAAGAAGTTTTACAGGCAGCACAACCGGAGTTGGCGTGGTTGAGGGCCCTCCGGGAAGAAGAGGGTAAATTAGGGTGTTGACTAGATGAGTGGAGGGCCAGAGATAGTTTGTTTGTTTGTTTGTTTATTATTTGTAATGTGCTCCTCACCCGTGGGTATCTGGGCACGACAAGATTATACATATTTGTGCAGTACAGTATGTTACAGGTGAAGGAAGATTATTTACAGTACATAGAAACAAGTACTTATTGCAGTGCTATACAATACATAAAGACTAGATTGTTCAGACCAGACAGCACCGCAATCAAGGATGTACATATTGAAAAGGGGATGTCAGAAACAGGCTTACCTTTGTGTCTTTAGCAGCCTTGTTGTTGAAGAGGTAAGGCCTGTCTCTCCAAGCAGCCACCATGCAACCTAATATATGTATCCAGGGCACGCAAGGGCTCCCTGTAGAGGACAGGTCTCAAGAGAAAACCCCAAATGGAAAAACCTCTGGGGACAGATGCCTGGGAGCAGATAGCTGTAAATGTGAGCTGGTGAATTATCCAGTAGGTGTCTTGACTGGAGATAGAACTTAAAAGGCCAGGTGGAGGAACAAGGAATGCAGTGAAGCGAACGGGAGACTGGAGGGAGTCAAGATAGATCAGAGAAAGATCATCCGAGGAGCGGGTGAGACAAGGATCCTGAGGAGAGCGGGCAAAAGTTTGCCGGTAAGGCAGAAGGAACACAAGAAAGTGAAATGGAGCATAGCGCAATAAGACAGGACAATATTCCAATGCTTAGCTCACCGGGATGTGTTGAGCTTTAAGCCTGTTCATCTTCCTGTTTCCACTGCGCATGCATGGTGACGCGATGCGCTAGTCCTACGTCGGCGCCATCTTGGATCAGGAAACGTCTCCAAAGCTGCCAAAGAGATACAGAGGCCGACAAGGGTGAAACCCTGATGTAACATGGGGCGATCATGACAGGGGAAGAGTGATGAGCGCGGGGGTGTATGTTATGGGATAGTGAGGTCGGATGGGGATACAGAGAGTCGCGGGAAGAGTAGTGGGACACTGTGGATCAATTAGAGGATGAAGAGGAAGTGCCAGCAGTTTCCCCACGGGTAGAGAGCCTGTGGGGTCCGCAGTGGAGAAATAGATTTGGGCGGGCAGCGGTGGCTAGAAAAAGGGAAGTGAAAGCAGGAAGGCAAGACTGGGAATGGGCATGAAGTTGCCATAACTGCATAAAAGACCCTGGGGTCAGTTGGACAAGAACAACCTGATTAAAGCGCTCCTGCCCCTCACTGCAGGGGCTGGGAAATAGATATATGCTTTTGAAAAACAAACAGCTGGAATCCCTTTAGCGTTGGGAGACATAAAAGATTGCTTGTAGCAATGGTGGGAGATCAGGCAGGAGATGTTTGGGTTAAAGAGGGATACCCAGGAGGCGAGCATTGATGATGATACACATGAAGGGGTACTTTTCAATGATATCAGAGGTCATGTGTGGGGCACACTGTGGTGTGGCGGGTGTACCCCGACATGCTGGACTTACACTCCATAAGGCAGTCTACGATAGGGGATGATGAAGACCCCCGCTCAGTACATTTTGATGGTACAGGAACTGTGGGACCGATCAAGTGCACTTTTTTATTTTGGTAGCAAAAGGGGACTGCCCAAGGAAGTGCAGAAAGCTCTCGATAAGATCGTAGGCATAGAAGCAAAAGGGTGGGCCGAAATACAGACTATAATTATACATCACTGTAAATGAATAAAAGAGATAGAAAAGGAAACGGCCCAGAGGCTGCAGGCAGAGGAAGCAAAACTAGTTCAGAAGAAATTAGCCAAAACAGCAGTTGAAGGGGTGGTAGCAGCAGGGACGCAAACGGATTCAGCAGAGCAGGAAGCAGCACAAACGGACGCAAGAATAGCAGTGTTCTGGCCAGGCGGAGGACATGGGCAATGGAGCGGTGGACCTCAGCCACAGTATTCTGAGTGGTATCAAGGAGTTCAGCAGCATGGAAGAGGCAGGTTTCAAGGAGGTAGAGGGGGCAGAGGTGGATTTGGAGGGATGGGGCCGAGAGGGGGAGCAGGACCAGTGCAGTGCTGGGGATGCAGGAAGTGGGGTCATTTTGCAAGGAAATGTAGAAGCAGTATGGGAGAGGGATACAATCCATACACCCCACAGGCCCAGTACAACAACAGCAACACTTCCCTGCGGCCCGTTGCCCACGTCCATAACATGTAATATACAAAGCATACACACAGCTACCACCACGCAGCTGCCTACCCCGTCTAGCACACCAGCGTAAGCCGTGCCGCCGAACCAATCATACAGTGGTCCAATGCTTGGAAGTAATACCATCCTGAATGGGACTGTGGCACCTTATCAGGTGGTAAGTGTCCTGGGAGGCACCCCTTTCACGTTTCCGGGTACCAATAAATATCCTGACTAGGACAGCCCACAGAAAGCTCTTACATGCCCAGTCCTGTCTGTGACTACCCACCCTTATGAGGAACCCTTGGTGGGCACTGAGATAGGAAATAAACAATTCATCTTCATGGTCGACACGGGTGCCATGCCACTAAATCATGCATCAGTGAAGGAAATGTCCTGCTATCAGGTGAAACTCTCGACATGCAAGGCTTCTCTGAGGCTGTACAATGGTTCTGTATACAGAAAATGTTGCCATTAAAACAGGAGGAAAGGCGGTTCAGAAACCTCCCCAGTAAATTTGCTAGGACGCAACCTCCTGAGCAAATTAAATATGACCATCTCCTTTACAGATAGAGGAATAATATGTTCCACCCCAGGAATGTGTGCAATGAGAGCGATTGTTATAATACAGGCCAGAGGAGGAAAGGTGGTGGTTCGTGGAATTCCTGTTGATTGCTATATGTTTGTATATGGGATCAAAGTTTTACTTGATGCAGTGCCCCAAATTGGTAAGGCATGTTGGCGGGTACCATTTGATTTCATCTTTAGGCCCATTGTGACCCGAGAGCTTGTGGCAGGGTGTGAGGACGCACCTCGTCGGAGCCCGCAGAGGGAGAGCCCGGGGAGCCCGGGCTGGCGAAATGGCAGACCAGCCGCTCCATGCTCGGCAGTCAGTTACGCCGAAGGAACAGGAGCAGGATCGCGAGCTGCAAGACACAGCGTAACATCGCCTCACTCACCTGAGGGACCTGATCCCGATGAAAGGGTGGATCGCTTGCAGGCACTCCAAGGCGGGTGGGGGGGCGACCGGCTCTACACCATGCGGTGTCCTGCGGCGGCCCTGGAGTGGGTCGCGGCTGGAAAGCGTCCCGCGGCAGGAACCATCCATATCCAACGCGGCTGCAATCACGATCACGTGGTCAGCCCAAACGATGTCCAGGGCTCCGGGAGTCAGAACAGCAACACGCAAACACGGCACCCTTTAAGGGAGGCGGGACAATGCCTCAGGGACCAATAAGAAGCGAGCTGGACAGGGTTGATGGTGATTGGTGGGGCTTTGAATCTAGGAAAGTAGACAAAAGCGCGCCAAAGGGAGCTAACGGGGTTCTTTCTTTTTGTAGGATAGAGAAGAGGAGGAGGAACGACGACAGGAGTGGTGGGCCTATCCGGACACCACGAGATAGGACAAGGTTGGGGACTGCCTCAAACTAATTTGAAAGGGCTAAATACTGGTGAAGGAAACCAGAGGACTATATTCTTTGTTTATGTTAAGGACCCTTTCCCCTTGGGAATAAATATTGTTTCAGCATTCGCCTGTCTCCTGAAGTCTCATTATCACACTGGCGATGAAGGTGGGATTTCCGACAACGTCATGGAGGCACTGATCAAGACTCTATCAGAGGGGCAGCAGCAGCTGCAACAATTAATACAGCTACAAACCCTACAGGCAGCTGCGGATAGGCAAGCTTTCCAACAGGCCATCCAGCTGCAAGGCACCATACAAACCACGGGCCAGGATAAACAACACGAGACCATCGTCCGACTCACAGATGTGGTGGCCTACACAAGAAACCAACCATTGGTGCCATCAGCTCTGATCAAAAAATATAAGGAGGGGGAAGATCCTGCCTTCTTTTTCACCAGTTTCGAGAGGATCGCCAGAAATGCGCAATGGCGTCCGGACCGTTGGGGACAGTGTGTCGCCCCCCTTCTATCTGGCGTGATGCAGGGTGCCTACCAGGCGGTAAATCCCAATGGCAGCACTCCTTGCGGAGGAATTAAGGCCGCTGTCCTAGATCGTCTAGGCCTAGAAGAAGAAGCATATCGGATACAGCTGAGAGAGACCAGACTTAGGGTGGGGGAAAGCTCATGCCAGTTATACTACTGCATAAAGGACTTGGTTGAGAAATGGCTGCTTCCTCCAACCCCAGCGAATCAACCCATACTCGACAAGATAATCCTAGAGCAGTTTATCGAAGCCCTACCCGGACAGATGCAGAGGTGGGTTAGACAGCACCACCGGCCCACCTTGACTGAGGCGGTAGATATCGCCTCAGCATACCAGAAGGCGGGTCACCACAAGATGCAGCCAACTGGGGTAACAGCCCGGATAGCGATCCCGATATCCGATCCCCTTGCATTTAGGGGTGGCAGAACCCTAACTACGAGATGGAGACACGCCGACGACAACTCCAGAAAACCGGAAGACAAGAAACCAGGAGTCGAGGAAAAACATCCGTTGGCAACACCGGGATACAAGCAACCGCAATGCTACAAGTGCAACAAATGGGGCCATATAGGTACTGCCCCCGAAGGAGACCAGCTGAACCGATGGACATCGGATACCTGAGCCCTGGGTCGGAGGAGAGTATCCCGGGTCCCTATGTGGTGGACATTCGGGTGGATGGCAGACCATCGAGCGCTCTACTCGACAGTGGCAGCCGGCAGACCGCCATATCACCAACCATGAGTAACACTCCCTACTTACCTAATATAACAGTACCTATTAGATGTATTAATGGGGATGTAAAGTGCTATCCAATGAAGAATGTGGTGGTGGAACTAAACGACACAACCACTCCCTTGAGGGCTGCCGTCCTACCTTGTCTGCCTGCCCCGGTAGTGATAGGGACCGACCTGCCTGGTTTTGAACAGGCCTTGAAAGCCCTGGAGGAAGGGAAGAAGACTCCACACGATTCCGATGTCCCAGGTTCGGACTCTGCTTCCCTGGCCCCCCTGCCAGGACGGAAAAGACGAACCCGGATGGAGTGTCAGGCTAGTTACATGACCAAACCCATCGACTGGAGTTTGGAGGAGAATGAAGACACCATTAGGGGGGAGACCCTAACTGACCCGACTTTACGGGTAGCACAAGAAAGGGCAACACAAGAAGGGGAACCAGATCTAACTAGGGGACCAGGGTTCCTACTACGCTGGGGTCTGCTATATCGAAGGTTTAAGGGCGAGGACGACGTCACCAAAGAGCAATTGGTGCTACCAAAGAAACAACGTGCCATAGTCGTACAATTGGCTCACAACCATCCCTGTGGTGGCCATATGGCTTCCCTCAAGACCCAGCAAAACCTACTGAAGCGGTTTTACTGGCCGGGCATTTATGGGGAAGTGGCGCAGTTCTGTAAAAACTGCCCTACATGCCAGTTGACCAGCGGTGTCCTACCAGCAAAGGCGCCACTACAGAAAATGCCTCTCATAGCTGTTCCCTTCCAGAGGATCGGCATCGACATCGTCGGTCCTTTGGAACCTACTAGCAGGGGGTATAAATATCTGTTAGTGATCGTCGACTATGCCACCCGATACCCGGAAGCATTTCCCTTAAAAGGGACATCCGCCAGGACCCTGTGCGATCAGCTTATCCCGTTTTTTGCACGAGTAGGGTTGCCTTCGGAAATAATCACAGACCAAGGAACGAATTTCATGTCCGTCCTCCTACGACAAGTATGTGAACAACTCCAAATCAAATAGATGAGGACCTCAGTATACCATCCCCAGACAGATGTATTGGTCGAACGATATAACCAGACCATCAAGAAAATGCTGAGAAGGGTGACACGGCCGGACCCAAAAAATTGGGATCGGGTGTTGCCTCTGGTGTTGATGGTATTAAGGGACACACCCCAATCTTCCACTGGTTTCTCCCCCTTCGAGCTCCTATTTGGAAGACAACCCCGGATGATATTGGATCTGGTTAAGGAAGAATGGGAAGCCAGCGAGGAGGTATATCTTACTGAATACACTGAGGAACTAAAGAACCATCTGACGGCTCTACATACCTTGGCCGAAGCCAACCTCAGCCAGGCTCAAACGACCCAAGAGAAGAACTATAACAAGGGGAGCCGAATGAGGACCTTCAAACCCGGAGACCAAGTACTGGTACTCCTACCTACCTCTGCAAACAAGTTTTTGGCCAGATAGAGAGGGCCGTACAAAATCACGGACGTACTCAGTCCAGTGACTTATCGAGTGCATCAACCTGATAGGACCACAACCGATAAGGTATATCACATCAACTTACTGAAGGAGTGGAACGAGCCAAGCCTGAGGCTTTCGCAGAACCTGAGGAACCAGAATCAGAGGAAACCGTGAATATCGTTCCTGATACCCTCGACGCCATCAATTGGGGTGACGTCCTCTCCCCGAACATGAAATCAGATGTCGTGGACAAGTTATCTCCCTATGCCGATGCCTTTTCTGCGTTACCCGGTCGAACCTGTATATTAGAACATGGAATCAACACAAAGCCCGGATAAACTGTAAGGCTTTAGGCCATATCGGATCCCTGAAGCCAGACAAAGGGTTATCAATCGGAAGTGGACGAAATGCTGCGGATGGATATCATTGAGCCATCCATCAGTGTATGGTCATCCCCCATAGTGCTGGTTCCCAAGCCGGATGGGTCCGTCCTCTTCTGTATGGACTACAGACAACTGAACGCAATTTCTCAATATGAAGCGTATCCCATGCCACGAATGGACGAGCTCCTGGAAGGCCTCGGAGCGGTCCTCTTCCTAAGCACCTTAGATTTAACCAAGGGATATTGGCAGATTCCCTTGCGTTCCCAGGACAAGGAGAAAACCGCCTTTTCCACCCCGAGGGGACTCTATCAATACAAGGTTCTGCCCTTTGTACTACACGGCGCCCCCGCCACGTTCCAAAGGTTAATGGATATCATCCTACGACCGCATTACGGATATGCGGCCGCTTATCTGGATGACATTGTGGTATACAGCAAGTCCTGGGAAGCCCATCTGAATCATCTAGAACGGGTGGTGGCCGATCTGCATAAGGCAGGTTTGCATATAAATCCCAAAAAGTGCACAATCGGAACCCATGAAACCAAATATCTGGGGCACATAGTGGGTGGGGGAGTCCTGAAACCACAGATATCCAAGACTCAGGCTATTTACGATATCCCGACTCCCACACACCGGAAGCAGATTAGAGCCTTCTTAGGGCTCATTGGGTATTACCGGAGATTCATACCTGACTTCTCCTCTGTGGCCGCCCCCTTGACTGATGCTTTAAGACTCAAGGGTGTCCCGAACCTGACCAACAACGAAAGTACCCTGAGCGCCATTGAACTCCTGAAACAGAGGATTTCATCTGCCCAGACTTTCAGAAACACTTCTATCTGCAAACAGATGCCTCGAACCAGGGTTTGGGGGCCGTACTCTCACAAGACCGGGGGGTGTCCTACAACCTGTATGCTTCATCAGCCGTAAGCTACTGCCTCATGAGGCCGCCTATTCTACCATTGAGAATGAATGTCTGCCCATCAAGTGGGCCATCGACTCCCTCAGATACTACCTGTTGGGTCGCCGGTTCACCTTGTACACGGACCACGCACCCTTACAATGGCTTGCGCGACATAAGGACACAAACCGGAGAGTGCTCTGCTGGTTCCTCTCCCTCCAACCCTTTGATTTCTTCACATTGCACAAACCGGCCGGATTTCAGCTAGTGGCGGACTACCTGTCTAGGAGTGCCTCCTGGCCCGATCGGCCTGGAACTGGGGTGGGGATGTGTGAGGTTGCACCTCGTCGGAGCCCGCAGAGGGAGAGCCTGGGGAGCCTGGGCTGCCGAAGTGGCGGACCAACCTCTCCATGCTCGGCGGTCGGTTACGCCGAAGGAACAGGAGCAGGATTGCGAACCGCAAGACACGGCGTAACATCACCTCACTCACCTTAGGGACCCGATCCCGATGAAAGGGTGGAGCGCTTGCAGGCACTCCAAGGCGGGGTCGGGGGGCGACCGGCCCTGCACTATGCAGTGTCTCGTGGCGGCCCCGGAGCGGGTCGCGGCTGGAAAGCGGCCCGCGGCAGGAACCATCCATATCCAACGCGGCTGCAATCACGATCACGTGGTCAGCCCAAACGTTGTCCGAGGCTCCAGGAGTCAGAACAGCAACACGCAAACACGGCACCCTTTAAGGGATGCGGGACAATGCCTCAGGGACCAATAAGAAGCGAGCTGGACACGGTTCTATTTGTTTTCCCATTCCAATGGTCAGATGATGACAGTAGTACTTACCCAGAAAAGCACAAAGAGCCACAAACCTTTAGCATATTATCGCAGAGTGCTAGATTCAGTGAAGCAGGAACAGTTCCCTTGCGAGAAGACGCTTGTCACTGCTGCATTCGCGATTGAGAAAAGCTAAGCAATTACCATGGGGTGCTACTGTACATAGAGCATGCAGTGTTCGCCTTTTTAGAATGGTCTAAGTCAACATTAACTACACAGCTGGCATCCGTATATGAGGTCATTTTGTCCGCCCAAACATCCACATAGTGTGATGCAAGGCAGTACACACTGCTGCCTTACTAACAGAACTGTGCACCGAAGAAGACCTTGCAAGGCATGACTGTGTGACATTTGAGGGCAAAGAAGCAAGCCATAAAATAAGCAGTGCTGCATAGCAATTTGCTATGCAATTTTATAGGTTTGCTAATTAAATTGACACTTGTGTAGCTCAGCTTGCTATTTAAATTACCTTGTTCAATGAAAGCACAGCTCACCCGGCAATCCTCTTACCCTTGGGGCTCTCACCACCATTTTCTATCTGTTCACTACAAGGTCAAAGCTGCTAATGGTAGATAGTGCCACAGTAATCATCTGCTCCACTTTTAAAATTGCCAGAGAACTGTGTGGGAGTGCTAGGAAAGAAACTTTTTCCTTTTGAATTATTGTAAGGTAGAAGTCATTGAGATGATAAATGTATTAAGCTAACTATATACTCTCTGGCAATGACCAGTAGGCGTTAAATTCATTATTTTTAAAAGACAATCCTGCAATTCCCTTCCTAACTATTTAAGTTTTTACATGATACATAGTTACAATATTGCTACTGTAAAACACATCCTTGTCACAATGTTTTTCAGTAAAGTTTAAGTTGGTGTATCTACATCTCATAGTCTAAAATATATTTCATTTTGTTGGGGAAAGTGCATCATATTGACCAGTGAACACTTTTAAAAATGGGTATGATCACCTGGTCAAATACGTTTAATAGCAAACATAGTTCTGTGACCTGCTGGCTGCATACATCTATGTAACTGGTGCTCAACCCATGAGCTGATCCCATAGTCCTTGACATTCTATCTGATCACCCTGTTGCTTTGTACCAGCTACCTTGAAAGTGAGATGACCCAGTTCTCTACCTGCTACCATCCACTCTGCTTAGTCACTTACTTGCTTTCCTCTTACATAATGAATACACACAGCTAACTAGACGTTTACGCAAAGTAGTGATCAATAGTTCCATCCAGTTTGTACATCTACCGATCTACTGCAATACCATAACACTGTAGTTAGCTCCAAAGATCGCTTTGCTCTATGATTATGATTGCATTATAGAATGGCACCTGCAGGAGAGAGCAGGCCAATCCAGAGCCTGGGTATACAAGCCAAATCTAGCTGCCTGCATTTCACGCCAGGCCGTTGCGCATATGCCCAGCTTTCACTCTATCCTTGGAGGCAGTGTCCCAAGCCAAGTCCCCACTGGAGCGCCAATCCTCAACCTCCTGCTTGCTCACTTGCACACCTCCTTGCTCACATTCAGGTCCTGGAAATATTTCTTTCCAATTTGTAGACATATGAGTAATTTCTTTTTAAGGGAAGTGTGAATTGTTCAAGGCCTGGTTCCCTTAAAAACAAAACAAAAAGTATCAGAACCCCAGATGGCAGCTCTGAGTGCCAATAGTGATAAATAACACTTTCATGTGTGCACAGGGCTGGAATGCTGCACTTAAGCTTACCTGACACGGCCTTGAGGACCGTTAGCGGCCCTGCACTCCCCATAGAAAGTGGTAATTAATGGTATATAGTAAACAGTTGATATCAATGCCAGGCGAGGGCCATCTTATTCACCTGAATTTGACAAGTACCCTGCCTACCACAAAACCATACTTTGTATTCAGCCTCAGGCTACGACTTTCCCTTAACATTGTGAACTTTTTGGTTTCACAAAATCTTTGAACTTCTCCTTACATGGCAAATTATGGGTGAAGCATACAAAATGCAGGACACTGACTTGAGCAACACTGACAGCACCCACCTGCACAGAACTTTGCACTGAAAAATGGTTTCGGGTCCTTTTTATCATATCTATTTATTTGTGTCCGTTCATGCACTTAACCTTTTACATTTTACAGACACTCACTAATGTCTTACTTCAGCAGGACACAAAAATGCTGTATTGTTGCTAATTTTATGGCTTTGGCGCAAATAACTTCTGGTGACATTTAAAATGTTCTTACTGAATCGCTAATCAAATTAGTTTGTTTGCTAATCAAGAACATTTTAGTTAGCAAGTTCTGCTAATCAATTTTTGAAAACAAATTTATGCCATGAGAAGATATTCCAAAAGCAAAAGACAGCCCGCTTGAAGGGGAGAGGTCCTTTTCATTGACGGGTCAGCAACTATTGACCAGGGGACAGGCCAGAGGCATACTGGTGCAGCAGTTGTCCGCCTAGTGGACAGAGAGAATGAGGTGATAGTGCAAAAACGATTGTGCATGCACTATTCAGCTCAAGCAGCAGGGGTGCCGTGTAACTGCTCTGACTCAGCATATGTCACCAAAACTGTGCATTCGGGGCTTGCACGATGAAAGAGGAGAGGGTTTAGGAGGGCAGACGGGTCTCCAGTACACCATGCAGCATTATTGGACAAACTGATCAAATCGCTTTCTCAACCCTCTGTGACGGCAGTGGTGAAATGCACCGCCCATACTAATGACACTCAGCAGCGCTGCCACACGCCGCTTATCTCCCAGTACCTGTAATTTCTGAGTACCCAGTAGCTGCACAGGCAGCTAGTGGGCACTATAAATTAATTGTCAGATACAAGCATATTAAAACGTTTTAGAAAACAAACTAGGAAAAGATACGATGAGTATAGGGGTTTAGGGTTTGATATGATAGAGGATGTGCACCATCCAGAAACTAGTAACACTTGTTACGCGGATATGAGCTTGATGGGCAAACAGAGGGCAAATGGGAGTTGTTGCTCCTTAATAGCACACGTGTCAGGTGCACCCGAGGTACTGATACCGCAAGACGTTCCATTTGTGGATGGTCAATGCCTGGTCCATCTAGTACTATGTAGATTGTGAAGCACAGCATATGCCTTGTGATGATGGATCCAGATGAACAGCAATGTGTCTGTAATGCCAGGAGCCTGCAGGGCTTGCAAAGACCATACATGCAGCTAAAAGGTGTGAAGTTCATGGCCAACCGGTGGGAAGAAACCGTGATGAGCTGCATGGCAGAAGGACTTATAGGGCATAAAAAAGGAGTGATCCAGAGGGTGAACAATGTATGTCAAGAATATTGGGGGAAACATGTGGTGAAACTCACATGGATTGAAGCAAAGGAAAACGCATTGAAGGTGCAGAAACAAGAACAATATCAATTGTGCTTTTACAATGCATGCAATGTTCCTTTGGGTACCAATGACAAGTGCAGTGTGAAAATACATATTCCAGATCACAAAAAAAGAACAGCAACAGTGATGGGCACCTACTGGGTTTACGGCTAGCAGGTATTTTTTGCACCTCCCACCATCACGGAGGGGCACATCGCTCCTCGTGGTTCCTGAAGCACATCTAATCATGAGGCCAGGGAGTTTGGGTACCCCTACATCATCACCAGAGCCCACTGCCTCTGCATCACTGCTAGAGCTTCCCGTATTTCAAATTTTGCCAGAAAAAGAAGACAATATACTTTTAAAAAGAAGGAAGAGGTCCACCTATATGTCACAAAACTCTGCAGATGTGCTTAAAGAAATACCTGATCAATATAGACAGTACAGCAAAGTACAGACATTTTCTGCCTCCCTGTTACTGCCAAAAGTACAAACAGAAGCCAACACCCAGTGGCTGCAGATTGTCCATTGGGAACTGATTCCATTGGTGAGTAACAATGAACAAAGTTTCAATGCAATCAAGGTTGAACTGAGAGCAATCCGGTTGATGACGTTGCAGAACCGGTATATGCTCGATTTGCTTAGGGGCATGGATGGGAGCGTTTGTAAATAAATTGGTTAATCCTGCTGTACTTACAGACCCCCAAACGATGCTGCTAATGGGCCTCTTACGCGAATAACAGACGCTGTGCACACTCTCGGAGAACAAATGCAGACGGAAGAAGGGATTAACAAGAGTGAATGGTCCAATGACCTCTTTTCCTGAACACCATCATGGATGGGAGCACTCGTGAAGATATTAGTGGCAGTCGTGGTGTTCATGTTGGTGATTTTCTGCATGTGCCAGCTGGGACTTCGATGCTGTGCTAAGGCGATCCCTAATAGTGCGATAATGATGGTTTCAATTGAGTGTAATCAGTGCACCATGCGCACAAGTACAAACAGAGGACACAACTAAGGCCTGCATGAGGTTAGAGAAAAGAATTCACCCCCCTGGAACAGTTACTACAGCCCAACCAGACCCTGAAAATTAAGAAGAGCACTGGGTTGACTTAAAGGGAGATGGGGGTTGTACATATCTCGCATGCACCCCAGAGCAGTATGCCCAGGCGGGAGAAAGCTTGCGGTCAGTATGTAGAGCATGGGTTCCCAAGAAAGGGACATGGAGGTGTGAGGAGGCAGAGACCATGGAGAAGGCTCAGAGAATGGCAGGGGAGTTTGTTAATATAGAATTAATGAATGGGGGGAATGTTGGGAAGGAAGGGCGGAAGGTGCACTGTAAAGTTAGGAGTGAATGATCTTTATAACCCAAATGCCAATTACATTTTTTCTATCTGATGATGACAGAAGATCCCCACGCGGAAGAAGATGGGCAGACAATGCTGGGACCAATTGCCTGGTATCCCATATGGAGCAGGCTATATGTGTTTAGGGCCGCACCAACCAGCTCCCTGGATTTGTAAACTATATGATATACGTCACTGATGACGCTTTGAAACTTTAAAAGCAAATGCTTATGCTGTTTTTGCCAGAGCGCTCCATGGCAACAGAGTTCTTTGCTATTGCGTACTTGTTATTTATGAGAATAAACCTTGTTCTCCTTGCAAGAGGTGTGTTGGGCTTTTTTCCCTAGTGGGTTGTAGTTTTTCTGGTTTGAGTGTTGAGGGGTTTCTCTACGAGATTTTAAAAAAAGGCTGGCCAGCAGGGCTTCTGGCTCCTCTTCTGCTGTGCTCAGGCTTCGTGCGGTGTTAGCATGCATCTTGCTAAATTAGCAATTGCTGCTCAGTTCGAAGTGCGAAGGGCGATGTTTCTCGTCCACACCAAAGGCCTCTGCAGCATCCTCTCCCTGGGCCTTTCTTTTGACATAGACATAACGGTCGGACTGTGCAGCTGCAGATCCCTGTGAACAGCAGCAGTGAATGCGGGCATTTTCAGGGCCTGTGCAGTTATCATCTGTAGGTATGTTCCTGGGAAAATTGGGTTTATGAAATATGGAAATTCTGGACATTGGTTGATGTTTCTTTGTAGGGTTAAAGATTGGGGTTTAATAAACTGGATTCATATTTGAATCCTGTTTATTTAAACACTATGTTTATACATCAACCAATTTCCAGAATTTCCATATTTCACAAACCCAACATTTCTTCTATATGTTGCTTTTGCTAGAAATGAATTGTGGGTTTTACTTCATTGTTTTTGTGTTCATTCTTTAGTTTCTCCTTACGCTATTTCTTTTTTCTTCATGGTGTCAAATGTTCTTGCTTTGACTTTCTACATTTCACTTTGTTTCCATTCTTTCTTTCCTTTCTCTTTCATTCGGACTTGTTTTTTCTGCTTTTCTCACCTGTTAATCCTCCCTTTTTCTTTGCCTCTTTCCTCTGCCTCCCACCTTCCCTTAATATTGCAGCAGTATCTTTGTCTCCCTCGCTCTCTATTAAACAGTGGCTCTGCTGTCCCCCACCTCAAACCCTCACAACCTCTCTATGGAGCCTTCCTGAGAGAAAAAGACAGGTATAGAGATAGAAATGTGGGGTGTAGAAGCAGGAGGGAAGGCAGGGAGTGTGGGAGAAGAGCACGAGTGGAGGTAAGAGGGTTTGGGAAGAGGTGAGCAAACAGAAATGAGGGAGGGACATGTGAAGAGAGAGAAGGAGGGATGAGAAGAAGGGGGACTGAAGGAGAAAGACTGAGGGACCTTGGGGAGTGTGAATGGGAGAGATGGAAGGAAACAAAAGGAAGAGCAGATTGCCAATGCTTGAAAAACAAAACCTGTACACTACAGACCCCTGCGCAAGGGCCCAAGTGGTGAATCTCAGTTAATCCTGCCCTAGGAATAATATATATGTACCTATTATTCACCATGCATGCATTAATGGGGCTAAGAAAACAGTACAAATCCAGAGCAAAAGAGAATAAAGAACATTAGTGTGCAACATCAGTCTACTGATCTTCCTTTCCCATCTGCTGCCACCTTCCTATTCCTTGCACCCCCCCTTCACCTCTAGGCCCCAGACACCTTGCATCTGCACCTTCTCACCACTATTCCGGTTTAACACCACTCCCATTCAGCAAGTGCACCGCCACCATGCCTTCTTGGTCTGTCTGGGGGCAATCCTGGATGATGACTCCACTCCTCTGTGAGAACTGAGCAATGTGGTCTCAAGCACTTATTTCATCTTAGCTTCAGGGCTCTCCAACAATGCCCCTCTGAACGCTGGCTACCTACCTCCAGCAACCCGCCAAGGAGGTGCATGGAGGCCTGGCACCTTGTTGTGAAAGACAGATGCCTGCACCTACTGCAGCATGGAATGAGACATTTTGTGGCTTAAAAAAAAGTCTGTATGAAGCATAAAAGTGTACTTTTGGCTGCACATTTGCAGCAGATTTTTAATTGTGTTGAATGCGAGTTGGTGGTAGTATGCAGGAGAGAGACAGAGTGCAACTGCATTTGGAAATATAACCAATATCCTCAGGGTGGCATACACACTTGGAAACATCTTCTACTTTGTATGGTGAAAATGAAGGGTCACTATTATTATATATGGAGCAACACTAGTGTAGTAAACCATGAGTGAGGCTTTTTGGAATAGTGTACACTGCGAACAGAATCACTTCTAGGGGCACCTACCTTTGGCAGGTAAGGCACAGAGAAATTAAATGTTTTGACCAGGATCACACCTTTTGGTTAAGTGCTGAAGCCATAATTTAAGACTAATCTGAAATGTAGGTCCTTTATCACATATCTTCCCAGCTCAAATTGGCATAAACAAGTGTTAATTTTTGAGTTTGAAAACCAAAAAATAATACTCCATTTTATACAGATGACTTTAAAAGTACACAAGTTGCATGATAAACCAACTAGACAATATATATGATATGATATGATCGTTTATTTATATAGCCCCTATACACAATGTGTTTTAAAGTGCTTCAAGGCAAGGGAGGGAACAAGGGGAAATACAATGTCATTCTTACAGGCCATGACCAACCAGAATGTGAAACTAACTATCGTACTCGGCCTGGCGCCATTTCAAATAGTGCAAGAGCTACGACACAGATAGTAAGGGAATGGGAAACAGACAGTCGATTACCATACTAGGCCTGACGACATTTTGGTAGAGCCGGAATATACAAGAGGTGAGGGAGAGGGGAGGAGAAAGGAGGCAGAGGAACAAAACAAGCGACTATCGCACTAGGCCTGATAACATTTCAGATAGTGCTGGATGGGGGGAGAACAAGTATGGAAGGGGAGGAGACAAACAATTGTTGCTATCATACTAGGTCCAAGGACAATTCTGATAGAGTAAGTGCAAAGAAAAAAGTAAGGCAGAGAGGAAGAAGGGTGAAGAGGAGAGAACCTAGAATAAAACAGTGAAAAAGAGCAGAGAGGCAGAGGTCAGTACTGAACACATAATGTTGCAAGAAATCAGCAAGTGCAAGCCAGGATTCAAGTCGTAGATGGGCACAACATGACTCATGGTCACCATGATTACATGATACTTAAGGAAGTCCAGCATGAGAACAACAAGATTTGAGATGGGTGAACTAACATGAGTCACATGAGTCCAAAAGTCAAATCAAAGCAACAGCAACAAGGCGGTGATGGTGTCACCATAATGTGTCAATACAAACTTCCACAATGGGCAGGGAGGGATTGATTGGTGCAGGGGGATAGCAGGAGAGGGCTGCCTTGTGGGCGGGGGGCAGCAAGATGAAGGATTTAAGCATGCAGGCATCACATGCATACAACTGGGGGGGCAGTGAAATAGAAGTGGCAGGCAGCACTACACGACTTGAACAACATTGCAGCACCTGTCCTCACCCCAGCACCAGAGAAGTTGACGTTGACATTGACTGATGATGGTGGGGATGGCCTGTGGGGACAGAGGAAGTAAACACATGTTGGTGCATGCTTACCTGCTGTCTGAGCAGGGGTTCGGGCCCTGGGTCCTCCTGGTCCGAACAGGTCCAAACAGGAATTGCCCTTTTCTTTGTCTGCCTTTCACTTCAGAGGCCCGGGCGAGAGACACCCTTGATCTAAGAGTTAAGATCAGTAAGGAAGAGGCAGGGCTAAGAAGGTGGGTGGGGCTTAGGCCAGGTGACTTAGATCCACTTGCATCTGCTCCACATCTGGAAAAGAGGCTGGAGGGCTCCTTAAGTAGGGAAAAAGAGCAACAACCAGGAAGGCACCAGGTGGGCGGAGTTTGCTAAGTGAGGAAAAAGAGCGGCAACCAGGAAGGTACCAGGTGGGCGGGCTTTAAGCCAGGTGACCTAAATCCACTTGCACCTGCTCCCCATCTGCAAAGGGCATATGTTATATATATATAGGGGGTCAATTTGTTTTGAATCCTAAATTGTACAGAGGGGAACTCTGTTTGCACCATGTAGTGAAAAATTTAAATAGTAAAACACAGGTGAAACATTATTTACTCTTCACTTTTCCACAACGTTTCTGAAAAGTGTAAATGCCTTCCACAATTAATGATTCTATGACAAGACAGGAGGCTCGCATTATGCTATTTCTTTCTTTATTTACTGCCATGTCAGCACTTTAAAACTTTCAACTTTAATACTGAACATTTCTGTTTTTTAGAAACAAAGTTTAGAAAACAAAATGCAGAAGTTTAAAGATCCTCTAGTCCATAGTCTTATTCGATCAATCTGCATCAGGGAACTACAAGCCCCATGAGTCTTAGTTCTGAGGTAGTCCTGACCTTTCCCCTCTGCCCCTATCCCAGGGCAGCCCTCTCCATAAGAACCCCTCTGACCAGGTCCTTTCCTCTTTCTTTCTGCTGCCAACAGATAAGTGACATGATTTATTGTTTCTTCTGTAGAAGAGATAGATGAACTCTATATTACCTGTATATGGATATTAATTGCTTGGATATTTGTTGTAATACACTTAGTAATGCTTTTAGCTCATTTTCAACGGCTCGCGCAGGAAGATGAAACGCATTTACAATGATTTTGTAGTCGCCTCAGAACGCACATGTGTTCTTACCGTGGCGCGTATCATTAGGGCAGCGCGAGCGCAGCGAGTTTCCTCGCACATCGCGGGTAAGAAGAGTGTTGTGAGCGAGCTGGGGCCGGAGTTGCGTGCATGTTTAGCCTGCGTTAGACTACCGCGCCCCGTTCTCTCTCTCTCCGTATTTCGGCGCCGGCGAACACGGCGGCCGTTAGGACCCGGGGGAGCTGGAACCTTCCACAGTTCCCAGCGTCCCCTGGGAATCCAACTTCCGCGCGCATTGCGCACGAACAGAGAACGAAGGAAGTTGGTTTGATAGAGCTCCAGTCAGATTTTTGAAAAAAAATAAAAAAAAAGGGAAGCTGCTTTCACACACACGCTGCTAGCAATATACAGCACGTGTTAAGAAGTGTGCAGAAGCATTTCCAGCTGCTGACTTCCTCACAGTTGGCTCTGCCAACACCAAAGACATGGCTACATTTGGCACCCCCACTAATACTCCTTCCACTTCCCCAGAATGGAGCCAAGAAGAGTGGGTAGAAGACCCTTCCCAACAAGATTCTGACTTATCATTAAGTTTTAACAAGGTACTTGGAGATTCCTTGATTCAAGCTGTCTCACAGGGGGTGCAACCTATTACGAAAAGGCTGGAGACTCTAGAAATGATTATGGCTAAACAGCAGAAACAGCTTACAGCCAGGAAAAGACGGGCTAGCAGCCCTGAGGAAGGAACGTCAGCAGGACACCCCCAGAAAGGGGTTGAAAAGAAGGGGTGTAAAGTAGCCCGGAAGAGCAAGCACTCTTTGAACCCCCCGGGTATCGATGAAAGGGTTAACACTGTTCCCCAATTGGAAGGCGACCCTGTCGCCAGGCTTTAAGAAGCCTTCCTGGCAAAGAAAAAAGAAAGTCAGGACAGACCCCCTGCCCCAGGGGTGTACAATCTAGGGGACGAAGACGAGGGCTATTTGCCCGACGATGAAGGGGGTGAGGAGGAAGATTACATTGATAAAGATGTTGAAGGCCCCCACAGTATCGATGATACAACAGACATGTTTGATCCAGAGGCCATTCGGCATCCCAAGTCATCGGATTGGGAGCCGTCACCCAGAGTGGCCGCATACATGGCCCAGCACATTAGAAAACCCATAGAAAGGGAAGTAAGGTCACGCATGAGGTCGGAGTGCCCCAGACCAGAGCTGCCGAATAAGCTTGCAGATACTCCAGACCTAGACCCCAAGATGGTCACCTTTGTGACCAAAGCAGCTCGTGATATAAGGAAAGGAGTAGACCGTGCCTGGAGGGGGTGTCAGGACAAGCACCTAGACATCTCAGGGCCCCTAGCCAAGATCATGGATCTGGCGGAGAAATCAAAAGATACCGGTATCCCTGTAGACGTGACAGTCTTAGGTAACTGGGCGCAACGAGCGGTATGCCTCCTAGGCAACGCCAACTGTGCCATCTCTTCAGAAAGAAGAAGAGGAGTCCTGTTAAAAATAAATAACAAATTGAGTGATCTCGCCAGCTATGAGGCAGGTGAAGGCGCCAAAGGAATGTTGTTCGGCAAAGCGTTCGCTAAAGAAATGTCTCAATTCGTGGGCACATATACTGCTCTAGAGAGAGCACAGAGTTCCATCAGGAAGATCTTCCCCGGTCGAGTTTTTGCCAGGACCGGACGTCATAGGGGTCGCTCGTCCAGTCGCTATACCTTCCAGCGAAGACCCCAAGGTCAACGATCAAATTACTGGGAGTCTAGACAGCAGGATACCTTCTTCCCTGCCAGAACAAGATTTCCAAAAGGGCGAAGAGAAAGAGGATCGTACCGGCAACCGGGGCAGTCAGCGGGTGAGTACCGCAAGCTTGCGTGTGGGAGGGAGAACTCTCCGCTACCTGAACGAATGGCAAGCCTTATCAAGCGATGCTTGGGTATTGCAAGCAGTAGTGGGGCTGCGTTTAGAGTTTATAGGAACACCCGTGCAGACAGCAGAACCTCGCCCATACACATGACGCAAGAGGAAGCAGCGCTCCTGCACTGCAAGCTCACAAAGTTAGAAAGCAAAGGCGCGATAGAGCGCGAGTACCAACAGGGTCCCGGTTTCCTCAGTACCATGTTCCTAGTTCACAGAGGGGACAAAATAAGGCCCATAATAAATTTGAAAGATCTAAACGAATGGGTGGTATACAACCATTTCAAGATGGAAGGGATTCATCTGCTGAATTTTTATTATTATCTATCTGGATGACATCCTCGTCTTTGGCCCAGACAAATTATCATTGATAAAGAGTGTCCAGTGGGTGTTCTCACTTCTGACTTCGGTCAGTTTTTCTTCGGTCAGTTTTTTTGTGAACCTGGAGAAATCTCAGCTGACTCCGGTCCAGAGAATAGAATTCCTAGGTTTCACAATAGATTCTGTGAAGGCATCTCTCGAGCTCCCAGGGTACAAAGTGAGAGCAATCAAGAAGGAGCTCAGAGCTGTGATAGCGAAAAGGGTTATCTCGCTTCGCAATCTAGCCAGAATAGTAGGTCTGCTAGACGCCTCTATTCAAGCGATTTTTCCGGGACCGCTTCATTATCGAACTCTACAGCGGCTCAAAATAAAACATCTGCAAGGAGGCCTTCGCTACCACCAACTAGTAACTCTGGACCACGAAGCCCTCACAGAGCTCCATTGGTGGTTGCAGAATATGGAGGCTTGGAACGGTCGTGCCATTTTCGGCGACGCCCCAGATCTAGTAATAGAATCAGATGCGAGCAGATCAGGTTGGGGAGCCAGGTGCGAACACGTGCAGACAGGAGGCAAATGGTCAGAAGAAGAGTTACAGCTCCATATAAATTTCCTCGAGCTACTGGCGGGCTCTTTCGCAGTTCGCGATTTTACGAAAGAGAGAGTAAAGTGCTGCGTCCTGCTCAAGATGGACAATATCTCTGCAGTAAGGTATATAAACAATTTAGGCGGAACAAGATCCAAAATGCTGGCAGAATTACCGAAGAGCTTCTGGCATTACTGTCTCCAGCACAGAATATCCATATCAGCGGAGTATTTGCCAGGGACTCTGAACGAAGTGGCAGACTGGAATTCACGTTATCTTGTGGACTCCAGCGATTGGAAGCTTCACCCCCTAGTCTTCCAACAATTGCAGGAACTCTGGGGGCCCCTGCACATAGATCTGTTTGCGTCCAGACTGAACGCTCAGACTTCAGCTGGAGGATATGCCTTCCCGCCATTCATTATGATAACGAGAGCGCTAGTGAAAATTCGCAGGGATCACGCGGAGCTCGTGATAGTCCTACCCTTGTGGAAGGCTCAGTCCTGGTTTCCAGTAGCGATGGATCTTTCTACGGATTTTCCGAGGATAGTTCCCATTCTGCCGGACCTTCTTCTCAACCCATCAGGGCAAGCTCACCCACTCATAGCAGCCGGCACGCTGCAATTGATAGCCTGCAGAGTTTCAGGAAAAGATGGGAATTGCCAGGAATTTCACGCTCGCTGCAGAGTGCATCAGAGATTCCTGGGCGCCTTCCACCCTTCGGAGCTATGGTGCGGCTTGGAACGGGTGGGCTACCTGGTGTTCGGACCACGGTGTGGATACCGTTTCAGCCCCTGTAGTAGAGGTTCTCAACTTCTTAGCTTTTAAATTTCAAGAAGGCGGCGCCTTCAGAACAGTGGGAGTCTATAGGTCCGCTATCTCAGTGGGTCACGAAAAAGTGCAAGGTAACACGGTGGGAGAACACCCAGCGGTCGTGAGATTGCTAAGAGGGATGAAGCTTAAGAAGCCACCGGAACACAAGTACAAAGTGTTATGGGATGTGAGAGACGTATTTCGTCTTTTCCTCAGATGGCCAGATAATGAATATTTATCCCGATCTCAGCTATCAGGAAAACTAGCTATGCTGCTCTGCCTTACTTCCTGTAGGAGAGTTTCTGATGTCAAAGCGCTTGAAGTCGATAGGAAAATATTCTATCCAGACGGGGTATCATTTACCATTTCCAAGAGAACAAAGACAGATTCGAGAGTAATAGAGTACCAATAATTCACAAGTAATAAGAAGCTTTGTGTTGCGCAGTGTATTAAAGATTATGAAAAAGCAACAGCGCATCTTAGACCGCGAGGGGTGTCACAGCTGCTTATAGGATGCAGGAAGCCTTATCATGCTGTAGCATCTGCGACCATTGCTAGATGGGTGAGAGAAATCATGCAATGGGCAGGAATTGATTTATCACTTTTTGGGGCGCACTCTGCTAGGGGAGCGATGGCTTCCAAAGCTTTTGCGACAGGCGTGTCTCTTCAGGACATTATGAAATCAGGGATTGGTCTTCCGAATCAACCTTGAAGACATTCTATTTTAAGCCTGTTTCTGAGATTACGAATATGGTGGTAGCAAGCGTTGAACAAGCATAATGCGAGCCTCCTGTCTTGTCATAGAATAAAGATTGCCCACGCTAATAGCTCAGGAAGTCTTCATTCTATTAAAGACAAGGAGGCAAGCATTATATCCCACCCAGAATGGCAAGATTATTGTCTGCATTGCTATATTTGTTATGAGGTAACTCCTTTGCTCATTCCCACCCTCATGATTTGCTCTCCATTATTTACAGGAGAAGAGCAAAAGACGGCCGGATGAAACACCACTCAACAGTGGAAGGAAGCCTGTTCAAGTTGGTCATGTTGGACCGCAAAAGTTCTCAGTTTCAAGGAACAATTCTCTGTTCAATGATAATGGATGGTTTGGTTTGCAAAAATGAAGTTGTTCAAGTGGACAGACATAAAGAAAGAGGAAAAGACCTGGTCAGAGGGGTTCTTATGGAGAGGGCTGCCCTCGGATAGGGGCAGAGGGGAAAGGTCAGGACTACCTCAGACCTAAGACTCATGGGGCTTGTAGTTCCCTGATGCAGATTGATCGAATAAGACTATGGACTAGAGTATCTTTAAACTTCTACATTTTGTTTTCTAAACTTTGTTTCTAAAAAACAGAAATGTTCAGTATTAAAGTTGAAAGTTTTAAAGTGCAGACATGGCAGTAAATAAAGAAAGAAATAGCATAATGCGAGCCTCCTTGTCTTTAATAGAATGAAGACTTCCTGAGCTATTAGCGTGGGCAATCTTTATTGTGGGACCCATCTACAATGGATTCCTTTGAAATCTGCCCACTTGTACCAGGTGTAAAAGTCAGGTGGATTACATAGGAATCTATTTGTATTCAGCCAGCATGAACATACATGCTGGCGGAAAACCAAGTGGATTTGGAAGAGGGGCCTGGAAGAACAGGCAAACTAACTTCATGAGCCAAAACAAAAAAACGGGCATAAAAAGCTATTACTACCACATTTGCCACTCCACATGACTTGGAAACTATTTTGTCCATCGTTAATGCAAACCTACAGATTCCAGCATGCAAATGTGTAGCAACCTACCAAAAAACTCCTACAGACACAAAGTGAAAGGAAATGCATGACAGGGTCATTGTTTCACACAGCTGGTATCTTCTTATGTGCCCCCATCATTTCTAATCACCAGACAAGTACACTAAAATGCTACAGCAATAGACACTGCCAATCACTGAGGACTTCTGATTGTAAATGGCCTGCTGCTGAGATGTGTTCAAAAGATCAGACTTTACTGAGAGGCTCTGTGCAGCCTTGGCTGTTTGCCTTCGAGGTGAAAGAGGAAGAGCTCACAGGGTGTGTGTTCATGGGCATTTGTGCCTTGTCCGACTGTTTAATCCGCCTCTGGCACGCTGGTTATTTCACCCAATGTATGCAGGAGGATTTACATTTTTCTAACAATGAAACACTTTGACCTCTTGGTTCTACTGGAATTGACAATTGATGCATCTGCAAATATTGGGGTAAATTCTGAGGCCCCCAAAGAGACAAAATCATTGCTGCATGCTTTTGGAACAGTTGGTGTCAGCACATATCTATTCAAGATGCCGTACTTTCTGCCATTTTGTAACAAGGAATAATGTGTAAACAGGGAGACTGCAGCTCTCATAGGCCATCCCTCATTGAAGGGGGATATAACTCAGTGGCGCAGCTCATGGTCTTATGCATAGAGTATTCCTAGTCTCATTGCTCACGTGCCCCTTGTGGAGGCAAACCTTCTGTATCACCTTATACTTCTCAGGCACCATTTATGAATGCACGTTCCTAGGTCACTTTTCTTTTGCTTACAGACAGCAGGGTGTCTAGTCAAATGGTCGACAAATGGTCGACAGACAAATGGGCGACACAATTTGGTCGACAGGTCAAATGGTTGATTTTTTTTATTTATATATATATATTTTTTAGGTTTTCGTTTAGGGAAAAAAAGGGGTTTTTAGCAAAAAAAAGGAGGCTGGGGGGACCTCCCCCCCCCAAAAAAAAGGTGCAAAAAAAAATTCGACCGTTTGACCTGTCGACCTTTTGGTGTCGACCATTTGTCCTGTCGACCATTTATATTCGACCAAATGACCTAGAACCAGACAGCAGGTCTGACTAGGAAAGTGCAGCATAACCAGCACCGGCATAACGAAATAGGAACGCGCGGCATGTTATTGGACAGGTAGCACCCTTGCATGTGCAGGAGAATTCTGCACATCGGCAGATACTGTATATAGCTAAAAGAAGTGTTTAAAAGCAACTTCTGACATTGAAAAGTTCGCCGCGACAGTTGGACACTTACTGGGGAAATTCAACAGCCCATGC
Organism: Ambystoma mexicanum; assembly: GCF_040938575.1. NCBI lineage: Eukaryota > Metazoa > Chordata > Amphibia > Caudata > Ambystomatidae > Ambystoma > Ambystoma mexicanum. Next base: position 1,116,095,275 of record NC_090923.1, on the reverse strand, counting down.
AGAAAAACAAATGTTCAAGAAGCCAAAACGCTTCGGTGAAGAAGCAGAACATTCCATTTTTGGAAATGAAAAGGATTATTTTAGGCCTATTTACTTTTCACTGGTTGATGGAGCAATTGGTGACCGCTCAAGCAGATTCCCAGGTGCAAACGGTCAAAAGCCCAGCAACATACTCGCTGATTTGAATGGCACTTATCGCGATGCAAGTTATTTAGAAATACAGCGGGCAATGTTTCACGATGTACGGAAACGCCGAGGCATGAGCGTTCATTCACTAGAAGATACAGTCAATGCACTAAGAGCAAACCTCTTCTGCTGGCAGAATTTGTTGAGCTGTTACTATTGACTGTACCAGTAACACTACGTGCAGCAGAATGCTCACTCTCTTCACTCAGGAGATTGGAAACCTATTTAAGGTCCACAATGGCGCATGCGCGATTGAACAATGTCTCGATTTTAAATGGTGACTCTGATCTATGGGGACGTTTGGACGTGGGCCCTGTTATGGATGAATGTCGCAACTGTCCGTGAAAACACATGTACTTGCAAGGATTGCCTGTAATTGAAATACATTGTCTTTACGTTTGGAAGGCTTTGCGAAGGATCGTGCTGTGCCAATTCAGATATCGTACAACAGAAGCCTGTGTTTTAAATGACTACTTTAAGGTGTTTACAACGTGTTGGTGCGAATTTTGATACTTCACAACATTACGGGTTAGAGTTTAATATATGCAAAATAAAAAAGCACCCCTGAACTGAAAATGAAAAGTCGGCACCCGGGCCTCCAAGTATCAAAGACTGATGATGTGTGCCTTGCAGTACCCTGTCTATGAAGTCACTTATATTGGTGCCAACGCATATGCAAATTAGGAGGTTTGGATGTATTTTACCCCACAGGGCCAGCACAGAGCTCTTACAGATGAGTATCCTGCATGCTTAATGGTCCTACAGTTTTGTGCTGTGTATGTCTTAAAATGCCATGTGCCACTAGTATTGCCAAAAAAGTGGATGGAAGGGGGCCCTGAATGACACCATATGGGACAGAGTGGACTGCAGGCAGATTCTGATGTGCTACCACACTCATGTGCTGCCATGCAACGAAATGTTGTAAAGGTGGCCACCCAACTGTGACTGCCACCCAAAGAGCTTTCCATATAAATGTGCTGACAACAAAAGCCCTGCTCGGGCCTGTTCAGGCTTGGAGCCTCATACCCCAGCACCACAGGGCTACTCACACACCAGCCATGCACCCACCCACAGTGCCATTACCCCTGTAGACTCGCCACCCCACCATCATCACACCCCGCTGCCATGTACTCAAGAAGATGCAATAACGTGAGAAGCAAGCTGTTTGAGGCGGAACGAAAGCCACTGAGGGGGGCCAAGATTTCTTAATTTAATAGTATTTAATACAACAAAGAGCTCAAAATCATGGTCACCAGTCACATGACCAGATGAAAATAGACTTGGGGCGAGCTACACTGAGACCAGAAGATAAGGCCTTGCCACACTCCCTTTTATTCTCAGGCACAGAGAGCCTCTACAAGGCAGAGTTCAAAGGAGTTAATTGAATGGCAGACCGCAGGAGTGATGATGGATGTTGGGCTAATTGGGTGGGGAGGCATGACCAGGCTAAACCCCGAGCACCTGGGGTACCAGATTGCGTGCTGCTAGCAAGTGCAATATTCCAGAAGGGTGCAAGCAAGCATGCCAACCAATCATAGAGGGGCACATTTTAAGCAGCCCTATAGTTTGAGAAGCCAATAGTATGTTTAGTATTAGACAGACTCGGAAGATGACTTGCACTTGGCATGGGCTTAATCGTCCACCTGATCTTAGAGACCAATCACGTCCCTATATCCCATAGAAAGCACATGTAGATGCACCCCGTTGACCAACCACAATCTCCTGTAGGTTTTCTTATTTGTCACGTAGTGTGACGTCACTTATGACACATTTTTGCTACATAAATAATGTTTTTTATGAAATGCATTGAGATAATTCTGTGTGGCGTCCATTGATGTCCGTTGTACTCCCTGTTTTAAAGACTTGTTATTAAAACAGCTTTGACTTTTGTCAAACTTCGGTCTGATTATTGACGTATGAGTAAGATCTGCATCCCCATCCATCTCAGATACTGTTACCTCGTCTTAAAGGACCCGCTCTACGGGTTCAGTACCCCTGGTCAAGAGCGCCCACCAGGTTTGGCCAAAGTGCAATGATAAAATTATAATTGAAGAGTGTGGAGCAGTGCACCCCAAAAAGCCGTTCACTCAAAAGAACTAAGAGGTCCATTTGCTTTCACTTTTTTTAAAGGACTATCCATTTGAAACAGACCCCAAAAGCAAATTTGTGAACTCTAGGCACCTCTCCAGCCAATGTTGCTTTCTTAAAAGGTGTGCCCCTCAATATAGCGGCCATGAAGGAGAGTCCCCAGAGTTTGACACTGTCTGAGCAATGTGGATGCAAGCCCGGCGGTTGGCGACCGAGAAGAAACATAACATTGTGAACGGGGTTGCCAGGAGGCGATTCTGATGCTGGCGCTGAAAAAGGAGTAGTAAATCACAACTTCTGCCTTTTTCTAACATTTGAATCTTTGCTTCATTCATGGAGAACAAAGTTGCGTGAGTGCAACTCACCTGAGGGCTTGGACTTGTGTTTCAATGCCCAACATTTGCACAGCGAATGTCTCTACCCTTTTCTACCCAGAAACAGGCTTTCTTTGCACACATGATAAAGACACGCGCAATCATGGCACTGGGATGCTGGAAGTTTCTGACCAAAAAAATGGTTGCAGTAGGCAGTGCGTGCTGTCCCTGCAGTGTGGGGTCTCGTACATAGTCATGCCTTGCCTTAACACCTCCATTCATGCTCTATGGGATCTTCATTGTTTCGAAGGTGGAGGGTGGGGGCGGAATGTTCCCGCCTCCAGCTTGTCCTCCGCCTTCAAAAGCAACTTATTTACACCAGTATGAGATTTTCATGCAGGAGTAAAACCAAGGATTGCACCAGCAAAAAGCAGACGGATTCCATAGGAAATCATTGTAAACGCTCCCTACCATGCGTGCATGGCAGGCAGCATTTATTCTATCTGCGCTGCAGACTGCAAAAGAGCAGTGAAAAGAGACTCGCGCAGTCTCTTTACGCTTCTCATTTCCACTCAACAGTGCAAATGAGGAAAATTCCCCAGATGGGACCTGTTTGCACGAAAGTGCACTTTAAGAGGCCCCCTCGGGGCAATTTACGATTGTAAGAAAATGAGCTCTGCAGAGACCATGTTTGAGAGCAGAGCGACATGTGGATGCCCTCAAACTAGAGGGCTGGGCTGGATGAGCCATTGCATAACACCAGACCTCCCTCCCCAGGGTGGAAGCAGGCGTATTACAGCTATAGTAATCTTGCAGTGGGCTCGAGGTGGCTGCAAGGAAAGGGAGAGGAAGGCCACGAGCGGGTCCTCGCTTGCGGCAGTAAACCACCAGAGAGTTGCTGCAGACGTACAGGTTCATACCATAGGAAAAGAGTCAGCCAACACGGCCAGGCGCACATAACTGGACTACCTACCCGAAAGGGCCACTGACCGAGTCACAACGACAAGGTCTGGCCGTAGACATGAGCTTGTCCCCGCCCAGGAAACAGCTACACGCCGCCAAACAGCTACGCAGCTAGCCCATTAAATCAAGCGTTGTAAGGATCATGGTGGTCCATTATGGGGGCCACCTAAGAGGCCAGGACATCCAATGCTTTCAGCCTGAAAGGGCAGTTTTCAAGCTCAGTGTGCAACAATCCAGCTGGTTCACCAGTAAGAGAAATCAAAAACGGTTTGTCAAAGTGATGGTAAACCTGCCAGCTTCGTGTTCTCCAGAGTATCAATGGTCTTAGTGTGTGGGGCGCAGTGGAGGTTATGTCGTGGTAGTGCCCAGTAGTATGTTTTGGCATCCTGTGGATCCAGATGCCATAGGCCACTAATGTGGTGAAATGACAGGCAGCACACCAGATTTTGGGAAAATACAGGTTCTTTATTGTGCTGGTCTAACTATAAGCAAAGTACAGTTGCTTCACTGCTTACATAGTTCTTGTAAGTCTCTGGGATTTAGGCTTTTATTCCTCTGCCTAAAGGTACTGCAAGTGATGCATAAAGGAGGACCGCAGGAGAGCCCTACTGTTTTGGCTCTGCCCCTGCGTTATCTGTTCCACCCAGAGCGTGCTTTCGCCTCTTGCCCGAGTCTCGCAAGCTCTCGTTATTCGCGATCTCTCGCGAGACTCGATTGTCACATACCTCCTTTTGCTGAACAGCATTGTCCCACTCGGTCACATCGTCTTCATACCTGCCCCAAGCAGTGGGGTTGCTGGACAGTATGGGGAGGCTTATGGTTGCCGGAAAGCAGGTGGGGCTCTATGCAGGGATTTCTACAATGAAGATCTCGAGGACGCTGCCCGTGTTTAGACCTTTCTCAATACAGCACAAAGTCAAACCCAACATGATTCTGCTTGTTGTAGCGTCGATTTCCTGGTGGTGCTCAGTGTCTTGATAGGATCCTCTCAATGGTTTACTTGTATGGTGTTCTGTGAAGACTGTAGCCCTTTTGCTTTTAGCTGTCACATGCTTTAGAGATAAGTGCTTTCAATGGCCTCTTCATGCTACCTCTATAGGCACTATTGAAAGGACTTATGGTGGCGTACACAGTGAATACCGATAAGCGACTGATGAGCTGTATTGGAACTTCTTGCTCCTGCTGATGCCATATGTTGTGTATGTTGCATTTGGTGATGGTTCTGCCCAAAGATCATTGTGATGGTAAGTCGGGGACTGAAATCGCTGGTGCCATTTGGCGTCTATGTGTGCCTTGGAAGAACCTTATTAGATTCCTCGCTATGAATAATATAAAGCCTTCTCAGGATATTCTGTGCTCGCCTTTGTGCTTTAATCGTCCTGCCCCCATCGGCCAGTACCACGGTCGAGAGTTTAGTCTCGGGCTTCACTAGAGAAACAGACTGATTAGAAACACAGTCATCCAGCAGTTTGTCTTTCTTTGGTATCAGCATTACAGTAGATTGTCCTGGCACCAGAGACCCAGTAAGACCTCATCTTCCGTGGGGGGTACTCTTTTACGGGTGGTACAAACGTACTTGCACAAGGGCACCTTGCCGTTCTCCCCAATGAGTATTTGGGTGAACTAATTAACAGTAAATAGTGCAAATTAAATTACTTTTGGCCAGTGGTAACTTTGCAAATGTGATGTGGTATGTTTGGTGGCTTTGTCAGTTGCTAGTTCATAGGGCATGTCCTGCTTCATTGTACCATCATTTTACATAAGCGTGAGTGGCGCTGCTGTTGGAGCGTGTTTCAGTTGTCAGTGGGCAATGAGAAGGGAGGTCCCGGGCAGTTGACAAATTATGAGCCCTAATTCTGTGCCTTCGTATTGTGTAATTGACACAGAATTACTTAGCCTAATATCACATAATATAGCATAAAAAGGGATACAAGCTGTAGAAATAATGATCTGTATGGATATCGATCCTATAATATTAAATCATAAGTGACGATTTTTGTAATGCTTGAAATTGGGGTCATTGTATGTCCTACGGACATGGTTCTGGTGGCATTCTTTTCCACATTTAGCCCACTTTCATGGTATGTTGTCCAAATCTGCAATTCCTAAGGGGTTTGAAGTTTATTCACTGATGAAGCTGTGCATAAGTGAACGTTCCGATGGCTGTGGTTGCCCTGCATGTCGAGAAGGCATTTGATTCTGTTGAATGGTCCTTCCTTTTTGAGGTGCTTTGGCGATCGGGCCTGGGTCTAACCTATCTCAGGTGGGTCGAGCTTTTGTAGATGGCGCCAAAGGCGGCTATATATACGAATGGCTTTATGTCAGCTCATATATATCCTATGCGTGGCACTAGGCAGGGTTGTCCCTTCTCCCCGGTCCTGTTCGCCCTTGCGATGGAACCCCTGGCCTGCCATATGCAGGAGCGGCATGCGCAGCAACGGATTCGTACGTGCAAGCACCTGTCTATTACATCGTTATATGCAAACAATATCCTTCTTTATGTTAAAAATCTCCGCCAAAATCTCCCACCATTAGTGCAGGAGGTGAATAGGTTTGGGGAGCTGTCCGGATCAATTGGGAGAAGTCAGAGGCCCTGCCCCTAACTTCAGCTGTCCAGAGAACCGACATAGGCAACAAGTTCAAGTGGTCTCCATATGGCTTCCGATACTTGGGCGTTATGATTTCCACCATCAGAAATCATGTGTATAAAAACAATTATGTAATGCAGCTAGATGATCTGGAACAAAAGGTAGAGACCTGGATCCTGCTTCCAATATCCCAGGCCGCCCGTATAACGCTGGCCAAAATGGTAATGCTTCCCAAGTTGTTATATGTATATAGTAATGTCCCGGTGTGGCCCACAGCGAGTTACTGGACCCGTGTTAGGAAATTAATGACACCATTGGTATGGGCGGGCAGACAGCCTAGATTAGCGTATGATACTCTGGCTCGACCGTACGAAATGGGAGGCTTGGAGTACCCCAATCTTTATTTTTACTTCTTAGCTGCTCAAGTAATATATATATCCGAATGGAATGTGGCGGACTCTAGGTCCCCGCATGGCCAGATAGCTGGGGCAGTTTCCCATCCGGACTCTCTAATGGGTATGCTGTGGGGAGACAGAGATCCGGTCCCGCAGAGTGAGATCCAACCTGTTGCAATAACATGCCGGGCGTGAGCAGAGATATGTCGGATACTGCGAGCCTCTCCTTCTTTCACCCATGAGCTGCCAATATATAATATATCAGGAATCCCAACGCACGAGAGGTCCTTCAGGGAGCGGTTTCAGACTCTGGGCGTTTATACCCTGGGGGACTTGGTGCGGAACGGTCGCTTTGTAACGTGGGAGGAGTTATGTTCTGGGGACGTGCACGATTCTGTAACTCTATTACATTACTTCAGACTATGATGTACCCTTAATGGCCCGATTTCCCACTTGCACCAGCCCCCCACCCAGCGCAAAGCTCAATTATTCGCCCCCATATCGAGTGGGAAGGTGGCATCTAATATTTATAAGCTGGTAAGAGGGGGAAGAATAGTACAGAATCTTGGGTATAGAATTAAGTGGGAAGCAGCTCTGGGGAAGGAGTTGAGTGAGGAACAGTGGAAGTCTGTATGTATGCAAACACAATATATATCATTAAACTCTCGATACAGACTGATTCATTATAAGTTTGTGCACCAAATGTACTACTCCCCCTACTCTTTAAGTACGTTCTATCCTGAGAGAACATCTGTGTGCAAAAGGTGTAATGCTGATTGTGCAGATTTTTATCACGTTAGTTGGAGTTGCCCGAACATTCGATCCTTCTGGGACAATATAGAAGCAGCCTTGTCTGAAATGCTCACTTCAAGGCGGGCTTATACCCCAGAACTATGGCTCCTTGCCCTGGTCGAGAGGGGCACTCGCACCGAAAAGAGGCTCTTCAGCATGGCTTCTGTGATAGCCCGATATCTAATTGCTAGGTCCTGGGGTAAGACCAGCCCCCCACATTCACGAGATGGCTGGAATGCATGGCTCTTTGCGAGCGGAGAGAAACTATGTTTGCTGTGACATTACCAACTACTAGACGGCCGTTTGACTATTGGTCCCTGTTTAGACGGTATCAGCTGGCGCAGGCAGCGCGGACCCCGGACTCTATCCCGAATTGACTAAATTGGGGATCAATACCCGAGTGTAATGTTGTGTATGGGTGGGAAAATCTCTGCAATTGCTGCCATGAGAGAAAATGATGAATTTGATGCAATATTGTTCACTTGAATGGATGTCATATGAAGTTTGTGGATGTTCATGGTGGGTCTATTGTGTAGGCCAGTGGGTTGAATTGGGTAATGTTGGGATGGGAATGTTTAATACCCGATTGGGTATGTGTTTATTGAAAAACAATAAAGAAAGTTTACAAAAAAGAAATGTAACATAACATCTGACTGACCGAACAAGTGAGTCGAAATATTAGGCCTCATTCCAAGTTGGGCAGTCCGGAATTCGGGGATTGTGGATACCAGCACTTTAACGAACCACCGGACTATGGGTTTGCCCTTAGGGCACCTGGGTTATCTCCAGCTAAAAGCCGGAGGTAAGCCAGGTGCACCTGGCAAAAAAAAGCTCTAATTATCGGCAAATCCCCCCATTTGCCGGTAATGAGACTCCATGAGTGGGGATTTAAACCCCAAGAATCTGAGTGCTGGAAACTGTATCTACATTTGCCGGTATCCTGGCGGCTCTATTGCCAGGATAGCAGCAAACTCAGAATGAGGCTCATTGTCCCTAACCTGCCTTACGTTCAGGTGTCGGGCCCTGATTTGTCAATGCCAACAGTCTCTCTTTGGAGCAAGATGGTGCATTTGGAGTCTATCTGTCTTGCATTTGAAAGAGACTTATTGTGAGACTTAAGCAGCATGTATCCGGGTGTGGCACTGAGACCAAATGTACGTGACTTCTGTGAGGAAGTCACAATGCGGAGCAAGGAACGAGGCAGTACATTAAGCACTTGGCTGGCGTAGTGATCACAATCTGTGAGAGGGACTCTAGTCACTGTCTTGACACTAGTCTCCTTACCCACCCAGGAAGAAAGAAGGAGATACCTAAAGGGAACCTGGGGGATGAGTGCGATAGCCATGTGGAGTCTGCTAGTGAGGATTACGGCCTGTAGTAGAGCCCAAGCCTTTTGGAGACATCTGTTTCCTGTGTGGCAGGTCATATGAATAATGGCTTGTCTGATGAGGAAATCCAGCAGGATTAGAGTTTGGAAAATGGGGCAGATGCATGGGGTGCAGCATATCCCTGTCCAGGTTACGCTGGCAAGTGGTAGTCAGGTGGCCCCTTTTCTGAGACAGCCAGACCCTAATATGATGGCCATGGTTGTAGGAATCTCACCCTGCTGAGCCATCACCGCAGTCATGGGGCACAAACACTCAGCTGTTCTGGAGGAAGAACAGGTCAAAGATAACATATTGTCGCTGATGGCTCAAGAATCACTCTGTCGCAGAGGTGGTTCAAGGGTTTTTATTAAAAGGTTTGTGGGGACTATTGCCATCCCTTGCTCTCTTGTCTAGTGTCGAACCTCCACCATACCCCAGGCGTCCCTGGCAGCTGGTTATTAAGCACTGAAGACTGAGCACTACTGTCTTTTCTCATTAGACTACCAAAGGGCCTTCCTAACGCTACTTACGCTAGAAATGTGTTAGTGTTCAAATGGGAGTTGGAATTGTGCCTTACAATTACCCTACTAGGTTCAGGCCTTCCCAGCCAAGCACACAGTCACCTCCCACGCACACTTCCTTTCTACTCTTACTGTTAGTCCCTCCATCTCACCTCTCCCATTAGTCTTCCTCCACATTATGCCCCACGCCATACTACTACTCCCTCCTCCACACTACTACTCTCTCCTCCACACTACTACTCCATCCTCCAAACTACTACTCCCTCCTCCACACTACTACTCCCTCCTCCAAACTACTACTCTCTCCCCCACACTAGTACTCCCTCCTCCACACTACTACTCCCTCCCCCACACTACTACTCTCTCCCCCACACTAGTACTCCCTCCTCCACACTACTACTCCCTCCTCCACACTACTACTCTCTCCCCCACACTAGTACTCCCTCCTCCACACTACTACTCCCTCCTCCACACTACTACTCTCTCCCCCACACTAGTACTACCTCCTCCACACTACTACCTCCTCCACACTACTACTCTGTCCTCCAAACTACTACTCTCTCCCCCACACTAGTACTCCCTCCTCCACACTACTACTCCCTCCTCCACACTACTACTCTCTCCCCCACACTAGTACTCCCTCCTCCACACTACTACTCCCTCCTCCACACTACTACTCCATCCTCCAAACTACTACTCCCTCCTCCACACTACTACTCCCTCCTCCACACTACTACTCTCTCCCCCACACTAGTACTCCCTCCTCCACACTACTACTCTCTCCTCCACACTACTACTCCATCCTCCAAACTACTACTCCCTCCTCCACACTACTACTCCCTCCTCCAAACTACTACTCTCTCCCCCACACTAGTACTCCCTCCTCCACACTACTACTCCCTCCCCCACACTACTACTCTCCCCCACACTAGTACTCCCTCCTCCACACTACTACTCCCTCCTCCACACTACTATTCTCTCCCCCACACTAGTACTCCCTCCTCCACACTACTACTCCCTCCTCCACACTACTACTCTCTCTCCCACACTAGTACTCCCTCCTCCACACTACTACTCCCTCCTCCAAACTACTACTCTCTCCCCCACACTAGTACTACCTCCTCCACACTACTACCTCCTCCACACTACTACTCTGTCCTCCAAACTACTACTCTCTCCCCCACACTAGTACTCCCTCCTCCACACTACTACTCCCTCCTCCACACTACTACTCCCTCCTCCACACTACTACTCCCTCCTCCACACTACTACTCTCTCCCCCACACTACTACTCCCTCCTCCACACTACTACTCTCTCCCTCACAATACTACTCCCTCCTCCACATTACTACTCCCTCCTCCACACTACTACTCTCTCCTCCACACTACTACTCTCTCCCCCACACTAGTACTCCCTCCTCCACACTACTACTCTCTCCCCCACACTAGTACTCCCTCCTCCACACTACTACTCCCTCCTCCACACTACTACTCTCTCCCTCACACTACTACTCCCTCCTCCACACTACTACTCCCTCCTCCACACTACTACTCCCTCCTCCACACTACTACTCTCTCCTCCACACTACTACTCTCTCCCCCACACTAGTACTCCCTCCTCCACACTACTACTCTCTCCCCCACACTAGTACTCCCTCCTCCACACTACTACTCCCTCCTCCACACTACTACTCTCTCCCCCACACTATTACTCCCTCCTCCATACTACTCGCTTCTCAGTCACCCTCCTTTCATCCAATATTCATTTGCTTCTCAATCACTCCTCACACAAACACACACCATCACGCTGCAGTACCACTTCCACACGCTAGCCAATACCCCCCCTGCTTCACAATTCACCTCCACCCTTCACCGATTCTTCCTCCCTCCTGCTGATCTCTTGGTCACCCCCAACTCCACCTCTGACCTCACTCGAATCACCCTCGTCTCTTGCTTCCTGTTCCTGGTTATTACATGCTCCCCTGTCCAGGGTTGGGTCCTTTTCGCTAACCAGTCTAATCTCGCCTACTCTCCTCGGGGTGTATGTGTAAAGTGCAGAGCTTTAAATAGGGGGGCTACAGCCCACCTACTTTCTCCGCACTGGCTTGCCACGCAATCGGGTTGGTGGCCCGGGAAGGTAAGAGTTCCTGCTTGTGTTCCGGGGTTTGGTTTCACCCTGTCATCTGTAAGGCTCTTTGGGGGTGACAGAGTATGGCTCCCCATTAGGACCCCGTTGGTCATTGGCCCCTCAATCATGTTGCACTGTCAGTCCTGCAAGGCCATTGAGTCTGCCACATATGGTAGTGGCTTCCGTGTGCAGCTTCCTAATTTCCTGCCGTATCACAGCTTCCCACACAGGCTTCCCTGGGTTGTTCGCTTGCTCCCCCTCCCAGCATGCCACAGTCTCCGGTATCCCGGCATGCCACAGTCTACGGTCTCTGTCTGATGGGGCAGCTCTCTCTCTCTCTTTGTGGCAGGTGGCAGTCTGGCGTTCTTTCATGTCTCTTTTCTTCTTCTGTTTTTGATATTCTGAAAGCAACAGAAAAACACGGGCAAGTTTCCAGCAAACCTTTTTGAGAATGGATTAATTTCCCAAATCCATCTGCGCCCAGATGCATTCTGCCCGGTACTATAGGTTATGCGCGCCATAAATGAAATGAAAAAGACAAAAAACGTTTCTGTCTTTGGAGGCAAGGCTGGAGAGATCAGTGCTCTGCACAGACGCACAGTGGCAGAAGGGGAATGGGGCATTTGCATTGGAGCCCTCTCAAAGGAGGAATACTGGTCCTGTATTTCTCCCTGTTCCCCCCCCCCCCCCCACCTGTGCAGACGGGCACTTAACACTCTTAGGCAAGGCTAGGGACTTGGCCTCGTCACTCTATCCCCAGGTCAGAAGGGCTGTCGGAGAGGCACTGGTCAGCAGGGCTGCCGGGACTGGGTTAAAAAGACTGCAAAAGGAAGAACGGACTGGTAAAGGGAAGGGGAGTTCGGAAGATAGCGGAGGGGGATCAAGCTTGTGGCGACATTAGACATCTGTGTGGCAGACCTCGTACATCATGTCCAGTCACTGCCAGAGGGTTTGATCTGGCGGGGACGAATCAAGGACCTGCCTCTTCGTGCACTCCAGGGACCTCTGGAGCAGCACGGGGCTCTGGCCATCCCTGCAGACTCAATAACTGGCAATGAGGTGGGCATGGCCTGTGGGGACAGAGCGGTTTCTTTCTGTGCTTCAGCTGCTGTGCTCATGCCGGTGCGGCTAACTACGAAATGGTTTTATGCTATTGTTCACTTGACTGGCCACCAAGGGCTCAGTTTGTTCACCGAGGCTCTGCAAGATAGTCTCCTGTCACTACAGTGCTTGTGTCCCTCTGCTTACAAACAGAGGCGTAGCCAGGATTGCCTAGCAAATGGGGCCTGAAGCTTATGTAGTTGGGCCCACTGCACTGACAAAAATATCTGTAAAGGTCCACACAGCGCTTCTGAGCGGGCATTTACAGATTTTGTATGGGCCTTGCCCCTCATGCCCTACCCTGTCTACGCCTCTGCTTACAAACCTGAGGGTGCTTGTGCGGCCTGTACCTACGACTGCTGGGGCACATCTCTCTTCCTCAGCGAGGACCGCTGAAAGGCAGCAAGGGGCTCTCTATTGTCAGCGACTAACTTTGATTTCCACCACAATGCTACCTAGTCAAGGTGAGGGTCACTGGTGCACCTATTCCCTGCATCCTTTGGGGCCATGGACAGTGACAGTCATGAAGGGAATGATGCTGTGTCATCTCCCTCTTCTGTTTTCCAGCACTGCAGAAGTTGGGCTCTTTCAGTAAGCCATCCTCAAGCCCCTCTCCAATGGTCCCAGGGTATTTTTCTAAGTTTTCCCATACAGGGCTCTGATGTGTCTGGCACTCCTCCTACTCAAAGGCCTCAGTGGGAACTATGGGTGGAGAGGTTGGACATAGTTGTCATAGCTACTAAGGAGACGGATGATGATGTGACAAAATGGTCTTCGGTTGCTGTTCTTCAGTGGGAGTGCAGTGCATAAGAGCTACAAGATGCTGCCACTTGGAGACGGCTCATATGCAGCCCCAAAAAAGCCTCCAGGTCTACTTCAGTCTGGCAGGCAAGCCAAGGCCCCCAGTAATCGATGGATGTGTTTCATGCTCGCCAAAGCTAACTGGACATGTCCTGTACGCTTGTGGATGAAGAGGACGGAATCAGGGCACAGCTCATCCAAAGGTGTTCTCTCTAGTCTGCCATGTTGGCAAATCCTGAGAGAGCCAGGCATCACCCTCCACTGCATCCTGGAGCTGGGCCACTTCCACAATCTAGCCTCAACCAGAGCGTCCCCCATGAACAAAGCTTTCACATCAGTAAGAATGGAAGAGGTTGATGCCATCAGGAACTGACTAGTACTGAGAGGCCACGTGAGAGGGGCAAGTGGATTTCACACCATGCCAACAAGACCTAAGGAATCCCATGGAGGGCTATGTGATATTTGTGTTGGCTTCCTGCCCCACATCCAAGGCTGTCCTATGTGGTTGATGTGAGAATCCCAATGAGTTTGCAAATGTCTGCAGGATGCTGTGGCCTGCTACATCTAGTAAGAGTTGAACCTCCACTCGATTCGGCCATTCCGGAGTGTCTGCAATCACGGAAGCAGCGCCCATAGATGCCAAAGCTCAGGAATGTGAAGACAGCAAAGACATTTTCTTCATCTCTCCCATCTGCAAAGGCAAACAGAACCAACCAAGATATGCGGTGCGGGTACAATCTGGGTATATTCCAGTACTAGTAGCCACAGGCATGTCGGTCAATGTAATGCCCACCCAACATTTATGGATCTCACGCCATGGCCGCATCCAGAATGTTTGTATCTTCAAAAATGGGGACAACTAGCCAGCCCCCACCCACCTCTCTGGAGTCTTCCCCACCAGAGGTTCGCATGTCAAAGACATGAAGCCCGCAACCTTTTATGTGACCCCAGATACAAACAAAGGACACACAACTGAGTAGCACCACTGCAGATGAACTGATCCTCGTACACTTTGCATTCAGTGCTTATCAGGACGCAGTTGATTTGCATGAGTATAGTGACTTATTTGAAGGGACAGGCTGCCCCAAAGGACACGAAGTCTGACTCAACATTGCTCAACAGTGGACCCAACACACAACAGAATACCCTGCCACATGCACAAAAATATAGAGGGTGATGACATGCAAGTGCAACGTCCCAAACGTGGAAGGAGATTGAGACTGCATGAATTCTATTAGCAAGGAGAGCTGGTAATTAAGTGTCCGCATATTTGCCATTTGGTTTAGCATTTCTGCACACATGCTATTCGTAGTTAGTTTTAACACACTTTAGAGCGCATCTGTCAGGTTTCCTATGTTTTGTATTATATTTTGTAATTCATTCCAAAGTAATCCTCCTAAGTACCTAATCCTTAACTTTCATTATAACAGAGGGAGAGTATCCCATTTCAACATGGTGGTAAGGAAGCAGGGGTTTGATTGGTCATTAGTAAACAGTAAGGTGAATGGAGAACAATGAGACAAGGGAGCATCAGCAGGATTCTAAACTGCCTTTCATTGTCACACCTGAAGCAGGAAGGTCCTGTTTCTTATTTCGTCTAAGTTTTGGCCCAGTATAAGTTTACAGAAGATAAACTACCTTGGATATGAGTCAGCTTTCGAGTTTAACCTTCGTGGGACAAGACAAGCGGTCATTTAGGTGGGAGTGCTGCGCTCTAGAACTTTAGGAAAAAAGACTATTTGCAACTCATATGTTTTCAAGTAGTTTCAAGAAGAAGTTGAACCAGAAGGTTCATGAACAAGTTCTAAAGTTAAGGTATTTGGCCAGGTTTAGGAATAAATTCTTCAGAGACTGTTGTTATGTAGAGATTCTGCAGATTGGAAGTTAATGCGGTTTCTTTACAATTTTCTGAAGCGCTTTACATTTTCTTGCCATTTTGTTCTGTTTAATATTGCAGTTTGGATATAATGCGCTATCTGCTTACATGACTAGGTGTCTTGATCAAACACTTCTTTCATTATGCGCGTAGGAGAGCCACTGTTGTTTATTTCCTTGTGCGTGTTAACTGCAAGCAAGAAGTGTTAAATATATTCATGTCTAATTTAGCAATGTAATTCAGGAACATGATGTTCTTTAGATATGAACAACACTATGAGCATAGTATTTTGAATTCTATGCAATATTGAAACTATTCTTTGAAAGAAAAGACATTTAAACATTTCCACTAAAGAAAAGAAAAGATTCATTTGAAAACAAGATTTAATCTAAAGATTTATCTATCAATTCAAACCAGCAATTTTAGAACTCTTACGAAAAAGAGATTTTTTTAATGGTTCTCACAGGAATACAGTCACAGTTTACTTTTCTCAAAGGAAGAAAAGGACATAAGTCATTTTGGAAGTGAACTATTAGGTGTCTGACAGTTTGAACTTGCAATCTGCTTTCCTAGCTTCCATGATTTAAGGTGAATATACATGTGGAACTATTTATTCTGGAAGAATTCAACTCATAAAGCATCTTCTACCAGTTAACTCAAAAAGACAATTAATTTAAAGAACTTGCAATAATTATTGTTTATGTGTTAAAGAAGTTTTTCTTTCATCGGTTCTAAAAGTTTAAGAACTATCAAGGAAACTTCTTAAATACAAGCCTTTCAGATCTCAGGAAGGCTAAACAGGTATAAAGCTTTTCTAGGGGAACTAGGTGGGAGAGAGATATTTAAAGAGAAAGCAACTCTATAATTTTCTCACCCTCTGCAGGTGCTCAGCTGTTTTGAGAGAGAGAGAGTAACCTGTGTTCTGTTTTTATTTTCTCCCACTTCCCCTTTTCCCTCTGGGTTTTGAAGACGTCTGCTGTGACCTTCAGTAGTTGACTGCACATCTTTGGGGGACCTGTGGGGCCAGCAGCTTCCGTGGGGAAAAGAATCAGGACCTGACAGAGTCACACAGTGAAAGGAGGAGCAGCAGCAATATTGCTAATTATGTTTAGAGTTTAGGCCCAGGATATTTTAAGGGCTTTTTAGCCAGCATTAGTGAATAAAGTGTGCTTTGTATTTAGGAGAGCTGAGAATATGTTGCTTTGGTAGTTGGTGAAAGGCTGGCTGAAGTGCCACATAGTGCAAACATTAAATAGGATAGATGTTGATTTTTTAGGAACATAAGGGCTGGCGGCCACATTAGCAAGAGTTCTGCCATTTTGAGTTAGGTCCTGTTAGAGGTTGCAACTTCTGTCAGTAGAGTATTAGGCCGCATCTTGGAGCTTCTGTTCTGTTCATTAAATTATATTTTATTCCTCCTTCCCTCCAGTGAGTGTTTAGACAGCAATGGTGTCTGGAGGGAGGGGGAAGCACCGTGTATATAGTAATTAATGGTGCCAGACCGAGCAGTCCACAGAAGCTGTGAACAGACTGCATCATGTCAGTTTTGTTCTTGACAATTAGATTAGTGCAGCAGCTGCAAATGACAAATATTATTGAAAATAGGCTTGGTGCCCAGAGAGTGCCAAATTGTTGAACTAGTTTGTGGTTATACTGCACCCATTGAAAAATGGCAGGTCCATTAGAACTACAGGTGCCAAGCTAAATAGAGCAAATAACTCAGAGAAATTAATCCTCAAGAGCAGTGCCTCAGCTACATTTGTTATAAATACACCTACTTCCCAAGAGAGCTAGGGAAGGATGTGCACTAGGAAAGAAACATGTTTCAAGACGGGTGTCGCAAGAGGTGTTGCCAAAGAGTGCAGCTACAAGGTCGAAGAGCCGTTCAGGGTTGCCAAGTTGTCTGGTCTCATGAGAAAGTAGTATTGTGCCCACTTCATTGCTACAGGGTATTGACCTCATTCTGAGATGTTGCTAGGGGGGGCTGAGAGGGCTATAGCCCTGGGTCTTTTGGCGTAGCCCTGTATAGAAGCTGAGGGATTACAACCAAAAAGGCTAGCTAGCCCCCAGTCCCGACAGTCCCAAAATTAGCATAGCCACACATCATTTCCAGACCTAGCAACACCCCTGACCTCATTGTTCACACTCGCTCATTATTTGGACTCTTCAAGGGACATGCACCTTACAAATTATCCGACGTTGTTTTGACCAATAAGCAAAGTCCATTGTTGCAACAAGTTACCTGAATGAAATGGACCAATCAGAACAAAGTATTGTTTGCTGACTGTACAATTAGGTAATTTTCAGGGGGCTGTACTCATGTCATCATGGATACTTAATCGACTAATGGAGTAGTAAAATGTAGGTGATATTACATTTTTGTATAGGGACTAGCCAATAGAAATTGTGGGATTCATCTGTATTAGATACATTTTGTCAATGTAGTTATTGTCTTTAAAAGCTGTAACTAACGTGGGTGTGTCGAGTAAGTTCTCAGTTTTCAGTTCTATGGAGCTGACTGACCCTCCCGGTCGTATTTGTACAAATGCTTGAATGGATTAGCAGCTATGTACCTCAATGAAAGTCTACTGATACTTACCGACTCATATGTCCAAGATTTAAGAGAGCAAGAGGGAAAGGATGCTCTTTTCCTGTCCAGGCTACCTATGCTTGGAATGAATTGCCGGTCAGTTTTTGCAGACAGAAATTTCTCTTGACTTTTCGTAAATGTCTTAAGACACTCCTATTCCACTAACTGGTTTTGTTCCCTGCAATGTAATACCAGCTGAATTGTCTGTCTTTGTTGTCTGTTTTTCTTGTGCGTCGTGATGCCTCCGGGCTGTGGCGCGTAACAAACAAAAAAATAAAATAAAATAATAAACTTGTTTTCCTGGCAAGACGTGCGCTCTTTATTGACCCCTTGGATTGTGTTTTATCGATTGGTTTTGGGCCTACCTTACAAACTTGGTTAAACCAACATGATCCACAACAAAACACCAGGAGGTTGAGGGAAAAATTGGAATCACAAGCAAACCCTCACATTAAGGGTGGATCCCTTAGCAACAACAAAAGAACTTGTGACTCAAAGAACTACCGCTTTCTTGGAGAGTCAGAGGATGTTAGTGCATGTCCTCAATAAGCACCATGCTCATCACTGATGGAGAACAAAAAAGGTCAACATGTATAAAAAATTGCATATTTTAATTATTATTTCATACAAGTACAATAGATATGTTAAATACAAAAATTGATGTAAATAACCTCTCATAAACTACATTAGCATGTTATAAGTTGGCAATGAGAGATAAAACACAGAACAATAAAGTGCACTACTTTTGCAACGTGATTCCACATTTAAGTCCCCAAAATGGGGACCTAGATGGTTAAGTGGCTTATACACAGTGATAAACCAACATGATCTCCAGATTCCTCTGAGAGGCTTGGGGCTGCCCCGCCGCACATCCTGGGTTGAGGCAACCATCTGCAGTGACCAGTCCATGTGCACACCATGAGGAGATTTGCAGGTGCCGCGTTCCATAAGGCCTGCCTGATCCTTGGAGCGGAGCGCTGCCCCCAGCTGTGCAAGCAATTGAAGGGGGACAACGCAGCGGAGGAGCTTGTGGGGCACTTAAGAACGTTAGTGCACTGTTGCGGGAAAAACAAGGGGGGGTTGACAGTGTTTGTTTTTGTGTGTATGAGTGAGTGAAGAAAGAGAAGGGGAATGTCTTTTAAGAAGAGGAAAGACAACGTTGTGACTTTGCATGAGTTTTTGACTAGGAGAAAGGTGAAGCTCCCATGCCACAGGGAAAGATGATGTCATCAATTGTAGTAAAGGTAAAGAATTGATGCGTGGAATCTCCTCTTAGGAAAGACAGCGCTGTAGTGGAAGTGACTGTCCTGTATATAAAGGACCAGGTAATCCACCATCCTAGAGTGAAAGGGGTGTGAGGAGGGTTGAGTCCCCTCATCTCGAGAGAAGGAAACAGAGAAAGGGTCTACATCATTGTGTAAATAGATGTGTTTTTATTAGTGTCGTTGTTAGTAGTTCTGTAGATAGAAAGGTTTGATGTAGGGCAGTAGTAGCCCATTTTGTGGATATGGCCGTTTTGTGGTAATTATATTAGCAAAGGTGTTTTGAGAGGAGTGGTGGTTTTTTTTTAGTTTTATCGTGGGAAGGTAGATAGGTTTTGTTGGGATATTGTGGGTTTTGAGGTGAGTCGTTGCTGGATCAGTGTTTGGCAGAAATAAGGTTGGATTTAAGAAGGAGTACGAGTACTCCGTTGGATCCTATGTATAAGACGCTCCCACAGTACAGGGAGAAAATTCTGAAGTACCACCGTGAGTGGGTTCAGGAAACGGAAGGCAAAATGTTCAAGGCTTGGTCTGAGGAGGGCATGCATGAAACAAATGTATTGGAGCATATGTACACACATTTATCGTCAACATATAAAGGAAAAAAGTTGAGAAGCATGCAGAGTACACTTGAATTATGGAAAATGTGTGATGATGTAGAGAACGCCCTTGATGACAGCACAGAAGGAACAAATCAGACACACACACACCACCACCCCACCTCCTTATGGGTGGGTACATCAACCCCTAGTATGCACTCACAACCTAGCCAAAGACAATAACCCCAGAACAACCTAAAGATAATACACAGGACCCATTGGTTATGGAAGTACAGAATAAGGTGTGTAGAGACCTAGAAGCAGCGGTAAAGAAGGAGGAGCTGGTGCGAGCGACTCAGTGACAAGGACAGGGGCGGAGCGCAGCAATAGGCACAGATGAGTGGAGGGCGGGACAGATGCTTCTTAAGATCAATACTATGGCCATTAAGGATATAATAGTGGATTGGGGCGAGGGATCCCGTGATCCAGGGAAGGAGCAAGGAGTTTTACAGCAGAGGGATGAGTGCAGTAATAGCATGGATTATGACTCAGCATGCACCAAAAGGAAAGCAAATGGCGCAAAGGAGGATTGGGAGATGGACGACGAGCAGAGGGTACAACAGGGGGGAATTATACCATGGCGCACAAGGTTTAGACCAGGGCACAGCCAAATAGCCCTAGCAAAGGGTAAGAAGGGAGGAAGGACCTCCCAGACTAAGAAAAGAGGAACGCAGTTCCCATTGTTGTAAAAGGGACTAGGGAGAGAACACTACATGCCCTCGCCCCTTATGGATCAGAAAAACATAATGAAGATACTAAGCTCACTTACAGCAGGAGAAAGCAAATTAATATATGCCCTAGAAAAGCAGACAGTAGTGATCACGTTAGCTGTAAGAGACATGAAGAGTTTGTTTGCCGTACTGCTGGGGGAGCAGGCGGATGAAATATGAAAGAAGGCGGGGTATGCAGGGGTACAACTAAACAGTGACAATCATGATGGTGTGCCCTTTAACAACTGTTGAGCACAAACATGGAAAACTTTGAGGGACACATATCTTGGCACGCCTGACAGACATGCAATCATGGCCCGCACTATGAAGGCAGATGAAAATCCTGCACTCTACATTCATCAGATTCAGGAGATGTGGCGAGCAGAGACAGGAGAAGTGCGGGACAAGAATATAGCTATATTTGATCAAATGTTGCTTGAGGGTCTCCCCAAGGAAGTGCAACACTATTTGGATAAGGTTGTCGGTATTGAGGTGAAGGGATGGGCCGAAATACAGGTGCACATAGTGAATTATTGTGGGAGGAGGCAGCAGAAAGAGAAACAAACAGCAGAACAGTCACAAAGGGCGGAATCTAAGCTGGTCCCGAAAAAGTTAGCTAAATTGAGCATGGAAGGAGCAATGATTACTTGTACCGCAGAAGGGTACCCTGACCAGAGAGTGACACAGGGTTGTGTCGAGAGGTATGCAGATGACAGGAGGGAGATGGGAAGTTTGCAGAGGGGGAGATGAGGTTTTCAAAGAGGAAGAGGATGTAGGAGCAGAATACCTTTTTTGTCCAACACCCCCAGCCTCCTACCGACCCAAAGGCAGCACCCAGTTATCCCATATGCCCCAGTTCCCATGAACGCCCAATACAAATGCAACTGATTCGGTACCCAACGCCAGAGATCACACAGACGTACATGCAGCAGCCACCCACGCAGACCCCTACAAAGCCATGGGATAAAATTCCCTGCCACAAGGTACAGTGATGCACTACACCGGAGCTAGGGCCTTAGGGGGCAATCTATTCCCACTTCCAGGCACGAACACTTATCCCTAATAGTACAGCTCACAGAGAGCTCTGACGTGCCCAGTTCTGTCAGTCACTTTCGACCCAGAAGAGGAACCCAGTTAGGAGTGAAGGTTAGAAATAAAACATTCACATTTATGGTTGAAACACTTGTGTATAGGCGCGTTACAAATGCCATATCATATCATAAGGAGCTACAAAGTCCTGTATCAGGGAAGGGTGGTTTCCCTTGTCAGTTAAAATAATGGACACGCAGGGATTCTCTTGAGCAATTTGATCGTTTCCTTTCACTGAAGACTTACTCATCACTGTAAGTACATGGGAGTTGTCAGCACCCTTTTTGTATTGTAAAGATACTCCAGTTAACCTTCTGGGCAGGGATCCCCTAAGTAAAATGAACATGACAATTTAATTCACTGAGGAAGGAATAGTGTTTTTAACACAAGGCATATACCATGCTCGGGCAGCAGCAATAACACTAGTACTTTGCAGTGCCACACAAGGAATGCCCCTACATCCAGATTTAAATCTCTATGGGGTAACAGTATTGCTAGGATGGTTGCCCGGGATTAAGAATGAGACACAGCTCGTACCTGCCGTGTTTCTGTTCACGCCAGCTGTTCCCCAGGAAAAGGCACTAGGCACCATCATTACATTAGATTTGGAAGCACTGATTACAAAAATGGACAAAGTAATTTATCTGGTACAAATGAGGAAGGGAAGGAATGGTGCACAGTTTTCTGCATAGACCCACCATAGCTACTAAGGGGAGTGTTCGACGAACAGCTGTTCGAAGATATCGAGGACACCAGGGAAATGGTGTTTGAAATTTGCATACCCTGCCAAATAATGATACAACACAGAGAAGTACCTCACACTATGCTCATTGCCAGGGCATTACCATCTCACTTGCAGGAGGATCTGGTTAAGGTACCCAGTCACCTATGGACTAGCATCCCGCATGACATAGGGTTATTGAAGAGCATAGGAGCAGTTTGTATAAAATTAAAACCAGGTGCCATGTTACCTCGAGTGAGACAGTACCCCATGTCGGGAAAGCAGATGAAGGGATCTATGCCACCATTGCAGCATTGTGAAAAAAGCAAAGGGTTCAAGTTGGAGGATGGTTCAGGACTTACGCCATTTTAATAATATTGTAGAAGCAGAATTTCCTATGGTCCCCAATCCCGCCACCATCCTTTGCAATATGCCCACGGAAGAAACCCACTTCATAGTAATAGATCCGAAATATGCATTTTTCTCTCTCCCATTGCACCCTGACTTCCAATATCTCACAGCATTTACCCATCGAGGGCAGAGAATTCAACCCACAAGATTTCCGTCAGGGGTACCGCGAGTCCTCTAGCATCTTTAACAGAGTAGTGCAAATGAACGTAGGACATTTACAAGTACAGAGCACTTTGATTCAATATAAAGACGACCTCTTAGTCATTAGCACAACAGAAGAGCAAAGCAGTGAATACTCAGTTAAACCTTTAACTTTACTAGCAGAGAAGGGGCACAAGTTAGACAAAGGAAAACTGCCGTATTGCCAGAAAGAGGTAGTATACCTAGGGCAAATAATATCATCAGCAAAAAGAAGAGTAACACCAGAAAAAGCAGCAGCAGTGCAGAACACACCGCAGTCAACCACAGTCAAACAAATGCAGCACTTTGTAGGACTATGTAACGACTGTGGGTCTTGGATATTTGATTATTCCAGCTTCAGTAAAGGGACCAATTAGTTGGGCATAAGAGATGACTAAACGTTTTCAGGAACTCAAAATTGCCATCAGTAATGCACCAGTGTGAACAACGTCAGATTACAACAAACAATTATTTCTATTCTCACATTCAAACGGTTATGTGATGACGTTTGTCTTTGCTCAGCAGACATCAATGGGGCACAAGCCTCTGGTTTACTTCAGTGCACTTTTAGAAAATGCGTGCCCATTTTCCATGCAAGCGGGCTGTAGCAGCAGCAAAAGCTTTCACAATACAGAAAACCCCCACCATCACAATGGGATGCCCAGTCACATTATATGTGGAACATACAGTTTTTGCTATTCTAGAGAAATCGAAGTCCACCCTCACTACACAGGGAGCCTGGGACTACGAAGGGATACCGCCCAACTCCTCCATTCACACGGTCAGATGCCACACAGTTAATCCTGCAACAATCATTGCAGAGCCCGCACAGCCAGAGGATACAGTTCATGATTGCGCAACATACAAAGGGGTTACAAATGAGAGTACCCCTGTGAGAGAGGATGCACTTGGGGAAGGGAAACTGCTCTTCATTGATGCATCATCAACTATCGATCAGAGCACGGGCGAAAGGCACACTGGTGCAGCAGGGCCATTTTGGAGCCAGGCCACCTAACCATGCCAAACACGGTAATCGCGGTTTACCTGGCAAAAAAAGGTTAAAAATATGTGAAATGATAAGCTGCCACCAGCCCTGTCCAAGGCACATCTGCACGTCTCCTAAAATATCCTTCGAGAGTATCTAGGGCTTTTGGAAATGACAGGAAGACCCAAGTGCACTGTACTGTAAGGTATATTGTACACTTGTTACATGTTGCAGAAAAGTTGCAACATGGACAAGGACTAAGGGAAACAAAGTTTCCCAGTACTGACTGTCTTTAAGGTCATATCAGTTTCCCCATAAGAAGTCAGCGAAAAGCCCAGAGGAGTGCAGCAGAAGGCTGTGCTCCTCTGGTAAAGTCAGACTATGGTGTTTAAACAAAGCAAAAAGTTGGGGGGTACACAACTGGAGGGAAAATTAGACATGAAATGGAAATCTTTCCTAACACTTTGAAGTCATATTCCTGCCCTCCATAGTGGTGGAGTGCATCATTTTACTGCTAGAAGAGCTGTTTGCAGCCCACTGCTTACCCCAGTCCATTTGGGCCAACAGTGGACACCCCTTCCAGACCAGGGAATGCCTAGTATTTCTGACTTTCTATTAGGGGTTTCCAGGGCCGCCCTAGTGACCGCCCAGAGCACCACTAGCCCCCTGCCACACCAGCTCGGGGAGTCTTTCAGGTGCCCTAATAAAATAAAGTTTTATTTTATTTTATTTTAATGTGTTACAGTTAATGAAAACTTTACACATATATAATTAAATGCATTTAAATGCCATAACATTCCTACGAAAAACCACCTCATACCATATAAAATCAATAAAATTAATAAAGACAAATATTGGTCATTTTCATTCACTAAATTAATAAAACGTATTGAAACAATGCCAACAGTGGTAGTGATCGTCCTTCTTACTTATTCAACTTGTAATTTTACTTTGACTACCGTCCATACCCTGTAAAGGGAGATGCGGGAAGACTTTGAGTTTGTGTTTAAACACGGCAACCAAAATTCCCTTTCTTTGGTGGTATCCAAGTCGTGTACCACGGCACATAAGTAGTGCCCATTGAGGCACAAGCTGTCAAACATGCTTCCCAGTCTCCAGGCATTCTTGCATATTCTGCAATACCTTTCTTCAACTGGAAGTTTCAGAACGGGTTCTGTGTTGGCCAATACCAGCAACCGATTAAGCCGCAATAATGATATGAAGCGCTGCAACTCCTTGGCAGGGCAGAGAGTAAGATATGGTTGAGGCTTCTTAAATTCATAAAGCATACTAGAAACAATTCCAAATTGCTTTCATTTTGCCAAGTGCTCAAAATTCTCCAACCAATCTTCCCCCTCCATTCTCTTTACCACCTGGTTTCTGATAACCTGCACGTTTTCCTCAAAATCTGGGGACTAGTTCAGCTCCTTAAACTGGTCCATAATTTGGACTAAGTAGCTCTCCACCTTCTTAGTCTCGATCTCTCTGCCAAGCAAGTGTAGCAACAGGTCTGGCCCTGTTTTAATAGATTTAATAAACAGCATTAATCTTTTCTGCTTTAATAGATTTGTCAGCGAGATTCACCTCAGCTCTAACCGAATTATTTCAATCAGTACACACTGTGGAAGCCCTAGGATTCTGCGCCAGAATTTACTTTCAATTACCTGGAGCCACTTTAGGTCCGGCATTGTCAGTGCCTCCAACCCATAGACGACCTTAAACCGTAAAGCCACCAGTGCGCCCTACATATTGGTTAATCAATGTTGTTTGCTGATTTGCCCTTCTGGTCCGATCTAAAATACATTTGTGGTAACCTCTCATTGGCTCTATGACTATTCCCAAGTATCTGTATTGGTCTGTGTATCCAACTGTTTGGCCCTCAATGTCTAAAGCAACTCTCTTTCAACTCTCCCAAAACCATCAGTTGCGTTTTCTCTCTATTGATGACCAGATAGTTCGCATCGGCGTAACCCCATAGCTCTAATACCATCCTTTTCAGGTCACTGAACGTATGGTCTAGGATGACTAGGTCATCCGCGTAAGCCAATGACACACAGCCTTGACCCGATACCTTGGGAGGGCAGTTAGCAATCCGGTTAATAGCCAATGGTAGATCTGTCATATAGAGGTTGAAAAGCAAGGGGGACAGACAGCATCCCTGTTTCACCGCTTTATGTATCAGGACAGGGGCAGATCAGGTCCCCTCACCATCCAACCTCACCTTCACTGCGTTGTCCTCATGTAACAGTTTAATTAAGTAAAGGATGTGATTAGGGCAACCGTAGACCTCTAATTTGTTTCACAACCGATTTCTGTTCACTAGGTCAAAAGCCGCTTTGAACTCTACATAGAGTGCGTATAGCCCTGGGCTGTTCTTACTTCAAGCACTTACAGTAAACCTATCCATGAGTCTCAGGTTGACCACAGTGGCACAACCGGCTCTAATTTGGCCTGGAAACGGTCCAGCAGCCCCTTCTCGCCAACCCACTCCTGCAGATCACGTAGCAGGAATGCTTCAGACGTTCTCCCAGTGATGTTTAACATAGATAAAAGCCTATAATTCACGTGGTCCTTTACGTCCCCCTTTTTGTGTACTGGGATTAAAATTGCTGTACTCCATGCCGGAGGGATCACCCCCACTTAGATGACTTTCCCATATAATATCTCCAGACTTTTGTCCCAGGCAACCAGTTCTTTTTTCAAGACTACATTTGCTAAACCATTAGGACCGGGTGTCCTAGAGGACTTCAGCCTTTTAATGTGGTACACTATGCCCTCACACTCGATCACAAACTTGGGATTTCTTTTGTACTTGTCTGCGACTTGCCCACTAGCTATATCGACGTCCGGCGTGGTCGTCAAGTGCTTCATCCCCTGTCACTCGCTAATGGGTTTTATGATCTTACGGTTTTTACTACCTTTGGCCTTACTCAAGGGTCTCCAGATGAATATTTTTACATTCCGTATCTTAACTAGGTGTTGCCATTCCATAATTTTAGCATTACGTTTCCACCAGTGAATTACATTTCTGTACTTGTTTTTTATTCTTCGAACTATAGGTGGTTTATCACTTAAGGGTGGGTGTGCCTTAAGCTTGCGAAGTTCTTGCCTCATTCTGCGCTTCTTCTTCCTGATCACCTTGCCATAGGGCCTCACCCCAGTGTAGTGAAACCCTGTTTGGGAGGATTTATGGTGTACAAACATGGAGGTAAACTCTGTGATCCAAAGCTCAATTTCATTCACATTTTTATCCATACATTCATTAGCAATCCCTAGCTGGTTCATTAATGTGCACTCACTTGCCCTTTCAAGATTCTTGGCAGACCATGTTACTTGGTTCCCTGTGTGATTTATTTCAAGGCCCCCTCCTATAGTTTCTTTTCTCCCTTGTTCCTGAATTTGATATGTTAAGGTCAGAGTAGCATGGTCGCTGTAGTTATCTTTAATACAAAGGTCTACCTTATTTGTGAGTAAAGAGTCTTTCACAAAAAAATAATCCAAGACCGCAGTTTTTTGGCCCATTTTCCAGGTAGATTTCCCCATCATATCACCCTCCACACTTGCATTCAACATCTTCAGCTCACATTCGCTCCAAAATCTGCCCCCTATTCACTGTCCCAGGTACGGATAAGATCGAGTTCCTTTTCCTCCCACCAATACACCTGCAATTTAAGTCCCCACTCAGTATGATCATTTCGTTTGATCCTCTATTCGACCAATCAACTATAAGGTCAAATATCTCATTCTGTATCTGAAATATTTTTCACCCAGGGTTATATACGTTCACCACCAGTGTTTTGCCACAAGGAAATGGATTAATCTTGTCTACTTCAACTGCCAATACAAACTCTGAGTCCTCATTCCTCCCAACCCTCCCAGCACTCAAGGCGTGTTTGACACCTACCACTAAACCCCCAAAAGGCCTACCCCTTTCTCCTTTTTTTGCAGGTATCTGGTAGATCACATAGCCCTCAACCAACAAATTAGCCCTTAGACAAGTTTCTTGTAAATTAAAGATCTCATTTCCTGTCAACGAAGCATACACCTCTCTACTCCCCAGAATATGGTTGAACCCCAGTGTTGGGCAGAATCCTGTGCAGTGCCCTTAGGGACCACTACACACAATTAAGACTACAAGTGGTAATACAAGTTCACCTTTGGTACAATCCTGTACTACACTGTTAAAGTGGTAGCAGTAGCGGAGCAGCCAGACTTATCTAAAGAGTAAATGAGTAGTAGCAGAGATTACACAAAGGACCACAATTACTGTGACTCAAGCAAACACTGACTCAAGGTTTCAGGTAAAAAATATAAGTACATTTATTTTTAAACCATCTGTTATAAAACACTTCACTTCTATAAATTCGAAACCACACGTAAAATACACTACACACAACCAATTCCAGTTGTGCCAGTAAATTCAAGGTAAGTACATTAGGATTTGACAGACCGGTGTTGCGATACTAACGCGTACCCGCAGATAGAAATGCTCATGAAGTTAAAACACACTTTGTACTTAAGAATTTTCAACAAGGGAAAAGTGAATAAAAATCAAAGGCAATACTTTTTCAAGGCAAGGAGACTTGAGGACTTGTTCAAAGATACAGATTAAAGTCAATAGGCCTGCGCCAGTGTCAATGGAGCAGATGCTCAGTTTCCGAGGATCACACGTTGAACAGTTCGAGATTCGAGATGCCAAGAGGTCATAAAGATTGCAAATGGAAGGAAAAGTTATAAGAAGGAGGGAATAAAGAACAAATCTACGTGGAGGAAAAGGGTTCACCCCGATTCCGGCTGGTCAGACGGAGAGAATGACCAAGTGTGCACAGTACCTTATTCCGTTGGAGAAAAGCTAGTGCCACAGCAGTTGTTCCGTGTAGTTCCTGCAGACTCGCGGTTCCTGTGGCTTCAGTCATGGGGACAAGAAGGAAGACATCTGGAGCGATCTGCACTACCCAGGGATGAGGCCAGCAGCAGCGAAAAAGACAACGATGAATAAAAGGTGCGCTCCTTTAAATCAGGAGAGGGCTCTTCTGATGGCTATCCGGATCACTACAGCACAGCAGTGATTTTGACCCAGGAGAGGATTCTCTGACTGAAGAAAAGACGAGCTGGTTGATCCCACCACGCTCAAGGGAAGAAGACTCCGGACTGGATCTTTTCTTGTCGTTGAAGGGTAGATAGCTCAGGACTGCAGCAGGGCTTCACCGGGACTCGAGGTTGCAGCAGCCATCCTATTCTCTGCTTCTCTTCGGTTCCTTGCAGTTCCAGTGGCGACTCTGACTTCTAGCCCAAGAGTCCTGCCTTTTATGCCAAAATCCCCCATTCAAAGGTTGGCGAACAAAGAAGGCAAACCTGGTTTGCCACGCAAAGAAAGACCCAAGAAGGATGTTAACAAAAAGAAATGGTGATCAAACCCAACCAGAGCCTAAATAAAAAGTATTTGGGCTATCGGGTTTGAAGTTCGAGGCTACTAAAATAGCCTAAAACAATACCATGTTATGTAATATAATCGTGGTAGGAAAATTAGGGTAGATACTACTGCCACCATCCCCAGAAATGGAGTCAGTGGAAAGTCTAAAAGACAACCCTGTGTCACTGCACTGAAGGTGCGGTGTACCACACAAAAGAGTGGGGCTACTGAAGTGGTGTACTCCAGAGTCCATAATCACAAAAACAGATGAAATGCACATGGCAAAACACAGGTAAGAGTGGGGGAAAAGCTCACACTCTTACCAAGTGGAAAAAATAAACTCCAGAAATCCAGCAAAGCTGCTGGGGGACTCACTAGGTAAGGGAAATTAGCCATAGAATGAGAATTCTCCCTAAAACCCAGCATGTTCCAAGACATTGGGCCTCATTACGACCCTGGCGGGCCCGTTGTTAGTACCGTCCCCATTCTCATTGAGCCCTATGGGGGCTCAAATGGGAATGGGGATGTACCGTGTCCGGATTTAGTTGAATGGGGAAAAACCAGGCCCTGCAAGGTCGGCATGGCCCGGTATTTCTCCATTCAAGGAACCCGGACCCGGTACCCGGTATGGGGGTACCCAGTATGGGTGTAGTAATCGTAATGAGGCCCATAGTCGATATAGATCAGGCCTGTCTCTCAGGTATGCCAGCTAGAGACTCGACCAGCCACTTTAATGTTTTCTGTACCATGGGTAAAGTAAGCCCTTCAACCTGATCTAATTTAGCAGTTGAAACTTTCCCCCTCCCCCCATTTGCGTACTGTTAACTAGGAAGGCAAGGGTCATCTTATTCCATGATGGCATGAAGTTCAATACTGTGGCTTACCAATTGGGTTTTATGTAGCCGCATTAACGCAGCAGTATGGTATCCCTGTTTCTACAATGCACCCTAGATACATTTGGATTCACACATTTCATGGGTTGAACAAAATCAAAATCGTCAAAGATTAGTACTCGAAACTGCGGGATTTGTGGCAGCGCTTTCAGTATCGCCACCCGATTAGCCCACCTGTCCCTCCTTTTTTGGTTCAGCCTTTTGATGGTTACTATTTTGGAATCAGAGTCTAACATCTCTGCATTATGTGAAGGGATGGCAGTCTCAGAGGGAGAAACAGGATAAAGGGAAGGGGAAGGGACGGGAGGAGGAAATGACACCACAGGAGGAGGCCAATTGGGATGGCGAGGGAGAGGAAGGACAGGCAAAGGAAAGCCCATCCGAGTTCTAGCGAGGAGTGTAATTTGCTGTTTTACTTTTATTGTGGCTCTCTTCGGCCTTTCCGGCGTTGAAGTGAGGTTGCTCTCTCCTTGACCAGATGAATCAGTTGCCTCCTTAGCTATACTTCCGTCACTCTCATTTCTCTCACATACATCGTTCACTGAGTCCGAGCGTTCAGCCGACAATGCCCAGCTAGTTAGTTTGCCCGTTTGCTTAGAATGCCTCCGACGTGCTCTTGTCTCTTTCCGCTTCAGCTTCTTGGATCGTTTTACTGTAGGTTTAGCATTTATTACAATGATTTGGTTTTGGGCATTAGCTTGATTGGTCGTCTTAAGGCGAGCTTCAATCCGCTTTTCCCTGAAGGATTTGGGAGTGGCTGACTCAGCCTGAGTCACCAGATTAATTTCCACTATTTCAGGGCACTCATTAGTGGCTAATTTAGGTCACTCTGCTCTTTCTTTTGCAGCCCCTGATGCCTTCTGCAGCTTTGTAGGAATGTAGGTTGGATTTAGTACTTGAGATATCCGGCTACTCAGTTTTAGCAGTATCTTTAATTCAAATTGTGTAGTTATCATGTAAGTCTGAACATCTGAATTAGGGTTGGAATCCTTGCTTTCGTCCAAAGATTCGCTGATGCCGACAAGAGGTTGTTGTTTACCACTACCATGCTCTGTGGCAAGGGCTCCGAAGACTCCTGGCCAGCCTGTGTTTCCAAGATATTAGTAGAGGTAACTACCGGGATTGCCCTACTAGCACTTTGCTGTGGTGAGTAGCATAGTTCGAGAAGTGAGTTGTTATCCACTTCATCACCAATGGAGGCTTCAGGGTGGACCATGGCTACAATTTGGTGTGGTACTTGTAAGATTGTTGCTTCACCAGCAGCTACAGCGTTGGGGGCTTTAACCCCTCCCTCCCCCAATGTTGACACACAGCAGTTCCAGGATACTCCCAGATAGGCTAGACAACTGAACACAGAGTCAGGACAGAGCAGTCAATGGTGGAACACACCAGTTCCACGGGAAAATCACCATAAAATTAAATGTGCCCTGCTCTTGTGTTGGCGTCAGGATTTCCAGCGCCAGAGCAGAGCGCATTTAATAACAAAAGGGTGCCGATGCTTTTGCATCGGCACCCTATCGAGGTGATAACCTCCCCACTTCGGCACGGCAGTGGGGCGGTTTTCATTAGAATAAGGTACTGATGCTTTCACATCGGCACCCTATTCCATTGATTCACTCCATGCTCGGGGACAGGAGGGGAGAGTTTAAAAAAATTATTTCTCTGCCCAGGACACTGCCGCCGCTAAGCCCGGCACTGGGTGTTTCACAAGAGGAATGCTCACTGCTGGCAAAGGGCCAACAGGGACCTTGAAAGGTTCATGCGAACATTGAACAAGAACTTTCAGACTGTGTGTAGCCAAGGTAACCCATTGCAGGAGGAGTTCAGCTTGTTCCTAATGGCCTACAAAACTCCTCATTCCTTGATAAGAACAAGGGCTACCACCAAATCGAGCTCAGCGAGAAGTCGCACTACATAAAAACCTTCTCTATGCACCCATGGCAGTTTAGATATAAACGCCTACGTTTTGGGATCTCGTCAGCGGCCGAAATTTTTCAGGAGGAGATACGGAAGATCATTCGTCACATATCACATTGCATCAATTATAGCGATGACATTCTGATATTTGGACACTCTCAGGAAACCCATGATGCCACGCTGATGAAAGTATGCGCAGCACTGAATGATGCAAACCTCACTCTGAACAGAGACAAATGCGACTTCAACAAAAGTACCCTCAAATTCTTTGGCCACATCTTTTCTCACAAAGGAATTCAACCCGAAACCAACAAGATAAAGGAACTGACGAAGCGCCCTAACTTGAAAACGTGGCTCAAGTACGGTAATTCCTGCGTCTGGCGAGTTATTGCACGAGATACCTCCCAGACTTTGCCACCACTAGCGCATCCTTATGTGCGCTCACGAAGCAAGACGCCAAATTCGAATGGGGACCAGTGCAACAAGAGAGCTTCGACAAAATCAGGAGAGACATGGCTGCGGCAGTGTGCAAGTCCTATTTTGACCCCAATCTACAAACAGAACTGATTGTGTACGCCAGTCCCGTAGGTTTGGGGGCAATCCTTGCACAGCCTTCGGGAAGTGAACACGCCCAAAGAAAAATAGTCTTCCATGCTGGCCGGAGTCTCACAGAAACAGAGCAGAGGTACTCACAGGCCGAAAAAGAGGCGCTGGCAGTCGTGTGGGAATTTTCATCTGTTCATGTTTGGAAAGCCTTTCACGATAATCACAGACCACCAAGTCCTCATAACAATCCATGGCAAACCAACAGCACAAATGCTGCCAAGAATCGAAAGGTGGGGACTACATCTCCAAGAATACAAATTCACCATACTGCACAAACCTGTAAAAGACGAAAACCGAGCAGACTTCTTTTCTCGACATCCAGTCGCTGGAAGGATGACCTCGAAAGATAGAGCGGATGGATACATACATAAACTATATAATCCACCAGGCAATTCCATCTGCTATACCCATGAAGGACATCGCGAAACACACTGCTGAAGATGCCAAGCTCACCATGGTAGCGTCCTGCATTAGAAATGGAAGATGGAGGTCAGCGGAAGAGGCGATTGGAGGAAACCAAGCAATGGATGAAAGACTATTCAAAACACTGGCAAAGTCAAAGGATGAACTGTCAATTTCACTGCCATCCCTGTTACTAAAAGGGGACAGAATAATCATGCCAGCAGCACTCCATCTCCAAATCATAGAGATAGCACATGAAAGTCATTGTGGAATTGTGTCCACAAAACGCATGCTGGGAAGCAAAATATGGTTCCCCGGCATAGACAAACTAATAGAAAAAACACTGAAATCCTGCCTCATCTGCTTGAGCCTTCCTGGAACCCCTATTCATGGCAGGACTCCCAAAACGGATATGGGAAGAAGTGGCAATAGACTTATTTGGGCCTCTCAGATCAGGGGAATACATGCTGGTAGCACTAGATGAACCCTCCCACTACCCAGAGGTATACATTGTACCCTCCACAGCTGCCACCGCACTAATACCAGCACTAGACCGCATATTCTCGGTGTCCTGAGTACCAAAGCTTGTCAAATCGGACAATGGCCCACCATTCGCCAGCAGAGACTTTCGAGAGTTTGCCAACTACCTTGTGCTCCAACACCGAAAGGTCACACTGCTCTGGCCCAAGGTGAATGGAGTCGTGAAACGTATCATGGCCAACGTCAAGAGGGCCGTCCGTATTGCAACAATCACATGCATGCCCATTGAACAGGCTCTCTACCAACTCCTAAGGGACTACCGCAACACACTGCATGACTGCCCAGCAGAACTCATGTTTGGACGTCCCGTCAGGACGAGGATTCCCTTGGAAGAGAACGAAACAATGGCAGAAGCAAGGTAAAAGGACCATCGAGCAAAAGAGAAAAATGAAAGAATACCCATACAAAAGAAGAAGAGCACAAGCTGCGGATCTGCAAACGCAAGTACACAATCACATGCCGCCTTTCGATCCACGGCCCATGAAGATCTCCCACATCAAGGGGTCCATTGTTACGGCTGAAAGAGACGGCGGGGTCATCACAAGAAGCAGTTCCTTCTTCAGAAAAGCAGGAGAGGACACAATTCGAAGATATGAACAATGGAGCGAAGAAGAAGAAGGGATATGAGGAGGGTCAGGATTCTCAGCGAACGAAGATGAACGAGACAGAGAAGAGCACAACGTTTTGGGGGAACGTATGGATGCAAATGTTGAGTCGCCCCGACAAGGAAGACCATGCCGCATGGTCAGGAGACCTCTGCGATGGATTGAGGAAATGGGGTAGGACTGCTTTTGTTGTGGGGGGATGTAGTATCGTGCGATGTCACCATGTTGGGGCACGATGTCGCGTGAGCCTGGCAGGTGAGCGGTACAATGTGCGTGCAGCGCGCGCCAATAGCGCACTTTATGGATAATCCAAATGGTGTCGGGTCGCATCCTTTGCTTGCTGCTAAAGAGCCATCCCAGCATGCCCCTCCGACTGCATAGAAACCTCACACAACATGTAAAATAAAGAATCAGCAGAGGGCTTGCATGCGGGAAGTGCAGAGTCATCAGTGCAAGTTGAAGAATAAAGCACAGGGCCACCAGCGCAGCACCCACTCAATTTACAGCGATATTCAGGTGGGGATGATAGCAGACCACCAGCAAGATGGCGAGACTACATTACTCACATGTCAGTTTGTTTTTGATGGGTCAAAAGGGATGTTGTGACGGGCGGCAGCTGCATGGCAGACGTTGTACGTCACACACGTCACTGCCGGGGATTTAGATCCAGCGGGGAGAAAAGGACCCGCCCCATGCGGACGCAGACAGTCCTTGAAACCACTCATGGATGTGCGTGCTTAGTAATTTGTGCGCGTCCACCTAGGAGTTACCGCGCTCTGGAACTCCAACAAAAAGCAGTCAAGGGAAGCCAGAAATAGAAGGTACAGGTTGGCTAACACTAACGTGATAACAAAAAGTGGAGGATAGAAGAGGATAGACACGAAGAGGGAGGCAGGTAACGGTGAAAAGTGGAGAGGAGTGTAAAAAAGAAAAGGAAGAATGGCAGGTGAAGAGGAGGAGAGAAGAAGGGAAGACAAGGAGAGAGACGTAGTGGCATGAAGGTGAAGATGAGAAGAAGGGGACAAAACTGAGAAAGAGAAAGTGTGATGAAGAGGTGAGGAAATCAAGGGAAGGAAAAGAGATCATGGAGGAAAGGGGAGGAGTGTGGCAAGACAAGAAGGCAGAGAGTAAGAAGGGGGTGATACATCCACGGAGGCGAGCGCTTATCGCTGAGAAAAAAGGTTGAGTACAGCCGTGTGATAGGGGAAGAATGCAGCAAAAAACCCACAGAGAGGTCTAAGGGGATAGGAGTCAGGGGACTGACCACCAAATGAGAAGGCCTAGTCCTCAGTCTGGACACTCAACCTCTTGATGTACAAAGAACAGAGCTGCCTTTTCACAGTGGAAAAAAAAACATGCCGTAAAAAGAAGTAAAGAACCCGAAGAAACAGTAATGTGAGTCAAATGAGGAAAACAGCTTCATTTAGACCTGAGCAGATGCCACACGCTAAAGTATGAAGGCAATTGCTTACGAAAATAACACAAAAACCACATATGGCTCCGATGCCCAGAATAAATTATATGGGTTTTTTTAAATATTATTTCGGTGTCCTGTGGGATTGAGCAGGTTGCATAAAAAAGCCGCTTCATGGCGAAGGCCTATGGATAAGGCCTTCGCCACTCTCTGCAGCTCTGCTGCATGTGCTCTCCAGAGAACCCCAGATCAGGCAGGCGCCTGCACCTGCATCCACAGGAAGGAGGCTAGTACCCGACGCCATTATGCCTCACGCGACCCCCGCCGCAATACACATCGGCCGTGAGCTGTGTCGCGGCTCCATGACGACCAGAAGCATCCCAGCCCGATCCGAGTCATGTGACTCGTTCACCGTTGCCTGCAGCCCCTCCTCTCCTGCTTTAAAGGGAGAGGAGCAGCGCCACCAGGCAAAGCCGCTTCATCGCGAAGGCCTATGGATAAAGCCTTTGCCACTTTCTGCAGCTCTCCGCTGCTCGACGGTGCGGGAGGCGCTGCAAAGCACTTTGTTTAAAGGTAAGACTTTAACAACTACCATTACGGCTATGCGCCACCAGCAAGGGAGAGCAGTCCCTCTCTCTGCCTGCCACAGAAATGCACGGCTGCGATCGCGCACCCGCTCTCATTTGCAGTCACACCGCAAGCCTAGCCTTATCCTAGGTGACCTAAGGTTAGGCTACAGATGCGCTCCATCCTCAGCTCGCACTCATTCCGACCTATACTGCGCTGAGACCTGAACTCTCACACCCCCTATCCCTGAGGTCCAAGCACCAGTGACTATTAGGAACAAAAATGCTGGACACATTACGTCTCCAGCACCTGAGCCCCCTGTGGCCTCTATGCTCACTACTCTTAAGGCTGGTCACACTACGCCCATGGCCGCTGTGGCCTTCAAGCCCCACAACATGCTGCCCATTACTGATGTTGCTATATTGTCTATGCCTAAGCCCTCCATGGCCCCTGTGCCTATTGTTGTGCTGCCCACTATTGATGCTGCTGTGCCTAATGTTGTGCTGCCCACTACTGATGCTGCTGTGCCTAATGTTGTCCTGCCTACTATTGATGGTGTTGTGCTGCCCACTACTGATGCTGCTGTGCCTAATGTTGTCCTGCCTACTATTGATGGTGTTGTGCTGCCCACTACTGATGCTGCTGTGCCTAATGTTGTCCTGCCTACTACTGATGCTGCTGTGCCTAATGTTGTCCTGCCTACTATTGATGGTGTTGTGCTGCCCACTACTGATGCTGCTGTGCCTAATGTTGTCCTGCCTACTATTGATGGTGTTGTGCTGCCCACTATTGATGCTGCTGTGCCCATTGTTGTGCTGCCCACTATTGATGCTGCTGTGCCTAATGTTGTGCTTCCCACTATTGATGTTGCTATGTCTACCCTGCCCTCCGCTGCCCCTCTGCATGATGCCTCCTCATCCTCAAATACCAATTCTACCCTCAGGTGTGCGCTAGTTAATGCCCGCTCAGTACCTGCCCATGCCTTAGACATTAATGACCTCATCATAAATAACAACCTTGATATCCTAATTATCACTGAAACCTGGCTCACTGAGAGCTCAGGCCCAGCACTATCTCTCGTCATTCCACAAGGGTAGACCATCTTCAGAAATGATCAAGCCCCCCAGAGAGGAGAGGCTGTAGCCCTCATTGCCCGGGAAAGTCTATCCATCAGAGAAGTGGAAGGGAAATTGGTCGACAACTCAGACTACCTCCCACTAAAAATCTATTTCTCCCACAACTGCACTATCAACCTGCATATTGTCTACCACCCCTAAAAAAAGCCAAGAAAATCAAACATTCTAATGCTTGGTTTTCTAAAGATCTGCTTTACCAGCGCACACTGAAGAGGGCTGCTCTCTCCGCCTGGAAAGCTAACCCCTCAGAAGCCACAAGGAATGCCTTCAAAGCCATTTCCACCTCCTATAAAACCAACATCACCTTAGCCAAATCCTCAGCATTCAACTCTAGGATCAACAATGCCAAATCTGGCTCCAAAGAACTATTCACTATTTTTAGGGAGTTAGAAAAGCCCTCTGCACCACCTCCCTCTCTCCTTAAAGATGAGAACTGGTGCAATATCATTCAGTCAGCCATGCTTGACAAACTTAACCTACTCCAAACTAAAATCCGCGGCCACCAAAAAGCTCTCAATAACCTCATAGCCAGCTTACACAACGCTTCACCTGAACCGCCCACGACTATATCTCTGCCACCCTCCACCTTCCACTTCAGAGATATGACCGAACCTGAAGTGATCACCCTGCTCAAAGCCATCAAACCCTCTAACTGCAAAGGAGACGCCTGTCCTGCCCAACTCATCAAAGACTCGGCACAAATCCTAGCACCTTTCCTCACTGCATTTATAAATTCATCCTTCCAGTCTGGACACGTTCCATCTGTTCTTAAGGACGCATGGGTTCGCCCGCTCCTCAAGAAACCTTCCCTTGACCCAACGGTTCCAGGGAACTATAGGCCCATCACCACCGTCCCATTTCTACTAAAAATTCTTGACAAAGCAGCCTACCTGCAAGTCCAAGAATTTTTGGAAAAGAACCATCTTCTTGGACTACGGCAATCCGGCTTCCACCCTCGACACGGCACTGAGACGGCCCTCTTAGACCTAAAGAACCAATTGGATGATATCAGAGAAACAGCTTTGGATCTGGTTGATCACAACACTCTGTGTCGCCACTTAGCTACTGTGGCCAACTTCTCCCCAAAGGCATGTGAATGGATCACCTCCTTTCTCCAGCAGAGAGTCATGAAAGTATTCTCCGACACTGCCTGTGCCACCCCTAGTCACATTAAATGTGGCGTCCCACAAGGTTTGTGCATCGCACCTACCCTCTACAACCTCTTTACAAGACCCCTGTTCAGCATCCTTGACGCAATGCACATCTCATACACCAACTATGCTGATGATACGCAGGTGCTTATTCCACTCACAGGGGACTATAACGCTGATCTTACCACACTCACCTCCATTTACTCCACCATCCAATCCTGGATGGCGGACAATTGGCTCTGCCTCAATAGCGAAAAAACTGATCTCCTGCTCATAGGATCACCCACCACCTTGGGCAACCTCGATGAGCAGTACTCATCCTTCTCTATTGACAGCATTCCCATCAAAGTCTCTAACAATGTCAAGACCCTGGGAGTCTACTTGGACGCCGACCTGACCATGGACAGGCAGGTTAATGCCATTGCCTCATCATCTGCGTACTACACCAAAGTGCTAAACGTAGGTAGACCCTTCCTATCCTGTGAGAACTGCCTCACTATTGCAAGGGCGATAATTGACTCTAGGCTGGATTATTGCAATGCTCTCCTCATTGGGACATCCCAAAGAAACCTCAACAAACTCCAGCGGTGCAAAACAACGCACTCAGGGCAGCCACTGGAACATCCAGAAGAGACCATATCACTGAAGTGAGAAGACAGGTCCATTGGCTGCCAGTCAAAGAGAGAATTGTCTTTAAAACTCTTGCCATCTCCCACAAATACCCCCATGAGCTCGCACCCCCATACCTAGCTCAAAGAATCACGAGAAAAACTGCCTCATGACCCCTCAGAAAGGGCTACTCTAACACGATCCTCACACCTAAAATCCGTAAAGCTCGCGCAGGCGGCTCCAGCTTTCCCACACTGGCCGCCACACACTGGAACACACTCCCTCCTCACCTGAGACAGATTGAATCCCACCAAGTTTTCCGGAAAGCCATCAAAACTAAACTCTTCTACTAACTAGTTGCAAACTGGTACCACCCTTCTTAGGTTGAACCAACATATTGTTCTTTATCATTCTGCATGTATGTACCTGTCATGCTATGTTGCAATTATCCTAGAAGTCTAAAGGCGCCTCAACCTGTATGTCAAACTTCTTACATATTCTTATAACAGCGCCTCGATGTCCATGGGCTGCAAGTGCACGATACAAATGCAAATAAATAAAATAATAGTGGAGTTGGTGGGGGTTAGTTGGCTCTTGAGATTTTAACCTTGATGGGGCGACTGATGAGTACAATGCCAGGGGTCCTCATCTTAGGTCCTCTGTGCATAATCCAAGAACTTTTCGGGGGTATGCCAAGTGAGTTTCGGGAAAGACTTAACCCTGATGTGGCCTTTGAAAAGGGTGAAAAGTAGAGAGGGAAACTACAGGGGGAAAAGACTGAAAAAGGTTGGAGGTGGGATTAAATCCACAGGTAGGAGGAAAGGGGAACGTTCAAAGTGCACAGGAAAGAGAAGCTGAAAGAGGTGGG
The DNA here is from genome assembly GCF_040938575.1 of Ambystoma mexicanum. Lineage (NCBI taxonomy): Eukaryota > Metazoa > Chordata > Amphibia > Caudata > Ambystomatidae > Ambystoma > Ambystoma mexicanum. The sequence goes on along the minus strand of NC_090923.1, from coordinate 1,116,055,487 downwards.
GGGGCAACGGTGACCACCGGAGGCAATCCTACTGCTTCCTTCCGTTTGTCCACAACAATCCCTGCAGACAAATAACATCCAGTAAATGAAGTCTCTTCCCTCAAGCAGCAGCACCGCACTGAGAACATATACTAAAGGGGCACGATGAGTGCAGTGTTCAGGAACTCATGACTGGGCTACTTGGTCTCATTACTTAATGTTTGTTGCTCCGAGCGCCAGAACAAAAGGCTGAACGCACCCTATAACAGCTGATGATAAGGGGGAGAACTTTATTGTCAACTGCCCGACACCAAGGTTGCTGAAGATTAGCACAAGACACCAGCTACATGTGGGAGGATGGACCACACTGCAGCTACTTTGAGGTGATGACGTCCCGGAGACCCCGAATCTTCAGTCACACCAGACAATCACAGTCACCACTTCCATTCCTACCTCCCAAGGGCCACACTGGGCAACACGAGGAAGCCGGTAGCACGTCGACACCCGCGCAACAATCCGTGGCGCAAGGCAGCACCAGCACTTGCACCAGCATGCGCTGCATAGCCACCACATTCCCCAGGAGGGGGAATCCTTTTGCCTCAGAGTGTCCCACCTGCGGTGTTTGACATCCATCACCACATTCCCCAGGAGGGGGAAATCCTTTTGCCTCAGAGTATCCCGACTGCAGTGTTTGTCATCCATCACCACATTCCCCAGCGAGGGGAATCCTTTTGCCTCAGAGTATCCCACCGGCGGTGTTTGACATCAATAACCACATTCCCCAGGGAGGGGAATCCTTTTGCCTCAGAGTATCCCACCTGCGGGAGGTAGGACACAAAGCAATCAATCATCCCCCCAAACCTGACCTTTGGCCTCATCAGGGAGCCTGCTATGTGAAGGGATTAGAATGCCACAGGTTTCGATGACTAGATGCCAACCCCAGTATCTAATACAAATGGGACAGACTTCCATCACGCTCATAGTGGACACAGGGGCGTCAGTCAACGTGATGTCGGTATCTAACTTTTGTAGAACCAATGCCGGTGTTACAGTCTTTGTCAATGTAGATCTACATATGAAGGAGCCACTCCTTTCCCCATAAGGAATGCATTCATATCTGCAATATGTCATCAGTGTTTGCAGCAGTTTGTTATATTACTCCATTCCGGAGGGACATGTTACTTAGATGCCAAACAGCTGAAGCCCCGAGCCAGGTCCAATATGCATGTGGTGTGCACAAGGAAGAGATGGCACCACTCCTTTCTGCCTTTCGGTGCCTGTGGAAGGATGTGAGTTGTCTAAAGACTCAGCCAGTTTAACTCCACATTAAGCAAAGCATTTAGCTGGTAACTCTCCAGAGCCATTCTGTTCCATTCTACCTGAGGACAAGGCAGAGAGTGAAGTGTTGGAACTTGAAATAAATGACATCATTGGGCAGGTATCTGGCCTGACACTGTGGGTGTCACCCATGGTCATCACACAAAAGCTAAAGCAACCAAATGCAGTGAGCAGCTGCATTGATAAGAGGGTCCCAAAGAAAGCAATTTTCAGAGAATGTCATCATACGCCAGCCCTCGATGACACCCTGTCGGATTTGTAGGGTGCATGTTTCTTCTTGAAAATTGATGTCAATGCTCAATATCATCAAATCCCAGAGCACCTTTACTCAAGATACTTTACAACCTTCTCATCCTACAGCAGGCTTTTTAGATATAAGTGCCTCAGCTTCAGTGTGCCACCTGCCTCTGTGGCGTTTCAACACAGGATCAGAGGGGTAATAGGGGTCTTGCCTAGTGTCATCAACATGAGTGATGATATTCTAGTGTGCTCGTTTATGATTCCAGAACATTTGGCAAGACTGGTAAAACTGTTGGAGAGTCTTAAAGAACATGGCCTCAAACTTCATAAAAAGAAGTGTGAATTTCTTTGCATGAATTAGGCCCACTGAAAGTGAAAGATATCAAAGAAGCCCCCACGCATCCTCACAAACTTACATACAAAGCTTCTTAGGGATTGTGAACTTTTGTGGGCGGTTTGCTCTGGATTTGTCACAGTGATAACACTACTCCGACAGGTGACCAAGAAGGACTCTGAATGGGAATAGGTCTCATTGAGGATGCTGAATTTTATGCTGCTAAAGAGCCACTAACCATATATTCCATAATGGTGTTCTTTAATCCTAATCTATCCTTCATGCTTGTCGTGAATGCAAGCCAGTTCAACTGGGAGGGATTCCATTGCAAAGTAGCAACAAATAACACCAATGGCCCATTGCTTATGCGAACAATGCCCACACAAATATGGAACACAAATATTCATAAATTGAGAAGAACACGTTAGTGCAGGTATATCAGCACTATATATATATACATGTTCGGATTCCCTTTCCTCGTAGGCGCAGACCAAAATGCCTTCCGATCATGCAAGGGTTCATTTCAGTGTCCACCTGCCAGGATCAAGCACTGGCTTTTACAATTACAAGACTAATGTAACATTATGATATCTAACCAAACAATAGGGCACATTCTACGAAGTTGACAGGGTATTGCCCTTAGTCGATAATGTTCACACAAGAAGAGTAGGCAACACACATCTGTGTTGTAGGCTATTAGCAGCCGAAAAAGACCCAAGAAAGGTCCAGTTGATAAAACCAAACCCAAGAATCAAGTGGAGTATGCCACGAATTACGGCACAGCTATACTGCCCAGTCCACGTGCTGTACATTTGTTAGCACCTTCAACGGGCATCTCAAGGATTAGACAAAACGCCCGACATGAGCGCGTACCACGTAGATCGGAGAAGGAAAGGAGAATTAAGGGTTTTTTCTCAGACTGTTCCAGTCCTATGACACCAACAGCAACGTGGTAACGTACTACTCCATATACCGTTTTTTATCTTTCTCACAGACTGGTTTTCGAGTCACGAAATATACCAGCTTTTGAGGAAGCTTAAACTGTCCTGAGACTGTGTTTGTTACATCTAAAAAGGCACCAATTTGCCTATATTTCTTAGCTTGAGCAAACCGTTTTACATTGTCCCACTTCCCGTTAGTAAAAATAAGTTCTGTATGGAAAGTGGTGACTGTATTGTCTTTGTTGTTGTCGGAATAGGAATCTATCCTCCTCCTTTTGTTTGTGTCATTTTAACCCTAGCAACCCAGGGTCAGTGTGACAATCAATGGGTTATTAAAGAATTGTTTATTCCATTAAATGCCACACGAGTTTCGAAAGAGGAAGAATTTATCCTCTTTTCTCTCCCTGGTGTGCTTCCCGTCTGTCTTTACTTTTAGTCTCTTCTGAATTAAACTAATCTGGAGGGGAGTGGCAGGGGAGTTGCTAGGTCTGGAAAAGACCCGGGGCTACGCTGATGTTGGAACTGTTGGGACTGGGGGCTAGCTAGTCTTTTGGCTGTAGCTCCTGAGATTCTATCTGGGGCTACAACCAAAAGATCAGGGGCTATAGCACCCTTAGCCCCCCCCTAGCAACGCCCCTGGGGAGTGGTATTGGACTTACAAGGCTGAATGTATTACACATCATAGAAGTTGTAATTTCATTCTTATTCTGTCACTACTAGACAGGCGTTGTAGCACCGCAACCTAGTTGAGAGTGCACAGTAGGCAGGGATAGTACCTCTGTTTCGCTCTATCCTTCTGTCTTCTGTCACAGCCTTGTTCTCTATTCCATCAACACACTAGAGTCCATACCACAGTAATTCTTGGGTTTGGTTTTATCAACTGGACCTTTCTTAGGTCTTTTTCGGCTGCTAATAGCCTACAACACAGATGTGTGTTGCCTACTCTTTTTGTGTGAGCACATTATGATATCTGCCAGGAGGCAACAACCGTCAGACTTTCTTTCACCCCACTCTGATCAGGTGATACATTGGGCCTCATTACAAGGTTGCCAGTCCGGTAACAACGGTACCTGTATGCTTGCCGGTACCGTTGTTACCAGACCAGCAAACTCTGAGTTGTGCTCACGGGTGCCTTTCATTCCACCAGGTCTGCCTTGGCGGAATGGAAGGCACCCGCGAGCGCAGCAAGCCTGTAGCACCGGCACTGTTATGAACGGTGCCGGTGCTGCAGGCATCCCCATTCCCATTCAGCCCTATGGGGCTGGATTGGGGATATAACGGCACCGGCACCCACGAAAGGGCAATTACCGTGTCTGGCGGGGCCGGAATACCCCGGTAATTGGCCATTCGCGGGTGCCGGATTTTCATGCCGGTATGGAGGCAGCCTTGCCGGTAAAACAGGCAAGGCTACCGCCAACCTCAAGTCAAAAGAGGTAATTACGGGCTTGCCGGTAACCCGCCGGTAATTCTCACGGGTTACCGGCAAACCCACCTTACCTTTACCAGTGCCCGGTATCTCAGTATCAACAGGATATTATGGGTGCCGGCAAGGGTGGTAAATTCCCATTCCATGGAGTCCCATAGCACTCCATGGACTGGGTTTGCCGCAATCACCGGCACCTCTAGTACCGGTGCAGGTGATTGCGGCAATTATTTGCTAGTAGGGTCCTGAACTCCCGGCAGGTCAGCCCTGCTAGTAGTTCACTGCCCCTACTGGCAAACTCGGAGAATGGCGGTCTGATATGCCAGAACCGGTATTACCGGCATTCCGTCATTTTTACCAGACCGGCAAAATCCTAATGAGGACAAAATAGCCAATGATGGAAACCCCAATGGGTAGCTTCACGCTACGGCAAGTGGTTAGTGTGGACATTTGAACTTTCCTAACAGACCAACTCTTCCTTTTAATCATTGATACATTCTCCTATTTCCCTGAAGTGGAATTTCTCTTGTCGAAAGCTCAAGTGGTGCATTAGAGGAAATATTTGCATTCTTTGGCTTTCCGGATGTGCTCCATTCAGCCCACGATTCAATGGGGACGAATGTCACGCTTTCACGCAGAGCAATGGTACACAGAAGAATGACTCCATCATGGCCACGTACACATGAGACACTGAGAGGTTCATACTCAATAAAATATTAAGCATAACACTAGCATGAGTAGAGGAACTACAGCAAGCACTCATGATGTTCTTAGAATACCGACAAACACCTGAGTCCAAGACGTCTTTGGTCTCTGCAGAAGTGCTGATGCAACACAAATGAGAGTCCTCATTCCAACACATACATCCTGCACAGTCCAAATGCAAAAGAAAGAGTGGGGAGAGGTGCAAGAACAATGCCATTACCCAGGGGTGACCAGGTACTGTTGCGCCACAGAAATCCCAGACACATACTGAGCAGGCTATTTGAAGTGAAACCATGGGTGGCGATCACAGGATTGTTGGGAAGCGGGGACGATCGTCCCAGGCCCCCACGAGGTTCTGAATGCGGCAGAGGCCTTAGTGCGTGTTGTAGATGCTTGGGGAGGATACAGGGGTGGGGAGTGTTGATAGAAGATGTATGATGGGTATGTTAGTATGTAATTGGGTGTAGCTTGCACTAGGAATGAAACACCATTGTAGAAAATAGCAGCCATCTTGAAATCGAGGCCTGGCGCCGTGTTGCAGCTAGGACAGTAGGCCCGGGCACAGAGCATAGTGATGCATGTGTGAATGCAGGGTTGGGTTGCAGCCTGGACATCAGTGAGAAAGACCAAACCCATGGAGAGTCATAAACCTCTCATTGTCTCATACTATTAGCACTTGCAACCAAGGAAGAATGCACCCTGCAAGGCCATGAGTGGGCCAGGTGCTCCATGTGAACAGTTATCCCACGACAAAGGAGGGCACGAGCATCCGACCTGCACCAGTCCAAACCCTAGGTTATAGTGCTCAGATGCCCCCGTCCCAAGACCCCAGCATTCCAAGGTACCAGTCAGCCCCAGACCACCGACCAAATACTGTTAGATTGCCAATCGATCAGGAAGATCAGAGAGCAGGGGTGGATTGCCCCCACCATCAGGTCATGTGGTTTGTGCGGCGAGGTGCCAAGGGGAAAAAGTAACAAACCTAAAACCAGGGTGCGAAGATTTGGGAAGGTGCCGACGCGTCTGGTATTGAGCTGGAGTTTGCAAGCTAGCATGACCTTGAAAGTATCCTCTGCGCCCATGTCTGCAGTACCAGATGCACATTAGGCCACAGATAGAGAATGTTGTGATTTGTGCTTACAATTGCCAGTTAGGAGCCTTGCATCCGATGACGTGCAAAGAAGAAACCAACGTGGTAGAAGACGGACGGGTGGAGCTTGGACCAATGGCCAGACATCTCTTAAGGAGCAGGCAGTATATTTATAGGGTCGCACCAACCAGCCATCATCTGTAACGTACGTCACTTATGACGCTGTGTGCCTTTATAATGTGTTGTATATACTGCTTCTGTCAGAGCGCTCTGTGGCAGCAGAGTTCTTTGCTGGCGCGTCTTTGTCTTTTTTATGGAAATAGACCTTGTTCTCCTTGCAAGAGGAGTGCGGAGCCTTTTTTCCTCAGTGAGTTGTATTTTTTCTGGAGTAAGCATTGAGGGGCTTCTCTACAGGATTAATGATCGCTGTCCGTGATGGCCACTCGCAAGTTACTCACAATGTGTCTTAATTCAAGCACTTTGAAGGGAACATTGGAGAAGTGAGTAATAATGGCATTCCAATGGGGACCGACTATTTTTCAGACACTAATGCGGGGAACAGTGTGGAAATGGTGTGAGAGCGAGATGACAACAGTGAACCACAAGCAGAGATGGACAACAGACTCCCAGATAGTGAAGCTCAAGCATGACAGAGACACCCTGGAAGTGGAGGACAGTGGTCAGCCAACTCCAAGATACCAGCTAGAACCAACAGAAAGCCTACAGCTACATTTAAGGACTTTGTGCTTGACACCTAATAGTAGTGCAAAGCTAAGAAGTTATGAATTTATGCTGATGTTAGTCATACTCTAAGTTGCAGAGAGGTATTACGACGTCAGGGTGTAAAGCAGTACCCTGAAACGGTGGGCTTGTACTCTGCATGGGACATGATTGGTGTCGCCAACCTGAGCGAATAAAAAGAAATCATACCGGAGCACGATTCAGTTCTCCTGTGCACCACGGTACACCTCTGTATCATTATTTATGTTTGTTCAAGCAGGCACTGCAACAAAAGGGTGATTGCACACCATATGAGTCAGGAGGGGAACCCTTTCCCTAGTGTATGAACCATGTCCCATTACCATGTGGTCTTTACCGGCTCCTTGACTTCTCCCTGGGTTAGAGTCCAGGCCACCTTTCCACTTTGCTCTCACTTTTCTCTTGTTCCAGGCCTCTCTCTCCAGCCTCTCATAGCCAGGCCACGTTGCTCTCACTTTTCTCTTGTTCCAGGCCCCCCTCTCCAGCCTCTCCTTAGCCAGGCCTCAATCTCCTCTTTCCCTATCCTTGAACAGGTTGGAGCCAGGCCTCAATCTCCTATTTCCCTATCCTTGAACAGGTTGGAGCCAGGCCTCAATCTCCTCTTTCCCTACCCTTCAACAGGTTGGAGCCGCCAGGCCTCAATCTCATCTTTCCAGATCCTTGAACAGGTTGGAACCAGGCCTCAATCTCTTTCCCTATCCTTGAACAGGTTGGAACCAGGCCTCAATCTCCTCTTTCCCTATCCCTGAACAGGTTGGAGCCAGGCCTCAATCTCCTCTTTCCCTATCCTTGAACAGGTTGCAGCCAGGCCTCAATCTCCTCTTTCCCTATCCTTGAACAGGTTGGAGCCAGGCCTCAATCTCCTCTTTCCCTATCCTTGAACAGGTTGGAGCCAGGCCTCAATCTCCTCTTTCCCTATCCTTGAACAGGTTGGGGCCAGGCCTCAATCTCCTCTTTCCATATCCTTGAACAGGTTGCTGTCACAGTCTTTGCCGTCTCTTCCTTCTGCATGGGTTAAGACTGCAGCCTTTTCTTTCTCCAGGGTCAGAATTTGTCTTTCCTCTTCTTGTACCTTTTGCTTGGTTAGGCTTCCACTCTTATCACTCGCTGTTCTAGCCTTGGTCAGGATTGTGTTTCCAGCTCTGGTGATCGTCTTTGGGTTTCTTTACTCTGCTCCCTTCTGGCCCCAGCCTCTAGCTCGCTTCTCTGGGGAGGGGCACACATGACCTCCATCTTCTCCCGGTTTAGAGACCCCCGCTCCTTGTCTGGGTGGTTTCTCTTTCCAATCCTTGACCTTGTTCAGGGATCCTGCCTCCCTTTCCTGTTCTTATGTCTTATTACCCTGGAGTGTTATTCATCCCATCTCTTTGATTTTTCTAAATGTCTTTCAGCTTTTTTCCCCTCTTTGGGGTTCTCTTTACCCCGCTCCCCCTCTTCTCTTTCTCTGTTTCACGTCTTGATATTCCACCCTTTCTTGGATTCCCCTATTGTCGTAACATCCTCATCGCTTCATTGCATTTCCTCCTTTTATGCCTCCTCTTGCTCCCGTTTCCTCTCCATGGGTCCAACTCGCCCTCCTTGGTGGCTCGCAATGGGGTTTCTTTCTTTTCCTCGTCTCTTGTTCTCCTTTCATCTTTCTCTTTGCTTTATGTCCCTGGGAGGGTCTTCTTTATTCTTGCCTCTTCTCCAGTTCTCCCGTTTCCTCTCTCCTTATCAATACGAGTGGTGTCTCTGGCAGAGCTCCGCCCACTTCTCTTCTTTCTTTTCCTCTTTCTACTATTCTGTTCTCCACTCGCAATCCTTGCTGTGGGGTTTCACCTCTTGTATTCCCCCTTTCCCTCTTGCCAGGCTTCCCCTTCCCACCAGCACTTCCTCACTTGAGGCTTCACCCTCCTTGGATTTCCATTTGCCAGCATTCTGCTTCTGGCCTCCTTCCGGCCTCCTCAACCTCCTCTCCTCTTTTTTATCGCCAGGTGCCTCTCTTTTTATTTTCACCTCCTTTCTCCTTTTCACTGTCCACCATCACCCGTCTCCTTCCTAGATTTCCAATTTCCCAACTTGCTGCCTTCTCCTCTCTTCTGATCCTTTGCTCCATCTCTCCCAGGTCCCCTTGGACCTCCGTTCTTAAATCCTCCTTGCTTTAGCATCCGTGGCTCTGCTTCTCCTTGCTTGCACCCTTCTCACGGCCAGCTGTCACTTCTCTCCAGGCCACCTTCTTGAATTTCCTCTGCTCAACACCCTTCCTCTGGTGGCGTCCCACCATCTTCCATGATGCTTCTTGCCCTCCTGTCTCTGCCCTACCCCTGAACCTCTAGTCTTTCCCTGGGCGAGAGCACGTCCCCACTTCCTTCCTTCCTTGTTTGAGGTCCAGGCCCCCTCTCTGATCTGAGGTGTTGGGGAATTTTGCGGCAGGTTCTAATTCAGTCGCCGTTATGGCTGCCTGAAGTGGAGGACTACCTTCATGTTCAATCCAACCTGCTCCTTGTACCTCACCATGGCAACTCCCTAATGCTCCGCCATGGCCCTTCGACTACTACACAATACCCAGTTGCCAAGTAAGATTTTTGAAATTGGGGTTTACAGCCACTATCTGTGACATTATCACACAATCTACCTTGTCCTCTAGTGTCACTGGTACCCACAATAGGCTACCACCAGTCCCCTGCATCCTCTATAAACATTGCGTCGTGTTGGGTTCAGAGAGTGCTGGTCTTGCTCCAGCTGGAACTGAGTAATAATAAGCTTGCACACCCATCACTGAGTGGCTCGCCTTAAACACTAGTCCATAAATGGCACTGTGGATGAGTCCCCAAGCCCTCATCTGCCACCCTTCAACCGCTGCTGTAGTTTTGCATGTTATTTTATTTGTTTGCAAAGCGGGAGTGTTTTGGCAAAAAACACTGTGCATAACACACAGTAATAACACAATGCATGGCTGCTTTACAGTAGAATAAAAGATAATGGGACAGAATTGTAACATAAAGCGGTAGGTGTTTAACATAGGTCGGAGAGTGAGGGGAACCAAGACCCCGCCCAGAGGCTGGCGGGAAAGGGGGCGCAAGCGGATGCCAGAGCCAGTGCGGGTGTTGGACAGGGATGCGGAGCAACGGGACCTCAGACCTGGCCCAGATATTGTGTGAGAAGGGGACGAAGAGGGCGAACGAGGGAGCCCAGGTGCAGCCTAAGGGCTGGCGATGAAGGGAGGGCAATAGGGGAGGGAGCCCAGGTGCAGCCTAAGGGCTGGCGATGAAGGGAGGGCAATAGGGAAACCGTATCCAAATCCATTACCTACTGAAGTTCTCATGGAGGGGCGGAGAGGCCGAGTGAACAGGCCACCAGGGATTGCCCTTTCTCTATGCATCCGTCACCTGGTCGCGGCTGGAGAGGGAAGCCCTAGACCCAGACAGGTGCATGAGGGACAATCACTTGGGCTTTAGCGCTTTCCCAACTGGGTGTTCTTCTTCCAGTTGCGTGGGCCTGGAAGCTCTGGCAGCCGCGGGCATTGGGGATGTATGGAGGTGGCACCTCGTGGCGTGGCTGCCTGGCAGATGGAAATATCAGGACACAGCAACTTCCCAGGAGGAATCTAGCTTATGGCAGATGGGGGGCCGCTAGGCCATGGGGGTTGTGTTAATCGGTGCCCTCGGGCAGTTCCATCGGCTGCACCATTACCCATCCCAGACCTTCTCCTTCTTCCGGAGGGTGGCAGTAATTCAACAACGAATTGTTCAGCCACATGATTAGTTGGTGTTCATCCGCCATTGTGAGTACTTTCCTTTGTGGCCCTTACTCCTTTAGACAGGCCTGGCGGGGAGAAGCCAGGTTCCTTTCCAGATCCATAGACTGTCTCACTAGAAAGATCCTGGGAGGTTGCGACTGTTTGATGTCTCCTCCCTCACTCTGTCCCAGGCTGAGCTACAGCCCTATGGGATGGGTATCAATACGTCTATTGAATATGCAGGGTTTATGGCAGTAGCTCTCGGAACTAGAATCCCATGAAAAAGATTGTGTATGCACTTTCTCTCGGGGGGCAGTACCCAAATCCTCCTGTAAGCTTGGGCCCCCAGTGGAGACTGGGGAATGTTTAATAGGGCAGTCTGTATGCACGATCACATGAATGGTTTCTTCAATGGTCTGTATGCACCATCACTTGATGGGATTCTTCAATGGTCTGCATGCACCATCACTTGATGGGATTATTCAATGGATGTGTTTGCACTATCACTTGATGGGATTCTTCAGTGGGCTGTATGCACCATCACGTGAATGGATTCTTCAATGGTCTGTATGCACCATCACTTGATGGGATTCTTCAGTGGGCTGTATGCACCATCACGTGAATGGATTCTTCAATGGTCTGTATGCACCATCACTTGATGGGATTCTTCAATGTTCTGTATGCACCATCACTTGATGGTATTCTTCAATGGTCTGCATGCACCATCACTTGATGGTATTCTTCAGTGGTCTGCATGCACCATCACTTGATGGGATTCTTCAGTGGGCTGTATGCACCATCACGTGAATGGATTCTTCAATGGTCTGTATGCACCATCACTTGATGGGATTCTTCAATGGTCTGCATGCACCATCACTTGATGAGATTCTTTAATGGTCTGCATGCACCATTACTTGATGGGATTCTTCAATGGTCTGCATGCACCATCACTTGATGGGATTCTTCAATGGATGTGTTTGCACCATCACGTGAATGGATTCTTCAATGGTCTGTATGCACCATCACTTGATGGGATTCTTCAATGGTCTGCATGCACCATCACTTGATGAGATTCTTTAATGGTCTGCATGCACCATTACTTGATGGGATTCTTCAATGGTCTGCATGCACCATCACTTGATGGGATTCTTCAATGGATGTGTTTGCACCATCACGTGATGGGATTCTTCAGTGGTCTGCATGCACCATCACGTGATGGGATTCTTCAATGGTCTGTATGCACCATCATGTGATGGGATTCTTCAGTGGTCTGTATGCACCATCACTTGATGGGTTTCTCCATTGGTCTATATGCACCATCACTTGATGGGATTCTTCAATGGTCTGCATCCACCATCACTTGATGGGATTCTTCAATGGTCTGCATGCACCATCACTTGGAGGGATTCTTCAATGGTCTGTATGCACCATCACTTGATGGGTTTCTTCATTGGTCTATATGCACCATCACTTGATGGGATTCTTCAATGGTCTGCATGCACCATCACTTGATGGGATTATTCAATGGATGTGTTTGCACCATCACGTGATGGGATTCTTCAGTGGTCTGTATGCACCATCACTTGATGGGATTCTTCAATGGTCTGCATACACCATCACTTGATGGGATTCTTCAATGGTCTGCATGCACCATCACTTGATGGGATTCTTCAATGGTCTGCATGCACCATCACTTGATGGCATTCTTCAATGGTCTGCATGCACCATCACTTGATGGGATTCTTCAATGGTCTGCATGCACCATCACTTGATGGCATTCTTCAATGGTCTGCATGCACCATCACTTGATGGGATTCTTCAATGGTCTGCATGCACCATCACTTGATGGGATTCTTCAGTGGTCTGCATGCACCATCATTCGATGGGATTCTTCAGTGGTCTGCATGCACCATCACCATCATTCGATGGGATTCTTCAGTGGTCTGCATGCACCATCACTTGATGGAATTCTTCAATGGTCTGCATGCACCATCACTTGATGGAATTCTTCAGTGATCTGCATGCACCATCACTTGATGGGATTCTTCAATGGTCTGTATGCACCATCACTTGATGGTATTCTTCAATGGTCTGTATGCACCATCACTTGATGGGATTCTTCAGTGGTCTGCATGCACCATCACTTGATCGGATTCTTCAATGGTCTGTATGCACCATCACTTGATGGGATTCTTCAATGGTCTGTATGCACCATCACTTGATGGGATTCTTCAATGGTCTGCATGCACCATCACTTGATGGGATTCTTCAATGGTCTGCATGCACCATCACTTGATGGGATTCTTCAATGGATGTGTTTGCACCATCACGTGATGGGATTCTTCAGTGGTCTGCATGCACCATCACTTGAATGGATTCTTCAATGGTCTGTATACACCATCACGTGATGGGATTCTTCAGTGGTCTGCATGCACCATCACTTGATGGGATTCTTCAATGGTCTGTATGCACCATCACTTGATGGTATTCTTCAATGGTCTGTATGCACTATCACTTGATGGGATTCTTCAGTGGTCTGCATGCACCATCACTTGATCGGATTCTTCAATGGTCTGTATGCACCATCACTTGATGGGATTCTTCAATGGTCTGCATGCACCATCACTTGATGGGATTCTTCAATGGTCTGCATGCACCATCACTTGATGGCATTCTTCAATGGTCTGCATGCACCATCACTTGATGGGATTCTTCAATGGATGTGTTTGCACCATCACGTGATGGGATTCTTCAGTGGTCTGCATGCGCCATCACTTGAATGGATTCTTCAATGGTCTGTATGCACCATCACGTGATGGGATTCTTCAGTGGTCTGCATGCACCATCACTTGATGGGATTCTTCAATGGTCTGCATGCACCATCACTTGATGGGATTCTTCAATGGTCTGTATGCACCATCACTTGATGGGATTCTTCAGTGGTCTGCATGCACCATCACTTGATCGGATTCTTCAATGGTCTGTATACACCATCACTTGATGGGATTCTTCAATGGTCTGCATGCACCATCACTTGATGGGATTCTTCAATGGTCTGCATGCACCATCACTTGATGGCATTCTTCAATGGTCTGCATGCACCATCACTTGATGGGATTCTTCAATGGATGTGTTTGCACCATCACGTGATGGGATTCTTCAGTGGTCTGCATGCACCATCACTTGGAGGGATTCTTCAATGGTCTGCATGCATCATCACTTGATGGGATTCTTCAATGGTCTGCATGCACCATCACTTGATGGAATTCTTCAATGGTCTGCATGCACCATCACTTGATGGGATTCTTCAATGGTCTGCATGCACCATCACTTGATGGGATTCTTCAATGGTCTGCATGCACCATCACTTGATGGGATTCTTCAATGGATGTGTTTGCACCATCACATGATGGGATTCTTCAGTGGTCAGCATGCACCATCATTCGATGGGATTCTTCAGTGGTCTGCATGCACCATCACCATCATTCGATGGGATTCTTCAGTGGTCTGCATGCACCATCACTTGATGGAATTCTTCAATGGTCTGCATGCACCATCACTTGATGGAATTCTTCAGTGATCTGCATGCACCATCACTTGATGGGATTCTTCAATGGTCTGTATGCACCATCACTTGATGGTATTCTTCAATGGTCTGTATGCACCATCACTTGATGGGATTCTTCAGTGGTCTGCATGCACCATCACTTGATCGGATTCTTCAATGGTCTGTATGCACCATCACTTGATGGGATTCTTCAATGGTCTGTATGCACCATTACTTGATGGGATTCTTCAATGGTCTGCATGCACCATCACTTGATGGGATTCTTCAATGGTCTGCATGCACCATCACTTGATGGGATTCTTCAATGGATGTGTTTGCACCATCACGTGATGGGATTCTTCAGTGGTCTGCATGCACCATCACTTGAATGGATTCTTCAATGGTCTGTATACACCATCACGTGATGGGATTCTTCAGTGGTCTGCATGCACCATCACTTGATGGGATTCTTCAATGGTCTGTATGCACCATCACTTGATGGTATTCTTCAATGGTCTGTATGCACCATCACTTGATGGGATTCTTCAGTGGTCTGCATGCACCATCACTTGATCGGATTCTTCAATGGTCTGTATACACCATCACTTGATGGGATTCTTCAATGGTCTGCATGCACCATCACTTGATGGGATTCTTCAATGGTCTGCATGCACCATCACTTGATGGCATTCTTCAATGGTCTGCATGCACCATCACTTGATGGGATTCTTCAATGGATGTGTTTGCACCATCACGTGATGGGATTCTTCAGTGGTCTGCATGCGCCATCACTTGAATGGATTCTTCAATGGTCTGTATGCACCATCACTTGATGGGATTCTTCAATGGTCTGCATGCACCATCACTTGATGGCATTCTTCAATGGTCTGCATGCACCATCACTTGATGGGATTCTTCAATGGATGTGTTTGCACCATCACGTGATGGGATTCTTCAGTGGTCTGCATGCGCCATCACTTGAATGGATTCTTCAATGGTCTGTATGCACCATCACTTGATGGGATTCTTCAATGGTCTGCATGCACCATCACGTGATGGGATTCTTCAGTGGTCTGCATGCACCATCACTTGATGGGATTCTTCAATGGATGTGTTTGCACCATCACGTGATGGGATTCTTCAGTGGTCTGCATGCACCATCACTTGAATGGATTCTTCAATGGTCTGTATGCACCATCACTTGATGGGATTCTTCAATGGTCTGCATGCACCATCACGTGATGGGATTCTTCAGTGGTCTGCATGCACCATCACTTGAAGGGATTCTTTGAAGAGAGCTGGGAGGATAGCTCAGGGGCAGCACGCCTGTCTTGGGAAAAAGAAAGCACTGAGCAGCGTGGGTTCCAAACATGGTCCTGCGCTTAGAGGCTAGAATCGGCACTAAGCGCGATAAGAGGAATCAATGCAATTGCTTTTTAAAGAGCTCATGTTCGCTCTCTCTGCAATATCTAAAATTGTAAAAAAGAACCACGAAAACTACAGAAATCAAAACTACTGATAATAGATACATATTCCACAATTCTGCCATTTTAAGAACTGATCCTCTGTTCCAGGGCTAGAAACACAGAGGATTGAGCAACCAGAACCACAGCTGCGACTACTCAGGGCATGAACAGAGCATTGAATGATGCCCCCTAAATATGATATCACCAATTACAACAATGACATCATCGTGATCCATCATGAAGGAATGTGCTGACGTTTGGGGCCAATGTCAACAGCCTTCCTTCAATAAAAGGCATTCCAACACTGATCCTGGAGGCCGAACCGCCCAGTGGGGAGCCCAACCTGAATCCCCAGGCGGTTCTTCCCACCTTCTCGAGACTGGTGGAACCTAAATTCCACCGGCAACCCACCATTTGGTTCCCTCAATAATAAACCCAAACTTTACAAACCCTATGTGATTTTGTTGCATTTATCGGCTATTGAACATTCGCACCCGGGGAAGGGCTCACAGCCAATCAGGTGGCTGAGAATAGGGCAGAATCTGCCAGTGACCACCTGCATACTCCCAGTCTTCCAGGGTGCCACCATTTCCAAGTTCGATTCCGGTAGCAGCTCAAATGCGAACCTCATGACCTCGGCCGAACTTTAACCTAACAAATAAGGAGCTGGAGTCGATCCCCAAGACCCCTCACTAGCTCCAGGCCCAACAAAGAATTGCGTTTAAATCTTTGAGCTTCACCCATAGAGAGATTTGGGGTAAGGGCTGCCACTGCCAAGATAATCGTCAAAGACCTGGCAAAGCAGCACATTGCGGCCGCAACGTGGCCGCACCAGCACAAAAAAGCTTTGGAAGCAGACAAATGGCTCACCTTGAATACATGCCACATTATTCATTCCATTCGGAAGACATTCTGCCAGTCCTGGTTTACCTTTGCATTCTGGGACGTGTAGTCACGGACTTCCGCATCATAAGCTCAGAACTGCAACTCCCAGAATGCAAACTTAAAAGCAAGACTAGGTGAGAGCCTCCGTGATACGATGGATACTCTTAGCATGTATAATATTGGTTCCGTCCTTTGCAATAGCTTGCCACAGAATCTGAGACAAGAAGGAAACCTCAAAGGTTTAGGATTGATAAGAACCTATTCCCAAACAGTTATTAACAACAAGAGTAGCTAATTTTAAAATAGCCCCGTTGTTTTTGGTGCGGCAAAACTGGTGTGGTCTATGGGGTTCCAACAAACCCACTCCCCCAAACTATTACATGTACATGTGAGTGTAATAACGCAGGAGTCTCACAGTTTCAATGGTGCAAAATTGGCAGCTTAGCATTTGTTGGTTTGTATTAGGTTTTTGCAATTGCCAGTCTCATGATGGCTTTCTTTCTCGCTTTCCTCTCTTCCTTTTCTCGCTTTCCTCTCTTCCTTTTCTCGCTTTCCTCTCTTCCTTTTCTCGCTTTCCTCTCTTCCTTTTCTCGCTTTCCTCTCTTCCTTTTCTCGCTTTCCTCTCTTCCTTTTCTCGCTTTCCTCTCTTCCTTTTCTCGCTTTCCTCTCTTCCTTTTCTCGCTTTCCTCTCTTCCTTTTCTCGCTTCCCTCTCTTCCTTTTCTCTTTTTCCTCTCTTCCTTTTCTCGCTTTCCTCACCGTTATGTAGACCAGACAATTTTCTTCAAACACATTTTTGCTGAATTGATTTGTGTAGAAAATATTTTTTTTGGATGATGCTTAGACAAAGCCCAGGAGGGCGAAACACTGGCACGTGCTGCCTAATGAGTTACTGTTGCTTTTTGATTGTTGCTTATTCAAGTAGGCTATGCCATTTACTGTATAATTCAGATTTTGACTACTAATTTACTTATGAGAATTATTGTGTAATTAGACTTTGACTACTGATATACCAAAGGTATTTCCGTCTTGGTTATCGAAATAGGCTATGTCAATTGAGTATTGTATAACTTAGTTTTTGAAAACTGATATATCAATATATTGAACACTAATCCCAAAAAATCTTTTGGACTGTCTGTGGTTCAATTTAAATATTGTTTATTTAGAAACGACTAATGTTGATCCCCAAAGGCAAAGTGTCTGGACTTTTCTTGTTATATGGTTACACTCAAACGTGCTGAGAACTGCCCTCTCCTTTCCCCGATAGAACCTCTAAACTGGACATGACGACTGTGACGGTAAACAAACAATGCACAAGTCACCTCTAAGACGACAGAACAAGGCTACTCACCTCTAGTTGCTGTACCTGATATCCCTGAGGAGCCCTGTGCTCCGCCCTCTCAAGTGTAAATACCATTTCCTTCTTCCTCGTCCCAGTACTCAAGTCATTGAGTCTCCCGTTTCCGCTCCACGACCCTTATTCTCTTTTTATATTTTTTTCCTTCTCCCCTTATATCACTTAAATTATCACGACTCACCCCACCCCTCGAGCAGGTCTGTGCCGGTCTTGGGGGTTGGCAGATCCAAGCCTTGTTCTGCCAGGCTCAAAGCTTCCAGGCCTCTCCTGCAGAGCAGCGAGGCCTGGCTGAGGTGTCAGGTCCCTGGGTGGCGGGCCAGTGACGCAGTGGGCCACGCAGGAGAGACATGGGCAGATCTGGGCCGCAGGGGCAGAGCTAGCCACAACATTTGGGGGCGGGGGCTAGGTGGCAGTTCCGAACGCTGGCAGTGAGTGGGGCCAGTAAACCTATGGCACAGTTGATCCCCACCCGAACCCCGGAGGCTGAATAGATATTACGCCTTCCTTTGGCCCATTAGATGCATCTTTCACCCCACCTCACCAGGGGCATAGCCAGGATTGTGGAACACGTGGGGTTTTGGAGTTAATATAGTAGGGCTCACACTAAGGGGAATCTGAAGAGGCAACTGGGCTTGTTCTGCCCCTGGCTGAATCCGCAGGACCCACCGAGCGTAGCAAGAGAGAGTGAATGAACCAAGGTGGGCTCGAGGGGTTCCCCCCCAAGCAAAATGTGTAAATAAAGGGTTAAAATGGTTAATCTGCAATGCCTTAGGTAAAAAGCACACAGTTTACAATTGATTTTGTAGGGGGGTAAAACAGGAAAAGAAAGTCATATTGATTGTGCCCAAACATGTCTAGTCCGGTGCACCTATATATGCGAGTATTCCCACATCAGAAAATACTCATGTTTGAGTTTCCCAGAATGCCAGTAATGATACTATAACAAAACATGTTCATGCTGGATCTGCCAATATATGTTGTATGCCCAAGTAAGAAAATGCTCCTGTTGGCTTTGCCTTAGTGCCAGTTAACAAAAAAAGGCCATGCCACAGAAGGAAAACATGTCCCAGCTGACTAGCTGGTATGCTAGCTCAGTGGGTTGAGCGCTGCTGCTGCAATTGGAATGTGATCTGCAGTTCACAGGTTCAAATCCTGGCAAGACCAAGTCAGCCTTTCATCCGTCTGAGGTTGATAAATAAGTACCATCTTTGGTTGGGTGGTAACCTTATACAAACATGTTCTCTGTACAGTGCTTTGGCAAAAGCAATTTAAAAATAACAAACCATAATCATTACACAAATCCCCACTATAACAAAATTCATCAAGTTGCATTTGGCACCTAACAACAGTAAAAGAAATGGCATGCCACAGTAAGAAAACATTGCCTTGCGAGCTGCACAAATGCCCGCTCCTCCCCTCTCCACCCTGGCCTATGTAAGGAGACTTATGTTGCTTTTGATCTTAACTGAAGCTGACATATTGAGTAACAATCTTATCCACAGAGGATACCCTAAAACCATTGTTAAGCGGTTGTTGAAAAGAGCCACTAATAATCATTGTGATGCTCTGTTGGAGTACAAGACTGAATCCTTGCCACAGAATCCAGACCCTCTGGTGTTTGTGAGCACCTTTAATCCACTTTCAAACAAGATTGTGAGCATTATTAAAAAAGCATTGGCATATTTTGTTGAAAGGGAAAACTCCCATTGTTGCCCCAAGATGTGCTTTCAAACGGGAACGAAACATCAATGACATTAGTGAAGTGTCTAACTCACAAATAACCATTACCGAACAATGGAGTTTGGCCAAACCTCAAGGACATGCGCCTTGTGGCATGTGCAGATGGTGTTCATTCACAGTAAGAAGTACCAGTGTTGACATTGGATTAACTAGACCATGGGTACAGAAATCATTTACTAATTGTAATACGAGCAGTATAGTGTACGCCATTTGGTGTCTGTGTGCCAAGTTATATATTGGAAAAACTGAACGAAAAATGTAAGTTCCGGATTTGTGAACATAGGAGCTGCATTAGGAATAAGATCCTAAGGGCCCCTGTGGTTGGTCATTTCATAGCAAACAATCATAGTTGTGAAGACCTTAAGTGGTCAATTTTGAAAAGGACTTCAAATAATAGCACTGCCGACAAAAGAATTCTGTTGAAAGAGGAAATGAGCTTGATATTTCTCACGAAGAGTTATCAGGTAGGTCTCAATGAACAGGTGGATTGGGACGTATAATCACAGTTGCTATACGTTCATTACTATTTGCATGTTCTACTCAAATTATTAATGTATTTTGCTATGGTTACAGTGCATGGGATGGTTCCGGTTTTTAGCATCTAAATGAGAATATCGAGTTATCCGTAGATATTCTCCATTCGGTGGCATAGGCACAGTCCGTTGTTGTCCCACGTTTAAGCTATTGGTTTTTACATGAGCGGGTCTAACCGTTCCAATATGGCCGACTGACGTTTCACGTGCAGTCTGTGTGTCCTATCAGGATCTAGACATCTATTTAAAGTACGTCGTAAGTCTGTTTTCCGTCTCCATTGACGGACTTTGAGTCACCAGACAGCTGGCATTTGCGTATTACCCCTGGTAAGCCGAGATATACCTATGTTTTTTTTATAGCGGTTGTTATGTTCCGCCCTGCGTCCCGCTATGCGGTGACGCAGGGCGTGCCAAATAAAAGCCCCGCCCCCGCGCTCGGGAGGCAGTTCCGGGGCAGACCATCCACCCGTGTGCATGTGAGTCATTGAAGCTCCCGCTGGAGCTGCGCCACAGGCCGTGCGGCCTTGCATAACCCCTTCAGCCCTCGTGCGCGCACGCCGAGGGTTGGAACATAACAATGGCGACGAGGTGGAACGAGGACCAACACGTGCTCGGCGTTCACGGCGCCTAGATGGCCCGCAGCCATCGTGGTGAAATTTTTGGACACCCGGTGGGGGGGGGGGATCGCACACGTGACCCACCCCACCCCAAAACAAAAAACAAAATTTTTTTTTTTTCTATCTTCTCATCATCACTCGCCCTATAAGTGCTGGCCGGGCAGTGTGGAGCCATCTGACATCTGGCCTCCCACAGCAGGGGCACCAACACGACGTGGCATCGGAACCACATGGGAAAACCAGCACCTGAATTTTCCGCCACAGCGGTTGGATACCACAGCAACTCCAGGGAAGGCCCAACTTCACCGCACTAGTGGTTGCCCGAAGAGCTCACGCCAGCACTGAACAGGTACACGACGACATGGCGGCCGGCACGTCCACCCCGGGGCCCACCACGCCGTCCAGAATTGCGGCAAACCTATCGCTGACGTCCCCACAGCCTCGCACACAAGGAGGCTCATCGACACTGGTCCAGCCTTTTGACCCCTTTACCGACCCATCTTCGAGTGGACCCAGATGGCAGCTGTGGATCCAGAAATTCGAGATGGCGATGGAGCGCAAAGATGTGACGTCGGCCAGGAAGATGAAGGCGCACCTACTACTCAGTGTGGGTGAAGAGGTACTTCGCATTTTCAACTCCTTGAATGTGGCCGATGGCCAAGATGCGCACCAAAGCGCAAAAGATGCCCTCACGGCTCACTTTCTCCCCCAACTGAACCCGGACTATGAGACTTTCATTTTCTGCACCACCATCCAGGCAGCAGACGAGACCCTGGATGCCTACCACACTCGGTTAAGAAAATTGGCCATGTCCTGCGAGTTCACAAATGTTGAGAGGGAGATCAGGAGGCAGATCATTAACGGCATACAATCAGAAAAACTAAGGCGCCTAATACTCAGCGAGAGAGGCATCCCCCTGCAACGAATCCTTGAATTAGGACAACAAAGGGAACTAGCCCACACCAGAGCGGCCAACATGGAGGCCACACTGCACAGACTGCAACCTGCCCTCAACACAGCCATGGTGGCCCAGATCACCAACAAACAATCCTCGAGGGATGAATACAGTGGGGGCTATGGCCAGAACAGGTGGCAACCGCGCATTCCTGGGCCCACAGAGTGTGGCTGGTGTGGTGGCCCACGACATGGCCGCCACAACTGTCCTGCGCAAGGCACCACCTTTGGCGCCTGCGCCAGGAAGGATCATTATGCAAAGGTGTGCAGATCATCGGGCGCCTCCACGCAGCCCCCACAGAACCTTTCAGACAAAAACGCGACCAAGAAAAAGAAGCAAGCCAGTGCAAGGAGGGACGCAGTGGCCAACTCTTCCACGGAGGAAGAAGGGGATGATGTCTCGACAGGGCAGCAGGATCCCAGCAAGGACAACGAGAGGAAAGGAAGAAAGATATACCTGGTGTCCGCATTAAGCCAAGGTCAAGAAACACAGAGAAAATCTGTCCGAAGGCGCAAGTGCATGGTCACCGTCCAAGACCAGCGCATTCTCATGACCATTGACACCGGCACGACGGTGAATGTTATGCCCACAAGCATATTCCAGACTCTAAAGCCTCAACCAGTCCTGAAAAGCACAGACACGCTGTTGTATGCATACGGCAGCCGGAAGCCCCTACCAGTCATGGGCAGGTTCCGCACCACGCTGGAGCACGGCGAAAACAGACTATGGTCGAAAGTCTATGTCGTGAAGGCAGGAATTGAAAGCCTCCTGAGTGGGGATGCAGCAGAAGATCTGGGAGTGGTCAAATTCATCTGCCACATTGATGAGGCCGAAGAGGTGGAGAAAATACTGAATCAATACCCCAAGCTGCAAGATGGAATAGGCTGCTTGAAGGGCAAAACCATCCGGCTGCACATTGACGAAACAGTACAGCCGAAGGCCGTACGGCATCGGAGGACACCTTTCCACATGAGAGAACAAGTGAAGCAGGAACTCAAGGCTCTGGAGGAAGCTGGCATCATAGAGGCGGTTACAGGGCCCACACCATGGGTCTCCCCGGTGGTCGTCACGCGAAAGCCTAAACAGCCCGGAAAGGTCCGGATTTGCATTGATATGCGTCTACCTAAAACTGCCATCAAACGAGAACGCCACATCACCCCAACGATCGACAAAATCGTGGCGGACCTCACAGGGTCTTGTATTTTCTCAAAAGTTGACTTGAAAGCGGGGTATCATCAACTCAAACTCCACAGAGACTCGCGCTACATCACAACATTCTCGACGCATTTGGGGTTAAGGAGATACAAACGCCTGAGCTTCGGGATCTGCTGCTGAAGTATTTCAGCAAACTATCCAGGAGGTCATCAGGGGCATCCCTGGGGTCCTCAACGTGAGCGACGACATTCTGATTCACGCCCCCGACAAGAAGGAGCACCTTAAGAGGCTTCATACCCTACTGGGCAGACTACAAGAGGCTGGACTGACCATACACAGGGAGAAGTGCGAGTTCCTCAGATCGGAAATCACCTTCTTTGGGTACAAGTTTGGCAGCACGGGCATCTCCCCTGATCCCCAGAAGGTCACAGACATCCAGGCGGCAAGCCCACCGATGACCCCCACAGAAGTACGCAGTTTCCTAGGGATGGCAACCTACTGCGGGAGGTTCATTCGAAACCTGGCCACCCTCTCTGAGCCACTACGGGAACTGACGAAAGCAAACATCAAGTGGGACTGGGGGCAGAAGTGCCAAGACTCATTTGAAAGTATTAAAGAATCCCTGTCCGTCGACACCAAGATGGCGTATTACAACACCGAGCTGCCCACAGAACTGTTCGTGGATGCAAGCCCCGTTGGGCTCGGTGCCATCCTAATGCAGGTGACGAGAGAAGGGGAGAAAAGACCGATAGCATACGCCTCGAGAGCTCTCACGGAAACCGAACAGAGGTACTCCCACATTGAGAAAGAGGCCATCGCCGTGCTGTGGGGGTGCAGGCACTTTCATCTTTACCTATATGGGCGGCGGTTCACAGCAGTCACCGACCACAAACCCCTACTACCCATCTTCATGGGAACGTCGTCACACCCTCCGGCACGGATCACCAAATGGCTACTACATCTCCAGCAATACGACTTTGATCTCATCTACCAACCAGGCAGTGGAAACCCTGCGGACTTCCTCTCGAGGCACCCGCGAGCGGCAACCCAACAAGAGATCCAAGTGGCCGAAGAGACAGAGGAACATATATGCCAAGTGGTTCGCGCAATGAGAACAAAGGCGGTGAGCATCGAAGACATCGAGGCAGAAACCAACAAGGATCGCTGTTGCAATCTAGTGAAAGATGCCATAATCTCAGGGGACTGGAAAACCTTCATGAGGCACACACACAACAGAACAGCGGAAGCAAAAGGGTTTCTGTCCGGCATGTTTACCGTCCGGCAAGACTTGTCAATCACAGAAGGCGGAGTGATACTAAGGGGTAACCGCATCGTAATCCCTCTCAGAATACAAGACAGGATAGTGGCCCTAGCGCATGAAGGACACCAAGGGCTGGCAAGGACAAAAGCCCGCATACGGCACAGGGTATGGTTTCCCCAGATCGAGGAACGGGTCGAGACACTCATCAGTACGTGCCTAGCCTGTCAGATAACGGGGGCCCCGCCAGAACCGGAACCAATTCTATCGGCGGCACGCGGCCGCTCTCGGTGGGAGGCCATCAGCATTGACTTCTACAAGTTACGGGAAGGCCTCCACCTCTTGGTAGCCGTTGATGACCACTCCCGATATCCGGAAGTTGAAATAGTCGAATCCACAGCAGCGGAAGTGGTCATTCCAGCCATAGAAAAAATGTTCGCAACTCACGGACTACCAACCTCCATCAAAAGTGACAATGGGCCACCGTTCACCGGGGAGGAATTCAAAAACTATCTGCAGGACCTTAACATAAAGTATCATCACATCATGCCGAGGTGGCCCCAGGCCAACGGGGACGCCGAACGCTTCATGAGAACCATTAACAAGGTGCTAAGGGTATCCAAGGCGAACGCCAGCCCATGGAAGGTCGACCTCTACCGGTTCCTCAGGAACTATCGGGTTACCCCCCACAGCACAACCGGCATACCGCCGGCGGATCTCATGTTCGGCACCGTCATCCGATCCTCGATTCCGCACCATCCAAGCAGGACCCCGGACGAGGTCAATGAAGGACGCACGGAAATGAGGAGAAGGATTGCCAATGCCCACATGAGTGGCAAGAGGAAAGCGAGGCAGTCCGATCACCAGGTGGGGGACCAAGTCGTCATGCTACGAAACCCCACCAAATCAAAACTCGACACCAGATACGAGGTACTGCCATGGACCGTCAGCGATCGGCACGGAACCATGGTGACTGTGACCCGAGGACACCGTCAAGTGACGAGGAACTCGTCGTGGTTCAAGGCGGTGCCGCGCAACATGTGGACTGACAGTGAGTGCCATCTGGAAGACGAGGACGCTCAGCCCAGCGAAGACGAGCCTAGGTCCATCCCGGATGAGACAGGAGCGGCGGATGGAACCTGGGAACCGCTGGAGGCCCCTGGCCTCGAGGACCTGAACAGTGAAGGTGAGCCAGATCAGGAGCCGGGGGGATGCAGGCCCCGAGAAGGGCGGTACGGTCTGAGATCTGCCACGAGACCGCCGGCCAAGTTAAATGACTATGTGTGGTAGTGTGAGGTACCTGGACCATGGACACTAATGGCCGGGCAGTTATTGGTTAAGAGCGTGAGCCGATGTTTGAACTCACAGTCGATGCAAGTTAGTGTTATGTTTGTTTGTTTTATAATAAAGGAGGAATGTTATGTTCCGCCCTGCGTCCCGCTACGCGGTGACGCAGGGCGTGCCAAATAAAAGCCCCGCCCCCGCGCTCGGGAGGCAGTTCCGGGGCAGACCATCCACCCGTGTGCATGTGAGTCATTGAAGCTCCCGCTGGAGCTGCGCCACAGGCCGTGCGGCCTTGCATAACCCCTCCAGCCCTCGTGCGCGCAGGCCGAGGGCTGGAACATAACAGCGGTAGATATTTGGAGGGCACACTTCGTTTAACAAAGAGGTGCTAAGGGACAGTTTTGCCTGAATGCCCCAGCTACAACTTAATGATGTTGTTGTACGGCGATCTTTCCCGTGAGAGTCGGAATGGGCTAGTAGTTTGGCGTAGCAGTTAACACGTCATGCATTTTAGGTCCAGTGATGTGGGCTAACATACTCTAGGACCCGGAGTCATAACATGTCCCAACATTTCCGTATATTTAAGTATACTGCCTTCTCAGTGCGTGTGATTTGACCTGTTGCTGTATTTCGATTCCATCTAGCAACGTGCTCACATAGGTATGGAGTACAAGATAAATGGTTTACAAGCGACGCTGTTACGATTTGGACCAGTAAAGTTCCATTCTTTCGCCAGACCTTCTAGTCTGCTTACAAGTAAGACCTTGACTAATATTGTGTACATGACTTTTGGTCAGCACTAGGGAGGTTTAACTGCTTTCCTGAAACTTGTCGAACTCTTTTACCATTTCAGTTCATTGTGGCTGTATAACAGCATTTTACCACAGGTCACATTTCGATCACGAGCTCTAATATCCTACAAGTAAGACAACAGCCATAGTCTGCATTGGGTAAACGGGCATATATATCACCACCATTGTTGCAGTGAGAGTATGGTTTTCAGTTTACTTACACTGTGAGTGCTGTCTGCGGTATGGTGCTCTGTTAGACAAATTAACTTTTCTCCATTATGATTCGTTGTTGATGGCTGAACTGGTTCTTGATTCCTATTTTCTATCAGTTCCTTGTGCCTGCTTTTGTTCTTGATCAATTGCACGTCTTTACCACTCAGTTGTTATGACGTCTTTACTTCTATGTTATGAGACTGTACAGGGTGAAGAGGCGTGGCCTATTCACTTATTACATCTATTGCTGCTCATTTTCCATGACACTTTTTAACTTAACGACACAGTGCCAGTATGTTGAATTACATTAAGTGATTCTTTTTTTATACCCATTATGACCAGTAAATAGTCTACTGGACTAGTCTGGATTTATTGAGGTCTTGTGACCTCCTGCACCTGACTCAGTAACAGAGTCTTGTTTTGCAGACTGAGTTTGTTTAATTAATGTATATCCTGCAACTCAGTAATTTCTGCTTCTGTTGTATATACAGGTGACCTTCTAAGGTAGTCGAAATCAGTGTACATCAACGACTACGTTTTGCTTTCCCTCGAAGACTTCAGGCCAACCTACCCCTGAAGAATTTCTGCATAACAGACTTCATTGAATATGGAAAGAAACATGTTGGGTCTTGTCATTTTTACTATGAATTATGATGAAATATTGGTATTCGGAAGTGATTTATGTCATGTTTAACTGCTTTTGTGTTTTTGGATTTTTGTATTTAATTGTCCATTCATATTCATTATTGTGATTCAGTGTGTATTTAATATTGTTTTGCATTAGGTTTCTGCTTTTTGTATCTGAAGTGATCTATGATAGTAAGTATAGTGTAGGTGTATGAGTGTAGTATGGTTTGAGTGTGCTTTGAGGTGTTTTGCAATTCTTTTTTGTGGGTGTGATGTATATATGAATCTAAGTCACAATTTATTTGTTTTCGCTTCATTAGTTTTGTTGTTAGGTTTGTTTGTTGGCATATTTGTACATTTGACATTTTGTCACAAATTGTACAATCCTTCTTTGGATTTTGTAAGAATTTAATAAATTTACAATAGTGTATCTAATTTTCTGAGGTGAATTGAATTCTTTCACTTCTCATGGTCAATGCCTTTAGGCAAAGTTATGTTTTTAGTGATAATGTGTTAGGGAATTGTTGCTACCTTAGATATCTACCTACAGAAGCAGATGTATTCCGGTCTCATTAGTGCTTTCCATGTTTGACCGGAATACAGGTACACCTGGTATCCCTGTTGCTTTGGTTTTTTACGCCTTTGACCTTAACACCAGTAAAACAATGCCATGCCATAGTAAGTAAATATGCCCTCCTCGAAGTAGGAACACACATCATGTCGGCTTTGCCCTTAATCTGAGTACAAAAGTCAATCCCACTGTAGGACCCAGGCAGCCCCATTGCAGTACCCTCCCCCCACTCCAATGTCTCTTTCGCATAATAACACTCAAGTTGGCTTTGCTTTGCCCAGAAATGCCAGTCAAGCATGCCATGCTCCCTGCAAGAAATGTTCACGCTCTAATACCCCTCCCTGGGCACCAGCCTCACAGATACACAGAGATACAGCATATACGCACCCATGTTGCTTCTGTCATTCACACGAGCATCCAGAATATTTACACTGCATTCTAATTCACGCGCGCACTCTCAGTCACATGCGCGCTTGCACCCATGTACACCATTCACACTGCATTCATTCATACGCCCTCGCATACAAACATACACGCACTTACACACGCCATCACATGCATGCATGCATGCATACATTCATACAATCCTCACATACACACAGACAAAACCGCTATTTTTCGTACCTGTTTCCCTCAGGACCCGCTCAGGCCCTACACTGTCTACGCCTCTGCATCTCACAGGCTATTTAGTTAAACAAAGCAAGGCTAATCATTGGAGGCATGGGCCAACTAAAAGCTGAGCCCACCAGTTCAGCCTCTAGGTTCAAGGAACTTATATTTTCTTTAGTTAGCCTGTCAACTAGGTAAATACCCCTGCACAAACTCTAACTTTCCCTGTGTGCAGGTGTGCTGTCCCTAGTCGGCGGTGGTGGGCCGCCTCCAGGTGAAAGACCCTCTGAGGCTGTCCCTATCTGAGCTACTTATTGGTACATGAATAAACAGAGATACAAGACCAGTTGGGAATCAATACATGTTCAGAAGTAGCTCAGATAGGGACAGCCTCCCCCTGTCTTTCACCTAGATAGGCGGCCCACAACCGCCGACTAGGGACAGCACACCCACACACAGGGAAAGTTGGAGTCTGTGCAGGCGGATAGTTGACAGGCTAAGTAAATAACATGTATGTCCCTCTCTCCACAGCGTTTCCGTGACAGATTTAGGGCATTAGGGAGGTCACGTGCCCAGCCCTACAGGCCTTTTTGTTTTGTTTTTTTAAGCCTCTAGTTTTCACATAGGGATCCATTGATGTCACCCCTGGACAGGATGTTGTCCTCTGAACGTTTGCTGAGGCCGCAGTCACATTAACGACTAGTCACTCGCCTCGGAGAGTGGTATATTTACTTACTTGTAAAGTTTAAAAGTAAGTATATACACTGTTCTCCAAGGGGAGAAATGTGACAGCTTCTTGCCGTTTGAGCCCGGGCTGGGCGTCGCAGCAGAATGATGCCTGCTGGCTGCTGCCTCAAAGTGGGAGGGCAGTAGCCCTCCCAAGCCTGGTGCCGCCCATGCTGGGCCGCGCTTGCCGAGCAGAGTGGCCAGGGAGGAAGCAGAACGCAGCACAACGGAGCAGCGGCCGGACTTCTGCTGCCACACATACAAACAAGAGCGGCGCCCGGAGCGAACGTTGCTTTAAACAAGACAAACAAGCAGAAAAGGCATTAAGGAGCCTTTTTGTATCCCCATAGCAACGGGGCATGGCGTCCATGAACGCTGTATGTTGCCTGGGACATGGTGTTGGTGCTTGATCCTGTCACGCTGTCCTTTGGAGAACTGCTGTGCCCGAGTGGTGTTCCTTGGATACGGTGAAGGCAACTAGGACACCTAACCCTCTGCAGACGGATGCTTCCAATTCTTCATCTTTCTCCCAGCATGGGCATAGAGGGAGAAGGCAGGATATGGAGGAAAAGGAGTTGGTGCAGGTTTTCAGCAAAGCCCTCAAATAAAAGAAGAGGAGACACTCGCCCTCCTCCTCAGCATCCTCCTCATCCTCCTCCTGCACAGAGTCTTCCTCATTCACATCCTCTAGTTGGACGGGGCAGGAAAAAGGGGAACGAGGCAAACGGCTGGATAAAGGTGGTATGACTGGTGCAGTGGCACACATTGCAGCACATATGTGATTACCTAAAAACCCGAATCCCATTCTCACTTCTAAGAAAAGGCTGCCCTCGAAGCAGTCTATAGACCTTCCCTTGTTTCAGGAGATCAGGGAGGAAATCTTGAAAGAATGGGCTGAGACGGATAAGAGAGGAGCTCCCAGATTCCTCTCGAAGACGTACCCTCTGAAGTAGGTGGAAGACATCCATCAAACTGCCCAAGCAAATGAGATCCTTCCTAGTTTGGTGGGGAGGTCGGCCATGTCACTGGATGAGATGATCTGGGACAGTGTAAACAGAAAATTGTATGTTTGTAGCTCCTTTACATTGTAGAGAGCTCTCTGCTGTGTTTCGCAATTAGCCAATTAGCCAAGGCATTGAGTACGGTGGGGACTGGGCTCTCCTTTTGCAGGATCTACATGTACAGGTTGCTTTTCTTTCAAACCTGGCACATGACGGGGTGAGGGCATATGCCATGGTGATGGGAGCAGTTGCCGCTGGCAGGCGACCCCTGCATTTGAGGGACAGGCAGTTGGACGCTCATCAAAAGCTCCAGTTCCCTTTGAAGGCAGACCTTTGTATGTTCTCTCGCTAGAAGACAAGGTACATGGGACATTCAAAAGGCACAAGCACACAGATACATTGAGAAAAAAGCCTCAAAGGAGGTTGGTAAAAAGTTACCTAAGAATAAGGCAATATTCTGGATACCACAGAAAGAGAGGGGGGCTGCTTTTTACTCAATGATATTCTTGTACCCAAATGGAATGGAACTTTCCGCCTGGTCCTGGACCTCAAGAGATTGAACAAGTTGTGTCATCAAAGTCCTTCAAGATGGAGACCTTCCAGAAGATGATCCCGTTGCTAAAGGATCGAGATTTCTTATCAGCTCTAGACCTGCAGGATGCATATTACTATAGCCCGATTCAGCAGCACCACCAATACCTCACATTTGCGGTAAGGCGCCATTTTCAGTTCCTACTCTCACCTTTGGAACTCAAGATCAACCAAAGAGTTCTTTAAAAAGTCATGAGTCCACTTGTGGCACATCCTCACAGACAAGGGATGTCTGCTTTGCCTTGCTTGGATGACTGGCTGGCCTCGGCCCCTTTGGAAGAGCTTCTCAGGAATCAGATGAGGGAATTGTCTGACATATTGCAGACAGTGGGCCTTCTGGTCAACTGGAAGACATGTGTACGGGTGCCATCACAGGATCTCCAGTTCATCGGTGCCAGGTTCTGGATGGCAGCTAACGGAGTTATACTGCCGGAAGACAGGTCATTCAGGTCACAGGCATTGCTGACATCAGTTTTGGCAGAAGTGTAGGTATCAGTCTGTCGCATCTTGTAGCTACAGGGACATATGGTAGCTTATATCTTTTTCGTTGCCTGGGCGCGTCTTCACCTATGTGCCTTGGCGTTGTTCTGGCTAAACCATTGGGATCCCCAATCAGAAGATTTCGACATAAGGATTGGATGCCTGCCACCTTGAAAGACAAACTCAGTTGGTGATTGGACTTACAAAACCTTTTAAAGGGTTTCCGCCTGAGCTGGCCCTTGGAGATCACACGTATTACAGATGCCAGTGTAGTGGGTCGGGGGGGGGGACCATGGGGTGTCCTCAGGATCCGGGATGGTGGGAGGAACGAGCAGGGGCAGATCCTCGAGTTGGAAGGAGATGACAGAAACACACATGGCTCTGATGAGGTTCGCGCCACTACTTATGGGGAAGAAACAGACAGCAGCACAGCAATGGCATGTGTTAGCCACCAGGGTGCATCCCAATCGAGATAGCTCAATCAGGTGGCAGAGGAGATAGAGTCCTGGGCGGAATGCAATCGGGGGCATTTGAGATCCACACACATAAGAGAGGTGGTCAACAGACGAGCGGATTGGTTGAGCAGGGTCTTCCTATCCTCGTGTGAGCTGGAGCACAGGGTTTTTGAGTGATTAGTCCAGATGTTTGGGGTCCTGGAAATAGATCTGTTTGCTTCCCCCAGAGAATTCAAAACTCCACATTTTCTTTTCAAGCTTTCCAGTGCAGGGGAATGGCATAAATAGATGCAATTATTACTCGCTGGCCGGATGGCCTCTTGTATGCCTTCTCTCCATTGGCCCTGTTGCCCAAAGTGTTAACAAGGACCAGGGAATCAGATTCTCAAATTATTCTATTAGCTCCGGTCTGGCCTAGGAGATCTTGGTTTCCCCTTCGGGGGAAGTTAGCAGTGGAACCCATGCTACCATTGAAGAATAAGCGAGGGCCAGTGGTGAAGGGAATGCGGCCCGGATCAAGGACTAAGATATGATGGGGGGCATGGCTGTTGAAAGGGACGGGCAGCGTAGACCGGTGATACCTTCTGCAATAGCCAAGGTGGTGCAGAGCGCCAGGAGACCAGCAACTAGGAAGGCTTGTAACAGGCATTGGCAATCCTTTCCATCCTGGTGTGAAGCCGTGAAGGTGGGTCTTTTGCTTTGGCCGATTTCTACCCTGTTGCAATTTCTGAAAGGTGGCTTTGATTTAGGCTGGCGGTTTCTTCCTTCATGGGCGGCTATCAGGTCAGTTGCAGAACCTTGGGGTCATGGCTCAGAAGGGGAGCAGCTGGTTTCCAAATTACTGAAAAGCACCACTCTACGGCAAAAGGGCTCTCCCTTCTTGGGACTTCCTTTTGGTGCTGCAGGGTTTGCGGAATGCACGCTTTGAGCCTCTAGAGTCTGTGGATGTAAAGTTTCTGACTCTTCAGTGGGTCTTCCTGGAGGCAATAACATCTGCCAGAAGACCTGGGAGACTAGGAGCGCTGTTAGCTTCCCCCATTCTTGACGATTCCTCCTGAGGGCCTGGTGCCTGAGGTGTGACTCTAAATTCCTTCCGAAGGCAGCCTTCAGGTTTCATCATTCTCAGGAGGTGGTACTGCCAGAATTCTTCCCGCATCCGGCCTCGCTGAAGGAAGAGTCCTGGCACTTATTGGATGTAAAAAGGGCAGTGCTCCTTTATCTAGAGAGGACCATGGGTATGAGAATGTCAGGAGGCCTGTTAATTACCATTGGTGGTAGCTCTTTGGGATCAGGTGTCAGGTTTGTCTAACACTTCCTGCTCATCACTTAGCCCAGATTCTACCTCCTCCTCCTCCTCCTCCTCACCAGTGTCTTCAGATGAAGTGTATTGTAGTCTACCCTTCCTTCTCTGGTCCTTTCGTTTTTTGTGGAAGAGATATGGCCATCCTCGGGTGGAAGCCACCCTGTTGCCTTTCTAGTGAAGGCAGGCAGGGGACCCCCTCCCGAGAACGCCAGAGAGAGGAAAAAGCCAGAAGGCAGAAAAAACCTCTCAGGTATGTAGTTCTTAGGATTCACTACAGTAGATGGTGAATGGATTGTCTCTGTAAGAACTGGCCTTGATGTCCTTGTAGGCAAAGGACGAGATGGTAGTCTTCTTCCTTGTAAACTCCGCAGATGGTAGGTACGTACCGAGCACGCAGGAAGAAACAGGTTATCAAGTGGAATGGTCGAGCGGCAAAAGACACAGCATGAAGCGGTCAGAGACCGTACGGGAGCAGAAAGAAAGAAGAGCCGATTGCCTTGAAGAGCAGACTAGCAAAAGGAAAGCAACCGCGGAACGGTAAGACTGAGTCGGTAGCATCAGAAGAAAGGGCAAGTGTAAGTAAAGCAGGAAGGAGGAAATTCATAAGTAAATGAAATAAAGCGGAGTAAGAGTTCGGAAAGCCGAGG
The DNA here is from genome assembly GCF_040938575.1 of Ambystoma mexicanum. Classification (NCBI taxonomy): domain Eukaryota; kingdom Metazoa; phylum Chordata; class Amphibia; order Caudata; family Ambystomatidae; genus Ambystoma; species Ambystoma mexicanum. Next base: position 1,116,022,151 of record NC_090923.1, on the reverse strand, counting down.
GAGCAGGAAAGGAAAAAAGGGCAGCGGTTGACGATCAGGGCGAGACCCGTATGAGGAGCTGCAGGACCGCAGCGGTGAGTGCGAGCCGTGACTCGTAGCAAAGACCCCACGGAAAGGACAGAAGAACAGGAAACGAACTAGTCGGAAAAACTAGATCGCACAAGGAAGGCAAAAGGGAAGGAGGGGAAGACAACAGAAGGCTGGTATTAGCGAGAGCAAAGGAAAACAGCGTGTAGACCCTGGAGCGAAAGCGAAAGGGTTGCAATGCACTGTTGCTAAGGATAGGCGTGGCTAAAAAGAGAAACAAGGAAACTGGCAGAAAGACTAGACCTGCACCAAAGGATATGGACAGAACTTAGTGGGACACTCTAATGGTGATTTTTTTCTTTCCATGTATTCCATAAGCACCAGGAGGGCAGGCGCGTGACATCAGGCATGAGCTGTCCACCTCACCAGAGGGGCTGATCCTCAAGGGACAATGCATCGTAGTGCCCGCCAGCCTGCAAGACCGGGCACTCAAACTTGCGCACAAAGGGCACCAGGGGATTGTAAAGTCTCAGGCATTCATAAAATCGTGAGTGTGGGTGACACAGATACAACAAAAAGTCAGGTCCCTAGTGGAGACGTGCGCATCATGCCAAGCCACCCACCGGCCAGGTCCACTGGAGCTGCGTTTGCTTTTGATTTCTCTGACATTTATTTCCCAGACCTTTATGCCTTCATTTTGATTCTTCGCTGAACTCGCATATGGCTCTCGAATTCCGTACATTAATTGTTTTCCTGTCTCGGCTTTTCTCTCTCTCTCCCCCCTCCACCGATGGTGTCTGTTGACATCCATAGTGTATAAATAGAAATACATCTTGATGTACCAACCGGGCAGAACATCCAGGGACTTTTAAATCGATGACCACACCCCCCAGTATTATTTGGCCTGCACTATTTGCTTGTGCTCTGAAGAAGACCACATGTAGTTGACAAGTGACACAACTGCAAGTTAAATCCTGAGACAGCTCCATTACGATTTTGGGTGGGATGTGACACAATGTCACATTGTGGCTTGAGTTTTTTGGATCACAATTATAGAAAAACAATATAGGCATGACACTGTCTAAGGACATATATACGTCTGTGCTTACAGAGAAAAACAGTACCAGCGTCAAGAAGGAATCCTCTGTCTGTTGTGGTCCCGTTGGAACCATATGAGGACTTTGTAGCGGAAGTCAGTACAGTACAACGTAGGTGAGAGAATTAAGTTATACCAACTGAGCATGCGATAACACTTTCTGTGGTGAAGGGTAGTCCAGTGTGACATCACTAAGTCTGTAATTATTGAGCATGCGATAACACTTTCTGTGGTGAAGGGTAGTCCAGTGTGACATCACTAAGTCTGTAATTATTGAGCATGCGATAACACTTTCTGTGGTGAAGGGTAGTCCAGTGTGACATCACTAAGTCTGTAATTATTGAGCATGCGATAACACTTTCTGTGGTGAAGGGTAGTCCAGTGTGACATCACTAAGTCTGTAATTATTGAGCATGCGATAACACTTTCTGTGGTGAAGGGTAGTCCAGTGTGACATCACTAAGTCTGTAATTATTGAGCATGCGGTAACACTTTCTGTGGTGAAGGGTAGTCCAGTGTGACATCACTAAGTCTGTAATTATTGAGCATGCGATAACACTTTCTGTGGTGAAGGGTAGTCCAGTGTGACATCACTAAGTCTGTAATTATTGAGCATGCGATAACACTTTCTGTGGTGAAGGGTAGTCCAGTGTGACATCACTAAGTCTGTAATTATTGAGCATGCGGTAACACTTTCTGTGGTGAAGGGTAGTCCAGTGTGACATCACTAAGTCTGTAATTATTGAGCATGCGATAACACTTTCTGTGGTGAAGGGTAGTCCAGTGTGACATCACTAAGTCTGTAATTATTGAGCATGCGGTAACACTTTCTGTGGTGAAGGGTAGTCCAGTGTGACATCACTAAGTCTGTAATTATTGAGCATTGATCTGCGACCCATTTAGGGTTGGACATGAGGGCACAGTACTGCATATGCCTCATTTTCTGCTTCTTAATTTTTAAACTTTACATTTCTTTACAACTTTCTTCTCAAACTGAGATTCTATAATTCTTTACTTATAGGTGTGTTGCTGATTCTTCCATCTTGAGATGGCAGTGTGGTATGGCCAACAGTACTCAATCACATTACCCTTTTAGGAATGTTAGGGTGAGCATATTGCCTCCCTACTTATAAATTGGGTGAATTAACCCTGATTGCACTATGTCTCGAGTAATTCTCTTTGGGGACATGGATGTGACAGAATAGCATGTGATGTTTTTAGAAGCCAGGATATATGTTTTGAAGAGGTTGGAGGATATGGTAGAGAAGGATTGTAAACATCGTTTTCTCATTCTCTCCTCTTCTTTCTTTCTTCCCCCCCTGTTCTTTGCTTTGCCGGTACAAGTGGCCCTCATGGGAATATTTTTCGCAGAAATTCGATATTTTGAATAATGGAAGAAACCAGACACTGAACATTGGTTAAATGTCTAACTCACACCAACCTGATTTCTTATATAAAAGAACTACATGTTTTGTATTGTATATGTCCTGAAGAGGTGCATCAGACGGAATTGTTTAGGCTGTTCTAGTTGCCCGAAACTTGAGTCGACATCACCATAGAACCCACCTCTCCCAGGGTTTGCTCTAACTTGGGTTTTCCAACAGAACAAAATGTGGTAAATCGACATATGTATAAGAGCAACCTCTTTTGTAACATTTACCCTGTCTTTGGCTTTCAAAAAACATTGCCAATTAGGCCCTTTTTGAGTACATTAGGCACAAACCTAATTGTATGGGTATTCTGTATACAGAACAAAGTCATCAAAACTGTGACCTTTGCACAAGTATGAGTGGTGTTTTGTATGAATGGGGATGAAAGAGTATGTGAGAAATTATATGTGAGATGTGAGTTTTCTTGTTGGTGTGATATATGTGTTCTTGAATCATTGACTTGTTTATGATAACTCTTTTATAGATGTGATATCAATGTGATTTATGCAATCTTTTGTAAATGTTTTTTATGACTATGTTTGATCAATGAATAAAATAAATGAATTCCTATACACACTCCTTTTCTGTCTAGAACTTATATCCTCTAAGTAGGTTGTTTGTTGGAAAGGATTATGTTGCGCTCTTGCGCATGAATTCTTATGACTAATGATTGGAGGGTGTTGCACCTATCTACGGGTATTTGCAGATTTTGTATGGCCACCGGAGCTCATGGCCTGCCCACCCAGAAGCGAACGCAGATGGGACGCAGTGAAGGTGGACTTCTGCACAATCAACAATGAGGTGTACCTCCTGATGGTGGTAGACGAATACACGCGATACCCAAAGGTGGAACCGGTCATGTCCACTGATGCCGCCTCCGTGACGACAGCACTGGAGAAAATGTTTGCTGTTCATGGCATCCCATCATCGCTCAAGAGTGACAATGGCTCACCATTTCAAATCAAGGAGTTTCAGCGATTCCTCAACAACAGAGGAGTCCAGCATCACCACGTCATGCCATATTGGCTGTGAGCCAATGGGGGCACCAAAAGATTCATGGCATCCATTAAGAAATGTGTACGGATCTCCAAAGACCGAGGGCAACCATAGCTACCAGAACTGTACGAGTTCCTCCAGGCGTATCGTCAAACGCCTCACTCCACCACACAAGTAAGCCCTGCAGCACTCATGTTCGGGATACCCATCCAGACAGGACTTCCTGTACACCATTCATGGTGCCCCCCTTGCCCGAGTGGACCTGGACCAAACAGAGGAGACAAGAGCACAATGAGAGAGAAGATCGAATGAGAAGAGCAACACCAAGTGAACTACAAGTAGGAGACACAGTGCTGGTCAAGAACCGAGCCACCCCAAGAAAGATGACACTCCCGTCTGAGTCCATCTCCTGGACAATCACTCACCGAGACCACAGGTTAGTGACCGCAACCCGAGGCTCAGAGACAGTCACGCAGAACTTGTCCCACTTAAGGCGGGTACCAAGCACCACATGGCAGGAAGCCCACGAAGGAGGAACACCCAGGAGGACAGACCCCAGGCACCAGAGAGACCGCCCGAGTCGAAGGTCAAGGGGAACAGACAGGAGCATCACCAGAGGAGAACCTGCGTCAAGAGGAAAACTCGGATGACACCACCAAGCCTGACACCCCAAGGAGGGAAGACGGGGGCGACACTCACTCTGCCAACGACCAGAACCATCCGCGCGACTGCATGGATTCATCCTGAATGGCATATACCAGAGGACCAGAACCACGGAGGAGCACGGTGACAAACCATAAGACTCTAAGAACTTACAGACAGTTACAATAACAGCCTCAGGACACAGAGCAGGAGGCACCATGTTAAAATGTTCCAAACGTTTGTGCTTGTTATCCAAGTTGAAGAGGGATGTGATGGTCATGTGACCATAGGGGGCGTGGCCAATGGGCACCACATGAGAGAGGAAATAAAGAGGAGCAAGAAAGCCTGCAAAATACACTGCTCCAGTACGGGGTGGGGTGGAGAGGATGTATGTGTGTGTGTGTGTGTGTGTTCGCGAGAGTGTGTGCGTGCGTGCGTGTGCTTGTGTCCAGGTTATTGCGCTCAGTGCGGGGCCTCCATAGCACCGCTGGACCCCGCACCCCATCACACCACTGATTTGCAAAATGGTGAGGCTGCAGCGGGGATAGTAGTTTACAAAGGGATTCAGAAAGTTGGCTGTATTACTCTTTTACGATCTCCAAAATGTACCACAAATTGATTTTAAAACCGTCCCTCCTATGTGGGCTGTGTCTACGTCGACTAACCAAAGATAGTGGACTAACGACAAAGGAGATCTTTTCTTGTTATGGGCATCCATATCTAGTGAAAAAAGTGTGCAGAGAACGTCATATGTGGGGGTGGGAGTCAGGGAGACACACAATGGTATTTCCCAATTCCATGGCTATTCCAGTGGGACGAGTACTGCGTGAGACAATAGAAAGCATTTGTCTGAAGTACAAACTCTGACATCTGAGGGGGAACAGTACCCCCTAGTGGCGCACAGGGTGCTCGCAGCTTTAGCGTGTGAACTGGTCTTTATTCAAAGAACAATAACCGGTCCACCCCACGACTCATGTATTCGTGGTATTTACTTGCGTTTCATGATGCGTCACACCCGTGACTAGGGCAGCGGTGTCCGACGGGGACATACAATCTGTCCAGGCACCGCGATGAAAAAGTGGCCAAACAATCACTTATTACAATTTGTTACTTTTCAAAACAATGTTTTAGTAGTACCCCAGGAGGTGTGTTTGGTAAAATAATGCAAATACGCCATTGATAAAGCATATTTTCTAACGAACGTTTGTAGAACTACTCGCGAGACTTTTCCCCTCGTGCCATCAATTTGTATGCCCCTCTTGATAGTTACTTATCTCCCGTTTTCCAGTCACCACAACTTATTTAACACGGATTTGCTCTGGTTGCATGTGATTTTAACGAATGAATAAATATAGAATGCATTTTTAACGAACCTGAAACAATGAACAAATATTAGATCGTTGTATTTATTTTTCATTTGGCCCCCAGCCCCGTTTCCTTATGTTTAAAACCCCACGCCAACTACTCCCCACCCATTTTAACCACTTACCCCACCACCAAGTATGTTTTTTTAAATATCGGCTATTTTTTTTACTGTTTAAGGTGCGTTAAAAATTGCATTCGTTATTTTTAATTCGTTTAAATCACTGCCTACCATCTGCTCTATATGGAAATACTAGATGTTGATGATACTGTGGAAGTCTAAGTATCGGCACTTCTTTTACTTCTAAGAGGGGGGGCTGGTGGAGATCTACCGCACCCTTCACCAGGGATACTCTACTTTCAATGGCATTCTGTAATATTTATAAGGCGCTTAATACCCAGAGGTTTCTAAGCGCGGACCCGGGGATCGAACCTGTGGTGCTCTGTGTTTTCATGTCTCCAATGGGAGCATGTTGCCGCTGAGCTATCCCCCCGAGCGAGCCGCCAGCCGGCAGTTTGGTATGGCAAGCGTCACTTGATTTTTATAACACTTGCAAGCTCTGATACATCAACCTAACGTCATGTAAAGGGTCCAGAATGCACCAACCCACATGACTTATGACAGAGGGCGTGTTTTCTGGAAGAAGCGTAAACGCATTATTATTTTCTTGAAGGACAATATGAAATGGGCATGAGGCAATATTTGAGGGCAATGTGAAAGGTCCTGTTATGGGGGCATTGTGAAAGTATTCAGAGTCAATGATCTGGGGAACCCTTTGTAAAGAGACTTAAGGGAGTGGAGGGAGTGTGAAGGAAAGACAGGGCGATTTTCTGGGGCCAGTGTGTCAGGGGTATTTGGGAATCTAGGAGCAATGTGAAAAATGGGTGTGGCAGTCAAATGGAGCAATGTAAAAGTGAGATAGCGAACATATCTGATGGCAACGTGAACGTGCCGTTAGAAATGTATAAGGGACATGGGTCCATTTTCTGGGGGCAATGTAAAGGCGGTAACAGGGAGCCATCTGTTGAAACTGGCATAACAAATTCGCGGAGGACATTCCAAATTAACAATGTTGTACGGGCAATGTGGAAATCAGGTGTGACAATGCGCTTTACTGTGGCAACACTGGCATGGACCTCTTGCCTGCCATGGCCATTTTCTGGGAGTAAGGTAAAGCCCTTGGATATGTGAGCAACACCCTGATTTGACTGCCACAAACACTTGATACTTTGGAAGCAACCTGAAATGGGGTGACAGCAGCCTTGAAAATACTAGGGAGCCCTTCTTACTATTGTCAGAGAGATCACAAAGCCCCGATCTACGTTGGCATTGCGATTCATTACGCCTATGCATGAAACTACACCTGGATCTTTGAGATAATAAAGGCGGGAGCACTTGGGAGGTGGTGCGCGTTCACATGGCCATTGCAGCCAGTTCACTGAGAGCTATACAGGTAGATTTACAGTAAATCGGCTTCTAATGCCAACATTTGCGGTTCTGTCCAGAGGGTTCTCGATGAGACTAGTAACACATTCTACGCATGGACTTTCTAAAGTGAGGTAATGGCATGTAAATGGGGCTTACAAACAAATGCCTTGCGCTTTGTGGGGGACAAGAGCGGTGCTCAGAGTCTAGTCTAGATTCTGCAGTTCAACCAATATGTACATTGGGAGGATAATAGAACGGTATCGCGTCCTTTTGCCGACACATGTTTTTCCGATGATGTTTTGCCGCGGGAGTTTTGCCGAAACTTCCCATCGTAGTTTTTTGGGCGGTGGGAAAGGGAAAAATAAAGGGGTGGGGTAAATAAAAAAATAATTAAATGAAGGGGTGCTTCGCGGGGCAACCCCCCAAAAACTGCTGCAGCAAAACACTTGTCAGAAAAAAGGGGGTCAGCGAAATGACATGGAACCAATATAACATCGCATTTTTGACCGTCTCTGGCCTTGACTGCATCAGCATGAGCCGTGCTTAATGCAGGAACAAGGGCTTCTGATGATGTGATCTCCTCAAACCCGGGAGTGACAAGCCTTGCAACATCTCCGGAAACGCGTACGCTGATCCATAGCGTTCTCGCTCTAACTCCATTCCCCTTGCACACAGTCTATCCTTTACTTGCGGGCTTGACGGCTCTGGAATGATTCCGGAGTTTGAACCGTGGAAAAATGTAAGGATAATCTGGGGTAGAAAAGCCAGAACAATGTCACGGGGTGGCTTGAGCGCGTCTCCAGCCCAACACACAACCAACATTACATGCTGTTATCTACCTGTCGATCTGTGACGCTGCCTCACATAGTATGACTATTTCCAAACGTACTCAAAATATACCTCCTTTCTTCAGCCTAGAATGAAGATCCATTTTAAAGGATCCACATGCATTCGAGCTATAACATATAGGCGTTCCCTGCCGCTTCACCTCCTCTCACGGTCTGTTGCTCTTGCACCCCTGTTACTATCCTCTTCCCTTCTCCCTGCTCCTTTTCTCTCTCCGCAAACTAAGTTCTCCGGGGTTGTGGTGGGACACACAATCCACCAACCTTCAAACAAGACAGTTGCCCTGAAAGTACTACACTGGGGGTTTGGCACAGTGGAAAAACCTTGTAACATGACATAACTGCAGTGTGTCATTGCATTGGCAATACAAGCTATTAGAATGTTGGTGTAGTGGAACACAGTGGGCCCTCAAGGTTCCACATAAGTCAGTTAGGGACTTCAGGAGGGGAGATGACAGCTTCGAGATGTATTCACTTTACCTCCCTCCCTATTTCCTATCTATTACCCTGTAACTACAACAAAAGCCATTCAACTTTCTACCGGAGGGCTCCAGTGTGGTTCCTGCTTCTTACCAATATTCCTGTGATGTTGTACATGTACACTACAATAACACAACTAGCAATTCTGATTCTGCTCCATTGTCGGCCAATTAGGATTTGCATGTTATTAACAAGCACAGGAACAATGATGTACATTACATCTCCTGCAGAAGGATTTAAAACGGATACAATGGTTGAAACTGGGTGTTGTTTGTACTGATCTATGATTTATGAATGCCCTTCTTCGCAGTGTGGTGGTGGCACTCTGGCAGGCGCTCCTTCGGTGATGTGGTCACACGTGTGTCTGTTGTGCACCCAGTATCTCTATATTCTGATATGGACATACACTATTTGCTGTGGAGAAGGGTCCCGTGTGGTGGCGGCGCTGGCCTGATATCTGACGGGTCTGCATAGCTTCTGTGCCCCCGTTCAAGCCTCTTATGGTTGTTACCCAATTTCTTCTGAAAATTGTGCCGTAAAATGTCAAATTCATTCATTATTTTAAAAAGTGGCCTGATGGAGTCCACCCCCATGCGGGTGAGGAGTGGCTCAGCCCACAGCTCGAATGCTCCGACTTGTTGATGCCTCACCTGACGTCTCAAGGATCCGAACACCGTCCGGGGCGTTCCTAAAGGACACGCTCGTGCACAAAACATTGCAGTGGACTACTCCCAGGAGTTGTAACCTGATTACTTTCAAGTTAAAACAGGTATTTAGCATCACGCATACATATGTGGCAGGCTTTGCAATGTGTTTGTTAGTTGAGTAATTTGTTAACAGCATAAAACGCCGATGGGAAGCATGCAGCCTCCCAGATCTTTGGCCTACAACTCCCAGCAGCCCTTGTCACAATAGTCAATGGTGAGGGGTCCTGAGAATGTCAGGCCAAAACATCAGGCGGGACACGGTTGCCCACCATACCTATGAAGGATAAGCTCAGCATATAAATCGAAAGGTACTCTCACGAGTGAAAAATTCAAGTTTGCAGCCCCATTACGGTAGTTTATTTGCCATTCTTAAATGGCTCAAGGTCCTTTTAAGAATGTACTGGATTTTACCCTTGCTCCCTCCCCTGCCTTGAAGCGCTTTGAAACACCTGGGTCCAGGCGCTATATAAATATAATATCATATCAGTATGCAGGTAGGTCAGTAACCCTATTGCCATAAGGGAATACACTGCCCAGCCCTGTGCAAGCAGGGGGACATTCCTGCCCTGCTTAATGCATGAATCATTCATGGGATTTACAATGTTTGCAAAGCAAACAACCAGCAGGTCTGTAGAGCGTTGGGTTGTGGATGGTAGATTTGTTCATGCATATGGTGCAACAAAGCATCCAAAACCTAAGAGGGGACCGCAGAGAAGGGGGCTGTGACATCACATTCAGTATCCTCCCATTGGTTGGAATGACCTAAATCACTGACAACACCTTCGATTCGCTTCTATAGTCCGTGTATATTGAGCCCGCCCGCCCGAAGGCCCCGGGGCACTCACAGAACACAAACCACCCAACACCTAGAAATGAGAGGCATCAGCCAGGTGTCACGGAGGCAGCCGTCCACGCCTTTATCAGAGAGACATGTCATAAAACTCTTTTTAACTTGTGCTACTGATGGAATGGATCCAAGCGAAAGCGGAAGAGCATTCCAACGAGTAGGGGCCCAGGCATCAAAACTGGAACCTCCAATTTTCTTTACGGAAATGCGAGGTCGAGCCAGCAGAGCCTCTTTGTTTGAAGGTAGCGTGCGTCTAATAGGCGCCTTCTTAATTTGAGAACAAAGATATGAAGGGGCATCGCCAGCTGGGCATTTATATACCATACTGGATGCCTGGAATTGCATTCTCTGGTTGATGGCAGCCAATGCAGTTTCCGCTGAGCCATGGATAAGTGGGGCCGTCGATGCACGCCACAGACCACACTAACGGATCCACTCTGGGTGACTTGCAGCCTTTTGATGTTTGCCTGAGTAGTGCCTACATATTACAGTAGTCAAATGTTGTGTTTATAGTGGCTGCCGCAATCACAGCCCTATTTCCTTCCAGAAGACAGGTGCGAATTTGCCACAACAGGTGTATCATATAGGAACAGGAGGAAGTTAAATGATATACATGCTTCTTAAAAGTCAACTTGGAGTCTAGTTACACTCCAAGTGTTTTTACAAACTTAGAGACCTGGATATTATTACCTGCAATTGTAAAACTAATATATTGAGGGTCCATTTTTTTCAATCTAGCACCGACAACAAGAATAAGAATCAATGTTGTTTTTTTTTATCATGTAGGGCAAGTGAGTTCAGGGCCATCCATGATTGAATGGCACCAAAGACCATATTCACCCGTTCCAGGTCCTTAGCATATGACCCAGACAACTCCTGGATGATCTGGTTGTCATCCTTGTAATTAGCAAACTGCAAACCCAGACCATCCAAAAGATCGCATAATGGCCTGGAGTAAACTTTAAACAGTAACGGCGAGAGGTATGAGCCCTGTGGTACCCCACAGTTAAGAGAAGCCAGCTGTGATTGAGAATCTTCCTTGATAACTTTTGCCAACCTCGGGCCAAGAAAAGATTTGAACCAGTTGGCGACACTGTTTGAGCATTTACCAATCTTGACCAACCTCTCTGCCAACAGCTCATGACTGACCAAATCAAAAGCGGCCCGAGAGGTCGAGAAGTAAAAGTAATGCTATGCCACCTTTATCAATGACTACATTAGATTTTAAATCTAAGAGCACTGTTTCTGTACCATGTTTCTTCCAAGAGTCAGATTGCCCTGGGCCAAGAATTCCTTGTTGTTCAACAAAATCCTGATATTGGTGACACGCACCGTATCAAGGGTTTTCAGCATATAAGGAAGATTCCTTATAGGCCTGTAATTGGCAGGGTCACTGGGGTCAAGATTCTCTTTTTTTTTTTAAAGGTGATATCCATGCCTCCTAGAGACATTCAGGAACAAGTTCCTCCAAGAAGGAGCGGTTCATAAATTTAGTGGCCCAGGGAACAAATGAAGCCAAATGCTCCTTAAAGAAAGATGCTGGAAAAAGATCCCCTTTGCAAGGAGTAGGCTTCATCTCCTGGACGATGTTTATTATATCAATATCTGATGCCTGTTTAGAAAAGAAGGATGTAAACGGATCTGATAGGGCCTTTGAAGATGTGCACGTTCTCTCAGTATCTGTATTTGTGGGATAGTGGGTTAATGCCAGGCATGATGACCATGCTGCTTTCAAGGTCATCCTAATCAAATTGACCGGGCAGGTAATGGCGGGTCTGGCCAGCAGCAACGGTTCCATGTGTTCATATCCCCGCAAGAATATCGGCATACAAAAATATTGCTCTATTTCTATGGCGATATTGATATCATGGCTTTTATAACATGCCTATACACAAGTGTTTCAAGGCGCAATGAGACAAGGGAGGTGCAATAGAGGGAAGACAGAGACAAGGATCTTACTAGGCCGGGTGACACTGAGATCGCGCAAGTGCAGGGGAGGGGGAAAGGGAAAGTGCAGGGATAAGGGTGAGGGGGCAGTACATAGGATCAACAGTAATACATAATTTGAATAAATAAAACAATGGGTAAAAAAGTGCGGCCAGCTTGTGGCAAGTGCAGACATCAAGTGTCAAGAGCTGCTGGGGGCTGTAGGGGTACAGAAACAGTCCCCAAGTTCAGAGGTTGTCCTGGGCTTGAGGCCATGGACAAGTCTTGCAGTCCTGTTCTAGATGAGTTGCAGAGGGCGGAGAGTAAAAGCAGGCAGATTTATAAAGAGGCTGTTACAGTAGTCCAGTCTAGAGAGAACCAGAGCTCTGGAGACAGTGAGCTTCTGGGGAAAGGAGAGGAAAGGAAGAATACCTCTGAGGAGGTGCAGCTGGCAGTGTGACCTCTTAGAGATGTTAGAGATGTGAGGAGAGAAGGAAAGTGTGGAGTTGAGGATAACCCCAAGGTTTTCAGCCTCACAGGTGGGAGGAGGAGAGGAAGAGAGAGAGGACAGGATGTCCTGAGGTTTAGAGATGAAATGAGTAGCCAAGGACGTGCAGAGGGCCTGGGAGGGCACAGAAGAGGTAGAGACTGCAGCAGGAGTGGCCAGCTCCTTGCAGATTTTAAAGAGTTCGGCCGAGTTGTTGGATGCCGCAGAGACTCAGGCTTGATTGAGGGCTCTCTTCTTGGTGCGGACAGAGAGCCGCTATTGCCTTTGAAACAGGCGGCAGGCCAGTTTGTCAGAGGATGGACAGGAAGCACAGCATTAAGCCATGGAACCTGCAGGGGACACCCTCGCAACCCCCGGTCCCAATAACCCTATAAATTATCCCCACCAATAATATCGCCTATGGCCTTACCCCACAACCATATATATGGCAATATTATTGGTGGAGATAATATTGCCTGATAGTGCAGCAACAGGGTTATAATTTGCTCATGGCTCAGTGGCCATGATGAGAGTGAGGGTTGGGCCCTCTAGACAGCGTGCCTCCTGCCTGTTATATGTCAGCTTTAACACTAGTTTTTGCGGTAAACATTTTCAGCTGCACCAAACTGAGAGCATTGCGCCTCGCGTTATCATCCGTAGCACTTTACGAAGTTCACACCCTCACAAAACAACATCCCTGGAAAAAACATAGAGCAGTATCAAAACGCATCATTGAAAATGAGAGAACACACCCAGCCGCCTTAGACAACCAGGTTGTTTGATTACTGTGGAGGTTCACACCTCACAAGGGTCAATGCCTTCCCCGGTGTCTGGGTGCAGGGAGGCCCTCGCCTATGCCCTCCTTGCCTGGTCGTTGGTGGCGAGGCTGTGGCAGACCCAGCCACTGTCCGAGGAATCACCACGGAGCTCAGGAGGGTAAAGAGACCTGTGGAGGACAGCCAGCCCTGACACAGACTTGAGCCCCGGTGCAGCAGAGAATGACCACAGGCAGAGGGGAGTCAGAGTTGCATGACGCGACAAACATAATGACAGGTTACGCTTTGCTGTGGGGTGCGGTGAGCACAACAACACAGGCTGCCTCTGGGAGAATGACCGGGGCTCCAGCTGGGAGTGTCAGCTGGAGAAACATGGGTAGGTAATACTACGAACCCACCAGGGACCCCTTTTTGCAAAAGAGGTCCACTAGCCCACCAGGGATTCTATATCATACTATATATTAAAAGGCCAGATGTATCTTTGTCCGAAGCTGTCATGTGCCCGCTTCACTTGTTACCACCGGTAGAGGGAGCTTTTTCCTCATGCATACAACAATAAGACTTCAAGTTCATTTTCCACGTGAACAAAATGCGCTTCCTATGTTAACACTCTGAAAATGGCTTTCACACTATTATGAAATAAAGGCTTCCATGAAGGCCATAGTGATCCCACCAAACCACCAGGGATTTTTATATGGCAATAAAGGCCTCTCGAAGGCCTTAAATAGCAATCCTCCCTGGGGACCAGTAAATGGTCTACCTTGGAAAATCAGCGGGACTTACAATACCTTATCAACCGTCATCAGGCCCTTCCCTGATAAACCCCCTCAAGAAAGGTAAGTGATTCACTAAGGTACGTTGACCAATCCTGGGAGAGGTTGGGGTATTTAAGGAGGTGTGTGTGAATGGTTGACTGTGGGTTAGTTAGGTGAGGATAGGAGGTGGAAGAGGACGTCCGAGAGGTCAGAGGAGGCTAGAGGGAAAGTAGTGCAGAGGCTATGATAAGGGGGGGTCTATGGAGTGTTTGTGGGAGAGAGTGGAGAGGGTGAGGAGTAGGACTAGCGGAGAGGTAGTGGTAGAATTTGGGAATAGAGACAGTAGGTAGCATGATTAGCAGAGTGTAGAAGAGTCTCAAGTAAGTGGAATAGGCGGTAGTTGGTAGTAAAGGGTGATAGCGAGAGTTAGTGTGTGGAAGCATCAACAGACTGACAGTAGTGGCAGGAGGAAGGCATGGTAGAAATGGGATAGTGATAATAACAGAATAAGAACGGTAGTAGGAAAAGTAACAGAGAGTTGGAGAATAGCAGTAGTTAGATGTAAGAGGAGAGAGAGAGAGAAACAGAAAAATAGCAATAGGCAAGGACATAGATTGGGAGAAAGGAAGTAGGGAAAAACTGAGGTAACAGGAGATAGCGACAGTAAGAAGTGAAGGCGTTGAGAAATAAAAGAAGTCAGATCAAATGTGGAAAAGTGGAGTGAGAGATCTGAGGGAATGTAGTACGGTGGGAGGAGAGTATCTTGAGGCATAGTGCATGGAAGGGTCAGGTGAGACCATGTGCGCAAGACGAGCAGGTGGACCTGGGTGGAAGGGGGCACCATCCCATAACACCCCTAGAACAATAAGTGGGCTAGCAAAGGGAGAGTTAGAAAACTCCTAGGGAGTCAGGTAGCCAACGCTCTAGGGAAACCACACTTAGGGCCTCATTACGAGGTTGGAGGTAGCCATGGCGCTACTAGCGCCATGGCTGCCTCCAAAACCCTTCCGACTCTGGTCTGGTGGATGGAGCAATTACCGGTCCATTCCGAGGTCGGCGGGACCGGTAATACCCCATTCACCAGAGCCATTCCCCATTCCCATTTGAGCCCCCATAGGGCTCAATGGGAAGGGAGAAGGCAGCAATAATGGTACCGCAAACTGCGGTACCGTTATTGAACCCGGTATCCCTTTGTGGGTCCCGTGTTTAACGCCTGGTAAAACCAGGCATTAAGGAAGGACCTGCAAAGGGAACTCGTAGTAGGGCGGTAAGGGATTACCGGCACCGGTGCCCTTACCGGTGCCGGTAATCCCTTACCGCCCACCTCATAATGAGGCCCCTACTCTTAAAAAGAACAAGAGAGAGTAGGGGTCACCTGGCGCTAGCTACTAACCTCATGTTACAGACACCTGGTTTAGGGAGGTGGAGAAGACCGGGGAAGTTGAGAGAGAGAGGGACAACCCTTGTGCCAAATTCCCCAAGAACCCCTTAGCCCTGAGACCTACCCCTGAATCCCTTCGACTAGCCACTGGTCATTCTAAATAAATACCCTTGAAGCTTCTTCCAATCTCAAGTGTGGTTATTTAAGGTGAGCCACCCCACCACATGTGTCATGCAGGCACGTTCGTGCCCCCCTCAAGATCCAACTGGCCAGCACACCTCAGAGTCTGACAAGTGAAATCGACACAGCTGTCCCAAATGACTCAGAAGATGAACATGCAGTATTCAATCTCCACATTTGGTCGCAAACCAGGTAAGTTCTGCCAACCCAGAAGCAGAATATTTATTGAATAAACACTGATGCCGGCACTCTTTGATACAGGCGCCTTGATGAACTTGATGAGTAAAACACAATTTGCCCTCTTGAAACCGCGTCCAACTTTGAGGCCAACCGGGGTTTGCTTCTATACATACAGGGGTGGCACCCTTATTCCTATGCAAGGCATGGTGAAAACCACATTCCAATATAATGATATCCAGACAATACGAAAAATATACATCACACCCACAGACTTGGCAGCCCCCCTTAGTTGCAACATCGCTGAGCAGCTCAAACTTATTCAATTTGCTTTCCAAGTGCCTCTTGACCTCTTGGAGAAAAATAAAATCAACTTCACGAATTACGCAGATGACACACAGTGTGTCATTCTCCTCTCAGGTAATCATACAGAGGATCAGAAAACCATCAAACGGATCTATGGAGTGATCCAACGCTGGATGAGTAACAATGGGTTGTCATTGAATACTGGAAAGACGGAACTGATGGTGGTAGGCACTACGGCTAAATCCCGTAAAATGGGCACTGAATATGCCCAGTTCCTTATTGACGGCTGTGATATAGATACTAAAAGCAAGGTAAAGGCCATAGGGTTCTACTTTGACTGTAACCCTTAATATGAAGGCACAGGTTGGGAGCATGGTGTCATCAGCTTCATACTACAACAAACTACTGACCCAGGCTTGCCCTTTTATCTCTATATCAAATTGTGAGATACTGGCAAGAGCCTTAATCGGCTCAAGGCTCAATTATTGTGGCAGCTTACGCATTGGTATGGCTAAATCCGACATATGTCGCCTTCAAGTGATTCTAAATAATGCAGTTAGGATTGTTTTGGATCTCAAAAGAAGGGAACATGCCTCGGAGGATAGAAGGAGCATACACTGGCTTCCTATAGAGGCTAGAATTGTTTTTCACCTTCTTGTGATAACACAGAAATGTTTGACAGGCTCGTCACCTATATACTTGTGTGAAGTGTTGGAGTCCAAACTAAATATATGCAATCTTAGATCCAACAATACCAATCAACCAAGTGTCCCGATATACAGAATGACTCCGGTAAAGAGGGGAGCATTCTTTGCGGCGGCTCCCATGGCATGGAATGCTATCCCTCTGATATGAGGAAAGAAAAATCTACAGATGTGTTCAGAAAAGGACTTAAGACGCTCCTATTTAGATAATGGAGGATCTCATCGTTATTGATCTCAGTCTGACTTACCTTGTCGAATTGACCCTGTAGTCGTATTGAATGCTCAGCCTACATGTTTGTTTGTGTGGTGCGCCCTTAATCCTCCGGGTCAGTGGTGCGCGATATAAATGAATTCAAGGGCCTATTTGATGGCATATGTTACCTGTGCTCACATGAAATCCATCTGCACATGGACACAATGGTGCAACCAGTCTTCCTCCACATCGGCATGTACCATTCCACCTGTGCCAGAAAGTTGAGGAAGAGCTTTGAAAATTGGAAGATGAAAACATCATAAAGAAAGTTCACAATCCCACACCTTGGCATCCCATATCGAGTTTGCCAAGAAACCAAAGGGACTCGGCCAAATCCGCATTTGCGTAGACATGCATTGCCCAACAAAAAAGTTAAAACAGAAGGCGCCACTCACCCACAATTAAAGACCTCCTCACAGATCTCCAAGGAGCACAACATTTCTCCAAGGTACATTGAAGAGCATGCTACCACCTGATTTTCCTGGACGATATCAAGAATTGAGGTTCATCACCAGGTTCACCTCACATGTCCGATGGCACTGATATAAGAGACTTTTGGCATGTCCCCGGCTGCCAAAGTTTTTCAGAACACCATACATGGTGTAATTGCGGTAATCCCAGGTGCCATCAATGTCAGCTATGACGTCCTGATATTTGCTAAGACATCTGCAGAAAATCATTGAAGACTGACAGCTGTCCTCCAAAGGATATAAGATCACAGTCTTCTGCTAAATAAAGAAAAGTGTGAATTCCACAAGAACAGGTTGGCCCTTTTTTGTCTTTGTCTTTTCGAAAGAGGGAGGCTTGACAGAGCCACAAAAAGTCAAAGACATTAAACCAGCCCCACCCCACAAAACCAATCTGAGAGGGGGAGTTCTCTTGGAGTGGTCAACTACTGCAGGAGGTTATTCCTCACCTCTGCATGCTGTCGTAACCCCTCCGAAGACTAACCAAAGCAGCAGAACCCTGGGAGTGAAGCAAAGTGCAACAGAATGCATTGCACACAACTAAAAATGCCTTGGCCAAAGACACATAGATGGCTTACTTTGATCTGAAAAGAAAGGCATCTCAAACTTGTTGTCAATGGTATATTCCAAGAGCTCAGGGCAGGTCTGACACAATGCTCATCCAAGGGAGAAGTCATACCCATTGTGTTCGTGGGTCGTGCCCTGACATCATCCGAATCCAGGTGATCGCAGTTAGAAAAAGAAGCCATCATGGCTTCAGGAGTTTGACTTCAACATTGAGTACTGCTCCGGAGTAGGAAACCCATCTGTTTTCCTTACCCATCACCCTTGCGCAGCAACGTCTAGTGATTCCCACGTTGCGTCCCACCTGGAGATACAAACCAACATGATAGAAGAAGAAAATGTCCCTCAGCTTCTCTGTCCCGGGAAGGCATTAAGGAACTGACACTACAAGATGTGTGTTTCAGTGCTATAAAGAGGCTTTGTTAATGGGCCGATGGTATGGATTCATGAACACCCATCAACAGTGCACAGATTCTGCCCAACGCTGGCTCCCACGCTTACTCTGCTTCACAAAGATGAACTATGAGCATCTGAGGGAGATTTGCTACTCAGAGCATCGCCTTGTTATAACGGCATCTCTAGTTAATCATCTGGCTCCCCTAGCTCAGGCTGGTCCCCAAGGCACACCTTCCCTGGGAAAGTGTGGTTCCCAGGGTTGGAACAGACAGTAGAGACAGTAGAGACATTAATACCACATGCCAAGTGACCAGCACAGCCCACCTCAAGCTCCAATCTGATCTATGCCCAGAGGGAAAACAGTACTGATTTGGAATCTCTCCCCAGTAGACAGTATACTGTACTAGTATTGAATGAATTTTCCCACTACCCAGAGGTGGAGTATGTCATATTAATGGTTGCAAGCACTCTAATCCCAAAGCATGAGAAGATATTTACAGCCCATGGAATTCCATCGAAATCAAAATGGAGAGTGGTTCCCCATTCCAAGGGACCGAATTCTAACGGTTTCTAGACAACCTAAATATCAGGCACCACACGAATACTCCATGCTGGCCCCAGGTGAATGGTGATGCAGAGCGCTTCATGCCCACACTGAACAAAACTCAGAGGATTGTTATGGAATGCCAGGAAGAGGGAACGGGATTCCAATTCCGCTGAAAGTACTATACGGCCACCGGGATTGCACCAGCCAACATCATACAACGGGAGGGTGCAACGAACAACCATCCCCACCATTCCAGGATGGAAGCCTGCATCATTGGACACTAAAAAGGTGCCTCTAGGAGAGAGAAACAGAACATGTCGGAAAGCAGAAGAAGAGCAATGAAAGAGCCAACATTTAGCAGTGGAGGCACCGTCCTAGTAAAGAATTCCAAGGTGCAAGGTAAGTTTGCCCCATCTTATAACCACCTACCAATGATGATCACAACAAAAGAGGGGAGTATGCTAACCGCCCAGCGAGGAACATCTTGCATAGCTCGAAATTCCTCACACTTCCAGCCTCTCCCAGGAAGCCAATGTTGAGACCCCTATGAAATGACAAGGGAACAAGGAGATGGAGAAGAACCAGAGGAGGAAGACAGGGAAATACCATCAGAGAATATGACTAGTCATGACTCTATTGGGAGTCAGCCGAAAATGGAAGAATATCCTGAAGCTACACCCCTGCAGGAAGCACCTGCTCCAAGATGATACACAACAAGAGGTCCTGCTCAACCACCAAATCCATTCAAGGATTTTATATTGGGTTAACACGTGAGGGTGCCGGGTGGCATGCGAACATGAATAAAAGGCACAAGCCAGGAGTCTTGTGCGTACCTGGACAGGGCTGTTCTGATTTAGTTAGAAGGGCTGCGCGCCTCCTTACTGATCCTGCTACAGCAAGTGGTCGCTGATCAGCAAGGGCACTCTAATGATCCTACTGTCATGCCTGCTGGACATATCTCTGGACCAGGAACGACCTCTCCATAGAAAATGAGTTACGCCCATAGAACCACTAGACCATTCTACTCAAAATGGAGGTTGTTCGATGCATTGCCCGGAAAACGACGTCTGCATTTTTCACGTCGTTAGATTCACGTGACTTAGGTCTGTCACATGTATCACAGCAATGCGTACATAAGCAGCGTTGAAACTCTGATCGCTGCTTCTGATTAAGTCAATTTTGGCATTTTGGTAGCTGAACTCCGGATCTGCGTTCTCGCATTCCCTTCAGCAACTTCTTTGGCCTATTTTGAGCGTGTTTCCTCCACATGCTAATTACGGAGCTGCGTGAAACCTGTTCGCGTGCCAAGTCTCCACGCGGACGCTGTATGCAAGTGCGGCTGTCCTGAGCTGCGTGAATCCTGTTCCCGTGCCACATCTCCACGCAGACGCTGACTGCAAGCGTGGCTGTCCTGAGCTGCGTGAAACCTGTTTGCGTGCCAAATCTCCACGCGGATGCTGTCTGCAAGCGCGGCTGTCCTGAGTTGCGTGAATCCTGTCCGCATGCCAAATCTCCACGCGGAAGCTCTCTGCAAGCGCGGCTGTCCTGAGCTGCGTAAATCCTGTTCACGTGCCAAATCTCCACGCGAACACTGTCTGCAAGCGCGGCTGTCCTGAGCTGCGTGAATCCTGTTCGCGTGCCAAATCTCCACGCGTACGCTGTCTGCAAGCGCGGCTGTCTTGGGCTGCGTGAATCCTGTTCGCGTGTCAAATCTCCACGCGGACGCTGTCTGCAAGCGCGGCTGTCCTGAGCTGCGTGTATCCTGTTTGCGTGCTAAATATCTACACGCGGACGCTGTTTTCAAGCGCGGCTGTCCTGGCTGCGTGTATTCTATCGCGTGCAATCCTGCATGTGGTTTTCTGAACTATTTTGAACCTTTGGTACCTGTGACAGTTAACAGGTGAAATTTCTAATTTTTGTTCATTGTGGGAAAGGAAGTAATTCATGAACTATTGGAAAGTTATTGTGCACAGTACTTTGGACGCTATCCTGTGGTGCACCAACCCGGTATCTAGCAAGAGCCTTGTGCCGTTCGGGATAAGTCTCCCTTACTAATTTTCCCTTCCTTTGTCGTTTATTCAACTCCTGGTTTTCTTCAAGAAACTTTTGTGGATTACTTCAGTTTTTGCCATAAGGTCAGTGTCTGAATTAATGCTAATAATGTGTTATCTTAGTAATTCGATTGGGACAGTTTCTTATGATACTTTATCTATCCTAGGCATACTTCCTACACAATTCCCACGCCCTTTCCAGTGATCCATCTCTCTGCCTGTTTTATCCAGTCAGAGAGTTGTATCATTTGGAAGGTCTAATTTGACCTGCCTACAATCAAGTCGTGTGAAAATAGGATCCGGAAGAGCCCTACCAAATTGTATCCTTTTTTGGTTACCGTATCCTTTTCAGTTGATACATTGGTGATTTATGACAGAATCAGAAGCCATGGAGGGTATGGATCCTTTAACTGTATTGACTCAGTTAATCACTGACTTGAGAAATGAAATGATTACGGCCCAGGACATGCTACGGCATCGAATGGATGTTATGCAAGATGCCATGCATGCCACTCCTCAGGGAGCACGGGTTCCAGTAGCCACTGCATCTGGATCTGGGACTACTACACCATCATTATCACAGGAAACTCTTAAAGTGGTTATGCCCACACAGTTTCCCTTGGCTCCCCCGGAAAGGTTCACAGGCGATCCTAAAACCTATAGAACCTTTGTTAATCAGTGCCGACTTCATTTTCTTTGCCGGCCTAATTCATTTCCTGATCTAACTACTAAAGCAGCATTCGTGCTTTCCCATTTGGGGGGTACATCTGCTGCTTGGGCAAATCCTTTATTGGAATCAAATAGCCCCTTGTTGTACGATTGCGATGATCTTCTGGCTGCTATGAACAAAGTCTTTGATATGCGTTACGCTACTCAAGCCACAGATCTGGAGTTGCTGAATTTACAACAAGGCACTCAACCTCTGTTGGCTTACATTGCACGATTTAACCAATTAACAGCCGAAACCCAATGGCCGGAAGACAAGAAGACGGCTGTTTTCTACAAGGGTCTTTCAGAAGAACTCAAAGATGCCTTGTCCACGGTCCCAGTGGTCCCTACAGGTTTTTCAGAATTTCTTGATTTAATTTTACAAGTCGATGCCCGAAGAAATGCCCGCAAAGGTGAGAGAAAACCTTTCCTTCATGCACCGGTTCGTTCTGATACACCGGCACCTTCTTCGAATGATCCTGAACCAATGCAAATTGGTGCGGTGAGAGGCCGGTTGTCTAGAGCTGAAAGAGAGAACCGAAGGAAAAATAACTTATGTATGTATTGCGGTTCATCTGAGAATTTATTGGCGGCATGTCCTAAAAGACCAAATAAGCCTTCGGGAAATGCCAAAACTCGACAGTAGCAGGTGTCCCTGTGTCGAGTGTTACTTCGGACTCCATTACATTTCCAGCGCCTGCACCGATAGCTGTTGAGATGACTTTACGTTTCGATGATCAAGACTTGGTTTCCAATGCTATGGTTGACTCTGGGGCCACTTATAATTACATCGATATCACATATGCCAAGAAATGTTCTATACCCCTTATAGACAAGAACAAACCTGAAACTGTTAATACTGTGGATGGATCAGTCTTGATTTCCGGTATGGTAACTCAGGAGACTGTACCTATTCAGATGACTTTATCATATGGTCATTCGGGGGAAATAGTCTTCGATGTCATTGCGGCTCCTCAATACAAAATATTACTTGGACTTAAATGGTTGACTCTTCATAATCCCGCCATAGACTGGGTTACGGGATTGATCCAATATCCTTCCGTTTTTTGCAACGAACATTGCTTTACCAATCAGGTGGTGTCAAATAAATCACATATTTTGGCCTCTATTGAGGGAATTTCCACTATTAGTGTGGTACATCAGAGCGGTACACATATACCAAGTGAATATGCAGATTTTGCTGATGTGTTTGACAAAGGTCAGGCAGAACAGCTGCCTCCACATAGGCAGTATGATTGTCCAATTGAATTAATTCCTGGAGCTAAAATTCCTGCTGGTCGAGTTTATTCTTTAACTCTCAAAGAAGATGTTGTCTTGAAAGAATACATCGATAAAGCTCTTGATATGGGGTTTATACGGCCATCTCAATCGCCGGCTGCCTCTCCTTTATTCTTTGTTCCAAAGAAGGAAGGAGATCTAAGGCCTTGCATTGATTACAGGGCTATTAACGACATCACCATAAAGAATCAGTACCCTTTACCACTGATTAATGTTCTGTTAGATCAATTAGGAACTTCCAAGTATTTCTCTAATTTGGATTTGCGCGGTGCTTACAATCTGGTTCGCATTCGCGAAGGAGACGAATGGAAGACCGCTTTTAAGACGCGGTACGGCCTTTATGAATATTTAGTGATGCCTTTTGGTCTTTGTAATGCTCCCGCTACATTTCAGTTCTTCATGAACGATATCTTCAAAGATATGATGGACCAATTCGTGGTGATTTACTTGGATGACATTTTGATATATTCATCATCTTTTCCAGAACATGTTAAACACGTGTTAGCTGTCTTACAAAGACTGAGAGAGAACAAACTTTTTGTTAAAGCCGAGAAATGTGTCTTTCATACACAAGAAGTGGAATTTCTGGGTTACGACATTACCAATCACGGTGTTCGAATGAGTCGTTCCAAAGTGAAGGCCATATTGAATTGGCCTGTTCCACACAATGTCAAGTCATTACAGTCATTTCTAGGTTTTGCGAATTTGTATCGCAGATTTATTCGTTCTTTCTCCAAAACAGTGACCCCATTGACAGCTTTAACTAGTTCTAAAGTTCCATTCTGTTGGAACCAGAATGCTCAAGCTTCTTTTGAGAGGTTAAAGGAAGCATTTACCACTGCACCTGTACTTCAACATCCTGATCCGGATGGTCAGTTTATCGTTGAAGCAGACGCCTCCAGTGTCGCTACAGGAGCTGTACTCTCACAAGTTTGTGCAGAAACTAAGGAGGAGCATCCAGTTGCTTTCTTCTCACGCAAACCTACCCCATAGGAGCAAAACTATACTGTCACTGAGCGTGAATTACTTGCAATCAAGGATGCTTTCCAAGAATGGCGACATCATCTTCTTGGGGCCAAACATCAGGTGGTGGTGTATTCGGATCATAGAAATCTTCAGGCATTCAAAACTATGAAATGTCTTACAGCTAGACAGGCCAGATGGCATGTTTTTTTTGCTCAATACGATTTTCAAATTATTTATCGCCCTGCCAGACAACATGTCAAGTCGGATGCTTTGTCTCGGATCGGTGAAGAGGTGAAAGAAGAATCATCGGTGCAAAATAAGTTGTTGGCAGATCACGTGATATGTAGTTGTTCTGCACAACCTTCCCTAAAAAACGAGTTACAGGAGTGGGTGAAACTAAATCCACAATTGATTCAGGAATTGAATATTGAGATATACAATGGTTTGCCTTTTAAACAAGGAGTACTCTATCTACCAACTGGTAACACTCAGAACAAGGCCCTCAGTTGGGGTCATGATTCTTTGATTGCCGCCCATCCTGGACAGAAGAAGACTCTAGAGTTGCTGAAAAGATGGTGTTGGTGGCCGTCTATAACACAAAATGTTATAAATTATGTTTCAACATGTTCGGTATGCAGTCAATGCAAGAACACTCCTGGCAAACCTGTGGGTTTACTCCAGTCTCAACCTGTTCCCAAAAAACCATGGGACATGATATCAATGGATTTTGTGGTTGAACTTCCAAGAAATAAAGGCTACGATACCATATGGGTGGTGGTGGACTACTTTACAAAATTGGCGCTTTTTATCCCCTCTATTGGTGTACCAACAGCTGCTGGTCTGGCTGATCTATTCATCCGGCATATATTCCGTTCTTTTGGTCTACCTTCAGTGATAATCACTGACAGGGGCTCACAATTTGCGTCACGTTTTTGGAGAGCACTAAATTCGGCATTACTAATTGATGACAGATTGTCTAGTGCTTATCACCCTCAAACGGATGGACAGACTGAGAGAGTCAATAGCACTATGGAACAATATCTGCGATGTTTGTGCCTGCAGTTTCAGTCAGATTGGCTCAATGTTCTGCCGGCAGCGGAGTTCGCCTATAACAATTCCTATCATAGTGCCATAGGTACTTCACCTTTCTATGCTTTGTATGGGCAACACCCACGATCCATTCCTTTGGATTCCAGTTTGTCTTTGGATACTCCTGCAGCAGGACGTAATTTTAGAGATCTTAAGATTCTACAGAAGAAAGTTGAGCAGCAATTGGAGCAAGCTAAAAAATGAGATAAGACCTATGCCGATGCTCATAGAATCCCTGCACCTGTCTACAAAGCAGGTATGAAGGTATGGCTGTCCACAAAAAACTTGAGGATACCCGGTAAAAAGAAATTGTTGCCTAAATACATCGGGCCATATGAAGTGCTCCACGTTATAAATCCGGCTGCTGTCCGTCTGGCATTGCCACAACGGTGGCGAGTGCATCCTGTATTCCACGTGTCACTCATCAAACCGTGCTCGGATGCTACTAGATTGCCTATACGGCCTGTTGCTATTTCTGTGAAAGGGTCAGACGAATATGAAGTACAAGACATTCTAGACATGAGGTTACGGTCTGGGAAACCATATTATCTGGTGGATTGGAAAGGTTATGGTCCCGAGGATAGATCATGGGAACCTCTGTCTAACATTCATGCTCCAGCTTTATTAAGGCGATTCCACTCGAAAAGGGGAGAGGCTGCTCCTTTGGGGGGTGGCACTGTCATGCCTGCTGGACATATCTCTGGACCAGGAACGACCTCTCTATACAAAATGAGTTACGCCCATAGAACCACTAGACCATTCTACTCAAAATGGAGGTTGTTCGATGCATTGCCCGGAAAACGACGTCTGCATTTTTCACGTCGTTAAATTCACGTGACTTAGGGCTGTCACATGTATCACGGCAATGCGTACATAAGCAGCGTGGAAACTCCGATCGCTGCTTCTGATTAAGTCAACTTTGGCATTTTGGTAGCTGAACTCCGGATCTGCGTTCTCGCATTCCCTTCAGCAACTTCTTTGGCCTATTTTGAGCGTTTTTCCTCCACAAGCTAATTCCGGAGCTGCGTGAATCCTGTTTGCGTGCCACATCTCCACGCGGACGCTGTCTGCAAGCGCGGCTATCCTGAGCTGCGTGAATCCTGTTCACGTGCCAAGTCTCCACGCGGACGCTGTCTGCAAGCGTGGCTGTCCTGAGCTGCGTGAAACCTGTTTGCATGCCAAATCTCCACGCGGACGCTGTCTGCAAGCGTGGCTGTCCTGAGCTGCGTGAATCCCTGTTCGCGTGCCAAATCTCCACGCGGAAGCTGTCTGCAAGCGCGGCTGTCCTGAGCTGCGTAAATCCTGTTCGCGTGCCAAATCTCCACGCAAACGCTGTCTGCAAGCGCGGCTGTCCTGAGCTGCGTGAATCCTGTTTGTGTGCCAAATCTCCACGCGTACGCTGTCTGCAAGCGCAGCTGTCTTGGGCTGCGTGAATCCTGTTCGCGTGTCAAATCTCCACGCGGACGCTGTCTGCAAGCGCGGCTGTCCTCAGCTGCGTGTATCCTGTTCGCGTGCTAAATATCTACACGCGGATGCTGTTTTCAAGCGCGGCTGTCCTGGCTGTGTGTATTCTATCGCGTGCAATCCTGCATGTGGTTTTCTGAACTATTTTGAACCTTTGGTACCTGTGACAGTTAACAGGTGAAATTTCTAATTTTTGTTCATCGTGGGAAAGGAAGTAATTCATGAACTATTGGAAAGTTATTGTGCACAGTACTTTGGACGCTATCCTGTGGTGCACCAACCCGGTATCTAGCAAGAGCCTTGTGCCGTTCGGGATAAGTCTCCCTTACTAATTTTCCCTTCCTTTGTCGTTTATTCAACTCCTGGTTTTCTTCAAGAAACTTTTGTGGATTACTTCAGTTTTTGCCATAAGGTCAGTGTCTGAATTAATGCTAATAATGTGTTATCTTAGTAATTCGATTGGGACAGTTTCTTATGATACTTTATCTATCCTAGGCATACTTCCTACACAATTCCCACGCCCTTTCCAGTGATCCATCTCTCTGCCTGTTTTATCCAGTCAGAGAGTTGTATCATTTGGAAGGTCTAATTTGACCTGCCTACAATCAAGTCGTGTGAAAATAGGATCCGGAAGAGCCCTACCAAATTGTATCCTTTTTTGGTTACCGTATCCTTTTCAGTTGATACATTGGTGATTTATGACACCTACTGCCACAAGAGCTGATCACGTCACCCAGCTCCACTATATCAGCCAGTGATTCCATGAAGATTGATTGTGGAAGCTTTCCGTCATCTCATATAAGGTAGTACACAACAGCTACCAGGGCTACTGTTTAGCAGTGGGACAAGGAGGTATTGGGGGCAGGGTGGAGGGAAGGTGATGTCAAGCATTCCTCTGATATAAACTGTGGATTTGTCTATGATGTTAACCATCACGCATGTTAAAAACAAGATACAATGACAGGGGTTGCTATGTAAAGGTTTCCCAAGCAATGGCTATGACACAATCTGTAAAAGCATATGGTTGTCAACTGAAATATTGAGTGGTCGAGCCTATCATTGCCAAATGAATAAAATGTTTATTTCTGTACACGTAAAGCAGAAACTATGTAAGTTTGTTCCTTATATAATTCCACACTGTTGCACCAAATTCTGCATAGTTACCTATTAGGTGCCCCCAGACATTACTGGCTACATGACGTTTGAACACCCAACCCCTTTCCCCAGATTTCAGCCCCTTCACACATGAGGTGGTTGCCTGTAATCAGTGAAACATCAATGTGGTCATAGAAGGACCGTACAAAGCTCCTTTTAAGTGTCTTCCTGCGAGGAACAAAACTCACAGGTGCTATTGAAACCACCTTTCAAGGCACTAGGATGCACCATTTCCGGGATATTTGCACCACAATGCACTGCACCATACCAGTTTGAGGCAACAGGTGGGGAGAGCGCACAGAAGGTCCCAGTATGCTGCAGCATGCCAACTCTCGCCTCCCCTCCACGTCTGTGCCGGGGTATCTGAGCCAGCCACACAGGCCCATTCTCAGTGCTTTTACTTCCGAGTGCAAAGCACAGCAAGCGATAAGCGACTTGGAACAGCGAACTACAGAATCATTGCTTTTCAACAATTGATGAGAGTGTTGTCATGTCTGTCTAGAGAACCTGTGTGGAGTACGGGTACTTTTTGCTAGTTTATAAATGTTGTGCTGAAGAGTTGTTTAATAATTGCATGTCCTTTTCCCCAAAACCAGAAAGGGTTTCTAAATTTTAAAAAAAGCTCCCAGGGAGGGGGGCAGAGGGCTTCATTCCAGGATTCGAGGGGGTGTGGAGTACTGTTGTTTGGTCTCAGTGTAGGGCGTGTTATATGTGCCATTTGTGCATTTGGCATAGATGAGTTTCATGTGATATGCTTGCAGGAGTATAAAGGGTTTAGTGTAGGTTGGTGGGTGAAAGAGTGCAATCCTCATGACATTGGGTTAAGTCACAGTCATGCCGCTTTTTGGGTAACTGAAACCCAGTGTGCTGTAGTCAGCTATGTTTGGTCTCTCTTTGCCAATGTCCTATGACTTGTGAGTTATCCCGATATATTAAACAGCCATGTTTTTTCTGCTTTCCTGAAGGTCAGCTATTCCTCTATTGGGTTTATTTCCTTGGGGAGGGATTTCCAGAGTTCTGTTGAGATTTTCAAATTATGTTTGGATTCAAGGCAAATGTAGTTGCTAGACTTCAAGGTTCTGTTTGGTCTGCAAAGGGAGACTCATTCTTGCAGGAATTCTGCTCCTCGACCATGACTTGCTCTATGAAGAATGCAGAGTGTTTTGAAAAAGATGCTTTTCTTGACTGGTAGCTAGTATATTGGTATTAGTATTGGCATGATGTGCTCTCTCTTGTTGAGTCTTGAGAAGGAAACTTGCTGCTGCTTTCTAGATTTGTTGTAGTTTTCTTGGGGAGTTAGCCAGGTATGCCAAGGTAGATGCACTTGGCATTGTATTTTCTTGACATGGCAAGTGAGTGAGATAATGGCAAGTGTTCTGTGTGGAAAAGTGAGAAACAGTAATATCCGTCTAATAGATGGTAGACGAAGCATTTCTTTACCACTGTGTTAACCTGAGGTTCCAGTGTTAGCTCATTGTCCATCCGGATTCCAAGATTTGTAACTGCTTTGTTGGCTTCTGGTCTGATTAGCATTTTTGTAGCCCATGGTATGAGTGGTTGGATAGAAGGGTTGTTGGGCGTGATCATGATGCCAGTTTTACCCGGGTTGAATTTAAGGTTGTTATTGCTAATTCATGCATTGATCTATACGAGGCAATTGACGAGAGTTTGGTCTATGCTGGTGGAGATTTTGTAGATGATCTGAGTATCATCTGCATAGTTCTAGTATGTAAACCTGTGCCGTTTGATGAGTGCCATGAGAGGACCTATGTAGATGTTGAAGAGTATTGGTGCGGGGGATGATCCTTGTGGGACACCACATGCAAATATGTATGAGATTCAGCTGAAAGGGGGTAGCCAGGTGGTTTCTGTTCTTTCTGTCAGGAAGGATGTCATGCATTGTAGCACAATGTTGCTCATCCATCTGCCTTCTATTCTTTTGATGAGGGTTGCATGGTTGACTGTGGCAAAGGCTGCTGAAAAGTCTAATAGTATCAGTGCAGAGGAGGTGTTGGAGTCTGAGTTGATTTTTGGGTCGTCCCACATGGAGAGTAGTGCTGATTCAGTCCCTCTCATAGGTGCCTTGTTCAGTAGATGGTTGGTTTCCCAGTGTGTTAGGATTTGCCCATATGTATACATTTCTAGGAATTTGGCTGGGTAAGGAATGTTTGATATTGGCCAGTAGTTGGTGGGGTTGTCTGGTCTTCTTTTTGTTTTTTAGATTATGTTTATCCATTAGGGATTGCGCTAGTAGGGTGATTGGCCCTCAGTTCCTCTTGTCATTTGATCCATTGATTGACTTTGTTTTGAGGGTTGAGTGGGGGACCTTTGTTGCTTCCTGTTCTTCATGGAAGAGGTTGATAAAATTGTGTGATGGCTCATGATGCTTTTGTGGGTGTTTGTGATTTTGTGAGTTATCATTCTGTTGTGTCCCTAGGCCTTGGTGATAAAAGGTGTGTTCAGTTAGGTCACTTCTCTTCTTGTCCTTTGGGCATTTTTTAGTCCAGTGGTGGGGATTGCTTTTTCCCAGTGTGGGTGTGACTTTTTAGGTTGGCCAGTTACGAGGCTCTGGAGTATTGAGGCTCCGTTAAGTCGCTGGTGGCGTTCTTTTGCTTTCTATGCTCGTGCTTGTGCCCTTATGTGTAATTCTTGTCCAGCAGTCTTTTGGCGTGGTTTGTGTGATTGGCTTAAAGGGAGATGTGATCTGAGTGGGCTGCCTGTGTGTTGTAGAGTACAGGGTGCCTATCGTTTTTCGTCTGAGTGCCTTGTGGTTAAGTTGTTTACTGGGAACTGATTATACTGCATTGGTGGGTGCAGTGGGGTGTTGTTCCTCAGTTGTAGCAATCCGTGCAGCTCTTTGGCTTGTCAAAATGGGTTAATATTGCAGCAGAAGTGTCCGGGAGCTTTTATCAAAGAGTTGTTCAAGCTCAATAGGGAAGTCCAGGGCGTGAGTAGGGGAGTCCATAGAGTCTGTTTTGGAGTTGGGGGTATTTTAGCGGAATAGCTATCAAAGTGGCAAATTATTAGAGTGGCAATTTATCAAAGTGGCATAGTATTTTGGTGGCCAGATATCCTAGGGGCAAAGTAGCAAAGGTGGAAGTATCGCAGTGGTAAATTAACCCAGTGTGGAGAAGCTGAAGACAAGGAGGTGGTAGGTGAGAGGAGGTTGCAGACAACAGAGCAAAGGAAGAAAGGAAGAACGAACGAACGAACGAACGAACGAACGAACGAACGAACGAACGGAGGAAGCAGACATTTAGAAGGAGAAGATGGTAATAGATATGGGGTTGTTGGACATACAGGAATGGGAGGTGGTGGAAGTGGTGTATGTCAGGACGAGTGGAGATAAAGAAGAAGGAAGCATGATATACGGCGAACATGGTGATAATGGAGGATGAGGAGGTGGACCATGAGTAGAAGGTGGAGGTAGAGGGAGAGACTCAGAAGGAGAGGAAGGTGGTGAATTGGCATAGTAAAGTGAGCTGAAGACCAAACGAAGGTGGGGAGGAGAAAAGGAATATGTGGGAAGGGAGCAACGCCAAGTATATCGTAGACCTGTTGGATCAGAGGGGCTAAGGGAAGAAAGGATGCACATGTGTTAAGAGATTCAAGGAGGTGGTAAATGGAGCTAGAGAAGGCCAGAGTACAGGAGAACAGGTGATTAGAGAAGGATGCTAAGGATGTTGGGGGTAGGAAAGCAAGAGAGTCCCTTAAAGAAGAAAGCCCATACCACACCCAGCCTATTACCCAGGTTCTTTGGCCCAGTACTTGGTGGAAACTATGGGATTGGCCTGGTGATGGGCATCCCTCTCTTCTGCAGCTGCTGCCTATCCTAAGCTGCAGGTGCACTTGGTTCCAGAGACTCAGAAGGACAGATCTCTCAAGAAGCAGCTAAGCCCAGGATGATAAGAAGAAAAGTAGAGATGGGAGGCACGGGGGTCAGGTTAACCCTCCCCTTCACCCACACTGTAACTAACTAAGATGCCCAGGCCAAGACCCCACATGTGGAGAGACTTTTGAATTATGAAAGTTTTGAAGATGGTATTCTTGGATAAATGTCACTTTCTCTTTGCTTATTGATTTGTGTCTGAACTACTTTGCACTGAACTACATCCCTGCGAGAGCCAAGTTTGCCAAACCCAAAGACTTTTTTTTTGTTTTGTGTTTAATATAAAGGAGGGAAAGACTTTAAATGGGGGCAAAAAAACACTGGCACCAACTTCCATCTTAGTCCACCCACAATACCGCCTGAAGCTCTAGGACCATGTGACAAAGGAAGGTTAAGGGAATGATGGGCCAAGACCCTGAGGATGGGGAACATGTGCTGTATATACATTATGTCCTCAATAAAGTGAGAAACAAGGCATCAAGCATCTGTCTGTGTGGGTTGATCCCACACAGCGTTGTGACATTCCTCACT
This sequence comes from Ambystoma mexicanum, assembly GCF_040938575.1. Lineage (NCBI taxonomy): Eukaryota > Metazoa > Chordata > Amphibia > Caudata > Ambystomatidae > Ambystoma > Ambystoma mexicanum. The sequence continues at coordinate 1,115,990,219 of NC_090923.1, read as the reverse complement.
TATTTCAACACATCATCCTGCCAAGGAATTACGGTCATTCCGATTCATAAAGTGGGGAGATAGATGTACCACAAAACTACAGAATTCTGTGTTTAGTGTTCATTTGCAAATATCTTTCCTAAGGTTTCATTGATTGAATTAAATGAATGAATACAGGAAAAACACAACTTATATTTTTCTGTAAAAAGAATTAAATATTTTTATTGTACAGCATTTTGGCGCAAAACGCTATATGTAAATACAAATAAAATACAACTACAAATACAGTTTTGCAAAACCAGCTGTATTGAAGCACGGTGTACTTTGTCCAATACCCTAACTCTGAAATTGTTGGTAACAAAATATAGTGTTGGGACAAAAGCCTTCGGGCACTGCATTTTGTCATCTGTCAAATGTAGGTCGACGAACCTGATAGAAAAAAGTAATATTCTAGCAGATTCTCATAAACCTTTGGATCTTTATCATGTTGTTAGACACTAAAACGTGGGTCACTGGGAGAATTGCACTCTCTTGGGCTCTTCGAAAAAAAAGGCATACTGATAAAAGGTTGAAAAAAACAGTTTACTTGTGCTTGCTCTTTTTAACTGCAAATCTAGCAACTTTTAGCTCTGAAGAAAGGACCTTGCCACCCCAATTTGCATCCATATTCAAGTTATGAGGGAAACATATTGTAAGGCTTGCCTTCCATCATGGTTCCATGGGCCTACAAATGTTGTTAAATATTACAAATCTTTTTTGCAAAAGCCATAATTTGGGAATTAATTTGAAAAAACAAAGAGAATGATTTTAAAAGGCGAAAGTACAAACTCCCTGTTTGTTAATAATACTTGGATTATACCACAATTACATTCACACAAAGTACACATTTCTGGGGATTATTTTTGGTATTGGAATTAGCTTACATAAAAAGGAAGTTATACATATTGCCCCAGACCTACTGTTGTTGAGTATAAGTCATTGTATCTTTCACTTGCCTCTCCTATGTGAGGCCCAGATTATCCCAATACTAATGTCTAGTGCAGAAATCCTTTGCCGATGGGGCCCTAAAACATCAAATAAGATGGATAATGTGGTGAACAAAGTTATTGGAGGTTCATAAATCATGAAAAAGTGAATTCATTTGTTTTTAAACTGGGCTCTCTCTTGTCACTCTTAGAGCCCTAGGGGAATCGTTGAATCTGGAGGATTTGCTTTCCGATTCAAATTAGGTATCTTTAAAAGCCTTGCTCTATGAAGAACTGTCTATGGCTAGTTAGGTTGGCGTGGGGGATTGCTTGATTAACTTGAGGCAGTGGGGAATGATGCTGGGTTTAGCTATCTCCTGGCTTACATCTCTCACAAGAATAACATTGATATGGACAATAATCCCCCCAATAAATCAGCAAGGATAAACTACGAACTGAGTCAACTCTAGGTGTAAGTCACTATTATATGTGGAAGTGGAATCCACACAATTTTATAACTTGCCTTATTTATTTATTTAAAATGGTATAGGCATCACTGCTGTCATGCAATTATACTATTTTGAAAGATATACATTCACTGTATCAGATTAACTTTTTGACTACAGTACATAGGATTAATTATTTGCTGAGAAAAGAAAGGAGAAAAATACATCAATTATAATGTTTACATTTTCCCTTGAGTAAGCTCAATTTTTTTGTAGATTCATTCTAGTCACACAGTGTAACATTTGGGTGTTTTCACTGAAAATATTGGGGGAAAAACCATCAATTACCTTGATTATCAAAAGCTCCCATCAATAACTAATTATTGTTACAGGTTTATTCTAATCACACTTGAGATTATCCAGGTCAAGTGCATTAACTTATTCCATTGAAGTTATATCATGTCTCATTCCCTTAAAATAGCGTTTATCAATTCCCAAGTTAACTAAACATATCAAATTCTTGTTCCTATATATACACTGGACAACAAAATAGAAAATGACATAGTGCCTTTTTAGAAGGTGGCTATGAAATTGGCAGTAAATTAAATGATTTACCACCAAACTCATTTACCATTAGCACTGCTCGAATACATGGCATTACTACATGGTGGTGGACATTCCTATTTTTGGCATCCATGGGACTCCATGGTGATTTTTGGTGTATGTAGTGCAAATGGTAATACTGCATGGTAAAACCACTGATTTTTTGAGGACGAGTGCAGGATTATTTGTTATTTTATTTATTAATTTCTATTGCGCCGGTAACTTGCAAGTTTCGGGCGCAGATACAAGGACACAAGGGACAAACAGAAAATATGACAGGACAGACTCTATGTGGAGGGTTTAGGTATCAGAGGTATCTAGACGAGCTTGTTTAGTTGAAAAGATGAGTCTTCACCAGTTTGCAAAAACGTAGATAATTCGGTTCTTTCCTTATGTTAGATGGCATGGTATTCCAGATACCTGCTGTCATGACCGGGAAGGATTTCCCCAATCCCAGCTTGCGTTTGTGTGTAGCTACTGCAATCCTGTTTTGATCCATTGATCTTAAACTGCGGCTTGGAGAGTATGTGTAAATTTTGGATTTCAAGTAGCCTGGTGCCTTCCCATGAATGCCTCTATGAGCTATTGTGAGGGCCTTGAAGTGGGTTCTACTTTCAACACATCTTGCTGAAGGTGAATCCTCCATTTTACCTCCAAAACCAGCGTTCAGTGGAGCAGTAAAAGTGTCTGTGATTCTGTACCCTCCAAAAAAGGTGTCGGAAACAGCATTTTTACCACTTTTTTTACTGCACCGCCAAACTCATAACTAGGCCCATAATCCTTCAATTATCCTGAGAGTGTAGGCACATGACCCTCCTCCTGTGATGACTTGGCTATTATTATTTCATGTACCTGAATCTGATTTACTGCGAGTTGTAGTAATAATCACTGGTTTTGCTGGCCTGGGAGAGCATTCAAATAGTATTGAAGTGAATTTTGAGGCATGGTTTCCAGACACAACTGACTGGATAGTTTTACCACAAAGCCATCTAAATCGGATTGTTGGCTCGTTTCTATTAAAACTCTTCATAACCAGTTCCTAAAAGTCAATCATTTTAGTTTTGGCAAAGCCTTTTCCTTAAAACACACAGTCATTCAATCAGACACTTTATCAGATTCTTAACTATTGCTTTTTATTTCTATAAGTGGGATGTACCTACTATAGACGTAAGGAGAGTTAAGTTGAAATTTAGATCAGAACAACTTCCGGCGTGGACAATACAGGAAGCTCAGTCAATATCCCGAAACCCAGAGGATTTTTCAGATCTTTTAACATTGATATGGAAGCCCTTGGCCTTATTCTTTTGACTTGACCCTCTCTCAGTAATCGTAGATGAAATATTTTGAAAAAATATTCAGTTGACAATAACATTATCACTCATTCTGATATAGAGTTTTATTATAGCACATAATGGGCCTCATTCCGAGTATGGCGGTAAGGGATAGCGGCCACCGGTAACGAGACCGGTGGCGGTGATCCCTTACCGCCATACTCCGAGTTCCCTTTGCGCCCTCGCCCTTAACGCCTGCTTTGAGCAGGTGTTAAAGTCGAGGGCGCAAAGGGACCTTCAAGCCAATAACGGTGACCGTAATGAAAGGTCACCGTTATTTGCATCTTCCCCATTCCCCTTGAGCCCTATGGGGGCTCATTTGGGAATGGGGAAGAGCCTTGGTGAATGGGGAATTACCGCCCCGCCAACCTTGGAATGGGGCGGTAATTCCGCCATCCACCAAGGCGCTGCCGGTCCGGGTACGGCGTTAATAGCGCCATTGGTTAGCGCCGTACTCGGAATGAGGCCCAATATATCCATATGTGCAGCAGCCTCTTGCAGTTGTCACAAAACTGTTGAAGATCTTACTGTAAAATGAAACTAGGCTACTTATACTGGCGTGTCCCACGCTGCTCTGACTCTACTGAAATGGCACAGAATGGAGGAAATTGAAGTTACAAATTGTATGGTGTTTAATAATGAACAAGCCCAATACATTTAAAATACATAAATAAATAAGTTGGCACAATTCTGGTTAGGGTTAAAGTTGGGTGGGTAATAGTTTGCGTACTTCACTAACGCAATGTCGTCTCTAGGCGTTGCAGGAGCGGGAACGCTGGAACTTAAGACAGCATCGTTTGCGAGAGCTGATGAATACCGTCATTCCACCACTAACAAGTGAATTTAGTTTACAGGGGGCGATTTGTCCTGCCTTTCAGTTTAGCACCATGTCATCATTGCACAAGAGAGAAGGCAGGACCTTGAGACAGCATCATGGTCGAGAGCTGAAATGCAAATTGTTCCTTGTGCTGTTTTCTGGTTTGGATTCAATTGTTATGTAATGCTTGTTGTATTTTGCTTGTTCCTCTTGTAAAGTGCTTTGGCGTAAAGCGCTATATGACATTTTTATAAATACTAAAAAAAAATACTAATACATGGGGTGTTTTCCTCCTCATCACAAAGAGTAGTGGTCGGGGGATTCCATTAGCCACTGTTATGCATGGAGAAGGTGCCACTCTATGGAAAAAGTAGAGAAGAAGCAGGGGTGAGGCGCAGAGAACAAGTAGATACATGGGGTAGATATTGGCCAATCACTTTGAGTAGGGTAATGCTAAAATAGAGTTGATATTTAATATAATAAAATAGTAACTATGGGAGCCACCAGCGGGTGCACAGTCGATGGCAGCTTAAGCCGTGCTGCTCCTGGTCCATCGGTCAAAAAGGGAAACTGAGCCAGTCTTTTGAAACACCTTCCCACCCGCCTCTTCCCCCCCATTTGGAAATCCAAACATTGACTCAGATTTTTAGTACATTTTGTACTCAGGATCCAGAGCTATCCATGTGTGGGATTGGACCGGAGGAGATAGCAGCCTAGAGCCGAGGAAGAGCTCTGCCTCACAACACACAATGTCGCGTATCACAGGCCTTACTGAGGAGGCCGGGGCACCCCTCAATCACCCTATCTTTGGTCCGGTCTCATAATAACACTGTGAGGCATTAGTTCCTTGCACACCCGGTGCAGAGTGTCGCTGTACCACAACACCAGGGATAGCGACTCAGGTCGTCACGGCCCGCCACACCTTGAGAGTGGAAAACCAAGCAGTGGAGCTTCAGTGCATCGGAATATTCGGGGGATGGATCTCATATCAAAAGGTTTCACAACCAGCTAACAATCCCGGGGATTTCTCTGGAACGGCCTCTAACTTAGACTCACCAATCACGCCCAAAGAAATGATAGAAACAATTTAATAAATGAAGGGAGGGACAACTCCGGACTCTGATGGGTTCTCGTTGAAATTTGATAAAATGTACCGTTACACACTGGCTCCTTATTTGGTAAGGGTGTTTAATGCCATTCTCTCAGGAGCTGCCCTGCCTGAGTGATGGAGGCTTTTATTGTGGTCATCGATAAAGAGAGTAAAAGCCTGTTATGCTGTTCCTCCTATAGACCAATATCTTTGTTGAACAGCGATGTTAAGATATTGGCCAAAATCCTGGAAAAAAGACTTGACCTCATTCTCCTATCGCTGCTCCATGGAGATCAGGTGAGCTTCATTAGAGGTAGACAAGGCCCAGACAATATTAGAAAGACCTTGTACTTAAAGCGCCACGCTCAATCTCTCAATCTGAAGGCTTGTCTAGTGGCAATAGACTCTGAGAAAGCTTTTGACAGGGTGGAGTGGCAGAACATGACCAAGTGTTAGAAAAATGGGGTTTGGTGGCAAATTTCTGAAATGAATCTCTGCCCTATATAGATCAACAATGGCAAGGGCAAAGGTGAACGGGTCGCTAACTGACTCTTTTAGATTATGGAGAGGGACCAGGCAGGGGTGCTCATTGTCACCTGGGCTGTATGCACTGACAATGGAGCCGTTAGCCATATCTATCAGATCAAATCCTTTAATAAAAGGGATCACTTGTGGAGAAGTGGACTTTAAGTTGTCCCTCTTCGCAAATGACATCTTTGGCTATCTCACCAATGTTTATTCCACTCTCTCAAAGCTGCTATCTGAAATCTCGATCTTTGGTTTTTGCTCAGGCCTAAAAATAAACATTGATAAATCTTGCATAATGCTGATAAGAGAGGGAATATCAGTCCTTGACTCTAGAGCACGAGTTGTGGGATTGACAGTAGAACAAGTTGCGATTAGATATCTTGGATTTCAATTTACAAGGAATCTAGCAAATGTCAAGCATGCAGACTCTGACACATTGTTCGATAGAATTAAATTGGATTTCAATCGATTGGACCTGCTAGTCCTATTCTGGTATGCACGCATGACCTCAGTGAAGATGAACGTGCTTCTACATATACGTTATCTCTTCACTGCACTCCTGACAATTCTCCCAGAAACCTTCTTTAGTGAACTCAATGCATCAGTAAGCAGATTCATTTGGCATAATAAAAATCCCAGACTGAAAAGAGCTACCCTTACTCGCCCAAAAAAACATTGTAAGATTCGGCCTACCCGACTTCCACTTATATTGTCAAGCCTCCCAACTGAGAGCCTTGTTAGAACATATGAGGGAGGACTTAGGAACATACTTGGCCTACCCAGAAGACTTGGGAACCCATCCCCAAAAAGTAAGGGACTTATTCTGGGCTTCTAATAATGAAATCCCTAAGGAACTTAAGGACCACCCTACCCTAGGAGTAGTATGGGCAATGTGGAAGATGAACAGTGATAACGCTAGACTATCATCCTGGCCTTCTTCAATGACGTTGGTACGTTGGTATGGGGCCCCCAATCAATCTCTCTTGGCAGGGATTTAGATATTCCCAAAAATGATCAGACAGATGCTTGGAAAGGGTGCGTCAATTGTTCAAAGACTGTCAATTCCTGGAATACAAAGAAATAGGAGAGACTCTGGGTGCTGACGCTATCACCATTTTTTATTATCTTTGACTTAAGGGGGTAATTGCAGACCAGAAATGGTACGAGAACTTGTCTAGGGAACTAACTCTGATAAAGTTCTCGACAATTCGGCTAATAGAAAGGGGATCATCTCAAGGTTATAGAAAGTACTTATCACTGCGGACATGACGGGCAGGCAAACTTTCAAGAGCTACTGGGTGGGATTAGCTGGAAGGGACATCATTGATGAAGAATGGGCAAAGAGTTATAAGGTAACATTTCACGGGTACCTGTTCACTGCCACCACAGAGAATAATGACAAAATACTGCAGGGGTGGCATCGGTATCCTCTAAAGGTTTTGAAAATGTTCCAGGGGACTTTCTCACTTTGCACTAGGGCCTGCGGACAGGTAGGGTCGTTAACATATGAATGTGGTGGTACTGCCTGAAGATACAATTCTATTGGGACAAACATTTGAGCTGAATCAAAGATACAATAGGGGGACAGCTCACCCTAGATCCACTTCAAATGTTATTGGGCATACCACCTCAGGATAGGGAGGAATATAGATTCCCCAGGATGTGGGAGGCTATGCTTAGATCGGGGAGATTGGTGGCTGCCCAAAAGTGGAAAGATGCAAGGGTACTAACGAAAGGGGAGTGGGAAAAAAAACTCCATGATATTTTTACTATGGAAGGATGAACAGCAATGGCCAATGTTCATATGGGTTCCTTTCAGGAGGAAGGAGGTCCACTGGTAACTAGAGGGGAGTTGCAATTGCGGTGACAACACTCTCGGCGTAGACTAGCTGCATAGACCCTTAGATACTGGGTGATTGTATCTCAACCACGAAACCATGCTGCTTGTCCCCATGGGGGGAAGAACAACCTATTAGGATATACTCTTTGGGGCTGTGTGAGAAGGAGGAGGTGGGCATTGATCTTCCCTATGTAGTCTGACATTCTGTAAAATCAGTGGCATGGAGGGAGCAAAGGTAATGGTATAATATTGATTTCTAGCGGGCGCGGCCTGTTCTGATTGCATAACTGTCTGCATTCTGAAATGTCGTATTGAGATCATGATGGTAGTATGTATACGAAAAATGTAATACAAATTAAAGTTGAAAAAAATAGTGATGATATATTTTGTGTTTATTTTTGTAATCTAAGATTGTGTCATTCATATCGTATGATGGATAATTTTCCTGGCTGCCTAACCCAAGGACATATACCCAGCATGAATAAAGTGGTGCCAAGTACTACATCTCTACATTTACAAGACAGCTTTCACTATTGATGTTAGCACTGGCAGCAAAATACATGTTCCTAATGAATAATATCCTTTTCAGGGTCTTTCAGTGATAATCTGGATAAAGGGCAATCAACAGATATTGCCCCAGGAGTCACCAATATTGTATCGGGCATAAGTTGTCAAGCTACTACCACGCCAAACATTTTCCATGTCCTCGTCTGAGGATATGTGTATTAATAAATTCTTGATTATCTATTTAAAAAACATTACCCACTAGACCCACTGGTCTTGTTTCTGGACTTTCCATCAGTTCTGAAATTAACATAAGAGGGAGTAATATTCAGACAGACGCAAGGGTGTGGCTAGGTCTGGAAAAGATCCGGGGCCACGCTGATTTCAGGACTGTCGGGACTCGGGTTGTAGCCCCTGAGCTTCCATCCGGGGCTATTGCTCCCCCGTTCCCCCTTAGCAACACGCCTGGGCAGATGCATAGTCCAAGTCAAGTTATTTCTCTGCAAAGCACTGTCTTCATATTTTCGCGACCAAAGTTACTCAGAGGGGCTGAAGATTGTTTGTAAATGTTTGTTTCTGACATAATAGACCACACTACCGATTGAGCGGCAACCTGGACCACGGCTGCAAAATACTTTACTGGAAAGCAAAGAGTGGGACAAGGTTGGCATGGCGCTTTACGCTAAATGTACACATTAACAACTACAGTATAGGGTGCGTGGGTGATTCTAAATAAGATGGGTTTAGAAGGAGCCTGAAATGTCCAGAAGCCGACTGAAGACGGCAAATGTACATTTGAGGCCAAGAGCTATGGGGGAGATTTAGCTGTGATTCTCCCACGAGTTTGGCATACCTCTTCGAGGGACTCCCAAAGAAAGCCACATGCTCCAAGGAATCTCCTGAGTCAGAATGCATAATGTTTACCGTATTAAACGAAGAGGGTACCAAAGTGAGCAGATCAACACACGCTACAGGAGCGATTGATCTCGCGTGATTTGAAGGCTCTCCAATAGGTTCTTTTAGAGAAAGTAGCACTTGGTTAGAAGGTGTTAGACTAGAGTGGAGTGAGGCCATGGTGGCCAGCCGAAGCTCATTTGGGCATTTGGTGTCAGAATAAGGGCTTCAATGACTTTTTGAGGTTTAACTGGGCCCACAATATTACACTGAAGACAGAAGGCCGCAGGTCACCATACGAGGCGGCAGCTGAACAGGCAAAGCCTCACCTGGATACATTAGCCATGCAAACTACTCTGGCCACGTTGGCCTGGGCCTGGCCCTACGTTGGTTGTGCCTGGTATATAATGGGCCCTAGTGTGCCTGGCTGTATGATGTATGTATTTGGCATGATGGCTGGGCATTTGAAGCTATTTTCGAATATGGTGCAAGCACCGTGGTAACCAAGGCTTAGCCTGGGCATATGATAACTGAGCACAGGCATATATATGGTGGCTGTATCTGGCATGTAGTGGAAGGGTCTATGTATTGAAGCGAAGTGAAAAAGCCAAAGGTTGGCTCGAGGGAAATCCCCCAGGCCCAAGAAACAGTGTTGAGAAATGTGACAAATGACTGCTTTTATTAACACATTTCAAAAGCAGGTTTAGGCACACGGGCTTCTGTAGATTCCAATGGGCCTTGTTCCCCAGGTTCAGATCACGTGTGTAGGGACCATAAATGTAAGTCTCTCTGCTTGCATTTATGAAGAATTTCAGCTCCCCACCCTTGCAGGTGTTCTTTTCTGTTGACTCGAAACACTCTCTCTCAGCGTCCTTGGCAAGGTTGGGCACAATAACTGCACTGCCAGCTCTGTCTGCGTTTCTCAGGGAGATCAGTGCGTCAGGCATCTCCATGTGTTTTAGCCTTTCTCATGCCTTTCATTCATTTCAATGCTGCAGTGTCTTCCATCTTTATTTTCATGGTTTTTCATGTTAGTTTCTCTTAGGCGTCAATGAGCTGGTCATGTGTGTTCTTGTGCAACTAGCTAAGTAAGCTATAAGCATGTTCCTCGTTCCTAAGAGTAGTTGTGGCCTAAGTGTTTGTGTAGCTTTGTGCAGGAATGAGTGTGCCGCATGTCTAATGCATCTATGTATATGTGTTCAGCCATGTCGCCGCTTCATGATTAGTTTGGTGATGTCATCCAGTTATGGTCTGTGGGGCTGCTTCAGCCAGTGACATGCCTCTATCATCTTGATGGTATACTAGGGGGATTGAGGCCTCCACAACAATATGAAGCAGCTTTTCACATATGATAGTATCATCTGGCAGTGAGCCAAGGCCTGGGCATTCGTTGGATGTACCTTTGCGTAGGGAGACTGGTGCATGTAGCTGTACCCCGGAGCAATGCCGTAGAGAGGCTATGCCCTGAGGGCAAGACATTACCTCTTTTCAGTAGGGCCCAACCTGTGGCATTACATGCATGAGAGGAGAAACCTGTGGAAGGGGCAGCTGTTGCTGTTAATGTGTTACACGAATAATGCCTACATGGTGCTAATAAATGAGCGTACTTAAAATAAACTGTTCTCGCCTATTTCTGGGTCTATGCTGGGTGGGAATGCAGTCTGGCCACCGGATTGAAAAAACTTAATGTACGACAGTTCTCTTTTCTAACTGCAGGATGCCCCATGTGTGTTCTACAAAGTACAAGTGGACGGAGGAGCTCCACAGCCATAGAGTGCTCTGTCACTCCTGGGGCCCTAAGTTATGAAATAAAGCAGTGGGAGGCCTCTGCAGAGGTTCCCTGCTACTAAAAGGAAATGCAAATAAAGCTCACTGGTAGCATCCCCACCTCTGACTGAAGCAGGAGGCTCCAACTGGGCATCTGTTAAAAGGGCTTTTAATGTCTGTGTTTGTGGATTTGCAAATGATATGCACATAGTGCATAATACTAAGATACATGCATGTGTCAAGCAATGACTACAAGCAGGTGATTATCACACAAGTCTTCTGGGTTGTAAAGTCTGACAGTAATACAACCCAATGGGTAGTTGGCAGAGACCTCAAATGTTACCTTGTCAGATATAAAGTTATCAACTAGTCCTGGCTTTTACACTCACGTCATTTTGCATTCTGGTACACATGGACCTGCATTTATGATGTGCACAGGAATGCAAATTTGCATGCACTAAGAAGACCTGGACTTAGAGAGCATGAATTGAGTGCTCAGTTTAAGCATATTTTTTTAAAGAAACAGGAACAAGTAGTATTGTCGAGTGAGAAGCATTTATTGTTTTTCTTCCCCATATGAGCTTCAGAATTTTCATATTCAGCACTTTGCATATATTTTATGGTTGTGCTGAAACGGCTTAATTTCATATTAGTAATATTGCTACAATTAAATGTTGTTCAAATAATAATATTTCTTAAAAATTGTGAAGCTATGGTACTCACGGTGATGGAGTGAAGTTTACGCTGCTACCCGTGACACGTGTTCCTAGTTAATATACATGTGTGAATGATTTGCACGCCAATGGGTGCTTCTGGCACCGCAATACCAGGCACTATAGTTAGCAATCTAAGTACACCTGGTCTAAAAGGAGAATATTAGAGACCATCCTGGAGTCATTCGATGATCATCAAACTACATTAGAGTCTTAAAGTCATCCGCCAGGCTTCATAATTGTGTGTGATGATTTGGGGATGATTTAAGGATGACTTGCTGGGATGACTTTCTGGTTACTTCAAAAGCATCGCCATGTTAGAAACCTCTTGGTTTCTGATGATTTTAGGATGACTTGCTGGTTACTTCAACAGCATCGCCATGTCAGAAACCTCTTGGTTTCTGATGATTTTAGGATGACTTGCTGGTTACTTCAACAGCATCGCCATGTCAGAAACCTCTTGGTTCCTGATGATTTTAGGATGACTTGCTGGTTACTTCAACAGCATCGCCATTTTAGAAACCTTTTTGTTCCTGATGATTTAAGGATGACTTGCTGGTTACACCAACAGCATCGCCATGTTAGACACCTCTTGGTTCCCGGTGATTTAAGGATGACTTGCTGGTTACTTCAACAGCATCACCATGTTAAAAACCTCTTGGTTCCTGATGATTTTAGGATGACTTGCTGATGACTTTAAGGAAAGTAGAACTCAAAGGAAAATAAATTGTTTTCAGGTTTACATCACGTTTCGTCCAGGTTTATTGGAAGGGGACATTTGGTTGAATTGTACATTTTAGGTTTTTACTTAAACCATAAACTAGCCTATTATATATTTAGACCATGGCTTGGTGTATGGGAGCGGCTAAAGAAAGCACTCTCATGAAATAAACATATAGGGCCTCATTACACGGTAGGCGGTAAAATAGCGTCCTTACCGGCATGGCGCTATTAACGTGTCTGCATAGGCAAGAGACCGCTAATTGCATGCCATTACGAGTACGCGGACACGAGCATAGTGCCATGCCGGTAATGACCCTACCGCCATGCCGCTAAAGACCCCGTAAAGACCATTAGCGGCACCGATGAAAGCGCTGATAGTACTTCCGACCTCCTACAACACGGAATTAGCGGTGACCGCTATTAGAGGTCACCGTAATTTTGCGGAACCGGAAATACCGTCATCGCACAGGAACAGGAAAGAGCACGGCGGCCATCTTTAAAAACACAATCCATTGCCATCCTCTGCCCCCAGGACCTGCATCCACACCAGTGCTATACAAACCCATCCAAGACCCCCTGACAATGCCCAAGGCTATTAAAAAAGGAGCGAATCGGCAGCGGAAAGAGAAATTCACAAATGAGGAGCTTATCATGCTCACGGACACGCTTGCCGCCAACGCGGATGTGGTGTTCGCAAATGACATGCGGCGTGAGACCCTAATTAAAAAAAAAGGCCATCTGGGCAGAGGTGGCCCAGAAAGTCAGTACGGTGGGCACCACCACCCGCACTGTGAAACATTGCAGGAAGCAGTGGGACGATCTCCGCCTCCATGTCCGCAGTATACTGGCTGCCAATCGGAACCTGGCCATGGCCACAGGAGGTGGTGGGGATTCACCCATCAAACAGTGGGAGGAGACCTGCGCGAGCACCATAGGTGTTGAATCCATAGAGGGAGTCGGCGATATGGAGTGTGGTGCGCCCACAACGTCAGATGGAGGTGAGTGTCCACATAATACACTGCGCTGTGAAAGTAGAGGTACCCCCAAAATGTAAGCCGTAAATCAGCTAATGGATGTGGCCACAAACATACATGCACACAACCCTGCCCATGTGAGGGTCACATCCCACCACACACACATGCACACATCACCACAGACACGTGCCACCCAGACCCATGCAAGAATGACCCACCCAACAGTCCTATGACCTGAATGCCCACAAATGAAGTCCCAATGCATAGAACAGCATGATGAACAACATCTGCATGAAGCACGTTGACCCATCACCAATGCCATCCCCCTCTTTGTCCCCCACAGGCTCACAGACTGACAGCGATGAGCAGGACACTGCGACACAGGCTCCCCCTGCCAAGAAAAAAGCCAGGGCAAAGGAGTCAGGGGAAACCGCCAGCACATCGAGGGGCACAGGGAGGAGTGCACACCTCCAGAGGGCCAAACACAGCAAGCCACCCATGTCACCAAGACGTGAACCTACGGCTGAAACTATTGCTGCACCCACTCCAGTGATCCCCCCAACGCACAAACCACCCACGGAGGGGCCACTGTCGGCTGCCAACAGTTCAATTGGCGAGGCAGCAGCCACCGCACCGCTGTCCGATGTGGAGGACACCTGTGACTTGGCCATGCAAGAGCACACCCCCAGCTACCACCAATCCAAAGAAGGAAGCCCACGGCCAACATCAGGATCCAGCAGCCATGCCCAGTCTGGCGTTTAACTCGTGGCAGGGTGCAGGAGCCCACCAGTGTCCTCACCTGATGCCCTACCCATACATCAAGGTGAGGCACCCACCCCACGAGCAGGACACAGTGGCCATGACATGGCCATCATCAGACAGCGGCAGGAGGAGATAACAGCGCTGGTTGGCCAGCATGTTGATGAGGCAGTACGTTTGAGGGAGGAGTGCAGGGAGAATGCAAGGGAGATAAGACAGGGCATGGAAGCCTGCACCAACAGGCTCTGTGAGTAGATGGCACTAATGAGGCAGGTCCTCACCCGCATAGCTGATGCTATGGACAGACAGTACCCCCCAACGCTACAAGAACAACCATGCACCTCCTCCTCTGCCAGCTCAAGGCAGACGAGCACCCGGCACTGGTCCTTGCGATCCATGCGGTGCACACCCTCCCAACCCCCTAATGGTGGTGGTGGGATGGGAACTAGGGCCAGCCCGATGTAGCTGGCACATGTACAGCAAAATACAAAAGCAAAAGTAGAGAGGATATAATCAACTGCACCAATCTATTATCACAAAATGTAAATTTTATTAATAATCATTAAAAACATTTTAAAAATACACATTCTAAAACCTAGTAGCAAATAGTAAACTCAATGCTGACAGTTGGCTTCTTTAGGTTCTAAACAGTAGGTCTGAGATAATTTGTATGTATCTCCACAGAAATTTAATTTGTCGAAGACACATTTAATGTGTGAAGACGGAAATATTTCCTGGCTCCTTTTGACCTACACTGGCCCTGATGCTTGGTAAAAGATGTATTTGTTTGTCTTTTTTGCTTAGCTACACTGGATTGAATCTGTTCTCTCTGTAGTATATATATTTTTACAGAGTTTTCTTCAAATGTTTTTTCAACAGCACCATCTGATTTTGAGCACTTAAGAATTACGGAGTGGCACATTGAATGTTTAAGAGAAAGTGACGGATCATACATCTCCTCCTGAAGAAAGTTCTAAAAGAAATTAAAGGAACTGAAACATGTCGAGGCATAACACCAGTGATTAGATCTATTGGTTTGTGTATTTGGGTCTTTATTGACCACAAATTTTCCTTTCTTGTATTGGGCACACCAAGGTGTTAACAAGATTTGTGTTCTAGTCTAGGGAAAGACCAGTTATGAGCTGTTACAATTCAATTGTGAGCATTTCGCTCTGAGTCACTTGCACTTTATTTGCTACTAGGTTTTAGAATGTGTATTTTTAAAATGTTTTTTAATGATTATTAATATAATTTACATTTTGTGATAATAGATTGGTGCAGTTGATTATATCCTCTCTACTTTTCCTTTTGTATTTTGTCTCTCTAAACCCTTCTTTAAAGTAGAGAGTCCATTACTACCTTAGGGAGTAATTGTTTTTGAAGGGGTTCCTTATTTTGTGCGTACATGTACAGCAAGACTGCAACGTTGTACCAGCCATACATGTGGTTGTTGTGGGGGGAGGGGGGAAGGGGGAAAGGGTGTTTTGGGAGTGTTGTGGGGGGAGGGGGGAAAGGGTGTTTTGGGGGTGTTGTGGGGGAGGGGGAAAGGGTGTTTTGGGAGTGTTGTGGGGGAGGGGTGAAAGGGTGTTTTGGGAGTGTTGTGGGGGAGGGGGGAAAGGGTGTTTGCGTAGCACTTCTTCATCTCTTAATATAATAAACACACTGGTGACAAGTTGAAACACAGGCTTGGACCTTATCATTGAGTATGTGAGCTTTATTGGGGGACAGGGCCCAGTGTGTGCTTCACCACAGAACCCAGTGCACAAATACCCACATCCATTCAACAGAGTAGGGCCATGTGATTCAGAATAATTGGTTGATTAGATGCTGACGCACATCGCGTCCCTCCTGGGCATCGCCTCCTGCATGACCTGCAGCCCCATCTCCTCCCTCCTCATCCCCATCATCATCCTCATCAGGTGGTTGCACTTCAATGTCAGGGGGCATTGGCACATTCCGTCTGATACACATATTGTGCAGCATGACACATGCCATGGTGATCTTGGCCACCTTCTCATGGCCGTACAGGAGTGCCCCACCCGACCTGCTGAGGCACCGAAACCGTGTCTTCAAAAGGCCAAATGTCTGCTCAATTACCACGTGGGTACGGGTATGTGCACGATTGTATTCCTCTTCGTGCCTGTTCTGTGGGTCCCGTACAGGGGTAAGGAGCCACCTCCTCAGGGGATAGCCAGCATCACCTACATGGGTGCAACAATGGGGACGTGTTACTGTTCAAATCAAGTGCAACCTGTACATATCACACAAATCAATTTTGCATTGTGATTGGCATCCACGAATCGCAGCATGCATAGAAACGATCTGTGTAACTGCAATGTGAGAAGGTGAGCTAGTCCCTGCAAGTGGACATGCACCATGCATGCCCCCGGCAGCTATTGCCATATCCTGGGTGAGAACAGGTCTTAAGTGTTCCTGGGCCCAGGCAACGTTTGTACCACACTGCTAGTGTACTGCCATTCTGAAATTGATGTCGCCATGCTGTGAAGCGGCACTTCAGTAGTGGCGTACGGGTGTGGTTCGGTACAATGGCTACAGGTGATCCCTTTGCATGCACTCAAGGGCGCATATCTGTTGTGATGTTTTTCAGCACACATTTTCATTAGGCATATTGGCTCAATGTTGCTGATTTGTGTCATATGGGGTATGGTATGATGTGCAATGTGCATGTGGATAGATGTGTCATGTTTGGCATATTGGATTTATTTCGATGTTGTGCAGCTTCTAAATTGCATTTGGGTTTTTTTCCGGTCCATTGTGGCCTGCCTTGGTGGACATTGGCGTACATCTGTATGTCCATTTGTTCTACGAACGACAGACAAAACCCAGTTGGAGTATGCATCTCCCCCCCCCCAATCACACCCAGTTGGAGTATGCATCTCTCCCCCCCCAATCACACCCAGTTGGAGTATGCATCTCTTCCCCTCCAATCACACCCAGTTGGAGTATGCATCCCCCCCAATCACACCCAGTTGGAGTATGCATCTCTTCCCCCCCAATCACACCCAGTTGGAGTATGCATCTCTTGCCCCCCCCCCCCAATCACACCCATTTGGAGTATGCATCTCTTCCCCCCCAATCACACCCAGTTGGAGTATGCATCTCTCCCCTCCCCCCATCACACCCAGTTGGAGTATGCATCTCTTCCCCCCCAATCACACCCAGTTGGAGTATGCATCTCTTCCCCCCCAATCAAACCCAGTTGGAGTATGCAACTCTTCCCCCCCCCAATCACACCCCACATCTCACTGCCATATGCTTGCCCTGCTACTCGCCAAGTAGCCACACACATTGTCCAGCATGTCGCTCCATATAGTGTGGTATCGTTGAGTTCCGCAGGACCATTGATTCATGGGTTGATCCGGGATATCGGGCACAACAATGTGTGATTATCTTGTTTGAGTCACATACCATTTGGACATTGATGGAGTGGTATTGCTTTCTGTTTCGGTAGACTGCTTCATTGTGATGTGGGACCACCAATTCCACATGGGTACAGTCGATGGCCCGATGCAACTTGGGATGCCTGCCAGTGAACAGAAGCCAACTTTGGTGTTGGAGATCTCCTGGGCAGTCCGTGGCAGGGATATGTGTTCACTTGTGTGCTTCAGGAGGGCATCGAGCACCTGGTTCAGTGTGCGTGAGAATACAGGTTGTGATATGCCATGCATCTGCCCTACCGTATGCTGGTAGGTGCCTGTGCCCAGGAAGTGGAGCACACTTACCACCTTCAGTAGAGGGGGGATGGCAGTACGGATGTCTATGAGGCTCACAATGTCGTCGTGTATCATGTCCACGATGCTGGTGATGGTATCCCGGGCCAGACGGTACAAGGTGTGTATCAGCTCAGGGGTTAGGTTGAATGGACTGGCTCGAATCCTGGGGATTGGTGGCTGCCTCTGTGGTATTACTAGGTGACTGGTGGGGCTTGCTGGGCCTGTCTCGCCCTCCTCCTGCGTCTCCTCTGTGCTGCCTGTTGTTGTTGGTGCTGCAATGCAATCATGTCCTCTAGGCCATGTAATGCTGCTAGTATTGGAACCATCTTGGTGTGGGAAGGTGTGGGAAGGGGTGTGGTGTGCTCCTTTTGTGCTGCCCCAGTCTCCATTGCCTCCACCTGTGCTGATTGTGGCCACCTGTGGCAGGTGGGAACACTGCTCATGTCTCTTTACGGGTGGTTCGCAATGCCAGTATTTCCGCCATGCCGGTATGGGCTTTTTGGGCCATCTCCATGCCGCTATTAGCATGTCCGAATGGCTTGTGAAGGTATGCTATTAGCGCCATGCTGCTATTTCCGACATGAGGGGTCGCGTGCCCGCGGACTAGCCGCTATTATTGGCACCGTTCTTAGTGGTGCCGCTAATTGCGGTTCTCCGGGTCGTAATTGGCAAGAGTATTTAGCGATACCGGTAATCCCTTACCGGTATCGTTATTTCCTTACCGCCATCCATGTAATCAGGCCCATAGTCTTTGGTCGCTAGGCCCACCATGTCACGAAATCATGGCTACAGATCTACCCCGGAGTGCCATGCCAGCACTGTCATTGATATGGAAATGGGAGGTTTGGACCCAATAAAAAGTGGATTGAAAAAGGGGTTTCAAGTCATTAATACCATCACCCTAGGGCTTCTCCAAACATCAATAGAATTATACAACACATTCCTAAAGGGGTTAGCACTAATTACCACCCTCCCACCCATTGCACCGTGTCTGAATAGGATTTCCAGGTGCTTTCATGCACCTTCTGGTGGTCTATTTATTGTCGTTGCGCCTCCTTCCACTCCATGTGGCCAGATTGTGACTTTTCCACATCCAAATGCTCTATTTTTACCTAGCAATTTATTTTTCTTAAAATGTTTAAATTTCCAGAATGTTAAACATACACGTCTTTTGAATTTCCCCAAAAATGTATGACATGTACATTTTAGTTTTAGTTATTGGCTGGCAATAAAGCACCACCAATAAGCCGAAACGATTGCATTGGAGTACAGTTCGACGGAACCCCAAGCTTGCACGGTTGTTTGATTATTTACCCACCTATTCACTGCCCATGACCACACTAGTCTCTATGGGTATTCCCACCCACTTCCTACCCAAAACATGCCCTTCTTCAATCTCTTTAAGCGTGCTTTATCAAGCAATAACATCAAACGCTGTGCTCACAGTGCCTGCCCGTGTTATTGCAAAGCAGTTTTCTGAGAGTTAATGGCTCAATTGGAGATGTAAAAGCAGGACTGGTGTAATACAAATGTCGTACTAAGAGTGCCTTCAGCCACTTCATTTATAAGCCGTATGTATATGTGTCCTTCGCCAAATTCCTGTTAAAAACAGGCATTGGCAAAGCTGTGTATAGGTATTAAATTCAGGATTTGCCAGGCACTGCCATTATATGCCCAGGTATTTGCATCGTTTTGCAGCTGCTACCATTATGACAAGTAAGTCCCAAAACAGCAGTGCTGTGCCCATGCCTTTCCCACGCCTCCGCAAAAGCCAAAACTGTTGGCCTTGCCAGTGCTTGTTTGCTTTGGGATTATGACATCCTCACTGAAAAAGATAACTGAATCCCTGTTCCCAGCTCCTTCTTTCTGTGGCTGAGGGGAACAGACCTGCCATGTCATGGCCCCGCCCTCAAGCGCCCACAAGATAGCGTGACCTCTGGCTGGACAGCTGGGCCGCAGACACCATCAGCAGGCCAAGGGAAGTGAGAGCGCTGAGAATGGCCCACACCATGCGCAAAGTACACAGGGCCTGATTCATGGAATGTTTAGCACAGTGCAAAGTGACTTTGCACTGCCAAGAAACACCCTGATTCACAGAGCGGTGCAAAGTGTATGCTTGCAGTGCAAAGTCGCTTTGCACAGAGCGGTGCAAAGTGTGTTTTTGCAACGCATAGTCACTTTGTAGAGAGCGGTGCAAAGTGTATTTTTGTAGTGCAAAATCACTTTGCACTGCAAAAGTACTCTTTGCACTGCACTAAATTGGCCTACTTCACAGTGCAAAGAGTACTTTGCAGTGCAAAGCGACTTTACACTGCAAAATTACACTTTGCACCGCTCTGTGAATCAGGGTGTTTGTTGGCAGTGCAAAGTTCAGTGTAAAGTCCCTTAGCACCGAGATAAGAATTCCATGAACCAGGCCCATGGTGTACATATCTTCGGAGGATTACTGTCCCTGAATTTGTCTGGGGAATACTACCGTGGCGTTAAGAATACGCCTGCATTTCAGAAGTTATACGCAGGGGAAATACCGTTATGCCCGCCGCTCTCGACACATGCTGGGCAGGATGTGCTTGCAATGTGTATGTCTCTGCGCGAGAGCCAGTCCTGGGCGTTCGTTGCAAATGGCCGCTGCTGCTGCTGCCAATGCAAGATTACAAAGTGTGCTAACTAGGCATTATGAAACCCTCCAATGCGAGCTAAGTGGGACATTATGGTAAATTGCAAAGCCTGCAGATTGGGACGCTATGGCACATTTAACTGGAGCATTATGGAATTTGCAAGCCAATCAGCGGGCCATATATAAAATTGCAAAGTGCGCATAGTGCATTGGAAATGAGCTTGAACAACCTTCCACAGGCCCCCCACCCACTTAGGCTGCGACCACACCAGAGCGGAGTGCATCCATCGCGTTCTGCAGGCGTGGCAATCCAAGACAGTGATGTTTCACTGGCGCCGGATCCGGTTGACGTGGTGCAGGGCTGCAAGGGCTGGCCCGGCCAGTGTGTCTGTGCTTCCTGGATAACCTCGGCATTTGTCTATTCTTATACCAATATACATTACTCCTGCACATTCATCACAGCCCCTTTCTTCTCCCCCACCCCAGTAAGGTGCAGAATGAGACATGTCTTCTTTTTGGCATAAAAAGGCCGCAGATTTATTTTCACACATCATAGAAAACACAACAAACAATTGTGAAAATAGTTCCGAAGGTGCTGCGACTGCTCCGTGTCCCAAACCTGCTTCCCTCTTTTCCCAACAAAGTCCACAGTAGGCACAACTCTCCCAACCCTTCATGCCTGAGACCAGCCTGCCCCTGCAGGTGTTCCTGGGCTGGCAGAGTGCTGTATCTTTGGGGGAAGCTGAACCCTCATCGCTACCACCAAGCGCCCCCGCCTTTTAGGCTCCCAAGAGGTGCTGGTTTGAGAAGAGCGAAGACCCTTCCAGCTTTCCCATGGCTCATTCGGAGTCTGTCTCTTGTCACTGGTCGCCAAAACACTGCCACGCCGAAGGTGGGTTACCGCCCACCGCGGCTCCCCCCTTTCCTCCTTCCCAATTCCAGTAGCTTTTTGCACAATTTTTTGTAAAACCTCCAAGCCCCATGCTGGCCAGTGCACTCCGTCCTTTTCATATTCAACCTGGTACTTCACCTCTTGACTAGGTCGTGCCTGATCTGAGGAACACTTCTGCCCCTTCCTTCTACCCCTGCCCCTTCCCCATGCTCTTAGACCACTGGCTCCTTGTTTTCCCCTGCTGTGAGGTGAACTGCCGCCCCCTTTTCCCAACCATGTCCTTAGTAGGCACAACTCACCCAACCCTTCGTGCTTGAGACCCGCCTGCCCCTGCAGGTGTTCCTGGGCAGAGAGAGCAACGTTTGTTCGGGGGAAGCTGACCCCTCATTGCCACCACCAGACGCCCCTGCCGCTTTGGCTCCCAAGAGGCGTCGGTCCAACTCCACCCCTTGCACTGTCTGCTTGGGATTCTGCCTTAACCAGGGCGGGCCTGTTCTGGGGAACACTTCTGCCCCTGCCACCTTTCATTCTTACTTTGGAATGATCTCGGACCACCAGTCCCTGGTTTCACGCTGTGAATCCCATTAGGCTAAATCTCCCCCGCCACTCTCTCGTTACTCTAAAGCGTACTCGGGGCTATCGGAGCCCCCCTCCACTAAAAATGCAGCGCCAAAGGTCCATAAAGATCCACACACAGTGATTGTGAAAAAAGTTTGAAATGTATTCAAAGTGCCCTTTTTTGAGACACGTGTTTCGGCGATGAGCTCGCCTTTTTCAATCAGGGCTATTAGGTATCAGAGTTAGTCAGTTTTACAATTAGTTGGTTGCCTTGTTCATGGGATAAATCCCACCTCGCAAGAGGTGAATCCGTTCTCAAGCGTCGAAAACAAGCTTGTTGATCGATGCTGTGGCACAAGGGGTGAAACCTTTACAAGAGAGGCTGGAAACCCTAGAATCCATACTAAGCCAACCCCAAGAAAGCACCAGAGAGACAGACAGCACCCTGATGGGGTAGAAGAAAACACCCCAGAGACAGCTGACGCCTTTGCCAAGCCTCACAATCCCCTCCCCAGGGGAAGAAAATTTGGGCAATGATGACCCAGGCTCGGAAGAGGAGCCAGAAGAAGGCAATCTGTCCTCCCAGGAGTAAGAGGAAAAGACAGAAGAAGAGTGGGAAAAATCCAGCGAAGGCAAGAAAGCTTGCAAGGAGAAGCACCTAGAGGAAGAGCTAGAGGAGGTCACAGACATGTTTGACCCAGACAGCATTAGGAACCTCAGATCCTCTGATTGGCAGCCCTCCCCCAGAGTAACGAAATACATGACCATGAGACTGAGAAAAGCGCTAGACAAGTAGGTGAGACAGCGCTTGTGGGTCGGAATGCCTGCTGCCGGACCTACCGGGAAAAGTGGCAGAGAAGCCAGAATTGAACCCAAAAATGCTAGCGTTCATCTCAAAGATTAGCAAAGACCCATAAAAAAGGGATCGACCGATCATGGAGTCGCTGCCAGGAGAAGGTACTGGATATCTCCGGGCCTCTGGCCAAGATAATGAACCTGGCCGAGGGAGCCATAGATACCGGGGAAGAAATCGACCCAGAGGCCCTAGCAAACTGGACGGAGAGAGCAGTCTGCCTGTTGGGTAATGTGAACTGTGCCATCTCCTTAGAGAGGAGGAGAGGCCTACTGCTTAAGATAGATGATAAGTTAAGCGATCTAACCTCCTATGAAGCCTGGGAAGCGGCGCAGGGTCTCCTGCGCTCTATACATCCCTGGAGAAAGCCTGAGCATCAATATGCAAGATCTTCCCGAATAGAGTTTTTGCGTGGACCGGCTTCTATCGGGGTCCAGCAGCCGGTCGTTTCCAGAGAGGCAGATAACCCCAGAATCCCAGAGCCCAGTACTGGGAAAACAAACAGCAGGACTCCTTCTTTCCGGCCAGAGGAAGATTTCCAAGAGGTCGCAGAGGAAGAGGAGCCGGCCAAGGCCAAAGCTTTACCCCAGGTGAGAGCCATGAAATATCCCCCAGTAGGGGGGAGAACAAAGATTTTCTGGGGAAACTGGCTCGTGCTTTGCAGCGATACATGGTTTTGCAAACCGTCAGATGTCTGCAGCTGGAATTTATACAGGAGCCCGTGCAAGAGCACTGGCCCCGGGAGACACGCTTAGCACAAGAAGAGCAAGAGAGTCTAAACCGCAAGCTTCGTCAACTAGAGTTGAGGGAGCCATAGAGAAGTGCAGAGCAACCCCAAGTTTCGTAAGCAATATGTTTCTGGTCCACAGAAAAGAGAAAGTGCGACCTGTCATGAACTTAAGAGAATTGACCGGCTGGAATGTATACTGCCACTTCAAGATGGAAGGGATACACCAGCTGATGGACTCCCTAAGAGAAGGAGACTGGCTTACAAGAATAAACTTGAAGGACGCATATGTCATGAGCCTTGGAGATTGTGGCAACAATGGAAAATGTATCGTAATCCCTGCTGTAAGCTATATTCTGCGAGCACTCCATTAAGCAGATAATGTGATCTAGTCCTCTACAATTATGGCCGCGGCCGCTTACAGTGTTTCCATAACTACCAGCCGTACTTCCTGTTCAGTGCGTCGCTCTACCTGGTACACCGCTGCTGCATCCCTCGCAGTTTTGTTCTGTTATCCCAGCCATCTGTAGATCTTCCAGTCCTCTTTGTCCTTGCCCTCTCTTGGTCTCCATAGTCTTATTACGGTTTCCTTTGCTCGGATTCCTCGCTTTGGTTTCATCTGAGTTTATGGCTTGACTGGTACCTCTCTTCTTCAGGTACGCCTTCCCTGTCTTTCATCGGCTTGCCGCTGCTCTGTTTTCTGTCCTTGCTTACAATTTACTTACCGGACTGTTCCGCTCTCCGGACCTTTCTCTGATCAGCCTTTTCTGTGCCCCTGCACCCGCTGTAACCACTCTGGTGTTCTGGTTCCCATTTAATCACCGTCCCGTCCTGTGGACCTTGCTTGTATCTTTCTTATTTTTCTCTCGGAGAACACACCTCGTTCTTCCTGCTGTATTTTCACCTCAGCACAGTTTGTGAACTATTGGAATACAGCCTGCTCTCAGAGACTTCCATCTTCCCTTGGGAAATGCAACTTTGGCCATCGCCATCTCAAGACTGAGTACTATCATCTGTTTTCCACCGGGTACTCGATTGCTGCAGGGTGTTTTGGTACCTAGAAGCTTTTTCCCTGCTCTTTGAGGCTGGCTCCCCAGGGTAACCTTTGGTCAGGAAATCATACCCTGTCAAGGTGGCCTCCAGTGGAGCCCGTCTTTGCCTACACAAGAAGAAGAAGTACACAAGGGAGAATGAGATCCAGAGAGAAGACACATCTGAGACCCAGTTTTACTCTTCAGAGGATAGAGGTGAGCAGGAGTCACGGGAGGGTTCCCCAGTTGAGTCCAGGGCTGACAGTATACGACGCCCAACATCCCACATGGCATCCTTGGAACAATAACAAGAGCCGGGAGCGGCCATTCAGGGCTTAACCGCTCAGATGCAGAATGTACAAACAGAAAACGCTGTGCCCAGACAACAGGTGGCTGCGCGGAATGAGGACAGAGGAGACTTACCGCCCATGCCCTTAGCATTTGGGAAGTATGATGGCAGTCCCAAGACGTGGAAGGAATTCATGGATGCCTGTCAAGTCTGTTTCTCCTTTAGACCTAAGACATATGAAAATGACAGGACCCGTGTGGGATTCCTTATCTCTAATCTAGTGGGCAATGCACTAGTTTGGGCTACTCCCCTGGTTACTAATAATGATCCAGCCTTACAGAATTTCACTAAATTTTCACAGCGGTTCCGGGAAAGTTTTGAACGACCTGAAGTGTTGTTTTCCACTTATGAAGCAATGCTGGATGTCAGACTGGTGGCTCGGACGTCCAATCGTATGTGTCCCGATTTCAGAAGATCGCTGCCAATGCAGGGTGGCCAGATGCTGCCCAATAGACGATATTCCGAAGAGGGCTCCACAAAGACCTCAAAGACGAGTTGGCTCGAGTAGCACACCCAGGCACTTTTCAGGAACTTGTTACCCTGACTCTACAGATTGAGTTTCGCATGATGGAAAGATGACAGGAACGCAGAAAACAGCGGACCTATACACCTGTGACTGACCTCCCACCTCAGACAAAGGACTCTCCCCAAGTTGACCATCCTCCGGTTGAACCTATGCAAATAGGAGCTGCTGGGGGTCCACTAACCCCAGAAGAGAGAAGGAGAAGAAGAGAACTAGGCGTATGTATGCACTGTGGGTCCTCAAAACACATTCTACGAAACTGTCCAGAAGTACATCCCAGGAAGAAGGGAAACGCTTCCCCCCGATTCTATGCAGGGGAGATATTGGGGGAATCCGAAGACAACCCTGCAACCAAATTCAAGCATTAAATCCAACCCCAGATTACAGATTGATGATGTTCCTAATGCAAATGCAGATCACCCCTGTGAGCACAGTGGAAGTGTTAGCCATGTTGGACATTGGGGCAGCCGGAAACTTTATTGATATCTCCTGGGTGAAGGAGCAAGGCATGTCTGTATCGAATAAACCACAATCCATTCTGGTGGAAGGAGTGGATGGAACCCCACTCTCGTCTGGTCCCATTGGGATGGAAACAGGCCCTATTCCCATACAGATGGGAAGGCACAAGGTAGCAGTAGTCTTTGATGTCATCTGTGCTACACACTTCCCCGTTATAGTGGGAATCCCACGGCTAAGGAGGCACAATCCTCACATAGGGGGTCATTACGAGGTAGGTGGTAACCATGTCGCTTTTAGCGGCATGGCTACTCCCTTACCGGGTATCGGGTCTGGGTTCCTTGAATGAGGAATCAGCGACCTTGGAGGGCCCGGTAATTCCCCATTCAAAGAACCCAGACCCTGAACATCCCCATTCCCATTCGAGCCCCCCTAGGGCTCAAAGGGAATGGGGAGGGTGCTAACAACGGGCCCGTTAAGAACGGCCCGTTGTTAGCACCCTGGCCTGCTCGCTGGACCCGCTAAGGGCACCTGGTAAAACCAGGCATCCTTAGCGGGTTCCCGCGAACAGGCTCGTAATGGGGTGGGAAGGGGTTGACGGCTCACGCACCTTTACCTGCGCCGTTAACCCCTTACCGCCTCACTCGTAATGACCCCCATAGACTGGGCTAAGAACACTTTGAGTTTTGATTCTGATTTCTGTCAACATCACTGCCTACAGTATCCAGTCAAAAGTGTCGAAAGACCCCAGGAGTGCCAGGAGTTTAAGATCACTACAGCTGTGGTTTCTAACGTACCCTTGCAATACCAACAATACTCAGAGGTGTTTGAAGATAAGCTGCCATGGTTGTTACCCCAACACAGACCTGAAGATTGCGCTCTGGAACTGCAGGAAGGCACCACCGTGCCATTCGGAAGAATGTTCCCACGTTCTCTTCCGGAGAGAAAGGCAACCAAGGAGTACCTGGAATCTAACCTACAGAATGGGCTCATCCAAGAATCAAGATCATCAGGCGGAGCATCCCTATTTTTCATACCTAAAAAAGGGAGATCTGAATTAAGACCTTGTATTGATTATAGGAGCCTCAACCGTATCACCCTGCGAGACAGATATCCCATGCCCTTGATTCGGGACATACTAGAGACTGTTCAAGGTCCCAAGATTTTCACCAAATTAGATCTTAGGGGTGCCTACCATCTCCTCAGAATCAAGGAGGGAGATGAATGGAAGACTGCTTTTAGAACTCCTTTGGGTCTTTTTGAATGCCCCAGCAGTCTTTTTCAAAGATTCATCGACAAGATATTTTCAGACCTTTTATACCTCTCAGTGGTTGTGTATCTAGACGATATCTTGATATTCTCTGGTAACCACACTGAGCATCAGCACCATGTCAAGGAAGTACTCTGTCGGCTTCATGCTGCTTCAGTTTCCTATTTAGGGTAAATCCTGTCTAAGGACGGCATAAGGATGGATCCCGGTAAGGTGGAAGCCATACTAAGGTAGCCTGAGCCCCAGGGTGTCAAGGACATACAGAGATTTCTTGGACTGGCAAATTTTTACCGCCTTTTTATCCCTCATTGTTCCAACATCATTCTACCCGTAACCGCCTTACTAAAGAAGGGAGCAAAATTCCAGCTGGGACCAAACACATTACAGGCTTTTCAGTAGCTCAAGGTTCTATTCACGTCAGCCCTAGTCCTAGTGCAGCCTGATCTGATACGTCAACTTATACTGGAAACGGATGCCTCCGACGTAGCATTGGGAGCAGCCCTCCTGCAAGGATCTTCGGATGATCAGGAACCCCCCATTGCATACTATTCTAGGACGCTTACGTCCAGTGAAAGGAACCATTCCGATCAGGAGAAGGAATTGCTCACCATCAAACAGGCCTGCGAGGAGTGGAGGCACCTTTTGCAGAGTTCACTTCAATCCTTTGTAGTAAGAACGGACCACCCTAATCTCAAAGTCCTTCAGCAGATGGAATGTTCTAACCCTCGACATGCCAGGTGGACTTATTATTTCTCCCAATTTGACTTCATCATGGCATACCTCCCGGGCTCACAAAACATTTTGACTGATGCCCTATCTCGAAGCTGGAATATCGAACCGGATTCTCATCGGGGTAAGGAATTGCTCCTACCCAACAAAAAATTCATAGCTCAATTCTCCATATTTCTTCAAGCCGTCCAAGATGGGATTCAGACTAAGGATAGGGGTAATCCCTGCCTTACTCATAAGGATGGGTTATTATACTACGACTTAGCATTGTTCATCCCCCCTCACCTGACCTTCGGGTACAGGTGATAGCCTGGTGTCATGATGTACCCCTGGCTGGTCACAAAGGACTTAAGAGTACATTGGAACTGGTTAGAAGAATGTTTTGGTGGCCGACATTGTATTTGGATGTCCACACCTATGTATCAGCTAGCCCAGTATGTGCCACTAATAGGTCCGCCACCGGCAGACCTGTTGGCCTCTTGCAGCAACCAACCTTACCATCACGTCCTTGGGAACACATCTCTACGGATTTCATAGTGGACCTCCCTCAGTCAGAAGGTAACCGAGCCATCATGGTTACCATAGACACTTACAGCAAACTGGACCACTTTTCTGCACTCCCTGGTCTCCCCACAGCTCCTGAGACTTCTTCCATCTTTCTAAGAGACATAGTCCGACTTCACAGTATCCCAGAGGGTACATCCTGTCTTTCATACTTCCCTTTTGAAGCAGTATGTTCCAGACCCCTTTTCAAGAAGAAGGCAATGCAATATCACACATGCCACAGAACCAGAAGAATATGAGGTATCTCACATTGTGGATTCCAGATACAGAAAGGGCACGTTGCAATATCTGGTTCATTGGAAAGGATATTCAGAGACTGAACGCACTTGGGAACCCAGAAGCCATCTGCATACACCCCTGCTCGTACAACAGTTTCACAGAAGGTATCCGAGCAAGCCAGGGGGAGTTCCGATGAAAGGAGAGCATACTGTCATGCGACAGCCTTGGAGATTTTGGCAACAATGGAAAACGTATCGTAATCCCTGCTGGAAGCTATACTCTGTGAGCACTCCAGTAAGCAGATAACGCGGTCTAGTCCTGTACAATCATGGCCGTGGCCGCTTACAGCGTTTCCATAACTATCAGCCGTGCTTACTGTTCAGTGCGTCGTATCTCGTTCTACCTGGTACACCGCTGCTGCATCCCTCGCAGTTTTGTTCTGCTATCCCAGCCATCTGTAGACCTTCCAGTCCTCTTTGTCCTTGCCCTCTCTTGGCCTCCATAGTCTTATTACGAGTTTTCAGTTCAACTGGTACCTCCCTTCTTCAGGTATGCCTTTCCTGTCTTTCATCGGCTTGCCACTGCTCTGTTTTCGGTCCTTGCTTACAATTTACTTACTGGACTGTTCCGCTCTCTGGACCTTTCTCTGCTAGGCCTTTTCTGTGCCCCTGCACCTGATGTAGCCGCTCTGGCCTTCTGGTTCCCACTTAATCACCATCCTGTGGACCTTGCCTGTATCTTTCTTATTTTTTTCTCAGAGAACACACCTCGTTCTTCCTGCTGTATTTTCACCTCAGCACAGTTTGTGAAGTATTGGAATACAGCCTGCTCTCTACTGGTCAGAGACTTCCATCTTCCCTTGGGAAATACAACTTTGGCCATCGCCATCTCAAGACTGAGTACAATCATCTGTTTTTCGCCGGCTACTCGATTGCTGCAGGGTTTTTTGGTGCCTAGAAGCCTTTTCCCTGCTCTTTGAGGCTGGCTCCCTGGGGTTTCCTTTGGTCAGGAAATCATACCCTGTCAAGGTGGCCTCCAGTGGAGTCCCTCCTTACCTACACGACACGAAGAAGAAGTACGCAAGGGAGAAGAAGACCCGGAGAAGAGACACATCTGAGACCCAATCTTAATCCTCGGAGGATAGAGGTGAGGAGGAGTCACTGGAGGGTTCCCCAGTTGAGTCCAGGGCTGACAGTATATCTTATGGTGCTGATGCAAGCGGAATTCAGGACCTTGTGGCTTTTTGCTAGAACGGCTAATTAAAAACAATGGTTAGCCTCAGCGCCTTAGGTTTTTACCTAGCTGATGAGACCAGTAGCATCAGCGATCCGGGAGAAGGGTATCCGCATGATCATATATCTGGACGACCTACTGCTTCTGGCGGAGGATCGAGAAGTGCCAGTATATCAGACTGCGTGGGTGCAAGATCTCCTCTTATCGCTGGGATTTCTAGTGAACTTGGAGAAATCGGACACCACACCAGTGCAAAGATTAGACTTCCTGGGGTTCCTGCTAGACACCAGGAAAGCGACCCTAGAGTTGCCAGCCCAAAAAATCAGGGACATCAAGAAGGAAAACAAGGACTGCCTGAGCAAGCAGAAGATATCGATCAGAGTACTAGCGAGGATAGTGGGGATGCTGGCAGCACCGATTCAAGATATCTTCCCAGGTCTCCTACACTATTGAGCCCTACAGAGGCTGAAGATCAGGCACTTGCAGCAGGGTCTGAGGTATCATCGGCTAATTCCCTTGGACCAGGAATCCATCACAGAGCTAGAATGGTGGTTGAAGAATATGAACGCCTGGAATGGATGTGCTATATTCGGAGATCGACCAGGTTTAGTTATAGAATTGGACGCCAGCCGTGTGGGCTGGGGAGCAAAATGCTTGTCTCTAGAGACCGGAGGGAAATGGAGTGGAGAAGAGCTATGCCTTCACATAAACTGTTTGGAGCTCCTAGCGGGTTCCTTTGCCATCAAGGCGTTCACGAAAGGGAGAGTGAGTCCATGTGTTCTTCTCAAGATGGACAATATATCAGCGGTCAGATACATAAACCACCTAGGGGGGACGAGGTCCAGGTTGTTAGCAGAATTAGCGAAAGTTTTTGGGAATTTTTGCCTTCAGTCAGGGACGTCAGTGAAAGCAGAATATCTTGCAAGCGTGTTCAAAGTAGTAGCCGACTGGAACTCTCGCTATCTAATGGACTCTAGCGATTGGAGACTGAGCACAGAATTCTTCCGGCAGCGGAATCAGCTGTGGGGCCCAGTGTTTGCGTCTTGGCTCAACACACAGACGCTCAGCTACTTCAGCTGGAGGTTGGATCCATCCACACAGGGCACAGATGCCTTTCTCCAGGTGTGGGCAGGAGAGCTGCATTATGCGTTTCCTCCCTTCGTGATGTTGACCAGAGCCCTAACGAAGTGCCAGTGAGAGAGAGCAGAGTTGATTCTGATAGCGCTGATATGGAAGTCGCAAGTATGGGTTCCGACACAAATAGAACTGTCAACAGACATTCCGCGGGTCCTTCCAGACAGCAATCAGCTGCTCATGGACCCAGCTGGGTAATTTCATCCTCTGAGAATAAGAGGGACTCTCCCGCTGATAGCGTGCAGGATATCAGGTGACGCTGGGCGCTGCCAGGCATTTCGATGGAATCTTGGCCCCCTTCCACTAGGAGGAGCTATGACGTTGCTTGGGACAAGTGGTCAAGCTGGTGCAGGGGGAGAAATGTTCATGCCTTTTCAGTGCCTGTAGTGGCAATCTTAAATTATTTAGCACACCATTTGCAAGATGGGAAAGCATATCGTACCATTGGAGTATACAAGTCGGTTATTTCAGCAGGCCACCTTCTAGTCAAAGAAGTCCCAGCAGGGGAACATCCAGCAGTAACCAGGTTTATAAAAGGAGCTCGATATAAAGTACCCCCGGAGCTAAGATACACCCAATCATGGGACGTTACGGTGGTGCTGCGGTCACTAGCGAGTTGGCCGGCAGACAGATATCTGTTGCTGAAGCAGTTGTCCGGCAAATTGGCAATTCTGCTATATCTTGTGTCTTGTAAGGGAGTAGCGGATGTCAAGGCCTTAGAGATACACAGGAAAACCTTTGGTCCAGAGGGAGTAACCTTTTCGATAGCTAGAAGGACGAAGACAGGGACCACTACAGTGCATTATCCCTATTTTCCGGGCAACACTAAACGGTGTGTAGCGAGATGTATTAAGGATGATTACGAGAGCAGAACAGCAGAGTGTAGAGCAGCCGGTACTACACAGTTGTTGGTAGCACGCAGGAAGCCATTCCAGGTGGTAGCAACAGCCACCATAGCCAAGTGGGTAAGAGAGGTGATGCAGCTAGGAGGCATAGATTTGGGAGAATGCGGAGCGCATTCAGTGAGAGGTGCGATGGCATCAAGAGTGTTCACGGCAGGAGTACCACTGTGAGATATTATGCAGGCTGCTGATTGGGCTAGTGATTCTACTTTTAAAGAGTTTTATTTCAAGCTGATTGAAGGGTTGGCTACAGCTGTATTGGGAAAGCTTTTAACAAGCATAATGCTCGCCTCCAGTCTTGACATAGAATGAAGATTACCCCTGCTAATTGCGCAGGGAGTCTTGATTCTATTAAAGTCTAGAAGTCGAGCATTAATTTCCCGCCCTTTGATGTACTGATTATAATGTATCAAGTTTGTTATAACTGAGCAACAGTACAAGGACTCCACCCTGATACTGTTGTTTGTATGATCTTTAGGGGAAGACCAGAAGAATCATTGAGTGAGGAGGAATCGTAGGCAGCGAAGCCTGGCGGCAGCGGAGTATCACATGCGTGAAGCAGGGAAGTTGAGACTGCGAAAGTTGGAGTTGTTCATCCTGTTGGTTGGACATTGTTGGAAAAGTACAAGCAATGCAGTTCAGAGCATTTAAAGATGAGGAGGAGTCCAGGAACAGGAAGTGGGTCATAAGCTGGACTGACCATAGCAGGGCTACAGAGACAGTGGAATTTGTAGTTTATAAGAAAAGGAAAAGGGATGAAGGAGGCCGTTTTCAGTTTTTCTTATGTTTTGTTGAAACTGCTGAGGAGTAAATAAATAGAAGTTGAAGCATAATGATCGCCTCCCAGTCTTTAATGGACTCAAGACTCCCTGTGCAATTAGCAGGGGTAATCTTCATTGTAATTTCTTTTATTTATTACCAACACAGGGTCTCCCACTCTTTATTTATCACCCCTGACCTGTGTTTAGTGTTGGCGAATTGCCTGGTGGTCAGTGATATGAAACATTGCATTTTGTCCTGTGCCACCATCTTCCTTTCCATGTTAAGCAATCATTGACAATGCCAACAGTTTCCGAGTATCTGGAGGCACGTGAAAGGCATTTGCCAGGCACTGCTGTAGTGGTATTAACTGGCCATCAATTGTAGCAGCTACAAAATGGTGCGAGTCCCTGG
This sequence comes from Ambystoma mexicanum, assembly GCF_040938575.1. NCBI lineage: Eukaryota > Metazoa > Chordata > Amphibia > Caudata > Ambystomatidae > Ambystoma > Ambystoma mexicanum. The sequence goes on along the minus strand of NC_090923.1, from coordinate 1,115,957,322 downwards.
GCATCTAATAGCAGCACCTGGCAAATGCCTAATATTTATACACAAGCCAAAACGTTTGGCTTTGCCAATGCTTGTTTTTAACAGGACTTCAGTGAAGGACACACATAGTGCTCATAAATATAGTGGTTGAAGGCAGATCTGATTAAGACATTTTCATTACACACCGGTAGAACTTTTACAGCTCCATTTAAGTAAGTAACTCTCAGAAGACTGCTTTGAGAAAACACTGGCAGGCACTTTGCGTGCAAAGTTTGATGGTAAGGCTTGTTAAAGCAAGCTCAAAGAGTTCCCATGAGGATCTGTTTTGGGAGGGGTTGGGCAGGAAGTGGGTGGGAAAGGTAACAGAGATTAGCATGGCCATGGGCTGTGAATGGGTGGGTACATTTTCAAACCACACCTACAAGTTTTCTGTCCCTCCTCATCTGCCATGTTTCCCTATCTTTGCTCTAATTAAATATGTTTGGCTTATAGGTGGCGCGTTAGCACAACCCAATAGCCAAAACAAAATATGTTGGGCAGTAGACCTTTTTTAGAAGTGTGACAGAAATACATTTTCTAGGTATCTGGTTGAAGGTAAATGACATCCTGTGCAGGGGACACCTTCTGCCATGGTTTTGATCATGAGGACGATGGAGAACTGCCCCCAGACACCCGCTATGCCTGATGCATGCTGCCGGTGTGCCCAATGGATACATCTCCTCACTATCAAGAGGGGGTATTAGATTCTATTAAAACATGGAGGGAAATATCACGCATCCTTTTTCTTTATCTACTCATCCATCAACAAAGAAAAAAAACGTTCAGTCATCTGATCATCTGAACAAGTTTTAGAACTCCCTTAAGCACCAATCAGCATGCCCCTCAAGGTGTAAATAGCCTATCCGGTACTCCCTCTTCCGCCAGCCAGTCAGGACAATGATCCTTCGAATTATAACACACCTTTTGTTCGTCACTTTCAAAGTTGTTATTAACTGGGTGGGAGGGATAATACTCGCCTCTATGTCTTTTACAGAATCTAAACCCCTGCTCACAACAGTGAGGGGGTTTATCAATTCGATATGAAAGTCCAAAACATGTGCATTACTTTTTGAAACCCTTAAGAACATTTTAAATGTGAGCTCCTGAGAGTAAACATTGTTGGATACATTTTACAATTCTCTTTCTCAATATATAGCTCTTGTTCATAACACGTTGGGCATTTTTCAATTGATAACCTTTCCTTCCCATGGGAAGAGGAGAGAAGAAAAAACTGAGGTGGTTATATACTTGATATAGTGAGTCAAGAAAACGACCTACATCTTTGCTCAACCAGTACGATCTTGTGAAAAATGATCTCTTGTTTAACACACTGAAGGTTCAAATTCTTGCCTGGGGAAAAAAATCCCCAATTCGTATTGCATAATGAACGTTGCCTAAGGAAGGCCCATAGTGTGATGAAAGTTCTGTTTCTGAAATGCGCGTAACTCGGCATCATTTATCAGTCAAGACCTGAATACTTTCTTCATGTGGGATATCTGAAATACTACCTCTATTAAATCCCCCCTCACGCAACAGCGTAGCCAGCGTGCCACGTATGTTCATCAGAACCTCATTGGCAGTCTTCACTCGCCAACCTGCTGGCCTGCCCGCTCTGATGCAGGGCACTTGTTAAATCTAGTCTGATCTCCAGGAAAAGGGTCTGTATGAAGGAGGCGGGAAATCTCCTAAACCCGGCGACAGTGCGTCATGCGGAAACCCGCAACCCTCCTGTATAGGAGACTCCTAGTTTAACAATTCCCCCTCACGCAACAGCGTAGCCAGCGTGCCACGTATGTTCATCAGAACCTCATTGGCAGTCTTCACCCGCCAACCTGCTGGCCTGCCCACTCTGATGCAGGGCACTTGTTAAATCTAGTCTGATCTCCAGGAAAAGGGTCTGTATGAAGGAGGCGGGAAATCTCCTAAACCCGGCGACAGTGCGTCATGCGGAAACCCGCAACCCTCCTGTATAGGAGACTCCTAGCGTGACAAACTACTCTAGGCCCTGGGCCTCTTTGGACCCGACTAGGTGGGGCTGCATGCTTGTCTCCTTGAGGAAATAAAGACACACACAGCAGGGTAAGGTAGCATTTCAATGGTTGTGTTCATTTATTGTTAGGTTTTGGGTGTACACTTGAATTTTTTTCCCTTGCATGTGTGCAGTGTACTCTACCATCTACCTACCTCCCATGGGCCTGGATGGAATGTGAAAGAAACTAAAAAAGAAAACAACAATGGGCCAAGCCTCCCCTGCCCAGCAATGGACTGGGTAGGAGAGAGCATGTTGAGGGGAATAGAGCATTGAGGGGAAAACGGTAAGGACAAAAAGAACGTTGTAGAAAAAGGAAGAAGCCGGAGGCAGACACTATGAAGTCCCTCAGGATCCGTGGCCGGGCCCGGCCTGCATGCCCAGTGCAGCCCAGGTATTCGCTGGGTCTGTGGAGCAGAGGCGTAGCCAGGATTGTTTAACAAGTGGGGCCTGAGGCTAATGTAGTTGGGCGCACCACAGTGACATTAACATCTGAAAATACCCACATAGCCCTGCTGATTTTGGGTGGGCCTTGCCCACTCAGGCCCTACCCTATCTATGCCCCTGCGCCGGAGGGCCAGGCCAGGGGGGCCCAGAAAGGAAGACACCGACCCCTGCATGTGAGCAGAGGAGACCGCTCATCTGGCAGGATCACAGCAACCCGTTCACACATGAGGACACATGTGGATCACCGAACCCGCGATTAATGGTTTACTGCACTACCCCCTTCAGGCAGCATGCATCAACAAACAGGGAGAAACTACTCGGCCACAAAAGTGGGTTATGGCTGAGTCCTGCCCCCAAAACTGCACAGCCTTGGCAAGGTCCTGGCAGAACAAAAAGTACTTTGCCGTAACTCAACTGCACCACAAATACACCAGACCATATTTCATAATGCTGACATGGGATCGCACCACCTGCATGAGTTAAATACTGAATCGAAGATGGCGAAATACCTTGTTATAAGCTCGTACCATCCCAACCTCAGTCCAGTGAGCACAAGTGAAACAATTAATACTCACCAATCGGCAGGTCACAGAAGTTGGGCAACTGTGGTGCAGATGATCTGAAGGAAGCCAGCCCATGAGGAGGCTCTTCCCTTCTACAAAGGCTATGTGGGTTGCAGGAGAAGGAGTTGGACGAAGGAGTTTGGTGGTGACTGACATGGAAGGAGACTGGAGAAAAGGAAGACGCTAGAGAGAAGTAGGAGTTTAAGACCATAGAGGGAGGGGAGGAGAAGGTGTGATTTGGATGTTGGAATTGAATACCTTGAGGAAGACGGAGGGTATAGTAATTTGGAGGATGGAACAGAATGTCTTGAGAAGAAAGCAGGTAATGGTGGTTTGGAGGTTGGAAGGGGACACTTTGAGGAGAATGGTAAAAGTAATGTGAAGGAACCTCTTGAAGAAAAGGAACACTTTGAGGAGAAGGTTGGAGTTAATGACAAGGCGGTTGGGTAGGAATGGTTTGAGAAGGAGACTGCTTGAAGTGGTTTAGAACTTGAGAAGCAACATCTTAAGCAGGCTGGCGATTGGCACTTAGAGGCTGGCAAGGAACCTCTTGGGGAGGAAGCCGGCAGTAGTGATTTGGACCTTTGTGGGAAACCTCTGTTGGGGGTGGGTGGTTAAGAACCAAGGTTGGCAGATTGCTGCAGGATGCCTACAGAAAAAGATTGGTGCGATGGAGTTGGGGGTAGTGGTGAACAGCTGCTGAGGGAGGCTGCCATGAGATGGTCAGGTGTCTGCTTGAGAAATATCTGGTGAAGGGTGTAAGTGAGATACAGCTTCCGGAACATCTTTTGGAGAAGAGAAGCAAGGTAACGCTAAATAAGTATGATATGATAGGTTATTTATAACGCGCTTAATTCCCAGATTTTTCTAAGCGCGGACCCGAGGATCGAACCTGTGTTGCTCCGTGGCAGCTTGCTGCCAAGGCGAGCACGTTGCCACTGAGCTATCCTCCCAAGACAAATGAAGGGTTGCAGAAAGAATAATTTGCTAAGGAGAAAGTTGATGGGTGATATTCTCTCGAGAAGGAGCTAGACCCAGTGCCAGCAGATAGTGGAGCGAGCCAGACTGGCATGGTTCCAGAATGCCAGTTTGGTCCACGCAGCTATTAGGCGGAGGAGGAGGTACTAGAGAGAAAGTGGTTAAGTGTCAAGGAGGGAAGATTACTTTAGGCATGGTGAGGGCATAGCATAGGAAAGAACAAGGATCTCAGAAAGAGTGGGCAGTCGCTCCACTAGGGCGTCGCCCCTAGTGGAAACCTAGGTGCCCAACAAAGAAAGACCCAAGTAAGACAACCAGAAAATCAAAAGTCACTTTGCTGTGATGCCCTGGAAAGTCCAAACAATGGCTGACTGAAGCAAGGTTCCAGACCAACATAGGCAGACAGTGCAAGATTTTCACATACTGTAGGATATAGGATCCCTATACGAGACCACATCCATCCCGTGGAACCAGAGAGATGCTGGATTCTATGTCAAGATGGAGGCGAGCATTATGCTTCATCTTCTATTTTATTCCTGTCTCCAACAGTTTAAAAAATAAACCATTTTCTAACATTTCATCTGGAGAAAAACACTATTTTCAATTTGCGTACTTTATTCAAACAAAAAACTACATTTCCCTTCTGTCCCAGGTACACTGTAGTCCAAAATGACCTGTCTACGTGACCATAGTCCTTTCACTTCCTGTACTCTCCCTCTTCTTTTCCTGCTTTCCAAGCAGATACGTACCTTTATGTAGAGCTGTCTATCCTTGGACGTTATTAGTGATTATTCAGTACTAGAAAGATGTTTTTGTCAGGGTCCGGCTTGACTGAATTCCACAGGAGCTGATGCTGCCCCCACAGACCCTCACCAGGAGTTCACCTCTCAACCCTTAAGTATAAGCTGAGCTGAAAACCCCAAGAAAGGGAAAGGGGAATTTGGAGAAAATAACAATGGAGACACTGCAGCCCTGCAACCTTCTGGTAGGCTCTGGTATCTGTAGTAAACAAATACACCTGGTTACTTATATGATAATATAAACTTCTTTTCCAAAATTATTCTAACAAACTCTAACCTCTTTACCTCTTAAACCTCAGTAAAAGACTTAGAGGCTAATAATCTGTGTGGAATATCTTGTAAATAATATCTTGTTTAGTGCATATAGTTCAAGCCACTCAAGTCTCTTTAGAATCCTAAAGTGATGGCCCTTGCAAACACCTTACAGACTTAGATATTCTTCTTGCTTTAAAGTTCTTTTCACTTTATGTAGTTTTCAATGCTTTCATAAAATGCAGTCTTTCTCTGACGTATTAAATTCCATTTGCATAAATTACATTCAATAGATACTCTTTAACTTTCTGGAATGCTGCTTTCCTTCTGCGTGTGAATTGTTTCCTTATTTACACATTAAAACTTATAGTTTCTTTCTTGATACGCGTGTGCGTTAAACACGTGAATTCAGAAGACGTGAAGAATTGTCCTCGCATTTAAATTACACACGCGATTCTTAACAAAACACGCACGTGTGAAAAAATATGTAAACGCGATAAAAATAACACGCGCTAGTTAAAATGGACTTGCGCTCTATCGCTACCGAACACACGCGAGAAACGAAACGTAATTCACATAAAATAGTTCACGCGTTAAAAACAACTCGCGCTTAATTAAAATGGACTCTCGCTCTATCGCAACCCAACACGCATTTTCTTATAAAACGTCTTTCACGTTAAAAATGTACACGCGCTAAAATTCACTTGCGCAATTCATTTGGGCACGCGCTCTATCGCTCTGAATACCCGCGCGCTTCCAAAAACACGTAAACGACGACACGCAAACTTGTGCACACATTAAACAGTCTTGAAGTACATTACACGCAGTTAATAAACTTTAAACTTTAACGCACAATCTTCAAGCTTGTTTCCTTATAGTAACTTAACTGTAAATGTCTCTTTTTTCAAATAATTTTGAAACTTGTTAACTCTAAGTTTTCTTATAAAAGAAAATGAAAGTTCACTGTGAAAATCTTAAAATCTTTAAAAGAACGATCTCACCTGATGTCTTCTTGTTCATACAGGATCAGCAAACGATATTCTTACTTCTTTGGAAGATTTTCTGAACTCTGAAAGGGCCTTACTTAAGGAGCTTAACTAATGTACAACCAGCCACTGAATTTCTATGGATGAAAGGCAGTTTAGAATCTTGCTCACCTCCCAAGAATCAAACCCATTGTCCTTTCCACCAAACAGGCAAACCAAACATATCATTGTTCCTTTAACCAATCAGATCAAGTTTCTTTCTCTCCACCTGGACTTGGGCAAGCACAATGTTAATTCTATGTACACACCCTTCCTGTTACTAACCCAGCCAGCTCTGAAAGCACAACTAACCCAGCCAGCTCTGAAGGCACAATGTTAATCCTGTTACTCATCCTGTTACTAACCCAGCCAGTCGTGACAGTACCCCCCTCTTCAAAGCCCTGTCCCAGGGCCTGGCTTAGCAGGGAACTTTTTGTGAAACTGTCTTATCAATTGAGGGGCATGTACATCTGTTTGATCCTCCCAAGATCTTTCCTCAGGCCCGTATCCCTTCCAGTCAATAAGATACTGCAAGGTACCTCTAACAATCCTGGAATCTAAGATTTTCTTAACTTCAAACTCTTCGTCATTTTCCTCTGTGTAAACTGCTGGTGGTGGTTTTCCCAATCTAGTTCCTGACACACAAGGTTTCACTAAGCTGACATGAAATGTGGGGTGACTTTTGATACTTGCGGGTAATTTCAGTCTGATTGCTACGGGATTTATTATTCTTTCTATTTCAAATGGACCAATAAATCTCAGACTAAATTTAGTTCTTCCCTTTATACGTAGGTTTTTTGTGGACAACCAAACTTTTTGACCCACCTGATAATGTGGTGCTTTTCGACGTTTTCTATCAGCAAATGTCTTAAATCTTAATTTACCTTTCTCTAAAGTTTCTTTAGCTTTCACTAAACCATCTCTAATACAAGTTAATCGCTTCTCAACCTCTGGATTGGAATACTCAGATGGCAACACTTCTTTCAAAAATCGTGGATGGAAACCATAATTGCTAAAAAATGGAGAATACTTAGTAGAATCCTTGACAGAATTGTTATAGCTAAACTCTGCTAGCCAAAGAAGATCTACCCAACTTCCTCTTTCTTGCCAAAAAGCTCTAATATATTTTTCCAACTCCTGATTTACTCGCTCTGTTTGGCCGTTGGTCTGTGGATGATAACCTGAAGAAAGCTTTACCTCAATTCCCATCTCTGTACAGAAGGCTCGCCAAAACTTAGAAATGAACTGAGACCCCCGATCTGATACAATTTGTGTTGGTAGACCATGCAATCGTAACACTTCTTGCAAAAAACTTTTTACCAGATTCCTTGCAGAAGCCTCTCCTTTCATGCAAATGAAATGCCCAGCTTTAGTTAGTAAATCCACAACTACTAATACTGTAGTGTAACTTTGATCTTTAGGAAGATCTACAATATAATCCATAGAGATTGTAAACCAAGGACTAGGGGGTACTGGTAACGGATTTAGTAACCCAGATGGTTTTCCTCCTCCTGACTTCACTCGAGCACAGACTTCACATGTTTTCACATAGTCTTCAATATCCTTTTTCATTTCTTTCCACCAGAACCTACTTTCGACCAGTTCAATTGTCTTACGAATTCCAGGGTGACCCACCAACTTTGATTCATGACATTCTTGCATAATTTCCTTTTGCAGTTCCTTACTTGGAAGGTAAATTTTAGAATGGACACATGGAAATCCTTCAATTAAATGTCTTCCGGAATCCTCCACTAACCAAGATTGAATCGCCTCTTCTGGTAATTCCTTTTGAATTTTCTTAAGAAGCAGATTCTCTTCCTTTGTAGTACTTAGAATAAATCTATCTTCTGCAATCACTGGTTCTGGTAATAATTGATTTTCAACTTCTTCCGAAGAACCTTGTCGCGATAAAGCATCCGCTTTACTGTTTAACCGCCCAGGCTTGAATGTTATCACAAAATTGTATTCTGGAAAGAAGAGTGACCACCTAAGTTGTCGAGGTGATAGTGTTCGAGCTGATTTCAAAAACAGAAGATATCTATGATCGGTTAAAACGGTTACTGTGAATCTTGCTCCTAACAGATAATGCCTCCATTCCTGAAATGCCTTCTTGATTGCTAGGAATTCTCTGTCAATAATCGTGTAGTTCACTTCTGCTGGAAGCAATTTCTTAGATAGATAGGCCACAGGATGCAACTGTCCAGTTTCAGGATGCTGTTGAGAAAGCACAGCTCCAATTGCAACATTAGAAGCATCTGCCTCCACAAAAAATGGTTGTGAAGTATCTGAGTGTAATAAGATTGGTCCAGATGTAAAACAGTTCTTCAATTTTTTGAAAGCTTGATCCGCTTCATCTTTCCACTCAAATTTCATTCCTTTCTTCAATAATTTGGTGATAGGAGAAACAGTTTGAGAGACATTTTTAATGAATCTCCTGTAAAAATTTGCAAAACCCAGGAAGCTTTGGATAGCTTTAACACAAGGTGGAGTTGGCCACTGTTCAACTGCTTTAATTTTCTTCATATCCATTTCCAAACCTTTGGGAGAAATCATAAAACCTAAAAATTCCACTTCCATGGTATGAAATTGGCTCTTTTCTAACTTAGCAAATAGTTTATTCTCCCTTAGTCGCTGTAACACTTTCTTAACATGTTCTTCATGTTGCAGTAGATCCTTAGAGTAAATGAGAATGTCATCTATGTATACTACTACAAAGATGTCAATAAAATCTCTGAATACCTCATTTATAAAAAATTGAAAGGCCGCGGGAGCGTTACACAATCCGAATGGCATTACTTGATATTCGAAAAGACCAAATTTTGTTCTAAATGCCGTTTTCCATTCATCACCTTGACGTACCCGCACCAAATGATATGCACCACGAAGATCTAGTTTGGTAAATACTGAGGCTCCTTGAATCTGGTCTAACATTACTGATATTAAGGGCAGAGGATATCTGTTTTTAATTGTTATCTTATTCAATGCCCTGTAATCTATGCATGTCCGTAAAGTGCCTTCCTTTTTGGGAACAAAAAATAGTGGAGAAGCTGCTGGCGATTGAGAGTGCCTGATGAACCCCTTATTCAGATTTTCTTGGATGTAATCTTTCAAATGTTGATTCTCTTTTTCTGTTAAGGCATAGATGCGACTGCAAGGAATGTGGGCCCCTGGTTCTAATTCAATTTTACAGTCATACTCTCTATGAGGAGGTAATTCATTAGCTTCCTTTTCACTAAACACATCATTGAAATCATGGTAACACTTTGGTAATTCTACAATTACAGCCCCTATAGAATGTACTATGGTTCCTAAGTTCACCAAACCTTCCACTACTTCTGAACAATTACTACTAGAAACATTTTCCTGAACTACTTCTTTACAACAATTTGTAACACAAAAAGCAGAATCCAATTTCACCACTCTTCTTTTCCAATCAATCTGAGGGTTATGATACGTCAACCAAGGCAGTCCCAAAATTATTTTCAACTGTGGAGTGTCAATTAATTCAAACACAATTTCCTCCCAGTGTCCTCCAATTTCCATTTCCAATGGGATTGTTTCGTGTGTAATTAAACCTGATGTCAGTTGAGACCCATCCACTGCTCTCACATACTCTGGTATATTTTTTACAATGTAAGGCACATTCATATCTTTAACCACATTCCAATCCATGAAGTTACCAGTGGCTCCAGAATCTATTACTACTGGAACACTTCCCTTTAATTCCTCTTTAATATACAGGGATACATTCAATGTAATATGTGGTACCGCTGCTTGGATTGTATTTGCCACTTGTTGATTTCTGGAGCTGTTAGTAGATGAAGGAATTTTTGGACACCAAGGGCAATTTCCAACAAAATGTCCTGATTTCCCACAATATAAACATAAATTATTCTGTCTTTGCCTATCCTTCTCATCCTTAGTTAAAGGACCTCTCGCTTTATTTACTCTCTCTGCATTCCCAGTTCTCAATTCTTTATTTACAAATTCTAATCTTCCTTTATCAACTCTAGGGAAAACTCTGGGTTGCTCAACTCCTCCTCTTCTACGCTCAGCCTTGCGTTCCCCTAATCTATGGTCAATTTGTATGACTAGATTAATTAAATCTTCACATGAAGTGGGTCTATTAACAATTGTAGATAAGGCATCTTTCAACTCCTCCTTCAAGCCTCTATAGAACAAAGAGGATTGCTTCTCTTCTGGCCAATTGCTCTCTAATACTAAAGATCTGAACTGTGTGATGTAAGACACTAAATCTTTGGTTCCCTGTTTTAACTCTAATAGTTCTCCATCAACTTCTTGAGATAATTGGCGTCTGTCAAACATCTTTTTAAATTCTAACTTGAAGGCTAACAAGTTCTTTAGTATAGGATTCTCTTGACCAACTAATAACACTGACCAAGTTGCCGCCTCACCAGTAAGGTAAGACAGCATAAAAGCTATTTTAGTAGCATCTGTATTAAAAGCTTCAGGTCTACAAAGGAAATGAAGTTCACACTGTGTAAGGAAAATCTGTCATTTCTTGGCATCTCCCCCAAAACGTTCTGGAGGTGCTAAGGGGACTGGACCCATAGGTATATTCAAACTTCCCCTACTTCTTCCCTGAGAACTCGTTCCTTCACCCAAGTCCTCTCTAATTAACACTGGTAATTCTCTACTAGGATTCTCTGAATCACTTGACTCCAAAGAAATGTCCTCACCCTTACGGGTAACCTTAGAGTTTAACTCTTCAAACTTGACTTGTAATTCCTGGTTTTCTTTTCGCACAGCCCTCATTTCCTCCCTTAACTCTGAAAACATGTCCCTTATGGAACTTGCTAGTGCTTCTGTGGGATCCATATCAGCTCAGGTGGAAAAAATTATCGTAGGCCTTTCATCCTGTCAGGGTCCGGCTTGACTGAATTCCACAGGAGCTGATGCTGGCCCCACAGACCCTCACCAGGAGTTCACCTCTCAACCCTTAAGTATAAGCTGAGCTGAAAACCCCAAGAAAGGGAAAGGGGAATTTGGAGAAAATAACAATGGAGACACTGCAGCCCTGCAACCTTCTGGTAGGCTCTGGTATCTGTAGTAAACAAATACACCTGGTTACTTATATGATAATATAAACTTCTTTTCCAAAATTATTCTAACAAACTCTAAACTCTTTACCTCTTATACCTCAGTAAAAGACTTAGAGGCTAATAATCTGTGTGGAATATCTTGTAAATAATATCTTGTTTAGTGCATATAGTTCAAGCCACTCAAGTCTCTTTAGAATCCTAAAGTGATGGCCCTTGCAAACACCTTACAGACTTAGATATTCTTCTTGCTTTAAAGTTCTTTTCACTCTATGTAGTTTTCAATGCTTTCATAAAATGCAGTCTTTGTCTGAAGTATTGAATTCCATTTGCATAAATTCCATTAAATAGATACTCTTTAACTTTCTGGAATGCTGCTTTCCTTCTGCGTGTGAATTGTTTCTTTATTTACACATTAGAACGTATAGTTCCTTTCTTGATACGTGTGTGCGTTAAACACGTGAATTCAGAAGACGTGAAGAATTGTCCTCGTGTTTAAAATACACACGCAATTCTTAACAAAACACGCACGTGTGAAAAAATACGTAAACGCGATAAAAATAACACACGCTAGTTAAAATGGACTCGCGCTCTATCGCTACTGAACACACGCGAGAAACGAAACGTAATTCACGTAAAATAGTTCACGCGTTAAAAACAACTTGTGCTTAATTAAAATGGCTCACGCTCTATCGCAACCCAACACGCGTTTTCTTATAAAACGTCTTTCACGTTAAAAATGTACATGCGCTAAAATTCACTCGCGCAATTCATTTGGGCACGCGCTCTATCGCTCTGAATACCCGCGCGCTTCCAAAAACACATAAATGACGACACGCAAACTCGCGCACACATTAAACAGTCTTGAAGTACATTAGACGCAGTTAATAAACTTTAAACTTCAACGCACAATCTTCAAGCTTGTTTCCTTATAGTAACTTAACTGTAAATGTCTCTTTTTTTCAAATAATTTTGAAACTTGTTAACTCTTTAAGTTTTCTTATAAAAGAAAATGAAAGTTCACTGTGAAAATCTTAAAATCTTTAAAAGAACAATCCCACCTGATGTCTTCTTGTTCATACAGGATCAGCAAACGATATTCTTACTTCTTTGGAAGATTTTCTGAACTCTGAAAGGGCCTTACTTAAGGAGCTTAACTAATGTACAACCAGCCACTGAATTTCTATGGATGAAGGGCAGTTTAGAATCTTGCTCACCTCCCAAGAATCAAACCCATTGTCCTTTCCACCAATCAAGCAAACCAAACATATCATTGTTCCTTTAACCAATCAGATCAAGTTTCTTTCTCTCCATCTTGACTTGGGCAAGCACAATGTTAATTCTATGTACAAACTCTTCCTGTTACTAACCCAGCCATCTCTAAGCACAACTAGCCCAGCCAGCTCTGAAGGCACAATGTTAATCCTGTTACTCATCCTGTTACTAACCCAGCCAGTCCTGACAGTTTTAGCGCATAGCAGCGTGCGCAAGAAAGCTCAATATTGTTAGACAGCAATGGTGTTTATGGTGAGCGAGTAAAGTTATAATAACTCATAACCAAGGCGTGCGCATTATCCCTAATAGGATCTAGATCGGGAAGCGCATAGCAGCGCTATTCCTTTATTTAGAAGAGGAGGCAGCTGCCCTGTGTCGCATTATCGGCACTCTAGGGGTTCACCGGCCTCCTCCATTAATCGAAGACAAGCCTCCGCCTTTACCCATGATCCTGGTTGTGCCTTTCTGTACACTGACAAAAACCCTAAGAAGCAACTTAGACAGGAAGGAGTTGGTCTTAATCTCATCAGTGATCCTGGTAACTGCCATGACAGAGCACTCAGCTTGAGCTGCGCACTCTCCGTTTATGCACCAAGAATAAGGTGACACCCCGAGTGGGTCTCTCAATACTGGTGGGCTCTGCGACCGCCCGTGTATTGTGGCAGGCAGTGGAGTAGACACCTATGTTAAATGACATTGCTCAGAAAGCCCTCTTGTTCCGCTCGTGTCAGAACAGCATTATTACCTCACACAGCACACATTCCATTTTGATAAAATGGAGTTTCCATAAAGGAAAAATAAAGAGACCTGTTGAGATAGGACCGACGCCGTAAGGAGTTTAACAAAAGGCTTTGTTTAAGTTAAACTATGCACAGGCAGCAGATGCACCTTCAGCTTAAGGTACTCAATGCAAACTGTCTGCCAGTTCAAAGCATGCAGTACATACACATTCCGAGAGAATGCTAGAGTGAAGGAATTCTTGGAATGTGTATGCATGAATGAAACATAGCATAATAAACACTCCAAAGGTCTGTAACACATATAAACAAAATGATATGACATTTAAACCTAACACATCTCCCTCCCTTAATGTGGAAGAATTTTAGCTAAACTATTCAAGGCAATAGTCTTTAAAATGATCAGGCAGTCCCTTTGTTCTTTTGCAGTTGTCTCCAGCATTGGATTCATCCTCCACGTGCTCACTAATGTTTGTAGGTGATTGATATGTAACTCCTTCACCTCCTGGTTCCTCTTGACTCTCATCATTGACATTGTCTCGCATTATATTTTCTCTGTTCACATTTGGTGCACATTTGACTAATTTAGACTTCGACCAACACTCACCCCCTTCAAGAATGACCACGCAACTTCTAATAGTTTCAACTCTCTTGAGACCTAGGAATTTGCTTTCTGTACACTTTGCACCAAAACGTGGGGTTTTGATTAAGACATAATCTCCCACCGTCAACATCATCTCTTTTACATTGAAATTAGAGTTGAATCTCTGTTTGTACTCATTCTGTGCATCATGAATCAAATTCATTACTGTCTGTCTATCTACATTCACACATCCTGATGCCTCTAGCCATCCAGGACATAACCTGGTAGCTGGCTGCCTACCTTTCAATGAGACAAAAGGTGACACCTCGGTTACTGAATGTGGAGTAATACGATAATTCCACACCAATTCTTTCAACACTTCTGACTATTCAAGACCTGAGTTGAGAGGTAGCTGAATACCCCCTTTAATGAATCTATTAGCTCTCTCCATCAAACCATTCCCTCTAGGGTGGTATAGTGCAGTTCTCAAATGTGTGATACCATACCTGACCAGGAATTAATTCATTCTCTGAGAACAGAACTGCACCACATTGTCTGTTATGATCTCTGTGGGAAAGCCCTCTCTGTGGAACACCTCTTCAAAGAATGAGACCATTTCATTCGTAGTGGCCTCTCTTAGAGCCTTCCACTCAACCCACTTGGTGTGATAATCTACAAGTACTACCATAAACCTAAAGCCATCACCCAAACCTTGTATCGGCCAATTATATCCACAGCTAATTTTTTCCATGGCTCACATGGAACTTGAACAGGGTTAAGCAGCACTTCTCTGACTACTTTTCCTTTATCCGCTTTTTCACATTCATGACAACCCCTCACCTTTTTTTCCACCATGCTGTCCATGCCTGGCCACCAATATGATTGTCTTAACAATCTTTTGGTACCGTTTATTCCCAGATGACCTTGATGAGACAGATCTACTAAGCGGGCACTAATACCTGAGGGAGGGATAAGAGGGATAATCTTGGACCCTCTCCTGAGTTTGATTCCATCTTCAGACAGATTTAGCTCTTGTTTCACCTCATACATACGATCGAAATTCCTATTTAGGGCATCCCTGCTGGGCCACCCATTAATTGTCCACTCTTTCACCCTGGCGATAGATGTGTCACATGCATCTGCTTCTAGCCATTCATCTTTCCCCACTGCAACTGCTGACATGTCTGAAATAGTTATATCTTCTTGCATGACTATTTCTGATGTGCCCTCAGTGTGTTTCACTGGCATTCTAGATAGGCAATCAGCCACCACATTTTCTTTACCTGGAATGTGAACAATCTTAAAATTGTATCCTTGCAATCCCACAATCCATCTAGCAATCTTGGGAGAGCCTTTCGCCCAATCACAGCTACTTAAAAGTGGAACCAGCGGTTTATGGTCAGACTTCACTAAAAATTCTTGCCCCCACAAAAAAAACTTAAAATGTACAATGGCCCAGTACACAGCTAATGCTTCTCTTTCTATTACTGGATAACTACATTCAGCCCCCCTCAGAGGCCTGGAAGCAAAAGCAATCACCTGCCATTCTTTCCCCAAGTCCACTTGGTACAATGAGGCTCCTAACCCAATCAAACTAGTATTGACTGTGAGCACAGTTTTCCAACTGCTTACAAAACCACCAAGAGATGGTGCTCCTGATATCCCTTCCTTTACAGCAGCAAATGCTTCCTGACACTCAGGAGCCCATTTGAAACTAACTCACCCCTTTTTTCAATAGGTTCCTTAGGGGTGCTGAGATAGTGGCAAATTTTTCCACAAACTTATGATAGAACTCTGCCATACCCATAAATGATTTGAGTTGATCTTTATCGGTAGGTGGAGGTACTTCACATATATTCTTCACAAGATTGGTTTTAGGCGATATACCATGACCTGACACTGTGTGTCCCAGGTACTCAACCTCCCTGAAACCAATGCAACATTTTTCTCTTTGTACCGTCAGCCCTGAAGATTTCAACCTTTGAAGAACATTCCTCAATGCCACATCATGTCCACCCTCTGAATTAGCAAAGACCAAAATGTCGTCTTGAAACACAGTAACATTCTTCAGACCTTTAAATACTTCCTCCATGACTCGTTGAAACATGGAGGCAGCTGATGCTAGTCCGAAAGGCATGCGCAAATACTTGAACGGGCCCTCCGGAGTGATAAAAGCAGTTACATGTTGACATTTGTCCGATAGCGGCACCTGGTGATATGCTTCAGAGAGATCTATTACTGAGAACCAACTAGGTTTGCCAAGTGTAGCCAGAGTCTCAGAAATTATGGGTAGAGGGTGCGTTTCAACGAAAATGTTCTTGTTAAGGTCCCTGAGGTTGACACATAGTTTCAGGCTACCATTGTTTTTCGTTACTAGGACCACAGGGGAAAGCCATTCTGTTCCATTGATGCGCTCAATCACACCTTTTTGAATCAAACTCTGAAGTTCCTCACAGAGTTGTTGCCGAAGTTTAAGTGGAACAGGCCTCACTTTATGCACCACCGGCTGTGCATTAGGCTTGAGCCTTATGTTGTGCTCAAAGTCATTCAACCTTCCTAGGCTGGACGTGAAAACCTCAGGAAACTCTTTGGACCACCTGACCTCAATGTCTGCAATAGTTACAGGTTCTGATGCACTTGCTTGTATACGGACACCTACTACCCTTTGCTCTTCCCAACCCAGTATTGATGCTCCTTTCTTTGCAACCAGACTTTTTGCCGAACATTCTCTCCCTTTGTAAGATACTGTGCCATGAAACTCGCCAGTGAGAGCAATGTCTGAATCTCCATAACCACAGGGTTGTACTTCAGCGGGAAGAAGAAGATCAGGAGTCTTGCCTAGAATATTCTTGAAGGTATCTTCTGAAATTATGGTCCAAGGTGAACACGAATCCACCTTCATCTTGATGTGGCCCCCATCAATCATGAAATGGTCAGCTGGTCCCTTGGCATCACCTGATACAGCATCAATCTGGAACACCTGCCTAGCATTTCTCTCCTGGACAGGCGGCTCATCTGGCATTCTTAGCAGGGGCTGTGTGGAAGATTGGTATTCTGTGTCTCTTTCTTCAAGACAATTCACCGAAGCATCAATACACATATTCGCAAAATGACCCTTGCCCTTGCACTTGTAGCATTCTGCAACTCTTGTGGCACAGGATAGAAAATTTGATGAATGCCTGGTACTTCCACATCTAGAGCACCTCTGATTCCACCACTCCTTCCTGGTATTCCCTTTCTTCTTTGGCATGACTGCACATACCCCTTGTGCCACGCTGTGTGACGATTGCTTGTCAATTTTCATTGCCCTCATGTATTGAGAGGTTTGCTCAATGCAGCGTGTCAACTCCACCGCCTGCTCTAACGACACATCCTTGGCAAGCAACTTTTCTTGTACCCTGGGACTGTTGGTCCCTTATGAGGGAGTCTGTGAGGTCCCCAAAGTCACACGTGTGGCTCAATGTCCTCAATGAAGCCACATAAGATTTCACATTTTCTGCACTGTCCTGTGCCCGTTAAAAGAACTTGTGTCTTTCAAATGTCACATTCTTCCTGGGTTCAAAGTGATCTCCCATCTTTTTCAAAGCAATTACATACACATCAGCGTCTCCAGATCCGCCCTCCACCACACGTGTGAGGCCATTGAATACAATGTGCCCTTCCGTACCCAAATTGTGTAAAAGAAGTGCCTTATTCCTGGCAGAGCTATACCTATCGCCCCCAATAGCAACGATATAATTTTCGAACATCTTGACCCATCTGTCCCATCTGACTGGGGGCCTCCCAGGTTCGGGGAGGAATGGTGCAGGTGGAGGAATTGCCGCCGCCATTATGTCAAAGTCAGGGGTGAGCTCTTGGTCCTGCAGTGTAACACTGAACAATGGCAGAATAGGATGAGCTAGAAAGCCTGACAAAATCTAAGCACTTGATGTGATGAGCACAGTTAATTATGACATCACAATGGGCATCAGCGCAGGGAAACTCTAGTGTGATGATTCCAATAAGAACACAGTCAATTATGACATCACAATGGACATCAGGGCAGGGTATGGCCTGCCTGAGGGCACTGAACAGGGTGCTCAGCTAAAGACCATTTGTTGCATCACAATAACTAAATGGAATGTCAAAACTCTGTCCTGGACTAGAAGGCTGTGTCAGTTGCTGGGCAACCACTTGCAGTCTTTGAAATTGTTTCAGGTGGAAACTTCCCTTAGAGGCCTTGAGATTTCCTTAGCCTTTCCCAAAATATATAAAACCTCTTGTGTGGTTCTCATACGAGAAAACACACACTCCATCATGTACGTGAGTATGGAGTCTTTTCCAATTCTGATGTGGGCTCCACCCCGTATTTTTAGCTACCCCCCTCTGACCTGGAATGTGGGGCAGCGCCTGCTGCCTGGTGCACTGGCTCAAAATGCTGAGAGTGCGCCGCTCTGAACTCCCATGCAGGGAGGAGCGGCGCTCATAGGGCACAGCGGGGTGCTGCAGTCTTCAGTAGGGAAGTGCTGCTGGCTTTATCCTTCCTTTTCTTTCCTTCTCAGCTGCGGGTGGGGAACAGCTGAGTGTAAGCAGGGTTCGTCCTCGTCGCCAGTGTTGAGATAGGATCGACGCCGTAAGGGGTTTAACAAAAGGCTTTAAGTTAAACTATGCACAGGCAGCAGACGCACCTTCAGCTTAAGGTACTCAAGGCAAACTGTCTTCCAGTTCAAAGCATGCAGTACATACACATTCCGAGAGAATCCTAGGGTGCAGGAATTCTCGGAATGTGTATGCATGAATGGAACACAGCATAATAAATAAGGTCTGTAACACATATAAACAAAATGATATGACATTTAAACCTAACAAGACCCACTGTTGAATACGAAATTCATTCATTTGAGAAAGAAACACAGAACGTATCGTAAAGTTGTTCCAAATTGAGATCCTAATCACGAGATGCGCAGTAAAGAATAGGAAGAGGCTGTTTATACCTTGAGGGCTATGCTGCTGATTGGTGTGCAAAGCCTCATAACCTCAGCTCAGATAGAATCTATTCTCCTGTATTTTAATGTTTTAAAGACTAGTTAATTAATTCAAACGTTTTAAACATGTTTTTAGTTGCTGCTATATGGGGAGAAAAAGATGAATAATACCGTCTTCACATATACTTTACTTCACATTTGTAACGCGCAACCTAGGACCCGGAGGATTGAGTGCGCACCGCGAAGGAACAAAGCCAACACCTAGGACAAAGGCAGGGTTTAAAGCTCAGCCCAGCTATGTTGTTGAGAAAAAATATCCCAAAAGTTGCAAAGCTAGCAGAGTAATCTGCCAACCCACACTCACTCCACATCTCCCCGTTTCTTTTAGACCACGTCATGCCCCCTTGCTGTGCATATAGCATATAGGCAGTCCTCAAACCTGGGCACTTTACCAATCCATTCATAACGTAAGCAAGAATGAGGCAGACAGCGGGTATGAGGCGGAACATTATTATTTAGGCTGCAATGTATTGTTTATTTTACAACACGGTCAGCACGAGTACGATAAATGCAGACATCCCCAACTTAAATTCAAAGCAACGCCCCCTATTAGTCAAGCATTCCCACTCCCCAACTTTGCCTGGGCTTTCTCACTAGACGAATGTGTGACCTCAGGTGCTAGGCGTAAGGAGTCTGTGTCTAACTGAATGGAACTGGAAGCTGCCAGGTTGCAACCCACGACCTTCTAGCCTGGTCCCTGCCTTGCGAGGCCTCCAAAGGGGCGAAGAGCCATCTTTGGTCCACTCTTTGATTTATGAGGTCTTTTCTCTCTACGCGATCACCTGTGTGAGCGCATTTCTGCGACAAAATTCAAACAGGTTGATAGACAGGTTTGAGTTGATTACTGCGAATACATTCGGTCGCAGGAGATTTGTTCTAAATCTTTTTTTTTGACAGGTACATTGTGCTGCATATATATGGGGGGTGACCCCCTGCAGCCTCCTTAACCTCTAAACATTGATTATATCCCTAAAACCATATCCCATATATATATTTTTTTTTTACTGAATATATATATATATATTCAGTAAAAACAACTTTGTTAAAGGGACGTTATGGTTCAAAGTAAAACCGAAAAACCCCTGAAATTCGGCAGTTATGGTAAGATAAGCAACCATAACTCGCGCCGCCACCGTGCACTGCTAACACTAACACCCAGGACATCAAAGATGACATCACAAATGTCATTGATGACATCACTGATGACATCACGTGGCTGGCTCTCCCTTTTTTTCCTTTCCTGACATATCTAGGCCACATGATTTTCTTCAGTAACAGTCAGGAACTAAAAATTGTAAATTACTATATTCGTAGACTTATCTTTCAAGTATGTTTTTAGAATAATTCCCTTATGGTCCAGTCATATCATATGAAACATACACATAGGAGAAGTCACAACCTTGAAAGAGCAATCCTTTTTGTGTATTAAAATTATCAGTAGATTTATCAGCACTTTCTGATACTTTTGATGTTTTTTTATTACTGTACTTTCCCTGTATATGCTCATATTTTTATATGTTGTACTCACACTATTTTCCTCAGGGTCCAGACACATCATGTGATATATATAGATAGGGTAGGTAACAGCTTTGAAACAGAGCAATCATTTCTCTCCATAAAGGTAATCAGTTAGGTTATGAACACTTTCTGCTACTATTGCTGTTTCTTTTCCTACTTCAATTCCCTTGTATATATTCATATTTGTATGTGGTGTTGTCTCTTTGTGATTTGTGTATAATAATGCAATTATGTAGTAAGTGGGTTTTATTACCTACTTATCACAAGTTTCACTGTACGCAAATCTCTAATATGAAAACAGTTATCATTTCAATATTCAACATGGCAAGCTTATGAATATTGCACCTCCATCATGTATGCTGCACACAATGCCTATGTTTCTACATGAGTACCTTAGTATACTGGATTGAAGTTAATAATAGAATGCTATTTATAGCAATGCATAGCTTAATGCACTGATTAGCACTTGATATTTATTCCAATAATCTTTGACACTTTTTTATTAACATTACACTAAGAATCCCTTGTACAGACTTTTCATGAAAGGTAAATGCACATGTGATGTCATCAGTGATGTCATCAATGACATTTGTGATGTCATCTTTGATGTCCTGGGTGTTAGTGTTAGCAGTGCACGGTGGCGGCGCGAGTTATGGTTGCTTATCTTACCATAACTGCCGAATTTCAGGGGTTTTTCGGTTTTACTTTGAACCATAATGTCCCTTTAACAAAGTTTTTTCACGGAATTTCATAGGTTTTTAGTAGTGCAACTTAACCATAACGTCCCTTTAACAAAGTTTTTTTTACTGAATTTCACAGGTTTTTAGTAGCGCAACTTAACCATAACCTCCCTTTAACAAAGTTTTTTCTCTGAATTTCATAGGTTTTTCGTAGCACAACTTAACCATAATATCCCTGACTTCATATACATGTAACATAGAACATACTAACCCCCTCGTAGTGATTTTCATGTCCGCGGACTACCGCAATGTCCGCGGACACATCGAAAATCTGAGCGTGGTGAATGTAAATTTAAATAGTGTACCCCATTTCCCCTTTGAAGTTGGCTCTGAAAAGAGCCATTTTTTTTTTTTACAGATGCTTGACAGACACCTGTTATTTTGTATTTTTATTCTTGTTCTTTTTTCTTACTTTACTCCTAAAATCTTCACATAACCTTCTCCAAAGCAACCCTTACATTCCAAAACAGAAAGGCATTTCCCGTAAAAGATAAAGAAATGCCATCTTCTTTAAAATTAACAACATTACTGGCATCAATATTCTCATTGTTACAGAAGAACATACCAACTCTAAGCATTAAGGCACACATGCTTCGGTTGATGACACACCTAGCAATGTTTTGCTGAGGACAAAAAACTGAACTATTGTCCCATATTGCCCTAGGTAGTAATCCAGAAAAAATTACTTTCGCATTTGGAAGGATCTTCATTACGGCTTGAACCAAGCGTTCCAAATCAGCCAACAAAGTAGGGGCACTGACGTTGCCCAAATGGAAAGCACCATAGTGCAAAACTACCACATGCGGACTGTTCATCGTGGCCATATCCTTACAAACTCGTACAATTCCCTGTACATTGCAATCAGGCACAGTGCTCCACACCACCTCCACTCCTTTCACATCAAAGTGCTTTGCAACGTGCCGGCATTCAGCGTACTGCTGTAAACCATGCACAAACATATCTGTTAAGACGGATTTCTGAACTCTGTCCTGGTGGCACAGAAGTTCAGAAGGCCAACCTAATTACTTGGAACAGGGTAACCTCTGGACAAGCCAGACCAATCAGGGTAGCAATCGCGGCGGTAAGGACTAGGTCTCAAGAGGGGTGAGGGTGACTGAAAGCCCGCAATGAGCACACAAAGCAAGGACACTTACAAACTACTCCAAACATGTGTTATATTAAAAATATATACACATTTATTCCAAGGCCTTTAAAACAATGACCGTAGCGAGAAATCACAATACAACTCTAGTAAACCAACACATACCATACCAATACAATATATATACAACTACAAACAAGTCTATAGCGTTAGATGCATGAAATGTGTAGTCCACCTAAAAGGGAAGGAAAACAGGCAGTGCGAAATAATGCTTAGACCCAGTCCGCCTTCAGAGGCACCTAACTAAAAGGAAGTCAGAGCCCTACGAAGAGTGGAGCCTTGTGCTCAAAAGTACCTGCACACGCTGGTGCCAACGGGCAAAAGGGGAGTCTCTTCGAGGAAAATCAGGCAGTTCAGTTTAGTGCACAAATGAAGAAGAACAGAGTTCCGTGACTCAAGTGCAGCCTCCACTGTGGGCAGAAGCAGAGCGCGAGTACGGAAAGGCGTGCTGTTTTGACACAGCGGGGAAAAGCTATGGGCTCCTGCAGGAGGGCGACCAGTTCCTAGCTATGCTACTCACCGGTCCCCGATGCAAGCAGACCCAGGCTTCTCCGCGTCAGTTTCAGTCGCTGGCAGGTTCAGGAGAGCAGGGGACGTCTCGGCGTCGTGTTGAGTCTGCAGCAGCAGAGTTGAGTTGAAGATGTCCCAAACGAAGTGAACCCGCACAGTTTGTTACCACAGCAGGGCAACGGAACGGCCGTGTGTATCTGAGCCAAATGTACACTACTCACTTCAGACCTGGGAACGCCAAGTGTACGTATCATGTGAGAGTGACAAGGACTCGAAATACTACACAACCTGGCGGCGGTTACAGAGCAAGACTCCTGTGTAGGCTGGTCAGTCTGCTGGATGGCCCAGAGACGCTTCCGAAGGCTTACGAACAGGAGATGGTGAAGATGCTGAGAATAGCTGTTCCCCCTATTCCAAGGGTCGAAGTACCAGTACAGGCCTTCTGGTTCGATCAAAGGTAAAAAGGTTTTCACAAGACGAAAGAAGTGCAGAGGAGCAGTCCTTCAGCGGGTCACCAGCGATTCCCCGTTTCAGCCTCTTGGTTGCAGGATACTTGGCTCCTGTATTCCTTCGTTCGTGAGAACTCAGGAGATCGACATGGTAGTGGTGTTTCCAGCCCCCTCTTATCCACGGTTCCCTTTGCGCCAAAACGGAGGGGACCCAATGGGAGATCCGCTCATCAACACTCACACCATACGGACCACGGTGGTCCCAGGCATTCACACCACCCTAGACTCTCTGGCACCCAGGATGTGTATTGGGACCAGACATCCCAGCCCACATCCTGGAGGCACACACCAGGCATGTAGAAGCCCGCGAAAGCATCCATGTTTCGTGGGAAAGTACATGCCCAAATAAGGAAGGCCCTGGGTCGGCTCGACCTGGGGAAGGTGAAGGGAGCAAGACGGTCAGCGGACAGGACAAAGGAGCCTCGTGGTCTGGCCATTTTGGGAGCCAGGCCACCATTTTGGGCTAAGTGCGAGAAACACGCTTAAAACGCCAAAAGGAGCTCAAAACATAAGAAACGATCGCTGCCACCATTCCCTCCGTGAATCACTTGCACCGATCAGTTACAATCCAAAAAGAGTATTGAGGGCCTGTAGAAGGCTAGAGACCCAAGAGAGCAGTAACTTAGCTTACAGTGCCCTCTTGTGTCATGTTGCACGAAAGCCGCAACATGATAAAAGAAACTACGGAAAACAGCGTTTCCCGGTACTGACTGTCTTAAGGGCATGTCAGTTTTCCCGTAAGAATGGAGCGAAAGCCCAGAGGAGTGCGGCAGAAGGCTGCACTTCTCTGGCAAAGTCGAGAACAAGGTGAAAAACAACAGCAAAAAGTTTAGGGGTTGCCACATGGAAGGAAAATTACCTACAATTATGAAATCTTTCCTAACAATATCTCCGAGCACCAACACCCTGACTTTCTCCACTTCTGCCATCTTCACCACACACAGTCTCTTTCAACACAAATCCACAACCTCGACATCTGATTGGCTGATCCGTACAGTCTTCTTTCCATGTTGGATTTCCTGGAAAAACCCGTGAGCACGCCCTGTCCACGAACAGCCGCGGTGTCCGCGGACGGCGTCCACTTTACTCTCTGTGTCATTCCCTCATTGCATACAGCTAAGCAATCACACAATACGAATAACGTCCTTAGAACACCCCCATTTTGTGAATTTTCGAACATTTCAGGATAATTATCATTTCATTATTCAACATATTAACATTACAAATATTATACTTTCATCTTGTACTCTGCACACAATGCTATCTTTCTCCATTAGTAGCTCAGTATACTAGATAGAATCCCATAATACAATGCTATTTATATCAATGCATCGTTCAAAGCACTAATAACGGTATGATATTTATTGCAATATCCTTGACACTTTTTTCGGAACATTATAATAAAAATCCCTAGTACACAAATTCCATGAAAAGTACCTACACATGTGATGTCATCAGTGATTTCATCAATGACATTTGCGATGTCATCTTTGATGTCCTGGGTGTTAGTCTTAGCAGTGCACGGTGGTGGCGTGAGTTATTTTTCATAGCTTACCATAACTTGCTATTTTCAGGGGTCTTTCGGCTGAACTTAGAACCATAACGTCCTTTAAACAAACTTTTTTTAATATCACGCAAACAATATACAAACATGGCGTGCAAAAACCAACTTCTACAGATGGCTTTACGCAGAATGTTGCAAAGTAAGAATTTATGCTCGTTCACAGTGAAGGTCAGCTGCTTCCATTTTTTTCTCGGGCCCCAGAGAGGCTCAAGAAGCGGACTATAAGGTTGTATTGTGTTTTGACCTTGACAGACAGAGATTGTAATGAAAGACCTCTCTTGAAGTAGTGTTGCTAAAACGTAAGAGAAGATAAGTATGACATTTCTGAAACGAAACCACTTTTATATATTATATCACTATGCGAAAGATCGTTGGCACACGCAGAGTCGTACTTTGGGACTGCACCACTCGTAGACAATGGAAATTGCAATTGTACTGTAAGTAACCCTTTAGATTATTTTATACCAAATATAATTACAATAGCGTAGCATTAAAGATCGCTCAAGTTGAACTTGTTCGTTGAAAGTGGCATAATGTTTTCTACCGCACACTATCACCGCCAAATTGATCCCCTGTCGTTTAGAGGGCTCTGAAAAAGGCAGACGACACAGGGTGGGTTAATATAAATAATTTAACTGGTCTATAGGCGGTCAAGCGCTCTACTCGCTGTGCCACTTCACTGTAGCCTGTCAAGTGGCACAGCGAGTACAACGCTTGCTTTGACATCCATGCACAGCTTGCTAATGCAAGTTCGAATCCCGGCAAGGCCAAACTCAGCCTTTCATCCTTCCGTGGTCGATAAATGAGCACCACACACAGTGGTTAATAATAAGCACTGCTTAAATACCTCACGGTTCTTAGCGCTATATGAATGGGAAAATATTATTATTTTATTACTAACATACTCCGTTGCACTATCTTCGATAGCAAATAGTTTCACGCCCTAATAAATAAAATGATGATTTTTAATGAAGATCGGCTGGTGAGACTAATTTATGTTTTTTAAAACAGGTATGTGGGCCCATTTTGCCTATGTCACAATTTACAGACTCCAGCGGATGGGGTCTTCAACTGCCAGGTGCAGGTCCAAATATGCAACTTCATGACCCTCACCATTTTATGGGACAATCGCCAAGGACCAATATGCCCTTACGCAGTACTAGCGGCTACAAACAACATACCAACCAATAGGTTGGTCTAATGGTTCGTTGTTGGAGCAACCTTCCGATTATCAGAACGACCATTTAATGCTTTTATCATAAACCAACAGCCTATCTACCGCAAAGGAACAACGCGTGGCTCCAAATAAACTTTTGCTGATCGACAGCAGAGACAATAGCAAATCGCTGAATATTCACTAAACATTTCATGTGAAATAAATGTACTTTACCAAATGTACAATCCTGCTGTTTACTTTTAAACCACAGTTTCATATTCCGAATTGTGGCGCACTGAGTTGTAAGCTGATCTAACACCCTCTGTACCGCAAAGGAACATCTCGTGCCTCAGCATGAACTTTTGCGGATCAACAACAAAGACAAATGCAAATTGCTGAATATTCTCTAAACATTTGATGTCAAATAAATGTACTTTACAAAATTTACAATCTTGCTGTTTGCTTTTAAATCACTGTTTCATATTCCGAATTGTAGCGCGCTGTGTTGTGACATAATATGTGTTGTCTTCCGGGTTCTGTGTAAAGTCACTTAGGACTGGAGAGGACTGGGCGCGCTTGATGACGCACCCTGTAACATCACAGAGAGAGGCGGGGAATATGAATGCTTTGATAATATCAGGCTTGGGGGCGGGAGATATGATATAGTGTCGCAAAAGCAAGTCAGCCAGGTCAATAGCGCCAGTCATAGGATTATCACATAATGTCGGCGCACACCAGCCGGATTTATCGTTTCTTTAGTGGACAAAAAGTCGGTTGACGCCCATAGGAAATTGTACTATTAGCGGACAAAAGGAGTGGTCTTAAAACACTTTCACCCTGACAACGAAGAATTCAAACAACGTTCTCAGAGCACCCCCATTTTGTGTAATTGCAACCATTTCGGGACACCGCAAGTGTTCTTAGTACACATTCAACTAGACAGATTACAATACGGACAGCGTCCTGAGGACACCCCAAGTTTGTGTATTTACGAACAATTAAGTACACCGCGAGTGTTCATAGCTCATTTTTACCTTCCTTGCGAACAAAAATGACACATACTCCGTCCTCTAAACACCCCACCATTTAGTTTATTTACAAAATGTCACAACAGCCGTGTTCTCCGCGGACAAATCGAATGCAACAAAAACGTCTAGCACATTAAAAAAAAAAAAACATTGAACCTATCTCATACTCCCCACCTTCCCCAAACACTCTTACACACCAACACAGGGCACTAAATACAATTTTTTATCCACGTTTCACCGCGCTGTACGCGGTCGGCGACAAATACAAGATGGCGGGCGCCACAGAAAATCTGGCGCGCTCCACTCCCCTCGCCGTCCAATCAGCGAACACGTCACATGTCCGCGGACATGACGCAAGGCCATGGGCCAATCGGGGTGCTGTCCGCAGAGCGAACAGGGAAGTCCATCCGCGAAGCGAACACAGATATCACTAATTTTTTTGCCTTACATTTTGGTCGTTTTTTAAAAAACTACTGGATGGATTTACACCAAATTTGCAAAAGCACGCTTTCGGGACCAGGCCGCCGCTACTGTCGCAAATTTGGTGTAAATCCGTCCAGCGGTTCGGGCTGTAGCCGTGGGCAAAGCTTTTTCCCATTCAGTCTATGGGAAAAAAAAAAGTTTTGGGACCCCCCTGGACGAATCCTCACTAGACATACCTGCAAAGAAAATGAAATACAATAAAAATGTCATGTGGGTGTGATGGGTGGAATTTGAAATGCGACGGAAAAGCCACAATTGAGCCACTCGCCCACCAGGTACTTATAACCATATAGCCATGACATATCTATTTACCGGATTGTGCCTAAGGTCTCCCTGAGTGCATCCTGGGGCTCTGTTGTTTTGTGGGCTCTCTTGGCCCTGTTGGTGCTTTTTCCACAGGCCTCAATGGCCTCACTTCGGGTGGATGCAGCCAGTCAATACCTGTACCCAGGTCCAGGGCCTTAACCCCCAGGGTCCTCCACCCTGAAGGCCACCCGTAGCGGCTGCGCCATTCCTTTACGCGGACCCCTTTGGCAACTTATCAACGTCTTCCCCCGTCACTGATCCATTAATAACATAAGCAAAAATGAGGCAGTCAGCTGTTTTGAGGTGGAAAATGATTGAGGCCGCAATTTATTCCAAATTTGACAACACATTCTGCACGTGTACGATCAGCAGATCCTCTGCATGAACGCAAAAAGGAACAACTTAGATCCAAGGTCACGCCTCCCATTCGTCCAGCATTTCATTCTGGTCCCGCTCCCCAACTTTGCCTGGGTCTTAGGGTTGTCCAACTCCGGCCTTCGAGGGCCAGAATCCTGACAGGTTTTTAGGATTTCCCTCATTAATATTCATGGAGAAGTATTTGGATATTGAGGCTAGACTAATGTGTAACCTCATGTGTGTAATGTAAGTTGCACCATCTGGTGTCTAATTAAATGAAGGTGGAAGCTGCAGGGCTGCAACCCATGACCTTCTAGCCTGGTCCCTGCCATTTAAGGCCTCCATAGGCATTTTTGGTCAACTTTTTGATTTCTTGGGGTCTTTTTTCTCTGCTTGATCACCTGTGTGACCGCCACAATAAAAAAGGGGTTTCTGCCTCGTTGCAGTCCCCACCCTACAAACTACTATCACAAAAAAACTCTCTTCCCAGGGGCATCCTTGACATTCAATAAAAAAGAAACCTATCTGAAGTTCCGAGAGATGTATGCCATCTTTCTAGGATTAACCTGGTATGTTCGGGTTTGTTAGACCATGTCAGATAGTGGCGAAGCGGCCATACTGCAAAACCTAGTCATTGCCAGATTCCGCTTTTTCCTACATTTCTCAACTGCCTACTGTGATCTTGCAATGAGACACCAGTATCTCTTTATTTTCTCCAACCACATCAGTTTGCACTCCCCCAATTCCTTGCGTACCTTTCAAAAAGAGGCCAAACTGTACATGTTTCCTCCCCTTAAATGTGAGCCCTCCAGGTGTACAATGATGGCATGGGGGTTTGCGTGATTGCTGAGCAGCATTCATATCAGTTCCTTCAGCTCTCCCCATTTCATGTGTAACTTCACACACCATTTCACCGCTAAGTAAGAAACCTAGCCTTCCTCCCGCTCCCCTGGAATGCTGCCTAATTACCAGCCCTTCACACAAAGGAATGGCACATAATCCAAGCCATTTCCTTCTTTCCGGTCCGACCATCGGCTGGGAGGGAAAAGAATGATTTGAGACACTGACCACTACATTCACCTGTCATGAGAGGACAAAGGCGGTGAATATGGTAAGGGAATTGTGCACAAGATCACACAGTGAATAGCATTGAGTCAAACAACACGCACTCAGGAACAAAGATACATGTACACTAAAACCCAGGCTGTTCAAGAAGAGCGGGATAAGTATACCAATATATGAAAAGGGATGTGGAATGCGCGCTAAGAATCTCCTTATTATTACAAAGAAATTCGGCAAGCTCGTTACCCACAATTGCTGTTACAGGTACTGTCAGCGCTAAGCCCACATACAGAGCAAGCAACATCAGGATCTATGAGCTAACACCATTGGTGGTATTGTATAAGGTAACTTAAAGACAATACTCACAAGGACGAGAAACACCCCCTGAAATGTCAGCAAAGCCCACAAACCCTATTGATCAACCAGGGACCCAGAAAGGCTATACCAGCAAAACGAGGATAATTTAATACATCAGACTCCTGACAAGGGACAAGTAGGAATAGTGATTATACAATAGTGAGGAAAACATAGGCATTCACAAAGGATCTGGCTACAACAGCACACCACACCTGACAAGCAATATGGAACAAAGGGAGAAGTGCAAAGGAAAACCCGGAACAGACTCCAAGAGAAATTAAAGGACCAGGAGCAGGGAAAACAAAATTACAAGGGCAAAACCTACCCTCTCCCCACCCAGGGAAGGAAAGGCAAACTGGGACAAAATACTAAATCTATAAATGAGTGAGTGAAGGATAAAGAATTTGCTGCTGATTAGGGAAAAGTCAAAGGAATAAAGAGCACAGAAAAACTGGGCTGCACAGAAAAAGGAAAGCACTGCGAAGTGCTGACTGCAAAACAGAGGAGAACAGACAGGGAATCCAGGAAGCAGAAATTACTAAATAGCACACTAAATTCAGAATCCAGGGAAACAGGAGCAAGAAACTAGGAACTAGACACTAACCTACGAACCAGGAACAAGGGACCAGTCACAGCAGGAACACTGCATCAATGACCAGCGCCCGACTGAAGCAAACTGAGGCTTTTAAAGCTGGCTAACGAGCACACGCCTCAAGTGTGCTGTTTGCTGCACCTGCCATACACAGGTACTGCTTATCCACTATCCAACCTTGTCCTGAAAGGGTGGAGATGAAGCAGTAGGCCAGGAATTCTGGGAAGCATCGTCTTTAGATGAAAGCAGCACACAGGCTCCCAAAACCGGGAATGGATCTGGAAGGGAAGTAACATGGAAAATAAGGATTTTGCACTCCCAATTCACCACAGCACTGTCGCATGAGGTCTGAAAGGAAAGTCCAGTAGGGGATAAACCCCAAATCAAGGACCCACGTGGTGGGAATGGGAGCGAAGGGAGCTAATCGTGATAGCATCCTGCACCACACCTTACATACTTTCTATAGCACACTGAATTGCAGCACCCAATTTCCTTCCGACCAGGTGCTGCCACGCCCGTACCAGCTGCATTATCCTGAATGAATGTGCCCTGAACACTGCTGAGTCTCTTCCCACCTGGATCAGTGCCCTCTTCATTTCTTCATGAAACTGAAAAATGATTAGGGAGAGTCCAACCTGATGGGACTATAAGGAAAGAGAGACCTCCGCAACCCTGACTAACAAGACGGCTCTGGAAAGACACACTGGGCAAGAACTGTCCACTAGTAACCAATTCAAATGAACCCATCACCCCTACCTCCCTGACCTGTCTTTGATCACCGAATTGTGACTTTCATCTCTCTTGCCCCCCAACAGGGTTTCCTCAAAAAAAAGGCTGCCCAGTCCATCTGATAGCTTTTAAGCGGCAGCAGCTCACTGATGGGGAAGGTCTCAACGAAAGCCAGAGAAAAAGCTGCCCTAAAAGACATAGCTCGTAAACCCCTGACCAAATGTGCTTGCGCTCCCTAACAATGTAATAAGATCGTCATATAGTATTGGTCAGTGGTCGAAGTATACGAAAAGAAGTAGTGGAGCTATCTTCAATGCCGCTCTGCCCCGCTCTCCACAAACCCCATCGCTGTGCCCCCCTCCCTCACACAATCCAAACCCCCAAACAAACACACCTATTATTTAAGGGAATGTTCAGTGCCGTGCACTGAAGTGCAAGCTTCAACTGCTTCCTACACTTTTATTTTAAAACTAAACCGTTCCACAACGGTTTCTTTTTAAAATAAAAGTATAGGAACAGTCAAACTGAAAAATAGAAAGTATAGGAGCACCGCCCACTTCGACCTCTGGCATTGGTAGCCTATGATCAAGCTTAGCACCTTCTAATCTCCCCCAACCCTTCAAGGTTGGACAAAATGGCTTTTTGGTGGATCCGACACAACTTCCAATTTTACAAAATACTCCACTGCTGCCGAATGGGCTCCCTCCACAAACAGGTGCAATTGAAATAAAGCAAACATTCCTTCCACATTGCAAGCAGCCCTTCACACCTGCTCCCAATCAGACATGATGATGATTCTGCGATAGGCGTGCAGTTTTGAAAGAAAATAGCCTTGTAAACTCATTGCAAGCAGCCTTGACTCTCCCAATGAAATGGAGTTTCCCAGTGAGTTTGTGCATTTCTGCCAGAGGTGTGTTCTCCTTCCCTCTCATTTCACAAACACCTGTGTAGAATTCCTCCACCTTTTCTTTTTGGGAGCCTGCACAACCCCAATGCCTAACAAAGTCAGTGACATCACAGGCCCCACTGTCTTGTCACCAGCTAATGACATGCCCAATTCCTCTACTAGGCATGTACATCCTCTTCAAAACGAGTGATGGAGTCTTTCCTCCTTTTCAAATAACTTTTAGTAGTTTCAAATGACACTGTTTACTTGAACGAGTTGCTTCTGATGAATGCAACCACTCGTGCACTATACTATTGTCTTTGCTGAAGTGAAATAACACCCACTCATTTATCTAGTATGGAAGACACGCTCACGTAGCGACGCAAATTCCAAAAGTGTCTTGTTTGGTTACAATGCGTGCCTCTTTCCCTATGTAACATAAGATATAAGGTTCTTTCCTCTAAACTGCACTCGAGACACAGAACCTTCCAAAATACTAGTGTGCTGCACGCCTCACCATTAAGCGTGCGCTCTCCTTTGGACTGCTCTCACAATTCGAACAAACGTAATCACGCGACCGTGCGCAACCGAGGAACAATGGTATCACACGTACACCGTTATTCTTATCTTTAAAAAAAAAGTAATATAAGTTCTCCACCAGTAATTTACAGCAGCATTAAAAGGAAGTCATTACTTGGATCTGCTGTCTTCCAGATACAGGTCTCCATGTATAAATCAACAAAGACATTTGCACCATACATTTTCCAATATGTCCCACGACGATCCTCAACGATTCTATATTTGTTCTCCAGCAGAAAGGGCCCAGTCCTCACAAAACCAGGACCTTCCTGTTACAAGGCTTAGGATGAAAGGCCGTTAGAAATCCTCAGCAAGGTTTTATCATCCCTCATTAGAGGACAAATCACTAAATCACTGTCTGAGTTCACCTTCTCCATCTTGAACAGAGTTCACCGGAATGCTCTCCTAAGTAAATATATTTAAGGAAAGGAAATAAATGTCACCCATCCTCATTCATTCTCCCCCTCATTCCCCTCACTAAACACTTATTCAGTAGCATCTTCTAACCTGGCCTATAATCCTTTCAATCAACCAGATATTGAACTATTCCCCTATGTGTTCTTGAATCTAAAATGGCTTGTACCTCATATTCTTCCTCTTTGCTCTCAATATTCTCTGGAGAAGAATTCTTTACCAACCTGGACATGGTTTCAACAATTCTACATGAAATGTTGGATGAATTGTTAAATTGTTAAATTGGCAGGGAGTCTTAATTTCACTGTTACGGACCCTAAAACATCCTCAATGACAAAAGGTCCAATGAAACAGGCACTAAACCTATTCCTCCACTTCCATTTCACGTTCTTCATAGATAGCGATACAGATTCATCCTCCTTATATTGTGGAGCTGGACGTCTAGATGTATCTGCAAATGCATTTCTTTTATTACTCTGTTCTAAGGCTGTTATCTCTTTTCAAATTGTCTCTCATATCTGGAGTTTTTTTATCTACATTTAGAAGCTGTGTAACAATCTCTACCATTTCCCTAAGGAACCTTGTATGATATCCCTGATTACAAAAAGAAAGGGTACATTGCAATTGAATTATTTTAGAGTTGTTGTAACTGAATTCAGCTAACCAAATCAAATCTACTCAATCCTCTGCTGCCTTTAAGTAACAACGTAGATATGTGCCTGACTCTTGTTTGAGTCTTTCCATTTGTCCATTGGATTCTTGATGGTAAACAGTAGACAGATGAATTTCAATACATAGATGTTGATGACAGAAAGTGTTCCAGAATTTGGAAACAAACTCTGTTCCTCGATCCAAAACCACTTCAGTTGGAAGGCCATTAAGCCGTACCACATTTTGCAAAACCCCCTGCATCAAGATACTTGCTGTAACCCTCCCTTTCATGGGAATGAAATCTCCTTCTTTGGTTAACATGTTAACAATGATTAATATTGCAGAACAACCCTTATTTGGAGGTAAATCCACTACGAAGCACAAACATCACAGGTTTTGACAACATTTAAGGTGTCCACACATGTGTTCGCACCAGAAGATCTGCCTTTGTAATCCTAAGG
Source organism: Ambystoma mexicanum (assembly GCF_040938575.1). Taxonomy (NCBI): domain Eukaryota; kingdom Metazoa; phylum Chordata; class Amphibia; order Caudata; family Ambystomatidae; genus Ambystoma; species Ambystoma mexicanum. The sequence continues at coordinate 1,115,923,467 of NC_090923.1, read as the reverse complement.
TTTTTCTATATCCCCGATGCCCCACCATAGGAGAATCATGACATTCTTTTAATGCATCTTCTCTTAATTTCTCAGTGGGGAATCAACTACTGGTACTCCATCTTTGATGTGCCTTGTCTGTCCTTTCCGACCCATTCCCTCATTTATTCATCTGTCATCAGTCGTCGTACATCAGTGCAGAAATTCACTGAGGATCCAAAACGATCAACACTTCCTACTAGAAATCATTGTCCTGGAATCAATTGTTCTGGATCACCATCTGCTTAACCATTTTGTCTACCTGGCTTAAAGATGATTATAAAAATTAAATTTAGCAAAAAACAATGACCACCATAACTGTCTAAGTGTTAAGGTTATAGCTGACTGCAGAGGCATTACATTTCTGTGATCCGTAAAGACGGTAACTGTGTTCTTCGCCCCTAACAAATAATACCTCCATTCTTGGAATGCAGATTTAATAGCAAGCAGCTCTTGATGCGAGATGGTATCTTTATGTTCTGTCTAGGAGAATGGCTTTGAATAAAAAGCAACAGGATGCAACTGTCCTGAAGTTGGATGTCTCCGCAATAAAACAGCTCCCATAGCTAACTTGGAGGCACCCGCCTCGATAAGAAAGGCTGCTCAATATTGGGATAAAAAAAACCGTTCCCGTAGTAAAACACTCCTTGGGACCCCTAAATGCTTCTTCAGCCTCTGACGTCCATTCAAAATGCACTCCCTTTTTCAGCAGTTTTGTAATAGGGGTAGCCAAGCGAGAAAAATTCTGGATAAATCGGCGATTAAAATTAGTGAAGCCCAAGAAGCTCTGAACATCCTTAACACATTTAGGAGGTGGCTATTGACGTACTGCTTGCACCTTACAGACATCTCTCTCCAGATCTTTGGATGAAATCACAAACCCCAGGAATTCCACTTCCTGTGCGTGGAATTGGAGCTTTTCCAACTTGGCAGATAAAAGATTATCCTTAAGCCTTTGCAACACCCACCTAACATGTTCTTCATGTTGCTTGACATCTCGCACCGGAGTCAATCATACAAGGACCCACACATTGTAATCTTCCACCCCAACATAAGGATACATTAAGTGTAATGTGCGGAACTGCAGACTGTATATTGTTTGTGACCAACTGAGGTTTTCCTAAAGGCTGTGAATTCTTTGAGAAGTTCGAGGATAGTTTCCCAAAAAATGACCACTCGCTCCACAACATAATCATTAATTGTTCTTCCCCCTATGTTCCTTTTCCTCCTTAGTTAATGGCCATCGTGCTCGAGTAGCTGCCCCACAAGGTCTATTTTCCCTTTTCACCATCTCTCCTCTTGGTCGTTCAGTTCTTAGCCAAGATTTCCCTTCAGAAATCCCCCGTCTTCTTGCTTCCCCTAATCTGAAATCCATTTGCATAACTACATGAATTAATTCCTCACAGGAAGTTGGTCTGTCAGTGATCACTGCTAAGGCATCCATTAATTAATTATCTAGACTCGCTCACCTTGCGATTGTGAAGCTGACGCCAAAAGTGTCTCATTTGGTTTTCCAGGCAACACGTGTCTCTTTCTCTCCGTAAAACGCAGTATACAGTTCTTTCCTCTAAACCAGGCTCGAGGTAACGCGCCTTCCAAGATACTAGTGTCCCTTGTGCCACTCCGTTAAGCTTGCATTCTCCTTTGGATCATGCTCACAATTCGAACAAATGTAACCACACAAACTCACGCAACCGAGGAACCATTTAGCTACAAACAACATTAACAAACGAACACCGTTATTCTTATCTTTAAAAAAAAAAGTTATATAAATTATCCACCAGTAATTTACAATATTAAAAAGAAGTCACTACTTGGATCTGTCATCTTCCAGATACAGGTCACCATGCATAAATCAACAAAGAAATGCGCACCATAAGTTCTCCATAATGTTACCACGAAGATCCTCAAAAATTCTCTATTTCTTCTTCAGGAGAAAGGGGCCATTAGAAGCCCCTCACAAAACCAGGACCTTCCTGTTACATGACTTGGGATGAAAGGCAGTTAGAAATCCTCAGCAATGTTCCATCATCCCTCAGTGGAGGACAAATCACCAGTCACTGTCTGAGTTCACCTTCTCCACTTTGAACAGGGTTCACCTGATTGCTCTCCTAGGTCAATATAGTTAAGGAAAGGACAGAAATATCACCCATCCTCATTCATTCTCCCTCTAATTCCCCTCATTAAACAATTACTCAGTAGCAGCTTTCTAGCAAAACAACCTCACCCTCTGTGCACCACTGTCCTGTCAGACATGACACAGGGATAGCAGGCTTATTGCTGTGTTCTTTTTCATTTGTCCTGGGTAATTATTGTTCATCTATTTCTGTTTGGGTACCAGCTGCACTTTCAATATCTATTGATGCTTTTTCTCCGTTGACCCTCATGTTGTCTGTATGTGGTGATGTCCTCACTCGACTGTGGAAGTTGTTTGTAGAAGGTTGTACTCTGTATTGTTAGTTTCCTTGTACAGATGTGTTGAGTGCTACTCTGTGATAAATTCCACATCTCTCCCTCTCAACCACCACCACGGAATGGAGCAACATATTTTGAACCTGGAGGCGTTCACTGAATCTGGAGCCTAAATATTTGCACTTTTGTGGTACCTTGATTCTTTACTAAGTCTCCTACATGAAAAAAGAGTTTCTTCGTGACATAGAGAGTGTTGTAGTAAATCATTGGCTTTTGCTGTTGGTTTAATACTTTGGATCTGATAGTGTCCATGCCAGAGATTGATGTGTTTCATATGGTACTTGCCAATGCCAGAATAACGTTGTAATTTGCAACACTGCCTCACATGAGGGAAAACGGAGTGACTTCAATGGACGAGTTGCCGGTGGGCAGCTATGGAATACTTCAGAGCTTCTTGACGGTCAGCCGTTGAGTGCATCGCTAGTTATAGTGTTTCTTTAAAGAACCTGTTAACCATCTCCACTTGGCCATTCGCTTTGGGATGGTATAGCATGCTTTGAGGTGTTGTATGAACCAGAGAAAGGTAACCATTGCTTGTGAGGTGAACTGTAACCTAGTATCAGACACAAGTGCTTTGGGCACCCATTACGTTGGAACACATGAACAAGTATCTGAAAGGTGGGGTGAGTGCCTATTTTCAGTACGAAGAAAGGCTCAGTCCATTTGAGGTGTAATCAGTGAGGATAGCAGCATAACATTGGTGTCCTGGCATGAAGTCCGTTGGACCAATGAAGTCAATTCCAATCATGTCTAACGCAATGACAGGTAAGTGGGGGAATTGATGAAGACAGATGTTTGTCACCTTAATTGCATGTGTGACAGGAGCTGATGGTATGCTCCACCTCTCTATCCATAGCAGGCGAACACTATTCTTTCGTGAAGGCGTCGCTATGTGTGGGTAGTCCCTATGTGACTCTTATGTGCAATGTGCAGTAATCAGTTGCAAAAGGAAACTAGAGGAATTCATTTGCCACCTTTCATGAGCAAAACACCCTTCAAGTAACGTGCTAAGCTGAGGTCAAGGGATCATTCCGAGGGCCACCCTTTCCTTGTCAATTCTAGTGGGTGCTTAAGGATAGGGTAACCTCTGATATGCTTCTTCTGCCCCTTGGTGCCCAATTCAGCATTAAGAGTGGATACCAAGGCACTTTTGTGGGCATTGGCTGTGACGCCATAGTCCATGGTCAGAGGAAACCTGGACAGTCAGTCAGCATGTTTCTTCCTCCAATCTGGCTGAAATTGAATTCATGGAGTTTCACTGCAAGGCGGGCCACTCTGCAGGAGACGTTCTTCCAATCATTGGGTGCAATGACGTGAGTCAAAGGTTTACGGTCCATTGGTAGATGATATCTTCTGCCCCGAAGTGTTCAGTAGCCCAGACGCAAGAAAGTATTTTTTGCTCAGTCACAGAGTAATTCATTTCCGGGTCGATGAGAGATATTGGGATGAATGCAACTTTTACACCCACTTTTAAATCATCACTGGCCGAGTCTATAGGACTGGCATCCATAGCCAGGGGGCTGAGAGCTTTGACCTGAAAGGGTCTCAAACACAGGGCATGGAGGATGCCATTTCTTATCTCATGGAAGGTGGAATGGACAGCAGGCAATCAGTGAAAAAAGGTATCTTTCTTCAAAAGGGAACCGAGGGGGTTCTGATTGTGTGGAGAATCTATTTCCAAATTTCACATAATATTGTGTGAGCTTAATAAAGAAGTGAAGTTGGACTTTTGACTGAGGCCTGGGTGTTTCTTGAATGGATCTTACCAATGTTGGTTTAGGTGGCAGCCCATTGGAAGACAGTTCCTGTCCAAGGTATTCGACTCGCATGTGTCTGTTCTGAGGGTCACACCACTGGATTGAATTTTGTGGGGAACTTGGCAAAGCATGTAATTGCCCTGTTCCGTAGATTTCCCAAACACAAGAAAGTCTTCCGCTGGAAAAGTATGACATTATGTATTCCTGCAAGGAAGCAAAAACTGATGCGACCCAAGACATGCTATTTAGAATCCTTGTGTGTTAGAACACCCCGTCCAGGGGACCAATTGCAGGGTGCGGCTTGGATTCAGGACGCAAGTGTATTTGGTGTTGTGCAAGTTGAGTGCATACTTTCGCATCTTGAAGAAGGACCAGCTCTTTGATGCTTGGCTGGGGAATGTGGGATGTTTTTACCCATGCATCCAAGCCCTACCATAAAACGGTGCGTTACTGGCATTGAAAACATCATGATGGCCAGAACTCCCCAGAGAGTGCACAGGGAAAACATGAAGAATAGGCTGCCACCCATTTTTGCCTATGTTGTGAGCACAGGAGGGCACTGCCTAAAACCACCATTGGGCTACACACACAGTAGCCTGAAACCATTGGGAATGGCAATGCGGATTGCCAAAAGCAACCCAGAACTGTGGGGAATTCATTTTCTTAATTTCAAAAATGGATGCAATACCGCTGCTCACCACTATCAGAAAGCCAGCGTTTTAAAACCACCAGACTTTGGTGTAAAACTGAACAAATGAACCCAAACCAGGCCGAGGGAAGACTTGCTAAGAGGTGGATACAATGTAAAACTATATTCTGAAATGACTTGAAGGAAGTCATTATTTAATGTATATTTAAAAAATAGCTGCATGTAAGTTGGATTTGAATGTAGAAAACTGGGAACTAAAGTGACATTTAGCTGAATTCTGCCTGACAACTACCCCCGACAGGAGAAACCGGCTCAGCCACTCTTCCCAGGCCTAGCTGCATCCTGCTGCCCCTGCCAAAAGGAGATGACACCTCTCTGATTGGGTTGGGGGAGGAGCACCTGGGGACTGCAGGAAGTTGAACAAAGCCCGGTCCTGGACACAGGCAAATGTTATATTGGGAGGGTCATAAAATGGCTTCCTCTGGGGAGAAACTGGGAGGGGCAGTGCCTCTGCTAGCAAGCTGAGCTTGGGGGAAGTGGATAAACCAGTTATTCCACCATGTGATGTGGGAAGCCACACCCCTTTTTGACCAGGGCATAATTTTAAAAAGATAGATAACTCATAGTGCAGACTGGTCAAAATTATATAAATAATATCATTATTCTTGGGATTTTTCGTGCACGTTTTAAGAGGTGTTAGGACCCTGTGGTGTATTCTGGGGGGTTGATAGCGGAAAATAGGGTCTTACCCCAAATGTCTGCATGTTAAAAATCTGACACTTCATCGATTAATGTCCATACTCCTTGCGCACATTTGTGTAATTTTTGGTAAATGTCCGATATTGGTAAACCGACCAAAAAGCGCAAAATGTTGTCATTTCTGAATCCCAGCTCGCAGGAACATGTGGCTTGAACAGAGACCTGTCTTAATTCATCTGTAATATGTACATGTAATGTCAACCACTTGTGTATCTGGGAAATATGTATTTGAATCAAATATAGATTTGTGGGCAAATTGACATGGGGAGGATCCTCTGACCCATAAACAGACCTCATCATGATGACAATCCATTTCCTTCCCCCAATCATGGGAGAGGGGAGAATTGGGCCAATGACAAGTAGAGAGGGGCAGTCTCAGTTATGCCACGCACACACCCACTTTCTCAACACATAAAAGCAGACAGTGCAGGACAGGTAGGGACATTCACTTTCCACTTTCTTGCGGGACGCTTTGCCGGGAGACTTCAGACTTCACATCCAGAGATCCAGACTTCAAATCCATCAATCTCCAGAACCTGTAGCAGAAATTAACTCCAGAATTTGTAGCAGAGAGGCCTGAATCCACAAGCTGAATCTTCTTCAGCAGGCCTCAAAACCAACCAAACTATTCAACAGCCGGGCGAGCTGTTTGAATTTTTTGCCAAGAACTTTTGCGAGAACCTGTAGCAGTATCCAGAAAGCAGTGCTGTATCCGGAACTAGAGAGAACCACAAACCAGACCGTTGTGAGCAGAACCGGTGCTTAACAGACCCAGAGAGCACAGCTGACCCAGATAGCCGGGACTTCAGAACCACCCGCCGGAAGTCCCGTCCAACCTGACCAGACCTTGACAGCTTATTTCAAAAATATAGTGTGAGTACTCACTGTGCCAAAACCAATCTCTTAGTTTAAAACTGTCATCTGTCATTCTGCTACGAGCGAAATTTAACTTTTATCTTAAAGCTAAGATTCTAGGCTTTCCAACGAACCTACAACCGACTTGCTACTCCTTATAGGGCCTCCGTAATTACGCTCGACGCACGCGATTGAATTTGCCGTGATTTGACATTTGCACAATTTCAACCACGTGTAAAAATCAGCAGATCCTTGCTTTCCTTTGCTAAAATTTGTTTTAACCTGCTAGTTACTCATAGAGCATTGCTAAAGTGAGCCTGAACTAATATAAACTAGATTTCACTCACCCTGAACCGAACCTCCTACAGGGAATTAAAATCAATTTTAGCATCATTTCACTTCATTGCCACCACATTCAAAGCATTTTGGGCCTGTGTTTTAAAATCACACCTCTTTTTCTCTAAGCTTGCTAGGGGGGAACTGCATTTCGTATTGCATTTTGTTGGGATTCTTGAAGACTGTGTGCTCTCCTTCCATTTTTTTTACATTGCAAAGGGGGGGGGGGGTGAATTGCCAGAGAAAAAGTGATTATATTATCTTTTGCTAAATCATATCAAGTTATTTCTGTACTGCATTTTATTCATCTTTGCATTGTCCTTGAAGCCATAAAAGCATTCTCAGCTACTTCATCCTCTCTATATCACTTCTAAGCCATCAAAAAGAGTGTACCACTGTAACATTATCCATTGTTGATCACTATCATCCTCACAAGTGTGCTATCAAATATTAATTTACTATAGAAGTGTGATATATATATATATATATATATTGTTTAATTTTTCAAATAAAACCTTTTAATTTGCGAAACAAACCTACTTCTTGGCTCAGTGGGATCAGGGGGATTCTAAGAGAGGGGTGTGATATAAGGGTTGTCATCCAGAGTACATGAACTGGACATAAAAATATATCAATAAGGGTTTCCATCAGCATCCCAGACTAGGCATTGACTTAGCTGTAGTGTTGAATTGAATCCGCTTACAAAGTGGGGGCTCGTAGCCGGGATATTCTGGATTAGATTTACCACTTGTGCAGCTTAATACAGTGTGCTAACTGATGGGATACATACATCCGGTCGGATCACCACGATGTGGTACGCTGTAAAGCACTCCTCAAAGGGATGCTCTAAGGAGAAGGTCTGTTTTACAAAATAAAATACAAACTTCGGTAAATCAGGAAGGAACTCAAATTTCAGAATAACGACCTTGGTAGATATGAAGATAGCTAGGGAGCACCTCTTACATAAACTGTTTGTGACAGGTGAATGGTCTGAACAGGACCTAAATGTATGGTTACAGGCGATCACACAACAGGTCACTACAACTGGGTCAGATATGTGGAGAGATCAGGGTCCCTTACATGTGGCCCTGATTGAACTAGATATGGCCCCTAAGGCCAAGGATGAGCACAACAAGATTGCCAGGGTAGCGGCATATTTATATTTACATATGGGAGCCATGCAGGACAAATGTGCTGAAGGCCAAGAACTGGCAAATAGGCAACAGATGGCGTTAGAAAAGGCCCAATCTGACCTGGACTCTTCTGAGCAGAGGCTGCTCAGGAGCCAGGAGTCAGAAAATGACAGCAGACAGTACATCGCTAAAATAAAGGAGGATATGGATACGCTGCAACAGGAAAAGGCTGACCAGGATACCAGATTTCTGGCCTTGCAGAAGGAGTACCAAGAAGGTTTGGACTCCCTACTGCAGAGCCAGAAAAAGCTGGAGCAACAACTGGACTTCAACAGGGCATGCACAGAGCAGGTAGCCACCCTGCAAATTTGATTAGACAGAGAGAAAGAGTAAAGCAATAAATTGATTCTGAAAGACCTGGATACCCAGGCAGAGTTTGATCAGGAGCGCCAGAAAGCTGGTGCCTTCCAAAGGCAAAGGGACGACCTGCGGCACAGATGCAGACTCTTAGTCAGGAAAGGGACACCTTAGGCCAGGAAGTCTGCCATTTAAAAAGAAAAACTGCAGAAAATCACGTGGCCCTCCAGGGGCTGGGTGACCTCCAAAAAGAGCATCAGAACTTGTTAGAGCACACCAGGAGGGTGGAAGAGGCTCTGGCAAGAAAGGAGCAGGCCAGTAGGGATGGGACTCAGGAGGTAACCCTCCTGCAGCAAAGACTGGCCCAGTACTCCAGGACCAATCAGGAGGCACAGAGAGAAAATGAGGCTCTCTGCCAGCACAATGATAGGCTCCAGCAACAGGTAGCGATGTAGGAGTGACTGATAGAGTTTAGTAAGGCCTTAACTGAGGAACTGAAGGCGCAGGCTCTTGCATTGCAACAGGGAGCCGGGGCTGATAGAGATGAGGTTCGCTGGGAAAGGGAAACGCCTAAGCATAACCTCAGGAGCCCTAGTACCAGAGGCCTTCATCTCTCCCAGTCCCTGGACTCTGCCACCCTATGTCCACTGGCGCACATGAGCACAGGGCCACAGGGATGGCAGATTACTATCCAGCCAAAAGGATGGGGCTCATGGGCCAGTACCACCCAGGAATGGATGGGCGGCCATCCGGGTATGGGCACCAAAGTACAGTGCAATTTAGTGGGGAACCCCAGGAAATTAGGCCCCCTAAGGGCATCCTAAAAACCTCTGCCCAGTTAGGTCACTGGGGGGGTACCCATTAAATCCTGGTAGCAAGGAGGGATCTGAAGACGCCTCCGAGCGTCACAGGACACAGGAGACCAGGTCCCCAGATTCTGCCAGCTATTCCCAGGCTCGCAGAATCCGGGAAAACCTGGAAGATCAGAATGGCACCTCGGGAGCAGTGCTTCGAAGTCAGAGGATGAATGGACCAGGGTGATCCAAACCAAAAAGGCCAATAAGGCAAAAAAGGGCCTTGCTCAAGGACCCATTGAACAAATAAAGGCAATAAGGAGTGTCATCACGCCTTATCATAAGAACGCCAAGTATTCTGTTTGGGAACACTTGGAGCTCTATGAGCAAATGATGGAGACTTTCCATTTGAAGGACAGCAGTAGCTGCATCCAGTACGTCAAATGGACATTCTCCCCAGAATACTCCAGTTTCTTTGCAGGGCTGGAGGACCAAAACCATTCAAGATGGTCCGCATATAGGGTGGTCATCTTGAAACATTTTTCTGTTCATATAAATCCTCAAGAGTTCGTGCAAGAATTGAAGCGTGCCTTTGCGCAGACCACCAGAAGGGTGCGCATGGACAGCCGAGAATTTATCAATACGTTTTTCCATGCTCTCCCAAATACATAATGACCCAGCTTGTGAGAGATTTTCACGAGAAAAGATCTTTAGACTGGGTCATTGAGCAAGCCACCCAGATCTATGAGGTGCAGAAGCCCATAGAAAATAAAAATAATGCGCAGAAAAACCCCAAAACCAACAGCACCCCTGCTGCTGCCAAGGTGGCAGAGATAAAGGTTGCCCCCGTTTTAGATTTGGAGATGGGGGGCCTAAAAACCTGCCTGCACCAAATAACTCTAACACCAGAAGGCCCTCAGGCCAGTCACAGACAGGGAGTCAAGTAGGTAGTCCCACAAATGGGGTCCCTCGCGCCCCTGATTATGTAAGTCCCCGCTACAAGGGAAACCGACCCATCCTGGGTTATGTGTGGACTCCTCCAGCCCAAGAGGGGGGATCCGGCCAAGCACCTAACCAAGGGAATTTCCCTCCTAACTTCCCCCAGGAGGGCAGAAATTCACCAAACCCTGGGCAGAATTTTTTCCTCAGGTATCCACCCAACTTCCAGCCCCAAAATCATCCATCCTTCTTTCCCCAATTCCCTGAGCCCAGACAACCTAATCTGGGAGAGGGGAGGCCAAGGGTGGAGGGGTACCCAAATCTTCCCAACCCGGGGTATTACCAGAGAAGGGATAGCTACCCTTCCCGGGATCAGCCCAGGGGGGAAAACAGAACCCCGTATCAGCCTGAGCGGGTTTCACAACTTGAGCGCCAGGTCCAAAACATAGCACGGGATCTGGGTCACATGCTGAGGGCGCAACAGAACCCTCAGATGGGCATGCCGGCACAGAACGCCCCAAACTCTGGACCTGGTGCTCCAGAACAATGACGGGGGCAGCACCCCGATAACCCACCGGTTCCCAGGGAGGAGGCACAAAGGGAAGGGGGACGTAAAGCCTTGGAGGAAGCTTCTTTTCTCACTTGTAAACAGCCCCTGGAAACCCAGGAACCGGAAACGAAATCCCCTGCCCCTGAAAGTCTGCCTCCAAAGGAGCAGAGGGGGGGGGTAGAAGAAACAAAGTACCCAAACAGGTCCAGTTTGTGGAGGAGGTACAGATCTTCCAATTTGAGGGAGAGGGATCCTCGGAAGATCCTGGGAATAGGATATTCTCCTTCAGAGATGGGGGAACTCCTCCAAAGGAAAAATGGGTCCCAAGATTTTCCAATCCAGACTGGGTAGATGTGGGGATTGAGCTGTCGCCGCCCATCATTCTATCCCAGAACCAACAAAACCAAAAACCCCTGGTTCAAACCCATCCTGGTGACTGCCTCCCAAAATGCAGGGGCGGCCCAGAACCGGAACCAGGGGAACCTAAAACTGAATCAACAGACTGGGTAGATGTGGGGATTGAGCTGTCGCCGCCCAACATTCTATCCCAGAACCAACAATACCAAAATCTCATTGGTGAAACCCATCCTGATGAGTGCCTCCAAAAAGGGGGGGGCAGCCCAGAACCCGAAACCATTTCCAGTTGCCAACTTTTTCTTTCAGATTCCCCATGCTCTCCACAGAATTCTGCCCAAATCTCGCTAGCAATGTCCAAAACCAGAAAATTAGCCCACCAGTTGTCCAAAAATGTGCATTATCTGTGCCCCCTTGAGGAGAAGGAGGGAAGATACTATGCCCCGGTACAAGTACAGGGGCAGGGTACAATTTTGGCACTGGTGGACACTGGATCCCAAGCTACCCTTCTGTCCAAAAGGGCCTTTGATGAACTAAATGCAGGAAGGGGGGAGAATTACCATATTCCTCTCACCTCTCTTCCTGGACAACTGCAGAACTTTGACGGGAAGGAAATTCCTGTCGAGGGGACTGCAGATTTGGACATAAAATTGGGCGACACAAGGTGAAACACCCGGTCATAGTAGTAACTCCAGAGGGCAACCCTTGTTTACTAGGGAATGACCTCCTGAGAAGGTTGTCACCCCTAATAGATTGTGTAAACAAGGTCCTCTGGACCCAGACTAGCCGACCAATAAAATTAAAACAGAGTGTCAACCATGTTAGTTTAAATGGCACCTGCCACATGGTTGAACAAAAATCTGACCAAGTAGAATTTCACTTCCAGAACAACCAAATTCCAGACGTGACAGTAATAGCAGTAGGACAACAGACTGGTGATGGGGGGTCCTCTCTATTTCTGAAAATCAACCTTCCTTCCAGTTTAAGGTGGTATTCCACACTGGAAGGAAACACTCTGAAATTCTTTACCAATCCACAATCAGGCACTCCCACTCCTATAGTCCAGAAAGATGTGAAATCAGCTCAGAGCCTGGCTGATATTCAGCAAATTGGAGAGCAGTTGTTCATCCCTGTTCAGTTAAATGATGGGAAGGATGGGAAGGACTCTGTTCTCGCTCGAGTGTGTGTGAACAACGGTAAGAGCTTCATCAGCGAAGCCATGTTCCGCCAACTCTCAAAAGATCCAGCCATTCCCACATTCAAACTGATAGACAAATGGGAAATGGATCTGGAAACACCCAATTCCAAACATCTCCTGCCAAGCAGGTGTATGCTCAAAATCTCCATTGGCAACAAGAGCATAGTCCATAATTGTTGGCTCGTGCGAGACGTCACTGCCGCCTTTTACTTAGGCAGTGACATTCCCAATCGCTTCGCCATTAGTTTGGACCTAATAAACTTCAAAGCTTGGTCCCGATTAGCGGATAATCCCATGGGCTTTGATGATTCAGAAAAAGCATTTAGGTCAGCTCAATTGCTACCTTATGCAGTTGAAATTCAGATTAAAGAGGAAGTCACCATCCCAGAAAGGACCCGACAATTCTCCCTGGAAGTGAAAGTTAAAAGAGGACAAAAATTGAAACACCCTGATGCTTATATTCATCTAAATGCTTCTCTACAACAGCAAGGGTTGGGGTAAACCCAACACCATTAGTCAACATAGAACATGACACCATTCCAATAGAGGTGGATAACAGCGACTTAAGGAGTATTACTCTAGCCGCAGGCACCATTATTGAAATGGCGGTTGATGACCGACATGTCTCCATTGATTTAGGAAATTAACTGTTAGGACCGATCCCCAACGACTGTTTTGACAGTGACAGTGAGGACAATACAACACGAGACAGGATTTTCACCCGGCATGGGGGGAACTTCCTGGTGTACACTTCTTGCCCATATGGTAAGGAAGATGTGACTTGTGACTTCAGGAGGGATGAGGTGATTTTCCAGGTCCATGAGGGCTGCCTTTCCCACCTGAAGCCTCCAGTCCAAATCAGCACTCTGACCAGTGACTTCTCCACCCAGCTGGAGGAGGCCGTTGAGATAGCCAAACCAGAAGTCTTTCCAGTCTTCAGGCAGATGGTGGAAGAGAGAGTCAACCTAGCTGATGCTTGTGTGACTCTAGAACAGAAGCAAAAGTTGAAACAAGTTTTCTTGGATTTCCAAGATCTCTTTGCGGTAGACTCATATGACTGTGGTCACACCAACATCCACACCACAACAATTCCCACGGACCCTGGAATGACTCCAGTGTTTGTGAAGCAATATTGTTTGCCTCTCGCATCCATGGAGTCCCTTACTGAAATAATTAAGAACCTTGAGTCCCGGGGAATAATCCGTCCAGTACACAGCACCTTCAATAATCCGGTGCTGGGAATATTGAAGCCAAACGGCCAGTGGAGACTCTGCGCCGACCTTAGGGAGCTCAACAAACGGGTCCATATTTCCCGATGGCCTCTGCCCTACATTGACCAAGGGCTGGCCCAGATCCATGGGTCACAGGTATTCACTGCAATAGACCTGACCAATGGATACTGGACCGTGCCTGTCAGTAGGGAGGACCAATATAAACTGGCTTTTACCTTTGGGGGCCAGCAGTACACATGGACCCGGACTCCCTTCGGATACCTCAACTCCGGCAATGAATTCAACATTTTCCTACATAAGGCCATGCCCGACCTGGGTGCGAGGGGTAACCTGGCTTATGTAGATGATGTCCTCATCAAAAGTTCATCTGCGGAGGAACACATAGCGGAGACCCGTTATGTTCTGACACAGTTGAGGGCCGCCGGAGCAAAACTTTCCTTTCAGAAAGCACAGTGGTGTAGAACCCGTGTTAATTTCTTGGGGCATGAGATTACTCGTCAGGGTCTCTGTCCCCAGGAAAAGAAAGTGGAAGCACTCCAGAAACTGAAGGATCCCACAACTCTGTGGGAACTAAGGAGCCTCCTTGGACTGACTAATTACAGCAGAAAGTTCATTGAGGGCTACGCAGAGATCACTAGACCCCTGATTCATCTCTTGAAGTGGGGGGGGTCAAGTGGGAATGGGGTCCAGAACAATCCGAGGCAGTAAGACAACTCAAGAGAAGCCTCTCACAAGCGCCTTGCCTAGCTTACCCTGTCAGAAACAAGCAGTTCTTCCTGGAGACAGGGTTCTCTAATACGTGCTTGACAGCAGTATTATACCAAAAGCATGACAAGGTCAATAAAGTAATCTCCTATGCGAGCAAAACTTTATCCTCTGTGGAGGAAAAATTCAACGATTGTGAGAAGGCACTCCTGGCAACGGTGTGGGCATTGAAGAATTACCGCCCGTTTATCCAGGGGGAACACATCATAGTGGAGACTCCACACCAGCCTCTGCAATATCTCCAAAGTGACAGAATCTGGGCTGGAAATGTGAGTAATTCCCGAATTACTTCCTGGATTCTGTCAATGCAAGGCTTTCCTGTGGAGGTCAGATATGGCCAAAACAAGAAGAGTCCCCTCGCGCAAGGTCTGGCTGACTTGCATGATTGTGCCAGGGAAAATTGTCTCGAGGACGAAAGTCTAACAATCAAGGACAACATGGAGGCATACCTTAATTCCCCACACAAAGTCTTTGAAGAAGACAAGTGTGAGGGAATGCCCACTTTCTATGTGGATGGATGCTCTTACCATGTTGACAACAACGGGGAAAAATAACTTGTGGCCGGCGTAGGGAACGCATGGGTGAATGAGTCCCCAGAACCCTCCGCTGGATACAAAATTGGTCCCCGAAGTAGTCAGGTGGCAGAATTGATGGCTGTGCATCAAGCCATCCTCACTGCTGTCCAACATCAACTCCACGAACAGGTCATAATCACAGATTCAGATTATGTACGGAACGGGTTCGTGGACAACTTGGTTAATTGGAAAACCAGAGGCATGTTATGTGCTAATAACAAACCCCTGAAACATGGGAAGTTAATCGAAAATATTGATGATCTGGTCACATCGAATGGGATGACCATCTACTGGAAAAATATCAAGGGTCATTCCAAAGTAGAGGGACCAGAGAAAACTGGAAATGACTTAGCTGATCAGCTGGCCAAAACCGGGGCCATCCAAGGGGATCTAATAGAAATAGAGTCCCTGTTGGGGGAAATCCAGGTCACTGCTATCACTAGGTCCCAGACAAATGCTCACAATGATCTTTCAACTGCACAATGGAGTAAGGAGACCCCTGATGCTGATTTGATTACAGCTCAGAAAGGGGATCCAATAATTGGTAAGTTTTACCAACACACTGAGGACCCTGAGAACTTTCCCCTGACGGATACCGATTACATTGGGAAGGAGGACCTTAGAGTGTTGATGAAATGTCCAAAGATGTTCCGAATCCAAGACGGTTTGTTGGTAAGGAAATCCCAAGCTGGCCATGATTCATTGGTGGTCCCTACCTCATTCCGAAGCCTGATGTTAAGTCACGCCCATGATGCGGCCACCGCCGGTCATATGGGGTTTCACACAACACTGGAAATCTTAAGAGAGGTTGCATACTGGCCACACATGGGGCAGGACCTCGACCAATACTTGAAGGGGTGTCTGGTGTGTGCACAATTTCAGCCATCATCCCTCACACACCGTGCGCCTCTCCAAAAGAGGGGGATGACACTGTCATGGTCAGATTTGCAAATCGACTTCGTAGGCACTGTAATTCACTCGTCTAGAGGAAACAAGTACATGTTGACCGTCACATGCTTGTTTACCAAGTGGGTGGAATGTCTCCCGGCCCCAAACTGCAAGGCAGAATCAGCAGCTGCCCTGATGATTAACCACATCTTTTCCCATTTTGGTCTACCTCAAAGGATTGAGTCAGACAGAGGTAGCCACTTCACCAGTGAAGTAATGACAAAGATGTGGGAGTTACTGGGGGTTAAAAGGAAGCTACACATTGCTTACAGGCCAGCTTCTTCTGGAGCACTAGAGAGATACAACCAAACCATTGTGAGCATATTAAAAATGTTTGTGGCAGATTCTGGGCCAAGTTGGGATATCCGACTACCTCTGGTCCTAATGGCCATCAGATCTACCCCTTCATCTGCAACTAAAATGTCACCATTTGAGTTGATGACCGGACGCAAGATGGTGCTTCCCCAGCATTTGCTCTACAGGACCCAAGAGCAAACACTGATAAATGCCTCCACAACTCATGAGTATGTGGAGAATTTAAGGAAACATCTCCAACATGCTTTTGCCTATGCTCAGCGGAATCTAGAAAGATCAGCTGATAGCATGAAGAGCCACTACGACCTGAAAACCACCAGGAAAGTATACGAGGTGGGGGACCGGGTCTATCTATACAATTTCCAAAGGAACCAGGCCAAACAGCAAAAATGTTTGCCTACATGGAAGGGACCGTTTGAAATTATAGACAAGATCTCCCCTGTAGCGTATAAGATCTGCATCCCCAAAGGTAGTCTGGCGGAAGGGGAAGACAAGTGGGTACATATAAATCAGCTAAAGTGTTGCCATCCCAGGCACACTCTGCAGCAACTGGAGGAGTCCTCTGCAATACCAGAGGGGACCACTCCAGATTAATTCAGTTTTCATCCTAAAATATCCCACATATAGTCTCTAAAATATTATGATTGAAAAAAAAAATGTTTCATGATGATATCTTGTTTTTCATAATAAGAGTGCTATGATCTATTCTCGTGATTTATAAAATGTATATGTCGCCCCACAATATCAATAGTGGTGGAAAAATGTCTATGAATAGGTATTGCCGCTTTTGCTTTGTCGTCCTAGGAGAAAGAAAACCTGGAGACTGGCCAAGGAGGACGACCGGGGACCGGGAGCAAAGATCCGAGGGGCCCGGGGTACCACCCAATCCTCCCATCAGGACCAGCAAGGAGAACTGATTGATCGACTGGAGGGAGGAAAAGATGCTGAGCTGTGCCATCTACGGAATTGGAAGAGGATGAGGCGAACATCTCAGATCTTTCGAGTTCCATCAGTGAAAGATAAGAATGGCCATCGCAAGAGGGGGGGCTTGTGGGATGTTTTTACCCATGCATCCAAGCCCTACCATAAAACTGTGCGTTACTGGCATTGAAAACATCATGATGGCCAGAACTCCCCAGAGAGTGCACAGGGAAAACATGAAGAATAGGCTGCCACCCATTTTTGCCTATGTTGTGAGCACAGGAGGGCACTGCCTAAAACCACCATTGGGCTACACACACAGTAGCCTGAAACCATTGGGAATGGCAATGCTGATTGCCAAAAGCAACCCAGAACTGTGGGGAATTCATTTTCTTAATTTCAAAAATGGATGCAATACCGGTGCTCACCACTATCAGAAAGCCGGCGTTTTAAAACCACCAGACTTTGGTGTAAAACTGAACAAATGAACCCAAACCAGGCCGAGGGAAGACTTGCTAAGAGGTGGATACAATGTAAAACTATATTCTGAAATGACTTGAAGGAAGTAATTATTTAATGTATATATAAAAAATAGCTGCATGTAAGTTGGATTTGAATGTAGAAAACTGGGAACTAAAGTGACATTTAGATGAATTCTGCCTGACAACTACCCCCGACAGGAGAAACCGGCTCAGCCACTCTTCCCAGGCCTAGCTGCATCCTGCTGCCCCTGCCAAAAGGAGATGACACCTCTCTGATTGGGTTAGGGGAGGAGCACCTGGGGACTGCAGGAAGTTGAACAAAGCCCTGTCCTGGACTCAGGCAAATGTTATATTGGGGGGGGGTCGTAAAAGGGCTTCCTCTTGGGAGAAACTGGGAGGGGCAGTGCCTCTGCTAGCAAGCTGAGCTTGGGGGAAGTGGATAAACCAGTTATTCCACCATGTGATGTGGGAAGCCACACCCCTTTTTGACCAGGGCATAATTTTAAAAAGATAGATAACTCATAGTGCGGACTGGTCAAAATTATATAAATAATATCATTTTTCTTGGGATTTTTCCGTGCACGTTTTAAGAGGTGTTAGGACCCTGTGGTGTATTCTGAGGGGTTGCTAGCGGAAAATAGGGTCTTACTCCAAATGTCTGCATGTTAAAAATCTGACACTTCATCGATTAATGTCTATACTCCTTGCGCACATTTGTGTAATTTTTGGTAAATGTCCGATATTGGTAAACCGACCAAAAAGCGCAAAATGGTGTCATTTCTGAATCCCAGCTCGCAGGAACATGGGGCTTGAACAGAGACCTGTCTTAATTCATCTGTAATATGTACATGTAATGTCAACCACTTGTGTATCTGGGAAATATGTATTTCAATCAAATATAGATTTGTGGGCAAATTGACATGGGGAGGATCCTCTGACCCATAAACAGACCTCATCATGATGACAATCCATTTCCTTCCCCCAATCATGGGAGAAGGGAGAATTGGGCCAATGACAAGTAGAGAGGGGCAGGCTCAGTTATGCCACGCACACACCCACTTTCTCAACACATAAAAGCAGACAGTGCAGGACAGGTAGGGACATTCACTTTCCACTTTCTTGCGGGACGCTTTGCCGGGAGACTTCAGACTTCACATCCAGAGATCCAGACTTCAAATCCATCAATCTCCAGAACCTGTAGCAGAAATTAACTCCAGAATTTGTAGCAGAGAGGCCTGAATCCACAAGCTGAATCCTCCTCAGCAGGCCTCAAAACCAACCAAACTATTCAACAGCCGGGCGAGCTGTTTGAATTTTTTGCCAAGAACTTTTCCGAGAACCTGTAGCGGTATCCAGAAAGCAGTGCTGTATCCGGAACCAGAGAGAACCACAAACCAGACCGTTGTGAGCAGAACCGGTGCTTGACAGACCCAGAGAGCAGAGCTGACCCAGATAGCCGGGACTTCAGAACCACCCGCCGGAAGTCCCGTCCAACCTGACCAGATCTTGACGGCTTATTTCAAAAATATAGTGTGAGTACTCACTGTGCCAAAACCAATCTCTTAGTTTAAAATAATCTAATCCAAACTATTTTAGCCTATTAGAACTGCCTCCTAGAATCGTGTCATTCTGTCATCTTTAAAACTGAAAACTGTCATCTGTCATTCTGAGCTTTAAACTTTCAAATCCGAAAAACTACCTTGACTAAATCGGCCGTATCCCCGGAACCGTTTGTGCTAGGAGTGAAATTTTTATCTTAAAGCTAAGATTCTACGCTTTCCAACGAACCTAGAACCGACTTGCTACTCGATTTGACATTTTGCACAATTTCAGCCACGTGTAAAAATCAGCAGCTCCTTGCTTTCCTTTGCTAAAATTCGTTTCAACCTGCTAGTTACTCATAGAGCATTGCTAAAGTGAGCCTGAACTAATATAAACTAGATATCACTCACCCTGAACCTCCTACAGGGAATTAAAATCAATTTTAGCATCATTTCACTTCATTGCCACCACATTCAAAGCATTTTGGCCCTGTGTTTTAAAATCATACCTGTTTTTCTCTAAGCTTGCTAGGGGGGAACTGCATTTCGTATTGCATTTTGTTGGGATTCTTGAAGACTGTGTGCTCTCCTTCCATTTCTTACATTGCAAAGGGGGGGGTGAATTGCCAGAGAAAAAGTGATTATATTATCTTTTGCTAAATCACATCAAGTTATTTCTGTACTGCATTTTATTCATCATTGCATTGTCCTTGAAGCCATAAAAGCATTCTCAGCTACTTCATCCTCTCTATATCACTTCTAAGCCATCAAAAAGAGTGTACCACTGTAACATTATCCATTGTTGATCACTATCATCCTCACAAGTGTACCATCAAATATTAATTTACTATAGAAGTGTGATATATATATATATATATATATATATATATATATTGTTTAATTTTTCAAATAAAACCTTTTAATTTGCGAAACAAACCTACTACTTGGCTCCGTGGGGTCAGGGGGATTCTAAGAGAGGGGTGTGATATAAGGGTTGTCATCCAGTGTACATGAACTGGACATAATAATATATCAATAAGGGTTTCCATCAGCATCCCAGACTAGGCATTGACTTAGCTGTAGTGTTGAATTGAATCCGCTCACAGGAACATTGTCAATGATCGCATTAATGATGTTCAGACTGCAGAGGTAGACCCAAAGGAGGAGGCCCCTGAATGAGGACAATGGGACTACGCCTTTCTGTTGCCACGACTGGCTGAAATAGGTGGTCTTCCACCAGTGCGTTGAGAAGGTCATACACTTCTGGTCTTGCAGCAGGCGGGGGGGACTTTACGCAATCTGTGTTTGAGTGGTAGTGTACCTGGTTGTAACACTATTGTAACACTATTGTGTGCAATTGTTTTGTGGTTTTGTGGTTGTTCAATGAAAACTGATGCATGTCTGGTCAGCTGGGTATTGCAAGAAGGCAGGGTCACTAACAGCCTTTGTTCTGGCTAGCAGGGATATATGTAGATGTCAAGCAGTTTTGTTCATCCCCTTTCAGAACTCTTTTTAGCAACATATACTTTCCCCCGGTCTTTGAAAAGTAGAGTTCTGTATCCGAACCCTAGTAGGGGAATGTCAAAACCTATGTATGCTCCTGGGAATTACCTGGAAGTACCAGTGGCCCATTCTCACAGGCAAGCAAGGAACAATGCAACTCCTGAGAGCGCATTGTGTAAGCCGGCCCGGCTAGTAGTTTACCATCCTTCCCATGAATTTGCAGAGCCAAGTGGAATCCAAGGTGAATATACTTGGGAGGATAGCTCAGGGGCAACGTGCTCGCCTTGGAAGTAAGATGACACGGAGCACCACCGGTTCGATCCCCTCTGGGTATTAAGCGCGTTATAAATAACCTATCATATCATATCACCTGGTGGACACAGATGCGGTCTGCTTCAATATCAGCCATTGTTACCGTTCTGGGTCGTGTGGACTTGCACACTTTAGCTAAGTGTCTGATCCTGGTGCACTAGGGCGTTTCCTGTTGGGTGTATGTGGTGGTTCACTAGTCCTGCTAGGAATCAGAAACAGGTGTGCATTTGCCTTTCTGGTGGCCGAACTTCACCTGAGTCTTGATTGGGAGAAAGCACCCTGTTATCATTGTTCATTTACATTTCCGAGGAAGAACTGTGGCGCACTACATACACGTCACTCGGGCTGCGACAGTAGCTTCTTCTTCGAGAGGCTGGGGGGGTCTAGTGCATCCACAGCATTTCCTGTAACTTCGCGTCATAGGTGTGGAGTAGTTATAGGTCTCTGAGGAGCTGTTAGTCGCGATGCCAAAAGCGCATGTGTTGGAATGTTCTTTGACCGATTTAACAAAATCGCCAATTGATTTGGAGGAGTTTTGTAGTTTGCTGTAGAATTGTTTTCTTTCCAGCATGGTGTGTATCTTCTTACCAACACGTAAGTCTAGGAGTATACGTCCCCCATAGGTGTAATTGTTATTTGGTGAATTTGCACGAGCTATCAAGCGTAGGGTTGGAGTTCTGGCCAACCAACAGGTGTCCAGTGGAGAGAGAGAGGGCTTCTTGTCCCCCAAGACACTTTTTAAAATAAAGGTTATAACACAGTACATTTTACAGCACACTTTCTGTGTAAAATAAGGTAAAAAGCATCAGAGTTTACATGCAGTTTGTAGAGCAACACATGAAGCAACCCAAATGGTTGACAGGCCGCCAAAAGTACACAGGGGCATTTTCTAACACATTGGGCCTCATTACGAATGTGGCGATAAGGCAACAACGGTGCCGGTAATGCTACCGGCGCTGTTGTTACCATACCGCCACAGTACGAGTTCTGCTTGCAGGTGCGGCTCTGCACGCCTGGTCAGACCAGAAGTGCAGAGCGGTACCCGCGAGTAGAACTCGTGATTGCACCGGCACCGTTGTAAACAGTGCCAGTGCAACCATGCTCCCCACCCCCATTCTGCCCTATTGGGCAGAATGGGGATCGGGAGCTCGGCCATACCGGCACCTGCGAATGGACAATTAGCGGGCCATTCAACTCGTAATGGACCGGTAATGGCACATTCGCCGGTGCCGGTAGCCGTGTCCTTATTAAGGTCACGGCTACCGCCAAACTCGTAATGAGTCCCATAGTTTACCAGTCCGGTTGTAACGGTGCCGGGAAGCTACCGGCACTGTTGCTACCGGACCGGCAATGTACGAGTTGTGCTCATGGGTGCCTTCCCGCCTACAAGGTCTGACCTGGCGGGCTAACCGGCATCCGCGAGCAGAGCCTGTCGGATGGGCACCATTCTGAATGGTGCCGGTGCATCCGACCTCCCCATTCCCATTGAGCCCTACGGGGCCGTAATGACCTGGTAATTGCCAATTTACGAGTGGCGGAAAAAATCTCAAGTTTGGCGGCAGCCTGCCAGTTTTACCGGCAAGGCTACCGCCAAACTTGTAATGAGGCCATTTTCATAATGCTCTGGCTCACACTATATGACAGTATTCTGCTATTGTATAAACACACTTCCATGCTAGCTGGGGCCAAAAAAGGTCCATGCTGGTCTACCTGTGGCCTTGATGTTTCCCAGTTTTAAGGAAGATTACCACATTCATTCACACGTAGTTCGATGTTTTACATTTCAATCACTAACCAATGGCGAGCCTCGTCGATGGAGAGAGTATTTAGGGCCAATCGTGTCTGTGGCCGTAGCCAGTCCAGTATTTAGGTAGGAGAATACGATACGAATATGATTTCATCTGCGACCATCGCCCAAACAACGCTATATATACTACGTCCGAATGCGTATTCAGGCAATAGTGCCAAAAATGGTCTGTTTTAATAGTATCCTACTGGCTAACAAACTGTCCCAACGAGCACGTGTAGTTTGGCCCCACACTGCGTAAAGACATGGCGTGGGGTGCGCGGGTGGTGGGGCTCCAACTGTGCTGGCTCTTTACATATACAGCAGGTTTGCATCTCTATTGGGATTTTTCAATAGCCCCCTCCCCCCGCATGTGTGGTTTTATAGGCTGGCTGAGGAGATAGATTGAAGTGCATGAATTAGTGGCTGGATAACAAGTGCAGGGAGGGCTGGTGTAGAGTCAGAGCGCCAAACCCTCTCAGTGTGCTCGGATGAATGGGTGCGCGCGCACATGTGTTGGTAGAAGGGGAGCTGTACATGATTCCCTTGGAAATTCACAGAGTGTAAATCCTGTAACCGCCTCTTTAGCTGCAAGGAGGTCCAATGGCACAATCCTACAGCTGCAGACTCGTCAGCAGCACCAGGGTCTAATAGTGTGATATCACTGCCGACTCGCCAGCAGCACGGGGGTCTAATAGTGTGATATCACCGCAGACTCTTCAGCAGCACAGGGGTCTTATAGTGTGATATCACTCCAGACTCGCCAACAGCACCGGGGTCTAATAGTGTGATATCACTGCAGACTCGTCAGCAGCACCGGGGTCTAGTAGTGTGATATCACTCCAGACTCGCCAGCAGCAACGGGGTCTAATAGTGTGATATCACTGCAGACTCGTCAGCAGCACCGGGGACTAATAGTGTGATATCACTCCAGACTCGTCAGCAGCACCGGGGTCTAATAGTGTGATATCACTGCAGACTCGTCAGCAGCACCGGGGTCTAATAGTGTGATATCACTGCAGACTCGCCAGCAGCACCGGGCTCTAATAGTGTGATATCACTCCAGACTCGTCAGCAGCACCGGGGTCTAATAGTGTGATATCACTGCAGACTCGTCAGCAGCACCGGGGTCTAATAGTGTGATATCACTGCAGACTCGTCAGCAGCACGGGGGTCTAATAGTGTGATATCACTCCAGACTCGTCAGCAGCACCGGGGTCTAATAGTGTGATATCACTCCACACTCGCCAGCAGCACCAGGGTCTAATAGTTTGATATCACTGAAGACTCTTCAGCAGCACGGGGTCTAATAGTGTGATATCACTGCAGACTCTTCAGCAGCACTGGGGTCTAATAGTGTGATATCACTGCAGACTTGCCAGCAGCACCCTGGTCTAATAGTGTGATATCACTGCAGACTCGTCAGCAGCACGGGGGTCTAATAGTGTGATATCACTCCAGACTCGCCAACAGCACCAGGGTCTAATAGTGTGATATCACTCCGGACTCGTCAGCAGCACCAGGGTCTAATAGGTTGATATCACTGAAGACTCTTCAGCAGCACGGGGTCTAATAGTGTGATATCACTGCAGACTCTTCAGCAGCACTGGGGTCTAATAGTGTGATATCACTGCAGACTCGCCAGCAGCACCGGGGTCTAATAGTGTGATATCACTGTAGACTCGTCAGCAGCACGGGGGTCTAATAGTGTGATATCACTCCAGACTCGCCAACAGCACCGGGGTCTAATAGTGTGATATCACTCCGGACTCGTCAGCAGCACCGGGGTCTAATAGTGTGATATCACTGCAGACTCTTCAGCAGCACCGGGGTCTAATAGTGTGATATCACTGCAGACTCTTCAGCAGCAATGGGGTCTAATAGTGTGATATCACTCCAGACTCGTCAGCAGCACCGGGGTCTAATAGTGTGATATCACTGCAGACTCGTCAGCAGCACCGGGATCACTCCAGGCTCGTCAGCAGCACCGGGGTCTAATAGTGTGATATCACTCCAGACTCGCCAGCAGCACCGGGGTCTAATAGTGTGATATCACTGCAGACTCGTCAGCAGCACGGGGGTCTAATAGTGTGATATCACTCCGGACTCGTCAGCAGCACCAGGGTCTAATAGGTTGATATCACTGAAGACTCTTCAGCAGCACGGGGTCTAATAGTGTGATATCACTGCAGACTCTTCAGCAGCACTGGGGTCTAATAGTGTGATATCACTGCAGACTCGCCAGCAGCACCAGGGTCTAATAGTGTGATATCACTGCAGACTCATCAGCAGCACCGGGGTCTAATAGTGTGATATCACTGCAGACTCTTCAGCAGCAACGGGGTCTAATAGTGTGATATCACTCCAGACTCGTCAGCAGCACCGGGGTCTAATAGTGTGATATCACTCCAGACTCGTCAGCAGCACTGGGGTCTAATAGTGTGATATCACTGCAGAATCGTCAGCAGCACTGGGGTCTAATAGTGTGATATCACTGCCGACTCGCCAGCAGCACCAGGGTCTAATAGTGTGATATCACTCCAGACTCGCCAGCTGCACCCGGGTCTAATAGTGTGATATCACTGCAGAATCGTCAGCAGCACGGGGGTCTAATAGTGTGATATCACTCCAGACTCGTCAGCAGCACCGGGGTCTAATAGTGTGATATCACTGCAGACTCTTCAGCAGCACCGGGGTCTAATAGTGTGATATCACTGCAGACTCTTCAGCAGCAACGGGGTCTAATAGTGTGATATCACTCCAGACTCGTCAGCAGCACCGGGGTCTAATAGTGTGATATCACTGCAGACTCGTCAGCAGCACCGGGATCACTCCAGGCTCGTCAGCAGCACCGGGGTCTAATAGTGTGATATCACTCCAGACTCGTCAGCAGCACCGGGGTCTAATAGTGTGATATCACTGCAGAATCGTCAGCAGCACCGGGGTCTAATAGTGTGATATCACTGCCGACTCGCCAGCAGCACCAGGGTCTAATAGTGTGATATCACTCCAGACTCGCCAGCTGCACCCGGGTCTAATAGTGTGATATCACTGCAGAATCGTCAGCAGCACGGGGGTCTAATAGTGTGATATCACTCCAGACTCGTCAGCAGCACCGGGGTCTAATAGTGTGATATCACTGAAGTTCAAACTGCACTTGAGGAGCTCGGACCCGGGTGCAGAGGGCTGCTAAACAATCCTAAGGTGAAGTGAGTAAATCTTCAGAGCCCGGCTTCTACCAGAAAGTGTTCCAACTGTGGCATCAGGCGCTTGAAGAAGTTGGATCGTAGGTGGGGTCATCAATATACCGTTAGATGTCACACCAGATAGTTCCTGCAATAGGGAAATAAATATATCCTAAGCAACTGAGTGTGTACAGAGTGCTATGTAGTTTTAAGTGCTAGGGGATATGTGGAGAGTGCTATCTCCAAATGATAGGGAGTGCATGTTCCACTTAAGAGTGCATGACTCACCATGGCGAATAGATACGCTGTTACCCTCTGCAGGGTTAGTAGGCGTGGTAAGGTAATGCTTGATAATACATGGAACACTCTCTGACCATGGTCCAGTGATCCTCATGGAGAGTCAGGATGGAAGTTGCAATGGGCAAGGCAGCTGGAGATTTTAGCCAGAGGCATTTAACGACGGGGCATTTAGCTACTACTCGGAGGATGTGTATTTTTCCTCAGAATGAAACAGAACACAAAAGGAGGAAAGAAACTCAGCAGTCACTGTTTTTGAAAGCTATGTCAAAGGGATATGTATGGCTGCAGAAGGCAGACTCCCAAAGACTGTAGGAGCTGAAATAACCAGGGAAGAAAGAGAATCAGTCCGGATGGAAGTGTTATACACAACTACAAGGGATCAAGTGCTAGTAGCAGGTGCAAGAGCCCTAGGAACTGAAACTGAAGAGCTAATGCAGAGAGAGAGAGATAAAGTATACGTTGCCCAATACTAGGGCAAGAAGATAAGCGGAAGGAGAGCGTCCAGGCAGGGCTCTGGCGTGGTTGCTGAAGCAGGAGAAACATTTACAATATGTTGATAACATTATCGATGCTCATGGTAAGATGGCATGCACTGACAATGATCTGTGTGACCCCTTGGCTAGATTCGGTGGAAACCTATATAAGCAAAGAATCTCTGTGTGTGAGGACACGGTGGAAACATACTGAAAAGATGTGCTCGTTATTTGGGTAAGCAAGGAGGAAATGGAGGAGGTGGGTGCAGAGGCGTAGGCAGGGTAGGGCCTGAGGGCTAAGGCCCACCCAAAATCTGTAAATACCCACTCAGCAGCGCTGTGTGGGAATTTACAGATATTTTTGTCAGTGCGGTGGGCCCAACTACATTAGCATCAGGCCCCATTTGCTAGACAATCCTGGCTACGCCTCTGGCTGGGCGGTGGCGCGGTGCCATAACCGAACAAGATGTATTGGGAGCGATTAAGTGTCCTGAATGCTGGTAACGCTCCTGGTCCTGAAAGCCTATGCATTGTGTAAGCATTTCACACAGACCCTTGCACACACCGATGCTAGCTCGGGTATTTACAAAAGCAGTGCCAAACAGGAGGGTGCCATTCACCACGAAAGGAGTCCATCTAATAGTGCTGCCAAAACCAGCTACAAATAATACGCTGTGTGGGCCCCACACACACCACTATCATCGTTGACTTCAGATAATAAGGTGTTGCGAATATTCTTACATTGAGGATATCCCCGATTATGGCTCACCTGGTTCACCTGGACGAGCCAGGATTTGCACCAGGCAAGTCAAGTGAAATCTCTGTGCAGATTGTAATACAGCCCCAACTAGAGGGGGCTCCCTGTTACACGGGAACTGAAGGGAGCATTAGAACATGAACTACAACAAAGTGTTCCCCTCACATGCAGTTCAAGTTTGATTCAGACCGCATTCAGCATGGAAGCATGCAGCAAGACCTAGTCATCAAATGTGTCATATACACCATATAGCTCTGAGTGCATAGGTTAACAAATACATCATGCACTGAATAAATCAACCACTAAAAAATCAGTCATTTCTTTTTTATTTCTCCAAAAGTCAAAAAATGACTGGAGGGGGGCACTCAGATTGTACTAGAATGCATTACCTCTACCTAGAGGGTCACTTTTTGATCTCCCTCAGCTGGCTGAACTTCTAGGGAATAGCGGGGTGTTTGGGTTAAGGAATGCGCAACTCAGACCCATCATGAGAGCTACATCTGGGGGTACCCAGTAGTACCAAACACTGCCCCATTAATACTAAGTACACTAACGTTGACCGGCTCTGAGAGCAATTATTTGGCTGAGTGATTGAATAATGTCAGCTCAGAATGTTATCTTGCTGTGAAATAACTATACGAGCAAACGTTTTTTTCTCGCAAATGAAATTATCTAATGCAAAAGAGCAGCTATGTTTATGGAATAATGCTAATTCTTATGGGCCCCCAACCCAACTTATGGGGCAGAGCAAAACAAGGGTGCATGGGAAGGGATGAGTATAAAATGAAAGGCCTTATTGCATGCTAGGATAGCGAATACCGCTATTAGCAGCAGGGGCTCAGAACAAAAGTGGGCACAGTGAAGCCTGTGGGCTCACCTTATCTCCGCCTCCCCCTCAGCTCCACCTCCAACTAATGGAAATAAAGAACATACTTAACTTCCTCGGCAGCCAAAAAAATAAAGTCTGATGTTCATTTCCAGTGTTTGGAGGCAGAGCTGCAAGTGTGCAGGGGGAAGGCGGAGTCACCGGAGCACCGGCGGACGGAAGAAGGGGCCGCAAGCATGGGCAGCAGAGGCGTTGCTAGGGGGTGGCTAAGGGGGCTATAGCCCCTTGTCTTATGGTTGTAGCGCGGATAGAATCTCAGGAGCTACAGCCAAAAGGCTGGCTAGCCCCCAGTCCTGACAGTTCCGACATTAGCTTAGCCACAGGTCTTTTCCAGACCTAGCAATACCCCTGATGGCCAGTACTGCAAAAAGCTAAGTATGGCGTACATTTGAATCCTGAAGGCCATCAGTAGCCATGGCGACTCCAGCCAATGTTGACTTGAGGCCCTGGATCCCGAATGGCTGTTAGGATTCCAACATATTGGACCAGGTGCTAATTGCACATCACAGGAGAGAATTGGCATATTTATGAGCAGAACCGTTAACTATTTAAGTGTTATTATAAATAAATATAAGTAAATATCACATTTCTGTTACATGGGACACAATCCCTTATGTAGCTTTTATCTACTGTGAACCTGTGTTGTGAACTCTGGTTCACTAAAAATGTAATTATGCAGAGCTCTGCTTTCTCGAGACAAAGTCGTTCCATGCCCCATTATCCATCACTATAATTAAGGCATTAACGTGGGTAATGGCACCTCTGTGTTTACTTGACGAACAAAGAGCTTGTTTTAAGTTACAATGAAAATACACTAATACAGCCTTTATATTGTATTCAGCTCAATTCCATGAAATTGTATTTTTAAGATGATAGGAACATCAATAGGGTTAAGTGTCTGATGGATCAGTGAATTGCAATTATAATAGCAGAGGCCTCAAAAAGGCCCTGATATCTGACCTGGCAAAACCATAAGGTTTCATGTAAATTGTGTGTGTTCCATTAAAGTATTCTATTAAAAGGGCTTTTTGTCCATGGCAGCAGATGTCTCTGGTGATAGGACCCTACCAACACATGTAGATCAAGTTAAGTAAAATGAGCTGCAAAAAAACACTGTGGGGGTAATTCATAGAATTTAGTGCACAAGTGGCGCACGCGGCTGGCGCACAGTGTGCACGTGCGAATCTCTGCGCCAGCCGCGTGCGCTAAAATCCATTTCCGCGTACAGCGTATTCATGGATTTTAGCTACCAAAACCAGCCGTGGAGCACAGTTGCGCAGCAACCCTGCAGCAGCGCCAGATACGCCCCCAAGAACGCCCCTCGCGCAGGGAAAAGCCATCAAAATCCCCAATCCAGCGCTAGGGGCTGCGCTAACCCTGTACCAGCACTGCAAGCAGGGTACGTGTATTACTGGGGTTCGCTGGAATTTTCACACGCGATTGGCCCTGTGCGAGCGGGGTTCGTGTATTTCAGGGGTGCGCGGGAAGATTCACACGCAATTTCAGCAGGGTATGTGTATTACAAGGGTGCGCTGGAAGTTTCACATGCGATTTCAGCAGGGTACATGTATTTCAGGGGTGCGCGGTAAGTTTCACACACGATTTCAGCAGGGTACGTGTATTTCAGGGGTGCGCGGGAAGTTTAACACGCGATTGGCCTGGGTACGTGTATTTCAGGGGTGCGCGTGAAGTGTTGCACGTGATTTCAGCAGGGTACGTGTATTTCAGGGGTGCTCGGGAAGTTTCACATGCGATAGGCCCTGTGCGAGTGGGGTACGTGTATTACTGGGGTTTGCGGGAAGTTTCACACGCAATTTCAACAGGGTACGTGTATTACGGGGGTTCGCAGGAAGTCTCACACGCGATTGGTTGCGGGTACGTGTATTTTGAGGGTGCGCAGGAAGTTTCACATGCGAAAGGGCCTGTGCGAGTGGGGTACGTGTATAACTGGGGTTCGCGGGAAGTTTCACCCGCGATCTCAGCAGGGTACGTGTATAACTGGGGTTCGCGTGAAGTTTCACATGCGATTGGAGCAGGGTACGTGTATTACGGTGTTCGCGGGAAGTTTCACACGCGATTTCAGCAGGGTACGTGTATTTCGGGGGTGTCGGGGAGTCCTACACGTGATTTGGCAGTGTGGGTCCTCCCAGGTGTTCCCTGTACACCCTCCACGGCCCCTGCAGGCAGCCCACACCACAGGAGACTACCCTGCACCCCTGGTCATGTCCCGCAGGCAGCCCACCCAACATGGGCATGCCCCCCAGCAAAGCCACATGTCTCCTTGCGCTACGGATCACCAACTCATGTCCCCTTACCCCCCCACCACCCAGCAGTGCAGGGCACCTGCCAGCAGGACCCCACTCATGTCCCACTCATGTGCCCCTGCACCCCCACCCCCACCCCCCAGCAGTGCAGGGCACCTGCCAGCAGGCCCCCACTCATGTCCCCTTGCACCCCCACCCCCCAGCAGTGCAGGGCACCTGCCAGCAGGCCCCCACTCATGTCCCACTCATGTCCCCCTGCACCCACACCCCCAGCAGTATAGGGGTACCTGCCAGCAGGCCCCCACTCATGTCCCCTTGCACCCCCACCCCCCAGCAGTGTGGGGCACCTGCCAGCAGGCCCCCACTCATGTCCCCTTGCACCGCCACCTCACAGCAGTGCATGGCACCTGCCAGCAGGCCCCCACTCATATCACACTCATGCCCCCTTGCACTCCCACGCCCAGCAGTGTGGGGCACCTGCCAGCAGGCCCCCACTCATGTCCCCTTGCACCCCACCCCCCAGCAGTGCAGGGCACCTGCCAGCAGGCCCCCACTCATGTCCCACTCATGTCCCCCTGCACCCACACCCCCCAGCAGTATAGGGCACCTGCCAGCAGGCCCCCACTCATGTCCCCTTGCACCCCCACCCCCCAGCAGTGTGGGGCACCTGCCAGCAGGCCCGCACTCATGTCCCCTTGCACCCCCACCTCACAGTGCGTGGCACCTGCCAGCAGGCCCCCACTCATGTCCCACTCATGTCCCCTTGCACCCCCAAGCCCCAGCAGTGTGGGGCACCGGCCGGCAGGCCCCCACTCATGTCCCACTCATGTCCCCCTGTACCCCCACCCCCCAGCAGTGCAGGGCACCTGCCAGCAGGCCCCCATTCATGTCCCCTTGCACCCCCACCCCCAGCAGTGCAGGGTACCTGCCAGCAGGCCCACACTCAAGTCCCCTTGCACCCCCACCCGCCAGCAGTGTGGGGCACCTGCCAGCAGGCCCCCACTCATGTCCCACTCATGTCCCCTTGCACCCCCACCCCACAGCAGTGCGTGGCACCTGCCAGCAGGCCCCCACTCATGTCCCCTTGCACCCCCACCCCCCAGCAGTGTGGGGCACCTGCCAGCAGGCCCCCACTCATGTCCCCTTGCACCCCCACCCCCCAGCAATGTGTGGCACCTGCCAGCAGGCCCCCACTCATGTCCCACTCATGTCCCCCTGCCCCCAGGTCATGACGATCCTCAATCATGGCCCTTATGGCCAGCCTCCCCAGTCCAAAGACCCAACCAAGTATTGCATCCACCCACAAAGAAAAGGCAATGACATGATACAACCCCAATGGCAAGTATGTAAATGAACACATGTCCGTCACACACACACACACACAACGGTTGCAAGTGAATGTGAAAACCCATATCATGACATGCATGAAACCAATGAGATAATACCACACATCGAGGTATGAAGAAATAAATGTATTAAACACAACATGAATGTAATGAAAATCAAACAAACAACAATGGTAATAAAAAAAGAAAAGCTGCATGTCCCTTAAAAACTGAAAAACAAGAAATCATAATCCAAAGAAATCCAAAGGAAATGGTGTCCAAAGTCACAGTCCAACAAAGCAAATCCAAGGGAAAAAAGAAAAGTGAAAACCATTGCTCCATGGTGAAATAAAAAAAAAGAGAAGAATCCAATGGTGAACTATATACAGATGAACAATCCAGGGTCCATGAGCCCAACTGAAGAAATGAAACCTATCAAAAATACTACCTAATAAAAAACTATATACAGAAACGTGGTGCATTGTCCAAGCGCAACCAAAATAAAGAAAAAACAAAAGGGAACCTAACACTATCTAACTATACAATGGCGGCGGGCAAGTCCAGCGGCTCACTCTGTGGTATCCCGCGGCATCATCGAACTCCATGTCGATGTCCCGGAGACGGGCCTCTGCCCTGGCCCCGAGGTCTCGCAGGGAGGCACTCATGGCCTGTTCCAACTCCCTGCGAGTTGCCTCGAGGCACTCTACCTGCCTCAACGCCCGACGCATGGAGTCTCCGCCCTGACCATCGTAAGCCGCGCCTCTTCTGCCCGCCGCCGCTCCGCACCTATCTGCTGGCCCAACCGCAGCCACACGGAAGACACTCCCATTCCTGGTTCCTCCTGCCCTATGGCCCATGCCTGCCCCTCCGATGTTGATGGCCCCGAGCCATCATTGCTCCCACCTACAGCCTGCTCCTGCTGCTGCTGCTGCTGTCCATGTACCCTGTACAATGGTGCCTGCACATCCTCCATGTGCTGGTCTCCAGTTGTGGTGTCCACCCCTGCTGGACCGCCAACTCCCGACTATGTCAGGGATGGGATCTCCACCAAGCTGGCTGTGTTGGTCAGGCCAGGTCCACAGGGGGCCCTGGTGGAATCTAGGCCGGAAGACGATGTGGAGAACGATCGGCGCATAGCCTCCACAGGGGAGGAGAGGTCCGCCAGAGTGCGCGTCACATGTAGGAACCCACCGACCAGGGCCCCTCCCAGCAGTGCCACGTCACGACGCTGCTCTTCGTGATGGCGTGTGTTCTCCGCCCAGGAACAACGCACGTCATCACGAGTGTCTCATGTGCGCAACGCGACACCCACCAGGACGGATCCCATACGGTCACGGGACCCCTCGCCCGCAGGTAGTGGAGAGGCAGGTGACATGGCACTCTCCCCTACCTGCGGACGGGCCTGGGACAGGGCCTCTCTGCTGGTGAATGATGGTGCAGTCACAGGGTCAAGGACAGCGACATGCACAGGCCCCTCCGCGGTGACCTGTGCTGCCTCCTGACCCTGGCCCTGGACTGCACCACTTGCACCAGTGGTACTACCCCCACCAGGCCCCATGTGCGGCTCAGTAGCAGGCTCCTCCTCCTCTGTGGAGACCACCAACCTGGATGTCTCTGCACCGTCTTCCGCCATTGGAAGCCCCTGTGGGGGCTCACCCGGCCCTTCCACCACAGCCGGTGTGGCACACGCGGCACCAGCCCCCTCGCTCCCGGATGATGGTAATTCCTGGGAGGGTGGCTGGGCCTTGCGTCGCCGCCCGGTGGATGCATCCCCACCGCTTGGCTCCACAGAGCCGTCTCCGCACTCTTCTTCACTTGAAGCTGCGTAGAGGGGGAAATAGAACACAAGCATCAGGGTACAGCACAAAATACCCTAGACAGGAAGCAATAACACATGAGTGGCACTGTCAAATGTCACTTCCATCCTGTCCTTCCACAACACATGGGTCAATGCATGCAACATACATGCAGAAACACTCCCGGTGCCTGCAATCAACATCAACACCCGTGTACAAGGGCCCCTGCAAATCAAGATGTTGCCTTCAAAGTCACATGCATCCATGGCGTTTCAAAGTCAAACACACACTTCTCTGGCGCACACACACACACACACACACACACACACACACACACACACACACACACACACACAATACATGTACATGACATCAGCACCCATTCCTCACCCCCCTCCATGTCCAGGAACAGAGACTGCCATGCTTTTAGGTGTGTATTCTGCATAGAGGTCCCCATGTTGCATTAAAACACATGCACCTACCATGTGGTTCACACATAACTGGTCTCACATGCAGGACCATGATGTCCCTGCACACACACATCCATACATGGCCTATGTCACACATACAGGCAAGTATCAGACTACCAGCACACTGCAACATGCCCTGTCTCACACTGCAATGCTTGGCCACTTACTGCTCAACTTCAGACGGGTCTGCCTCCGAAGGATCTGGCCGTGGAGCGCTGGGCCTATGCGTTCCAGGACCCTCATCTGGATGTTGCTCAGGCTGACCCGGCCCCCCTCCGCGGGGTGCCGGGCCTTTATGAGGGTCCTGGACCTGAAGTCCTCTCAGCGCTTCTTGACATGTTGGTAGTTGCGGGTTGCCACCCCCTCCGCGTTGGTGGCAACCACTGCGTCATCCCAGATCCTCTCCCGTCCTTCCTTGTTGGCGCATCTTGTTCGGAAGAGGGCATCATAATGCCCCAGGACATGCTCCACCAGGACACCAACTTCGGTGGCAGTGAAGCTGGTGGCCCTCTGCCTCTCTGGCTGGGGGTTGCCAGTGGTGCCAGATGGAGATGTGCCCGACATGGCAGCCCCAGAGGCAGGAGTGGGTGGGCAACTGGGTCCTGGGGCTGGGCTGTGGAGCCATGGAATCCCAATTCGGGAGTCTTCTGTTCCAGCAGGTTTGGACACAGCAACTGGACCCCTGCAGATGGCTGACGTGCAGGCACCAAATAGCAGGGCACGTGGGCAGCAGGCAGGCAGGCAGCAGCAGATGGCTGGTGGGAGCGTGCTCGGGGCTCTTGGGGGCAGGAAAATGGCCTTCAGGGCAGGAGCGTGGTCTTCCGTGTGTGTACGCATGGCCAGCTTGATACGGAGTGATTTGGCACGTGAAAATCTTGCACATCAGCGTGTAATTCGAGGAAAGGCCCTTAGCGCGTAAGCGCGTCAGCACACGTACGCGATATCATTGGACCAAAGGCCCTTAGCGCGTAAGCGCGTCTGTGACGTATTGTGCACGGGCGTTGCCCTTTCTCGTGTAAAACTTGCCGCGCACCCCTGAAATACACATACTCCGCTCAAACAGGGCCCTTTCGCGTGTGAAACTTCACGCGAACCCCGTAATACACGTACCCTGCTGAAATCGCGGGTGAAACTTCACACGAACCCCGTAATACACGTACCCTGCTGAAATCGCGGGTGAAACTTCCCGCGAACCCCAGGAATACACGTACTCCGCTCAACAGGGCCCTTTCGCGTGTAAAACTTCACGCTGTACCCCAGAACTACACATACCCCGCTTGCTCGCACAGGGACAATATTCCTGGGGTTCGTGTGAAGTTTCACACGCGATAGGCCCTGTGCGGGTGGGCTACGTGTATTACTGGGGTTCGGGTGAAGTTTCACACGCGATAGGCCCTGTG
The DNA here is from genome assembly GCF_040938575.1 of Ambystoma mexicanum. Taxonomy (NCBI): domain Eukaryota; kingdom Metazoa; phylum Chordata; class Amphibia; order Caudata; family Ambystomatidae; genus Ambystoma; species Ambystoma mexicanum. The sequence continues at coordinate 1,115,888,060 of NC_090923.1, read as the reverse complement.
TGAGTGGGGTACGTGTATTACTGGGGTTCGCATGAAGTTTCACACGCGATAGGCCCTGTGCGAGTGGGGTACGTGTATTACTGGGGTTCGCAGGAAATTTCACACGCGATTTTGCTGTCAGAGCGGGGTACGTGAATTTCGGGGGTGCGCGGGGAGTCCTACACGTGAATTGGCAGTGTGGGTCCTCCCAGGTGTTTCCTCTACACCCTCCACGGCCCCTGCAGGCAGACAACACCACAGGGGACTACCCCGCACCCCTGGTCTTGTCCTGCAGACAGCCCATCCACCATGGGCATGCACCCCAGCCAAGCCACCTGTCCGCTTGCACCACTGATCACCAACTCATGTCCCCTTGCACCCCCACCCCCCAGCAGTGCAGGGCACCTGCCAGCAGGCCCCCACTCATGTCCCACTCATGTCCCCCTGCACCCCCACCCCCCAGCAGTGCGGGGCACCTGCCAGCAGGCCCCCACTCATGTCCCACTCATGTCCCCATGCACCCCCACCCCCTAGCAGTGCGGGGCACCTGCCAGCAGGCCCCCCACTCATGTCCCACTCATGTCCCCCAGCACCCCCACCCCCCAGCAGTGCGGGGCACCTGCCAACAGGCCCCCACTCATGTCCCCCTGCACCCCCAACCCCCCAGCAGTGCGGGGCACCTGCCAGCAGGCCCCCACTCATGTCCCACTCATGTCCCCCTGCACCCCCACCCCCAGCAGTGCGGGGCACCTGCCAGCAGGCCCCCACTCATGTCCCACTCATGTCCCCCTGCACCCCCACACCCCAGCAGTGCGGGGCACCTGCCAGCAGGCCCCCACTAATGTCCCACTCATGTCCCCCTGCACCCCCAGCAGTGCGGGGCTCCTGCCAGCAGGCCCCCACTCATGTCCCACTCATGTCCCCCTGCACCCCCACTCCCCAGCAGTGCAGGGCACCTGCCAGCAGGCCCCCACTCATGTCCCACTCATGTCCCCCTGCACCCCCACCCCCCAGCAGTGCAGAGCACCTGCCAGCAGGCCCCCACTCATGTCCCCTTGCACCCCCACTCCCCAACAGTGCAGGGCACCTGCCAGCAGGCCCCCACTCATGTCCCCTTGCACCCCCACCCCCCAGCAGTGCAGGGCACCTGCCAGCAGGCCCCCACTCATGTCCCCCTGCACTGCCACCCCCCAGCAGTGCAGGGCACCTGCCAGCAGGCCCCCACTCATGTCCCCCACAACATGTCATCACGATCCACAATCATGGGCCTAATGGCCACCCAAATAACACCCCACGCCACCCCAGTCGAAACACACAACCAAGTATTACATACACCCCACATTGAAATCCCCATCACATGAAACATCCCAAATGGCAAGTATGCACGTCAATACATGTCCATCACACACACACAATGGGTGCAAGTGAATGAGAAAACATGCATCGTGACATGCAGGAAACCAAGGAAAGCATACCACACAATGAAGTATCAAATAAAAATGTATTTTACACAAAAGCAAGGGAATGAAATGAAATCACACAATAATGTAAATAATAAATAAAAAGCTGCATGTCCAAAATATGAAAAAGAAGATGTGTAAAACCAGAATAAAAATCAATCCAAAAGCAAATGGGTCCAAAGAGTCTGTCCGTCAAATCAAATCCAAAGTGAAAAAAAAGAAAAATCCATTGATCCATGGTTAAAAAAAAAGGCAAATGAAGTGAAATCCATTGTGTAACTATATACAAAGTACAAATCCAGGGTCCATGAGCCCAACCATTGAAAGGAAACCTACAAAAACCCTACATAATGAACAACTATATACAAAAAGGTGGGGCATTGTCCAAGCGCCCCAAATGAAAAGAAAAACAAAAGGAAACCTAACACTATAGAACTATTTACAATGGCAGCGGGCTAGTCTAATGGCTCACTTTCTGATTTCCCGGGCCGGGCCATCATCGAACTCCTGCTCGATGTCCCGGAGGCAGCCCTCTTCCATGGCCCAGAGGGTTCGCAGGGACGATGACATCTGGACCTCCAGGTCCCTGCGAATGGCCTCGAGGCACTCGGCCCGCTTCAGGGCCCTATGCATGGAGTTCTCCGCCCTGACCATTGTGAGCCATGCCTCTTCCGCCCACTGCCGCTCCGCATCTATAGCATGGCCCAACCGCTGCCACACGGAAGACACTTCCCGTCCTGGGTCCTCCTGCCCTCTGGCCGATGCCTGCCCCTCCGATGTTGAAGGCCCCGAGCCATCATGGCTCCCACCTTGTTGCTGCTGCTGCTGTGCCTCTGCCTGTGCCCTGGCTCCTGCTGCCTGCACATCCTCCTCCGGCTGGGGTGCAGTTGTTGATGTGGCCACCCCTGCTGGACGTCCGACTCCCGACTGTGGCAGGGATGTGTCCTCCAACAGTCTGGCCGCAGGGTCAGAGGCAGCTCCACAGGGCACCCAGGTGACACATGGGTGGGAAGATGGCACGGAGGACGACTGGCGCATAGGGGGTTCAGTTGAGGAGGGGGTCGGAACAAGGTCCAGAAAACGGAGGAATCCGGCCCTGGTGAGCTGTCCCAGTGGGTCAACGCGGTCAACGAGCCATGCGAGAAGACGTGCAGTCTCCTCATGAAAAGACTGCCGGTCAGCTCGCATGGCACGTTGACGCAACTCCACCCCACCCAGGACAGGCTCAACCCGGTGCCGGATAGCCACATCCACAGGGAGAGGAAGGCCAGTTGGTGTAAGCCGATCCCCTCCCTGAGAACGGGTCTGGACGTAGGCATCCCTGCTGGTGCGAGATGATGCAGTGACAGGATCGGGGACAGGATTACACACAGGCACCTCCACGGTGGCCTGTGCTGCCTCCTGCCCCTGCACTGCCCCACTAGCACCAGTGGAATCCCCATCTCCAGGCCCCGTCTCTGTCCCTTGCATGGCCTCCTCCTCTACCAAACCCCCCACCAACCTGGATGACTCCATGCCATCTTCCTCCGTCGGACCCTGTGGGGTCTCAGCTGCGCCTTCTGCTGCCAAGGAGTCCAACTCCGACCTCCGCCTCTTGGACCTACCCTCGGCAGATGCGGCCTGGGACGCGGCACCAGACTCCTCACTCCCCGACGAGATCACAACCTGGGAGGGGAGCCGGGCCTTGCATCTCCGGCTGGCGGTGCGATCCCTGCCGCTGGGCTCCACAGCACCCTCTCTGCCCTCTTCATCAGTTGATGCTGCAGACAGGGAGAGATAGGAGACAGGCATCAGGGCACTGTACAATGGACTGATACACACATGACAGTTCCACATGAGTGGCAGTGTCAAACTTCAGACATGGCATCACAATCCCCAACACACATGTCATTTGAAATCACACACATGAGCTATTCCACAGCCATATCCCAACGGCCAGCACCATCCATACACATACAACAGCATGAGCAGCCAAAGATGAGCCAGACATCACATGAAACACAGGGAGGGCACTAGACATGCACACACGCCACCACACTTACATGCATGTGTACACCTCCACCAACTGTCACAGTGATGAGATCGGCATCCATGTCAAATCTGGCAATCAGCCTTCTACATGTCAGTGTCACACTCATCCATGTTGCATCACTGTTGCACCCTTGTCAAATACACACACATGCACATGTACACGGTGCAGATACATGCAGCTGGAACCAACATCCATGTGTGACACCACTACCATGCCAATTTACATACACAGTCATTCAAATATGTGTGCTCACACATATGCATTTGGCCTGCATGCTTACCCACACATACACCATCCATGTGTCTCACACATGAGAGGACTCACATGTGTTAGCCTCACAACTCTATACATACACATCCATACATGGCCCTACAAAACCACATGTGCAACCTGCACACTACTGGCACACCACCACACGCACAGCTTCCAATCAGTATGCATGTACACTTACCGCTCGACTCCAGACGGGTCTGCCTCTCAAGGACCTGGACGTGGAGCGCTGGGCATATGCGTTCCAGGACCCTCATCTCGTGTTCCGACAGGTGGCCCCGGCGCCCCTTAGCATCTGCTGCCTTCAAGAGGCGCCGGGCCTTGTTGAGGGTCCTGGACCTGAAGTCCTCCCAGCGCTTCTTGACATGTTAGAATTTGCAGACTGCCACCCCCTCTGCATTGATGGCAGTCACGATGTCCGTCCAGATCCTGGTCCGTCCTTCCTTGTCGGCGCGCGAACTTCCGAAGAGGGCATCATACTGCCCAAGGACTTGCTCCACCAGGACACCAACTTCGGTGGCAGTGAAGCTGGTGGCCCTCTGCCTCTCTGGCTGGGGGTTGCCAGTGGTCTCAGATGGTGGTGTGCCTGACATGGCAACCCCAGAGGCAGGTGTGGGTGGGCAACTGGGTCCTGGGGCTGGGCTGTGGAGCGATGGTATCCCAGTCGGGAGTCTTCAGTTCCAGCAGGGGTGGTCACAGCAACTGCACCCCTGGCTGATGTGCAGGCAGCAAATAGCAGGGCACGTGGGCAGCAGGCAGGCAGCAGCAGATGGCAGGTGGGAGCGTGCTCGGGGCTCCCGGGGGCAGCAAAATGGCCTTCAGGGCAGGAACATGGTCTTCCGTGTGTTTTCGCGTGGCCAGCTTGATACGGAGTGATTTGGCACGTGAAAAAATTGCACGTCAGTGTGTAATTCGAGGAAAGGCCCTTCGTGTGTAAGCGCTTCTGTGACATGACACGCGAGGGTGTGCGCAGGCGTTTCCCCCGTGACGTGGGCATAGTGGATTAGCGCGCACGCAAAAAAAATGCACGTCCCCGTGTGAATGCATGTAATCCGAGGAAAGGGCCTACGTGCGTAAGTGACGTGACACGCGAGGGCATTTACCTCAGCATGGGTTAAAGGTGAGCGGGGCCAGCAGTTCACTGTACGTGCCTTTCGTGGAGACCGACGTGTGTTGCTGCTTCGTGTTTTTTCGCGCGCCATCACAACTTCACAGCTATCAAGGACGTATCTCTTCTTTTGGCGGGGGTATTGGCTACGCGTGTTTTTCTGCATCGTGCTGGTCAGACGGTGAGTCGTGCACGCTATTTTTCCCACTGCGGGTGCCCCTTTGTATCGGACCGTTTTTGATGTCATAGTAGCCTGCGTGTCCCACGCATACGCATTTTTCGTGTTACTGGGTGCCACCGCGTACTGCGGGAGGTTGATTCCACGCACGTAGGCTGCAGGGTTGCGTGCACGGTTTTCCAGCAGTTTTGGGGTGCCTGAGCATTGCGTGACCCGTCACTACATCACCGGGGTCACATAAAGCCTTACAGGTGCAGGGGGGCTGTTAACATCTTGCTTCCCACACCCTTCACCCCAATTGCCCAGGTCAATTGTGGTGTACACCTCCCATTGGCACTACTCCATCTGTGCCGGCACTACTACATCTGTGCCATGGTTGGGAGGACACCAAAGGTGAGGGGCGCCTCAGCTGGGCATACTCGTCGTGGCGGGCATGGTCAGGGACCTGGCCGGGGTGACCAGGGAGTAGGGGGACTCCAGGGTGTCTAGGGCAGCCTCAGAGGGGGAAGAGGCAGGGGTGCACCACTTGAGCACGATGTCGTGCCATGTGTCGGTGCAGTCATGCCACCACCCCCTGTGGTTCCGGGAGATGCAGCTTCTGCATCTGGCAGTAGCGCCCGTGTGACCCGGCAGTCCGTTCCATCGACTGCCACAGGCCCAAGGGTAGTGGTAGCTGCAGGTGCAGCTGTGAACACCGCCACCCAGGCTCAGGGTCTGCCAGCGAAGCCTGCGTTGGCACTTGAGGAGCCCTTGGAAGATTTCCAACAGGCCAGGAGGGAAACCGTAGGGGCACGCAGGGCTGCTCTGACCAAGACACGTGTCCCTGGGGCAGTTATGTCATCTGCTGCCCCAAACAGCCGGGTGTTAGCAAGTGCAGGGCAGATGCACCCAACAACACCCTGGTTGTGAGTCTGCCAACCAGGACAGTTGCGGTCAATGACCCTGCCACAGCGGATGTTGCTGTGCAGGGACCATTAGAGGGCACCCAGCTGCCACTGACAGAAGTCAGGCCTTTGGTCGTCCCACCACCTGCCACTCCCTTGGCTCAATCCACCAAACCCACTGGCCATACTGGTCAGGGCGGCATTAGCCAGCCAGGGTCTGAGCCACAATCCAAGAGGAGGAAGGTTGCACCTGCAGCACAGGCTGGGACCTTACACACAGCCACGACCTCCTGCACGTCGAGGAAGAAGCCTTTCTGCAACCAGGAACTGGACTTCCTCGTGGGCTACGTGCGGGACCACACCCGTGACATGCTAGTGGGTGCCAATAGTCAGACTACAGCTGCCCAACTTGATACCCACTGGAAGCATGTTGCGGAAAATGTCAGTGCATTCGGCCATGAGGTGCGCACGGTGCAAGAGTGCAAAAAGCATTGGAATGACATCAAACGCAGCGCTAAGGCTAAGCGTGCCTCAATTTACAACTTGACTCTGGTGACTGGCGGTGGGCCTGCACCAGAGGAGGAAGTCCTCACTCCGCATGAGTCACTCATTGCAGAGTTCATACCATCTGAATCAGTCGAAGGAGTGGGAGAGATGCCGGACTTTGATGCCCAGTTCAGTGAGTGTTGATGCGTGTTTGTTGAGGACGTGCGTGTTTTACTTGTGGGATGTGTTGTGCATGATTGCCACTACATGTGAGGTGTACATGGTTTGGATGTGCAAGTAATGCAATGCTTCCATGATGCATGTCTGCTCTGCTGGATGGTGGACATGTGGAGCAGACGGGGACTGCCGGCATCAACACTATTGCACCCTACTCACATGCTGGTTACCAATATGCCCCTCCGGTCCATGTCCCAGCTCACTGGCCCTTCTGCATGCAGCGTGTGGTGACCTTCCTCTTAGCCCAGGCACAATGTCATAGCTTGACTGACGTGCATGTGTCCTCTGCCTGCATGCGGGTACTCCATGTAGGCATGCTCCCTTGCCCCTCCATCCTCCGCTCTGCACCCCAATTCCACCTTTGCACTGGTCTGCTTCAATATTGCCGTTGGGTACTTCCCTGTTAATGCGTCCTGTGTACATGCTAACTTCCCGCAACCAATCTGCCAGATATATGCGGTGTGGTACAGCCTTAGTTCTTGATGCAGGGTATCTCACTTGTACTGTGCAGAGGTCATATGCCCCGCAGGGACATGAGTGCCCATTCATGCTCCATGTGCATTGCACGCATGCCCCTATGTGTCCTTGACTGGATGATCACTGTAATACAAGTCCTGGGTGACATACATTGCATGGCATTTCATCAGCCTTCCCATGTCTACTGTGGCTCAGTACTGCATTGCACACATGTTTAGGGTCTGACAATCTGGGTGCGTCACAGGCCTCAGCCTGTTTGATGGCCAATGACTCTGTCCATCTGGTGTAGTGTCCTCTTCACACGTGGATGGCCTCCAAACGTTTCATCACGTGTCCTGCTTACTGTCCCATCATCATTTGCAGTGTAGTCACTTGACTCACATGAAGCTGTTGATGCTAGTCAACACTGCCTGTCAATGCACAGGTCTATGGTCAGCCTTTTGATAACATGCTAGGCATCCATGCTTTTGCACTTGGGTGGAGGGGTGCTTTGCTTGTAGATATGCTACCCATTGAATGCACATTGCACGCGATGCCTGAGGTTGACCTTGCACTGCCTTCACATTTTCTGACACACACCATGAAGTACTTGTACATGTAGGTAGTGAGTAACATACACATTGGCTGCACTGCATAGACCCACTTCAATGCAAACTGCCACCTTTCAACAGGTCTGATCACAGAAGCAATTCCAAGTTGACCCAGCATGCATGCCAGGTTCTATTTTGTGTGTCACATGTCTGCCTGATGTTGTTGGTGTGTGTGTGTGTGTTGTGTGCTTCTGACATGTGTAGTGACCTTTTTTCTCTCTATTTTTCAGATGATGACGCAATAGAGCCGGAGGATGGTGTTTTCATGCCAGGCACAGGGTTGGTATCACTACATCAACCCGGCACAAGTGGGGGTCGTGGGGTGGCAGGCCACGAAAACCCCCAAGTGCTACAGGCCATCTTGTCTCTGGCTGCCTATGAGTCCAGCCCTGATGACGACTCTGACGTCCATGTCGTGTTGGATGAGCATCAGGTCCATGTGTCAGGGGTGAGTGATTCTGATGTGGACACTCCTCTGTCCGCGACACCTGCACTGAGGGGTCAGACAGTCTTGGAACCTCTGCCCGTGGTGGATCGGGATGCAGGGTCACCCTCCACACCAGTCACTGATGTGCCTGGGACATCAGTCGACGGGGGCATGTAGTCGTGCAGCTGCGGGCGGTGCCAACACGACGAGGACAACCGCTCCTTGGGTCCCACAGGGGTCAAGCCCAGCAACGTGGTCACTGCGCGCAACCGCTGTATACTGAGTGGGAGCAAGACATGACTGCCAATTCAGAACGGCAGGGGGCAGCAATGGAGAACATCGCTGAGAGCATGGAGCGTGTGGCCCGATCCGTGCTCCCCCCTGCTAGGTAGGTGCATCTCCAGCAGCAGGCGGCACGGTCCCCGGCCCGCTCGCTCAGGCTGGGCATGGCGCCCTCAGACAGTAGTCCGTTTGATGACGTGTGTGCCCGCGTGCGACATGCACCGATTTGGCGCACAACCAGTGGGAAACAAGCGCAGCGCCTTCCTTTCACACGAGATTGGCCTGGTGCGAGCATGGTACGTGTATTCCGAGGGGTGTGCGTGGAGTTTTATACGTAATTTCGCTGTCATGAGCGGGGTACTGTATTCCGGGGGTGCGTGTGGAGTTTTACACGCAATTTTGCTGGCGCGAGTGGGGTACGTGTATTCCGGGGGTGCGCAGGGAGTTTCACACACAATTTGGCAGTGTGTGCCCTCCCGGGTGTGGCCTCCCCTCCCTATGCCCCGCAGGCAGCCCACACCACAGGGGACCACCCCACACCACAGTCCATGCCCTGCAGGCAGCCCATCAGCCCAGTCCATGCCCCGCAGGCAGCCCATCCACCCTGGGCATGCCCCGCAGGCAGGCCACATGGCACTATGCACTTGGGAGCCCCGACATATGTCCCCCACCCCCATTGACGGGCACCTGCCTGCAGGCCCCGACTCATGCTCCCCACCTACCCCCATTGACGGGCACCTGCCAGCAGGCCCCGACTCATGTTCCCCCAACCTCCCCATTGACGGGCACCTGCCAGCATGCCCCGACTCATGTTCCCCCAACCCCCCACACATCCCCATTGACAGGCACCTGCCAGCAGGACCCGACTCATGTCCCCCCAACGCCCCATTGACGAGCACCTGCCAGCAGGCCCCGACTCATGTCCCCCCACCCACCCCCATTTACGGGCACCTGCCAGCAGGTCCCAACACATGGCCCACCAAACAACATGTCCTAACAAAACAAACCCATGGCCCTAGTGCCAACCGAAATCCGCTTACCCCCCAGTACAAGCACGCAACCATCCACTGCACCCACTCTCAAATTACCCATGCCATGAGTCTTAAAAGAACCACCGTGGCCATGCATAAATGCACAACAGAGCCACACAGTGGCAACACATGACGGAGGCAATGTTCATTGAGACATGCACAAAACCAATGATAGAACACAACACCAATCATGAAGTGAAAAGAAGTGTATTAAAAAACATAATGAAATAACATAATGAAAATCAAACTTGCAAATTAATAAATTCTGAAAGCTATTACCAAAAAAAGGAAAATCCAATGAAAAACAACAATCCACGACATGAAAAAAGAAAGGTGGTCCATCGCCAATGTCAATATGAATTAAGTAATCCAAAAAAAAGAAAACCATTGATCCATGGGAATTGTAAAAAAAGAAAGTATGTACAAGTCTTTAACTATATACAATGCAAGTCCAAAGGGTCCATGATCCCCAAACAAAAGGAAACCTACAAAAAAGTCCTATGAATAAAACACGATATACATAAAGTGGAGCAAAGTCCATGAACTCCAAATAAATGATAAAACAAAGGAAACCTAACCCTAAAGAACTATGTACAACGGCGGCGGGCAAGTCTCACGGCTCATTTAGTGATGTTCTGGGCCAGGGCATCATCGAACTCCACGTCAATGTTCCGGAGGCGGGACTGTTCCCTGGCCTCAAGGTCTCGCAGGGATGCAGCCATGGAATCCATCAACTCCCTGCAGGTTTCCTCAAGGCCCTCCGCCTGCCTCAAAGCCCGATGCATGGAGTTCTCCGCCCTGACCATCCTGAGCCGTTCCTTCTCCGCTTGAAGCCGCCTCTCTGCATCTATTTGCTGGCCCAACCACTGCCACACAGAAGACACACCCAGTCCAGGGTCCTCCTGCCCCTCGGCCGATGCCTGCCCCCAGGGTGTTGATGGCCCAGAGCCATGATGCCTCCCACGTTGAGCCTGCTGCTGCCTCCGACGCAACTGCCTCTGCCACCACGACAGCATCCGGGCTGATGGAGTCCCCCGGCGCTGTTGTGCACATGCCCTGCCCTATGATGCCAGCACAACCTCCATCTGCTGGCGTCCATTGGTGGGGTGACCACCCCTGCTGGACCTCTGACTCCCGACTGTGGCAGGGATGGGATCTCCACCAGACTGGCGGCGTTGGTTGGGGAAGGTCCACAGGGGGCCCTGGTGGCATCTGGGCCAGAAGACGGCACGGAGAACGACTGGCATATAGTGTGCAGAGGAGGAGAGGGCCGCAAGAGTGGCCGACACATGGAGGAAACCCCCGACCACGGTCCCTCCCAACTGGGCCACGTTGGCACACAGCTCTTTGTGATGACGTGTGTGGTCCCCCCAAGAAGCACGCACGTCATCACGATTGTCACGTGTGCGCAATGCAACACCAATCAGGACGGAATCAATCCGGTCACGGGTCCCCTCGTCCATAGGTAGAGGAGTGCCAGATGATGTGGACGTCCCCTCTACCTGCGGAGGGGCCTGGGACGGGGCATCCCTGCTGGTGCATGGTGATGCAGTCACAGTGTCAGGGACAGCGACATGCACAGGCCCCTCTGCGGCAACCTGTACTGCCTCCTGCCTCTGCCCCTGGACTGCACCACTTGCACCAGGGGTACCACCCCGACCAGACCCCATGTGCGGCTCTGTAGCAGCCTCCTCCTCCTCTGTACACACCACCAACCTGGATGGCTCTGCACCATCTTCCGCCATCGCAGGTCCCCTTGGGGGCTCACCCACCCCTTCCGCTGCAGCCATAGTGGCGGACGTGACACCAGTCCCCTCACTCCCGGATGATGGAATTTCCTGGTAGGGTGACTGGGCCTTGCGTCACCGGCCAGTGGAGGCATCCCTGCCGCTTTCCTCCACAGCGCCGTCTCCGCCCTCTTCTTCACTCGCCACTGTGTAAAGGGAGACATTGAACACAGGCATCAGGGTACTGTACAATAGACCCCTATACAGAAAGCAATAGCACATGAGTGGCAGTGTCAAACGTCACCTCCATCATGTCTCCCAACAACACATGGGTCAGTGCAGGCAACACACATGCAGGAACCGGCATGGCACATGCAACAAACAGTTGCATCCATCTCCACGGCATCGTAGAAACATGGTGGGCTGAAACTCACATGCATCATGTGACATGCTGATCACATGCACACGCATCACTGGAGGGTCATGCATCTGGCCCCGTATACCCACAGACACAGTGGATACAAGGATGAGTAGGCTGTATCAGTGAATCAACATATTGTCACGGACATGTGTCATGCATCCATGGTGTACACACTACTCAAACACACGGACATGTACATCATGCATGTCCATGACAGCAGCACACATCTCTCACACCCCAAACATGTCAAAGTACAGACACAGGCATGCATACATGTGTGCATTCCGCATGCTGCTCCGCATGATGCATTGTAACACATACTCCATCCATGTGGGTCACGCCTGACTGGACTCACATGCAGCACCATCATGTCCCTGCTCACACACCCAAACATGACCCATGTCAAACATGCAGCCAAGTAGCTAACTACCAGCACACTGCAACATGCACTATTCTAAACGTAAATGCATGGCCACTTACCGCTCGACTCCAGACGGGCCTGCATCCTGAGGATCTGGTGGTGAAGCACTGGGCGAATGCGCTCCAGGACCCTCATTTACTGGGTGGTAAGCTGGACCCAGCGCCCCACTGCATCCGCTGCCTCCAAGAGACACCGGGCCTTCTTGAGAGTCCTGGACTTGTAGTCCTCCCAGCGCTTCTGGACGTGTTTTATGTCGCGGGGTGCCACCCCCTCCGCATTGATGGCGCCCACTATGTCCTTCCAGATCCTCTTCCGTCCTTCCTTGTCGGCGCGCAATGGTGTGAAGAGGGCATCATAATGTCCCAGAACTCGCTCCACCAGGATACCAACTTCCTTTTCACTGAAGCTGGTAGCCCTCTGCCTCTCTGCTAGTGGGTTGCCACTGGTGCCGGAAGGTGTTGTGTCAGACATGGCAACCCCGAGGCAGGTGTGGGTGGGCAACTGGGTCCTGGGGCTGGGCTGTGGAGTGATGGAACACCAGTCGGGAGTCTTCTGTTCCAGCAGGGGTGGTCACAGCAACTGGACCCCTGCAGATGGCAGATGTGCAGGCACCAAATGGCAGGGCACGGTAGCAGCAGGCAGGCAGCAGCAGATGGCACGTGGGAGGCTGCTCGGGGTTCTGGGGGGCAGTAATTCCGCCTTCTGGGCAGGAGCGTGGTCTTCCGTGTATTGTTGCGTGGCCAGCTTGATATGTAGTGATTTGGCACGTGAAAAACAGCACGTTTGCGTGAATTCCGAGGAAAGGCTCTGGGTGCATAAGCGCGTAGGTGACGCAACGTGCACACGGGCGTTTCCCTCGCCACGGGTTGAAGGTCCCACGTGGGTTTCCATCGTTCTGTACGTGCTTTTCGTGGAAAGCGGTGCGTGTGTTTTCCAAACGTTGGGGTTCACACGCAATTACTTCATAGCGGCTACAGTGCGTACTTCTTCTTTTGGCGTGGGTGTTGGCTACGCATTCTTCTTCTACACGCAAGGCAGACGGTGAGTCGCACGCGCTATTTTTCCTACTGTGGGTTAATGTAGTGTATGCAACATCATGAATTGTTCCTTAGGTTTCTGGAGGGTCTAGTAAGAGCGGGGGTTACTGAGCCATGGGCCTTGTTCAGGGAAACTGTCTGCAGTTTCTTTTGACCCCGCCTCCCGCATCCATGCCCAAATGCTGCAGCGATGGGGTCTCCACGTTCTACCCTGTTTGTGTCTAGAAGAGTCAGGGCAGGGGGGGCATTCTGGTCTTGGGAATAGAGGATGCTTGCCTTAGACCTGGGGCTTGCCCTCTGCTGCACAATTCCTTCTTTTTATCCCCAAAGCAGGACATGGAGCTGCCGACTGCTGCTCCCTTTCTTGCCTGCTGGTGACGTTGTGAGTAGACGTTTAGAGCATAAGCCTGCTAACGGCACTGCTTTGCCGCCCCTCCTCGTTCGAAATTACTTTTTTACATTTGTTTTTATTGGTTAAACAAGTCAATTTTTAACAATTTTCAGAAATATACCTTGTCCAGAGGACTGTCAAACACACCGCAACAAGACCTCTTAGAGAGGGGTACTCTAACCTCATCCTTGTGCCTAAAACCAAAAAGGCCTATGCGGGCGGATCCAGCTTTCCCACGATAGCCGCCACACAATGGAATGCCCTTCCGCCCAACCTAAGAATTATTGAGTCCCACCAAGCCTTCCGCAAAGCAATCAAACACAACTCTTCATCTAATATCACTCAATTGCTTTCTTATGTCTCACTAAACTGTGTGTATGTATTACTGCTGAATTTTGTACCTGCAACTAAGAGACCTCTCGGTCACATGTAATCTTGCCAACTGAAAATGCGTATACAATTCATGTAACAAGCGCCACAATGCCTCCAGCCTGCAGGTGGGCTATACAAATGCAAATAAATAAATAAATAAATAAAAGAAAACGTATAACATTTTCACACAAAAAGAAAATTCCATCATCAAACATTAAAACTAAGCTCAGTTAGGCCATGAAAGCTATATAAAAAAAGAACATTTTCCATTATCAAACACAAAGTGCTAAAAGAATTGCTGCAATTCTACATTTCTCTCGCCCTCAACTCTGAGAGAGTCCAGAAACACCACCACAGCATCAACAGTTGACGTTAAATTCCTGAAAGGCAATAATGCCAGAGTAGATCTTCTCTCTCGGACCGAGTGCCTATACATGTGTGGAAATATTTGATCCACAGTTATAACAGAGCAGAACAATCTAGCAACAGGTGTCGAGTAGTTTCTTTCACCATACAATTCTTGCAGAACCTACAGAATGACTCTGACTCCTTAACCATCCTCTACCTCAAAAGAGTATCTCTAGTCTTCACAGGACCCAAGCTAGAGCTCAAAAAAGTGGACCGGGCCACTCTGCTTGCATATATGGACCGATAAGGGCCCAAACAGCCCAGCTTTTTGTGGTCAAAAGCCAGCTGCGAAACAACAGAATGTGCATGCAAATCTGCAACTGTATGCGCCCAATCAGCCTTAAAGAACAGTGTTTTCACTTTGTCCGGGTTGTCAATCAGATCTTTCTCTGAGCACCCCACTCCTGCAGTGCCATGTGGACAAGTTATTTTAATTCAAGCAAAACATCTTATCTTCCCCCGCCCCCTCGATCTCACCAAACGTCTCCCATAGTGGATCTCTTCAGGAAGACTTAGAATAAGTCTTCCTGAAAAATGATATATATTGCCACAATGCGCTAGCTTTCAGAGAGACCAATCCTAATTCATATCTAATGCATGAAATGAGGGACGGATGCAGGCAGGCGCAGAACTATACGCCAAATAAGGACGTAATCAGCAAGTATTCCATTGGTCCCAGGTTATACATTTCAATCCCATAGATTCGTTTTGGGATGGTCTTACCTTTATAATATTGAACACAAGGCAGCAAAGAGAACTTGCCGAATTTGCCGTCCACTTGCTGCATTTGCGTTGCAAGTTTGCCTGCCTTAGAGTGGAGCCACGCCTGAGTCGAAATCAATGAATGCTTGGCTGAAATAAGAAAACCTAAGTAAACAAAGGAATCAATCCTCTCAACTGGTGTTAATTGCGTATTCCATTTATATGGTACTGGCCTCCGCCTAGTCGAGATTTCCATTACTTTAGTCGTAAAAGGATTCAACTTCGAGGCATTCTCACACACAAACATAACAAAGGCATTCAAAACCCTCTGCAGGCCGACAGGAGTCATGTCAAAGATAAGAAAATCATTGGCGTACCCTGTCCACACCACCAATCTTAGGCGATGCCAGCACAGCGGGGGCCAAATTCTGACATATATAAGTTGTAGAGAAAAGGGGCCAAAATGCAGCCCTGTCTGACTCCTCTAGCTGTCTTAATTGGGCAAGATAAGTTGCCTTGATGGTTAAGGCCAATTTGTGTAGATTAATTATTATGTAGCCCAATGAGTAGACGAAGCAGCCCCGAGGGGATTCCCCACCTGCGTAAGGTACTCCATAGATGCGCTCGGTCAACCGAATCAAAGGCTACCGAAGATCTATTGAGGCCAAATAGACTGGGCGAAACCCCCCTTCCCATGCCATCCCCTGCAGGCATTTCACCAGCACGCCATTTAGAAGTGTCCCCATTCCCTTCCTGAAGCCTGTCTGCCATTTTGCCAAAAGATGGTTTTTGGAAACCCACCCCTCAAGATGTTCCAGGAGCACTATGGAGAATATTTTGGAATCTGCGTCGAGAATAGCAATGGGTCTATCCTTTTGCGGATTGTCTCTCTCCCAACGTTTAAAGAATGGAATAATATGAGTGGTGTCCCATGTAGGGGGAAATTATACGGCACGAGCGATATCTATAAATAGATAATGTAATATTTCCGCCCACAAAGAAGGGTTAGTTTTGAGTAGGTGATTTCATCATTTGGGCGTGGTGCGTTGGAATTGCTACATCTGTTTATTATAGTTGTCAAATTCAGGACCGAAAGGTCCAACAGTGGGCCTGTGTCCATAACCACGGTCTCTCCCTCATTACCTTTCCACCCAAGTGATGGAGATGCATAAAGCCCCTCAAAATGCTCTATCCACTTCGCTTCTCCCACCGGATTCACCAGAGCGTCCCATTTCCTCTGGTTTTTTTCTTCTCGGTCTCAGACTGATCAAAATGCTTTGCGTTTCAGCCAGGATACAGGATACACACGTGCGACCTGCAACTTGCACACAGACCTCTGTAGAAAGTGGATCAACCAACTGAGGTACCTCAACATTGTAGTTTAATTATCCTTGACATTGTGCCACCAGCATGTGATGTCAATTCCTGTGATGACACATACTGTGACATCACCTGGGTTAAAGGTTGTGTTTGAAGGCCTGGCCATACCTGCCTAGCCTCTGGGTTTATCCCAGAGACTCAGGGTTTTCACACTCTTCTCCGGGTCTTTGGGGAAGAGCTTGTAGTCTCTGGGTTTTCGTAGCAGGCTTAGAGTTGCTTCTGCTCTGAGGCTCGAAGGGCTGGATCAGTCCACATACAAGCGGCTATGGTGGCACTTGTCGCACTTGCATGCATCCCCCGTAAAGGGCGTTTTTAAATTGTCCGTGATTTTCTAATTAAGGGTTACTTTTATTTGTTCCTGTCAGGGAAGCACTGATCAAGGGCTTGCTAAAATGTTAATGAGATGTCTCAGCAGGACTATACAGGCTGCAGGCATTTGTTACTTTAAGGAACCCACTTGGCACGTCTTTTTGCAGGCATTAGCAGACAAGTGTGTGGGAATGGTCTATTTTTCTATCAAGTCACAGCTCACTGGGATGGGCTGCTTAGCATTTAAATGCCCCATAATCTGCATCTATGGTAAAGTAAATACCAGACTAACAATGCATACTAGTCTGTGCCATCTCTGCTTGGCTGACATGAAAACAATGTTTTTACCCTTTATGAGGCATTGCACATTTTATTTACGTCCTGCATAACGATGCATGTCAGTGTGAAATAACTGAACTGCATTCTGGAACTTGTAGTCTTGTAGTTATAACGGGGAAACCAAGGGTATATTCCCAGAATCAACTTAAAGAGACTGGAAGGCCGTCTCCGAATGGAATGGTGTGTGGGGGTGCATTTCATGATGTTTGGAGGTCCCGTTGCCTGCAGCTGTGAAGACCTGACTGCACATGTTAGCAAAAATGACTTTATCTGGATTAGTGTAATGCTTCCAAATGCGAAAGGGCCCTGTGAAAACGGTAAATGCGTTTTTGAGGTCACAGTTACATTTTATGCAGTTTTGTGCAGTGTCGTCCCTGGTGGAGGTTGGAGGGGGGACCGGGCCCTTCCTCTGAAATCCTGGGCCCTCCTTGTGCCCCCCCCACCCACCTCAGCTGGGCTGCTTTCTCTGCACTGTCTAAAGTGCTGTGTCTGCCAGCACAGCACACACACAGGGCCCCAATCAATGCTGCCACACTACAATGAGCAGCTGTTAAGTCCCCCCTGCAGCCCACAGCAGCCCCTCCAATCAGAATGTAGTGCAGGAAACCGCCAATGATGGGTCATTAGTGATTTAATGGTTTAGTGCCTACATTCTGGTGGGAGGGGAGGGGAGGTGCTGTGGGGTGTGATAATTGGTGTGCTCTAAAGATTCTCTTAGGGCAGGGGTGCACAACTGATTTTGACAGAGGGCCGAAAGTACCTTACATGAGGGCTATAGTGGGCCGAAAAGTAAAAGTGGGCGGGGCGGTAGGCGGGACATGTCAGGAGGCTTTTTCAACCCCCAATTTGTATTAAACACATGGTAAAAGAATATGTTTTTGAGGGGTAACGATTTTTATTGCATTTCAAACTTACATTTTGTACTACACATTTTCCATTGTTATAATTTATTTCGATTTAGTTATTGTATATCGTCTGTTTAATTAAATTATATATATTTTATTGACCATTGATTTGACATTCCGTTATTTTGGACTGCTATAGTTTGCTGTTTGGGTTGCCCAAGAGGAGTATGGCCTTCGTTGAGTCAGGTTTCCTCAAGCAAAGGATCTACATCTCCTAACTGTGCCTGTTTTAGCTTTATTATTGAGTTCACTCATGGAGTGCAACACTATGCCCCATGGCCCTCACCCGCCAAGCAAACACTATGCCCCCTGTCCCTCACTCCCAAGCAAACACTATGCCCCATGGCCCCCTCACCCCCAAGTAAACACTATGCCCCATGGCTCCCACCCCCAACCAAACACTATGCCCCATGGCCCTCACGCCTCATGCAAACACTATGCCCCATGGCCCCCCTCACCCCCAACCAAACACTATGCCCCATGGCCCCCACGCCTCATGCAAACACTATGCCCCATGGCCCCCCTCACCCCCAACCAAACACTATGCCCCATGGCCCCCACGCCTCATGCAAACACTATGTTATGTTATGTTATGTTATTGAATTTCTATAGCGCTACAAGCCCTAAGGCATCCAAGCGCTCCATCACAAGCAGAACAGGTCAGTGAGGACAACCAAGATGTAAGTTAGATGAAAAGTTCAGTCTTCAGGAGTTTCTGGAAAGCCAGGAGATTGCTCTCAATACGAAGCCCTAACGGTAGATTATTCCAGGCCTTAGCCACGAGTACCGGGAAAGAACGTCCATTTCCACGGGATTTCTTAGTCCTTGGCACCTGCAGACTTAAAATCGTTGTAGAGCGCAGATTTCTTGCCGGTTGATATATTGTGACTTTGTCCTTCAAATAATTAGGAACTGTTCCATAAATGCATTTGTGACCTAAAGTCAGCAATTTAAAGGAAATCCTGGCTGATACAGGGAGCCAATGTAGCTCCCTTCTCGGGTTAGAGGTGGGTTCATGCCTCTTCATACCGTATATTATACGTACAGAAGCGTTTCGGATTTTCTGCAATTGCTGTAAGTCTTCTCTACTAGCCCCCCTCAACAGAGCATTGCAATAGTCAAGTCGTGGCAAGATGACGGCTCTGACCAGTTTGGCTCGGTTGTTTTCAGAGATAAGAGGGGCAACCTGCCTCAGTACTCGTAGGTGGTAGTGGGTGTTTTTTACTATAGCATCCACGTGCGCGCCTGCATCCAAGGAAGCCTCCATATATACACCTAATGTTTTTACTTTGCCAACGACTTCAACGAAGCTGTCATCAACCTGAAAGCCAGTGAAAACCTTAGCTATGCCCCCTATCCCTCACCCCCAACCAAACACTATGCCCCATGGCCCCCTCACCCCCCAAGCAAACACTATGCCCCTTGTCCCTCACCCCCCAAGCAAACACTATGCCCCCTGTCCCTCACCCCCAACCAAACACTATGCCTCCTGTCCCTCACCTCCCAAGCAAACACTATGCCCCCTGTCCCTCACCCCCAACCAAACACTATGCCCCCTGTCCCTCACCCCCAAGCAAACACTATGCCCCATGGCCCCCTCACCCCCAACCAAGCAATATGCCCCCTGTCCCTCACCCACCAAGCAAACACTATGCCCCCTGTCCCTCACCCACCAAGCAAACACTATGCCCCCTATCCCTCACCCCCAACCAAACACTATGCCCCATGGCCCCCTCACCCAAACCAAACACTATGCCCCATGGCCCCCTCACCCCCAACCAAACACTATACCCCAAACACACTCTCAAGCATGCACCCATACAGACCCGAACCCCCCGACCCCAACGCAGCACACACATTCTCAAGCATGCACCCATACAGACCCGAACCCCCCCTGCCCCCCAACTCAGCACACTCTCAAGCATACACCATGCACCCATACAGACCCGAACCCCCCGCCCAACTCAGCACACACTCTCAAGCATGCACCCATACAGACCCGAACCCCCCCGCCCCCCAACGCAGCACACACATTCTCAAGCATGCACCCATACAGACCCGAACCCCCCTGCCCCCAACTCAGCACACTCTCAAGCATACACCATGCACCCATACAGACCCGAACCCCCGCCCCCCAACGCAGCACACACACAGACCCGAATCCCCCACCCCCAACTCAGCACACACACAAACATGCACCCATACAGACCCGAACCCCCACCCCCCAACTCAGCACACAAAAAACATTCAAATCAAAACATTCATACACATCCGACACCCCCCCACCCCCGCATCTCAACATACACACAAAATACATTGAAATTCCAACATTCATACACATCCGACACCCCCACACCCCCCCACCCCCGCATCTCAACATACACACAAAATACATTAAAATTCCAACATTCATACACATCCGACACCCCCCCACCCCGAATCTCAACATACACATAAAATACATTAAAATTCCAACATTCATACACATCCGACCCCCCCACCCCCGCATCTCAACATACACACAAAATACATTAAAATTCCAACATTCGTACACATCCGACACCCCCCCCACCCCCGCATCTCAACATACACACAAAATACATTAAAATTCCAACATTCATACACATCCGACCCCCCCACCCCCGCATCTCAACATACACACAAAATACATTAAAATTCCAACATTCATACACATCCGACCCCCCCACCCCCGCATCTCAACATACACACAAAATACATTAAAATTCCAATATTCATACACATCCGACCCCCCTACCCCCGCATCTCAACATACACACAACATACACATCCGACACCCCCCCGCCCCCGCATCTCAACATACACATAAAATACATTAAAATTCCAACATTTATACACATCCGACCCCCCCCCATCGCAACATACACACACAAACAAAGTAAAACAGACCCGACACACAAACAGAGCACTTACCGGAGACGTGCTGGAACTGGAAGGCAGGTAAGCGGCAGGAACGCTGGAATCGTACTACGGCTGGCGTGGTCCAAGGCTGAAATGCCTTCCGGCATCAAGCCTTATGGACCACGCCAGCCGTAGTGCTGGCCCGCCATTGGGTCAGCACACACACACTACGTGGCTCGTAGGAGCAACTTGGTGCATGTGTGCTGAGCCAATGACGGCCAGCGTTTTGTCCGGCCCGGAAGACAACAAAGACTTTCCTAATGGAGGGCGGCCCCGGGCCGCCCTCCATTAGGAAAGTCTTTGTGCCTCGCGGGCCGGACAAAAGAGCATGGCGGGCCGCAACTGGCCCGCGGGCCGTATGTTGTGCACCCATGTCTTAGGGAGTGATTCTGACTTCACACATTGCCCCTTTATAGGTGGCTCCCCTACTTTTGTCTGTGGCCCCCTCTATGCCCCTCCTAAATTTGATTCCTGGCGCCACCACTGGTTTTGTGCACATAGCCGATCACACATTCAATATAGTTTACCTTTCTGACATGTGGGCGGAGCGTTGTGCAACTAGGCGGAGTCTTGTAGGGCTATGGGTGAGGCATCATTTTCAGGGTTTTTTGATTTGCAAATGTAGGCAGGTATGAGCCTGGCCCTCCTCCAACATATCCAAAAACGTACATCCATGCAAATTACATGGTCTGGGTTCTAATTCTAAAAATCAGGAAAACGGGGCAGTTGAAACTACGTATTGCAGAGAATTATCCTGGGTTGCCCTGAATATAAAGCGACGCCGTTTTTCAGAACCGGCCAGACAAGGCCAAAGGGCTCTTTTCCCGCCATTCTCTGTGGTGGGTCGCATTAACGTTGACTGGCGCTTTCTGTAGAAAAAAGGCATCCATCATCTCCCGGGGGGACGTCGGTTTCTTTTAACTGCTGCGGCAGGGAGGGAGGCTGCCTTGGCGCGGCAATTACAGCCACTTTGCTCTGCGAGACGGATGCATCATCTCCCGTGAAAGCTCTCGATGCCGAGGGAAAAAAGCAGCGTTTTAATTTCATGACTTTGTGCAATTAATGAATAGGCCGTTTTCCCATCGTCTGCATAGCTCGCTCGGCCGCCATCTTGACAAATGCGCCCCCAGGGCATCGATAGGATCTTCTATTAAATCTGGCGTCTTTTGGGTGTGGGATTGGAAGTACATTGGTGGTGATGATGTCGCCGCGGTTCACATGCCGCATCTATTGCTATCATGGGCCTATGTGCTACCATCATATTATTTTTCTGTTTTGCTGTGCTCAGCAATTCCTACTTCTTCCCCCTCTCCCACGCACTTGCACGTTCTCAATGTCACTGGGCCAAGTAGTACAGTTGTTTTCTTCTCCCTTGTTCTCCTCCCTTGCCTGGACGCACTCTGAAATATCAACATCATGTACTGCAAAGATATTTCAATCACACACCAGCTATTGCCATCAGAAGCCCAGATGCGGACACCCTTGCCAGGGATTGCCATCACACGGACAGCTACTTGTATAATTTTCCAGGCGTTGCCATCCAGCGCCCATGCACACATACTATTGCCCTTAAATGGCCCTTACATTCACCATTGGGAAGCAATGGCATCAGACGTTCAGCTACTCACGCCATTGCTAGCAACTGCCATCATATCACACCAGTTCCATGAATTGCCATCAAATACCCTGGCCCATACACCCCGGCATCAAAGGTCCACCTGCTCACACGACGAGTGATTGAGTGCCACACATGCCTGACAGGGATTGCCACCAGGTGCTGAAATACTCACACCATTGCCTGCGAGTGTTGTTACACGCACAGGCACTCTTTCAAGATCCATCCCATAATTCATGCATTGCTCGGAAATTTCCTAATGGAACGTTGCCAGATATCCCCATGAAATGGCCGGCTGCTCAGCCCACTTGCCAAACATGGCCATCACATTCACAGGGAGTCACCCCATTGCTAAAGATTGCCATCAAGTGCCCAGTAACGCACCCCATTGCAGATATTGCCCTCATAAATCGAGGCGCGCCCATCTGTGCCAGGGATTTCCATCAAATACCCTGGTTCCCATCACATTGCAAACATTGCCATCAAGTGCCCAGTTACTCACACCATTACCCAGCATGGTATCACTAGCCAAGTGCCAGGGCCTGTCCACTTTCAGCAGTGACTGCGAAGGAGCAATGGTGCCCCCTCTCCTGTGCAGGCCACCCCTCTGGCCCCTGGCAGAGGTGTGGGTTGTGGGTAGAGCGAGTGGAGCACCCTGGCCTGGGAGCAGGCAATGGGAATAGTATCGTGTTGATGCTTTCCCCTGCCCCAGGGATCATGTGAGAATGCCCTAGTGCCTTCAGGACACACATGTCAGGGCATGTGTGCAGTGCCTTACTTAGTCCAGGGGATTGTCGCAGTCTCCTGCCAATTACATGGCAACAATTCCCAATGGGTAATGCGTCACCAATCAGGCAAAACTAACACTTGGTAAATACTAGTGAAGTTTGATTTTTTAAAATGTTTTCTAAAAGACGGCTTTTAGTTTGGAGATTAAAAAATGTGCACCTTTTATTGTTCATTTAGTTTTATTTTTAAAGTGCTCACACAACCCAGGGGCATCAGGGCGCTGTTACAGGAATATGTCTTAGTTCTGTATATTATAACGCAGTTAATACCCAGAGGTTTCTAAAAGCAAACCCGGGGATTGGACCTATGCTGCTTTGTGTCGTCTTGTTTCCAAGGGGAGCATGTTGCCGCTGGGCTATCCTCCCGGAACGATCAGGGATTTTATAACATGTCATAGAAGCACTGGCCCATATGAAAATCTCTGGGCTTTACATTCCGTGAAATTATGTGCAAGTCCAAAAATCGAAAGCGCTGCTGGAACTAGCTCCTGGTGCCCATCATGATTTTGTGCCAGCTGGCAGCTATGCACTCGCAGCTATGCATCAGTCATTGGAGGCGGCGCTGGGTGGGTAGTTAGATTGTAGGACAGGGATGTTCAACTCCAGGCCTCTAGGGCCAGAATCCTGATGGGTTTCTAGGATACCCCTCATTAATAGTCATGAGAAGAAATGTGCATACATCTAGAATCGTTACATGCAAATGTATCTCATGAATATTAATGAGGGATATCCTGAAACTCCATCGGGATTCTGCCCCTCGAGGCCTGGAGTTGGACACCCCTGGAGTCGAAAATGGCAATGGAGTCCAGCGCCTTGGTACATTCGAGTATGGGGGTAGTGTGGTGGGTTTTGGGACCCATACTGTTATCTGTATCCCAAGACAGCCACCATGGGGTTTTCAAAGTTAAAGCTGCAATTAGCAGACGTATTAAGGTCCTGTCTTTGACTCAGTCAATCGGGATCCTTGGCCATATGTGAAATAATGGCCAGTGTTGCTCTGCACTTCCAAGTATCCTGGGTGGTCACTAAGCCTGCCACTGTCTGTTCTGCCTGAGCATGGCTTATGCTCCCGCACTTCCATGTACCCTCCATTTTCCTTTTATATGGGACCCCGTCTATATGTTCTGCCCAGCGCCACTGCCCCCGGTGTGTGGCAGCGGCACCTACACATGCGCTTTTCTCTGGCCCCAGCCAGGGCAGTTTCTAGTCCATTTGGTGCCCAGGGCGAAACACTAAATTGCGCCCTACCCCCGAGCACTCAGCATGCGCGCCACTCCCAAACTATACTCTGCGGTTAAGTAACTCCTTCCCAAAGTCAATAAATCACTGTCATTGACATGAAACAAGTTTTATTACATTGTGATTCAAGAACTTTTTATTAAAATAGCTTTTTATTTTTCTAATTATTTGTGTCTATTTTAATTTCGTGTATGTGTGACTTATAAAAGCACATCATTGGCTTTTTGGATCCTTGGCTTCTCCGGTCCATCGTCCAACTGGTCCTTGATTTGTCGCTCTGCTCCGGTCCTTGGCTCCCTTGCATACCTGCCAGGTATTTCCATGTCCTTTGTGACACTGAGCCAGCCCAGGCATTTCCTGTTAATTGCTAGGCCTGGTATTTGTGTTCTTCCAATTATGAGTATGGGCCTAGAAGGACCTCCATGCAAAGTGAAAATCTAGGACTGGCTCATGGCGTCACGCATGGCATGGGCCCCCACTTGGCTGCAAGTCTCTTGTGAGTTGCTCCGCCTTTCTGTCATCCTCTGGTCCTTGACTCCCTTTTGAGTCACTCTTCTCTGCTCAGTCGCCCTTCTGGTCTAGGGGAACGTTGTTGATCACTCTCCTCTGGTCCTTGGTTCATATGGCCCATCACCCCTCTGTTTATTGGCTCCCTCATGAGTTGTGCCTCTAGTTAATCACTCCTCACATTTTGATGTAATCATAAAATACTGAGGTGGTTACTGAGGATAATTTTTGGCGAAATAAGGGAAGAAGAGTGTGTTTACAAAGCATCCACTTGTACTCCCCCAAGTGAACAAGCCAAGTACCAGGTGCTATGGCAGTACTGGCGAAAGGAGTCAGTCGTCTGGTTCACGCTAGAGTTGGCCTGTCAATGTACTGAGCAAGAAGGAAACTCTTTCAGCTCTCTTTAATCAAGCCTTAACATCAAACTTTGCACTCGAAGTGCATGCCAGTGTTTTTTCAAAGCAGTCTTCTGAGTGTTAATGACTTAATTTAAGCTGGAATCACTACTGGTGTAGTAAAATGTCTTAATCAGGTCTGCTTTCAGCCAATCGATGTATAAGCACTGTGCGTGTCCATCAGCAAAGTCCTGTTAAAAAAAACATTGGCAAAGCCAACAGTTTTTGGCTTGTGTCTACATTTTAGGAATTGGGTGTTCAACCTTTCTTTGCACACTTTACTAGGGGACTATCAATTGGGCAAGCTGCTTGTAGCACAAAGTGAACTTCAATTCCGGTGCAGCCTGATGCTATGTGTGTGGGGGTACCGTCACTCATCCCGGGTTGTTCATTGGCTTTAAACACTGTTGACTATGGGGCATTACTAAAGGTTCTATTCATCAACATGGAAAACTAGGGGCTACTTTTTCAAACGGGTTTCATCTCCCTAAAATGGATGCTCAATTCGTGCAGATGCATCCTCTCAAGCTCAGACCGCATTACAGTGGAGTAGATCATGGTGTGTCCCAGGGGTCAATAACATCCATGCTATTCAACATGCATATTTTAAGTGAAATCATTTGAAGACTGAATTTTAGTGGATAAGTTCACCTTATTTTACTTATTCAAAATGTAACTGTTTTTTTTCTTTGCCATGCTCACTTAGGTAATCTGCATTTATTTTATTTTTTTTCGTTCAATTTAGATTCTGCTTGAAATGTATGCACCCTTGTCTTGGGGCAACAAAATGCACCCAGTACGGTCCTTTCAAACTGTACAATCTGAAACTGGCAAAATGCCAACATCTTGTGCTTTTCATACAGTATTTCAGGCCTTGCTTGCTTTCAATTTTTACCACTGAAATTAGCTTTCCGCCTTCTATTTTAACTCCACTACAAATCATTGCATATGCTACAACAGGCCACACAAAGCGCACTAAACATCTTCATGCTAACGAGACCGTCTTTGGGCAAGTAAGAAATCGTGTCCTGTGAACACGAGGACGATGGAGGGGAAGGGAGTCTTTATGCCTGGTTACAGGGCAGTTTCTAGTCCATAGGCTGTGGCACCGAGCCCATGAAACTTTGCAGCAGTGCTCAGCGCTGCGATAAGCCACGGGGAAGTTAAAGTAATAGTGCGCTCAAAAATATTATTGTCCCAACAGATGGGCAATAATGAAAAACATGCATTAAACATAATTTGAATGAAAGCTCCTATGTCAACTTTTGAGGAAACAAGGCTCAAAGCGTTTACATGGGAGCATCCATTTTGCCATTTCAGGCCGCCTCCTCGGCTCATGTTAAGCTCTGCTCTGGCGGCACTAAACAAGCAGCAAAAGCCCCCGACTGGGAGCTTTTGCTTACTGCATCCAGAGCAGAGATGTACATGAGCTTGGGAGGCTGCCTTCACTTTCATTTCATCCCAAGCCCAGGGAAGCACAGAAAATGTAAAATGAAAGGCAAAAAGCAAAGGCGCAGCAATTATAAATACAACAAGGTTGTACTTGTGATTGCCGTGATTGGAAAACCACGTCAATCACAAATACAACAACGTTGTATTTCTGACTGCGGCTTTTGCTTTGAGTCTCCTGGGCTCCCCCGGGTCGGGGGAGTCCAGGAGACGCCAAGAGAAAGCCGGTGCAGTCAGAAATACAACACTGTTGTATTTCTGAATGCAGTGGCTTACGCTTTGGGTTGGGCTCCCCCAACCCGGGGGAGACCAGGCGACTCAAAGCGAAAGCCGCCGCAGTCAGAAATACAACGTTGTTGTAATTGTAAATGCTGCCGTTTTCTTTCTACGTTTCTTGGGCTGCGGGAAATGTAGAAAGAAAACTGCAGCATTTTTAAATACAACAATGTTGTATTTAGGTTTGCTGTTGCTTCAGCTTTGAGTCTCCTGGGCTGCCCTGACCCAGGGGAGCCCAGGAGAATCAAAGCTGAAGCTGCTGCAATCAGAAATACAACTTTGTTGTATTTCTAAATGCTGCAGTTTTCTTTCTACGTTTCTCGGGCTCTGGGAAACGTAGAAAGAAATCTACAGTATATTTAAATACAACAGCGTTGGTCGGGGGAGCCCGGGAGACTCAAAGCTGAAGCCACAGCAAACATAAATACAATGTTATAAATGCTTCGGTTTTCTTTTTAAGTTAGAAAGAAAACTGCAGCATTTATTTTGCAGTGCTTTCAAACAAGAATTAAATTTAAAGCACTTACCAGCAGCAGGTTGTGTTAATCTTTTCTCTCCAGCAATAATGAAGCAAAAGCCACCTGCTGGTAGCTTTTGTGTATTACAGCTTGCTGGCTTTTGCTTCATTAGTGCTGCATGGGCAGAAATTAACACAAGCACAGGAGGCTCATCCATTTCACAAAATGGATGCCTCCTAGTGCTTGACATTTTTGAGTTTGAGCCTCATTTGCTCAAAACGTTACATTGAAACTTTGTTTAAAAATATTTTGTATATATATTTTTGATTATGGGCCATCTTTTTAGCCAATAAAATTTCAGAGTGAACTATCCCTTTAACTCCTAACATGATTGAGAAAGGAGTTAACTTCCCCATGGCTTATTGTTTCTTCACTTCACCCGCTGTGGCGCCGAGTCTGATAGTGACCCCACTGTTAATGAAATTTAGCAGCAGGGGTCCTGGCGCCACAGCAGGGATCGAAAGGAAGATGACTGATGAGCAGGGGAAGTCAATTGGAGTTTGTTTGCGTGCGTTTGCTCGAGTAGAGGCAGCGCCAGCAGTTACTGCTTCTACTCGAGCAATGGCGCACAGCCCAAGGCAATTGTACCCGCCCCAAGGTGAATGCGCCCACAGGGCAATCCGAGCCCTAACCAGGTATGGGTGATTGCGCCCCCGGTGCGCCTCATGGAGTCATCCGCATCGCCCAGGCCAAGAAATGGGCCTGGCCCCAGCTTTCTGATAGGGCTCCTCCATGACTGTTCTTTTTATATTAAAGGGGACTCGCACCTGCATTTATTTGATTTTCAGTTATTTTCGATGAATTAGCTCTTCTCTTTCGGCACAGATGTGTACATTGAGGTGGCGTGCAGATATTTTGGAAGCCACTGTCAAAATTAGACACCCCTTGGCAGATACTAGTAGCATTTGAGCCTGTGAGAGGGGGCATTCACAAAACAATGCTGCCCTGAACCGTTATTAACAGCCCTCACTGCACCTGGGACCATTAGTTTCTGTTGCAAGCAATGCAGGGCTGTTAGAGCCTGCAAGCATAGCTTGCAATGCTAAAGTGTGCTTAGTGCCAGTCAGTCAAAATCACTTTTATTCGACATAAAACCATCAAAGGTTTTCAATGTACAATTCATCAAAGGACCAACTGCAAAGGCAAACATATAAAGCACAAACGTAAAAACATTGTACATTTCACATGACAAACTGATCCATAATTTGCCAAACTCCAGTGTTACAATTACATATATAAATATCGGCTAGAAAAAATAATGAATGGTAAAACAATCACAACGTTAAAATGACCATAAAATCAACACATCATCAGATAAATAAATATATGAGCGGTGGCAGACAGCAGAAGGGGAGAGACAGCTATATCATATGGAAACAATCAGTTGTCCCCGGGCATAAAATAACCATTAGTCCAATTGACATTAAAAGAGCAGGTCAACAAATGCACAGATATGTACATAGCTACTCGTTAGGTCTTAGTAAGCAAGCCCGATGAATGAATTTGGCTACCCTATAGACGTTATCCCAACCCTCAGTTTGTCTGCAAATCTCCAGCACTTCTGGGATGGTGCGTATTCCTGCAGTTCTCGGGACAGGCATAGCTACTCGTTAGCTCTTAGTAAGCAAGCCCGATGAATGAATTTGGCTACCCTATAGAGGTTATCCCAACCCTCAGTTTGTCTGCAAATCTCCAGCACTTCTGGGATGGTGCGTATTCCTGCAGTTCTCGGGACAGGCATAGCTACTCGTTAGCTCTTAGTAAGCAAGCCCGATGAATGAATTTGGCTACCCTATAGAGGTTATCCCAACCCTCAGTTTGTCTGCAAATCTTCAGCACTTCTGGGGTGCTGCGTATTCCTGCAATCCTCAGGACAGGTATAGCTACTCGTTCGGTCTTAGTAACGAAGCCAGATGAATGAATTTGGCTACCCTATAGACGTTATCCAAACCCTCAGTTTGTCTGCAAATCTCCAGCACTTCTGGGGTGCTGCGTATTCCTGCAATTCTCAGGACAGGTATAGCTACTCGTTCGGTCTTAGTAACCAAGCCCGACGAATGAATTTGGCTACCCTATAGACGTTATCCCAACCCTCAATTTGTCTGCAAATCTCCAGCACATCTGGGGTGCTGCGTATTCTTGCAATTCTCAGGGCAGGCTTCAGAGAGAGGCCTTTCAGACCGTTGAGCCATGAACAATCAAATAAAAAGTGTGTCATGGTCTCGCCATTGGAGTTGCAGAGAGGGCAGGCGCCCAAGCTTCCAGTAGCCCAAGATTTGGTAAAGGAAACCAACCTATGAGTTCCTATCCTGAAATGAAAGAATAAAACATGTGCAACAGAGGATTAACGTAGTCAAGGTATCCTTCAAATCCCAAATCCTGTTGGCTCCTGAAGTAGCCCGAGCCCAATTTGAGGCTACGACGAGTATCTTCCACATTCTGTCTGTTATATACAAGTGATTTTCTTTGTATTACGGTAGACGTGGCTTTTGTGATATACGCCGGATGCAGCCAAAGGTCTTGTTCGTCTAGATCATAAAGGCTTTCATTTATGTGCACGACCCATAGCCCGTTCCAGACTCATCACGTGGGACAATTCATCCCAGTATTTTGCAAGGGCAGGGCTATGCCATAACCGTAGTCAGTACAGAATCGGCTTCTTAGAGGCCATAGTCTCTATAGTACACAAGTCAGTTTCCATATGAATTAGTGCGTTGTGTGCTCCCTGGCGAAGCAGAAGCAGATTCTTTAAGAATTCGTTTTGTACCATTGCCAAACCAGTAGCACTTGCGTATCCCCAAGATTCTGACCCAAAAAGGGCAGAAGTAACATTTTGCTTCCTATACAGTTCCACAGCCAGTCCAGCAGTTAGCACCACTATATTTTTTTAGAGTTACAGGACCTTTGTCCAACTTTGATGTCCGAAGCCCATTCTCATGAAAACGGGTCCATACATAGATAGTCATAGAACGTGACTCGCGCAAGTCTATGGCTTACTACTCTAACGTCCATAATCTGTGGTTTAGCAAATTTAGGTTTGAAGACCAGAGTGTTGGTTTTATCAATATTTAGACGCAGCTTTAACTCCCCACACATCTTCAAGAATTATGCCAGGGTGGCTCTAAGCCCCTGAGAAGAGGTAGGCAAAAGTACATCATCCTCCGCTAAGAAGAGTGCAGGATATCTCTATGAACGGTATCTGGTCAATCCATCAAACACCAAAGCATCTAATACCAAACCATTGAATTATATGCAACGAAATTCCATTCCATCGAATAGCCATTTCGTTGTATAAAATTTGATGGATCCATCGACATTAGTGGGGTTGGGGCTAGGGTTAGATTAGGGGTTAGATTAGGTTTAGGGGTTAGGGTTGAGGCAAGGGTGGGTTAGATTAAGGGTTACATTAGGGTTAGGGTTGGGGCTAGGGTTAGGGTTGGTGCTAGGGTTAGATTAAGGGTCCCATTAGGGTTAGGGTTGGGGCTAGGGTTGGGGCTAGTGTTAGATTAAGGGTTACATTAGGGTTAGGGTTGGGGCTAGGGTTAGATTAAGGGTTACATTAGGGTTAGGGTTGGGGCTAGGGTTAGATTAAGGGTTACATTAGGGTTATAGTTGGGGCTAGGGACAGGGTTGGGGCTAGGGTTATATTAAGGGTTACATTAGGGTTAGGGTTGGGGCTAGGGTTAGATTAAGGGTTAAATTAGGGTTAGGGTTGGGGGTGGCCGTGGGGGTTAGGGGACCTGGGGGGAACCCCCAATATAAAAAAAACATTTAAAACATTACAAGGAGCTGGCCAGTGCCGACATTTCAGCACTGGACAGCTCCATGTAACGTTTTAAAGTTGCAAAAAAGCATTGAAATGCTGTCTTTTACATGTAAAAGTGCATTTCCATTGAAACAGTCCATTTATATTTTCGATGGACTGGTTTAGATGGAAAGTCACTTTTACATGTAAAAGATAGCCCGTGTTGCTTTAGTTTGTCGTAGCTTTTTTTTCGGATGTAATCACTATAAACCATATGAACTCATTTGAGGAGGGTCTATGCATTCCTCTGCCTTCCTGTAGCAGAACTCTAATCGCTTCTGCAATAAAACTGAAAAATAAGAGGGGACGGGGACCCATCCCTGTCTCACTCCTTTTGTAACATTGAACGTTGAACTGGGATGTGACCTCGCCCGATAACCCACCAAACGTATCACCACTTTGTTATTGCTGTAAAGGGATTGACTGCCCAAGATCGAGCAGTGTGGAATGTTCCTTTTCCCTAGAACCTGCCAGGGAAGGTCACGTGGGACACCATTAGACGAGCATAAATTGACGGGAGCTTTGATCTGTCGTGCCTTTGGCATTTTGAAATCCTGTCTGAAGAGTACTAATGATTCGGTGCCAGCCCATAATTGGGTGTTCTTTACGATCACTTTAGCAAAGACCTTTCCGTAACTATCCAATAACGTCATTGGCCGGTAGTTAGCGGTTTGGTCTTTCCCTCCTTTTTTGTAAATAGACACGATTTCAGCGAGGCGCCAGGATTCTGGTACTCTATTCATGTTGACACGGGTGGAAAAAAGCTTCCACAATCCAGGGGCCCAAATTAATGGCTCGTCTTTAAAAATATCACTTGGAACCCTTTCTGGCCCTGAGGCCTTACCACACTTCTGGGACGTAATGGCGGTGACAATATAAATGCCGAAAATCAAGCCACTTGCTTCCATGACAGGACTTAGGCAAGCGTCATTAGAGGTATCAGGGTACATACCCCCACCATATAAATCGGCAAAATGGTTTTGCCACACATCTGAAGTTATGCTGCATTGAATGTCCACTTCTCCATTAACCTCAGCGGCAGAAAGCAATTTCCCAAAGATAAGGCAATCACTGTTTTCATGGGAAATTTCAGGATGATCCCATTTTAATCTCAGGAACGCTTCTTTTTTTCCTTTTCATTCCACTTTTGTAATGCGCTCTACTGGAGCGCGGGAGCAGCCCATCCACCGGAGTGCTCATTGATATGCTAGCCAGCAAGGATTGTTTGGCTTGTATACACTCCTGATCGAACCACTTTAGCTTTGCTAGTGCATGCATTTTGACTGCCGGTCTAGAATAGGTGACACAAGGAAAGATTCCAGGAGCTACTTCCCGAACTCCTGTAGGACCCTGTAATCCTGAATGCCTCCCATGCCCATCTTCCCAATATGTGGGAGAATGGCCTCATACAGATTTGGCGTAATATCTTGTTCCATGAGTTTTGTCCATTTAACGCCGCCATGTGCGTGACCCGATACATTTAAGGCTTGATTGGAACGACTGGCCTCACAAGCCAAAGTCAAGTTATGCATGGATGAAAAGGACATTGTTAGATGCCTCTGGTCACTATCATGATTCTCCAAGACCTCAAATGTAACTACATGTTTCCAATCCCTGGCAGATACAAGGATGTAATCAATGAGAGTCGAACCATTAGATCTAAAGAACGTGTGGCCAGCTGGCTGATCATTGGCAAAATGCATATTGCATTCTCTTAATTCTGACGCATACAAGTGGTGAGTTGTTTCAACAGCAAGACTAGGGGCTTCATTTCCGGCGGGTTGCCGCCAGACCCGTAATATTTTACTGGCGCCTGACTTCCCGGTGGAACCGGCTCATTGCAAGTCCGTAAAATGTAAGTCCCCATTCCCATAGAGTCCTCTGGGACTCTATGGGAGTGGGGACACGGAAGCACCGGCACTGTTTCTAACAGTTCCGGTACTTCCGTGACGGGTCTGCCTATCATGGGTGCTGTGCCCGGCAGGGTCAGACATGTCGGGCACAGCGGCCACGGCAGGCAGACTCAGAGTTTGACGATCTGAAAACAAGGGTGCCGGTGAGTTTACCGGCACCCTTGTTTCCAGACCGGCAAACTCGTAATGAAGCCCCATGAGTGCAGACTCCTGACTGCTCCGTCCACCACGTAAATCTGGCAATTTCCAGATCCGTGTTGTACAATGCATCAATTTGCGAGATTTAGATGGATGGAGAGGGAGAGGGGGTGCAAGCAGGGGTCATGTCTTTAAAAAAAGTGGGGGACTCATTAGGATAAGGAATGGGATGGCAAATCACCAGAAATTAGCGCATCAAGGTGAAAAATGCAAATTTCATTCAATTGGATTTGCATAACCATACAAATTTCACAGGACAAATGGCATTTGCCTTTCATAAAATCAAGACACACAAAAAACCAAGAGTGGATATTTTCTTCTAATAGTGTTTTGAAAACAGTAAAAGGTGTGCATGTTTTAAACTCCAGGAATCAATACCAATGTTTTCCCTGAAACAGGCAGTCCTGAAATGGGACATTTCAATTTTAGTGGTCTGTCCTTTCTCGTCAGGTTATATGGTGCAGTGGTGAAGTGTCTGGCCTCTGAACCTGGAGACCACGGTTCCCCACGCCCGTGCAAAGTCATAAAAGACAGCCACTGGCTTTCATTTTACACACAGCCTAAAATAAATGGGGGGACAGCGTCAGTGGTAAGGGTTTTTAATGCTTTATTATGCCTTCTAATTCTTTGTTATGCCATGTCTTGCCCTTATGCTTTGCTAGGGCGCGCTATGCCATGTGTGGCTTCATTGTGCATGCCCCTTGCCAGCCTGCTCACCATTCCACTAAGGGTCTACCTTATACTATACTGCTCCCAAGCACCCCACTGTGATTCTGGCAGCTGGCATTTTCTCCCATGTGCCCCACTGTAATTCTATGACAAGACTGAAGGCGAGCATTATGCTTCATCTTCATTTATTTCTACTCTTCAGCAGTTCAACAAAACATATATAAAACCTTTGAAGTGTCCCATAAACCTTTCTCATTTTCAAAACTACAAAATCCATGAGTCTCTGTAGTCCAATCCCTCTCAGCCAGTCACAACCCACTTCCTGTGCTTGGACTCCTCCTCTTCTTTTACTGCTCTTCAAGCAGATAAGTAACATTTCTTCCCTCTCCGTGTGTTAGTGAGCAATTGACTAAGTTTGAGTGGAAGATTAGTATAAAGAGTATATTAGACATGTATAGACTATGCACAGTGCGTGTGTGAGAGAGGGATTCATCTAAAGCGTTTTTAATTCGAAAAAAAAATAAATATATATATATATATATATGTGTGTATATATATATATATATAATATATAATTTTCTTTTAGCCTTGACACGGACGTGCATTCGCGTACAGAATTAGGCGTTTTTTCGTTTCATAAACACTGCGAGTGATAGGCAGGCAAACCCTCAAAGGTTTTCCTGTTCATTCAGGAGCTTGTCCGCGAGGCTGACGGCCCCATGTCGTAAGACCGGCACCTCAGGGGCCTAGTCAGCCTCGCGGACCACGCAGCCCGGTTCGCGCCTGCACTTGCGAGGGTGGCCCCCACCTTTGTGTAGGAGGAGCCAGTGCCCGCGAGAGGAGCAGCGCGCCGGAGCGGCTACAGCCCCTCCCGCGGGTGGGCGGAGCCTACGCGAGCCAAGTGTGGAGCTCAACGCTCCAAAGCGCTAGCCCCCACCCATGGGTGGGTGGAGTTAGTGCGCCTACACGCGCGTCAAAATTCGTCGCATTTGTGCGACGTTAGTCTGAGATAGCACCGACTACTAAACGCTCGTACGAGCTGAAAGTATTACGATTCCTTACCTCAGGAAAACATTTCAGGGAATCCAGCGATCATAACGATCGCAGCGCCGTGATTGCAAAAGCGCACACAAGGAGACAGCAGCACACGTGCTCGTGAACAGCAGAACTCAGCACTACAAGTCCCCTACACTGCTGGGCAGCACAAGATTGATGCTGCAGAAAAGTACATTTCCCTTGAACCAAAAGGCAGAGTACATATAAGGGTGCAGCCACTGAAATAAATAAATAAATAAATAAACAAAGACAGAACCTGCAAGAAGGAGCAGTGGGTGTGCTAAGACACCTGACTCAGGTATTTTAGGCACACAGCACATTAGAGAATGTCAGAATTTGAGTGGAGCGAGGAGGAGCAGTCTTAGGACCTCGCTGCCAGCTTTAAGCAAGTGCTGGGAAGCTCCCTTGTTGACGCAGTGGCAGAGGGCGTCAGACCCCTCCAGAAGAGGCTGGAGACATTGGAAGCTATGCTTTCACAGCCTAGTAATAGCACCAAAGACTGGAAGCGCACGCCCACAGATCCCTTGAAGGAGGGACACAAGGGGAGTAAGATAGCCCTCAAGAGGAAACCCTCTGACGACCCCCGGGGCTCTTTGGAAGAGGCAGTAGAAAAGGCCTCAGGGGTGCCTGACGCTTTCTCTAAGCAGAAAGAAGCTCATCTACAAAGGCAGGCAGTGCCGAACCTCAAGACCCCCACTCCTGGGGATGACAACATTGGAGAAGACACAGGCGCGGAAGAGGAGCTGATGGAGGACCAGGCCTCACAGCAAGAGGAGGAGGCTGAGGAAGAGGACTGGGTGCGTCCCAGTGGGGGTAAGAGAGCGGGAAGGAGAAGCACCTCCTGGAAGCGCAAGACGATATGTTCGACCCGGACAGCATCCGAAATCCGAGGTCCACCAAGTGGCAACCATCCCCCCGAGTAGCGCAATATATGGCAGCAAGGCTGCGCAAACCTCTAGACAAAGAGGTGAGACAACGCCTGCGAGCAGAGTTTCCACGACCGGACCTGCCAAGGAAAGTCGCAGAAACCCCCGAGCTCGACCCAAAAATGCTGACCTTCGTGTCAAAAACAAGCAAAGACCCCCGCAAGGGTATTGATAGGTCCTGGAAAAGCTGCCAGGAAAAGGTATTAGATGTAGCAGGACCCCTTGCCAAGATTATGGACCTTGCAGAGAGGGCAAACGACACAGGAGAAGAAGTGGACCCTGAAGCTCTCGCAGGGTGGGCCCAGCGAGCAGTCTGTCTTCTCGGGAATGCAAATTGCGCCATCGCAAGAAAGGGCCTCTTGCTCAAGATAGATTCGAAGCTGAGCGATCTGTCATCGTATGAAGCGGGGGAAGGAGCCCAAGGCCTCCTGTTTGGAGAAACTTTTGGGAAAGAAATGGGACGATTTGTCGGAACATACGCCTCATTGGGAAAGGCACAAGCATCGATCCGCAAGATATTCCCAAGTCGAGTTTTTGGAGGGACCGGCCGCTTCAGGGTTCGTGCAGCCCGTCGTAATCAAGGAGGGAGAAGACCCCAGAACCCCAGAGCGCAATACTGGGAAAGCAGGGGTCAAGACACATTCTTCCCCTCCAGAGGGAGATTCCTGAGGGGCCGTAGATCCAGAGGATCAGGACGAGGTAAAGGCTTTACACCAGGTGAGAGCGATTCAGTACCCTCCGGTAGGGGGGAGGACGCGCATGTTTTTAGAAAATTGGCGCGAGCTTTCAAGCGATTCCTGGATATTACAGACCGTCAGAGGTCTTCGGCTAGATTTCATAGAGGCACCAGTTCAGGTGAGCAGGCCGCAGAATCAGAGGTTAGCACAGGCAGAACAGGCGTCCCTAGACAGCGAGATAGCGCTTTTAGCTCACAAGCAGGCAATAGAGAAATGCGAGACGACCCCGAAGTTTGTCAGCAATATGTTCCTAGTGCACAGGAAGGAGAAGGTGCGTCCAGTTATAAATCTCAAAGAGGTGAATTGTTTGATCTTATATCGGCACTTCAAGATTGGGGGCATACATCAGCTCAGAGACTCTCTGAGAGAGGGAGACTGGCTGACGCGTTTGGATCTGAAGGACGCTTACCTTACAGGCCGGAGTACAGACCATTCCTAGCTTTTCGCTGGCACAGACAGTTCTGGCAATTCAGGACAATGCCATTCGGACTTGCCTCAGCTCCCTGGGCATTCACAAAGCTGGTGAAGCCAGTGGCAGCAGCGATCAGGGAGAAAGGCGTCAGGCTGATCATTTACCTAGACGATCTCTTACTCCTAGCAGAAGATCGGGAGGTATTAGTGTACCAGACGAGATGGGTGCAAGAGCTGCTAGAATCACTAGGATTTCTGGTGAATACGGAAAAGTCCGATACCACACCAGCGCCGAGATTAGACTTCCTAGGATTCGTGTTAGATACCAAGAAGGCGACATTAGAGCTTCCAGCTCGCAAGATAAAGGACATCAAGAGAGAAATAAGGAAGTGTTTAGAGAAACAGCAAGTATCTCTCAGAACATTAACGAGAATAGTAGGCCTTTTAGCGGCATCTATTCAGGCTATATTCCCAGGCCCTCTACACTACCAAGCACTGCAGAGGTTGAAGATAAAGCATCTACAACAAGGCCTGAAGTACCATCAGCACGTACCCCTAGATCAAGACTCCATTACAGAGCTAGAGTGGTGGTTAAAGAATATGGATGCCTGGAATGGGCAAGCCATATTCGGAGACAGACCAGATCTAGTAATAGAATCGGACGCCAGCTGGAAGGGCTGGGGTGCCAGATGTGGAACTCTACAGACCGGGGGCAAGTGGAGCGAAGAGGAGCTTCGCCTTCACATAAACTGCCTAGAGCTCCTAGCAGGATCGTTCGCGATCAAGGCTTTCTCAAGAGGAAGAGTGAAATCTTGTGTGCTGCTGAAGTTGGACAACATATCAGTAGTGCGCTATATCAATCACCTAGGCGGTACGAGGTCCAAGATGCTAGCAGAGCTAGCGAAGGACCTATGGCACTTCTGCCTACGTTCAGAGACATCAGTGACAGCAAAGTATCTACCAGGTACACTGAACGTAGTAGCAGATTGGAACTCCCGGTACCTGACGGACTCCAGCGATTGGAGACTGGATCCAGCAGTGTTTCAGAAGCTGAACACGAGATGGGGTCCATTACAGATGGACCTTTTTGCCTCCCGACTCAACGCACAGATGAGCCGATACTACAGCTGGAGGTTGGACCCGAGAGCGCAAGCAACCGATGCTTTCCTGTAAGAGTGGACAGGAGGCCTGCACTACGCTTTTCCCCCCTTCGTGATGTTGAGCAGAGTGCTAGCGAAATGTCGGAGGGAGAAAGCGGAGTTGGTATTAGTAGTACCTTTATGGAAGTCACAGGTGTGGTTTCCAACGTTAATGGAACTGGTAACGGACATACCCAGAGTTCTTCCCGAAGGAGAGCGACTGCTCACGGACCCAGCTGGTTCGTGTCATCCTCTGAGAGTGAGAGGGACACTCCCGCTAGCCGCTTGCAAGATATCAGGAGACGTTGGGCACTGCCAGGAATTTCGGCGCAGGCTGCACAACTCATCGCTGAATCCTGGGCTCCATCCACTAGGGGGAGCTTTGACGCAGCTTGGGCAACATGGACAGGCCGGTGCAAGAACAGAAGTGTTCATCACATTTCAGCACCTGCAGTGGAAATTCTGAATTTCTTAGAAAACTTATTACAGAACGGGAGAGCTTTCCCTACAATAGGTGTGTACAGGTCAGCAATATCAGCTGGACACTTGCCAATAGAAGGAGTTCCAGCAGGAGAACACCCCGCAGTGGTGAGACTCATCAGAGGTGCGAGATTCAGAGTTCCTCCAGAGCCCAGATATAATACAACGTGGGACGTGTCAGCAGTACTAAAATTGTTCGCGGATTGGCCGACAGATAAGTACCTTTCCCTGAAACAGTTATCAGGGAAGCTGGCCATGTTGCTGTGTTTAATCTCATGCAAACGAGTGTCCGAAGTTAGAGCCCTGGAGATTAACAGAAGATCCTTTGGGCCGGACGGAGTGACTGTCTCTATAGTCAAAAGGACCAAGACAGGGACTACTACAGTCCATTACCCGTACTTTCCGAGCAATACAAAACGGTACGTAGCACGATGTATTAAGGAACGCAGGATGGCGGAGAATAGGGCAGTAAGTACCACACAGTTATTAATAGCGCGCAGGAGACCCTACCATGGGGTTACTACAGCTACCATTGCAAGATGGTCAAAGAAATTATGCAAGCAGCAGGTGTGAATGTAGACATGTATGGAGCGCATTCAGTGAGAGGAGCAATGACTTTGACTGCCGCGAGAGCGGGTGTACCATTAAGTGAGATTATGCTAGCAGCAGACTGATCAAGTGATCCGACATTTAA
Organism: Ambystoma mexicanum; assembly: GCF_040938575.1. NCBI lineage: Eukaryota > Metazoa > Chordata > Amphibia > Caudata > Ambystomatidae > Ambystoma > Ambystoma mexicanum. The sequence continues at coordinate 1,115,848,452 of NC_090923.1, read as the reverse complement.
AGGGTTTTATTTTAAGCCAGCTGAGAGTCTAGCTGGAATGGTGCTGGGGAAGCTTTGAGCAAGAATAATGCTCGCCTCCAGTCTTGTCATAGAATGAAGATTACCCCTGCTATCTGCGCAGGGAGCATTAATTCTATTAAAGACTAGGAGGGGAACATTAAATTCCCACCGAGTATTGTACTGACTATAATTGCATTGTGTTATGTTAGTAAGTACACTACATAGACTCCACACTAATATTCTTCCATTGTATTGACTCTTAGGGGAAGATCAGAAGAATAACTGAAGACAGTGCAATAGCAGAGTGATTCAGGAAGCCAGAGATTCGCCGGCAGTTGAGTTTTCAAGTTAAAGAAATCTGTGCAACGTTAGCGGAGATCAGTTATGGAAGTTATGCAAGTTATGGAAATATGAAGTTTTTCAGAGCAAGTAAAAGCAGAGGAGGAGTCCAAGCACAGGAAGTGGGTTGTGACTGGCTGAGAGGGATTGGACTACGGAGACTCATAGATTTTGTAGTTTTGAAAATTAGAAAAGTTTATGGGACACTTTTCAAAGGTTTTATATATGTTTTGTGGAACTGCTGAAGAGTAGAAATAAATGAAGATGAAGCATAATTCTCGCCTCCTAGTCTTTAACAGAATTAATACTCCCTGCGCAGCTAGCAAGGGTAATCTTCATTATATTCCGGTGTGCCCCACTGTAATATTGCCCCCCTGAGCTTTCACTCCCTGGCACCCCACTATCATTGTGGCCGCTAGTGCCCAATGCAATTAGTGCCCTACTGTGTTTTTTTCTTTGGTGACCCATGTAATGTGTGTGACTGTCTCCGAGATATCGCACCCTGAACTTGTAGCATGCTGAGCTGTTCCATGGGACCCTGTCTGGAATCTCTGCTCTGAACCCTCCTCAGGGAATGTTTCACCCACCGTCTTCTTGGTAACCACTGCTTCAGGCTCCCTAGGCCTTTCACTCTTTGCAGGTGCTCCTCCCACACAAATGCAGGACGAGTCACTGGATGCTGTCTACTGCCAGGGACACCAGCCCACCCAGAGTGCTTCAAGACATCTCCTGACAAGTACCTTACCCTAAGGGGCACCCCTCAGTTCGGTTGCCATGGCCACACCAGATGGATCCTCCAGGTTGGCCACCGTGCCAATTGACAAATGCTTCCAACACACCTCAAACAACAGAACCCCACACCCCACTCCAGGCAATCGGGCTCCCCTATGGACACACGTGCCTCTGTGATCAAAACACATCACACCTAGAAACTGACCCTCAAGACGAGCGTAGAGATTTTCCAGAATGCACACATCACCACAGAGGTTTGCACGCTCACCCTGCCTGCCCCTGTGAAGGAAAGAGGCGTTTGCCAATGTTTGCGCTGAATGAACTTACATTTGCTTCTTTGTTATTGTCGAATCTTATGATAGACCATGTTATGTCATGCATAATATTTCATGTTTTGGTATGTCATATTTGCAATGTCATGCCCTTTGTAGGAAGGCCTCAACGCCTCTATGCTTATGGCGCAAGATGGCCTGTGCATACGGGCCTTATCATGGTCTGTTGCCTACACAAAGTGTTGTCTTTAACGCCTGCTGTGCACTATTGCACTATTTTACAACCTCACCTCTAGTTTAATTCTCTCATTTTGTATTGCTGTGGACTATTTACCAATCAAATACAGTTTATGTCACGTTATAGTATATTATGTAATGTTTCATTATGTTGTTTTGCATTAATGTCTAATATCCAAGTACCTTCAAGCAGCTATAAGGTGGCAGGTAGTGCTCAACAAAACACCCCAATAGATTACAAAAAAAGAGTTTATGAAAAGGGAGGCTTAACACCAAAGGTAGACCAGGAAATGTGATCTGGAAAGCAGACTCTGCTTCCCTTTTTTGACCTAAAATCTGCAGGTTGCACTCTTTTACCAGGACAAGGAAACTGCAGCCCAAGTCAAGAAATATATAAAAGGCGACCTTATGAAGATTAACAGTCTAAGAGGATTCCTGCCTCACACACCACTAGATCCATCTGCATAACGTTGCAAGTAGGCCTCAAAATCCTCCAAGAAGTCAGGCCTGAGGCTTCACTCCTGGAGAAGCCATGGTTCCTGATCAACCCCAGTGGTCGAAGTGAGTGGGAGCAGTTGTGAGCGGAGTTCCTCTGCTTTTATTTTTCACTGTTAATAGGATCACTACTTTTTGCAACTATTTTCACCATTCCGGACTTGTGAAGTTACAGCACACTTTTCCACTTTACCACCCGATAGCAGTTGCAGCTGAACTGAAATCTGTTTCAACTCAATTGACTGTCAACTAGCAGGACTGCAACCCTTGAAAAATGTGTTGCACGTTGCTCCCCTCCCGCCTTTCCTGTCGCCCACCGCAGTCACAGTTCCACTACTATTTTTGGTATAATTCTACCACTGATCAACCCACATTTGAAAGAGCCCATAGTCCCTCCCGGATGGTCTCTCTATAGGACCTGACTTTGTGGCTGGTTCAGGCATAGGGGAGTAAATAGAAGGGCTTTGCCCGCCTGGTTTCCTGGAATTGGTTTTAACATGCCCAGGCTCACAATGGCACCCTGGTACTTGTGAAGACTTTAAGAACGGACCACTGCAGAGGCGAAGACATTGCTCAGTGTCCTCAAAGGTTTTGCACAAATGGTCTAGCCTTTGCTTTAGAAGCACTTTGAGTGTAATGCAGTGGTGGGTTGGCACATTATGAATACCCCACCCTGGCACCATGAAAGGGGGCGGGGGGGAAATACACTATATTATTAATTTTTCAGGGAGTTAAACATAGGGCAATTTTGCATTTCTGACATACAACCCCTCCCAAATGTTTTCATTTAAAGGGTTGCCATAGGTACAAGCTGTGCAGATCACCATTTCACTTGAGTGTGTTTTAGAGAGTTGAGCATTCATTCTCTCCAATTTGGCTTATTGGTTGGCTGGCTGGCTTCCGGCAGAACTCCACAGGGCTGATCTCTTGGCGCCCTGGAGTTCACATTGTTGGCTTGCAACTTGTAGTATTCCCTCCCTGCCCCTCTGTCCTGTGAGGTGGCATAGCAACAAAGCGTGTCATAGCCTTAAGGTGACAGGCAACATACAGCGCCATAACATAAAGGGATGGCCACCTGTCAGAGCATACAGAAAGAAAGGCATCTGGCTGTTCTCGCCCTACAGAACCTCCTTGCTCCACATCTGCCTCTGCCTTTCACACAGCCTAATGACCTCAGTCCGAATAAGTACCTCACGCTATATTGTCTCTTTGGAGATGGTTTCTGTTGTATCGTGCTTGGTGTGAATGCTGGTGCTTGGGAATGCATGAGAGAATGTTGGTGTGTCTGAGAGAATGTTTGGGTGTGAGTGTAGGAATGCCTGTCGTGAAGGTTCCAATGGATGTCAGTTGGAGGGACCCAGCCTGGGTGATGGGACCTAGTCGTTCAGGTTACCATCTTAAGTGCACCTTGAATAAAGCTTACCTGTGGAAACTGTCAGATGTGTCCAAGGAATTTACCTCTCTACAGTTTCTATTACCACCAATACTAAAGATGTTGTTTCACTCATTTCAACAGTACAGCACTAGATTTGTATCCGAAATAAAACATTTCTACTGCATTAATTCGATGTTACGGACAAGTGGGCACACATTCAATATTTCTTCTACATATCTGACAAATGTGTATGTAATTTGCATGTGACTGCATGTTATTCAGTGTGCATGTGTTCTCTGTGTAAAGTATAGCAGAACCCTCAACTGTAGACAGTTGCACTTGGGGGTTGATAGACTAATTTATAATAGCACTTTCCCCTTTAGCACTGCAACAGATAGAATATTGTAGAGTTCTACAAAGAAATGGGGCCACCTGTCAAAGAGTCACTGGCATAGCAATCCTTTGTGCGCTTAAACACACAACATTAAATGGCTAGTATAAAGTTTTGAACTAGTCGTCTCTACTAATAATTGAACAGTCGCCTGGATACTATTTGCATGCAATGTAACACTCTTACTTTCATGTTTGCTCAAACTACAGTCTGTTGAAGGGCCATTCATACCAAAGCACTTCAAGGCCATAACAACGGCAGTAGGCACACTACACAAATATTAAGCAAAACATCATAACAAATCAGCCAGCAAAGCTATCTTGCATTTTCCCTCTCTCCCAAACACCCCACTCCCTTTCTTTCAGGTGGGCAACAGTGCCCAGAAACATGACACAGCATTAAAGTCTGGTTGCGTCATCTAATAACAGGTTCAGGCACTGCAATAGTGGGAGAGATACCTGAACTGGGAGGTGGTATGCGAGGAGAGCGGCTGGCATTAAAAAGGGGGTTTCATGTGGAGACGCAGAGGAGAGTATGGAAGATGGATGTACAGAAGTGTGGTCTGTGCAAGTTAAACAGGCAGAATGTTCTGTACATATTTCAACATCAATGGTTTCAGGAAGCTTTCCTTCATTTTTTTCATATATATTTTACATGTCATAATATTTGTAAGAGCGCTTTTGGGTAGTTGTGATTTTTTCAACGTGGCTCGTTGACATGTTTAATGTTTTCATAGCAATTAGTTCTTAAGGTGGTAGTTACAGCACTGCACCACCAACAATGCTTCAGACTTTTTTGGGTTTCAAGCAGGTGCTATCAGAAAAGGGACCCCAGGGATTACTGGCTTAAGGTGGCAAATTGTCCACAGTGACCCCTTTTGACCTCAAAGGTTGGCTCTTCCTATTACTATGAAGCAGAATCCACAAAATGTGGGAGTACTCACCCTGCGATAGGGAAAGTGGTTAAGGTATGTTGGTTAGGTTTCGACAGCCGTGAGACAAATTACTTTTGCCCTTTTCATGCAGATTTTGGTTCATTGAACATTTCTAGGGAGGTTTCAGGTCATCTTTAGGTTGTCTATGGCTTTAGCAACTCTTTCCATTTACAAATGCGGGAGCCTTTCTGCGGTGATGCCATGGGAGAGGATTACCAAAGTCAACATTAACGGCTGTGGCATTATAGAAGGGGATACCGCATTTTTCTCTGACGGGGTATTTTGTTTTGGCTTTTTAGGCTGCTGTGGGGTGCAGTGTTGGTGAACGCGGGGCTCATTAGAATTTTTGCAGTATTTCCTGTTTACCAATTGCACCATTCGCAATCACTGTAAATCTGAATAATTACGCGTGGCGGATTAGCAGTGTTGCTCCCAAGGCTGGAGCACAGAGCGCTCAATTGGGAATTTGGAGGATTTTCCACTGGTGGTAATTCTCTTGGGGTAAATCCTCAATTTTTTGTAGGTAAAGTGCCAAAAAGCCTACTGCAAGTGATGGAGGTATTTCCTACACTTTTCCCCAAACTCGGAATTTGGTGATGTGGGGATTTGAGGATAATGTGGTAGCAATGGAATTACCATACATGTACTGCCATTTTGTTCCAGCCCTGCCGATAGTGTAATCAGACCCTTGTTAGCTTGTATATTGTCTCCCAAATAGAGTTCCTCCATACCTGCACTCTACGCCTCCTGTAATGCTGGTCGATAAGGGGCCACACAAGGGATCGAAAAGGTGCACAGGGGGCCCCACACAACATACCATTATAGATGGATAGCTTTCAAATAGTGTGCTAATTTCACTTCTGGGTTCTGAGCAACATCACAGACAGCGCCTAGCAGAGGTCACTTGGGGCCCATGCATGAAATATGTGCCTGGAGATGAGCGCTACCCATCTATAATGCCTGGAGAGGAGCGCTACTCATCTATAATGCCTGGAGAGGAGCGCTACCCATCTATAATGCCTGGAGAGGAGCGCTGCCGATCTATAATGCCTGGAGGTGAACGCTACTCATCTATAATGCCTGCAGAGGAGCGCTACCCATCTATAATGCCTGGAGAGGAGCGCTACCCATCTATAATGCCTGGAGAGGAGTGCTACCCATCTATAATGCCTGGAGAGGATTACTACACATCTATAATGCCTGGAGATGATCGCTACCCATCTATAATGCCTGGAGATGAGCGCTACCCATCTATAACGCCTGGAGAGGGGTGCTACTCATCTATAATGCCTGCAGAGGAGCGCTACCCATCTATAATGCCTGGAGATGATCGCTACCCATCTATAATGCCTGGAGATGAGCGCTACCCATCTATAACGCCTGGAGAGGGGTGCTACTCATCTATAATGCCTGCAGAGGAGCGCTACCCATTTATAATGCCTGGAGATGAGCGCTACCCATCTATAATGCCTGGAGATGATCGCTACCCATCTATAATGCCTGGAGATGAGCTCTACCCATCTATAATGCCTTGAGAGGAGCGCTACCCATCTATAATGCCTAGAGAGGAGCGCTACCCATCTATAATGCCTGGAGATGAGCGCTACCCATCTATAACGCCTGGAGAGGGGTGCTACCCATCTATAATGCCAGCAGAGGAGCGCTACCCATCTATAATGCCTGGAGAGGAGCGCTACCCATCTATAATGCCTGGAGAGGAGTGCTACCCATCTATAATGCCTGGAGAGGAGCGCTACCCATCTATAATGCCTGGAGAGGAGCGCTGCCGATCTATAATGCCTGGAGAGGGGTGCTACCCATCTATAATGCCTGGAGAGGAGTGCTACCCATCTATAATGCCTGGAGAGGATTGCTACACATCTATAATGCCTGGAGATGAACGCTACCCATGTATAATGCCTGCAGATGATCGCTACCCATGTATAATGCCTGGAGATGATCGCTACCCATCTATAATGCCTGCAGATGATCGCTACCCATGTATAATGCCTGGAGATGAGTGCTACCCATCTATAATGCCTTTCCAAGAGATTAATGCCAATTCATTCAGAGAACAGCAGTTGCATCAATGTTTCAAGGAGTTTTGGGTCATTTTAAAGGTTTCTGGAGACATTTGTTGGCATTTTGATGTTTTAGGGAAAGTTGTAGGTCATTTCTATGTTCTTCTGGGCAATTTAGAGTCATATGAATGTCTCTGAATGATATACAATGTGGGAAATTGCAGCTTTATACTTGGAAACAAGCCTTGATGTTTAAAGGGCATTTGGGGTGACCAGTGAGATCTGGGGTTACGCTACAGTTCTTTCCTTGAGGTTTACCGACAATCTGCAGCAGGACACCTTTTCGCCATTCCGGGTGAATGCCTCAACTTCAGTGGGAAAGGGCTGTCTCCCAAGGGTTCAGTGCCCCAAATGCATTCGCCCCATCCTCTAATAAAAGGCAGACTTCATGGTTTTATGAAACATTTTCTGTTTATTGAAATGTTTAGCACTTAAAATGCAACGCTCATGCTATTTCCACAACAGACATCCAATATATAAGGCAACCGGTACAATCATGTCATTCAATGATTCAGGAAAGCTGAAGGGCCGGCCTCTTCCTTCCCATTGGCATAACATTAAAGAGTTATTCCCGAGACCTGTCTCATGCCTGCTTTACAGTACATTGGGCATGCTATTTCATAGACAATGAAAACACACACACATGATGTATAACATCCGGCTATCATATGAGCCTATACAAAGACCAAGCAACATACCCAATGCCAAGATTCTCAAATCGCTGTGCTTCTGTTGACATGTTTCCAGGGGTGTTGCTAGGTCGGGAAAAGATCCGGGGCTGCGCTAATGTTGGGACTGTCGGGACTGGGGGCTAGCTAGTCTTTTTGGTTGTAACCTCTGAGCTTCTATCTGGGGCTACAACCAAAAGACCTGGGGCTATAGCCCCCTCAGCTACCCCTCCCCTCCCCTCAGCAATGCCTCTGCATGTTTCAATGCTGGCAGGAGCTTGGTGGCTGAGACTCTGGGCAGGAGTTGTCTGGTGTACAGAGAGACTGGGGGATTGCAGAGACGGGAGCAGAATTTGTAGCAAGTCAGGGATGTCATTGGAACGCTTTTAGGTCTAGGACCAAGTCAGTCACATTAATCAAGGTGAGTGAATCTGCCCCAGCAGTGTCTGCCTTTTGGGGGTGCACCCCAGTCAGGACACCTTTCAGGGCAGCCGCTCTCCAAAGACCAAGCTCCTTCCCCTTGAAGGCCTCCGTAACCAGCACTCATATTCAAGGCGGGTTTGGCTAGGTGGGTTTCACCTGAAGTGAATCCTTCCTCTGCGCCTCAAAGCAACTTCCATCTCCTGTACAATGTGGGATTTTAGAAGCAGCGACCAATTGACCAAAGAACCTTTTCAATGTATAGTCTCGGGCGGACAGCTCAGCAGCATTATGCTCGCCTTAGAAGCAAGACGACATGAAGCAACGCAGGTTCGATCCCCGGGTCCGTGCTTAGAAACCTCTGGGCATTTAAGTGGTTACGCAACTAAGACAATAAAAACAACTATGCAACAAAAACAAACAATTCCTGTAACAGCGCCTCGATGCTCGTGGCCTGTGTGAGCGCTTTAAAAATGCAAATAAAAATAAATATAACCCAAAACTGTATTTTTAGCCATGAGCAATATGACTAGGCGCGATGTAAGTGTGACGAAGCTTCTATCTGATCAGATGCAAATCTGTCCGGGACCCAATTTAACCGGCCCAAAACCAAGCCAGACCCCATCTGACCTTGCCGAGTCTGACAGGACAGGAGCTGCACTAGGCCCAAATCTATAGAGGTAAACAAACCCTACCTGGGCCCACACCGTCCTCCTTTCAGCACTGTTACTCTTACAACATACCTATGCGCTTTCCCAAGTGGCTGCATACCTACAGTCTCAGGCAGTGCCGCTGAAGCTTCCCGCCAAATAAAGCAGTAACTAGAGTTTGAGGATTGCTTTGCGTGGCAGTGCCTCTCCTACCCGTGCATCGCCCTTATTGCCCCAGTTCGGGTTTTACCAGCTACCGGGAGCGAGCAGGAATTGTTCCTCTATCACACGTCCCTCTTCTTAAGGTAGTATCCTTTATGCAGTCAATCCCCTTCCTTGGCAGGGTCCTTTTTTTGTCTTTGGATTTATTTTGAATGCTTCCAAAGGTGGGGAAAGCTGTTCCCGCCATCAGCCGTAACCTTGACCTAAGTTAGTGAACTGGCTGGGGGAGACAGCTCTACTGGGTTGACCGGCCCCAAGCCTGCTTTTCCTACATGGGGAAGCTCCACTTGTCTCTGGAGGATAGCTCAGGGGCAACGTGCTCGCCTTGGAAGCAAAGCGACATGGAGCACCACATGTTCGATCCCCAGGTCTGCGCTTAGAAACCTCTGGGTGTTAAGCACGTTATAAATAACCTATCATATCACCTGCTGGGTTTCTGTGTCTTCTGTTCTAGACCATGGCCAAGGACCTTACGAATTGACTACAGTCCATAACTTAAGGTTCTGTAATACTGGCAATCAACATATTTGTTGCAGAACAAGCTGTCATTTTTAGTGAAAAGAAATACAGCGATCCGCAAAACCTACTGATACACATCGGAAGGTCACACACCCTTCTACAGGACCCGCCTCTGCCCATTCAATAAGTTACTCCCCCTGATCCATGTACCTGTTAGTACCTCCTAGGAGAAACCCACTTAGTCCAACGATCCGCACAACGTGACTCTAAAGTGCTATATTAGTTACCAGTCTTCAGACAAACCCATCAGAAGCAGAGTTCTTCAAGCTTTGCGCCAATCCCTTCCATGTGAGACTGAGTTTTTCTCCCACCAGGCTGATGGTGGCTCACTCCATGTACCAGGGAACCCATAAGAGGGCAAATCGTCATCAATTCTCTGTAAAAACGCTGTTCCCCTTCATAGCCTTCCCTTGTTTGAAAGAGGCAGAACTTTGCCAGGTGCTTGCTGCTACTTGATGTCTCACTGTCTCTTCTGTACACACGCTGTGTTACCCCTGGGTTTGAGCGTTTCATAAATGCTATAAAATAAAATAAATAAATAAACCAGCTAGCCTGGCTAAAAGGCTGCAACGGGAGAGTGCATCTGTTTATCAGCAAGAGGAAGAGCCCCGGGGTAGCGATCATTCCTTTTGGGGCCTTTAGTCGAGAGCAGGACCACACTGCATCTTTTGGTAGCAGGAGAGCGCACCCCAACCAAGCTTTCCATACGCGCAACACGAACAAGCAAAATGTTTCATCTGCACATTTATCCATCGAATATTTTATAACGAAAAAATGTCCCCCAAGCCCCTGTTTATAACCCTTAAAAACCCACCCCAAACACTTTGCAAACAAAATGAACCCTTCCCCCCCCCCACACAAAAATGCATTTGATGAACATTTTTTCGTTGCAAAATATTCAATGAAAAATGTTTCATCTAAACATTTTCGATGCAAAGACTGGAAACATGTGCAAAGTAGTGAAGGGAGGAAGGAAAACCAGGGAAAGGTGGGCATCCTTCTCCGGTTCCAGAGTCCATGGCATTTTTCTAAAAGAAGCCTTGCAAGATCCCTTTCCCCAGTACCAGGGACTGATTCCTGCAGGATCCATTTCCCCAGTGCCAGGGACTGGTTCCTGCAGGATCCCTTTCCCCAGTGCCAGGGACTGATTCCTGCAGGATCCCTTTCCCCAGTGCCAGGGACTGATTCCTGCAGGATCCCTTTCCCCAGTGCCAGGGGCTGATTCCTGCAGGATCCCTTTCCCCAGTACCAGGGGCTGATTCCTGCAGGATCCCTTTTCCCAGTACCAGGGACTGATTCCTGCAGGATCCCTTCCCCCAGTGCCAGGGGCTGATTCCTGCAGGATCCCTTTCCCCAGTGCCAGGGGCTGATTCCTGCAGGATCCCTTTCCCCAGTGCCAGGGGCTGATTCCTGCAGGATCCCTTTCCCCAGTGCCAGGGGCTGATTCCTGCAGGATCCCTTTCCCCAGTGCCAGGGACTGATTCCTGCAGGATCCCTTTCCCCAGTGCCAGGGGCTGATTCCTGCAGGATCCCTTTCCCCAGTACCAGGGACTGATTCCTGCAGGATCTCTTTCCCCAGTGCCAGGGGCTGATTCCTGCAGGACCCCAGTATCGCCTTTTGTCTCATCCTAGAAAGAACTCTGAGATTCTGAAGATGGAGATCATCTTCACCCCACTTCCCTTCTTTGGAGTGACACTGTCCTGGTGCCATCGCTTTACTGCCGGAAGAGTGGCAAGGCCGTGCTTGAAAAGGGGAATCCTGCAGCATGCCATTGACGATGGAAGGCAGTCCAAGATGTCAGGAGTCGCTTTAATCCGATAGCCAAGCAGGCAAACTTCTCCACCCGACAAAGATTTAAACAAGCATTGTCAAAGCCAACCGTTTTCCCTTTTGCGCAGGCAAGGATAGGCATTGGCCTTGCACCACCATGTGGCTCCTCGTCCCTTCCTGTGCTTCCTCTCGCTTCCACTCTTTCTCTCTTCTTGCGCCACTTGCATTGATTTCTCTTCCCCCAGACATCTGAGAAACAGGCCACACAACGATTTGTTCAAAACCAAACTAAAAGCATACCTCCTTGCCTCTGAGTTACCCTCTTAACCTACCTCTCATCTGCCTGCCAGCTAACATTTTTCCCTAGCCTGCTCCCTGCCTCTGTCCCCCACTTTCTACTGCCTCCACTCTAGCACTTTACCCATCATGGTCACATCCCGAGCACAGCTGGCCATACCGCTTACCCGCACTTAAAAATGTCCAATGTTGGTGGTCCTTAATCTGAGTATATCCACCCATATATTGTCCTAGGTGACTGTTCCATTTACTCCCCCCCCACAACCTGGTCAGAACGTCCCTCGAACTCACCTGACTGTAAGAAGTTCACTGCTTCCCATCAAATCTTTTTTCTTGTCTATTGTATATGATACAATATGATATGATATGGCATTTCTAGCATGCCTATATGCAAGTGTTTCAAGGCGCGACGAGGCAGGGGAAGGGGAACAGAGGGAAGACAGAGACAATGATCTTACGGTATCAGGTAATATTTTAGCCACCAAAAATATCGCCGTACATATGGTTGTCGGGAACGGCCATAGGCAATATGTTTGGTGTTGAAAATATTAGGTGCAGGGGTTGCGGGGGTGTCCCCCGCACACAAAAAAATGATTTGGGGGTTGCGGGGTTGTCCCCCGCACATAAAAAAAAGATGCAGGGGTTGCGGGGGTGTCCCTCGCACATAAAAAAATGATGCGGGGCTTGCGGGGGTGTCCCATGTGTTATTTTTGCCACAAAAATATGGTGATATTTTTGCATCGCAATATTTTTGCGGCGAAAATATCACATGGAACCGGTCTTACTAGGCCAGGTAACATTGAGATCGGGCAAGTGAAGGCGAGTGGTGAAAGGGAAAGTGCGGGGGGAAGGGGTCAGTGCAGTACATAGGATCAACAGTAATAAATAAATAGAATAAATAAAACAATAGATTAAAAGTGCGGCCAACTTGTGGCAAGTGCAGTGGTTGCCCAGGAGGCAGTGCAGGTCTGCAGCTGGTGGGGGAGGGAACCTGGGCCTGAGAACAGAGGGTAGCCAGGTGACCAGTGCAGTTTCAGTCAGGAGTTCAGCAGGTGAGAGGAGGAGAGAAAGCGGAAGCAAAGAGGAAGGTCTTGGGGTGCTTCCGCAACCGCAGATGGTTCTCCTCAAGTTTCAGGGAGGCCCCAGCCGAGGAAAGAGATCTACCACCAACTCGTTGCTTGGAGAAGCGACTGACACTGAGGGAGTTGGAGGTGGCTGAGTGAAGAGCTCGAGAGGGAAGATATTTAGGAAGAGAGAGTTGAAGGTATTGAGGCCCCGGGCCCCAGAAGGCCCTGTGGACAATGAAGAGGGTTTTGAATTTGTAATCAAAGGAGCATTGTTCCTCCTGTATAAATAAATACATAAATAAGAAATACAAAAATAAAAAATATACATAAAATGGCAACAGCTGGAAAATGGTGTGATTGCCTGGGCATATGATAGTAGTATATGGCCAACACTGCTGTCTTGAGTCTCAATGTTTTTTTTTTTTTTTAACAGGACTTGAGTGCAAGGAACAGATATTAATCAAGTGATTGCAGGTTCACTTGGTTAAGACATGTTTATTACACCACTAGCACATTTACAGTTGCGGTTAAGCCATTAATTCTCAGAAGACTTTAAGAAATAACACTGGCAGGCCGAAGTTTGATTTTACTGCTCGAGAATGTGCTTTGGGTGGCGAGGGGAAGAAGTAGATGGGAATGGCCATAGGAATTAGTATGGGCAAAGGCAGACAATAGGTGGGTAAATAACCGCACAACAGCAAAAAGCTGCGGCCCCTCCTCACATGTAATCTCCCTCTTATCTGTACTCCAATGCAATAGTTTTACTATATATGTGGTGCATAAACACGGATCTGTGTGATTACTGCGACCCCCAGAAGTCTGACCGACGAAAATGGTGACTTTGGTTTTTTTCCAATCCCCATTACACCACATACACATGCTAATATCCCATACCGCTCCCACATACATATGTGGTGTGAGGGAGGGCGGGGAAAAAAGTTGGAATTTTCAGCAATCAGAATTCTGGAGGCAACATTTTGCTATATTTCCCATAAATACCACCTCATCCACCTAATAGTTCAAACTAAAATGGTTGCTCTCTACGGCCATGCAGGCTCTGGACTTAGAACCGGCCGCCATAGAAGCTCATTCAGAGATTTCACCATAATTGACCACCTCTCCTCTGGCTTTGCCCATTTTAGACATTTAAACATCCCCAATGAAGAAATCTCTATCCAGATGGTTATATATAAAGCCTTTGTTTCAAGGCCTTAGGTTACTAAAGATGAGCCCTTAATCATGTGTGTATTCATTAGTTTCATGATGAAAAAGCACATTGCTGAGAAGCCACTGGCCAGAGGGCGGTCTAAGATGGCCTCCGCTCGGTGCATGGACCGGGTGTCAGCAGGCACCGTGGATTCCTTAGCGGCAAGGCCGAGGCTGTCCTTCTAGCCGCGTCATTGGGGGCTAGCTCCTCATCGAGGGAGGCACAGGTGATCTGTCAGCTGTTGACGATGCCTCAAAGGCCTCTTCCAATTGGTGTGCTTTCAGGGTTCTTTTGATTGCCAGATGTGTGCGTCCAAAGAGTTCTTCCAATCCGAGGACTCCATTCTAATGATTCCACCTGCGGGTTGGATTTGCAGACGGTGGTCATTGGACAGGGCCAGGGGTGTAATAGCGGCAGGAGATGGGGGTTGGTGCCTTTTTCCTTTGGGATTGCAGGCATTTCCCCCCAGATTGCATTCTTGGTACAGCAGAGCGTTTTCAATGCGATTCCTTGCCCCACTGAAAGGTAGTGGAGTCTTTTTATGGCAGGAGCGGATTGGTCGAATTTCATTCGATTCAGCCAGAGTGTGGTTTCTTGATTTTAGATCTTCTGGGACACTTGAATCTTTCTTAACATCTCCAGCATAGGCTATTTTACAGTAGTCCAAGCAGAATTAAGGAGTACTCCTCAGAGTTCACCACAGCAGTGGGCCTGAAGGAGTGAGGCAATCCTTCGAAGCACAATCAGCGGAAAGCTGGGGCTCTTCACTGAGGTTTTCGATGTGATGGGAGAAGAAGAGGTCAGAATCAAACTACCCCCCAGGTTTTATATTTTCCATGCAGACGACAGTGAGCCTCAAAATCATCGGGCAATGACAAAGGCAGCGTATCCTTCGTTGCGCCGCCTGTCATTAAGTTTGGGGCTTTCAGTATGTCCCATAGTGTACGCAACATAGGCAGTCTCACATCCTAATGTGTGGTTCCAATTTGCTCAACAGCTGGTGGAGGGCGTGCATACCCTCTGTGCACAGTTGCAAGTGCAGATGATGTTTCTTGAAGTCCTATACCACCGGTGACAAGAAGCCGATCAAGAGAAAGGGCAACAGCGAGGGGCATTGCGGCCCACCACAGGAGACGTTTTGGGTCAATTGAAAAGTGGCTTCAATTCTGGCCCCCTGGGTCCTAGCAGGAGAAGGATTGGATCCACTGTAACCTCATCTCTGAGATCTCAGTGTCTCATGTTTTTTTGGTTCATATGCCGCCACTGAGCGAAGCAGTGTCAAGACTTTAGGGTTACCAGAGTCAATGGAGACCGGGCGGTCTTTCCCGTACGTCAGTTTAGGTCCTTTGCTACCTCGGAGCGGCCTAAACCCTGACTGACTGTTGGACAGGGCACAATTAATTTGCAGAGACTGACAGAGCTGGCCTGTGATGTCCTCCTGCAAGGTCTGGGTGGCATTCGGAAAGCAGAAATGTGACTGTTGTTTGCAAGCTCTTTGGCAAAGCTGATGGTTTCTTCGGCAGAGTGCTTCATGTTGCAGGCTCAAGCTCTCAATGTGTCTCACACTTGTGTGATGTTTGGAGCTAACGTAGTGATGCATACCTTGATGAAAGCAGCCGGGCATGATATGATATGTTATTTATAACACGCTTAATACCCAGAGGTTTCTAGGGGATCGAACCTCTGCTGCTCCGTGTCGTCTTGCTTCCAAGACGAACATGGTGCCCCTGAGCTATGGCTCAATAAGTCTGTTGCAGGCAGTGACCTTCCTAGCTTTAGGCAGAACCTGAGAGGGATTCAAATCCGGAGCCAAAGGTCAGGGGCGCAAGAATCCTGTGAAGGGAAATCGTGTTGTTCGGGCACCAGTTGCTGCTGCTGCTTTAGGTAAGGAGTGGAATACTGCTCTTACCTACTTCATCTGGGAAAATAAATATGAAACCTTGGAGGCTATTGGTATAAGCTCTACAGTTCTGCTAAGGATAGCCAAAACTAGACATGATAGCTGGATGTAGAACATTTTCATCACTGAGGATGACGGAGAGGTCTGTTCCTGGCTCACGCAGGGAAAAGTCTCTGACAGACACGAGGGCGGGAGAACTGGAGGCAGCTCTTGGCACGCAGAAGCGCACGTGGCCTAGAAGCACTTCCGGGTATTCAAGGCAGGTCTTGCTCTGTCCACCAACAGAGGAGGTCTTGCAAAAATGCAAAGTACGCGTTGAGCGCCGTTTCTTCCAATCCAACAAGGTCTTCATCCTAACCACCACCTCAGCGTTGAAAGGTACAATTCCAGGCACCTGCGCAACACATACCTCCGTAAGTCCTCAGATGTTTCTGCTTCTAGTTCTAGCTCCTTTCTATAATGCTAACCGCCACTCAGGCATCTAGAGCACGCGGGAAGCAGAGGCAACAAAGAGTTGAAGCAAAAGAAAGGCACATCTGTACCTCGTCACAGAACGAAGCATTTATTCTGCCTCTAAAAGTCCTCGTGTTTGTTATCAGTCATGCAGATTTGGGCAGGCAGTTCCATACATTTGGCAATTCCACCTGGCAGGGTCTCCCTACAGACCCGAGCCGTTTTAAATGTAAAATGGCCGCCGGGTCACTGTTGGGTGAACCCTCCCAATCCAGACTCGTCAAGAGATTTGTCTGTAACTGAGCATTATTGTTTGTTTGTTTGTTTGTTTATTATTTATAGCGCGCACCAAACCTGAGGGTAACCGGGCGCGTTGTTAACCTCTAGACTCATGGACTCAGTCCTTACAGGACAGAAAACTGCACTTCGGTCTTCTGGCAACGACTCGTATTTCTATGACAGGGTCATCTATTTAGTTCTAACATCTTTGTCCCACCCAAATCGCTTTTACAGACAAGTATGTGAAAAAGCAAGGAGGTACGCACCCCACATCATTATAGCTCGTAACGACTCAGTCTCACTGGGATATTCACAAAAAAACTTTCATTTTTCCAGCTAGAAGTAGACTTTGTGTGGCGCGCTGCATGATGCTCTGCGCGGGTGGGAATTAAACCCAAGTAATGTTCTCCTTGAATTCCTGGTTGACCGACAAACATGGTACGCAAGGGACACTGCTTCAGCCCAATGGGCCTTCAGGGAGCCGGCTGCTGGGTGTTCTCCACATTTCCATCCACCTAACAGGACTAACGTGCACCAATGCTATCACAACACGCTCTTTGCCTGCTTGCTGCTGCCCTCCATCCCTTTGACTGTAGCATCTATTTCCAGTGATCCCATGGTCTTATCTTGCCCTTTTCTTTCCTCCAGCAGACTTGGGGTCTGGCCAGCCCTGGCAGGGCACAAAGCGCCAATGCACAGACAAGCTTGGGAGCTCCGAAACGAACGTAGTTGTGATTTGGTGCCGTATAAAAACACACACACTCACATGCCATATCGGCCAATCAGGTTCTCAGGGTGGTAAACTGATGGGTTGGAACCAATCTGAGATGAGCAATGGTGTGAGGGTGGGAATAAAGAGAGGAGCACATGCTTTATCCGAAATCGCCTGGAAACAGAGAAATCACCCCTCCCCCGTATCATATCTGGCAATCCACAGGTCATTGTTTCGGTGTGGGAGGGGCCTTTATCGCTGGAATCTGAGCTTTCTGTTTGGTAGTTTGCCCTCCTTCCATGCCCGTTGACGTTGCCGTACACCTTTTACAAAGGGCATTAACCAGGTGTTAGCGTGGGCAGTGGACATCCTAGCCACGGTAGATTGGGGGCAAATGCGATCAGACCAAAGGGTCGAATTTGGCCACACAATTCTCTCGGGCACCAATAAAAAGTGGCCCAACAGTTGCAAATGACTATTAATTCCTTTTGTGACACTGTTTGAATAGTACCCAAGGAAGAGTTTTTTTTTTTATAAAATGTGATGAGTTTTTTGATGCATTTTAAAGAATATTTTTTTCAGCAACACTGGTCAAAACTATTAGCCGCGTAGGGAAGTAACTCATCAAACTCGCCCACATTGGCCGAAAAAAAGTGTCCCACTTCGACCAAAACAACTGGCCACCAGAATTTTGCGTTTTTGGTTCGGCCATGGGCCTATTGCCCTAAAGGGCAGTCCGAGCCTGACCAGTACCTGACAAGTCCTGCATAGAGTGTTAATCATCTCTCCCTCGTCCATGCTTCTCCTTGGTGCTTTGAAGCGCGCTATGGAAGCCATTTTAGGATTCGCTTTTTTATGCGCTCATGTATAAGCAATATAGGACACAGTGCAGTCTAACTGGTTTCATTATGACGCAGCTCAATGGTGCTTATTTATCACCGCCAGAAGGCTGACTCGGGCCGGGTGAGACTCAGACTTGCGACCCTCAGGCCTCACACAGGGGCACCCCTCTCTGCAGCAGCAGCATGAACCCCCGGAGCCCCCTTGCACCAGCAGTAGAAGGGTTTTGTGTAGGCGGCAGATAGGCGGCTCCTGAGCGTCGACTTGAAATCTGTTTTTTGATGCGTCAGAGGCAGACGGCCCGCCAAGCGCCACATAAATCTATTTTCTTTCCACAGCTTTCGCAGGGCGAGGATCGAGAGATGGAAGAACCCGCCGAGGCCTGAAAGCCCGGAGAAGCTTTCTGAGCGGGGAAATCTAATCGTGCTCCCTTTGGGCAGGAGGAGTACATTTTCTTGATAGAATTACACGCAGCAGTTGGAATAAAGAGGACACCTGGAAAAAAACACACTACATGTGAAACGGAATTTCCACCCTGGCCGGATGCCTTTTAGAGGGCAGAGGGGGAGGGCGGACAGAGAGAGGGTGGGGGTAGTGGGGAGGCACTCCCTCAAGAGGATGCAGAAGGCGCTGCATGTTGTTTTCAGGGAGGCAGCAGCTTGGCCCCTTTCTCAGGCCTGATTTGTGTTAATTTCTCCGGTGTCTTTGGTGTGCTGCACTGGGACTGACTCTGCCTCAGCCCTTCTGGCCTCTAAATGGCTTTCCTAGGTAGGGACCTGATGAGGGGGGTGGGGGGCACTTTTGGGCAAGTTGTTATTTTGCTGTCCACCCAGGTACCCTTAGATGCCCTTATATACTGCAGGCAGCCATTCTTCTATCTGAAGAAATGCCATGCTCTAGTTAAGCTCTAGTTAGCCAATACTGCACTAGGGCCACAAGATGGCGTTGCTCTGCTGTACATGTCCCTTTGTGACTGTCCACTGGGTGTCGCTGCTGTGCAAGCTATGCTCCGACTAGTCTGGACAGGTGGTGACTAATGGCAATGTCTCACTCATGCAGTGAAGGTGTTACTCGGGGAGGACGAGGGGAAAGGTGAATTCAAAACGCAGTGTCCCTGTCTGCGGGCTCCAGTCAGTCAAATAAACAACAGCCTTGACAATGAAAAGGACCACAGGCAACAAACCTCACTGCAATTGGCCGGCGTGCAAGCATGCCACAGGGCATATTCCTTATGGCGTTGCACAAAGAGCATGCATCAAGTGCATGCATACAACTTCCACGTGTGCTTTTTACGCCACACCATATTCGAATCATTTATATAGCGGAGATGGGGCAACGAGCAGAAGGGCCATTTCCGCCACCCGCATCCGCTCCACCATACAAATGTGCAAGCAATTATGGTATGCAGTCTTTTCATTGAAAGATGTTTCGTCGAAAATGTTTCATTGAAAACTTTTCGAAAAAATCTTTCGTTGAATTTTTCCCTTTTTTAAAATATATGTATGTATGTATGTATGTTTGCTTTGGTGGGGTAAAGGGTTAAATTTGGAAAACAGGGGTTTTGGTGGGACCCCGAATTAAAAAAAATATATATATTTGGAAATGTTTGGATTGTTTTAAAGGGCAGAAAAAGGGTTTGGGGGAACCCCCCAATTAAAGAAAAAAAAATCGGCAAATTCAGTGTACAGATTTTCGATGAAAAGTGCCATTAATATATATCAGGTGAAACATTTTTCAATGATTTTTTTTTATCGATGAAACATCTTTCAATGAAACATTTTTCAATGAAAAGACATGTAAGCAGCACTTATGCCAGCATGATAATTTTCATGCTGGTGCAAACGCTTTGGATTCTACGGATTTTTACTTCTGCTAGAGTAAAGTAAGCCCACTTCTTAAGAAGCCATTGTAAACACTTGATTGCACGTGTAACTGGCAGGAGGCTTTTACTCATTTACGAGTACACCTGTTTTTGCACCTTTGTTTTGCACTTTGTGGTGCAACTGATTAAAATTGCTTTGAGGAGACCTGTTCGCATGCAAGTGCAAACGTTAACGGGTCCCCTGTGTGCAATGTATGCTGTTAGTTAACATGACCTCCACATTGTCTTTCTCTGTGCCAGGGATTGCAGAATCAGAGAGCTTATTTAAGGAGTGGCATTAAATCGGAGAGAGCATTTAAGGAGTGGCATTTCTCCTCCACCTCTGTGCACCCGCACGGAGTCCAGATCATTTAATTATGAGGCCTTACACTTGCTCATCATGAACTATTACCACTTAGTGGGTGACCTTAAGTATTATCGCACACGGCGAGGAGAGGAACCGCAAGCAGCATGGCCTCTGGGACTAGAGGCCCTGGCTGAGCCTGCTCACTCGGCGGTCAGACAGGTTTGCGCCAGTCTGGCCGCGGAAGCAATCCAAACTGTTAAGGCTGAAATAAGAAGCCACAATCTGCAGTCACGTGAGTCCATAGAGCAAACTGGAGGAGACGGGAGCCGCTACTCTGTGTACAAGCCAGCGCCCTTTGCAATAGGACTGGAAACCAGCCACCTTTTGAGCAAGTGTGGAACCCATAAACACAAGCCATTCATGTTTCGCCCATTGGGCTCTTCACTGGGGGAAGCCAGGCAAGCAGCGCGCTCGTGTTTAATTCCCAGGGCTTTCACGGGGGAGTGCAAGCCAACAAGTGCTGACACTGGTGTGCAAGTCAGGCACCTCCATGATCTGCATCAAAGTGATAGGGCTTTGCACTGAGTGCATCAGCCACTGCCTTCTCTGATAGGCGTGTGAGGCGTAGAGCGCTGCGAAGAACGGTTGTACCAGCATGTTGGGCATGCACGTAGGCCCTCAGTACGAGGTGGGCGGTAAAAGGAAAAACAGACAGTAACACAATCACCACCTGTTTTTCCTGCCTGCCTAATTGTATGTTGGAAGCCCATTAGGAGGAAATACCTCCAGCACTTACATGGAGGTATTTGCACCAGAACATTGTGGATTTACCACAAGGGGCATTATCGCTAGTGGTAATTCCTCCAATGCCCAATAAAGCCCTATCGGACTTCAGAATGGGGAATAACTAAAAGTTCTTATATGGTGAAATTACCACAAGGGGTATTATCACCAGTGGCAATTCCCCCAATGCCCAATAAAGCCCTATGGGACTTCAGAATGGGGAATAACTAAAAGTTCTTATATGGTGGAATTACCACTGTTACCAATGGGAGGAACTGCAGGTGGCAGTGTCAGCAACACCAGTATCTCAAACTCGTAAAGAGGTCCTTAGGTGGCTGAGGACTGCAGCCCTCGATTTACGAGCTACAGAGAGAGCATGCATGCCCCAGCAGCTAAACAATTCCCCTCATTATGAGTCTGGCGGTAACCGTGCTGGTAAAACCGGTAGGTAGCCGCCGGACCCGTAATGAGTCACTGCTGCCTGACTTCCCGGAAACACTGGGGCATTACAGCCCCAACGGTCCAGTAAATCAGGCAGCAGTAATTGTTAATCCACATTCCCATTGAGTCCCATAGGACTCCATGGGAATGGGGACCACGGAAGCACCGGCACCGTTAATAACGGTGCCGGTGCTTCAGTGAAAGTCTGCGGGTGGGTGCCGCTCCGCCTGCCAGGGCAGACCTGGCGAGTGGAACGGCACCCGCCCACAGCCTTGTACTTTGCCGGTCCAGAAACAACAGTGCTGGTAAGCTTACCGGCACTGTTGTTTCCAGACCGGCAAGGTTGTAATGAGGGCCAATGACTCTGCTCCCGCCAAAGGTAGGTGGGCGAACATTAACCACTCTTCAGAGTCTGTGTGGCCTTATAAGAGAAGGAAAGCACACACCATTCACACAGAAACATTCCCAGCCTACACTCTTGGGTGCAAAGGTGGCATGGCTGGAGGCCATTGGATTCCCCAATGCCAGGCTGCCATGCCTGCTCACTGGGGAGCACTACTATGTGGGGAAGTGTGCAGCCTGTCCCCAGACCATCAAAGCTCAGGATACACAGTGGAATCCGCAGGCTCATTCCCACGGGTCACGGATAAGACAGGGGTGCAAATGGTATCGTACACATGCGCACTGAAATGCACCATAAACACATGCAGTGATTGGCACCCCTTATTCACCCCCGCCTTAAACTCTGCACTTTTGGCACGCCACTCTGTCACACACCCAATACCCATCATGTGATTGCCATTATTAATTATAGCCACATGACTATCTCTGTGCAGTAGTGCAATCCAGGAATACTTTGGCAAAGAGCTCTTTCTTCTATAAAGGGCATTTCAGATCAGTCATTTCTCTTTCATTTTTACAAAAAGATAGAAAACAAAGAGAAAAACACACCATGCACTGTTTCTGCCTGTTATTATTGCATGGGAACAAACAATGATGGTGTCTAAGTGCCTTCCTAGCTCCTGGACAGAGTCAATTCTGGTAGCTGTGCACAAGGAGGGTCCCAGAACCCTTCCTAGCAACTGTCGTCCAATTGCATTATTGCATATTCCAGCGAAAAGTTTTCAACTTTGATTTTGAAAGAACTAACTGTGAGGGCAAAGAAGGTGGGCAGACTGGACTTGTTTCAGGTGGGTTTTCGGAAAGGCACAGGTACCCATGAAAATGCCTTTATTTTGGTCCTGTTAAAGCAGGAGGCCATGGTGAAGTCTAAACCGGTTTATATTTTAGCCCTGTTAAAACAGGAGGCCATGGTGAAGTCTAAACCGGTTTATATTTTGGCCCTGTTAAAGCAGGAGGCCATGGTGAAGTCTAAACCGGTTTATATTTTGGCCCTGTTAAAGCAGGAAGCCATGGTGAAGTCTAAACCGGTTTATATAGCTTTTATTGACTTCATCATGGCCTTCAACAGCGTGGATCGGAATCTCCTATGCAGTACGTTGCGGAAGTGGGGTTGCACAGGAAGCGTGCTTGAAATGGTAATGCACTGCATACAAGTACATCAGTGAGAGTCAGGATGAATAATCAGGGTGGGCTAACATTCATGGGTGCCAGTCGTGGCCTTAAACAAGGCTGCGTTCTGGCTCTGATGCTCTTCAGCCGGTTTTTCTCGGAGGTTAATGAGGCGTTTGAGAACGTCTGCTGTTTTCCTACACGCTTTCTTAATTCTTTGTTGCATAATTTGTTATATTCGGACGACCTGGCAATGTTTGATTATATGGCATAAGTTGCAGGCGTTAGACTTGTATGCCAGGTCGAACAATCTGACAATAAAAGCATCCAAATCTAAGGTGTTCCACTTTGGACCTGGAATGAGGCAAAGGTATAAGAGCTGTTCCTGAATGCTGGGTGTGGATAAACTGGAGTGTGTTTCGAGCTTTATCCACTTGGGGATTTATCTGACAGACCTTAGAGATTAGGCAGAATTGGTTGATCATTATCGGTCAAAAATGTCTGCATTGGTAGCTCAATCAATCCTAATAAATCATACGTTTGGTCAATTCTCCCTTCTTCCGATGCTGGAATTTTATAAAGAGAAAGTTTTGCCTGTAATAATGTATGGTGTGGAAAACCTTTGCTTGTTGATAGATCTTGACTGTGCTGCGCTAGAGGGTCACTTCTGGCGCAAGGTTCTGAAGCTGCCAAGGGGTGTCCCAGCTGCCGTCATTTGTTACGAGTTAGGCCTGTACTGCATCAAATCCCTTATCCTGTGGACAAATCTCTCATTATGAAGTAAGATCTGAAACGCAGACCAAGGTACTTTATGGTGGGAATTGAAAGCCTTATCAGAGAAGGGCAATGGCTCTTCCCTCAATGTACGGATAAAAGAGTGTGGGTATATAAGGTACTTTATGGTGGGAATTGAAAGCCTTATCAGAGAAGGGCAATGGCTCTTCCCTCAATGTACGGATAAAAGAGTGTGGGTATATAAGGTACTTTATGGTGGGAATTGAAAGCCTTATCAGAGAAGGGCAATGGCTCTTCCCTCAATGTATGGATAAAAGAGTGTGAGAATATAGAAACGGAGTCCTGTTTATCGAATTACCTGATCATGAAAACCCCAATTAAAGCGAAGAAAAAGCTTTATAAAATGGATTGGATCCATACAATTGAGAAGGTCAGGTTATACCATTTGTACGGGGATCTTCTCCTGGATGTGAGACCATATGGGGGGGGCTCCTGCGTATTTGACGACATCACCCAATTTAAACTGGCGCGCTCAGATTATGCTATTGAGACCAACTGGGGAGACGACTGGTGCTAGAGACAGGATAACACGCGGTGGCTGTCTTCAAGTAGACCAAGTGGAGACATTGAGACATGTTTTGCTACATTGTCAATCTTTGAATGATCGCAGGTGTTTCTATTTTGGGCAGCTGTTGCAACAATATGAATTGTTATCTGTGGAAATTATATGGCATTCTATCATGTTTTCTTATGGTTCGAATCGTTGGATGATTGCTGCTGTGCATTTTCTAAAAGAAATGTTATACTTAACTTTTTTTAAGCTGACCTGAAATATTTTAGGTGTTTTATTTGTAAAAGAAGCTCAATGCATTTTAAATGATGTCTAATGAATTGTATTTCCTATTGAGTATTTTTCATTTGGAAAAAGTTATTTGTATAACCATAGAACAATAGAGAAAAGAAAAAGAAACAACATGAAAATACTCAGTAAAGAAGTCAGTCACCTGTTTGCGTACAAATGGCTGATGCAGACCCCCTTAGATAGAGCCCTATTAATCACAGCAGAGGAGGTTGTCCTTTAATCCCTTGAGTACATTCTTATGATTGGACCCTGGATCACTGGCTGGGCCACAAATGCTTTCTAGAGGGAAGTGTTGTTTTCAGTGCCTAAAGTGGCATGTGAAATCGAGGGGGGCTCTGTGAAGGGGTGTGACCTAAAGGGGACATGGCCCAATGGGCAACAAGTACATACCACTGATCCCCTGCCGGCATTCCTTTGAAGCGATCACCACATTCTCACCCATGGTGCGAGGGTGATGATCCCTGCATCTGTTACATAAAAGGATGCCTGGTTGGGATCAGCGCCATGCTGACCCCCGTCAGGCATCCCTTTAAAAAAAGAGATACAGAGAGCAGGACCCTCACAGCCCAGGTAGAAGGGTGATGATCCCTCCATCTTTGAGCTAAACTGATGTTTGGCAGGGGTCAGCCCCACATCTTTTCTTCCTTAATGGTGGTGCCAACCTCCACCAGGCATCCCTTTAACTATGAGATGCAGCGGTCATCCTCAGGTGGACACTGCATCTCTTAGCTAAAGGGATGCCTGGCGGGGGTCAGTGCCACCATGAAGAATGAAAAGGCGAGGCCGCCGAAAACCAAGGCCTTTTTTCCTACAGCCCACAGGTCTCAAGCTTCAGGCTTTAGAAAAAAAGGCCTTGGCTTCTAGTGGCCTACATTTTTTGTCCATACTGGTGGCGCCAGCCCTCCGCACATCTCTCAGTTAAAGGGATGCTTGGTAGATACTGGTGCACAATTATGGAAGAAAAGCCATTTTTTTTTCTAAAGCCTAAAGTTCTCCCGAATGAACAGGAGCTTCAGGCTTGAGAAAAAAGGGCTTGACCTCTAGCAGCATCCTCGGCTGGGGCTGTCAGGGGACTTTAGGAAGCCCTGGCAGCGCCCCGTCTCAGACATATTTATCAGAGACTGCTGGGCTCTGCCACAGCCCACTTAAAGCCCTGGTTGTTTCTTGTTTTTGACTCTTCATTTCAGGTATTTATGATTAATAATAAATATCGCATGAATGGGAATATAAAGTTCTCTACTTGTAATCCTAGTTACAAACAGGGGATTCTGTGTTTATCACATTTCAGGTTTACTTTTTTAAAATTTTTGTTCCCAGGTAATGAAAAAAAGACAGACACAGGCGCAATTTGTTTTTTCCTTATACTTGTATGATAACTGAATCTTGTAATCTGGCTTTTTTGGAAAGCGGTATTGTCACTCGTGTGCAGAGATGTTAATTCTTGATTATGATGGTGAGTCCCTCACTGTAGAATTTGTCCACATCTCTTGAAACCACATCCTGATTTCAGGGTTCTCTCTTGAGGGCCGCCCTGCGAGACCATTACATTTCCCTAAGGGCCATACATTCTCAGATGTCTACACTATTCATAAACTGACCACCTCCTATGCGAAACTTGGCAGCATTGATATATGATATGATATGGCATTTATAACACACCTATACACAAGTGTTTCAAGGCGCGACAAGGCAAGGGCGGGGGAACAGAGGGAAGACAGAGACAACGATCTTACTAGGCCAGGTGACATTAGTTCACGCAAGCGCAGGGGAGGGAGGAAGGGAAAGTGGGGGGGGGCTGAGGGGGCAGTGCACTAGATAGGATCAACAGATAGGATCAACAGTCATAATAAATAAAACAATACGTAAGAAGTGCGGCCAGCTCGTGGCAAGTGCAGGGGTAAGTGCAGACATCAAGTGTCAAGAGCTGGTGGGGAATGTAGGGATACAGCAAAACAGCTGCCAAGTGCAGGGGTTGCACGGGAGGCAGTGCAGGTGTGCAGCTGGCGGGGGAGCGGACCTGGGTCTGAGATCAGCAGGTAGCCAGGTGACCAGTGCAGTTTCAGTCAGGAGTTCAGCAGGGGTGATGGTTCTCCTCAAGTTTCAGGGAGGCAGGGAGGCTGTTCCAGAGGGAGGCCCCAGCCGAAGAAAGATCTTCCACCAACTTGTTGCTTGGAGAAGCGACTGACCCAGAGGGAGATGGAGTCGGATGAGCGAAGAGCTTGAGAAAGAAGATATTTAGGGAGCGAGAGTTGAAGGTATTGAGGCCCAGGCCCCAGAAGGCCTTGTGGACAATGCAGAGGATTTTGAACGTAATCCCCGCAGCCACTGGGAGCCAGTGCAGAGATTTCAGTCCTGGAGAGATACGATCCCTGGGCTTGAGGCCAAGGACCAGTCTCGCAGTCAATTTGGTCAATGATAATCTTTGAATGTATTTGGCAATGGTTTTGTACAGGTCGTTGGCTGAGAGGCACGGTATGAGTTCCAAGCAGGGTTTCATGGGTCCAGGAAAGCAGGCCTTCAACACGAGAACATCCCTCAACCCTGCACAGGGAGGAACTGGATGAACTAAGCCAGACTGGCAGGTGCACTGCTAAACGTGGACCAATCGATGGAGGAATTGTGAGGTTTCCCAACAGGCCGGTGACTCCTAAAGGCAGAGAAGTTGTGGGGCAGAGTCAGTCACATGTGAGGCTAGTGCCAGTGTAGGCCTGGAAGACAGAGGGTGGAATCAGTCACACGGCAGGTGAGAGGCACAGGATTCTGCGGGTTAGGCATGCAGATGTGGTCTGTTACAGATGTGGGATCTGCAATGGGTTAGAGTGGGTCCAAAAGAAGATGGGAAGCTCATGGGACACCCCAGAGCAGTCTGTAGTGCCACCAGTGCCCTGTGTCCCATAAGGTGATGCTTCATAGTGCACCAAAGGGCAGCTATGTGGGGCAGATTTGGTTTAAAGGACGGGACTATATCCTTTTTCCATGCTTTTGAAGGCAGTTTTGGCATGCAAGACCTTCGGAGACAGGCATCTGTGGGTTTGACAACGGCAAAGAGTTGGTTACAGCTTGGGAGACTGCTGTACGGCATCAACAAATAAGACAAAAAGGCAGAGTCACCATCTTGTAAACACACCATCCTTTGAGTCATTGTCTTGTCTGGAAGGACATCTGCCCCTTCCAGGTCAAAGGAGGTTCACAGTATATTGGTAACTCGTGCAAGGCACAATGACTTAGCATCGACTCAGCAGGGTGTCAGCATAGACTGAAAGTTGTGGCTTTTTCTGCCATTTAGAACACTTTGTCTCTCTGTAAAGTTCTCACACAGGAAGATTGAATATCTCCAGTGTTCGGATGGCAGCCATTGTTGTTCTTTTTACTTCCTGTTCTATAGAGGATTCTAGGGAATACTCACATATTTGGTCAAAATGTAAAGAAAAACAGCCAAGCCATTCATATCAGAAAACAGCCACAATACAAAATGGCAGCCACAAAATGGCAGCCTCTTTAGGGATGCTACATTCAAGACGTGCTCCGTTGGTCAACAGATGTCGCCATTGGGGTATAACTGCCAAAGACAAGACGCACCTGGGAGGCAGGTGGGAGGCGACCCTGCCTATTGAATGGTTTTGTCTTCTCGCCAACTGGATAGCTGGAGGGCAGGCGCAAGGCAAGTCTGGCAAAAAGGGCTATACATTCTCTCCCTTGTCTCTTGTTCTGGCAACAAGGTCCATTTTGACGTCCACTTGCCCATTGGCCTCTTTGGTAGATTTGCGGAGTCGTTGCCTCCTCTTCCTCTTGTTCCGAAGCCGCACGTCATTGGGATCTCTTTCGCTTTGCGTGTCGGAGGACTCGTCGATAAAGGCTAGGTTCTCACCAAAGTAGTCAATTGGGTGTACTTGATTTTCGGTGTTGAGGCGGTTCATCTCCTCCACCTTCTTGGCTTCCACAGTGCTCGGCGAGACGTTCCTGGACTTTGCTGGGGTCTGTAGCTTCTCCTTGGAATAGTTGTTTTGGCCTGGGTCCTCTTCCTCTTCATCCTCATAGTCGTCCTCATCATCATAGTCTTCCTGGGACCCTGCCTCTTGCCCCGGCACAGAGGTCCGCCTTTTCCTTCGTCTACCTTTGTGCAGCTTGTCTGGAAAGTTGATGCTTAGCCCCCTTTGGGCCATCTTCATCTCAGCGGTCATGTTGGCGGTCATGTTGGCGGTCCAGCTGGCAGCGTGTGCTGTCAGGCCTCCCATCTAGGAACAGATTTACAAACAGGAAGACTGTTAGATCAGGGCATTCTCATTATCGCTCTTGCGTACCATGCTATATGCTTGAAATAAAGCGGGAGACCGTAACCATCAGGAAAACGAAAAGTTAGGAGGGGCCTTTCTGCGCGCCCCCAAGTTGTGTTCTTACACATGTTTGCGTGAGAGGACCATAACCTGAAAGTGAGTCAGTGTGTCGACACAGGCAGAGTGGGCAACACAGTTTAAGTAATTCTATAACTGTTTTGAAGCTTTATACATAGACAATTGTGCTTTTAAAAATGGAGGAAGGAGATCTCTCTGTCTTGAACCTGAGCTAATGGTGCAGTCCAGAGGAGCTAGAGTATTGAGGGATAGGGGCGGAGGTATTGCACTCATAACAAGAAACAATCTACCTTGCAGACTAGTGCCTTCCCTGGTCATCAACTCATGCAAGCTCATGACAGCCAAACTAAACATAAACAGCACCCAGACTCTCAAATATACTTGGTCTATAGACCCCCAGGCCCCATTGAGACCTTTGAAGCTGACATATCAAATATCATTTCGAACAATCTAAAAAATTCCTCTCAAGTCCTACTATTTGGCGACTTGAACTTGGGCTACAACGACCCCAAAGATACACATGCAATCAATGTATTTAATATCCTAGCAGAACAAGGATTCACCCAAAGAGTGCTCACCCCATCACACAACAAAGGCAGAACACTAGACTGGGTAGCAGACTACAACTGCAACGTCTCGATATCCTCC
The DNA here is from genome assembly GCF_040938575.1 of Ambystoma mexicanum. Classification (NCBI taxonomy): domain Eukaryota; kingdom Metazoa; phylum Chordata; class Amphibia; order Caudata; family Ambystomatidae; genus Ambystoma; species Ambystoma mexicanum. The sequence continues at coordinate 1,115,819,090 of NC_090923.1, read as the reverse complement.
ATATCCCCCCAGATTTGGACAGATCACCACCTTATAACCTTTACCCTAACTACTGCCAAACCTTCCCCGGCACCCACACCGCCAGCTCCTTCCATTCCTACCCAGAACAAAAAAAACATAACCTGTGACAAACTGTTACCCCCTCATCCTCCCCACACGCAACGATATCCTGGAAAACCTGGACCCCAAAGCTATGGTTAAGGAATTTAACCACATCATGACCACATCTCTAGACTCTATTGCACCACTCAAACTCAGACAAAGCAAACACAAAGCACATCTCAATTCATGGTACACCCCATACCTAAAATCCTTACGCAAAAAAAAGGCATTGTGAGACATCCTGGCGGGCACAACCTTCTGACGAAAACAAAGCCAACCTTTGCTCCATCACAGCCCTATACAAAAAATAAATCATCCTAGCTAAACGCGAAACCTACATGCTAGAATTGCCCAAGCCAACTCTAGCACAAAATAACTCTTTGTCATCCTCAAAGAGCTAGAAGCACCCATCCCTGTGCCAGACAACTGCATCAAAGACAAACTCTGGTGCTCCAACATACAGCAAGCGCTAGCCAACAAAGTCACTACCCTTCAAACAAAAATTGCCAAGAAAAAAGCCACACTCTCCGGCAACAAGCCCATTAGCGTCAACCCTGAGCAACCAAGTAACTCCACCAATCACCCCAGATTTAAGTTCTCCAAAGTCACCATAAAAGAAACAGAAAATACTATACTATCTCTCAAACCCACCAACTGCCAAGGCGACCTATGCCCCGCTCGACTTCTAAAGGATGCAGCCAGAGACCTGGCCCCCTTTATCACAAAACATATCAACTCGTCCTTCTCCACCAACACCATCCCATCCAACCTCAAAGAATCCTGGGTGCTTCCTCTACTGAAAAAGCAGTCCCTAGACCCACTAATACCCACCAATTACCGCCCGATTACTACAGTTCCTTTTCTCTTGAAGATCTTAGATAAAATGGCATACTCCCAGATTCAAAAATACTTGGAAACCAACTCTTTACTAGGAACTAGGCAATCAGGCTTTCGGCCCCAACACGGGACAGAAACAGCCCTCATAGACCTCAAGTCACAGATAGACAAACTCCGGGATGAAGGGAAATCAGCCCTCCTTCTACTCCTGAATCTATCAGCTGCCTTCGACCTGGTCGACCACAGGGTCCTATGCAGCCACCTGGACTCTGCAGCTCACTTCTCTAAAGAAGCCATAGCATGGATACAATCGTTCCTAGCCAACAGAACTATGAGAGTCTCCTCCCCTATGGCAGCAGCCAACCCCATCCCCATAGCCTGCGGAGTGCCCCAGGGATCTTGCATTTCACCCACCCTCTACAATATCTTTACCAAGCCCCTTTTCGATGATCCGGACCTGCTGGTGTCACCTACACTAACTATGCAGATGACACACAGATTATCCTACCGCTTACCGGTGCTTAAGACAAGGATTTGGCCTTGGTGAACAAGATATATCTCTTCATCCAGGCATGGATGGCCACCCACGGTCTATGCCTGAATGACGACAAAACAGAGATCATCATCCTGGGCACTCCCTCGACCCTAAAAAAACTCAGCCCCGAATACTCGGCATTCAACATAGACAATAACATTATTACTATCGCCAAGGAGGTTAAAACTCTGGGCTTCTATTTGGACTCTACTCTCTCCTTCAACAAGCAGGTCAATGCATTCGCCTCGGCCACGGCATACACATGCAAGTTGATTAGAGCAGGCAAGGCCTTCCTGTCACAAGACAGCTGCACTACCATAGCCAGAGCCCTCATCCTATCCAGGCTGGACTACTGCAACGCCTTATACATAGGAGCCAATAAACAAACCATCAAAAAATCCAACTCCTACAAAATAACACGCTGAGAGCAGCCCTACGAATCCCCAAGAGAGAACATATCTCTAATACTAGAAGAGCCAACAACTGGCTCTCCACACGTGATAAAATAAAACTAAAAACTGCCCCCCTCACCCACAAATGCTTGAACAATGCAGCACCCCACTACCTATCCGACAGATTCACTTTGAAGCCTGCCACAAGAATAACCAGACTCGCCAATACCAACTTCCTCTGGGTCCCCAGATACAAACTTGCCAAAATCGGAGGCAGCAGCTTCCAGGTGAAGGCAGCCCTCCTATGGAACTCGCTACCATCCCCTCTAAGAATTGATCAAACCTTTCACAAGTTCCACCAGAGCATCAGTAGCTGGCTCAAAGATGCCGACATCTAGGCATGTATCTTGTTGACTTTGCCCGGCACCTCTCTCTACACTGCATGCACCAACCACACCAACTACTTTGTGAAACTATGCATGCCTTCAATGTACCTGCCTTTATATATCGCTACTTCACTGTGCCTACATGTAACCAATCAGCACCTGCACCTAAATGTATTTTACATGTTGTAACCAAGCTTTGAGTATCCTTTTGCCTTGCGCCTGAATACCCCCGGGCCTGGAGCTCACTACAAATAATAAACTAACTAAACTAAACTAGCAACATATGGGTGGGGACTCCAGCCATGCTTACTGTGCTCAGAGCAGACATCAATTGCAAATGTGAGGCAGTTTCAGACCTGTACAACGTGGCTACCTTCCAGTAACAAGAGGGTTGCTTGTGTTTTATTAAAATAATTAGCCCATGACCTACAGCATTTTGGCTTGCAAAGTGGCTTTTTCTTTGACTTTTTCAAAACTGGAACTTTATGACTATACATATAACGTTAGCACTGTTTCTGTTGCGGCCAGTGTCTAGCTCAGTCAGCAGTAGCAGCTTGTTCATAATGGCAGACAGGGGGTCGACCTGTCACCTGCTACGGAGGACCAACGCCTGCCGGTGAAATACCGGAGCGCTCCCTCACCCGGTGGGAGCAGCTGAAGCAGCTCTTTGGGGCATAGGCGTGTCCAGGGAGTGGCCTGGGGTGGCAGTGCTACCCCTGGAATCTGATTGGCCATCCCAGGTGCCACTTTATAACCCTAAACTGAAAAATGACCCTGTGGCTGTGAGATTTACATCGTGGGCCCCGGTTCTATTTGGTGATGCTTTGGTGCATCCCAGTAGGGTCTGCCAGAGTATCAAACATTTGCACCAGTGCTTGAAATGTAGCCAATGCTTTGATAATTGAATATGGAGCAAACACACTTTGTCACAATCCATATTATCTAAAAAGGTTTGCACTAGGACAAAAATGAATCAGGCTGTTTTTTGTATTATGTTTGCGGCCGACCATAAAACAAAAGGCGTTTCCTACATTTCTGCTTATGTTACACAGTATATATAGTACATAAAACAGCCTGCTTTAATTTTGCCCGGTGACAACATTCTTAGGTAATACCAATTGAGGCTAAACCTGTTTGCCCCATTCTGTATTATCTAAGCAGAATCATTGGTACTAAATTCAGTTGCTCTGTTTCTTGCACAAGTGCAGAGCTTTGGTGATCTAGCCCGGGTGTGTACTGGTATGCTGTGATGATGTGCCCTTGTATGGGCTTGAATGCCCAGGTTGGCCTACTTTATTAGGATCTAATCTGGCTGGTCTGAAGTAACGTGCATGTACCTTTATGAGCTGTTATGGCCAGGGGCCAGAATATCGAAGCTTTTCACTGGTGCAAAAAAGTGGAGCAAATTAATTAAGCACCGATTTGACTGCTTCGATAATTGGGAATGGAGCACACAGGTTCAGCCCCAATTTTGTGTTATCACATTTTTTTTCACAAGGACAAAATGGGAAATAGGCTGTTTTATTTACTATGTTTGATGAGTAACATGAAAAAAAAATGTAGCAAACAGATTTTTTATGTTACGCAGAAAACATAGTACAAAAAAGCATGATTTATTTTTGCCCCAGTGCAAATGTTTTTATATAATACCGGATTGTGACAAAACCTATTATCAAAGCATTTGCTCACTTTTTAGAACTGGTGTAAACGTTAGATAATGTGGCCCCAGATTGACTCGCGATAACCTGATATTGTCGGATATGCTCTGGTATGGCACGATGTGGCCCAGTGTGCTTGGGCCTTACCTGGCATGAGATAGTATGGCCTGGTCTGGTCAGGCCATCTAAGGAGAGGCATTCCCAGCTCTGCACTCTTCTCTGTGGACTGCAAAGCCCTCTTACCTCTGCCTTGGTTTTTCTGGAGAGGACCCGCAGCCAGTTTCCGATCATGGTGAGGATGGAGGCGAAGTAGGCTAGACCCAGCAAGATCCAGAACCAGACCAGGGGCTTATACCACACGTGCTCCTGCCCCGAACTGTCCCCTGGGAAGAGAGCAAAAGAAGCGATCAACACAGCGGCCAAAGGGGTGCCCTCAGCATCAGGACTGAACCTAATTCTCTAATGAGGTACAGCTGCGGCCTTCAGAATGTAGGTTTTACATTTAAAACAGGGCACTCAATTACACTTCCAAACCACATTCAGCTGCAAGAAGGCACAATTGTCATGGTGGTAACAGAAAGGTCTCTCTATTGGCCAGTGAAGGGGTGGTCAGGAAAGGCCCCCATAATTGAGGGGGGTTTATATTGCGTGCACCGTATTGCTGACGGGAGGATGGCAGCGAACTGGGTGCAATGTTACAAATTCATATGTATCAAGTGCAGTTAATTATGGATGGGATATGTTACTTTTAGTGTTACTGTTGTTTAGAATTTATACATATTAGATTTTCATGCACATAGAAAGATACAATATCAAAACTGCAAATGCAACATGAACACAATCTACACACAGGGTGCTGTGCAAAAAAACATGGTAATTGGGGCTCTCTTGCAAAATGCATTGTGACTTTTAAACAGACTTTCTCAGTATTCAGAGAACAGAAAATGAGTAAATCAGTAACTTTAACCTTTGGGGTAAGCTGCTGCATATGTATTTTAAGTAGCAGGGACATTCATTGGCAGAACGAAGAATAACTCATCTAGTAAGAAAGTCAGCTTGCAGACCGACGAGGGTTTATGATTTAACAGTTCCGCAAGGGAACAGATGTTATATCACTCATTGGTCGAAACCAGAGGCTGTATGTTCTGGAGTAGTGTCTGTTCTGGAGTAGTGGTCGCATACATTAGTATGTCTTCGGAAATGCCAAGAGTCTGGAGTAGTTGAGATGGCAACCAGTAGAACAAAGAAGATCCTGTTTATTCAGACCTTCCTCATATTTACAAAAAAATGTAAGCAGACCATGTGAAATCTCACTTAAAGTTAAAGGCCCTAGGCTAGTCATTGCTAGTAATGAATTATGTTTCAATACCAATGTTAAACCATGTACTGACGTTGTGGCCTACTATGGAGGAATCATAAGAAGAGATGTGTTCTGAATATGATCTGAATCCGATTATTGCTGTGTCTTTGGCTCAGTGGACTAATGCATCCACTACAGGGGGCTGAGTTTGACCCAATGGTCACAGGTTAGAATCCTGGCCGGTCCACTCAGCCTTTCATCCTTTTGAGGTCGATAAAATGAGTACCCTTAAATTAGTTAACAATAAACATCTGCTAATAGCCGCCAAAATGCCCCATCGGGGGTGAACATGCGCTTTACAAATACACCTGCTATGTTATGATCTGAAGATGGCTATCAAAAAAAGACTGGCCAATTAAAACGGAAGAAATTGGAACAGATGGGATTTCTTTGAAGAGGTTTCTGTCCAAATATGTTTGTGGGGTGGACTGCAATAAAGTATTTGGCAGTGTTTGAACTGTTGCAAAACTGTATGAAAGATGCAAACTGATGTGGTATTGCTGAGACGTGTGTTAGTTTGGTCCTGCAACACCATCTAACCTCTATGCGGAGCTTCGTGCAATAAACTTGCTTTAGGTACAACCATGTATTCACTTCTTAAGTGGTGGGCCTGTTTGGGTTAAAGTGATTAAAAGCCTATCCACACATAGGCTAGTAGGGTTTCTAGGTATATGGCCTGGGTTTGACCCTTATCCCTGTATTAGATACCCAAGCCTACTGCTCACTCCCATCTTACTAGCCTTCTTTTTGGGCCAGCACTCACGCATGCATGGAGTTCTGTGACTTGCCTCTAGTTCTTGGGCTGACTCATTTCTTACTCCATGGAGGTCATGCCACTTTCTCACTCCTCCTCCCACATTCCCCTAGTCAACAGGTTAGCTGTCGTTGTCTTACCCACTGGCCATTACTTCCCATATTCCTCCAAGTGAACTCCTAGCTTCCTCCTGTCCTCCTTTCCACTTCTCCTGCACTCCTGTCTTGCCAGAGTTCCTTTCTCGTTACTGTCTCGGGAGGATAGCTCAGGGGAAACGTGCTCGCCTTGGAAGCAAGACGACACGGAGCACCACAGGTTTGATCCCCGGGTCCACGCTTAGAAACCTTTGGGTATTATGCATGTTCATGATCTCACTGAAACACATGTAAGGCGTATATATATATATATATATATATATATATATATACTTTATTGTCTGAACCCCACAGCGTAGCCAATCTTCCTCAGAGTCTCTCTCAACTACCGTTTGTGGAATGTTGACTGCTAAACACGCATCAACATTACACAGGTGCCCGTGCACGTTATATGTGCCCGTGCACATTACAACATATTCCCTTCCCTTACATAAAAAATTAACAACCTGTAACAAAATTCGAAATAGAACAAGAAATGAACAATGGGCGTAACTTTACGCTTAGACGTGTGAACTTCTTACATACAAAAATTAGTTTAAAATGCAGAAAGATATGAACCTCACCATACCATAACACATCTAGCAAATGTAATCTCTAAACCTTATGGGGGGCCCACACCGCCTGGCACGGCGGCCCCCTTCTTGTCCCACTTCGGGTTGTTGATTGGAAACATTCTGACCCTCCACATTCACATCTGAGCCCGAAGAACCTGGAGCTGGAACAACCTCTTCCCGCTCGAACCTGACCACTGGTGACCCCACAGGATCATAGTCCAACCCACTTTCCTCAGACTCCGGATCAGACTCAGCATTTGACACATCAGCACCCTTGCAGCCATCAATCACCACCCGTCTCTTACTCCAGACTGAACCTCCCTCCAAATGTACATGACCCTTCCCAACCTTAATCACTCTCCTCGAAGGCAAGAATTTGCTATAGCCTTTGTGAACCCTCCTGGGATTTTTTATATGCACATAATCCCCCGGCTTAACGCTCAATTGTTTCCTTAACTTTTGTGATGCCACAGCAGCCTCCTGACGCGCCACAATACTGCGATGTATAGCCTGCAGATCCATATCACATGGGCCACCACCACCCATGGCCAAAGTTCTCAACATGGTACCTGCCTTCCTGCCCCTCATGAGCTCGAATGGAGATCTCCCCGTAACCACGGCAGGGGTTCTCCTATATGCAGCCAAGTATTGTGAGAGAACTTCCTGCCAATCCAAACCGTTGGCTAAAGCCAATTGTATAGCCGACTTATCGTACCATTGGCCCTTTCAACCAATCCATTAGCAGACGGATTATACAAAGCCGTCCGATAATGTGCAATAGCGTGCTGCTCCAAACATTCTCCCATAGCCCTGGATGTAAACTGCACACCATTGTCAGTAACTAGACTGGCAGGTAATCCCTCACGATCAAATACCTTCCTCAAGAAGGCAATAACTGAATCAGTAGTGACGCTCGAACAAGCCGCCACTTCAATCCACCTGGACGTATAGTTCACCAACACCAACAAATATCTAGACTCAGGCTGTAAACATTCAAAAGGACCCATGATGTCCAAAGCCAATTTGGTCCATACTTGTTCAGGAACCTCCACGGGATGTACGGGTTGTGGGTGCAGTGTTTTGCTCTCATCACTGACTGCACAAGCTTGACAATCTTTCACCACCTGTTCAACATCCTTGTCCATTGACAGCCACCAGTACTCCTCCCTAAGTCTCCTCTTGGTCAAAGATCGCCCCAAATGACCCACATGCGCCAATTCCACCATTCTTCCTCTTAAACTTACCGGGGGAATCAACCTACTGCCCCTAGACACACCCCAGGGACCTTCCGCTAATTCATGAAGAACTTGAGCGTGACCTTTCCATTCAGGCCTATCCTTGACAGTGTGCCAACCTCTAACAAGACCTTCCCTAATCCATCTCAACTCAAGATCTGTCTCAGACTCCACATCCCACAACGACTTCTCCACAGCCGAAGTCACACAAGCAACCTGACACCCCTGCAGATCCACCTCTTTCACCAATCCCATCTGACTGTCCGCCTCCCTAATAGGCAAACGGGACAAGCAGTCCGCCACAACATTCAACTTCCCAGGAAAATATTGCAAAACAAAATTGTAATCCTGTAGCTGCACTGACCACTTCGCAATCCTCGGGGATACTGCCATGACTCCTTTGGTAGAAAACACTTGCACCAACGGTTTATGGTCTGTTCTGACAATATACGGTATGCCCCACAGAAATGTCCTACAATGTTTTGAAGCCCACAACACGGCCAAGGTCTCCCTCTCAATTACTGAGTATCTGGTTTCTACATCTGTCAATGTTCTCGAAGCAAAAGCCACCGGCATCCATTCACTATTCATCCATTGTTCCAGCACTGCACCCAGACCCACCTCACTCGCATCCACCGTCAGAACAGTTTTGTTTTTCGGGTCAAATGATTTCAGACACGGAGCATTCTCCACATCCTTCTTGATTAATTCAAACTCCACCCCACACTCCTCAGACCACACAAACCTAGCCGACTTCCTCATGAGGGCCCTCATAGCCACCGTTTTTTCAGCATAATTGGACACAAATTTAACATAGTACTCTGCAAGACCCAGAAAAGCCCTGAGCTTTTTCTTTACTGACCGGAGCTGGTGTGTCTCTCAACACCTTTACCAATTCCCCTCTGGGCTTCACACCTTGGGCACTCAGTGTATGTCCTAAATAAGTAACTTCCTCCACACCCACCTGGCACTTGGTTAACTTGACCGTTAGACCTCTCTCTTTAAGAATCTGCATGACGCTCCTAACCCTGACATCGTGCTCCTCTCTGCTACTGCCCCAAACCAAGATATCATCTTGAAAATAACTGGCGCCTAGCACCCCTCCAAACATCTGCTGCATCAACCGCTGGAACACAGCAGAAGCCGAAGCAAGGCCAAATGGAATGCGACAGAATCTGTATGCCCCAAAATGAGTCACAAATGAAGTCAAGGGTCTGGATTCAATGTGCAGATCAATTTGATGATACGCCGTTGACAGATCAAAGGTGGAGAAATACTTGGCATCACCTAAAGTCAACAACAACTCGTTGATATTCGGCAAAGGATGCCGATCCACCCATATGCTAGAGTTCAGCTCCCGGAGATTTACACACATCCTCATGCTCCCGTCTGCCTTCTTAACCAAAACCACAGGGAACAACCACTCTGAGGACTCGATAGGCTCAATTATCCCCGCAGCTTGCAACTTAGTCAATTCCGCTTTCAATGCCTCCCTCGCCGCTACTGGCACCCCTCTGACCTTATGCACTTTGGGAACTACTCCCTTCTTCCAAACAATGCGATGGGTAAAACCTCTGAGCTTACCCAGGGTGTCTGAAAATACCTCAGGAAACTCCCTCATGAGTACTGTGGAGTCAACACTCATGTCATTTTGCCACGCCCCCTCCTCGACACTGAGAACTGGCACCTTCTCACCAGGATGAATCTGTATTTTTAGCGCTGCTTGCTCATCCCAACCCAACACACTCGTGCCCTTTGAGGCCACATACTGTTTACCCAATGTTTGCCTCCCCTTGAAAGAAAAATTGGACCAATTGTACCCTAGTACTTCAATGGGACTTTGCCCGTATGCACATGGTGCAATGTCCGAAGCCAACAAAGTTGAAACCTGTTTCCCTAAAACTTCCTGACAAACTTCTGGAGACACCAATGTATAGGGTGACCCTGAATCCACCAGCATATCCACAGGGTGCTGATCCACCAATACCGACACCCATGGACCCTTCTGCCCGCCACCCTTCACATGCAGTATAACACCTTGACTAGATCCACCTCCCGATGCACCCTCTAGCAACATGGTGGAATCATCTGGAACCACACTAGCCACCATCTGCCCCTTACACATGCGTGCAAAATGGCCCAAACGCTTACATTTCCTGCACTCCACATTGCAAGAAGGACAAGACTTAGAATCAGCAGTATGACTGGACCATCCACAGTTTTTGCACCCATCCTTGCTCTTAGATGCCTTACTCCCTTGCCCAACAGCTTTATCCACACCTTTCTTGTTCCTTGACATTACCACATGCACCACCTCCTTAGACATATCCCTCTCAGTAACTATTTGTACGCTCGCCTTAGAAGCCTCAATTGCCCTGGCGATCTCCAAGACCTTTTCTAATGATGGATCACTCTCAATCCGCAACCTTTCTCTGATTTTCTGATTGGATGTCTTCATCATAATTTGATCTCTTATATGTTCATCCCCATTACCTGGAAACCCACATGTAGCCATGAGTGCACGTAATGCCGTAACATAGGTATCTATGCTTTCCGTGGAAACCTGCGCCCTAGAAAAGAACTTAAACCGCTCTAAAACCACATTAACTCTCTTACCAAAACGCATTTGCAGTTTCCTTAAAGCAGTCTCATAAGTACTTATAACCATTTCTCCCTCACCTCCCCCTTGAACCACTACATTTTCTCCAGGCAGGTGACGAAAAACCCTCAACCCCTCAGTACCAATACAATTGAGCAATGCAGCCTCTTTTTCATCATCGTTGAACTTTGCGCCCCCAGCAGCCCTGAGGTATACTTTGAAGGCATCCACCCACTGCTCCCAAGGGACAGCAGGCTCCCAGGGTTTGGTAGAAAGGCAGGCGGAGGCCTGGCAGCCGTATGCAACATGTCTAATATGAATACCCTAGAATTGGCCCCCAACCAGAATTTGCTCAACACCATGCAAGCACAACACCAAGCAAGCCTCTGGGATTTCCTGATGATTAGCTGTCCCCACTCAGTCACCTTGTGCACGTGCACCCACACGTAATTGCAGTACAAAGTACAACCAGCAGTCACTGGCACTGGGTGAGTCAAAACAGGCTGGAAATTGCACTCCTCATATACATGATCCCAGCTGATCCACCGTAAACCCTCCACCAGTCACAGCCCAGCCAGAATGACTGATCCCCACCTACCGGGCCTCTTCCACGGCCGTGTGCCCCAGCCTCCCTGTAAGTCAGGTGGCACAGCCCAGAAGGTTGTTGCACTCGATCCACTCGCCAGTGGAGCAAAGGGCAGTGCAACCCCAAACCTCCGCTTCTTCCCTGCAGCTTCCGCCCGGCGAAGCGGGCAGCAATCAGCTGATTAGAGGGCCGCAGTCAGCTGCACTGCGCAACTTCAGTCCTACGCTTCTCCTATGCTGCTTCCGCCGGCAGGGCGAACATCATTCAGCTGACCCGAGCGCCGCTGTCAGCTACGTTACGCAGCGCCGCCACAGCCCCTCCTCCTCCCCCTCGGGAGAACACCACTGGCCGCTGGACATGTCTACGCTGCCATGCAAATGGGACAGACGTGGCTGGCGGGGTTGGCACCTCCTTGCGGCGCAGCGGCCGCTCCTCCGCCACTGCCGACCGGACCTTGGGCAGCCCACCGCCAAAGGAGAACAGCTGAGCCGCCGGCGGAGGCCCGTCCGAACCCACCGCTGCTCTCTGAAACAAAGGCGGGGCCCACCCGCACCCGCGACTCACAGCTGTTCTAGCCGCCTCAGCCGCTATCCTCTGCACCAGCGGAGCCTGCCGTCGCTCCAACCGCCACTGCCCCTCGTAAGTGAGCGGGGCACCAGACAACAGCAGACGGCGCCACACTTCCAACACCCCACAGGGCCAGCAGCTGCTCCCGCAGGTGGTCCGTCCACGTACCGCTGCGGCACAGGAAAACCAGGCCAACGCACACGTGGGACCGGGGTTCAGACAAATCCCCGTCGCCAATTTCATGATCTCACCGAAACACAGGTAAGGCGTATATATATATATACTTTATTGTCTCAACCCCACAGCGCAGCCAATCTTCCTCAGAGTCTCTCTCAACTGCCCTTTGTGGAATGTTGACTGCTAAACACGCATCACTCCCTACTTACTAGCCTTCTGCTCACTCCCATCTTACTAGCCTTCTTTTTGGGCCAGCACTCACGCATGCATGGAGTTCTGTGACTTGCCTCTAGTTCTTGGGCTGACTCATTTCTTACTCCATGGAGGTCATGCCACTTTCTCACTCCTCCTCCCACATTCCCCTAGTCAACAGGTTAGCTGTCGTTGTCTTACCCACTGGCCATTACTTCCCATATTCCTTCCAAGTGAACTCCTAGCTTCCTCCTGTCCTCCTTTCCACTTCTCCTGCACTCCTGTCTTGCCAGAGTTCCTTTCTCTGTTACTGTCTCGGGAGGATAGCTCAGGGGCAACGTGCTCGCCTTGGAAGCAAGACGACACTGAGCACCACAGGTTCGATCCCCGGGTCTGCGCTTAGAAACCTTTGGGTATTAAGCATGTCATAAATAACCTATCATCATCATATCATCATACTGAGAGTGCCATCACTTTGCTGCTCTACCCATGGGCATTTTAATAGTACTCTTCCTGGGCACGCTGCTGTGCACAATGTTCCCCCTTCCTCAGGGATTGGTTGAGCCTGTGACAGGCTCTGCACTCACAAGGGTCTTTAGGTAAATGTGATTGCTCCCACTCATACAGGCAGGTCGGCCATCTTGGATTTGCTACTCCTGTGCATGTGCGCTGCCTTGCACAAACAGAGCTCCCCAATGGAAAATGATGGGACCTGCATGTCTTCTACACTGCTCTGCTCAATGCCTGGATAATGACCAGCCCAGCTGGTCCTCGAGAATCAGCTCCTGGATTCTCCAGTTTTAGTCTTTTGCGTGTTTCTTAAATGGTCAGTAAGACGGTTAGTCCTAACGTGGCAGTCCCCTGTCCTTGGCCCCCATTGATCTGGAGGAGACCAGGGGATCCTCTTCATACCACGTGGTGGATGGTGGACCCCAGCTGCTGGGTCACCTCCCATAGACGACATAAGGGAAATAAAATGCTTGAACATTTACAAATGAATGTGCATGGATGCGGGCACTGTCAAATCATACGTTCACACGCTGTTACTTCGAGAGAGAGAGAGACACACACACACACTCTCTCTCTACCTCTCTCTCTCTCTCTTGCATGTTGGCAAGTGCACATATTTACACATATTTCAACCCCCATGCACAGAGTTTAAGTTTGATTGCAGAAACCGTTGCATGCACATGCATAACACAGTTGCGTGTATGCACACTGTCACAATGACACGTCATCACGCCCAGCCCACCTGCCACGTAGTCACCAAATCCGACAGTCGTCAGGGTGATGACAACAAAGTAGATGGCCTCCAGCAAGGTCCAGGCCTCAATCCTCTGGAAGATGAAGGTTGGCAGCATCACAAACAGCAGGCAGCCAATCAGGATGAAGAGCACGGCTGAAATGACACGCACAATGGTGGGGCTGACCCGCCACTTCTAAAGGAAGACACAGGATAGGGAAGTGGTCAAAATAACAAGAGAAGCACGGACATCCTACAACAAACCATCATGTCAGGCAGCAACACTGATATATTCTCTCGCTGTCTGACATTTGATTGACCCTGCCCGACCAGAAAGTCCTGGTGAAAACCCCATGAGCGCCCCATGAATATTCGTGGGTCACACGGCTAGAGAAATTCAGAGACCCATGAATATTCATGAATCATTCATTGGGGTGAGGGGGGGCACACGCCCACCCTCCACATCACCCTATAGCTCCCCTCTGACCCCCAAAGTACCCCTATGACTCCTTCCCCCCACAGCACACCCATGGTTTATCTCCTCTTCTCTCCGCATCAGCCCTCTGGCTCTGCTGTCTCCTCCTCCAAAGCATCCCTACTACCACCCCCCACTTACTTGATGTTCCCGCCCAGGGGAATTTGGCATGCTGCTCTGGCTGGAAGGTCCTGTTTCAGAAAAATTCAGCAGCAATTCTGTGTTGCGGAACCCACCACATTTTTTATTTAATTTTGAGTGCTAGAAATAGAAAACAGCCCCACTGCCCTTGGGGCGGAGGAGGCTACCAGTTTGGACATGCTACAGGACCCTGTGGTGGCGGGGTGCGGGTTGGAGCAGCCTTCAGGCCGCTCATGCGTGAACCCCCAATAGTTTTTCAGGTGAGTTCCCTCAAATGCTTTAAAGCTCACAGGACCCTGAACCACACACAATTCGATTGGTTCGAGAGTCCCTCAAACTAGTTTGCTCCGAACCATCCACCAGCCTCTTAGAGATTTGCAGGCTACTTGACCGGTGCCGCCTAATCCCCGATTCCTCATAGACTGGCCCACCTCGGGGAATACCTCTTGGGTGCAGGCAGCTACCCTTCACAGATGTTTTGTGAGTCTGGGTGGCTGTCTCTGATGCTGGTGTTTTCTGTGATTGTGTGGTGGTGTTTGTGCATGCATAGGCATTGTGAAGCCGCTGCTCCTGCACGAGTGGAAGCGTTCGTGGTAGCGAAGACGATTTGCCCACCAATTGCTTGTGAATTAAGGTGGCTTTCTGGTGTTCTTGGGTCTTGCAACTAGGAGATGTATAAGGAACCAGTAGAGGCACCTGGTTGCATCAGTAGCAACAGTAAGCGGGTACAGGGATGGGGGAGGTGTTTCCAGTAATGCCCAACAGATGCTTAAGGACTGATAGTCAAGCCTTATCCTTTTACGTTTCATAAGGGGTCCAAAGCGAATCGGGATGGCCTGAGACATTATATCAGCCACTGGCATATGAAGGTCAGCGCAACCAAGCCAGTGGGTCACGATGGATCTCTCAGGCACTAAACCACAAGGCCCTGGCCCATTACGTGCAATCTCAAGTGGGGCTCCCCCCTCGCCCTCCCCCAACTAATTTTTCTTCATGCTTACATTTTGGAATGTAGGACCTGGCACTGCTTCTTTTTAAAGCCAAGACAAAGGTGGAACGCATTTATTGTCTCAACGTCCTTATGTCTGGTGTACCCGCTCTCCTCCCATCACACATGAGTAAGACAAAATGGTGCAGGGAAAAGAGTCCATGGAACACCCCAAAACAATCAAGGTTCTTACAAGGAAAATATGCTCCACTTTGCCGATGCCCTTCCTGAGTGCGGAGCCCAGGTGGTCCCCCACGCCTGCCAGCAAAATGCCAAAGAGTGGGATGCCCACCAGCGCATAGAAAATGCAGAAGATCCGCCCTCCGTCTGTCTTGGGTGCGCTGTTGCCAAACCCTAGTTGAACCAGGGAGAAAAATAGGCCAATATCATTATCTGTCCAGGCTGGAAATCCCAAAGTCCCACCCACCATACATCAGGTCTAGGTAGTCTTGCATATGTGCCGTCACGTGATTAAACCCTTGTTGCGCAATGCTGCAATTCTATTGGCTGATAAAATGCCTCTCTATCCTGTGCAGACTGATGATGCATGTTTCCTCTGTGCCCCTTCTGACCACTTTTTTCTCTTGGTGCTTCCTCCTGGGGCACAGTGTTAGGATTATGCCACCCAGCTACCACTTGGTCAGTCCTGGACTTCACTGCTACAAACCATTGCTATAAGGGGCGTACATTCACCAAGACAGCAGCTTTATAGTGCATGATTGGTATGTGTCAGGGAAGTCTAAGACTAAATAAGTGATGTTCCAGTGACATGTAGCCATTTGTTCAGCAGAGAATGAGAATGCATATACTACTCCACCTTAACTCTGAGCCGCCCAGTTTAAGACCCCATGAGCACAATGATGGCATCACATATGACATCACTTGTCACATCAATTATGACATCATCAATGACATCACTGGAATCTAGAGAACACTGATTATTTTCAATTTACGGAAGAATGGGACCTTGCGGTTGCCTTGGCCAAGGGATGGCCCCAGGAGGTCGGATACCATTTCCAGTTTGTCCCGGTCCTTCACAACTTGAAAAAATAGCTGTGCCCCAAATGTCAAATGTCAGTGGGACCTGGTGTTTTCGGTGGCCGGACAGGGCTCCATGTGGTCAGATACATTTTCTGGTTGGTCCCGGTCCTCCACAACAACAAAAAACAGGTTAAGAAAATGGTGGGTTTTCCTTTCCAGACATGCAAACAACCAGTCACCATGGGAGATATATATAAGAGATTTAGTACCAGCCGGGCACCCCAATATACCCACATTTTTTTTAAACT
Source organism: Ambystoma mexicanum (assembly GCF_040938575.1). NCBI lineage: Eukaryota > Metazoa > Chordata > Amphibia > Caudata > Ambystomatidae > Ambystoma > Ambystoma mexicanum. The sequence continues at coordinate 1,115,802,865 of NC_090923.1, read as the reverse complement.
TCGGATTTTCACCAAACCTAAAAAACATTTCTTTGCATGCTTTGAGTTGCTTTTAAAATAGATTTGTTGAAAATCCATCAAGCGGTTTGGACTGTGCGTGTCAGCAAACATTCCCTCTGGGAAAATCAATGCAAAAGTAAAACACACACCTTTTTTTTACGCTTTATATCTTTTGAACTGTAGCATAGATTTGCAAAACATTCTCCGGTTTTGAAGGACTTGGCCAAACTATTATTTCAGAAAATGGTGCAAGCATGGAGATAGCTTTCAGGGCATTTAAAAGTGTTTCCCGATTTTGGGTGATCCCTTTGTGATAGATCTGCACAAGTATGCCCAGTAAAGACACTTTGATGGCGATTTTGGTTTGGATGGAGTGGACGCATTGTGGTGCGCTGTCCATGTATGTAGTTTCGGCGTTTTCGTTGACCTCTGCCGAAAAAAGTGGCCAGTGTTGCTACTGTTCATGTTGTCATCGTACACTATGGAGGCATGCATTTGAGTTACACAGATTGTTCAAGTTTGTTCCATGAGACCCCACACTAGCACACATCCGCATTGAAATAGAGACCATGCTCCCAGTACCGCCACTACAGGTCTTACATGCCACCAACAACCAGAAATAATGAAAATGGGCTCTTTTGAGCACTGGGGAACAAGAGGGATAACCACACTAGCACACGTGATCCAAGAGGGTCGCCTCCTAAACTTTGATGCCCTGCAAGATAAATTTGGCTTGGCACCTATGGACCGGTTTCGACACGCACAGCTATCTCACGCCATACACACCCAATTCCCAGACATAACAATCATACCTCCCTGCTCCCCCATAGAGACCAACGTTCTTCCCTCCTCCCTCTCCCGTCCCCCCTTGCTCTCCCCTTCACCCCCCTAACTCAAAGACACGAGAAGTAACCAGTACTGCCAGCAATTCCTCCTTCGCAACTGTATCATTACTTTTTAATCTTGTGTTGCCTTTGTCACTGACAATACCGCTGTGTTTTTTCTGATGAATGCCTATGTTTATATCTATGTTGTTGTTCACTGTTTAAATCCAAATAAACAGAGTTATATTAAAAAAAAGTTTGTTCCATTACCTCAAGAGGTTGCTGAATGAAGTGAAGAGGCTTTTTCCCACTGCCCAGGTGCTTTTCTCATCCATGCCACCACGAAGAGTATGGGACAATGCTAATGCATGTTGTTCCCAGCCAGAGATTGGAAGGTGTCTCATCAACACAAGCATGTGTGACTTTTTGTCTGCTCGTGCAGTGTTCTTCTGCAACAATGACATCATTAGTTGTCGAAATGCCGAGTTTTTCCATGCAAATGGCATTTCCTTGTCGCCCATTGGTACATTGGTAATACTGTTTTGTTTGCCCATCTACAGGATGCGTTGAACAGTGTACTGTAAGAATGTGAGGAGTCGAAAATGCAAAATCATATCAAAACAAAAAAGAAGCTGTTTCTCTAGAAGTGCCTAAAAAAAAAAAGTCTCTTTTCTGAACCACCACTGTACATAAAATACCCTACCCTGGTTGCAATTTATTCCCCCACTCCCGCACACAGCACGAAAGCCACATCCGGGGCTTTTGAGGATGGTGGCCATGGAAATAGGACTGTGGAGGCTAAAGGATTGCGCAATAACGTTTCTGGGTGTGGTGTGTACCCAGGGGACAGTTGTACAGAACTGATCGTGTTGAATGGAGAGCTCTTCAATGTGATTGGTGGATGCATGTGTGAATATTTAACAGTGCCCAATGAGGGTGTGCTGCAAAGAACATAGTAGAAAGGGAAGAATGACTGTTTCTGGTTTGGTGGGGCACGGCCCTCGCAGTACTTGTGGAAGCGCACGTGCCACATACTACCGTTGTCGGCATGCTGCGCATGGGAATGTGACAGTGGGGATTATCGGCACTGAGGTTGTGGTTGACAGGAAGGGGCATTAATACATTTCCCCATTAGTGTGCGTAGTGAGCTGTGCTGAAATGGTTGCCATTACTTGCAAAGGTAATGTATGACAATAGATTTGGTCCGGCATCAATTACAGCTCTAATCTATGTGGCCACCTACTCTGTGTTGAAAAGCTACAAACAGATTGCAGAGCTGCTCTGTGGTGTGGTCCTTTATAGGGCTGCTCTGGAGACATGGCAACCGTAAAACAGTCTTGCATAGTTCAAACAAATACATACATGTGCAATGGCACATTGCATGGTGTTTGTAAGCGTGTACTTTTCCAATAACATTCTGTAGATTGTAGAACACTGTACTTTTCCGCTGTCAGAGGGTGCGAATCGTGTTTGCGAAATAAGGGCCCACGCGCCGCGTGGTTGCAGTTGCATGGTGACGTTGCAAATGTTCTCGATTGGCAGGGCTGTCTGTAGGGTTGTCGGCAGGAAGCTTTTTGGGTGGAATAGTTTGTGCGCATGTACATAGGTGTTGTATGAACACCTTTGGGTTCTCTGGCCTGATTAATAGTGCGACACACGTGCGCCTTCCTCATATACATTTTTCTTGCCCATCTCAGATAACTTGGAGTGGCAAGCACAGCCTCCTTACCCAAGACGTCCAGGCAAATTGCCATAGCACCAGGTAGGGACATACATCCACGGCTTAAGAACAGAGGCTTCATGGAGCGCTTCCTCAGAGGCATGGTGGCCGGACAGAGTAAGAAATGGTGTTGAACTGTCTCTTCAGACTCACCACAAAGGATACATGACGCATAAACAGCAATATTCCAACTGTGCCGAAATACAGCAGTCGGCAAAATTCCAATACAGAACTTTAAATTAGGTGGTTCACAAGATGCGGACATGCGGATAGTACTGGCATCCTAGGATTCCTCCATTGTCATTGTGGACAGGCTGGCCAGGTGCGGTGTCAGTAGGACACCTCCCTTTTTCTTAATTGTGGGCATTCCCAGCAGTACTGTTTTCCTCCGAGTCATAACGGCATTTTAAAAACAAAGGAAAAGCCAAATGCACACTGAACTGCAATTTAAATATGAACGCTCACTACCACACATTCATACATACTGTTCGGAAAGGGAAAGGTTAGCAGAAGTGGATACTTCGTGTGGGAATGTGGGATTTGTGCAAGTTGGTCGAGAGGGGAGGAAGGGATTGAGGTATCATTGTACTGTCTCTGATGACATAGATATTGATGGGAGAGCAGGCTGTGAAATGGGGGAGGGGTACATGTTCAGGTCGAGCAAAGGCATTTTATTTTGTCCATAATATGTCCTTGTACGTAATCTTTTAAGGCAGCAAAATTGTTCACCAATTCTTCCATTTTTCCTTCCAGCCTCTCCTGTTTTCTATTTATAGAGTTTCTTTACTTTCCTCTGCCCGTATGCTGTTGTGGAAGGGGTGCCACTTGTGCTGGCTTGCTTTCCTTTCCAATATGTTGTCCTACACAAATAAATGTGTTACGTGTACATGAAGCAATAGATATGAAATATTTTACGTTTCAGACTGCTGTGCGTACGAATGGGGTAACTATGCTAAGTAACAGTGTTATGAGGGAAATTCTCTTCCAACCACTGTAAGGTGCTTGCCATTGCTGCGTAAAGAAAGCAACGTTATGCTTATCTACTATTGTGTACTGCACCACCTGTGCAATTATCAGAAAAACTTTAGTGTTCTTACTATGTTGTACTGACGTTCTGCTCTTAGTACTTTCAAGTCCTTACTTTGCCCGTTCGTTCTTTGTTCCCATGTAAAGTAGCATGCAGTAAGATTGTTGAAGGCAGACATCCCCTATCTTGTTGGTGCACTCCGTTATGGTGCACACCCTATGCCTTTGTGCTGTTTGTTTCATAAGTACACTGTTTACAGACCTACGGGCATGGTGCTGTTTGTATACGTGCATTACAGAGTTCTTTCCAGCACATGACCTTACTCATGTAGAAACAAAGGCATTGTCTACAGCATGCATCATAGAGGTGCAATATTCAAAATCTTCCCATGTTGGATAGTACAGTGATGAATGCTTTCGTTTCAGGGTTTTGTGTACTGTAAAACATGTAATAAGTAGCTAAGAATGCCTCACTTACTACATAATTGTACTGCTATACAGAAAACAGAAAGAGACCACAACACATACACATATGAGCATATGCAGAGAAACAAAAGTAAGGAAAACAACAGCAGTACTACCAGAAAATGTTCATAACCACACTGGTTATCTTCATGAACAGAAATTATTGCTGTGTTTCAGGCTTCCCTCTTCCCCTATCTACGTGTAGCATATGATGTGACATAACCGTAAGGAAAGTAGTCTAAGAACATATTAGAGGGTAAGGTCTACAAATATAGTACCTTTTCATTTTTTAGTTCCTCACTGTCAGTGAAGAAAAGCATCTGGTGTAGATATGTCACTAAACTAAAAAAAAGAGGGAACCAGACTTGTGATGTCATCCTTGTTGTCATGGGTATTAGTCTTTGCAGTGCACAGTGGTAGTGCGAGTTATGGTTGCTTAGCTTACCATAACTGGCAAATTTCTGTGGGGTTTCGGTTTTACCTGTAACCATAACGTCCCTGTAACTATGTTTTGCCATTGAATTTCATAGGTTTTTACTAGTGCAACTTAACCATAACGTCCCTTTAACAACATTTTTTCAGTGTATATATTTATTTATTTTTCAATAAAAACCGTTAGTTAAGAAAAAGGTACGGTAAGCTGATTTATCGAAACAAAACCCTTGAAATTCAGCGGGTGTGGGGAGTGATGACCATCTTAACTCGGCGTCCCCTCAGAGGTTCGACAGAGAAGCTATAAGAGACTGTTACAAAAACCTTGCTGGAAAAGGGGGAGGATCTTCAAGGGTTTGTTAAAGCTTTTGTTCTGTGTAACCCCACCACTGTGGAAAACACATGCACAGATTGGCCCACAGGCTCAGGTAAACATTATGCCCAATGCAGGGGAGGGGGAGGTTAAAAGAAAAAGACCGCAATATATAAGGAGAGTGAGGGCAGCACAGAGTGTGAGTTGCAGGGGTGAGGTCAGAAGGTGTAGAGGTGGACCGAAAGACCAGGAGAAAGACAGAAGGAGGAGCGGAGTGCTGAAGAGTTGGTGACAGACTTCGAGCAGAGTGCAGGTGAGGGGTTGGTAGTGAGAGAGAGTGGTACCAGTTTGCGAGAGTGAATCGGTGAGACAGTGTTTATGAAAGTGAAGGTAGGGGAGCAATTGCTAGAAGGTAGAGTGAGAGGGAGTAGGGACCGGCGGTGAGTAAGGATATTACAGAGGACTGTTTGAGGGGAGTGTGAGGAGAAGGATGCAGGAGAGAAGTGAGGGGGTATGAGAATAGTGAGTTAGTGTATAGTACAGGTGAGAATAGCAAACTTAGGAGGGTTGAGAGTAGCAGAGTTAGTAGAGTGAGCAGGGGTTGGAGTAGCAGATTAAGGAGGGATGCTAGTAGTAGACTGAGGATGAGTGGTGAGAGTATTAAAGTGAGAAGGGGTGAGAGTAGTAAAGTGGGGAGGGGTTAGAGCAAAGGAGCTAGGAGGAGATACAGGGAGAGTGTGGAACCTCAGATGAACAGGATATGGAATGTGAGAATTAGAGAAAGAATGAGAAGAGAAGGGACATTTGAGTATGGCAGGAAATGAGGGGAAGGGAACAAATGAGAGAGAGAATGGGTCAGGGCATCTGTTACTGGCACAATACAGACAGAAACATTTTATATTTGGAGAAAGGTCAGGGAACCAAAGGAGGGCCTGTTTGAAGTACACTCTATAAGTATGTTAATCGCTGCCACCAGTTGAATGGAATAACAAAAGAGCAGGGCGGATCCATAGAGCCTTTGTTAGGTAATCAGGCTGGCAATGGCATGGGGAAGGTTGGCCCACCCCCTTCCTGGAGATGACATGGTGCGCTGCTGGCTATAGCATTCCAACTAAATATGACAGGCCATACAGTGCCTGTAGGATGTGTCCACCCAGAGTACACTGGTCTATGCGTTTGTCATGGTGTGAGCATAAAATAAGGGGTGTGAATTAGCCCCACACATTTTCCTGAGCTTGGTCTACCATCATTCCATTTAATAAAACATTTCAAAAAGCTAGCCGAGTGCATGCCCACCATGTGGATGGTCGAATTCCTGGCATGCCCCCCAGTCTCAACATGTGAACCACCACCCTACTGAGGGTCCAGTTCGTCATCTAGGCGAATCTACCAGCTTAGGCTATCTGTGTTTCCTTGCTGGGAGCCTTTCCTGTGCTGGATGTCCATATCTAATCACTGTAGGGATGTGGCCGAACGCAAAAGCTTAGGGTTCTCCCCTTGCATGGCCATTAACCACCTAACAGGCTGGTGGTCTGTTTGGATAGTGAAGAGTGACCCAAAGAAGTAGGGATTCAACTTCTACACTGTACATGACGGTGTATGCTTCTTTTTCTATGGTGTCCCAGTTCCTTTCCCTTTTTGTCAATCACCTGCTAATGTAGGGGACAGGTTTCTCTACCCCTGAGAGTTCAGCTGCGCTAACATTGCTCCAATCCCCAAATCACAGTCGTCTTTCTGGATAATGAACTCCTGACCATAGTCTGGCACTTTTAGAACTGGGGCCCTGCACAATCCATCCTTCAAATCCTGAAGGGAGGTTTGACAGGTGGGGGTCCAAGTTACCTTCGTAGGCATTTTCTTCAAAGTTCCATCATTCAGGGGCATGGCAATGGTCCCATACCTCTTGATGAATGACTGGTAGTACACGGTGAGATCTAGGAAGGCTCTCACCTGTGTCTGTGTGGTGGGGATGTCTCAATCGTTCACAGCCTGTATCTTTGCTTCAAAAGGTTGATTCTTACCTGCACTGACCAGATGGCCTAGGTAAGACACAGTGCCCTGTGCTATCTGATAGTCATACCTGCGTTCTGCAGCGCCTGAAGCGCTTGTTTCAGTTGGGATAAGTGATCTTCCCAGGTGTGGCTGAACACAGCAATGTCGTCTAAATAGGTGACACTGAAGTTTTCCAGTGCAGACAAAACCTGGTTGACCATTCTCTGAAAAGTGCCACGGGCATTCTTCAAACTAAAGGACATCACACTGAACTGGTAATGTCCTTCTTGGGTTTAGAATGCGGTCCTGTCTCTCGCTCGATCCGTTAAGCCGACCTGCCAGTACCCTGCCATGAGGTCAAAGGTACTCATGAGCTTGGCAGCGGTAGTCTTGGTAGTCCACACAAAAGCGGATTTCATTCTTCCCACTGCTTGTCTTATTAGGGCCAAGTACACCTGGGCTAGCCCAGGGACTGTGGGGTGGCTCTATTACTCCTTGGGACAACATCTTAGAGACTTCCTCCTTGATGGTGTCCCTGACCTTATCAGACATTCAGTGAATCCTACTCTTCACCTGCTTACTGTCTCCAGTGGTCACATCATGGGTGCACCAATCTATGCGACATGGAGTCCGCAAAAACAATCTGGCAAACTGTTCCAGTAAACAGCGACAGCCTGTCAGTTGCTGTTCTGACAGGTCTGTTGTAAGGTTGACACCTTTAACTGACCCATCTGTGGGTTCGGTGCGCAGGAGGTCTGGGAGACGACCGGTCTCCTTCTCAGTCGCTCCATCTGTCACTAATGCCATGACCAAGTCTTTCCGGCTATACTGGCGTTTTAGCCAGTTGACGTGAAAGACCCTGCACATCTGTTCAGGTCCTTTCACGTCAATGAGATAATTTACCTCACTGACTTTTTCCAGCGCACAGTAAGGCCCAGTCCACTTGTCCTGAAGGGCACTGGGTTTGGCAAGTTCCATAATCCACACCCACTGACCTGGAGAATAAACTGTCACTGTGGACTTCTGGTTGTGCCAGTGCTTCATCAGCTCCTGACTGGCCTTCAGATTTTTTTGCTGACTGTCCATTTACTTTGTCAATCTAGACCAAAGGCCAAGTACATAATCGACCACATCTCGCATGGAGGATGAGGGTTTGCCTTCCCATGCTTCTCTCACTAGACTGAAGGGACCTCATACAGGTGTCCAGACAGAAGCTCAAAGGGGATAAGCCCTACTACGTTCTGTGGTACCTACCTGTACGCAAACAGTAGAATATCCCATTTTCTCCTTGGGTGCTCTTCCAAGCCACCTATCATGCCTTTCAGGGTCTTGTTGAACCTCTCAGCAAGCCTGCTCGTTTGTGGATGGAAGGATGTTGAGAACCAGTAGGTGACTCCACACTCTTCCCACATAGCCTTCATATACGCTGATATGAAGTGTGTTCCGCTGTCAGAAATGACTTCCTTGGGGAAACCGACATGGGAGAATATTCCTATCAGAGCCTGTGCAACCACAGGGCTTTGATGCTTCTCAGAGGGACAGCCTCAGAGTACCTAGTGGCGTGGTCTACACCACCAAGGTGTATCTGTTCAGTGAGCTGGTTTGGGGATCCAAAGGACCCACAATGTCCATGCCTATTCTCTCGAAAGGCCACCCGACCACAGGTATTGGTATTAAGGGGGTCTTTGTGGCACCGCCTGACTTACCAGAAGCCTGACAGGTCAGGCAGGACTGGGCAAGTTTTATGCTAAATTGGGGCCAGTAAAAGTGTGCAGGCAACAGGTCTGATGTCTTAGTCAATCCCAAGTGACCCGCTAAAGCGATTTGGTGAGCCAAATCGAAAAGGAACTTTATGTGGCAGTGGGGAATCACCAACCTTCTGGTGCTCTCACCCTCAGAGTCTTTTGGCTCACTGTACAGGAGTCCATCCTCCCAGTACACCTTGAACAGTCCAGGGACTTCGCCCTTAGCCTGCTCCTCTGCCTGCTTCTGCAGGCCCGCTAGAGTGGGACACTCTTTCTGGGCTTTAAACAAGGCAGTCTGATCTGGGCCCCCAGCTGATGCAAACTCATCCAGCTTGGGCAGGTCCTTCAGAACTGCGCTCACCTGGTCCTCCACCTCAGGTTCCTGATCTGCACCAGGCAACTCTGAAGTCACTGAGTCTCCTGCTATCAAAGTAGGGTCCTCAGTGGCTACTGACCCCTCTCCCGCAGGAGTAGGCGACTCAGTAGTCTGTGGCACTGGACATGGGGCTACCGGCCACGCTGGTCCCTCGCACAAGCCCTCTGGAAGCACCCCAGACCCTAAAATTCTTGAGTCTTCAATCTGACGGCCTCTTTGGCCTTCGATCTTGTAGTCACTTCAACTAACTCAGGGTCCGGAAGATCATTACCCAACAGACATGGGACAGGGATTTAGTCTTTCACTGCTACATGGCGCTGGGTCATTTTACCTCGCCAACTGAACTCTACTATTGCCAAGGGGCACTCTGTCCATCAAACCCACGGACCGTACAATCAGATCTAGTAATACACTGTCCTGGCTGCACCCACTGCTGTGTGACAGCAGTGAGGCTAGCTGCAGTGTCTCTGAGCACAGGAGTTTTGTGTCCATTTCTATACACATGTTCTAAGAACAGTTGAGTATTATTGGGAACCAGGATCTCTTCTGGAGACCCGGTACCATTCCCACAATGTAACCAATCCACATTCGATCCCTCCTTGGCCTAGTGTGTAGTCCCCTCTAGGAGACCCACACTAATGATGGCCTCATCCATGAGTCCAACATTCACTATGGCTTTTTTGGGTAAGCCCTTTCAAGCAGGACCCCCTTTCCTATGGCCCGGTTGCTTACACATGAAACAACCGTTAGGTTGTGAGAAAATAGGTGTTACAGTGTTAGGGGTTCTGGCGCTCTGCTTTTTGGAGTGCACGGCTGTGAAAAATCAACATCTGTGACACCAGTGGTCCAGGGATGAATGTTGGTTTCTAAACCATCAATCAGCCTCACACCTCTAGTACACCAAAAGGGATCCAAACAGATTGGAACACAAGTAAATTATAAACCTCCTTGTCCAATTTTGGTAACATGGATGGAACAGCAGGCTTATCTCTGCAAGGTCGTGGATCGTTGGTTAGTTACAACACAGCGAAAATACAATTATTACCCAATGATAAAAGGACTGTCCTGTCAAGGTTGTATGAAAATATCTACTTCATTATTATTACAACAGACAGTTCTAGCACACTACAAAATACAACCCACCCTGTAAAGGAACATAGAGGACAGACAGTTTCACGAAGGAAAGGGATGCACTCTGGGTGCTGTACTGACAGGAGGGTAGTCGATAAAGCAATCAGTTTGAACTGTTCAAGGTTATTTGGTTTCAACACCAAGGGAGCAAAGGGTCATAAATGTCACTAGGGGCCTTCAGAGGAAGGACCAGGGGGACAGAACCACAATGTACCTGGTGCTTGAGATGATCTTGATGCTCGACAGCGTTGAGTTGGTTCCAGGACACTTTGCAGCTCCTGCAAAAGAGTTCAAGGCGGGAGATGGCTGCGGTATCAGGGAGCAGGCAGTTCGGCAAGCGAGGTTGAACGGACGGCTGCAGGCTGGCCTACATAGCGGCTCAGGGTCAAGAACCGTTGTCTCTATGCTGGTTGCCGGATCTGGAATGCTGCTCAAGGCATCTCGGATGGCTTTAGTGACTGCAGCGTGACAGCAGTCAGTGGTGCAGGCAGTCGTGGTTCGAGGGCTCGACTGCCTCGAAAATATCCTTAAAAAATGGATGCTGGTTGATGCTTGTTGTGGCACTCCTCCTAGCTTCTTCGCAGGGCTTGTGGTGTCCTTTCAGGCGGATGGTCCAAAGCTGAGGAGAGTGTTTTCAGGCAACGGCCTTGTCCTTTGTTCAGAGACTCTCTGGCACTTTCCACCTAGGAAGCTTGCTGGCAGAACCTAGCAGGGCATGCTGTGTGCTGGCTGGGTACCGGTTCTAGAGCTGCTGGACGGGTCCTCGGAGTCCGGTATCTCCCTCTGTTGCCTGGGAGATGTTTAGGGGAGGGATCTTGCTTCCCTCTTGTAAATCCTGACCTTCCTTCACTGGCGGAAGATGTGAGGTAGACTGTACCTTCAGCCAGGGTCCAAATTAGTCCTTCTTCTTACTCCTTTCAAAGTCGTTGGATGATCTGCTAAGTGAGGGGCTCAACACTCTTTTAAAGCCAAATGGGCCACAGTGATTGGTGCAGGCTAATACTACCTTAAGGAACCAATTCGGGGTCCCCACCAACAATCTTCTGTTATGCGTGAGGTCAGGACCAGATTGCTTTGCATCTGGAATGGTAAGGGGTGACAACATATACTCCTAAGTCCCACCCATCTTCCTGACTGTTGTAGATCAAAGTGTCTCTCTGGTTAACTGAGCCCTCTGTGGCTCTTGATCAAAGAGCAGGTCTCCCTTGAAGTTTGTGGTCAGAACAGACTTCTGTCTCCCTCAAATTACATACTTCATCCCTCTGAAAGGGAGTTTGCCTACTGTAAAGAGTTGTCCCAGACATGACATTCACTGCCCTTCGTATGCGCTGCCACCACACAAAACTAAGACAATAGAACAGGGCAGATCCATGGAGCCTTTGATATTTTAATTAGGCTGCCCATGGCCAGAGGAAGGTGTTGCCCTTCTCCTCTGGATGTTTTCATGCACCCCTCACTGTCACCTGTCAAATAAATGTGACTGGGAGGACTGCGCCTGAAGGCTGTGCCGCCCAGAGTGCACTGGACTGTATTAGCATAATTGTTTGTTTTTAATTGATCGAATGGTACATTTTTGACCGAATTTGGCCAGTACCATTTGATCGATTAAAAACAAACAATTGGGCTGTTACATACTGAACATGTGAAGCTGGGGTTGCAGGGGTGTACCCCGCTCCCCATTATTGGTATGTATTAGCCTTGGGGTGTTGCAGGGGTGTCCCCCACTTCCTCAAAATGGGAGACGGGGGACTGGAAAAAAAATAATAAAAAAGGGACCATGCGGCGTCGGATCTGATCCATGTTAGAGGGATGGATCTGACACCTCAAACAGGTAAGTAAGGTATTGGGGGTGGGGGCATTTGGTTTGCGGTTTGATCCTCTCATACTTGATTTCATGCGGGCAGTTTTTTTCAGACAGTTTGCAGCGATCAATTATTAGACGATCAAACAACACGAAACCCACTGGACTATGTGTTTGTTGTGCTGCAAGCATTAGAAAATGTGTGCGGAGTAGACCGACACATTTTCGGAGGTTGACCTCCCATCATTCATTTCCATTTTCAAAAATCAAAAAAACCCAGGCGAGCGCTAGCTCCTTGTGCGGATGGTCGAATTCCTCACAACGGCTGAACTAGAGTTGTGGGATTTCCCGTCATGCTTTTGGGCACCTGACTTTGAACAGCAGTGGGTTGGACCTTTGTTCTTCCCATCCTTGTTACCTTTTTTGTCCGAAGATTTCTCTTGTGGTGTGGGTGTGCTCGCCTGAGCCTTTTTCTGGACTCCAGTATTGACACACCTGTCGACAGCCTTTGCAAGCTCCCTGGGGTCTGTAATAGTCTTGTCCACAAGATGCTGGTGTAGATCAACCTCACAATTCTTCAAGACATGCTCACATGCAATCAAATTGTACATCACTTCAAATGTGTTAAAATTGTTACCAGACACCCACCCTCTCAGACATTTCAATGACAAGTGTGTGAATGCTTCAAATGTCTGCCCAGTTTTCTTTCCGGGCTCTCTGAAGCTCTTGAAATACCGTTCTAGAGTCTTACAGAACTTTCTGAGAAGGACCGCCTTCATGCTCTCATAAATGGGCCTTTCCTCAGGAGTTAAATGAAGAATTGCATCATTCCACTGGGTCGGTAAGCGACTCATCAGGGCTGCACCCCACAGTACCTTCTCCACCTCCTGCAGTTGAAAAGCCAACTCGAGCACTTCAAACCAATCAACAATATCCTTCCCCACTTCATAAGCCTGCACTAAATCTTTGGGAATGTGGCTCCGGGGCTTATCCCAGGCACCTTGGTTTGAGCCACTACTGCTGCCCTTGCTAGAGGTGGATTTGCTGGTCTCCTTCTCTTCGAGTGCCAAGCTGCGCAGCTCCATAGCAGCCCTGACCCGCTCTATGGTGGCCCTGTCCAACTCTATGGTGACCTTGTCCCGCTGTTTTTGTTCCTCCAGCGCTAGTCTCTTCTTCTCTAACAGGACCTATCTGGCCACTACATTGTTAACAGCCAGAACAATTACTGGGCCACTTAGAGGCTGTGCCGAGGGCTGGGACTGTGGGATGCTACACTAGCCCCTGGCCACCCTGACACTTGAGAAACCACACTTGCCTTAGAAAACGATGCACTTACCACTAGCCATTGGCAAGTGATAACTCACTGTTGGTGAGTAAGAAAACATGCCAGCATGACAGGCATGTCACAGCACATCATCTTCATACTGTTATTCTGGGGTTGTCAGGTATTTGCATATTGAACCACTTTTTTGACAGGAGTGATCTGCTGCTTGAAGAGCCAGTATAAAAACCAGGTGTACACTGGCCTTGCACTGGTGCACTGGTGTTGCTTCCCGTGCTAACACTGTTGAAAATGTTGCACCCTGTCTAAAGCGAACCACACTTGATGATTGTGCTGGGGCCACACTTCTCAATACGGGCGCCATGATTCAGTATGTTATATCTATGAAAAAGGAAACTATGCTAGGGTTGCATGCAGCAAAATGGCTAGCAGATATTTAATTTTATTTTATTTATTTTTTGTATTTGTAAAGCGCACTGCAGCCCAGAGGCATCGAGGCGCTGCTGGTGCAAGCAGGTGACTTAGTTACAGATGTGGAGGACTTGTGGGTTACAGAGAGCAGAAACCTCTGCAAGGTGCAAAACAAAACAGATACTTGTGTGGGTTGCATAATTCACCATACATAGCCATGCATAGACTGTACAGTGCCTGAGTGCCTGGATAGACAGGAGATAGGAGGCACCATGAGTTCTGAAATCCCTTTATACAAACAAGAGCATTTTAATGACTTTTCTGAAGTCTCTGTGAGATTCCATGCTCCTTAGGCTTGGAGGAAGGGCTTTCCAATGCGTTGCGGCGATGAAAGGGAAGCTAGAGCCTCCTGCCCTGTTCTTCAAGGTTTTAGGAATGGTGACCATGTTTGTGTATGCTGATCTTGTGGGTCTGTCAGAGATGGGTTTAGTAAATATTTGGGAGAGGTAGAGAGGGGCCTTGTTTTGAAGACGATTTGTGCGTGATAGCAAAAGATTTGAAGTTGATGCGTTCCTTGACGGGGAGCCAATGGACTAATCTCCTGGTAGCAGAAATATGTTCCCTCTTTACGATGCCGGTAGCGGCCCGGTTAAGCATTGTTCTGTGTGGTCTGGAGTTGCTTGATGTTTTTAGCGGAGGTACCTACTAGAAGAGCGTTACAATAGTCCAACCGGTAACCGATTATAGCCCTTGCTATGGTGAGGCAGTTCTCTGTAGACAGGAAGGGTCTGGCTGCGTTGAGCAGTTTTGAGTGGTATGCCGCGGAAGATGCAATCGGGCTTACCTGTCTGTTCATGGTAAGACTGGAGTCTAAGAAGACACCTTAGGTTTTGACCACCTGCAAGACAGGGATAGGAGGATTGTATTGTCAATGGTAAATGAGTTGTACTTGTTCAGTTTCTTTAAGGTTGCTGGAGATTGAGTAACAGTTCTGTTTTCTCGCCATTGAGGCAGAGACACATGAATTTTGGAATAGATGGAGGTTATATTTTCCCCGTCAGCCTCATAGTCACCGGTGTTGGGAATGAGCACCTGCGTGTCATCCGCAGAGTTGGTATACGCAATGCCTAGCGATATGTTGGCATGTAATCAATAAATGTTTATTTTGGAATGGAAACAGTGAAATAAAATACAATTCAGCTAAATTTAGAAAAAATCCACCATAAAAGACACAAGAATATTCAGACTTTAAGACAAAATATCACGTATCAAATACCATAAATCATTTTTTTTTACATATGGTTGCATTGCCAGTACTTTTTGTCCAAATTTCACTAAAGTGGCACTGCATGAAAAAGACTGGTACTAAAAATAAACCCACAGCCCCTTCATTCTCACAGATATACAAAATAAACTTGTTAATAAATAATGTTATTCAAAACATAAAGCCGCTTTTATGGTTCCCATCACAGTGCAACAAAAGTTAAAACAGTTGAAGCAGCGGTTTTAGGTTATATAGATTTCCTCCTGAACTGAATCTAGGAGCAAGTTTATAGAAGCAGGGTATCCAAGACCAGGAGATGCTCCCTGCGGAACCATGCCCCGCAGGGTATATAGGACCAGGAGATGCTCCCTGCGCAACCATGCCCCGCAGGGTATCTAGGACCAGGAGATGATCCCTGCGCAGCCATGCCCCACAGGGTATCTAGGACCACACCAAGAGATGCTCCCTGTGCAGCCATGCCATGCAGGGTATCTAGGACCAGGAGATGCTCCCTGCGCAACCATGTCCCGCAGGGTATATGGGACCAGGAGATGCCCCCTGCGGACCCATGCCCCGCAGGGTATATAGGACCAGGAGATGCTCCCTGCGCAACCATGCCCCGCAGGGTATCTAGGACCAGGAGATGATCCCTGCGCAGCCATGCCCCACAGGGTATCTAGGACCAGACCAGGAGATGCTCCCTGTGCAGCCATGCCACGCAGGGTATCTAGGACCAGGAGATGCTCCCTGCGCAACCATGCCCCGCAGGGTATATGGGACCAGGAGATGCTCCCTGCGCAACCATGCCCCGCAGGGTATCTAGGACCAGGAGATGATCCCTGCGCAGCCATGCCCCACAGGGTATCTAGGACCAGACCAGGAGATGCTCCCTGTGCATCCATGCCACGCAGGGTATCTAGAACCAGGAGATGCTCCCTGCGCAACCATGCCCCGTAGGGTATCTAGGACCAGAACAGGAGATGCTTGCTGTGCAACCATGCCCCACGGGGTATCTAGGACCAGACCAGGAGATGCTTCCTGTGCAACCATGCCCCGCAGGGTATCTAGGACCAGGAGATGCTCCCTGTGCAACCATGCCACACAGGGTATCTAAGAACAGACCAGGAGATGCACCCTGCAGAACCATGCCCCACAGGGTATCTAGGACCAGACCAGGAGATGCTTGTTGTGCAACCATGGCCCACAGGGTATCTAGGACCAGGAGATGCTCCCTGCGGAACTATGCCCTGCAAGGTATCTAGGACCAGAAGATGCTCCCTGCGCAACCATGCTCCACAGGGTATCTAGGACCAGACCAGGAGATGCTCCCTGTGCAGCCATGCCATGCAGGGTATCTAGGACCAGGAGATGCTCCATGTGTAGACATGCCCCGCAGGGTATCTAGGACCAGGAGATGCTCCCTGCACAACCATGCCCCGCAGGGTATCTAGGACCAGACCAGGAGATGCTCCCTGCGCAACCATGCACCGCAGGGTATCTAAGACCAGGAGATGCTCCCTGTGAAACCATGCCCCCCAGGGTATCTAAGACCAGGAGATGCTCCCTGCGCAACCGTGCCCCAGGACCAGGAGATGCTCTCTGCGCAACCATGCCCCGGAGGGTATCTAGGACCAGACCAGGAGATGCTCCCTGTGCAACCATGCCCTGGAGGGCATCTAAGACCAGGAGATGCTCCCTGCGGAACCATGCACTGCAGGGTATCTAAGACCAGGAGATGCTCCCTGTGAAACCATGCCCCCCAGGGTATCTAAGACCAGGAGATGCTCCCTGCGCAACCATGCCCCAGGACCAGGAGATGCTCTCTGCGCAACCATGCCCCGGAGGGTATCTAGGACCAGACCAGGAGATGCTCCCTGTGCAACCATGCCCCGCAGGGTATCTAGGATCAGGAGATACAACCTGCTGAACCATGCCCTACGTAAAAAAATGCTATCCTATGTAAACATCGTGCCAGTTCTTAACAGTACAAATCCTGAACCCAGTCAAATGTAATAATTTCACTAGCACTTCACTCAGTGCAAAGTGGGTAATTGCCAGAGTGAGACGGCTGGTGGTGCACGTGTGCCATAAAGAAGTTCCCAAGGGGCAGTGGTCAAAGTGAGTGGGAACGGTCAGTAGCAGCATTCCACAACTTTTTTTTTTTTTACTGTTAAAAGTTCCACTACTTCTTGCAACCATTTCCACCATTCCGGAACTGTTCTTAGTGAAGTTAATGCACGCTTCTTTTACACTTTGCCACCACCCGATGGCAGTTGCAGCTAAACTGAAATCTTTTTCAACTCAATTGGCCATCAACCAGCATGACTGCAACCCTTGAAAATGTGTTGCACCTTGCTCCCTTAATGCCTACTCTATCACAGTTCCACTACTTTTTTTGGTACGCTTCAACCACTGCCAAGGGGAGTTGCTTCCCAAGATCCCATCCAGACCTGTCTCCTTGTAGGCTGGGTGGAGTTGGCAGGGCCTGGCAGTTCATCCCACCTTGGCCAGCCTGCATGCAAGTCAATAGCAGACACTGTCTCGCTGCCCGTCTAGAAATGGTCCCCAGAAGGAACACCTGCTGGGAGGGGCCAGGTAATGCCAGGCAATGATTGGTTAAGTGAACACATTGGAAACCGGCTGTGCTGAGGGACCTCATTAAAACTGGAAATAGAAACTAGCAATGACGTGCTAACTACATTGATGAACAGGAAGTCTGCCATGATATGCCAACCGGGTCTAACTAAAACCAGCAGTAATCTGCAAGAGTGGGCACAAGGTAATATAATAACCGGGAATAATTTTAAATGGTAATGATGTGTTATGTGGTCAATGAAGTGGGAATGAAATATAATGTAAACGGGTAATGTAGGTCCAATAAAAAAAACAAAGAGACTAATATTTATTCATTAAACTATTTGTCACGTCATAGTGGCTTTGTCACTTTGATTTTATAATATAGCATCTACATTGTAAGTGTGGTTTCAAGCTCTCATTCCTGCCTGGAAACGGACTGGTTCTCCAGTTTGTGGGTGCTTACGGTAGCCCCAAGCGCTCTTCACTGTGCCCGAGTTGCCGACAAAATAGCTAAGAGGAGCCAATGACTCAGCAACTGGGTGGGTCAAGACCACCTCGTCATTTCAATGACAGAGTTCAGATTCAGGGGAGCAAAAATGGCTAAGTACAATGTAGTGAGAGGTAGTCAAAATCACACACTCCAAGTAGACGTCGGAAGAAACATTAATATCTGACCTAGCTTCTTATCTTTAAAGCCTCATTGATCGTGGTCCTTATTTTTCAGGTTTGTTCTTATCCCGTGAGTTTGCGATCAGATGTAGACTTGTTTTGTTCAGATTTTTTTCTAGTTCACTTTCTGAGCTTCCTATTTCTGTAAGGAGGTTGTTATTTTTCTTTGCCCATGCTGTCAGCACCTTGTTTCGTTTATTTTCCATTTCCTCTCTGATTAGTTCGAAAGTTTTGAAGTTAGAGATTTTGATTTTCCGGTACAGCATCAAGCCATTTAGTGTGACTGTCGCTTTCAGGGAGACCAGCGTAAATTCTCTTCTTATTGACGCGATTGGTGTTGATTGAGGTAGATTTAATGTTCTTTTCCAAAGGAAACCTTCCAATCTTGACCAGATGGTATCTGGTATCTCAGGCATCGCTTTTGTGCTGTATATAATGGCCAGAATTGCTTTCGACTTGTAAAAGTTGATTGACGCTTGTATCGAGTACCTGCCATATTTTCTGTCCACTTTCTTTGTTTGTGCCGTCACCAGTTTTGTTTTCGCCCAAAGTGTTTCCTGCATTTGGGTTTCTTTTCTGCTGCTGCTGATGGTTACTCCTAAGTATGTAAAAGAAGTGACTTTCTCCACCTTTTCTCCTGCAATTGACCATCTTTCTCTTTCCTTTGGTTTATGATGTTTTTCCAAGATTAAGATTTTCGTTTTTTGGAAAATAATTTCCAGATCGTTTTCCTTTACGTATTCCTGTAGCCCAGCTAGTCAACTTTGGAGACCTATTACCGTGTGGTCGAGTAGTATTATATCGTCTGCATACAATAGGCAACTTATTTTGTCATTTCCTAGTTGTGAAGGGAAAATCCTTAAGTTGGTTTCATGGTGCCCAATGTCGCCCGTGTGGGCGTTGTACAGTGCAAGAGCTAATGAGCAACCTTGCTTGACTCCTCTTGCAGTTTTGATTTCTTTCGATAGCTGGCCCGTGCCACTGAGCCGCACTTGCATAGTGGTCTCTGAGTAAAGACTTTTGATTGGGGCTAGAATTGTGTTTGGACAGTTCCATGTTGTCAGTTTGTAGCAGTCTGCCTCTGTTTACTCTGTCAAACGCTTGGCTTAAGTGCACAAATGCCAGGAATATTCTCGGTCCCCCGTCCAGGATTTTAGCCTTCATGGCACTTAGTGCAAAGATGTTTGCTAGTGTCCCCGAGTTTTTTGACGAAACCTGACTATAAAGGGTCTCGACATTCTGAAGATGTTGCCCAAAGTCAGAACCTACAGGAAGGATCCGAATAACTTGCCCAGCCCATCTAGGAGTGCTATGGGGCGATAGTTTTCAGGATCCGTTATTTTGTTTTTCTTATAGATGGGGACTACATTGGCTGATGTCCAGGAAGGTGGTAGGCTTTTCGAACTGATACATGTATCGAAGATGTCCATGATTAATGGGCCTCTGGTCTCTCTGTTCCTTTTCATATCTTGGTTAATGATCGCATCCGGACCCGGAGCACGTGAAGATTTTAGTTTTTTAAATTTGTCTTCGATGGAAACTCTATCGTAATCCAGTTCCCATGTTGAAGTCATCTGTGGCTCTTTGTATTGGGTGTCTGTTTCTGGTTTACAGAAAAGTTTTCAAAAGTGTTCGATCCATTTATGTTCTCCTACATTGTTCAACAACGTATCTTGCGTAAATTGGTTTGTCGAATCGATCATGGCCCAGAAATCTTTTGTTCTTTTCCCACTGAGACATCTTAACACTGCTTCCGAGTCCTCTTGGTACAGCATATGTCTGTTATGTTTCAGCCAAGATTTATAGATTGTTTTTGCCGTATTTGCTGTTGTAATATTTTTTTTTGGTTGGTCCTTTCTTGGCTATTCTAATTGCATGTCTCATGACCTTTCTTTTTTCCATCAGCTGCTCATTCCTGAAATGTAGACAGGTTTTGACTTGCATGGTGTTCTTCTTACTTACTTGCAGGTATGGATTTAATAATGGTCTGTAGTCCAGTTTTCCCAGGGCCAATTTTGATGTTAGCTCCCCTTTAGCTCGATGATAGTTGGCGGTGACATTTGCTATTGCTCTATTCATCAGTTTTAAGCTCTGGCCTTGTTGGGACGGTTCTATTTGGTGATCCATAAAGTGGGGTACAGGAGTTGGTGGTATCTCCCAACCAGTTTGTAGTATGTTATGATCGCTTTTCGAGGTTCTTCTGACCTCTAAGTTTGTGGTTAATGCTAATATTGATCTGGAGGCGTAGATATGATCTATGTTGGCTGTCAAACCATTTAGTTCCCAGGTCGAGAGCTCCTGGTTTTCTTTTGATCTTGTAGTTTGGAGGTTATGCAGGTCTCGAGATAATAAAAGCCGGTCGAGCTTGCTTCCTCTCTGTGCTGCCGCATTGATCTTATTGTCTTTTCTGGTCAGTTCTTTTGTAGGGCCAGAGCTGGTTGCGTTCATGTCTCCACATATCACTGTTTGACCAATGAGCTATTTCACTGAAGCTTCATCAATAGTGTGCTCCAGTTCTCTTAGGAAACATTTGTCGGATTGTGCTTTTGGGTTCCAATATGTCGTTATTAGCAGTAGGAGTGTTTTGGCCCTTTCCTTCTCTGCTGTATATGGTTGGTTTCCTGAGATTGTTACGGCTAAGAAGAAGGTGTCTTTCCTTTCTATGGATTCCAGCTTGTATCCGCTGCCTGATCTTATTCCGATCAGTAGTCCAGCTGCTGGTCTTCCCTTGGGGCCTTTAGTGGCTGGCGATATTATTATCTCGTACCCGTCCAGAGTTGGTGGCTCAAGCAACCAAGTCTCTTGCAGATATATCAGAGCGTAGTTTCCTAAGTTTACTTCCCCTCGATCCATGAAATGGGAAAACCCTTGTGTGTTCCATGATCCCAAAGATGTTACGTTTCGTCTTTGTTCTACTGTTGTTAGCTCATTTTGAATTTGTCTTGATTCAGTGAGCTTTTTTCGTTGCAAGGATCTACTTGGCTCCGCTAGTACCGTCAGTAGCCATTCCCAATTATTTTGATCTCTTTTCCTTTCGTTCCGCTCGTTCTGCTGGCTTAGATCGTCTCGGGTTCGCACTAACGGTTCCCTGCTGAATGTGATGTTCCAATTTTGCAGGGGCCCTCATGGCAGACGCTCTTCTTCAATGTGTGAATTTTCATACTCTCTGTTATTGTGATTTTTGTAATCTTCATGCCATCGTTGGTTTTCCGTTCTTGAAGTGAAATTTTTTCTTGTACTCTGTTTTTCTTACCAGAGTGATCTGTTTCAAGATTCTTTTTTTTCTTCTTCCCTCTCACTTTCTCTTCGGCATCCATATGTTGGCTTGTTTTTGTTTTCGTGATCCCGGCTACCGGAATGGTTTCGCGTTCTATGTACTTTGGGGTCCTCTTTTATTCTCTTATATTCATGTTCCTTTGGGACGTCTATTTGTGCCCTCCCTTGGTCTTGTTGGCGAGTTATGCCTTCGTAGCTTCGTCTTACATCTCTGTTCTGTGATCCTTCTTCCCTGCTTCTTGTGGCGGATATTGGGCTCAGGTCGTAGCCCATGGCTCGTAGTTGGTCTGTGGCTCCAGAGATCTTACGTCTCACCCAGTGAGATGATATATGTAGGTATACTCTGTCCGTGTGGTTGTTATCCATGAATTCAATGATGTCTATATCATCTGTTCTAATGTTTTTCAGATTTTCAATGTGCGTTAAGAGCTTTACCGTGGTTTTCCGGTTCAAGATCATGTTTCCTCCTTCCTCCAATAATTATTCTAGTTTAAAGGATCTTGTGTTTGTTGACCTCTTGTTTCTCGTCATTTGTAATCTTTTTATTTCTCTCGAGCTATGTAGTGCGTCTTCCCTCTTTCTATCTGGCTTCTTTTTCATATCAGTCGACTCATGATAAGATGTCCTCCTCTTGTTGTGTCTTTGTTTGTAGTGGACACTTTCTTGGTGCAAATCTTTGTTTGATACTGATCTTCTGTTGTATCTTGATCTTCTCCTATTATTGTTATGGCGTTACTTTAACACCTCACGAACCCCTACGGATTTTCCCGGTGATCTTGCCCTTCTGAAATGGTTGTGGTTAGCTTCCCATATGGCTGGTGTCAATGTTTTTGGCCCAGGGTTTGTGTTCCCTTTTATGTCTCTTTCTTTCTATACTACTTCTGGACTCTTCTTGGTGTCTAGACTGAGATTGTTTCTCTCGCCTCTCAAGATTCTTTCATTTATTTTGTTTCTGCTCCAAGGTTTGAAAAGTTGGGGACTCAAGTATCCCCCTTGGAGACTTTCTGTTATTCATTGGGTTTTTAGAGATTGCTTCTGGTATCGCCGGCTGGTTTTCTTTGTCTTTGTGGTCCGCGTGCACCCTTTCTACATCTTCGATCGAGTATTGGCTGACGTCCAGTAAATCTGTAATAGGTGCGTGCTTTTCTTCTTCGACTTTATCTTCTGACTCAGATATTTCACATGTTTCCTATCGTACTGCAGAATCTTTCCTTTTTTGTTTTGATTTTTTGCAAAATTTAGTTTCCATTTGCTGTATGGTTTCCATTTTTTCTTCCTGTTTTACGGTCCATTTTAATGTTTGTTGTTTCTTCCCCTTGCTGTACCTTGGGGCTCTCCCTTGTACTTCGTTGGCTCGACTCCTTGGCCGGCTTGAATGTTGGTGTGGCGTTCAGGGTAGTTTTAGGTAGGCTTTTTTGAATGGCTACTTCTTTTTGTGTTTTTAAAAGTTGCTGAGATTTATCTATTGCTTGGTTCACTTTTTTGGGTCTGAGACTCTTGTTGGTCTGTCTGTATCGCCTTTGACCTGTTTTTTTTGTCGTTATCTTCGGTTTGGATTCCCCACTCTCTGGTGTTCTGTTTATACGCTTCTAATGACATGAGGTAGCCTTCTAGGTAGGTGATTTTCATTTGCATATAAGCCACCATAGTAGTGTGGTCCTTGAGTGTATCATTAATCGACTCATACAGTTTACTGAAAGGTGCCAATGCTATGGTTACAGTGGACATTATTGACATAAAGTCTGTTTTTTTGCTTGGTGATTCTTTGGTTGGGGATTGTTGTACAACACTGAGTCTTTTGTTTTTAGCCGGTGTAGAATAGAGTTCCACTATATGGGTTGATGTCGATTTGTCTCTTTGCCCCTTGATTTCTTGCTGGGCCAGCTTCCGTTTTGTATCCGTTACTAAGTTTTTCATGCAGCTGTCTCTGTTGTCGATCTGTGCAGTTTTGTTGTTGACAGGCTTTTTTTTGGGGCTCTGTCTTTGTTTGGTCACCTAGTTCATCTGGTGTTGGTTTTAAACTCTGGTTTTCTTGGTTGTTGCTCTGTGCCAGCTTAATTTCTTTACTTTGAATACTAGGTGTGCTGGCTTGTTTTGTGTTTCTTTGGGGCACATGGCTTTTTTTTGTAACTCCATTTTATTTGTCCCTGCACCATTAGTTGGGTTCGACTGCTCCATTCGTTTTCCAAAATGCCATCTAATTGGAGTGGTTGTGTTTTCTGTATCGTTCTTTTCATGTGTTGCTCATTGTCTTTTGGTTTTGTTCCCTCCTCATTCTGTGCCTCCAATGATGGTTTCTCGAAAGGTATCTCTGCTCCTTCTAGGATTTCCGCGTCCGACATTTCTGTTGGCGCTAGTGTGGTTTTCAGTTGTTTGTGGAAGAAGTTGTCTAGTGGGTCAAATATAAATCCACTGGGGTTCTTCCCCTTGTTCCCTCCGGCAATGTTATCTATTGTCCGTCCCTTTTCATTATGCGGTTCCTGGATGATGTTTGTATTTAACCAATTTGATTCTGTTTCCTTGCTTAATTTGGCTCGCTGCCGTAGGGGTTTCGGTGGTTTAGAATTGTCCTTTCTTTTTCTTTTTATTTGTCTTCCCTCTTTTGTCACCGGTTTCCCCTTTTTTACTTTGCTTTCATGTTTCAGGGTTTCATTTTGTGCCACAGTTAGAATTAGTGGGCTATCTGTCTCATCTTCGGTGGTATATGAGGTACTCATTTCTCTGCATAAGGAGTCCGACCAGGTCGAGTCATCCGGGAGAATGTTTAGTTCAGACATGGTTAACATCGGATGGATTTCAAGCACATTGCCCTGCTGATCTGCAGGTGAGGGTTCAATTATTCTTTCCCATCCAACCTCTTGGGAGTCTTTCAGAGGGGCTGAGTGTGGAGTGCAAGAGTTGTTTCCTCCTATTGATCACTCTGTAGGGCTCTTTCTCTCGTCTGTTGCGAGCACGTTCCTTCATTCGGGACTGTGGACGAGGTCTTCGTTGTGGGCGGTGCTGCCTGCCCATCCAGCTTCACGCTGTGCGGTGACCCCGGCGGCAATACCCCATAGGGGAGCCCCGTGTCCCCACCATCTCATGTTGGGGGTCCCCCTATGCAGGCTTTTGTCCTCTTCTCCTCCCACCCTCCCCCCACTCCTCGTCCCCACCCCAGAGACCTGCGGGAGCGAGGCGTCGCTCCCCCCAGCTGGTGAGGCAGTCGGTAAGACTGCCGGGGGTGGTTCTGCGCCGGGGGCACTAGGAACTCGATGTCGGGAAAGGAAGACAAGGTAGGAGGGGCTGATGCTGATTCCGGCCCCGACTTCAAGTCGTTGACTCATTCGAATGTGAACCTGGTCGCATTAACAAATCTGTTTGTGTAGTCTTGTTTTTGATGCATACTTTGTGGGTTAGAACTTATCATGGTTTGTGTTAGAAGCTCTTGCCTTAGACGACTGCTCCTCAACCTGCTCTGTGAGTCGGCCTCTGACTGTAGCTGAAATTCAGAATGGGGAGTGGCTGCCCATGCCGCCATTGCTGCTAAGACTGCTCCGACTGCAGAAACTCTGCAGCAACTGCCAAGTGGGTCGAGTGGCCCAAGTGGGTCAAAGGCAAGTGCCCGCAGTCCCCACCTTACCAACTTTGGTTTGCCACTCACCCCAGGAAGCCTTATTATTTTAATGTGAGGTTACTCTGTCTCCCCCTCCCCCACACAACACTGAAGTTGTTTGGAATTTCGGTGCAATGCATTTTGGGTGGTGCAGTTTGGTTGGGGATTGGGATTGTGGATTGGGGTTTTAGTCATTGGCTGGGTTGTGACCTGGCAAGACCCAGCTGAAGCTAGCTTGAGCCAAGCCAAAAGAACAAAACAACGGCTGGCCAGAGACCACTGCCACTCACCAGCACTTCGCCCAGCAATATGAGCCTGGGCTGGAACTCTGCGAAAAAAGCAAGTTGCAGAGGTCCTCCTCTGCCCCCCCACTCCCTGGGCTGCTCCCCCGGTCCGCCTGGTCCGCCGCTCCACGAGCACTAATACGAGCGTGAGAGCTCGGAAACAATCCCAATCCAAGCTCCGTTTTGCTCGGCTCTGCTAGGTGTACTCGGCTCACAGCGTTCTGAGGAAAGGACCTTTGGACGTCTCCGCGTCTCCTCATCTCCGCAACGCTGTGTCAAGCCGTCCCTCGGGATCAGGAGTCAAAAGTCAAGAGGCCACTTCCGACACCTAGAATGAGTCTAGAATAATAGCTGACTATGCGGTCGGCAATGTCCATGCTGTCCGCATGCGTGGGATTTAACAAGTTCCTCAATTGCATATTTCACGTCACCGGCTAACAAGACTGTCAGCGTAAACCTTGTACCACGACTGGGGATACTCCTCTTCCTCAAGAAACACCTGACTTCATGTTGGAGGGCTTTGACCTGAATATCCAGGGGTTGAATAGGTGTCATTTTAGGCCACCCAGACCAAGCGGCTTAAGAGCATTTTGGGATCTAGGGTGCTGAGGGCAGAATAAGGGTTCAGTAAAATAAGTGCATAGGCCTGCCTTAGTTCTCTTGCCAAGAGGCCACTTCTATGTTTAGAAATGTGGTTTTGGACACTGGGCAGCAGTGAAAGCCGGCCTGGAAGACATTAAGGATCTCGTTCACAAAGCATTTTTCAGAAGGATTATCCCATTTAAAAATGCTTTGTGAATCAGGTCCTACGTATTGTATTTCTTTCTAAATAGGCGCCATGTCGCCTTGTTACTGCTACCTCCGTTGCATTTGCTATGCACAGGCAGGCGGATATAGGCCCAGATCTGAACGGAATATATTTGAGCTGCCTCGTTTTTAGAAGGTACCACCTAATCGTGGGCTTGATTTTCGGGGACATGTGTCTGTGGCTAGTGAAGAGTTAATCAGCAGAGTAATGCCTGGTACCAGAGCGGAAAGTGTGCAGTTCACCACTTGGCAATGGTATATGTCACATAGGGTGGGGTGTGTTTCTGGAATGCTAAAAGCCCAGCTACTTACTTTTTTGGGGGCAGACACCATTTTGAAATGAGATAAGGCCAGGGGTCTTCTATGGTAGCTCCCTGTCTTTTTGGTATCAACTGATAGGGGATTACTTTTTCTTGAGGCGTGTTGTCCTTCGGGTGTCAAGCTGGAGGGTCTCTAATAATTTGGTAGAGCACAACATGAGGTTGTCTTAGATTCATGTGTGATCTTTTTTTAAATGTGTTCACTTTGATCATTTCAATTGATTCTTTTTATTCTGAAGTCTCTAAATAGTGATAAATAATTAATGCATTGCCGCTGTTTTTACAAACCCCATTGCTTGGACATTGGATTCTTTCTCTCTTAAGTGTATTTCACTGTGGTTGTTTGTTGTTTGCATGACTGAGCACCAATGGCAGACTTAAGTCTTGAGCTCAGCCTGCACTACTTAAAGGTGAGCCAAGGGGTCTTAAATGAAGCTTTTGACTGGGCTCTGTCTGTGATTAGCAGTGTAGGGAATTGAAGAAGCTCAGCTAGAGCGTAATAAGCCTCTTGGGACTCTATCACTTCTATATTCCTTTTTCTAGCAATCTAGTGCTTTATTTTCCTCCTTGGGGTGTTTGCGTCGTTTCTCCAATGGATTCCCAACTTTACAAGTGGTCATGCTTCACCCCAGAACCCTCCTCAGCACTGCTTCTGGCTCTGTGGTCGTGATCTTGAAAGTGCATGCCACATGGCGACCCACCGGCACCGCCCCACAGGTACTCACCGATGGTGGTGATGATGGTCCCAGCAAAGAAGAAGGCGCTGCCAATGTCCCATTTGGTGCTGGTGCTATTGGTGGCGTTGACGGCAGGGTCCACGCCGGCACCCATCGCTTCCTTCACATGCTGCAAAGGAAAAGAGGCAACTGTGGTTGATGGTCCAAAGGCAGTAGGCAGTGGCTGACCAGAAGGGGTTAAAATGGGGGGGGGGCACACAAGTCCAAGGACAGAATCAGGGCATTTCAACGTTTTCAAATGAAAGGGGCCTTGAGGTTCAGGGGGGGGGGGGGCAGCAACTGCCACCATATTGCCGGTCAGCAGTCTAATAACACAGCAATATATTCCTCTATATATCACTTACGCTCTGGGGTTTACAGTGTGCGCTTTGCAGTGATCGCCTTACATGCTGCATTGGGTGGAGCACGTCCGACTGTCACCTTCAGTGAAGAAAACAGAAGTGTTATCACCTCATTGTCTTTCAACACTAGTTGCTCAACGTCAGCCACTTGCTTACAAAGGAGTCGTAGCCTGGATTCACAGCTATTCAGCGGGTGTTCATTCAGTGTTTCAGCTCCCCGCTGGCTTGCAATCTCGTGATAATTGGTGGCTAGTCACCTTATCTTTATCTCCATTATAATGTATACCCCTCCCCATGGGTGGCTAAGATTGTTTTCCACTCTATGGCAGTGCTGGGGGGCGGAGGGGTGAACCATCAGGTTGAAATGGACCCCAACACATCTTCAGCCGGGCCTGCACAAAACGATGCCAAATGCTATGGCAGCTCTGCATCGGAAAACTAGACTAAGACGCCCTGACCCATCTTCTAACATTGGGCGGCATCCCACCAATCAACACACCGGGAAACGTCCGACAAGCTAGTAAGAGAGTTCTGTCAGTGGGTGGACGCCTCTACTCTGTGCTTTAAGTGGGATTGGAAATCTAGGGGGGGGCTATCATCAGAGGCGGATTTAACGGTCGTCAGACAAACAAATGATGACCGGGCCCCTGTGCCAGGCCCCACCCCTTCCACAGAGCACAGGGCCCTTTCAGCTGTGAATTCACTCCAGTTCAGCTCCCTGGACGTGTTCAATCATTCTGGTCAAACTTCTGTTTAGACATATTTACAGTGCGGTGATGCGCGCGTGCGTGCGAGAGAGAGAGAGAGCCCTTGCTTTAGAGGCGGCTCGGTTTATCCTGTATAATTCCCATTTTTTAGCTACGGTCCTACTGTAATGGGAACAGATGGAGCTCAGATTGCCCAAGGGCATCCCCTCCCTGAAAGACTTGGGGCCTTTAATACATGCCCTCGACAAGTGTATTATTTATAAACCCTGTTAACTGCTCTAGTAAAGCAATTTATATGGGCATGTTTACAATTAAACGTGCTTTTTTCCTTCGAATATAACTATCCGCACGTATGAAAATGAAATATTGCCCTAGACACCGTTTTTCCTACTAAAAAAGCATGTTTTTAAAAATAATTTGTATCTCGGTCTGAAGCGCTTTAAAGGTGTAATATATTAGCGCTCACTTGCTCGTGTAATATTTTAACGCCATGTATATTACACGGTCCCCAAATACAAGGCGGCCTTTGGCCACAGACAGCATCGTCGTGCCCCTTTCAAATTACAGTTTGGAATACTTGTTTAAAATACTTCTAAATTAGCCACTTCAAATTACATTTTGTAGTAGTTATTCACAATGCTTTTAAAATAGCGATTTATTTTCTAAGTGCCGGATTTACAAAACCTGTTTTCATTGGGACTTTCCAGTGTTAAAAAACGTGTGTAAATCAGGCCCTACGTGTTTCTCTTACAGGGAGCGTTTTTCACGGCCATACTGTATCCCCCATAGAACTGATGCATAATACTCTGACAGAACAATTTCTACCCGCTCACACCCGGAATACCGCCATAGCTAATCCCCACAAAGACACATCCAGAAAAAGCTGCAACAGGGTAGCAGAAAGAGCATGTTACTGGACTTACACCGAGCATTGCCTGTTTCCAGTTAGTCAGACCCCTAGGTAACTGTAATAACGACAACTTAATACAAAATAGCTTTTGTCCCTAAAGTTTGCCATTCTTCACTTGTGACCACAATTAAATCCGCCCACCCAGAGCCCCGCCTCCATGCCCCGCCCACCTAGGGCCCTGTGTCAGGTGCTGCCCACGGGGCCCTTTGCCTTAAATCTGCCACTGGCTATCATTAGAGGGTGTGGTCTGAGCACACACCCCCTAACGAGAGCGCCCCACCTCGATTAAGGGCAAAGGGGGGGGGCGTCTGGTAAAAGACGTGGAGCTGGGGCACATTGGCGTTATTACTATTGATGCGCCCAGCCCCCCTTTTAAACAAAGGAAGAGGCTGGGCGCCCCAAAAGGTAATACCAGTGTGCTCCAGCTCACATGCAGCAGGCAGCCCTTTCATTAAAGGAGCCCGCTTTAACCACTAGCTCCTTGAATGAAAGGTCTGCCTGATGCTGGTGTGTCTGTACTTGAAACAGGAGGAGGGCTGGAGGGCCAAGCTTCATGCTGGATGATGACCAGTTACTCGGAAACAAAAGGAGAGCTGGGCAGTCAAGCTCTCCTCCTGTTTCGAGTACACAGACATCAGGCAGCCCACACTGCACGGTTACACCTGCTGCTTACTGGTGTCAGCACTTTTAAACAAAAGAAGAGGCTGGGCGCACCAAGAGGTGTGATACCAGTGTGCTCCAGCTCACATGCAGCAGGCAGCCCTTTCATTCAAGGAGCCTGTTTTAGCCACGGGCTCCTTGAATGATAGGTCTGCCTGTTGCTGCTGTATCTGTATTTGAAACAGAAGGAGGGCTGGAGGGCCAAGCTTCATGCTGGATGATGAAGTTACTCGGAAACAAAAGGCGAGCTGGGGGTCCAGCTCTCCTCCTGTTTCGAATACATAGACATCACGCAGCCCACACTGCACGGTTACACCTGCTGCTTACTGGCGTCAGCACTTCGGTTAAAAAAAAAAAAGTCAATGACATTTCTTTTTTTCTAATCAGAAGTGCTGACACCTGCAGGCAGCTCGTGTAACCGTGCAGCCTCTTCACAGGCTGCCTGAGGTGTCGGCTGGCTGGGGCTGGTCCGGGGTGGCCCCCGGCAAGGCCCTGGCTCGGGAGCCCTTTCTGGATACGGCCAGGGCTCGGCCCCGGCTAGCCCCAAACCACTTAAAGCCCTGCCTCTCATTCAGAGGTCTGTGTGCAGCCTGCAGACAGCAAACTCAAATCCTGGCACAGCAACCCTGCCTCGCCTGCCCAAGGCTCATAAATCCGTACCCCTCAGTGGAATAATAGTAACATCAGTGGATTACAGCAGACTACAACACGATTTATTTTGCGGTGCCCACTAGCGCCTATAAAAAGCTCTCTCCCACGGGTGGTTTAACACGCTAAAGTATACACACCACAAGAGATGGTGTGCAGTGAGATATTAAAGGCCCCCGGGGGGACGCCGTAAAAAGATGGGCCTAATATGCTGTCTGGGGCCAGTGGGGGTTGGCCGCTCGTTTTGATATTCTGCCCGCTGGCATCTTTAATAGGGAACTAAGGGTGATAAATGACGCCTGGAGCATTATCACATTCCAGCCCGGCTATTAAACTGCCCATCCCATGCCCTTCTGCGCAGAGAACGCCGATGGAAGGCCTGCCACCTGCCTACTCCTTCCTGCAGCATGCCACGCCTCTCCACACACACATTTCCCTCCCCTCAACTCCCGTTTCTGATGGTAAATCGCGTATACTGAGTCTAACATAGTGCCACTTCTGCCATCTGCATATGTTATGTTATCTGCACTTATAGCGCACACGTACAACCCAAGGGCATCTTGGCGCTAGGATACTAAGGCAGTCACAGATAGCGACTGACCTAAAATAGGAAAGTTTTAAGGCAACAACAAAATTGAAGATGATTCTCCAGGCTCTGCGTAGCCGCAGGGAGGACATTTCAGAATTTTCCAGCTGCAACTGAGAAGGCCCAGCCTCCCACCCACGTCAGCTGCAAATTTCGGTATGTTCACTAGGTTAGCCGCCCCAGATCGAAGAGTCCGGCCCGCGGTATATGGCAGGAATTTGTCCTGCAGATACTCTGTACCCAGGTGGTAGTATACCCGGTGAACCAGTAAGAGGGCATTGAATGTAATCATCTCCGCTACCGGGAGCCAGTGGAGGGCACAGATAACAGGGGTGATATGGGCTCCATAAGAGAGCCGGTGGCAAGTTTTGGCAACCCTCGCTGCCATGTTCTGTAAGCGCTGTAGCCGCTGGAGAAGACCTTTCAGCTGGGCCAAATAAAGGGCATTACAATAATCAATGCGACTAGTGATCAGGGAGTACACTACCTGGGGAGATAAGGCCACCGGTAGAAAGGGTAATATCTTGCAGAGTATCTTCAGGGAGTAAAAACCCATCTTGCACACCACACTCACCTGTGAAGACATTGGTAGAGAGGAAGATAAGACATCCACATTCTTGACCATTGGCACTGGGATGGGAGGGTCCCCCGGAGAAGACAGCCAGAACCTCTGTCTTGTCCCCGTTCAGCTTAAGCCAGTTGCTATCCACCCAGCCCTTCACAGCCAATTGGCATTCGCACAGGCACGCCGACACCTCAGTATGGTCTAGATCTAGACGGACCAGAATCTGGGTGTCATCGGCATAAGCGTAACACCTGAAGCCGCAAGAGCGGATGAGAGCAACCAATGGGTGGACATAGATGTTAAAAAGCACTGGGGACAAGGCAGAGCCTTGCGTGACACCACAAGAAAGGGAGCGAGAAGTCAAATGAAAGGGAGGAAGGGAGAATGACTGTCCCCGATCACACAGGAAAGAAGAAAACCAGGCCAGGACGGCCCTCGAGAGGCCTGCTGTGGCCAAGCAAGATAGCAGGATGGAGGGGCCGACAGTGTTCAAGGCCGCAGATAGATCGAGTACTATCAAGGCTCCCACTCCACCCCGATCAGCCAGCATGGTCAGATCATCAAGCACCGACACCAGGACACTCTCGGTACGCCGCCCTGGATGGAATCCTGACTGGAAGAGATCAAGGCCAGTAGAGTGTTCCAGGAAAAATGAAAGAAGAGGTGCAACCAAAGATTCCAACAGTTCCATAAGGAAGGGAAGAAGAGAGATAGGCTGATAGTTGTCAAGAACCAAAAGATGAAGTGGGGGATTTTTAAGAAGAGGAAAAATAATAGTCTGTTTGAGCTCTGGGGGAATAATACCCTCTTGGCAAGAGCCATTCACTAAAGTAGTTACCCTGGTAATCACCTCACGAAGGATCTCCTTCAGGACCACCAACAGAATGGGGTCTGAAGGAGCAGCAGATTTAAGCTGACCAGCCACCTTAGCAACCTCCTCAGTTGAAAACTCCGGGAAGTAAGACCATGAGTGCATAGCCGCCTGCCCGTCTAACCAGGGCAGATGTCACTGCTATTGGAGGCTTTGGCATATATATAATCACGAATGGTGGTGACCTTCACGATAAAAAAGTTGCCCAATGAGTCACACAGGGTTTGAGCGGGTGCTACACTGGGTGCTACTTGAGCTGTAGATGTGAAGGATTTGACCACAGCAAACAGATCTTTTGACTCATTAAGGGCTGACAATATCCTACCGGTGAAACATGTCTCCTTAGCCAGCTGGGTAGCAGAGGGGTCGCTGTTCGTGAGCTTCTATATATGTATAGCTCCTTGAAACCTGACATGTAAGAATGGCGGAAGGAGTGGTTAGTGTGCAGAGGGAAGGTAGATGTGTGGTTGTTGCATTAAGCAGAGTATAGCAATGTGGGTGTGCTTCACACCGGTTCGTGGGCAAGTGGGTGGCGTGTGCGTAGAGGGTGAAGATGTTGGGTTTGGCTAAACACTTTCTATACTTCAAGTGCACAGTGATGGCTGCTGGGATTCCTTTTGTCATTAGGGAAGTCAAGTGCGTAGTATATAGCGGTCTCGTTGTATTGCTTTTTCCGAGTCTCTGGTATTATCTGCTGCCCTCCAGGTCCCGGGGAAGAGCATCAAATCTGTGGGATTCAGAAACATTTCCACCAGATTCATTTAGATTGGCATTGAAATATGCCCTCATACCTCCCCCCAGGCTATGGGGCTCGCCATGGACGTGCCTCCTCATGCGGTCTACAAAATAGTGTATGGTAATATTTGGTCATAAAAATGACTGTTTCCCCACAGTGACCTTCCCTGGCAAGAGAAACTAGGTACAGCCTTTTAATACCAGAGGACACTAATTAGAACTCAGGATGGTAGAGAGCTGTGCAACCAGAGCCCCAGGGCACCCGATCAACCAGGCCTGGCTGAAGATGTATGGGGCCCATTTCAACATGATGGCTGAGGGCACCGGCATAGAGCGAAAACAGTCTGAGGCACCTGTGGGGTGCATATATTACAATGGCGACAAAGGTACGGTTAATGCCCACTGATTGTCACTAGACGGCCAGCCTGGAGGGAGCTTAGACACGAACGGCCCACTGAAGAGCTATAACCCCTTCTTTGTCAGCAGGTGGCAGAGGTGGAAAGACACATTGGTAACCCCAGAAAATGTTTCCAAAGCTGGCCCTCCCACCTTTGCCAGCTCCCGTTCCATAGAAGGGGCTTAGCTTCCACATCATATAAGGCAATTGGTATAACCTTTGCCTGATAGTATTTGATTAATGGTATAATGGAGAATCTACAGTATCTCATCTGAATTTTCTTCATTTGGGCAGTCAATTGTGACAGTTTCATAGTGAGATCTTGCTCTACTTTACATGCTGCGGGAGAAGCATATATTTTATACCCTAGATAATGAACTGCTCAACCCTTTCAATACTCTGTCCACCGAGCCCCCACTTCCTGTGTCTAAACACCAATATCTTGGACTTATTGGGATTAATGGATAGACCATTTTCTTGGTGCAGCAATGTAGTCTGTTGAGGAGACGCTGCAGACCGATGCAAGATGACATTGCCCGCACATGCAAGGCAATGGATTTTAACCCCAATTAATACCGTGCTTGCCAGGGCTGCTGGTGCCAAAAACTCCCCCATGTTTGCCAGATAAAAGTAGAAGAATAGGGGGGCCCCTAAACAGCCCTGTCAAACCCCCCTCTCCACCATCACTGGATCCGAGAGATGGCCCTCCTCGTTGAGAAATACACACCCCCATACAGCTGTCATTCCATACCTGTCTTTTCCATCTCAAGAAAGCCCTCCTCAAAATGGACCCTCTTTTGGAGAGTCTGGACAACACTTCACTCACACATTCTGCCTAAAAATGACTGTGCCCCCAGTCTGAGCCGCCGAGATAACCTGTAGCCCAATGGCTTTCTATGGTAAGTTAAAGTGGGGCCAGTATCTTAAGATCAGAGGACACTCACAGCAACTTTAAAACGTTGCCAGCTGTGCATGTATGTGTAGGGTCAGTTCAGGATACGGCCTTGCCTCAATGCCCCCCAGATAGCATGTGCATTCAGCCAGGAACTAAGGCCTTCACATGTGCATGGACCTCGAAATCATCTCGGAAGGGATCCTCCTGTCGAGGGTCTCGGCAACGTGCAACACATATATCCCATCCCAAAAAGTCTGCCCCTTGATGTGGCCCCATGGGACATTCCTGCAACCGGAAGGTTAAAGTTGCCTGGCGTGTGAGAGCCCCTTTGCTGGGAACCAATACGGAAAAGTGTATTTATCGACTTACCGACGTTTCATAAGGCGTCACATGCGTAATCGCTTCAGCGCACCAAATAACCTGTGCCACTGCCTGGCGCCCACTCATGATGGTCTATGCTCACGCTTTACCCTACCGTGCATCCTGCGAGGAGAAATATCCACTTGCATATCAGCCTGCGCCCACCCACCAGGGCACACGAGCACCAAATCTGAACAAGAGTCCCCTCCCCCCCCCAGAACCCCAGACACTCGTTTCCGTGTCTTGCCGGACAGCCTCAGTGCGGCGGCGCGGCTCAGATGACGCATCTTTCAAGGAACAGAGAGCGAGGGCTCCACACACTTGGGGTTTCACCCTACATGAGCATGGGTACATGGGTAAAGCAGACCTATTGCCAGCGTAGGGCAGAATCATTTCCCTCAACACATTCATTTAGCTGTGGCACGCAATTAATATTCGAGTTCACCGCTCCTTGAAGTGACCGATGGCTACACTCCAGGCAGCCAAATAGCACATATGTGGCCAAAAATCGCTTGCAAACCTTCAGAGCGAAAACACAACTAAAAGCGTCACAGAAAAAAAGATGAAAATAATACATATCATAATACCACTTATATAGTGCACGCCACTCATGATCTGCATTTTACCTATACAGTTATGTATGGCCAATCCATACAAACACAAGACACCCCACGTGACACACTCAAAGACCCTCCCCAGTCCCCACACAGCCAGAAACCCCCAGGACAACCCTCTGGAGCAAGCACAAAGTCTCCTCTATAGGTCTACCTCTAGACACCCACACACCATGTCTCGCACTACGGCAACTTCCGGGTAAGCCCTCGGAGGAAAACACACATCACCTCACCTCGCGGATTACCAGTGAAACGCTTGCATAGTAATCCTGCACTACCCACCAGCAGCAAGTAATAGTCTGAGCTGACACAGGTGCACCTTTGACAATCACATGTTTTATTCATACCTACCAAACCCGGAAATGAATGTCCAGGGCATTGATTTTGATTACAAGCCCCTATCCTACTCCCCTGACAACGTCTATGCCAAAAGCGTTATGCTAACTGGGGGCAGCACCATTATGCATTCAGAAGCAGCCCCTCACACCCACGTTGTCTTTTTTGTGGGTGGGATATTGTTTCTGGGGGATGTGGGGCTATGGCAGTGGACCCAGCACTGGTTGTTGGGTCTAAAAACCTTCAATCCTGGAGGTGGCGAGAGGAGGGGAACTTAAATGAGCCACCTGCACCAATGGTACATTAGAGGGTTGCATTGGTATGTTATGTTAAGTTGATTTATACCATGCACCGCTGCAATTTTCATGGTCTGCAGGCGCTCAGGTGGCTCTGTAAGGTAAGGTGGGCTGGGTTGGTTAGTTGGGAGAGAGGAATAGCATAGGTGTTGTGCTCATCTGTTGATGCGTGCAGAACCAGGAGGAACTGGCGTCTGTGCGTGCGAGTGTCTGGGTGTGCTTTTGTTTTTGTGCACAGGGGCTTGTTGTGTCCGGAAGGGCATCGGCCAGTGTTTGAGTGGTTATGTGCCAGAGGTTGTTAGTTTTGTAGTTTGGCTAGAGAGTGTTCTGCGGTTTGAGCGTATCAGTGAGTTGTTTCACTAGCCCTTTGGGTGTGTGTGGTAGGTGGGAGGTGTGGGGGTGTGGAAGATACAGAGAGGGATGGTTAGTGGGTTTTGGGTGGTCTCTGGGTATTGTCTAGCTATATTATTGTTTTCTTTCAGCAGGTATTTATCGTGTGTTTTCATTGTTCCGAGCATTACTGTTAGTAGAAGCTGACATTGTATGAGGTTGGGGTGGTCCGCTTGTTTGAGTGGTTGTTGCATAGTTAGTCTGTGTTTATCCCGGCAAGTTGAATAGCCAGGTTTTTACTCATTTCCTGAAATTAGGTGGTCTTCCATCCTTCTTATTTCTTTGGGACTGAGTTACATAATTTGGCTGTCAAATGGGAGAAGACAAGTCCTCTGAATTTTCTTTTCTTGTAGTATCTTGTTTCTATGTGGTGGTCACTGCTAAATCTTTAATCTCTTCTCAGATGGTATCAGGTGGTTTTAGCTTGCAGAGGGCTTTACTGGTAGCCAGTGTAGGCTTCTTAGGGCGTGTGCTATTTGATCTCTTCTATTTAGTCTCAGGAGTAGCCGTACTGCAGATTTTGGATGTGTTGTAGTTTTTTGGTGAGGTGTTCAGGCACTCCCAGGTAGAGACTATTTGCATAGTCTATTCTTGATAATACCAAGGAAATGATTGCAAGGGTTCTTTGACTTGTGGTTCCAGAGTGAGACCATTTGTCCATGATACTTTCCAGATTTTGTATCACTGTCGACATCTCTGGTTGGATTCCCATGCTCGGGGGGCAGGTGAGGGATGTCTGTGTCGGACTGTTTTCTCCTGGGGAGATCATTTCTGTTTTGGTTGGGTTTAGTTTGAGGTTGTTGATTGTCATCCAGGTTTTTATATTGGTAAGGCATGTATTGAGGGCATTGGAAGAGTTGTGGTCAGTGGTTATCTTGAAGATAAGTTTGGTGCTGTATGCGTACTTGTAATCTGTCAGTCCATTGGTTTGAATTAGCTTAATTAGGGGGGTCGATAAAATGTTGAACAAGAGTGGGAAAAGGCTTAATCCTTGTGGTACGCCAGAGGTGATATTTTTGGTGTACAGTGTAAATTGTGGAGGTGTGTTCTTTCGGTTCGGTTGGTGAGGAAAGATTTCAGACTTTTCAGTGCACAGTTTCGATAGCCCAATTCTTCCAGTCTCTTGGTTAGAGTTGTGTGTTCAATTGTATCGAAAGCAGCACATATGTCCAGAAGTATGAGGGCTGATTGGGTGTTGCTATGCACATTTATTTTAGGTAGTTCCATATGGAGAGAAGTGCTGATTCGGATCCTCTCATTGGTCTGAAACCAACCTGAGATTGGTTGAGTATTCTGTTGCTTTATACATGATTGAGTAGTTCTTTGTACATGTGGTTCTCCAGGATTTTTTCTGGGAACGGCAGGTTTGATATGGGTATGTAGTCAGTAGGGTCATCTGCTTTCCCATTTCGTTTTTTAGGAGGGGTTTGTGTATGCTGATTTAAAAGATTTTGGTACTATTCCTCTATTTAGGGGTAGATTCATTAGTAGTTGGGTGCAGTGGCCTGCTGTTTTGTGGTTGAGAAGCTTTTTGTGGATATCTGGTGGACATAGGTTAATGGGTGATTCGGTTAAGTTGTGAAAAGTGTCCTTGCTCATAGGTTCGAATCAGTTGATTGTTGTGCTGGTTTTTGGGGTGTTGGTTTCTGGAAAAGTGTTGTTTGTAGTCCTGCGGGATGTGTCTATGGCTTGTTGGATTGCTCCTGTTTTTGCTCTTAGATGGGCTGTGATGCTGTCGCATAAGATTTGCGAGGGTATAATGTTGTTGTTGCATGATGTTGGTTTTTTATTTCCTTGATGATTCTGACCATTTCTTTTTGTGGATTTGTTGCCGATTCGAAACTTACAGTATTGTATGCTTCCTTGGTTTTCAGGACTGCTGATTTTTATAGCCACAGTTGAAACTGATAGTTTCGTCCAACATTTTGATGCCAATTATTTTGGTGTAAGTTTGAAGAGTTTTAAGGGTGTTAATTGGTCTAACACATCTGTGTGATCCAGGTGTGGAGTTTCTCTTCAACTGTGTGTGGAGTAATTTGTTTTGCTGAAGGGTGTCAGGTTTGGTAGTTTCTAATAGTTGTGTTAATGTTTTAAGGTTAAGTCTTTCCCAATGTCTTTTTTTTTGTTGCCAGGAGTTGTAGGTTTGTGGGCTTCATGCGGCTCGGGATTTTGATGGTGAAAGGGATCATGTGGTGGTCGCTCCATATCATTGTTACCGGTAAGGCGGCGGTCAGCACTCCATCCCTGCAGAAGATCGTGTCTAGTGTGAGTCCAGCTCTCTGTGTCAAGGAGTTCCCCCCTTCTCACCTGGATCCGAAGTTTGCCGGTGTCTTTGATCTCTGCCTTCTTGCGAACGCGTAGTCCAGGAATCCGGGAAAGGCTATAAAATGCTCGGAGCCAGGAAGAGGGAAAGGGACAGGAGCGGGTAATAGCACTGGGACAAAGGAAACAATACCGCGAGCTACGATCACACGTCTGGGCTACTCTGCAATAGCATTGAGACCCGCGGAGCCGCGGAAGGCGTGGTCTATAAATAGACCATGCCGCATTCAGCGCATGGAGCGAGCAAGGGCTTCAGATCTGGACGGCCATGTTGGAAGTAGTACGGAATGTAAGCCGTGTTGAGACAAGGACCAGGAGGCCCAAAAGGGGCGCGATCTGAAGTTCATGACAGCATGCCTCCTCCGAAGGCCTTTTCCTCCAGGTTTGACGGGTGTATTAGGTGAAATCTTCTGAGCAACAGAGGAACCTTGATATTTGAAACAGGTTCCCAGGTCCTTTCGCTAGGAGGATATCCTTTCCACTCCACTAGGTATTGAAGATGGCCCCGTTTATACCTGGAGTCACAAATCCGGGACACCTCATATTCCAGTTGGTTGTCAACCAATAGAGGAGGAGGTCTACTGGATTTTCGAGAGGATTGGATCTAGGGCTTCAATAGGGATGTGTGAAAAACTGGATGAATTCTTTTCCAGGAGTCAGGTAGCGTGATTCGATATGAGACAGGATTGCTAATCTCCTTGATGGGAAATGGACCATAGTAGCGGGGAGCCAGCTTGTTTGGTCGCAAGTGTCGGGGGAGTAGTTTTGATGACAACCGAACTCGGTCACCGACCGTATAGGAAGGACCTGGTCTTCTCTTGGAATCTGCATACCTTTTGGTCTGTAATCTGGCTTTCTCTAAGTGTTCTTTAGCCTCCTGGTGAATGTTGATAAGAGTTTCGATCCAGGAGTCAAGAGTAGGTACTGGTGTAGGGTAAGGAAGAACCGAGGGTAAGGCCAATGGATGGAACCCCTCGCTACAATAAAAGGGGCTCGTCTGTAGCGCTGAGTGTTCGGAGTTGTTGTAAGTGAATTCCGCAACGGGTATCAGGAGAGACCAGTCATCCTGGACCTTGGTGGCGAAACATTGGAGGTATTGTTCCAGGGTCTGATTTGCACGATCTGTGGCTCTGTTGGCTTGGGGGTGATATCCTGAAGAGAGGGCACGTTGGATTCCTAGTACCCGACAGAGGTGTTTCCAGAATTGTGAAATGTATTGGGGACCCCGGTCAGATATGATCTTAGAAGGAAGCCCATGTAGTCGGAATATGTGTTCCAGAAATATTCCAGCTAGCTCTGAAGAGGAGGGTAGTTTCATCAGTGGCGTAAAATGGGCCATATGGGTAAACAAATCTATGGTGATCATGATGGTAGTATATCCACGGGAAGGTGGTAACTCCACTATGAAGTCTGTAGCAATGATTTCCCATGGTTTAGAGGGTAGAGTGGGCTGAAGAAGAAGACCAGCCGGTCTTTTGTTATCATGTTTATTTTGGGCACAGGTTATACAAGCCTGGATGTATTGCTGTACATCGGACTTCATCTTAGGCCACCAGAACTGTCTCTGTATAAGACGGAGGGTGTTGGTGATACCTCGGTGCCCGGAATGGAGTGTGTCATGACAAAGGTTTATTATTCTTTGCTGCAACTTCCGTGTAGGAATGAGTAGTGCATTGTCCTTAAATAAGTAGCCTTCTTTGGCTCTTAATTTCCAGTTATTTTGTGTTGAGATGTCCTTCCATATTTCCGAGGATTGAGTTTGTGATCGGACTTCTTCCAGGAGATCAACTGCTTGGGCTACGAAGATAGTGGGAGAGAACATTTTAGGAAACGCCTTATCTTCAGTGGTCACGTAGTCAGGACGACGAGACAAGGCATCAGCGATCAGGTTCTTTGATCCAGGGACATGGATAATGTGGAACTGATACTGGGCAAAAAAGTAGGCCCAACGTGCCTGACGACTGTTCCTGCACTCCAGACACTGCAGAATCTGAAGGTTTTGATGATCAGTACGGACTTGGACAGGATGTCTGGCTCCCAGAAGTAGGTGTCGCCATTCAGTGAAGGCTTGGCGAATGGCTAAGAGTTCCTTTTCCAGGACGGAGTAGTGTGCTTCAGTAGGAGTTAAGGTTCTTGAAAGATAAGCAACGGGGTGTTCCAAATCGTCCTCCATCTTCTGCTTCAAAAATGCCCTATAGCGTAATTAGAGGCATTTGTTTCCACTAAAAAGGGTCGACTTGTAAAGGGTTGAGCCAAAATGGGAGCTTGTGTGAACTCGGTCTTTAAACGCTGAAATGCAGTTTCTTGTAATGTTGGCCAGACAAATGGGGTGTCCTTCTTTAGCAGAGCCACTATGGGTTGTACAATCTCAGAAAAGGTGGCTATGAACTTTCGGTAGAAATTGGCTAGTCCTAGGAAGGATTGGATTTGTTTCACGGATGTGGGAGTAGGCCAGGCGAGAATAACCTTTACTTTTGAAGGGTCCATGCCAATCCCCTCTGGACTAAGGATAAATCCCAGATAGTGCACGGAGGTAACGTGAAACAAACATTTCTCAGGTTTGGCTAAGAGGTGATGTTCCCGGAGTCTTTGTAGAACTGCCTTAACATGTTCTTCATGCTTCAGAGGGTCTTGGGAAAATCAATATGTCGTACAGATAGACAATGACGAAGAGAAACAACAAATCAGAGAACACCCTATCCATAAAACGTTGGAATACTGCTGGGGCATTGGCTAGTCCAAAGGGCATGACCAGGTACTCGTAGTGGCCAAAGGGTGTTCTAAAGGCCTTCCCGGATACGGATCAAATGGTAGGCACCCCTGAGATCCAATTTGGTGACTATTACGGCTCCTCTAACAGCTTCCAGGATATCAGAGATCAGGGGCAGTGGGTACCGATCCTTGAGAGTGC
The DNA here is from genome assembly GCF_040938575.1 of Ambystoma mexicanum. Classification (NCBI taxonomy): domain Eukaryota; kingdom Metazoa; phylum Chordata; class Amphibia; order Caudata; family Ambystomatidae; genus Ambystoma; species Ambystoma mexicanum. The sequence goes on along the minus strand of NC_090923.1, from coordinate 1,115,761,277 downwards.
ATTGATTTAAGCCTCTATAGTCGAGGCAAGGTCTGAGTTCCTTGGTATCCTTCTTGGGAAGGAAGAACAACGAAGCACCCGTTGGAGATTTCGAGGGTCTTATGGTGCCGTTTTCAAGATTAGTATCTAGGTATTCCCGAAGGGCCTTTTTCTCGGGTTCGGAAAGAATGAACATTCTGCCGAAGGGAATTACAGCTGAGGGATCCGTATCTATGGCACAGTCTTCAGGCCTGTGAGGGGGTAAGGCTTGGACTATGGCAGTAGAAAATACATCAGCATATCCCTGATAGGCCTCCGGAACTTGTATAATATTGGAAACCATGAGTGGTGTTTCTTGGTCTCTTGGTGGTTCTTTACAAGTTACCGAGGAGGGGTCCAGGGTTAGGCAGTGGGACATACAGGACTCTGATCCCAGGAATAATGATCCTGCTGTCCAATTGATATACGGATTGTACTTTTGTAACCAGGGCATTCCCAAAACCATGGGGTAATGGGCTGACTTAATGATGTCGAATGTAATCCGCTCTTGATGATGGTTTATGGAAAGTTGGATCTCTTTAGTCTGCAGGATTATGGGCCCTGAAGAGAGGGGTCTTCCGTCAATTGCTTCCACCGGCTGCATGGCGTTTCGTGTCTCGTACGGAATATGATGACTAACCACCCAGTCTTGATCAAGGAAAATTCCCATAGCTCCGCAGTCCACCAAGGCCAGAATGGGATAAGTCTTGTCTTTGGAGGGTGACAGGAAGGCCTGTAGTATCACCAAACTGTTTTGTCCAGGAGAGTTCAAGGATGGAATTGATGTGGAGCAAACATCTCTCTCCTGAATCTCTGCTCCATTTAAGATCGGGAGCTGGTGTTTCCCGAACGCCGAGGAGGTGCCAGAGGACATTCCCTGACCAAATGTTTGTCTGAAGCACAATACATACACAAACCCATATGGATCCTTCTCAATCTTTGTTGAGGTGATATGGGTCCAGGAAAGGCTCCAATTTGCATGGGTTCAGGTTCTGGGGCTGGACTTGGGTTTGCGTCTGTTCTGGCTGTACTCTCAAAGGAGGTCTTGGGTGGGTTTCCCTTGGATTTCTTCCTTTCAGCCTTCCTTTCCTGTATGCGGAAGTCTATTTGCAAGGCCAGGTCCATTAGTGCCTGGAATGAATTTGGTCTGGCCACCCTGGCCAGTTCATCCTTGATCTCATCGTTTAGGCCTCTCCTGAACAGGGTAAAACTAGCCTCAGAGGACCAGTCTACTTCCTTAGCCAATTGTTTAAATCTGGTCACATAAGTGAGCATATCTTGGGAGCCCTGTTGAAAGTCCAGCAAGCGTTCTTGGGTAGTATAGACCTGCTCTGGACGGTCAAACATGCCTTTAAGGGCATGTATGAACCCATCATAGTCGTCTAGGAGAGCATCGCCGGAGTTAACAAGGAGTGTTGCCCAAGTTAAGGCGTTGCCGGAAAGGTGGGATATAATGAAACCCACTTTAGCCCTAGGAGTCGAGAAATAATAGGGCTTAAAGATAAAGTGGACCAGGCATGAATCCAGGAATCCTCGAAGTGTTTTTGCCGAACCATCATACTTGTCAACAATACCACCCAACAGGACGCCCTCCTTTGTAGCAGAATCCCGGGATAAGACCAATTGTTTTCCGCCTTAAGGTTTTGAACCTTGGTTGATAATTCTTGCATGCGTCGTATTAAGTCCTGCACAGCGGCTTCCATCTCGTTTTTAGGTTCGATCGGGTGGCGTCTCAAACTGCCAAGGAGTTCCCCCCTTCTCACCTGGATCCGGAGTTTGCCGGTGTCTTCGATTGCTGCCTTCTTGCGAACGCTCCTGGTCTTGAACAGCGCTGCTGGAGTCTCGTCTGGTTCCAGGTTGCGTTTAGTTCCGGGAGCACATAGTCTAGGAATCCGGGAGTCTGGGAAAGGCTAGAAATGCTCAGAGCCAGGGGGAGGGAAAGGGACAGGAGCGGGTAATAGCACGGGGACATAGGAAACAATACCGCAAGCTGCAATCACACGTCTGGGCTACTCTGCAATAGCATTGAGACACGCGGAGCTGTGGAAGGCGTGGTCTATAAATAGATCATGCCGCGTTCAGCGCATGGAGCGAGCAAGGGCTTCAGCTTTGGACGGCCATGTTGGAAGTAGTATGGAATGTAAGCCTCGTTGAGACAAGGACCAGGAGGTCCAAAAGGGGCGTGATCTGAAGTTCATGACACTCTGAGTAGGTCAGTTCACTATTTGTTTAAGATGAAGGGTTTCCAGTAGGGCGCTGAGTGAGTTTGTTGAGTCTTCATTATCTCTTTTGAACCAGATGTTGAAGTCTCTCAGAACAATGAGGTTGTTGTGATGGGGGAATTGCCAACAACCATGTTAGAGCGGACATCCCGCGGCTGAGCATGCGCATGGTCCTTACTTATTGATCCGTTTCCCATGTTAGTTCCCTCATCGAAGTAGACGCTGGGGATTTGTGTTGCCCAGTGGAACTCCCGGGCCGCTCCTACACAGTGTTTGAGCAGCAGTGAGGGAGCCACAGCGCTGGGCGGTGTGGCACAGGTGCATTCAAGATAGTGGCTTGGAAGATAAGGTGAGATCGCACCTCTTTACGAGGGAGAGGACGTGGTGCAACCTGCCCGACATCGGATGGAGGGCCGGTGATTGCAGGAAGGAGCTGGTGGTGCCGGTTGTGCGCCGGGACTGGTGAGCATTGCCCTGCAAGGCAGGGGGGATAAGAGAGGGCACAGCACCACCCCCATCTGTGTTACCACCACCATACCAAACGAATACTAACACTGCTGTAATGACAAATATCAAGAGGGAGACGGATCGGAAACCATAGAAGGAGTTAGAAGAGGCATTAAAGTCAGAGCAGATGGAGTTGGCATGGTTGAGGGCTCTCAGGGAGGAAGGGAGCAAATCGGGGTATGGACTAGACGAATGGAGGGCAGGAGACATTTTGTTTAGATTGGATAGCACCATGATTAAGGATGTTCACCTTGAGGAGGGGAAGGGAAAGTGTGATGAAAGAGGGGCTGGGAAGTGTAGACTACAGGACAGTGAGGTCAGATGGAGATACAAACAGGGAGCTGCCGGAGGAAGAGTGGGACACGGAGGACGAACTAGAGGACGAAGATGAGATGCCAGTCATTACCCCAAGGATAGAGAGATTGTGGGGTCCGCAGTTGAGGAACAGATTTGGGTGAGTAGCAGTGGAAAGGAAAAAGACAAGTGACAGTAAGATGTTTAGAAGGGAGTAAGGACACAGTTGCCACTATTGCACAAAGGCCCCGGGAGGGCGCATTATATACCTTGGGCTCAGATGGACAAAAACAACCTGATCAAAATGCTCCCGCCCCTCACTGCAGGGGCTGGGAAATGTATATATGCTTTTGAAAAACAAACCGCCGGTATCCCTTTAGCAGTGGGAGACATAAAAAGCTTGCTTGTAGCAATTGTGGGGGATCAGGCAGGGGATGTCTGGGTTAAGGCCGGATACCCAGCAGTAAAGCTAGAATGCGTGCATGATGGGGTGCTCTTTAACGACATCAGAGTGCAGGTGTGGGCCGCATTTCGGCAGGCATACCCGGATACGCCGGATTTGCAGTCCACAATGCAGTATACAATTGGGGATGATGAGGATACCGCTCAATATATTTTGAAAGTATAGGAGATGTGGAGGGCAGAGATGGGAAAACAGAGGGACCGCTTAGTTCTTCTTTTTTATTTTGTTATTAAAAGGGGATTGCCCAAGGAAGTACAGAAAGCTCTCAATAAGATAGTGGATATAGAGACGAAAGGGTGCCCTGAAATACAGACTATAATTATACATCACTGTAAATGGATCTAATAAAGAGAGAAGGAAACGGCATAGAGGTTGCAGGCTGAGGAAGTGAAACCAGTGCAGACAAAGTTAGCAAAAATGGCAGTGACTCAAACGGACTCAGCAGAGCAGGGAGAGACGCGAGTGGATGCAAGGATAGCAGTGTTCTGGCCAGGCCGAGGGCAATAGAATGGTGGGTCACAGTACCTTGAGTGGTACCAAGGGGGTTAGCAGCGAGGAAGAGGATGGTTTCAAGAAGGAAGAGGAGGCAGAGGTGGATTCGGAGGAATGGGGCAGAGAGGGGGATCAGGACCAGTTCAGTGTTAGGGAAGTTGAAAAATAGGTAATTTTGTGAGGGAGTGCAGGAGCAGGATGGGGGCAGGATACAATTCATACACTCACGCATTCCCAGCACCACAACAGCAAAACCTGCCAGTGCCCCGATGCTCACATCAATAACATACTAGATACACCAAGCGTATACACAGTTGCCCCCACCACCCCCTCAGGCACAGCTGCCCACCCTGCCTGGCATTTCAACACAATCTGCGCCGCCAGGCCAATCATATGGTGCTGAAATGTCCGGTAGCAATGCCGTTCCTAATGGGACAGTGATGCATTAAAGAGGAGCAAGTGTCATGGGAGGCAACCTTTCACATTATGGGTACAAATACATATCCTGATTCGGACAGCCCACAGAAAGCTCTTGCGTACCCATTCTTGTCCATGACTACCCACCCAGACAAAGAACCCTTGGTGGCCGCTGAAATAGTTAATAAACAATTCATCTTCATGGTTGACACAGGTGCCACTTAATCATGCATTAGTGAAGGAAACATCCCATTATCAGGTGAAACTCTCGATACATAAGGATTCCCTGGGGCTGTGGCGATGGTTCCTTTCACAGAAGAAGAACCCATCAAATAGGAGGCAAAGTGGTGCGCGCCCCTTTATTATATTCAGAAACCTCCCCAGTAAATTTGTTAGAGCGTGACATCTTAAGTAAACTTAATATGACCATCTCCTTTACAGATCGAGGAATAGTATGTGCTACCCTGAGAATGTGCGCTGTGAGAGCCATGATGAAAATACATGCCATGGGAGAAGAGGTGGTGGCTCGCGGCATCCCCTTTCACCCCCAAATGTTTGTGTATAGGATTACAGTTTTGCTTAATGCAGTGCCCCAAGTAGGAAAAGTGTGTTGGTGGATACCATCTGATTTCATCTTTAGACCTGTTGTGTCTGCAGAGCTTTTGGCAGGGCAAGTCATTTCATTGGACTTGGAAGGGTTGGTGGTGTCACAAAAGAGGATTGTGGTAATCGGAACTGAATCAGATGGGTGTGAGTGGCGCACCGTATTGTGCAATGAGCCAGCAGTACCTTTGAAAGAAGTAACAAATGCAGAATTTATTTAGAACAGGTTTGATTATGGAGAAATAGTGTTGGCTATTTGTACACCTTGTGAGATAATGGTGCAGTATTGTAGAGTACAGTGTCCCGTGAGGGCCCTTGTAAAAATGCCCCCTTTCACTGAAAATGACCTAGCACAGGTTCCTGAGAGGTTATGGACAGTCAGTGCCCATGATGTAAGCCTCTTACAGGGAGTGGCACCCGTTCGAATCACACTCATGCAAGATGTAGTGTTGCCCTGGGTGAGACAACATCCCCTGTCCAAAGAAGCAAAAGAGGGGATACAAGACGCTATTTCCACACCCCTAAGGCAAGGGATTATTGTGCGCTCCAGCTCTCCATGCAACATGGCTATATACCCGATAAAAAAGATGAAGGGGTCAAGTTAAGGGGCAGAGATACAAGATCTCTGCCCCTTAAATGCCTTTGTACAGGCAGTTCCTAACCCTGCTACAATTTTGTGCAGTATCCCAAAGCAAGCAACACGTTTTACTGTTGTAGACCTAAAGAATGCCTTCTTTTGCATACCCCTACACTCAGATTCGCAATATCTCACTGCGTTTACGCATGGGCGAAATTGGTACGAGCACACAAGATTAACACAGGGGTATTGTGAATCCCCTAGTATCTTTAACAGAATACTACATGCAGATTTAGGAAACATACAAGTACCCAGCACTATCATTCAATATGTGGATGACTTGTTAGTATGCAGTGATGATGAACAACAGTGCTGAAGGGACTCTGTCTTGCTCTTACAGCTATTAGCACATAAGGGGTACATAGTGGATATGGCTAAGTTACAATACTGCCTCCAGGAGGTTCTTTACCTGGACCAATTGATATCTGTCCGTGGGAAGAAAATAACACCAGGACGCGCTGCATCAGTGCGCAGTGCTCCCCAGTTGAAAACTGTCTATGAAATGCAGAAGTTCCTTGGGCTGTGTAATTACTGCAGAGCGTGGATCTTAGATTATGCAGCCTATATCATGCCCTTGTTTCAATGCCTTAAAGAAGCACAAAAGACAGACAATAGGTTAACATGGACAGAGGACATGCTCACAAGCTTTAACAAACTAAAGTAAGTCATTCCCACTGCCCTGGTGTTGGCAACACCTGACTACACTCAAGAGTTTTACTTGTTCTTTCACTCTCATGGTCAGATGATGATGGCAGTACTCACTCAAAAGAGCACTATGGCCCACAAGCCATTAGCTTATTACAGTGGAGTCTTACACTCAATGGTGTAGGGACAGCTCCCTTGTAAGCAAGCGCTTGCTGCTGCTGCATTCACAAAAGAAAAAAGCTCCACAATCATCACTGTGTGTTACGTAACATTGTATGTGGAGCATGCTGCATTTGCCTTATTAAAACGCTCTAAATCCATGTAGACCACAAAGCAGGCATCTGCATATGGGGTTATTTTATCCAGCCCAAACATTCACGTAGTGCAGTGCAAGACAGTAAACCCTTCCACTTTCCTGACAGAAATGAGCATTGAGGATGATAGCGCTAGGCATGACTGTGTAACATTTGAGGAGGGGAGGACATACCAAAAGCAAAGGATAGCCCGCTTGAGGGGGTGGGGGGTACTTTTAGTTGATGGTTCAGTGACCATTGACCAGGGGACAGGCCTGAGAAATGCGGGCGAGGCAGTTTTCCACTTAGTGGATAGTAAGTATGAAGTACTGATACATAAAAGGCTGTCCATGCATTATTCAACCCAGGCTGCGGAACTCATAGTGCTTATTGAAGCACTTCTAGCTTCCCAGGGTTCCTGGGTGACTATTTATTCAGACTCAGCCTATGTGACAACGATGGTGCATTCTGGGCTTGCGAGGTGGAAAAGGAGAGGGTGTAGGAGGGCTGATGGGTCCACAGTCCAACATGCAGCATTGCTAGATAAACTGATTGAAGCACTTTCCCAGCCCTCCATGGCGGCAGTGGTTAAATGCACCGCCCATACAAATGATACAGACAAAGTTTCACACTGCAACACTGCCACAGACCGATCTCGGGGAGCCTAACATCTCAGAGTATCCAGTAATAGCACAGGGACAAGAGCAGTTGCCAGCACCATACACTTCACTTCTGATAGCACAAATTATTGAGTTGCAAGGACATGCCCCATAAGATGAAAGGGAGGTATAGCATAAAAGAGGGTGTTCACAATCCCCCACAGATATATTATGGCAGCAAGGAAGTAGGGGTAAAGTTGTCATGCCGCACAAACTCTTGCTGGTCGCCTTCAACCAGTTGCATCATCCGTCTCATTTGTCTAAACAACATATTGCTGCAGATATACAAGAGGACTGGTTTGTCCCCAATTTTGAGGAAGTTCTTACCAAAATTGTGATAAATTGCATCATGTCAGACCTAAAGTACTGGCCACACCCTAAGAACGATACGAGGTGCATTGCCTCACCCTACTGGGCGATTTCTGGAGCTCCATATAGGTTACACTGATATGGGAGAGCGGTGCAATCGGAGTAGGTATATGATTGTCGTAGTGTGTCCCTTCTCTCAGTGGGTGGAGGCAGGTCCTTGTGCACATCAAGACGCTGAATGCACTGCTAAATTCTTAGAGAGGTATTTCCTTGTTGGGGTGTTTGCGAAGTGTTACGGTCAGACAACGGTATCCATTTCTTTAAAAACTCTTTAAAGACATGGCTGTGTTATTGGGCATAAAGCATCAGATGTGTATAATTTACCACCCCCAGGCTAACGGAAATGTGAAAGGATCAATGGATAGTTAAAGGCTAAATTACCCTTAAGAAAAACTGGGTGCACTGTCTTCCCCTTGCTCTATTCAGTTTGTGCATGCAGCCCTGTAAGGATCATCACTTATCGCTGTATGAGTTGGTAACAGGCCGGCGAATGCATACAGCTCTATCTCCTGTAAAGAAGGCCTCTGATGCTCATAGGGCAGTATCTGTTATGGGTGAGGAATTTAGGATTATTTTACTGTTTTGAACAGACCAATCACATTTCTTTCTCAACAGATAGCACCACAGTGATCTGAAGAACCAACTAGCACTGCACCTGCTTCGCCACCATCACAGCCACTTCAGTTGTCTCCGAGTGATCACATGTTCATTAGGAACTTCGTCAGCAGGTACAACGGCCCTCTTACTGTCGTGTATGCCACTCCGTTCACAGTGGATGTCTGAGAGCTGCGATATTGGGTTCACCTTTCTGTTGTTCGAAAGCATCTGAATGCCGCACCGCCCACTAACGAACATGACAGTGACACATGAGTAGTGCCCACTAATAGTGAGCGCACATTTCCAAAGTGATTCACTGGATGTACATATGTATATGAACTGTGTACAGAGTTTTACAAATTATGTATTTTAAATGAATGAAGTGTTAATTTGTGTTTTCATTGTATGCATTAGTATATTTTCACTGTTTCCAATAATTCATCTTTTCCCTTAACTTTTTCTTTAATAATAATGCAATTGAGATTACTTATCGATGCGCCTAGTGCTGATGTATGAAATGAAGCTAAGAAGAGACCTGCTAAAAATGTGCTTTTCTTTGCGTATATGTGTGTGATGCATTTCACAATGAAAATAGGTTTAGGAGTGTATTTAATATGTAATTGTATATGGTTAGATCATATAAAAGGGGGTATATTTCAGGGAGGTGTACCATGGGTGGGTGTGCATATCAGAATGGGGACAATAACACAATACTGGAAATTGACACTAATACACCAATACATGGGAATACACCAATACATTGTAATGTGGTGACACATACAATAAATACACATATATTACCAGATTGAAATCTATATGTGTCATATGCAAGCATATTAAAACATTTTAGGAGGTAGACCAAGAATAAAAAGTATGATGAACACAGAAGATTAGATTTTGACATGATAGAGGGGGTGCACCACCCAGAGATGAGTAACAGTTGGTATGCGGACATGAGCTCAGATGGGAAACAGAGGGTACATGGTAGTTCTTATATTTGCTCCTTAATACCACATGCGTCGGGAGCCCCCAAGGTACTAATACTGCAAGAGGTTCCGCTCTTGGATACTCAATGTTTTGTCCCTCTAGCACTATGCAGGTTGGAAGCACATTCCAAGAGCACAGAAAACACTTTGTGATGGTACTTTGATATTGATCTTTAGATTTCATGTGCCAACAGGAAGATGATGCATTCAATTTTTCATGTTTTCTTTATTTTTTTAATTTTCACTTTTTGTACTGTATTGGTGGCATTCAATACATTGGGCCTCATTACAAGTGAGGCGGAACGGGTTAACGGGACCCGCTAAAGGAGGTGGACCCGTTAAACCCGTTCCGCCTCATTACAAGCTCCCCCCGCAGGACCCGGTAAGTAACGCCTGGTCAAACCATGCGTGCTTACCGGGTCCCGCGAGGGGAAGAGGGAGCAAACAACGGGCCGCTCGTAATCGGCCCGTTGTTTGCTCCCTCACCCATTCCCATTTAGCCCTATGGGGGGTGAAATGGGAATGGGGAAGGTCCGGGTCCAGGTTCCTGGAGGGAGGAATTACCGGGCCCTCTGAACTCGGAATGGCCCGGTAATTCCCCATTCTGGGAAGCCGGACCGGGACCCGATTTTGGCGGCAGCCATGCCGCCAATAGCGGCATCGCTACTGCCAAAATCATAATGAGGCCCATTGTGTTCATCCAAAAATTAGAGTGTACATTGTTGAACAGAAAGTTCTGTGGGTTGGTCAAGAGAAACCGCTACACGTGTTTCACCACTAAGTGTGGATCTTCAGGAGGTGATTAGTGCTCATTTGTTTGTTGATTAATCCTGTTGATGATTTAGCTGTTTATTTTCAAAGTTCACCATACAGACTATAGATCCTTATTTGTGATGTTTTAACTTGGGTTTATTTTCCAACATTTTTTAGGAGTGGAAGAAGAGGGTACTTCTATTCTCTTTAGGTTGTGATCTATAGGGTACAGGATCTATATTCTGTATGATGAACTTTAAAAATAAACAGCCAAATCCTCAACAGGATTAATCAAAAAACATATGAGCACTAATCACCTCCTGAAGATCCACACTTAGTGGTGAAACACGTGTAGAGGTTTCTATTGATCAACCCACAGAACTTTCTGTTGAACAATGTACACTCTAATTTGTGGATGAACACAATGGGCCTCATTACGAGGTTGGAGGAATGGGTTATTTGGCACCGGTAATGGTGCCGATAAACCCATTCCTCCCTATTACGAGGTTCCCTTGCGGGACCCGCACAGAACGTCTAGTCAGACCAGACGTCCTTAGCGGGTCCCGCAAGGGGACCAAGGAGCTAATAACAGGCCCGTTATTAACTGGCCCATTATTAGCTCCATCCCCATTCCCATTGAGCCCTATGGGGGCTCAAATGGGAATGGGGATTGGTTTTGTGAATGAGGAAATACCGGGTCATCCAAGGTTGGAATATCCTGGTAATTCGTCATTCACAGAACCCGGACACGATATTGGAGGCAGCCATGGCACTAATAACACCATGGCTACCTCCAAACTCATAATGAGGCCCAATGTATTGAATACCACCAATACAGTACAAAAAGTGAAAATTAAAAAATAAAGAAAAAAATGAAAAATTGAATGCTTCATCTTCCTGTTGGCACATGAAATCTAAAGATCAAATTCAAAGTTTTATTGTTACTATTGGGCAAACACAACAGTGAACCTTTAGTCAAGCGACAAGGACACCAAAACTTACAAACAGAATACTCGCCAAGAAACTGAGTGATTGTTTGCCAATAGTTTAACCTGGTGATGATGGATCCAGATGAACAGCAGTGTGCCTGCAATGCCAAACGTTCACAGTGCTTACAAAGACCATACATGCAGCTGGAAGGAGTGAAGTTTGTGGCCAATCGGTGGGAAGAGACTGTGAGGAGCTGTGCGGCAGGAGACCTCATAGGATATAGAAAAGGAGTGATTCAAAGGGTAAACGGAGCATGTCAAAAATACTGAGGGAAGCACATGGCAAAGCTAACATGGATTGAAGCAAAGGAGAAGCCAGTGAAGGTACAGAAACAAGAAGACTATCAACTGTGCTTCTATAATGAAGGAGATGTCCCCATGGGTACAAATGCCAAGTGCAATGTGACAAACATTCCAGACCTCCAGAAAGGAACAGCAACAGTGATGGATATCTACTGGGTCTGTGGCCAGCAGGAGTTCTTGCACTTCCCACAATCATGGCGGGGTATATGCTCACTGACCAGGCTGCACTCTGCTCTTCTCGTGGTCCCTGAAGCACATCTAACTATTAAACCAGGGAGCTTGCTTACCCCCACGCCACCGCCAGAGCCAACCACCTCTGCATTGCCACTGCAGCTCCCTGTCTTCCGGATCTTGTCATGGAAAAAGGACAATATACTTTAAAAAAAGAAAAAGAGGTCTAACTATCTGTCGAGAAACTCAGCTCAATTGCTTCAAGAAATACCCGATCAATACAGACTGTACAATAAAGAAGAGGCATTTTTCACTTTTCTGTTGGTGCCAGGGCCACAAGTGGCCTACGCTAAATGGCTTCAAATATTTAGGTGGGAACTGATACAGCTGGCGAATGATACTGAACAAAGATTCAATGCAATCAAAGTTGAATTGAGAGCCATCCGGTTAATGACGTTGCAGAACCGGTATGTGCTCGATCTGCTCACGGCCATGGAAGGGGCGTTTGTAAAAAAAAAAAAGAGGATAATCCTGCTGTACTTGCGTACCCCCAAACGATGCAACAAATGGGTCTCTCGCACAGATAATAGAGGCCGTATATACCCTCGGAGAACATATCCAGACGGAAGCAGGGATTCATAAGAGTGATTGGTTTGATAACCTCTTCTCGTGGGCACTGTCTGGATGGGAGCAGTTGTGAAGATACTAGTGCCAGTGATGTTGTTCTAGCTGGTGATTTTCTGCACTTGCCAGTTGGGACTTCAATGCTGTGCTAAAGCAATCACTAATAGTGTGATGATGATGGCCTCAATTTGGGTAAGCAGTGCACCTCGTGGTACAAAAGATGGGCAAGTACAAACAGATGACCCAAATATGCCCTGTATGGTGAGAGTAGAGAAAATAATTGACCCCCCTGGAACAGTTACTACAGCACCACCTGACCCTGAAAACTATGAGGAGCAGTGGGTTGACTGAGAAGGAGATGGGGGCTGTATCTCACTTGCAACCCGGAGCAGTGCGCCAAGGGGGACGAAAGTTTGCGGTCAGTACACATCCTGCACTTCCTAAACAGCCATCAGACATCCAAAATGCTGCATTCCTAAGGCTACAATATACACCAGGGGTCTGAGAAAGGCGCACGCATACACTGGCTTTCAAAAAAAGAGCACAGGACCACCACACACCCCTAGACACAAACAGGACCAGAAATGCTTTACATCACACTTGACGACTCACACCACAAACCCTACTGCAACCCACCCCTAGAAAACCCAGTCCCAGAGGATCATAGTATAATACAGATCCTTCACACCCGTATCATCCAAACAGCTGTCAGCGCTAGGAACCACTGCACAAGTCCTAGCCTGACAATGTAAGAAGATGGGAAAAGTCACAAGAGGCAACCCCCCCGCAACCCCCCATAAGAAATCTGAAGCGTCTTGCCCAGAGGATCTGCACCACAGGTAAGTGGTGAAACACAAAGCTTTATTGTGTACACCTGCGGCCCTCAGATGCTCCATCTCCCCTCGACCTCTCTCTCCACTTCAACTGTTGACTCCCTCCATTCTAGCTCCACGTTCCATCCCTCACGAGTCCCATTCAAGACACAACAACATTTGCCGCAGGTTAAGCCAATACTAATTGATTGTATTCAACCAAAACCCAACCAGAGACGTTTGGACCACATAGACAGTCTGGGCCCCACACTCTACTGTACCCGGTCGCCAAACGAAGAGCTCGCCTCAGGGCCTCGGGAATAGGTCAACACAAATGTACCCCTTTTGACAAGCCATCTCTCGCGAAAACCATACGATGGGCAAATATTTATTTGCCTTGTGGGCGTGCACAGACAACCTAGTGTCGTCAGCGCCAAGAGGACTCGCCCACGCAGAGCGATGCGCTTTACAAACACTTGCAACATAACCGTGGGTACTTAATGCACTGAGCCATTCTACCAACCCCAGTGTGTCTGAAGGTAGGTTGTGAACAGGTCAATTTGTTGTCAAGCCTCAGGAGAGGTGATGTGTTTGGAGGAGGCGTATTCATAAAGCGTGAAATCAGCAGCGAAACGTCGGTGCCCCGTAAAAGCTGCCAACCCCATGCTTGGCAATAATGAAAGTTATTCCCGGCATCCATCTACCAACGGCGGCGGCAGCAGATTTATTTTACAAAGTGTTTTCTTATGCCAAGTGCCATCTCTTGGCTGCTGTGTAAACATCTCGCTGTCCTCCCAAGCGAGAGAAATGTCCTCTTCCCGCACCAATGAGACTTTCAATTCTCTCTGCCATTCATGCGGTGACCGGGTTCCTTTTTGCAACTCGGTTTGTCTGCGGCTGCTTCTTGGCCCTGGTGGGTGGCTGCGTGCCCGCTGGGCGCGTCCCTGTGCCCCAGGGCAGAGGCAGTGCTTACAGCTCCTATCTCATGCCCCTTCCTGCCCAGGTGAGGCCATGCCATGTGGCCCAGGAAGCCTGGCTAAGCGTAGCAGCGACTCTACGACGCGGGACTCCCTAACGCCCCAGACGAGGCCCGTCTTTGGAACATCCGGGTCACCAGGAGGCTACAGTGCAATGGATGTTCAGCCCCGGGACTCAAGCCCGGGGGAGTAACAACAACACACAATTCGCATGTATTGCAGAAAATGGAACAATAAACAATGACAGCTTAAAATGAATCACTGACAAACGTTAAGGTCAAACTAACACTGCACATTTAATGCAATTAAATTCTTACCCAGACCCAAAAGAACTGCTTCTAATTGGGAGTGCGGGTGAGCACGTGTTGCTATGCACCCCTCTATGCCACGAGAAGGGTCCTGGGGAGATATGATGACCCCTAGGAAACCTCTCACACCCATTCCCCAACCCCTACAGGAACCGCACCGACCGGTAAGTGCCCTCATGGAAACCTCATCAGCCTGCACTGAACCTCGGCCCACAACCAGTAGCAAAGGAGCCTGCGTCAAAAGGTCCCCAATTTTTAGAGTCCAGCCTACGATATTTTCCATGGGCTGAACGCACTGCCACAGCGCTCCCGTGCCTATTGGTCCTCTCACAAGAACGCACCTGGAACACAATAGTCCACTTCTGGATAAGTCTTGCAAAAAGAGAGCATCCTATCAATGAATGGGTCCATCCCAGCCCAAGACAAATGCAACCCATCCTTGTGGTACATATGCGGACCCTTGACAAGCCCACGAGACACAATCCGGAAATACCCCTGTCTCCATGCCAATGTGGTCATTTCATTGCTCAAATTCCATGCCAACACTTACAACGGTCTTCCATGGATTCCTTTTCCCCTATACCTTCCCGTGATCATGTGCGGCCATGCCACAATCAGTCCAGGGAACAATCTCGCCACCCAGGCCAGCTCTCCGACCAGGCTCTCACGCAGCATCTTCCCCCCTCACAGTCCTCATATCGTTTCCTCCCAAATGCTCAATTACCAAATCTAGTCCCCAAACTCAGGCCTTCTCCCGAGTTTCCATCACTGCACCCTGCAGTGGGTGTAACCCTATACCTCCGGCGCCAATTTAAAAAAAGGGTTGCCCCCTTGACGACTCCCCTACCACAGACCCCCTGGTCCTGTATATGATACAGTGCCCACTTCATAAAGGAATGGTCCGCTCTTCACACAACGCGCCATCTTCTAAGCACATCAAGAAAGGGGTCCCCTTGTCCTTACACTAACTCAGGCCTCACTTACTATTGGAAACAGTTAGACTCCAGTGCACAGTACTCTTTACCAGTGCCTTTCAACGCTCGGTCGTCCGCCGCATATGGAAGTCTCAAGCGCTTAAAGCTGGAGCAAGTGCTTCATTTGGAAGTAGATAAGTGCCAGGGCCAAATACTTTCAAAAGCTCTGCACTGCCACCTACTTTAGAGGCACAGCAAAGCCAGTGTCATACTGACACTTGCACACATGCATGTGCGTGCACGCCGTTCTGCTAAGATAGTGAGCGGCACCTGGTGACATGGCTGGCTGCCACCGCACCACTCACCCGAGTCACCCGCCATGCTGCAGCAGTGCTGCCTAGAGCACTTTCTGGGCATGAGCAGTTATTCATGAAACAGGTTATCTATCACAGCGGCAATGGTGTGGCTTGATATGTGACAAAGATTGACAGTCAAAAAAAATAAAGTTGCTGAAACACACCATCATAATTAAGCTGAGTTTGAGACAATAAGTACCAGTGCTCAGAAATAAGTGCCGGCGCTCAGAAATAAGTGCTGGTGCTCAGAAAAAAGTGCTGGTGCTCAGCCCTGGCAAACACCCCCACAAAGTAAGCAGTGGTGCAAGGTCTCAGTTGAAATGGTAAGAGCCCATGTGCGATTACACATGTTTCGGCTCCCCTGAGCCTTTTTTCAAATCTGGGCTACTCGATACACATAAGCAAACATCCATGTACATAATAACGTGTTACACATAGTTACACATAGTTATAAGTATATGCCCCCCAAGTCACACTGCGCTGATACATTAATTCACTTTGTGGAGTTTGTTTTCACAATTATCTTTGCATGACATATCTATGATGGGGAAGTGAGGGGGTTTGGGGGTGAGGGCAAGGAGAGGACATATTGTACCCCTCTACTGCCCAACACATTGGCAAAAAGCAGACCCTTTTAATTCTCTGCTCGGGCTGAGAGATTTCGAGTGCATTGTGCCTAGCAATACGTTTATTGACCAACAATTTTCGAGAATGGAAACTGTAATGCTAGCACCTTCCTGGCGCTCAGAGGTGCCTGACTGTCTCCCAGGCCCAGGCCACATCCATGCCTAAACATTGAAGGTAAGCGCACAGTCAACTGAAAGTCAGAGTTAAACAACCCAGCAGGCCAGACGGCAGCGAGACAGGTTAGGTTGTGCCTTTTCTTTCTCAGATTGGCCATCTATATAAATACTAGACAAACAGTATGCACGCTACCCCATAACACATTTTGTGTGTGCATATGTTTACCTTTCTGTATGCTTGCTGAGGGCTAGCCTAGCTTCAGCAGCATGCAGAAGCTTGATTTTGATTTGGTTGGTGGCCCAGGCCAGCGCCATGACAAACTTTTTCCATAATATGTCCCCTCTGTGATGCAACTCAAAGCTTACAAGCCAGATTATGGGGGAAGGAGAGTGGGGCAAGAGAGCGGGGTTCCCGAATACGGAGGGCATCAGAGCTTCACTGCAAGAAGGGCAAGGCAGGGAGAAGGAGTGGGTGTAGAAAGAAATGGCGTAAGGAAAGGATGGGGAGCAAAATCCTGGAGAAGGCACGAGGGGTATAGGAGGTGAAGGAGAGAAGGGTGTGGTGGAGAACAAACACTGCAGCAAAGAGAAAGACAACAAAGGGCTTAGGAGTGAATTAGAGGGGATGGACTTGCTGATGGGTACCAAATGAGAGAGAGAGAGCGAGAGCAGATGGGTGGAGGATCAAAGGAGGGGAGCAGGGACAGAGGACAGAGGAAGACTTCACAGACGAACAGCACAGAACGAAAGGAAGAAGGATGAGACTTGCTTCCTGTTGGTCCATATCAGCGGTGCCAGCGGCTGCCAAGCCTGGCATTTTAGCCAAGTACAAGAACGTTGCATTCTGGGACATGTAGACCTATAGTTTCCGAAAGGCCATATTGTAGAATGGTAAAATGAAACTGCAACTCCCAGAATGGAAACTGCTGTTGGCTGAAAACCTATCACTGACAAAAGGTATACACACCACATAGGGGCACTCGGCAGCTATATGAGGGAAGGGCTGAAGGGAGAACAATTGGAGAAAGGAAGGGTTGGCGGGAGGAGAATGAAGGGGATAGTAAAGGGTAGTGGGAGGAGGAGGATGAGAAAAAGGGTGGTGTGGTGGAAAAGCAAGTTCTTTTAAGAAGAGAAAAAAGTATAAGAAGGACTGTTTGAAGGTGGATGAGGGAGAGAGGAAGCACTGTATTCTGTTGGATAAGGAAAGTTATATAACAATGTCACTCTGGCATATCGTCCTGCTGGAGTAGAAAATGAAGCAAAGTTAGACTGTCAGCTCTAAACCACTTTCAGGTAGATGATTTAGTTATAGGAACTGATAAAAGCATGCCATGAATGTTGTAATGAGAATGTGTATTGTGGTACAGACTTCTACGCGCTTCAGGTAGTCTGGATTGGTATGAGGGAAAGATAGACTGTTCCTCAAACTATTTAGCTATGAAGGGAAGACATACAGGATAGTCCCCAGAGGCAAAATAATAGAGGAAGTTTAGTGAAGACTGCCAACAGGAGTGATGTGTGCATTGTGCATTGCAAACAGAGCTTGCAAGGACTGTGTGATAGGAGTGAATACTGTGTTAATTTCCTATATCATAATAATAATAATAATAATCGTAAAATAGGCTCTACGGATTACTGGCAAAAGAGACGGGAGAGGCTTGAGAGGCAGCACCTCGGCATGCCTCCTTCAACAAAATGTGATGTTTGATGTTCTTTCTATTAGCTCCATTTACCCGTTGCTCTGAGTGCCTATCCCTCAAGAATATCCCGCTAGACACACTAGGGGGAATGTTCACAACATCCCACACCACAAGCAATGCTTCAGCCCTTCTGTATACATTTAACCACCTTGCCAAAGTAATGGATGCCCGCACACAACTAAAGTCTAGTCACAGTAAAGTCAAAGAGTCTGCACCCTGGTACACACCCAAGCGCGCCTAAAACAAAGCTCCTGTCAGAGCCCTTGAAAAGCGGTGAGGCAAGGACTGCAGCCTAGAGGATCTCTCACCCCTCAAATCTCTGTGTACCCAATGCAGACACATGATCTCTGGGGTCAAGTCTGCTTACTACACCTTCCTCCTTTGAGGCAGCCTCTAACACGAGCAAAGCCTTATTGGAAGTAGTCAAGCACTGCTCCAAGCCCACACCTGTTCCCAAGGTGCTGGCTTGACAAGAGACATGCACCGGAATAAACAGCTTCTTCATTAACAAAATGTATCAAATCCGAGGCCACCTCGATGTCTCAAAAATAGACAGAGCCCCGCAAGCCATCCACCCCGGCCCCCAGGGACTGCTCTCCCGGACAGACTTCACTTTATTCTCTCCTAAGGATCTCTCAGACACACTTGCTTCACTGAAACCCACTACATACACAGACCACTTCCTCCCAACCTCCTTCATTAAAAATCTCCCAGGTCCAGCACATAACGCACACCTCTGTATTGTGAACGCCTCCTTCAGTGAAGGTGCATTCCCAGACATGTTGAAGACACGTTTTATATGACCCATTCTCAAATAGATGTTGCTTGACCCAGAGGGCCTAGCCAACTACAGACCTATCACAAGCTTCACGTTCATGGGAAAGCTTATCAAGAAAGTAGTTGCGACGCAACTACTTGCCAAAATCGGCCAAATTGGCCTCCTCCGCGATAACCAGTCTGGCATCCGCCCAAAATGCAGCACTGAGACTGCAACCATCCAAGGGGTGGACGATGTGTTCAGAATCATTGACACTGGGAACTTGTGTCTCCTAGTCCTCTTAGACCTCTCAGCTGCCTTTGACATAGTTGATCACCAAATACTCCTCTCGCTCCTCGCCGACAGGAGGGGCTGCTGTGGATCTGTCCTAATATAGTTTGCTTCCTACTTATCCGACAGGCACCAGGTTGTACATATGGCCTTTTCAGATTCAACCGACACCCAATCATGTGTGGGTCCCCCAAGGTTCCATTCCCTCATCAATCACCTTCAATCTATGCATGTAACCCATGGGAACTCATTTAAATGACCCCCAACAAAGCCATCCAACAGCTGCACCTTAAGGTAAGTGGCCCCCAGGGCATTTCTCGCCTCTGTGAATGCCTGGCTACTATCTAAACATGGATGCTAAATGATTACCTTAAACTGAACCCGACCAAGACCGAATTTGCCCTCATCAGTCCCCCCACCAAACAACAACTCGTGCAATAATGGCTGCATGACCTGTGCCTAGAAGGATTCACCCCTCTGCAGTCAAACTCATTGTTGTCAGTAGCCTTTCCTTCCAAAAGTACACAGCAAAAATACACAAACTGCATGGCTACAAATCCACACTCTCCGAAAAATCAAACTCTCCATTCCCCGGAAACAAATTCTGTACAGTGGTCTAAGCCCTCGTTATCTCATACATCTATCGGGAAAATATACTCCTTACTGGACTTCCAACCGCACACCAGGCCCCCCTCAAAACAGCACACCATGCTGCAGCTCACATCATTACAGGTGCCCTTATATTTGACCGTATCTCTCCAACACTGCACAGGCTTCACAGGCTCCCCCTCCCTGCCAGGATCATGTTAAAAACTGCATTTATCACCTACAAAGCAATCTCAAACGGAACACCAACATACTTGGCAGCAAAACACCACACCTCTGGAGGTTCTCACACCTCATGTTGCAAAACTATCAAATGGTTGAAGGCAAAGCTAGCCTGCAAAGAGAAGATTCGCAAGCAGTTGTTCCCCTGCCATGCCCCGACCATCTAGAACTCAATCTCGGTAGAGGCTCAAAATGCCCCTACCATCCTCGAGTTCCGCAAACACTAATACGTGTCTCTTTCTACAACACATGCCAGAGGAATAACAATCCCTCTCCCCCTCCACCAACAGTACTGTGTTACTGTGTCAAATGCCAAGTCCAATTCTGCCACAATCCTATTATGAAGCGCTCTGGTGCTCATGAGCTAGGTTGGCGCTACAAGCAATGCAATAAAATAAAATAAATGTATAGCTCCCTTTACAATTTACCAACAAAGATTGGAGAAATCCCCAAACCCCGAATATTTGGATGCACATGCTCCTCTCCATGCTGTGCCAGTTATATGTCGGAGGTAATCTTGTTCTGCTGCCAAGGCTATATGTTTGCAAAGTGCCCATCACCTGTTTCCTTTACGAGCGCCTGTACTGTTACTGCTTGTTCTGTATGCGAGGGGTCAGAAATGAGAGGTGGACACAAACCTGTAATGTTTTCATAAGCAGACCTCTTTATTAAAATAAAAAGGTTGGATGAATGCCACTCTGTCCCGATCCTAAAGAGAGTTTCCCTACCTAGGAAACTAAAACTAAAAATCAGTCTGTGTCTCATCGTCAAAATTATATAAACTGTCCTTACTCTGACCAACATCTAAAAGTGCAAGGAAAAGGTCTCGGGCTTATGTTTGGGTAAAAAGTACTCACAATTAAAGCGCACAGATACATCCAACAAAAAAATATTATTTTCCAAGGAGAAATCCTTGGCTCCAGAGGGTGGTTCCCTTCCCCTGGATATCTCAAGTAAGATGGCAAAAGTATTTCTGTCAAACAACAGTTCCTTAAGGAGGGTAAAAGTGTATTTTTCAAACAACAGTTTCTTAAGGATTGCAAAAAATGTTTCTTGCAAACAACAGTTCCTTAACAATGGCAAAACGTGTCTCTCTCAAATTAGTCTCTTTGGTTCCTTATACCTGGTTCAGGAAGTTTCTGTACAAACCATATGTCCCACACCATTTAGTTCTTTTTTGGGTTTCTTTGCACCAAGTTTACAAACCAAAGGGATCTTTTCCACAATGAGATGTTTCACATAGGGCTCTCTTAAACCTTTTTGATATTTTAGCAGACACCCTACATACTTGTACATCGGAAATCCTCCTGTGAACTCTAGGTTTTTGCTTATATCTTCCACCAGGTATTTCGATTTCAACAGGAAAAAGGTTTATGTTCAATTTCACAACTTCCACTTGTCTGTTTTTTTAGAGCCTTTGATATACTTGTTTTACCATGTGTTTTGCCAAAGTAATTTTCTTCCTATGACTTTGGTGTACTTCCTGGTATACTTCCCTGCCAGGATCCTTTAGTAGGTTCCACAGATTCCCTGGTATACTCGCCTGCCAGGTATCTTCCCACAAGGTTAACGTGCTTATTCAACTTCAACTTGCCTAGTGTTTTGAGTGTCAGGACTTCGTTTCATCTGGATTTTAGATCCCCTGGTATACTCGGCTGCCAGGTATGTTTCTCTACCAGGTACCCGTAAGGAAGGCATGGTATCAAACAGTGAAGACAGACAGAAGTGATCACAGTGCAAGGGTGTTCATTGAACTTCCATGTGTTGGTTGCATGCCTATCGAATCCTAAATCTAAGGATGGGAGCAAGCTACGACCATCAAATAAGGATAATGCAGTCCTAGTGCAGTCTCTGTCAAAATTAAAGGGCCTCTATTAAGAAACCTATTGCCAATCCTTACTTCTAAATACAAAACGTGTGGGACAACAATGTAGGCAAAAGAAAAGTGTTCAAGAAATAATATGTCAGGATAGTTGAACAGTTGGCTTCCCTTGCCCACAATTTCAGCACGGGACAAGGTGGCACGGTTGAGCTTCACACACACTCTGGCTTTTTGGCCACCGAGGAAACAGTTCAAAGCAAAGGTATCAGCGCCTTTTGCCACAGTCTCTCTCCCAATGACATGCTCTTATTGCAGAGGGCCTGGCATAACAAACAAACACCAAAGTTCCTTTCTGATCAGGATTTTCACATTCACAGGTTCCCTCGTTCGGGCTCGGACCACGGATCCCCCTTTTTCGGGCTCAGATCCCTTTAAGACAATGTTCATAGTTGGTCTTCCTCATTCGTGCTCGGCCCACAGATCCCCCTAGTTCAGGCTCAGATCCCTTTGTATCAAGGTTCACAGTTGGTCTCCCTTGTTCGGGCTTGAACAACAGATCCCCTCATTCGGTCTCAGATCCCGTGTATCAAAAACCAAAGACTTTCGATTGTGCCATGGGTTTTGCTAAAACCGTCACAGGACCACTTCAATTCATACCAATTCTTATTCTTTATCTTTTACTTTTGTTTCTGCCACTCCTTGCTTGAATATCCTACAGAGACTTTCAATTGAGCACCCTTGTGGTGCCGGACCACTCTGTCACAAATATTGTATCTTCTTTATTACAGTTCAAACATCCATCAGCCATTAGGTTGTCCTTGCATCTTTCATCACACGTTTCAATAATATTTATCCTTGCTCTTTCTATACAATGTTGCCGCTTGCAACCTCGCCTTCAACACAGACCGGTCTTGCAGCGGTTTCCCAACTCACCGGCTGTGTTGATCTTGCTTTGATCTTGGAGCCAAGGACCGTACCACAGCGGCTGCTGCTTCTCTCCTACTCAATCAGCCGTGCAGGAGGGCCCCGGGTATGTCCGACACACAATACAGGATTCTTCAGTCTTGTTTCTTGGCCTTATTGTCATGCCACTAAGCAGGTGGCGCTTGTGGAGCCGCTGGCGGCGCAGATGCTAAC
The DNA here is from genome assembly GCF_040938575.1 of Ambystoma mexicanum. Classification (NCBI taxonomy): domain Eukaryota; kingdom Metazoa; phylum Chordata; class Amphibia; order Caudata; family Ambystomatidae; genus Ambystoma; species Ambystoma mexicanum. The sequence continues at coordinate 1,115,738,590 of NC_090923.1, read as the reverse complement.
TGCCGTCGCAGACGGCTGCCATTCCCGCCACGCCCTCCTTCAGTTCCGTTCTAGTGGTTGCACGCCAACGCGACCCAGAGCTTAAAGCCTGCTCCTTTCGGGCAGACGCATCGCAACGCTTCCGCTAGTGCTGTATAGCTTTTGCCTTTCCTGCTCTCGCCCGTTTCTTGGTGCTTGGGGTCCCGGTCACCGACCGGATCCCAGCCTTCCCTTCTGGCTATCTCCGCTTGCTTTCATCTAGTTTCCTTTTCGTTTCTGCTTCTTAACCCTTTTTCTGCCCCCCTTCGCTCTCCCTCCTGTCTTTGCTAGCCCTCCCCCCTTCCCATTTTTTCCTCTTGTTCCGATTTTCTGCCTTCCTGTATTCTACTAGTTCTCTCCCTATTCTTGTTTTCTTCCCCTACCTGTTTGCATTCCTCTTGCCTGGCTCTCCCGTGTACCAGATCCCGGCCTGAATATTGGATTGCCATCTTCTTACCCGTTTGGATTTGTTCTGCTGTTTTGCCTCCTCGTGTACCAGATCCCGGCCTGCGTATTGGACTGCCTTCTTCTCCTTGTTCCATATCCTCTACCTGGTTCCCTTTGTTCTGATCCTCACTCCGCCTGGACTGCACCCCCCTCCGGGGGTTCTACAGTAACTTCCTTCGGATCCACGCTTCCGGTCTGACATCATCTCCAAGAGTGTCCTGTTTTCCATATCTCCCGAGATACACAGTGATTGCTCAGGGGTTTTTTGTGCCTTAGGGCTTTTTCCCCTTCTCGGCATTCCCGGGGGTGTGGGGGCCCTGGTCACCTGTTTGGTGGCACGGTGGCTTCCTTCCGTGGCCGTCCTTACCTACATAAATCAAGATCAAGCGATCAAGAAGAAAAGAAAAGAAGGGTTCCTGGAAGGAAGACGAAGGTGAGGAGTCAGGGGAGGGTGGAGATTCGGAGTCTACGTTCTCTGACGAAGATATCACAGATTCAGGTGACACTTATACTCTGAAATCTGAAGGTGTCTAGAAAGTAATGGCTTTCCGCCAGAAAGGCCAAAGGTATCTCCCTCCTTATGCACCCGTCACGGTTTGCCATCTTTCGTCCCTCCTTCAGCTGCTGTCTCGAAACTGCGGTTCCATTGTGTGCCTTGCCTCGCTCAGAGTGTGCTGTCGTGCTCCACCTTTTATCTGTGTAGGGAAATTTAATGGAAGTCAGGTGTGAATGGTCACCACTAATTGCCTGACCTTGCCTGACCATAGTAGTGGGATGACCATTCACACCTGACTTAGATTAAATTTCCCTACACAGATAAAAGGCGGAGCACGACAGCACACTCTGAGCGAGGCAAGGCACACAAAGGAACAGCAGTTTCGAGACAGGAAAGGGGAGGGTGGTAGAGCTTCCATAAATCCTACTGGGTAGAATGTGGTAAAGGTGCTGCAGGGAACAAAGGGATACCACGTCTCGCCATCAGGCATCTCACACCCACTCCCTGAAGACCCCTCACCCAAGTGATCCTCCCCCACCTGTCCACCCCCAGGGTCTGTATCCAAAGGCGAGAGAGAGAGACCCCTGGGGACTAGCGGGTGAGACACCTTCTGGGTTCTCACATACCCACCCACAAATGTTCACTGCCTGATGTGTTTATTTCACCAGGACTTTATTAAGTTTACTGTCTTTCAGTGTAGCACAGTTGTATTACTCTACTGTGTCTATACTGCTTTGTTTTGAGGTATTGCTTGTTCCAACTTTCCCCACATTGAAATCTCATATGTGGAGACTTGTTCAAGTTCTGTCTTAACTTCTTCCTTAGTATTCATTTGCTCATGGTAATACTTGCTCCAACTTTCAACCATATTGACATCTCATTCATGAGGATTTGTGCAAGTTCTGTCTATGTATTTTACTTGGTCGGTATTCAAAACAGTTTCTTAATTGCTCACATGCCTGTCGGTACGCCCTGGTGTCCCCAATGGCTCTGGGTAGACTCACCAGTGTCTGGCAGCATCCTGACTCGTGGCACATCACAGCGGTGAAGCTTCCTCTCTTTGATGGTGTTTCCCGCTCTGCAGATCATCTCCCAGCTCTCCTGCCAGCTCTGCATTCACCCGCCTGTAAGTCTGCTGCTTCTCAAGCAAGCCTGCGTCCTTGGTAGCCCTGTCGCTGCTGCTGGCTATTCAACGGTTCTCCCACGTTCCCTGGTGTGCCCTCGCGCCACGCCGGAAATGCTTGCGAGCAGCAGTTTGAAAAGGTCTGCCTTCTCTAGCATGGTTCGTTCCCGTGCCGCTGCCTTCTCCCTCGGCTCTGCTTCCTTCTTCTCCTGGTGTCTGAATGCGGACACCATTTTTAAATGTCCCATGCCCCCGGGCGTCCTTACAACAACTAGTCTGCATGTTTGGTTTGGTGTTTCCTTTAATCCAGATTAACTAATTCTTCGTCTCAGTACTTGAGGCTTTGTGGGAGATGGAGTGCATATGATTTCTGGGACTTCGAAAACTATATTGTTTGGGATTTTTGTTTAGAACAAAAACATCAGAGATGGGAGATGTTAGGTTTGTGTTATGTGTATATGAGGTTTTGCAGAAGGGTTTTACAATGGGAGGGATTTGTATGGTGAAAACAAGCCATCAAGAACTTAGTAATTATAAGATTTTCTTCCTCAGAAAGGGAAGAATAATGCATCTCTCCTGATGGGGTCACCACCTTCCCCCAACAACCATTTCCTCCCACACAATCCTCACTCATAATATCACCCCTAGGGTCAGGATCAGGTCACCTGGACGTATGGGAGGAGATCTTGGGCGGAGAAAAAGTGATGACTCCACAGGATTCATCACATGTACATGTAGTGTGTTTTCCATTACGTATATGGGCAGATTACATGGCTGCTGCCTGTACTCCACCTATTTAGTGTGTGGGGTGATTTTGCACTGCTGCTGACTGTGCACTCCCTATTCTGTGCATGTGACGGAAGCCTGTGATGTGCCTCTTCTGCTAATGAAGGACACTTGCACTGTGCCTGCCCTGCTGTGCATTGTCTGTGCACGAGGGAAGCATGCACTACTACTATGCCGGGTGTGAGAGAAGTCTGGTCTGCAACTGCATATGGTACCTTTTGAGTGAGTGAAACTTGCACTGCCACACTGTATCTATCGTGCTAAGGACGAGTACACTTAACAGCTGATTTTTAGTCTGGCAGAGTTTGTGTATAGCACTTTCCCAGTTATAGAGCAGCCATGCAAATGAGGAAGGAACCCTTGAAATGTGGTGGTGGAGTCAGTAGCTGCCCGTTGAACAGGGGAGTTGCTAGGTCTGGAAAAGACCCGGGGCTAAGCTGATGTCGGAACTGTTGGGACTGGGGGCTAGCTAGTCTTTTGGCTGTAGCTCCTGAGATTCTATCCGGGGCTACAACCAAAAGATCAGGGGCTATAGCCCCCTTAGCCCCCCCCCTAGCAACGCCCCTGCAGTTGAATGAACGCAAGAGTTAATGAAAAAGTATATTGTGTTGTAGTGCGGCCTCAAAGATATTGTGAGGTATGCAGTATCCCGTGTACTCATTTGTACCCTTAAGCGATATGAAAACGTAAATTACAAACATCACGCAATATGAAAACGTATCTTACGAACATCATGGAATCGTGCAACACTTGCATTGCCAATTGTATCTAGATATTTAGGATTGCTAAAATAGGGGACCACTGTATACAATAAAGTCAGGGAATTGCCTAAAACATGGTGTTTAATGCAACCGTTGCAGCTAAAACTTTAAATTGGTTAGCCTAGATCTTCTAGCATACAAGGTCCAAGAAATCTTCAGCAAAAAAATACGCTTTGCATGACAGCTGTATTACCGGCACTAAGTGCCATAACTCTGCACCAGAATGGAGGCGCTGTAGCCCTGCATGCGATTTACCAACACATTTGTGACGCTATGAAACCACATCAACAACTTGAAGTGAGGTGTGAGAAGAGCAATCACCATTGTGATGGTTTCTACAATGCTTTGGGCATAGTTACCAAACCCGGGAGAATCAGAGCGGACAATCAGAACAGCTCACTGTTACTAAGGGTAAAAGGGAAATACTTCTAGTAACAGGTACCTTAAAATACTCTGCAGATGCTTGCCGCCCTTTTCAGTCACCCATTATGCACAGACAGCCATTGCATTCTCAAAATCAGAATTTAGGGTGTCTGCATAGCTGCGCCTTGGGGTGATGGCATGCCTGGTAGTTATTGCTTCTTATCCTGCCTGATATGATCATTATTTCTAAATCAGAGATGTTTCAGAAACTGCCTAAATGTGAAAGACGTTGCATGTATGAGTGTGAATTAATTTGATACTGTCTTAACAAAATAATAAAAAAAATATGGTATGTGGATCTATTTGACATGGTACGGGCGGCCTGGCCAAGCCCTTGAATTAGTCGAACACATTTGCACTGCATTCAATTTAGAGTTTACTAATTTTGTAAAATCCATGTAAACCAAGGAAATTATATGTTTGCCTTGGTTTACACGCTTCACAAACTATTTTGTACAACTTTGGTTTACATGTTGGTTTACAAATGCATGTTGTTCTGCAGGCCCGTTTGGACGTCAAGTTCTAGAATTTTGTAAATATTAGGTTTACCTGGTTTACGAAGCAGAAGAACTTTGCAAATTTAACATACACTCCGCAACATGTTGTGCAAACACCAACTACACATCAAGTTTGTAAATGGTTTGCAGCACTGTTGTAAAGTGTTGTAAACCTTGCTTTTATTGTTTACAAAACTGCATCAAACTTTTAAAACCTAACTATGGTTTACGAATTTGCAAAACCTAGTAAACAGAGTTTGCCCAGGGTTTACATCCTTGTAAACACTTTGCAAACAGAATGTACATTGATGAACATGTTGTGCAACATTGCTATAAACTGTGGTAAATCTGTGGTTTTGTAATGGTTTACACATGCTATAAAATGTGTAAACCATTGTTTTCATGCAGTGTTGCATGCCATTGGGTGGCTATTGGCACAAAGTCAATTAGTATGCAAGACACAGCTACTATCTGTATATATTGTACATGTACCAGTTATGTCTTAATTTGGCCTTGGCCTGTACTCTCTGTATATAACTTTTGCTAAAAGTATCACTGTTAATTACCATGTATTGTGATTTGTAACATGTACCAGCGCCCATTTACTCCCAGGTCCGGAGCGCTTTATAAATAAAATAAACAAACAAACAAACGATGGTCAAGGTAAGAGGGGACATCAAAATTACCTTTTGCATGGGGCAGTCAAAATGCCTGCACCTGCCCTTTGTACGCCCTGCTATGAGTGAGGCAGTAGTGTGGGCAGCGTGCGGGTTGCTGAGGCACAACCGTTGGTGGATTGTGGAGTCGTGCAACATCTTAGTATACACCAGTTTAGTTCTGACTCGAAAACTCACCCCCATTTCGGGTTACATAGATTATTTTATTCAGGGCTCTCGTGAACATCCTGGGGTTCTCTATTGGTTTGTGGCCTGCACATGTGATGTAGGCATACTTGATTCGAAGGCAGTTATAGAATGGTCAGCCTCGAAATGGTGTGCCACGGTCTGTTTTTATCAGTTTGGTATACAATGGGTTGCTAATATTTCCAACTTTTGGATTACAGCTTCCGGGCTGGTGGATCCTACTGCTTCTAGCTATGGGTGCCCAGAATAGTCATTCCAAGCTGCTAGGATGTGTGTCAATTCTGGCAGGGAACGGAATCTGCACTGATCTTTTCCCGCAGCATTTCACCTCCCCGGAGTGAAAATTAGTGGAGGTGATCTGTCGTGACAGTGGACTCACACGTGATGCAGGTGAAAATGAATATCTCAAACAGCTGATCAATTTGAGCAAACCACTCTTTTCCACCTGTGCAAGATTTGGACTTGAGGATTCCTTTGGTGTGCTTCAGAAGCGTCCAGTACGACCCTCGAAAAGAGAGCGACTCTGGAATGACAATTCCCGAGCCTCCGAAGAGTAGCCTTTGCTCAGACTGAAATAGTTTCTCCTGTGCTGAGGCCATGGCTGGAAACCTCAGACTCCCAGTGATGCTGCTGGCTGTGCAGCTTCTTCTGTTAGCCCGGCTGCAAGATGGATCGAACGATTTGCATGCATTTGTTTGTGTCCATGCCCAGTGCCTAGAGCAGTGATATTTCCATAATCATGTGCAAATGTGGCTCTGTGTCTTCAGCAGCTTACACCTGCAGTGTTGTAGTCGCTAACATCTATCAGGACTGGGTTCTCAGCACCTCAGCGATACTCCAGCTTGAAGTTGAAGGCTTGTAACAGAAGATTCACTTCTTGATTCTTTAAACCGCAGACCATATCTGTAAAGACGAGAGTGCTCCTACCTCCTCCATTTTCAGATATACTACAACAACCTCCTGACCCTCTCTTCGACTCTTCCAATCCGCTCTGAGAATACTACCACTGTTGTAGGTCTTGCAGCAGATGTCCCTTGTACTCCCCAGTGATGATTAGAGAGGGTTCCCACTCCATCCTTTGGTCAGCTGTCTGATCTACTGAGGGAGGAGGCTTTGCAATTTGGACCTATTTGACCTAAAACAGTTGACCTAAATCAAATTTGATCTAATTTATTTTACCTTTTTTGGTCTGAATTGTGGGGAGAGACCCCATGCTTCCCCTCAACTTAATCAAAATCTGGCATGCCTATCCTTGCGGGTATGCCTATCCGTGTCTGCGGGAACAGCACACCCTCCTTGCACGCTGATTTCAAATGATTGCCCCTCCCGCAGTTGGAGCATTGTTGCCCAATGGCTTGACTGACCCCGTTGTGTGGAAATGTAAGGCCAAATCTGTAGCATGATTTTGGTGCTTGTCCTCTGTTCGAGGACGGCGGGTACATAGGTGGTCTCGGAGGGGTTTGCAGAGGAGAAGGAGGTTGTGCCAGCTGTACGGCTGCCATTGTGTCTCCCTTCTTAGGCGCTTCAATGGCAGTAGCTTGGACATCTACCCTCTCGTAGATCCATGCAAGGTCAATGATTACATCCAATGGCAGTGGCTTTTTTGAATAGGTGTTTGCAGAATATGGATTAGGTGCATCCTTCGATAATATGCAGGCGGATGGCTATTTCATTTGAGCAATTTTCAAACTTGCAGTATGTAACCTTCCTCTGGAGTCTGATGACAAATGTGTCCACCGTCTCATGTCATAGCTGATGACACTGGTTAAAGGCATATCTCTCATAGTCATGGTTTGCCTAAACTATCAATTTCTTGTTAATATCTGCACATACCATCTTGTATGATGCCACCTCATCCACGAAGGGTAACTGGATCGTTAGAGGATGTCCACATCACAGATGAAGGAACTCAAGATACTCCCGAAGATTGTTGCATAGTTCAATATGTATACCTCATATAGAAGATGACACTCCGAATAGGAGGACAGACTCCTCAAATGTATTGTTGACACCGGTGCCACAGTCAACATAATGAACGAAAGTGACTATGCTCACATCCACGTCGTATGCCCCGTCACAAAGCCCAAGGCAACTTTTTACCAAAGGCGCGCAAACCAGCCCTTAACATCTCTAGGCCAATTCACGCGCATGTTCCACCACAGAGACAGAAGCCTAACAGCTACTATACATGTCCTAAGACGCCCTCATGCCGGGCGCTGCCTGCTGAGCTACAAAACTGCTAAGGCTCTTGACCTCACCAACATACACTATGATAAATCCGAACTAGTCCACTGCCACCTAAGGACAGCAGCCACGATATGCACCATGGGAGCCTGCCCAATACCCAAATAGCAGTTTGGCCCATGTTCCCGAAATTGTTTTGTGGGCTAGGGAAACTGAAGGACCCGCTTATCAAACTGCACATTGACAAATCAATCAGACCAATCCCATAGCACCCTAGATGCCTTGGTTTCCACCTTCAATAAAGTGTGTCATCATAAGAGCTACATCTTCTACTTCAAGATGATATCATCGAAAGAGCAGAGGACCCGACCCTGTGGGTGCCACCTCTGGTACTAGTACCAAAGGACAATGGCCACATTGGCCTATGCATGGGCATGCACTTTCACAACATCGCTATTCAACGAGGAAGACACCTGGGGCCAAACATAGAAGATATGATTATGAAATTCAACAAGGCAATCAGGTTCTCAAAACTGCACCCCTCCTTTAGACCCAACACCACACTCCCACCCATGAAGGCCTAGTTAGATACAAGAGACAACATTTCAGTATTTTGCCCAACGCTGAGATATTCCAAGAAACAATCAGTTGCCTCCTCCTGCCATTCAAAACCATGTTCTACTACAGCAAGGGCATTCTGGATTTTGGCATGTCTCAAGAGGAACACGACCATGCACTGCTGAACGTCTGCACCACATTGCAAGAGGCTGGTCTAACATGCAAAGAAAGCAAATGTGAGATCAACAAACAACACTTGAGATTCTATGGCCACATCTCTTCAGGCCAAGGTAGGCCCAGAGAAAGTACTAGCCATCAGCGAACTGCTACCACCAAACCAAGATGACGAAGTCAGATCTTCCCTGTGAATAGCAGGTTACTGCTTGCAACGCTTGACGAACTATGCACTATAATGGAGCCAATTCACCGAATACTCAAGAAGGAAGCCCCTTTCTAAGGGGTTGAGGACTTTCAGCATGCATTTGAAAAGAAAGATATCATGGTCAATGCCAGTCCGGTGAGATTGGGGGCAATAATGGCTCATAGTGAAATGAAGGAGTCAGCCACCAAACATGTCATGCCTATGCAAGCAGGGCCCTATCGGCGACCGAGACCACACACTCTCAAGTGCAGAAGGAAAGCCTGGCCGCAATTTGGGCCTGTGAACACTTTCAACATTTTGTGATCGGACGAAGATTCATGCTGATCGCCATGCGCTGTTATCCCTGTTCGGCAATCCCAAAATGAAGGTGCCACCACGAATTGAGAAATGGGACATACGTCTATAAGAGTATGACTATGAGATCATTCACAAGCCAGGAGGCGATTTGAATCCAGCTGACTACATTTCGAGGCATCCTAAGATGGTGAAAGATGACACACTAGGGATTGAAGCAGACAGATACGTGAGATACATCTCAGCGAAGACACTACCACCTGCACTAACTGTGGAAACGTTCACAAATATTTCAACGGAAGATCCAACCATCAGCTTAGATGCATACATGAGGAAAGATTACAAATGGAAGAACTACAATAACATTATCACAGCATCCAGAGGCCAATAAGAAAGCCCTAGAATGCATTGCCAAGGTACACATTGAATTTGTGTTTTTAGACCATAACATTCTCCAGAGAGGATGCAGGTTAGTAATGCCAAAAGCATTAAGGAAAATACAGATCGCTGACGAAGGTCAATGAGGCATTGTGAACATCAAGAAACTTCACCACAACCAGGTATGGTTTCCATATATGGACAGCCTAGTGGAGGACATGGGACAACAGTGTTGTTTACCAATGCAGCTCGATGCCAGAACCACCACTCCCACTGACAATCAAACAAACACTAGAAGGACCATGGCATCACATAGCACTCGACTTTTACGGGCCACTGTCAGAAGGAGGATATCTCCTAGTAGCAAGCCATTCAATTAACAGAATTGTCCAACATAGTAGGAGTACTGGACGAGATAGTCAGCAAATGGGTCATTCCAAACACTGTAAAAACGGACAATGGACCACCCTTTAATGTACACTGCGTCACACAATTCGCAGCCCACATGGGGTTCCAGCACCAAAAGATGGCAGTGTGATGGCCGCAAGCAAACAGAATGACGGAAAGATGCATGGCCTCCATTAAGAAAACAATACAAAGGGCAATGACAGAGAGAATACCAATTCAACAAGCTCTGTGGCATTCTTATGCCACTATCATAACACGCCGCATGACGCCACAAGGACACCAGTGGAACCCATCATCAAATATAAGCCTGAAGACACGTCTCTCTCAACTGTAAACCTATACAAGTGAAAATGATGATAAAATACGATAAAATCCGAGGAAGGGACTTGGAGAAAAAACCCAGACCAAAGAGACGACAGATGAGAAGAGAAGAGGGAAGCCCAAAGTCTTCATGATTGGAGAATGGAATAGTACAACAAAGGCAACAAAAGAAACCAGATGCACGATACGCAATCACTCCCCTCACAATAACCATCAAAAAAGGTATTATGATCACTGTACAAGCTGATGGCCAGGAGATCACCAGACATGCGTCATTCTTCAAACACTTAAAAAGGCCAGCAGAGGAAGGAAGCTATCGAGAGAGAGAGAGAGAGAGAGAATATTAATATGGACTCTGATCAGGGTATACAGCTAGAAGACAAAGCTCAACATCAGAGGCATCGCTAGGGGGGGGGGGCTAAGCGGGCTATAGCCCCTGATCTTTTGTTTGCAGCCCCGGATAGAATCTCAGGAGCTACAACCAAAAGACTAGCTAGCCCCCAGCCCCGACAGTTCCGACATCAGCGTAGCCCCGGATCTTTTCCAGACCTAGCAACACCTCTGCTCAACATCCAGCAAGAGCAGATCTGGAAGGAATGAGGACGCCACAGGATCATGCGAGACCATGTCTACTCGTCAAGGGTGTGAGAAGGACGGAAGGGGAGGAGCCAGGGGACAGGGAGGCAGTTCAGGTTGGACACAGTATTGACAACTTGGACTTTCTGCTAAAAAAGCGGCTAGCGATAAATCTAGCTACTTTTTTCCATTGGTTTGGAGACTTGCGTCATTTATGCAAGTTTCCAAACTAATAGAAAAAAGTGTGGTCATATTGCCAGTTTTCTAACAGGAGTAATGCGAAAACACACCGTGAACCTAAAAGGGAGGTGTTAACTGTTAATGATAACAATGTATGCAGCTAATCTTTAAGGAGTTTCAGCAACAAGTGTTCATCAGACCATCGGCCGATTGAATGAAACAACTTTTATTTTGCACCCAGAAACACTCCAGTGGAACTGTATCACGTTAGGCGGGACCTAAAGTTGAATGACAGTAATAATACCCAGGAGATGGATCCTGAAGTGGGCAGGAATTGAGAATTGAGAGACGGCCATATTACCCAATGTAAGCCATTGTGTGGCTATGCCTAGGAATGCCGCTTGCGAAGTAGCGGCTCGCGTGAGTCAGAGCTCCAGAAGCAAGTCGCAAACCCTCTGCCCAAGGATCGACAGTGAGGCAGGAAGCTTGGAGGCAGAGAAGAAGACCCAGGGGTGGGGTTAAGGGGATGGACCGAAACGAAATGATGAAAGGGGAGGGGCCACAGTAAAAGCGATACATTTTAGGGGGCAAGAGTAGGCAATTATGCAAATTCGGCAATTATGTCATTTAGCTATTTCTGGCGACTTTTAGGGCAGCCAATGGCTACTTTCCTTACTGAGGAGTTGGCAACACTGGTTGGAGGTAATAAAGAAGAAATGTAACCTGTAATCGTGCCTCCGTTGTCTTAAGTGAGTAGAGTCCTTTACTGTATAAAGCAGGAGATTCCGCCCAGCAGGTGGAAATCAGTCACACCAGTTAGGCCTGCAGCTTTGTTGCTTTCAATACAAAATATGGGAAAGAAAAGCCTTGCTAACAAATCGCTTTTAGACAAACGTACCGCAGCTGCAACCATTTGTCACGAACTCCACGTTGAGCTTTTTACAAGTACATCTCAGAACTCAAAGGCAGTCCTCTCATACCCTCGGTACTTGTGACCTTGCTGGCTGTGAGCGATCGCCTGGACAATCCAGACACATAAGGGACAAAAACACCCCTGCTGGCCATGAAGAGCATTCGCTTCGTGTGTGCTTTTCTACACAGGGACATCTCAGAGCAGATGCGTGCTTGAAGCCTTCTGCCTCTCCCCTAAGGTGGGGGAGTAATTACGCAGTAGAGTGGATAATGCCATATTGTGTGAGTTGAGGCAATGTTGCGCCATGCTATGCCATGTCATTCCATGTTGCGTCTTGTTATGCCTTGTTATTCTTTGCTAGGCTATATTATGAAATGTCATGCAATTTCAGGTTATGTTATGCCAGCGTGCAAACTCAGGAGCTGCAATGTGTGCTCGGTTATGCAGTCCAACTTCCCACTGACATGATCTCTTCTCAACCTCGGTCCTACTAAGCCTTGCATGCGGTCACGATACAACGAGGCCGCCCACGCATCACAAACTGGCAACTGGCATAGTAACCTCACACCATATCGCAACTATGCAAACTTGCAGATAACACATTTCCATGCTGACAGGTACCGGAAAAGGATAGTCTACTATGTTCTGTCGATGTGTTATTCTATTTAGGATGCGATACTATGCCCCTGCCCTTTTGCAAAGTATAAATGTGCCAATGGTTACCATTCTGCCGTGCCTTTGTGCACAGTGCCATTTATTATTCAATGCTGGACTATGGTACTCTGGGACAGGGCAGACTGCAGCTGTGACCTACGACAAAACTCAGTCCAGCTGGACACGTAGTGAATCTCTTGCACTCTCTAATTCTCCTGACCCTGCTCCCATCACCCAGCACCCATCCGTATGCCTGACCATGGCGGGTTGCTTAGTGGAGCCGGCCAGCCCACCTAACCCCCTATCTCGGCCTAATGCCCACCTGCATTCTACTCACTCCAACAATCTACATACTTGGACTCCGGTCCCTGAGGGCGTTCACCCACAAGCACGTTGAGGACATTCTAATGGGATAAAGGCGCCATTTGAATGACAAACTACCACTAATAATACTAACCCTACTACCTGACACACTACAAGGCAATACCAATGTCAGATGGCTCCGATCCTATCAATTACAAGGCTTCTGGTGACATTGCACACACATTATATGTGTTCTCAACATTATGCTCTTTAAAGGAGGGTCATGATTGATATTGGCCCCAAGGTGCTTTAGAATATTAGGTTAACTCATGTATTGCTTCCTGTAACCCCTCTGAGGGGTTAGTGCAAATGTGAGAGTGAGTTGGTGGGTCTGTCAGCTCAGCTGTGATCGCAGGGTCTGGTGGTGGCAGTTTGGGCGGGAACAGTTAAACACTGCTTGGCATATTTAAGCATTGGGGCCTGCGAGGTGGGACTTTCCCAGCCATTAGGCGCCTGGAAAAGCCAAATTAAGAGCCCAAGTTGAAGCGAGCCTGAATGGACCATCCTATAAAGTCTGCTAGTTAAGCCTATGCGCCTTCCGGGTCCCTCCCTTGCAGTGGTGGAAATGGAAAAGATTTGGAAGGGGATCCCACAAGGCCTGGTGTGTGGGTGGAGTTTGATGGAGGGGGCGGAGTTCCAAGGAGGCGGAGTTCAGAGGGGGTGGAGCTGCCAGTTGAACTCCGATCAAAGGAAATGTTCAAAATAATAGTTTAAAAATTCCACAATTTCTTTAATCGTTTGAAAAGTACACAAAGCATAGTAGGCATAACTTACTATGGTTTGTGTACTTTTCAAGCCATCACAGACTACATATAGCAGAATTTATTTGGGAAAGGCAACGATCACCGAGCCCCCGAAGCTGGGGGGTCGCTGATCATTGTGTTTTGCAAATGGATTCTGCTTTGGTCACAGAGTGTGCTTTCTGCTCAGTCACAGGGTCTTTGACCTGGGGGCTCACCTCAGTGATCTAAGCTGCTCAGTGCGCTCCCACAGAGCAGATTAGGTCACTGAGGTGAGCCCCCAGGATCTGCCTTGGCTCCTGCTGTGACATAAGTAGGGGGGCGGAGTCAGAAGAGCACCCATTGCGCCAATGTGCTGTGTGCCGACTCCATACCGTAGAGCGACAAGCGCTTTGGTTTGGGCTTTGCTTTTTGTTTTAAATGACATTGAGCGCTTGAGATGGGCTATTTGAGGCTGAGCTTGGCCTGATCCTGAGATTCGGCTACACATCTGATGCTGGATCTCGCATCCGGCGAGAGCCGGCCCATTGGCCAGAGCTGCTCCCTCGCCTCCCCCATTCTTACCAGGATAAGGTCGTCGAGTTCCTCGGTCTCCACGCAGGCATGCCCGTCCAGGAAGCTGCTGCGCTTGGCGGCCAGCGTGTCCTGCTGCAGCCTCTCGTATGGCTGCTCCAGCATGCGGAAGACCACTGCGCCGGTCACCAGGTAGACCAGGACCACAGTGAAGATGGCTAAGACGGTCTTCTTTTTCATGACGTTGCTGCTTGGGTCCCCTGGCTCGTCGTTAAGGATGGACTCGTCGGACGAGTAGGACACAGGCAGGATGCCCAGCTGCTCGCTGGGGTAACTCACTGGGCAAAGCGAGAGAGAGAACGAAAAAAAACAACGCTTTGATTTGTAATAATTGCATTGAAACAGACCTTTCAGAATAGGATGCACCTATCATAATCAAAGTTCCCACACACAGAGCATTCGTGCACTCAACGAGCACCCAACACAAAATGTGGTGGAAACTGCCTAGGTTATTTTGGAGAAACAACATTTAACTGATGTGTGAAACTGTGTAGATCAATATGATATGTTACTATGCTGTATAAGTGTGCATATCCCCTGCCAGTCCTCATTAAGAGTTTGCCACTGTGGAATTAACGTGCCAGTAATTCTGTTTTCCGGCAGGTGTCCGCACCGGCAAACTCCAAGGGGTGGCCGGAACGACCTTCAGCCAAGAGCTGGGGGTAATTCCACCACCCCATCAGCAATAATTGCTGGTAATACCAGCACCGGCATTACCGTTGCTGGTAATACCAGCAACTCCCCCCGTGGAGTCCTATGGGACTCCATGGAATCGGGAGTAAGTACCCTTACTGGCACTTGTAATCTGCTGGAACTTCTGATAGACCAATGGCCAATAACGGTAATACCGTTTGGTGGTATCCCGCCGGATTTAACGGCGGCATACCACCATACCTGTAATGAGGCTTGCAGTTCACCATTTACGTATCAAAGGCAGTGCAAATAAAAGTCAACTAGTTTAGGGTATTGGGCCTCATTACATGTATGGAGGTAGCCATGCCGCTGAAAGCGGAATGGCTACCCCCATACCGGGTACCAGGTCCGGGTCCCGCAAAAGGGGATTTACCGGGCCATTCTGACCTTGGAGGGTCCAGCAAATCCCTTTCACGGGACCCGGACCCGGTACATCCCCATTCCCATGTGAACCCCCATAGGGCTCAATGGGAATGGGGAGGATGCTAACAACAGGCCCGTTAATGACGGGCCCGTTGTTAGCATCCTGGACTGCTAGCGGGTCCCGCTAAGGACGCCGGGTCTGAGCAGGCGTTCCTTAGCGGGACCCGCAGCAGTCCTCGTAATAGGGCGGCCCGTAATGAACGGTGCCAGTCCCTTACCGGCACCATTCGTTACGTGGCCGCCAGGGTCCTAACGAGGCCCATTGTTTCACTTATAGCATACTTTATTTTGCACAATGTAAATAACAGACATTGGGAATAGTTTTGGTTGTTGCATAGTGAAAAGCTTTTTGTTGTTCGCCCACATGCAGATGGGAAACACGTAGGTGAGAGGGCGACGAGGGGGGCGTGGGCAAATGAAATCCACGAGAATGTGATGATGAATAAACGAGTGAGACTGAGATCGCATGTCTGAATGAGTGTGTCAGGGTGCATCAATAATCAGTGTATGAATGGGAGTGAGGCTGATGGATGTATACATGGGCAAGGGACTCATTACAAGTTGCAAAGTGCTTCAAAGAAAGTCGCAGTACATCTGCTACTGCCACATTTTTTCCGCGGTAACGGAATTACTGCAGTTTTTACAGCACCGGCAAATTCCTAGTTTGATATCATGCTGGTGTTAAATCCTCCACTTGAAGGTAAAACAATCAGTGGAATTACCGCAGCGGTATTACAGGTCACTGTAATTTCACTGAAATCCCCACAAAGCCCCATGGACTCCAAAAAAGGTGATTAACACCACCTTGCCACCACTTGTAATCCCATGGTAAATCCACAGGACCAACTGGTGGTAACAGTAAATGAATTTGGTGATAATTCGGTAGATTTGTTGCCGAATTACCACCAAACTCATAATGAGGCTAATGAGGCCCTAAGTGTTAAAACGGATGAATGATAGTGTGGGCTGGAGAGACGAATGAATGACAATCGCAAGATAGATAAATGAGAAGGTAAGGGCTGAAAGTAGTATGAGTGTGGGTGGATGAATTAATGGATTGATAATGTGTGGATCGAGATATGTGATGAATGAATAATCATTATTATTACTGTTATTATTATTAGGGTATTTATTGAGCGCAGACCTAGCTTCGGCAAGCAACGGAACACTTTACAATCAAAGTGGGAAGAACATGGAGAGGGAAGCAGAGAAACAAGGGAGTTCCGAGCTAACAACAGGGAAGGGGGAAGTGAGCAATCTGTCAGGAATGGATCTATACGCAACCAGGGGAGGAAACACTGGGGATCAGATCGCCCAGTACCAGGTAGCGTGAGGAGTGGAGGCAGTGTGGACGTAGCGGATAGGGAGCAGCCATTCCTTGAAGAGGATGGTCTTGGGCTCCTTTCTGAACTACAGAAGAGAGGGGGCGAGTCTGATGTTGACAGAGAGGAGGTTCCAGAATCTTGGGGTGTAGACAATCGAATATGAAGATGGCCAGAGCCTGCAAGGAGGCATGAATGAATAGGCGTGATGATGGATGGATGGATGGATGGATGGATGGATGGATGGATGGATGTGTGAAAGGGCCACATTTTGAGGAACACTGGTTAAGTAGATGTCTGAGTGGATGAATGACTGAATGAAGGATAGCATGGCGATGCTTGGGCCTGTGTAGATGGATGCTATTGCGTGGATGAAAATACAGGTGCTTGACCATTGCTTAGTAGTGAAAATGTAGGCAGACATTTAAAAATGAAGCAATGTGGGCTCAGGTAGAAACGGGGTTCATATGAATTGCTATAGTACAAGACTTGCATACAGTTGCCACGCCACCTGCATCTCTGCGCCTTCCATGGTACAGGCTGTGCTTATTGATGTTCTGAAAGATCCATTTAGTTACATGCACTAGAGTTAGGACCCTCGGCCTATTAGGATACTTGTAGGATGAGATACCGGGTGACTTGCTTGGCGTAGAATGGGGCATGTCACGGGCAGGTGCTCAGGGGGGTCATATGGCAAACGCACTGAACGAATATACTTGCAAAGGCCAGGAATGGCACTGAGTCATAAACCACTGACAGGGATGGCAGGAATCCCAAGAAAATGGAGGACAGGGGAACAGACACTGTGGAGGCACCAAGAGGGTGAAGGCTATACGCACTGATCGGGGAAGGGCTGGGGAGGACAGGCAGGGTAAGATTAGAGGGCACAAGCCATGTGGAATCTAGGGTCAAATACAGGATGAGAGGTAATGGTTAAGACTGGGTGAAGATTGGGTGAGGAGGATGGGCAAAGGCTCATAAGCCACCATAAAACGAGCGGATAAACGGGGCAGGGTTTATGGTAAAGAGCACCACAATGCATGAAGCTGAGCTAATGAATAGAGTATTGCAATGCACACTACTGGAGAACCTTAAAACGAACTATTGATTGCAATTACTTGTGGTGTCAAGACAGACAGAACAATTGCGTTGTGCGGTGAGAATGATGACGCTTTTTTGGTGAACACGGAACCGATGATCCAAGCGTTATACACCTTGTCCACGATTCACAAGAACGGGCCATCATTTCAGACATTAAATCCACTCTGCAGCCCTTGTCAGTTGTAGACTTCTTTATAAAGCTCTTCGTAATCGAGATTCCATCCTATATAATAATAGACCAGATGTATGTTTGCCCGATGCAGTCATGCGCCATATAGACGCTCCGCCTGTTGTCACTGCTAGAAGGAGCTATTGCCTTGGGATCATAGAGACGGTGCCAATTTGCATAGCTTTGCCTGTTGTCACTGCTAGAGAGGGCTGTTGCCTTGGGATATATAGTGGTCCTACTGAGTTAATGAAATGCTGCACTTTGGCCCATGTACACAGGCTTTCACACTAGTCATATACAAAAGACTCAGTGCACATGATCTCTGGGTTTAAAGTGTTGTCATTTGACACTAACAAGCAACGCCTAGGGTCAACAGCCCTGAGAGGTCGGTACTGGACATTATACTCTTGACACTAGAAAGGATTACTACAACCTATAATATTGCTAGTGAATCGTGGCATAACCAGGCAGACCTGGCTTTGACCAGGAACAATTTTATCATTAAGACCCACATCTATATGCAAATAAAGGGAACTTTTACAGGGGTCATATTTGCCCTCCGTGTAGCAGAGTTACACATGGCCAAACTGGCAGAACCATACATTGACGTCAATGACAACCTTTCTAAATTCTAAGTGGCCAAATGGCATAGATATAGTGATCATGAACTTGAAGGCTTTGTTAGTTCTATGCATATATGTTCAAATGTCTCCATATGTATAAATTATATGTGTGAAAACTGCTCAAACCTCAAATCTAGAAGAGCTAGTGTGCCTCTTTTCTTTGTGTACAATTCCACTTCTTGATGACCATTGACCACAAGCATGCGTAAGTCGAAGAAAAGGATCTCTATGTGGAGATCCTTTTTTTCGACTTACGCATACGCGTGGTCAATGGTCATCAAGAAGTGTAATTGCACGCAAAGAAAAGACGCACACTAGCTCTGCTAAATTTGAGATTTGAGCAGTTTTCAGCCACATTATTTAAGAGAAAGGGACCTCATTGTTAGGGAGAATTCTCTGAAAAGGCTAATTTCCCAAACCTAGTGAGTCCCCCAGCAGCTTTGATGGATTTTTGGGGTTTATTTTTTTCTCCTGCTAAGAGTGACACTCTTTTACTCCCACTCTTAGGCATGATTTGAGGTGTTCCTTTGTCTTTCCATGTGCTGTATGGGCTATGGGGTCTTTTACTCCATAGGTTTTCATGTGTTTTTGATGTGGGTTACACAGCGCCCTCTGTGCCGTAACTCAGGGGGTGTCGTAGCGACCCCCCAACATAGACTCCATACCCTGGGACTGACTACTGTCTCCCAGGGCATGTAAAGTCACCATTGGCTTTGCTAGTCCCAAATTATGAACAGAAACCAGTACAAACCATCATATTGTGGACGTACTGATCGGGGCAATTCGATTGCCCCGGGGTCTGTTGTTCGAGGGGGCATGTCTCCGTCCCCCCTGATCGAGTTTTGGCTGGTGGCAGTGGATACTACTTTTTATATTCGACCGCGAATATATCTCTATGGGATTTTCCCATTGTTCGAGGCTACCAACTTTAATTATTTAATTCCTATAGCCTCGAACATACCGCCGGTTTATTTATTTAATATTAATTCACCGGTTGGTATTTTTTGCCAGAGCTCGATTCAAAAATGGCGTTTGTGTTCTCTTCTGTGACTCCAACCCAAGTCGAGCCCTTTGTTCCACTTTTTGGTGGGCTTCTCCACAGAAGCCTCCAAAAGTGGTGCCACTTTTTCTGGGTACCACAGGGAGTGTGGGAGGGGGTTTAGGCACCCTGGACTTCAGTTGCCAAGGCAACTCAAGTCGCACCCTTGTGTGATTGGCCCAAGTGGTGAGCCGGCCGGCTCACCACTTAGCATGTTTGATTGACAGCTAGGCTGAATGAATGGGGGTTTGCTGCATAAAAGCAAGGCTTTGGGGACTGGAACTTGAGAAGTCGCCACAGGACCTAAGAATCCGAGGAGGGAGAAGCTGAGCCGACCTGCAACGACGACACCACCGGTGGAGCCCTGCTGGACCGTCTCACAACTTTTCCCGACGACCGAGGAGATCTCTAGTCCAGAGAGTATTCTTCCTTTGACTGGTGGGGATAACCAGTTTTGCCTTCTTTTCACCTTCCTGGAGCATCTCGTGGCCGCCCTGCCCATGCCGAGCACCCCGGCAACCGGAATACCACGGCTTACCACTACCGCGAATAGAAGGGTAGTACCTTTTAACCGAAGAACTCCGCGGCTGGTTTCTTCCCTGGCAGTGCACGACCTTCATCTTTCCTCCACGGCGAGACCTCCTCTTCCTCTGGACGAAACACCGACTTGCACCCGCTGCCAGGAACAACTGCCCCTGCTCGAGCTTCCTTCCCACTTAAGGTACTGTGTCCCGCCTGGCTTCCCTTGCGACAGATCGTTTGGGGTGACAGTAAAGCCTCGACCTTCTAACCTGGGCTGGCCTGGGACAACCTAGCTAACTTTTCCTGACTTTAATTTCATTCTTTGTGTGCGAACTATCTACAAGACTCTTTGGGCATAACCCCACTGTGTGATTCTGGACCCCTTCTGCTTGCTCTCTCCAAGAGTGGGCCTTGCAATTGACTTCCTTTCTCTCCAGTAGAACTCTGCCTATCCTGCCTTACTGTTGTTCTTTAAAAAGTATTGAAATTTGCGTGCTTCCATAACTCTGCCTTTTTCACTCCCTTTTTAATAACTTATTAGAGTGCCATCTTATGTTAAGCGCTCACCTCTGTCTGGAAATAAGTGGTGTTTCTCATTAAGACTTGTCTAATAAGTAATTAGGGTTGTATATATATAGTAGTGACTGTGTGCTGAATTTACTTACCTCTTTTTGCTAGTGTAATTTACAAGTGTGTCTTTAAATAAATAATTATATACTTTTACACCAAAGCTCTGGTCAGTGTTTGCTTGTGCTACTGTATCTCTGTACCTATTGTGTATACTCTACATACTGCCTAACTCTTCTTGAGGGAAGTCTGACTGCTCAGCCACAGCTATCAAGTGAATCTGTGTGGTACAGACTGCTACCAAGTGGGTTTACTGCCAAACACCTGTAGTCTTAAATCTTTTGCAGTGATCCCTAAGGGAACTGCACAGGTTTCTGCCTAACACTCATGCTCCATGTTCGCAAATTTGGCACAACTGCCTAATGTTGGTCAATATCTATGCTGCGGCCATCAGCATCGTAGTGGCCGTACAGTGCCTGGCCTTGGCTGAAAGATGGTCTTTTGTGACCATGCCAGTGTGTCACCAGACCTTAGTCTGTGGAATCGAAGAGGAGGTTCAACGTAGAGAACATGAAGCATGGGAATTACAGATGATAATCTATCCAAAGCGCGCCGTGAGCCACACTGTGAAACATGTATGTTTACTGATAGCCATAGCCTTGCAACTCCCTGTATGATACAACAAACTGAAAACCGCACAGACTCAGGGCCGGATTAAACCACGTGGAGGCCCCTGGGCAGTCAAACTGCCCGGGCCCCCTTGTAAATGATCTCCTAATACGTTTTTAATTTTCTACACCGCTTTATTTTGATTCGTTGTCGCAGGATCCTAAAAGGAGTGGGGCGTATAGGCCAGAGCCTTCTTGGCCTAATGGATAATCCGGCACTGCGCACAGTGTGTGTCTCGGCTTTAGCAAAGCCAGCCTCCACATCTGGACATGAATCAGATAGATGGTGCTCCTCATTGGAGATGGAGCGGCTGCACAGGAAAGGGCAGGAACCTTAAACACGCCTTGGTTCATACACATTACTAACCTAAGAGAACGCGTATTGCCCAAACGCGTGGGTCACCAGCCATTGTGGGTCTCTCCAAATTTGGCACATGCCTCATGTTCCTTAGCGGAAGAATGCAGAGTTTATATTTAAGGCCAGATACTGGATTCTTCAGGAAGATCCCGATGTTCAAAGCACATGGCATTTCCGTTATCATGCGCCCGTTTCATTGTCTGAGCATTGGCATGACCAGAAGGAACGTGGCCATTAGAAGGGGTGCGCCTTCGACACATACTCGCATGAGCACACCGTGCATAAGAAGGATGGACCACGTCTTGAGCACAGACGCTCAGACACTACAATATCTGCGTAGAGAGCAAAGAAACACAATCTCGAAGCAAAGGGGCGCCATTGATTCACAGCAGAACTGTTCTCGATTGTCAGCCGCCAGGGGATTGAAACTGGCAACAGTGATCATCGTGCTCGCTCAAGTTAAGCAATTTCCCAACTGAGACAAGGAGTCAATCCAAAATGACCAATCGGTGTGCAATGCCCACAAGTTTCTTCCATTAACAAAAACATTATACAAACAGAATAGCAGCACTGCCAGTTTGAGCCCCTCTCCAACCACCTTCTCCCCAGGGGGGGGGAGCCTTTCCCTGTGAGCCGGTGGAACTAGGGTGGTTGCAGTTTTCTGACAGGGGTTGCAAGTCAGCACTTGGGGAGGGTGTTGTGGAACGGGGTCACCTCCCTAGCCATCCTTAGCCATTAGTGTTAGCCCATTCCTGCTTGACTTTAGGCCACCAAGGAGTAGGAAAGACTCAAAGTGAAGTGTCACTGAAATTCCAGTGCCCAGGGGCTTTTGCAGATTTGAAGATAAGAACGCTGTGCTGATGTGTAACCTGTCAGAAATCTGCAACCACTCCAGTTCCACCAGCTGACAGGGAAAGGCTCCCCCCTGGGGAGAAGTGACTGAATCCCGTGATCCGTCACAGTAGGTAGCCTCACTGTTCACACTGATACAACATGAAGAATCCATCAGTAATAATATCCAGGTGTCTAGAACAAACGGGGCTCAGGCCTGGGGTAGATGCTCATAGGATCAATGGAAATAAACCTGAGAGTTTACGAAGGAGGTGCTGCTCAACTCTGGATTCAAAGTGATACAATGTTAGGTCAGTAACAGACTTTACATTACCCCTAATACGGTCTGAAGTGCTAACACAGAATCTCTGGTGATAGTTGTCGTAGATGTGGCGTGCTGTAAGATCCCTTCTGACACATAATATAAATTGCTTGAAACAAGCTACTCGTTTGGAAAATATGAACGCTACCATCACCAGAATGTCTGGCAATAGTTTGCCAATTGAAACATTTAAATGTTTGCTTGTTTGTTCTGGGTAGCACTCCCATTATAATCAGAAGTGTTATTTATTAATCGTGGCTCAGTTGTTAGCAAAGTGTTGTAAATTGAAGGTGTGGCCCTCGAATCTCTTCCCAATGCTGCAAATGGATGCGTGTTCCGGCGTGGAATAACGTTTTCCACGTTCTCCCTTAAACAGCCCAACAAGGATATTCGGGAGATGTTCAAACCTAACTCCCCATGTAGTCGGGTTTTGCTTTCCAATGTGTCATGCTGGTGAAATGGTCCTATGTGCTTTGACCATCCTGGTGGTTTATCAGTGTGTGGGCCCCTCCCTCCTTTGCCCCTGCTGCATTATTCTATATCATGACTCTTTGCTACTGTATAGCTTAGATTTGTATCATTGTTGTACCTGTTGCTAACTAAATGAAATACCAAGTATTTACATTTTTAAAATAAAAACAAGTTTTAAAAAGCAGGTCTAGTAGGGACACACATTAAAGTAAGAGGGCCAGTAGCATCCAAAAATGTAAAAACATGGTTGGTGGCAACTACAATGAAAGGCACAAGACCAGCATCAACCATAGCAGATTAAGAAGTCTACGATTACAATACAATGCTGGCAGCAACAACTGTATTGTAAGATAGGGCAGGTATTTACAGCCAGACAAGGTTTGGAAGGACAGCAGATCTGACAAGAGGGTGTTGTTGGCTATTCGATCGGAGGGCCGACGCGAGATTTACTTGGCAGCCCAAAGGTCTGGAAGCCAAGGTTACATCAGCATCAAGAGGATACCTTGAACCATGGGGCAGTCCAGCCTACGGATAGCTAGGAAGGATGGCGTAAGGGTTTCCAGGATGCTCACCCATCTTTCGAGGCTGGGCCGCAGGTGGTGTGCATGGCCCAGTGATGATGCAAAATGAGAGGCATGTTGCAGCGTAAGCTGGGACGCACGATGGGTACCGGTCCCATAAGGTATCCTGGCCTGCTATGGAAGAACAGGAAGAATGCGTTATGGGCTACGTAGGCACTCGCTCTACTTTCCTTGGCGGGGCACCGATGGTCTACAGCAGTGGTCGAAGTGAGCGGGAGCGGTTGGGAGCGGTGCTCCTATACTTTTTTAAATTACCTTTTACAGCTCCTATACTTTTATTTTTAAAAGAAACCGTTCCGGAATGGTTTTGTTTTAAAATAAAAGTGTAGGAAGAAGTTGAAACCTTCACTTTCAGTGTGCTGCACTGAACAGTCCCTTGAACAGCAGGTGCAAGTGTTTGGGGGGGTGTATTGTGTGTGGGAGGTGTTGTGGCAATGGAGTTTGTGGCGAGCAGGGGCAGGCCAGCAGGGAACATAGTTCCACTACTTCTTTTCGTACACTTCGACCACTGGTCTACAGGGCCAAAGTAATGACCTCTTCAGGGCATACACTTCTGTACATGATCGTATGAGCCTGTACGAGTGTAACTCGTGCCTTGGGGCCTATGAAGGCTATTTCCAGCCATGTGTGGTTGCATCAGGCATATACTAGCAGTATCTGGCCATGTAAGGTTGAAGCAGTGGCAGTTCCTACGGATGCCTGGTCATATGAAGCTGCACATTGAATATATTCAGCAACATCTTGCAATATGTCTTGTTGTGGACATAAAAGGCTGAGCCTGTCATAAGATGACAGTACCTGGTAATATGGTGGCTGCACCAGGGCATAGCGTGACTGCACTTGGGCTTGTGGCAGTTGTATCTTGGCATGTGAGTCTTTACCAGGGTATTTGAAAGTAAACAGGACTATGCAGGATCATACCTGGGAATTGTAGGCAAGGCAGGCTCATTTATAACGTTATAGCTATGCAACATACACCAACAATCGAATATATAAGTGCTGTGGTCTCTGTCAGCTGCACAGAATCCAGGCGTCCAGCAGTTCAGCTGACCGACAGCTACAATCCAGAAAGCCATGTTTCAATTGCTTGGCAAAACCGAAGATCGGTGCTGTTTATTGTAA
The DNA here is from genome assembly GCF_040938575.1 of Ambystoma mexicanum. Classification (NCBI taxonomy): domain Eukaryota; kingdom Metazoa; phylum Chordata; class Amphibia; order Caudata; family Ambystomatidae; genus Ambystoma; species Ambystoma mexicanum. The sequence continues at coordinate 1,115,713,840 of NC_090923.1, read as the reverse complement.
AGGGCAAGTGTCCAGCCTGAACAGATAATGCTTGGGCTCCTACGAGTACCTCCTAAGTGGAGGGCGTATGCAACAGCAATCCTTGAAAAGAAGTCAAATAAAGACATGGCAAACAAGTGGCCACACGTGTGTTTGAATATGATAGAAGGCCTTAAATCCGAGCCACTTTTGAAAAGGCAACCAATTTAATTTAGCCAATGTACGTGAGATACGATTGTGGTATCAAGTTCCATAAAACGGAGGGGGCGCAGTATTCTACAGATACATACATCTGAAATGCACATAGACACAGAATAGACCATGCCTCATGAGGCAAAGCTTGGACTCTGTGTGGAAGCGCCATGTATAGTAATATCCCATGCGTGCATTTTAAATGGAAAACGTATTTCATCACACGGCTGTGGTAAGAGGCCGGTTTGTGTCCATCAAAAGGCACACATTTCCTCACTGGTGGCCCTGATATGGGTTATTCCACAAGCTCTGTTTTGCAAAGAGTTTGGAAGAGAGGAATACTGCATGCCTAACATTGGAAGCTGTGACTTGCTAGGTTTTAGCTTTAGTGTGGCCGTCTAGACCCATGCATCATTTTTCTTTAGACAACATCCAACATTGATGTTCCCATACAGTATGATGCAAATGTACTTAGAATCTGTATAGCTGCAGAAGCCAAACCTACTTGCATGGATGATTCATATAAAAAGAAGAATTGGGTTTATGAATGGACAGAACCATCCTGTAGCGCCACGCAAGACTGAGAGGGATGTTCCCCACAGAGTGGGAGAGAACTATTGCAGGCCAGGCAACCTATTTAGTAGCAGAAATTAAGCCTCTTTAAGATGTGAATGTTCTGCCATTGTCAAAGTCCACCGATAGATCCCAAAGGATGAGAGCCCTGATACTACTGTGGGGGAAAGTTGGGAATCGAAAGTGTTATGTACTACCCTAGCATACTCATGCATTATAATATTTATTAGGTACTGCAAACTGTCATGCTTAAACAACTGTTTCTTGCCCATGCAAGGTGAGGCTTTAGACTTTACTGAACAGGTCTTTGCAATGAAGACTTTTTACCTAATGTCAAGCTATGCCTGCCTCCACATCTCTCGTGTCTGCTGTGTTTCCCTTTTGGCATATGCAAGCGTGTTTTAGACTCTTGTTTTCTTAGGAAAAGCAGCTTTAGTAGACCTAAGTCATCCTACTGTAAGCATGCTCGCCTGCCTCATACCGTGTGTGAACCTTTACGGAGTATATTCAGCTCCACTAAATGTATCACGTTATTCTGTCCTTCCTGATAATACCGCCTTACATGTAAGAACGCAGCTGGTATCAAAGACTTGGATAGAGGGGTTTTGTTCCTAGCTTGTAACATTGTTTCAATATGATTCCTTGCTTTGTCTGGACTTCACTTCCATTGAAATAGATGCATTCCTTTGGGTATTGTATTGCATCGTCTATTTATATAGTGCCTATATACAGGCAAGGTTTTCAAAGCGCTCAAGGAGGGTGGGCTACATGGGGAGAGAACAGCAGTCGCTCAGAGCCCTTGAATTTCTGAGACGATAATAGTCTGCACAGACAGAGGAAGCACATATAATAAATGTAACAGTTTAGACACAGCAAATAGGCCTGACAATGATTCTGCAGTTTTACCAAGTGCGTGTAAGGGGAGAGGACAAAGGAGTACAAAACAGACGATCTTCAGGCAAGGTGCATTTGGATCGTGCAAGTGCACAGAACGGTCAAAGGGAGGGGGATACAAGTGCACCCAGTCGGTGGAGACCGGGGTAAGTGCAGAGAGAGCCACTCTCATGGGTTATTCTCAAGTGCAGTGAGGGAGGGTGGGGTGAAGGGCCCTGAGGCAAGTGCGAGGGAGAACTGGCGTGGGTGCCCAGGACCGGTGAGACTCTGAGGTACACAGGGCTGTAAATCTTAAGCAAACTATAAGGAAGAGGAGGGAGAGAGGGAAAGAGCAGAGAGGTAGAATAGCAGGGTGGGGGAGAGAGAAGGAAGAGGAGAAGAGGAAGGCCTTGAGTAGTTTACGGAATTTAAGATGGTCAGGCTCAAGACAGAGGGCGGCAGGGAGACTGTTCCAGAGGGAGGCATCTGCTGAGGCTAATGATCCCACTCCATAGCTCTGCTTGGAGAACCGGCCCACTCGGAGAAGGTTGGAGGTAGATGAGCGAAGGGCTCGTGAGGGACAGTATTTAGGTAGGCAACATTGCAGGTAGGTAGGTCCCAGGCCCCAGAAATCCTTGTGGACAATGCAGAGGGTCTTGAACTTAATCCTTGCAGCCATGGGGAGCCAGTGAAGGGGTTTCAGCACCGGAGAGATGCGGTCCCTGGGCTTGAGGGCAAGGTAAGTCTTGCGGTTCTGTTCTGGAGGAGTTGCAGTGGGCGCAGGGCAGATGCAGGGAGGTTGAGGAAGAGGCTGTTGCAGTAGTCCACTCTAGAGAGAACCAGGGCTCTGGAGACAGTGAGCCTCTGGGGATATTTTTTGGGGGGATCATTTTTGGGATTTTTGGGAGTGGGGGTTGTGGGGGTGCCCCCCGCTCCTTTAAATGTAATGCAGGGGTTGCGGGGGTGTCCCCCGCAGGTTACATGCCTTAATATTGCTGCAAGAATAAGGCAATATTTTTGTATGGTGATATTTTTGCAGGGATATGAACACATGGAACAAGAGGGACATAGTACCTGAATTTCTCCTGCAGATAGACATCTCCTGAGCCATGCAGAGACCAGTGTACCAGGCAGAGTACTTTAAACTGAGTCCGCTTAACAAATGGGGGCCAGTGTAAGCTGTGCAGAATTGGGGAGACATGCACCCAGCAAGGGGTGGAAGCCGCCGCCTGTGCTGCCGTGTTCTGCAAGATTTACAGGCGCTGAATCAGGTAGGCTGGTTGTGCAAGAAACAAAGAATTACAGTAATCAAGAGAGGACAGTGCCAGAGAAGAAACCATAAAGGCACAGAGATGAGGAGGTAAAAAGGGAAGGACCTTACAAAGAATGTTCAATTTCAAATGGCCACCTAGCATACCACACTAATCGGAGCAGCCATGGACAGGGGGGACATGATTTGATCCCCAGGTCTTTTACCACATGAACTGGAGTCGGGCAAGGACCCAACAAAGCGGGCCACAAGAGGGGCAACCAAGGAGCAACAGCAGCAGAAGAACCCACCACCAGAATCTCTGTCTTTCCCCCGTTCAGTCTAAGCCAGTTGTTACACATCCATTCCCTCATGGCTTCAAGGAAGGCCCTAAGCCTGGCTGCACGTTCAGGCAGAGACAGATCTACCTTAACCAGAAAATCTGACATTTAACATAAAATGGCAGTACCTGGGCCTGAGCATAGAAAGGCTATACCTGGATATATCAGGCCTCACCTGAGAGTATGAGGTTGCAGCTAGGCACGTTAGACTACAATTGCCATAACATGATAGTTACCTAGGCATATGAGGCTGTCCCTGGCGTAAGATCAACCAAACCGATATGATTTATCAATGGTGGTTTTGTATTGGGAAAACATTGCCTCTTTGCTACTCATTTGTTTTGGTGTTTTATGTAGAACCTATATGTTATCTTATGGCTGCTCCCAAAAGCTCTGAGGCACTACAACATGTGGCAAAGAAACAGAGCAAGCAGCACAGGAATTGGGATGGGACCCCAGGGCCTCTGCTTCTGAGAGGACCCTCAGAGAGTCTGAAATCTTCTCACACCTCATGCTATAAGTGGGGTACCTGGGTTGTCCGGAGGGCACACTCGCATGGGCTCATTATCTATATTTAAGTTCCCAACATAGTCCCTGTCCTGAGCCTGCCCTACCTGTAGCCCCCTTTTTCCACCCAGTGTCTTTTTTGTGGTTCTACTGGGCACATCTCACACCACTTCCTAAGCTCTTCTGGGAATCATTTGCACCAGCTACCTCCCCCCTAACTGCGTCCCTGAGCTGCAGTCACACTGTTGCATCAGAAAGATGCAGCAGCAGGGAGAACCCTTAATTGGAGCCTACGGGACGAGGCCAAAGTTGATTGGAGCCCTGCCTTTACTCCAAAAGCTGCAGGCCCACACAGATTCAAGCATGGGCGAGGTGGTCCCAACTCTACTTGGGAGAAGGCACAAGTAGAACTAGGATGTACTAATGTTGAGTTGGTAGGTGTCAAATGTGTGTGCAAACGTATGAGTTGCTCTATCTCGCGCTACACCTATAGAAGAAATATACCCTGTTCAGTCAACATTTTCTGGTCTCCGTTTCTCATCATGGTTTGTTTTTACTCTGTGAACACCAAATCTTTACTGGCATGCCCATATATGGAACCAGAGAAGGTGATACGACAGACATCAGAGTCAATTTGTGTATGCCTAGTACCCACAACCCGCACAAGCACACACACTCAGCGCACGTAAGATTCAGCATATGACTTTTACTATTCACATTATTACTATTCACATTACGAAGGAAGCTGCATTTTTCTTTAACATGGTTCTCTTTGATTACAGGTGCCATAATACAGGGGCATCACCAATGGATGGCAAAGGGGGACCATGACTACCCTTATAAAATGCTGGCCCCCGACTCAATGAAAGCAACTTCACCCTTGCCGGGCAAGTCCACCCCTATGACCAGGGCAGGCCACCCCTATGATAATTGTCTGGGGGCGTCACTGCCATCATACCACTAGGTCGGAGAGGGACCCATTCACTCCTTTTGTATCCACAATAGCACAGAAGCGGCTACCATCAAGCTGAGCGACGATGCCCTTAACATCCTTGATGATGGCCCCATTGCCTCCTGGTTCTCCTTGACCACCACAGAATTCAACACAGTAGACCACCAGACACTCACCAACATTCTACATCGCAGCATGGGGATCAGCGAGATCAACCTCAGCTGATTTAAATTCTATCGTGCTAACCGCCACCAATTCATCCAAATGGATTGCTCCAGATCACCAACTCTACCCATCGTCTCTGGAGTCCCGCAAGGATCCATCCTCTCCCCTGTGATCATCAATCTTTACATGGAACTGCTCAGAACTCTCCAGGTCGCACAACATCCACGTCCACCAATACACAGATGACACGCAACTCAAGATATCCTCCATCAAAGATATCCACAGACTCAAAGCATGCCTCACATTGATACAGTCCTGGATGTCCAGTGCTTAACTGAAGCGAACCCCTTCCAAGATCAAATTCCTACTGCTGACCAACAACATCAAACACCATGACATTCAAACCTGGCACTCTGCTATGAACCTCAAAGGATTCACACCACAGCTGGCCACCCGTGCCAAGTCACTAAAGTTCCACATTGTAGACACTGCTCCTTCAGAGGGCATATAGCAAGGAAGACAGAAACGGCTTGATAGCAAATATCACTCAAGCCCTTCATGCCAGCAAACAACTTCTGATCTTCTGTCCAAGCTGTGGTCCTCTCCCAGCTGGGAGGTGGCAATGCCCTTTTGGAAGGCCTTCCGGCGACTATTCTGGCACCCCTGAAATGTGTACTATGTGTTGCAGAAGGTCCCATCAAATGACTTAGAAAATTCGACATCACCCCAACCTTCATCGAACTGCACTTGTTCCCTCTGCAAGCACATATATTTAAATCCTGCTGCATCACCTAGATGGCTGTTGCACTGAAGTCCCCAAGCGACCTCACTGAGAGGATCAGCATCTCCGGAGGCCTGCGATCCACCAGAAGTAAGGGCATGTGCAGACTAGAACTCTGCCAGAGCGGGAAGGAAAGAACCGGAAGACAGGCCTTCTCGGTCTATGCTCTTTCTATGCCCTGGAACCTCCTCCCTGTCAACACTGGACTCGCACCCACCCTCCGCTTCTGCATTTCTGGAAGGGGCTCAAGACCCTCCTCTTTAAGAAATGGCTCTTCCCTAACACCTAATTGCACATATCATCCACCCAACCCTAGACTGGCTCACCCTTGTTTCCTTCCCAGGTTGCTTGAAGATCCCTTGCTGCCAAATTGAACCCCCCCTCCCCCGGTTGTTAGCTCCCCACTCCCTTCTAGCTTTGCTTCCCTCACTGTGTACAACTCCCTATGATTTGTAAAGCGCTTTGTGACTTCCTGAAGCTAGGTCCACTCTTAATAAATACCCTAATAATATTAATCATAATAAAAATCCAGAGTAAACACTGACTTCTGTGGTAATGTGAACATTAATATAAACTATAATAATTACCTGTTTATATATATATTTGTTTTTTTAGAGCTAGAACATTCCTTCACGTATATTACATGTATTGTCTTGTTCCAGATATACATCTGTTTGGTAAGTCGAGCAGCTTTTTGGATGAAATTTACAAAATGAAGACCCTGAAAAAGACTGCGAAATACTGCAAGCCACAAGACGAAACATGCCAGTGGTGGTCTGAAATCCTTTGTACATGTTAAATTTCATGTGTTGTATGTTTTCAATTCATTATAATTTTGAATTAGACATGGATGATTAGTACTAAATCACATAGTGGAATGATGGACCATATGAAATGATAGTGCTCTTTTTTACGCATTACATTTTTCTAAAAATAAAAACACAGGGGCCTGATTACAAGATTGGTCAATTTTTTTAAATGTCTTTTTTATTGTGCTTTTAGTTTAATTTACAAAAACTTTAAGCACATGCAAATATAATACTTTAAGCACATATAAAAAGAGAGACATTTCTCATATATATATAAATCTGACAAATATAAAAACCTTTCTATGAACATTATAGGAAAAAAAATGTCTTCAATATCCTCATTTTGTTTAATAAAAATCCTTTTCCAATTGAGTCATATTCCTGTGATCTCTGCTTTCTTTTCCATGTCTTTCCATAATTCAAGGGCAGCAGCAGTTATGACTATAGATTGGGCTCCACATATCGTCGACCAACCCTGATCGGCGAGGATGCTGTTTATATTTTTACGTATCCCAGTTGGTATTCAGTTACCATGACAGCATACAGTAATGACTGATTCCAAGACCTTTCTGTTATTCCCCATTTTGGAGTCCCATAGGTCTCCACCAGGTCTGGTAATTACCTCATGTGACAATTGCCACACTCAATAATTAGCACAAGCGGTACTGCTTTTGTGTGGCAGTTATTCCCTCCACACAAAGGCAGCTGGTAATAAGAGTGTAACTAAGCTGTAAGTTATCTTATGCAATGCGCCCTGATACCCACGGGTCTGGTGCGCAATACAAATTATACAACAAAACAACAAAGAGTTTCGGAAACTGAACTCTGAAATTGGCAGAGTGGTAAAACACGTGTCAATGGCAATCAACAGGTTTTTTTTACCACTACTGACTGCCAAACTCACAATCAGGCCCATAGACATTGAAGATGTGTTGTCAGCCATGTGGTGATTCTTTCACGTGTGACAGGGATTAAGCACAATATATTACGATTGAATATTTCCATATTCTAGGCCTATTGTTTATAAATAGTCAACATTTACACACATACTTTTAGGTAGTCATGCTCTAACCCCCTCTACCCTCACTGCCTGAGTGAGTCAAGAATATTGGCAGGTTACCTGTGAATATTCATGGGAAACCCAGTGGTGGGGAAGCTGTGCCATATTCCCCGAGCAAATTCCCTTCTCCCGGACCTCCATTTGGGTGCCTCATGGCCTTCTTCGGTCCCCTGAACCCTCCCCATGCCTCCACTTAATATCCACTCTGGTTTGGCCACCACCTTCCATAGTAAAAACAATGTTTTGTTTCATATTTTAGCATGGGAGCCATTCTCTGCTACAAGTTAATCAGAACACATTCTCGGGTTCTTGTGCCTGCCCATGTCCTTTTTTAGTTTGGGCTATTAGGTGGTGCTTGCACAACCTATGAGCCGAAACGATTGCATTAGAGTACAGATAGGGAGAAATAGCATATGAGGAGGGGCATAAAGCTTGAATGTTGACTGCCCATAATCATACTAATTCTCCCTATTTCCATTACCACCCATTTTCTGCCCCTCCGCACCCAAAACACCTCCGCACGGGAACTCTTTGGGCCTCATTCGAAGTTTGGTGGTCTCCCGCTGGTAAACAGTATTACTGTTACTGGCACTCGGTCTACCATTACGGTGCCCGATATCCCAGTGTTACGGGGATATTACGGGCGCCAAAAAAGTAAGTTAGTTCCCAATCCATGGAGTCCAGCAGGACTCCATGGGATGGGAACTACTGAAGCACAGGCACTGTTGTTAACGGTGCCAGTGCTTCAGTGATTACTCTGCCGGCAGGGGCCTGAACCTCCGGCAGTTCGGCCTGCCAGTAGTTCACTGTCCCTACCCGCAGACTCGGAGTATGCCAGTCCCGGAAAAAAGACGGAGCTGGTAGTACTGGTTGTTTTACCAGCATTTTTCCAGGACCGTCGTACTCTTAGTGACCCCCAAAGTGCCTGCCAGTGTTTTGTCAAAGCAGTCTCCTGAGAGTAAATGACCTAATGGAGCTGTAAACCTGCTACTGGTGTATTAAAAATGTCTTAAGCAGGTCTGCCTTCAGCCACTCGATTTACAAGCACTACACGCGTCTTTCACTGAAGTCCTGTTAAAAACAAGCATTGGCTTGTGTATAGGTATTAGGCGTTTGACAGGCACTGCTATTAGATGCCCAGGTACTCACACCATGTTGCACCTGTTACCATCAATAGCCAGTTAGTACCACTATGGCAATGCCTGGCAAGTGCCTTTCCCATTAAACATCACGAGCAGATGCCTCTGGTCATTGCAGGGCCCCTGCTGTTGAATTCCCTCACTTTCTAAAAATGGCCGGGGGAAAAAACAAAATGTACCTCTGGACATATAAGTATTAGAATGCTCCCCAATATTGCTGATTCAAACATCATTTAAATAAATACATGTTCATAAGTGACATCTGACAAATAATGACTTGTTATAGACGTACATAATCACCAAAAAATGATCAAAATGTGAAAATGACACAGATAACCAGCCTGTGTAACCCTTGCAACAAAAAAATAAATACAGAAGAAACCGTTTTTCTTTGTACACATAAATCTGGATTCTTTCAACTATTTCAGGATCTGTGCTGTATTGTTCCAACGCCGGTAACTATGGAAACATTCTTCTGGCGAGAAGTTACCTTGCCGATAATCACCTGCAGCCATCTAATTACGATCTTGTTCATGACCCGTCCTAATCTGTGCTATGATGCCTTTCCCATGGCTACGCAAAAGCCCAAACTCTTGGCATTGCCAATGCTTGTTTATCTCTAAGGTGCACTTGTGCTGCGAATTGCAAAAACAGTTTGGCTTGTCTCACTTCCCTGCCAAACTTTAAATGGAAAAAATAAGTGCATGAACTCCCCAATCTAAGCTTTAAGAGGACCTTGGCTCAGGTAAGGTGGAAAAATGGAACACGGTCTCCCTGTCCAGTCACACAGTTCTCTATTTTTCTCCGTTTCTATGTGTGTCTTGCTCTTTGTGTCTCACTATCTATTTCATTTGTCTCTCTACACACTTACTCACACACCAACCCGATTTTCAACCTTCCCTTTGTGCAAGTCCCTTTTGCTGAGCTTGGGCCTTGGGACTGCGGCACACTGAAACATTTCAATGAGTGATTACAGCCAAAAGCTCAGTGTAGTGGTGTCCTTTTAAGTCAGTCAGTTGAAATATGATTCTGTCAGCCTCATCCAGTCATCTCTCAAAGACACCCATCATTCACAGACTGGTGTTTCCCTGCTTCTGCACCGACATTGTGATGTGTAAAGGTTGGCAGGCTTGGAAGGAAAAGACTTGAGTGTTTTGTGAGAAATCTCACTGATAAGTGCACAATCCCCATTGGAACCTGCTGAGCGACACAGGTGGGTGCATAAACAATGGCCAGATAGGTGTTGAACCTAGCTTCAACCCTGATTATCCCAATGAGTTGTTCTGCAAAAATGTTAATGTATAACTTGGCTTCAAATCTGATCACACGAAAGTAGCTCTGCAGATTTTACAGAGGGCAGCATATCAGGCCTACTCTTTCCTTGGAAAAGGGTCTTTTCCTTCCCTTTGCTAATTGCAGAGAGAGGGCCACTCTCCCTAACACTGTCATGTGAGAAGCCCTCCCATGCAATGTTCATTGCTTGCACCACAAAGTGCAACTGCATGGAAATTCAGTGAATTCTTTGAACTTCGTAGTGCAATCGTATATGCCTTCTGTCCTGTATGCACATGGCATGGGCCATTTACATGAATTCCTCTGGAATCTACCAGATGTTACCAGTTGCTAAAAGCTGGCGGATTCCTTATGACTCTAATCTGCCATCATCAGAATCAGATCCTGGCAGATACGCATACGTTTCTGAAAGGTCGAGCGGGTGGGCTTGTGAGCAATGTCTGGGACCCAACTCAAGCCAGTCAAAGCCTTGAAAATCCCAAGGGCACACGAGGTCAAAAGCCATGTGTACATCCTTTACACATTGTTTTATTCTTCGCTTACTGCTGTGGGAGATTGAAAAATGACTCCCTAAATCGGGCTCATTATTAGAGAGGATTTTCTTTTAATCAGGACCCCTATGTTTGCAGATAATGCAAAATGAGATCAAATGATTTGCCCAGGATCACACACTTTTCTTAAGTGGTTTCAGGAATTGGGGCCAGTCTGCGATTTAAGCACTTGACCACATATCTTCCCATATACAGGTAATATAAGTATGTGTTTTGGTAGTTGTGTAGCAATGCATTTAAGAGTACACAAATTACATAAGACACTAACCTGACATTATATAAATTGTTTTAAAGACATGGCTGGCAGAAATATGGTTCTAGATGTATTTAACCCATCCTTACTGCTGCAGTCTTTATTTCCCACAGCATGCAATATTATGCTCCCCTCCCATTTATCATCACCCCCCATTCACACCTCTGAATGGACAATAGTCCTTCCCAGACACCCTTGTGCCGGGGCTATCAACCTCTAATCCCGCTTTTTGGGCCTCATTACGAGTTCGGCAGTGTGGGGGAAAAAAGTGAAGGTAATTCCGTTAACTCCATTTTTCCCACACCAATTACAGGTTCGGTGGAATAATGAGTGGTAATTCTGCCGATTTCTGGAGGAAACGTGGAGGCTGTACCTTCAGTATGATGCTGGAGGTGAGTCCTTCACTTTTCCTCCAAATAATCGGCAGAATTATCACTTTTAATTCGACCGGTGGTAATTCCCCCAAAAATCCCCAATTGAGTCCTATGGACTCCAGAATATGGGGATTTACACCACCTTGCCAACACTTGTAATCCCGTGGTAAATCCACAGGACCAAGTGGTGGTAACTGTAAATCTGTTTGGTGGTATTTGAGAGGACTTGCCTCTGAAATACTTCAAAACTCGTAATGAGGCCCAATTGCTTTGTTGACACAAAGCGAACCCTAAAGGAGGAGCAGTTGTGCCTCCCTGCGCTTTGGCATTTCACAGAGCAAAGTATGAAAGCTGACAATGCGAAGGCTTTGGACAGCTAATGTGCGCCCACAAGCACATATGGGACGGATGGCAAAGTTATTGGGCCTCATTACACGGAATGCGGTAAGGGTTTACCGGTACCGGTAAGGGCACCGGTACCGGTAAACCCTTACCGCCTTACTACAAGGTCCCTTTGCGGGACCCGACCTCAACGGCTGGTTTTACCAGCCGTTAAGGAACGGGCCCACAAAAGGACCTTGGTGCAAATTACGGTACCGCAATTTGCGGTACCGTAATGAGCTCCTTCCCCATTCCCATTGAGCCCTATGGGGCAAAAATGGGAATGGCGAAGGGCCTTGGTGAATGGGGAATTACCACCCCCGCTCACCTTGGAGTAGGGCGGTAATTCCGCCGTCGACCAAGGCGGACACGGTAAAATACCAGGGGCAACCATGACGCTAATAGCGCCATGGTTACCGCATACCGTGTAATGAGGCCCATTAAGTACCTGCAGTACTCTCCTTAAGCATGAAGAAGTCCCAGCCCTCAATACTTGCAAAAATGAGAAGTGCATTTATAGCACTGCGTGCGGGGGTCTGCCAGGCTGAAGTAGGGCAGCGACACACTGCAGAGGATGGCCACCTTTGCAGGGTCGTAATGGGAGAATTCAGACTTTTTCAGACAGTTTGCCCGAAAAGTTCCAAGATTCAAGTGACCTTGAACCACCCAAAATTCTGGTGGCTTGAGTGTCCTTTGATGTAATTCTCCCATGATTAGATTTTGGCATCAGCGCCATTTTGATCGGCTCAGTGTATCAAAATGGTGGCCCCACCTTTTAGAAGTTCAGAAGGCAGAGATGCAGCCCCATTAGCTAGAATGAAAACTGTGAAAGATAGTGAGCTAAAGACTCTGGGTAAGTCTCTCGTAACCAGGACTAATGTCTGGCAGAGGGACTCCCAGGACCCCCCTTGTTAATATGCATATTCAAGTAACTTTGGGTCTCACCCTAAGTTACAAGGGGAATCCAGACGTGGACCCCTTGCTCACTATTCTTAGAGAGGCACAGATCCACCCTACTGATGAGGTCCAACCAGACCGAAACACGTGTCTGGGGTTTCTGTTGGTACTCTTGTTCAGAGGAGAATTGCCTAGCATTTCGGTGCTGGACTGCCCCAGGGCAGGACAAAGACTGATATGTTTGGGATATTTATTCTCTGTGAAAGATAGTGAGCTAAAGACTCTGGGTAAGTCTCTCGTAACCAGGACTAATGTCTGGCAGAGGGACTCCCAGGACCCCCCTTGTTAATCAGGACGAGAAGCGAGCCAATCAAAAGCGCCCCACTTCACACAGTGATCCCAGTGTCCCCCATTAGAAATCCCTTTACCGCACGCCACACAGTGAAAAAATGGCGCCAGCTGGGGGTAGCATGGAGGGAGTTTGGAAGGCATTAACAGCAGCAGAGTTGAGTGCAGAGAGAAAACAAAGCGAGATTGGTGGAGAAGAAGAGAAGACGATGTGTGAGGAAGAGGTTGGAATCTGGAAGAGGGAAAGGTCAAAGCAGAAAAAGAGAAGAGTAGGGAGCTGGAGAAGAAAAAGATCAAGGAGGAGGAGAGGAAGAGCAGAGATGTTAGGGTGAGGTTGCCATTGACAGAGGGAGAGAGAAACAGGAGAAGGAGTGATACAGTAAGAAGGTGGTTGAGAGAAAGGAATGTGTAGAGACTGAGGAGAGGCACACAATCATTGTGTTGGCAAGAGTGCAACCTTGACCACGACTTCCTGTGTGTCATGACCCAGATCTTGGCCCACGTGAGAGGTCCGAGTTGTGAGAGGGGTAAACAGTTGAACGAGCCTTGGTGAGGCCAAGATACGAGGACCCAAATGGGGAAAAGGAATAACACCTCTTTGAACGTGCATACAATGCCCTCGGCTGTGAGTGGGGAAATAATGACTCTAGCTTCAAAATACATGTGGAACAGGTGTCATCAAATGCACCTGAAGGCGTTGGAGTGGGGGAAGTCTCAGCACCAGGCATCTTGCTACAAAGCGCATGAGGTTCAACCTTTCTACAGACTGTGAAAGGTGGGGCTTGGAGCCCTTGGAACCTATAGGAATTGTGAGTGACTGCATGAATAATGCCAAGTGATGAAACCCTGACCACAAACTGTTTCAGACTTATAGAGCGTGGACTCATGACCGCATTCCTCCATTAGACTTCCCTCTCACCTTATATTGTTTTCCTTGATCCAGTGCACAGTTATATTGAGAAGTAACCCTGTGCAGTTAGAGCATAGCCTTGTTAGACCTTACAGGTCTTAGAACCTAATTCCAATTGCTCGTTATCTCCTGTAGGTTCCCCGGCCCTGTGGAGCGAGCCACTGTGCCCTTCTTGAGTTCAAGTCCTTCATGTCATGCTAGATTTATTCAGTTCCTATAGACAAAGTGGACCCAAGTTCCTATTCCCAAATATGGCAATGGGACATATTGCTGACAAATTCTCTCTGCTGCAGAAGTTCTGACATCTTCACAACAGATGCGCGCAGCCTCGAAAGGCAACCTTATCCCGCTAACTCCAGAATTCCGTGACACCGCCATACTGAAAGATTGTAACATTTAGCTGCCAATTCGAAAACATGCGCCACATGGTCAAGCTATTGCTTTCTGTCCTAGCCTCCCCCTGCTTTACAACTGGTTAAGAATGGCTGTGGTCAAAGGGCCAGTTGGCCAAGCTCTCGCAGAGATCCTACCACTCCAAGAACTGTTGGACAACCACATCCTCCACTCTCACACGCCTCCCCGCCATCAGTGCACCAACAATCCCCTCCACGTCAGTAGTTTCTTCTCAATAAATCCAGTTGCAGAATTAACATATCCTGAGAGGAGATGGTGTGGGGAAAGCTAGGGAGAAGGGTACTAAGATAACCACGAGGAGGAGGAGATGATTTTGGTATATTCTGCAAAGTGGTGGTTGGTGAGCCTGACGGGGGAGATACATTAGGAAAGGCAAGACAAGTAGGGTGTGAAAAGCACAGAGGCCAGGACCGACACTTGCGGGACAGCCACTTGGAGAGGAGTGGGGTCTGACTCGCCCGTGTTCCAGGAAAAAGCGAAGGAATGGTCAGAGAGGTAGAGAGAGGTAGGGTAGAGAGGGTATGCAGGAGACAATTGGGTTGGAAGCAGCCGATAGGTCCAAGAGAATGAGGACAGAGAAGAGTTTGGAGAGAGGAGAAGAGGGGAGGGAGTCAGCGAGATGGGTCAAAGCTCTCCCGTTGGAGTGACAGCAGCGATACTATATTGGAGATCATTAGCTTCAACGTAGTCGATGATCCTGTTAAAGGCCACTCCCTCCAGGATCCGTGAATAGTGGGGCAGGAGAGAGACAGGCAGATGGTTGGCTGGGATATTAGTGTTGCGGGTGTCTTCTTGAGGAAAGGTATGTTTGAGGGTACCATTAGGCATGCAGGAAAGGCACCCGGCATGTGGCAGATGTTGATGATGGGTGAGAAGTAGGAGCAGGCTCTTGGCTGTCTCATGGTTTGATGAGTAAAAAGGTAAACCTGGGTGCACAAGGGGTTGGCACTCCGAAGGATGGGAGCCCGTTCAGAGGTTGAGGTGAGAGAAAAGGCGCACAGCCTAGAGTGGGGCAGTGGGTATTGGAGGGAGATACGAAGGTAGAAGAGGGGGTAGATAGGGTGTCACAGTTTTATTAGAGATTTCAGAGCAGAAATAGAGGGTAACGTAGTTTGCTGAGAGGGGCAATTAAAGAGTTTGAGGGAAGAGAGTGGCCAGGACATCTGAAAAGTAAATGAGAGTTTTAGGGGTGAGAGAAGGAATACGGTGGATGAAGTAGTTCGATTGAACAGTTTTGAAAGTCGTAGAGTTAAATCAGAACCTTTTAGTAGCTTACAAGAAGTGCAGGGATGCGCGATTTGCAGCATTGGAGAAGGTGATTCCGCATGGTGCTGTTCAGCAGGCGGATGATCTGAGTTTGGTGGGTTAAAGGTGAAGGGCGACAAGGTGCAAGGTAGGTAGTAGTGTTTGGATAGGAGAGCACAGACCAAATCTAGGAAATTGCATGCTCGCTCACTAGATCAGATCTGGGAAGGCGAAATGATCTGACCTCAGCCAGACAGGGGGCCAGGGAGTCAGGTTTGAACTTGCACATTGAACTAGGGAAGGGAGATTGATGGGGACACAAAGGCCCTCATTACGAGGTTGCCGGAAAACACGCCAGTAGGCGGCGGGTTTCCGGCAACCCCATAACAGCCATACCACCGCCTGATATCCGGGTGCCACCTGGATATCACAAGTGGCTGCAGTAACGGTTACTCCCCATTTCCATGGACTCCGGCTTCAGACAAGATGCCCACTAGCTCCCGGTACAAGATGGAATCACCCTTAGATCACTAGTTATTGTCCACAAATGCCTCTCTAATGACGCCCCCAAGTACCTGGCAGACAAGTTTAAAAAAAACACAATCAGCCAGACCAACTAGAACGCTGTATTCTCACTGTCTATCCATCCCCAAATTCTCCCTAAAAAAAGCAGGCGGCTCCAGCTTCCCGGTCCTAGCTGCCAAACAATGGAATGCTATACCTGTGAACCTTAGAGCAGGGCAAAACGAAGTCCTGGCTTGCCAACAAGAACTCTCCCTGTGCCTGACATACTAACCTTTTGTCTCACCACCGTATTTCTGCCGTTGCCCGCCCCTTGATCACCATGTAACCCGGTCATGTGCACTTATTCTTATTATTTTGTATGTCTATAATACGTTGTAACCTCCTCTAAGTCTCTGGCGCCCAGTTACCACAGGGTTCGGCGGGCGGTGTAAATAAAGAAACAAACAAACAAACAAACAAGGGTGCCGGTACATTGCTACCGGCACCCTTATTTCCTGACCGCCATACTTGGAATGAGGCCCAAAGACATTGAAGTGGATAAGGAAGTGGTCAGATTAGAGGTTGAAGTGGGTGGGAGCGGTTGGGAGTGGTGTTCCTATACTTTTTCATTTTAAGTTTTTCCGTTCCTATACTTTTATTTTAAAAAGAAACCGCTCCGGATGGTTTCATTTTAAAATAAAAGTGTGGGAAGAAGTTGAAGCTTGCACAATCCCATAAATAGCATGTGTGTTTGTTTAGGGGTTTGAATTCTGTGTGGGGGTGCAGGGATGGGGCTTGTGGGAAGCGGGGCAGACCAGCAGAGAACATAGTTCCACTACTTTTTTTGTACACTTCGGCCACTGGGTCAGATGCAGTGGGGTCAATGATGAGGTTAGATGGGGTGGAGATAGAAAGGAAGACAACGTCAATAGAGGTGCCATGGGTGTGATTGGGAAGGTTATGGAGTGAGGTCACAGAGTGGTCAGGGAGGAGAGTCAAGTTTGAGATGGTGGGGGGGGGTGAGGTTCTGAGCCGGTTGAAGTCACACATTAGAGCAATGGTGCTTCTGTGGGATGAGAGCGAAGAAAAAGGTCAAGGTTGGGGAAGGAGGCGAGTGGCCCAGGAGGCTGATAAACAGTTAAGAGGATGAGTGGAGTGGGAGAGAGGAGCTGGGTGACATTGAACACAAAATAGAATCAGATGGTGGGAGGAAGTGAGATGGGTCAACCCTATTGATCACCCCCCCCCACACACACCCCCACCCCTTGAGAGCTCCCCACACTCTTTCATAAGTGAGAGGGGTGGATAACGATGAAGTAGTCAGAGTGTTGAGGGATGCCAGAGTGTAGTGAACAGCAGTAGGGATGGATGAGAAAGCATGGCATTAGAGCAGTGCTTGCTTACAAGCAGCATCCAACAGAAAAAAGTCAAGCAAATAGGCAGATAGCAAACAAAAGAAATAAACATTCAAGCATATATGCTAGTAGCGATTTGTAACCCAGGTGCTACAATAACGTGCATTGTTACATCATATGATGTTAATGCTATCATATGGCTCAGGGCAGGCCACAGAGTCCTCACACACTAGGGTGGCACAGTGGCACTGCACTAGCCCATCATTAATTCTCTTCACTGTGGCACCCTATACCCCAGGGAGGTACTGTCCAGGCCATCACTACCACAGTTCCAGGATATCATTCTCCAAATGCAGCTGCAAGGAATTCCACCATCCGCACTGTTGGTGTGCGTTCACCTGGGCTTTTTTGAAATTTTATATGAATTTGAATGATGGAAGATCAAACTCTGGAAAATGTGTGGGGCTAATCGTCACACATTTTCCTATGCTCACTGCACAACATACACATAGACCTGTGTACTCTGGGTGGACACAGCCTACAGGTGCTGTCCTCCCTGTCATATTTAGTTGGGATCTTACAGGTGGAGCACACAATACATCTCAGAAAGGGCGAGGGCCAAAACCTTCCTCCTGCCATGGCCAGCCTAATTAACTATCAAAGGCCCCATGGATCTGCCCTGTCCTTTTGTGTAAGCACTGCAGATGGTGGCATCAATTAACATAATTTACATACTGATAGAGTATACTTCAAATAGGCCCACATGGGGCCTGACTGCTGAGGCTAAACAAAAGACAGAAAAACCCCAACAACCTTTGATATGCATCTGTGACAACGTGAATCTAGCTCCTGCCTCTTAGTAACAACAACAGTGAACTAAAATGTCTGGGAAAGCGGTTTACAGTAGTCATCCCCGGATGGAGACCCCATTCAGAAGGTATGAGTATGTGGGTTGATGGAGACAGAAAGTCTGTTCTCAGTGCAGCTTCAAATGAGACCTGCTGCTTTAATCAGGAACCACAGAGAGCTCAATTAACTAGAGAGACCATTTGATCCACAACAGACAGGAAGATGGGTGGGACTTAAAGATGGAAGAACAATCCCTCCCCTAAACATCTTCTAGGGAATAGAGGAAGTTACTGAATCCAGAGGACCCTCCAGTAGCTCTAGAATTGGTAACCGGCCAGCACACAGCATGCCCCGCTAGGCTCTGCAGCGAGAGTTCTAGGGTGGAAGTACCAGAGTGTCTCTGAACCAAACTAAGGACAAGGCAGTTGCCTGCAACACTCTCTTTAGCTTTGGGCCATCCACCTAGAAGGGCAACAAGAGCCCAGTGAAAAAGCTAGGAGGAGAGCATCGACAAGCATCAACCAGCGTTCGCCTTAAAGGATATTTGCTTGCCAGTCGAGCCCCATAAACTGCAACTGACTGCACCGCTGACTGTTGTCACGCTGCAGTCGCTAACGTCATCTGAGATGCTTCAACCAGTGCTTCAGACCCACCAATAAGCACTGAGATGATTCCTGTCCCTGAGACATGTAGGTCAGCCTGGAGCCATCCGTCCAGCCTTGCTCTCCAAACTGACTGCTGCCTGAAACCCACAGCTGTCCCCCGTCTTGAACTCTGTTGCAGAAGCTGCAAAGCACCCTGAAACCGACTCTACACTGTCGAGCACCAAGAACATCTACAAGCGCAAGGTACATTGTTGTTCTGTCCCCCTGGTCCTTCTCTGAAGGCCCCCAGTGACATTTTATGATCCATTGCTCCATTTGTGTTGAAACTAAGTATCCTTGAACTATTGTGATTCATTACTTTACCGACTACCCTCCTGTCAGTATCCATAGTCCATCCCCATTCCTTCTTGAAACTGTCCACTGCATCTCTTTACAGGGTGGGTTGTATTTAGTAGTGTGCTACAACTGTCTGTTGAATAATAGACAATAAAGTACACATTTGTATACAACCTTGACTGGACAGTCCGTTTTATCATTGGGTAATAATTGTATTTTTGCTGTGTTGCACCTAACCAACAATCCACGACCTTGAGATAAGCCTGCCATTCTGTCCACGTTACCAACATTGGACAAGGAGGTTTATAATTTGCGTGTGTTTCCAGTCTGTTCTGATCCCTTCAGGGGCCAGATTACAGAAACTTTGCACCGGTGCAAGTGCAAAGTTTGCACGGTATTAGCACTAGGGCAAAGTTTGCCCTATTTTTAAAAACACTGGGACACATTAAAAAACCATTGCACCTCGACAAGTGCAGTTTGGCACATTAAAAGCACGAGGGCTAAAATTGCCATAGTGCTAAAAAGATACATTTTTATGCATTTTTCCATCACGGCAAACTTTGCCCTGGTGCCCAAATGTAGCGGAAATGTCTCTTTTTCGCACTAGGGCAATTTTAGCCCTGGTGCTTTTAATGTGCCAAACTGCACTTGTCAAGGTGTAATAGTTTAATAATGTGTCCCCGGGTTTTTTAAAATAGGGCAAACCTTGCCCTAGTGCTAATACCGTGCAAACTTTGCACTTCCACCAGTGCAAAGCTTCTGTAATATGGTCCCTGTGATGTACTAGAGGTGTGCGGCTGATTGATGGTTTAGAAATATTCTTTCCTGGACCACTGGTGCCCCGGAAGTTGATTTGTGTCAGCAGCATCGTGTGTCCAAAAGGGTGCCCGGCATGGACTTGGACTCTGTGGTGCCCTTTGTCAAAGGGTGATGCATCAAAATGACTGGTGCGACTAGGGGAATCGCTACATCCACAGAGCCCCGTACCCCAAGTGGGAGCCAGCAATGCTTGCATGGCCTCCCATGGCTTACGTGCATCCTGGGCAGGGTCCACCCAATCACTGTACAATGCAGGCGAGGGTTGCGCACAGAGGTCCCCCTTACTCTCCCCACCTCTTCACCATGGTCTTCCGCTCATGTGGCCTACCGCTCGACCTTCTCAGAGTGCCCATTTGGCACCAGGGTGGGCATTATGCCATTAGGCTGCTGCACCTGTCTGAGCTGCCCGCTCACGTGATCAGGATGCAATCTTCTAGGCCCACCATGACTTGCCCAGGGATGGGCTGGCCAGCCATGAATCCACTTTTGCCCAGGCTGCACAGGGTCTGCAGCCCAGCTCAGGGAAGAGGTTCTTCTGGGCCTGCATGTCTGGGCCCACAGAGGGCCAACATTAACACAAGCCATCTTTTTTATTTCCTCCCTCCGGGCAGCACTGCACACGTGGCCCGCGGCTGCTGCTCCATGCCAGGCCAGTCCTGACCTGCACAGCCCAGTGTATGGGCTCTTTAAGCCCTAGTTATGGTGCTCAAAGCCATGCCCCCCAACCGCAGGGAACCACAACCTCCTTTCCCTTCTCTTTCACCAGCCATTTTTCGAACGGTTCTCTTCTTTTACAAAGTTCTCTGTCCTTCTGGAAGGCCACTACCAAGTTCTTGGGTAAGGGAGCTTGCCCGGTATCCAGTCATTATTTCGAAATACAAAGCATCGAAAACAAATCCATTGAATACTTACCATCAAAAAGCCAGTCCCTTGAAAAAAATGTGATGGTTCCATCGACATGTTATGGGTAAGTATTGGGTTGGGGTTGGGGCTAGGGTTAGTTTAAGGGTTAAATTAGGGTTAGGGTTGAGGCTTGGGTTAGTTTAAGGGTTAAATTAGGGTTGGGGCTAGGGTTAGAGTTAGGGTTTGGGTTAGTTTAAGGGTTAAATTAGGGTTAGAGATGGGGCTTGGGTTAGTTTAAGTGTTACATTAGGGTTGGTGCCAGGACTAGGGTTAGGGCTTGGGTTAGATTAAGGGTTAAATTAGGGTTAGGGTTGGGGGGCGTGGGGCGTGGAGGGGCTGAGAGGGGGAACCCCCTAATATTAAAAAAAAATATATAACGTTACAAGGGGCTGGCAAGTGCTGACATTTCAGCACTGGACAGCGCCATGTAACATTTTAAAGTTAGGAAAAATGCATGGAAATCCTACTTTTTACATGTAAAAGTGCATTTCCATTTAAAACATGACCATGAATATTGTCGATGGACTCGTTTAGATGGAATTGCACTTTTAAAATATAGGTTTTCGATGTTTTGGCATTCAACTGTTTGTAGTCGATGCTTTTCAAGTCGACCCTTTATTTTCGAGGGAATCACTATAAACCAGCTTGCCCATTGTTAACTCAGTGCCAACATTCCACATACTGCTGAGAAGTAATGCAGAACACATATACCTAAAATAAGTTGTACTAAACTACCCCTTGTGTCTTTATCTTTTTGTCCAAAGGAGGTAAGCCTCCTCCCTCCCCCGCAACTGAGCCCTAATTGAGCCATGGGTTACATTAGGAATGCAGGATTCAGTCCAGCTGATCTCTACCATGTGCATGACAACGATTGGCAATTGGCAATTGGTATTGGTGGTTTACCACGAATCTGGCCAAACTAGCAAGAGTCTTCGTCCTAGTGCTTCTATCCAGAGTGAACAAGAATCTCTTCTTCCCAATTCTGGAGGACATCATGGTGGAGGCCTTAAAAGACTTAATAGGCGAGCAAAACCCTAGCTCGGTAAATACAACTTAAACGTTCAGTGACGCCAAGCTTAAGTCACCCTCAGATGTAACACTGTCCACGTCTTCACAACCACCAATCCCACATAATTTATCCCATCAGCACTCCAAGAAGGGACCGTTTCTACAGCTTCACCCTTGCCTTTTCTAAGAAGTAGGAAAAGGGCAGATAACTCCACTGAACAATAGTGTGCTACAACCCCAGGCCGTTTCCCTAGTGGGCCACTGCAAATGTGATAATACCAGGGTACAATTTAACTTTTTAGGTGTGACCTACTGGTCACATCGAGGGTCCATTTTTAGTATTTGATTGTTTTAGTGCGTGTGTGAAAAACGAGCTAAAAAGAACATGGTGCCGAGGAGCAGCCATATTCGACACTCACTTCCGTTCCACAATGACAGCCTACGTTCTCGTGTGCCCTGTAAGTAGATGTGCATTTTTGCAGCAGAGGGAAGGTCACATAATGATGTTATTCAAACTAACTGTGGAGAATAGTTGTTGTATTGTCCCCTGAAGGACAAGTCAGAAGGGGAGTTGGAGCATCCTGCAGGTACAGTGATAAGGGACTTGGGAAAGACGCAAGGGATGTGGAGCCGAGTTTTTCCACTTCTAGCTGGAAATTTCACTCTTGGTCCCTCATGAAAGAAGGCAAGGGATGCGAAGCCGGGTTTTTCCACTTCTAGCTGGAAAATTCCACTCTTGGTCCCTCATGCTTCTTGTCTGCTCTTCGGCCGGGGGCAGTCTGGTAACCACTGAGGGGTTACCAGAAAGAGAAGAGGTATTCCTCTTGGAAAAGCAGATAGAATTGGACCCCGGGTGATGCAGTCTCGCTGAGACGGAGGACGCTCCGCTCCAGACCCCGTTAGTACGAGTGATCTCTCTGCCTACCTTCTCTGGGACTAAGCAGTGTTGTGCAGGCAGAGAAGGAGTCTTCGGCAACCAGTCTAACGGTGATGACATTTCTTCATGTCTATGTATAATCATGTATATGCTCTGTGTTAGTTAGGTGTATGTATAGCAAGTGTGAATAAAGGGCCTATAACGAGCCATTTATTTTTTTCCTTCTAACCAATAGTCCATGTGTTTCATTGCCTCCCTGAATCCAAATTTTTGCTTCTGGTCGGGGTAAGAAGGTGCAGGAATCTGAGGCCCCTGCATGTGCCTCGAAAAAGCAAAACATTGTATAAAGATGACGTGGCCATTTGGTCCAAAACCCTGATGGGTCAAAAGCACCAACTGCACGTTTTTAAACATTTTGTAGTGATTTGAATTTAATAGCTGATTTATCTAAAACTGTTACTACTATGCCTCGTCCTCAAGTTAAGATCCCTGAAATTGCATTGGCTTTGCTTGGCACCCACATCCGTCAGGTAAAAGGTTCATCTTGGTCTAATCAATTAGAAAAGATCCAAAGTATTCTGCGCCACAGGGTTGGGGCGATGCAGCTACTTTTGAGTAGCTAATGATGGGAAGGATACTCAGATGATCCTCTAGATCTACAGAGTGAACGCCCGGGCTGCTGATTTATATGGCGATGCGGCTACTTTCGAGTAGCTAATGATGGGAAGGCTACTCAGATGATCATCTAAATCTACAGAGTGAACGCCCAGGCTGCTGCTTTATATGGGGATGCGGTTACTTCCGAGTAGCTAATGATGGGAAGGCTACTCAGATGATGCTCTAGATCTACAGAGTGAACGCCCAGGCTGCTTCTTTATATGGGGATGCGGTTACTTTGAAGTAGCTAATGATGGGAAGAATACTCAGATGATCCTCTAGATCTACAGAGTGAACGCCCAGGCTGCTTCTTTATAAGGCCATGCGGCTACTTTGGAGTAGCTAATGATGGGAAGAATACTCAGATAATCCTCTAGATCTACAGAGTGAATGCCCAGGCTGCTTCTCTATATGGTGATGTGGCTACTTTCGAGTAGCTAATGATGGGAAGGCTACTCAGATGATCCTCTAGATCTACAGAGTGAACGCTCAGGCTGCTGCTTTATATGGGGATGCAGTTACTTCCGAGTAGCTAATGATGGGAAGGCTACTCAGATGATCCTCTAGATCTACAGAGTGAACGCCCATGCTGCTTCTTTATATGGGGATGTGGTTACTTCCAAGTAGCTAATGATGGGAAGAATACTCAAATGATCCTCTAGATCTACAGAGTGAACGCCCAGGCTGCTTCTTTATATGGCGATGTGGCTACTTCGAGTAGCTAATGATGGGAAGGCTACTCAGATGAACATCTAAATCTACAGAGTGAGCGCCCGGGCTGCTCCTTTATATGGCGATGCGGCTACTTTCGAGTAGCTAATGATGGGGAGGCTACTCAGATGATTGTCTAAATCTACAGAGTGAATGCCCAGGCTGCTGCTTTATATGGGGATGCGGTTACTTCCGAGTAGCTAATGATGAGAAGGCTACTCAGATGATCCTCTAGATCTACAGAGTGAACGCCCAGGCTGCTGCTTTATATGGGGATGCGGTTACTTCCGAGTAGCTAATGATGGGAAGGCTACTCAGATGATCCTCTAGATCATGGGTGCACAACATACGGCCCGCGGGCCAGTTGCGGCCCGCCATGCTCTTTTGTCCGGCCCGCGAGGCACAAAGACTTTCCTGGCCGCCCTCCCTTAGGAAAGTCTCTGTTGTCTTACGGGCCCGACAAAACACTGGCCCTCATTGGCTCAGCACACACACGCACCACGTCGCTCCTACGAGCCACGTAATGCGTGTGTGCTGCACCAATGGAGGGCCAGCACTACGGCTGGCGTGGTCCATAAGGCTTGATGCCGGAAGCCATTTCAGCCTTGGACAACGCCAGCCGTAGTACGATTCCAGCGTTCCGGCTTACCTGCCTTCCAGCACGTCTCCGGTAAGTGCTCTGTTTGTGTTTGTGTGTCGGGTTTGTTTTGCTTTATGTTTGTGTGTGTATGTTGAGATGCGGGGGTGGGGGGATGTGTATGAATGTTTGTATTTGAATGTATTTTGTGTGTATGTTGAGAGGCGGGGGTGGGGGGGTGTGTCGGATGTGTATGAATGTTTGTATTTGAATGTATTTTGTGTGCATGTCGAGATGCGGGGGTGGGGGGGTCTGTCGGATGTGTATGAATGTTTGTATTTGAATGTATTTTATGTGTATGTTGAGATGCGGGGGTGGGGGGGTGTCGGATGTGTATGAATGTTTGTATTTGAATGTATTTTGTGTGTGTGTTGAGATGTGGGGGCGGGGGGGTGTGTCGGATGTGTATGGGGCATAGTGTTGCACTCCAAGAGTGAACCCAATAATAAAGCTAAAACAGGCACAGTTAGGAGATGTTCATCTTTGGCTTTTTGAGGAAACCTGACTCAACAAAGGCCATACTCCTCTTGGGCAACCCCAAGAGCAAACTGTAGCAGTCCAAAATAACGGCATGTCCAATCTAGGGTCAATAAAATATATATAAGTTAATTAAACAGGCGAGATACAATAACTAAATAGAAATAAATTATAACAATGGAAAATGTGTAGTACAAAATGTAAGTTTGAAATGCAAATAAAAATCGTTACCCCTCAAAAACATTCTTTTTCCATGTGTTTAGTACAACTTGGGGGTCTAAAAAGCCTCCTGCCACGCCCCGCCTACCGCCCCGCCCATATTTACTTTTCGGCCCACTATAGCCCTCATGTAAGGTACTTTCGGCCCTCTGTCAAAATCAGTTGTGCACCCCTGCTCTAGATCTATAGAGTGAACGCCCAGGCTGCTTCTTTATATGGGGATGCGGTTACTTGATATGATATGGTATTTGTAACGCGCCTATACACAGGTGTTTCAAGGCGCGACGAGGCAGGGAGGGGAGGAACAAGGGGAGACAAAACAAACGATCCTACTAGGCCAGGTGTCATTCATATCGCGCAAGTGCAGGGGTGGGGGAGAGGGGGAAAAGTGCAAGGGGAAGGGGAGGGGGGGAAGTGCAGAAAAGGTAAGTGGCGTAAGTAATAAATAAAAAAGGGCCAGCTAGTGGCAAGTGCAAGGTAAGTGCAGAACAAGTGATGGGGAAGGGGGGGGGGGGCTGTAGGGATACAGAGACAGTCCCATAGTGCAGAGGGGTTCCAGGGGATCAGTGACTGGGACCAGGACCGAAGGCAGTTTAGAGTGGTCCAGTTGCAGGATCAGTGCAGTTTAGTGAAGAATTAATTAGCTGTTCAGCAGGGGAGAGGGAGAGAGAAAGCAGAAGCAAAGAGGAAGGTTTTGAGGTGCTTCCGGAACCGGAGGTGGTTCTCCTCAAGTTTCAGGGAGGCAGGAAGGCTGTTCCAGAGGGAGGCCCCTGCCGCGGAGAGAGATCTACCCCCAGCTCGTTGCTTCGAGAAGCGGCTGACCATGAGGGAGTGGAGGCGGATGAGCAAAGGGCTCGGGGAGGAAGATATTTGGGAAGAGAGAGTTGAAGGTATTTAGGACCAAGTAGCTAATGATGGGAAGAATACTCAGATGATCCTCTAGATCTACAGAGTGAATGCTCAGGCTGCTTCTTTATATGGAGCCAAATTATGGGGGCATGTGTCTATGAAACCCTTGGAGCTGCCAGGAAAAAAAAATCATTAAGAAATTAGAGTCGTTACCAATGAGTGCATCAACCCTACCAGTTTACACAGATTTGGGCTTGCGCCCAATTTATTATGAAGCTTATTTTAAGTCCTTTGTGCGGAGCTACCTTTACACAGAATGATTTTTGGCATTTGGCAAATGATTTGAGAGTTTGCAGTTGGAAATGGAGTAAACATCTTAAGTCAATTTTGCTGAACTTGGCTTTGGATATTCGTGGACCAAAATGTTATTGTATGTCTAGTGATTTTTATTTGATTTCAACAGCATTAGCAGAGTAAAGTACATTAACTGATTAGTAAATACAGTTATTTTGAGCATTAAATGTAATGAAAAAGTCAGGGATTTGAAAGACAATTTATAGAAATGGGGTATGGTGGATCTCTCGGCTCTAACTTATGGCAAAACAATATAAAGTATGTTCTATAGAAGAATGTTGCTTCGGACTAGATTCTACCCCACTTTCATAAAGCTCCATGTGTACTTGCTGCCCCAGTCTCCTGGCAACTGCAGCACCTGTTCTCCAGCGGCACAGGGCCGGTTCACAGGTTACATATGCATATGCACACAGCTGGTGTGCATACAGCGATTGCATTTAACTTCAAAACCTCAATCCAAAATAGATCTATTGTTGCCCTTATCCATCTGGTAGCAGGGTAAACTCTAAGGAAAGGTTATGCCTGGTTATGATATAGTGACTGGTGAGAGCACATAATTATTAAAGCTGTGCCAATTTGATATCACACAGGGTCAACCCTGTGAGCCCAAAACAGCTATGTGAGGGCAATGTGTATTCATGGCAGCATTGCCTGTCTGCTGTACTGCTCCCAGTGAGACAATAGACCAGGATGCTACCCTCCTTTGATCCCAGGGGGTGGTGGAGTGGTTATGCCTCTCCTCAAGAATCAGAGCTCTCACCAGGTGATATGCTGGGAACCTTGCTATCAAAAGAGCACTCACATAACAAAAGCCAGCTTCACACTTGGGCTTTTGAAGTTTCACAAAAGGCCTTTGAGGTTGCAGGCATGGGAGGGGTAAAGTTAGTGTATTCAGACAGGCAACGGGACCTGATAGAATGGATTCACTATCTTGGTTTTCTGCAGTGTTCTCTTTCCTTCCTGTCCCCTTCATGTCCTGCAGAGCACGGCACTCTGGGTAGGATGCAAGAAGGCAAGGGTCTCTTGTTACAGGTACTGGGACCTAACCCCTTACAGCAGGCTTGCTTCTAGCCAATCCCCTGTGACCATGTACCTCTATAAGGATGGGGTATCCCACTCCTTCCTTGA
Organism: Ambystoma mexicanum; assembly: GCF_040938575.1. Lineage (NCBI taxonomy): Eukaryota > Metazoa > Chordata > Amphibia > Caudata > Ambystomatidae > Ambystoma > Ambystoma mexicanum. The sequence continues at coordinate 1,115,686,266 of NC_090923.1, read as the reverse complement.
TTGTCGCCTGGACACCAAGAGGAAGACATTTCTGGAACCCTGTTCAGAGTGCAGTTCACTCCAACGTCCTCTGCCATAAAGGTAAAAACAGGTTCATCCAAGGTGGAGGAGAGCTCTGTCCCTTAACCATCCCCCGGGACCAGTGGGGGTGAACTGCTGTGGACGATGGCCTCAGCTGCTGGCTGCACTGGAACCAGACTCTTGCTCCCTGGAGGTGAAGGATACCCCGTAGGATCCATCCAAGCCCTCTAGAGTGTGAGTGTAATAGAGGAGGACTTCTTATCCCCAGAGCACAGAGGTTTTGGACTGGGCTTCGCAGCAACCCATAATTCAAGGAACAGCTCAGAGCCCTTATTCCTGCGTTGGACCGCTTGTGAACTCCATCGACCCATACAACAATTGGCAGTCCCAAGCTTCTTTGTGCCACATGCCGCTGCTGCTTGGACTGCACCCCGTGTTGGACCCAGACAACCAGTTCAGCAACCCAATGCCAAATCACTGCTTCAGGCAGCCCCAAGAACCCTGTCTCAACACTGTTGTGCCCCCACATACTAGAATAAGGTATTGTGAAGAGGCCCTGTCCCAATGGTCAACTTTCTGGTACCATAGAGACTTTTAAGTCCCTTTTTACTGTTTTTCTTGAAAAGACATACTTTTAAGTAACAATACTGTAATTGCTTGCCTGATCACCCCTGTTCAGCTACCCAACATGCTATTCTCTACATGTTCTGCATTTTCTGTGCTCCTTCCAGAACAGAGGGTTTTTTGCTTGCATCTTCTACTTAATTTTAGCATTCTTGATTGTTTAATTAAAGTATATATTTTTAAAGAAATGTGATTTGCCATTTTATTTTATTTTTGAGTTTTTCTATCTCATTATGAATTTGGCAGTAATTCAGCGGTAAATCTGCTGAATTACCACCAACATCGTTTACCGCTACTGCCACTCGGTCCCATGGGCTTACCACAGGATTACGAGTGATGGTAGGGCAGTGTAATTCCCTATTTCTGGCATCCATAGAAATCCACGTTGATTTTGGTGTATTTACTGTGAGCGGTTATTCCGCTGCAGCAAATCTGCTGATTTGTGGAGGAAAATTGGAGTAAATACTCAACTTTTCCACCATACTCGGAATTCAGCACTGCAGTAAAAATGGCAGTAATTATGTTACTGTTAACAAAAGTGGCAGCAATGGCATTGCTGCCACTTTTTTACCACACCACCAAATTCGGAATGAGGCCCTTTGTACGATTGCTGTTTGGGTTGCTACAGTCATCACTTCACATCCCTCCGAAAAGTATAGCCTGCCTTTCGGCACACATTACCCCAAAAGGCAAAGGAGGTATATCTCTTGGATGTGCCTGTTTCACTTTAATGATTGGCATCACTGCTGGTTTTGTAGTGGTGTGAGGATGAGTAGGCAGGCGGTTTAGCCTAGCACTACTCATCCCTGTACTTCTGAAGCTCCTGAAGAGAAGTTGTCATTTTATCACAGTAGGCATACTGTTTGTCAATGCAGTAATGCTTTCCTTTGGTGGGTTTCATTGTATTCCTCTGGTGTTGGGCATTTTACCTTCCTTTGCTCCTGACGTGACAGGAGCCTCATAGGCATGTCCTTCTTGGTCTCCTGCTTGATTTAGGAGGTAGAAGGTGGGTTCTTGCTATTTTCTGGTGTCCCTCACCTTGAAGGCAGTGCGCCTCATGGTTGTAGTTTCTCATGTTATGTAATGTTGATTTATACCAGGCACTGCTACCACCCAAGGGCAGTCTCCCATAGTTACCAAAGTGACTCATTCCACTCTGCAGGTGCTTATCCAGTCCTTTTTTTCTTTGCATTCTCAGACTTGTATTCCGAGTTTTACAGTCGGAAATGTGGAACTCCAAATCTCAGAATGCAAAGAAAAAAAACAGGACTGGATAAGCACCTACAGATTGGAATGGGTTATGTTGCCAAGTATGGTCTCCAGGCACTCTCGTTTCCTTCACAGGCTTTGTTGGGAGTGGACATTGTGGTTGGAGGCAAACAGACCAAGCCAACCCCTTCTTTGATACCGGCATTGTCAAATGAAAGTAATTCCAGGTTTCTACACGCAGGTGTGACAGCGGTGCTGTGCAGATGGACCTGTTGGTGAAGCAGTGGTTTAGCCTCACTGATGGGATGAACGCTTGTTCCGCTGGAGCGGCCACACTGGGTTGCTCAGACACAGCAAGATGGGCTACATCACCAAGCGCCGTTGCTCTGGCTGAGTGCCCAGTGCTGTGGATCGATGGTGCTATCTGGAGCTGGTACAAAGGGTACAGGCTCCCACCAGTCCTCCAGGGCAGGTATGTGCTGACTATCTAAAGTGCTCTCATCTGGTAGATTCGCCTCCCAGTGATAGTCAAGATTGCATGGTGTGGTGGATGACAGAGAACGGTAAGATTTGGTAATACATTAGAGCTTGGGTAATTCGATCAATCATGGGTCGACCAATCAAAGGGGTGCTACAGTCTTTCGTATCTGTGGCCGGTATCAAGGGAGGTCAGGACGCAACATAAGGAATAGACGGAACACTGGCCCTGGTAATCAGGGGGGACAGGGCCCATCTTTACCCCAACAACAGCAGAATTTTTTAGTGCAAGGAATGCGACCAGACAATTGGGATTTTGCACCAGACCTATTAATCAGCCTTTCGGGATTCGTTACAAGCGAAATGGAGGTGGCCTTGTTGAATTAGGGTTTGTGCCCACAGTTAAGTACGATAAATTTAAGGTGCAAGTAGAGATCCAACAGCTGTTATACAAAATCCATCGGCAGCAATTCTTTTATCACAAAGACTATGACTGTCACGTTAATGAAAGTGGGTTACGTAAAGGCTCCTCTTTTTGCCCTCCAACCACCAGCAACTCCCCAGAGGCAGTGATTTTAAAAGAATTTGCATTGATTTAAATCAAATGGAAACAGCGATTGAGGAGAGGCTGTTTCAAAACGTAAGTAACGCAGAAAGTGGTGCAGCCAAAATTGCTAATAATAGTGATATTATCTTACGAACAGCTGACAAAGGAGGCGCAATCATTATGCTGGACAGAGATGCTTACATTAACGAGTGTAATTGACAGCTGGAGGACACTACGTTTTATGGAGACATTTTTGAGGACCCTACTGCGCGGTTGGCAATGCTAATTCAGACTAAAGTCTGTAAAGCACTAAATAGGGAGTGGATTTTCTCATTTCAACCAACCCTAGTGTGACCACATTTTATATACTACCTAAAATTCTCAAGTCGTTGGTAAACCCACCGGGCCGTCCAATTGTTAAAAATAGCCGCCCATCTGAAAGACCTGCTCAGTAGGAATGACATCTCAGAAGTGACACTACAAAGAAGTGTGGCTGAAGTATGGGGCTTACCTAAAGTTACGGGACATGCACCCTGTGGTATGTGTATTTATTTCAATTTTACGAAAAGATCAAAAGATATAGATCTTGCACTTCAAAAACCATGGGTCCAGAAACAGTTTACCAATTGCAATTCGAGCTTGGTTATCTATGTAATATGGTGCCCGCGCAACAAGTTATATATCGGCATGACCAAGAGAAAAATGTAATTATTACAGCTCTGCTGGTGCGTCATTTCATGTCCATGGGCCATACGAGTGAGATGTTAAAATGGTCAATTGTGTTACAAATTGAATTGCATGGTGACACAGAACATGCTAAAAAAAAGATTGTATGCCAAGGAACAATGGCTAATCTTTTTATGCCGCACAGCAGAGGAAGGGTTAAATGAGATGGTTGACTGGTGTAATCTATAGACAGTTATACCACCAATACCAAAATGCTGATAAAACATTTGGCGTGAGCAGGGGAGTTGCTAGGTCTGGAAAAGACCCGGGGCTAAGCTGATGTTGGGACTGGGGGCTAGCTAGACTTTTGGCTGTAGCTCCTGAGATTCTATCCGGGGCTACAACCAAAAGATCAGGGGCTATAGCCCCCTGAGCCCCCCCTAGCAACGCCCCTGGGCGTGAGTGGGTATTTGTGTATAGGGTAGCAGTAACATGGTACCTAGGTCCACTATAGACTTTCCTTAGGGAGTTTTCTGTTTCTTATCCGTCCGATGTAGTCTAATTTTCCCCGTCCTGAAGATGGCTTTAAAATATGTGGAACGGACAGCAATTGGCATTTGCCATTCTATGGATGGTACTGGGATTTATTAAACAACCCCAGACAGAGTTATTGTTGCTGCTTGAGGGCGACAATTGGGCGAGTTATCCTGAGCGTTATCTCTTGTAAACATAATAAATGGAACAGATTTGAAGTGTGACAGTCTTGCTTCTACTTTATGAAGGCGAATATATACTAGGGTAAAATGGCTCCCAGGTTTGAGATGGTTCCTGAGTGTGAGGGAGTTGGAAAAAGGACTGCTCTCCATGTAGACCAGGCTGATATATGGGAGCCGTTGTCTGCACTCGGACGCTTACGCTGTTCGAGTGTCTAGTACAGCGTTCTAATCTACTGTAGGAGTGGAACGACTGTTACTGTGGAAAGGCAAGCGGTAGGTTGACATGACTGCAGTATGGTTTTTGTGAGTAACCGGCGTATTACTGGACAAATGAATGTTGTGGGCATAGTGACATAGTGATGTCTCGCTTTTGTGTAACAACAGCCCCGCCGTTTCCCATGCTGCGATTATCAGCAAGAGGTTAACCGCGACAGGGTTTATACCAACTTCATTTATATTGTGCTTTGGAAAGAACGGAGGAAACTGGTGTCGTGTAATGGCCGTAGTTAAACCAAAAGGTAAGGTAAAGTCCTGCAAACACCACGCTCTGTTCTTAAGGTTCATTGTTTATATTCATCCCACAGACTCAGAGTGGATTGTAGAGTTATGTAAACCGTGATGTTGGTATAGAGAAAGCGTTATACTTTGATGGGACTCAAGCATTTCCAACAGTGCATAGAGAGACACATATTTTTTATAGTGTCTGAATGGGTAATTGTTATTTAAGATCGATCAGCAATTTAAGTCAACAATTACAGTGAACCAATGTGGTATCAGATACCATGATTTATATGCAAGATCAGTTGGTTTCACTCGGATGAGAGCATGTCCACAAGGTGTGGTTCTTTCCCTGATGGGCTGTTCATGTCACGTTTTTGGAGGTTAACATCTATTGATTAGATGCTTCAAAGACAGTGAATTTAGATAATTGGAGCACGTCACGATGAATCCCCTATAAGATACTGAAGTTCATAGAGGTTGGCATTGTTTTTAGATGACAGCATTAATTAGAGCTGTTTTGTATTGTTTCTACAGCCTTGAACTGTAGGACTGATAGTAGGAATTGGTTGTTGTCCTTCCGGTATTTGCGTAAGGACTCGCATAGGAAGAGTGTACAGTCTTTACATATTACGTTGGAACCTTGAAGAAGTTCATATACGAATCTGGTTAAAAGTTATAAGAACGAAACATGTTGGATACACATGACCACTGTAATGTTAACAGTGTTGTTAAATCAATCTACTAAATTGATGTAGGACCCGAGGTGGGACCCATTATTATTAGATTTGTGTTAGCGTAGAATAGCCATGAATTCAGAAGGCTTTCTACTTAAAACCAACGGTTGATAGGTAGAGTGTATAATATTTGTTAGAGCTAGTTTATGACACTGTAGTGACTTTTGTACACGGTTGTGTTACAGTTTTATGCTTGTTTTGCACAGCACATGTCACTTTTGTTGACATTATGGGAATGAATGTCTTGTTTGCAAAAACATTTTTTAATGTGTTTTTTTATGTGTTCTTATTCCATTTTATATATATGAATAAAATGTATAAATGTTTTGATAAAATGCTAAATTGAATAACGTGTGTGGCATTATTGATATAATTTGAATGAATGGTAGTATACTTTTAGGCATATCTATGAATTCCTAGGTCTGTAGAGACAATACACATGACTGTTGGGTTCTCTGGTATGTATGTTAATTGTTGTTTTCGGGGAATGAACCCAGCAGTTTGACGCTTTCCCCTTATCTTCCTTGTGTATTGTTGTGGTGGATGAGTAAGTTGTGAGACAAACTATAACCAAATATTTGATTGGTGGAAGATTATAAATTAATCTTAACCTCTCTGGCATTGCCCTGGGAAACCTTACCCACCATTGTTTTAGACCATCTACGCCATTGCAGAAAGGACCTAGCTGTATACAAAGCAGTCCAGCTGGAACTGCGAAGCCCACTTCGCTCTGCATGGATATACAAAAGACCCCAGACATGTTTCGGCCTTGTTAGGCCTCATCAGTGAGGTGAATGATGGTTGCCTACGTCGCTCTGAGCAAGGGACCCAAGTCTCTCCCACTCAGTGAGACAAACTATAAGCAAACGTGATGGTGGAAGGTTATAAATTAATCTTAACCACTGGCATTGCTCTGGGCAACCTTCCTTGCAATTGTTTTTGGCCCATCTGCGCAGTTGCCGAATGGGAACAGAACCTTTCAGCCATCACTTTTTAGTTTTGGCTATTAGGTGGCGCTGAAAATGCTACCTATACAGCTGAAACTATTGTCATTAAAATGAGAGCTTTAACATGAGAGCTTGAAATAGGGGCTTTGGATGCAGGTTTGGTGTAATGTTTTTCAGTGCAGCTTGGCATCTAAGGATGGATATGTGTTGTGTTACCTATGTGTCCCACCCATTTACGCCCATCTCTAAGTTAAATCGATAGAATTTTCCTCCCATGTCCACCCATCTGTGGGCAAAACACACCCCTTTTTGCACTCTTTGGCTGATTTTCTACTGTGTCGTAAAGTTGCCAGCCATGTTTACTTCCAACATGGCGGCCGCCATGTGTTAATGTTATTAAAAAGTGATTTGACTAGATCGATGCTTTAATAAAATATTTACTACAGATTTAAATGTATGGTACACATGTTAATGTATTTTGTATTTAAAATAACAAGTTACTGTAATCATTATGTTTTGTTTGAAAATGTCCACTACTTGGTTGTTCGTGTCTAGCATTTTCTGCTGTTAGTACCTGATTGGATATGCTGTATGTTTAGGCTGCGATTGGTTCTGCAGTATGTGATTGTTTTCAACATGGTAGCCTTTCCCCCCACACCCCACACCCCTCAATTGGGAGTCTGGTTTGGAGCTTGTGTCCAGTGTTGCCAGGTCCGCTTATTATAAATGACTTTGGGCTTCTTTTTGCCCAAAGTCGCTTTTAGTATTTGGAGTTCGCTTGTTGCATTTTTTTGTCCGCTTATTACCACAGTTAAGCGCTTATTGTTGCGCTTGTTCCGTTAATAGGGTTAATAAGTGGACAAAAACCACAACAAGCAGAATCACTTCACTGCCCGGGCCCTGCTTCTTTAGTTAACTTCCCCAGGGCATCACTATCAGACTTCTTATTTTCATTTAAATCACCACTGTGGCGCCGCAACCTGCTGCTTAGTTTCATTAGAAGCAGGTGTCACTGTTGGCGCTGCAGTGTTGAAGTGAAGAACTGCAACAATAAGCCATTGAGAAGAGGGGCCCCGGGGGGAACGCGCCAGGGTGTTTTTGGCGCTGCACAGGCCAATGAGCTGCCCTGCGCATGGAGCGCCATTCCCAGGGTATTTAAGGGGTCAGGGAAGGTTTGGGAGTAAGCAACGATTGGGACGTGGCGTTTGTCCCAATCACTGCCCCCGAGCCTTCCCTGTCAGCTGTGTGTCGAATGTTGTTCTGTTAGTTTTCAGTATTTTAGGAGTGGGCAGTTGGCGTCGGGGGATTGGGTGGGCCTAAAACAAAAACAAGAAATGTTCAGAGGATTGGCCCACCTTCTCTTCTAGGCTTGTATCTCTGGCTCCGTCGGGTCTGTGATTTTGGCAGGTGCCAGTTTTGTGGTGGGTTGTGAGCAGGGAGTGCGGGTGCACGGCACGTCTTTCCTTTTCCCTGGAGGACAGCCAGTAGTTGCTGTGCCCATACACCTGCGGGATAGGGACAGGTTTGTGGGGCAGCAGGCAGCGTGTCGAGGGTGGGAGCACTGCATTCTCCCACATAGATAGTTTTGAGCGCGGTACTGTTTGTGGCCACAGGGGGCAGTGCTGTGCATGGTTCTTTGAAGCACCACTTTCCTTTCTGCATGTGGAGAGCTTAATGAGCGGCAGGCTGTGTGCTGTAAGGCAGCATAAGAAAGTAACATCAGGGTTGAGAACTGGAGACTCTTTGGTTTGCCCAAATTAGTTATTAGGAGTTTTCACCAAGCCCTGTGGTTTACAGGAATTAAAATTGCTATTATGGTACATATTGGATAATGAATTCATTTATTAGTGCCGATAGGTAAAAAGGGCAGATGTACCTGTTACATTTTTTTAAGCAATAGGTTCTGAGAAGAAGGATAGCCCAGCAGGTTCAGTAGGTACAATTTCCTTAGCTCAGCAGGTAAGCCCACAGGGCGCTATACATTCCAGCTCTGAGGCTAGCTGTTTTTGGGGGGTGCATCAGTGGGTCGGTGTTATCAAATTGAACTATTGGTTCAGGACCTAGGGGCTTGGTGGACGCCCAGGCGTTGAGAGAGGTTCCGAGCATTATTACCAGGGTGTCTAAAGCCTAGCTGGAGGGCGCAGTAACATAAGTTACGGGGCAGAAGGGTGCAGGGGAGGGGAGGCCAAAGCGCAGGGCTGCGCCAGACGGGGCCCTAGCAGCGGTGGTGGCTTGTAGCCCATCAGCAGGAAAGGTGTAGGTATGGGATAGAGGGACCAGGAAGAGCAGGAGGGAGGTACCTAGGAGAGCAACCAGGAGTGGGGGAACAGACGGTGAAGGGTCGGGTAGTGGGACGGGAGCTAAAAGGTCGAGGAGGCCACTAGTGGAGCAGGAACAGGGGCAAAGGTGGGAACAGGACGAGGTGGGGGCGATGTTAGGGTTAGCTCGGACCCTGGAGGGGCAGCGGTGCAGAGGGGCAGAGGAGGGAAATACCTGCAAAAGAATGCAGGTGGTAAGAGGAGGGCTCTATCCCCATCCGTTAGCGAGGAAAGGGGAAGGTGCGGATGACCTCTCCGCCCAATAGGGTGATACACGGAGGGCATAGTGCGGCCCCACGTGGTTCTTGATGAGGCAGAAGGAGAGGGCTTGAGAACCCCTTGCCCAAGTAGAGAAGAACAGGAAGGGGTTGGCGCAAGCTCACCAAGAAGATGTCAGAGGAGCGGTGGGGGGCGGACGCCCAGACTCCCCCGAGGAAGAGCTGCCCGGCCAGAGCGTGCGTTCGCAAAAACAATGGTATCTCGCTGGGAGGATGACTGGGAGGAGGATAATTGTGTGCGTGGGAAAGAGTTCAGAGGTGTTTAAGGTTTGAAAGAGAAGATGGTGCTGGAGGGGAGCAGAAGCGCAAAAGGACGGCAGGGAAATTAGGGTCCAAGGATGCGGCGGTGGGTGGCAAATTTGAAGTCTGCGTGGGAGATTTGGAAGTGGGGAGAGTGAGATTGCACAAGGAGGTTCCAGTGGGGAGAGTGGTAGGGCCGTTTACGGATCTGTCGTGAGACTTGGTGGTGTCCCCTTTGGGGGTCGTGCCCAAGAAGGCTGCGGGAGAATGACCAGTTGTCAGGGCCGGAAGGCATGCCAGTGAAGGATGTTATTTCACCGTAAGACTGCGGGTTGTCCTATTCCAGTGTAGAACAGGCACTGGGTTAGTGAGAAAGGAAGATTGTGGGGCATTCCTGGCCAAGTGCGAGATCAAGGCAGCGTTTTGTTTGCTACCGGTGCATTAGTAAGATTTTGGCGGCATGGGATACAGTTTGAAGGCCAAATTTATGTTGACAAAGCGTTGTTTATGGGCTGTGCAATTTCATGTGTATTGTTTGAGCATTTTAGCTCTTTTTGCGGTTGGGGTTTGGGTTGTAAAGGAGCATTGCATTATTTGGACGATTTTCTTTTCATCAGTGGGACGGGTAAAGAACAGGAATGTCAAAGGATGCTGGAGGTTTTCAGACATTGATGCAGGAATTGGGAGTGCCAACGACGGGGGATAAAAGTGAAGGGTAGGTGGTGGTGTTCGCCTTTCAGGGGATAGAGTTGGTTTAGGTGGCCATGACCTCACGCTTTCCGCAGGACAAGGTGAGCAGGTTTGTAGGGTTGTTTTTGAAGGTGATAGTGGCTCGGAAAATTACACTGGTGGACAGGCAGAGGTTAGTGGGGCAGCTTAATTTCGCAGGTCCGGTAGTGGTCCTGTGTCGCACTTTTGTGGAAACATGGCGCTGTCTATGGCAGGGGCCAAATACCCACATCACAGGGTAGGATTGCCAGGAGTTTTGGGGAGGATTGCAGGGTTTGGTTAAGATTTCCGGAAGAATTTACTGGGGGGCAATATGGGGCTAAGTCACAGGATTTGCACTCGGTGAAGTTGCAGAAGAAGAGAGGCACACAAGGGGATAAAGTGAGCATTGACGCTACGTGAAGTGGCAAGTTATGCAGATAGAACTGCATGGACGGGAGGACACGGTTGGCCCCTGGTGCAGTGGGGCGGAACAGTGATGAGAGGGAACTGCATGGATGGGGTGCACGGTTTGGCCCATGGTGCATTGGGGTGGAACAGCGATGAGAGGGAACTGCATGGGCAGGGGTGCACGGATGGCATGTAACATTTGCAAGGGTGAACATGGGGGCGCAGTGGTCTAGAGGAAGGGATGTGGTGTCAGAGGGCAGTGCGCAGTGGGAATTAAATGGTGCGGACAGGAGAAGAGTGTATGGCAACTTGGAAAGAGGCACAGCATCTGAAGAGAGGAGCAGAGAGTAAGGGATGAGGTAGTTGATTTTATGCTGGGGGTATGGACAGAGGTTGGTCCAGGGCAACGATAGCAAGGAAATTGGCAGGCATTGCTTTTACTCAAAATGGCTGGGGCTTTAAGTTCAGCGGCGGTGAAATGGCACGTAGGAAGCTGGAAGGTTCGGCAAGGGAAAAAGGAAGAGTAAGGATAGTAGGAGACCAGTTTCAGCGGCCCGGTTATTGCAGTTGTCCAAGATCTTGGGTGGAGGGTGAACTGGCCATCAGGGGAGAGGGACATGTTTTCAACCTGTTTTATGGAAAGGGACGGGATGTTGGGTGTTTCTGGATAGAGGTAGTAAATGATTGTGGGCAGTTAGAGCAGGAGTATCGTGGTGGGAAACATGTAGGGGAAGAGATGTTTGGCTTTCCAGCATGAAAATGGGTCAGTGGTCGGTGGCTCAAGTTCTGGGGGCAATGAAGAGGGCTCTACGGGCTTAGGGGGAGAGAGCTGAAGTGTTCAGAACTCATTCTCTTAAGTTTGGGGGGCAGCATCGGAAGGTAGTAGGACGGGTCTATCCGAGGAGAGGGTCAAGAGTTTGGGGCGATGGAAACAGGGAAAATACAAAGGGTACATCAGAGAGCTGGGGAATGGGGCCGGTTAGGAGAGGATAGAGATTGGGGACGGGGGTAGAGCTAAGGTACCTGGTGGACAGAAAACTCATAACAATTTTTCTTTTGCAGATGTGGCACGGAGGAGTGGTGAGTTGCCACAGATATGGTTATGTGGACACACTATAGTGAAATGGGCAGAGAAATATGCCGCAAGAATTTTCGGGACACAATTGGAATGTAGTTATAACATTGTTTTAGGAGATGGTCGAGGGTAGGGGGGGGATTAGGTGGGACCAACTGCTGCCTGTGCTAGCGGGTTTGAGGTTGCGTCATGGGGTTCCAGCTGCAATAATTTTGCAGGCAGGGGAGAACGATCTAGTAAAGGATACAGGGGTGTCACTGACTGAGTTGGTTAAGGGAGATATGGCACAAGGTGGGACGGGTCTGGACCAAGTTATTGACAAGAAGAGTATGGAGTGGGATGGTGAACGAAGGTGCAGTAGAAATGACTAGGAATAAGAGTAACAGGGAGATGGGGAAGTATTGCAGATCCTGGGGGGCGCACCAAGAAGCATTTGCAAGGATTTATCATTGGTTCAAGAGGACAGGGTGCATTTGTTGCTATTGGGGAACAGGTATTACTTGGGGGGGTGTAGGTTGGCGGTGGAGGAGATTGTAAGGAGTTGGAGGTAGAGGAGAAGTTGGCTAAGGAGGGGGTGGGGCAGAAAGAAAACCTCAGCAGAGGGTTTTTCTGGTGCCAGGGACATGGCCTTTTGGAGGCGGGGTGGGGGGAAGCACAATGGGTTACCAGCGCGGTAAAGGAAGGGGGTGTTGCTGTTTCCACGAACGGGCTACCCCGGGGTACAAAGAGGGGGAAGAGGTATTGAAGGAGGGGTGTGGCCTCAGGGAGAAGAAGGGAGAAAGCGGGATGAAGGTTGAGAGGAATTTAAGGGGAGGGGAGGGAGCAAGGGACAGGAAGGGAGGAATTTTAAGTGATTAATTATTTAATTGTTTGGCAATTGTGAAGATGGATATGTTAGTCTGTAAGGCCAGGGAACCAGGTTAGTGGTTTATGTGAGCTGTGGCCTGTCACATTAAAGCAACCTTTTCCTCTTAAAGCGGGTCTGGGTAATTTTTGTGCAGTAAGCCCAAAGTTACTCACTTTTCACCGGCTTGCATTAGAAATTCTTGTGCTGAATCTTTTGAATGTGGAGTGGGGACATATGGGTGAGTACTAACCCTGAAAGGAAAAATCTACCCAAAGGGCAGGATGGAGCACACCGCGGCAGCAGACACATGTATCGAGCCTTCGCACCCGTTCTCCTTTCAAGACTTTCTCGGGGGTTTGTGTGGGGGGTGCTTAAGTCTACTGCAGAGAGTGCGTTGTCCCCTGCGTTCTCTGAGGTGGTAGTGTGTCTGCTCCCCAGGCGTTGAGACTTTAACTGGCGGTCTGTGCACTACAGGCTATGTGTCTTTATCTGTATCCAGCCCTTTTCGGGGCTGCAGGAGCAACGTCCTTATGTGTCGGCTCCCACTACTCTGAGCAATGCGCCCTGCACCGCGAACCCCTACTCCATAAAACAAAAGTGTGCAAATCACGTCCTGTGTATATGCCAACGTTTGGGTTAGCGTAAGGGAGATTTTTTGAATGCCAAATATTCAAAATTGCATTTGCAAATTGATTTGCATTGAATGGACGTTTTTTTTAGGAAGGGAGAAGTAAACTATTACTGAAACTATTAAGCTGGTGGTTGGTGTCTGTTTTGCCCCATGATAGAGGCCAGAGCTATCAGTGCTGGAAATTGAAAAAATGGACTGGGGGAATCCTCTGCCCTGCAATAAAGCAGGGAGCTTAAAGAAAGGTGTTCCGCCCTCCGTGCTCCGTGTGTGCCCCAGGTTAGAGGCATGGTGTGGTCTAAGTGACAGGGGTGTCCTTCCAGTGCTCGTTTGTGTGTTTTAAGTGAATAGAGCAGCGTGTGTACCGAGTGAGTGGGGGCAACGATACCAAGTGAAGTGTATTGTTTTTATTTTGAAAGCAGCCCAATGGAGCGTTACCAGGCGTGTGTGCATGTGTGTGTGTTGTAGGAAAAATGCATGCATTTATGGTTTTCGTACCAAGCAAGTGGATCTCCTCCACACTAAGTGATATTGCCAGACAAAGCTAGATCAAAGAGAACCCAGAAAGGTGTGAGTTGGTGCAAGAGGAGAAGGTTATGGGTGGGATTGGCCATCAATTGGTGGGTAAAAATTCAAACACCATCTACATGCTGGGTATCCCTTCTCACAACCCCTCTCCCTCAGTGCTAGAAATGGAAACATTTATTGGGGGAACGTCACTTTTTAGGAGGGGTGGGGTCCTAACACAGTATTTCTATATAAAGATTCTGCTGACAGTTAATGGCTTAATTCCATCTGTAAATGGGATACTGTTGGTATAATACAAATGTCTTAATTGAGTGTGCCTTCAGCCAATTGATTCATAAGCAGTATATGTGTCTTTGCATCTGTTTCTTGCACTGAAGTCCAGTTAAACACAAGTGTTGGCAATGCCAACAGTTTTGCCTTGTCAACATGCATTCGATAGGGCTTTGCCAGGCTCTGGAATGAATAGCCCTGGTACTCATAAAATGTTCCTGCTGTTACAGTTTTATGGCGTACCTTTTGTCAATGCCTGGCAAAGGCCAATACCATGTCTTCACCAAAGCCAAAACTGTTGGCTTTGCCAATGCTTGTTTGTTTTGGGAGATTAGGTTGTGTCACCAGACCTAAATTAACCCCAGTCTCACGGTGAGCTCCAGTGCCGCCGCTGCTGACCTCTCAGCATGACTCCCAGATGTGGATATGTTGTTCCCTCTCTCGGGGGGCCGGGAGGGGCGGGGTGGAGGGGTAACAGGCTGGACCTTTTGCAGTAGGTTTTGCATCCGGTGACCGGTTGTGGTCATGAGTAGGCAGGAAGGGTCAACGGATCGTGTTGCAGGCATTACCGTCGGGTAGAAAGTGGCACAGCTCCACGCTGGAAAGATGCGGTTTCAAGGCCTCCAGTAAACTGCAAAGTAGTGGTGCAATGCCTCCAGTATCTATGGCGAGGATGGCAAGGTGTAACAGTCTCAAATACATCTGTGCGTTTATTTGAATGCGATGGCCCGGGCCACACCGGAAGTAAGACATGACTTGATAAGGCTAGGCTGCACACCTCACTTACAAAGACGTGTATGTATGCAATGTTGGAACACAAGCTAGTCTCGAAGCTGGTGGCAACTGAGCGATAACTACTATGTCATGCCCAGTAACGCTAATATCACTACACAACACATATGGGAAAGAAATCCCCGAAAGAACATCATTTTACAATGTATTTTTCCTCTTCTGTATGGAAGATGAAAGTAACAATACACCTCTCCGAATTAAATAGTTGGTTAGTGTTAGATATGTGCAACAAATACATATGTTTAAAGAATTAGCGTTTGCAGGAAACAAACAACCACTTTCTAACAGTGTGTGATGAGCAAAATAAGATGAACACAATGTAGCTTTATAGACCTGCAGCGAGGGCCGTACCGGGCGTTATGGGTACGGCGCGAGCTGCAGGTCTATAAAGCTATTGGAACACCCTCAATTTTGAATTACAGTAGAATAAAGGACATGTTTACTTGAAGTAGAAACCATTGCCAAATGATACATAAATGTTGCAGCCACATTGACTTGATTGTGTTTTTTTATATGGTGGTGGAAGGTTATTGGGGGGAAGGAGCTAGCAATCGAGGAGGAATCAGGCGTGTGTATGCCTGCGCAGGGTTCTAATCAAGCAAATTTCAGGTGGTTTTTTTGTTGACACTACAAAAAACGTACGCATTGAAGCATTGCACATTTACATAGAGTAGCAAAACATTTCCAACTTGCATCTGCACACACATAACTTAGCATACAATTTATCACCTTACATTTTCATGTTCTTCTTTTCCATTACTCATTACCATACAACGGTGCACGTAAAATGATTGTGGCGAAAAATGAAAGCGCACACGTTCTACATTATGAAAACATTCTGCTTTTGTCGGCTATTTCAAACGCTTTCCTTGCAAAAGCGTTTCTTCCTGCTTAACTTGAGTGGGCGGGGCTCCGTGGCTCACGTTGGTTTCCTACGTGTAATACGGAATGGAACGTCAACTCTTTCCGCTCCGCAATTAAAAAGAAACCAACTTTTCAGCTTTTAATGGCCCGCGGCTTCGCCGCTGCCACAGGTAAGCAACTCCACTTACCATTGCGGGCTGTAATCAATCGTATAGCCCACAGATTGACCAATCACAACCATGCAAACACCACTAGGGTGTTCTAATTCATGTTATGGTCATTGTGGCCTTATTTGTGGTACACCAACCATATTAAGAAAACATGGCCTAGTTTCGGGTCGCCCCCAATTTCTAGTGAGGTGGCAAGTAAGTAGACCTGCCCCCATGCATTCAGTCTGCACAGAGCCAGTCTGCCTCCTCTCCCTTAGGTAGCATTGGCCAGGTGCAGGTTGTACTCTCCAGAGAGGTAGGTCAGCAGAGCAAGCGCTCAAACACAGTGTGGTAAGCACTGCAATAAAAGGAAAAGCACACTTTACAACCAACACAGCATACACTAAAAACGCAAACCATCCTCCTTTGCAAGAAAAAAGCACAGAATGAACAGGCTAGATATCAACCACAGGCATTGGGGGCAGTTGGGAATTGCGCTGCAAAGTGATTTTGAAAAACAGGAAATTATTTGAAGACCGGAAGAAACATGAAAATATTCTTCGGAATCTTTCTTGGCTACAAAGTAGGAAATGGGGACTTAATTGGGTTCTAGCATAACAGGTAAAGCCTAGTGGTCAGGGTAGCCAGTGTGCCAAGAACTGCCAGCTAGTCCACTTGCTTTCTACCTTAGTGGTTTGCTGGCTCAAAGTGTTGGCCTGGTTGTCTTGTTGGATGTACAGGGTGTGGGTAGGGTTTCATGTACAGGGTGTGGGTAGGGTTTCATCTCATGGAATCAGCTATGTTGTCCCTGTGGTGAGTCAATGTGTTGGGCTGGTTGTCTTGTTGCATGTACAGGGTGTGGGTAGGGTTTCATCTCATGGAATCAGCTCTGTTGTCCCTGTGGCGAGTCAATGTGTTGGGCTGGTTGTCTTGTTGCATGTACAGGGTGTGGGTAGGGTTTCATCTCATGGAATCAGCTATGTTGTCCCTGTGGTGAATCAATGTGTTGGGCTGGTTGTCTTGTTGCATGTAAAGGGTGTGGGTAGGGTTTCATCTCATGGAATCAGCTCTGTTGTCCCTGTGGCGAGTCAATGTGTTGGGCTGGTTGTCTTGTTGCATGTACAGGGTGTGGGTAGGGTTTCATCTCATGGAATCAGCTATGTTGTCCCTGTGGCGAGTCAATGTGTTGGGCTGGTTGTCTTGTTGCATGTACAGGGTGTGGGTAGGGTTTCATGTCTTTGAATCTGCTCTGTTGCCCCTGTGGTGAGTCAATGTGTTGGGCTGGTTGTCTTGTTGCATGTACAGGGTGTGGGTAGGGTTTCATCTCATGGAATCAGCTATGTTGTCCCTGTGGCGAGTCAATGTGTTGGGCTGGTTGTCTTGTTGCATGTACAGGGTGCGGGTAGGGTTTCATGTCTTTGAATCTGCTCTGTTGTCCCTGTGGTGAATCAATGTGTTGGGCTGGTTGTCTTGTTGGATGTAAAGGGTGTGGGTAGGGTTTCATCTCATGGAATCAGCTCTGTTGTCCCTGTAGCGAGTCAATGTGTTGGGCTAGTTGTCTTGTTGCATGTACAGGGTGTGGGTAGGGTTTCATCTCATGGAATCAGCTCTGTTGTCCCTGTGGCGAGTCAATGTGTTGGGCTGGTTGTCTTGTTGCATGTACAGGGTGTGGGTAGGGTTTCATCTCATGGAATCAGCTATGTTGTCCCTGTGGCGAGTCAATGTGTTGGGCTGGTTGTCTTGTTGCATGTACAGGGTGTGGGTAGGGTTTCATGTCTTTGAATCTGCTCTGTTGTCCCTGTGGTGATTCAATGTGTTGGGCTGGTTGTCTTGTTGCATGTAAAGGGTGTGGGTAGGGTTTCATCTCATGGAATCAGCTCTGTTGTCCCTGTGGCGAGTCAATGTGTTGGGCTGGTTGTCTTGTTGCATGTACAGGGTGTGGGTAGGGTTTCATCTCATGGAATCAGCTCTGTTGTCCCTGTGGCGAGTCAATGTGTTGGGCTGGTTGTATTGTTGCATGTACAGGGTGTGGGTAGGGTTTCATGTCTTTGAATCTGCTCTGTTGTCCCTGTGGTGAATCAATGTGTTGGGCTGGTTGTCTTGTTGCATGTAAAGGGTGTGGGTAGGGTTTCATCTCATGGAATCAGCTCTGTTGTCCCTGTGGCGAGTCAATGTGTTGGGCTGGTTGTCTTGTTGCATGTACAGGGTGTGGGTAGGGTTTCATCTCATGGAATCAGCTCTGTTGTCCCTGTGGCGAGTCAATGTGTTGGGCTGGTTGTCTTGTTGAATGTACAGGGTGTGGGTAGGGTTTCATGTTTTTGAATCAGCTCTGTTGTCCCTGTGGTGAATCAATGTGTTGGGCTGGTTGTCTTGTTGCATGTAAAGGGTGTGGGTAGGGTTTCATCTCATGGAATCAGCTCTGTTGTCCCTGTGGCGAGTCAATGTGTTGGGCTGGTTGTCTTGTTGCATGTACAGGGTGTGGGTAGGGTTTCATCTCATGGAATCAGCTCTGTTGTCCCTGTGGCGAGTCAATGTGTTGGGCTGGTTGTCTTGTTGCATGTACAGGGTGTGGGTAGGGTTTCATCTCATGGAATCAGCTCTGTTGTCCCTGTGGCGAGTCAATGTGTTGGGCTGGTTGTCTTGTTGCATGTACAGGGTGTGGGTAGGGTTTCATCTCATGGAATCAGCTCTGTTGTCCCTGTGGCGAGTCAATGTGTTGGGCTGGTTGTCTTGTTGCATGTACAGGGTGTGTGTAGGGTTTCATGTCTTTGAATCTGCTCTGTTGTCCCTGTGATGAGTCAATGGGTTTGATGGTGCCCGAGTGGTGCAGCTGTGTCTTCGAGTTTGGACTCTTTTGTGAATCAGAATTGTGTAAGGTTGTCAACAGCAGCCGCCAGCGATAACCTTCTGGACTATTGCCTAAATCCCATTTGGACTTGACCTCTCTTCTGCTTCCTCCCCACCTGATGAAGTCTTCTGAGGCACTGGTGAGCATACTGTCGCCCTGTGGGGGCCTGTGGTTCTCAATAGCCGGCAATCTCCTTGGTTTTCTAAGCAAGTGCCCTCTGTACCCTGCATGAGTAATGAGGGAAAGGTCTTTCTCCCTCTTTGATTTTCTTGACACTGCTTTAAAGATAGGAGGCTTTATTTCCTGAAAAATTCCAACAAGCAACTTACAGAGTAGGATCTTTCCTGCTCCATTTCTATATTAATCCTAATGGAGAGTTTCTGGCTTAAATATTTTAAAGTCCATACCTGGGAAAATTCCTAGCCATGCACATTTACAGGTGGTTCAAAGGAACCGCATTTGATAAAAAATATAAAAAATTGCAAATGGAATATTAACATGGATTACATTTACAAAGAAAACATTTTGTCTGCGTGCGATTTTGGGCCTTGAAGTCGTCCAGATTAATATACGTTCTTGAATAGCTTTTTGTGCTCATAAAGTCAAGACTGGCGATTGACAAAGATACATTCAATCACTGTACTAATGCCAATGGGCTTTTAATGGAAAATAGGTTGAATATGGCTTTCATGCCCGCTCAGGAGGGTGGACATGGCCGGTAACAGCCCGCCAGCCCGAGCTAAGGCAGGCCTGAATGAAGCGAGGGCCTCAGCTTGGGCTGTGGAACGTTAATGGCCATGTCCACCATCCTGAGCGGGCATAAAAGCCATTGGCTTTCATTTTTTTCCCTCAGGAGATTGCACAACCAATCTCCCTAGAGAAAAAAAAAGATGCCCACTGCCATATGGAAAAGGGACGGACTAAGTCCCCTTTCCATGTCTATGGCAGCAGCCAAACGGGAGGAGCTCGAGGACCAGAGCACATAGCTCTGGTCCCGCAGGTAAGTGGGAATGGAGGAAGGGAGTGGTAAAGGGAATCGGGGGATATAGGGGGGGAGGGTTGGGTCGGGAGGAAATAGGGAGAGACTCCCTGTTGCCTCCCCACACAGACCAACAAAAAAAAATGACATCACCCGGGGGGAGGGTCTCTGGTGCCTGGGACTGCGGGCGGGGAAAGTGTATTCTCACCTGCTGATCCAGCCACCTGATGGGCTGAGCGCCATTCCCTGGGTGCAAATGCACGATTCTTCTTCTGCATGTAACTTTATTTCTGAAAGGTAGACATTTTGCCAAACAGCTGGTGGTTTGCAATCACACTGTCAACAGTTGAAAGTTTAATCACCACAGAGTGCACAGCAGACAGAGTATATGTGTGTCTACTATGATATGATATGGCATTTATAACGCGCCTATACACAAGTGTTTCAAGGCGCGACGAGGTAAGGGAGGGGAAAACAGTGGAAGACAGAAAACGATCCTACTAGGCCAGGTGTCATTTAGATCGCGCAAGGGCAAGGGTAGGGAGAAAGGGAAGAGTTCCAGGGGGAAGGGAAAGGGGAAAGTGCAGTACATGGGAAAGAAGAATAAATAAGATAAATAAAACGGCCTGATGTTGGCAAGTGCAAGGTAAAAGCAGACATAAGTGCTGGTAAGGGGACTGAAGGGGGACAGAACCAGTCCCTAAGTGCAGGGGGTTGCCAGGAAGGCAGGGCCGGTGTGCAAAAGGCGGGACCTGGCCCCAAGCTCAGAAAGGCTGGCCAGGTAACCAGTGCAGAATCGGCAGAAATTTCAGCAGGGGAGAGAGGCAGAGAAAGCAGAAGCAAAGAGGAAGGTTTTGAGGTGTTTACGGAACCGGAGATGGTTCTCCTCAAGTTTCAGGGAGGCAGGAGGGCTGTTCCAGAGGGAGGCCCCAGCCGAGGAGAGAGATCGACCACCAACTCGTTGCTTGGAGAAGCGGCTAACCCTGAGGGAGTTGGAGGCAGATGAGCGAAGAGCCCGAGAAGGAAGGTATTTAGGAAGAGAGAGTTGAAGGTAATGCGGCCCCAGGCCCCAGAAGGCCTTGTGGATAATGTAGAGGGTTTTGAACTTAATCCTTGCAGCCACTGGGAGCCAGTGCAGAGATTTCAGTCCTGGAGAGATACGATCCGGGGCTTGAGGCCAAGGACAGGTCTTGCAGTCCTGTTTTGGATAAGTTGCAGAGGGCGGAGAGTAGAGGCAGGCAGATTTAGATAGAGGCTGTTGCAATAGTCCAGCTTAGAGAGAACCAGGGCTCTGGAGACGGTGAGCTTCTGGGGGAAGGAGAGGAGAGGAAGAATACCTCTGAGGAGATGCAGCTGCTAGTGTGACTTCTTAGAGATGTCGGAGATGTGAGGAGAGAAGGAGTGTGTGGAGTCGAAGATGACCCCAAGGTTTTTGCCTTGCAGGTGGGAGCAGGAAGAGGGCCAAGAGAGGCCGGCCAGAGGGCTGATGGGAAGGAGGGAGAGGGTGTGCCGACGAGTAGAATCTCGGTCTTACTGGCATTAAGGCAGAGGTCATTGGCGGCACACCACTCCTGGATAGCAGACAGACAGAGATGAGGGAAGGAGAGGAGGAGGCCGAGGGTAGCCTGAAAATGAGCTGGGTATCATCCGCATAGCACTGAAAATTTCAGCAGAGAGTGCCGATGCGGTGGGCAAGGAGTGCCAGGTATTGGTTGAACAGCCAAGGAGAGAGGTTAGAACCCTGAGGGACGCCACAGGTAGAGAAAAGGATATCGGAGAGGAAGGACCCAAGTTGGATCTGGGAGGGTCGATCGGAGAGGAAAGAAGTCAGCCACGCCAGAGCCTGTCCAGTGAAACCCAGGTTATCACAGAGACGGTTGAGCAAGATGGTGTGGTATTATCACCCCATTCAAAGGGCAGGAACGGAGGGTGGGTAATGGCCCGTCAGCCCAAGTTATAGGGACATTCGAAGTGAGGGCATTTAACGAGGGCACTGGGACGTTACCTCTCCGTTTTAGCCCTTGGAACGGGATGATAACGCCATTAGCATCCTGGGTAACCAAAACGGTAAACCACGGTGCTAAAGAAAAAAAGGATTTTCCTTCTATGAACGAGAAGACGTGCGCATCCCGTTCAATGAATGAAAATACTTTGCTAAAATGGCTGCAATGGGAATGGAAGGCGGGGCTCCTTACAGAGCCTCTCTTCCATTACCATGGCGGTTGGGAAGAGCGAGGGGCGGCGGCGAGGGTTGGAAACTAGGAAAAAAAAAAAGAAATGGGAGGGAAGGTGGGGGAAGGAAGATGGCGCTGCAGGGCAAGGGAGGCAGCCACTGGGTTCTGTGGAATACGGCTGAGATTATAGGTTTCAGCCCGCGATCCACAGAACCTGATTGGCTGCACCCCCTTTACCCGTGTCCCGGGTGCTAATGCTATATACATGTCATTGATCCAGTTATGCATCTCATGGGCAGGCAGGTCCACCCGGGCTGAAACCACTAAGCACTCTTTAGGGGAGTATCATGAAATTGAGACTGTTTGGCACACCCAACTGTCAAGTAAAATCAATGCTCCTAAATCTTGAAAAACCCTCGGCAGGTTCACCTGGCAGATGACAATCCCATGGCATGGGTACTTCGGGTATCCCCATTCCACAGAAGCCTGAAGCTGCGAGGGTGCACACTGCCAAACTGCTGAGTCTCTGAGGTTCCCAGTCGACGGAGTATGAGTCAAAACTGTTAAATCACGAGAGAACCATTCGGAACAATCACAGGGATGCTCCAAACTACTCTCAACTCAACACATATGCAGTAAGGGCCAAGGAAGGTGTAGGTGATTTACAGTGTCACATGCCATTTGCTGTGATGTGTACAACAGCCCCACGAACCACTTGACGCGCCACCTGTGAACACAATGCGCTGAGGGTTAGCAAAGGAACTGCGATCATTGTTGGCTTAATTCAAACGAATATCTGCCCTGCCTAAACCTAGGTCCAGCCTAAAACTTAAGCAGTGCTTTTACATTTTCAGTCTGATGAAAGAGGTAACTGATGTAGGAGTAAGTGCAAACTACTTAGCATAGAGACTCTGGTACTTAGCTTCACCTCCCCTTCAACTCTATAGATGGTCCCTGTTCATCAGCGCCCTCAGTCTGGACAAAGTGCAGCGTAACTGAGGTGGGAAGAAACCAGGGGATCTCTGAACTGCCACAGTGCTCTTTCCTCAGAGATGTGCCGAGGGTTCTCTTATGGAGGATTATGAGGGATTATGGAAGAAGCCAGGGGATCTCGGAACTGCACAGTTCTCTTTCCTCAGAGATGTGCCGAGGGTTCTCTTATGGAGGATTATGAGGGATTATGGAAGAAGCCAGGGGATCTCGGAACTGCACAGTTCTCTTTCCTCAGAGATGTGCCAAGGGTTCTCCTATGGAGGATTATGAGGGATTATGGAAGAAGCCAGGGGATCTCGGAACTGCCACAGTGCTCTTTCCTCAGAGATGTGCCGAGGGTTCTCATATTGAGGATAATAGGGGATGACGGTAATCTAAATAACAAGTAAAATAAGATCCGTCCACGCTCCTACCCCTCCCCCCTTCTTTTTCAGGTAGAAACAAACCATTGTCTCCCTCTCGTTGTAGATGAAATCACACAGACCCTCTTCATACAGCATCATCAACACATGTGTATACGCTGTCAGTGAGAGAGCCATACATCCAAATCATTTCATATGAAAATAAAGGAAACAGCTTGGGTGAGTGTGATGTGAATGGATGATGGATGGGAAGGTGGGAAAGATGTGGCCAGGTGGGCAAGTTGTCTTCCTTGAGGCAACTCCCTGCTTTCCTAGTTGCACTGTGTAATTCTGGGAAAATAACTTATTATTACAGAGACTCAGTTCCTTTAGCTGCTAGAACTGAAGGTGCCTCGATATGCGTAATCCCTGAGTACTAAACTCAATAATACAGGTCATGTTTTACGAGTTCACAGGTCTGCGCAGTGAGCACGTCGAAAGAAGGATCTGCTGATCATATATCCACGGCTCACTCTGGGAGGGGGGCATCAGATGGAGGGGGGTGGTGACACCCTGCTCAACTGATACATCCTGTGCCCCCGCCTTCCCTGCCCTCGCTCCTGGAAGCATGACTGACAGTTTGTTAATTGAGGAATGTGTGTGTCTGCAGGTGGCAGGGCTCCAAGGGGGGAAGAGACGTCTGACAGGGATGAGAACACGTCAATCTCTTTGTAGTGGCCTGGACAGCGAGATCATCCTGGCCAGGCAGGGGCACGTGGGTCTTTAGGAGACACCAGGCGCCCCTGTAGAGCCATTAGGGCCAGAAAAGAGCTTCACGGGAAACTCGTCCCTAAAGGGCGATGGGGCAAAGAGTCGCCACCCATTCTGGACGAGTCAAGCCAGCCCAGTGAAAACAATGAAAGCTCCCTCCACTGCTTGGTGCGGTCGAAGGAGGCCACCTGGGCTGGGCCGAACTGTTAAGGGAAATTGAGTTTCCCTTTAACAGTTTCGGTTCCCCTGCATGCATGCTGAATGAGACATGCAAAGTCGGGTGTGTTTTGCTTCCCCTGCCTTGCATGGCCCATTGGGGAACTGCAGGTCTGAATGTGCGTAGGGGGCGCTCCTGTGCCTCCTGCACATTAAGATGGACCGGGGCGTTCATCAGGCAGTGCTCCAGCTCCTCCCCACCTGTGCAGGAACCAAGCAGCTTTCGTGGTTCCGGGTTCGTGCTGTGCAGGAGCCTGAGGGCCTTCATGGCTGGCAGTGTAAGATGGAGAGTCTGGCCCTGGGCTCAAGGTAAGAAACACCAAAGTAGGAATGTATGTATGCGTGCATATGTAGCAATGTATAAATAGTCTCTGAGTGTTTAACAAGGAGGCATAAGGGATAAGTGTGAACAAAATGCCTTTATTATGTAGTGTGCCCTTTCGTTGACACGTGTTTCGACCAACTCTGGTCTTTTTCAAAACAGGGCAATTAGCATCAAAAGTGCAACATAATGAACAATCGCAAAGCACATGTGCAAAAAAGAGTGAGTAATATCATACATCACTATATCAATAAAAACAATACCAGTGCATGGGGTTATTAAATGTGGACCGAAACCAACCATAGAATGCACAGATATGATAAAACAAAAGGATTGCAAAGGGTTGGCGAAGGGGAGGGTTAAAAGGCAAAGAAAAGGGACAAGAGAAATCTCCATGAGTATATGCAGCTGTACAGAATATAGAAAAATGTAAAATGTGTAAAATCTATATTTTTGGATATCCGGTCATTGCATCGATAACCAAAGCATCAACAGCCATTTTTTAGATGGTAAAGGGTTTAGTTTAATAAAAATGGGTTTCAAAGGTTAAAAAAGGGGAGATACGGGGCCCCCTCTGCCCCCCATTCAAATTTATTTTTTTAGATGTTTTTTTTTTAGATAGTATGGCATTAGATGCTTTGGCTGTCGATGGAATGACTATAAACCATATTTTTGCTCTGGGTCTATCAGTTGCTGTAGCTTGTCTAAGCAATCAGCATGCTTTTATAATAAGTTTCCCAGGGTATCAGTGTTGTCCATTGTGCATTAAATGAGTTATATCTAACATACGTGCAAAGCGATCTTCCCGCAACATGCTGGAAGTGCACTCACCTTGTAAAATCCTGTCACTGTATCTATGAATACATTGGGATAAATTCCCTAAATTCTGTAAGGAAAATGCATATGTTCATGCACGAGCAGGCCACATATTATGTCAGCAATAGGATTAGTAAAAGTAAAATGTAGAAATGCATGCTCGCTTTACCCGTATTTAAAAATGGCCTTTGTGTACCATAATTACCGATCAAAATACATTGCTAAGTCACTCTATAAGTCATGAGGGCAAATCAGACTAAGGTTTGAGTATACCTTATGGTATCTGGGGCAGCAAAAGTCCACAGCTCGCAACATTTTGATGGTTAGCGCAGAGTGAGCTCAATTTACCCACAATCGCTCTTTTATTTATGTGTTTGTATGTGTGTGAATGAAAGAGCATATGGGTGTGCATGTGAATGAGCGAGTCTAAGGTGTATGGGTCTCAAGTGAATGAGCGAGTGTATGCTGTATGGGTGCAGCGTGTGAATGAGCAAGTGGATGCTGTGTGAATGGGTGTGTCTGCCTTCGTGTTCGGGCCCGGTAGCCACTGAGTTGGGTGGGCAGGAATTTTTCACATTGTCTCTGGATAAATGTTCATGTCACAGCTTGGATTGTTTTACTGGGCCTCAATGATAAAGCAGCCATGATAAGTGTTATTGTGTGACTAGACTGACATAAGGGGGTGCACAGCTGTACAGGGTGGCGGGGAGCAGAGAGGCAGATAGCGTCAAGTGAGTCAGGTGGCGTATGGGCGACGTGAAGGACTAGTTGTTGAGGAGGAGAGACTCCTTGAAGAGGTGGGTCTTGAGTTGTTTTCTGAATTGTAGGAGCGTGGGGGCGAGTCGGATGCTGATGGGGAGGAGGTTTCATTGTCTTGGGGCATAGCCCAGAAGGCAGAGGAGGCTCGTTTTCTGGTCCTTTCCTTTTTGCAGCAGTGGATTTCAAGTCTGCACGTGTCCTGGCTTCTGGTGGTGCGCTGTCCGTCAGAAATGCTGAGTTTCTCTGTGAGGTTGCTGGGTGACTTGAAGGTGATTGACTTATAGATCATGCAGCAAGACTTGAAGGTGATTCATGCATGCTTTGGAAACCAGTGAAGGTCGATGAGGGCCTGGGTGAGGTTGTCGTATTGCGTAGACCTTTCATGAGGGGTGCAGCCGCATGTAGGACACTTCTCAGTTCAGTGGCACAAGGACGGGTGATGGGAGTCCTTGAGAAGGGCACTGTCTCCATTCAGGTGGGATAGGACCAGTGCTTGAACGGTGGCTCTAAAGCTGTCGGGAGGGAGGAAGGACTTTACTTTCCGCAGAAGGGATGCTGCTACCAGACTGAGTTGTCTTAGCTATGTGTGTCTTGAAGGAGGAGTGTTTGTCGATGTGGAACCCGTGGGACTTGGCGCAGGAGGTGCGCTCGGGTGTGAACCCCTTAAGGTTCAAGGTTGATAGCCAGGTCTGCACGTCTGGGTATTCAGTGTTGATGGTGAGGAGTAGGAATTCGGTCTTTGGGGTGGGATGAGCTGGACATCCAAGACTGGATCAGCGAGAGATAGGTTTTGAGCCAGTGGATATCCTTGATGAGGTTCATCTAGCTGTGTGTCGCAGGTGTATTGGTGGATGAGGATGTTGTGTGTAGCTAGTAGGGCTCCTAGCGGCTCCATGTATAGATTGAAGAAAACTGGGGAGAGGATGTAACCGTGCGAAACTCCGCAGGTTACGGGTAGCATTGGTTATCTAGAGGTGTCCATCTGAACAAACTGCTGGTGTTTAGCAAGGTAGGACTTGAACCAGCATAAGACAAGATCGCTGATCCCCATGCACTGATGTAGTGTGTCCGTGAATGCCTGGTGGTCCACTGTTTCAAAATCAGCTGAGAAGTCGAGTAGAACCAGGAGGCAAGGATGCCGTTGTCAAGGATGTTGAGGGTGTCGTCAACCACCTGTATGGTTGCTGTCTCCGTGCTGTATCTGGGTCTGAACCCGGATTGGTGGGTTTGGAGGAGATTGTTGGTGTCGATGTGTTGCTGCAGTTGCGCGCCTTTACCTAGGAAGGAAATATGGGTGATGAGGCGATAGTTACTTATGTTTCCAGAATCCAGAGTGGGTTTCTTTAGTAGAGGGAGGATTTGTCCTGTCTTTAGGGTCAATGGGAAGGTGGCTTGAGTTAGGGAGCTGTTGATGATCTCCGGGTAGGGAAGGAGCACTTCTGCGGGGAGGGTCTTGAGGATGGATGCTGGGAGGAGGTCTTCTGTATACGAAGTGGCTTTTAGGGCGGCCAGGGTTTCTTCCAGGTCCTCTCTAGAGAGCATCTTGAATGTTGTCCAGGGTGTGGAGCTTTGGCGAGGAGGCATGTGAGGTTGGTCTGTGGATGCAGAGCTGGTGTCTATGTGCTGGTGAATCTTGATGATTTTGTCGATGAAGAAGGTGTTGATGGCGATGGATTTTTTGAATGGAGTGTGGTATGGCAAGGTCAGGTAGCAGGTTGACGCAGTGCTTGAACGCTTTGAAGAGGGCTCTGCTTTTGTTGTCAGTTTCTGCTATGGTGTTCTGATAGTAGGAGGCCATGGCTGTGTTGATTAGTTATCTGCGGATTGCTCAGAGTTCCTTGCGGAGTGCCAGGTCGGATGCCGTCCTGGAGCAGAGCCAGGTTTTCTCTTGTTTCCTGATGACTCTTTTGTTGAGGTTGAGTTCTTGCGTGTACCAGGCTTCTGACAAATTCGGCTTGCAGGTGCGTTGTTTCAGATGTGTGTGTCGGTCGATAGAGGGCTGAGACGCTGGTGTTGGGTGCTTCCAGTAGAGAGTCACAGTTTTGTTAGGGGTGTACGGTCCATAAGAGGTGGAGGTTGGCGAGGTCTTCCGTGAGGCTTTCCAACGAGATGTTCTTGAAGGACTTGAAGGCTTATCTGAAGGGTTTCTGCTGGGAGTGATTGACAGGTGTAGTGTGCCGGCAGGATGTTGAAAGGCACGGCCAGATGGTCAGACCAGTCAAGAAGGAGAGACTAGCTATATAGTGGAGGGAAGGCAGTGCGGTAATGATTAGGTTGAGGATCTTCCCTTTTTCGTGTGTCGGGTCTTGTGTGCTGTGTGAGGCTGAGGGGGTTGAGAAGGCCGAGGAGAGCTTCCTTCTTCGGTTTGGTGACCTTGTTGCCTGGGAGGTTGAAGTCGCTTAGGAAGATGTTGTTGGCATGCATGAAGGACATGGTGATGACAAGGTTGGTGAAGTCTTATATTTGCATATTTTGTATATTTTCTAACTATGTAAGATTTGCATCTTGTGTATATTTTGTAACTATGTAAACTTTGCATCTTCATACTGCTGCGCCCTTTTACTTACGGGTCTGGTGCACATAACAAGTGAGTAAACAAACAAGCAAACAAACAAACAAGGCAGTGTTGGGTTCTCTGCAGATGAGATGGAAGGTGACTGTGTCTGTCTGGGAGAGCGGGAAGTGGCAGGAGACGACTTCCAAGGAAATGCATGGGCACAGCCAGTGTGAAAATATTTTTATAATACCATAAATAGTGGGCAAATCATGAAAAAGAGCTCAGAAATTCTTCTGTGCATTTTTGGTGATTTGAATATATAGGATTTGTTCATGAGTTACCCCACAAAACGGTTTGGCTCTTTACCCACTTTTTTACGGAAAGTTTGCCGTATAATGCACCACATTCACTCATTGTTTTAGAACAATTCTTGGGAGAAGGAAAGCCCTCTTTACCACCTGAATCCTCCTTCCTTGGTTTGGGGTCCCTCGCTGCTTTATGCTACTCCCACATAGTTTTGGCACACTTTTACACCCCTCCAATTAAAAGAATTCACCAGCTGCCACTTGAGCCAGTCACAAGTTAGGCTAGCCAGTGTCACTGAAAGTTCATTATGTTAAGTTAGATCCAGTGGAGTGCCAGGTTGGCTATCTTAAAGGCCAGCAATGCTGGAACAGGATTAATGACATTTCCGACTGCAGCATCTCAAAGGCCAACAGGACAGGGGTAAAAGCAACATCTCTGGAATTCCAATAGAGCTGGAGCAGAATCAGTCGCATGTCAGGCCATAACCTCTAATAAGTAGGACAGGGAGCATCCATATATCAGGCCATGGTCTCTGGAATTTCCATAGAGCAGGAACAGAATCAGTTGCATATCAGGCCATAACCTCTAATAAACAGGACAGGGAGCAAGCATACATCAGGCCATGGTCTCTGGAATTCCAGTAAAGCTGGAGCAGAATCAGTCACATCTCAGGCCATAACCTCTAATAAACTGGGAGTAGTGGGAAAGGGAGTGAGGAAGAGTCATTCACATATCAGACAGGTGCCTATGTAAATATCAGTAGCCCTGGGGGTGGGGACAGCCGTAGGACAGGCATGGCTTTACAGCTGGGAAAGAATCAGTCATATGTCAAACCAGAACCTCTAAAAAAAGTGAAAAGCGTAGGGCTGAATCAGTCACTTGTAAGCATGGGCGGCGCCTGCCCCTGGCTATGGAGGGCTGAAGCCCCACCACTTTGGGAAGTCTGCAGATAGAAGACCGCCCAGCACTACGCAGTAACGCTCTGCCTGGAACACCGATGGGAAACTGCTGCTACAGCAAGAGTGCGCCAACTGTCTCACCTAGGAGACAAACCATGTACACTTCAACTAGCATTAACGTAGATGCAGCAGCAAACATGCAGACGCAGAAAACAAAATCCTACCCAGGTGAGCTCAATGTACCCCCTATGATGAAGCCAAAGGCCTAACTGCTGTGCTCAGCTTTTATGTAGCCACATCTCCAGTGATTGGCATCTCTTTGTGAACATAAACAACCTCTGGATTGGGTGCAAGAAGCATCTGATGGGCCAAAGGAAGGTGTAATAACTATTTAGCCACCTGGGCCAAAGGGACGAGGGTATTGGGGGGGGGGAGACAGTGCAATGGGTTCAGGAAGGGCCGGCCTTAGGGGCAGCAGCGCTCTGGGCGAATTGGCGTCTGCCCCCTCCCCTGTGTGCCTCTGGCTCTGGTCAACAGGGGGTGAGGCAGGGCGGGGCCAGGATGTGCCACTTTTTTTGTAACCAGGAGAATGTTGTGAATAGGGCGCATCGGCATTCTATTGTTATTAAATGCGCTCCGCTGCCGAGCGAGGGCGCATTTAATAACAAAGGGGCACCTGCCGAGCCTTCTGCCACTAGGCCAGCTCGGGGAAGCCCTTGAAAGACTCCCCCCCCCCCCCGAGCTGGAGTGGTGGGGGGCTAATGGCGCCCTTTTGCTATTAAATGCGCCTGCAACAGAGGGGCGCATTTAATAACAATAGGGTGCTAACAACAGACTCCCCTGAGCTGGTGTGGCGGGGGCTAATGGTGCCCTAGGGGGGGCGTGGTGGCCCAGGCGGTCGCCCGGCCCCTCCCCCCCATCCCTCCCAAGGCCGGCTGTCGGTTCAGGGTCCCATTCACGATCATTTTTTGAAACTCACACAGCTGTCCAAAATGTTGAGGCGGGCTCCATCCCTGCTTATAAGACCAGAAGCTCAGAAGGCTGAGGTAACAAGAAGGCAGGCTTGCCTCTGCTAAGCTGCTAGCAGTCCAGTGCTCGCGGATATCGCCACTAGTGGGGCCATATGTGAGGAGCAGTCCTGGGAGAGCCCACGTGACTCAACCTTCTTGCGGCCAATGTCCGAAGTGGGCAGGAGCTGTGCTCCTCTACTTTAAAAAAAAGTGTTTCTGTCCTTTTCCTTTTAAAAAAAAAACGTTTCATAATGTTTTCGTTTTAAAATAAAATATAGGAAGAAGTTGAAACTTGTACTTCAGTGCATTATACTAAACATTCCCTCAAACAGCAGGTCTGTTTGTTTGGGGGTTTGGATTGCGGTGGGAGGGGTCGTGGCTATGGGGTTTGTGGGGAGCGCGCCAGGCCAGCAGGGAACCTAGTTCCACTACTTCTTTTCATACACTTCGTACACTGCGTGACGCCCTGTCACCTGACAGAGGCGGCGGGCATGCCCCGTGATCTCCTTCAGCATGAGATCAATGGAGGTGATGGCACAGCCAGTCTCGAGCGGCCGGCTAGAGAGGGGGTGCTAATGGGGCCGTGTGAAGTCAATATGTGAGCAGGGACTGGACAGGGCGTTTAATCAGATCCCGCAGTTAGCAATTACTGCCGTTAAAGGGCCATAAACAGATTAATACAGATACCTGATCTGTGGCCTGCGGCCCACAGGGACCCCGTAGCAGCCGTCCTCCCATCAATACAGTCTGCACTGGAAGGGACAGTGCATCGGTGATGCGGAAGGAGGGTTTCATTCGCAAATCGGAGCTGCCAGCAATATTAGGGAGTGTGGAAACTGTGAAGAAAGCTGTATCCTGCAAGCATGCACATTACACAGAACACCCCACCAAGGAGAGTCGGGAACACACCCTGTAATAACTGTGCCACTTCTATCGTAAGAAGACCCACTTGGGTTTCTGGGTCATCCTCAATCTCCTCCAAACCCTTATCAAGACAGACTCCACGATAACTGAAGAATGGAACTCGACCTTGTGAAGCACCAACACCCCCTCTCTCTAACCCCCAACTAGCTCCCATAAATCCACAGACTGCAGAAAAAAATGAGGGTGTCGATAATGCTTGCATCGGGACCTCCAGACATGGGGCAGGGACCCCCTGGCCAGGAGGTGAGGACAGGCCTACCCAAAATACCTTCAGGGAGACATTTAAAGTAGAAGTATCATATATCTTCAGGGAGCACCTCATAAGAGAACAAAAAAACTACAACACATCCAGAACACAATCCCAAAAGGGAAGAACATGTGACTTATACTACACCTCTAGGAAGAACCTCTGAACAGAGGAGAGCAGAGCTACAACACCTGCTGGGAGACTCTAAAAACGAAGAGAACAGAACTGCAATAGCAACAGGGAGACCCTCAAAAGGGAGCCCAAAACTGCAACAGCTTCCCAAAGCATCACCAAAGAAAGAACCAAAAACTACAGACTGACAGAAAGGAGCCTTTAGTGGCAAGAACTGAAAACACAACACCTGGAAGAAAAATTTGAGAACACATCTTCATCTCCAAAAACGAAAGGGCCAAATACTTGCAGAGGGGATCTCACAAAGAGACAACAGGACTAAAGAACCCAGAGGGAGACCTCAATGGAGAGCCCAACACATTGAAGAACTTCATAGAGATCTCCCAAAAAAGGAACCAAAAACTACAAAACTGATTGAAAAAAGTCTCGACTGCCAAGAACTAAAAACGCAACAACTGGAAGAACTTCAAAATATATAAAAATACTGCACCTCTAGGAACACCAAAATAGAAATGACCTAATGCCTACTGACGGGTTATCAGAAAAGAATAACAGAACTATGATACCCAGAGGGAGAACTTAAGAGCACCCTGAACTGCAAATCTCAAAGAACCCCCACAGAAAAAATATAAAACCGACAAGACCAACAGCTCATCAAATAACTACTCTCTCCCACTTCTACCAACCCTTCTATTTCCTCTGCACATTCTGCCTCTGACTTTGTTGACTATTTTATATCGAAGGTCTCCACGCTTCCCTCCTCCTTTTCTCATTCCGATCCCTCAACATCTGCAGCCTTTTCTTCTGACCATTAGTCTGTCTCAAGGCACCCTTTTCCTCCTTCTTTCCTCCGACTAACTCTGTCACTTTTATCTTTCACTCTCCGAGTCATCCTACTAAGTCCCCTCTTGAACCCGTCGCTGCTTCCCTTGGTCTTCAGATTTACCTATTACTCACACCCATGTTAATGATAGCAGTAAGATATACTGCTATCATTAACATTGGTATTACCCAAATTGTTCGTTTACAATTGTTCGAATTAATTTAAAGGTTCACAATTGACCTTTTCACAATTGACCGTATATATATATATATATATATATATATATATATATATATCGGTTTGGTTTTATATATATATATATATATATATATATATATATATATGGGTTTTGGGGG
The DNA here is from genome assembly GCF_040938575.1 of Ambystoma mexicanum. Classification (NCBI taxonomy): domain Eukaryota; kingdom Metazoa; phylum Chordata; class Amphibia; order Caudata; family Ambystomatidae; genus Ambystoma; species Ambystoma mexicanum. The sequence continues at coordinate 1,115,653,303 of NC_090923.1, read as the reverse complement.
GTTTGGCGTTGGGTGGAGGGCTGTGGGGGGTTTCCCCCCACATATATGTTACAATTGACCTTCACAATTCGGTCAATTGTGAAAAGGTCAATTGTAATTCGAACAGTTGTAAAACGAACAATTCGTATACAACCTTAACATTACCTTTTTCATCTCCATTTTCCCCTTACCATTCAAACATGCTATTATCCCTAGATCCCTAGTCTTATAAACCCCTCTTCAGTTCCATCCATTCCATTAAACTTCGGCCCTTTTTCCCTTCTGCCATTACTTTCCAAACGTCTTGAATGAGTCGCCTATACACAAATCTTCTCTCATCTCATCTCCAACAACATTCACTTCTCCCTGCCACTCAATGTGGCTAGTAAACTCTCTTCCATACTAACTTTCTCGACCTCTCTGCAGCGTTGGACACGGTAGATTATCCTATGCTTCTTTCCGCTCTTTCCTCTCCTGGTTTTTCTGGCTCTGTCCTTGACTGGTTCCACTCTTATCTTTCTTCCCGGGTGTACACTGTCTTTTGAGCAGGCCACGCCTTTTCCCCCCTTCCTCTACTTTATGGCGTCCCCCAAGTGTCAGTCCTTGGTCCCCCCTTATTCTCAATCTATACTATCCTTCCTGTCATTTCTATGCAGATGATTCGCAGATCTTTCTCTCCTTTTGCTCCTTTTCCAACTCCCCCCACAACCGTATCTCTTTTTGCCTCTCGGCGATCCAATCTTGGATGTCCTCTCATTTTTCTCTCTTAACCCCTCAAAAACTTAAATGTTTAATTCCCCCCTGCTTCCCCTTGTCCCCTACCCCCTTTTCTTATCCCATTGTCCCATTCAGTTCGTAACCTGGGAGTGATCTTTGATTCTGGGCTTAACTTTCCTCATCACATTTCCTCTACTGCTAGGACCTGTCGTTCCATCTCTTTCATGTATGCACAATTCTGCCTTTTTTTCTTTTCAGGCTACGAAACGTATGATCTTTTCCACTATTTTCTCACAACTAGATTATTGCTCAGCTTTGTTGGTTTGCCTTCCTTCATCTCACCGTGCCCCTCTCCACTCACGTCTCTACTCTGCCATCCGTCTTCTCTTGCAACTTTCTCTTAGTGCTTCTCTTAAAAATTCTCTTCTCTCTCTCGATTTCTCTTCTCCCCTTTGATTCTCGTCTCCATTTCCATTGTCTTACTGTTGTCTTTAAATGCTACCATGGGCTCGCTCTCCCCTATCTCTCATCTCTTATCACTCCTTACACCCAAGCACGCGTGCTCCGCGCTCAGCATCTGTATCTTCTTTCTTCTCCTAGACCCCTATGTGCTCTCTCGCGTTTCTGCTCGTTTTCCCTCTTGTCCCTGAAATTCTGGCATGCCCCTCCTCCTAATATCCATGCCTCCCCCTCTCTGCACATCTTTCACTCTCATCTTAAAGCTCATCTTCTATTTCTATTTTCTTCTGCTTAAACTGTCCCTGCTTATTACCATGTAAATGTGTACCGTTCTTGTTGCTATCTAAAGCTCCTTAGCGAAGGCGCTCAATCAATGTCAAATACAAAACAAAATACATAAAATCCAAGTCCCTAAAGAAAAGATATTAAAAACAACACCTTAAAGAAGACATTTTTAAAAAGTACTATATGTCTAAGAAGAAGCCCAAAACAGAAGAATACGGAAATACAACCCTTGGAGGGAGAAAATCAAAAGAGAAACCAACATTAGATCAGCACTGGAACAAAGCCTTAAAGAAAGAACAAACTAGATTGTGCTATGGTATGTTATTAGTCTTTTATAATGCACACATCACCAACATAAGGAGCTTAAAGCTCTGAAGCTTGCAGACTTCCTACGTGTATGGAAATTAAAACATAAGGGTGGGTGATATATATTGTTGGGATGAATGTATCATTTGGGGTATTTTGAGCAGAAGAAACTGTAACTAAGAAAAGGGCCACGAGCCTCATTTAATAACTAGCAGCACTTTCATTGTGACAATTACTAGTGTGGTGGTGATATTATGTTAAGTCATGTTGTGGCTTCATGATGACTTTGAGATGTGCTCAAGTGTGCCTAGGAGTTGTGGGGGATAATAACCAGATAGTGGGATTAAATGACAAGGCTACAGGGGTGAGTAGCGGCTAAGCCGCCTACTCAAACCCACACTACCACTAACCAGCAGTGGTCCCAATCATAAAGGTGAAAGAGGGACAGCCTGGCAAACATACCTCCTTTGCCTCTTTTGGTAATGTAGGCCAAGGGTGGGTCATACCTTCAGGAAGAGTGTGAGCTGATAACAGTAGCAACCCAAACAGGGACCAAAATAGAAGAATGTCTAATCAAGGTTCTAGAAAAACAGGAACTTTTCATAAAAAAACCTATGCAAATAAACTCATTAAAAACACACACACAAAACACCCCTGTAAAAGAAACACAGAGAAGGCAGGACCTTGAAAGGCCCCTCTGGGTTGATAAGCAAGTGTGTCAGGCAAGAGACTTAGCAGCAATGTCAATTGTTCAATGATACGTCTTTTGGAGGTATAGAAGGGGGGTGTCATTGTTCCCTAGAGATGGATAGGGATCAGAGCATGGCTCTCCCCTCGATGCCTTTTGTCTTCACCTCTATGGCTGAAGAATTTTGAATAGGTTGTATTACCAACAGAAGTTCAGTGAACCCTTCTTTTTGTCTTGAGAGTCCAAAATAAATCAATGAAGGAGGGGAGTTTCACATCTGTAAACAGCTGCCTTTAAGCACCGATTCCCTAGATATCTCCTGGGGAGAGTTAATGTGCCATGGGAGGAAGGTGTTACCCTTCCAGCAGAAGGATTCTAGAGACAGCTTCCTGCCCATTGTCCCACATGCCGTTGTGGGGACATCTAGGCTGATGGCTAATACACATTGCCCTCTTATAGCGGGGTCATGCTCACAAGGCTGACGCTAGTATAAGATCAAATTACTAGGCTGTACAATTGTGTGACCCAGCAGCCACGATGCCACAGTCAGGCATGGTTTATATTTACAGTTTGACAAATTGCGATCTGCAAGGGTGCAAAAGCCCTAGCTTTTTTCAATTTTAGTACATAAAATGATGTGGGAAATTCTGTTTCTGAAAGAGGTCTGCTAATCAGACCCCCTTCAATAAAAAACTGTGCACCAGAAACATTTGTGCTAATTTACGACAAGCATTTGTTTCATCACTACCATCTGCTGCAAACCAAGCAGACTCATGAAACTGCTCCTGCATGGCACTGGCACATACCTTTAATGTCAGTGAAATCTACGACCACGAGCAATAAAGTGACAACACCCTTGCCCCCACTCTCCACCCCTGTCATCCCTCAACTAACTCCTCACTACTAAAAGCTTGCATCCTTACACCTCCCACACTCCCACAGACTACATCCTAGGTCTAGTGTACTTAACAGTTTCAGAATTCATCTTCTATCAACAACCATGCTGTTAATTTTTGCACTCCACAATTTGGGAGATGACATATGGCTAACCTGCCCAGGTAGAACCAAACACAAGCAACTTACAGATTTTCACATCCACACAAAGGTAGTGGGTACTTCTGACCTGCATCCATCCACACCAAAGGTTTCTGCATCAGACTAACACGCCCTGCCCTCTTTTCTTACAGAGCCACGGACAACGAGGCCAACATTATTGGCTGAAGAGCGATATATAAGACCACTTTACATCACATTACATAAATGCTCCACATCAAAATTATCGAACATATGTTCCTTTGCTGTAAACATTCTCCTGACATCTACAGCCTCAGCTCTGCAGTGGCACAAAGCAGGTTCAAATATCACATGTGATGTTATGTTATTTTGCATTTGTATATCACCTGCTGCCATAGTTTATGGCTTTGAATCGCTTTGCCTGTCAGAGGGGCAAATGAGAAGTATGTTAGAACATTCAGTCGTGGTAGGGAGAAGTACATGTGCATCCCTAACAGCTGCTGGAAACAAAGTTCCTGCAGGCAGACATGCATTTTAATCTTATGCATCTCTGTGCTAAATTATAATAATTGTATGCCTTAGTCATTTAGGTGACATGTAAATCTTAAAATATAAGCCATGCCTAGTTGTGGCATGGTGATTGATAAGTGCACATAATTCTACAGCCACATCAATTCGATATTACACTAGTGTCAGCTAGTGAGCAGGTCCTGTTATGATGGTAATGATGTGTATTAGTGTCTGGTTTGACTGTCTCCACTACTGAGATGTGGAACAATGGCCAGGATGCTCCCTCTTTGGTTCCCCGGAGGAAGGCCAGCACTTTCCTCCAGGGCATAGGAAAGTCCCCCATGAGGTTTTCCTGGGAACCGGTGCTTCAATGGAAAGAGGGGTTCCACCACCTTGATTTCTGTTAGGGCTCTCTACGTCTTGCTGTTCACTTAATTTCCTGAAGGCAAGATACTCTGGGTTTGATGTCATAAGGCAAAGAGAACTTGTTACAACATCCTGGTGTGGGCCCCTTACAGCACGTTTGCTTTGGACCAACCACCGGTGACATTTTGCCATTAAAAGGAGAGCAGCACCCCCTCATTTTTAATTTATCTTTGGAGTCTTGAAGCACAAGAAGAAGTCACAGAACCTTGATTGGGGGTACAGTCCAGTTTAAGGTGTTCTACCAATGGGGTGAAGGCAGAAGGCATCCAGGGCATAGACAAACTCTGTCCCCTAACCATCCCCAGAGAACAGTGGGGGTGCAGTGCTGTGGACCAAGAAATGCCTCTCTACTGGCTGTGACACTAGAACCAGAACCCTGCACTGGAGGTGCAGGGCACCCGATAGATGCCAGCCAACATCCTGGAGTGGGAACACAGAACCGAAGGACTCACCTTGTCCCAGGAGACACTGGATTGGGCCTCCCATCCACCCAGGTGTCTGGGCCCTCAAACTACTTGTGAGCTACTCGCACATTGCTTGCCTGTCCCAAGCTTCTTTGTGCCACATGTCATTGCTGCTTGTGAACTGAACTGTGAGTTGGAGCCCTTTGCTTGTTTGCTGAAATCGACATCTCAGAAAGTGCCTTGAAGCCTGACTTGACACTGTTGAGCCGTAAGAATGGTATTTGGAAAGGACTTCTCTCCCTGGTCCATTTGAAAGAACCACAGTGACTTTTAAGCCTCTCTACTCTACATTTTTCTTCCAGAACAACTTTGAACATTGCCATTGTTGCCAATCCATTGCCTGAACACCTCTGCTCATCTGCCCAGAGTGCCCTTTTACCAAGCTCTATATTCTCAGTGTTTCTTTTTTACAGGGGTTGGGTAGTATAGTGTTTTCTCATTAGTTGTTTGCATTGTTTGAAAGTACCAGAGGTCAAAGTGGGAGGGAACTAAAGGGTTGCCTTACTTGTCAAGGACATCTGTCATTTTCCCCGTAATTTATGTGACCTGGAGTACCATTCCGGAATGGTAGGAAAGGCCACCTTTGTTTTGTTTTTTAAAACAAATGTTTCCCCTGCTAGGGATTCAATTCTAGGCCCTGCCGGTAACAATCCAGAGTCACATCTCTTTGTGCCATCTCGCAGGTGCTAGATAGCCTTTGTTTATTTCAATGGGCTGCTTGTGGCATAGAGCCCATTCCCAAGCAGTCAAAAAGCCTAGCTCGCCAGCAATATGTGAATTGCTGTAGGCGCAGTGTTTGCAGGTAATGGGAGGGGAGTGTCAGTGGCTACAGTCCTGGGCACATCCCTTAAGAGGCGGGAATGGTGGGTGATTGTAAGGGGAGCTGCATAAAGCTGCATGCTGAGGGAGACAATGGGCCTCATTACACGGACGGCGGTAAGGGCTTACCGGTACCGGTATTTTACCGGTACCGGTAAATCCTTACCGCCTTACTACGAGGTCCCTTTGCGGGTTGGGGAATTTAACGCCTGCTTTTTGCAGGCGTTAAAAACCAACCCGCAAAGGGACCCGGGGAGCTAATTACGTTACCGCAATTTGCGGTGCCATAATTAGCGCCTTCCCCATTCCCATTATGCCCTATGGGGCAAAAATGGGAATGGGGAAGGGCAATGGTGGAAGGGGGAATTACCGCCTGCCAACCTTGGAATGGGGAGGTAATTCCCCTTTCCGCCAAGGCGGTGCCGGTATTTTACCGGCATGAACCATGGCACTAATAGCGCCATGGTTCTCCGCCATCCGTGTAATGAGGCCCAATGACACACTAATGGTGGGCATTTAATTGCATATTATTTCTCATTGTGGTTTCTTCAGTCTTGCTAGAACTGTTGTAAAACACAGTGTTGTGGGGTGGAGGAAAGGAAGGACCCAGGTAGGGGATTGAATTTTGGGGAAGGGAGGAATGATCGAGTACAGGGGAGAGGAGGGTGCAGGAAGGGAGTGGAGCAAAAAGGGTGGGGTCAGAGGGAACATCGTTCCACTACTTTCTTTTTTACAATTTGACCCCTGGAAAGTACACATGTTTATAAGACCTTGATTGTTGGAGCCATTGTACTACGTGGTTTGGGTTGCTACTGTTAACAGCTCAAGCCCCTCCTGAAGAGTATAGCCTCCCCTCAGCCTGCAGAACCCCACATGGTGAAGGAGGTATACCTTTAGGCTGTTCCTATTTTACCTTCATGACTGGGATCACTGCTTGTTTAGTAGTAGTATGGGGCTCAGTAGGTGGTGGGCTCAGTAGGCAGTTTACCCACTGCTCATCCATGTACTCCTGCAGAGCAGTAGTTATTTCATCAGAGCTACCAGGCTAACTTGGTTATACAAGTATAATTTTGTATCTGAGTTGCAGACGCTAAAATGCCACCTCTGTCTCCTATTACTTTGTGGCACAGTAACTGTCAGGAATGCCCATGTGGCCTTTAAACTTGCCCTGAGCCACTGTAGGGCTGCTGCCAAGGTTGTCAGAAGACTATCTCAGGATACGTACAATCTGCACTATTATTTTGGCATGCAGCATAGCAGATCTCCATCTAAGAGCCAGAATTACCCGCATCATTTTAAGGACTTTTACACCCTCGTAGATGGTAATTCGTCATAGGTAATTATATCGGATTCTTTTCTGCTGATAGCCAGAACGGGTTCGGGTAAAGCTGAGTCCACCCGCAGAGGTTTCAGATCCAGGAATTGGATTCATGCAGAATGAGTGCTGGAGGACACAAAAGGAGAGTTTGACCAGAAATCTCCCTGTGGCATATCAAATGAATCTCAAGTGGAAAAGAGAGAATGGGCCTCATTACGACCCAGGCGGTAAGGGGTTTACGGCAGCGTAAACAGCGCCGACCCTTACCGCCTGAGTACGAGGTCCCTTAGTGCCATGGAGCTTTTAACACCTGCTTTTAGCAGGTGTTAAAATCCATGGCGCTAAGGGACCATGGAGTTAATTACGCCACCGTAATTTACGGTGGCGTAATCAACGCCTTCCCCACTCCCATTATGCCCTATGGGGCAAAAATGGGAATGGGGAAGGGTAAATGGGGATTGGGGACTTACCGCCCCGCCAAGGTCGGAATGGGGCGGTAAGTCCGCCAACCACCATGGCGTAAACGTAGTTTACGCCATGGTGGTAAAGTCACGGCCCAGGCGGTAACTTACCGCCTGGGTCGTAATGAGGCCCAATGAATGTTACCCTTGTATGCAGTGAAGTGGCAAATAAGCCACTGCAATGCAGCAAAAGAGAATTAAATTATACGTCAGGACCGGAAGTGAGCATTATGCTTCAACTTCTTTAATCTAATCTCTTCAGCAGCGTTTAAACTTCGAAAGCATTTTCTGGTTTTTTGTTTTTTTAACTTTAGGAACTACAATCCCCAATGGTCATTTCAGTCCTGTAGTTCCTCTTACAGACTTCCTGTCCTTGGAACCCTCAAGTCACTTCCTGTCTAGGTCCCTTCCTCTTTTTTATCTGCTCTTCAGCAAAATAAGTACTATCTAGACTGCAGAGCGCTTATACTATAATTCTTTACTGTTTACTGGCGGTTTATAGCGTGCTTAAAGCTTATTTCTTTTATTATGTTATGTTATTTGGCATTTATATAGCCCTCTATGTATCATTGGTAGGACCTCAAAGCGCTGGTAGGTTGAACGTCCTCGGGGACTGCAGTCCAGGTCAGTAGAGAGAGAAGGTGTCGAAGGGTGCGTAGGCGCACCAGTTATGTGTGCAGCTGATGTAATTGCCAGATGGCAGCTGCATCCTAGCGTTAGGTGGAGAAGATATCAGTTGAATGTGTGCAATCTGTTGGGTGGACATCCAGACTGGGTTCTGGCTGCGTTGGCCCTGAAGGGCGCTTATGTGAGCAGGTAGGCCGGAATGTCATGGGATAGCTGCGTTTTATTCTCCGAGTGAAGAGGTGTTCATGGGGTAATGTTCCTATGCGAATATTTAGGCCGAATTGATCAGGGGTATAGCTGCATTCTAATCGTGTGATGGTGTAAAGTAGAGAGTAAGCGTAATGATATGGGATGGGAGTGTTTGGGTGGGTTTGAGGCAATGCAGCAGGAGCAATTTCTAGGTTGAAGTTACTGATAATATTTGTAAGTGTGGCACTTGCCGAAATTTTGCCATCATGTTTAGATGGTATCAGGTAATATTATCCCCATATATATGGTCGCCGTACATAATATCGCCGGGAAAAGGTTGTGGCGATATTATATGGGTGACCATATATATGGGGATAGGGGCAGCAAAAAAAAAGGGTTTGGGGGTTGCGGGGGTGTCCCTCGCATGTTCCATGCAATAATGTCCCCACAAAAAACGGCAATTTTTCGGCGACATTTTTGTTGCATGATGATATTTTTGAGGGGACATTATTACATGGAACCATTTAGATGTGATGCAGGCTAATGTTCGCAACTCTAACTAAGTGTGGCATTTGCTAACATTCACAATTCCATCTCTGTCCAGCGCAGGCTAATGTTTGTAGTCCTACCTAAATGTGGTATTTGTTATGACAAATGTTCGACAAATGTAACAGTGTGGCAATTGTTAATATTCAAGTCGTATCTAGATCCTGTCAGGCGCAGGCTAATGTTCACAGTTTTAACAAGGTGTGCCATTGTCAACATTCACAATTCAGCCAGGATCTGGCGTAGGCCAATGTTCACAATTCTAACCAGGTTTGGCATTACCAACATTCACAATTATGTCTGTGTCTGGCACATGCTAATGTTCATAATTGTAACCAAGTGTGGGATTGCTAACATTCATAATTCTGTCTGGTGTAGGCTAGTTTTCACAATTCTAACTAGGTATGGCATTGCCAACATTCGCAATCCTATTTAGATGTGACGCAGGCCCACGTTCACAATTCTAACCAAGTGTGACACTTGTCAACATTCACAAACCCATCTAGGTGCGACGCAAGCTAATGTTCACAATTCTATCCAAATGTGGCACTCGCTATCTTGTACAATTCTGTCCAGGTCCAGGGCAGGCTAATGTTCACAATTCTCTCTGAATGTTGGACTACTTAACATTCACAATCCTATCTAGATGTGACGAAGGATAATGTTCACAGTTATACATAGGTGTGGCATTGCTTACATTCAAAGTTCTGAGGTAAGGTAATGTTGAGTGGCAGGGTTTTCCGGAGTAGAGTAATTGCTCTACTCCCCACCCATGCCACACTTACTTTTCGTGGTTGCTGCTGGTTGACGTCTGGTCGCTGGCTTCATTGGCTTCCCCTGCGGACACCTGCAGACACTTTCTGGAGCCGCCCATGTTGGAGCCTCCGTTTGCCTTGGGGCCCTTAGCCGAAGGGGCTGCCGGGCAGAGGGCTGCCCTGCAGAGGTTAGTTATGATTGGGCATCTAGCCTATCAGGGGTTCTGGGGCAGGCAGGGAGGCGGGAGCTGGGAACGGGTGGAAGACAAGGGACCACGGTGCACAAAGGGCCGGGGGGGGCTAAACAAGTTTTCAAAGGGCCAAGACACAAGGCTCAGGTGGTCGGGGCAAAGATTTACTCACCTGCGGCACCGGGACCTAAAGTGGCGCGCAGGTGCTGGTGCCGGGGAACAGGCCGCCGAGGCAGATGAAAAGTAGCCTATCAGGAGTGGCGGGCGGGCAGGGAGGCGGGAGCTGGCAATGGGAGGACGACAAGGGACCACGGTGCATGAAGGGGTGGTGGTGGGCTAAACAAGTTTTCAAAGGGCAAAGACACAAGGCTCAGGGGGTCAGGGCAAAGATTTACTCACCTGCGGCACCGGGACCTAAAGTGGCACGCAGGTGCTGGTGCCGGGAAACAGGCCGCCGAGGCAGATGAAAAGTAGCCTATCAGTGGTGGGGGGTGGGCAGGGAGGAGGTAGCTGGCAACGGGAGGAAGACAAGGGACCACAGTGCACGAAGGGGCTGGGGATGGGGCTAAACAAGTTTTCCAAGGGACAAGACACAAGGCACAGGGGGTCGGGGCAAAGATTTACTCACCTGCGACGCTGGGACCTAAAGTGGTGCACAGGTGCCGGGGAACAGGCCGCGAGGCAGATGAAAAGTAGTCTATCAGGGGCGGGGGGAGGCAGGGAGGCGGGAGCTGGGAACGGGAGGAAGACAAGGGACCACGGTGCATGAAGGGTCTGGGGTTGTGCTAAACAAGTTTTCAAAGGGCCAAGACACAAGGCTCAAGGGGTCGGGCAAAGATTTGCTCACCTGCGGTGCTGGGACCTAAAGTGGCGCGTAGGTGCTGGTGGCGGGGAACAGGCCGCTGAGGCAAATGAAAAGTAGCCTATCAGGGGTGGGGGGGGGCAGGGAGGCGGGAGCTGGGAAAGGGAGGAAGACAAGGTACCACGGTGCACAAAGAGGCTGGGGGGGCTAAACAAGTTTAAGGGCCAAGACACAAGGCTCAGGGTGCCGGGATAAAGATTTACTCACCTGCGCGCCGGGACCTAAAGTGGTGCGCAGGTGCTGGTGCCGGAGAACAGGCTGCCGAGGCAGATGAAAAGTAGCCCATCAGGGGTGGGAGGCGGGCAGGGAGGCGGGAGCTGGGAACGGGAGGAAGACAAGGGACTACGGTGCACAAATGGGTCGGGGGGGGCTAAACAAGTTTTCAAAGGGCCAAGATACAAGGCTCAGGGGGTCGGGGCAAAGATTTACTCACCTGCGGCGCCGGGACCTAAAGTGGTGCGCAGGTGCTGGTCCCGGGGAACAGGCTGCCGAGGCAGATGAAAAGTAGCCTATCAGGGGTGGGGGGCGGGCAGGGAGGCATGAGCTGGGAACAGGAGGAAGACAAGGGACCACGGTGCACAAAGGGGCTGAGGGGGCTAAACAAGTTTTCAAAGGGCCATGACACAAGGCTCAGGGGGTCAGGGTAAATATTTACTCACCAGCTGCCCGAGACCTAAGGGCGCGCAGGAGCTGGTGCCGGGGAACAGGCCGCTGAGGCAGATGATAAGTTGCCTATCAGGGGTGGGGGGCGGGCAGGGAGGCATGAGCTAGGAACGGGAGGAAGACAAGGGACCACGGTGCACGAAGGGGTTGGGGTGTGGGGGCTAAACAAGTTTTCAAAGGGCCAAGACACAAGGCTCAGGGGGTTGGGGCAAAGATGTACTCACCAGCAGTGCTGGGACCTAAAGTGGCGCGCAGGTGCTCGTGCTGGGGAACAGGCCACTGAGGCAGATGAAAAGTAGGCTATCAGGGGTGGGTGGCGGGCAGGGAGGCAGGAGCTGGGAACGGGAGGAAGACAAGGGACCACGGTGCACGAAGGGGCTGGGCGGGGGGGCTAAACAAATTTTCAAAGGGACAAGATTCAAGGCTCACTGGGTTGGGTCAAAGATTTACTCACCACGATAAGGTAGCTGTGATTGGCATTGCTAACAGCAATTGTATGTTGTTAACGTTTCGTTAGCATGGCTTCAAGCCGCCCAACACCATATCGAACACTGTAGGCTTTGTGTTGCATTGGAAGTGCCATATACTCATCTCGTAACGAGCATTGATGGGGGTATAGCGGCAGTGGACTAGAACTAGTACCGGTTATACCAAGCGAGACCAATGCTCATATTGAAGCACGCCCGGGGACCCGCTCGGCAGCACACTTCAACACAGCGCACTCAACCACCACCATCGGAGGGGAGGAGCCAATGCTCCGTGGCCACTCACTTCTGCACATGTGCGAGAGCACCACAGACAAAGAGGAATATGCTTACCTTGAACAGATCTTGGAAAAGTTGTCAGGAGAAAGTGCTTGACCCCATGGGCCCGGTCGCTAAGATCATGGACCTGCCAGAGCATGCCAGGGATACAGGCAATACAAAAGGTACCAATGCCAGTGGGCATGTACTGACCCTCTTTGCATTTAATTGTTTAAAGACAGTTAGGATACAATCCCTTAAAAAAAAATGAATTAGAAAAAGTTTTGATTTTTTACATAATTTGTTTATTTTCTTAATTTTATGAGTTTATTCTTTTTCATTTCATGTAAACATTATTATCGCAAAAGCAGCAATACAAAAGATACAAAAATATACGGGCCTCATTACGAGGTTGGTGCTAGTCATGGCGCTATTAGCACCATGACTAGCACCAATAACGGGACCGTGTCTGCCCGCGTTCAATGGGAAATTACCGGTCCAGTCTGACCTTGGCGGGACAGGTAAATCCCCATTGTAAAAGCCATTCCCCATTCCCATTTGAGCCCCCATAGGGCTCAATGGGAAGGGGAAGGCGTCAATAACGGTACCGTAAATTGCGGTACCGTTATTGACCCCGGTATCCCTCAACGGGTCCCATCCATAACGCCTGGTAAAACCAGGCGTTAAGGGAGGGACTCGCTAAGGGACCTCGGAATAGGGCGCAAAGGGATTACCGGCACCAGTGTCATTACCGGTGCCCGGTATCCCTTTGCGCCCACCTCATAATGAGGCCCACAGTTGTTAATCACCCATATCTGTTGCATAAAAAATCAGGGTGAAACACATTGGAACCTACAAATCCAATGTAGTGCATTTTCATTCTCTAAAAACACCACGCAAAACTTCACATCCATGCAACACTCCTCTCCATCACTAACAACCTCATTCAACAACTCCATTCATAGATGTGCAGAAAAACGCAATTATCACTTTTTGGTTAAAACAAACCCATGGGCCTAACCCTTGGACCCTTGATGCTAGACATAATTAATTGCCACAAAAAGACATCGCTCTTATTTTGTGTTATTGGCAACATTGTGATCATTTCAATGTGCTAAATTGCTGCACCTATATACAAAGAAGAACTACAACTTTTTCTTCCTGAAACCATGTCATGTCGACTCGAGTTTCGGGCTATGCTTGAGACATTCTCGTGCCATAACCCTCATCAGGACAAAAGGAAAAACGATGCACGTTTAATTTCCGATCACACTGATATAAATTGTCTTGGTTTTATTCACTGGGTTCTTTGTTCTTTTGTCCACGTATTCCTGAAATGGCTTAGTCATGCGGTCTTCTCTGTTAACTGCTCTCTTCAATTGATGGCAGTGTCTTTGCTGTGCCCCAAGGTTTTCACAGCTTCCCTGCGACTGAAAAACGTGGCCAAGTCGATCTTAGTTCTAGATGTTTACGCCTGAGGAATTTCCTGCACTGAAGTTAACAGACCATTGAGGTCTCCGGGGGGCGGCCAATCCAGCTCCCAAGTTTGCTTTCACACACGATTGCCGCTCGTGGCTCGGTGTTAGGTATCCCGGACGTGACTCCTCCAAATGGGGGGCATGGGGCGGGGGGGTTTATTCTGCACTACTGCGGTGCTTGGTTTTCCACAAGTGTGTCCTGGGACGAACTCCCATTCAGCATCGCCGCACGAACCATTTGGTTATACGCGGAGGTGATACAGGCAAAGCAGTCGCCCCAGATATTCTCGCTAGCTGGGCGCAGCGAAAAGCCTGTTTCCTAGTAAATGCCAAGTGCGCAATTTCCTTGTAGAGGCTCTGGGTCCTACTGCTCAAAATCGACTCTAAACTGAGTGATCTCGCCTCTTACGAGGCACAAGAAGCAGCTCAAGGCCTACTATTCGAAAAAGCATTTGGCAAAGAAATGGAAAGGTTTGTCGGCAGATACACTACCCTGGAAAAAGCTAAGTCCTTGATTAAGAAAATCTTCCCAGGCAGAGTTTTTGGCAGGACCCATCGCTATAGTGGTCACCCAACTGGTCGCTACTCCTCGTCTTGAAGACCTAAGGACACCAGAGCCCAGTATTGGGAATCACACAAGCAGGATTCCTCCTTTCAAGCATGAGTAGGGTGACCAGACGTCCGGGTTTTCCCGGGACAGTCCGGGGAAATCACCTGACGTCCCGGGGTCCCGGGAGTTTTCTTAGTTTATAAACCCCGTCCGGGGTTTTGATTACAGACCTTTTTGCCGTTTTTTTTTTGCCGGGCCCCGATTTCGAAATCCCGAAATCGGGTCCCGGCGCAACTTTTCCTGTGAGAATGGGCCCCCATTTCCTCCCCCTTCCCCTCCCCAGCGCTCTCCTCCAATGCGAGGAGTGTACCTGTTAGCACACCCCCTCCATGACCCCCGCAACGGGCCAACAAAATAGAAGTAGGACTAAAGTCGAATGTGTATTTTTCTTTAGTCCTACTTCTATTTCCATAGACCGTCCAGGTTTTTTTTTTTGAAAATCTGGTCACCCTAAGCATGAGGGAGGAGCTTCAAAGGGCGCAGAGGGATAGGATTCATCAGATCGCAAGGAGTGACACCAGGTGAGGCTAAACACTGGTGTGTATAACCCTATGGGAGGGAGAAGGAACAAGTTACTTACCTGTAACTGTTGTTCTCCAGCATGGGTCTGGCATGGATTCACATGCTCATGAATATTCCCCGTCGTCAGGCTGGGAATCCTCGGTAAAGAAAAATCAGTATCAGTTTCGTTTCTGATCTGTCTTTCGTAGTAGTAACCAATCACTGATCTCTGCGTCATACTGACCACAGCCAATGACTGCCCTCTCCCTAAGCCCCGCCTCTGGCAGCCATCTTCAGATTTGGTAGCACGTGAAGTGGCAGTATGACCAAGTGAAGAGCCGCAGAGGGGTAGGCGGGAGGGTTCGCATGTGAATCCATGCCAGACCCATGCTGGAGAACAACAGTTACAGGTAAGTAACTTGTTCCTTCTCCAGCATGGGGTCTGGCATGGATTCACATGCTCATGAATAAAAGAATACATAGCAGTACACACATGCACAACCACGGGAGGTGGCAAAGGCTCAACATTAAGCATTATATCCAAAACTCAACATTAAGCAATTCTTACCTCCTCACCAGGCTCACCTTAGGCGAACAGGTTGCGCAGCACTGCTTGGCCGACCCTGGACTCCTCCCTGGAATCCCGATCGATGCAGTAGAATTTCGTGAAGGTGTGCGTCGACCTCCACGTAGCAGCCCTGCAGATGTCCAGCAAGGGCACACCAGATAGAAACGCCGTGGTAGCTGTGATCGCTCTGGTGGAATGGGCTCTCGGACGGCCAGGCAGCGGTCGGTTTGCCAACCGATGACAGTACATGATACAGCCGGAGAGCCATCTGGAAATGGAGGCCTTCGAGAGAGCCTTCCCCTGATTGACAGGTCCAAAGTTCACAAAAAGTTGTGACGTCTTCCGAAAGCACTTTGTGCGGTCCACGTAGAACTTCAGCGCTCTAGCCACATCCAGCGAGTGCAAAGTCCTTTCAGCCGGCGACGAAGGCGACGGGAAGAAAACAGGCAACACCAAGGGTTCGTTGAGGTGGCAGTCCGACGGCACCTTGGGCATGAAGGAGGGGTGCGTCCTGAGCACTACCCTCGTGTCGTGAAAAGTCAAGTATGGGGGCTTGCAGGAAAGGGCCTGGATCTCTCCCACCCGTCGTGCGGAGGCGATGGCCACAAGAAACGCTGTTTTCCACGACAAGAACTTCAACGGAGCTGAGTGCAGAGGCTCGAACGGAGGTCCCATGAGCTTGGTCAGCACCACGTTGAGCTCCCACGCCGGGGCCGGAGCCTTCACCGGCGGGAACGATCTGAACAGTCCCTTCATGAATTCTTTCACCAGACGATGAGACCACAAAGACGTCCGTCCCATGGTTCTGGTGTATCGGGAGATCGCAGCAAGATGAATCTTGATGGACGCGTGCGCCAGTCCAGCCTTGGCCAGCGTCAGTAGGTACGGCAGTACTTGGGGAGCCGTAATCCGTAGAGGGTTAATCTTCTGTGCGTGGCACCAGACAGAGAACCTCTTCCATTTGTGTCCATAGCATTTAAGAGTTGAGGACGCCCTGGCCTTTGCAAGAACCTCTCTGCAGTCGGCCGGTATGTCGTAGCCTCCAAACTCTAACGCTGCAGGAGCCAGGCCTGCAAGTTCAGCGACTTCGGGTCATGATGGAGGATGGCGCCTCCTTCCCTGGAGAGAAGATCCGCGTCCACTGGCAGCTTGATTGACGGGGACGCTGACAAGTCCAGAAGGTCCGGGAACCATATCTGCCTCGGCCACGCAGGTGCGACGAGGATCATCCTGCACCGTGACCTCTTGAGCTGGTTGATGAGCCGGATCAGCAACGGCAATGGGAGGAACGCGTATAGAAACAGGCCCTCCCAGGGGAACGAGAAAGCATCGCCCATGCTCCTCGGCTGGGGAAACCTGCTGGCGAACCTCTGGCACTTGGAGTTTGTCGCCGCCGCGAACATATCGATCTGGGGTGTGCCCCACCGTCGGAAGAGGCGGTCCACTAGATCCTGTCGTAGTTCCCACTCGTGGCACGAGCGCAGCTCTCTGCTGAGCGAGTCGGCGATGGTGTTTTTTATTCCTGCCAGATGAAACGGCACCAGAAACATCCCTTGGGCGACGGCCCAATGCCACAGATCCTGCGCCTCCTTGGACAGGGCTGGGGATCTGGTACCGCCCTGCTTCCTGATGTAGAACATGGTGGTGGTGTTGTCGGTGAAGATCCTCACCACCTTGCCCTTGAGGGACGGAAGAAAGGACCTGAGGGCCCAAAACACTGCACGGAGCTCCAGGACGTTGATATGGAGGGACTTCTCTGTCGGAAGCCAAAGGCGTGCAGATTTTCGGTGTGCGCTCCCCACCCTTCCAGGGAGGCATCCGTGGTCACTGTCTTCTGGTGGCCGGGGGTCTGGAAGTCCTTGCCCGCCGTCAGATGCGCGCGGGTGCCCCACCACCGGATCGCTCGTCGGAAACTCTCGTCGAGTGTGATCCTCTCCTCGAAGCTGCCCGTCGTCTGGATCCAGCGCGCGTCCAGGAACTCCTGCAACGGGCGCATCCGGAGCCTGCACAGGCGGATGAGATAAATGCAAGAAGACATCATTCCGAGGAGGGACTTGATGGACCTCACCCTGGCCGCGTCCGCAACCAGCATCCGCTGCACCTTGCCCAAGATGGCCCTCGTCCTTTCCTCTGACGGAGAGGCCAGAAGCGACACTGTGTCGAGCTTCGCTCCCAGAAACAGTGCGTCTTGCGCGGGTACCAGGTGGGACTTGGCGTAGTTTATGGAGAATCCCAGGTCCGTGAGTAGTTGGACGGTCCTTGCGGTGTGCTCCACGGCGAGCTCCTTCGTCTTTGCTCGGATGAGCCAGTCGTCCAGGTAGGGGTAGACATGGATCCCCTCTAGGCGCAACCGCGCCGCCACCGGTGCGAGGCACTTGGTGAACACCCTGGGTGCCGACCTCAATCCGAAGGGAAGGGCTCTGAACTGGTAGTGACGCCCTTGGACCACGAATCTGAGAAACTTTCGGTGTCCCTTTAGGATGGGGATATGGAAGTAGGCATCCTCCAAATCCAACGACGACAGGAAATCGCCCTCCTCCAGTTGACCCAGGACGTGTTGGAGGGTGACCATCCTGAACTTCTGTGCCTTGATGAATTTGTTCAGTCGTCGTAGGTCCAGGATGGGACGCCATCCTCCCGTCTTCTTCTTCACGAGGAAGTATCTTGAGTAAACTCCAGAGCCCCGAAGCCTCTTTGGGACGAGCTCGATGGCACCCTTCCTGAGCATCGCCCTTACCTCCAAGAGAAGTTGAGGGACGTGATGTTCCTTCCTGGCCACAGGGGGAACGCGCGGGCATCTCTTTAGAAACTCGAGCGCGTGACCCTGAGCCAGGGCGTCCAGCACCCAACGGTCGGTGGAGATGGACTCCCACACGCTGACGAAGCTCGCCAGCCGGCCTCCCACCGGGGTGCTTCGGTGGGGACCCGACCCCACGGCCGGTTCAGTCCTGCTTCGACGAGGCTTTGCCGCCTTGTCCTCCTTGGCGACGACGGCGGGGTCCGCCCGACTTGCCTCGTCCCATGTAGGCACCCTGTTTGCCTCCGCTGCTCCGAAAGGGCGGCCGTCGTTGCTGGAGAACACCAAGAGCCCGGGCAGTCTCTGTGTCCGCCTTGATGGCTTGTAGGGAATCGTCCACTGTTTTCCCAAACAGGTTGCTCCCGTCAAACGGCATGTCCAAGACTCTGGTCTGCACGTCCTGACGGAAGTCAGTAGCCTTGAGCCATCCACGCCGCCTAAGGCACACGCCGTTGCCCAACTGGCGAAATCCAGTGTCCGCGATGTCCGTCGCTATCGTAATGGCGTGGTCCGATGCCACTTCTCCTTCCTGCAAGATCTCTAGGGCCTCCGCCATCTTGTCGTCTGGTAGGAAGTCCAGCAGGGGGGCGAGTTTGTACCACAACTCCCTGTCGTAGCGGGCTACGATAGCCAAGGCGTTGGCAGCCTTAATCGTCGTCGCTGCCGATGAGATGACTCTGTGTCCCATCGTGTCCAATTTCTTTCCCTCGCCGTCCGGCGGGGAGGTTGACGTAGAGGCCGCGCCCCCCCCGCTTTCTTCCTGGCCGCCGCGGGGACGACCGAGTCTGGGGTCGGCTGTGCCCGAAGGCACAAGGGGGCCGCGTCCGGGACCCGGTACTTCTTCTCGTACCGATCCCTTCTAGCCGGCGTTGTGGATGGGTTCTTGAGGAGGGCGAGACCCTCATCCCAGATATCGTCCAGTAGAGGTACAGCGAGGACCGTCTTCCTCTTGGTCTCGCGCCGTTGATAAAGGAAACCTTCCTTCTTCTTCTCTTCCGGGCAGAGCTGGAAAAGCTCGGATGCCCTGGTGATCATGGCGTGAAACGATCCAATCTCGTCGGGCGGGGAAGCCCGGGTGGGAGGTGATGACGGGAGATCCTCGTCGTAAACCTCGTCGTCAGTACCCGTCGCGGCCGTGTCAGTCCCCGTATCATCCCCACGTGTGGTGGACGGGGAGGAGGGCTGAGCAGGGCGCGAAGGTTGAAAAGGAGGTGGAGGATGAATCCTTCTTCTCTTAAGAGGAGGGCTCCCAGAAGGGTCTGGCTCCGGGTCCCCCGTCGGGAGCGGTTCCTCCGTTGGTGGTAACGGCAGTCTCGTCCTTATCTCCGAGCATAAGGACTGTATAGCCAACAAAATGGCCGCCGAGTTGTCTTGCGGCACTGGTTGAGGGGGTTCCGACGGGCGATCAGGAGCCCCGTCGGCACCCTCGACGTTCTCGTCGTCTCCCACATCGGGATCCCTCCTGACAGGATGGTCTTCTTCCACGCCAGAGCCGTGGCCTAAGACTTCGATCAGCTCCTCCTCAGAGGTTGAGGCCGAATCCACGACGACCTCCTGCCCCCCTTTTTCTTCTCCGTCGGAGGTTTCACAGGGGTCCTGTCGATGGGCATGAAAGAGGACTCCCTCCGCGGTGGCAGGGAGATTCTGGGCCCCGAGGTCGCCACCACTGGTGTAGCCTCCACAGGCTGAGCCAGGGCCGCCGCGACTGTCTTGATAGAGGCCTTGGCCGGATGGATCAAGGCTTTCACCACCTTAGGTGCGCTCACCGCCTTCTCCTTGGGGGGAGGGTCACCACCTCGCTCCCCCTCCGACGGGGCCTTCGAGCACGACCAGGGTCTCTCCAGGAGCTTCGCCGGGTGCTCGGCCTTCCTCTTACCCGAGCCAGAGCGTTGGCTCGTGGTTGATGGCGCCGGGGAGGATGCGCCCTGCCTGGCGCCCGTAGAGCCCGACCGTTCGGCGCTCCCGGTGCCAGCAGACTCGCGGTGCTTGGCCTTCTGTTGGACCCCCGTCGCCGGGGCGCCCTCAAAGGTCTTAGAAGACCGCTCGGACTTCTTCTTCTTCTTCTCGCCTGACGGGCTCTTTCCTTCCAGCCAGTTGGCGAGACGCTGATGGCGGTCCTTCATGGTCCGCTCCGACATATTGCCGCAAAATGCACAGTCCTTCTCCACGTGCGTCTTGTCTTCATGCAGGCAGTAAAGGCAAAGGGAGTGTTCGTCCTCCTTAAAGACATTCTGAAGCTGGCATCCAGGGCAGACCCTGAACAGCTTTCCAGGCGTCGAGCTTCCCTTCTCCTGGGCCATGCTCGAGAAGGGCCTGAGAAACTTCTGGAGTCCTCCAAAAGCGTGGCTCGACGAAATCTTCACCCTTGAGGGGCGTAGAAGAATCCGACACGGGTCCCCGTTGATCGGATAAAGAAACGGTGGAGCTTGAGGATCTTTTGACTGAAAAAGAGAACATTTTCCTAAGAAAAAGCGCGAAAAAAGCACTAACGCTCGAGAGCAATAGCACGAGGATCCCAACACTTGAACGTGCGGTAAAAATCTGAAGATGGCTGCCAGAGGCGGGGCTTAGGGAGAGGGCAGTCATTGGCTGTGGTCAGTATGACGCAGAGATCAGTGATTGGTTACTACTACGAAAGACAGATCACAAACAAAACTGATACTGATTTTTCTTTACCGAGGATTCCCAGCCTGACGACAGGGAATATTCATGAGCATGTGAATCCATGCCAGACCCCATGCTGGAGAACAAGAGAATTCTTATTAGGCCGACAGTTCAGGGGTTCCATTTAGAATTCATGCAAACACTGACGCAGACATCTTTGTCTCCTCCCATCACATGTCCAGAGTAGAATCAGAACAGCTAGAAAGTGAGTTGTCTCAGCTCAGTGCGAAGGGGGCCATAGAGCCAAATTCGTGAGCAATATGTTCATAGTACACAGGAAACAAAAAGTTTGCCTAGTCATATACTTGAATGACCTGACTGGGTCATACCATCCACTGCCTGGGTCTAACGACCCGTTAGCAGCCACCTGCCCCCATTTTCCATCTGGGATCGGGTGAGTGCTGCCTCCATTAGCGCTGCTTTGTGCCTTTAAATTTAAAATGAAGTGCTTGCAGGCCCGTGGGCCATGACCCCCGATCCCCTGTGTTCCCTTCCAGATCTCCCTCCCGCCCCCCGCCCCGCCCATGGCCCCCCATTGGCTTCATACCATTCACTGCCTGGGTCTAGCAACCCGTTAGCAGCCACCTGCCCCCATTTTCCATCTGGGGATCAGGTGAGTGCTGCCTCCATTTTCGCTGCTTTTGTGCCTTTACATTTTGGGGAAAAAAAGTGCTTGTAGGCCCGTGGGCCTTGACCCCCGATCCCCTGTGTTCTCTTCCTGCTCCCCCTCCCACCTCCCGACCCGCCCATGGCCCCCCATTGGCTTCATGCCATCCACTGCCTGTGTCTAGCGACCCGTTAGCACCCTCCTGCCCCCATTTTCCCTCTGGGGATCAGGTGAGTGCTGCCTCCATTTTTGCTGCTTTTGTGCCTTTAAATTTGGAGAAAAACAAGTGCATGCAGGCCCGTGGGCCTTGACCCCCGATCCCCTGCATGCTCTTTGTGCTCCTCCTCTCCCTCCCGCCCCGCCCATGGCCCCGCAATGGCTTCATACCATCCACTGCCTGGGTTTAGCGACCCGTTAGCAGCCACCTGCCCCCATTTTCCACCTAGGGATCACGTGAGTGCTGCCTATATTTTCGCTGCTTTTGTGCATTTACATTTTGAAAAAAAGTTCTTGCAGGCCTGTGGGCCTTGACCCCCAATCCCCTGTGTTCTCTTCCGGCTCTCCTTCCCGCCTCCCGACCCGCCCATGGCACCCCATTGGCTTCATACCATCCACTGCCTGGGTCTAGCGACCCGTTGGCAGCCACCTACCCCCATTTTCCATCTGGAGATCAGGTGAGTGCTGCCTCCATTTTCGCTGCTTTTGTGCCTTTCAATTTTGAAAAAAAGTGCTTGCAAGCCTGTGGGTCTTGACCCCCGATCCCCTGTGTTCCCTTCCTGCTCTCCCTCTCGCCTCCCAACTCGCCCATGCCCCCCATTAGCTTCATACCATCCACGGCCTGGGTCTAGCGACCCGTTAGCAACCACCTGCCCCCATTTTCTATCTGGGGATCAGGTGAGTGCTGCCTCCATTTTCGCTGCTTTTGTGTCTTTAATTCTGTAGGAAAAGTGGCTGCAGGCCCTTATGCCTTGATCCCCAATCTCCTGTGTTCCCTTCCTGCTCTCCCTCTCCCGCCTCTCGACCCACCCATCGCCTCCCATTGGCAGACTCATCAGGTCAGAACTGAGCCTCCCAGGGCAGCCCTCTGCCCCACAGCCCCTTTGGCTAAGGGCCCCAAGGCAAAGGGCGCCTCCTACAGAGGCGGCTCCAGAAAGTGTCAGAAGGTGTCCACAGGAAAGCCAGTGAAGCCAGCAGTGAACAGACACCAACAAAACTGTAAGTATGGCATGGGTGGAGTGTAGAGCAATTACTTTACTCCAGAAAGCCCCTGCCACTCTACCTTACCTTTCCATAATGTAAACTGCCACACACTTACACCATGCACACCTAGAGAGATTTTGACCATCAACCTAAATCTATTCATAGGTGGACCGTAAATGTTGTCCTGCATAACATACTAACATACCCGCCAATGTTAACTAGTGACACTTCCATAGAGAATGGTGAAGATTAGCCAGCCGGACATTTAGACAGGTATAACAATGTTAGCATGCGCCACGCTTAGATGACACTGTGATTGTTACCAAGTGTCACACTTAGATGGAATCGTGATCACTAGCCTGCCTCACATCTAGATAGGATATTGAAGATTAGCAAACGACACACTTAGATGGAATGTGAAGAAGGTGAGTGTGAAAGCCCATTGCTGCCATCTGACCTCCATTGTGTGTAATTTAGCGATCCAAATTGCCCTGTGAATTGATTTTGCCCCTCTTCTCCCTCCGCTCCCCTTTCTGGTCTCCTTCTCCCTCCCGCCTCCCATCCCGCCCACTGTGCCCTGATTGGTTGTTTCACAAGTGTTTCCTCAGTCTAGCAACTCGTGCAGGCCCCGGTCCCCTCTGTGTAAAGGTGAAGTTAGAACTGTGCCTAATTTCCTCTCTGTGTAAAGTTGAATTTAGAAGTGTGCCTAATAGCCTCTCTGTGCAAGACCTGAATCTAGAAGTGCACCTAAATATCCCCTCTGTGCAAAGGGGAATTTAAAAAAGTGCCTATTAACATGCCCTGGTTGACTTTAGAAATGTGCCTAGTACCCTCTCTGTGCAAAGTGGATTTTAGAAATGTGTCTATTAACATGCCCTGGTTGACTTTAGAAGTTTGCCTAATAGCGTGCCCCGGGGAGCTTTAGAATGTGTTCCTAATACCCTCTCTGTGCAAAGTGGAATTTAGAAATGTGCCTATTAACATGCCCTGGTTGACTTCCTCACTGTGCAAATTTAATTTTGGTTACCTAATATCATCCCCATTGCAAAGTTGTTTTGGTTGCCTATTATGCTCTTTCTGCAAAGCTGAATATAGAAGTGTGCCTATTATCCTCTTTGTGCAAAGTTGAAGTTAGAAGTGTGCCTAATAGCGTGCCTTGGTTGTACTAGCGTGCCTTGGCATAGCGGAATTTGACAGTGTCCCTAATAATGTCACTATGCCAAAGTCTAGAAAGTCTGCCCTATATCGGATGAACAGGTGAAGTGGATGCCCTATATCGGGTGAAGTATTTGGATGGAACGGGTGAAGTGTGTGGATGGAACGGGTGAAGTGTGTGGATGGAATTGGTGAAATAGTAGAACGGGTGAAGTGTGTGGATGGAACGGGTGATGTGCTTGAAACCGGCGAAGTGGGCGGAACGAGTGAAGTGGAATGGAACGTGTGAAGAGGACGTATGTGAATGAATGATCAATGGAGTAAGGATAACATGGGTAGAACAAATGAAAGGAGCAGTGTGAAGATGACATATGTGTATGGATGATGCATGGAGAAAGGATAACGTGGGTAGAACGAATGAACGGAGTAGTGCATAAAATGGTGGAGTACATAAAATGGTTGAAGTACATGGAATGGGTGGGAGTGCATGGAACGGGTGGGAGTGCATGGAATGGGTGGGAGTGCATGGAACGGGTGGGAGGGCATGGAACGGGTGGGAGGGCATGGAATGTCTGAAAGAGCATTGAAAGGAACGGTCTGAGTGCTTGAACAGTCGTAATACACGGAACAGTCGGAGTACATGGAACGAATGAAGTTCATGGAACTATTGGAGTTGGTGCGATCTCAAGCACTTTAAGTATACCACCATATTCACATCTCCACGCTTACTCTCTTCTTTACACCACCACTCAAATAGAACACAGCGATACTACGACACCATTCGGTATAGCTGTTCTCATACCAACATCTGCCTCATACTCCCCATCACTCTAACTAAACACTGCTGGTTACACACACCCCCAGCCAGGCGTTCTCCTCAGGCCTAACGCAGCCACAATCGGTCTGGATAAATCCTGCCAGAACGAACACATACTCTTGACCTCTCAACCACCACACCTACCGCTAAGAAGCAGCTATTACACAAATGCCACACCAGCTGCACACATATCCAGTGCTCACATGGACCTTGACTCTCTCTACTCTCTCCACTGACTTGAACTTCAGTTTCCAAGGGCGTTCAACCTACCAGTGCCTTCAGACCATACCATTGGTACATAAGACGCTATATAAATGCAAAGTAACATAACATTACCTACAGGCACTTCAAGATGGAGGGTATACACCTCCTAAGAGACATCCTCAGGAAGGATGACTGGTTAGCCAGAATAGACCTGAAGGATGCATTTCTAACGATTTAGTGGTGCAGGAATATCAACCCTTCCTGTGTTTCAGATGGGCAAAACATATCTGGCAATTCAAGACGTTGCCATTCTGACTCTTGTCAGTTCAATGGGCATCTAGGAAAGTGATGAGGCTGGTAGCCATAAGAGAGAAAGGCATCAGGATGATAATTTATCACGACGATATCTTGCTGTTAAAAGAGAACAGGGAAACACTTGTGACCCAGACCAAGTGGATAAAAGATCTCTTGATATCTCTCGGGTTCCTCATCAATCACGAGGAATCAGATAGGTCTCCAAGCAGGAGAATGGACTTCCTGGGGTTCATAGTGTACACAAAGAAAGCTACTCTGGAACTTCCAGCGAGAAAGATATCAAGAAGGAAATCTGAACGTGTCTCAGGAAGGCAGTTCTCTCTCTGCGCACATTAGCAAGAATAGTAGGGCTTTTGGCGTCTTCTATTCATGCCATATTCCCAGGACCTATCCACTACAGAGCCCTTCAAAGATTGAAGATCAGGGCTCTGCAGCAGGGGCTCAAATATCATCGGACTCCCCTGTATCAGGAGTCGAGGACAGAATTGCATTGGTGGCTGCAAAACATGGAGGCATGAAACGGTCATTATCTGACAGACTCCAATGACTGGAAGCTCGACAGGGGAGCTTTCCCGTGGTAGAGCGGGTTGTGAAATCCGAGACACATAGACCTCTTTGCCTCCAGACTGAATACACAAACTTGCAATTTCTTCAGCTGGAGGCTAGATCCAAACGCCCTTGGGACAGAGGCATTCCTGCAGAGCTAGAGCAGAGCTCTACTGTATGCGTTTCCCCCTTCATAATGCTGAGCTGAGCTCTAGCGAAGATTCACAGGGAAAAAGCAGAAGGGGTAGTCGTAGCTCCCATGTGGAAGTCACAAGCCTGGTTTACAGTTCTGATGAAACTTTCATCAAATTTCCCGCTGATTCTTCTGCAGGAGCAGGACATGCTCATGGATCTGACTGCAAGATGTCACCCTCCGAGAGTGAAGGGCACCCTGCCACTAGTGGCTTGCAGGGTGTTGGGAGACGATGGGCTATGCCTGGCATTTGAGGGCAAGCTGCCCAGCTTATCAAAGATTTGTGGGCATCCGTCACCACCAGGAACTATAACTCTGCGTGGGTTAAGTGGAAGGACTGGTTTGGGAGACCAAGTCTTCATCCCGTTTCTGGTCCTATCGTGAACATTCTGTTTATAGATCTGCGATATCCACAGGGCACGCTGCGGTAGACGCCGCACTAGTAGGCGATCACTCAGCTGTGGTCCGACACATGAAAGGAGCGAAGTTTGACGCCCCTCCACTCCCAAAGAATGCATACCTATGGGACGTCAATGTGGTCTTTCGGTTTCTAGTAAACTGGCCCGCAAATAAATACCCGTCGGCCACTCAACTATCAGGAAAGCTAGCAATGCTGCTGTACCCAGTTTCCTGCAGGAGAGCCTCTGACATTAAGGCATTGGAGGTAGATAGGAATATATTTGGTCCAGATGGAGTTAATTTTACCATAGCTAAGAGGACTAAGACTAACTCTGCTTCCATTTCATATCCTTAATTACCCCAGAGCAGCCTCAGTTATGCTTTGCATCCTGCATTGTAGAGTACGATCTCAGGACAGTCGATATTAGGCCACCGGGACTAACACAATTGCTCATAGCACGCAGAAAACCTTGTAAGGCATTTTCAGCAGCCACAATAGCCAGATGGGTATGTGAGATTATGGAACAAGCAGGTATTGATTTGTCCAGATCTGGAGCGCATTCAGTTAGAGGTGCACTGGCGTCTAAAACATTAATTGCAGGTGCAGCGCTAGCAGACATTCTGCAAGCAGTAGATTGGACGAACGACAGTTCATTTAAGTCATTTTATTTCAAACCAGTAACGTCAGTGGCAGCGACAGTAATTCAGGGGTTTGAACAAGCCTAATGCTCGCCTAAGGTCTTGACATAGAATGAAGAATACCCAAGCTTACAGCACAGGGAGTCTTGATTCTATTAAAGACACGATAGCGAGCATTATTGCCGTTCGACGTATGCGCTATTATGTGATTTTACAAGCAATATTGTGTTTTTGTCATGATTAATATTGAGTGCATACTCCCTCCCTGACATTGTCTTTCTGTTTATGCAGCAGGTGATCATTAAAACAGCTGAGGAATGTCTACCGGAAGGCCGGGAGAGATGTCAGTGCTTCACTTGGAAAAGTCAAGGTTCCACGTATGACTAGTTGAGGCTGAAGAGTTCACGCAGGGCTGGCGTTGGTCTTGTGTTCGCCTACAAGACGCATGGTTTACACGCAAGGGTTCAGAGCGTTCAAAGAAGGGGAAGGGACCTGGACAGGACGTGACCTGAGGATTCCAAGGCAGGAAGTCTGTGAGAGGAACTACAGGACTGAAAGGACTGTTGCGGATTGTAGTTTCAAAAGGTAAAGAAAAAAGAAAAATGTTTTCAAAGTTTAAATGTTGAAACTGCTGATGAGTTAAGATTAGAGAAGTTTAAGCATAATGCTCGCCTCTGTGTCTTTAATAGAATCGAGACTCCCCATGTTGTAAGCTTGGGTAATCTTCATTAGAGGTAAGATGTATAAAATAATGTGTAGCAGGCTAGGTAGGTCAAATGAGAGATTCACATTAAGGACAACACAGGGTCAACTGTTCATTATATGCCCTTTATGCAGAGACCTTAGGCACAGGCTTTGAGGCCTTCCTGTACTGCCTACATGTATTCAAATGATACCCAAAGGAGCCGGAGAACACACACTCGCCTACTCATCGCCTGTACCCTGAACAGCCAGGGTCACATTACCAGAAATACTACACATCCAGGAAGAAAATGTAGCCATATTTCCTCTGCAGAGAGCCTAAAAAATAGCATAGAGCTAAAACAACTCTGATAGTAACCTTGAAAAGTGACTCAATGTGACTGCATGAACCTCAAAATAAAGAAAATAGAACAGCAAAGAAAAACTATAGAATTAATAGTCGAGCAGAAGAGATGGCATGGTGTGCGGTCAGTTCTGCACTAACACCCAATATGTTGCAAAAAGGCATGGTCCAATTGAGGTGGGCTCCTACTTTAAAGCGAAGAACTGATGGTAGTGCTATTTATTTATTTTATTTCATTCATATAGCGCTCAGACCCGGAGGTATCACAGCACGTGTACAGGTGTGTGAAACAGTCAAAAGCAGTAGATAACAGTATACATCATAGAGGTAAAAGTCAGTGAGGCATATTTGTTAAATAGCCAGGTTTGTAGGAGTTTTTTTAAATACCAGGAGTGAATGTTTGTTTCTGATGTAATCTGGGAGAGTGTTCCAGAGGGTGGGAGTGGTCACACAGAAGCTAAGCCCCCTGATCGCTTGCGTTGGATTTTGGGGGCGAGTAGTGAGCAGCTTAATGAAGAATAGAGACATCGAGTCACTGGTTTCGCAGCAATGCGGGGGTGAAGTAAGAGGGGGTGTTCAGGTTGAGACATCGGTGGGCAAGGACAAGTGTTTTAAATCAATTTGAACTTTAATTGGAAGCCAATGAACTTCCCTTCTTGCTGCTGAGATGTGGTCGGTGAATTTGAGGCCGAGGTCTGCCCTAAGTTTCTTATTTTGTAGGAGTTGAAGTTTCACCAAGTTCTTGGAAGAGGTGCTGGTGAAAGGCACATTGAAATAATCAAGCTTACTACCAATGGTAGCCCATGCAAAGCAGTTTGTGGGTGAGATGAATTTCCTACACAGGGATATGGGTTTGGTGGTGTAGGCTGTGGAGGAGGCCAATGCATTGATGTGGCGGGACATATTAAGCGTCAAGATATACGTCCAGTGTCTTCACGTGTTTAGAGACCTGGGTGGTCGTCCCATAAATGGGAAAGGAGGCATAGGATGAGTACAGGTGGCGTAGCCAGTGGGGGGAGCCTACAATGACAAGCTCAGTCTTTTCATCATTGAGACAACGGTTGTGGGGTGCCATCCAGTTCTGTATAACACTGTATTTCTGATTGATGACTTTGACCTCATGGGTGTAGTTCCCTGAGATCGGCAGCGGGAGTTGTGTCTCATCTGCAAAGTTTGTGTAAGGGATCCCTAGAGCATCGAGGTGATCAAAAAGAGGTTTGGTGTAGGTGTTGTAGAGTGTTGGGGAGATCCAAGAGCCTTGAGGGACATCACAAGGAACAGGGATGGGATCTGCGGATTGGTCACCTATGAATACTTTGGAGGTGCGTTCACTGAGGAGGGATTTGATCCAGTGAACTTGGTGGGGGAAGTGAAAGTTTGTGAGGCTGTTTTGGCAGAGGGCATTGTGATCTATGCGGTCAAATGACACTGTCAGGTCAAGGAGGAGTAGAATGGACAAGTTATCCAAATCACGAGTATGGTTGAGTTGGATTTTTAGGTCTAAGAGAGCAGTTGTTTCTGTGTTGTGTTTTGTCTGAATCCAGATTGTCTTGTACCTAGAAGCTGCTTCTGTTCAAGGAAGTTTTGAATTTGGGAATAGGCCACACCGGTCAAGGATTTTGAGTAGGAAGGGGACAGTGTTGCTGGTTCGGCAGTTGGCAGGGGGGGGGGTGGGATCGAGGGATGGTTTCTTGATAACGCAGGAGACCCATGCAAAGTTTGAGGAACATTGTTGGAGATGAAGGAGGCATTGACAAAATTGGCAAGTGCTGGGGCGAGTGTGGTTAAGCAGAGTTTGACAATGTGGGCAGGGCAGGCTTCACTTCCGCAGTTGGAGTATTTGAGGTGCTGGACTGTGGTGGTGATGTCTTCTGTGGAGATAGCTGAGAAATGGAATGGGGTGTTTGTGGGGGGAGCGAGAGCTGAGGTGATGGGGTTGGGGTTTGGACAGGAGTTGTTGTTTCTTAGAGAGGATTTTGTCTTGTAGTTTCACAATTCGGTCTGAGAGGACTGTTTGAATGGTGGTGCACCATGCTTTGTCGGTGTGGAGAAGCAAAGGGCTAGGGGCTGGGTGTTCAAGTTCCTTGAGTATGGAGAACAGTTCTTTAGAGCAGGAACTGGCGTCAGTGCTTCTTGTATTGCAGGTGTTGCCCCTTGTTAATATGAAGGTGTCTCTGAAGGTTTTGGAGGTGATGTGAAAGGCCTTTAGGTTGAGTGGAGTAGGGTTTTTCCTCCACGTGTGTTCAAGGGCACGCATGAGCCTGTGCAGCGTGGTGAATTCTTCTGTAAAGCAAGTGTTGGCATTTCTGCCTGGATTGGGAATTGTGGGTTTCAGCGGGGCATGATGGTCAATGGTTGTGAGAAGGCAGAAAGGAAACATGAGGCCTGGGCTTGTGGGTCATCACATCCCAGTGTGTATTTGGCAAGGTGTTCCAGCAATGTGGGGGCTATGCAGGCTTCAGTGCGTCTTTGCATATTGCGTGCAAGAATGGGTGGAAGCCTGGTCGCTAGGTTGCAAGTCGTTTGGGTGTGGGAGAGGCAGAATTCTATGACCCAGTGGGTGGACCAGGGCATGGGTAGGATGGAGGTGATGGTGGCAGCGGTATTCCGTGTTAGCACCCAATCCAGGGTGTGTCCTTTAGAATGGGTTGGGGAGTGGACAAGTTGGGTGAAGTTTAGCTCAGTGAGTGATGTCATTACATTGTTCACTTTAGAGTCTGTGACATCACCGAAGCCGAGGTTAAAATCTCCTAGTACTAGAAATTTGGTGGTTGGCTTGATGAGGGTTGATGGGAGGAGGGGAAAGTCGAGTTCAGGGCAGTTTTGGTGGTTGGGTTGGTGATAGACGATGAGGAAGTTAATGGTAGTTTGTGGATTGATCAGGAGTTTGGTGAGGAGTAGTTTGTAGCCAGGTTGGGGGGTAAGGGAATCTCTCTGAAGGCCAGTGGGGTGTTGCTAATGAGGGCACCGCCGCCTCCTCCTGATATGCTTAGGAGTCACATTTCACAGGTGATGGTGAAAGCAGGGAGCCTGCCCATGCGCCATGTTGCGCATGGTGTTTCTACTGCAGGCTGTTTCAGCTTGCCCCGACAAAGCTCTTGTTTCACCTGCTGCGGCCCAGACAGCAGTACTTGGGGATCACTCTCTCCCCCTTCTGACAGCACTGGAAGGGACTGGGTGGCAGTGCTGGCACCAGCGAGAGCAGCGAGACTGGGGGACAGATGCCTTCATGCGACAACAGTTTCTACCAGGTGTAGCACGGCGGCAGAGCTTGCACTTTGGTGAGCACTGAGTGAATGGTGAGTGGGGAAATAAGGATGTGTGTGGGAAGGGTGGGGGCAAAGGGCACAGTTAGCAGGACTGACATGTCATCAAACCATGTAGACCATCCAATAATACTCTTCAGATACCGGTGTGCCCAGCCTGCCTTCCCCGAATATTCCTGCTGATGATGCGCTTAAACTGCTGCTTGGATACAAACAGCTGCGAACCCAGCTTCCCCACTCTGAACAATTCGTTGTTCCTTTCATTATTGAAAAAACACATCCCCCATATGCCCATATTCACCACCACCCCCTCAAAAATAACTCTTAAAGTTGCTCAAAGTCAGTCCAAACCAAGTGAAAATCCAACTCACACTCCCAGAAAAGGAGATGCCTTCTGCAAGAGATGATAACATTGCCTGTTGCAATCATTGTAGGGTCAAATGCAGGGTGCAGAGTGTGAGTACTGATGCCCTCAACCACAGAGCTTCAGGCAAGAAGATAATAACAGGTCAATTCAAAATGGAAGCGCAAACCACAACCTTCCACCCCAGTATTACTCACGGTGACACCATGCACAATGAATAGCTCCCAGAGTCACTTCTGCAAAGTTTGCATAGGAGCACAAGGCGGTGGAAGCGTCTAGCGATTGAACGTGATGGAGAAAGCAGGAGAGGCGGAGGTCCTTCAAGCCCCAGGACCTCAAGGATGAATGCACTGATCAGATCGACTGAGGTAGGATTGTTCATCCCAGAGAAAGGCCATCGTCCCAGGAGGAGGAACGGAATCCCTCACTGTATTGCAACAAAATCTGGCAAATGAAGTGGTCAGAGTGGCATCAGCTCCATCAGCAGTCAGTGAAGTGGTCACAGTGGTATCATCTCCATCGGTATTCAGTGAAGTGGTCACAGTGGTACATCTCCATCGACTACTTCACAATGGTATCATCTCCATCAGCAGTCAGTGAAGTCGTCACAATGTTTTCATCTCCATCAGCAGTCAGTGAAGTGGTTACAGTGGTATCATCTCCATCGGCAGTCGGTGAAGTGGTCACAATTGTATCATCTCCATCAGCAGTCAGTGAAGTGGTCACAGTGGTATCATCTCCATCAGCAGTCAGTGAAGTGGTCACAGTGGTATCATCTCCACCAGCAGTGAGTGAAGTGGTCACAGTGGTATCATCTCCATCAGCAGTCAGTGAAGTGGTCACAGTGGTATCATCTCCATCGGCACTCAGTGAAGTGGTCACAATGGTATCATCTCCATCAGCAGTCAGTGAAGTGGTTACAGTGGTATAATCTCCATCAGCAGTCAGTGACGTGGTCACAATGGTATCATCTGCATCAGCAGTCAGTGAAGTGGTCACAATGGTCTCATCTCCATCAGCAGTCAGTGAAGTGGTCACAATGGTATCATCTCCATCAGCAGTCAGTGAAGTGGTCACAGTGGTATCATCTTCATCAGCAGTCAGAGAAGTGGTCACAGTGGTATCATCTCCATCGGCAGTCAGTGAAGTGGTCACAATGGTATCATCTTCATCAGCAGTCAGAGAAGTGGTCACAGTGGTATCATCTCCATCGGCAGTCAGTGAAGTGGTCACAATGGTATCATCTTCATCAGCAGTCAGAGAAGTGGTCACAGTGGTATCATCTCCATCGGCAGTCAGTGAAGTGGTCACAATGGTATCATCTTCATCAGCAGTCAGAGAAGTGGTCACAGTGGTATCATCTCCATCGGCAGTCAGTGAAGTGGTCACAATGGTATCATCTTCCTCAGCAGTCAGAGAAGTGGTTACAGTGGTATCATCTCCATCGGCACTCAGTGAAGTGGTCACAATGGTATCATCTCCATCAGCAGTCAGTGAAGTGGTTACAGTGGTATAATCTCCATCAGCAGTCAGTGACGTGGTCACAATGGTATCATCTCCATCAGCAGTCAGTGAAGTGGTCACAGTGGTCTCATCTCCATCAGCAGTCAGTGAAGTGGTCACAATGGTATCATCTCCATCAGCAGTCAGTGAAGTGGTCACAGTGGTATCATCTTCATCAGCAGTCAGAGAAGTGGTCACAGTGGTATCATCTTCCTCAGCAGTCAGAGAAGTGGTCACAGTGGTATCATCTCCATTAGTAGTCAGTGAAGTCGTCACAATGGTATCATCTCCATCAGCATTATCCATCTCCAGGGCCAGATTGCCCTGACATGCAGAGCTCTGTTGCTTCACAGCAAGGTGTGTGCTTCACCAATCCCATGCATGAATACAAACGCAAAGCACACAGTCCTTTAAGCCTAGTCAGAGAGACCTGGTCATCGCCCTTGGTGACATTTTAACTGCAGTTGGTACTTCCCTTGTCAAAAACCTATTTGCCTAGCACGATGCTAGCCCCTATCCCTGGCCTGTCGCCACTAGACTTGAGCAGTAACAAGGTTATTACAGCGCAGACAGAAAGTAGGTTCAGTGATGAACCAAGTCATTCAAACGAGAAGGTAAAGTGGGAACATGCAAAAGACAAATTAAAAATTAAGTTGGATAGTCCTGTAGGTTGGGGTCATTATTTTGCGGGTCATCATTTTGTGGTCCCTTTTTCTGCTCCCGTTCCCTCCTCCACCTTTATTTTTTAGGAGGGGCATCACTGGTCATCCCTGCCGCCCACTGAATGGGAAATCATTTACCCGCAAAGCATTTCTGCAGTGCATTTACCCAGTCCCAGGTGTGAGGTTATGAGGTCTGTCATGGACCGAATATTTTAGGGTCAGGAAGGTTTTAACAAGTGAATAAAACTGACAGTATGATAATGTCGAAAAGTGTCAAAGTGACACAGGCTACCCTAACATCTGCCAGAGGATTAGTGGGAGGCACCAAAAAAAAGCCCAGCAGAATCTGCATCACAAACAGCTCGGCTGGGATACGGTGTAGCCATAACCAGTGGACCCTTAAGTAGGCAGAAAATAAACATTGTTATATTGGGATATTGGGGTGTCTGCGAATGCTCCCCCCGCCCCCCACAAGTATTACACTACACGTTTACTCAGGTGTTGGCGAATAAAAGGCTGCAGGATTTTATTTGTACAGATATGGTCATAACGAACATAATAATAATCACATATCATGGTGTATTGCACTTTTGGGCACCGGGTCCTGAAGTTACCCCCTCTGGCCTGTGCCACCTTCCTTGCCCCACGACTTGTGTGTGGTCACCGTACGGTGTCCTGTCTTATCTTCTGTTGGTTCTCTCCCTTTTTCTAGGGTACGAGGGTTTCTGTGGAGAAGAAAAAGTAACGAGACTCTGCGTACGTAGCTTTCTCGCTGTGTTTGGGTCCCCGTGCAGGGTTCCAAACTGTGTCTTTTCTGCTGCAATGCAACTCATTATATAGGACCCAGGAGTAGGCCTGGTTCCTTGTTGTGTATGTGTAGGGGCTGTGAGGCCAGCCCCAGGCCAGCATGGCGCCGACTGTCTGGGCACCCGGGGCTGCATACTTTTGTTATGTCTAACCAGCTTGATCTCCTAAATGCAGTTACAGCACGTTGCCCTTTTTCTAACCGTTGTTTTTGCTCCGGCACGTACTGCCGCTTTAAAGTTTATTCAGCGTGTCCTTCGCCCCGCCCCCTTGACGCGACCTTTCTCCCGCGACCTTTCGTTTCGTCTTTCCGCGGGTGTAGCAGGCGCCTGCTTCTGTTCTCCGGCTCTCCTACTTGCAGACGCGTTGCCCGGCCTCTCCCGCCTCTTCCGCTGGTTACGATGCCTGCTTTTCCCCGATGACTGCTGCAGCCGTCTTCTTCTGCTCCTCTGAATGTTTGCGCTGCAGCTCCGGATTCCCAGGCACGAAGACGACGGTTCCGCTTCTCACCTTCCTGGGTCCCACTCTTCACAGATGGATGTCGCAGCCAAGCTGAGGTGGGTCCTCCTTCTTCCGCTCCTCCTTCGCTTCGTCTTTTTGTCCTTACCGACAACTAAGCCCGCAGAGGCGAAATTGACCGGGGAATCGAAGAAACGGAATACGCACAAGCCCGCAGAGGCAAAACGCAAAACGTTTCCTTCTCCCCCTTTTCCAGGCCCTTGGAGCTTACCCGAGTGAGGTGAGCTCCTTGCCTGGTTGTGCCCATCCTGCATTTCCTTGGGGTACTTATACCCCCCTGGCCCTTTGTTGTCCCTCTGGGGGGGCCGGACTTCCTCCTGCCCCCCTGTTGCTTTCCTCACACCTTTCCCCCATCCGTGTGGGGTTTCCCTAGCAACGCTGAGGGTGGGGGCGCCGCTTGGCTGCCCCTCCCCTTGTATTTCGCACCGTTCTGTTTCCCCCACCCTGCGCCTAACCCCCCAGGCCCTCCATCGTGCCGTACTTTGTACTGCACGGCGCCTGGGGCATATGTCCTGGCTCCCTACTTCCCCTCGTCCGAGGGTGCTTAGCGCCTACTTGGGAAGGAAAGGGCGAGGTGTTATTTCTCACCTCGCCCTTCCTTCATGTCATGCCGGACTGCAACAGCGTGTTGCCTGTGCCAATGGCGGGGTAGAGGGGGAGCCAGCCCTGTTTGTGGGGCTGCTTCCGCTCACCCCCGCCTGGCTGCCATGGGGCACTGGTTACCAGGCCTCGCTTTGTGCCTCGCAGCGTTGCCCACAACAAGTGGCCATAAAAAGTGACTCACAGACCGTGGAAGAAGTAGTGATGTGAATAAAGAGCAAATTAGAGCGGTTCTGTCCCCTTTCAGTTTACAAGTCATGACCACGTCATGCCGTGCTCCTAATAAAAGGAGCTCACGCCAGCATGTGCAGTGAGTACGGTGGCAGACTTCATGAACAGCACTTCTGCGGACATGCATTGCTGTGCGTTCATTACCCTGTGTATGTCTGATCCGTGTGATCAAGGATCAGTGTGATAAGTCCGGCTGACCCTGGCAACAACAGAAGCCTGTGTGACCACGGCAACCTCACTGCATGCTGTGTGCCCACAGCAGCCATCTAAGTCCAGGTGCCCCTTGCAACTGACCCAGCCGTGTGCCCACGGCACTACCATCATCTGGCACGTGGCCGCAGCCTGGGTCTGGCCAGCCCGTGTGACCACGGGGAGAAACAACAAGTAGGACCATTTAAAGAAAGTTCTGCTTGGCTCAGCCAATCAGGAACGAGGATTGCATGCAGATGTTGGGCACTTAAGCAGGCAGGTGTTTGGAATTCTCGTTCTTGCCTGGCTGAGCTAAGCAGAAGGCCCCTTTGCGCCCTACCCGCTTCTCTCCCCAAGGCCCGCTGGCCTCCTTCCTTCGCTGCATTGGGGCCAGTGCTTTAAGTGGGGTAAGAAATTAAGGGGGGGTCCTCGTTTGGGGGCGTGGCTTTCATTGGGGGCATGGCCTAAACGTGCACAAATCATAGTAAGGTGCGCAAACAAACACATAAATGTATGTGGGCATGTATATGTTTGTATGCTTACTACTATGGTGTGTGTACTTTTCAAGCCATATTTTATAAACATAGATATTTGTAACATGTTTCTATGTTTCTAAAAGATGGCTTGACACGTAAACAATTCAAGGCATCTTTTCTAAAGCGTTGATGGTGGACAAAACAAACCGCAAGGTGGCTTTGTCCGTCGACAAAGCTTTATAAAAGATGCCTTGAATTGTGCACGTTTCAAGCCGTCTTTTATAAACATAGAATAAATATTTCTACCTTTATAAAAGATGGCTTGAAACGTACACAGTTCAAGGCATCTTTTAGAAAGCTTTGCCGACGGAGAAAGGCACCTCGGGCTCTGTGATCTATCTGCTCAGAGCACATAGATCACTGAGCCCGAGGCGTCTTTCACCCTCTGCGAACCCGCGGGCTCCGTGATTTAATCTGCATATTAGATCACGGAGCCCGCGGGGGTCAGTGACCTGGGGAGGTAAAACAATGGGACAGTAACTTCCTCTGATGACCCTGATGAGGGGTCATCAGAGGGAGTTACACTAACTGACAGAAGTGCCGCCGGCCTCAGCATAGCTGTGGCTGGCTGGCACTTCTGTCAGCTTGGCCGACATAATGACGGGCGCATCTCCCGTCGCGGCTGCGGCCGCGGCGGGATAATGCATCCCGCCAATGTTGTGCGGGATGGGGGGCCCCGGCTGGGCCCCGGCTCAGCCCCACTTTCTGGAGACTGCCGGGGCCCGGCCCCGGCAGGCCCCGGCCCACTTAAAGCACTGATTGGGGCCCTCTCGCTCCTTGGCCCAACCACCATGGCTCCGTTCCTCTCGCCAGTGCTGCGTTGGGCAGGCAGATGGGTCTACTTGCACACTTCATCTCAGCTCTTGCTGCCCTCACTGCTTGCCAGGGGGCAGGTGCATGCAGTCGGCCGCAGTTTTGTGTCTTTGTGCTCTCCCTCGCTGTTCACAGGTTTCCTGAGCAGCACACTACACACAAGGGACACTGCAACTTTAGTGAAAACCTTCTTTTTTTCTTTGTTTTGCCGGCAACCCTGCCAGTGGCGTGTCCAGACTCTTTTGACTGGGATGGCCCAAATGCGGCACTGACTTATACAGGGGTGGCATGAAGAGCGCACAAACAGATAATGATCATAGTTTAGGATAATGGGTTGGCACTTAGGCTGGCCAATCAGATTCCAGGGGTAGCACGTTCCACTCCAGACCACTCCCTGGACACGCCCCTGAACCCTGCCGTCTCGCCCCCACAAACCCTTGGGGCTAAAAGCCACAGCACCCACAAAGGCAGCTTTAGGTGCAAAGTAGCCCTCCTTAACAGCTCTCGCTTGGCTGGGACCGCTAAATTAGGCTACCCGGGCACCTAATACCGGGACTGCCAGCCCACAAGGGCATTAAGGCTTAAATAAAGCTACATTCCCTGTTTCCCGCATTACAACAAGACCTGTATTTTTAAAATCTTTTTCCTCTAATTAATTCCTTTGTTACTTTCTTTATTCTATTTCACCTATGTACCTTGAGCACAGGACACATGAGTCTTACCCTCCCCGAACCCCTCTGTTTGACTTTCCCCCAGTCCCATTATTTTTTTTTCTGTGCAATCTTGTTTTAAGCACTCAAATGACATGGGGGTTCATACCTCTTTCCTTTTTTTTCCACTCCTACTTTCATTTTATTTTATTAATTCTCTGTTAAGTCTATGTAAATTGTGGGGCGTGGCTTGGTGGCCATGTAAGAAGACGTTGGTCTGCCATGTCTCCTGCAAATCCTACAGAGATTAAGACAACTAAATGCCGCCATGGAAGAATAAACTCGCACGCATGTGCTTGTGAAGCAAGCATGCACAGGCAGAGGTAGACAGGCGGGGCACGGTCTACATTCGCATTGGATCGCCAAAAACACGGAGGGCTGGGTCCTGCGTGTCTACACTGCGCTGCAAAAGGACATTGTCTCCCCTCTGGGGAAGCAAACCGTGGCGAGGATACAAAGTAGCAGGGTCACTGCTGCAGAGAGACACTGATGCAGACTCTGCCTCGGCGGCTCGTCCTAAGCAAAGTTTTGTTCCCCGTGGAGCATTAACGTCTGACGGTGGCAGGATAGAAGCACTGTGACACCTGCTGCATTATCTAGGCATATTACGAAAGTCAACAGAATCTGATAGATCGGGTCATATATGTATGCTACGGATTTGAAGTGAACCAAGTGCACTGGACGGGTGCTGAGCCAGACTGGAGGTGCGGCAGGAGACCACCAGGGTCACGAAATGATGGCGGCATAAATGAGCCAAATCCCCGGGCCCTGCATGATATTTGTGGGCGGGGGTGCCGTGGGATACTGACTGCAGACTCCCGTACCGGGAAGCGGAACACCGCCTGGGTGCCGGTACCCCGCTTCAATGAGAGGAAGGCTGGGAATCTGCCTCCAAGGTGACTACTCACAACTACAGGACCCTACATTCCCTGGAGGCAGGAAAAACGTAGTGTCCACGCAACGCATGAGCCCCATAAGGTAAAGCGACGTGCAAAATCAGTGTGACCCTGTGAGATGGGGGGTCAGGCCAATGCATACTGTCGCACCAGGGTGCACCCAGCAATGGATTTTGCAGCCCGGCCTTTCAGGACAAAAGGCTCAGACACTGCACCAACAAGAATGGCGCTCTTTCCCAACATCAGCCTCGCATTGCCTGCAAACTTGTAGATAGCACCTTAGAAGGACGAGAGGTAGAATCTATAGACGTTGCGGAATAGGAGACCCTGGTACAAATGCTGTTCATCTAAACTACTTGCAAGGTGGCAGTACGACGTATTGCAACCTCGGTTCTGGCACCACGCTTTACGTGATCAGAAAAACACAAAATATTTTAAAATCTCCCTGTATGGCTCCAATGACAAATAAATTGTCTATGCACAAATCCTCATAAAATAATATTGTTAACTATAAAATAGATTTGGAGTATTAGAGGCTAGACCCTCGCCATACTGAATTGAGGCACACGACAACACTGAGATGGCGTCCAAGCAGCTCAAGACAAAAGGGAAGCAACCCACATTGGAAGAATTTGCAAGGACACCGCAGCCAACGGAGGGGGCTAGAAGTAAGGAAAAGACCCCACAAATGGACACTACCCCAGCACGTAATGATCAGCAGATCCTGGAAGCGAATGCGGACCTGAAATTAACAAGGGAAACTAAACTGGAATCAGCCATGGTCGAATTCAAGGCAGCACTGGAACCCAAAGTTGGTGCAGTCCAGGAGGATGTGAATCTACTTGGACAAGACGTAAGAGCAAAAGCAGAACGCACAGGCGAACTGGAGAAAGAAGTGACCTCAAACACAGCTGCAGGGCCCTGTTCTTTGATACCCCTGAGGATGTGACAAAGTGGTTGGATGCACAGAATTGCCCGATGGGAACGGACAACCAGAAAGAGGACGGAACGGATAAGTGAGACAGCGATCCCAGTAACCGAGGTGCTGTATAGATTTTGACATTGGGACTTGAATATAAGATAGGGCAATGCTAGCTGGAATAGATAAGCTATGTGTTGAATAAGTAGATGTGAACGAGCATGGCGCAATAGTGTAAAATTGCGGGAGACGCGATGGACTCGCTTATACCCCTATAGATAGTTTAGTTAGGTTACCGGTAGTGGGATAACCCCCTGCTGTGTTCCTAGTATCGGCACTGCCAAGAAAGGACTAAATGCAGGATAGCCTGAGATCCAGAGATGGAGCTGGGCAACACTTGGGAACGGGAAGGGAGGGTGGATGTTTAAGGGAGTTGGAGGGTGTGCAGTGATTTTAGTTAGGGAACGAGCCTACGTCCGAGATACAGAAGACAAAGGAGGACAGTGGCGGGTCTGGGTATGGATGAATGATGGGAGACCTTAAGATAACTACCTGGAATGTCAGGGGGCTAAA
The DNA here is from genome assembly GCF_040938575.1 of Ambystoma mexicanum. Classification (NCBI taxonomy): domain Eukaryota; kingdom Metazoa; phylum Chordata; class Amphibia; order Caudata; family Ambystomatidae; genus Ambystoma; species Ambystoma mexicanum. The sequence continues at coordinate 1,115,612,958 of NC_090923.1, read as the reverse complement.
TGGTTACCTGAAGAGAAATAAGATCATGAAGTACCTGAGAAGGCAGAAAAGACATTGCTCTATTACAGGAAACCCATCTCACAAAGGAAAATCTGGAGGTGATGAGGAAGAAATGGAAGGGAACCACCGTGGGGGCAACATATTCGGCATATGCCAGAGGGGTAATTACCTGGGTAGCACCGCATGTCCCCTTTCAGTTATTACAATCTGCGGCGGAGCCGGATGGGAGGACGGTAGCGGTACGGGGCCTGATAGAAAACAGAGAAGTATGTATCATTAATACATATGTCCCGAACCAAGACACTGTGGCCTACTTTAAGACCTTATATAGTAAGATAAGCCCATACCTGTGGGGTGCGGTCATATGGGGAGGCGACTTCAACTGCACGCTGGTTCCCAAGGTAGGCAGGTCAAATGGGAAATTAGATAAACCCACCCTGCCAGCCAAAACCTTGAAGACCCTGTTAAGAGACTTTAAACTAGAAGACATGTGGAGGCTACACCACCAATATGATAGACATTACTCGCATTACTCTGCCCCACACAATTTGTACACACGGTTGGACTATCTGTTTGCCTCCACGGAGATAATAGGAGAGATAGTGCGAACGGAATATAAAGCGAGAGTCCTTTCAGACCACTCACCGCTGATCTTAACGTGGCAGTATCAATCCCCCATAGCTAGAAATCCAACGTGGCGGCGACGAGCCGAAGCACTAAAAGACACAGTGTTTAGAGAGGACCTGAGGGGATAAATAGTAGAATATTTCGAAAACAATACTGGAACCGTAAAATCGGCCGGCACCGTATGGGAGGTGCTTAAAGTGGTGGTAAGGGGATCAGCGATAGCAAAATCCAGAGGGCTGCAAGGAGGCATATTGCAAGGGCTGCAGAAGGCAGAGGAGGAACTTGAGGCGGTCATGCGCAGAGGGGATGACACTTTGGAAGGGGCTGACACTATAAAAAAACTACGGCAGGTATGTGAAGAGCACTGGGAGAGGCTATGTAACTTAAACTACAGGAAATACGCGGAGAGACAGCATGCTGGCGGGGACAAACCAGGGAGGCTATTGGCATGGTTGTATAAAAGCGAGACACCAAGACCGACGATTAGAGCAATGCATGGGGAGAAAGGACAGATACTTGATACCCAGGAGGGAGTGTATGAAGGGTTCCTTGAGTTTTACAAACAATTGTATGGAGATACAGAGGGCGGTGAATGGGACGAGATAGTGGAAACACTAGGGGACATAGGCCTGCCCAAATTGAGTGCTGAGGAGAGAGAACTTAGACGCCCCAATCACACTGGAAGAACTAGAAGCAGTGATCGAGGCATTACCCACCTGCAAGGCCCTGGGGCGGACAGACTCCCTAGCGAGTTCTATAAAAACATATAAGACAGAAGTGCTTCCCTCGTTGCTGGCTATGCTAAACGAAGCTCTTGAAACAGGAACGTTGCCAGAATCCCTATGGGAGGCGATAATTGTCCCGATCCTCAAACCTAATAAGCCGAGAATGGATTGCGGATCGTATAGACCGCTGTCCATGCTGAACCAGGATAGCAAGATTCTCACAGCTGTGTTGGCGGGGAGATTGAGACAGGTTATAAGCAAACTTATACATCCCGATCAGACTGGATATGTCCTGCACAGAAGCATATCCGATAACCTTAGGAGACTTCACCTGGTCATGGAACAGACAGAAGAAGGGGTGCAGGAAGTTGCAATTGTTTCCTTAGACGCAGTGAAGGCCTTCGACACTGTTAAATGGCCGTGGCTGATAGCAGCCTTACAGGAATATGGAATAAGGCCCGAATATCTGAAATGGGTTAAACTATTGTATAGTTCACCATTGGCCAGAGTTAAGACGGGAGCGGTCATCTCAGAAAGATGGCAATTTAGCAGAGGTACCAGACAGGGGTGCTCCTGGTCCCCGATACTATATATTCTTGCATTAGAACCCCTAGCTATATACCCAAGACAACAGTACGGAGAGGTGGGGATTTTCACTAAAGGAGGGCCACATCTAATACCATTGTATGCCGATCATCTGTTGCTATACTTGAGATACCCGGAGGAAAACCTGCAATACATCCTAGAAGTAATGGAGCGATTTGCGTCGCTCTCTGGCATTGAAGTCAACCCTAAAAAGTTGTGTATATATCCCTGGGGAGATATAAAGGGATTCAGCGAGAGCACCTACCCATTCTACAAATACCCTGGGAGACCAAAACATTCAGATACCTGGCAATAGACATCTACCATGCTGTTGAGAATTAACACAAATATAACATACAAAAGGCAGTAGCAAACACTGAGAACAGCATGAGATTCTGGGCTAAGCTCCCATTGGCTATGGTGGGAAGGGCGGCTTTGTTGAAAATGGTGGTATTACCGAGGCTGATACACTTTTTCAGAAACATACCATATTAGATACCTAAGCGGTTCTTTGTCAAACTACAGAGCATATGTAGAGGCTTCATCTGGCACAACACCAGGAATAGAATAGCCCTGTGGAAACTACAGAATACATATGATAAAGGTGGCATAAAACTTCCCAATTTCGAGATATACCACTGGGCCAGCCAGCTACAATATGTGGCCAGGTGGCTATCGGAAGACTCAACAGCTGAGTCCAGACTGCTGAGGTCAGACTGTCCTTCATTTTTCTTGAAAGAATGGATATGGCTGCCCAAAGCAGAGCTAAAGGGGTGTCCGAGAATGCTGGAATTGGGATGGCAAATGTGGCGGAAGGCTTGCCAGACCATGGAAAGCCCAACTCTGTGCTACCCGCAGGTACCGCTAGTAGCACTGACCAAAGGGGAAGTGCAACTGAGGAAGATGATACACAAGCACTGGGAACCGGTGGGTATTGCAATATTGGGAGATATATGGCAAGACGGGAAAATACTGGAATTTAACGCACTGGTAGAGGAAACGGGCCTACATCTAGGGCAATATATCACTTATACCAGACTGGTGCGACGGGTGAAAGAAACATGGTCTGAAATAGTGCTGGAAGACCAACCAGAAACAGTTATAGATACAATATATGACATCGCAGAAGGAGGGCATGAGGTCTCCCGAATCTACGAACTACTGATGACTAGGGTGGGGAAGGAAGTGACCCAGCTAAGACGAGAATGGGAAGAGGTGGGTGAAAACATGAATGACGGGCAGTGGGAAAGGGCTCAGAGGTATCGTAAAAAGGTGTCTAGGAATGCGAGGATGCAACAAATCCAGCTATATGTAACTCACAGAGCGTATATGACCCCCCCAGAGGATAGCCCGATTTAAGAAACGCACGAATACAAACATGTCCCAAATGTGGAAAAAGTAAATGCTGGGATGACACATATGTTCTGGGCATGCCCAGAAATTGGTGAATTTTGGAAAGAAGTGGCCCACCGCCTGGCAGAGAAAGGCATCAGGCTAGTGGTGGAGTTGGTGTGGGCATGTATGGTGGGGGGGTTCCCTAGACCACGCAAGCTAAAGCATGCGGGTAAACTTAAAGACCTGGCTTACATACTGGCTAAGAGCAGAATTGCCATGGGTTGGAAATCATGCAAGAGACCAAAGATAGAGGTTTGGTGGAATGATCTTAAGAAGTGGGCTGAAACCAAAACGGCAGTATGGACCGAGGCAGTTAATAGAGGGGGGGGCAGATACATTGACAGCCTGTGGTGTGTTTTTATGTGTTGATTGATTGTTGTAAAAAGTTAATAAAAATTGTTCAAAAAAGGCCACAGAGACGAAATGTGTTTTAATTATGCAAACAAAAAAAGCACTCTTCCCTCTTTCTGTGGCTTTTGATCCAGTTGATCACACTGTGCATCTTTCTACTGTTTATCACCTTGGCTTTCAGGGCTCTATGCTTAACTGGTTTCGCTCCTATCTCGCTGACCGGACTTATTCTGTCATTTGGGCTAGTAATACTCCTCAATTTTTCCTCTACGGTAAAGGGGTTCCCCAATGTTCTAATCTTCGTCCTATCTCACTGACCAGACTTATTCTTTTACTTGGGCTACCAATATCTCCCCAATTATTCCTCTAGAGTATGGGGTTCCCCAACGTTCTGTTCTTGGTCCTCTTTGGTCCTAGCTCACTGACCAGACATCTTCTGTCAATACCTACCCAATTATTACTCTACACTGTGCTTTTGATGGTTACTTTTGAATATAGCCCTCCTGAACAGCTCTCGCTTGGCTGGGACCGCTAAATCAGGCTATCCGGGCACCTAATTACTTTTGAATGTCTGCTATTTTTAAAATCTCTTGGGGACTTTCTTTTCCCACCCAGTATTTCTGACCCATTTTTGCATGGGACGTTCCCCCACCGACCCCCCTTACCTTTTCATATGGTTCATTTTAACTCTTTGAACGGGGTGTTTGCCATTTTAACTCTTTTTTGGGGGTGCATTTTTAATTTTTCAAAACGGTTTGCAATGTTTTCTCAGATTCGGGCTCCTTTTTCAGATGGATTGTTTCCTTCTGCCCAAAGATGGTAGGGATCTCAAACGAAAAGCAGAAGGAGAGATGGAAACAGGCAAAAGAAATGCCAAAACACAGAAATATGATTAATCTTATTTGAACGTTGGGGTCACATGGATCGCAGTTGCTGGGGAAGTTAAGCCGCAGTGTATGGTTTGTGGCGCTACATTAGCAAATGACCGCCTGAAGCCAACAAAATGAAGGCGTCATTTGGAAACAAAACATGCCGATTTAGCCTAAAAGACCAGGGATTTCTTTGCACGCCAGTTGCAAGGCATAAAACAGCAAAAAGACACTATTAAAAATGTGGCCTCAATACGTGCAAATGCTTTGAAAGCGCCTTACCACATTGCGTACTTTCTGGGAAAAAACAAAAAGCCTTTTACAGATGCTGAGAAAGTGATTGTCCCAACAATTCTCGCTGTTAATCGGGTAATGCTTGGTGACGGTGCAGCAGAGAAATGCAAAAGCATCCCTATGCCAGACACAACAATTTGCCGCTGCATTACTGACCTGTCCTCTGATATCAGTACAGAATTGATATTGCGCTTGAAACACAGCCAGTTTGTCCTACAGTTGGATGAGGTTACTGACATTTCAAAATAAGCTCATTTGATTGCGTATGTGAGGTACTGCCATGGAAAAGAAATGTTGGAGGATTTCTTATGCTGTAAACCAATTCAGGGAAGAGCACCTGCACCTAAAGTCTTTGAAATTGTTAACAACTTCCTAAGTTCCCACTGCCTAACGTGGGAGATGGGTGCTGGTATTTGCACGGATGGTGCTCCTTCAATGTGTGGTGCTAGAGCTGGGCTAAAAGCAAAAGTGTTGGCAGTAACTCCACATATTGTGTGGCCACACTGAACGATACACCAGGAAGCTCTGGCTGTGCGCAATATGGGGAATGAACTCTGAGAGGTGCTGACTTCTGTTGTAAAGATTGTCCATTTTATTAAGATGCACTCCACAAGAGCCCGTCTGTTTGCCACATTATGTGCAGAAATGGGAGCTGACCATGACGCTTTGTTGTTTCACACGGAGGTCAGTTGGCTCTTTTAAATCGCATTTATGAACTCAGGAACAAAGCAAGACACTTTCTCCTGGGTTTAGACCAGACGAAAGCAGAGCCTCTGTGTGATTCATGCTGGCTTGTACTGTTTGCTTACCTTGGCGACGACTTCGAAAAGCTACATTTTCTAAACCTCTCCCTGTAAGGCACAGAAACCACATCTTTTGCCACAAACGCAAAAATATCAGCATTCAAGAAGAAGCTGGAGTTTTCGAGCATGAGGGTTGATGTCGGCATTATCAACGCATATCCTTAGCAGATGCTCTTGAGGAGACGGAGTATGATCTTTCATATGTCGCTGAACTAATAGGAAACCATTTAAATGCTCTCAGAACCATTCTCGAAAAGTACTTTCCAGAGGACCATTGTAACCTGAATGACTGGGTGGTTCAGCCTTTCCTAACAGACGTAGGGGCCCATCTCCCAATACAACTCCAGGAGGAACTAATGGATCTTCAAAGTGACCACATACTGGAGAGCCAATTCTGAAAATTGTCTTCGGGTGGATTTTGGCAAAATGTGTCTAGAGGGTTTCTAACGTTATCCAAATGTTTAGTCAATGTACTGTTACCCTTCAGCACCTCGTACCTGGGAGATTGGATTCTCAGCACTTGCAGCCCTAAAGACTAAATATCAGTCAAAGCTGGAGGTGGCCATTGCAATATTCAAACCCAATATTGACAGGATGGCTGCTGAAAGACTGGCCCACCCTTCACACTAGTTCTCCAACATGACACTGTCCAACGTGCAAGTGACAGCATTGATAGTAAGCTCAAAGTTGTTGTACTTAAGAACCAAATTGTTACATCACTTGCATGGCAAATGTTACCATAGGATAGCAATACTGGCTGTCTTCTTTTGTGGGAAATAAATATCCAACACTATTTTTAGTCAAGTCCTCTGTATTCGAGCAAAAACACCTGCATGCTGTGTTTACAAATAGTTGTCCTCTAATCTAATTTGAGTTATTGCAAGCAATGATTTTGAAAGAATTTAGTGTTTGGCACCCACACCTCTGTTAGGGGCACCATTCTAATCCAGCGCACGTTAACCATTCACAACCGATTAAAATTGTGGAGTTCATGGGTATAGGGGGAGGGCAAGCTGGGTACATTTTTCTTTGGGGGGCTCAGGGTCAAAATGTTTGAAGTCCACTGCTCTACAGTATCGGGTTCCCCAATGTTCTGCACGTGGTCCTCTTCTGTCCTATCTCACTGACTAGACTGCTTCTGTCACTTGGGCTAGTAATACTTCCCCAATTATTCCTCTACAGTATCTTATCGGGTTCCCCAATGTTCTGCACTTGGTCCTCTTCTGTCCCAGGGGACACTACGCAAGCCGAGCGCCTCAATTCAGGATAGAGACGCAAACTAACCAACCCTACTAACAATTTCCCTTTCTGCATACACCTCTCAAACTCCAAACCAAACACAACCAAAACCTACAGCACAACAAACCGCACAAACTTCACTACATTGCAACAACAAAACAAAAACACACATAGTCTTGCACAACAGTACACGACGACTACCGGCCGCAAACACTCCAAGCCCAGACAACGGACCCACCAGGCTGATGCCGCCAACAGCACATCACTGCTCTGTTGCACTTTCCCTGCTTCTTCCCACTAACTCAACCTCCCCTCCTCTTTCAGAGCCGCCAGAGCGCCAGGGGACCACTCCGATGGTGATAGTGCGCGGTACAAATGTCCTTTAACATTAACGTTAACTATCTCACTGACCAAACTACTTCTGTCACTTGGGCTAGTAACACCTCCTCAACTATTCCTCCAATCCATCCAAGATAGAGGTTCTTTTCTTCCCTTCTTCAACTATCTCGCCACCCCAGCCTCCTGCCGCCATCTCTTTTGCTCCAACTTTCGGCTCATATTCTCAGTGTAGTCTTTGATTTTTCACTCTCCCTTTCTCTACACATTTCCACTGTCGCTTGGGCGCGCTGCTTTCCATTGTTCAACATCCAGAAAGCACAACCTACACTCGCTTTTCATGCCACAAAACGTATGGTTACTGCTCTGGTCTTTTCTTTTTTTTTATTTGTGTTTTGAATCCCAACTGTTTGCATACAAAATATATAAAAACTGAAGAGTTTCTCTCACAATTAATCCAAGACAAACAAACAGAATATGTGTAGAGATAAAGGTGATTAAAGTATTTTATTGCCTCAACTACTGCTCTGCCTTTCTCCTCGGCCATCCTGCAAACCCATATACTCATCTGTGTTCTATGTACAACTTTCGTCTCTTTCCTGTGTACTCTGCTCTGTCTTCTCTTCTGACCGCTCTCAATCTTTCTGCTTTGCACCCCTTTCATTCCCCCTCTCATACACTCGGATCACACTCCTTGTTTCTCTGACATGTTCCTGGTCCTCAGTCCAAAGCGCTGCAGAAACCGAATAAATACAAATACATGGGTTTTCACAAGAGGTCGAGGGGTGTGTGGGAGGGTGGGGAGACTCCCCACAGCCTCGGGCATTTGACTGTCCACTTGGCCACTGGTGCACAACATTAGTCAATTAATGCTGACATGTAAATTGCAAATTAGCAACATCGGGGAAAATAAGCATGTCAGGTTGTGAAGGGAGCCCCAAACCAGGAAAATAACCTGAAGGTAATTCAAAGCCCTAAGCCCCGCCCTGCCCCCAGCATGCAATACCCAGAGAGGGGGGGGGGCGTCACATAAAGGAGCGGCTGATTTACGCGAGGCGCTACTTAATACCATTAGATTTCTCGGGATCAGCAGGGAGACCGTTTTACAGAAGCTGCAGTAAAAAGGCCCATAACTCCGGCTCCTGGCAGCTCGATAACGTGATTGACAGCATGTTGGCTTCAAGCTTCGAGGAACAAAAAACAGCCACCATATTGGTTCTGTGGAAAGTTCTGTGTGGAAAATGAAAAAGCCACCGCCAACTTTTCGGAGCAGTGAAAAACAAACATATGGCGGGGACGAAGGGGGGGAAGAGGGGTAGAAAATAACGTCGCCTCAACGACTTGATGATGACAGGAAATAAAAAGGCAGAGGAAAAGGCCACAAGCACAGGCAGCTCCCCCCCCCCCCCAACAAGCTTGTTATTGACACTTCACAATGTCTTTCATTTTGAATTCTAATGCCATCATCTATGTTTTAGTCTTACTCTTGGAGACTGCCATCGGGTCCCAGGTGTCCCAGGTCACTTGAAGAGGCGTGTGAAGTAAAGTATCATTTTCTAATATTGAAATAAATAACATGGTTGTCATCATAAATTAGGCATTTTGATTGCCAACTTTGTTGAACTGAAACAGTTTTAACATGAGCATGTATTTGGCGTCGGGTAAAAAGTACCTGGAAATGATCTAGTTGGCTCCTGGGGACAGCTGTCTTTCCCTTTGCCTTTGCATGGCACCGTGTCAAAGTATTAATATTGCTCTCAACTGATCACTTTAGAGCTTTCCACTAAGAACCCACAGCGACTGTTGCGTTTCAACAATGGCCTTCACCATAGGAAACATGTGTCAACGCTGAAGCAGAATGGTATACGGGTCTGAAATTGACTAATACGTGTACAGTACTATTTTGCCATATGTTTTTACCCTCTTTCCGTCCGTCTTTCCTTCTTTGTCCTTATTTTTCTACTTTTGTTCTTCTTTATTTTGATTTCCTCCTGTCTTTCCATCGTTCCTTCAGTTGGTTCTTCCTTACTTTTTTCTCTTTCCTGTCAATCCATTGTTCCTTGTCCTTCATCCTTTTGCTTTCCCCCCTTTTATCTCCGTCCTCCTTTCTTTAATGTAATGCCCTTTAACACCATCCAACCTTCCAAAAAAAAAAACATCTAATTGTAAACTAATAAAATCTCAACCTTCCCCGTACACTTCTCACACCGAAACCTACACAACCACTTCTCCGCACAGCAACCTGTACGTACTTCACCACACCGCAACAACAAACAACACATAACCGCTTTTCAACAGGACATGGGAACTTTCACCGATCCGAGACCCACACTCAAGCTCAAGGCACAATGAAAACCGAACTGAAGTTGCCAACACTACATCACAGCTCTTACGGTCCTGCTCCTGCTATACCATACTAACCCCTCCGCTCCTCTTTCAGATCCGCCAGAGCGCCTGGGGACCACTTCGGTTGTGATGGTGCGCGGTACAAATATCTTTAACATAACAGAATAACGCGAAAGCATTTTCTCCTGTTTTAGCTTTCTCTTTCGTATGATAAAAGGGGATGCTGTAGCAAGAAAAAGGGTCCTCTCATAGAGGAAATGTCTTGTTCAAACAAATCTTGCCTGGAAATTGTTCAGATTGCAGTCAATTATAGTAGTTATTGACTGCACTTTAAACATTCTGATTGGCTGAGAGGTCGTCAATAACGATCTCCATGTGCTACTACGCCTTTATACTACAACAAATAACTATTGGGGTTCCAGAACGCCTAGTTTTGCCCGTGCCACCATGTTATCTATCATGTTTGTTTACATTGCGATTTTTTACTTAATTAATGTGTATACATGTGTGGCTGTTTGGTGAGTCCCGGAACTATTGTCATTTCCCAAATGACTGAGGAAGATTTAAAATGCATAAAATCTATAGAGTCATGTGTCTGGCTAAGATTGAATCCCACGTGATGTCTCGGTCTGACCTCAGTTGACCCGAGTTGTTTTACAGTCTTATGTCAGGTTCGAACGTGAAAGTCATCATTTTACACAAGACTTCGTGTGAGGTCATAGTCGTGCCTCAGTTTCCTTTGTCTAACATCAAGTTCCTGGTGTGATGTCAGCGCGTAATGTACGTTATTGGGAATAATGTGTATTACATAGAACAAGAAAGTGTGTACCGGCGCACACCTGTTTGTATTGAAAACTCGATGATCTTGACTAAGTTAGTGAGGTGCAGAGGAGAGAAACGCAACCCTGAGACTAGATTGCGACGAACAAAGTACAAGAAAGAAAGTGTCCACGATCAGGGCCGTGGACACTTTCTTTCTTGTAGTAATGTGTATTACAGTCAGGTTCCAGGACGGAAGTTATAGTCTGATGTCAGATTCCTGGGTAACATCACAGCCCAAAAAAAGGTCCTACTTTAACTTCAGGAGTGATATCACAGTCCGTCATATTCTTGGTGTGCTTGCATGGTCCGACTTGGAATCCTTGAGGGGTGCCCCACTCTATCAAGTTAGCAACATTCACAGCAGCCAGGTTCCCCGTGTGATGCCACGGCGTGATGGCTCTTTTTATGAAGAGATGCCCCAGTCAAAAGTCAGGTCCCTAGAGGGATGTGCCAGACTAACGCCATTTTCTGAAAGTGGCATTAGCCGCGATTGCACATGGCAGTGCGGAGGCACGTACCCACCGTAACGCCAGGTTTCTGGAGGTCTCGGGTGTGATGCCACGCGATGACACCGCACCAGTGGTGTGCCAGAGTTACGGCTGGCTCCGCCAGTGTCCATCCTGGCACCGGCCAGCGCAGCATCCCCAGAGACAGGGTGCATCGGCACGCAGACGGTGCGCACAGCAGCGTCCTCGGACACTCATTGAGAAAGCACCCCCATGCACTGGGTTCCGGCCTCAAGTCTCGTACAGATGCCCCAGTCTCAGAGTCTGACGTGTCCGTGTCCACAGTGATGTCACAGACAGCCACATATCAGGTTCCCCAGAGGTCCGGTCACAGGTTCACATCACGTTACTGGAGCCAGGTCCCATTATCTAACCGATACCTCTTGCAGGGAGATCGAGGCTAATGTTATGTGGGAGACACTGGAGGGCGTCTCGCTCCACCGGTGAGAGGGAAGTGGCCCAGCAGAAGCCCCCCACCCCAAGCCGAGACGCAGCCTACCTTCTCGTCACCTGCTCTGCCGCCGCCGCCCCTGGATTCCTCCGCTTGGGACGCGGAATGCACCGCCGCTGCGGTCCCCAGACTCCTGCGCCCACGGGGAGGCTGCTCACCCGTAGAGAGGGAGGGCGCGATGGGAGCAGCACGTGGCTGGGCTCTGCAATCGCCCGCCCGGGTACAGAGAGCGGAGGGCGGTAGTGCCGCGCCAGCACGGCCACCTCAGAGGGATGCTCCGCCTGCGAGTCTGCTCACAATTAAAGACACAGGAGCATGGAAAAAGCGGAGATGGAGCCCTGGCCACGGGCACTAACTATAAGAACACCTCGAGACGGCACCACCGCATCCCCACACTATGGGTGCAGGGCGCAGGCAGAGGCTGACTGAACATACCACTGGGGCACCAATGAAAAAAAGTGGCCCACAGTTGCAAATGGCAATTGGTTCATTTTGAGACAGACTGGTTGAGTAATAGCCAAGAGGGAGGGTTTTGAGCGAATGTGTTGGGAATTGTGCATTTTAAAGAACTACTGCTGAAGTAACCTATCAAACTGACCGAAAAAGTGGCCCACTTTGACCCAAAAAAACAGGCACACATTTGCATTCTGAGTTTTTATTTCGGGCATTACCCTACTGCCTGGTAGGCCAGTCCGAGCCTGGGTGCAGGAGCTTCCTCAGGCACTGCTAATACAGCTGCATACCCAACCACTTGGTGACTCCGAATGCCAGGCACTGGGCGCCCCAGCACCCACAGGCACCCCTAACACAGCATACCCAGCCACTTGGTGACTCCACATGCACAGGAACTGCTAATAGAATACCCAGGCACTGGGTGCCACGGCGCACACGGGCATTACTAACACAGCACACACCCAGCCACTTGGTGACTCTGCATGCACAGGAACTGCTAATAGAATACCCAGGCACTGGGTGCCACAGCACACACAGGTACTGCTAACACAGCACATACCCAGCCACTTGGTGACTCCACATGCACAGGAACTGCTAATAGAATACCCAGGCACTGGGTGCCACGGCGCACACGGGCATTACTAACACAGCACATACCCAGCCACTTGGTGACTCCACATGCACAGGAACTGCTAATAGAATACCCCGGCACTGGGTGCCACAGCACACACAGGTACTGCTAACACAGCACATACCCAGCCATTGGTGACTCCACATGCACAGGAACTGCTAATAGAATACCCAGGCACTGGGTGCCACGGCGCACACGGGCATTACTAACACAGCACATACCCAGCCACTTGGTGACTCTGCATGCACAGGAACTGCTAATAGAATACCCAGGCACTGGGTGCCACAGCACACACAGGTACTGCTAACACAGCACATACCCAGCCACTTGGTGACTCCACATGCACAGGAACTGCTAATAGAATACCCAGGCACTGGGTGCCACGGCGCACACGGGCATTACTAACACAGCACATACCCAGCCACTTGGTGACTCTGCATGCACAGGAACTGCTAATAGAAATCCCAGGCACTGGGTGCCACAGCACACACAGGTACTGCTAACACAGCACATACCCAGCCACTTGGTGACTCCACATGCACAGGAACTGCTAATAGAATACCCAGGCACTGGGTGCCAAGGCGCACACGGGCATTACTAACACAGCACATACCCAGCCACTTGGTGACTCCGCATGCACAGGCACTGCTAGCACAGCATGCCCAGACACTGAGTGCCACAGCGCACACAGGTACTGCTAACACAGCACATACCCAGCCACTTGGTGACTCCACATGCACAGACAATGATAACACAGCATACCCAGGCACTGGGTACCACAGCAAACACAGGCACTGCTAACAGCATACTCAAGCACTGGGTGCCACAGCATGCACAGGCACTGCTAACACAGCATACCCAGGCACTGGGTGCCACAGCGTACACAGGCACTGCTAACACAGTATACCCAGACACTGGGTGCCACAGCACACACAGGCACAGCATATCCAGTCACTTGGTTACTCTGCATGTACAGGCACTGCTAACACATCATACCCAAGCACTGGGTGCCACAGCGCACACAGGCACTGCTGTTTGGGAGAATTCTCATAAATGTGCTAATTCCCTTCACCTTAGAGACCCCCCAGCAACTTTGCTGGATTTTGAGGACTTGATTTTTTTACCTGGAAAGAGGGTGCGCCTTTTTTTCCCACTCTTTCACATATTTTGATGTATGTTTTATTTGTGTGTTCTTTTGATTATGTAGTTTTAAGATAACTTCTTAGGCATCTTTTCATGTGTGTTACACAGCACCCTCAGTGCAGTGACACAGGGATGTCTTTTCAGACTTCCCAAAGGTTTAAATACCTACTCTGGGATAAACTACTGTTTCCCAGAGAATGTAAGGTTAAATTGACTTTACTAGTCCTTTTAAATTCCTAGACCCAGTACACACTATCTTCCTATAGAGTGCTGGAGGGGTTACCTAGTGTCTAGAAACTCATGAAGCAGTCAAATGATACCATTTTGTATCGAAATGGCTGGTGGCAGTGGTTTTAGAACAAACTACCATGGTTTTTCCCGACCGTGAACACCGGTAGCTAAAAATCGCGGGAGCAATGTTTTTCAAGATGGCGCCTTAAGCCCTTTGTTTAAACGGATCTCAGTCTTCTTTTTTCGCCATTTCTTTTTGGAAAGGTCCTTCTCGTGTTTTTCTCTGCGCGCCAAACCAGGATTGGTCCCTTTGTTTCCATGCCTTTGGCAGGCTTTAGGACTGAAGACCGCCTCTGGCTTCTGAGTGTCTGGGGTGGGCAGGAAGTGAGGGAGGTGCCCGAAACTCCCTGTGCTTAGTCTCCGAGGAGATCCAAATGCACACTGGCGTGATTGGCTGGCTGACTGTCCGGCAAGGATAGCCACCCTGCTGGGTGACTGGCAGCTAGGCTGGAATGAATGGGAGAGAACTGTTTAAAAGGTGAGTCTCTTGGACTGGAAAGCAGAGTCGACCATTGGAACGAAAGAACCAAAGACGAGTTGGAGAGGACGGCTGCTGCAACTCCTGGACCGTTGGTTTTCCCGGTGAATCCCTGGTGCAGGTCCAAATTGCCATGTTCCTCTCGACAGAGAAGCCCCTTCAAGGACAACTTCTTCCTTTGAGTTGGTGGGACCAATCAACTCGTAAGCCACCTGGATACCATTCTTAAAGCTGGTTAGGATTAACCAGGGGGAAGGACACAAGCTTGTGTGCTTGTAGAACAGCTACTTGAACTGAAGAGACTCCATTTTGTCAGTGTTTTCTGACGATCCCATGAAGTGCAGGAGTCCCCTGACGTCCTCCCTCTGGTCTCCAAGACTGAGGCTCAGGAACAGTGAGATCTGAAGGAACTGCCAGGAACCAACGTCTTCAGCTGCATCTTTTGCTTCATACTAAGGTACTGTGCCAACCCGATTAAGAGAAAGCTTCTCTCGTGGTGAAAGTTCGTGAAACTTTCCCAACTTGCAGGCCTAATCAGTTTGTGACCCAACATATGATTCTTTTTCGTACAAACTACTTCTGAGAACTTTGGCAAAGACTTTACCGTTTACTTCCCAAACTGCTCTTTCCTATCCAAGACACTAGTCCATTGATTTTGGCCTATGCCTATTGAACTGAATCGAGTCCTCTAGTGAACTATAACTGTTTGCACTGCCTAAGAAAGTATTTGTGATCTATTCTATTAACTTGTGCCTTTACCTTCCCATTGAAGGTGACTGAAATGCCCTTGGCACCTATTTCAGAGGAGCATACATTTGGTAGATATCATATTTGTTTTGTGTTGAAGTATATTTGGGTATAATATTAAGTTGCCTCCTTCTAGTCAATGTTTTCTAAATGATTGTGTAATAAATGTATAAGTGTTTTACCAAGAAACCTTGAGAGTAAGTGTCTACTTGAACCACTGTGATTGTAAGGCCTCTGTGTAACTTCTTGTACTGCTCACGTTCCCTCTTTAGATAAGCCTGGCGGCTCAGCTCGCTACCACAAAACTGCATAGTACAGACTTACACCAAAGGTTGGCTTTTGCTTACACCTGTAGTCCTAATTGTATTTGGTGGTCCCAAAGGGTACAGCATGCAATTCTGCCTAACACTGGTGGCAAGCAGTGAGGTTAAGGTATGGTTGTTACATTGAGAGTGCTGCTCTTACTTTTTTTCAAATAACCTTCACAAGGCTAAGCACCACTAGAAAAGCAATTGTTTTATAATGCCAGATATGGATAACTTCAAACAGGAAGCACTGATCCTTCTAACAGTAGACCAACTGAAAGATATGTGTAAAGTCAGGTCTCTCTCTGTTAAAGGCAAGAACAATGAATTGATTGAAAAGTTGTTGAATCATCCAAGACTGGGAGGTGGAACTATAACCCCTACCCTCTCAGCAAATGTGGATAATGTTGATGAGGATGATAATGATTCAGAGTCAAACTCTCATGTTATTGATGAGTTAGAAGAGTCAAAGGAGTCTCAGGATGTGAGCCCCACTGCACCTCTACTTGCTTTAGGTCCTCAAGCTATTACCACAGGGACCCTACCAGGTCCATTACTGAGTCCAGAATGTGTCTCTCTTGAAAAAATGAGACTTGAGTTAGAGTTTAAAAGAATCCAAATGCAAACTGAAAGTAAACATCAAGAACTCAGGCTCAGAGAAATGGAACTGAATCATGAACTTGAAATGAAGAAAATGGGCCTCATTACGAGTCCGCCGTGCTGGAATGCAGTGATTCTGTGTCGACGGTGACTCCGCATCCGCGACCGAAAGGTTGCGGAAAGAAGGGCCGATTACGGCACGTGGGTCACGCGCAACACACCGAGGTGGAAACGGAGTCACCGCTATCACGTAAACACCTACCCGCACAGACTTAGTGCCACAGAAAACAGCACTAGACATGTGTCCGCCCCGCCGACACGGAAACACTGGAAGCGGAAAATACCATGACCACGGGGAAAAAAACAGAAACAGAGAGGTGGCCATTGTATAAAGCACAATCCACTGCCATCCTCAGACACCACAGGTCAGATCACCTCCCTGAGACTGACAACTTATCCAACAGCATCATGGCATCCAGGATACCAGCACGCAGACAGAGAAAGCAGCGCTTCAGTGAGGCTGAGCTCACAGTAATGGTGGAGCATGCTGAAATGCTCTTTAGCGCAGATCAGCGTCGCGCTACTCAGCAATGCTGCAAGAAGGTGTGGGCGGAGGTAGCACGCAAGTGCACAGCGGTTGGTGTGACCACACGCTCAGTGAAGGAGTGCCACAAGAGGTGGGATGACCTCAGGCTCCGGGTGCGCAACCTCATCACAGCACACCGCCAACACAGCACTGGCACTGGTGGAGGCCCTGCATCCCCTCTGAAGCTGCAATCGTGGGAGGAGCGCTGCAGCAGTGTCCTGCACCTCAAAGGCATCCACGGCATAGGAGAGGCAGAGGCAGAAGTGAGCCCACCTGCATATGCTGGTTAGTGCACACAGTACAAAGCCATAAGTGTGAATGGGAGTGACCCAATGGACCCACTCCCAATGCCCCCCCAACAGGGCAGGAGTGGCCCAATGGACCCACTCCCAATGCCCCTCCCCCCAACAGGGCAGGTTTGACCCAGTGGACCCACTCCCAATGTCCCCCCCAACAGGGCAGGAGTGACCCAATGGACCCACTCCCAATGCCCCCCCCCAACAGGGCAGGAGTGACCCAATGGACCCACTGACTGGCCAGACGATGAGTTTCACATCCCCAAAGCACAACCCCTCGAATTTCACACAGTGCGTGCTTGACTGGAAGCAGAGGCACACACCTGTGTGCATCAATAGTCAAAAGTGTTGAATTGCAAGTGGACATGGATTGTGATGTTTGATGCATGTAATGGACACATTACTTAACACCACACAACTAACTGCTTGCCCTCTGTATCCCCACAGTCGTGACAAGTGACAGCGACGACGCACAACAGCCTACGCAGTGGCCACCTGCAGGTGCACAACGCAGCACTCATGTCCAGGTGGATGATGCGAGCTGCTCTGGCACACAGGCACTGGCAGCACCAGGCACACCGGCAACATCAGGCACACCGGCTGCAGCAGGCACACCGGCAACATCAGGAACACCGGCTGCAGCAGGCACACCATCAGACGCCACCATCCCCATGTAGGCACCCACCCTGGCCCCGGATGACGATTCGCAGCCCATCTGCACAGCTGAGGAGGCTGCATCAAGTGATGGGAGTGCCCCAGCCATGCAGGCCGAAGCAGTACAACAGGGTGAGGGGGACAACATGGATGGGCTGTCACCCATCCATGGCCTACAGTTCAGCCGTGCAGAACTGCACAGCCCCATGCGCTCCCCAACTCCATCCATGGCCGAGCTCTGTACACGATTGCAGCACATCGAGCAACAACAGGCCACCCTGACGCAGCTGGTGGAAAGACAGCTGGAGGATGCCAGGCTGCAGCGTGAGGAGGCCATGCATCAGCGGGAGAAGGCCAGGCTGCAGCGGGAGAGCAATGCTACGTCGGTGCATCGGCTCACCAGGTCGATTGGACGATTTGGGCCACAATTCTCACCCTGGCACGCCATGTCAGGGAAGGGCACAGTGTGCAATCCAGCATTGCCGAGTCAATGTTTGTAGCCCAGCAGGCATTTCAAGGACGCTTGCCCATAGTTACACCGACAGTCACCTCAGCCAGCACCACCCCATCCAGCTCTGCCATGGCAGCCCACGGATGCGTTCAAGTCGGTTGACTGGACCCGCCAGCAAGGACACACCTGCGCACAAGCGCCCCCGCAAATAGTGGCATGTGGGGATGCCAGTCAACATGACATTCGGGGACACCATGTGTGTAGGGGGTGGGATCCTTTGGGTGGTTGGGGTGGTGGGAGTTGCCCATTAAGGGTTTAGTTGTTAGGGTCTGGTTGGGGGTGGGAACTTTTGGGTGGTTTGGGTGGTGGGTGGGCATGGGTGTACAAATTCCCTACCCAATGCAATTCCCTTGTTAATTGATAATACAAAACCTTTGAAAACTACCGTAATGAGTGGACATCTGTCATTTCATTAGCAGACAAAAATCATTTATTCACCGGCATCGTCATATGCATGCTTTGCTGTCAATTTGCAGTCTCTCAAAAGTAAATGAGAATGAGTGCATCCCGTGCTGGTTGGCTATCTTGCACACCCCTGGGAGGTTGTGGTGCCACCCCATCCCCATCGCCATCTCCATCCCCATCTTCATCTCCTATGTCTGGGGGCAGTGGAGTGTTCCTGCGCAAGCACAGATTGTGCGGCATGGCACACACAAGCACAATTTTACCCGACTTCACTGGGTTGTAGAGCAGTGATCCTCCTGATCTGCTCAAGCAGCGGAACCTGGCCTTCAGTAGGCCAAATGTCCTCTCAATCATGCCACGTGTGCGGACGTGTGCCCTGTTGTACGCCTCCTCATGCCTGTTCCTTGGCCTCCATACAGGTGTCATCAGCCATGGCGTGAGTGCATATCCAGCATCACCTACATGGGATGGAAATGTGTGGGACATGTCAGTGTTTGTGGTTCATCTCTTGATCTGATGCAATGCAATATTGTGTCATCATACATTCATCAATATGGGCATAGCGGTAGTCATAAGGGCGGGTGATTGCCATCCATGGGTAATTGTTGTAGATGGTGGCATTTGGACATTGCACTATTACTTGCTGTGCATATGAAGTGGACCTTATACACGATAGTGGTTGGTAAGTAAAGCACTGTGCAATGACAAGCACACATGGGGGAGTCATTCCATGGCCTGTGATGATTTGGCTGTTGCAGGATGTCTCATGTGCAGCCGTCATGTGCGTTGGAGGGGAAGTGGTCCTAAGTGTGGGTGGCTGGATTGAGTGGATCAACTTGTATGGCCTGTTGATAGCATTGGTCGTATGTCTCCTTAGGCAGGGTGTGTACTGTGGCAACCTGTCATGTGTAGATATGTGATGTGTGTGTTATGCTGACCGTCCATTACATGGGCCAGGAAGTGATGCATGTGCAGTTGTAGCAGCCCACTTACACAGGTCATTGGCCTGGGCACTTAACACACTTCCACTGGGCCTATGCACTGGCAGTTGTACTCACCCAATAGCCATGTGCTTTGTCCAGCATAGCGTTCCATGTAGCGTGGCAATGTGGAATTCCGCAGGACCATTGAGTCATGTGTTGACACCGTAAAACGTGTGCAGCAATGTGTAATCAGCAGTCTGGCATCACATACCATCTGTACATTCAGTGAGTGGTACTGTTTCCTATTGCGGTACACCATCTCCATTGCACGTGCTACTGTCAGCTCTATGTGGGTGCAGTCTAATGCACCTATGTAATTTGGCATGGCTGCCATGGCATGGAATGCCAATTTGGTTGCAATGACCTCTGCGGGGTAGGGCAATGTGTTCCGACATATGGCGCAGCAGAGCGTCCAGTACCTGTCCCAATATTTTTGAAAAACAGGGTTGTGAGAGCCCGTGCAGCTCACCAACTGTGTGCTGATAAGTTCTGGTGCCTAGGAAATGCAGTACTGACACCACCTTCAGGAGGGGGGGGGGTTGTGGTCGAGATGGCAATGTGGCTGCTGATGTCGTCCTCAATCATGGCAGTGATGTACATGATTGTTGGACGGTCCAGCCGGTATAATGTGTGGATCTGTCCTGGGGTCAGGTTCCAGGGTGAGGCCCTGATGCAGGGTATTGCAGGCTGCCTGCGGGGTCGTGCCGGCTGCACAATTGGGTTTGGCATGGGTGCAGGGTTTGCTAACTGACGCCTCCGCCTCCTCCGCCCCCACCTCATCCTCCTTTGCACCATTACTGCCACCATGTACACTGCTGCCTGTAGGTTCAATAGTCCCAGTCTCAATGCTGCTGCTGCTGCTGCCTGCATTGTTGTGTTTGGAGTTGGCCTGGGTGTGGCCCTTTTGTAGCCTCCCAGTGACCTTCTGGGTCCGGCTGGCCTCATTTGGGGCACCTGTGGCCTGATTCGCCTCACCTAGTACTGTTTAACGTCATGTTCGCGGTGGCGCTGATACGCCTCCTTTCCCACGGTTTTTCTGCCATTTTTGTGGCAGTGTTTCCATGTCCGTGGTGCTTGTGATGCCCATGGTGTTTCGTGTTGCCGGTAACTGGGTGGTTTTGCTGCCGTCGCATTCTACAGATCCCTTAACTCCGCTGTGGCGGTTTGTGGTGGTGGTTTTTCCGGGTCCGTGAGTCATGATTGCACGGTCATGGAAACGATGCCGGTATGGTTTTACCAGTGGCGTTAAGTCCGGGTCGGCGGACTCGTAATGAGGCCCATTGTCTCTTAAAAATGGTTCTCTCCAAGAGTCTTCTAGGTCTTCCAGTCCTAAGAGGCCTCGCATGCCTAAAAAAGCTGTGAGTATGTATGAGGTGAGGCTTGATATTTTGCATTGGTTGGCTGCTTTTGAATATAACTATGGGTTTCAGGGTTTCACAGGGAATCAGTTGAGGGCTCCCCCAGGTTGCAACTGATGCTGTAAAGGAGGTAGGAGAACTTGAAAGATTGGAGTATGGAAATGTAAAGCTAGCTTTGATAGCCAGATTTGGGAAAACCCCTTCCCAGTACTTTAAGAGGTTTAGGACCTTCAAAAAGCATGACGGTACCCCTTGGGCTACCTGGGTGTGTGAATGTTAGAAAAACTTAGATGGTTGGGTTAAGGGTTACAGAGTTAACACTTTTGAAGGAATGAGAAATCTGTTATCTATTTTTGATGCCTGCTCTCCTGAGCTGAGACAGCACTTAGCTGACTCTAAGGAAATTGATCCAAAGAAGTTAGCAAAGGCTGCTGACTTGTCGGTTGCCAGGAGGGCTACTCACAAGGATTCTGGGGCAACTCAGAAGAAGGATGATGGGAAGCAGCACAAGAAAGATGGCAAAGAGAATTCTAATACCTCCAATCCAAAAGAGGGCCCCAAACATAAGAAGGGTAAGCCACAAGGGAAACCGAATCAGGCTAGTGAAACCTTTGGTGACAAACCAGAGGGAGGTCAGCAGAAACCCTCATTTGTCAATACATTCCTTTGAAAATGTTATGCTTGTGGGTCTACTGACCATGTGAAAGGGGATCCCAGATGCAAGGGTATGCCTTCAGGGATCCACACTGTCTCCTTAGCCTTCTCGCCAGAGGAAGAAGTACATTGGCAAGTGGAAACTTTCAAGTACTCGCTGAAGGCCCGATTGGAGTCTCTGCCTGTGTTTCTTTAGTGTCCCTGGGTCTGTGGGAACAGCAGAATTTAGATGTCTATACTCAATTCCAAATAACACAAAAGAATATTACAAGAACAGTGTACTTGTAAATGGTCAGGAGACCCCTGCCATTAGAGACACTGGGGCCAGCATTACAGTAGTGGATGAATCTTTTTTCAAGGCTCAGGGTGTTGCTAAGGCACACAAAAGCTTCACTAAATTTGCTGGAGGCCCTGTCAAAATGCTTCCTAGACTACCAGCTCTCATCCAGTGTAACAACATGACTGTCAAGATACCCATTAGTGTACAGAGTGAGGTGCCTGGGAGAGTCCTGTTGGGGGAATGACTTAAAAACTCTTGGAGTTGTATCAAGCATCCCCAGGCCTCCCAGCAAAAGGAAACAGGAGCAAATAAGGAGGGCCTTGGAGAGTGCCTTACATGTCTCTCCAAAGGATGTTACAGAGGAATCTATAACACCTAGCCCACAGGAATTACTAACTGCTATTTCAAGGAAGAGTGAGACAAAGGGGAAACCCAAGATCTCAAAGAAAAAGTGAGAAAGCACTCCTGTACTACCAAGAAGGACATCCCCGAGAGGACTATCCAAAGTCACACCTGTGACTGCTCCACCAGCTGAGGCTGGGTGTGAAGAACAACTAGGAAAGGTTGAATCAGCTGATGAAGATTCAGAGCTGGAAGAAGACCTTACCCCTGTTGGAGATCTGGATCCTAAAGACCATCCTGAGCTACAGTCTTTACTGGCAGAAGGTGGCCCCTGTAGGGCAGACTTCAGCAGAGGCCAAATGGAGTGTCCTACTCTTGACGGTCTTCGCCAACAGGCAGCTCCCCAGCTGGACGGGCAAGACCCAGGGAAGCATAGGGTGTACTGGGAAGATGGCCTCTTCTACAGTGAACCAACTGAGTCTATCCCAGGGGACTACAGAAGGCTTATAGTGCCTCTAGAGACAAGACACCAGTTCCTACAGTTAGCCCACGAGATTCCTTTGGCTGGTCACTTGAGCTTCAAGAAAACCAAGGAAAGGCTTTCCCGATATTTCTACTGGCCTAACTTGGGGTCTGATCTGGATAAATTCTGTAGGAGCTGTCACAATTGTCAGATTGCTGGAGAGCGGAGCCAAGAATGTGGCACCTTTAGTGCCTCTCCCAGTGGTGAGAGTCCCTTTTGAGAGGGTAGGAATTGACATTGTTGGTCCCTTAAACCCTCCAACCTCTTCAGGCAATCGATTTATATTGGTTATAGTAGACCATGCCACTAGGTATACTGAATCCATACCTTTGAGAACTGTTACAGCTCAGGCTGTTGCTAAGGCCCTACTTGGTATTTTTACCAGGGTAGGTTTTTCTAAGGAAGTTATCTCTGACAGGGGATCACATTGTATGTTCCACTACATGCAGGCCATGTGGAAAAACTGTGGAGTAACTTACAAGTTCTCAACTGCCTACCATCTCCAGACGAATGGGTTGGTAGAGAGGTTAAACCGTACTATGAAGAGCACGATAGGTGCCTTAGAAGAACCCCTTAGGAGAAAGTGCGACCTTATACTGCCATGCCTTCTATTTGCTTATAGAGAAGTCCCTCAGGAGGGAGTTGGATTTAGTCCCTTTGAGCTTCTCTATGGTCATCCAGTTAGAGGTTCAATGGCCCTAATTAAGGAGGGGTTAGAGAGTGCTCCTTCTCCCAAGCCAGTAAGAGTCACTGACTATGTGTTAGGTATCCGAAGGAGAATGACACACATGATGACAGAAGCATCTGATAACTTAAAAGAAGGTCAAGCTCTGGTGAAGCATTGGCATGACCTGAAGGCCAACATGGTGGAGTTTACTCAAGACCAGCAAGTTTTAGTTATGGTTCCTACAAGGCAGAGGGCCTTACAGGACAAATCGATAGGACCCTTCAAGGTTGTGGGAAAACTTGCAGAGGTCAACTATCTGGTGGACTTAGGCAACCCTAAGGAGGCCCCCAGGGTCTTTCACACCAACCGTCTAAAAGCCTATGTCTCAAGACCAGACAAGGGACCTTTGCTTCTAGCTTCAGCTCAAAAGGAGGAAGGGAGTGAACCTCTACCTGATCTCCTCAGGGGACAACTTTAAGATGAGAAAATAGGAGTTAATCTCTCTTCTAATCTGACACTGGAACAACAGGAGGAGTGCACGTTTCTGTTAAATCAGTTTGCCTCCCTGTTTTCACTATCACCAGGCTTGACCCCTTGAGGCCAGCATGATATTCTCACTGGCGACTGTTTACCTGTTAAAGCATAGGTTACAGAATGTCAGATAATGTCAGAACCCACATAAATGAAGAGGTCAACAAGATGCTTGATCTCAGGATAATAGAACCCTCTACCAATCCATGGTCTAGTCCAGTTGTACTAGTGCCAAAGGCAGGATCCAAGGAGTTGAGATTCTGTGTGGACTATAGAGCTCTAAATGCAGTCACTAAGACTGATGTCCATCCTTTACCAAGGATAGATGATCTGGTGGACAAACTTGGTTCACCCAAGTACCTCAGGACATTTGACCTAACGTCAGGTTATTGACAAATAGCCCTGACAGACCATGCCAAGGAGAAAACTCAATTTCCAACCCCAGCAGGCCTCTACCATTTTAAGGTAATGCCTTTTGGACTAAAGTATGTACCTGCAACATTCCAAAGGATGGTTAATCAAGTTCTGTATGGGATGGAGGACTTCTGCATGGCATACTTGGATGACATCGCAGTGTTCAGCCCTACTTGGAAAAAACATGTTGACCACTTAGGATATGTTTTGCAGGTTCCTGAGCAGGCCCATCTGACCATAAAGGCAAGTAAATGTCAAATTGGTCAGAGCAACGTGGTCTACCTTGGACATGAGGTAGGAGGAGGTGAAATAAGGCCATTGCATAGCAAAGTACAAGCTGTACAAGAATGGGCCACCCCTACTACTCAAGCCCAACTGAGAGCCTTCATAGTTCTCACTGGTTATTATAGGAAATTCATAGAGAACTATGGGTCCATAGCTTCTCCCTTGAATGTGGTCTCCTCACCCACATTTCCTAAACAGGTTAGATGGAATGAGGAGTCCAAAAAGGCATTTGAAGGACTTAAGAAAGCCCGTTGACAAGCTCCAGTCTTAAGAGCTCCTGACTATAGCCAAACCATCATTGTGCAAACAGATGCCTCCAATACAGGTATAGGTGCAGTTATGAGTCAGCTAGATGAGAATGGTAGGGAGCACCCCATCTGCTTCATCAGCAGGAAGCTGAAGGAACCAGAAACAAGGTGGGCAACCATTGAAAGAGAATTTTCTGCTATTGTGTGGTCACTGAAGAAGTTTAGACCATACTTGTATGGATCTACTTTTGTGATTCAGACTGACCACCAACCCTTGAGATGGTTAATGCAGATGAAGGGGGAAAATCCTAAATTGTTAAGATGGTCAATCAGCCTACAGGGGTTTGATTTTACTATTGAACACAGGTCATGGTGTTATCACCAAAATGCTGATGGTCTCTCCAGAATGTTTGACCGACTGGAGTAAGGAGATTCATCCAGGGGTGGATTAAATCCTCCTGTCCCTTAGTCGGGGGTGAGGGGAACGAGTGTTAGGGAGAATTCTCATAAATGTGGTAATTCCCTTCACCTTAGAGACCCCCAGCCTCTGGCGTCTGAGTGTCTGGGATGGGCAGAAAGTGAGGGAAGTGCCCGAAACTCCCTGTGCTTAGTCTCCTAGGAGACCCAAATGCACTCTGGCGTGATTGGCTGGCTGACTGTTCCGGCAAGGACAGCCACCCTGCTGGGGGTGTGACAGCTAGGCTGGAATGAATGGTAGAGAACTGTTTAAAAGGTGAGTCTCTTGGACTGGAAAGCAGAGTCGACCACTAGAAAGAAAGAACCAAAGACGAACTAGAAGAAGACAGCTGCTGCAACTCCTGGACTGTTGGTTTGCCCGGTGAAGCCCTGCTGCAGGTTCGAATTGCCAAGTTCATCTCGACAGAGAAGCCCCTTCAAGGACGGCTTCTTCCTTTGAGTTGGTGGGACCAATCAACTGGTAAGGATACCATTCTCGAAGCTGGTTAGGATTAACCAGGGGGAAGGACACCAGCTTGTATGCTTGAAGAACAGCGACTCGAACTGAAGTGACTTCATTTTATCCGCGTTTTCCAAATATCCCGTGCAGTGCAGGAGTCCCCAGACGTCCTCCCTCTTGTCCCCACGACTGAGGCTCAGGAACAGTGATATCTGCAGGAACCGCCAGGAACCAACGTCTTCAGCTGCATCTTTTACTTCATGCTAAGGTACTGTGCCAACCCGATTGAGAGAACGCTTCTCTCGCGGTGAAAGTTCGTGAAACTTTCCCAACTTGCAGGCCTAATCATCTTGTGACTCAACATATGATTCTTTTATGTACAAACTACTTCTGAGAACTTTGGCAAAGACTTTACCCTTTACTTCAAGAACTGTTCTTTCCTATCCAAGACACTAGTACATTGACTTTGGCCTTTGCCTATTGAACTGAATCGAGTCCTCTAGTGAAGTATAACTATTTGCGCTGCCTAAAAAAGTATTTGTTTTCTATTCTATTAACTTTACCTTCCCATTCAAAGTGACTGAAATGCCCTTTGGCTCCTATTTCAGGGCAGCTTAAATTGGCAGAAACGTATTGGTTTTGTGTTGAAGTATATTTATGTATAAACCTTGAGAGTAAGTGTCTACTTGAACCACTGTGATTGTGATACCTCTGTGTAACTTCTTGTACTGCTCACATTCCCTCTTGAGATAAGCCTGGCTGCTCAGCTCGCTACCACAAAACTGTGTAGTACAGACCTTATATCAAAGGTTGGTTTTTGCTTACACCTGTAGTTCTAATTGTATGTGGGGGTACCAGAGGGTACTGCATGCAATTCTGCCTAACAACCGCTAACGCAGCACACTCAGACACTTGGTGCCACAGCACACACGGGCACTGCTAGCGCAGATACCCAGACACTTGGTGCCACAGCAAACAGAGGCACTGCTAGCGCAGCATACCCAGACACTGGGTGCCACAGCGTACACAGGCACTGCTAATGCAGCATACCCAGACACTGGGTGCCACAGCATACACAGGTACTGCTAACAAAACATATCCAGCCACTTGGTAACTCTGCATGCACAGGCACCGCTGACACAGCATACCCAGGCACTTGGTGACTCTGCATGTACAGGCACTGCTAACACAGCATGCCCAGACACTGGGAGTGCATATAGGCACTGCTAACACAGTATACCCAGGCACTGGGCGTCACAGCAGACACAGGCACTGCTAACACAGCATAACAGCATACCCAGACACTGGGTGCCACAGCATACACAGGCACTGCTAACACAGCATACTCAGACACTGGGTGCCACAGTGCTCACAGGCACTGATAACACAGCGTACCCAGACACTGGGTGCCACAGCGCACACAGGTACAGCATACCAAGCCTCTGGGTGTCTCTACATGCACAGGCCCTGCTAACACAGCATGCGCAGACACTGGGTGCCACACCATACACAAGCACTGCTAACACTGCATACCCAGGCAGCTGGTGACTCAGCATGCAGAGGCACTGGGTGCCACAGCATACACAGGCACTGCTAACACAGCACGCCCAGCCACTGGGTCCCATGGCATACACAGGCACTGCTAACACAGCATACCCACCCACTTGGTGACTCCGTATGCACAGGCACTGCTAACACAGCATGCCCAGACACTAAGTGCCACAGCGCACACAGGCACTGCTAACAGCATATCCAGGCACTTGGTGACTCAGCATGCACAGGCACTGCTAACACAGCATACCCAGGCTCTGGGTGCCACTGCATATACAGTCACTGCTACGACAGCAACCCAGACACTGGTTACCACAAGCATACACAGGTACTGGGTGCTGCAACATGCCCAGACTCGGGGTTCTACAACATGCCTAGAAACTGGGTACAACACGATTCAGGCACTAAGCACCAGAACATCTGCAGACACTGGTTACCAGAACATAGCCACACCATACCAGGATACTGTGTATCACAACATACACAGGCACTGGATACAAGATACCCAGGCACTGGGCAACAACCCATCCCCACATATTGGCATTCTCAGACTATAACATACAGAGACACTACGTAGCACAACATACCGAGGCACTGGGTACCACAGCATCCTCAAACAGTGGTTACAATAGCAGGCCCAGAAACTATTACCGCATCCAGGCACTGAGTACCACAGCATCCTCAGGCAATGGTTAACACAGCTCACAGAGATGCTGGGCACAACTGCATTCCCAGACACACAATACCAAAGTATCCTTAGTCACTTGGAACCACAAGATACCCAGGCACCAGACCATCCTCAGGCAATGGCCAATAAAGCACCCTCAGACAGTGGTTACCACAGCATACCCAGAAATTGGGTCACTGGGTACCACAGCATACCCAGACAGTGGGTACCACAGCATGCTGGCAGTGAGTAGCACAGCATACCCAGACACTGGGTCACTGGGTACCACAGCACACCCAGACATTGGGTATCACAGCATCCTGGCGGTGAGTACCACAGCATACCCAGACACCGGGTCCCTGGGTACCACAGCATACCCAGACACTGGGTCACTGGGTACCACAGCATACACAGGCATTGGGTATCACAGCAAGCTGGCGGTGAGTCCCGCAGCATACCCAGACACTGGGTCACTGGGTACCACAGCATACCCAGGCATTGCGTATCACAGCATGCTGGCGGTGAGTACCACAGCATACCCAGACACTGGGTAACTGGGTACCACAGCATAACCAGACACTGGGTCACTGGGTACCACAGCACACCCAGACACTGGATCACTGGGTACCACAGCATAACCAGACGCTGCTTTGCTGATCATGAAGCAAACCTCGCCACCTTTTCAGATAGGCAAGAGGGGTGAGAAACGGTAGCATAGCTAGTGCCTAAGGATGAAAGGGGGCAGCGTAATGTGGGGGTTCCCTTTTTCAGCAACAGACATCGCAATGGGATAGGGTTGGTGAGAGTTAAAGCAGACAACATGAAAGGGATATTTTGTTACAAAGAGATTGGACATTCCAGTGTCTAAGAGTTCAGTTGGGAACCTGAGGCGGTTTGTGATAGCCCAACAGGGTGTGATACTTGAGGGATAGATTCCATTATTACATTTTTATTTCATAAATTATTGAAATCACATGTTGAATCATTATTTAAAAAGATGTTTTTACATCTATAAGAATGCGTAATTACGTTGCTTCCAATCATATTGCCACAGTTATTATCGTTCAAGCAACTTTTGTAAGTGAAGTATGAAGTGTTAAGAAACAATTATTGCTTTTCTCCAGACCCTACTGCCAAGAGAGCCTGCTGGCCCTAGAGACCCGAGCTACTCCTCACTGATGAGGCCCAACGAGGCCGAAAGCATGTCTGGGAATGCTTGTGGTCTCGTGCAGAAGAGGTAGCAGTTCTGGTGCACTGCCCCTTTTGGGGAGGGACCAAGCCTGATTTGCATATGGTCCTCCCCCTTTTTCATGGATTGGTAGGAGAAAACCGATGGTCTGGAGGTTGCCCAGAGTGATGCCAGAGGTTAACATTAATTCTAAAGCTTCCAGCCATCACCCCTTTTGTTTTTCTAAAGCCAAGAGAGAAAGAAGGGCCGGCAGCCTTTTAGCCTTTAGAGATGCTTCTGATTCGGGGACTGGGAACTAGGTCACACGGGGTCAGACAGGAACGCCATAGCTCAGCTCCAATTGATGTGGTCAAGCATTCAAGCCCCATGCTCCATGGGAGAGTTGTGTGGGGTGATGGAGCATAAAGCAAATAATCAGATCATTATCATCCCCACCTGGCTGCAGTGTATTGATGAATTTGATTTCATATGTCATGGTGAACAGGAGGATTTACTTTCACTAATCCCATCGAACAAACTGAATTAAATAAATTTGAACATTTAGTGCTCTGGAAAGTGACTGCCTAGGCATTAAGAAAAATAACCAAACCATGTTCCTCCTGCAGGGACATAGCCAAGATCTTAAAACCAACAAAATATATCGGTAGTCTAAATTTCAATGTACAAAAAATAAATATTTTATTATATAAAAGAAGATAAAGATACAAATAAATCAATGACAGTCGGGTCCACTGAGGGTGGACTAATCTTCACAAGCAATTTGAGATTGGGTTAATAGAGGTGACTCCTTATACCGGAAAAAGGTGTCTTATGAACAAAGCTGACACAAAATTCACTTCCCTCTTCCACAGACGTGAGTCTGGACTTCCAGCCTAAATGCATTTCATCTGGCCATATACAACATGACATCGGCAAACACATAGAATATAGACACCCCATCACATTGGTTTATTTCTATTATCATCTTTTATATAACAAAATATTTATTTTTTGTGCATTGAAATTTAGAATATAGATATGTTGTGCTGGTTTTATGATTTTGGGGATGTCCCTGCAGGAGGCATATGATTTGAAAGATTTGTTTATTGAGTACGCTTCCGGATGAGAGTTGAATGGTCAGAGCCACAGAAGTTATACGTGTCTCATACAGGAGCTCTTTTGTCTAGATGTCTATACCCGTGCAAGGGGGCATTAGTCCGACCCCACCTTGTGGAGGAAGGGAATACATTGGTTACGGAAATGTTCGGTAAAGCTACATGCAGTGAATGTGATTCCCTGTGCAAATAATTCCCTTCCTTAATATACCATAAGGGAAAATAGGAGCACAGACATTATTCCACTCCTAGGGATTTCATTAAAAAAGCAAGCACTGCGACATCTTGTTTTGAATAAAGTGAGCTATGGTAGCCAAAAGATGAATGCAGCTGTCACCAGAGCCTTTAAGGTGCAAAGCTGGCAGCTTCTGATACATAAAAAGCCAGTGGAGCCAGAGACACTTCAAATGAGATGTATTACCAAGTACAGTGGGTCCAGTAGAGCCGCCCAGAAGATGCTCTGTGCAAACTGGTATTTGCTTCTGAATGATAAAGAGCTGGCAACGTGTGCAGGCCCTAAAGCCTCCATAGATGACAGGAGGACACAGAATATGAAAGACTTGGGGGTCATCTGAATGTCATGCTGGGGACAGCCAACGTTAGCACTTACAGGCTGTGAGGTCCACTGCAAGAAGCAGGACTGGACAAGGAAAGAGTAAAACCAGACGTGGACTCCCTGCTCACTGTGCTCAGAGAGGCGCAGCTTCACCTCACTGATGAGGCCCAACAAGGCTGAAACGTGTGTATGAGGTTGCTGTTGGTACTCTTGTTCAGAGAGCAATTGCCATAGCATTTCGGTGCAGGACTGCCCATGTGTGCGGGACAAAGACTGATATGCAAATGGATATTTCCCATCTGTGAAAGGTACAGTGAGCAAAACGCGTGTGCTGCAAACTCTCATCTCAGAAAAGGTTCTCATGCCATGTTCCTTCTGGAGAGGAGCGCCTGCTACCTTTTTTTAAATAAGTTCTGAAATGGTTTGGGATCGAATGATCTCAGGTCAGGAGGTATTTCTAACAACCCAGATAGTGAGAGTATTGAAAGTCCATGGTTTCGAATAGTCCTGTTGTTATCCTTGATTGTTTGGGAGGGTTTTATAGTTGATAATGTTCCAAAGTTTAAACATTGTCTTCTTAAACTGTTTTGTATGTATACAATTGTGAAAAGTCGAATTTTCGGCTAAGACCACAATAAAAAAAATAAAAAAAATAAAATATATCGGTTTCTAAACCAGCAATCAGCCTCCCACCTCTAGTACACCAGAAGAGATCTGAACCGATTAGGAACACAAGCAAATTATAAACCTCCTTGTCCAATACACAAGCAAATTATAAACCTCCTTGTCCAATTTTAGTAACGTTGACGCAACAGCAGGCTTAACTCTGCAAGGTTGTGGATCGTTGGCTAGTTGCAACACAACGAATATACAATGATTACCCAATGAGCAACTGTCCAGTCGAGGTTGCATAAAAATATCTACTTTATTATTATTCAACAGACAGTTCTAGCACAATACAAATTACAACCCACTCTGTAAAGGAATGCACAGGACAGACAGTTTCACGAAGGAAAAGGGATGCACTCTGGATATTGACAGGAGGGTAGTTGGTAAAGTAATTAATCAGAATAGTTCAAGTATACTTGTTTCAGCACAAAGGGTGCAATGGGTCATGAAATGTCACTAGGGGCCTTCGGAGATGGACCAGGAGGCCAGAACCACAATGTACATTGTGCTTTTAGAAGTTCTTGATGGGAAGGACAAAGGTCCAACCCACTCATCTTCAAAGTCAGGTTTCCAAAAGAATGAAGGGAAATCCCAAAACTGTACACACTGAAAAGAGGAGCACAGGCACCTCGGACACTGGTACACCTGCGTTCTCACCACCCAAAGGTTGTTTCATGTGTAAGGTGCTGGACCATAGGAAAGGGGATCCTGCCTGCAAGGGCTTACCCAAGCAAGCCATAGTGAATGTAGGACTCATGGAAGAGGGCATCATTAGTGTGGACTTCCCACTAGGCCAAGGGGTGGCCGAATGTGCATTGATTACACTGAGTGGGAACGGTACCGGGTCTCCAGAAAAGATCCCAGTTCCCAATAATACTGAACTCTATTTAGAACATGTGTACATCAATGGACGAAAAACTCATGTGGTTCGAGACACCCCACAGCTAGTGTCACTGCTGTCACGCGGCAGTGGGTACAGCCAGGCCAATATATTGATGGGCCGGTTTGTAGCAACAGTGAGTTTGACGGAAAGAGTAAGTGCCCATTGGCGATAGTAGAGTTCAACTGGCGCTGTGTAGCGGTGAAATACTCCATCCCTGTCCAATGTATGTTGGGTAATGATCTTCCTGATCCTGAGTGGCTACCCGATCAATTGACAAAGATCGCCAGATTGAACACTCTGAGAGCGTTAGGGCCTGGAGTGCTTCCAGAGGACTTGCTGGAAGGACTGCCATGGCCGGTAGCTGTTAGTCCAGTTCCAGAGATTGCTGAGTCACCTACTCCTGCGAGAGAGGGACCAGTAGCCACTGAGGACCCTACTATGGTAGCAGGGGACTCAGTGACTTCAGAGTTGCCAAGTACAGCGCAGGAACCTGAGGTGGAGGACCATGTGGGCGTAGATCTTTAGGATCTGCCAAAGCTGGATGAGTTTGCATCAGCTGGGGGCCCAGATCAGGCTGACTTCTTCACAGTTTAGAAAGCGTGTCTGAAGCAGACGGAGGAGCAGGCTAAGGGCGAAGCCCCTGACCTGGTCAAAGTGCACTGGGAGGATGGACTCCTGTACTGTGAGACAAAATATTCTGGGGGCGAGGGCACCAGTAGGGTAGTGAGTCCCCAGTGCACAGAAAGTTCCTTTTGGATTAGGCTCACCAAATTCCTTTAGCGGGTCACTTGGCAAAGACTAAGGCATCAGACCAGTTGCCTGCACACCTTTACTGGCCGCAGTTCCGTGTAAAGGTTAAGGAATTTGTCCGCTTCTGCCCGACTTGTAAAGCTTCTGGCAATCAGCTGGTGCCATAAAGGCCCCCTTAATTCCACTACGCATGGTTGGGCGGTCTTTTGAGAGAATAGGCATGGACGAAACCAGCCCCTGGAACAGATACATCTTGGAGGTGGTAGACCACGCCACAAGCAACACTGAGGATGTCCCTCTGAGGAGCATCAAAGCCCCTGTGGTTACAAAGACTCTGATTGGGATATTCTCCCTTGTTGGATTCTGCAAGGAAGTAGTTTCTGACAGGGGATCAAACTTCATATCAGCGTCTATGACAGCTATGTCGGAAGAGTGTGGAGTCACCTACTGGTTGTCTACATCCTTCCATTCTCAAACCAATGGGTTTGTTGAGTGGTTCAACAGACCCCGAAAGGCATGATAGGTGGCTTGGAAGAGCACCTGAGGAGAAAAAGAGATATTCTCCTGCCATGCCTTCTGTTCACCTACATGGGGGTGCCGCAGAATGGAATAGGGTTTAGCCCTTTGAGCTTCTGTTTGGACACCCTGTACGGGGTCCCCTCAGTCTAGTGAAAGAAGGATGGGAGAGCACCCCCTCATCCCTTACACGAGATGTGGTAGGCTGATGAAGCACTGGAACAACCAGAAGGCCACAGTGACAGTCTATACTCCAGGCCAGTGGGTGTGGATCATGGAGCCTGTCAAACCCAGTGCCCTTCAGGACAAGTCGACTGGGCCTTACTTTGTGCTGGAAAATGTAAATGAGGTTAATTATCTCATTGAGTTGAAAGGACCTAAACAGATGTGCAGGGTCTTTCACGTCAACCGGCTAAAAGCCCATTATAGCTGGGATAATTTGGTCATTTCATTAGTGACTAACGGAGAGACAGAGGAGGAGACCGATCCCCTCCCTGACCTCCTGAACACTGAAGCCACAGATGGATTAGATGAAGGTGTCAACATGACAATGGATTTGTCAAAACAGCAACTGACAGACTGTCGCTGGTTACTGGGACAGTTTGCTTGTCTATTTCCCTGACTCCAGGTCGCGCATATTGGTGCACCCATTATGTGAACACTGGAGACATAAGCCTGTGAAGAGTAGGATTCAATGGATGTCCGAGAAGGTCAGGGAAACCATCAAGGAGGATGTTTCCAAGATGCTGCCCCTAGGAGTGATAGAACCATCCCACAGCCCCGGGGCTAGCCCAGTGGTATTAGTCCATAAATAGACCAGTGGTGGGAATAATAAAGTTTTCTTTGGTGTGGACTACAGGGGGCTCAATTCTGTCACGAAGACAGATGCTCACCCCATTCCTCAGGCAGATGAGCTCATTGACAAATTTTGGCACTGCCAAGAACATGACTATCTTTGACCTCACAGCAGGGTATTGACAGGTTGGCTTGATTGATGGAGCGAGAGAGAGGTCTGCATTCTCAACCCCGCAAGGACATCAGTTCACTGTGATGCCCTTCAGATTGAAGGATGTCCAAGCCACTTTTCAGCAGATGGTTAACCAGGTTTTGTCTGGTGAAGACAGAATCCAAGACGGAGACAGCTGCCGTTATCAGGCAGCAGGCTGTTCGGCAAGCAAGGCTAGACAGACGGCTGCAGGCTGGCCTACATGGCAACTCGGGGTCAGGAATCATTTCAGTGCTGGTTGGCAGGTCTGAAGCACTGGTTGAGGCGTCTCGTCTGACGTTAGTGACTGCGGCGTGACAACAGTCAGTGATGCAGTCGGTTGGAGGTCGAGGGGGTCGACTGTCTCAAAAATATCATTTGAGGCAGACACTGGTTGATGCCTGTCGATGCACTCCTCCTTTCATCTTCACTGGGCTTGTGCCACCCTTTATGGTGGGCGGCCCAATGCTGAGGAGAGTGTTGCAGTTAACGGCCTTGTCCTTGGTTTGGTTCAGAGACTCTCTGGCACTTCCCACCTAGGAAGCTTGCTTGCAGAGCCTAGCAGGGCATGCTGTGTGCTGGCTGGGTACCGGTTCTGGAGCTGCTGGGGGTTCCTCTGGATTCAGTATCTCCCTCTGATCCCTGGGAGATGTTAAGGGGAGGGATCTTGCTTCCCTCTTTGGAAATCCTGGCCTTCCCTCACTGGCAGAAGCTGTAAGGCAGACTGTACCTTCAGCCAGGGTCCAAATGATTTATTCTTGTGACTCATTACAAAGTCTTCAGATGATCTGCCCAAATGTGGGCTCAGCCCTCTTTTAAAGCCAAATGGGGCACCGTGATTGGTGTAGGCTAAGTCTACCTTAATGAACCAATCCTGGGTCCCCACCAACAATCTCCTGTATAGCCAGAGTGCTTTGCAACAGAAAAGGTAAAGAGGTGAAAATGTGTAATACTAAGTACCACCCATCTTCCTGTCTGCTGTGGCTCAAAGGGTCCCTCTGGGTAACATAGCTCTCTGTGGTTCTTGATTGAGGCGGCAGGCCTCCACTGAAGCTGTGGCGAGATCAGACTTTGTCTCCATCAATAATCATAAT
Source organism: Ambystoma mexicanum (assembly GCF_040938575.1). Classification (NCBI taxonomy): domain Eukaryota; kingdom Metazoa; phylum Chordata; class Amphibia; order Caudata; family Ambystomatidae; genus Ambystoma; species Ambystoma mexicanum. Next base: position 1,115,577,354 of record NC_090923.1, on the reverse strand, counting down.
ACTTGTGTTAAGAGTAATCCGGTCAAGGTAGCATTCCCACATGTGTGACAACAAAAAAACGTGCACTAAAGCAACTTTTAGTAAACTCCCACTGTCTGTTTCCAAGGCAGTAAGGGAACAGAGAGGATTAATGTGGGTCTCTGGAGATGTGTCTGTAACTTTCAGTCCACGTGATTCTTGACAGGGGCGATACAACCCCTTTATTTTTTTGAGGTCAGTGTAATGACTATGTTTGAGGTGGGTAATACAAATATCCACTCTTTATAGAGCTATATAACAAGAAAATGATGCCTAGGAAGCACGTTCTTAGTATTGCCCAGCCCTATTGGAATACCATTCTGGAGTACCAGTGAGGCCACCAATATGGACCCTTACGTCAGCATTGCTTCATAACATGGACTTCCATATAGAAGATAAACTGCTTGTATGGGCACATTATCAGGCTGCATCGAGCTAAGCAGTGTCCAGACATTTGGTCGACTGAAAACTGGTCGAAAGACATTTGGTCGACGCAATTTGGTCGAAAACCAAATGGTCGAATTTTTTTTTTTATTTATATATATATTTTTCGGGTTTTCGTTTTTTAAAAAAAGGGGTTTTTAGAAAAAAAAGGCAGTTGGGGAGGGGACCCCCCCAAAAAAAACAAAAAAGGGGTGAAAATAAAAAAATTCGACCATTTGGTTTTGGACCAAATTGGTTCGACAATTTGTCTGGTCGACCAATTTTTTTCGACCAAATGTCTGGTAACCGAGCTAAGCTACCAAGCCTACTGCTGCTGCGGCGACACGGTCGACAAGCCGACTAGAGCGAGCACACCACAGCACACCACACGCGGCGAGAGCTACTACTACATATCATATTATCAGTATGAACCAACCAAACCTTGTCTTAGAAGAATTAGAAATCATGAGACCGGATAGGAAAATTAAGCCATTCATCATATGCAAAGACTAAGTATGTGAACAGACCACTCCTGAAATAATTACTGGAGGAATTGCACGTTTCCCCACTGCCCACAGTCCATTGCTGTTTGCATAAAACGCATGTGATCTGAATGCAAAGATCTGCATTGGAGAGCTCAGGCTCAGCTGGCTGTTGCAGTGTTTTTGGAACAACAATCCACGTCTATGAAGCACTGCAGATCTCTGTTAAACACAGGTCAGTAGTATGGTGCATAGCTTTGTTTCATGAAGCACTATGATGGCATGTTTTTGGGGTTCATTCTGCATCAGCAAAAGCATAAGGTTGTGCTCTGCGGTTGCACCCTAGTAGCTTGCTTCATCCTTCCATGGTCACACACATGCTTTGGTATCCAGCAGATACCATCCTTTGTATTACTTATTTATTGAGGGCGGCCTGCCAGGCCAACCAGCAGCCAGCCTGGGATGATGATGATGATCCCATCCGTCCATTTGGCAAACCGGACGGTATTGTGTAGGGCAGGCTGCAGGCAGAGCGTTTGATGCCAGGGTGCTGGCCCCGGCGTCGCCGGCCTGGGAGACGTGGAGGTGCTGATGCATTGCTTGCAGCCAGGCTGAGGGCCTGATGCTCATGCAATGAATGAAAATTGCACTATGGTGCGATAATGACGCGCTGCCACTGAGCAGTTTCGATTTCGCCCGTCCCCAGGTGGGCCTGACCCAGGCCAGACTATCTGGAGCCAGGGACGGAAGCAGCCAGTGCACATTTGCTACAAATGTAGCAAATCCACGCCCAGCCCAACAAGTGTCTTTGAAAGTACGTCCTGACGTCCACATATGCATGCACACACGCACGCACTTTCAGTCAGCCAGCAGCCAGCCTAGACCTGCCTGGTCGTATGCGGTGACTGCCACAGACTGACTACTGCTGCTGCTGGCCTGCCGCCCTCCTGCCCTGAGTGCCTTGGACCGTGCTACTGCCATCCGTCTTGTGACTCGAGTCTCGAGTCATGCGGCGTGCCCGCCCAACTGGCCGGGCACGATACGCTGCAGTTGCCCGGCTGCTTTCCCTGCCCGAGCCACTATGGATCAGAAATTCGGAATCAGAGTTGATGCAATTCTGGTATTTAAGTATTCCTGTGATTGTAAATGTTTTCTTTTGTGCGAAATCAGGGCCGTTGACTCCCAATGCACCTCCAGTGCAGTGGTAGACCTGGAGGCAAGGCAATAGGGGCAGTTGTCCCTTCCCACGGTCATCCCTTCAGATCATAGAATACCACCTCTGCCCCCCATGGTGCTCAGAGTTGTAACTTGGCAGTCATGACATGATTGCAATTTGTTTTACGTTGCCCAAGTGGAGGTCAGATAGGCTCAGGGCAGTCGAGACAAGGCCCAGGCAGCATGAGAGTCATCACACACTAATCCACTGTGTGCAGCACACTGGGACTCAAATTGTGGCAACACATGCTGGATTATAGTTTTAGCTATTAGGTGGTGCATAAAAGCCACCTATAGGTGAAATTGTGCATGGCAATACAGCTAGGAGGAGATGGCATTGGAGGAGGGAACACAGCATGTGTTTGTTTTTGGGATATTCACCCACCCCTTGAGTGCCCATGGCCATGCTACAACCCCTGCGTCCCTTCCCCTCCACTACCTGCCTCTGCCTGCCCAAAATACATCCTTCTGGGCTCTCTTTGAATTAGCTCTCTCAAGCAATAACATCAAACCTTACACACCCAGTGTTATTCCCAAGCAGTCTGCTAAGAGGTAATTGTTTAATAGCAGTTGTACATGTGCTACTGATGTATTACAAATGTTTTAATCAAGTATGCCATCAGCCACTTGAGTTAGATCTGTTCCTTGCACTCTAGTCCTAAAATAAAACAGACATAGACAAAGCCAAAAGTTTTGCTTTTGTGTAGGCATGGGATATGCTCTTGCCAGGCATTCCAATTACACACCCACGTAATCACACCACTTTCCAGCTGTTGCCATGTTAAAGCCAGGTACTCCAGTTATGGCAGTGTTTTGCAAATGCCTCTCCCCATGCCCTCACAAAAGCCAAAAATGTTGGCTTTGCCAATGCTTATTCTTTAGGCAATGTTTCAGCACTTTGAGGTCCACTAATAGCACCATGGTCCATGCCGGTAACTTACCGACTCCACCATGGCGGAATGGGGAATTACCGCCCCATTCCGAGGTTGGCGGGCGGTAATTCCCCATGCCGCCATGGCCCTTCCCCGTTCCCATTCCTCATAGGGCTCAATGGGAATGGGGAAGGCGCTAAGTACGGTGCCGCGAATTGCGGCACCGTACTTAGCACCAAGGTCCCTTTGCAGGTTGGTTTTTTAACGCCTGCTAAAAGCAGGCGTTAAAAGTGCCACCCGTAAAGGGACCTCGTAACCAGGCGTTAAGGGTTTGACGGCGCCGCCACCTTTTACGGCGCCGTTAACCCCTTAACGCCTGGGTTGTAATGAGGGCCTATGTCTTTAGATGCTGGTGTTAGTTGGTTTCAGTTTCCCTGGGCTTTCTGTAGCCTCGGCAGGGAGGAGGCAGAGAGGGGTTTCAAAACAGGGGAGGAGGTGGTGAGATTCGAGTCCCAGTCCTGACCCCAATGGCAGTCAGGGCACCGGCCACTGAGCACGTGTTGCATTGCAGTCCAAACAAACCTCTCCCTACAGGGTTGTATTGTAAGTGTACTGTCCTGGGGGCTGTGGTTTCTCCAGTTCAGTCATTATGTCCAGGTGCCGCGAGCTTGAGCAACAAGGGAGCTCTGAGGACACAGGGAAATGATCAGAGGGGGAGCAGGGCAAGGGAACAGGACACCAGGCGTGGGCTGCTGGGCAGCCCTTGCACACAACAGGCAGGGGGAGGCAGCACAGTGCCACAACACCTAGCACCCCCCTCCTATAAACACGTGTCACACCACAGGGTGGAGGGTGCTGTACAAAGAAATAACACCAGGGCCAAAGGTAAGCAGGAAGGGAGATCCAGGGCCACACACCTAGGTGTGAATGGTCGTCGGCACCATCCGACCCTGAGGCAGGAAGCCTCTAGTGCAAGATACATGCCCTCAGGCACGTAAAAGACAATATAAGGAGAGGCCTGGCTGAGAAAAGCCACTTCTCCTTGGTACTCTGAACGGAGTACCAAACAGTCTTCTGTGTACGCAGAATACTCTCTTCTTCTTGGCATTGTCCTGCAGTTATAGATTGTGAGCTTTGCTGTGCTCCGGTCCTTTTTGCCACTGGGAACCGCCACCGTGAGCTATGCCTTGCTCCGGGCTTTAAAACAAAGTTTTCACTCTGAGGCGCCACCACAAGTTTCGCCTGGCCCCCGGCCATTGAATTTGTGTGAAACAGACGGGGGAGCCAGATGGGTGCTTTTGTGAAATTCATGCACCGAAGCTTCACAGAAACAAATAGTGCTGCAGTGGTGTACGCAGCGATGTGAAAAGACACTGGCAGCATGAGACACGGTGTCCACGTGGCTCAGAAGCAGATAAGAGCCTGAATCGAACACAGAGAATGAACAAGGCAAAGCATGAAGGTGGGAAGCAAGGTAACGCCGCAGTTGTTGCCGGCCTCCGCAGGGTTAACAAGTTGCCCCACCCACATCAGGGGTGGGAGTTGTGGACGAAGGTTGAGGGAAGTTGGGGGGGATTATGGGTAAGGCGCACTGCATGCCAGAAACCGTTGGAGATGATAATAAATGGTTGTTCTCCTTATCCCTCCGTGTGTGTGCGTGTTTTACCTTGCCGTATAAACGGCAACATTTGGCGAGGAGGACCGCCCCGCACACGACGGAGTCCTCCTTCCCGGCAGTCTGCCGAACACTGTGGCCGTTGGCATTCTGCCAAGTCTCCTCCTCCTCCTCCTGAAGCCGAACGCTGTGGCTGTTGGCAGTCTGCCAAGCCTCCTCCTCCTCCTGAAGCCACCCGCGACTGCTGGCATTCCGTCAGCCTCCTCCTTCTCCAGAAGCCCCAGGCGCCTCGCAGCGCACATGTTGTGGCCCAAACACCCGCTGAGGGTTTTCCCCCTCCTCATTGAAGGGACCACAAGCCTGTTGAACGCAGACCTCATCTTGGCAATCCGACAGGGCTCCTTCTATGCTGGCAGCATAAGCAGCTCGACTGCCTCCTCCTGATTTGCGGCGGTGACTCACCACATGCGCCCCTCAGTAGGTGAGGGCCCACCACCATCCCGAAGCCAGGAGACGCCTCACACCCTGCCCTGTAATACGGCGGCCCATGCCACTCAAGCAGCTGCACTATATTAGATGATGGAGACCAAGGCTGTATAAGTGGCCGGCCACCTCAAGATCGAAAACTTCAGCGAATGACACGTGCACAACCGCTGGTGAGTGCAGTCAAATCACTTTGTCTTACCAAACTGCGCCATTTTCAATTACACTTCTCAGAGCATAGTGGGTCCTGCAAAAGTAGACAAGGCCAAATACCCTGGGACACTTGGACCCCGTAGCTGCACCAGTGAGCATACGGTGCTCACTCACATACCCAAAGAACCCAAGGGCAGTGCTCGCCCACATTCACTAACAAAGGGACACAAAGTCCATCTACTCAAGAAGGGTGCAGCAATGTAATTAACACCTTACAAAATGAGCAATCCTGTGTCACCGCATCCGGCCCGCACAGCTAAAGCCATACAATTAAGGATGCCACCCCCATTCACCACGAAGCCCCAAGCCACAAAAGGGCCCAGGTGGACTTCCATCACTTTGTGAGAGGGTCAGGAGATGGTGACTCCCCCAATATCAGAGACATCTTCCTCAATTTGGTGGGGGGGAGAGATTAAGACCATTGTCAAGACAATCCCCACAACTGAACAAAACAACTTTGCAGAATTAATTAAAGCACTGGACAAACTTCTCATTATTGAAGTAAATAACGATTATGAAAGATACCTTTTCAACCAATGTACACAGAAACCACAGGAGACAGTGGATGAATTCATAACTCGCTTAAGGGTAAAAGGAGCTTACTGCCAATTTGATGAGTTTTCCCTTGAAGAAGCGATACGCCTCAGTTATAGAGGGCTGCCTATCACCCGCACTCAAGAAGCAGTTGTTGAAGAAGCCCCTCACCATCCCCGAAGTCAGCGAGCTTGCCCGTACATTTGAGAGAGTCGACGCCCAAGCCGCATCCATGACTGGAACAAATAACCCAAAACAAGACACCGCCAAACTCATAGCTGCCATACAACCACCTCACCATGGCGACAAAGGACCACACCAATACAGACCACAAGTCTCACAAGTTCCACATCAACAGAGACAATGCTATCGCTGCGAAATTACATTTCCACACTTAGGATCATGCCCAGCTCTATCACATCAGTGCACGAATTGTGGGCGAGAAGGACACTTTCAGTCAGTATGTAGAGAAGGGATACCGTTTCCTCCAGTACGCCCCCAAGCACCAGTCAGGATGCCGTTCCGCCCACCGTCCCCACAATACAGACAGCAAAGATACTACCAACAGAACCAACAGTGCTATGTTAGAGCTATGGATGAATACCAAGAACATGAGTACCCGCAAACATTTGATCACACGGCTCAAACTCAATTCTTAACGGATGAATATGACAACCCATCAGAAGGTTACGGGGAGGATGCACTCTATGATGATCCTACAGCGACCGCATACACCACATACTACGACCCACATAATCAAGTTGAATATGTCAACCTCATAAACGACAATGAGGAAGCCAGGGAAGCCCCCAAAATTCTGATCAAAATGGAAAACTGCCTGTTTCATTTCATAATAGACTCTGGCGCCACCGTAAACATAATGGGTGAGAAAGATTATGCTAGGATCCCGAATCCACCAGCGCTTGAGTTGTCACACTCGCAAATCTTTCAGTGGGGCGCTGCCACACCCTTGCAGACAATTGGGCATTTTACACTCCGGTTCCTCCTAAATGGGCGACAGGTGGACACCACCATCCATGTCATTCGCTCACTCACCAGAAGTCGATGCCTTCTCAGCTATCACACCGCTTCTCGCCTGGGAATGATTGAGATTCACGTGAGAGCTGGAGACACCATCACTGCGACGACAAACAGACAAGAAGCGAAAGAACAGATTGGGACAATTTTGTGCAATCAATCACAAAACCTCGTCACAAAGGAGGACATTGTACAGAGATTTCCAAAAATATGCTCAGGCCTGGGAAAACTCAAAGGTCCCCCAATCAAACTTCACATAGACCCCAAGAAGAGTTGGATTTCATATCCAAGAAGCAGTGTCGCAAGAACTTCAGCAGCTACTCTCCGATGGCATCATTGAGCCAGCGACAGGTCCAACACCATGGGTGTCCCTTCTTGTCATCGTACCCAAAGAAGGGGGCAAATTATGCTTGTGCGTCGATATGAGAGTAGCCAACACTGCTATCCAATGCAAGAGACATCCGGGTCCATGCATCAAGGACATAATAGTGCAACTGAACAATGCCCACATGTTCTCCAAACTCGATCTAATCCAAGGTTACCAGCAACTGGAGGTACACCCTGACTCCAGAGCAATCACGACTTTTGCAACACACGATAGTTTGTTCAGGTACAGGAGACTAAACTTTGGCATCTCTTCTGCAGCTGAAATTTTCCAGGAAACGGTGCGCCAGATCATCAGACCGATAAGAGGAGTTCTTAATTATAGTGATGACAATAACGAGTCAAGACTCTAACACGGAGTGCGGAGGGTGAACACCTTGAGGGAAGCACGCGTGTGCATATACGATACGCGAAGCCTTGCGGTTGGATGACGCTTTCATTTAGGGCACGCATTATCAAACCCCACGGTGCACTATAGGACAGTTGGTCCCTGGCGTACCTTTGTTTGGAATCATTCCTTTTCCATACAGGATTTGAGAAACCGCGAAAGGGCCCATGCCAACGAAAGACGTACGGAGTTCCCTAGACAGCCTAATCTGCTGTCAGATTGACAAATGCAATCAACTTGCCCTCTACATCCAAAGAAATTGACATAAGGCCACAACACTGCCACATAGATGCCATGCAGACAGTGTAAATGACCTCCTTTTAAACCAGCTGCGTCCTGAAGACGGGTCCTGGGATACCACTGATGAGATCTAGACTAGACTACAACAGTTCTGTCCTTTGCCCCAGAAACACAATAGAGTGCAGACGTTGTTATACCACGTCTTTTTGTAAATCTGATGTGGTCCCAATTCACTGTTACTAACACCACGTAACCACTTAATACATATGATTTACAAGTGCATTTGTGAAAACAACAGCCATAAGTGTGCATTTGAACTCACTTCTCTGTGTTAACTTGCCAATATCGAACGCATTGAATGTTTTTTTATGTTTTTTAGAAAATTTGTTTTGAAAGATTAAAATATGCTAATTTTGATAGTATGACTGTGGTGGTATATCTTATTTGATGATTTTAGTCATTTAAGATTGAGTGGTTTTTCCTGCAACCATGGTGTAGTAGAGGAGGGTAGCTGGTGGTGAATGTGCTCTGGTTCTATATGGTCATTCTTCTCACACCACAGCACCCTTTACAAATAATTGATGAAAGCTTTTGCTCAAATTGTTTATCTATCTTATAGTGATGATATCCTCATCTTCGACTTGGCAAAGGAGGCTCATGATATCGCTGTTTGCCACCTGTGAGGCACTACAAGCCGCTGGCCTCACGCTCAACATCGCAAAATGCCGGTTCAGCAAAGCGAAGCTCAAATTATTTGGACATATTTTCTCTAGCGATGGGATGACGCCGGACCCTGAAAAAGTTGACACAATCACAAACCTATGCGAACCACGTCAGACCGCAGAGGTCCGCTCGTTCCAAGGCATGGCCGAATATTGCACAGGATACATTCCGCACTATGCATCCCTCACAGAGCCACTGAGGAGACTTCTACAGAAAGAAGCTTCATTTGACTGTACGCCAGCGTGCCAACGCGCTTTCGCCGGAAGCGCACCACCTTGCCTATTTCACCCCAACGTGGCACACGGAAGTAATAGAGGACGCAAGCCCGGTTGGCCTAGGAGCCATCCTAGCCCAGACGAGTGGCGCAGATGTGAACCCCAGACACGTGGTCGCTTACGCAAGCAGGGCACTATCTACCTCGGAAATCGCCTACTCCCAGGCAGAAAAAGAAAGCCTGGCAGCTGTATGGGCATGTGAGCAGTTTCACAATTTTTTAATAGGAAAAAAATTCACCCTGATAACGGACCACAAGGCACTCCTCTCTCTTTTCGGCAACCCACACACCAAGATGCCTCAGAGGATAGAGAGATGGGGCATTTGCCTTCAAGAATATGATTACGACATCATTCATCTACCCGGAGGCGACCTGAACCCCGCTGATTACTTGTCGCGACACCCAGTGGGAGCCCCAATAACACGCAGAGGTGATGTCGTATATGTCCACTACATTGCATTGAATTCCTTACCGGCCGCATTGTCGCTAGACATGGTTGCCGCCACATCAGCAGCGGACCCCACGACCTCTTTTGCGATCAGCCTCACGACTACTAGCAAATGGAAGGACCACCGGAGAGCAATGCTAGTCCACCCCGGGGTGAGCAGGCAAGAAATTGAAAGGTTAGCCAGAGTGCACAATGAACTAGTTGTAAAGGACCACACCATTCTACTCAGAGGCTGCCGAATTGTTATCCCAGCTGCTCTAAGAAACAAGGTTATCCGCACCGCACATGAAGGACATAGGGGAGCCGAGAACACAAAAAAACAACTGAGGTGTCATGTCTGGTTCCCATTCCTGGATGCAGCAGTCGACGAATGGGTCAAGAACTGCCATGCTTGCCAGTGCACATCACCAGCAGAACCTCCTGCTCCTCTACAACACACACAAATACCAGATCACCCGTGGGAAAGAGTAGCCATGGACTTTTATGGACCCACAGAATCAGGTGACTATCTCCTACTCCTGCTAGATGAGTACTCACGGTTTCCAATAATAAAAAAGGTAGCCACCACAGCTTTTCCACAAGTGGCTGTGGTACTAGAAGAAGTACTCAGCGAATGGGGAATTCCCAGAGTGATCAAGTACGACAATGGACCACCGTTCTGCGGACATGAATTTGAAAAGCTGGCAAGATATCTAGGATTCAACCACATGAAAATCACACCTCGACACCTGCAAGCAAACGGGATGGTGGAGCGATTCATGGCATCAATCAAATCCAGAGAGCCAGAATTGAAACAGTCAACCCGCACCAAGCACTCTGTCAGATCCTCAGAGATTATCGGAACACACCTCATGTGGCCACGGGCAAGACAACGGCTGAACTCATGATTCGTTATGAAGTACGCACTCGCATCCCACGGATTCTGTCCGCCACGGAGACCCTGGACATTGAAGTACTCCAGCGTGATGCCGAAGGAAAAGAGAGAGCGAAACAGGACACTGACACGAGGCGCAAGGCAACACCAAAAGGCTTTCAGATCGGAGATGAAGTTCTGTTACAACAACCCATGGTAGGCAAGACAGACCCACGGTTTGCCCCGAGCCCCATGAGGGTCACTGCAATAAAAGGCACGATGGTGACAGCCCAAGACCAGGACAAAGCCATCACAAGGAATTTCCAACAATTCAAACACTATCTCAAGAGAGAAGAGACTGAGTTTGTCCCGAGACCCGTCACCCCGGAGCCACGGATCCTGAGAGATGACCTATGGGCCCCCTCTGAGGAAGAGGCCAGAGGGACAGAACAGGGCAAAGGCCTCCTGAATGGAGAAGAGGCCGAGGCCCGCTGTGGGAGGCCACAGCGAACAATCAAGAGGCCAACACGGCTAGTTGAAGAGTGTTAAGTTGACATTTGAACATATTGTCTAGGGGTGGTGTTGCCAGCCTCCGCAGGGTTAACAAGTTGCCCCGCCCACATCAGGGGAGGGAGTTGTGGGTGAAGGTTGAGGGAAGTTGGGGGGATTATGGGTAAGGCGCGCTACGTGCCAGAAACCTTTGAAGATGATAATAAATGGTTGTTCTCCTTATCCCTCTGTGTGTGTGCGTGTGTTTTACCATGCCGTATAAATGACGACAGCAGTGACAGTGGAAAAAGAATGGAAAACGGGGTTTAGTGCCGGGGACACACCTGAGGAAGTCTTTGACAGCGCTGGTATTTGTTCAGCAAGCGCAACGATCTGCGCAATAACAAAAACAGAAAAGAAGAATTCAGGGACCGGGCCAGTGTTACCAGGGCAACAATGAGTAAAATAGTACAGAGCTGAAGAGCGGCTGGGAGCAGCTAGTCAATTTCACCACAGTAGAAGCACAGTTGGGGAAAACGCTTACAAACACCTTTTTGCTGAATCACTAAAAAGAAAGAACAGCAGCTCAGGGTCTGGGTAAGCAAAGGGGCAAGGAGAACAGCAATTGGACAGACAACATGGCAAGTTTAAATAAAAAGAAAAGCACAACAGCAGAAAAAATACAAGTAGCAGCTGCAGAAAAACGCGGGGAAAATCTGGTAGAATGGGCAGCAGAGGCAGAAAAGATACATGGATGGCCTTGGGTATGGAAAAAGTTGGATGAAGATTCTGATGAAAAGGATGCCATAGTGGAACTGGACAAAGAGGAGCCCCCAAGAAAAAAAGGGCAGAGAAGGGGAGATGCGCACCACAACAAAAAGAAACAGCCCGTGGTGGTGCAAGCAAGAAGAATGTAGGGAACAGCAATGTGACTGATATGAATGCATTCATGGAAATGTTTGTGAGTAAATATTTAGCACAGCAACAAGAAATGGTAAATGCTATATTGGAAAAAATTGAAAAGCTAATGACAGAGATGAGGAAAAGCAGAAAGGGAGGCGAAATTTCATTTGGGGGAACATTTTACGCAGACAAATACTTACCTATGGGGTGCGCTATATCATGGGCACTCTTTGAACAGTTTAGTTCATTCTTTCAATGGGCTTTCTTAAAAACAGAACCCAGGGACACTAGCAGCACATTACCTAGATGACTTCTTATTAGTAGGTCAACCAGGGACAAAAGAATATGAGTAAGCATTAGGAACAATTAGAGCAATGGCAAAACACTGGGGTATCCCATTAGCAGAGGAAATAACAACACTTCCTACTACTAGCATACTTTTTCTGGGAATACAAATAGATTCAAAGGCAGGAGAATGAAGGATCCCAGCAGCAAAAAGAGATGAGTTAATCAAAAACATTGCCACATTAAAAGCAAAAAACAAAGGTACATTCAAGGCGCTCCAGTCTTTAGCAGGCAGGTTGAATTTCGCTGTGAAGATAATACCACAAGGAAAAGCTTTTGCTAGAAGCTTAGAATTAAAAACTAAAGGGATGCAGAAACCCCACCTGCACCTACGGTTAGGTGAAAAGATGAAAAAAGCTTTAGAAATATGGGAAGCATTCTTACCGGTTTTCAACGGAAAAAGAATATGGCAGACACCATTAAACAACAGCAAAAAGCGGGTTCTGTTCACGGATTCTGAAGGAAGTAAAGACTTTGGAGCGACATTAGACAAAACTTTGTTTGCAGGTCCATGGCCAGAACGTTGGCATACACAAGGGCTGACTAAGAACATACCTTCCCTCAAACTCATACCTATATGTCTGTCGCTACAAATTTGAGGGGAGCGATTGGCCAATTCAGAACTAACAGCATTGTCAGACAACGTGGCAGTGTTGGGGATCATAAATAGAAGATCCGCCTCATGCCAGTCAGGTTTGGAAATTCTGAGAGCAATGATGTTGTTAACACTAAAGCACAATATCAATATAAGAGCTAAGCACATAGCTGGCACCGACAATAACATTGCAGATGCTTTGTCTCGCTTCCAGTAGGACAACATTCACAAGCTGAAGTCAGAAGCAGAATCCCAGATGACAGAAATACCTAAGGAATGCTGGGACATACTGGCAGAATTAAGTCACATTCACCCATGTCAACGCCGGACGGGTGGGACCAAGGTGAGCAAAATGCTAACGCAGGCCTCTCAGAAACAGGCACCAAAATAAACAAGTCACAAAGAGTTGGCGCAGTCCCTACTATGGGATTCCTAATAGGGCTGGCCAAAAGGGCACTAGCAACAAATACTGCAAGGCGATAGAAGTGTCAAAAAACAGTGCTAAAAATCACACAGATAGAGCATGTAGAAATGTTAACAACAAATGATATGAATCCATTTTTACGATGGGCATACAACCAGAAAATTAAAAAGGAATGGGCTAAGAGGCATTCAGCAGCAGTAGCTTACTTTTCAAAGATACAGGCTGACGCAGACCCAACCCACAGTGCATTGTTAACATATGCGTTAAAAGGGTGGGGGAGAATGGAGGGTGAACACAAGGATAAGAGGTGCCCGATGAATTTGGAAAAATTAGTGATTTTATTGAAATTACTGGAAACGGTATGCACCGACGGGTACAAAGTACAACATTTCAAAACCGCCTTTTCTATGGCATATTTTGGGGAATTCAGGGTCAGTGAATTAATCACATCCAGCACCAAGGCCACTGACGGCCTAGGCATGCTGGAAGTGCGGTAGAGAAGGAATATATGGCTATGGACATACAGATGTCAATAACTGGCCACAGTAGGACATGCAGGATTCAGTGTATTAAGGATAGTGGCAACTGCCCAGTATGCATAACCAACCAATATCTCAAGACTCTGTCCTAAAATCGGAGGAAGGTTTCTAGTTCACTTAAACGGGAAGGCGTTAAGCCAATATCAATTCCAGGCTGGCTTCAAAACAACCATCAACAAAGTTGGTTGGACAGCAGAGAATTTGGTACGCACTAATTCCGGATAGGGGCGGCCACAGCAGCATGGCAGGGAGGCCTGGGAGCAGAAAAAGTAAAGAAAATAGGAGGGTGGAAATCTCACTGTTATAAATGATACATAAGGCCAGTGCTAATATAACCATGAATTTCTACCAAGAGAACATGACGCCCCACTCAAGTCGGCATGGATTATAGGACATTCATTTGTGTTTAGGACAGGGAGATGGTCGAAGAGACGAAGGAGAAGCCGGGCCTTTAGGAACACCATTACATCATGGTGGGGCTACAGGGGTTTATGTTGGGATGATATCCATGATAGAGTAGCAGATTTAGTGACTTTCAGCGACCCACGCAAGTTTTTTAATTATTAATTTGGGGAACAACGATCTGGTGGAGCAAGGCAGAAAGCAGCTGCTTGCTGACACATGCAATTCATTGGCAGGTATTGCACACAATTGGAGTCACACTGACATTTTTTACTCAGCCATGTTACCAAGGAAATCATGGCAAGGGGCAAATTCCCACAAGGCAATTGACATTGCAAGAAAGAAGCTCAACAGAGGGACAGAAGTATTTTGCAACAACAGGGGAATTCATTTTATTTGACACACAGCAATCACACTGGCAGACCCCGATCTGTTCCTCCCAGACGGTGTCCACCTATCGGTCAAAGGGATGGGAAAATTCCATGACAAAATAAATGAGAGCCTAGCAGCAAAAGGGTGCAAATAATACAACTTTTGGGGGGAACCTGGACGGCCGGGAACCCATCCAGGTGTGGAGGCACGGGCCAGGTAGATGTCACTGGCTCGGTGCCCAAAATATGACAGTTGTTTATCACTGTTTTTGTTTGGATAAATAAATTTACCCAATTGTTATGATATTTCTGTTTGCAATAAAATACCACACCCTTTTTATTGCCAACCACAAACAAACTCGCCTCAGGTTAGGTTTTTGCCTCAGGTCATTTTGGTTACAGCATCAAAACGGTAACAGGTCCGGACGTCTCTGGCCTCCTCAGATTATGCGCTGCACTTAAGGGACTAAACCGACCGATGCAATCTGTGGCTGAGCCCCGGGGGAATAGTCACCCACACAGTGCTCTTGTGCAGTTGCTGTAGATAACTGGTAGCTTAACTATGTCTGTGTTGGGTACTTGCTGCTGAGGCCTGTGCTCCCAGCATTTATTTTACATGGTCAATCGCAAGAAGGAACAAAACAGTTTTTTCTTTCTGGGCAACAATCTGTACCAGTGGTGCAAAGCATGGTAAGAAGAAGCACTATATACAACAGTTCTACAGATATGTTTATTTTTGTTATAGCTTGTTGTTCTTACTGCCTCTACGGACTAGTTACCCCCACAAAAAGTAAGATAATGGTAGTGACCCGACCTGACCGGTGTGGTGCAGGTGCCCCCTGAGGAGACTTCTCCCCTTGCATCAAAACCCGGCTCCGCCACTGCCCTTAACTCAAGAAAGTATTGCCCAGCGTGAGGCGGCTGCGGATGGAGCTGTGTTGGACATGCAACAGAAATATTGGGGCATGCAGGAGGGTTTTGCATCAATAATAACTAAGTAGATGAGATGGCCTTCAGTATAACGCCCCCCCAAATCCAAGCTGGGGGATTCCAGAAGCAGAAACAAGCATAAATGAGACGAGTGCTCTGAACTCCTGGATTGCAGGCTTGAATGAGACTGCTAGGGCAGTCAAGGAGAAAGGTGCACTTGGTGCAATAACATGCGCCTGGTGGTTGCAACCGAGACTGCATCACGGGGCAACATGGAGTTATTTGGATAAATACTAGGAAAACTTCTGGACGCCCCTGTCCTTTCTACATACTTTGCTGTTGAGCCCCGAAGCCTAAACCCGGGGCTGTTGCCATCCAATCATAGTGCGCATTCTACATTACAGACACCGAGATTTAATAGTGAAGTATGCCAGAAGCAAAGGGAACTTGCGACTAGGTGCAAATAGAGTGTTTTAGGGTCTGGCCAGCCCCCAGAGAGGGCGCTAGAGGGACAGCCTGCATAGCGCAGTCCTGTTCTTGGAGGAACTACGCTTTCAATTAGAGGGCATAACCTATTTCTTCCCATTGCTGAAAATGTTTCATCACCTCAAACCCAATGGCCTTCTTCTGCCTAATGCTCTAATAGTAATCCCTCAGTACCTTTAACGAGAATAATTGTTACCAGCTGGGGGTACCGTAGTATTCCCACCAGAGACTATATGCGCTCCTTGGAGTTGTTCGATCTGTGGGAAATTGGGATGCCACATAAGGTGCACGTGGACTCCAACTAGTGCTCCCCACTTAGAGAATTGCCAGAGTTAGTCTGGGGATTGGTTTTGGTGTTGATTTTGCTTGGGGATTACATTGCAACATTTGGGCTTGCTGTGGCGGACGGGGAGGCTGATGCGGGTTATTGGAGTTTAACCTACACTTGGCATGTCAGGGAAACCTTTAATTTGTTTTTGCAATATATGATTACCAAATGTATGTATTCTTTGCTATTACATGGTTATATTGGTGAACAATGATGTACCATCTGGGATCCAAGGGGGGTAACACTTCTCAGTCGGAGTGTGTGTGGCTTGAGTCACCCGCACCAAAGCACATAAACTCTTATGATATTTTGAGCAACACAGGGCCATATTATGTTATAAGGCGTACCTGAAATTTCCCAAAAAGTGGGGCTCTTCAATCCAAGTGTCCTTATTCTTCTACATACATCTCTACAATTCACATGTATTACTTCTATCAGTGACCCAATGGGTAGATATAGTGTAATTAATGGAGTCCTGTGGGATCAAGAAATGCTGCTTATTAATGTGTCTGGAGCGAACATTGATGACCCAGAATTTTAGCCTCGATGTTTTCGATATGTAATAGAACACCTGATACACAAGTCGCTTGGGGTGGAGATCTGAACACTATCTTATTTGTTAACACAGACCACTGGATGTGGGACGCTGACCAAATCATCTCAAGTGTTGCTGGATAGTAAGATAGAGCAGTGTTGGATTGGTATGTGGAGATGTGTTCACCCCGATGGAAGGGAATACGCATAATATTCATCTGTGCATAACATGTCATCCATCATTGACCTATGGCTGGCATCCTTCTCTCTGTTTGGGCCGATGTAATCATGTACCATTCTCCCCCATAGTTTTTGTGATAATTTCCCCTCTTGTGGTCTGCCTTTCACTTGGTGCAGAGGGTCCCTCGAGAGCCCTATGGCGATTTCAACCTGCAGCCACTTTAGATCCTGTTTTTGAGGCCAATATTTATGATCACATACAACTGTTTTTTCAGAAAAAATATTAGGTGTGTCTCCACCACCAGTACATTATGGTAATCATTGAAGGTGTATATCTGGGGCATACCTTTGCAGACTACACGTTGAGAGCTTGAAGGATCTGGATTGAAGCTGAAATCTCTTGAACAGCAGACCAGCACCTCAGTTACTTTCAGATATCAGTGAAGAACTGGGCAACTCCCTAGCAGATTTGGAAATACGTTATTTCTCTGTTCCAGCGACGGCCAGGCTATATGGCGAGGCAGATAGACCTGCGACCACTTGCTAGACTCGTAAGAGAAGGGATGGGCGAGAGTGTTATGCTGGCAATAAGCAATGGCACTAGTGATCCCTGTACTAATTGATTGGCAATTAGAGAAACATTTTTACAATATTATAAAAGTTCTGTGTTGCCGTGGAAAGGTCAAAACAAAGGCAGAGAATGTATCATTCCTAAAGTACTAACCAATATCCATGCTCTCAGTGGATGCTGCTGGAAAGTTGGACCTTCCATTGACTCTGAAGGAAATACTGGCTGCCATTAATGTCCTTCCTAATAAAGCTCTTTGATCTCATGGCACCGGACCTGAATTTTATAAGAAATAATGCACAGTAATACGTGTCTGTATCTTCGTAAATTGTGAGAGCAGTTAGTGGTGGCAGGTAGCCTTCTCCATACTCTTTGTGAGGCTTCGATCATACTTTTGTTAAAACCGAACAAACCATCTCATAAGTGTGACTCGTACCAGCCACTGTCGTTGATCAATGCAGATACAAACATCTTTGCTTGTGCATATGCAAATCATTTGCAGCCTTTGATGCCCTTTATCATTCACCCAGATCAATCTGGGTTTATCACCTATCGATCAAAAGCTTTACATTTGAGACACTTCTTCAATGTTTTAACCCAAATTTACCCCAATGTGTCAAAATGTCAAAAAAGCTTTTGAATCCATATCCTTGAACTTTTTGTTTGATGGGACAGAAAGTTATAGTTTTGGTCATTACTTTATATCATGTATAAAGTTATTATATTCCCAACCTGTTGCTAAAATCAAGATTGAGAATAGATTAAATGCAATGTTTCCGCTGGGAAGAGGCACTAGGCAAGAGGCCCAGCTTCGCTCCCTTCTCTTCGGTTTGGCAATTGAGCCGTTGGCAGATTTGTTGAGCTATAAACATAGACATATTGGTATCCACCTCAAGGCATAAAATAGTTTTCAAAAGATTAGCAGAGTTTGCTAGTTAAAATGTTCTTGATTAGCAAAAAACCCATTTGATTAGCAATGTTGTACGAATATTTTTAATGTCACCAAAGGTTATTTGTACGCAAGACATAAAATGAGCAACAATACTGCATTTATGTGTACCACTTAAGACATTATTAAAATCAGCCAGCCTTCTAAATTCTTTACAATTCTGTTAGACCTGTAGGACGAGTAACTTGGTTTACCTACTTGACCAAAGAGAAATGCACTTGACCGATGTCAACGGATGAAAAAAAAATGTAAATGCACTTTCTGTAAAATGGTGCATGTCACCACAACCCCACTTTATGTTTGGCACACTGCTGCCACCCATAGGCCAGAGATACACAGTGAAACATGTATTGACATTTATTGAAAACAAAGTAAATGTGAAAATAAAAGTTTCAAACATCCCCTGCAAATGGTACTCACCTTAAATAAAATCTACTCTCCTATGCGAGTACGCGTGTAGACAGAGCCCTGGATGTGTGTCTTTAAAATGTAAAAGTTTAGCTGCATGAATGGACACACAAATCGATATGATAAAAAGGTTCTGAAAACAGTTTGGCAGGCTCTCTCCAGCAAGTGCAATTATATACTATAATTATGGTGCAAAGAGTTATTGAGGTTAACTACATTGTATGGTATGACAGTTGATCTGTAGATGTACAGACTGAATGGAATTATTGATTACTACTTTACGTAAACATCTTGTTAGCTTTGTGTATTTATTATGTGAGAGGAGAGAAAATAAGAGACTAAGCAGAGTGGATGGCGTAGAAGGAAAAGAACTGTGCAGAAAATGTGGAATATTGTCATTTGAAGCCATCACACGTTCAGGGTAGCTGGTATAAAGCAACAGGGTGATAAGATAGAACGTCAAGCAGTGTGGAATCAGCTCATGGGTTGAGCACCGGTTGCACAGATGAATGCAACCAGCAGGCCACAGAACTAGGTTTGAAATCAAAACCATTTGCCATGTGATCATGTACATTTTCAAAAGTGTTCACTCATCACTATGACACATCATCCTCAACAAAATGAAATCTAATTGACACTGAGATTTAGATACGCCAACCTAAGCTTTACTGTAAAGCATGGAGACAATGCAGTGTTTTACAGTACTAATAGTGTAATTATGCATTATGTAACAGCTTAGATTTTTAGGAATGGATTTGTATGACTGTCTTTTAAAAAAATAAGAAAGGTAACACATACTGGTCTTTGCCAGACATGATTTAGTCAAACCAATAGAAGTATCATTCTAGATCACTTCTGGTTTTCGATTATTTGAAGAAGAAAACAAATAATTCTTGCCTGCCACTCTCAAACAGGCCTTTGGCACTTAATAGTGGAGGAGAGGACTACTGCTGCACTCCCTCCCCATTAGCCCCTTTGAACGTGCAGTGAACAGAGAAAAGAGGGGGGAGCCCTGAGGGCAAGAGAGGATTTCGGGGGTGAGCTGTACTTTCAATGAACAGGGTAACTTAAATAGCTAGCTTTGCTACACAAGTGTTAATTTAGTTAGCAAACCTACAAAAGTGCATAGCAAATTTCTATGCAAAACTGCTTATTTTATGCGTTGGTGCAGACCCCGGCATTGTTTCTTTATATGCAGATGATGTGCTGCTATATGTTAGAAATCCAGACATGAATCCTGCCCCAAGTATGCAAGACATATGGCATTTGGAATTTACTCTGCCCGATCTATAAATTTGGCCAAGACACAGTTATTTCCCCTCACCTGTCAAAGTGCACCTCTAGTAGACAGGTTGACACTTCGTTGGGCATCTGAATTTAAAGCATATTTGGGGTTTTGTGTGTCTAGGAAGAATTCTACGTCACACAGACAATCATGGGTCCTGTCTTACCATCTTGCATTCGAACTTGCCCAGATGGTGAAACTATCTTTTTTGCTATAGGCAAGATAGCTTTACTCAAGATGATAGCATTACCGAAATTATTGCGTTATTTTCAGAACATCCCAATCTCACTTGATTGTACCTTCTTTGGTATTTTATGCACAATGATTAGGCAATTTCTGTTGCATCCCAGTGCTATCCATAATGAGTTGATAGGTATGACCAAGCCCTAGCTAAAGGGTGGTTCACAAGTTCCATATTTTTCACTTTATAATCTTGTGGTCCAATCCAGATTCATCTCCTAGTGGAACGATTCGGATTATTATTTTCTGCATGTCATGATTAAGTGGAAGTCGGCTGGTAGAAGTACCTTATGGCTGGAATTCTGTGTATGGGATAGGAGTATATCTATTCCTTTGATCCCCTGAAGATAACTTTTACTGT
Source organism: Ambystoma mexicanum (assembly GCF_040938575.1). NCBI lineage: Eukaryota > Metazoa > Chordata > Amphibia > Caudata > Ambystomatidae > Ambystoma > Ambystoma mexicanum. Next base: position 1,115,556,814 of record NC_090923.1, on the reverse strand, counting down.
GTGGCAGAAACTTGCATGATGCCTGTACATTGTGAATTATTACCATTTAACCATCCCATTGCGGGGAATACTCAACACTCCCCACACTTTGGACAAGACCATTCGTATACTTTTGAAGAATTCTGGATTGAAGGTGCTGGGAGATTTATTTCCCAGTGGTACATTCATATTTGTAACTGAGGTCCATCAGAGGGTGTGTAAAGGGATTACACTTGCATTGCAATATTTGTGCATGTGTTCTGCTGTTCATTCTAAAAGGTCAGTTATAATGTCAGTTCTCAAGCTTGCCGCCATTTTATTTCGGCAGTTATTAGTATGGTTCAGCTATATCATAGACTATACTTCTGGAATCTTTGCTAAATGGGCCATAGATCTAGGGACGGATCTGATGAACAATGGAGTCAAACCTGTGCACTGGCTAAGGAAGTATCTTCCAACAAAAAATTCCAGTTATTTCAATTTAAGATATGACATACACTGCATTATACTCCCACCCTTGCTTCACCAGCCGCCACTGGCAATCACACATTTTCTGGGAACTGTGATTGATCAATGTTTTTTCTGTTTTAATGATTAATGTCCTTAGCAGCACATACCTTTTAATTGCAGTAATGAGGAGGATACAATCTACTGAGATGTAATGGATTGCGTTGATAATGTTTTGCAAAGGGAGACATAGGTTCGCCCAGATTGATATGAAACAATTATGACAGAGGCATATGGAAACTGTAGTTTGTTAATAGAACTGCATACTGTGACAATGTCACCTGCCTGGCCATGTGGAGATGCATGGCGAGGACTCGTGTGGGGACGACTGAGTGGGCTGGGAACCACTACCTGCTAGATGATGCCTGTCCCAGGGGCGGAACGGAGAGGGCCCCCTGGTCACCTCACAATAATGGAGGTCTGGGATAAGGGATCACCACATGCTGTCTACTATTGTTACTGGCCCTTTAAATATTTCATTACAAGAGACAAAGCCTGCATAAACACGAATCAGGAACAGGAATTAGCTATATGTGGTCCTTGTGGCCCTGTTGAAGCTCTGCATGGCATGGCAAATAACTACAGGGGTCGAAATCTCCATGCTATCGCTACCCTCTGGAAGCCAGAGGTTTTAATCATTGGCAACTGGTTAACACTGGCGGATAGTAACCTCCAGCAGGCTTCTAACCAAAGGTGGTCAGTAATCACCACCAGCCAATAACGACTAGTGGTTCAGTAGCCAAAGGAAAGAAATAATAACCAGAATCCAGTTTGCACGTTAGCAGGGAAACACTGGAGGGTCAGTCGTCGTGAGGTGGCCAGGGCTCACAGGCTGGTCCACAGCCCTATGCTGCCAATAACCATTTGCAGGTTAGCAACCATTCAAGGATCAGTAACCACGGATTGACAGAAACTACTGTAAGAAAGGCATGAAGTGACCACAGTTAAAGGGTGTTTAGTGAACTTCAAAAAAAGGTTGGAAAAATGCCTCTCATCCTAAATCTATAGACGCTACGACCATCAAATAATAATGACGCAGTCCTAGTGGTGCCTTGTCAAACTAAAAGAGCCTATACTAATAAACCTATTGCCAATCCTGACCTCTAAATACAAATAGTGTGGGAAACAATGTTATGAAAAAGAAAGAAGTACTCACAAAATTATATGTTGGGATGTTTAGGCAGTTGGCCTCCATTCCCCACATTTTCAGCACAGGACAAGGTGGTACACTCGAGCGTAGCACAGTCTCTGGCTTCCCTAGCACGAGGATACAGTTCAATTATTAGCATCAGGCCTTCCGTGCCCAAGCCGCTTCATTCAGAGGGCCTGATGTGACAAACAAAATTATAAGTTCTTTTCCTTTTACAGATTTTCACAAGTACTCAATTTCTTAGGCGATTCACTATTCACCACAGATCCCCCTCAGTCAGGCTCAGATCCTCTGAACACAATGTTCCTAAATTATTTATGCATCCAATTTCTCGTAGGATGTTCTCTCTTGGTCACGGTTCACCCCAGATACCCCTCAGCCGGGCTCAGATCTCAGATCCCCCTCAGCCGGGCTCAGATCCCGGATCCCTCTCAGTCGGGCTCAGATCTCTTTGTAACCCAATGTTCAATTAGTTTCTCTCCACCAGGCTCGGACTAATTCCAATTTCCAACATAACTTTACACAAACTTGCTTTAACCAAAAGCTTTTAGCCGATCTCCCTCCGCTGGGCTCGGACCAACTTCATATACTTTGTCAATTATCGAAGACTTTCGAGTGTGCACTGGGTTTTTCTTGACCCATTGCAGGACCACTTAGATTTCACAATTCTTTATCACTCTTCACATTTGCCACCTTTCAGCTGGATACCTAACAGAGACTTTTGAATGAGCACCCACATGGTGCCGGACAACTTTGTCTTCGGTATCGTATTGTATCTGGGCTTCAAACTTTAATTACTCATCTGCTCTTTAATTTTGTTTGTGTCACTTGCCACATATGCTTCATACATTGTTCTCTTCAGTTTTCACTGTAAAATGTTGCCTCTTACAACCTTGGCTTCAACACAGACTTGTCTGGTATCTGTATCCCCAACTCACCGGCTGTGCTGACTTCACTGGCACTCCTTTGTTGTAGGAGCCAAGGACAGTTCCATGGCAGCAAATGATTCTGCCCGCCTTGACTATCTACGCGCGAGAGCCCCGGATACCTCCAAAACACAATGGAGGATGCTTCAGCCTTGATTCCTGGTCTTACGTTTCCTTTTGTCGAAGGTTCATGAAAGTAATGGTCTTTCATTGAAAAAATCAACGGCACTTCCCTCCTTGCACTCCTCTTCGGTCTTGCCGTCTTTAGCCTTGTATTAAACTGCCATCTTGGAATTGCTGCTTCCTCGTGTGCTCTGCCTTGCTCAGAGTGTGCTCTCTTGCTCCACCTTTTATCCATGTGGGGAAGTGTGATGGAAGTCAGGTGGGTGTAATGGTCAGTAACTGCAGGACACTGCATGACCATTATATTGGGACTCGGGTGTTAGTCCATTTTCTCTCACAGTAAGCTGTCTGTGAGAAAGTGTTCATGTTGGGACGGGGGGGGGTTGAGTTCCTAAGTATCCTACTTGGTAGGATGGGGTAAAGGTGTGACAGGAAGGTGATACCGTGTCTCGCTAGCTGGTGCCCCACGCCGACTCCCTGGAGCCCCCCTCACTCATCCTCCCGCACTGGTCTACGCCCAGGAACTGGATCCAAAAGCGATGGCTGTGTCCTGACCACCTGGATGTCCGATCCCCGGGGACTAGCGGGTGAGACACCGTCAGGTTTCCCACACTACCACCAGCTACTAATAGCCAGGCAATATCCACTGCCAGTGAGTAACAGGCAGACAATATTCACTGGTGGCCTGTAAACACTGGCGGGCCAGTAACCACCGGCTGCCAGTAACCATCAGTGAGAATCAACCACTGATGAGTCAGTAAGTTTAGTCAGGAATTGTGCTTAAGAGGTATGGGCTGATAAGAGTTGGTACTGTTCAGAAACAAGCAGGCATATGGGGAGTAGACAGGAATAACGTCCCTCACAACTGCTGCTATCCTCCTCTGGGGTAGGACTAGTTCTGGCTTCCACCATGGTAGGCCTTTAACCCTAGATTGAGAGAGGTTTGTATGCTCTTGTGAGAAGGTCAGGTAAAGACGTTGTCAAAGTCAGTAACTGCAGACTAGCAACTACCAACCGGGAGGCAGTATACACCAGAAGCCAGTAACACAAGTGGGCTGTAAACACCCTCTGACAGTAAACCCTAATGGTCGTTATATGCCTTCCTTGCACACTCTTCATTATATAGGGTGAGTCTTCACCTGAGTGGCAGGTGCTTGATAATCCCCATAAATGTTTTGCCCCTCCCATTTCATGTTTGTTTTTTTTTAATCAAATTGTCTCTGCTCAGCTGCCTATAAAAGCACCTCTAACTCACCAAGGCTTACTGTTTTCCCTTTCTACCACATGTGCCTACTCACCAGCATGCCAAATGTATATTGTGTTGTACTATTTGGATGACTCTGGATAGATTGTTGTTCTTAGTATGTTCTTCCCTTATTCAAATATTATCTGCCTGTTCGTGCCAGAAAATAGGAAGCAATATTAGCTTAAGCACGGATGACCCGTAACATACTGAAGAATCATCTATGCATGTCAGAAATAATTTCGTTTCTTAAAGCATATTATATGGTTCTGCTGGGCAGACCTTGTGGCTGAAATGTGGTGCTCCAGCATCCATGGTCTAAGACACCTCTGATATCTGTGAACATACTGAAATTAGGTTGCTGCTGGCAAACCCTATGTCCTGTGTCCCGTCACTGTCCTTTGAGGCACAACTGGTTAAGAACATAAAGCAGGCAGTTGTGTGTGGCTTTGGTGTGGGTATATTTTAGGATGAATAGTGGGGTGGTTGGATCCCTTTGGTCTCCTTTTCTTTGATTAGAGGCAGATGCTCCTGGCCAAACCTGTTCTTTTTAGCTTCTTCGCAAAAGTAAATTCACTTATGCCCCTTTTTTCCTCAAAGGATTAGACGGATGGGCAAATCTGTTCACTTAAGGTGGTGCGGGGGAGTTAAGAGGGAACCTGACTCCCCAGGATGCCTGGAACTGTGGATGCACATTGGGGCCTCTTTCTCTGACCCAATGCTTATCAGCCTCTGACCTGGTCTCTCTGTTTAATCTAAGCGGTGTGGGGTTTAATGACCACCCCAGCACACAAAAGGAAAGGCCAGGTTGGACCTCTAATTTGAAATGCATTATTCTTACGGCAAGGCACACAGGTGAATGTAAAGCCGGCCTTAAAACTTCAATACTGCTAAATGTGCCTAGCAAATCCAAATACATGTATTTCTGCAGTCGACACAAAGAATATGTGAAGATGGAAAGGGCACATTGTTGGTTTAGAGACAAAAAGTGGCATTTGTCATTAGAACTGCCATACCAAAATGCTCTTCATCCTGAAAATTAAGCACCACAGAAACTGACATTATGTTGAATGGGAAGGTGTGTGCATTTTGCAGCTGAAGCCACAAATACACATAGTAAAAATGTGCTATGGATAAAAAAGCACATGGTAAATGACAAAATAAACAGCAGTGTCTAATAATTTTCTGTTGCCCCATTAATAAACCAATACTGTGCTAAACAAGAACTGAATAAACTGATTCAAAAGTGCATTGAACAATAAAATTTGAATGCAAGTTGTTAAAATAAGTAAAATTATGCATTGGGGAAAAGAATGCAACAAATTGAAAAGGCTATTTTCTTGAAAATGCAACATGTGAATCCCTTATGAGCCCACGAAAAACATGCATTTTAGGTTGCTGGGCAGATGTCCCAAATCCATTCTCCTATTTCAGGCCTGTTTGGCTCCATATCTAGAAGCCAGATCTCTGTGAGGCCACGGCTCAGGCATACCAGGTATTTACAATGGGCTGATTGAACACAGACCCAACCTGGGTGGGTGAAATGCTTGAAAATGTACACTAGTAGATCGGAATTTTGGTCAACTCAAGATTACAAAACAAATGGCAAATGCCAGCCTTGTGATGTCAGAGACCATCTGGTGACAGAGATACAATCTCTGCAGTATCCTTTATCTCAGCTTTTGACTTCACAAGAGTGATTTTATTGCAGACTAAATCAACATTCAGCCCACATGGTTTCAATGAAATTGAGAAATTAAAATATATAAATATATGGCCACTGACTTACATTACAAATGTCATTTTATTCAATAACTTTTAGACCGTGATACTTACCCGGTTGTGACACATCTAATTTTGAAGCTGTTTTCAGGGTGATGGCGTTGATGTCATTTGTATCTGAAGTCGATTTTTTATAACCCTGTGGCAACCTCAAAGGTGTTTCTAGCTGCCCCGAAAAACATTCTAAATTTGAAAGTTGGGGCACTAAAGGCTTATTAAATTAAATATTGGATTAGGGAATTGTACATTCCTAACTATGTGAGTTTTTGCAAAAAGGGTGAAAAATCGTAGCTTGCACATGGAATAACGTGCCAAAACGAAAGTAATCTCCACTTATCCCTTCGGGTTAAGAGAACATTAATAGCTATATATTATGGCATTTATTGGTAAATTACTAAATGTTTCCATGCAGGGACTTTTGAGTGAAAAAGCTGTCATATAAAAAATTGTAAATGGCAGAAGGTGGGTACCTCTTCACTTCACTTCAATCATAGGACACTAAGGGCCTATTGGCAGAGAGCTTTAACATTGGGGGTAGGAGAGAACTGCAGAGGTCCCATGACAATTCAATGCTAATATTTTGAGACCTCCTGACCTTAACATTTGTTGGGAGGGACTAGGCATTAAAAAGTACTTGCTCTATGGAGAAGGGAGGGATACAGAAAAAATCCTGCTTTAAACCATCCTGGAAGGAGTGTTGCTAAACATCTTGAAGGAGAATTGCCCTTAATCCACCGGGGGGAGGGGGGTATCCTGAGACAGCTGCCAAACCTTACTTGGGTGTAGTGGCCTGAAAATGATAGAGCATTAACTTTGCATGAGAGATAGAAACTGGGAAAGCCAAAGGATCACTGGGCCCAGTTATTAAGGAGAGCCACATGAGGAATGAAAGCTAGTGGCAATCTCTGACTGATGTGGCCAGACCCTCTGCTGTCCTAAAGAGGAGTCTTGCTGATCTTTCTGGAGAACCCAAAAATAGAGGTTTTGAATGTAAGTAGATTGATCCAAATGACAACATATGTTTGGGGGATCTACCTGCCTTAATATCTCCCCTTAATTGTGGGTGGGTCAAATGATGTAGACCCTTAGTATATTTGACTGAATATTAATTTAATTAACTCCCAAATAGATTGGCACAAGTGGGAGCTCGGAGGAGTTTGAAACCTTTGCCCTCTTCCCTAGCTGAAAGTAAATTATTGTCCTTAAAGTAATTGGGTGCATTTGTTTTTCCTGTCAACCCCAGACTTGTCTAAAGAGCATGGGTGCATTTGTTCCAAAACAAAATTCCCATATGTTACCATTTCCCCAAACCCTGCCTTTAAACAAAAGGTGTTTTTGCCCCAAAACAAAATTTCCAATTGTCACCACTCCTTAAACATTGTCTTCAAACAAAGGGGTGTCCTTGGACTAAAACGAAATTCCTAAACTGTCTCCACTCCCTAGACCTGGCCTTAAAACAGAGGGGTGCTGCATGCAATTGATGCCTAGGTTTTTGGTGTTTGGGGAGAGAAGTGCTTTGCAAAGTTGAAACCCAGTGTAATTCTCCACTGAAAAATATACACTCTTTCCTGAGAGTGCGTAAGTGACCCTGATAGTACAAAGATGTTGCATTGTTTTGGGGGTGAAGAAAGAAAGGTCCTATTCATCTTAAGTTATCCTCAAAAGTCTGTATGATTGCAAACTGCTAGCATCTTCAAGTGTGCAGAAAAACTCCATGTATCAAGCACTGCACGTGTAATTCATATTTTTGTGTAAAACAAAACTGTGCTTTGTTTTCAATCTAAATTTGATCAAGCCAGATTTACCTGCTTAGTATAAAAAGGAAGAAGTGCTTTTATGTTGAAGCTTTGTTTCGTGCCACAGAGAATGTGGCGTGTCTAACCATTAAAGAAATTAATAGAACGCATACTTTAAATAAATATATATTCTCTCTATACCCCAGCCTAGTTCTTGGCTGATTTTTGGCACAGGGGGAGGGATCTATGTGGCTATATATTAGTCATTGATAGGACATGCCAAGCCCAACATAAATGATATATTATGGGCCATCTTTATTGGGGGTTGTCGTGTTGTAAATGCATTGGAGGGCTTGTTCTGTGGTCCTTTTTCGTGTAAGTTCTGTGTTATTTTCTGCCCAGGAGTCCATGTAGAAACCCTAGTGCAGCTCTTACTCATTTTGGTTTGGTGTACAGACCCTTGGGATACCCTTATGGCACCCATGGGTGGGGGTACAACTCTGTACCCCTAGTGTATGTTTTTGGGCACCTGTGTGTGGCCCACAGAGCAGGGTATGGGCTGGTGGCAGCTCCATGCTGAATTTGACAGGTGCTCTGAGTATCCTCCATTTTGGGATACACAGGTCCTGCCATTGGAATCAGTTGATTCCTGATAGGAGACAAGATGGCCCCTGTGGCCTCTTTCTTTCTATTGCCTGTTATCTTGTTTTTCCCAAAGTCCTGGGAAGCCCTGACTATGTCCCTTCCCCCTGACTGACTGTTGGGTGGAAGTTCCATATATGGTATTGTGGGGAAGTCCAGGCCAGACTGGCTGGAGCCTTCCCAGTGACTGTATGTTGTGGGTACACCCTTGGGGTGGGACCTGTGTGAATGGAGTGTGTGACCAGTATGCATTTCTTTTTATGGGTGTATGGTTTATGGTATGTAATATAATGAATGAGACAGCCCTGCCCGGAACTGGTCCCAATACCCATTCTTTGTTGTGAGTGTCTGGAGGGCGGAGAATGGCCTGAATGCACTGTGAGCCTGATTGGCTGCCTGCCTGCATGAATGCCCTTCTGAGTGATTGGTTGCCTGAGTGTGACCCAGCAGAGTGAATGAGAGACAGAACAGTATATCTGGGGGCCTCTCACTGCTAGAAATTGTTCAGGAGCTGAAGTTGATACTTGATGCTTAACCTTGAAGCCCACTGGAAGAAGAAGAATTGCTACTGCTGTCCTTCACCAATCTGAAAGCTGCTGTGCCTTCAAGGAACTGATCCAATAGAGGACCTGGCTAGGAGACCTCTTCCCGAGCTACGATGGACCATCGTGCACCAGCTGATCTTTGCCAAAGCTCCCTGGACATCAGACCCTCGAAAGGCTGCCGACCGGAGACTGGGACCGCCGTGGAATCATGAAGCGAAGCGGCCAGAAATTGAAGTCCATCACCGTCGTCGACTGGAGCCGCAATGCTCCTTTGCCTAAGAACACTTTGAACAAAAGACTCCCTCGCTCATCACCGATGACCGCTTTGTCCCGCTGGAGAAAGTCAAGGCCGTCGATGTGCTGATGACAATCCGCCGGTGAGTTTCCCGCCACCAGAAGACCACAAAGACGCTGACGACCTGACGCCCTTGCTGGGCCAAAGTTCTTCAGTAACTCTTTGTGGCAACGAACTATCGTCATTGAGATGCCCCGCATGCCTCATCTTTGCAGGACGTCCACGACCGATCGTCGATGAGCACCGCCAGGACCGAAGCTGCTGCTGCAACGTCTTTGTTCACCATTTCCTCATGGGATCTCGACGATTCGTGACTCCTGCCTTAAAGGGGGTCACTCAAGAAGATCTGTCGACGACCCGACGTTGAACTCTGCTAAACCAGGTACTTTGGGGCTGTAGAACTTTTATAGAAGGAGATAAGACTCTGTTTGACAATATATGGACTGGGCTTGTGGTATATTTTATTTACAGGTTGTCCAGATGGGGGGGATCCTCATACAGAACTGTGTCTAGTGGTAGGGGCCCAGTATTCTGCCTATTGTTTTAACCAACCTGCTTTACTCCTATGTCTATTGTTGGTTCACTTTATTAACTGATTTGTATGACATTTGAACTGAGTACAGTTAATGCATTTTTATGGAATCAGAGTAATTGTGGTACCACATAGATTCATAGAAGCTGTATATATTTACCATTTTAGAATTGTCAGAGCACAAAGTGTGTTATTGTAATTGTGTACATAACGTGAACCTTATTTACATAAAGACTGTGTATTCACTAACATAGTGTGTGGACATTCCTTTGTGGGTGCTTGGGGGCTACACTGTACTTAAGAACCAGCCCGCATCACCTCCTGAGAGCTTAAGCCTTGATTGCTCGACCTTTGCTACCCAATAGAGAATCTTGGTTGGGTGCTCGGTGCCTCTACTCTGCCATTTAGAGAGCAGGAGTACAGATACCCGACTCCAGCCTTTACAGGGGTGGGGAGGAGACACCCTGGGAGCGTGGTCTCCCCAGTATATCGTTACAGCAGCTGACTCAAGTACTCAATTGGGGGGCAGGCGTAAGCTTCCGGACAGGGTCCGTTTGCAGTATGAGGTGTTTGGATGAGGTAGAGGAGCTATAGGAGGACCAAAAGACCAGAGCGCAGGGTGCAGCAGGTGGTAGAGGACTTGGAGGACCCTTTTGCTCATTTGGAGAGATGGAGGTAAGGTGTTGGGTCTCATTGCGAATGGTACCTATTTGACTATTTGTATGTGAATGAGTGAGAGTGAGGTAGACAGGAGGAGAGAGGTTAAATCAGGATAGTTAAGGGGGAGTGGAGATAGGGCGGGTGAGAAGGTCGAAGGTGGAGTGAAGATAGGATGGGTGAGAATGTGGAGCTAGGAGGAAGCATAGATTAGAGAGGCAGAGAGAGAGCGAGCAGAGAGTGGGCGGCAGTGAGAGGCAGCAGGGCAGAGAATAATAGAGGCAGGGGAAGTGTGGCGTGGGATGAGATTTAGAGAGAAGCAGATAAGATCATGAGTGAGCTGGAGAGTAGAGACTGGATACGGGAGACAGAGAGTGCTAAAACCAGGAGACAGAGTGTAGCATCCCTTATGGTGAATTAATTAGAGCAAAACGTGACTGCTCCACTCAGCATGATCAAAGGCACAAATAATTTTAAAGCTAGAGGACACACTACAAAAACTATAGATGCAGCATGTCAAAAAACAGATTGAGATGCAGGAAAGATTAACTGAAATTGAACTTAAAAAAGAGAAATCAAGATGAATCAGAGTCATTACTCAATACAGTTCACAATCAAATTAGACACATCTTTACTAAACATTGGGATATCTTAGAGACTGATTCAGATTTACAAGAAATAATTGAGGATTGTCCTAACATCACATTTAAGAGCAAAAAACGCTGAAGAATATTATTGCTTACAGTTTACCCAATAAATTAGTAGTAAAAAAAAAACAACTTAACATATTTGAGCAAACTTATAGGATTTGGCAGATGTAATGAATGCAAAGTTCATAGTGGACCCCAAAGTTGAATTCACATTCGGTACACATGGATAGAGGTGGTTCATCAACCATTTTATAAATTGTCAAACAAGGTTTGGTGCTTATGGAATAATGTGTCCATGTGACAAGATGTACATATGATTTACTATTTGGCCCTTGAAAGTAAGAATGTTGAAATATTATAGAACCATTAAGAACAAAGATTCTAGCTGCACATTAGCAGTACACTTTGAAGACCAATATAGTAGCAATTCTGCTTCATTAAGATGTATTGCTATAGCTCACATGCCAGAACACATAAGAAAGGGTAATAGAGAAAGCAAGCTGAGACAACTGGAATCTAAATTTATTTTTTAAATAAATACCATGAAACCAATAGGACATAATTCAGATGAAGAACTATTTATACACTTGTAAGAGGAATGTGCAATATAATATTTATACTGAATCAGCACTTGCACTTTACAACGCCAGTCACTTTATTAAATGTGAATACTTCAGAGATAATAAGGAGTGGTTTTAATTCTACAAATCTGTTATGTTTATTGTGCTGATTTCTGCCAATCTAATTTAGATACTACTGAAAGAAATTATGTAGACTTTTTTTCTGTAATTTTGCCCAATTGGGCTGAATCTCCCCCCCCCTGATCCCCCCCCCCATTTCCCTCGGTCCACTTTTCTTCAAGAAGAAAATAAACTCATCTCTCACCGATATAGAAGGTGTACAGCCTATATTTCAAGTGCAATTGTTCATCCCAAATGGCTTATTTATTCTGGCTTGTCAAATATGATTTAAGTAATGATCAAATCAATATATAGCCAAAGAAAACAGCACTTGCAAATCGTCTCTCTCTGTGGTAATAAGAAGTGATTAGAACAAAGTTTCAATTTGTACCTTTCAAATAGAAATCACTAATCATAGACACTAGTCTTGTATTTGCTTGGTACCATAATGATGCTAACAATAGAGACATAACCCATGATAAGATGTCTGACATGGCTGCACACAATAATAAAGCTGAAATGACCCTGATCACATGACATGTATGCGTGAAAAGGTTTGCTTTTATTTAACATGGGGGGTATAGAGGAAATGTAAACAGTCTGATGATGTCCTTGCAGAGGGATGTAACGTGTGGCGAATAGTGTTCTGTCAAAGGAACAATACCTCTTTTTAAGACCATGGGCCTCATCACGAGTTGGGTAGTATCTTGACTGTAATACCGCCCAACTGTAATAGCGTTAGGGCACACTGGTCCGGTATATCACGGGTTGGGCGTTTACTGTAAATCCCAATTCGCTATTGGATCCATTGGTCCCAATGGGGAATTTTCAGCGCTAATACTGCATGCTAATACAGCCAGCGGTAATACAGGGCGCTAAATGGGATTTTCGCCTCCAGAAACAATCTGGAGGAAAAACAGCCCTTTTAACATCCAACTCGTGATAGGGTCAGCCCTTAAATGCAGCAGTAATACTGTTACCACCACATTTAAGGTCTACCACCCAACTCGTGAAGAGGGCCATGTCTCAATTTATTTATTTTTCACAAGGTAAATGAAATATGCAATTTTTGCATGCAATAGAATGAGTGCATGGCTTTCTTTGATTTCCGCCTGCCACTCTTGACAAGGCAATAAAGAGTTAGTGGTGTATATCACGTTTTTGGGAAATATATATACACAATGCCTGAAGAAAAGATCTGGCTGGGTAGATTGATTTTTGTAGTCTATAATTCTCTCCCTGCACTCCCACATACCCCACTTACCTGCTGGTGATACCTCTGTGTCTATGCTGCCAGCATCCATGGAGATGTGGATTTCATGGGGAGCTGATTCCAGGTTTTCTTCAGTGCACTGTGCAGGAGGATACTAGTTCCTTGCAGCAAAGAAATGCTGGCCTTTCTGGGTGTGCTGGCAGGGCTATCCTTTCCTTGTGAAGGAAATCTCTCGTTCCTCACTATGGTACGCTTGCAACAACTCCAGCAGCTGAAGGGAATCTGTTCACCGGGCCTACTTTCAAAGACCCCTGCAGATGAGTGCTGATTTCAGGCATGGTGTGACCAGACCTACTTTCCTAAACTTTGTGTTTCATGTTTCATTCTTACGAAAATCGGTTAGACCACAAACAAATAATGTTGGTTTAAAGCTACAGGTGCTCAAAAAAGAAAAAGAAATGTGATCCATTCCGTATATTTAATACTACCAAGAAACCCATTATCCCAGGGGGGCAGCACCTGACTGGAAGGAAAGAAATGTTAAAAAGGAAGAAACAGGAAACTGGCCCTGTCCTGCTAAAAACACTGTCTCTGGAACAAGTTACCAATGCAGATGAGACTGGCCCCTCCATCCTACACTTCAGTAGAACCTGAGGGCCATACTCTTCAAAGAGCCACTAACCAATCGCTCCACGTACCCTACTGCACCTTCCCCAGCGCTCGACACTTCCTTACTCTCCCTGTCCATCCCAACTCCCCTGCAACCCCCTAATTATCCCCCCTGAGCTTGTCCCCTATGAACAGTGCTCTGTTGCTTCCCTAGCTAGGTGTGTACTTTTTAAATCCTCTCTCTATATATATATAGATATATATATGCATATGCATGCATACATATATGTTTGGTGTTCAGTGAAAACACTTTTTACAATTGCGTTTGAATTTAAAGGAATTCTCCAAACAAGTCAAAATTTGGTTCTCAGGTCTGTGATCCTGGGTGAATAATGTATTTCCTTATGTTTTCCTTTTCATTACCTGCCAAATACTGAAAATGCTTAAGAGATGTAAATCCTGCAATAGTATTCTAGTGAAATATGGAGGATTTTTTTTTCTGTTACTATTTTCAGTTCATGTTCACGTTTTTAGAGGCAGTCTTCGCTTTGCCATCCCAGATCTGACAGAAATGTATGAAGAGGTCATGTTCACCACTCATTGGATATAATATGTTGGTGTGTGTAGGCCATATAGAACCAGAACGGTAATTTAATATTAATCTTGAATTTAATATCAATAATTTACACAGTAGCCATTTAAAGAGATTAGTCGAACCATGTGCTGCAGCGCTGCGAGACAAGGCGCTAATTCAAAGGCTGGTTCATATGGTTATTAAGAATATTTTTGGTTGGAACTCACAGCTCAGGTGCTTAGTTTCAGCTAATGCTATTCTGTGAAGGGTGCTTCCTTTGTCAGCTATGTTGGGTACTATTTACAAACAATTAATAGCAGTACTTTGAGTGTCAAGTTTCTGAATATATTCATTTGGTTGAACGGTTACAAACAGCTACTTGTAAAATGTTCCCGTGGAAGGGGTCGTGACGAATCAACTTCCGGGCACCAGAGTTCCAGGGATGAATATCGGTTTATAAACCATCAATCAGCCCCACACCTCTAGTACACCAGAAGGGATCCAAATAGATTGGAAACACAAGCAACTTATAAACCTCCTTGTCCAATTTTAGTAACGTGAACGGAATGACAGGCTTATCTCCGAAATGTTGTGGATTGTTGGTTAATTGCAAAACAGCGAAAATACAATTATTACAGAATGATAAAAGCAACTGTCCAGTTAAGGTTGTATAAAAAGATCTACTTTATTATTATCACAACAGACAGTTCTAGCACACTACAAAATACAGCCCATCCTGTAAATGAATGCAGAGGACAGTTTCAAAGAAGGAAAAGGAATGCACTCTGGATGAATCACAATAGTTCACGGGTACTTGGTTTCAACACAAAGGGAGCAATGGGTCGTAAAATGTCACTAGTGGCCTTCAGAGAAGGACCAAGGGGACAGAACCACAATGTACCTTGTGCTTTAGGAGTTCTTGGTGCACGACAGGGTCCAGTCGGCTTCAGGGCACTTTGCAGCTTCTGCAACAAGAGTTCAAGGCGGGAGACAGCTGCGGGTATCAGTCGGCAGGAAGTTCAGTGAGCAAAGCTCGATGGTCGGCTGCAGGCTGGCCTACATGGCGGCTCGGGGTCAGGAATCGTTGTCTCAGTGCTGGTCTGCATTTCTGAAGCACTGGTCGAGGCATCTTGGATGGTTTTAGCGACTTGGCATAACAGTCAACCGTGCAGTCGGTTGCAAGCAACTCGAGGGGCTAGACTGGCTCGAAAATGTCCTCTATGGCAGATTAGATGCTTACACTCCCCCTAGCTTCTTCACTGGGCTTATTTCGTCCTTTAAGGCAGACAACCCAATGCTGAGGTGAGTGTTGCAGGCAACGGAGTTGTCCTTGGTTTGGTTCAGAGACTCTCTGGCACTTTCCACATAGGAAGCCTGCTTGCAGAGCTTAGCTGGGCACGCTGTGTGCTGGCTGGGTACCGGTTCTGGAGTTAGGGAGGATCCTCTGGATTCAGTATCTCCCTCTGTTCTCTGGGGAATGTTTAGGGGAGGGATCTTGCTTTCATCTTTGGAGGTCCTGGCCTTCCTTTACTGGCAGAAGAGCTAAGGCAGACTGTACCATCAGCCTGGGTTCAATGATGAGTTCTTCTTACTACTCCTTGCGAAGTCTTCAGGCACAGTGATTGGTGTAGGCTAAGCCTACCATAATTAATCAATCCTGGGTCCCCACCCACTATCTCCTGTATGTGTGAGGTCATAACCAGAGTTCTTTACAACAGAAAAGGTAAAGGGATGAAAACACCTAATACTAAGTCCCACCCATATTCCTGTCTGTTGTGGATGGAGCTCTTTGTGGTTCCTGATTAAAGTGGCTTGTCTCCCTTGAAGCTGCAGCGAGACCAGACTTTTTGTCTCCGTCAAACCATAGTCCTACCTTGTGAATGGGGTCTCCCTGAGGCGATGACTACGGTAGACATGCAGTCCCAGACATGACATTTCCCTATCAATCAATACTGAAGGCGGGAGCTGGCATCAGGGTGACGGTGCATATGAAAGGGTTTTAAGGGATTCCTGTCTCCTGTTTAAACCTCTGCAGCTAGGCGCCATGTGGGCCTGTTTGAATTCAACTCTCATTAGTATGTGAATGCTGCAACCAGCTACAGGGCTCAACAAAAGGACAGTGCAGATCCATGGACCTTTGTTAGTTAATTAGGCTGGCCATGGTAGGGGGAAGGTTTAGCCCTCCCCCTTCTGAGATGACATGATGTACTCCTGGTTGTCATATCCCAACTAAATATGACAGGGGGTGCTGCGCCTGTTGGCTGTGTCCACCCAGAGTACACGGGTCTATGTGTATGTCGTGCAGTGAGCAATATGAAAATGTGTGCGGATTAGCCCCACACATTTTCCAGAGGTTGATCGACCATCATTCAATTTAATTTAAAATGTCAAAAAAGCCCAGGCGAGCCACACCCCCCGTGCATATGTTTGGATTTTTCACAGGGGTTCTGTTTGCTTATTTTTCAATTTGCTTAGCATTCTGGATAGTCAGAGCTGTAGACCTTCAGCTGGATTAGTCCTGTAAGGGGAGATTGGTCACAATTTGGGACATGATCCTGTACACTGTACCTGGTCCTTTTTCACATAACCATTGTCTTCATTGGGACAGGCCCTGGGTCAACCCTTCTTTAATTCAATTCTGAAAACATGATCATCTCTGTTTGGACTAGACCCAGACGCGCTGCATAATTTGGGCCTAAATTGCTTGTTTTTGTTATTTTCTGTGTCCTGTGGGGTTTCTTGTGTTTGTGTACCCTTGCCCTGGGTTGATCCCAGGATTCAGACCTTTAGGATCTTAGTCTGTGCAATGTAACTTCAGCCCTTTTATTTGTGAATGGATCCTTTTTTAGTTTTACATAAAACTGCGCTGTTGAGTTCCAACACGAAGGCAGAGACCTATCCTAGTCTACTACCACCACTAGGGGGCATGGAACCATGAGGATAATCGTCTATGACTATGAGTGAAACTCATGCGTTCCCAAAAGCTAAGCAGGATCTCCTGCGGTCTGCCCTTGCATGAGTGGCCTTGTTCCACTGCGTCTCGGTGCAGCTATTTTCTTCTTAAACCTTTCCTCGCGGAACATGGCCGCGATCCACCTCTGCCACAGGCAGGGAGTCAGATCATGTGCATTTGGTGTCTCTGATCTTCTGTGTGCAGGGGTGCCCCAGACTTCCCTCTGTTTATTCTGGAGCCTGGGTGTCCTTTTCACTTCCTCGCTTGGCCTCTAGATCCCACTCTTCCTCCTTCAGTTTGGGACCTCTCTGAGCTCTTCTCACGATCCATAGATCTTTTCCCCAGGGTCTAGCCGGGCTCTTTGGTTTTAAATTCTGGTCTTTACCTTTTGACTAGTTCCCTGGGGTGTTGGCTTCCAGAAGATCTGACTGGAAGCAGCTGCGGCCAGTCAAGGCGTGTAAGCCAGTGATCTACTGTGAGGTCCACAGGTTTACCCCATCAGGCTGGAAGGTTTTCTCTCGTCTGCCCCCAAGTTCCAGACGCCAATGGCTTCCTGGCAGTTCCAAGCAGTGGCTCCGAATGCCTCTGCAGCTCCTCGATGTTAACATCCCTACTTGAGACCCAATTTACATTGTTTGATGTTATTAGCCCAGTGCTTTTGGGTTTCTGTTGTACCTGGTGATACGTTAAATGTAGTGCTATAAGTGGGACTGGAAATCAAGGTGGGGAAAAGTTAGGGGGTGCTGCCTAAGGCACGCCCGCTAACGAGAGCCCCCTCCCCCCCTTCGTTTAAGGGCGTGCGGGGGGAGGGGGGGCACCTGCTAAAGGTTGGAGCTGGGGCACACTGGCATTATTACCTTTGATGCGCCCAGCCACTGCTTTTAAACAAAAGAAGGGGCTGGGCTCACCAAAAGGTGTGACACTAGTGTGCCCCAGCAGGCAGCCCTTTCATTCAAGGAGCCCACTTTAACCACGGGCTCCTTGAATGAAATGTCTGTACTTGAAACAGGAGGAGGGCTGGAGGGCTCTAGTCATCCCCTAGCATCATGCTGGGTGATTACTAGTTAGTTACTCTAAACAAAAGGAGAGCTGGGCAGTCCAGCCCTCCTCCTGTTTCGAGTACATAGACATCAGGCAGCCCGCACTGCACGGTTACGCCTGCTGCCTGCAGTTGTTAGCACTTTGGTTTAGAAAAAAGAAAAGGCCATGCATTTTCTTTAGTCTAAACCGAAGTGCTGATACCTGCAAGCAGCTCGTATAACCGTGCAGCCTCTACACGGGCTGCCTCAGGTGTCCGCTGGTTGGGGCTAGTCGGGGGTGGGCTCTGGAGAGCTTTCTGCAGACTGCCGGTGCCCGGCCCCGGCCCACTTAAAGCCCGGGTTAAATGTCTCTGAAAAAACGACTGCTACAGCACGTGCGGGTTTTGGTTATACCTCTGGAGGCAAGCGGACAGTGACTTGCTTTCAGCTCGTGGAATAAGGACTGTGGTGAGGAAGACGGGTGGGCAGCTAATGAAGAGGACAGGTAAGCGATCATCGGTGGCTATTGGCCAGCAGCCACTAGTGGCCAGTAACCACCCCCCTTCTATAACTCTTGGAAAATCAGTTAATCCCCGGAGGGCATTAACCAGCGCTTTGTGTCCCCAACTCCCAGTAACTACATGCCGATGGTCATAACCGGCCTGTGGGCCACCACCTCCAGACCCGATCACTAGCCAGGCAGAGAGCGACCACAGCCGCCCGGCCACGGCTCTCTCAGCAGCTACGAGACAGCGGGCAAAGTGCCCTGGCAAATGCGAGAACAGCCTTCAGAGTGGGAGGGGGCAGCTCTTTCAGGTCTGCCCTGTACACGGCAGAGGGGGGGCGGGCACGTATGGGTCGCAAAGGAGAGGGTCAGCAGAGCCTTCCAGGGGCACAACCAAGGTGAGGTGAGTTGTGGCCCTCATTTACATTCAGGGCATGCCTGGAGAAGTTCAGGGGTAACTCATTCAAGAGGCATTGTGGGGGTAACAGAGGGCGGGGAAAGTACATTGAGCTGCAATTGAAGAACCCCGGATGGGCAATTGAGGGCTTTACATGGGTGCAAGAGGAGCCATTGGATGGGTCAATACAGAAAGCTCTAAGCCAAATAATAGGACGTTCGGGGTAAAAGCAGGCGCCCGTGCTAGCATCAGGGATCAGAGGTCATGAATGGGAGTTATTTCCAAAAAACCTACAATTACTGAGCGCCTAACAGCGAGTGACGCATGCAGCGCCGCCTGCGAGAGAATAAGCGGAGCAAGCATGTCTGCAAACTCCCCAGAAAATCTGGACAAAAAGGGGGACTCCTGAAGAAGATTTAAAAACACGCCTGCACTTTTAAGTCGACCCCTGTACATTCTTGCGACCTCATGAAAATCAAGACGCTGACGCAAAAACTAGGCGACTCCACCCTCATCGGTCTACTTTGGAAATCCGGGGTCTAGTCTTTTGCGCGTTCCCTCCCTGGACCGTGGGGACCCTAAGCCCCAACAAGCCTGGAGCATACATGCATAGGGCGCTCATGTAAAGTAGAGGCTGAGACCCACCAACCTAAGTGCTTGAGCCTCACTGGGGGTGTACATGGCAGGCGTCACGTTTACCCAACACCCACTGGCACGCTTTTCAATGGCATGGAAGTCTCCCAGAAGCCCCGCCTTGACAATTCGAAACTATGAGGCTTCTCATTGATGCCCCTACTCAAATCTATTGAGGCAAAGTTATCCCAGCCATTACATATGGAGCCGACGCAATGCCATCTCTCCCCAACTCTCTGTGGGTCAGACTTGAGAGTCTCTTCTGGCGTTCCGTCCTGATTATACCATCTTCTACTCCGATAGCTTTGATAAGACGCGAACTCTCTCTTACATCTTTAGAGTCAACAGTTAAAAGGGCGTCCGTCATGCTATACCGGAAGATCAAAGATCCTTCTTCTCCATCAATTTTCGTGATGGTACAAGCGGAAATGAACAAAAGCAAAAGTACATTACTATCCAAATGGGAATTAATCTGTTTACAGCAACTTGAAATTTGCGGCAGCTCCATGGAAGAACTTTTGTTTAACCCAACAAAAACCAAAACCCGTATGGAGGAAACGGATTGGATCACCACATTGGAAAAAGCATCTGAGTACAAACTGACTAGCCACCTACCTCCAACATGCAGAAAATGGAATGAAGTCCAACCTTTTCTATTAAAACATCCTAGTAGAAAAACCCGGAACACTCTTCTACGTGCGAGGCTGAATTTGTTACCGACGAATGAAATACTGCACATAAGAGGCCTCTCTCCATCTAATACCTGCTGCTTTTGCAATGACATCGAACAAAGCAAAACAGTACGGCACCTTTTATTAATGTGCCCAGGAACAGACAAATTCAGAACGCCGTATATACTGCATCACTTAAAGAATGCTTACCTGATGGATGAAGCACTTTGGTGGGAGCGTCTAATAGGAGGTTTAAGACCATCTTGGACTATAGCAGCCACGAAAATTCTGGATCTAATCTTCGTATAATCAGTTTCGGAGACTCAGCAGTGTGGTCCCACATGAAGGCAGGCTCAAGGGGTGACACCTCTTGGTGGCGGGAGGGTCGGTCTACTCTGCCAAGATGGTAGGAAACAATCTCATCTGGCGCCTCTACCCTCTCCCTCATTTTCAATCCTCATTTTCAATCTTCAAACTTCACACTTCTCCTTCTTCAAGCTCTGACTTCCGTATTGACTCTATGCTTTGACTTTTGGACAACACACTTTTGTGAAGTTTCTCTCAGAAACAATGAAAGTTTTCATATTTTTCTTTTCTGTGTTCATCTTCTTGTAAAAATCACTTCGGTGATTATACACTCGTAATAAAAAAAAATTTTAAAAATTAAAAACTACCGTTGCCGCTGGACCGCAACCCGCTCAGCCACCTTACCAGCTATTTAGCCTTGATCCGCCTTCCTCTGCAGGCATGTGCTCTGTGGTCGCCTGTGCGCGTGCCCGAGCGAGGGGTGTGGCCCGCGCCAGCCATCAGACCTGCTGAGCTCGCGCCTAGTGCACTAATGGTATTACAGGAGTACACTTTGTTACTGAGAGATCCCACGCTCCGCGGGTCCAAGCATTCACGTCACTTGAGGACGCGGCCCTTGCCTTGAGCATCGTATTCTGGATGCTTACTTTTTCTGCCACCCTGCCTTCTCGGTCCGTGACACCCCAGCAGCGTATGCCAATGAGGCTCTGCCAACCTACCTCCTGCACTCTCCCGTGATTCTCACCGAACCTACTTACCTCCCTCTGGAGGCTGTTGCGGGCGTGTGCGTGTTTACATACCATGGGAACACGTTTATTCAGAGGCGACTGGCTGTGACAGGCGGGCGCGCTCGGGACAGCTCCCCTGTCTTTCAGAGCAGAGACCAACAGCTACCTTTCCATCTGGGTCCAGTCACCATTCATGCACCCCCTTTTATCTCACCGACTCCAGGGAGCCATTCTCCTTGGCGGGAAATGGGCTCCGGGGAACATAGCGGCTGTGGTGGGGGGACCTGGACCAAGATGGCACGAAGTGCATGGCAGCGTGCGCCAGTTTATAATCAAAGTGGCCAGTTTGGGTTTCTTTACTGTGCAACTTGTAGTTTTGCCCGGTGTTACTGAACAAAGTTGTTTTAAATATATTATCCAAAGATGGATCACCCCCCACTCCATCAAAGGAACACATTGCCAGTGGTGACTGGGAAACCTGTTCTCATTGGTGCCCCGGTTGCGACTGGGGTCGGTGGCCGGGTGGGGGGGGGGGGGTGGTTGGGCGGGGGAGAGGTGTTGTTCATGCGTGAAGGCCAGTGCTGGTCATAGGCCCTTGGCGGATCTGAGATCCGGCACCAGATATGGAGCCGGATCTCGAGATCCGGCCAGAGTCAGCCGCCCAAGCCCATGAACAAAAAAAATAAAAAAGAAAAAGCACCCGCGAAGGCAGCATTGCCTTTTACCGCGGCTTTGGCACGGTTGTGTAATGCACAATGCTCACTACATGTACAACTGATTCCTTTCAGTTGTACATGTAGCGAGCATTGTGCATTACACAACATTGCCAAAGCCGAAGTAAAAGGCAATGCTGCCATCGCGGGCGCTATTTTTTATTATTATTATTATTATTATTATTTTAAGTATTCCAGCATTGCTGGATGTCCACTATGAGCCCCGGCCCCTGTATGACCACGCCCCCTCGGGCTCCGCCCCCCAACTCCTCCCCCACCCCGGGCCTTGTGTTGTGGGATCCCTCACCACATTTTTTCCATTTCCACCACTGGTGAAGGCCACCTCCTGCCCTCGCCCCATGCCTTCGCTTCCAGCAGAGTTTCTTTGGTCATCTACCCCCCTCCGGTAGAACTACCTCAACCTACCCCCCACGTCATCGTCTCCCATGTGCCAGTCTGCCGTTCCAAGGTGGCACTGTCGCCCATAGCTCTCAACCTTTCATGGCCCTTGGGCGGGTGAAAACACCCGATTTCTTATTTGGTGGGTGAAAGCCCATTGGTTCCTATGGGCGTTCAGGGAGCTTGGCAGATAAGAGAGCTGCCTAAGTGGCGGGTGACACCCGGCAAAAGCGTGTGAGTTGAGAGGTATGCTGTCGCCCACCTCCCTGAGCTCAGCTGCCAGTCCCAATATGCGGCGATCATTTCGGCCATTACTCGAGGTAGCGCCCACTCGAGCCCATCGCAAGCGGGTGCCGCCTGCCGAGGCTGGTAACGCTGACTGGTGTGCGAGGGCCGAAGCCAGGCCCACACGGGGCGGCCGCAGCTCCCGGCTACATTAACAAATTGCTTTCAAACATTTAACAACACAATAAAACGGGGACCTGCGCCTGCAATGAATATTTCTCATCGCGGTAATTGACGAGCTTTGGCGGCGAGGATGCTGTGGGGAGGGCGGGGGCTTCCTGAACGGGGGTTGGGGGGCTATAGCCCCGGGTCTTTTGGTTGTAGCCCCGGATAGAAGTTTAGGGGCTACAACCAAAAGGTTAACACGTGTTTTCCTCTTTCTCTAGCAGAGGCTTCCATTCCCTTCTGTATCCCCCTCCCCGCACAGCCCCTACCCCCTCGCTTGCTTGTCCCCCTAGTCTGTCTCTGTTCTCGCTCCTCATCTTCATGATGTTCCTCTCATCCTGTTCGCTTCTCCTCATCACTTCACACACTCCCATTCCCCCTCCTCCTCGGCAGGTCTAGGGGAAACAGCCCAGCCCTGCGTCCAGGTTATGGGGTCATTTTCCCACCCCAAGGCGATCATTAGGGTTTCCTTGGGTCACTGCGGCACCTGCACGGAATATTCAAGGTCAGCTTTAGGATGGGCCTGGGAGACAAGGGCGCCAGTCAACACCCTATTGCTTTGAGGAAAAGAAACTCCTTACAGAGACACTATGAACATACACTACACCCCATTCAAGTTACGCAGGGTGTTGATAGGGGTTGTAAGTAATTCACCCCAGAGAGTATCTAAGATGTGTAGGTCGTCTTGTAGGAAACAGTGGAAGATAAGCAGGCTTCTGATTGGCTGGGCTGGATACTGGTCCTGATGCAGCACTGTCTGTACAGGGGAATTGAAGTATGACAGTTGCATCTTGATGGCGTAGAATGCACAGAGGGCTTTCTCTTGAATGGTTTTTGTAGTGATCACGGATACCATCCGGTAAGTTTTTTATTCATTTATTCAATGTAGTTTCTTCATAGATGAGCCACACTAGCTTTTCTCTCTCCACCTAACACTCCTCCTCCAACTGACACTCACGCTCTCCACACTTCCTAGATACCACACTCCTCCCATTCATCCATACAAAACGTAATCCTGCAAATGTTTTGGACGCATAACTACTCTCTTGACCCGTGCAGCTCTGACACCAGATCCCACCGAATCATCAATTCCCATACACTCTATTGAATTGCGCTGTAATTAATGACGTGACTTTTTCAATCTGCTTCATGCAATTCTGGTGACTTTAATTGTGCAGATTCATGGTCTGCTGTGTGTGTATACTGTGCTGGCCTCTGCCTGCTGCATGTGGCTCGGCCCTTCCAAGATGGCCCCTTCTTTTGTTCTGCACTGATGTGCCCTCTTACTTCTGTTATAGCCTAGGATTGGCTCTGACCCACTACATCTGGGCCAATGAGGAGGCCGGCACTCCTCACAAGGCCCACTCCTAAGGCCCTGTCTACCCTTGTCCACCATGGTATGCCTCTAGCCACCCCTTCTACGTCCTTTGAGTGTCCCCATGTCTCTCCTAACCCCGCCAGTGGCCCCATGTCTCCCCTACCCCTCGCCAGTATCCCCATGTCTCCCCTACCCCTTGCCAGTGTCCCCATGTCTCCCCTAACCCCCGCCAGTGTCCTCATGTCTCCCCTACCCCCTGCTAGTACCCCCATGTCTCCCCTACTCCTCGCCAGTGTCCCCATGTCTCCCCTACTCCTCGCCAGTGTCCCCATGTCCCCCCTACTCCTGCCAGTGTCCCCATGTCCCCCCTACCCTGCCAGTTTCCCCATGTCTCCCCCTACCCCGCTAGTGTCCCCATGTCTCCCCGCCAGTGTCCCCATGTCTCCCCCTACCCCGCCAGTGTCCCCATGTCTCTCCTTACCCCGCCAGTGTCCCCTGTCTCCCTTACATCCCCCTTCACTATCCCACACCCACCTCTTCTTTACCCTCTATTTCCCCTTTGCCCTGTGTTTTGCTTTCTTTCCCCCTCTCCCCTTCCTGCCTTTACACCTCAGCCCCCTCCTCCCTTCTTTCCTCCTTCTCCCTCTCTGCCATCCTTCCCTCCCCTCCTCCCCTCCCTCCGTTCCCTCTATCTGTCTTTTCTGGCACTACCCCAATTGCCATCAGGCATAGTAATTTGTACCCGCCTGTCTAAGTAGACGTTTCCCCCTCTCCCTCCCTACCTCTCGCACCCCCACTTCTCCTCTAACTTTTTTAGCACTTACTTTTATCATTGGTCCCTCGACCATTGATAACAGCTTGTCTATCCCCCTTTCCCTTTCTGTTTTTCTCCTCCCCCTCCCTCCCCAACACTATCTTCAATTAGTCGTCGACCATCACTTGATTTGTTCCTCTCCTCACCTCTACTCTCCTCTCCCCTCCTCCCCCTCCTCTTGTCACTCTTGCACTGCAACAATTGTCGCCAGGCATAGTAATTTCTCCTCCCCCTCCCTCCCCAACACTATCTTCAATTAGTCGTCGACCATCACTTGATTTGTTCCTCTACTCTCCTCTCCCATCCTCCCCCTCCTCTTGTCACTCTTGCACTGCAACAATTGTCGCCAGGCATAGTAATGTTACTGCTTGTTTTGTTTTCCCTCCTTCCTCCCTCGACTCTCCCTTATTGTTACATGCACTTGAACTATCTATTATTTTTTTTCACATTCTGTACCGTTTCAAGGACTTGTGTGAATGTACTTGTATTCTCCCATGTTCCCGCCCTCCTTGAAGCGATTTGAAAAACTTTGTGTATAGGCGCTATACAAATAATCAATCAATGTGTAATGCCTCAATCATCAAGATATTTTTTATTTCGACAGCCCTGAACTGCACTCCATTGTCTGTTAAGATCTCATATGGATAGCCTTTCCCTTTGAAAACATCCTTCATGAACTGCATGAACAGCTGTGTAGTTGTGCTCCCGATGATCTTAACTTTCACCCATTTGGACAGTATGTCTCGCAAAACCACACAAATGTGTAGTACACCCTAACTATACACAGGGCCTGCTATATCCATTCCTGATCTCTCCCATGTGGGGTACCATCATCTCTGTCAGGGGAACTTCCCTCAATACCAAACCCGTCTCAATAATGTTGAACAACACACAATATCGCAGATCACAACCCCAGCAACAAAAATCTGCTCTGACAAAGTTCTTTATCTTAGTGATTCCTTGGTGTCCCTCATGTGCCACATTAACAATTGTTTCTCTAATGGTAATGTAGAGAGGCAGATGTACACGTCATCTATAGTACCCCCCCTCACCTCCGTCATATTGGAAGAACAGAAAGACACTGTGTTGGACACCAGGTATCATCCCAATACTGCATCGAAGTTATGCGCTCAGACAACCGTATTGCATTTACCCTCGAACTGATGAAGTAGAAGGATGTATGCATGCACCATTGAACATAGAAGAGCTAAAAGTGAAATCTTACAAGAGTAAAGTGATGTCTTGAAGAGGAGATACACGAACACACTGAAACGATTTGTGAATACTTAAGAAATGAAGTCACTTTTAAGCAAATACGAAGAAATCATATACACTGAGAAGATAAGTGAGAAGAGATGCAGCAGATGTACATACGCAGACATGCAAAGGTAAATGAGACATATATAATCTTGCTGCAGCAGAAAATATAACATGGGTAAAACAGGCATGATGATAAGATGGACATCGTTTTTGTATAATAATAAGCAAGTCGCAACTGGCTCTGGGCTTCCAAAGCAGCATGGCTCCAGCAGTATGGAGAACATATGTTGAGGACAGCCTGCAAAAATAATACAAGGAACCTTTGGGAACTCATAAAAAATGGGGGCAGTTTTCAATCAGCGTTGATAATTGCTCAAGTGATGGAAAAAAGATGGTTGGAACATTACACTGAATTATTTGCACTGGCGCAGAAGTGATGAGGAGGTTATGGGACAGGTGGTAATTTGCTTTTGATAAAGAAGAAATTGTAGGGAGGATTGCAACGCTAAGTTCGTCCAGGGAAGCAGGACCACATGGTATAGCAAACTTTGTGTTAAAAGGAAATACGGAAGCATGGGTGGATTTTGTGGTCAAGCTCTTTAATCAGATCATGTTGACAAAGCAAGTACCCTCGACATGGAGGGAGGCGGGTTGTGGTGCAGATCTTTAAGAAGGGAGATAGTGGAGATCTAAAAAACTATTGCCCGATCGCCCTTCTCAATACCCTGGGCAAGCTCTTCGCATCAATCCTATTAAGCGATCTAAATGCATGGGTGTTGGGATCGGGACGTCTTGATCCCCATCAAATGGGCTTTATTAAGGGAGTGGGTTCTTCACTGAACCTCCTGAAGGTGAGGTCCATGGAATCTGGAGTGAACACTTTTTTTGGCGTTCATGGACCTGTAGCAGGCTTTTGATGGGGTCAGGAGGTAGCGGTTATGGTCTAAATTGGCAGATTGGAACTGCCCGCAGCCCTGATTGTGGCAATGCAAGCCTTATATATGAATACATCAGTCCAGGTGAGACTGACATCTAGTGGGCCTCTCTCAAGAAAAATGCCCACCTTTCGGGGGCTGAAGCAGGGCTGTTCACTGGCCCCAATATTATTCAATCTTTATATGTCTGACCTGAGGGACTCTCTGGGGACTATTCAGGCCTTTCCACCTAAAATAAACATAATTGACATGCCGTGGATCCTGTACACCGATGAGATGGTCTTTATCGACCAGACCCTGATTGGTCTCAATCACAAGCTAAGCGCCTTTATGTTATACTTGAAGGAGAATGGCCTGAGAGTGAAAATGTACAAATCTAAAGTCCTGGTCATGTCATCGGCGTGCAGGAAACACGAAGGAATGTATTCATGGAGGGTGGATGAGGAAAGACTGCACATGGTGGAATCTATAACCTATTTAGGTACCATGAATCTGGATGAGAACACGCATCTTGCTTTGCTGCATGCTTTGCTGCGTGTGAAGGTGAGAAGATTAGCAGCCCAGGGGGCAGCGCTACACAGGAGGTATGGGGCTCTCTCAGCTATTCCGCTTCTTCCCTTCTATAAACAGAAGGTGGTACAGATTTCAACTTATGGAGCAGAATCCATGTTGAATTTAACATGGAAAGTATGGGAAATGCTGGAGGGGATTTTTTGGAGGAAGGTTTAGACTTCCAAACTCACTACCAGTAACTTCCATTCAATTTGAGTTAGGGCTACAGTCCATGGAATCAATAGCTACATCGAAAACATTATCTCTATTTAGGAAATGTATTGCCTTGGATAGTTCACTCCCTTAGGACTTTCTTATTCAGATTGAGATAAAGCACCCAGATAAGGGATTGATGACCTGGAAGGACAAATGTGAAAATTATTTGAAATTGTGTGACATCCCAACGGACCTCCTCCATTACAAATCCATTAAAGGTTAAACAAAACTACAATACCTGCATTGGATTTCTACTTTGGAGGCGCAAAGCAAAAATAGATTGTCACTAACATGGGGATGGGAAATAAGAGGTTTAAACCAAATCCCTGTTTACCTGCAAAAGTTCCCGTCAGCCCATTATAGAGATTTGTTTATGCGTTGGCCCTTAAATATTCTATCTACAAGAGAAGTGCAATTGGCAAGGAAGCAGATTGCTGAGGCTGATTCACACTGTAGATATTGTGGAGATGATAAGACCAAAGAGTCCTTGTTTTATTTAGTAACCAGCTGTAAAGCCCTAACCGAAATTAGAACACGCTATTTGAAGGGGCATTTGGAGCAAACACATTCACTAACACCGGTGGAATGGTGGACAGATTTTTAATTGGAGAAAAAATAAGTCTGATTTTAGCAGTAGTGACATTTGTGGAATATATTTTAAAGGAGGGTGTATAATCTGTCCATATGGATAGAAAACATAATGTGTTGGGTGCTCCTATGTTTCTTTTTTTCTTTCCTTGTTTTTTTTCTCTTGTTGGTAGGAAATGTTGTTTTTATGTGATATATAATTTGGAAAAGGTAATGTGGATGTAAGTAGGAATGAATATGTAAAAGGCTTCATTTTGTGAACCATAAACATAAATAAAAAAATAAAATAATAGTAAGCAAGAAGCCTGAAGGCAAGAGACCATGGTTGCAGAAGCTGACACGTGCTGGAAAACAGCTTCGAGAAAAGGAACAAATGGTATTTGCTTGGCTCAGGATCAAGGATGCCATAGCAAGATGCAATTGCAAGGCGCGAAAGGAGTCAGAGGATAAGCTACAAACGCACAACATTTTTCTCTTAAATTAAGCAAAGGAGTGAACATTTGCAAGTGTCAAGTATTGAAAAATCAAAGCTGCACAAAGCATATGCAAGCTGGAACATCCAAATCTCGAGCGGCCAAGAGGAGTAATAGCACCCAGTATAATTGACTCAAATAGCACTAAATAAAAGATCAGAATGGATACGATCGTGGTCTCGTCACTCGTAGTGCAAGACTGAAAAACAAGACCTATTCATTAAGCGTCAGACAAAGATAGCAATGTATCTTCACTCCCTTAATAAAAGTCCATAGGAAGAGACCAAGTCAGCAAGGTGTGTTCGGCTCCAGTGTTCCACTATGTGAATACAGGAGAATTTGTTCTAGCATTCTATGGTCAGACAGTACAAAGGGGGGCACTCCTAGATCCCAAGGTATTTCATTATGGATTGAGCCTTATATTAGCATGGCTTCCTGGGATACAAGGGAAAGCATTGAGATGACCTGCAGAGCTTTTATTTAAGCCAGAAATCCCCATGGATGAGGAAGAGTGATACCTGTTCACATTAGAATTGCAAACGGTTATAATCAAGGATGAGAGAGTAGTACTCCATAGGACAGATGATGAGGGGAAAACATGAGGGGCAGTGATATCCCCAGGGAAGGACACAGACTGACTGACTTCAAAGACGAAGACTTGTTTAGAGACGACTATTCTGACAGTGAAGTAGTGTTCTCTATAAGTTACTTATTGAATGAGGATTTAGCACAAGGAAGTGCCACAGAGGATGGCACTCGTGAAAAAGACACATTCATTTCTTGAAGACGACTTGGCAAAAGTACCAGATGTTTTGTGGACCAACGGTCCTTATGACTTTGGCCTACTAAAAGGAATAGGGGAAGACAAGATATAGGTAAAGCCAGAAGCAATTCTAACCAGAGTAAAACTATACCCCATATCCAGAGAAGCATACAATGGCATTTTTGAGACAGTTTCAGTGCTAGAACAACAGCAATCTGAGTGACATCAGAGTCCAAATGTACCACGGCTGTGTACCCAGTGAAGAAGGCGATGGGGGGGGGGGTCGTGGAGATGTATACAGGATTTACACCTCATAACAATACCAATACTGGTGATTATTTGCCAACCCAGCAAACATATTATGCAACATCCCAACGAAAGCCACACATTTTACAGTGATTGACCTGAAAAATGCATTTTTCTCAATACCCCTTCATGAAGAATCACAAGATTTGACCTCATATTCATATTTAATTATTTTATTTTTATTTATTTGCATTTATAAAGCGCACAGCTGCCTTCGGGCATCATGGCGCTGTTACAAGAAAGTTTACTTGGCATGGGTGAGTATCATGAAGTCGATGGAGACATAATTACAGACATAGCTAAAGTTCCGGGGTTACAAGGGAACAGTGAGCATATAGAAACCAGAAGTGCAAACATACAAGATTACCTCAGGGGTATTGTGAGTCCACACCTTTATTCAACAAAGTACTTCAGATGGATTTGGGGAACGTACACATGGATAGCACAATAATTCAGTATGTGGAAGACATCTTGGTGTACAGTAGACTGAAGAACAGTGCAGAAGAGACTCAAAACAACTGACAGTCTTAGCAGACAAGGGATACAATGTGGACAAGGCAAAATTAAAATACTGTCAGAAATGAATACTACTGCAGAGATGTCTCTTAAGATGACACTATGACCCTTAACATCATGACATGGAATATCCGCGGTCTGAGCAACTTCACTAAGGCCCGCAGGATAACTGCCTACGCCCAGAGGCATGGCATTAAGATTCTCTTTCTCCAAGAGACTCATGCCCTGGTGCGCCTAGCGACATACCTCGCCCCGACGTGGGGCAACAACAGATACTTTACGAAGTACTCAACTCAGTCCTGGGGGGTCCTAACTCTAATTCATAAGTCAGTCCAGTTCTCACTGTGCACCAGTCACATTGACCCCGAATGCAGATATGTAATACTTCATTGCTCACTCGCCAATATGGAATGCCTCCTTGTGAATACATATGCCCCTAACTTTGATGCCCCAGATTTCTTTGATGCCATCACCACCACGCTCCTGAAACATATTGGTATTCGCATCATATGGGGCGGCGACATGAACCTAATTATAGATAATGAGCTGGACAGATCCGGGGCGGCCCGCAGAGCCTCATCACGCGCGGCCCAGAGATTACATGCACACATGGACACACTAGGTCTCAAAGATGTATGGAGAGGTCTCAACCAGCAGACTAGAGAGTACACTTTCTACTCATCGGTACACGATAGCATATCCAGGATAGATCTTTTCTTAGTATCGGGCTGCATGGTGGGCAGAACCACAGAGACCAAGATATTGCCCCGCACTTTATCGGATCACTCACCGTTAACACTTCGTATAGCACTAGGTCGAGATCAGCCTCCCCGCTCCTCCTGGAGATGGAAATCTGAGGCCCTCCAAGACATAGTTTTTAGAGCTGATATCCTTGCTGACATTAACACCTTCTTTGAATGCAACAACAGGCAAGACACCTCCGATGGTGTACGTTGGGAGGCATTCAAGGTCTTCATCAGGGGGATGTGCATCTCTAGGGAGGCTGGGGTCCTTAAAGTTATAAAAAAATAGCTTGCAGCAGTCGGAAGCGAAGCTAAAAGAACTTGAGAGGGAATATGCCTCTGCCCCTTCCCAGATCATACTGGCACAGATCAGAGCGGAACTGGAAACATTCGAAACTCATGACCAGAGGGAAGTTCATTACTATGCCCGCCCTGTAGCAGCCAGGAAATATGGTGAAGGGGACAGGCCGGGTAGGACACTGTCCAGACTGGTCCGTGCAGAGGGGGGCAGGAATCGCATGGACTATGTCAAAGACACAAGTGGCGCCCTGTGTTGGTCTGACCAAGACATCCTTGAGACATTCACTGCTTTCTACACGTCCCTGTATGGCCCCCAGCAAGAACACAAACGACAGGACACAGACACCCTGCTAGATCAAATCCCCATGACTGCTCTCCCGCGCGACCAGCGACCAACTTGAAGCTCCTTTCACCCTAGACGAGATAACCACGGTCATCTTGAACTGCCCTAAGGGCAAGGCACCAGGCCCGGACGGCCTCACTTCAGAGTTCTATCGGGAACACAGCCATCCTGGCACCCAGACTCCTGGAGGTGTGGAACGAGTCACTGAGGCTGAACACCCTGCCCCAATCCATGCGCCAGGCACTCATAACTATTACCCAAGCCGGGCAAACCGCTGGACGAATGCAGCTCCTACAGACCCCTTTCCCTAATCAACACCGACACAAAAATATTTGCCAAGATTATTGCTAATAGATTCCTCCCTATTATGACCCACTTAGTTCACCCCGACCAGAGTGGCTTTGTGCCCGGCAGATCCACCGCCCTAAACATCCGTCGCTTATTTAACGTCTTGTCCAGAATTGACCCCAATGCAAACGCTGTGGCGGTCACTCTGGATTGCCCAGAAGGCATTCGACATGGTGTTGTGGCAATACACGTGGGCGGTGCTTCACAAAATGGGAATTAGCCCACGCATGAGATCGTATATCAAACTGCTCTACAGAAGCCCCGTGGCCAGAGTCCTAGTCAACTCCAGGGCCTCGCCCCCTTTCGCTCTCCATAGAGGTACCCGCCAGGGCTGTCCGTTCTCCCCGATACTCTTTGCGCTTGCTATTGAACCCATGGCTGACAGCGTCAGGGACAAACACACATGCATGGGTATACGTCTTCGGGATAACCCCGAGATCACCTCACTATATGCGGAGGACGTGCTCCATTACATCAGACCACCACACAGCCGCCCTGTGAATACCCCCTCCGCTGGTCTCCGGAGGGCATCAGATACCTCGGGGTGCAGGTGTCTCTCACTAAAGCTTCACTTTTGGCCGACAACTACGTGGCTGAGGCGCAGCTTGCAGAGGCCCAAATGTTGAGATGGCGCAGTCTCCTGCTCTCCTTGTCCGGTAGATTGTCTTTAATCAAAATGATAATTGTCCCCAAATTGCTTTACATCTTCGCTAATGTGCCGATCTGGCCTGGAAAGCGCTACTTTGGGAATCTGCACACTGCATGCGCCCAATTTCTGTGGCACTCTGGCGCGGTCCGTAAGAAATGGCAGCATATGACTCTCCTGTATGAGAATGGGGGCTCCTCCGCCCCCGACTTTGCTAAATGCTGGATAGCCGCACAGGCCCAACATGCCACATACTGGTA
This sequence comes from Ambystoma mexicanum, assembly GCF_040938575.1. NCBI lineage: Eukaryota > Metazoa > Chordata > Amphibia > Caudata > Ambystomatidae > Ambystoma > Ambystoma mexicanum. The sequence continues at coordinate 1,115,523,816 of NC_090923.1, read as the reverse complement.
CACGCTCACCGATCCTCCCCCGCAAGTGAAGCTTGAGAAACTAGCGAGTGAAGGGGTCAACATCCTCAATCTCATACTCCACCACACATTTCATGCCGACGCCCCAGCCGACCCCGCGGCTACAACCTTGGCATGGAAGCGAATACTGCAGACACAACCCAGCCACCACCGTACTACAAATGGCTACCCATCTGGCAGTTCCCAGGCCTCAGCCCTACACATGATAAACTCCTAATGAAACACTGGTACGACTTGGGCTACCGGGCCCTGACTGACCTCTACCCCGACGGGAAGTTTATCACCCAGCAGACGTGGCGCCCCAGTCACTCCGGCACTGCGCTGGAACTACTGCAATATTTCAGGTTGAGGGCGGTGTTCCGGGCCTGGTGGCCCTCATATCCTGATGAGCCCCAGACTCCTCGGAGATTCACTACATATCCAACTCGGCCGGGGCTTGAGGGATAGTGTCCTCGTTGTACAAAATGCTGATGGCCAACCCTAAAGATATGCCACATGCGGCACGGGATGCGTGGAGTGGTGAGCTGAGTCTCCCCATCACTGGCGCAATGTGGAAGAAAATTTGCATGCACACCCGAACCACCTCTCTAAATGCCAGACATATACAATATAAGCTCCTGAACAGATTATACTACACACCGCACAGATTAGACAGGTTCGCACACGCCCAGGCTCGCACATGCCCCAGATGTAGGTCTCCAGCTGCTGACCACATACATATGGTCTGGTCCTGCGATGCGCTGGGCCCATAATGGAAAGCCATTACTGACCCTCTCTCAGAAATTACAGCATCCCACATCCCCCCGGAACCATTAGCTGTACTGTTTGGCCTATGGGATAACCCTGAATTGAGGAAGGTTTCCAGGTTTTTGAATGTTGCCACCATAGTAGCCAAGAAATGCATACTACAATGTTGGAAGCGCCGATCCCCCCCTTCGTTTGAGATGTGGTTGAGGGCCCTCACCTGGACTCAGATGTGCGAGGAGGACTACATCAATACCCTCCCGCTGACCTATCGCCCCAAGAACGTTTGGACGGAATTTTTTACCTATCTGAACAACAAGGATGACCTAGACCTACTGTCTTCCCCCCCTCCTGGTGATGTAAATTAGCCTGTTACTGAGCCTCATGGTCGTATTTAATTGTATCTCTGCCCCTGCGAATATTTCCCATGTATTTCATTATCACCCATGTACCTGTTATATTTTTCATTTTCTCTCCTTATCCTGTGCATTGTGTTGATTGTCTGTTCTCTCGCCATGCCAATAAAGAAAGGTTTTAAAAAAAATACTGTCAGAAGGAGGTTCTATACATTGGGCAATGGATTTTGCAAGAGGGCAGGACAGTAACCCCAGAAAGAGCAGAGGCGATCTCCAAAATGACACAGCTAAAGAAAGAAATGCAGACTAAACAGTTTTTGTGGTTGTGCAATTATTACAGAGCATGGGTGTTTGACTACTGCACGTACATTAGGCCCCTACTAGCAGGCCTTAATGAGGCTCAGAGAGACAACAGCGTTTGACAAGCAGAAGAGAGAAATATGCACAGCATCAGTCTTAGGATCCCTGACTTCAATGCAGAATTTTACTTATTTGCACACTCCAATTGGGCGGTGACATCAGTAATCAACCAGAAGACTAGCCTGGGACATAAACCTTTAGCTTACTCGAGTGGGCTTTTAGATCAAGTGATGAAGGGTCATTACCCTTGCGAGCAAACCTTGGCTGAGGCAGCTTTTGAACTAGAGAAGCCAGCAGATATTACCATGGGCTGTGAAACAACACTCTACGTGGCACATACCCTTTTTTGCCATTCTTGGGCAACCCAAGAGCACATTGACAATGCAGAGAGTGTCGGGTTACGAAGTAACCATTTCAAACACTGCAGTGAAAGTAGTGGGATGCAGAGTAGTGAATTCAGCAACATTCTTAGCAGAACCAGTGGACGAAGGAGACTATGAACACGCTGCACCAAATGCAATGAATACTATGATGGCATATCCCACGTCAGAGAGAATGCCCTTGCCCGGTGGGAAGTACTCTTTATTGACCAGACTTCGGGGGGAAAGGCATACTGGGATGGCAGTAGTAAGGTCTCGGGAGGATAGCTCAGGGACAACGTGCTCGCCTTGGAAGCAAGACAATACGGAACAACACAGGTTCGATCCCCTGGTTCGCGCTTAGAAACCTCTGGGTATTAAGCGCATTATAATAACGTATCATATCATTTAGGTGAGACAGAGTGGGATATTTGAGGCAATGGCGAGTGCAAGTTTTCCCTCACAATTTTCCACATAAGCAGCAGAGTTATGTTGGGAAGCGAGGGCGATCGTCCTAGGATCACAAGAGTTTTGAATGCGGCAGAGGCCTAGGACTGTGTTGCAGATGCTTGGGGAGGTTGTAGGGGGGCACCAAGAGACGCTGCATCAGGGGTATGTTATAATGAAACTGGGTGTGGATTGTACTAGACATGAAAACACCATTTTAGAAAATGACAGCCATCTTGAAATTGAGGCCTGGCACTGTGCTGCAGCCAGCACAGCAGGCCCAGGCATAAAACATAGAGATACGTGTGTGAACAAGGGAGCTGGGTGCAGCCTGGTCAGTAGTGGGGAAGGCCAAATCCACAGGGATCCATAAACCTCTCACTGTCACATACTCTTAGCACGTGTAACCCTGAAAGAATGCACCCTGCAAGGCAATGAGGGGGCCGAGAGCACCCAGCGAGCAGTTATCCCACAGAAGAAGGGCACAAGCCTCTAACCAACCTCAGCCCAAACCCTAAGTTATAGCGTCCAGATGCCCCATCCCAAGACCCCAACATTCCAAAGTACCAGCCAGTCCAAGACCACTGACCATAAAACTGTTAGAGCACTAATTTGTCAGAAAGATAACAACAGAATATCCAGGGCTCCTGTGATTTGTGCTGCGAGGTGCCATGCAAGGAAAGTGACAAATGTAAGCCTGGGGTGGGAAAACTGGAACGGCGCCAGAGGCGTAGGCATGGTAGGGCCTGAGGGGCAAGGCCCACCCAAAATCTGTAAATGCCCACTCAGCAGCGCTGTGTGGGTATTTACAGATATCTTTCTGAGTGCAATGGGCCCAACTACATTAGCATCAGGCCCCATTTGCTGGACAATCCTGGCTACACCTCTGAACGGCACAGACACGTCTGGGATCGAGCTAGGGTTTGTAAGATAGGGTGACCTCGACAGTAGCCTCTGCACCCATGTCTGCAGTACCAGGTGCACATTAGGCCAAAGGGCATGCTACGAATGGCACCCTTAATTGCCAATTACTGAGCCCAGCACCTGATGACGCAGTAAGAAGAACCCCACGTGGAGGAAGAGGGACAGAAAAAGCTGGGTCCAATGACCTGGTATCCCATGTGGAGCGGGCCACCTATGTATAGGGTTGCACCAAACAGCTATGTGGATTTATGCCCTATGTGACGTATGTCAGTAGTGACGCTTTTCTCCTTTATTTTTATGTTATCATCCATGCTGTCTTCATCAGAGCACTGCATGGCAGCAAAGTTCTTTGCTATCACGTACTTGTCTTTTATGAGAATAAACCTTGTTCTCCTTGCAAGAGGTGTGCTGTGCCTTTTTCCCTAGTGGGTTGTATGTTTTTCTGGTGTGAGCGTTGAAGGGCTTCTCTACATTTTATAGCACTTGTAGCCCTTGAATCACATGCGTATGAAGAAGTCACTATATATTCCGACTCCATCTATGTGATGTCAACAGTACATGCAGGATGGTGATGGTGGAAAAGGCAGGGCTTCCTACGTGCTGATTGCACAGCGGTGCAGCATGCACCCTTATTGGACAGCCTCAGAAATGCACTACAGTGCCCAGCGGCCATTGCCGTGGTGAAGTACAAAGCCCATGTGAGGGGGTGGACGTAATCTCCTGGGGCATTGAAGCCGCAGAGGCCAAAAAAGCTGCATATTTTCCTGAAATCACTGAATTTAACACACCATCCAGTAAACGCATGCAAACACTCAATATGGTATTAAAGAAAGGTTTTAATTCATTGCCTATCGCCCAAATCGTAGCATTATAGAGAAGAGCCCCACCTGAAGAGCATGAGCTGTGGAGAAGGAGGGGATGTTCGGTATCCCCCACAAATGCCTTATGGCACCAGGAGAGCACCGGTAAACTGGTCATGCCCCTCACACTTTTGCAGACAGCATTAGAGAAACTACACCATCAGACACATACAAGTAAAGAGAGTCTTGCAGCACAGATTGTGAAAGGGTGGTTCACTCCCAACTTGGCAGAGCATGTTGCCACTTTTGTTTTCAATTGCATGATCTGCCTACAACTAGAGTAGTGAGAGGAGCCATACCCGGGCCCACAAGGTCTTTCCAACATTTGCATATTGATTATTTTGACATGATTCAAATTTGTAATGGCTATCAATGCATGTTAGTACTCGTATGCTAATTCTCACGCTGGATCGAAACCAGTCCGTGCACCCACCCCGACTCCACTTGTGATGCCAAATTCCACGTTCCAGAGGTATTACCACAACAGGGCGTGTGTGAAGTCCTTCGGTCCGACAATGGACTGCATGTTGTAAATGAGGTTTTCAAGCATATCGCAACTCTATTGGGGATTAAGCATAAATTCTCCTGTGCTTATCACCCCAAGCGATTGGAGTTTGTGAGTGCCTCAACTGCCTGCTCAAGGAGAAAATAGCAAAGCTAAAAATGTCACTGAAAAAGGGATGGCTTCATTGCCTACCCCTAGCACTTTTTGCACTACGAAATCAGCCCAGCTCTGATCATCATTGCACTCCTCATGAGTTGGTGACAGGATGCTGCATGTGCATTCCGCTTGCTCCTCCCACTACAGCGTTGACTGATGCCCAGAATGCTGCTGTTATTTTGGGAACTGGAATGCATGACTACCTTGTGGCGATGATGGTTATTGTTTCTGTCATCTCTCAACAGCTTCGAGCATGGCAGGTAGGTCAAAGAACGAGGAAGACACTGCATCATCAGATCCCGAGGAACTCAAGCTCCCTCCTTCGTACCCTGGAGATACAGTCCTGTTAAAAAACATGGCATAGGCCTAACTTTAATGGACCGTATATAGTAGACAATGTTACTCCCACAACTGTAAAAATGGATAGGGAAAATATCTTGGTTTCATCTCGGAGACATCAAATGCTGTACAGGCAAGGCCTCCCTGCCCTACACCCCAGACGAAGCAGCCCAAGAGCCCTATGGAGAATGAAGAATGCAGACTTGGTCCATGACTAGAGATAGACTAGCCATAAAAGAGAATTAGTATATGTACACTGTCCTTTCTTGCATAGAGCTACCACTGTGCATGAATAAACAGCACTTTGTCTTGCAGTTTGAAAGAATCAGCGTAAGCAGTTTTGACCAGCTAAAATCACAAACTGTACATGTTGACCATTCAGCTTTTTATCTATGCTTTTCTTGCCTGCGTTATCGAAAGGTACCCAGCATTGAAAAAGAGTAAAGTTTCCATTACAGTCTTATTCAATGATCCCAAAACCCAGTATATATTTGATCGTATCTTAGTGGCCATTCTAACAGAGCTCCCTTGTAAAGATTTAGCCATCCAACACATGGGTGGGAAACACAAACAATGACAAAAGTTATGGCAATTTATAATGCTGTTGATTTTACTAAACACTGAAGTGACAATGTATTATACACCTGACCCAGTTTATGCTAATGTGGCACCCGCTTCCCAACTAACCAAAGTGACAACCCCACCCCTCATTAGTGCCACCCATGAAATAAAGAGGCTCAGGCAAAGTATCACTAATAACTTTGAACATGTGAATGCTTATATGCCTACTACTGCCCACGTCAGCAATAACATGTGGTACCGGCACATGACCCATGTGGGGAGGAAGGCTTCAGGAGAGAGCTGCTATGTTTGGTCGCTCATTCCTATACTATGAGCACCTCCAGGACATTCATAGACAATGAAATCCCAGCAACTGGAGCACAGTGCCTAATGCATTTGGCGCTTTGCACCACTAGGGGGCAATTTCAGGGGAAGTGGGCTACACTGAGATGGATGTCACAAAAGACATTTCCATATGAGGATAGTTACATAAAGTCACAGCCAATGATGGAGGATTAGTGGAGCACAGATAAAATGCTGCAATACATACTGGATGGCCTCCACAGAGGGGAAGCAAGAATAGTGACACAGAAGTGGCTGCAATGCCAGGAAACTAGAAGGAGAGAGACAGGGGGAATGCCGGGATGCTGGGAGAGACCCCAACTATTAGTAGATGGACAGGTATTCACAGGAGAAGAATGGGTTGAAAGGATGATGGGATGTAAACCGCATGCGCTCCTGATAGTTCCAGTGGAAGTGGTGCTTACCTGGGTAAAAAACGAAGCAGGCTCTCTACCCATAATACCCCTCAAGAACGCATCAACATGTTACCAGAATGATGGTCCAATAAACGTTGGAGAAAACCGAGGCTGCAAACACATTTCGAAGATACCTGGCATGAAGGTAGGAACAGCAGTACTCATGGATCACTACTGGGCCCGTGGTCCCATAGCCTATATGCAGCTGCCCCCTGACTCAGAACGGATATGTCCCTCTGTGCTACTGAACACACCAGCCTTGGTAGCACCCCAGAAAGACATCAAGATAGATGGGATCCCCAAAATGTATGCACACTAGAGAAAGAGAAGATCAGTGGAGCTGAACAGAGTAAAGAGGGGAAATTACATCTCCAAGAAGATGGATGCTGCACTTGACGCAGTACCAGAGAAGCACAGGCTCTTCAGCAGGATAGAAATGTTCTTCGCCTCTGTCATTCCTGGAATACAAGCGAATGTGAATGCCAAGTGGTTACAGATTATGCCATGTGAACTGTTACAATCAACTCAACATAAAAGGTTTCAATGCTATAAAGGAAGAGCTCTGAGCCATGAGGCTCATGACCCTTCAGAATAAGTACATCCTCAACCTCATCACATTCATGGAGGGTTGCATCTGCACAAAGATCGGGCTGTCCTCCTGTGCCTACACTACCTGGCCATGATGAGCAAAATAGAACCCTCACAGAAGCAATATCGTTGCTGTGAGACTTGCATGCAAGATGGAAGAAGAAACAAACTACATTGGAGCAGAGAATGACTGGTTGGCAAACAGTCTGAAAGTCCTCATAGCTACACTAGTGTTAGTATTATTCAGATTATGTGTTATCAGAGTAACAATCGCACAATGCAAGAAGGCAACTCAGAAAATACTAGGAATTATAGAGTAATTCAGTCACACCTGAAACAGTCCCCTCTTTTGTCCAGGTACAGAATTCTTTATCCTCCAGGATACTCACAAATATGTGGGATGTTGGGTGTTCTGCAAACCACATGGTGAGTGCTGCTATATGACCTGGAGCATGGATGAACTTATCCAGAACTCAGGTGGCCTGAGGAGGGTGACGAGGTGTGGATCTCCAAGACTCCAAACAGTGGGGAAGGCCCTCCAACCAGTGCAGTCGATGACTCGACCAGAGGGAGGAATGAAGTGAGACAAATGAACATGTCCATCATTGCATCGGCCATCCCACGTTCCGACAGTATAGACACGAATGGTGTACCCCACTCATAGCAACTACCCCCTCACCACCATTGTACCGCTGATGCGAGAGACGTTATCACCTGAGATAACCTTTCAGGCCTTACCCGGATGATGTTACAGAAGCAATGAATCTGCAGACAATGGAACCCATGGATGAGCTATGAGCATGAAAGAAACAAATGATGTCACGAGTGAGGCCAATAAATGTTGGTGCATTAGAAACAAAGCACATACGCATCCAAACATGAAGCTACATAAACACCAGGTCAAATTGCCCTTAGACACGAAGAACATGCTTGCATCCATATAGTTAGAAAACATATACTCTCCTTGCTTTGCTGAAACGCAAGTCGCACAAGAATACATATAAAAGCTTACTTAATGCAGAATGGAATTAGAATGAGTGGCCATGTAAACCAAGATGAATGACGCATTCACATTAGCTGAATGGGAAGCATTGAGAAGCCTGAACAGGGCGGATAGCAACATGCACAGGTTGCCTAGGTAAGTCGGGAAGGCAGGTTTGAACCGGCATTGGAAAAGTACAGGCAGTGAACAGATCCCAGACGATGGGCATGACTTTATCTGAAGAAGTAAAGAAAACAATTCTGCAGGAAGGTCAGGTTCTCACCAGCTCATCTGACACTGAGAGGATAGTAGCTCGAATAAGTTTATAGAGGCCAAAGAGGTAATAACACCAACAAAAAAGGGCTAAAATCCTCACGAATTACTGAGCAGAATAATTAAAAATGTGGTCTCCACACACGTGATGTGCAGTTGCCAGAAAATGCCTATTCATTAGAGTCAGACACATGCAGACAGAGACCTTCGTTCCCATCCATCTCACTTGGACGAAAGATACAGCATAGAGTAAAGTTGAAAGCTAATTGTCCTGTCGTGGCCTAGGGAATCAGGGAATAGAAAATTTAGTGGGACACGCAGCAACTTGGGGCCGTTCTCATCACCTTCAATTGTTGCTCATGTGCTGGTAACAATCCAAAGTGCCAAGGCTGAGAAAGCCATCTTTGTCCACTCATCATCCACCTCTAATACTCACCCTAACATAGAATCATAGATCATAGAACACCCCGATAACCTATTTCCCCATGTATCTTTTTGTAAGTGGTCCCAGGTGGAGTTACCTAATAGCGCCAGACCAATTAGGTTACTAACCATGTTTAGAATATGTAGTCGGCCATACTACTAATTGAAACCCATCCCACCTGGGTTTATGCAATATATAATTTGTTTGTGATGTCATACCATATTAAAACGCAGTGGCAAGCCTGTACTCAGACAAGAGAGCCTTGGAATAACCTAATGTCCATCACTGGCCCTCGTTTATTTTTTTCGATTTTGTAATAAAACAGTACTTTTGCCATCTTACTGGGCTCTTCTGTTTTTTGGGTGTGGTATGCCCAGTGCCTGTCTGCTGCATACCCGAGAGAGGGCCAGTCTTCCCCAATCTTGATATATATATATATATATATATATACATAGGTGAACAAGCAACATGGTTGTTGCGAAATGCATAATATCCAGGGTAATCTGTCTTCCCGGTTCAGGGATGCGCTAATAAAGAACTGTGTGCCAACATTCAGGATTCGGTAGCTTGTGTTAATGACTATGAGGCGGTGGAGTGCATTTGCAACGTGCTTGTGCATGGTTTGCTGGTTTATGTATATCACATGGCCTGCGGTAGCAGCCATGTAGTTATGGTTAAGTTGCTAAACCCATAGGAAGAGCACTCTTTGGGCGGCTTATAACTTTGCTTCCCCTGGACAAATCCTCACCAAACTTTGCAAAAAAGTATATGGCCCATTCTGAATTTGTTTGCAAAGTTTGGTGAGGTTTGGTCAAGGGGAGCACAGTTATAGGAGGGGTCCCAACATTTTGTTTATTCCCATAGACTGAAGGGAGAAAAAACTTTGTGCGCACCTACAGCCCAAACCGCTCGACAGATGTTCACCAAATTTGCAGGAGGAGCAGCGGCTTGGTCGCGAAAGCATGCTTTTGTAAATTTGGTGGAAATCCGTCCAGTATTTATTTTTTCAACAACCAAAAAGTAGGTACCATAAAATGTGTGATATCTATGTCCGCTCCACGGACACACTTCCCTGTTCGGTCCGCGGACAGTACTCTGATTGGCTTAGAGGGCAACGTGGTGTCCGCGGACATTGGACGCGCCCGCTGATTGGATGGTGAAAAGCGCGAAGTGAGTCAGATTTTTGGAAACGCCTGTCATCTTGGATTTGCAGCCGGTGTCTGCGGACATCGCAGTAAAAAGGAGGTGAGAGGTGATGAGGATGGGATGGGATATGGCTGCAAGGAGCAAAAAAACTGGTGTTTTTCACCACGAAAGACCGTGTTATTAGGTATATGGGAGGTGATTTTGAGGTGGTGCAGGGGTAGTGTCTTAAATCGCAAGGTCCCCAAAATGCAAAATATAATAATAATTATTGTACACATCGAGAAGGGAATGAGAGTAGGAGAGTGGCATTGAGAAGAATAAAGTTTTCATAGAGATTTAGCATACTGATAACTCTGCCACCCTGTAAAACATTATATCAAACACATTCCATTTCCAAATGATTGCAGGGGTGGGGAGTACAGGGGTACTGCTCTTCAAAGACCTTATGAGTAGAAGCAAAACCAATACACTGTTTGAATTATAACACTTTGCGTTGGACCAGCCGTGACAAATAGGTAGTCTGACACATGCGCGGGAGGAAAAAGGTGGGGGGCAGTCACTGTTTGTTGCATGCAGCATTTGCAAACGTGGGGGCTGTTGGTGCTCGCTGTGTGCGGTGCTCGCTAGCAGGAAACTGGAGACGTGCTCAGCTGACAGGCCGATTATGAATTCTGAGTGTTTTTATAAAATGAGTAAATCTCTGGAAATTTCTCGCAGCATTGGTGTATGCAAGCAAACAATTTATTTGTTTTTCATAAATATTCCTAATGCTACAGTGGTGCACGTGGGAATCGATGCCGTGGGCCTGAAGGTCAATGCCTTGAGCTCTCTACTCCCTCGCGTCCTGCTGAGAGAATTTGTCGCTTCCATTTACCAAAAGCAAGCTAGGCATAAGCCCGTATTGCTTTCTGTCCTTAGAAATAAAGGGAGTATTCGTAAGGAAAGGAAAGGAACGAGGTATGTAAAAACGTCAAACATGATAAGGGTCAGCATTCTAAAACGGGACAAACTAATGCTTCATTTCATTTGATGAAAAATCGTTGATCTGAAGAGACACTCCACGTTACGCCAAGAGAATGGAAATGCCAGTTATTATATACGTTTTACTGTAGAAAAATGTGTAGACAAAGGAGTCAAGGTTTCATTTTATGACCGGTATGGATGGCTGGCTAACATTGCAATAGCTTGTTGTTTTTGGCTTTGGCAATTGATGAGCAGACTCAGAAACAACCAGTGTGTACTTATATTTGTCCCATGGCACGTGGGCTGTCCAGCACCGAAATGCATGGAGTCCACGTCATTGTTAGCACAGGTTCCACCAACGCCCAATTCTAGGCTAATGTTACATTAAAATGCTGTCTATGTGTTATTCAAATTCTTCAGTCAACTTCTGCATCGGTCTCCCATTACGAGCTTAACACACTGCATAGCACTAACCTCTCAATCACATAGTTGACGCGAAAATTGCACGTTGTTTTCTCTGTTTGCATTGTTTCTTGTTTGTGTTAATTCATAGTTGTCACACGGTGCATAGGTAATGGATCGATTACAATAGAATTAAGAACGACTAATGAGACATATTTCTGTTATGTTTTCTACACAGCCACATTCTGCCCTACTGCAAATGTCTTAATTCCAGATACCAATTGATGGCTTCTTCAGTCGGCAGTTGATGATACACCTCAATGGTTGGATGAGGATAACGCTCTGTTTGGATGATCGCCCTGGGCCCATATGCCCTTTCGTGGTAGTGGCAATAAGGAGTACCTTGACATCGTTTACGGTGGTGTAGCAACAAGCTGATGCCGAAGCCTTTCGAATCGGGTGCCTCCATCCAATGAGCTTATACCCAAAGGAACACTGTGTGATTTACGATAAACATTTCTGTATTGAGAACAAAGAAAGCAACAAAAAATTTGGTTGAATATGTAAATCAGTGGTGGTGTAGCAACAAACAGATGCCGAAGCCTTGCGAATCACAGTGCCTCCATCCAATGAGCTTATACTCAAAGGGACAACATGTGACTCACGATAAACATTTCTGTATTGAGAATATAGAAAGCAACAAAAAATGTGGTTGCATATGGTAATCAGCGGATGTTCTCAGAGCATTTATTGTGAAATAAAAGCACATTCTAAATTGCAGAGTATTGCGGTTTTCTTTAAAGATAGTGTTTTGAATTCAGAATTGGGACACGCTGTGCTGTGAAAGGATGTGTGATGATATTGCGGGTTTTGCGTCAACTGACGTCTGCACGTAGGTGATGATTGGCTGCGTTTGGCTACACTGCACAGTAGCGTCACAGATATAGGCGGAGAATATCGCTAGGAATGGTGATGTCAGGTTTAGGGGCGGGGACTATGATTTAGTGATGAAAGGACACTTGAGCTTAGGGTGATGCGGCAACGGATAAGATTAGCACAAATGGCTGCGCCCTGCTACCTGATTTCGTAAATGTAAAATTGAGGAAAACCACAGTAAGGTGCATAGGAAAAGTTTTTACAGTCGATCAACGTATGCTTAAATAGACATGCACAAATGCTTGGGACAATAATATTTTTGAGCGCACTACTCCTTTAATGAAAATGCATGAAATTTTGTGCAAAGTTTGGTGGGATCTTGTCAAGAGGGGGCAAAAGTAGAGGGGGGTCCAACATTTTTTGTAAAGGCTTATAAATGAGGTGCCATTTCACGAATCTACACTTAATTTGGTAAACTGATAACAGAACTATATCTAAATGTTTTTGCAAAGTTTGGTGGGATTTTGTCAAGAGGGGTCAAAATTAAAGGGGGGGTCCCAAAATAATGCAAAGGCTTATGAATGAGGTGCCATTTGACAAATCTATACTTACTTTGGCGAAATGATAATAGATCTACATATAAATGTTTTTGTAAAATTTGGTGGGATTTTGTCAAGAGGGTACAAAATTAGAGGGGGTTTCCAAAATATTGTAAAGACTTATAAATGTGGTGCCGTTTGAGAAATCTGCACAAAGATTTGTAAAAAGTTTATACATCTAGATATAAATGTTTTCGTAAAGTCAGAATGGATTTTGTCAAGTGGGGCCTAGGTTATATGACTATTGTATATGCATACATTTAACACTTTTGAAAAAATTAAACGTGGGTGGATTTCCAGCAAAATTGTGTAAGGAACATTGGCAAGGACCTGAAAGCATGGTTTTGCAAATGTGCTCGTATTTTATTTTATTCATAATTTATGTACAAAAAATAGTGATATACCTTTGGTGACTGAGGTGTAGTCTATGGCCATGGGCAGTGGCCAGATTGTCCGGGTCATGGAATAAGGTCTTGACCCGGACAATCTGGTTACTGGCCATGACCACGAGGGACAACACATGGGGTTAAAGTGGCCATGTCCACCTGGGACTGACTTTGTGGTAAAGTTATTCGAAATTGGGATAGGTTTGAAAGGGAAGAAAAATGTGCTCATGGTAATATGGTAATATGGTCATAGGGTTCTCTTTTCGCCTTCTGCAGGCTGCCATGGAAAACGAAGAGGGGCCCTATAGGAACCTCGCCTTCCCTTTTCGAGCACCCCGGGATCCCGCTTTGGGAACCTAGGGTGCTAATGGCCTTCATCAACCATTTCAGGGGCTGGAATGGGGGGATAATGGTCCGGAGACTTTGTTATCCACCCTCGCCTTGCTTGGGTGATAACTTGGGCTGCCAGGCCGGTATCCACCGTTCCAGTCCCTGAAACTGGCGATAAACGCCACAATATTTCCATTAGCATAACACAATATTCAAATGGGAATGTTGGAAAATCTTATTGCATCTATGTACTTTACTGAGAAATATAAAGTAGATGAAGTCTATCGGTTTTTTTAGTGCTATTTTTTAATTGTGAAAGCTGGGTCCTAAAGGAAAATGTCTTTTATTGCTTTTGAATGTAATTTTTTTATTTGGCAGGAGAGCTCAGAACGAAAGGTGCTGATGGAAATGAGGGCAGAGGCACCAAACACTAATATGGAGGGGCAGGTGGACAGGGGAAAATGTTGTCTATGTGTTATTTCTAAGGTAGGGGGCAGTGTTTCTCATTCTCCTTGATTACAGCAGTGGTGGTGTCTCTTGGGTTTGAGGGATGGCATTAGCTGATTCCATTTTAAGATAAATAGTTTTGCTAAACGTATGTACAATGTACTAGATTGTTAATGGATGAGTAGGAATAGGTGTTGGATCTGTGCAAGGGACATTTTTAAGTTGAAAGTTCCTAGATCAGTATGAAATGCAGTTCCGAACTGTCCGCGAAGTACGGATTTTATCCTGAAGTGCGGATGGGTTGTCGGACATGCCATCATGCTGCGCCACCAGCGTATGGTCATGTGGCACTGTCCGGAGGTTTTGCAATGAAGTCAGATGTTCGTAGACATCTACGAATGCAAAACTAGTTGAAATTGTTGCAAAAAGTGTATAGCAGTGTTAAAAATAATTCTAGAAGGTGGCAAATGGAAAGGTTTCAAGGTGACACCATGTAAAATGGACAAAAAATATTGCTATATTGGGTAAGTATGATATTAGTAAGTTGTAGGAAAATAGCACGCACTGGTAAAAACCCATGAAAGTCACTGAAAAAACTTTGTTAAAGGGACGCTATGGTTAAGTTGGACTAATACAAACCTATGAAATTCAATGAAAAAACATTGTTAAAGGGACGTTATGGTTAAGTTGCACTAATAAAAACCTTTGAAATTCACTGAAAAAACTTTGTTAAAGGGATGTTATGCTTAAATTGCATTAATAAAAACCTATGAAATTCAATGAAAAACCTTTGTTAAAGGGACGTTATGGTTACAAGTAAAACCGAAAACCCCCTGAAATTCGCCAGTTATGGTAAGATAAGCAACCATAACTCGCACCACCATCATGCACTGCTAAGACTAACTTAACCATAACGTCCCTTCAACAAAGTTTTTTCAGTGAATACACATGGGATACATTACTCACCGTAATCGTATTTTTCTGATGCTTGTAGCTGCTTAGATTAACATGCTGTGCATAGGCCAACATCTAGTGGAAGCTGCAGAGTATTACAGTTTGTTTTTCGAAACTCAAAAAGGGGCGTCGAACTAGGGTGTGCCAGTAATACTATCTCTAGTGTGACGTCCACTGTACCCATGATCCCTCACGCGTGTAGGACCCTCAGATTGCATATTTTCTGACATGAGGTAGCATGAGGAGTAGCGTGAGTACAGAGTATCCAAGCAGATAGATAAGACTACAAGCATCCATGCACCTTCTCTCAGAGGGGAGGAAGGGTGGGCGCATGTGAATCTAAGCAGATACAAGCATCAGAAATACGATTACGCTGAGTAATGTATCCCTTCTGAGGCTTGTGGAATCTGCTTAGATCGCATGCTGTGCATAGATTAGAAAGCAGTGTTAGAAGAAGGAGTTGGGATGTGAGAAGGGTCATGAGCGAACAAATGTCTTAGAACCGCTTGTCCCACTTGAGTGTCTGTCTTGGAATGAGTCTCAATGCAGTAGTGCTGAGTAAAGGTGTGAATAGACCTCCATGTAGCTGCTTTGCAAATGGTGTCAAGGGGTACATTTGCAATGAAAGCCAGAGTGGCCCCAGTACCTCTTGTAGAGTGGGCCCTTGGTGTAAAAGGCAGTGTTTTATTTGAAAGGGAGTAGCACAGTTCGATACATCTGACTATCCATTTAGAGATGGCACCTTTAGAGACGCAATCTCCTTCTCTGCCTAGAGCTACGGAGACGAACAGTTGATCTGTCTTTCTTAGCGGTCTGGTCTTGTCTACGTAGTTGCGGACCACTTTCCTCACATCTAGTGTGTGGAGTTTCACCTCAGCAGAGCTTTTGGGTTCTTGGAAGAAGGCTGGTAGCTCAACGGACTTGTTAACATGGAATTTTGAAATGAACTTAGGTGAAAACCTAGGGTGAGTGCTTAAAACCAGTTTATCCTTATGAACAGTAAAGAAAGGATCCTGAACTGACAGGGCTTGAATTTCACTGACCCTTCTTATGGATGTAATGGCTACTAAGAACGCAGTTTTATAAGTCAGGTGTTTGAGACTAGCTTTATGCATGGGTTCAAAGAGAGGTCCCATGAGTTTAGCAAGCACCACATTAAGGTCCCAACCTGGTAGTGGGTTAGAGATTGGAAGGTGGTGTCTCTTTACCCCTTTCATAAAGGCCTTGACAACTGCCACTTTCCACCATGACACCTTGTTATGGGAGGTGGTGTAGGCTGACAGCGCCGCCAGGTATACCTTGAGTGAATTAAATACTAACCCTGCATGCAGTAGGTGGAGCATATAGGTGACAATATTGGAAGGAGTACAAGCAATTGGGTTGATAAGTTTATTCTGGCACCAAATAACAAATCTTTTCCACTTATCAAAGTAACAGTGTCTTTCGTTAGGTTTTCTTGACTCTTTTAATATATCCATACATCTCTGGGGTAAATTGAGATGGCCGAACTCCATGACTTCAGGAGCCATGCTGCCAAGTTCATCGAGTTGGGTTGAGGATGCACTTTTTGTCCTTCGTGCTGGGAGAGTAGGTTGTACCAGCACAGGAGTCTGATGGGGTCGCACGCCGCCAGTTTGCATAGGTGTGGAAACCATGGTTGTCTCGCCCACATAGGAGCAACTAGGATGAGCGTCATCGATTCCCTGTGTATCTTGTTGACCACCTTCCTCATCAGAGGGGTTGGTGGAAAAGCATAGGCAAACATCCCTGACCAATTCATCCAGAGAGCGTTCCCCTAGGAGTCTGGCTGGGGGAACCGGGATGCGAAGTCTGGGCATTGTCTGTTTTCGCCTGTGGCGAATAGGTCTATAGTGGAGAAACCCGACTCAGAGAAGAGATCTTTTACGACTTCGTGTAGTCGCCACTCGTGTTCCTCTGGGAGGGAATCTCTGCTCAGAGCGTCTGCTAGTGAATTGAGATCCCCTGGAGCATGTTGGGATGACAGGTAAATCGTCCGTCTGAGTGCCCATTTCCAAATTTTCTGGGCAAGTTTGGACAGATTTGGGGAATGAGTGCCCCCTTGTTTGTTTAGGTAAAACATTACCTTCATGCTGTCTGTTAGGATCTGCACTGACATGGTGGATAGGAGGGGTTTGAATGCCCGAAACGCTCTGAAGACTGCCAGAAATTCTAGCAGATTGATGTGGTTCTGAGTCACTGTGTGAGAGCAGAGACCCTGAGCTGTGTGGTGAAAGTAGTGAGCTCCCCGTCCTGTAAAGGAGGCGACTGTTGTGACAATGGCTTATAACTCTGGATCGTAAAAGCATTTCCCCTTTGTAAGATTCTCTCTTGTCCACCACCGAAGACTCTGTACTAGTGTTGGCGAAACGACCACTAGATCGTCCCACTGACCACTGATGCCTTGGTGAATACCCTTGGAGCTGAGGCTATTCCGAAGGGCAGCACCTTGAACTGGTAGTGCTGGCTGTCTATCTTGAAACGCAACAACCTTCTGTGCGCGGGGCACATGGAAACATGAAAATAGGCAACCACCGGTCAGTCCTCCGAGGTCGAGTGCTTGCGCGTGGGTGCCTGACGTCACCCCGGTGCCCTCGCTGTCCAATAAGGCGGTGTTGCTGCCATCGCTGAAGAAACCCACAGCGTCACTGGTCTCTACCTGCCTGGCGTAGTGGGCCCAGCGCTTCGTCAAGCGGTCCTTGAGTGTCTTGGCCTTGAAGAGCTTACACGCTCTACAATTAGCCTCAGGATGGTCTTGAGGGAGACACAAGTTACACGTATTGTGTTTGTCGACCCAGGGAAACTTACGGTTACACTTTGGGCAGAATTTAAAGTGAGTACTCTCCATATGTTACTAATTGGCAGCAGGCGGGTATATGTAGGAAATGAGTGTGTGTGTGACCACCCCCACTCTCCATACTTGCACAGGGCCAAGGCCAGAGGCCTTCCGAGGCCCGGGCGGAGGCCAGAGGCCTTCCAAGGTCCAAAGTCTGTTGTGTAGTCTCGATGGCTGATTTCCTCAGTCTCGATTCACCGACGTCGATCTTCGGCGTAGGGTTGGAGAAAACGGGGCCATTTTGTAATAATATTGATAAATGGTTAACGCCAAGGGAACTCCGCAATATGCTTCCGACAAGTATGGGTCCTACACGCATGAGGGATCATGGGTACAGTGAACGTCACACTAGGGATAGTATTACTGGAACGCCCTAGTTCGACGCCCCTTTTCGAGTTTCGAAAAACAAACTTTAATACTCCGCAGCTTCCACTAGATGTCGGCCTATGCACAGCATGTGATCTAAGCAGATTCCCCAAGCCTCAGAAATGTATATATAATTTATGTGTTTGTCTCTATGCACTTAGATTTCCAGATAAGTCACCTCTCCTTTTTTTATTTATACATATGCGAGCGGTACCACCCCGTGTTGCCCTGGTCTATAGCTGACATGCACTTGGGGGTCTGCTATAGCCTTGTGTATGTTATATTGTGTAATAACTTCCTATTTTTGAAAAACCGCTAAATCTGTACCCCACCCTATGCAAGGCGAATGGGTGGGGTTGGTCAGTTTTCACTATCACCAGTACACCCCAGATTGGTATGTTGACCTCGGGCCAAAATCTCAGCCCACCAACTGTTGTGGAGCTGGAGCTAACAATCACAAAATCAGCAATCACCCAAAATCGCCCATACTGATAGCACAGGGCCGGACCGACACTGTGCAGGGCGAATGGGTGGGGTTGGTCAAATTTCACTATTGCCAGTACACCCCACACTGGTATGATGACAGTGGGCCAGAATTTCAGCCCACCAACTGTTATGGGGCTAGAGCCAACCCCGAAACACCCTTTCACAAATATATATATAGAAAGTGCCGCGATGATGTAGCACCGGCATATAACGATATTCAGCAATGGTAACACCCTGCACCCTGTTACCAAGAAACTGCACTGGACATTCCAGCATGTGCACGTAGTAGGGTCCTTTATTCTAGCACTACTACCATGCAGAGGCATGTGCCATATCCTCCATAGAGTTGCTCATGCAGTTACCTTCAAGAGTCGTCACCAAATTTGCCCTCTTCCTGGACCACGGGACCGCTGTAGAATGATGCACAGAACTTCTCTCCAGTAACAGCCACCAAATCCGCTCCTCTGCGGCACAGCGACTGTTCATCAAGGTTCTGTTCACTATCGTTACATTCCGTGTATGCAGCTGAGTCCGCGCCGGCAGAGCCCCTTCATCGCCACTCTTGTAGTGATCACAGACACCATCAGGTAAGTTTGTATTCATTTATTTAACGTTCTCCAGACATGAGCCCCACCATCGTCTCTATATCCCTCTGCCACTCCTTCTCCAACTGACAGTTATGATTTCCACACCTTCTTCCCATTCCAATTACAGAACACATCCATATTCCACAGTTTTATTGATAGTTTATTAATTTGTTATAGATAGGACTTTACTCCGGATCACTTTGGTGCTTTCTGAAAGTTCAGAAGCATGTTGCCCAGTACCGTTGGCAAGCCTAGGAATTCTGTCTGTCAGTGCTCAAGTCCCCACAAGGTGAGGGGTCAATGGTAGTATACCGTGTTTCCAGACATCCATCATCAGGCCAAGTGCAGTTGATCTTAAAGGAAGTCGTACAGCTACTGGTGACACTGCTATGGTGAAAAAGACCTGCTAGGGGTAGGGCATAGATGACCTGTTAGCTGACAGTGCAGCTGCACAACCAGAAAATGCAGGCAGTGTCAAGTGGAGGCAGTTCAGGTAGCAGGTAGACTAATCGGAGCCCCAACATTAGTTTTACATTTCTTCTGGGCTATAATCTGGCGTGTTCTTTGGCTAGCAATCACAGGCTTCAGGCTCTGGTGGGTGCTATGGCTTTCAGGTTGCATTGCTTCTGCCTCCTTATGGTGGGCCCATGTAGGTATGGTTCAGCAAGGTTTCCTAGGAGCAGGGGATCCTTCAGGCCTTGTATCAGCAGGACCTACTGGATCAGGAAAAGGGATCACTAGTGTTCAGTTCCCTCATGTCAGAAAAAGTCCAGTGTCTGCAAATACTGGGTAGATCTTTGACCTCAGAATAGTTCTTGCAAGATTACAGGGATCAGAAGAGCTTACCCATAATTCTGTGCATTGAGACTCGTCGACAGGTTTCTGAAGGTGAGGATAGACTCCCTCAGGTAATATGGGGATTGGGGTAATCCAATCCCAGGGTTGCATTTTTCCAGATTTTTGGTGGCCAGCAGATCAATATGCAGCTGCCTTACTCAATGTTCTGAGGCACTCTCAGAGACTTAGCTCAGGTGTGGATCCAGGCTTGAATCCAGGCAACATTCATAAACTGGTCGTATATAGTTTTGGCACCAACCATCTTGTAAGAACAATGCCTGCCTAGCTGCAGTACTCTATACTAGATGTACACCTTGGGGTACTGTGGGTATCACCCGGCACCAATCATACAAAGCCTGATGCCAACCTTCCCATACAGCCAGATGTGCAAAGAGACACAATGGGCCACCCTGATCCTGAGGAACCTAGGGCCTCTGAGGGCACACAGTCAATACCTGGGTAACCTATGGAGCCTCAGAAGAGGACACACTAGGGAAACATCGGGAAGGCCAGACAGGGAAAAATAAAAATAAGCTTTGGAACTTGAATCAGATGAGTAGGATGGAACTTTGTGTCTCATACACTATTCTAGTATCTCATGCCTTTCTTGTGTACCCACCACTCTCTTTTATGTTACCCACATTCAGTTCACTCTCCCTTCTCATCCTTCTTTGTTTCTCCTTCACCATTGCCTTAACCTTCTTTCTCAAGTCCTCTTCTGTCACCAAGACGTCACAGGCAGTCTCTCTTCTATCACTCACCTCTTCCTTCTTCTACAGCCACCATTATCACACCTTGCTCTCAGGCACTTCCCACAAAATCAACTACACCCACTTCTTTCACAATCCCTCCTCTCCTTACACCAAAGCTTCCTTGTGCTCCCTCATCTTTCTCAATCTCCATTAAGCCACTCTTCAACACACTGTTATTGAACACATACCTGTTCACACTGCGCTCACCTTCCTTTGTCTTACACACCATACCCTCTCACACATGCCACGCTGTTTTTTCTCAGTAACTTTGCACACTCATCTCTGCTGTTGCCACATATTTTACACAGGACATGCTGCTAATTTTCACTTACTGAGCCCAGGCATCCCTGATGCTTCTTGTTTACTTTGCACATGCGCCTCTTCTAGCTCTGAACTAGTATACACTAGCATGTTTTCTCCTTCCGGATTACTTTGCACATGCATTCGAAATACATTTCTGCAAAGTGGCCTTAAAGATGAAATATATATGAGTAGCTGACGACACAGCTCGGGGAGTTATGGACTTGCTTGCCATTTGAGCCCAATCTTCTAGACCCCGGTTTGAACCTCTCACAGGGCTGACTGCAGTAGTACATGGGTTCCCCTTTCCTCATCAAGTACCTTTTGACAGGTGGGAATGCCTTTGTGTCTTTAGTCCCGCCCCTTTTGATAGGATTTTGATATCAATTTTAATATCAACATTTTTTTATATAAACAAATATCAAATCACTACCAAATGTATATCTTATGCATAGATATCAAAAGGGTATCATTTATATCAGTTTGACATAAAGTTTATATTAAAATGATTTTAATATGGTAGAGCGCGTGTGTGCTGTTACTTGGTCACGGGCATAGTGAGTTGTGAGGAGTTAGCCAGCAAATATGAGGTGTTGGTGACGCATCGATGACACGGAAGTGGGTTTGGACCTTGATGGTATGATGTCATCATTTTATATAAAGCTGGCAGGGATTTTGATAAGTCTTTGAATAAAATGTATATTATTTCAATTTAATAAAACCACGGGATATCACATTTTTTGATATAAAAAATGTTGATATAAAAATGTTTTGATATCAAAATTATATTGGGATTTTTTTATATAATTTTTTTGTTGATATCAACATTTTTGCATATCAACATTATACCAGATTTTTTTATATCAAAACTAAACGTTTTTGATATCTACTTTTTTAAATCCAAATTTTAAAAAATGTGTTATCAAAAAAATGTTATATGAAAATTCAAAGAAATTGATATCAACAGATATCAAAATTATGTCAGGATTTTTTATATCAAAATTAAACATTTTGATATCAACATTTTTTTATATCAAAATTATATCAGATTTATAGAAAAGTCTGACATCAACAATTTTTTATATCAACATTAAAAAATGTTGATATAAATTTTTTAGGTGGCATTGTGAAGTTGCCAGGGCATGCCCTGACACGAAAGCATTGTGAACCTATTATGCCAAAAGCTGTGCTATGGTTTTTAAAAAAAAACTGCTGAGTTACACAGCCTGTGAATATATAGTTTACAAGCATTATTTTGGATAGAATGAGAATAAGGGTTTTATATTAAAAGTGAAGATCTAATTCCAGGGCTACAAAAAAAACACAGACCCACGCATGTAAAAAGCTGGGACACTGGATTCTGCCACTCTGTCTGGTATGCAAAACGCAGTGTTCACAGCAACACAGTTGCAGCTGGCCTTTATCTATGAAGATGCCGCAGCAGGGGAGAGAATTCACAGATGACGACACACACAAGTTCCTGGCACTCTGACTCAGCTATTTTGGGCTCTCTCTGTATTAAAAATGATATGAAACCACATCAGAATAATGGAGCCCTGAGGCTAGTGTAATCACACGCCGCCATGTGCCTGGTGTGACTAAATTGTATTTGCATGGCCCTATTCATGGTAAAGCAAGCGTAGCCCCAAGGGGCGTGGAAACCTCCGAAAGCAGGTGGCTGCTGTGTCTAAAGTGCATCTGAATGACGCCATTGTATTGTAAACTCCCTGTGACTAGGGGTTTTCAAAGGCCTGCAGCACACTGCATGTGAAATAGGCCGGATGGGGGGGTGTTCTGCCGAGGAAGGGGGGTGCTGAGGGACACTAACTGTATGTCTTTAGAACCCAGACTATGGACCCCTGCCAGAACAGCGCTGTGGATTTCGGGAAATTTGCAAGCCCCTGTGGACCACAGGCCATCTACAAGTCAGGTGACGAAAGAGGCATTCTACTTTTAAAAAAGTGAGTTGATTTTATCAGTCAATCAAAACATACTTTTATTCGGCATTTTTACCTTCAAATTATTAAAAAATGCAATTCATACAAAACAGATACAATGTAAAAATATTAGCAGTATATGAGAGGCTCCATACAAAATACTTTAGGAACATACGGGGGAGTAGAGCATAAAATCATAGAACCGAGGAGTGTAAGCCCTGGACATTGAAATAACCTTGCTATAATGGGTCAATATGCGGCTATATTCCTGCTAGGATATGAGTAGTGTAGTTGTCGGGGAGAGCAAAGTTAGCAGCCACCGGCTCTTACACGCCAATATCCATGCTTACAGAGCCGTACTTGATGGCCCTGCTTCTCAGCAGCCAAGCCCTATGGATAAAATGTGCAGTGCAGGATACCACTTAAGGGAGGAGATATTATCTTAAAAATTGTAGAGCTGAGATTACTTGGCAAATTCCTGCATTAGTCAGAATACATCGCAGGTACAAGCGTCTCAGACGATCCGTTTTTTTACATAGTAATAAAAAATGCAGGATATTTTCCAATCCAGAACCACACATTGGGCACAGCTCTGATTGAGACCCCTGCCACCTCTCGGTTTGACAGGCTACTCATAGGAATCCGAGCCTAAAGCAGATGTAAAGGGATCTCTCAAAGGGCACAAGGGTGGAGTCGAGATAAGCTTTGAACCCCAGTTTTACTGTGGTGACTAGGTATTCCACTCCAAACTTCAATTTTATGACATCAACTCTAAGTTTACCAAACATGTGCTTTTTAACCTTGTTAACCTTGTTTCTTGAGTCACTCAAATTCCATACCAGTGGTATTTGGGGTTAAGTCCATAGCTCAGGCAAACCCAATTCTAAAAGACAATTCTTTACATGTGCTAACCACTTTAAGCGTTCTACCCCCTCCCCCCCTTCATGGATCATTACGTGTGACAGTGCCTTCCTGTGTACTTCCAACCCTTCTCCAGTCCAGATCCTGGCCCAGAACATAGCAGGTCTATACAAAATCCGATCTACGACCCTATTGTTATCTAGTTCAAGATGGACCAGGGCTGATGGTGCTGATACTGGTAGGAGTAATCATTTCTTTAGAAATGTATTTTCGCATACACATAGGTCACAGGTATTAGTATGTCCCCATAATTCCATACATAGCTGCTGGGACTGCTTGTTTATTATAGAGTTGCAGGGGAAACAGAAAGATGAGATTACACCACAGTATTTGTTGAGGGATAGTAGTGATTTTTTGACCTGTGGTTGCCAGCTACCGGATTACTCAAACCGCACTCAAAGGTAGTCAAAATGCGTGACTTGTTCAATGGTATTGTCACGGGAACGCAATCTTAATGTTTCCCTTTTTGCCTACTGCTGTCTGAAGACCATCACATTTTGCTGTATTTAGTGATAGGTGTAATTCAGAGCCTTTATTTTCAAAGATGGTGAAAGCACTCTTCAGACCCTGGGGTGTTGTAGCCAGGAGGACAGCATCATCTGCATAGAAGAGAGCAGGATATTTGTCTGTGTCCAACCTGGTTCTGTCCTGGCACCCACTCATCAGTTCATCAATCATTTCTTGTATATAACTATTAAATAGAAAGGGGGCCAGGTACAGCTTTGCCTTACTCCAATATATACAGCTTTGCCTTACTCCAATATTAACCCCCAAAGTCCTCTGTCTGTTCGCCCCTTGCCCCATATCTAACAGTAACAGTATTAGCGGAGTATAGTGAACGTATCATAGCAACCAGGTCATACGGGGCATTTCGCTTCGACAAGATGTTCCACAATTGCTCTCTTGAAACGGTATTCAATGCCTTTTTAAGATCTAAAAAGACAGCATAAAGATACATTTTCTTTAGTGAAGTGCATTTTGCGATGATCAAAAACAGGATAAAGCAGTGGTCTATTTTACCTCTGTTTGACCTGCACCCTGCCTGAAGATAAGTGAGTTGATTTTATGTATTTAATGCAAGCTTGTAAATAAATAGCTGTGTTTTAAAAGTGTAAAATATTTAAACACAATGTGAAAACCATTTTATTTAAAAGCGCATGTACTAGAATCTAGCCCTGTGTATTTTTGTTTAAGGGTGCAAACAGAGATTTTAAAACAAAATATGTGTTTTCTTTAGCTGCAGGAATGATTAACTGCCAGCCTACATTTTTATATATGGAAGTGTATTTTTGTTTAATGGGGCAAACAGACATTTTAAAACAAAAATGTGTTTGTTCTTTATGTGCCGGCAGGATTATTTGCAAGCCTACATTTTTATATAGGGAAGTGTATGTTTATTTAATGGGGTAAACAGACAATCTAAAACAAAACGTGTTTACTCTCTATGTGCAGGCAGGATTAACTGCCAGCCTGCATTTTTATATATTTAAGATAAAGTGCGCCTGGAAACACTGTCTCTGGAATCTGCCTGGCATGATAGGGTCATTTTGTAATCCGCATTTTGTTTGTTTTGTTGGAGAGGCTCTTCGACATGCAGGGTTTTAGGCAATTAAACTTATTAAAATGTTGAGCTTGTCTACAATGTTTCCGGCAGTGGGTACATTCTTTGTGTAAATGAAAGCCTTGGGCTAGGGACTTTCGCCATATACAGAGCTGGCACAGCACGCACAATAATGTCGGTTATAAACGTCTGTAAATATTCACTTTGTTTTATGCAATTCAACATTTTTAAATGTTGAGCTCTGACTATGCACTGTGAAGGAAATCCCACTTTTTAAAAATTTTTTATGACACAGCACTAAAAAAACAAAAATGCTGCTTTAAACAATGTTACAAATGAGCACATTTTTAGAAGAAAAAAAAAGCCATTGACAAACCCAACAGCATGGTATTTATATAGACACAAGGAAGATTGCTTAAAGCAAACACAGTTTTATTTTATAACAGATTTGTTATTTAAAAACAAATATTTGTTTTGGTTGGAGAGAGTATTAGACATGTATAAGTATTTAGAAAGTGCAGAACTTTTGGTTCTAGTAAAACAGCTGTGCACACACGCTATATTGTGTGGTGTGCTTTTTTAATTGTAGACCCTTGACAAAGCGAATGGGTGTGTTGAGCCTTGTTTAAAGTAACCACAGTGACAAATGAAAATGATACATATGCACTTAGGGTCTGAACCTGTATGCACACGTTTACAAGAAAAAAGTCATTGGGCCTCATTACGACTTTGGCGGTAGCCTTAATAAGGGCATGGCTGCCACCAAAACCGGGTCCGGGTTCCCTGAATGGGGAATTACCGGGCCATTCCAAGTTTGGAGGGCCCGGTAATTCCTCCTTCAGGGAACCCGGGCCCGGACCTTCCCCATTCCCATTTGAGCCCCATACGGCTCAATGGGAATGGGTGCAGGGAGATAACAACGGGCCGATTACGACCGGCCGTTGTTAGCTCCCTGGTCCCCTCGCGGGACCCTGTAAGGACACTTGGTTTTACCAGGCGTCCTTACCGGGTCCCGCGAGGGAACCTCGTAATCAGACGGAATGGTTTAACGGGTCCGCATCAATTAGCGGCACCCATTAACCCATTCCGCCAGAGTCATAATGAGGCCCATTGACAAAGGGAATAGGCATCACTTTTATATAGTGATGCAGAAATGTATTTTGAAGTAGCATTTATACCAAATATATTCGCTGCAAGCTCTTTCATATTTGTTGGAGATCACAGTTGACCATCACGGACAGTAGAGCCATAGAACCACAGCACCATCACAGACAGTAGAACCACAGATCCACACAACTAACACAGACAGCAGAACCAATGCAGCGGCTACAACACCATTTTATAAATAGGGGCATGGCAGCGGTGATGGTTCTGCTGTCTGTGTTGGTTGTGCAGGCGATATTGTGTTGTTTGCTTAACTGTGTATCATGATTTTAAAATATAACTGCAGCTTTTATAAGAGAATGTCCGTTTTGTCAATGTGTCGCAGATCACAAGGGCGGCTGACATTTTTAAGGTTGCCAAGATTCAGAATGTTATATTTTGACTCGGGGTGTAAATATTAACATTGTAAGATACTGATTGTATATGGTTGGAGATTTAATTTTATAAATGGGCCTTTGCGGTCTTATTGTCTGTGGAGGACCTGTGGGCGCTGTTTTGAAATACATTAAATTAATTTATAAACCAGGGTGTTTGGAAAAGATGTGAAGGCTGAATTAGAGTGTTAGGGCCTCATTACGATTTTGGCAGTAGCCATGCCGCTATTGGCGGCATGGCTACTGCCAAAATCAGGTCCGGGTCCGCGTTCCCAGAATGGGGAATTACCGGGCCATTCCGAGTTCGGAGGAGCTGGTAAGTCCTCCCTCCAGGAACCCAGGCTCGGACCTTCCCCATTCCCATTTCAGCCCCAATAGGGCTGAATGGGAATGGGGGAGGGAGCAAACAACGGGCCGATTATGAGCGGCCCGTTGTTTGCTCCCTCTTCCCCTCGCGGGACCCGATAAGCACGCCTGGTTTGACCAGGCGTTACTTACTGGGTCCTGCGAGGGGAGCTTGTAATGAGGCGGAACAGGTTTAACGGGTCTGCCTCCTTTAGCGGGTCCCGTTAACCAGTTCCGCCTCACTTGTAATGAGGCCCTTAGTATTTTAAACATGTAAGAGTTGCACTGTAGGTTTATTCATTGTGTGCCAGCAATTGAGAACATAATTGAAACTTTTATAAAATAATGAGGCGTCTGCCGGTGTGTCACAGATCACACATGTGATGAAAAGATGTCGCCGGGAATATTTTATTTTTAGGATGCATGCGCAGGGTGAATCAGAGGGCTATCATTTGAAAATGTAATTGCAACTTTTATAAAATGGTGCTTCTGCCAATGTGGCACAGGTCACACATTGACAAAGTGTTGTAGCCAAGATTCATTTAATTTTCAGGACCCTGTGCTTGGTTGTTATATGGGTTTAATATGTTGATGCTGACTCTATGTTTTTATGTTTTTTACATAAATGGCTCTTAACAATTGGATGTTGCAACAGGCCGCTTCCGGAAAAACAGCCTGCAGCGGTGGACAACTCGGGAACGTTGGAATGGCGCAGCCGGTTATTTCTGGATCAACAAACCTTGGATGTTTTAACGATCGAAGAATGGGCCCGCCATATTTGTTACAGCAGCAAGGGCCATTGGATCTGGGAGCCTCGCCGCCACAGTTGTCTTTTGTGAAATCATCACAGGGGTCACTTGGTTCTGGAGTCTTTGTAACACTGGCTGGAATTTCCAGGGCCTAATAAGTGATAAAAAAAAGTCTCCAAGGGGCAGGATCCTTTGTGTGGATCAGCAATTTCTGAATGTTTTGAGTGGCCAGGCATGGGGTTGCCTGTCTCTACGGGATCTCTCACGGGTGCCAGGATGGGGCCTGTTTTGCACGAGTAACAGGAGTTATACACCAGAGGTGCTGCTGCTACCAAGCTATCAATCACTGAGTTTTGACAACCGGGGAGAGTGTGAGGCCCCAAGGATGTGTCATCTTGGCTGTTGATCATAAGGGCACAAGGAATGTCTGGGGGTTCCGATGCCTGGAGTTGTTCTTTTCTGTTTTTGATTAATTCAGAGGGACCAGAGGAATGTCTGCAGGGCCTGAAAACGTGGAGGTTTTTTTTGTATTTGATTCATCCAGAGGGGCCCGAGGAACGTCTGGTGGGGCCCTGAAACGTCGAGTTCTTTTTTATCTTGTTTTTGATTCATCCAGAAGGGCCCGAGGAGTGTCTGGGGCCCAACGATCGAAGTTGTTCTTCTGATTTATGAATGGGTCAATGGATATCCTGAGACAGAGTTGTTCTATTATTTTTGAAAGCATGTGTCATGACACTGATAACAAATGCCAACCCAATGATTTTTACAGGGGTGATGGATGGATCGCTATATGATGAATGATTTATTATAACTTCTAAAGCTATGTTCTGTGTGTGATACATACTACATGTGTTGTATGCAGTTTTCAAGCAGTATATCATGTTTTTTTATTTACAGCTTCTTGTTAGGTAAAGAATGCCAATTAATTTGTAAGTATTCACTTAGCGCTTAAACAGTAAATAGAAATGCACAGATTCCGTAATGTTTTTTATCAACTTCCAGAAGCTTGAAAGGCTAAACGTCTGTTGTGGGAATAACCTTGGCCGAGAAGCTCACACTTAGATATCTGTACATGGTTTGTTAATGCTCAAATATTTGTCACTATGAAAATTCTAAAGACCTGTAGAGTCCTGTTCACTATTAATATAGCAGATAAACTTGTTGAATTGTTTTAAAGCATATTTCGCTAAAGTAGGCAAGAGTGACATTTAGATGGGCCGTGTAGAAATGAACACTAATCTAGAGTGTTGAAGTATATAACTTTTTAGCACTGCCTATAGGGCAACAGGCAAAATAAATGCCTGGTGCTATGGGCCTTTTCATTTATGAAACACTGTTTTTGGCGCTGAAGCTTATGAGATAGAACAAATCAAATGGTTAACATGTACAACCTGTAGTCCATTGTCGGTAGGAAAAAATGTGATTTAAGGCAGGTTCTGGTGTGTTTAGCAAAATAGAGCCATAGCATGGTTGTGGTTTAACTTTACTGCTAACGGGCCGTCACATTCTTTGTAGTTTGTTTTCAATATAGTGATTATAAAAATCACTTTGCATTCTCAGACACTGTCAGTGAATATACTTATGTCAGAATGTGCAGTTATTAAACAGCTATTTTTCTTAACAGCCATTTGCAGCAACATATGGAATGATCACATTTTAAACCTGATAATGTTGACTGACATCATAGCATTTGGTGATTTATTTCTAAGTGTTTTACAGAGGCATCATGCAAAACCAACTGGGCTAGAGGCTAATAATAAAATGTAAAAACACATTGAATGCTGTGACTGGCGATCTTTGAGTAAGAGTTAAAATTTGTTTTGCGGGCAGTGGTTCTATGTATAAGACCAGTTGGGGCATGCATCGAGTTAAGAAGTGGATTACACACGAGATGAACATACATACTTGGAAATTAAACCAAAGAGTAAATTTGACCCACAAATTGATAACCTAACTATTAAGATATTTGAAGAACAAGTTATTAAGGATTTGAAAAGGGTGAACTTCACAAAATCCAAATATTACAACATTAGGAGAAGACAAAGTGCAATTATCAGGGAAATAGCAGATGATCGGAGTTTGACTCTGAAACCTGCTGACAAGGGTGGAGCAATTGTACTAATGGGTACTACTTACTACAACACCAAAATCAATGAACATTTGGAAGATGGAGATGCGTATATTAAGATTGATCAAGATCCCATTAGAGAAATCACGGATATGCTAAAAAATGTATTGGACCAAGCATTAGAAAATGAGTGGATTTCTGAGAAAACAAGAACATTTCTCATTAATGAACACCTCATTACCCCTGTCTTTTATGGACTCCCGAAAATACATAAAGTACTACAAACTCCACCTATGAGACCCATAGTAGCAGGCACCAACAGCGTCTTTAATCCTCTAGCAATTTATGTGGACAAAGCCCTGCAACCTATAGTCCAGGGCACTAGCACCTATTTGAAAGACACCACAGATTTCCTTATCCACCTTGACTCATTAACAAACATCCAGGAGAACGACATACTTGTTTCTTTTGACGTACAAAGTCTCTATACATCAATTCCGTATCAGGATGGATTAGAGGCCCTAGAGTGGGCACTATTGAATAACAACTGTGAAGCCAATCAAACTTTCATAGTGGAATTGAGTAAGATCATATTGGTTAACAATTACTTCAGGAACAAATCCCAATTCTACCTCCAAGCATCAGGAACATCGATGGGCTCATCGATGGCCCGAGCCTACGCTAACTTATTTATGTTTTACCTAGAGAGCAAACACATATTGAACGAACAAAGATGGCAACAAAACTTGATAACATGGAAAAGATACATAGATGATATATTTGTCATCTGGAGAGGATCAAAAGAAGACCTGGGAACCTTTCTTGATATCATCAATAACCTGCACAATCGGATTAAGTTTATAATAGAGGTGGGAGAACCTGAATTACACTTCTTAGATGTTGAACTAAGGATTGGACCAGAAGGAAAGGTAATTACGAGTATTTACCACAAACCTACAGATGTGAACAAATCATTACATTATTTGAGTCATCATCCAGATCATTTGAAAAATAATTTACCTTATAGCCAATTTCTACGGCTCAAAAGGATAACGCAGATACAGCAAAATTACAATCAGAGAATCAAGCACTATCAGACAAATACAACAAAAGAGGTTATCCTAGTGACACTATTGAAAAGGCTAAAAACAAAGTGGATGAACTGGAAAGAAAGGATCTTCTCATTAATAACAACAAATCTAAGGACATTCCGTTCCTCCATACATTGAGATACTCTTCCCAAAGTCACCATATCACCAGGATCATCAAGAAAAATTGGAACATCATTAAAATGGATCCACAACTAGATAGGTTGTTCCCAAAACCACTCCTCATTGCATACAAAAGGGGTAGAAATGTTAAAGATGAATTGGTGAAAGCAGAAAAAACAAAACAAGATAAACAACAGACCTTGCAGAAGAGAAAGACAGGCACATTCCCTTGCCTAAATTGTTGCAATTGCAACAATGCGATGAAAGGGAATATTGTGAGACACCCCAATAGTGGACATAAAATCCGTCTGAATGATTACACCACTTGTGATACGAAATCAGTGATTTATGGCCTGAGTTGCCCCTGTGGCATCTTTTATGTGGGACAAATGATCAGAAAGGCGAAAGAAAGGTGGAACGAACACAAAAGTAACATCCGTACCAACAGTGTAAAATCTCCTGTTGCTAGGCATTTTGCCCAAAATAAACATAACATAGCCCAACTCAAAGTAATTATCCTCGAAGAGGTAAAAAAATCACCAAGAGGGGTGATCACGGCAGACATATGAGTCAGAGAGAATTATACTGGATTGAGAAACTGAATAGCCTCTCCCCCAATGGAATGAATGAAGAGTATAATTTGGGCGTTTTTTTATAACGATGATAACCAGTTAAACAGTACAGTTACCAAATGCCAAACACTGTGGGACAATTAAGGTGCTTTAAGCTGTTTAAACCATGGTTGATAAGTATGGGCATTGCAAATAGAATGGAGAAGGTTGATGATTTGGGAGTGTATTGATAAAGGAGTTGTCAATAAAAGTGATATGCATTGAGTAATGAAGAGATACATTAGTTTGAATAACTAGGTGGACAATTGAATGTCAACTTTAAGTAAATACATTATGCATTTAATAATGTAAGCACATGCAATATTTTGTAAACAATTAGTATGTATATCTCTGGGAACAGTAGATAGATTGTGAGCATGCTGGACTCCAATATAATCGTCATATGTGAAAAAGATGCTGATATCTGTTAACTAATACCACTGATGAATACAGCTCCTTTATACATTTGTTTACTATTTCGGGACGTAGCCATGCCCATTTTCTATCAGGTGACTGTGGCATTAAAATTTAGAACCTAAAGTTAAATGTTAACATTCAGTTTTAATTTGGATTTATGTTTTTTCAAAAATACATTTCATATGCATTTAAAAAGATACATTTCGAATTTATTACCCTTGGCCTAAACAGAGGGGCGATAAATAACCAATGCGGTGTCACAGATAAAGAGCAAAAATGTAAATAGCATGACGTCTTTGCACGCTGACGCGATGATGTCGTCGCGCACTGACACGATGACGTCATCGCGTCACTTAAATATAACGGCGGCCATTTTGGCGATACCGATGGTACAAGCTACAGGAAATGCAGTTTAAACAAGAGCATCTCTTTTGAGGTAAGATATAGAGGTCCTTAGTCTTAATGTACTTGTGCACACTTAATGTAGAGAATAGCATTGAGAATGGCCTATTGGCCTATTTAAACAGGATTTGTATTTGTTCTTATATTTCTGCAGGCACGCCCCGTTATGGTTGTGGATGCCAGAGTTAGACATTTTTCCAACATTTAAAAAGAAACTGCTTCTAGAAATCTTGTGCATTTCTACTTCATTACACGCGGAAGGACAAAAGTTGACCACACAGGTAAGCTGGTACTTACCAGCTCTATACCCACAGAATGTTTTTAACGGCATCAACAGTAGCTGTTTATATCCTAACGTTAAGTATATCAGATAAGGGTATCCTTAGAGGATCTTTTTTTCAACCCACAGGAGTGCTTACACTTTGGAATGGGCCGTTTTGGCTACATACTGGAAGACTGAACATGCACAATTGGCTAGTGCCTATACTTTTCCTTCGGCCTTGAACATCTGATGGTTCAGGTAAGTACTGGTACAGACTTTCTAATTGTATTATAAAGACCATAGAGTTGGTTGTTTTTAAATAAACACTCCCCATTAGGGCTGGGACTCACAATCTCTCTCATCTCCTTTTTAGGATAGAAAATGCAAATCAAGATGGCATATGAATACTAAATTGCGAAAAGACCAAGACACAAACAGGTGATTATATATAGGGCCTCATTACACGGACGGCGGTAAGGGTTAACGGTCACCGTTAATGGCAACGGTGACCGTTAACCCTTACCGCCGTACTACGAGGTCCCTTTGCGGGTTGGAGGAATTAACGCCTGCTTCTTGCAGGCGTTAAAAACCAACCCGCTAAGGGACCTCGGAGCTAATTACGGCACCGCAAAATTGCGGTGCCGTAATTAGCGCCTTCCCCATTCCCATAGAGCCCTATGGGGCAGAAATGGGAATGGGGAAGGGCAATGGCGGAAGGGGGATTTACCGCCCCTCCAACCTTGGAATTTACCGGCATGGTCGAGGGTGCTAATAGCACCCTGGATTACCGCCTTCCGTGTAATGAGACCCATAAAGTACTATCCAGTCATGACAGACAGGGATTGATTTACATTAATATTATCAATATGGTAATACTCTTTATTTATCTATTGTTTTATATAGACATGTGAATAAAGAAAAGTCGAGTAGACATCTTCTGAAGAAGGGGCTATATTCTCCCCGAAACGCGTAAAGAGTTTTTGCACGCTAAAGGTTTGGGCACCTTAAATAACACTCAGAACAACACAAGTCACTGTGAAAGTTTGACTAAGAGTTGGTACAAAGTGCAAATTGTCTACTTTTTGACATATGAATTGCTGTATATAGATTGGTTTACTGAGACTATGAATTAATAGCCATTATCTGAATTGTGAATTACATATGACAAATTTGATTTATGTTCAATGATACTGTTGAAAATATACAATTGAATTGCTGTTCTTTTTTAAAAAAAACCCTTGTTATGGGCAGAAAATTCAGTGATGACAAGTTCATTTTTATATAAAAGTTCTTTATTTTAAACATTTCATGAGTATTTGGTTGTTTTTGCAACATTAGGGTGTGCAGGGGACGGGAGTGTTCCACAAGTTTGTGGACACCTGCAGTTCTCACATTGTCACCGCGGCCGCCTGCAAAACCATTGATTCATATCCATTGTCTTCAGCGCCCGCATCGAACGCTTTTGGTTGCTTCATATTCGCGGCATTACCCTTCCAGGTCGCCATTCCCAGATTAGCCACTGTTATGGGCACATGCTCCATAATGTCTTTAATTAATTCTCCAACAGACAGCCCCATAGTCATAACAGTAAGCAATGGCTTGTTGTCAGCAGAAAGTGTAGCCATGTTTTCACAGAGCTCCCCGGTCTCACGTTCCGTCAGCAAGTTCTGATCAAGCTCCAGATCATCATTATCCATAAAACAATATGGGGTATAACTATCCTCGGAACCCCTGGGACTTCCTGTAGGTGTTTTCCCCTCATCATAGCTATAGCTAATCATAGTCACCATTTTCTGAATAGCCCTTGGTTAACCCAAAAAGCGCTGTATTTTCCACCCCGTTGCAAAAAGCTATATATCCGCGTTCTAAAGCCCACGCCCGTGTCACCCTAGCCTTAAGCTGTCCCTTTCAATCACATTTTATATTAAAATTATATAAAGTTTATATAAAATGTATTCAGGGCTTATCAAATGTATTCCAGCTTTATATAAAAATAATATAAAGTTTATATAAAATCTGTTATAAAATTATGACATCACCCCGCTTTATATTACAGCTCCAATAAATCTATATAAAGATTACATTAAATTATTCTAAGTCTTATCAAATATGCTCCAAGTTTATATAAAATCTATATACAATGATGGCATCACCCCCATCTGCCTAGCTTTGTATTACAGCTCTATAAAATTATTGAAAGTTTATATAAAATTATTCAAAGGCTTATCAAAATCCCCACCAGCTTTATATAAAATGATGACGGCATACCATCAAGGCCCCAACCCACTGCTGCATCATCGACACGTCAACACCTCCTCACACTGGCCGGCTAACTCCTCACAACTCACTATGCCCTCTCCCATATTAAAATCATTTTAAAATAAACTTTATATCAAACTGATATAAATGATACCCTTTTGATATCAAAAGATACCAAAACACACTTTATAGACCGTTCTATAAATACGGTATACATTTGATATTGATTTGATATCTTTTTGAAATCAAACATTTTTTATATTAAAACTGACATCAATATCATATCAAAAAGAGGCGGGACTAAAGACACAAAGGGGGCGTTCCCACCTGTGAATATGTACTTGATGAGGAAAGGGGACCCCATGTAATACTGACTGCACTATTAAATTGCCTAATAACACCTATTATAAAAGTGCTTTGAAGCCAAAATAAATCCCTGCATGAAGGGGTAAATAAAAACATATTACCAAAAGATTTCCTATACATACACACACCACCTAAATCAAGAACCACCTGGGCACATATGAAGCAATCGATCCGGGAGCAATGTCAACAGGATAAAGATGAACAAAGAGTCAACAGTGAGCTATATCTTGCTGATAATGGCACTCAGTCCCGCATTTCATTTATTCAAGAACTTAACATTCTAAGGTAATCCTTCCTTTGGACCAGAGACCCCCGCTCAAAGGCTTGCATGATGGAAGTGGCAACTACCCACCCTGATGGGGGAATGGATGCATCAAACCTCTGCAAATATCATCTGGCCTTCACAAAGCATATTGACAACCTGACGCAGAGAAGTGAGGATGAGTGTATGATAGCTGAGTCTTCAAGCATAGGTTTCCACGCCTATCATGAACACCAGAGAGAGGAACCCGGTCGGAGCTGTGAGAAAGCTGGATAATGATGCCACAGACCTAGACATAGATGATGCTCACAAAACCCGCTAACCTGGCTCCCTGGCCTTACAGACGAACAGATCCATTTTAACAATTGCCAAACAAATAAATAAACAATTTAAATTCCCCAACAAATAAATAAATAAACAATTTCAATTCCTCCCTTCCTGTCCCTTGCTCCCTCCCCTCCCCTTAAATTCCTCTCAACCTTCATTCCCGCTTTCTCCCTTCTTCTCCCTGAGGCCACACCCCTCCTTCTTAAATACCTCTTACCCCTCTTTGTACCCACAAGGTAGCCTGTTTGTGTAAACAGCACCACCCCCCTCCTTTACTTCTCCGAAGGGCCATGTCCCCGGCACCAGAAAAACCATCCCCAGAGGTGTTCTTTCTGCCCCACCCCTTCACCACCCAACTTCTACTCTTCCTAAAACTATTTACGATATCCTGCACAGCCAACCTAACATCACCCAGGTAGTACATGTTCCCTACTAATGATAAATGCACCCCATCCTCCCGAAATAATGCAACATCCTCGTAACTGATCTCCTGGTGCGCCAGCGTTTTCACCCCCAGGATCTGCAAAACCTCACCATCTCCCTGTTGATCATTTTCCCTGTCCTTTCCACTGCTCCCTCATTCACAGCCCCCCATACTCTTCTTGGCAACAACTTGGTCCAAAACAACCCGACCCTGTGCCATATCTCCTTCAACCAACTTAGATCCCTCTTCATCTTTTTTAGCAGTGACACCCCCATATCCCTAACTAGATCGTTCTACCCTGCATGCAAAATTATTGCTGCCGGAACCCCATAACACTTCCTCAAACCCAGGCAGCAGTTGGTCCCACCTGAAGCCCCCTACCCCCTACCATCTCAATAAAGCAGTGTTATAGCTACATCCCAACTGTGTCCCAAAAATTCTTTTTGCTGCATATTTCAATGCCCATTTCACTATGGAGTGTCCACATATCCAGATCTGCAGCAACTCACCACTCCTCCGTGACACATCTGAAAAAGAAAAAATGTCATGAGCCTTCTGTCTACCAACTGCATTACCTCCCCTGCTCCCTTCTTTCATTCCTTTACTAACCGACCCATTACCCAGCTCTCTAATGTATCCCTTGTATTTGGATGATTTCCATCGGCCCAAACCTCCTCTTCCGATAGATCCATCCTACAATCTAAAAGAATGAGTACCAAACTCTTCAGCTCTCTCCCCCAACGCCAAGAGAGATATCCTCATGACCCCCAAAACTTGCGCTTCAGTCACCTCAGACCCATTTTCATGCTTGAAAACCAAATCCTCTCTTCCTTTAAATTTTTCCTGCCACACTGCTTGCGCCCTCACTGGACACAACTCTTTACTACCTCTATCCAGAGGCACCCAAAAACCCTTTCCTTTCTGATCCGTCTTTGATCTACAAATCCTTATATCTACGCTCATTTCTGATATATGTACATCTTTCCACAGTAGACCTCCTTCACCTCTTCTCCCCGCTACCCATTCCGAGACCCTAAATGCCCCAAAAAACAACCACATAAAGCAGGTCGAAAACATGTTCCTCCCCCATTATGTCCAGCACACCCCTTTCACAGCCCTGGACAACCTGAATAACATGGCCGCTGAAACTGGTCTCCTGCTATCCTTACCCTTCCCTTTTTCCCTTGTTCATCCTTCCAACATCCTGCGTGCCATTTCACTGCCACTGGGCTGAAAGCCCCAAAGCCATTTCCTGTAAAAGGCAATGCCTGCCAATTTCCCTGCTACTGTTGCTCTAGACTAACCCGTGTCCTTACACCCAAATATAAAATCAACCACATCATCCCTTCTTCTTTCCTTTGCATCATCCATAGCCTTACAACTGCGTGCTCCCCCTTTTATAAAGTCCAACCCTGCCGTCTTGAATGCAGTCCTAGATGCAGGGGCTAGAGAACCCTCTACTAAGCGCAGTGCTCTCAGTTTCCTAGCTGCCACAGCTCCTCTGGGATCCGATGGCCGCTCACGTCCACTTCTGGTGCCATTCCATGGTAGCTCTGCCACTGAAAACAAGATAATGCGTCAGCAATGCCATTATCCTTCCCTGGCACGTGAGTTGCTCTAAACACTACATTCAACTTCATACATCGCAGTACAAACTCTCTCTTAAGCCTGGCTACCCTCTGGTCTCTGGCTGACTGCCTGTTGACAATATTGAGCACCGCCTCATTGTGAACGTTAACATTTACTTTCTTATTCTACAGCTCTCTGCCCCACAACTCCAGTGCCACTAAGAACAGGAAAAACTCCAGAAAGGCTATGCTCCTCCCTCCTTTCTGCCAATGCTCAGGCCACTTTTCAGCGCACCACTACTTACCAGCCCTAGAACACCCCAAAACCGCCAGAACCTGCCGCATCTGAAAAAACTTGAACTTCCCACTAAATTGAGTCCCCTTGCAACCACATTGACACTCCGTTGAATTCTTCCAAAAAACTTGGCCAAATCTTGCAATCCTCCCTGACCACTCCAGACATCCTCACCCTGTGATGCAGATACTTAGCCCCCCCCCATAGAACGTGCCATGTTCCTACAAAAAGTGTGACCCGGGACCACTACCCGACACGCAAAATTGAGATGCCCTACTAACCTCTGCATGTCCATCGGTTTCATTTTTTGGGCCGCTATTGCCTTCTCAAGCAACCCCATAAGCCTGATCACCTTGTCATACGGCAAGCATGAGGTCATGGCCACAGAATCCAGTTCTATCCCTGGAAAGGTCAACACCACCAGGCCCTTCCGTTTTTTCCTCTGCCGATGGCACTCCCAATTCCTGCATCAATGTCTGAAAAACCCCTAACATCCGCTGACATTCCTGTTCGTTCCCCGCCCCACTGATAAAAGAAAATCATCCAAATAGTGCAAAACTCCCTCTTAACCAGAACTGTAAGTAAAAACCCACTGCAAAAAAGAGCTAAAACGCTCAAACAATGTACAAGAAATTGCACAGCCCATTGCCAACGCTTTGTCAACATAAAACTGGTCCTCCATCTCCATCCCCGGCAGCCAAAAATCTTCCAGATGCACCAGTGAACTGAGACAGCTGACTCAGCCCTTTAATATGAGGTAGCAATACTATGACATGAACGGGGATGCAGAAGATACTCAAACATCAATAATCAAAATGGCTCAGGAAGTTGGCAAAGTTTACTGTTTTAATGTCAATTATCTAAAACAGGGAGTACAACAGACATCTACGGATGTCTCATGGCATAGTCTCAATGATTTTCATAAAAAACATCATACTTATAGTGAAAACTCATCATTGATGACATTGACCTACGCATTCACTAACGTCATCCTACGTGGCAAACTACAAAAACCTATTGAAAAGAATGATTGGATAAGAGGGAACATCTAGGTATACGTTCCATACTAGTCTAAGACAGTGATAGGCTCCTTAACATCAGGTGGGGCAACTAAACCCTCCCCTCAAACATGTCACTATGAACGTCACTAAATGTACGACTTCCCATTGGTTACACAACTATAGGATCCTTAATTACGCGACCCCCTACAATTGGTTGGCTCTCTTACGTCCGCCAGTACTTTTCCACCTACGTTAGCAGCATGCAGGCTGGACTTCCAGGTGCTTGGTGAGCTGGTCATAACCATTGCTTCTCACCAATTAGCATATCATCTATCAGCACCTCAGTAGTCTACTGTTAATTAAGGCTTTGAACTTGTCCTTGGAAATGTTCTTTTCTCTAGAGAATTCAGGGTAGTAGAGGCACGCTCTGTCTCCCTGCATAGGTGTGGTTCGTCATGTTTGTCCAACTTCATCCTTCCACGTGACTGAAGACTACGAATTTGAGCTCTGGTGCATTTAAAATACAATTTTGTAATAGATCTTTGACGTCTTCCTTGTTCTCATCCCTGTCTTCTGAACAGGAGTTTCATTCTTTCACACAATTGTAACTACTTTTTGCTCATTTTAGCTCGATACGACCTTGGCTTCTTGGGGCTGCTCCAGCCTCGTCCCACAGAGATACATTTCTGTATTTTGATTGCTTTTCAACTGTGACACACTGAAAAAAGAAAGGAAGGCCTTCTTTCTCTGGGCCAGCACTGCTATAACACATAGTGGAATCATCCACACTTTACTTGCTCCTATATATGTATACGTTGGCGCTTGCCGCAATCTCTTCACTACATAGCTAGCCTCAAGATTAAGACAGCTTGCTTTACTTTGCATCTGTACACATGTGAAATAACTTAATATCTTCATCGTTTCCGTAGCATAAGCTTCTTCACCTTGAGCCCGAGATGTCACTTATCCTTGATACTTTCTTGATGCCTTATAGAATATATACATTCTCTTGTCTCTGCATCTTTTCTAGGTACGTCAGTCTTACTTTGTGTGACGTCACCAATCTGCTCTTTCATTCATTTGTCCTGTTTCTTCTGGTATTTAATTCAAATGGCCATCGTACTGTCTCGTATGCTGGTATGGCTTCCTCAACGGGCACCTTGCTTCCAGGATTCTTCTTGGTATCGGTATTCTCACTGGTACTGCACGTGTCTCACACTCTGGCAATATGGCGAAATGGTTGAGGTGGGGGTACTTAGCTCCTCCTCTACACCAGTATCAAACGAAAGCCTGCATTGATATCGCACTTGGCCATGAACGCACCACACCCTTCCTTCCTCACTAAGTCCACTGCCTAATCTACGCTGGCATACGAAACCCTGCAATCTTCTGGTACAATGTAGTTATTCAATGACAAGACCTCCGGCCAGGATAAATGATGAATCAATCTGAATTCTCCCGCTGCTTTCTTAGGCACGACCCCCAAAGGCGACACCACCAAGTCACCCGGCAAATACGTAAACGGTCCTACCACTCTCCCTGCTGCCGCCTCCTTGTGCAACTTCAGTCTTATCACTTCCAAATTTTTCTGAGCGGACTTCAAATGTTCTGCCCACTGCCACATCATCAGACCCTGATAGCCCAACTTAAAACCATTGTGAAAACATTCCCCCAAAAACCTGGCCACCTTCCCTATCTGGGTAAAAACTGAGCCATTCTTCCAAAACCTCAACCTTAACTGGAGTATAGGCATTTCCCCACAACCACTCGCCCTACCCCAAGTCCCCTCCCTCTCTCACCTATTTGAAA
Source organism: Ambystoma mexicanum (assembly GCF_040938575.1). NCBI lineage: Eukaryota > Metazoa > Chordata > Amphibia > Caudata > Ambystomatidae > Ambystoma > Ambystoma mexicanum. The sequence continues at coordinate 1,115,482,544 of NC_090923.1, read as the reverse complement.
ACATTGTGTAACAGGGTGCCGTCCCGCACATCAGCTACATTCGTGCCTAAATCTGCACACCGTTCTAGTGCAGCTTTCCTTATTGAATGCCCAGCATGCTACTGATGGCCGACCCCTGCCTCCTCCCCATTCCCCCTCTGAGGCAAGGCAACCGTGAAAGGGACAGGAAGGCACGAGAAAACCAATTTCTGTATGCAGCATTGATGCTGGACGTGTAGGCGCCATCCACTGTAACCATAAATCCATGTCGATCTCTCCCCATACCGCTTGGTTGTCCTCACCCATCCTTGCCCTAAATTCGTCATCATATCTCACCCATGCAAATCCCCCAAAATTCATAAAGGCGCTCCTGATTACGTCCATGTATTTTAGCAACGCTACACACCTCTCAGGGAACCTTTCGCAATTAACACTAGTATACATTATAAATGCTGATGTCCATTTTTCAGTTGTCACCGGTACCCTTGGTCTTGCCGCCAACTCCGCTCTTATCCCTTCTTTTGCTCTCACCTCCCTGTTTAAGAGTCTAAAACATCCACAAACTCCTCTGCCTATATTTTCTCTTTTGTCACCACCATCGGATGTGCACCCAGTGGCTTTGTAATGTCCATATAAGGCATCTTCTTGGTCTTCTCCGTACTCTCAACCGTCCTCTTCGTAAGAACCGCTACCACCCCTTGGGCCATGGGCTCCGCAACCTTGTCCATTTGTACTTCAACTGAGACACTTCTTCTGCTCGCCCTCACCAATGCCCTTGCAAACACCCTCTCCTTCTCCCCCCACCCCCTGTGCCCCAACCCCCCCACTGTGTGTCCCCTACCTAGCACCCAGCCTGACCCATGCCGACGACCACTCCCTTTCTTGCTCACCTCTTTCTGCCCCGCTGTCACCTAGACGTGTCATCCTGGCCTCCACAACGACACTCTCTTTCCTCACCGGGCTCATGCTGCGGGGGACAAAAAACATCAGCTGAGTCTCCAGGCCAATTTCCCTGCCGTCCTCTTGCACTCCTGATACCCCCATCCCATGTTCCCCTTCAAAGTTTAGACCCCTCTGCACCTTTTCTCTACCACGCAACTCTCCTTGATCCTTATCCCCCGCTGCACCCAATTCTCCTCCTCCAGTTCATCCTCCCCTAATAAATAGCATTCATGCTGTGAGTGTACACTCAGGCTGGGCAGATGCTCTTCGGGTGAGCACGTGGGCGTCCACCGAGATGCTCCTGTGATGTCTTCTCTGCAGGGTCACGCCAACCCCTTCCTGCTCTTCTCTTCTCGTGCGAGGCGTTCCCTCCTCCACCCCGTGCCTAGATGTGCTAGGAGCCATACTGCGCCCTCTAGGCTGTTCTTTTCCACCTGCCGGAGGGGCTGCTCTCAAACCCTCACCTTCCATCTCCTCTGCGACCACTGGGGCTGTACAATTCCCTCAGTGTACCGCCCTATTTTGCAGGGAGGTCGCTCCATACCTTCCCCTTTCTTCGCTATCTAACGGGGATAGAGTCCTTCTCCTCCCACCTGCACTCTTCTGCAGACATTTCCCTCCTCGGTCCCTCTGCACCACCGTGCCTCTTGTATCCAAACCGACTCTAACATCATCACTATCTTGTCCTGCGCCCACATATGCTCCTATTCCTCCTCCACTAGCAGCCTCGCCTGGCCCATCAGCTCCCGGCCCACTACCTATCCCCCGCCATCTGCTCCCCCACTCCTGATTGCCCTCCTGGGTATATCCCTCCTACTCTTTCTGGCCCTTTTGTCCCATACCCCCTCCTCCCTGCTGACGGGCTGCAAGCCACCACTGCTGCAAGGACCCCGTCTGAAGCCGCTCTGCACTGTGGCCTCCCTTCCCCGGACCGCTTCTCCCCCGTAACTTCCAGTACTGCCCCTTCCAGCTGGGCTTTTGATGCCCTGCCAATAATGCTTAGCGCCTCACGCAAAGACTGAGGGTCCACCAAAGCCCTTGACCCACACCCTGTCTTGCCATCCTTCCCCCAGTAAAAATTAGATCCTCGAAGGACACTGAAGCCCCCTTCCCCTTTAGATTGACTTCCTAAACACCAGGAGAGCTAGATCTCCCTGTCTGGGCATATATGATGTATATTATTTAATAGCCAGTACCTAGCTATATCCCACAATCTGAGCCCCCTTTGCCTATAAATACCCCCACTGGGGTCCTTAACAACCCCTCTAGTACCTAACTGCCAACTGCCTTCCCAACTGGACCAACTGTCAATAAACCCCTTTACCCACACTGATCAAATACTCCCCACTAGTAAAAACCAATTATCCAGCCCCTCTTTGCTTTCCTTTTTTAAAAAAAAATGTTTTCTTTATTTATTTGTTTATTTACTCCTCCACCTGATCACACCAACTATCCCCGGCACTAAAATTGCTCCCTACCAGGAAGTTATTCCTTATATTCCTATTTATAAATTTACCTTAATTTAATTGATTTTGTTGTTATTTTTGTCTTTCTTATTAACAATTTCGTCCCCCAACCGCAGTTCCCACACTTCTTCAATGAGCAGCAACTGCTTGCATGACCACACTACACTGCCACCTGCTGGCTGACTGCTCCCTCATAGGCTAAAGGGACTTATAATAAATGAGGCGAGCTCCGCACTGCCCCCTCTGTCCACAACCGGCACTGCAGTATAGCTGCGTGGCACGGCACAACCAACGACGGCAAACAGCCCTACGCCACACTCTGCCTGGCCACCAGACCCATGGCGGCAAACTTCACCCTGAGTGCCCCGGTTTATAGTGATAATTTCGAAAACAATAATGTCAAAAGTCATTATTTCGAGAAAAAAAATGTCGAAAAAAAATGGCTGGGTGGGATATAAATAAATACATACAAAAATAATAATAATAATAAATATTTTGTTATTTGGTGGGTGCTGTAGATAAAGCACCACCTTTACCTGTAAGTAGGCCTGTCGCTCTGCGGCCCCCCGGGGCCGGGTTCCTTCTTTCCCCCGCTTTTATTTCTTGGGAGGTTTTCTCGGGCTCGGACCTGTGGGCTGTTTTTTTTTTCCTTTTTCATTCCTTTGCGGCCTGGGGTCCGGGGGTGGTGGGTGCAGGAGCTTGGTTTTGCTTTTCTTCCCTTCATAGGGGCACTCGGTGGTCAGTCATAATTTCGAAAAAAAATGTTGAATGACAAAAATGTCGAAAAAAAAAATGTCGAATTACGTTTTTTTAAATTATATATTTATTTTGGGGTCTGGGAGTAAAAAAAAGGGGTAAAACAAAAAAAAAGGGGGTTTGGGGGGGAAACCCCCATTTAAAAAAAAAGCGTATTGAAAAAAAAAATCGACATTTTTTTTCAACATTTTTTTTTCAAAATAATGACTTTCGACATTATTGTTTTAGAAATGATCACTATAAACCGCCCTCACCCACAATCTCTCAGCCCCCTACCGATAACTGCCACCACACAGGCCAAGGCAGGGAAAACTCAGGAGCAGCGACCAGACAAACGCTACGTCTCTAACGGTCGCTTGCTCCCGAACCTTCCTTGCCCCCCTATATACACCCTGGGACGGCGCTCTGTGCGCAGGCCAGCTCTCTGGCCAGTGCAGCACCCAAAACCACCCCGGGGGAAACACTTGCGCGTTCCCCCGAGTCCCCCCCTAACACTGATAATGAGGAAGGTGGATAAAAACAGGCTCTATTTGAAAATCTGTTGGTTTTTCCTGTTACCACCACACTCATAACGAGCAAGTCAGATAATCAGTCCACCTTACAAAGCTTGTGCAGACTTGCCCCAAGAATGCAAGACTAGGTCAAGCAAGACCACAGCACGAACATCGCCAAAGCCGCTGACATACTCAAAATGGCCTCTCCTGCGCTAAGACACCATGCAGTTCATTCTCACTGAGGAAGCAACGAGAAGCTGGTGGCAAAAAATAGGCTTGGGGCATGTGAAACATCCACACTGCCATTTTTTGGATAAAAACAAGGAACACACCCCAGCCAATCTACAGCGGAGAGTCAGGCATTCAGGCCACAATTATTTGAGTGCAGAAAATGGGTTCAACATTATGCTGAGTGGCGCATGACAGTTAAGGGAGTCTATATTTCCTTATGATGGCATACTATAGCCATACCTCACTATCCCATACCCAAGACGATCACTCTCTCTCTCTTCTACATGAAGAATGTATGACAGAGTGGGGCTACCCAAGTGCTTTAAGTGGGCCGCAGCCAGCCAGGGCCCCCTGGTCCCACCACACCATAGCGGGACACATTATTCCGCCACAGCCGTAGCCGTGACAGGAGATGTGCCCGCCATTTTAATGTCAGTCAAGCTGTGACTGACAAAAGTGCCAGCAACAGTCACACTCTCGCTCCAGTTTCAGAGATGCTGTGGCTGGCTGGCATTTCTGTCAGTCACTGTAACATCCTCTTGTGACCCCTCGCGTGAGGGGTCACGAGAGGAAGTTATGGTCCTTTTGTTTCCCTCCCCAGGTCACTGACCGTCTGCGAACGGTCAAAGACACCTCAGGCTGAGGGATCTAATCTGCTCTGCAGAGCGGAGTACAGATCACCGAGCACCAGGTGTCTTTATCCGTTGGCAAAGCTTTATAATAGATGCCTTGAATTGTGTACTTTTCAAGCCATCTTTTATAAATATAGAAATATGTAACATATTTCTATGTTTGTAAAAGATGGCTTGAAAAGTACACAATTCAAGCCATCTTTTATAAAGCTTTTACGATGGACGAAGACGCCTCGGGTTTTGACCGTCCTCAAAGCTTTATAAAAGATGGCTAGAATTGTGTACGTTTCAAGCCATCTTTTATAAACCTAGAAATATGTTACATATTTCTAGGTTTATAATAGATGGCTTGAAAAGTACACACACCATAGTAAGGTACGCACGTGCGTACCACTTTCTCTTTTCTCTCCCTCCCCATTCTTGCACCCTTGCCAATATCTCTGCCCATCTCCCCAATCTTTTTGTTACCACTTTCCCTCTCGTTACACTTTCTCCCCTCCTTCAAACCCCGACCTACCTGCTTCCTCTTCCACTTTTTCTCCTTGCCTTTGCACTTGTTGTACCCATCTTTGATTTCCTTCCTCACTCACTTCTCACCTGTTTCCTCTCTTTCGCATATAGCCTGAATGTACATGAAAAACATTATACTGCATTAAAGGAGAAGGTCATTAAAATACAACTTCAGGCAAATTACATTTTGGCACTGATGTATAGTAGTGTAATATTAAGATCTTTACATGACATCTATATTTACTAAATGTTACATATTAAACTGTTCCTTACATTGCATGCGCTCATGGTAGTTCAAAGTTTGGTCATTTAGTTATGTTATGTTACGTTAAAGGTTCTTGTACCGTGCACTTTCGCCACTTATGTGGTCTCTTGGCATTCTGGTGGTTCTGCAATGGGTAGGGGTTGGGTGTTTATTAGTGGGCTTGAGAGGGAGAAGAGTAAGATAGCTTTGATGGGCGGTTGGCAGCTTCAGTTTGCTGAAACCTGTCTCTGAGCGTTGGCGCTTTTTCAGTCAGTAGCCGTCATTTGCTGTTGAGGTTTGGTTATGTATTGTTTGGTTTCATGTAGGGTGTAGTGAAATACATGCAGTTTGTGGTGAGGTAGAGGTATGGTTGCGATTGGGTCAGAGTTTGAGGGTTAGTATGCAGGAAGGAGAGTTTTTAGCACGTTAAGGAGCAATAACATTTACTACGCCAACCTTCCGTCTAAGAGTGACATATTAGTGTTCCCAGCAGTCCATCTAAGTGTGTTACATTACCATCTTTTATTAACATAGAAATATGTAGCATATAAAAGATGGCTTGGAAAAGTACACAAACCATAGTAAGGTACGCATACAAATATATAAATGCTTACATACATTTATATATTTGTTTGCGTACCTTACTATGGTTTGTGCACTTTTCAGGCCATGCCCCAAGTGAGGACCCCCCCTCAATTTCTTACCCCACTTAAAGCACTGCCACTACCCCAATAAGGAGAATAGGATAACTGAACAAAGCGGAAATCCTGAGGGACGGAATTATTGGCCCAAGTCCCTGAAGATAGGAACAATTAATCAATGAATCGAGAAAAAGAGGGCACAAAGGAAACAAGAAACAAGCATTGGAAATACCAACAGTTTTGGCTGTTGCCATGTGCTTGGGAAGGCCGTAGAAGCAGTGAGGTTGTGCTGCTCAGTCGGGCAAGCTCAGCAGCGAGCGTCCAGCATTGCTGCTCTCCACTCTGGCCCATGTGGTGGCTTGCCTATCCGTTGGAAGATAGGACCGCAGCAACCCTGCGTGCATGAGGTGACAAGCAACGGCATGAATATAGAGGGGAAGCAGGTACAAAAAAACACTGATATGTATTCATCCATGAGTTCCATCTCCACACTTCATCCTATTTGTTTTGACTCACATTAGGTGTAGGTTGACCAGACATCCCGGATTTGCCAGGACTGTCCCGGGATTGGGACATCTGTCCCCCATACCAAGAGTATTTGTATTTAAAAAAACCCATCCTGGTTTTGGGGAAAGGGATGGTGGCCACTGGCACAGTCCCAGTTCGAAAACAGGGAGGGATTCAATCTTCACAATCGGCAACAATTAAACAGAACCTTTATAAACCAAACAAGGATTACAATGGTCTCTGGCATTGCGGGATGGTCTCAAACTGCCACCCTTCAAATAACAGCCACACACATAACCTGCCCGTGCCACATAAACTGGTTGAAACATTTATACATAGCAATGATTGTAATAGGGGGGCGTGGCTAACTGTCATGTGAGGAAGACGTGTTTCAGACAGCTCCGTCGATGCGACCCACATTCTGCCGTAAATCTATAACTTTGATCGACTAAATTCTCGTGGAAATCACCCCACGTGTAGATGATAGCTGGCTATACCTTCGCCTGAAGTTTCGGACGGCTGCAAACCCCCGCTGAGGCGGCACGTCGAGGATCGAGGAACGGCGAATTTGGGGAAAATGGTGCCTGCCATATAAACACACTGCCAGCCAGGCCCTGCAACCAGGATTGACGGAGGCGCAAGTCCGGCATAACCTGCCAGGACTTAAGAGCCGCCGCTGCGAGGCAGCGAGCGTCAGGGCAGCGCACACCAAACAGCGGGAAGGAGAGAGACTCGGCGAACTGCAGACCCGGATCCATGTGCCAGAGCTCTCCACAAGCGAGGACCCGTAAGATAGGAGCAAAAGGGAAGGTCGAGTACCGCTGAACCAACAGAGGAGTGGAAGCGGCTTGCCTTGCCGCAACTACTGGCGGAGCGGGTGGATCCCCGTCCGCACCGCGCTCGTGGGACGAGCATAAGTATACCAGGGAGTCGGAGAGCGGCCACTGACTAACACCGGCGCATCAAGATCACAGCCAAGATAACCCGGGGACGCGAGGTAAGGAGCAAGAGGCGGGGGGGCCGGGGCGCCTAGTCATCATAGCACTGTACAGGAGCGTTGCCCCCTGCCCGCTCCCCCCTGCGCACAGTACTCAGTCTCCCAGGCCCACACGCAGAGCTTGACCCGCTGCAATTCACATCGGCTGGGCGCGCAGAAGGAGGGCTGGGCCGCCATGACACACCCAGCTTGGCGCTAAAGCGGCGCCCTCCGCCCGCCACCCTTGGCTCCCCTGCACAGCACACTGCGGCGCTCGGCATCCCCTTGCCTGCGACCACGATCCACTGGACCCACTAAGCACTGGACAACTTCTACGATACCAACAGCCCGGGAAATGCAGCTCGCCTGACCCCGGCACAACAGCACCAGATAACCGAGGGCCCGCCAAACCAAAAACGAGCATCGCAACACCACTGCTAAGTCGATCACCACAGAAACTACATGGGCAGCCGGTGGGAAGATCCTGCAGGCCCACCTGCAAGTGAAGGGATTACTAGTAAAGGCGCCAGAAATAAACACAAGCAAACAACCATGGAGACCTACGCGGCCATGGGTGCCGCTAAGCCAGAGGCTACTTCCACCTCCACAACCGCTTCGGGTGCTGTGCCTCCCAAACCAGCCAACCCTCAGCTCTTGGAAGCCATCACGAAACTACAAAAGACAATGGAAAGCAAAATCGACGCTGTTGCTATTGACTTAAATTTGCTACGCCAAGATGTACAATCCATAGGAGGCAGAACAGAGGTGCTGGAGACCCAAGAAATACGAGCTGGGAAACTGTTGCAAGGCTTCACTATCGAGAGGGTCTACCGATCCCTCACCAAAAGGCCGACCCCGGGGAACCCGCCCAGGCCGATAATAGCCAAAGTGCTAAATTACAGAGACAGAGAAACAATCCTTTTCCTTTTTAAGATCGCCGGCTGCATACAAAGGGACTCTGCGAAAATCGCCATCTACCCAGACTATACCCTCCAGGTCCAAAGGAGCATAGCCCAATTTATCCACACCAAAGTCAGATTGAAAAATACAGGCCTGCGGTACATGCTTCTATACCCAGCTATGTTGAAAGTCCTCGCCAACAACAAAGCATACTTATTCGACACACCTGAAGTCTGTGAGTGGATGGACAAGGAACAGATTCCTGACGTCGAAGTGAGGCAACGGCGACCGTGGCAAGCGGCGCCCTAGCTACCACCCACTTCGCCCTAACCAGAGTGCAAGGAAAACACTGCACCACGCACATAATGCGGCAACATTGAGTTCATTGGAGCTATACTGAACATGACCTGCTCAGATAACGACACCCACTGAAGCAGCCTTTCTCATACCCCCTGAATTAGTTTGGGTAGTTAACCCGCCCGTAGGGCACCAGTATACCTAGGTCGGTATGGAGCGGAAATGGGATAGTCACATTGGGGGCAACCCCATTAGACTATTTTTTCTGTTGTTAGGGAGTTCAAAGATTATAGTTAATGGGGAAGGGAACACACACGTTAGGATCCCGTTCAGAGTTACACAAAGGGAACACCAAGACCACTCACTGCACCTTAGACCAAGAGATCGAGCCACCTAGTAGGCCACCCCCCTGTTCGCAGCCACAACACGCTCATGGCTAACAAAATTAAAATGATATCATGGAACGTTAGAGGCTTGAACAACTATGTTAAGCAACAACGAGTCCATACCTTCATGAAACGCCACAAAATAGGAATCGCTCTTCTGCAAGAGACCCACCTAAATGCACAAAAGTTGTCAGCGCTGGCCAAAGTATGGAGAGGAACCTTAATAGGCACCACATACCCCAATTACGCTCGAGGAGTCCTAATCTGGATTGCCCCTTCTATCCCCATAAATCTGATCCACACCAAAACAGATAGCAAAGGTAGAATGGCCTTGATTCAAAGCATCATCGAAGGCAGGGAACTTTGCTTGGTGAACACTTACGCCCCTAACCACGACGCCACAGTCTTCTTCCACTCGTTGTACAACCGGCTGAGCCCATGCAGAGATTGCATATTACTATGTGGGGGCGACCACAATTGTACCCTAGATCCCCGTATTATAGACAGATCTGAAATTAAGCACGTCCGGCCATCCCCCCGCCAAAATACTAAACGCCCTCATACAGCAATACGCACTGAAAGACCTATGGCGTAACCAGCACCCAGAAAGTAGAACCTACTCCTTTTACTCACCCCCTCACGCCATACACACTAGAATTTATAGCATTTTTCTGAGCGAGGAACACCTAAACGGGTTCGAAGACACACAATACCTGGCCAGAGTGCTCTCGGACCACTCCCCCCTGACATCCACGTGGACAATTACTGCGCCCAGACCCCCCTATACCCACGTGGAGACTTAGAGGGGAAACTCTGTTCGACAAAGCTTTTGGCGATCAAATTAGGGAAGGCACAATAGATTATTGGCGGACAAATATAGATAATGTCCAACACATCAGCACGGTATGGGAGGCATACAAAGTGGTGATAAGAGGAGAAATGATTGCTGCTAACGGGGGAGCCCAAAGATCAATCACGGCATTGCTAGCGCGTGCCGAAGAAGAGCTGAAGGAACTGCAAACCTTAGCCTCTTCGGACCCATGCCACATAAATAGAACAGTAGAACTAAAACAGGCTTGCCTGACACACTGGGAGTCACTAGGGAAACTTAGCTATGCGAAACACACAGAAAGGACCCATGCCCTAGGCGATAAGCCCGGAAAGCTACTAGCGTGGCTTTACAATCGAGAAACCCCCAGAAAACCTATCTGCCTAGTCGAAGGCGCAGGTGGCCAGGAAGCACATACGCAAGCTGGAATTAACCTGGCATTCACAGAGTACTACCAGGCACTCTACACCGACCCCTCACCGCCAACTGACACCGATATCGAGGATGTTTTAGACATCATCAGACTACCACACCTGGATGTACAATTAGCAGAGACCCTTGAGGGACCTATCACCCCCAAGGAGGTCATGGCCGTCATTAGATCACTGTCCTCCAGGAACGCACCAGGACTAGATGGACTCCCAGGAGAGTTCTATACGACTTACGAAGATATACTCGCCCCACCATTATCCCAAGTATTTAATGAGGCATATGAATTAGGCCACCTCCCGGACACCATGAGGGAAGCCGTCATCATCCCATTACTAAAACCCAACAAAAACAGTACGGAGTGCGGCTAATACAGGCCCTTGTCCTTGCTAAATGTGGATAACAAGATCCTGACAGAGCTGTTGGCAATGAGGCTGCGTAAAGCCATCCCTCTCCTAATCCACCATGACCAGACCGGATACGTGCCTGGTCGATCCATCACCGAAGATTTACGTAAGCGACACCATGTCATATACAGTACAGAAAGCAGACCGGAAGAGAGTGCAGTGGCGTCCTTAGACGCCTCTAAAGCATTTGATTTGGTCCGGTGGAAATGGCTTCATGCCACTTTGATCAAGATGGGAATAGGGCCAAGCTTCATTAAATGGGTTATGCTCACCTACACCAACCCCGCGGCCAGAGTGCGCACCAACAACACCTTCTCTGACAAATGGAGTCTATTCCGGGGCACTCGGCAAGGATGACCCCTATCCCCCATGTTATACATCATAGCTATCGAACCAGTAGCAGCATACCTCAGTCAGGATTATGGAGATGGAGGCATAGTAATAGACGGGGTAACTCACTTAGTCTCTATGTATGCTGATGACATGCTTCTATACCTTAAGGGCCCCCACATATTACCCTACATATTGGAGACTTTGGAGGGATTTTATAGGTATACTGGGATTCAGATCAACCACAATAAATCTTGCCTGTACCCCCTGGCTGCCCTCAGCAAGTCCAGTGCTGAAACCCTCCCAACTCTAGACCTCAAATGGGAACCCATCTCTTTCAAATACCTAGGCATCCCGATTCACCGAGACCCCAAGACAGAACACAAGTTGAATACAGTAAGAGCAAAAGTAGGCTTGGAGAAATCAATGGACTTTTGGAGCAAACTACCGCTCTCGGTCGCAGGCAGAGCAAGTCTCCTCAAAATGGCTGTGCTACCTAGACTTCTATATTTTTTTCACTAATGTCCCATACAATATCCCACAACATTTCTTTAACCATTTAAGTGCCATGGGTATTTCTCCCCAGTGCCAGGGCCTTTTTTTGGTGATTTCGGTATGTGGCCATTCAAAGTCTTGTAACTTTTTTGTTACATGAGATATCTCTGCCAAATTTGGCTCCTTTTTTTCCCACATGTAGGCGGTCGTAACGCCACCCAGGAATCCTAGGTTGCTGTAGGGGGGTGAGAGAAAATAACCAAAATGTGGGACAGCTTGTGGTTTGCTCAAAAAATGCCAATAAAATGATGTACAAAGTAGCCTGTGTTTTTTTCCTTGTAAGAGCTAGGAACGACTGGTTTGCTGTGCTGAATTCCCCCAATTTCCTGGCTTTCATGAACAGGTAGAGTGGAAACGAAAAAAAAATATTTTGATGTAGTTATCAACCGTTTTGTGAGAGGTAGGCGATTTTGGCCATTTTTGCCAATTAGACATGCATGGATGGAATGGAAGAAAAGGGTAGGAAAGCCGATTTGGAGGACAGAAAGGCATATATTTCTGAAAAGTAGACAAAATTCCAAGTTTAGGAAGGGGTGATTTGCGTAGGTCAGGCAACAACTAGGTAGGGGAAACTGCCATAGATTGGGGGAAAAGCAGGAAAATTACCGAAAAAAAGGTATGTGTTGGACATGGTTGCCTTGGTACAGCAATGGCTTCTATGAATTTTGAGAAAAACAATGCTCCGCTACATTCCCCCGACTCTTGCAGTTAGAAGAGCACACATTTTTTGTAGTGTTTTACAAAGCAAGCAATGCCACAAGCCAAACACTGAGCCAGGGTACACAGGAGTTTTACGCTCATGGCCTGAACAGACGCACTTAGCATGTGTAAATCGGGAAAACCAATGTGGTGAGGAACGACAAGCATACATTTTTTGAAAGAGCACAGGCAGACCTTTTCAAGGGTAGGTGACTTGTGCAGGTTACAAACGTGTAGTGTCTAAAGCAGCGACTAAATGTAGGTCACATTTGGGAAATGAAAGGGTTGTGTGGCAAAGGGCACCAGCAAATGGGTCAAAACGTTATGAAAACCACATAAACACAACACATTGCCTACCGTCCCGCGTTCCCACAGGTGTCCCGATGGAAACGGTACCTCACATGCGTGCGTGCACCTACGTGGCCGCCAAGGGGAAAGCCTAAAACACAAGTAACCCCAAGTCTGTTTTCAGACCAGAATTTCAGACTCTCTGCCGACCGGCACACCATACAGATATGGGCCTCGGGTGTCCAAGCCACCAAGGAAAACTGGGAACCCCATGCATTTCCGAAAAGGGACGGACACCCGTGGGAATCCGCAGAGGTATGACTTGTGCAAATCGGCCCAGAATATATTACCCAGACACAAACACAAAGTCCGAAATGTGGGGGAAAAAAACGCATGTTCCGCACATTTCACTCGGCTCACCCATCGAAACACGCCCCCAACAACACATGGCCTACTGTCCCGCGTTCCCACAGGTGTCCCGATGAAAACGGTACCTCACATGTGTGGGTGCACCTACCTGGGCGCCAAGGGGAAAGCCTAAAACACAAGTAACCCCAAGTCTGTTTTCAAACCAGAATTTCAGACTCTCTGCCGACCGGCACACCATACAGGTATGGGCCTCAGGTGTCCAAGCCACCAAGGAAAACAAGGAACCCCATGCATTTCCGAAAAGAGGACACCCGTGGGAATCCACAGAGCTATGATTTGTGCAAATCGGCCCAGAATTTATTACCCAGACACCCCCGCAAACTCCGAAATGTGGGGGAAAAAAACGCATTTTCCGCACATTTCGCTCGGCTCACCCATTGAAACACGCCCCCAACAACACATGGCCTACCGTCCCACGTTCCCACAGGTGTCCCGATGAAAATGGTACCTCACATGTGTGGGTGCACCTACCTGGGCGCCAAGGGGAAAGCCTAAAACACAGGTAACCCCAAGTCTGTTTTGGCACCTGAATTTCACACTTTCTCCACACACCACACAGATATGGGCCTCGGGTGTCCAAGCCAACAAGGAAAACAGGGAACCCCATGCATTTCTGAAAAGAGGACATCCGCTGAGGTATGATTTGCATGAAGTGGCCCAGGATTTATTACCCAGAACCCCAGACAAAGTGAACATTGTGTTTTTTCCCCACCAAATATCACACTTTGTCAGGGATTGTGGCTAATAAAAACTGGGGCAATTTGCGCAAGGCAGACCTCTGTGGATTTCCACGGGTGTCCTCTTTTGGGAAATGCATGGGGTTCTCTGTTTTCCTTGCTGGCTTCGAGACCCTAGGCCCAAATCTGTAGGTTGCCCACATGAACAAAATGGGATGTGTCGAAAGGCTTGGGGTTACCAGTGGGTTACCCTTTTCCTTTTGCCCCCCCGGTACCCCATGCATTTCCCAAAAGAGGACCCCCCGTGGGAATCCACTGAGGTCTGCCTTGCGCAAATTGCCCCAGTTTTTATTAAACAAACTATTTTTGGCAGAGAAGGATTATTGTGAGAAACAAGGCGCCCTGACAGTTTGATATGTGTGCAAGAGCTGCAGATTGAGGCAAAAAAGAAGGCAACCTGCCAAAGGTGCCAAAATGTGCATGAATGAGACAAAGGGTGGTTTGCCTGATATCTGCGCACAACAACACAATTCGAACTACAGTTAGCATGAGTTTTAATTGGAGAATTCTTGAACAGCCTGACGCGTGTTTCGAGCTAAGAGGCTCGTCATCAGAGGCTGGTAATTCTGTATATCGTTATACAAAGATTCAGATCATCAAATCAAACAAGGATCAACATAATTGAACACAATGGGTTAGCGTTGGTTTAACAATAACCGCAAATCCAGGCAAGGGGTACATGTGTGGCAAGACCCGCAAAATGATAAGTCATAAGACGGACAGACATAATAAACCGACATTAATGTGCATAAAGTAAATTGTAAAAAAATCATCAGATTGCATGTTTTTTAAAAAGGATATAATGTAGTGCATCCACAATTGCCAGAGTCATAGTAGGATATGTACATTTAAGAGAGAAACAAAAAAGCTGCATTGGCATCAATTAATAGGCCAAGGAGATATTTAACAGTAGCATGAAAGGTAATGTCTCTCCAACTCAATGGACATACCAAAACAACCATAGCTGAGTAATAGATTACCTTGTATTTCCTGTGAGATGGGTCAGCCTGACTGAGAAATTCATTTGGAAATTGAAATGTTATTAAATATAGTCCATATGAGGAGAAAAAAGAAGAAGACATTTCTTCTATTTTAAAGAGAAAGTACTAGAAGTATTAATGCTTACCAATGTATTAGTTCATATTCCAGATCATAAATATTGTGACCTCCACTGTGGCAGAAAGACAGACAAAACCCACTCAGGGTAGCTATTTAGTACTTACATCAGATTAAGCACTAGAAAAAACGTGCAAAGTAATAACTAAAAAGGCATACCTAAATATATACCGCTTCCATTGCGTAGAGATGCCTGCATATCAGGTAAAAGTAGGCGAATTGCACAGAGAAAAATGGAGGGGGCAGAAAGGAAAGAAAAAAAACTAATTACAAAGTGATACTGCATAAATGAAGATTAATTGGTCACATGCGTAGCCCCTCAGACTGATTATGAGGTCTAAGGGCTTGCGCGAAAGACCCGCACTCACTGGCGTCTCCACCAATGTCAACTGGTGCCGCCATGTTAGAATTGTATTTACTCGCGCATACCACGCTCGTAGCCCTGCACTTGCAGTTCACCAACGATCGGTGAAAGTAAAAATGAACTGATAAATATATAGTTAGTACGATCTATAATATATGTGATTTAATTTTTAATCTTAATTCAAATTAAGGAAATTCACTGATGATTAGTCAGAATGGAGGTATAATTGATAAAATAAGAAGAGCAATTTAATAGGGGCCATTAGCGGCTATGAAGCAGTTAATTAGTACTGGATTAAATTGTACGTGATGGCAGAGTCATGCATCTGTGGTCCCGAAAAGAGGGGGAAAATAGGGGGGGCCAAGTCTGGCCCTGTGCATGGGGCTGTATGCACAAGTATGTATATAGGAGCCCAACATACATACTATGATTTACCTAGGTAGTAACCTTGTTCACTTGTGTCCTAAAACCATAGTCTCTGGTAAATCACGTATCTGAATAACGATTTGACAAAAAGAGATGGTCTCCTGTCTGCCCCCAGGGGTCTTTATATCTGTGCTCCCATGCTTTGAGGGTTGGGGGGGCGAGGGCTGCTTACTGTAAGCAGCCCCCACCACCCCCCGCATTCAAAGATATCCCTGGTGTCTAGTGGGCATTGCTGCCTGCGCATCGAGCGCTTTGCGCCTGATCCGCGGGCAGCAATGCTGTCACAAAGGGTATCGTTGGAAAGGGGAGGATCTCCCCTTTCCAACGATACCCACCTCGTTCTCCGGCTTGAAATACAGCCAGAAATCGAGGGGGAGAAAGGTGAAGACTCACCTTATATTTTCACTGCTGCAGCCTGAAATGGCTGCTGCGAGCAAAGCAGAGTGGCAAAACCGACGAGCCGGCTCGTCGGTGGCAACCTGGACCGGTTTCCACTGACGAGCCGGCTCGTCTGTGGCACATAAGGGGTCAAGGACCTGAATAAGCTCTGCAGGAAATTCCTGTGGCAAGATGGAAGACACAGGGCCTCACTACACGGACGGCGGTAAGGGTTAACGGTCACCGTTAATGGCAACGGTGACCGTTAACCCTTACCGCCGTACTACGAGGTCCCTTTGCGGGTTGGAGGATTTAACGCCTGCTTCTTACAGGCGTTAAAATCCAACCCGCTAAGGGACCTCGGAGCTAATTACGGCACCGCAAAATTGCGGTGCCGTAATTAGCGCCTTCCCCATTTCCATAGAGCCCTATGGGGCAGAAATGGGAATGGGGAAGGGCAATGGCGGAAAGGGGATTTACCGCCCCTCCAACCTTGGAATGGGGCGGTAAATCCCCTTTCCACCAAGGCGGTGCCGGTATTTTACCGGCAAGAGCCATGGCGCTAATAGCGCCATGGCTCACCGCCTACCGTGTAATGAGGCCCACAGAGTCACCTTGGAAACACTGCAAAGACCTTACGACAAAGGTGGCCTCAAGGTCCCCAATTTTGAACTCTACTATTTGGCTGGCCAATTGAAACATGTGATCCAGTGGATGGCTGATGACGCCTCATCCGACACTCGCCTGCTGCAGCCTGCAATCCCCCAAATGCTACTTAGGGACCTGCTTTGGAGCGCACCTGGAACAAAACAACAATACACACACCTAATTCAACTTGGAACCCAGATGTGGAAACGAGCCTGCAAAACTGTAAAATTGTCCGACCCCTACTCTCCACAGATCCCGATCGCAGCAATCATGCCAACCAGACCAGGAGACCAGAGACATATGGGAGTCATTTGGCGTCGCTACCCTAGGAGATCTGGTGGATGACCAGGGTATCCAAACTTTCACTGAGCTACAGGAGTCCTCAGGGATACCAACAGGACAGTTCTTACTGCACACTGCCGTAGTAAAGAAACTAGCAGGGCGCTGGCCCACAACAGAGAACCTCGACACCGGTCATGAGTGCATCGAGAGCTTGCTGAGCACTGCAGAGGGGGGCCACAAAACCTCCAGAATGTATGGAACACTGCTCGACTGCATCACCGAGCATGATCTCAAGTGCAAGGAGAATTGGGAACAGGAACTCAACCTGCAGTTTGAAGACACAGAATGGGAAGCCATAATGCACTACCATAAAAGAATAACTAGAAATGCCCGGCTACAGCTCATACAATTCTACATAACCAATAGAGCATATCTCACCCCAGACATCATCTCCAGGTTCAGTGGAGCTGGAACCAAGGTGTGCCCCAAATGCTATGAACTCCGTGCTGGGATGACCCACATGTTCTGGGATCCCCTGCAATACAAACCTTTTGGACACAAATCAAAGCCAAGGTGGCCGAGGCGGACATCACCTTAGAGGTACAGACACCTTAAGCATGCATCCTGGGGAGATACCCTAGAAACAAAAAGAACAAGCCTTTAAATAAACTCAAGGACCTAATGTACATCCTTGCGAAAAGACGCATCGCCAAGGGCTGGAAAAGCCCCAAAGCCTCAAGCGTAACACTATGGTGGGAAGACCTTCGGATATGGTCGGCTGCCAAAACAGGGGCATGGGAGACGGCCCATCGTCAACAAAAAACAGACAGTTCTAATGACCTTCTCCAACGGGTGGCACTCACAGTGACTCTGTTCTGCCCAAATGTGGATAGTTCCTCCTATGAGGACACGAATAGCCCATGAGAACCTTTGAGGCACACAGTTTGCTGTACAGTACCGCATGGTCTTGGAAAGTTGGGAGGGAGGGATGGGGTGAGTAATTTTTTGACTTGTTTGTTGTATTGTTAAGAAAATAATAAAGAAATAAAAAAATAAAAAAGCAATGCCTGTAATAGCTCCTTTACTTTTCACATCCTTAGAGTCACAATCAAATCTGTACAATGTATATGCAGGAGCAGTGCTGAAAATACTGTAGGATACCAGCAGCACGGGTTGGTGCAAGCCTATTCTGGGTGGGGCACTAGTTCTACTTTTATTGTTGTGGCCGGTCCCGGTTCTTATTTTGAAAATCTGGTCACCCTAATTAGGGGGTGCTAAAGCCTGAGTCAAACCTAAAAAGGGAGCAGTGTGCTAATTGTTGATAAACCTAACCCTCTGCAGGTATTTTGGTGCAGCTAATACTTTGACAAATAACCACATGTGACACAGGAAGGAAAATAACCTGTTAAGGCTGCTATTTGAGGTATCACATGACTAAGCAACCGGCAAAAGTTTCGTTAAAGAAAGGGTAACATCCTGTACTACACCTTGAAGTGTTTAATTTGGTCTGGAAATTATAGGAACATACAAAAACACGCCAAACCTGTCACGTTTGCCAGTAATGTTCAATCAAAGAGTGAAACTGGCTCTTCTGCAACTATTCACCAATCCAGGCCCGCATCTCTGCGGCATCCAGCAACTCGGCCGAACTCTTCAAAATCTTCAAGGAGCTGGCCAATCCTGCTGCAGGCTCTACCTCTTCTGTTCCCTTACAGGCCCTCTGCACTGCCTTGGCTTCTCATTTCATCACTAAAACTCAAGACATCCTGTCCACCCTCTCTTCCTCTACCTCCTCCTCCTCCACTCCTGGCCCGCCTGCGGCCGTCTCTTTTCCTCCTTTCTCCTCCTTTCCCCTGTTCACCCAAGATGATGTTTCTAGACAAGTCTGATCTATGAAACCCTTGTCAAAGCAGGTTCTGCCCTGCTCATCCGGAACTATCAGGGACCACATTGACACCCTTTTCTCCAGCCTTCACCGATTTCTGCAATCACTCCTTTGCCACTGGAACCTTCCCCTCGCCCCTTAAGCACTCCCCTGTGCCCCTCCTTCTAAAGAAGCCCTCTGCCGATCATTCCTCTCCGGCCAACTATCGCCCAATCTTCATCACTCCTTTCGTGGGCAAACTCTTGGAAAAACTGGGCAGCTCCCAGCTTAATCTGCACACTGATTCTGTTGGTTGTCCCCATGACCACCAGTTTGGCTTCAGACCTGCTAGAAGCATGGAAACTGCTCTCCTGAACACCTGTGAACACCTGCTCTCTAACCTTCTTTCTATCCTAATTCCTCTCTATCTTTCTTCTGCTTTTGATACGGTCAATCATGCCATCTTGCTCAATCGCCTCCGTGATAACCTGGGTATCACTGATCAGGCCCTGGCCTGGCTGACATCCTTTCTCACTGACCGACCCCGCTCAGGTCCAACTGGGGTCTTTCCTCGCCTCTATCTCTACTTGTGGTGTTCCTCTGGGGTCTAACCTTTCTCCCTGGTATTTCAACCACTACCTGGCACCTCTGGCTCACTGCATCGCTACTTTCTGCTCCAACTTCCAGGGTTATGCAGATGCCACCCAGCTCTCTTTCAGGCTCCCCTCAGCCACCTCTTCTCCTTCTCTCATACCAGACTGTCTGGCCGCAATTCAGGAATGGTGTGCCACTAATCATCTTTGCCTTAATGCCAGTAAGACTGAGATCCTCCTCATCTGAACGCCAGCTCCCTCCTTTCCTCTCTCTCTATGGCTTCCCACTTTGGGCCCTTTTGCTGCTCCTACCTGTGAGGCTAAGAACCTGGGTGTCATCTTCGACTCCACCTTCTTCTCTTCTTGCATCTCTGATGTCTCTAAGAACACAAACTATCAGCTGCACCTCCTCAGAGGTATTCTTCTATTCTTACCTTCCCCCAGAAGGGCCTCATTACAAGTTTGGAGGTAGCTATTAGCACTATGGCTGCCACCAAACCAGGCTCCATTACCGGGTTCCTGCATTGGGGACTTACCGGGTCATTCCGACATAGGAGGACCCGGTAATTCCTCCTTGCAGGAACCATTCCCCATTCCCCATTCCCATTCCCAGGCCCCATAGGCCTCAATTGGAATGGGGAGGGAGGTAATAACGGGCACATTACAAGTGGCCTGTTATTACCTCCTTCTTCCCCTCGCGGGACCCAGAAAAGACGTCTGGTTTTACGAGACATCTGATCCGGGTCCCGCAAAGGGAACCTCGTAATCGGCGCTCCCGTAATGAAGGGGGCCGGTCCCGTACCGGCCCCCTTCATTACGGGAGCGCCAGGGTTATAATGAGGCCCACTGTCTCCAGAGCTCTGGTCCTCTCTAGGCTGGACTACTGCAACAGCCTCTTTCTAAATCTGCCTGCCTCTACTCTCCACCCTCTGCAACTCATCCAGAATAGGACTGCAAGACTTGTCCTTGGCCTCAAGCCCAGGGATCCTATCTCTCCAGCTCTGAAATCTCTTCACTGGCTCCCTGTGGCAGCAAGTATCAAGTTCAAGACCCTTTGCAATTGTCCACAAGTCTTTCTGGGGCCTGGGACCACACTGCTACCAACGCTCTCATCCTAAACATCTCCTTTCTCAAGCTCTCTACTCATCCACTTCCAACTCTCTGAGGGTCAGTCGCATTTCCAAACAGAGAGTTGGGGCCAGTGGCTGGAGCCTCCCTCTGGAACAGCATCCCTGCCTCTCTCAAACTTGAGCAGAAACACATCCGGTTCCGGAAGCAACTCAAGACCTTCCTTTTCGGTCCGCTTTCTCTCTTCCTCTGCCCTGCTGATGTCCCGACTGCTCCACACACTTGTCACCTGACTACCCTCTGAACTCGGGCCCAGGCTACTGCATGTACAGTTGCCCTTACACCGCCTCTGGGCTCCCCCAGCACTTATGGTCTGTATCTGCAACCCTACCGTCCCTTCTCTCTGCATTTATGACCCACTCGCTGGCTGCACTTATTGCGTTACCTGCCCTTCTCCACCTACCCCCTCGCAACTTTTCCACTTCCCTGCACTTGCGCGATCTGAATGACACAAGGCCTTGTAAGATCATTGTTCTGCCCTCCCTGTTTCCCCCTCTGTGTCTTGTCCCGCCTAGAAACACTTGTGTACAAGTGTCTTATAAATGCCATATCATATTATATCATATCATAACTGATACAACCTATGAACAAGTAGCAATGGAGTTGGTGGCTCATGTTGAGCCGTCATGGAACACGTATATTCTAGCTTTCATTAGGCTAGGCGGCTCAATGCCACTATTTTACCTTCCTTTACAAACCCAGCCATTCTTAGAGCTCCAATGCCTGTGGCTGCACTCAGACATGACATTGCTAAGGAAAATTCTTTCCAATCCAGGCACTCCCTTTCCCAGCCAGTACAGCAAATCCCGGGCATGCTATATTTCGAGTCCCTGAGACATTTTACAAACCACCCCTAAGCTGACTGCTTTCTACAGCCTTTCAATTGAGCTGTGAAGACAATCCCCAACAGTTGCCCCCAGGCTTGAATATGCATGCAGCGGTGGACTGGCCTATGGGGAACTCTGGAGATTCCCTGTTAGGCCTTTGCACGCTGGGCCACTTTTGTGTGGATTCTATGTCATTTCATCGTCAGGCATTTCAAAGCCTGCAATTTAAACGTGTTTGACAGTTCATCAAATTTTTTTGGGGGGGTCCCCCCCATCAATTCTCCCTCCTGCACCTATTTTTACCTATACCCAACCCCCCAACCATTTATCTGCCCTTTCCCACCTCCACACCCCCCAAAAGATTCGATGAACTGTCAAACACGTTTAAACGGCAGGCTTTGAAATGCCTGACAATGAAAGAACGTCGTCCCTTTGTGTGGTATTTCCAAATGTATAGGAAATGGGTTGGGCTTCCTGAAAATGTGTAATATGGGGCCACTTTGAACATTATTTCGAGGGCCTCTTTGGTTCCCAATTCAAACCTGTATGCATGACATCGGCGGTTGGCCCAACTCCATCAAGCCTTCCCCTCAAAGCACTCCTTTAAACTGCTATATGGCAAGCAAACGTGGGACTCCAGTAATGTCCCCAAGAATAATGTCTCCGTGCAGGGCATCCTGGGGCAGAGCTGGCATGTCTCATGGCAGTGCTGTATGTGCTGCCTTGAAAAATAGTGGATTTATGGTTTATTTAAATAAATTATATTAGCACAACGCCAGACTATCTGTAATTCTCATCAGAAATGACTGCATACAACCCCACCAAGAGGAGACAGTCAGCAGTAGCTCCCATAACAAATAAAGGTTAGTGCAGTCCTGTCTGGAAGATCTGTTGTTTTAACAGATTTACAAATAATGAACATGCCCAATCAAGTGACATGGACTGAGATCCATTGGGTGGCTTTCTAAGATCTCAAGGTGTAACCTGTGATGTTGCAACATTACCCCCTCTATCCCCGCACACAACCTACTGGCATTTCCCTCAGCCTGCCAACGGACGCACCCTACAAAGGACTAGGGATATTGTTATCGCCACAACAAGACGAAACCAAAAAACAAGCATTGGCAATACCAACAATTTTGGCTTTTGTGTAGGAATGCAATAGGCATTTACCAGCTCCTACCATAATGGTACTAACTGGCCATTAATGGTAGTAGCCGCAAAATGGTGCGAGTACCTGGGCATACAATAGCAGTGTCCGGTCAAATGCCTATATAATAACTATACACAAGACAAAACTGTTGGCTTTGCCAATGCTTGTTTTTAACAGCGGCTATGTGAAAGACACAATTATGGCATATAAAGCAAGTGGCTGATGGCATACCTGATCAAGACATTTTTATTAAACCAGTATCACACTAACCGCTCCAATTAAGCCATCAACTCTCAGAAGACTTCTTTGGAATAACACTGGCGGGACAGCAAGCAAAACGTTTGAAATTACTGCTCGATAAAGCTAGCTCAAATAGATCCCAGTAGAATGTGTTGGGTTTGGGCAGGAAGTGGGTGAGAATGGCCATAGCAATGGGGAGTCATTGAGTGGGTAAATAACCAACCACACACGCCTCATATGCCATCTCTCCCCTATCTGGACTCCAATGCATTAGTTTCTAATGATTAATGTAGCTCTGACAAATGTTGCACAAGAGAAATAGTCTTCAAAGCTAGAAATTGTAGGTCTAGTAATAAAGTAAGCCATTTGCCCGTTTGTCCCAAGATAAAGACCCACATTCAGGGTGATGCAGTGATTCCTGTCACTTCCCAATTCCATCCATTAAGTGCACCCATGATAGGGGGACATTGCAAGAAATGTCTGATGAGAATATGTTGCTTTTTGCTGAACACAATAAGCCAAGACAGTGTGTTGATAGCTATACTTACCTGTGTGGTGATTGACGAATGACCCTTGAAGTAGAGAAAGAAAGACTATGAAGCAATGGAGCATGTATACATGTTCCCACACACCGGCAAATCCTCGGACCTTGCCCATGAAGGCACAACGCTGTTGCCACTTCTAAGAGCCCCTGTCCCATGCCCCTATCACCCAAAAGCAGCTGCGTCTCCTGCCAGGGTGCTGAGGGAGGGGAAGAAAGATGGAGGTCTAGGTGGGTCCGGATGGGCAAAAGCGAATCGGGCATGTGCCTTGGACACTACACCATCTCCCCTTAGTGGGCACGGGTGAGGTTAGTAAAGTTCAAAGTACTGGCAGTTTTTGGGTTCTGACGTTTCCCTCTCTTGCTTACTATTGTTGACCTCTCGCGCCAAAGCATGTTATTTCCTCCATCGTGTATGGTCGCAGTGATTCTCCAGTCTCAACCTTGGCCTGGATCGCCTTCATGATTGGTTCTCGGTGGGGTGAGCAGAGCCAGGTCTCCCTGTATTGGTGGATGGTGCACTGACCTTAGACCTATGGGTTATCAATTTCTATTCATGGCAGTGACTTACGGGGGCCAAACGGCTGGTGTTCCCTCATTTCCTGTCTGCCAGTGTAACTGTGTGCCTTGTAACCTCCTGGTTTCTGGTTGAAGTTCTATATTGGGCGGCGTTCTCCTTAGAGAGCAGTATCTTAACCCAGTCTCCATCCTGACATTCATAATGTATGGTGAAGTGCCTCCTGTTAGCAGGATTTGTCTGCTAGCTGCTGTGCACACTGGTCCTGATGGTCACTTTGGGAGGCAAGATAACCCTTATTTCTGAAGTGATGCACCTCAAAGGGACACCTTGCGGAGGAGTCCCTGCCACTCACTGTCATGCATCAGGCTTGGAAGTATAGATAGATAGATAGATGGTGGTTCCTTTAATATGGCCATGCCTGTTCCATCTTGACGGTCTATGCCTTTCCAATAGGGCCGTCGGTCTTTATGTAGGTACTTTTCTCTAATC
Source organism: Ambystoma mexicanum (assembly GCF_040938575.1). Lineage (NCBI taxonomy): Eukaryota > Metazoa > Chordata > Amphibia > Caudata > Ambystomatidae > Ambystoma > Ambystoma mexicanum. The sequence goes on along the minus strand of NC_090923.1, from coordinate 1,115,458,311 downwards.
ATCGGCGTGTTGTATCGTCTTTTGATTCTATACGCCACCGGTCCCTGTGTTTTTTTCCCAGTGACTATTTTCAGTGATTCTAACCTTCCGTGCTTTATCTACCAGTGCCTCTTTCCCTTGCCTGTCTCTTGCCACACTCAGAATTCAGTTAGTTAAGGTACGTTTGGTAGTCTGTCTGTCCTATCTATCTTTCACCGTCTCGGTCTCCAGCCTCCTCTCTCGGAGGTTACTTACCCTTCTCTATCCTGCTCCCGCCTCTCTTGTCTTTCGGCTGTCTCTGCCTTTGGATACACCATTCATATTTTTCCAAATCTATACTATAAACTTCGGTCTCATCCTGTACGTTTGGCTCTCGCATTTAGCGTTTCCTCCTGGTCTTTTCTTCGTTCTGTTTACTTGTTAGTCCCATGTCTGTAATTTCACTCCTCTCTATATTTACTGTAATCTCTTTACTTACATACTATTTTCCATCTCTCCGCTCAGTAATTATTCCCTTGAATGCTCTTGTTCCTGTCACTTACCTTTCCTCTACAGGTTTTCAGTTAGGGTTCCTTCTATCGGTGTCCTTACCTGCTACCAGTATCCTCCTGCAATCTGCCTACTTTGTACGAGTTGTCAAGTCGCTCTGAGTTTCCCATCCAGAAGACAACTCTGTCAAGTGGCTCTGAGTTACCCATCCAGAAGACAATTCTGCCAAGTGACTCTGAGATACCCATCCAGAAGACAACTCTGCCTAGTGACTCAGAGATAACCTTCCAGAGGACTACATCCTGTTTGTGTTTAATTAAGGATCTTCAAGGAGTTTTCCTCGTGCCAAATCATTTTGAATTAGGGTTTTTTCTGCTACGGCTTTTTCCCTGATTAGAGGGCTTGCTCCTTGGCCTTCTCCTGACCTGGATACTAAATCAGATCAAGGTGGAGGCTGAGGGAGCTCGTCCTTATTTGCACCACAAAAAAGAAAGAAAGGAAAAACCGATCAAGTCTACTAGGCGAAAGAAGAAGCGGGAACAGCGAGAGAGTTCCTTTGAAGACACAGGTGAGGAGGAGTGGGAAGAGAGTTTGGCCAGTCCTGACAGTATACAACGCCAACAAGAACCAATGGCCTCTCTGGAGCAGTTCCAGGAGCTTTATGATGCCATCCAGTGGTTACGGCCTGACATGCAGACACTCCAAACACAAAATCAGAATCTCAAGCAACAGGTAGACAACCGAGATGAAGGTCGAGCAGATCTACCTCCTATGCCACTTGCAACTGTAAAGTTCACCGGAAATCCAAAGCTGCTGAAGGAATTTTTGGATGAATGTGCTGTGTATTTTTCTTTCAGAACTAAGGCCTTCGAGACCGGTAGGTCTCGAGTAGGGTTTACCATATCCAATATGGTGTGAAATGCTCTAGCCTGGGCAACTCCTTTAGTAACCAACCAGGACCCTGCTGTTAATGACTATGAGCTGTTTGTCCAGTCCAGGCCCTCAAGGCCCGTTTTGATCGACCTGAGGTACAATACAACACCTTTGAAGAATTGTTGGACGTCAAGCAACGCCCAGTTCCAGAAGCTGGCCTCTACAGCCGGATGGCCAGATACAGCCCAACAGACCATATTTAGAAGAGGGCTTCAAGAGGAAATAAAGGACAAACTGGCCCGGGTGGCCAGACCTAATTCTTTTCAAGACCTAATGTCACTTGTTCTGCAGATTGAGTTTAGGCTACAAGAGAGACATCAGGAAAGGAGAAAGGTCAGTTCACCCTCTTCATGGCCTCTGATTCAGCCTCAGGTGAAGGAAAAGGCTCCTACAGAAGAACCTACGCAGATAGGAGCCACAAGAGGCCCTTTGACACCAGAAGAGAGGAAGAGAAGACGTGAGTCTAATCTATGTATGTATTGTGGGTCCTCCAAACATTTACTGCGAAACTGTCCTCGTCGCTCGGGAAATGCTCTACCCTGTATCTATGCAAGGGAGATATCGGGGGAAGCAGCCTCAACCCTTGCAACTGTACCCAAGCAAGGAATGAAGGACTAGAAGACAATCGGCTGATGGTGTTGCAACTCAAGATAGTTATCCAATCTAGACCGCCTCTTTCTGTGTTGGCCATGTTGGACTGCGGTGCTGCAGGAAACTTTATGGATGTATCCTGGGCCTAAGATCATCAAATACCACGCCGGTTAAAGGAGAAGGCAGTATGATATAAACTATGACTCCTTCTCCATAAGACAAAGACCAGAAGCTATGTAGTTTACATGTAGGTTTATTCTCTTAGTTATTAAGTAGAGGAAGTGCTGGAACATCCATCTAGCCCAGCAGCTTAGGTCCAACTGCCACCAGTAGAACCTTGCCCACCAAACATACATCAACATTCCACCAGAGTCCCAGTGACATCACCACACCAACACTCCACCATCACAACACTCATAGCCATAATCAATCACAGCACAGACTATGACATAGTACCCGTTGAGGGGGTAGATGGCCGTCCATTTACATCAGGGCTGATAACTAAAGAGACTATTCCCATCCAGGTTTCAATGAGCCACCACACTGAATGACTCACTTTTGATGTTGTACGAGCTGCTCAATTTCCAATAATCCTCGGAATTTCTTGGCTGAGGTGTCATAATCCCCAGATTGATTGGTCTTCGAATAAACTATACTTTGAATCTGACTTCTGTAGCAACAACTGTCTCAAGGAATCTCAACCGTAGATACAGGCAAGGGTCTCTAAGGTTCAGCTGTGCAACACAATTTCCACTATACTCCGGCAGTTTCAGGACTATACTGAAGTCTTTGAGGATGTTATACCCCGACTCCTCCCACCTCACAGTCCAGAGGACTGCAACATCGATCTTAAGGGAAAGACCTTTCTTCCCTTTGGAAGAATGTATCCATTATCTGTATTGGAGAAGCAGGCTTTAAAGGAATATCTTGAGGCCAACCTCAAGAACGGTCTTATCAGAGAGTCAAGATCTTCAGTTGGGGCTTCTTTGTTTTTCGTCACAAAGAAGAATTCCAAAGAGCTACGTCCCTGTATAGACTATCTTGGCCTTAACAGTATTACCATCCGGAATCGATATCCTATGCCCCTGATACGCGACGTGCTTGAAGCAGTTCAGAATGCTCAGTTCTTCACCAAATTAGATTTTCGTGGCGCTTACCATCTCTGAGAATAAAAAGCGGAGATGAGTGGAAGACAGCATTTAGGACACCTATGCGATTATATGAGTATTGCGTGATGCCCCTTGGATTGGTGAATGCTCCAGCTATCTTTCAGAGATTTATTGATAAAATATTTGCTGACATGCTATATGTGTCAGTAGTAGTCTACTTGGACAACATTCTTATCTTCTCCAATAATCTTGATAAACATCGTATTCACGTGTCTGAAGTATTGAACAGACTCTGCAGGAATCAGTTGTACGCAAAACCTGAAAAGTATATATTTGAGGCTGCAGAAGTGCCCTATCTGGGGTTCACTCTCTCTTCTATAGGATTTTGGATGGATCCAGACAAGGTGAAGGCTATTACTCGTTGGGCAGAGCCATCTTCTGTAAAGGAGGTGCAACGTTTTTTGGGTCTGGCGAATTTTTATCGCCATTTTATCCCACACTTTTCTGAGATGGTGTTACCCATAACTTCTTTGTTAAAGAAGGGTGTTTCCTTTGTTTGGTCACCTGAAGCACACAAGGCCTTTCAATCTCTTAAGGAAACCTTTACAACGGCTCCTGTACTCATGCAACCTGATCAGTCAAACCGTTTGTGTTAGAGACTGATGCCTCTGGGGGTGCTTTGGGTGTGGTTTTGCTACAAGAGAATCAAGATGGACAAGAACATCCCATAGCCTATTTTTCATGTACCTTGTCAGCCAGTGAAAGGAACTATTCAGTCCTCGAACGTGAACTTTTGGCTATGTGAATGGCAAGCAAAGAATGGCGTCATTTGTTGCAAGGTGCCATCCATCCTTTTTTGATGCGAACTGATCACCGTAACCTTAAGGTTTTGCAACAGATGAGTGTAGGAATGCCAGGCATGCACGATGGGCATATTATTTTTCCAACTTTGATTTTACGATTACCTACTCTCCAATCTTGTCATGATACTCCTTTGGCAGGACATAAGGGACAGAAGGCTACATATGAACTGATAACTCGAAACTCTTGGTGGCCGACTGTACATCAAGATGTGAGATCCTATGTAACCGCATGCCCAATATGTGCTTCTTGTAAAGACCTTTGGGTCTTTTACAGCAGGCTGAAATACCCTCTCGACCATGGGAGATTCTATCCATGGATTTTGTGGTCGATTTGCCTGTATCTCGAGGACAGACTGCAATTCTAGTAATAGTAGACTCATAGACTAAATGAGCACATTTCGCAGCTTTGAAGGGGGTACCCACAGCTTCTGAAACTGGACCGTATTCCTCAGAGATGTAGTAAGACTACATGGAATTCCACAGACAGTCATATCCGACAGAGGTACTCAATTTACTTCTAAGTTTTGGTCTTCTCTCTGTGACAGGTTGGGTATTCAGAGGGCACTCCCGTCAGGCTATCATCCTCAATATAATGGACAGACCGAGAGGCTTAATGCCAATTTGGAACAGTACCTCAGATGTTTTTGCAATAAGGAACAGGCTGACTGGGCAAACTTTCTCCCAATGGCTGAATTCACCTACAACAATACCTATCACACTGCTATCCATATGAGCCCTTTTAAATGTACCGATGGCTATCACCCTCGGCATATCCCGATCATGAGTTTGTATGCGTCTAAGACGCCAGATGTGGAAGGAATGGTATCCAAGCTAAAAAGAATACATAAAGAAGCCTTACTATCTCTGGAAGATAGCAGAAAGACTTACAAAAAATATGCTGACCGCAAAAGATCTCCCAACCCTCGATGGAATCCAGGTATGCAGGTATGGTTAGCCACCTAGTACCTACCGAGGGATGGGTACACCTAGGCAAGTTCACCCCCCGATTTATCGGCCCATTTCAGGTGCTTTCCAGGAGAAACCCAGTTGCCTTCAAACTTAAACTGCCCGCCAGCCTAAGACAAGTACACCCAGGGTTTCATACTTCTTTACTAAAAGAATATAAGAGAGATCCCTTCAAAAGACCACTTAAAAAGGTTAAAACATTGTCACCTACTGAACCCGAGGAGTATGAGGTCTCCAAATTGGTGGACTCTCGCTATAAGCAAGGTATCCTACAGTATCTGGTACACTGGAAAGGGTTTCCCAGGTCAGAAAGGACTTGGGAACCCCAATTACATATTCATGCTCCCAGGTTGTTCAAAAGATTCCACCGACTTAATCCCGGAAAGCCTGTAGGAGGTAGGCACAGAAGGGGGCATACTGTCATGCATCAGGCTTGGAAGTATTGGAATAGATGGTGGTTCCTCTAATATGGCCGTGCCTGTTCCATCTTGACGGTCTGTGCCTTTCCAATATGGCTGTCGGTCTATATGTAGGTCCTTTTCTCTAATCGTCAGCGCGTTGTATTGTCTTTTGATTCTATACGCCGCCGGTCACTGTGTTTTTTTCCCAGTGACTATTTTCAGTGATTCTAACCTTCTGTGCTTTATCTACCAGTGCCTCTTTCCCTTGCCTGTCTCTTGCCACACTCGGAATTCAGTTAAAGGTACGTTTGGTAGTCTGTCTGTCCTATCTATCTGTCACCATCTCAGGCTCCAGTCTCCTCTCTCGGAGGTTACTTACCCTTCTCTATCCTGCTCCCGCCTCTCTTGGCTTTCAGCTGTCTCTGCCTTTGGATACACCGTTCATATTTTTCCTGGATCTATACTATAAACTTCGGTCTCATTCTGTACGTTTGGCTCTCGCATTTAGCGTTTCCTCCTGGCCTATTCTTCTTTCTGTTTACTTGTTCCCACGTCTGTAATTTCACTCCTCTCTATATTTACTGTAATCTCTTTACTTACGTACTATTTTCCGTCTCTCCGCTCAGTAATTATTCCCTTGAACGCTCTTGTTCCTGTCACTTACCTTTCCTCTACAGATAGGTTTTCAGTTAGGGTTCATTCTATTGGTTTCCTTACCTGCTACCAGTATCCTCCTGGAATCTGCCTACTTTGTACGAGTTGTCAAGTCACTCTGAGTTACCCATCCAGAAGACAATTCTGCCAAGTGACTCTGAGATACCCATCCAGAAGACAACTCTGCCTAGTGAATCAGAGATAACCTTCCAGAGGACTACATCCTGTTTGTGTTTAATTAAGGATCTTCAAGGAGTTTTCCGCGTGCCAAGACATTTTGAATCAGGGTTCTTTCTGCTACGGCTTTTTCCCTGATAAGAGGGCTTGCTCCTTGGCCTTCTCCTGACCTGGATACTAAATCAGGTCAAGATGGCGGCTGAGGGAGCTCGCCCTTATTTGCACCACAAAAAAGAAAGAAAGGAAAAACCGATCAAGTCAACTAGGCGAAAGAAGAAGCTGGAACACCAAGAGTTCCTTTGAAGACACAGGTGAGGAGGAGTGGGAAGAGAGTTTGGCCAGTCCTGACACTCACCACCAAAACAGGACTTCTCTCACCATGGTCATCATGGGGGCTGTTATGGACTCCTGGGCCGTAGTGTGACTATCCCTGTCAATGGGACAGCTGCAATGTTTCCTTGATCAAATGATAGTTCCACTCCACTTAACCTTTCATAAGAGGGTGATGAAGGGATGCTCGTTTGTGGTGTAAGCCAGGACTGTGGAAAATACATGGTCATTTTGACATGAGTGTCATAAAAGGACACCTAGACATGTGGGTATGTTTCTTTTCAGAACAGTTCCAGAAACATGACTGAAGTGGATCCCGAAGTTCTTTACCCCATTAAGAAGAGCTCCAACCATTTGAGCACCTGTTCAGTAGCCATCAATCCATAACATTGATTGGCATCCATAGGGCCATAAGATCAACTCTAATCCTGTTCACGCCTGCGCTGAGCCACTCGGCACTTTACATCAGGTTTGGGCACACATTCTCTACACACTATACACACTATGCACATTGCCACGTGGTGCTTTACCTCACAATCCATAGCTTGGCACCAGCAGTGTTTTCTGAGGTGTATGAGTGTGATCTCCTAGTGACCCTTGTGGGATATCCCTATGAGGAGAGATTGGGAATATGTGGGTGGCACAAACCAGTGGTTGCTCACTATTAGGCCAGATTCAACTTTGTGGTCATCCAACAGCTTCCATGCAGTTTTAGGTTAAGCAGAAAGTTTTTTTTCGCTGGGCCTTCCCTCCCTGGAGTACTGCTGGTGCAGCTGTGTATCATTTGCAGTGTGGGAACCCCACTCATTGGTGCTGAAGACCTCTCTTACAATGCATCAGGTTCAGAGGTCACTGTGTACTTGTCCACTGTCGAAATGTCTGAGAGAATGTGAGTGAGACAGTTCGCCTGTTTGTTGCAGCACCCGGCCACATGAATTCCTGTAGTTTTCAACAAGTCGTGCCTCGAAGTCAGAAACTTCCTTGGTGTCTCTCCACATCAGGATGCGCATGAGGGGTCTGTGGTCATTGCACAGGTTGAGGGTTTTGCCCCGGTTATTGATTGGAACGTGTTAATTGGTGCACACACATGTCAACATTTCTTTCTCTATGACCAAGTAGTGACTTTCAGTGTCACTGAGTGTCGTGGAGTCGAAGGGCTGACTGATTCAGATTTGGAGCTCGTAAGTATGGACCCCAAGTTGTAAGCACTGGCATTGATGGTGATGCTGTTTGCCTTAGTTGGGTAGAATGATGGTAACTGGATGATTCCCTGTGTGGCTGCATTAAATGCGGTTTCCTCTCCACCATCCCACACAAATGCCTCTCCTTTCGCTGGCAGGCCCCTCAAGTCTTCTGGTTTGGCTAAAAAGTCGAGGATCGAATTTGGCATAATACTCTACAAGGACACGGTCACTGTTCTTTGTTGGGCAGGATTTAAGCATCATTGATGGCTTCCCTCTGGGTTGGAATGGACTGCATTGCCAGGAATGGAATAGCCCACGTACTCCACCCACCTGCCTCTGGGAGAGCGGGCATTTATCTTACTGAAGCCTGAGACCACTGCCATGCAGTGTGTGCAAGACCCTGAATAGGGTCTTGTTGTGTGTTTGCTGGCTGTCACCGTACAGCAGTATGTCATCTTGAAGAACAGTACACTATGTTACTCTTTGAACAGATGTTTCATGAGCAGTTGGAACACAGAGGCAGAGTGGAACTGCCCAAAGTAGGAAAGAAGAATACCTGACCAAACTGCAAGATCTGTTCTCATGTGTTGCAGGGGGGAATAATCCGCCAGCGCGATGAGTTTCAGGGAGGTTGGTGCATAGTTTCATCCCATCGCTATCTGCCTTCTTTGTGAGGATGAACAGACTCAACCATGCTGTCGCCTCCAATGGCACAATGATGTTGTAGGCCAAGAGATGGTTGAGCAGAGCCCGGAAAACCCGTCGGCCATGAATTGCATGGGTCTTGCTTTGCGCTGAACTGGGACTCCTCACTTCCACAATCTGATCTTGTGCACATGCCTCTTCATAGTGTCATTGTTTATACTGAAAATTGACATGCATCTCTCCGGAATGTCTGGGCACTTTACAGAGTGCTTTGCAAAGACAGGATCGTCTTGGCTGGGGCTCAGTGTGATACCCAGCGCTCCTTGGTATTGCCACCCAAGGATTAGAGGGGCACATACAATATCTCTTCAGAGGGACGTCATTTGAAGGTGAGGAAGCATTTTCTGTTGCCTTGGAGGACAAGTCTGTGTCCAAATGTGTCACTTTATCAGTATTCAGTGCACACAGTACGCTGTGGTGCTGGGGAACAGTGACTTGTAACTACCATGAAATGATTGCGTATCTCAAGCCTGGATCTGCAACCAGTTGGGCTTGCACACTGTATACAGGGACATCACGGCAGGGTTTCTTGTGCTTCCTGTGTGCAGGGACACTGCTCACGATCAAAATCAATTGGTTGACCTCTTCTTCTAAGATACCATAATCCTATTAACTGTTGACTAATGGCATCTTCCTGTTCCATTGTTCATGGTACACTTTGAACACATGTCCTCGATTACATCACTACATAGAATCTTTATTCCTTGAGCGCCAATCTTTATGGTCGCCAATTCGTATGGCTTGCTAAATGGGACAGGTTATCCAAATGGTACAATTCATGTTGCGTGCTCTTGATTTTTGGTTCTTTAACTTGCTAGTGACAGAATTAGCACACCTGATTGACAGTGTCTCATTTTCACTATGGATGACAATCTTCCTTTATAAATGTGCACACCTCCACTTTGCCCTCCTCTTTCTGCAAGGGCCACATACACCGCATCAAGTGTTCATCTTCCTTGGAATTGGTGGTGGCTTGTTGTAGCATGGGATTGCGCTTTGTGTACTTTGGGGTCACTGGGGTGGTTGAGGAGTTGGTCTCTGATAAGTTGATTCATTATGTCACCTAAATTGCACCTGCTGGCTAACCCGCTGAAAGCATGGACAACGTTATTGATGGCTTCCTTTTCCAAAACCTATGGTGTGCTTCTTCAGGGCATACACTATATTTCACCACCATCAACATCATTCTTCATACTCAATTTCCCGATCATCAATATAAAACCAAAAAGCATCTTTAACTGACAAGTCAACTAAACCATTTTTTTATATTGACTAGAAAAGGAAAAAATATTAAAGAGCGAGAAAAAGAAAAACCTAGATAAAACAATACATTCATTTTATGATTAATTTCTGAGTTTTAAATGTAAAAGAGTATCAGGTCACTTACACGCTGTTTGTCTTATTCTTTACAGTATCTTAATGTTATGTTATGTCATGTTATGTTACTATGCTGGTACCGTGCCAAAGCCTGTGGGCATCCAGGCGCCGAGAGACAGATAGATGACAGCAATGACTTACAAGTGTTAGTTCTAATTGAAAAGATGAGTTTTTGATTGCTTCCGAAAGGCAAGATGGTCTTCGGTTTTACGCAGCTGCAAGGGTAGGGCATTCCATGCCTTAGCTCCCTGAATGTGGAAGGCCCGACCAAAGCCGTGGGCTCATTTTACCTGATGCAAAACCATTTGGGAGCCCTCTGCTGATCTTGTATTTCTTTTAGGTAAATGTTAACTTTATCTTTCAAGTAAGTGGGTGCATTGCCAAAAATGCATTTATGGCATGTGGTTAGCAACTTAAACTGAATTCTTGCTTCCACCGGGAGCCAGTGTAGCTTTTTCCGTGCTGCAGAAGTTGGCTCCGAACGCTTCATCTGAAAGATGATGCGTATGGCTGCATTTTGGATTTTCTGTAGTTGTTTAATGTCTGCTTTATTAGCACCTCCTAGGAGCACGTTGCAATAATCCACACGCGGGCGGATCACTGCTCTCACGAGTTTTGTATGCTTCTCAATTGAGACCAGTGGTGCTACTTGCCTAAGTACTTTGAGATGATAATTAGCACTGATGGTAATGGCTGTTACGTGAGCTTCACAGTCCAGGCCATTATCCATATATGTGCCTAGAGTCTTTACCTTCTGTACTACACTTATTTGGCTGCCGTCTATGGTAAAACTGGCATGCTCTTTACCTATCTTAACTTGGGCCTGCCTCGGGCCGAATAGCATAAGCTCGGTCTTGGTTGCATTCAAGCAGAGCCAGTTTGTCGATATTCAACATTTTATGATATGATAAACCCTGTCCAGCTTGCATTGGTCTGTTCCCCAGTGATATCAAGGACCAACTGGAAGTCATCGGCGTAGTTACAGAAAAATAACTGTTGTGATTCCAGATCACTACAGAGGGGGAGAATGTAGATATTAAACAACATGGCGGAGAGACATGCCCCCTGAAGCACTCCACACGTTATGGTTTGTGACCCAGAGGCACTGTCACCCCAATGTATTCGTGACTGACGGCCCTCCAAGAAGGATCTCAAACACGTAATGGCATCCGTAGAAAGGCCCCCAACAGTATGCATATGATCAAGTAAGATTGTTACGCTCACCTGGTCTCCACGGGGGCGTCCCACGAAGCTGAGCGATGAACGTCTGCACGCGTCCCTTCCTTCTCACTACTTCTCTCACACTTGGGCGTTCCCCTTAGGTATTTTAACGATGGGCTCTCTGTCCTGCATCTGAATGCAGGGGCACTTTAATGTACTTAGGCACTTTCACTGGATCTAATTTCGTTACTGATCCTGCGGCCTGTAGAGGAATCCAGACCAGCTGTGACTCCGTAGGTAAGTCTTTGTACCAATTGGTTCTTGGTAACAGTTTTTGTTTAACGTGTTCTTTTGTTGCCAAAGTTTCACTATTGTGCTCATTCTTTTGTAGGAGCGGTTTTGGAGATGCCAGATGAAGGAATAGACTCCTCACTGCGACCCTGAGCAGTATTTATGCAGGTGAGTGTTAGCGCGAAAGCGCGGTGTCGAGATGTATTTTAAAATGGATATTTCTATTGCAAGGCTAACCTGATGTCTATTTTCCCTTCTTCTGCAGGTGCAGTGAGGCTGCGATTGTGTCAACCGCTTTGATGGAATCCTGAGATGACTGTCGCCTCCGGGTAAGTATTTGTTCTCCCTTCTTGTGTTGTTTCCGCAGGTGCAGTGGTTCCCAGGAGCGGCGGAAGAGACAGCCATTCGGATGGAGCTGGAAGACTGCTTCTCTCAGGTAAGAACTCAACCGCTGTTCTTCTTCTTGGTGCTGATGGTCCGTGGTTCCCGAGGCATGGCTAAGGTCCAGGTAAGCAGGAGCTGAGCAGGCACGATGGGCGTTACGCTGCAGGAGTGCAGAATAACGCGAAGCGTGTTCTGTTGCTTGGGTGTGATTTATATAGCCCTGGTCAAATAGTCCCAGGTAAAGTAGTCCTAAGCCCAGCCACTCCCTGGAAACTAGACTGCATAGCTCAGTTCCTCAGGACTGGGCTATGTGTGCCTCCATGTCTACTGAAGCTTCATCCACATGATCAAATAATATGAGCCTGGCGCCAGGAAAGGCTCCAGGAAGGCCTCTGAAAAGGTTTTGTGGCCTTAAAGGTCCTAATGGAAGCCTGCAACTAGGGAAGGCTGGTCTGGCCCTGAAGACTGGAGGCATGCATCATGACAGATGACAAAGATTGGATGGTCCAGCAAGTCAAAGGCTGCTGATAGATCTAACAGCATCATCAGTCCCGACTTGCTATGTTCCAATTTGGACAACATATGTGTCTGGAGGACCAATAGAGCACTCTCCGTGCCGTGATGACTCCTGAATCCTGATTGTTTCACATGCAAAATGCCAGAGGTCTGTCTGTGTCTTAATATTTGAATCAGGAAAACTTCATTGAAAGAATTGTATGCATGATACCCTTATATCAGGTATGTGTCGAAATCCTATCAAGAGAAATATGTATTACAATTATAGGAACTTGATTAGTACAACTTGTACATTGGATTAGTATCTATTTTTCTTAGTTTTTGGACTAATAAGTATGATTAAATGTGAAATATTTCTGAAAATGGAAACAAATTGTATAAAACTAATAAGACCTGCTCCATATATTTGATCCAAAAGGTAAGTGGGGAGATTTGCGCAGTGTTCAACAATACCCGGTTAATAGTCTTTAAAAACTCATAGGCAGAACAGAATTAGAATTATGTATGTGTATTTATTTGAAGAACAGGGTGGTCAATTTCCAACAGAAATGATAACACATTTACAGATGGCGGAAGTATTCCCACAAAGGGTGCCTGTACAATAGCAAAAAGTAGTCAGCCAATTTATGATGGTGTAAAAATATTAGGACATATACCAGGGACAAAACAAACAGAAACAAAATGCATATAGGAAAACAGGTGACTTACAAAGGCAACATTAACCTAAGCGGAAATGTGCTTCAAACTAAAGACACGTACTAATTAAATATACAATATTACATTATAAGGCATAACTGGAGGCTGTGGTGGGGTGAGAGGGCATAGCGACCTCCCTCTTTCGCAAGTAACTGAAAGTTAAGCTGCGCTATAAAGCGATCCACTCTTGGGCTGGCTTAGATTATTATGGGCAGTGGGTTCCAGTGGAGCGGGGCAAGTAGGGAGAAAGAGCGCAAGCGAGAATACCTAATGTCCAAAGGAATATTTTTATAACCTTCTTGATGTACTTTGATGTGTATACTTCTGCATTTAGGGCCTGATTCACAGGAGGGTTTTATAATGGCGCAATCGCATAGGAAAATGCTCTGTGAATCAGGACCTTAGTGTTTGGTGTAGATGCTGTTTTTATAGCTTTTAATCTTAGTTTATAACATGTTGTGTTACATTTATTTATTTTATTGTAATATTGTTGCAGTGCTAAAGACTTTTGTGTCGAATAAAGCCTGATGAACTGAACTGTATGCGAGAGGAGGCACAGGATGGGTATGGGACGGTGAGGTTCAGTGCAGAGGAGGATCAGGAGGAACGAGATGGCGAGCAAACTGAGATAAAATCAGACGGGTACGGAGAAGCATAACCATTGATAGTTTTGTAGATTAGAAGAAGGAACTTGAACAGAGAGCCGTTGTACATAGAGAGTTAACCAGCATGTTGTCGGGAGGCAGGAGTGGGGGAGGATCTGGGTAGGTTGTAGAGAGTGCAGTAGCAAAGTTGAGGACTTTGTCTAGAAGGAGGCGGTAGAAGAGAGGAAGGCGGAGGTGTAGGCTTGAACAGCAATACAGTTTGCTGAGCACAAGTGTGCAGATTAGAGTTTTTGTAGTGTGGTTAGTAGGAAAGGGATGAATGTTCCTAATGTTGGGGGGGTTAATACGAGCAACAGAGGCTATGGTAGTGATAAATTGTTTTAGGTCGTTATCATAGAGGACCCCAAGATTACAAGCTTTGCTTGAGGGAGCAAGACGGTCAGACGGGAAGGAATTAGGAGGGGAGAGAGGAGGGATGGCCTTGGAAGTTGGGAGAAAGATGACTTCCATTTTTTAAAAGTTCATCATGAGGCAACGTACAGCCATCCAGTGATGAAATGCAGTGAGACAGTTTGTAATCTGCCCCGAGATGAAGGTGAAGTAGGGAAAGGAGGCAAATATTTGATTGTCATCAGCAAAATGGTGATAGTGACAGCCAAAGAATGAGATGAGTCTTCCGAGGGCATAGGTATAGATGACGAGGAGCAGAGATGCAACAACTGATCTTTGGGGGAAATGAACAAGGAGAACAGTGAAGTCAGAGGTTTCCGAGTTCCAAGAGATTTTAAAAGATCGACCTTCCAAGTCGGCAGGTGATCCATGCAAGAGCAGATTTGTGAAATTCAAGGTCCTGGAGAGTGAGGAGGAGAGAGGGGTGACTGACAGTGTCAAAAGCAGCAGAAAGTCGAAAAGGGTGTGTATAAAAAAAGTTTGGGAGGTGAGCATTAGAAGGTTGGAGGCATGCAGGAGAGCAGTCTTGGTGGAGCGTTTCCTATGGAAGTCAGATTGAAGTGCATCTCCAAGGCTGTTATCCTCAAGGTACTTAGTGATCTGATTGAATACCACTGACTCAAAGATTTTTGAATGATGGGGAGGCGAGAAACCGGGTGTTAGTTTGCTGGGAAGTTTGGGTCAGCAGAGGGTTTCTTCAATAGGGGTAAGACCCTTGTAGATTTGAAGGAGACACAGTCCAGCAGAGAGAGAGAGAAGTTAAAGAGCTCAGAAAGATAAGGGGAAGTGATCAAGAATAACTCTTTGACCATTGTGGAGCAAAACAGTCAATAGGAGAGTAAAATGGGTTGGCACTGAGAAGGATGTGTACTAATTCAATAGGCGAGGTAGGGGAGAAGTAGTCAAGCATAAAAGAGGTGGGGGAGATGGGTAGTGGACAGAAGGAGGATTGGGGGTGAGAGAAGAATGGATGTGAGAGTGTCACTCATTTTAGAGATTTTAGAGGAAATGTGACCAAAGTTATTAGCATAAAGGGAGGAGGCAGTGGATATTGGCTTGAGAGGGGTGAGCAGAGATTGGGGGTAGATACAAGTTTACAGTAGTGATTGCAATGGGAGGAGATTAGGTTTGTGAAGAAGGAAGATTTGGCAGAAGGTGAAGAGGTTAGGGCAGCTAGGGAATTATTGTAGGCTAGGAGTAGGGAAGGTGTCTGTAATTTGGGCCAGCGTCGTAGGACTTAGTGCATGTTTGTTAGAGGGTCTGAAATTCAGCGGTGATCCAAGGCTGAGGAAAGGGCGCGGAAGGTGTGAAGGTGCGAACAGGATAGTGTTGGTCAAATGGAGTCATAAGTGCATAGTTAAGTCAGAGAAAGCACGTCAGAGGAAGAGGCATGAATTGGGGAAAGCGAGAGGAGAGAGGTCCTCACATCATCAAGGTAAGGAACAAGAGATTCCTGCTTGAATTTCCTGTTAGTCGTTGCAGAGAGGGGAGGAAGAGTAGGTGGAGGAACCGAGATGTAAAAGTGAACAATGGAGTGATCAGCCCGAGAGGGAACAGTGGAGAGCTTCGGGGGAATAGTGTGAATTAGTGAGAAAGACAAGGTCAGTAGAGTTCCAGGGACGTCATTTCACCAAAATGCCAGGGGTAGTGGAAGTGACATCACATGACCCTTGACCCCATGATGATGTCACAGGAAGTGATGTAATTTGACCCCGCCCCCAAGTGACATCACAGGAAGTGATGGCAAACGACCTTCAGATTTTTTAGATGCATCTAGCACCCGTGTTTCCAGTGCTCTCATTTCAGCCAGATATAAGAACCGAGGCACAGAGGGAGGCATGATTTCTCCATGATTATATATTTGGAGAATGCCATTTTCCAGATTCCATGTGGGGTCTATATGTAAAACATACATGATGCAGTATTTCTAACAGTGTAACTGAAATCTGTAACGCAGGCTACAGTTAGTGTATGAAACATCTTGATCAATGGACACAGAAGTACGTTTTTATCTGTGGCGTTGTTGTGTTAAACAAGGCAAAAACACACTGACCTGGGGAGGCGTGTGCTGCTGTTTAACAAGGAGAAAAATGCTGTACGAGCCAGGCCTGAAAATTAAATCATTGACCAGGATTTAGTATCAACAAAATTCCCTGGTTATAAATGTATATATGATTCAGCTACCACTACGATAGAAGAAACCTATTAGACTGGACTGCATGCACAGAGGGGAGTGCACCTGATAATTTTAATCGTTGCTGGAGTATAGTACCTGAAATGTTCTTTCAGTATACCCCCCATCGTTTTTATTATCTAAGCATAATACTGAGTGCCAGAGGACTTTAAAAAAACACCATTTAATGTAATATCATTGCTGCACACATAAATTCATAGCACCACACAGTTGTTTAAAATTGAAAACACCTGCGAGTTGCTTCTCACCAGGAGACTCACTGGCAGACTTCAAGGCGCGCACTGAACACTACCCCTTTGTCAGACCCATTGGTGCCCTATGGTGTAGCACAAACTTTGGCAGCTCCCCTGCGAGCCATGCTGTGGGGGCCTCCCAAAGCTCCTTAACAAAACACAGTGCACGCCACGCCCCGGACGGTCATGCCCACCAGGTGTGCGCAATGTCCATGATGATTATGCCGCTGCAGGGGCATGCACTACTGCAAGTGAAAGAAGTAAATATGTTTTTCAATCAAAGCTTAAATCTTTAACGTAACATAGAGAGAAGGGGGCAGTGCCTGGTCCACAAATATACCAGCCACCAGTGGTGGCTGGTGAGTTGTTCTTTTGAGGGGGTAAATATTTGCCACAAGTATGTGATTGCGATTGAGCATTGCGAGGGAGCCCAAAATAATGAAAATGGGTTAGGGGGGAGAACCAGGGGTATTCTTCTCCCTCTCCAGAGTAAATATTTTGAATAATGAGTTAAAATGATGCATTGCACAGTACACTTTCTGGGAGAATTTGGGAAAAAGGCCAACAATGTGGGTAAAGGGCCAACAATCGGTTTTGCAGAATGTAGGGTAAATCATGAGAAAAGTACAATAGATGAAAGTCGCCAAAAGTACACAGGGCATTTCCCAATGCATTATCATGCCGGTCCCTGCAATATATGCCAGTATAAAAAACATTTGTATGCTGGCTGTGCCCATACATTTCCATGCTGACTCCACCAACATATGCTACTATTCCCATATAAAGCCAAACTTTTTTCTATGGTATCATACTGGCACTGGGCCAAAAACTGGCTCTGCTAATATATGTAAGTACATGCTCCTGTTGGTTTGGCCATTAAAAGTGACATGTAACAATAGGAAAACCTGCCCAAAATGGTTCCAATGTAAGTCAGTCTAGACCCATAAGAACACTTATCTTGCTTGATTCATCATAGATGCTCAGTTAATAAAACGTCATGCTACGTTGAAGAATATACAGGCCGCTACACCAAAATATCAGTCTAGCGAGGTAACACTACTTATCATCCGTGCTTTTTTAAAGATGCACAGTAATACATGTCATGCCACTGTAAGCAAATGCCAGTCTAGCCAGGGAATGGCACACATGAATTTGCCTTTGCCTAAAAATACCAGTAAAAAATGTAAAGTCAATAAAGGATGTGGCAAAAATGCTCCGGTGATTCCCAGTCTCCCAGGGCCTTAAACACACATGCATCCCTTTTCACCCACCGGTCCCTCACTGGTCACTCACCCATACATCTCCTCTCATACTCACTCACACTGCATTCACCACACAGGCACACACCAAGCCCCACCCATAACATTCAAATACACACTACCACATATATGCTCAATCCCACACCAGTCACTAACTCACACCTTCTCTTAAATGCACTCATTGCGTTCTCTACACAAGCAAACACCCATCCACCCAGAACACTCAAAAACACACCATCACATTCACACTCATTCACTCAGACACATATTCTCTTACATCCACTCATTGCATTCTCTACACAGACACACACCCACCCACCCAGAACATTCAAAAACACACATCACATCACTATCACTTCTCATTCATCCACCAGTCACTAACACCTTCTATTAAATCCACTCATTGCATTCTCTACACAGGCATATGCCCGACCACCCAGAACATTCAAAAACACACATTACATCACATCACTACTCATTCATTCACCAGTCCCTCACAACTTCTCATACATCCACTCATTGGGCCTATTACGACTCTGGCGGAATGGGTTATTGGGTGCCGCAAATGGATGCAGACCCGTTCAACCCATTTCGCCTGATTTCGAGGTCCCCTTGCGGGACCCGGTAAGGATGCCTGGTAGAACCAGGCGTCCTTATCGGGTCCTGCGAGGGGACCAGGGAGCTAACAACGGGCCGGGCGTAATCGGCCCATTGTTAGCTCCCTGCACCCATTCCCATTGAGCCCTATGTTGGCTCGAATGAGAATGGGGAAGGTCCGGGCCCGGCTTCCCTGAGGGAGGAATTACCGGGCCCTCCAAACTCGGAATGGCCCGGTAATTCCCCATTCAGGGAACCCGGACCCGGTTTTGGAGGCAGTCATGCCGCCAATAGCGGCATCGCTTCGGCCAAAGTCGTAATGAGGCCCATTGCATTCGCTACACAGGCACACACCGACCCAACCACCCAGAACATTGAAAAACACACATCACATCACTCCTCATTCACCCACCAGTCACTCACACCTTCTCTTCCATCCACTCATTGCATTCTCTACACAGGCACACACCCACACACCCAGAACATTCAAAAACACACATCACTTCTCATTCACCCACCAGTCCCGCATAACTTCTCCTACATCCACTCATTGCATTCTCTACAAAGGCACCCACCCACCCAACCAGAACATTAAAAAACACACATCACATCCCTTCTCATTCACCCACCATTCACATACATAAATCTGATACAGACTTCACACTTGCAAAACACACATCATATCACAAAATAAAAAGCCTTCTTACCTTTTTCTTGCAGCTTCGGACCATCCTTCCAGGCCCCCTCTGCTCCTCCGTGCTGCACACAAACATGAAACAGAAAGCTCTTGCAGCTTCCTGGTTCCTGTATGTGAGCTGCAAGGAAGCCAAGGGAGAAGGGGTTGAAGCTAAACGTGGCATGTGACATGTGCCACATGTCAAGGTCCACTCCAACCTCTACTGAGTGCGTCCCCGACCCAGATGGGTGAGTACTGGGCCGGGAATCCACCAGTCCTGGTGTGGTGGGGGCCCTCATGACACAGGAGGGCCTGCTACACCATGGGCACCAGTTTTATTATTTTGGGGAAAAAAAAAACACATTTTTCTTTTTAAAGTTGGTTTCGCAAAGGAGTCCTCAGGGCTTTCAACTGTGGCCCCCTGGGGTTGCAGTTGCGACCCCTGGTGACCCGAAAATGACGCCCCTGTAGAGTTACTACCAGAGTGGGTAACATGCAATTATAACTAATGAAATAAAACCAAACAAAAAGCAACTAATGAAAAAAATAACTAATTTCTTTTTTATGTTGTTTTTAAGGTCCCCCCTCAAAAGTCCCTCCGCTTTTTTTAATAATACTTTCCCCCACCTCCAAAACCAATATTCCCTCTCACAACCCCATTTTTAGTTTTTTCCAGAATTGGTTATTTTGGTATTAGTTGTTTTTTCATTTGTTATTTTTTCATTCGTTGTTTTGTATTCAATATAATTACTGCATACCCCAGAGTGGGTAGGTTGGTCATGGAGGGAGTGGTCGGGCAGGAGGCATTTAAGTTCAAGGCAGGTAGCTGCAGAGGGCTTGGGAAGGCATGGCAATGGGGATGTCGGTAGGAAGTGACTCAAGGAGAAGGGTCAGATCAGGGAAGGAGTTGATAGGAACAGTTGTTATATAGCACCTGGTTCCTATAGTGATAACTGGTTCATGACCTCCCTGCTTTTCAAGATTAGTGGACCGATGCACAGAGAGGAAATTTACCCAAGATAATACATATTTGGTGATGTGAGGGAGCTCGGATTAGGAACTAGGTTTCCTGGTTCGAAATTCAAAATGTTCTCCAACAACAGTTTGACAGCAAAAAAAAGTCATAACCTGAAGAGGAGCCGCCTCACGCAGATATGTTGCGTTGTAGGGTAGATGATAGGTATTTCTTTCCTCGTGTAGCCAGAGGGCAGGGTGCAGCCGATCCATCAGCTATTTGTGTTTCTGTTGGGGGTTGTCACTGTACTTTGTAGTACACAATTTGGGGGACCTTTTCATAATTATGCTGCAGTGCCAGCCTAGCATACAGCACTTTGAAACACATTGTGTATAGGCGCCAGCCTAGTATAAAGCACTTTAAAACACAATGGGCCTCATTACGAGTCCAGCGGTAACCGTGCCGGAAATTCCGGCAGGTTACCGCCCGACTCGTATTACCATTCCGCCTCTGTGATTGCCGGAATCACCGGGGCATTACAACCCCGGTGACCTGGTAATTCCAGAGGCGGAATTCTGTTAATCCCCATTCCCATGGAGTCCTATAGGCTATAGGACTCCATGGGAATGGGGAAGTGGAAACACTGGCACCATGCTGCAATGGTGCTGGTGTTTCCATGTCCGCATGCAGGCGGGTGGTGTTAAACCCGCCAGGTCAGACCTGGCGGGAGTGACACCTCCCGCCTGCAGGACTCTTAATCAGCTGGTCCGGAAAGAACGGTGGTGGTGGATTTACCACCACCGTTCTTTCCGGACCGGCAGGGTCGTAATGAGGCCCATTGTGTACAGGTGCTATATAAATAGACTACCATATCATGTCCACCATGACTGCAAAGGCAAGGGAGGTTTGAAATCTGAAAAGTGCGCCAGAAAGTATAATGATACAGTAGAATTCCAAAGATAAAAGATGGTAGCAGTCAGGGGTTTGCATTTATAATATTAACGCTTTCGACACATGCCACTCCGCCCTAAACACCTTTGCAGTAAAAAGCAAATGTTTTACTTAAAAACGTGTGTGTATGGTGGTTTTACACTTTGGGGGAAAAAGCATTCGAAGAGTATTTTTAAAAAACGGAATGAATTAAAACTAAACAAGTGTATACACGATCTAAGTAGTTAAATTGTTATCACTCTGCTAACACCCATTTTTTACCTGCATTTTTTTTCAATAGTGTCTTCATACGGACCCCCCACTCCCGTTTGATTGCTCATCCATCATCAGCCTGGGGTGGCTACCTCCAGTGAAATGAAAGGCGGACTCTGAGGTAAAACTGCCAGCTTTGCGTTCCATCTCGTTTACACGAGGGACGCTCAGTTGGCAACTTAACCGTCCCGGGGCCCAGGTGGACCCGGTCCACTTAAAGAACGGCTTGTCATTATGACCAAGTACCATGCTGCCCTGAGACTACCACGCTAGTCATTCCTCCAAGGAAACCAGCACCCAGATCTCCAGCATGATCTGGATCACTTGAGCGTGGCCCGAGATCATGAACATGAGACTTGAGGCACCGTCTATTCGCGCCTCTTTTCATTTTCCAAACAAGAAGGCACACTGACAAGAAAAGAAACAGGTCTTTCAAATGCTGCAACCAATTACACCTTGCTCCACGTGTGGGATGCTCTGCCACCCTGTGGCAGGACTGAACATTGATTCCCACGCCTGCTTTTAGCACACATCCGTGTAGGCCATCGACCAGGCCCGTCTAGAGCCGGCATGGACCCCGGGTACACAGGCCACGTTACAGCAGCCCAGCCCCTTCCGGGTATTGACTGATGAGCGTCTGTGCGAGAGTGGCAGGTAGAGGATGTGCAGAGCCTAGCTTCCTGTGCCCTGCGCGCAAAATGTTACAGCTAAAAAAACAAAAACAGCACGTACATTTTGTATGTACAGGGTTGATGCAGCAAGCGCTCTGTGCAGGAAGTGAGGGCTGGCTATAGAGCACTGTTCTCCTTCTTGTACTCGCCGTTAATGTACCCGTGCATGACCAAGTGATCAGGAGTTGGGGCCTTCAGCAGACACACACCTTGCCACCGCCTTTGACCTGGCGCATGTGTGCTACTAGTCCAGAACGCAATACATTTTTATTTTAATTTTAAATGATTTATGATTCTTCATGAGGCAGCTTAGGGGCCTGCTCGCTTCTCAAGACTAGTCACTATGTTGGCAATGACAGCTGCAGAACTTAACCAGACTTGGCATAGTCAGGCCCACTGGAAGATGTCAGGACCCCTGGGCAGTGTATTCTTTGCCCTACTCCGCCCCATCCCTCTTTGAAAGGGGAGTTCCACTGGTTTAGGGCCAGTGAACTGAACACCAGTAGGTACAGTCACGTGTGGCCGACTGGTGACCTGAGTTCCTACTTTTGCAGTTTAAAGCCAAAGATTAGACATGAAAGAATGAAGGCCAAAAAGGGACATATGGGTCAGGAATACTGTCTTAAAAGTCATCCTTGTTTTTTAGAGGTCGCCTGTGAAATATGGTAAGTAGAGGTTCGATGGGAGTAGTTCGTGGGGCACCAGAGGTCAGCCTGGGAGCGTGTTTTGGATGTGATGAGGGCACTGGGCAGGGAAGTTTCCTGGGCCAAGACTTACCATGGCTCAGCCTGAAAGAAATCAGTGCAGAGAAGGGAGGCCATGCGGTCCAGAAGTAGACACACAGGGAATATACATGCGATTTTCACCATAATGAAGCAGTTACTGGAGGCAGCCTTAACCAGAAAGCTGAAGGAGAGGACCTGCTCAAAGCGAAAGCATTGGTTCTGACTGATGAGGATTGAAAAATTGAGGGAACGGGTTGGGGATTTCAATCTGGCCACCCACAATTATAACCTCTATTTTTCCGGTACTGGCCCACATTCTTTGAACCATTTTATGTGTGTCCATGGTTGAGGAATATTTTGTTTTAGTGTTTCATGTAGGAGAAGTGGTGAAGAGAATATAAAGTGGGGTATGGAAGGCTTGCATCCCATAAATATTCTGCAAAAATATGCGGGGAACCGGCTGCGCTGAGTTGGCCCCATAATGCACTGTATCAGATCCATGTTTCCCGCGTTAACTTTAAATCAATGGCAAAAGAGGCACTGGTCATTAGCCTTCATACACTCGATCAGGCAACAGTTAGCCCCTCCCCCAGCCCGCATGCAACCAGATAAGAGTCTGGGTGTTATCAGCGTAGGAGTAAACCAAGGGCCATGGTTGTCAATGGATTTGTTCAGTGAGCCCAGATAGACATTGACAAGTATGAATGGCAGAGCAACGCTTTGGGGGATAACACAGGTGAGAAGGGGGTAAGAAGAGGTAAAAGAAGGGGTGGAGACCGACTGTCCCCTAAAGGGAAGATGTGAATTGGCCCATTATCCGTACATCTGCTGTCACTACAGCCAATCATTTGGAAGTGATTCAGAAGCTGTGAGTCCTGGAGCAGCATGTGAGCATAACGGGTAATCAAGGGCTGCTCCCTTATCCTCTGGTAATTGTTGTTCCATTCCAGCAGTTCTGGAAGGGTCTGACATTGGCAAATACCAGTGGCATCACTGGTGGAGACACCCTTGTACAAGCTTGAAAATACATATGAGTAACTGTACCCAGCGTATCATTCATCAAGCGCTTTCTCTCTTCCTCTCTCTCTCTCTCTCTCTCTCTCTCTATATATATATATATATAAATGGCATACATTACTCACCGTAATCGTATTTCTGATACTTTTAGCTGCTTAGATTCACATGCTTTGCATAGACCGGCATCTAGTGGTATGTGCGGAGTATTGCATGAAAGTCGAAAAGGGACATTGCCTCTCTGTGTCTGCAATACTATCCCTAGTGTGATAGTATTGCATGGTCCTTCACGCGTCAAAGTCCCTCAGATTGTTTTGTTTCTGACATGAGGCAGCATGAAGTGTATGCGCGAGTACATAAAAGTATGTTTGTTGTCTATGTACCTGCAACTCGAAGAGGGGAGGAAGGGTGAGCGCATGTGAATCTAAGCAAATACAAGCATCAGAAATATGATTTCGGTAAGTAATGTATGCCTTTTGAGGCTTGTGGATCTAAATAGAATCACATGCGTTGGATAGACTAGCAAGCAGTACCCAAAGAAGGTGGTGGGATGTTTGTAGGTACAGCAGCAAAGAAATGTGTTGACACTGCTTGTCCCACCTGTGGATCTTTTGTGGAATGTGCATCCAGACAGTAATGTTGTGTGAACGTATGTATAGAGCTGCCTTGCAAATGGCATCTAAAGGGACATTTGCAATAAAACCTAAGGTAGCCCCTGTGCCACGTATTGAGTGTGCCCTGGGCGTAATAGGCAGAATTCTGTTTGAAAGGGAGTAGCCCATTTTAATCCATTTGTCTATCCATTTTGAGATAGCTGATTTAGAGACTGGATCCCGTCTCTTCAAGTAGCTATTGACACAAAGAATTGATCAGTTGTCCTAATTGGCTTTGTCTTGTTAAGGTAATACATTACAGCCATCCTAGCATCTAATGCACGGAGGGTCTTTTCTGCTGAACCGTGAATTGGTAGGGCTTTGGAAGAAAGCTGGAAGTTCTATGGACTGGTTGACATGAAACTTTGAAATCAATGTAGGTGAAAAACGTGGATGTGTTCTTAACACCACTTTTTTCTTTATGAATGACAACAAAGGGATCTTGAACCGAGAGTGCTTGTGGTTCACCAACCCTTCTAATGGATGTAATGGCAATGAGAAATGCAGTCTTGTAAGTGAGATGTTTAAGACTGCTTTTATGCACTGGCTCAAATGGACCCATGAGCTTTGTAAGTACAATATTTAAATCCCATCCGGGAGTTGGGTTAGAAATAGGTGGGTGTAATCTTTTCAACCCTCCATGAATGCCTTTACTACTGGCACCTTCCACCAAGACACTTTGTCCACCAGTGCAGAGAGTGAACCAAGTTTTGAGAAATTACCACTAAATTGTTGCAGTGACCGCTTGCTTGTGACCGTTGTTTCGCCAAACACTCTTCCATAGGATGCATGCGCAGCCGGGCATGAGGCACTACAGGAAGCCATCATCCCTAAAAGGTGCATGGCCTTTTGTACGGTTATCTGACGACCAACTACATAATGTGGAACTTAGAATAGCATATTTTGTACCCTCTCGTTGAAGGGGAAGACTAGGGCATCTTTCTTTTGAATTTGAGCCCCAATTGTTTTCTTTGATTGGGAATGAGACTTGATTCTTTCTCATTGACCGAGAAGCCTAGGCTGAAGAGTAGGTCAATTGTCTCTTGGGTGTTCTGCTGACACATTTGTGGTGTCTCTCCTTTAATTAGCCAGACATCGAGATACAGGTACACTGGAATGGACTGTCTGCGCAGGTGGGCTGCCGGTACTGCAAGGACTTTGGTGAATACCCTTGATGCTGACAATATGCCAAAGGGAAGCACCTTGAACTGGTAATGAATCATTCCGACTTTAAACCTCAGATATTTCCTCTGCGCTGGCAACACTGAAATATGAAAGTATGCATCTTTCATGTCCAACGTTGCCATGTAATCTCCCTGTTTTAAGAGTGAGATTACCTCCTGAAGGGTTATCATTTGAAACGTTTGTGGTTTGACATATGTGTTTGCTCTTATTGGGATAAGGAAGCAATAAATACCTGTTTTTACCTCATGAGGAGGGACCAGTTCTATCGCTCCTTTTAGTAGAAGAGTTTGAATCTCGTCTTGTGGAATTCGCTGGTGTTCTTGTGACATTTTCTGTTGCTTTGGTGGATGTTAATAAGGTCTTGTGAGGAACTCTATGGAGTACCCCTTGGACACAGTGGAAAGTACCCACTTGTCTGAAGTGATTCCCTCCTGTGCATGGGTGAACTATGAGATGCGACCCCCTACTGGGGAACATGGGAGGGAACCTGAATCGTACTATCACTGTTTCTGGGCAGCTGAGCCTTTAGGAGCTGTTGCCCTAGAGCAAACTCTATCCCATCTGAAGCCCCTTTGATAGGTGGATTGAAAGGGTGTTGACTGTGAAGTGTTGGAGTACCAAGGAGATGATGAACCTTGGTTGAAGGCAGACTGTGTTGCACATTTTTGTCCATGAAAAAACCTACGTGTGTTAAAATAAAACGTGCTGAACAAAGGGTTTGTTTGGAATCTGGTTTAATGATTTTAAGGTTTTGTGCTCTTTCTTAGCAGTGCTCTTTCTTAACAGTTTCCAAGGCGTGGCCCACCACCTTTCCAAACAACACATTTGCCTCAATAGGCATATTAAGTAAGGTTGCTTGAGTTTCAAGCTTAAAGCCAGATTGTCACAACCAAACGTGGCACTTTAGTAATGTACCTTCTGCTTCAATTCTGCCAGAATTGTCAGCTGCATCTAAATTCCCTTTAATGATATTGTTAGCCACTTGCTTGCCCTCGGCTACTGTTTAAGAAGTTTGAGTCCAAAGTGGTTCAGGGACTGAGTCTAGCTGTGACTGAATATTGTCACAGAGTGCCATATTATAAAGCACTCGCTATGCACTGATCCATCTCAGTCATTCATAACCCAAGGAAATATATTAGCAGATTGTGCAGCCCATTCAGCTGCCTTAAACAGGCCCCTGGCTCCTAATGATATTCTTGTTTGAGTACAGTCTGACGGTCACTGATCGCCTCCCTTTCCAGCCTGGCAATCCTCCAAGATCAAGCCCCCGAAGCTGAAAAGGTGACCTGAACCCAACCTTAATGTAAGTTTGGAGTAGACTTGCTGTGGCGTTCCCCAGACGGCCGCCTGGTGGCACCCAAGGTGCACCTCCCCTACCTGGGTCTGTGAAGCTCATGGCTTCGCCCATTCAGGTAAACATGCTTTGATTACCTTATTGAATCGAGACTGGATGGCCCCCAATTTAGCCTCTATGGCTCAAGGTTATTGTGAGAACATTGTTAAAGGTTTAACATACAATTTTGGAACCGTGGTACCCACAAGGCTGTCTCCGTGTGCAGTATCGTAGGGTCATTTTTCTGCACATGCACACTTCATGCAGCTGCCCACCTGCATGAACCTTACTTATTGTTTAGCGATGGTGGATATATTCTCTGGGTGGTTAGAGGCATACCCATGTAGAAAGGCAGACGCTGCTACAGTGGCCAAAAAGTTGTTGGCAGAGTTCATACCCCGATTTGTACTGCCCCTCAATACGGAAAGTGACCAAGGCATCTATTTTACTAGTCAGGTATTTAAAGAAGTTTTCAAAGGTCTAGGAATAGCTCAAAAGTTCCATTGCGCTTATCACTCTCAGTTCAGTGCACATGTAGAATGCTGCAATGGGGATCTCCAGTTAAGATGTCTATTGTAAAGAGACAGGGTTGAAATGGCCCAAGCCTTGCCCCTGACTCTGTTCACCATGCGCAATAATCCCCAGCATAAACACAAACTGTCTGTGCATGAAATCCTCACAGGTCGTCCCATGGGAATGGGAACTGCACCTTCAGCAGTCTGCCACATTTAAAAGTTTGCCTTTAGAGGATAATACCTTACGCCAATACCTTTGCATGTTGATTAAAACTGTTCGCTCTCTCATCACTCAGGTCTGTGAAGCCCTGCCTGAACCAGATACTGAGTCCTGTCACCCTTTACATCCAGGAGACTAGGTCCTGATCCAGGTCCATAAGTGGAAATCTGTTCTGCAGCCTAGATGGAGCAGCCCGTTCCAAGTCATCTTAATTATGCACATCGCAGTTAAATGTACTGGGATTCTGGAGGGATTCGTGCTCAGGAGGATAGCTCAGCGGCAACATGCTCGCCTTGGAAGCAAGACGACACGAGCAACACAGGTTCGATCCCTGGGTCCGCACTTAGAAACCTCTGGGTATTAAGCGTGTTATAAATAACCTATCATCATCATCAGCCCACTGTCGCAAGATCACCAACCCAGTCGACACCCAACCTGCACTTCAACCGATCATTCTCGGCTTGGATCCAGTCCCACCACAACCACCAACTACTCCACCAGTGATGCCACTGGTATTTGCCAATGTCAGACCCCTCCAGAACTGCTGGAATGGAACAACAATTACCAGAGGATGAGGGAGCAGCCCTTGATTACCTGTTATGCTCACATGCTGCTCCAGGACTCACAGCTTCTGAATCACTTCCACACTGTGAAGTCCCTGCGGGAGCTATTGCTAAGGCTCTTTTGTCAGTCAAAGCCCCAGAGGAAACAACCCTGATTCAGACCTCACTTCTGGCATATCACCTTCAGTGCATGATCCCCCTGGATCTCACAACGCAGCCCCCAAATGATACACTTTGTGATCCAGAGGAAGAGCTACTGAGAAGTAGTAGCTCTGAAAAAAGTGACAACTAGCTTGGTCACTCACCCCCTGGATTAGTCCCCTCAACAATGATGAATCCCCCCTGAGGTGGAGGTGCGCTGGCACAGATGAGAAGCCGCCACTGTTGACTCACCAATACCTGTGGGTTATGGTCCCCGCTGTTATCATCTGCTGGTCATTCTCTTTGTTTTAATGACCCTCATATGGACATGGCGCTGGTACTTTGGATAGCTCTAGTTGAAACTTTTAGCTGGACCTTCTAATAACGTACTATGGACTGAGGAATTCTTTGCTCAGTACCTAATTTGCTTTTGAATAATGCCATGTACCTTGCTGCAACTTCACAGAGTCTATAAAACTTTGAACTGAAAGCTCTGGTCTGTAGAGCGTATGTTAGTTGTGGCCTGCACATCACCTGCCCTGATGAACTGAACATTGTCTTCTAGACACAAGCCTTTGCGATGGTGCCACAACATGATTCTGGAACTTGGACATTTGAGGACTGGCCTAAGTGTGCACTATGTCTGTCTACATTATTGTCAGAATACTGATATATTATAATTTCAATGTGACTGTTGCTTTTCGTACAACCTGCCATGAAAATGATGGTCCCTCTGCACATCCCTGGGTTCATAGTGAAAACACTGGCACCTCTCCTGGCAGTATATATATGTATTTTTAATCTTACTGACTGCTGCGTCTGTGCCCATCTGCCTCATGACCTATACTCCAAGTTCCCTATTGCACTTATCCCCTTCCAGTGGGTGATGGGAGGGTGGTGCCTGCTTGGATCTTAAATTGATCGCCCAGTCCCATGACCCAGGGCCCTGTAGGGATGCTCATTCCCGTTTGAGTTTTACCCGTCCTTCGAATTTCCCCAGCCCAGACCAGGTACGCACCAAGCCAGCAGCACTTTACCTTTCCTCTCTGGCAGCTGGTCTTGTATGTAACACCAATTTGGGCCCCCTGTTCATGGGAACTAGGAAATGTCATTACTACTTGTCCACAAATTCCAGTGTAGTGATCAATAATTCACATTTGCCGTCAACCCTAATTTTTAATTTTCAAATCCGGGTACACCACTTATTCCGGAACCTATTTCATTTGTGGGGACAAACCTGATCCCTGGCTGCCCATTAATTGAGGAGGGAGTTGTTACATGGGGTACGTCCTGCCTGCAGTGTATCATACTCCCACTTTTCCAGCTCTGTCCCGCCCCTGCAGAAGAACTGCCTGGGACGATTCTGTTGCTGGGGTAAAATATCTCATACCAGCCCTTGGGATTAAGATAACCAGAGACCCTCTGGCCCAATTGTCATGATTGGTAGAGGATATTGCAAATGCCTAAGTATCCTACTTGACTCTATTATCCCGAGAACAATTTGCCAGACTGTAAGCCTCTTTCACACCCACCAGTCGGAGGCTTCCTGGACCTTTGGGTCTTGGATTGATGGCCTGTTGCAGGGGTCTCCAACCTTTACGTTAGCAATAGCTACTTGTAGTCAATGGGCCTCATTACGACCCTGGCGGTAAGGGGTTAACGCCAGCGTTAGCTGCGCCGACCCCTTACCGCCAATTACGAGGTCCCCTAGCGCCATGGTGCTTTTAACACCTGCTTTTAGCAGGTGTTAAAATCCATGGCGCTAAGGGACCATGGAGTTAATTACGCCACCGTAATTTACGGTGGCGTAATTAACGCCTTCCCCACTCCCATTATGCCCTATGGGGCAAAAATGGGAATGGGGAAGGGTAAATGGGGATTGGGGACTTACCGCCCCGCCAAGGTCGGAATGGGGCGGTAAGTCCGCCAACCACCATGGCGTAAACGTAGTTTACGCCATGGTGGTAAAGTCACGGCCCAGGCGGTAACTTACCGCCTGGGTCGTAATGAGGCCCAATGGCTAATAGGCAGGAGTTACTTGCAAGAGCTACTGGGGTGGCGATTTCCATGAGTAATATAATTTGTACCAAGACTTTACGGGGCAGTTTATTTGCTCTTTATATAAAAAAGGAACAGCATATGCATTTACCATTGTATAAATAACTTCAAAAACCTCTTTATTTCCTTATTTTGTATTTGTAGCTGACTCCTAGAAACTGTCAATCATATCAGAATGTAGGAAACAAATCGAGACAGTCAATGTGAAGGCTGACACTGCATGCTATCCACCACTGCTCAGTAATATGTGTGTAGCTTTAAATAGCAACAGATATTCATAGAGCCAATTACATTGGCACATAGTGCACCTACCCTGCTGGCCATAGTTTTTGCACCTAACTGCACACCTGAAATGGCAGACAAATTCAGGACAGTTTTTAAAATGTCTTACAACAGACTCAGCAATGGGAGTCACTGCGCCCTTCACAACTGCATCATCTGTAAAAGTACATTTGTTGATTCCAAGATGGCCGCCTGCTGAGGTGGACGCACGTCTCCAGTGCTCCGCACCCACAAGAAACGAAAGGTGTCCAAAGCTCCAGAAATAGACAACTTAAGTCGGAAATTCGCGTTCTACTGCGACCTAACAGCGAGGGAAACGAGAAGCTCCCTTGCTCCTGTTGAGCGCTCTGACTGCCTGAGGTTGTAGAGAGCTAGCGGGCACAGCGGTGAGCGAAGGGCCCAGAGAGCGGGCCGCCGGAGCTGTACCCGTGCAGGGGTGGCGGCTCTGGAAGTGGGGGAAACGTGCCAGACCTCCGATACACACGAGGAGCCGGTGGCAGCCCGCGGTCCCCTGTCGGGCAACAAAGCGGAGGTCCGCTAAGCACGGAAGGTGCCAGGGCGAGAATCAGTGGAGGGGGAAAAGGCTGACCGGCCGCGGTGCAAGGTGAGGTGGAGAGGAGGAGCGGATGGTATCCCTTCCAAACTTGTGCACCCTGAAAATACGCAGGCAGCAGAGGACAGCTCCAATTGGAGGAGGGCTAAGGGAGCGCCCCAAAGGGGACAGCACCCCCACCGTAGCGACATCCTTGGCAGCGGGCGAGAGAAGCCCCTCAGACACTCCGCGGCCATTCCTGCCCTGCTGGCATACGCCCGAGCTAGGGGGGCTGGAGGGCACGCGTTTCAGCTGACTGCTCAGCGGAGGAGACTGAAAGATCCATCGGTGGTGAACAGGCAGAGCGGGGGAGGGCTCGGCCCCGGACCTCACTGGGCCTCCCTTCTCTCTCCTACAGTACGTATTACAGTCAGGAGCAGAAGACGGCGGCGGAGGGGCGAGACATAACCGACGGACGCATAGGGGGCGAGCACATAACCAGGTACCGGCGCCCATCTGGGAAGCAGAGGGAAGTGAGAAACTGAGAGGCCCGGGCCCGGAGCAGACACTGTGGTAGGGCTCTGGTCAGAGGTGACGGCCGATAGCAGGGATAGGCCCCCCCTAGGCCAGCACAACCACCCAGCTGCGGTGGCCACCTGTCAACTCCGAGGCTGCCCCTTGAGTCTGGGGCAGACAGCGGAGGAGAGACAAGTAGCGGGCCCTGTGCACACGCAGAACTCCGGGTGCAAGGAGGGCCCCACCTGAGAACTCCACGCACAATAAAAGCGCTAAAACCAGCAATCCTGACCGCAAAGGAGATCATCAGCGCCCAGGGGCCCCATTGCACACCTAACAGAGCTGAACTCAGGAGGGCTACGTAGGCTCAAACTGCTGAACCCAGGAATACTCACTAAATGGAGTGCTGAGACCACCTAACTCTTGACACTGGCGCCGGCTTCGAGAATAGCCTAAGACTAATAGCAACCTATTGGAAGTGAGGCCTCAAGGCACAAGGGTCCCCCGGGTGGACCCAGTTGGAATCTCAGAGTCCAGGACAGCCCACCAAAGCATTCCCTCCCGCAATTACAGGTGCAAGTATATTGTATGAAGCCTGCAAATGGTTAGGAAGACCCCACCCCAGCAAACCAAAAGCTCACGAGGCAGGGGTTCAATTTCTAGGGCGCACGCAAGAGGCGGGTTACCTGTACAGGGGGGATGTCGGACAGCCCATATGCCAGGCACCAGGACAAAAAGTGCACCGCGAACCAGCTCTCCAGGTGCTGGAGCCAAAGGCAACCACAGGACCAGTTCCCACCACTATCACTGCAGAATTTAACAGAGACAACCCCAGCTACATCCCGAGGCACAGTGGATACCGACAAGGAGGAGCTGCTGAATTGCTTAAAGGGCATGCAGACGAGTATGACTAACGTGTTCCAGGCCCAAATAGGGCAGCTGAAGGAAGATCTAAAAGCCTCCCTGCAAGAGATCCGCAAAGAGGTGAACGAGCTGGGAGACAGGTTAGCTACAGTGGAAAATTGACTCTCCAACCTTTCAGAAGAAACCAAACAAACTAGCCACAAACAACATCAAATTGCAGGCTGAGGACCCCGAAAATAGATCGCGACAATCCAACATCAGAGTTAAGGGCCTACCCGAGTCGGTCCCGGACGGAGACCTCTCGGATACAATGCAACAAACCTTAAGTAACTTACTACACAACACCATGCTCGAAACAATTAGGTTTGATAGGATTCACTGCGTGGGGTCCAGGAGGACTAACCCTGGCGCCCGGCCCAGGGACGTGTTGGTTGCCCTCACTTCATATGGTATGAAAGAAAGCATCTTAAAAGAAGCCAGAAACACTGCCTACCTGTCGGTCAATGGTAATCCGATCCAGCTGTTCCAAGATCTGGCGCTCGCAACTCTCCACAAAGGGAGATTTATGCGCCCAGTGACGAAGGCCCTACGAGAAAAACAAATACCCTATAACTGGTCATACCCCTTCGGCCTAACGTTTCACTGGGAAGGAAAGCAGAGAAGAATCAGTACTTGTGAGGAGGGCCTCTCCTTGTTGAATGTGGAGGGAGATCAAAACCATAAACAATACGGTCCAGCACAAAACGGGCAGATGACAGGGGCTAACCCATGGAATTGGTCCATAACACGAAGAGGCAGGCCCAGGAGAGAACCAAAACTGATGGGACCACACAACAGTCAGTCACAACAGGAGGGTCAGTGGCGATAGTTCATACCTCACAACACAACCTCTGAACAAGAAGCGTAGGGTTGCAAATAGAAACCAAAAAAGAATCCTAAAAGCTTGCCTGTGCGGAGACGGGCGAAGTCAACACTTGGAACTCAACCCGAGTCATGGAACTCTCTGGCCACTCAGAACTTGTGTATCGAACAGTGATCCAACACCCCAGGTTGTTAGAGGGGGGATTCCTGAGAATCCCGATCACAGAGGTCAGAAGGGGGGAGGGAGGAGGACTGGGTAGTGGGGGGTGGTGGAAGGGACCTGGGGGTCAATACACAGAAAGACGGTTCAGAGTTCGGAATGGGCAGGACAAGGAAGGCGGTGGAAGCCGCAAGGTGATCCACTGCATGTCCAGGAGAGCGGGTAAACACCCTGAACCTTAACATGGCAGAGTCGAATATAGTCTCTCTGAACACCCATGGATTGAACTTGCCAATGAAACGCTGCGCAATCCTGGATAGACTAAGGCCAATGCAGGCAACGATAGGGATCCTCCAGGAGACACCACCTCACCAAAGACGAGAAGAGGATGGCCCACCAAGCCTTCCCACAACAATACTATGCTTCCAGTGGGGGGAGCAAGAGGGTAATGGCCATCCTGATAAGGCGGTCATTAGAATTAAAAAAAAATACAGCTCAGCAGGGATAGAGAAGGGAGATACCTTGGGCTTAAAGGGATGATAAAGGGTAGCATATACACAATCCTTGCCCTATACGCCCCCAATGAACAACAAGACGTGTTTATAACAGGCCTACTGGGAAAACTTGGCAGCTGGTGCGAGGGCCAATTCATTATAGGAGGGGACTTTAACTGTGTTATGGACCCGCTTTTGGACAAAACACTCCCTCCCACAGCATTAGATCAGAAAAATAGGCAAGCGCTGGGTCGCTTCTTTAGAGAACTGGGAGTAATAGAAATTTGGCGGTTCTTTCAAGGGGAAAATAGAGAATACACTCACTATTCGGCTGTCCATCTAGGCTATTCTAGAATAGATATGATCCTGGTTTCTGCTACTCTGGTCCCCCAAATAACAAAAATAGAAATAGGAGTGGAATATATTTCAGACCATGCGCCGGTGCTGGTCGGGGTGGAGTGGGGTGTTGGGGATGGCGAGTAAACAAAAACCAGCCTGGAGACTAAATGACCTACACCTGAAAGACATAGCACTAAGAGCCCACATGGAGAGTACCATCGATAACTTTTTCAAGGAGAACGATAATGGGGAAACAGGCTGGGGAACAGTCTGGGATGCCGGGAAGGCGGTGGCCAGGGGAGAGTTTATATCACAGGCAGCGGCATAATATAGGGAAAGAGCCCTGGTAACGCACCAGCTGGAGAGGGAAGTGAGGGCAGCCAAAACCTTGCACAAAACCCGACAATGAAAGTCCCTACGGGAGCTCAGGAAGATTAGAGCCCAACTTGAGAACCACACTGCGGAACGAGTGGCCCAGTCACTGCTAAACACGTAACAGACCTATTAGATACATGGGGGCAAGGCAAATAGATTCTTCACAGCAAAATTGAGAAAACGGAAAACCCGAAACTACATAACAGAACTAAACGATAAACAAGGGAACCCACATACAGCAGAGCAAAAAAAGATGGAAATAATGATGCAATTCCAAGTGGAACTACTATGCAGTGAGAACTTCGACCCAGAGCAGCAACAATCCTTTATTCAATCAATTTCCCTTCCCCAGATTACAGAGCCAGATGGGGTAATTCTTGGGGCCCCAATTTCGGCACAGGAAGTCAGAGACACCATCTCAGCATTGCCGGCAAATAAGGCCCCGGGTCCAGATGGCCTGGGAAACTGCTATTGCAAAACCTTTTGCACGCAACTGCTGGGCCCGTTGATGAGGCTGTTCAATGCAATCAGAGAAGAGGGGTCGGTAACGACCAATATGGGGGGATCCATGACCATAATGTCCCTGAAACCCGGGAAATATCCTCTGGAATGCTCCAGCTACCGACCCATTACATTACTGAACACAGATGCAAAAACGTAAGCAAAAATCCTGGCATCCAGCTTGATGAAGGTCCTGCTGAACATTATACACGACGATCAGGCGGGGTTTTTCACAGGACGACACACACAGGACAATGTGAGAAGAGCAATAGACATAATCGACATAGGAAGGCGTACACAACAAACGTTAGTTGTAGCTGCCCTGGATGCCAAACGAGCATTTGACAGCCTGGACTGGCAATATTTGAGGTTGGTTCTGGAGAGCTTTGGGTGCGGCGAAAAATTCACAAGGATGGTGCTAGCTAACTTTCGAATCCCGTCAACGAGTTTTACAATCAATGGTTAAAGCTCTGAGTTCGTCAAGATACAGCGAGGGACTCTACAGGGTTGTCGCCTCTCCCCCTGGCTTTCGCGAAGGCAATGGAGCCGTGCGCGATCCAGTTCAGACAAGATGCGGGAATCAGGGCAGTAGCGCGTGGCCAAGAAACCCATAAAATCACACTGTATGCGGATGACACTATGCTTTATATGGGAGACCCGAAAGTCACGATGCCGAAAGCTATGGAGAAGCTGCAGGACTTGAGAAAGATCTCAGGGTTCTCTATTCATTTCTCCAAATCTAAGGCCATGAACATTACAGAGAAAAGAGAAGTGATCGAGAACCTGGAGAGGAATTGCCTGGTGAGCTGGGTGGGGGAATCACTGCAATACCTGGGGATTGACCTAACAAACAATCTAAATAAACTAATCAAGACAAATATAGCTCCCCTATGGAAACAGCTGCAGGATGATATGTACAGATGGGAAACCCAGGAACTGTCAAGGTTTGCTCATATTATGGCAATAAAAATGACTATCCTCCCACGGCTCCTCTATGTGGTAGGTTCGATTCCGGGGACTATCCCACCCGCCAAGTCTAAAGAACTGCAAAAAGCGATATCCAACTACATATGGCAAGGTAAGAAACCAAGGGTTCAAAAACTCATCCTGATGCGGCCTCCACTCCTCGGAGGCCTGGGAGTCCTGGAGTTGGACAGATATATAATGGCAGCGCAACCGGCACCAATGCTGAGATGGGCGAAACCAGAAAACCATAAAGGATGGTGCGGAATTGAACAGTCGGCCACATCAATTCCCTTAAGAGAGTTATTAAGCCTGAAAGCAGAGAACCGTGAGAAGGGGGGAGTCTTCCTGGAATCAACTAGGATGTCACTGCTAAGCTGGGACAAAGCCCGGCGGCAAAAACACATCCCCTGAGGTCTAGGCCCCTGTTCACCACTAATGCACAATCCAGATTTCTCACCGGGCCTTCAGAGAAAGTTCTGGGAGGGTTGGTCTGGTGCAGATGCACTAATCCTGAGCGACATGTACAGTAATGGTTCCCCACTGCTCTACACAGACTGCCAGCAGAAATTTGAAATAGGGGAAAAAGAGCGGTATAGATATGCACAAGTCAGGCACTGGATAAGCCACCCATCAGTAAAGAAGGTGGGCAGGAGGCAGCAGTCAGGCCTCGAGCTGACTATGCAGGAGGGCCAGACATTGAAGGGAGTGACCAGGCTCTACAGGCTGTTATCCAATGCTCAACCTACGGACAATCTCCCATACAAAGCAAACTGGGAAAGGGACATGGAAGAGACTCTAACTGAAGAGGAGTGGAATCAAATATGGGCAAGGGCTCACGGTACATCCAGATGCACCACGATTAAAGAGTCAGCATACAAATTATGTCTCAGATGGTATATGATCCCACACGTCATTCACAAAATCAACAACGACTATCCACCCACATGCTGGAGGAACTGTGGAGTGAGGGGGGACTTATTTCACGTGTGGTGATCATGTACCAAGGCCGTAGCATTCTGGAAGGAAATACTGGGGCATATAAAAGACATCACAGGAATGGTCCTTCCAAGGTCCCCGAAAACAATCCTGTTGGGGGTTCCAATAGAGGGAGTCTACGCAATGTTGAGGGCAAGAGCAACCTTAATCACTCATCTTTTGTTGGCGGCAAGAATGACCCTGGCACAGAACTGGAAGGAGAAGTAGGACCGCTGATTGCCTGGTGGTGGGTCAAGATAATGGGTGTGAGGCCATGGAAAAGATATGTGCCCTCAGCACAGGGAAATATTTAAAGTTCCTGACTATATGGAACACCTTTCACGAAATGGTGAGGGACAGAGAAGCCAATACTTCAAATCACGTCTGCTCAAATATACACGTTATTGAGCCCAACACCTGAAACAAGCCTGGCTCACCTTCCGAGAACGAACTGAACACAGACTGAACTGTGGACCCCAAAAGTTGAGGAAGAGGGTGTGGGGGCGGGAGGGTGTAATGCCAGGAAAATGTGAAAAGACTCAAAGAGGCCAGAAAGTTATCACTGAACTGCAAGGGGCAAAAATAAGTGGATCACAGTTATAGCGCTGAAAAGGTTAAATTGCTTTGAAGTGGTATGTCTTCGAACAATAAATAAAGTTGTTTAAAAAAAAAGTACATTTGTTTTTCATCAAATAATTAGCCACTTTGAAGGATGCCTCTATAACAATAATTGCATTTTTACATTTAGTTTACCTACGTTTTAGGAACGCAGACATCTTCCTATGGGGAAAATGATTTTCATAATTTGTGTGTATTATTGCAAAATGCCTCTCTGTGTTACTCTTTTTTACCACTGTAACTTGGGCACGGTAGATTAAAGATGCACATTTTCTTTTTACGCTGGAAGAAACCAAATCAGTTTTCCACTCTGGATGAAAATGGTACATCTCTTGCCTTTGATGGATGCAGAGGCGTAGGCAGGATTGTCTAACAAGTGGGGCCTGAAGCTAATGCAGTTGGGTCCACTGCAGTGACATTAACATCTGTAAATGCCCACACTGCACTACTGAGTGGGAATTTACAGATTGGGGGTGGGCCTTGTCTGCTCAGGCCCTACCCTATTTGTGACTCTGGATGGATGGTGCACATCCAGGATTTCAACAAGGCTAGCCTAGGTCTTTTGGGGCTGCATTTGCAAAAACAATCTGAGGAGTATCTCAAGTTCTGCTTTGACAAAAGATAAATTCCACTGACAGTTTAGCATATCTCAATTCATGCAATTTACTCACAGAATGAAGCCAAGGAATAGTATGCCAAAGTCTACTTTGTTGACTACCCTTAAAAGTTTGTATGTCATAATAATTGGCAGGATTAAAAAAATGAAGATGTGGAAACCATGTGATTAAGCCATATGCAAATAAAGTGTAAATTATAGGGCACAAATAACATTCATTTTTATAGTGATGACTTGAAATGTGCACAAATCATATAACAACCCACCCAGACAATATAGGAATCATTATATTAACATTTTGAGCAAAGAAATTATGGTTGTAGCCAGGGGCAACTTATCCCTAATGGGAGGCGACATTCCACCTGTCTGAGGCAGCATCAAAGGCTTGCTGCCTCTTGTGAGGGACAAAAATGTGAGGTGGCCAACTTTGTGAAGATTTCTCAACAAATGCCATTTTATTATAAGATAAGGTTGGCTGAATGCCTCACTATCCCTACCCTGATGAGGATTTCCCTTCCTAAAAGGAAACACTCAAACAAAGGATTTCTATCCCTCACACGTATACATACAATAAATAAACAAGACAAGAAAATGCACTCCAATTCTCAACAAACAATGATTACATTTGTAAGAGCACCACAGTCTATCTTTGTAACTTGAGTGAATTCCCCTTCCCTAAGTTCAAACGTGATTCTGTTCACAGTTCAATAAGAGAAAACAAGGAAATCCTGATTTGCAATAATGTTCAGTCACAGTTTGTTTCTGCTTCAATTCGTCAATATAAAGTTCCAGCTTAGAAAGTTCGAACTCAGAAAACATAGCTTTTTTCCCTTCCTTGAATAATTCTTCTGTTCATCAATAGCAACAATAATTGTCTTGGTCAGGATGATTTTTGACACAAATGTCGTTAGTATCACTTTCAACATAAAGTGCATTAATGAATACCCCTTTTTAAACACTTCTTCAACTTCCACTTAGTTTATTCCCATTTCCGGCCCACTCCTCTAACAGTTTGCAGTTCAGGTATACTTCCCTGCCCGAACAGCAATTCACAACCACAAGTGATTTTGGGGTTAAATATCATTTGATTAATGTTTCACCACAAATTCAAATTGTTCTACAAATTGTAGCTTCAAAACATCCAACAACTCTTTAGAAAAAACAAGATTTATATTATTGCTCTTTGATACACTTCTCACATTAATGCTTCTCTCCCTTTGGATCTTTCTCTCCCTCTGTGTGACTCTCTTGTTTCCCTACTACACAAGTAACCAATGACTGATATGCAACTAGTCTTTTAATTCTCTTCCTTTGACTTGGATAATATGAGTTCATGTCAATATTCACCACAGGTTGTTTAACACATGAGCAACAATTGCATCTGTTTATGAATCTTTGAATGGCCCCATGCCATGTTTGGCAATATCTGTTCTTTTGTAACTGCCTTGTTTTAACTCTTTCTTGGCTTGGGCAATACATGTATGTGTTCCCTTTTAACCATATTGCCCCTTTATATTGTTGGTGTTTCAATAGACTCACATTTATAGCATTACAGTATGTTGGCTTTTGTATATTTGGTTTTTGTATATCTCCCCATGCCCGTAACCTTGGTCTTCATATTGACCCTCACCTCTCTATCTCACCACATTTCTCTTACTGCCAACTCTTGTCGTTTTCACCTCTACAACATACGTAAAATTCGACCCCTCCTTACCTTTCACACTATTAAACTTTTAATTACCTCCCTCATCTTCTCCAGACCCTTCTACTGTTCCTCCCTTCTCTTTGGACTTCCCTCCTCTCATCTCTCCCCACTCAAATCTATCTACCACTCTGCCATCCGCTCCCTCTCCCTTCTCTCACCTCTTGATTCCATCTCCTCTTCTCTCACCTCTCTAGGTTGGCTCTCTTTTCACTCCCAGCTCAAATTCAAGTTCCTCTGTCTTGTTTTCAAATCCCTCTACGGTCTCGCCCCCACCTCTCCTCCCTTCTTACTTTCTATACCCCTCTCCGCTCTGCTAATCTTTTCCTACTCTCTCCTCCTCCACCTCCCTGCGCCCCCTCCCGCTTCCGCTCTTTCCAACTCCTCGCTCCCTTCCACTGGAACCACCTCCCCCTTCACATCTGCTCTTCCCCCTCCTACCCTTCCTTTCGCTCTTCTCTAAAATCTTATCTTTTTCACTCACCTCCCTAGCACCCTTCGTTTCCTCTTGTTCTTCTCCCTCCCGCTAATTCCTCACCTCCTGCTACTGCTCTTCCTTACCCTCTCCATCCTCTCTACCTCCTTCCTCCCCACCCCCTGCTCTCATCTAGTCTTACTCTTTCCTCAATTCTTCTTCACACATTCTTGCATTCCCTCGTACTCCCGCTCTTACCTCCACTAACACCTACCATTCCCTCATACACCTCTGCCCCTACCTACTCCCTCTCACCTCTGCAATATTGTAAATTGTTCTTTATACTGTTTTCGAGTTGTGATTCAGTTGCCATATTATGCTTCTTGTATTTTGCTTGTTCTCATGTAAAGCACTTTGGATTAAAGGGCTATATAAATTCAATAAAATACAAATACAAATATATTGTGGTTTAGCTGCTTTTTATGACTTCTGTATTTAAAATTACTTGTTAAAGCAATTACTTTAACAAGGTGAACTTTGCCATTTAGGCAGCAGAGGGCAACCTAACACTGGTAAATTGCTTTGTAAAAATGATAGCTGTTGTTGAAGTAGAAGTCACCAGATGTGCACTTTGCCATTTGGACAGCAGAGGGCAGCCTAACACTGACAAATTGCTTGTCTAAATACCAAGTAATATGTAGTTCAAATAGACTTTCAATTAACTGTAGTATTCGCTGTCCTTCTAACATTGTCAACTTCTTTATATACTATTCCTCAAATTGTGTTTGAGGAATGTTATATAAAGAAGTTGACAATGTTAGAAGGACAGAGAATACTACAGTTACTTGAAAATCTATTTAAGCTACATATTATTTGGAATTTAGAATCAAGGATCAATAGAATATCATCTTTCAACATAATTAACTACTATCTGAAGCATTGTTGTTCCGCTTTATAATCTACACACTCATGTGAACATGTATGTTAGCTGCCAGAGATTTGACTCCATTTTTTCCTTAAAAGTCTTTGTTTATTGGCAGACACAATTCAAGGGGTCAACTAGTGACAGCTCTATTATTTAAAACATTGAGGTCATTTTTTTTGACAAAGGCTTGCAATATGTCTGCAACATGTTAACTCGGGTTTCTTAAATAACTTCACCTTTATTTGTGCAACTCGAAAAACCCATTCATCAAAGTGTGGAATTCTACTACCTAAGATCATTGGGGCAGAATGATTAGGTATTACTGCCACTAACACTGATATGGGTTTTCCCAAAATGGTGATCTCAATTCTGGTTAAAGGGAGTCTTTTTTGTCTGTTCATGGACGCAACCATTAGTCTTTTGACCTATACTTTCCCAATGAGGTGGAAGAATATTAGCTTGTACCAGAGACCTTTTTTGTTTTTTGTTTTTGTTTATAGTTTATAAGATCTTTCCAGAAATCATGACAAATTTCAAATAACATTAACATTTGTCAATTCTAAAATTATTTACAATCAAAAAGATAGAAAAATGTACAATTCCATTTAAAATCATCACACATAAAAAGATTTCATGTTGGTATAAGTTGCACAATACTTCTATAACATTCGAATTTGGAGTATGTAAGAGTGAGAAAATTAACCCAAGACTAAAAACTTAGTATTACCAGAAAAGATTTTTTACAACGTATAAATGTATAATATGAGCATTTTGGGTCATTGATACAAGTGCTTTGCATGTATCCTATGATTCTTTCATCAGACATCCTCAGTACTAATTTACATACTTGAAGTTAAATTCTCTTTGATAATCTTTAGTAGATGCACCAGGGCAAAGGTTAAAGTATTGTAGTTTCCTACCATCACCCTTTCCCATAAGAATTCCAAACAGTCCACACAATTCGAATTAACAGATTTCATTGGTAGATTTGTAAGGGCTGTTCTAAATTGATGGCATTCCAGTAGCAGGTGTTTTAGTGTTTCAAGGGGCTCAAGACAATTGCCAAATCTGCAATTCACCTGCTGCAAGTTCTTTGAACCACCTTCCCAATGTCTACATCGTTCTCTTGTTCTAAATTGATTAAGTTTAAAACATATATAGTATGTGTGGGTGTTCATACAAGGGAAGATGCGAATATATAAGCAAAAGGGCATTCTCTTACAAGTGAATTTTGCATATTCGGAAAACATACTGTATCTCTTTAACTGATCCAAGGTTCGAATCCAATCCTTCTCGAATAATTTCTTTTTTACAAAGGCTGTTCTAAAACAAAGATCATTATTAGTTACAGAGAGATCGGCCAGGACCATCTGCATTCGTATTTCAAATTGATTCAGAGAGTTGACCCATTTGCACTCAATAACTTCCTGCAGATCTTGAAATAGGGAGTTTTTAGGTGGATTTAAAATCTTAGCATAGTTAGTTAAGGATCGCCACACTGCCCTACATGATAGTGATATGAGGCCTAATTCATGGCGTATTATGCAGTTTGGAATGCAGAGTGCTAAACACAAGGCACCCTTTATTAGGCACCCCTGCAAAGAGTCAAGTATTAAACTGAGATATCACAGCTTGAACTTTCAGTAACAAAAAATCATGCATCAGAATTAAATAAAATCTGCAGAATTTGGCAAAAATTTAATTTAGCTGGCTAACCAAAGGTCGCGCTTTCTGTTTGAGTCTGTCTTTCCACAATTGTACTGAAGAGTTATTACTCAAATAATAAGCAAGATAGATAATCTCTGACATTTGAAGAATTGCCTCTCCCCCAATCTTCCATTTAAAGACTTTAAGCTTCCTCCCTGCATTAAACACAATTGTACTAGTTTT
The DNA here is from genome assembly GCF_040938575.1 of Ambystoma mexicanum. NCBI lineage: Eukaryota > Metazoa > Chordata > Amphibia > Caudata > Ambystomatidae > Ambystoma > Ambystoma mexicanum. The sequence goes on along the minus strand of NC_090923.1, from coordinate 1,115,415,224 downwards.
TGTTGCAATGGGTGTTAAATTATGAGCATGGGAATATATCTTGAACGCATGTAGCTTAGCTTGAAGACCCGCTGGCGTAGCATCTAGCAGGATTATATCATCAGCGAATGATAACCAGTGCATTCGCAATGCTCCCATTCTCACTGTGTTCATTCCCATACCTATCCACTGTTTCTCTAAATCACACATGTAGAGAATAAAAAGTGTTGCTGCCAGATTGCAGCCTTGTTTCAGCCTATTTATGTTCTTATTGGCTCAGTGAGAGCACTGTGCCTGGCAACCCTAACCTTATATGCTGTATGATTGTGAAGCATGACTATCCAGTGGGTCAAACCTGTCAGTATACCCACTCCCGCCATTTTGATCCGGAGTAAATCCAGAGTAAATCTCTCACTACTGTATCAAAGGCTGAGGTCATGTCTATGCCAGCAACATAAACGGGATAAGCACCCTTATTTTTAGTCCTGCCAATACATGTGCCAGGATAGTAGCGTTCAATACTGTGCCCATGTCTCTCCTGAATCTGATTTGAGATTTTGATAAAATATCATGTTGTACTATGAAATTATGGGTTCTTATCATCACCTTTTTTATAAACGGGTATAATTATTGATGTTCCCCATGTATTCGGTATGTTGCCAGTCTGGAAGATTAAGTCATATTTAACTTTAATCTCTGCCCATAGGGCTGGGTCTGTCTTATAAGCAGATGGGGGAATTCTATTGGGACCTGGGGCTTTGGTATGGGTAAGCTTATTAATTGAGAGCCTTTGCTTCCTGTACCTAATTGAGCCTAAATGGTTTACCCCTGTAGTATTACAGGAACATGGTACATGTTCTTTTCTCCAGTACAAAGCATCTATATGTATACAACACTTGGGTATGTTTCCGTAATCAGCTGATGACATTTATCAGTTTTAGGTTGCCCTTTGCTGTCCAAATGGCAAAGTACACCTCTGTGTGCCCTTCTATTTCAACAACAGCTATCATTTTCACAAAGCAATTTATCAGTGTTAGGTTGCCCTCTGCTGTCTAAATGGCAAAGAACACCTCTGTGTGCCCTTCCACTTCAACAACAGCTACCATTTTAACAAACAGAATGAGCACGGTTCTGCGCAGTCACCGTCATCTTCCACTATCACAAATATTCAGAATAATTTCAAGTTACTTCTATCAACCTCCACCTCCCTTCACACAGGGCACGGCGGTTCCAGTGTCAATGAACAATTAAGTACCGGCTCAAAGTTTCAGTCTCTAAAGATCGAAACGCTGTAGGACAAATGCCTCCTCATGAGAGAAAACTGAAAGTAGGTGTTATAATTATGCTACTACGCAATCTTATGCCATCAGATGGACTCTGCAATGGAACAAGGTTCACAATTACGCATCTACAAAGACACTCATAGAGGCCAGTGTAATCGATGGATTAAACTTAGATACTGTTCTTATCCCACGCATACCTCTCATTCCATCTGATACAAATATACCTCGCAAATTCAAAAGAAGACAGTTTCCTATACCTATACGTTTAACCTTTTCAATGACCATTAATACGTCACAGGGACCTATGCCCCCTTCCTTGAAGCCGTCAGTAGTAATTTCAATATTTAAGAAGAGGGACAGAAGTGACCCTATAAAATACTGAACGATACTGACCTTTAGGATATGTTAGAGTGGTGTATGTTGCACCAGGAACAGTTAGTAACATCAGATTACTCAACGGCAGTAGTTCCTTTAGACTGTAAAGAGGTGCTACTTTCGCTAGGATCAGTATACAAATTGGCATAGGAAAGCTTGATGTTTGATTTTCCTTTTTTTCTAATTTCTGTTTTGAGGGAAAATTAGAACTTTAGGACTGGGAAACTTCGCAGTTCTCTGTCTCTAAGGTATTGGAAACTTTTCTAGGTAGTAGGAAGTCATAAAAGTTGTTATTTTCCTTGTCAGGTATCTCTGCTAAAGAGACCACTACTATCTGTTCATATGTTCTATCATTCTCTAAAGCATCATCTGGAACAGCTGTAGTTTTAAGTAGATTACAATTTCCTGCTCTTCCGTGAAGCAAAGTCTCTTGAATTATTGGGATATCTGGAAATGTGCTTTTCTCCCTCAATATAATCGCAACTCTGCCTGTTTGTGACTGGATTCAAGTTTTTCTCTGCCTCCCACTTCAAGTTGTGGACAAAAATGTCTAGGTCCCACTTCCCAGCAAGTTGTTTTCTCAGCTGCTTTTCATCTTGCTGCCTGGGTGGGACAAAGATTCCCATGGGGGTTTAATGCACCAAGAGTCCCACCAGCTCGTCCCTCTTAATTGGTATTGGTTTGTACAACAAATTCAAAAGGGCAATCTTTATTTCTTTTCCACTGAACAGATAAAGTAACACAGCTAACCTCCCCATTTGTCTTCTCCCACCTAAGGGCATAAAATAGATAGCTGAGCCGGATGGACCATCATGCCTTGAGGTCTAGGGAAATTATGATTTTGTACCTACTGGGTATTTGATAAGAGTGGGGAAAGAAAAGTTTATAAATGTTACCTTCCACATGTTTCCTCCCAGATATAACAACTGTAGGGCTAGTATCTGTTACGTTCACAGTGGGTCCCCAGTTTGTATCAACTTATTCACATATCACTACTTACTTATATATGAGGGGTCAGAAATGTGAGGCGGACAACTTTGTGAAGATTACTCAACAAATGCCATTTTATTATAAGATAAGGTTAGATGGATGCTTCATTATCCTTATTAGGTAATTATCATTACCTGATGAGAATTTCGTTGCCTAAAATAAACTAAAGGAAACACTCTAACAAAGTATATCTATCCCTCCCACTTATACATACAACAAATAAACACATAAATATAGTGCAATTCTCAACAAACAATAATTGAATTTATAATATCACCATAGTCTCTCTTTCATTGGTTTGATCTCAAAGCGTTGTGGGTTGAATGCCCTCGGGGACCGTAGTGCAGGTCAGTGGAGAATGTAATTAGTGTGTGTGTGCACGCACTATGTGTGCAGATAGGCTGGCAGAAGTTGGTAGCTGCATTTCAATGTTAGTGGAGGTGTGGGTGTTGTATGAGACCAAGCAATATGTGCACAGCTAGGCCAAATTTGTCATGGCTAGTCGCATTCTAGTGGAGTCAGGATTATATATGAGATCATGTGTGCAACTAGTCTGAATTTGTTGTGGGTATTGCTGCGTTCTACAGAGAGCTTAGGGTGTATGATGTTATATCATTATGTGTGCAGCTAGGCCAAATTTACTTAAGGGCTAGCTGTGTGTTATGCAGAGTAGAGAGTTAGCATATTGGTGGGTAGGTGTAAGTGCCTTTGCAGTCGGAGAAGATCTCTGTTCTCGATTATTTTCCTGTGCCTACTACAGCAATGTGAGGAAGTGGAGACGGGTCACCGAACATCAGGGAGGAACATCCAGGATCAGAAAGACAGCAGAGATTCCCAGACAGGACCAACAGAGCCAATACAAGCGACAGGAGGTGCAAGCAGCACAGTGCATCGTGAATGAACATTCAGAGGGAGTGCCAACTGCGGGTGTGAGAAGTGCCAAGGGGATGATTGATGGGGAATGTTGGGAATAGCAGAGGAAGGAAGGACTGACGGGTTATTTTCTTCAATACAGTAGGCGGAAGAAGAGGGAGGTTTCATCTGGGCATATTGAAGGAGGCGAGAGGAAGAAATAAGAAAGAACGCCAGAGGACAGGAGTCTGGGCAGGGAGTGGAGGAGATGTAAATGCACCCGCTGAGGTGTGGACAGTTACTGCCCCGCATTGAGGACCAAGCCAGATATCGGCTGGCAGTTAAGTAGTTTCCCCCACGAACTTGCTGCGACACGGAAAAGGTGCTCCCGTCGGGGAGGAAGAGTCTCTGGATAAAAAAAAAGCATACAAAAGGCCAGCAGCTGCACCGCGGGGGTCGGGAAGCTTCAGCCTGAATCAGTAACACCTGAGTGAGTGGTGGGCCGGCTCCTGCTAAGGAATTTGACTGGCGTAAAACAGGGGGGCGGGTGAAGCAACCAACTGCAGATCTCTAGAAGCGGTGAAGACAGTTAAAATAAAGGTTCTTTGGTTACTTCTTACTTACGTGTCTGTCCTTATTCCCGTGACTGCCAATAGCGGAAACACCTAGAATTTAGACATAGTGGTAATAGCGGAAACATTCAGGAACTGAGGATACAGCATCAATTTGGGAGAACATCCAGACTCAAACTCAGCGACAGTAAGGAGATACCCAGCAGCATTAGGGAAGCACCTCTAGGAACTTCTCCCGGTTATTGAGGAGCTTCCTTATTGGCCCAATAATAGTCTAGGTGCTGGGTTGGCAGCTTCTAATCCTTTTCTGTGCCAGGCGATTGCTGGTTATTGGTCATCCCTGAGACTGCTTGGGCAAGCAAATTGCTTATGCTTTGCTAGTGAGTATTACTGTATCTTTGAGATGCCTACTCGGTGGGCCAAACGCATGCCGAATCATAGCTATGGACCATAAATCCTGCTTGTGATACAGGCTTCAGGGCACTTAATTTTCAGACAAATAGGTTTATAGACATTTGATCATAGAGCATACCTAGAGTGGGCAGGGAGCAAGACCCAGATGTAGCAATAGACCATACGATTTAAAAAATCCTTGCCCAGTAATAATATTTTAGTTAAGGGGGTGGAGGGGTCCGGCAAAGTATTTTTACCCCAAGGCATTCAAAAGTTTAAAACCACTACCTAAGTGCAATTAGACTCCAGGTGAGGTGTTGGAATCCAGTTAGCCCAAGGCCAGTTGTAGTGATTGAATCTAAGTGCTATATGGCCCCCGGTAAGGCGTTCTGGCAGTTACTTCTAGACAGATCCGGATTGACATCATCTGAGCTGACAGCGAGGTGCATACCAGGTTAGGCTGCTTTCCAGAAGGCAGTATAATCTTGGATATGTTGAAATGGCCAGAGAATGGGTTCCGCAGAGGCCTGATATTAAGGGGACTAGAAGCACAGCATTTTAGGGGAAGAACCACATTGTGAGTGCTTTTCTGAAGGCTGTGTAATCTTGGATATGTCGAAGGGGCAGAGGAAATGAGGTCCACATTGTTGGCACCCGAGCTGAGTAAGCAGATCCTCTGATTCTAGATGATTTCTAGGCAGGGATTGATAAGAGGAGGGCCATGCTAGACCTTAGCGTGCGGTTTGGGACGTAAGGGCTGATATCTTCTTGTAGGTATTGTGAGAAAACTGAGGGTATTCTCCTAAGTAGACCGAGAGAATCCCTTATTCAGGTGGCCAGAGAAGGGCTGGCACTCTTAGATCCCAACCCTGGGGGTGGATGAGCGAGGGAGGATCACCTGGGTAGGGGAACCCGGGGTTATGCTCCGGGGAATGCCCCAGGTAGGTAGTGGTATTACACTGAGGAAGAGGTTGAGGAGGACAAAGTCCCTAAGGCTTTTATAGGCTGTTGCAGATCACCCTCCCTTCCACCCAATGAATCTCCCTTACCAGAATCCGAAAACCCCTCCGCATCTGGTAAACCTGTTAAAAACCCAAACCCAGTTGGAGTGGAACACTACATCTCCCAGAATCCCTATTTTCTACTTGCCTATCCGAGTACACCTAGTCATTCTTCTCCCCTCCTTCTGATTATCATTTCCTGAATTCCCAGTCTGCTTCGACAAAACACTACAGTTCCCACAATCCCCCCTACTCATTTCACAAACCCTACAAAACTCACCCTACCGAGCTTAACAATCCCCCTAGGACGAGGCATATAATTTCTTATGACACCTTTTCCCCATCCTACCCAGTAGGATATTTAGAAACTCTATCCCCCCTTTCTGACACGAACACTCTCTCACATCGTGAGCGACAATGGACTAGCACCTGAGCCATTTACCTGACATGTCCCAACACGAGGGACAAGCAGAGTCAGGCAATTGTTGATATCTACACACACCCCACAAGGATAAAATGTAGAGCACAAGAGCACCCTTTAAGCAGGGCCGAATGAACAAGGAAGCAGCAATTCCTGGACGGCAGTTCAAACAGAGAAGAAAGGCAGGGAGAACTGAAAGGACGACCAGGAGGGAATTGCCCTTGCCCTTTTCAACCCAGACCTGCGAAGCCTCTGAGAAAGGAAACGTAAAATTCGGAATCGCCGCTGGCGCGTGGTGTGACAGATGTCAAACCCTCCCCCACTTATAGCCAGGACAGGGAGAAGCAGTTGACATTGTGGTACCGCCCTTGACTCCAGAAGGCAAAAGACCACCAACATATTCGGAACAGCCGGTCAGTCAGAAGAAACTGATAGACGGAACGGACTCTGATAGGCTCATGGTTGCAGTGGCAACATTGTATGTGAAGAAATAAGATAATAGACAAAAGTCCTTTGTGAGTGAAATGGGTACCAGAAATGGAGTGGTATGGCGCAAGGTGGGTGCTCATTTGAAGGACTCTAGCTGGTACCCCTCTCCTGAAAGAAAGAGAAGGTATTGAACTAAGAACCTTTTGGTTAGCGAAACTACAGAAACCAAGAGGCCTACAGGAGGCCAGCGTGACGTGTCAAAATGCTCATACAAGGGTCAAGCCAAACCCCTTTTACAGTCGAAAGTCTTTGACATGTTGTGAAAGTGTGCACGAAACGAAAGGAACTCTGAAGGTGGCGTTTGCCCTCGGGGGAGGGGAACGCCGTGTGATTTTGTAAAACCGGCATCTATCATAGATTAACCGAGTGACCCCGCAAGATGTAAATTGGCAAGTGCTTTGGGAAACTGCAAAGTGGACAGACTAAGCTGCACAATTGTTTAAAAAGACATTAAGATCTTGAATATTACATGGTGATGATATTTAGTCTAAATCGCAATGTAAACCAGACGGAGGGAAGCCAGGAGAAAGTTAATGGAAGTGAATCCCACATTATGTTAAAACCAAGGTGAAATGCTGTTTGAGGCAAATGTGTACCCGACTGAGGGATGCCTACAAATTGGGGTGGACAGTGATACACCCACGAACATTGTGCTGACAAGCGTGAATGCGATTGAGGGATGTCCACTGTGAATGGTGGGTCTGAGCCCGTCTGAGGGAGGCTATCGTTGAGAGAAGGATCGGAGCCCAGCTGAGGAGGATCCAGGGGCAAAGAGTAATCGCCCACCATGAAGATTAACCAAAGGAACTTTTGTTTTGTTGTGTTTGACATATCAGGCCCTCTAAGACAAGATACTTTGCATGGAAGAGACTTAGGCACAAACGGCCCTCATATGGAGGAAAAGCAACTATAAGCTTGTGCTGGAGAAGCCCAGGAGTGTGCTGTGCTCAAGAGTCCCGACTTGCCCTGTTCTAAAAACATGAGGAAGCGAGACCCCGGCCTTAGCATCCTGACTTATAATTTTATGAACACTCTTTCTTGTCTTGTGAACATTATCCCACACTATTTTATAGCAAAGTGGTAAGGATTGGCAATAGGTTTTTTAGTATAGGCCCCTTTTTATTTGATTAGACTCCCCTATGACTGTATTATTATTGTTTGATGGTCGTACCTTGCTTCCACCTTAGATTTAGGTTTAGATAAGGCATTTATCTCACCCATTTGTACAGTTTAATAAACACCCTTGAGCTGTGATCACTTGTGTCTGTCTTACTTTGATACCATGCCTTCCTTACATTATTTAGGGTCGGTTCTGTGCACCGCTCAGTGAGTAAGGCACATAGTTTTGAATGCAGCCTTTCATCCAACCGGGAACCAGTGTTAGGTGGGGAGAGCGAGTGAGTTGTGGTCTCTTGGTCCGAGTTCATAGTGAAGTCTAGACATTACTGCAGGCATGATTGCTGCCAGTCTATATGGGGTAGAGCGGTACAGGAAGATGCGTTTCAAAAGCCTAAGGTGGAAGTGGCAGGATTTTGATACATTGTTAATGTGGTCTGACAGAGTAAGGTCAGAGTCCATTGTGCATCCTAGGTTTTTTACAGTGGTGGAGGTTAGAGGTGGGAGCCTGAGGGCGGGAGGCCATGGAATCGGTTGTGGGAATAGAGCTATTTTGCTGCATGTGATGATCTCCATTATTCCAGGGTTCAGGAGGAGATGGTACTTGTCACCCAGAGGTCTATGTCTGTAAGACATGCTTCTATGTCTAGTAAATCGTTGGCAGACGATTTGTGAATCTTTAGAATGATTTGTGTGTCATCGGCATAGCTATAGAAGGTGAGGTTGTGGGAGTGGATGAAGACGGGCAGGTGGTCATGTAGAGGTTGAAAAGAAGAGGTGAGAGGCAGGCGTCTTGCGGTACTCCAGTGCTCACTGGGCATGCAGAAGAGAAAAAAGGGTGGAGATAGGTGATTTGCTGTCTGTTAGTGAGGAACAAAGCAATCCAGTTAAGTGCCGAATCTCAGATTCCAAGGGAGTGTATTCTGTCAAGGAAGATTGTGTGGTTAATGGTGTCAAAAGCTGCCGATAGTTCAATGAGAACAAGAGACGCACATCCTTCTGAGTCAGCAGTGACCTTCAGGTCATCCCAGATAGAGATCAGGGTGGTTTCTGTTCCATGTCAGGGACGAACAAACCTGATTGTGCAGGGTCTAAGAGGTTGTTGATTTCCACTAAAGAGTTCATCTGCGAGTAGGCTGCTCAGGCGATGACCTTTGCTAAGAATCAGGTGTTAGAAATGGACCTGTAGTTATCTGGTTGGAGAGGATAGAGGGATGGTTACTTTAGAAGGGGTTTGACATGCAAGGTTTTGAAAGATTCCAGCAAGTTGCCAGAGGTAAGGGAGTCATTAAAGATGGACCTCGACAGTTCTCGTGCCCATGCGGAGGTTAGGATTTCTTTGAGGAGTGAGGTGGGACAAGGGTCATGGGGGGAGCAGGAGGGTCAAATAGTAGTTTGGTGAATTCCTCGCTCGAGATGGGGTTCACGGAGCAGAATGGAGTGGGTGTCTCAGGGGGCCTGATGGAAGGATGTTGAACAGTGGAGGCTGGGCCGGCAGTAACGCTTGAGAGTTTGGCATTAAGAGTTGCTGTTCTTTCTATGGCTGTTTTATGTTTGGAGAGGGAGCGGCAGAGTGTTTGCGAAGTGGTGATCGGGGCAGAGGTGCATGAAGGGCTCAGGGATTCTGTGATGACCCTGTGGAGCTCTTTGCTGCTCCTGCTGCAGCCCAGGATTCTGTTGTTGGCTTTTCGGATTTCTGATTTGTTATTTCGGTGGTACTGGGTGTAAACTGATTTGCTTTGAGGCGTTCTGGATTCTCGCCATATGTGTTATAGGGAGCAGTTTTGAATTTTGAATGTCTTTAGCTGAGGGGTGAACCATTTGGGGGTTGGTCCTCCATGAGTGGGAGTGGACCTGGAAGGGGTGAGCGGTAGGAGTAAGTCCTTGAGCCAGGAATCAAGGAGCTCAATGTGTTTGGATTTAACTGTGGAATGGAGGGAAGGAGCACAGGGAGGGAGGGAGGGGAGGGCGCATAGCAGGGCTTTGGTCAGGTCAGGTATTACCTTGACCTTTTTCCAGCATTTAAATTGTGATAGAGGTAGGGAGTTAGCCTTAAGAGACTGTGGGAGTATGATGTGAGAGAAAGGTATAGCTGAGGGGCATGGGGAGGAGGTCGAAATGAGATAGGATGAGCTGAACATGGAGTAAGGGGTGTGACTGGCTATGTGAGTGGGTCCTGTAATTTGCTGGTTAAGGTTGAGTGCCACCAGGCTGTCAACCAGGGGAAGGGTGAGGGGATTGTTGGGCATGTCAAACCAGATGTTGTAATCCCCCAGTAGGGTGAGTCATGGGTGGGTAATACAAATATTTCAGCAGAGGGCGCACTGTGTCGATGGCGTCGAGTCGATGTCCCTCGAAAGCCTCCGTCGAGGGTGGTGTCATCAAAGTTTATAAGGAGCATGTGCGGTGCCCGTTGGCTTCAGTTCCGTTTTTCCGCAAACTCATTTAATTCATGAGAAACTCAGCGCGCCTCATACTTGTGAAGTATATTTCTCTATTGTTTTTTTCGAAAACAACTCGATATGTCTGCATCATCTACACCGTCGACACCTCTGTCCGGTTTCAAGAAATGTAAAGACTGCAGCTCGAAGATGTATATAACCGACCTGCATCGAGTCTGCCTGTGGTGCCTCGGAGAGGGCCGTGTTCCAAGTGTCAGTCAATGACGAGAAAGGCCTTGAGGAAACGAAAGGGGAAGCTTCAGGTAGGAAAAGTTTCCAAACCCCCTAAATCCTGACCTGCTAGGCTTTCGACCGATGAGTCAAAAGGCGACTCTCATCGGAGGAAGAAGGCCAAGCGCCTAGGTCTAGGAGTGGATCCCCCCACTCATCGTCTTCTTTGAAGAGATCGAGGAGAAGGCAACACCGGTTGGTCACCTTCATCGATGTCTTCGTCAGACGGTTCCCCCAAGAGGGTGGCACACCCGTCCAAAAAGTCTACACCTGCACAATGGGTAGCATTCCATGTGGAAATGTTGAAAATCTCTAAAAAACAGAGTCATGCTCCGACCGAGTCTTCTATGGAAGCCGGCAAGGAAAGGTCTCGGCCTAAAACTTGCACGGCCTCGAGCCCGGGTAAACGGCATGATCCACATCCATCGAGAGCCCTCGAGGCCTCAATCGGAAAAGAAATCAAAGGATCACTCGACACATGGGAAGAGATCAATGTCGTCGACGCCTTCGAAGCCCTTGACGCCGTTGATGACCATCGGGCCCTCCACCCCTATTAAGCCATCAATGCCGTCGACACCACTGTCGACGTTGATGCTGAAATCGTTGAACCAGCTGCGCCACTTTTGCCAGCTCAACCACCAGTGCCTAGTGACCCTCTGAAAAAATCACTGGCTAAGACAAAGTCGATGACTTCGACAGTGTCGAAGCCTCTGGGTTCTAAACGGCAGAAGATATATACTCCTCTCCCAAAAAAGGATTCTTTTAAGTCCTTCACTTCCATTTGTGAGGAGGAAGAGCGTTCAGATGAGGAAGATGCCCTTTTTGGGCTCCAGTATGGTACACCAAATGTGCCTGAATGCCTTATTTCAGAGGAGAGTAAAATGCAAGATCTCTATGACAATTTGCACAATGCTAGTGGCATTGACACCTCTCCTGAGTTGGAGTTCGGAAAGCCAGAACCAGGGAAGCATGCTGCCTCCTCGTATAGACAGCTCATGTATAAGGTTGTTGAATACTTGGGCTGGTCTAGACCTACAGCATCATATGATCAGGATGATATAACCGACATTCTGGACAAGGGTCCACCTACTGATCCAGTTTTACCTTTCCATGTGGCCCTTCAAAAAAGGCTGGCCAGGAATTGGGAGACTCCGGAAACTAATCCGGAAGTTGACAAGAATCTTACAAAGAAATACCGCTCCTCCAGTAGCGACCCTGGCTACCTGTCAAAACACCCCACTCCTGAGAGTCTGGTGGTCTAGGCAGCTACGGCTACCTCAAAACAGGCAACGTACCCTACCGTCCCTTCTGATAGGGATGATAAGCGCGTAGATGGATGGGCGAGAAAGGTCTTTTCTGCAGGGGGCATGGCATTAAAATCTGCCAACACTGCTTGTGCCCTTGCAACATTTTCGTATACTCTATGGGAGTGTATTTCTATGGTGGCAGAACATATTCTCGAAGGGGATGAAAGGGACGGCTTCCTAGCTATTGTTAAGGACGGCAAGGAAGCCATGTGTGTGTCCTTTCAATGGGAATTGGATTCTGCAGATAGCATCAGCAGGTCCATGGCTACCAGCAACGTGATGCGCAGGTTTGCGTGGTTGCGAAAGTCGGGTTTTGCACCTGATGTGAAGGCTAGACTTCTCAACGTGCCATTCGACAGGTCTCATATTTTTGGCAGCAAGGCTGACGAGAGCCTTGAGAAGTTTCAGACCTCTAAGGCGGCAGCCAAATATTTTGGTGCTGCTGTTAGGCACCTCAGCTTTTTTGTCCTAGCAGACAACCTTGGAGGGGTAGATCTTTTCGCTACTACTCCTCATTTGGAAGGGCGAGAGGAATGGCCAGTCAAAGAGGCCACTGGAAATGTCCTTGTGGTAGACGAGGTAGAGGTGCCAAGCCAGCTCAAGCAGCAGCCTCTTTACCATCAGCCTCTGCAATAGCTGCTTCAAAACCACTCAGAGGGCTTGAGTCACAACTCACCAGTGGGGCGCTACGTGTCTAACCATCTAGAAAAATGGCGAGACATTACTTCAGAGGCTTGGGCTCTGGAAACAATAGCCCACGGTTACTGCCTTCCTTTTATAAAGAAGCCTCAGACCAATCGACCAGGGAAACATTCTTTGAGGATTCCGGATCCGCTCCTTGTGCAGGAAATTTTGACCCTACTAGAGAAAGGCACTATAGAACCAGTGCCTGTAGCGGAGAGGAACAAGGCTTGATATTCCGCATATTTTCTGATTCCCAAAAAGGACAGAGGACTGGGACCCATCCTGGACTTGAGATACTTGAACAAGTTCCTCAGGAAAGGCAAATTTAAAATGGTCACTCTTTTTCAGATCCTTCAGGCTCTCCAACTCCAGGATTGGTTGGTGTTATTGGACCTTTAGGATGCTTATTTGCCTATCCATCTCAAGCACAGTAAATACCTGTGGTTCGCAGTTGGTGGCTTGCACTATCAATTTCCAGTCCTGCCATTCAGGTTGACCTCCGCCCTGAGGGTTTTCACCAAACTGATGGTGGCGGTGGCAGCGAGGCTCAGGAGAGGGGGGATTCACGTCTACCCCACCTAGACGATTGGCGGATCAGGGTGCATTCTCCCAAACAAGCCCTGAATCATCTCAACGTTACCTGCTACTCTCTTAACAGACTGGGCTTCTCCCTCAACTACAAGAAGTCCTATATGACATTTTCCCAAAAGCTCCAATACATTGGGGCTGTGATAGATACATCTAAGGGAAAGAGCTCACCACCTGAGGTGAGGGCTCAAGAAATTCTCCAGAGTGCCCAGAGTCTTCCTGCCTTTGAATTTTTGAGGTTGCTCGGCCTTATGGCATCCTGCATTTTTCTGGTGCCAGAGGCCCGCCTGAGAATGAGATCCCTTCAGTGGGCACTCAGAACACAATGGTCCCAATTCTCAGGAAAGATGTTGGACCGACTTCAGATTCCAACCAGAGTCTCACAGGATCTTTGTGGTGGGCCTGTGAGGAAAATATTCTGAAGGGAGAACCATTTTGGCAACCATGGCCGGAGATAACTGTAGTGACGGACGCCTCACTCACAGGGTGAGTAGCTCACCCCAACGATCTGACAATCAGCGGTTGTTGGTCTCCATCAGAGTCCAAACTACACATCAATCTTTTGGAGCTGAGAGCAATCAGAACAGCGCTGAAGTCTTTTCTGCCCTCTGTATGGGGAAAGAAGGTCCTGATAATGACGGACAACACAGTGGCCATGCACTACCTCAACAAGAGAGGAGGCGTAGGGTCACTACCACTGTGCAGAGAGGCCATGCAGCTCTGGTATTGGACTATTCAAGAAGGAATCTCCCTACCAGCAGTTCACTTAGCCAGAGAGGAGAACACGGTGGCGGACACTTTGACAGGCAGAGCACAGTCTCCCACGAATGGAAACTAGCTCAGGAAGTCCGTCAAGACATCTTCACCTCAAGTGGATCAGTTTGTGACCAGTGTCAACCGAAAGAGCGAGCAGCACTGCTCAAGGGAATTTTCTACAAGAGGAGCTCTAGGAGACACGTTTGTGGTTGATTGGAAATTGCCGCTACTGTACGCGTTTCCTCCAGTCTCTGTCAATCCTCATGTAATCAGGAGGTTGAGAAGGTTCAGGAGACACATGATCTCAATTGCCCCGGGTTGGGCAAGGAGGACGTGGTACCCGGACCTTCTGGACATGTCCACCTGTCCTCCGATGCGTCTTCCATAAAGAGAGGACCTTCTCTCGCGTTCTCCATCCACAGGTCAAGACTCTCAACTTTCAAGCTTGGTTTCTGAAAGGCTGAGATACAATGATTGGGACCTCCTGGATGACGTAATGGAGGTGTTGCTTTCGGCCAGAAGGCCAGCAACAAAATCTCTGTACCGTTGCCGTTGGAATACGTTTTGCGACTGATGCAGAGAAAAGAATGTTGATCCTTTTCAGTGTACAACTCTGGATGTTTTATCCTTTTTGCTTTCATTAACACATAAAGGTCTTCAGGTTGGCACCATTAAGGGCTACTTGGCAGCACTCTCAATCTTTAAGCGCTCATCAGAGGAATGCTCCTGTTTCAAGATCCCACGGGTGACTCCATTTCTAAAAGGGCTCACAAATGTGTTCCCTCCATCTCCTTTTCAGGTTCCGTTTTCGGACCTCAACCTGGTTTTAAAATTTCTGATGTGTGCTCCATTTGAACCTTTGCACACATGTCTGTTAAGGTTGTTAACCTTTAAGACAATACTGTTGATTGATATAACATCAACCTGTAGAGTGAGCAAATTGCAGGCACTTTCTTCCAAGCCACCCTTTACTATATTCCACAAGGACAGGGTTGTGTTAAGGGTAAAAACCTCCTTCTTCCCTAAGGTAGTTTCGGACTTTCATTTAAGTCGGAAAATTGTGCTACCAGTCTTCTATCCCCCACCTCAACCTAGTAAGGAAGAGGAAAGGCTCCATAGGTTGGACCCTAGGAGAGCATTAAGCTTTTACATTTCCAGAATGTCAAAATTGAGAGTGGACAATGAGCTCTTTATAATGTATACAGGACACGAGCTAGGCCAGGTTGTTTCCAAACAGACCTGGTCTAGATGGATCATCCTCACCATATCTGAATGCTACAGACTGGCAGGCAAATACCCTCCCGAGGGCTTACGTCTCATTCCACCAGGGGCATGGCTACATCGACAGCCCTGCAAAGGGGTGTCCTTATTAAGAGCATCTGTGATGCTGCAATGTGGTCATCAATACACACGTTTACAGAGCATTGTTCTCTGGATACTTCCCATGCTGAAGATGTCGCTTTTGGTAAGGCAGTACTTTACTCTGCCATTTAAAATTCTTAATATCTAAATTCTTCACCCTCCTCCAAGCATGGATACTGCTTTGAGAGTCTGTCAAAGATGAGGAATACGTTGGAAGACACAATCCATTTGAAGAACAAGTTACTTACCCCTGGTAACATTCTTTCGACTGGATGTTCCTCCAACGTATTCCTCATCGCCCTCCCAACCTAACCCTCTGTAGAATTTCCCATGCTATTACAGTTTTCGTTCCAACAAGGCTGAATACTGTCATGCCAGTATTTATGGGCATTTGTGCTGCATGAGGAGGGGAAAAACAGAACGGAGGCCAACGGGCGCTGCGTGTGCTACTTATAACCTCTGATGATGTCACCCTCAACGGAGGTAAATTGAGAGTTGGGGAGAAATGCAACTCTCAATGATAGGAAGTATAGCTACAGTTAATGTGCTCACTTTAGCAAAACAGCTTCACAAACACCCCATAGCATTGAATGAAAACAGACCTTCGAAGAATCAGTAAACTTCTGAGGGTATTTGAGCAAATAAATAGCCAAGGGGTTAAATCGGGAATCATGCAGGCAAGTCTGGAAAGGGGTGGGCTTGCCCTGCCTAATATGCCAAACATGCAGCATTGCACAGATACTGCATGTACCAAACAGATTTAAAAGTACTAAACTAACTATGCTAGCAGATCAAACTGAACAGCAAGCAGTGTCCTCAAAGGCCTGGTAAGTCTGCTTCTCGGCAGGCACCCGGAGTATCCGGAGCACGCAACATTTAAGATATAGGAGCCAATAAAGACCAGAGATTGGCAGGGTGCCAACAATGTGCTTGTCTTGTCATGGAACTATGTCAATGCACTCCCTGACCTGTCAACGAGTTCCAGAGTGGCCCTCCTGGATCCCTAGCTTGACGGATTGAGGACACTTCCGTTTCCGCTAGCTATGTGCTTTACCAAGGTAATGCCGGTGGATCGGTGTTCCGGCCACCAACCTGGAGTGGCTGACTGTACCTACAACAAAATTCAAGCCTCCTCCAGAGCACTGGCCTCCAAGTGGTACCAGTTAGAGTTCCATGGCACAAGTGCAGGGCAAAGGCTCAACTTCCCATTAGAATACATGTTGCAACATAGAAAAGTACGGTCGGGTTACTCTGATGAAGGCACATTCCAATTATTCTCAAGTTGTGGCTATAAGGAGTTCGGATACATTAGCTCGGACACACCCTCTGTCAACTAGGGTACACAAGTAACAAAATAACGTGGTCACCTTACTGGAGGGTGTGTGTGAGGGTCCTCAGAGCTCAATCACGCTTAGGTTACTGCTCTTAACCTTGGGCTGCAGTCAACAAACCAAGGGTGACTGTGCCTCCGCTTTCTCAACTTCATCAAAACCCAGGAGGAGTCTCAGCATTCTCTGGAGTCAGCCGTGCAGAGTATGTGGGTGCTCCAGGGCCCGGGCCGCTCCCAGTAAAGGCCAATTATGTGAAAATAGTTTCAATGGGCATTTTACTTTTTTTGCCGCCACCCCCCATGTCCCTGCCAGGAAAACCAAAAGTCAACACCCCTATCTGGAGTGGTAAACTCAAATATGTGGCAGTTGGAGCTCCAGGAACCCCTCAAGTGTATTTGTCACGCTGACCTACAGTGCCTGTCCCTGCCCCGGCATGACTTCCACAAGCCTGGGAGGAGTCCAGCCTTCTCTGAAATGACATGCATTAATATGTCTCACTCAGAGCTTTAGAGCTTCAGGAGACCATTCAGCTGGGATTGGTTGCTGCTTGGGTCTAAATGGCACACGGAGGCCTGCCATTTCTTTCCAAGGCAGAGGGAGGGTCCTTCCTGCAAATACTCATTGAAATACATTGCACAACCGGAAGGCCACAGTTTTCCATCCAGCTATCTGGTGGTTGGCAATAGGAATGAATGGTACAACCAAACGTAAGGGCTACAAGTCCCTATGAAAGCTCACTTGAAATAGTTCTCCAGTTATGTCTACTTGAAGGTTGGATCTATTACAGGGTGGCATGTTCTTTTGTTATTTCGTTTGGGGGGGATTTTTTTTGGCGTCCACATTTGATTTAGTTTGAGCTTCAGCATCTAGACTTCCAAAAATGGGGAATAGGCCTGCAGATTTAGTAATGACAATAGGCACCTTTTTCAGACCAGAAGCCTGATCCACTCCTATCAAAGGAGGAGATGAGCCAGAAGCCTTTTGAAAGTCCAGTAAGGCTGGATTTGATGCATTTTTAGCTTGCAGAAATGCTGTATTAAACGACATTTCGAGTAAGTTGGACTGCCCATCATTTTTAATCTGTGTATCGTTGAGGATCTTCGGTATTTCCCCCTCGAATACCATCAGAGGAGAGGCAACCTTAAGCCCTCCATTGGGTGAATCAGTCACTTCCGTTACAAGACTTTTGGATAGCATGATGGCCTGGGAAGTCTGCTTCACAAGTTGAGGTGGCTGCGTTTGGCAATCGGTCTTCATGGCGGAGATAGCAGTGTTGGATGGAACTTGTAAGAGAGAAGTCTGATTTTTCCTTACCATGTCTTTCATGTTGCCAACATTGCCCAACTCCTCTCCCCTTTGATCAAAGTGTGATTTGCGAAAGAGAGACAGTGGTTCCTTCGCGACCTCTGCAAACAATTTTTTATCAATCATGTCATTCCGTTTAGCATCGCTGATTTTAATCCCGCCAATATTTTTTGATTCGCCTCTTCTTGTTTGGTCCTTTGTGCACTATGCATTACTTCTAGGTGCATCAATTTTGAGTTCCTCATAGCCAATAAAGTCGTGACATCCTTCACGTTTTCATTTAGTGTATTACAACTTGGTGAAAGGTGTAAGCGAGATTGCCATTGCAGACTTTAGGGCTATTAGGAGGTCATTTGAAGGCACGTGTATGCAAGGGGCTGGGCACCCACCTTCAGCTTTCCCCTGTGGCTCTCGTGCGGCTCGTGCAAACCGTGCCCGTTCTCTCCTAATTTTTGGAAATGGACGCTCGACAAGTGACGAGTCCCTAGTAGTCGGGTCATCTGACGAGTCCTCACAATTAGAAGATTGACTTAATAGGCTTTGGTTTCTCATCCTAAGCTCACGCCCTACATTATTATGGACGGGCAATCTTTTCTGAGAGTCAGCCACCTTTCCCTCTTGTGACTGTACAGATCCGTCAGAAGACGCAATCTCTCGTGACTTGAGTCTTTTGTAATTGCCGGATCCCCATATATCTCGATTTACTCGCTTATTTAGTCATTTAAAAATCAGGACTTTGCTTCCCATCAAGCAGGGCTTCCAATTGGTCATTGACTCGCTTCACTTGTCTAATACATTGAGGAGCCTCATGATTGCAACTTTCATTTTCTCTCAAGTAGGGGAGCACCATAACCGCAACTCGAGTAGGGCAGTGCACTTGTCTGGCCAGCACACCACCTCATTGGTTTCAATGTTGTGGAATCTCAGGACTACAACTCCCATCAAGCAGCGCACCACTTTGCTTGATTCACAAGTTAGGGAGCCTCAAGACACAACTCCCATCAAGAGGTGCAGTTGTCTAAGTCAATATACCCCTTCACTTCTCTCACCAGGATTTTTTTTCCAGGCTTACAACTCGCCTCAAGGAAGCGGCTGGCTTTGCCTATGTACCAAGTTTGTGTGTGGATTGCACCGGTCTGTTTTTTCTTCCTGGGCTCCTGGGCTTGATAGTGCTTCTGAAAATCACAGGCTTGGACGCTTCCAGCTTCTGTAGCTTGCTGTTTCAGTATTTAGATTTCACTAATCTCATGACTTTAATACATGCGGATCGCCACCTTCTCTTTCAAAGTACATCAGGCGTTGGTCTCCTGAACTATAGGGTTTTGCTGCTATTAACTACCAGTGTCCTTTCCCCACCTGCTCACAGTTCTGCTGTGCGGTCCTCCGCCCTGCTTGCTTCTCTGCTGTCAAGGGATTGGCTCAGCATTTGTCTGCTCTCACACCGGCTCTTTCTCAACCTTGTCCAGCGTCTTGCATCTTCACTTCCCTCGTGGTGTTCACAGCCTTTCTCTCCTGACGGCTCTAATCAGGGTGATTTGCCTCCCGGTTTGGCGAACCTGGGTCTCCTCAATACACCCGCTCTTCTCCATAATGCTGTCGGCTGCACTGGCCCACATGCCGCTGTCTCTAAATGTCCTGTTGTATCCGTTCTATATTTTTATAACCCTTGGCTGTGCTTGCATGAACAGGCGATAACTAACAAGGAAGAAAGGGTTCTTCCAATCAGGTATATGCTCCATATGTGGGAAAACTTTGTCACATATGGATAGTGTGAAATGAAACCCAAAGGCTGGCTGGATGTTTCCTAAGGTCCGAATAAATATTCCTGGCACCTTGCAAGCACCAATGGGGTGAAGACCCCAGAAAGGAGCATCGTGCCTTCACGCGAGTTGGCACTCTCTACCCGTGGTAGAGGTCTGGAAGATTCAGAAGTATCCTCAGCCTCCAAGGGAGAGCAAGCTCTCCTTGGCCCAAGCTTGAACTCCAGAATTGCCACAAGTGCACCCAGGCCGCTGCCCGTGGTCTGGCTTTCCGTAAACCCACCTCATGTACCTGTCCCTATCCAGTGAAGTGTCTCATGAACCCTGCAAAAAGTCCCAGCATAGCATCTCTGAGACACCTGTAAGTAAGTGCAATGCTAGTGACAAAACCTCTGGTGTTTGCACCAGTACCCAGAAATTCAAAGCTAATTTCCGCAAATGCGCTTTGGGAATGCCCGGAATTGCGAGTGCATTGGAAAGAAGTCCACATATTGTTCAGTTAATAGGGCAAAGCCTGGAATCTGGGGCATTGGCAGCAAACACAACCTGTTTCACAAAGGACCATGTAAAGTAGGCACTCCCAAATGTCATACTCCTTTCCTGAGCTTGGAGAGATAGAGTGGGAAACGCCTCTGCCAGTCACATTTGATGTATCATTGCAGTGCACTCTGCTCTAGCTGCCTCGCTGCAGACTCCAGCCATCTTCAAGGGCTGCATGACTGCCTCTGAGAGAGCCTCCAAGGGACTGCAGCTATCAGGTGTCACCGGAGTGAGCAATCCAGCCAAGTATTTTTCTTTCGTTTTAATACAATTTGCCATGAGAAAAGTGGCTTAAAACCATGGCTGTTGGAGACAGTGAGCAATTTAAAAGGCTGGGAAAGATGCTATTATTTCACATACATATAATTTTGCTCAGCACACCTGTTCATCTTTAGCATGACGACTCCACAATGGCTAAATCATCCCAATATCTTGAGTGGGCGTTTAGATTATTTTAAATTCATGGCCCTCATTTCTTCACTTCCAAGAACCAACAGCAAAGAAAAACTTTAAAAAAAGGTTTTTTATTTTCTTTTGTCACTTGAAATATAACATATTAGAGAAACAGTCCCCAAGCCAACATTAATGTGGAGGTCATGCCCCCATGATATACATTGGGATCACATGTAAGTAAATACAGCAAAATGTCACCTGCAGAATTCCGACTCCCAAAATTCCAATTTTTTATTCAAAGACCCCCCCCCACCCTTAGACCCCATATATATGTGGGGGGTATGGGATATAATAGTAGTATAGGGGCACGGGAGTCCCCCCCGCATATGTAGGTGGTGTAATGGGGGATGGAAAAAAAAGTCAGCATTTTCGGCCGTCGGACTTCTGGGGTCGTAGTAATCACACGGATCCCATGTAAATCTATATAAAGCTCCTGGATCATCACTTCACCCTCTCCTGCAGTTCAAATAAAACATCTGAAAGCCATAGGAAAAATCCCACGTAGATGGTAATCCACTGCATAGTGGAACCCAAGGATCCCAGTCAGAGGTCGCCATCCAACAAACTGTTCAGCAGATTCTGTGTCATAAAGTCATCAGATCGCAACTGTAAGAAAAAGATACAGGGATGGGTGGAAGGGCTAGTACTCGCCTCTGTGTCTTTAATAGAATCTTAACCGCCACTCACACTAGTGAAGGGGAGGAGCCATTCTATGTCAAGACCGGAGGCTTCTTATTATGCAGTGGCAGTGAAACCCTTCTAGTAGGTGAGATATTGTGTATTTTCAATCAATGTGAACTTAGCAGTTACAAATATGCACAACCGATTAAGATGTATCTGATATAATCTGGTATCATGATGCTATTTATAGATATATTATTAAAAAATACTAGGCATGCATGGATTCAGAACATGGGCCCCATTAATTCAATATTCACAAATGGACCAAGTCAGCATAGACATCAATTGTAATTGGTTATTTATAACGCGCTTAATACCCATAGGTTTCTAAGCCCGGACCTGGGGATCGAACCTGTGTTGCTCCATGGTGTCTTGCTTCCAAAGTGAGCATGTTGCCCCTGAGCTATCCTCCCAAGCCAAATGAAGTTGTACTCACGATTTAAAGTCTGCCGATATCTAATATCATTAGAAGTATTGTAGCAACTGACATATGTGATATGATAAAAAAAAATAGTGCACCCATCTAATGAATTGGATACTGAGATTGTCTTCTCTTTCTCTTCCTTTTTTACTTCCCCCATCTTCCCTTTCTCAACAACTCTCCTACAATATCAAACGCACATCTACTTATTTATGCTTGCTCATAGTTGTAGAAAAATCATTTTAGTAGCAATACAATGTATTAGCCTTGAGAAAGCCATTTTGAAGTTGAAACCTTAGCATGTGCACAAGTGTTGGCATTAGTATAATGTACGGAAGGCATTAATGACAATTAATGGATTTTTGATTACACCATAAATATAATTGTGTTAAATAAAAACAGTATACATTGATATAATTGATACAAATACATGTATTTGAACAACTGTTATGCGCAATTGATCCTTTTGAGTTTTCTTTGATCACAATTTCTTATTGTGCAAGATTAAAGCTCTTGCAAAACATTTACTGCTACATGTTCAATGAGTTTATGGTAAAAAGTGGATTCCTAGACCAAGGGCCTGCAACCAGCAGCTCTCTAGATGTTTTGGACTACAACTCCCATGGCCTCTCATCATTGACTGTGCTGGCTAGGGATGATGGTGGTTGTTGTCCGAAACATATGGAGGGACAAAGGTTGCAGAGCTCTGCCCCAGACTAATCGCTTTCAGTGTCAGTTCAAGGTTGCCTCCCAGGAATGCTGACTTAGAGGCCATGGCTCCCTCGCTGAATGAAAAACAGAAAGGTCCATGCCCGCCTACTTCATAACCCATCCAACCATCTAGTCAAAGTGGCTGAAGAGAGTGGCCTGTGAGGTTTCCAATAGGAAATGAGCAGCTGAGAGACCGCAGGAGGTCTGAGTGGCAGTTCTTTTTTCATAACATTTTAAACATTGTACCACACAACGTTTCGGATCCCCCTGAAAAGAAGGGCAAGAAACTGAGAAAATACATTTGTGTCCTTTGAGCAACAAAGAAGTAACCCTGTTGGATACCGCCTTCTAATGCCTAAACGTAATAACATGGTCAGCTTGGCAAACAGTTATTAAAACATTAACATCGCATTGTTATTCCAAGATTGAATTCAATTGAAAACCTGGTTTGAGAGCCCATAAATCAGAATACTTAGCCTCAGGTGGTGGGTTGGTGAAGAATGAGCTGAGAGATTTCCTTACCAGGAAATGCTTACCTGTGAATTCACCCTTTACTAGTATATGCCCTGCAGATATTTCAGACCTGAAACCATTAATTGTCCTTTATGCCTTCCCTTCCTTAAATAAGGAAACAGGAAATGTACTTTTACTGGAGGGACAGAAATGAGATCAATGTGTCCATCCATGCACTGGCTCCCCACCTTCCCCATGAGGAAGAATACCCTCACGTTGTGGAATATGCCCAGGAATCCTTGGTAACCTGTAAAGGGACTTGCAAAAGTCCCTCGAATGACCAGGAAGCACTGACATCTTCCAAACCATGAGGGGTAAGTGTACGAGAAGGACCAGGTCATGAAGGCGATCCACAGGGTCCATGAGGAGCAACGTTTGTGACGGGAGGAGGAGTCTGGGAATGGCCACTGCCGATTCCAGAAGGACCAGGAACGAAACATGAGAGCCAAAATAGGGTTCAGAACCACTAGGGATACCTGCTGTCTGCACACATAAAATAGGAACCTCGCTCTCATGCAGAAAGGGGGAGGTCCCTTATTTCCCTGACCATTCCTGCAGGAAGGCATCTGCTGCTATTGCGCCCATGTATGGTGGCCAACTGCAAAGGTTGGCAACCTGTCAGTTGAGAATGGAGGTGAACAGATCTATTTCTATGGGACCCCAAAGACTCTGAAGGAGGCAAACATTTTGTATGAAATCGATCCTGTCTTGGAGGTGCCTAGAGTCCTAGCCCGCTCTGGTTTTGACTTGACGGTGAAGAGATTCCACATGGAGAGTTTTGTTACTGTGCAAACAGAAGTTCCAAAACTCTGTTGTGAGGCCTGCTAGACCCTTGAACCTTGTAACCCCCAGACGGTTGATGCAACAAACTGCTGTTTGCACAAGACTTTTAAATGCAAAGAAACCTGGCAAGAGTTCCAGACAATTGATGTAAGTTTTCTCCTCCAGAGACAATTTTCCTTCTGTGAAAATCTGCTGCCTCCTGCTCTCGCAGCCCATATTTCTGGCAACCCATTCTAAGAATATATCTGGAGAAGACCTAAAAATTGCTTTCCCATTCCAAGCTTTCATATGCTTTACACACCAAAGAAGTTGTTCTTTGGCATCTGAAGAGAGACGTATCAACTGGGAGTGTTAGATGTTCCTGCAAAGGTGCCTGTACTTCAAATTCTAAAGCATTCTGTAATGAAGGGAGGCGGGAAATATTGCCTGAATGGATGCTGACAACATCCCACTATACTTGCCAACTGTCTTAGTGAAAACTCGCTTTCCTCAGGATGAGGCAAATCTCTTGACAGATTCTGTTAATTCTTGTTACTGGTAGTAGAAGATGCACTGCTTCGAATCTATATTAAAGTCAAGACATTGGATACATTGACCAGGTTGAAGGATGGATTTTCTGGCATTTACAACAAATTCCAGCCACTGGAGAAGAAATATCGTCATGACTAGATATGTATTGAGAGTTGAATTGTCCTGCGCTAGGAGAAGCATGTCATCCAGATATACAATGAACCTTACTCCCCTGGACCTGAGATGTGTCATCACTGGTTTCAAAATCTTGGTGAAACTCCAAGGGGATGAAGAGAGGCCAAATCGGAGGGATGAGAACTGCCATCTGAGACCCTTCCACAGAAACTGGAGATACTCCTGATGCGGGAAAAAATTGGAACTACCCCACATCATTGAGGTCTTTTTTCACCATCCAGTCCCATTGGAAGAGGGTGTCTCTCAGACGATGGATGCCCTCCATCTTGAAGTATCGATAGACAACAAACATTTTCTGTGCTTTGAGGTTTATGACAGTATTGAAAACCTCA
The DNA here is from genome assembly GCF_040938575.1 of Ambystoma mexicanum. Lineage (NCBI taxonomy): Eukaryota > Metazoa > Chordata > Amphibia > Caudata > Ambystomatidae > Ambystoma > Ambystoma mexicanum. Next base: position 1,115,390,849 of record NC_090923.1, on the reverse strand, counting down.
TCTATCTCGGGGACTAGAAAAATTGAACTCAGGAATGTAGAGGCTATGTAGTGCTTTTGCCAACCCTCGCTCTCTCGTCTCCGTTGGCAGCCTCCCTAGCCCAGTCGTCCATAACCCCTGTTAGTTCTACCAATCAGTAACATCTACTGGTTAGGTTCTGGCTTAGACTACTGATGGGTTTCCCTAAATGCAGGCTCACTGATCTCCCTCAGGGGCTCCCTGACTGGCCCTACACTATTGATGGTTAGTTCTAAAGTGGAGGGGTACGATTGTGCTGTTCAATCTACAAGCCCTGCTATATCTCCCTACTACTCTCCTCCTATATTCTCCCAGGCAACTCCACCCACCTTCTCTCTGCCTCCCTACGTCTTTCTCCTGTCTCTGATGTCCCTCTCTCTCCACCACCTTCTTCTGCCCTATGATGTTACTCTCCTCTCTCAATTCTACTACTACTCTACCTTCTCTGCACTACTACTCTCCCTACACTACTACTACTACTCTCACTGCTGGTAAAATCCCCTCTCTGCACTATCCTCCTATACTCCCACACTTCTAGTCCTCACCTCCATCTTTTGATGTTATTCCTCAGTCCATCCTTCTACTACCACTCCATCTCACTACTCCTTCTCTTCATCACTCTACTAACTTCTCCTTCTCAAAACTACTCCCTCCTTCATACGACAACCCTTTCCACATGACTAGTGCTCTCCTTCCCCAAACTCAGGGGGATACTCACCCTTCCACTACACTCACTACTCTCACCTTCTCCCCATTTCTCTCCTACACCCATTTCCTTGAACCCCACTTCTACACCCCTCTCAGCTAGCTTCACTCTCTCCTAACACTCATTCCCTCTCCCTCCAACACTCATTCATATCTCCCTCCAATTCCTAATACCACACTCCCCTAATCCTATCTCCCACACTTTCTCTCTCTCTCTCTCTCTCTCTCTCTCTCTCTCTCCCTCTCTTTCTCTCTCTAGCTCTCTCTCACACAGCATCTATATACCCCCTCTCTACTTCCTGCACTACAAACAACTGGTACCAATCCCTCTCTCACAAATACCTCACCTTTGCTACGTTTTGTCAACAACTCTCCAACACTCTGCTCTGCCATGCATCCTTTCACCTGGTTTCTTGGTCCACCTTCACCTACTCCTGCAACCTCACCCAAACAACCCACACTCTGCCTTTCCTTTTGTCTGCTTTTATAATTATCTCGCCTACAGACGGCAGGCCTCTCGGGGCCCGTCCTGAGCTGGTTTGCCTCTTTTCTCACTGATCGGGGACAATCTATTTCTCTACCTCCTTTTGTTTCTTCTTCTCAGGTTCTATCCTGTGGGGTTCCTCATGTCCCCGATGCCGTTTAATAGCTATATTCAGCCGCTGATTCGCCTCATCTGTTCCTATGGTGTCTGTTGCTATTCTTATGCAGATGACACTCAGATCCTGGTCGTTTTGGATAAGGGTCCTGGTACAGTGTTTCTGGAATTTCGGGACTGTCTGTCTGCAGTAGGAAACTGAATGAGTGCGAATTGGCTGAAGCTCAATGGGGACAAGACCGAAGTTTTGGTGGTGGGTTCCTCCTTAGTCACTGCTGAACGGTGGGGTTCTTTCTGGCCTTCTACTTTGAGTGACTGTCCTACTCCGGTGAAGCTGGTTAAGAATCTAGGGGTCCTATTATCATCTGATTTATCTATGTCACTGCGGGCTAGTGCAGTTTATAAGACTGGTCATTTATTTCTTCGGGTTTTGCGCAGTGTCTTGCCTTTTTTGCCGGAACATTTGCAGCCTTTAATGGTGTCCTCCCTGATCACTAGTCTGCTTGACTATTGCAAAGCACTGTACTTGGCACAACCTCTTGGGCTGGTGCACCACCTGCAGTTTTTGCAGAACTTGGCGACCAGGGTGGCTATCTCCGTATGGAGCACACATAAGCCTGGTAATCCGGGCACTTCACTGGCTTGCAGTAGCACAGAGGATTCAATTCAAGGCTATGTGTTTAGTACATCGGGCCTTTTTCAAACATGGACTTGAATACTTGCAGGACAAGTTTCTTCCTTATGTCGCAGACAGATCACTGCGCTCAGGTGATGCCAACTTAGTGGCTGTTCGAAAGATGTGCAGGGTTTGTGCAGGAGGCAGGCTTTCTCATATGCTGCCCGCTGGCCTTCGAGCCATGGCAGACTTTTCCAATTCAGGAAAGCCCTGAAAACGTTGTTCTAGGGTCACCGTTGTGGCCTGTACCATCCCCAGTCCTTGCGCCAAGATGCCCTCGGGTGGTAGAGTGCGCTACAAATTGCCATAATATAACATAGTGTGGGGCTGGTGGGTCTGTGCCTCTCTCCCCTTCTCTTTGGCTGCAGTGCTCACCTGACATTCTGCACCAATCAGTGCCTGTCTTTTTCCTAGGAACCAGGTGAAAGGCTTTAAAAAACCTTCTACGCCCCTCCCCATTTTCTAGCATGTTTTTAACAGTCTCTGGTGGAGTTCTGGTATGCTGTGGGTTTAAAAGTTTGTTTTTCTGTAGTTAGGGTAAGTCTTGTTTTCGGGGGTGTTGGTTGCCGTTGTGATGTGATGAAAGCTCCTGGGCCGTCTTGGGTGTCACATTGTAGTTTCCCTCTTAGTTCCAATCTGTCCGGGTCTTCTTGGTTGCTTTCACGGGCATTCTGGAAGTTGTAGTTCTGAAATAAAAATAGAGAACTGTGACCAGCAACTGTATTGGGGGGCATTGGAAGACACAGAGTTGTATCATTGTTGACATGTGTGGCATATGGGAGGAATTTTCAGAGTTGCTTCTGGCTTTTGTGTTAGCAAGCATTCTGCCCCAGATTGCATAGGGTCCTCACCCTCCACCCTTGACAGGGTCATGATGACCCCATCCCTGTCACACAATATGGCAACAGGCAAATAATGTAAGTTACATTCTGGCATCAGCAGCAAAGAAGAGGATTACAGAGACTTATGTAGGCTTACATGTGATCTCACTGGATGTTATGGGGGCATGGCCTACACCTCCATGTTGGATTGGGGTCTGTTTGTAATATAGGTCAACTTACTAAAAACATGCGTGCAATGTTTGAAACGTGTATTCTATTTTCTGCTGGTTGCTGGTAAAGAGGTTAATACATAATGGGAAGCCTCCAGTCTTGCTATGGAATTCAAACATGATGAGTTTTCTGAAATTAAACACCCACTGCACGGAATGCAGCCAATCAGCTCCCTTCGATTGTCAAAGAAGATGGAGACTCCTTCTACATGGACCCACTTGTCACTCTGACACCCACCCCCTCACCGCTACCCCAGTGCCCCCTCTCCCTGCCTCCAACCATAACCCAACCTGCCGGTCTACACCACACTTAATGCCCCTCTCCCGTCTGCCATCTTTCTTGTCCCTGCCTTAGCTTTTCATCATCGCTCGCAGCGCCATCTCTCCTTTCTCCGTGGCCCCATGATCATAGAAATGGAGATGGAACTCAATGAGTTGCTTTCAACATTTCCATGGTGGTCATTTTTTTGTGTCGTTTATTTGCCAAGAAAAATCCCTTGCACTCTCTGCACTCGCTGCTACTTTTGACAGAACAAAAAGCCATTAGCACCCCAGATGGTCTCTAATGAGACGATATTAAACAAGCAGTGGGCCAACTCTATCCCTAACGGCCCTTCACCCAAGTTAAGGGCCCGAGCACAGCGAGCGTCCCCTAACGTGGGCAGCGGTGCCGTTACCGGCAGTATCAGCCCACCGCCTCATTATATATTGGCATTAGCATACGTGTAGTTCCCTAGACGGGTTCTAATAGTGTCTTTTTTTTAAATAAAAAAAGAGATTCAAAGATGGCCGCCAGCACTGAATAGACATGATGACGGAGCTCTCTGTGTTCCGACACAGTAAGGTGCCCACCTCCCAGCAATCGGGACTGGAGGATTGGTGAAAAGAATTTATTAAGGCCCCAGAGCACTCCGGGAAGCGTATCATGCCCCCGCGGCAGCATTGAAACCTGTGCGGGCCAGAACGTGTTGTGGGCAGTCGTGGCATCGGGGCTGTGCACTGGGAGAGACCCGCCCTCCATGAGCAACTCCGAAGCGGGCCGTCTCGGACCCCCCCGCCGTCCACCGTGAGTGCCTTGGAGGCGGATACCGGAGGCAAGTGAAAGGCGCCCGCAAAAAGGACCCGTTGACATGACCAGCAGCAGCGCCGGCCGGGCTTCGGTCCCCGGTGGGGGGTGCACCCTGCGGCCCCGTGAAGCAGTGAAGGAGAGGACAGACAGGAGCGCCGTGAGGCAACACGGCAACACCAGCTGGCGGTCCACTAGCCCCGGTGCAGTGAGCGGTGGTGGTGAGGAGGCGGGCTGTGAGCTAAGAGGAGGAACGAACAGGCGGCCTCAGCCTCGGCGCGTGATCGCCGCGCCTATCCTCACGGCAGCAGGGAACGAGGCCTAATGCAGAGTGGAGGGAAGAGGAGAGCAGTGATCTGGTGAGTGGAAGGCCTCCAACCCGACTTTGGGGCGCGGTGTGCAGGATCTACAGGGGAAGGCCCCACTAAATCACTGGGGACTTGAGCAGCAGGCATGTGGAGTGAAGTGGAATACAGGGTGATCCCAGCCCCCTGGATCACGACTAACAAGGAGGGGCAGTGACAAGGCTCGGTCTCCCACTGGTTGGACACCCCAAAAGGGCGTAAGTCAGCGAGAAAGTCACGGGGGGAGCCAGCATTGGCCCCAAGGACAAGTAAGCGCCCGGATAAGGTCCAGCAGGGGAGATGAGCCCAAAAACCCTGAGCAGGTGCAAAGAACCTTGAGGAGTGGAAGAGCCCATAGGAGGCAACAGGGAAACTGCCCAAGTGAAGCCTAAGTTAAGGGCAGATCCAATAACTGTGAGGGGTAATATGGCCATGAAAAACAAAGGGAAAGGTGGGAGAGCCCTGCAAACCCCAGGAGATGTCCCAGGCACGCTCCCCAATATCTGGCCGACACAGGACACCAGGGAGTTGGCGAAAAACACAAGAGAGTGCACAGAAGGTGAAGATACACTGGCCGAAGTGGAGACCCCGGCCATAATGTCAAGGCAGGACTTTAGGGGGGAGATGCTCGTCCTGCAAAATAGCTTCACCAAGACATTCCAAGATAAATTTCAGCTTTTTGCGAGCTGACCTTAACTTGGCTCTGGAGGAAATTAGGCAGGACTTACAGCAACAAGGCGAACGGACAGACCTCCTCGAGAGAGGCTTGCAGGAAATGGACAAAGAAACGACGGCTAACAATGAAGCAATTGAAAGGCTTGACATAGCCCCGCAAAATCTGGAGATCCAAATGGAGGACATGGAAAATAGATCCCATAGAATCAACATATGGGTAAAAATGCTGCCGGAAACCGTCCCGGACAAGGAATTAAAATGAGTGGTTCAAACCATCTTTGCCGGGATTCTGGGAGTGACTCCCCCGGACAAGGTGGAACTTGATCGTATACACAGAGTGGGCAGAGGGGTCAAAGGTCCAATGTCGAGGCCTAGGGATGTCTTGGCGGCTTTCACCAGGTACGCCCAAAAGGAAGCAGTCCTCCAAGCAGCAAGGAAGCAAGAGCGATAATGTACCACAACCACCGCATAGCATTGTTTCAAGACCTGGCAAGCAGCACCTTAACAAAGAGGAGGCAAATGGGCCCAGTTCTCACAGTACTCAATGAAAGGGGGATCAGATACAAATGGACCTTCGCGTTCGGCCTGGTGTTCCAATGAGAGGGAGCTGAAAATCGGATCACCACGCCGCAGGAAGGAGCGGACATCTTACAAATAGATCTGGATGACGCCCTTCTAGCGGAGGGCGGGGTGAGGGGGTTGGAAGGGCAGGATCTTCCAGGGGGTGTAGGGGGACGGTAGGGAAGGGGTCAGAGGGGGGGCAGCGGAGGTTCCACGTAGGGTCAGGACACGGGAAGCAGAGGACCAGGACAACACTAGGGGACAAAGAGGGCGAGTAAGGGGGAGAAGTAGAGCAGAGAGAGCGCTGGGATCCCCCACAAGAGAGAGGTAATGGGGGCCAAAAGCAAACTGGGAAAAGGACAGGTTAATACCCGTTCAAGTGGCTAACACATAATGTGAGGGGACTTAATACCCCCCTCAAGAGGAAGAAACTAGAACAATTTATGAGGAAAGAGAGCCGGGATGTCTTGAGACTGCAAATGCATCTCAGGCAAAAAGATCAGGGGCGTCTAAGGCTGCAAGGATTTGGTCAGATCTTGCAGGCATCTGGGAAGAACAAAACGGGAGGAGTAGCCCTAGCCATCAAAAACACATTGGATTTTAGAGTCACTGAAACCATAAGGGATAAGGAGGGTAGGTACATCATAGTTAAGGGGATGCAACAGGATAGCCCATACACTCTGGCAGTGGTGTACGCTCCAAACTCAGATCAGGAGCAATTTCTGAAGCCTGTTCTGGGAGTACTGGAAGAAAAAGCATGGGGGCAAATAATCTTGCTGGGTGATCTGAACATAGCTTGGGACAGGGGGCGTGATAGGTCTGGGGGCCTTATGAGAGGAGGGGGAGCAGCGATGGCAGCAGAACTCAAAGATAGAATTGGGGTATTAGGGTTAAGGGACGTATGGCAGGAATTAAAAGGGGGCGAAGAGGGTTATATTTTCTTATCCGGAGTCCATGGATCACAATCCAGAATTGACTATATCTGGGTTTCATCAGACCTGGTGGGCCGGATCCGAGTGGTCGTGACAGGCCCCATCGGAATAGCGGATCACAAAGTGGTATCCATGCGGATGGATTTAGGGTGCAGGGAATGAAGGGTGTGGGGATGGAAATACCCAAAGTCCCTTCTTAGAGATCCAGTAATGAGACGAGAAATAGAAGAGAAGATTAGGAACTTCTCACGCAAAACAGGAGGGGGGCACGAGAAAAGAGATGAGATGGGAGGCCTTCAAGGCTACGCTAAGGGCGGGGTGCTGATAGCAGCAGCGGCAAGTAGGGAGAAACAGCTGAAGGCACTGGAAGAGCAGTTAGAGGAGGAGGTAGAGACAGCAAGACAAAGGACAGGGACAACCCCGACTAGGGCTTCCATGAGGGAATACCGGAGAGCAGAAGGGCAGCTAGAGGTCCTTCGGACTAAAAAAGCTGAAGGGGCGTTGCTTAGCATCCGCCAAAAGTACTATGCTAAAGCGAACAAGGCAGATACACTCCTTGCACGCCTACTAAGGATAGCAAAATCTAAAAATGCGATCACAGCCCTAAAAACAGGAACAGGGGAACGGGTCACACGAATGGGGGGATATACAGGAAACATTGGCAGAATTTTATGAATCCCTATATGCATCACAGAACCCACAGACCCACACACAGGCAGAGTTTCTAGAAAAGGTGGAGATGGGGAAAATTGAGAAGGAGTCACTGGAATCCCTCAGTAGGGAGATTACAGAGGATGAAGTAAGGAGGGTGATTAGCAGCTTACCATCTAACAAAGCAGATGGCTATACTGCGGTCTTCTATAAGAAATTTGCAACATAACTGACCCCGCACCTGACATTCCTTTTCAACACCTTCAGGTCAACAGGGAGAATAACTCCATCTATGGATGAAGCCAGACTAATCCTTATTCTCAAACCAAACAAGGACCCTGAAGAGAGGACATCCTATAGGCCCATAGTATTGATAAATATCAATGCTAAGATTTACACAAACATTTTGGCGGACAGGCTGGAGACCTACCTCCCGGAGCTGATCCACCCAGATCAGGTGGGATTTATAAGAGGCTGACAGATGGCGGACAACATTAGGAGGGAGGGTCGCCTGGTGGAAAAGGTACAAAGGACGGACACTCCCGCAGTCATTCTATCACTAGACGCAGAAAAAGCGTTTGAATGCGTGGAGTGGTCTTCCTGTTCAGGGTAATGCAGAAGATGGGTCTCGGGGGGGAATTCTTGAAAATGGTCCAGGCTAACTACCAGATGCCAACCATGAGGGTAGCGGTAAACGGGGCCATGTCTAGACCCTTTAGTTTGAGTAGGGGCACAAAACAAGGTTGCCCTCTGTCCCCAATGCTCTACGCAATGTATTTGGAACCTCTCCTGCAGGCAATAAGAATGCAGAGGGGATACAGGGCATTCCATTTGGGGGGATAGACCAAAAGGTAGCAGCATTCGCTGACGATATGTTGCTCACCCTGACAGCACCAATAGAGTCCATTTAGGCAAGTAGAACTCTGCTGGAGGAATTTGGGAAGGTCTCTGGTTTAAAGATCAATATCGGCACATCAGAACTCCTGAATCTGACCGTGAAGGCAGGGATCCGGGACACATTGAGGGCAGCTACCCCCTTTCTTATGGAGCCCGGGGGGAATCAGATATCTAGGAGTGAAAATCACGGCAACTCTCGCGGGCTGGTATCTCGCCAACTACCCCCCACTATTGAAGGACATCAAGCGGGACTACCACAGTGTTAGGAAAACGATTACCGCGGGTTCCTTATCTCATGCCCCAGATGTGTTCATTCCTGCTATCAAAACCATACGTGCGGGAAGAAACAAGGTTGCCTCCCTACCTGCTTCACGAGCGATGGCCCGACGTGTGTTCCTCCCTGCCAGGACGCGGCTCATGGAGCGCTGCAGTTTGCCATGGCAACTAGGTTACCGCAAGCAGCGTTCTGTGCATACCCGGCGTGGTTTCACATCACGTGATGCTATGTAAGGAGACCCGGAACTAGCCGCGGTGCTCCTAATTGAGTATCTTCGCGTTTCTTGCTTTCGGAATTCCTGTGCTGTTCTTGGTTTAGGGACTTGGTTTACTTTATTTGGATACTCGAATTGTCTAACCCTTGTCTGCATTGTCACGACCATTTGGATTCGACCTTCTGCCTGCCCCTGGAGTGCTTTCTGATCTACGTTTTGTCTATGGTTTATGCCTGTTTGGAACTCCGACCCTCTGCCTTGCACCCGGAATTTGCCTGCTGTTCTGGCTCACGCTATTGCTTCCTTGGAACTATATCCTACTGTCTGTTGAACTTTCTTTTGCTGGGTACTCTGTCAAGGTATTTGCCTGCCAACATTCTTTGGTTACCCGATTCTTTGATTATGTTTTCACCAAATCTCTGAGCCCTTTGTATCTGGCTTCTTGCTGGGAATACTGCTGAACTAAGACTATTGCAGCAAAACCTCTAGTGGAGGTTCTTTGATGTAGTTTCCTTTCCATCTCCGAACTCCTGCTTTTCCCTGAACACCTACCTGGAACTGTCACGCTCATACCCTGCATGGAGGATTCAAGCTCAACCCATCTTCTGGTCCATTAAAGGAGTACTACCTTTTTAGGCGTCCTCGTGCCATCGGTTTCTGTGACCCATCGAGAACTAGAGACTGGTCATGATTAGTATCCTCTCTGGGATTGTTTTCTCTACTTCTTTGGATAAGAAGTACCTTACTCCATCTTCGGGGAGAACTGGTGAGTATAACCCACATTCCTGTAACCTGTTTCTCAACATTACCTCACGCACCTTACCAGGTCTCAGTCTTTGGTTTCTGATTTTGTCTATTATTGCATTGTAGGAAATCTTTGATAATACGGAATCTACTTCCATTTAGGACCCATAGACTACCAATCTCACGTACAGGTTAGTGCGTTTTCTTTTGGGTCTACATTGATTTTGATCTCGTATTCTGACTACCATTGTGATAATAATTGGTATATCATTCTTTAGATTTCGGTGATTTGTTCTGAAGTTGTCTCCTTGGGAGTCCTTGTGGAAATATCCAGTCCCCGCGAGATCCAGCAGTATCCATCTTCTGGTCAGCCTCTCTCCCGGTGTGTTTGCATTTGGCTAGACACAGGAGTTACATTGTCTTGAGGAATTCCTCGGCTACACTACGTAGGCGGATTCATGATACACAGGTGGAGGAGTCTCTGGGTCTTGTGGCTGGGTAGGGTAGAGGCAGTTAAAATGGTTATGCTCCCACGATTGTTGTATCTCTTTCAGGCAATTCCTCAGGCGATACCGCCAGGCTCCTTTACAGAGTTAAGAATCCTGACCAGTGAGTTCTTATAGGAAGGGAAAAGGGCAAGTTTCAGTAGGCAGATGATGAAAACACCCAGACGGGAGGGGGGGTTAGCTTTGCCGAATTTCCAACAGAACTATGAGGCTACGCAATTGCGGGTGATTAGAGAATGGCTCCAGGAAGGGGAGGTTATGCAAGACAAGCAGTGGGTTAAAATCGACAGAGAAGTAGTGCATCACAATCTGGCAAAGGTACTGTGGCTCCCAACAGCATAGGCCCAAGCACTTATATGAGAGTACCATAACTAAATTGGTGGCTGATAACTGGGACAAATTGGTGAGAACCAAGGGGATTACAACTTTTCCATCCCCCTTCACACCATTGTTCCACAATGGGGACTTCACACCCGGGTTAGAGAAGGTGCATCTAAGCAGTGGCAGGAGGGGCGATGTAAACAGCTGGGAGATATGTTACGGGGGGGAAAATATATTCCCATTTGAGGACTGTAAGAGGGAGTTTGGGGTGAAGGAAGGGTAGAGGCTCAGGTATGCGCAGATACGACACTGGGTCCTGAATCCTGGAAATAAACGGGCAGCAACTAGGGAAAAGACACAGTTTGAAAAATTCCTCCTATCCAATATTGGGCACAAGGGGCTAATATCTAACCTGTATAGAATTTTAGATAACGCAAATGCCAGGTATCAATGTCTGTATATGCGGAGATTGAGCAGATCCTAGGGAGGGAGATCGGGCAAGAGGAATGGGAGAGGCTATGGAGGAAGATTCCCAAATTAGCAAGAGCATCTCAATTGCAAGAGATGTGGGATAAGATAATATTCTTCTGGCACTACACACCAGCCCATCTCCACAAGATCTATCCTGGCACCTCAGGGAGCTGCTGGAGGGGTTGTGGGTTGGAGGGTACGGCAGAACACATATGGTGGAACCGTCGGAAAATTGAGCCATTCTGGCAGGAGGTGCGGAGGGCGCAGGAAGAGGCCTATGGGCCGGGAAATAGTAGACCACCGGAGCAGATTCTGTTAGGAATCAGAGGGGACACCACAGCAGGGAACCCATAACTCAGGAGAAAGCGAGGGTGATCCTCACGCTTGCAGATATGACGGTAATAGCGCAGAGGTGGAAAAGCATGGAGGTACCCCTCATGCAGGACTGGCTGCTGAAACTATGGGAAATCGTAGCACTCGAGTGGGCAATGTACGCTATGAACAACAATGTCCAGTACAGCCTACGTTCCAAATATCGTTATTGGCTAGCGCCCCCCATCAGGGTGGTAATGAGCAATAGCTCAGTCTAAACTACGGTGTTGGTGCTTCCGTGTCCCCACTCCTGGACTCTATGGGAATTGGGATTAATGAAATTACTGGCGCCTGACTTCCCAGCCACTGAACTTGGAATAGCCCTTTGGCACCGGGAAGTCTGGTGCCGGTAATTTTTTGTGGGGATTCAGCGGCACCCCGCCGGTAGCACCAGCAGGGTTAACACCATACCCGTAATGAAGCCCACAGACTTTGTCCAAGATCCGGGCACTGAAAGACACTCAAGAAAAGCTCCAGGAGCAGTCTAAATCCCTGAAAACCGAGTACTCCAACCTGCAAGTGCCAGCTCATAAAGCCAAGTACAAACATTTTTATCCCATAATCCATAGGGAGCCCCTGTTAAAGGAATGTCCTGAAGATATTTTGGACACTTACAATCCTGCCATTTTAACTGTTGCTCCTGACCATCCAGCGGCTATCCCAGACTCTACTCAAACACCAACCTATCATCAGTCCACCTCAATACACTCTATGGTCAGCCCATTCACCCCTGAATTACAAGCACAGATCCCCAAACTTTTTTCACCTTGGTCTGCTGCATTTGAAGGGTTGGCAAATGTGATGCCATGTACCAGTACTAGTGCATTCCTATGCAGACAGCTTCCTGTTCCTGAAGGAGGTAATACTTTAGTTACTGTACATGCCCCCTAGAGAGCTACTAATTTGTTTAATATCATTCAGAGATTCCCAAAGGTACAAGACTACTTTGTTAAGAGGAGCATCAGGTTATAATAGGCTGTTATCACCATATGTTTGTTGATTTTAATTAATTGTTGCGAGCAGCGCTGCACACAGATACATTTACCATGCTGAAAATGCATGTGTCATGTCCTGCAGGAGTCCTTGGTCCATCTGCCACTGCTGGAGACATGTCAATGCTGTTCATTACTGTTCCCCCAACATGGCGACTCGTAGTACTGGATGCAGTGCAGCCTGTCTTCATTCGTCATTGAGGCTAACTCTGTTGTCAAGCAAGATGTTATCTACCATTGCCTACTGGAGTCTGACGCGTTGCTACTCTACCTCTTGCCAAGCTCCGTGAGTTTCATCGTCCATTAACTATCTACATTCTCTTCTGTGCAACCATATGTGTCTAAACCTGTCCTTTCTTTCCCGTAGTACCCCTGTACCCTCGCAACCACACTCCTGCATCCTGATTCATTCGTGGCCACCCTCTTTCTTTCACCTGGAGCAGATCCTCACCGGTAAGTTCCTAGCGCTCATTCCCTGTCCGTTTCTTACGGATAGAACTCCCGGATCTAATCTTTGTGTGTCCTTGCAGAAATCTCTCCGGTTGCCATTGTTCCCTTGACAACCAACGCAGCGTCTCAGCAGCTTGGAAGCGTCCAGGCTTCTCGCTCTTCACACAGTCGTGATGCCACTTGCACGGCGGTAGACGGGAATGAAGTTGGTAGGTTTCTTTTCAATGCTAATCGGTCCACACTAGTGTTCACTGGTAGCAAGCATCGACCATTGTGATATCTGAATCTATAATTGCAGTGATATCCCTAGCAACAAATTTGACTTCCCGGAAGCCTGGAAGCTCCCGGACTCCTCCCTACAGATGCAACTACAGCCCCACTGTTTCGACTAATTGCAGATGCACTCCCGGTAGGATCTCACTTCTGCTCTGTAATTTCTGTTCTCACCTTTTTAGCTCGCCTGTACTAATTATTTACAGTTTAAACAGCTTCTGATGCTGCCGCCCCTTGGTACTCTTACGTGACCAGCTACTCAAACGTGAAAGCTCCTGGTGCCGCAACTACGCTTCCCTAGTATCTGCCTCTAATGGTAAATCACCCTCCCAATAAATCTGGGTCCTTAACACCCTGGCCACATATCTAGCTCTCCTCTCCTTTCTTACTAGCACCCATTAGAAGAGACGGTTCTGGCTACATCCATCTGCTGGTCTCCGATCCCTGCCTTTAAGAAAACTGCACCACTGCAACACTCTATCCAGGTTTTCTTCCCCAGAGGGTTTCCCTGGGAGTTCCTTCCCTTCTGAGGATTAGGGTCATGAACAGGGGAGAAGACAACCAGGTGAATTCTCCTCCCTTCACTACCACGGAATCTGGACCAGGTCAGTGATTCAATTACCTGTTAGTTTGTGTTATATGTACATGCAAGTCTTACATCATGCCAACTGGCCAGCTAAAGAACCTGCCACTGCCAGGGACCTGAAAACCTTTACTGATAGGCTGTGTGAGGAGCCAGGAATGACACTTGGACAAAGGCGATTCATGGCTTTGGCCATAGACTGTTGTTAAACCGAAATGGGTTTGGAAAATACCCCTCTGTCCCTATTCTAAGAGGTATTTTCCCTACCTAAAACAAAACAAATGGGTTGGTCCTTTGTCAAGATATCCAAAGCAACCTGTCCTATGTCCAAAGTACTATTCTAACCCTCCCATTCTAAAAATCAACTATAAGATGAAAAGGGAAACGTCTGTGGCCTTGGAAATGTACATATGTTCCAAAAGAAGAATGCTTAACTTCAACACAAAAGTTCCATGCAAATAAAGTTCTCAAATCCAGAAGTTAGTTGCCTTCTCCTAGTTTTCTCTTCACTCAACTTTATACTGGTTCCTTAAATTCCGTTGGATCAAAATAAACTTAATATACAAAGTAACTTGACTGACAGTCTGGTTTTTGATAGACTACCTGGTGTACTCTACTGCCAGGTTTCTTCTTACACCTTGATATCTCAATTACACTCTTTGACTATTTTCCTGATGTATCCTTATCAGGTTTTATTCATGCAGCATATTCTACAGATTGTTCAATCTGTTCTTACCCGGTGTACTCTCATGTTGGGATTCTCTCATATGTAAATATTGGCTTTCCTCATACCCAAACTCTTATGACTTGCAATGCCTGGTATCCTGCCTGGGCTTTTCTTTACAAGCAGACACGTGTCCCTTTGTACAAAACACTTGTAACTGGAAATGCCTGGTGTACTCTCCTGCCAGGGCTTTCTTTAGAAGTAAACACTTCTTCTCATATGCAAAAAATGTATGTCCTGGAATGCTTGTTATACTCTCCTGCCAGGGCTTTCTTGAAAGTGTCTCATGCACACTCATAAATCTGGCAATCTCTTATTTTTGCTCTGGTCTGCTTCTTTAATAAATATGGTAACTTTTCTTCCGTCTCATTTGCTTCATTCATCATTATTTGCTTTCGGTTCCTTTGCCGAAATGCCCCGCTGTTCCCTTCTTCCTCACGTGGACTCAGCGGTCTGCTGGAGCGGGTATTGCTTTCCCAGCAGTGAACCTGCAGCAGCTTTCTGACAGCCCGCTATGCTCCTTTGGGTTTGCCGCCTCTTCCTTGCTCCCCTGGGTTGCGGCGGTGCAGAGGTGACTCTTTGGTACCGCTGTGCATCAGGAGGCCCTCCTTCCTCTTCTGGTGATCTCGCGGTGTACAAGCCTCCACAATCTGCTTTCTTGGGTTTTCCTGTGAGCCGGTTGGCTCCACGGACCTTGTACTCGACCAGCAGTCCCTCGATTACCCCCGAGAGGACTCAACCTCTCCAGCCACCTCTCCTGTGCCAGCTGGTTTCCCAGTTTAAAGGTACCTCCAGCTGATATGCACTTGTAACAACTAGAGCACTGCTTGCGTTCATGGTTATTACTGATCTTCATTACGTGGCTCAGCTTTCTTGTGGCAGTATTTAATTCATTGGAAAAAGGGAAGTCAGTTTACAACAACTTGTAGGCAGAGTCTAAAGAAGTATTGCCAGTAGTTTTGGAAAGGGATTAAGGAGAGCTATAACAACATGCCATTAAGGCATGGGAAATGGAGAAAAAGGAAAAGGGAATACCATGTCTCACCCGATGAAGGCCACGACACTCCCCAGTGGGTTACCTCCCCCCATGTGGTCCTCCCTCATATAGCTGCCCCAGGGTGAGGATCAGGTAGCGCATGCCGTCCCCTGGCCACATGGGGGTAAGCTACCACCAGAAAACGAATGTTGATACCATTGAATTCATCACAGCTGGTACATACTATCACCGGAATTTGACCTTGAAAGACTGATTGGACAAATGACTGCATGCACGAAAGGCGAGGGTGAACATCCTCCGGAATATCTTGAACATTGAAATAATGTTTTGAACACTACTCTGGGATCTTTGATGCAGCCTTTATAGTTCCCCAAGCTGTGGTGACTCGGTTTGTTATGGGTTTGTAACCCAGAATATCAGAAGGAATTAAGGCAGTACGAATAGGGTGTGAAGGAAAAGGTTTGTTAGAGGTTTTATTAGCTGCACAACACTGCCATGAAAAGGTTGAAAGACAGAAAGAAACTACTGAAGCTAAACCTATGGTGTTGCAGATACGGAGTTTACAACCTTACCAGGCAAGGGGAGGGTTTTGCCCCACCACAGAAGGGTGACGACGGGGAAAAGAGAGAGGAACACCCCAATCATATGAATCAGGGTAAACTGTTGAGAGGTATTATACGGGGGACTACTGCAAAGTATGTGGACACTGGAAAGCATGTCCACATCAACCTCAGTATGACGGTTGAGGTGGAGAGCCAACCGCGCTAGTCATAATAACTAAGTCCCAGTCTCCACCGCCATCACTTCAGACCAATAGATAGGGTTGCCAAGGGATCTCCGAACTTGTTGCACCACTTATTCCAACTGTGCCGACCACCCCGCACATTGATTGTCTTACTGCTGGTCAAAAGATGTCATGTTTGGTTGACAGTGGAGAATCATGCTCCACACTAAAAGCTTCTGAGGTTTCACGAACAATGCATTCTGATGAAATTGTTAATGATGTTGGCGCAGGAGGTACGCCAATACCTCATCCTGTGTCTACTCCACTTATGGTCACGATAGGTCACATTTCTGACCAACATGCATTCTTACTGAGTCCCTGTTCTCCTGTAAACTTGTTTGGATTAGATCCATTGTGTAAGCTAAATTGTGTTATTTACTGTTCGCCTGATGGTGTATGCCCTGACATCCCATCTTACAGAGAGCAAAAAGTGATGGCAGTATTACAGGAAATTACCCAGTCGAATCCTGGAAGCCGAGCCGACACTCCCTGTTCCCGACAGGAACTGCTAGACCGTGCCCCAGCGAAATTATGGTCAACCCATACAAATGACACTGATTATATGGTTAATGCTGAGCCCACCATAATTACTTTAAATCCTGCCAAGCCCCTGCCAGGTGTACTTCAGTATCCTATTTAATGACAGGCTGAAGAAGGCATTTGTCCAGTAATAGAATCCCTTCTCCAACAAGGTATTCTTGGGCAAGCTCGTAGCTCCTGCAATACTCCAATTTTGCCCACAAAGAAGCCAGTTAAAGAGGTTTATCATTTGATTCCAGGCCTGTGTGTAGTTGATGCAGCCGTGATACTGTCTTTTCCCATTGTACCTAATCCGGCTATCATCCTGTCTTGCATTCCCTACTCAAGCAAATACTTTACTGTTGTAGATCTTTGTTCAGCATTCTTCTCCAACCCTATAGATCTTGATAGAATCGGTTTGTATTTACCCATAAATCAATGCAATATATGTTCACTTGTCTTCCTCTGGGATACGTAGAAAGCCCTACTCTGTTCTCCCAACTTTTAAAGAAAGATCTTCACTCAGTTTGGTTCCCAGGAGGGTCGACGCTGGTGCCATACGTAGACGATCTGCTCCAAGCTTCCCCCTCCCTGGAAGCATGTGAAGAAGACTCTCTCATTCTGTTGAAAGTGCTTGCTGAAAAGGGTCACAGGGCATGCAAAGACAAGTTAAAGTGGCGTCTGCCCCATGTGCGATACCTGGGCCATGGGATTTCAGCTGGGGAAAGACATGTATCTTAAAATCGGATTATAGAGATCCAGAAAGTCCCCAAGCCTCAGACTAGAAAGCAGATAAGAGGGTTCCTCGGGATGATCAGTTACTGCAGACAATGGGTTCTGGAATATGTATCCATAGTTAAACCCCTTCAAAACCTCACGCATGATTCGACTCCGTGCCCCTGCCATGGCATCAGGATGCAGAAGATGCCTTTGCCACCATTAAGGAAGCACCCGCAACAGCTCTGGCTTTAGGCTTGCTGGATTATAGTAAACACTTTGTGCTGTGCTGTACTGAGATGAAACGTTCAAGTGGTTTATCTTCTTATTTTATCAAATTCAATGGATTCATTCAGTCCTATGATATCGCTTTTCATGGTGTAGATCATTTCTTGCTCCCTCTTGAATAATCTTTAGGCAAGTTGGATTGAGTTCTCGCCTTTTTAGGACCTGTAATACAGTCCATGTGAACTCTTTGTGACTATGATTCTTCATTGTAAAATGTTTCACCAGTGGTGCTTTATCTGTTTTGTTACGCAGGCAACTGCAATGTTCAATGATCCGTGTTTTTATTTGTCTGTTAGTTTTGCCTATGTATGGTAGGCCACACAGATATCTAATGTAGATTACATGTTCAGTGTTACAATTGGAAAAACTCTTCTGTTGCCATGTCCTGTTTGTGCCTATGTTTATCTCTTTGCTCTTACTGGTCAACTTTCACACTCCACAGTTGCCACACAGGTGATTTCCAGTGGTAGGTTCCATACCCCATAATGTGGTAATACTCTGTGTGGGGGTGGTATTGGTTCTTAATTTGCTGCTGCTTACCCTACTTCCAATGGAAGAGCTTTTTTGGTACGCAAAGATTGGTGGTTGAATTGGACTCTTACTGGTGTCGAAATGTTCCAATGTTTCAGAATGATGTTTCTTATTTTGAGACTCTGATTGGTGAAGGTATTGACACACACTAATCTGTCTTCCTTGGGATTCTTGTTTTTCATTTCAAGGAGTGCTTCTCTGTTGTTATTAAAGGCCCGCTTTGCAGCCTTTTTCACCCTTTTGTTAAGGTACCCTCTTTTTCTTCGTTTGGTGGAGAGGATCTGTGCCCTTTTCTTCATATGCTGTAGTTTCCGAGCTGTTTCTTTTCAATCTTAGAAATTGTCCAAATAGGAGGTTGGCCCGTAGATGTTTGACATGGTGACTAGAGTAGTCAAGGAAAGAGTTCTTATCTGTAGGTTTGTGGTATGGTTTCTCCTTCAGAGTCCCATTTTGGTGAAAGGTGGTAAAATCTAGAACGTTAGTAGTCTGATCGCTCAGGGTCACAGTGAATTTCAGATGTTGATTGAGCGTGTTTAACCAAGAGAAACATTCATTAGCTGTCTCTTTGGATCCTTCCCAGATGATTAGTATATCATCAATATACCTCCTCCAAACTTTAATGTTATGTTTGAAAGGGTTGGTGTCATTATAGATGTTGTTTTTCTTAAATGATTCGACGTATACATTCTCTAAACTGGTTGCCATGGTAGACCGCATGGTGGTACCTTACACCCGTTGGTAAAATGTTCCTTCAAATTCAAAGTCATTTTTCTTTAGTGCCAGCTCAATGCACCACATGATGAAGGACGTCAGAACAGGATCATTATCTGTTCTATTCAAGAGGATTTCTTCCACTGTGTCAGTTGTTGCTTGTTGTGGAATGTTTGTGTAGAGTGAAATGATATCGAGACCCATCAGTAGTGATCTATTAAGATTGAATTCCAAATTTTCAAATTGCTTGATCGTATCTGTGGTGTCTTTGAGATAGGATTTCATAACTTTAACATGTCCTTTGAGATAATGATCTGCGAATTTGGATAAAGTTTTGAGCACTGAGTTAATCCCCGAAACTATCAGTCTCCCATGTGGTTTGACAAGGGTCCTATTGATTTTAGGGAGGCAGTAGAACGTCGGTATGGCTGGTTTAGCATTCATCATGTACTCAGCTTCTTGTTTAAAACTCCACTCTCGTTCCTGGGCTTTTGAGACTTTGTTAACTATTAGTTGTTGTAGTTCTTTTGCAGGATCTTCCCGTTGTTGTGCATAGTAGTGGGTGTTCCAGTGTTGGCTATGACATTCACCGATGTAATCCTCATGGTTTAAAATCACAATGTCTCCACCCTTATCTGCGTGTTTAATTCGAATTTTAGGATTAGAGGCCAGCGATTTGATCGCTTCCTTCTCAGAGTTGGTCAGATTTTGAAATGGTTTCTGTTGGTTAAATTATAGCCTTTCTAGATCCGCAAGGACAGCCATACTAGACAGCACGTCGCCTTTGAGATCTCCACTCTACTCTGGGACAGGATTGACTAAAGCTCCATAGCAATAATTTGAGACTGGCAGGCATAGCATGCTTTCTACCCACGAGCAGGCGAACAATGGCAACACGACATGAAGCGCTGCCGCATCATTAATAAGGGTCTGATACTACTGAAGGACGGGATCTAAACCTTACCTGGCACCATAAGACCAAATACAGCACACTCCCGGGAGAAGCTGCCCAGACCTTCAAACCACATACCTCGCACCACAGGACCACAAAGAAGTCCTCCCACAACTAATTTTAGAGTTGTGCACCCCCCACAGAACCAGAAGAGGCCAAGAATATTTTAAGACACGTGCAAGCCGAGCAATTATAACCACTGCAGCGATAGGGAGCTTACTTGGTGAAATCTCCTGAAGAATGTTCCATATTTGTTATATAAGAACAGAAACATGTTGAGACTGCAACCTGTGGATTGTTGCACAGGCTAAAATACAAATAGTGTACAAAACATTAATTTGACCATTGTACTCTTAGGAATCTGTGTAAGAGACATGTTTTGAGAAAAATGACAACTGTGTATCCATACGATATTCATTTCACCAATGCAAATTGTTGCATTACACTGGATGATTACCAGTATTTTGTGATTGTTATATTTGTATGTTTTTAGTTTAATTGCTTTTGTATTTTTTACATAATACATTTATTTTTATACTTTGCTGACAGATGTATAAGTTATCTTTCAGCTGCTTGATCTGTCATTATCCTGTCTCTATCTTAATGTTAATTGTTGAGTTGTTTCCCAGGAAATAGATAGAGACTGCAATTAGTTATTAGGTTTGTAAGTGCCCACCGGGATTCCTACAGTATCACAAATAAAAGTATAGAAGCCGCCACTGTTGATTTGCCAATACCTGCAAGGTATGGCCCCTATTGGTATTACCGGCTGGTCATTATTTTTGCTACAGTGACCACTATATGCATGTGGCTTTGGTACTTCGGATACCTTTAGTTTGAACTCTTACCTGGAACTCTTGATTATGAACTATGGACTAAGGAATTCTGCGCTCAGTACCTAATTTCTATTGGAACTTTCGAACAGTGACATTTATCTTCCTGCAACTTCACAGAGGCTATAAAACATTGAACTGAAAGCCCTGGCCTGGCGAGCTTATATCACTTGTGCCCTCCACATCACCTGCCCTGATGAATTGAACCAAACCTTCTCTTCTAGCCACAAACATTTTTGTTGGTGCCACAAACTGATTCTTAAGCCTGGATATTTGAGGACTGGCTCTAATGTACACTATGTTTGGCTGTATTTCTATTATTATCATTATTATTAGAATACTAATATATTATAATTTCACTGTGACAGCTCCTTTTCACACAACCTGATTAATGATTAATGGTGTTTTGTTTGTTTCTCTGCCACCTTTGCAGATTAGCGCAGCGTGATGTTAGAACCCGCTGTTAATGCTGTCCGTTACTTTGCAGGTTGCGGAGCACTCCGGAGCTGGCAAGGCCACCGAGCGCGGACGGATGCAGGAGCTGTTACTCACAGGTAATGGTTCTTGTTCTTGCAGGTTGCGGAGCGCTCCGGATATGGGTGAGCCACCGAGCGCGGACAGATGCGCGGATGGATGTTGGAGCTGCTACTCACAGGTAAGCGTTTCTAGTAATGCTTTTCTTGTTCGTGCAGGTTGCCGGTAGAATCCAAGTTGATGCTGCAGATTCAAGCCGCCAGGAGAAGCAGAGGAGCTGGAGCTGGACACGGTGAGCGTTACGCTGCAGGAGTGCAGAATAACACAAAGCGTGGATTCCAGTTTGGGCGTGGCTTATATAGCCAACCACACCTGAAGATTCGACCACACCCAAAACACTAGTCTGCATACTTCAGTCCATGGAACTGAGCTGCAGGAAGGACCTCCATGTTGGATTAAGGCCCAAAGCGGGCTTGCCTTATTCTTGATAATGAGCTTGGCGCCAAAGGCGCCAGGACTGTCTCCATGTCTGTTGTTGCTGGGTTTTTAAGACCCTTGGAGTCGCTCCGTGGGGCTGTAGCCTCACTGCTGCCAGGGAGCTGTTGCAACTGAGGGGGTCAGGGATAGCGGTCATGACAGATACCAGGCTGCTATTGGTCCGTCTGTCTTCCATCGCGTGGGGTCGGCCAGGCTCATCATCTACGGGGAACCAAGGTCGAGTTTGCGATGTGTATTTATGTAAAACAATGCTTCTCTATCATTATGGAGTTCATGTGGGAAACTCTGGGACTGGTTTCCATCCTCGCTTAGGGCTATAATGTATTCTACCATGTACCTCGCATTACAAAGTGTATCATTATGAAATAAGGTGGAGTGGCCGTGTTCTTTTACATCTTTTATGACCACTGGGTTTATGGTTGGTGGTCTGGGGTCACCTACTATCGCAGAATTTAGGGGTCTTGGTCTGGGACAGTTGTGGGTGTGATGACTCCTGGTGGGCTGGGAGGGGGTTGGAGGTCTGCTTTTGGCATGGCTGTGATAAACATGCATCGCAAGGCACTTGGTACTGTCTCGCGGCCTTGCAGGGTGCATTCTTTCTTGGGATAACACATATTCACAACAGTTATGGAACAAAGGAACGTTTCTATTGGAGCGAGCAGTGTGAGTATCTCTCTCATCAGTGCTTGGGCATGTTCAGGTTTCTTCGTTGGGTCTGTGTTTACCACGCAGCCATGCAGGGCTGAATGTTTCTACCATAACTAAATAAATGGTGCTTCCTTGTATGTGCACACTAAGTCTATGCATTTATTTTTAATATTGTGTTGTGCAGGCTTTCTTAGCACGCTCCCCTCACACACGTACATCGCAAGTGTAGTTATGGGATTTGCCTTACTCTAAAATGCCTGGGGGTAGTGGGGTCGGAGAGGTTAATTTCCTTCCCAACACCTGTAACAGCACTTAGGGGTGAGGAGCTTGCAGACTTTCTTTGTAATCATAAGGAGCTTCTAAGTGCTTACCCCACATTCCTTTTCATATATTTGTATCAGGTTCCACTTGCACATCTGGGGTTAGCATGCATGTTTCTTGATTGTTGTTGGATACGTATTGCTCAATGTGTGGCTTTGTGAACATTACATTGGTTATATCGGCTGCCCTTTGTCTTGCCATGACAACTGTGGCATTTTTTACTTGGCATCTATGATAAAGCAAGCATGATAAGTGTTATTACTTGCCTAGACTGGCCTACATTGGTGCAGCCAGTTTGGACCTATTTTCAATGTCAAAGCCAACAGGAATATATTCTTACATGGTGATACTGGCATATATTGGCCAAGCCAACTTGGACATGTTTTCTTATAGTATCATTACTGCATTATACACAAAGGAAATGCGAGCATGTTCCTATATTGGAATACTGGGATATATTGGTGCAGCCAGCATTGAACTGTATGGGCGCAGCCAGCATAGAATTGTTTTATACTTGCATATATTCTGGTGAAGACGGCAGCATGAAAATTTGTTGGAAAATGCTTCTATGCATCTTGTATCTAATAGAGTTTTTCATGAGTTGCCCTGCAAAACAGATTGCAGCCTCTCTGGTCTTTTACCCATTTTGTAACAGAAAGAGTTCTGTATAATGTGCCAATTTAACTGAATATTCTACAATATTTCTAAGGGGAGAACATCCCTAAATGCCTTCAGGCTCTTCCATTTAACACTTTAGAATAACTACCACAAATTCATAATGCTGCCCCAGGGATGGAAAAGAACTCGTGTTCAAGGAGGGGGTTGTGGTTTGCACAAGGACATTCTTTGATGGGACGAGCATTGTCCCCTTCTGACCCCAAAATTACTTTTGTCCTAGCTGGCTCATATTTATAATGGACATGCTCATGCTGGAAAGGGGGTATGATTGCAACCCTTAATAAAGACAGGTACACCCCAGATCTTTCCGCCATGGCACAAGCTCACTGTCACATGCCAGCAAAATAAAGTTGGAAAAGCTGTTCAGACAAAACCAGGAGCATACCTGCAACCTTGCGGGTCCTTTGTAGATTTGCAAATAGAATTTGTACAGCTTAAGAAATGTAATACTTTTCAATATATTTTAGTAGTTGTAGATACATTCTCAGGCTTTGATGAAGCCTTCCCATGCAGGAGAACAGACACCATCACAGTCACTAAGACATTGATAAAGAATCTCATACCAAGATTTGGAGTGCTAGTCAGCATAAGCAGCGATAGATGAACTCTTTTACCAGCCAACTGATAAAGGAACTATGTACTACCCTGATTATTCAGCAGAAGCGCACAGCCCACGCCATCCACCATCTGCAGGGACAGTGTAGAGACAAAACACATTCCTAAATACATAATTTAGTGAAGCTCTGCAAAGAGACTTGCCTCAAGTGGCCCGGGCATTACCATTAGTGTTATTTAGCATGTGCACTACTACCAACCAGAAAACAGGACTAAGTCACAATTAAGAGCCATTTAGATACCCAATGCATCTTCCCTCATCTCTACCAGTCAAGAGTACATTTAACAGTGTTTTCCTGATGGCTGATTGTCATTAAGTCTATAGTTCAGGCATCTGTGTACCATCATATTAATGTGACAGATTCAGAGGTGTGATGTCACTGCAGTCATTATGGTATGAAATGGTTAGTGAGATAGATAGTTTTGGGTATAGATATATTCATGGAAATGCATCCTTAGGAACAATCACATTTGCATTACCTTTGTCTGCCTTTCATGTAACTTCACAGTTCCATAACCTCATGAAGGATGAAGCCATTCATCTAGCCCAGCAGCAGCAAGCATTATAGTCTCAAAGAAAGAAATAAAGGGAATCTAGGAATAGAGTGTGCACTTTCCAAGCCAGTGGAGACTTGATGCTGACCAGTCAGAACGTCCCTGATCCATGGGCTGGTGGCAGCTGGGACAGGTTGGCTCACAGAATCATCTGGGTAGTGAAAGTTCCAGAAATCACCAGCCCGATGCCGGACACATGCCCCGGGTATAACTTCAGATATCTGGATAGGATTACAAACTGACTGGTTATTATGGCCTCTTCAGCCACCACAGTTGCAACCTCTTAGTAAGTTAGCCAGAGGTCACATGTTAGTTGGGAACAGCATATGTTTATTTATTTTATTTTATTTATTTATGACGCAGTGGAAAAAGGGCCCAAGTACATAGCAGCGTGGACAGGACATACACCTTATAACATAAAAAGAAGGAAAAAGCATTGAGAGTGGTTTACAAGTAGAAAGTCAGGTCAATGTGAGGAGAAAAATCATTCAAACAAGAAGGTTTTAAGTCGACGCTTGAACAACCCCATGGAGGCAGAGGAGGTCCAAGGGTAGAGAGTTCCAGAGTCATGAAGCTGCCACCGGCAAACACCCTTTCGATAAAAGTAGGGAAAGCTTAACTTAGGAATAAGCAGGAAGTTGGAGTCATTAGATCTCAGGACCCTTTTAGCTGGCAGCGAACTCAGCATTGAAGAGAGATAGATCGGGCACTTTCCAAATAAACATGCATGCGCAACACATAAAGTGCAAAAAGTGATTATTTTTCCCATGGGCAGCCAGTGCAGGATCTTCTGGCCAAGGAGACATGGTCCACTTTATGCATGCGACAGACAATCGGGGCCACATTAGAAGGGATTAGCTGTGGGCAGCACTATCTGAGGCACCAAATTCTTTAGAGTCAACAGTAGTTGCATCTGGATGACTAGGAGCCTGTCAGTGGACATACACTTTTAATTAAAGACAAGAGTTAAGGTGCATGATGTGTTCTGGCCAATGGAGACGTCAGACAGTAAGTCTTAAACCTGTTTTGTTGAAGTATTGTACCCAGTTAATACCACATAGGTTTGAAAATCTCTTAGAAGTCTTGATTTGGGTACAGAAGATTGATGGGGTAAAAAGACAGCTGTAGGCTTTGGAAATACCTCATTGGTATGCCATTCTGTGCAGTCCTTATGATGCCATATGCTTAGTCACCAAAGCTGTGCAAGAAAAAGCAATCAATCTAATAATCTGCTTCGGCAAGTGTACAGGGGGAAAAAGTACGATTAATGTGTACACCACCAGACCACCGCTGAGAACAGAGGGAATGCTGTTGTTTTCCAGTGAATTGATTAAGAAATATATGAGTATGTTCATAGGGTTGAAAAAGAAATTGACGCCTTTATGACAACTCAACTTTAGAGTGTATTGAGGGGATTAATAAAGATCTGTCCACATAGACCCGGATCCCATGAAACTCTTTCAGTATGTAAAAGGGCAAAGGACAATGTATGAAGTGTAGTGTTATGTTACATGTTAGTGCAAAAGGAGGAAGTGTGGGTGCAGATTATTTGCTATCTCTTTGCAGGCGTGGTCACATGAATATGTTCAATTAGCTACAATGCGCCAAAACGTTGTCTGCTCTCTATCTATAGCTGCTCTCTTAAGGGATATCTATAAATTAGTAATGGTTGAATGTTGATGTTATCCTACCAGGGATTTGTATCCCAATCTTAAAACAGGAAACATGCTTGTGCTGGATAGATCATCAGCATTTGGAACAATATCTAATCGTTCTTTGGCTTCTTTACAATCAGTAGCAAACCAAGGATTACGAGTTCTATGATGCAAGTTCAGAATCATACAATGACTAGTAACAAATCGAGCAATCGCCAAACAGATATTATTGTATATATCATTGACCATGGCCCGGTTATTGATTAGTTTAAGCCAAAAGTGTTCAAAAACTGCTAGTTCGCAAAGATAAGTGGCAATGTTTTTTCTAAATTAAGATTAGCCCACTAAGGTCTATGCCTGTTGATGGTTACAGCCAAATCACCATTATAATTATTTTAAAAAAATCACTAAGTGCTTGTTAGGACACCTAAAATTTTAATTAACAGTCGTGGTTGCTTTCAGAACTATTAATCACCATTAGATCCGTCACGAAATACCAGTTAGAACAATCAATGAGAATATACTCAATATTTGATAGCCAAAAACATTCCCTACAAGTAGGTTTCTCTCGAATATCATCAAGGAGGTGGCCATTCCCAGCTCTTAAATATAATTTAAGTGACAGCAAGGTCACACTCAAAACATTCAAAAACTGCCATTTTGGATAGGCGGTAGAAAGATACTGAATTTTCCAGATCATGTCCTCCTCTTCTAAACAGCCTTCTTGCATCGGCATGGATTAAAATTGATGGTTAAAGTCCCCCATTACAAGAACCGTAACATCAATATTTCGAGAATTATAAAAATGACATGCAAAAGTAGTTCTTGAGCTCCTCCCAAAGCATAACATCAATGATACCTTTTGTTGGTCTCAAATAGACACTACACAACAAATTGTGGGACCTCATCTAATTTGAAATTTAAACACAGAATATCTGGGTTATCTATTTGGACAGCAGAAATATCATGCCTTAAATTTACCTGATAAAAAAATGACAGGCCCACACTAGAGCAACCTTGAGGGCCTCTAACTGCTGGTATACTAATATTTTGGTAGCAAGGGATCAATGGGGCTTCACAGCCCATGTTTACTGAAAACAATTAATGCCACGCCTCTCTATAAAATCCCACAATCAGATTCCTCCAGTTTCCCCGATTAAGCTATATTTCAAGATATAATCGATAGTTGTTCTTCCGGAACCCCCACAGAGACCTGATTTTCCTCACCTTTGGGGAATGTGAATGTCAAATATTGCTACATTGATCAATACATTGAACCACTGCTATAGAGCCCGGTTTGAATGTGTGGACTAGTTTATTCTAAGAAGCCAATTCCTTCACAGGGCGGATAAATGAGGACAAATGGCAGTCAATGCTGCATCAAGAACTGGCTTGTAGGATCCCTGTGCCTTTGCTGTTTACTCAGTATGACGTAGGGCACATATTTGATTATTAGCTTGGAGGATCTTCATCACCATATGATCTTGTGCATTATGCACAGGAAGGAAAGGCTTGCACAGAGCATTACATTTCATCTTTAGGGATAGATCAACCCTCCTAAGCCCAGAGATGGATTCAAAAAACAAAGATGAGCAATTTCCTTAGTAAAACATTCCAAAACGTGTGCATACCCCAACATCTCTCAGACTTCCAGCGTGGTTATAGGGCAACAACAAAAAAAATCACATTGATCTACTACAGTGGACCCCTCAGTAGTCCATGGCAGCTGATAAGACAAAATGTCTGTTTCTAATAGGGTATGATCAGTTAAATTGATCCATCCACTACACAACATATGAAATCATTAGCTTCATCACCTATATAGACTGGCAGGTTTTTATTTTCGTGATGGTCATGAACAACTATTGCAGAGGTTTGAACTGCCATATGGACTTCCAATGGGAATGCATATTTGTGACACCCATCTTGGGGACTGGGGCATGGGGTTCCAAAGGCTGCCAAATGATCAAGCCACCCACAGCATTATTTGCAGATACATAATAGAGTTGGGTATGGATTCAGTTCTGGTTAGTAAATGTGCTGGAGAGCCTAAAGTATTTTCCTTCTGCTCCTGTTCATTATTCGCAGTGTCAAGTACTTTTATGTCTCCTAAAAGCAACTCTAGCTCAGTGATAAGAGCTTTAGCGTCAGTAATGGAGATCAAATGATCACTGGTTTTTAGGAAGGGGTTGAGCCACCGGATTAGATACGGCCTTCCTTTTACCCAATTGTAATTGTACTAGAACCAGCCTCTTAAGAACTCTTTGCAGTATTAATCAACTTAACATATAGCCCGACAAACACTAACAGACAGGAGCGCTAAATGTCCAACTTAAAAGAAAAATAAATAATCGTGGGCCTCATCACAAGTCTGGTGGTAATCCGGTGCAATTACTGCACCACTGGAATGGGAAGCATCGTGGCAGCCATTTTGGAAAACACGATACATTAAATATCCCCACTTCCTGCAGCTATCCGTTCCTAGTAAGAAGCAAAAATATCCCAGGAGAGGATAAGAGCCAAGGTGGCTGAACATCGTCTGCGCAAACCCAAATTTAGCGAGGGGGAGCCTGGTGGTTCTCACAGAGTGGTCATTGCCACTGTGAGGAACTTTATGGCAGTCGCCACCAGAAGACAATTGGGTAGTGCAGGACAGCCATCTGGAATTCCATCTGCCAGAAGGTTACAGCAGTATCAAGAGCACCCCACGATGGAGCGGACTTCCCCAAGCGATGGAACGACCTGAGAGTCAAGGTGCGGGGACTGCTGTCCCAACACCACCAGGAGTCCCTGGCGACTGGAGGAGGCACTGTTGAGCCACTGGTCCTCACCAACTGGGAGGAGAAATGCAGCAAGGTCCTGGAACTCGAAGGGATAGAGGGAGTCGGCAGTGCAGAGGCAAGTGTCGGCATCCAGGAGGCAGGAGGTGAGTGAACCCCACCCCTCCAACACAAATGCATGCACAAATGACAGTGTAGATAAGATGGGACACAAGTCAGCAGACCCAGAAGCCCGGCATGCCAACAGGGCAGAGTGATGGGGTGGCAGGTCAGTCACCCTCCACAGCAGCCATGGGGCAGGGCACCAACGGCACCCCTGAGCGTCACTGCAGCAGGAAGGGCAGGCAAGTGAACTAAACAAATGCCATGCGCACCCTACCCCTACTAGCACACCCTCTGGCAGCGGTATTGAGGTGCATGAGCGACCAACAACAACGTGCAGCAGACACACCAGCATGTTGCGGGCCCAGTAGGCCTGCCCCATGTCAGCATGGCAGGCAAGCCACAGGGAAGCATGCGCTTCACACACTGACATGTGCCCAGCCTGCCAATTACTGTGCACCACAGTGCCGCCCTGCTGGCTGCACAGCAGTGCCCCATAGAGCCATGACAGTGCCCTTATTAAGCCACCACCCCCACCATGTGAGTGCCACCCGGATAGGGGATGTGGGGCCATGAAGGATTACAAGCATGCATGGCAGACGTAAACTGCCCCAGCATAGACACCCTGCCCTACCCACACACAAGCCAAAGACCAACAGGCCATGGCTAACACACCCATCGCTACAAACAACCCCATAACGCTGACCCCACATGCATCCTCCCATGACCAACCATGCCCATTTGCCCATATGTGTGGGGTCACACTCTGTACCATATCAATTGTGCTTTGCATGCAAACACACGTGGGGGGAACCATACCTCAAAACATTTCCTATGTCCCCTACAGGCACTCACGCATCACCAGAGGCATAGGAGGAGGAGCTTCCAGGCCCATCAGGGAGTGGCACTTCCACTTGCAGTCCCATCAAGGAGTGGCGCTTCCAGGCCCTCAGGGTCTGCCACCACCGCAACCAACCACCCCACAAAGGCCCACACAGGCCACACTATGGTGGAGGTCCAGGCACATTACGCTGCAGCACAGCAGGGACCAGGCAATGCCCACACCACAGGCCACCAGGAGTAGTGCAGGGCATACTGCACCCACAACCGCAGCCAGTGGTACAGACACTGAGTCCACACCTGCTGGGAGGGCGACTGAGGAGCCAAAGAGGGACACCAGTCCGGTGTCACCACCTGCCGAATGGCCACACTCCCCAGAGAAACCTCCACGCCGCCAGCGCCAACATTCCCCGGAGAGCCCTCCACACTGCCAGCGAGCACTGACACCAGAGCCGGATGTTGATACTCCCTCATATGGCTCTCCTGCATTTAGCCCTGGGCCAGTGCAGAGCCACTCACCCACACAGCACACTCTAACATGCAGCAAGCTGTTGCAAAGGCTGAGGACATGGAGTGCAGACAGCGGGAGATGGAGGAGATTGGCCACACGACCTCTGCACACCTGCAGGCCATTAGGGACAGCATCCAGGGGGCTAGTGCATGGTTGTGTGTGCTATGGCGTGGAACAGGGCCGAGATAACAGCCATCTCGTCTGCCCTAACACTGTACGCCCAACGGGTCAGGGAAATGAGATGACAGAAGGCATCTCTGCACTGGCTGAAGCCATCCGGTAGAGCACGGAGGTGCAACACCAGCAAAACCTGTGGACAGGCTCCCTCCCATCCACTTCAACCACACCCACAGAGGGGTCACAGCAGGGCACACCGCAGCGACAGACACAGCGGATTCTGTTCCCAAAATCACATGGGACCGCAGGGGGGTGGGGGGACAAGAGGCCACAGTTGTGAAGGACTCTGGGACACTAATTGCCATGAGTGGCCATGCTGGGGAGTTGGTGGGGGGAGGTGGGAGGAGGGTGATGTGTGCTGGGGATTTGGTGGGGGAAGGCGGAAGGGGGGAGTGTGTGCTGGGAAGTTGGTGGGGAGGGGGATTGTGTGCTGGGGAGTTGGTGGGGGAGGCGGGAGGGGGATTGTGTGCTGGGGAGTTAGTGGGGGAGATGGGAGGGGGATTGTATTCTGGGAAGTTGGTGGGGGAGGTGGGATTGTGTGCTGGGAAGTTGGCTGGGGGAAGTGGGAAGGGGAATAGTGTGGCAGGAAGCTGGTGGTGGTAAGCAGGATATCGTTTAAAACCAGTAAACATCATCAATGCGAGGACATACCTTATTGTGTCATTGTTATGTTTATTGATACAGGCGAGTGTCACACAGTCGTGCATGGCTTGTGCCATGTTAAAGTGTCAAAGGAAATTGTCTATCAGTCCCTAGCGGGTCAATCTCCCATCCCTCAGATCATCTCTGACAATGCGTGCAGTTGCCTCTGCCACGCACTGCATCCTCATCCTCTGGGGGTGCCATGTCCACGTCAGAGGGTAGTGGGACATTCCTCTTTAGACAGATATTGTGCAGCATGGCACACAGAAGCACAATTTTACCCACTTTCTCTGGAGCGTACATCAGGGCTCCACCGGTACTGTCGAGGCAGCAGAAAAGTGCCTTCAGGCGGCCGAAGGTACGCTCGATGCACACATGGGTCCTGCTGTGAGCATGGTTGTAGGCATTATCCTGCAGTGTTTGTGAACCACGCACAGTGGTCATTAGCCAGGGCAGCTGTGAGTATCTGGAGTTACCTGCATGGGGGAGACACAGGCATTAGTAACGGAGTAAGGTGTGGGGGTGGGCTTACACGATATCAGGGCAATGGACTACTTGTGCATGCAAATGGAAATTCATATCATGTGTCAAATCTATGTCTGTGCATGCTGTGTCACTCGTGTCATGCATTGTTTCTGCTTCACATGCACCCTGTCCCCTTGCAGCATATGTTATGTGAGGTGTTTGTCGGTGACATGTGCAGCTGACATGGTGGCTGCCATGAGGCAGTGTATTTCCACTGTGCATGTGGCATGCTGGGTTTCCCATGGGCCCTCCCTGAGCATCTTGGTCCGTCGGCTCACCATTGTGTGTTGGCCACCCATGCGTGCATGGCTGTGGTACTGACAGGGTTGTTCTTCTGTGAGGCGATGTAGCCATTTGTCACCATTGCTTTGGTAAGTACATGTTGCATTGTGGTACCCGTAGTCATGTTGGATGTTTATAGTTGCTACTGTATGTGTATACCAGCTTCTGTTTGCAGGTAAGTCCGACGTGTGCATGCTCTCTGGCCTGTACTGTGACATTGGTGCGGGAGGTGGACAAGTACGGAATTCGCATTCGCTTGTCATGCCATCCTATGTGTAGTTATTTGCATCCCTCTACCCATTTGGGCATGTGCTTCACAGCGTATGTGTTCTGGCTTTTCTACTCACAGGATCATTGTATCGTGGGTGGAACCAGGGTAGCAGGCACAGCAGTGGGGGATGTACAGGTTGGGGTCGCAGGTCACCTGCACATTCAGGGAGTGGTAATGCTTGCGGTTACGATGCACTGCTTTGTGGGCCTGGGGGGCCACCAGTGCAACAAGGGTACAGTCCAGGGCAGCAATCACATTTGGACAACAGCATAGCACTGTGCCTTTATGGCATTGACGTGGGCTGGGGTGGTCGGCAGTGAGATGTGGCATTGCACTTGCCACGGGAGGGCTTCAAGCACCTGGCCCAACAAGGCACAGAATGTGCCCTGTGCCATGCCGTGCATCATGGCCACTGAGTGCTGGCGCCAGTACTGAGGTATTGTAGGACAGGCACTAGCTTCAGCAGTGGGGCCAAAGCTCCCAACCCTCCCTGTACTCCCTGTGCCCTGGCCTGGTTGTCCTGCTTCTCTACTTCCATGCGAAGCATGAGCAGTTGCCTGTCCCAGCTCACAGTGGCTAGTGGCAGCATGGTGTTGGAAACAGTGTTTGGGGTAGGGGTGTGCCATATGTAGACCTCTGTGGTTGATTGGGATCACCTGTGGCTTCATTCCAGGCACCTGTGTTCATTTACCTCCATCTGGAAGCTGGAGGTAAACATGCCGCGTTTTGGGCAGTGTTAGCACCACTTTTCTGCGGTAATACCGCTGAACATGGACTTGTGATGCTGCTGTGTTTGAGCATTGTGTGGCCAGCTGTAATAGTGGCGGCTGTAATAGTGCTGACTGTAATTGCGCAGGCTGTAATTAGCACCGTCAGATTTTACAGTCAGCAGTATTTGCACCGGCTCATGATCCGGCGGAGCGGTAATGGTGGTGCTAATTCCGTTACCGCCACTTTAAGGGCATCAATGCACACTGTGACGAATCAAGACAGTTCATCTCATCTCCCCAAGGTTTAGATCCCCCCTGTGAGGCTAGCGAGATGAGTCCGCTCCGCAACACCCTCGCTAGGGGTCGAGGCAAGTGGGACCTCACCGGGAGAGACTCCCCCTTAGGGGACAAAGACTCCTTTTGCTGTGAGGAACTCCCTAAAGCTGCATTCACTGTGGCCTACATGGCCCGCTCCACAATACCAGAAACTTTCAAGCACAATGACTGGTATGTAAAAACTCCTAGTAGATGCCAATATCTTACAATAAAGGAACATGTCACTTTAAATCTAAACACGCAATCTACTGGGACAAGCAGGTTAAATAATGTGGCCCTGAGGAATCACAGTGAGAACGGCAGAGGAAGCACAAGTCAAAAAAGCCTATGAGTTTGAAACTTTCCAAAGTCTGCAGACTGGGACGCCAGAGCCACGGTGCAGCCCCAGCACAGGAAACCCACAAGAAAGAAGCCTGATGGAAGAGTATGGAACGCCAGAGCCATGGCGCAACCCCAGCACGAGAAACCAGCAGGGCGAAAGCCCCAATAAAGAGACTAGGACGCCAGCGCCCCAGCACTACCCCAGCACGAGAAACCAGCAGGACAAAATCCCAGAGGAAGAGACGTCAATGCCGGAGCCATGGTGCAACCCCAACCCGAGAAACCAGCAGGGCAGGAGCCCCAAGGAAGGTGGTGAAGAGACCAACGAAAGCCCACAGTGGATAGCCGGTCCCACCACAATCACCTATACCACCGTGTATAGAAAGTCATAAGGTTTCCGAACCCTCATCGTAAGACTGGGACACCAGAGAGAGAAGAGAGACCGCAAGGAGGAACACGCCAACCAAGGCCAAGCAACAACGGTTCAGGACCTGAGAAATGGTCACTTAGGGATACGGCTCCCAACAGAGTTCTCCTTCAGTATAGAAGGTAACAGGGAGAATGGGAATAACGGGAGGTCAAGAAGGGATCGGTATATCCTACAAAACACTGGTCTCAGTAGAAGTCAAGAGGTAAAGTTACTTTTGAATCAAATTAACTTAAACTGTTGGGACATAAGAGAAAGAAGTAATATTAAGAGAAAAACTTTTATGGAAAACCATACTCTGTAAAAAAAAAAAGGGAAAGCTACTATATATTTTGTACAAGAAGAAGGGAATATCAAAAGGAGAGAATATTTTGAGCAAGATTTTTGAGAATCTGGACAAGTGAACCAAGAAAAGAGACCAATAGGCCAAAGCAAGCTGAGCTATATTTGGCCAGGAGAGAAGGACTATCAGAGTAATACTGTCTTCCCAAGATATGCTGGAGTCAACAACCAAGAATCTATACCTTGTAAAAAAAAAAAAAAAAAGTAATTTTAAGAAGGACAACTCCAGACCGCACAGAAAGAGTTACAAAGACTGATCCAAGTAATAACAAGAAACTATTTGAGGATTACACATTGGCAAATAATCCTTTCAACTGGTACTAGAAGTACCCTCAGGAGAAGGGAGTCATTCTCCACATATAAGTTAGTTTCATAGTGGTAAGGTCAGTTAGGGTAGTTTTGGACAGCAGATTTTTTCCTTTTGGCCAATCATGACTGACTGACGAGCACCTTAGTTAGAAACATAGGCAGGGACCACCCACAGAGACAGGCAAAATTAGGTCTTACATCTTTATTTCATGAAAACCGGCGAACCATGTCCACAAAGTGCCTGCGTCCTTCTTCTGACGTGCCCTAACACACATGTACATCTTTCTTTTTAAAGTGCTTAGAAAAAACTTGCTTATTCAGAATATTGGTTAGATCCAAATAATAGGTTTTGATTTATGGTGTAAGGCCTAGGAAGTTAAATAAAATTCAATTATTTCACTTCCAGTAATTGAAAGCCTCAAAAATGTGTTTTTCCATTTGCTGACGGAAAGACAGGAAAAATGGAGTTTGGAAAATCCCTTCTCTAATCTCGTGAAGCAATTAGGCTAAACAGATTCAACATATCACAAGGATCCAGATATATAAGGAAGGGACAAGAACCCAATTAAGCAGGGAAGTATTTAACAAATAAGATAACCAATAAATAAACAAGATACTGCAGCCACGTCAGTAACGTCAATGAGGTAAAGTAAGACTCAACAAATTGCACTTGAGGTTACATTTAATTGTCTCTTACAAAATGAGGTTTTGTAAGGCTCAGCAATTGGCTCTTGTGATTACTTTTAATGAGCCCCAAAAACAGTACATAAAGGGGGCATGAGATTAGCTTGAGAGAGCAGCCTAAGAACAGCTGATGAAGTGCATGGAGGTGCTGATCCAGAGCCTTGCAGGCAAGCAGGCAGTGCAAAGCAGAGGAAGTCCAGAAGATCTAAAGCTGGAAGAAGTCCAGAGGATCTGAGAATGGGGGAAGCATATCTGAAACACCCAAGCAAAAGATGACAGCTGCTTGCAACTAAAAAAAATGGGTATGATCAAACCAGGGCAAAATAGAGACACATTATTTTGAAACATCTTTGTAGGAGCACACGTGTGATTCAAATCAAATTAATAATTAACATTATCTAAAGAGATGCAGAAAGGCATTCAGGAGATCATTTTGAAAGTTCCTGGTGAGATACAAGGGAGCATTTGAGGTAGAATAGAGATAGAAGGAGCAATTTAAGCATGTTGGTTTGAAATCCCCACACCTACATTATAGACACACCAAGAGAGGGCTACATTTAATTTGTATTGAGACCAATACACTAAGCATGATTAAGGTTAGAGCTGCCTGTTCGTTGTGGAAACAATGCCTGACAGCCACACTCTTGTGCAGCACCACATTGTTAAGTATTTAAGATACAAACAGACAGAAATGTATTAAGAGTTGAAATACAATTGTAATCGTTATATTGTATTTTATTGTGAAGAATGGATTCACAAAAGGAGGATATTTATTTTTTAAAGGAGAGTTTTGTTTTAATTGAGATGGTTCGCTCATTAAATACCTTCCTGCTTTTGTATTGTAGGTCACTAAGTTTGGATCTTTCTAATATGTGTTTGATTTCACGCAGTAGGCTAGTAATTTCTTGCTTTGATTCAGCACTTTGAAACCTTCTCCAGGTGATTTTGTGTCATACGAATTATAATAGAATACCATGCAAACTGATTGTTATGTGCATTCTCACTAACTTGGATTAAAGCAGACTCTGCTCTCATCCAAACAACAAAACCAGCACATAAGCAATCCCAACCAGGCACATAATTTATCTTAATACTTATGTTTAATATGTAAAGTCATCTTCACTGTTTTGATTGACCCTTTTATGCAATGTTCTATTTGTCTGTGTAATATACAATGACGGTCTAAGCTGCCTCACTGCTTCGAGGCCATATTGATGACATTTAGTACTTTACAAATGCTACATAACATAATTGGACACAAAAATATAATTGTGTATTTTCATTATCTAGCCCCATTACATTATTACAGCAGCGCTCTAAATAGACTAGTTAAAGGTGAGATCTACTGACTGATGTCACAGTGGGCCACCATTTTTAAACCGGACACAATCAAATAAAGCAGCATTCTAGAATCCGTACTATTGATGCGTGAAGTCCGCACTAGAGGGCTCTATTGTGTGGCAGATGACCACTGCACAAATAAGTGGCCCCAACATGAAGGTGTGGACCTCTAATATAGATAAGGGTTACCTAGCACAGATGTTTGTGACAGGGTCAGGCACTTGACCCTGTCAAGAGGGGGAGGCCAATCCCTAACCCCCTTCTATGGGTGACATGAATGGGATAACCAGTACCACTTTCTGCAACCCAATTCCTTGAATGAAAGCCAATTTTAATTTCTAGGATGGCAGGAGGCAGAGACCAAAGAAGCAGCAAAGCGAAGGCTGGCAGAGAAGTGCAGATGGTGAGGGGGATTTAGGAGGGAGCCGGTGGTGGCCACAAGGGCACTGAGACATCAGAATGCATCCAAGCTCTGAGAGAAGGGTGCCAGCTACAGGATTGAATGTAGGCTTGGATCATTAGATTAAGCCCATGTTCTTCGGCATCAGAGTGGCTGGTGCCTTCTCCCCAGGTACTAATTAAACTTTATAGACCAAGCCCAATGGTGGTACCTAGAGCTATGGGCCCTGAAGACCGGGTTAAAGGCCCAATTGTAGCAAGGGAGTTTAGCGAGGTATACGGGCCCATAACTCCAGGCACAGCCCAGAGATGAGGTTTTTTAAAGCTTTTTTATCTCTTATTTGGGATTGTACAAAAAGAGAGGGAAGCACAGACCTGTGGACAGGGGTGGCTGCCTTTGTAGTTTACAGAGAATTAGCTGGGGGCACATCCAGCCTGCATTGTGAGGACTCAAGAGGAAGGGCTTAAATCAAAGGGCTAGGCTACATCTGGCAGGTGCAGCCTGACAAGGATTGGAGAAGCGTTGGGCAGTGGAAACCAGTCTGCGGGTCCATGGTGGGTTAAGCCTTGTGCTGTGTCTGCCAAAAGCAGCCTGGGTGATTATGGGTGCAGGTCTGGCAAAGAAGAAAAACCGAGACCGTGTCTGCCAGGAGCGGCCTGGGCGAACATGGGGGCAGCTCACAACGGCGCTCTTGATTACAGGGAGCATTGACTGAAAGCCCTGCCTGCAGTGCCTTACACTGCACAGAAAACGTTGAGGAAGCATGGTCCTCTATCCATCTTCAGGTTATACCTGTTTTTACACCTTGAGGATTAGCCAATGGCTACCCTCCCTCAAAGTTTTGAGGGATACAACTAATCTTCCAGACCCAGCCCAGGGGCTGTATGGGAGTTATAGGCCCTGAAGACTGACTTAAGGGCCTGAGCGCAGCAAGGGCCTTTAGCGAGATAATCAAGCCTGCAAACCCTTGTGCAGCCATGGAACAGGTTTCTAAAAAGCTATTATTAACGGTGTTGCTCTTAATACTATATGGCATAGTGTGGCCCCAGATGTTTTGTAGTTCAACTCCCTTGATCCGTAGCCATCATAAGCAATAGTAAACTATCATGGGAGTTTTGGAGGGTCACGTAATAAGTAACCATAGAATGTAGTATACATAACTATATAGAAGTTGTTAGAACATAATTCTGCTTCAGCTGTTGCAGGGACATGGCTGCAGGAACTACCACACTGCTGGCAACCTACGAATGGAGATTTCTGAACAATGTATGGGCTATCCAAGTTCATACAGCCCATAGATTTTCCAATGAGAATGCTCTTTGGGCATTATAATGCAGCAATATTATCCGAGTGGTGTGCCAACAGTGTCGATAACAACCTGCTGCCCAAGATAAGGCCAGGAGCAAAGGAGGGTCCCTTAAAGCGGGCAGCAGCGCCATTACCGGACCGATCGGCCTGCTGCTGAGGGTTATATTGCCATTAGCGCCCGTGTAGCTCACACGCAGGTGCTAAGGGTGCATTCGCATTGAGTTTATGCCCTTAATTAAGTTGCATATCGTGCAGTAGATGGAGATGCAGAGCAACTCTTACACCAAATAAAACAACTCAGGAAGAAGGCAACGTTGTTTAACTGTTTTATTATCAATTGACTAAAACAGGGAGTTGCAACAGACGTCAACGGAAGTCACACAGCAAAATTTCACTCGAAGCATTTCATAATAAACATTTATATAGTAAAAATTAATCACAAATAATGTCATACTACGTGGCAAACAAGAAAAACCAACGAGAGGTTGTGTTGGCTGAAAGGGAACATCTAAGTATACTTTCTATACAGGAACAGGTTGTGATTGGGTCCCTACAGACAGGTGGACAATTTATGCCCACCACTAGTGCAAGTCATCTTCAAGAGTTATTTGACACACAGCTCATCATTGGCTATCAAACTATAAGGCTCTTCGTTATATGTCCTTCTACAATTGTTTGGCATGCTTGTGCCCTTCTAGAACATTTGGCTCGCCCGCAGCACGTAAGCTGGTAACCCAGGCGCAGTGGATGGACTGACTGTGTCTCCCCACCCAATTAGCCCATCATCTATCATCACCCAAGCCTTCTGCCATGCAGATTCTCTTTGAACTTGGCCTTGCAAAGTATCCTTGCTCCTGGGAATATATGGGAGTGAAAGCACGCGCTATCACAAGTCTAAAGCTTCATGCCCACTTCTATTGCTATCCATAGCCCACGTGACAAGAGGCCGCAATTCAGCTCATTTTCTAGCATTTAATTGTACTAAATGAATAACTTGGCACCCATGGTGTTCTTTCTTTGCACCTTAACAAGGGATGACTCAGCCACTCACGTTCACTGTTCTTCAAGGATAAATTACCAGTTCTTGGCTGCTCCAGGCTTTGACACCAGGCCAGACAGCCTCTCTTGGTCCTTCCTCGATTCCAGCTGCTTTCTTGCTGTGACACAGTTTTCAGCCATTTTCTCCATGGGCTTCAGCCTACTAAAGTTGTGACACTGATGTCCAGATTCTATATATATTGGCGGCACCGCCTGCAGTCTATTCACTACATATAGCTAGCTTCTATGATTACTTAATCTACTTGCGTTGCTGCATCTGTAGAGTTATTAAACAGCTTGCATTTTCTGCAGTGCTCTTCACAAGTGCAATCTTCACTTTGCATATGGAAGTTTACTCAATTCTTTA
The DNA here is from genome assembly GCF_040938575.1 of Ambystoma mexicanum. NCBI lineage: Eukaryota > Metazoa > Chordata > Amphibia > Caudata > Ambystomatidae > Ambystoma > Ambystoma mexicanum. Next base: position 1,115,351,259 of record NC_090923.1, on the reverse strand, counting down.
CTTTGTCATCAGATTGTATATGGTCCATACACTCTTCTTCGGCAACTCTTCTCAGTGCGTCACGCTTGTCTCTTGTGACATCACCAACTTCTCTTTCTCTCATCTTCATATTCCTTTGGGGACTTCTTCCAAGAAATTGTCATCTTTACTGGGATACATCAGATAGGGTTTTGTTAGTGGATACCTTTTCTCAAAGACTCTCTGCGGAATAGGCACAGTCACAGTTGCCATACATGGCAGGACTTCTGGCTCCCAACATATAGGCAGGAGGGGGGCGGGACTTCCTGCAGAAGCATTTCGTTGCTCCTCTACAGCATAAAAAAATGACATCATCAACAAGGAAAAAAGACTTTTGAAATATAGGGCGGCATCAGGCAGCATTGTTGTGATCTTCGAGGGTACGAAGGGATGGCCGAGCAAGGAGCGAGTGGTGGTGGGCAGGCTCGGACTGGCTTATAGGGCAATAGACCCACAACCGAACCAAAAATGCAAAATGCTTGTGTGGGCCAGTTTTTCGGGTCAAAGAGGGGCACTTTTTTGGCAAATGTGGGCCGGTTTGATGAGTTACTCCACTATGCGGCTAATAGTTTTGACCAGTGTTACTGAATATTCTTTAAAATTTACAGTTTGCATCACAGTTTATCAAAAAACCACCCCCTTGGGTACTATTCAAACAGCGGCACAAAAGGAATGAATTCCCATTTGCAACTGCGGGCCACTTTTTTGTTGGTGCCCGAGACAATTTTATGCCCCAGTCCGACTCTGGTGGTCGGGGCACAGGCCGAGAGGCACTCTAGTTTCTCAAAATGCAGGCTTACACCAATGAATATAACCCACATTCTAAACTTCCTGATTGGCTAGTGCCCTGTCTCAGGGTTCTAATTCAGGCTTCGCTTGTGGTTAGAGCTTGGATTCCACACTTTTTATTGTGTGAAGAGGCAAAAACATTAATTCATGGTGATTGTTGCTGATGTTATGGAGTAGGTATTGCTAATTCTCATTAGAAATCCTCTTTCTTCAAAAGTGCTATCCAGTAAATGATACCACGAGAGGTTTCAAAACACAACCACATAACGTCAGATAAAGGGACATTCTGGATTCTTTGTCGTTGGTGATCACGACGATGCAGGTATTGGTGTCACTAATTTTCACTAGCTAGCTTTGTATATAGGCGACCCAGCCAAAATGTTCACAACTGCATGGCCAGAACACATGTTCCGAAAATGCTATTTTTTAACATTAACAAATACAATGGAAAAAAGGGAGAGGAGGGCACGGTGATGGGGATTCCCTCCGGTAGCAAGCGCATATAGCTTCACCTACTCAGAGAAGCTCTGGTGTAGCACTCTTCACACTCCAAGATTTGTCGAGGAAACAAAGCCAAAAATGTTTTGTAGTCCTATTCCCCAAGGACCACTTAAGAGGGGATAGAGACACAATAGGCCGGTACCAGTTGACTCACACATTATTTATTTTATGTGGGTATTTATTTCATGTGGGACCAAGGGGGTGAGGGCCTCCTCCTATTTACTTCCTAGTCATAGCCTGTGGAGTTGGTTGGTAACACAGTTTGGTAGTTAAAGTGTGGCTATCCCCACAGGAATTCAAGGATGAGTGCCCAGAGTAAAAGCTAGGCAGGTTGCACTGGGGAGTAGAGCCAGAGTCAACTGCAACTTGGGGTTGGGAAAGATCTCTCAAAAGATTAAGGTGTGTTGCTGTAAAGCATGTTTCCTTATGGCATCTTCTACAGCTCTTCCCATTTTGAAGAGAAAATATCCAACTTGGGGTAGATAGCTGTATCACAAGGTATTTTTCATTTTCCAAGTGTTATTTATCTTGTGTGTATTTCTGGAGAGAGAGAGTAACCCATGTGCTAGTGTACTCCTTGATTTATGTTATGTTAAAATTGATTATTAAGCGCACTGTCGCCAGAGGCATCAAGGTGCTAAGGGGAGAACCTAAAATAAATGGGTCTTTAAAAGTCGCTGAAAGCTGAGATGATCTTTAGTGGCGCAGAGGAAAAGGGGAGGGCGTTCCACATTTTGGCTACTACAATGGAGAAAGAATGGCCACTCATCGGAACAAATCAGGGGACTGCAAGAAGACAGGCATCGCTCGATCAAAGAGAGCGGGCAGGCACATAAGACTGGAACTTCTCTTGTAAATACTCAGCTCCTCGGCCATAGTAGGCCCGGTGAACAATGCAGAGATTTAAAAGCGATCCGTTTTTGTACCGGCAGGCAGTGGAGGGTACACAGAACAGGCGAAATATAAGCACCATAGGGAGTGTTGGTGGCAATGCAAGCCGGGAGATTCTGAAGTAGCTGAAGGCGGTGAAGGAGCTAAAGAGGCTGAGCCAGGAACCGCAAGTTGCCAGACAATGATTTGAGTATCTTCAGCGTAGGGGTAGCAGCGGAAACCGTGGTAGTGAATGAGCAGCAAAAGAGGATGATTAGAGATGTTAAATAAAGATGGGTCCAAGGAAGAGCCCTGGGGAACACCATGTGACAGTGAGGTAGTTTGCGAAAGAAAAGTAGAGGGAGGGAGAGAATCTGGGTCCTATCCGTCAGGAAAGATGAAAACCAGGATAAGACCTGACCAGAGAGGCCGGATGGGGAGAGGCGGTGCAGCAGCAAGAGTCATTCACCATGTCAAATGCTGATGAGAGATCTAACAAAATCAGTGCACCCATGCCCGGTCTGCCAATCACGTCAGGTCATAAATAAGGGAAACGAGAACACTTTCCGTACCTCGGCCCGGTCGGAATACCAATTGGAAAGGATCCAGCAATTTAGAGTGCTCAAGAAAAGAAGTAAAAAGAGGGGAGACCAAAGATTCCAAAAGTTTCATAGCGAAAGGAAGCAGGGAAATAGGACAGAAATTAGTCAGAACAGATGGGTCAAGAGAAGGTTTCTTTAATAGAGAGATAACACGCAACTGTTTTAGCTCGGGAAGAACAAAGCCAGAAGATCAGGAAACATTTACCGCATGAGAAATCCAGGGGGCAATTTGAGGAATGATTTCTTCGAGCATACCAAAAGGAATCGGATCTGAAGTAGAGGCTGATTTAAGGCGCTTAGTAGCGCTTTTAATATCCGCGGATCAGAACAATGGAAATGTGAACCAAAGTTCCCTATCACCCTAGGTGGGGCTAATAAATCACAGCTTTCTCTGCGCTTCAATCTGATCAAGTATGTCTCTGATCTTTTTTTTTTAAAAAGTCATAGAAAGAATTGCAGAGCACTTGTGATGGGATAACCCCTACCAGAGTGTCTTGTTTTGAAGAAAAGAGAGCGTCCCAAAGAAAAGAGCTCCTTGGGTTTATTAAAGGCGCCCTGTACTGCAGAAGCATAGAAGGCTGACTTTGCATTACGGATTGCTTGATGGTAGCTGTGTGAACAGTGTCTGAATGCCATCCTATCTGCCAAAGAGTAAGATACTCTCCTCTTACTTTCCATTTGGTGCTTTTTCAGGCGCAGTGATTTGAGATCATCGTTAAACCAGGGCTCGGAGGGCTGAAAGATTGTCCTCCGGGGCTTAAATGGAGCAAGTGACTGTGGTGAAAATCTGTGCTATAGTGGAGAAATCCGCTTATTGAAAAGCACTCAATTTGAATGTTTTCAACAATATCCTCCCTGACTACCCTATGCCAGCTACGTGTCAAGACTTGTTGGACCGCAGACACCATACGAGGGGTCTGAGTCTGTACTAAAAAAGGAACCAACAGATGGCCTGACAACAAGATGGGAAAGGAGGGGAAAACAGTAGCTAGGGATCTGGGTGCGAACACCAGATCGAAGGTGTTCCCCAATAAATGAGTCGGGCCACTAACCAACTGCTCCAGGCCCAACTCAGCCATACACTCAAAAATGTGTGATGCTGCAAATGAGAGTGGAGAATTACATTTTAAATTAAAATCTACCACGATCAAGAGGTTAGAAAATTGCAAACATAAATTAGCAGCAAACAAATTGGTTGCAAAAAGAAGGGTCTGTTCCAGGGGGCGGTAGACCGTTAAAATATGGGTAGTGATTGTAGGAGGGGCAGCAAACCAGGCCAGAAGAGCCTCTCGCTTCATATTAGTAACTAGTGGCAAGGGAGTGGCTATCAAATGTGCTTTATAAATAATAGCAATACCCCCCACACCCGCCTCGATGGATAGACATCTGGTCCACATGAGTATATTGTAGGTATTTGGAAGGGATTGGACCACCATGGGGCCAGAAGAATCCTTTAACCAGGTCTTGGTAAAACAACCCAGGTCCAGACTCAGCTCTGCAATAAGATCATTGCATGAAGCTGTATGGGACACCAATGACTGTGCATCAACTAATAAAACGTTATACCCACCTTCTTTCTTCACTACCTCCAAAGAACAAGGCGTCATTAGAGGGGGCAGCATAGTGTGCTGTGGTGCTAAACTCAACAGATCCTCCCTGGACCATTTCCCATTAAAAGTATTGGCTAGCCAGGGGGGAATGGAGCACGCACAGACGGGTTTACTTTGGTGCGACTTCGATGAGGCAAGTATGCTCCCGCTGAGGTCTGATTATGTTTACACATGGCATAGACGAGGGCTGTCCCCGTGACGCTGCCTATTGACAGCAAAGAGGGACTACCAAACTGTGGACCATAACTAACACCATGAAGAAATGCTTATGCAGCAATGGACTAGTGCTCAAATGGTTCTCTGTGTACCTCCAAGACCATGCGCAATTTGTGTGTATGGAAAATAACACACCCTCTCTGGTGACTGCACCACAGAAGTCCCACAGGTCTGTATCCTTTCAGCCATCTTATCTAACAGATACAATGAACCACTAGCTCAGCTGGTAGGTGACATGAACCTCAAGATTCATCACTACGAGGATGACGCTCAGCTTTGGCTCAAGATCACAATAGAACAGGACACTATCCACCTTGCTGAAAACTGGGATAGGTAGGTTCTGTCCCAGAAGAATTAGTCGAATTCATTGAATTTTTGTTTACGAATTTGGCTGCATATATATGTGGGGAAGTGGGTAAGGGTAATAATTAAGGTGGGGGAATTGGGGTGATGTGTGGGGCTCTCCAACCGAATATATGTGTGGCCAAATGCAATAAAAGAAAAAAAAAGATTCAATGGATTCGAATTGATGATATCTCCTCGATGACAACACATAGAACCCTGAAAACCTATGGACAATAACAGACTTGAGATCCTTGCATCACTAGAAATGAAACTCTGAGAAAACATCATTCCTTTTGATGTAACACTCTCCAACCCCACCCCTGTCGGCCACTGAATGAAATCCCTCTCAGAATTCAGAGGTGCTGCAACTCTAGTTAAAAACACCAAATCCCTGGGTTTTGTGCTGGACACCAGACTAGAGTCCTAGACCATCAATTCAAAAAAGTAGCAAAAGGGGCCCAATTGCAACTCAAGCTGCTGCAAAACATCAAAAAATCTCATCCCTAATCAGACTTATGCACAGTGATACAGGCAACAGCCACTACCAGACTACACTATGTAAATGCCATCCCCGTGACAGGCCGTGCGAGAAACTGTAGCACAAAGCAATCCAGCCGGCTGCACCATGTCTGAAATAACTGCAGTGGTGGAAATGGAAAAAATGTGGAGGGGGATCCCATAAGGGGTGGAGTTTGGAGGAGGGGCAGAGTTCCAAGGAGGCAGAGTTCAGAGGGGGTGGAGCTGCCAGTTCCCTATTTGGGACTGAGGCTGGATGGATCCCGAGATCTGGCTACACGTCTGATGCCGGATCAGGCAAGAGCCGGCCCAATGCCCCGTGCTGGATGTCAGGCAAGTACTGTTTCAAGCACATCACTCCTGTTCTCATTACACTACACTGGCTCCCAATTGAAGAACAGTGTATTCTCAAAAGTCTGTGAGAAATGTACAATGCTTTGCTTTTAAAATCACAAAAGTAATTGACCAATAAATAAACGCGTGATCTCCAGAGTCTGCAAAGCACTGTGAAGCAAAGAAAGGCTTTGCCTGCCTGGAAATCCCAAAGTTGAATAAAAAAAAAAAACCCTGAGGCCATCTTTGTCGGGCGTTGCTCCAAGCATCTGATCTGAAAGTTTCTCCCTCCTGAATGACATTGTGCATCATCAGTCATCATTTTCAGGAAAGAAGTGAAGACTTTCTCTTCAAGAAACGCCTGCCATACAGGCGTTAGCCTGGCACGCTACCAGCTACGGATTAAAAACCGTTAGCTCCTAATTATTTATTAATTTTCCCTGACAACACTACACTATTCCTGGCCTGCTGTTCCCCCACACACTGCTCCTTAAACGCAACATATCTCCCGCTTTTGCTAGCGTTCGTTCAACCATTCCCGCTCCCTCCCTCGCTTATTTCTCCCACAGCAACAATGCTGCTTTGGCGTCACTATTAGCCTTACTACTGTGTGTGTACTCCCTCCAACTCTCGCTCCCCTGGCCACGTCCATGGCATTCTTTTCACCGGCCATTGTGCTTTCCCGGGATCCATCTTTCCTATCGCCCATCCTTCGCCCATGACATTGAGGGTTGAGGGCTGAGTAGCTAGCTAGTGACCCCCAGCAATGGCTTTCTAGGCAGCTATTGTGAAACTGTGGGTATCCCAAAAAAGCAATGGACTGCTTCACTCTCCCGACATATCCCATAGCACCTCTACAATGTTCAGGCAAGGCTACTTACATCCCTATGCTAGCTCGTGATTTACGCCTTCTGCAACCTCCATCCTCAATGTCGTTATGCCTTTTGGTAACACCCAATTTGATCGAAAAAAGATGTACGTATTGATTAATTTGGGTATTAACAATGTGTTCGAGACCGGCTCCCCGGCCACTTAAGCCCACTTCCATCCTGTGTTGGGGATATTGTATTCCAATGAGGTTTAGTAAATAAGATCACCATCCCACGTGATGTGTCACCTGTAAGATGTTCATGTATGCATGATTCTGCTGTTCTAATTGTTATTCTAGATATCCGCATGTGGAACTGTCCTTACAGCACTCTGGTGCCCGCCTGGTGTGCGATACAGAAAACTGTTAAGTAAATAAGGTGGACGCAGGAACCTACACAGGACAGACACAGCGAAGGTCAAAGGCTGGGGCATGCAGACAAAGTACCCCATGGATGTGTTGGTATGGCAACCCTGTCTCCTCATACTTTGTTCAGAGAAATGTGTTCAGCTCACCAGGTGGTGCTATACTGCCACCAATGAGCCAAACACACACAAAAAGAAACACGACAAATCTGCAGTGCTGATAGATCCCGGGGTGCCGAAGAAATCCCCAGAAAGACACGGGGTCCAACTCGCACTGATTAGCAGTTAAAATAAAATGGCGAGTCCGCACCTGTGCAGGGGAAGTTGGGGTGAGCAGGCATGTCTTGTGCCGTGCCGGGCGGTGCATGTGTTTAGCTTAAACAGCTGTGAGAAGCAGTTTCCTGTCCCAACACTAGGCGACAGGACATGCCAAATATTAGGAAAAGGAAGGCGCCAGAAAATAGGAGAGAATTATAGAACTACAGAAAGAGATGCTGTGACTGTTCGTGCGTATATAGTACTATAGAAGGGTGGCTATGACTATGCACGCCACTGGGGGGTTTCCAGTACTTCTTATGCACAATGAGAGTGAGTTTCCTGTGATATCACCCATAACCGTGAGGTGAAGTGCCCCCCATAGTTTAAGCTATCTAGCTATAATTATATGTGTGTGCCACTGCACCAATTCCCCCGCATCGTTCTTTATACCCTGAGCTTTCCTATATGTACCTACATTGTCGGGGTGCATAGTGGAGGCATGAGGGGTCAAAACAAAACACTGAACAAAAGGGTTTCTTCTCCGCACAACTTAACTACCCAAAAAGGAAATACAAAAACGCGTGCAGACGAAACGCTGTATGTATTCCCTTATGATGACGTCACAGGAGTTGATTAGGAATTAGACTAGATCTAGGAACACATGAAATTGAGGGCTGCATCACTCCACCACCTGCTCCGCAATGTCATTTCGGCATTTAAAGGTGACATTGCAGGGACCAAAATGGCACAGCGCCCCTCCCCCATCCAGCCCCCCACCCCCCACGCTAATGCAGCCCTGCCCGCGTGTCTTCTGTCTGAAGTACAGGAGGGAAGCCTCCAACCAGTACCGGCAGGCTTCGGTAATGGGCGGTAAAGAGCGACCCGGCGGTAACTTTGCCTACCGTGGGCCAATATTACCGCAAGGGCACAGGGACTCAACAATGAAAACAGAAAACTAAAGATGCATCAATGCAATGGACACACACACTGCAGACACATCTACGCTTAAAAGTCCCCAGACAGGTGGTACGTGTACAATGCTACCATATGAACGCACACAAACTCACAATTTCTACAAAGATACGCCGATAAAATAGGAGCAAACACCAACAAAAGCCACAGTTACACAAGTGTACCCCCGAGTTATACAGGCGCACCCATAACACAGGCAAACACACGTTTCTAGATGCAACAGTGCGTCACACAAAGGAACATATAACATGTCCAGCAAATGGCACAAATACTACAGACACTACAAATACCCTTGACACAAAGATCCACAAATGACCAGATAAACGTGCATGCACGCGTCCCCCCCGGCACTCAGGCATACATATGCACCAAACACACAGAGATAACTTGTCAGACACACAGCCCCAGGCACAAATATAATACCCAAAACCAGTCAGTCACACAGATGATATATAGACACTGCACAGGTAGTAGGAGTACACCAATACTCCTGCTAGACGAAGAGGTATACACATACCCTACCCAGACACAAACGTTCACGAAGACACTACACACCCACATGTACTCCAATGCCCCAGACACACATCAATGCGCATTTGGAAAGGCATATATCTTAGAGGCACCGATATCCGAATGCCCCAGCCAAAGGCAGATCTGCAAAATGCCTCCAACACCATAGAAACATCCAAGAAACACACACAGACTTGTTAGACAAACACCAAAGCAAAAGTACTTCAGGCATACAGGTGCAAAAATGAGCCAAACACACACGACTCCATCCATAAATGCCACTGAAACAAGCTGCTCAAACAAGCTACAATCACAGATACAAATACCCCAGATACTGATACACACAAAGATGCGCACTTACACACTTGCAAGACACAATATAAGAAATACTGCAGACAAAAGTACCCCAGAAACAACGATCACACAGTACCCAGAGGCACACACGTAGGGCCGGCCCTAGAATTTGTGGGTCCAAGTGCAGCAAATTATGTGTGGGGCCCTTAATTTGCATTTGATAACATCACAGGAAGTGACATCACAGGAAGTGACATCACAAGATAATGACCAGTACATATGTAGGCAGCAGGGAAAACATTATATATATAATCTTAGAGAATTTCCAATAACTAGCCTAGAAAATTATAAAAGGTGCCCACCTTTGAATCCCAACATTTTATAATGAAATATTCCAAAGAAAACAAAATTCAAACATGAGACATGCACTTTAATGACACTTTTATGTGTTCTTGTGGGTAAGCATATGTATCGGAAACATGACAACCTGGTGTGAAATCCTAGTAGCTGAACATTTGAGCAAGCAAACTTTTTTTAAATGCTAGCCTCAAAAACACAGAACCAGGGTTGAAAAAAGTGGGCGGACGCTGTCCACTCACATGTATCGACTTGTACCCTGAAAATCAGTACAGGGCCAGAACCAGAGAAAATATCCCCTCTAGTGTCCAGGATGACAACCTCTCTTGTTACATCCTTGGTAATATTCATGGCTCACTTTCATGCTTAATATGTAATGTGAGGAAAATGTTACATTGTACTTAAACGCTTTTTGGCTTGGTAAATATAAACATGTGGAAAAAAGTCAAATAGCTAAAACGGTTTTGTGCAATATGTTTAATTGTGCTGTAGGAAGGCACAGAGTGTATGAAAAACAATGGTCTCTTAAATAGGCTATCAATAGTAAATTGCACCCATTTTAAACGCTCTGTTTTAAGAAAGAAAGTGATCAGCAGGGTTTATGAGGCCCCCAGCGCCTACTGGGCCGATGGGCGGGGCGGCCGGGAGGGAGGGCATATGAGAGAGGGATGTTTGTCTCTCCAGAGTCGCAGCAGGAGGTTGACAGGTGACAAGTTGCCTCACCCGAGAAACAAAAGGGAGCCAAACCTCGAGGGAGAATAGCCGCTTTTGAAAACGATATGCTGGCAAGATTCCCCATCATCATGCAGGCTGCAGCGTGTGCCGTCTGTGTGCTCAGAGTGCACTGCAGCAAGCTTAGGCACTCTGAGCACAAGGGCCACGCTACAGCTTGCAAGAGGGAGTTAACGGCACCCTGGCACGGGGCCCTTGCAGGCGCACGCCAAGTGCAGCTGCACATGCTGCACACGCCTAGCGACGGCCCTGCACACGCATACCCAAATATCCCAGACAGCCGATTTCACACAAATCCCCCAGGCGCTTAAGCAGTGCTTTAAATGGGTTGGTCCTACACAGCCCTCACTAAAGGCACTTCTTATTTTTTAGCATTTGAGTACCTGCACTTCTCAATGCCTGAAAGAGAGTACCGGCACTCAACTATATTGCGAGGTGAAAATAAAAGCTTTTCATTTCACTTTATCGCAATTTAAAGGACTAAGCTTCTGCAGCCTTTGCTGGGGAAAGCAGCTCCCCTCCCTCCTCCACTCTCCACCACCCGCAGTGCCCATAAAGTCTCCTTCAATGCCCACCCTGCAGAACAAAAGGAGACAACCATGCTGCTGCTGTGCTCTCAGCACTCTAGGCGTGGAACACTGTTTCACTAAGTGGGCTTCACCTGTTACCATTCATGTCCTTTCATGGAGCAGGGATTGATTTGGAAAGCCTGGGAAATTACTTTTTTAAGTTGTTTGTTATTAGCAGTGCCTATTCCAATATGTTAATGTTTAAGTAATTGGAGTTGTGATGGACCGTTTTCGACTGAAAAGTCAGAAAAGGCTCCAGTTACCTACCGAATGTCTTATAAGGCAATGACAGCGAGCAATAATAAAACTCCCCTTCTAAAGCTTAGTTTACAGCTATGATTTCTGCTCGTGTGATATGCAAAAAAGAAAGTCTCATTTAATATAGATATTCAAACTTTCTTAACACACTGAGTAACAACCAACTGGAAGTTTCTGTGAAGGGCTCCCAGGTGCATTGATTTACCAAAGGGTGTGCGCCTTGGCACATAATTCAATCTCACTGGGAATTGCCTGCAAACAACAGTGTGTGTCTAAGAGATACCTGTGCCTGAGGTGCTATGCCGAAACGACCGGAACCGAAAGCGCTGCACCGGAAATGTAGCTGGGCGGGTACCTACACTTCTTTTTCTTCCATTTGAAGCCCTCCACTTAGGGATAAACAGATATTCCAAACAAGCACTAATAGGCAAATACCTCAGACATACATTGGTAGACACATCCAAACACACAATACACACAGGAACGCATACATCAACAAGTGTAAACGCACAAATATAGCTCAAACACGCTTATACAGATACCTCAAACAAGCAGAGGAGCACACAGAGACACAAAACTCCACATCCATAACCTACTCAGAGATGCCAGTCAGATAGCACAGCGCTCGCTTTGACATCCGTGCAGAACCTGCTTGAATCCCGGCAGGGACTCAGCCTTTCACACTTCTGAGGTCGATAAATGAGCACCACACACCGTGGGAAACAATAAGCTCAGGTGCCTGAGGGTTCGTACTTCGTAGCACTATATAAATGCTAAATTATTATTACGCATGCGTACTGTAGACGCACACATCTTCTGAAAAAGCCCAGACAGCCCATTCTGCCACACACAAAGAGAATAAGAGTGCGCACGTTTGAATACCATCAGCTCAGACTGGGACTTCTTCCAGACTGAATAAGAAGGACTCGTTCAATTAATATTGATCGCGTCACACACAGAAAGGGAACTGCAGAAGGCGAGGGAGAAGCTGTGGCACTCACACAAGCACACCGCGCCCTCAGCGGGCGCCCCTCAAACGAGCAAGGGCCCTCAAATGCACCGGGCTGAGCAACAGTATGGGCTGAAGTACTCACTGTTATCGGCTGCACCGCTGCCAGGAAGGCACGTGCTGGGGCCCCTAAAGCCGGACAGGCACCTCTCCCGCGAGCAGCAGCACACGGTGCGGCGCCCCCGCTTCTCAGCAAGTGGCTCTGCCCGACGCCGCCCCCTGGCCCAGGAAGTTCACGGTTTCACACCTCAACCTGCTGCGCAAGTGAGGGCCGCGTCACTGCTCCCGACACCACCATCTTTGAGCAGAGGGGGCGACACTTCCACCCGGGCGGGCGGAGAAGCAGTGACACCCTCGCCCGCGAGCAGGAGCAGGCAGTGCGACACCACGTCCTCCTCCTGTGAGCGGGAACGCACGGTGCGACTCCTCCACAGGAAAGCGGAAGCACGTGCTGCGACCCGGAGCGCAGTTCCCGCACCCTCGCTCGCCTGTGGGCGACACGGCGCGGCCTGTCTCACGCTTCACCTGCGAGTGGACGGCGCGCAGGCACCTGTGAGCAGACGGGACCTAGAGGAGGACCCCGCAGGCCGAAGAGCCGGGGGCCACTCCCCCTGTGGGCAATAGGAGGCTTGGCAGCAGCTGAGCCCACGCCCGCATCTTCTTTAAAAGGCTCAGCCCGCAGGCAGGCTCGGCTCACTCTCACACTCCGACGAGCAGGCAGCGTGTCCTGGGCCCGCCTCGCTCTGTCTGCCGAAGAGCGGCAACCAGTGAAAAGTGCATTAACCCTCGCAAGGTTGCCAGCCCCCCGCTCCCGGTCTAATGCCTCGGTCAGCACGGAAAGACTGCCACGGGGGGGGGCACACCGCACTCCCTGCTCTAAATGCCAGTTGACCTTATGCTGAATCCAACGAATGCATAATGGGTTTCTAGACCCTGCCCTGGGCTTTGTATGTACAGTGGGGGGTTCTAGGTTGAATAAAAACAACCAACTGAAACGAATAGACACAATTTTACAAATACAACCAGTCCCAAGATTTAAGTGCACAAACATTGCGTTTCTCTCTGGTAATCAAATAGATTCAGTTGGAACTTCCTCCAGGGCTATAAGGACTCTCCCACCTAGAGTGCAGCCAAACCATAAGTTAATCAAGACAAGTGAAACAGTCGCCTACTTGGAAGGCCTGACTATAACCGGGGGAGCCAAGAGGTAGTCACTGTTCCCCATGTTGTGCTTACCCAATGATGACTCAAACATTGTGTGTTTGGCAATAAAAGGCCGTGGTTTTTACTGTACATCACGTAATAGTAAACAACCTAATAATGCACAATGTACACTTTTGGGCACGAGGTCCAGGGTTGTGCCCCTGGCCCATGCTGCCTTCTTCCTCCCACAACGACGTGGGCCACGTTCGTTGCCTGTATTTCTTTTCTTCTCCATTTTCCTTTTCTTGGGTGGGTGGGTCGGTTTTTGGGAAAAGAAACGTTTGTCTGCATGCGCAGGATACTTGTGGTGCTCTGTACGGAGTACCAAAGAACTGGTTTGTCTCTGCCAGTGGCTCCTTATATCCTCCTAGATTCGCCCTGGGCTACGCACATGTTTGTGGGGCTTTGTTGCGCCCCAGCCGGCTGGCGCTGACGCCCGCTAGCACCTTGCAGTGCACTATTGTTGGTCACCTGGACTTCCTCCTTTCCTTTGGGCGTGCAGGTGTGGCACCTGCTAATGTGCTTTTACAACCTGGTGCGAGCCCACCCCACCTGGCTTCGCAAAGTTAGGCGAGGGGGTTGAAGCGACCCAGTGTTTCCCCATGCTGCCAGTGGCAGCATATGTTCTGCCCCTCTGTCGCCCTTGTCCCTTTGGTTACTTGTCCGCGCTTTCTAGCTGCAGCGTGCCCCCTCCGCAGCGCTGCCTAAACTCGTTGGAAGTTATAGGGAACTGTGGTTGCTGATAAAGCAACAAGCATTTGTGAAGGAAAAGTAAAACATTGCTCTCTTCATGTCAACGCAGTTCAATTAAAAACCTGAGGAGTGAGTAGTAAGGGGCTGACCAGCCCCCCGAGGGGGGCGCAAGAGGGACAGTCTGCATAGCCGGCCTTCCTTCTGGCCACCCCTGTGGGGGTACCTACACCTCGCCTCCTCCCTCTGTGGAGAAAGGGCGTCCCCGGGCCCAGCCACATCCGGCTGGGCTCTGGGGAGTAATTATAAGGCAAGGGGGATGCTTAGCTCATTCTCTTTTTGCAGCCCCCAGCCGTGTTTTCAAATATACACCAGTTGTCCTTGTGATTATTAGGGTATGTGTAGACCCCGAAGTGGGTGTTGGGGTAATGGGGGACGGCCACGCTAAGTACTTCTCCAAAGGTGAGAACTGCTGGCCTGGACTCAAAGTGCTGTGCACGCAAAACAGCTCTTGCGGAGGCAGAGCCAAGGCTGGCTCTTACAGTGACACATGCTGAGCAGGACTGTTGGCGTACTGCTACCGTAGCAGAGTCCATGCCGAGGGCGAGCACAATGATGTCTGGCACAGAGGGATATGCCAGCCTGCTAGGAAGCCAGTGAAAAATAGTGCGAAGCACTGCTCTTCCAGTGTCAGCAACCTGCCGCCAGAGAAAACCTCGGTTGCACAGTCTTTCTAAAGTTCAAAGTTCACTATTTGCATGCCCCCTTGGATCTCTGATAGCCTGTCTGTGGTGCGTTACTCCCAGAGAGGTTTCCAAGCAGGGCGAAGAGCAGCTACACTCTTGGGGTTCGTGGCATGGCTTGTCAGCACAGAATGCTTCCATGGCAATTGTGTGGCTGCTTGAGTGTGAGATTGTTCATCAGTGTATTAGGGGAAAGTGGTCTCTTGACTCAGGGTGGCCAGGCTATGAGGCTTTCTGCGATGCCCAGGCATCAGTGTTAGTGGGCAGTGGATAACAGTAGGCCCATTAAAAAACTCAGATGGGGCAAAACTATATATATAACAAAGTCTCTGCTGGGCATGGTTGACTCCACAGTGAATATTACACATGAACAGAAAGCATTTTATGGCATTTTATCATGCCCAGGGCAACTCAAGTATCTGTTCCCACTCCCCTTGCCACCTCCACTGACCTCTTTAGAGAACTCCACTTCTCTTTCTCTGGCTCTCTGTCTTTCTTTTCCTCTCCATCTATCTCCTCCAAATAGTTACACTGAGTACAGTGTACAACAAGGGTCAGGAATTGGCAGGTTGGGGACCGAGGTGCTGCCTGGAAACACTCCTAAGAGCTCACTTATGATAGGTTATTTATAACGCGCTTAATACCCAAGCGCAGACCCAGGGATCGAACCCGTGTTGCTCCGTGTCTTCTTGCTTCCAAGGCAAGCATGTTGCCCCTGAGCTATCCTCCCGAGACCACTTGGATTTGTACTGCTATTACAGTGACCCCTCCTGGCCAGGGCTGGAAGGGCACGAGCCACAAAGCACCCTGCCCCACACATCAGCCCTAGGGCAAGAAACAACTCTGTTATTGTAATCATACTGAGAAGTGCTTTTGGGGGCAGCTGGTGTAGCACAACTAAAAGTCCCCATCTGATCGTACACAGATGACAATGATATTTGGTTCCACTCCATAGGTCTGCAAACAGCTCTGTTGGAAGTAAAGTACTTTGGGGTGCCCAAGGCCTCTTAAATAGGATTATTAAACTAATAAAGTCCGCAATGGAGATTTTAACATAGCAGCTCCATTAGCTTGGAATGTCTTGCTGTTACGCTCACCTGGGTTCCACAGGGGCGCCGAACGAAGCTGGACTGCAACGGTCTCCACCAATGTGATTCGTAGTGTAGTGATGAGCGACTGCACTTGCCCTCTTAGTTTTGTCTGTCTGGCACGTAGGAGGATTTCCCTAGAGTGGTAAAAACGGTAAATTAGCCGACCACTAGAAGGAGGTTTAACTTCTACTTCCGTAACCACCTTGTGTTCCCCAATTATGTCTCACCTCATTGTTAAGAAGGATGTGCTCTCCATCCTCCGTCGGAATGCAGGGGTGCGCTGAAACTTGGAATCCAGTTAACTTCACTGATCCCGTAATCTTATGGCAGAGTTCAGACAACAATGACTCAGAGGTAAGTCTTTTGCCAATCCAAAGTAGCATGCAATGCTTTAGAGTTCAGGTTGTCTCATAATTCACTCTTGTACCTTTTCTGTATGTTTCTTCCTCTTGCAGAATTGTCTAAGACAGGTGTCTCTTCTCTGAAAGAAACGAGGTAGCGCCAAGGTAAGATTCAGTATTTGCACCAAGCAAAAAGTCTTAGCAAGCGATATTGTTCATTCGTGTGATTAATCAATTGTCCTCTCTTTATTCTGCAGGTGCAGCGCTTCCCTGGAGCGAGGGACGTATGATGGTGACTCGTGAGACCTCGAGCGAGTATTTGCCTCAGGTAAGTATCTTGCGGTGCGAGGTCGAATGTCTTTAGCGAGGCACAGCTCACCTGTAAACTTTCTTATCTTTTACAGATGTGGATGCTCCGAGCGGCAATGTCGTCAGAGTGCCTCGATAGATCGCATGGATGAATGGAGCTTCGGTGAGTACTCTGCGGCGCTGATGCTGACTGTATTGCGCGGTAATTGGAATTCCTTTTCTTGCAGGTGTGGCGACTCCCGGATGATTGCGATGGCGAATGGTAAGGCTCTTGTTCTAATCTGCTTTCCTTTTCTCCTTTGCAGGTTCGGATCATGAAGAACAAGACGGGCGTGGCCGAGGACTGGATACTGGAGCTACAGACACGGAGAGCGTTACGCTGCAGGAGTGCTGAATAACGCGAAGCATGTTCTGTTCTCCGGGCGTGGTTTAAATAGCCATCCAGAAGTAGTTCTCAGGTAAAGTATTCTCAGTACCACACCCAAGAAAGTAGTTCTTTGAATAAAGTAATCCCTTCAAGGGGCCCAAGGTGGCCTGTACATGGTTTCTCCACTTGATGACCTGACTTGCCTGAAAAAGGCAATATCAGCCTGGCGCCAACGGCACCAGGACTGAGTTCAGGAATCCCTTAGGCAGTTCTTTGGGGCCTTATAGGTCCCAATGGATGCCAGTACTCTGGGCAGACTGGCCTGCTCCTGATGTCTGGGGGCAGGCATCGTGACAGCACTCCCCCCCCAAGACCCCTCCCAAGGTGGTTCTTCTTGCTGGTCAAGGCTTGTCTGGGAAGTGCTGGTGGAACCGTTTTATCAGTCGTGGTGCATGAATATAGTCACTTGGTTCCCATGATCTTTCTTGTGGGCCATAGCCTTTCCAATCAACAAGATAAAAGAGTTTTGATTTGACCAACTTTGAGTCCAAAATGTTTTTTACTTCGAATTCTGGTTCGCCATCTACTATGATGGGGCTTGGTGGTTTTGTTATTCTTGTTCCTGGTTGCACTGGTTTGAAAAGTGAAACATGAAATACTGGATGGACTCGCATATTCGGAGGTAACTCCAATTTAACTGCCACTGGATTGATAATGGCTTTAATGGTGTAAGGTCCCAAATATCTGGGATTAAAGGCGTGGGTCCCTTTTAGCGGTATGTGTCTTGAAGCTAGCCAAACCTGGTCTCCAATTTGGTATTTTGGGGCTTCTCTCCGATGTTGATTGGTGATTTTCTTGTACCTTTCTTTTGCTTGTTTTAAATGTTCAGTCACCTTTTTGAAAATTTGTGTTATAGTAGCGTGTAAATTGCTTACGACGGGCATCTCCAAATGCTGAGGTGGATCGAGTTCAGAGGTTCGAGGATGTCTTCCATATATGGTGTAAAAAGGGCTTTGTCTAGTGCCGGAGTGTAAGGAATTGTTGTAGGCATATTCGGTTATCCATAAAATATCCTTCCAGTGTCCTTCCGTTTGGTGTAACATGCACCGTAGGTATTGCTCTAACGTTTGGTTAGTCCTCTCGGTTTGACCATCGGTTTGTGGATGGTGGCTGGTTGAAAGTCTTACATCAATTTGGGCTAATTGGCAATATTTTCTCCAAAATTTTGAAGTAAACTGACTGCCCCGATCGGAAACTAGGACTGAAGGAAATCCGTCTATTGGAACGATGTGTTCGAGAAATTCTTTGGCCAGGGTCGAGGCCGAGGGTAGGCCGCCTTTTAACGGGATAAAGTGGGCCCTTTTGGAAAATAGGTCCGCTATTACTAAAATAGTGTTGAACCCATTACATGGAGGAAAATCCGTGATAAAATCAAGAGATAATGTATGCCAGGGTGTAGGTGGAATGTCTAAGGGTTGCAATAAACCCGCTGGCTTCTTCTTCTGGGCCTTGTTTTGAGCACAAATGACACAAGATAGCACAAATAACTTAATGTCTTTTCGCCAAGTAGGCCACCAGAAATGTCTCTTGATTTTGGCTTCGGTTTTTGTAATTCCAGGGTGGCCTTCTACCAAGGACTCATGATAAATGGAAATAACCTGTTCTTGCAGTTCCTTACTAGGTAGATAAAGACGTCCTTGGTAATACAGTAAATGATCAATGACTGAATGATTTTTGCCTTTGTTTGACCAATCTTGTAAGGCTGTAGAATCGAGAAGTTGCTGAATTTTCTCATGGGTGTTGTTTAGAGTTAGCAAAGTAGTTATTCCTAGGATTCTCCTTTCTGGGATTATAGGCACCGGCTCTGGATTTGTATATGCTTCTTCCATTCCTATGCGGGATAGAGCATCTGCTTTGCCGTTTCGATAACCAGGTCGGTAAGTAATTACAAAATCGTATTCCGCAAAAAATAAAGCCCATCTAAATTGACGTGATGATTGAGCCTTGGCCGTCTTTAAATATTGTAAGTTTCTATGATCCATAATTACTGTGATGGTGTGTCGGGCTCCGAGAAGATAGTGCCGCCAAGCCTTGAATGCCGACTTGATGGCTAGAAGTTCTTTGTCGGTGACGGCATAGTTTAGTTCAGGTGCTGAAAACTTTTGTGACCAAAACGCCACTGGATGAAGTTGACCTGTTACCCAATCTTTTTGTGAAAGGACCGCCCCCATAGCCAGACTGCATGCATCAGTTTCTACCACATATGGGAGTTCTGGGCATGGATGCTTTAAATCAGGCCCTGAAGTGAATTTCTGCTTTAGATCTTGGAAGGCCTGTTCTGCTTCTTCTGACCACTGGAAGCGTTTATTCTTCCACAATAGTGATGTGATGGGGTGCACCAAATGTAAAAATTCAGGAATGAACCTGCGGTAGAAGTTTGCAAATCCAAGCATGCTCTGTACCCCTTTTATTGAAGTAGGTGAGGGCCACTTGAGGATGGCATCTATCTTCCATGAATCCATTCGAACTCCATTTGGGGTCAGGACAAACCCAAGAACTTCGACCTCGGTAGTGTGAAAAAAGCACTTTTCTAATTTCGCGTACAATTTATGTTGGCGTAATTTTTCTAGTACTGCACGAACATGTGTCACATGGTCTAGTTCAGAAGACGAGTATACCAAGATATCGTCAATATACCGATGACAAAGACATCAATTAGTTCACGGAGGACATCGTTCATAAAATATTGAAACGCTGCCGGGGCGTTACAAAGCCCAAAAGGCATCACCTGGTATTCAAATAATCCATATTTGGTACGGAAGGTGGTCTTCCACTCGTCGCCCTTTTTCACGTGCACAAGATGGTACGCCCCTCGGAGATCCAACTTAGTGTAAATATGAGCATCCTTTACTTGGTCCAAGAATTCTGGAATTAGGGGCAAGGTGTACCGTTTTTTTACAGTTACTTGATTTAATGCTCGATAGTCAATACAAGTTCTTAGGTCTCCTTCCTTTTTTGGGACGAAGAACAAAGGCGAGGCCGCTGGAGACTTTGACGGGCAGATGAAGCCATTAGCCAGGTATTGCCTTAAATGAAGATTCTCGGATTCAGTATGGGCGTAGATCCTACTGCACGGAATTTGTGCACCAGGTATGAGATCGAATTGGCAATCATACGATCTATGAGGTGGTAAAGTGTTGGCTTGGTCTTTCTGACATCCTGAAAATCCTGGTATTCGTGGGGTAACAGGTTTGTCGGGCTCATGACTGTGGCTATCTCCTTGGTCTGGGATTTTTTCAGATAACAAGTATGCAAACACTCTGAGAAGGTCACTCTCTTTTCACGCCAGTTTATGCAAGGATTATGCGTTTCTAACCATGGCATTCCCACAATTATTTGGAACTGTGGAGCCTTGATTAAATCAAACACAATATTCTCTCGATACCCATCTTGGCCCAACAGCGTCATCTGCGTCGTTGAATGAGTCACTGGACCGGAAGCTATTTCAGTTCCATCGACGGTGGTGACTACATCAGTTGTGGTCTTTTCACAAAGAGAAAGTTTCATCCTTGTAGCCAATTCTTGATCCATGTAGTTACCTTTGGCTCCACTATCGATGTATGCTCTAACCGCATGCATACGAGATGGTTGCTGGTGACCAATAAGGATCATTGGTAGGGTTAGGTGTGAGGTCTGAAAGTCCTTCTTCTCGCTCGACAAGCGGACCTCTACGCTTGTCGGGCGGGGTCGTTTCCCGGCTCAGATTCTGTACTGATTTTGTCGGCGGCTCCTACTGCCTTTTTAAGCGGTTTCACCGGACAGTCCTTCAGAAAATGCCCTGAGGTTCCACAATGTAAGCACAATTGCAGCTGTCTCCTTTTGTCCCTTTCGGTTTTGGACAACGGTCCTCTAACTCCCCCAATTTGCATGGGTTCAGGTTCATCCGTACCTTTGGAGGTGTTGTCCTTGGGTCTCACCAGTACCCGATTCTCGAATCTAGCTCGATCAGCTTTTCGGTTCTGAAGTCTGTGGTCCAACTGAACCACCAGGTCTATATATTCCGCACATTCTTGAGGTGGGTTAACTACCTGTGCTAAAACGTCTTTTAGTTCGTCTCTTAACCCACAATGGAATAGCGTAGTTCTTTTGTCTTCAGGCCAACCGGTTTCTACCACCAACCTATTAAAAGTTGTGATGTAAGTTAATAGATCCTGGTTCCCTTGACGTAAGGACAAAAGTTCATTATCTAACGCTTGACCTTGAGAATGTCGGGAGAATAATTTCTCCATGTTTTGTTGAAATCCCTGGAAATCCCGAAGAAGAGGGTCATCCTGGTTGACTAGCAGAATTGACCAATCCGCTGCACTGCCACTGAGATATGACAGTACGAAGGCTACTTTCGATTGATCATTTGGGAAGGCTCCAGGCCTACGTAGAAAGTGCAGGCGGCACTGGTTCATAAAAACTGCAAAGCATCTTAGGGTCCCCCACAAAGCGTTCTGGTGGAGCTAAAGGGATAGCCCCCGGTAATACCACTTGTACTGGGCTGCTGACTGAATTGAGGGTGACGCTCCCCCCAATCCAGGTAATGGTGTGTTACCAGCTTGGGCTTGGAGTAGTTGTCTGGCGAGGTCATCTGTACGCTCCTTCGCCACAATCAGTTCTCTTCTTAGAGCATTGGATTCTTGGCGGGCGGAATGTACTTCAGCTCTAAGCTCCCCAAGGAGCTGGGCTAATTGGTCAGTCTCTGAGGTTGCCATGACGCCCGGGTAGAAATTTGTGTAGAGGCTTCGCGTTCTGTTATGCTCACTTGGGTTCCACAGGGGCGCCGAACGAAGCTGGACTGTAACGGTTTCCACCAATGTGACTCGTATTGTAGTGATGAGCGACTGCACTTGCCCTCTTAGTTTCGTCTGTCTGGCACATAGGAGGATTTTCCTAGAGTGGTAAAAACAGTAAGTTAGCCGACCGCTAGAGGGAGGTTTAACTTCTGCTTCCGTAACCACCTTGTGTTCCCCTAATTATGTCTCACCTTTTTGTTAAGAAGGATGGGCTCTCCATCCTGCGTCAGAATGCAGGGGTGCGCTGAAACTTGGAATCCAGTTAACTTCACTGATCCCGTAATCTTATGGCAGAGTTCCAGACAACAATGACTCAGAGGTAAGTCTTTTGTCAATCTAAAGTAGTATGCAATGTTTTAGAGTTCAGGTTGTCTCATAATTCACTCTTGTACCTTTTCTGTATGTTTCTTCCTCTTGCAGAATTGTCTATGACAGGTGTCTCTTCTCTGAAAGAAACGAGGTAGCACCAAGGTAAGATTCAGTATTTGCACCAAGCAAAAAGTCTTAGCAAGCAATATTGTTCATTTGTGTGATTAATCAATTGTCCTCTCTTTATTCTGCAGGTGCGGCGCTTCCCTGGAGCGAGGGACACATGATGGTGACTCGTGAGACCTCGAGCGAGTATTTGCCTCAGATAAGTATCTTGCGGTGAGAGGTCGAATGTCTTTAGTGAGGCGCAGCCCACCTGTAAACTTTCTTATCTTTTACAGATGCGGATGCTCCGAGCAACGATCTCGTCAGAGTGCCGCGATGGATCGCATGGATGAATGGAGCTTTGGTGAGTACTCCGTGGCGCTGATGCTGACTGTATAGCGCGGTAATTGGAATTCCTTTTCTTGCAGGTGCGGCGACTCCCGGATGATTGCGATGGCGAATGGTAAGGCTCTTGTTCTAATCTGCTTTCCTTTTCTCCTTCGCAGGTTCGGTTCATGAAGAACAAGACGGGCGTGGCCGAGGACTGGATACTGGAGCTGCAGACACGGTGAGCGGTACGCTGCAGGAGTGCAGAATAACGCGAAGCGTGTTCTGTTCTCCGGGCGTGGTTTAAATAGCCATCCAGAAGTAGTTCCCAGGTAAAGTATTCCCAGTACCACACCCAAGAAAGTAGTCCCTTGAATGAAGTAATCCCTTCAAGGGGCCCAAGGTGGCCTGTACATGGTTTCTCCACTTGATGACCTGACTTTCCTGAAAAAGGCAATATGAGCTTGGCGCCAATGGTGCCAGGACTGAGTCCAGGAATCCCTTAGTCAGTCCTTTGGGGCCTTATAGGTCCCAATGGATGCCAGTACTCTGGGCAGACTGGCCTGCTACTGATGTCTGGGGGCAGGCATCGTGACACTTGCCCGACCCCGACCTCAGGATTATTGAGTCCACAGACTTGTTTAAGAAGAAACTGAAGACACTTCTATTCTGCTAGTCTGCTCAAAGCCTCACCACCCTGCAGCATGATCTCTGACTCCCCTCTTCTATGCGTCTTGTCTAGTTCTGTTCTACGTTCTGCATCCTTAAGCCTTTGGGTACCTGAAGTGCGGTAGAAATTATTAAACATAAACATTTGGGAAAGTAAATCAATGTTTTTGTTAATTAATATTATTTTTATTGGTCTTGGAGTTAAATAAGTTAACGTTGAACAATTTAAGAAAACAATGACACTAAACATCAAAATCACAAACATTAAAATCCAGTGCACATAAAATTCATGAAATTCACACTATTTTCACAATGAAAGATACATCAACATTTAAAAACCAATAGGTGCCATAAGATCTTATACAAAAATTACTAATATATATTTATTATGTTTCTAGCTCCAAAAGAGCTTCAACATACTTTACATAACGAAATATTACAAAACAGTAAAAATCTTAAATTCGTAAAAACCTAAAAATAAGAAGTAAAGTCAATTATTACATGTCATTTCATATGAATAAAATCAAATCAGTCAATTCAACAGTTTTCCATGTCATTCCATCGCTTGTTTTTATTTCTTGGCATTTTTAGCTGCCGATTTTTAGCAGCAAAAATTTTTTGTGATTTTTTTTGGGGGTGTTACCCCCAAACCCATCTTCAAACCTATTTGCAATCTAGTCCCCGCACCCACCTACACCTTATATCCCTCTACTCACCTACCCATATTTATTGATGGTTTTTTAGCAGTAAAAAATCAGCGCCTAAAAATGCAGCTAATAAAAAGCCGATGAATGGACATCATACCTTTCAACAGATACGATACTTCAAACAGATGTGATACTTCACTGGAACTTTGTGCAGTTTATAAGCTTTCCAGAAGCCGATACACCCTTCCAAACATTATAAAGTGCCACGTGGATAGTCCTGAGTCCTGAATTCAGACAATAAGACCAAAAGCAATCACTCCTTATATTGTCAAGAGTTGATACAAAGGGGCCCAGCCTTGGCATACAAAAGGGACCATGTTCTCGACACCTTGTGAGAATGTGACAGGCAGTTTCAGGAATTTGTGTCAGGCCGCATAGGTGGCAAAACCTCTTCTCCTTAGGTATTACAAGCTCGGGACCAATAACTGCAAGCACTGCAAGTTTATTTACACGGAATCGTAAAAGAAATCGCTTTAGCTCAGGTGATGGGCAAAACTTCAGATATGTTTGCAGGGTCTTACATTTGTGAACCAATTTCTCTTATCAAAGTATGATAACTTGCCAGTGTTCCTAAATGAGAGTAATTGGCACACCAATCCCACTGTTCAAATTTATTTATCATGCCCTTTATCATGTGGAAAGTATCCTCCATCTCGAGTGGGTACCTTGCCAAAGAACAGGTCAATGGTCCTCGCATTTGTTCGTTCTTGCAGAGGGGCGCCTATGGACTCTTTTTTGATTGTTTAAGGAACTTAGATTTAGTCACCCTAGGTTTCCTAGGGTCATCCAGATGTGGACCCCTTTCTTACTGTGCTCAGAGACTGCTAATCAGACCCCCTTTCATAAAGCTCCATTCCAAATGTCTTCTGCATCCATGTGCCTTAGCTGCATCAGTCCCCTGGCATCTGCAGCTCCTACGCTCCAGTGACACAGCAGGTTCAAAGATCACAGGTGCATCCCTGACAGCCAATGTCACCTAAGGTCACAGCAGTCAGAGGTAG
Source organism: Ambystoma mexicanum (assembly GCF_040938575.1). Lineage (NCBI taxonomy): Eukaryota > Metazoa > Chordata > Amphibia > Caudata > Ambystomatidae > Ambystoma > Ambystoma mexicanum. The sequence continues at coordinate 1,115,326,564 of NC_090923.1, read as the reverse complement.
TCTTTTAACTTCGGCACCTATTTACTAACATTTTATAATTGCTGACTTATCAGCCTGGTGCCAGGGTAATCTCTAAGAATACACCATAACTGGTATGGTGGCTAATAAGAGCACACAATTATCAAAGCCAAGCCAATTTCATATCAAGTGTCAACCCTGTGAGCCTTGGTAAGTGATGTCAAGACGATGCATGTTCATGACTAGCCTAGCTGTCTCCACTGTTGCCAGTGAGGCAATATCCAGGATGCTGCCTTCCTTTGACTCCCCAGGTGGAAGGGTAACACCTCCCCTCAGGCCGCATGACATTTCATGGGAAGCATGCTTCAAAGGGGAACTCGCATAACGAATGCCAGAGTCACACCACAGTGCTGCACTACATAGGGTCCTTGAAGTGAGCTGCGTTTTATATCTGAGGCTCCCCCTGCTGGAGTAATTTTGAATCTAGACAGAGTCTCGATAGAAATTGAATGACAAGTATCGTCGGCAATCTTGGAGGAGGCGAGCAAAGCTGATCTCAATGTAATTTCCATGCTTGCCAGAGTCTCCAGGAACGGTAGTTCCTGACAGTATGCCCCTTCTGGGCCCGATTAGGGCCGGGTTTCCAGGGATGTGCTTGATTATACTTTTTGAGCAACAAAGGGGCTTGTATCGAAGATGCAGGTTCCCAGCCTCTGTCGGCTGGACCATATCCTTTCCAGTCTAGGAGATACTGTAGTTGTCCCCTAAAATATCAGGAATCGCATATGCCTGACACCTAGTATTGAGGCCCATCCTCGTGTCAATTGGAGGTGGTTTATTCTGGGATAGCCGATGGAAACGATCAGTGAGATGTGGTTTCAACTGAGAGACGTGAACAACAGGATGTCTGCCGGACTATGATTGTGGCAGAGACAGTTGATAAGCGACTAGACCCACTTTGGCCAGAATGGAAAAAGGTCCAAAGAATTTGGGGGAAAGTTTAGATGGTACCAGTCTTTTAGAAAGAAATTTGGAGGTTAACTATACTTCTTCACCGAGGTTGTAAGAGGGTTCTTTCCTTCTCTTAAGGTCAGGTCTCTTTTTGTCAGTTGCTCTCGAGGCTTTGTGGGCGGTCAAAGCATGCGTATGGCCTTGTTCGATGTCCTGGCATAAGGCCGTCTTTCGAAGGGAAGGGTCCAGAAGATTTGATTGGAGAGGGTATGCTAAACGGATGAAACCCATAAGTGCATTGTAATGGGCTCATGTTGATTCCTGTGTGCAGAGAGTTATTATAGGCATATTCTGCCAGAGATAGTAGTAAGGCCCAGTTGTCTTGGGTGGATGATACACAGCATCTGAGATACTGCACTAATGTCTGATTGAGGCGTTCAGTTTGGCCGTTGGTCTGAGGTTGATAACCCGAGGAAAGTGCCCAATGGATGCACAGTATTTGGCATAATTCTTTCCTAAAACGTGAGGTGTATTGAGTACCTCAGTCTGAAATAATGGAAACTGGTAGCCCATGTAAACAGAATATATGTTCCAAAAAGTGATGAGCCATTTTGATGGCCTAGGGAACTTGCAGCAGGGCCAGAAAATGGGCCAATTTGGTCATGGTGTCTATTGTTACCATGATGGCAGTGTTGCCAAAGGAGATTGGTAGTTCTACAATAAAATCTGTTGAGATGTTTTGCTACGGTCTTGTGGGAAGTGTTGGTTGAGTTAGAAAACCTGCTGGTTTGAGATTAAGGGTTGGGTTTGCAGACACACAGTACAGGCTGCTGTGTATTCTTGCATGTCCGCATTCACGGATGGCCGCCAAAAATATCTGCGTACTTGTTCCAGAGTAACCAGTACTCCTCGATGACTTGCCACCACCAAGTCATGGCACATTCTTAGAACTTCCTTGCGCAAGGGGAAAAAGGGTATATATATTTGTTTGCCATAACAGAGGAGGCTGTCTTCTTGGGTTAAGTCGAAGGATTGAATAAGTTCTTGTAGACTCTAAGTTAATCTTTTTGTTTCCTGAACAAGAGTTTGTACAAAATTGGAGCAATGATAATCAAAGACTGCTTTGGGAAGCAATGGTTCGGCCCGAAAGGTATCTGTCTTATCTTCTTGGGTGCGTGAAACGGCATCTGCCAGTAGATTGTCTTTATTTGGCAAAAAGGTACATTTTAGCCTATAGGAGGAGAAGTAGTAGGCCCAGCAAGCATGTCTGCTGTTTTGAGTTTCGGCAAGTTGAAGAACATATAACTTGCAGTGATCAGTGCGTACCGTAATAGGGAAATGCGAGCCTAATAGAAGTTGGCGCCATTCCTTACAGGCTTGTTTGATGGCTAGCAGTTCTTTTTCCAGAACAGTATAATTCATCGTAGACGTGGACAAGGTTTTGGATAGATATGAGCAGGATATTCTTCTCCCGTATTGTCTGTCTGTTTCAGAACAGCCCCTATTGCTGCATGGAAGGCATCTGTTTCTAAGATAAACAATCTGTTCTGATCAGGGTGTCTTAATACAGGCGCAAGTGTTAAAGGCCTTTTTCAGATCCTGAAAGGCGAGTTGCGCTTTTTAGTCCCAATGAAACCTCATTCCTTTTTTCAATAGTGCGGTAATGGCAGAATTCGAAACAAAAAATGTGGTATGAACTTCCGATAAAAGTTCACAAATCCTATAAATCGCTGTATGCTTTGTACTGTTCTCTGGGGCGGCCAGTCCAGAACAGCTTGTATCTTGGTTGGATCCATCATGGTTCCTTGAGAGGAGAGGGGATTTGGGTCTGGTGGAATGCACATCTGTTTAATTGGGCATATAGGTGGTTTTCTCGTAGTCACAAAAGTCCTTCCTGGACATGCTGGACATGCTCTTGCATGGTTTTGGAAAAGACCAATATATATCGTCCAGATGTACAATTAATGTGTACAGCATAAGATCAGAAAAAACATGGTCCATAAAGCGTTGAAATACCACTGGAGCATTAGAAAGACTGAAAGGCATAACACGATATTCATAATGCCCAAAGGGGGTACGGAAGGCAGTCTTCCACTCATTACCTTTCCGTTTTCGAATAAGGTGATAAGCCCCCTTAGGTCTAGTTTTGTGAAGTAGACTGTTCCCTTGACCGCTTCTAGACTATCCAGGATGAGAGGCATGAGGTATTTATCTGGCACTCTGATTTGATTCAGGCCTCTATAGTCTATGCAGGGGTGGAGTTATTCAGTATCCTTCTTTGGAATGAAAAAAAGCGATGCTCCGGCCGGTGACTTGGATTCTGCGATAAGGCCATGATGAAGATTGGTCTGGATATATTCTGTTAGGGCTTCTTTCTCGGGAATAGACAAAGTATACATCCGCCCGAATGGTAAGGGTTTATAGGTTTGGAGGTCAATACAACAATCGTCTCTTCTTTGGGGTGGTAAGGCTTTGTATTCTGTTTCTTCGAATATGTCATGAAACAGTATGTATTGCTCAGGTAATAGTAGATTTATGGCCAGTGCTTTGGGAGAGTGGAATTCGCTATTATGGGATGAATGCAATCCCACAGAGCCTCGAGTGAGACAATGTGTAATACAATATTTGGACCCTAAAAACAGGGTCCCCGCTGTCCAATTGATGAAAGGGTTATGTAATCGTAGCCAAGGTAGCCCTAGAATGAGGGGGTGATGAGCAGCGCAAATTAAATCGAAGGGAAGTGATTCTTGATGAGACATTATCTTCATGTCCAGGATCGCGGTCTGCTCTTTAATGGGTCCTGAAGTTAACGGTGACCCGTCTACTCCTTCCACCGGTATCCTGATGGATTTGGATTCCCTTGGTATAAAGTGGGTTTGAGCCCATTGATCAACCATAAAATTGCCGACTGCACTGCCGTCTATCAAAGCAAGAATATTTTCCAATCGGAGGTCGTTGTAACGAAGGGTAACTTGAACGACCACCATTGAAGTATCATTGGTCTGGCTAGCAGCGATTAGGGAACCTGTTTGTTCCTCCTGAGTCATGGTTCCCTCTATGATGTGGATATTGTGTTTCCCTGGTGTCTAGGAGGAGCCAGAGGACAATCGCGAACAGTATGTTCCTTGGATCCGCAAGACATACAGAGACCCAAGGCACAGCAGCGAGTGCGTTCTATGGCCGTAGGGGACCTCTAGCCGCCCCTATTTGCATGGGCTCTTCTGTGCTGGTTGGTTTGAGAGTGGGTTTAACACTATCAAGACAACTCTGTGGGTTTCTGCTCCTTCTCATTTCAGCCATTCTCTCCTGTAAGCAATAGTCAACCTGCATGGTCAAGGTGATCATATCGGCCAAGTTAGCTGGTCTAGCTACTCTGGCGACCTAATCTTTTATGTCTTCATGAAGACCCCTTCGAAAAAAAGGGTAAGTAAAGCATCATCTAGCCAAGCCGTTCCTGCTGCCATTTGTTTGAATTGTGTGATGTAGACGAGTAGATCTTGAGTTCCTTGTCGGTAATCCAACAATTGTTCTTGTGCTGATACCAACATTTCCTGTCTGACAAACATCGCTCTGAGACTGTTGAGAATCCCAGGTTAGGAATCCATCAGGGGGTTGTTAGAGGTAACCAACGGGGTAGCCCAGGCTAAGGCGCTTCCTGCTAAGTTGAATATCATGAACCCTACTTTGGCTCTGTCATTAGGAAAATAGTTTTCGTTGAACATGAACTGGACAGTACAAGCATCCAGATATTCTTTGAGTTGTTTAGGGTTGCCATCATACTTGCCTGCTGGTAAATTCCCAGGTGGTGTTTGTGGTGAGGTGATTAGTTGTCTTAAGGCAATGTTCTCTCCCTTTAGTGCCTGGACCTCTGTGGTCAATGACTGTAAAGCATTAGCAAGGTGATGTAACTGGTTCATGGTTGGAGGTGTTGCTATCTGTTAGGTTTAGAAAGTTCACTAACCTGAGATAGCAGACAAAGTCGTCACGGAGAGAGCAGGAGAATCCCTGTTCCTATCTTACCTCTGAGGATAAACAGAAGGTCATGCAGAAACAGGGAAACACCCTTATGATGGGGAAAAAAACCTGGGTGTTGTTTGGATCCGGTGTTCAGACTGGTCTGGATCCGTGTGAGAGGTGAGTAGAGTGGTCCTCCTCATTCACATGCTTCCTTGATTGGGAAGGATTGTAGAATTCTGCAGTGGCGTGGAGATGTGGCCAAGAATCCTGGAGACATGCTGCGGAAAGTAGCAAAGCAGTGAGCAATGGAAGCACTGCGTTTTACATCAGAGGCTTCCCCTGCTGGAGTAATTCAGAATCTACACAGAGTCTCGAGAGAAATTGAATGGCAGGTATCGTCGGCCATCTTGGAGGAGGCGAAGAAAGGTGATCTCAATGTAATTTCCATGCTTGCCAGAGTCTCCAGGAACTGTGGTTCCTAACATGTCCATTGCAAAGTAGCAGTGTGATGAAGATGGAAGACATCCATGGCAGAGGAGATCTCTGTCCCCTAACTATCCCAGTGGAACAGTGGGGGTGGCTGCTGTGTGGACCAAGGCATGCCCCTCAGCTTGCTTTGCTGGAGCCAGGCTCCTCACTGATGTGAAGGATCCCCTGTATATGCCAACCAAGCTGCCTGGTGTGGAAGCACAGAACAAAAGGACTTACCTTATCCTGGAGTCCTTGGATTGGGGCTCTCAGCAAACAGGAAGCCCAAGAGCACCTTAAATCCTGTTTGCTCAGTGTTACTCACCACATCAGAACAGCTCGGGGCATTTGTTAGACATCCTCAAAATGAAGTAAGTGGTTCAACGATTAGAATAGCGAATAGCCTTCTTCCAGAACTCCAGTTGACCTGAATTCAAAGAATATAGGCTTCCTCAACAAGAGGCACTCTTCTTTACGATATTCCTCTCTGCTGTTCTGATAAAGACAGACAGAGGTGTTGATCACACAAAAGAGAGGGGAACACGCGCACCGCCAAACCAATGCTGCAAGAAACCACAGAAATGGTTATTGACGGTAGAGAGTAATGTCCCAACCAACAGACAAAACCCACCAAATAGAAATACCTGTTATGATGTTTGGCTATAATGTGGAGAAGGTGTGCGAATCCTGAACCTATAAGAGAAACCCCACACTATAAGCTTGAAATATGTAATAAGGTAATTTCCAATGTTGGATAATGATTATATCAACTGACCTTAGTAAAGGATATGATCAGAGGATAAGAAAGTACATAGGTACAGACAGAAACAACGAAAGGAGAAAATAATAAAAAGGGAGGTGAGTAGAAGAGGAATCACCCGGGTGGCACGAGGGACGCACTAGTTCCGGGTTGGTGCATAAACAGCAAAGCGTTCGTATATGCACAAGTAACTTATGTTATGCAGTCAGTTCATACTAGTCCATTGAAGAGTAGATGATTGAAAAATACTAATGAAGGGTTCAGGAGTGGTTAGAATGGAAGTTCCCCAAATAGCTCTTTCAAAGGAATGTTTGTTAAAGTGGAAATTCCCAATGTATGTTATGTTACTTTGCATTTAGATAGCGCCTTATGTACCATTGGTATGGTCTGAAGGCGCTGGTAGGTTGAACGCCCTCGGGAACCGAAGTTCAAGTCAGTAAAGAGAGTAGAGAGAGTCAAAGGTGCTTGTAAGCACCGGATATGTGTGCAGCTGGTGTGGCATTCGTGTAATAGCTGCTTCATAACTGTAGGTGTGGTGGTTGAGGGATCAGGGGTATGTGTTCGTTCTGGCAAGTTTAATCCAGACCGGTTCTGGCTGTGTTGGCCCTGAGGAGAACACCTGGCTGGGGGGGGGGGGGGGATGAAACCAGCAGTGATTAGTTAGAGTGATGTGGAGTATGAGGCGGATGTTGGTATGAGAACAGCTATACCGAATGGTGTCATAGTATCTCTGTGTTCTAGTTGAATGGTGGTGTAAAGAGGAGAGTAAGCATGGTGATATGATATGATGGTTTTACATTCCTTTCCAAACGTTACATGTGTTCCAAACCATTCATGTATGTCGCGCACTTCTATGTGATCTAGTCCATTCCACGCACTCTGCACCATTCCACACACTCTGCACCGTCCCATGCACTCCAGTCCCTTTCACGCACTCCAGTCCCTTTCACGCACTCCAGTCCTTTCCACGCACTCCAGTCCTTTCCACGCACTCCAGTCCTTTCCATGCACTCCAGTCCTTTCCACGCACTCCAGTCCTTTCCACGCGCTCCAGCCCTTTCCATGCACTCTAGTCCGTTTCATGCCCTCGGATCTGTTCATGTACTTTGATCATTTCCGTGAATTCTAAGTTGTTTTATGCACCCCGTCCACATTTTCATCTGTACCTTCCACATATTTCACCCGTATCTTTCATATGTTACATCAGTACCCTCCACTTACTTCATCCGTTCAATTCACATACGTCTCCATTCCATTCACCTACGTCCCCATTCCCTCCATTTACGTCCCTATTCCCTCCACGTACGTCCCCATTCCCTCCACGTATGTCCCCATTCCATCCATATACGTCATCTGTTCCATCTACATACGTCATCCGTTCCATCTACATATGTGACCCGTTCTATCTACATAAGTCACCCGTTCTATCCAAATATGTCACCAGTTCTATCCACATACGTCACCAGTTCTATTCACATACGTCACTCATTCTATCTATATACGTCACCCATTCATCCACATATTTCACCCGTTCCGTCCGCTCTGCGCAACTCATTCGCTCTACACAACTCACCAGCTCTATGCAGCTCATCGCACTACGCAACTCATCCGCTTTATGCATTCATGCACCCTACGCACTCGTCTTTTCTATTGATTTGTCCGCTCTAGACACTCATCCGCTTTATGCCCCTGCACACACTACGGATTCGCCTGCTCTACTCATTCACCTGCTCTACGCACTCACCCGTACTATGCACTCACCCATACTACGCACTCACCCGTACTACGCACTCGCCCGCTCTAATCACTCACTCGCTCTACGCATTCACTCGCTCTATGCACTCACTCGCTCTATGCACTCACCCGCTCTTACGCACTCACCTGCTCTTACGCACTCACCCTCTCTTATGCGCCCCTCCTCTCTTACACACTCTCTTTTCTACGCACTCGTCTGTTCTACGCACACCTCCGTTCCCTGCGCACTCCTCCGTTCTGCACACTCCTCCGCTCTGCGCACCCGTCATGCTCTGCGCACCCATCATGCTCTGCGCACCCATCCGCTCTATACACTCATCCGGTCTGCACATTCATCTGCTCCTGCGTTTTACACGCTCCTCTGCACTTCTGCACTCATCCGGTCTACAGCCACGTCCGCTCTACACACTCATCTGCTCTATACTCATCCGCTCTACACATTCATCAGCTCTATGCACTCCTGCGTTCTACACACTCCTCCGTACTTATGCACTCATCCGCTCTGCACAATCGTCAGCTCCACACACTTATCTGCTCCACACACTCATCCGCTCTACACACTCATCCGCTCTATACACTCCTCCGCACTATACACTCCTCTGCTCAGCTTACTCGTCCGTTCTGTACACTCATCCGTACTGTACACTCATCCGTTCTAACGATTTCATCTGCTCCATTCACTCTGTTCGTTGATCATGGATTATCGATTCATGCCATCGCACTTGTCATACGCACTGGATCTGTTCCGTGCTCTCTATCTATTTCATGCACTGCTCTTGTCTCATGTACTTGAATCTTCTATTCTGTACTTTCCATTTATGCAATGCACTCATACAGTCGGAGTCATCAGTCTGTGTACTCATCAGTCTCTTGTATTCATCTTTCCATCCTCTTCTCTTTATTCTTTTCGTTCGTTTTGTCCATTGCACTCATTACATCCATTTCATTAATTTAAACTTCATTACTGTTTCCGTACAATTTATTCTTTTTATCCACTTTACGGTTTTAGTCTTTCTATTCTGTTTGTCCTTTTAGTTTACATTAGTGGTTATTAGTTGTCGATTTCTCACATGGATCTTGATGTTGTATTGTTATTTGTCTTATTGTTATTCTAGTAGTTTGTTGGATTGGTGTCGTAGAGCTGCTGTTATTCAGTTTTGGTTAGTTTGCGTACGGGTTAGTTTTAGGGGAAGAGCCAAGTTTTCAGTAGTTTGCGGAATGACATTAGATCCTCTGTTAGGCGGATGTGTGGTGGGAGTGCGTTCCACAGCGTGGGGGCCAAGGCTGAGAATGATGATCCGCCTAACCTGACTGAGTTTGTTTTAGGTATGACTAGGAGGCCGGCAGAGCTTGATCTTAGCAGACGTGGCGGGTGATAGGGTTTTAGCTTGTCTTGGAGATATTGAGTTCCGGTTTTATGGAATGCTCGATGAGAAATGCATAAGGTTTTGAAAGTTACCCTTTGGGCCACTGGAAGCCAGTGCAGAGACTTAAGGGCTGGCGAGATGTGGTCTCTCGGGCCAAGCACCAGTAGCAGTATAGATGTAGCTCTTTGGGTTTGACCAATAGTACTGAGAAACAAGGCTGGATGCAACCAAGAATATCCTCACTCGTGTGCGCGTAATGGAATACAGAAAATACACACACAGAGACAAGCGTAAACTACTTACGCTTGCAGGAGGACAGTCCGGGTAGCAGTCCTAGTTCAGCACCGGGAAGTCACGTATGGATATACTCGTGACACAGGACAAACTGGAATGCGGTCCTGGATAAACAGCAGGAAGGTTGATTACAATCAAAAGGCGAGAAGTTCAGGGAAGCGGTCCTTGTTCGGCAACAGGGGATCAGCCAAGGCAAAGACATAAGGAGATGACAGTCCATGAAACATAAATCTCGACAATAATGGAATTCAGCGGAGAGTAATCCGGGGCAGATATCCAGAATAAGGATAGGAGTAGTGCAAGTAAGCAGTGTCGGAATAAAGCCACAATTAGAAGCACCGAATGTGCGCCAGACGCCGGATTTAAGCAGCAGGGATGTGGAGCTTCCGCATACGCGTATCTGCCGTAAGAATCTGACAAGTCACCTGACACGGGCGAGTCGTCGTGTAAACAATCTCCATGGCAACCTCCATTTTTGCCATAAGGAGGTCCTCGCACACCGATTTAAGTGAAAAGGAAGTGTACGTGGAGGAGGGGCATGAGAACTCTGCCCATGTGTAACACTCAGCTTCAAACTGCATTCAAACTGTTATGAACACCCTTTGAGTTGACACTGAATCTGTGGTGCTGTTTTTTTCAAACAGCTCACCTGCATCTTAGAACCAGCTCAATGGCGTTTTGCACCAGTAGCTTCCTTTGCCTGATTCGAACCACTGGAATCCATTGTTTAATGCACTGACTAAACCCAGCGATAACAATCTCATACCGACTCGACTGCTGATCCAAACTTTTTGGACCCATCCAGTCGCACCACATCGAAAGCCAACTCAAAATATACAGAGCCCCATCTCAACTCAGACCCACCACCTAGCTCAATGTAATTCACTGCATCTCGAAACTGGTTTGGCTACAAGGAAAGCACAGAGAAGCCTAGTGCAATGCCGTCGAACCACCCAAGAACAAGGTATTCTTAAGAGGCCGACACTTATTTAAGACGACACACAAGCTGGTTTTTCAATCCTTTTCTTAAAAGGCATAACCTTTTTTCTGTAACCTCTGTGTTGTTTCTTATAGGGGTCGGATATTTGCTTGTGTTTTTAGATAGGTATTTGCAATTTGTATTGTTTAATTAAAAGTCTATATTTCTATAGAACCGCAATTGGAGCTTCTTTTATTTTGGACTGTTGTGCTATTGCTGTTTGGTGTGCTACTGTTATCACCTCACACCCTTCCTAAGAATATAGCCTGTCCTCAGTCAACCTTACCGCAACAGGTGAATGAGGTCTACCCGTCGGGCCATATCTGTTTTGCCTTATCATTGCGTTCACTTCTGTTTTAGTAATTGTGTGGGGCTCAGTAGGTGGTTTAGCCACTACTCATCCCTGAACTCCTACAGACCAGTAGTTAAATGTTAAATGTTAAAGGTATTTGACCCGTGCACCGTCAACAACGGAGTTGGTTCCCAGGCACTCTGGCAGATCTGAAAACGAGAAGGCGGGATGGGTTATTAAGGGGCAGAGGGGGTAGGATAGTGAGAGGAGTGGTGTTCTGTTGGCAGCTTCAACTCGGTATACATTGTGTGCTGAGCTTTGGTGTGAGTATCGGACCGATGTCAGTCCTTGTGTGCTGTTGGTGCTGCTTATGTGTTGTTGCGGTGTGGTGAAGTGTGTGCGGCTTGTTGTGCGAGAGATGGTTGTGTGAATTTTTGAGTGAGTTAAGTATGCAGAAAGTTTGAGCTTTTTTGTTAGTGGGATATATAATCTTTAACATACTAACATTCGCAGCTGCCTCCCATTGTGGCACATGCTAATCTTCACAGATCTATCTAGATGCGACACAGGCTAGTGTTCACGATTCTAAGTGTGGCACATGCCAATCTTCACAGATCTATCTAGATGCGACACAGGCTAGTGTTCACCATTCTAAGTGTGGCACATGCTACCATTCACAATCCTATCCAGATGTAGTCACGGTGTCACATACATTTACATGTTGTTTGTGCCTGACGTTTGAGTTTGTAATACACTATGCTAAAGGCATGGTGTTTGGTGTACGTTGACAATGTTTTGAACGTTACAATGAGCGCCATTGAGAATGACATGCTAGGACTAGGTGCAAGAGAGCGTTTCCTTTTATGACAACCCTGCTTCCAATTAAATTACTAGGCCCCGAGAGGGGCTGAAGGGGAATGGAGTAAAGAACCCCGAAAGCTTCGCTATTTGAGGAGTATACCAGACTGCAATAGGCCTGCCTCCGAGTGAGGAGTTCAGAGAAAGGGGATTATATTGCCAACGTATGAAGGGAGGCCCCTGAGCGGCTAATGCAGGCTCCGAAAAATATGATACGCCTCGGAGTCCTCAAACTCAGCGAGTGTGAAAAGAAACCGAGATATCAATGGAAATTGAATTACAGTGCAGAGAAAAATGCCTTCAAATAGCTCCCAATGCATACGGTTTACCGAAATGTGTGAAGGCTGTATTGATGTGTCTTTTTATACCTGTATATTTTCTTTGGATATGGATGCATAAAGGATGCAACAAAGTATATGTCGGTTATTAAAGACCATGAACCACTTTAATAAGACATATATATGGTAATAGCCACTGTGAGTGAAATCTCAGTGCTGCTCTTACAGTGACATCTGCTGGTCAGGCTTGGGAGTGCTGCGTCGCTTACAACATCTCGGGAAAGGAAGAGCAAATGGCCGATCACTGTGGAGGCAGGTGGGGCCAGGGCTTGGCGTGCAGCTGTGACATCCAAGCCTCTGGCGAGGGGGAGTCATGCAGATACGGGGACACCTGCTGGTCAGTGATGGAAAGAGGACCAAGAATTACTGTTACAGTGCCGACATGGTCCCTGGAGCGAAGAACCCGCAATGGTGTTCCATGGCATCTTCTGGGCCAGACTGCGACTGCTGCTAAAATGTGTGCGCAGTGTGTTAGGGCCTGTTGCGGAATATGGAACTAATGAATTCCCTGTTTAGAATTGGTGAACAGTAAGTGTTATGTTACTTTTTGCATTCTAACATTCTACTTAACCGATGAGGGCCTGCAGGGATGTCGAATGGGGACTTTTAACTTTTTCAGTTGAAATCGACTGCGGGCCTCTGCAGGGCCCTGAGCAGCGGCTCCATGTTGGCAGTCTTATTCCACAGAAACAACTCCTTTAATTCAGGATATTAAACGTGTGCAGCGTGCACGCTACAGGTTGCCTTTGCTAGCGCCCTCAGCCTCACCTCCAGTTTGAGTTTCCAGCAACATTCTTATCACCTCGTTGCCTTTTCATTCAGGTTTCCCTGACATTAGCACCCCTCTGTCAAACAGCTAGTCATCGCTTTTTTATCAGACATTTACAGGGTAATTCATAGAATTTCGCAGAAAAGTGTCGCAAGCGGCTGGCGCAGAGTGTCCGCGTGCGATTGTCTGCGCCAGGCACGTGCGCTAAAACCGATTTCCGCGCACAGCGTATTCATGGATTTTAGGCTCCCAAACCAGCCGTGGCGCAGAGTATCGCAGCGACCCTGCAGCAGCGCCAGTAACGCCCCCAAGAACGCCCTCGCGCAAGGAAAAGCCATCAAAATCGCTAAATCATCGCAAAGGGCTGCGCTAACCCTGGACCAGTTTACAGGGCTGCCAAACAAGGAACGCAAAGCGGGTAACGTGCATATCAGGGGTACGCGATTAGCCAGGCTGCCAGGGTACGTGTATTTCAGGGGTGCGCGGAAGTTCAACACGCGATAGTCCAGGGAACGTGTATTACAGGGGTACGCGGGAAGTTCAACACGCGATTGTCCAGGGAACGTGTATTACAGGGGTACGCGGGAAGTTCAACACGCGATTGTCCAGGGAACGTGTATTACAGGGGTACGCGGGAAGTCTTACATGCGATTAGCCAGGGCACGTGTAATACAGGGGTACGTGGGAATTATCACACGCGAATCGGCTGGGTACGTGTATTACAGGGGTGCGCGGGAATGATCACACGCGATTTGGCTTGGTACGTGTATTACAGGGGTGCGTGGTAATGATCAGACGTGATTTGGCTTGGTACGTGTATTACAGGGGTGCGTGGGAAGTTCTACACGCGATTGGCCAGGGTACATGTATTACAGGGGTACATGGGAATTATCACACGCGATTTGGCTGGGTACGTGTATTACAGGGGTACACGGGAAGTTCTACACGCGATTCGGCTGGGTACGTGTATTACAGGGGTGCGCGGGAATTCTCACATGCGATTTGGCCAGGTACGTGTATTACAGGGGTGTGCGGGAATTATCACACGCAATTAGGCTGGGTGGGTCCTCACAGGTGTTCCCTGTACACCCTCCACGGCCCCAGCAGGCAGCCCACAAAACAGGGGACTACCCTGCACACCTGCTCATGTCCCCCTGCACCCCCAGCCCCCAGCAGTGCAGGGGCACCCTCCACCAGGCCCCCACTCATGTCTCCCACCACCCCCACCCCCCTGCCACCATGGGCAGCCCCCACCAGGCCCCCACTCATGTCTCCCACCACCCCCACCCCCCTGCCACCATGGGCAGCCCCCACCAGGCCCCCACTCATGTCTCCCACCACCCCCACCCCCCAGCAGTGCAGGGTCAACCTCCACCAGGCCCCTACTCATGTCCCCCTGCACCCCCACCCCCCAGCAGTGCAGGGTCACCCTCCACCAGGCCCCCACTCATGTCTCCCACCACCCCACCCCCCAGCAGTGCAGGGGCACCCTCCACCAGGCCCCCACTCATGTCTCCCACCACCCCCACCCCCCAGCAGTGCAGGGTCACCCTCCACCAGGCCCCCACTCATGTCCCCCTGCACCCCCACCCCCCAGCAGTGCAGGGTCACCCTCCACCAGGCCCCCACTCATGTCTCCCACCACCCCCACCCCCCAGCAGTGCAGGGTCACCCTCCATCAGGCCCCCACTCATGTCCCCCTGCACCCCCACCCCCCAGCAGTGCAGGGTCACCCTCCACCAGGCCCCCACTCATGTCTCCCACCACCCCCACCCCCAGCAGTGCAGGGTCACCCTCCACCAGGCCCCCACTCATGTCTCCCACCACCCCCACCCCCCAGCAGTGCAGGGTCACCCTCCACCAGGCCCCCACTCATGTCCCCCTGCACCCCCACCCCCCAGCAGTGCAGGGTCACCCTCCACCAGGCCCCACTCATGTCTCCCACCACCCCCACCCCCCAGCAGTGCAGGGTCACCCTCCACCAGGCCCCCACTCATGTCTCCCACCACCCCCACCCCCCAGCAGTGCAGGGTCACCCTCCACCAGGCCCCCACTCATGTCCCCCTGCACCCCCACCCCCCTGCCACCATGGGCAGCCCCCACCAGGCCCCCACTCATGTCTCCCACCACCCCACCCCCCAGCAGTGCAGGGTCACCCTCCACCAGGCCCCCACTCATGTCTCCCACCACCCCCACCCCCCAGCAGTGCAGGGGCACCCTCCACCAGGCCCCCACTCATGTCTCCCACCACCCCCACCCCCCAGCAGTGCAGGGTCAACCTCCACCAGGCCCCCACTCATGTCCCCCTGCACCCCCACCCCCAGCAGTGCAGGGTCACCCTCCACCAGGCCCCCACTCATGTCTCCCACCACCCCCACCCCCCAGCAGTGCAGGGTCACCCTCCACCAGGCCCCCACTCATGTCTCCCACCACCCCCACCCCCCAGCAGTGCAGGGTCAACCTCCACCAGGCCCCCACTCATGTCCCCCTGCACCCCCACCCCCCAGCAGTGCAGGGTCACCCTCCACCAGGCCCCCACTCATGTCCCCCTGCACCCCCACCCCCCAGCAGTGCAGGGTCACCCTCCACCAGGCCCCCACTCATGTCTCCCACCACCCCCACCCCGCAGCAGTGCAGGGTCAACCTCCACCAGGCCCCCACTCATGTCCCCCTGCACCCCCACCCCCCAGCAGTGCAGGGTCACCCTCCACCAGGCCCCCACTCATGTCCCCCTGCACCCCCACCCCCCAGCAGTGCAGGGTCAACCACCACCAGGCCCCCACTCATGTCCCCCTGCACCCCCACCCCCCAGCAGTGCAGGGTCACCCTCCACCAGGCCCCCACTCATGTCTCCCACCACCCCCACCCCCCAGCAGTGCAGGGTCAACCTCCACCAGGCCCCCACTCATGTCCCCCTGCATCCCCACCCCCCAGCAGTGTAGGGTCACCCTCCACCAGGCCCCCACTCATGTCCCCCTGCACCCCCACCCCCCAGCAGTGCAGGGTCAACCACCACCAGGCCCCCACTCATGTCCCCCTGCACCCCCACCCCCCAGCAGTGCAGGGACACCCTCCACCAGGCCCCCACTCATGTCTCCCACCACCCCCACCCCCCAGCAGTGCAGGGTCAACCTCCACCAGGCCCCCACTCATGTCCCCCTGCACCCCCACCCCCCAGCAGTGCAGGGTCACCCTCCACCAGGCCCCCACTCATGTCCCCCTGCACCCCCACCCCCCAGCAGTGCAGGGTCACCCTCCACCAGGCCCCCACTCATGTCTCCCACCACCCCCACCCCCCTGCCAC
The DNA here is from genome assembly GCF_040938575.1 of Ambystoma mexicanum. Lineage (NCBI taxonomy): Eukaryota > Metazoa > Chordata > Amphibia > Caudata > Ambystomatidae > Ambystoma > Ambystoma mexicanum. The sequence continues at coordinate 1,115,310,514 of NC_090923.1, read as the reverse complement.
CATGGGCAGCCCCCACCAGGCCCCCACTCATGTCTCCCACCACCCCCACCCCCCAGCAGTGCAGGGTCACCCTCCACCAGGCCCCCACTCATGTCTCCCACCACCCCCACCCCCCTGCCACCATGTGCAGCCCCCACCAGGTCCTCACAATCCCCAATCATGTGCGTAATGGTCAGCCTCCACAGCCAAAAAGCCCTACCAAGTAACCCATTCACCCACATGGAAATGAAAACACATGTTACACCCCCAATGTTCATGAAGCAAATGAACCCATGTCCGTCACACACAGATTTTCAAATTGAATGGGAAAACACACAACATGATATGCATGAAACCAATGAGATGAAACCACACAGTGAACAATGGAAAAAAAAATGTATTGGACAAAAATACGAATGGTAAAGAAAGAAAAATAACTACAATGTAAATGTGAAAAAATAAGCTGCATGTCCGCATAAAAACACAAAAGTAGAAAATCAAATCCATAAAATTTTGTCCAAAGTGAAATGTAAAAACTCTCCATGCAACTAAGAACTATGTACAAAAATAACAAGGGTCCATCATCACAACTGAACTAAGGAAACCTCCTAAAAAACCTACCTAAATATCAACTATATACAAAAAGTGGAGCAGTGTCCGTCGACTCCAAATCATAAGAAAAAACAAAGGAAACCTAAAACTAAAGAACTATATACAAAGGCGGCGGGCAAGTCCAGCGGCTCACTCCGTGGTGTTCCGGGCCAGGGCATCATCGAACTCCTGTTCGATGTCCCGGAGGCGGTCCAGTTCCATGGCCCCGAGGGTCCGCAGGGACGACGCCGTGTCCTCCTCCAACCCCCTGCGGATTGCCTCGAGGCACTCGGCCCGCCTCAGGGCCCTCCGCATGGAGTTCTCCGCCCTGACCATTGTGAGCCGCGCCTCTTCCGCCCGCCGCCGCTCCGCACCTATGGCGTGGCCCAACCGCTGCCACACGGAAGACACTCTCTGTCCTGGGTCCTCCTGCCCTCCGGCCGATGCCTGCCCCTCCGATGTCGAAGGCCCCGAGCCTTCATGGCTCCCACCATGTTGCTGCTGCTGCTCTGCCTCTGCCTGTGCACTGCCTCCTGCTGCCTGCACATCCTCCGCCGGCTGGGGTGCAGTTGTTGATGTGGCCACCCCTGCTGGATGTCCGACTCCCAACTGTGGCAGGGATGCCTCCTCCACCAGCCTGGCCGCACTGTCAGAGGCAGCTCCACAGGGCACCCAGGTGACTGATGGGTGGGAAGATGGCACAGAGGACGACTGGCGCGTAGGGGGTCCAGTTGAGGAGGGGGTCGGAACAAGCCCCATCAGACGGAGGAATCCGGTCTGGGTGACCTGTCCCAGCAGGCTGACGTGGTCAACGAGCCATTCGAGATGACGTGCAGTCTCTCCATGAAAAGACTGCAGGTCACCTCGCATGGCCCGTTGACGCAACGCCACACCAGCCAGGACAGGCTCAACCCGGACCTGGATAGCCACGTCCGCAGGCAGAGGAAGGCCAGTTGACGTCAGCTCATCCCCTGCCTGGAAACGGGTCTGGACGTAGGCATCCCTGCTGGTGCAAGATGATGCAGGGACAGGATCGGGGACAGGATTGCACACAGGCACCTCCGCGGCGGCCTGTGCTGCCTCCTGTCCCTGGTCCTGGACTGCACCACTAGCACCAGTGGGATCCCCACCTCCAGACCCCGTCTCTGGTGCTTGCACGGCCTCCTCCTCCACCAGACCCCCCACCAACCTGGATGACTCCGTGCCATCTTCCCCTCTTGGGCCCTGTGGGGTCCCAGCTGCCCCTTCTGCTGCCGAGGAGTCCAACTCCAACCTCCGCCTCTTGGACCTCCCCCCGGCAGCTGTGGCCTGGGACGCGGCACCGGACTCCTCACTCCCCGATGAGATGACAACACGGGAGGGGAGCCGGGCCTTGCGTCTCCGGCTGGCGGTCGGATCCCCGCCGCTGTGCTCCACAGCACCTTCTCCGCCCTCTTCATCAGTTGACGCTGCAGACAGGGAGAAACAAAACACAGGCATCAGGGCACTGTACAATGGACACATACACACATGACAGTTGCACATGAGTGGCATTGGCAAACCTCAGACATGTCATCACAATCCCCAACACACATGTCATTGCAACTCGCACACATGAGCCATACCACAGCCATATCGCAACTGCCACCACCATCCATACACATACAACAGCATGAGCAGCCAAAGGTGACCCAGACATCACATGCAACACAGGAAGTGCACCACACATGTACACACACCACCACACTTGCATGCATGTGTACACCTCTGCCAAGTGTCGCACTGTTCAGACGGGCATCCATGTCACATCTGCCAATCAGGCTTACACATACCGCAGTCACATGCATCCATGTTGCATCACTGTTGCACCCTTGTCAAATACACTCACATGCACATGTACACAGTGCTCATACATGCAGCCCAATACAACATACATGCGTGGCATCACGGACATGTCTACTTACATACACATACATACAAACATGTGTGCACGCACAACTGCATTTGCCATGCAAGCCTACACACACAAGCACCATCCATGTCTCACACATTACAGCCCTCGCATGTGTCAGCCCCACGGCCATGTACACCCCCACCCATACTCGACCCCATACAAACAGATGTGCAACCTGCACAATACCGAATAATCACCACACGCACTGCTCACAATCAGGATGCATGTACACTCACCGCTCGACTCCAGACGGGTCTGCTTCTCCAGGACCTGGACGTGGAGCGCTGGGGATATGCGTTCCAGGACCCCCATCTGTTCTTCCGACAAGTGGCCCCGGCGCCCCTTGGCATCCACTGCCTTCAAGAGGCGCCGGGCCTTGTTCAGGGTCCTGGACCTGAAGTCTTCCCAGCGCTTCCTGACATGTTGTAAGTCCCGGACTGCCACCCCCTCCGCGTTGATGGCAGTCACGATGTCAGTCCAGATCCGAGTCCGTCCTTCCTTGTCGGCGCGGGAACTTCCGAAGAGGGCATCATACTGCCCCAGGACTTGCTCCACCAGGACACCAACTTCGGTGGCACTGAAGCTGGTGCCCCTCTGCCTCTCTGGCCGGGGGTTGTCAGTGGTCACAGATGGTGTTTGCCCCGACATGACAACCCCAGAGGCAGGAGTGGGTGGGCAACTGGGTCCTGGGGCTGGGCTGTGGAGCGATGGAATTCCAGTCGGGAGTCTTCGGTACCAGCAGGGGTGGTCACAGCAACAGCACCCCTGGCTGATGTGCAGGCAGCAAATGGCAGTGCACGTGGGCAGCAGGCAGTCAGGCAGCAGCAGATGGTAGGTGGGAGCGTGCTCGGGGCTCTGGGGGGCAGTAGTTCGGCCTTCTGGGCAGGAGCGTGGTCTTCCGTGTGCTTACGCGTGGCCAGCTTGGTACGGAGTGATTTGGCACGTGAAAATCCTGCACGTCAGCGTGAAAATCGAGGAAAGGCCCTTAGCGCGTAAGCGCGTCAGCACGCATACGCGATTCTATTGGACCAAAGGCCCTCAGCGCGTAAGCGCGTCTGTGACGTGACCCGCACGGGTGTTTCCCACACAGCACGTGATGACAGAGCACACGTGGAAAGACTGCACGTCAGAGTCTCATCGTGTGTGATTGGTGGAAATGGCCCTACACGCAGAAGTGACAAAGCGTGTAATTGGTGGAAATGGCCCTACACGCAGAAGTGACAAAGCGTGTAATTGGAGGAAATGTCCCTACACGCAGAAGTGACAAAGCGTGTAATTGGTGGAAATGGCCGTAGCGCGTACACGCCGCGTAAGTGACGCTGGACGTGTGGGCCTGTATAAAAGGTACGCGTAGAACACCACTTCCTTGTACGTGCTTTTCGTGGAGAGCGAGTGGGTGAATTCTGTACTTCTTGTCGTTTCACACGCGATTTACTTCACGGCGTTTCAAGTTCGTATTCCCTGTTACCTCTGACAGCTTTTTCTCTTCTTTCGCTTTTACTGGTTTACCTGGGCCTGTTCCCTCAAACAGTGTTCCCTTCTACTGTTGTCCTGTCTCCTCAGACAGCGTACAAATCTTCTTTTGGCGGGGGTGTTGCCAACCAAACGTGCTCCTTTTACACGCTCGTTTACCAGGCAGACGGTGAGTCACGCACGTATCTAACATCTGTGCTTGCCCCGTGTGTAGCCTACCCCTTCAGAGGTCATTCTAGGCTGCGTGTGACACGCATACGTTCATTCTTGTGTTTCTGGGTGCCACAGCGTAGTGCAGGTTTTTCTTTCTGCACACGTGGTCTAGGAGGGGTTGCGTGCACGTCATCTCCCTTTTTTGGGCCTCCTGTGCGTTGCGTGACCCGTCATCTTTCCCCAGGGGTTACATTCAGCCTTGCTAGAGCACTAGGGTACAATTACCATCTGGTACCCAACCCCTTTGACCCCCAATTGCCCAGGACAATAGTCTACATCCACTCCCATACGCACATTAACATCAGTGCCATGGCTGGGAGGTGAGGATTCCGTAAGGGTGGCAAAGGTGGAAGAGCCACAAGTGGTGGCCGTGGTGGATCCGGTAGGGGACGTGGTCGTAACTTGCAGGGTGAGCCTGTCCCCCCATGTGTGGAGGACCAGTCACGGGCACCCATAATCCCCCCCTCCCCCCCTCCCATTGAGGCTGATGTGGCTGACACCATCCATGCTCAGCCCTTGTTGGACCAGCCCATTGTGGCACCAGACCTGGCTGACTCCATGGCTGACTTCCAGGTCAGCAGGGCTACGACACGTGCGCTGGTGCACGTTGATGCCATCATGCCACGTGGATCTGGGGCAGCAAGGTCATCTGCTGCACCAAGGAGGCAGGGCGGAGAGGCTGCAGGGGCAGCTGCGGCTCCATCCACCCCAGCCCTCACACACCCAGCCAGGAATGTGTCGGTCCTAGTCCATGCTGCTGACATTCCCCCTGACACCATCACATTTGAGCCAATGCCTGCACCAACTCCCATGCTGAGTGTGCAATCCCACACTCCTGATACAGAGTCCACCAGGGCTCCTGCCCCTAGTGTCCAGAGCGGCGCAGGACACTCAGGATCACCACCACCTTCCAAGCGGAAGAGGAAGAGTGCTCGTCCGGCACAGGCTGATGCCCCAGACACGGCTACACAGTCCGGCCCGTCCAGGAAGCCCAGCTTCACGGATGACGAACTGAATGCACTTGTCGAGTATGTGTCCGGACATGACAACGAGATGGTCATTGTTGCAGGATCCAAGACCACACCTGCACAACGCCAGGCACACTGGCAGACCGTTGCGGACATCGTAAGTGCCCTTGGAATTGTGAGGCGCACAGCCAATGATTGCTATAAGCGCTGGAATGACCTAAAGCGCAGGGCAAAGAGTAAGCTGGCCTCAAGTCATGCCGCAACTCTAGTGACTGGAGGTGGGTCTCCAGTAGTAGACATGGAACTCACTCCACATGAGTCAGTCGCTGGGACCTACGTCACGGAGGAACAGATCCAAGGCGTGGGAGATCTGGCTGATTACGAGGCATTGTCCGGTGAGTGCACATGCATGTGTGTGTCATCCATGTGCATGGTGTGTGTGTGAGGGCTTCTGTTTGTGTGCCAGGTGAGAGTGTGTGCGCCTGAGTCGTATGGGTCAGCCATGTGCTTCATGCAATACTTCCTGCGCAGCTGCATTTGGCCATAGCAGTATCCCTTCTGCCAACAGTAGACATCTAGCCCAACTGCACGCCAGTTGCCCTTGAAGTGTCACCTTGCCACAACATATTTGCTTATTTTTCACTGTTCATTCAGTCAGTTTGTTTGCATTCCACCACTTTCACTAGGCATGTCGCTGTCCACTAGTCACATGTCTGACATGGGTATGGTAAAGTGGAGTGACTTTGTTACCTGGATATCATTTGTACACACATGTCCCTGTGCAATTGGACCATTTCAGACTGGCAGCTCCAGGTGAAAAATCTGACCTGTTAGAATTAGAAAAGCAATTACATGCGGGAACTGGACTGAATGAATAGGTGCTGCCCTCCTCTCCATCTTCACTCAATAGCAATGGTACATGCCATCTGTGTGATGGCATGTGTGTTTCACCTGGCAATCACAGGCCAATGTGTGATGCCACTGCCAGGCAGCATGCAGAAAATGTGTTCATCTTCCATCTTGGTGTCATCAGTGTGTGCCATTTGCCTGCACTTCATACGCAGTGAGGGTGCATGCATGGGAGGGTTTTAGTCATGTGGGACATGTGTCAATCAAGTACTGTTTCTCTTGCTTCTCAGCCCTCATTGTGTGCCATGGTGCTAATGCCTGTTTCCATTTCTTTGTTTTCATGTCTTTGCAGGGGAAGACGCACCTGATACTGCTGGGGTTGTGGAGATGGTGCAGACCCAGGAGGGGTCCGAGGGCCGACCAACCACCAGTGAGGGACGTGGTGTGGTGGTGGGGGAGAACCCACAAGTGCTGCAGGTCGTGCTCTCAAGGGGTGTCTCTGGCTGCACCTCCCCCGAGCTGTACTCAGGTGTTGATTCGGATGAGACCTACGTGCCGTCGCAGGTGAGTGTTCCAGGGAGGGATTCTGTTCTGTCTCACCCACCTGCACCAGGGTCAGAACCCTCCATGGGGATGTCAGTGTTGGCAGCTACGCCTTCGGTGGTTACGGATGCAGGGTCACACTCCGCGACATCTGATCCTGTTCCTGGGCCAGCAGATCAGAGGGGGAATGCAGTCCTGCAGCCTCAGGCAGTGCCGGCACAGCAAGGCGCAGTTCGCCTTGCCCCAGACAGGTGTGGTGCCCGCCGACGTGGTGGCCGTACGCCACCCGGCAATACCGCATGGGAGCAATCCATTTACGGTATGGCAACCCAACAGGCTGCATCATCTGAGATGATGGCTCAGGTCATGGATAGGGTGGCCACTTCCATTGTCCCCCCAGAAAGGCTGATGGAGTGACTCGAGCAGGCAACCGACTCCATCTGCCAGTCACACAGGGAGGACATGTTGGGGTCCAACAGGGACAGGCGGGCGGCACTGGCGACTCTGCAGGAGGCCATCTCCATTGAGTCCCAGGGCCACAGGGAAGCCCTGAGGCAGGAGCTCCTTCACCTCAGGACGACTCTTGTTGAGCTTGAGGCTTCAACACACCAAAGGACAGAACAGCAGCTGGAGCGTCTCACCCGTACGCTCTCAGCTGAGATGCAGGCAACGAGGGCGGAGGTCCGGGCATCCCGTGAGTTGTTGCATGGGGACCTCCGCACACTCATCCTCCAGAACCAGACCTACCACACCCGCATGCTTGCAGCCATGGAGGAGCAGACTAGGGCCTTGCATGGGCTGCCTCCCATAGTGCAACCACCTCCGGATGCAGCTGCACAGGGTGATAATAGCGACAGCAGTGATACTCCCACAATAGGGTAGCCGTGTGGGCCATGAGCCCATGGAGGTGTTTTATCTTCCCAGGATCCACGCAGGTGGGTTCTGGTGTGCATCCTGTCCTCGGACCTCCTGGGTGGCCTCCCCAACCCCCCCGGGCCCATCAATGGCCATTTTTGATTGTTTCTTATTTTTATTTTTATTTTGATTTCTTTTATTCCCAATTTTTTTGGGACGATCTGTTGGCTTCCGTGGTTCCTGTGGGCATACGCTGCATTGTGGCTGGGCACATGCAGGCTTGTAATGTATTTGGTTCAGATGCTTGGGTTTGAGTCACACACACCCCTCCTGCTTCCCGTTTCCATGGGCTTGCAAAGGGTGTGCCCAAGTGACAGTGAATTACACAGTGACGTTGGACTCCCATGAGCTGTGTGGCCAGTCTGTAGTCAATACTGTGTATACATTCCTAGTGCATATTGCTGTTGTGTTGTACACTGCATGTTGCATTGATGTGTAACTCTTCTTCTGTGTCTACCTCCCAATTTGCAGGTCCCTTCCTCATGTCCACACAAGGACCTCTAGTCTGGAGATGGGGTCCATGTTGGCAGCAGTGCACCTACAACTCTACATGGCGACAACACTGCACAGTTGGTAGTGGTGGGAGTGCAGGCATTTCCAGGTGGTGAGACTACTAATATGTAACATTTGTGATGTCATGTTAATGGTAGTACGTGCTCAAGTATGTTGTTGGTCCGGCATTGCTGTGAGCATTTCAGGTGTTGCAGGTTTCTAATAGGGACACTGTACATAGTGAGACTGATGTCATGTTGTGGTGATTACTTTGTTTACCTGCAATTAGCATGACATGGCACGGTGTGTCGTGTGGCGGTGCTGGGGTTGGGTTGGCTGACATGGCACTGTCCTCTTGTTGCATTTTGCAAGTGGGTATTCATTTTAGCTGCTTCAATGTGTAACTTCACAAAACTGCATTGGTGGTGTCTGTGTGGGTAGGGATGCACACATTGAGACACTTCCAGGTGAACAATCTCAGGCTGACATGGTATTCCTGGTTCATTCTCCAGACATTCAGGATCAGTGACAGGTTGAGTCATCATTGATTGTCAGATGGAATGTGCCAGGGCAGTGTGCACTCCACAGGGGTGTGATTTCTATGTGAAGTAATTAGCCACTAGCTGTGTACGGGCTGCCTCCCCCGTGCCCTTTCCCCTCCCATGCGCAGCGGCTGTGCATGTGGTTGGGGATGTGGGGCCACCACCATGTCCACGGCCAGGCCCCGGCGTGTTGCAACGTTGTGCAGGACACATGCAGCCACTATGATCCTGCACACTACTGGGGGAGCGTATAACAGCTGCCCGCCAGAACGGTCAAGGGAGCGAAAGCGTGACTTTAGCACTCCGAATGTGCGCTCCACTATGCCCCTGGTTGTAATGTGGGCTGGGTTATATCTTACCTGGGGTGGCGTGGTGGGGTTCCGAATTGGCGTCATCATGTGTGGGCTGAGAGGGTAGGCACTGTCCCCTGTGGAGGTGGTGATTGGTATCATTGGTGGGGTTGTGACCTTGCTCAGTATCCAACATGCATGCATGTGCAGTGGCATACATACTCACCAAGCAGCCATGTATCGCCATGCCGCCCAGCTTCTAGGTCCCGGCTTAGGGTGGACATTCGGTAAATGAAGCTGTCGTGGGTGGAGCCGGGATAGTTGGCATATACTGAGGTGATGATTCCCTTGGCATTACATGCTACCTGCACGTTGATGGAATGCCAGTGCTTGCGGTTCCTATAGATGTGCTCAGATGCCCTGGGGGGACGTAGAGCCACATGGGTGCAGTCGATGGCACCTAGCACTTTGGGGAATCGTGCCACAGCGTAAAAATCCAGGGTGGCAGCATGCCTTTCTGCAGGTGTTCTGGGCAGGTATATGTGCCTGCGGACTGATGGGCGTGCAGTGATGATGTTCAAGACCTGGTGTAGGCAGCGTGACTGGGTGGCCTGTGACACCCCACCGACTATGGCACTTGTCCGCTGAAATGATCCAGTGGCTAAGAAGTGCAGTACATTGAGGACCTTCTCCAGGGGGCTGAGTGCTTGGGAGCACAGGGTGGGTGATGTGAGGTCATCCTCCCACTCACTCACCAGGTCCAGTATAATGTGTGGTGGAAACCTGTACCTCCCATACACCTGGTCATCAGGCATCCCGAAAAGGCTGGTTCTGGGTGTGAATATTCTGGCCCTGACTATCCTCCTCCTCCTCCTTTGGTAGCCCACTGCCACTGCTGCTAGGAACGGTATGTTCATCCTGGCGTCTGAGCTTGTTATTGTTAAAGTCCGCAAATTTATGCTTTGCGCGCGTTCTAGGCGAGCGTGTGACCCGCGCACCCCTGGAATCCAGTTCCCAGTCCAATAGCGTGTGGAAATTCACACGCACCACGGGATACAGCGTGACCCGCGCACCCCTGGAATCCAGTTCCCAGTCCAATAGCGTGTGGAAATTCACACGCACCACGGGATACAGGTTCGCTGACGTACTTGCGTGTGTAAGTGCCCGCGCACCCATTAAATACACGTACATAGGCCAATCACGTGTACGCGCACTTTTGTCCAATTACACGCGATGACACTCTGACGTGCAGTATTTCCACGTGTGCCCCGTCATCACGTGCTGAGTGGGGAACACCCGTGCGGGTCACGTCACAGACGCGCTTACGCGCTGAGGGACTCTGGTCCAATAGAATCGTATATGCGTGCTGACACGCTTACGCGCTAAGGGCCTTTCCTCGGATTTCACGCTGACGTGCAGGATTTTCACGTGCCAAATCACTCCGTATCAAGCTGGCCACGCGAAAACACACGGAAGACCACGCTCCTGCCCAGAAGGCCGAGTTACTGCCCCCCAGTGCCCCGAGCAGCCTCCCACGTGCCATCTGCTGCTGCCTGCCTGCCTGCCTGCTGCCACCGTGCCCTGCCATTTGGTGCCTGCACATCAGCCATCTGCAGGGGTCCAGTTGCTGTGTCCACCCCTGCTGGAACTGAAGACTCCCGACTGGGATTACATCGCTCCACAGCCCAGCCCCAGGACCCAGTTGCCCACCCACACCTGCCTCTGGGGTTGCCATGTCGGGCACTTCCACATCTGGCACCAGTGGCAACCCCAGGCCAGAGGGGCAGAGGGGCACCAGCTTCACTGTCACCGAAGTTGGTGTCCTGGTGGAGCATGTCCTGGGGCAGTATGATGCCCTCTTTGGATCGTCCCGCGCCAGCAAGGAAGGACGGCAGAGGATCTGGGCCGACTGTGTGGTTGCCATCAACGCGGAGGGGGTGGCAACCCGCGACTTCCTGAAGATCAAGAAGCGCTGGGAGGACTTGAGGTCCAGGACCCTTGTGAAGGCCCGGCGCCTCGTGGAGGGGGGCCGGGGCCGCATGAGTTCCATCCAGATGAGGGTCCTGGAACGCGTACGCCCAGCGCTCCACGCCCAGATCCTTGAGAGGGAGGCCCGTCTGGAGTTGAGCGGTAAGTGTCCAAGCATTACTGTGTGAGACAGGGCATGTTGCGGTGTGCTGGTTCTATGATACTTGCCTGTATGTGTGCCATAGGCCATGTATGCATGTATGTGTGCAGGGACATCATGGTAATGCATGTGCGACCAGTGATGTGTGATCCACATGGTTGTTGCATGTGTTGAAATGCCGCATGGGGAGCCCTATGCAGATTTTGAACATGAGAGCATGCCAGTCTCTGTACCTGGACATGGGTGGGGGTGAGGGATGGGTGCTGATGCCAGGTACATATATGGTAGCCATGTCTGTGTGCCTGACCTGCGTGTCTGTGACTTGTGCATGCCATGGATGCATGACACATGTGTGTGACAATGCACAGATTCAGTGAAGCAGCCAAATTACCCTTGTATCCGCTGTGTTTGGTATGTTTGGGGCCAGATGGATGTGACTGAGGTGAAGTGTGTGCATGTGATAGGCATGAGCCATGATGCATGTGAGTTACATATCATTGAATGTTTCAAGAGACCATTGGACATGCATGGAAATGTCCATGGCATGCACCATGCCTGTTACTGTGTGTGTTTTGCCTGGACTGACCCATGTGTTGTGGAGGGACATGATGGAAGTGTACTTTGACAGTGGTGCTCATCTGCTATTGCTTCCTGTCTAGGGGACCATTGTACAGTGCCCTGATGCTTGTGTTCTTTGTCTCCCTCTACGCAGTGGCTAGTGAAGAAGAGGGCGGAGACGGCGCTGTGGAGCAAGGCGGCGGGGATGCCCCCACGGCTGCAGCGGAAGGGGTGGGTGAGCCCCCACAGGGGCCTGCTACTGTGGGAGACGGTGAGGAGCCATCCAGGTTGGTGGTTTGCACAGAGGAGGAGGAGGCCGCCACTGGGGCACACATGGGGCCTGGTGGGGGCATCCCTGCTGGTGCAAGTGGTGCAGTCCAGGGCCAGGGGCAGGAGGCAGCACAGGTCACCGTGGAGGGGCCTGTGCATGTCGCTGTCCCTGACCCTGTGAGTGCACCACCATGCACCAGCAGGGATGCCCCGTCCCAGGCCTGTCCGCAGGTAGAGGGGATGTCCATGTCACCTGACTCCCCTCCACCTGCGGACGTGGGAACCCCTGGCCGTGCGGAGAAGGTCCTGATTGGGGTCGCGATGCGCACGGCTGTGATTCGTGATGCCGTGCGTGCTTCCCGGGAGGAGCACGCACGTCATCACGAAGTGCACCGTGCCGACGTGGCCCAATTGGGATCGCCATGTTCGGGGGTTTCCTGCATGTGTTGGCCAATGTGGCGGCCCTCTCCTCCTCTGTGCAGGCTATCCACCAGTCGTTCCCCTTGCCGTCTTCCAGCCCAGATGCCACCAGGGCCCCCTGTGGACCTGCCCCGACCAATGCAGCCAACTCGGTGGGGATCCCATCCCTGCCACAGTTGGGAGTCGGAGGTCCAGCAGGGGTGGACAACACAGCAACTGGACCCCAGCAGATGGAAGATGTGACAGCATCATCAGGCAGGGCACGTGCACGACGGCGTCGGTGGTTTCCATCAGCCTGGATGCCGTCGTGCTGGCAGAGGCAGTGGCGTCGGAGGCAGCAGCGGGCTCGACGTGGGAGGCATCATGGCTCGGGGCCATCAAGATCAGAGGGGCAGGCATCGGCCGGAGGGCAGGGCAACCCTGGGATGGTGGTGTCTTCCGTGTGGGAGCAGTTGGTCCAGCGGATAGGTGCGGAGCGGCAGCGGGCGGAAGAGGAGCGGCTCGCCATGGTCAGGGCGGAGTTCTCCATGCGTCGGGCGTTGAGGCGGGCTGAGTGCCTCGAGGAAGCTCGCGGGGAGTTTGAGTTGAACATGGGGTTATCCCTGCGAGACCTCGGGGCCAGGACAGAGTCCCGCCTCCAAGACATCGACATGGAGTTCGATGATGCCCTGGCCAGCAACATCAACAAGTGAGCCGCAGGACTTGCCCGCTGCCTTTGTATATAGTTATATAGTTAGTTAGTGTTAGGTTTCCTTTATTTGTTTTTATTATTTTGGACCGCTCGGACAATGGCCACTTTTTTGTATATATTTTTTTCATTAGGTAGTAGTAGGTTTCCTTTATGGTGTTGGGCTCATGGACCCTGGTACATTCCTGTATTTAGTTTGTTTTTTGAAGGAAAATTTTCTTTTTTTCATTATTGTGTTCACCATGTGGAAATGGTTTTTCATTCTTTTGCTTCTACTTGATATTGCTTTGGTCAACATTTGTTTTTTTATTCCTTTTTCGTTTTTTGATTTTTACTTTTGTTCTCCAACATGGACCATTTATTTTGTTATCCACATAGTTGTATGTTTGATTTGTTTACTTATTTTTAATCTTTAATACATTTTTTATTTTTACTTCCACTTGTCTTATTTTGACTTTGGTTTCATACATGTCATGATATGGGTTTTGACATCCACTTGCAGCCATTGTGTATGTGTGTGTGACGGACATGTGTTCATTTACATACTTGCCATTGGGGTTGTGTCATGTAATTGCATTCACTATGTGGGTGGATGCAATCCTTGCCTGGGTGTTTGTGCTGGGTATGCTGCCCATTACTGCCATGATTGTGTATCGTCAGGACCTGGGGGCAGGGGGACATGGGTGGGGGCCTGGTGGAGGGTGACCCTGCACTGCTGGGGTGTGGGGGTGGTGGGAGACATGAGTGGGGGCCTGGTGGAGGGTGACCCTGCACTGCTGGGGGGTGGGGGTGGTGGGAGACATGAGTGGGGGCCTGGTGGAGGGTGCCCCTGGTGGCTGGGGTGTGGGGGTGGTGGGAGACATGAGTGGGGGCCTGGTAGAGGGTGCCCCTGGTGGCTGGGGGGTGGGGGTGGTGGGAGACATGAGTGGGGGCCTGGTGGAGGGTGACCCTGCACTGCTGGGGGGTGGGGGTGCAGGGGGACATGAGTGGGGGCCTGGTGGAGGGTGACCCTGCACTGCTGGGGGGTGGGGGTGGTGGGAGACATGAGTGGGGGCCTGGTGGAGGGTGACCCTGGTGGCTGGGGTGTGGGGGTGGTGGGAGACATGAGTGGGGGCCTGGTGGAGGGTGCCCCTGGTGGCTGGGGGGTGGGGGTGGTGGGAGACATGAGTGGGGGCCTGGTGGAGGGTGACCCTGCACTGCTGGGGGGTGGGGGTGCAGGGGGACATGAGTGGGGGCCTGGTGGAGGGTGACCCTGCACTGCTGGGGGGTGGGGGTGGTGGGAGACATGAGTGGGGGCCTGGTGGAGGGTGCCCCTGCACTGCTGGGGGTTGGGGGTGGTGGGAGACATGAGTGGGGGCCTGGTGGAGGGTGACCCTGCACTGCTGGGGGGTGGGGGTGGTGGGAGACATGAGTGGGGGCCTGGTGGAGGGTGCCCCTGCACTGCTGGGGTGTGGGGGTGGTGGGAGACATGAGTGGGGGCCTGGTGGAGGGTGCCCCTGGTGGCTGGGGTGTGGGGGTGGTGGGAGACATGAGTGGGGGCCTGGTGGAGGGTGCCCCTGGTGGCTGGGGGGTGGGGGTGGTGGGTGACATGAGTGGGGGCCTGGTGGAGGCTGCCCCTGCACTGCTGGGGTGTGGGGGTGTGGGAGACATGAGTTGGACATGTGTGGGGGCCTGCTGGCAGGTGCCCCACAGTGCTGGGGGGTGGGGGTGGTGGGTGACATGGGTGGGGGCCTGGTGGAGGCTGCCCCTGCACTGCTGGGGTGTGGGGGTGGTGGGAGACATGAGTTGGACATGGGTGGGGGCCTACTGGCAGGTGCCCCACAGTGCTGGGGGGTGGGGGTGGTGGGTGACATGAGTGGGGGCCTGGTGGAGGCTGCCCCTGGTGGCTGGGGTGTGGGGGTGGTGGGAGACATGAGTGGGGGCCTGGTGGAGGGTGCCCCTGGTGGCTGGGGGGTGGGGGTGGTGGGTGACATGAGTGGGGGCCTGGTGGAGGCTGCCCCTGCACTGCTGTGGTGTGGGGGTGGTGGGAGACATGAGTTGGACATGTGTGGGGGCCTGCTGGCAGGTGCCCCACAGTGCTGGGGGGTGGGGGTGGTGGGTGACATGAGTGGGGGCCTGGTGGAGGCTGCCCCTGCACTGCTGGGGTGTGGGGGTGGTGGGAGACATGAGTTGGACATGGGTGGGGGCCTGCTGGCAGGTGCCCCACAGTGCTGGGGGGTGGGGGTGCAAGGGGACATGAGTTGGTGTTCATTAGTTCAAGGAGACATGTGCCTTTGCTGGGGGGCATGCCCATGTTGGGTGGGCTGCCTGCGGGACATGACCAGGGATGCAGGGTAGTCCCCTGTGGTGTGGGCTGCCTGCAGGGGCCGTGGAGGGTGTACAGGGTACACCTGGGAGGACCCACACTGTCAAATCACATGTGGAACTTCCCGCGCACCCCTGAAATACACGCGCCCAGGTTATTCGCGTGTGGAACTTCCCGCGCACCCCTGAAATACACGCACCCAGGCTATTCGCGTGTGGAACTCCCCGCGCACCCCTGAAATACACGCGCACCCAGGCTATTCGCGTGTGGAACTTCCCGCGCACCCCTGAAATACACGCGCCCAGGCTATTCGCGTGTGGAACTTCCCGCGCACCCCTGAAATACACGCACCCAGGCTATTCGCGTGTGGAACTCCCCGCGCACCCCTGAAATACACGCGCACCCAGGCTATTCGCGTGTGGAACTTCCCGCGCACCCCTGAAATACACGCGCCCAGGCTATTCGCGTGTGGAACTTCCCGCGCACCCCTGAAATACACGCACCCAGGCTATTCGCGTGTGGAACTCCCCGCGCACCCCTGAAATACACACGCACCCAGGCTATTCGCGTGTGGAACTTCCCGCGCACCCCTGTAATACACGCGCCCAGGCTATTCGCGTGTGGAACTTCCCGCGCACCCCTCAAATACACGCGCCCAGGCTATTCGCGTGTGGAACTTCCCACGCACCCCTCAAATACACGCGCCCAGGATATTCGTGTGTGGAACTTCCCGCGCACCCCTGGAATACACGTAGCCCGCTCCCCCAGGCCCGATCGCGTGAGGAACTTCACGCGAATCCCTGTAATACACGTAGCCCGCTCCCCCAGGCCCGATCGCGTGTGAAACTTCACGCGAACCCCTGAAATACAGGTAGCACGCTCCCCCAGGCCCGATCGCGTGAGGGACTTCACACGAACCCCTGTAATACACGTAGCCCGCTCCCCCAGACCCGATCGCGTGTGAAACTTCACGCGAACCCCTGAAATACACGTAGCACGCTCCCCCAGGCCCGATCGCGTGAGAAACTTCACGCGAACCCCTGAAATACACGTAGCCCGCTCCCCCAGGCCCGATCGCGTGAATAACTTCACGCGAACCCCTGTGATGCACGTACCCTGCTGAAATCGCGTGTTAGACTTCCCGCGCACCCCGGTATACACGCACACGTATTTTTTATCAGCGGGTGTCCGTGTTTGTGGGTACCCCTTTGCATGTCATTTTTCCTGGAGGGCCACAGTATGGGACATTCATCATGGCAGTATATAGGTGCTATTTGTTGGCGCACCTTTTGGCGCACATTTCTTACAGCCGCAGAGACGCTACCGCCTGCTTTCTTGTGGCGGTCGTGTTTGTGCCTGTGCGCTGGTTTGAGCGTGCGCTTTTTTGCCCTATTCTATTCCATGAATACGTGTTGTAGGCGAGCGTGTGGGCGTTCCGCGCACTTGTGCCCTGTACTTCCCCCGTGACGCCCACGTTTTGGCAAGTTGTTCCCCATTCCGAGTGTTACGCCCGTGTTCCGCCTACTTTTGTTGCGTGCTCCGCGCTATGTGCGAATTTCGCTGTGGCCTGTGCGATTTTCACTGTGACCTGGCGCACGCTGTTAGATGGCCTGTGCGCCAACGTGCGCCGCGCACTTTTTTATCGCACATGCGCTGGTTTTCTCGCGCACGGCCTTCCATGAATCGACGTGCGCTGCTTTTCGTGCGATTTTCGCAATTGCACTGCGATTTTCGCTATTCCACTGCGATTCGCACGTTTTTGCCCACTTGCGCCGCGCTAATTATTCCATGAATCGGCCTGTTAGTGTTTTAGTCCCCGCTGGGCGCTGGCTGCCTGTCCTGCGATAATGTGCAGCTATTCACGACCTCTCTGCATTCTTTTGACTTTCTTATCATTTAAACCCCACACAGGTGCCTCTGTTTTTCCCAGCTGTAAAGCACGCCCCCCCCCCAAAAAAAATTATGTTGAAATGGGCCCCCACCAGCCCGGACACATCTTCAGCTGGTACTGAGTGGGTACGTTATAGGGGACATGCTCCACTCTGGCAGTCACTATTCCACATCTCCCCTTTGGAGGCTACTTCTGAGCACCCAGGCAAGGCACTGCTTAATCTCTACCTTTACAGATGTAATGACTGCAAACTGCTCAACTGCTTCTGCCATCTATTCGCTCCCAGCAGTGCCTTGCTGCTTGCAGGACTACTCAGACCCCCCTTGTAAACCACGAGCTCCCTAATTATTAAGTAAAGATAAGAGCTTTAAGTGGGAGGCAGAATCAAGGGAGGAGGTCTAGTTGGGGGTATGGCCTAAGTACGAGTGGGTAAGGTGGTCACCCGCCACCCCACACACCCATACTTAGGCCATGCCCCTAATGAGAGACCCCCCCATCTATGGTGGGTGGAGGGCTGGTAATTGCTTCGCTCCCAGGTAGTGGGAGTCCAGCAGGAGAGTTGCAATGCACTGCTATCATTTCTTTATTGTGCCCCACCTCTCTTTTTTGTTCCTAAATCACAGGCTCCGAGATTGACTGGCAGGCTGCCTGTAGGGGTCCAGAGCCTGTGATTAAGTAACAAAAATAGAGGCCAGGCGCACCAAAAGGAATGCTAGCCGTGCACCCCAGCTCTCCTTTTATTTCTTAGTGGGAGGAACCAATCCACAGCAGGCAGCCGCATGGTTAAAGGGCTGCTTGTGGGTGTCAGCACTTCTCATTAGAAAAAACGAGAGGTGGCAGCAGGTGCCAATGCCCCTCCTTTTTTTCTAATCAGAAATGCTGACTCCCATGGGTAGCCCTTTAACCATGCAGCTCTTTGACTGAACGGCCTGCCCGATGGGGTTGCCATAGCTGGGGCTAGTCAGGGGAAGCCCCGGCTTGAGAGCCCTTTTTGGAGACTGGCAGTGCCCTGCCCCCAGCTAGCCCAGGCCCACTGAAAGCCCTGGCAAAGATATTCTGTAAGAAGCATGCCATGGTCTTACAGTGACACCTGTTGGCTGTGAGTGCCGTTGAAGCAACAAACCCACATGGAAAGAGAACTGCTCGGATTTGTCAGTGTGTTAAATGTGGGTTCAAGAAACCAAAAGAGGACAAAATGCTAACATTGAATATCTGGCATTCTCTCGCCAATATAAGTAAAGTCTTTAGCCGGTTTGCTCTACGCATCCTGAAAAAAAAATACTATGACAAACTGCCTGAAGTAAGATTGTAGAAAAGATGGGAGGGGGTACAAGGTGTTGCGGTGAAAATTAGGTGATTACTTACCGGTAATGTTCATTACTCTTAGTCCAACTCTTCCTTGCCCCAGTATATATCTACGAGGTGTTCCACCCCTCCCCCCAGGAACCCTTCTTCTACTTCTTTTTCTTTCCACCCTTGACCCCTTGTGTCCCATCCCTCCCCTGGGAATATACCTTCTCCTTAGTCCGACCAACCTCAGTTAAGCATAACCAACACATAGCCCATTCAGCCATGTCGGGAGGGGAGGTGGGACAAAAGTACTAGGATGAGGAAAAGTTGGACTTGAAGTAATTTAGATGATTGTGTAAGATCAAGCAAATATCAAGGCTTGGTACCACCAAAAATTGGATCTGCCAGTCACGAAGTCAAAGATTTATTCTGTACAGATTCAAATATCAAAGCAGATAGCTATCTGGCTGTCAGCTGCGAGGCGAATTAGAAACACTGTGAGGGGAGTGAGTCCTGGTCATCACAAAACATGCAGTATTTATACACAGTCCTGGTCATAGCTCAGCCCATCTCCAAACTAATAGGTTTCAAATTTGGGTTTGTGCCCAGTTCACATGGCAAATACAACAATATTGCCTTTACATACTTCAAGTGTTTTCTAGTCTTCAAAATACAATGGTTACAACTTTGTTCTGTCTGGTCATGTTGGTTATCCATCTTAGGCTGATCCTAGTTTTAAGAAACAAATTCAATAGCTTATTGTTAAGGTACACAGTTCTAGTTTGTCTAACATTCAGTTCTTATGTTTGAATATGGCTGAGGCTATTGATACAGAAAACACTTTAAATTGGAGTTCACTTTAGCTCCAAGGTTCCTTAAACATACTGACAAACTTTGTTGTCATCAGCTGTGTGGATCTTTAGCTTTCTAAAGTAAATTCTATTTCCAGAAATGTACACAGGATTCCTTCAAAAACATGCAGCATTAGTTTACATTCATTGTATAACACTGTTTGTGGGAGGATGAGTTTTGTAGACATAGATAACACTTTGAATGAGAGTTCCTTCTGACTACAAGGTCTTGTTTGCACAGGACAAATAGTCTGCTCTGCCAGTCCTAGTGTTGACATAGAGAAGAAACAGTAATTGTTCCACCAAGTAGATGCGCTGCTAGCACCACAAGAGTTCAAAACCTTAAATAATACAGTTCAATGTTGCCAATGAAACAAGTCCTCAAGGATGCTACTCATAGAAATCTCAAAATTGTATTTCAATGTTTAATTATGTCCATATTCAGGAGTCAGAGTTGTATGCCAGAGTTGGATGCCAACACGTGTTTCGACCTCCAAGGTCTTTTACAAGGCAACGCTCTGCTCAAAATAAGTAATAGCAAAACATGTAAATGCATAGTGCTAAACACAATCCATATTGCAAACCCAAAACATGGACAAGGAGATAGATTACAGGGCACAATATACAGACCAGCAAGAAAAATACATGAAAATAAAAACAGGAATAAAAACAACACATAGGGTATACATTACCAAGAACAAATAGCCGAATAAAGTAAACAGGAACATGTCACCACCGGAACATGGAAAAAAGGAATGACAAAGGAAAATGTATGCGCAAAGAGCAATTGAAACAGAAAAATGGCATAAATTCTATATAATGTCTGAATCAAATGTCGAGTTGAACTAGAACCTAAACAATAGAATCACATGAGTCACCAACAAAATCCCAGTGTCTCTAAAAGCTATGCCTACCACCACACCCGCTAACCAAATAGAAAAATGCACACTGTGTGCAGTGTGAATAGTAACCTAGTTCATACTAGTGGCATGCACCTGATTTAAGTGTCACTTCCCATCAAAAAGGCATGCAGTGTCATGGTTATATAACAAGAGGGGTCAATTACCAAAATTCAGTTCTTGCCGAATAATGTTTGTTTCTAAATGTGTTCAGTCATAACTTGCAGTCGTGATTATGACGTCCTGAGTAGAAAATAATAAGGGATAAATCACTGCAAACACTTCAAGAGCCATGGTGGTATAACCTGAAATTTCATGGTAAGACATAGCACATACCTCGAAAAATAACTTCACAGCTAAGGTGATGAAAATTAGTCGTGGAGCAAATCGTTATGGATATCCAATTCATCCAAACACTTCAAGCCTCAAAATGGCATGACCTACCGAAGCATAGGGTCGTCTATGTTAAAGACTCACAAACTACCAAGGCAGTGACTTGGATTATCACACTGTACGTGTAAGGTAATATGCTAGCTTACCCAAATATACTGCCGTCTGAATTTGTCAAATTCGTGCCGCAATGTAGTCTAGCCGGCGTTCATTTCCGTGTTCAATAAATAAAGAAGAGGACCTTGCGAGCATGTGATGTGTCTTTGGACCCGTCACCTGATCTAATCACGTGAGCCAGAAATGCATATGGAATAACACGAAATGTTTAATACATGCAAGCTAGAAATTGTCCAAATATAAGCCATGGGTTTGTGAGACATGTGTGTCACATTCATGTAACGCAAGACAGAAAGTGAATTGTTGTCCAAGCATATAATACGGCACTGGGCACGTGACCCAATGTGGTCACATGATCCAAAATAGGTCAATATTGACAAATTTACATGGTAAGCATGTGTTACAAGGAAAAGAGTATTCATTTTTTAATTTTGTATTGGTTATGTGAATTGTTAGAACACATACCGCGGCAATAAGCCTATGACACAATGCGGCCACGTGATCCACGATGGATCAGAATTAACATTGGGCATGATAAGCATGCAAACTACCAATTCACTGGTACAGTAAAAGAAACCTAGGTGTGGTCCTATATTGCCCGTCACTAATTCGTTTAAACAGATTCTCCCAAAATCTGCAAAAAGGCTGGTAACAACCATGATTGGAGAGGAGAATAACATTCCCCATAACTGCTCGCAAAGTCCTAGATAAAAGATGAGAATCATGTGTAATAAACGCTGGTTAGGTTAGTGAGAACTTGGATGCTTGGCTATATCCAATGTGATTGGCCAGCAGGCGCAGTGCAGACACCCTGTTGGCCTCCCAGGCTCCAGTGGTGACACATGTGATTATAGCAGTACAGTAGAAATCTGATTGCAGGATGGATATCACACCACATTGACCACCTACAAGAAGACATGTCGTTCAGTGTCACTGTTCAAACCCAGGGTGGTACAGCGTAATCTACAAATAGTATGTGCTTACAGTTGTCGTAAAAGAGCGAGGCGGTCACCCCCCGAGGGTGAGATCGTGCTTGCATTAAACCAATGAACTGAATGTCTCTAACATTATCCATTTGATGATGTTCTTGCCAATGGATAGACAATGGCAATTTTGAATCTGGCTTCTTTAAACTAGCGAAATGTTCTCGTATGCGAATTCGCAATTCCCTAATTGTAGAACCCACATAAACTTTACCACATATGCAAAGAATTCCATACACCACATATTTTGTCTTACAATTAATGAAGTTACGTATTTGTATCGATAAGCCATTGTGACACGAAAAAGAATCAGAACTAATATCATGCTTACAGAAAATGCATGTGCCACATCTGAAAAAACCCTTAGGCTTAGAAGGTAGCCAAGTTGCCGAATCTGCAGGGTTAGTTAAAGGTGTTAGGAAGGAAGGACACAGGTGATCTTTCAGTGTCTGGTTCTGAGTAAAAATAAATGTATCCGATATATATGGACGTATATCCGGATCCAGCTGAAGTAAATGCCAATGTTTGGCTAATAATATAACATATCTGAATTCTGAACATATTTGGTGATGATGCGCACATCAGAATAGTTGTTAGGTTTGCACGTCTTTTGCGCACAAAGTATATCCTCTCGTGGTATGCTACTGGCTCGTTGCATACCTTGTCTAATGTTTTTGATAGAATAGCCTCTATTCTTAAACCTGTCATAAATTTGTCCACATTCATCAATAAAGTCGGATGTAGCGCTGCAGTTTCTGCGTGCTCGGTGGAATTCCCCAAATGGTATGTTATCTATCACTGATCGTTTATGATAACTATTAGCATGTAAAATTGAGTTGATAGCTGTAGGTTTTTTAAAGGTCTGTGTGCGTATCTGACAGTCTGAAATGCTGATAGCTAGGTCCAAAAATTCAATTAGTGCCATTCCAAATAAATAAAACATTGTCAATGTACCGCTTCCATACTACAATGTGATCTGCAAATTTATGTGGGTTATAAATGTAATGTTCTTCAAAATTCCCCATATTAAATAAAGCTGATTATATTAAGATGGCCAACGACCATTTAGCCACTCCAGGCTGTTATCGACTATTACCTGGCAATCCAACCTCACAAACAGTTCTCAATTTATCATACCTAATTCAAAACTGGCACTCACGGGGATTCATTTCTGATGATGAGAAAAAGTATCTATATCGGCCAACTCCAGTTATGCCGACTATGTATTTTTTGCCTAAGATTCATAAAGAGTTCCATGAATTCCCACTAGTTAGGCCTATTCTAAGTGGTTTGGGATTGGCAACAGAAGGTTTGTCTCAGTATATTGATACCGCAATTAAAGGTTTGGTTATCACACTACCTGCTTACCTACGAGATACCACGCATACTTTACAAGTGCTATCATCAATTCAATGGTCGGAACAATATATGTTAGCAAGTTTTGATGTTAAATCTCTGTATACTGCCATACAACACAATCTTGCACTTGACACTATTGATTTTTCTTTCCGGAATCACTCAGCATCCTATGCAGAACATATATCCACGATCAAAGAAGTTTTGGCATTCACGTTAGAACACAACCAGTTTCTGTTTAATGGCCACTATTACGTTCAAACCAGAGGAGTGGCTATGGGGGCCAAGTACACTCCCTCGCTCACCAACCTCTTTCTGGGGAATTTTGGAGAACATTACATTTATAACCCACATAAATTTGCAGATCACATTGTAGTATGGGAGAGGTACACTGACAATGTTTTATTGATTTGGAATGGCTCTATAGATATTTTTCATGAATTTACAGATTATTTGAACAACAACACCTTTGGCATTGAATTTGTGGGGCACGTCAGTCCAAACAGAATTTAATTTTTGGACCTAACTATCAGCATTTCAGACTGTCAGATACGCACACAGACCTTTAGAAATCCTACATCTGTCAACTCAATTTTACATGCTACTAGTTGTCATAAACGATCAGTGATAGATAACATACCGTTTGGGGAATTCCACCGAGCACGCAGAAACTGCAGCGCTACATCAGACTTTATTGATTAATGTGGACACATTTATGAAAGGTTTAAGAATAGAGGCTATTCTATCAAAAACATTAGACAAGGTATGCAACGAGCCAGTAGCATACCATGAGAGGATATACTTTGTGCACAAAAGACGTGCAAACCTAACAACTATTCTGATGTGCGCATCATCACCAAATATGTTCAGAATTCAGATATGTTATATGGATTATTAACCAAACATTGGCCTTTACTTCAGCTGGATCCGGATATACGTCCATACATATCGGATAAACCCAAATTTATTTTTACTTGGAACCAGACACTGAAAGATCACCTGTGTCCTTCCTTTCTAACACCTTTAAATAACCCTGCAGATTCAGCAACTTGGCTACCTTCTCAGCCTAAGGGTTTTTTTCAGATGTGGCACATGCATTTTCTGTAAGCATGCTATTAGTTCTGATTCTTTTTCGTGTCACAATGGCTTATCGATACAAATACGTGACTTTATTAATTGTAAGACCAAATATGTGGTGTATGGAATTCTTTGCATATGTGGTAAGGTTTATGTGGGTTCAACAATTAGGGAATTGTGAATTCGCATACGAGAACATTTCGCTAGTTTAAAGAAGCCAGATTCAAAATTGCCATTGTCTATCCAATGACAAGAACATCATCAAATGGATAATGTTAGAGACATACAGTTCATTGGTTTAATGCTAGCGCGATCTCACCCTGGGGGGGGTGACCGCCTTGCACTTTTTTACGACAACTGAAAGCACGTACTATTTGTAGATTACGCTGTACCACCCTGGGTTTGAATAGTGACACTGAACTACATGTCTTCTTGCAGGTGGTCAATGTGGTGTGATATCCATCCTGCAATCGGATTTCTACTGTACTGCTATAATCACATGTGTCACCACTGGAGCCTGGGAGACCAACGGGGTGCCTGCGCTGCGCCTGCTGGCCAATTACATTGGATATAGCCAAGCATCCAAGTTCTCACTAACCTAACCAGCATTTATTACACATGATACTCATCTTTTATCTAGGACTTTGCGAGCAGTGATGGGGAATGTTATTCTCCTCTCCAATCATGGTTGTTACCAGCCTTTTTGCAGATTTTGGGAGAATCTGTTTAAACGAATTAGTGACGGGCAATATAGGACCACACCTAGGTTTCTTTTACTGTACCAGTGAATTGGTAGTTTGCATGCTTATCATGCCCAATGTTAATTCTGATCCATCGTGGATCACATGACCGCATTGTGTCATAGGCTTATTGCCGCGGTATGTGTTCTAACAATTCACATAACCAATACAAAATTAAAAAATGAATACTCTTTTCCTTGTAACACATGCTTACCATGTAAATTTGTCAATATTGACCTATTTTGGATCTTGTGACCACATTGGGTCACGTGCCCAGTGCCGTATTATATGCTTGGACAACAATTCACTTTCTGTCTTGCGTTACATGAATGTGACACACATGTCTCACGAACCCATGGCATATATTTTGACAATTTCTAGCTTGCATGTATTAAACGTTTAGCGTTATTCCATATGCATTTCCGGGTCACGTGATTAGATCAGATGACGGGTACACAGGCGCGTCACGTGCTCGCAAGGTCCTCTTCTTTATTTATTGAACACAGAAATGAACGCCGGCTAGACTACATTGCGGCACGAATTTGACAAATTCAGATGGCAGTATATTTGGGTAAGCTAGCATATTACCTTACATGTACAGTGTGATAATCCAAGTCACTGCCTTGGTAGTTTGTGAATCTTTAACATAGACGACCCAATGCTTCAGTAGGTCATGCCATTTTGAGGCTTGAAGTGTTTGGATGAATTGGATATCCATAACGATTTGCTCCACGACGAATTTTCATCACCTTAGCTGTGAAGTTATTTTTCGAGGTATGTGCTGTCTTACCACGAAATTTCAGGTTATAGCACCATGGCTCTTGAAGTGTTTGCAGTGATTTATCCCTTATTATTTTCTACTCAGGACGTCATAATCACGATTGCGGTTACACCGCAACACATTTAGAAACAAACATTATTAGGCAAGGACTGAATTTTGGTAATTGACCCCTCTTGTTATATAACCATGACACTGCATGCCTTTTTGACGGGAAGTGACACTTAAATCAGGTGCATGCCACTAGTATCAACTAGGTTACTATTCACACTGCACACAGTGTGAATTTTTCTATTTGGTTAGCGGGAGCGGTGGCAGGCATAGCTTTTGGAGACACTGGGCTTTTGTTGTTGACTCATGTGATTCTATTGTTTAGGTTCTAGTTCAACTCCACATTTTATTCAGACATTATATAGAATTTATGCCATTTTTCTGTTTCAATTGCTCTTTGCGCATACATTTTCCTTTGTCATTCCTTTTTTCCATGTTCCGGTGGTGACATGTTCCTGTTTACTTTATTCGGCTATTTGTTCTTGGTAATGTATACCCTATGTGTTGTTTTTATTCCTGTTTTTATTTTCATGTATTTTTCTTGCTGGTCTGTATATTGTGCCCTGTAATCTATCTCCTTGTCCATGTTTTGGGTTTGCAATATGGATTGTGTTTAACACTATGCATTTACATGTTTTGCTATCACTTATTTTGAGCAGAGCGTTGCCTTGAAAAAGACCTTGGAGGTCGAAACACGTGTTGGCATACAACTCTGGCATACAACTCTGACTCCTGAATATGGACATATTTAAACACTGAAATACAATTTTGAGATTTCTATGAGTAGCATCCTTGAGGACTTGTTTCATTGGCAACATTGAACTGTATTATTTAAGGTTTTGAACTCTTGTGGTGCTGGCAGCGCATCTACTTGGTGGAACAATTACTGTTTCTTCTCTATGTGAAGTAGGTTTTGAGGTGCCTACATGTTTCATCAGAGTGCAGCAGCTAGTTGTGGTTCATTATCTAACGGTTTTCACTTGATTTATATGGTTAAGCGCTTCCAATTCCTGGCACACCTCAGCTATACTGTGTTTCTAGTGTTGACCTAGGCTCAAAGGTTGATTCTGCTCTGGCAGCTGAAAACATAGCTAATCATTACTGAAGAGTGAGCAGAAGTTAGAACCAAGTTGGAGGACTTTTTCCAAGATGGCGCTTGAAGTCAATTCTAATTCTGAACTTTGCAATGTGGTTTTCCCCATGGAGCGACTAGGCTTAGGCCAATATAAATATAAAGGAGGCACTATACATTTACCGTTTCACAAACCCTCCTTTTGGTCAAGAGCTTTACTAAAATAGTCACTCTACTCGTAACCCCACGTCTCAATGTTCGTACATCCTGAATCACATTCATCAGATATATCAATCGCCATCAGATCTATGGCAGTAATATCCTTCATCACAAATACATTAGTCATCTTCTCAGGCGTGTTCATTTTTTGGTCCTAATGTTCCCATAGTTTGTACACAACATCCTCCTAACATTGAACATATGGCAGGAAGACATTGTATACAACAGCAACAGAACAACAGAATACCATGAATTATCATTAAAACTGAGAGAAGCTTCCATCCCCAGGACCGTAAGAAGTCCCAGAACCAAGTAATAAGATCCCAGTTTCCCTCGAAAACATGCACTTCTGAGCTCAAGACGTGCAGGTTTTGTATTGCCTTGAAGATGGTTGGGGAGGAATCTGGTACGAAAACACAGCAAGCGGACCCCACTAATTTGCATACTCCACCACGCTCAGCCAAGATGACGTCTAATACCATCCGATTTTGTAGCGCCACTAATCTGATTGCCTTTTGCTCTAGAGTCATGTTATAGAGTATATCAGTGGTCCGGGTTGATGGTTTTCTCCAGTACTCTTGCTAGTCTCCTGATATCCTCCGAATTCATAATCTGCCCCCAAAAAGGTACAAAGGATTTCGCTACATCGCCCAGAACTTGTGACAAAGTATCGCCATTCTCATCCCGCCTAGGCTGAGCCCTAGAGATTTCAGTGGTACTGGCTATATATACCCCAGGTAGCAGAATTCCCAAATAACAAATTCCCTGCCAATCCCTAGGTAGCCATGGATAAGCTTCATTACCGCCAACGAAGTAGACAGGTTTGCCTACATACAAAGGTCTGTCCTCAATGGTCAAGTTTGCAACACTAGTGCAACCCTCGAAATCACCCATTGACTGAGTACCATTCATCTATATGCAGAAAGAAACTGAGTTGGGGCTATGGTTAACAGTATAAGAAGGTGACGTGGCATCCCTATTGCCTATAGGAGCCATCTTAAAAGAAATCAAAGATTGAAAAGGTTGGGACAGTCTATCAGAAGGCCTTAGAGAAGCAACATTAAGCTTGTTCCTATTTGTGAAGAGTGAGCATCCCAGAGGCGTTAGGACTCACCTTTCAAATTCGTTCAAATTCATCCCATCAAAGTTCCCCGAGATACTATCATTCCATCGGCCAAAGAATAGTGCCCGTAGAGAAGCATAACATGCAGTAGTTAGAGGCAAAGGATGAATATACCAGCCCAACCCTTTTCCCCCATGTTGCAGTTAAAGGGAGCAAATCCAGCAATTTGTCCTGATCAAAATAGCATGAGTTGCGTTCATTAGAAGCAGCAATGTATTATTATTTTTTTATTTTTTTATTTGTTATAGTTGAAATTAATCAACCTTTCAAATTTAAATATAAATACATACACATTTACACATTTGAATCATAATCATTTACAATTACAAAGTCAAAATATTACAAAAATTCATAAAGATCAACATTTAGTTATTAATCAATGAGTTCCAATCGCTAGATGAATGTGTCACAAAACAAATCACTTTGAATCAAGATTTAAACTTGCAAGAAAATTTACTGTTGCAATCTGTAAAGGTAGATAACCAGAGCCCAAAATTAGGGACCAGGACAGATCTTGTGATGCAAGCTGTAAATAATTGCAATGTCGTGCAAAGTGAATTTCACGCAATGGACGAAGGATAGTGCATTCAGTAATGAGGTGCCTCATGGTCTCACTTATGTCCTTCAATAAACAAAAACGGCAAAAGTTTTCTGCCTGGTTTGACAGTTTTCTTTTTGCCAACAAATTTTGGTACCCCAGAGGTTAAAGCGCAGTTTCAAGATGGAATGCCGGTACTTAGGCGAGGGGCAGCGTATTAGGTAAGCCGGCAGTGTGCACATTTTTTTGTGAGGAAATCGCTTTGCATCAGCATCAAAATATGCAAGACATCCCTGTCGAGTGGCAATCCAATCTGCATAATATATTTTCAATTTTGCCTTATCTGGATTATGAATCAGAAGGTTTAATGAAACCTTTGCTACAGTTAGCACACGATAGATGGACATTAACCATAATTTAATGAACAGGTGCTTACTTGAAAATAAGTATGATGAAATACATTTTAGGAAAGCTTGCGATGTAGTAGACAGTAAGCACTTCCTAAAAAAGGCGCATTTGCGCCAGTTGAGGATGGCCTGTAATGAAATCAGACCAAGCTCATACCTCAACCATGCAGCTGGTATGCAGTTTGGCAGATGCAAAATACGACGCCAATAACGCCCCTCCCATTGTGTAAGCGAGAGGGATGGTATGTCTTGGAAGGTTTCAAGCCCATATAGTATTGCCGGAACTATTTTTGCTGTCCAGAAGTGCCAAGCTGGTAGTACCAAAAATTTGCCATATTTATGCATTAAGATGCTGGCCTGTGATGTGAATGATATCAATCTTGATTCTAGACACAAGAGATGACCCATTGGGTGTTTAGCAGTGTCAAACATAATGCCTAAGTAGTCATAGTGTGGTACTCTAGTGATCGGTAGATTGTTCATCGACCAAACATTAGAAGTGCCACGTCTTTTGGGACAAAATACCACAATTTGTGTTTTGACGAGATTCACTTTTAATTCGTTGGTCACAGTATATGCCGAAAAGGCATTTAATAGTCGCTGTAAACCTACTTGTGTTCTAGAAATAAGAACTAGATCGTCTGCATAAAAGAGGGTTTGTATGGGATAACCATTCAGTTTTGGTGAATCTGAGACGACTTTCGATAGATCATGTCTTGCATCTTGAATAAAATAGTTGAAAATGGCAGATGCTAATAGACAACCCTGTTTAAGTCCTCTCGAAGTTGGAATTTGTTGTGATAACAGGCCGTCTAAGATTAGTCGCACCTTGATCGACGTATCAGAATGAAGGCCATATATTATATCCACAAGCATTGCAGGACATTGATCTCTCTGTAGCTTTGCCAACAATAATGCACGGCTAACAGAATCAAAAGCTGCATGGAGATCAATAAATGCAAAGAAAACAGACTGTTTATCTTGGAGACACTGCATTTTGATTGCATTTAGAGAAAAAAGGTTTACTGATGTCCCCATGCCTGCCACGAATCATGTTTGATGAGGGTCGCGTAAGTTTGCATGAAGTGTCCAGGCATTGAATTCAGAGAGGATAATTTTTGCAAATACCTTCCCAGGCGCGTCAAGAAGGGCGATCGGCCGGTAATTAGCCGGTAAACAACGGTCGCCCCTTCTTGAAAATTGGAATAATGATAGAGGTTTTCCAAGTGGAGGGTATTTTACGGGTGCGGAGAATGTTTTTGAAAATAAGATGTAAAATATGTGCCCATTGTTTTGGATGGGTCTTGAACATAGTATTCGATAACCCATCTGGGCCTTGTGCTCTAGATGAGCTAATTTGAGTTATAATTGACAGGATTAGCCCTTCAGGCAATTGAAGTTGCCAGGGAGCATCTGTAGCCGAAGTATATTCATAATTAACGAAAGTTGGATCATCATATAATTTTGAAAAGTGCGTAAACCAATCTTTTTCGGAAACGCAGTTGATTTGAGCGTCACCCTGTAAATTGGAATGATGATTATTGAGCATCTGCCACATTTGAGCTGGGTTTTTATGCCTCATTGCAGCCAGCATAGAAATGCTATCATGCTGAAATCGCTGGGCTTTCCTCTGTCTGAGCCAATTTTTATATCGACATTTGGCAGTATTCAAGAGTTGATGACAAAAAGGACCATTCTGGAAGAGAATGTGTCTCCTGGCCTCCCGATATTCCGCTTTTATGTTCTTAATTGCTGGATCAAAGGAATGCGGATGACGAACGCGATTTGATTTTACGATTGTAATGGTTTGTTTAAAGGGATTTAAGAGATCTTGATATGGTATGCCTTTGGTGTGCCACTTGTTATCCTCCAGGATAGTCGTAAGAGTCTTAATCTCCTGAACTGTCCATTTAAGCCGATTTCTAGCAGTGTTGACAGTGGCCGTGGCAGTGTGCATCTGGCGATGCGGTCTATCTTCACAGGAACATGCAAGCTGCACTACGAGTGAACAATGGTCGCTATTTGGATGGGGCATTATTGAAAGGCAGTGAACATTTTGAAACAATTTTGAACTCATATAAATATAGTCCAGCGTGCTTGTGCTGGCTCCCCGATGCCAGGTGAAATTGGAATGGGTGTCATCTTCCACTGACCCATTCAATCTATGTAGGTTTCTGTCAGCCATCAAATTAGCCCATTGTAAAGCTGCTGGAGAAGGATTAGAAATGTCACGACAATCTAGATTAAGATCGCCTGAGACAATAGTATGAGTTATAGAAGTTCGGGCAAAAACAAGATTCAATAACTCTTCTATACCCGCAAAAAAAACTGCATCACTCATGATGAGGGGATTGCGATAGATATTCAACAGGGCTAATTCTTGTGAGTGGCCCATGACAAGTACTAACTGGATCTGGGCACCCACCGAGGCCCATGGAGCAATGGAGAACCCACTGTCACTGCGTACACCCACTAATAAACCAGACTGGGGGAACGAGGAGCCACGTTTCTTGTAGCGCTATTAAGTGGTATGTGTCAGTGAAGTTCGCAAAAGTCCGAGGTAGATGGGAGTGGCCCCTCGTGTTCCAACTTAATAGAAAAATATCATTTACTGCATTTGTTATTGATGGTTACTGCTGATTATAATCATGAGACTGAACCTCATCAGGCTTTCGCTGTGCTCCAGCATAGATATTGGATTTAGGTCTAAGGTATTGATTTTTCACAGGCATTTTTTCAGGATCTTCTTCTAATAAGAAGCCCATGCTGAACAATTGCATTTTGCATTGCCAAATTGCATCTGGAACCAAGCCTGAGGGAATCCAAAGCCTGACAATCAATGCTGATAGCTCAGAGATGAATTCTATCTGTTCGATGTCATTGGATGCGAGCTTTTTAAGATCATTGATGTCTCTGAAAATATTAAGAACACTTTTTCGATTTAAATCATAACTAGGGAAGTTACCCTCTCTGCATTTAAGGATGAGTGTAAAAAAGTGTTCACGCCGCGGGTTAAGATGGCGTGACACAACCTCCATAGCTTTTTTCGGGGGAGCCCACTGCAAAGAAGGCATGCCTTGCGGTTTGTTCTCATAGTAGTCAAGGTCAGCTTCCCTCACTTGATTTTGGGCAGCAGTAAAGTTCGGAGGACAATTGTCTTCCATAGCTCCTGCGGACGTAATCAGGGAATTTTTAGCCTGAGCTAAACTAGCAGCCAGGTAATCATCAATCGTTTGTTTGAAGTTTGCTAGCTGCGCTGACGACACTGAGTCAGCTAAAGTTGTCCTGGGCTTTTGTTTGATTTGTTTATCAAATTGTGATGTGGTGGTAACTGGACACACCCGTGGCCCGATGGTGTCATCAGAAGTGCTCAATATGACTCGATTCGGATTATTGCCTTCTTTTCCAATGTTCAATGGGTCAACAATACGATGTTCCTCAAAAAATCTTCTGTGTGCATCATTTTGTGCTTTTAGGGCCGCAAGTTGTTTGTCGGCCTCTATATTCCGATCTATGGAGCGTACTAACTGTGACAATGGGGATAAGGGAGCCCCAGAAGGTTTAGTATTAGACTGTGCCGATAATAGCACAGAAGTTGACGAGTACTCAATGGACGGTTTCACAAAATCAAGGTGAGCCTTAGTAGCTTTGGGCTTAACTGTCTGATCTATAAAAGCTAGCGGTTTTACTGATCTGCAAGCCGACAGAGCCTCCTCACTGATCTGCTTCACAGGGTGGCCATTCACCGGGGCCCCCGAAAGAGCTGGAGGATGCTCAGCCATAGAGAGAAAATCCATCTCTGGGCCTATAGATGGAATTTCTTTGCTTTGTAATGCAGTTGACTTGCCCAAGGCTTTGAAAAAAGAGTTTAAAGTCTTTTTGGTTTGTTTCAAGTTGACCATATTCTTAGTCTTTTTTTAATGCTAATGGTTTCTTCGGGACAACCTTTGGGTTCCTTGCCTTTAGTGCATCTAAGTTCCCCGCACCTTGTCCGCTTTTTCTGCTACGGGACAACTCAAGGGGCGGGCGCACTATATAAATTTCTAGTGTTGAACATTTTTGAGGCATCAAGTTGCATTCTTGCTGCACTGGTGTGCAATTGTTCAACTGGACGGATAATGCCAGTAATAAAAGGTAGAGCAGTAAACCTGGCATTAGTTGGATCAGGAACATAAGTAGCAGTGGGCGTAGATGTTAATGGTGTAGTCACTCCCCCCCTCCCAGTGCAATCATGGCTCGTTCTGGCACTTGTTGGAGAAGGTATGTTTATAGCAATCGATGAGGCGTAGTGAACTGTCAACCATTTCATTAGGTCGTCCAACTGTCAAGATTGATGTGACACTTTTGTATCTAGGGATTCAAACAGCTTGCAGAGGCTCATAATGGTTGTATTGATGGCTGA
Organism: Ambystoma mexicanum; assembly: GCF_040938575.1. Taxonomy (NCBI): domain Eukaryota; kingdom Metazoa; phylum Chordata; class Amphibia; order Caudata; family Ambystomatidae; genus Ambystoma; species Ambystoma mexicanum. The sequence continues at coordinate 1,115,277,173 of NC_090923.1, read as the reverse complement.
CATGGCAGGCTGTATCATGATTGCATGTCGTAAGAATAGGTCTGGCTCAACTGCTTTTGGGGGTCTCGGTGTAGGAAAAGCAAAGGAATGTAACACGGATACTGAAGTTTGCAGTTGAGACTGATCTATCATAGATGATTTACTGCAGTGTGGATCTGCCGGTGGATAAATCGACATGCTCCGTGCAATTGGGGACTCGCTTTGGCTGGACTCCAAAGAGGAATTAGTCTGATCTTGCATGAGGGGAGGAAAGGAAATGGGAGAAATAGCAAGCCGTGATGATGATAGGCGTGGACAATTTCGCGTTGATGCCAACATTGTGGTATCTGATAGCGGACGTGAATTTGTTATCACACTAGGTGTTTTTAGGGCAAGAGAAGAGTCCTTTATATTCCCAAATGGGAAGTGGACATTGAAGAGATGGATACAATAGATTCATCTATGTCCATGTCAAAACGAAACTTGGATTTCGCTGGTATCACTTTACCTGTGCTACTGCCAGAATGGGCAGAATAAAATTCTTGTGGACATGCATCGACTTTGTCGCCCTTAGTTGGAATTGGGCAACCTGTGGGTGGAATATACATGTTTACAGTTTGTGGGGGCATGTTAGTCGTGAGCCGATATGTCATGACTTACTGAATTGGGATGTCGAGAGTATTGTTGTTAAAACAATTGGAAAAAGTGAATTACAGTTGTAATGCTCAACAAACTCAAATTTCACTAGTTAAATGCACACGACTCCAAATACCTCAATCAATGACTAGAGACCCACTCCTTGCACGACGCACCCCGCACAGCGAACAGCCAACAGTACTCGTGGTACTCGCTAGGTGCGCAGCACGGGTGCGCAAGAGTAGGAGATTATAATAGATGCAGGAAGAGGCGCGGCCAGGGGAGGGGCGGGCACTCTGAAATATGTAAACACAAACAAAGGTAATGAGAAGTGGCATTGACAACAAACGTCACAAGTTAGCAAAGCACCACTCAGGCGCAACGTGCAAGGAACATCAGAGATACGTTGTAAAGTTCAAATAACTATACGCCCCTTTGGGGCGTACTATACGAGAGACACCAATTGTGTGAAAGCTGCGTCGGAAATAATTCCAAAATGAAGGGTCAATGTCTTTGCAATCACCTTTGAGCTTCCTGGATTGAGGTCAGGCAGGCAAGTGTAGCCGTTAAAGACGTCCTCCTGGGGAATTCGAGCAACTTGACACGAAGTGGAGAGGAGACTCGAGCAGCCAGTCCTCACAGCCAACAGTACTCGTGGTACTCGCTAGGTGCGCAATGTATTATTATGATAGCTTTGTCTATGTTGAGAGTCTCTAAGAGATAGAGTGTGCAGGTGCACGAAAGGTTTAGATACAGTAGGAACATTCTCAGTAGGCAAGAATGTTTCAAGTGGGCATACTTCTTCCATATACCAAAATCCTAAGGCAGCTAATATTGTGAAACTGGTTAACGTAATTTCAAGAAAACAACACGTTTTAAAAGACCATGGCCCTCATTACGACCCTGGCGGTAAGTGAAAAACGATGCCGGTAAAGGATTACCGGCATTGCTTATTGCTAGGTCCTATTATGATCCGAGGAAGTGCAATTAGCGACACCGTAGTTAACGGTGTCGCTAACCGCACCAAGGGCGCGGGCAAGTGACCCCCCATGCCGGAAATAGCGGCATGACGCAAATTGAAGAACATCACGAGTCGAGTGGACATGCTCTTAACGCCCTTGCAAAGGCCGTAAAGTGCCTTACCGCCATGGTGCTAATACCGCCATCGCGGACCACCCATGGCCATGTGCAGTGTTCCCAGCTGTCACAGGTGCACACAATCAGCACAGGTGGAGGCAATACAGACTGGCCAAGTACAAAAGGAGCACACCCCACCCCTTCCCACATGCCACAATGATTCCAATATGACTAGCAATGTTGGGGCTGGAGGACCTGATTGCAATGGAAGCGCTACAGCAACAACAACTACTACAACAACAGGCAGCACACAGGAGACGCAGGAGGAGAAGGAGGGTAAGGCAGGGCCAGCAAGCCCCGCCAGCACAGCCAGTGCCACCACGCAGAAAGCCCCCAATCCCACGCATCAGAGCCAGTCCGTTCAACCTCACTGCTGAGCAGATCCACACCCTATACCGTTTGGACCGGGACACCATCACCACCATCGTGGACATGATACACAACGACATCGTCAGCATGATTGAAACACCCACCGCTATCCCCCCCTACTGAAGGTAGTGTCCGTGCTCCACTTCCTGGCCACAGGCACCTACCAGCACACAGTGGGGCACTTGCATGGCATTTCACAACCATTATTCTCACGTACGCTGAACCAAGTGCTCAATGCCCTCCTCAAGCACACAGACGACTACATTACCTTGCCACGGACTGCCCAGGAGATGGCAAACACCAAAGTGGGTTTCCATGCACTGGCCGGCATACCTGGTTGCATTGGTGCCATCGACTGCACCCTTGTGGAATTGGTGGTCCCACATGCCATGGAGGTAGCGTACCGCAACCGTAAGCAATACCACTCAATTAACGTACAAATGGTATGTGACTCAAACAGGATCATCACACATTGTTCTGCCCGATACCCCGGATCAAGCCATGATTCAATGGTCCTGCGGAACTCCACAATACCACGCTACATGGAGAGACATGCAGGGCCGAGATCCTGGCTAATTGGTGAGTCTCATGTCATGGCCATGGAATTGTGAAGTGGATAGGTGATTGACGTACCAATGCATGCTTTACCTGGCTGACAGGGGTCGGGGGGGGATGCATACTTCATCTGGCTGACAGAGGGTGGGGGAGAATGCATACTTCATCTGGCTGACAGGGGGGGGAAGGATGCATACTTCATCTGGCTGCGAGTAGCAGAGGTAATGGAGCCAGCTCATACCCTAAAGCAGTCCAGACTTTAGCTGACACCTGACCACATGATGCCAGATGTAGGCAGCCCCACCATGTGAATGAAGATGTGTCCCAACCATGACCCAACCAAATGCATGTGCACTGTACAAAATCAGACCACATCCACCTCAAAGAAATGCACCTGCATGCAATGACTTCAGCTAATACACGGCACCAAACACCATCAACTGGAAGGGCAGTCCACCATAACTGCACACAAAGGAGCCACATGACGGACATGAACATCAAAACACCAATACATGGACACAGAGGCCCAAATGAATTGCATAACAACATTTGAAGTGCTCAGTGAGGTAATCATGAGGCTGACAGCAATGGTGCCATGATGAGAGCATTGATAACACATGGACATCGGCCAGATCACCAAAACAACCGCTGTGTACTAACACAGTGAATGGGCACTCATAAGCTACTGGACCCCCCTACATACAGTAGTTGAAGGCATGCAAAACAGTCCATAGGAGGAATACACATATAGCGGTCACATCATGTGACTCCATTCATGTATGGAAATGGGGTTCAAAGTAAGAGATGAATGCATGCCATGGTGTCACGTCATGATTTGAAATCTGATGTCATGACTGACACATACATTGTTGCCCACATACAGGGGATGCAGGCTATCCCTTGAAGAGGTGGCTCCTTACCCCAGTCCGGAACCCACAGAACCGGCACGAGGAGGACTTTAATCGTGCACATACACGAACCCGTGTGGTGATTGAGCAGATATTTGGCCTCTTGAAGGCACGGTTTCGCTGCCTCAGCAGGTCTGGTGGGGCACTCCTGTACCGCCGTGAGAAGGTGGCAAAGATCGTCATGGCATGTGTAATGCTACACAATATGTGCATCAGACGGAATGTGCCCCTGCCCCCTGACGCTGAACTGCAACCACCTGATGATGAGTATGAGGAGGGATGGGATGGGGCAGCACCTCAGGGAGGAAGCGATGCACAGGAGGGACGTGCCATGCGTCAGACTCTCATTAACCAATGCTTCTAGCACACATGGACGGGGGTGTCACATGGAGATGGCACTTGGGGCACTGGGTTTGTCTGGGACATGCACACTGTGGACTGTTTACCAATAAAGCACACAGACACAATGAGCAATGTCCACACATGTGATTTGTGCATAACCAAAAAAGTGTATTGAAATTGTGATTTGAATGAACACACCCCATCCCCCCCTCAACTCCCCAACACACCCCGTCCCCCCTCCCCCCTCAACTCCCCAACACACCCCATCCCCCCTCCACCCTCAAGTCCCCAACACACCCCATCTCCCCTCCCCCCTCAACTCCCCAACACACTCCATCCCCCCTCCACCCTCAAGTCCCCAACACACCCCATCCCCCCTCCACCCTCAACTTCCCACAAAAGTGGGTGGATGCATCATGTGGGATTGTCCCACTGGGCGGACTCTATTGCCCCCCCCTCTCCCTGCACCCAGGGCACCCCTGCCTGTACTCTGCAGGTTCCTGGCAGATCTGCGGACGAGGCTGGATGGGGCAGAACTGGCAGCCGAGGAGGTACTTGGCCCCTCACAAGGACGCATGTCACTCAGAACCTGAACAAGGGTTGTGAGCACGTGCCGCACCGCGGCTAATTCTGTACATATGTCCTTGGTTGAGGATTCTATTGCCGTCTTCACTGTATCAGCACATTTTTGCATTTCGGCACTAGCACTCCCACATTCGGCCACATGCTGGTTCATCAGTGAGGACAGTTGTTGTTGCCGCTGGATTATCTGTTCCATTGATTCCTGGTTTCTCGGGGCCAATGAGGATGCCAGTGGCATGTCGAATGTGCTGCTCCCCACCTGCACAATTTCAACTGGGGATGGAGTGGCTGGCCAAGAGTTATCAGGGGATTGACCCTGTATGGCTTCATCGTGCAGGCTGCATGGGGACAGGTAGGGAGAATGAAGGTGGCCAGTGGGGGGTCCTACAAATACGTCTGCATTCCCTGCTTCTTCGTCCGAGCCACCTGCGGTGGCAGCAGTCTCGCCCATTGTGCTGCTTCCGGCAGAACCGGTGCCTTCGGTGGGCAACACTTGCTGGGTGTCTGATGATGGTGCAACCATGGTGCTTTGCCTGGTGGACATCTGTGCCCCGGCCTGCGTTGTCATCAATGATTTTGGCTTCTGAGGGATTTTGTGTTTTACAGCAGAGTTGGAGGGTTGCTGTGTGGGGACATCGGGCCTGGCTTTCTTTGCAGGTGTGGTGGCAGTGTCTTCCTCGTCACTGTCCAAAAGAGAGCCTGTGGTGGAGCAAAGGGGGGAAAGGGTTAGTGATGCCTCTGTGGACTTTGAGCAGGCATTGTGACGGCTGCATTCAATTTGATTTCTACATGTTGCACGTTGGAGGCAGTGACATACTTGTTGGTGGTATCAGCATGGAGGCATGTGTGTGGCTACGGGAAGGGTGTGCATACTGCATGTGTACAAGGTGGAGGTCAGAACTGCCTGTTGGTAGCATTGTGCAGATGTGTTGTGTTAACCATGTCAGGCTTCATTGCAATTTCCCTTCAAAGTGGACTTCAGTGACTTTGGCATGGCTGGATTTGAGGCACCTACCTGCGTCACATGAGGTCGGGGCTCCTCTCTCCATGTCTACGACCCCCTCGATGCATTCGGTGCCAATGAGTGCGGCAAATGTCTCCTCCCAAGGCTGCATTTTTATTGGGGACTGTGCTCCTCCACCAGTTTCCATGGCCAGGTTCCTGTTGGCAGAAAGAATGCTCCTTACGCGGAGCCGTAGGTCATCCCACCTCTGTCGTGCATTGCGGGGTGTAGTGCCAACTGCACTTACCCTCTGTGCAACCATGGCCCATATGGCCTTCTTACGGGCTATTGCTGGCCTTGTCATCTCTGTGGAGAACACCACATCTGCGTGTTCCTGAAGTGTGTCGGCCAACATGTTCAGCTCCTCCTTAGAGAAGCACTCCTGCCGCAGCTGCTCGCCACTTTTTTTAACAACCTTTGGCATTGTGGTGAAGGATTGAGGAAGAGGAAGTTTTGCCGAGGTTGTGGGGGCCAGGTGTCCACTGGTTGCGGCGGATGGCAATGGATTGTGTTTTTTAAGATGGCCGCCGTGCTCTTTCCCATTCCTGTGCGTTGACGCAACTTCCAGATCCGCTTATTTGCGGTCACCGCTAATAGCGGTCCCCGCTATTTGCGGTCACCGCTAATGGCGGTGATCGTTGATATCGATGGCTGAGGTGGCGGACGCGCTATTTGCATGGCATAAGATACCGGAAAGTGGCATTTTTAGTGCTTTACCGCCATGGCGGTTGTTACATTACCGGCATGGCGCAATGCTCATGCCCGAGAGGTCGTAATGTGCCGCTTTTAGCACTATATGGCCAGCACGGACACGTTGATTGCGCCATGCCGGTAATGTCCGCAAATTACCGCCAGGGTCGTAATGAGGGCCCATGTATTTGATTGTCCATTGTTGTTGGCCACACAGTCACTTGTTTGTTCTGCACGAGTAGGGGCGATAACAGGCATTGTTCCTTTGAAGCTATTCTCTTTTTCGAAAAGATTCCTGCGAAAACTCTGTAGTCCGTTTGCTGGTGATCTCCTGATCACACGTTTTCTTAGTCTTTCCCTATCCCCAGCCACCTACTTTCCTTTCAGATGCAAAAGATAGGGCGAAGGACAAGCCCTATGGTTACTCTCCTGTGGGCACAGCCGAACCGTGCAGTAAGTCTAGCTCCGTGGACGCAGATTGTACCTTGTGACTCCTGGTACAGTGTGATCTGCAAACAGCATGTCGTTGCTTCCTGATGGAAGTGATGAATTTGCAGCAGAACCAGACAAAGATGCAAAAGGATCTGCGGAAGAGTGTGGAGATGAAGCAGCAGTTTCCCCAGGCCCTGCAGGCTCAGGGAGTGTCTCCAAAGCACTCTCAGTACTGCTCAATGCTGACTGATCTCTGGGAGCAGAGCAAGTAAGTTTCTCCTTATCTTTTCCGTCGTATGGCAAAGGGAAAGGTATTCTCTTGACATGCGAGGCGGCTACTTGTACATCGGTCTGTGTGGCCAATAGGACCTGATGGGGCCCTCTCTACCACGGTGCGAGACAGGCTCTGACTTCCTTCTGTGTATTTGAGACTGACATGCTAGAAATGATTTTAATTCGTTCAGGTGTCAATCTTCTTCCCTCCTTTGACAGGAGATAGCCTAAATAGGCGACCTCCTGTCGACAATATTGAAACCTTTTCAGTGAAGCTTTATGTCCATGTTTTGCTAGGTGAATAAGCAAAAACACGGTGCTCTCCTTGCAAGCATTTTCTGAATCTGCAGCTAAAAGAAGGCCGTCGACATATTGAAGCAACGTACAAGTAGCAGGCAACTCAAGTGTATCAAGCTGCTCTTTCAAAGCCCTACTGTAGATTCTCAGACTTTCCGTGTACCCCTGTGGCGCACGGGTGAATGTAAACGAGCATCCCCCTAGGGTAAATGCAAACAAATATCTACTATCCTTGTGTATAGGAATGCTAAAGAAGGCATTCTTAAGATCTACAACACTAAAATGAGTAGCAGAAGCTGGGATCATCGTTAATATCATCGTCACATCAGGTACAATAGGAAATCTTGGAGCAACAATCTTGTTGATAGCGCGTAAATCAATAATAAAACGAAAAGGAATTGCATTATCACCTTTCTTATACACCAGTAAAATCGGACTATTGCACAAACTAGCTGTGATTTCTTCAATTACCCCACAGTGCACAAAATCAAAAACTATACATTTCAAAGATTGCTCACCATCAACCGAAAACTTTACTCCTGGTTTCAAAATGATTTTAACAGGCTCAATCTGTAAAACACCAACATCATTATCATCAATCGCCAATAAACACTCCGGAACATCACTAAATTCCAGTGACAAAGGTCTAGTCTGAAACTGTGAGGCAGAAAATTGCTGTGGTGAAATCGTCAAACACACTCCATCTGAAGAACAATGAATTACCACATTTGATTCCTTCAACAGATTCAACCCCAGCAAATTCTCACTACAGTTTGATGTCAAAAGAAACGGACAGTGATCCATGAATGGACCCAGTGAAATCTGTACCAGCAGAGAAACCGGACTAACCACTGGCATACCAGAAAACCCTACAGAAACATTAGTTTGCCCTGACAGTGGAATGTCTGGAACCCGCGAATGGTCAATGGAACACTTCTTTGCTCCTGTATCTATCAAAAATAGATGTTTCCTATTTCCCACTATGATTTCAACGTAGGGACCTTTCTAACGGGAATAGGCGTCGGTTCCATGCCCTGCTTCGGGCAATCCTAGCGAAACAATATATCATAAAAGGGAAGGTCTTCAGAGAGATAAGCAGTGGAAGGATGATCAAAAATATTTCTATTATCCATACTCAGTGGCTGATTGTCTTGGGAAAAGGACTGAGGATTCTGAGAAAACTGGCTTCTACCAGGACCCCCTGCCCCAGGGCAGCCTCTGGATAGTCTACCCATGATACCATATGTGTTATTCGACCTCTGCTGGAAGATCGGGCATTGTGCTCGCCAATGACCCTCTTGTGTGCAATAAGCACATTGGTTCGCGTGTACAGGACCCAACGACATATTACCTTGTGGAACATACTGACCCCTAAACTGTGTTCTACCCCCTCTAGGACCTCTAACAATCTGTTGCAACAACACCTTAGTTTTCAAGTCTCCCTTTTTCTTTTCAATCCTTTCCTTCTCATTATTGACTCGGTTTTCATAATACTGAGCCTTATGCAATACTTCAGACTGAGACTTAGCTTGCCAAGCACTCTCAGAAGTCATAATTCGTGACTGGATGTCAGGTAACAATCCACGCACAAATTTGTCCACAAATAATCGTTTTCCAGACTCTGTGCTTAAAGCCTGTCCACTAAAATCTGAAAATACTTGTTCAAACCGATTAAAAAATTCGGTAGCACCCTCAGATTTTCCTTGGACACAAGCAGTTAGTTTGTCCCAAACCATCCTTCTCTCAGGAATTAAGGCTTTCAGTTTTGTCACTATTCTATCAGGCAAAGGCAGTATTACCTACGGTGTTCACTCACCAGTTGGTCTATCTCTATCTTGCCTAGCCAAATTATCCCATGTGTCCCCTAACCCTGGTAGATCATCTACTGTCCTAATCTGTTTCCACAAATCGGCAGGTAGGAGCACAGGAAATAACAAATCTATATCACCCAGAGTAAATACTGACGACTGCAAGACAGATTCTATCTCTTTATAAAACCTTGTCGGATTCTTCCTAATATCTGGGACGTGAACAAACTGTGATACATAATGTGCATCAATGTCATAGGTGGCTACACCCGTTGCGGCATTAGCCGGGACCTCAACTTTAGGGACAAATGTCGGAGGAACCTCTCTCATAGGGAACTGAGAAGTAGGCAACTCTGAACGCTCACTGAGCAACAGAGCTAAATCGAGCGCTAAAGCAGCTGAAGGAGTGTCAGACGAAAGAGCTCTCTTAGAGATATTCAATAATTCTGTGGGACAACAAATCTTTCTTTTTATACATTCATCCTGTAGGTATTCTATCATTACCTGTATCACTTTCCTCTGCATTTCTGGCGTATACTGACTATGCGTATCATATACTTCTACGGGAGATATCGGCATATCTGAAATCCATCTAAGTGCATCTCTTGTGCAAATTCGCGTTTCTTCACTCATCGATTTACAAAGAGGAAGGAGCCGTTTCTGTACAAAAATAGCACCCAAACTATCACCATCTGTTTCATCATTCCGTAACCTTTCTAACTCCCTTCTATACTCAAAAAACCCACTCGACGTGCTCATGTACTTTCTCCGCAGTATCTTTTGAATATGCTAAAACATTCAGATCCCTCAACCCTTGTGGGAGATCTACATCATTCAGTCTGTTCCACATTGCAGATAAATGAACTCCCAGCCCTTCAATAAAAACATTCTTCTCAGGAAAACCTTCTAGATTAGAGAGTGTAGCTAAGACATCAGATTGTTCAACTTTCTCCATGCACTGTCTAGTGGAGATGCTATTACTGGAACCAAAGACAAATCTACTTGGACTACAACAGTCGGTAAAGGTGGAGGCACAGGCGGAAGAACAACAATAGGAAACGGAGCAATGACTGGCGGCGGAGGAGCAATAGGAGGAACAATAGGAGGAGCAGGAATTACTACGGGAGGAGGAGCAACAACAGGAAGAAGTAACACAACAGGAATAGGTACATAAGGAGGTGGTGCAGTGGGACCAGGCCTTCGTTCATTTAAAAGCTTGTCAATTAATTCATCTGACGCATGGAAATCTTTTGAAGGGCATATTTTTCTGTATACCAAGTTGAAAAGCCCTATCCATATTTCTGGCTGACTCTGACTGTTTTTGTTGATCATACCTTAACGCTTTCTCGGCGTTCGACATATGTCGGAGCGCATGTTTCTCTCTAATTTTAAGCTGCTGCATAGCTTCTCTTTTCCAATTTTGTAATATATCAAATGATGCCAGTCTGGCTTTTTTCTTTAACAATATAGATTCTAAATACTGTATACGGGAAATCTGAAAGCTACCATTGATTGGCCAATGAAGTTCAGAAGCATGTCTAGTTTGTCTGTGCCAAATATTGTTAAATACTATACTACCAATGCCGTACTTACAGTACATAGTACATGCTGGTGACCCCTCCTGTGGTGCCGGACGGCCAAATTCCAAAGATTGTCTGTCTCTGCAGGAATAACGCCCTGAAAAAGGCAGACAATTTCTCAGACATGTCAGATTACTGGTGTTAGCTGGCAATAATTGTACTCGCAAGAACAATACTCCAAATCAAATATCAGGATACTTAAGAATCGGGGCACGATTCACCTGATTCAAAAGACAAAGGGAGGATTATAAAGAATCAACGTGGCTGGCGATTCCAGCAAAAATACCCGCCTCGATATGGGGACCCTTGTCGAGATGCCATCTCGGACCGCAAGCTCACCTTCCAGGGATCGGGCTGTGCAGTACTGTTGAGGTGTCGCGTCTCATCCAAGAAGGGGCCCCCTTTCTCACCATCCGATCCCGTTCCGATAGATGCGTCAAATCTTCAACGAGATGGCATCAATCTTGAGGGTGACTATTCGGGCACCATCTTGTAAGATCAAGCAAATACCGAGGCTTGGTACCACCAAAAATTGGATCCGCCATTCACAAAGTCAAAAGATTTATTCTGTACAGATCCAAATATCAAAGCAGATAGATATCTGGCTCCCAGCACCTCGCAGTGTGTACCAGAAACACTGTGAGGGGAGTGAGTCCTGGTCATCACAAAACCTGCAGTATTTATATACAGTCCTGGTCATAGCTCAGCCCATCTCCAAACTAATAGGTTACAAATTTGGGTTTGGGCCCAGTTCACATGGCAAATACAACAATATTGTCTTTACATGCTTCAAATGTTTTCCAGTCTTCAAAATACAATGGTTACAACTTTGTTCTGTCTGGTCATGTTGGTTATCCAGCTTAGGCTGATCCTAGTTTCAAGAAACAAATTCAATAGCTTATGGTTAAGGTACATAGTTCTAGTTTGTCTAACATTCAGTTCTTATGTTTGAATATGGCTGAGGCTATTGATACAGAAAACACTTTAAATTGGAGTTCACTTTAGCTCCAAGGTTCCTTAAACATACTGACAAACTTTGTTGTCATCAGCTATGTGGATCTTTAGCTTTCTAAAGTAAATTCTATTTCCAGAAATGTACACAGGATGCCTTCAAAAATCCCCAGCATTAGTTTACATTCATTGTATAACACTGTTTGTGGGAGGATGAGTTTTGTAGACATAGATACCACTTTGAATGAGAGTTTGTTCTGACTACAAGGTCTTGTTTGCACAGGACAAATAGTCTGCTCTGCCAGCCCTAGTTTTGACGTAGGCTCAAAGGTCGATTCTGCTCTGGCAGCTGAAAACATAGCTAATCATTACTGAAGAGTGAGCAGAAGTTAAAACCAAGATGGAGGACTTTTTCCAAGATGGCGCTTGAAGTCAATTCTAATTCAGAACTTTGCAACAAGGTTTTCCCCATGGAGCGACTAGGCTTAGGCCAATATAAATATAAAGGAGGCACTATACATTTACCGTTTCACAATTGGTAATTCAGCTCCACATTACCTACACATCCCTCTTTCTCGTTGCAGTGCATCTCTATGAGGTATACCAACTGGATGGGCTGAATGACAGTAAAGGAACACACAAGCCACAAGGTTATGCACAACACGCAGCACCACTTTATTAATTGCAATAATAGGAATACTCGTTATTAGCATAATTGACCTAAAAACATTGACCTAAAACATTTGATCCAATTTCTTTTACCTTTTTTCAGTCAAATTTAATTAAATATATATATGGGGTAAGGTTATAGATTAGGTTGAGGGGAAGTGGGGGAGGAGCTTGTGGGGGATCTCGCACCGCATTTTAGACTGAAAAAAAGGTCAAATATATTCAATCAAATGTGATTAGGTCAAATGTTTTAGGTCAAACAGACCCACACCAAATACTCAGTGTTCACCAGGTCCCAACCCCCAGGAACCCAGCACGAAAGGCATTTGCACCAACCGTGTGAAGATGCACGCAGTACAAAAGTATTAGGGTTGGCCCAAGTGGCAACCCTGCAAACATCAGTTGACACCCCCTGAGCCTCTGCCTAGGATGCAACCATTGCCCTTGTGGATCTGCCCTGCACTCCCACGGGAGATGGAATACCAATGGATTGATCGGCCAAAGATAAAGTGTCTGTCACCCACCTACTGATGGTAGAGACCGAAGACCTAGACCCCAATCAATTCCACCCAAAGGTGATAAAGAGACTGCCAACTTTCCCGAAGGGACTGTAACATTACAGAAAACTAAGTACTGTCCTTTGAACATCAAGATGGCTCGAGCCTAGCTCCTCCTGAGATGTAGGATTGGGAATGAAGGCATGGAGGACGACCTCTTGTGAATTTGGAAACAACTTTGGATAGAATAGAAGGGTTGCAGTGAAGAAATAAGGCATCCTCCAGAACAAGTGAATATGGCGGCCTACAGTTAAAGTACTTATTTTCCCCAATCTCTTGGCTAAAGTGATTGCCAACAAAAAGGCTTTTTTGAAGGAAAAAATCTTTAGGGAAAAGCTCAAAGGAAGCAGACTGAGGGCCTACAAAATAAGAGGGAGGTCCCACGGGGTAACCCAGAAGCATCTACAGGTCTTGGTAGAGAGAAACCTTTTAGCAATCTGGATGCCAGAGAACAATCTGCAGGTCCAACCCTGTTGGACCTCAGCATGCTCTAATAGCCGCCCATTGGGCCTTAATGTGGAAGGAGCTAACCCCAGATCAAAAACACCTTGTAGGAATTGGAGAACACTCTGGCCGGACAACAGGTCTCAATAAACTAATTTCTTAAGCACCAGGCCCAAAATAGCCCCAGTTTCTAGAAGATGACTTCAAAGTAGACAGTATTTAGCCCCTTTGAATAGATTCTGCTAATCATTGGTATAGCCCCATTCTTTGAAGCTCTCCCATACAGTTTCCAAAAACCCCTGGGACTGGACCAACCCCTGAGTTTGAGGTATTGGGAGCGGATACCTCGGAATGAGAAACACCAGCGAGACTGCCAATTCTAGGAGAAGGGAAAACCAACTCCTGCATGGCCCAAACAGAGCTACCGGAATGACAATGACCTCGATTTCCCTGATGTTCAATAATACCCATGGGATCAGGGGGAGAAGAGGAAGAAAATGCATATAGAAAGCTCTTCGGTCAAGGAACAGCAATTGCATGTGTCCATCATGCTTCTTGACACAGGAACTGGGAACAAAACCTGAGGATCGTGGTGTTCTGGGGTTGGGCGATAAAACCTAGCCAAATGGTCCAAAACTTGATGCAAATGGAAAGGAAGACGTCCTCCCAAAGTTCCCATTCCCTGAATGGGAAGAACCTGCTCAGTCTGCCCGCCACTGTGTTGACCAGGCCCCTGATAAGACCAGCCAGAGGGAGAGGAGGCTCTTTTCTGTCCAAAACACTAGGTCTTTCACCAACAGGCCCAGGGTCTGGATCTTAATCCCCCATGTCTGTTGATATAGGAAACTGGGAGGGGGGGTTTGTCTGTTTGTAGAAGAACAGCTTTCCCCCTCAAAGCTGGGGTGAATCCCCAGAGCTCCAAATAAGCTGCTGCTAACTCCCTCCAGTTGGAAGACTGGGATGCCTCCCTAACTGACCACTCTTCTTGAAGGGACTGGTTCCCCACCCCCCCAAACCCCAGCCCTTCATGCTGGCATGAGTGCTAACAATAGTCGGCCAGGTCTGTGTCAACGGGTAGCCCTATAATAAGTTGTCCAGTTGAAATCATCACTGTAATTTCCTCCTCAAAGATGAGGTTATCTGAATCATCATTCGAAATCCTGATCTTCCTCTTTCCAAAATTGATGTAGGTGGTATAAAAATGGTCTCAGGTGGAGGCGAGCCCAAGGTACCAGAAAGACACATGAGGCCATATGCCCTAGAGATCATGGGAACCCGCTCATTGGATGATGACAACATTGTCACGACTCGCTCCCTTCGCTCCCGTTCCCACCACTTGGGGACATGATTTGGGGTTTATTCCCTACTGGACCTTTCCTCCGAACCTTATGCTACAGTGCTGTGATGAATTGGGAGCGCTAAATCCCTATTTTCCAAGCTACTTCCCTTCCGGATCCATTCCAGGTTTTTGGCAGCCAGCATGCTTCTTTAACCAAATGACTATGCTTCCCAGAATGCCTGGCCCACTGCTCCACCTCCACCCTTGCAGGACAAGGTTGGGTGGAGGATAGGTAACAGCTGTGGCTGCAGGTGCAGCAATCAGCACACCTGAGGCGTGTGCTCGTTAAGCAGCTTTAAAAGCCTCAGTCTTACTTCAGTCCAGCGCTGGTAATCGTTTGCAGTGTTCCTGTTGTGACTAGTCCCTTGTTCCTTGTTCCTTGCCTTTGTACCTAGTTCCTAGTTCCTGTTTTCTTGTTCCTCCGCCCTGAATCTCGGATTCATGCGCTAATTGATTTCTGCTCCCTTGATTCCCTTTTTGTCTTCCTCTGTTTGCAGGCAGCATTTCTCAGTGCTTTCCCCTTTTAGATGCAGCCCAGTTTGTCTGTGTTCTATATTTCTTTGACTCTGTCCTTTGCTGCTGTAAACCCGTATGCCTTAGCCTTCCTCTTAGATTAGCTTCCTGTCTTTTCCTTGGAGGGGTAGGGAGAAGTTTGCATTGGTTATTTCGTTTTTCCCTGCTCCTGATCCTTACTTTCTATTGGGATCCATTCCATGTTTTCCATTGCACTTCTGCATTTATTTCCCATTTGATTATTAGGTGTGGTGTGCGGTTGTAGCTAGCTCCTGTGTGAATGCTTATGTTTTCCTCACTAATTTGTAAACACTATTCCAACTTAGGTATTTAGTTTTCCTCCCATTGCTGTTATAGCCTTTCTGGGTCCCAGTTTCATCAACAGGATTCGTGGGCTAGCTGACATTCAAGAGGTTTATCTCGTCCTCGTGAGTACTGTTCTTTAGTTCACTTATTTAATACCATCAAGAGTGTTAGTTCACAGATCCTGTCATTGCTTGCCCTCCACGTGGGTTTAGCGCTGTCAGTACCTGTAACAGCAATTGAGGGTAAGGCGCTTGCCGACTTTCCTCGCGGTCAGGTGCTTACCCCACATCCCTTTTCATATATTGGTTTTGTTGTCACACTCTATTTGCACTCCTGGGTTCTAGCATACATGAGTCGTTGTTCCTGTGTGCACGTAGTTTAATTCAAAGCCTTTCACTGTGTAATTTAGTGCACATTTCCCTTGCCATATTCGCTGCCTTTGTACTCGCCTGACTAATCCTGACAGAATCCTGACAGAATAACCAGCCCAAAATTCCCATTGAATATGGCAAGTTTAAGAAAGAAAGGCAGCAAGGCCTCTAACAAGTTTGTATAGAAAGCTTCCCCTACATTTACCTGTGACAATCAAATCACTAGTCCTGACTTAAATGAACTCCTTGTCACGAATGGGCATTTACGTGCAAAGTATTTTTCCCATAGGATGGCACATCCTACATTGCCTGATCCTAGTTCTATCTTTTGTTTTGATCCCGATTCTATGTCAGCGCAAGCCTTAGCCGCAGAAAACAACACACTGTTAGACTTATTATACAAGAGTACCTCTGTTGTTGAACCCCATGATTCCAGTTGTGCTTCACCTCAGATAGAACAGTTTCATGATACAAACATAAAGAATGGAGGGGTTTCTTGCATAACTTCTGTTTTCTACCCTCAGTCTAAAGCATACTCCTTTGCACAGGTACATACTGTAGTCCCTAATGCCAAGAGGTCTAATGTCAATAGTTTGCTTAAGGGAAACACAGACCAAGTTGGTAAGAGAAACTATAAATCACAGAACCTGCAAGCAGTAGAGGACAATGTACAATCCGTGCACATCCAGATTGCTAGTGCAGGATCCAGCCCTGATGCCACTATGCCTCCCCCTGTGCCTACTGATAGTGATGTACAGTTAATGCAGGGCATGCTAAGAGCTAAGCTTGAGGAGTTAAGACAAGAATTCATTTCTTTACAAGAGGAGAATAAAACCTTGCACTCTTTACTGAATACACCTCAGACTTTATCTGTTGATGTTGAGGAAGTGAACACTGTTCAGCCCCAGAGTGCAGAGACTTTGGTAAACCATGATATTTGTCAATATGTTAGATCTATTGGGAGTGAAGGTCTTTCGTCTAGCACAGCGCTTAATCTGGGCACAGTTTCTAACTATTGTTCTGCTGTTTGTCAGGGATTGCAGTTAGCTGAAGATTTACAAGCCACTCCTTTACCTAAAATTTCCTGTGTAGCAGTTTGTCATAATTCTGAGCTAGCACACATACAAGCTTCTGATTTCCAAACACAATCCACAATGGTGGCATACACAGATTCAGTCACTACAGTAGGCTTAGGCCCTGCTCTTGATACAGCTGCTGAAACTGAAGTAGATGTTAAAGCTGATGTGGAAAACGATGTTACCTCTGGGTTCACTCTTCCTTCTGCCAATTCTGATCAATACGAACAGTCAGAGACAGTACAGATTTCATGTTCTGATGGACTCATTCCACAGTATACAGAACCAAAAAACCGGCAGGCGATTCCTGAACTGTTGATTGTTAATCTGCCTCTTTCAGAAGCTAAAACAGAGGAATGGACAATTGACGAAATCCTGATTAACAGAGACTTTACTATGGTGATTCCACTGGTTGATTCTGACTTCTACAAAGAAAGAGACTCTGTGTTACCCACTAAGGAAAGGGACTGCAAGGGTACAGCTCAGTCTTTGGTTACTGGTGCCAAGGAGTCTACTGCCCTAAAGGTGCCCTCCATTCCTGAGCCACCAATGTGTCTGTCAACTTCTGAGACTTCTGTCTGTCCTCCTACAACCATTGACTCTTCTATGATCCAATCCACAGCCCTGCAGTCATCTTTGGCACACGTGTCTTCAACCAATGAACCGCTGCCATGTCTGCCATTTACTCAAGAGCCAGTCCCAAAGACCTGGACATGTTTGTATCCAGCAACCAAGATTGCTTCAGCTTGCATGCCTTCAGCCTCAAGGTTTCCCCTGGCCTGCCTGTCTTCAGCTACAGTGACTCATCCTGCAGATCATCCTTCAGCTTTAGAGCCTCCGGTAGTCCATCAAAAGTGCATGTCTTCAGTCCCGGAGTATACTGAGTATTTGCCTTCAGTTCATGAGACGCCTGTATCCTGCTTAGCCTCGCTGCCAATATCAGAGGTATACCTGTCTACACCATCAGATCCTGCTGTATTTTCTTCTGCTCCAGCGATTCCTCCTGAATCCCAACCATTTACTGTCAATGAACGTCTAGCTTGCCTTTCTTTTGCTTCAGGAGGAGCACCAGAATGCCTGCCTTTTCCACAAGACGATTCTCCCAACTGCTTCACTTTAGCATCAGAGCCTCCTAAAAATGCAGCATCAGAGTTTGAGACTTTTGCCAGCTCCCGCTTCAGAGTCATCAAGCTGGACCAAGTGGTGAGTCAGAACCACTCACCTGGGTGTGCACAGGGGGTGGTGCAGACCGGCGTATTACCTACAGGACTTGTGCAACAGAATTCCGCCAAGAAGCACCAGTTGGGTGCTAGTAGCCAAAGGAAGGGAATGACTGCTACAGTTCAAAATGTGTCTGTTATTGTTCCTTCTGCGAGTGTGCCTGAAATACCAAGTACTGCGTCTATCACTCCTATCAGTATGCCAAACGTCCCTGCTGTTGTATCCCACGTGCAACAAGGTGGTTACACGACTGTCACCAGGAGTACCAGCCTTGTACAACCCATTGGACTTTCAGGTCTCCAAGGCGTAGAACATGTGCAGTCAAACCTTAGTCACTTTCAACCACAAGCCTTTTCCCAGATGGATGACAGAAGAAAATCTGAACCTCTACCTCAGCCGCCACCTTCTCTAATGGCTGAACATAAACCTTTCCTGAAGCCAGCAATTTCCTCACCTCCAGCATGTCCACTCTCGGCAGAAAGGATAACAGGGCTTTTACCATTGTCTAAGGCATGTTGCACCAGCCTGCCTCCCTCCTCAAAGACTTATAAGGGTCCACTCCCAGTGACTGAGCTTCCTGGACCTTCCAACTCTGCTTCAGGTCCTGCAAGTCCTTCATGCCTTTCTTCGAACCATGAGTCTCTTCCTCACCAGAAGCCACCGTTTCCATCAGTACCACCTCCAAAGACAAAGCACTCCTATCATGGAAGTCCATCTGCCTTTGCCCACAGGCCACCATTTCCATCAGTGCCACCTCCAAAGAAAAAGCACTCCCATCATGGAAAGAAGATGTCTCGTGCGGGTGGCGGGCACCCGAAGACGGCCGTAGGAGGGGGTATACTGTCACGACTCGCTCCCTTCGCTCCCGTTCCCACCACTTGGGGACATGATTTGGGGTTTATTCCCTACTGGACCTTTCCTCCGAACCTTATGCTACAGTGCTGTGATGAATTGGGAGCGCTAAATCCCTATTTTCCAAGCTACTTCCCTTCCGGATCCATTCCAGGTTTTTGGCAGCCAGCATGCTTCTTTAACCAAATGACTATGCTTCCCAGAATGCCTGGCCCACTGCTCCACCTCCACCCTTGCAGGACAAGGTTGGGTGGAGGATAGGTAAGAGCTTTGGCTGCAGGTGCAGCAATCAGCACACCTGAGGCGTGTGCTCGTTAAGCAGCTTTAAAAGCCTCAGTCTTACTTCAGTCCAGCGTTGGTCATCGTTTGCAGTGTTCCTGTTGTGACTAGTCCCTTGTTCCTTGCCTTTGTACCTAGTTCCTAGTTCCTGTTTTCTTGTTCCTCCGCCCTGAATCTCGGATTCATGCGCTAATTGATTTCTGCTCCCTTGATTCCCTTTTTGTCTTCCTCTGTTTGCAGGCAGCATTTCTCAGTGCTTTCCCCTTTTAGATGCAGCCCAGTTTGTCTGTGTTCTATATTTCTTTGACTCTGTCCTTTGCTGCTGTAAACCCGTATGCCTTAGCCTTCCTCTTAGATTAGCTTCCTGTCTTTTCCTTGGAGGGGTAGGGAGAAGTTTGCATTGGTTATTTCGTTTTTCCCTGCTCCTGATCCTTACTTTCTATTGGGATCCATTCCATGTTTTCCATTGCACTTCTGCATTTATTTCCCATTTGATTATTAGGTGTGGTGTGCGGTTGTAGCTAGCTCCTGTGTGAATGCTTATGTTTTCCTCACTAATTTGTAAACACTATTCCAACTTAAGTATTTAGTTTTCCTCCCATTGCTGTTATAGCCTTTCTGGGTCCCAGTTTCATCAACAGGATTCGTGGGCTAGCTGACATTCAAGAGGTTTATCTCGTCCTCGTGAGTACTGTTCTTTAGTTCCCTTATTTAATACCATCAAGAGTGTTAGTTCACAGATCCTGTCATTGCTTGCCCTCCACGTGGGTTTAGCGCTGTCAGTACCTGTAACAGCAATTGGGGGTAAGGCGCTTGCCGACTTTCCTCGCGGTCAGGTGCTTACCCCACATCCCTTTTCATATATTGGTTTTGTTGTCACACTCTATTTGCACTCCTGGGTTCTAGCATACATGAGTCGTTGTTCCTGTGTGCACGTAGTTTAATTCAAAGCCTTTCACTGTGTAATTTAGTGCACATTTCCCTTGCCATATTCGCTGCCTTTGTACTCTCCTGACTAATCCTGACAGAATCCTGACAAACATAGACCGGAGTGACTTCTGTAGATCCGAAGACTTTGCCAGTGGGAGAAGAAGCATTCCCTGCAGGGTCCAGAATGGGTGCTGATAAATTGGAGATACTGAGATGGGGCTAAACGAGACTTGCCCCAATTGGCGAGGAACCCCATCTCCTTCAGAGATCTACAAGTCAGTTAAACATGATGGCTAAACACTTCCCGGGACAAAGACTTGAGTAACCAGTAATCCAGGTAGGGAAAGACCTAGATGCCCTGGGCCCATGATCTTTGTAATGACTCTGGAAGCTGTTTTCAGTCCTAATGGTAGGGCTCTGAACTGGTAGTGCTTCCCGCCTATCAGGAACCTCAGGAACTGTTGGTGCCTTGTCCACATCTTGTAGATCCAATGAGCCCAGGAAATCCCCTTCCTGAATCAGCGGAATCACTCTCTGAAGACATTCCATCTTAACACGGTGAGTCACGATGGAGAGGTTTAGAGTCTTCACGTCTATAATTAGCCAGAACTTACCCTACCATTTGGGTACCAGGAATACTATTGAGTAGGTTCCTTGCCCACTTTCTTTCCAAGGAATAGGCCAGATTGCCTTCTTCTTCAGAAGGTCCTGTATGTCTAGGTGCATCGCTCTTTTCTTGATCCTGTTTCTGGCTACAATAGTCCTGACAAGACCTGAGGAGGTTGGGACAGTCTTAAACTCTATATGGTAGCCACATGTTACTATCTGTTTGGCCCAGGGGTTCTTTAGACTGTCAGAGCCAGGCATGCCAAAACCACTTTAGGTGCCCCCCAACAGGACTGGTGTGAGGGCGTCTGCTGCTTCTGAGAAGAAGAACGGCGCTTGTTACTCAACACCCATCTAGGCCGGTCCCTTCCCTGTCTGTGGGCTGCATAACCTGAAGGCTGATGTTTACCCCTAGAGGATGGCTGAGGTTTTGGGTTCGAATCCATATTTCTCCTGAGTTTGCCAGCATGCTTGTCTGCACAGAAGTCCTTGTGGACCTTTTGCTCAGGGGTATCTCCAAACAGGGTATGTCCTTCAAACAGTATCTTCACCGTTTTCTGATGGGGATCTCTATGCCAATCCTTAATTTGCAGATAGCAGTGGCCTGCAACAATGGAACTCATGGCAATAGCTGAAGCCTTCACACCATCATAGGCTACATCAGACAGGAAGGCAACTTGGGTCTTGACTGACTGGAGTAGCAGTGCAGGATCTGTCACCTCTTGCAATGCCTCGAAACAGAAAGCAGACCTCCAAGCGCCATCCACCTTTCTGTCTATGGCATCTTTAATGGCTTCCTCCATTGCCATGGAGGAACAGCCCACCAGACTTGGAGATATATTGTCTACCTGAATAGTCTGGAGCAGGCGCTTCTCTTCGCCCTGGAGAAGATAAAGTTTAGCCAGGAATCTGGGGACCGCAACCCTGTCAGGCTCTCTTCATTCATGCAGAATCTCCTCCTTGATTTCCTTTGACAGCAGGAGTCTAAACTTCAGTCCCTTCTTAAACTGAGAAGGAGGAATGAATCCTGGCAGTAGTATCCATAAGGGGAGGGGCGGGATGTGCAAACCCCATATAATGTGCCATATGGATCAAAACAGAGGCTACAAAGTCCTTATCCAGGTACTTCCCCATTGATCACCCTCCTTGGAAACAAGGGATTCTGAGGATGATGACATGGAAGAAGAAGATGAAAAAGACTCTGGAGGGGGCTCTTCGTTTCTTACTTCCTCTACCACTCTCCTCCCGAATAGCTTTCTTAAAGATTCTGCAGGAACCTCTTCTCAGATAACCCAGACTTCATCTTTCTGGGTCATTCTGGTGATGTGGAACTGGAGCAGCTAGACTCCACATGCCTCAGTTTTTCTATGTGTTTCCCCATGATGGAATATTCTGGAGTACTACCACTGAAGCCAGAGATTCAGCCCCATATAAATACAATCCCAATGCCAACAGCCTGAAAGCGGCACTGCAAACCATGGCAACTAGCAGGCATAATGAATGCCGGCCGTTGCCATGACAACATTCCAAAAAAAAAACAAAGAGGTCGATCCCGGGGTACTCCCCCAGCTCATTACCCATACCCCAGTGCAACTGGTGTCCAATCATGTTGAAGAAGTGCAGCACTTTGCAAGGATCCCACCGTCATGCTCCTGTATCGAGAATGGCTGCCCCAGCTCCTCTATGCTACAGTTGTGAATGTGACATGAGCCGATGTCTACTTCTTGCATTAATGAGCCATGCCCAGAGATCTGTATGGGTGAGGCCCACACAATCCCCTAAACCGGGATCCCCTCACTCACTCTGCAGGGGTCCCGAGAGCATCCACCCAGGGAAGGCTCATGGGACTTTAGCCCAGCAGGCCACGGCCAGTATGTACCGGTTCCTCCTCTAGCTATGCTAGAACAGGAAGAAGTGGATGCTGCCATGGTAAGCTCCTGTCCGAGGCAGGGCATTCTTTTAATGGGATCAATTGGCCTAAAGGGGAGTTATATTCCCAGAGGAAGGGCAGGACACAAAGGGTCAGGTGTGGAAGGATAAAGAAATAGAAGCAGGGTGTTTGGGGGAGGTGGTACACCTCATAGATATGTACTGGGACAAGGAAAAGGGACATGGAGGTAATGAGTGTTCTTGCCAGATTGGTGTTTCCTTCAAACTAAACAGTCATCCTTGTAGCTGCCAGAAAAAGAGTCAGTTATGCATGGATGTTTGGCATCCACCGGCTCCCGTCAGAGCGAGCACATGCATGAACGAGCAGGTGACTAGTTACGTCACCTCCCACTTTAATAAGAGAGCCCCCCAACGTATGAGCGGGAAATCTCCAGCAGTACAAGAAGGGACTGTGGGCTCCGTGTTCCTTGCTTCTGTAGCATGCCAGCTCACAACGCACCACAGTGCTACTTTACAACTGGCAACAAGTGGGTATGCCCATGCCAAGACTGCAGCAAGCAAACAATCTAGACTTGGCCCCTGAAAATTGTGGGCAAGGGAGAGCATTGTCACCATCACCTGTGATACATACGCCCAGGACAGTGAATAACTCATTATCACCACACACTGCGTATTGCTCCTGGTCCAGAAACACCAAACAGGCAAGAGTGTCTGTAGTATCATCGGTCTGGATAAATGCATGGATGTGATGTCTTTTGTCATTGTCCAACCAGTCATCCATGCATGCTTGTATAATGTTGGAGGTTGTGATAGGTCAGAATGACTGAGTAAATGTGTTCCGTTCCCCAAGTTTTCAGCATGAGACAAGGTGGCACACTTGAGCTTCGAACACACTCTGGCTTCTGTGGCTCAAAGATGCTGTTCAGGACATAAGTCAGGGCTTTCTGCGACAAAGTCTTTTCCCCAAAATAAAGTCTCTTGTTCGCAGGATGCCTGGACGCATACAAAACAAAACAAAGTTCCTTCTCTTCTTCAGGTTTATTTCAAAGTTCACAAATTTAAGGGTTCATGGTTTTCAATGGGTCCCCGTCAGTCGGGCTCAGGCCCCAGGTCTCCCTCAGCTGGGCTCGGAACACTGAAACACAAGTTCCCAATAGGTCTCCCTCAACCAGGCTCGGACCTGTCATTCACAATTGGTCTGCCTCGATCAGGCTTGGTTCACCGATCTCTCTCGTTCGGGCTCGGACACCTCTAGAACAATGTTCACAATTGGTCTCCCTCGTTCGGGGTCAGACCCCTTAAGCACAAAGTTCACAATTGGTCTCTCTCGTTCGGGCTCGGACCCCTTAAGCACAAAGTTCACAGTTGGTCTCCCTCATTCGGTCTCAGACCCCTTATTCACACGTTTACAGATCTCCCTCAGCCGGGCTCAGACCTTCCTTAGATAATCGAAGACTTTTGACTGTGCGAGGCCTTTGCTTAACCTTCGCATGACCACTTCGATGTATTTCACATTCATTCCTTTGACACTTCCACGCACCAGGTTTCTTTCGTTCTAGGAAACTCACTGGTTGCAGTGTTTACAGTTCTCCTGTATTTCGCCTTGATTCAGGCAATCACCAGCAGTTTGCAGCCTGCCTTCTCCTGGTTTCCTGGAGATAAATCTCCCTAACCACGCCACAGCCTCTCTCCAGCATTGAGTCTGTGTCTTGGCTCCACGTTTCCCTCCGGTCTCTCAAAGCTTTCTTTCTGCACTCTGGCTTTCCGGGTCCTCTCCGTGCTCTTGACTTCTTCCCAAAAGCTCTTTGGGTTCTCTGACCCCTCCTTAATGTTCACACACAAGGGTCTCCCTCGGCCAAGCTCGTACCCCTCTCAGTTTTAAAAACGAAATGGTTTTGGACTTCCAGTCCCAGAATGCGGTTCCTTGTATTTTGCTCCCACGTCACCAGTTCCAGGAAAATGGCGTACTTGGGAGCAACAGGAGCATAAGGGGTTGAATGACAGAGGTGAGGGTCCTACTACCTGCCCCTCAAAGGCCTGTGCTATCCAGTTCCACCAAGGAGAGGAGCCCTGATATGGGTGCCACCAGGCAACCACAGCAACCCCTGGTTTGGCTCCCTGGATCCACAGCTCCCACTCCGCACTGCAACCTACCCTGTACTCACAGGTCCAGTGTCTGGGCAGTTCTTCCTCCTCCAGGCCTTCCAGGTTTTCTCCAGCTTGATTGGTCTCCCTCTGGCTTCTCTGCACCCTCCAGCATCCCCAGCTCACTCAGAGTGTGTTCCTGTGCTCTGCTTTTTATACGGGTAGGGAGGTTTAACCAGTTTCAGGTGTGGCTGATTGAAAAGGGAGGCCTGACTCTGCCTGGACTCCTTAATGGGACTAGATGGAGACTACCCATAGGGTTCCATGGTACATTGGTTCCTGTGGCTTTCTTCATAGCTCTGTTCCTCTTCCTCTTCATCCCAGTGGTTTTCGAAATTGGGGAGGGGGAGACAGGGTAAGATTCACAATATCCTGCTGGGAAAGAATAGGATGCTTGGTAATTGGGGAAATGGGAGTACTCTGTCTCACCCGTGGACATCCCACTCCCAATTCCCAAGGTCCCCCCAGCCAGGTGATCCTCCCGCACTGGTCCACCCCAAGGGTCTGAATCCAAAGGTGATGGCCGTGCCCTGGCCACCTGAGCTGATGATCCAGGGGAACAAGAAGTGAGAATACCCTTGGGGTTCTCACAACAGCCAAGATGACCTGCTGAGGAATGACCATGTGGAAAGGCCTGCACTACATATAGTGGCTTAACACCTTGAGTTAGAGGATTTCTGCATCTGGAAAAGTATTGAAAAGAATTCAGGCATTGCTGTCCCTGTACAGCAGCAGAGAAGATTGTGTCATATGACTTGATTCATGGGGGGAGGAGTCCATTTCACCTTCAAAAGTGGAGGTTGCTTTCTGAATTCCAGAGCATACCCTGCTCTGACAATCTACTGATCCCAGGCACCTCCCACATCCTGTTAGGCTTTGCTGAAGAGCAGAAGACAACACCCCCTCCGGATGGATTCAGCATATTCATGACTTAAGCATGATTGGCGTGGATGAAGCTAGGGTCCCTGTGGGACAACCTCTGCCTCAAAAGCTTCAGTTCCTCGCCCTGAATGTGCTTCTGGATACCACGGGGACAAGCATCGAGGAGCTCCAGAAGGAAGACCGGGAAGTAAAGGAGCGTCTTCTCCTTCTGTAAGACACAGCATATTTCCTGTCCAATTGAGGCAGGAACAGGAAAGATCCAATACATTGAAGTTTAGTTAAGGCTGCCTTCCTTTCCACCTCTGCCTTCCAATTCCTTAGCTACAGTTGCAGCAAGGCTGCAATGGACATGCTGCCCCATGACAACACTGCTATGAGGATGTCATAGTTAATGTCAGACAAATATTTCCATCCTTTCCAGCAACCTCTGCCCCTCTTGATGGGCCGAAAACAAAGACTGCAAATCCAGCAGAAGCGATTGGGCTGCATAACCGGCATAAATTCCTGCCGAACAATGAGATTAATGGCTGAGTATGTTCGTCGCAAGGCCCCATCAATCTTCTTTCTACCGGTTCTGCCCGGCTTGCCTCATCAGGGGTGAAATTGTTTTGGCCAATCAGGTCCCCCTTCTCTGCATCGAGTTTGACATTGCCTTGATGCCTGGGGTCAAAGTCAGCGAAAAGATAGGCTTTAAATTGATTTTGCAGGAAAGGAGGTCTCTCCATATCTTTCCATACCATCAGCAGCACATTCTCATTATTTTCGTGTAATGGAAAAGAGGAGGCAGTGAGATTTTTGATCTGTTCAATTAGCTTTTTCTCTGGTGCTTGCGAAATCACTGGAAATTCAGGGATAATACACAAATGCTCTAGGTTAACTCTGAGATCCTACTGCTTAACATATTTACTGGCAAACAATGCTATTTCCTTAACAACTGGGTCTGCAGGGTCCCCCTCCTGTAGGGTACCATCATCCAACAGGAACCCTGTGGGGTTCTCTAGGCACCTGGTGTGTAGCGAGCTGGAAGGCACCTCATCTACAGAATTGTTTGCTCCTGAAAAGCCTCCTCTGTCACAGACTGTTTCTAACTGGGCAATCTGTGCCTTAGAAAGAGTTTGGGGAGACCTGCAGCACATATGTTAATGATGTTTAGGCCTTGTGGGGGGGGAACTGGACGGGAGTGAGAGGTATGCTTCATCTTCCCAATGCACCTTCTCCCAGGCATGGATGAAAGACAGCTACACTGAGTTCTGCCTGCCTTATGTACTACTCACCTCCAATTTACCCCAGCCCTACTGGGAGGTAGACCGAACCACATTGAGCCGGGGTGTGCTCAACTGGAGTCCCCTGTACCCCTGCAGTCAAGTTGGTCCAGCGTAATTCTGGCATCAGCGCCATGCCATGGAAACATCCCCCTCTAGGGGGAATGGCGGAGTCAAGCAGCAGAACACCAGAGCCTGCGACGACATGCTCTCAATTAAGAGGGAGGATCGCCCTACTGCACAGCAACCCGGGAATAGTGAAATCGATCACAACTGTGCAGCAATCCAGCGGTGAGATGGGAGGTGCCCGGTCACCCTCAATGGCAGGGCGACTGGAACACTAGTTAATGGGGGGGGAACAGGGGACAATTTACTGCAATGAAACATTCTGATCACCAGCAACAGCTCTCCAATCGGCATCTTACTTCTAGGAACTGTCCATTAGACAGAAAACGCAGGTGGATTAGAGGGATGGGAGGGGCTTTATAGCTCCTGCTAGGGGCAGTAGGAAAAGAGCTAAATCTAAGGACTGTCTGGAAGGCAGAGCCACCTTCACTTGTGCATGAGCGCGATAGAAATAAAATATAAATTCAATTCAATTCAATCTATAAGGACTGTGATGAGAAGCAGGGAAGGAATTGGGCTGGACCAAGATGGGGCTGCCTGCCAAACGTTTCACACAAGGCCAGCCCCAAGTTGAGGAAGCTTGCAGCAGTCTCCTGAACGATGTGCATTTGGAGCCTCAATGCGTGTGGTAAGTGGCTATATGTGACTTTCTGACTTTCCAAACTGCAACTTAAAGTCGTCCTTTACTCAACTGGACAGCCCAAAGTAAAAAAAAATTAAACAGCCCAACGTTGTATACATGCCTCATTCTTTGCACATATTTTACTGCCATGGTGACTGTTTTGACAGATGAAATGGCCCCCATACCCAGTGTGCATTGCATGCTTGGAAGGAATGCACATTTCAATTACTATTTCAGACATTTTCAGAGATGTTTGACAAATTGGTGGACATTCTTATGTTACCAAAGTGCACTTTGTTTTTATGCATAGCAGCCAGCATCCTATATTCAGGGCACCCATATCACCCACATTATCTGCCTCCTAGGTCTGCCCATCAGTCCTGCCCACACCTCTGACTATCTGCCCCCCACCTCCTCCTCATCTGCTACCGCCTCTTGGTGTGTGAAGGGCACAAAGAGTAGGGGAACGGCTAGGCGCAGTGGTGTAGGGACGAGAGTGGAGTAGGTCCAATCCCCTGATCAACTCTGTGTTGTGATTGTGTTCACCAATCAACATCTCGCCCTATCCTGTGCCTTTTTTTCGAACATAGGGGCAGAGACTGGAGGACGTTACGCCATCTGGAACCATTATTTGCAAGTTCAGGGTTTCAAGGTGGTCAAGGAGGGTCCCCATTATTACAAGGGTGTTGCGCACAACATATTAATGATGGGGGGTGGCAGTGAACTGGGGCAGTGTTGCATATCCATATGAATCGAATGGAGTTAATTATGGATGGTATATGTTACTCTTAGTGTTACAATAGTTTAGAATGTATACATATTAGATCTACTTGCACGTAGAAAAATACTATATTAAAACTGCAAATGCAATATGATCATAATCCACACAATGGGGCGCTTTTCTCCAAGGTCAGCTATTGCAGGGACATTTTTGACGGAAAGAAGAAGGAGTTCCCTAGTAAGAAGGTCAGAGTACGAACAGGACAAGGTTTACAAAGCAAAGCAACAGATGTTATCTTGCCCTTTGTATTAAAATCCTCAGAGGGGGTTAGTCATTTGTTTGGTAGTAATAAACTTGAGGCCCAATGCCAGGGTATCTGTTGGTTAAGTGTTTTGCCAGGTCATCAGAGGCTGTATGTGGCCCCATAATTTAGAAGGTCTTTTAGAAGCATCAGGCGTCTGGGGAATTGAGATTGCAATCAGTAGTTCAAAGAAGAGCCTGTTTTTGCAGACCTTCTTCTATTTGCTAAAATACGTAAGCGAACCATGTGTAATCACACTTAAAGTTAAAGGCCTTAGGCCAGTTATTGCTAGCAATGAATTATGGTTTCAATAACACTGTTTAACCATGTACTGACATCATGACCTACTATGGACGAATCCCAAGAAGAGGTGTGTTTTGAATATGATCTGAAGTTGATAATCAAGATAAAAAAGGTCAATTAAAATGGAAGAATTGGGAAAAGATGGGATTTCTTTGAAGAGGTTTTGTCCAATCATATTTGGGGGATGGGTTGTTATAAAGTAGTGTTCTAAATTGTTGCAAAAAGTATATAGGATGCCAACTGATGTTGTATTGTTGAGACTTTGGTTAGTTTGGTCCTGCAACCCATCTAACTGCTCCCCGGAGCTTTGTACAATAAACTTACTTTATGTACAACCGTGTACTCGCTTCTTAAGTGGTGGGCCTGTTTTGTGTTCAGTTGATTAAAGGCCCATCTCCACATTTGGCGAGCAAGGGTAGACGCCCAGGAGTTCCAAGACGTTGGGGGTCTTCTGTCCACACCTGTCAGCAAGGACACTCACAACGGGGACCAGTTTTCCGTGCACAGTGAAAAAGAGGTCTGCGGATGCCATATTGGTTAAAGGTCCATCTGCTCCCTGGAGACGGGGTTCCATATGTTAGCTGTGCAGAGCGATTTGATGGAGCACCACATCGGAGCACCTCGGGTTCATGTGAGTACACATTTGAGGGTATAAAGCAAGGGGGAAAAACGGGAAACAAGGGGTTGTTTCTTTCCTTTAATGGGTTTTCTTTTGTTGTTTTTTCTTTTTTTGGGGTAATGTAGACTTGGAGTTTGGGTGTGAAATTAGTTGAAGTTGCAGCCTTTGGAAAAGTGGATGTTTTTTGATAGAGTGGTTGAACTGTTCTGTGTTGTTAATCGTTTGTATATATTTTTTACCTAGTTTGCTATTTTAGAGGTGTGAGGGGGTACCTTACCCCACACGCCCAGTGTGAAGCTTGTCCTGATACCCTTCAGTTTGCTTGTCTGGTTGGCTGGAGCCTTCACCTGGAGGTGGGGTAGTATCTTAGGATAAGTAAAACCATGGGTACCTTTCAGAAGTAGACCTTGGCATTCTTTTGTATTTGCCGTGCGGGTGGAGCCCTTCACCTCGATTTTCTTGGTTAGTCGAAGTAGTGAAGGGAAACCTCCTGTAGACAGGAAAAGGCGGTTTTGTAGTACAGAAAATTGTGCTAGTATTGAAGAGAGCAAGAGTAGCAGTGCTGTAGTGGAAAGCATTGCACCCCTCCTATGCCTAAGGGGTGGGATTATCTAAGAAATATTGGCCGGCAAGTGTTTTTCATAAGATGCTGTCTATTTTGTATGAGTTGTGAAGGTATCATGAAGTAAGACACAGACAACAGATTCACGTTTTCTAAAATCAATGGTTTATTTCTTAAATGTCAGGATGGAGTAGGGCCTAATTTGCCTTATGCTAAGGTGGGATTTCCCTATCTAAAGAAGCTAAGGATAGTCTGTGTCATAAAGTTCAACTGTAAAGTTTGTCTGTGTCCAAAATCAATACTTACCCTCACATGACAGCAACCAAAGAAACAGTGTTAAATATAAAGTTCTGAGCTTCTTCCAGCTCCTGGCTTCTTCTCAGCTTCCCCTTCTCCATGTTCAAAGCAGTTCCACAACCAGACCTCTGGGTTTCCTTCCCCAAGTTCATCACAGTTCCAAAACCTTGGGGATCCCTTCCCCAAGAAAGCATCTCTCCTGGCTTCAAATCCACAGTCAATTCAACTTGCTTACTTCTCAATAGTGATTTCAAATCTACTTTGTAACATTTCAGGCTTTTCAACACTTCACTTAACTTGCTTTTTCTTTAGTCACTTGAACACTTGTTAGGGAAAATAACTGCAGCCTCTTGACTTTCCTTGGTTCACGCCAAGTAGAGGTTACTCGGTCTAGGCGCAGTTTTCCGACCACACGGGCCGCCCATAACAGGTCACACAACAGATAACCCTTGGCACTTTGTAATGTTCATTACATCTCATTGAACTTTCTTGCCTACACAGGTTTCCCTTATGTATTTGTATCATTAGCCCATATCCATTTCTGTATCACTTTGACACTCTTTTGACTCTGCCAATACATGACTTTCACACACTTCACTTTGTGGTTTTCCTTCTTGTTACCACCTTGCTTTCACACTATCCATTAGTGCTTATCATTTACTTTTCACTAGCTTCACAAACTGTCATTACTGGTTTTCATTTGGCTTTGTACTTTCACATTGTTCAAAAATGCTTTTCCTTCCAATTTACTTTTTTCGTAAACGCACATCACTTTCTTTTCACTCGGGCAGTATTTTCATATCTTTTTCACTTTTTTTCCTTAGTTCAGTATTCAATAACTCAACAAGTACTTTGCAGCTTGTTCGGTAATCAATATTGTCCATTTGGTCTCCAGACCCATTCATTACATGCTTTCACTCGATCGGCATCTTCCTTTGACCATACTAAGCCGCTGGAGCACCCCAGCATGAGTGGTATCTCTCTATCACTCACTCCTCTACATCCGCTTCTCCTCTTTCGGCGGCTTCCTGGAGACTTCTGTGTCCCCCAACTCCAGCGGGGAACGCAGCTCAGGGCTCTACAGCATTCTTGCCCTCTCAAGGCCCGTCATAGCTTCTGCATCTTTCTTGCATTGCTGTACCTCTCTGCGTCCTTTTTACCAGCCCCTCTCCAGCCTGCTCCACATGGGGTTGCTGCGTCCTCCTTCCCAGGTGGATCTCTCTTTCCACATGGCTCTCTTCCATTAATGCGCCTGTAGCTGCTCAATTGGCCGCATGTGCAAGTCCTTTGCCTGACCATAATTACTTCAGTCAATGGAACATGTCTGACCCTTAAAGTGGTGTTCCACAGTCGTCTTCCTCATCCCAGTACCAAGGTGGTGTGCACAGAGGGAAGTATGCATTCCTCTTAGTTGCCTCTTCCTCATCCCAGTCTTAAAGAGATATGAATATGGGACATTTGGTGTGTGTGACAGTGGGGAAGATTGGTAATAACCTACAAAGGTCAGGGGAGGGGAGGGTGTATTCTGACAAGGGAAAGGGAATACCATGCCTCACCTAAAGGCACCTTTCCTTCGCTCCCCAAAGACTCTCCACCCAGGTGATCCTCCCTCGCATATCCACCCCCAGGGTCGGGATCCAAGAGCAATTGCCCTTCCCTGGCCACCTGAGAGGAAGACCAAAGGGGAGTAGATGCGAGGATGACCTTAGGTTCCTTACAGAGTGAAAAGTAGAAATTAAGTATATAGTGAAGTGAGGTAATTGTGGTATAGGCAAGTACAGTGAATGAGTGTCATGACCACTGTGAGGGGGCACAAGTTGTGCCACAAGCAAGCTCCCACCAGAACCCTGAGGGCCTTAAAACCACTGCAAAAGGGCTCCTGGAGCCAGTCCTGGTGCCTTTGGCACCAGACTCATATGTAGGAAGGAAGGGCTGTTCAAACTAGGTCCCATTTATGTACATGGGCCTTTAAATCCAACATGGAAGCACCCACACAGTCTAGTTCTAAGAACCAAGCCAAGCGGTCTATTGTTTTGGGTGTGGCAGCCCTGGAACTACTTTCCCTGGTACTACTTTACCTGGGCTATATAAACCACACCCTGACTGCAGAACATGCTTTGTGTTATTCTGCAACCAGCAGCATGACGCTCACAGTGTCCAGCTCCTGGTCTTCAGCATTTTCCTGTAATCCTGCAAGAACAAGAACAAGACTATTCTGTCTTACCTGAGAATACACCATCCAGCACTCAGCATCTCAACTGGGCTGCAATCTGTGGAAATCGAGAGAAGAAGAACCATCACTCACCTGTGAGTACTAGCTTAAGGACTTTCGGCGAACTGCTACCACAGCTGCTGTTCGAACATTGCGACCTGCAATAACGAGAAAGGGAAAAACAATATTAGAACACGCGCTTCCAAAATATCAAATTCCATCAGTCTTACCTGAATTCCATCGCGCTACGCCACGCTTCCATCTGGAGCACCACAGCAACATCTGCAAAGGAAAAGAGACATATTCAGGTTTGCTCTCAATAATAAACAACCACACAGCGCTGTATTACCTTATCGGATTCCAGGGGCCTGTTTTTCATCGCGCTCTCATCCACTCGCAGCACCACAGAGGCCTGTGAGGAGAAGAAGAAGAAGACACAGGTTAGCTTCAAAAGACAATAAAGGCGCTGCGCTTTGCGCTTTCTCTTACCTAAAAATGTGCCTCCCATCTGGCACGCCAACATCAAGACCTTCGCACCCGAAAAGAAGGAGATAAAGACATTAACGAATTCCCACCATAAACAGAACAAAGACTTACAATTAAAAACCTACCCGCCTACCAGCAGATTCGGGGTCACAGCAGGCCTGGGCCCAAGGAAGGCGTACTGCACCAGTGAAGCAACTCGGGCAGCTCACCAACAAAAGGCAAGCGCCCCTGCACAAGAAACGCAGGACGGATAGATCACCCTACAAATAACTAAGGTGAGAAAAGAACCCAGTGGGAAGGGAGTCGGTCAGCGGGAGGTGGGAGATTCGCCCATTAGAGACAGTTATCACAAATCCTCCCTTCTATAATGGCAGATTCATTATTCAGCACTGAGCAACTACGTATCCAGGGTTCCAGATCTCAGAGCCTTCCAGACACCCCCGGGGATATCAGGTGAGCCTAACAATGAGTGTGAAGTATGACTAAGGAATTGGGTAGGAGTTAAAAGGGAGCTCTTGGGTGAACATTTGTTTGTGTCGCAGGTTCGGCTCGGTGTCAGATTTTTGTGAAACTATTTATTGACAACTTGGGTTGGGGTATGGCGCACCATTGAATCATTTGTGCCATGTGTTGCCTGGCTAGAAGGCAAACATTTTAAAATATCATAGGGAATGGTTGCGGGAGAGTAAGGCAAAAACGATACATTCTTGGCCTCTGGAGGAATCCTATGATACAGGGATATTGGAGAACCTGCATACCTTTTTAACTACAAAGCACAAGAGCTCAAGTTAGAAAAGCGGTTAAACATATCGGAATTATGGAGGATGTATGAAAAGAGCATCAAGGGCCATCATTTTGAAATTGGGGGGAGGGGGATGAAAAAAGGAGGGTGTAGGAATTTCTTCTGCACCACCCCAATATGGGTGCTATCCCTTATCGCCCACAGAGGTGTACAAGGATCCTGATTTCATACCACCATTTTCCCCAGCAGGTACTCCAGTGGTTGCAAGGTGGACAGAGTTAACGCGTCCATCTGTTACGATGTATAAGAACTGGGATTTTGAGGAAAATGGAAGGGTAACTCCTTCAATGGTTAGGGCTCCAGGGAGGGTGAAAATGGAGAGCATGAGGGGGATAACGCCCCCAACTGCTAGGTTAGCAGATAGATCAAGGGTGGATGAGCAAGAAAGAGTGAGGCTGATAGTTCGAAGAGCTGACGAAGGATTGAAAATGAGAGAGAAAGAAGAGGTTAGGCCTCTTCATGCGAGGATACAGGATAGGCTGCAAAGAGTGGTAGATGTGCAAGAACGGGAAAAGATGAAGGAGGCGCTACACCAAGCAAAGGAAGAGGTAATGCTGTTATGGCAGCAGAAAGATGAAGAGCGGGCGGAAGTGAGAAGACAGGTAAGGGACATAGAAGGAGGAAGGTGCAGACAAGTGCTGGTTTGGTAGAGTGCACAACTCTTTTATCAGAACGGTTGAGGTGGACATGGAGATCAGGGATGCTGCCATGGGTACAGATGCTGAGCAGGGCTGATGGGAGATGGCACCCTATGGTAGTGCTGATTATACCTCCGTGCCTGTGGAAGGGTTAAGGGGATGTAGTAGCCAGAGTAGACGATGAAGGAGAGTAATGGGATTTCAAGCAAGGGGAACCGGGTGTAGGCACCCTACCTCCTGCTGCAGTAGCAAGGATAGAAAGCACACCATGGAGCCATAGGACACGTCAGGGTATTCACGTCTGTAGTAAGTGGTAGGGGAGAGATGGGGGAAGCCCCAGTAAAAACAGCAATAACTCAGTTTCCATTGCTTCAAAAGTTTCCGGGAAGGGCGTATTATGTCCCGTGGTCACACATGGACTAGAATAACTTGATGAAGACACTCCCTTCAGTCACTGCAGGGGTGGGGAAGTGGATTTATGCATTGGAGAAGCATACTGCCAGTGTCATGTTGACCATAGGGGACATGAAAAGCTTATTCATGGCCCTAATGGGGGAGCCGTCCGACGAGCTTTGGAAGAGAATGGGGTATCCGGGAGTTCAGTTGGATATAAATACCCATGATGGAGCAGCTTTTAATATTCTTTGGGCACAGGTATGGGGGGCTTGCAAATTATGTATCCCGGTACACCTGATATCAATTAGATTTTAGCTAAAACGATGAAATTGGATGATGAGAAAGTAGTAGTGATGGAGGCCAAGAGTTGAACAGAAAGTCACACAACCATTGTGCATTTTTTCAAGAGAAGACAGGAAAAAGAGAGGGAGAATGTAGAGCAGGCACAAAAAGTAGAGGCTAAGCTCGTTCAAAGGAAATTGTCAAAGATTTGTTTAGAAGGGGCAGTAATTACAAATTCTATGGAGGGACAGCAGGGGCAATTGAGACACAGTGAACTGGGTGACGCAGGGTTGGGTGGACGGGTATGTTCATGGTCTGAGTCCAATGAGAGGGTTTCTGAGGGGCAGAGGAGGATTTCCACAGGGATGTGGGTCATTTGGCAGAGTCAGAGGAATGGGGCCCCAGTTTAATGGTCCAACCGGAAATAATCATGGAGGATTTTATGGGATTCACTGTTGGCCGTGTGGAAGGTTGGTGCACATGTCACAGGAATGTTGTGAACAACCACAGTACTTTAACATGGGAGCTCAACAGATGCAGGCCCTGACCCTGCCATATGCCCCAGGCTCGGTGCCATTGCAGCATGCATGGGTTGAACAGAAACCAGCGACTGGGGCTGCACAGACTTTCGGGATCCCACGACTATGCCAGCACAAGCATCACTGCAGACATGGGATAAGAATCCTTTACCCCAAAGAACAGTTGTGCACAACCCCGCAGCGAGTGTTTTCAGGGGAAATCCTTTTTCTCTCTCCGGTGCTAATATGTACCAAGAGTAGAACAGCCAAAACGGATCTCTGAGGTGTCAAGTTTTGTCCATTACCACTAATCCGGAAGAGGACCCCCGGATAGGGGTACAGGTAGGTGACCAAACATTTTAATTCATAGTTGACACAGTAGCTACTAAGTCTTGTATTATGGAAGGTAGGTTCCCCTTGCCAGGCAAAATGTTTGACACACAGGGATTCTCTGGGGCTGTCCTGTCCAGTCCTCATACTGAAGATCTTCATATCCATGTGGGTAATCAAAATGAATCAGCCCCTTTGTTGTATTTTATAGATCCCCCAGCAAATAATTTGGGAAGGGACATCCTGAGCAAGTTGCAGATGTTGATTGCCATCACAGAGGAAGGTATTGTATGCTCAACCCAAGCGTTGTATCCGGTAAGGTAAGAAGTGCGTTATCAGACCTATTGTTATCGACAGTGCGATTGGGGGTGTTCCCAGGTATACAGCGTTGTTTCTCTATGGGGTGATGGTTTTGTTGAGTTGGGTCCCAGGAATCAGAAATCAGGCCTGGGGAGTACCATTTGAGTTTTTATTTTGGCCTGATGTGCCACAGGAAGTAACACCAGGTGCCATTGTTACATTTTCTTAGAGGCTGAAGTGATTAAGAAGGACAGGGTGGTTCTCTCAGGCACAGATGAGGAAGGTGGAGCGTGGCACACAGTTCTGTGGATCGATCCGACCTTATCACTAAGGGATGTGTCTGTTGACCAATTGTTCAAAGACACAGGAGAGATGGTCTTTGGAATTGGGGTGCCTTGCTACATAGCAATAGAGCAAAGGGAAGTATCACAGATCATGCTCATCGTTAAGAATACATTGTCATTTTGGAAGGCAGATTTGGGAAAAGTGCTGTGCCATTTGTGGACCAGTAATCCTCATGATGTGGGGCTGCTAAAGAGTGTTGGAGCAGTGAGGATAAAATTGAAACCCGGTGTGAAATTAGCACAGGTTAAGCAGTACCCCATGTCCAAGGAAGCAGACGAAGGGATTTATGAGACCATTTTGGCGTTGTTAATGCAAGGCATAATACAAAACTTTGGGGGCCCACACAATACGGTTATCTATCCTGTGAAGAAGGCGAAGTGGCCCAAGTGGAGGATGGTGCAGGATTTGCACCCCCTCAATAATATTGTTGAGGCAGAATTTCTGGTGGTACCAAATCCTGCCACCATCCTCTGTAACATCCCTACTCGGTCGACCCACTTCACGGTAATTGATTTAAAAAAAGGCATTTTTCTCTGTTCCCTTACACTGCAATTCTCAGTACGTCACAGCGTTTACGTATCGTGGTCAGCTATTCAAACACATGAGGTTGTCCCAAGGGTACTGTGAATCTAAGAGTATTTTTAACAGAGTGGTTCAGAGTGGTTGAGATTAATTTTTGGAATTTATATGAGTCCAGTACTCCAATTCAGCACATGGCCGATTTATTAGTCTGCAGCACTTCAGAGGAGAAGTGTCGAGGAGACTCAATGATGTTCCTCACCCTGCTCACGGAGAAGGGGTACAAAGTGGACAAAGAGAAATTGCAATACTGTCAGATAGAGGTAATTTGCTTGCGGCAAGTAATATTGCCCGCAGGAAAGAAGGTAATGCCAGAGAGAGTCATCGCAGTTCAAAATACATCTCAGCCAGTCACAGTGAAACACATACAGCAGTTTTGTAACTATTGTAGATCATGGATTTTTGATTACTATAGAGTAATAACTAGTTATGTGAGTCCCCCCTTATTGCAGGGTCTAAAAGAAGAACAGAAGGCAAAAAGTCAAATAGAAGCATCTGAGAAAATGGGAACTTGCTTTTGGGAACTCAAGTCTGTGATCGGCAATGCTCCGGTCCTGGCAACCCAAATTACAAGAAGCCATTCTTTCTGTTTTCCCATTCAAACGGGCAGGTGATGACAGTGGTCCTGACCCAGTAAACATTGCTGGACCATAAACCTTTAGCGTATTACAGTGGACTCCTAGACCCAGTGATGCAGGGACAGTTCACTTGTGAACAAGCTCTGGTGGCAGCAGCTTTTGCAATTCAAAAGCCTTCAACCATTACCATGGGTTGCCCGGTGACATTGTACGTAGAGCATGCAGTCTTTGCAATTCTAGAAAAATCTAAATCCACATTTACGACTAAGAGTGTTCCAGGGTATGAGGTCAGATGGGTCCCCTATCCAGCATGCTGCGCTGCTATCCCGGCTGATTGAAGCATTAACCTTGCCAGCATAGATAGGTCTAGTGAAGTGTGCTTCCCATATTAACTGCACTAATTCAATAGCTCTCGGAAATTATGCCACAGACAAGGCGGCAAAGGAACCAACGTATTTTCCTTTCACAGATTCCCAGAAAAAGGAAATTGTGCCCCACCAGTTACAGTTACCAGCCCCGTACACCACAGTCCCAGTGCTCCAGATAATAGAAATACAAGGGAAAGCCCCTAGAGAAGAACAAGAGCTCTGAAAAAAGAGACGATGTATTCTCTCACCCACAGATTTGCTTTGAGACAGGAAATGATGGGGAAGGTAGTAATGCCTGTAGAGCTGTTTCTTTTGCCCCTAGAGCAACTACATTACCCGTTACATACGACATACGTCTCGATGGCAAATCGCAGTAGAGCTCCAGGAGAATTGGTTTATCCCTAACTTACAAGAACAGCTAAGTAGATATGGAGGGAATTGTGCAGTGTGCAAGGAGTTCAATCCTGGAAATACCATGAAGTCAGTGAGGGGGGTCTCGCCCAGGCCCTCTGGTCTATTCAAGGAGCTCCATGTTGATTTCGTGGACATGAGAACGAGGTCCAGTAATTTCAGATATCTTATTGTGGTGGCTTGTCCATTCTCCCCGTGGCTTGAGGTTGGTCACTACATACATCCTGATGCTAAATCAGTGGTGTGATTTCTGGTGAGAGAGGTATTTCCAAGGTGGGAAATTTGTGAAATTCTAAATTCCGACAACAGAGCCCACTTCTTTAATGCCTTGTTTGCTGAAATCACTTCGCTGCTAGGGATAAAGCATCAGTTGTGCTCTATGTACCACCTGCAGGGCAACAGGATCTTAGAGAGGCTTAATGGGGTCCTTAAGGCCTGGCTAGCCAAATTGTGGGCAGAGTTAAATAAATCATGGTTCACCTACCACTAGTTTTATTTTACACACAAATAGAGCGACGGATGGACCATCATTTCAGCCCTCACAAAACCGTGACTGGGCGTAGGCTACATTCACCTCTCTCACCTACACATATGACATCAGATGCACACAAGAACACAGCGGTTTTAGGAGAGGAGTTTAAGGAATATCTTACAGCATTAACGAAAAGTGTTAAGATTATATCATCACAGGTTGTGTCTTCTCACCAGACAACAGGAGAAAGGGGCAAGAATACTGATGATGTGCACAAAATACAGATTCTCCTTGGGGACAGAGTCTACATTTGCACCTTCGTGCATCGCTGGAACGAGCAGCGTTTCCATGGGCCACATACGGTGGTCTACGCAACTCTGACTGCCGTGAAGGTGGAGGGCAATAAGAGTTGGATCCACCTGAAAGACACTCAAAGGGATACCGGCAGCTCTCCACCTGCACAGGAGCAGGCATAGAAGTGAAGTATGCCCTAAAGATTTAACATTCATTTCAGTGCAAAGGGAGGTGTGAATGGAAATTTGGAGTTTAAATCATTTTTGCATAAGAAAAGGAATGTTCAAGATTGTGTAACAATGAATGTTTTTGAGTTTTGTTGTCCTTGGGTCATCTGTCATGTTCACCAACAAGACCCACCCTCATGTACACACACGCATCTCATCTAGGGTCAGGGCTCATCTTCACTCACACACACAGAGCCCGTCTAGGGCCAAGAAAACTGAGAAGGGGACAAGCTGGAATTCTTTATGCCACGCCTGGTGCTTATTGTGGCCACGAAGCTGGTCTGTTTCAGGGTTTGGAGGACCTTCCAAGATGGGCGTTCCAAAAACCCTGCCTGTTTCTACTAAGATGGCCGACAGGATGGCCATTGGACTCTTTCAGACTTGTCTGCCTAGCAGACATGGATGGGTGGCTATAGAAGCCACACACATGCGTGTAACTTTGCTTCGCATTATACTCCATTAGCAGCAAGACGCTTCCCGACGGTCCTGAACCACGAACCTGCAAGGGAGAAAAAACAAGAGTTAAAGCAGACATGTCCGCGGGGAGCCTCCAGTCAGCAGCATACTTACCCTCTTCAATGTTCCGGTACACTCGCCATCTACGGGTGAATCTATCATCCCTCTTCAGCTCCTGTAACATGCTCCTCAGCATATACGGGTCCCAGGCTCCTCATTCTTCCACCGCATTGCCTGACTCAGGGCTTCCCCATGTCACCTGCAAGAAAAAGAAAATTGAATTACAGTAAGCAAGGAGGGTGCGCGTGTGCGTAACAGCATTCTCGCAGCAATCTGGCCCAAACAGCTGATAGCACGTATCCCACGAGGGAACCTTGTGATAGGGCGGTGTGGGTTTAACGGCACCGGCACCATTACCGGTGCTATTAAACCCATTCCGCCAGCCTTGTAATGAGGCCCTATGTTTGATGATGAAAGTCCCAGACAATTACAATGAACGAAAAGGTCCAACTACCTCTCAGCAGCATCATCACAGGCCTTAGCAGACATTCCTGATCCATATCGGCTGTTTTTTCACCGCCCTCCTGGCACCTGGCATCCAAGCAGTGGCAAATGCCAAATGGCTCCAGCTCACCAGGTATGAACTCTTGCTCTTTCTGAACACTTCAGAGTCAGTGTTTAGTGCCATTAAGGAAGAATTACGGACACTGAGGCTAACAACTTTCCAAAACTGGTACATACTCAACCTCTTGACAGCAATAGAGGGTGGAGTAAGCCAGAAAATCAGGAGTACCTGCTGCACATTTGTGCCTCCCAATGACGTCGAAAATGGCATGCTTACCAGAAATATTGCTGCCCTGCAAAAAATGGAAAGTGATCATGGAAACTGAGTCTGATATCACCAACGACTCATGGATTGACTCTATATTTTTGTGGATACCTCCGTGGTTGAGCCTTGGTGTAAAGATCCTGATGCCTATTTTTGTCGTTTTACTTAGGGCCTCATTACACGGTTGCGGTAAGGGTTTACCGGTACCGGTATTTTACCGGTACCAGTAAATCCTTACCGCCTTACTACGAGGTCCCTTTGCGGGTTGGGGAATTTAACGCCTGCTTTTTGCAACCCCCAAAGGGATCCAGGGATCTAATTATGGT
Source organism: Ambystoma mexicanum (assembly GCF_040938575.1). NCBI lineage: Eukaryota > Metazoa > Chordata > Amphibia > Caudata > Ambystomatidae > Ambystoma > Ambystoma mexicanum. The sequence goes on along the minus strand of NC_090923.1, from coordinate 1,115,235,889 downwards.
ACGGCAATTTGCGGTGCTGAAATTAGCACCTTCCCCTTTCCCATTATGCCCTATGGAGCAAAAATGGGAATGGGGAAGGGCAATGGTGGAAGGGGGAATTACCGCCCCGCCAACCTTGGAATGGGGCGGTAATTCCCCTTTCCACCAAGGCGGTGCCGGTAAATTACCGGCATGAACCATGGTGCTAATAGCGCCATGGTTTACCGCCTACCGTGTAATGAGGCCCTTAGTCTTTTTTGTTCCTGCCAACTCATCCTATGTTGTTGCTCTGCCCAGGTACCAACAGTTGCTGCCATGATAACCGTAACCCTGTCCAAGTCTAGGGCCACCACTACTTCATCCCATACAGATACTCAAACTGAAGCTGTTTTGTTTCCTCCACCAAATTGGCATGCTTGTGTGGAGCAGCGGGTATATTGCAGAAAGAGTGGGGAGACGAGCGGAGGAGTATGCCCATATTGAGACAGGAATGCAAGATGGTTGTAGAGATGATCCCTAAGAAGATGATTATGATTTGTTAGTTAAAATATTACTTAAAGGGGGGAATGTCACGGTGGTCCAGGAGGGTCTCCATTATTACGAGGGATTTATGTTGCACACACCATATTGATGATGGGAGGACACCAGCGAACTTGGACAGTGTTGCAAATCCATATGAATCAAATGGAGTTAATTATGGATGGGATATGTTACTCTTAATGTTACAATCTTTTATAATGTATACATATTAGATCTTCACGCGGGTAGAAAGATGCAATATTAAAACTGCAAATGCAACACAAACACAATCCACACAATGGAGTCCTTTGTTTGTTTGTTTGTTTTATTATTTGTATTGCGCACCAGACCCGAAGGTATCAGGGCGCACCGCCTAAGATAATTTGCAGCTTGGTTACACATTAGGATAATGCAATACAATATATGGATAATATAATACATATGAAATATACAGAGCAAGGAAAGTGAGCATGCAGATAGAAATCAAATGGAAACAACAAAGTCACACCTCATTACGAGGTGGGCGATTAAGGGATTACCGGCATCGGTAAGGGCACCGGTGCCGGTAATCCGGTTATAGGTCAAAGGATCGACTACAAAGGATCGAATGGTCAAAGGATCGACACAAAAGGACCGAAAACAAAAAGGATCACATTTTTTTTAACATTTTTTTTTTTTTGGGGCCCCCCCATCCCTGTTTTTGTGGTAAAAACACTTTTTTCCCTAAATGAAAACCCCCCAAAAAAATATAATAAAAAAAAATGTGATCCTTTTGTTTTCGGCCCTATTGCGTCGATCCTTTGACCATTCGATCATTTGTAGTCGACCCTTTCACCAGACACCCCGGTAATCCCTTAGCGCCCTACTACGAGTTCCCTTTGCGGGTCCTCCCTTAACGCCTGGTTTTTCCAGGCATTGAGGACGGGACCCGCAAAGGGACTCCAGAGCTAATAACGGTACCGCAATTTGCGGTACCATTATTAGTGCCTTCCCCATTCCCATTGAGCCCTATGGGGGCTTAAATGGGAATGGGGAAGAGCTCTGGTGAATGGGGAATTACCGGTCCAGCCAACCTTGGAATGGACCGGTAATTTCTCCATTCACCAGGGCAGAGTCGGAACGAGTTTGGAGGCAACCTCGTAATGAGGCCCATAGTCCTAAAAGAGGACAGATACAAATACGACATGACATAGTCCTAAGAGAGGACAGATACAGCAGATATAGAGGACAGTCCAAATAAGGCTGGTAGCTGAACAATAATTTTTACAGGAGAGGCAGAGCAGGTTGGTCGTAGATATGCAGGTGTTCGGGTAGGCTTAGATGTCAGACTCTTTGAGCCATTTTATTATACTCTGACGGACGTTTAGGTAAGATTGATCTGCCCTCAGTCGGGTAGGTAAAGAGTTCCATAATTGGGCTGCCTTGACCGGGAAGCTACTTCCCCCCCTACTCTAGATAGATTAAATCTAGGGACTAAGCGGCAATTGGTATTAGATAGTCTGGTGGTTTTTGAAGAAGATTTCATGGTTAATCTATCTATCAGGTAGCACGGTGCCGCATGGTTCAAACATTTGTATGTAAGTGAGGCGACTTTTAACTTGATTTTGTCGTATGTTGAAAGCCAGTTATTCGCTCTTCTGATCTCGGAGATATGTTCTCTCCCAAAGCTGCCCTGAGGGCATTATTTTGAAGGAGTTGAATCTTCTTAGTAATTTGTTTTTTCACCCCCATGTACAGTGCGTTACGGTAGTCAAGCTTTGACAAAATGAGCACCCTGGCAAGGGTAATACAGCTGTTGTTAGACAAGAAGGGCTTACCTGCTCTAATCAGTTTACAGGTATATGCTACAGCCAAAGCCATGGCATTGACCTGCTTGTTGAAAGATAGGTTTGAGTCCAAGTAGAAACCCAAAGTTTTCACCTCTTTGGCGACAGTGATAATATTGTTATCAATATTGAAAGCAGAGTAATTGGGGCTCAATTTATTAAGGGATGAGGTAGTGCCCAAGATGATCTCAGTCTTGTCATCATTCAGGCATAGTGCCATGACCCCGAGATTGCTGCGCCATCGAACCGGCATCAGGACCTGGCGTTTGCCCTGGCGCTTGGGTCATCAGCGCCAATGCTGTTAGGGCACTACGGGATCCAGCTCACCTTGCGCTCTGTACTTGCCCCGAGTGCCTCCCTCAATCGTTCCAAGCCTTGTTTGAGGAGTCTTCCTACATAGGCCACACCCCCTAAGTCCTCGCTGCTCCTAAACCGTCTCCTTACGGTAGTAGCGTTTCGTCCCTTGGTCTATTTTTTCCTATTTGATAGATTTCCTGGTATTTTTGACTACTGCCTGCCATTCGACCCTGCTTCTGGAATACGATTCTGTGCTTTAAACGTTCTTTGTGCTTTCACGGTAAACAAACTCGGACTGCTTGTTACCTCGCCCTGCACACCATCTTTTAAGTCTGTTTGCCGGCTCCCTCCCTTCTTCAGTTCATTCGCCTAGGACCTCTGGTTGCCCTCTTCACTCCTTTTCCCCAGCTCTCGTGGAGTGACTCTTCTCTGTGTCCATCCTTGCGCTTTTGATTCCTGGTACTCTGCGAACAGCTGGGAACTGTATTGCTTTCTTTTCTCACACTTACCATTGGATTACTGCTTGTCTGCACCTCATTTCACTGGACGCTCTGCTGAGTGAGTGAAGGTTGTGGTCTGATTCTCACGTTCAGATACTACCTTGGACGCTCTGCTGATGTGGGTAGTAAAGTAAAAAACGCTCTCCTGCTTCCCTGTGGATTGTGATTGCTACCCCATCTTAGCTGCACCCTCGTTCCACCCGGGTCAGGGATCTCCTCAAAGGTGTTGGCTCTACTACAAGGACGCTCTGCTGAGACTACTGTGGACTCTTCATCTTTCCTCCAGTTGCGTCCTCGTTCCGCCCGGGTCAGGGATTACTCTATACAATCACCACCACCTCCATTCCTTTTGAGACTCCTACCAGTATCCTCTCTGATTCCAGCTTGTGCTATTACACAAGTAGGTACACCAACAATCCAGGGACATGCAGAGGTAAGCTTGGGGACTTGCGGGGGTGGGAGATCGGCATACATGTAGGACAACAGTGTGTAACAGTTGCCTTGTCTTTCTCCCTTTTAGCACTGCTGTTTGTCCCACCTTTTTGCCTGAGCCCTCGGCCTGACAGGTTATTCTACCCTGCAGGCGGTGCTCTCGGGAAGAAAGTCTATTTTCTTCAGAGGCGTGAAGTCGGCCTGGTTCTCTCAGACCACAGGCGGAATCTGCGAAGCACGACAGATTTAGGAGCCTACTCTGGTGCCTGTCTGTCTATCTTGGAACCGGGGGCAGACCCCATGGGCGCATTGATGAAGGCCTTTTCCCCGCTCCGTACAGACAGGGCAACAGCACATGCCTCCTTGCATCAACGCATGGATGTCATGCAGAGCTTTGTACAACCCGTGCCCTCAGACAAAGAGTTCGGGGATGGTGCTGCTGCACCTATTCCCACCCCCCTTGTACCTCAGCCCAGCCCGGCCCCGGTGGTGCGCCCGGATCCCTTTCTGTTGGCCCGTCCAGAACGGTTCACAGGGGATCTTAAAACATATAGAACATTCATAAACCAGTGTTGCTTGCACTTCTTGTGCCGTCCTTTGGCATTCCCTAATGCCACCACCAAAGCAGCATTTGTGCTCTCGCATCTGGGGGGCACGGCTACTGCATGGGCCAATCCTTTGCTAGAGTCCAATGACCCAGCATTATATGATTTCGATGCTTTGTTAACAGCCATGAATCAGGTCTTTGATGATAGGCATAAAGCACAAGCATCAGATCTAGAGTTCTAGGCATTGACTCAAGGTATGCAGTCATTACTAACTTAACTTGCCCGCTTCAACCAATTAGCCGCCGAAACCTACTGGCCCAAATCGAAAAAAGCGGCAGTCTTCTACAAAGGTTTTTCAGACGAACTCAAAGATGCCCTGTCAGTCGGTCCTTCTGTCCCGTCTGTCTTTCCTGACCTTTTGTATCTAGTGTTACAGGTAGATGCCCGTCTGCAACAGAGGCATGATGAGCGCCGTTTTCTGGACCTACGATCAGACAAACACTAGGCAAAGGCTAGGCCTGCTTCCACTGACGTAGAACCTATCTAAATCGGGCAGTCAAAGTTCCTCTTACGAAGGATGAGAGGGAAAGACAGCTTCAAAACAACTTATGTCTCTACTGTGGACAAACTGGGCATGTTATCCGTGCATGCCCAAAACATCCCGTTAAGGGTGCGGGAAATGCCAGGACCCGTCCTTGAACCGAGCCAAAAAGGCGGGTCGGGTATCAGATGGCTCTAACCCTTTTTCTTTGGCCAGACACATTTATCTGCCCATCACCCTCACGCTACCCAACACCCAAGGATTTGTTAGTCCTGTCATGATTGATTCTGGAGCAACAGGCAACTACATGGACGAACAAGTGGCTAGAACATATGGGGTCCCTTTGTTCCTTAAGGAACAACCAGAAGTCGTCAATGCAGTAGATAGCTTCTGTTTGGTGTCAAGTGAAGTCACCGAACAAACCCAACCTCTGCTGATGTACACTGCAGAAGGACATATGGAACATGTGATTTTTTATCTTATTTCGGCACCACAATTCGGGATCATCCTTGGTCTTCCATGATTGCAGAAACACAACCCGGTTATCGACTGGGTCAAGCAAACAGTCTCTTTCTCATCCCTGTCTTGTATGGTTCACTGTTTCCCTGACCAGGACGGTCCGTTCTCCTCTCCATGCGTGGCCTTGGTTTCAAGCACGCATACAGTCAATGCCACTGTACAGGTCATCACCACTGTACTGCCTGCTGTGTATCAAGACCTAGTTGACATGTTCGAAAAGGGCTTGTCTGAACGCCTTCCCCCACATCGTGTGTACGACTGTCCTATAGATCTAGTACCCGATGCTGTGCTTCCGCATGGTCGCATTTATTCTTTGTCTCGCCCTACCAGTATCCTCTCTGATTCCAGCTTGTGCTATTACACAAGTAGGTACACCAACAATCCAGGGACATGCAGAGGTAAGCTTGGGGACTTGCGGGGGTGGGAGATCGGCATACATGTAGGACAACAGTGTGTAACAGTTGCCTTGTCTTTCTCCCTTTTAGCACTGCTGTTTGTCCCACCTTTTTGCCTGAGCCCTCGGCCTGACAGGTTATTCTACCCTGCAGGCGGTGCTCTCGGGAAGAAAGTCTATTTTCTTCAGAGGCGTGAAGTCGGCCTGGTTCTCTCAGACCACAGGCGGAATCTGCGAAGCACGACAGATTTAGGAGCCTACTCTGGTGCCTGTCTGTCTATCTTGGAACCGGGGGCAGACCCCATGGGCGCATTGATGAAGGCCTTTTCCCCGCTCCGTACAGACAGGGCAACAGCACATGCCTCCTTGCATCAACGCATGGATGTCATGCAGAGCTTTGTACAACCCGTGCCCTCAGACAAAGAGTTCGGGGATGGTGCTGCTGCACCTATTCCCACCCCCCTTGTACCTCAGCCCAGCCCGGCCCCGGTGGTGTGCCCGGATCCCTTTCTGTTGGCCCGTCCAGAACGGTTCACAGGGGATCTTAAAACATATAGAACATTCATAAACCAGTGTTGCTTGCACTTCTTGTGCCGTCCTTTGGCATTCCCTAATGCCACCACCAAAGCAGCATTTGTGCTCTCGCATCTGGGGGGCACGGCTACTGCATGGGCCAATCCTTTGCTAGAGTCCAATGACCCAGCATTATATGATTTCGATGCTTTGTTAACAGCCATGAATCAGGTCTTTGATGATAGGCATAAAGCACAAGCATCAGATCTAGAGTTCTAGGCATTGACTCAAGGTATGCAGTCATTACTAACTTAACTTGCCCGCTTCAACCAATTAGCCGCCGAAACCTACTGGCCCAAATCGAAAAAAGCGGCAGTCTTCTACAAAGGTTTTTCAGACGAACTCAAAGATGCCCTGTCAGTCGGTCCTTCTGTCCCGTCTGTCTTTCCTGACCTTTTGTATCTAGTGTTACAGGTAGATGCCCGTCTGCAACAGAGGCATGATGAGCGCCGTTTTCTGGACCTACGATCAGACAAACACTAGGCAAAGGCTAGGCCTGCTTCCACTGACGTAGAACCTATCTAAATCGGGCAGTCAAAGTTCCTCTTACGAAGGATGAGAGGGAAAGACAGCTTCAAAACAACTTATGTCTCTACTGTGGACAAACTGGGCATGTTATCCGTGCATGCCCAAAACATCCCGTTAAGGGTGCGGGAAATGCCAGGACCCGTCCTTGAACCGAGCCAAAAAGGCGGGTCGGGTATCAGATGGCTCTAACCCTTTTTCTTTGGCCAGACACATTTATCTGCCCATCACCCTCACGCTACCCAACACCCAAGGATTTGTTAGTCCTGTCATGATTGATTCTGGAGCAACAGGCAACTACATGGACGAACAAGTGGCTAGAACATATGGGGTCCCTTTGTTCCTTAAGGAACAACCAGAAGTCGTCAATGCAGTAGATAGCTTCTGTTTGGTGTCAAGTGAAGTCACCGAACAAACCCAACCTCTGCTGATGTACACTGCAGAAGGACATATGGAACATGTGATTTTTTATCTTATTTCGGCACCACAATTCGGGATCATCCTTGGTCTTCCATGATTGCAGAAACACAACCCGGTTATCGACTGGGTCAAGCAAACAGTCTCTTTCTCATCCCTGTCTTGTATGGTTCACTGTTTCCCTGACCAGGACGGTCCGTTCTCCTCTCCATGCGTGGCCTTGGTTTCAAGCACGCATACAGTCAATGCCACTGTACAGGTCATCACCACTGTACTGCCTGCTGTGTATCAAGACCTAGTTGACATGTTCGAAAAGGGCTTGTCTGAACGCCTTCCCCCACATCGTGTGTACGACTGTCCTATAGATCTAGTACCCGATGCTGTGCTTCCGCATGGTCGCATTTATTCTTTGTCTCGCCCGAAGAAGCCCAATTAAAGGCTTATATTGACAAGGCGCTTCAGCTAGGCCACATCAGGCCGTCCCATTCTCCTGTCGCCTCCCCTATCTTTTTTGTTCCGAAGAAGGAAGGGGATCTGCGCCCTTGTGTGGATTATCGCGCTCTCAACGCGGTAACCATAAAAAACCAATACCCATTACCCCTTATCCCTGAATTTATGGATCGGCTTACGTCAGCCAAAATTTTCACCAAACTAGATTTAAGAGGGGCGTACAACTTGGTCTGGTTGCGGATGGAGACGAGTGGAAAACGGCTTTTAAACCCAAATACTGTCTTTTTGAGTACATGGTGATGCCGCTTGGCCTATGTAATGCCCCTGCTATGTTTCAAAACTTTGTTAACAATGTCTTCAGAGACGTTTTGGATGTTTATGTCGTTTACTTAGACAATATATATATTGATCTTCTCTGAGACACAGGAACAACTCGTGCACCATGTACGTCTGGTTTTGCGACGCCTACGGGAGCATGAGCTCTATGCTAAACTGGAAAAATGTGTGTTCCATGTTTCTTCTGTTGAATTCCTGGGGTTTGTGGTTTCTTCACAGGGGATTCACATGCACGATGCCAAAGTGTGTGCTGCATTGGAGTGGCCTAGGCCTACGTCACTTAAGAGTCTGCAGTCCTTTTTGGGCTTTGCAAACTTTTATAGGCCGTTTATTGCCTCATTCTCCTCGATCGTGGCACCCCTGATGCACCTCACCAGTCCCTCTGTTTCTTTCTGTTGGAATTCCCAGGCGCAGAACGCTTTCCGAACACTGAAAGATGCATTTACCACAGCCCCGGTCTTGTTACATCCAGACCCCTCGCTCCCTTTTATTGTGGCGGCAGATGCTTCTGCCATTACTTTGGGGGCTATCCTATCACAAAGATGCCCCACAACTCAACAACTACATCCGGTGGCTTTCTTTTCCAGGAAATTAACTCCCCCTGAGAAACATTACACCATCATGGATAGGGAACTCCTAGCCATACGCTCGGCCTTCAAAGAATGGCATCACCATTTGTTCGGGGCTAAACACCCAATCACAGTGTTTACGGATCACCGCAATCTACAGGCTCTTTCTTCGGTCAGGAGTACGAACTTACGGCAAATCCGATGGCATTTGCTTTTGCCCAGTTCAACTTTATCGTCTCTTATCGACCTCGTCCATTGCATTGCAAGGCTGATGCCCTTTCGCATCTCGGATATGATGTTTTGCCATCTGAACCCGATCTACCCATCCTGCCCAAAGATTCCGTAGTCTGTGTATGTGCAGCAACTGGCTCTATGCTCGAAGATATCTGCCATTGGGCGGTGGACCATTCCCACACTCTTCAAACGGTTCATGCTTGGTATCTGGATTACCCTACATACATGAACGTCTGTATATTCCGGACGTCCGGACCAGGATGCAAGCCTTAAACTGGTCCCATGACACCCGCCTGGCGGCCCACCCAGGAAAAACCAAGACGTACGACCTTCTGTACTGGTAGTGTTGGTGGCCCAACATGAAAAGAGACATGGTTGATTACGTTTCCAAGTGTGGCATTTGTACACAGTGTAAAAACCTGCCTGGCAAACCCATCAGCCTTCTGCAGAGGATGCCCATACCACCGCGTCCTTGGAACACAGTGTTATTGGACTTCGTGGTAGAATTGCCACCACTAGAGGGTTTAACAATGATCCTAGTGGTCGTGGACACGTTCACTAGGATGGCCCAGTTTATTCCCTGTCAAGGGGCTCCTTCTGCTCCTGTTCTGGCCAAGTTATTCTTTGAGCATGTGGTTCGGTTATTTGGTCTTCTGCTAGTTCCTGTGTCCGATAGAGGGTCACAATTTATTTCACTGTTTTGGTTAGCACTTAGGCATCGACGTGCATTTGCCTTCTTCATACCATCCCCAGACCGACGGGCAGACAGAACGCCTTAACTTTACTATGGAACAGTATCTCTGATGCCTTTGGCTACAGTATCAGTCGGATTGGCTGTTGGTTTTGGGGGCTGCCGAGTTTGCATACAACAATGTGTCTCATGCGTCAGTCGGCTGTTCTCCTTTCTATGCCATGTATGGCCAACACCCACAGGTTTTGCCTGCATCCTTTCCGTCAATTGCATGTATTCCCGCAGCCCAGGCAACAAGTCACTTACTACTGTCCATCTGTACAGCGGTATCGCAACACCTGCGTAAGGCGTAAGACCACATGAAGATGCACGCTGATAAATGCTGTATACCGGCTCCAAGCTATTGCCTGGGAGATAAAGTCTGGCTTTCCACCTCACACTTGCATATTCCCAGCAAATGCAAACTCCTTCTGCGTTATGCGGGCCCTTACCCAATCCCGAAATGCATCAATCCTGTAGCATTCCGTTTGGGCATTCCTTCACGTTGGAGAATACACCCAGTCTTCCACGTTTCCCTGCTACGCCCTTTTGTGCCTGGCACTCGGTTGCCTGACGCCCCCGCTCCGTTGATGGTGCATGGGGAACTGGAATATGAGGTGCAAGCCATCCTGGACACCCGCCTCGTCCGTGGTTCCCGATACTATCTGGTGGATTGGAAGGGCTATGGCCCTGAGGATCGCACTTGGGAGCCCACTACCAACATTCATGCCCCCGTCTCTTATGGGCTTTTTTCAGGGCCTGAGGAAATATGCCTGGGGGATGTTCATCTTTGCGGGGGGGTACTGTCAAGACCCCGAGATTGCTGTGCCGTCTAACCAGCATCAGGACCTGGCATTTGCCCTGGTGCTTGGGTCATCAGCGCCAGCGCTGTTAGGGCACTACTGGATCCAGCTGGCCTTGCGCTCTGTCCTTGCCCCGAGTGCCTCCCTCAAGCATTGCAAGCCTCGTTTGAGGAGTCTTCTTACTTAGGCCACGCCCCCTCAGTCCTTGCTGCTCCTAAACCGTCTCCTTGCGGTAGTAGCGTTTCGTCCCTTGGTATATTTTTTCCTATTTGATTGATTTCCTGGTATTTTTGACTCTTGCCTGCCATTCGACCCTGCTTCTGGACTATGATTCTGTGCTTTCAACGTTCTTTGTGCTTTCACGGTAAACAAACTCGGACTGCTTGTTACCTCGCCCTGCATGCCACCTTTTAAGTCTGTTTGCCGGCTCCCTCCCTTCTTCAGTTCATTCGCCTAGGACCTCTGGTTGCCCTCTTCACTCCTTTTCCCCAGCTCTCGTGGAGTGACTGTTCTCCGTGTCATCCCTGCGCTTTTGATTCCTGGTACTCTGCGAACAGCTGGGAACTGTATTGCTTTCCTTTCTGACACTTACCATTGGATTACTGCTTGTCCACACCTCACTTCACTGGATGCTCTGCTGAGTGAGTGAAGGTTGTGGTCTGATTCTCACGTTCAGATACTACCTTGGACGCTCTGCTCATGTGGGTAGTAAAGTAAAAAACGCTCTCCTGCTTCCCTGTGGATTGTGATTACTACCCCCTCTTAGCTGTGCCCTCGTTCCGCTCGCGTCAGGGATCTCCTCAAAGGTGTTGGCTCTATAACAAGGATGCTCTGCTGAGACTACTGTGGACTCTTCATCTTTCCTCCAGTTGCGTCCTCATTCCGCCCGGGTCAGGGATTACTCTATACAATCAACACCACCTCCATTCCTTTTGAGACTCCTACCAGTATTTTCTCTGATTCCAGCTTGTGCCATAACACAAGTAGGTACACCAACAATCCAGGGACATGCACAGGTAAGCTTGGGGAATTGCGGGGGTGGGAGATTGGCATACATGTAGCACAACAGTGTGTAACAGCTGCCTTGTCTTTCTCCCTTTTAGCACTGCTGTTTGTCCCGCCTTTTTGCCCGAGCCCTCGGCCTGACAGGTTATTCTACCCCGCAGGCGGTGCTCTCGGGAAGAAAGTCTATTTTCTTCAGAGGCGTGAAGTTGGCTGGAATCTGAGGAGCACGACACATAGTCCATGGGTGGCCATCCATGCCTGGATGATGACCCTGTTCACCAAGGCCAAATCCTTGTCATAATCCCCAGTAAGTGGTAGGAGGATCTGAGTATCATCTGCATAGTTGGTGTAGGTGATACCAAGATGATCCAGATCATCGAAAAGGGGCTTTGTGAAAATATTATATAGGGTAGGTGAGACGCAAGATCCTTGAGGCACTCCGCAAGCGATGGGGATAGGGTCTGCGGCTGCAGTAGGTGAAAAGACTCTCATAAATCGATTGCTTAGAAAGGATTGTATTCATGCTATAGCTTCTTCTGAGAAGTGTGCTGCAGAGTCCAAATGGCTACATAGGACCTTGTGGTCCACAAGGTCGAATGCGGTCGATAAATCCAAGAGCAGAACAAGGGCTGATTTCCCTTTATCTCTGAGTTCGTCAATCTGGGCTTTCAGATCTATTAGAGCTGTTTCGGTCCCATGCTGAGGCCGAAAACCGTATTGCTGTGCAGCTAGCAGAAGGTTAGATTCCAGACATTTTTGAATTTGTGAGTAGGCCATTTTGTCTAAAATTTTTAGAAGAAAAGAGACTGTGGTAAACGGACAGTAATTGGTAGGAATCAAAGGGTCTAGGGTCTGTTTTTTCAATAACAGGAGCACCCATGATTCCTTGAGATTAGATGGGATAGTGTCTTATGAGAATGAGACATTAATGAGTTTTGTGATGAATGGGGCCAAGTCTCTGGTGGCATCTTTTATAAGTTGTGCTTGACATTGGTCACCCTGACAATTAGAAGGTTTCAGTGATAATATCATTTTTTTAGTTTCGGTTATAGTGACTTTAGAGAACTTAAAGCAGAGTGGGTCTGTGCTGATATTGTGTGGTGCACGGGCGATTATAGGCGGAGTAGTACTGGTTAGTGATGCTTTTTCTTAGCAATTTTTGTTTGTAAGGTCGTGACTTTATTGGCCAGTGCTTGCTGTATGTTAGAGCACCATAGTATATCATTTATACAGTTGTCTGGCACTGGGATAGGGGCTACTAGCTTGCTCCACGGTTAGCTGTTGCACATGAATTCTAAGTAGCAGGGACATTCTTGAGGGAAAGAAGAATGAGTTACCCAGTAAGAAGGTCCGCATATGAACAGGACAAGGTTTATGGTCCCGCAAGGGAACAGATGTTATCTCGCCCTTTGTACTAAAATCTTTAGTGGGGGTTAGTCATTTGTTTGGTGGTAATAAACACGAGGCCTGAGGACAGGGTATCCAGCATTTAAGTGTTTTCCAGGTCATCAGATGCCGTATGTGGCTGCATAAATTAGGTCTTTTAGAGGTGCCTGGAGTCTGGGGAATTGAGATCACAATCAGTAGTTCAAAGAAGATCCTGTTTATGCAGACCTTCCTCTATTTGCTAAAATACGTAAGCGGAACATGTGCAATAACACTTATAGTTAAAGGCCTTAGGCCAGTTATTGCTAGCAATTAATTATGTTTTCAATACCAATGTTTAACCATGTACTGATGTCAGGACCTACTATGGAGGAATCCCAAGAAGAGGTGTGTTTTGAATATGATCTGAAGATAATAATCAAGATTAGCCTGGCCAATGAAAATGGAAGAATTGGGAAAAGGTGGGATTTCTTTGAAGAGGTTTTGTTTGTTTGTTTGTTTCTTTCTTTATTTGTAATGCGCTCCATACCCAGAGGCAGCAGGGCGCAGCAGGAAAGAGAATGCGAAGCTTACAATGTTACAGAGTTATACACATATGCATAAATATGCATGTACAAAAATTACAGAAATATACAATATACAGTATCCTGAACAGAATAATAGTTGATATAGATGGGGGTGGGTTGTAATAAAGTATTTGGCAGTGTTTTAAATTGTTGCAAAAAGTATATAAGATGCCAAATGATGTTGTATTGTTGAGACGTGGGTTAGTTTGGTCCTGCAACACCATCTAACTGCTTCCCAGAGCTCTGTACAAGAAATTTGCTTTATGCACAACCGTGTGCTCGCTTCTTAAGTGGTGGGCCTGTTAAGGGTAAGGTGATTACAGGCCCATCCCCACATTGGGACTACGTTCTTGTTGCGCACGTTGGGCTGGTGGTGTTGGTGCACGTGCAGCATTGCCACTTTATTATGATCTAGGGATCATACGCGTGTGCAAACAGGACCAAAACGGACTGATGGTGTGTGTACGTTTCTATGACCAAGGAAGTTACTGTTATGTTCTGCGCACTCTGTGCCGTGGTTTCTCTTAAAGCACTTTGTGGGCCAGGCACTGGAGAGCCCCTATTGGGCTTCATCTTGAGCGTATTTTTTTTGATGGACCACACTTTATGCATTGTTTTGGTACTCACGTCACAACAAATTATGTTCTGTTGCATGTAAAAAAATAAGTGCTGAGCCAAGGTTGCATAGCTACAAGGGTAAAGTGTTGGTCTCGGTGCTTTTTCAAGTCGGGGTCTCACTTCTCCTTACATCCTTCAAAGGTCAATATATCAAGAAACCTTTAAAATGGGGCATTAATAACACCTTTTATTGCAGCACATTAAGTCAGTAATGAAGCACATTTTAAGAACCCAATATTATTATTATTAGCTGATACCTCCTTTCAATTTGTGGCATAAAACATCCTATCTCTTTGGGGGTCAGAGGGGCAGAGAGGTTGTGTATCAATTGATGGGTGCTTGGGGGAGAGAAATATAGGTATAGGGATCCATCTCCAGAGATCACAGTGGGTGGGAACGAGAGGGTACGACATTCCCTTTATTTTCAGGGAAATCAATCATTGTTCCCTTACTTTATGCGACGCAGACCACCGTTCCAGGAAAGCAGTTCAAGGTCCTTTTTTTCTCTTCTACTGCATGGGATTAAAACCTGGACCCTCATGGTAACATGCAAGCATCCTGCCATACTGCGCAATCCCGCATGTGCTGGACCACTTTTGTTTATTTGTATAGACTGCTTGGGACATGTAAAGCCCAGGCTGCTAAAAGCTGCATGCTGAGGGTGACAATGACGAACTAATGGTGGTCATTTAAATGCATTTTTTTCATTGCATTTTTCGTCAGTCTTTATAGTACTGTTGTAAAACACAGTGGTGTGTGGCGGAGTGGAGGAAAGGAAGGACTTTATTTTACACTTCGACCCCCGTCCATCTCCATTTTAATGCAGATCCCTAGGAAAGTGGCATCTCTATGAGGGGCACCTGCCTCCCTTGCTAAATGTTGCACCCACCCCTCATTGTGCATCCTCTACACACGAGGCAGATGTAGGCTCTGGTTGCTGTGCTTGCTGCCTCTTGGTGGAGAAAGCCAGCATAGAACAGAAGAGGAATGCTCTTCCAGACTGACCCCTCAGGACCAACAGGAGCCAGGTATGGGGCTTGGGCTCTGGCTGTTGGGTGGCAGGATGCCAGGTATGGGGCTTGCAGTCTTAATGGTAGTGAGCATGATCCCAGGTATGGGGCTGGTGCTGTGGGGGAAGGGGTGCGGGATGCCAGATATTGTTTTTTTGCTCTAGTGAGTGGGGAACAGGATGCCAGGTGTCGGGCTTGCAATCTTGGTGGTGTTGGCAGGATGCCAGGTACAGGATCTGTACACTGGGTGGTGGGGGAAAGATGCCAGGCATTGGATTTCTGCTCTGTGTGGTGGGGAAATGGATGCCAGGTATGAGACTTGTGCTCTGGCTGGTGGGGGGCAGGATGCAAGGTATGAGGATTGTGCTCTGGGGGTTGGGGGGAAGGATACCAGGCATGAGGCTTGTGCTCTAGGTAGTGGGGACAGGATCCCTGGTATGGTGCTTGTGGCCTGGTTGGTGGGGGGCTGAGTTCCAGGTATGGGGCTTGTGTTTTGGTTGTCGGGGCTGTGAAGGCATCATGAAACAAGACACAGACAACAGACTTAAAGTTCAAACAAAATATATTTATTAACGTAAATGTGTGGATGATAGAAGGCCTAACGTTCCCTATACTAAAGTGGGATTTCCCCACCTAAACGAACTAGGGAAAGTCTCTGAGTTCAACTTAAAAGTCTGTCTGTGTCCAAAACCTATGCTTGCCCTCACAACTGAAGCTGAGCAATGTGTAGGGATGTCAATAATCAAAGAAATGGTGCTCAACATACAGTTTTGAGCTTCTTCCAGCTCTTAGATTTCTTCTGAGCTCCCCTTCCCCAAGTTCAAGAAAGTTCCATAAAAGTCTCAAAATTACCTTTCTCATGTTCAAAGTAACACGGCTCCATGCACTTCTGGGGATTCCCTTCCCCAAGTTCCAAGCGACATAGTTATAAAGAAAAGAGTCTTGAGACTTTGTTCTCAAGACAATACTTGTAGTTCCTTAAGTCCCAGGGTTCCCTTCCATTCTTTTCAAAACAAATGTAAACACAACTCGAGATCAGCCTGACCCTCCTTCTGAATTACATCACCAGGTCACTTGCAGTGTTCCTCCTTGCTTAATTTCACAATGTCTTTGTTTCTCTTCATTTTTAAAAAAAAATGTATTTACTTGTTTGTAATCAAAACAAAATCGATTTTTACAAAGAACAATTCACAGTAAATGTACATGTAGGAGTTTGTAGTTATAGCCGGGTGGATCAAACTTGATTGTTGATGATAGGGTTTTAGGTCTCTGAGGCCATTTTCAATGCAGCTTCTAACATCTTAACTGCAGCAGTTGACCATTGTTTTTCTCCTGCAACCAAGCGACACCTCCAAGTATCTTCGGCTCTAAGTGTGGAGTCGTAGAATAGAGGTAGCAGAAAAGCTTCCCACAAATGAGCTGTTTTGAGGCAGTTCAGAAGCAAGTGTCTTGAGGTTTCCACCATATCATCGTTGGCGCATAGTCTACAGGTTTTCGAGGCTGTTTGCGAACGAATGGCTCGAATTTCTTGGGTTGGAATTAGATTTAGCCTCATTCTCATAACAGTTTTTTGAAATTTCTTATTTGGGAATTTTATACAATAATTCAGGGGTAGTTTCAATTTGTTAGTAGTTGGTGGCAGATGGGATAATAGTCTGCGGTTGCCATTTCACAAGTTTTGATCCAATCTTCTTGGGCCATTTTAGATTTTACCTTTTTGGGATTTTGGATTAGATCATCTTGGGTACAGGCAAAATCTTTTAGCTTCTTCTTGAGCTTCTGTTCCCAAGTGTTCAGAGCTTTTCAGCGACCTTCGTGAAGTTCCGCCTGTATCATTTTGTATGTCAAAAGGCTTTCTGGCATTGAAATTTTCCTGAGGAGTCGCATTTGACTTTGTTCCACCGAAGCCACCAGTGATAGCAGGCCTAATTCGCATCTAATAGCTGATATCAACATTGATTTGGGAAGTCCCAAAGCAGCTTTCCATAAATAGCCCTCAAGTTTCGGCCATATTTCCTGTATGTTTAGAGCCGCGTCCATTCCATAGGTTAATGAAGGAGCCACCTTCTGTTAATAGAAATGAATCGCTGGTAGAAGGGAACATTTCCCATATTTGCGATCAACTAGCCTTGTTTGGGTAGTCAAGGTTTTTATTTTGTTCCACAGGGCCAGGTGCGTTGACTTCTCAGACCTTGTTGCGTCGATCATTATTCTCAAATATTTTATATCTGTGACTATCTCAATCTTTGTATTATTGAGAAACCAGTTGCCTTTTCCTTTAGTTTTAGAGCAAGTTTTTTCCATGATCAAAATTTTGGATTTCGCCGTGTTAATCTCCAGATCATTTTCACTTATGTACTTTGCCAAATTAGTTAGTTGCCGCTGAAGGCCAATTTGCCTTTGATCCATGAGGATCAGATAGTCGGCGTAGAGAAGTCTTGATATTAAATTATTCCCGACTTTTGGTGGAAATGATCTGACCGACGGTTGGGTGTATTGAAAGTCTCCCAAGAAAGCCATAAAGAGGGCCGGTGCAAATGGACAGCCTTGTTTCACTCCACGTTCTGACTTGAACTGATCAGACAGCGTACCCTGCCGGTTTAGTCGGACTCGAATTTTTGTGTCAGTGTGGAGTGCAATCACTGGCTCCAAAATTTCCATGGGGCATTTCTAATTGGTTAATTTGGTCCACAGTTTTTGTCGGCTGATTTTGTCGATTGCTTGCGACAAATCTATGAACGCTAGGAACACTTTCGGCACGCCGTTCTTTATATTTTCTTTTATGATGTTCAAGATCATGATGTTGATGCTGGTGCTGGCATTCTTCAGAAAGCCTGTTTGCAGTGGGGCTAAGCATGGAGAGTTTCTTGCCCTCTTTTGAAATCTTGCTAAGAGTTGAGTCGCAAAGATCTTGCCCATGATGTTTAACAAGGCTATTGGGCGATAGTTGGCCGGGTTGTCTCTGTTTCCTTTTTTAAAGATTGGGACTATCACTGTTTCAGTCCATGTTTTTGGAATTTGTTTGGTAGCTTGGCATTGCTCAAAGATTTTAGTTATAAAGAGGGAACATTCCAATGGATGCTGTTTCAGGTCTATGTTGGTTAAGCCATCTGGACCAGGTGCCCTAGATGATTTCAGTTTGGAAATTGCTCGTAAGATGTCCTCCTGATCTGCTAGATTCACCCATTTTGTTTAATCGGGGAGTATGTAATTATTTGTCGAGCAAGGGAGGGATGCAAATTGGTTGGCAAAAAAGGTTATCCAAGTCGATTCCGGTATGGAGTTTATCAGTTGGTTATCAGTCGGTAGATCTTTATTCTTTATTAAGACCCGAAAATCTCTTGTGTTCTTTGAGGTTAGAGTTTTCAGCATTTGTTTTGCGTCATTTTGATACATTGCTGCTTTGTGTTGTTTTATCCATGATCTATATGATCTTGTTGCCACTTTCAAAATGCTTTTTTGTTTGTCATCATCGTTTGGTCTACACGAGTGCTTTAATTTTCTCAATTCTCTTCTTTTGTGGACTAGCAGTTTGTCATATTCGTGCAATCCGTGTTTCTTTATACTGCTCCGTTTCCCTTGTTTTGTCCTGTGTGTTAGGAGGAGAGGGAGAAGGTTCGGTCTAACTGGCGCGTTGCTGGCGTTTCTGGTTACTTCATCGTATTTGTTTGTGATCTCTTTTATGTTTGCCGCCGTTAGTTGGACTCTTGTTTGTTTAGTCGACGATGCTATGTTAGCTGTGTAAGTTTCTTTCTGAACGTTTGCTGTTTCAAAAGACGTGGCTAACAAGTTGTGATCGCTTTCCTTTGTTCTATAGACCTCATAAGAGCCCACGTATGGTAGTAGAGCGTGTGAGATGAAGATGTAGTCCAACGTTGCTGATGTATATGCTCGTTCCCACTCGCACTGTTGCTACATTATGGAAGTTTCCGGCATCCATAAGGTTTGACCATAGCACTCCTCTTTCGACGGCTGCTCTGCTTGATGTATTGGTAAAAGGCTGTTCACACTTTGCATTTAAATCACCACAGATAATGATGTTATCAGTTCCCAGTTCAGTTGTAAATTTGTCAAGTATTTCAGTCACTGTGTCGCAGAAGTCGGTGTTGTTGACTCTTTGGGGGTTCCAATAAACGTTTATAATGGCTAGATTTATTTTCAGCCTGCCCCTGGAGACTTCCTTTGGGTGAGACCACTCCGTTTGTAGAGCTAAGACACCATAAGTTTCCGCCACCTTCGTTTTGATTGAAATGCCCGAGCCGACACGAACTGCAGTTAGGGGCCTAGACGATGGTCTGCCTAAGATACCTTTCACCGCTGGTGATATTTGGGTTTCATGGCCGTCGAGCGCCAGTTTTTCCATCAACCATGTCTCCTGGAGACATATTATATCGAATAGGGCTAAGTCTTGTGTATCAGGATTTGTCAAGTGGTCGTGTCCCCTCATATTCCATGAGCCCATTGTTGTTACTTGTGAGGTGGCTTCGATGGGCAGTTGTGGTGGGTGGTCTATAGGTTGTAAATCCGGTCTTTTTCGTTGCTAATTTTTGAGGTTTGGATTCAAGACTTTTTTCAGCCATCTCCATGGACCTGTCGGCTCTCGTTTTTTTGCTTTGACCCTGGTCTGATCTTTGTTTTAACGGCAAGTAATATCCGCAATTTCTGTCCGATCTTAATCTCCTTCTTTTTGAATTTTCTCCGACTTCTGTTCTTAAATAATTTGTTCTTTCGTTTTGTGGGTTGTACTCATATTGAAGCCTCTCACGTCGTTGCCCACCTGCGTCTTAATGGCTATCCCATCTTTTGTTTTTATACAGGTCTTCTGTCTTTGACCTAAAGTGGTAGCGTAGTTCTTCCATTTTTTTTTATGGGGGCGGATTATTGGCTCTTGATGACGAAGGTAATATTTCTGAAAAGCCGAAGCCCAGTTGCTTAAGCACCACGTAGACATCTTCTTTTAATTCATGCCGCGCTAAGTTTTTAACATGGAGATAAGCTTTCGCCCTTTTTTCCCTGTGATAGGGCTCAATCAAGACAAAGTCTGTCGTGTTCAAAGATTTCAATTTTGGTACTTTGGTTAAAATGTTTAAGACTGTCTTCCTGTTTAGCACCAGAATGTTTTTCCCTGATGTCAACTGTTCCATCTTGAAGATACGGATAAAGCTTGATCTTTGGTCATGTGGAGACGGGAGGTCAGGTCGCTTTTGGTCTTTTTTATCCAATTGATTGATTTTCAAGCTAGCCACCTAAGTGGTCTTAGAGCCACCATTCTCGTGAGACTCTAGCCTTTCAGTATGCTTGGTTTGTATTTTTTGGGATGTTTTTTCGCTCTGTGCCCACCTCAAAGTATCATGTATTATGGTTTCTGTTCGACATGTTGCCGATTTAGTCGCAGCCAAAGTCGATTTCTTGTTTTCTTTGGGGGGAGTAGGTATAGAGTCTTTATTTGACATTGAGCCCAATGTCTGTTGTGAAGTATGAAGAACTTCAGTGACTTCGACTTGGTCCGCATGTACAGCTAAGTCCATTATTGAGGAGTTCACCATCGAGTCTGTTGGAGATGACTGAGAGTTGTCTAACTCAATTATCATTTGGTCCGTCTGCGATGTTTCTTTAGAGGTATTTTTCCGAGTCACTGCTGAAGGTATAGGCGATTTGGTTTGCGGTATCACAACACGTTTTGTGAATTTGATGATTGTAGCAACTTTTGGTAGTTCTTTTTTGTTAGTAATCCGAGTTGAACTTTTTGGACCGGGCCGAGCCGTCTGCCCACTCATTCCTTCCGCTTCTGTTTCACAGGCCGCTGGGCCTGTTTCAAGTGGTAAGGCAGTTTTTTTTGCCGAATCATTTTCATTGGTGTCAGATCTCTCAGCCATTGTGTTAGTTTCTGTTTGAGTGTTTGGTTGATGGACCAAACAGGCATTTGGAGAGGTTCTTGCTCTAATTTGATCTTCGAGACGGGCAATTCTTAATTCCCAAAGTCGTTCCCGCTCAGTATTTTGATGGTTTAGTGCTGTAATAAAACCCTCCAGAAAGATTACTTTTGAGTTTGTCATTGCTGTTAGTGTGAGTGAGGCTTTGATCATGTCATTTATTGACTCATACAACTTTACAAAAGGAGCCATCCAACCGTGATCGCTGACATAATTGTTAGTAGGTCTGGCTTGTTCCCTGGTGTATCTTTCTGTGGGTTCGCGAAGATATTGCTAGATCTTCTATTTCTTGTTGGTGTATATGCATCTTTTAGGTGGTTGTTCTGTTTCGGTGAACATGCCATGGCAAGATCGGTTTTCTTTGTTTCTTGTCCCACAGGGAACAAAGGGGGATAGTTTGGTATTGGGTGAGCTTTTCTCCTTTGTTCGGTTTCACACGATTGGGTATTTGCTGATGAATCCAGTGGCACTTTTTGCACTCCATTGATCCCCAGGAGTTGCGGTGGAACTCCTTCATCAAACAATCGGTGCAGAGCTGTTGCCACTGCCAGCTCGCTTGGTTTGACGGTCACTTCCGATGTCGAGTCCTCTTTGTCTTTATTTAAGGGATTGTATATGAATAACTTTGAAGAAGGGACTGTTACAGTTTTTGTCCATGTCACGGGAGGACTCGTCGAAAGTGGGGGCAAGTTTGTGTGGTTACACCGTGGTTGATGATCTCCGGTCAAATCTTCACGAGTGTTGAGCGCCTGCAACGGTAGAGACCCTGTATGTGGGTTCTGTGAGTTATTTTCCACTGTTTTTCTTTGTTTAGGGGCTGATGGAATTTCAAGGACCGCGTCCAGAATTTCTGCGTCTGAAAGCTCTGCCTCGGTTTCCAGTTTTCTCTTTGTTTGTTTAGTGAAGAAATCTTTCAAGGCATGAGACATTACAGGGTTTGGGAAGGTTGTTTTACCTGGGTCCGTTTTCTTTGTTGTTGAACAGTATTTTCTTTGCTGGAGTCCAGGGTTTACTGTCTCCCCTTGGTCTCTGGATTTTTTTTTCGACAGAGCTTTTTTAAAAAATATGGCCATTGCTGTTTCTCTCTTGTGTGCATAAGGCTCGCTTGCTGGTCCTTTTGCGGTGTTGAGTGACGTTTCTTCTTCAGCGGAATTACCTATTTGCTCGCCCTCATTTAGAGCTAGGGAGGGGCGTGACAGGGGCTCTGTTGTTTTGTCTGGTGAAGAGGGTAGGGAGGGGGCGAAGGTACCATGACTGTTTCATCCTCAAACATGTCAGGCTGTTGAAAATTTGGTTTTTTGTGGACTTCAACTTGAGTGATAATTTGTGCAGTTAACTGAGTTTTCATGTTTAACACAGCTGGTGGCAAAATTGTTTTTAGAGAGTTACTACCTGATGTTAAAAGATCGTCTTGGTATTCATTTGGAATCTGTACGTCAAGCACGACGGACTCTGCAGACTCGTTCCTGGATAGTTGACAAACGACCGGCAAGCTAGGGTCAGACCAGCGGCATCCTTCGACCCCGTCAGTCGTGGCCCCACTCGCCGCAGCGGCGGCTTGCCGGTCGCTGGAAATCGTCATCAGTTGAATCCGAGGTAGAGGTGGAGCTTCTGCAGACAGTACCTATCTGCCCCCCCCCTACTGTTCCCAGTTCCCCTGCAGGTAATTACAGGGCGTGAGGTGACGCTGCGGGGTGATGTGCCCAAAGACCTCGTCCTCCTCTGCGCTTTCCTCAGAGTCTTGAGATAGGGACCCGCTATGACTGTCCCCTCTTCCAGTGACGACGGGGGACCCTACAGGAGGGTGAGCGTGCAGGGGGCTGGAGGCGGCAGAAAAAGATGATGTTGCCTCTCCCTTTCTTGACGCTGAGTATCTTCGTTTGTTGCCTATTCCGTGTTGGCACTCTAGTCGGGTATACCGACTTCTCAGTACCCGGCCAGAGGGGCTTTTCAGCTGGGCTGCGTGGAGCGAATTTTCAATGAGTCTCCTTTTTTCTGGGAAGCAAGAGTGTTCCCAAGTCTTTGCGTGTTGCTGGAGGTTTTACCAGCTCCTCCTCCCAGCAACAGGGACTGGCACTGTAAAGAGACTGCAGGCAGATAGGAAAGCGGGGACTGCTGTAGACTGCTTGCAACTCGGCGAGCCAACTCTGTTTCTCATAATTCAGGGTTGACTAGTCTAGGTGCAGTTGTCAGACCACACAGTCCACCCACCTCAGGTTGATCAACCAGGATCCCTAGGCTCTTCAGCCAACATAGGTTCCTCTGTACCTGCCCTGTGTTCAGAGTCACATTCACTTAGCGCCTCTTTGTTGGCTTCTTGAGTTTATATGCAGGTTTACACTCTTCTGGCTTCTCCTAGATAGCCTCTTCGCTTTGCCACATGTCACATACCTTGCCAGTCTTTGCCACACTGCATCTGTTCATAATGTTCACTTTCAGGTGGCCTTTTCTGTGCCCCACCTTTCTATCAGAATTTGTCACACTTGTGCTCTCTTCCGTGTGTTACTTTCACATGGGCACTTTCCCTTTGGCTGTCATCTGCTATTTGCTTGATATGCTTAAGTTCAAGTTGTCATTAAGTTTGATATTCACTATGCATCATTTGACTTTGTTTCTAGTTTTAAATCAGTTTGTCGATTTGCCCATACAATTGTAATCAATTTAGTATTCAATATGATTCAATTCAAGCTTTCTTTCTGTTCAGTACTTCATAGACACAATGTGGCCTGGATACAGTTTTTCATCTCATTCGCTACTCAGTTATTTCTCAGCAGACTGCTAGGAGCAGCCTGGTCTTGTGTGGCTCCTCCCAACACTCAACGGTCCTTCAGCGTCCTCCCCGGCGGCTTCCGCTGATTCCTTCCCCGGTCGACAGACCAGCTCCTGCGAGCCTTGCTCACACACCGGCGGCACTCCTGCGCACACCAGCAATCCTGTGGTCCTTACAGGGACACGGACAGCATGTTCCCTGTTACGCTCGCTCGCAGCACCATCAATATAAGGAGGCTCCCACACCTGAAATAGCCCCACAGCCTCGCTTGCCTTGGGCTCCCCAGGTTCTGCGGGATCTTGGCCGGCGTCCTGGCTCCTTCTCCTGTCCCACCACAGCTGCCTCCTGTCAGAAAGGGTCCTCTGCTGGTCTCTCCCACACAGGCCTCCCTGTTTCTCTCTGCATTGTTCTCTGGTTCTCCATTTATACACCTGCAACCACTTGAAAGGTTGTAGGTGTGCATTCTCAATTGGGCTTGCCTCACTATAATTAAAGGGACATACCTGACCCTCACAGTACTCTGCAGGCATCTTCCACGTACCAGTACTAGAGTGGTGAACTAGGTTACTAGTGTTCACTACTCCTTGGCATTTCTTCCTTGTCTCAGTACTGTCAGATTGAAAATGGGGGAAACAAGGGGAACTGGCTTACAATAGCCCATAAAGGCTGGGGGAGGGTTAGATTGGTCTTCAATAAGGAGAGGGGGATACCACAGAGACGTCTTTATGGGAGGGCATACAGGGCACTTTCCCTGGTCCTCCACCTTGGAGGGGGCCCCACAAGGCTTGCTTATCTAAAGAAGTCAGTGTCTATTGTTCACCAAACATAAATCACACACATCAGGATATGTTATGCCATGCTGCTGAGGATAAACTTATTGCCTGCCTCTTGTTGACAAGTACATTCTGTTCTGATTAATTCATCCTGTAAGCATTCTGTGCTCACAGTAGTATGCATAGTTGGTGCATTCACTATGGCACAACTCATGTAGCATTCTCTCCTTTCTGCACGGCTCATATTTAGCTTGTGCAATAGCCAAAGCTGAAATGCACAATGATCAATTTCAGTGCTGCGATTGTTCAGAAGATAGCTCAGTGTCTTAGGAGTCTTGCAGAGATCTGTTTTCATATTCAAGATTACAAAACCAAATTTCAGTACGGCTTACTCAGCCTTTCCTATGTCTGAAGTTAATAAACCAGCATGTATATGTACTTTGTTTGTAGCATACCAGATTTTATGATCAGCAATGTACCTGCACCAGGTAGTGATTGCTCTAAAAAACAAACATAGCATCAGTATGGTGAAGGCCTAGAAATCAGTTTCTGTAGACAGTTGCTCGTACAACTAAGGCAGCCACCCCTAATGATGAGCATAAAGTGTTAGTCTTGAGGGGTGATACAGGAGCCTAATTCAAGACAGACTGTGGAACCAAAGTATTAATATCCTGAGTGACCATGGACAAATCATTTCTTATCACCAACAGTACGGTGCTGTTTTCTGTGAAAAGGCTTTCGGCATGGTCTAGCCCATTACATGATCTTTCTTCTTATGTAGGCTGTTTGAGTGGAAGTGGGGTTCTAGACAGAAGAAAGCGGACCAGATATCGCAGGCCTCTGGCAGGCATATTTTAAGGTATGCTCATTTGACACAGAAACCGGCTTGCTTTTTTGTACAATTCAAATGTTTATCTACATGTTTATGAATAACAATTTCACAAGCCTGTGTTTGAACATATTTAAAGCTTTAAAACACAAAAGAGAAACAGAGATAAGAATCTTTTAAGATCACCTCGGGTAGAATGCTGGTAATTCCCTTGATGACGGAAACAATGAAGCTATACTTATTCTCATTTTGCATAATTTGCTTCTATAACATTTTGTTAATAAAACATTATCATGTTGAGTTATGTGATTAGTGTACTTTCAAAGTCAGTTCTATGAAATGTTATTATTTTAGTTCATTGTTTGAACTGGAAAATAAAGTGGTAAATTCCAGAATTTGAAGAGTGGGAGCAAATTCCAGCATCATCTCTTAACCAATGTGTGATCCTCATCTCATTTAATCTCGTATTGCCTAACCTGTCAAAATGGCCAGTCCCTGAACTATTCAAAATTGTCACCCTTCAGTGTGTTTTCTTTCTCAGGGCATGATCTCCAAAAAAGCCTCACTCATGGTTTCACCTACTATAGTGTTGCTTCCTCTATAATAATAGTGAACATCAATAAATTTCACACCACAGCCACTTGTTTTTTTGCCCTCTAATGGCAACAAAACTTGAAAACCATATCCCTCTCCTAATGTCAGTCTGTCTGGATACGGACACCTTCCTGGTAATTTCTAATCTTCATCCGCTACGTATACTATGTTGTGTAGCTTTCTCCTTTTTCCAATTACTCTCCTGTATCCAAGCTTGAGCACTTTTCTATTCTTTGAGGCAGCTAATCTGAGTCGTCTCTCTGTTCTGGATAATGTTCACATTTTCGTACAATATGTATCCTGCATTCATACTATGACCGGTATACCTTGTCCGTGGCTGCTATTGATGGAAAGTGTCCTGTACCCATGCTAGAGCACCAGTACTTGGACTGCTAATGTTACCCTTGAAATGCTACTTGTTTATCATTCTTATTACAGTAAGAATTAAGAGGGGAATGGTAAAGAAAGGGACTACCTATGCTTTTTTGGATTGCTGTGAGGCAGCATATCAAGCTGTGGGTGGTGATCATGATGAGGGGTGCGCAACCAGATATTCAGATTCCTTAGTTCCTTTATTTTAGTGGAGGGGGCCCCAAAGGTGTCCGTGCCCAGAGCCCCAAAAGTGCTTAAGATGGACCTGCGATAACATGTTTCTCCTACCACACCTTTAACCCTTCTCCTTTTCCTCCTCTTTCTGAGGCCTCTGGACTGAAAATATCTCCTGTCAAAGGAATGGGGATAGCAATATCCCACGAATGCCTCTGGAATAGAGGATTCTTCATGAAAGGGGAATGTGGGATACCACGTCTCACCTGAGGACATCTCGGCCCCAATCCCCAAAGACCCACTACCCAGGTGATCCTCCCTCGCTTCTCCACCCCAAGGGTCAGAATCCAATAGCAATGGCCTTTCCATGCCCACCTGAGGCAAGGACCCAAGGGGAGTAGATGTGAGGAGGCCCCCGGGTTTCTCACAGGGCGAAGGATGCCAGGTATTGGGTTTTCCCTCTGGTTTGTAGGGGACAGGATGCCAGGCATGCAGCTTGCAATCTTGGTGGGGGGGCAGGATGCCAGGCATTGGGTTTTTCCTCTGGTTAGTGGAGGACAGGATGCCAGGAACGCGGCTTGCAATCTTTGTGGCGGGGGCAGGATGGCAGGTATGGGACTTGTGCACTGGGTGCCGGGGGGCAGGAGGCAAGGTATTGTGTTTTTGCTCTAGCTAGTGGGGAACCGGATGCCAGCTATAGGACTTGCAATCTTGGTGGTGGGGCCACTATGCCAGGTATAGGACTTGCACACTTGGTGGTGGGGGGCAGTATGCCAGGTATTGGGTTTGTGCTCTTTGTGGTGGGGGACAGGATGCCGGGTATGGAGCTTGAAATCTTGGTGGTGGAGGACAGCATGCAGGGTATGGGGTTTGTGCTCTAGGTGGTGGGAGGCAGTTTGCCAAGTATGGAGCTTGTGTTCTGGGTGGTAGAGGCAGGCAGAATGTCAGGCATGGGGCTTGTATTCTGGGCGATGAGGAAGCAGGATGCAAGGTATGGGGCTTGCACTCTTGGTGCTGGTGAGCAGGATGTCAGGTATGGGGCTTGGGTACTGTGCCTTGGCAGTGCTGGCTCATTTGGGTTTGGACTTCTGGGGCCCTAAATTACATATAGTGACTCTACAACCATAAAATGGCTTTATAAGGGCATGTGAAGCATATTACTGCAGGCCCTGCCAGGCTAAATATTACATATGGTGGCTGACCAGGCATAAGGTGGAGTTACTGGTGGATTGAAGGCTGCAGATATATCAGAGCATGTCATACAGGGGCATGCTTGGGCAAAGCTAGCATGACACTGTTGGAACTGGTACCGCTATGCTTAACTGGCAGGCTGGCACAGTGCTCTGAATATTGCAGTTTTTAAAAGAACCATGATGTATTCAAACATTACCCTGGGCAGGTTGGCACTTTTTTTTTTAGCAACTCCCTTGCAATAAAGCAACAAGGGTCAACATCCGGCATTGACAGTCCCCTGCGGCATTTGAGCAACACTAAGGGCCTCATTACACGGTAGGCGGTAAGGGTTTACCGGTACCGGTATTTTACCAGTACCGGTAAATCCTTACCGCCTTACTACGAGGTCCCTTTGCGGGTTGGGGAATTTAACACCTGCTTTTTGCAGGTGTTAAAAACCAACCCGCAAAGGGACCCAGGGAGCTAATTACAGTACCGCAATTTGCAGTGCCGTAATTAGCACCTTCCCCATTCCCATTATGCCCTATGGGGCAAAAATGGGAATGGGGAAGGGCAATGGTGGAAGGGGGAATTACCGCCCCGCCAACCTTGGAATGGGGCGGTAATTCCCCTTTCCACCAAGGCGGTGCCGGTATTTTACCGGCATGAACCATGGCGCTAATAGCGCCATGGTTCTCCGCCTACCGTGTAATGAGGCCCTAAGGCATACTTTGAAGTAACCTGGCATTTTGTTGGTAACACCTTGCAACTAATTCTGTTATTATATGGCACTCCCAAACCCACTGCTGTGTACTGCAAGATATCCTGGCACAATATTAAAACTGGTGTAATTTATTCTGACCTTTTATGCATAATTGGCATTGTGCTTACAGTTGACGCCCTGGCATAAGAATAATTTGAATATTACATTTTTCTTACAAAATTGCTTCTAAATGTCTTTTTATCCAATTTCCCCATTGCGCTGTAGTAATGCACAATGTTTTCCTCCCCAATTTCACGTTGGCCTACTTCGCCCATGTCAATATAGTTAAAACTTTCACATCGTCTGTTTTTAGGTGGCTCCTCTACTTTTGGCCATGGCCCGTTCTGTCCCCCGCACTCCTACATTTGATTCCTGGAGACGCCACTGCCCAAGGAACCGAAAAGGGCTGATGTAGGGAGTAGCGCCGCATGACCCTGGGGCAATCATTGACCCACTCTTGGCATCTGATGAGATGGGGCTGGTTTGAAGAAGGCCTGTGAGATAGGATTGGTCTGGGTAATAAGGAAGAATGGGCCACAATGAAGATATCATGTAGTGGCTTTAACCCCTTATACTAGGCAGGTAAAACCAAGAAAGTGGGGAAACAACGTTACTGTACTCTGGGGAGGCTGCAAGTGTGTTAAAGGCAAAAGGGCCAGCGTGAAGGAGCCACAAGGTGGCACAGAAGTGCCTTTGGAAAAGCAGAGAGAATCAGGGAAGGCAATCGGGAGAGCAGCAGAGACAGAGGAGACTACCACTAACTCGATCAAGCAGGAATGAAGCCTTTGGGGCTGATTACGAGTCTAGTGGTATCTCGCCAGTAAATCCGCCATGATACCACCAAATTGTAATACCATTACCACCACCTGGTCCTGCAATTTAAGTGACAAAATTTGGAAGAAAGGTGGCAGCTCTAAGCTGGAGGCGAATCCTCCAACTTTCAGTCAAACTTATAATTGGGTTGTGCAGTGATGCAGTATTATCGCTGCATTTCACCCACACCGCCAAAATTGTAATGAAATCCGTGGCCAACAAAACACGTGTTTACAGACCACTGACACGTATGCTCACTTTGGACAACAGGGCGTGATGGTAAAGCTCCAGAACAGCCAATGGAATAGATTATATAGGGGATGTGCTGTGCTTCCTAGTACACACAAGGAAGTAGTTCTGCTAAGGTGAAGGTCAGGAAAGCAGCAAGACCAAGTGGGTACATACCGGGGTAAAGACACCTTTCAAGCCCTCATTAGAAGCAAGGAATGTGCAGGAGGGCTGGCGTCAAAGGCAGTTTTCATCCCACTCTATAACAGTGGTAGAGGGGACAGACTGGGCATTATAAATCAGGTAGATGGGCATCAGTGGTGAGGAATTAATGGCATCACTTACACATCATAGGCAAGTTACCTCATGGGTAAAGTGCGTGATGACTACCTAACATAGGGCCTCATTACGACCCTGGCGCTCAAGTAATGAAGGGTGCCGATACGGGACCGGCACCCTTCATTACGTGAGCGCCGATTACAAGGTTCCCTTTGCGGGACCCGGACCAGACGTCTGGTAAAACCAGACGTCTTTTCCGGGTCCCGCAAGGGGAAGAGGGAGGTAATAACGGGTCACTTGTAATGTGCCCGTTATTACCTCCCTCCTCATTCCCATTGAGCCCTATGGGGGCTCAAATGGGAATGGGGAATGGTTGCTTCAAGGAAGAATTACCGGGTCCTCCAATGTTGGAATGACCCGGTTATTCCACATTGAAGGAACCCGGTAATGGAGACCGGTTTGGAGGCAGCAATGGTGCTAAGGGAAAGAGGGAGGTAATAACGGGTCACTTGTAATGTGCCCGTTATTACCTCCCTCCTCATTCCCATTGAGCCCTATGGGGGCTCAAATGGGAATGGGGAATGGTTCCTTCAAGGAAGAATTACCGGGTCCTCCAATGTTGGAATGACCCGGTTATTCCACATTGAAGGAACCCGGTAATGGAGACCGGTTTGGAGGCAGCCATGGTGCTAATAGCACCATGGCTGCCTCCAAACGCGTAATGAGGCCCATAGTTTCTCAGCTCTCATACTACCATCAATTGTTCAAGCTCCAGGATTGGATTGATTGTCTAAACAACCACATCTTCCATAGATTGCAAAATGTGGCGTGGTCAGAAACGGCAGGAAGGCCCAGGACCCACACTCTCATGGCCCCAAAAGGGAGAGCCATAGCAGAATCCTCTACTTGCAGTCTTTGACACAGGAAATATATACTGGTAGAGCTTTGGATGTGCACTTCCTGCATTTCAAGGGAAGTCTTTGATACCACCCTTAGAAGAACCACCTTGAAAAGTCGTGGGATTGACGCTGTTGTGGTAAACTGGCTAGGAACCACCAAAATCACATCTGGCAACGAGCCCTGGTGAGCAGAGTGCTTTCTGATCAAAAGGAGGGAGACAGTGGGGTGTGACATGCACCATTGCTCTTCAGACCATTCACAGCTAATCCTAGCGGGGTACTAGTATCCCTGACCCATTGTTCTTCCATTCATTCATATTAACACTTCACTGGTGCTCGGAGGCAGGAAGCTAGTATCTCTGGCCCGTGCCTTTTCATCCATCCTTAAATAACTCAGTGGAAAAGCTTGGAGACAAGGTTCTACCATCTCTGGTTATTGCTCTTCAGCTAGGATGTCCGGCCCAATGCTCTTCCATCCATCTTTCAATAACACTGCAGAGCGGCCTGGCCTCATTACGAGGCTGGCAGAATGGGTTTAACAGCACCGGTAACGGTGCCAGTGCCGTTAAACCCACTCCGCCCTATTACGAGGTTCCTTCGCGGGACCTGGAAAGAACATCTGGTCAGACCAGACGTCCTTTCCGGGTCCTGCGAGGGGACCAGGGAGCTAACAACGGGCCAGTTATTACCATGCCCGTTGTTAGCTCCCTCCCCATCCCCATTGAGCCATATGGGGGGGGGGGTCAAATGGGAATGGGGATTAATTTTTACCGGGTCCATGGAATGGGCAATTACCGGGTCCGCCAAGGTCGGCATGACCCGGTAATTGCCCATTCCATGGACCCGGTAAAATTTAATTACCGGCGGCAGCCGTGCCCTTAATAAGGGCACGTCTACCGCCAGCCAAGTAATGAGGCCCAGTGTATTACTGTCTCTGTCCAGTGAGCTTCAGACCCTTCCCTGGTGGCAGCGTGGAGGAGCCTGGAGACAGGTGCCTAGTATCTGCCATGTGGCTCAAATAACAAGGGGGCTTTTGGGGGTGGAAACAATGAGGCAGAGTGGAAGCGAGCTGGAAGGATGCTGAGACTGTCCGTGGCTGGGGCTCAGCGCAGTCGATTGTAGTCATGTATTTTGCAGAATTACCGGAAAACAGTGCATAATGGGCAATGATGTCATGAAGGATGCCAAACAGGTGAGATCTTGTGGCCATCTGTCAGCTTCCGATTCCACCACTGGTGTAATACCCTTCTTTCTCTCTTCAACCTCCTCACCTGTGGAGTCGAAATCCTCTTCAGCTGGACTGAGTGCTCGATGCGCCGTATAATCCTTTTCCTTTTTTCTAGGTTGAGAGTGTCTCCCACAAGAGGAAGCCACAGTGAGAGCGTGTAAATGCGCCCTGACCGTGTCCCTCTCCCGGGAGAGACAGGAAGGGGGAAAAAAGCCAGAGTAGGCAAAAAACCCCTAGGACCGGTAAGTATCCTGATGGCCGCTGGACGTGATGCAGATGAATGATGGGAGAAAGCAGCAACCGGAACCAGGTGGAATTGTAATGCAGCGTAAAACGCCAAAAGGTAAAGAAGACAAAGTAAAGGCAGAGAGCTGGAACTAAGGAAAATGGAGGTAGAGAGGAAACGAAAAACAAGGACCGGAGTTGGACCGGTATTTAGGACGGAAAGTGTAAGAGAAAAATGCTCGAGGAGCCAAAGGTAAACTGCGTGTAGCAAGACCGCGGCAGCGAGGAAAAGCAGCTGACCGTGGAAGGTTGCAACGCGCTGTGCTCAGGGAGAGGAGTGGTTAAATAGCGCTACGGCGGCGAAGACTAGACCGCATAGAGAGAACGTAGCGTCAGCGTGACGGGAATCAGGAAGTCCCTAAGCGGCAGCGGGGCCAAAGACGCCAGGTGCGGAGGCGGCGCATGACAGTATGCCCCCCGCCAAGGCCCAGGCCACCCGGTTTGCCGGGATGCAAACGGTGAAACTTCCGGAGAAGGACAGGAGCGTGGATGTGCGCAATTGGTTCCCAAGAGTCTTCAGCATGTGAATAACCTTTCCAATGCACCAGGTATTCAAGGCGCCCTTTGCGGTATCTGGAGTCCATCAACCCGGACACTTCATACTCAGGAGCATCAGGTGAGTGAGAAAGAGTGGGAAAAGGACGAGCCCTTAATGACTGTTCGGCACTCTTCAAAAGAGATGCGTGAAACACTGGGTGAATCCGCCTAAGAGAATGTGGCAGCTTAAGGCGGAAGGCCACTGGATTGATCTTGGCAGAAATGGGATAGGGACCGATAAACCTGGGGGACAGTTTAGATGGGCGAGACCATCTAGGAAGGTATTTAGTAGATAACCATACCTTGGAACCAACCTCCCAATCAGGTACAACCTGCCGGTGCCGGTCAGCTTGCCTTTTGTAAGCCTGGAGGCTATCTCTGAGATTCAACTTGGCTTTGTCTTGGATGTCCTTTATTCGGATAAGTGTCTCTTCTACCGCCGGAAGTGCAGGTTTGCAAAAAAACTGTGGAATGATGGCTCGGGGATGAAAGCCATATGAACAATAGAATGGAGACATTTTGCTTGCGGAATGACTGGCATTATTATATGCGAACTCCGCTGTCGGCAGCATATCCACGTCTTGTTCCATATTGGTGTAGCTGCGCAAATATTGTTCTAATGTGGCGTTTAACCGCTCTGTCTGCCCATTGGTATGGGGATGATATCCTGATGACAAAGCGCGCTGAATATTAAGAGCGGCGCATAAGGACTTCCAGAATCTGGAGACGAATTGGCTTCCTCGATCTGATACAATCTTGTCGGGGAGACCATGGAGTCGAAACACATCTTTAATGAATACTAATGCCATACCATCGGCAGTTGGTATACCAGGAAGTGGAGAAAAATGAGCCATCTTGGTGAGAGAGTCGATGGACACCATTATGCATGTACATCCGTGGGACAAAGGTAAGTCCACAATGAAATCTGTAGATATATGACTCCACGGACGTTCCGGGATTGCATCTTGTTGTAGTAGACCTATGGGTTTCTTTGTGTTGTTTTTACTCTGACAGCAGACTCTGCAGGACTTGACATAATGTTTAACATCTTTAGACATATTAGGCCAATAAAAAGCTCTACTAATCAAGTCCAAGGTGCTGGTTTGTCCCCTATGGCCTGCTGTCTTGTGATCATGGCACCAGGACAATATGTCTTTTTGAAGAGGTTTAGATGGTATCCAGATCCTCTGTTTCTTCAGGAACAAACCATCCTTTTGGATCATGCCGCGAGGTTCTGGATGTAAGGAGACAGCTTCTTTTATCCGTTGAAACAGGGAAGAGATAGTGGCAACAATGCGGTTCCTGGGAAACAACTTTTCCGGGCAGGATGAGGCAACATGGGAGGAGAAAGCCTTTCTGGACAGAGCATCTGCCAAAGTGTTTTGGCTTCCAGGAATATACGTGATGGTAAAGTCATATTGTGAGAAAAAATGCGCCCACCGGGCTTGTCTGGAATTGATGCAATCCATTGACTGTAGTACTTGTAAATTCTTATGGTCGGTCCGGATTACAAAAGGGTGGTTGCACCCTTGTAAGAGGTGTCTCCATACTTCACAGGCTTTTTTCATGGCTAGTAGTTCACGTTCTATTACTGAATAATTCCGTTGACTCGGAGTGAGAGTTTTCGATAGATATGCTATTGGGTGTTCCGCGTTGTCATGCTCTTGTAGTAGAACTGCTCCTATTGCTGCGGCAGAGGCATCTGTCTCAACAATAAAAGGTTTGCTTTGGTCTGGCTGGCACAGGATGGGAGCGCTGCAGAAGCTCTTCTTCAAGAGTTGAAAGCTTTCTTCAGCCTTTGGGCTCCAAATGAAAGGCACAGATGTCTTCTTTAACAAATTGGTAATTGGTAGGACAGTGTTGGAAAAACCTGGCACGAAACGCCTATAAAAATTAGCCAGGCCCAGGAATCTCTGAACTTCTTTGACTGAGGAAGGAGCCTGCCAATGGAGAATGGCCTCGACCTTCTTTTGATCCATTTGTACTCCTTGTGGTGAGAGGATAAACCCTAAGTACGGGATCGAGGATACCCCAAAAACACACTTTTCACGTTTGGCCAATAAATGATGTTTTTTAAGGCGCTCCAGGACCTCAGTGAGATGTAGTAGATGTTCTGACATAGACTGTGAAAAAACAAGTATGTCGTCCAGGTAAACCACAACTGAAATAAACAATAAATCAGAGAATATTCGGTCTATGAACCTTTGGAATATAGCGGGAGCATTGACCAGTCCGAAAGGCATAACGTAGTATTCGTATAGGCCGAATGGTGTCCTGAAGGCCGTCTTCCATTCATCTCCTGGACTCACTCTGAGTAAATGATATGCATTGCGCAGATCCAATTTAGAGAAGACTGTTGCTCCCTGTACAGATTCCAAAATGTCAGGAATGAGGGGCATGGGATATCTATCCTTACGAGTGACTTTATTGAGTCCCCTGTAATCGATGCATGGTCTAAGGTCCTTAGAATCCCTCTTTGGAATAAAAAACAAGGGAGCACCCGCCGGGGATTTAGAGGGTCTGATGAGACCGTTGCATAAGTTGTCATCCAGATATTTTCGTAAAGCGTCCTTTTCAGTCTTGGATAAAGTAAACATTCGTCCAAATGGGACCAGGGCATTAGGTATTAGCTCGATAGAGCAGTCCTCCGGTCTATGAGGTGGTAATGCCATTGGAGCGGATTCAGCAAACACCATAGGGTATTCTTCCAATACCGAGTCAATGGAAAGCACCCCTATACTCGTGGGGAGAACAGTGGGTGATATCTTTACCTCCTGGTAATGTGCTTCTTTAAAGCAGTGTGTCTGGCAATAGCTGGAATTAAACTGCAAAGTGTTAGACTTCCAGTCGACATGGGGATTATGTTGTCGCAACCAGGTAACCCCCAAGATAAGAGGAAAATGGGCTGCTCGAATTATGTCAAAAGTAATGACTTCTGAATGTTGAAATATAGACAGAGGAAGGGGTTCGGTTGTCTGAATAATGAGTCCTGAACTCAAAGGTGTGCCGTCTACTCCTTCTACTTTCTGACCGTGGCTGCGGTCTATCCGTGAAGCACCCACTTTGTCTACCCAAAGGGTGTCAGCAAAGTTTCCTGCGGCACCGCAATCCAAGAGAGCCAGCGTCTCTACGGGGCTGCCATTGATAGTGACCTGGACCGTTATAACCATCAGGCGGGAATCTTCAGAAGGGTTCGAGGAATCAATAGACATAGTAACGTAGGGACTGGAAGATTGCCCTCGATAACCCGTCCCCACTAGGTTCGAGGGTTTGCGTTTTCCGCCGGTTTCTTGGTTAGTTCAGTACAAGTATGCACCGTGTGGCGATCAGAGGCACAGTAGGCACATAGGCCTTGTTCCCTTCTCCTCCTTCTTTCCTCAGGTGTTAAAGAACGGCGAGTAGTGCCGATTTGCATGGGCTCATCTTGAGGTTTGGGCACTGCCGAAGGAGGTGAGGAGGTCCTTGAAAAGGAGGTACGTGCTTTTCTTCTTTCTTGCCGCCTTTCTTGCATCCTGAACTCCATCTGAAGGGCGGCCGTCATAAGATCCTGCAGGGAAGTAGGCCGAGGAAAGTGAGCCATTTCATCTTTTAATTCTTCTCGAAGTCCTCTGCGGAACAAAATAAATTGAGACTGTTCAGACCAACCCGTCTCCATGGCCAATCTCTTAAATGAGGAGATATAAAACAGCACATCAAACTGTCCTTGACGAATGTCCATCAATTCTTCACCAGCTGCCATTGAGACTTCAGGTCTCTCAAAGGTTTGTTTAACGAAAGCAATGAATGCATCGAAATTCTGAAGGACAGGGTCATTTCCGGTGACTAGAGGGGTGGCCCAAGCTAGAGCGTTCCCTGTCATATTAGACACCAGGAATCCAACCTTGGCATGATCTGAGGCGTAGGTGCGGGTTCTGAAGGAAAAATACACCCGGCAAGCATCAAGAAATTCTTTTAGGGTCTTGGGGGAACCATCATATTTCCCTGAAGATAAAGGCATAGGGGGCAGGTCTGTGTTGGGGGGCTCCCTTACTGCCACCATTTGTTTTAACAGATTGTTTTCAGTTTTCATATTCTGCATCTCTAGAGAAAGGTTTTGTACCGCAGCGATTAGTTCCTGCACTTGCTCAGGAGTAGCCATGATTGGTGTTTGTGGGCGTTGCAAACTGTCAGCTTCCGATTCCACCACTGGTGTAATACCCTTCTTTCTCTCTTCAACCTCCTCACCTGTGGAGTCGAAATCCTCTTCAGCTGGACTGAGTGCTCGATGCGCCGTATAATCCTTTTCCTTTTTTCTAGGTTGAGAGTGTCTCCCACAAGAGGAAGCCACAGTGAGAGCGTGTAAATGCGCCCTGACCGTGTCCCTCTCCCGGGAGAGACAGGAAGGGGGAAAAAAGCCAGAGTAGGCAAAAAACCCCTAGGACCGGTAAGTATCCTGATGGCCGCTGGACGTGATGCAGATGAATGATGGGAGAAAGCAGCAACCGGAACCAGGTGGAATTGTTATGCAGCGTAAAACGCCAAAAGGTAAAGAAGACAAAGTAAAGGCAGAGAGCTGGAACTAAGGAAAATGGAGGTAGAGAGGAAACGAAAAACTGGGACCGGAGTTGGACCGGTATTTAGGACGGAAAGTGTAAGAGAAAAATGCTCGAGGAGCCAAAGGTAAACTGCGTGTAGCAAGACCGCGGCAGCGAGGAAAAGCAGCTGACCGTGGAAGGTTGCAACGCGCTGTGCTCAGGGAGAGGAGTGGTTAAATAGCACTACGGCGGCGAAGACTAGACCGCATAGAGAGAACGTAGCGTCAGCGTGACGGGAATCAGGAAGTCCCTAAGCGGCAGCGGGGCCAAAGACGCCAGGTGCGGAGGCGGCGCATGACACCATCAGATCGGATGAACTACATTGGCTATAACATGTCACAAAGCTGTGGAGGAGCACACGGCGCGGTTTATTGTGGATAAGCATAATTAACAGAACATTAGGTTGTTTTATTACTGTTGTGGCCTGATTGGGACTTTTGTGTCTAGACCTGGAGGCCACATTTGGGTTTTTGGTGTCAATTCTGGATGTCACATCTAGAATACAGTGGCAAGGGTCCAGGAGGAGGTTACAGGATATGATATTATATCGCATTTATAACGGACAACGTCCTTTCATCGCCTGCC
The DNA here is from genome assembly GCF_040938575.1 of Ambystoma mexicanum. Classification (NCBI taxonomy): domain Eukaryota; kingdom Metazoa; phylum Chordata; class Amphibia; order Caudata; family Ambystomatidae; genus Ambystoma; species Ambystoma mexicanum. The sequence goes on along the minus strand of NC_090923.1, from coordinate 1,115,198,303 downwards.
TGTTCACCCCCAGGCTTTTTAACGTGCATATTCCATCGAATGTGCTCCTCGAATTTTTAGGAGGGGGTGGGAAAGGGCAGATAAGGGTTTGGGCGGGTGGGCAATAGCAAAAAATAAGTGTGGGAGGAGGATTGGGTGGGGTACCCCCCCTAAAAAAAAACAATGAGCACATTCGATGGAATATGCACGTTAAAAAGCCTGGGGATGAACAGGCAAGCGATGAAATGACATGGAACCGGCGCATTATAAAGGTTTAAACACTATACAGTGTTTCAAGGCACTAGGCATGGGAGGAGAAACAGAGGGAAGACAGAGACAGCAATCCTACTTGGCCAGGTGACATTGAGATTGTGCAAGTGCAGGGGGGAGGGGAAAAGTGCAGGGGTAAGGGGGGGCAGTGCAGTACATAGGATTACAGTAAAATAAATAAGACAATGGGCCTCATTACGAGGCTTGTGCTCCCGTAATGAAGGGTGCCGGTACGGGACTGGCACCGATCATTACGGGATGTGCAATTACGAGGTTCCCTTGCGGAAACCGGAACAGACGTCAGGTAAAACCAGACGTCCTTTCCAGGTCGCGCGAGGGGACCAAGGAGCTAATAACGGGCCCGTTATTAACGGGCCCGTTATTAGCTCCATCCCCATTCCCATTGAGCCCTATGGGGGCTCAAATGGGAATGGGGCTCGGTTCCTTCAAGGAGGAATTACCGGGTCCTCCAATGTTGGAATGACCCGGTTATTCCTCATTGAAGGAACCCAGAGCTGGAACAGGGTAAGGAGGCAGCCATGCCCTTATAAAGGGCGTGGCTGCCCCCATACTCGTAATGAGGCCCAATAAATTATATATAAATGTGCAGCCAGCTGGTGGCATGTGCATGGGTAAGTGCAGACATCAGGTGTCAAGTGCTAGTAGGGGCTGTAGGGACACAGAAACAGTCCCCGGGTCCAAGGGATGCCAGGGGGCAGTGCAGGTTTGCAGCTGGCTGGGAGGGGACCTGTGCCGAGATCACAGGATGTGTCTGCCAGCATCCACACCAGTCAAGCAAGGAGAGTGAGGTAGGGAACTCCAAGAAATTCTGTACACTTCCAGAGGCCTCATCAGCAGTACTGTGACTAGTTCTACAACCATCACCTGGAGTATTATGTTTACGTCCAGAGGCCTCAACGGCAGTACTGTGTCTAGTTCTAGAGAACACACCTGGGGTATTACGTACACTTCTGTAGGCATCATCAGCATTACTGTGTCTAATTCTCCAGACATTACATTGAGTCTTATTTAAACTGCCAGAGGCCTGATCAATAGTACTGTGTCTAGTTCTGCAGACATCACTGGAGTATTATGTATACTTCTGGAGGCCCCATCAGCCAGATTACAAGTGGCGGTGTAAGTCCCCATTTGTTTGGAGTTCATTGGACTCAATGGGGCATGTTCAGCACAATTACTGCAGCAGTAATTCTGCAGTGGTAATTGGACTGAAAATGGGCAGAAAGTCTACAGATTTACCTCCAGCTCAGAGCTGGAGGTGAATCCTCCAACTTTCCGCCCAACTCATAGTTGGGGGTGCGGTAATGTGGTGGTAACGCTATTACCACCGCATTTTTACAGCACTGCCCAACTCGTAATGAGGCCCATGTTGATACACCACAGGCTTGATTAGTCACCTCATATATGCGATGTTCCAAAGAGAGCCTGGAAGAGGGTATGAGACCAACAGTAAATTCTATATTCCTTGAAAAGGACAAAATCCTTACTGTCTAGATGAATACAAATAATCACGAGAAAAGTGAAGCAAGCTAAAACGTGTACTCCTTACCACTACATGGATCTCTGGGTGTCAGCCAAAATGGTGTGCCAATGCCACGTGGGCCCTTCAATGTACAAAATACAACACCCGTAAGGGAGTAAACAAACGGTTCCAAAAAAAGCGAAGTCAAAATATCAGCATAGCGGAAGTTGCAAATCAGCAATATCATTAGGGATTAGCAATCACATAGAATAGGACCTCATTGTTGTGTCTTGTCTTCCCTGCTTTGGTCCTGCATGAATGCTTGCCTGAGAGAATGCCTGTGGAATGTTGTGGTGTGAATGCCCCTGTAAGCACCATGAAGGTCAGTTGGAGTGAAGCAGCTTGTGAAAGAGGAGGGCGGTGGTTGTCTCCTGTGTACCTTTCCTACTTACTTACCCTTGCACTTACCTGATGTATATACATTGTCACTGGAACTTGGTACAGAAGTTCACTTCCCTTACCTGAGTATCAGACCTTACATTTCACCCCGCAACATTGGCGACGAGCTGGCGTTAGGGAAGGGCCAGGAACCTACAGCTGTCCCGAGTAAGCAGTGCCTGAAGCAAGAAAGGAAGCAGTGAGACCAGGGCAGGGGACATTCACCGGCCCCTCGCCCCCCAAAGGTGAACTGACCCCTGTCCTATGGCTCAACAGCAGTTGCATGGCAGGAAGGAGGCAGGTGTGTGTGGGAGTTAACTGTAGTAGCAGTTGGAGTACCAGTGGGGCCACCTTACAGTCTCTGGCAATTGAAGCAGCACTTCCCAGTGGGGTCACCTTGCAGTTTTTGGCCAGTGGAGCAGCGGAGCCACCTTCCAGATTGTGGCCACTTTTTTTTCCTTTTTTTTATTGAGATCTTGCAAAATCTGCACAAACTTCGTAATTCTCGATTAATCTACAGCAACATGGTAAAGATCATCAATATTGGATTTTTAAAACGTTCTTGTACAACAAAAAGGATAGAGTGGAAAAGGAAAGAAAAAGTGGGCACTTTTTTGAGCATCTTGGCCACTGAAATAGTAGTGAGCATCAGTGGGGCCACCTTTATATATTTTGTCCACTGGAAAAGGAGTTACAAAGATTTGTAGCAGTTCCCAGCAGGGCCACCATGAAGAATTGGTCACTGGTTCAAAGCGAGGCCACCTTACAGATTTTGCCCACTGGAGCAGATTTTCCAGCAGGACCACCTTACCGTTATTTGGCCACTGGAGCAGCATTTCCCAGCGGGCCCACCTTGCAGTTTCTGGCCACTGGAGTTAACATATGGTAGTAGCTGCTGTAGCAGCATTTCCCAGTGGGGCCACCGTGAAAATATTTTTGCCCACTGGAGCAACACACCTGATCATTGGCACAGATACAGGCTAGGAGAGATTAAGTAGTTAGAGGATCAGGCACCAGAGGGGCCTTGTCAAGTATGCAGTTCAGGAGGTAGGCACAGACAATGGTGCGACATTGAGTGCTCACAGTCATCAAAGGAAAAGGTACTGTTTACAAGCATTTCGTTCTGTGCCCTGCATGCTGTTCAGCGTCAGGGGAGGCATCTGCTCATTGGAGGGATATTTGGGGATATTGCAGATGTTGTGGTTCCAACCATGAGGAGCCTAAGAGCACATATCTCATGGTTTTGGAAGAACTTGATCCTGATTTATTGCCTTTTTTCTGAGAGCTTTTAGTATATAACAGAGAATACTGACTCTGTTATTGTGTGTGATGTGAGGCCTGTGATATGTCTTGGGTCTTGCCTGGTTATGTTTGGCTCAGTTCTCTTTGGTTTGGTTGTGGTTGAAGTGTTTTTTTGGTGTGGTTGACGTGGCCTCTGTTTAGGAGAGTTGCAATGTTTTCTGAACATTGATCGTTGTGAGAAAAGTGCATTAATTAACAGGATGTATCTTGCACTAACGTTTTCTTCCACAGGACCAATGTGTACATTATGGACTTGAAAGTTAGGGTGCTATTTTCACAACATGTTTAGCGTTCAATATTTGGATTGCAGTGTATCACCCTGTGTGTGCTTGAGGGTGATGTGCATTGTGAGAATGGTGGAAGTTTGCTTGGTAACAATTTTAGGGGGTTTGGAACCTGGCACAAGTTTTATAGGGGTGTACTGCCACCTGTGCCACAGGTTTTGGGGTTTGGAACTCGGCACTAGTTTTATAGGGGTGTTGGGGTTTGGAACCCAGCACTAGTTTTATAGGGGTGTTCTGACATCAGTGCCACAGATTTTGGGGTTTGGAACCTGGCACTAGTTTTATAGGGGTGTTCTGTGAAACGTGCCACAGAGTTTGGGGTTTGGAACCCGGCACTAGTTTTATAGGGGTGTTCTGCCACCCGTGCCACAGATTTTGGGGTTTGGGACCCGGCACTAGTTTTATATGGGTGTTCTGCCACCTGTGCCACAAATATTGGGGTGTTGCACACTGCACTTGAGGGTTTTCCTTCCCATGCCTTGGGGAGTTGGACTTCGGTACCTTAGGGGGTGGTTCTCTATGCCTGCTGTGCACGGAGTGGGTAACCGTGCTCTGTGCATTTTGAGTTTTTATTAATTGTTCTGGCGGTAGAGTAGAAGATGAAGGGTGCGCTGTGCTTCAGTGCACCTTAGTTGTTGGCAGCAGAATGAATGAGGGTGTTGTTTTGGGATCATGTGGCAATGCTGGTGTGTTGAAAGTTAAAGCTGGTTCCTTGGTCTGAGTGTCTGTGGTAGGCCTGGTACAGATTATGAGTGTATTGGGTAGTGGATTGGCCGCTTTGCACGTTGTTGAAGTGACTATATTGGTGGGAGCATGAGGAATGTCTCCTTGTTTTTTTTTGGAATGGAGTGAGTGGGATTTGGATTGGAGCTTTGGCGTTTGGAGGGGAGGTGGCCAGAGTGTTGTTGGTTTCATACTTTGGTTGCATTACCCTGTGTAATTTCCCTTGCACTTCTTTCCGTACCTTTATCTTGGTTTCTGTTGAGGCGGGAGATGTGTTGTGTCTTGTGTTCCCTGCTTTGGTCCTGCATGAATGCTTGCCTGAGAGAATGCCCTTTTGGAATGTTATGCCTGTGGAATTGGAATGCTGTGGGGTGAGTGCCCCTATAAGCTCCATGAAAGTCAGTTGGAGTGAAGCAGTCTGTGAGAGAGGAGGCCAGTGGATGTCTCCTGTGTACCTTCATACTTACTTACCCTTGGATCTACCTGATGTATCCACCTTGTCACTGGAACTTAGTAACGAGGTTCACTTACCTGAATATCAGACTTTACATCTCACTCTGCAACACCCACTTAATTATATGTCCGGTGAGGGATGTTAACAGAAGATGAAGTATCTAAGGTACTCCAATTTAAGGTTAGCAAGTAACATCAAGCACCTTAATCATATAAAATGAGATAATAAAGAAACAGAGTCGATCATAGGCAAAATCAGCCAAAAGTATCAGGGTTAATGTAATCTTTGTGTTTATATGTTATCAACTAGGCTACTCACCAAATCTGGGTTTAAGGAACGTACGAAATGCTCTGCTGTCACCAGCAAAAGTTAATTAAATTGCAGACTCACAAGAACTAAGATGGCCACCATTTAAAAAAACGTGCACTGCAACAGGATGACGTCATCACGTTACCCCTTGCTTGAGCTATTGTAAATATAGCAGAGTCGCAGTACTGTACCTTACCAGTAACCAGCCCTCCAGATAAGGTGCGTATCTGTGATTTATACCAGTAAAAGAATATAAATACGCCACATTTTATTTTTATTTTCGTACCATTTACGCAGGCTGGCCACAGTACTTTTTTGTGAATTCCCCTATTCTTTCTTTCCAGTAGATGGCGCTGGAACAAATATTTAGCAAATGCTAGCTTTGTGTTAACTACTGTGTCCTATTACTGTAATAGGAGTAAGACGTACACTTTTGAGCATGGTGGAGAGGGCGTGTGCTTAGCACAGGAATCACTGCAAGTGGTTGCTTTTTTAAATAAATTCTTCAAAACGCACAGGTTCTGTCTGGTGAGTTTGATTGGGGACGAGGACCGGCCTGAAACAGAAGTACCAACAATGTCATGCATGGCCCTTGATTTATTTGGCTGAATCTGAACAGGGTTATTCGCTACCACTCATGTTCGATTCATGGAGAAGGGACATAACCTGTTTTTATTTTGGATGTGGTATGTTAATTTTTCCTTGACAAAAGCCCAATCTTTGGGGTACTCTTTAACGGGATCATCCCCCTAGCAGATATAACTCTCGAAAAAGTGTTCTTCATGGACTTCTGCCCTATCTTCCATTTAAGGAGAACACTAAGCATGTTTGGAGCTATAGAATCAATGACAGGGCTCCGCAGCGGCTAATGTAGCCTGCGCGATTGTCCATGTCCCTCACATATTAGTGCTTTCTTTAGCAGACTGTGGAAATACGGCTTCTGGGTGGTGGGACCTGTGATGTCTACAGCACAGTGGGCCTCATTATGACCCAGGCGGAAAGGGGTTAATGGCGCCGTAAAAGGTGGCAGCGCCGTTAACCCCTTACCGCCTAATTACGAGGTCCGTTTGCAGGTCCCTACCTTAACGGCTGGTTTTACCAGCCGTTAAGGATTGGACCCGCAAAGGGACCTTGGAGGTAATTACGGTACTGCAATTTGTGGTACCGTAACTACCGCCTTCCCCATTTCCATTGAGCCCTACGGGGGTAAAAATGGGAATGGGGAAGGGCCAGTGGTGAATGGGGAATTACCGCCCCGTCAACCTTGGAATGGGGAGATAATTCCGCCATTCACCATGGCGGAATCGGTAAAATACCGGCACAACCATGGCGCTACTAGCGCCATGGTTACCGCACGGGTCGTAATGAGGCTCAGTGTGTCAAATGACTAAAATCATGTTCAATGCAACCTTGTGTCAAATGCAGCCATTCGCATGTGACTGGCAAAGGAGTTGATTAGCAATAGACGTGTAGTTCGCACGTTTATTTATAGTTTGTGTCATTGTTTTTTATTATGACTTCATATTTTCTTTTGTAAACGGCATTTGGACCATTCTACCAATAAAAGCAGTATAAGTATCTCAGCTGAAGGGCCCATTGAGCTGGAAAAGCATCCGCCACCCACCGGAATACTGCAATGAGATAATCCTGCTAGCCTATGAGGATTAAACTATCAGAAATAACATGCATACAGAGCCCAGAAATTAAACATGTGTATGACATTATAATTGATATCAAAAACATGAATGCTATGTACCATCCTCCCTTAATGTAAGACAATGTTAATGTGGATTAATTCCAAAGTACTTTGATGAGGAAGTAATGCAGGTGTAACTTAGGGAGGTTACAAGCAAAGAAACATTGCATGTATAACTATAACACTGTTAATAACTTGCCTTCATACATAGGGCCTCATTACACGGATGGCGGAGAACCATGGCGCTATTAGCGCCATGGTTCATGCCGGTAAAATACCGGCACCGCCTTGGCGGAAAGGGGAATTACCGCCCCATTCCAAGGTTGGCGGGGCGGTAATTCCCCCTTCCACCATTGCCCTTCCCCATTCCCATTTTTGCCCCATAGGGCTCAATGGGAATGGGGAAGGCGCTAATTACGGTACCGCAAATTGCGGTACCGTAATTAGCTCCCTGGGTCCCTTTGCGGGTTGGTTTTTAACACCTGCAAAAAGCAGGCGTTAAATCCCCCAACCCGCAAAGGGACCTCATAGTAAGGCGGTAAGGATTTACCGGTACCGGTATTTTACCGGTACCGGTAAATCTTTACCGCCATCCGTGTAATGAGGCCCATAGAGTTTACTCCCAGAATGTATGCAGTTTCGTAGCTGTAAATAAATTCTTACTGTCAACCAAGCATGCAACACATATAGATAGAATTGTGAATATTAGCTTCTAGTATAGCGGACTGTGGTAGAACCAACATTACATTTTCTCCCCTGTTGCTCCCAGCCACTGAAGTTACTTGGGCCATCCAGAGTACTGCCCCACACTCTGCAATTTTCTGTTATGCTTCGATATTTAATCTTTCATTGCACACCATATGCCATTTTCACACTTTTCACACTTTCTAGGACCTTCAGGATCTGCAAGAAGTGGGTGTTTCAGACTTAAAGGAGAGAGTTAACTGATTGTAACATTGAAGCTGCACTGGAATAGTCTCATTAAAATGAGTAATGAAGTTAGATGCCCCCTACACAAGTAAGTTTGCCACTTTGCCACTGTCTCTGAAGTTAGTGCCCCTCCGAACATTTGAAGGGTTAGCCCCTGCCTAAATTTTAGCCTAGGTGCACCCCTGGATGTGCACACTTGCCTTTTGTTAGGGAGAGAGGCGAGGGAAGCCTTTCGCCGAAACTGGCTGTGTTAAAGTTTTACTGTGTTTGTTCAGAAAAATGTACTTGGAACAAACTCAGTAAAACATTAAAGCTGCTACTTTCAAGAAAGACTTCAATCACCTCTCTGCATATTGCGCTTTAAAATATACAATTCGATAGGATGTGTTGGATACGTTTTACTCTCTTGCAGAGGAGAAAACTCATTTTTACTCTCTTGATATTGCATTTACTCTCTAATTTGAAGAAGCATGCGTAAAATACTCCCACCTCAAAATCTTATCTGGAGCACTGCCAGTAACCATACTAAATGGAAATGAAGGAATACAAATATAAGGCGAAGAAAGCTAAAAGGCGGGGAAAGTGTCAAAGGACCCAAATAGAAGATCAGTACATACCAATGAAATCGTAGGACTTTTAGGTTCAGCAGTGAACTGAAAAAAAAAAGTAAATTATGCTGTTGCTAGAGGAGTAAGGAAGTGATGTCATAAAAGATAAAAATATTACAAATTAAACTAGATGACTCTAAGGTAGTGTGGTCTACCGTGTAACCTGGCACACTGTTAATAAATAAGACGGTGTGTCTTCAAGGACAACAAGATTGTGGTGTTCACATGTGCCCGAGCCACGTGAGTGAGGGGCGACCACCTCATGTGACGAGGGAAAGTTTGAGAGATAATAAGAGGCGGTGATGACCGGAAACGGGGCACAGCTGAGTGCGATCTAACTTTGTGTGGTTGTGAGTTATAGGCGCTCCTTATCTCCCACGTGCTGCATGCACAGCGCCCCCATGCCCCCTTACCTCCCTGCTAGCATCCGGAGGCCGCGGAGATAACATCACATTGATAACAAGGTAATCTGCACCTATGTGCGCTCTGTGTAACATGCTTCATCAACTGTTCTACGCTGCAGCTACCAGCTCATCTAATCCTTGAATCACAGCTGATGGCCCTGTGTGGTACTGCAGGAAGAAGAGAAGTGGGCCGTAACATGTGGCCTACATGAGGTGAGACCGTGGAGGAGAGGCACCATATCACTAACAATAAGGCCACTGGACCCCTGAGCAGCATGCAGCAAGTGCATTAGGGATACACACACGTGCCCGCGCTCATGGCAAGCCCACAACATAGCCTGACCAGAGAAGGAAGCAGCAGAGGCTGTAGGAGCAGCACTGTGAAAGTAGAAGGGCCACCACCAGGACCAGATGCCACGCATGGAACATGCATAAGACCGGTTGACCCTTATGCCACAGGAGCAGCCTTACGCTGGGAAATTTGGCTCCAAAAATGTGAACTGAACATGCAAGCTAGGGATATCACAGAGGCAATGAAACTGCGCACTGTGCTATTACTTAACATTGGCTCTCTACCACTCAGACTGTTCCATACTCTGCCTAACAGAGGCGCAGCAGATGATTACAACGCATCGAAGACAGCGCTGAACAACAAATTCAAACCTGAGTTGAACCCTGATTATGAAAGATTCCAGTTCTACATGACCCGTCAAAGGGCAAAGGAAAACATTGACGACTTCCATGCACGCCTTAGGGAAATGGCGCTGGGATGCGAATTCCCGGATGAACAGTTTGCCGTCCATCAACAGATTATCAATGGAATCTCCTCAGATAAATTACGCAGGGCTATACTCTCAGAGAATAATGTCCCACTGGGACATACTGGCATGGGCAGACTACGAAAACGTACCGATGACCAGGTTGCGATCATGGAAGCTGCCATGCAACGGCTTCCACTTGACATCGTCCAGAAGGAGGAAGAAATAGCAGCAGTCAGAGGAAGACCAGATAAGAGACAACCTGCCAATACGACATCCAGACACACCCCAGGACGAAGGGACTCATGCAAGTGGTGTGGAGGACCTTTGCACCGAGGAGAGCCCTGCCCAGCGTTATGGGTCACCTATTGCAAATGCAAGGGACTGAACCATTTTGCAACTGTTTGCCTCAATCGACCCACTCGCAAGGGAAGCAAACAACCAGAGGCACCAAATGTTCGACATAAAGAGAGGGGTAAGGCAAGGGCCATAGCCACTGCAAGAAGATTACCCAGTAGCAGTCACACTGATGACACCTCAGAAGAAGAGGCATCCCCGGAAAGACAACGGTTACGACCGAAGAAGACGGGGGAACGTGTCCATATGATATCCGCCATCAAGCCCCGGAAAAACAAACCCATAGGCAAAGAGTCCAGATGACCCTCCTGCATAATCTTAGCCGACGGGACCCCCACCAAAGTTGTCATCAATACTGGAGTGACAGTGAATGTCATGCCTCTGCTGAAGTTCAAGAAAATCAAACCATCGCCCCGACTCTGAGACAGGAAGGTGCAGCTATTCGCATACGGATGCAACAGGCCGCTACCAGTGACTGGCTCATTTCGCTCAGTCCTCACCCACAATGGTTCAACATGCCGAGCCACGATATATGTGGGAGGGGCAGGGTTGGAGACACTCCTGAGCTGCAGCACAGCCCAAAAGCTGAAGCTAGTGCAATTTGCATTCCACATCAACACACCTGACATCGACAACCTTCTAGCAAGACACAACAACATGCTCCAAGGCATGGGGTGCCTTCGAGGGAGAACAGTTAAATTACACATTGATCCAACGATCGAACAGAGACACCGCCGGGTCCCCTTTCAACTGCGCGAAGCGGTAGAAAAAAAACTAGAGATGCTGGAAACACAAGGAATAATCAATAAGACATCAGGACCGACACCATGGGTATCCCATATGGTTGTGGCTCAGAAACCACGCCAACCAAACGCAGTCAGGACCTGCATTGACATGCGGCTACCTAATGTAGCCATCGGATGTGAACGGCACGTGACACCAACGATTGATGAACTAATAGTAGATCTAACAGGGGCGAAGATTTTCAGCAAATTAGACTTATGCTCAGGCTATCATCAAATATGCATAGCCCGAGAATCAGGCTATATCACAAAATTTCTCGTCCCACCTAGGCCTCAGGAGATATTGGAGGCTGAACTCTGGTATACCTTCAGCCGCTGAGGTATTTCAAAATGAGATCCGGAAAGTCCTGAATGGCCTGGCAGGCACCACGAAAATCAATTACGACATCCTAGTGTATGGAGGAACCACAGAATAACACAAGGAATAATCGATAAGACATCAGGACCGACACCATGGGTATCCCATATGGTTGTGGCTCAGAAACCATGCCAACCAAACGCAGTCAGGACCTGCATTGACATGCGGCTACCTAATGTAGCCATCGGATGTGACAGGCACGTGACACCAACGATTGATGAACTAATAGTAGATCTAACAGGGGCGAAGATTTTCAGCAAATTAGACTTATGCTCAGGCTATCATCAAATATGCATAGCCCGAGAATCAGGCTATATCACAAAATTTCTCGTCCCACCTAGGCCTCAGGAGATATTGGAGGCTGAACTTTGGTATATCTTCAGCCGCTGAGGTATTTCAAAATGAGATCCGGAAAGTCCTGAATGGCCTGGCAGGCACCACGAAAATCAATTACGACATCCTAGTGTATGGAGCAACCACAGAATAACACCATGGGACTTCCCAGTGCCACCAGGAGATTATAACTCCGGGGGCCCAGGAAATCAGGCGCCGGAAAAATGTAAGTCCCCATTCCCATAGAGTCCCATAGGACTCTATAGAAGTCGGGACACGGAAGCACCGACACGGCAGCGAATGGTGCCGGTGCTTCCGTGAAGTGTTTGCCTACCGTGGCCGCTGTGCCAGGCAGGGTCAGACCTGTCGGGCACAGCGGCCACGGCAGGCAAACACAGAGTTTGCCGGTCCGGAAACAAGGGTGCCGGTGAGCTTACTGGCACCCTTGTTTCCGGACCAGCAAACTTATAATGAGGCCCCATGACTGGCTAGCGGCAGTTCTACAGCACCTAGAGGAGCCCGGCCTCACCCTACATGCAGAGAAGTGAGAATTCGGCAAGAGCAAACCAAACGTCTTTGGCTCTGTTTATAACATGGAAGGAGTATCGCCAGACCCCGCCAAGGTGACAGATATCAAGCAAGCCAAAGCCCCTATATCTGCCTTAGCGATCACAAGCTTCATGGGGATGGCTACATACTGTGCCAGATTCATCCGAGACCTAGCCACCATTGCAGAGCCTTAAGAAGGCTAACCTAGAAGGAAACACTGTGGGAATGGTCCGAACACCAGGACGCATTCCAGCAGATCAAGGACTCCCTGTCGAGCACAACCAGGATGGCATTTTTTGACACTAACTGCAACACTACACTGTTGGTTGATGCTAGCCCAGGCAAATTAGGGGCTGTGCTGACACAAATCAATCAGGAAGCCACTGTGTTCCCAGTCGCTTTTGCTAGCCGGGCACTCACTAAGACTTAACAAAATGATGCGCACATAGAAAATGAAGCACTGGCCATTCTGTGGGGATGCCGCCACTTCCAAGTCTACCTCCTAGCGACACTGCATTGTCCGGCCAGAGGTGCTAGAAGAGAGGGCCCTGCTGCTGGCACACGAGGGACGACAGTGCATTGTAAAGACACAAGCGTATCTCAAGTCCTGAGTGTGGATGCCAAAAATACAGAGCAGAGTAGAGCAGAGTAGCGGAACTGGTCGAGACCTGCGCAGCACGCCAATCATCAAAGAGACAAATGGAGCCAGAACCCATTGCAAATGCACCCATAAGCAACACAAGACAGGAGTCAGTCAGCATGGACCTCTGTACCATCCCGAGAAGGCTAATTATTTGTCCTAATAGATGAATTGAGCAGGTACCCGGAAGTTGAACACATTAAGTCCACAAATGCATCTAACAACTCGGCCGAACTCTTTAAAATCTGCAAGGAGCTGGCCAACCCTGCCTCTACCCCGCCTATTGCCTCCCAGGCTCTTTGCAATGCCCCTGCCTCTCACTTCATTTAAAAAACCTAGGACATCCTGTCCACCCTCTTCACCCAAGCCCCTCCTCTCCCCTCCCCATCCGTGCTTGCTTACCCTCCTCTATCCACCCCCCCACTATCCTTCTCGTCCTTTCCTCTTTTCTCCCCTGACGAGGTCGCTAGACAAGTCCGATCTATGAAAGCCTCGTCAAAACAGGTTCATCCCTGTTCCTCTAAAACCATCAAGGACCACATTGACAACCCCGCTCCGGCCCTTTCTGATTTTTGCAACCACTCCTTTGCCTCGGAATCCTTCCCCTCCCCTCTGAAGCACTCCTTTGTGCATCCTCTTCTCAAGAAACCCAGAGCTGATCCTTCTTGTTCAGTTAACTATCGCTGAATTTCCATTGCTCCCTCTCTTGGCAAACTCCTGGAAAAGTTGGCCATCTCTCAGCTTAACCTTCATTCTAATTCTGTTGGCTGTCTCAATGACCACCAGCCTAGCTTCAGAGCTACCAGAAGCATGGAAACTGCTCTCCTGAACATCCGTGAAGAGCTGCTCTCCAACCTGGACTCTAACATTCCCTCTGTCCTCATCCTCCTCGATCTCTCTTCTGCCTTCGACACGGTCAACCTTGCCATCCTGCTGAACCGTCTCTGTGAAAACCTGGGTATCACTGATCAGGCTCTGGCCTGGCTGACCTCTTTCCTCTCAGATCGCCCCTCCCAGGTCCAACTTGGGTTCTTCCTTTCATCTATCTTCCTCTCTACCTGTGGTGTTCCCCAGGGGTCTAACCTCTCGCCCTGGCTTTTCAACCAATACCTGGCAACTCTCGCCCACTGCATTGCCACTTTCTGCTCAAATTTCCAGTGCTATGCTGACGACGCTCAACTCATTTTCAGGCTGCCCTCTGCCACCTCCTTTCCCTCTCTCATCTCTGATTGCCTAACTGCCATTCAAGATTGGTGTGCCGCCAATGATCTTTGTCTGAATGCCAGCAAGACGGAGATCCTCCTCATCGGCACACCTTCACCATCCTTTCCCCTCGCTCTCTGGCCGGCCTCCCTTGGCCCTCCTCCTACCCCCACCTGCGAGGCTAAGAACCTTGGGGTCATCTTTGACTCAACCCTTTCCTTCTCCGCCCACATCTCTGAGGTCTCTAAAAAGTCAAATTTCCGACTGCACCTCCTCAGAGGTACTCTGCCTTTCCTCTCCTTCCCCCAGAAGCTCATGGTATCCCAAGCTCTGGTTCTCTCTAGCTTGGATTATTGTAACAGCATCTTTCTAAATCTACCTGCCTCTATTCTCCGCCCTCTGCAACTAATCCAGAACGGGACTGCGAGACTTGTCCTTGGCCTCAAGCCCTGGGATCGTATCTCTCCAGCTCTGAAATCTCTCCATTGGCTCCCGGTGGATGCAAGGATTAAATTCAAAACCCTCTGCATTGTCCACAAGTTTTTCTGGGACCTGGGTCCAAAATACCTTCAGCTATCCCTCCGCAAATACCTCCCCTCTCGAGCTCTTCGCTCCTCTACCTCCAACTCCCTCAGGGTCAGTCGTTTTTCAAAGAAACAAGCTGGGGGTTGATCTCTGTCTTCGGCTGGGGCCTCCCTCTGGAACAGCCTTCCTGCCACTCTAAAACTTGAGGAGAACCATCTTCAGTTCCGGAAGCACCTCAAGACCTTCCTCTTTTCTTCTGCCTTTGCTCCCCTTCTTCCTTGCTGATCTGTTCTCTCTTGGCACCGTGCACCTGGCCACCCTATGTCCTCCGGGCCCAGGTACCTGCTCACCCTGCCACCCTCCCGCACTGCCTCCGGGCCACCCCTTGCACTGGGGTCTGTATCTGTACCCATACAGCCCCCCCTTTTCTTCTTGCACTTATCAGACCTACCCTGTCTGCTGCCTTAAACCTAGCACTTGCAAATTGCTGGCTGCACTAAAACTGTTGCCTTTATTATTTATTTATTGTTATTTATTTGTTTGTACTCTGCTTTGCACTATCCACTTCTCCCCCCTCCCATGCACTTTTCCCCTCCCACTCTCCCATGCACTTGCGCGTTCTCAATGTCACTGGGCCTAGTAAGATCGCTGTTTTGTTCTCCCCTGTTCCCCACCCTTGCCTAGTCGCGCTCTGAAACACTCGTGTACGAGCGTGATAGAAATAAAATATCATATCATATCATATCACAGACGCCCTATCCGTCAAAACGGCACTGGAAAAAGTATTTGCCATACATGCATACCACGAAAAAATGAAGAGTGACAATGGGCCCCCTTTTACCAGCCTCAAACTATGGCAGTTCCTGAAAAGCCTCAGCATAGACCACCAGCGGATTACCCCATGTTGGCTGCAATCGAACGGAGACGCTGAACGGTTCATGGGGTCACTGAATAAGACCCCAAGGATCGCAAAGGACAAACAACAACCGCGGCTGCCAGCCGTGTATCGATTCCTCAGGACACACAGGCAGACACCCCACACATCTACACGAATCAGCCCGGCTGCACTGATGTTTGGAGTACCTATTCAAGTGGAACTGTTGTTACACTCAAACTGGGTAGCCCCTGAACCCGACACACCACTCATCGAAGAGGCACGAGAGAAATGGAATGAAAGGGAGAGCCACCCTCGTCGAGCACAGCACACAGAACTCCAGGTTGGCGACACTGTGCTAGTCTGGAACCAAACACCCCCAAAGAAAATGACCCTGTCTTAAGAGTTGCGTCCCTGGACAGTGCTCAACTCCGACCACAGCATGATAATGGCCACCAGAGGGCAGGAAGTGGTAACACGTAACATTTCCCATTTCCGCAAGGTGCCATCCAAACCCTGGAAGGAACAACCCCCACACATACAGGAGGGAGCTGAAACAATGAATCCGCCCGAGGAACAACCAGAGAGAAATGACAACACACCTTCGTAGAATGAGCCACTGCCAACGCCTCACCTCAACGAGGAAGCTAGCGAAAGTTGAGGAGAAGGAGAACACGAGAGAAGGGTCAACACCCGGTATGGACTACGTGAGAGACCTCGCCCATCATCCCAAATGCAGCGGTATGTCCTATGTGGCGTGTACAAGAAGAACACCAGATACAGCCCCAAGTGAGTTGACAGGCTATTCAAGAAATCCAGGTTTGAGAGGAATGTAGTGTTCACAAGTGCCCGATTCACATGAGTGAGGGGGAGCCCACCCCACATGACGAGGGAAAGATAGAGAGATAGTAAAAGGAAGCGATGCTTGGAGTATTATGCACACTTATGGAGGACTCATCAGCAGTACTGTGCTTCTTTGGTAGACATTACCGGGAGTATTATGTACACTTCTCGAGGCCTCATAAACCGTATTGTGTCTAGTTCTACAGACATCACTTGGGTATTATATATATTTCGGGAGGCCTCATCAGCAGTACTGTGTATAGATCTGTAGAAATCACCTGGAGTATTATGTAGATTTCCTGAGGCCTCATCAGCAGTACTGTGCCTAGTTTTATAGACATCACCTGGAGTGTTATCCATACTTCTGGAAGCGGCTGCAGCCATACTGTGCCTAGACATCACTTGGATGCCTCATCAGCACTACTGTGTCTAGTTCTGCACTACACACATTACCTGCAGTATTATGCACACCTTAGGAGGCCTCATCAGCAGAATAGTGTCTCACTCTGCAGACATCACCCGGCGTATTATATACACTTCTGGAAGCCTCAGTAGCAGCACTGTGCCTAGTAATGTGTCACATTCTGCAGACCTCACCTGGAGTATTATGTACCCTTTTGGGGGTCTTATCCGCACTGTTGTGTCTAGATCTGTAGACATCACCTGGAGTATTACGTACACATCTAGAGGCCTCATCGGCAGCACTGTGCCTAGTTGTTCAGACATCACATGGAATATTATGTACACTTCCAGAGGCTTTATCAGCAGTATTGTGCCTAATTCTGCAGACATCAACTGGAGTATTATGTATACCTTCGGGAGCCTTATTAGCACTACTTTGTCTAGGTCTGCAGACATCACCTAGAGTATTATGTACACTTCCGAAGGACTCATCAACAGTACTGGACCCAGTTTTGTAGATTTCGCCTGGGTTGGTATGTACACTTATGGAAGCCTCATCAGCTACACTGTGCTTAGTTTTGTAGACATGGCCTGGAGTATTATGTACACTTCTGGAGGCCTCACCAGCAGTACTGTGTCGAGTTCTGCAGGCGTCACCTAGAGTATTACATATTCTTCTGGAGGCCTCATCAGCAGCACTGTGCCTAGTTTTTGCAGACATCACCTGGCGTATTATGTACACTTCCAGAGGCCTCATCAGCAGACTTGTGCCTATTTTGTAGACATCACCTGCAGTATTACGTACACATCCGATGCCTTATCAGCAGTGCTGTATCTCACTCTGCAGACATCACCAGGAATATTACGTACACCTCCGGAGGTCTCACTAGCAGTACTATGCCTAGGTCTGCCGACATCACCCGGAGTATCATGTGTACTGTAGGCCGCATCAGCAGAATGTGCACCGTCTGGTGGACATCACCTGGAGCATTATGTACACTTCCGGAGATATCTGTCACCGGGCTGCGCCCTCGAAGCGTATGGTTAAGATAGAATATCCTCCATTGAACTTGCTGCAACGTGTCCTCCCTAACGCGAGTTCACGGTCCAGCTTACTGTTTTCCACTTGGTGAAAAGGTGGCTCCGCCCCTCCTCGCAGCATTGCAACTGCTAGTGTTTGTTTGCCCTCCAGGTTCACATGCTTTCTCTCTCTGTCCCACTATTTGTCCTCGTTTGTTACATCCCTCGTGCATTTCCTTCCCTTGCCAGCAGCTTTTTCTCCGCGGGCATCCAGTACTCTCCTCTCTCCCGCTGGTCTCCACGGCGCTCCCGTGCTCAGCTCTCTTCTTATTCTTCTTCTTCTTAATTATCCGAGGCGTGGGCAGACCCACGCAGGCGCTTCCCCATCCTATAGGATGATGTGCACCGTACCCACTAATTATTATTTAGCTCCATTTAAACTCACAACTCCTCCCACCTCCCCGTCTGCCTCACAAAATCCAACATCACACTACTCCTCCTCCTGCCTCTCTCCCCATCACCTCCCAGCAAAGCCCTCCCGCTCAGCTCAGCCACACCCAACGCAGTCAACCGAACCCTCATCAATTCTCTCTCTGCAACATGTCTCTCACACCTAATCATAAAATGTCCCACCGTTTCAGGCACCCCACACACCGCACAGTCCCTTGATTCATGCTTCCCCATTCGAAATAGACAGTTATTCAGCCCCACATGACCTATCCTCAACCGATTCAGCATCACCTCTTCCCCCCTCCTCCATTCTGAACTCCCTGCATCCACCTTCACCGACACTTTCCCACGAACACCGAACATCCACCTGCCTTCACCCCACTCACCCACCTCTCCTGCCACATGCTCAGCTCTCCCTCTCTCATTGCAGCTCCTCCGCGCTGAACATGGCTGCTCCTCCCCCTTTGGGGGATCCGCTGCACTGTCATGCTGGGCTTCCCTCACTTCATCGCGGCTCCTCCGCGTGCACTTCTTTGCAGCCTAGTTCCCGCTGTACTGTTGTGTTGGGCTTTCCCGCTCTGCACAACAGCCCCTTCACGAGTGACTACGTTCTGACCGAACTGCCTGTACTCCGGACTCCCATTCTCTCTCTCTTCCTATTCTGGGTTCTTGTATACAGCGCTTCTTATACTTATCGACAAGTATTGGCCTCACTATTGGCATTTCCTGTACACAAAACTCTACACCACCTGCATTCGAAACTAAGAAGAAGGTTTTTTGTGGCGTCAGGCTTTTTCCCTTCAACTTTTGCAGCTTCTGGGAGGTCAGCCTCCTGCCTAGGCTGCGCTTCCAGCGGGCATAGTGGCTACCTCCTGGGGTTGGCCATTTCTCTACAAGGAAAGAAAAACATCTAGGAAGAAGGGATCCACGGTTCCATTAGACGAAGAGGTGATGCTTTCCTCGGAGGAAGAATCAGGTGAGGAAGGTGTGTTATCTGAAGACAGTCTCATCAGTAATACTGTGCATAGTTCTGCAGACATCACCTGGAGTATTATGTACACTTCCAGAGGCCTCATCAGCAGAACAGTGTCTATTTTTGTAGACATTACCTGGAGTAATATGTACACTTCCGGAAGCTTCATCAGCAGTAATGTGTCCCATTCTGCAGAGTAGTATGTACACTTGTGGAGACCTCATCAGCAGTACTTTTCCTTGTTCTGCAGACATCACCTGGAGTATTATGCACACTTCCAAAGGCCTCATCAGCGGTAACTGTATCTCATTCTGCAGAGTATTATGTACACTTGTGGAGACCTCATCAGCAGTACTTTTCCTTGTTCTGCAGACATCACCTGGAATATTATGCACACTTCTGAAGGGCTCATCAGCAGTACTGTGCCTAGTTGTGCAGACATCACCTGGAGTATTATGTACACCTATGGAGGCCTCATCATTAGTACTGCATCTAGTTCTGCAGACATCACTTGGAGTATTATGTACACCTCTGGAGCCCTCATCAGCAGCACTGTGCCTAGTTGTGCAGACATCACCTGGAGTATTATGTACACTTACACAGGCCTTAAAAGCATAAAGGTGTCTATTTTTGAAGACATCACTTGGAGTATTATGTACATTTCCAGATGCTTCATTAGCAGTGCTGTATCTCACTCTGCAGACATCTCCTGGAGTATTATGTAAACATCGGAGGCCTCACCAGCAGTACAGTGGCTAGTTCTGCAGGCATCATCTGGAGTATTATGTACAGTTACATAATACTCCAGCAGAACTGTACACTCAGCAGCAGAACTGTGTCTATTTCTGCAAACATCACCTGCAGTATTGTGTACGCTTGAGGCCTCATCAGCAGTACTGTGTCTAGTTATGCAACCATCACCTGGACTATTGATTTTAGGTCTGGAAGACAGACCTAGATTATATCAGTGTCCACTCCTGGAGGACCAGCTCTGGAAGGGTGAGGTAGCATATGAAACAGCCTAATGATCAGGGATGTCATTTTGGGTTGCCAGAGGTAGCAACCACTACCCCTGGCTCCCCATCTGCTACCCCTACACATGGCATTGAGAGCCCTAGGCCACTGGACAAAGAGGAAGTGCTAAGAACAGTTTTCTGTGTTGCATCTGAAAAAGGTATTTGTAAATGTAGCAAAATGGGTCACAGCTTTTTTCACCTGGAATCTAGATCTAGTTAGCTGGCGAAATAACAGGGATACAGTCTGTGCAATTCATACCCATTACTGTAGCAACAGGAAGGGTATGTGGGCTAGGTCTAGCTAGCTTGGAATGGCTAAGAGCAGCCTGCATTACTCAGTGGCAGCACAGCATAAACGCAAATCTCATCAGTGTTCTGTGTAGTCCTCTTTGCACATCCAGTGAGCCACTGGCCCTGTGATGAGAGGGGTGTGCCCCAGTGGCTTCTGCCACCAATCCTGCCTGGGTACTGTGTGGCCTGACCCAGATCTGCCAGACCTTCAGCACAGGCACACTGTAGATAGACTCAAGGTGAGATCATCAATTTACAAGAAGTTTCCCTACGCCTTTGAAGTAAACCAGCTGTTGCTTCATCAAGCAACAACTATATATATTTGGAAGGTTCGCTCAGGGTCAAATCGCTTGCTTTGGGAACAAGAAGATACAGTGCAACATGGTTTCAGTTCGTGTTCCAGTGCTTACAAGCTAGAGGAGGCTGGCATTATGAAAGATGTAAAGGACCAAGGAAAATAATCAAATGGGCCTTTTCTAGGGGTGATGTCATGGAGCTGCTTCTGCTTTTTACATTTTAAAATAAAAAACCTTCAATTACTGTGACCTCTATCTCCCATCTAACAATACAAAATGGTGGGTTACTTACCAAATAAGCAAAACAGAAAGATGATGGCTGGAAGGTTTCAAATCATTCATAACCACTGGCACAGCTCTGGACAACCTTCCAGACCATCGTTTTTCTGGTTGGACTTGTGTTTGTCAGTTGTTGTTTCCAGTCTGTGGCCAGACACTTTGCAGGCACTGGATGTCTGCGCTTTGGGTTTAGGTCTCTTTGAGATGCTCTGTCTGTTAACAGTTTAGCCCGAGTGATGTACAATAGTCCAGGTTGTTGTGTTGGACATCTGCTTAAATTCACAGTAATTTGGTAATATGGGCCTATACACACTGATATTAATGCTACATATGGTGATCCATTCTTTTATGAAATGTATAGCACATTACAGTGCTATCGTAACCATATTTTTCTTAGTGTACTGAGGAACACTGCTATGTGATGCCACTTTCTGTTTTGTCAAGTGGGTGAAAGGTTGTGTGCCATCACTTCCCATGTTGTCACTTGGGGGTTGGGGTCAGATGACATAACTTCCTGTGATGTCATCAGAGGTCAAGAGTCATGTGATGTCACTTCCGCTGCCCCTGGCATTTTGGTGAAATTACGTCCCTGCTAATGATAGGTGATCAAAACGGTGCATAGTTTTAAACTATACATCCTCTGCTGAGAGGCTCAATGATTGAAGCAGAGGAGGAGAGATGATAGGCATGGAATTGTTGAACATAAACGTTAAAAAGGCACACTCATGAGGCTAAAAAATACTTCAAGGAATTGATTAAACAAATAGTTTATGGAGGTTGGAGGGGCTCTCGGGAGTACTATTAGAAAAAACATTTCCATAGAACAGGAATAAATTGAAAAGCTGACGTGACTTTTAATTAATTTGTGTGTTTACTCTATAAGGCCTGGCCCAGGGATACAAAACCATATTTCACCACAGGGGCTCTTGCAAAATTAAAATATTCGGTTTATTTTGTTTTTTGGTGTCATTGTCCTTCGAAGGTACAGCTGCTTGTGTTTATTACTACAGGGGCTCTTGCAAAATTCAAATATCCGGTTTATTTAGTTTTTTCGGTGTCATTGTCCTTTGAAGGTACAGCTGCTCATGTTTATTACTACAGGGGTTCCTGCAAAATTCAAATATCCGGTTTATTTTGTTTTTTTGGTGTCACTGTCCTTCGAAGGTACAGCTGCTCGTGTTTATTACTACTCAGTAAGAAAGGTGAGGATTGCCCCCAAAGCCAGGGACTGAGGGCAAGAAGCGAGAAGTAGTTGCTAAGCCTTGCCGGCCTGGCACCCTAAAGATTTTACCACAGTGCAGAAGGAACAAGTTACTTACCTGTAACTCTGATTCTCCAGCATGAGTCTTGCATGGATTCACATACTCAAATATTTCCTGTCGTCAGGCTGGGAATCCGTGGTAAACAGAAAACAGTTTTTTTTTAAACTCAAAACTGTTAGTCTCTTCTATAGCCCATCTGTGTTCTTTGGGTCATAATGCCCCCAACCAATGACACCCGTACTCCTAAGCACTACCTCTGGTGGCCTATTTCAGATTTGGTAGCATGTGTAAAGTGGCAGTATGAACCCAGAAGAGCCAGACAGGGGAAGGGGGGAGGGTTTGCATGTGAATCCATGCAAGACTCATGCTGGAGAACAAGTTACAGTAGGTAACTTGTTCCTTCTCTAGCATGGGGTGTTGCATGGATTGACATGCTCATGAATACGATTATACAGCAGTATATATACACAACCACGGGCGGTGGCAAGGCTCATAGAAGCAATACACTTACCCCTGGAACAGACTCACCTCAAACAGGTTGCGTAGCACTGCTTGGATGATCCGGGATTCCTCCCAGGAATCCCTGCCGAAGCAGCAGAATTTTGTGAAGGTGTGGGTAGACCTCCACGTAGTAGCCCAACAGAAGTCGAGCAGGTGAACACCAGAGAGAAATGCTGTTTTCTCTGTGATGGCTCTGGTGGAGTGGGCTTTCGACCAGTCTGGAAGCGGTCTGTTGGCAAGATAATGACAATGAATGATACAGCTAAAGAGCCACCTGGATATGCAAGCCTTAGATAAGGCCTTCCTGGGTCCAACAGGTCCAGAATTAACAAAAAGCTGAGACAATTTTCGAAAGTCTTTTGTGCGTGCCATGCAGAACTTCAGGGCATGAGCAATGTCCAGCGGATGTAGTGTCCTTTCAGCAGGCGAAAACAAGGTCGCAAAGAAGACCGGCAGAACCTAAGGCTCGATGAGATGAAAGTCCGATGGAACCTTTGGCATGAATGTAGGATGTGTTCGCAGAACCACCTTAGTGGCATGAAAGGACAAATACAGCTGCTTACAAGAGAGGGCCTGTATCTCCCTGACCCACCTGGCCAAGGTGATCGCCACCAGGAAAGGGGCCTTCCACGATAGAAAATTCAGAGGGGCACAGCATTGGTTTAAACGGAGGCCCCATGAGCTAAAACAGGACCATGTTTGGTTCCCAAACTGGGGTGAGTGCCTTCACCGGTGGGAAAGGCCTGAAGGGACCCTTGAAGAACTCCTTAACCAGCCTGTGAGACCACCGAGAGATCTTGCTCAGGTCCGTGTGTATTGGGAAATGACGGCCAGGTGGACCTTGAGGATGCATGAGCAAAACTAGCCTTGGCCACCGAGAGCGGGTATGGGAGCAGCTGTGGAGCTGTTACTCACAGTGGCGTGATCTTCCATGCCTGGCACCACACTGTGAAGCATTTCTTCTTGCCCCTGTAGAACGTCAACGTAGATGGAGCTCTGGCTCTGGCCACAATTTTCCTGCACGCCAGTGGAATTGAATAGTGCTCAAATTCTAGGGCTGCAGGAGCCACGCTGAGAGGATCAATGACCCCGGGTCATGGAGCAGGATTGACCCTTCTTCTCTGGGGAGGAGGTCGTGAGAGGAGGCAGTTTGATGGCCGGAACCACCGACAGATGGAAAAGGTCTGTGTACCAGATCTGCCTCGGCCACGCCGGCGCGATGACAATCATCCTGCAGTGGCAACGTCTGAGTGTGTTGATAATAATAATAATAATAATAATAATTTCGCATTTATATAGCGCTACGAACCCTCAGGTATCTGA
Organism: Ambystoma mexicanum; assembly: GCF_040938575.1. Lineage (NCBI taxonomy): Eukaryota > Metazoa > Chordata > Amphibia > Caudata > Ambystomatidae > Ambystoma > Ambystoma mexicanum. Next base: position 1,115,174,370 of record NC_090923.1, on the reverse strand, counting down.
GCACTGATTATTATTACCCACGGTTTGTGGTGCTCATTTATCGACCTCGGAAGGATGAAAGGCTGAGTTTGGCCCTGCCGGGATTCGAAACTGCGTTAGCAGGCTCTGTACGGATGTCAAAGCGGGCGCTCTACTCGCTGTGCCACTTGACCGGCTATCACACGTAGCAGTAGAGGAATTGGTGGGAAGGCATACAGAAAGCACCCCTCCAAAGGGATTGAGAAGGTATCTCCCAGACCATCTGCTGAGGGTACCTGCTGGCAAATTTCCAACACTTGGAGTTGGAAGCCGTCGCAAAGAGGTCGATTTGGGGAATGCCCCACTCGCTGAAGATGGAATGCCCCACTCACTGAAGATGCGTGCCACCTGCGCTTGTTGCAGCTCCCACCCATGGCAGGGCCACAGCTCCCCGCTGAGAGAGTCTGCAATGGTGTTCTTTATGCCTGCCAGGTGAAAGGAGACGAGGAACATGTCTTGAAGAATGGCCCAGCACCAGAGGGACTGGGCATTCAGGGAGAGTGCAGAGGAGCGTGTCCCACACAAATTCCTGATGTAAAATGTTGGTATTGTCTGTGAAGGTCCACACCACCTTCCCCTGAAGCAGAGGCTGGAACGACGTGAGGGTCCAGAAGAATGCACGTAGATCCAGGAAGTTTATGCGTAAGTCCTTCTCATCCAGGAGCCAGGGGCCTCTGGCATGAAAATGTCCTGTGTGGGCTCCCTAACCCTCCAGAGGTGTCGATAGTGAATGTAGCCTGATAAGCATTGATCTTGAAGGGAGCTCCTTGAGTGAGGTGTGGCCACACCGACCACCATTGAAGAGTTTGAGGGAATGTCCGATTGAGGGCGATCTTGTCTGTCCATACGCCAGTGACCTGCTGCTACCTGGCATCTAGGAATTCCTGGTGGGGTTGCATTTGGAACCTGTAAAATGGAACCAGATGGATGCAGGAGGCCATCAACCCCAGCAGGGACTTGATGGACCGATCTGTTGCAAAGTCAGCAGTTGAATGGTCTATGTTGTGTGCTGGGTTGCTAGTGCGTGGGAGTGGGACCGGATGAGCCAATCGTCCAGATAAGGGGAACCTGAATCCCCTTGTGGTGTAGATGCCCTGCTTCTGGGGCACGCATTTGGGGAACACACTCAGCGCTGATTTGAGGCTGAAGAAAAGGGCCTTGGTTTGTTAATGCCGCCCCTGGATGACAAAACACAGGACTTTCCGGTGCTTGCAGTGAATTGGGATGTGGAAGATTGCATCCTCCAGGTCGAGAGTTGCCAGAAAATTCCCATGCTCCAGTTGGTTGAGAACGTACTGCAATGTGACCATCATGAATGTAGGATTTTAGAAAATTATTTAGGCGTTGCAAGCCTAGGATTGGTCGTCACCCTCCTGACTTCTTTCTCACCAGAACGTATCTGGAGTACACTCCAGAGCCCCAGAAGTGCTGTGGGACTGGCTCTATTGCCTCCTTGCATAGCATGGACTGAACCTCCTGCAGCTAGTGGGCCATATGCAGCCTTTGTCGTGTGACAGGAGGAATGTGGGGGCACTTGTCTTGGAATTCTAAAGTGTGCCCCTTCTGAAGAACGTCCAGCACCCATTTGTCCTTGGTGATCGTCTGCCACTGTTCGACAAAGTTTTATAGTTGGCCTTTGTCTTGATGTTGGGAAAATCTTCCTCGGGACCAGCCCTTGAGAGCAAAAATTACCAAATTCAGCCCAAAATACAGGTTCTATTGTGCCGAGCAGTGAACTCATGCTAGTGACAAATGACACCTTCAAAATGTTTTAGCATTTATTCTAAACAGTGAATTTCAGCAGCATCTTGGGATTCAAGTTAGAGAAAATTACAAAACACAAAACTTAGAGAAATGCAAAATATAGAGAAACATAGAACTTAGAGAAACATAGAGAAACACAGAGGGTAATTCATAGAATTTCGCAGAAAAGTGTCGCAATCGGCTGGCGCAGAGTGTCCGCGTGCGATTGACTGCGCCAGGCACGTGCGATAAAACCGATTTCCGCGCACAGCGTATTCATGGATTACATGCTCCCAAACCAGCCGTGGCGCAGAGTATCGCAGCGACCCTGCAGCAGCGCCAGTAACGCCCCCAAGAACGCCCTCTCGCAAGGAAAAGCCAGCAAAATCGCTAAATCATCGCAAAGGGCTGCGCTAACTCTGGACCAGTTTACAGGGCAGCCAAACAAGGAACGCAAAGCGGGTAACGTGCATATCAGGGGTACACGTGAAGTCATACACGCGATTAGCCAGGGTACGTGTATTACAGGGGTACGCGGGAAGTTTAACACGCGATTGGCCAGGGTACGTGTATTACAGGGGTACGCGGGAAGTTCAACACGCGATTAGCCAGGGTAAGTGTATTACAGGGGTACGCGTGAAGTCATACACGCGATTAGCCAGGGTACGTGTATTACATGGGTACGCGGGAAGTTTAACACGCGATTGGCCAGGGTACGTGCATTACAGGGGTACGCGGGAAGTTTAACAGGCGATTAGCCAGGGTACGTGTATTACAGGGGTACGCGGGAAGTTTAAAACGCGATTGGCCAGGGTACGTGTATTACAGGGGTACGCGGGAAGTTCAACACGCGATTGGCCAGGGTACGTGTATTACAGGGGTACGCGGGAAGTTTAACACGCGATTAGCCAGGGTACGTGTATTACAGGGGTACGCGGGAAGTTTAACACGCGATTAGCCAGGGTAAGTGTATTACAGGGGTACGCGGGAAGTTCAACACGCAATTAGCCAGGGTACGTGTATTACAGGGGTACGCGTGAAGTCATACACGCGATTAGCCAGGGTACGTGTATTACATGGGTACGCGGGAAGTTCAACACGCGATTGGCCAGGGTACGTGTATTACAGGGGTACGCGGGAAGTTTAACAGGCGATTAGCCAGGGTACGTGTATTACAGGGGTACGCGGGAAGTTTAAAACGCGATTGGCCAGGGTACGTGTATTACAGGGGTACGCGGGAAGTTCAACACGCGATTGGCCAGGGTACGTGTATTACAGGGGTACGCGGGAAGTTTAACACGCGATTAGCCAGGGTACGTGTATTACAGGGGTACGCGGGAAGTTTAACACGCGATTAGCCAGGGTAAGTGTATTACAGGGGTACGCGGGAAGTTCAACACGCAATTAGCCAGGGTACGTGTATTACAGGGGTACGCGGGAAGTTTAACACGCGATTAGCCAGGGTACGTGTATTACAGGGGTACGCGGGAAGTTATACACGCGATTAGCCAGGGTACGTGTATTACAGGGGTGCGTGGGAATCATCACACGCGATTAGGCTGGGTGGGTCCTCACAGGTGTTCCCTGTACACCCTCCACGGCCCCTGCAGGCAGTCTACAAAACAGGGGACTACCCTGCACACCTGCTCATGTCCCCCTGCACCCCCACCCCCCCAGCAGTGCAGGGGCAGCCTCCACCAGGCCCCCACTCATGTCTCCCACCACCCCCACCCTCCCGCCACCAGGGGCAGCCTCCACCAGGCCCCCACCCATGTCTCCCACCACCCCCTGCCACCAGGGGCACTCTCCACCAAGCCCCCACCCATGTCTCCCACCACCCCCACCAGTGCAGGGGCACCCTCCACCAGTCCCCCACCCATGTCTCCCAACACCCCCACCCACCAGCACTGTGGGGCACGTGGCCAGCAGGCAGTCAGGCAGCAGCAGATGGCAGGTGGGAGCGTGCTCAGGGCTCTGGGGGGCAGTAATTTCGCCTCCTGGCCAGGAGCGTGGTCTCTCGTGTGTGAACGCGTGGACAGCCTGATAGGTAGTGAAATCCCACACGTCAGCAAAGGCCCTTAGCGCGTAAACTCGTCAACAGCATATGCGCGCCTATAGTCACCTGCACGTGCAGGAAATTGTTGCGTGACACGTCCCAGTGTCAAAGCGTGTGATTGGTGAAAATGGATGTACACGTAGAAGTGACAAAGCGTGTGATTGGTGAAAATGGATCTACACGCAGAAGTGACAAAGCGTGTGATTGGTGAACGTACACGCCGCGTAAGTGACGCTGTACGTGTGGGCCTGTATATAAGGTACATGTAGAACACCATTTCCTTGTACGTGCTTTTCGTGGAGAGCGAGTGGGTGAAATCTGTACTTCTTGTCGTTTCACACGCGATTTACTTCACGGCGTTTCCAGTTCGTATTCCCTGTTACCTCTGACAGCTTTTTCTCTTTTTTCTCTTTTACTGGTTTACCTGGGCCTGTTCCCTCAAACAGTGTCCCCTTCTACTGTTGTCCTGTCTTCTCAGACAGCGTACACATCTTCTTTTGGCGGGGGTTTAGCCAGCCAAACGCGCTCATTCTTCACGCTCTTTTACCTGGCAGACGGTGAGTCACGCACGTATTCAACTTCTGTGCTTGCCCCGTGTGTTGCCTACCCCTTCAGAGGTCATTCTAGGCTGCGTGTGACACGCATACGTTCATTCTTGTGTTACTGGGTGCCACAGCGTAGTGCAGGTTTTTCTTTCTGCACACGTGGTCTAGGAGGGGTTGCGTGCACGTCATCTCCCTTTTTTGGGCCTCCTGTGCGTTGCGTGACCCGTCATCTTTCCCCAGGGGTTACAATCAGCCGTGCTAGAGCACTAGGGTACAATTACCATCTGGTACCCAACCCCTTTGACCCCCAATTGCCCAGGACAATTGTCTACAGCCACTCCCATACGCACATTAATATCAGTGCCATGGCTGGGAGGCGAGGATTCCGTAAGGGTGGCAAAGGTGGAAGAGCCACAAGTGGTGGCCGTGGTGGATCCGGTAGGGGACGTGGTCGTAACTTGCAGGGTGAGCCTGTCCCCCCATGTGTGGAGGACCAGTCAAGGGCACCCATCATCCCCCCCCCTCCCCCCCTCCCGTTGAGGCTGAAGTGGCTGACACCATCCATGCTCAGCCCTTGTTGGACCAGCCCATTGTGGCACCAGACCTGGCTGACTCCATGGCTGACTTCCAGGTCAGCAGGGCTACGACACGTGCGCTGGTGCACGTTGATGCCATCATGCCACGTGGATCTGGGGCAGCAAGGTCATCTACTGCACCAAGGAGGCAGGGCGGAGTGGCTGCAGGGGCAGCTGCGGCTCCATCCACCCCAGCCCTCACACACCCAGCCAGGACAGTGTCGGTCCTAGTCCATGCTGCTGAGATTCCCCCTGACACCATCACACTCGAGCCAATGCCTGCACCAACTCCCATGCTGAGTGTGCAATCCCACACTCCTGATACAGAGTCCACCAGGGCTCCTGCCCCTAGTGTCCAGAGCGGCGCAGGACACTCAGGATCACCACCACCTTCCAAGCGGAAGAGGAAGAGTGCTCGTCCGGCACAGGCTGATGCCCCAGACACGGCTACACAGTCCGGCCCGTCCAGGAAGCCCAGCTTCACGGATGACGAACTGAATGCACTTGTCGAGTATGTGTCCGGACATGACAACGAGATGGTCATTGTTGCAGGATCCAAGACCACACCTGCACAACGCCAGGCACACTGGCAGACCGTTGCGGACATCGTAAGTGCCCTTGGAATCGTGAGGCGCACAGCCAATGATTGCTATAAGCGCTGGAATGACCTAAAGCGCAGGGCAAAGAGTAAGCTGGCCTCAAGTCATGCCGCAACTCTAGTGACTGGAGGTGGGTCTCCAGTAGTAGACATGGAACTCACTCCACATGAGTCAGTCGCTGGGACCTACGTCACGGAGGAACAGATCCAAGGCGTGGGAGATCTGGCTGATTACGAGGCATTGTCCGGTGAGTGCACATGCATGTGTGTGTCATACATGTGCATGGTGTGTGTGTGAGGGCTTCTGTTTGGGTGCCAGGAGAGAGTGTGTGCGCCTCAGTCGTATGGGTCAGCCATGTGCTTCATGCAATACTTCCTGCGCAGCTGCATTTGGCCATAGCAGTATCCCTTCTGCCAACAGTAGACATCTAGCACAACTGCACGCCAGTTGCCCTTGAAGTGTCACCTTGACACAACAGATTTGCTTATTTTTCACTGTTCATTCAGTCAGTTTGTTTGCATTCCACCACTTTCACTAGGCATGTCGCTGTCCACTAGTCACATGTCTGACATGGGTATGGTAAAGGGGAGTGACTTTGTTACCTGGATATCATTTGTACACACATGTCCCTGTGCAATTTGACCATTACAGACTGGCAGCTCCAGGTGAAAAATCTGACCTGTTAGAATCAGAAAAGCTATTACATGCGGGAACTGGACTGAATGAATAGGTGCTGCCCTCCTCTCCATCTTCACTCAATAGCAATGGTACATGCCATCTGTGTGATGGCATGTGTGTTTCACCTGCCAATCACAGGCCAATGTGTGATGCCACTGCCAGGCAGCATGCAGAAAATTGTTCATCTTCCATCTTGGTGTCATCAGTGTGTGCCGTTTGCCTGCACTTCATACGCAGTGAGGGTGCATGCATGGGAGGGTTCTAGTCATGTGGGACATGTCAATCAAGTACTGGTTCTCTTGCTTCTCAGCCCTCAATGTGTGCCATGGTGCTAATGCCTGTCTCCATTACTTTGTTTTCATGTCTTTGCAGGGGAAGACGCACCTGATACTGCTGGGGTTGTGGAGATGGTGCAGACCCAGGAGGTGTCCCAGGGCCGACCAACCACCAGTGAGGGACGTGGTGTGGTGGTGGGGGAGAACCCACAAGTGCTGCAGGTCGTGCTCTCAAGGGGTGTCTCTGGCTGCACCTCCCCCGAGCTGTACTCAGGTGTTGATTCGGATGAGACCTACGTGCCGTCGCTGGTGAGTGTTCCAGGGAGGGATTCTGTTCTGTCTCACCCCCCTGCACCAGGGTCAGTACCCTCCATGGGGATGTCAGTGTTGGCAGCTACGCCTTTGGTGGTTACGGATGCAGGGTCACACTCCGCGACATCTGATCCTGTTCCTGGGCCAGCAGATCAGAGGGGGAATGCAGTCCTGCAGCCTCAGGCAGTGCCGGCACAGCAAGGCGCAGTTCGCCTTGCCCCAGACAGGTGTGGTGCCCGCCGACGTGGTGGCCGTACGCCACCTGGCAATACCGCATGGGAGCAATCCATTTACGGTATGGCTACCCAACAGGCTGCATCATCCGAGATGATGGCTCAGGCCATGGATAGGGTGGCCACTTCCATTGTCCCCCCAGAAAGGCTGATGGAGCGACTAGAGCAGGCAACTGACTCCATCTGCCAGTCACACAGGGAGGACATGTTGGGGTCCAACAGGGACAGGCGGGCGGCACTGGCGACTCTGCAGGAGGCCATCTCCATTGAGTCCCAGGGCCACAGGGAAGCCCTGAGGCAGGAGCTCCTACACCTCAGGACGACTCTTGTTGAGCTTGAGGCTTCAACACACCAAAGGACAGAACAGCAGCTGGAGCGTCTCACCCGTACGCTCTCAGCTGAGATGCAGGCAACGAGGGCGGAGGTCCGGGCATCCCGTGAGTTGTTGCATGGGGACCTCCGCACACTCATCCTCCAGAACCAGACCTACCACACCCGCATGCTTGCAGCCATGGAGGAGCAGACTAGGGCCTTGCGTGGGCTGCCTCCCATAGTGCAACCACCTCCGGATGCAGCTGCACAGGGTGATAATAGCGACAGCAGTGACACTCCCACAATAGGGTAGCCGTGTGGGCCATGAGCCCATGGAGGTGTTTTATTTTCCCAGGATCCACGCAGGTGGGTTCTGGTGTGCATCCTGTCCTCGGACCTCCTGGGTGGCCTCCCCAACCCCCCCGGGCCCATCAATGGCCATTTTTGATTTTTTCTTATTTTTATTTTTATTTTGATTTCTTTTATTCCCAATTTTTTTGGGAGGATCTGTTGGCTCCGATCTGTTGGCTCCGATCTGTTGGCTCCGATCTGTTGGCTCCGATCTGTTGGCTCCGATCTGTTGGCTCCGATCTGTTGGCTTCCGTGGTTCCTGTGGGCATACGCTGCATTGTGGCTGGGCACATGCAGGCTTGTAATGTATTTGGTTCAGATGCTTGGGTTTGAGTCACACACACCCCTCCTGCTTCCCGTTTCCATGGGCTTGCAAAGGGTGTGCCCAAGTGACAGTGAATTACACAGTGACGTTGGACTCCCATGACCTGTGTGGCCAGTCTGTAGTCAATACTGTGTATACATTCCTAGTGCATATTGCTGTTGTGTTGTACACTGCATGTTGCATTGATGTGTAACTCTTCTTCTGTGTCTACCTCCCAATTTGCAGGTCCCTTCCTCAAGTCCACACAAGGACCTCTAGTCTGGCGATGGGGACCATGTTGGCAGCAGTGCACCTACAACTCTACATGGCGCCAACACTGCACAGTTGGTAGTGGTGGGAGTGCAGGCATTTCCAGGTGGTGAGACTACTAATATGTTACATTTTTGATGTCATGTTAATGGTACTACGTGCTCAAGTATGTTGTTGGTCCGGCATTGCTGTGAGCATTTCAGGTGTTGCAGGTTTCTAATAGTGCCACTGTACATAGTGAGAGTGATGTCATGTTGTGGGGATTACTTTGTTTACCTGCAATTAGCATGACATGGCACGGTGTGTCGTGTGGCAGTGCTGGGGTTGGGTTGGCTGACATGGCACTGTCCTCTTGTTGCATTTTGCAAGTGGGTATTCATTTTAGCTGCTTCAATGTGTAACTTCACAAAACTGCATTGGTGGTGTCTGTGTGGGTAGGGATGCACACATTGTGACACTTCCAGGTGAACAATCTCAGGCTGACATGGAATTCCCGGTTCATTCTCCACACATTCAGGATCAGTGTCAGGTTGAGTCATCATTGATTGTCAGATGGAATGTGCCAGGGCAGTGTGCACTCCACAGGGGTGTGATTTCTATGTGAAGTAATTAGCCACTAGCTGTGTACGGGCTGCCTCCCCCCGTGCCCTTTCCCCTCCCATGCGCAGCGGCTGTGCATGTGGTTGGGGATGTGGGGCCACCACCATGTCCACGGCCAGGCCCCGGCGTGTTGCAACGTTGTGCAGGACACATGCTGCCACTATGATCCTGCACACTACTGGGGGAGCGTATAACAGCTGCCCGCCAGAACGGTCAAGGGAGCGAAAGCGTGACTTCAGCACTCCGAATGTGCGCTCCACTATGCCCCTGGTTGTAATGTGGGCTGTGTTAAATCTTACCTGGGGTGGCGTGGTGGGGTTCCGAATTGGCGTCATCATGTGGGGGCTGAGAGGGTAGGCACTGTCCCCTGTGGAGGTGGGGATTGGTATCATTGGTGAGGTTGTGACCTTGCTCAGTATCCAACATGCATGCATGTGCAGTGGCATACATACTCACCAAGCAGCCATGTATCGCCATGCCGCCCAGCTTCTAGGTCCCGGCTTAGGGTGGACATTCGGTAAATGAAGCTGTCGTGGGTGGAGCCGGGATAGTTGGCATATACTGAGGTGATGATTCCCTTGGCATTACATGCTACCTGCACGTTGATGGAATGCCAGTGCTTGCGGTTCCTATAGATGTGCTCAGATGCCCTGGGGGGACGTAGAGCCACATGGGTGCAGTCGATGGCACCTAGCACTTTGGGGAATCGTGCCACTGCGTAAAAATCCAGGGCGGCAGCATGCCTTTCTGCAGGTGTTCTGGGCAGGTATATGTGCCTGCGGACTGATGGGCGTGCAGTCATGATGTTCAAGACCTGGTGTAGGCAGCGTGACTGGGTGGCCTGTGACACCCCACCCACTATGGCACTTGTCCGCTGAAATGATCCAGTGGCTAAGAAGTGCAGTACATTGAGGACCTTCTCCAGGGGGCTGAGTGCTTGGGAGCACAGGGTGGGTGATGTGAGGTCATCCTCCCACTCAGTCACCAGGTCCAGTATGATGTGTGGTGGAAACCTGTACCTCCCATACACCTGGTCATCAGGCATCCCGAAAAGGCTGGTTCTGGGTGTGAATATTCTGGCCCTGACTATCCTCCTCCTCCTCCTTTGGTAGCCCACTGCCACTGCTGCTAGGAACGGTATGTTCATCCTGGCGTCTGAGCTTGTTATTGTTAAAGTCCGCAAATTATGCTTAGCGCGTGTTCTAGGCGAGCGTGTGACCCGCGCAGCCCTGGAATCCTGTTGCCAGTCCAATAGCGTGTGGAAATTCACACGCACCACGGGATACAGCGTGTGACCCGCGCAGCCCTGGAATCCTGTTGCCAGTCCAATAGCGTGTGGAAATTCACACGCACCACGGGATACAGCGTGTGACCCGCGCAGCCCTGGAATCCTGTTGCCAGTCCAATAGCGTGTGGAAATTCACACGCACCACGGGATACAGCGTGTGACCCGCGCAGCCCTGGAATCCAGTTCCCAGTCCAATAGCGTGTGGAAATTCACACGCACCACGGGATACAGCGTGTGACCCGCGCAGCCCTGGAATCCTGTTCCCAGTCCAATAGCGTGTGGAAATTCACACGCACCACGGGATACAGCGTGTGACCCGCGCAGCCCTGGAATCCTGTTGCCAGTCCAATAGCGTGTGGAAATTCACACGCACCACGGGATACAGCGTGTGACCCGCGCAGCCCTGGAATCCTGTTGCCAGTCCAATAGCGTGTGGAAATTCACACGCACCACGGGATACAGCGTGTGACCCGCGCAGCCCTGGAATCCAGTTCCCAGTCCAATAGCGTGTGGAAATTCACACGCACCACGGGATACAGCGTGTGACCCGCGCAGCCCTGGAATCCTGTTCCCAGTCCAATAGCGTGTGGAAATTCACACGCACCACGGGATACAGGTTCGCTGACGTACTTGCGTGTGTAAGTGGCCGCGCACCCATTAAATACACGTACATAGGCCAATCGCGTGTACGCGCACTTTTGTCCAATTACACGCGATGACACTCTGACGTGCAGTATCTCCACGTGTGCCCCGTCATCACGTCCTGAGTGGGGAACACCCGTGATGGTCACGTCACAGACGCGCTTACGCGCTGAGGGACTCTGGTCCAATAGAATCGCGTATGCGTGCTGACGCGCTTACGCGCTAAGGGCCTTTCCTCGGATTTCACGCTGACGTGCAGGATTTTCACGTGCCAAATCACTCCGTATCAAGCTGGCCACGCGAAAACACACGGAAGCCCACGCTCCTGCCCAGAAGGCCGAGTTACTGCCCCCCAGTGCCCCGAGCAGCCTCCCACGTGCCATCTGCTGCTGCCTGCCTGCCTGCCTGCTGCCACCGTGCCCTGCCATTTGGTGCCTGCACATCAGCCATCTGCAGGGGTCCAGTTGCTGTGTCCACCCCTGCTGGAACTGAAGACTCCCGACTGGTATTACATCGCTCCACAGCCCAGCCCCAGGACCCAGTTGCCCACCCACACCTGCCTCTGGGGTTGCCATGTCGGGCACTTCCACATCTGGCACCAGTGGCAACCCCAGGCCAGAGGGGCAGAGGGGCACCAGCTTCACTGTCACCGAAGTTGGTGTCCTGGTGGAGCATGTCCTGGGGCAGTATGATGCCCTCTTTGGATCGTCCCGCGCCAGCAAGGAAGGACGGCAGAGGATCTGGGCCGACTGTGTGGTTGCCATCAACGCGGAGGGGGTGGCAACCCGCGACGTCCTGAAGATCAAGAAGCGCTGGGAGGACTTGAGGTCCAGGACCCTTGTGAAGGCCCGGCGCCTCGTGGAGGGGGGCCGGGGCCGCATGAGTACCATCCAGATGAGGGTCCTGGAACGCGTACGCCCAGCGCTCCACGCCCAGATCCTTGAGAGGGAGGCCCGTCTGGAGTTGAGCGGTAAGTGTCCATGCATTACTGTGTGAGACAGGGCATGTTGCGGTGTGCTGGTTCTATGATACTTGCCTGTATGTGTGCCATAGCCCATGTATGCATGTATGTGTGCAGGGACATCATGGTAATGCATGTGCGACCAGTGATGTGTGATGCACATGGTTGTTGCATGTGTTGAAATGCCGCATGGGGAGCCCTAATCAGATTATGAACATGAGAGCATGCCAGTCTCTGTACCTGAACATGGGTGGGGGTGAGGGATGGGTGCTGATGCCAGGTACATATATGGTAGCCATGTCTGTGTGCCTGACCTGCGTGTCTGTGACTTGTGCATGCCATGGATGCATGACACATGTGTGTGACAATGCAGAGATTCAGTAAAGCAGCAAAATTACCCTTGTATCCGCTGTGTTTGGTGTGTTTGGGGCCAGATGGATGTGACTGAGGTGATGTGTGTGCATGTGATGGGCATGAGCCATGATGCATGTGAGTTACATATCATTGAATGTTTCAAGAGTCCATTGGACATGCATGGAAATGTCCATGGCATGCACCATGCCTGTTACTGTGTGTGTTTTGCCTGGACTGGCCCATGTGTTGTGGAGGGACATGATGGAAGTGTACTTTGACAGTGGTGCTCATCTGCTATTGCTTCCTGTCTAGGGGACCATTGTACAGTGCCCTGATGCTTGTGTTCTTTGTCTCCCTCTACGCAGCGGCTAGTGAAGAAGAGGGCGGAGACGGCGCTGTGGAGCAAGGCGGCGGGGATGCCCCCACGGCTGCAGCGGAAGGGGTGGGTGAGCCCCCACAGGGGCCTGCTACGGTGGGAGACGGTGAGGAGCCATCCAGGTTGGTGGTTTGCACAGAGGAGGAGGAGGCCGCCACTGGGGCACACATGGGGCCTGGTGGGGGCATCCCTGCTGGTGCAAGTGGTGCAGTCCAGGGCCAGGGGCAGGAGGCAGCACAGGTCATCGTGGAGGGGCCTGTGCATGTCGCTGTCCCTGACCCTGTGAGTGCACCACCATGCACCAGCAGGGATGCCCCGTCCCAGGCCTGTCCGCAGGTAGAGGGGATGTCCATGTCACCTGACTCCCCTCCACCTGCGGACGTGGGAACCCCTGGCCGTGCGGAGAAGGTCCTGATTGGGGTCGCGTTGCGCACGGCTGCGATTCGTGATGCCGTGCGTGCTTCCCGGGAGGAGCACGCACGTCATCACGAAGTGCACCGTGCCGACGTGGCCCAATTGGGATCGGCCATGTTCGGGGGTTTCCTGCATGTGTTGGCCAATGTGGCGGCCCTCTCCTCCTCTGTGCAGGCTATCCACCAGTCGTTCTCCTTGCCGTCTTCCAGCCCAGATGCCACCAGGGCCCCCTGTGGACCTGCCCCGACCAATGCAGCCAGCTCGGTGGGGATCCCATCCCTGCCACAGTCGGGAGTCAGAGATCCAGCAGGGGTGGACACCAGAGCAACTGGACCCCAGCAGATGGAGGATGTGACGGCATCATCGGGCAGGGCACGTGCACGACGGCGTCGGTGGTTTCCATCAGCCTGGATGCCGTCGTGCTGGCACAGGCAGTTGCGTCGGAGGCAGCAGCAGGCTCAACGTGGGAGGCATCATGGCTCGGGGCCATCAACATCAGGGGTGCAGGCATCGGCCGGAGGGCAGGAGAACCCTGGAATGGGAGTGGCTTCCGTGTGGGAGAGGTTGTGCCAGCGGATAGGTGCGGAGCGGCAGCGGGCAGAGGAGGAACGGCTCACGATGGTCAGGGCGGAGGACTCCATGCGGAGGGCGCTGAGGCGGGCTGAGTGCCTCGAGGGTCTTCGCAGGGAGTTTGAGCTTGACACTGCGTTATCCCTGCGGGACCTCGGGGCCAGGGAACATGCCCGCCTCCAAGCCATTGAGCAGGAGTTCGAGGATGCCCTGGCCCATGACAACAACCAGTGAGCCGTCCAAATAGCCCGCTGCCTTTGTATATAGTTGTATAGTTAGGGTTAGGTTTCCTTTGTTTTTTTGAATTTTTTTTGGGTTGCGATTGGACAATGCACCACTTTTTTGTATATAGTTCCCTTTTTAGTTAGTAGTCAGTTAGGTTTAATTTGGTAGGGCTCATGGACCCAGGATTATCTTCTTGATTGGCTTATTTTATTTTTTCATAATTTTTTCATGGACATTCATCTTGTTTTGTTTGATTTGCTTTGTGTTTTTTCTTATTTGCTGTTCAATACATATTATTTTTTTAATCTTCAATGTGTCGTATCATCTCATTGCTTTCAGGCATGTCATGTTGGGTGTTTTGTCATTCACTTGCAGCCATTGTGTGTGACAGACATGTGTTAAATTGCATTATTTACATTGGGGGTGTAACATGTAATTGCCTTTGATATGTGGGTGGGTGTGATAGTTGGTTGGGCCTTTTGGCAGGGGAGGATGGGCATTACGGACATGATTGGGGAATGTTGGGACCCAGGTGCAAGGGGGCATGGATTGGACATGGGTGGGGGCCTGCTGGCAGGTGCCCCACAGTGCTGGGGGGTGGGGGTGGTGAGAGACATGAGTTGGACATGGGTGGGGGCCTGCTGGCAGGTGCCCCACAGTGCTGGGGGGTGGGGGTGGTGGGAGACATGAGTGGGGCCCTGGTGGAGGGTGACCCTGGTGGCTGGGGTTTGGGGGTGGTGGGAGACATGAGTTGGACATGGGTGGGGGCCTGCTGGCAGGTGCCCCACAGTGCTGGGGGGTGGGGGTGGTGGGAGACATGAGTGGGGCCCTGGTGGAGGGTGACCCTGGTGGCTGGGGTTTGGGGGTGGTGGGAGACATGAGTTGGACATGGGTGGGGGCCTGCTGGCAGGTGCCCCACAGTGCTGGGGGGTGGGGGTGGTGGGAGACATGAGTGGGGCCCTGGTGGAGGGTGACCCTGGTGGCTGGGGTTTGGGGGTGGTGGGAGACATGAGTTGGACATGGGTGGGGGCCTGCTGGCAGGTGCCCCACAGTGCTGGGGGGTGGGGGTGGTGGGAGACATGAGTGGGGCCCTGGTGGAGGGTGACCCTGGTGGCTGGGGTTTGGGGGTGGTGGGAGACATGAGTTGGACATGGGTGGGGGGCTGCTGGCAGGTGCCCCACAGTGCTGGGGGGTGGGGGTGGTGGGAGACATGAGTGGGGCCCTGGTGGAGGGTGACCCTGGTGGCTGGGGTTTGGGGGTGGTGGGTGACATGAGTTGGACATGGGTGGGGGCCTGCTGGCAGGTGCCCCACAGTGCTGGGGGGTGGGGGTGGTGGGAGACATGAGTGGGGCCCTGGTGGAGGGTGACCCTGGTGGCTGGGGTTTGGGGGTGGTGGGAGACATGAGTTGGACATGGGTGGGGGCCTGCTGGCAGGTGCCCCACAGTGCTGGGGGGTGGGGGTGCAAGGGGACATGTGTTGGTGTTCATTAGTTCAAGGAGACATGTGCCTTTGCTGGGGGGCATGCCCATGTTGGGTGGGCTGCCTGCGGGACATGACCAGGGATGCAGGGTAGTCCCCTGTGGTGTGGGCTGCCTGCAGGGGCCGTGGAGGGTGTACAGGGTACACCTGGGAGGAGCCACACTGTCAAATCACATGTGGAACTTCCCGCGCACCCCTGAAATACACGCGCCCAGGCTATTCGCGTGTGGAACTTCCCGCGCACCCCTGAAATTCACGCGCCCAGGCTATTCGCGTGTGGGACTTCCCGCGCACCCCTGAAATACACGCGCCCAGGCTATTCGCGTGTGGAACTTCCCGCGCACCCCTGAAATACACGCGGCCAGGCTATTCGCGTGTGGAACTTCCCGCGCACCCCTGAAATACACGCGCCCAGGCTATTCGCGTGTGGAACTTCCCGCGCACCCCTGAAATACACGCGGCCAGGCTATTCGCGTGTGGAACTTCCCGCGCACCCCTGAAATACACGCGCCCAGGCTATTCGCGTGTGGAACTTCCCGCGAACCCCTGAAATACACGCGCCCAGGCTATTCGCGTGTGGAACTTCCCGCGAACCCCTGAAATACACGCGCCCAGGCTATTCGCGTGTGGAACTTCCCGCGCACCCCTCAAATTCACGCGCCCAGGCTATTCGCGTGTGGAACTTCCCGCGCACCCCTGAAATACACGCGCCCAGGCTATTCGCGTGTGGAACTTCCCGCGAACCCCTGTAATACACGTAGCCCGCTCCCCCAGGCCCGATCGCGTGAGGAACTTCCCGCGCACCCCTCAAATTCACGCGCCCAGGCTATTCGCGTGTGAAACTTCACGCGAACCCCTGAAATATACGTAGCACGCTCCCCCAGGCCCGATCGCGTGTGGAACTTCACGCGAACCCCTGTAATACACGAAGCCCGCTCCCCCAGGCCCGATCGCGTGAGGAACTTCACGCGAACCCCTGTAATACACGTAGCCCGCTCCCCCAGGCCCGATCGCGTGAGGAACTTCACGCGAACCCCTGTTATACACGTAGCCCGCTCCCCCAGGCCCGATCGCGTGAGGAACTTCACGCGAACCCCTGTAATACACGAAGCCCGCTCCCCCAGGCCCGATCGCGTGTGGAACTTCACGCGAACCCCTGTAATACACGTAGCCCGCTCCCCCAGGCCCGATCGCGTGAATAACTTCACGCGAACCCCTGTGATGCACGTACCCTGCAAATCGCGTGTGACACTTCCCGCGCACCCCGGTATACATGCACACGTATTTTTTGTCAGCGGGTGTCCGTGTTTGTGGGTACCCCTTTGCACGTCATTTTTCCTGGAGGGCCACAGTATGGGACATTCATCATGGCAGTATATAGGTGCTATTTGTTGGCGCACCTTTTGGCGCACATTTCTTACAGCCGCAGAGACGCTACCGCCTCCTTTCTTGTGGCGGTCGTGTTTGTGCCTGTGCGCTGGTTTGAGCGTGCGCTTTTTTCCCCTATTCTATTCCATGAATACGTGTTGTAGGCGAGCGTGTGGGCGTTCCGCGCACTTGTGCCCTGTACTTCCCCCGTGACGCCCACGTTTTGGCAAGTTGTTCCCCATTCCGAGTGTTACGCCCGTGTTCCGCCTACTTTTATTGCGTGCGCCGCGCTATGTGCGATTTTCGCTGTGGCCTGTGCGATTTTCGCTGTGACCTGGCGCACGCTGTTAGATGGCCTGTGCGCTAACGTGCGCCGCGCACTTTTTATCGCACATCCGCTGGTTTTCTCGCGCACGGACTTCCATGAATCGACGTGCGCTGCTTTTCGTGCGATTTTCGCACGTTCACTGCGATTTTCGCTATTCCACTGCGATTCGCACGTTTTTGCCCACTTGCGCCGCGCTAATTATTCCATGAATCGGCCAGACAGTCTTACGCCCCTTCAATCAGCACTGAGAGACTCTGGCCCTCATAAGCTAGCTGTAGCCAGCCCCGCTCAGAGGACAGCGCTGCAGGGTGCCGACAGAGCAGCAGGTTCCGGACACTTGATTTTGCTTGAACCAAGTCCACAGATCGATCTCCCACCTGAGTCATGTGGGCATGCATTTTTATAATCTCGTGCTGTCAGTCCATGACGCACAGTTCCAGAACTTTCCCTGTGCAAAATATAGGCTTGCTCATGGAAAAACCCAACTCTGTGAATTTCCACTGTGCTCCTTTTCTGTGCCCCTCCCTGCTTGGAGCCCATCTGCGCGAAAACTTAGGAATGTCTTATCAGTGCCTTCCCAGGGAAAAGAGGATTTGTTTACGAAGCCATGAAGGGCTACAGTTAGAAAGGCAGAATATTCTAAGAGAAGTCGAGATGAATTAACCCTATGCGAGCAAGCTCTAAAAGGCATGCACTCATAGCTTAGTGTTCATAGCGCTTAAGATTGGCTATCTAAGCGCTATATAGGTGCCATAATGTTCCAAACACTCCAATAATGTCTATTAGCTACAGGACTTGGGCCTCCGCCCTTCCTCTCTATCTACAATGCATAATGTGACCTACCACTCCTACTAGGCCTGCATATTCCTTGTAGCTCACTACTGCGTAATGGAAGTGCTACAACAGACTACTGTCAGCATTATAGGCACATACTTTGAATAAACTATTGGCTTTCAGCGGCTAATTCTGTCATCTAAAGCCCTGATTGGCAAATTTGCAATTTTGTGTATCACTACACTCCACCCCTATTCAAAGTGTGTGCGACAATGCTGGCTAATACCCATCAACATAGTATGTAGTGCAGTGATAAAGACCTTGGGGATTTGCAAAAGGTTTAAGCAAACTATCTTCTAGTGGTTAGTCAGCGTGGCATGCAAGGTTAGTAAAAACACTACCTAAACAAAAATGTACACAAAGAGAACAGTGACATATACCCTTGCCAAAGCCTGGCTTACACAAAAATACCTACACAAAGTGAACATGGACATTTACTCTAGCCAAGACCTGGCCTACACAAAAATACATAAATAATTATTGTATAACTGATTGTCAGTTAAAAAGCAGCATGCAGTTAGAATATCAAGGCAATCCGGTGTAGTCTAATCTACAATGCACTATTGCATTTATGTATGGTTACCAATTCTAAACCTGGCAGCCTTTCACTCTAAGAGCCTACCCTGCACCTGATCCCAGGGCATTCAAACGTGACTATGGGCTGTGTGATTAGACACTTCCCCCATGTATGTGGAACCCAAACAAAAACCATCTAATTTCATGAGCAAGGTGAACCCATGGGCACCAGGTTATATAAATGAAAACAATTCTACTAATTTACATCAAAGCATGGCATGTGTTATTCATGCAATCAAAAGCAAGCGGTTTTGTTTGCTGGTAACTGTAGCTCTGTGTGCCAGTGGGTTGAAGATGGTTGCCCCCACTCGGAGCGAAAAGCCAATACCTGCTGATTTAACAATGTTTGCCATAAAGTGCATCGTGTGTATTTAGCAGTCTTGTTGACCTGCCCTATGGCAGAAAAAATGTCTTCATAACTAAAGTTTTGCCATCTGCAGTGGTGGCCAATACTTGTAGCAGCGTTGGGCTTATCAATGGACCCCACTAAGCCAGAGGTTTTGTAGCAGAGCTGGCATCAGAACCCATAGTGGCTAGCTTATTGTGCACAGTTTCTATGTCAAAAGCATATAAAGCTCCTGTTACCCCCCGCTGCTCCCGCAATTAATGAATCTAGCTCCCTAGCTACGTGCACTTTTGTGATGGGCCATAGAAATGGACTCCATTTGTAGCAGCTTGGTAGTACTAAGGAAACATTACCTCGTGATAAATCTATGTCTAAGTGTATCACTGTAATAATAGAGGTGTGCATTACCAGCCTACAATTTAAATGTTGCCTTACTACTGGAAAATCTAACATGTTCACAGCTTCTACCTTGTGTGACTTGGAGAATACCCTTCTTCAAGTGGGATGCCTACCATATACAATATTAGTTTTAGCTACAAACACCATACTACCATCCGGCAGTGGCTGTTTCATCGTACCATTGTGTAAAATGCATTTAGTCAAAATATAGTCCATAAAATCTTGGCGAGAACACTTGCTGCAGTTCTTGGTCAGAAAAACAAATCGTTGGATCCATTCACTGAAAAATTTGGGCCTAGGATTTCATAAGCACCAGACATATGAGTCAGTGACAAAAGATGCCCGACAATGTGCCAGGCCAGTACGCTAGCAATTCCATGTGGATACTCATTTGTAGCGCTTTTCCAAAGAATTATTCTAAATGTCTACAATCAAAAGGTGACTTTTTGCATTAGTGTGCTGGAGACAGCCGTCCCCACAGAAACATAAAACTGGTTGGTTTAACAAAAACCGTGTCACACACTGTGTCATAAAATCAAATATCAAGTCAGTTTTGGTTTCATTTACCCGCCTTAAGGCTGGCTGTAAAAGTATCCAGTGTTTCAAAGGTTACCATCTCAAATTAGAGCTCACACACTTGGCAGCATTACTACAAATTAAGAACCTTAACCTACGCACAACTAACTTTGGTGTGCGCACTCATTTTATCTCAAAATAAATTACGCTCCTGCTTGCATAATCCTGCTGCCCCAACAATTCATAAATCATTTTCCCGCCTACGTGCAACGTAGAAGTTTTAGAAAAGGCAAAACATCTCTGGTTAAAGCAATTAAGTTGGAAGAGCAAAACATTTCATTTTTTTCAGATTCACCTCAAAAAGTGCATTTAAAAACCAGCTGTTTGTGGTGCATGATGTCACAGTCCACAACCCATTGTCCACAATCCTTTAAACAAGAAAGGCAAAACATATCAACCAGATTATTTCCAGCAACTGAATCATTTGAGTGTGCAGCATCAAATGTTTGATAACTAGCCAAGTCTGCAACGTGCCAGTTCAGCAAAAGTTATTACTCTGTTGGACATTTCTCACAGGTTGCAGAACAAATGTCCTCATACGTCATGCATGTCAGCAGCATTGAGTGCGGTGCAGGACAGGTTCAAAGTTCACATATCATCTCGCAGTGACTCGCTTTCTCTGAGAATGCGTCTGCTTGACTGATCAGTGTCACCCGCAAATTGCACACATCTACCCCAATCATGGCACGCAACTGTCTTGGTTTTTTGCCTAGGCAAAATACAAACAGAAATGTTAGGATTTCATCAAAAGTACAATGTCATTGTTCTTCACGTTAGGATGTCATCAAAACTACAATATCAGCGTTATCCACCCCTTCCCGTAACACCACCCCCACCTTCAGAAGTCTCATCAGGTAACTACACACTTTATCATTGCTACTGCAATTATTTGTCACCCTTCTGCATGTTACTGGGGGCTTATTTACACTCAACCATACGGGGTGTAACTGCCTAGTCACAAACTCATTTGTGCAATGCGTTCATAGTTGGTCAATGGTACCTCAGACTGATCTGTGATTTTACAAAAGCCATATAATAAGTAGCCAGGTCGCATTTCTCAATGGATCAATGCTTTTCTTTGTCACCAGAGCGATCACGAATGCCAGGCGCCAACTTGCTTCCAGTGTCTCATGATCTTGATTTAGGTTGCCCTGCTGGCATCACTCCATTTTTCAAAGGTAAAGTCCTTCAGTCCCATACCGCCTGCAGTTGCACAAGCAGTTTTGTTTATTTTTCTCCATACAGCTAGTGTCTTTCAAGCCTCTGGTTTTCCACTTGTCATTTTCCCAAAGGGTGTCTGCTGATTTCTTGGGCCACCCCTTTGAGCGCGATAGTCTAAGTCAGTTTCTTTTGTTGCTTCAACAAATCATTCATTCTTGCACTAAGCCGTGAGGCTTCTGGATCATGGCTAATGTGCAGTGTTCATGTTTTACTCCAAAGCCCCGCTCTGCATGTTGTTTCTTGCAAAACGGCTACCTTTGTCGGTTTTGCTTCCATCTGGAACGCCATAATGTCTTTGTCAGTTACTCCAACCCTGGCAATGTAGCTTGCTTTTTTGCCAGCTGTGTATTTTCACTTCTTAAAGCGCCTAGAGGTTTCTTCTCCAGTGCACAGCGCTTTACTTCAGTTCACATCACATGGAGCACTGGGATGCAGCTTGCACGGCAATGTCTCTTCACTTCACATCACAAGGGGCATGGGGATGCAGCTTGCACAGCAATGTCTCTTGAAATGGGCGGCTGTCTTTTCTTAGCCCATTCACAGATGCACAGGTTCCCCAAATGTTCAGATGCGAAGCGCCCGTCTGCCATTCTGCATGCAGCATTTATTTTCCTTCCAGTGTTGATACTGGGCAAATTCTTAACTTCTGATCAGCTCTGTTATTGCATGCCAGTGTCAGAAAGCATGATTACATCAGCATGTGTAAGGTAGATTGCGCTCTTTTTCATTTTCTCACTCTCAGCAATTATTGCCTTCAGTTCTGTTTCAGCATTCTGTCTTTGCACCCCCTCCTCAGTCTTTGCTCACACTGATGGCGTCTCTCACAGGGGATGGAATGCAGGAATGTCATTGTTTATCTTTCCTGTGCACATGGCAGCACCATACCACGCAGCAAGCTTATCTCTTTGCCTATAACTCTTAAACTGGGGCGGCTTCAATGGAAGGCACTCGTTTCAGACAGTTCATCCCGATTAACTGTTTCCTGCAATGCTTCAGCAACTCAGAAAAACTCCCATATCTGCCAGCTTCTGTAAACACCATTTTACTGAACAGGAGCACAGCATTCTGCTTTCCTGCCTTCCTCCAACAGTTTATTTTTTCTTTCGCGCACCTCGCCCAAGACAGTGCAAGTTATCTTCGAGGCACAAGCTCTGCACAGCAAGACTCTTATTTTCAAAAGAGGCCCATTTCTTGTCATCAGATTCTACTCCATGTAATTTTGCAAAATGGCAAAGCGTCTTTTAGCCTGTTTTAAACTGATCAATGTCCCATGTAAAGGCATACATTTTTCTTTTTCCTCGTAACCTTGTAGTTTGGCTTCACAAACTCACTCCAATGCAATGTGCGATCTTTAAAAAGAACCCGCAACCCATTAAATCTTTGTGCTGTCTTATCACATACAGATTTTTCATTCTGTTGTACCATTGCCAAATTAAAACCAATTATTTCAGTGCATTTAAAACATGCCATGTGTAGTGCTGCTCCCTGCACGTTTTCCTGCAAGAGCAACCCACACTCTATATTGCTTGTGGGCTGTTAATGTGTCAACAACTTTTTTTTCACCATGTATCACAGTCAACAGGTCACTATTTCCAAAACATACATCACTTATAACGCAACAGTACTTTGTCTTTTAGTAGCAAATCCATGGCATACCGTGGGAACAGTCAAAAATACTCTAGGGCAATTTAGAGGCAATTTAGAAAAATATAAATTGTATTTTCCCCCCAACCCATTGCAAACTGATTCTGCAATTCCAAATCAATACACAAAAATTGAAAATCCAAATACCATTCACTCACTTTCTTTTTTAAGTGAGTCTCTCACCCATTGTAAGCATGGCACAGCTAAAATGCAATGTAGCCATTTTAGTGTGTTTCCTTAAACAGAATGCACCACCAGCACATGGAATTTACAATTGCCAAAAAACAAACCCTTTAGGCTTTCAACACAGATGTTACTCTTTCTCCTAAACTCCGCTCGTTCCCACGTTATCTTCAGGAATGTCAACACTTCAAAAGCATACATTTAAAAAGCGAACCTTCACTTCCTTACATTACAGCCCCCCACTCGCTAGCACACTGGGGCTGGATCACAATGTTTAGATCTATTCACAATTTACATGTCAAATCCTCGCAACTATTTTTCCTGCCCTCATGACAGAATAGAGTTGAGAACTCCGTCTCACTTTGCATTTCAAATTACAACTATAAACTGGGGAAACCGCATGATAAAAATTCTTTCCTAATTGAACATTAATCTTTCTTGACCATTCATGGGAGCGCTTTAAACATAGCCATTTTCCGCTTGTTTATCGCTTTGTGCTCCCTGGCTTCGTTCCCAAGCAGTAAATCAGTCACGACTGATTTACTGAAGGGGAAAGTCTTAACCACACAAACTATCGGCCGCGGCAAGCCGACACCAACGTTGCTGTCTTTTTTGGTGTCTCAGAGCTGCAGTGAGACCACCAAGGAAAGGTGACAGCCTGCTCATCACTCTGCACTGTGTTCTCTCACACCATTTGTCATTTCACAGCAAGGCACTGCTCTGCACAAATCCCCAAGCTGCCACCAAATGTCTTGATATTGGGAAAATCTTCCTCGGGACCAGCCCTTGAGAGCAAAAATTACCCAATTCAGCCCAAAATACAGGTTCTATTGTGCCGAGCAGTGAACTCATGCTAGTGACAAATGACACCTTCAAAAGGTTTTAGCATTTATTCTAAACAGTGAATTTCAGCAACATCTTGGGATTCAAGTTAGAGAAGATTACAAAACACAAAACTTAGAGAAATGCAAAATATAGAGAAACATAGAACTTAGAGAAACATAGAGAAACACAGTCTTATGCCCCTTCAATCAGCACTGGGAGACCCTGGCCCTCATAAACTAGCTGTAGCGAGCCCCGCTCAGAGGACAGCGCTGCAGGGTGCCGACAGAGCAGCAGGTTCTGGACACTTGATTTTGCTCGAACCAAGTCCACAGATCGATCTCCCACCTGAGTCATGTGGGCATGCATTTTTATAATCTCGTGCTGTCAGTCCATGACGCACAGTTCCAGAACTTTCCCTGTGCAAAATATAAGCTTGCTCATGGAAAAACCCAACTCTGTGAATTTCCACTGTGCTCCTTTTCTGTGCCCCTCCCTGCTTGGAGCCCATCTGCACGAAAACTCAGGAATGTCATATCAGTGCCTTCCCAGAGAAAAGAGGATTTGTTTACGAAGCCATGAAGGGCTACAGTTAGAAAGGCAGAATATTCTAAGAGAAGTCGAGATGAATTAACCCTATGTGAGCAAGCTCTAAAAGGCATGCACTCATTGCTTAGTGTTCATAGCGCTTAAGATTGGCTATCTAAGCGCTATATAGGTGCCATAATGTTCCAAACACTCCAATAATGTCTATTAGCTACAGAACTGGGTCCTGCACCCTGCCTGTCTATCTACAATGCATAATGTGACCTACCATTCCTACTAGGCCTGCATATTCCTTGTAGCTCACTACTGCGTAATGGAAGTGCTACAACAGACTACTGTCAGCATTTTAGGCACATACTTTGAATAAACTATTGGCTTTCAGCGGCTAATGCTGTCATCTAAAGCCCTGATTGGCAAATTTGCAATTTTGTGTATCACTACAGCCTACCACTGCGGTGCGAAAGTGAAGGCACGAGTTCTGGGAACGTTTCAGGCTTGCATGGGTATTTGCATCCTGGATGGGGGGTGACGATGATACTGGGGGCCTATGCTGTAGGCATGGGAGCGACCCCTCTAAGCTTCCTGGGTGGTGAACCGGGAGGGCTGATGATTAGGGGTGGTGTACCCTTTTGACGGCCTGGAGACTCTCCCCCTTGTGAAATGATAGGACAACCTCCTCTGCTGCAGGGTCCCCAGAGAGCATGCCATGTCTGTGTCAGTCATGATGTCCTGAAGGGTGTCATCTACCGCCACCCCAAACAGGTTGTCCCCATCGAACAGCACATTGATGACTTTGGTCTGCAAGTCTGTGTGGAAATTAGTGGACTTCATCCAGCCCTGGCGTCGGAAGGCCACACCATGCCCCATCTGGCAGAAGCCAGAGTCCGCAATGTCGAGCGTGACAGTCATGGCGTGTTCCAAAGCCACTTCTCCTTCCTGGAATAGTGCCAAAGCTTCTGCCTTCTTGTTGTTAATGACTCCAATCAAGCAGTCCCACTAAGTCAGTGCCTTGTCTGGGATTGCTCAAGGGAAGCCCTTATTTATATATTTTTATGTCCAGTTCGTGTACTCTGGATGACAACCCTTATATAACACCCCTCTCTTAGAATCCCCCTGACCCCACTGAGCCAAGAAGTAAGTTTGTTTTGCAAATTTAAAAGGTTTATTTGAGAATTAAACAATATATATATATATATATATATATTGCACTTTTATAATAAATTAATAATTGATATCACACTTGTGAATATGAGCAGTAATCAGCAATAGGTAATCCTACAATAGCACAGTTCTGGTGACTTATGACTAGGAACAGGGGAATAAGGTATCAGAGAATGCTTTATGGTGTCAAGGAGATGCAAAGATGAATAAAAGGCAGTACAGAAATAAACTTGATATGATTTCAGAAAAAGATAATGTGATCACTTTTTCTTTAACAATTCACCCCCCCCCCCCTATGGCTCGTTGGAAAGCTTAGCATCTTAGCTTTAAGATGAAAGTTAAATTTCGTTCCTGGGACAAACGGTTCCGGAGATACGGACAATTTTGTGAAGGTAGCTTTTCAGAAATTAAATTTTAAATTTTCAAAATGACAGATGACAGTTTTGCAGCTTTGAATCAAAAGAAGGGACACGGTTTCTATGATGCAGTTCTCAATAGGTTAAAATAGTTTGAATTAGTTTATTTTAAAGAGATTGGTTTTGCACAGTTCTGGCTGAGTACTCACACTATCTTTTTGAAAGGAATGGGCCTCCGTCCCCGATCTGGTCAGGTTTGGACTGGACTCCTGACGGTTCTGCTCACAGCGCTCTGGTTCTGGCAAAAGTTCTTGCCACTGCACGGATCTCTGGTTCTGGATATAGCTCTGCTTTCTGGTCTAGTCTGTGGTTCTGGATTCAGCACTGCTTTCTGGGTACTGGCACAGGGTACTAGCCAGAATCAGACAGCTCAGCCCGGCTGTTTGAATAGTTTGGTTTGGTTGCTAGGTTTTGAAGGCCTGCTGATAGGAGTTCAGCTGTTGGGTTCTAGAGTTCTTGGAGTTTTGTTCTGGAGTCAGTCTGGATGCAAAGTCTGTAGCCTGGATGTGAAGTCGTCCGCCAAAATGCTCCGTAGAAAGTGAAGAGTGAATGTCCTGCCTGTCCTGCACAGTCTCCTTTTATGTGTTTAGAAAGTGGGTGGGTCGGCTCATTCTGCATGCCCAACCCTCTCAACTTATCATTGGCCAGTTCCTCCTCTCTCCCTTGATTGGGGGAACTGGGTTGTGAGTCAGAGTGATGAGGAAGGTTTATGGTCAGAGGATCCTCCCCTTGTCAAATTGCACACGAATCTATTTCTGATCCAAATACATATTTATCTATGTACCATTTTTCTAATATTATATGTCCAGTTAACATATTTTCTATAGCACCAAACCATCCGATCCCTGTCTTTGTAAGATGTCGTGTCCACTTATGACAGAATTCTCCCCTTTTCATCCAGATAACGACCTCTAAACCTTTCCAGATTTTACACAAATGTGCACCAGGGATATGGGTTTCAGATGATAAAGTGTCAGATTTTTAACATGCATACATTTGGATTAACAACCTTTTTTCCGCTACTATCCCCAAGAACATACCACAGAGTCCTAACACCTCTTAAAATGTGCACAGAAAAATCACAAGAATGATATTTATATAATTTTTACAAGTCCGCACTATGAATTATCCATCTTTTTTAAAATTATGCTCTGGCCCCGAGGGGTGTGGTTTTCCAAAGCACATGGTGGAATTTCTGGTTTATCCACTTCCCCCAACCTCAGCTTGCTCACAGATGCAGTGCCCCTCCCCGTTTCCTTCCAAGAGGAAGCCATTTACGACCCCCCTAATTTAACATTTGCCTGGGCCAAGGACAGTGCTTTGTTTAGTTTCCTGCAGTCCCCAGGTGCCCCTCCCCTAATTCAATCAGAGAGGTGTCATCTCCTTTTGGTGGGGGCAGCAGAATGCAGCCAGGCCTGGGAAGAGTGGCTGAGCAAGTTTCAACTCCTGTCGGGGGTAGTTTCTGGGCAGAATTCACTCTCTTTATGTCAGGCTTCAGCTAAATGAACGTGGGTCAAGACACCCAACAAACGCCCCCGCCCGACTGCACTTTGATTTCGAGTCGAGGGGGAGTCGGATGCAAAGGATGTTTTGATCCACGCGCTGGGATGTCCGCATCATCTTCTTCCAATTCTGCAGATGGCACAGTTCAGCATCTTTTCCTCCATCCGGTTGGATCGATCAGTTCTCCGCGCCTGTCCTGATGGGAATATTGGGCGGTACCCCAGGCCCCTCGGATCTTTGCTCCCGGTCTCCGGGTCGTTCTCCTTGGTCAGTCTCCATGGTTTCATCTCTCCTAGGATGATAAAGCAAAGCGGCAATACACATTCCTAGACATTTTTCCACCACTATTAATGGTGTGGCGAACACATACATTTTATACATCCGGTTACATTTTTCAGTCTTATTTTAAAAACAAGATATAACAGGAAACATTTTCATACCAGAATCATGATATTTTAGAGACTATATGTGGGGTATTTTAGGGTTGAAACTGAATTACTCTGGAGCGGCCCCCTCTGGGATTCCAGAGGATTCCTCCAGTTGCTGCAGAGTGTGCCTCGGATGGCAACACTTTAGCTGATTTATATGTACCCACTTGTCTTCCCCTTCCGCCAGACTACCTTTGGCGATGCGGATCTTATAAGCTACTGGGGAGACCTTGTCTATAATTTCAAACGGTCCCTTCCATGTAGGCAAAAATGTTCGCTGTTTGGCCTGGTTTCTTTGGAAATTGTATAGATAGACCCGGTCTCCCACATTATATTCCTTCCTGGTGGTCTTCAGTTCGTAATGGGTATTCATGCTACCAGCTGATCTTTCTAGATTCCGCTGAGCATAGGCAAAAGCATGTTGAAGGTGTTTCCTTAAATTCTCCACATACTCATGAGTTGTGGAGGCATTTATCAACGTCTGCTCTTTGGTCCTGTAGAGCGAATGCTGGGGAAGCACCATCTTGCGTCCAGTCATCAGCTCAAATGGTGACATTTTAGTTGCAGATGAAGGGGTAGATCTGATGGCCATTAGGACCAGAGGTAATCGGATATCCCAACTTGGCCCAGAATCTGCCACAAACTTTTTTAATATGCTCACAATGGTCTGGTTATAGTGTTCTACTGCCCTGGAAGAAGCTGGCCGGTAAGCAATATGTAGCTTCCTTTTGATCCCCAGTATCTCCCATATCTTAGTCATTACTTCGCTGGTAAAATGCCTACCTCTGTCTGACTTAATCCTTTGAGGTAGACCAAAACGGGAAAAGGTGTGGTTAATCAACAGGGCAGCTGCTGTTTCTGCCTTGCAGTTTGGGGCCGGGAGACATTCCACCCACTTGGTAAACAAGCATGTGACCGTCAACATGTACTTGTTTCCTCTAGACGAGCGAATCACAGGGCCTACGAAGTCGATTTGCAAATCTGACCATGGCAGTGTCATCCCCCTCTTTTGGAGAGGCGCACGATGTGTGAGGGATGATGGCTGAAATTGTGCACACACCAGACACCCCTTCAAGTATTGGTCGAGGTCCTGCCCCATGTGTGGCCAGTATGCAACCTCTCTTAAGATCTCAAGTGTTGTGTGAAACCCCCTATGACCGGCGGTGGCCGCATCATGGGCGTGACTTAACATCAGGCTTCGGAATGAGGTAGGAACCACCCACTGATCATGGCCAGCTTGGGATTTCCTTACCAACAAACCGTCTTGGATTCGGAACATTTTTGGACATTTCATCAACACTCTTAGGTCCTCTTTCCCAACGTAGTCGGTATCCGTCAGGGGAAAGTTCTCAAGGTCCTCAATGTGTTGGTAAAACTTACCAATTATTGGATCCCCCTTCTGAGCCATAAGTAAATCAGCATCAGGGGTCTCCTTACTCCATTGTGCAGTTGAAAGATCGTTGTGAGCATTGGTCTGGGACCTAGTGATAGAAGTGACCTGGATTTCCCCCAACAGGGACTCTATTTCTATTAGATCCCCTTGGATGGCCACGGTTTTGGCCAGCTGATCAGCTAAGTCATTTCCAGCTTTGTCTGGTCCCTCTAGTTTGGAATGATCCTTGATCTTCTTCCAGTAGATGGTCATCCCATTCGATGTGACCAGATCATCAATATTTTGGATTAACTTCCCATGTTTCAGGGGTTTGTTATTAGCACATAACATGCCTCTGGTTTTCCAATTAACCAGGTGCTCCACGAACCCGTTCCGTACATAATCCGAATCCGCTATTATGACCAGTTCGTGGAGTTGATGTTGGATAGCAGTGAGGATGGTTTGTTGCACAGCCATCAACTCTGCTACTTGACTACTTCGGGGACCGATTTTGTACCAGGCGGAGGGTTCTGGAGACTCCTTCACCCATGCATTCCCTACGCCGGCCACCAGTTCTTTCTCCCCGTTATTGTCAACATGGTAAGAGCATCCATCCACATAGACAGTGGGCATTCCCTCACACTTGTCTTCTTCAAAGACTTTGTGGGGGGAATTAAGGTATGCCTCCATGTTGTCCTTGATTTTTAGACTTTCGTCCTTAAGACAGTTTTCTCTGGCACAATCATGCAAGTCAGCCAGACCTTGCGCGAGGGGACTCTTCTTGTTTTGGCCATATCTGACCTCCACAGGAAAGCCTTGCATTGACAGAATCCAGGAAGTAATTCGGGAATTACTCACATTTCCGGCCCGGATTCTGTCACTTTGGAGGTATTGCAGAGGCTGGTGTGGAGTCTGCACTATGATGTGTTCCCCCTGGATGAACGGGCGGTAATTCTTCAATGCCCACACCTGCCAGCAGTGCCTTTTCACAATCGTTGAATTTTTCCTCCACAGAGGATAAAGTTTTGCTCGCATAGGAGATTACTTTATTGACCTTGTCATGCTTTTGGTATAATACTGCCGTCAAGCACGTATTAGAGAACCCTGTCTCCAGGAAGAACTCCTTGTTTCTGACAGGGTAAGCAAGGCAAGGCGCTTGTGAGAGGCTTCTTTTGAGTTGTCTTACTGCCTCGGATTGTTCTGGACCCCATTCCCACTTGACCCCCCCTTCAAAAGATGAATCAGGGGTCTGGTGATCTCTGCGTAGCCCTCGATGAACTTTCTGCTGTAATTAGTCAGTCCAAGGAGGCTCCTTAGTTCCTGCAGAGTTGTGGGATCCTTCAATTTCTGAAGTGCTTCCACTTTCTTTTCTTGGGGACAGAGACCCTGTGGAGTAATCTCATGCCCCAAGAAATTAACACAGGTTCTACACCACCGTGCTTTCTGAAAGGAAAGTTTTTCTCCGGCGGCCCTCAACTGTGTCAGAACATAACGGATCTCCGCTATGTGTTCTTCCACAGATGAACTTTTGATGAGGACATCATCTACATAAGCCAGGTTACCCCTCGCACCCAGGTTGGGCATGGCCTTATGCAGGAAAATGTTGAATTCATTGCCGGAGTTGAGGTATCCGAAGGGAGTCCGGGTCCATGTGTACTGCTAGCCCCCAAAGGTAAAAGCCAGTTTATATTGGTCTTCCCTACTGACAGGCACGGTCCAGTATCCATTGGTCAGGTCTATTGCAGTGAATACCTGTGACCCCGAATCTGGGCCAGCCCTTGGTCAATGTAGGGCAGAGGCCATCGGGAAGTATGGACCCGTTTGTTGAGCTCCCTAAGGTCGGCACAGAGCCTCCACTGGCCGTTTGGCTTCAATATTCCCAGCACCGGATTATTGAAGGTGCTGTGTACTGGACGGATTATTCCCCGGGACTCAAGGTTCTTAATTATTTCAGTAAAGGACTCCATGGATGCGAGAGGCAAACGATATTGCTTCACAAACACTGGAGTCCGTGGGAATTGTTGTGTGGATGTCGGTGCGACCACAGTGATATGAGTCTACTGCAAAGAGATCTTGGAAATCCATGAAAACTTGTTTCAACTTTTGCTTCTGTTCCAGAGTCACACAGGCATCAGCTAGGTTGACTCTCTCTTCCACCATCTGCCTGGAAAGACTTCTGGTTTTGCTATCTCAGCGGCCTCCTCCAGCTGGGTGGAGAAGTCCCTGGTCAGAGTGCTGATTTGGACTGGAGGCTTCGGGTGGGAAAGGCAGCCCTCATGGACCTGGAAAATCACCTCATCCCTTCTGAAGTCACAAGTCACGTCTTCCTTACCATAAGGGCAAGAAGTGTACACCAGGAAGTTCCCCCCATGCCGGGTAAAGATCCTGTCTGGTGTTGTATTGTCATCACTGTCACTGTCAAAACAGTCCTTGGGGATTGGTCCTAACAGTTCATTTCCTAAATCAATGGAGAAATGTCGGTCATCAACCGCCATTCCAATAATGGTGCCTGCAGCTAGAGTAATACTCTTTAAGTCGCTGTTATCCACCTCTATTGGAATGGTCTCATGTTCTATGTTGACTAATGGTGTTGGGTTTACCCCTAACCATTGCTGTAGGAGGAAAGCATTTAGATGAATATAAGCATCAGGGTTTTTCAATTTTTGTCCTCTTTTAACTTTCACTTCCAGGGAGAATTGTCGGGTCCTTTCTGGGATGGTGACTTCCTCCTTAATCTGAATTTCAACTGCATAAGGTAGAAATTGAGCTGACCTAAATGCTTTTTCTGGATCATCAAAGCCCATGGGATTATCCGCTAATCGGGACCAAGCTTTGAAGTTTATTAGGTCCAAACTAATGGCAAAGCGATTGAGAATGTCACTGCCTAACTAAAAGGCGGCAGTGACGTCTCGCACGACCCAACAATTATGGACTATGCTCTTGTTGCCAATGGAGATTTTGAGCATACACCTGCTTGGCAGGAGATGTTTGGAATTAGGAGCTTCCAAGTCCCTTACCCATTTGTCTATCAGTTTGAATGCGGGAATGGCTGGATCTTTTGGGAGTTGGCGGAACATGGCTACGCTGATGAAGCTCTTACCGTTGTTCACACACACTCGGGTGAGAACAGAGTCCTTCCCATCATTTAACTGAACAGGGATGAACAACTGCTCTCCAATTTGCTGAATATCAGCCAGGCTCTGAGCTCATTTCACATCTTTCTGGACTATCGGAGTGGGAATGTCTGATTGTGGATTAGTAAAGAATTTTAGAGTGTTTCCTTTCAGTGTGGAATACCACCTTAAACTGAAAGGAAGGTTGATTTTCAGAAATAGAGAGGACCCCCGATCACCAGTCTGTTGTCCTATTGCTATTACTGTCACATCTGGAATTTGGTTGTTCTGGAAGTGAAATTCTACTTGGTCAGATTTTTGTTCAACCATGTGGTAGGTGCCGTTTAAACTAATATGGTTGACACTCTGTTTTAATTTTATTGGTCGGCTAGTCTGGGTCCAGAGGACCTTGTTTACGCAATCTATTAGGGGTGACAACCTTCTCAGGAGGTCATTCCCTAGTAAACAAGGGGTACCCTCTGGAGTCACTACTATGACCGGGTGTTTCACCTTGTGTCGGCCAATTTTGATGTCCAAAACCGCAGTCCCCTCGACTGGAATTTCCTTCCCGTCAAAGTTCTGGAGTTGTCCAGGAACAGAGGTAAGAGGAATACTGTAATTCTCC
The DNA here is from genome assembly GCF_040938575.1 of Ambystoma mexicanum. NCBI lineage: Eukaryota > Metazoa > Chordata > Amphibia > Caudata > Ambystomatidae > Ambystoma > Ambystoma mexicanum. Next base: position 1,115,141,728 of record NC_090923.1, on the reverse strand, counting down.
CCCTTCCTACATTTAGTGCATTAAAAGCCCTTCTGGACAGAAGGGTAGCTTGGGATCCAGTGTCCACCAGTGCCACAATTGACCCTGCCCCTGTACTTGTACCGGGGCATAATATCTTCCCTCCTTCTGCTCAAGGGGGCAGAGATAATGCACATTTTTGGAGAACTGGTGGGCTAACTTTCTGGTTTTGGACATTGAGGGAGAAGAGATTTGGGCAGAATTCTGTGGAGAGTCATGGGAATCTGAAAGAAAAAGTTTGCAACTGGATATTGATGCGGTTTTTGGTTCCCCTGGTTCCAGTTCTGGGCCGTCCCCCCCCCCCCCCCTTTTTGGAGGCAGTCACCTGGATGGGTTTGAACCAGGGGTTTTCGGTCTTGTTGGTTCTCGGATAGAATGATGGGCGGCGACAGTTCAATCCCCACATATACCCAGTCTAGGTTGGCATCCCTTGGGACCCATTTTTCCTTGGGAGGAGTTCCCCCATCTCTGAAGGAGAAGATCCTTTTCCCAGGATCCTCTGAGGATCATTCTCCCTCAAATTGGAAGACCTGTACCTCCTCCACAAAATGGGTCTGTTTGGGTACTTTGTTTCTCCTACCTCCTCTCTGCACCTTGGGCGGCAGACTTCCAGGGGTAGGAGATTTTGTTTCCGGTTCCTGGGTTTCCAGGCGCTGTTTACAAGTGGGGAAGGAAGCTTCCCCCAAGGCTTTACACCCCCTTCCCCTTGTGCCTCCTCCCTGGGAACCGGTGGGTTATCGGGGTGCTGCCCCCGTCATTGTTCTGGAGCACTAGGTCTAGGGTTTGGGGCATTCTGTGCCGGCATGCCCATCTGAGGGTTCAGTTTGGGCCCTCAGCATGCAGCCCAAATCCTGTGCCATGTTCTGAACCTGGCGCTCGAACTGGGAAACCCGCTCAGGCTAATACGGGGTCCTGTTTTCTCCCCTGGGCTGATCCCGGGAAGGGTAGCTATCCCTTCTCTGGTAATACCCTGGGTTGGGAAGATTTGGGTACCCCTCCACCCTTGGCCTCCCCTCTCCCGGATTAGGTTGTCTGGGCTCAGGAAAGTGGGGAAAGAAGGATGGATGATTTTGGGGCTGGAAGTTGGGGGGATACCTGGGGAACAAGTTCTGCCCAGGATTTGGTGAATTTCTGCCCTCCTGGGGGAAGTGCAAAGGGAAGTTCCCTGGGTTGGGCGCTTGGTTGGATCCCCCCCTTGGGCCGGAGGAGTCCACACATAACCCAGGATTGGTCTGTTTCCCTTATAGCGGGGACTTACATAGTCAGCGGAGCGGGGGACCCCATTTGTGGGACTACCTCCTTGACTCCCTGTCTGTGACTGGCCTGAGGGCCTTGTGGGCTGTGAATTATTTGGTGCAGGCAGGTTTTTAGGTCCCCCCATCTCCAAATCTAAAACGGGGGCAACCTTTACCTCTGCCACCTTGGCAGCAGCAGGGGTGCTGTTGGGTTTGGGGGTTTTGGGCTGATTCTTATTTTCCACCGGTTTCTGCACCTCATAGATGCGGGTGGCTTGCTCAATGACCCAGTCTAAAGATCTTTTCTCGTGAAAATCTCTCACGAGCTGGGTCATTATGTATTTGGGGAGAGCATGGAAAAATGTGTTGATGAATTCTCTGCTGTCCGTGCGCACCCTTCTGGTGGTCTGCGCAAAGATACGCTTCAAGTCTTGCACAAATTCTTGTGGGGCCTGATCCTCCCCACATTGCAAATTGTAGGCTGCCTTGCGAGCCTCTTGGGGATTTCTATGAACAGAAAAATGTTTCAAGATGGCCGCCCTGTATGTGGACCATCTTGAATGGTTTTGGTCCTCCAGCCCCACAAAGAAACTGGAGTATTCTGGGGAGAATGTCCATTTGACGTACTGGATGCAGCTACTGCTGTCCTTCAAATGGAAAGTCTCCATCATTTGCTCAAAGAGCTCCAAGTGTTCCCAAACAGAATACTTGGAGTTCTTGTGATAAGGGGTGATGACACTCCTTATTGCCTTGATCTGCTTTAAGGGGTCCTTAGGCAAGGCCCTTTTTGCCTTATTGGCCTTTTTGGTTCGGGTAACCCTGGTCCACTCATCCTCTGACTCAGAGGCACTGCTCCCAGGGGTGCCCGTCTGATCTTCCAGGTTTTCCTGGATTCTGCGAGCCTGGGAATGGCTGGCAGAATGTGGGGACCTGGTCTCCTGTGTCCTGGGCCACTCAGAGGAGTCTTCAGATCCCTCCTTGCTGCCAGGATTTGATGGGTACCCCCCCCCCACTGACCTAACTGGGCAGAGGTTTTTAGGATGCCCTTAGTGGGCCTACTCTCCTGGGGTTCCCCACTAAATTGCACTGTGCTTAGGTGCCCATACCCGGATGCCCGCCCATCCATTCCTGGGAGGTACTGGCCTATGAACCCCATACTTTTGGCTGAATAGTAATCTGCCCTCCCTGTGGCCCTGTGCTCATGTGCGCTAGGGGACATGGGGGTGGCAGAGTCCAAGGACTGGGAGAGATGAAGGCCTCTGGTACTAGGGCTCCTGAGGTTATGCTCAGGTGTTTCCCTTTCCCAGCAAACTTCATCTCTGTCAGCCCCTGCTCCCTGTTGCAATGCAAGAGCCTGCGCTTTCAGTTCCTCAGTTAAGGCCTTACTAGACTCTATCAGTCTCTCCTGCATGGTTACTTGTTGCTGGAGCCTATCATTGTGCTGACAGAGAGCCTCATTCTCTCTCTGTGCCTCCTGATTGGTCCTGGAATACTGGGCCAGTCTTTGCTGCAGGAGGGTTACCTCCTGAGTCCCATCCCTACTGGCCTGCTCCTTTCTTGCCAGAGCATCTTCCACCCTCCTGGTGTGCTCTAACAAGTTCTGATGCTCTTTTTGGAGGTCACCCAGCCCCTGGAGGGCCAGGTGATTTCCTTCAATTTTTTCTTTTAATTGGCAGACTTCCTGTCCAAAGGTGTCCCTTTTCTGACTAAGAGCCTGCATCTGTGCCGCCAGGTCGTCCCTCTGTCTTTGAAAGGCACCAGCTTTCTGGCGTTCTTGATCAAACTCTGCCTGGGTATCCAGGTCTTTCAAAATCAATTTATTGCTTTCCTCTTTCTCCCTATTTAGGTGGCTTTGCAGGGTGACTACCTGTTCTGCGCATGCCCTATTGAAGTCCAGTTGTTGCTCCAGCTTTTTCTGGCTCTGCAGTAGGGCGTCCAAACCTTCTTGGTACTCCTTCTGCAAGGCCAGAAATCTGTTATCCTGGTCAGACTTTTCCTGCAGGATATCCATTTCCTCCTTTATTTTAATAATATACTGCCTACTATCATTTTCTGACTCCTGGCTCCTCTGCAGCCTCTGCTCAGAAGAGACCAGGTCAGATTGGGCCTTCTCTAATGCCATCAGTTGCCTATTTGCCAGATCTTGGCCTTCAGCACATTTGTCCTGTATGGCTCCCATATGTAAATATAAATATGCCGCTACCCTGGCAATCTTGTTGTGCTCATCCTTGGCCTTAGGGGTCATATATAGTTCACTCAGGGCCACATGTAAGGGACCCTGATCTCTACATATATCTGACCCTGTTTCAGTGATCTGGGGTGTGACTGCCTGCAACCAGACCACCTGGTCCTGATGAGCCCACTCACCTCTCACAAATAGCTTATGTAAGAGGTGTTCTCTGGCTATTTTGATATCTACCAAGGTCGTCATTCTGGAACTTGATTTCCTTCCTGACTTACAGAAGTTTGTATTTTATTTTGCAAAACAGACCGTTTCCTTAGAGCGTTCCTTTGAGGGGTGTTTTTACAGTGTAACACGGCGTGGTGATCCAACGGAATTTATATATTCTGTCAGTTAGCACACTGTATTAATCTGAACAAATGGTAGATCTAATCCAGAATCCCCGGCTACGAGCCCCCACTTTGTTAATGACTCCAATCAAGCAGTCCCACTAAGTCAGTGCCTTGTCTGGGATTGCTCAAGGGAAGCCCTTATTTATATATTTGTATGTCCAGTTCGTGTACTCTGGATGACAACCCTTATATAACACCCCTCTCTTAGAATCACCCTGGCCCCACTGAGCCAAGATAGTTTGTTTTGCAAATTTAAAAGGTTTATTTGAGAATTAAACAATATATATATATATATCGTACTTTTATAATAAATTAATAATTGATATCACACTTGTGAATATGAGCAGTAATCAGCAATATGTAATCCTACAATAGCACAGTTCTGGTGACTTATGACTAGGAACAGGGGAATAAGGTATCAGAGAATGCTTTATGGTTTCAAGGAGATGCAAAGATGAATAAAAGGCAGTACAGAAATAAACTTGATATGATTTCAGCAAAAGATAATGTGATCACTTTTTCTTTGACAATTCACTCCCCCCCCCCATGCAATGTAAGGAGATGGAAGTAACACGCACAATTCTCAGGAATACACACAAATGCAATACAAAGTTCCAGTTCCCCCCAGTGAGCTTAGAGGAAAACAGGTATGATTTTAAACACGGGCAAAATCCTTTTAAATGTGTTGGCATTGAAGTGAAAAATATACTCAAATTGTTTTTAATTCCCTATAGGAGGTTCAGGGTGAGTGAGAGATACTTTAAATCAGTTCAGGCCAGCCCCATCAATGATTCAGGGATGGTTATCAAGTTGAAAACAGAATTCTGTGATGGAAGCAAAAGATAAATGTTTTTACATGTGGCTGGAATGAAGCAAAATGTCAAATCGCAGCAATTTAGTCGCGTGCGTCGAGCGCAATTACGGAGGAAGTAAAAGGAGTAGGCTCGTTGGAAAGCTTAGCATCTTAGCTTTAAGATGAAAGTTAAATTTCGTTCCTGGGACAAACGGTTCCGGAGATACGGACGATTTTGTGAAGGTAGTTTTTCAGAAATTAAATTTTAAAGTTTCAAAATGACAGATGACAGTTTTGCAGCTTTGAATCAAAAGAAGGGACACGATTTCTATGATGCAGTTCTCAATAGGTTAAAATAGTTTGAATTAGATTATTTTAAACTAAGAGATTGGTTTTGCACAGTTCTGGCTGAGTACTCACACTATTTTTTTGAAAGGAATGGGCCTCCGTCCCCGATCTGGTCAAGTTTGGACTGGACTCCTGATGGTTCTGCTCACAGCGGTCTGGTCTCTGGTTCTGGCAAAAGTTCTTGGCACTGCACGGATCTCTGGTTCTGGATACAGCTCTGCTTTCTGGTCTAGTCTGTGGTTCTGGATTCAGCACTGCTTTCTGGGTACTGGCACAGGGTACTAGCCAGAATCAGACAGCTCAGCCCGGCTGTTTGAATAGTTTGGTTTGGTTGCTAGGTTTTGAAGGCCTGCTGATAGGAGTTCAGCTGTTGGGTTCTAGAGTTCTTGGAGTTTTGTTCTGGAGTCAGTCTGGATGCAAAGTCTGTAGTCTGGATGTGAAGTCGTCCGCCAAAATGCTCCGTAGAAAGTGAAGAGTGAATGTCCTGCCTGTCCTGCACAGTCTCCTTTTATGTGCTTAGAAAGTGGGTGGGTCGGCTCATTCTGCATGCCCAACCCTCTCAACTTATCATTGGCCAGTTCCTCCTCTCTCCCCTGATTGGGGGAACTGGGTTGTGAGTCAGAGTGATGAGGAAGGTTTATGGTCAGAGGATCCTCCCCTTGTCAAATTGCACACAAATCTATTTCTGATCCAAATACATATTTATCTATGTACCATTTTTCTAATATCATATGTCCAGTTAACATATTTTCTGTAGCACCAAACCATCCGATCCCTGTCTTTGTAAGATGTCGTGTCCACTTATGACAGAATTCTCCCCTTTTCATCCAGATAACGACCTCTAAACCTTTCCAGATTTTACACAAATGTGCACCAGGGATATGGGTTTCAGATGATAAAGTGTCAGATTTTTAACATGCATACATTTGGAGTAACAACCTTTTTTCCGCTACTATCCCCAAGAACATACCACAGAGTCCTAACACATCTTAAAATGTGCACAGAAAATTGACAAGAATGATGATGTTATTTATATAATTAAAAGTCCGCACTATGAATTACCCATCTTTTTAAAATTATGCTCTGGCCCCGAGGGGTGTGGTTTTCCAAAGCACATGGTGGAATTTCTGGTTTATCCACTTCCCCCAAGCTCAGCTTGCTCACAGATGCAGTGCCCCTCCCCGTTTCCTTCCAAGAGGAAGCCATTTACGAACCCCCTAATTTAACATTTGCCTGGGCCAAGGACAGTTCTTTGTTTAGTTTCCTGCAGCCCCAGGTGCCCCTCCCCTAATTCAATCAGAGAGGTGTCATCTCCTTTTGGTGGGGGCAGCAGAATGCAGCCAGGCCTGGGAAGAGTGGCTGAGCAAGTTTCAACAACTGTCGGGGGTAGTTGCCGAGCAGAATTCACTCTCTTTAAGCCAGGTTTCAGCTAAATGTCACTTTTGTTCCCAGTTTTTCTTCATCCAAATCAAACTTACAATTTTTACACATGCAGCTAGAACACTGATTCTAAGTTCAAAACTATGACATTTAACAGTTGCAAACTATGTGACACTCAACAGTAGGTCACTCATTTATTTTAAACATTTAGATTTTAGTGTCTTTCAGTCCAATTTCACTTCAGCTGCTGACATTCACAGCTCAGCCAGTTTTGTTATAAACATTGTTTTGGGCTCTTTCTCTTTCCAGATTTTTTATGCACACAAGTCTACCTTCTGCCAAATGTCTGCTGGTGTTCATTGAGATTTTTGAATATCTTGCAATGTTTAAAATAGGCATTTTTAGCTTGCACTTCAGAGAAACAGAGGTGATTTTGATCTAACAGGCACTGCTATTTTTCCTTTGGCACCACATTTCACTCATGGCGCTTCTGGCCTATCCCGCTCGCACTGATGGGTGGCAGGTCAGGCGACCATTTTGGTGTGTGCGCAAAACTGCGCAGTTTTCCTGGATTCTGGCGCAAATGTGGGCTTTTCCGCCCTCTTGGATTTCCTAAGCTCACAGCACAAATGTTGTAGCCTAATAACTTGAACGTGGGTCAAGACACCCAACATTGTCATCATGGAGGAAGTCCAAGATGGGCCCCAGCTTGTACCATAGTTCCCTGTTGTACCTTGGCAGGATGGTGAGGGCGTTGGCGGCTTTGATGGTGGAGGATGCAATGGTAGTGATGCACTTGCCAGCACTAGCAAGCTTCTTGCCTTCCAGGTCTGGAGGCATGGATGAAGAAGAGGGGTTGGATAACCTCTTCCTGGCAGCAGCTGACACCACAGAATCCGGCAAGGTGTAGGAGCTGAGGCCAATGGGTGCAGAATCTGGAACCCATTATTTCTTCCACAGCTGAACACGCTTGGCAGGCGTGGTATGTGGAGCCTTCATGACTGCCAAGCCATCCTCCCATACATCGTCCAACAAAGGGATCGATAAGGTAGTCTGCTTAGCAGACACCCACCACTGAAAAAGGAATCCATCCTTCTTTTCTTCTGGCACCAGGTTGAAGAGCTTGGACGCTTTCGACATCATGGAGTGAAAGGAACCTATGCGGAGTCAGCGCAGAATCTTTGGTGCTGCCTGGAGAGACGTGTGGAGACTTGTGCTGAACAGTCTGTTGTTACTGTTCATTGTTTAAAAAACCCTAGCGTCGGGGTGTTGTTACGCAGCAGACCAAGATGGCTGCTGCCTGAGAGGCTCCGGTAACGGTTGAATTTATAATCCTTCTACTATCCTAGTTTCTTCACCCCTGAGCTCCTGACGGATGCGGGTGGGATCCAGCACAACAGTAGGCACCCCCAGATGATCCTGCAAGCCCAACTACTGCATCCTGAGGCGCAATAACTAAGAGGGCGTGGTGGCCGGATCGAGGAGAGTGGGGGAGGGTGACTATTGGTGTGGAAGGTGGCCAGCAAGCCAGTGGCGGCGGTCCCGCCTACCCTGCTGCAGAGGCCCCTGCCGATCGAGGCAAGGCGTTGGTCAAAGCGGACTTGTGGCTGGGCATATCTTTGAGGGCCGGCTGTGGCTACTGGGACCTGCCAGCCTACGCGGCACCGGTGAGCTTGCTGCGGTGAGTGAGGGCGCAGAGCCCGGTGCCTCGCCACGGGGGGGAGGGGGTGAGCGGTCTGCGGATGGCGGACCTGTGCGGCCGTGTGCGCCGAGCTGTGTCTGAGGCTGGTTTCCTCCGTTCCGTTGCTTTGGCCGGGCTTGGTGCGGCCAGACCCATGAGCTGTGGAGGCTGGTGTGGACGGCCCAGGCGCCGGGGTGGCGCTTTTCTGGAGACTGTCCTGGCCTCTGCGGACCCTGGGCCCCTTGCTGTTTGGCCTGCCTGGGGGCTGGTGATGGCAGGGTGTGATGTGTCCGACCTGCCTGGAGTGGAGCTGATTCTTATGTTGGATGCTGCTTGTATAAACTGCCTGGTTTTTTTTCCCTCTTTCTTTTGCCCGTAATCTGAAATCCCATAATTGCAAACTTGGGACACTGGGAATGCACCTATGGGAAGATGTGCTGATGAGAACTGTGGTTACACTGGCACCCCTCCTCTAATATGTGAGCATCTTTAACGGCACGTGTTGTGCGCCCCACTTGCAAGCCGTTGGCATAACCTGCAGGGTGCGCCTGTTAGAACTGTGGCTGCCCCGGTCCATTGGGGGGATGTATCCAGGCTGGGGGCGAACTAGTGTTTCGTCAGAGGCTGAGAACTTGAGCAACTTTGGAGCTGACACCAAGGGATTGTGTACCGACCAATGTGCCATTTGCTCCTTGCTGTGGAAGTGTAGGGGAGGACCCAGTACTGCACTGGCTATGCAAGCAGTGTGTAATAAGTGTTGTAAGGTTGCAGTGGTGCTTTTGAATACACACTTCAGTCCTCATAGTCTTTCTTGTTGAAATTGAGTGTGAGTGCTTCCTGTTAATCTGCTCGCCTGAAACCAGATCCACATCGACATTCAACTGCAGCTCCTGCTGGCTATAACTTGTCTGAGGAGGTGAGCCCCTGCTGCCTATTTCATTAAACTGGCAATCCTTCAGGGTAGCTAGGGGGGCAGCTGGGGTGAGGCTTGCCCTGGACTGCTTTGGGGACTGGGCATCAGCTGGCATCCTTCGAGCTGGAGTACCCGGCTTGGTATCCCCCTGCTATCGGCTCTATGGGAAATCAGAAGAGACAGGCAAGGGTGGAGCAGTTTGCCCGGTCAGAGCAGGGCCAGTCCCAGGCTGTGCCTTCGCAAGTACCGATTGCAGAACAGGTGGACATTGCGGCTTTAAACCAGACGCTGCTAGCGCTGAAGGGAAGCACAGACACACTTGGGGTCAAAATAGATGCTCTCACTTATAAAGTTGATGTCTCCGCAGTGCAGATAGAAAACCTTTGTGGGCGCACAGAAGAAGCGGAGCAGAGGATTGGAACTACAGAGGACAATGTCACCTCGTTGCAGCGCGAGGTATCGGCCCTTCAGCAACTGGTCAAGAAAATAGCTGCGAAGAATGAGGATTTGGAGGGTCGCTCAAGGAGGAACAATGTAAGGATCACGGGTGTGCCGGAGTCGACCAATATAGACAACATGGAAAAGTTTGTTGAGCAGCTGTTGGTGGATGTGCTGGATAGCCCGCCTCTCTCCAGCATGTACATGGTGGAGGGGACACACCACTCATTGGCCCCTAGGCCACCACCGGGCGCCCCGGAACGCCCTATCATCGCAAGGATTTTTTGTTATCGGGACAGAGATTCCATACTGCGAGCGGCTAGGGAGAAGAAAGAGTTAAAATGGGAAGGCCACATTATACGGTTGTTTCCTGACTTCAGCCCGGCCGTCCAAGACCAAAGGAAGACCCAAATGGCAAAGAGCATCCTTCGGAGTAAGGGAGAAAAATACTCCATGATGTACCCTGGCAAGCTTCGGGTGCAGCACAAAGGGGTAGTGGGTTTCTTTACGGCTCCAGATGCGGCAGAGCAATTCGCCAGGTATCTACCAGACCATGGGGGCTCTCCCCGGCATCCTTCCTGAGCCGCGCTGATATCCTTTTAGGAGGAGTGGTGGAATCATGGGGCAATGTTCCTACATTTTGATCCAAGGAGTGTGGGGGGTGAGGGGGTGGGAGGAGTCTACTGAGTCAGCCGTGGCCATTAGGAGCGCTAGAACTGCCCTCAGAGGCCCCGGTTGCCGCAGGTTAGGCGGAATTGTTTAGTTGAGGTTAAAGTTTTCCTACTATGGTTGGAATAGGAGTGGAGTAAGTGGGGGAGGGTAAGGAGCCGGAAGGTTATGGTTGCTGGCGTGGGCGGGAGCAGGGGGAGAGGAGGTGGGATGTTCACAGTTAATTGGGTATGGTATTGATGGGGTTAATGTATCGTCCTGCGCAGGTACTGGTACATGTTCTAACTTTAGTGGGTCCTGGTCCCTTAATATCCTGCATAATGTAGGCAGTGAGATGATGGGTGCTTTGGCATTCTGTACTCTATTGTCGCACTGGGGGTGAGTGATGGACAAAGTGGGGAGCTTACAACAATGATGTGGAATGTCAGAGGATTCACGAACAATAAGAAATCTCACTTCATAGCTAACTTCAGTAGGATGCATAAGGTCAACGTGCTCTGTCTGCAAGAAACACACTTGGCTAACGGCGCGCAACCTCCTAAGCTAGCAGGCTGGGGCATACACGGGTATTGCTCATCCTTTTCTTCACATGCTAGAGGGGTGGCGATATACATACACGGGTCCCTTCAGTTTAGAATACATGAACAAATTAAGGATGAAGAGGGCCGTTATATACTTCTGGCGGGAGAAATAAGAGGTACGAGAATTCTACTTATAAATATATACACCCCCAATGTAGAGAGCCCGTATTTTTTCCCCCACTGTGCTAGGCACATTCATAAATTCCCAGTTTATGAAATACTCTGGACGGGCGACTTCAACTTAGCCCTTACGCTTCACCTGGATAGATCAGCCACACTACTGCAGTCACTTCCACAGGCAGCTAGGGCATGGTCCTCTATAGCTGTGTCCCATAATCTTCGTGACCTATGGCGGGAAGAGCACCCAACTGCTAGAGAGTACACCTTTTCCTCTGGGGTCCACAGCAGCTCCAGGAATTATTATATCATGGCTTCTGTCACCCTTGCTAGGAGCGCTGTGGGAGCTAGGATACTTCTGCGCACCCTCTCCGACCACTCCCCTGTCCTGGTCCATATTAACAATATTGCAGGCTCCCCTTCCCCACCCCGGTGGCGTTTCAGGGCTGTATCTCTGGAGGACGCGGCTTTTCACGCTGGCATAGAACAAGACATCCAAACATACTTCCAAGCCAACACTGGCTCAGGGCCTAGCCAAAGTATGATATGAGAGGCATTTAAGGTGTATGTCAGGGGATGCTGTCAGGGGATGCTGCATATCAAGAGAGGGCAGTTTCTAAAGGCGCTGCAGGGGTCCATGAGGAGATTGGAGGGCTCTATTTGCGACTTAGAAACTAAATAGGGCGCCTCTGATGACCCAGCGATACAGGACGAACTGAGGGCACGTAGGGAGGAATATCAACAACTAGCAGCGAGCAAAGAAAAATATATGGGAGATCCTATAATGGCAATGAGGTATGGGAAGGGAGATCGCCCGAGCAGACCTCTGGCCTAGGCCATTAGAAGGGAGAGACAAATTGCTCCTATAGCTGAGATTATGGGTGCGAATGGTGAGTTTGTCAAAGACTTACATGGGATAAATATGGAGTTCTATCATTATTATGCGCAGTTGTATGCTACGCGTTCGGTGGGTGAGCGGGATAAGCTGGTAGAATACCTTGATGAGGTAGCGTTGGGTTGGCTAGATAGTGAAAAGGGTGGTGCGCTAAATACCCCCATTACAGAGGAGGAGATCCGGGAAGCTATAAAATCTCTTCCCAATGGCAAGGCACCTGAGTCAGATGGTATCACAGCCGAATTTTACAAGGCTTATATTGACATCCTAACTCCCCATCTACTGGAAATGTATGAAGACGCCTTGTCTAGGGGTACACTTACTGAGTCGACCAGATCGGCCTTGGTGACCGTGCTCCCAAGCCTAGGAAAGATCCCCGACAGCTAGCGTCGTATAGACCACTGTCCTTGATTAACGCTGACAACAAAATTCGAGCCAAAATATTAACTAATCGTATACTGCCGCACATGCCAGCCTTGGTCCTTCCCGACCAGGCAGGTTTTATACCAGGTCGGTCCACCCAGTAAAATTTAAGGCGACTATTTACCCTGATGCACAATGTCAACCCTGAGGTCCCCGTAGCGCTGGTGGCGCTTGACGCCGAAAAGGCATTTGACTCGGTTGAGTGGCTCTTTCTCTTTCAGGTGCTGAGGCGCTTGGGGTTTGGTCTTACCTATATTAGTTGAGTCAGGCTGCTTTATACTGCTCCACGCGCCGCTTTATATACAATGCGGGGGTGACCTCTGAGTTTTTTGTATCCTACTCGTGGCACGAGGCAGGGGTGCCCATTTCCCCAGTTTTGTTTGCCCTGGCCATGGAGCCCCTGGCTTGTCATGTTCGGGATCTGCACTTTCATCGTGGTATTTGTGTGAATGCGCACCGTGTGATAATATTGCTTTACGCAGATGACATCCTTTTATATGTCAAGCATCCCAAGCAGAATTTAGCTCCCTTAGTGCAGGAAGTGCTCAGGTTTGGGGAACTGTCTGGCTTTAACATTAATTGGAACAAATCCAAGGTCCTCCCTCTGACTCCAGGGGTACTGCAGAGCGATGTAGGCAAGGACTTTCATTGGTGCCTGGGAGGGATGCAGTATCTAGGCATTACGGTCACCACGAAAGTCCAGTCGCTGTACAGGGACAACTATATTACAGTGCTTGAGGGGTTAGAGCAGAAAGTGGAGTCCTCCTCCCCATCTTGCAGGCAGCACGATTGGCTCTGGGTAAGATGGTCGTTCTACCCAAACTGCTATATGTTTTCAATAACGTCTCCATTTGGCCCCCGGCCCCTTTTTGAACCTGTGTCAGGACAATGATGTCCAGATTAGTGTGGGCTGGTAAGCAATCATGCATCGCATACAACACTTTGACGTTAGCCTATGAGCAGGGCGGTCTGGAGGTCCCAGTCATGCATTGGTATTTCCTGGCAGCGCAGTTGCAGTATGTGGTGGGGTGGGGTTCTCCGAGCTCAACTCAACCGCACGACATGGCGGCAAAAGCGGTTTCTTATCCGAACAACTTACTAGGAATGTTGTGGGGGAATAGAGATGTTGCTCCGAGGGGAGAGGTTCAGCCAGTAAGCGTGACTTGTAAGGCCTGGGAACGTGCGAGTCGACTGTTGGGTGCTACGCCCTGCTTTTATCCAGAATGGCCAATCTATAAAGTTATATGAATACCACTTACGCACGAAAAAGTGTTCAAGGAGCACTTTCGCAAACTTGGGGTGCAAGCACTAGGAGACATGATACAGGATGGGCGGTTTATACAATGGGAGGAACTGCGGGATAGAGGTGAACATAATGCAGTGACCCTGTTCTTGTATTATAGATTCAGAGGGGCATTAAAAGCTAAGTGGCCCGAATTTCTGAGGGCCCCAGTTCCCAATCTCGTACAACTCATTGTTAAACCCCTGACTCCCGGTAAATTAGTTTCCTCCATTTACAAGGGGATCCGGAGTGCAATGGTTGCGGGACACACGGTCTACAGGAATGCTTGGGCAGCCTCCCTGGGTTATGATTTGATCGAGGCACAATGGAAACTTATATGTAGTCAGACTCGGAAAATATCACTGAATGCCAGGTTTAGACTGACCCACTTAAAATGTTTGCACCGGGTCTACTATTCCCCATTGAAGTTGAGTAGAATTTATAATGACAGTTCCCTGGGGTGAAGGAAATGCAGTGGGGAACCTGCTGATTTTGTTCATGTGGCTTGGAGCTGCCCACACATTAGACTGTTCTGGAGTAAGATTGAAGAGGCAGTGAGTGCAATGCTACCTACACCACGGGTATATACGCCAGAGGTATGGCTGTTGGCCTCGAATGAGGGGGGGTCCCACACGGAACAGAAACTGCTAAGTATGGCATCGGGGGTGGCCAAAAATGGGGTAAGAGAAGCCCCCCCGACTTTCATTGCTTGGGTAAAGTACATGGAAATGTGTGAGCTGAGGGAAACCAGGTATGCTACAACCAGGCCTGCTACAAGCAGCCCTTTTGACTACTGGCCTCCATTCCATCTGTATCTGGCAGAAATACATACTGGGTCTACCGATTCGGGCGCAAGGCCGGATGGACAATTGTGAACTACTGGAGATGGGGCTCGCAGCCCTTCGACTCATGAACCTAAGTGAAATAATGGGCTACTGGCTAACTGACTACATTGATATCCTTTTGATCTGTTATGTACATCTGGGATCAGACTGTGTGATATTGCAGAACGGGACTGTTGGGAGGGTGAGGGATGGGGGCTGTTAAGTTGTATTTTGATTGTATATGAAATTAATAAAGAAAGATTTTTTTAAAAAACACTAGTCAGCGCAGGGTCTTTGATGCTGCCTGGAGAGACGTGTGGAGACTTATGCTGAACAGTCTGTTGTTGCTGTTCATGGTTTAAAAACCCCTAGCATCCGCGGAGCAGACATGGTTCTGTCTGAAGTGACATGTGGAGACTCATGCTGAACAGTCTGTTGTTGCTGTTCATTGTTAAAAACCCTTAGCATCCGCAGAGTCAGCGCAGAGTCTTTGGTACTGCCTGGAGAGACGTGTGCAGACTCGTGCTGAACAGTCTCTTGTTGCTGTTGATTGTTTAAAACCCCCTAGTGTCCGCAGAGTCAGCGCAGAGTCTTTGGTGCTGATTGGAGAGACGTGTGGAGACTCGTGCTGAACAGTCTGTTGTTGCTGTTCATTGTTTAAAAACCCCTAGCGCCCGCAGAGTCAGTGCAGAGTCTTTGGGTCTTCGGGGCGGCCGGGAGCCCGCAAGCCCAAGAATCCTGATCAATACACCCAGTGTGAATTGGATTGATTCGAACCGAAGAGTCGGGAGTTTCCAGTCCAACAAGATGGCAAGGCTGCCTGACGCAGGTCCCTTGACTCGTCAGAAACTCCTCCTACAACGCCGGTTAGATCCTGAAACCAGTGTGTCGTGCAATCAAGGTGAGTGCGATGCAGACATGACTGTTTTCGATCACACTGTGCACCAACGCGGCCATGTACACGAAGCAGCACCAAGTCCTTCAGCTGTGACACAACCTACTGGTCGCAATTTAGGCACACACAATGAGGAGGCAGCTTCTATGAACAGAACCACCAACATGAATTGCACGACAACGGACGATTTCCATCTAGCCGACATACAAGCTGCTCCACAATCAGTTGTCTCAATTGTATCTGAAAGGGCCGCCTGCGAGGATAGAAGTGTGCACAAAAGTGAAGCCCAGCTTGACATCACAGACTCAGATACTTGAAATAAGCAAGCAAGCCGAAAAAATGCTGTCGCCATATAATGAGGAGATTGAAGCAGACGCACAAGCAAAAAACACAGGGCAGCGAACGAGCGGTGCCCAGCTAGCCTGCTCCGACTCTGCACGCATGGCTAACGAAATACTGGAGGTCAGTAGCAGAGTCGAAGATGCTGTTGATGTGAGCGACTCTTCTCACGCTGGTTGCTTTCTGGCAAGTAATGTTGCTACTTGCGATTTGCCAAGCCCCGATCCACAAGATCATGAAACGTGGCTCTCAAAGGGCTCAAACGCAAATGGAAATGAAACAGCAAAAATCATCAGATACTCAAATGACGAGATGCAGTCCAAGCAGGATTTAAAAGTGCGGCAACAAAATAGTCTAGCTCGGAATGCTATTTAAGGTAAGAACATCTGCCACAACACCTCTAGTCTGCTGAGCAACCATGAACTCGTCGCTGACGCACTTACTGACAATGAAAAGAAAAAGGGGAAGTCGTTTCACTTTCCCTATGCAGAAGCAGCAGCCAGAGAAGCACGGCTCTCAGAACACCTAAAAGCCGACTTCTTGAAAATTAAGTGGAGGCTAGAAGGCTCAAGTGAATCATACGATAAAAACACTGATGGCAACCACATTGGCAATGATGGTTATTGCTCATTTTTGCCAATTCCAGCAAATACCCCTATAGCGAAAAGAACTGTCCTGAATGTTAACCCCATGCGACAAAGAGAGGAAATAACAAGTACACCACTGTTAAGCGACTCGTCCAGATTTAAGCAAGCAGCAATAAAGGTCATCCCGCTTGCCCTACATGCCGACGCATTCCGGAATTGTGACCTCACGCCTAGTGAAAAAAGCCCCAACATCGACAACTTAAGTAGAAGTCCAAATAGGCCATGTCACCACGAGGCGGAAAGAGAACAGGCCAACAAACAACATTTGTCATTGGTGGCGGGCCTACAGATTTACAACAACCTGATGGCTGCCACGTCAACTTCTCTGATACCATTTGTAAAGCACTATGAATCATTGCACGACTCAATAAAAGACCAGAACACCTTATTGGCAACAATACATTCAAAAGTCAGTGCGCTAGAAGCACTCGCTACCACTTGCACAAAGGACTTGATGTTGAAGCCGAAAACTCAATAAAATGGCAACTTAGACTCAGCGACCTACCAAGGAACGAGATGGTGCAGAAATGTGAGCTGATGGATGCAGTTGCGGACTGTACAAAATGGAACAGACACAATCAGCAGCAAAGGTTGAACACTGAGGGTGCCTCAGTCAAAAAAATCCTGATGTTGATAGCGCTAATCCACCTTACACTCAACCAAGTCCAAAGGCGACAATTCCGTCTAAGAAAGACGTAAGTCAGAAAGCCCAAGGCCTACGTAAAGAAAATGAGAGTGGAGAATGGTGACACCTCAGGATTCTTAGCCTCAACTACTGGTCCTGTAACTGGAAAACTTAAAGAGACCAGCCAATCGAAGAAAATCGATAACAGCACTGATCTATCGAAAACTAAGACCCTCCCCTCCTCTAATCATGCCATAATGCCTCAACAAAAGGCTAACAGTGTGAGCCTTGCTGAAAGCAGACCACTAAATGTTCAAATGCCACCACTGATCTTCTCAGCTGCATCAAAAAATGCCACTTTCAACATCTTTAGCGGCACAAAGAAAGCCTCACCAGGAACAAACAATGGAAAACCCAAGCCAAAGGAGTTGGCAAAGATTTAAGCATCAAATAGAGGCTCTGGCAGAAATAACAAATCAAACAGTTCCAAGAGGTTCCTTCGGAACCTAACAACACCTCCTCTGACTTCAATATTTGAACAGCCAAAACAAAAGACCAAAATTGATTAATGTAATCCTTCCAGCAAACACAGTCAAACACTGGAAAAATGTTCAGAAATGCCTGGCAATCCCAATAAACGACTGAGGTTAGACGATGAAGAGGTGGTAGAGAGAGACTCATTCACCTCGGAAGATCTTGCTAATCTCTCCACCTACTCGTTCGAAGATAACGACTATGAACATTCTCCAGCTGTACCATCAAACAGGTCGGATAATGACAGTCATGTCCACAAGATTTCAAGCAGAAGTTCCCAAGAGACCGTTATTTTCTCTCCACCGCAAAGAAGGTTCGAAGCTGCAAAACTAAATTGTGCCCTAAAACCAGGAAATAATAAAAAAATAAAACCCTAAATACACCACCTCACAGGTGCAAAAAGCATGATGGTCTAACCAACCAGAGCAACCAGCCCCAAAGGTGAATCAACCTCGTACAAATAAACTTCAACTGGAGTATGTTTTATGCAACAACAGTGAAGTGAACTTTAATAGAAGAAACATAATGAAACTTCTAAATTGTGTACCAAATCTGAGGACCATCAAGTCAGATGACATTGACATAGTGGACTACCTGACCGAAACACGATCTGACGGGGTACTCCTACACGTTCATTTGCATCTGGTAGTAAGCACCTTAAGAGGAGCCAAAAACGAGTTATTGACGTTTGGTTACGAGATCAGCAACATCATGGAAATTGGAAAGAAAGCACAAAACAAAACACATGATGACAAGATCGGAAAATCGAGAGACCCCACAGCTAACGAATCCAGAAGACGAGCTCTTCAAGAGTGATTTGAGCATGGAACAATACTGCATGTGCCAAAAAGAGATTACAACATAACAAGCCAGTTTGATCACTTGAAGTCGACAGAGCTCACATGAAACAGCATTAGCATAAACCAAGAAGCCACCCAAATGAGTGTTCCTTAATTTCATGGAACACACGAGGTTTCCCTTTACTTATTCCAGGATAATGAGATAAACAAAGATAATTACTCAGTGATCTGCCTTCAAGAAACTTGGATGAGAACTGCTCCGATATATGAAGGATACACTTTACTCTCAAATCCTGCCCAGAAAAATCAGTTTGGCCGGCCATTTACTGGGCTAATAACATTGGTAAAGAACAAACTTGGTTGGCATGTGCTGAAATCGTTCCATCCAAACAATTTTGTTCGAGGGACAATTATTCTAATCAAGCAAGATGAGTGGTGCTTGATTGAGTACATCTTGTTGGTAAACGTCTATTGGAATCCTTCAAAAATATCAACAACTACATTTTTAGCCTCCATAACATCATTAATTGATGATTTTATGTTGACCTATCATAACTATGATATTATTGTGTGCAGTGACCTGAACTATTCATGGCTCGACAGCGTTGGGAACATCAAAGACATAAATGCAGAACCAAACGCTGCCTGAGGGAAGCATTGGCTGGAAGAATTAACTAACAGACACTGTGAAATGCTGAATGGTCAAACTAACGGTGACATTCCAGCACGCCAGACATGGCATCAGAATAACTCCCATAAAACTCTTGACTACATTTGGGCATCATGTGAGTTTTTACAAGAAATCAACAGATTGACCATTCTCAAGATGAAGAACAGTGATCACAATGCTCTAACAATGTCTTGGATAAAAAAAGAACCACCACCACCAGTGAGTGAAACATATACGCAAATGCTAGAGATAAAACAGTGTTTAAATCGGCTAAGACTAAGACCAACAGAGATCGCAGAGCTAACTTTGACATTTGAGAACTACAACGCAAGATGAGAAGGCTCTTCTGACTATGGTCCACAATTAGCCCAATTCAAAACTACAAGAAGTGGCTTCAAAGTCGACCACCAAAAACACAAACACCCATTCAGCAACAAAATCTTAGCCAAGAAGATCAAAATGCACGATGATCTTAGAGATATAAGATCAGCTGCCCAGCCGATGTGTTCTTGGAAATGAAAAGAAAGCTGCAAGAACAATATTGAAACTGGTTGATTTCCTTTAAGTATCTCAGAGAACAAGAACAATCTGAAGAAATTGTAAAACTAATCTGTGCAAGGCAGAGCCAAGAAACATGGCCAATTATAAACGCAGGATCACTAACTCGGAAAGCAAATATGTTAGTTGGAGTTAATGCAAAAACATGGGTCGAGCATTTCACTAAAGTGGTTAAAGCTCCCTCTGCACAAGGAGACATGGAGTTCATTGATTCAACGACTCCTTGGAACACCGATTGAAACAGAGCTGAAATAGAGGATGCAATTGCCAAATTGAAAAATTCGGGAGCAGCAGGCCCTGACGGAGTAAGGAACAAGTTACTTACCTGTAACTGTTGTTCTCCAGCATGGGTCTGGCATGGATTCACATGCTCATGAATATTCCCCGTCGTCAGGCTGGGAATCCTCGGTAAAGAAAAAATCAGTATCAGTTTTGTTTCTGATCTGTCTTTCGTAGTAGTAACCAATCACTGATCTCTGCGTCATACTGACCACAGCCAATGACTGCCCTCTACCTAAGCCCCGCCTCTGGCAGCCATCTTCAGATTTGGTAGCACATGAAGTGGCAGTATGACCAAGTGAAGAGCCGCAGAGGGGTAGGCGGGAGGGTTCGCATGTGAATCCATGCCAGACACATGCTGGAGAACAACAGTTACAGGTAAGTAACTTGTTCCTTCTCCAGCATGGGGTCTGGCATGGATTCACATGCTCATGAATAAAGAATACATAGCAGTACACACATGCACAACCACGGGAGGTGGCAAAGGCTCAACATTAAGCATTACATCAAACTCAACATTAAGCAATTCTTACCTCCTCACCAGGCTCACCTTAGGCGAACAGGTTGCGCAGCACTGCTTGGCCGACCCTGGACTCCTCCCTGGAATCCCGATCGACGCAGTAGAATTTCGTGAAGGTGTGCGTCGACCTCCACGTAGCAGCCCTGCAGATGTCCAGCAAGGGCACACCAGATAGGAACGCCGTGGTAGCTGCGATCGCTCTGGTGGAATGGGCTCTCGGACGGCCAGGCAGCGGTCGGTTTGCCAACCGATGACAGTACATGATACAGCCGGAGAGCCATCTGGAAATGGAAGCCTTCGAGAGAGCCTTCCCCTGATTGACAGGTCCAAAGTTCACAAAGAGTTGTGACGTCTTCCGAAAACACTTTGTGCGGTCCACGTAGAACTTCAGCGCTCTAGCCACATCCAGCGAGTGCAAAGTCCTTTCAGCCGGCGACGAAGGCGACGGGAAGAAAACAGGCAACACCAAGGGTTCGTTGAGGTGGAAGTCCGACGGCACCTTGGGCATGAAGGAGGGGTGCGTCCTGAGCACTACCCTCGTGTCGTGAAAAGTCAAGTACGGGGCCTTGCAGGAAAGGGCCTGGATCTCTCCCACCCGTCGTGCGGAGGTGATGGCCACAAGAAACGCTGTTTTCCATGACAAGAACTGCAACGGAGCCGAGTGCAGAGGCTCGAACGGAGGTCCCATGAGCTTGGTCAGCACCACGTTGAGCTCCCACGCCGGGGCCGGAGCCTTCACCGGCGGGAACGATCTGAACAGTCCCTTCATGAACTCTTTCACCAGACGATGAGACCACAAAGACGTCCGCCCCGTGGTTCTGGTGTATCGGGAGATCGCAGCAAGATGAATCTTGATGGACGCGTGCGCTAGTCCAGCTTTGGCCAGCGTCAATAGGTGCGGCAGTACTTGGGGAGCCGTAATCCGTAGAGGGTTAATCTTCTGTGCGTGGCACCAGATAGAGAACCTCTTCCATTTGTGTCCGTAGCATTTAAGAGTTGAGGACGCCCTGGCCTTTGCAAGAACCTCTCTGCAGTCGGCCGGTATGTCGTATCCTCCAAACTGTAACGCTGCAGGAGCCAGGCCTGCAAGCTCAGCGACTTCGGGTCGTGGTGGAGGATGGCGCCTCCTTCCCTGGAGAGAAGATCCGCGTCCACTGGCAGCTTGATTGACGGGGACGCTGACAAGTCCAGAAGGTCCGGGAACCATATCTGCCTCGGCCACGCAGGTGCGACGAGGATCATCCTGCACCGTGACCTCTTGAGCTGGTTGATGAGCCGGATCAGCAATGGCAATGGAGGGAACGCGTATAGAAACAGGCCCTCCCAGGGGTACGAGAAAGCATCGCCCATGCTCCTCGGCTGGGGAAACCTGCTGGCGAACCTCCGGCACTTGGAGTTCGTCGCCGTCGCGAACAGGTCGATCTGGGGTGTGCCCCACCGTCGGAAGAGGCGGTCCACTAGATCCTGTCGTAGTTCCCACTCGTGGCACGAGCGCAGCTCCCTGCTGAGTGAGTCGGCGATGGTGTTTTTATCCCAGCCAGATGAAACGGCACCAGAAACATCCCCTGGGCGACGGCCCAATGCCACAGATCCTGCGCCTCCATGGACAGGGCTGGGGACCTGGTTCCGCCCTGTTTCCTGATGTAGAACATGGTGGTGGTGTTGTCGGTGAAGATCCTCACCACCTTGCCCTTGAGGGACGGAAGAAAGGACCTGAGGGCCCAAAACACTGCACGGAGCTCCAGGACGTTGATATGGAGGGACTTCTCCGTCGGGAGCCAAAGGCCTCTCGCGTGCAGATTTCCGGTGTGCGCTCCCCACCCTTCCAGGGAGGCATCCGTGGTCACTGTCACCTGGTGGCCGGGGGTCTGGAAGTCCATGCCCGCCGTTAGATGCGCGCGGACGCCCCACCACCGGATCGCTCGTTGGAAACTCTCGTCGAGTGTGATCCTCTCCTCGAAGCTGCCCGTCGTCTGGATCCAGCGCGCGTCCAGGGACTCCTGCAACGGGCGCATCCGGAGCCTGCACAGGCGGATGAGGTAAATGCAAGAAGACATCATTCCGAGGAGGGACTTGATGGACCTCACTCTGGCCGCGTCCGCGACCAGCATCCGCTGCACCTTGCCCAAGATGGCCCTCGTCCTTTCCTCCAACGGAGAGGCCAGAAGCGACACTGTGTCGAGCTTCGCTCCCAGAAACAGTGCGTCTTGTGCGGGCACCAGGTGGGACTTGGCGTAGTTTATGGAGAATCCCAGGTCCGTGAGAAGTTGGATGGTCCTTGCCGTGTGCTCCACGGCGAGCTCCTTCGTCTTCGCTCGGATGAGCCAGTCGTCCAGGTAGGGGTAGACGTGGATCCCCTCTCGGCGCAGCTGTGCCGCCACCGGTGCGAGGCACTTGGTGAACACCCTGGGTGCAGACCTCAGTCCGAAGGGAAGGGCTCTGAACTGGTAGTGACGCCATTGGACTACGAACCTGAGAAACTTTTGATGTCCCTTTAGGATGGGAATATGGAAGTAGGCATCCACCAAATCCAACGACGACAGGAAATCGCCCTCCTCCAGCTGACCCAGGACGTGTTGGAGGGTGACCATCCGGAACTTCTGTGCCTTGATGAATTTGTTCAGCCGTCGTAGGTCCAGGATGGGACGCCATCCTCCCGTCTTCTTCTTCAAGAGGAAGTATCTTGAGTAAACTCCGGAGTCCCGAAGCCTCTTTGGAACGAGCTCGATGGCGCCCTTCTTGAGCATCGCCTTTACCTCCAAGAGAAGTTGAGGGACGTGATGTTCTTTCCTGGCCACAGGGGGGACGCGCGGGCACCTCTTTAGAAACTCGAGCGCGTGACCCTGAGCTAGGGCGTCCAGCACCCAACGGTCGGTGGAGATGGACTCCCACACGCTGACGAAGCTCGCCAGCCGGCCTCCCACCGGGGTGCTTCGGTGGGGGCCCGACCCCACGGCCGGTTCAGTCCTGCTTCGACGAGGCTTTGCCGCCTTGTCCTCCTTAGTGACGACGGCGGGGTCCGCCCGACTTGCCTCGTCCCCTGTAAGCTTCCTGCGGCGACGAACGGGTCGCTTGACGGTAGGTGGAAAATCCACCGCCGGAACCTTTGGAGGCACCCTTTTTGCCTCCGCCGCTCCGAAAGGGCAGCCGCCGTTGCTGGAGAACCCCAAGAGCCTGGGCCGTCTCTGTGTCTGCCTTGATGGCTTGAAGGGAATCGTCCACTGTTTTCCCAAACAGGTTGTTTCCGTCAAACGGCATGTCCAAGACTCTGGTCTGCACGTCCTGATGGAAGTCAGTAGCCTTGAGCCATCCACGCCGCCTAAGGCACACGCCGTTGCCCAACTGGCGAAATCCAGTGTCAGCGATGTCCGTCGCAATCGTAATAGCGTGGTCCGACGCCACCTCTCCTTCCTGCAAGATCTCTAGGGCTTCCGCCCTCTTGTCGCCCGGTAGGAAGTCCAGCAGGGGGGCCAGTTTGTACCACAACTCCCTGTCATAGCGGGCTACGATAGCCAAGACGTTGGCCGCCTTAATCGTCGTCGCTGCAGACGAGATGACTCTGCGTCCCATCGTATCTAATTTCTTTCCCTCGCCGTCTGGCGGGGAGGTCGACGTAGAGGCCGCGCCCCCCCCGCTTTCTTCCTGGCCGCCGCGGAGACGACCGAGTCCGGGGTCGGCTGTGCCCAAAGGCACAAGGGGGCCGCGTCCGGGACCCGGTACTTCTTCTCGTACCGATCCCTTCTAGCCGGCGTCGTGGATGGGTTCTTGAGGAGGGCGAGGCCCTCATCCCAAATATTGTCCAGTAGAGGTACAGAGAGGACCGTCTTCCTCTTGGCCTCGCGCCGTTGATAAAGGAAACCTTCCTTCTTCTTCTCTTCCGGGCAGAGCTGGAAAAGCTCGGTTGCCCTGGCGATCATGGAGTGAAACGATCCAATCGCGTCGGGCGGGGAAGCCCGGGTGGGAGGTGACGACGGCAGATCCTCGATGTAAACCTCGTCGTCCGTACCCGTCGCGGCCGTGTCAGTCCCCGTATCATCCCCACGAGTCGTGGACGGAGAGGAGGGCTGAACAGGGCGCGATGGCTGAAAAGGAGGTGGAGGATGAATCCTTCTTCTATTAGGGGAAGGGCTCCCAGAAAGGCCTGGCTCCGGGTCCCCCATCGGGAGCGGTTCCTCCGCTGGTGGTAACGGCAGTCTCGTCCTTATCTCCGAGCATAAGGACTGTATAGCCAACAAAATGGCCGCCGAGTTGTCTTGCGGCACTGGTTGAGGGGAGTCCGACGGGCGGTCAGGGGCCCCGTCGGCACCCCCGTCGTTATCGTCGTCTCCTATGTCGGGGTCCCTCCCGACGGGCTGGTCTTCTTCCACGCCAACGCCGTGGCTTAAGACTTCGATCAGCTCTTCCTCAGAGGTTGAGGCCGAATCCACGATGACCTCCTACCCCCCCTTTTTCTTCTCCGTCGGAGGTTTCACGGGGGTCCTGTCGATGGGCATAAAAGAGGACTCCCTCCGCGGTGGCAGGGAGACTCTGAGCCCCGAGGTTGCCACCACTGGTGTAGCCTTCACAGGCTGAGCCAGGGTCGCCGCGACTGTCTCGATAGAGGCCTTGGCCGGATGGATTAAGGCTTTCACCACCTTAGGTGTGCTCACCGCCTTCTCCTTTGGGGGAGGGTCACTGCCTCGCTCCCCCTCGATGGGGCCTTCGAGCTCGACCGGGGTCTCTCCAGGAGCTTCGCCGGGTGCTCGGCCTTCCTCTTACCCGAGCCAGAGCGTTGGCTCGTGGTTGATGGCGCCGGGGAGGATGCGTCCTGCCTGGCGCCCGTAGAGCCCGACCGGCGCTCCCGGTGCCAGCGGACTCGCGGTGCTTGGCCTTGTGTTGGACCCCTGTCGCCGGGACGTCCTCAAAGGTCTTAGAAGACCGCTCGGACTTCTTCTTCTTCTTCTCGCCTGACGGGCTCTTCCCTTCCAGCCAGTTGGCGAGACGTTGATGGCAGTCCTTCATGGTCCGCTCCGACATATTGCCGCAAAACGCACAGTCCTTCTCCACGTGCGTCTTGTCCTCATGTAGGCAGTAAAGACAAAGGGAGTGTTCGTCCTCCTTAAAGACATTCTGAAGCTGGCATCCAGGGCAGACCCTGAACAGCTTTCCGGGCGTCGAGCTTCCCCTCTCCTGGGCCATGTCCGAGATGGGCCTGAGAGTCCTCCAAAAGCGTGGCTCGACGAAATCTTCACCCTTGAGGGGCGTAGACGAATCCGACACGGGTCCCCGTTGATCGGATGAAAAAACGGTGGAGCTTGAGGCTCTGTTGACCGAAAAATAGAAGTTTTTTGAGAAAAAACGTGAAAAAATAGCACTAACGCTCGAGAGCAATAGCACGAGGATCCCAACACTTGAACGTGCGGTAAAAATCTGAAGATGGCTGCCAGAGGCTGGGCTTAGGTAGAGGGCAGTCATTGGCTGTGGTCAGTATCAGTGATTGGTTACTACTACGAAAGACAGATCAGAAACGAAACTGATACTGATTTTTTCTTTACCGAGGATTCCCAGCCTGACGACGGGGAATATTCATGAGCATGTGAATCCATGCCAGACCCCATGCTGGAGAACTAACCTAATGTTAAAGAAACATAAAACCCAGTGGACTGCCTTCATTGAAACTCTATTCAAGTCCATCTCACAAACATAAAACATCCTTAGTTCTTGGCAATAGGTGGTATTGGTCCCAATTTTCAAAAAAGGCGACAGAACAGATCAAGCTAACTACCGTCCGATTGCCTTGCTTGATGCAATTCGGAACATTTTTGCATCATTCTTGCAGAAAGGGCTGGCCAACTGGGAAACCGAGGCAAAAATCATCAACGAAAAGGCAGTCAGGCTTCACAAAAGGCGTTGGTGCAGAGTTAAATCTTACGATACTTAATTTCTTGAAACTGGATGCCATGAAAAATTACAAAAATCTTTTCCTAACATTTTAGATCTGTATCAA
The DNA here is from genome assembly GCF_040938575.1 of Ambystoma mexicanum. Classification (NCBI taxonomy): domain Eukaryota; kingdom Metazoa; phylum Chordata; class Amphibia; order Caudata; family Ambystomatidae; genus Ambystoma; species Ambystoma mexicanum. Next base: position 1,115,115,704 of record NC_090923.1, on the reverse strand, counting down.
TCGTTTGATAGAGTTAATAGAGCAAACCTGTGGAAGAAATTGAAAAGATAAAAGTGTCCTACAGATCTATTGCAAAGCATCATGCAACTTCACTCCAACACTTCTATTCGAGTAAGATTGAACGCTGAGGGAGAGCTAACCGAAAGCATCGTAACGGAAAGAGGTGTTAAGCAAGGTTGCCCCCCTCGCGGCTCTAATCTTCAAATTATACATCGCCGATATGTCGGATGCCCTGTCTGAACGCAAAGCTTTTCCACCAAGATTAAACGGTCACCAGATCAGTTGGGCATCTTATGCAGATGATCTGGTCCTAGCCGATACCACCCAAATAGGCTTGCAACGCCTATAAACAAGGCTAGAGTTATACTTACAGGAAAACGATATGGAAATAAATATCGATAAATCAAAGATTGTCGTCTTTGGAACCAATCTTGGAAAAAAAGGGAGAAACGTCAAATGGTTCACTGCAGGTAAACAACTGGAAAGAACCCAAAACATCAGGTATCTCGAAATTATATTCAATACCTCAATAAGAGTGGCAGTGGACAGAAGATTTGAAATGTAAAATTACCAAACTGAAACTACAAGGAGTTAAATTGCATCGTGAAGTTGGAAAATTCTCACTAATGCCAGTATTGATGTTCTACCAACAAAAAGTGGTAGCTGCAATTACTTTAGGTAGCGAAGTGGGACTTAACATATCCAACACTGTGTGGTCACAACTAGAAGGTCAATTTTGGAGGAAAGTTTTATGGCTGCCAAAAAACATATCAATGGCTGCGATCCGGTATGAAATGGGGCTACAATCTCTTAGCCTACTAAGAAAGATGACATTGGAAAATTCTGCTCCCCCATATGAGATACTAAAAGAAACTAATGACAAAAGTTACCAAGGGCTGTTGAATGATTGGTTTACACAAATGATGACACAACGAGTTAATGTTGGAGCCAATCTCAAGATGTTACACGAAAATCCATGTGCAGTAAAGAAAAAGGTGCTGAACTGTGACTGTTCTAAATCTGAGCTAAAATCCAGCCTAGCCCTCAATGCAGAGGCCCGTGGAGTAAAGCAAATCCCAAGTTATCTACAAAAATTCCCCTCAAGATACCATTGGGATCAGTTTCTCTGATTGCGGCTGAATTAATTGCCAACTAAAGAGATACTTCTCTTAAAACATGATAAGAATACCCTGAATAATGACTGTCGCTTTTGTAAGCTTGAAGTGGAATCATTGAAGCACCTAGTAGCTAAATGCCCGGTCATAAAGACAGAAAGAACGATGGCATTAGAGAAATTTGCTCCATTAAACAGAAACATGGATGAATGGTGGTCGGTTGTTCTGGCTGGAAAACAACCATATGTTGACGTGTGCAGTTGTTGACTATCTCGAAAATCTATTGGCTATAGGAACTTACTGCCCATTGTATCTGGCGGATCCCCAACCGCAGATCCCCTTGAAGGGGACAAGGCCACTTTGGGACCAGCCAAGGCTCCTGGGACCGAAGCACCAACAGAAAGGGGAATCAACTCCGGTGGGGCCAGAACGGAGCCAACAACAATATAGTCACCCTGGACACTCTGATGCGCTGAACCACTCAGGGCAGAAGGGGGAATAGGTAGAAAAACGAAAAGAAGACTCTGAGACCACTGCAAGAAGATCTTGCTGAACATTGACCACCACCCTGATATGTGAGGCCACCAGGAACACCACATGCAATTCCCTCCAGGTGCCTATCTGAGCAGCCAAGGCATTCAAGGAGCAGCTGGAACCCCCTTTGTGGTTGACATATGCCAAGGCCGTCGTATCGTCCGTCCAGACAAAAACTGCCCGGCCTACCAGCAACCTCTTGAAGTACACCAGAGTTTGGAGAATGGCACACAACTCACGCCAATGGGATGCTCGACGGCTCTCCTCCGGATCCCACAACCCCTGAGCAGAGAGGACCCCTAAGGTAGCACCCCCAACTCCTTCTGCAGGAGTTGATAGTAAGAGTGGTCGCAGGAGGAAGGACCACGGACACTCCAGCCTGAAGATTCGGAACCCCAAACCACTACAGCCGGCAGACCCGCAGATCTGGTGACACCGGAATCAAAGCCTCGAAAGCTTGAGACGTCGGGAGCCAGTGGGAGAGAAGATAAGACACCAGCGGAAGTAGATGAAGATGGGCCCAGGGAACTCGAAACATGCAAGAAGCCATGTGCCCCTGCAATTTCAGTAATAGGTGAGCTGTGACATGCTGCATCCTGAGAACCCTGCCCAGAACAGCCAGCAAGCGACGGACCCTCTCTAGGGACAGGAACACCCTCCCTATCCTGGTGCAAACCTGTGCCCCAATGAAAATAAATCCTGAGAAGGCTCCAGGTGAGACTTCTGCCAGTACACCAGGAAAACCCAGTCCTTCAACGCCTGGCATACCAATCAGAGCTGAGCCATGACAGCCTGCCGGCAGGACGCTTCCAAACGTCCAGGTAGTGAAAAAATCTGAATGCCCTGCATTTGTAAATGTACCACTAGGGGAGCCATCAGCTTGGTGAATAGCCTGGGGGCTGATCGCAGTCCGAACGGGAGCACTCTGAACTGAAAAAAATCGGGATCCCACCGCAAAGCAGAAGAACTTCATGTGCCAGGGACAGAGAGCCACGTGGCAATAAGCATCCTAGAGATCCAGAGACGCCATCCAAACCCCCTTGAATAACATTGGAAGAATGTTCTGTAAAGTTTCCATGTTTAAGTGTTGCTTCTGGAACGAAGCAGTTCAGGGTTTTGAGGTCCAAAATTAAGTGATACTTCCCCAAAGGTTTGGGGACCAGGAACACCCGAGAGTAGAAACCCCGACCCTGAACAGGGAGAGAAACGGGCATGATGGCTGCCTTCAACATCAACTCGGAGAGAGCGGCGTCCATGGCCAACCTCTTGATCCGTGACCTGGGAACCACAGTCCGAACCATGCAATGTTGGACAGGAGGAGATAGGAAATGCACCTGACAACCCCTCCAAACTGTGTCCAGAACCCAGGAGTAGGAACACCACCTTACCCATACCGGGAGAAAAAGAATTGCTGGAATCGCCGCCAACCGACATGTCCAAACCATCAGGACTTAGGCACCGGCCCAGGACGTGAAGAGTGTGGAGGACCTCGACCCCCTTTGCTCTCCGAAAAGAATGTGATGAGGAGCGAGGGAAGGACCTACTGGACACTGCTCCAGCACCAAAGGAAGACCTCTTGGCCGTTGAAGGAGGCTTGCGTCGAAGTTTGTCAGCATGTTCGTCCGCCCTAAAAACTTTGAGCACCTTATCCCCAAGGGAATCCCCAAAAAGCCTGGACCCATTGAAAGGAAGTTTCAGGGCAGCCACCCTCTGAGACCAGTTTTCCAGTCCCTTAGGTGTACATGCCTCCGGGCAGACACACCAGCCCCCATGGCCATGGCTGAACCACGCATCCCATCATAAGCCTGTCTCTGCATGTCCGATAGCAAAGGGGCACAATCAGAACTTTCATTGACAGCGCTCTTCAATTTCCTAAAAACCACTTAGCATTGTTTCAGCCGTGTAGGAACCATAGACATTCGCGCTAAGGGCCAGATGCGCCCCTGTCGCAATAGAAAAAATATTATGCCTCCTATTGTAACAATTGTATGTGTATTGGCCTATGCCAAGTTGTCTAAACATCATGTGCGAACAAACTCCACGGCAAGGTCTTGACCTTAGAGAAACCAATGTAAGCCGCCATCTTTGATTGAGCCGCCATGTTAGGTTCTCTTGTTATGTAGAAGTCACCCTGAACATCAAAATGGAGGCCAAATGACATTCTGAGTAAGATTCTGGCCGTTGTGACCTCCGTACAACTGAATAATTAATATGCCTGCAGGCCACTTGTCGGGGTCGCGAACAGAGACCTTGTACTACCGTTGACCTATATGTAAATGTACTACTTATATCAGCGAAACTAATCGAAATGCATATATTAAAGGATTGACCTTCGCAGAATGGTTAACCCGCAAGAGGGTTGGCCAAGGGCTGGACAAATTGTATAAAAGGCCCGGGTATTCCAATATGTGGTCTCTCACTAACACATCGAACCCTCGTTGAAGTTCGTTATGTTATACTGAGAGCCGAATAGCTATCCGTTTGTCAATTGACTTGGCTTCCCGGCCTCATATTATTTTTCTGTTTTCACAGTTGGCGCCCGAATAGGGACCCTCAAGATTGATGCCAGATCATTGAAGGATTGACGCAGACTATCGAACCGGGATCGGACGGTGTGATACTGCGGGCCCGACCGAACGAGACGCGATACCTCGGCAGCGCTGCACGATCCGATCCTTGGACGATAGTCGTGTGGTCTGACATGGCATCTTGACGAGGGTCCATTTTTGAGGCGGGCAGATTTGTCGAAACCACCAAACACAAGGTAAAATTCGTTAGGTAAGTTCTTTGGTAAACCGTACGGTCCTCCTTAGGTTTGGTCAGGTGTAATCGTGACCTGACTCTTAATTTAACTCTGACAATTTGAATTTGGCGTATTGTATCTGCAGACACAATTATTGACCAGGTAACACCACTTTTTTGTGAAATGCCTGGGAAATTGTCTAGCTGCTTTAGGGCTCTGTTCCGCAGCGATCGACAATCTTTGGAATTTAGCCACCCGGCACCACAGGAGGGGTCGCCGGCGTGTACTATGTACTGTAAGCATGGCATTGGAAGTATAGTATTTAATGATATTTGGCACAGACAAACCAGACATGCCTCCGAATTTCAGTGGCCAATCAATGGTAGTTTCGAGATCCCCCGTATTGAATACCTAGAATTGGTCTTGCTAAAGAAGAAGGCCAGACCTGCAGCATTTGATGTTTTGCAGAATTGGAAAACAGAAGCGTTGCAGCAGCTTAAAAGTAGGGATAAACATGCACGCCGTCATAAAACGAATGCCAAAAAGGCGTTGTTATATGATAAGGAAAAACATTCAGAGTCAGTCAAAAATATGGATAGGGCTTTCTCACTCGGTATCCAGAAGATCTATCCCTCTAAAGATTTTCATGTTTCTGAAGAATTTATTGATAAATTGTTAAACGAACGCAGGCCTGGTGCCTCTGCGCCACCTCCGTATGATCCTCTCCCTGGTGCTCTGCCCATTCCTGCTGTTATTCCTGCTGTTAGTCCTGTTCCCCCTGTACAACCTATTGTTCCTATTCCTCTAGTTGTTGTTCCTCCACCTACTCTACCACCCCTTCCCCTTGCGCCGATAGTCGCACCTCCATTGAATTTGCCCACACCTCCGCTCCCGAGTGGTTCTGTACTGACTGAAGTTGATCAGGGTGCGGGGTCAAAGATTGTTACTCGAAATACTGTCTCTGCAGAAAAGAAACGGGAATTATTTGCATGGGCTAAGCATTGTATGGAGAGAGGTGATCAAGCTGACGTTTTCTCCACATTATCAAATATGGGCAATTTTCCCGAGAAAAATGTTTTTATTGAAGGTTTGGGGACTCCCTTTATGTGTAATGTGGGGTAGATTACATAATACGGATCTCCCACAAGGGTTGAGGGATCTAAATACTTTAGCGCTTTCGAGGGACACTGAGGAGAAAGTACATGGTCATGTTGAGAGGTTATTTGAGTATAGGAGGGACTTAGAAAGATTACGGGATGAGGATGGTGAAGACGACAGTATGTATGTACAGAAACGGTTCCTTCCGTGTCGTAAATCGGCATCTGAGGAAGTACGAATTTGTACCAAAGATGCGATTCGATGGATCTCGGATTCATCGATACCGCCGGATGAAGTATATGACACGTATGGTCAGTATACAGTAGAAATGCAGAGGAAGGTGATTCAGGTAATGGTACAGTACCTGTAGGATGAATGTGTAAGGAAGAAGGTTAGTTGTCCTATAGAGTTATTGGGTATTTGTAAGAGGGCTTTTTTCGCCCGACACTTCTTCGGCTGCCTTAGCACTCGACCTGGCTCTGTTGCTTAGTAAGCGATCGGAATTACCTATATCTCAGTTGCCAATGAGAGAGGTTCCTCCGACATTTGTCCCAAAGGTTGAGATTCCCGCTAACGTTGGGACAGGTGCACCCGCTGTGGACATCCCTGCACATTATGTATCGCAATTTGTTCACGTTCCGTTTTCACGACAGGAAGTGAACACTATTAGACAATCAATTCCCGATATTAGGAAAAATCCGACAGGATTCTACAAAGAGATAGAGTCCGTTTTACAATCCTCTGTGTTCACCGTAATTGATATTTACTTGCTATTCCCTGTACACCTGCCCGTAGATTTATGGAAGCAGGTTCCAACAATAGACGATGTGCCAGGGTTGGGAGATACGTGGGCTAACATAACTAGGTTTGATGGGGAAAGACCAGCTGGTGAGAAACCACCTCAGGTAATACTCACTTTGCCTGATAGAATTGTCGCAAAATTGAAAACCATAATTCCTGAGAAAAGAATTATTTGGGACAAGCTTACGGCCTGTGTTCAAGGAAAATCTGAAGGTGCCACCGGATTCTTTAATCGATTCGAACAGGTATTCTCTGACTTCAGTGGACAGGACTTGGGCACAGAGTCTGGGAAAAGGTTGTTTATGGACAAATTTGTATGTGGATTGCTGCCCGACATCCAGTCACAGATTATGTCCTCTGAGAGCGCTTGGCAGGCGAAATCCCAATCTGAAGTTTTGCACATGGCTCAGTATTATGAGAACTGTGTTAATAATGAAAAAGAGAGAATAGAGAAGAGGAAAGGAGATTTGAAGACTAAAGTATTGTTACAGCAAATTGTTAGAAATCCCAGAGGAGGTAATTCACAGACCAGAGGTCAGTATGTTCCGAAAGGGAACGTCCCCTTGGGTCCTGTGAATATTAATCAATGTGCCTATTGCCGCCAGGAAGGTCATTGGCGTGCACAGTGCCCCGTCCTTCGACAGAGGTCAAACAACACATTTGGGAGTATGGGTAGACGACCTAGGGGTCGCCCCGGAGTGGGGGGCCCTGATAGAGGTCAGTTCTCGCAGGATCCTCAGCAACCTTTTTTACGGGATAATCAGACTTCGAGTGTGGACACGAGAAACATATTTGATCACCCTTCTGCTGCCTACCTTTCTGAAGAGCTTCCTTCCGACGACATTTTATTTCGTTAGGATTGCCCGAAGCAGGGTTTGGAACCTTCACCTATTCCCGTTAGTCAAAAAGGTCCCTACGTTGAATTGTTAGTGGGGAATAGGAAACATCAGTTTTTGATAGACACTGGAGCACAGAAGTGCTCCATTGATCATTCGCGGGTTCCAAACATTCCACTGTCAGGGCAAACTAATGTTTCTGTAGGGTTTTCTGGCATACCAGTTGCTTTTCCGGTTTGTTTGCCGGTGCCTGTTTCTTTGGGTCCCTTTACGAACCACTGTCCATTTCTCTTGACTTCAAACTGTGGAGAGAATTTGCTGGGGTTAAATTTGTTGAAGAAACTAAATGCAGTAATTCATTGTTCCTCTGACGGAGTGCGACTGACGGTTACACCACAGCAACTTCCCAGTTCTCAGTTTTTGACTCGACCATTGCCTCCTGAGTTTAGCATTGTCCCGGAATGTTTGTGGGCGGTTGACGACAATGATGTCGGGGTACTACAGGTTGAACCCGTTAAAATAGTTTTGAAACATGGAGTTAAACTACCACGCATTCCGCAATATAAAATATCAGTTGAGGGCCAGCGTGATTTGAAGTGCATTGTCTCCGATTTTGTGCATCGAGGAGTGATCGAAGAGATTGCAGGTAGTTTATGTAACAGCCCGATTTTACCCGTGTACAAGAAAGGCGACAATGCAATCCCATTCCGTTTCATAATTGATCTACGCGCTATTAATAAAGTTGTCGCTCCACAATTTCCAATTGTGCCTGATGTGACAACGATACTAACGATGATCCCTGCTACAGCTACTCACTTTAGTGTTGTGGATCTGAAGAATGCTTTCTTCAGTATTCCTATACACAAGGATAGTAGATATTTGTTCGCGTTCACCTTGGGGGGACGTTCGTTCACATTTACTCGTGCACCTCAAGGTTATACTGAAAGTCCAAGCATTTATAGTAGGGCTTTGAAAGAGCTGCTTGACACCCTTGAATTGCCATCTACTTGTACACTGCTTCAGTATGTCGATGACTTGCTTTTAGCTGCAGATTCTGAAAGTGCTTGTAAAGAAGGCACGGTATTGTTGCTTATTCATTTGGCTGAACATGGTCATAAAGCTTTGCTTAAGAAATTTCAATATTGTTGTCAGGAGGTTGCCTATTTAGGCTATCTCCTGTCAAAGGAGGGGAGAAGATTGACACCTGAAAGAATAAAACACATTTCTGGGATGTCTGTTCCAAATACACAGAAGGAAGTCAGAGCCTTAATAGGTATGGCTTCTTACTGTAGGCTGTGGATCCCGAACTTCTCACTAGTGATAAAACCGATGTTGGCCTTGACGAAGAAGGGCATTTCTTCGCCGCTGCCATGGAAGTCGGAACATCAACGATCATTTGAGCTTCTCAAAGCCACGTTATGCTCTGCACCAGTTCTGGGTACTCCAAATTACAATAAGGCCTTTGTGTTGTTTGTGCATGAATGTGATGGATGTGCTTTGGCTGTGTTAACACAGGAACATGGAGGGAAGAATAGACCGTGCGGCTACTACTCTTCCGCCCTTGATCCTGTCGCATGCACTTTGCCAAGATGTTTGCGAGCTGTCGCTGCTGCTGCCGCGTCTGTAAAACAGAGTGAGGGAATGGTCCTAGGCCATGATTTAACCCTGATGGTACCTCACTCTGTAGATGTCCTATTGAATAAAACCCAAACACAGCACCTCACCTCTGCACAGCTGACGAGGTATGAATTAACTTTATTTGCCCCTCACATTCAAATTAAGAGGTGTTGTGTTCTTAATCCGGCTGAACTCCTACCTTTCCCGCAAAATACTGTTTGCAGTGACGAAGAATCACATGACTGCCTATATACTACTGAACAGGAAACGAAGGGCAGGATAGACCTTATAGATACTCCTTTGGGCAATGCGGAAGGGGAGCTGTTTTGTGATGGCTCCTGCTTCAAACTCCCGGATGGTACATCTACAGCTGCCTATGCAGTTACTACTTTGAGTACGGTTGTTGAAACTAAGATAATTCCGCATAACTCCGCACAGGCCGCAGAGATTATAGCGTTGACCCGAGCTTGTGAACTCTCCGAAGGGCATACAGTAAACATAAATACTGATAGCCAGTACGCCTTTGGGGTGGCTCACAACTTTGGGAGGCTCTGGTCGGAAAGAGGGTTCCTAACATCACATGGGACCAAGATTCAGCATGGCCCCCAGATAGTGCAATTGCTCTCGGCACTCGCGCTCCCTAGTCAGTTAGCGATCATGAAATGTGCAGCGCATCGTAAGGTCATAGATGATGTGGGAAAAGGGAATGCTTTTGCTGACCAGATAGCCAGGCAAACGGCCACAGACCTTAGCGCAGACATGTATGCTCTAAGAAAAACAAAAGATGCCTATGTAATGGATGAGGGTAGTGGGTCTGTACGAGATATCCAAGCTGATGCCACGATAGAAGAGTCTAAAAAGTGGGCCGAAGGGATGGGGAAACTAGATGAAGATGGGTGTTGGGTGGATACATCTGAGGGGAAATGGTTGCTCCCTGATTCATATGTGCTGGCGATGGTTACGATGGCACACGGTCCTACGCATGTGTGTGCTCAGCAGATCACGAAAATGTTAGAACAAGTCTGGGTAAATGATAAAATTTTGAAGATCGCGCAGCGCTATGTCAAAAATTGCATGATATGCTTACAGTACAATGTGGGGAAGGGGACAGTAACTCCAAGGGGTAGTTTTGGGCCTCCTTTTGTTCCCTTCGAGGTCACCCACTTTGATTATATTGAGATGGAACGGTGTAACAATCTAAAATATGTCCTTGTGATCATTTGTGCTTTTAGTAAATGGGTCGAGGCTTTCCCCGTTAAGGATGCTACTGCCATGACCACTGCGAAGATTATGGTAAAGGAATTCTTTCCACGATTTGGGCTGCCAAGAGTAATTTGGTCGGACAACGGTCCCCATTTTGTTGCAGCAGTAATTTTGCAGATATGCACAGCGTTACACATTGAAAAGCGATTTCACTCGGCTAGACATCCTCAAAGTGCTGGGTTGGTAGAGAGACATAACGGTATCCTAAAGAATAAGCTTGCTAAAACATGCGTCGGCACCAAACTGAAATGGCCGGACGCCTTACCTATTGTATTGTTAGCCATGCGTGCCACATCTCAAACTAAGACTGGGCTCTCTCCATTTGAGGTAGTGATGGGGAGACCTGCTAATATTTGGGGTCTTCCGAAGCCTAAAGTATTGAGGGAGGTTGAAAATGTATTGCTTGTAGACTACTGTAACCAGTTCAATCAGCTTTACCTGTACGGTTTACGGGCCCTGGACACAATATTCAACATGGAAGTTGGGTCCTGGTGAAGGCCTACGAAAGGTCTTCCTGCCTCGCGCCTCGCTGGCGGGGACCCTACCAGGTGTTGTTGGTCACCCAGACAGCAGTGCGGGTGGCTGGAAAGAAGCATTGGATCCACGCGACGCATGTCAAGAAACTTCCTCACCCGACGCCACACGTTACAGAAGAAGCAGAACCCCTCGCTGATGCTACAATCTCAGATCCTAGAGTAGCAAATAGCGCTGTGAGTGTGTCGGAGAATCTCTCTGAGCCCGTGGAGCTTGGGGAACAGTCCATTTTGTCTCCACACTCTTTGGAAAGGTCACTTCCGGAAAACGTTGTTTCAAGTTCTGCGACTTCCGTCGCCTCTGATACGTTGCTTCCCTCAGGAAGTGACGTTACCTTATTTCCGGATCAACAGTACCGGGAATCACCAGGTACCACCTTCGACAAAGAAAATAGAACTGCGGCATGGGTTTTGCCTGTGCATCTGGAAAAGAAAAGAGTCATTGAGAGTTTTGTTCTTGCAAAAGAAAGTTTTTAAAAGAAAGGGATTCTGCTGGCTAGGTTTGGGGAAGGACTAAGAAGTCGCGTGACCGTAGTGTCGCCAGCAACGAACATTGGGGTCGTCGATTGAGAAACTACGATGCCTGCCACCTCCACCACTGCTGCTCGCATTGGACTTGTAAATAAGGGGGTGACCAACTCGGACAATGAACAATGTGCATGGGCCCCGAAAACGTATTGCTGTGTTGTGATAATAGTAATTGGAATTTGTATAGTTACTGCCCTGGGACTCTGGTACTTTGAAGAAATGTATCCTCTAGAGCCTCTTCTGCCAATTGAAATTGTACCTACTGCTTTGACTCCCTCTGTACACCTTCATACTCTGTCACCTAGGGACTCCCAGCATAGACGAAAGTACCATAATAACACTTTAATGATAATAATGAATTCAACGCATGCCATTTTTAATAAGAGTAATTGCTGGATCTGCACCCATTTACCGCAACATGGGAACATGGGGCTAGGATGGTATATTCACCCTTTACCTTTAACGACTGCTTGCTATGCCTCTCTTAGAGCACTATTCTTTGGCCATTGGAATGACAGCATCTCAGGGAACTTTGATGGAACTAATTTAAATAATTTTGAGAAACTTGAATTGACTCCCCTGGGATGCTCGCTTTTTGCAAATAGAAGTAAGCCTAATGTTGCTTCTATTAGGCCATCTGATAAACTGTCTCTTCCTTTCCAAACTCTAATTTCCTTTAAAATGGCTCCGATAGGCAATAAGGAAACTGTGCCTCCTTCCTACTCCATTAACCATAGCCCCGATTCAGTCCCCTTCTGTGTACAAAGAAATGGCACTTGGTCAATGGGAGATTTTGAAGGTTGTGTGAACATTGTAAATTTGACCGGATAGAACAGGCCTCTGTATGTAGGGGAGCCTGTCTATTTTGTTTGCGGTAGTACAGCATTTCCCTGGTTGCCCAAGGATTGGCAGGGAACCTGTTATTTAGGAATCCTGTTACCTGGGGTATTCATAGCTGGTACATTGGAAGTTTCTAAGGCTCGCCCACGGCGGGACGAGAATGGAGATACCCCATGGCAAATATTGGGAGATATAACAAAATCAGTTGTGCCATTTTGGGGACAGATAGCAAATTCTGAAAATATTAGGGGGCTAGCAAGAGTACTTGAGAGAACCATCAACCGGACCACGGATATACTCTACAATATGACACTGGAACAGAAAGCAATAAGATTGGTAGCGCTCCAAAACCGGGTGGCATTAGATGTCATTCTGGCAGAACGTGGTGGAGTATGTAAATTAGTGGGGTCCCCTTGTTGTGTTTTCGCACCAGATTCCTCACCGACAATTTTCAAAGCAATACAGAACTTGCACGTCCTTAGTTCAGAAGTGCATGTTCCTGTGGGAGATTGGAGTATTAGTGCTTGGTTCTGGGATTCTCTACGATCCTGGAGTTGGAAGGTGCTTTCTGTCATACTGGTTATTTTGGGATTCCTGCTACTCCTTTGTTGCTGTATCCAATGTCTACCTAGTATATGTGCAATGCTAGGGGGATGTTGCGCTCAGGCAGTGAGCACAATAGGGCACAAAATGTATGCCCCAGATACAGCATCTAAAGAGTTTGTGTTGCAAGAGGTTCTGGTGAACGACCTAATGGCTATAGATATTACAGATAATGATTCAGGATGTATGGACGACAATGCATGGAGTTATTTACAAAGACATTAGAAATGGTATTAGTACTTGGCATATGCCAAAAGGAGGGTTTGTCGGAATAGAAAAAATATTATGCCTCCTATTGTAACAATTGTATGTGTATTGGCCTACGCCAAGTTGTCTAAACATCATGTGCGAACAAACTCCACGGCAAGGTCTTGACCTTAGAGAAACCAATGTAAGCCGCCATCTTGGATTGAGCCACCATTTTAGGTTCTCTTGTTATGTAGAAGTCACCCTGAACATCAAAATGGAGGCCAAATGACATTCTGAGTAAGATTCTGGCTGTTGTGACCTCCGTACAACTGAATAATTAATATGCGCCACTTGTAGCGGTCGCGAACAGAGACCTTGTCCTACCGTTGACCTATATGTAAATGTACTACTTATATCAGCGAAACTAATCAAAATGCATATATTAAAGGATTGACCTGGCAAGGAACCCTAAGACCAGAATTAAATATTTCGCAGAATAGTTAACCCGCAAGAGGGTTGGCCAAGGGCTGGACAAATTGTATAAAAGGCCCGGGTATTCCAATATGCGGTCTCTCACTAACACATCGAACCCTCGTTGAAGTTCGTTATGTTATACTGAGAGCCGAATAGCTATCCGTTTGTCAATTGACTTGGTAACTGTTGTAGCTTGAAATAAAGCACTTGTATGTTTCTTTGTAACCTGTGTTGGTGTGTTTCTTTTTGGGCTTCCCAGCCTCATATTATTTTTCTGTTTTCACACCCCTGCATGAACTTTCTTAAGGCTGGAATTAACCCGGCGGTCCACTGGATCATAGACGGCCGCCTCCTCGGCCGACATAGAGGAACGACCCACCAGGCTGGCGAGGATATCGTCGACTTCAACAGGATCAGACAGCAAAGTCTCGCCCTTCAATGGGTAAAGTATGGACATGAAGCGGGGCATTGCAATTTTCTCCAGGTCATGCCATTCCTTTAGGATTTTATCCCGGACATCAGAAACCAATGGCAACCCCAACCTAGGGGTAAGTCTAAACTGGCGAATAGAAAGGGTCGGCCCGCTCCATTGTACCAAGGGCTCCAAAAACCCCATGCAATCCCCAACATGAGCCAGCACCTCCTCCACTCCCTATCTGTTCATGTACTTCTCTACTGCATCAGGCAAAAAGAAACAAGAAGAGGAACAAGATTCAGTGCCAGAAGATGATCAGGAAGACAGGCGCCAGCGCTGGTGTCCATGTGCATGTGCACGCCTCATCCCATGATGTATAAGCAGCCTCTTCAACTCCTGCCTCGATAAGGAAAAACGCTTAAGCTTCTTCTTTCTCCATCTGCAGACCACAGGAGAAGAGGGACATGACGAGGAAGAAGACAGGACCAGATGCCTGCTCTTCGTGGAATGCTTACCCATCGTGTATTCACAGAAACAGGTGACCAACGGATGCCTAGGCCTGTCAAATAATGATGCAAAACTAAACGCCAACCAGCAGTTAGAGATGCCTGCCCCCTAAATAAAGGCCAGTCAACCAATAGGAACACATCACTCCCTGCGCTGGCCATAGCCCTGCTGAAGCCAGGCGAGGCATCCAACTCCACCGGGTCCCAAGCCCAGCGGGGAACCCGGGAGTATCGCCGCACCTGAGGAAGCCGAAGGCCCCGCCACACAGCCCCACCAGGGGGACAGCAATTGTTGCCCCACAGTGGCAGCGCGCCGTGAAATAAAAGCCCAACCTGCCAGAGGCAGGACAAATTAAACGGAGTGACATTGCTATGGGGGAGGAGTTATAGGGATAAAAAGAGATAAAAGAAGGTCCTGTGTCGGAGGCAGGGGCCTCATGAGGTAAGCACTGGGACGAGAAAGAGTGGACGTGGAGGTAATGTATGTTAATGCTGTATGGGGGAACTCATATGGCAATTAGCACTTAGACCTCTGCCCTGTAGTACAAATGTGAAATTTGCTTTCAATTGAAAGCAGGGGCAGGTTTATGATTTGCATTGTGCGACAAAACACATGCAGGCTCCTCTAAATTGCATAGGTTTTGACATCACAGAAAGTGATAAAGACAACGACATCACAGGCAGTATTTAACACTCAAGTGGATCGTGGTAAATTACATTACAAGAAGTTGCTTTAAGTAAACTCAGAAACAAATGACTCTGATGTATAATATATTAGGTTTCACTGTCATTACTATTAATGAAGCAGTACTTTGATTGAGGCGTTTTTGTATAGCGTACAAGTGTCAACTGAAGGGCTTGCGGGGCCTTTTAATTTTGCACACAATGAAATTAAACCATTTGCCCAGGATCACACACTTTAGTTCATTTATGAAGCAGGATTGGAGACCAGTCTGCAACCTACGCATAACTACATATCGTCCCAGCTCTAGTTGATCAGTGTATGGTTTTTTCAGCGATGACTTGAAAATTACAAAAAAAATAAAACAACTTGACAAATATATAGAAAACATTAAAGACAAAGTGTGACCTAATTTTTCCTTTCTCATTTTTTTTTTAATGGAAAACTACCACGTTTCAGAATGCAAAAAAATATTCTCTGAGTTTTGGGAATGTGCATTCAAGATTTAGAACACAACACCAAGTATTGAATGATAAGGTCACTTTATTGTAGTCAATGTTTGACACAATCATGCTGCTTGCTTTTACCTATTATGTGAAGAGAACACTTGTCATAGAAATGCTTACTCCAATGGATTATCCAATTTAAATGCTCTGCTGACAGCTTACAGATTGTTAGGTATTTGCAAGAGCCAAATGGGAAGCCCTGTTCAATTTGCCTGGGTAGCAGTGTTAGCTTACATGTCCAATTAAGGCATTCTCTCATCATAGCTCTAACGATAGCATCGAGACAAGGCAGATAGGGTCCTAGGCCCGGTACTGCCGCATCGGGTCCACATGTACTGTGCGGTCCATGATGGAAAGTAAGGATATACACATTTGCTACTCATATATGTGGGATTGATAATCAAAACAAAATTATTTTGCAATTTGAAACACTAATTTAAGCTTTGCATTTGGAAACACACATATTATGTAAAATAGGCGAGAACCCTTTCCTATTATCTAACTTCAAAAAGGGTTCCAAACTTTATAAGGCACAAATTTAGAGAGCATGGGCACTATCAAGAGCAAATTATTCTAGGCATTTAATGGTCCCCTTGCTTCATTAACTTGTTCCCCACAATCATTAATTGCCCTCTGCCTTATTTGCTGAAGACTACCCCATTCCCTGCTCAGCGTGGTCACAGAATAGTCAAAACACTAATTCACTGCTTAGTCTGCCTCATTCACAATCACTGCTGAGGCCTGCTACAACTGCTGCTCAGCCTGCCTGATTCCCTACTCAGCCTGCCTGATTCACTGCTCAGGCCTGCCATAGCCGCTGCCCAGCCTGCATGTCTCACTACACAGCCTGCCTCATCGACTGCGGAGGCCTGCCCCAACCGCAGCTCTGCCTGGCTCATTAGGCCTCCCCAATTCATTCTCACTTTCATTTTTGCTGTTTAGCCTATGCCATTCCATTGGCATTTCCACACACACTGCTCATTCTGCCTTCTTCATTTCTGACTTCCTCACTCACTGGTCATCCTCCATCATTTACTGGACACCCAACCCCATGCCCTGCTTGCATCCCTATTCAATAAACACCATCTGCCGTTCAATAGCTTGACTTGTCCTCACTCACTGGCTTCTCACTGGCCTTGATGATCCCTCTGTCTGCCTAATTTAGAGGTCACCTTTCTCACTCATTAAATCCCGCCTCCTTCAAAGGGTTACTATGCCTTGTTCACTTATGATACTGGCATGTTGACTGATCACCTTGACATCAGTCCCTTTTCATCTTGCTCAATTCACTGTGCAGCCTGCATCGTCCGTTGGTCTTGCTGCTTCATCCTGGTTCTCTTAATGCTTCTCAAAAAACCTCTTTCATTGTCGCATACCTTCCTCACTGGGTAATCTGCTCAAGTCATTCCTTGCATTACCTATTCTCAGTCCCCCCGACTCACTCATTGAACATTGCCCCCAGCACGAATTACCCTCAACCATTCACTGGTCACCATGACTCATATTCCCTGGACATCATCTCAAGCAGCAAAAGGACTAGATGCTGCGTGCTGTCTGCTTCCAAGGATACCGGCCAACTCAAGCATGCATCCAGAATTCTCCTCGCAATCGCCGTACACCAAGCTCACCACTAGCAGGACGTCTGCATGTTCAGGGCGAACAGAGGCTCCCAATGCTCATCTGTATATCCAGTCACTGCTCCCTGCGCGAACACAATTCAATTCTACAATTAAATACATGCCAACTAAGCCCCTCGTGCACAGCAATTAAACACCCCTTCCAACATACAACAAATATCACAAAGCCACACCTCCTCAATCAATTTATATAGCACAGCCCCAAATATCGCACCCTTCAACTTGTGCCCTCTGGATGCAGACACCTCACGTCCTCTCGACACGAACCATCTAGAAAGAGATCCACAGAGATGACACTGGTACTTTCAAACTGCACACATTGACAAAACAGCAAAGCTATCTGGCATTCTCCTTCTGTCTCCACTAACCAAACCCAACCCCCTCTTTTCAAGGCTCTTAGCATCAAGAGATAATGCAAATGCCTGCTATGCATTAACTGAGTAGCAAACTCAAATGTGCCTGAGGTCATTGGGCTTCATATTTCCCTAGTTATTGCTGCTCACTGTGATGAGCATTGCTCCCCAGTGGCACATATTATATTTTTGATCGCTGTCTGATATATCAGCCAATATAAGATGACAATGCCATATTTGTATAAAAATGTGAATACACCGATGTTTTCAAGTTCATATTTATGCAATATTGCAACGGTTCTATTTACGTGTGGTAGATATATTAATGTAAGCCTTGCTCTTAGACATGCTTAAAATGGCTCAGCTCATCTGAACCATCTCAAATTGTAGATGGGCTGAAACATTTGACTATGTGGCGTCCTTATGTTCAAGAGCCAGATCTGATTCTTGGAGACAACGAAACAAGCCCCCCCTAAACTAAGGTAATAATCAACAGCGTCAATCGCTGAAACCATCAGCAGAATGAGGATACTCAGAGGAAAGAATCACTCCAGCCCTCTACAAAGGGAGAAGAACACCAAGCCTTGGCCAACATGGCGACAACACCTTACTCAGAGGAGGCAATCACAGCAACCCTCTCATAAACATGGACAAAGTGTCGGGAAGAGGAAACGATCAGTCACACTAATAACGGAAAAAGGCCACCACAACTCTACAAGGCAGAAAAGTCCTTGGCCTAAACATGAACATATATGCCAACATATCAGATGCGATTACCAATCTTGTTTTTTCTTTGCATTCAAGGACTTGTAGTATCTGGATTTCCAATTAAAAATCCAGGACTACAAGTCCCATAATGCCCAGAAAAAGAAAAGGATTAGCTAAGCATTACCTGATGGAATGGGTAAGTGTGCTTGTATGTGAGGACACCACCTCACTTACACGTCGCATGCAAACAGGCAGCCACCAACATACCAGAGGGAAAACACACTTCTGTCTGCATCAGTACCACTAGGGATTTAAGTAGACCACGGCTAGAAGGTTCCCTAAATTGGCGCTCTGTAGGGCAAAACACTCTGGTCACGATGCTCCATCCTAAGTCATTGAAAAGAAGATGTGTCACAATACTGCTCTTAGCCAATAGATACAGCCCATGTTTGGAATTACACAATCGATTTTAAGCATTTGCTTTACGAGTACATGTTTTACAATCCTCAGGAGGGAAAGTATAATACAGAGAATACATTGTTTGATTTTTGCACTTTATTTTATTGAAGAATTGCTATTAGAATGTTTTATATTACTAAATATACAAAAATCAAGGATTTTCTTCAAACCAACTGATGGTACTGGGTACTGCACTTACCTACTATTTTTATTTGACTTCGTTTTACTATGTGAATATTTTAGTCGATTTTTTTACTTCTGGTTAATTCTATCAACGCATCTTTGCGTTTTAATTGCCCTCGATTTCTTATGTCAAATCGTAGGGCACGATGGGTGGAAAGACCTGTAAAGAGCCCGTGGGACTGACAAATAACGCAGACAAAACACGCGCTTGGAAGAACACATTTTATTGCAAAGGCCGATACCTGGCCGTGCGACTCGTACCTGAGAAATGCGTATGTGACGTTGGAGCCATAAAGTGAAATTATATTAAATGTTAACAGGTGAACACAACATATGGTGCGAGAATAAGCAGAAGAGTGAGCGATGAGTACCAGGCTGTCAGTTATTTACCTGAAGCACTGCCTGCCCCCTCTGTAACCATCGCCTTATGTGACAAACGGCCACCTGTTTCGGTCGCCACAGGCCTGTTTTGCAGAAAGTAAAGTAGTTGTTCTTGTACGCACACGACGCTCTGCTGTGTAAACTTGTCAAACGTCTTTGCCGTGATGGGGCACGACGTGCGTCGCTGACGCAGGGCTCAAATCCCGGAAATGGCAACGGCCGAGCATCAGGGGGTCTAAGTGCAATCCTGCAGTTCGACTCATTAGAGGAAATCGGACAAGTCAGCTGTCCGTAATATGGACGAGCCTCTGGGGGAGAGGCCTGATCATCAGAAGACTAATGCAACGCAGAGCCAGCACTGGAGTGGGGGCTGTGGTAGAAGGTAGCTCACGCCATCAGCAGCCTGGCAGCCATCGGATAAAACAGTGCCGGGTGGCATAGCTTCAGTAGGTTTTCCCATCAGGAAGCCCCCGCCTCCCCCAAATATTGTGGAGATGCAGGGTGGAAAAACACCAGTGCATCGTTTCCAGGGCCCCCATTTTGGAAGAACAGGGTGACAGAACAATAGCAGCAGAAGGGACCTATTATTGTCAAGGTGTATTGGGTGACAGAACATCAAAAGTGGCTCCAAATTCCGGCTTATGGGATACTTAATTCATGACCATCAACAGTATTACATTAACGTTGTACCATTGCCTGGGGTGAAGCTTGCCCCACTACAATTGCAGCAATGCATCATTGTCCCTATGCACAAATTGTGTAAGATTGCACTGCACGCTTGCAATTCGGGCGCATGATCATTAAGGGGTAAACCATGGTATGCAAAGATACACCCTATTCCGAGTGCCGAACCTTAGAGAGCTTCAGAGACATCACAGAGCAAGCAAGGGCTGTGAAAAAGGCCAATCATGAGAGTTTGTGGTGTGAGACAGAGGACACCCTGCCTCCAGGTTTTGTATCCAACTGGTCGCAAGTAGCAAAAGGCCACCGTTTACAGCATGAGCACCTTCCTCCTTGGATGGGCACGTTGTTTTGGAAGGATGAATCCAGAAAAAAGAGAAGTAATGGCTACTGGAGTGGAACAGCAACCTTTGTCTGTCAAATGTGACCCAACTACTGCAGACCAATCCAAAGCTCAAAACACAGGACTGACATGTACCACAATACACATTCCCATCAGTGTATGTGGCAGTGGTGTGTGCAGGGCACAATGGCTTGTTGTGGTGTACAAGGTGCCATCCTGGCAGTGGGCTGAAGCCAACTGATCCACATGTCCCATTCACGAATGACTTCTCTGTGTGATAAATAACACCAGAAGGCAGAAAGGATCTGAAACAACAAAACATGAGAAATTGTTACATTTGCAGAAATAAAGTATATGCAAATCACATGCAGAGTTTGACTGGCACAGGAATTGCAGGACACTGTACTAGGTTTGAACCCATTTCCTCCCTTGGATGCAGTGCATTGTATTGAGGGTTGTCTGTGCAGGGTGACTGGACATGTACAAATACTGTGAGGCAGGTATGGTAACAAGAGATGACACAGAAAACAGATTATGAATTCAACACTAGAATCTTTATTAAATATCAGGATTAGTGTAATGGCTAACTTGCCCTATATTTATGGTGGCGAAATAACTAAGAAATTAAGGAAAATATGAGTCCAAATCAAAAGTCTGTCTGTGCCAAAATCTATGCTTGCCCTCATGTCTAATACAAATATGTAGTGTAGGGTTATTCTAACTCAATAGTTTTCAAACCAAAGTCTGGAGCAATCTATAGCTCCCTTCCCCAAGTTCAGAAGCTCAGGATACAGTTCCCACAAATAGTACACGTCAAATGTTCCTTCAAGACTTAAGTTTCTCTTTCCCCAAGCTTCAAGCACTGGCTTACAAAACAATGCTCCAAAGGAGCTCAGGGTTCCCTTCCCAAGCTCCAAGCACTTGTTCACAAAACAATGTTCCAAAGGAGCTCAGGGTTCCCTTCCCAAGCTCCAAGCACTGGTTCACAAAACAATGTTCCAAAGGAGCTCAGGGTTCCCTTCCCAAGCTTCAAGCACTGGTTCACAAAACAACGTTCCAAAGGAGCTCAGGGTTCCCTTCCCCAAGCTTCAAGCATTGGTTCACAAAACAAAGTTCCAAAGGAGCTCAGGGTTCCCTTCCCCAAGCTTCAAGCACTGGTTCACAAAACCAAGTTCCAATATTCAGCTCTACCTTGTTTCTGGGTTGCTTTCACAACTCTCCTAGATTTGTAGGGGCTTCCTGGCCTATGGCCTAGGCGCAGTTGACAGGTCGCACGGCCCACCCACTACAGGCCACGCAGTCAGTTTCCCTAACCCCAGCTTTCTGTCACCTTGACGTAGATTGCTTTGGGGGTTCCCAACCATCTCAGAAGACTTAAAAGTTCATAGGTTAATGATTTATCTTTCCTGGCACTTCTTTGGCTCTCTTTTCCAACTTCCACTTTGTTGAATTTGATTTACAGCCTTCATTTCTATTTGTTTTGCTAGTTCGGCATTTTACTCATACTTCAGTGGCTCCCCTCGGGTGTTCATTCACAGCTTTCATTCTCTTTTCAATAGCATTAACTGTTCTTATTGCTTTCTCAGTGTCCTTAATTGATCTGAGACTTTTGAACACATTCAGCTCCCTCAGACGTGACCACTCTGATATATTGTTTCCACACAATGGGCCTCATTATGAGTTATGCCGGTAAGGGAAAAATGATGCCGGTATGTAAATACCGGCATCATGTAACGTTCCGTAGCATTCGGACCCACAAACCCGGTATTAACGGCACCGTTATTTACGGTGCCGCTAATAGCAGCACAGGCGCGTACACGCGCCTCCTCAGGTAGTAAATACCGGCATGCCGGTAATAGGGGGCAATCACAACCCACGCAAACATGCAAATACCGGCATCGCGAACACGGTAATAACGGGCTGCATGATGCCGGAAAAACAGGCATCGCGGACCACCTGCAAACAGCAACCAAGATACAAGGCAGCTGCCACAGGTGCACACAATCCCCACAAGTGGAGTCAAAGGAGGCTGTGCCAGTATGAACTGAGCACACCTACACACCGCAACCCCCCCCCCCCCGGCGTAGCCAATGCAGAGTTGGCCATCACAAAAGGCGTACAATGAAACACCACACCCCTTCCCACACCAGAATGCCACCACTAGCACCATCAAACATGGTGCAGGAGGACCCGCCCATAGTGATACAACCACAGCAGCAACAACAGGCAGCACAGAGGAGACGCAGGAGGAGAAGGAGGGTGAGACATGGGCAGCAATCACCACCAGCGCAGCCACCAGTGCCACGTAGGCAGCCACCAATCCCTTGCACCAGACCCAGCCCATGTAAACCAACCCCTGAGCAGACGCACACCCTGGACCGGTTGGACCGTGACACCATCACCACCATAGTGGACATGACACAGAATGACATTGCCAGCCACATCGAGATACGCACTGCCATCCCCCCACCAATAAAGGTGGTTACTGTGCAACACTTCCTGGCCCCAGGCACTTACCAACACACAGTGGACCAGCTGCATGGCATTTCACAACCACTACTCTCACGCATGCTGGACCACGTGCCTGGCAGCCTGGTGAGTTGCACAACATGGCTGTGCTGTGGGGACCTGATCAGTGCAGATGCAGAAGGGGGGGGGGGCTACTGCACCTGGGTGGCAAGGGGGGGAATAGTGCACCTGGGTGGCAGTAGCCAGTGAGTGGGGAGTGCATGCCGAGCCAAACACTCCAGACCTGAACTAGCCAAACCGAACCCGACACATCACTGGGCCACAAATGCCAAACTATGCATATGGATGACGACAAGTAAGAGCCACAACCAGGCCACCATGGCAATGTCAAGCAATGCAGGACTGAACAGGATGGTAACCCTGGCAATGTGGCCAGTGTGAGCATGCATAATTGTGAGCATGCATAGAATACACATCATGAATTGGAGGCCAAACATTGCCGCACTAACACAGCACATCTGCCTCAGCATGCATGTTTACACCCTGCATCATCTATCAAACCACATCCAGTGTCCCACACCTCATTACAGTATCCATAGCATCTATGTGACTATTGCGTATACGTACAGGGACATGTGCATGCCCACAGCAAATAGCTGCCGCCATGACTGAGTGCCCTGAAAGTTGGCAAGTCAGAGGGACACACACCTATTCCAATCTGCCTGCAGGTGATGGAGGATATACCTTCAGGCCGTGGCTACTTACCCCAATGCGTAACCACTGAACTGGCATGGATAGGAGTACAATCGCGTGCACACTCGTACCCGTGTTCTGGCTGAGCATACCTTTGGCCTGTGAAAGCGCGGTTACGATGCCAATGCAATTCTGGTGGTGCACTCCTATATAGGCCTGAGGGGGTGGCAAATATCACCATGGCCTGTGTCATGCTGCACAACATGTGCGTCCGGAGGAATGTACCACTGCCAACTGACATAGACATGCATGGGCCGGGTGACCATGAAGGGGATAGAGACGGAGGCGAAGGAGCCCCCCTGCCAATACATGATGCACTGGATGGCCATGCTGTACGCCAAGCACTAATCCACGTGTACATCTGAAACGCACGGACCATGAAAGGAATGTTCCAGTGACACACTGGCTGCATGTGGGCATGCACACTTGTATACTTAGCAGTTCACAACCGTACGCTATCACACATTGAATGTACATGCACAAAATTAAGAATGTCCAGCCATTGAATTGCTTGCAAACAACGGGTGTATTATTCACATACACGTGATAATATTAACATTCCCCTCCAAACACCCCAGTGAACCCCCCTCCCACCCCACAAACCCTCCAAACACCCCAGTGAAATCTCTCTCCCTCCACACAGATGCTAAGTGTCCCCATGTGTGCATCGGACAGTGCTCCCTTCCACAATGTGTCCTGCCACAATGTCATTGTCCGTGCATTCATTTCTTTTGCATCTTGGTGTTGGGTGGTGCCATGGCCGGCCGTCGTGCGCTCCTCCTCATGTGACGCACCGGACTGGATTGGGCCGAGGTGGCAGGGGTAGTTGTGGCGGAAGTGTCAATTCTCAATGGACTGCCTGTGTCAAGGTGTGGCCGCTGCATTGGAGCGTTACCTGCACGGATGGCCTCCGTGAGTGTCCCAATGCACTCCTGGAAGGCACGCGTGGATGCCTCCACTGCTGCAGTATTGGCTGCTATTGCCCTCACGATGGCACTCATGGCCTCTCTGCTTGCTTCTACCTGCTGCTGCATGATCTGGAGCATGGACTCCTGCCGGGCCTCGACCCTTGTCAGGCGGGTCTCGAATGATGTGACGTCCACAGGTCTGCAGGTTGCTGGCAGGGTGGAGGAGGGCAGAGTGGAGGAGGGCAGAGTGGAGGAGGGCAGAGTGGAGGAGGGCAGAGTGGAGGAGGGCAGAGTCGTGCCTTGCAGGGTGGTGGTAGGCGGCTGCACGGAGCCATCCTCCGGGGCACTGTCCTCGAACAGTGCAGTGTCTGATTCACCGAGGTCTGAATCATGCAGGCACGGATTGTCGAGGCACTCAGACTCTTATAGAGGTTGGGGGCTGGCAATTGGGCTTGGGGTGGGTGTGCCAGGCATCATGTCCGATTCCTCTTCCACCTCTGTGGACACAACGTCCTTGGTGGCTTGCGGCAGGGCTACCACTGTTGTGGTTTTTGGTTGTTGGTCAGTGGGTGCAGGTGTTCCCTGCAGGGTTGGTGCCTTGCGTGGCATGCTGGCTTTGACAGATGACTTCTCCTTGGACGGTTGTGTTGGGGTGTCCCTGGACCCCTTTTGTGCACTGGACGTGCTCGCACCCCTGTCCACTGGTCTACCTTCATCGTCAGTGCCTGGGGGATAGAAGAGATGCGGGTCATCAGTGATGTGGTCAATTGGCGGCTGTGATGTATTGTGGTGGGATGTGTCCATGCATTCAGCCATCATTTCATTTCTGGTTTGTTGCTTTGGGTGTACTGAGGGGGTATGTGGGGGATCAATGCATGGCTGGTGGTGTAGCATTAGTTTGGTCTCTGTGTGGTGGGTGCATGGGCATGGTTGGGTCATGTGGCACCTCTGTTGGGATTGGGGTCGTCACTCTGCGTCCATGTGGTGCGGGAAGTGACGATGATTGATCTATGGGTATGTTGATGCATCACCTTGCCCACTCTAACTTCCCCATCAGTTGGGCCACATCATGTGTCGTGATACGTGGTTGTGATGGTACACTCACCTTCCTCTGTGGTGATTGCCGCCCCGACCTCCTGATCTCCGATCCCCTCAATGCTTTCGGTGTTGATGAAGCGACTTGCCATCTCCTCCCATGGCATCAATTGGACTGGGGAGTGTGGCCCACCGCCTGTCGCCCTTGCGGCTCTCCGATTTTCGGACAGGGTCCTCCGGACACGGAGGCGGAGGTCGCCCCACCGCTTCCGGCAGTCGCGCACACTCCTTGGGGCGCACCCCACTGCTGTCACCCTCTGCGCTAACTCGAGCCAGACCTCTTTTTTGCGGGCTTGGGCCGCATGCTTGAGGTCTGTGCAGCGTATTACGTCCGCATGCTCTTCCAGTGTGTTGGCGAGCATGGTGAGCTCAGCGTCCGAGAACCGCTGCTTCCTCTTCCTCTGGGTGGATTTCCTGCTGGCCTTAGACATGGTGATGCTCTCCTGACACACGACGACACGGGAGGAGTGTTGGTTGTGGAGGATTGCAATGGATTGTGTTTTTAAAGATGGCCGCCGGCCCATTTCCCGTTCCTGTGCAATGACGTAATTTCCGGGTCCATTTTTTGCGAACACGGTAATACCACGCCGGTATTACCGTGCCAGTATTTACGGGTTAGTGTGAGCCGGTAGCACAATGGGCGGGCCCCGCGATGCCAGTATAGGGGGCTTGGAGGCCCTTTACCGGCATGGCGGTATTGCCACTACCGGCATGGGGGAACGCGCGTGCTCGCGCACTCGTAGTCACCCGCTATTGGCGGGTTCATACGTGCACGGACCCACTCATTCCGGCATGCCGGTAATGAACACGGTTTTACCGGCAAACTCGTAATGAGGCCCAATCAATTTTTAACCTTGCATTGCTGCACGCGATCACTCTGATATGGGCCTCATTACGAGTTTGGAGGCAGCCATGCCCTTAACAAGGGCATGGCTGCCTCTAAACTCAGGTCTGGGTTCCTTGAATGAGGAATTACCGGGCCATTCCAACCTTGGAGGACCCGGTAATTCCTTTATTCAAAAAACCCATCCCCATTCCCATTGAGCCCCCATAGGGCTCAATGGGAATGGGGAGGCAGCTAATAACGGGCCCGTTATTAACAGGCAGTTATTAGCTCCCTGGTATGCTTGCGGGACCCGCAAAGGACATCTGGTCTGACCAGACGTCCAGAGCAGGTCCCGCAAGGGAACCTCGTAATAGGGCGGAATGGGTTTACCGGCACCATTACCGGCGCTGTTAAACCTATTCCTCCCACCTCGTAATGAGGCCCAATGTTTCAGCAACTTTCAACGTATTCAGTTGTTAACATACCATTCCATTATTCTTTATCTCATTGCAGCTCGAAGACATCCATAAGCATACCGTAGGCACACAGCGGGTCTGTCACACTGTAGTCTCTCTTCCTGCACTCACGTACCGGGTTTCTTCACACAGAGAGACTCACTTGTCGCATTGCTGGACATCACAGCTCTTCTGCTTTCACGGCTTCTCAACGAATGAGTTCTGGGTCTCACCACCTGCCCCTCAGACACTCCTGGGCCTGTTCCTCTGGCCAGGGGAACAAGCATCTGCAGAACCAAACAAGAAGGGCTGACACTCCACATGGTTTCCTTCCTCTGACCTCAATGGCTCCCTACAGACACGGCTCCCTCGCCACGATTTCGCGCAGCGCCATGCTCCGCAAGCTTCCAGTATTCTGGTGTTCCACTCTCCTCTGTTTCAGAACGGTCCACTTTGGCTTCCCTGCTGCTCTCTCCACAGCTCTCTCTGCACTCCACCTTTTATGCACCTGAACCCTCTCAAAGAGTTCCAGGTGTGACTCCTGGATTGGGCATGCCCCACTATAGTTAAGTCAATCAGTGTGAAGTGACTGACCATCAGCTCTATAGTTTCTTTGTCCCAATACTATAGTGGTGTTTTCTATAGGTACTCTGCACTACGCTTTGATGCATCTTCCTCTTCTCAGTACTTTGTGTAATTTCAGGGGGGGTAATTAGGATATGGACAACAAAATCCTACAAAGGAGGGAGGGTTAGGTAAGTCAATGTCAGGAAAGGGGGATACAATGTCTTGTCCTCTGACACCCTCTCCCCAATTCCCAAGGACCCTCCACTTAAGTGATCCTCCCTCGTTAGTCCACCCCCAGGGTTGGCATCCAAAAGCGATGGCCCTTCCCAGGTCACCTGAACTGAAGATCCCTGGGGAATAGTTGTGAGAGTACCTTCAGGTTTCTCACAATACACCTTTCTCTCTCAAGTCTTCCTCATCTGCATTTCTTGGAGGCTCCAGTTATGGGGTGAGGAAAAGGAGACTGCATTTTATCCCATATCCAGAGAGAAAGAGAGAGAGAGCGTGAAAGCAGCATGATACACTGGGATTAATTTACCCATACTTCGGTCCTTGAAGCCTTTTGAGGATAAGTAAGGAAAATAAAAGTAAAACAATTCTAACATACTACAAAAGTGAAACCAAAAACAAACAGGAATAGAGAAAAGGGTTTAAAAAGAACATCGAAAAGGGGTGATACAAGTTGGCAGAAAAAGTCTCTTAGTAGGTCGATTAGAATCAAGATTGGAGTTAATTGGGGGTGGGCTGAGCAATAAGAGCGAGGGGGAAGATAGTCAATCAAAATAGGGTTTCATGTTCGGCCAGCGGCTTCATCATGATTGTTTTCAATGGGAAAACACTTCTCTCTCTGGGACACTGTCCCCTTTGGGAGGTTCAAGCCTTATCCACTTATGGCTGAATGAGGGATGTGATTTCATGCAGAAAGGCCTTTGCACTGGTCACCAGTCTCTCAATTTGGGATAACAATTTCAGTGGATTGGGCTATGGGCAGAGGTCTATGTTGCCTTATCGCAGTCTATCGATATGTGTACATGTCAGATTTGTAGCCTTATAACTTCAGCATACCACCAATGCTGTCAGGATCCTCCACAATGTTTGGAAAGGTATTTTAAGATGAATCAGAGGAAGACGCAATTTTGGTGATTGAAAGTTACTTGGAAGTTCCTTATCAAACATACCTTTGCCATGGTAGTCCTTAGACCACTTTCTCCAGAGCCATGTGATCTCCTGGCTGCAGGCGGAAAGTACTGGACCATTGCTTGCACAGCATAACATTACATATTTTAACTGCGCCCTGTGCATGAGCATACACTAGCTCTGTGCACTTCAGCAGCAGCCATTTCCGCATATGTCTTTCCTTCGCTTTCTGTCTAAGAAGGGGGGAAAAGGCCAGATTATTATGAAAGGAAAGAGAGCTTAAGACTAGCAAGAAGGTAATCACTACAGTGAATAACTTGTACTTACTGGTACACCCAGCACCCATTCCTCTAGACTCATGAAACATGTAAAAGACAGGACTATTAAGAGGAAGGAAGGCAGTCCGTTGATTGGACGGAGCCAATCAAATTCATATGAATGGCCAGTCCAAAGATACCCAAGAGCAGTGGCTCTTGTAATGGTAGTTGACTCTCCCTGCCCCCGCCTACTACAGATCCTGGGGTTATCTGTATGCTCGCTACTAACTGCAATTCCTGCACAGCATCGAAAAAAAGGCAATGGGAGCTGTCGACAGGCGGTTCAGTACGACCCTTCCACAGGCCCTACTCCCATTACGCACACACTGGCTTCCACATCTCAGACCTGATCTCTCCACAAATGACACAAAAGAGAAAATGTGGGGATGGTGCATGGGCATCTTTTGGAAGGAGAACCTGTACTACAAGTACCGGGTCACTGGTGTGAGCAACTTCTACTTGCAAGAATGTCCTATCCCTCTAGACATTGGCTACAAAGCACATAGAAGTCACATGAGATAGGATGGCAGCAAGCTCATCTATTTAGCCAAAAATATTCTTGAACAGTGCCTGGCCAAAACGTGCATCAGACCTTGTGCTGGTGACCAGAATTGCGGCTTACAGAAAGCATGTGGTGTAGAGCAAGTTACTGCTTTGCTAACTGCATCTAGGGGTGTCTGTCCTTGGCACTACAGTAAGCACCAGGAAAGTAGGACGGGCCAGGCAAACGTAGCAGGTCTGAGTAGCAAATCTGGTTTGGCCGGTCGGGCAATACAAACAGTACCCAAAATCTTATGCCTGCTTTGAAATTGAGAATGATTGTGAATGAGGGCAAGAGATTAATCTCCAAACAGTTAAACAAAAAGGCATACCATAAGGAGAGATGCCAGTTGGCCATCAAGTATGCATTGCAGCTGCATAAGGGTTCACCCCAGGAGAACCACATCTCTTGAAGAAATCCACAACCTGATAATGGATGTCCCACTGGTGGGTGAGGGTTGGCCTGTCTGCAAAGGTAGACTGCTCTGAAGTTGTTGATGCCCTTCAATGTGGTTTCAAAGACTCCCTTACCATGGCTCCATGGGCTATCACCCAATTCCAAAATTACTTAGCTAGAGCCTCATGCTGAAGGGACTGTTCTCCCTTGCTTCTGTACATTGAACATTGCAGTCATGTTATCTATGTTATTCAAGTGCTTTGTGTCCTCAAGGAATCGTAGAAACATCTTCATAGCTAAGAAGATTGGCTTAAGTTTGAAAAGGCTGATGTGGAAGGAGCAGTCTTGTTCAGACTAAAGGTCGCGCACCAGGAGGTTATCCAGGGTATCACCCCAAGCAAGCTCAGAGAAGCACATAATATTGACAATCTGAGGCTCTCAAAGTGCAAATGGAACTACAATCTTAAGGTGGGATTCCTCTCTCAACTTCTGCTGGTTTTGCAGTACTTCCTTGGTTAGAGGAATCTGCTTGGATTGTGGAATATTGATTTGATTCTGATTCCCTGCTATTTGGTTTGCTTATGCACAGAAGGCATGCAACAACACCTGGACACAGAGGGCCAATGTACAATTTTTGTCCACACATTTTCAGTTCCATGTAATAAGGTCCCCTCAAAAATATCGCTATGCAAGAAAATCGCTGTTTTTTATGGGGACATTATTGCATGGAACATGTGAGGACACCCCCCGTAACCCCAACCCCTTTTTTTCTTCAATGGGAGTGGAGGACACCTCTGCAGTCTGAAGACTGAGTTGGTGCTTCACCCCGGGACTTCTTACTTGGGGGTATTGGATCATTAGAGCCTGAGGGAGTTGACCCTTCTGGGGTATAAGAGAGAAAGTGTTCTGGGTTTTTGGCGTAGAAATCTGCCAATGATGACATCCTTGACATTACTCTGTCTATGTCATCACTGGACCATTCCCTTGAACTGGGAATAACTCTTTCCTGGAGTGCTTTCCCTGTTTTATCCTGACTAGACCTACTGGTTTGAACAGGGGTCTTAGGGACAAGAGACTGAGACTTGTCGGTCCGTTTAGGAGGTGTAGAATGTAGTTTAGGAGAGGAAGTAAGCTGGGACTGCTTACTTCGTTGTTTTCCCCCCTCCCCGCAGGTGGAAGAGTGTTTCCCCGATTTCTGGGCCCTATCCAAGCTTTTCGATGCCTGGCGCCGAAATTCGGGGGTAGAGTCCCTTTCTCTGGAGAGTGTAAGGGATTCGGTAGCAGCCTTCGCGCTGCCTGCAAACGCCGACTCCTGCAGTGAAGCCTGGGGGTAGAGGTCGGCGGCGTCCTCCGACGACCGAACCTCAGTCACTAAGGGGAGCGAGGCACTCTTAGCAACAGTGGAGGGTTGCCTGGTGTCATGAGGCGATCTCGAACGCCCAGAGGACACTGACTCGGTGGACCGTTCTCTACGTGCCTCTTTCCGAGAACTCGACGTGCGCATGGAGTCTCGGTTGGACCTTTGTTTGCTGGAAGTGGTGTGGTTAGCGCACGTGTCGCCGGGGGTCTTCCCCATAGCTGCCCTGCCGGACAACCTTCCGACGTCGGGGACTTGCGCTTGGCTGTCCATCGACGCCACATTGCCCTCGCCGTCCGAAAGTACGGCGTCGCTGCCATCGCTGAAGGCACCCTCCGCAGCCATGGCCTCTTGTCACCTGGCGTGGTGGGCCCAACGCTTTGTCGAACGGTCCTTAAGGGTCTTCGGTTTAAAACGACTGCACGCTCTGCAATTCGCTTCGGGGTGGTCCCTCGGCAAGCAGAGGTTACACGTGGCGTGTCTGTCAACCCAAGGATACTTGCGGTTGCACTTGGGGCAAAATTGAAAAGGGGTACCCTCCATACGCACCCTGTGGCAGCGGGCTGGGAGTGTAGGAATATAAGTAATGTACATATATTAATCAGAGTGTAGGATATGTGCCACCCCCCACTCTCCCTACTTGCAGGGCCGAGTCCAGAGGACTTCCGAGGCCCGGGCCGAGGCCAGAGGCCTTCCAAGGCCCAAATCCGTTGCTGTAGTCCGACGGTCGAATTTTCTACGATCCGGCGTCGAGTGTCGATGTTCGGAGACTCGACGTATAGGTGGAATAAACGGGGAAATATATAACAATATTTGCAAAATCTGACTAAGTCAGGGAACTCCGCTCAGTGCTTCCGACCAGCATGGCGGAAAAAAACAATCTGACAGTCCTAGACGCGTGAGGGATCATGGGTACAGTGGACGTCACACTAGGGATAGTATTACTGGCACGCCCTGTGTCGACGCCCATTTTCGAGTTTCGAAAAACAAACTGCAGCTTCCACTAGATGTCGGCCTATGCACAGCATGTGATCTAAGCAGATTCCACAAGCCTCAGAAATATATATATGGTCACCTATATAATGTCGCCACAACCTTTCCCTCGTGACATTATATACAGTGACCATATATATAGGGATATTATTACCTGATACCACATTTTCACTACACCTTCCTATGAGCGTGAACTGGTGGACTCCAGCCCTTTAAGACAAGGTAGCAATACCCTTGAGATGGATGGGGATGCAGAAGTTACTCAAACATCAATAATCGAAACGACTCAGGTAGTTGGCAAAAAGGTAACCGTTTTAATATCAATTATCTAAAACAGGGAGTACAACAGACATCAGACATCTCAGCTTAAGATTTCTCAATGCATCTTAAAAAAGCATTCTTTTATAGCAAACAATCTTCAGTGATGACGTCAACCTACGTATTACTAACATCATCCTAAGTGGCAAACTACAAAAAGCCAGTGGCAATTGTGATAGGTTCTTAAGGAACCTCTAAGTATATGATCCCTACTCATCTAATAGAGTGAAGAAAAGTGATAGGTTTCTTAACATCAGGTGGGGCAACTAAGCCCTCCCCTTAAACAGGTCACTATGAATGTCACTAAATACACAATGTCCCATTGGTAACACAAATTATAGGACCCTTAATCACACAACCCCCTACAATTGGTTGGCACTCTAACCTCCGTATGTACTTTTCCACCTACGTTAGCAGCACGCAGGCGGGCCTTCCAGGTGCTGGTGAGCTAGTCTTAACCATAGCTTCGCACCAATTAGCATATTCATCTATCGTCACCTCAGTGGTCTAATGTCAATTAAGGCTTTGAACTTGTCCTTAGGAGTGTTCTTTTGCTCTGGAGAATTCAGGGGAGTGAAGGCACGCTCTGCCCTCATGCATAGGTGTGACCATCGTGCTCGTCCAACTTTATCCTTCCACGTGACTGAAGACCACAAAATCGCGCTTTAGAGCATTTAAAATACTATTTTCTAATAGACCTCTGACGTCTTCCTTGTTTTTGTCCATGTCTTCTGAACAAGAGTTTCGTTCTTTCACACACTTTTTATCCGATGTCTGCTCAACCCAACCAGATAAGACCTTGGCTTCTTTGGGCTCGTCCAGCCTTGCCTTTCTGAGATCTGCTTCTGTAATTCAATTGCTTTTTTAATTGCGACACACTGGAAAAGAGGCCTTCCTTCTCTGGTCCAGCTCTGCTGTAATATGTAGTGGAAACATCAATTCTTTACTCACTTCAATATATATATATATATATATATATATTTTTTTTTTATTATTTGTATGTGATTACATAGTAATCTTTACAAAAATTATTTCCATAAAAGAAAAGTCATACAGCTAAAAGAGTTACATACATAAAAGAAAGAAGCAACTGTTTCATACATAAATTTGTTATAAAAGAATCAAATTGACATACTCTCTGCCAATGATTCAAGAGACACAACATATACATATGCATATACATCCTAACACGTGTACCTAATTTTTCTATTCTACAAAGAAATTCTTCAGGAATCTTAATACAGCCAGCTGTAATTTCACTCTTTTGCCATGTAACATATCCATCCATAAAAGATCTAAATCAACTTGTTCCGTATTTGGTACATATTGGCTAAAGCTGTCAATTTGTTCCTTCCTTAGCCCATCACACTCTGTCAGGATATGTACTAGTGTTTCACAAATTTCATTTTTTTTAACAAAATCTGCACAGGGAAGGGTTTTCAGTGTCATCAGTTCTTATATCCATTATTATCCCTGTTTTGAGCACATTAAATGGAAAATCATATATTCTTGTCTCCACACTCTATCCGGGAATTTTCTCAAATGTGGGTCTGGCTTCCCCATCATTTTACAGTGCGAGACTAAATGCATGTACAATTTAGATTTTAGAACCTCACTTACAGTAAGGTTCCAGTCAGAATACAGCAGTAGTTGCTTTATCTTCATCGGATTTGAGATAAGCAACTCACGAGGAACCCCCAATTTATCAAGGAGTGCATTTGATTCTTCGACAATATCTTTAAAATATTTTGAGACCGGAGATCCATTCCTAATGCCTTTACCAATGATTTCATATAGGGATGTTTCTTTGTAGGTTATCAATTTCTATTGTACTTCTGAGTGAGAACAATCCAAGTTCGTAACGAATGGCTGCTAAAGGTACACATTTAGGTAAACAACTAACCATTGATCTTACCAGTCTAGATTCATACTTTGCTACCTCGCCCCGGCACCATAAAGGCGCTAGTTCCATACCGTAGCACAGTTGTACAACTATTTTGTTTTTATATAGGTGTATACTCGGTAGTAAGGAAAATTTGCAGAATTTTAGCTCGATTTTACAGAGCTGTGCTATCATAGGATTGATTTTACCATCCAAGTATGCCCGATAGTTTATCTTTTTGCTATTACCAAATACAGGTTATCCCAAATATCTTATTGCGGTGCTCGTAGGTAGTTTCTCGTGGTTCAAGAACCATGCATGTTTTTTAGGATTTTTCTTATTGGACAGGCATAAAATCACTGTTTTGCTATAGTTGATTTTTAAAGCATTTATACTAATGTATTCTTTGAAGGCAGACAAAAGGCGCTGCAGTCCTATCGGAGTATGATCGTATAATGTTACATCGTCTGCATATGCTATCCAATGCACCTTTTGTACCTTCAACTTTCAGTGAACTTACCACTAGATTCTTTAAGTGACTGCCAACATAGTAGAAGTATAGGTTGAAGATAGTAGGTGCATATATACATCCTTGTCTCAGGCCGTTTTTTACCATTATTTCTTGGGATAGTATCCCCTCCGAGTTAAGACGCACTCTTATTCTAGAGTCTTCATGCATATTATAAATGATGGAAAATAAAGGCGGAGGCATTCCTAATTTGACCAATTTAGCCCACAAAACTGTTCTATCTACCAGATCGAACGCAGATGTCAAATCAATCGAGGCCACATAGATGGGTAGATTCCTAGGGGTCCATGCATACTTTTGCCTGATGTTCAGCAACAACCCACCTGGATCTGTTCCCACATTTTTCCTGAATCCAAATTGGAGTGGTGACAAGATATCAGATGTTTCCATCCAGTTCTGAAAATGCTCAAGAATTAAGCCTGCAAAGACTTTTGAGTCAACATTCAGAAGGGCTATCGGTCTATAGCTAGTTGGCATTGACCTATCACCCTTCTTATAAATTGGGACCACATAGGACAGTCACCAACTTATCGGGATAGATTTAGTAATCAGAATATCTTTGAAATAGAAAAACAGGATTTTAGCCCATAAATGTGGGTTCTCCTTCAGGACCATATTACTGAGCATATTCGGACCTGGTGCTCTAGATGGAGAGCTTCTCATAATGATTCCTTTGATGTCGTTTACACTAATCAAAATATCCCAAAGTACATCGTTAATTCTTGATGGTGGAATCCACTTATCATTCGAAGGACTATATAATTTACCAAAATGTCCTTTACATGTCTCTGAACTAACACATACTGTTTGTGTTTTCATCTGAGCCTGACCATCCTTATTGATCAGTGCCCAGAATTTACGTGGATTTGCATCGAGAAGAGAATAAAGCATATGCTCAACATCCTGCCGATAAAGTTTTTCTTGCAAACATCTTATCTTGCTTTATATTTCCATGTATTTTTTATTTTGTTGATTTTACCAATGCCTCTCTGGGATAATATTTATAGAAAGTTCTAATTTCTCTATTCCTATCTTTCTTTAGATCTTGCATTTCCTTGGTCCCCCTGTAATGGTCTTCCTTACGCCTGATGGACCTCTAATTACTGAATCTGTATAGTTCTCAAAGGCATCTGATGAATAGATCTTTTGTTTATGGTCAAATTCAGTCTTTTCATAATCTAACTGAAAAAGAGTATTTATTTTCCCTATATTTGCTGAGTGCCAGGAGATCCTATTTAGGGGTTTGTTGGTCGATAGCACTTGCGAATACCGTCCCCCCTCACTCTTATTAAAATCTACCTGCAGTGTCATTTTTAATATTTTGTGGTCACTCTCCTGTGTGGATAGTAACAGACATTCTTCTATAGTGTTGAATATTCTTGTACTTACAAAAATATAGTCAATGGTGGAGTACCACACTTTCCATTTGACCAGGTTGATTTTTCAAGAGTCTCCTCCAGTAGATCGTTTGTACAATACAACCCCCATCCCAACAGGAAATGAGCCCAAAGATCACCTTGATAGTTTTTCGGTAGGATGCTCTTCTCCACAGATAGAAAAAGAACCCTGCTATCATTCTGTAGACAAATACCGGAATTAAAATCACCTCAAATAATAATATTCAGCTCTTTACTTACATCCTGACATTCCTGTATGACTAGGTCTAACACCTCAATATTTTTGTTCAAATCCATATCCGGTCAACAATATATATGAATAATTAGAAGATGTGTCACAAACTCCAACTGTCCTAATTTTAAAAAAACAGCCATGCATCCTTTGTTTACATCGAAACTTTTTATGGTTTTGAACTGAATATTATTATTAATTGCAATGAGCAGACCACCAGATGGTCTCCCTCTGTTTTTCTTTATTGCGAGTTGATGATATACCAGAAACCCATCCAATGATATCTTTGACAGAGCCCATGTTTCTTGGCTACACAAGAACGAAAACCCAGTAAACATTGAGAAAATAGTTGATGACTGGAGTAAGGATCGCGATCCCCTAGAATTCCATGACAAAATGTAAGTGATACTTGAACTCTAGGGGATTTCTTTCATGCCCTGGATGTAGAGATAGATTCTCTGAGTGTCAGAGCAAGCCATCTAAGATCCGACTCATTGCAAGATAACTGTATATTGGATCTTCCATCCCCATAAACAGATTTATTCATATTAAAGTCGCTTGTATTAAATGCCCTTTCTCCTTCCTGTGTTTTCAGAAAGCCCTGGCTGTAGTTTTCTAGGTCATACCCAAATCTTTGCAATGATGTTGCCTCTGAAAGGACCAATTCATATATTGATCGGAAGTGGAATACTATTCTTACATAGTCATATCTATGTGGGTGTATATAGTCTACCAGCTTAATATCTATAGAGCATATAAGTGATAAGCGAGGTATCTCAACGAATAAGGATAGGATCCTCCAACGATTTAAGGACGGAGGCCCCCGAATTGTGAGCTAAATATTTAGTGTAACACTTGGATCATCCACAAATGTAGGTTGTCTCCAATCAGTTTTCTCCCCCATCCGTGTGTTTGTGTACAATTTTCCTATGTCCTCGGCGGCAGAATAACTTCTCCTACCTCTCTCCTTATAGCCTCCAACATATGTCCCGCCCCCCTCAACATTTTGTGTATCATTTCCATTCTGTTCCTGCTCCCTTTCTATATTCCAAGGTTCATACTTCTCCCTCATCTCTTCTCCCCTTACCTTAACCTCATCTCGCGGTAAGTTTCTCATGGGCCCTTCTCCATTACGTACCTCTTCATTAGAGAAATGTAACTGTGATTTAATTGTACATCCCCCATGCCTTAATGTTGTTACCGATGTATTGTTTTTTTCTGATGTTTTGTGTTCATTCAATCCCTGATCCATCTATTTTATTGGTATACTTTCAATGATGTTCACTATACCTTTTGTTGTATCTCCCACTTGGGTAATGGGATTATGCAAAGTCAGATGAGAACCACAACTTGAGAAATGTTCCACAAGGTTGAGAAGCGCTTGTTGAACCAAGTTTTTAATATCCTCACTTGGGGTCACAGTTGGATTTGCCACCAATTTATTGACATTCTCACATGGGGTCAACAATTTGATGTTTCAGTTCACTGGCATTCACACATTTTCCGTCCACCTCTACCTTCCCCCCTTTAGGTACCTCCAGAGAATTAATACCATCATACAAGCTGGGATTAGATTTCGTCAAATCTCTCACTTGCATTTTGGGGTTGGGCATAGACAGGTGAGGGCCATAACGTGAAGAATTTTCCACAAGGCTGAGGAAAGCTTGCTCAACCAATTTTTTGATATCCTCACTTGGAATCACAGTTGGATTAATCACACGTTTTTTAGTTTCCTCACTTGTGATCACAGATGAATTTGTTGATTCAATAACATTCACATCTTTTCCATCCTCCCCTATATTTCCCCCTCTGGATACTTCTAGAGAGATAGTACTTACAGACAGATTAGGAGGAGGTTGGTGCTTCATGTTATTACTTATCTCAACAGTTTCAATTTCTCCAGGTATACAGTTTTCTTTTTCTTTGTTTTTATGACTAAAGAACTTTTGAATACCGAAAACCAATTTTACGCCTTCTAATTTCATAGGATTCTGTATAATTCCTTCCCTTTTTTGTATTTTTCTCATTTTTATTAATATTTTGTCCTTTAGGTGTTTTGGATTTCCTTCCCTTATGTTTCATTGCCTCTGTCAATGAACTAGATGCTTCTCCATATTCCTTAGAGTTATCAGTATTTGTTTTCTCTATATGTATATCTAAGGTGCCCCTCTATATTCCTTAGAGTTATCAGTGTTTGTTTTCTCTATATGTATATCTAAGGTGCCCCTCTCCAGATGTTTGCGTGCACTCAATACATCTCTCACCTCTAGCGCCATTCTGCTTTCCTCATTTAGTTGTGTAAAGTCCAAAACCCCTTCTTCAGCTGACAGGCTGCAGATATCTTTGATGTTTGTGTTACTGTTCTTTATTTTTAAAGAGGGTAGATTTTTGGGTTTCTTACTATTGGTTGTATTGATATTATTTTCAGACTTAAATCTTCTTTTGAGCGCTCTGGCTCGCATTTTCTTTTCTCTACATGATATAAATTGGGATCCCCACCCTGGTCATCCCTCAAAACTTGATTAGATGTCACCTCTCCCTCCATCACATCTAATAACGCAGAAGGGCTGTCCAGGTTAATCATTGACCCTTTTTCTGGAGTATTTTCGAGACCACTGTCTATTTTAACTAGGATAATTTCCATACATTTTTCCACATTTTGAATTTTCTCTGAGTTAGTCAAAACCAATATCCTTAGTTACTTCACATTGTCCCCTTCTGTTTTAACTTCCAGTCCTTTGCCACAAGAAGTGGTATCCTCATTTGCCTGACACTTTGACAGGTTAGCCTCTGTGATTGTCTGTTTACCAGCATCCTTACCCCCTATGCATTCATTTAGTGTTTGTGTACCCTTAACATATAGCATTTCTGCTTCATCATTACCTTTGGTCCTTTGCACGTTTTTACACATCTCTAATGCATGAACAAAACCTTCGAGTCTGCTCTGTTTTTCGGTACTTTCAAGTACCATAAACCTTAGTTCATGTATTTCTACATGGGTCCTTTCATGGCCCCTATCCAGGAGATTTAATATTCCGGTAAGCACTGGGAAAGATTCGAAGGATGCCATAATGTCTTCTTCATTAGATCCCTCATTCAGGTGATTAATGTTGGATGCTTCATATTCCTGACCCAGGAGTGTATCTGGTGTGGCCGGACTTGAGCACTTGTGTTGGTCAGAATGAATAACACCCCTAGCCTCCATCCCACATAGCTCTTTCAATTCCCCCCATATTCTCTGTGGCAAGTAGTTCCATAGAGACGCCACAGACATTTTTACCTCCTAATATCATCTCAGGGTTTTTAGGTTTATATAGATGTACATTTTCCAGTCCCCCTGCCCTAGTACTTACAGGAGTTGATGGGCCCCTGGACAGCCTAACCCTTTTATCCAATTCAGCTGACACCACTGGGGCCAGCAGAGAGGTATCAAACTGTGGTCTGAATGGTATATCATCTTCCCTATTGAGATCCGATGGGCGCATTGGTATTTCATTCATACTAAGGAAGCTTTTCTGTAGGTTCTCATTAGAGCAGTCTTTATTATCCAAGCAATCTGATGTTTTTTTTATCACATTCCCTGTGGTTGTTGGAAGAGGCGGGAAGTCTCTTCCACTCAGATCCCATTTAGCTTGGTCAGCATTCATTGATTTATCATTATCTTTCTCTAAATTCATGTTTGATATTTGAGTTAAGACCCTTGATATATTTCTTTTAGGGAATACAAAACTACCGCTTGCTATTAAAGTAGGCTTTTTCTGTGGAGCACAAGGGGTTGGTAGTTTATCACTCCACAGAGTTCTGACCATACTCTAGGTACTCAAATCCGCCGCTTAGTTAATATTCTCTTAACCCCAAGCTATAGCACCAATCTTATATCACTTTCAAAATACAATCACATCAAGAGGTAACACAGGTGAATAAGGAACAAGTTACTTACCTGTAACTGTTGTTCTCCAGCATGGGTCTGGCATGGATTCACATGCTCATGAATATTCCCCGTCGTCAGGCTGGGAATCCTCTGTAAAGAAAAAATCACTATCAGTTTTGTTGCTGATCTGTCTTTCTTAGTAGTAACCAATCACTGGTCTCTGGGTCATACTGTCCCCGGCCAATGACTGACCTCTCCCTAAACCCCTTCCCTGGCAGCCATCCTCAGATTTGGTAGCACGTAAAGTGGCAGTATGACCAAGTGAAGAGCCGCAGAGGGGTAGGAGGGAGGGTTCGTATGTGAATCCATGCCAGACCCATGCTGGAGAACAACAGTTACAAGTAAGTAACTTGTTCCTTCTCCAGCATGGGGTCTGGCATGGATTCACATGCTCATGAATATAAGAATACATAGCAGTACACACATGCACAACCACGGGAGGTGGCAAAGGCTCAACATTAAGCATTACATAGACTCAACATTAAGCAACTCTTACCTCCTCACCAGACCCACCTTCAGGCGAACAGGTTGCGCAGCACTGCCTGGCCGACTCTGGACTCCTCCCTGGAATCCCGGTCGATGCAGTAGAATCTCGTGAAGGTGTGCGTCGACCTCCACGTAGCAGCCCTGCAGATGTCCAGCAGGGGTACACCAGACAAGAACGCCGATGTAGCAGCGATCGCTCTGGTCGAATGGGCTCTCGAACGGCCAGGCAACGGTCGGTTTGCCAACCGGTGACAGTGCATGATACAGCCGGAGAGCCATCTGGAAATGGAAGCCTTTGAGAGAGCCTTCCCTTGGTTCACAGGTCCAAAGTTCACAAACAGCTGTGATGTCTTCCGAAAACTCTTTGTTCGGTCCACGTAGAACTTCAGCGCTCTAGCTACATCCAGCGAGTACAAAGTCCTCTCGGCCGGCGACGAAGGCGACGGGAAGTAAACTGGTAACACCAAGGGCTCGTTGAGAAAGAAGTCCGACGGCACCTTGGGCATGAAGGAGGGGTGCGCCCTCAGCACCACCCTTGTTTCGTGAAAAGTCAAGAATGGAGGCCTGCAGGATAGGGCCTGAATCTCTCCCACGCGTCGTGCGGAGGTGATGGCCACAAGGAACGCCGTTTTCCACGACAGGAACTTCAACGGAGCCGAATGCAAAGGCTCGAATGGCGGGCTCATGAGCCTGGTCAGCACCACGTTGAGCTCCCACGCCAGGGCTGGAGCCTTCACCGGTGGGGACGATCGGAACAGTCCTTTCATAAACTCCTTCACCAGGCGATGAGACCACAGGGATGACCGTCCTGCAGTTCTGGTGTATCGGGAAATCGCTGCCAGATGTATCTTGATGGAAGCATGAGCTAGTCCAGCTTTGGCCAGCGACAGTAAGTATGGTAGCACTTGAGGAGCCGTAATCCGTAGAGGGTTAATCTTCTGTGCACGGCACCAGACAGAGAACCTCTTCCACTTGTGACCATAGCACTTGAGAGTTGAGGATGCCCTGGTCTTTGCAAGAACCTCTCTGCAGTCCGCCGGGATATTGTACCCTCCAAACTCTAGTGCTGCAGGAGCCAGGCCTGCAAGTTCAGCGACTCCGGGTCGTGATGAAGGAAGGCGCCTCCTTCTCTGGTGAGAAGACCTGCGTCCGTCAACAGTTTGACTGGTGGGGACGCTGACAAGTCCAGAAGGTCCGAGAACCAGATCTGCCTTGGCCACGCCGGTGCAACGAGGATCATCCTGCACCGGGACCTCTTGAGCTGGTTGACGAGTCGCAGTAGCAACAGCAAAGGAGGGAACGCATACAGGAACAGGCTGTCCCAGGGGAACGAGAAAGCATCGCCCATGCTCCTCCGCTGGGGAAACCTGCTGGTGAACCTCTGGCACTTGGAGTTCATCGTTGTCGCGAACAGGTCGATCTGGGGTTTGCCCCATCATTGAAAGAGTCGATCCACTTGATCCTGGCGCAGTTCCCACTCGTGGCACGAGCGCAGCTCCCTGCTGAGCGAGTCGGCTATTGTGTTGTTTGTCCCTGCCAGATGAAAGGGTACCAGAAACATCCCTGTGTAACGGCCCAGTGCCACAGATATTGGGCTTCCTTGGACAGGGCTAGGGATCTTGTTCCTCCCTACTTCCAGACGTAGAACATTGTGGTGTTGTTGTCGGTGAAGATCCTCACCGCCTTGCCCTTGAGGGTTCGGGAGAAACGACCTGAGGGCCCAGAACACTGCCCGGAGCTCCAGTATGTTGATGTGGAGCATCCTCTCCTCTGGGAGCCAGAGGCCTCTTGCGTGCAGACCTCCGGTATGAGCTCCCCACTCCTCCAGGGTGGCATCTGTCGTCACTGTCACCTGGTTTGCTGGGGTCTGAAATTCCATGCCCGCCGCGAGATGCGTGCGGGTGCCCCACCACCGAATTGCTTGCCGGAATACCTCGTTGAGCGAGATCTT
Source organism: Ambystoma mexicanum (assembly GCF_040938575.1). Lineage (NCBI taxonomy): Eukaryota > Metazoa > Chordata > Amphibia > Caudata > Ambystomatidae > Ambystoma > Ambystoma mexicanum. Next base: position 1,115,073,136 of record NC_090923.1, on the reverse strand, counting down.
GTCCTCGAAGCTGCCTGTCGCTTGCATCCAACGGGCATCGAGGAACTCCTGTAGAGGGCGCATCCGAAGCCTGCACAGGCGCACCAGATAGATGCATGAGGACATCATCCCGGGGATGTGCTCTGATCAGGATTTCTTGAGCCAGTTTCTTTTTACACATTGTTCATCTTCATGTCTGATATGCTTTCCTGTCAGGACTTTCTTATAAAGACAAATGTTTACAATTAGCATCCACCTGGTATACTCTCCTGACAGGGACTTTCTTTTATGAACACTCTTACAACTTGCATCTGCTTGGTATACTCTTCAGCCAGGGCTTCCTTACATACGGGGTTTCTTATACTTTCATACTGCCTGGTAGACGCTCCTGCCAGGGCTTTTGTTACAGTGAAAAAGTCCTTACCCAACACACGAACGCCCGCAGCAGCACCCAGCAGGGGGACTCTGTGGCCGAGCACACCAGCCTCATTCAGTCCCTCGCGGACCCTACAGAAGGTGCGGAACAGAGAAAAAGAATGGAACGACGAGACCGGCTGCGGGTGAAACTATGCGGCAGCTCCCACTTCCCCTGGCTGCAACGAGACGCACCAAGGCAGCACACCTGCATACCTCTCTCCAGTGACCCCAGAGCCATTGGGCTGCAACATCCGTGAAGAGCAGAGGACCTGTAGCCCGAGCCACATTGGAACCGGAACAGCAGGCACGGTCCACCGGGCGGAGAAACCTGCAGCCCTCAGCTGAAGACACTGTGGCGGGGAGTCCCTGAACCAGCTACAGCAGCGATCATCATACAAGTAAGCAAGGGGAACAAACCACACAGCGTACACACTCCCGGCTCCGTAGCCCCCTAGGGACATGGCGGGGGAGCCCCCACGCCACCTTTCCCGAGCAGGACCGCCCACTCAAAATAAAGATGCTGCAGCTCCTTACAAACCAACAGGCCCCTTGGAGAGCACGCCCCCCCGGGACCACAAGTGAACTCACACTGCATTCTTTCCACATGGAGAGCGGGGAGAGGACAGGGGCTACCTGCAGACCCCAGAGGCAGCAACATAGGGAGAAGGGAACCAACCCTTCCCACCAAGAGCTCATACCCCAGCATACAAGACTCACATACAGCTCTAGGGAACACGGATCACATGACCGGGAATAGACTTGCCCTGCCAGACAGCGACCAAGAAGACTGAGCAGCAAACACCCCGGCTGCCTCTCGCTGGAGGGGGCAGCCCCAGTCCCAGCTACGGGAGTGACTCTGCAAGGCTCCAACCACTTCGCTGAACCAACACAGAGATCCGCTCCTCGAATCCAAGGTCCACCCGGCCCATTGTGAACGGGCGGCCTGCGACTTGCACCTCTGCCAATATCCGTTGAACCCCGGGGCGTCCCCGCTGAGGTCAGGAGCACAAGGAGTCACGTCGCCTCCCCCATCCACACGAAGAGACTACATATCTTGGCAGGCCACGCACTGGGGTATAACCCTGGGGGCCCCCAGGCAGTAGCATCAAACCCCAAAGAGCCGAACTGAACTCCCTCCCTGAAGCCTGATAAGCATGAAACTGGAAGTAACGAAGGAAGCCCAAAGGACAATGGTACATATCCAGACTACTTTATAAAGTCTAATCTTTCAGCCTATGTCAGCTTTTATTCCTCTCCTAGAGCGAATGCTTTGTGCTATTTTTAGTTTGAATTCCAAGGTCTGCACTTAGAGTGCCTATATTGTGGCTGAGACAATATGAAACCAGATTTGTAATTTTTGTAATTGGTACTCTTGTGGTGTGCGATCCCCAGAGACAAGTACAGTCAATTTTCCAATATGCTTTAATTTGTTTATTTTATAAGTAACCCGTTTCTTCATGTATTTGATTCATACATTTGGGTATTGCTGTGTCCTTACTTCGTACTTTCAGTATGTATTAGATTCATACATTTGTATATAGCCCCTTGTTCTCAGTAATTGAATAACACATATGTACAGTTCCACATTAGTTGCATGATCTCCCAACACGTGTTTCCCCAAAGCTTTAGCTGTGGTTCCTCAGGAGAGATTCCTTATTTCTGTTTTCTTGATCTCGGTTGATATTAGTCGTTGTATTTTTTGTATTTTTCATTCACTTTTTTTAGAAATTGTGTTTGCAATGTTCTTCAGCAAATCTTTTGTTATTCCTGTATTTATCTCCTGCAGCCAGGTACGATTGCCTTGGCGCCTTCGCGATCCAGACTACTGACAATGTCGAAATCCAGGGGGAAAGACCCTCCAACAGCCACAAAAAGTTCTAAAAAGCCCCCGGAAGGCTCCCTTGCTAAGATTTGGGCTAAAGACCCGGACCTCCCCGGGGCACCCCAAGTGAAGGATCTGCACCCAGAGGCAAGGGACGACCCCACACAGGAGGACCAGGACCGTCCAGTGACTCAGTCCCAGTGACTCAGTCCCTGCTCAAGCAATTTTTCAATGACTTCAGAGATAAGATAACTTCCACCATACAGAAACAAATGGCGTCCTGAGGGAGGACCTAGCGGAGGGGCTGCAAGAAATTAAGCAAGACATCAACAAAATGGAAGAGAGGGTGGATACTAACGAAAGGGCAATCCAGGAGCTGACAGAAGACGTGAGGAGAGTCGATGCCCTGTTGGAGACCCTGGTGACGGCCACCCACAATCTCGAATTGCAGGCAGAGGACCTACAAAATAGGTCGAGGAGGTTCAATATCTGCATCAAATGCCTCCTGGAGGACACACAGGACCAGGATCTAGCGGAAGTATTAAAAAATATTTTCATAGGACTTTTGGATCCTGACGCTAACTCAGCGATAAAGTTTGACAGGATCCATAGAGTAGGCCCCCGCAGAAAAGAAACAAGGGCGAGACCGAGGGATGTTCTGGTAGCCATCCAGGACTACACAACCAGGAAAGAATACTTCTCAAGGCTAGGAGAGCGAAGCAGATCACACACAATGGAACAGAAATATTCCTTTATCAGGACCTGGCTCAATCAACCCTCATCAAGAGGAGAAAAACTGCCTCAATCTTTCTTGAGGGACCGAGAGGTCAGATACAGATGGACATTCCCATTTGGGGTACTCTTCGATTGGCAGGGGAAGCAACATAGAATTACGACATTTGAAGAAGGAGCTACCCTCCTGAGCATAGATGCACGCTCGTCCATAGGACCTTCAACAAATTAGCCGCAGACCCTGGGAATAGTCCACAGTAAGATCCAAAAGGCCCAAGAAGAGGGAACACCAGCCACTCCTCAAAGGCCCTGCCGCAGGAAAAGATCAGGACACAAACAAATCTCCCAACAAGACCCCTGAGTGAACATGCATCTTTGTGGGGGCCCATATCTCTACATACCACCTGGGGAGGGCGCAAGACAAGTTAACAAGGCCTCAGAGGCCCGGTGGGGAGGGAAAGGACTCTTGGAATGGGTTTGGGAGAACCCCTGCAGAGCAGACCTGGGTTAGTCAAAGATTCAATTCTCGAGACACCAAATTGAGGGGGGTTAAAGGCCAGTGAATCCACCCAGTCTTTGGAGGGGGGGCCATAGGGGGGGCAGGAGGGTCCAGGAAGAAGGTAGGTCTCAAGGCAGGGAGGGGTCGGAAGGAGGGACCAATGGTGAGGCCCCGGAGCCGACCTGAAAGTCAGACAGCTAATTGAGGAACACCTATTCGAAGATGGGTAGCAGGAATAACCTTACAATTCTATCTGTAAATGTCAATGGACTAAACTCCCCACTCAAAAGGAAAAGAATAGAGGGATACCTAAGAAGGGAACATCCTGACATAGTAACCTTATAAGAAAGACATGTCCATACTTGTGATAGAGGTTGAATCAAGTTCTGGGGGTACACTCGACTCTTCCAAGCGACTCAACCCAATAAGAAAGGGGGGTTCTCCTGGCCTTGAAAGATGGGCTGGACCTGGCGATAGCGATGAACAGGGGAGATATTTGGCAGTAGCTCTGGCAGGGGGAGGGGAAGCCTAGACATTAGCGTCACTATACGCTCCCAACTCGTGCCAGGACGCTTTCATCCAAAATGCACTGCCTAGACTCGAAAAATTTGCAAAAACCCCATCATTCTGACAAGGGATTTCAATATAGCATGGGACCCAACTAAGGACAGAAGCAACAAGGGTGTAGGGGCACTAGGGAAACCATCAGGGGGCTCAGAAAGAAAGTTCAAGATCTGGCATTGGTAGACGCGTGGAGGGAGTTGGAGGGCGACAAGGAAGGCTACACCTTCTATTCGCACGTCCACCACACGCACTCCAGGATAGACTACGTATGGCTCTCTAGGAGTCTCCTGGGACGCACGCTGGTGGGGGGGGGTCACAGTCGGTACAATAATACAGTTCGACCACGCGCCTATAACTCTAAACCTAAAAAGGAACCGACGTCCCAAGGGTCTGTGGAAGTGGCGCTACCCGGCTACCCTGTTTAAAGATGAGAAACTGTCCCAAGAAGGCACGGAACAGATAGTGTCCTTTTTTGAGACCAACAACATCGAAGATACAAGCCCACAGATTAGATCGGATGCCTTTAAAGCAACAATAAGGGGGCAGATTATTGCCATCAAAGTAAGGAGAGATAGGGAACTGAGGTTAGAGGATCTGCTCCTAAAGGCTAAACTGAAGGAGATTATGTCCCGTTTGGGGACGACCCCGAGTGCGGCCACTAAAAAGGGAGTACAGAGATACAAAGGGCCAATTAGACTTAATACAAACGAGGATGGCGGAACGCACCCTACTCTCCCTGAAACAAAAGTATTACATAAAGGCAAACAAGTCAGACCGACTACTGGCCAGGCTGTTGAGGAGGGAAGAAAAGGATAAAACTATCCCGAAAATTAAAGTTGATGGGGCAAGACTAGCGCCAATAATAAGTACATTGAGTCAGATTACCACTCAGCTACGCTACAGGAACTCTATTTAGAAAAGATTGATCTGGTGCGACTAACAGAGGAGGAAAGAGAAGCCCTGGAGCAGGATATGACAAGCCAAGTAATCCGGGTGGCAATAAAAATGCTACCAATTAATAAATCCCCAGGACCAGACGGTTTCACTGCTGAGTTCTATAAGACCCACAGGGAAACGCTACAACCCCACCTGAACAAATTGTTTAACCAGATTTGTGTAGACAGGGCCATCACCAAGTCCATGGAGGAGGCGAAGGTGGTCCTTATGCCCAACCAAGGTAAGGATCCAACAGAATGCAGATCCTACCAAAATCCATATGAAAATTCTAGCAACCAGACTTGACCTAATTCTCCCCCACGTGGTCCAGCTAGATCAATCAGGTTTTGTCAGGTGACATCAGACCGGGGATAATGTAAGACAAATGGTGCACTTAATTGAAAAAGCACACAAAAAGGGAGTCCCCGCTCTCCTCATGGCCTTGGACACGGAGAAAGCTTTTGGCCGGGTGGAGTAGGGATTCCTGTTCGCAACCATGGAGAAGATGGGCTTTGGAAACAATTACATGAATAGGGTAAGGGCCAACTATCAGCATCCTCTCCTCCCGCTCTCCATAAACGGTCAGGTCTCGGAGACAGTCTCATTGCAGCACAGCACTAAACAGGGGTACCCTCTGTCACCCATACTGTATGAAATTCATCTGGAACCCTTCCTAGCAGCGGTGAGAACTAACAAGGATATAGTGGGAATTACGTTTGCGGGAACACCACACAAAATCGCTGCTTTCGCGGACGACATGTTCATAACACTTACCCAACCAGAAACCTCCTTGGGAGCACTATAAAACGAACTCAACCACTTTGGGGGGTGGAGGGGAGTGGCCAGGCTAAAAATAAATGCAAATAAGTCCTGAAGGAAGCAGTACAGCATCTCAAGAGGGGCTCCCTTTACAGATTGGTGGATCACGCCATAACCTATCTGGGGATCAGGCTGGCCAAATCTATAGAGGAACTATACCAAGCAAATTACCCGGCTCTCTTAGAAAAGCTGATAGGCTGGGACCCCTTGTCCATAACATGGCTGGGCCGAATAAATGTCCTAAAAATGGTTACACTCCCCCAGCTACTATATTTGTTCTTGGCCCTCCCAGTCCACGTACCGCCCGCCCTATTTAGGTTGATCCAAAAAATGACTATTAGATTTGTTTGGAACAACAAAGCACCGAGGGTAGCTGCCAGGGTCATGAAATTGCCAATTTCCAGAGTGGGCTGGGGGAACCAGACTTCAAGGCTTATTACCTGACACCCCAGATGAGTCTCATCCGGGACTGGACAATTTGAGGATCGGGGAAAGATCTGGAGGCCGATGGACTGAGTGGAAGGGATACTCTGGAAACCCAAAGCAGATAGATCACCCCAAATGTACAGCAGCACTATCCTTTCCCTTGTGAGACAAGGCCACGAAGCAGCGCACATCACCTCCTACCCATCCCCATTCAGGCCGATACTCAACAATCCACAATTCACTCTGGGATATAAAACCTCCAACTTTACCAGGTGGCAGGAGGGGGGATGTCAAAAGGTCCGAGATATGTTTGAGGGGACCCAAGTCAAACAATTCAATCAATGTAAAATAGACATTGCTCTCGGGGAACGGGAGAGATATCGCTACACACAACTGAGGCACTGGTTACTTCACCCCATCATGAAACAAGCAGGGACACGCCAACTAACCCCCTTAGAAAGATACCTGACCACAGACCCCAGAGACAGGCGAGTGGTAGCGTCTATATACAAGCAACTAAAATCAGGTGAGGATTTGCCCCAAAGGCCTTACATGAAAAGATGGGAGTTGTCCAGGGGGCACACAATAGATGTGACTGAGTGGTCAAAACTGGTCAAAACTATGGTCAAACATCCCCAAACTCACGAGATCCCTCCAAATATGTGAGATCTGGGTGAAAATGCTCTTCAGTGGCACTTAACTCAAACAAGACTTCACCAAATGTACTTGAGGGAATCAAAATACTGTTGGAGGGACTGTGGATTGGAGGGAACATGGAGCCATATTTGGTGGGACTGCCCCAAATTAGACAAATATTGGGGCGGCATACAAGATGCGATAGCGCAAGTCCTGGGAGTGAAGGGCGGAGGCAACAGAGGCTTAGCACTGATTGGCCATGATAGGACCTTGGAGGAACTTCCCTCGAAACCCGGCCGCAAAGTGTACGTTATCACGATGATGGCGGGTGCACTAGCACTGGTGCAAAAATGGAAGTCCAAGGACCCCCTGTTGGAGCATGAAGGGGTAGCAAACATTTTGGAACTTTGCAGCCCTAGAGTGTCTCGCATCCTCCCTCCATGGGGAACACAGAGCATATTGCGGTATCCTGTCATTGCATTGAATCCAAAGCATCGACAGACCATACCATTGAAAGAAATGCATAAAAAAAACAGCAAATGCAATTTTTTAAATGGTAAAGGGTCTAGTTTAGTAAAAATGTGTTTTAATGTTTTAAAAAACAGGGGCTGGGGGCAATCCCCCCAGTTCCATTTTTTAAAAAAATGCATTCAATGTTTTTTTTTAAGATGCTTTTTTGTCAATGGTATGGTTGTGGATGGTTTGGCTGTCGATGGAATCACTAGGAACTCATATCAAACAGACTGGTCGAGGGTACTGGACTTCCTACAAATGAGACCGAGGGAAGCCTGGTGTTCAAGGAAAATGTGCCTCCTAAGCCTAGTAGAGTAGCCCTAGACGGAGCTAAGAGCGCGGAAGCCACTTCAAGGACCGAAAAGAAAGACTATGCACAGCATCGCCCTCCAGACACTGAGGAACAGACAGATTCAAGAAGACAGCCTTCGCCTACAGACTTTAGTCGGACCGAAAGGGGGGTAGGGGAAAGCATACCCATGGTTGAAATGTTATGTTTAAAAATGCAAATAAAAAGTTATGTTAAAAAAATAAAAAGTTGATAAGACTGTCTTTTGTGCGAGGTGGAACTCAGAGACAACTTTAAGAAGAAAAGATGAACGCCCCCTCGACACTACTTTGTGCCCTTCAAAAAGGTTGTAAAAGGTGGTTTTGATTACAGGGCCTGCAGTTCACTCACCCTGCGGGCTGACGTAATAGCCAACAAGAAAACAGTTTTGAATGTTAGCATTCTTAGGGGACAGGAATGTAAAGGCTCGAAAGGAGCTCCCATTAGCTGCCTTAACAGTAGGTTCAAATCCCAGGCCGGTACAATGAAAGGAACCAGTGGAAACAGGTTTGTCAAACCTTTTAAGAATTCTATTACAATCACGACCTTAAAATAAGATCCTTCATTAGGTGATCTTTTAAAAATTGAAAGTGCAGCTAAATAGTCTTTGATTGTGGTTACTTGTAGCCCTGAATGGGCTAAACAGAGTAAAAAAAGAAATACCAGTACAATACTTCAAACGCAAAGGGATCACATTTATTCTCACTGCACCAACTGCGAAACATGTTCCAACGGCAGCGGTACAGAGATTTGGTTGCTGGCCTTCTAGCTGAAAGCAACACCTCCACCACGTCCTCGGAAGGTCCCAATCTTTGTATTTCACCCTCTCAGAAACTAGGTGTGACGATTCAGAGTAATGATTTCTGGTTGAAGAAGGACCCCCCCCCTTGCAAGATCAAGTTCTCTCTTTGGGGAAGGTGAATTGGAGGGCAGATGCCAATTTCCAAAAGATCCGGGTACCACGTTCTCCTGGCTCAATCCAGAGCAATGAGGATCATGGTTTTCCCGAACTTCCTCTACCTACTGATAGAATGAGGAATCACAGGGACTGGTGGAAACGGGTACAGAAGTGGAAACTCCCAATCCACCAAGAACAAATCCACTAGACCTACCATTTGAGGAAATTCCCTGAGAAGAACTGTTTGCATTTCCAATTGACACTGGTCGCGAACAGATCCACTTGAGGGGTTCCCCAAAGGGTGAAGATCTCCATTAGAACTTCCTGAGCTAACGCCCACTCGTGGGAGATTGTGCTTTCAATGCTCAGAGCGTCCACCGCTGTATTTTCCTCTCCAGCTAAATGAAATGCCAGAAGCGAGATTCCTTCTTTTGTTGTCCAGAACCAGAGCTACACTGCCTCTCTGCACAGGGGTACATACCCCACATCCACTCTCTTGTTGAGGTAGTGCATGGCCACTGTGTTGTCCGTCATCCAGCCTGCATCCAAGCCCGCATCTCTGCGGCATCTAACAATTCGGCCCAAACCTTTCAAAATCTGCAAGGAGCGGGCCAATCCTGTAGTCTATACCTCTCCTCTCCCAGGCCCTCTGCACGGCCTTGGCCTCTCATTTCGCTACTATAACTCAGGACATCCTGTTCACCCTCTCTTCCTCTACCTCCTCCTCTACCACTCCTGGCCCGTCTGAAGCCATCTCTCCTCCTCCTTTCTCCTCCTTTCCCCTGTTCACCCCTGACAATGTTTCTAGACAAGTCTGATCTATGAAAGTCTCATCAAAGCTGGTTCTCCCCTGCTCATCCAGAACTATCAAGGACCACATCGACACCCTAGCTCCAGTCTTGGCCGATTTCTGCAATTGCTCCTTTGCCACTGGAACTTTCCCCTACCCCTTAAGCCCTCTCCTGTGCACCCCTTCTAAACAAGCCTTTGGTCGAAACTTCTACTCCGGTAGCCATCGCCCGATCTCCATGACTCCTTTCCTGGGCAAACTCTTGGAAAAGCTGGCCATCTCCCACCTTAATATACATACTGAATCTGTTGGTTGCCTCCATGACCACCAGACTGGCTTCAGAGCTGCCAGAAGCATGGAAACTGCGCTCTCTTTCAGGCTTCCCTCAGCCACCTCTGCTTCTTCCCTCATACCAGATTGTCTGGACGCATTTCAGGAATGGTGTGTCGCCAATGATCTCTGCCTTAATGCCAGTAAAACGGAGATCCTCCACATTGGGACACCCGCTCCCTCCTTTCCTCTCTCTCGCTGGTCGCCCACTGTAGGCTCGCTTCCTGCTCCTTCCTGTGAGGTTAAAAACCTTGGTGTCATCTTCGACTCCACCCTCTCCTTCTCTCCTCACATCTCTGATGTCTCTAAGAAGTCAAACTATCAGCTGGACCGCCTCAGAGGTATTATTCCTTTTCTCACTTTCCCCCAGAAGTTCACTGTCTCCAGAGCTCTGGTCCTCTCTAGGCTGGACTATTGCAACAGCCTCTTTCTAAATCTTCCTGCCTCTACTCTTCGACCTTTACAACGCATCCAGAACAGGACTGCGAGACTTGACCTTGGCCTCAAGCCCAGGGATCGTATCATTCCAGCTCTGAAATTGCTTCACTGGCTCCCTGTGGCTGCAAGGATAAACTTCAAGACCCTCTGCATTGTCCACAAGGCTTTCTGGGGCCTGGGACCGCGCTACCTCAAATGTTCTCTTCCAAAACATCTTCCTTCTTGAGCTCTCCGCTCTTCCACCTCCAACTCTCTGAGGGTCAGACGCTTCTCCAAGCAGAGAGTTGGGGGCTGATCTATGTCCTCGGCTGGGGCATCCCTATGGAACACCCACCTTGCCTCTCTAAAACTTGAGAAGAACCATCTCTGGTTCCGGAAGCAACTCAAGGCCATCCTTTTCACTTCCGCTTTCTCTCTTGCTCTATGCACCCAACTGCTCTGTGCACTGGTCACCTGGTCTCCCTCTGAGCTTGGGACCAGGCTCCTGCATGTGCAGTTGCCCTTGCACTGCCTCTGGGCTCCCCAGCGATTAGGGGTTTGTATCTGCAACCCTACCGTCCCTTCTCCCTGCACTTATGAGTCACCCGCAAGCTGCACTTGTGAGTTAACTGCACTTCCCCCTTGCCCTCCCCATGGCACTTCTCCCTTTCTGTCTTCCCCGCATTTATGCAATCTGCATCACACAAGGCCTAGTAAGATCGTTATTTTGTCCTCCCTTGTTTCCCCCTCCTTGCCTTGTCGTGCCTAGAAACACTTGTGTACAGGCGCGTTATAAATGCCACATCATATCATTATCAGGACATTTCTCCCCTGTATCGAGGGCAGGAAGGCCATCAACACTAGTCTGATTGCCCTCAGTTCTAAAAGTTTGATATGAAATCTGGACTCCGACTGAGACCAGTGTCCGCTGACTGAAAGATCCTTGATATGTGCCCCCCATCCTGAAAGGGAGGCATCTGTCACAACTGTCATCTCTGGCCATGTTTGCCAAAAGGGTTCTCCTCCTCATTATATTCTCTCGGCAGGCCCACCACAGAAGATACTGGGCAACCTTTCTCGAGACCTGAATTAGGTCCGTCATTCTGCAAGAGAACTGAGACCACTGGAATGAGGCTGAATCCAGGACTGCTTCAATAAATGGAAGCTTTTGAGAAGGTATCAAGTGGGACTTCTTGAAGTTCAAAGCGAAGTCCAGCTGATGGAGGAAGTGTCAAGTGTGACTGAGATGACGCTGAGCCTGTTCCGGAGATCAAGCTCTGATCAACCAGTCATCCAAGTAGGGGTAGATGTAAATCCCCTCCCTCAGACCTCTGCCACCACTGCCATAAGCTTGGTGAAGATCCTCGGGGCAGAGTCGAGCCCGAATGGCAGAACCAGAATTGATGGTGAGAACTGCGAACAGCGAATCTCAGGTAGTTACTGTGATTCTGATGGATGGGCACATTAAAGTAAGCATCAAGAAGGTCTCATGACACCAACCAATCCTGGAGTCGAAGAGCCTGAAGGATCGGCAAAAGAGTAACCATCTTGAACTTACCCTTCCTGAGGAACTTGCTCAAGCGTCTCAAGTCCAAGATGGGTAGAACTCCTCCTTCCTTCTTGGAGATTAGGAAATAAGGAAAGTACCATCCCTGATCCCTATCTGCTGCAGGTACTAGCTCTATCGCACCTTTCTCCAACAGGGTTAGAATTTCCTGTTGGAGGAGCGGATCTGTATCTAAGAAAGATCAGACTTTTGGGGGGCAATCCAGGGGTTTCTTTAAGAATGGGAGCCAGTAACTGTAAATCCACTGGGCCTCATTCCGGGTTTGGAGCTAACCATGGAGTAATTAGCTCCATGGTTGCCTCTGAAACCGTCCCAAATCTGGCATGGTGAATGGAGTAATTACCGGTCCATTCCAGGGTTGGAGGGACCGGTAATTCCCCATTCACCTTTTGCCCTTCCCCATTCCCATTTCTGCCCCATAGGGCTCAATGGGAATGGGGAAGGAGGTAATTACGGCACCGTAAATTACGGTACCGTAATTACCTCTGAAGTACCTTTGCGGGTCCCGTACTTAACTCCTTCTAAAAGCAGGAGGTAAGGAAGGACCCGCAAAGGGACCTCGGAATACGGAGGTAAGGGATTACCGGTATCGGCACCCTTACCGGTGCCGGTAATTCCTTACCTCCAACCTCGGAATGACCCCGACTTTCTGCAGCGGCCATGCATCCAAGGGTATGCCTCACCAATTCTGAAGATGCATTGATAGTCTGCCCCCAACCACAGTTTTGTGTTTAAGGGAATCAGAGGTTTTACTGATCCAGCTGCATGTGAGGGCAAGGTGGAAGGAGCTGCGAGGGGAGTCATTCCTCCTCCACCTCCGGACCCACGTGTGGCCCTTCTCCGACCTGTTTGAGAGTATTGTCCTCTTCCCCTTGAGACTGAATAATTGAAACGAAAAGGACACCCTCTCCATCCCTGTCCAGAAGATTGGGATTGGAAAGGTTGACGGATTGCCGCCCGCAGAGATGCTGCTGCTGCCCTGGAAGCTTGCAGCTTTTCCAGGCTATCCTCAGCTTTCTCTTCAAACAACTGGCCACCATCAAAAGGTATTTCCAACAAGTGTGCTTGAAAAAACATAACTAGAGGGAGAGACCTAAGTGGCAGGACTGTGGGCAACAATTAGTAGGGCAACAAACAGGAAGGTCCCACGATTTACAAATTTACCATACCTTTGGTTGTGTATGTAGTAGTAGTCCAGAGTATTATCTGAATTGAATCTGCCTTAGAGACCCGTCCACAGACTAATCCTGGGTGTATACAGTTATAGGAAAAATTAAGTAGGCTATACCATATACAAGTAAAAACAGCCATTTCAAATTGGCTGTGCCATTGGCTTTATTCTGTCATGATTCCTGCCCCTCATGTCCCCAGCCCTCCAAGATGTCAGGCTGGAGCCAGGCCACAATCACCTACATGGCCCTCAAGGGCCTCTCCATCCCTCCAAAGACCCACTTGGAGTCAGACTTAGCGCTTGTGGCACCAGACTCACTTACTCCATAGGATAACATTGGGGATTGGACTTGTAGTGCATTGATGGGGACAAGATGGATGCCCCCACATATTTTGGTTCCCAGAACTGCATGTGCAGTCTAGTCTTTTGGGTGTGGTTCAGCCTAAAGACACCTGGGATACTCAGAGACTATTTAAGCCACGCCCACGCTGAGAAACATGCTTTGTGTTTTCTGCACCTGCAGCGTGACACTCACCGTGTTCGGATCGGTCTCCAGTAGGCCTGCATCTTTCTTCTGCGCTCAGCTCCTGCAAGAACAAGAACACCGTTAGGAACAGCCTTACCTTGCAGCGCTTCTGCCCATCATTCATCGCTTCTTCTGTTCTGCGGGCATCTTCGGCAGTGTCATTCCCATCCCGGCACGCCGCTTCCTAAGGAAAAGGGAAAATAATAGAAAAAAGGCATTAGTAAGCATTCAGCAAATCTTTGCTTATTTTTAAAGACTGTACGAGCTTCAAACGCTTACCTGAATCCCAGCCGCTCTGGGGGAACTCTGTCTCCGGAACTTCTCATCCATCTGCAAGAGGGAAAAGACACTCCAGACTAGCGTGGAAACATCTAGAGGCACCGCATACCGCGCTTACTCACCGCATTTCTTCTTCATAACTGGAATCCACGCTGAAAACGTTGCAGCACCTAAAAGACACAGAAAAAGAACTCAGTTCAATACAAAAATATGAAAGGGTCGCATTGCGCATTGCGCTCTCACTCACCTTCAGCACTACTCATCTCAGCAGCACGTCGCCATCCCCGGACGCTGGCCATCATCTAAGGAAGGAAAGGAACGAAGTTAGAGAACTGTTCAAAAGATTCATTATACTTACCTGTCGGACTCTTGCCAGTGAAGTAACTAGGCAGCAACGAGCCCGCATCAATCAACGCGCCCCTGTGCTGAAAGCAGGACGGAGAGCACACTTTCCAAGAAAACAAGGTTAGCTGTGGATCAAAGGGAAGGGTTGGACCCCGGGGAAGAAGGGGTTCAAGCACACAGAGACAATAGGGAGTTAAACTCTACCAATCTCGTGTTTCAGGCCCAGTCTCCAGTCGAGTAGACTCCAGGGAAGGGTTCGAGGTCGTAAGAGGTCAGAACAGGCTGAGTGACGTCCCCGTGGATACCAGGTGAGCGTTACAGAACATAAAGCTTCACATCAAAATCCACCTGGGCGTCATGGAAACGTCAGAAACCGACCAGTTAGCCCACATGTTGGAGCAGCTACGTTCCGAAGTACATTCAGCCAGGCAGGAGACCCTGAGGAGAGAGCTGATAGTAGCCAAAGAACGCACTGATGATTTAAGCCGGCAACTTCTCCAGTCACAAGCAGGGCATGCACCATTGCCGGGAAGCGTGCCCTCGATGCCAGCACCATCAGCCAATCCCGTTCAGATAACCCTTCCTGGGGCAGTTCTCTTGGCCCCGCCCGAACGATTTACGGGGGATACCAAGAGGTTTGCAACGTTCATGAAGCAGTGCCGCCTGCACTTCCTTTGTAGACCAGGGGCCTTTCCGAATGACCAATCATGGGTCGCTTTTGTGCTATCCTACCTGAGTGGTAGTGCCGCGGACTGGTCTGTACCCTTTGTGGCCCAAGACGATCCTTTGCTGCATTACTTCAGGGGCTTTCAGCAGGAGATGGAAAAGATGTTCACCCGTCGTACTCATGGGCAGGCATTAGACAATTAACTTCTGTCCCTACGCCAAGGGAATCAAGACCTATTAACATACATAGCCACGTTCAATAGACTCGTAGTTGAAGCAGAATGGCCAGTGGAGAAGAGAACCACGTTATTTCATCGGGGGTTGCGGGGGGAGCTCAAGGATGTTCTCGCACAAGTAGGGAACCCCCCGAAAGACTGCTCAGAATTCATTGACCTTGTTGTTCAACTGGATCATAGGTTTCAGGATCGAAGAGCAGATCGAACCAGACCGGACCCTCGCCCTATGTATGTGCGTTCAAAGGACAATATTGCCCGCACAACGGAAGGTTCAGGAGAACCAATGCAAATCGGGGGGGTCAGATCCCCCTTTACTAAAGCGGAAAGGGATAAAAGGAGACAGCATCAGTTATGTCTGTACTGTGGAAGGTCAGGTCATTTCCTTAAAGAGTGCCCTGTGAAACCACCGAGGACGACGGTAGGGGCCACAGACAAGGAAGATATGATCAAGGAATCGGAAAACTCCCCAGCCCGGCAAGTGCAGGGGTCCACTTGTCGTGCGAAGAAAGTGAACTACAGACCTCCCATTTTGCACTATCTGTGGTCTTGATTAATCACCAACAACCATCTTGGATGCACGCAGTAAGAGCGTACATTGACAGTGGAGCCGTTGGGAATTACATCGACCAGGATCTTGTGGTAAAGATGGGGCTTCTGTTACGCCCTAAATCAACCACCGACACTGTTACTACTGTCGACGGCACGGAAATAGCTTCTGGTCCAGTATCCCAATGCACTGCAGCTTTAACCCTTCTGTGCCAGGATGGACACCAAGAATCTATTGTTTTCAACCTCATTAAGGCACCACAGTTCGGTTGATTTTGGGAATGCCATGGTTGGTAGCTCACAATCCTCAAATCGATTGGCGAGCAAAAGAATTGATTGGCCTTTCCCGAGACTTGCGCCCATGCATGTTATCGCCAAGGGAAACAACCAATAGACACCAGAACCTCCACGCTTGCGACTGTGGCAATTGGCACCCTACCAAGTGAATACCAGGACTTTCAAGATGTCTTTCAGAAAGAACAGGCTAATACCCTGCCACCGCATAGACCATACGATTGCCAAATTGACCTGATAACTCACTGAACCAGAAAAGCAGCACCTGAAGGCCTATCCTGACCAATACCTGGCCAACGGGTTCATCCGTCCCTCGAAGTCTCCAGCAGCCAGTCCTCTATTCTTCGTACCGAAAAACGAGGGGGACTTGAGAACGTGCATCGACTATCGTGCACTGAACCAGATTACCGTAACAAAGTGCTACCCCCTGCCACTGATCCCTGAATTGCTTGATCAAGTCAAAGATGCCCAAATCTACACAAACTAGACCTGAGGGGGGCATATCACCTTGTTTGCGTAAAACAGGGGAACGAATGGAAAACCGCTTTTTGCACCAAATACGGCTTGTACAAATATCAAGTAATGCCCTTGGCCTTTGCAACGCACCTGCAGCATTTCAATACTTCATGAACGATGTCCTACGGGAATTGATTGATGTCTGTGCTGTAGTGTATATCGACAATATTCTAGTATATTCCGCATCAAAGCAGGACCACGTTAAACACGTCCGATCCGTATTGGAGAAACTCCGTCAACACCAGCTCTAAGCCAAGCTCGGAAAGTGCTCATTCCACGTCTCCGAGGTGGAATTCCTGGGCTTTATTCTCAGCCTGAATGGAATCCGAATGGATGTACACAAGGTAGATGCTATCCTGAACTGGCCATCCCCAAATTCATTCAAGGGGGTTCAAAGTATGCTGGGTTTTGCAAACTTCTGCCGCCGGTTCATCCCAGGATTTTTGCAAATCATTCATCCCATCACGTCATTGCTAAGGAAAAGCAACAAAAAGTTACAGTGGACAACAGAAGCCGAGGAAGGTTTCCAGGAACTCAAAGCAAGATTCACATCTGCCCCAATCTTACGCCACCCTCGCCCTGATCTCTCATACCTGGTGGAAATGGACGCCTCAAGCATGGCTATGGGAGCCGTCCTCTCACAAAAGGACCCCGAAACGGGCCAGTTACACCCTGTTGCCTTCTGGTCACGTAAATTCACACCCCCAGAACTCAATTACGCTATCACAGACAAAGAACTCCTGGCCATTAAATCAGCCTTTAAGGCATGGCAGCACTACCTCTTGGGCGCCAGGACACACGATCACCGTAATAAGTGACCACCGGAACCTCCAGTACCTAAAAACGGCAAAGGCCCAATCCTCACGACAACTACGTTGGGCTCTTTTTTTTGCTGAATATGACTACATGATTACATTTCGACCAGGGGTGAAAAACGTGAAGGCTGTTGCCCTTTCCCGTATGGGGGTGGAAGAGCAAGGGTATCAGACCCCTGACCCAATAGCAATCATCCCGAGAGACAAGCTCCTAGGAATCACAGCAACCATAACTCAGAAAGAATTACATGAAGAAATCCAAAACCTCATGAGTCCGGAGCAATTACAAGCGTGGAGTGCACAAGGAGAACATTACATGATAAAAGATCAGTTGCCCTACTTCAGGAATCGTTTATTCTTACCAAACCAAGAACTACGAGAACAAGTCATGTCCGGTTATCATAATTCCTTGATCGAGGGCCACCCCGGAATCGCTAAAACCCTAGCCAAGGTAAAACGAAATTATTGGTGGCCCACATGGCGTAAAGACATTATGCAATTCATCCTATCTTGTGGAGTGTGTGCTCAAAACAAGTCATCCAAGCAGAAAACGGCTGGGCTATTACAATCATTGGAAATCCCACCAGCACCCTGGCACACGTTGTCCCTCGATTTTATTACTGACTTACCACCCAGTCAAGGGTTTAACACTATTCTTGTGGTCGTGGACCTATTTTCAAAAATGGCACATTTCATTCCTCTTAAGGGGCTCCCAAATGCTTCCACTCTGGCAAAGGTATTTCTTGAAGGCATCGTACGGCTCCATGGGTTTCCTTCAGTTTTAGTCTTAGACCGAGGTACTCAATTCGTATCTAACTTCTGGAGAAAATGCTGCTCTATGGCCCAGATCGACATCCGGCTATCCACCAGTCACAATCCCCAAACGGATGGTCAAACTGAGAGGACAAATCAGACGCTCGAGCAGTATCTGCGTTGCATGTTACACCAAGCTGAAGGAAGCTGGTTCGACCTATTATGGATAGCTGAATATGCTTATAATAATTCCCTACACACCAGCAGTGGGCACACACCCTTTTATACCATGTATGGCAGGCACCCACGTACTTCTGAGTTGGACGTTCCTACAACCCTGGAAATGCCAGGAGTCAAAACCTTGCACACGACCATTTCTCAAACCTCTAAAAGGGCAGCTGAACACCTACTTCAAGCTAAGAATCGGCAAAAGAAGTTTGCTTATCAACACCGAGCAAAGGCCCCCAACTACCAAGTGGGAGATAAAGTCTGGCTGGCGTCTAAACACGTGTCCATTAAAGGAACCCAAACTTTCCGTCCAAGATACCTGGGTCCATTCACCATCACCTCTGTGACAAATCCTGTGGCGGTCAGACTAGCTTTGCCGTCAAACATTCAGATTCATCCTGCGTTCTACGTGTCTCTCCTTAAACCTGTTCAACCTGGGACCCGGGTAGCAACGCCAACGCAACCAGTAGTAGTCGCCGGGGAGCCAGAATTCGAAGCCAAGGACATCCTGGATTCAAAGTACGTCAGATCCAAATTAAACTACTTAGTAGACTGGAAGGGGTATGGTCCACAAGATAGGACATGGGAGCCTTGTGAGTACATCCATGCACCTCGCTTGCTTAGACGATTTCATCAAAACCATCCAAACTAACCAGGACCAGACAGAGGAGCCACCTTGAGAGGGGCCTTGGGGGGGGGGTGCTGTCATGATTCCTGCCCCTCATGTCCCCAGCCGTCCAAGATGTCAGGCTGGAGCCAGGCCACAATCACCTACATGGCCCCCAAGGGCCTCTCCATCCCTCCCAAGACCCACTTGGAGTCATACTTGGCGCTTGTGGCACCAGACTCACTCACTCCCATAGGATAACATTGGGGATTGGACTTGTAGTGCATTGATGGGGACAAGATGGATGCCTCCACATATTTCGGTTCCCAGAACTGCGTGTGCAGTCTAGTCATTTGGGTGTGGTTCAGCCCAGAGACACCTGGGATACCCAGAGACTATTTAAGCCATCCCAGGCTGAGAAAAATGCTTTGTGTTTTCTGCACCTGCAGCGTGACACTCAACATGTTCGGATCGGTCTCCAGTAGGCCTGCATCTTTCTTCTGCGCTCAGCTCCTGCAAGAACAAGAACACCGTTAGGAACAGCCTTACCTTGCAGCGCTTCTGCCCATCATTCATCGCTTCTTCTGTTCTGCGGGCATCTTCGGCAGTGTCACTCCCATCCCGGCACGCCGCTTCCTAAGGAAAAGGGAAAAAAATAGAAAAAAGGCATTAGTAAGCATTCAGCAAGTCTTCGCTTATTTTTAAAGACTGTACGAGCTTCAAACGCTTACCCGAATCCCAGCCGCTCTGGGGGAACTCTGTCTCTGGAACTTCTCATCCATCTGCAAGAGGGAAAAGACACTCCAGACTAGCGTGGAAACATCTAGAGGCGCCGCATTCCGCGCTTACTCACTGCATTTCTTCTTCATAACCGGCATCCACGCTGAAAACGTTGCGGCACCTAAAAGACACAGAAAAAGAACTCAGTTCAATACAAATACGAAAGGGTCGCATCGCGCTCTCACTCACCTTCAGCACTACTCATCTCAGCAGCACGTCGCCATCCCTGGATGCCGGCCATCATCTAAGGACGGAAAGGAACGAAGTTAGAGAACTGTTCAAAAGACTCATTATACTTACCTGTTGGACTCTTGCCTGTGAAGTAACTAGGCAGCAACGAGCCTGCATCAATCAACGCACCCCTGCGCTGAAAGCAGGACAGAGAGCACACTTTCCAAGAAAATAAGGTGAGCTGTGGATCAAAAGGAAGGGTTGGACCCCGGGGAAGAAGGGGTTCAAGCACACAGAGACAATACGAAGTTAAACTCTACAAATCCTGTGTTTCGGGCCCAGTCTCCAGTCGAGTAGACCCCAGGGAAGGGTTCGATGTCGTAAGAGGTCAGAACAGGCTGAGTGACGTCCCCATGGATACCAGGTGAGCGTTACATATTCTTATTTTAGATGGCAAATTAGAAAACATCTTGGTGCTATATTCACCTATAACATCTGTTCAGCATATATTTTGCTCAACATCCTTAAAAGCAAGTACAAAGTTTAATTTCAACAGTTATAGACATTGCATAACAAAAGAACTGCTGATTGCTTCAGAATGCATTTGTGTACATTGTTGTGGAAACTGCATGTTATTGGAGTATGCAATAGTGCATATTGTAACTTGGAATACTTATTATGAACAGAAATACAGGAATAAACAGTGCAACATGTTCATATACGTGTTCTCATAATGACCTAACATAGGTCTAGCTGCAGGCAAAAAGGTGACCAATCCAAGTGTGCTTGGACATCCAGCGAAAATCCTGCTTTTCTGAGCCACACCAAACGTCTTAACACCGTGCTGGCGCTCATTTCCCTACTCACCGAGTCAACTGTGCTGAGGCTGGATTGCAGTGATTGGGCCTCATTACGGGTCGGGCGGTCCGGAAATAACAGTGGCGGTAAACCCGCTGCCACTGTTAATTCCGGACCGCCCGATCCCGAGTCCTGCAGGCGGTGGCGTTTCCGCTATGTCTGTCCTGGCGGGTTTAACACCGCCCGCCTGTAGGCGGACGTGTAAACACCAGCACCATCACGAGATGGTGCCGGTGTTTCCACTTCCCCAATTCCCATTGAGTCCTATGCGACTCAATGGGAATGGGGATTTACTGAATTCCACCTCCGGAATTCCCGGGACACCAGGGTTGTAATGTCCTGGTAATTCCGGGAGTCACGGAGGCGGAATGGTAATACGAGTCCGGCGGTAACCGAGCCGGAAAAACCGTCTGGTTGCCGCCGGACTCGAAATGAGGCCCATTGTCTCATGGCCTCCTTGCCATCCTGAATTAGGTTCAAGAACACTTCTCTCTCCTCACCTTCCAGGATGTGGTCTACTGCCAAAGCAGCAACTCGCCATAGGGTATAAGTGTATTTGGTGAGGGCACTAGTGGCATTTGCAGACTTAAGGGCTGTTAGGGAGAATTCTCTGTTTAGGCTGAATTTCCTAACCTAGTGAGTCCCCCAGCAGCTTTGCTGGATTTTTGGGGTTTATTTTTTTCTCCTGCCAAGAGGAAGACTCTTTTACCCTCACTCATGGGCATGATTTGAGTGTTTCTTTGACTGTGTTTAAAGGGATGGTCTAGTAAAAAATTTTATTTAAAAAATAGATAGACAACATAAAAAAAAAAAATACTAGCATTCTCCGTTTTAAAACTTCCTATGTAAACTTTTGAGCTATTCAAGCTCAAAATTCGCAAAAGCAAGCACATGAGCGCATCCATTTTGTGAAATGGAGGCCCTCCTGTGCTGGCTTTTGCTTTTGCGGCACTAATGAAGGAAAAGCCAGCCAGCTGTAGGCTGGAGGAGCCCGGACAACTTAGAAATAAAACCGCAGCTTTAAAAAACGTTGTATAAACGTTGTATTTATGTTTGCGGTTTGCGGTCGCTTTTGAAGCGACCGCAAACATAAATACAACGTTATTGTGTTGGAAAACACTGCGGTTTTTCTTTCCAGCCCGGAAAACTTAGAAAAAAAACCACAGCTAGTGCTTATTTTTTGTAAAAAAAAAAAATAGCACTTAACGAGATTCAGCTGCAGCTTTTCTGCTCTGGTCTCCGGTCCCCGTCCTCCGCCTACAGCACTAATGAAGGGAAAGCCACCCAGCGGTAGCCGTTGTTTATTACAGCTGGCTGGCTGTTGCCTATCTATTTTTTAAATAAAAATGTTTACTAGACCATCGCTTTAATGGGCTATGGGGTCTTTTACTCCATAGGGCTTCATGTGTTTTTGTGATCTGTGTTACACAGCACCCTCAGTGCAGTAACCCAGGGATGTCATAGTGACCCCCCCAATATAGACTCCATACCCTGGGACTGACTACTGTCTCCCAGGGCATGTAAAGTCACCATTGACTTTACTAGTCTCAAATTCTGAACAGAACCAGTACAAACCATCATATTGTGGACGTACTGGCCAGGGCAATTTGATTGCCCCGGGGTCTGTTAGTCGAGGGGGCACGTCTCCGTCCCCCCTGATCGAGTTTTGGCTGGTGGCAGTGGATACTACTTTTTATATTCAACCGCGAATATATCTCTATGGGATTTTCCATTGTTCGAGGCTACCAACTTTAATTAATAGCCTCGAACATACCGCCGGTTTATTTATTTAATATTAATTCTCCGGTTGGTATTTTTTGCCAGAACTCGGTTCTAAAATGGCGTTTGTGTTTGCTTCTGTGACTCCAACCCAAGTTGAGCTCTTTGTTCCACTTTTTGGCGGGTTTCTCCACAGAAGCCCTCCAAAGTGGTGCCACTCTGTCTGGGGTACTTAGGAGGGATGGAGGGGGATTTAGGCACCCAGGACTGAGTTGCCTAGGCAACTCAAGTCGCACTCCGTCCTGATTGGCCCAAGTGGTGAGCCGGCCGGCTCACCACTTAGCATGTTTGAGTGACAGCTAGGCTGAGTGAATGGGGGTTTTCTGCATAAAAGCAGGGCTTTGGGGACTGGAACTTCAGAAGTCGCCACAGGACCTAAGAATCCGAAGAGGGAGAAGCTGAGCCGACCTGCTTCGACGACACCACCGGTGGAGCCCTGCTGAACCGTCTCAACACTTTTCCCAACGACAGAGGAGATCTCCAGCCCGGAGAGTCTTCTTCCTTCGACTGGCGGGGATAACCAGTCTGCTTCCTTTTTCGCCCGCTGGAGCATCTCGTGGCCGCCTTGCCTGTGCCAAGCACCCCGGCAATCGGGATACCATGTTTTACCACTACCGCGAATCAAAGGGTAGTACCTTTAACCGGAAAACTCCGCGGCTGGTTTCTTCCCTGGCAGTGCAACGACCTTCATCTTTCCTCCACGTCGAGATCTTCTCTTCCTCTGGACGACGCCGCAACTTGCACCCGCTGCCAGGAACAACTGCCCCCGCTGGAGGATCCTTTCCACATAAGGTACCGTGTTCCGCCTGGCTTCCCTTGCAACCGACTGTACGGGGTAGATTTAGCCCCCGGCTTTCGACCCTGGGTTAGTCTGGGACACCCTAGCTAAACTTTTCTAAAACCTAACTAAAACCTTTCTGAACTCCCTGCAAGACTTTTTTAGCCTGTTGTCATTGTGTGATCTTGGGTACATTTGTGCCCTGCTCTCTCCAAGAGTGGGCCCGGCCTATGGACTTTGGCTCACAAGTAACTTTGGACTTTCCTGCCTTGCTTAAGAGTTCCTAAGTATTAGTGTGTTGTATTTTCCTACATTCTGCCTTTTGCCCTCCCTTTTTCGTTAACTTATTGGAGTGCCATCTATAGTTAAGCGCTCACCTCTGTCTGGAAATAAGTGGTGTTAACTAAGACTTGTCTGATAAGGAAATAGGGATGTATATATAATAATAGTAAATGTGTTTAGAGTGATTTACCATAATAGTGCTGGAGTGTTTCAATAAGTGTGTTTTTAAATAAATAATTTTTTTTTTTTTTTTTTTTTTTTTATTTGTATATAATCTTTCTAGATTTTTTAACAAAAGTTGAGAGGAAAGAATTGTTCGAGAGAAGCGGAAGAAACGGTGGAACTTTTCATTCAGTCTGTGTTGGAAGAAGCACGTTAAGGATGTGTATCATGATGTTTATAGTTGCCAACTGCCATGCCTGTTTGTCTCCGTCCAACAGTTTGTTCCAACACGTTTCTTCGCTTTGAAGAGTAAAATTTGTAAAAATGTCTGTCAGGTATCTGTCACGAATTTCTATCGTCGCCGGACAGTTCAGGAGGAGGTGGCGTATGGTTTCCTTGTCCGTGGTGGACTTGCAGAGACGGCAGAAGCTGGATAAGGATTGATGTCTAATCGCCAGTATTTCATTGGTTTCTAGAAGGTTCAATCTTATTTTTAAAAAATAATTTCGGGCCGCTCTATTTGGGAATAGTTTCAGAAAAGGTTGGATAGCGTCAAGTTTCTTAGAGAAAGGAGGAAGATGACTGGAAAGTTTGTATTTTGAGGCAGAGTCATTGGTGTTGATCCAGTCAAGTTCTTTGATTTTCTTGACAACTCGAACGGGGTTGGCGATGAGATCTTCTGTGTTACAGGCAACTGAGTCTAGGATGTTCAAGACTTTACTTTCCCATCGAGTGAGCATATGGCAAGTACCCAGTCGGATTTCTTCACTTATCAGTTGGTATGCGTAAAGCGTTTCTTTCTGTCTACATTTTCGATAAAGCATGACGCTATTGCAATCCACAATTGATTTTAGCGAGGAGAGAGTTAGTTCTCGTCTAATTACTGATATCGGAGTTGTTTTCGGCAGGCCCAAAATTGGGCGCCAGAAGTTTGCTTCTAATTTTGGCCATAAGTCGTGGGGAAGGTTCGGCATTGCTTCGGCGCCATATGTCAAGGATGGGATGACTTTCATTTTGTAGAAATCTCTTACAGGTCTAATTGAGAATCTGCCATATTTAATGTCAATCGCCTTTCCTTGTGTGGCTAGCTTGGTAGTTTTGGCGCGTAGGGACTCTTGCATTGCTTTTTCTTTGTATGAGCTATCTAGGGTGACTCCCAAATATTTAAAAGTTGTGACCTTTTCAATGGTAGTAGTGCCAAGTTTCAAATTCGGTGCCGATTTCTTTTTAGAGAATTTCTCTATTATCATCATTTTTGTTTTGGATTCATTTATTTCCAAATTGTTTGACGTCATGTAGAGTTGAAGATTTGTTAATTGACGTTGAAGGCCAATGGGGGTATTATCCAGCAAAATCAGGTCGTCGGCGTAGAGTAGGCGACTGATTTGTTCTCCTCCGAGTTTAGGCGGAAAAACTCTAATCTTTGTTTCCGTTTCCTGGAAGTCGCCTAAATAGGACAAAAACAGAGCCGGTGCTAGTGGACATCCCTGTTTAACGCCTCTGTTTGTTGTTATTGCTTGTGTTAGAGTGCCTTGCTTGTTCAGGCGGACCCTCATGGTAGTATTTGAGTAGAGGGCTTTAATTGGGTTGAGTACGTCTAATGGACATCTCCATAGGGTAAGCTTTCTCCACAGTCTTTCTCGATCGACTTTGTCAAAAGCTTGTGTGAGATCGACGAAGATGATATATAGACGTGGGCGACCCTCCAAGATTTTGCTTTTGAGGGCACTCAATATCAAAATGTTGGCGTTAGTCCCCAGGTTCTTTTTAAAGCCAGTTTGGAGCTTGTCGTGGCACGGGGAGTCTTTGGCCCAAGTAATGAAATGTTTTAGCAGCAAGGACCCAAACATTTTGCCTATTGGGTCAAGGAGGGCGATAGGGCGATAATTCGCTGGGTCTAATCTATCCCCTTTTTTGTAGATAGGGACGACGTTTGCACAAGTCCATGAAGATGGAATTGATTTTGTGGTTGTGCAGCGTTTAAATATTTGGCTCAAAAGGGGAGCCCAAGTCTCTGGATGGGATTTCAAATCGAGGTTCGTGATGCCATCCGGTCCAGGCGCACGTGATGGTTTTAACTTTTTAATTAAGGCAATGATGTCCTCAATGTTGTCCACACTGATCCAGGGGGTTTCGTTTGGTTCCATCAAAGGGGTTTTGATAGTTGGACTCTTAAAAAGGGTTTGAAAGTGGTGTTCCCAGGTCAGTTGACCAATTCCGTTTATTTGGCATGGTCGATCTCCTGGTGCAGTTGAATGAAGTAAGGTCCAAAAGTCTCTGGCGTTGTTTCTGGTGATGGCCATGAGAATATTTTCCGCGTCTTGTTGGTACAACTTATGGCGGTAGCATTTTAACCATGATTTGTAGTCTTTAACGGCCAATTTAATGGTCTCGAGTGCTGATGAGGGCTCCAACCCTTTTGCTTGTCTTTTTATTCTCCTCAGTTCTCTTTTTTTTTCCGTGACTAATGTGTCATAGGTATGGTTTCGGTCTGGTGGTGGAGTCTTCTTTTTTTTTTGAGGAGCTTTAAAGATGGTCAATAGGGGCAGGTAGTCCACGTCTGTCCTAGGGGGTTGATTACTGTAGTCTTTGTATTGCGCTGTGATAGTAGTTATTGCTTTTTCCGTTAATCTGAGTCTTGTTCCTTGCGTGGAAAGTTCAATATCAGAGGTCATGGTGTGGTTAATCGGAGAGGAGGTAGACCAAATTGTTTCTAGTAGATTATGGTCACTTTCCTTTGTTTTAATCACTTTAAAGGAGATTATGTGGGGTAGTAGAGAACGAGATACAAAGATGTAGTCAATTGTGGAGGATGAATTTGCTCTTTCCCAAGTTGGAAGTCTATTAGAGTCGGGAAATGTTAGATCTAAGTTGTCAAAAGATCTAGACTTCATTAAGTTTTGCCATTTTGTCGGCCTCTGGTCTGCTGCTAATTTTTTCGATCTATGTCCCTTTGAGTTTGCCAAGGGTTGACTGTTTATGTTGAGGTCCCCACATAAGATTACGTGGTCAGGCTTATGTGTAACTTGCACCCAGTCCAGTTCTTGTTCTATTGTGTTGATAAATCTTGAACTTTCAATAGTGGCTGGGTTCCAGTAGATGGTCACAATTATAAGTGTCTTTAGCAAGGTTTTAGACGATTCTCTTTTTTTGGTAATCCAATTTAACTTTACCATCAGCATGAAGTGGTTTTCTTTTAGCTTTTGCGAATTTACGAGACCTCGTCCGCTACGGATTGCTATCAGGAGACCGGCCGTTGGACGGCCTAAAGGGCCTTTCTTGGCTAACACTGTGTGGGTTTCATAGCCATCAAGTACTGGAGAGTGTATAAGCCATGTCTCTTGTAAGCAGACAATATCATAGGTTGTTAGGTTTGAAGGTCCTGATGTTAAATGAAGGAAACCTCTGGTGTTCCACGAGCACAATTTTATTTGGTTTTGGACGTTTGCGTTTAGACGATCTGTTGTGTTGATGTTGATCGTGTTCTCGAATGGCTACTTTTGTTTGTTTAACTTTAGGGCCTTTGGTAACCATGACCAGAGAGAAAGTAGAGGTGGGTTTGAAGATGGATTTGTTGTCACTGGGTGGGGTTCATTCTGAACTGTTCTTTGAAGTTTTTGACCTTCTTTTGGGAACGTCAGTCTACCAGCCCGCTCTCTATGCTCTGGGTTTAGGTTTTCCGGGTCTTTAGATGGCTCCTTAGATTTTGGTTTATTGGTGCTTTCAGACTGTTTAGGATTTTGATCCAAGGTTGGGCCGTTGGTCGTTTTTTTTGATGATTGGTGGTGTTTTTGACGTAAAGACTGGGAATATTCTGTTATTTTTGTAGATGCCAAGTAATCTTTATTAACTTGGTAGTTGCAAGTTTTAATTTCTCTTGAAGATTCGGTGAGGTCGTAGCCCATTATTAAAAGTTCTTCTAGGGCGGATTCCAGGGCATTTTTTGTTGCGTATGACGCTATGTATAAGTGTGAAATTGCCCTGGATCCTTGGTGGCTCGGGTCGACGATTTGGAGATCATCAGACTTCACTACTCGTAGTTTCGGAATGTAGCTGAATAGATCCATAACCGATCTTCTATTTAGAGTTACCTCATCGTGATTTCCCGGGATCTGTTCTAATTTCAATATCCATCGTATTAGAGGTTTTGTGTGGTGTTTTGTGATTTTTGATTTGTAAATTGGTCGCTGGGCTTCCTTGCTGGGGGCTCTTGTTGGAAATTTCTTTGGTTGTGCTTTTGGCCACGAACGTTGGGAATTGTTATGCGATCTATGGGATCGTCTTGCCGACTGTTTACTCGAAAAAGATTTTTCCCGTCTTTCAATTTCATGTTTTGGATCGTTCGTTTTAGGGGCTATCAAGGGCTTTTCAAGTACAGGATCTTTAAATTTGTGGTTGGTCGTGGCCAGTCGCGTTCTTCGTTCCTCTAGAGTTAGAAATGGAGATTCTCTAGTCTTTGTTTCTTTGTTGGAGTTTCCTACCTGCAGTGTAGGGATTGTAGGTGGATCGAAAATTTCTTCCGAGTTTCGGGTCGAAGTGGTTGATTGGTCACTGATATGTTGCGAGATGTTCATCATTTCTTCGTCATTTAGAAATGCTTCTATTCCTCTAGGAGATACATTTTGTGTTTCTTTTTCGACTCTGCTTATCACCTCAGTTTTCTTTGATTTATCCTTTATTTTTGATGAAATAAAGAGGTCTCTTTGAGCGTCTATTGCTTTTGAATTTATTGAATTCACTTGTTGGATTAAGGGTGTTATTGGTATTGATCCTTGTTGGTGAGAATTTGTTTTTTCTACCCTTTTTATCAACTTAGTTTTTTCTGTCAAGAAAGTGGGTGGGACAGTTAGATCGATAAATGAAGAAATTTGGGTATTTTCTGAGTTTGTTTGTGGGATGACCTGGGAGGTATAGCACGCAATTGGAGCCAATTTTTGAGGTGGATCGGTACTCTGATCTTGATTCAGTTTGATCGTAGATGCGGAGATCTTTGATTCTTGTGCCATAATATAACCCTCTAAAAAAGT
The DNA here is from genome assembly GCF_040938575.1 of Ambystoma mexicanum. Lineage (NCBI taxonomy): Eukaryota > Metazoa > Chordata > Amphibia > Caudata > Ambystomatidae > Ambystoma > Ambystoma mexicanum. Next base: position 1,115,044,644 of record NC_090923.1, on the reverse strand, counting down.
TATTTTGTTCAGCATTGAAGTTTGAATCGCTGTGTGGTCTTTCAACGAGTCCGCTATTGTTTCGTATAGTTTAATGAAAGGGTTGAGGGCTATCGATAGTGCTGACATTAAAGTACAAGTGTCAAGCTTTTTTGGATGTGGGTCAGTTGCATTGGTGTCACGATGAACAGCTGATTTAATTGTCCCAGGAGTTGATGGTCGTGTGGGGGGTACAATGATGTTTGATGATCTTCTAGGGGGGAAGTCATAAGAATGTCTTCTTTGGTTACTATAATTGTCTAGGTTTGAGTAGAAAGAATCTAAAGTTTTCTCAAACTGTAACTTGTTTCTAGATTTGACAGAATACTGACTTCCACCATCTTTGTCTTGAGTTTGTGGGATTAATCTTGAGGGCTCGCTTAGTTGTTGAGGTGAGGTCGACAGAACCTGATCTTTGTGCTCGGTGCTGTCGTTTGGTTGATGTAGTATGTTGTTGGTCGTTTGTTGGTCTTGTATCAGAAATTGAATGGGGTTTATGATCATGGAACCAGTTTGCTTTGGTGGTGCCGAGATGATTTGGAGAGGAACAGAGCTCTCTCCTTCGACTTGCTCTTGCGTGAAAGTCTGGGTGCGACTCTGCACTTCTTGATCACTGGTGAAGGTTTCCGCAGAAGTAGTGCTTTCTGGGACTGGTGTTTGATTAGTTGTAGATAGTTGTGCCAAGTTTCGGACCTGCGAAGTCCCCAACTCTTCCTGGATAATTTGTGGTATTTTTGAGGACACTTGGCCTGAGAAGTGCCATTTTGTTGGATCGATGTCCGGAGCTGGCCAGGTGTCATCGTTTGTTTGGGGGATAGGGGATCTTCGTTTTGCTTGTAACAATCTACGATGCTTACTAGGTGGTGTAATTGCATCAGCTGCCTCAAGGATTTCTGCGTCGGTCAGCTCTTTACATTTTTCTTGGATGGCTATGGAATGTCTATTGAAAAAGTCTGATAGTAACTTAAAAGGGCGCTGTGATTTTTTACTGCCCTTTCTTATTGTTTTAGAGCCGACACGAGGAGCTTTAGTAGGGTGTGTTTGTTTAGGTGGCGGTTTAACCAATCTTGTGGGTTCCGCTAGGTTGTTTGACAATTCTAGGGTTGAGTTTTTCTTGGTAGAGACGTCTCTAGGTCGTGATCTCTTTTTTTTTGTTGTGATATTAAGCTCCTGCGATGGCGACTTTGTTTCTTGGGATACAATTGAGCTTGTTGAAGCCGTAGCGATGTTTTCTGAATTTGGTATATTTGCTGGTAAGTTGATGTGAGTTTCCCTATGTATCATTGCTGATATCTTAAAACCAGCTATAGGTGGCGCTGTGACCATTTCTCTTTCCTTCACCAAGATTGATGAGCCGTACTTGACTCTCAAGCCACTCGGGCACTCCTGCCCTATTGCCGATGGGCGGCGGGTCTCAGAAGCTCCAACTGGCTGTGTCTCTCCTTCTCCCGACTGGTTGGCGTGCCGGGCATCTTCATTAGGGTCCCCCCCTGATCCCGCCGTGTAAACCTCGATAACCTTGATACCAAAGCTCTGGTCAGTGTTTGCTTGTGCTATTGTATCTGAGTGCCTATTGTGTATACTTTGCAAACTGCCTAACTCTTCTTGAGGGAAGTCTGACTGCTCAGCCACAGCTTCCAGGTAAATCTGGGTGGTACAGACTGCTACCAAGTGGGTTTACTGCCAACATCTGTAGTCCTAAATGTTTTGCAGTGGTCCCCAAGGGAACTGCACAGGTTTCTGCCTAACACTGGTGTACAGCGGTGGGATTTGTATCGAGTATACATTTTAGAGTGCTTTAAGAGACCTTATTGCAACTAACCACAAAGCTTAGCACTGAAAAAGTAATCTTTCTAACATGTCAACTATGGAAAATTATAGTCAAGAGTCCCTTGCTACAAAAACTGCTGATTGTTTAAGAGTTCTCTGTAAGCATAAGAATCTCCTGACTAAAGGCAAGAAAATGGAATTGATAGAAAGGTTGTTAGCTAACCAAAGTCTGGATGATGGTTCAGAGGGACCTACCATGCCAGAAACAGTAGATAACAGTATATAGATTGATGTTGATCAAAATGTTGATAATCTTGAGGAAGAGTCAGAAGAGGAGGGTGAGGCTGCTGTGACTGTCCCCCCTAGGCCTCTGTCTGCTCTGCCAGCTGTACCTACTGGACCTTTACCAGGTCAAACACTTAGTCCTCAATATCTTGAGTTAGAGAAAATGAAACTTCAATTAGAATTCAAGAGACTGAATACTCAGGCTGAACAAAGACACCAAGAACTGAATCAAGAACTCAGGCAAAGGGAAATGGAGCTCAAGCATGAGCTAGAAATGAATAAATTAACTGTAGACAATGCTTCTCTCTCTGACTCCTCTAGAAGTTCCAGTCCTAAAAGACCCCGGATGCCTAAGGAATTGATTGGTATGTATGAGCCTAAGTTGGATGTGTTGGATTGGTTGTCTCTGTTTGAATATAATCATGGGCTCCAGAACATCACAGGAAATGACTTACTCACCTGGTTGTTCTTTAGGCTTCCCCCTGTTGCAACTGATGTGGTAATGGAAATGGGGGAGGAGGATAAGAAGGACTATGAATGTGTGAAACTAGCTTTGGTAGCTAGATTTGGGAAGACCCCTTCCCAGTATCTTAAGAGGTTTAGAACCCTCAAAAAGCATGATGGTACCCCTTGGGCTACCTGAGTGAGTGAAGGGTTGAAAAACCTAGAGGGGTGGATTAAGGGTTACAAAGTGAACACTTATGAAGGTATGAGAAATGTGTTTATGTTGGAGTCAATTTATGATGCCTGCTCTCCTGAGCTCAGACAACACTTGGCTGATTCAAAGGAATCAGATTCCAGAAAACGAGCTTAGGCTGCTGACTTGTGGGTTGCTAACCGGGCCACTCACAAGGATGCCGGGATAACTCAGAAAAAGGATGAGGGGAGACAGCCTAAAAAGGACTCCAAAGAGAATTCCAATACTGCAAATTCCAAAGAGGGCCCCAAACAAAACCATCAGGGTAAGCCACAAGGGACACCGAATCAGGCTAGTGTACCTTCTGGTCCCAGACCAGAAGGAGGTCAGAACAAGCCTCCATTCCAGAGAGCCTTTGGCTCTTGTTATGTTTGTAAGGCCACTGACCATGTGAAAGGAGATCCCAGGTGTAAGGGTAAACCTACAGGGATCCAGCTTGCCTCCTTAGCCTTCGCTCAAGAAGAGGAAGTCCCAATGGCAAGTGGAAACTTTCTACTGCTGGCTGATGAACCCATTGGAGTCTCAGCCAGTGTTTCGTTAGTCTATCTGAGGTTGTGGGAACAACAGAATTTAGATGTATATAATTCAATCCCAGATAATATTAAAGACTATTATAAGGACAGTGTCCAGGTGAATGGTCAGGAGACTCCTGCCATTAGGGACACTGGGGCCAGCATAACTGTGGTGGATTAATCATTTTTCAAGGCAGAGGATGTTGCTAAGGCACCCAAATGCCTCACCAAGTTAGCTGGAGGACCTGTGCAGATGTGTCCCCAACCAGTTCTCATCCAGTGCAATGATATGACTGTAAAGATACCTGTCAGTGTACAATGTGAGGTGCCAGGAAGGGTTCTGTTGGGTAATGACCTGAAAGCTCTTGGAGTTGTGTCACATACCCCCAGACCTCCTAGTAAAAGGTTACAGGAGCTCACTAAACCTGCAAGGGAGAAAACCTTGAAAGGTTCTTCTCAGGAGATGATGAAGAAAGATATCACTCCTCCTCCACTGGAGCAAACTACTGCAGTCTCAACCAGATCAGGAGCCAAGGGGCAACCCAAAACTCCAAGGAAAAAGCCAGCAGTAAGCACTCCAGTGCTTCCAACAAGGACTTCCCCTAAGTTGTCCAAGGTTATACCAGTAACTCCCCCTCCAGCTGAGGCTGAGAGGGTGGTTGAACCCTGTGTGGTTGAACTAGACTCTGAAGAAGAGCTAGTAGGAGGCCAAGACCTTATTGGAGATTTAGATCCAGCTGACCATCCTGAGCTGCAGTCTTTACTGGCAGAAAGTGGACCCAGCAGATCAGCTTTCCGTAAGGGCCAAAGAGAATGTCCAACTTTGGAAGGACTCCGCCAACAGGCAACTTCTCAGGCTGATGGGCAAGAACCTGGGAAGTACAGGTTACACTGGGAAGATGGCCTCTTCTACAGTGAACCAACTGAGTCTGAACCTGGAGACTACAAGCGCCTTGTAGTACCTCAAGAAAACAGACAACAGTTCTTACAACTAGCCCATGAGATACCTTTGGCTGGTCACTTGAGTTTCAAAAAGACCAAGGAAAGGCTCTCTCTATACTTTTATTGGCCAAAGATGGGGGCTGAAGTAGATAAGTACTGTAAGAGCTGCCATACCTGCCAGACTTCTGGTAAGGTTGGTTCCGAGAATGTGGCACCTTTAGTGCCTCTCCCAGTTGTGGGAGTCCCATTTGAGAGGGTAGGGATTGACATTGTTGGTCCCCTTGATCCCCCAACCTCCTCAGGCAACAGGTATATCCTTGTTGTAGTAGACCATGCTGCTAGGTACCCTGAGGCAATTCATATGAGGACTGTTACAGCTCCGGCTGTGGCTAAGGCCCTCCTTGGTATTTTTACCAGGGTGGGGTTTCCTAAGGAAGTAATCTCTGACAGGGGGTCAAATTTTATGTCCCACTACATGAAGGCCATGTGGAAAACCTGCAGAGTTACTTACAAGTTCTCAACAGCATACCACCCTCAGACAAATGGGTTGGTAGAAAGGTTTAACAGAACCATGAAGAGCATGATAGTTGCTTTAGAGGAACCCCTTAAACCAAAGTGGGACCTTCTACTGCCATGCCTTCTCTTTGCTTATAGAGAAGTCCCTCAGAAGGGAGTAGGTTATTCTCCCTTTGAGCTTCTTTATGGCCATCCGGTCAGAGGTCCATTGGCCATGATCAAGGAGGGGCAGGAGAGTGCTCCTTCCCCCAAGCCAGTCAGAGTGACTGACTATGTGATAGGTCTCCGATGGAGAATGTCCCACATGATGGCCGAAGCAAGTGACAACTTGAAAGCTGGACAAGCTCTGGTCAAGCATTGGCATGATCAGAAGGCTAACATGGTTGAGTTCACTCAAGACCAGATAGTTCTCGTTATGCTCCCAACAAGGCAGAGGGCCTTACAAGACAAATGGATGGGACCCTTCAAGGTTGTGGGAAAACTTGGAGAGGTCAACTATCTGGTGGATCTGGGCAAACCCAGGGAAGCTCCCAGAGTCTTCCACACCAACCGCCTCAAAGCCTATGTCTCTAGACCTGAAGTAGGAGCCTTGCTTCTAGCTTCATCGGAAAAGGAGGAGGAGTGTGAAGCTCTACCTGACCTCCTTAGAGGCTTACCTTTGGACGAAAAGGTTGAAGGAGTTAATCTCTCTTCAGATCTGACACCTGAGCAACAAGAGGAGTGCAAATCTATGTTAAATCAGTTTGCCTCCCTGTTCTCACTTTCACCAGGCTTGACCCCTTGGGGCCAGCATGATATTCTCACTGGTGACTGTCTGCCAGTCAAAAGCAGAGGGTACAGAATGTCAGAACATGTCAGAACCCACATCAAAGGTGAGGTCAAGAAGATGCTTGATCTCGGGGTAATAGAGCCCTCTACTAGTCCATGGTCTAGCCCAGTTGTGTTAGTACCAAAGGCAGGATCCAAAGAGTTGAGATTCTGTGTGGACTATAGAGCTCTTAATGCAGTCACCAAGACTGATGCTCACCCTTTGCCAAGAACAGATGAGTTGGTGGATAGGCTTGGCGCAGCCAAGTACCTCAGCACATTTGACCTTACGTCAGGCTATTGGCAAATAGCCCTGACAGACCATGCCAAGGAGAAAACTGCATTTTCTACCCCAGTTGGCTTATACCAGTTCAAGGTTTTGCCTTTTGGACTGAAAAATGCACCTGCTACATTTCAAAGGATGGTAAACCAAGTTCTAGCTGAGATGGAGGACTTCTGCATGGCATACTTGGATGACATTGCAGTCTTCAGCCACTCCTGGGAGGAACATGTGAACCACCTGGGACATGTTTTGCAGGCTCTTGAGCAGGCCCATCTGACCATAAAGGCAAGTAAATGCCAAATTGGACAGAGTAAAGTGGTCTACATTGGGCATGAGGTAGGAGGTGGAGAAATAAGGCCTCTGCTCAGCAAGATTGAAGCTGTGCAGAATTGGACAACACCTACTACTCAAACCCAAGTGAGAGCCTTCCTAGGCCTCACTGGGTATTACAGGAATTTCATAGAGAACTATGGGACCATAGCTTCTCCACTGAATGTAAACTCCTCTCCAAGATTCCCTAAAAAGGTAAAATGGAATGAGGAGTGCAATCAGGCATTTGAAAACCCGAAGAAAGCTCTGTGCCAAGCACCAGTACTAAGAGCTCCTGACTACCACCAAACATTCATTGTATAGACTGATGCTTCCAATGTAGTTATAGGTGCAGTCCTTAGCCAACTGGATGAGAAGGGTAGGGAGCACCCCATTTGCTTCATCAGCCGTAAACTGAAGGATACTGAGACAAGGTGGGCAACAATCAAAAGAGAATGCTTTGCTATTGTGTGGGCACTGAAGAAGTTTAGGCCATATTTGTATGGTTCTACTTTTGTCATTCAGACTGACCCCCAACCCTTGAGATGGTTGATGCAAATGAAAGGGGAAAATCTAAAACTATTGAGATGGTCAATCTGCCTTCAAGGGTTTGATTTCACCATTGAGCACAGGTCAGGGTGTCACCATCAAAATGCTGATGGACTCTCTAGGATGTATGTCATCAACTAGAGGTATGAGGTTCATCCAGGAGTGGATTAAATCCTCCTGTCCCTTAGTCTGGGGGGGGGGGGGGTGAGTGTTAGGGAGAATTCTCTGTTTAGGCTGAATTTCCTAACCTAGTGAGTCCCCCAGCAGCTTTGCTGGATTTTTGGGGTTTATTCTTTTCTCCTGCCAAGAGGGAGACTCTTTTACCCTCACTTTTGGGCATGATTTGAGTGTGTTTCTTTGACTCTAGATGTGTTTAATGGGCTATGGGGTCTTTTACTCCATAGGGCTTCATGTGTTTTTGTGATCTGTGTTACACAGCACCCTCAGTGCAGTAACCCAGGGGTGTCATAGTGACCCCCCAATATAGACTCCATACCTTGGGACTGACTACTGTCTCCCAGGGCATGTAAAGTCACCATTGACTTTACTAGTCTCAAATTCTGAACAGAAACCAGTACAAACCATCATATTATGGACGTACTGGTCGGGGCAATTCGATTGCCCCGGGGTCTGTTAGTCGAGGGGGCACGTCTCCGTCCCCCCTGATCGAGTTTTGGCTGGTGGCAGTGGAAACTACTTTTTATATTCGACCGCAAATATTTTCCTATGGGATTTTCCCATTGTTCGAGGCTACCAACTTTAATTATTTAATTCTCATAGCCTCAAACATACCGCCGGTTTATTTAATTAATATTAATTCTCCGGTTGGTATTTTTTGCCAAGACTCGGTTCTAAAATGGCGTTTGTGTTCTCTTCTGTTACTCCAACCCAAGTCGAGCCCTTTGTTCCACTTTTTGGCGGGCTTCTCCACAGAAGCCTCCAAAAGTGGTGCCACTTTGTCTGGGTACCACAGGGGGTGTGGGAGGGGGTTTAGGCACCCTGGACTGAGTTACCTTGGTAACTCAAGTCGCACTCTTGTGTGATTGGCCCAAGTGGTGAGCCGTCCGGCTCACCACTTAGCATGTTTGATTGACAGCTAGGCTGAGTGAATGGGGGTATGCTGCATAAAAGCAGGGCTTTGGGGACTGGAACTTCAGAAGTCACCACAGGACCTGAGAATCCGACGAGGGAGAAGCTGAGCTGACCTACCACGACGACACCACCGGTGGAGCCCTGCAGAACCGACACACCACTTCCCGACGACAGAGAAGATCTCCCGGCTGGAGAGGCTTCTTCCCCTGACTGGTGGGCACAACCAGTTTACCTTCTTTTCTTCGCACCCCAGACTGGTTTGTGGTCGAACTGCCCGTGCCAAGCACCCTGGCGGCCGGATAGCCACTTAGCACTGAACCGCGAATCAACGGACCGCTCCTTGTACCTGAGAACCTCCGCGGCTGGTTTCTTCCCTGGCAGTGCAACGGACTCCTGTCTTCCCCCACGACGAGATCCTCTCTTCCCCCGGACGAAGCACCGACTTGCATCCGCTGCCAGGAACATCTGCCCCCGCTGGAGTGTTCTCACCACTTTAAGGCACTGTGTCCGCCAGGCATCCCTTTCTAAAGATTGCTACAAGCTAATAATAACTCCTTAACCTTCTTGACTGGGCTGGCCGCCTTGACCCTCTAACTGGTCCCTTTCTGTGGTCCAACTCCTTTTTTAACCATTTCAAGACTTTTTTGTGCACTGCAACCGTGTGACCTTGGACAAATTTCGTTTCGATCCTCTTAAACCGGATCCAGCCTACTGACTCTGAATTCACGGTTTTACCTTGCCTTCCTCTCTTGTTATGTTCTTGCAAAGTGTTGGGATCTGTTTCAACTTGTTCTCTGCTTTTCTCTCCCTTTTTAAAACAAACTATTACAGTGCCATCTATGTTAAGCGCTCACCGCTGTCTGAAAATAAGTGGGGCTTTACTTAAGACCTGTCTAATATTCTTTAAGGGAGTGTGTATCTTTTAGTGACCGTGTTTTTGAATTGCTTACTATTAGTGCCTGTGTGTTTTTCTAGATGTGGTTTTAAATAAATAATTATATATCTTTTAGACCAAGCCCTGGTCAGTGTTTACTTGTTCTATTGTGTGCTCTTGACCTACTGTGAATACTCTGTATACTGCCTAACTCTTCTTGAGGGAAGTCTGACTGCTCAGCCACAGCTACCAAGTGAATCTGTGTGGTACAGACTGCCACCAAGTGGGTTTACTGCCAAACACCTGTAGTCTTAAATCGTTTGCAGTGGTCCCAGAGGGAATTGCACAGGTTTCTGCCTAACACTGGTGTACAGCGGTGGGATTTGTATTGAGTATACACTTTAGAGTGCTTGTTGAACACTTTAGGACAACTAACCACAGAGCTTAGCACTAAGAAGCTGATTTTCTAACTATGTCTGCTATGGAGAGTTATACCCTAGAGTCTGCCAAAACTGCTGATTGCTTAAAAGTATTGTGTAGATATAAGAATCTCACTGAGAAGGGCAAGAAAATGGAACTTATAGAAAGATTGTTAGAAAACCAAAGTCTGGGTGGTACAGAGGAATCTACCCCCCCCCAAGCAAATGTAGAAAACAGTGATGGTATTGATCTGAATCAAAGTCTTGAGAATGAGTCAGAAGAGGAAAGTGAACCTAATCAAGTTAGCTATATTTCTAACAAGAATCAATTAATATTGGTCAACTTTTGCCCCTAGTCATTCGGTAGAGGTTTTTTGAATGGCTTTTCCACTTTAAGATGGCGCTACCATGCGCAATCGCTGCCATTTTTTATTTAAAGATGGCGTCCACTTTGGCCCGCACTCCCGTCTCTTCCGATGACGGTCCAGTCCCACGGTCAATTTGGTGGAACAACACTCGGATTCTTGGGAAGAGCAACTGTGCTACCTGCTTATACAACAACGCGGTTTCCGCACAAGAATGTTCGCAGATATTTTTCGCGTTTGCTAAGCGCAAGACCACGCCGAGCTAGCGAGCGGGATACTATGAGGTGCCAATTAATCTGAGTCCACGAAAGGATTCCCAACACACTGGCCGCATTGATACACAGCGTTTGATTCACCTCACGAGAATTCTTCTAATCTTCGATACAAAGGTATTCTCGAGCTCTAACACAGCCAGTTTAGAATCAGAATTGCTTTCTCAAAACAAAATCAATATCAAACATGCCATTTGCAACCTTTTTCCGTAGAAAGTGTAAAAATGCAAGCGAGGAATTGAATTCCCTCACGGACCACTAACTTAATATTGGCATCTCAGACAACATTTATAGGAGTCTGATTAAAATAAAATAAAATAACTATCATCATAAATGTACCATGCAAATCGCACCGGCATAAAAATGGTGCATATAATAATCTTAAAGAACTAAGAGTAATTGTGAGTTCACAAGGCTAATTTCATTTTTTGCCTTTTAATTCTAGTAACTGCGAGACTACACAGCCGCAGTAGTCGATTTTGGTCAACTTGTTTTGCCGTACTCAATACCACACACGCCACAGAAGGAATCCAAAGGTTAGTGTTAACAGCTACACGTGCACCTAGATAGAGATATGTCACCCCTTTTGGGTTTTTATTTAGTTACCAAAACGGTTGTTTGTGTTTTGGTTTTTAGATTGCCACAATATGAAGGGTCCACTGATGTATCCCCTTTTTGATACCAACTTTGTGATGCCACCATCTAATGTCCTGAAGGCGGGTTCAGCACACATCGAATGGCGGTTTAAATCAGCTATAGAGTGTTTATATAAATAACTGTTGCTGTTTCCCAGAAACACATTTCTCTGTGTCGACAGAGCCAAGGACAAGTCATCCAAAAATTCATCAGTTTACCACACACCCTTACTAACCTCACAATGTCATTATTACATGTGAATCGTGGTTTCTTTTCTGATTTAGTAACAACTATGACCTTGACAAATTTTTGTTTTATGTGATTTCCTTTGTTCAACAAAATGCATTTGTTGTTTTTGTTTTGTTCTACACAAAACCACTTCTGATTGTTTTTAATTGTTTTATACAAATTGATTAAAATGTTTATCTCTATTCTCTCTGACTGGATGTAAATGACTGACACGATTGGTAGCACTTGCTGCAACTAGACACACCTAGGCGTGTGTAGGTGGGTAGCTGTTCTGTGGCATTCTCCTATGTACCTGTTTACTTTTTGTCCTCAGCCACACAGCCCCCAAAAAATGAGGACTCCCCAGCTCTAACTGTTTATATCTCCTTAGCCTTCGCTCCAGAGGAGGAAGTACAAATGGCAAGTGGAAACTTTCTATTACTGGCTGATGAACCCATTGGAGTCTCAGCCAGTGTTTCTTTAGTGTCTCTGGGTCTGTGGGAACAACAGAACTTAGATGTATATAATTCAATCCCAGATAATACTAAAGACTATTATAAGGACAGTGTCCAGGTGAATGGTCAGGAGACTCCTGCCATTAGGGACACTGGGGCCAGCATAACTATGGTGGATTAATCATTTTTCAAGGCAGAGGATGTTGCTAAGGCACCCAAATGCCTCACCAAGTTAGATGGAGGACCTGTGCAGATGTGTCCCCAGTTACCAGTTCTCATCCAGTGTAATGACATGACTGTGAAGATACCCGTCAGCATACAAAGTGAGGTGCCAGGAAGGGTTCTGCTGGGTAATTACTTGAAAACTCTTGGAGTAGTGTCACATACCCCCAGACATCCTAGTAAAAGGTTACATGAGCTCACAAGACTTGCAAGGGAGAGAACCATGAGACGTACTCCCAAGGAGATGATGAAGAAAGAGATCACTCCTGCTCCACTGGAGATGTCAGCTGCTGTCTCTAAGAAAATAGAAGAAAAAGGGAAACCTAAAACTTCTAAAAAGAACCTCACAGCCAGCACTCCAGTGCAGCCAACAAGGACTTCCCTAGGTTGTCCAAAGGTACACCCGTAACTCCCCCTCCAGCTGAGGCTGAGAGGGAGGTACAACCCTGTGTGGTTGAACTAGACTCTGAAGAAGAGCTAGTGGAAGGCCAGGAACTCATTGGAGATCTGGATCCTGTTGACCATCCTGAGCTGCAGTCTTTACTGGCAGAAGGTGGACCCAACAGGGCAGACTTCAGTAAGGGACAGAGGGAATGTCCAACTCTGGAAGATCTTCGCCACCAGGCAGATGCTCAGGCTGAAGGGCAAGAGCCTGAGAAATATAGGTTATACTGGGAAGATGGCCTCTTCTACAGTGAACCAACCGAGTCTGCACCTGGGGACAACAAACGACTTGTAGTACCCCAAGAGAACAGACCACAGTTCTTGCAGTTAGCCCATGAAATTCCTTTGGCTGGTCACTTGAGTTTCAAGAAGACTAAGGAAAGGCTCTCACTCTTTATTGGCCAAAGATGGGGGCTGAAGTAGACAAATACTGCAGGAGCTGCCACACCTGCTAGACTTCTGGTAAGGTTGGCTCCAAGAATGTGGCACCTTTAGTGCCTCTGTAACGCTCACCTGATTCCCACGGAGGCGCAGGTCCGGCTTCAGGTGCTGATGCTTCTTCAATGGTGAAGCGCAGGACTCTGAAGATGGACAGGAAGGGCCCCTCTACTCTGGCTTCTCTGGCTCGCAGGAATATTCCCCTGTGCGTGAAAAGGGAGTATTACCTACTGACTGAGTTATGCTGAAGCCTCCCACTCTCTTCCAACCCTCCACGATACCCTTCCACGATTCCCCGTGAAGTCTCACCTTAGGGTCAGGAAGGATGAGCTCTCCATCCTGCTTCTGATGCAGGGGCACGTTGAAGCCCAGTTTTCTTCACTGGATTGAGGATTGATGGGAGTTCAGGTAAGCTTGACTATTCAGGTAAGGCGCTGTAAAAGTTCTACTGCAAGTTCAAAAGTCCAAGCTTAAAAATAATGTTCATTGTCTTGTTGCAGCAAGCGCTAATGCTTATGTCTTTTTCCCCTTAGGGGCCGGGGTTCGGAATGCCGGAGATATGGCGCTGACCCGAAGTGAAACGTGCAGTTCCAGTAAATGAAAGGTAAGTTCTGGATGAGCGCTCGGGTAATGTCTTTGCATTCGCTCATTCAATGTCTTTGTCTTTTTTCCACATAGGGGCCGGGGTCCGGAAAATGCCTGGAAGCGGCAAGACCCGAAATTAAATGGGAATGACCCAACAGGTAAGTCTTAGAAGGAAACTGAGCTTTTCCTATTCCTTTCCTTCTCTCACCTTGTTCTTGTCTTTTTCTCTCTAGGTTCTGGGAAGTAGCTGTGGATCCAGATGATCGCTGCTGAAGATGGAGGCGTCCAGGATAGGTGAGAGAAATGCAGCGCTGCAGCGATCGTAGCAAAATGCTTTTAAAAATGATGTCTTCCTTTTCAGGATCGTCGGTGTGAAGTCTCTGTGGTGCTGATTTAGCAGGTAAGGTCTTTTGTCTCCCTTTGCAGGTGACCCAGGATACTGACAGGAGTGGCTGAGGACCAGATGCAGGAGCTGACACGGTGAGCGTCCAGCTGCGAGGAGCAGAACAACGCGAACCGTGAGTTGCTGATCGGGTGTGGTTTAAATAGCTTTGGAAGAAGTTCCAAGTGTGTATCCTTCCACCGATCAGGTATGTATCCTTCCGCAACCACACCCGGGTGGAAAGTAGTCCCACAGGTAAAGTAGTTCCATTCAGGCCTCAAGAGGGCCTGGATGTAGCAGCATGGTCTGCATCAGGTAAGTGCACATTAAAACACTTGAACACATGTCTAGCTTTATGAGCCTGGCGCCTCAGGCGCCAGGACAGGGGTCCAACATGAGCCTGGCGCCTAAGGCGCCAGGCCTGCGTCCAAAGGGCCCCAGCTTGGGCCCGCTGGCACTCCCCTGGGGGAAATGATGCCTGCCTCTGGGGTTGCTGGGTCGGACCTGGCTCCTTGGAGGTAGGCATCATGACAGTACCCCCCCTCAAGGCCCCTCCCAAGGTTCTTTCCTCCGGGGGTTTTGGCTTGTTCGGAAATCTCTGGTGAAACCTTTGTACTAATCGAGGTGCGTGGACATGGTTACTAGGCTCCCACGATCTCTCCTGAGGTCCATATCCCTTCCAGTCAACAAGATAGAAGAGTTTCGACTTTACCATCTTGGAGTCTAAAATGTCTTTAACTTCGAATTCTAATTCCCCTTCAATTTGAACTGGATCTGGAGGCTTGGACAATCGGGTTCCTGGTTGTACTGGCTTCAAAAGTGATGCATGAAAAACTGTATGAATACGCATGTTGGACGGTAGATCCAGTTTAAAGGCCCCTGGGTTGATTATAGCCTTGATGGGATATGGTCCTATGAATCTGGGATTGAAGGTACGCGGGCCCTTGAGGGGTAAATGTTTAGTTGCTAGCCATACCTGGTCTCCTACTTGGTAAGGAGGAGTTTTACTTCGGTGCAAATCAGCATTTTCTTTATACTTTTTCTTGGCTTGCTGTAAATGACTTGCAGCTTCTTTGGAGGCTCGGGTTATTGTGGAATGCAGATGATTTACTGCGGGCATTTCCAGGGTCAGAGGTGGATCTAGGTCAGAGGTCCGAGGATGGTGACCATACAAAGTATAAAAAGGGGTTTGTCCGGTTCCAGAATGCACTCAGTTGTTGTATGCATATTCTGCGATCCAAAGAATGTCTTTCCAATTCAACTCAGATTGGTGTAACATGCACCGAAGATATTGCTCGAGAGTCTGATTGGTTCTCTCGGTTTGTCCGTCGGTCTGGGGGTGGTGGCTGGTGGATAACCGCACATCTATTTGTGCTAATCGGCAACACTTCTTCCAAAAATGGGAGATAAATTGACTTCCACGATCCGAGACTAATACGGAAGGGAAACCATGTATGCGAATTATATTCTCCAGGAATTCCTTGGCCAAGGTGGAAGCTGAAGGCAAACCTTTTAAAGGGATAAAGTGGGCCATTTTGGAGAATAGGTCCACAATTACAAGGATTGTGTTGTAACCAGCACAAGGAGGCAGGTCGGTTATAAAGTCCATTGACAGGGTGTGCCATGGTGCCGGTGGAATATCCAAGGGTTGAAGTAGGCCGGCTGGCCTTTTCTTTTGAGCTTTGTTTTGGGCGCAAATTCCGCAAGACAGAACAAAAGACTTTATGTCTTTTCTCCAAGAAGGCCACCAGAAGTGGCGTTTAATTTTTTCCTCCGTTTTAGCGATACCAGGGTGTCCTTCCATTAAAGATTCATGATGATGGGCAATAACAAGTTCTTGCAATTCTTTACTTGGCAGAAACAACCGCTCCTGGAAGTAGGGTAAGTCATCCTTAACGGTGTAATGAGGACGTTTTTGACTCCATTCCAGTAAGGTTGAAGAGTCTAGAAGTTGTTTTACTTGCGTTTGGATGTCCTCAATAGTTTGCAAAGAAGTTAAGCCTAAGATTCTTTGCTCAGGTATGATGGGCACAGGTTCTAAGCTCGAATTAGGTTCTTCCATGCCAATCCGGGATAAGGCGTCCGCTTTTCCATTCTTGCAGCCAGGGCGATAGGTAATTACAAAATCAAATTCCGCAAAGAATAGAGCCCATCGGAGTTGTCGTGAAGATTGAGCTTTGGCCGTCTTTAAATACTGTAAATTTCTGTGGTCCGTAATTACGGTGATGGTGTGTCTTGCCCCGAGAAAGTAGTGAAGCCTTGAAAGCAGATTTGATGGCCAGTAACTCTTAATCGGTAATTGCGTAGTTGATTTCAGGAGGAGAACATTTTCTGGACCAAAAGACCACTGGGTGTAGTTGGTTAGTTTTTGGGTCTCTTTGCGACAGGACAGCTCCCATGGCCGAACTGGATGCGTCAGTTTCCACAATGTACGGGAGATCTGGGTGCGGGTGCTTCAATACAGGTGCAGAGGTGAATTTGGTTTTCAGGTCCTGAAAGGCTTGTTCGGCCTCAAGAGTCCATTCGAAGCGTTTGTTTTTCTTTAGGAGAGCTGTGATGGGTTGGACTGTTCGGGAAAATTCCGGGATGAATCTTCGATAGAAATTGGCAAGCCGAGCATGCTCTGAACTCCCTTCACCGAGCTAGGAGATGGCCATTTGAGGATGGCATCCACCTTTCGCGAGTCCATTCGGACTCCTTGAGGTGTCAGGATGAATCCAAGAAACTCAACTTCTGTGGTATGAAAAACGCATTTTTCGAGTTTTGTAAATAGTCTGTGCTGGTGCAATTTCTCAAGAACTGCCCTAACATGTTTTCTGTGCTCAGATTCTGAAGAAGAGTACACCAGGATGTCGTCAATGTAAACAATGACAAAGACATCGATAAGTTCCCGAAGAACATCATTCATAAAGTACTGAAAGGCGGCAGGTGCATTGCACAAACCGAAGGGCATCACTTGATATTCGAAGAGCCCAAACTTGGTGCGGAATGCAGTCTTCCATTCGTCGCCTTCTTTTATACGCACCAGGTGATAAGCTCCTCGGAGATCTAACTTGGTGTACACACAAGCGTCTTTCACCTGGTCGATAAGCTCAGGGATCAAGGGCAGAGGATAACGATTCTTAATCGTTATTTGATTTAGGGCGCGGTAGTCTTTACACGTTCTAAGGTCGCCCTCTTTTTTCGGCATGAAGAACAGAGCTGAAGAGACAGGAGACTTGGACGGGCGAATAAAACCATTGGCTAGGTACTGATCTAAATACTGACTCAAATGCAGGTTCTCAGGTTCTGTAAGAGCATAAATCCTACTACAAGGTAGTTGAGCATTGGGTACCAGATCGATTTGGCAATCATAAGACCGATGGGGAGGTAACGTGTTAGCCTGTTCTTTCTGAAAAACGTCTTGGAACTCTTGGTATTCTGACGGTAACTGTACAGGGGTGGAAGTTGCTGAGGCTAGACCCATAGCTGGATTTCTTGGATAACAAGTTGGTTCACAATCAGGAAAACTTATCTTCTTTGCTCGCCAGTCAATTCTGGGATTATGTGTTTCTAACAAAGGAATTCCAAGAATTACTTGAAATTGTGGGGCCTTGATCACATCAAACACGATTGCTTCCCGATGTCCATCCTGACCCACCAGTGTCACTTCAACAGTGGAATGCGTTACAGGCCCTGAGGCTATTTCGGTTCCATCTACTGTATTAATGACATCTTGGGTTACTTTCGGGCGGAGAGGAAGCTTAATCCTGGAAGCCAATTCACGGTCTATGTAATTTCCAATAGCTCCACTGTCGATGTATGCTTTTATAGCATGCAACTGCTGAGGCTGTTTTGGGTCCACGAGCACCATTGGCATGACAAAATGCGAGGTCAAAGAGTTAGTTTTCAAGCTCGGCAAGCAGACCCCTACGCTTGTCGGGCTAGGTCGTTTCCCGAATCAGGTGTCAATAATTCGTTATCAGTAGCTCCAACCACCTTCTTAGGTGGTTTAACTGGACAATTTCGAAGAAAGTGACCGGAAGTCCCGCAATACAGACAAAGTTGCATTTGCCGCCTTCTCTCTCGTTCTTTCTGCGTTAATGGTCCTTTAACACCACCGATTTGCATAGGTTCGGATACGTCGGTACTCTTGGAGTTAGCGTGGGTTTTGATCGGTATTCGGGTTTCGTACTTGAACCGATCTGCTTTTCTATTTTGAAGTCTGTGATCAAGTTGAACCACCAAGTCTATGTAGTCTGCGCAGACCTGGTGTGGGTTTACTATCTGAGCTAGAACATCCTTAAGTTCTCCGCGCAGGCCTTGATGAAACAATGTGGTCCTTTTGTTTTCTGGCCATCCAGTTTCCACAACCAGTCTGTTAAAGGTGGCAATGTAGTGCAGAAGATCCTGATTACCTTGTCGTAAGGATAGCAGTTCGTTATCAAGGGCTTGTCCTTGAGAGTGTCGAGCGAACAATCTTTCCACGCTGGCCTGGAAGCCCTGAAAATTCTGGAGAATAGGATCATCCTGATTTACCAATGGAATAGACCAATCGGCAGCATGCCACTGAGGTAAGATAGTATAAAGGCTACCTTGGTCTGGTCGTTAGGGAAGGCTCCGGGTCTGCATAGAAAGTGCAAACGACATTGGTTCATAAAGACGGCATATTTCTTGGGATCCCCCGCAAAACGTTCAGGCGGGGCCAAAGGCATGTGTCCAGGTGGATTGATTTGTACCGGTTTATTCAAACCCATTGATGTGGGAATGTCTCTGGAATTAGGTAAAGGAGTGTGCCCTGCCTGGGCCTGTAATAACCTTTTGGCTAGGTCATCTGTTCTTTCCTTGGATAGGATCAGTTCTCTTTTGAGAGCGTTAGTCTCCTGGCGGGCTGAGTGCACCTCTGCCCGTAATTCCCCCAGAAGCTGGGCCAGCTGGTCAGTCTCGGAAGTCTCCATAGCGCCCGGGTGGGAAATTGTGGGTAGGCTTCGCGTTCTGTAACGCTCACCTGATTCCCACGGAGGCGCAGGTCCGGCTTCAGGTGCTGATGCTTCTTCAATGGTGAAGCGCAGGACTCTGAAGATGGACAGGAAGGGCCCCTCTACTCTTGCTTCTCTGGCTCGCAGGAATATTCCCCTGTGCGTGAAAAGGGAGTGTTACCTACTGACTGAGTTATGCTCAAGCCTCCCACTCTCTTCCAACCCTCCACGATACCCTTCCACGATTCCCCGTGAAGTCTCACCTTAGGGTCAGGAAGGATGAGCTCTCCATCCTGCTTCTGATGCAGGGGCACGTTGAAGCCCAGTTTTCTTCACTGGATTGAGGATTGATGGGAGTTCAGGTAAGCTTGACTATTCAGGTAAGGCGCTGTAAAAGTTCTACTGCAAGTTCAAAAGTCCAAGCTTAAAAATAATGTTCATTGTCTTGTTGCAGCAAGCGCTAATGCTTATGTCTTTTTCCCCTTAGGGGCCGGGGTTCGGAATGCCGGAGATATGGCGCCGACCCGAAGTGAAACGTGCAGTTCCAGTAAATGACAGGTAAGTTCTGGATGAGCGCTCGGGTAATGTCTTTGCATTCGCTCATTCAATGTCTTTGTCTTTTTTCCCCATAGGGGCCGGGGTCCGGAAAATGCCTGGAAGCGGCAAGACCCGAAATTAAATGGGAATGACCCAACAGGTAAGTCTTAGAAGGAAACTGAGCTTTTCCTATTCCTTTCCTTCTCTCACCTTGTTCTTGTCTTTTTCTCTCTAGGCTCTGGGAAGTGGCTGTGGATCCAGATGATTGCTGCTGAAGATGGATGCGTCCAGGATAGGTGAGAGAAATGCAGCGCTGCAGCGATCGTAGCGAAATGCTTTTAAAAATGATGTCTTCCTTTTCAGGATCGTCGGTGTGAAGTATCCGTGGTGCTGATTTAGCAGGTAAGGTCTTTTGTCTCCCTTTGCAGGTGACCCAGGATACTGACAGGCGTGGCTGAGGACCAGATGCAGGAGCTGACACGGTGAGCGTCCAGCTGCGAGGAGCAGAACAACGCGAAGCGTGAGTTGCTGATCGGGTGTGGTTTAAATAGCTTTGGAAGAAGTTCCAAGTGTGTATCCTTCCACCGATCAGGTATGTATCCTTCCCCGACCACACCCGGGTGGAAAGTAGTCCCACAGGTAAAGAAGTTCCATTCAGGCCTCAAGAGGGCCTGGATGTAGCAGCATGGTCTGCATCAGGTAAGTGCACATTAAAACACTTGAACACATGTCTAGCTTTATGAGCCTGGCGCCTCAGGCGCCAGGACAGGGGTCCAACATGAGCCTGGCGCCTAAGGCACCAGGACTGCGTCCAAAGGGCCCCAGCTTGGGCCCGCTGGCACTCCCCTGGGGGAAATGATGCCTGCCTCTGGGGTTGCTGGGTCGGACCTGGCTCCTTGGAGGTAGGCATCATGACAGCCTCTCCCAGTTGTGGGAGTCCCATTTGAGAGAGTAGGGATTGACATTGTCGGTCCCCCTGATCCTCCAACTTCCTCAGGCAACAGGTTTATACTTGTTGTAGTAGACCATGCTACTAGATACCCTGAGGCAATTCCTATGAGGACTGTTACAGCTCCGGCTGTGGCTAAGGCCCTCCTTGGTATTTTTACCAGGGTTGGGTTTCCTAAGGAAGTAATCTCTGACAGGGGGTCAAATTTTATGTCCCACCACATGAAGGTCATGTGGAAAACCTGTGGAATTACTTACAAGTTCTCAACCGCATACCACCCTCAAACAAATGGGCTGGTTGAAAGGTTCAACAGAACCATGAAGAGCATGATAGGTGCTTTAGAGGACCCCCTTAAAAGAAAGTGGGACCTTCTACTGCCATGCCTTCTCTTTGCTTATAGAGAAGTCCCTCAGGAGGGAGTAGGTTATTCTCCCTTTGAACTTCTTTATGGTCATCTGGTCAGAGGTCCATTGGCCCTGATCAAGGAGGGGTTGGAGAGTGCTCCTTCCCCCAAGCCAGTCAGAGTGACTGACTATGTGATAGGTCTCCAGAGGAGAATGTCACAAATGATGGCAGAAGCAAGTGATAACTTGAAAGCTGGACAAGCATTGGTCAAGCACTGGCATGACCAAAAGGCTAACATGGTCGAGTTTACTCAGGACCAGCTAGTTCTCGTTATGATTCCAACAAGGCAGAGGGCCTTTCAAGACAAATGGATGGGACCCTTCAAGGTTGTGGGTAAACTTGGAGAGGTCAACTATCTGATGGACTTGGGCAACCCCAAGGAGGCTCCGACTGTCTTCCACACCAACAGGCTAAAAGCGTATGTATCCAGACCTGATGTAGGAGCTTTGCTTCTAGCATCATCAGAGGAAAAAGAAGAGAGTGAAGCTCTTCCTGATCTCCTCAGCGGCTTACCTTTAGACGAAATAATTGAAGGAGTAAATCTCTCCTAAAATCTGACACCTGAGCAACAGGAAGAGTGCAAATCTATGTTAAATCAGTTTGCCTCTCTGTTCTCACTTTCACCAAGCTTGACCCCTTGGGGACAGCATGACATACTCACTGGTTACTGTCTGCCAGTCAAAAGCAGAGGATATAGAATGTCAGAGAATGTAAGAACCCACATCAAAGGTGAGGTCAACAAGATGCTTGATCTCGGGGTAATAGAGCCCTCTACTAGTCCATGGTCTAGCCCAGTTGTGTTAGTACCAAAGGCAGGATCTAAAGAACTTGTTTCTGTGTGGATTACAGAGCTCTTAATGCAGTCACTAAGACTGATGCCCACCCTTTGCCAAGGACAGATGAGTTGGTGGATAGACTTGGTGCAGCCAAGTTCCTCAGCACATTTTACTTGACGTCAGGCTATTGGCAAATAGCCCTGACAGACCATGCCAAGGAGAAAACTGCATTTTCTACCCCAGTTGGCTTATACCAGTTTAAGGTGATGCCTTTTGGATTGAAAAATGCACCTGGATGACATAGCAGTGTTCAGCAATTCCTGGGAAGAACATGTGGACCACCTGAGATATGATTTCCAGGCTCTTGGAAAGGCCAATCTGACCATAAAGGCAAGTAAATGCCAGATTGGACAGAGTAAAGTTGTCTACCTTGGACATGAGGTAGGAGGTGGAGAAATCAGGCCTTTGCCCAGTAAGATTGAAGCTGTGCAAAATTGGACAACACCTACTACTCAGACCCAGGTGAGAGCCTTCTTAGGTCTCACTGGGTAATACAGGAATTTAATTGAGAACTATGGGTCCATAGCTTCTCCACTGAATGTCATCTCCTCTCCTAAATTCCCTAAAAAGTTTAGGTGGAATGAGGAATGCAATCAGGCCTTTGAAACCCTTAAAAGGGCTCTTTGCCAAGCCCCAGTATTCAGAGCTCCTGACTATCACCAAACTTTCATTGTGCAAACAGATGCTTCAAATGTAGGAATAGGTGCAGTCCTCAGTCAACTGGATGGGAAAGGTAGGGAGCACCCCATTTGCTTCATCAGTAGAAAACTGAAGGATCCTGAAACAAGGTGGGCAACCATTGAACGAGAGTTTGTTGCTATTGTGTGGGCTCTGAAGAAGTCATTCAGACCAACCCTTGAGATGGTTAATGAAAATGAAAGGGGAAAACCCAAAACTATTGAGATGGCCAATCTGCCTGCAAGGGTTTGATTTCACCATTGAGAACAGGTCAGGGTGTCACCACCAAAATGCTGATGGTCACTCTAGGATGTATGTCATCGACTAGAGGTATGAGATTCATCCAGGAGTGGATTAAATCCTCCTGTCCCTTAATCGGGGGGGGGGGGCGAGTGTTAGGGAGAATTCTCTCTTTAGGCTGAATTTCCTAAGCTAGTGAGTCCCCCAGCAGCTTTGCTGGATTTCTGGAGTTTGTTGTTTCCTCCTGCCAAGAGTGAGACTCTTTTTCTCCCACTCTTGGACATGATTTATGGTGTTCCTTTGACTGTTCATGTGTTTTATGGGCTATGGTTTCCTTTACTCCATAGGGTCTCATGTGTTTTTACTATGTGTGTTACATAGCACCCTCCGTGCAGTAACACAGGGGTGTCATAGTGACACCCCACCATAGACTCCATACCCTGGGACTGACTACTGTCTCCCAGGGCATTTAAAGTCACCATTGGCTATAATAGTCCCAAATTATTAATAGAAACCAGTACAAACCATCATATTGTGGACGTACTGGTCGGGGCAATTCGATTGCCCCGGGGTCTGTTAGTCGAGGGGGCACGTCTCCGTCCCCCCTGATCGAGTTTTGGCTGGTGGCAGTGGAAACTACTTTTTATATTCGACCGCGAATATTTTCTTATGGGATTTTCCCATTGTTCGAGGCTACCAACTTTAATTATTTAATTCTCATAGCCTCGAACATGCCGCCGGTTTATTTAATTAATATTAATTCTCCGGTTGGTATTTTTTGCCAAGACTCGGTTCTAAAATGGCGTTTGTGTTCTCTTCTGTGACTCCAACCCAAGTCGAGCCCTTTGTTCCACCTTTTGGCGGGCTTCTCCACAGAAGCCTCCAAAAGTGGTGCCACTCTGTCTGGGTACCACAGTGGGTGTGGGAGGGGGTTTAGGCACCCTGGACTGAGTTACCTTGGTAACTCAAGTCGCACTCTTTTGTGATTGGCCCAAGTGGTGAGCCGGCCGGCTCACCACTTAGCATGTTTGATTGACAGCTAGGCTGAGTGATTGGGGGTATGCTGCATAAAAGCAGGGCTTTGGGGACTGTAACTTCAGAAGTCGCCACAGGACCTGAGAATCCGACGAGGGAGAAGCTGAGCTGACCTACCACGACGACACCACCGGTGGAGCCCTGCAGAACCGACTCACCACTTCCCGACAACAGAGAAGATCTCCCGGCAGGAGAGGCTTCTTCCCCTGACTGGTGGGCACAACCAGTTTACCTTCTTTTCTTAGCACCCCAGACCGGTTAGTGGTCGAACTGCCCATGCCAAGCACCCCGGCGGCCGGATAGCCACTTGCCACTGAACCGCAAATCAACGGACCGCTCCTTGTACCTGAGAATCTCTGCGGCTGGTTTCTTCCCTGGCAGTGCAACGGACTCCTGTCTTCCTCCACGATGAGATCCTCTCTTCCCCCGGACGAAGCACCGACTTGCATAGCTGCCAGGAACATCTGCCCCCGCTGGAGTGTTCTCACCACTTTAAGGTACCGTGTCCGCCAGGCGTTCCTTTCTAAAGATTGCTACAAGGTAATAATAACTCCTTAACCTTCTGGACTGGGCTGGCTGCCTTGACCCTCTAACTGGTCCCTTTCTGTGGTCCAACTCCTTTTTGAACCATTACAAGACTTTTGTGTGCACTGCAACCGTGTGACCTTGGACACATTTCGTTTCGATCCTCTTAAAGCGGATCCAGCCTACTGACTCTGAATTCACGGTTTTACCTTGCCTTCCTCTCTTGTTATGTTCTTGTAAAAGTGTTGGGATCTGTTTCAACTTGTTATCTGCTTTTCTCTCCCTTTTTAAAACAAACTATTACAGTGCCATCTACGTTAAGCATTCACCGCTGTCTGAAAATAAGTGGGGCTTTACTTAAGACTTGTCTAATATTCTTTAAGGCAGTGTGTATCTTTTTGTGACTGTGTTTTTGAATTGCTTACTATTAGTGCCTGTGTGTTTTTCTAGATGTGGTTTAAAATAAATAATTATATCTCTTTTACACCAAGCTCTGGTCAGTGTTTACTTGTTCTATTGTGTGCTCTTGACCTACTGTGAATACTCTGTATACTGCCTAACTCTTCTTGAGGGAAGTCTGACTGCTCAGCCACAGCTACCAAGTGAATCTGTGTGGTACAGACTGCTACCAAGTGAGTTTACTGCCAAACACCTGTAGTCTTAAATCTTTTGCAGTGGTCCCAGAGGGAACTGCACAGGTTTCTGCCTAACAACCGAGCCTTCCGCCCGTGACTGATTGATATCTGGGCGCCCGGGCGGGGCGTCATACAGAGATTCATAATACGCAGTGAATGCCTGTGCTATATCTGCATCAGCTATCAGTGTGGTCCCCCCTGCATCCTGCATCCTGCACTGACCGCAAACAGCTGTCATCCCGCCCCTTTTCCCCAGCATCCGCCCTGCTTTATCCCCAGCCTCATATATGGCTTTGTCTTAAATTGTGTTCCTCTTTGGCTGTATCTAGAGCTATATGCCGGAGAGTTTCCTGGACTGTCTGTAACGACAGCTGTAAGGCTGGAGTCCCCAATTTAGTGAAGTCCGCTTCTGCAGTTTCCACTGCTTCTCCTGCCTCCCTCACCTCAGCTTTGTGTTTTTCTGACGTGCCAACACTAGTGCGATCGCATCCCCTCTAACAGTTTTAAATCCATCTCAGAGTGTGACTCGGCTATCTACGGAGCCCTCGTTGATGGAGAAATAGTCATCCGTTTCGTGTTGTAAAGCCTCTGAAAATTCCGGAAGACCCAGGTAGTATGAGTTCAATCTCCATGTGGAGGGTGCCCTTAGCCGTCCACTTTTGAGCTCAATGAGCAGAGGCGAATGGTCCGAGATCCCCCTGGCAAGGAATCTAGCCGTGATAGGTCTGCGACTGTCGCTCTGCAGGATAAAAAAGTAATCTAACCTGAACATGGAGGTGTGGACCGCAGACAGAAATGAAAACCCCCTCTCCCCTGCATTCAGTTATCTCCAGGTGTCCAGCCAGCCCATCGCTGAGGCAAAAGTTCATAGTCTGGTGGATGTTCCTGGGTTCCTATTGCCTAGTCAGTATCTGCCCAGCCCTGTGTCCACCACATCCTTAAAATCCCCACCCAAAACCCCCATGTTTGCCTGGCACAACATAATGAATTTTTGGAGGTAAGTGGGGGAGGTGCATAAATGATGCCCCAGGTGGTCCCCCACATCTCTCCCCGGATCAATACAAATCTATCCCTGGTGTCCGTCCAGACCTCAATGTGTGAGAAAGGTACCCTTTTGTGAAATGAGAATCAAGGTGCCCCTTGCTCCCCTAGCGAATCCTGCGCGGAACGCCGTCCTGTAATTAGATATCGTAAAGAACTGATAACACGTCCCTGCTAGATGAGTTTCTGTAAGTAGGGCGCAAAATCTGGCGAGTGCCTATTAAGGAACTGAAGGATACGCCTGCGTTTTATACTTGCACACAGGCCGTTAACAGTCCACGTTAGCAGCTTGATCCCTTTGTCATGTGCCATTCTTCCTGAAGGGCCATAGCTGAGGCCACTTGTTCTGAGGTCTACCATACCCCTACTTTAACCTGGTCCAAAATATGCCCCAACCCAGCAACTGTCCCCTCCAACCCTGCCAAGCAATACAAACCAACAACAACAATCGAACGACTTCCCCAATTCCCACCACCCCGCACTTCACCCCCAACTAAAAGTGCCTGTAGGCTATAAACCATGCAAACTTTACATGGTCTAACTAAGCCAACCATCTGCGGAGCAACTGCTGATACCACCAAACTCCACCAGGGCTGTACACCCAGGTGGTCCGCCATTCAAGGGCCTAATTCTTTAAAGTTACGCCTGTAACATTTGTCAACAATCCATGTGTTTCGATCTGCAGTAGTAATAGCTCCAGCCTGTCATCCAACTGCTCCACGTTCTAATGTGTTGCCTAAATTATCTGTTGTCGTAGCATCTTGGGAGAACAACAGGGCAGAAGATGGTATTTGTTCCGGCACCCGCCGCTCGGTCTCCTGTGTCTCTGGTCCCGGGGCATGCTGGACATTGATCTCGTACCACTCCCAGGCCTCCCGCTGTGTACCGAAGAGGAGAGCCTTCGTCCCATAGTATACTTTTAATTGCGAAGGAAAAAGGTGAGCATATTTGATGCTGCTTTTAAACAGCTTCCTTTTAATTGAGGGGAAGGACTGCCTCGCTCGCTGCACCTCCCTCATATAGTCTTGGAAGAAACCGGTTCTAGAGCCATTAAGTGTAATGAGGCCAGTGGCCCTCGCCATCTGTAGGAGGGCGTCCCTGTCTCTGTAGTTCAAATGCCTTGCTATTACAGTGTGTGGGTGTGCTCCCGGAACAGGCCTGCCGCTGGAGACTCTGTGGGCTCCTTCCACAGAGAAAATGTTGGACAGCTTCTTTGGTGCCATAAGGTCTGTGAGCCATTCTTCCAAGAACAATTCCATACTTGGACCCTCTGTTTTTTCCGGCATCCCTATTATACTATGGTTGCTTAGTCTTGACCTCCATTCACTGTCTACGGCTCGATCTTCGAGGACTCCTAGTTCCTGTGTCACCGCTGCTAGTTGTTTCTCCATTTCTTCATCACATTTCAGTCTCTGATATCTGCTTTTCGGCTTCCCGCAAGGAAAGTTTGCCTAAGTGCTGGCGTAAGAAGGAGACCTCCGAGATAGCCCATATATTTTCCCCTCCATTGAAGGAAGTGCGGGATGCATGAATGGCACCCATTATGTCTCTTAGTGAGATAGTCGGGTCTTGGGTTGGATCCTCTATGTCATGGGTAGTCAGTCGGTGGGCTGTGGAGCCGCCGGACCTCCAGCCGCAAATTGGTCTATTTTGCTTTGATGTAGCACTTTCTTTCCCTTGTCCTTTACCATTCTGCCGTCGAGGGAGGTCTCCCCGGCGAGTCAACACCTGTCACTCACAATTTTCGCATTGCGATGGCCACTTGGCTGCTTAATTCACTTGTTGCCCACACTTCCACTGGGCCCAGTCCCAGTGCCTTCTCCCAGTGTTTGCGACAATCCTCTTGCTGTGTCTCATCAGCAGTGTCGGGTAATATTCTCTATCCAGACCCCTCAGTGGGGCCCGGATAATGAGTCCTGCTCTGGGTAATAAAGTAGCGTGATTATGTGTTAGCGAGTGGTAGCAGACAAGGCACAGGCTTCCTGTCTCCTCTCTTTAGGGTGGCTAGTTAGGTCAGTGCTCCTCTGGGCCCAAAACGTGGATTTCTCCGCTGTGTGAGTCTGGGGTGGCTTGGATGGTGTATGCACCTCACAGTACACTGGGTTGGCGATAATCAGGGTGGTCCCTGGGTAATGAGTCCTGCTCCGGGTTATAAGGTAGCGTGATTCTGTGTCAGCTAGTGGCAGCAGACAATGAGCCGGACCTACAATAGCCCGTATCTACTGCCATCGCAGTCACCTGTCAATGGACAGATGCCCCTGCCGTATGGGCTTCTCTCCTCCACTCTGCAGGGTTTGGGGGGGTGCAATGTTCCGCCGGCAGAGTGCCCTGTAGGTTTTTAGTTTCCCTTCACTGCATGTGACACTGCAGTGTGGAGAAAAACAGATTTATTTTTAACCCACATATTGTGCTGGATGGTCTTGTATGGGCTTTGCAGATACATACTTTGTTGTCTTTTTCTGCCTTTTCCGAGTGAATCATACTGATACACATATATTTTCAGATTGATTTATCATGTGGAGTGGAGCTATGCAAGTCAGCCTTATTAAACACATGGGTTGAGTGTCACTTTTGGAAGTCAATTATGCAGAAAGCATTGCACATTGATATAAAATTAAAGATGAGAGGCAATGTATTCTAGTGCCTGAATTACAAACAGTATGACCCATAAACCTGAGTTAAAATTCTAGCTAATCCACTTGACCAACGTTTGTGAGCCTGACCAAATCACTTTACAACACTGTGCCTTTGTTTCCGTAGGTGCAATTGGCAGCACCTAGAAATGATTGATTTCTTTAGGGGAAGAGTATATATAAGGATTCACTCATGCATTTTCTTTTAGCAAACTACAATGTTGCAATGTATAAAATTATATTGAGCATTTATATAGTACATGCAACAGGCATCTCTTATGTCGCCCATGGCAAAATCAATTGCGAGCCATGGTTCTCTTCTCATGTAATAAATAAAATAAATGATATTACAATGTTTGTAAGATGGGTGCATCATGAGGGACGATGGGGATAGGAGGGTTATCTTTGAACAGCGTAATACAGATGTTTGGGTAGGAAGCATGTAAAATGCTATTCTGACGTATACACCCTGCAAACAAAGCGCATTGCACCCTGCAAACAAATGGCATTGCAACAAATAATCTAAAGGCACAGTAGTCAAAGTGAAATATAAAGAATTTTTCATTTACAAGAAAATAATAAACTGCTGGTTCCCAAAACCTCTCTTCTTTTTGGTTGAGTAGACCGTATAGCTTTTTTGGGGAAAATACAGAAAGTACAAATGCAACATTTTTGAAAGGTGCAAGGTACCCAAGTTGAGTAGAGGAGTTGATGGGGGACTGGGGAGAGGAGAGAAAGGAGGTGGAAAGAGGAGCGAAGTAGTAATAATGGAGAAATGAAAAGCGCAGAGTAGTGAAATCAGGTCTATGGATGAACAGAGAGGGGAGATTAGAGAAATGAAAGGGAATGAGGAGCGGAGAAGGGAGACTGGGGAAAGGAGGAGTGGAGAGGGACAATTGGAGTAAGAAGGATAAATCAGGGATACAGAAGGAAACAGGAGTACCAGAGGAATTATTGAGAGTGCTACAGGGCTGGAGTAGAATTGGGGATAAAATAATATTGGGCAAAGGAAGGAGTAAAGTGAAAACAGCAGAAGGAAAGTGGAGCAGAGACAGAGGAAAAAGGGAGGAAGGAATGCAGAAGCAGTGACAACTTAAGAAGAGTTAGCAAGAGAGGAGCGGAGGAGAGAAGAAGAAAAGTAGCCACGCCAGTTGAAGTAGAGGCCAGCCCCAAACAATGTGGAAAAAGACAAATGTAAGGCTTCAACATCTGAGCAAGGCCCTGGTGCCCAATTCCCATCACAACCTCCCACGATAATAAGTGCATCAATTCAAGAACAACAAGGCAACAACCTGACAAAAACGAAGTCAAGAAAGATGCTACAAACCCGTTGGCTATGCAGGTCTTTGGCATGACCCAGAGAGACATTGTTACCTTTTTCAGGAACATTTTTCAGTCTTATATACCTCTGAGGACCTCTGGGGCGGTGTCCTTTATGCTCATTTGTTTTGGATCGTTTGCTCTCCCCATATCAGACAATGATGTTGCGCATGACAACTGCTTCTATCTCTGAGGAGGAAGGTGAAAACGCTAAATACACTATAAAAAATGCGAAATCCCTTGGATCCAAAGGCTTTGTGCTGGTTCTACAAGACCTTTGTCGTAACCCTCATCCTGAATTCCACTAAGCTTTACAATGCTTTTCTCGATAAAGGGTCACTTCCGGACTCCATGAAATTCTTCACGGTAGATAATTCTAAACAGGGGATAGAGTTGACCCCTCAGGACTACAGTAGTTATTGCCCTATCTCTATTTTCACTCACATCACAAGGTCACTCTCCCCATAACAACCACGTGGTCCAGAATGTTCTAATCCATTTCCCCCATGATGTAGCCCTGGTGCTCTTTTCTAAAAACCCACTCCCTGCTTTCACTGTTTCTCCCCAAATGTGTCTGATCCTGAATGCCTGGGCTCAAATCTATGCCTGAAGCACACCCTCATGGCGGGGCACATCACCACCCTTCCCTATACAACTACAGAGCTTGCCTTTCATATTCTGTGACCTCATACAGAGGTAAGACATCCTCTACATTCTGTCCTACTTAATTTCCTTGCTCCCACTTTATGAGTGTGTGCAGTGTGAATATATGTGAATGGCTGATTGTGAAAATGGGCACAGCCTCTACCTTGGCCCACAGGCCACTTTATCCATATAAAATACCAATTCAGTCCAAGC
The DNA here is from genome assembly GCF_040938575.1 of Ambystoma mexicanum. Taxonomy (NCBI): domain Eukaryota; kingdom Metazoa; phylum Chordata; class Amphibia; order Caudata; family Ambystomatidae; genus Ambystoma; species Ambystoma mexicanum. Next base: position 1,115,014,894 of record NC_090923.1, on the reverse strand, counting down.
TTTTTTTTTCTTGTCAGAAATATTTAATATTAAATAATGTATATTTGGAAAAAATGAAAACCCTTCAAGACAGAAACAAGTGCAGGAACCCGTACAACACCAGAGACTGTTTGACATTGAGAGGGGAGATTTAAGAGGAAGTGAGAGAGAAAAGACTGTGTACTATAGTCCTAAGATATACCATTTTCTTTGTACACATGTACACACACAGACACACACACACACATTGGTGTCCAAGCTTTCTTTCTGGCACAATGGATCTGACTTCGACTCTAGTGAAGGAAAAGGCCCAGTGTTATGGTAAACTAATTATCTTTGGCCCCTGAACTGCTCACTCTCATTTGTATTCGAGACAGGGTTTCATTATTGCTCTGGTATGCATTTAGGTGACTTTGTTCAAGCACTTTCGTCACATCTTTACTATGAAGGAGATATGCCTCTATCAATTCAGATGACTATGTGGAATCTTTCTACATATTTCATTATCCATGTTTGAGGTAGGGAATTTTGGGGGGTGTGACTCACCCTTACATCAAGTAATGTTTTTTTACCCAAAGTAAAAATATGGGGTCAGGAATGTTAACATGTTAAAATATGTCAACTCAAATATGCCCGTTTATAGGTGCCGTACAAATGTCCAATACATAAATAAATAAATTAATAAAAAGCCAGGACTTAGAGTTCAACATCAAAACCCCATATAAATCTGCTCTTTTAACTGTTCAACCTCTTTTATTTAGGTCTAAACAAACATACAGTGATTTATGCATAGTCTTTGGGAAGATTGGCCATTTTATGAAAGTGGAGCAAAGGAAAATTAGAAACAGTTAGAAGTAGCAATTGAGATCAGAGCTGTCCTAGTGGGGCCTGGTCAGAGACCAAATCACTGGAGTTCTTCATGGAAAGAGTTCAAAGCTCAAACTCACAGCGGCAAAGTTAAAAGTGACACAATCTCACAGTGGCACCATTCAAAGTGACAGAATCACACATAGGCCAGAACCAAAGATAAAAAAGTCCCAGAGTGGCAAGAGTAAAAGTTAAAACCCAAAAGCAGCTCAGTTCAGAATGAGAGTCTCAAAGTGACAACATTCAAAAGGACAGAGCCTCAAAGTGGTCAAAATCAAAGTGAAGAGAGTATCACAGTGGCAAAATTCAAAATGACAGTGGCCAAAATCAATGTTAGGAAGCTCACAACAGCTACGTTTGAAGTGATCACTGGATCCTTCGCATTCCATCCCCGGGTCCATCAAACGCTAGCCAATGGAGACACATAGTTGGTCACAGCACTAGAGTTCCCCAAAGCCAAACTGGGGACTTTGTCACTGGGGACATTCCAGGGTGAAGTATGTATCTTTAAAACCCACCTTGCCCACCTTTCTCACCACCTTTGTGCCACGTAATGCACAAAAAGGGCAGAATGACCTTTAGTATGTTTACAAAATTGTGAAGTATTGAGATGATTGCATATTGCACATAATACAGCTCTATCCAAAACCAGTGGTCTGAGTGGGTGAAACAATTGTAAAAAGAATACGTACTTTTGGTAATACTATACCCACGGTTATGTTGTAAAGAGGCAGAATCCCAGATTTTCTGCATGTAGTAAAGGTTAATACAGAATGCGGACATTCTGGGGAAGAATCAATGACCTCTTAATGAGGCCTTCAGTATTGCTCCAGGTCTGAAATTCAGCTATTTTGGATACAGAAAGCCCTACAAATACTCAAGAGACCACAGCACTTCCTTGTATATAATAACCTGCCACACAAGATGTTGGATGAAAACATGCCACATCTAAAGGCTTATCAATGCATTTTAAGTAAGGAAATCCCTGGATGCTCATAGAATAAATAACATTCATGTTTTATTTATATGGTGTTTTAGAATGTGCTGGATCGCCATACACATATCGGGTTGTGCATGGAGACGGGGAAATTCGGAGATAACCCTTGGGCTGCTTTCTGGATCACGTCTGGAGAGGCTATTAGAGTCGGAGAAACAAGGGTGTAGAGAGAGAGGAGACAGGCAAGGTGGATGTTAATAACTAAGCCCAGGTCTACTTTCCAGATCCTGACTGGAGAGGGTAGTGGAGTGGAAGAAGCAAAGGGCTAGCGAGAGAAGGGACAGGTCAGTGTGATGATAATAGCTACGCCCGGGGGCTACTTTCAGATTCTGAATGGAGAGGCCAGTAGAGTGGAAGAAACAAGTTGGTAGATGGAGAAGGCTCAGGTCTGGTGATGTTAACAGCTAATCCCAGGGGTACTTCACAGATACTGTCTGCATAGGCGAGTGGAGCTGAAGAAATGAAGGGTCGAGAGAGAGGGGAGAGGTTGGGGTATTTGAATACCCACGCATGGGGAGTGCTTTCTAGATAACTGCAGAGTTATGGATATGGTTATGAGACAGCTGGACAGAACAGGGGATGGGATTAGCTAAGCCCAGGGGCCTTTATCCACATCTTAACTGGTGATAATAATAAAAAACGCTAATAGGAGGGATATTAGTGTCTTGAGTCTCAAGGATAGTTCAAGGGTTTTATTGTCAACTTTGTTGGCCATAGGCCCACTACTCTCTCCATTATCTCGTACACCCGCTTCCCTAGCCCAGACGTTCTTATTCCCAGATTAGTACTACCGACGGTTACACCCAGAGTTTGCTAAAAACTAGTACTGAGCTGAGGTGGTGGAACCTAGATATAACGCTTGTGGCCTTATCTAAGACTCTGGTGTCCAGAGACTGTGAAACACTTGCGTCCCCTGCACACCAAGTGTGTTTGTGTAACAAACAGCAGTTTTAGGATATTTATCTCAACTCGTTTTAGAATGAATTAAATCACACAGTTTTATACAAAAAGTTGTTAATAAAGTTAATCGAAACCTCAAGGTTATGCAAATGGTACAACGTCCTTTCATCGCGGGATGTTTTTTCGCTGGGTTTTTTACTGCAATTTTTTTGCCGAAAAAACTCATGGAATTTTATTTGGGGTGTGTGAATTTGAAAAATATATATATTGAGTGTTGGTTTTCGGGGATATATAAAAAATGGAAGGGGATGAGGTGATTGGGGGGAATTCAATGAGTTTTTTTCATTAAAAAATCTGCAGCAAAAAAGCCTGCAAAAAAACCATCCTGCGATGAAATGACGTGGAACCATGCCAATTATTCAAAATCTGATCATCAATATTTATAAAATATATGTGGTTCACAGAAAAATCTCTGCTCTAGGCGTTTTGGGACAACCGCACCTTCCTCGGGAGCATAATTTCCCCCTTCAGGTAAAGAGTAAAGAATAGAACTCATTTAGTATAGGATGTTCATATGATCATACATGCTACTATTTTCACAGACTGTGTCTATCATGAACCATCATTAATTCTAAATTAGGTCTGTGAAAATAGTAGCATGTTTGATAATATGAATAACCTAAACTAAATGAGTTGAATTCTTTACTCTTTACCTGAAATTATAGATCACTGTGAAGGTTTAGGAAGGACATAAAGTGGGAATGTATGCGCCTGAGGAAGGAATGGTTGTTCTGAAACGCGTAGAGCAGAGATTTTTCTGTGAACCACATGTATTGTACAAATGTCGCTGATCAGATTTTGAAGAATTTGCAGTTTTGATTAAAACATTTTTTATTTGGTTCTATTAAAGTTTTCAAAAACATACACAACAAAGAGAGGCATTGTTTGGGGTATATCATGAGTATCACATTTCCCCCTCATGTCTCACTCCCCAACAACCCCTTGTTGAGCGTTAAACAAGAACCTTCCTCTCCTCCCACAGAATGGAGTGTTCTTCAGCAAGGAACAAGTTACTTACATGTAACTGTTGTTCTCCAGCATGGGTCTGGCATGGATTCACATGCTCATGAATATTCCCCGTCGTCAGGCTGGGAATCCTCGGTAAAGAAAAAATCAGTATCAGTTTTGTTTCTGATCTGTCTTTCGTAGTAGTAACCAATCACTGATCTCTGCGTCATACTGACCACAGCCAATGACTGCCCTCTGCCTAAGCCCCGCCTCTGGCAGCCATCTTCAGATTTGGTAGCACGTGAAGTGGCAGTATGACCAAGTGAAGAGCCGCAGAGGGGTAGGCGGGAGGGTTCACATGTGAATCCATGCCAGACCCATGCTGGAGAACAACAGTTACAGGTAAGTAACTTGTTCCTTCTCCAGCATGGGGTCTGGCATGGATTCACATGCTCATGAATAAAGAATACATAGCAGTACACACATGCACAACCACTCGAGGTGGCAAAGGCTCAACATTAAGCATTACATCAAACTCAACATTAAGCAATTCTTACCTCCTCACCAGGCTCACCTTAGGCGAACAGGTTGCGCAGCACTGCTTGGCCGACCCTGGACTCCTCCCTGGAATCCCTATCGACGCAGTAGAATTTCATGAAGGTGTGCGTCGACCTCCACGTAGCAGCCCTGCAGATGTCCAGCAAGGGCACACCAGATAGGAACGCCGTGGTAGCTGCGATCGCTCTGGTGGAATGGGCTCTCGGACGGCCAAGCAGCGGTCGGTTTGCCAACCGATGACAGTACATGATACAGCCGGAGAGCCATCTGGAAATGGAAGCCTTCGAGAGAGCCTTCCCCTGATTGACAGGTCCAAAGTTCACAAAGAGTTGTGACGTCTTCCGAAAACACTTCGTGCGGTCCACGTAGAACTTCAGCGCTCTAGCCACATCCAGCAAGTGCAAAGTCCTTTCAGCCGGCGATGAAGGCGACGGGAAGAAAACAGGCAACACCAAGGGTTCGTTGAGGTGGAAGTCCGACGGCACCTTGGGCATGAAGGAGGGGTGCGTCCTGAGCACTACCCTCGTGTCGTGAAAAGTCAAGTACGGGGCCTTGCAGGAAAGGGTCTGGATCTCTCCCACCCGTCGTGCGGAGGTGATGGCCACAAGAAACGCTGTTTTCCATGACAAGAACTTCAACGGAGCCGAGTGCAGAGGCTCAAACGGAGGTCCCATGAGCTTGGTCAGCACCACGTTGAGCTCCCACGCCGGGGCGGGAGCCTTCACCGGTGGGAACGATCTGAACAATCCCTTCATGAACTCTTTCACCAGACGATGAGACCACAAAGACGTCCGCCCCGTGGTTCTGGTGTATCGGGAGATCGCAGCAAGATGAATCTTGATGGACGCGTGCGCCAGTCCAGCTTTGGCCAGCGTCAGTAGGTATGGCAGTACTTGGGGAGCCGTAATCCGTAGAGGGTTAATCTTCTGTGCGTGGCACCAGACAGAGAACCTCTTCCATTTGTGTCCGTAGCATTTAAGAGTTGAGGACGCCCTGGCCTTTGCAAGAACCTCTCTGCAGTCGGCCGGTATGTCGTATCCTCCAAACTCTAACGCTGCAGGAGCCAGGCCTGCAAGCTCAGCGACTTCGGGTCGTGATGGAGGATGGTGCCTCCTTCCCTGGAGAGAAGATCCGCGTCCACTGGCAGCTTGATTTACGGGGACGCTGACAAGTCCAGAAGGTCCGGGAACCATATCTGCCTCGGCCACGCAGGTGCGACGTGGATCATCCTGCACCATGACCTCTTGAGCTGGTTGATGAGCCGGATCAGCAATGGCAATGGAGGGAACGCGTATAGAAACAGGCCCTCCCAGGGGAACGAGAAAGCATCGCCCATGCTCCTCGGCTGGGGAAACCTGCTGGCGAACCTCCGGCACTTGGAGTTCGTCGCCGTCGCGAACAGATCGATCTGGGGTGTGCCCCACCGTCGGAAGAGGCGGTCCACTAGATCCTGTCGTAGTTCCCACTTGTGGCACGAGCGCAGCTCCCTGCTGAGTGAGTCGGCGATGGTGTTTTCTATCCCTGCCAGATGAAACGGCACCAGAAACATCCCTTGGGTGACGGCCCAATGCCACAGATCCTGCGCCTCCATGGACAGGGCTGGGGACCTGGTTCCGCCCTCTTTCCTGATGTAGAACATGGTGGTGGTGTTGTCGGTGAAGATCCTCACCACCTTGCCCTTGAGGGATGGAAGAAAGGACCTGAGGGCCCAAAACACTGCACGGAGCTCCAGGACGTTGATATGGAGGGACTTCTCCGTCGGGAGCCAAAGGCCTCTCGCGTGCAGATTTCCGGTGTGCGCTCTCCACCCTTCCAGGGAGGCCTCCGTGGTCACTGTCTCCTGGTGGCCGGGGGTCTGGAAGTCCATGCCCGCCGTTAGATGCGCGCGGGTGCCCCACCACCGGATCGCTCGTCGGAAACTCTCGTCGAGTGTGATCCTCTCCTCGAAGCTGCCCGTCGTCTGGATCCAGCGCGCGTCCAGGAACTCCTGCAACGGGCGCATCCGGAGCCTGCACAGGCGGATGAGGTAAATGCAAAAAGACATCATTCCGAGGAGGGACTTGATGGACCTCACTCTGGCCGCGTCCGCGACCAGCATCCGCTGCACCTTGCCCAAGATGGCCCTCGTCCTTTCCTCCGACGGAGAGGCCAGAAGCGACACTGTGTCGAGCTTCGCTCCCAGAAACAGCACGTCTTGCGCGGGCACCAGGTGGGACTTGGCGTAGTTTATGGAGAATCCCAGGTCCGTGAGAAGTTGGACGGTCCTTGCCGTGTGCTCCACGGCGAGCTCCTTCGTCTTCGCTCGGATGAGCCAGTCGTCCAGGTAGGGGTAGACGTGGATCCCCTCTCGGCGCAGCTGCGCCGCCACCGGTGCAAGGCACTTGGTGAACACCCTGGGTGCCGACCTCATTCCGAAGGGAAGGGCTCTGAACTGGTAGTGACGCCCTTGGACCACGAACCTGAGAAACTTTCGGTGTCCCTTTAGGATGGGAATATGGAAGTAGGCATCCTCCAAATCCAACGACGACAGGAAATCGCCCTCCTCCAGCTGACCCAGGACGTGTTGGAGGGTGACCATCCGGAACTTCTGTGCCTTGATGAATTTGTTCAGCCGTCGTAGGTCCAGGATGGGACGCCATCCTCCCGTCTTCTTCTTCACGAGGAAGTATCTTGAGTAAACTCCGGAGCCCCGAAGCCTCTTTGGGACGAGCTCGATGGTGCCCTTCTTGAGCATCGCCTTTACCTCCAAGAGAAGTTGAGGGACGTGATGTTCTTTCCTGGCCACAGGTGGGACGCGCGGGCACCTTTACCTCCAAGAGAAGTTCAGGGACGTGACGTTCTTTCCTGGCCACAGGGGGGATGCGCGGGCACCTCTTTAGAAACTCGAGCGCGTGACCCTGAGCTAGGGCGTCCAGCACCCATCGGTCGGTGGAGATGGACTCCCACATGCTGACGAAGCTCGCCAGCAGGCCTCCCACCGGGGTGCTTCGGTGGGGGCCAGACCCCACAGCCAGTTCAGTCCTGCTTCGACGAGGCTTTGCCGCCTTGTCCTCCTTGGCGACGACGGGGGGGTCCGCCCGACTTGCCTCATCCCCTGTAAGCTTCCTGCGACGACGAACGGGCCGCTTGACGGTAGGTGGAAAATCCGCCGCCGGAACCTTTGGAGGCACCCTGTTTGCCTCCGCCGCTCCGAAAGGGCGGCCGCCGTTGCTGGAGAACCCCAAGAGCCCGGGCCGTCTCCGTGTCTGCCTTGATGGCTTGAAGGGAATCGTCCACTGTTTTCCCAAACAGGTTGTTTCCGTCGAACGGCATGTCCAAGACTCTGTCTGCACGTCCTGACGGAAGTCAGTAGCCTTGAGCCATCCACGCCGCCTAAGGCACACGCCGTTGCCCAACTGGCGAAATCCAGTGTCAGCGATGTCCGTCGCAATCGTAATTGCGTGGTCCGACGCCACCTCTCCTTCCTGCAAGATCTCTAGGGCTTCCGCCCTCTTGTCGTCCGGTAGGAGGTCCAGCAGGGGGGCCAGTTTGTACCACAACTCCCTGTCGTAGCGGGCTACGATAGCCAAGGTGTTGGCCGCCTTAATCGTCGTCGCTGCAGACGAGATGACTCTGCGTCCCATCGTACCTAATTTCTTTCCCTCGCCGTCCGGCGGGGAGGTCGACGTAGAGGCCGCGCCCCCCCACCCCACTTTCTTCCTGGCCGCCGGCCGAGGAGACGACCGAGTCCGGGGTCGGCTGTGCCCGAAGGCACAAGGGGGCCGCGTCCGGGACCCGGTACTTCTTCTCGTACCGATCCCTTCTAGCCGGCGTCGTGGATGGGTTCTTGAGGAGGGCGAGGCCCTCATCCCAAATATCGTCCAGTAGAGGTACAAAGAGGACCGTCTTCCTCTTGGCCTCGCGCCGTTGATAAAGGAAACCTTCCTTCTTCTTCTCTTCCGGGCAGAGCTGGAAAAGCTCAGATGCCCTGGCGATCATGGAGTGAAACGATCCAATCTCGTCGGGCGGGGAAGCCCGGGTGGGAGGTGACGACGGCAGATCCTCGTCGTAAACCTCGTCATCCGTACCCGTCGCGGCCGTGTCAGTCCCCGGATCATCCCCACGAGTCGTGGACGGGGAGGAGGGCTGAACAGGGCGCGATGGCTGAAAAGGATGTGGAGGATGAATCCTTCTTCTCTTAGGGGGAGGGCTCCCAGAAGGGCCTGGCTCCGGGTCCCCGTCGGGAGCGGTTCCTCCGCTGGTGGTAACGGCAGTCTCGTCCTTATCTCCGAGCATAAGGACTGTATAGCCAACAAAATGGCCGCCGAGTTGTCTTGCGGCACTGGTTGAGGGGAGTCCGACGGGCGGTCAGGGGCCCCGTCGGCACCCTCGACGTTATTGTCGTCTCCTACTTCGGGGTCCCTCCCGACGGGCTGGTCTTCTTCCACGCCAACGCCGTGGCTTAAGACTTCGATCAGCTCTTCCTCAGAGGTTGAGGCCGAATCCACGACGACCTCCTGCCCCCCCTTTTTCTTCTCCGTTGGAGGTTTCACGGGGGTCCTGTCGATGGGCATAAAAGAGGACTCCCTCCGCAGTGGCAGGGAGACTCTGAGCCCCGAGGTCGCCACCACTGGTGTAGCCTCCACAGGCTGAGCCAGGGCCGCTGCGACTGTCTCGATAGAGGCCTTGGCCGGATGGATTAAGGCTTTCACCACCTTAGGTGCGCTCACTGCCTTCTCCTTGGGGGGAGGGTCACTGCATCGCTCCCCCTCCGATGGGTCCTTCGAGCTTGACCGGGGTCTCTCCAGGAGCTTCGCCGGGTGCTCGGCCTTCCTCTTACCCGAGCCAGAGCGTTGGCTCGTGGCTGATGGCGCCGGGGAGGATGCGCCCTGCCTGGCGCCCGTAGAGTCCGACCGTTCGGCGCTCCCGGTGCCAGGGGACTCGCGGTGCTTGGCCTTGTGTTGGACCCCAGTCGCCGGGGCGTCCTCAAAGGTCTTAGAAGACCGCTCGGACTTCTTCTTCTTCTTCTCGCCTGACGGGCTCTTCCCTTCCAGCCAGTTGGCGAGACGTTGATGGCGGTCCTTCATGGTCCGCTCCGACATATTTTCGCAAAACGCACAGTCCTTCTCCACGTGCGTCTTGTCCTCATGTAGGCAGTAAAGACAAAGGGAGTGTTCGTCCTCCTTAAAGACATTCTGAAGCTGGCATCCAGGGCAGACCCTGAACAGCTTTCCGGGCGTCGAGCTTCCCTTTTCCTGGGCCATGTCCGAGATGGGCCTGAGAAACTTCTGGAGTCCTCCAAAAGCGTGGCGCGATGAAATCTTCACCCTTGAGGGGCGTAGACGAATCCGACACGGGTCCCCGTTGATCGGATGAAGAAACGGTGGAGCTTGAGGCTCTGTTGACCGAAAAATAGAAGTTTGTTGAGAAAAAACGTGAAATAATAGCACTAACGCTCGAGAGCAATAGCACGAGGATCCCAACACTTGAACGTGCGGTAAAAATCTGAAGATGGCTGCCAGAGGCGGGACTTAGGTAGAGGGCAGTCATTGGCTGTGGTCAGTATGACGCAGAGATCAGTGATTGGTTACTACTACGAAAAACAGATCAGAAACGAAACTGATACTGATTTTTTCTTTACCGAGGATTCCCAGCCTGACGACGGGGAATATTCATGAGCATGTGAATCCATGCCAGACCCCATGCTGGAGAAATAAAGGTATTCGATTGCTCTCAATGTCTTGGCTTGTGAGCCTTTCTCCACATTTGTCATTAGTCAATGGTTTTGGCCACAGAGTTGGAGCACAGTCTGGAATGCAATATGGACCTCCTCAGGTAAGTTATCCTCGTAAAGCAAAGTAGCTTCTTTGAATGTGGTCAGATAGCCACCCAGGCACGAATCAATGTTCGGTATACATTACGGTCTCTCAGGTGTTAGACACCTATTTGTTCACCAAATCGCCCCATAACATTTCATACTGAATGGATTTCTCATGGAGGGCTGCAGTAATTTTTTCCATCATACAAATATTGGTGGCCACACATAACCATTCTTTCTTTGCGGGTACTTTGGCTGCTTTCCTTACAACTCATTACCAGGCAAGCCTGAGCTGTCAACAAGAGTGGGACTGCCACTCCTGTAGTTCTCCTAAATTCTTCCTCTTGGTCCTCTATCCCAATCCGTATGAGGAGGGGTCCAGCTGTGCGTTGGATCGCATGGAGTTCCCTGATCCACCTCAGGACCTTATCCCAGAATATCCTAATACGAGGGCATCCCCACCACATATGTCAACAGTCCACCCTCTGACCGCATTGACGCCAGCATAGGGGACTCATTGACTGGAACATTTTGGACAGTCTATGTGAATCGTATTGCCATCTGTGTAATAGCTTGATGGTGTGAAGTTTATACTGTCAGAGTCTATGCCTCACCAAGGTCCCGTTCCCACTTGAGCTTCATGTTTATAGTTCGACCCATCCCCAGCTTCTAAACATTTTGTACATAGCAGAGATTAGGCCATTTAGTTCTGTTCTCTTATTTAAGAGTTCTTCAAAGAGGGTAAGTTCTATCTGGACTTTCTCTCTCCATTTGTCTCTTATCAGAGCTTCTTTAAGCTGGAGGAAAAGAAAGACCGGAAGGGGGCCCACTCCTAAAGCCTCCTCCAATTTCACGATTGTGAGAAAATTGCCCTCCCTCCAGAGTTGCCCCACTCTCTCGAGACCTGCATCGAACCAGGTTTGAAATCTCTTGTGATTGGGAATGTCTTCTTGGATACCTGGTGCCCAAATGTGGCTCAGAGGAGATGGCCAGGTTGTGATGCCCCATATGGCCACACCTTCCCTCCAGATCTCCCATATGGTCCCTAGCAGTGGGTGGTTTCGTATTCTGTGTAATAACTTATTCCTCGGGACCCAGAGCGATTCCGCGTACGTGGACAGAGCTAAATCGAAATTGTCTAGGTCTTACCATTGGAACCCCTTCTGCCCTCTTAGATGGGGGATAAGAATTCTTAGCTGGCCTGCCTCATAGTATTTCTTGAGATCCGGTAGACCCACTCCCCCCTTATCTTTGGGTAACGTTAAAACCTTGTATGCTACTCTGGCCTTCTTCCCTTGCCACAAAAACCTCAGGATCGCCCTTTTCACTTCGGCAAAGAAAGAGTTTGGAAGTCAGATCGGGAGCATCTGAAATGGATACAATAATCTGAGCAAGCATACCATCTTTACTGTGTTTAATCTCCCGAGCCATTGTGATTTTTTGCCAATTTTCCAAGTCAGCATGAAAGCTTCAGAGGAGAGCAGAGCAGGGAAGTTAGCAGTGTATAGCGGACTAAATTCTGTGTCACGTTTATTCCCAAATAGCGAAGGGTGTCCCCACCAATCAGGAGACCCAGTGGAGAGAATCTTTCTGTGTCACCCTGAACAGGTTCTTGCAGTGGAAAAAGGATTGACTTGGAACTATTGATCTTAAAGCCGGATAGGCTCCCATATTGCTCAATCAGATGTATTGCTCTGGGTATAGATGTTAGGGGGGTCCGTATGTGAAGCAGCAGGTCGTCGGCATATAGGGCCCCCTTGTATTCCTTCCCTCCCACCTTAAGTCCCTCTACCCGTTGATCGTCTCTAGGTTTCTGGGCTAGGGGCTCTAGGGAGAGGGCGAACAGAATCGCTGACAAAGGGCATCCCTGTCGGGTTCCTCTACCTAGGTCAAACCATCTAGAGTAATCGCCATTGACCGCTACCGATGCCTTGGGTGACGTTTACACTGCCTTCACCCCTCTCCTAAATCTCGTTCTCAGTTTTACTTTGCCCAGTACTGCCTCCAAAAAGCTCCATTCAACCCTGTTGAACGCTTTCTCGGCATCCACTGAGAGGAGGACCGGATCACCTGTCATATTCCTTGATTCGTGGATCAGGTGCAGTGTCTTCCGCATCGTGTCGGCACCCTGCCTCCCCATTATGAAACTGACCTGATCAGAGTGTATCAGGCGAGGCATGTGTGTTTCTAGCCTTGAAGCAAGGAATCTTGTGTATATTTATGCATCTATGTTCAGCAGGGAAATCGGGCGGTATGATACGCATTTTTTGGGATACCTGCCATCCTTGGGGATCATAGTGATTAGTGCTCTCGAAAAGGAGTCAGGGGCAATACCTCTGTCTAAAATATCATTAAATAACTTCACCATAAAGGGGAGGAGGGACGTGAGAAAGGACTTGTAGAAGCCTGCTGTGTACCCGCCCTCCCCAGGGGCCTTCCCTAGCGGCAGCCGTTTCACAGCCCTTTTAATTTTTCCTGCGGTTATCGGGGCATCCAGCTCATTAGCCTCAACAGGGGATAGTTTTGCCATTTCTACACCCTATAGGTATTCATCTGTCTTTAACCTCGCATGATCAGTCTCAGTTTTATAAAGGGTCTCATAAAAAGTTGCGAATGCTTCTGGAATTCCCTACCTCACTGTATTCTGGGTGTCTCCCCCCTCTTCTATGGCCGCTACCGATCTCTCTGTCCCCCTTCTCATAGTACCTTTGTTTGATAAGCTGCAGTTTTCAAACTATCTGCCCTTCTTCTAGTAGTTGGAGCTCCTCTCTCTTTTGTTTGGCCTCCAGATTCCTCTCTGCTCTGCCCTCTAAGGTAGTCCATGCCACTTCGTCCAACCAGGTTATCTCCTTCCTCAGTCTGGTCTCAATCAATTCACTCTCTCTCGTTTTACTTGCCCATTCCTTGATCAGAATCCCCCGCCATGTAACTTTCCCTGCCTCCCACACTGTTGTCTTTGATACCTCTCCAGTGTTTACTTTGAAGTATTCACTTATTTCCCTATCCATCTCTGTCCGAAAGACGTGGTCCTTCCACAGAATCTCATTACATCTCCACTTTGATCCCTTGTGTGGGAGGCCTCCCCAGACCAGATCAACCATGACCATGTCATGGTCAGACCAGGTGATCGGAGAGATCTCCGAGCCTGTGGCCACCCTTCTCAGAGCCTCCGTAATGTATAAATAGTCAATCCTGGTGAAGGTGCCATGGGCAACTGAGTAGAAGGTGTATCCCGTCTCATCTGGGTGGAAGACCTGCCATGCGTCACGTAACCCATATAGATCTAGCATCTCCTTAACACGGGTCCGGCTCCCCTCCACTGGGTCACGTGTCTCGGTGTTACCTGCCTGCCTATCCAATTTAGTAACTGGCCAGAAGTTAACCCCCCCCCCCCTATATAACATGTCCCTCGGCCTCCAGCATTATTTTTGGGAGTGTCTTCTGCAAGAATCAGGATTAACCGGCATTGGGAGAGTACAGCGTTGCCAGTTTAAAAGTTATGTTCTGTGTGGTGGCTACTATCACAAGGGCCCTTCCCTCCACAGCAGTCCATACCTTGGTGACAGAGTTTTAGACCTTTCCTGCTCAAAATCCCCACCCCACCTTCCTCAGTGAGCTGGAGCCCCAATGTTCTACCTCCAATTTCGGGTTCAGAATCTTATGTTCCTCTCCAAGTGCATATTTGGTTTCTTGGAGAAACATCACATCCAGCCTCATTCTCCTAAACTCTCTTGGCACTAGGGACCTCTTTGTTGGCGAGTTCAGCCCCTTGACATTCAGTGTCCCAGCACTGAGGAGGTTGACTTTTTGCGGGTCTAGTTCTACTACCATTTTTTCCTCTGTACTCCCGCAGACCCTTTAGTAAGCCCCAGTGGCCAGGTTATTGGTTTAGCCCACATGTTACTGCTTGCTTTGTGCTTGAAGAAGATCCCGTTCTCGCCGATTCCCCCAACGCTACTCCCTCCTCCACCCTCCCCCCTTAACGGCGTCTGATTCAGCTCGGTCAAGGGCACCAAGCTAAGTTCAGACCACCAACGGAAACTGGATAACTCACGGTCCTTCCTCTTGACTACCAAATTAACATTGAGCCCCCTTTGTCCCCACTCCTCTTAAAATTCCCACAAATTCAAAAACCCCCAACATTTTCCCCACAAAACATGTCCCTTTGGATAATACATTACCCGGATCTGCAAGGTCTGGTACATTCTTCTGTTCGCACCCCTTAGTACTTGAGTCTTCCGGAAGTGGAGCCTCAACGCCTTATCGCTCTCCAGAGAGGTTAAGGCGCTACTTCCCCATGCAGCTAACGTTTAGCCACCTTTTCTTGGATCCAATGCCCAGAACACTGCTTTTTGCCCTATTCTAAGGCATACTCAAGATAGGCCCACCACGGGGTGAACCTCAGAAGAGCGTCCGGTGGTCCACTGCGCCCCGCTTTCAGCCATGCCAGGGGCACCAGTATGTTATAGGTCGTTATGATACCATTCCCTGGGGCCTTCAGGCATCCGCCCCTGGGGAGGAATTCATTCTTCTCTATTTCCTGGACCCCGGTATGTGCCGACGTCTTGGTCCTTGAATCCGCCACTGCCTGTCATCTTCCTTCCTTGTGTCTGAGCTTTGTTCATTTTCCTGATTGCCCAGAATCTCAGCAATGGAACACTTTATATCATTCTCCGTTCTTAGCCTCTCCCTCCATCCATTCAGTTTGAATGTAAGGGAGAATGGATAGCCCCATCTATAATGGACTCCTTGGTTCTTTTAGCCACTTGGTGAGGGACATGCACATCCGTCTCAGAGCGAGAGTTAAAGATGAGAGGTCCTGGAAGATCGTTACTCTTGTGGCATCAAGCGAGACCGGCCCGTACGTTTGGCTCTTTCAAAGATTCTTGCCTTGTCACCGTAGCTGCGAAACCGGACTAGGACGGATTTTGGTCCCCCTGCAGCTCCTCCTGACCTGTGTATTCTTTCAATCTTTGGTTCATCGACAGAGTCATCCTCAAATAAGAGCTTCATAATTTCATGGAGCGTCCTCTTCAGATCTTGTTCGGACTGTCCTTCTCTTTCTGGAATGCCAAAAAGTCTGAGGTTGTTCCGCCGTTCATGATTCTCTAAATCGTCCATTTTGAGACGGAATTCCTCTTCCCAAGATTCAATATCGTAATTCTCTGGTCCATTTGTGTCTCGAGGGTGCTAAGTGAGGTTTGGTTGTTTTCGACACCTTCTAGCCTCTCCTCAATTTTGTCGATTCTCTGTGTGATTCTGTCGACCTTCCCCCCAATGTCTGCTCTCATATTTTTGATTTCCTTGAGTAAAGCTGCTACATCTCCTTTGGTGGCTGCAGCATCAGCCCCTGAGGTCGCCATGGCGGATTTATGAGCGGATTCCGGATCAGTGCGGAGTGGAGTATATCTATATAGGGCCAGGTTTTGCCTTAATTCCATGCACTTCTCTATCAGCACTTGTGCGCAATTCCCTGCTCCTTAAGTATGCCTTTCCCCTCTCGTCAGATACGACTCATTAGAGGTTTTCTCTGCCGGTGTGATCATCACAGGTGGAGTGTCCAGTACTTCTTACCTAGAATACAACTCTCTTTTCCCTACCTTTTGTCCGGTCCAAGCCTTGGAGGAGGGCACACGCCCCGGAACTGGGGGTCCAACCCTCACACGGTCAGGTTTGTCATGAGGGCAGAAGTGTCAGCGATGAACTTTAATGGATTCACCAGTGTGGGTGTATGTGTGTTGAGGGAGAGAGTTACAGACTCAGGCCGAGAATCCTTGTCGAACCGAGTGGCCAGTTATGGACTTTGTATTGTCTCTACGCTCTCTGGGCGTTGGTCGCCGTCTAATCCAGCTGGGGTTTGCCCGAAACAACAAAGGAGGGCCCACGCCCCAAGGTTGGGAGCCCAGCCCTTCGTTGCTTCTCCACAGTTCGTGGAGGCTTGTTCTTGCTTTGTGGTGATTACCTTCAGTAGTGTGGTTCTACTATATCAGGGAGGGTTTGTGAGAGGTGGGTGATTGTAACGCCCGTAGTAAAAATCCTTAGTTCACCTATGCCCCTCTGGGTCAGAATGTGGCCCCTCTGGTGTCCTCTAGTCCGAGTGCTGGGCTACACCTGCGTGGAGACCTGTATCCCCTCTGCCCGACCCGCGCCAGAGCAGTTTGCTCAGTGCGCCGTTTCTCTTGGGGTGGAGTGGGCCTTCTGTTCGCCACGACTGGTTGCCTCGGATTGTGTGCTGCACTCTTCAGTAGGAGTAATACCGTCGGGGGGGGGGGCTGGGGTGTGTAGAGTCCACAATGCACCAGAGAATGTGCTTCTCTAGGAGTCTGTTATGATCACCTGGTCTCTGCGGGAACATTGGGGCACGGTTGCAGCCCTCCCTGGAACTGGCTTCCCTTGGTCAGGCTTCTTCCCCTGATCGTGTGTTGTGGACTGCGCTGGTTCTTTGCACTGCCCCTGCGAGAATATGAGAGGCCGTGAGAATGCTGTGATATGACTGTGGTCCCCCTCGAGCCTTCTTCCCAGAATGTGGTGAGCATGCACTGACCCATATAGTCTCACCTGTTTAATTATGATGGTGAGCTCTCCATCCTGCTTCTCACTGCAGGGGCGCTTTAAATAGACTGAATTTCTTCACTGGTCCATGTGCGTAGCAGCCCATACCGGCTGTGACTGAACCACTCCTGAGATAAGTATCCTTTCAATAATGATTATTGTCTGTATCCTTTTGTAATGTCTTTCCTTGATTATTGTCCATATCTTTAGTAATGTCTTTCATTCTCCCCAATAGGTGATATGAGGCCCAGCAGTGGTAGTTGCGGTGCAAGAGGTGAGCCCCAATGGAAGAAAAGGGTGTTCACGATGTCCCAATAGGTGGTAAGTTTGGTTTTAAGGTTAAGCGCAAGGATTGGTCTAAGCGCAACCTTAGCGTAATGTCTTTAGTGATTTTCTAACCTTGTTTTGTCTTTTTCTCTTGCAGGGATTGCCTGGCGATGTCAGACTGGACTGCTTTTATCCGAAGATCTGCTGGCGGGTGAAGGATGCCTGGATCCGCGATGATGCTGGCCGAAAGTGGACTCCCGAGGAAGTCTATGTCAGGGAGTCGGAATCAGGGAAGGATGCGCTCCAACTGCCGTTACTGCTGGAATCAGGTAAGGATGCGCTCCGACTGCGGTGCTGCTGGAATCAGGTAAGGAGGTGCTCTGACTGCGGTTACTGCTGGAATCAGGTAAGGATGTGCTCTGACTGAGGTTGCTGCTGGAATCAGGTAAGGATGCGCTACGATCGCGATTGCTGCTGGAATCAGGTATGGATGCGCTCCGACCACGGTTGCTGCTGGAATCAGGTAAGGATGCGCTTCAGGCGGCGGTGAGCGTTACGCTGCTATAAGCAGACTAACACGAAGCGCTTGCATGCAGGCGGGGCAGGCTTAAATAGCCTGGTCCCAGCCACGCCCCTTTGTTCTGACTCGTGGTCCCACCCTGCCACTCCTAGAGGATGCTGCATGTGCAGCCCAATGCACTCCTAAGGCCACGTTCAACCTGGAGGGGAAAAAATAGCACGTGCACCAGAATAAAAGTGCATTAATAAAAGCACGGGCAGAGCACACTTTCTCATGAGCCAAAGGCCAGGACTGGGACTGGATCCAACTGGACCCTTTATGTAGTGGAGCTTGTGCTTCTTGCCCTGTGGGCATGACAGCGTCAGACCCTGTGGGCACGGTATCCAAGGCCTACTTGCTTCATTCGAGGGAGGCCTCTATCCCTCAACACATAATGAGGTCCAGACCTCGTGTCCCTGGCGTGGTCCAAGCCTCTGGATGGTTGGTGAGGGAGACCCTCGGGTCATCACAATCCCACTGTTGCGCTGCCTGCAGGCCCCCCAAATCACCTCAATGCCGCTGCAGCTTCCGGGTGGACGTGGCACAGGTGAGGAGGGTCCCACACCACAGAGTTCCTATTGAGCGAGGACGGATGTTGCGTGGTTCACATGCTCCGGGCAGGAGCCTCTCAATCGAGGCAGGTAGGGGGGATGGTTTGTTAGTCCTCGGGTGTTTTTGGTTCCAGAATGCGTGATAAGTCACTGGTTATGGGTAATGGCTACCAAAGGTTAGGGCCGTCTCCCCTTACCTTAACGTATGCCTCGATGTGGACTTGCTTCTCCGTGTCTTGAAGGGGAGAGCCGGCCTCCCAACTTGGTGGAGGTCTGTCACTTCTCCCAGTTGGGGGCGGGTTCTCCTTGCCCAGGTGAGGTGCTTTGCTGCGCATAGTCGGGTTGGTTCAGCCACCAGTCTGCACAGACGACCTCCCTGGTGATCACACGTCTCCAGTGATGGGGACCTTCTCAGGCAGACACACCCGCATAGTGGCGTACAGAATGAGCCTTCTAACTTCTATCACCTCGTAATCCATATGCAGGGCTCTCACTCCTCATGTGGCTGGGCACTGTCTCCTTCGCCTAATCCTCCACATGGATCGTCCGTTGGACCTAACTGAGTACCAGATCCACGGCTAGTCCACACTAGCGCTGAAGGGGGTGGGGGGGGGTTGACAGTCCCTTTTCACCCCAGAGCAGGCTCATGAGGGCGGTGTGTCCCTTCCGCAGATGCCGCGCACCGCTCCACGTTGGATAACCACGCGATTCCTCTATTGGCTGGTTGCGCTTTCACTTTCGGTCTGTACTATAAAGAGGAATTCCTCAGTGTCCCTGGGGTGAATCTCCCCGCTCTTTTTCTCAGCACCTCTTGTAAGACAGTAGATCCGGGTGGCCAGTTCCTTGATTACCTTTAATAACAACTTTTTGAATAAAACTGTGGGATTGAATTAATTCTAAAACTAGTTGAGATAAATATCCTAAAACTACTGTTTGTTACACAAACACACTTGGTGTGCAGGGGACGCAGGTTTTCCACAGTCTGTGGACACTTGCTTCTCTTTTATTGTCATTACGCAGCCTAGTGCCAAGGCTGTTAACTTCTCCCCTGCACCCTCTTACATTTATAGAATATGTTAAATTGAATATTGCAGTGCATCTGTACACCGATTTTTGTATTCGTATCTAAGACTCCCTCAGGGACTTCCTGATTCTCTCTACTCTAGCCCTGTTTAGTGTTCAAATGGAATAGGGAGAGTGCCAGATAATTACTCTGTTTGATTCACCTAAATTGGTCACGCTCATTCTTACCTTCCTCCACATTCCCTACCTACTTCAACTTCCTTAACTCCTCCCCACCAGTCTGCTGTCCTTTGTGTATTCATTCCACCTATCATCCACCTCCACTCTTCGATGTTAATTCTTTTCTCCATCCTATTCTTAATCCTTCGGCTAAATTAATCTCCTTCTCCCACTATAACACTTCCCCACCACAAACTCCTCTTCACACACTACCCCTCTTCCTTCCCTACTGCTCCCTCCTCCCCCTACCTCTTTCCCCCTACTGCACTCCTCCCACACTACTACCACCCCCACTACTACACTCATTCTCCCGCTACTACACTCCTACTCCCCTGACACTCCAACTCCCACTGCTACATCCCTCACCCCATCTATACTCCATCTCCCACTACTACCCTCCTCCCACTCTTCTAGACAGTCATCCTCCTTTCACTCAGTACCAGTCTTCTCAAATTCACTCCTTACACTGTCCTTGTTGCACACATGCATTACAAACACACACACTCACACTACAGAGCATACACACACACACACTCACACTACAGAGCCACAAACACTCCTAGGACAATGCCTTGCCTGCTCCAAAAACTCTGCCACACCCACATTCCTCCTGCTGGTTCTAGGTCACCGTCCTCCCCCAGTTCACCCACACTTCATGTTTCCTGTCCCCTACTTATATATGACTCCCTTGCTGAGGATTGGTCAACTGTCCCTAACCAATCTGTCTGTACCCCCTCTTCCTGCGTATTTATGTGCAAGGAAAGGCTTCAAAGAGGGTCTTAGCCCCACCTACTTCTTCCATGCAGATATGGAACCCGGGAGATCTGATGGTGTAGTTCAACATTTGTTTTTTGGGTCTCTGGCTTCGGGCAAGTACAGCATCTTTTCTCCTTTTAATCCTTGGTGGCGTAGTGGCTTTGTTGTAGGACAGCGGGCAAGCTCTGCTGATCCCATTGACAAAATAGACGCTGGAGGCTGATGTGCTGCTTCCGTTTGACTCTAGCGCGGATGTTCTAGGCTTCAGTGCAGGTGAGGGTAGCGTCTCTCTCTCTCTCGTGGCTCCACTGTGATTAACAGAACTCTGCAGCGTGGGAGTTTTGGTTGTTCTGCAGGCAGCTCGAACATCCCTTGTTTCTTCTCCCGTCTCGGTAGACTTGGGACGTTCTTATTCATTTTATTATTTATAAAGCACCAAAGACGTCAAGCCAGGAGGCATCAGAGCACTAACAAGACAAAGACAAACATCAAAAAAACACATAGTATTCTAAAGGGTAATACGCAAAGGTTAAGAAAGAACTGAGAAAAAGCTCAGGCAAGGCTTGAGACAGAGTTATGCACAGAAGCAAGCTGGCACAGGTGGAGAGGAATTGGGGCGCCATCTATTGTCCCCCTCCATTTCATGAGTAAGAA
The DNA here is from genome assembly GCF_040938575.1 of Ambystoma mexicanum. Taxonomy (NCBI): domain Eukaryota; kingdom Metazoa; phylum Chordata; class Amphibia; order Caudata; family Ambystomatidae; genus Ambystoma; species Ambystoma mexicanum. The sequence continues at coordinate 1,114,994,207 of NC_090923.1, read as the reverse complement.
TTCCTCGGAAGGGCTGTGGATATTAAAAGATATTAAAAGATGCATTTCTGCCTTAAAGTTATCTTTAGAGAACACAGTAATAATACTAGAGCACCTTCGTGTGTGCCTGCTGTGCTGGGAGCTGTGTGGGTGGAAGCAGGAGGCAGTGCTATGTGTCGGTTGCTTCATATTGTTCATGGGTTTTCACTACTTATTTTATGGGTATATTTGCCTGTTTTTAGGGAGTAAACATGGCTCCCAGGCAGCTTATCTCTAGGGCTGTGTGTACCTGTGCTATTGACTGCTATGGTTGCATGGCTATTTTACCCACAAATGAACACCTGAGTACAATATGGATCTGTATATATAACTCACCATTGCATGCTGTCAGAGGCTGATGAAAAAGATGGATGCAGAATGCCAGTATGCCACACACCAACCCCTGAGTGGTCACAGGGTGCAACGTATAGATATTGCTACATGCCCAGCAATGCCTTCCCTACCCGATGGCAGGGAGTCTGTACAGCAAAACGATTGGGCCTATCTCAGCATGCGCTGACTTACCCAGTGCTGCCCCACAGCTTCATTGTCACACACTGCTACCCTCCAAAGAAGCAGAAGCACCGTGGTCTGGTGACTGCTTTGGCGCCGCCAGCAGAGAGCTACCCAGGAGGCCCCTTCGAAGCACGTATGGGCATGCTGGGCCCGATGGGATATCAGCAAAACCTGAAGCGGAGCAAATTAAAACACAGATCAATGAACGCCTTGTAGAATCGCAGGCTAAATCAATTTTAAAACAGTCACAGGGGACACAATGAAATGCTAAGGTGGCCAGTCTATACTCTGTGACAACAGGATACTTGGGTCTTCTCAGTGTCACTACACTATTACCTATTTATAGAGCAGAAACATGAGAGCTTCTATCACAAACACCGAACAACTGCAGTTAGAGCAACTCTTTTTTTAGAATGCATTATAAAAGTAGATAATGATTACTAAGCAAAAAAATGATCCAGGCGTGAAGGGTAAGAGACAAGTGGGAATATGATTTACATATACATTATTTGCAATTATTTACATCCCTGTGTCTTGGAGGGCAAGATTTTGGACTAGGAAGAATGATGTCATGGTAGGTGTCAGGTGCCTCCTCTATGGCTAGGATGTGCTTTTTAGGGGTGCTCTATAAGTCCCGGACGGTGGCAAAATGTCAATGTCAGAAGGCAGGAAGTTTGAAAGGTAGGGATCATGCAGTCAAAGAAGCAGAATAAAGCAGAGGAGATAGGGCACTGACATATTGAGCAGGATTTGGTATTGCATGGTGCAAGGTGTGAAGTAAAGAGACCAAGTTAGCAAGAAAGGGGGCAGACCACGAGCAGGTTTACCAACAAGGAAGGAGAACTTGAAGAGGGGTTGGTGATGCATGGAGAGCCATCCCACATCGAGGCAGTGAGCAGGTGTGCATAACGGCGCTTATGAGGTTGGGGATAGTGTGTTTAACAGAGTTCTGTTTTCTGCAGAGGGGGGAAGGAGGGAAGAGTATAGAGGAAGACCCAAGAGAATGCTAGAGCAACAGTCAAGTCGGCTAAAGAAAAGAGTGAAAGTTGAGGTTTTAGCAGAGTAGTAGGGTGAGGTGTGAACAGATCTTGTGTATGTTCAGTAGAGGTAAAACGTTGCTGAAACACATTAGTTCACCGTCAAAGAGGACCACAGGGTTCCAAACCTTGGGAGCTAGAGGACGTCAGTCTTAAAAGTGTTTAGCATCAGGCAGCGAAACACCATCTAGTGATGGATTGCAGCCGGACAACATGTCAGAGAGTAGCTCCAAGAAAACAGAAAGGAATTAGAAGATCTGTGTGTCATATGGAAATAAGTGGTAGGAGAAGCCAAAGCAAGAGATTAGTTTACCAAGTGTGTGTGAAGGAAAGTGAGCCAAGAATCGACACATGGGGAACACCCACTGGAAAAGGAGAAGAGGTGTCAGTGTTACATGAGATAGAACATTATTGAGGTATGGCTAGGGGTCGAGCCTAACAAGGGCTAATTCATGAAAGTCAATGCTGAAGGCGGTAAGTTTGAGGAATGGGTGTTCAATGGTATCAAAGGCAGAAGAGGTATCAAAGCGATAGAGGAAAACAGGAATTGAGGAGAGCTTGGAATGGTGGGCAGTGGTAAGGAGACCAAAGACTTCCATGTGTACCATTTCCATGGTCTGTCTGCTTCGGAACCCAGACTGGAGGGCGACAGATAGTAGTACAGTAAAACAATACACGTTCTAGGAATGAGTCAGCAGAGGGCTCACATTTACAATGGGTAGGACATGTGGGGAGGTTCCCTCTGTCGTCCTTGTGTAAGAAGGTGGTGTTGCCAAATGGGCTGTGTACCACCACCCACTATGCAATGTTGGATTTGGGGACAATGTGGGGAGGATTCCCTGGTCCACGCCACCGTCCCTAGACCATTTGGCAGGGGGGTTTGACACATTGGGACACCATATGCCTGAGTCCCTTTGAGATTAATCCAAACATAACTAGACTCCCCAATAATCTGTGGCCCCATTGTCCTCAGATCCTGCTCCTTAGAGTTGTCATGGGCCCCCATCTCCTGTGAGAAACAAAGGTAAAGGAGTGCATAGCATAAACGACCACCAATTATGTTTCCCAAGTGACACGGAAAGTGTTTCCACAAGAATTCTAGAATTAGAGAACCACTTGATGCATGTTAAACAGCATGACCCTGTATAATACAATAAAGAGTAAGATAACACGTCTTGTTTTACTTACATCCAACCCCCTTTACACAGGAACTCTATAAGGTTTTCCGGCATCACTAGTCCTGAAAAAATGGACCGTCTGCTATGATTGATTAAAAAATGTGTATAACAAATTTTTATTCAAATAATTCGAACTGAATTTAAACATAAAACACTACCCTCACCTAACACAGTGTACTAAACACTAAAAGACAGTTACTAAAACATGAAATACAATGTTCACTTATTTGCATGACACAAAAGATATCACATAACATAACACAAAAAAATCTCAATGTGTCTCTAAAACAACAACCATCCCAACATGTTTCTGTTCTTCACTGCCCAGTTCGGGCGAACATTCTTCAGGGGAAATTTTTTAAAAAAGCATCCACTAATCTCTTCAACACCGTGCTGAAAGGGTAGATTCAAACTTCTATACAGGCAAAGGAAGGAAAGAACCTCTGAGCCTTTAAATGGTGAAACTTCAAAGCGCGTCACAAGATGACAAATTCGCTGGTTTCTCGCCAAATGAGAGACCACTACTTCACAAAAGCGTCATAGTCCGCTAAAGTATCGCCACACCTTCACAGATGTAGGGATCAAGACTGTAACAAGCAAAACAGCAATCAACGTGTTTGCAAAGGAGAAATCCACACGGTCAAGCCGTAAAGTATCAATCTGTACACTCAGAGGGATTAAATCACTCTAATGGCAGCTTCCAAACGCACACAGCCAACACTGAATTCAGCATGACCCTGCATGGGTGCAGCCGAAGTGGGTGACTCCGCACCAGGAAACTTCCCTTCACTTCACTGTGGCACACTGCCATATGCAAAGCTGAACTACTGAACTCTGGCAAGCAAACCCACTCCAGACAGCTGGCAAAAGCACATCTAAGATGGCATCTCACATTAATAAGGGTGTGGGCCATGTACCCACTGGTGAGGAGGGATGATGGGAGCGGCAGAGAGCCTGGGAAGCAGAGCAATTCAACCAATCAGAGTTTCAGTACAATTAAAACTCGCACCTTCGTACTACTAGGCATGGGTGGTCCCCATGGACATGGGTCAGGTCCCTAAATAGCCTGTGGGCTAGTAGAGTGCAGGAGATTTTGGTAGGAGACAGAGCGCTGGAGAAAGTTGGTGGAAGCTAGAGGAGAAGAAGGAGATGGAGTAGCAACGCAAAGGCTGGGGGCGAGGTAGCCAGAAGTAAGGAGAAGAAAAGTGAGGTGGTGGTAAACTGGACCAGCAGAAGGAGGGAGGTAGCAGGAGGAAGAACTAAGTAAAGGAGGATTATTTTGCAGGGGTGGAGTAGCCTACAGTGATGGATGGAGGCAACATAAAACGGAAGGAAGTGGATAGCATTAAGGACGAAAATACCCAGGACAAGGCTAAAAACAAAGTAGGTTGACAGCACTGGAAGAGGATGAAAGGAGGAAGAGTGAGGAGGAGTTTGTAGGATGCACACTAAAAACCTGGGAAGCTACTAGAGGTGAGGAGGGGTGGAAGTACAAGCCCCTGGTGAAGTGACAAGGAGGTACAGGAGGAGGTCAAGGAGAGAGGCAGTGAATAGGAGAGAACAGAAGGCACGAGAGAGAAATCCTCAGGAAAGAGAATGTTGCAACTTAACAAGGAGGAGTAGATAAGGAAGGGGTGTCGAGGATTAGAGCTAGGACCCAAGCCACAAAGAGGAAAATATCAACTTACTCCTGCCTCGAAAAAATATGAGCTGGCCAGGCATCTGGTGAATGTTTTTGTCCCACCCAGACTGGACTTCTGCTACCACCCAGGACTAGTATGCTGCCACATGTGGGCCTGAAGAACTGGGATACTGGTTTCCCTAGGAGCAAACGATGAGAAGAAGACCCGACACAGCGAAAGAAACACAAAACATTGCGAGTGATGGAGCAGTGAGAAAATATACCAAGGAAGAGACATGGCAGCAAATACAAGGGGAGCAACATGGCCAAACAAACCAAACTTTGTTTTAGTATACAGGATTACTAAAATGATTGTTGGGACAACTGAGACAAAGTGGGACATGGAAAAATAAAGCAAAAGTAATACAATTGAACTCAATAGAGATAACTTCTCCTGGAAGGCTAGTTTGTTATCACCTATAAGACTCTTCCTCCAGTCTCTTAGTCCAGTTCTTTAACAAATGGTTTGAGGCATGTTCGGCAGCAATTGTAAGAACGGCAGACTTTCCAGAGGTTGCAATTCTCAGAAATAAAATGTCTTTCAAAGTGTCTCTCCATTCTGTCATTCACATTATCTCAGAGGAAGAACGAATCATCATGGTTTTAGATCTTCTGTCCGGTTCCTAGGGAAAAGCTGTTGTCCACTGTCATCATTGTCTCCTGGCAGTCACCATCAATGTAGGAAGTCCACCAAGTGTTTAGCCAGTGCCGCAACACAGCCCAAATTCCTGCCAGGATGGAGGCCGCCACTTGGGTTTCACAGATTGTGCAGCCAACCTTTGACCACAGGCCGGGAGTATCCAAGGCCCTGAAGGCGGTTCGCTGGGCACCTGACCTCCCTCTAGCACAAGGACGCTGGTCCAACAGAGTACCAGTACCAGTGGCGGCTGGTGAATTTTTAAACTGGAAGGCTTAAATATTTGTCCATGATATGACCGAGCGACCGTGCGTAGCGAGGGAGCCCACAAGACGCAAGGGGTTTTGGGGGGTTCTTCCACCGAGAATTTATTTTAATGATGGGTGAAAATGGTGCATTTTAGAGCACACTTTTTAGAAAAAATGGGTAAAAAGCCAAACAGTTTGCAATTGAGTTTTGAAGGGTAACTCATGAAAAAGATACAATAGATGCAACTTACCAACAGTGCACAGGATTATTTCTGCAACACATTTTCATGATGCATTTTCCCACAATATGTGCAGTATAACACATTTTCACACTGGCTGTGCCCATACATTTCCATGCTGAAAGCAACATCACACCCTATTATTCTCATATAAGAACATACTCAGATTTACTTTGTGCATAATGCCAGTAATGATACTATAAGAAAACATGTCCATGTTTGTTCTGCCAATATATGGCAGTATCCCCACGTAAGAACATACTCCAGTTGGCTTTACCATTAAAAATGCATGCCAAAGTATTAATGTCCAAACTGGCTGTACTAAAATGGCAGTCGAGCTACATAGTAACATTAGCCATTTTACTTTACCAACGGTGCCCAATACAAAATACCGTGCCACAATAGGAAAGGACTGAACTGGCAGCATTGAAAACACTTATGCTTGTTTTACCAAAGGTGCCTAATACAAAATGTCATTCCACAGTAAGAATAATAACACTGATCTTGTTTGCTTTATCAAATATGCCCAATACAAATGCCTCAGTAAGAAATGGCTAGAGTGGTTCCCTATAAAATGCCAGTCTTGCTTCATGATAACACTTACCATGCTTGCTTTACCAAAGATGCCCAATACAAAATGTCATACAGCAATAATAAATGGGTAGACTGGCTGCATTAAAATGCATGTCTAGCTACATCATAACACTTATCATGCTTGCTTTGTCAACCATGCTCAGTAAAACATGACATGCCTGCTCCATGGGGTGCCAGCGCCTTGCAATCATACATCATCACAATAATGATGAATGTGATTATTTGTGATTGTGAGGTAGTTGGGGGCACTGGAGTAAGGCATGTTTTTATTACTGGCCATCTATCATAGACTGCCAGTAGAAAAATGACATACCTCACCCCTGGGTCCAAAGCTCCCCACACATGCACACAACCAGTGTGGTTATGTGTGTATGCCAGGCACTGGGGGAGCAGGGGGGCAGGTATGGTATTTTTTTGCAAGACATCTATCATAGATGTCCAGTAAAGAAATACCATACCTGTCCCCTGCGCCTCACAGTACCAAACACATACACACACACAGTCTAAGTGATGATGTGTGTATGCAAGGCGCTGGTGGGCAAGGGGGGCAGGTATGTTATTTTTTTACTAGACATCTGTCCAGTAAAAAAATGCCACACCTGTCCCCTGGGCCTCAAAGCACCAAACAACCACACACAAAGTGATTATGTGTGTATGCAAGATACTGGGGTGGGGTCAGGGGAGGCAGGTATGGTATTTTTTTTTTAACATATCTTTTTTATTAAGGATTTCCAACAATATACAAACAAAACATAATAGGAATTGCGAAGGAAACAAAATGGGGTTGGAGGGGTCCTGGGGATGAGACAAGGCAGTTGTACACATATGTGTGGTTGCTCATTATTAGGGCGACTGGAAGTCTATAGTTTCTGCTGTGGTGCATGCAGGGCTAGGGCCGATTTGAGGTGCGGTTGTCTAGGTCCTTTCTCTGATCCAGAGATTCTGGTTCCTCTGGTGCTTTACTGGGGCACCAGTTCCACACATGTCTTTTAGTCGTATTTCACCAACCAGCGGAGGGAAGGAGATTGCTGAGTCGCACCCGGAACTTGTTCTGTGTAGTCTAGGAAAGGCACCCAGACATTTTAGAATTTGCTCCTGTTTCCGTTGTGGAAGGCTGTGATTTTCTCTGAGACTGCTATAGCCCAGGATTTTGTCCACCACACAGGAATAGCAAGGCCTTCGGGGTGTTTCCAGAGTTCGGCCATGGATATTTTGCTGCTGTGAGCAGGTGAGAGTATAGGTCCGCTAGACAACCAGTCATTGGAAATTGCCCTTTGCCCGTGCACCCCAGCAGGACTATCCCGGGTCCCATGGAATTGTGTTGCTTTCAGGCATGTCCAAAGGAGGTGAAACAAGGTGCCTGTGGTTGCGCAGCCTCTCCAGCATTGTGATGGGATTGTTGGGTTACTTTTATTTCGAATTTCTGGTGTCAAGTACCACCTTTAGCACACTTTAATAGCCCCTTCTTTATTTGTGATGCATTTTGAGCTTTGTGCATTCGTGTCCAGATTCGGCCCCATTCCTCCAGTTCCAGTTTTTTTCCCCATGTCCTTTTCCCATTTTTGCATGTAGTTTTCCTTTTTGCTGGGATCCGATTTGTCTAGGAGTTTGTATAGGGTTGATATCTTGCCTTTTGGGGCGCTTGCTGTTAGAGTGTGTTCTAGTGCTGTTATTTCTCTGCCCCCTTGTGTTTTTATGTTGCTGTGGGATAGCCAGTGCCTAAGCAGCGTGTGGCGGAACCGTTCTGTTTGTGGCACCGGGAATTTTGTTTTACATGCCTCAAATGTCAGCGTGCTACGGTTGGTGAAGAAGTCTGCTATCTGTTTTAAGCCGCCTTCTCTCCTCTTGTCAAATCCATTCGTTAGTATACCCGGCGAGAAGTCAGGTTTATACCAGATTGGGGACAGGGGCCCCACAGAGCTTTTTCAGCCCCATCTGCGAGCTGCCTTTCTCCAGCTTTCTACAGTGTTTCTGGTGGCCGCTAGTGGGCCAGAGTTGGCGGGATCCCGGGGCCTTGTGATATGTGGGAGTGAAGCTGGAGAGAAGTTGTTCCAGCCCTCCTCCATCTTCTTCCAGCGAGGTTGGTTTCTGGTCGATTGCCATGCGAAAGCCTGTGAGAGCTGTGCTGAAAGGCAGCATCAGGCGATGTCTGGAACTCCCATGCCACCCAAGCCTGTTCCCCGGAGCATTATTTGTTTAGCTATTTGTGACCCACCCCCCACCCCCAGACATATTCCAAGATTTTAGTTTGCAACTTCTGCAGGTCCTTTTTGGGGATGGCTGTGTGGAGAGCCAGACAGTGATAGAGTTGTCTTGGAACCAGGTTCATCTTACACTTCCTGTGTGTGCCAGCGTTCCAGGTCGCTGCGCAATTCTTTAAATAGTGGGGGAAAATGTATGCAGAATGTATTCTCAATTTTATTTGGACTCTGGACTTCTAGATAGCTGAAGTGGGATTTAGTCCATGGTATAGGGTGTTTGGTCGCTAGTGTCTCCCTAAGCTTCCATGGGATATTGATGCCTAGTGCTGTTGATTTTGCATAGTTAACTTTCAACCCTGATTCTGCTTCATTGGTCCAAAGGTTCTTTGCTTCTGACTTAGCATGTATATACGGTTGCCTTTTGTGATTGTATTTGAGTCCCCCATGATGAGCCGCTGTTCAGTGTGGTCTCTGCTCTCCGACCCACCCTTCTAACTCCCTCTGCCCCAACTTCCCGCCCTCCCCCCCCACCCCATGTGAAACAGGTTGTCAGGACCAGCCCTTGACCAACGGGGTAACCGGCCGGGCCCTCGCAACTGATCTTCCTAGAGGCAACACAGCCTCCTGCAAATGTGGATAAAGCTCAATGTTTGCGTCCTGCGTCAAGTCCCTGATCCGCCTAGTGTTTGGCACAGGTATTTCCTTTGGGCTCCTCCGTTTTGTGAGGAGGCTTGTTGATTGGCCCCCAAAGCTTTCTTGATGGTTGGTTATCAGGTATGTGGGTTAAAAGCGCTGGGTTTGATGGGGCTCTAGTTTCGCCGTTTTAGGATCTGGGCACCCTTTTTAGTCTTTGTTGTTTCGGTTATTTTTGGGTTTAGGCCCCTTGATCCTACATCATCGATCTACTCTGATCCAGGATTTCACGGAATCTCTCTGCATTCCTCCATAGCAGGTTGTTTCCTTTTCAGTGTTGTCCTCATCCTCCTCCGGGTTTAGGAATCTCTCGGCCTCCTTCGGGGTGCGGATTAGCCATGGCTTGCCCTCCCAGGAGAAGTTCAAGGCAGTAGGGAACCCCCATCAGTATGTGACTTTCCTTTCCCAAAGACATTCAGTAATTGGCTTTAGGGGTTTCCACTTCATAAGTGTGGTCGCCGCCAAATCTTGCTATAGGGATATGGAGGCGTCCCTGAAGTGGATGCCTGTTGAGCTTCTTGCTTCTCGCATTATTTCCTCCTTGACTTTATAAAAGTGCACTCTCGCTAGTACGTCCGGAGGGGTAGTAGAGCCTTGTTTCGACCTAGTTCTGTGCATCCTGTCCAGTTCCAGCAGGGCTTCCTCTGATAAGGTTAGAATGAAGCGGAATAGGTCCCGCGTGAAGAGTTCCCGGTCCGCGTCTGTTACTGATGTTGGGATGTCCCAGAGGCGGATGTTGTTGCGTCGGGAGCGATTCTCTGCATCTTCTTGTTTGAGTTCCACGGCCTTGCATCTGGCCTCCAAAGCCGCGATTCTGTCTACTCCCTCTCCTATTTCGAAGTTTTGCTCATATAGGGTGGTTTCGATCTCTGCTGTTCTATCTTCAATTTCGCCTACCCGTTTGTCTGGAGTCGTGATTTTGCTCATGACCTCCTCAGTGCCCTTTTGGTACTCTTTAGTTATGGCCACCAGTAGTTCCTGAAGATCTGTTTTTGTCACTGTTTGAGCAGTGGGGCCACATGCGGACTTTGGGTTCACCACCGGCGGCATGATTTCGCTTCGGTCCCCTTTCTTTGTTTTCTCTGTGGAGGAAGATGCTAGCAGCGTGGAAATGTCTGTTTGCTTTGCCGACTTTGTTTGTTTTGCCGTTTTCCCTTCCCCTCTTTACTTGTGCCGGCTGAATCCTGTGCTTGTGGAGCCCTCTGTTCCGCTCTAGTGTGACGAGCGGGTGCAGGGGGATCCGCTGCCTGAGTGCGTGTTATTTTTTCCTCCCCCGGGTGATTCTGAGAGCACTCTGCTGATATCCTGTTGGTCCTGGCTTCCCTGCTGTGGTGTCTCTGCTGTGGGTGCTGAGGGGTGTTAGTGGCGCTTAGACAACCCAGTTTATTTTCGTTTCTCTTGGCCCTGCGTGGGTCTCCTTGCAATTGGGTGCGCTCCATGTCCCTCGCTGAGGGTTGTGTGTGTTCACCGCCGTGCTAACCACTGCACAGCAGGCCACTGTGGAAGGCAAGTAGCCTGGTGAGGGGCTGTGGAGCCCGGTAACTTCCTCCCCCTGATGGTATGAGCGGTTGAAGGGAGAGCAAGGGCAGGGAGGCCACTTCGATGGTGATACTTACTGAGATAAGCTGGTGCCTTATTTGCAATGCATTTTCGGGTAAGGATTCGTACTGTTTTGGGAGGGTTTGTAGCTTAGATTTGTTTGCTATTAGGATTAGCTCAGTTTTGTCATTGTTAAGGCATCATTCATTTTGAGCCATCCAGGCCTGGATGGCAAGGTGTATTTTGTTAATGTTGTGGGTGTCAGTGTCATGGCACCCTGATATGGGTATTAGTATTTGCGTATAATCTGGGTAATTGGTATAAGTGATGCCCGTGTTGTCTAGTTTGTCGAATAGGGGCTTTGTGAAGGCGTTATACAATGTGGGTGATAGACATGAACCTTGTGAAACACCACACGTTAACGGGCTGGGGTCGGCTGCTGGTGTCATTGAGAAGACTCTCATTGTACGGTTGGACAAAAAGGATTCAATCCATTTGATGGCTTCTGGGGAGAAATTGACTGCAGTTTCAAGATGGTGACATAAGATTTTATGGTTGACCAAATCAAAAGCAGCAGAGAGGTCTAGTAGGAGAAGAATACAGAGATCTCCTCTGTCTTTCAACTGGTCCATCTGTATTTTTTGATTGAGGAGGGCCGACTCAGTGCCATGGCCGGGTCTGAACCCCGACTGTCTTAGACCAAGTAGTTTGTTGGCTTCCAGGAATTGTTGGATCTGCAGGTAGGCAGCACGGTCGAGGATTTTTAATAGGAATGGTACTGTGGTGATGGGGCGAAAATTGGTGGGGATGTTAGGGTCTAAGGTGTTTTTTTAGCAGAGATAGCACCCATGCTTCTTTTAAATCATTAGGTATGGAGCAGGAGGAGAATTAACTATTGATGATGGTGGTGTTAAGTGGGGCTAATTCCTGTGCTCAATCTTTTATCAGTGTGGCGGGACAGATGTCGCCTTTACATCTGGATGGTTTTTAATCCTTTGATGATTTTAAAGGTTTCTTCTTTGGACAATGGCCTGAATGAGAATTTGTTAGACAGAGGTGGTTCTTGGGTCCCGGGTAGGGGTTTGTGGTGAGGTTCCATGCACCGCCACTGTGCTCTTGTCGGTGGGAAGGCAGGTTAATGGCCGACATTTTGCCTCTTCGGCTGGGTATGCGGGCAGGCTCCTCTCATTGCAGGGATTTCCCGATCCAGGGAAGCATTCAAGTCAGGAACATGTCAGCGCCTGCAGTGCATTCCGCTCAATGCTCTGCTCAATTTTTATATCTGGATGAGCTGGTTTACTGCAGTATTTCGGTTAGTTGCGTGGCTCGAGCCTGGAGCACCTAAGAAGCCGCTTCGTCTGCCATGGCTCCAAGCCACACCCCAGGTATGGTATTTTTTTATTGGACAACTATTATAGATGTCCATTAAAAAAATGGCACCCCTATCCCCTGGGCCCAAGCCCGCACTTCAGACAGAGAGCTGACTTTGGCTGGTGGAGAGGGTGTTTGTTCAACAAATGTATTTTTTAAATGCCTTTGTTGTACAAACCTCCTACTCCCACTCGCCAAAATCATCTCGGACTAGCACAAACACACACCCACACACAATTACACAACATACACACAGCAAGCACTTGCTGTCTCATTCACAGTCATGAGCACCCATCATGCACTCACTCATAACACAAGCATATACGCATCCATTCACAAATTTAAATAATAAACATACAAACATACACATTTACACAACATACACACAGCGAGCACTCTTTCATTCACATGAGAACCCATCATGCACTCCCTCAAAACACAAGCATGCACACATTCATACACATATTTAAATAATAGACATACACACACGTTTACACAACATAAACACAGCAAGCCCTCTTTCATTCACATGAGAACCCAACATGCACTCACTCAAAACACAAGCATGCACACATTCATACACATATTTAAATAATAGACATACACACACATTTACACAACATAAACACAGCAAGCACTCTTTCATTCACATGAGAACCCAACATGCACTCACTCAAAACACAAGCATGCACACATTCATACACATATTTAAATAATAGACATACACACACGTTTACACAACATAAACACAGCAAGCCCTCTTTCATTCACATGAGAACCCAACATGCACTCACTCAAAACACAAGCATACATTCATCCATACACATATTTAAATCAATAAATGAACATACAAACGCACACATTTAGACAACATACGCACTGCAAGCGCTCTTTCATTCACACAAGCATCCATCATGCACTCACTCATCATAACACAAGCATACACGCATTCATACACATATTTAAATACTAAATAAACAAACATACAAACACACACATTTACACAACATACACACAGAAAGCACTCTCTCATTCACACAAGCATCCATCATCATACATTCACCTAACAACACAAGCATGCACGCATCCATACACCATTTAAATTTAAAAAAAATGAACATAAACAAACTTACCTTCTGCCGCAGGTCTGGAGGTTCCAGTGCTCCAGCCCACTGCAAGCATGAACAGGAATCAGGAAGTTTCCTGGTTCCTGCACGTGCATGCAAGGGGTCTAAGCGTGGGTCCGTAGTTTCCCCACTCCAGCCTGCTCTGTCTGTATGTGCGAGGAGGTGCAGGAGCGCCTCCTCGCACATACAGATGTTCGGTTCCCCAGACAGCATTTCCTATGAGCCATGCAAGGCTGGGGAAGCAAACGCGCCCAATCTTGCATGGCTGATTGAGCATGCGCGACTGGGGAAATTTTACTGTGAAAGGGAAACAAAGTTTCCCTTTCATAGTTAACAGCACTCCCTCAACTGAAAAAAACAAAGGAGGGAGTGCTTGTATTTTACTGGGCCGGCTCCTCCATAATGGGTGAGAGGGGGCCAAAACCTGGTGGGTCGATGCCCCATCGCCCATTATGGACGAGCTGCCCCTGAACAGTACATTCTTGCTTTTCTCCAGATCGCCATGACATCTGCTTGTACCTAAGGGATCTTTCACTCTCTTGAAACTACTCTCTCTCCACCTTAGTTCGCTGCAACTCGTGCTGAACCTCCTAAATGCCTAGCCACATGCTCATTTCTCTTCCCACCTCACTCTCAGACCTCTTCCGCATAGTATAAGTGTCTTCTTCTCTGTTCTCCTTCCTTCTGTTTCTGTGCTAGTCCTTAGACCACTCCTCCTCTACAGATTGTCCTCTCAGTCTCTCCTCCATAGCTTCTTTGTTCACTCTGTCATCTTCAGCTACTTCTTTCACACCTCCTCCTCTGATCTTACTAGGACATTGCTCCTCCTATCACAGCTTCTTCCTTTGATCTTACTACCACCACCCCCGCCTCATGTACATATCCTGTTGCTAACTAACACATTTCATCCTCCTGCCACCACCAAGCTTGCAAGGTCCCCATCTGCAAACACCCACACGTGCACTCTCTTGGTTTCAGGTTTCATAGACAAGAGTTCCCTCCCTTGGGCCATGTCTCCCTTAGGAATGTGCACTTGTGTGGGATTGGATTAGTTTAGATAGAAGAGTGCGGGTCTCACACGCTGTGTGGACAAAGCTGGCAAAAGGCTGGTCTGTCATCTTAATTTCTAGATGCTCTCACTCCGCACATGTTGGAGTGCATGTATTATTCCTGGTGTTCAACAATTGGGTCTCCACACTGCTTCACCTTCAGTTTGGTAACCATTTGTATTTGCACTCACTTTGAACCTCTGGCTTTCTTTAAAAGGCTTGCAGACGTCTCCATACAAACAAACTGTCGAGCAAAGATTTGGGTAGCATTTCTTATAAGGAGAATTGCTATAGCAGAGCACATGTGATGAGCACCTTCAATCCAGGTGCAGTGGGGCTGACCATGGGTCCTCCCCACGCTGCATCACAGGCAGCACCCGATCAACCCCTCCACACCCCCCCCCCCCAAATGTAAGCATAGGACATCTTCACATATCTCCTTGCAGCTCCCCTTGAAGTATCCCATATGAAAATGATGGGGGGATTTTGGGGCTCAGGGTCTTCTATCTGTGTGAAATTCTGCAGACAATTTCCATTCCCTTGGTTGTTTCAAATCCACAACTCCGTGCATTTTCTGGGGTTGCTGCTTTTCTCCTAGCCATCAACAGAGTTAGAAGCGCCTTTTCTTGGTGCTGCTTGAACCAGTGGAATTAGTCTTTAAGTTCCGTCCCCAACAGCACCACCTCAGGTCACCCCAGCATTATGGCTACTTCCATTTGGATCTGTTTCTTTTTACAATGAGTTACACTTTCACCTTTAGGAAAACACCCAAGTTTCCATATGCATAGGTGATTTGGGACGAGGTGACTGAGAAAAACAAGTTACTTACCAAGGTGTAACGTTCTTTTGACTGGATGCTCCTCAAAAGTATTCCTCATCTTTGACATGTAATGTCCGGCTTTGGCATTTTTTTTGGCAGAGGGCGCCCTGCGTCGAAGGCGTTGAGTCGATGTCCCTCATAGGCCTCCATCGAGGGTGAGGTCATTGGATGTTATAAGTAGCACGCACTGCGCCCGTTGGCCTCAGTTCTGTTTTTCCTCCCCCAAAGTAGCCCATTAGTAAAGGCAGACAGTAGTCAGTCTTGTTGGAACGAAAGCTGTAATAGCATGGTAAATTCTACAGAGGGGTAGGATGGGCGGGCGATGAAGAATACGTTGGAGGAACATCCAGTCAAAATAATGTTACCCCTTGGTAAGTAACTTGTTTTTCGAATGGATTGTGTCCTCCAAACTTTCATCATCTTTGACAGACTCCCAAAGCAGTATCCAAGACTGAAGGAGGGGGGAGCATTTAGATTTGCCAATTGTCACAGTGCAGAATAAAGTACTGTTTTACCAAAAGTGACGTCCTGAGTGTGGGAAATATCCAGGCAATAATGCTTGGTAAACATGTGCAACGATGACCACATTGCAGCATCACAGATGTTTCGAATGGGGACCCCCCTTTGCAAGGCTGTGGAAGAGGCCATGGCCCTGGTGGAGTGTGCCCGCAAACCCTCTGGTGGGTCCTTGCCCACCAGTCTGTAACATTCTGAAATCGTTAGGATGATCCACCTAGGCAAAGTCTGTTTTGAAGCAGCTTGCCCAAATTTGCCTCCAGTATCTCCTATAAAGAGCTGGTCGTCCACTCTCAACTTTGACATCCTAGACACATAAAAGCTTAACGCTCTTCTAGGGTTCAATCTATGGAGTCTGTCTTCCTCTTTACCGGGATGCAGCGGAGGATAAAACGCCGGCAGAACGATTTTCTGATTTAAAGGGAAGTCCAATACTATTTTAGGTAGGAAGGTGGGTTTAACCATCAACACAACTCTTTCCTTGTAGAATACGGTAAAGGGGGGCTTTTAAGAGAGTGCCAGCAACTCGCTCACTCTGTGTGCAGATGTTCGAGCAAGCAACAGTATAGTCGTGAAGGTTAACAACCTCAATGGACATGTGTGCAAAGGTACAAATGGTGCACACATTAAGAATTTTAGAACCAGGGGGTGGCACTGTTGAGCAGCCCAAGATGGCTGCCTAGCTGATAAGCTCCGTGTGGCTCGGCAGTAATCCGCCAACAACTGCGCAACACGGCAACTTTGCGGGTCACCATCGACTGGCGCTGTTGGGGATCGTCCTCGGCCTCATCCCTGCAAGTTTCGACTAGATCTGCCCACTGGGACCCTAACTACGGAGCCTCGTCCAGAGGCCGCCTGACCGCGAGTGGCCTCCCCGGGACGTGCCTGGCCGCTGCGGCGTGCGGACTTGCGGGACCTCGCTACATTTCTATCGCCCGTAGCCGTGTGGGCTCGCGCACGTCTGCGGGCTGTCACGGGCGTCGCCGCTGGGGTGTGCGGCTGGGGCTGGCCCGATGCTGGAGCGCGGCCGCTCTAGCTCCCTCCCGCCCCCTCCCACCCCGTTGAAGCCAGAGCCCCAGGACGGACATATGCCGCGGGCGATCCCCGTGAGCCGGGGCTCGGGCGAACGCACGCGCCACACGAGCGCTGGGCTGAGACCCAGGCTCCAACTGATCCCAGGTGAGGAGCGCGGGGTGGGACACGTTGCGCACGCGGCCGCCGCCGCACTGATGAGGCTACGGGCCGCTCCACAGCCTGGGAGGGGGCGCTCACACGCACTGTGCCCTTGAACTGCCCTGGGCCCCTGCTTTTGTGCTGCCTGGCTGTGCTGAAGGCCAGTGCAGACCTGCACCGCCTGGGGGAAAACTGCGTGGCCTGGACATAGGCCCCCCCATCCTATTCATCCCGTACTTCTGGCTGTCCTTCCTTGAGAGTGGGTGTGAACCCTTGCCCCCTTACCCTCTTCTGGCCTTGCCTGGACACCACCTGGAGCCCGCCTCTGCTGGGGGCCACACAGGCACTGGGCCTGCTCTCCGCACCTAGCACCTGGAACTGCCACCCACCTCACCCAGAGTTACCAGTGTCATCTGCCCCTACACCAGCAGGGGCCCGGCAGGCTTGACACCATTAGCCGGGGACTAACTGGAACCACCTGGCCGTCACCATCTATTCTCCCCACGTGCGCTTCCCGCAGATCACTCTGACATTTAACCACATTCCAGCATGCCGAATAAACAGAGGAGGTGCGCCAAGGGGGGAGCCATGGATAAATTTGCAATGGCCGTCTCAAGAACTGGGTCATGCTCACCGCCATCCCTGCAGGAAGAACCCGGGGCAGAGGCCCACCCTGGAACATCGGGGCCTGACCTCACCACTCTCATGGAATCGATGGCCAAAAACTTTGCCTCCTTCCACGAGAAACTGGATGACATAAATGCCAACGTTGCCTCGCTTAAGACACGTGTTGATCAAGCCGGGACCAGAATTACAGAGGCTGAAAGCAGGATCTCCACAAATGAGGATGAAGTACGCACATTGCAGTCCCCCGTTGCATCCCTGTCACGAGACATGAAAGTAGTAAAAGCTAAGTGCGACGATTTGGAATCCCGCTCCCGCAGAAATAATCTACACATTATCGGCGTTCCCAAGAACGCACTCAAGGGGCGCATGGAGGATGCTGTCGAGAGCCTACGTAAGGATCTCCTGGGCAATCCAGCTCTGTCACCGTATTTCACAGTCGAACGCGCCCACCGCGCTTTATCCCCTCGTCCCAAGCCGGGGGACATCCCGAGACCCATCATCGCCAGGATTCTAAACTACCGTGACAGAGACCTCATCCTCCGCCTGGCACGGGAGAAAGGGGACTTGCGCTTAGAAGCCAACACAATTAGGATCTTTCCCGACTTCTCAGTCGCGGTTCAACAGGAGAAACGCCAATTCCTTGGCGTTAAAAAACTGCTCAGGGAGCGCAATGTCCGATATGCCATCCTATTCCCGGCTCGACTTAAACGTACCCACAACGGAAAACTCTACTTCTTCACGGTCCCCGATGAGGCGGTGAAATTCATCGAGTCAGAAATACCACTACACAATCCAAGGGACGAGCCAGCCGACGCCATGTAGCACAAGATCACCTCACTCGAAGATGCCCACACTATCTGATGATCCTAGATTCACAACGCGACCATGGTAATGTTGCTTTTTACCCAATACCGATATCTCCCTGTAGCAAGCGAATGGCTGCCGACCATCCTCCGGACTGGGTGTAACCCATTCTTCTTGATGCGCAGGACCACCTCTTGCATTAAACTCTCCTACATCCTCATCCTTGTCCTCATGTGCTTATGCTTGCCCTGGGGGGGCAAAAGCTGGATCCGCACACTGCAGAAACCTACTGTAGACAGCATCTGCTGTCCGTCTCTGATGTCCAAGAAGCCGACCACACGGCAACAGCGCACCTCGCTGCATTTGCAATGATTCTGTTTAGTTTTGTCTGGTTGCCACTACTGCTGGGCCCAGTTTGGACCGTGGAGGGGGCACGCCCCCGTTGGGTGCTGCCTGCCGACCCACGGCAGAATGGTGGCATTGACTTATCTGAAGCCACCGGGGCCTGGTTGGCATTCATGTTGGGAGGGGGGGTCACACTGCGAGTTGTGGGTGGGCAGTGAGGGTGGGTGGGGTGGAGCAGGGGGGTGGTCGAATGGGTTTGTTTTATGTTATGGGGAAAAATGGCAGAGATGATTTGGGTGTCCACAGTGCATCGAGAGGCCCCTGCGTGGGCGGCTTCCGCCAAGGATTCACTATACGACAACCGTGGTGGGATACTACTTGAATCACTGACATACCGGTAACGGCGTTATCTTGGAATGTGCGGGGCCTAAGCAACTACACCAAGGCTTGTAAAATCATGGCGTACGCCAACAGACATGGGAGTAAAATACTGCTGCTGCAGGAGACTCACTCAACGGGCCCCCTGGCCAATAGTATTGCTCCGTCATGGGGCCCACATAGATATTTCACCTCATACTCCACGCGGGCTCGAGGGGTGGTCACCATGATCCATAAATCACTTAAGTTTGTCCTCCACAAGAGCTACATAGATTCTGAAGGGAGGTACGTCATATTATATTGTGCCATAGCCAACAGGGATTATTTGCTGGTGAATACCTACGGCCCCAATGTCGATTCTCCTGAATTTATCGACCAAGTGGTAGCAATATTACTGGGATATGTCGGAGTGCAGATCGTCTGGGGAGGGGACATGAACTTCATATTAGATACTGCAATGGACAGGACTGGTACAGCCCCTCGACCCCTGTCTGGTGCGGCACGTAGATTGTTATCCCACAGCGTGACACTTGACATCCATGACGCATGGAGGGCCCTACACCCGCAAGCGCGCGAGTTTACATACTATTCGTCAGTTCACGACAGCTCCTCATGTTTCTTTTGTCCGGCCCTATGGTGGGCAGGGTAGTGGAAGCGCGGATACTTGCGCGCACACTGTCTGACCACTCCCCGATCTTGCTAACCCTGGAACTGGGGACACCCGCCCCCACTATTAACACATGGCGATTTAAATCATCTGCTCTGCGGGACATAGTATTCAAGGCAGACATCCTCGTCGACATTCAGACCTATTTCGAACACAATTTGCCCCAGTCCACTACTGCCGGGGTCCGCTGGGACGCTTTCAAAG
Organism: Ambystoma mexicanum; assembly: GCF_040938575.1. Lineage (NCBI taxonomy): Eukaryota > Metazoa > Chordata > Amphibia > Caudata > Ambystomatidae > Ambystoma > Ambystoma mexicanum. Next base: position 1,114,974,545 of record NC_090923.1, on the reverse strand, counting down.
CCTTTATCAGGGGGGCGTCCATCTCTAGAGAGTCGGGAGTCCTTAAATCCATAAGAGCCGCCCTATCCCGCTCCGAAGCTAAACTGCGTGACCTGGAACGTGCCCACCCGGCCTCGGTCGACCCTAGTGTCCTCTCCCAGATCAGTGAGGAGCTCAAAACCTTTAATGAACAGGCTACTAGGGAGGTACAGTACTTTAGCCGGCCACAGGCAGCACGTAAATACGGCGAGGGGGACAGACCCGGCAAAACGCTAGCCGCACTGGCGAGGGGGGAATGGGGCCAAGCCCAAATAACCTGTGTCAAGGACAGTTTGGGAGTTATACAGTAGTCCGACCAACAGATCCTTGAGGTCTTCACAGGCTTCTACTTGGAATTATACTCCCAGCCCACTGAACATGGAGACTCCCAGATGCGCGAGCTCCTGGATCAGATACCCACCACCATAGTCTCCCACGCCACCAGAGACCAATTGGACTCCCCTATCACTCTGAATGAAATAGTCGAGGCGATCTCTGGTCTTCCTAAAGGAAAGGCCCCAGGTCCCGATGGGTTAACAGCCGAATTTTATCAGGAACACGTGGCAATATTGGCCCCCGAACTGCTCGGGGTATGGAATGAGTCACTCCGACTAGGGTCCCTTCCCCCGACACTCCGTGAGGCCGTCATCACGGTCCTGCTCAAGCCCGGTAAGCCTAGCAATGAGTGCGGTTCCTACCGGCCCCTCTCATTGATGAAATTGGATACAAAAATGTTCGCTAAGGTGATTGCTAACCGCTTCATTTGTCTATCATGTCCTATATGGTACATGACGACCAGTCTGGCTTTGTACCCGGGAGATCTACCTCTCACAACATTAGACGGCTTCACAATGTCATGGCACGAATTGACCAGGGGGTGAGTGCGATCGCGGTCACCTTGGACGCCCAGAAGGCCTTCGATATGGTGTCTTGGAAGTATATGTGGATGGTCCTCGAGACCATGGGCATCGGGCCGAGGATGATCGCTTATATTAAGCTACTGTACACCTCCCCGGTCGCCAGGGTCCGTGTCAACTCCCTAACCTCCGATCTGTTCCCTCTATTCAGAGGCACCCGTCAGGGTTGCCCGTTCTCCCCGATCCTGTTCGCCCTAGCTATCGAGCCTATAGCGGACTATGTCAGGGAACATCACTCACGTAAAGGGATACGGCTACAGGGAGACCCCGAAATAATCTCACTCTACGCGGACGATGTGCTTCTGTTCGTCAGAGACCCCGATATTCACCTTGACCCTATCCTGCGAGACATCACACGCATCGGCACATATTCCGGCTTCACAATCAATTATGCCAAATCTGAACTCTTCCCCATCACGCGCTCCACAGTACGCCCCAATACCGAGTATCCTCTTCGGTGGTCCCCTAACGGGATCAAATACTTGGGAATCCAGGTGTCCATGACCAAAGACACTCTCCTGGCTGACAACTACTTGGCTGCTGTAGAACAGGCTGAATCTAAAATAACGCGCTGGCGCCCTCTCCCGCTGTCCCTAGCGGGAAGACTCTCATTGGTAAAAATGATATCACTCCCTAAGCTACTGTATATATTCACGAATGTACCTGTCTGGCCTGGTAAGAAATATTTTGCAGACCTCCATAAACTGTGCGCTCAGTTCCTGTGGCACTCGGGGGCGGTGCGCAAAAAATGGCTCGCTATGTCACTTCCCTACGACAAAGGTGGTTTCACTGCCCCCGATATGCTGCGGTACTGGATCGCAGCGCAGGCACAATTTGCCTCCTACTGGTACCCCGGACCCCCCCCCCCCCACACCCCAATGTCAAGTTGGAGGCCCTCGCGGCATCTAATACCAACATAATGTCCTTAATATTACAACGTCAATACGAACCGGACTCACCTATTGACCCGGTTCGGACCACTGTGCAGGCCTGGGGATGGATATTCGCCACTGGCACCGAGGAACGCCCGTACTGCAAATGGCTCCCCGCCTGGCACTTCCCCGGGCTGGAACCCACAAATGACACGGCCCTGGCACGACACTGGCAGTCCCTGGGATACATGGCCTTGACGGATTTCTACCCAGAAGGGCAATTCATCACACCGCACACCTGGAGGCCTGGCCACTCGGGATCACCGTTGGAGCTCTTACAGTTTTATAGGCTCAGCGCTGCCTTCCGCGATGCCTGGCCTGGGTTTCCCACTGAACCCCCGGACTCCCCTGGAATCTCCTACATCGCCAACTCTGGTGGGTCCCGCGGGGTGGTATCCTCATTGTATAAACTCCTCCTAGCCTCTTCTCCACCGCAGCCCCTTGGGGCCCGGGACGACTGGGCGTCCGAACTAGAATTGGAACTCACCGACCAACTATGGACGAAAATGTGCACCCACACTAATAAAGTTTCCCTGAACTTCCGCTACCGTACCATTCAATACAAACTGTTGAAAAGGTTATATTACACTCCACGCAAGATCTCCAGGTTCGCTCACTCCAACCCAAGGCTTTGTCCCCGCTGCAGGGGAGAGGACGCGGGCCATCTGCACATGTTCTGGTCCTGTCCGAGGCTGGTGGCATTCTAGGACGAGATCCTGAAAACTCTGTCAGTATGTGACATAGTCGTCGGCCCGACCCACTGGGGGTGCTGTTTGGGGTGTGGGGGACTGAGGTACCCAGAGATGCCACTAAGTTTTTGAATGTCAGCCTTATAATTGCCAAGAAGTGTGTGTTGCAGAACTGGAAGTCCTCCTCCCCACCTACATTCCAGAAATGGCTGAACTTATTGACATGGTCTCGGAACTGTGAGGAGGAGTACCTCTCTACCCTCCCGGCCCACTCCCGGCCTAAAAACATCTGGACCCCCTTCAACAGCTATCTTAATAGCCTAGACGCATCTTCCTCTGGAGACAATTCATCCCAAGCATCTGTGTAATGTGCCTCAGCCCTAGGCGTTTCTGTGATTCCACATCCATGACTTCTATTGTATTACTGTTTTTATGCACCACTATTGTCAGTTGGAATATGTATTTTGCTAATCCTGGCTGCTCTGATGTCTGTGTAAGCTGTTCACCTCTGCCTTCAAAAATAAAAGTTTAAAAAAAAAAAAGAATTTTAGAACCAGGTTAAGGTCCCAAACTGGAACCTGAAAAGGAGAAGTTGGGAACACATTCATGAGCCCTTTCAGAAATTGAGTCACCAATGGAATTTTGAAGCAGGAACATTCCTCCAATGTGCGCTTGAATATGGAGAGCGCTACTAGATAACCCTTAATGGTCCCAATGTGAAGACCTTTGTGTACTAATGAAAGCAGAAAGGATAGCACATCCGGAGTCCAACGTAGAAAAGGATCAACATTCTTTTCCCCGCAGCAGTTGCAAAACGTATTCCAATGGCAACGCTACAGAGATTTTGTTGCTGGCCTTTTTCCATCACGTCATCCGGGAGGTCCCAATCCTTGTATCTCAACCTTTCAGAAACCACGTGTGAAGGTTGAGAGTGTTGACCTCCTGAGAACCTGACCCTCCCTTTGCGAGAGAAGGTCCTCTATTTGTGGAAGACGTATCGGAGGACAGATGGACATGTCCAGAAGGTCCAGGTACCAAGTCCTCCTGGCCTAATCTGGGGCAATTAGGATCATGTAGCTCCCGAACTGTCTCAACAATCCTGATTACTTGAGGAATGACAGGGACTGGCGGAAACGCGTATAGCAGTGGAAAATCTCAATCCACCACGAACCCATCTCCTATAGCTCCTCTCAGAGGAAATTCTTTTGAGCAGTGCCTTTCGCACTTCCGGATGATCCCGGTCGCAAACAGATCATGAGGGGTTCCCCAAAGGTCGAAGATCTCTTGAAGGACTTCCTGAGCTAGTTCCCACGAGTGGGAGACTGTGCTCTGCCTGCTCAAAGCGTCTGCTGCCGTGTTCTCCTCCCGGCCAAAAGAAATACCGATAGGGAGATGCCTTCTCGAATTGCCCAGTACCAGAGCTGCATTGCCTCTCTGCACAGTGGTAGTGAGCCCACACCACTTCTTTTGTTGAGATAATGCATGGCCACCATATTTTCCGTCATTATCAGGACATTTCTTTCCCTGATAAGGAAGGCCTTCAGCGCTAGTCGGGTTTCCCTCAGCTCCAAAAGATTGATATGTAGTTTGGACTCCGATAGAGACCAACGACCGCTGGCTGTCAGATCGTTGGTGTGGGCTCTACACCCCGTGCGTGAGGCATCTGTCACTACAGTCGTCTCTGGCCATGGTTGCCAAAAGGGTTCCCCCCTTCAGGATATTTTCCTCATAGGCACACCATAGAAGATCCTTCGCAACTTTGATTGGGACCTGCAATAGATCTGATATCCGTCCCGGGAACTGGGACCATTGTGTTCAGAGAGCCCATTGTAGGGATCTCATTAGTAGACGGGCCTCTGGCACCAGGTAAATGCAGGATGCCATGAGGCCGAGTAACCTTAGGAATTCGAAGGCCTGGAGACAGTGGGCATTCTGAAACTTTGTTACCATCTTGAGAATGTCTTGAGCCCTCACCTTGGGTGGCGAGCACTTTCCGAAGGACGTGTCTAAAACAGCCCTGATATACTGGAGCAGTTGGGAAGGTGTCATTGTGACTTCTTGAGCTTGAGGGAGAAGCCCAATCCGTGTAGGGAGTGGCAGGTAACGCTGAGGTGATCTAAGGCTTGTTCGGGAGAATGCACCCTGATCAGCCAATCGTCCAGGTAGGGGTAGACGTGAATCCCCCCCCTCTCCTGAGATGCGCTGCCACCACCACCATTCGTTTGGTGAAGACCCTCGGGCGGAGGTCAACTCGAAAGGCAGGACTCGAAACTCATAGTGCAAGCTGCCAACGGCGAACCTCAGGTATTTCCTGTGCTTGAGATGGATTGGCATATGTAAATAAGCATCCTGAAGGTCCAATGACACCAACAAATCCTGTAATTGGAGGGCCTGAAGGATCTGAGAGAGTGTGACCATCTTGAAACTGTCCTTCCTGAGGAATTTGTTCAAGTATCTCAAGTCCAAGATGGGTCTCGGTGCTCCGTCCTTCTTAGGAATCAAATAATATGGGGAATACCAACCCTTGTTCCTCTCTTTAACAGGCACTGGTTCTATAGCACCTTTCTCTAGCAGGGTTAATATTTCGTGCACAAGAAGCAGATCTGGAATCCTCAAAGAGTCTTTCCCCGGTGGATTGGTGTGAGGCTGCGTTATGAATGGTAGGCAGTAACCGTGGGCTATTGTCTCCAGAGCCCACGCATCTGAAGGAATGGCTCGCCATTCTTTGAGATGCTGAGAGAGTCTGCCCCTGCACCGGTGACACGTGACGCAAGCTCTCAAAGTGCTTTTGAAGCAGTTGCTGCAGACGCTGATGGCAAGGTAGCTGCAGCTGGAGTTGGCTTGGCACTTCTACCTCGTCCACCTCGAGGGAACTTCTGTTGGCCTCTTTGACTGGCCATTCCTCTCGCCTTTCCAAATGAGGAGTAGTAGCAAAAAGATTGCCCCCTCCATGCTTGTCCTACCGTAAGAAAAGGCTGAGGTTGCCTAACAGTGGCTCCTAAAGATTTGGCAGCCGCCTTTGAGGTCTGCAACCTCTCAAGGCTCTCATCAGCCTTGCTGCCAAAAAGGTGAGACCCATCAAACGGCATGTTGAGAAGACGAGCCTGCACATCCGGTGCAAAACCTGACTTCTGCAACCACGCAAATCTGCGCATCACGGTGCTCGTGGCCATGGACCTGCTGATGCTATCTTCAGTATCCAATCAAGACTGAAGGCACTCACACATGGCTTCCTTGCCATCCTTAATAATAGCCAGGAAGCCGTTCCTTTCATCCCCTTCTGGAATATGCTCTGCCGCCACTGATATGCACTCCCACAGAGTATACAAAAATGTTGCTAAGCCACATGTGGAGTTGGCTGACTTCAGGACCATACTCTCAGCTGAAAATACCTTCCGTGCCCATCCATCCACGTGCTTGTCGTCCCTATCAGGAGGGATGGTAGGGTACACTGCCTTGTTCAAGGTAGCCGTGGCTGCCTGGACCACTAGACTCTCCGGAGTGGGATGTTTGGACAGGTAGCCGAGGTCACTACTGGAAGGGCTGTATTTTCTTGTAAAGGACTTGTCCACCGCCAGATTGGTGTCCGTGGTTTCCCAATGTCTGGCCACCCTTTTTTGCAGAGCCACATGGAAGGGTAATATAGGATCTGTAGGTGGACCTTGGTCTAGAATATAGGTCAGATCATGCTGATCAAACTGTACCGGGGGTCTAGCCCTGCCTAAGTACTCCACTACTCTGGGCATTAGTTGCCAGTATGAAAAGTCAGCGTGCTACCCTGGTTCTGGCTTGCCGAACTCCAACTCAGGAGAGGTGTCAATGTCGCAGGCATTATGCAAGGTGTCATAAAGATCTCGCATCTTCCTCTCTTCTGATATGAGGCACTAGCGTGACGGTCGCAGTTTAATAACCCGTGGCTGTCACACTTGAAAAGAAAATCATGATAGGGTCCTAAATGACCATGTCCTGATTTATGCCTCCCGTTGTTTCTGGGCATTTTAAAGCCCATCACATTTGTGAATTCGGGATGTGCTTCAAAATGCATAGAAACACCTCATTATTGACACCAATGTGCAAATGGGGGAAAAATGGGCATCTCAATGAGTACATCTAAGATATGCTAATTCAGTTGCCCTTTGTGAATTGGGCTGCAACTTTTTTGGCTGCAAGTGAAGAGATTTGCTAATACATCTTACTTGTGACAAAAAAGGTTTGATAATCTGGCTCTAAGTGACTAAGAAGGGAGAATATATCACACGAAAAGACCCCTGGACAAAACCCAGACATTTCCGATTTACTCAAACTGTTGTTGAATGCAGAGACTTTATAGTTTGTTCTTCTTATAGAAGATATCCCTTAGGTATAGTCCCATTAGTTGGCTTTTTTGTGTGTAACATTTCCCTATAAACAAGTAACTTTTAACTCTCAACCTCTTTGTCCAATCAATATTGATCCTGCTCAGCTTTGTTATACTTAACCTTTATTTTACAGTAGAATATCCATTGGTTGCAACTCCACTTTTCCCAGCTGAAGGTCGCAAAAGCATTTTCAGGCTGTACCTAGGGGCAATCTAATATCTGGCTAAACATTTCTCCTATGGATAATACATTATTCACGCTAGCATCCTTAGATGCCCTCGATTGTGTGCCCCGAGACAACGCTGAACCAGCCAAATTACCAATCATAAACTCAATGTAACATCTGTCACAAACAAAATAAAAAGGAAAGCACTAAACAAGCTTCAAGGAATGTCTTGACACCCCCCCCCCCCCGGTTACCCGAATTGGCATTAAAGCGACTGGCCATATTAAACTCTGCAATAAAGGCAAGAGAGCCTGCCAGCGAACCGAGAAATGCTCTCCTCGATGCAGAGGGTTTTGATGACACTGACTTTAAAGGTGGTGCCTAAGCAGCAGGTGGCTACTTCACGAGGAGAATGTGAAGGTCCAATGCAGGTTGCGTGGCCCACTTCTTCAGCAGTAAATTCTTCTCCTGTGCTGCCAGCAAAGAAGTGTAAGATGGTGACCTCTGTCCACTCACAACGAAGGCAAGGACCCTCTTGACAAAGCCAAAATATGAGAACTTAATTCTAAGCAGGATTGCATTTTGTACTTGAAGCCAACATCCAGGACTCAATTTCCTCAAGGGACTTCCATAGGCAGTATGAATCCTCTTCCAGCAAAACCCTAAACTGTAAGAGGATATTGTCACGCATTCCTACTATCTCCTACACACTTAAAAAGAATATACCCAGATTAATTGGCAAGAAGTTCAAAAGAAAGGGATGCATTAAAATTGGTGACATATGAAACAGTACACATAAATATTTATAGAAAATGTAAGCAGGAATTCCTATTAAGCACACAATTGTATTTTATATATTTGCAAATGGGGCATTGGCTGAAGACTGCAGTTACTTTGAACCTGATTTTATTTGAGACACATTACACTAATAAGGGACATAAATGGATATCAACATCAAATTTAAAATGTATATTGGAATCTACTCTGCCCAGCCTCAGCTTGTGCATGGGAAAATTAAATCGCACAGCAAATAAAGTGGGAGAGTTAATGACCAATAAAGATTGGAAAACCTCTGGACAAAGGGACCCAAGTCCTGAAGATGTTTATAAAACAAATAACTAATCATAAAATTGTGTCCCGCTGGGACTGCTCTCAAGCCACACTAAACAAAGTTGACACTTCTAGATCAGAAAGTCAAAGTCATTGTTAAGGCATCAAGGGGAACATATTGCATAGTGTGTGCCACTGGAAGCCAAGTGAGTGGGCACCACTATGGATTAAATCCACTTATTTCTGATCTTCAAAATTTGTAATTGGAAAAAACTCCTTTCAAAATATATTCATGCATAAAACTTATAAAGGAGCAGGCTGTAAAAAGGTTTGGAGACACCCAAACCAAGAAACAAGTGAAGCAAAAGACAAGGTAAACTACGCAGTCATACAGCCGCTCTCTAGTGTACCCAACCTGGGTAGTGGTAATTTCCAAGATTTGTGCTAGTTTGAATTGAATCTCTGTTTCAAGTCTCAAAAAAATTTGAAGAATCCGTTATTTTTTCAAAATCATATTTATCTTCAACAAAGATATAAAAAAAAACACCAGGCAGACCCATTGTTGCAGGGATGGAGAGCATTAATCAACCTCTGGGCATCTACATCGATTTCTTTTTGCAGCCTTTAATCCAACAAACCTCCACTTACACCCGTGACACTACCCATTTCCTGCAGAAACTTAATTCCATCACGCCTCAACATGACGATTTGATGTTCACCATCGATGTAAGGAGCCTGTATACCTCTATACCACACGATTTGGGGATTGAATCAGTTGAATGGCTACTGTTAGAGACATTGGAAATCCGAGCGCAGAAGGAATTTATACTAGCTCTCCTACAGTTTATCGCTGAGAATTCGTACTTTCAATATGGTACCCAATTCTACTTGCAGACACCAGGGACGTCGATGGGGGCCACCATGGCACCCACGTACGCCAACTGTTTTATGCACAAGTTTGAGACTGATAATGTATTGAGTAAACAGGAATGCAATAAGGATATCCGCCTGTGAACGTGGTACATTGATGATATCTTTGGAGTGTGGAAAGGTACCAAGGAATCCTTTGAGATCTTTTTTGAATACCTCAATAACATAGACCAACAGATTCAATTCACAAGAGAGATCTCGTACGACACTATCACCTTCCTGGATGTCCTGGTTAAAAAACAAACAACTGGCTACAGTACTTCTCTGTTTCGCAAGACAACGGATCGCAATAACCTTCTACACCGTCTCAGCTTTCACCAACCCAGCCTACTCAGAACTCTGCCATACAGCCAACTGTTATGAGTCAAAAAGATAGTGAGTGATCCTGAGGACTGTCTGACACAACAAATGGAGATGAAAGAGAAATTTCTTGCACGGGGCTATAAAAATGATCAACTGGAGATGGCATCTGCCAGGGTTACCGCCCTGTCACGTGAGATCCTATTATCGACTCAAAATCCCAAAAACAAAAGAGAATTGAAGTCACCGGTATACGTATCTAAATTCTCCGTTCAGAGTAACAAAATTAAAAAAACCATCAAAAAACATTGGGGGATCTTCAAAAATGACATCAGAGTACAGAGTTTGTTCAGTGAATTACCGGTGTTTGCCTACCAACGCAGTAGGAACCTGAGAGATGAACTGGTTTAGACGAAACCTTCACCCAAAGGACCAACAACTCAACGTACGGGAACATTTCCTTGTCTCCATTGCGTTAACTGTAACTCTGTCATTAAGGGCAACACCATCAATCACCCCAGAACAGGGGAGAAGATTCCGCTCAAGACATTTGGTACCTGTGACAGCATCAACACTATCTACGGCATTAAGTGCCCATGCAGCAAGTTTTATGTTGGGCAATCGACAAGAACAGTTAAGACAAGGTGGAATGAACACCGACCCTGCATTCGAAATGCTAATACCAACTCGGCCGTAGCACAACATTGGGCTGAGAATAGACACAATGTGACACAAATAAGATTTGTTATCCTAGAGGTACTGGTGAAGAACAGTCCACATGAAGACTTGGGCCAACGACTCAACCGTAGAGAGACCTTCTGGATAGACGAACTCGGCAGCTTGACACCTCATGGACTCAACAAGGAGATTCATTATCATTGTTGTCTGTGATTTCTGGTCACACTCACTGTTATTTGATATGTTCCTGAGCACACTTGATATAGCGTGACCTGGGCCCTTTGAATGCGAAGGTTTATAGTAATGTATTAAAATGTTAAACTTAGACCCATGGTACCACCATTTGATACTACAAATCATGTACACTGTTGTAGGATGTATACCACTTTTGACCTTAACGCTGCATTTCCTGGACCTTGTGTCTAGGACCCAAGGTGTCGCCTGATTGACGACACCAGTAGCAGCAGAGTTTGACACTATGAATGGTTATCTGCTTTTGTTGTTCACTAGTATGTTTTCTAACTATAGTATTTCTTTTGTGTTCATTGTTTAATTCTTGTATTTTTACTTTCTGATTATTCCTCTTTTTTCCTGGGGAGGCCCTATAATTATTTTATCTAGACATGCTTTAGCCCTTGGGCCTGTGCACAATACAGTATTTCTTCTCTTTCCATTCCGTATGATATTTGACACTTAGGGCCTCATTACACGGAAGGCGGTAATGGTTAACGGCCACCGTTAATGGTAACGGTGACCGTTAACCATTACCGCCTTACTACGAGGTCCCTTAGCGGGTTGGTGCTTTAACGCTTGCTTTTTGCAGGCATTAAAAACCAACCCGCTAAGGGACCTTGGTGCTAATTACGGCACCGCAAAATTGCGGTGCCGTAATCAGCTCCTTCCCCATTCCCATTATGCCCTATGGGGCAAAAATGGGAATGGGGAAGGGCAATGGTGGAAGGGGGAATTACCGCCCCGCCAACCTTGGAATAGGGCGGTAATTCCCCTTTCCACCAAGGCGGTGCCGGTAATTTACCGGCATGGTCCAGGGTGCTAATAGCACCCTGGATTACCGCCTTCCGTGTAATGAGGCCCTTAATGTTATTTTCATCACCTATTTTTCTGTTAACACACTAGGAGACCTAACAATTTATTTTTAGCTCTTAATCCTAGCCCTAGGGCCGGAATGCTGCCTTAGTTTCTAGCGCGCCCTTCGAGCGCGTCACGTGTCGTATTTAAGCACGTTGCCTTGGCAACGCGCCGATGCGAGGACGGCAGTCTGCTGCTTGCAGACCTTGAGAGAACTGCTCCGCTCCCGCTTTCTATACGCTGAGCCCATTTTACTCCTCCTAGCTCTGTTTAACCACGGATGTCAATTACCAACACTAATACGTTTTTTTCCTGCTTACAGCCATTGCGTTGCAGGCTTACGAACTGCGCTGATTTATTTCGGACAGTGCATTTGGTCACCATCTGATAAGCCTCACTGTAGTTTGCCACGTGTTACCTGATATCCACCTGCCCCAGGTAATTCATTACTTCTTGGCACCATACCTATGGTTATAGACACACATACTGTTGGGCTATAGCGATTGATGAGTCATTTTCGCTTTCTGTTTTCATTTTCATTTTCTTCTGCTGCTCTCTGCTGCTACTGCAACCACGAATTGTTGGTATGTTTTTTATTCCTATTTTTCATTGTATGTACTTTACTACTACAATTGTTGCCTCGGAATTGTTTTTCCTGCATTGTTATTATTCTGCACTGCTAACTTAATACATGTTTTGGTATGAATCATGATTAGACTGGCCCTGATGAAGGATTTATTTCCGAAATGCATTGGCATAACTTGGTCTGATTGATTAGTCAATTGTGGCAAACTCTTCCTCACTAAGAAATTATTAGTGACAACTCATTTTTTTTGATAGTGTGTGCCACTACCAGAAGATATAAGAATTTAGGAATGAAAAAATTACCAATAGCTTGGTCATCTTGGGCGCATCACACTTAAGATGCAGATTTGTAATACTTCTCTTTCTTGAAAAGCAGTTCACCTACTTCACTCAGAAGGGGAAATGTTGATAATGGTTCTACAAGTGAAACAAAAACCAGCGCAATTCTGGAGGCCAGGGGTAAAACGTTTGAGTTTCAATCTACTAGCCACGCATAATAAGTCACTCGCCCCCTTAATGCTCCACATGCACACAGCACACTATTTCTTACTCATCAAAAGTAAATTCCCACTAGCCAATAGCTAGTGCAAAATTTGAGCCCTGGGGGAGGCAGACTAACAATATGACTGATACCCCAACTACCAAGCATGGAAAGTCACTTACGGCATGAATGATATATTACAATGTTTTGCACAATTATGGAAACTGATATTACAGCCCTATTTTATTAGAAATGTTAATTGCATCCAAGGTATACCACCAATGTTTTTACTTACGTACTGCACTGCTGGGTCTCCTGCATGCAATGTTATACCTTCACAAGGCAAAGAGTAAATGAAAGAGTAAAGTGAGGCAAACACGCTTTTAGTCTTTCGTTTCCACTCTGTCTTGTGAAAAAATAAATGCTGCTAGCAAATTACACTTTGCAGGCTGCATTATTTAATGGATTCCTATGGAATCTGCCATGCCTTGAGATGGATGCCATAGGAATACATTTGTTTTATGTCTAAATGAAAATCTCATGCAGGTGTAAAACGCAACTCACTCGAGGACTCAGTGAGGACCTCGCAGTGAAGTTCTTATCACCGCTCTGTGCCACTCCCCCACCTTCCCACTCAACCACATTTAAATTACCCTGTTAGAAGATATGGCTGCTGAGTAAGAATCTTTCTTGGCCAGTAAGGCTAACGTTGTTGTGCCTACTTATGTACGTAGCAGATGAAAATTGCTTTCTAATAACTTCTCTCAGGAACAATTTTGCTTGAAAAATATCTTCCTTGAAAACTATGTTTCTTTGAAAAGTCTCCTTTGACTAAATCATGAGTCAATCTTGAAATGATTGTAAAGCTGGTGCAAGAGGCTCTCACCGCCACAGGAAATAACAGTAAATGTAAATAAAATACATCAAACAACCCGAAAAAATCACAAACAAAATACTTCCAGAAAGGGAAAGACATTAAAAGTAGTAAAACGTGAAAATAAATCAAGAAGTCATTATTCAAAAGAAATTATTGAAAAGGCAATGCGTTAGAGTCCAAGAAAAAACTTATTCAGAAATAAGATACTAAGAAGTAATAACTAATATGATGTTCATAATATGCACTCCATTAAAGAACCAGCCTCCTGGTATTACTGCCTTAACTCTAAAAGAACTGCTGTGCACCTTGCACTTTATAGAATATGGCTGATTGTGTGCACAAGCTGCCACAGTTAATTGATTTTAGTGAATTCTGAATGTTTTGTATTAATTGATTATTATATTGTATTTGCATTGTAATTGTATGGTGTTTTGTATACGTTTTAACCTATTTATTGTAATTTGAGTTTTAATATGTGGAAAATTCTTTCATTTATACCCCAATAAATAAATAAATAAATAAATAGCATTTATTTTAAAAATACCTCATGACAAGGGAACTTAAAGGAGAATTGGAAATAGAAAGAATCTTTTGGAGAAAAAACAATCTGCCTGCAACTTCAGGCATAAAAATCCAGTTGGCTAAGAGAGAGAAAAGGAGAATCTGCTAGACAGATCAGACTGAACAAATGTGACTACATAATGTTCTGTATACAGATAGCAAGCTGATAATTAGACACTACTTTCTCATATCTGCAGATGGTTTTGTGTGGAAATAATAATATGACTCCAACTTCAGTTGGCTTTGTGAACCGCTAGGTCACTGACAAAGAGAAAATCTAGCTCTATATGCATAGACAGCTCTGAGAGAATGAGACACTCTGGCTCCAGACGTACTATTTGGGCTTTAGCCATGTGTTCCCTGTATACAGCTGACCCTGTGACAATGGGAAAGTTTAGATATGTAGGCATGTGGCTATTGTCAAACTAAGATCCACTGATTCAATGGTTTCCTGCATTATGCTGAGCCTATAAGAATGAGATGTTCTAATTTCCTGTGTACAGTGTACGGTATAGAAAGATCCCACAGCGAGGAAGAGACTTTCAGGTTCCCAGTATGTCTCTGCTATTTAAGAATGAAATGCTGTGGTTTCCCTATGCCTGTAACTATGCTTTGTACACTAGCCTGTCTCACTTACTTACCCTTCATCACAACTTCTGGCAATCCATAAGGCTCATACTCTGTTTCATCGTAGGCCACTGACATTTTGTCCCGTTGCCTCTGGAGCCGCTTGGCTAAGTCTTCAGGGCTTTCACGCAATATCCATGCAGGAGAGTCCTGTCCCTCCATGCTGACTGTCCCACCCAGGAGATCGGTCTGGGTGTTTGAGTGGCAGACCTCTGGCCTTGCAGCTCCCCGTAACTCCTCTAGCTCCTCTCGAAGACCAGCAACAGTTTGAGAGAGGATGCAGTTGGCCTCCTCCAGTGCCTGGTAACTACTCAGAAGTTCAGTGTAGGGTGGATGGTGTTCTTCAGATCCCAAGCTCGGACTTGCCAGGTATTGCGTTACAGCTCTGGAGATTGGTGCTTCTGTTGAAGACAAAAAACAATAAACAGCATGACTCTTGTCTCAGTTAGCACAATCTGGGCTAATGATCCAGAATACGATTTGACCAAGAAAACAGTGGCTATTAAGGCAAAAACGTTAGGCCCCAATTAGAGATGTATATCAACAAGCCTCCTAAAACCTCATTCATGTATGCAAACCTTTCACCTTAATCAAAAAACAAGATCGTACTGTTTTACTGCTTCAACGGCAAGAAGTTTTATTGCATTCAATGCTCTTGTTGGAGAACTGGTCTTCACCAGTAGATCCTGTAGTCATTTTACAGTTAAGAAACCTGGATTATCATCAATCCTTCCACACACAACTACACATGACCAAAAGTATGTGATTCTGTAAAACTCATTTGATGTGACTGTACCTCAATTGCCTTAATTTGTTTGCAATGTTGAGTTACTCATTGATTACGCAGCCCTTATTTTCCATGGTACAGTGAAAAACGATCATAAAAAAGTGAACAGTGGGCACGAAGACAGAAGAGAGTGGCTCATGACGACAGCTCACTGGGTCCTGTGTCCCCTACAGAGTTGTGACTTACAGTTCACAGATAGGAGTCTGTTGCCATGAAAATTGTGAATTGATATTCAGCAACGGAGCATAACTAAATATTGATCAAAATAAGTTTAATTTATGTACATAACTATACTTACACAGTGAGAAAAATAATATTCATATCGTGAAGTACATGGCAGAAATGCCTTATAGTGTGTGCTGCGTTTAAAAAACAGATCTTGTGGAAACTGCTTTCTTGGGTCACCGTTCTAAGCCTAATTGACAGTTAATTCTATAAACTGACATCTCTGGCTCTGGGCTGCAGAAAATAACAAAATAATCTAATTACCATAAATTGAGCCTGCGTGAACTAAAAAATGGTTTACATCAGGAAAAAAAAGAGAGCCTCAGTTTAAAGACGGGGTGCTTCTGGGGTTTCATCAAAATAAATACCTACACCCTTCTCGTCTGGCGTGCCATATGAACAACAATTGAAAACATGTTTGTTGAAAATTGTCTTTTATATGCACTGTTCCTGTCTGTTAATCAAATATAGAGTGTCCTGACCTTGCCACGTATTGCCCAATGCTCTGTACACTGTGATGAAAACCCCTGTCTGGATCTGAAACCTCCACTACTATGGCTCAGAGGGTTCCGTGCCACCCTAAGCAAGTGAACGTTGGGCCCAAGGAAGGCATGGGAGCTGGTACTGCATATAGTCACATTGCCTCAGTACAGGCCTGTATCAGAGGTCCAGTCCTCCCCACACCACTAACACATCAGACAGGCCAGTAACTCTGGCCCCATGGCTGGCCCACGCTACCAGCCAAAGAGGGGGGACCCTACCACAGGGGCCCACCTTAGGCCAGCTAGACTGGGGGGGTATGCATATATGCCATAACCCCCTGCTGGAGATATATAAACAGTAGTGGTCTACTACCCGGGGGATATACTGTCCCAGAATGACCTGCAACAGGCAAGATGTCCCACTGCCGATGTGAGTGTGACCCCCCCCCCCACCACCCTTACGCATGTACATGCACAGAGCCTGCACTAAATCACATAACCATAGCACTGATTTGGTAACAATCAGGAAGACCAGAAAACAGGAGCATGGAAAAAAGAATCATACTACTATGAGAGTTTTTAGGCTATTGTTTTGATTAGTTGTATGCTTTTCCCTAAGAGATCATAAGCATTAATGCTGTACACTTTAAACATCAAGACAAAGCAAAGTATGCTACCTTCACGTATAGCATTGTAACGTTGCAGTTAGACGAACAAGATACTTACCAACTGTAACGTTCTTTCGACTGGATGTTCCTCCCACGTATTCCTCATCTTAGACATTTGTATCATCCGCTATGCTGCTTCGGAAAAAAATTCCACACCAGAGGGAGCTGTGCTCGATGTTGTGACATCATCTGTAGTATAAATAGCTCTAGCCGCGCCCGTTGGCTTCAGTTCTGTTTTTTTCGATATGCTCAACTGAGGAGTTGATAAAATGTAACCTTAGACTGAAAGCTCTGAAGGAGCATTGAGTGTAAAATACATAAACTGTACGGCGGGGTAGGTTGGGAGGGTCGATGAGGAATACGGGGGAGGAACATCCAATCGAAAGAACGTTACAGTTGGTAAGTAACTTCAAATGGATTGTGTCCTCCCATGTACTCCTCATCTTAGATAGACTCTCAAAGCAGTGAAAATTTGGAGGAGGGGGTACTAATTAATTCTACTCATGGACCGTATGTAGAACAGCCTTAGCAAAAAGACCTCCTTGGGATGAGGTCGAATCTAAACAGTTGTGTTTCACAAAAGTGTGCATTGACGACCAGGTGGCCGCTGCACAAATATCTTGCACCGGGACACCTCTCGGAAGAGCCGTCAAATTTGCCATGTCCCTAGTAGAATGAGTCCTTAGTCCATCTGGAGGTTCTTTACCTGGCAGCCTGTTGCATTCTCCAATTGCTAAATTTATCCATGTGGATAAGGTTTGTTTTGTTACTGCTAGGCCCAATTTGTGGCCGGTATATCCAATGAAAGGTTGGTCACTTTGTTGAAAGTTTGCCAGTCTAGAAATATAAAAGCTAGGAGCCCTTTTTGGGTCCAGCCTGTGGAGCCTTTCTTCCTCCTTACCTGCATGAGGGGGAGGATAGAAAGATGGCATTGTGATCTTTTGAGACAAGTGAAATTCAGAGACTATTTTTGGTAGAAATAAAGGTTTGACTCTAAGTATTTATGGAAGATGGTGTGAGGAGGCTTACAAGAGAGAGCCTGTAACTCACTCACCCTGCGGGCCGATGTAATAGCCACTAGTAGGACTGTCTTCAAAGTGAGAAGCCTTAGCGGACAAGAATGTAAAGTCTTGAAAGGAATGCATGTAAGGAATTTTAATACTAACTTTAGATCCCAAACGGGGACTTGAAATTGGGACTGGAGGGTACACGTTAGTAAGACCCTTTAAAAACTGCACAATCAATGGAATTTTGAAGTAAGACATCTCTTCCCAGGAGCGCTTAAAAATCGAAAGCGCAGCTAGATATCCTTTTACCGTACCAATCTGGAGACCCAGATTGGCAAAATGTAATAGGAAAGAAAGTACCATAGGTGTACCACATAGGAATGGATTCCAACGACATCGGTACAAGGATTTTGTTCGAAAGCAAAATCTCCATTTTGTCTTCCGGGAGGTCCCAATCCTTATATCTCAGCCTCTCAGAAACCATGCCTGAAGACGGAGTGTCTTGACCTCTGGATGGAGAACCCGACCTTCCTCTTGCAAGAGATGATCCCGTCTTTGTGGAAGGTACCACGTCCTCCTGGCCCAATCTGGGGCAATTAGGATCATGGTTTTCCTGAACTTTCTCAACCTCCTGATTAAGTGAGGAATCACTGGGACTGGAGGAAATGCGTATAGGAGTGTAAATTCCCAGTCTTCTATGAACGCGTCCCCTAGAGCTCCTCTTGGAGGAAGTTACCTTGAGCAGTACAGTTTGCACTTCCTGTTGACACTGGTCGCAAAAGGATCCACTTGCGGGGTTCCCCGTAGAGTGAAGATCTCTTGAAGGAATTCCTGAGCTAGTTCCCACTCGTGGGAGACTGTGCTCTGCCTGCTCAGAGCGTCCCCCACTTTGTTCTGCTCTCTGGCTAGGTGAACTGCTGATAGAGAGATTCCTTCTTGTATTGCCCAGAACCAGAGCTGCATTGCCTCTCTGCACAGTGGTAGTGTCCCTACGCCTCCTCTCTTGTTGAGGTAGTACATGGCCACTGTGTTGTCCATCATTATCAGGACATACTTTCCCCGTACAGAGGGCAGAAAGGCCTTCAGTGCTAGTCTGATTGCCCTGATTGCTCCAAAAGGTTGATGTGTAGTTTGGACTCCGATGGAGACCAACGACCGCTGATTGTCAGATCGTTGGTGTGAGCTCCCCACCACGTGAGTGAGGCACCCGTCACTACTGTTATCTCTGGTCATGGTTGCCAAAAAGATTCTCCCTTGAGAATATTGTCCTTCCAAGCCCACCATAGAAGATCTTGAGCCACTCAGGCCGGAACTTGCAAAAGATCTGACACATTCCCCAAAAACTGGGACCATTGAGTACTGAGGGACCATTGAAGGGATCTCATTCACAATCTGGCCTCTGGCACCAAAAAATTGCAGGATGCCATGAGGCCAAGCAACCTCAGAAAATCAAAGGCAGGCAGATGCTGGGCATTCTGGAACTTTGTTACCATCTGCAGAATGTGATGAGCTCTCACCTCGGGAGGCAAGGCTTTCCCAGAGGAAGTATCCCGGACTGCTTCGATGAATTGGAGTCTTTGGAATGGTATCATATGTGACTTCTTGTAATTGAGGGAGAAGGCCAGTCTGTGTATGAAATGGCAGTTCATGCTCAAATGTTTCTGGGCCTGTTCGGATGAATGTGCCCTGATTAACCAATCGTCCAGGTAGGGGTAGAGGTGAATCCCCCCTCTCCTGAGACTTGCTGCCACCACCGCCATCACCTCAGCTTGTTGAAAACCCTTGGGCCAGAGGTCAGTCTGAATGGCAGACCTCGAAACTGATAGTGAGAACTGCCAACCGCGAACCTCAAGTACTTTCTGTGCTTGACATGGATTAGCACATGAAAGTAAGCATCCTGAAGGTCCAATGATACCAACCAGTCTTGGAGTTGGAGAGCCTGAAGGACCTGAGAAAGGGTTACCATCTTGAACTTGTCCTTCCTGAGGAACTTGTTAAATCCAGGATGGGTCTCAATCCTCCGTCCTTCTTTGGGATGAGAAAGTATGGGGAATACCAACCCTTGTTCCTTTCTGCTACAGGTACATGTTCTGTTGCACCTTTCTCTAGCAGGGTTAACATTTCCTGCAACAGGAGCGGATCTGGAATCTTGACAGAGTTGTATCCCGGTGTAAGGTCCTGAGGCCTTTTCTGAAAAGGAAGGCAGTAACCTTGAGCCCCTGTTTCCAGTGCCCAAGCATCTGAAGTAATGTCCTGCCATTCGTTCAGATGCTGAGAGATCCTGCCTCCCACCGGGGTCTTGAGGGTCAAGGCCTCAGAGTGGCTTAGAGGCGGCTGCAGCAGCGGCTGAAGGGACAGTAGCCGCTGCTGGGGCTGATCTAGCACCTTTTCCTCGTCCACCCGAGGAAATTGTCTTTGTCCTCTTTGACTAGCTTGTCCTCTTCCTCTTCCAAATTAGGAATAGAAATGAAAAGGACGACCCCTCCAGGAAGATGAGCCTGAGTAGGAGTGTTGCTGAGGTTGACGTATGGAGGCGCTAAGTGATTTACCCGCCACCTTAGAGGTCTGCAGCCTCTCCAAACTTTCATCCGCCTTGCTGCCAAACAACCTCAAGCCGTCAAATGGCATATTGACAAGTCTGGCCTGCACATCCGGAGCAAAGCCCGACTTCCTCATCCACGCAAACCTGCGTAACACTGTGCTAGAAGCCATGGACCTGCTGGTGCTGTCATCAGTGTCCAGTCCTGACTGGAGGCATTCCCCCATGGCCTCCTTTCCATCTTTTACAATCGCGAGGAAGCCATTCCGTGCCTCGCCCTCAGGAATGAGTTCAGCTGCTGCACTAATACAATCCCAAAGGGTGTTTGTAAACCTTGCAAGGGTGCAAGTCACATTTGTTGACTTTAAAGCCATACTGCTCGAACAAAAAGAAAAAATCTTGCTAGACCAAGCATCAATTCTTTTGTCATCTCTATCTGGGGGAATAGAGGGGTATGCCGATTGTCTGGTGGCTGTAGCTGCCTGGACTACTAAGCTCTCAGGTGTAGTATGCTTAGTTAAATAGTCAGGATCAAGATGAGGGTGTATATTTCCTATCAAAATTTGTTTCCCGCCAGTCCAGATTCTGGGGTTTCCCTTGCGGCCATAAACTTCCTCTTAAGTGCTGTATGAAAAGGAAGAACAGGATCTTTTTTAGGACCTTGACTGAGAATGTCCATCATGTCATCCTGTTCATAGGTGGGTGAATTTCTGTTCCATCCCATGAACTGCACCACCCTATTCATAATATTTCTATATGCTGAGTCAGCATGATCAGCTGGGTCAGGTTTGTCGAATTCTAACTCAGGTGAAGTGTCTATACCGCTAGCTGTTTGGAGACAGTCATAGAGGTCAGACATTTTTGACTGAGGGTCAATTAGTATCTCAGGAACATTCTTTGTACCATATCTCACCCCAAAAGGGTAAATCTCCTCCTCCAAGGATTGTTCTTCCTCATAAATAGAGGCCATAGACTTGAAAAATGATTTTCTTGGTAAAGGGGTATACATTTTTACCCATAGTTTGCGAGGGCATCAACCTTGGTTTTGCCAATGGCGTCGATAATGGTGCCGGAATCAATGTTGTCCTCGACAAAGGCGTCAATGTTGTCGACGCTGGCTTCGATAAAGTCGAAGGTGCTTTAGATAGAGGCGCCGTCGAGGAAGGCGTCGACTGAGCCTTCGACACTGGTGTCGAGTAAGTCTTCAACAGAGGTGTCGAGGAAATCTTCGACACAGGTTTCGAAGACGGTTTGCAACCTGATGCCATTTTATCTGGTGTCGCCTTTGGTTTATGCACCGATAGGCCCGTCTTGCTCTTTTTATGAGGTATCGGAGAGGTTTCTCTCGACGGCAACCTCAATGACTTTTTTTGCCGGATTTAGAGCGTCTAGTCTCTGACCTTCCTCTGTCATCTGTAGAATGAGCTGGGGCATGGTCTTCACACGATTTCTTCGAGGGGGTCGGGCCGCGTTCTCAAAGATTTGCATCATTGAGGCTATGCAAACCTCCCATTTTCTAGGGGAATCATACTTAGAAGGACAAGTGATAACCCCTGTATCAGAAGATGAAGAAGAAGAGGGAGATTGGTGATGTTTCTTCTTCGCCTTCTTCGAAGAAGACAAACATTTTCTTGACCAACTCCTCGATCTAGATTTATTCGATTTACACCGGGACTCTTCCCTAGACTCCGCTGAGCTTTTATTTTTCTTCGAAGAGGCTTTCGAAGATTTTTCCCCCACCGCCAATTTACCTCGTCGTTCCTTGAGAGCTTTACCCGTCATAGCTTAGCAGGAATCGCAGTCGTCAGCTCGATGGTCGGGACCCAGGCACCAGAGGCAGACGCGATGGGGATTAGTTATGGACATTTTCTTCCAGCAATTCTGGCATTTTTGGAAGCCAGTTTTAGGGGTAGAAGGATTAGATGATGAAGACATCTCGAAAGACTGAAGCGACGTTTTCATACACAGGAAGCAAAAGCTTTCGGAAAAACTAAACTGAAGCCAACAGGCGGGGCTTGAGCTATTTATACTACGGATGACGTTGACGCTCTACGGCAGCTCTCAAGGGACATCGATGCCACGACATTGAGCACAGCACCCTCAGGTGTGCAATTTTTTTTCTGAAGCAGCAAAGCCGACGATACGAATATCTAAGATGAGGAATATGTGCAAGGACACAAGCCATTCGAAGTTGCCATCCACCCTTTATGGCCAAAGTGTGCCCCTTCCATGTGAACTGATGAGACATCTCTAAGGGGCACAGAACAGCACCAGGTTTACTAAGCGATTTAGAGCATTGTGTCCTCTGCTAAAGCTCTGAGGCAGCGCTCCAAACAAACGAGAAAAGATGCTACTTAATATAGGCAGGAACACAGCTCTCACATTGGCTCTCAAATTAAGCATACTTCAGGACCAAGATAAATTAACTCCCTAGCCTGGTGACAGCTGCAGTTTGTCACCATAACCCCCATACATTAGTCACTTATATGCCGACTTACTTAATTTCTTTAGGTTTTGATAGGACTTCAGTCAGGGGGGCCCAAGGGGACAGGCACCCCCCACCCTACCTGGGCATAGGTGACCTACTAGGGCGTATGCCAAAGTTGATCCTAACCCAGAGGCAGAGTGAGGGAGTAGGGATTATCCCTGACACCCCCAAGTGTGTTTGTATGGTTCAAATGTTGGCCAGAGTTCTTTCTTGTTACTTACAGGACCACAGTACCTGGATCCTAACATGTCTGCATGGGAGTGCTCAGCACAGAGAAGCAGTTTGGCGACAAAAGTCTTGCTCCTCTGACACCATCCAGACTAACGGCAGGTACACTGACTTCCCTGGGCTGAAGGAAAGAGACATGCATGGTGAACGCCTACTAAACCGGTCTGCAGAAACCCAAATGACACTAGTGAGGGAACAAGGAGTGAGGCCTATTGTTTCGTTAATGATGTGTGCCATTGTAACCCCATGGAAAGCAAAGTGGTAGATTGGCCAGAGTGATCAGGTGCTGTTAAGGACCAATGGCAAGGGGCAGGTGGCAAAAAGCAAGCAACGCCCAGATATAAAATACTCACAAGTCTGGCTGTAGGGTATTTGGGTGGGATCAGCAGGAGAAGTGGTGGAACGAGAGGCCAGGCGGAGGGCCAGGAGGGGGGAGGAAGTTGGAGCTGAGTGCTGAGGAGTGCTGAGGAGCTGCTGGGAGTGGTATATGAGAGAGCAGGTAAGGTATTGTGTGTGTGAGAGTGGTATCATGCTTGAGAGAGTGGAGTGGTTGTTGTAGGAATATATGCTATAGTGAGCAGTAGTAGAGTGCGGTGTGGGAGAAAAGAGAGAGTAGCAGGTGAAGTTAGATAGTGAAAGGTGAGAATGGTACAGAGTGAGAGAGGGGGAGTAAAAGCGACAGAGAAAGTGTGAGTAACAAGGAGATGTGGGAGGTAGTAGAAAGGAAATATTGTAGCAGGGAGGATGGAGAACTGGAGGGAGCAGTAAGAGAGAGAGAGAAGTGAAGTGCTGGAAAATCGATTGGACAGAGAGCCGGAGAGCGACAGGAGGAAGAGGCTGGAGGAGGGAGAAGGCAGTGTGATAAGATCAGAGGGATAGAGGCAGAGAAAGATACAGGAGACAGCATTAGGAAGGAGGAGGCGAGAGAGAGATGAAGGAGGAGAAGAGGACTTATGGGGAGAGAGGCGAGCTTGAAGGGCAGTAAGAGAGGACCTAGGAAGAAAAGGGGAGGGAGAGGTGAGGAGAGAATGAAGAGACCAGAGAGAAAAAGAGAGAGAGAGAGAGAGAGAGAGAGAGAGAGAGAGAGAGACAGAGAGAGAGACAGAGAGAGAGAGAGAGAGAGAATGAGTTGCAAGATCAGGGGGAGACGAGGAAGAGGTGAGAGAGAGGAAGAGGTAGAAGGCACCATCTTGAACATTATTTGTGTCATCATCTGGGTAAGGATGTTTTAGCAAGTCGCAAGAGTGTAAGGTATATAAGGCTACAGCTTTTAGGCTCTCATCAAAAGACAAGGTTAGAACCAGACAGCAGGGGTTTACCCATCACTAGACTTTCGCTACAACCTGTTGGGGAGTAGGGAAGCTTGGGTTAGGGTGGAGGAAGCGGATGGGAGATTGAGGTGTAGACCAGGTGACACCCTTATTCTGGCTTTTCTGCAGCTTATCATCAGCCAGTTTGTGAAATCTGTAAATAAAACACCTAAACCGCACATTAAATTGTCGAATAACTGAAGCCATCTGTGACAAGATACACCATATAGTTTCCTATGGGCTGAACGCTGGGCCATTCACAGTCAAAACCTACATTGCATCTCCTCCCACTCAACCACAAACAGCACCCACCTACTCCCCTTCCTGGTTTATATCCCCTCCACCTATGCTTCTCCTTTCTGAAGCAGCCGTGTAGTAGCGGTTGGCAGGGAGAGTGCACTCCCTGCTGCGGATCTGCTCACACTGAAATGTGTTCCTGAGCAGTGTAAGGGCTTGCTTATCTGCGTTAGTCCTCCAGTGCACAGACACTCACCCTGCGGAGCTCAAGGGCCAGCTAGCAGCGGCCCCAGGGACTGATTACCCCCCAGCAATTCTACTCCTTCGTTCACGTAGTACGCAACTTCATGACAGCATAGGAGCGCCATGTGCTCCGCCCACACGGAGCCCCCTTCCCAGCGAAGGAAGTGTAATATAAATCATTGGTACGCCGTCCCACTAGTTAGTTTGCTTTTTACAGACCGTACCTTTAGTTCAAAGGCTCCTTGACACTTTCTCTTTCTCCTGAGCCAAATATAGAATTGTCTCAGGTCGGATATTCAAGCACTGCCCGTTTCCCAAGTCACATACACATGTGTGGCTCTGCAGGTCGTTAAGGTGTTCAGGTTGCAAACACATTTCTTTTATCAGTGGCAGAGCCTTCAATATGCATGATGGAAAATTTCTAACTCAAAGAGCTCGCAAAGCACCAGTTACCTTGCAAAACTGTGACAGTTAAAGTGAGCAATGTAATGCGCCCATTTTAAGATTTGCTTATATCCATGATGTCTACTATACAGACATGCAAAAAATAATTGCTTTAAGTCATGAATCAAATGTTTTCAACATCACGAATAACAACCAACTGGATCTTTGTGACAAAGAATCTGCTTACCTATCTTTGTTTATTACACAACTTCTTTTATTACATGTCTTAAATCACTGAAAGTACAGTAGGGTTAACTAGATTTTTCAGTTTGGCATTATCTTGCATTCTGGGACTTATAGTTTACCAGTCAGGATGTGAACATTAAAGCCACAATGATATTATTTTGGCCTAACATGTTGCTACAAGGATTTACATCTTGTCATGTGGCTTTATTATGCAATTTATGTTTTTCGTAAGTAAACGCTATAAGAAATTATCACTGTAGACCTTGACATCCAACAATTTGAGCCAAAGTTTGTTATCCTGGCCATACTCCCACCCCCAATCCCCCACCACTCCCACATAACACTGTACCCCGCTACCCAAAACCCCCATCTATCAGCTCGTCTGATAATCCCACTCCATCCTTTTTGGATGCAACCAGAGTACCACTAGTTCCTTTTTTCCACTTCCACCACTGCCCCTTCCACACCTCGATATGGCTCTCTAGCTATGGCTGCTGTGCATGGCATGATGGCAGCGCCTTTTATAGCGCCAACCACTTTCCCAGGGGGTGTTCCTCATCGCTGCTTCCTTCGAGCAGGCACTGTGGGGAGTTCCTGTACAGGGGGCACAGACATAGAAAGACTGGTGCTGGCAAACTAATGTAAGAAGCCATTTAAGTGATGGTCAAGTTGTTGCCCTTGGTGGCTGCCTGGGTACCAGGATGCCACCATCCTCTTCCTCTCTTCTCCAAGGTAAAAAACAAAAAAGAAAATTGTCCCAAAAGGTCCTCAAGCAGGGGTGTGTCCAAGCAATATCCCAAAGAAAATTCCAAATGACACCTCTCCAAGTTACCATAGTCCAAGTTTGAAAACTGTGGCATCTTGGAGCATAAGCAGTAACATGCAGCAACACAGAGAGTAAAATAACATACTTGCAATAATCCATAACCAAGCGTGTATATTTTTTCATTCTTGCTTACAAGTGTAGCCCCAAGACTCGCTTGCTGTATGATATTTTTTATTTCTCACCGGTGGTAACATGTAGCCCCGAAATATGTTACTCAATTGAGCCATGGGTTACATTAATCCCTAATCTAAAACCTTAGATTAATTTGCAGGGTAATAAGGCACCCCCCTACTAACGGGCAGAGCCCGTAGCTACATTTACACAGACCTCCAGCTCCAGGACAGAAAAAGCTGCCCTTTTCTTTTAGGGAAACATTTACCTTCACCAGACACTGCCAGTGTGTATGATAACATTGCATTGCAAAAAAATGTTCGCAACACCAGGGAAGTCATTTTCCAATTTAAAAGGGACATTCAATGAATCGGGCAGTCCCACTGAGATAAACTTTCCTTCCTGCCGCTTTCCGACCCCAGATTGTATCAGATGAAAAATTGAGCTACAGAAGCATTTTCTTTTCGGCAGAGAAATCCCCTGCTGAGAACACAGTGTTACAAGTTACTAGGCACACTTACCAGTGAGCCAACGAATTTAGAAAGTGTAATCAGCTTCTTTCCAGTATTGAATTCACACTCTATGAAAGAAGAAGCTCTCAGCTGAGAGCAGACAGTCTCAGGGAGGATCAGAAGCACAAATCTAAAATGGCAGACAGGCCTTAAGAACCCAAACAAGCCCTAGACGCACTCATGGAAGCCATCCAATCCCAGCCCACACTCCATCACCACTCACAAGTACAGACACTCAGTGTAAAATGGCCCTACCAATGGGAGGAGGGTACGCATTATAACGGCAACCAGCGCGAGTTGCAGAGCTAGGGCTCTAGCAGGACACTCGTGTTCGGGAAAGGCTTAGAACTGGAGAGACTGTTGGAGAGAAGAGAGACTGGAGAGCAAGAGGAGACGATGGAGAGAGACGGATGAGGTTGGAGAAGTAGCAGCAGTGGAGAGCAGGAGGAGAAAGTGGGATGCCAAAGGAGGTGGTGATAAGGTCAGGGATTGAAAGAGGAGAGAGGGAGCAGGTGGGAATTGAGAGGGTGCAGGAGGTGGCAAGAGAGCGAGAGAGAACAAGAGGTGGGGTAAAAAAGGATATGGTAACATTAGGAGTGGAGAGGGAACAGAAGTAGTAAGGGGTTGCAATGGACGTGGAACTACAAGGAGGAAGACATAACAAGGAGGCAGTAAACTCAGGAGGAGGTGGTGAAGAGTTAAAGGAGGTGGTAGTATCAGAAAGCAAGAGTGAAAGGGTGGAGGAAGTAGCAACGGTAACAGGAAGCGTGCATGGACAGATGGAGGTGGTGGTAGTAAAGGAAGCTGGTAGTTGATGAAGTTGGGAGTTGGCAGGAGGAGGTAACAAGAAGGAAGAAGTGGAAGCAGGTGATGGTAACAACTGACATGGGGACAAGGTGAGAGAAAAACAAGAGATCTGTAGGAGGGAATTCTTAGGAAGTGAAGATAGAACTCAGCTTCAAGGAGTAGCTATAGACATCAGGACCAGGAAGTGATGAAAAGCAATCATAAGAGAAGAAGAGAATGTTTCAAAGGAGGTGGGAGGAAAGCAGAGAACAGCAAGGAGTGAAGGAGAGAGTGAGGGTGACCAGGGCCAAGTCAGCCAGAATAAGAAGGTTCTGGCAGGCCAGGTTGGCTCTAGGCAGGCACATATGGTAGGAGGAGGAACAAGAGTGGGACAGGAAGGTCATGGCACATGTAGAGAGGGAAAAGGGCCAGGTTTCGATCACCAAAACGCCATCCAGAATATCAGGGATCTCTCTCTCTCTCTCTCTCTCTCTCTCTCTCGATGTTGCTCCCATCACATTCACTGAGCTGTGCCACCAAATGGACACACTGTTGGTAGTCTTTTGGGTTAAAGATCCCCAGAAACCAGTTTTTATCAATAAGAGAGTTTGGGATCCCTTAAACACACAACATCTGAAATGGTAGATGACGGAACTCCTCTCAAATCTATGGACAATTTCTTCAGGGGCCTGAAGGCCTAGCTACTTGCATTCAGCGGGAGATATATGGGAGGGTACCATTTTGTTTATTGTTTAATTTGGGACAAAACCATCCTGATTGTTTCTTTGAGAAGATTCCAATTGTAAATTTAAGTTGGCCCATATCTGTGCACAGACACTAATAAAAGTTATACAAAGACAGTACATGTTCTCGGCGTTTTTCTTGATCCACATTGTTTGATAAGCGACAATACATATACAGCACAACCTTCTACTGTTGTTATGTAGTTATACTTTGGGTGAAATAGTGCTGTTAGTAGACTTGTGTTATTACCATAATTCCATGAGCAACTGTATGCACATAGAACCCATCATATGATCTTCGGGGACTGTGAGGAACCAGGAATAAGACTTCGACACAGAGGATTCATAGTGATTGGCATAAACTTTTATTAAATAATAAAGGGGTTGGAAAATGCCTCACTATCCCTGATCTACCTCAACCAAAACTAAGGGTCTGTCAGATGTCATGATGTCCAAAGCAACATGTCCTGTGTCTGAAATCCTATCCTAGCCCTCTCGTTCTAAAAACAAACTCTAAGGTGTGTGAGAAACAAGAAGGTGTCTCCCTGGCTAAACCCAGTGGATCTGTCATCCAGGTGGCCAGGAAACGCCCATCACTATTGGATCCAGTTCCTGGGGGTGGACCAGTGAGGGAGGATCACCTGGATGCGGGGGGTCCTCGGGGAGTGAGAGTAAGACACCGACAGGTGAGGCGCGGTATCCCCCTCCTTTCAACACCTTTTCCACATCCTACCACATAGGACAATCAAAACCAATCCGCCCCCCACCTTTCCGACACAAACAGTTTTGCATTACACACCAGAGAACGGACTAACACCAGAGCCGTTTATCATACACACCTGACGGCCCTTTCCCTTCCCCACAGGACAGGGATAAAAGGTGCAGCAAGAGAGCACACTACAAGCAAGGCAGACTGCATGACGAGACAGCTACCCATGCCCAGCAGTTCAAGAGGAGGAGAAAGGTGGCGAATAGCCAGAGGCTGTCAAGGAGAGACACGACCTTGCCCTTTTCGACGCAGACCCGCAAAACTTCAGCAGAGGGAATTGTAAAACCGATGACAATAGCCCAAGTGTCCTGCAACCGATGTCAACGGTACATGAAGCGTATCGACACTGATAAGCGGGAGTGAGGGAGACTACTGCTTCTGGGATACCGGCCTTGACTCCAGTTACGAGTAAAGCCAAGCAGTTCATCACAGCCGGTGAGTCGAGGGGAGAGCCGATAAGACCCTGGCTGTGGTGAATGAAAGACACAAAGTGGCAAGTTGAACTAAGTTCAAAGAACTGTAAAAAGCATTAAGGGGAAACTAGCTGCAGAGGGAACCGGCACCACGTGGCTGTTAACTGGAGAGACCCTGGTCGATCCCTGTTTGAGTGAAAATACATATACCAGAAGGCCGTATGAGAGCCGCCAAGATAGGTCAAAGTGGTCATACAGGAGGTCCAGCAAAATCCCTGTACAGTCGAAAGCCTTTAACCTAAGAACTATAAAGAAAGCAAGGGAAGTGGAAGTGATTCCCGCCACATGAGAAAGCAAAGAAAGTGAATTCCGTAGACATTAAATGTGAATGTGAAGTTCGCAAGCGTGAACCCGGAAGAGGGATGCTGATGAGAAGGGGGCAAAGTCTAAAGTTCCAAGAAACAGTGTGTTGACCAAGATGAACCCGGCCGAGGGATGTACACTGGAACTGTTTAAAAAGACATTGAAATTTGAGAAGGGTCCAAGCCTGAAAGAGGGAGATCCAGTGGTGAAGCTATCACCCAAAAGTTCATTAAAGCTATAGTGAACCCGGTGGTGGGAGGCTGAAAGTAAACAGGGGTCAGCGCCCGGAAGAGGGGTACCCGGGGTGAAGAATCCTCTATGAACTTGTGTTTGTTGTTTATGTAAACCTATCAGGCCCTCAGAACCAGAAAGCCAAACCACTGAAGGCCTTGATACTGATAGGAACTGTTTTTGAAGGGTCCGAGCCGAAATGAGGGAGATCCAGTGGTGAAGCCATCACCCAAAGTCCATTGAGAGAAGGAACTGTTATTTTGACATACAATTTGTGAAGGGTCAATGCCCAGAAGAGGGGCACCCAGGGGTGCATTCATCCTCTACAGAGAATATGTGAAAAAGGAACTTTGTTTTGTTATTTGACTACGTCAGGCCCTCGAAAGTAAGAGACTTTCAGGAGAAATGAGACTTGGCCATCAACGGTCCTGATAGCTCCAAGTGGAACTGTTGTCTCCTGCTGGGGAAGCTCGAGACTGTACTGTGCTGCAAGATCCTGTCTTACCCCGTGCTTAAAATGTGGGGAAAGGAGACCCAAGCTACTGCATCCTGACATATTATTTATGAACACTTCTTTCTTTTCTTGAGAACTATCACACACCCTTTTTATATTAGTTGTACGGTTTGGCAATAGGTTTCTTAGCATAGGCCCTTTTATTTGACACACCACCACTAGGACTGCCTTATTTTCATTTTATGTTCGACGCTCACTCCCATCTTAGATTTAGGTTTAGATTAGGTGTTTTCTAACCTGTATACAGTTTAATAAACACCCTTGAACTGTGATCACTTGTGTCTGTCTTTACTGTTGCAACCATGAGTTCCCTAAAGGTGTTAAGGGTATTGTCTTTGGCTTTGACAGTGTGCAACAAAAGGTATAACTCCAACAAAAGTTCCAAATAGATAATGTTCACACTTTAGGGGAATTACTCCCTTCCCCAGGTTTCTTTCCAGCAAAAACAAAAGTTTAAAAGAATAACCAAGTTCTTTCTAGCCCAGGAGGAGAACTTCCTCCTCTTGGCGTCGCAATCCACTGCAGGGAAAATTACTCCTTTCCCCAGGCTATTTATCACATTCAATAAGATTCAGATCCTAAGGGCATGGGTCTTCCTTGGGATTCTCTTTCCAAGACAACACAGCTTGGGTGTGGGTCTAAGACTCGTAAAGCATCTAGTATAGTCCCTTGCCAGGTTCTCTATTCAGCGCTTTAAACAATTTGAGTGGAGGTCCCAGACCCGCAAAGCACCTGGTATACTTTCCTGCCAGATCTTTAGGTTTCAATCTGTCTTTCTTAATCAGTGCAAGGGGTTATGGGTCTTCCCCAAGCTACTTCACAGCAAAGTACTATGACTATAAAGATGACATTTATTCCAATGAGGATTACCTCTCTTCCCCACTCTCGGCAACCAATTCACTCTTTCAGGGTCTCTTTTCCTCAGTTTCGGCATCCCATTATTCCCTCTGGGTTCACTGACAACATATGTAAGTATGCAACTTTCACTGCACTCGTACATATTGGGTACTCGCCTTGGTATTTGCTGGACTCGAGCAGCTTTCCCCAGTCAGCAGCATTGAGCATTCTCGCTGCTTGCGTCGGAACGAAGCCCGTCCTGGCCTCCAGTTCCCGCTGCAACTTCTTTCATCTTCTTCTGGCGATTCCGCTGTCACTGAGCACTGCTTCACTATGCAGGCCATCTGGAGCTGGCTTCTGCACCTCCCCTCTGGCCGGCAGTGCTCTGCGGCCACAGCTCTCGTCCCCTCTGCTTCCTGGTCTGCCCGACCGGCCAGGAGTGCTGAGGTCAGCTCCCTCTCTCACCATCTTCACTCACCTGCTTTCAGGGTTCGCTCCCGGACTGGGCCACCGCCTGCTCTGCACTGCAACCTGTGTTTTCCGTCCGTTTACAAGTCGACTCTTGGAAAAGAAAACTCTCTCGCCGTGTGCCAGCTGTGTGTTTGGTGGTTGCTGGTGGGGAAGGTCCTGTCTCTGTGATTCTCCTGCCGAGCACAGAGTGTTTGAACAACAACCTTTGAACTTATGAAAGTCCCGAAGTCCTCTTTCTATTGTGCCTGATTCCAAGTCCTGCCTATAAACACACTGCACATGCACGGAGCGCTGTGCAGTGTGCCAGCTGTGTGTTTGGTGGTTGCTGGTGGGAAAGGTCCTGTCTCCCGGATTCTCCTGCTGAGCAAACAGTGTTTGGACAACTACTTTTGAATTTATCGAAGTCCCGAAGTCCTCTTTCTATTGTGCCTGATTCCAAGTCCTGCCTATAAACACACTGCGCATGCACGGAGCGCTGCGCAGTGTGCCAGCTGTGTGTTTGGTGTTCGGTGGGAGCATGGAGACATGGTTGTGGCGGCCTCTTTCTTTGCACCCTTTGGATCGCCCAGTAAGAACCTCATCACTTGGAACTTGCCAATCAAGGGATCGCCTTTGATGGCACGCTCCCTTGTCATTATATGCTGACTGTTCTCTCACGCCCCTTGAGAATCTGAACTGTTATTATGCCTGCATTCTCCACGGAAAGCGGGGTGACGTAACTGTGACTCAGTGAGTTTTCGAACTGTGCAGCGCCTTACTATGTGGTGTGCTTTCTCTTGGACTTCTTGGTGCCTCTCACGGGAATGGTCTATGCGCTCCAACTTGTATTATCGAGCTGACTTGGGATGCGCTTGTGAACAGAGCTAAATCACCTATAAGGTCTGCTACGTTGGTAGATACAGCTCTGAACTGTGACTCTGGACCTTGCGTTTATGTTGCGAATTTACAGCCTTACTTATAGGCTTCTGTAAAGATATCACCTTTGGGGGTGACTGCGGGCCTTGGAGCTTTGAACCACAGAAGGTTGAGAAGCAGTAGTCGGGTATCTACCAAATTGAAAACTATTGCTTCCACCAGAGCGCGGGTGATTGTCGGTCTGAGTACCTGTGAGATCGGACTTTGTGTTTATGTTGTGCACCTACAGCTTTACCTATATGCTTCTGTAAGAATATTACCTTAGGGGGTGACTGCGGGCCTTGGGGCCTTTGAACCTCAGAAAGTTGAGAAGCAGTAGTTACGTTTCTGCCAAATTGAAAACTGTTGCTTCCACCGGAGTGCGGGTGACTGCTGGTCTGAGCCCTTGTGAGTCAACAGACTCTTGTTCACCTGACTTTGGTCTCCGCCTCATGGGGTGACTGCGGGCTGTGGAGCCTTTGAACCCTGTCAGGATGAGGAGAGCTACTTAGGTGATCGCTCCCCTGGGTACTGTCTCTCTTGGTGAAGAAGGGGAGATTGCTGCTACTTGTGCCCCAGATCTTGCACCTCTAGAGGTTTCTGCTCGATTTACTTTGGCCTTTGCCACAGAGGGTGACTAAGGGCCATGGAGCCCTTGAACCTCACTGGGCTGACGTACATTGGTTAAGATAACCTCTTGTGTATTGGCCTTCTGGGTGAAGGAGGGGAGACTGTTGCCATTTGTTTTGGAACTTGGACCTGTAGACGTCTTCTGTTTTACCTACCTTGGCCTCTGCCACAGGGAGTGACTGCGGGCCTTGGAGCCTTTGAACCTCACTGGGCCTACGCCCACTGGATGGGACGTTGACCATTGGCCCTTTTGACCACCGAGTGTAAGTATGTGTGGTTTTTTTTCTTTAGACTTTGTCTCTCGATATCACTCTAGTCCATAAGCCTCACAAATGTCCCTCCTAAAAAGGGAATTGGGACGCAATAAAAACCTGTAGATTAGCCTTGTAAAAGGGTCCAGTGTGCCCAACTGTGGGCTAATTTGGTTGAAGGGGCACTGTGCCTGAGTTCTCCAATTGCTGCTAAAAGGCTCTTGTAGCTCATTGTTGGGCCACTTAGTTGTTAATACGCGCTTATAGTTTTGCCAGCCCTACATTCACGTCCCTTGACCTTAACTACACACTTATTGTATAGAAACTTCTTAAAACTGTCTGCTCAAATTCTAGCTTGAGCCTATCCTTCTTTGGTGCCAACATATTTGTTTTGACTTAACACTTACTGGCCAACTTTGACCATGAGTCGCACCCTGAGAAGTGCCTACTGGTCCACCCAAAGGCATGGCTAACAAATCATCTAACGTTACACTCCCCTTGCTTCCTCGTAGCAAAAAGTCCCTTTTATCCATGTCAGTGCTTATCCCTGGAGTGTCAAGTCTCTCAGTGACAGAGGGTGATTCGACTCTGCCACCTGCTAGTCTATCCGAATCTAGGGAAGGACTCTAACCCCCGAAAATTAATCTAGATCAGATCATGCCCTCATTTTCTGTCAAAGATGCGAACAATGATGAAAGCAACTCGATGAGTGAAGCATCCTATAGGGCTAAGTCGAGTTGCTCACACAAAGATGCTCAGGAACACTTTGTGCCTATTTCGGACACCTCGATGCTTGCTCCTGCCATTAAGAGTGAGCTGGGAAAACGTGTTCGGTGGTCACTTGGCCCCTACTCGCCGGCCTCAAGGACCCATGCATTTTGGGAGCATGTTCATTTACACCTATCTGACAAATTTGTATATAAAAACTACGCCGTACCCACAAGGGAACGTTTTGGCCCTAGTCTCCATGATGTTGGAACCAATGTATTCCCCCTTCAGCAAGAAGGTAGATGTTCATCTTTGTCAAACTCACTTAGCGACCATGTCCACAGGTCAGTCTCTTCTGACTACCAACTCTCAAAAGCAGTGGACATTCCCTCTTCAACTCCAGAGGACTCGCTGATTAACATCGACAATCATGACTTGCAGAATTTTCCTGTAATATCCGAGAATTCTTAATCTTCTAGATAAAGGTCACGACCTTACGCATTGTTCTCTTAGAGAAGTGAAAGGATAGCTAGGACTTATGATGGAAAAAATCAGCAAAATAGAAGGTTATACACTGGCTCAGGAACAGTCACACTCCTTCTATGTCACTTACCTAGAGAAAATGTTGACTTTGCACCAACCAGCAATAGTCCCTCAGCCGCCTGTGCCCAAACTATTAACACAGGGATCCCAAACGGATCCTGTAGTGAAAGACCAATGTTACACAGGTAGAACATACTTTCAGGCTCTTCAGGGTATGCAACCCGATGTAGACGAAATGTTAAATGATGAAACGATCAACCTTCTTAAAGTGACTAAACTTCACCACGATCGTCTTCTTCAAGTTGAGTAGCTTCTGTTCAATGCTCTTAAGTATCCATAGTGCCGGAAGCTCCAAATGGTCTGTTGGCTCCTGTTGACGAATCAATTTCGTCCCCTGACAGTCCATCCGCATTGACAGACATTATTGACTCTCAAGCCACCTCAGAGTCCCAAAACGTCCATCCAGACAGGCGCAAAGGGTACTAGCCAATCAGGATCTCAATTTATGTCGTGCAAGGGGAAGAAATCGTTTTTAAGAGCTCAAAAACGACTGAATGTCTCAAAAACGACTGAATCTCTCTAAAGTGAAGCTTAAAGACACCTCGGTCAGGACCGGCAAAGTTGACGAAATTGGGCCCTCAAAAAACAACGCTGCAGTGTCCAATTTTAAGTCTAACCTGAATGCGGATAAGCCCGCCTTAAACTTACTGGAACTAAATGATGAGAGTAAGAAACTTTTGCAAATTAAAGTTATGGGTGAAGGCGAGGCAGTAGCTCTTTCACCGAGGCCATCAGCAAAAACCACTGAAAAGACGCAATCGCAGTTATATACCTTTTTTCCAATTGTGCAAAATAAAAAGGTGGGCATTCCTGAGACATCGGAGGATCGACCTCACTATGTCCAGACTGCTAATGCACCCCTATCGCATAATAATAAGTCTGTAGGAGAGAATAAATCCTTGGCCAACTTGGGAAAACATTCTGAGGTGGAACCAGATCATCAGAGAGAGCAATCAGAACCCTGTGTTCCTGGAACTGCCCAAGGAGATGAAACATATCCTCGGCTGGGTCAGTGAACCGAAAGTCAATGGAACATCACAGATCAATAGATCTTTCTTGATGAATGCATTCCATCAGATTCCATCTCTACGGAATCTATCCACGAAAGACATTGAGTGGGTTAAACTTGCCA
This sequence comes from Ambystoma mexicanum, assembly GCF_040938575.1. Lineage (NCBI taxonomy): Eukaryota > Metazoa > Chordata > Amphibia > Caudata > Ambystomatidae > Ambystoma > Ambystoma mexicanum. Next base: position 1,114,938,649 of record NC_090923.1, on the reverse strand, counting down.
ACCAAACAATTATACAGTGTTGTGCAAATTTCAGTCCCAAATTATTACTAAGCTTATCTTAGATCATAAGGAGGACTTAAAGACTTTGGGCCTCTACCCCTATCTCTTCAGCGAGATGGACACCGCATGGTCCTTCTTGGATTTTGTCCTACCGGCTCCGCAGGACAGGGTCCCTAAAGGCCCCGCCCTGAGTGTAGCAGCAGAGCCAAGTAGTGAAATAATAGCACAACTTGCCTCTCTTACCAAAGCTCTAAATGGTTTAAGCTGGTTGGAGCCACTTATTAAAGCGGCAGCCACAATGAAAGGCACTTCTACCTCGTAACTATCTAAAATTGCAATATTTTCATGGAACTGTTGTGGGACAAAGAATCTCTACGCCTGGCACAAATTGTTAGAGCCCCTTAAAGTTCCTGAAATCTTGTCACTACAAGAAACTATGTCAATGACGACATCGTCTTGGAAGGCTATGTATCATTTTGTCCCAGCTCGGCGTGCTTCTTTTGGCCGTCCTAGTTGCGGCCTTGCTATCCTTATTAAGAATAGCTTAAGATTCACAGCTAAATTACTGAACCACACTGATTCCTTTGTGATGGTTGAATTGACCACTGCAGGAGCCCCAATTCAGAAAATACTGCTTATATCAGTCTACTGGAATCCCATGGCAGTATCCATAGAGACGATCTTCCAATCCTTGAACGTGGCACTGACCAATGCCATGTTGCAACACCCCATGCACGAAATATTGACTGGGGGCAATTTTAATGCTAGTTAGGATATGGAAGGAATTAGACCAGCTTCCTCTGACTATACGTCCTATGTAAAGCAGGCGGGTGTTAGGGGTAAGTTATGGACTGAGTTCTTTGAAGCCTGGAACATCTTCCCACTGTCTTTGGCATCGCATAGTAGCAAAGCTTCTTGGTAACATGGCACCACTTGTTCTTTAATTGACAACCTTCTGGCATCAAGTGAGCTGTCTGGCTTTGTCGCTCCAACTCTGATTACCTTTTTCAGACTGGGAGACCACGGTGCCTTGAGCACTGCTCTTCACCTCACTTGTAACACTTTTGACACTTCGGCTCAAACAGCCCTTGTTGAGGGTGATAGATATGCCCTCTGTGTCTCCTGGAACCCAGGCACTTGTAGGAAACTTGTGTCCTGGGTCAATAGGGACATCTTGGTTAGTGCAGACAATACAGTACCATCATTTTATTCAGAAAAGCTCACTGCTATCAATCTAAAGATGATTCGAGAACATCTTATAACTCTATCCAAATCGCCTACAAGGCATTCGAACTCCAACGTTCCTCTGAAATATCTGTCTGATATATCAGTTTTGAAACGCACAAAAAATCGTGACCTTAGAGCTGCGAAACGTCTCCATCTAACTCCTGCTCTATATATGTCATCTAAAGATTCCATACTGGCTATATATAAGAAAGAATTTAAAGAAATACGTCATGCGCGCCATAGTCTTGATAACCAGAATATGATTGAGTTATTATGCAAGCGCAACGTAAGGGAACTATGGGTGATCCTCAGAGGCATGTGCAACAGGAGACAGATGTTCATCCTATGACCATTGCATCCACATGTACTTGGGCATTGAAGGATATAATTTGGGCAATCTCCAAATTAAAATTCTCCAAAGCGGTGGGTTCGGACGGGCTTTCACCATGCGTCATTAAGGTGTCTAAGGTGTAGACCAGTGTGGAAGAGGCCATAAATCCCTCTAGAGGAGACTCTAGCTTGGAGGACTGTCGGAGGCGGCTGAATTTGTGTTTTCTGTTTCAGTGCGGCTTGACAGTGACGTGGTAGAAGGTGCGTTCCTCTAACGGGAAGAGTCTGTTCAGAGATTCTTACAGCGCCTCTGTGACTTTGCGATTTCGGGCTGTGTATGAGCTCACGCGGGGCTGGCCGGCCTGGAGTGGAGCGTGGAGAGAGGCATTGGCCCAGAAGCGACGGGGTTGTGCGTGTCCCGTTGGTAGTGGCTTTGACCCCGGTGAAGCATACCGCGAGTGCCTGCGAGTACCTGCGAGTACCTCGAGAGTCCCCGAGAGGCTGCAGGAGGGCAAGCAAGTACGCAGAGAACAAGGCTGCGGCTGGAGGCTTGTAGAAAGCAAGAGGTGAGGCGTGAGAGAACCGCAGTCTGGGCAGTCGTAGTTGATCTTGGACTGAGCCTGTGGAGTTTGCCCGCAGACCTTCTGGTTGACGCGCGGGGGAGCTTGGGGAAAACGGGCCGTCTGGGTCACCTGTGGACGGCGGGGAGGCGGTGGCGAAAGGGGTGAGCCTGCTCGTGTAGCCACTGCGTATTGCACGTGTGGGAGCCTGTGGGAGACTGCGGGGGAGCGATATCTCCTTTGATCCCACAGGCGTTGTTGACTATTTCCTGCACAGGTGATTATCGGACTTAATAATTCCGCCCGCGAGTGCAGTGTGAATAGGTCTGTAATTCTCCTATTACTCTGACCTTAGTATCCCTGCATCAACTCCCCTGGAGACATTATGCCACCAAAAGCACGCTGTGCCAAAATGTCTTATAACCTGAGGAAAGGCAAGACCAATAACCTAAATATGCCTGTTACCAATCTGTCTGTGGGGAACAATTTGAAATCCCCAGTTAATACTAGAGGAACTATACCTGCTCTATTTGAAAAAATTCCACTGGTGCGCAGTATTGAACATATTGAGGAGACACTGTCGACAGTGCACAATGGAAGTCGTCCCTTGGATATGATGAATTTTGACGATATAGACAACAATTCTTTACTCGATTTATGTCAAATCAATGGCCCCCCCACAGATTGATAGGGGGGGAGTGCTGATATGGGGAACATCCAGAAAGCTGTAAGTATTACAGAAGAAGCGCAGGTGTTACAACCAGCAAATGCCTCGTTAGAGGCCCCCTGTACGGGCCGGCTATCTGAATCGCCTAATCTATTGATTGATCTTGAAGAACCAGGGAAGCATAATGCAGATCGATTGAATGAATTATCTCAATTGAACTCTGAAGCTATTGCAGATTTGCAGGCGTCAATGTCCTCGCTGCAATTTGCGCTAAAAATCCTCCTAAAACTCTGTGGGAGAATACATGTTAATACCGTTCTGCAGTTGAACTTACCTGGCCCGGGCACTGATTCTGTTTATGAAGAGGAGCCCGAAGAAATAAAGGAGCCTGAAATATCGGCTATTCCCACGAACATTGAGTCTCCTACAAAAGAAGAAAATATCCATTTGACCAAAAAACAGCGTAGAATTGCGAAGAGAGCAGCACTAAGGAATGTTCCTGTGGAGGTGGCTTCTCCTCTGCCTAATACAGCAAAGCCGCAGCAAAAATCAAGAAAGGCAAAAGGAAGGGCTCTGAAAAGGAAGAAACTCTTAAAGAAGGGCCCTGGAACACTCACTAGTTGGATATTGCCGGAGAAACCCAAAGGAATATCGGCGGTGAGCAATGCAAGTCAAGACTCTATTCTTATAGATAACCATTCTATTATGGATAATCAATTCTCCACCCCGCAAAGGAATAGTGCTAAAAGTACTTGTGAAAGCGTGAACACTGAGAGGGAAACCTCAGTGCCAGTAAGAGAAGAAAATTGCGAAGGAAATAGGATCTGTATTGTGAAGAACTTGAATCAGAAATCTTGCGGTAAATGGTTACCACGAGTGGCTATGCTTGAAAAACTCCACCTGATCCCTCAATTAAGAGTCATCAGGTCGGAGGACTTCTCTTTTGTGGAGCCTTTACACACTACTAACCCGAATGTGACAGCGTTACATTGTACGGTCTTGGCCTCTGCACAGCTGATTCGAAAACACAGAGACTATCTGACGCAAGTGGGGTTGGGCGTGGATGTTAACCCTCACGACGTAGATCCATTGATTAATGATAAAATGAAACCTGCTAAAATTAATGGTGAAACTAACCCCCCGCCAATTGTTGGGAAACAAGTACAAATGAGCGATATTCAGAACACTCTTAAATGGCTAGTGGAGGCGCTACCCCTGGCTTTAAACAAACCCTGAACTTGTTCATTGTTATCTTGGAATACCAGGGGTTTTAAACATTTTATTGCAACTAATGGGTCATTAACCTTCATCATGAACTATTCTTTTTTCATGTTGCAAGAAACCTGGTTGACTGTACCGATTGTAATAGATGGCTATAAATTGTATCATACTCTTGCTAAAAAAGGGCAAATGGGAAGACCATATGGAGGATTGATGATCGGGGTAGGGAAATCAATAATATCTAGAGAAATATTCACCGAATTGGGGGATAACATCAAAGCGGTGGAAGTGGTCATATTAATTAAGGATAATTGGGCCAAGTTATTGTTGGACAATCTCTATAATCCATATGACGCTTCAGCCAGTGATCAAATTCAAGATAGGTTGCATGATATGCTGAGTGCGTGGAAAAATGAATGTAAAAGTAATCTTATCATTATTGCAGGTGACTTTAATTGCCTTATCAAAGGAGAAGGAGGCACGACTAACAACAAGTCCCTTTACCCGTATTCTATTATGCAACATGACTATAATGATGAGGAAGGGGAGAAGTGGTTATGTTTTATGAGGAGCTGGGATTTGGAATGTCTAAACGGACGAACCATGAGCGATCGCCCGGGGCACTTCACTTGGGGAGCGGGTGTGGCGTGTCATACTCTTGACTACTGCTTCACTAGCGCCGAGGTGGCATCCTTAGTTAATGACATGAGAATCGTAGATAATGATTGGAGTGATCATAATGGTCTCAGTCTAACCTTGAATAGTGGCACTGAATCTCCCCCAACTATAGCGACAGGAAGTCTGCTTGTTAACCATGCTGTCTCGCGAATAATATGGTCTGAGAAAAATATACTCAGAGCAAGCCAGGACTGTGGTGATTGGGATAATGACTATCATATCATGTTTGCTAATGTGTCTATGGAGGACCTGGAAGGGTGGATCTACAACTTTACGGGCAAATATGTAACTAAAAAATCATTACTTGTTATTAAAGAACAGGGCTCGACTGAGACCTATGACAAGGTAATTAGAGATGCCAAACGCTTATTAAGAGGGGAGATAAGTAAAATTAGGGCCAATACAAAATCCCTCATCGGCCTACATACTAAGACTAAAGAGATAAAAAATCAGTACAGGTCATGGTTAAAACATTGGAAAAGATCAAAAAAATTGGCATGCTGGCAAAAGACTGTGAGAACTATTTGCTCGAGAAACTCCTGCAATATTTGGGCACTATTGGGGGAGGCAAGGAGGAGCAGGAAAACCCCTCAATTAAATCCGATTGACGCTGAGGAATGGGTCAATTTTCTTGAGAAACGTAATGGGACATTGGTTGGTAATTTTGAAATTTCTGGTACTACCATACATATCCCTAAGCCTTTCCCGGTACATCTTGAAGAGCTTATAGATAAGCTAAACTAAACTAAACTTAAAGCTTTGCGTGCACCTGGGCCGAATGGCCTCTCTAATTTACTCATGAAGAATAACCCGGTTTTCTGGGCTAATCTTCTAAAAATACTTTTTGAAAAGGTGTTAATAGAGGGGAGAATTCCGGAGACCTGGCAAAAAGCAATTCTAGTGCCGGTATTCAAAAGAGGTAACAGATCGGACCCAGGAAACTATCGTCTGCTTTCCATGTTAGATTGTTCGGGCAAATTATTTGCCTCTTTACTTCTGCAGAGATTACAGACTTGGGTAGAAAAGACAGGAATCTTGGACCGCTTCCAAAGCGGATTCAGAATGGGATATTCTACTACTCATAACCTACTGATCATGAATAGCCTTAGAGATAAAGCCCTTTCACCTAATAACCCTCCGCTGTACGCTTTATATATTGATTTTAAGGCGGCATTTGACACTGTCAATAGAGAGAAACTGTGGAGGAAGTTAAGGGGAATGGCATGCCCCGAAGGATTGCTTTACTACCTACAGCTCCTTCATCAAGGTACCTCAGTTCAGCTGAGGCTAGATGGAAGTGGGACTACAACCAGGGTGATAAAGCAAATCAGAGGGGTGAAACAGGGGTGTGTAACTGCTCCCACCCTGTACAATCTATTCGTCTCTGATATCCCGGAACATATACGAGAGGTGCATAATTGCCCCCCCAAAATAGGCACCCAGCACTGCTTAGTCATGGCATATGCGGATGATGTGGTTATTTTTGACCACACGTTCAGTGGAATCTCACGCTCGGCTGAGAGGCTCTGGAAATATGCGGAAGAGAATTAACTTATAATAAATCATTAAAGATGACCCACACTTTTGGGCAAAGCACCTGCTTACTCGTTTTGAACTGATATTCCGCTCTGGAGTAATCCCTCCCTCGTGGTTGATGGCCATAATCATCCCTATCCATAAAAAGGGGCCCCTGGATAAACCTGCCAATTTTAGGCCCATCGCTCTAATTGAGGTAGCTGCAAAAATCTTTTCGCGTCTTGTACTAAACGACCTGGAAGCCTTTTAGCAACATCTCCAATTCTATCAAAAGTACAGGTCGGGTTCCGTAAGGCGATGGGCACCCCTTTGAACGCGACCATCCTTGGATACCTATTGATGTCTTCACGCAATACATCCAATGGCCCCATATATATGGCCTCAATGGATCTTTCATCAGCGTTTGATAGCGTTCTTCAAAATCACTTACGGAAGAAAATGTTGGCATACGGAATTCCAGCACATATAGTAGCGCTGATTGCGCTCTTGCACAAAAATACCTCATCTAGAGTTCGCATCAACTCTGCAGGTTTATTGTCAGACAATATTCCCACCAAAGTTGATGTCATGCAAGGATGCAACCTCGCAGCAGTACTTTTCAACTTGAATCTTACAGATATTGACACCATTTGGGACGTGAACGTCATCTTCCCTGTTAAATTGGGAAATCTCTTCATAAATTGGTTAGCCTTTGCAGACGACGTCATCCTCTTCAACAGAACCCCTTTTGGGCTGCAAAACAAGCTGAATTATTTCCATCAGTATTGCTTGCTTAACAACTTGGTTATTAATTCAGCCAAATCGAACATTTTAGTTTTCACAGTCAAGAGGAATCTGCCTAGATTTAGATGGTACGCTGACGCAAAGCAGCTAACTATTAAGAGCGAGATTACATATCTGGGCTACCAGCTTTCGAACAGTACCTCACTCAATTAAGTGGCAAACAATTTTAAATATTAAAGTGGTGCAACTGATAGCGCAGATGAAAATGATATATCATCGTCATTGCAAGTTTCTTTGCTTCCATTGATAAACTTTTATCAGTTGAAGGTTGAGCCAACACTATTGTATGGAGTGGACCTGTGTTTGTTGGACTTAGGTCCCTCACTGAATAAAATTCAAGGAAAAGTGTGGAAAACAGTGTTGGGGCTTCCGGGATATCTTCCAAATCCCATTCAAACTCACGAACTGGGTTTATACCCACTTGCTGACAGATTTGAATGGCGAATGTTAAACAATTTCATGAAGATGGTTTCACCTCCCCCTAATTCCCTATATGAGGATCTTCATGCGATGCTGACTGTCGACCATCCAGCATCAATTTCCATCTTTCATGCGCGCATGAATAAGGTTCTTATTTATCTTAACCAAGCAAGATACTATTGATCGCCCAAGGTTGGTAAAAAAAACAATTTCATTAGAATGTTTGGGCCAGTAATTCGGATCTAATTGCGGGGTACGCCACTTTTACAAACTATGCAATTTTAGACACGCGCAGAAACCTCATAGTCGTTATCTCCTGTGTTTTCCCGACAATAAAGCTCGGGCAACCTACATGAGATTTCAACTCGACTCAATCCATACGGGCCTCCGAATTAGCAAATGGCATGGCTATGGAGCATGCGATCCTGGACACAAATGCCGCTTCTGTACAAACTCAAATGAAACGGAAACCCTTCAGCATCTTTTCTTGTACTGCCCCCACTTTGAAAATGATAGAACATGTCTTGGTGCTTACATAGTACTATGAAACAAGATATGTACCTTTACTGTATGCTAGTAACCACAAGGTATTCAAGAGATACAAGCCATGCGAGCTGCTGGGGCTGTTTTCTTGAGTTACTTGTGAAGACAGAGAATGTGTTGCCTAGTTTTTGGCAATCACGGGATGAGTCTGCCTATGGGTATACATTAATGCAATCTCAAAACACAAATTAAGAAATACAAGCAATACATAAAAAATACATAAACAGTGTTTTACTGCTTTGTAAAGTGAGTAACTGGAGAGAGTCAGTGCAGAAAACACAATAACATTTAACTCTTCTAGATAGTTATTTACAATCGACAAAAAACAAAAAACAAGTTTTGCGGTCAGTTTTAGAACAATTACTATATGTAGAACAGTGAAACAATTCACATATATAATCAACAAAGTAAAGGAAAAATTTGAGTCCAATATTTCTGGACGAAAGAAATATCAACATTTATCCAAGAATAGGTTGTTCAATGCATGTGGTATTTCTAATTATTTAAGTGCATCGAGTCCTTTCATAAAAAAGGTCCATAAGTTATGCAGGGTCTTTTCGTGCAAGATATCTGGTCGTTAGCCTTTTTTTTTTTTTGTGGACGAAAGAAATATCAACATTTATCCAAGAATAGGTTGTTCAATGCATGTGGTATTTCTAATTATTTAAGTTCATTGAGTCCTTTCATAAAAAAAGGTCCATAAGTTATGCAGGGTCTTTTCGTGCAAGATATCTGGTCGTTAGCCAAACATGTTGCTTACACAGGAAATGCTTCAAACCATGCACGCCATGCTGTGGGGTAGTAGCAACTCGATCATATTGGCCACGGTGCAACTTCTGGGTAATAACGAAGCTGCTCTAAAAGAAAGAAACACAGGCCTAGCAAATGCAAACGACTAGGTGCAAGTATGTGTACTTTATATATAATACTGTCTGGGGAAGTGAACTTCCTGAGGAGAAAAGATGCTGTTGCCATTTAAGATGCTTATTCCAAACATGGAATTTGGAAGATGCCATTAGACGCTGAATTGGGTAGTACCCTGGGAACTCTAATTCAATACTATATCCCTCTTCATTTTGTTGGTACAAGGACCGACTGAATGTATTGTTTTTAGGATGTTGTATGACAGGTTTAAAGGGACTTATGTATGAAGTGTTCGATGTAGTGGAGTCTATGTTATAATTTGGAACGTTCTAGATTTGACTCAAGTATTACTACTTTTGCATTTTTATCTGATGTGATGAATATTTTCGATTATGAAGGAAAACGTTTAATCAGGAAATTTATCCTGATTACTATGTGTTGAATCCTTATGCGAAAAGATAAAGTTTGAATTATCTTTGTTAACAAATTGTGATGTGAGTAATGTTCTTATTTTAAATGAGCTCATAATTGTAATGTGTAAATTAGTGTTTTTGGAACCTTTTTGCCATACACTTTTGGATGCTTATTTGTAAAGGTGTAATTAATCTTTTTCACCAAAAACAAATAAATAAAAAAATAAAAAAACTCTCTCCATTTCTCAGCAGATGCCGATTTAAACTCCTGCCTCCAGGCAGGGAGATGTCTTGGACCAATCATATTCTTCACAATACAAGACTGCGCATCATGGCTCACACACTCTCTCTTGGCAGTCCTCTTCTTCGTCTCAGTACCTGCTGCTTTAAGTGTAAAAGGTTCACAAGTTCTGTCATCAGCTTTTGCAGGATATTGTAGGGAGCCATCACAATATGCCATAAAGGCATGCGAAATGGAGGGGATATCCCTAAAAGGAAAATGATGATGCCTGTCATCTGATGACACCTATCCATCCCTCTGAGGGTCACCTCTCCTCATGTGATCCTCCCTCACATATCCACCCCCAGGGTCAGGATCAGGTAGTGGCTGTCGCCCGCTGGCCACATGAGAGGCTACCTCTGGTGAAGGAGTGATTAAATCATCAGATTCATTACATACCCTTGCCCTAATTCTCTGGCTTCCCGCCCAAGGGTACCCCTCCTTGCTTTCATTTGTTTTTTTCGTATTTGGAAATGTTCACACCAATTTCGCTTCACACTATCAGATAGGACCATCTGGCAAAACTTCCTCTCCTTCCCAAGAAACAAAAGGGGAATAAGAGAGGGGAGAGTTGCTGACATTCTAACGGGTGTCCTTTTTTTCAAACAAACAAGGTAAAGGTTCTCCTACCTGTGGGTTAGATGGTTCTCTTGGACAGGGGGGGTTCCTCCCTGTGAGTTCTTTTTTTTATTTGCGCCACATGCAAGACCCATTGGTGAAACTGGGCAGGCACCCAAGAGTGCGGCCCAGAGTGCTGTTTAGCTGGGATTTATCAAACTCTTCAAGGCTGGAAGAGACTATCAACTTTGGGCATTTTTAAGGACATTTTAAATTAGATTTAACTTAAGCCATGCCCCTTGCCGATGAAACATTCAAAAAGCGTTTTTTGTGCACACCCCTGCACGCGCACCCAAGTGTATGACCCAGAGTGCTGTTTGGCTGTTCGGCGGGTTCAGGCCGATATACTTTTGATTTCTCACTTCCTACTAGGGCTGGGTTGGTTCAAATTCTGCTTGCTGTGGAAATCAAGTGTTTTGGGGGAACATACTTGGTACGAGGCAACTGGTGAATTGTGTGATTTAGATTCTAATATATTTCTTGTACACTTTCTATTTCTATTGTAATTGAATTCCGAATAAAAAATTTCTGTTTTTTTGTGAGCACAGTATGTCATACGCATATGCCACAAAGTGTAGTGCCGCACCCTCAGGAGGATAAAACTTGCAAGGAACTATTATTGAATGCTCACTGTGTTAAGAAACAGTTGTCAGTTCGGTCTAAATTGGATACTACACAACAACGATTAAAATACATGACCTCTGATATCAGCGGTTACTGGATCCAATTGAAAGAGAGGATTAAAAGTAATAAAACAGTGGAAGGGAATCAAGAACAGAAGAGGTGATGCATCGGGATCAAAACCCGCAGAGCTTTGAAAGAGCTATTAATAAACTTTGATGATATACCTGATTCAGCTTTAATTGCAGAAATCAGGGAAATGGACCAATGTGTATCGTTATCAACAACGAATGAGGGATTTGGAATAATCCAGGACAATAATCTGCTACAAAGGTCCTTAATTGAGCAAAAAGTGCAGAATGGAGGGATTGAGAAGCAAGTACCTCAAGCTCCAGCCATTATGGAAGCCCAGGTTCACTTTAGGGAAGACTCAGAAAGGGCAACTCTTCGATCTCAAGAGCAAAGTTTGAGGCTGCAGCCCATTTATATGGACGCAATAAAAGAGGTCCTTAAGCATGCAAGATTCGGAACCAAGTACAAATCCAAAAATAAGGCATTTTAAGGACCAGATTCCTGCACTACCTACAACATCAATAATGGACCGGGTGCTAGTTCAAGAAACCCAGCCCCCGGACGTAGGTATCCCTCACCCATCGAATCTCTCAGGCTCTCCAATATCATATCTGGAGTCGCTATATTCTTCCTCAAGCTCATCAATATCGTTTGTGAATCCAACTACCCGCAGGTCTTTTGGTTTGAATCCGGGTGTTACCCCCATACTGGAGGCTACCATGAAGGCGATGAATACAGGTTTATTGGCATTAGCCAAATTGTTCGGAACTTTGGATACAAAATCAAATGAACAAACAACTTTATTGCCTAGCCTGATTTCGAAAGTGACCCAGATAGATGAACACACTAGAGCAATGGAATCAGTGAATTTGAAGCAAGGGGGAAAATTATAGGGGGCAAGTCCTATCATGATAAATAAATTGGTTGCCCCAGAGCTTATTGGAATGCTAAATGTGGGGGGGTGCTGTTGAACAGCCGACAAGATGGCTGCTTAGTGAATCTGCTCCGTAATTCGGCCTGTCAAATCTTTAAATGGTGACAGTTCTACCTGATATCTGATGCCACAATCCTGAGTGATGCTTTCCCGTGCGTTGGGGAGCGCTCGGTGGGAGCCTGGACACCAGAGGAGAAACTAAGCGTCCTTTTGGACACCCAGAGCTTGTAGGCAGGGTGGCGTGAAGAGTTGGCAGAGTCTGCAGTGCCTATGTCGAGCAGACGGCGGTGCCATGCCCCAGTGCTGTGCTCACTGAACGGAGCACACAACGATAGAGCTCACCATCCCATGGAGCTTGCTGGAGCTGAGGTGGATAGCCGCGGCTAGATACCTGGGACCGGAACAGCAGCGTCTGACGCATGCAGTACCCGGCGGGAGACGGCCCCCAACGGCCACGAGGGAGGGGCGCCCGGCCCCGCTGGTGAGTGCCTGCTTGCAGCCCCCAAGCCGGGTGTGCTTCGCTGCTGATCCCTGCACCCCTCACACTGCTGGGCTTGCGCAGAGGGCCGGGTGCGTACATCTCGCTCTGCCCTTAGACCATAGTGCGCCCTGACCTATACACAGCCCCAATCTATAATTTACAGGGGGGGATATGCCCATTATCCATGTCAGCTGGGAGCACTACTGCAGGGACTGTGCCCTGGATTGGGGGGTACTGTTGAGTACTCACTGCACACTGCAGATCTTGGTCCGAGCCAGAACATCGCATTACACACCTTGGCACCCACACAGCCTGGAGAGGAAGGAGCACAACTGTGGGGGCCACTTGCCTCCTAGACAATAGGAGCACTCTTAGCCCTAGACTGTAACCAAGAGGTGTGGGGTGCTGCCTTGAGGCCTGGCGGTCATACTGGAGCGGTGGCATGAGTGCACCTGACTGGGGGTTCCTTTACTTTACGAACCAAGGCCCCTCCCTGCTCAAACCTTCCACATCCACCCCATCATGACCAGGGACACCGGCGGTGGAAAGAAATCAGGGGCCATGGATAAATTTACTAAGGCAACCCTCAGAGGGAACCCTGGCCCTTCATCTGGCTCCCAGCATGAATTGACTCAACGCACGGGGGCGTGGCTAGGAAGCCATGTGAAAAGACGTGTCTGTACGCGGGCTCCCGCAAATCCATACATTATCCGACTGAAAACCGTGCAAGGACCGATGCAATTCGGTTGAGACAGAGATGACTGCGTACATGAAGCTCGGGTGCACGTGTGGATACATTTTTACACGGGCCCGCACCGAGAAAGCGTAACTAGAAGCCAAGAGAAGATTTGGAGGCGAGAGCGCGACGAATGAGAAAATGGCCGCCGCCGCTTAACAAAGGAACATAGGAGTGGCTGACCTGGGCGCCTGGCGATCGCAGTAGAGCACGGTGGCAGTGGTTGGGCATGGCTCGGGCGCGCCGTGATCATTAAGGACTCAATAAGGGCTCCCGGCGGTCAACTCTGTGCCTGCGAGGTCGACGGCGCGGACCTGGAAAGGGAGCCGGGCCTGGCCAAGGTACTTTGTAACAGGACGTGTGAGCGGCAAGGGAGCGTGCGGTGGGACATGAAGCGGGTCCCCTGACCCTTCGTAGCACGAGCGCTGGCCCTGAGTAGGCACACAGCAGAAGACACGCGAGGTAAAGACTAGGCCTCAGTGGTTACGGGAGCCTGCGATATGGTGTCGGAGCGCGGAACTGCTGGAGGGCGGAGGGCCTAAAGTGCGGAATGGGACCTCAGTGGCGGTTGAAAACACACGAGCGCCCTTGGGGCGTTTCAAAGGGTGAAGCGCAACCCGGCCCACCTTGGGGCAGCGAAGGACAGAGGCAGTAGACAACATGGTCGGGAGAGCCGGAGAACAAAGGAATGTGACAGAGATGTGGTGATAGCGAAGGGACACCCGAAGAGCGCACTGTGACTCCCAGACCCGAGCGTAGCCAGAAGGACGCCTCTGACAGGAGACATGTCGAATAAGCTCTTGAGATCAAAGAATAAACAGCCCACGCTCGACGAATACACTAAGACGCCGCCCGGCCCGGACGGAGCCAGGAGCAAAGATAAAGCTCAGGCTAAGGAGTTGGCCGCCGGGGGTGCGAACCAGGAAGTCCTCGCTGCGATCGCGGACCTTAAAGCGACTTGGGAGACCAAGCTCCAGCTTGCTTTGGCTGAACTGAAGACCGCAATGGAACTCCAGGTTGGGGCGGTGCAGGAGGACGTGAACCTCCTAAGGCAGGACGTGCGAGCCCTGGCGGAGCGCACGGAGACCTTGGAAAAAGAAATGGGCCCTACAGCGGCGGACTGCGCTGCGCAGAAGCGTGAACTCCATGCTCTGGTGCAACGTGTGGGCAACTTGGAGAGTAGGGCGGAGGAGGCGGAAGGACGCGCCCGGAGGAACAACATCCGTATCGTGGGCCTGCCGGAGGGAGCTGAGGGCCATAGTCCCACGGAGTTTATTGAAAACATGCTACTGCAGGAGATCACAGGGGGCACCCTGTCGCAGGGCTTTGCGGTGGAGAGAGCGCACAGGGCCTTAACTAGGAAGCCACCGCCGGGAAACCCGCCCAGACCGGTGATCGCCAAGATCCTCAATTACCGGGACCGGGAAAGGATCCTTGAACACTTCCGTAAGGGAGGCACAATACAACGAGGAGCGGCGAACATAACTGCCTATCCCGATTATACCCTGCAGGTACAGCGCAATCGCATGAACTTTGGATCGGTTAAGAGGAGATTGCGGGAAGCTGGGTATAAATACATGTTGCTCTACCCGGCCAAACTGAAGGTTTTCTTTAAGAGCAAGATACTGTTCTTTGACACTCTGGAGGATGCCATGGAGTGGCTGGACGCGCAAAACTGCCCTCAGGAGCCAGATGTTCAGACGGCTGACGAAACGAGACGAGATAAGTGACGCTGTGGGCCCGGTCGGGCTACGAACATTGGGACTTGAATATAGTCATTGGATTCACTGGAGAACGTGCACGCGTCAGTAGTGAGGGAACATGGTCCGTGAGCACGGATACGGATGCGAGAGTGAGGAGCCTCCAGGGGCCGTTCTTTATACCCCATTTTGAGTTTAGTTTAGTCACTGTTAGTGGGGTGACACCCTGTCGGGTTCTATACTCGGGTCTCCCAGAGAGAACCAAACACGGCGGTGCCTGAGATCCAGGGATGGAGCTGGGCAGTTGGTTGGGTTAGGGGTTTGGGGTGTGTTAGTTTTTATATGAGCCTGGGAGAGAAACTTGAATCGGGTGTCTGTGTGTGGGGGGGAGGCGGGTTGCCCTGGAAGGGGTGAAGAAGCTACTGATAGACCATGGGGGACCTTAGGATATTAACGTGGAACGTTAGAGGGCTTAACAGTTATCTGAAGCGAAATAAGGTCATGTTGTATCTGAAGAGACAAAAGATAGACGTAGCCCTGTTACAGGAGACGCATCTAACGCGAGAGAAAATGGAGCTGGAAGAGAGGAAGTGGAAGGGGACAGTAGTGGGATCAACGTATTCCGCCTATGCTAGAGGAGTTCTGGTTTGGGTGGCGCCACATGTCCCATTTAAGCTAATTGGGGAGGTTGTGGAGGTAGATGGGAGGTTGGTCATGGTGAGGGGGCTGGTAGAGAACAAAGTAGTGTGCTTTGTAAACACATATGCTCCCAACCAGGACACGGCGACATACTTCAGGACGCTGTGCACCAGGCTCAGTGTCGGGATGGGGGGTACGGTGATTTGGGGCGGAGACTTCAATTGTGTATTGAACCCCAGGGAGGATAGGTCGGACGACAAGATGGCCAAGCCCAGCCCGGCGGCCAAAGTATTGCATACGCTGCTAGCGGACTTTGGCCTGGTAGATCTGTGGAGAGCGGGTCACCCTGGCGTGAGGCAATACTCGCATTATTCGGCTCTGCATCAACTGCACACAAGGCTTGATTACTTCTTCGCCACTCCGGACGTAGTCGCGGAGTGCGACTACATAGACTACAGGGCGAGAGTCCTCTCAGACCACTCGCCCCTAATCTTGCGATGGCAGCTTTACCCCCCACGAGCGCGTATACCAACATGGCGCCTCAGGGCGGAGGCGCTCAAGGACCCAGTCTTCAGAGAGGATATAAGGGAGGAGATAACTGCTTACTTTGAGGTGAATACAGGGAGCGTTAAGTCGGCTGGTACTTTATGGGAGGCCTTTAAGGTCGTAATGCGGGGGATCGCCATTGCGAAGTCCAAGGGATTGATGGGTGGAGTCCTAGCCGATCTGCATAGGGCTGAGACTGAGTTGGAAAGAGAGCTGGAAGGAGGCGGGATCGATACGGAGGCGGTCTCTAAATTGCAACAGAAGTGTGCGGAACACTGGGACAGGCTCTGTAATCTAAACTATAGAAAGTATATTGAGAGACTACATGCGGGGGGGACAAAACGGGTAGACTTCTAGCTTGGCTGTACAAAAGCGAGACCCCGAGATCCCCGATCCGATCTGTAATCAATGGAAAGGGCGAGGAGGTGGACACCCAAGAAGGCGTAAATGGGGCATTCGCGGAATACTATAAGGTATTATACGAAGACTGTGAGGGGGGCAGCCGGGAGGAGATAGATGAGGTGCTGGAAGACTTAGGCCTGCCCAGGGTTAGTGACGAAGAGAGAGAGGAGTTGGATGCTCCGATCACTCTGGAAGAGTTGAAAGAGATTGTGAGACAGTTACCCACTAGCAAGGCCCCAGGGGCGGATGGGTTCCCCAGCAAATTTTATAAAGTGTATGGAGAGGAGGTGCTCCCGCCCATGCTGGAAATGCTTAACGAAGCGTTCGAGGTGGGACGGCTGCCGGAATCACTCAGGGAGGCGATTATAATACCGCTCCCCAAACCCAATAAACCGGGACACGATTGTGGCTCCTACAGGCCCCTGTCGATGCTGAACCAGGACAGCAAGATCCTGACAGCTGTCCTGGCCACCAGAATGCGGAGAGTGATTGGCAAGTTGATCCACCCTGACCAGACGGGCTATGTCCCGAACAGGAACATCACTCACAATCACAGACGCCTCCACAGGGTGATCGAATGGGGATGTAGTGACGACGGCGAAATGGCGATAGTGGCATTGGACGCGGTTAAAGCATTTGACTCTGTTAGGTGGCAGTGGTTGTTGGCGGCTCTGAGACGGTATGGAATGGGACCAGCCTACATTAGGTGGGCCGAGATGTTATATAGTGCACCTCTGGCCAGGGTCCGTACGGGTGCCGTGGTGTCAGACAGGTGGCAGTTGGGCAGAGGCACTAGGCAGGGGTGTCCCTGGTCCCCAATGTTGTATATATTGGCCCTCGAACCCTTAGCAATTTACCTCCGGCAGCAATATGACCCGGTCGGCATTGAGGTAGGAGGGGAGTGTCACCTCATATCCCTGTATGCAGATGATATGCTGCTATATCTGAGATACCCAGAAGAAAATTTGCAGTATGTCTTGGAGGTGATGGGGAGGTACGCCTGGCTGTCCGGTATAGCAGTAAACCCCCAGAAATCCACTCTATTTCCGCTGGGTGGCTATGTGGGGACTCCTGTGGAGAGGTTGCCAGTGTTGCAGATCCCGTGGGCGACAAGCTCTTTCCGGTACCTGGGAATAGACGTGTATCACACGACAGAGGACGAACATAAACACAACACCGAACTAGCCGTGGGGAAGATCGAGAAATGCATGAGGTTCTGGGAAAGATTGCCATTAGCGATGATGGGCCAGGGAGCTATGCTCAAGATGGTGGTACTCCCCAGGCTTTTGCATTATTTTAACAACATCCCTTACATGATACCTATGAAGTTTTTTGTGAGGCTACATAGAGTATGCAGGGAATTCCTGTGGCACGGCACACGTAACAGAGTCGCATTATGGAAGCTGCAGAACTTCTACGAGAAAGGCGGCGTCAAACTGCCGAACTTTGAGGCCTAGTATGTGGCAGCGCAATTGCAATATGTGTCCAGGTGGCTCTCAGATGACGAGACCCCTGAACACAGGCTGCTCGGGAGGGACTGCTCCCCTTTTTATTTGCGGGAGGTGATCTGGGTGACCAATGCATGCATGAGAGAACGTCCCAGAATGCTGGCCTTGGGACGGAACATGTGGCGACGAGCCTGCCGGATGATGGGTGACCCCTTGCCGTGTGTGTCGCAGTTTCCACTGGTCGCACTGGCGAATGGAGACGGGCAGCTTAGAGCAATCATTCGGACATACTGGGAATCAGTGGGGTTGGTCACCATGGGAGACATTTGGCAGGACGGGACCATCATGGATTTCAAAGAACTAGAGGCGGTGTCGGGACTGCACAGGGGTCAATATGTAACATATCATAGGGTAGTGCAGGAGATCCGGAGTAGGTGGCCTGAAACTACCTTGGCCGATGAACCGGATGCTACGGTAGAGATAATATACGACACATCGGAGGGTGGACATGAGGTCTCCAGGTTGTATGAGATGTTAATGTCAAAGGTGGGGAAGGATTTAGTGCACTTGAGATTGGAATGGGAAGCAGAGATGGGGGCCCCAATGGCAGATGGGTTGTGGGAACGCGCCTTGGGGTACCACAAAAAAGTATCGAGGAATGACAGGTTTAAGCAAATACAGCTTTATATAACGCACAGGGCATACATGACCCCCCTGAGAATATCCAAATTTCGGGACACTGGACGCCAGGCGTGCCCCAAGTGTGACGAGGAGAATGCGGACATGATACACATGTTCTGGGCGTGCCCATTGATCGCAAGCTACTGGGGTGAAGTGGCGCAGAAGCTGGAGGGAAGGGTATCACGCTCAAAGTGGATTCAGCCTGGGCCTGCTTGCTAGGGGGATATCCCAGGGCGCGTAAACTCCGGCATGTAGAGAAACTGAAAGATCTGGCTTATGTGCTTGCTAAACGCAGGATTGCCATTGGGTGGAAGAAATGTCATAAGCCACGAGTGGAGGTCTGGTGGAGGGATCTCCAAAAATGGGCTGAGGCCGAGACAGCGGTGTGGCGGGATGCCAGTATTGCAGGGGAGGAAGAGGAAATGGGCTCCCTCACGGAATGGAAATTGATGATAGCCGAGCTGTTTGGAACAGTGTCGGCTCCGGTTGAATCTGAGGGCGATGATGCCCCACCGCACGAAGCGGATTCCGATGGCGGAAACTATACAGACTCATAGGGGGGAGGGATGGGGATTGCAGTGTTTCTGTTGGTTAATGTGTTTATTTATGTTTGTTGTATTGTTGTTTGGTTTATATAAAATAAAAATATATTTAAAAAAAATTGACTCAACGGACAATGGCATCAACCAGAGATCTCACACACATGATGGAAGCCATGGCCAAGGGCTTTGCTGCAGTACATGAAAAGATGGACGACATCACGGTTAATGTGGCTTACATGCGGTCACAACTGGTGTGCACATAACGGAGGCGGAGATGAGGATTGGGGCGACAGAGGACACAGTACAGGGGCTCCAGGTCACGGTGGTGACGCAAAGGAAATTAAGGCAGTCAAAAACAAATGTGAGGACCTGTAATCACGCTCAAGGAGGAACAACATCTAAATAGTGGGGGTCCCTGAAGATGCACTAACGGGCAGTATGGAACAGGCAGTGAAAAACCTCCTTAAAGATATGCTAGGTGACCCTGTGTTGTCCCCCCTTTTCACAGTTGAGCAAGCACACAGACCCCTGTCTCCCAGACCAAAACTAGGGGACTTTCCTCGACCAATCATCGCAAAGATCCTTAGTTATAGAGACAGAGACCACCTCCGCCATCTCGCCAGAGACAAGAAGGAACATCGCTCAGGCTTTTCAACTATCCCATTCATCCCTGACTTTTCACTTTAAGCACAACAGGAGAGTCGCCAATTTATTGGGGTCAAGATAATGTTGAGTGACCGTAGCATACAATACGCAATCCTGTTTCCAGCTCGCTTGAAATTTCAGTTCCGGGCTAAACTGTATTTATTCACAGTCCCTACTGAGTTTATTGAAGCTCAGATACCGATTCCAGATCAAGTAAAGCCGGAAGATGTCCGGTAACAGCCGGGCTGATGGGTCTAGCCCTAGCTGCATATCAGACATCTGCACCTATCCGATGAGCAATTAGTACCTGTATTATATTTTCCACCGCCGCCACTTGATTATATTGCTATGTGATCCGATGATATTGAGTGGTGCAGGCCGAAGCGGCAACAGTTAGCGCCATAGCAGCTGCTCAAGTAATGTTCACCTACTGTTGGTCCCTTGGACCTCTTTGGGATGGGAGGAGATCGGGGGGAGGGCGACTTCACACTGCAGGTTGGGGGAAGGCAGTGAGGGTGGGGGGTTGGGCTCTGTGCCAGCAAACGGATCAGGTCACATGTTCATGCACCTGTTGCGCACGTTGGGTGACGAGGGGCGTAAACCACAAAAATAAGTCAGCAGCAGGGTGCATGGAGGCAATCAGTCGGGGATTGCATAGGTGGGACGTGAATCGGGATGTCTTGGAGGGGCACATGAACGTCAAAAGCCAAATGAAATGGCCCTGAAGGTGATGAGCTGGAATATTAGAGGGCTAGGGAATTTTACTAAATCACAGAAGGTAATATCTTACGCAAATAGGCATAAAGCGAATGTCCTTTTCCTGCAGGAGATGCATGCTAGAGAGGGGTTGTGCATTGGGGTTGCTCCAGCCTGGGGAGGTAACAGATACTTCACCTCATACTCAACTCAATCTAGGGGGTCATGACACCAGACCACAAATCCGTGAAATTTACCTTAAAGAAAAACTATCTGGATCCCGAGGGGCGGTATGTAATCCTGCACTGTTTTCGTGAAGGGACTGAGTTACAACTGGTGAACACGTACAGCCCAAATATCGATTCCCCAGAATTTTATGATGTAGTGGCAGCAATCATTACTGGGCATGTAGGGGTCCCGATCCTTTGGGGGTGGGGGCGACATGAATTTAATCCTAGACCAAAACATGGATAGGATGAGTTTAGCCCGCTAACCCCAATTCAAGGCAGCTCGTCAACTCTTGGCCCACAGGGAACACTTGGAATCAGTGGCGCCCCCAGACATTTTTCATAGGGGTGGCCACATTTGAAGTCTTTAGGTGGCACACCAAAACAAGCATACATAAATGAATGGGCCGGTGGGGGGGGGGGGGTTCTTTTATAAGGGTGGTCGTGGCCCCCCTTGGACACCCCTTGGAGGCGTCCCTGCTTGGAATTAGGAGATGCTTGGCACCTCCTGCACCCGCAGGTGCGAGAGTATACATTCTACTCCTCAGTGCACGATACGTCTTCATGCATTGATATGTGGCTGATGTCCAGATCATTGATGGGCAGGTTAGAGGACATAGTAATTCTGCCCCGCACCCTCTCCGACCAGACTCCAGTGGTACAGATGCTGAAAACAGATAAAGCCCCGCTGTCAGGCCGCTCCTGGCGTTTCAGAACAGAAGCACTCAAAGACATAGTATTCAGGGCCGACATTAGGTCAGATATTGAGACCTTCTTTGCATGCAATACAGCAGGGGCGACCTCAGTTGATTGGAGGCCTTTAAGGTTTATATCAGGGGCATGCCGATCTCCAGGGAAGCCGGGGTTCTCAAAGCTATTAGGGGTGACCTACAATGTTGCAAAACCAAACTCAAGTCCTTAGAGATGGAGTACTCCCGCCACCCAGACCCACAGGTACTTGCCCAAATTCGATCCGAAATGGAGAGCTTGCAAACTCACACCGCTAGGGAGGTTTATTACTTTTCCCGACCACAAGCAGCTAGGAAATATGGGAAAGGGGAGAGACCTGGGAGGACCCTGGCTACCCTGTCAAGAGCCAAAGCTCGGCGTACATAGGTGGACTGTATCCTAGATGAAGTGGGAATCCACAATGGGCTGATCAGGAGATACTCAAGAGTGCTCCATGACTTCTACCGTTCTATATGTGCTCCGAGCCCTTTCCACAGCCCCCAGGCCATACATTCCCTCCTCAAAGGGATCCCATTGTCACAACTTAACTCCCAAACCAGTGAGATACTGGAGTCCACCATTTCTATGGAGAAAATTCTTGCACTAATTGTCAACCTACCTAAGGGTAAGGCCTTCGGTGCCGAAAGACTTAAGTCAGAATTCTATCAAGAACATGCCGCTCTATTAGCCCCCAGGCTTTTGGAAGCATGGGAGGAGGCGCTGTGCGAGTCCATTCTACCTGCATCCCATATGAGAGGCCACTATAACCATCCTGTTCAAACCCGACAAGCCAGGCAAAGAGTGTGGGTCGTATAGATCACACTCACTCATGAAAGTGGACACCAAAATGTACGCAAAGGCTCTAGCAAACAGGCTGCTTCCTCTCATGCCTGTGTGATACACAAGGACCAAGCAGGCTTTGTCCCAGGTAGGTCCACGTCACTCAACATCAGGCGCTTTTTTAATGTGATGGCCACAATGGACCCAGTGGCAGAGGCAGTGGCTGTGACTATCGACGCCCAAAAGGCCTTTGATATGGTCTCATGGGAATAGCTATGGGTTGTGCTTGAAAAGATGGGCATAGAGCCTGAGATGCTCTGCTATATCAAACTTCTATATACCTGCCCATCCTCCCGAGTACTGTCAATTCATGTGTTTCTGACCCCTTCGTACTGGGTAGGGGGACTCGCCAGGGCTGCCCACTCTCCCCAATCCTTTTTGCCCTAGCTATTGAACCAATGGCGGACATAATCCGTGCCCATCACGGTCATCGCGGGATCTGCCTCACCGGATCGCCTAAGATTGTTTCGCTGTATGCAGAAGACATGCTATTGCACATAAGGGACCCTCAGGCGAACCTATCCTCCGTGACATAATACAACGGGGTGGCTTCTCTGGATTTACAATCAACTATACCAAATCAGAGATGTTCCCAATCCCACGTGGTACTAAAAAAATCATGGTGCGTACCATCTCCGGTGGTCCCGGAATGGGATTAAAAACCTGGGTGTGCTGATCTCAGGCGCGAAAACCACCCTATTGCAAGACAACTATCTAGCGGTGGAGGGTTATGTGACCAGCAGGCTGAACAGATGGAGGGCACTCCCACTCACGATGGCTGGCAAGTTATCCCTGGCTAAAATGGTACTTGTGCCTAAACTTCTATACATATTTACCAATGTCCTGGTTTGGCCCGGCAATCCCTTCTTTGCTAGACTTCATGGGCAATTCGCACAATTTTTGATGCACTCTGGAGCGGTCTGGAAAAAGTGGATCGATATGACCCCCTCTTATGACGGGGGGGAATTTAGAGCCCTACACCTGAGTTGTACTGGGTGGCGGCACAGACCCAGTTCGCCACCCACTGGTATGATGAAAAGCTACAACCGCCGACCCCCCGTATGTTAAACTCGAGCGCTTAGCGATGGGTGGGTCTGAGTTTAGGACACTGATTATGGATAGCAAATACAAAGATGACTGCTGTTCGACCCGCTGGCCTCCACAATGTTAGCCTGGCACTCTATTTTTGCTGTGCACCATACAGTGCATATATATTACAAATGGCTCCCATTGTGGAGGTTCCCTGGCCTCAGACCAACCTGGGGCATGGCGATAGTGGGGCATTGAGACAGCCTGGGTTATAAGGCAGTGGCTGATCTATTCCCGGATGGGAAATGTATCTCTCTGTTAACCTGTCAGCAAGGGCACACTGGCAGAGGGGTGGCGCTTATGCAGTATTATAGAATACGGGCGGCAGTGATGGCACAATGGCCGGACCTCCCGACTGAACCCCCTGAAACAGAGGTATTGGCATACATTAAAGAAAGTATGGGAGTGTTGGGAAGAAACGCTAGTGTGTGCACACTGGCTCTTTAATATTTGTATAGTGATATATTACGTCAAGCCCGCAGAATCACACATAACCCAGAGGCCATCTCCAGGGCCTCCAAAAATTGAAATAGTTTGTTTGGTAAGGGTTGGTGCGTTGTGTGTGGCAAAATAAATGTTAATCTTATTCTTTGAATAGAAATCCTCCAAAAATCAAAACATGTTCTATGTCTACAGATTGATTTATTAAAGCCATGTATTAAGCTTTCAATTGCAGCCGACACGTGTTTCGACCCTAGGTCGTCCTCAAGGATAAGCTTGAGCGAAACTGACGAGGCACCAGGCACCCGCCAATGATATAGTTTGATACCTAATGAGGCAAATATAGAAATACCTGTGACAGACGGTCACATTTTTTCATTCTCATCTATACACAGATGGTTTGAGGAACTGCGCAAACCAACTTCGATATTTGAAGCATACAAAGCTTGGCCTTGAGGACGACCTAGGGTCGAAACACATGTCGGCTGCAATCGAAAGCTTAATACATGGCTTTCATAAACCAATCTGTAGATACAGAACATGTTTTGATTTTTGGAGGATTTCTATTCAAATGATTATATTAACATTTATTTTGCCCTGCGCAACCCACCAACCCTTACCAAACAACCTATTGGCATATACTGCCAACTCCAGTGATAATCCAAGGCTACTCTCGACAATATACAAAATACTGTTGAATAGACAACCAACCCCGATCTATGGGCCGAGGATTTGCTGTTCTGGAAATATGGGGATCGAACTATCTGATGTGCAGTGGAAGCGTATGTGTGGAAACACCAAAAATGTTTCTTTAAATATTAGATTTAGATGTAGGCAATATCAAGTGGTGAACAGACTGTATTATACTCCCATGAAACTTTGCAAAATGTACCAAATACCTGAACAATGTTGTACTAGGTGCCGTTTTGCACAAACTGACCATATGCACATGTTCTGGTTATGCAGCTGTCTGCAGGCGATCTGGGACTCTCGGAAATTGTGGACTTGCCCTTGGAACGCTCCCCCTGGGAGCATTGGTTGGTGTGTGGGAGAACCTACCAAACAAGAAACTCCATTCTTTTGTAAATACAGGCTGCATGTTGGCTAAGAGATGTATACTACAGAAGTGGAAGGATACCACCCCACCCAATAGCAGAACATGGTTGGTAGCACGCACCTGCCCCCAAAATTCACAGGAGCAGGACTTGGCCTTGTTACCTACCACATCCCGCCCCAGAGATATATAGGCCAAATTTAAGTCCTACCTGTCCAGCCTTGCCCCCAATGTTTCATTGCCGTCTGTATATGTTTATGATGTGCCAATGAGAACTGTCTTCAATATTTATCTGATGCCTCTTGACCTGTATCCCGAACAGAACAGCTAAGCTTGTAAGATCGTGCATGGCTTGATACCGATTGTAATCCAATGTACTCTAGTTATGCTGACAATAAATAAAGGTTTTTTTTAAAAAAAGGAATGCCGAATGTGGAGGAGATTAACTATTATAGATGGTCCCCACCCGATACCCAAGGGGATATCATTATTGAGGAAGGGGAAAATATACGGCTGCAGGAAATTACTGAGGACCCACCGTAAACTCAAAAAACATTTTTTTAAATATTTGCTAACCGGAAAGGGGGTCCAAAACTTGCGCAAGCAAGGAAAAAGGCAAAAAATAAAAGGTCCTTAACTAGATCGACCATGTTTGGCGCAAGGAAATATTTAGGAGCCTTACCTACACCTCCCCATGAGCATGAACAAGTAAAGGCCAAAGGGAAAAGCCGTAAAGAAGTCTGGCAAAAAAAGAACAATCATGGGTGATGCAATCAATGAGGACTTTTCTATTAAAACCCGACAAAAGTTTATTTGTAATCCGCAACCGGGGTATTTCTTTTACAACGGTGCAAAAATGAAGTCTACCCCACACCCCAAACGGCCCAGATATTTTATACGCTGGTCTGGATAACACTTTTGTAAAGTTGGTCGGGCAGAGAAGGAGGGGAGACATTGTAGAGGTTGGCTCCAATATACATCATGAACATCATGAACACATGAAAGGAAGGAAGACTCAGTATCCTCAGGAAGGCATTTAAAGGTCAGCTCAGGCCCACCTATTGAGCAAGGTTAACCCCTTAACTGCCATGGGTTTTCCCCCAGCCCCAGTACCAAGGCCTTTTTTGGTGATTTCGGTATGTCGCCATTCAATGCATTGTAACGTTTTTGTTACATATCTCAGCCCCTTTTTTCCCCACAAGTAGGCGGTCGTAACGCCAAGAAGATACCTCGTCCTTGGCATTTAAGAGGTTAATGGTAACCATTGTTTATATTTGGAGAGCAGGGGAAGGCCTGCGGAAGAACTGATTTTAAATAGAACTAATATCTTGAGATTAATAACCAATATACCTGGGCTAGGGGCTATCCAATCATGTGGCATTGCGCAGGTTGAATTCCTTAATGATTATGATCTAGACCGGGTGTGGATGGTTGTCCCCTTCTAATTGGTCCGGGTGATCTTATTGGGAGCAAGGAAGCATTTCCACTATGCAAGGTATATCGTTGGAGAGGATAAACTCTTGTCCCCAGTGAAAAGAGGTGTAAACCCTAATTGTAACTGCAGAAGAGGAAGAGTTTTTCTTTCCCACTATTCAGAATTTCATGCCCGAAGGGACAAGATAATATGGGTCGAGATATTGAGATCATGGAGGTTTCACCAAATCATAATGACACAGACCGGTCTTGGCTTCCGGCAGTATTGGCAGGCAAGAGGCTACGCCGACAAAATTAACTGCCGGCCAAGAAGGCGACCCGGACGCTGAGGATGGCCTCTGGGAATACCTGGGGCTTTAAGCATTTGCTATCACATAAGAATAATCCTTTGGGTTCTGTTGACATTGTGATGCTCCAGGAAACATGGCTTCTTCATCCTCCAGTATGGGATGGTTATGCTCTATGTTTAGTACAGGTGGTTAAGGCCCACAATGGGACTGTTAACAGCCTGAAAAATGAACGCCAGATTGACGCAAGAGGCTTGAACTTCACCCAATCTCTTTACTCAGCTAACTAAGCTTCTCTACCCTCCAGTCAGTAACCAACTGAGAGGACATTATGCGTTTTCCATTTATACTGGAATCTGGTGTTGATTACTGATGATGCTTTCCTGGATGGTGTGGAAGCAATGCTGGATTTAAGTTTTGGTGACACTTATACCATCAGAGTCTTTACTGCAGGTAATTTGAATATTCAATGTTTCCAAACAACGGATGATTTATTTAGTATAAGAGCAAAGAAATGGTTGACATTTATGAAAGACAGAGGATTTCTCATGTTGAACAGAGACTTAAAGGGAGATATCCCTCCCCGTCCAACAGGGAAATGTAGTGCACATGCTGCTACCATTGTATTTAATTGTCTCAAGAAGAACAAGTTACTTGCCCGTGGTAAGGTTCTTCCGACTGGATGTTCCTCCCACGCATTCCTCATCTTTGATATTCAAGGCTGCTTTCAGAATGCTTTGGATTTATTTTTCTTCATAGGGTCGAGTATCGTGCAGCATCGAGTCTTGCTCCTCGATGACTTCCGTAGCATCCCTCTTGACGTTTGCGCTGGTAAATGAAGCATGCACGCTGACCGTTACCTCAGTTCTTAGTTTTTTCCCTCCTTTAATTTGCATGATGTGTCATAGGAGGAGACAAAGAAAGGAAGGTGTAAGACACGGAAATTCCAGTCAAGCGAGGGGGGGGGGAATGGGAAGACGACGAAGAATATGTGGGAGGAACATCCTGTCGAAAGAATGTTACCACGGGTAAGTAACTTGTTCTTCGAATGGATTGTGTCCTCGCACATATTCTTCATCTTTGATAGACTCCCAAAGCAATTTGACGTAGGAGGTGGGTGCCAAGAATGTGCCTATTTGTTTATATTATGAAGGACAGATTTGCCAAATTTGGCTTCCTCGACCGATAAAGAATCTACACAGTAAAATGTACTGAAAGTGTGAAGGGACTTCCAGGTTGCCGCTCTGCAAATGTCCCTCCTTGGTACACTTTTTTCCCAGTGTTGAGGAAGCAGCCATCCCTCTAGTGGAATGTGCACTCAACCCTTCAGGTGCGTCTTTGCCTGCCAAAGTGTAACATTCTGTTATGCACATCTAACGACTGTTTGTTTCGTGACCACCAAGCCCAATCTTTGAATGGGGTAACCGATGAAAAGCAGATCATCTTGATGAATACTTGCCGTTCTTGTAATGTAGTAGCTTAGTACCCTTCTACGGTCCAGGCGATGTAGTCTCACCTCCTCCGTTGATGGATGAGGTGGTGGATAAAAAGATGGTAACACGATAGATTGTGCAAGATGAAATTCCGACACAACTTTCAGAAGGAAAGATGACTTAACTTGTCCCTCGAAAAGGACGTGAAAGGTTGTTTGGAAGACAGGGCCTGTAGCTCACTTACCCTATGGGCAGATGTGATAGCTACTTAAAAGGCAATTTTGATGGTAGGCATCCTTAAAGGATACAAATGTAAGGGCTCAAACGGGGCTCCCATAAGACATCTTAGTACTAGATTTAAATCCCATGATGGCACGAAGACGGCAATAGGCGGAAATAAGTTTGTTAAGCCTTTAAGACATTTTCTCACAATTGGCACTTTAAAACACGATCCTTCATCCGGAGATCTCTTAAAGATAGATAGTGCCAATGAGTAACCCTTCACTAAGGTCACTTGCAATTCAGAATGAGTTAGATGGAGCAAGAAAGAAGGAATATGAGGAAGTTTACATTTGAAAGGATCTATTTTCTTTTCCCTGCACCGGCTGCAAAAGGCAGTGGTACAGGGATTTGGTTTCTGGTCTCCTAGCCGAAAGCAACACTTCCATTACATCTTCCAAGGACCCAATCCTTATTTCTCACCCTTTCAGACACCCGGCGTGAAGATTGAGAGTCCTGATCTCTGGGTGAAGAATTCGACCACCCTCTTGCGAGAGTAGGCCTTCTCTTTGGGGAAGACAAATTGGAGGGCAGATGGCCATTTCCAGAAGGTCCGGGTACTACTTCCTCCTGGCCCAATCCGAAGTAATGAGGATCATGGTTTTTCCCAACTTCCTCAACCTCCTGATGACATGAGTAATGACGGGGACTGGAGAAAATGCATACAGAAGTAGAAACTCCCAGTCCACCACAAACGCATCCCCTGGAGCTCCTCTTTGGGGAAATTCCCTGGATCAGAACAGCTTGCACTTCTGGTTGACACTATTTATTTATTTTATTTATTTAAATTTATATAGCGCGCAAGCAGCCCAGGGGCATTGAGGCGCTGTTACTTGCAATAACTTAGTTACATGGTACATATGATAGCGATTGTTGACACATTATGAGTAGTACAGGAAATCATACTGTTGTTACAAATATAGCATTTGGGCTATAATTACTAGTCGCAAACAGATCCACTTGAGGTGTTCCCCAAAGGGCGAAGATTTCCAGAAGGGTTTCCTGAGCTAGTTCCACTTATGGGAGATAGTGCTCTGCCTGCTCAAATCGTTTGCCGCCATGTTCTTTTCTCTGGCTAGATCAACTGCCACAAGTGTGAATCCTACTCTCAGTGCCCAGAACCAGAACCAGAGCTGCATTGCCTCTCTACCAGGGGCAGTGAAGCCACCCCTTCTCTTGTTCAGGTAATGCATGGCTACTGTGTTGTCCGTCATTATCAGGACACCTCTCTGCCATATAGAGGGCAGGAAGGCCATCAGCGCTAGACTGATTGCCCTCAGCTCTAAAAGGTTGATATGGGGTCTGGACTCCGACTGAAACCAATGTCCGCTTATTGAAAGATCTTTCATGTGCGCTCCCCATCCTGTGAGGGAGGTGTCTGTCACAACTGTCGTCTCGTCCCATAGTTGCCAAAAGGGTTCTCCTCTCATCATATTCTCTCGGCTGGACCACCACAAAAGATCCTGGGCGACCTTTGTCGGGACCTGAAGAAGGTCTTTCATTCTGCCAGAGAATTGAGACCACTGGGATCTGAGAGCCCACTGAAGGGATCTCATTCTCAGACAGGTTTCTGGCCCAGAAAAATAAAATGCAGGATGCCATGAGGTCGAGCAACCTTAGGAAGTCATAGGCTGGAAGACGTTGGGCCCTCTGGAACTTTTGGAACATCTTCAAGAGATTTCCCGAGGCTGAATCCAAGACTGCTCCAATGAAATGAAGCATCTGTGACGGGTTCATATGGGACTTCTTGAAGTTCAGGGAGAAGCCCAGCTCGTGGAGAAAGTGGCAGGTGCAAATGAGATGATTCTGAGACTGTTCCAGAGAAACATCCCTTATCAACCAGTCGTCCAGGTAGGTGTAGATGTGAATCCCCTCCCTACTTAGACTTGCTGCCACCACGGCCATAAGCTTGGTGAAGGCCATCGGGCTGAGGTGAGCCTGAATAGCAGAACCCGACACTGATAATGAGAACCGCCAACTGTGAGCATCAGGTACTTTCTGTTTCACATGTATTGGCACATGAAAGTAAGCATCCTGAAGGTCCAATGACACCAACCAATCCTGGAGTCGAAGGGCCTGAAGGATATACGAAAGAGTTACCATCTTGCACTTGTCTTTCCTGATGAACTTGTTCAAGCATCTCAAGTCCAAGATGGGTTGCACTCCTCTGTCCTTCTTGGGGGTTAGAAAGTAGGGAGAATATCAACCCTGATTTCTCTCCGCTGCAGGCACCAATTCTATTGCACCTTTCTCCAACAGGATGAGAATCTCCTGTTGAAGGAGCCGATCTGGAACCCAGGCTGATCGGGTTTTCGGGGGCAATAGGGAGGTCTCTTTAGCAATGGGAGACAGTAACCATCTGGCTATGGTTTGTAGCACATATGCCTCCAAAGTTATGCTTCGCCAACTTCGGAGATGACATGACAGTCTGCCTCCTACAACTGACTTGTGGGTGAGGGAGTCATTTTGCTGTACCACCTGCAGCTGAGGGTAACTTTGCGGGTATTGAACAAGGAGTTCTTCCTCCTCTACCTCTGCCTCCACGAGGAGCTCTTCTCTGGCCTCTTTGCGCGAATTGTCCTCTTCCTCTAGAGACAGAAGAATAAAAACAAAAAGGAAGTCCTCTCCATCCTTGATCTGAAGTTGAAGATCTGAAGAGGTTGTCTGATTGCCGCCCCTAATGATTTTGCTGCAGCTCAAGAAGCTTACAGTTTCTCCAGGCTACTATCAGACTTTTCTCCAAACAGAGCAGTTCCGTCAAAGGGCATGTCAAGCAAACGTGCCTGGACGTCTACAGAAAATCCTGATTTCCTTAGCCAAGACATGCTTCTAAGCACTGTACTGACAGCCATGGATCTGCTTACTGAATCCACCTTATCTAGGCTGGACTGTAAAGACTGCCTCATAGCATGTCTTCCATCTTGTGCTAAGCTTGAAAAGCCTTCTCTTTCCTCTCCCTCTGGAATGTGTTCTGCTGCAAGAGCAGATACATCCCAAAGGGTGTGTGTGTATTTAGCTAGGGCACTAGTAGCGTTTGCCAATTTTAGTGCCATGCCCCCTGCACTAAACACTCTCTTTCCCAAAGAGTTAATTTTTCTATCCTTTTTATCTGCTGGAGTAGAAGGATAAGCTGTAGTTTTAGAAGAAACTGTTGCTGCTTGAACAGCCAGGCTTTCTGGTGTGGGGTGCCTGTTCAGAAAAGGAGGGTCCACGAAGGAGTTCTGTATTTTTTTGTTAGCAATTTGTTAAAATATGGAACGGAATCTGGTTTTACCCAGTTCTCCATAACGCTCATCCTTAAGGCTGCATGAAATGGTTACACAGCCTCCTTAACCGGACCACTGTCTAAGATATCAGTGAGATCATCAGTTTCCATAGTAGTAGCAGGTTTAGACTATGCCAGATATTCAGCCACTTTACAAATAACAGATCTGTATGAAGGATCAGCATAACCAGTTACCTCTGGGTTACCAAATTGAGACTATAGTGATGTTTCCCAGCTGCTGGTTCCTTTAAGAGTTTCTACTAGATTTTGTATCTTAGAACCTTAAGAAATAAGTTCTCCTGGAACATTTGGTGTTCCATACTCATACCCAAAAGGGGGCTGATCCTCCTCTTCATCTTCCTCGAAAATGAATCCCATTTGCCAGAAAAAATCAGGTCAAGAAATGGGTTTGTATGAATCGGTTCAGCCATAGGCTTTGCAGTCTTCGAGAGCACTGAATGTTCTGATGAAGTTGAAGGCATCGAAGGCTTCAATGACCCTCCCGAAGTTGTTGGTGAATGACAGTTTAAAATGCTTTGATGGCTGCAGATGGATGACATGCCTCGAAGGTTCAGGAGATGAACACAACGGCTTTGATACTTTCAAAGAAGGCTTTGATTCGGAAGATGCAGGCTTCGAGGGTGTAGGCACAGGCCTTTTCTTGTGCGTCAAAGAAGACTGCTTCAATTTGTGTCCAGGAGTCTCTCTTCCCATGCCCTGAGGTGTGCGAGAAGGAGACACAGGAGACTATCTACTGTTCTTCTCAGACGCCAAGGGGTGGATCCTTTTCACTGACTCCTTTAGAGGGGCACTCTGAGGAGCTTGCCTCTGGAAAACTTCAAGCATTTTCAATTGGAATTTTTTTTAATTCTGCAGGAGTCAAGTTCTTTTTCGGGAACAAAACTTTTTCGGGCGAGGAAGACGACGATGACGAGGACCTGTGATGCCATTTTTTACTCTTCATATGTGAAGAGGATGACGAGCGTCTTGAACCGGACCTCTATTGTCTTTGATGTTTTGGACCTTTTCTAACGGGGGAAACATCCCTCGATTCAGAGGATGACTTTCTTTTAGATGGGGGTAATGGATGGGGATTTGGGAGAGGGCTTACCGGCTGGTAACTACCCAAGAACTTTAAGATATCCTTGTTAAGGGAACTAGAAAGAAGATACAGCATTCCTTATGAAAACTAACAGAGTTTGAAAGCACCCTTAAGAAATTGACAGAGAGCAGTTAGCGCCCCTGCCCAGGCTACCCTTCAACTGCCCCTGTGTTTCAGAACCCCCTGTGGTTCTGGAGCACTACATATCATAACATATCTTCCCCCTTAACAGTGAATAAAGAACATAAAACACTACTAAAAGAAACTTGCCTTCGTTGGTCTAATTCCAATCTCGAAGCGTTATTGAAGGTGTTCTCTCTATATAACAACATCCAATTGTCTGCTCACTATCCAAATGTACTCACTCAATTTTGTAATTTGAAGCAATGTACCTCAAAAATAGGGTCTCGTCATCTGCACTCATTTAACATTGATATAAAAACAAGGATAGCACAATATAGACGAGAAAAAAAATCTATCCTTCTTTTGCAGTCCACGCTTACTACTCAGCTTTTAAAATCTGCTAAATGCAGATACCATAATTGGTTACGATAATACTGTGCACGGATTCTCCAAAATGATAGTGAACATATGCTCAGACTGATTACTAACAAAAACTCAGCAGAAATCTGGGCTGTATTCAATCATTGTACTCAACAGTCCTAGCCGCTAGCACCGGCGCATAATGTCACCGAAGCTCAATGGATAGCGCATTATACCAATCTTTACGCAGACAGCAACTTTTCCCATCGTCCCATATCATCTCAGCACTATGCTGCTTGGCTTGTAGAGTGCTCTCCGACCATTCTTGAAGATCATATAAAAAAATCAGTCCTTCTAGAGCAATGGGACCTGATGGGTTTAGCAATTCCATGTTCAAGGCAAATCCTGGTATATGGGCAAGGATCCTAAATTCTCTTTTTCAACAGATCATAGTCTCCCGCACAATCCCCGCATCCTGGAAAACATCTATAATTGTGCCGATTCATAAGAAGGGTGATCGTGAGAATCCGCACAATTAGACCGATCGCATTATTGGATGCGCCAGGGAAACTATTTGCAAAATTGATCTTGCGTGACTTTAATCTGTGGCCCAAGATGACTAATAAACGTGATCCTTTGCAAACTGGATTTCTGGCGGGAATGGGCACTAATATAAATCTGCTATGCCTGAGTGCTATAAAAGCACAATATCAAACACAAAAACAACCTACGTTTTTTGCTTTTGTTGATCTGCATACTGCTTTTGATGCCATTTCCAAACCACTACTTTTTTCCAAACTAAAAAGAGATAACTGCCCTACTACTGTTGTTCGATTAAAGCTGTAGCTAAGCCCAAGTGTAATACCAAAGGTTACAACAAGCTCACCTTGACAAATCGAAGAATCCAATATGGGAGAAACAATGCGGAAGTGAAAGTTCCCCTGTAACAACCCTGGCCTCTCCGGTCCAGAATGGGAAGAACCCGAGAAGAGGACAGGACCGTCAGGGAAACCCTCAAAAGTGAAGAAAACCCTGGTCGAGTCCGAAAGTCTCGTGGATCAGGAAGATATTGAAGCTGAGGTGTCCCTGATGAGTGGCAGTGGGAGGATGGCAGGTGGGAGGCTTCTTCTGGATGCACGAAAGGAGAAAAAAGGAGAATATCAGAGAAGAAATGGAAGTTGGACAGTCTACTGGAAAGCGAAAGAGAAATCCTCTCACCAGCAAAGGATCAAAGTCGAGGATTGAATATCCGGAACTGGGACTTGGGAGTATAGTAGATGGGCGACAGGAGCTCTACAATAAACAGACAGGTAAGTGCCCAAGTCGGAACAAAGGGGGGAGCACAAAAGGGAACTGTTAGGGAGAATTCTCTGTTTAAGCTGAATTTCCTAACCTAGCGAGTCCCCCAGCAGCTTTGCCGGATTTTTGGGGTTTCTTTTTTTCTCCTGCCAAGAGTGAGACTCTTTTACCCTCACTCTTGGACATGATTTGAGTGTGTTCCTTTGACTCTAGATGTGTTTAATGGGCTATGGGGTCTTTTACTCCATAGGGCTTCATGTGTTTTTGTGATGTGTGTTACACAGCACCCTCAGTGCAGTAACACAGGGGTGTCATAGTGACCCCCCAGTATAGACTCCATGCCCTGGGACTGACTACTGTTTCCCAGGGCCTTTGAAGTCACCATTGACTTTACTAGTCTTGAATGCTGAACAGAACCAGTACAAACCATCATATTGTGGACGTACTGGCAATTCGATTGCCCCGGGGTCTGTTAGTCGAGGGGGCACGTCTCCGCCCCCCCTGATCGAGTTTTGGCTGGTGGCAGTGGATACTACTTTTTATATTCAACCGCAAATATTTCTCTATGGGATTTTCCCATTGTTCGAAGATACTATCTTTATATATTTAATTACGATAGCCTCGAACATACCGCCGGTTTATTTAATTATTATTAATTCTCCGGTTGGTATTTTTTGCCAAAACTCGGTTCTAAAATGGCGTTTGTGTTCTCTTCTGTGACTCCAACCCAAGTCGAGCCCTTTGTTCCACTTTTTTGGCAGGCTTCTCCACAGAAGCCCTCCAAAGTGGTGCCACTCTGTCTGGGGTACTTAGGAGGGAGGGAGGGGGATTTAGGCACCCTGGACTGAGTTGCCCAGGCAACTCAAGTCGGACTCCGTCCTGATTGGCCCAAGTGGTGAGCCAGCCGGCTCACCACTTAGCATGTTTGAGTGACAGCTAGGCTGAGTGAATGGGGGTTTTTCTGCATAAAAGCAGGGCTTTGGGGACTGGAACTTCAGAAGTCGCCACAGGACCTAAGAATCCGACGAGGGAGAAGCTGAGCTGACCTGCCACGACGACACCACCGGTGGAGCCCTGCTGGACTGCCTCACCACTTTTCCCAACGACAGAGGAGATCTCCCGCCGGAGAGTCTTCTTCCTTTGACTGGTGGGGATAACCAGTTTCACCGTCTTTTCGCCTTCCCGATGCATCTCGTGGCCGCCTTGCCTGTGCCAAGCACCCCGGCAACCGGAATACCACGTTTTACCACGGCCGCGAAATAAAGGGTAATACCTTTAACCGGAAAACTCTGCGGCTGGTTTCCTCCCTGTCAGTGCAACGACCTTCATCTTTCCTCCAAGTCGAGATCTTCTCTTCCCCTGGACGACGACGAGACTTGGACCCGCTGCCAGGAACAACTGCCACCGCTGGAGGATCCTTCCCACTTAAGGTACCGTGTCCCGCCTGGCTTCCCTTGCCACCGACTGTACGGGGTAGATTTAGCCCCCGGCTTTCAAACCTGGGTTAGCCTGGGACACCTTGGCTAAACTTTTCTGAGCCTCTCTAAACTCTTTTCGAACTCTCTGCAAGACTTTATAAGCCTAGTGTAACTGTGTGATCTTGGGTGCATTTGTGCTCTGCTCTCTCTAAGAGTGGTCCCAGCCTATGGACTTTGGCTCACAAGTGACTTTTGCTCTTCTGCCTTGCTAAAAGTGTTCCTAAATCTTAGAGTGGTGTATCTTTCCATATTCTGTCTTTTTCCCTCCCTTCTTCGTAAACTTATCGGAGTGCCATCTATAGTTAAGCGCTCACCTCTGTATGGAAATAAGTGGTGTTAACTAAGACTTATCTGATAAGGAATAAGGGTTGTATATATATTATAATAGTAACAGTGTTTAGAGTGTTTTACAATAAGAGTGCTGGAGTGTTTCAAACAGTGTGTTTTTAAATAAATAATGATATACTTTGATACCAAAGCTCTGGTCAGTGTTTGCTTGTATTATTGTGTCTGAGTGCCTATTGTGTATACTTTGCATACTGCCTAACTCTTCTTGAGGGAAGTCTGACTGCTCAGCCACAGCTACTAGGTAAATCTGGGTGGTACAGACTGCTACCAAGTGGGTTTACTGCTAACACCTGTAGTCCTAAATCTTTTGCAGTGGTCCCAAAGGGAACTGCACAGGTTTCTGCCTAACACTGGTGTACAGCGGTGGGATTTGCATTGAGTATACATTTTAGAGTGCTTTAGGATACCTCAGTACAACTAACCACAAAGCTTAGCACTGAAAAAGTAATCTTTCTAACATGTCAACTATGGAAAGTTATAGTCAAGAGTCCCTTGCTACAAAAACTGCTGATTGTTTAAGAGTTCTCTGTGAGCATAAGAATCTCCTGACTAAAGGCAAAAAAATGGAACTAATAGAAAGGTTGTTAGCTAACCAAAGCCTGGATGATGGTTCAGAAGAACCTACCACTCCAGCAACTGTAGATAACAGTATTGAGATTGAAACTGAACCAAATGTTGATGATCTTGAGGAAGAATCAGAAGAGGAGGGTGAGCTGCTGTGACTGTCCCCCCAGGCCTGTCTGCTCTACCTGCTGTACCTACTGGACCTTTACCAAGTCCCACACTTAGTCCTCAATATCTTGAACTAGAGAAGATGAAACTTGAATTACAGTTTAAAAAACTTAATACTCAGGCTGAACAAAGACACCAGGAACTGAATCAAGAACTAAGGCTAAGGGAAATGGAGCTCAAGCATGAGCTAGAAATGAAGAAATTGTCTGTTGAAAATGCTTCTCTCTCTGGCTCCTCTAGAAGTTCCAGTCCTAAAAGACCCTGGATGCTTAAAGAATTGGTTGGTATGTATGAGCCTAAGTTGGATGTGTTGGATTGGTTGTCTCTGTTTGAATATAATCATGGGCTCCAGAACATCACAGGAAATGACTTACTCACCTGGTTGTTCTCTAGGCTTCCCCCTGTTGCAACTGATGTGGTAATGGAGTTGGGGGAGGAGGATAGGAAAGAGTATGAATGTGTGAAACTAGCTCTGATAGCTAGATTTGGGAAGACCCCTTCCCAGTATCTTAAGAGGTTTAGAACCCTCAAAAAGCATGATGGTACCCCTTGGACTACCGGGGTGAGTGAAGGGTTGAAAAACCTAGAGGGATGGATTAAGGGTTACAAGGTGAACACTTATGAAGGTATGAAGAATCTTTTTATGTTGGAGTCAATGTATGATGCCTGCTCTCCTGAGCTCAGACAGCACTTGGCTGATTCAAAGGAATTAGATTCCCGCAAGCTAGCTAAGGCTGCTGACTTGTGGGTTGCCAACAGGGCCACTCACAAGGATTCTGGGGTAACTCAGAAAAAGGATGAGGGGAAACAGCCTAAAAAGGACTCCAAAGAGAATTCTAATACTGCAAATTCCAAAGAGGGCCCCAAACAAAACCATAAGGGTAAGCCACAAGGGAAACCACAGCAGAATAGTGTACCCTCTGGTGCCAAACCAGAGGGAGGCCAGAACAAGCCACCATTCCAGAAGGCATTCGGTAAATGCTTTGTTTGTGGCTCTACTGACCATGTAAAAGGAGATTCCAGATGCAAGGGTAAACCTTCAGGGATCCAACTTGCCTCCTTAGCCTTCGCTCCAAAAGAGGAAGTCCCAATGGCAAGTGGAAACTTTCTACTGCTGGCTGATGAACCCATTAGTGTCTCAGCCAGTGTTTCTTTAGTCTCTCTGGGGTTGTGGGAACAACAGAATTTAGATGTGTATAATTCTATCCCAGATAATACTAAAGAGTATTATAAAGACAGTGTCCAGGTGAATGGTCAGGAAACTCCTGCCATTAGGGACACTGGGGCCAGCATAACTGTGGTGGATGAATAATTTTTCAAGGCAGAGGATGTTGCTAAGGCACCCAAATGCCTCACCAAGTTAGCTGGAGGGCCTGTGCAGATGTGTCCCCAGTTACCAGTTCTCATCCAGTGTAAATGATATGGCTGTAAAGATACCTGTCAGTATACAATATGAAGTACCAGGTAGGGTTCTGTTGGGTAATGACCTAAAAGCTCTTGGAGTTGTGTCACATACCCCCAGACCTCCTAGTAAAAGGTTACAGGAGCTCACAAAACCTGCAAGAGAGAAAACCCTGCGAGGGTTATCTAAGGAGATGATGACAGAGATCACTCCTTTACCACTGGAGCAACTCACTGCATTAACTACCAGATCAGGAGCAAAGGGGCAACCCAAGACTACTAGGAAAAGGCCAGCAGCAAGCACTCCAGTGCTTCCAACAAGGACTTCCCCTTGGTTTCCACAGTTATACCTGTAACTCCACCTCCAGCTGAGGCTGAGAGGGAGGTACATCCCTGTGTGGTTGAACTAGACTCTGAAGAAGAGCTAATAGGAGGCCAAGAACTTATTGGAGATCTGGACCCTGAGGACCATCCTGAGCTGCAGTCTTTACTGGCAGAAGGTGGGCCCAGCAAGGCAGCTTTTCGTAAGGGACAAAGAGAATGTCCAACTCTGGAGGGTCTCCGCCACCAGGCACAGGCAACTGCTCAGGCTGATGGGCAAGAGCCTGGGAAGTATACGTTGCACTGGGAAGATGGCCTCTTCTACAGTGAACCAACTGAGTCTGAACCTGGAGACTACAAACGCCTTGTAGTACCTCAAGGAAACACACAACAGTTCTTGCACTTAGCCCACGAGATTCCTTTGGCTGGTCGCTTGAGTTTCAAGAAGACCAAGAAAAGGCTCTCACTCTACTTCTATTGGCCAAAAATGGGGGCGGAAGTAGATAAGTTTTGCAAGAGCTGCCATACCTGCCAAACTTCTGGTAAGGTTGGCTCCAAGAATGTGGCACCTTTAGTGCCTCTCCCAGTTGTGGGAGTCCCATTTGAGAGGGTAGGGATTGACATTGTTGGTCCCCTTGATCCCCCAACCTCCTCAGGCAACAGGTTTATCCTTGTTGTAGTAGACCATGCTATTAGGTACCCTGCGGCAATTCCTATGAGGACTGTTACAGCTCTGGCTGTAGCTAAGGCCCTCCTTGGTATTTTTACCAGGGTTGGGTTTCCTAAGGAAGTAATATCCGACAGGGGGTCAAACTTTATGTCCCACTACATGAAAGCCATGTGGAAAACCTGTGGAGTTACTTACAAGTTCTCAACCGCATACCACCCCCAGACAAATGGGTTAGTAGAAAGGTTTAACAGAACCATGATAGGTGCTTTAGAGGAACCGCTGAAAAGAAAGTGGGACCTTCTATTGCCATGCCTTCTCTTTGCTTATAGAGAAGTCCCTCAGGAGGGAGTAGGTTATTCTCCCTTTGAACTTCTCTATGGCCATCCAGTCAGAGGTCTGTTGGCCCTGATTAAGGAGGGATTGGAAGGTGCTCCTCCCCTCAAGCCAGTCAGAGTGACTGACTATGTGATAGGTCTCCGAAGGAGAATGTCACACATGATGGCAGAAGCTAGTGATAACCTGAAAGCTGGGCAAGCTTTGGTCAAGCATTGGCATGATAAAAGGCTAACATGGTTGAGTTCACTCAAGACCAACTAGTTCTCGTTATGCTTCCAACAAGGCAGAGGGCCTTGCAAGACAAATGGATTGGACCCTTCAAAGTTGTGGGAAAACTTGGGGAGGTCAACTATCTGGTGGATCTGGGCAGACCCAGGGAAGCTCCTAGAGTCTTCCACACCAACCGACTGAAAGCGTACGTCTCCAGACCTGAAGTAGGAGCCTTACTTCTAGCTTCAGCAGCAGAGGAAGAAGAGAGTGAATCTCTCCCTGATCTCCTCAGAGATGTACCTTTAGATGAGAACACTGAAGGAGTCAATCTCTCTTCAGATCTGACATCTGGGCAACAAGAGGAGTGCAAATCTATGTTAAATCAGTTTGCCTCCCTGTTCTCACTCTCACCAGGCTTGACCCCTTGGGGACAGCATGAGATACTCACTGGTGACTATCTGCCAGTCAAAAGCAGAGGATACAGAATGTCAGAAAATGTGAGAACCCATATCAAAGGGGAGGTCAAGAAGATGCTTGATCTCGGGGTAATAGAGCCCTCTACTAGTCCATGGTCTAGCCCAGTTGTGTTAGTACCAAAGGCAGGATCCAAAGACTTGAGATTCTGTGTGGACTATAGAGCTCTTAATGCAGTCACGAAGACTGATGCCCACCCTTTGCCAAGGACAGATGAGTTGGTGGATAAACTTGGTGCCGCCAAGTACCTCAGCACATTTGACCTTACGTCAGGCTATTGGCAAATAGCCTTGACAGACCATGCCAAGGAGAAAACTGCATTTTCAACCCCAGTTGGCTTGTACCAATTTAAGGTCATGCCTTTTGGATTAAAAAATGCACCTGCTACATTCCAAAGGATGGTGAATCAAGTTCTAGCTGGGATGGAGGACTTCTGCATGGCATACTTGGATGACATTGCAGTCTTCAGCCACTCCTGGGAGGAACATGTGAACCACATAGGACATGTTTTGCAGGCTCTTGAGCAGGCCAATTTGACTATCAAGGCAAGTAAATGCCAGATTGGTCAAAGTAAAGTGGTCTACCTTGGGCATGAGGTAGGAGGTGGAGAAATAAGGCCTTTGCTCAGCAAAATTGAAGCTGTGCAAAATTGGACAACACCTACTACTCAAACCCAGGTGAGAGCCTTCCTAGGCCTCACTGGGTATTACAGGAATTTCATTGAGAACTATGGGACCATAGCTTCTCCACTGAATGTAATCTCCTCTCCAAAATTCCCTAAAAAGGTCAAATGGAATGAGGAGTACATCAGGCCTTTGAAAAACTGAAGAAAGCTCTTTGCCAAGCCCCATTACTGGGAGCTCCTGACTACCACCAAACTTTCATTGTACAAACTGATGCTTCCAATGTAGGTATAGGTGCAGTTCTAAGCCAACTGGATGAGAAGGGTAGGGAGCACCCCATTTGCTTCATCAGCCGTAAGATGAAGGATCCTGAGACAAGGTGGGCAACAATCGAAAGAGAATGCTTTGCTATTGTGTGGGCACTGAAGAAGTTTAGGCCATACTTGTATAGTTCTACTTTTGTCATTCAGACTGATCACCAACCCTTGAGATGGTTAATGCAAATGAAGGGAGAAAATCCAAAACTATTGAGATGGTCAATCTGCCTGCAAGGGTTTGATTTCTCCATTGATCACAGGTCAGGGTGTCACCATCAAAATGCTGATGGACTCTCTAGGATGTAGGTCATCGACTAGAGGTATGAGGTTCATCCAAGAGTGGATTAAATCCTCCTGTCCCTTAGTCTGGGGGAGTGGGGGGCGAGTGTTAAGGAGAATTCTCTGTTTAGGCTGAATTTCCTAACCTAGTGAGTCCCCCAGCATCTTTGCTGGATTTTTGGGGTTTATTTTTTTCTCCTGCCAAGAGTGAGACTCTTTTACCCTCACTCTTGGACATGATTTGAGTGTGTTCCTTTGACTCTAGATGTGTTTAATGGGCTATGGGGTCTTTTACTCCATAGGGCTTCATGTGTTTTTGTGATGTGTGTTACACAGCACCCTCAGTGCAGTAACACAGGGGTGTCATAGTGACCCCCCAGTATAGACTCCATGCCCTGGGACTGACTACGGTCTCCCAGGGTCTTTGAAGTCACCATTGACTTTACTAGTCTTGAATGCTGAACAGAACCAGTACAAACCATCATATTGTGGATGTACTGGCAATTCGATTGCCCCGGGGTCTGTTAGTCGAGGGGGCACGTCTCCGCCCCCCGATCGAGTTTTGGCTGGTGGCAGTGGATACTACTTTTTATATTCAACCGCAAATATTTCTCTATGGGATTTTCCCATTGTTCGAGGCTACTATCTTTATTTATTTAATTAAGATAGCCTCGAACATACCGCCGGTTTATTTAATTATTATTAATTCTCCGGTTGGCATTTTTTGCCAAAACTTGGTTCTAAAATGGCGTTTGTGTTCTCTTCTGTGACTCCAACCCAAGTCGAGCCCTTTGTTCCACTTTTTTGGCGGGCTTCTCCACAGAAGCCCTCCAAAGTGGTGCCACTCTGTCTGGGGTACTTAGGAGGGAGGGAGGGGGATTTAGGCACCCTGGACTGAGTTGCCCAGGCAACTCAAGTCGCACTCAGTCCTGATTGGCCCAAGTGGTGAGCCGGCCGGCTCACCACTTAGCATGTTTGAGTGACAGCTAGGCTGAGTGAATGGGGGTTTTTCTGCATAAAAGCAGGGCTTTGGGGACTGGAACTTCAGAAGTCGCCACAGGACCTAAGAATCCGACGAGGGAGAAGCTGAGCCGACCTGCCACGACGACACCACCGGTGGAGCCCTGCTGGACCGTCTCACCACTTTTCATAACGATAGAGGAGATCTCCCGCCGGAGAGTCTTCTTCCTTTGACTGGGGATAACCAGTTTCACCGTCTTTTCACCTTCCCGACGCATCTCGTGGCCGCCTTGCCTGTGCCAAGCACCCTGGCAACCGGAATACCACGTTTTACCACGACC
This sequence comes from Ambystoma mexicanum, assembly GCF_040938575.1. Lineage (NCBI taxonomy): Eukaryota > Metazoa > Chordata > Amphibia > Caudata > Ambystomatidae > Ambystoma > Ambystoma mexicanum. The sequence continues at coordinate 1,114,895,914 of NC_090923.1, read as the reverse complement.
GCGAAATAAAGGGTAATACCTTTAACCGGAAACTCTGCGGCTGGTTTCCTCCCTGGCAGTGCAACGACCTTCATCTCTACTCCAAGTCGAGATCTTCTCTTCCCCTGGACAACGACGAGACTTGCACCCGCTGCCAGGAACAACTGCCACCGCTGGAGGATCCTTCCCACTTAAGGTACTGTGTCCCGCCTGGCTTCCCTTGCCACCGACTGTACGGGGTAGATTTAGCCCCCGGCTTTCGAACCTGGGTTAGCCGGGACACCCTGGCTATTTTTTTCTGAGCCTCTCTAAACTCTTTTCGAGCAAGTCTGCAAGACTTTCTAAGCCTAGTGTAACTGTGTGATCTTGGGCGCATTTGTGCTCTGCTCTCTCTAAGAGTGGGCCCAGCCTATGGACTTTGGCTCACCAGTGACTTTTGCTCTTCTGCCTTGCTAAAAGTGTTCCTAAATCTTAGAGTGGTGTATCTTTCCATATTCTGTCTTTTTCCCTCCCTTCTTCATAAACTTATTGGAGTGCCATGTATAGTTAAGCGCTCACCTCTGTATGGAAATAAGTGGTGTTAACTAAGACTTATCTGATAAGGAATAAGGGTTGTATATATATTATAATAGTAACTGTGTTTAGAGTGTTTTACAATAAGAGTGCTGGAGTGTTTCAAACAGTGTGTTTTTAAATAAATAATTATATACTTTGATAGCAAAGCTCTGGTCAGTGTTTGCTTGTATTATTGTGTCTGAGTGCCTATTGTGTATACTTTGCATACTGCCTAACTCTTGTTGAGGGAAGTCTGACTGCTCAGCCACAGCTACCAGGTAAATCTGGGTGGTACAGACTGCTACCAAGTGGGTTTACTGCTAACACCTGTAGTCCTATATCTTTTGCAGTGTTCCCAAAGGGAACTGCACAGGTTTCTGCCTAACAGGAACGCACTTACTCTTAGCGGAAGCCAGGAAGAAAACAAAGCCGGGAATAGCTCTTTCGAATAGGCTGGGAAGGAGCAGGGCTTGCCGGGTTGGTCTGACAGCGAAGGGAACAAGGGCTGAAGAGGGCGACTGGTGACAAGCTCTGAGAAATATGAAAAAACAGGATTAGAATAGTTAAAGAGATTAAAGTGAAGTATCTAGTATAGTAGCAGAAAAGGCTCAGTAACAAACTCACGGAGCGTCAGTAGCAGAAGCGACACGAAGAACCGTCGGCTTCGAGTCTGGATAAAGGATCACGTGAGCGGTCGTTGGTGTCTCAGGAAAACGTGCATAGACTGGACCGCTGCAGTCCGCTCGGAGATCACAACGAGCATCCAACTTGGAAACACTTTTCCGAAGAGTACCGCACAAGCGGGTACGAGCCCACAGAGACCATCTACCGCAATGTGTAACACCTACATTGTTTGAAATTATCTTTACATACGCAAACCTCAATTCGTATCCGATTAACATTATCTGCTTCAATTCCCACAGAGTGGGGTCTCAAACTGGGTTGTCTGCTTGCGTCGGCTATTTTCATCTATTTCATCCATGATGTTCGACAAACCTTTGCAGCAGTACACTCTGACTCACCGAAATTGAATAACAACCCTATACAAACTCTTATGTATGCCGATGATTTGGTTCTTATCTCTAAAACCCCTAGTGGGTTACAGAGACTGCTCGACAATTTCAATATCTATATAGAACAGAATGATTTAAAAATCAACACAAAACCCAAATAGTGATTTATTCGGCGAACAAATCTAGTGTTACCAACTTTCACTGGACTGTCAAACTGAATAAATTATTAGTAGTCCAAAATTACACCTACCTCGGTATGGTTTTTGAGGGTACTGTTGCATCAAAAGGTCATCTAGAATTCGTTAAACAAAAACTAGCCACAGCGATTTCTCAGACTAAAATCATCCTGCATCACTATGGCAAGTTTACCTTGAAACCGGCTCTGACCTTTTGGAAACAAAAAGAAACTCCTTGTATTCTATATGGCCTAGAATCCAATCTGGTGTGGTCAAAGCAAATTCTTGATAAGCTTGAAGCGAAATTCTGGAAAGCAGTTTTACATCTTCCACAATGTGTCCCCTGCTCATGGATACGCTATGAATTAGGTTTGGTTTCTCTACATGCACAATATCAGTGGAAGATTTGTGCTCTTTTTCGGAAATGCCTAATATCAACCAGTGTTGATAACATCTTGAATTACCTGTCGAGCTATATATTCAAATCCACTCATAATTTTGTCAAAGGCTGGTTAAAGAGCATTTTCTGCATTCTCTTAAAAGTTGAGGTGTCTATTGGTATCTTAGTGACTAATCCTGATAAAGCTAAGTCTTTGATCTATCTTAATGATTGGATAAGTACGAGAGACCAGTGCTTACGCTATAAACATATCTCTAACCAGAGATTTAAGCATAAAAGCGTTGGCACAATAGAACCCTATTTGCTTAAATTTCCATCTCTTTATATATGCAGTGGCATACTACACTTGCGTTTCAATTTGTGGCATACTCGTGACATTCTAGCCAAATGTAGACTAATTCCAGAAGAAGCACATTTTTGTCGATTTTGTGTGTCTACTGAGATAGCTGAAACATTGGAACACCTAATCTCATTGTGTTCTTCGCTGATTGAAACTCGTTTAAAATACTTTGCCCATCACTGTGGCCAATTATGAATGTTAGTCTCCTCCCAAAGATGGGACCATCTAATGTGTACCAAAAATGTTTCAAATCAAATAGCAACTGTACTTCCTGGACTCATTGAAATTGGAGTGTTAATATCTAGTGATAGATGTCTCCTCTGTCACCCTTGACTAGACTTTTGTTCTAGTTTAGTTTTACGACCCTTCCTAAAGGCTAGATGGTTAGGCTTTTTTTTCAGTGCGGCGGGAAGCTTGAACCATAACTGAGCAGCTGCAATGGAAAAGGCAAGTCCTCCAATCCGGGAGCGGTGAAAAGATGGAACACAAAGCAGGCCAGCTGATTCAGATCTCAGGGAGCGATTTGGAATATATGGTTACAAGTTAGTGCAAAGGTACACCACCCCCTGGTCATGCAGAGCGCGATGCACAATGCATAGTGCCTTGAATTCAACGCCTTGGGCAACCGGTAGCCAATGTAAGTGACGCAGGACCAGAGAAATATGAGCACCATAAGGTGATCCCGTCGCCGACCGAGCAGCAAAGTTCTGCAGGCGCTGCAATCGGTGGATCAGACCCTTGGGCTGTGCAAAATAGAGAGAATTGCAATAATCCAAGTGACTGGATACCAAAGCAGCCACCACCAGTGACCACAGGGCAAGTGGTAAGAGATGAAGAACTTGTTTCAACATTTTCTGATGGAAAAACCCAGTCTGACAAACAGAAGAAACCTGGGCATCCATGGACAGGGTGGCAGTCATAATTACTCCAAGATTCTTAACCTTTGCTGTGGGAACAAGAAGAGAACCCAGGGAAGAAGGCCAGAAGGTCGAGATCCAGAGTGAATGGTCAGGTGGAGAACCCACCACCAACACCTCTGTTTTGTCCCCATTCAACTTCAACCAATTTAGGCCTATCCACTCCCCGACAGCCGTCAGGCACTTATGAAGTCGCAACGACACCTCAGTCCGATCAAGATCTAACCGAATTAGGATCTATGTATCGCCGGCATACGAATAGCACCGGACGCCGAAGGAGCGGGTGAGACACACTAGGGCCCAGATGTATATGTTGAAGAGAATGGGGGACAGAGTTGATCCCCGAGGGACACCACAAGTGAGGTGGGAAAAATTAGAAAGGAAAGGAGAGAGCAAGAGTGATTGAGATCGGTCCAGAAGAAAATAAGAAAACCAAGCTAAGACTTTACCGGATATACCAACTTGGACCAGGCGGGACAGTAGGGTTGGATGGTCAACCGTGTCGAAAGCCGCTGATAGATCAAATAATGTCAGGGCTGCGACACCCCCGCATCAACAAGCCTGGCTATGTCGTCCGGGATAGAGACCAGGACACTCTCGGTACCCCTGCCAGGCTGAAATCCGGGCTGGCCTGGGTCAAGACAATCAGATAATTCAGGGAAAGAAGAAAGAAGATGAGAAACCAGTGATTCCAGAACTTTCATATGAGCCGTTTGAAGAGAGACAGGCCGGAAATTAGATGGCAAAGAAGGGTCCAGCAAAGTTTTTTTTAGGAGTGGTATTACCGTTGCTGCCTTTAACTCAGGTGGAATGTACCCTGTTTGGCAGTAGGCATTAACACACCTCTTGACAATTTCTTTCTATTTTCATTTCTTTCATGTATTGCGTCATCTGCTCAATGCTCCTGGTTAGAGCCACTGCTTGTTCCAGAGTCATGTCCTTTGCCAGTAACTTCTCTTGCACCACGTCCCTTTACATGGACGGCCATGTAAAGGGACGTGCTCCAGAGGAGCTCCTTCGATCCTGTATTGATCCTGGGGATAAAGTGTGCGCATGGATGCCTGCCAGCGTTGTGAATTAACATCTGTGACTATGAAGGTGGGGGCCGTACTCGCTGAACTTTTGGTGCACATGGGATGCACGGACACAAAGTTATACCCATTTGTATAACTGCGGGCCCCAACTAAAAAATGGAAACAAAATGGCTGCGAGAACAAAGGGATCATCGAGGGTCATGGGCGCTCTGCAGCGATAGCTGATGGAAGGATCAGACAGTACCAGTAATGGATTTCAGGATCCTGTTTTAAGCAATAGACCTGAAGGGGCCGTGGTGGGGAGAAGCGGAGGAGAGAAGGCAGACTGCCCGGGCCGTGCTTATGCTTCGCGAGCCGAGAGACAAGATCGAGACAGCAAGACGCCCAAAGAGGCGTGCACCCGGAGCCCGAATGCGCATAGATGGTAACCGACGAGACCCGCCGTGAACTCGCAGCTGATGCTGGGCCTGCAGTGAAGCCAGACTGAACTTGGAAGGCGCCCCCGGAGAAAGGCGGAGACTGGGGTCACGACACCGAGAGTGCGCAAGTACGTTGGTGGCCAGGTGCCACGCAGACCTTTGTGTACGGGGAGGTGCAGCTGGCTTACGCCCGGACAACACAGCAGGATGTCTAATAAAGTTGTCAGACCCAGGACCAAACAGCCCACGATAGAGGCCTACACCAAGACACCCCCAGTTGCGAAGGGAGGCAAAGGCAAGGAGACCCCCACGACAGAGGCACCGGGCACGATCCAGGAAGTGCTAGCAGCAATTGCAGACTTGAAAGTGGCCTGGGAGACTAAACTGGGCCAGGCAATGGACAAACTGAAGGTGGGCCTGGACCTCAAGATCGGTGCGGTCCAAGAGGAAGTGAACCTGCTGAGACTGGACGTGCGGATGATCGCGGAGCGCACCGGGAACTTGGAGAAGGAGATCGCCCCGAATACTGCGGCGTGCGCCGCACATGGATCAGAGCTACATGCCCTTGTGCAGTGGGTGGGCAACCTGGAGGACAGAGCGGAGGAGGCGGAAGGGCGGGCCAGACGTAACAACATACGAATTGTCGGTTTGCCGGAAGGAATGGAGGGGCCCAACCCAACAGAATATGTGGAAACCATGCTCCTGCAGGAGATAACTGGAGGGCGCTGACCCAGGGGTTCGCGGTTGAAAGGGCGCACAGGGCCTTGACAAGAACCCCCCCGCGACAGCTGATCGCAAAAATTCGGAACTATCAAGACCGGGAGAAGATACTCAAATTTTTTCGGCAGGGAGGAACGATCAAAAAGGGGTCGGCAAAAATCACGGCATATCCGGACTATACGCTGCACGTACAGCGAAGCAGGATGAACTTTGGTCGGTGAAAAGAAAATTAAAAGAAGCAGGCCATCGTTATATGTTGCTTTACCCAGCCAAGTTGAAAGTGTTCTACAAGAACAAATCCCTGTTCTTTGAGATGCCGAAGGATGCGATGGAATGGCTGGATATGCAGGGCCGCCCCCAGGAACCAGATATCCAGATGGGGGCTGCAGGAGATAAGTAGCACGCACCTGTGTCCTCCTCGGGGACATGGCTAAGACATTGGGACTTGAATATAGAGTTCAATTAAGCTTGTGGGGAGTGCACGGCAAGATAAGCTGGCGGGATCCGCTGGGCGCAACAACCCTAAACAGATAAGTGGGAGCACCTAGGAGGCATCCCTTGAACCCATTAGTAGTATACCTAGTTAGGTCACTGTTAGATCGGTGACGCCCTGCGGGGTCCTAGTCCTTGGACGCCAGATAGGACCAGACGCGGGTGGGCCTGAGATCCAGGGATCGAGCTGGGCATTTGTTGGGGTAGGGTAGGGTGGGGGGATGGGTTGGGTTGTGTGCAGTGGGGTGGAGTTGGGGTACGGGGGGAATTGTTGAGGCTGGGAAGGGTAAGAGTCAGTAAACGGGCCATCACAGGAAGCATCAGAGGGAGGAGTGGACTGGGAGCACACTGATCAGATGGCATTGGGTAATCTTAGAGTGGTGACCTGGAATGTGCTGGGCCTAACAGTTACTTAAAACGCAACAAAGTGATGCTGTATCTAAAAAGGATATGTATTGATATAGCCTTGCTACAAGAGACCCATCTCACTAAGGAGAAGCTGGAGGTGGTCAGGAGAAAATGGAGGGGTAGTGTTATGGGGGCCGCGTATTCGACATATGCAAGAGGGGTGGTCACATGGGTGGCACTGCACGTGCCGTTCCAGGTGCTCAGTTCGACAATAGACCCAGAGGGCAGAATGGTGGTGGTAACGGGACTCATGGAGAACAGAGAGGTGCACATCAACAATTCGTACGCTCCTAACCAATCGGCAGCTTACTTTAGGTCCCTATACAATACGATTAGCCCCCTGGCGGGTGGCGCGATAGTGTGGGAAGGGGACTTTAATTGTACCCTGAATCCTAGAATAGACAGGTCAGATGTCAAATCAGGGAAGCCAGTGCCAGCGGCTAAAGCGCTGGGGACAATGTTGGAAGACCTAGGCCTAGTGGATGTCTGGAGGAAGCTGCATCCATTGGATAGAAAATACTCGCACTACGCAGCACCACATGACTTTCACACAAGGCTAGACTATGTGTTTGCAGCGTCTGAGATATTGGGAGAAATGATGGGAGCGGAATATAAGTCTCGGGTATTATCCAATAACTCGCCTCTAGTCGTAGAGTGGCGATATCAACCCCCCAGGGCGCGCATCCCGACATGGAGACTCAGAACTGAGGCGTTACAAGACGCAGGGTTTCGAGAGGACCTGAGGGAGGCCATCGAGGAATATTTTGAAACTAACACAGGCAGTGTACGCTCTGTGGGTACAGTATGGGAGGCGTTTAAGGTGGTGGTGCGGGGGGGTCGCTATATATAAAATCTAAAGGGCTCCAATGGGGCATTGAATGGGAACTTCAGGAATCAGAAAGAGAGCTGGAGGGTCTCATGCAAAATGAGGAGACAACCCGGGAGAACAGTGCCAAGATAAAAGACTTAGTTAACCTGCAGTGGACTCTGGAATAGATTATGCAAATTAAATTACAAGAAATACACAGAGAGACTACATGCAGGGGGTGATAAGCCGGGTAGATTGCTGGCCTGGCTGTATAAGAGCGAGACCACCCGCTCAGTGATTAGAGAGATCAGGGATGCGCAAGGCCGAACCCGTAACACCCAGGAGGGGGTAAATGAGGAGTTCCTCAAGTATTATAGACAACAATATGAGGACACAAGGGAGGATATGAACCAAGACATACTGGGAACAATAGAGGATATAGGGCTGCCCACCCTGGATGACCTGGAACGTGCGGATCTGGATGCCCCTGTTACCTCGGACGAGCTGTAAGTGGTGATCCAACATCAGCCCACATGTAAGGCGCCTGGGTCAGAAGGGTTGCCTAGCGAGTTTTATAAGACATACAAGCAGGAGCTACTCCAGCCGATGCTTGACATGTTTAAGGAAGCCTACGAGCAGGGGGAATTCCCACCGTTCCTCTGCGAGGCAGTGATCATCCCACTTCTGAAACCAGGCAAGCCAGCCATGGAGTGCGGGTCCTATAGACCCTTGTCCATGCTCAATCAGGACAGTAAAATACTCACGGCAGTATTAGCCAATAGGCTAAAGAGGGTGATTGGTAAATTGATACACCCAGATCACACGGGCTATGTCCCTGGTAGATATATCACAGACAACCACAGGAGGCTGCACCATATCATTGAATAGACCGGGGAAGACACGGGTGAGTTGGCTATCGTGTGGCTCGACGTGGTCAAAGCCTTTGGCTCGGTGCGGTGGCCATGGTTGAAAGTGACCCTGAAAGGTTACGGAATGGGCCCTGGATACATCAGGTGGGTCCAGAGGTTATATAGCACCCCGGTAGCAAGAGTTAAAAGGGGATCCACAATTTCAGACAAATGGCAACTCAGCAGAGGGACCAGACAGGGATGCCCCTGGTCACCCATGTTATACATACTGGCACTAGAGCCGCTGGCAATATGCCTGCGACAACAATACGGGGAGGTGGGGATTCGTACAACAAGTGGCATGCAGCTGGTATCGCTGTATGCAGATGATATGCTCCTCTATTTGGGCTACCCGGAGGAAAACCTGCAATATGTGCTGGAGGTGATGGATCGTTATGCCACCCTCTAAGGCATATCGGTGAACCCCATGAAGTCTAACTTGTTCCCCCTGGAAAGTATAAGAGTGTCCCGTTGGAGAGGCTGCCTATCCTGCAAATACCCTGGCAACCTGAGACATTTAGCTATCTGGGAGTAAACATTTACCACAGGACGGAAACAGAGCACGAACATAATACAGAGAAAGCGATCGAGGGAGTTAAGAATAATATGGTGTTCTGGTCTAGATTACCCCTATCTATGATGGGGAGAGCAGCTCTGCTCAAAATGGTGGTTTTGCCCAGACTCTTACCTTTTTTTGTAAATGTTCCGTATCTGATTCCCAGAAGTTTTTTCAAGAGACTTCATGGTATGTGCAGGAGCTTCATATGGGGCAACTGCAGGAACAGAGTGGCCCTGTGGAAACTACAGAGCTCGTGTGACGGGGGGCATAAACTTGCCGAACTTTGAGCTTTATTATCTGGTGGGGCAGCTGTTTGTGGCCAGGTGGTTGTCGTCAGAGGACTCGGCAGAAGCTAGACTCTTGCAGGGCGACTTGGCTCCATACTTTCTGAGAGAGACGGTGTGGCTACAAAAGAGTAAACTGGTGGGAAGAGGGAGACTATTGGAGCTGGGTTGGGAGGTCTGGCGCAGGACATGGAGAATGGTGGGTGATCCGGATCCGCTCTCCCAGCAGGTTCCGCTGGTGGCGCTGTGTGGAAACGACTCCCAATTGCTTGAAGTAGTCCGTAGATACTGGGTACCGATGGGTTTGGCCACCCTCGGGGATATATGGCAGAAGGGGGAGGTATTGGAATTCCAGAGTTTGCAGGAGGAGACAGGGGTGCATAGAGGCCAATATATAACTTACACCAGACTCATGAAATGGGTGAGGGAGAGGTGGCCTGAGACGGTGTTGGCGGAAGAACCTGATGCCGCCCTGGAAACGATGTACGATGTTTCGGAGGGCGGGCACGAGATATCCAGGGTATACGAGCTCCTGAGAGCTAAGGCTGGGAAGGAACTGCTTCAACTGATGCAGGACTGGGAGGAGGAGCTAGGAGGACCCATGACAGAGGAGCAATGGGAGAGACCTCAAAGGTACCATAAAAAGGTGTCCCGAAATGCGAGACTCCAACAGATCCAGTTGTATGTCACCCATAGGGCTTATCTGACCCCTGGGAAAATAGCCAGGTTTGGAGGCTCAGCCACGCAGAAATTCCCCAGGTATGGGGAGGTGGAGGCGGGGTTGCTACACATGTTCTGGGCCTGTCCCGAGGTGCACAGATTCTGGGACGAAATAAAGACTAAGATGGCCGGTGGGGCAGTGGTGCTGGAGGTGGGGTCGGCTTGGGCATGCATGCCCGGGCTTTTTCCCAGGCCACGCAATCTAAAGCACATAAGCAAGATGGAGGACCTGGCTTACATCCTGGCCAAGCGCAGGATCGCAATGGGCTGGAAGGCGGCCCACAGACCCAGGGTGGAGACATGGTGGGCGGACCTCCTGAGATGGGCAGAAGCAGAATCAGTAGTATGGTTTGAAGCCGTTACCAGGGGGGCGGTGAGGAGGAAGTGGGCCCCCTGATAGCCTGGTGGCAATTAGTGACCTCTATGGTAAACCCCCACCAGGTTAACCATGAAATAGAAGACTCAGACGAGTCCACAAGCACTGTGATTCCCGAAAACGCTCCCGTAGGTGACACGGAAGAGCCGGCTCAAGTTTATGGGGTGGGTGGGGAGAGGACGGAGAATAACACTGTATAATGTGGCGGTTTGATATTGATTATGTACGTCCCGAAAAGCTCTATTGTTTGTTGGTTTTGTTTGTTTAAAATAATAAAAATAAATACAAATTTAAAAAAACTTCTCTTGCACTGTGGGATTGTTGGTGCATCTCACCAGTTAATCACGAATCAACGAGTTTGTTAGGGCACCAAACTCACAAGTGTGGCTCAATGTCCTCAGCACAGCCACATACCCTTCTATTGACTCCAACAGGTATTGAGTCCTATGAGAAAATGTATGTCTTTCGAAGATCACATTTTTCCTTGGTTCAAAATGATCCTCTATTTTTTTCACAGCCACAGTGAACTCATCTAGGTCCCCTGCTCCTTCACCTTGTGGTTCTGAGAGACCATCAAAAACACTGCGTCCCTCTGGGCTCAGAATGTGAAGCAAAAGTGCTGGTTTCCCAGAGGGGTTAAACTTGTCCCCACGCATGGCTACAATGTTTGTCTCAACCATCTTTTTCCACCTCTCCCATCTTATTGGTCATGTTCCCGGTTCCATCAGGAATGGGGGTGGAGGAGGTATCACTGCATCAGCCATCGTTGCACTTGCTCAATTTATTAAAGCTTCTTTTTTCTTTATTGCTCTGCACCTCACAATTTATGCAATGATATCACTCTCTTGTCAATTTCTTAAGGGTGCTTTCAAAATCTGTTAGTTTTCATAAGAAATGCTGTATCTTCTTTCTAGTTCCCTTAACAAGGGTATCTTAACACTCTTGGGTAGTTATCAGCCTTTCTCCCCTCTAGTGCTTTGCACATCGCCTACTTTTACTGTAGAAATATATCTATATATTCGCTGCCTGAACAGCGCGTTCTTTTTCTTAGGAACGTGTCACAATGCTGGCCGGAAACTCTTGTTGATACCGTGAGGCGTTGCAATGCGTCACAATGCTGGCAGAGGAGGAATGCGTTTGCAATGTAACATTGCACGTGATCCTGGTTGAGAGGGTGGCGCTCAAAAGCACAATGTTGTTCGCTCACGAGCGTGACTTTCCACAACGTCCCTCTTCTTGGCTTTCTTTTATTTTTTCTTTATGAAGCTCATCCACCACCCTCCGTCTCTCTGTGAAAGCGATTGGGCCCCTCTCACCTTGTTGCTGGGTGGATCTTCTCGCTACTGAGGCGGTGCCTATAGCTGCATGGAAGGGCCTCTGCGCTCTTTCTTCTTCCCGCCCCATTGCGTGGAACGACTCTGCATCCTTGTCGCCACTGATGAGTTGTACACAACACAGTGAGTGTTCAGAAATCAGTTTATTAAGACATGAGCAGAGAGAGCAGCAAGCGCCCCGGCCCAGGTTATCCTTCAACTTCCCTGGTGTTCCAGAACCGCCTGTGGGTCTGGAACACTACAGATCATAACACATGCCTTGAAGGTTCATGGGATGAACACAACAGCTTTGATACTTTCGAAGAAGGCTTCGATTCTGAAGATGCAGGCTTCGAGGGGGTAGGCACAGGCTTTTTCTTGTGTGTCAAAAAAGGCTCCTTCGATTTGTGTCGAGGAGTCTCTCTTCCCGGGCCTTGAGGCGCACGAGAAGGTGACACACTAGACTGCCTACTGGTCTTCTCAGACTCTGAGGGGTGGATCCTTTTCTCTGACTCCTTTAGAGGGGCACTCGGAGGAGCTTGCCTCTGGAAAACTTTAAGCATTTTCAATCAGAATTTTTCTAATTCCACAGGAGTCAAGTTCTTTTTCGGGAACAAACGTTTTTCGGGAGAGGAAGACGACTATAACGAGGACCTGTGATGCCATTTTTTACTCTTCATATGAGAAGAGGATGACGAGCGTTGTGAACCGGACCTCTATCGTCTTTAATGTTTTGGACATTTTCTAACGAGGGAAACATCCCTAGATTCGGAGGATGACTTTCTTTTAGATGGGGTAATGGCCGGGGATTTGGCAGAGGGTTTACCTGCATCAAGTTTCCTCTTCCTTTTCACAAGGCCTTGACAGTCATGGATTGACATGAGCCACAGTCGTCGCACTACAGACAGACGCAGTGAGGGTCTGTGGTAGACATTTTTGCCCAACAGTCTGTAGACAGCTTGAAGCCTGTCTTCGGTGTCGAGGACATATCTGAAGAATATTGATTGAAGACAAAGGTAACCGAAGCTTCGATGTGGCGAGAAGCTTCGAAGCACGCAGCAATGTGGAAAAAAACAGAACTGAGGTAACGGTCAGCACTCGTGCTTCACGAGGGACACTACAGAGGCAATCGAGGACCAAGACGACACTGCACGACGCTCGACCCTATGAAAAAGAAATTCCGAAGCAAGCTGCAAGCAGACTTGAATATCAGATATTAGGAATACTTCGAGGACTCAAACCATTTGAAATACATTTTTTATAAGTGTGAAAGATTTCCAGGTGATAACATATGTTAATAGTAATCATGATCTGTTACTTGTCACATGGGAAGTACCTTTGTTGCTGATGAATGTTTGAACTTGAGAAGGAAAGATACAATACCGTTGACAGTGGTCTGGCACCGTGAATGTGCTCAATCGAAAGTCTCTGTAGGGTATCCCGCCAAGAGAAACGAAAGTGGAAGATTGAGAACAATTGTGTGAAGTGACTTGAAGTGGTCCTCTGACAGTTTAAGAAAAACCCATCACACATTCGAAAGTCTTGGATTGTGATATCAAGAGGATCTGAGCCTGAACAAGGGGGATCTGTGGTCCGAGTCCGAACAAGGGAGACCAATTGTGAACATTGTGGAAAAGGCATCTGAGCCCGAACGAGGGAGACCAATTGTGAGCATTGTTGAAAAAGGATCTGAGCCCGAATGAGGGGGGATCCGTGGTCCGAACGAGGAAGACCAATTGTGAACATTGTGGAAAAGGGGTCCGAACCCAAATGAGGGGGACCCATGGTCCGTGCGCGAATGAGGGAGACCAGTTGTGAACTTGTGAATGTGAAAACCCTGACAAAGGAAAGGAACTTTTGTGTTTTTTTTGTTACATCAGTCCCTCTGCAATAAGAGTCTGTCGTTGGGAGAGAGACTTTGGCATAAGGCCCTGATGGCTCTATTTTAAATTGTTACCTTGTGGCCAAGAAGCCAGAGTGTGTGCGAAGCTCACACGTGATGCCTTACCCCGTGCTGAAAGTGTGGGGAAGGGAAGCCAACTTCTCAACCATCCTGACATATTCTTTCCTGAACACTTTCCTTTTGCATACATTTTTATCCCACACCATTTGTATTTAAAAGTAAGGCTTGGCAATAAGTTTATTAGTATAGGTCCTTTTATTTTGACAGAGACTCCACTACGACTACGCTATTTGTTATTTCATGGTCGTAGCTTGCTCCCATCCTTAGATTTAGGTTTAGACAGGAGTTTTTCCAACTGTGTTGTTCAATAAACAACCTTGAACTGTGATCACTTGTGTCTGTCTTCACTGTTTGATACCATGCCTTGCATACACTTCTTAAATATCGGTATTATCACTGATTTTTTCCAGGTTTGGGGTACTCGTTTGGTCTCCAGTACCTATTTAAAAATGGTCAACAGGATCTTGAACCAGGTCTCTGGGTGAGTTTTTAGCATAACATTTGTGGGGCCATCCGGCCCTGGTGCTCTAGAGGTACTCCATTTATTTTATTTGTGTTATAATATCACCATGATTAAAAACCAAAGAGTCATTTGTATCCCAGTCTTGCATTACCAGATAATCTAATGAATTTGAGGAAGCATACAGGTTTGTAAAATACTGTACCCACACTTGCTCTTGTATCGGGGTTATCTGCAAAGGTAACTGTAAGTCATTATTTCCAGTTTTTAATAGAGACCATTTTTGGGCACTATCTTTAGAGGCTATAGCTTGCAGCATGCTTTCCCCATCCTGCTGAAACATCCAAGCTCTATAACCATTCAACCAATTCCAATACCTTAATTTCAACTTCTTTATCATCAACGGTCTACAAGAAGTATCCACTTAGGTAATGCTCTCGAATTCTCTTATAATAGATTTTTCTTGTTCTTAAAACCTTTTTCAAAAAGAGGCTTATGTTTGAAAAATAGTTGAGTGCCTGGTCGGGTGTTTTCTTCAAATAAGCTGAGAGTAACCACATAATCACCACCACTCTGAAAATTATGTGTATTAGATCTAGAAACCCTACCTTTTATATAGGTATTTAATTTCTCCAATGTTGATTCAGACCATTTGAACCTATTTCTTCCCCCGTGACCTCCAATTTAAAATGATAATTGCCACAAGGCATTAACAAAGGTACTTCCCAGGTGACAAGTAACAGATCATGATCACTATTAACTTATGTTATCACCTGGAAATCTTTCACACTTATATATAGCTTTAGCTTTACTCGCATCTTTCATCACACGCATTTAACAATGTTCGTCCAGTGCTCGTTATACAATGTTGCAGTTTGCAACCTTGACTTCAACACATACCGGTCTTGCATCGGTCTCCCCAACTCACCAGCTGTGTTGATCTCTGTCGCTTCTTTGTTTGTGGAGCCAAGGACGATACCACAGTGTCTGCTGCTCCTCCCCGCCCTGGTCAGTTACGCGGGAGGGGTATCGGTATCTCCAACAAACCATGCAGGATTTTTCAGTCTGGTTTCCCGGCCTTACACTTTCTGCCTTGAAGGATTCTTAGAAAGTAACAGCGTCTTGCCGAAAAGGTCATGGGTGCTTCTTTTCTTCCAAACCCTCCTTGGTTTGCCGTCTTTCTCCCCTCGTTCAGCTGCAGACTCGAAACTGCTGTACCTTCATGTGCTTGGCCTCGCTCAGAGTGTGCCCTCGTGCTCCGCCTTTTATATGTGTGGGGAAGTTTAATGGCAGTCAGGTGTGAGTGATTCTTAGTAATTGCCTGACCTTGCCTGACCATAGTAGTGGGACATGTTAGGTACACAGCTTGGGTCTGAGTTTGTTTTCTAACAGAGTGGGCTGTCCGTGTGAAAGTGTTGGTGCAGGAAAAGGGAGGGCGGGGGTAGAGTTTCCATATATCCTACCTGGTATGATGGGGTAAAGATGTTACGGGAAGAGAGGGATAACACGTCTAACCATCAGGCATCCCACGCCCACTACCCAATGATACCTGAAGACCCCTCAACTAGGTGATCCACCCGTACTGGGCTACCACCAGGACCTAGATCCAAAAGCGATGGCCGTGTCCTGGCCACCTGGATGACAGATCCCTGGGGACTAGCGGGTGTGACACCTTCTGGTTTCTCACAGAAGGGAGACAGAGAAGTCTGACAGAATTACCAGCCAATAGTCCTTTTAGATGTGCCGGGAAAAATGTTTGCTCGCCTAATACTCATATTTAATGATCTGGCTTAAGGAGATGTCTCGTTTCGATATCCATCAATCAGGCTTTGTCCCGGGTATAGGGACAGCAATACATTTGCTATCGTTAAGCCTTTTAATAAAAGGGTAATTCCGTCAGGCCAGCCAGTAGCTATGGCATTTATCGATTTTAAGCTTGCGTTTGATTCAGTATCAAGAGGTATATTATATAAAAAAATAAAAGCTGCAGCATGCCCATGGTATATTTTAGCGTTAATCGTTCAGCTGTATTCAGGCACATCGATTCAGGTTAGATTGAACAAACAGGGTCTTTTATCAGAACCAATTTTTACACAGAGAGGCTTGAAGCAGGGGTGTATTCTTGACCCTGCTCTTTTTAACATGTTCATAGCTGACATTGCAGAATATTTGATGGTTAATTCTTTTTTTTTTAAATAGTTTTAAACAACACACCAAACATTACAAACAATTAGGACTTCCATGTTTAAGTTTTACAGCATTACATTACAGAGTACACTCTTCTGTCCTTCCCCCTCCCAATCCATTAACTCGAGCCCCTGTGTCCATATCATCAGCCTGTTCATCTTCAGACGTATCCGTTGCCTTTGTCTCTTCCGTATCATCATCACTATGGTCGGCCTGGGGGGGACCCGCCATCGAGGCCACCAATTGTCTCCATGCTATCAGGGGTACCACCCCCCCCCTGCTGATCGCCTCATACCAGGCAGACGTTTCTGCCTCTGCCCACTCCATGAGGTCAGCCCACCACATCTCAATTCTAGGCCATTGCAATCCTCCTTTTGGCCAAGATGTAGGCCAGGTCCTTCACCTTGCTAATGTGCCTCATGTTGCGTGGTCTGGGAAAGCCCCCAAGCATACATGCCCAAGCTGACTCCACCTCCAGCATGATACCTTTCTCTGCCAAGTGCATTTTCAGTTCTGTCCAAAACCTTCCCACCTCCGGGCAAGCCCAAAACATATGTAGCATCCCCACCTCCTCCTCCCCACACTTAGGGCATTTCTGTATCACCGGGCCACCAAACCTGGCAATGTTGCGGAGGGTCAAATATGATATTTTTGGGCTCTGTCCCATTGCCCATCCGACATGAGTTCCCCAACCTCCTCTTCCCAATCTCGCCTCAATTGGAACAACTCCTTCCCCACCCTGGTTCCCAGTAGCTCATATATGCGGGATATTTGATGCCCACCCTCCGAGATGTCGTACATCGTCTCGATGGTAGCATCAAGTTGTTCCGCTAGCACTACCGCAGGCCACCTTTCTCGCACCTGTCTGATGATTCTGGAATAGGTAATATGTTGGCCCTTGTGCACTCCGGTGTCCATTGTTAGCCTCTGAAAGTCCAGCGCCTCCCCCTCCTGCCATATGTCCCCAGGAGTAGCCAGGCCCACCGGTTCCCAGTATTTACAGGCCCCTCTTTTATCATTTGGGAGTCATCTCCGCATAGAGCCACTAATGGTACCTGCATGGAGAGCTTGGCCGGGCATCCCACGGTCCGCCATGCTCTATGCCACACCTCCCAGCCAAGCAACAGCAGCATCGCCATTACCAGTGTCTTCCTCTTACGCAACCACACGGTCTCGCTAAGGAAGTAGGGAGCAGGATCCTTATATAACAGCCTAGCTTCAGCCGTTTCCTCCTCAGACAACCACCTGGCCACATATTACAGCTGTCCCGCCAAGTAATACAACTCGAAATTCGATAGATTTATACCACCCTTGTCACACGAGTTTTGTAGTTTCCAGAGGGCCACTCTATTCCTGGAGTTACTCCATATAAACCCCCTGCACAAGCTGTGGAGTCTGGCAAAGCGCTTGGGGACCACATATGGGATTTTTACAAAGAAGTGTAACAGTCTGGGCAGGACTACCATTTTAATCAGGGCCACTCTCCCCATCATGGCCAGGGGTAGTCTGGACCAAAATCCCATGCTATTTTTGATGCCTTCAACTGCCTTTTCCGTGTTGTGTTTGTGTTCTTCTCCTGTCGTGTGGTAAATGTCAATACCCAGGTATTGGAACGTCTCAGCACGCCAGGGTATTGGCAAAACTGGTAGGCTACTCGGTAGGACACTTCTATATCTCCCCAGGGGAAACAAACTGGATTTCTTGGGGTTCACTGCTATGCTCGAGAGGATAGCTATCGTTCCATCACCTCCAGGACATATTGTAGGTTCTCCTCTGGGAAGTGTAGATATAAAAGTATGTCATTGGCATACAAGGATATAAAATGGGAGCCTCCCGCCGTGTGGATCCCTATCTCCCCATATTGTTGTCTGAGGCATACTGCCAGTGGCTCCAACGCTAGGATATATAGCATAAGCGACCAAGGGCAGCCTTGTCTAGTGCCCCTGCTAAGTTGCCATTTGTCCGAGATAGTAGCACCCGTTTTGACCCTTGCAATTGGGGAACTATATAGCATTTTAATCCACCTTAGGTACCCCGGCCCCATTCCATATTCTCTAAGAGTCGCTAGCAGCCAGGGCCACCTCATTGAGTCGAAGGCCTTAACCACATCCAGCGAAACGATTGCCAGTTCGCCAGGGTCCTGCTCTGTTTGGTCAATAATATGGTGGAGTCTCCATTGGTTGTCAGTTATAATCCTACTAGGGACGTAGCCTGTTTGGTTAGGGTGTATCAGTCTCCCGATGACTCGCTTAAACCTGTTTGCCAGCACAGCCGTGAGGATTTTGCTGTCTTGGTTAAGCATCGATGGGGGTCTATAAGACCCACAATCTGTGCTTGGCTTACCTGGTTTTAAGAGGGGGATGATCACTGCCTCCCGTAGGGACTCAAGCAACCTACCATGCTGAAACGCCTCATTAAGAATGGTCAGCAGCGGGGGGAGCAGCTCTTGTTTATATGTTTTATAGAATTCGCTGGGGAGCCCATTCGACCCAAGAGCTTTGCATGTGGGCAGGTGCTGGATCACGATCTCTAGTTCGTCTAAGGTGATTGGAGCATCCAGGTCTGTCCATTCTAGATCATCTACCGTGGGCAAGCCTATGTCTTCTAATATGTCCTGCATCTCTTGGGCCTCATCTTCTCCTATGTCCTCATAAAGGCGCTTATAATATCCAAGGAACTCTTCGTTAACTCCCTCTTGGGTATTCCAAATCTGGCCTTCGTCTCTCCTAATTTCCCTGATCATTGCTTGTGATGTTTTGCATTTATATAACCAGGCCAGCAATCTGCCCGGCTTGTCTCCCCCCGCATGCTGTCTTTCAACATATTTCTTGTAGCTCAACTTGCATAATCTATCCCAATGCTCACTGCTGGCTTGTTGTAATTGCCTAATTGCCTGACCCTTACCCCATCCTCCCAAGTAGTGCCTCCCTTACGCATTATGCCTTCCAGCGCCCTCTCCGTTTTCTGCAACTCCCATTCTATGCCCCCCTGGAGCCCTCTTGATTTTGATATAGCTACGCCCCGCACTACCACTTTGAATGCTTCCCACATGGTTCCCTCAGATTGGACGCTACCGGTATTAATATCGAAGTACTCAGCGATTGCCTCCCTTAGGTCCTCCTGGAATCCCGAGTCATGCAGGGCCTCAGCTCTGAGCTTCCACGTTGGGATTTGCGCTCTACGGGGTTGGTGTCGCCACTTCAGGATTAAGGGGGAGTGGTCCGAAAGCACTCTGGCCTTATATTCCGCGCTTATCATTTCGCCTATTAACCCAGCCGTAGCAAACACATAATCCAGCCTTGTGTGCAGATCATGAGGTGCCGCGAGTACTGCCTGTCCGCTGGATGCAGCTGCCTCCAAACGTCTTCAAGTCCAAAATCTCTCAACAGGGCCTGTAACGCCTTTGTGGCCGGGGTGGGTTTGCATAGTTTGCCATCTGATCTATCCAATTCAGGGTTCAGTGTACAGTTGAAGTCCCCTCCCCACAGGATCGTGCCACCCAGCAGGGGGCTAATTTTCCCATATAGAGTCCTAAAATAGGCCGCCGTATCTTGGTTAGGGGCGTATAACTTTATAATGCTCACCTCTCGGTTTTCCAGCATCCCCCGCACTACTATCATCCTACTTTCCGGGTCCCCCGTGGATTGAATCAGTTGAAATGGTACATGCGGTGCCACCCTTATGAGAACCCCCCTTGCGTAAACTGAGTATGTGGCTCCCGTAACGCTCCCCCTCCACTTTCTCCTGACCACCTCCAGTTTCTCCCTAGTTAGATGGGTTTCCTGTAACAATGCTATATCGATCCTCATCCTTCTCAGGTACACCATCACTTTGTTACGCTTCAGGTAGCTATTGAGGCCCCTCACATTCCAAGTGACCACTCTAAGACTACCCGACGCCATTTATGGAGTATCCCGCCTCCCCTCCCAGTTTCCCTCCTGTCTGAAGTGACACAAAACTTGGCTCGTTCCCTTCCCATTTCCAACCAACTCTCCCCTCACCCCCTTTCCCAACTTTAAACCACTGCACACAACCCCATCGCTCCCCCCACCCCGCCCAACCACCGCACGTGCCCAGCTCCATCGCTGGATCTCAGGCTCCCCCGCGTTTGGTCATGCCTCGGAATGCCGAGGCCAGGAACCCGGCAGGGTGTCACCGGACCACCAGTGACCTAACTAGACTTCTCGTTATGGGGGTATGAGGGCAGGCTCTGTAAGGCTCCCGCCCTGATATCAGAGTTTCTCGGTGCCAACGGATCCTACTTACATATGGCCCAAGCAACACCCGCCCATAGGCCATGTCCCAGACTATATTCCAGTCCCATTGTCCTTGGCTGTGACACCCTGGATGCCCCAGACTTCTGCTACTTATCTTCTCCTTTTCCCGTCTGGACATCCGGTTCTTGGCGGCAGCTCTGCGTGCCCAGCCATCCCATGGCATCCTCCGGGGTCTCGAAAAACAAAGTTCTGTTCTTGTGGAACACCTTCAATTTTGCTGGGTAGATCAGCATGTACTTGTGACCTGATTCACGCAATCTTCTCTTCACAGTCCCAAAGTTCATACGTCTGCACTGCACCTGCAAGGTGTAACCCGGGTATGTGTTGATGTGTGGCGACCCCCTTTGTATTGTTCTGCCCTTCCGAAAATGTTCGAGAATCTTCTCACGATCCCGGTAGTTCAGGATCTTGGCGATCACCGGCGTAGGAGGGGTCCCCGGCGGCGGCCTCCTCTTCAGGGCCCTGTGCGCCTTCTCAACAGCAAACCCCTGGGTCAACACACCTCCGGTTATCTCCTGCAGCAGCATGGATTCAATGTGCTCCGTGGGGTTCGGTCCCTCAGCTCCCTCCGGCAGACCAACGATACGGATATTATTCCTTCGGGCGCGTCCTTCTGCCTCCTCCGCCCTACTTTCAAGGTTCCCCACGCGTTGTACTAGGCCGTGAAGTTTCGATTTATGGGTTGCGCAGTCTGCTGTGTTTGGGGCCACCTCTTTTTCTAAGTTCCCCAGTGATCGGACATCTTGTCGGAGGAGATTCACCTCCTCTTGCACCGCTCCAACTTTGAGCTCCAGTGCCGATTTTAATTCGGTCATGGCCAGACCCAGTTTTGTCTCCCAGGCCACTTTCAGATCAGCAATCGCAGCAAGGATCTCCTGGTTCGTGCCCATGGTGGCTGTGCCCTCGATGGGGGTTTTGTCTTTGCTCCTGGCCCCTTCAGCACCCGGTGACGATCTAGCGTATTCGTCGAGTGTGGGTTGCTTACCCTTTGTTCTTAAAGGTTTATTGGTCATCGTGCTGTGACAAAGGAGTGCGAGCGAGCCCCACAACTTGTAGCCCCCGGGCTTAGTAAAGTTTTAGGCTGTTGTTAATGTTAGGGCCCGGCAGTGTCTCATCCCATCTTCAAAGGCCCTCCTTCGCTGGCACACACGCCGGGCTCGGTCTCCGCTGCGCCTCGCCTGCCACCTCTCCCTGCGACACAGCGGTGAGTTTATATGGCCCATTGTTCACCGTCCGCCATTTTGTACAGCCCCGAGACTCGGGCTCCCCAAATGTTCCAGCATCCGTCCCACGCCCATCACGCCACCGATCGGGCCCTCATTGCACTCCATTTGTGCCCCCGACGTTCGTGCATCCATAGGTGTGCCGCAGGCTCATGTGGCAAAGGTGAAGCACGTTCATATCCAAAGATCAATGTCGGATCTGCGGGAGCCGTCCAGAAACACGTCCACTCACGCGACCATGTAGCCACACCCCCCCTTGATGGTTAATTCTCACCCTCCAAAATTAGGGAACAACCCTATATCATGGCTCCTATACAAGGACGATCTTGTCCTTTTGGACAAGACACCTGTAGGCTTGCATAGGCAATTATTGGCATTAGAGCAGTACGCAAACAAGAACCAATTAAATATTAATGTGGACAAGTCCTATGTTGTGATTTTAACTGCGAAGATAGTTTTTATGAGAGCTGTGGTAAATAGTTTTTTATATAAACCACCACTAATCGTACTTAAAAAAAAAAAATATATATATATATATATTGGAATGACATGAATAATGGTAATCAAGAAGCCCCTTTTAGAGCGGATATTAGACGAAAAGCAAAGACAGATGCCATTCAAGCTCTTATTGTCCATGTGAAGTATGGGAAATGTTCTTGTCTTCCTTCTATCACGTTTTATTAGCAATAGGTGGAGCCTACACTGATCGATGGGGCATAGACGAAAATAGTAGAGTATACACCAGACTGGAATAGACTTGAAGACTTGCACTGGAAGACGGTTTTGTCTCTTCCATCAAGCTTACTGGTTCAAATCATACGATAGGAGGTAGGATTATTATCGTAAAAAAACATCATGAGCAAGTGGTGAGCCTTGACATTGTTTAGGAAATGTATTTTAAATCAGCATACCATGAATTCAGTAATCCCTTTTTATCGCACATTTGTTTGAAGATCAGACTGATCGGTCTTTGCAGTCTTGGAAGATAGATTGTCTGGATACAATGTCTGCCGTTGATATCACATTAGATTTATTGCTCCATATCCAGACCGCACAAAAAATCAATTATGGTTTTATGATTGGAGGTTAACATGAGAGGAATGTAGTTCTTACAATGTGTTAAAAAATTGTCATTTTGAAATGAAGTCGATGGATCAAATTCCTTTCTACCTAACATCATTTTCATGTCCTAAATATCGAGCATGGTTTTTAAGATTTTGTTTCAACCTATGGCCGACTTCGGAGATTTTAGGTACATGGTTGAAATGGACTGTGGAACAAAGAACGTGCTGCATTGAGGCACATTGTGGTATCTTGCCCAAAGCTTTTAGAGCAAAACAAATTCTTTTAAAAATATTATTATTGGGATTAATGATTTTTAACAGAGGACAATTTATCGGTGATGATTTTTAGTGGACAACACATCTCGTTGATTTTAGCAACATTCAAATTTGTATTATCTATAAAAAATGTATTAACTTATGTAGAATGAAGCGAAAGGTCGATGCATTGGGTTTTAGAAATACAAAATACGGTTTAACATGAAACAACCACTTTCTTAAAATTCTAATAATGCAGGGGAAATCACCCTCACCGCCCTTCCTTTACTAATCTCCTTGCCCCACCCCACACCTATATTTTAATTAAAACAACTAAACATTTTGAAAGAAATAGGTAAAACAAATGCAGTTATTTCTTACTCCTTTTTTTTGTATTCGATCATTTATAGAGATACCGTGAAATACTAGTCTGTAAGTGAGGGAAATTATCTTTGTGGTTAATGTGTGTTTAATGTAAGTTTTGTATTTTTAATTTTTTAAGGAAATTATTTCATGTGTATTCAAAGGTTGACTTTTTTTAGCCATAACAATAAATACCATTTTTTTTAAAAATTACAAAAAGAAACTGATGAATGGCACTTTCTATAACTAAGGGGGCCGGTAGGTTGGGGATTATGGCTGCAATAAGATTTTATTATTTTCCCAAAATGGTGATGGGAATTTGAGTTTGTGGATGTCTCTCAATGTGGCCATGGACATCGCCTACTCTCTCTTTTCCAATCCTCTTCCATCCCCGGAGAAATAATTCAGTTTTTACGGCACATCCCTTAAACGCAGTGTCTAATTTGGCCCAGATAGCCTTTCCACCTAGGATAGCCAGAACTCTATAGTTGGTTTTGCATCCGGTGTATAGAAAAGCATGGGGTTTTCTTCTGCTTGTATTTTTCTTTCTTTTACGTAGATGTCTCTCGGTTCTCTTCCCAATCAACTGAGAGGAAAGCGATAGTAGGCTTAACATGGGACGCGTAACCCACCTAGTATCAGGTCCCAGCGCCGAAACCCTGCTGGAGCTGACGAATAGTCCTTCAGACCGGGGTAAAGGGGAAGTGGATAAAATAACAAAAGGTCAGGTTTTCCCTGATAACCTCCAACTCCAGGATCTCTCAGAATTCAGGAAACCTGCAATAAATACATCTAAGGTTAAACATCTTAAAATACTTAAATACTTTCTTTAAATGTTACCCCTTCTCCCTTAGATTACCTGACTACCTCTGCCCAAAGCCTGGAGGCAACTCAAGGAAAAGGAATAGGAATCTATGTGTAACTGTAACTCTGCTTACTGCTGCTGTTCCTACTCCCTGATGCTTATATTTTACTTTTCTGATCTTGGTTGGTTTACTTGCGAAATGTATACTTGGAGTTCATTCATAGAATGTCCATGCTCACCTAGTTGAAGAGAACTTCTTAAGAATCCTCAATCTTAGTCACTATACTTGAAACATATTATAAGAATTGTTACATTTGGTCTCACTGCTTCTTCTGACCGAAAGTAAAATTTGATTTCTCTCTATTCTTAGATTTCTTTTAATTATTTACTTTGTTTGCATCAGTTACGCTCTGCTTTAATATGCGAGAGCAAACAAAATCCAGAATGTATCTCATGCTGAAAAACTCACTGTGTTGCACTGCCACGCATCGCTTGAAACTGACATCTGATATCTCATGCTGTGAAATTCACTGTGTTGTACTGCCGTGCATCAGTTGAAACGGACTTCTGCTTTCTCTCTAATCCTCTAATTCGCGACTGCCTCTACAGCTTGCCCGACTTGAGTTTTTCATCTGCGCAGTTCGCAGGCGGAAAGGAACGCCCGACACAGCTCCTCTTCACTTCCTATTTCACGCCAGGTCACGCTATAGGGTGCGTTTCTCGAACGCAACTCTAATGCCTGACGCGCTCGCAATGAAATCCCAAAACTACTTACAAAGCTTGCACATTTGCGCGCAAGGCCTTATAAATGCATACGCCTTTCACAGCTGCTTATGGAGCGCACAGTGAATCACATCCACTTCGCCTTTCTTACGATAAATATCTGTTCTATAAACTTTTTACAAGAAGTTATATTTTTTACTAATACTGACTAAACGTTTTTGCACTTTTTCTGACAGCTGGAGCTTCAAAAGGTTGTGACCTCTCTTGAGCAGATCTTGAATGAAAGGCAGTTTAGAACCTCTCCAGAGGTTCCAAACTCCCTCACAATAGTCTCTGGACAAATCACTGCTGTGCAGTGAACTCTACAGCTTGAGTTGGGACAATTGTAGCAGGCCGACAGTATAATTAAGGAAAAGTGCAGTCTAAGCCAACCCAACCCCATTAACAGCTAATAGCTACCTAGTGTCACCTATGTATCTAAAGTCTATAGTCTCCTGTTAACTGGGAACCTGACACCTTGTGACATATTGACCGGCATTTGTTGGTTACAATGATTTCCTTTTTTCAATAGGCTCCCGAATTCCATTTTCATTTGTTTGAACAAGGCGGCCACCAGCATACTTTTCTTAACGGACGCATTAGCTGTAAAATGGCTGGGGATATTCCGAAAGTACAAGAGGTATTTGTGGTATGGACACAGACTCCCCCTGGCAAGAACCGTTAGTACCGTAGCCTCAATCACATTTCTGTGAAGAGCTTTCACTCGCAATCTGGTGCCATTATAGAGCTTAGGTGGGTTGAGGTTTCGCAATAATATCACAGGTGCTCCCAATTTGAGAAGAAGTTTGTGTTCGGGAAGACCAGGAGTATTTAAAGTGTTCAAGAACTCAACGGGGTAGTGGACTGCGCCATTACTTTGAACCACTGAGTTTACAGATTTGTACTCCATTTTGACTCCTGCAAAATAATTAATAAGTATCTTATTGATTATGGCAGCCATGCTGTTCTTTGGCGTTAAAATGGCATGCTCATATAACCATTCTGTAGATTTCTCCATTAGATTCTTTATGTCAGGGTATGTTTTGGATGTGAGGTATGCTAGAGAATTGATGATGCGCCTAGGTCAGAAGGGATGACAATTTTGCTCTCAAATACTGGATACTCTCCCTTACCAATTTTAAGAAGCAATTCGGAGAACTGACCTGCAGACACATCATTTCGCAAATGAACCCTCATGTTCTTCTTGAGGGACATTTTTTGTAGAACTGCCCATAAATAGGATGATGTGATGCGTGCCTTTACTTCATCAGCTTGCGTTCCTCTAGGCACTACAGCCAAAGTCTGCCGAATGTCCCCAGCAAGTAGCACGGTGACACCTCCTATCACCCCATTGTTTCCCCTGATGTCGTTAAAGGTTCTGCTTAAGGCTGAAAAACTTCCCTTATGCGCCATAGTGCTCTTGCACCAAACAATGAGTTTTCAATCCCGGAGCAGTTGGGTCATGTTGCTTTGTTTTGAAACATTGCACAGAGGAGTTTGTGTGTGTATTAGGTTAGGAGGTAGCTTAAAGGCAGCATGAGCCATCATACCACCCTTCAACAACTTTGCGGCAATACCAGATGATGCGACAGGTAAGGCTATCCCACTGTTACTCCTTACTTTAGCTAATAGCAGATTTATGAGAAAGGCTTTCCCAGTGCCACCGGGAGCATCTAAGTAAAACACTTGACCAGATCCTGCGACAATGTTCTTAAGGACATGCCATGCTTATAGACAGTAAGCTGCTCATCTGTCAAGGAACCTTTGTTAGTCAATACTTATTGTGTTAAAGAGTTCATATCATAGCTGGTCTCCCTTAAACAGTCTGTGTTACCCAAATCTACTCCAGGCCGTGACGGATGTGGCAGACTATACTGTGATAACCCTTGCCCTCCCAAAGCTAATACCACCTCCTCAATCATTAACAGGCACTTGTTATACACCACGTACATCACATGCAGCGCATTGTCTTGTAACTCTCTCACTATCTGCTGTGTGATGTCCTCAGCAAGACTGTTTTTATACCTGTCCCAAAGACTCAAGGGATTGGAGAATTGACAAAAGACCAACATTACTGAAAAGAGATCCCTCAATTTATGAGAATGGCATAGAGCAGCATCCTCTAAGGTAGTATCCCAATGTTTGCCATCCTCCAGCAAGCTGAGTGCCTGACATGGTGACTGGTAAGTGGGATGGAGGAAGCAGTTGACAGTTTACAGATGAGAGAAGGACGTTGGAACGCACACTTCATGTGGAATCAGGCAGAGGTGATAACATCTTATATTATTAGGGTGTATAGTGTATACCCTTCCCAACGCATGATCTTTCTTTATGCCCAGGCCAACTTTCAACATCCTTTCCCTGCTTCCTTATCTCGAACTTGTTATTCTTTCATACAAAATAAGAAGGGACTTCAGAGTACAGGAGAGTCTTTGCAAAGTTTGAAGAAAGCGAAGAGTGTTGTTTTAGGTGGGTTGTTGACTCTTATCAACCAAGTTATTTGAGTTAAAATACACCCGTTGACCATTTTCCAGGTTGACAGTGAGATGTAAAACCGTTGGGTATCTCTCATGAATAGAGAACCCCAAGATTCGCCACACCGCCCTGGAACTGCTAATGTTTTGACCACTTTCGTAAAACTTTACTTCATCTTTGTCATTCTCAAGGGCAAAACATGCTTGGTCGCTTCCCTTGTTCACGTACTTGCAAATTTATTTTATAGATTTAAAGGAGTTGCAGTACTCTACTTTAATATGTGCATTAAAAGTATGCGAAAGCACAGGATTATAAGGTACTATACAGCGGTTGTCTAACTGCATACCGTTGATATCAATGATGAATCCACCGTCGATACTGTGGGTATCAATCATCTCCTTCTTAACTTTTAAATAGAACACCCTGGCTATAATGTCGTGGCCATCATGGGACTTTTGGCCAGGCAGCAGTGCATCTATGATTTCTTTCCACCAGGGATTACAGGTGAATGTTCTGAAAAGGCCAGGACTGCCATAGTGGCAAGCATATGTAATGGCATCCTGGGTTTTTTCGTGCATGTAACGGGGTCCACGGTGAATGGAGGGTATTAGATGAAATGACCTTTTTTATTTTCCCGACAGGAAAAACAATAGATTTAGAAAGACCGCTCTGTGACCACACAGAGCGGTCTTTCTAAATTGAACTGTCACGCCCCTGCCGCATACAAGGGCGCGTAGGGGCTGACAGGCGGGGCGAGATGAAGAGGACAGGCCATGGTAGTGCTGGTATGGTATTATTTGGTATGGTATTGTTTATTTATAAAGTGCCTATACATAGGCAAGGCACTCAAGGAGGGTGGGAACACAGGGAAAAAACAACAGTCGGTCAGAGCCCTTGAATTTCTGAAGCGATAATGGTCTGCACAGGCAGATTAAGTGAATATGGTACATTTAACAGTTAAGATACAACAAATAGGCCTGACGGCGAGGGTGGGGACGGTGGCGGTGAGAGGGGTCAGGGGTGAAACCCCCAAAAAAAGACACCACAGGCATGTCCTTTTCCCACTTTCTGAGTGACATGCAAAATTGACCAAAACAAATCAGTCTTTTATGAGTGCGACAAGAAAGTAGGAAAATGACATAGAACCAAATGAAGATGGTAGTACCACCATCTGACCCAGTTGATGAGCGTCTTGCCTTGCCACAGCATCCCCAAGATGAATAGAACTCACTGCCCTGAGTTGTGCCTAGTTATTTCTAAAGAAGTGCAACCTTTCACGCTCTATTTTGGCATGCATTTCAACCAAAAACTGACTTAAGAGAGAACAGAAGTACAGCAAGTGGTTAATCTCATCTTGCCTCACCATGAGGCGATAAGAACAAAAGGAAGCCGCAGAGACTGTCCTTTTGAGTGGCATTTTGGTTCTGGGGTTATGTTGAGGAATATGAACTGAGTAGTTATCTTTGCCACAATAAAACAGAAGCGAGTACTGAAGGGCGTAATAAGAACAGTGAATTTCGTTGATACCCTCAAGCGTGTTATAATGGCTCTGCAAAACAATATTTCGCCATTCAAACTGCTGCCAGACCATCACTAAAGCCACTTCATTTGCTGTTGGTATGTTAAAGCAACCTCTATGACCATCAACAGGTTTTCTGTCAGCATTAATTACGACTTGAAATTCGTAGTTTGGAGGCACCTTGTCTAAGGTAGTTTTCAGGTCCCTTATATATTTGTTATCTTACAACATACACTGCAATTGTTTCACCAAACCTTGTCTGGCACCAGGACAATTGCTGCACCTTAAGCGTGCCTCCTTTTCATCCTCTCCAAAGAAATATATTTGCAAGAATTTAGGTTGGTGGAACAGGTAGAAGAACAAGTTACTTACCCCTGGTAACGTTTTTTCGGCTGGATGTTCCTCCAACGTATTCCTGATCTTTGACATGTAATGTCCAGCTTCTGCTGCTTCAGAAAATATTCTCGGCAGAGGGCGCTGTGCATCGATGGTGGCAAGTCGATGTCCCTCCAAGGCCTCCATCGAGGGTGACGTCATCGGAGGGTATATGTAGCACACACACCGCCCGTTGGTCTCAGTTCTGTTTTTCCCTCCTCATGTAGCCCAGATGTCCATAAATAAGGGCATGATAGTACTCAGCCTTGGTGGAACAGGAGCTGTAATAGCATGGGAAATTCTACAGAGGGGTAGGTTGGGAAGGCGATGAGGAATACGTTGAAGGAACACCCAGTCGAAACAATGTTAGGAGAGGTAAGCAACTTGTTTTTCGAATGGATTGTGTCCTCCAACGTATTCCTCATCTTTGACAGACCCCCAAAGCAGTATTATGAAAGGAGGAGTGTAGAACTTATATATTAAGGATTTATTTTCAAGGGCAGAGTAAAGTACTGCCTTACCAAAGGCAACGTCTTGAGCATGGGAAGCATCCAGAAAATAATGCTTTGTGTGTATTGATGACTACATTGCAGCATCACAAATATTCCTAATAGGAACACCCCTTTGAAGGGCTGTGGATGTAGCCATGCCCCTGGAGTAATGAGCTTGCAACCCTTCAGGAGGGTCTTTGCCTGCCAGTCTGTAGCATTCAGATATGGTAAGAAAGATCCATCTAGACAAGGTCTGTTTGGAGACAGCCTGGCCTAATTTGTGTCCCGTGTATCCTATAATAAGTTGGTTGTCCACTCTCAACTTTGACATTCTGGAGATGTAAAAACGTAACGCTCTCCTAGGGTCCAGCCTATGAAGCCCTTCTTCTTCCTTTCCAGGATGAGGTGGAGGATAGAAGGAAGGCAGAACAATTTTCGGATTTAAATGAAAGTCTGAAACTACCTTTGGCAAGAAGGAAGGTTTTACCCTTAAAACAACCCTGCCCTTGTGGAATATGGTAAAGGATGGCTTAGATGAAAGTGTCTGAAACTTGCTCACTCTATGGGCTGATGTTAGAGCTACCAATAGTATTGTCATAAAGGTTAACAACTTTAACGGACATGTGTGCAAAGTTTCAAATGGAGCACACATCAGGAATTTCAAAACCAGGTAGAAGTCCCAAACCGGAACCTGAAAAGGAGATGGAGGGAACACATTTGTGAGCCCTTTTAGAAATTGAGGCACCAGTGGGATCTTAAAATAGGAACATTCTTCTGACGAGCGCTTAAAGATTGACAGTGCTGCCAAGTAGCCCTTAATGGCGCCAACCTGAAGGCCCTTATTGGCTAGTGAAAGCAATAAGGATAGAACAACCAGCGTTTTACACTGAAAAAGATCAATATTCTTTTCTTTACACCAGTTGCAAAACCTATTCCAACGGCACAGAGACTTTGTTGCTGGCCTTCTGGCCGAAAGCAATACTTACATTATCTCATCCAGGAGATTATAATCCTTGTATCTCAGCCTTTCAGAAAGCAAGCGTGAAGGTTGAGAGTCATGACCTCTGGATGGAGAACCCGACCCTCCTCTCGCGAGAGAAGGTCCTCTCTTTGTGGAAGACGCATCGGAAGACAGATGGACATGTTTAGAAGGACTGGGTACCATGTTCTCCTGGCCCAATGCAGGGCAATTAGGATCATGTGTTTCCTGAATATTCTCAACCTCCTGATCACATGAGGAATGACGGGGATTGGAGGAAACGCGTACAGGAGTGGAACCTCCCAGTCTACCACCAATGCGTCTCCTAGAGCTCCTCTTGGGGGAAATTCCCTTGAACAGTACTGCTTGCACTTCTGATTGACACTAGTCACAAACAGATCCACCTGAGGGGTTCCCCAAAGGTGAAGATCTCTTGAAGGGCTTCCTGAGCTAGTTCCCACTCGTGGGAGACTGCGCTCTGCCTGCTCAGAGCGACCGCTGCTGTGTTTTCCTTCCCGGCTAGGTGAACTGCCGTCAGGGAGATTCCTTCTTGAATTGCCCAATAGCAGAGCTGCATTGCCTCTCTTCAGAGTGGTACTGACCCTACACCTCCTCTCTTGTTGAGGTAATACATAGCCACTCTGTTGTCCATCATTATCTGGACATTCTTTCCCCATACAGAGAGCAGAAAGCCTTCAGCGCTAGTCTGATTGCTCTCAGCTCCAAAAGATTGATGTGTAGTTTGGACTCTGATGGAGACCAACGACCGCTGATTGTCACATCGTTGGCATGGGCTCCCCACCCCGTTAGCGAGGAGGCCGTCACTACTGTAATCTCTGGCCATATTTGCCAAAAAGGCTCTCCCTTCAGAATATTTTCCTGTGAGACTCTGGTTTAAATCTGAAGGCGGTCGACATCTTTCCTGAGCATTGGGACCATTGTGTTCTGACAGCCCATTGAAGGGATCTCATTCTCAGGTGGGCCTCTGGCACCAGAAAAATGCAGGATGCCATGAGGCTGAGGAACCAAAAAAAAAGAAGGGCAGAAGACTTTGGGCACTCTGAAATTTGGTTACCATCTGAAGAATGTCTTGAGCCCTCACCTCGGGTGGCGAGCTCTTTCCCAAGGATGTATCTATCACAGCTTTGATGTATTGGAGCTTTTGGGAAGGTGCCATATGGGTCTTCTTGATATTGAGGGAGAAGCTCAGTCTGTGAAGAGAGTGACAGGTAACATTGAGATGATCGAAGACTTGTTCGGGAGAACAAGTTCTGATCAGCCAATCGTCCAGGTAGGGGTAGACGTGAATCCCCCTCTCCTGAGACTCGCTGCCACCACTGCCATCAGTTTGGTGAAAACCCTTGGGCGGAGGTCAACCCGAATGGCAGGACTCGAAATTGATAATGCAAGTCGCCAACCGCATACCGCAAACCTCTGGTATTTTCTGTGCTTGAGATCGATTGGCAAATGAAAAAAAGCATCCTGAAGGTCCAATGACACCAACCAATCCTGAAGTTGGAGGGCCTGAAGGATCTGAGAAAGAGTGACCATCTTGAACTTGTCCTTCCTGAGGAACTTGTTCAAGTATCTCAAGTCCAAGATGGGTCTCAGTCCTCCGTCCTTTTTGGGGATAAAAAAAAAATATGGGTGTTCCTCTCTGCTACAGGCACCGGTTCTATTTTTCTTCCTTTCCCTAGTATGGTTAAAATTTCCTGCAAAAGGAGCGGAACTGGAATCCTCAAAGAGTGTTTCTCCGGTGGATTGTTCTGAGGCTTCTTTATAAAAGGAAGGTAGTAACCGTGGCCTATAGTTTCGAGAGTCCAAGCATCCGAAATAATGTTTCGCAAATTCTTCTAGATGCGGACTCCAACCCAAACCATCAAGCCCACACGGTCCGCTTCAGCATTCCTTCTCATAGTTCCAAAATTCAAAAGAACCAAAGCGGGGGACGCAGCTCACGAGTAATGACAGCCAAAGGCTGGAACGCCCTACCTCTAGACATCAGAGCCGACCCTTCCCACACCTCACTTCGTAGAAAACTCAAGGCCTGGTTCTTCACTTCCAATGTATAGCCCTTGTTGCTGTAATGCCTACAGTAAATTCACTATACAATATGACTCATACTTCTACTCTACTTCTTCAGTACACTACTTATGTGAATAAGATTGCACATGTAAATATCACTGATTATTATACTTACAGATCCTATGCATCTGTAAATTATACTGTCTGTAAATATGTTCAATATAATATATACCAAACTTATGTTTTCCATTGTTGACTGTACCGCATTACCTCTTTTCCAGCACCCACATACCGACGGGTTTCGGATGCTCTATAAATGTTAGATAAATAAAATATATAAATAAAAAAATGTCAGATGGGGAAAAAAAGAGTATTTATTTGTTTAGTGATATCCATATCTTGAGAACTACAGAAGTTAGGAGCAAGAAATTTGGCAAATATACCTACTTTATACTGAAGATTTAAAATGTCAATTTGTACTTTTCTAACATCTTCGGTTTGTGAGATATGGGTATCCTTATAAATTCACCCCCATCTTCCACCTGCCTTAACTGGATTTCAGAAAATGATAAAACACGTGTTTCTCTATTTTGGAAGCGGAATCCAAATACAAATGTTCACATCTGTAACATCTTCGGTTTTTGAGATAATAGTATACTCATAAAAAAAAGTCACCCACCCTTCACCTCCTTAGCGACGGAATTTCCCAAAATCCTTCCTTATTTGGTGCCTACGTCATGAAAACTATCGACTTTGCAAATTTCACGCTCCTAGGTTAAATGCTTTGAGCTGGGCGTTGATGAGTCAGTCGGTCAGTCAGGACTTCTTCTTTTATGTATAGAGATAGATGGCATACATTAATAACCGTAAATCATATTTCTGATACTTGTATCTGCTTGGATTCATATGTCATGCATAGGCCAAAATCTAGTGTTAGTCAAAGAGTATTACATGATTTGTTTTCGAAACTCATAAAGGGACGTCGACTGGGCATGTTAGTAATACTATCCCTAGTGTGACATCTACTGTACCCATGGTCCTTCATGCGTAGAGGTCCATCAGCTTGTTTTTTTCTTTCATGAGGTTGCATGAAGTGTAGCGTGAGTACAGAGGTAGTAAAGCAGAAACATCTATGCACCTTCTACACCAGGAGGGGAGGAAGGGTGGGTGCATGTGAATCTAAGGAGATACAAGCATCAGAAATATGATTACGGCGAGTAATGTATGACTTCTAAGGCTTGAGGATCTGCTTAGATCACATCCTATGCATAGATTAGCGAGCCGTACCTGGAGAAGGAGGTGGGTTGTGAGAAGGTGCAGCAGCAAATAGATGTTTTAGCACGCTTGTCCTACCTGTGAGTCTGCTTTAGCGTGTCGATCAATGCAGTAATTCTGGGTAAATGCATGAATTGAGCTCCAAGTAGTTTCTTTGCAAATTTCATTGAAGGGGACATGTGCATTAAATGCTAAAGTAGCTCCTGTACCTCTGGTAGAGTGAGCTCTTGGTCTAAAAGGTAGAGTTTTTTTTTTTATAGTGAATAGCGCAGCTGAATGCACTTGACTATCCATGCATTTTTTTTAATGTGATCACCTTCACTAACGGGTGCTATGGAAACAAAGAGTGGGTCTGTTTTCCTTGGAGGTTTTGTTTTGTTTATGTAGTACAAGATCGCCCTCCTTACATCTAAAGTATGGAGGCTTCTCTCAGCTGAGTTAGATGGTGTTTGGAAAAAAGTAGGTAGTTCAATGGAATGGTTAACATGGAACTTGAATATGAATTTTGGACCGCTGGCCTGCTTGCTGGAGTTGGGTGCTCGTACATGGGATTCTTTCGAACCCTGATCGCCCTAGGCCTCAATTAGGACGTCCATGCTGCCTTCACTGGATTCCACCGCAACGTATATGGAGGCCTCGGCCGCATGGCCCGGGCGGCACAGCGCTTGGTTCAGCGGTTCTTCAAGGTTTTAGGACGGAAAAGCCTGCAGGACTTGCAGCTCTTTTTCGGGTGATCCCTTGGCAGACAGTGATTTGCACACTTCGTGTGTGTCTCCTGTTACAGGATGGGCAGAATTGAAATGGTGTGCTTTCCATGGCGAGTGGAAAAGGCAGGACGGCGATGAAAGGGAAGACAAGGGGTCAGAAGAGGCAGTCTCTAAAAGTGTATGGCCTCCCACCACTCTCCCTACTGTAATGGTCTTAAGCCGAAGCCCGGGGCGTAGCCCGGTAAGGCCTGTGAAGGCTGCAGTCACTGTCCGTCATGGCGGTTGAAGCAGCATCGATGATGGATCCGTCCGTCGGAAGCTGCTGAAGCAGTTAGTGCGGTGGGCGATGGGCAGTTGTCGGAAGAAGAAAACATCTTGCCAGAAGAATTCTGCAAACTATCGACCGACTACGATGGTTGAATAAAAACAATCTAAGGGACCTTGAAACGTGAAGGACCATGGGTACAGTAGACGCCACATTACGTATAATATTGATAACTCATGCAGTTGACGTCCCTTTTTGAGTTTCGAAAACAAATCATGTAATACTCCGAGTCTACCACTAGATGTCGGCCTATGCATAGCATGTGATCTAAGCAGATCCACAAGCCTCAGAAATATACATATATCTCTCGGGGTTTCCCAGAATATACTCAAGATAGCACTAGCGCAGACCACCAGTGGACGACGAACAGCAGCCGCGAACACCCATCCGTAACCTCAGCCTCCCCATCTCATGCTGTGATTACACCCGGCGTATGCATATATGACCAGACAGTCTGAGTGAAGGAAGAAATTGGCTGACCAACAGTGGACATGGTTTTTTCCAATGTACCCTTTGCAAAATTTGCAAATATGCTCGTAATTGTAATACATATAACCATGGCATATTGGGGCATTCCATAAACATCAAGGGGAAAATTACATGTTAATCAGAATTTGTAGTCTTTGTCCTTTCATGTCCCTGTCAGAAATGGTATGTGGGAAGCACGAAATGCAAATTGAAAATCTGCATTTACAACACGTAAGAGCTATCAAGAACAATGATGGTGCCTATCCCTTGGCCAAACATTTCTCTGCATTACATAGAGGTGATACAACAGAATTGACTTTCTTTGGGATACATAAAATAGATGTAGGACCCGGAGGAGGGGGACAAGGAGCGTTTGCTACCCCAGGAAGAGACAAGATTCATTATAGACTTCGAGAGCAAAAATGCAAGGGGACATACCCTAGACGAAGAATTGTATACATTTTTGGGAGTTGAATAAATACGTGATTTCCTTCCTTCAAAAACGAATAATACATCCCCAAATTCCTACATATATGCCATTAATTAGGTGGGGACGTGAACTTGAACATTTCCCTAATTAGACACAGAAATAGGACACATTCTTTGTTTGTAGACTCTTCCCTTTACCAATCTTTCTCTAGAATGTTTTCCATTATATTTACATACAATTTTGAACAGTCATTATTACAATCTGTGTCAATGTCTTTAGATGTTAGAATCACATTGCATAGTCTGTAAATTGGAATATTTTCCAATCAGAGGCAATATGTTCCTTGATTAGGGAACTCATGTTCATTATGTGTTTCTTTTGGGTGTTTCTCTGTGCTTTTTTTCTCTCTTTTTCTAGCTCTATTCCCATTCCCATTCTCAACTGGGTTAGTTGGTGACAGCATGTGTACATCACTTTAACAGCCACCCTGCATAATGCCTCCCACCACATCGTACCAACGGCAAGTAGCATAAGTAAATGTATGCCAAGTGTTATACATCTTGTATATCTATGAGCTGTACTTTTTACCAATAGATTTCTAACTGAATGCTTAGACCGCACTATGTATTGAACCACTGTTAGTTAGTGCATTGGCAGATGGATTTGTAACTGTTGATTTTAATGCAATCTACATCCTGAACAAATCTGATGTCCATGAATGTATACAATTTGACCATAATGGACATGTATGAACTGTCTAAAATGCAGAGATTTGCTGATTCAAAGACACATACGGGGCTGTAGTCTTGCGTTCTAAATGCACTGTGCACTTTAGTAATTCGATGTACTATGTATTATATATATATATATATACATTGTAAATCATTGTATATAATCTGATCTTAAATAGGTCTTAAAAAGGTATGAACACGTATGAATTGCCAAAAAATGTAGAAACTGGCATATCTATCTATACTTATGGGGTTGCTATTTCATGGTCCAAATGCATTGTGCACTTCAAATTAATCTGTTGCGAAGACTATTCTGTATGCATAACCAAGGCAGCTGAAAAATGTAAATAACGAAGAGCAACAGGATATCCTATCTTGTGTTTCATTGCATTTTGCACCTTAAACAAATTGGATGTGGACAACCAAACCATTAGGGGTAAACATGAACCGTCTAAAATGACAAGATTTGCTAATCCATGGATATAGATGGGGCTATAATCTTGTGTTTTAAATGCACTGTGCACTTTAAATCAATTTGATGTTCCTACGAAATGTATATATACATGCTGCAAATCAATGTATATAATTTGACCTTCACAGGTATGAATACATATGAAATTTTTTTTTAAATTGTAGAAATTGGTAAATCTACTGATATATATGTGGTTGAAATTCCATGTTCTGAATGTACTGCGCATTCTAAACAAATCCGATGTTAGGACTATTTTGTATGAATTACCAATATCGTAGCAAAATGTAAACCATGAAGAACATATGGATTTGTTATCCTTTGTTTGAATGCATTTGGCACTTTAAATACATTTGATGTACATGATTGTATAAAAACTGACATGATGGGTATGCATGTACTACTTAAAATGTAGTGATTTGCAAATTCGTGGACACAGATGGAGCTGTCACCTTGTGTTGCAATGCACTGTGCACTTGAAATGAATTTGACGTTAGGACACTCTGAATTTGACTTTTTGTCAATCTTTTATGTAAAGTGCCTTATAACATTTCGAATCAATAGTAAATCTGGGCATTTTATGGACAATGTAACAATTAAGTCAAATATGAAGGGGATAAGCACAATGGACAAATGATACAAATAGCAGTTAATAAGCACTGTATAGGCATTGGGAATAATTAGCTTTCATTTAACACTCAGATGTATACGTTGTCAAGGCTACCCCTTTTTGCTTTCCATTCTGTTACACTCCTCTTCCGTCAGCACTAGGTAACATGGCTGAAACATTATGGCAAGGTGTGAGTCCCCATTTCACCAATTGGTGTTTTAAGGTTGTAGTGCACAAGGGAGTTACATTGTGATCAGGCCACGGGTGAGTGACAAAACGCGCCATCTGCATTACTGCTAGCACCTATTGTATTGGGAGAATGATTATTTTTAATAGAATCATTATTTTACAATAAAGTTTAAATTACTTTTTAAACTTGCGGACTGTTGGCCTATATTTTGAGGATCCTACGTGAGTGATGCTCAAATCAACTGTGTCCCCGCTTGTATCTGCTTAGATTCACATGCTATGCATATACCGACATCTAGTGGAAGCTGCAAAGTATTACAGTTGTTGTTTTTCGAAACTCGATAAGGGACATCGACAGGGGGTACCAGTAATACTATCCCTAATGTGACGTCCACTGTATGCATGGTCCTTCACGCGTCGAGGTCTCTTAAATTGTTCATATGACATCTATGCACCTTCTCTCAGGGGAGGAAAGCAGATACAAGCATCAGAAATACGATTACGGTGAGCAATGTATCCCTTCTGAGGCTTGTGGAATCTGCTTAGATCACATGCTATGCATACATTAGTAAGCAGTGTTAGGAGAAGGGAGTGGGTCGTGAGAAGGAGCAGCAGCAAATAGATGTTTTAGAACCGCTTGTCCCACCTGTGTATCTGCTTTGGAATGGGTGTCAATACAGTAGTGCTGAGTGAAAGTGTGTACTGAGCTCCATGTAGCTGCATTGCAAATGCTGTCTAAGGGGACATTTGCGATAAAAGCCAGAGTAGCTCCTGTGCTCTGTGTGGAGTGAGCTCTTGGTGTAAAAGGCAGTGCTTAGTTTGATAATGAATAGCATCATTGTATAAATCTGACTATCCATCTGGAGATGGCATTCTTGGAAATGTGGTCTCCTTCTGTGCCTGGTGCTATGGAGAGAAACAGTTAATCTGTCTTTCTAAGCGGCCTGGTCTTGTTTACGTAGTAAAGGATCGCCCTCCTAACATCTAGTGTGTGGGGTTTTACGTCAGCTGAGCTAGTTGGATTCTGAAAGAAAGCCGGAAGCTCAATTGATTGGGTCACGTGGAATTTGGAAATTAATTTAGGGGAGAACCTTAGGTGAGTACATAAAACCAATTTATCTTTATGGATAATAAAGAAAGGGACCTGCACTGGCAATGCCTGTAATTCACTAACTCTGCTTATCGAAGAAATAGCCACTAAGTAGGCAGTCTTGTATGTCAGGTGTTTAAGACTTGACTTATGCATAGGCTCGAATGGGGGCCCCAGAGCTTTGCTAGTAATACATTGAGATCCCATCCTGGCGGTGGGTTTGAAATTGGAGGATGGAATCTTTTTACTCCCTCCATGAATGCTTTAATGACTGGGATTTTCCATCATGATACTTTACTTTGAGAGGTGCTATAAGCTGATAAAGCTGCCAGGTGGACCTTTATAGAGTTGAATACTAACCCAGAGTCTAACAGGTGGAGCATATAATTTAGAATGTGTGATGGAGTACATTCTATGGGATTTATTTGTTTTGACTGGCACCAAATAACAAATGTCCTCCACTTGTTGAAATAACAGTGTCTAGTGTTTGGTTTTCGTGCTTCCTTGAGGATATCCAGACACTGCTGTGGTAGATAAAAATGTCCGAACTCTATGACTTCAGGAGCCATGTTGCCACATTCATTGAGTGTGGTTGTGGGTGCACTGTTCCCCCGTGTTGGGTTAAAAGGTTGGTTTGGCACGCAAGTTTGATGGGATCGCACATTGCCAGTTTGCACAGATGTGGATACCACTGTTGTCTCGCCCACATGGGAGCAACTAGGATGAGCGGTATCTGTTCTCTGTGCATCTTGTTCATTATTCTGCTCATTAATGGTGTCGGAGGAAACGTGTAAGCACATTTCCCTGACCAGTTCATCCATAGGGCATTCCGCTTGGAGTCTGGCTGGGGGAACCTGGATGCAAAGTCTGGGCATTGCTTGTTTTCTCCAGTAGCGAACAAGTCTAGTGTGTGGTAACTCCACTGAGAGAAGATGTGGTCTATGACGCTTGAGTCGAGTTGCCACTTGTGTTCTTCTGGTAGGGAATCTCTGCTCACAGAGTCTGCTAGAGTGTTGAGTACCCCTGGAACGTGTTGGAAGGATAGGGATATCCCCCGTCTGAGTACCCATTTCCATATTTTTTCCGCCAACTTTGACAGACTTGGACAGTGTGTGCCCCCGTTTGTTGATGTGGAACATCGCAGTTGTGCTGTGAGTTAGAATCTGAACCGACTGGTATGTCAGTTGCGCTTTGAATGCCTGAAGTGCTTTGAATACTGCTCGAAGTTTCGAGCAGGTTGATATGGTTCTGTGCTGTGATGTGAGT
The DNA here is from genome assembly GCF_040938575.1 of Ambystoma mexicanum. Taxonomy (NCBI): domain Eukaryota; kingdom Metazoa; phylum Chordata; class Amphibia; order Caudata; family Ambystomatidae; genus Ambystoma; species Ambystoma mexicanum. The sequence continues at coordinate 1,114,855,710 of NC_090923.1, read as the reverse complement.
CCACAGACCATTTGCTGTGTGGTGAAGGTAATGAGCCCCCCACCCAGAGAGTGATGCATCTGTTGTGACAATCGCTTGTGCTTCCGGATCGTGGAAGGAGATTCTTTCTCGACCAGCAGTGTAGGTTTTGAACTAGTGTTGCCGAAACAACCACTAGATCGTCCCACTGACCACTTGCCTGAGACCACTGTTTCGCCAACCACTCCAGCATTGGTCGCATGCGCAGACGTGTTTGTGGGACTAGATATATGCACAATGCCATCATACCTAGTAAACGCATTGCTTTGCATACGTATATCTGGAGACCGGCTTGATACTGGGGTATTTGCCGAAGCATGTTCTGCACTCTTTCCATGGATGGGAAGGCTAAGCCTGCTCTTGCATCTAATATAGCTCCTAGGAACTGTTTTGTTGTGTTTGGTACAAGACTTGACTTTTTCTCGTTTATTGAGAAGGCTAATTGAAAGAGAAGATGTATGGTTCTTTGAGTGTTTTGTCTGCAAAAATGGGGGGTTTCCCCTGTGATCAGCCAGTCGTCCAGGTAGGGGTACACTGGGATTGCCTCCCTGCGCAGGTGCGCCGCCACCACAGGCAGTACCTTGGTGAATACCCTTGGAGCTGAAGCTATTCCGAAGCGTAGCACCTTGAATTGGTAGTGCTGGTTTGCTACTTTGAAACGCAAGAGTTTTCTGTGCAATGGGAGCATTGAAATATGAAAATAGGCATCTTTCATATCCAATGTTGTCATGTAATCCTCCCGTTTTAGCAGGGGAATTACCTTTTGTAGCGTTGTCATGCAGAACTTTTGCGGCTTTACTACGCTACTGTAGATAACACCCACTTGTCCATGGTTATTCCCTCCCATGCGTGGGTGAAGTGTGAAATCCGTCCCCCTACTGGGGAGGCAAGGGAGGGGACCTGTAGCGGGTTGTCATTGTTTAGGAGGCGTTCCTCCACTTCTAGAAGTGGAGGATCTCCCTCAGCCGCGGGATCTGCGCTGACCTCTTGGATAACCCTGGGATGCTTGCCCCTGGTTGCTGTTCCATGATGAATTTTGATTTTGTCTGTATCCGGAGCCTCTTTGGGAATTTTGGCCGTGAAAACTGCAAAAATTGTTCCCGCCCCTTTGGCCAGGTTGCTTATTAGTGAGTTTACCAAGGGATTTGAAGTTATCATATTCCTCTTTAGCTGATTTCAGAGCGTCCTCCAGGGCTTTGCCGAATAGTACGGTTGGTCCCACTGGCATGTTGAGTAACATTGCCTGGGTCTCAATTTTGAATCCAGATTGGCGAAGCCAAGCGTGGTGCTTTATAATGGGTCCTTCTGCAATAATACGGGCCACATTATCTGCAGGGTCAAGGCTGTTCCTCAGCAAGCTGTTGGCATTGACTTTGCCTTCCGCTGCTACTAGGGCACATCTAGACTTTAAAGGCTCTGGGGCAGAGTCGATGAGGGCCGTAACCTTGTCCCATTTATGACAGTCATAGCTCGCCAACAGTGTGGAATTGTTGGCGATCCTAGTTTGAAATGCTGCCGAGGTTGCAACTTTCCTCCCCATGGTATAGAGCTTCTGGCTCTCCATGTCTGGGGGAGCCTCTGAAGAGGCTAGTGGTGTACAGGCCATCTTTCGAGTAGTTGTGACAACTAGCAAACCCGGCTTAAGCTGTCCCCTGATATATAAAGGATCAGACGGCTGTGGGCGGAACAGTTTTTCTATCTGCAGGTTTACTGCCCTTGTTTGATTAGGTGTCTCCAGTGAAGGTTGGATTCTTCTCTGGACCGACTTTAAGATGGGTATGAACTGGGTGGCAGCTTTTTTGTTTCCCAGTATATCTTCGACAAAATCTTTGTCTTGCTGAGTCTCCTGAGTTTGAATACCGAAGTGCTCAGCTGCTTTGATTAGTAAGTCATTGCATAAGAGCTGATTGTCTACTGGAGAATCAGGTACTGGGGAATCCTGTTGAATTGGAGAAGACATAGTATACACCTCTGCCTCATCATCATCATAGTATTGATATTCCTCATGATCCTCTTCGTGTCTGTATGGATGTCATAAAGGTCAGCAGAAGTGCGAGACTGTTTTGCTGGTGGCTGGGATGAAGACAGTGGCTGAGAGGTGGAAGACATGGGCTGAGAACTTGAAGCCTGAGCAGTGGGAGGTGTGATCTGAAAATGTTCTATTGCCTGATGGGTTTTTTTCAAAGAAATTTTCAAAAAAGGTAATTCTGGACATCACCCTATCTATGTGCTCTGCTGACCATAGGGCTGAGCTAGGGATGAGCTCAGGGTAAGATATGGCAGGGACTTGGGGTGTTGGTGAGGGTAGGCCTTTATTATAAAAGGCCTCACTTAAGAGACCCTCATCCTCTTCTTGTGGGACAGTTGGAGATTCTTTAGAAGGGGTAGACTTTGTCTTTATGGGACTTGTCTCTATGATTAGCACTCTTGGAAGATGATTTTTTGGAAAAAGTAGCCTTTAATAGTCTTTCTGGGACATGTTTTTTAATCAGGTGTGATAACCCTGTATTTTTGGACGTCCCTGCCGGTTTCGACGAAATGTGTTGACTTTCGGCATTGGAAAGGGGCTCCGCCTCGTCTGTCGACATTCGGTGTTCGGCCGAAGGAGTTTTATGGGCAGCGTCCTTTGTCTAACGCGGCCTGTCATGGGGCGACCAGGATTTCGAGTGCCCAGAGGACACTGAATCTACTGATCTTTCCCTAGATGCCGAATCTGAGCGTTTGGTTGACGGTGCAGAAACATCGCTGTGGGGTGTGTGCTTAGTGTGGGAAGAGGAAGTGCTCTTGCCGCCGGATGTCGTCTCCACAACAGAGATGCCGGCTGTCTTCTAGGGTCGAGGGCTTGCACTTGGGAACTTGGATGTTCTCCGTCACCCTCGCTGTCCGAAAAGATGGCAACGCTGCCGTCCCTGGAGACTCCCTCCATGTCCCTGGCAGCCTCGGTCTGCATGGCGTGATGGGCCCAGTGCTTGGTTCTGCGATCTCTAATGGTCTTAAGTTTAAAGAGCTTGTAAGCTCGACAGATTCAACAAGCCTCAGAAATATATATATATGTACATATATATATACATATATATATATATAGAACAAACGTACAAAGTACAATGCAAATCCACTCCTCCACCATCACAAGGCACATATTATTAGCATGAAGACAATCCTTGTGGCACAAAATAATTCCTTTATTTATGGATCCCTCAGCAGGGACGATAACGCCAACAATGAGGTGTTTCGCAACAAAGTGTTGCTTGTTCGCATTCAATTTACAGCAAAATGTGGCGCAGAGCTTAAGACATACAAACAAACTCTATGGTGGCCATGACTAGAGAGACAAAGTTCTTTCTCTATATTCGTTACCATGAAAAATGGCCCTCAACACACGTGAACGCTATCGGCCACATTGTTGTGCATCTCATCTTTGAAAATGAGATTCAGGAATTAATTGGATCAAAAGCACGAGATTGCCCCCAAATACAGATAAATACAAATGAATAAGTGCAATGTCGGGGTTAGATCTGCGAAGATTGTTTGCACAAATATTTGATCCTGTTTTCCAGTTTATGAACCAGAATACAATGCATAGTGCTTGTAAATGCATGACAATTTCTCATTTTACCGAATTACCGAATGCTTACAAATGCATAACAATTTGTTAATATTCTGCCTCAATGACAGACACAAATAAAGTGCTTAGTGCTTTAAGTGTCATTTGAACTCCATAACAATTAGTCATCATTCCGCCACAAAAACAGACACAAAGAAAGTGCTAGCTGTTCCCAGCGTAACATAAGTCGTTCTTGCATACCATAAAAGGTCAATACCGGTCAGTAATTTATAGGGTCACTTCTGTCCCCCTTCTTAAATATCGGAATTACCACTGATTGCTTCCAGGTGTAGGTCCCTGTGACTTATTAATGGTAATTGAAAAGGCCAAATGTTGAAAAGGCTAAACGTATAGGAAACTATCTACTTTTGAATTTGAAAGGTATATTTTATTAGATGGAATGAGAGATATGCGCGGTATAAGGACAATATCTAAGTTCAATCTATCGATTACACAGGCCCCTACTGTCTTTGTAGATGAGTAATTGTCAACCGTGTTCCAGGGCAGAGTCCCTATGATGGTATAAGATTGCCAAGTAGCATAATTACAGCACCTAGTTTCAGTTTTAGAAAGTGAGAAGGCATTCATCCTACAGCATTTTGCTCTTTAGAGACTGAAACATTCAGCTGGTAATTAACTGTTCATTCACACTGGAACCACTGTGCCGTGTGTGAAGAGAAGTGGGGGTGAGAAGACGTAACTCGAAATTGTTCTGAGGTGCACTTTCCCATTTGGACAGCAGAGGGCAACCTAACACTGATAAATTGTTTGTTAAAATGATAACTTGTTGAAGTGAAAGGGCACACAGAGGAGCACTTTGTCAGTTTGAGAGCAGAGAGCAACCTAACACTGATAAACTCCATCAGCTGAGTAAGGAAACATACCCAATCGTTTTATATGGGATACAATACTCACCGCAATCATATTTTTGATGCTTGTATCAGCTTAGATTCACATGCAATGCATAGGCCGGCATCTAGTGGAAGCTGCGGAGTATTACAGTTGTTGTATTTCGAAACTCTAAAAGGGATATCGACAGGGCGTGCCAGTAATACTATCCTAGTGTGACGTCCACTGTACCCATGGGCCTTCACACATTGAGGTCCCTCAGATTGCTTTGTTTCTGACGTGAGGTTGCAAGAAGTGTAGCGTGAGCATAGGTGTAGTAAAGCAGATATGTATCAGATAAAGGTCACATAAAACATCTATGCACCTTCTACTCCAAGGGGACGAAGGGTGGGCGCATGTGAATCTAAGCATATACCAACATCAGAAATATGATCACAGTGACTAATGTATCCCTTCTGAGGCTTGTGGAATGTGCTTAGATCACATGATATGCATAGATTAGCGAGCAGTATTCTGGGAGAAGGTGGTGGGTTGTAAGGAGATGTTTTAGAACCGCTTGCCCCACCTGGGTATCTGCTTTAGAATTAATGTCAATGCAGTAGTGTTGAAAGAAAGTGTGCACTCAGCTCCATGTAGCTGCTTTGCAAATGGTGTCCAGCGGGACATTTGCGATAAAGGCCAAAGTAGCTCCTGTACCCCTTGTGGAGTGAGCACGTGTTGTGAAAGGCAGTGTTTTGCTTAATAAAGTGTAACAGAGATGTATGCACCTGACTATCCATCTTGAGATGGCATTTCCGGAAATGCGGTCTCCTTCTCTGCCTGGTGCTACAGAGACAAACAGTTGGTCTGTTTTTCTGAGCGGTCTGGTCTTGTTTATATAGTAAAAGACCCCCCCCCACTTACATCTAGTGTATGGAGTTTCTTCTCAGGCGAGCTAATTGAGTTCTGAAAGAAGGCCGGTAGCTCAATGGATTGGTTTACGTGAAATTTGGTAATAAACTTAGGTGAACACCTAGGGTGTGTTCTTAATACCAATTTGTTCTTGTGGATGACCAAGAATGGGTCTTGCACTGACAACGCTTGAAGTTTACTGACTTTTCTTATGGAGGTTATAGACACCAAGAAATCAGTCTTGTATGTGAGGTGTTAAGACTTGACTCATGCATAGGCTCAGAGGGGGGTCCCATGAGCTTTGCAAGCACTACGTTGAGATCTCAGCCTGGTGGTGGGTTTGAAATAGGAGGGTGTAGTCTTTTTACTCCCTCCATAAATGCCTTAATGACAGGAACTTTCCACCATGATACTTTACTGTGAGCCTTTATAGAGTTAAAAACTAAACCTGAGTGGAGCATTTAATGAAGAATGTGGGATGGAGTACATTCTATGGGGTTTATTTGTTTATTTGTTTAGACTGGCACCAAATTACAAATCGCCTCCACTTGTCGAAATAACAGTGTCTGGTGTTTGGTTTACGTGCCTCCTTGAGGATATCCATGTACTTTTGAGGTAAATTAAGATGTCCAAACTCTATGACCTCAGGAGCCAAGCTGCCAAGTTCATTGAGTGAGGTTGAGGGTGTAATGTTGTTCCCCCGTGCTGGGATAGCAAATTGGTCTGGCGCGGGAGCTTGATGGGATCGCACAATGCCAGCTTGCGCAGATGTGGATACCAGGGTTGTCTTGCCCACATGGGAGCAACTAGGATAAGCGTCATCTGTTCTCTGTGAATCTTGTTCACCATCCTGTTCATTAGTGAAGTTGGGGGAAAAGCGTAAGCAAATTTCCCTGACCAATTCATCCATAAGGCATTCCACTTGGAGTCTGGTTGGGGAAACCTGGGCGCGAAGTCTGGGCATTGCTTGTTTTCTCTTGTAGCAAACAAGTCTAGCAGTGGGTAATCCCACTGCGAGAAAATGCGATCTACAATGCTTGAGTCGAGTCACCACTCTTGATCTTCTGGTAGTGGATCTCTGCTTAGCGAGTCCGCTAGCGTATCGAGTTCTCCTGGAACATGTTGGGAAGTCAGGAACATCCCTTTTTGAGTGCCCATTTTCATATTTTCTGTGCTATTTTGGACAGATTTGGAGAATGTGTGCCCCCCCCTGCTTGTTGATGTAGAACATTGCAGTGGTGCTGTCTGTGAGGATCTGTACCGACTGATTTATCAGCTGCGCTTTGAAGGCTTGGACGCTTTGAATATTGCTAGAAGTTCCAGCTGGTTGATATGGTTCTGTGCTGTAATGTGAGTCCACAGACCATGTGCTGTGAGATGAAGGTGATGTGCCCCCCACCCGCAGAATGATGCGTCTGGTGTAAATCTCGCTTGCACCACCGGATCGTGTAATGGTGTTCCCTTTAACAGATTCTCCTTTGTCCACCAGTGAAGGGCTTGTACTAGTGTTGGCGAAACGACCACTAGATCGTCCCACTGACCGCTTGCCTGAGACCACTGTTTCGCCAACCAATCCTGCATCAGGCGCATTCGCAATTGTGCATGTGGGACCAGGTAAATGCAAGATTCCATCATGCCGAGCAAACGTATAGCTTTGCATACACTTATCTGGTGGCCGTCTTGATACTGAGGTATTTGCAGCAGTATGTTTTGGGTTATTTCCTTTGATGGAAAGACTTAACCCTTCTTCTGTCTTTAGAACAGCTCCTAGGAACTGTTTGGTCTTGTTTGGTACAAGGCTTTATTTTTTCTCATTGATTGAGAAACCAAATTGGAAAAGAAGGTCTATGTTCTATGTGTATTTTACTTGCAAATTTGGGGTGACACCCCTGTGATCAGCCAGTCATTCAGGTAGGGGTACACTGGGATTGCCTCCCTACACAGGTGTGCTGCCACCGCCGCCAGTACCCTGGTGAATACCCTTGGAGCAGATTCTATACCGAAGGGTAGCACCTTGAATTGGTAGTGCTGGTTTGCTATCTTGAAACGCAAGAAGTTTCTGTGTGCTGGGAACATTAAAATATGAAAATAAGCATCCTTCATATCCAAGGTTGCCATGTCGTCCCCCTGCTTTAGCAGTGGGATTACTTCCTGTAGCGTTGTCATGCAGATTTTTGTTGCTTGACATAGGTGTTTGCAGGGTGCATATCTAATACTGGGTGCATTGATAGATCTTTTTTTGGCACAAGGATGTACGTTGAATACATACCCTTGTTTCCTAGTTCGCCGGGACGATTTCGACAGCATCCTTTAACAGCAGCGCTACAACCTCTTCCAGAAGGATGCGCTGCTCCTCCTTTGCGGTGGTTCTTTGATGTGGGGGATGGTTGGAGGGTCGCTGAAGTAACTCTATGCAATAACCGCCCGCCATGCCTGAAAGCACCCACTTGTCTGAGGTGATTCACTCCAATGAGTGGGTGAAGTGTGTTATATGTCCTCCTACTGGAGTGGCATGAGAGGGGACCTGAAGTGGGTCGTCATTGATTTGGAGGTGTTGCTCCACCTCTGGAAGAGGGGGATCTCCCCCGGCCGCGAGATCTTCGCTGTCCGATTTTGGAAGCCTTGAGAGGCTTGTCCTTGATTGGAACCCCAGGATGACCCCTGATTTTGGCTGTATCCGGAACCCCTCTGCGAATTCTGCCCGCTGAAGCGACGAAAATTGTTTCCGCCTCATTGGCCTGCTGGTTTGTTAATGAGCTGGCCTAGAGACTTAAGAGTCATCCTCTTCCTTAGCACTCTTTAACACATCCTTGAGCGCCTTGCCGAACAGTACATTATGCTTGACCGGCATATTGAGGAGTGTTGCCTGCGTCTCTAATTTAAAGCCATGCATGGCGCTTTATAAGTGTACCTTCTGCGTTGATTCTACCAGCGTTATCTGCTGCATCTAAAATATATTTTTTAATGCAGTTTGACACCACCTTCCTTTCCGCTACTGCGAGGGACAGTTGGGACTTTAGAGGCTCTGGGGCTGAGGACATCAATGTTGCAATCTCTTCCCACTTGTGGCAGTTGAAACCTGCCAGCAAAGTGGTGTTGTTGGCAATTCGTGTTTGATATGCCACAGAGGTGGCCACTTTTCTTCCAAGAGTGTAAATCTTCTTGCTCTCTTTATCAGGGGGGTGCTTCTGATGAAGCTAGAGGTGTTCCCGCCCTTTTCCTTGTTGTGGTAACTAACAGTGAGTTTGGCTTTAATTGGCCCCTGAAGTGAAGGGGGTCTGTGAGCGCTGGGCGGAACATTTTCTCAATGCAAGGGTTTACTGCCCGCGTTTGATTAGGGGTTTCTAGAAAGGGTTGTATTCTTCTCTGTATTGATTGTAGAAAGGGTAGAAATTGGGTTACAGCCTTTTTGTCACCTTATATTTCCTCGACAAAATCCTTGTCGAATTGTGTTTCCTGAGCTTGTATTTGGAAATGATCTCCTGCTTTTAGGAGCATGTCCTTAAATTGTAATTGGTTATCTGCCAGTGAGTCTGCCACCGGCGGGTCTACGTGATATGGAGAGGGTAAGACGTAAATGTCTTCTTCATCTTCATCATAGTAATGATCTACCACCCCCAGGGTTTCTTGATCCTCAGAGTCTGTATTGGGATCATAGGGATCAAATTGTTCTGGGTCTTCCTGAGGGGCGACTTAAAGGGTGTCTGGCCATGGCCTTTTTGCTGGGGTTTGAGAAGATGTGGCGCCACTAACTGGTGGCATATTTTGGGGATTTCTCTCAAAAATATCAGCCATAAAGGACATGCGTCTCATCAGTCTATCAATATCCTCAGCTGACCACTGTGAGGAACTTGGGATAGCTACGGGGTGGAAGGTAATCCAGGTGCAGGCTGCCCTTTGTGTTCCATAGATGCAGACATAGTACCCTCCCCCTTGGAAACACTCTCTTTCTCTTTATGTGATGTACTCTCTTTCTCCCTATGGGAATGGTGGCTCTTCGAAGTTTGGTTTTTTCCAAGTTCTCCCTTTAAGAAGTGTTTCAGGGACATGTTTTTGTACCAGATGAGACATTTTCGAAGTCTGCTGGTGTTTTGCCGATTGACGTTATTGAAGATTGTCGAATTTCGGCGGACGAGAGAGTCAGAGTCGCGCCTTTTGAAAGCTTGGTCGTCGGCTGCTGTATTGCACACAGAGTCTGAGTCTCATTTATCTCGCGACTTTGGGGGCCTGACGTGAGGCAAACGTGATTTCAAATGCCCAGAGCACAGGGAGCTAGTGGACCTACCCCTCGATGCCATGTGCGGCGGTGTAGACAATGTTATCGTCGACTTCTGGCCTTGGGTTGTGTGCTCTATGTGGGTTGGTTTGTGTGTGCTAATGTCGCTGGGTGTTGTCCCTGTAACAGCGCCGCCGGCCTGTCTGATGGGGTTGGGGGCTAGCACGTGGGTATCCGAAGGTTCCCTATCACCTTTGTCATCTGAAAAGACAGCGATGATGCCATCGCTGGAAGCACCCTCCACTTCCATGGCAGCCTTGGCCTGTATGGCGTGGTGGACGTTTTGTTTTTCAGCCCTTTAGGGTCTTGTATTTAAAAAGCTTACAAGCTTTACAGTGTCCCTCGTTGTGATCTCTTGGGAGACAGAGATTGCACACCCGGTGCTTGTAATTGCTTTGTTGCAATTGTGCCAACATCTAAAAGTTGTATTTTACATGAATGGTTGGAAAAGCAGCTTGGCGATTAGAAATGGTGAAAGGGGAAATATGACCATCACCCCACTCTCCCTACTGTCTGGGCCGAGGCCCGGAGCGGCCTTCCAAAGCCGTAGGAGTGTCGTTAAGGCAAGTTCTGCACCCAACAACGTTTCCGAAGATGATCGTCGAAGAACGGCAATATAAAGAACAGAAAGAGTAACTAGCTCTAATTACGTTGATAATCAATGGCGTTAGCTGAAAAGGAACTCTGCGTTTTAGCATCCATCAATGATGGCGGGAAAAAACTATCTGAGGAACCTCGACGCGTGAAGGACCATGGGTACAGTGGATGTCACACTAGGGATAGTATTATTGGCGCACCCTGTCGAAGTCCCTTTTCGAGTTTCAAAAACAACAACTGGAATACTCTGCAGCTTTCACTAGATGTCGGCCTATGCATAGCATGTGATCTAAGCAGATTCCATAAGCCTCAGAAACATAGCTATATTTCTACATTTGTTTCTATGATTTTTTCTATATATTTTTGGTTTATTCGTCATATTGTCTGTGGCCTGAACATGTTTTTAAATTATAGTTTTTATCATGTTTTTATTATGATCTCATGCTTCAATCATTATTTCATTCTGGTTATGTTAATTCATGTCAATTTATGCTTTATGGATTTCACTTAATTTCTTGATGAATTACCCATGCTAATTCTTGAACATTATCTTGAATATCGGTGTGATGGTATCAATGCACATGGGGTCATCCTCTAGTCTGATATTGTGACAAATACGAATATTTGGGGACAAGCGATTGGTTTATTTGGGCTTTCGTGTGTTCATTAGCTCTGTTGGTTTCAATAATATTGAAGAGATTTGCCCTGATGAAGAACCACAGGGTCCAAAATGCATTGGGCAAGTGGCATCTGTGAACTATTCAGACATATTAAAATGATCATACAACATTATTGCTTTTGAATATTTTGAGTATTCTTAGATGCAAACTAGAACCAACAGACTCTATAACACTTTAACCACTTAGTGGTCTTTCGGGTGTGCAGCCCTCACCGACGGCTATCCAGCCTTAATCATTTTTGCCCTTTCTCTCCCCAATTTGCTAGCATCTCACTAGGTTGGGTGTAGAGGATACTTGCACAAGATGGTTCAGTCCTCGCTTCCTCACTTCGCCCATCCTAGCAGGTTTCTTCTAACGATGGGATGGTGGGGAGATCAATCCTATTCAAGGGACAACACTTTAATGAATGCCAAGACTCTTCACAAGAGAAACAAAGTTTCCCCCAGGTGGGAGATGTGGATAGAGAGCAAGGTATTTCTTAGACTTTCTCTCCTGCTCCCCAGGTATTGACCAGCTGTTCACCACCCCTGACCTTTACAAGTGTTGTTTGGGAACTATGAAGGGGTTCTATTTGGGCAGATGGTTCTCGTTCCTCCTTTTCTGAAGGGCCACGCCCCTAAGGGAACCTGAATTCTTCCTATGAAGGATCAGGTTCACCTCTTATGGGAAATGATGGTCTAGAGCATATCCCCCCATCTTCCTCTCCTATTTCAAGGGCCTTGTGTTTATCAGGAGAAACATATAATTCTGATAAGATATTTTTCCTCAAAGTAAGAACTCTCTACCCACTCTTTCCCAGACGTAATGAATGTATTATCCTGGATAGAGATTAGAACGCCTAGGTTCTGAAAAGTTTCACAGTCCTCGGTTTTTAATGGAAGAACAAGTTACTTCTTACCTTGTAACGTTCTTTCGACGGGATGTTCCTCCGACGTATTCCTTATCTTTGATAATACGTTTCCAGCTTGCTGGCCTCGGAAATTTTTTCTGTAGAGGGCGCTGCGCGTCGACGCCCGCCGAGTCGGTGTCCCTCGACGGCCATCGTATCGGCGCCAACATCACCATGCCCATAAATAGCCACGCCCTGCGTCCGTTGCTCAGTTCCGTTTTGTAGCATAAGAAATGTCATGCCTGAATTGGTTATTGACCTTGAAGGAGCGTAAGCTGCAACCACAAGGGAAATATCACTGCGGGGATGGATGGGAGGGGCGATAAGGAATTCGTCGGAGGTAAGAAGTAACTTGTTCTTCGAAGGGATTGTGTCCTCTGACGTATTCCTTATCTTTGATAGACGCCCATAGCAGTGGCATGTAATTGGAGGTGGGAGTGAGAATGTTATGTATCCCTTTAGGGATGGACCGAATGCAATACGGCCTTGCCAAATCTGGTCTCTTGAGTAGTGGAGGAATCTAGATTGTAAAATTTTGTGAATGTATGTGCGGACGACCATGTGGCAGCCGCACATATGTCTTGGTCCGGCACCCCTCTTTGGAGAGCCGAAGAGGCTGCGATACCCCTGGTTGTATGAGCCCTGAGCTTTTGGGGTGGCTCTTTCCCTGCCAGTTTGTAACATTCCAGAATGGCCAAAATAATCCACCTGGAGATGGTTTGTTTTGTTATGGGTAGTCCCAACTTGTGACCTGAGTATCCTACAAACAGTTGGTCTGCTTGCCTGATCCTAGCCATTCTGCTGATATAAAAGCTGAGAGCTTGCCTTGGGTCCAGTCTATGTAGCCTTTCCTCCTCTTTCCCCGGATGGGGAGGAGGGTAGAACGAAGGTAAGGTAATTTTCTGAGTAATATGAAATTCAGAAACCACCTTTGGGAGGAAATTAGGCTTCACCTGTATGACAACTTTGTCCTTGTGGAAAATTGTATGTGGGGGTTTACAGGAGAGAGCTTGTAGCTCGCTCACCCTCCTAGCAAATGTTAGTGCTACCAATAGGACAGTTTTAAGTGTGAGAAATCTCAGCGAACTAGAGTGAAGTGGTTCGAATGGAGTGCCCATTAGGAAGTTTAAGACTAAATTTAAGTCCCATAAGGGAACCTGGAATGGTTTTGGGGGATAAACATTAGTTAATCCCTTGAGAAATTGTACCACTAGAGGAAGTTTGAAATACGATGGTTCCTCCGCAGTGCGCTTGAAGATAGAAAGCGCTGCAAGATAGCCTTTTACAGTGCCAACTTGAAGGCCTGAGTTTGCCAAGTAGAGTAGAAACGATAACACCGTTGGTGTACCACATGAAAAAGGGTCGATATTCTCTTCCCTACACCAGCTGCAAAATTTGTTCCAACGGCAGCGGTATAAAGACTTTGTTGCTGGCCTTCTGGCCGAAAGCAACACCTCCATGAAGTCATCAGGGAGATCCCAATCCTTGTACCTCACCCTTTCAGAAGCCAAGCGTGAAGGTTGAGGGTTCTGGTGTCTGGATGGAGAACCTGACCTCCCTTCTGTGAGAGAAGATTCTCTTTGAGTGGAAGACGGATTGGAGGGCAGATCGACATATCTAGAAGGTCCGGGTACCACGTTCTCCTGGCCCAATCCGGGGCAATTAGGATCATGGTTTTCCGGAATCTTCTCAGCCTCCTGATCATTTGAGGAATAACAGGGACTGGTGGAAACGCGTAAAGGAGTGGAAACTCCCAGTCCACTACGAACGCGTCTCCCAGAGCTCCTCTTGGGGGAAATTCCCTTGAACAGAACAGATCGCACTTCCTGTTGGTGCTTGTGGCGAACAGATCCACCTGAGGGGTTCCCCAAAGGACGAAGATCTCTTGAAGGACTTCCTGAGCTAGCTCCCACTCGTGGGAGACTGTGCTCTGCCTGCTCAGAGCGTCCGCTGTCAAGTTTTTCTCTCCGGCTAGGTGGACTGCCGATAGAGAGATTCCTTCCCGAATTGCCCAAAACCAGAGCTGCATCGCCTCTCTGCACAGTGGCAGTGATCCTACGCCTCCTCTTTTGTTGAGGTAGTGCATGGCCACCGTGTTGTCCGTCATTATCAGGACATTTCCCCCCTGTACTGATGGCAGGAAAGCTTTCAGCGCTAGTCTGATCGCTCTCAGCTCCAATAGGTTGATGTGTAGTCTGGACTCCGATAGAGACCAACGACCGCTGATGGTCAAGTCGTTGGCATGGGCTCCCCACCCCGTGAGTGAGGCGTCTGTGACTACTGTTATCTCCGGCCATGGTTGCCAAAACAGTTCTCCTTTCAAGATGTTCTCTGGATAGGCCCACCATTGAAGGTCACGGGATACCTTGTCCGGAATCCGGAGGAGATCTGTCATTCTCCCTGAGAATTGCGACCACTGACTTCTCAGTGCCCACTGAAGAGATCTCATTCTCAGGCGAGCCTCTGGCACAACGAAGATGCAGGATGCCATGAGGCCTAGCAACCTCAAAAAGTCGAAGGCTGGGAGACGTTGGGCATTTTGAAACTTGGTGACCATCTGTAGAATATCTTGAGCCCTCACCTCTGGTGGCGAAGCTTTTCCCAGGGAAGTGTCCAGGACCGCTCCAATGAACTGGAGTCTCTGTGATGGTATAATCTGTGACTTCTTTAAATTGAGGGAGAAGCCCAGTTTGTGAAGGAAGTGGCAGACATAATCTAGCTGGATCTGAGCTTGTTCCGAAGATGCAGCCCTGATCAGCCAATCGTCCAGGTAGGGGTAGACGTGGATCCCTTCCCTCCTTATACTCGCAGCCACTACCGACATTAGCTTGGTGAAGAACCTCGGGCGGAGGTCAGCCCAAATGGCAGAACTCGAAATTGATAATGAGAGTCGCCAATTGCGAACCTCAGGTATTTCCTGTGTTTTAGATGGATTGGCACATGGAAATAAGCATCCTGAAGGTCCAGAGATAACAGCCAGTCCTGGAGCTGGAGGGCCTGAAGGATCTGAGAGAGAGTTACCGCCTTGAACTTGTCCTTCCTGAGGAACTTGTTCAATTCTCGTAAGTCCAGGATGGGTCTCAGTCCTCCGTCCTTCTTTGGTATGAGAAAGTAGGGGGAGTACCAGCCCTTGTTCCTGTCCGCTACAGGTACCAGTTCTATGGCACCTTTCTCTAGTAGGTCTATAATTTCCTGCAAGAGGAGCGAATCTGGAACTTTTAGAGAGCTGTTCCCCGGTGGATGACTCTGAGGGATGTGTAGAAAGGGTAGGCAGTAACCCTGAGCAACTGTCTCCAATGCCCAAGCATCTGACGTTATAGCCTGCCATTCCGTCAGATGGTGAGTTAACCTGCCCCCTACATGTGTATTGTGTGGAAAGGCCTCAGAGTGGTTTGGGGGAGGCTGATGCAGATGCCGAGGGTAAAGAGGCACCTGCTGCTGCTGCGGCCTTGGTACTTTTGACCCGTCCACCTCGGGTGGATCTCCTTTGGCCTCTTTGAGCCGGCTGTCCTCTGCCTTTCCCGAATGCGGAATAATAGCAAAAGGACCTTCCCCTCCCAGAGGTTCCTGAGGGGCGAAAAGGAGTTTGGCGGATAGCAGCTCCTAAAGGTTTTGCTGCTGCTTTAGAAGTCTGTAACTTTTCCAGACTGTCATCAGCCTTTTTTCCGAATAGTGAAGAGCCTACAAAGTGCATATTCAAAAGTCTGGCCTGTACATCTGGAGCAAAGCCAGACTTTCGTAACCACGCATGCCTGCGGATTGTTGTACTTGCCGCCATGGCCCTGCTGATACTATCAGCGGAATCGATGCCAGTTTGAAGTGATTCGCACATGGCATCTTTGCCATCTTTAATAATGTTAAGGAAGGCTTCTTTTTCCTCTCCTTCGGGTATGCAGTCAGCCACTGATGAAGCACACTCCCATAGTGTGTGACTGAACCTGGCGAGCGTACATGTGGCGTTGATGGACTTCAACGCCATACTACAAGCAGAGAAGACTTTCTTTGCCATAGAATCGTACCTCTTGTCATCTCTATCCTGTGGGACAGTAGGGTAAGCGGTCCTACTGCTAGATGAAGTTGCCGCTTGAACCACCAGGCTCTCTGGAGTCGGGTGTTTTGATAAGTATTCAGGGTCAGCAGCCGCTACCCTATACTTGGCTGACAATCTCTTTATTGACCGCAGGGATAACTTCAGGAGTTTCCCAATTTGATGTAATTTTCCTTTGCAAGGCTGACTGGAAGGGGACCACAGGGTCCTCCTGTGGACCTTTGTCTAATATGTCTGTTAAATCATCCTGTTGAAAAACAGGGGAAGGCGCAGACCAACCCATACATTCAATAATTCTTGCCGTAAGGGTTCTATAGGGTGTTTTGGCATGTTCCCCTGGGTCTGGCTTAACAAATTCCACTTCTGGGGAAATGTTCAGCCCACTTGCCTTATGTAGTGACTCTTGTAGGTCCTTCAGCCTTCTTTCCTCAGAGGTGAAATCCTCTGAAATAGGCAGTGTGGTCCTCTGTAACCCAAATGTTTCCTGGTCAGAATCTTCCCCCTCTTCATAAATTGAAGATAGTCCAGGGTCTCTGACCTCTGCAATGGTGTAAAACCCATCTCTAAGGCAGAAGGAGCCAAACTCGTCATTATTGGGCGAGAAAACGTTGATGTCGTCGACGCAGATGTGACAGGCTTCGAAGGCCCCGAGAACGGCGTCGAAAAAACTGGAAGGGGTCTTGAAGAACTCCAGAGGATCGGGATCTTACTCGAGGACATCGACGACGGTCTCGGCGTCGTGCCTCAGGCCCTTGGAATCACCGTTGACTGTGGAGTAGCCTTGGTCTTCTCTTTCATCAGCGTCGACTATGGCGTCGAGGAACCCTTCGGTGTCGAAGATGGTGCCCTTTTACCCGATGGCTCGTGGCGCTCTCGGGTGGAATGTTTTGCCGGGTGCTGCAACTCGCAGCGTTTTGATTTTTTGGGTTTTTCACCCGGGGTATCACCCTCAACTGTCTTCGAGGGGGTCGAGGCCGCGTTCTCGAAGACGCTTAGCATTTTCTTTCTGAATTCCTCCCACTCAGCTTGAGAGCTGTGTTTTGTGGGACAGGTGACCCTTTCTGGTGACACAGAAGACGACGAGGAAGGGGATCTTCGACGTCTCTTTTTTGAGTGTCTTGATCTCGACGAATGGTGGGAGCTACTTCTAGATCTAGAATGGGAATGTTTTCGACGGCGAGGAGACAAATGCCTCGACTCAGCCGAAGAAACCTTTGAGGAGGTTTTTGACTTACCTCTCTCGAGCTTCCCCTTGCGCTCCTTCAAGGCTTTCGCCGTCATGGACATGCAGTCCTCACACTCCGAACAATGGTGCTCGGATCCCAAGCACCACAAGCAGATCCTGTGTGGATCCGTTATCGACATTTTTTTACCGCAGTCTCGACATTTCTTGAAGCCGGATCGCGGCGTCGTCGGTTCCGATGAAGATGCCATCGAGAACGAGTAGGTATTATTCGAGTAGATATAGAGTTATCCTGACTGAACTGAGCAACGACGTTCCGAGGCCCCACGACGCGCGGATAAACGGAACTGAGCAACAGACGCAGCTCGTGGCTATTTTTGGGCATGGTGACGTCGGCGTCGATACGGTGGCCGTCGAGGGACATCGACTCGGCGGACGTCGACACGCAGCGCCCTCTACAAAAAAAACTTCCGAGGCCAGCAAGCTGGAAACGTATTATCAAAGATAAGGAATACGTCGGAGGACACAATCCCTTCGAAATAACTTTTCCTCAGATGGTGGAGACTCAGACGGGCGGTTATCCTCGCTGATAGGGGTGCCAACTAAGCTTTCTAAGACAGCAGGGTTGTGTGGGATACTGTTACCTGTTGCTCAGATGTTCTACTTTCCTCAAGGCATGGAGTAGCCTTCTTATTATCTTCAGGTATATGTGATCACCCCCATGAGAGGACCCTAATATTTTATATTCTAGACAGGAGGAACCTTTTTGAGATATTAGGGTACTGGGAAGTTTGGCACTCTCCCACAAGGATTTACTTCTGGTCTGATCATACTTAACTGCTCCCATTGAGAGATAAGAAAAATTCTCTGGGGTTCCTCTCTCCCCGGATGAACTTTCAGGCTAATCTCTCTCTTTCGCTCCTCATTGGGTCTCAGAGAGTGGTCCTCTATGGGTCTCAGGGAGTGGTTCCCATAAGGTCTCATACACCAATCTTCCCATCAACATGCCATTTCTGATCTTAATTGGAATAGAAAAGAAATGTAAGAGAACAAATTTCAGTTCATCATCACAGGATACGATGGGTAATATCTTTAGGTTTGTTTCCCTGCGGGATAGAACATAAATGGCTAGACTGGTGGGGAAGATTATCAGTCCAAAGATATTATTGCTTTGTCTCTCCCCTGTACCAGATAATCCTGTGGACAAAAAAGGTTGTAAATGTTTCTGCCAACAACTTTCCTTATGGGGAGCACTGCCCATTAGGTTAAGGGATGGAATGTGACCCCTATCCTAGAGCTTAGGCGCATGTGTGGTTGATCAGCATGGGTTTCTTGGATCTATGACATACTGGCATTATCTGCAGCCTTGCCTCCTGATGCAGACCAGTATTTTCTCGCACTTTCAGATACATCCAATCCTAAGAAGAGCAGATAAGAGGAATCCATGGAATCCAGAACTACTGCTCACACACCAAAACAACAAACAGGCACACCGTCCGCAAAGACCCGAACACAGCAACCCATGATAGCAGAGAGAGACTCCAGCTACAATCACACACTGCTACAATGTGGAAACCCACTGCACGGCGTCAGCAGAGGATGCTGGAAATCCTGTGTGGAAAATAACAGGCCCCTAGACCACCAGGGACTAAGGAGAAATAACCAAGCGATTCCCCATACTTATCAAGACGGTCCTGGGAAGTGGACTTAAAAACATGAACGGTACCATTGAACTTCCAGCACCACCTGGTCATCTGTGGTAAGCTCACATGGAGAAAGAGGGTGGGGCTTAGCTCCATTTTAAAGACATGCCCTTGCACATACACCTCCCAGGAGGGGAAGATAGGATTGCTTAGGAAAAGTTTGCCAATCAGGACAGAGGGAGGGAACAGGAATCAGGAAGTGTGTGTTATCCAGAGGATGTCAGTAGTGGTGGGGGAAGTGGACCAAGAGACCAGAAAGAGAAAGGAGGAAGGGGCAGCGTGTGGAGGAGATTCATGCAACAGTTGAGCCATTGGCTTAGGATTGATAGTGGTCCTGAAATGTCAGTGTGTGAGATAGGTGTGTAGAAAGGATAATGCAAGGAGTGAATGTTAGAAGGCTGCGTGGTGTGAAGGGGGAAGCAGTAGTAGAGTGAGAGTAGTAGTAGTGTGGGAGGAGTAGTAGTGGGAAGAGGAAGGGAGTTCGTGGAGTCAGAGAAGATCTAACAGAGTAAACATCGAAGGGTGATGGCAGGGGACAGGATAAGTGGCATATTGGATGGACAGAAGGTTGACGGGAGGAGTTTAGGGAGAGGTAGCAGGTACAGTAGCATGATAATATGACAGTGGGTGTGAGTGAAGTCAGCTGTACCTCTCAGAGTAATTGCAAGGTACTACCCCAATCCCTATTAGAATACTAATTGGTGGGAGCAGAGTCAAGAGGAGTAAGGACCTGGCCGGGTAGTTGCCACCAGCTCCTCTGTTCACCCCCCTGAGGCAGGCTGCAACCGTGGATTGGTCCTTCATAGGCAATTGGCACACCACTAGAGGCACATAGGGGACTGGATGAGAGGCAGTGAGCTTGCTGCTTTGAAATCAATACCAGCCAAGCATGGGAACCCCTTTGAAGAGAACAAACAAGCCTCAGAAGCAGGACAAGAAGAACACCATTTTAATTATCCAGTGGTCCAAATACAAGCATTTATTGACTAACCTTCTTTCATCCATGCCCAAAAAGCAGCAGAATCAACTAGGGGGCACCGTAGACGGCTACTCCCTTATAGGAGAACTAGCTATCAGACTCAGGCTATAAACACAGCCAAAGAGCTGGACCAAACTTCGACTATGGAAAAAGACAACAGAAGTGCTACAATGGTGCCCACAAAGGAAGACCTAAGTGATCCCCAAACAAAAATCACTGCAGAGATTCAGTCACTGAAGGAAGACATGGAGAGGTCACTGCAGAACGTGCACATAGACTTTCATTTGTTTTAAGAAAGAGTTTCAGTGAATAAAGAAGCAATCAGAGAAGTATCAAATCAAGTGCCCATCTCCAATGTGATATAGAAGCATTGCAAACTCTCAAAAGCCAACTAATGGACAAATGTGAAGTTTTGGAAAACCAGTCGTGGGGAAGCAAGGTAAGACTTGCAAGGTTTCCTCTGTGACTTTTTCCAATCCATTCTACTGGAAAATATTGGAATGGCCCTCAAGATGGATAGAGCCCACAGAACGGGACCCAGGACCAATAAGCCTTGTGTTAGGCCAAGAAAGAGACATCCTAGTGAACATTTTCAATCTTTCACCACCTAAGAAAGAATCTTGTCCGCCACTAGGAAAAAACATATGTGGAATATAACAGCACCAAAGTGTTAATCTTTCAGGACATAGCCGGGCACATGCTGATGAAACAAAGAGAATATAAGCAAGTAACCAACCATTTACGCTCCCACAACATATTATGTAGATAGTCATTTCCATGTGGCTTGTCCTTCTTGGCCAATGGCTCCCTACATAAGGTTTCATTGGTGGAAGAAGGATGTTCAGTCTTGGGGATTGACACATCAAGGCCTGCCTCCTCAAATCCCAAACAAATCGATCATTCACCCAGTGCAAATAGATGGCCTCAGGTGATTGGTGGCCAGGAGGGAAGAAAGTACAATCACCTATCCCATACAGTCTTGATGCTAGAAGGCATAGAGTAGGGTTGTAGAAGTTGATCTGGGGAAACCGTAGAATCCCAGAGCAGTAAGGGCAAGGAGCCTAAATTATTCTCCGAGGAATAAGTTACTTACCTGTAACTCTGGTTCTCTAGCATTGGTAGATTCGCATGCTGTGAATATTCCCCGTCGCTAGACTGGGAATCCTCAGTAAGTCCCTTTTGTGCTCTAGTACAGTCATTTTGGGTCATACTGCCCACAGTCATTTTGGGTCATACTGCCCACAGCCAACATAAACACCTCCCTTAACTCCTCCCCTGTCAGGCTGTTAAAATGGGTTTCTGAACTCTGACCTGGTAGGCAGAGGTTCAGAAGGCCAGCCTAGTTTCTTGGAACAGGGTAACCTCTGGACAAGCCAGACCAATCAAGGTAGCTATGGCAGGCGGTCAAGACTAGGTCTCAAGAGGGGTGAGGGTGATTGAAAGACCTCAATGAGAACACAAAGCAAGGACACTTACAAATTACTCCAGACAGGTGTTCTATCAAAAATATAGACACATTTATTACAAGGTCTTTGTAACATAGACCATAGCAAAAGAATCATAGTAACACTAAGTAAACCAATACAACACTATCACCACAATGTATATACAAGACCATTGGGGTCTAAAGGGTTCTCTAGCAGCTCAGGAAGGTGGATGAGGCGAGGAAGAATACGTTCCCACTATTCAGGGAGGACCTTTACTTGAAGGCAGAGGCAGTTCCAGAGTGCGGGATGGATTCGCTAGTTCGCACTAGCAGTGGAAAGGAGAGTGACGCCAGGGGCCACTCGTGCGTAAAAGGGGCCTTTGGTGCGAGGGGCCACCGGTTAGTGTTGTAAGTACTCACCGGTCCCAGGCGCACTTGGACCCATTCGCCCGTTCAGTCCACTCGGTTTGCAGGTTCGAACGCAACAAAAAGGACGTCTTTGCGTCTTTCTGTTCCTGAGTTAGAGCAATGATTCCCAAATGGGACAGTGGCGGTTTCTCCGCTCCGGGTGGATGAATCGACCCAGTTTCACTGCAGCAGGCTTCAGGGGCAAGAGGGTCACAAATGCAGCGTACTTGCAAAAGATGGTGCCACGGCAGGGCAAAACAGTAACCGTGTTTACTCTGGTCCTGGCGCACTCGTCTCACTTCAGACCTGGGAACGGCAAGTGTATGAAATTCGGTGTGAGGATGCCACGGACACAGAGCTAGCAGTTTACCAAGTTTTGAGGGCCTCCTCAAAACAACGGCGGTAACAGAGCAAAGGTCCTGCGCAAGCTGGTCAGCCCACTGGTTGGTCCGGGGACACTTCCGAGAAAGCTTCCTTGCAGGTTTTGGTGAAGGTGCCGAGAATAGTTGGTCCCACTATTCCAATGGGTCGAAGCTTCTTCGCAGACCTTCTAGGATGACTAGATGCAGAGGCGCCCCACGGGACAACAGCGGGCTCAGGGTGCCAAACCTTCCAGAGGGTCACCAGCAGCGGTTCCTCAACTCGGCTCCGTAGTTGCAGGATACTTGGATCCTTTCCTCCGTTCAGTGAGAAGTCCAGAGATCAACATGGCATGGGTGTTTTTGGCCTCCTCTTATCTAAAGTTCCCTTCGTGCCAAAACAACGAGAACCCAATGGGAGATCTGCTCACAAACACACACTCCATACGTGGACCAATCATGGACCACGGTGGTCTCATTCATTCATGGCACTCCAGACTCTCTGGCACCCAGGATGTGTATTGGACTCGGACGTTCCAGCCCACATCCTGGGGGCACACACACAAGGCATGCAGAAGTCTGCAAAAGCACTGCGTTTCGTGGGAAAATGCATGACCAAATAAGGACTGACCCGGGTCGACTCGACCTGGGGAAGGTGAAGGGGCAAGATGGCCAAAGGATAGGACAAAGAACCTTGTGGCATGGCCATTTTGGAGCCAGGCCACCTATTTGCGGCTAATGCGAAAAGATAGCTGCCACAAGTCCTCTCCATGACACATCTGCACAGTTCATAAAAAGTCTAGCAAGAGTATCTAGGGCCTTTGGAAATGACTATAGACCCAAGTGTGCTGCATGGTAAAATACATTGCACACTTGTTACATGTTGCACAAAAGTAGCAACATGGGAAAAGGACTAAGGGAACAAAGTCTCCCATTACTGACTGTCTTAAGGGCATGTCAGTTTCCCCATAAAAAGTGAGCAAAAGCCCAGAGGAGAGCAGCTGAAGGTTGTGCTTCTCTGGCAAAGTCAGTCAATGGAGTCTAAACAGCAGCAAAATGTTTGGGGGTGTACACATGGAGGGAAAATTACATACAATTATGAAATCTTTCCTAACACGGGCATCTTCAGATTTACCAAGCGGGCATGAATGACAGTAAGAGCCAAAAGATGAGCCGTGTGGGGTAGGTGGGAGGGTTGCATGTGAATCTACGAAAGATACCAATCCTGGAAAACCAGAGTTGCAGGTAAGTAACTTACTCCTTCTCCATCATTGGATCGTTCATAGATTCACATGCTGTGAATAGATAACAAAGCAGTATAAATAAACAACACACACAGGCGGAGACAAGGTCCCAGCAAAACTTACCACTGGAGATTCACCTCATGCAAAAAGGTTCTGCAGAACCGACCGGCCAACACTAGACTCTTCTGCGGAATCTCTGTCGACACAGTAGAACATGGTGAATGTATGCACTAATCTCCAGGTGGCTGCACAGCAGATGTCAGGCAGCAGGATCCCGGAGAGGAAAGCAGTGGTAGCAGCCATAGCTCTGGTGGAGTGAGCCGGAGGCCTGCCTGGAAGCGGTTTGCCAGCCTGTTGATGGCAGAAGGAAATGCTGGCCACAATCCATCTTGCGATGGAAGACTTCGATAGAGCCTTCCCCGGCACTGAAGTTCCAAACGACACAAACAATTGTTCTGTACAATGGAATGACTTAGTACGCGCCACATAGAACTTGAGGGTGCACACCACATCCAGCGTGTGCAGTGCTCACACTGCTGGAGACGTTGTGGTGCCGAAGAACACTGGCAGAACACTGGTTGATCGAGATGGAAAGAAGATGGCACCCTAGGCATAAATGTCGGGTTAGTACGCAGGATAGCATTGTCCTTGTGAAACGTCAAATAAGGCAATGTTATGGCTACCAAGAAAGCGGTTTTACTGGAAAGAAGCTTGATGGATATCTGGTGCATAGGCTCAAAGGGCAGCTTCCTGAGCTTTGCGAGGTTAGATGTGATTTTACCGAATAGATAATAACGAATAACATTTTGATCTAAACATTTCTAATGAAAATAAAAACTGAATTTTTTATTTTTTATTTGGAGGGTGTTCCCCTCCCCAAGCCTCCCGTTTCCCTTCATTTACAATCCCAGCCCAACTCCCTCCCCACCAGTTTTAACTCCTTAACCCCATGCCCTGATATATAGTTTAAAAATAGTTTTGTATTTTTTTCTTTGAAAATGTTTAGATCAAAATGTTATTCGTTATATCTATTTGTTAAAACCACTGCATACCCTTTGCGAGTAGCACATTCAGTTCCCACACTGGAGCTGAGCGGCGGATGGGTGGAAAAGGCCGGAATCGCCCACGTAAGAACTCCTGCACCAGCCAGTGGGATTCCACAGGGATGGCACGCCTGTGGAATGGTTGTACCTGGAGATTGCAGTCAGGTGTACTTCGATTGAAGAATGCGCAAAGCCTGACTGAGCCAGAGATAACAAATAAGGCAAAATATCTTGTGGCCAGGTGGCCTGAGGCCGCAAAGGATGGCTCCTGCACTACACCCGGAAGCATTGCTTTTGTAGCACTTCAAAGTGGACGGAGCTCTTGCTTGGGCCAGGACTTCTTGGCAGTCTTGTGGAAGGGACAAGGAGCCAAATTCTAAGAACACAGGAGTCAGACCGTCAGATTGAGTGAGGCCGGGTCGTGATGCAGCACTGCCCCTTGATACCAAGACAGGAGAGCCTGGTGTGGATGCAACTTGAGAGGAGCAGCTGAAGGGAGGGCAGGGAGGTCGAAGTACCAAAACTGTCTCGCCCATGCAGGGGCCACTAATATCAGTTTGCACCAATGCAGTCTGAAGGTGTGGATGACTGGAGGCACCAGCGGGATTGGGGGAAATGCATACAGGAACTTCACCTCACATAGAAATGCAAAGGCGTCCCCCAAGCTCTTTGGATGGGGAAATCAGCTGGCAAAAGTCTTGAACCGACTGTTGTCATAGGTGGCAAAAAAGTAAATCTCCGGTGTGCCCCACGTCTGGAACAACAGGTGAAGTTGATCCTCGTGCAGTTCCCACTTGTGGCACGAGCGCAACTCCCTGCGGAGGGAGTCTGCTAGGGTATTCTAAAATCCCTGGCAGATGGCGGGGTATGTTATGTTATGTTATTTGCCATTTATATAGCACTGTATATATCATTGGTATGACCTAAAATCACTGCTATGAACGCCCTCGGGGACCGTAGTGCAGGTCAGTTGAGAGAGTAAGGTCTCATAGGGTGCTTGGGTGCACCAATTATGTGCGCAGCTGGTGCAAATTGCCTGATGGTAGCTGCAGCCTAGCATTAGGTGTGGTGCTATTGATGTCAGCTGAATGTGTGCAGTCTGGAGGATGGGCACCAAGACTGGGTTCTGGCTGCTTTAGGCCTGTGTAGGACGCTTATGTGTGCAGCTAGGCCGGTTTGTCATGGGATGTAGCTGTGTTTTATTAGAATGATGAGGTGTTCATGGAGTAATGTTCGTGTGTGAGCAACTAGGCCGAAATTGATCAAGGGGTGTAGCTGCACTCTAATTGTGTGTTGGTGTAGAGAGTAAGCATAGCAATATGGGAGGTGAGTGTTTGGGTGGAGTTATGATCCAAGGAGCTCGCTATTCCGGATTCCAAGCGTACGTTTGCTTAATAGTGACTTAATAAGCGTATTCAGTGGCGTGATTGCTCGAGATCTCATTGAGCATTTGCTATCGGGTTGCAAGGTCTTAGTCGCCTCAGATGGTCATAAGTCTGCATTACGGCAAGAGCCACGTTTTTAGAGCTTTGCGGAAGTCATATAGTCTTGGTTGTGTCGAATATGTGGGGGGAGTGAGTTCCACAGAGTTGGGGCCAAGGTTGAGAAGGCGGATCCTCCGCTCCTGACAAGAGTCAGAAGTTGGAATCACTAGAAAGAGGGCAGTGCTAGATCTTAGGGTGCAAGATGGGAGGTAGGGTTTTATCTTCTCTTGTAGGTACGTTGGGCCGGTCTTGTGCACTGCTCGGTGAGTGATGTATGGGGTCCTGTAGGTGGTCCTTCGTCCGACTGGGAGCCAGTGGAGGGTTCGTAGAGCAGGTGAGATGTGGTCTCTTTCCCCCAGGGCAAGGAGCAGTTTTGCGGCAGAGTTTTGGGCTCTTTGGAGTTTGTTGAGTTGGTATGCCGGTGCTCTCAGGTATAGGGAGTTGGCATAGTCCAGTCTCAACATCACAATAGACATAACTGCAGCAAATCTGTTCGGGTAGGAGAGGTAGGGGAAAAATGCATGTGAGAAGTTTGAGGTGGTAGTGACAGAATTTTGACACGTTGTTGATCTGACGGGAGACGGTTAGGCCTGAGTCCATAGTGCAGCCTAGGTTTTTGACTATATCAGAGGTGGGGGGGGGGGGCAGGAGGGTTGGTGCTAGTTTTGGGGATTCTTAGGATAATTTGGGTATCGTCAGCATAGTTGTAACAGGAGAGGTTGTGCGTGCGGATGATTCCTGGTAGAGTGGTCATATAGAGGTTGAACAGGAGAGCAGATAGGCATGCGCCTTGGAGTACTCCAGTGTTCACAGAGTGAGCAGCTGAGACAAAAGGGGGCAGGAAGGTTATTTGTTTCCTGTTGCTAATGAAGGAGGTAATCCATTTGAGGGCAGTGTCACGGATTCCTAGGGAGTGACGGTGGTCAAGGAGAATTCAATGGTTAACTGTGTCAAAGGCTGCAGAGAGATCGAGGAGAATCAGTGCTGTGCAGCCTTCAGAGTCTGCAGTGACCTTGAGATCATCCCAGATCGAGATCAAAGTGGGTTATGTTCCATATCGCGGTCTGAAGCCTGATTGTGCGGGGTCGAGGAGATTGCTGGATTCTACAAAGGAGTTGAGTAGGGAGTATGCTGTGCAGTCAATTAATTTTGCGAGAAATCTGGTGTTGGAGATCGGCCTGTAATCCCTGGGGTCAGGGGATGTGTTTTTTAATAGTGGCTTGACATGCACTTTATTGAAGGCTTCAGGGAAGATGCCAGAAGTGAGGGAGTCATTAATATGGCTCTCAGATGTTCTCCTGCGCAAGTAGAGGAGAATATTTCTTTCAGGACAGAGGCTGGGCAGGGGTCGAGGGGCGACCCAGAGGGTTTGCTGGCTGATAGTAGGTCAAATAACTCCTCTCTGGAGATGGGCTTGAAGGAGTCAAAAGTAGGCAAAGTTGGTGTTGGGGAAATGGGATCAGGAGGGGTCGGTGAAGGAAAGTGGGAGAACAAGGACAGTTTGGTGTTAAGGGTTGCCGTCCTGCCAAGTGCAGTGTTGTAGAAATGTATAAAATGAAAAAATGAAATGATAAACATTTGGTGCCACAATTCTCAATGCCAGAGGACCTGAGTTTCCTTGGAGAGCTGTGGGGACCTGGTTCTCCCTTCCTTGCGGACATAAAACATTGATGATGTATTATCAATATAGATTTGTACCACCTTCCTGGCTAGTAGGGGGAGGAAGGACTTCAGGGCCCAGAAAAACGCCGACGACTCCAGCAAGTCCATGTGTAGGCTCTTTTCCTCTTCGGACCATAAGCCTCTCGTGTCTTCAACATGACGGTGGGCGCCCGAGCCCTCCAGTGAGGCATCAGTCGTGACGGTGGCCCGATGGTTTGGCAGCCTGAAAAGGGCACCCTTCACCAGATGTTCACTCACCGACCACCAGTGAAGGCTTCGCCTGAAAGCTTGTGTCAGAATGATGTACCCGTCCCAGGACCCTGAAGCCTGTATCCATGGGGCGTCCAAGAAATCCTGCACAGGCTGCATGTGCAGCCTGCAGTGAGTGATTAAAGGGATGCACGATGACAACATCCCCAGCAAAGACATGTAATTGCGGACCGGGGTCATCTGGGCACTGCTGAGGCAGTGCACCTTTGACAGAAGAGCTACCACCCTCTTGTCTGAGGGCCTGGCGGTACAGGTTTGTGTGTTGAGTCTCACTGTGAGGTAGAGCTTCAGTCTTGATGGAACAAGGTGCGACTTTGGGAAGTTTATGGAGAATCCTAGCTGTTGCAGACACTGGATGGTGGCCAGGGTGTTGACTTCTGCTGCAGGTAGGAGGGGCCTCTCACCAACCAGTCGTCTAGGTACGGGTATATGTGGATGCCCCTCTGCCGCAGGTGTGCCACTACTGGCGCAAGGCACTTGGTGAACACACGTGGAGCAGAACGCATGTCGAAGGGAAGAGCCTTGAATGGATAGTGTACTCCTGCCACCACAAAGCATAGGTAGTGCCGTTGTGAGCAGCGAATAGGGATGTGAAAATAAACATCATTGAAGTCGAGGGATGCCAAGAAATCTGCTTGTTGCAGCTGGGACAGTACATGTTGCAGAGTCACCATACAGAACGTTTGGACCTTTAGGAATTTATTGAGCACCCACCCTTAGATCTAATATGGGCCTCCAACCCCCTGACTTGTTGTGCAGTGCCTTTTTTCTTATCAGGAAGTAGCAGGAGTACACTCCTGTGGCAAATTGTCCTTTGGCAACTTCTCTATTGTCCCTTTTTCAGTGCACACACTTCTTGCAGCAGGAGGTGTCGCAACTTCTCCAGCTTGTGTGTGGGCGGAATGTACGGTGGAAAGTGTTACAAACTCCAACAACTGATCCTGCTGGAGAAGGGATAGCACCCATTCATCAGATGTGATGTTTTTCCATTCCTTGACAACTCTTGCAAGTCATCCTCCCACTGGGATGCTGAAGTGGGAGGACCGGTCCCTGGGCTGGTCATGGTTGCTTGCTGGACTGACCCCTAGACTTTGAGGAGCTACGGCGGTGCTTAGAACCCCAGTATGACTGGAACCGCTTCCTGTACTGGTCCCCTGAGGTGTACAGTGACTTGTAGGAACACAAAGACTGGTATGTGGAGCGGTTGTCCTGAAAAGTTCAACCATAATGCCCTTTTCCAGAGCAAAAGGACTGGTGCATTTGCTGTAGCGTACCCAGGGAGCCAATAGTCTCTGTGTCTGTCTTAATAGATTGTAATGCCTCATCCACCTTCTTTCCGAATAGGTCTTCTCCGTCGAAGGGCATGTCTACGACCCAGGATTGGACATCTGGTTTAAAGTCTGTGGTCTTGAGAAACTCTTGTCTGCAAAGGACGCTCCATTCCCAAGCTGGTGATATCCAGTGTCGGCAATGTCCACTAAAACTGTGATGGCATGGTCTCATGCCAATTCGCCTCCCTCAAGGAAGATGTCCATAGATTCCTGTTTCTTGCCATGCAGCAGAAACTCTGGGATGGGGCCCATCTTGTACCACAACTCGCAATCATATCTTCCAAGAATGGCCATTGCGTCCGCAGCCCTGATACTCGTGGCTGCGGTAATAATGATCTTCTTGCCAAAGGCATCCAGGCATTTCCCTCCTTGGCTGGGGGAAGGAGCAGGAGGACGACGGGTTGGCTGACCCCTTCCTGGCAGCAGCAGAGACATCCGAGTCTGGTGTCGGTTGAGTGTGGAATTAGGCGGGAGCACTCTCCAGGACCCTGTACTTCTTGTCAAAATGGTCCTTCTTTGCAGGGGCCATTGCAGGGTGAGCCACGGCCATGCTCTCACACATCCTCCAACAGTGGGATGGACATCACTGATTTTCCCAGCTGCTCTCTGCGTTGATGCAATACACTGTCCTTGTGCTTCTCCTTTGGGGTAAGGCCAACCATCTTGGCCGCCCTGGCCATAAGTGCGTGGAAAGCTCCCACCTCATCGGGCGGTGAGTCTCTAATTGGGATATCATCCAGTTCCCCATCGGCCATGATGAAATCTTCAAAGTCGTTAGGGTGGGACGAATGTGTGGATGCCACATCCTCCAGGTGGTCTGAATCTGTGTCTGTCCCTATATCCGACAGTTGCTGGGGCCTTGACTGGCCTTCAACCCTCCTCGGGGGGGGTGGGGGGGGTCGCAGAATGTCCTCCACCATGGATGGCCCAGGGACACCTGAGGGAGGCCGTTGAGGCCTTTGTTGCAATGATTGCCACCAATGTGGTCAAGGTGGATAAAATGTCCAATGACATGTCCCTCTGGGGAGGCAATGGTGGAGCTGGCTGCACCGGAGGCGATTCGTCCCCCATCAGGGATGTGTGCAGGGGTGTTAATACTGGCAGCCTGATTAGGCTTGCCTTACCCTGTGGAAAAGTAGGTTTCCTCCTAGGAGGTGGTAAGAGGGAGGTGGCATGACTTCCTCCTCATCCTGCTCCTCTACACCCTCAGGAAGAGAGACTTGGGGCTCCACTACGGTGGTCCCTTCTGGAGTACTGCTACTCTGAGGTTCGGGTATGTGACTTGCGGCAGTGATTCTAGCACCTATGCTGGTGGGGCTGGCAGAAATGTTTGTCACAATTGCGGTGGTGGTAATCATGTAAAGTGTTTTTCCCATCGATGGGGCCGTTGATGAGGGTATCGGAAGTCATTGACAAAGTCTTTGTCGACGGGGTAGCGTGACAGTTCGTCGTTGCGGTCATCATCGTGGACGGTCTCGCCGGCAGGGCGCTCGTGGACGGTGTCGATGGCTTCTGCGTAGACGACCTGGAGGAGGGCTTCGGCGTTGACGAGGACTTACTCAGCACCAATTTTGAAGATGAAGTCTATGGGGTAGCTTTCGCCGTTGACGTTGAAGAGTGGCCACTAGACTTTGAAGTGGACTTGCTTGACAGGGTCACCTCCATAGGGTGGTGGAAAAGCCCTGGCTGCTCTTCTCTTTAAACACCCCCTGGGCACTTATCTTAGGTGAAGACTGGTTCTTGTGCGAAGCTCTCAGCTCATCGTCATAAGCTTCTTTGTGCTCCCTCTTACTGGTGGCGTGGACTCCATGCAACCTAGACGACTTACTAGAGGTGGTTCGCTGGGCAGTCCTGCTCTGCTGTAGCGAGGCATGGCACCGTACAGATGCAGCACGCAACGAAACGACAATGACAATCCCTTAGCGTCTTGTTGGAGAAAGACTGGCAGATTTCGCAGTACTGAATGACGTGGTGAGGGTGAAGGCAGTAGAGGCAGTCATTGTGATGGTCTTGCACGTAGAAATGTTTCCGCCCTCTGCGGGCACAGGCCTTGAACAGGCTCTTCCTCATAGAGTCGGCCATGAGGTAGACCCAACCACGCAGACGATAAGTCGTTGAAGATTACCGGCGGCGGGAACAGTCCACGGACCAAGCAACGTCACCGTCAGCGCTGGTCATCAAGAAGACATCAAAAAGATGAACTTTTTAGTCGAAAATGTATTAAAAGTCAATTTGTATCAAGAATAGTTGAAGAGAGAAAACTTTAGGATTACGAACACTAACGTGCAATAAAGAATCTGAAGATGGCCAACAAGGGAAGGAGTTAAACGAAGTGTTTCTATTGGCTGCGGGCAGTATGACCCAAAATGACTGTACTAGAGCACAAAAGTGACTGAAAGTTTTCAGTTTAAGTTTAAACTGCTCTATGTTCCCGAGGATTCCCAGCATGACGACGGGGAATATTCACAGCATGTGAATCTATGAAATATCCAATGCTGGAGAATGATACATACATTAAAAAAGCTAAGACCGGAGAAGGTGCAACTTGGCTATTTAGAAGTCTGAAGGAGACTGAGCTAACCATTACATTCAACCAGCTGGGAGGTGGCAAAGAGCCTATATTGGGTGCGGAATAACTTCATTCAGCATTTACATTTTTATATTGAGGATTGGGGGTGGCAGGGGTGGGATAGTTTGCACTGATAAACTCTTTCGATATTTGTTTCCGCTACATTTTGCAAATCTGGGCTTAGTTTTGGGGGGATCATATCATCTTGCAAAATTCACTCGAATGTATTAAATTAAACATTAGGGGACTAAACTCTCTTCACAGAAGGGATTGCTAATTCAATCTACTCAAATTCAAAGAGCAGTGAGTGACTTTCATCCAAGAAACACACCTGACAAAACAAGAGCAATTTAGATTTATTCATCCACTATTTCCCCAGATATTCCAGTGATCCGTATTGGCGAAGAAGGCAGCAACGTCCATCCTCATATGGAAACGGGTTTCATTTTTTCAAGAGACAAAAGAGAAGGATACAGAGGGCAGATACATGCTGGTCAGTAATTTTTCACATTAAACCAAACTAACTTTTGCATCAATTACTCTCTTAATGTGGGACAGGGCAGATTCCTCCTAGAATCTCTAAACTCCCTATCTGCGATGGGAGCCCTTATCATTGGGGTGACCTCCACATTTTGATGTCAGCTGAATGGGATCACTCAAAGGAAAGAGCACCCAAAGATACTGTTGCTCCCAGGCTGGTACGAGAGAAATTTGAAGATCTGGACCTGAGAGATACATGGAGGCACCGAAACCCACAGGCTAAAGAGTATACCATTTTCTCACATGTTCACCAAAGCTTTACCAGAATACATTATTTATTTGTCAGCAGCACCTTAGTGGCCCAGTAATTATGCAACTCCTGCCTTACTCTGCATGCAATATCAAATCATAGTTCAATCAGTATAGTGCTGTCCCTCGCACATGAACCCAAATGGAGAGACTGCTGGACTTGACAGAAATCTGTATTAAAAGACAAATTAGCAGTGTAAAATATCACAAAGCAGATCAAAGAATATTCCATTCTTAATACACATTAAGCAACCACACATAACATGTGGAATGCTTTCAAGGCATTCACATGAGGCCAATTACTTGCCGAAGCATCTAAACTCGCCCACATCAGGATGAAGACCTTACAGGTGATACAAGAAGAAATTAAGGAATTAGTCGGCCATTATCTGAAGACAAGGCCTGGAAAGGTTACAGGAAACTCCAGGTGCGTAGAAAATGTTAATTGCTTCAGAACAATCGAGCAGATGGTCATGCCCCAGGTTCCCTTACATAGACACCAGGGCACTTCGGGCACTCCCAGCAGTTCCCGGAGGCTGCCCTGAAGCCTTTTCCAGCGTCGGATCGACCACAGGCGTAAACACACTAAAAGTCGCAGCAGGCCCGGTACTATCCAATCACGTGGCGCGCCTGCAACGTGCCCTCTGAGCCGTCCAGCATCGTAACTATTTACACAGCTGACTGCCGCGGTTCAGGTGCTCCTTAACGTTTGCTGTTACGACCTTGGAAAAGTTGCATTTCGTATTTCCTGCATTCTTCTTGGTTACCAGACTTCGGATTGTTTTCACAGACCTTGCTCTTGGTCAACCCTTTTTTGGCTTCCGACTTACGGTTCCCTCTGACTGCTTCCCTCTGGCTACTCAACCCTTTGGCTAAGTCCTGCG
This sequence comes from Ambystoma mexicanum, assembly GCF_040938575.1. NCBI lineage: Eukaryota > Metazoa > Chordata > Amphibia > Caudata > Ambystomatidae > Ambystoma > Ambystoma mexicanum. The sequence continues at coordinate 1,114,822,524 of NC_090923.1, read as the reverse complement.
ATTATCCCTCTGCCTTGTCCTGCATTTCCAATGCCTTACCTCAATGCTCGAATCCTCGCCCTATGTTCTGGTCCGGTGTCAATGCTGCATTCCAACGTTGGGCACTATTCCGAAAAGCACATCAGTCCTACACCTACAAAGAGTTATTTTCCATACCTTTCTCTTTTCCTCACGTTACCGGCTTTACTTCAAGGACGCTTTGCTACACATCCACACAGAGTTCACCACCGGATCCACAAGTTGCTTTTCTTTTGTTTTACGGATGCTCTGCTGCTCTTCACTTCCCCTTCCAGTGACCTGTCAGACGCTCTGCTGGGATCAAACACAGGTTACTTTTTGGATTATTTGTTACTTTCTTTGGGACGCTCTGCTGTGTTCTCGGGACTTCTGGATTCTCTTAACTTGCGCCCTCGTGCCGTTCAGGTCAGGCTTCACTCAAACAGACAATCTTCTTGGGACTTGGGTCTTCTGCCACTATCATCATCAACTGCGGTGATCTACCTTTGGACATCAAGTAGGTTTTCAGCTTAATCACACAAGAGAGCAGGTAAGAGTGGGGTTACTGAGGCTGGTGCGGCTGGGATCTCTTGTGTACTGTTGACACTCATTGAATCCATTGTATTGTTTCTTTCTTTAGCTGTGTTGCTGCTCCTGCCTTTTCACTCAAGCCCCTAGCCTGTCAGGTATTTTGCAATCCTGCAGGCTGCGCTCTTGGGGGGAAAGTCTTTTTGTCATCAGTTTTCCTGACCCCGGACATCCTCTGAGTGATCTGTCTCTCAGGGTCTGTGGCTTCATCCCACTACCCTCGGAGAGCGACAAGAATGCATATTACTAGGCATTAGAAGGACATTTTAAGGGAAATGCAAAAAGCCTGACAGACTTCTGGCTAGTGCACTATTAAATAAATATCGAAAGTCATATACCAGTGATCCAAGATGAGGAGGATATGAGGCACACCGATGGGAAGAGTAAGGCAAGAGCTTTATCAGCCTTCTACTAGACCCTAAAAAATAAGCCCCTTCCCTCCTTTGCCGGGATCTGTTTCAATTTATTCTCTGTTTTTCTCTACCTTTTTAAAACGAGTTATTAGAGTGCCATCTACGTTAAGCGCTCACCGCTCGACGGCCATCGTATCGGCGCCAACATCACCATGCCCATAAATAGCCACGCCCTGCGTCCGTTGCTCAGTTCCGTTTTGTAGCATAAGAAATGTCATGCCTGAATTGGTTATTGACCTTGAAGGAGCGTAAGCTGCAACCACAAGGGAAATATCACTGCGGGGATGGATGGGAGGGGCGATAAGGAATTCGTCGGAGGTAAGAAGTAACTTGTTCTTCGAAGGGATTGTGTCCTCTGACGTATTCCTTATCTTTGATAGACGCCCATAGCAGTGGCATGTAATTGGAGGTGGGAGTGAGAATGTTATGTATCCCTTTAGGGATGGACCGAATGCAATACGGCCTTGCCAAATCTGGTCTCTTGAGTAGTGGAGGAATCTAGATTGTAAAATTTTGTGAATGTATGTCAGACGACCATGTGGCAGCCGCACATATGTCTTGGTCCGGCACCCCTCTTTGGAGAGCCGAAGAGGCTGCGATACCCCTGGTTGTATGAGCCCTGAGCTTTTGGGGTGGCTCTTTCCCTGCCAGTTTGTAACATTCCAGAATGGCCAAAATAATCCACCTGGAGATGGTTTGTTTTGTTATGGGTAGTCCCAACTTGTGACCTGAGTATCCTACAAACAGTTGGTCTGCTTGCCTGATCCTAGCCATTCTGCTGATATAAAAGCTGAGAGCTTGCCTTGGGTCCAGTCTATGTAGCCTTTCCTCCTCTTTCCCCGGATGGGGAGGAGGGTAGAACGAAGGTAAGGTAATTTTCTGAGTAATATGAAATTCAGAAACCACCTTTGGGAGGAAATTAGGCTTCACCTGTATGACAACTTTGTCCTTGTGGAAAATTGTATGTGGGGGTTTACAGGAGAGAGTTTGTAGCTCGCTCACCCTCCTAGCAAATGTTAGTGCTACCAATAGGACAGTTTTAAGTGTGAGAAATCTCAGCGAACTAGAGTGAAGTGGTTCGAATGGAGTGCCCATTAGGAAGTTTAAGACTAAATTTAAGTCCCATAAGGGAACCTGGAATGGTTTTGGGGGATAAACATTAGTTAATCCCTTGAGAAATTGTACCACTAGAGGAAGTTTGAAATACGATGGTTCCTCCGCAGTGCGCTTGAAGATAGAAAGCGCTGCAAGATAGCCTTTTACAGTGCCAACTTGAAGGCCTGAGTTTGCCAAGTAGAGTAGAAACGATAACACCGTTGGTGTACCACATGAAAAAGGGTCGATATTCTCTTCCCTACACCAGCTGCAAAATTTGTTCCAACGGCAGCGGTATAAAGACTTTGTTGCTGGCCTTCTGGCCGAAAGCAACACCTCCATGAAGTCATCAGGGAGATCCCAATCCTTGTACCTCACCCTTTCAGAAGCCAAGCGTGAAGGTTGAGGGTTCTGGTGTCTGGATGGAGAACCTGACCTCCCTTCTGTGAGAGAAGATTCTCTTTGAGTGGAAGACGGATTGGAGGGCAGATCGACATATCTAGAAGGTCCGGGTACCACGTTCTCCTGGCCCAATCCGGGGCAATTAGGATCATGGTTTTCCGGAATCTTCTCAGCCTCCTGATCATTTGAGGAATAACAGGGACTGGTGGAAACGCGTAAAGGAGTGGAAACTCCCAGTCCACTACGAACGCGTCTCCCAGAGCTCCTCTTGGGGGAAATTCCCTTGAACAGAACAGATCGCACTTCCTGTTGGTGCTTGTGGCGAACAGATCCACCTGAGGGGTTCCCCAAAGGACGAAGATCTCTTGAAGGACTTCCTGAGCTAGCTCCCACTCGTGGGAGACTGTGCTCTGCCTGCTCAGAGCGTCCGCTGTCAAGTTTTTCTCTCCGGCTAGGTGGACTGCCGATAGAGAGATTCCTTCCCGAATTGCCCAAAACCAGAGCTGCATCGCCTCTCTGCACAGTGGCAGTGATCCTACGCCTCCTCTTTTGTTGAGGTAGTGCATGGCCACCGTGTTGTCCGTCATTATCAGGACATTTCCCCCCTGTACTGATGGCAGGAAAGCTTTCAGCGCTAGTCTGATCGCTCTCAGCTCCAATAGGTTGATGTGTAGTCTGGACTCCGATAGAGACCAACGACCGCTGATGGTCAAGTCGTTGGCATGGGCTCCCCACCCCGTGAGTGAGGCGTCTGTGACTACTGTTATCTCCGGCCATGGTTGCCAAAACAGTTCTCCTTTCAAGATGTTCTCTGGATAGGCCCACCATTGAAGGTCGCAGGATACCTTGTCCGGAATCCGGAGGAGATCTGTCATTCTCCCTGAGAATTGCGACCACTGACTTCTCAGTGCCCACTGAAGAGATCTCATTCTCAGGCGAGCCTCTGGCACAACGAAGATGCAGGATGCCATGAGGCCTAGCAACCTCAAAAAGTCGAAGGCTGGGAGACGTTGGGCATTTTGAAACTTGGTGACCATCTGTAGAATATCTTGAGCCCTCACCTCTGGTGGCGAAGCTTTTCCCAGGGAAGTGTCCAGGACCGCTCCAATGAACTGGAGTCTCTGTGATGGTATAATCTGTGACTTCTTTAAATTGAGGGAGAAGCCCAGTTTGTGAAGGAAGTGGCAGACATAATCTAGCTGGATCTGAGCTTGTTCCGAAGATGCAGCCCTGATCAGCCAATCGTCCAGGTAGGGGTAGACGTGGATCCCTTCCCTCCTTATACTCGCAGCCACTACCGACATTAGCTTGGTGAAGAACCTCGGGCGGAGGTCAGCCCAAATGGCAGAACTCGAAATTGATAATGAGAGTCGCCAATTGCGAACCTCAGGTATTTCCTGTGTTTTAGATGGATTGGCACATGGAAATAAGCATCCTGAAGGTCCAGAGATAACAGCCAGTCCTGGAGCTGGAGGGCCTGAAGGATCTGAGAGAGAGTTACCGCCTTGAACTTGTCCTTCCTGAGGAACTTGTTCAATTCTCGTAAGTCCAGGATGGGTCTCAGTCCTCCGTCCTTCTTTGGTATGAGAAAGTAGGGGGAGTACCAGCCCTTGTTCCTGTCCGCTACAGGTACCAGTTCTATGGCACCTTTCTCTAGTAGGTCTATAATTTCCTGCAAGAGGAGCGAATCTGGAACTTTTAGAGAGCTGTTCCCCGGTGGATGACTCTGAGGGATGTGTAGAAAGGGTAGGCAGTAACCCTGAGCAACTGTCTCCAATGCCCAAGCATCTGACGTTATAGCCTGCCATTCCGTCAGATGGTGAGTTAACCTGCCCCCTACATGTGTATTGTGTGGAAAGGCCTCAGAGTGGTTTGGGGGAGGCTGATGCAGATGCCGAGGGTAAAGAGGCACCTGCTGCTGCTGCGGCCTTGGTACTTTTGACCCGTCCACCTCGGGTGGATCTCCTTTGGCCTCTTTGAGCCGGCTGTCCTCTGCCTTTCCCGAATGCGGAATAATAGCAAAAGGACCTTCCCCTCCCAGAGGTTCCTGAGGGGCGAAAAGGAGTTTGGCGGATAGCAGCTCCTAAAGGTTTTGCTGCTGCTTTAGAAGTCTGTAACTTTTCCAGACTGTCATCAGCCTTTTTTCCGAATAGTGAAGAGCCTACAAAGTGCATATTCAAAAGTCTGGCCTGTACATCTGGAGCAAAGCCAGACTTTCGTAACCACGCATGCCTGCGGATTGTTGTACTTGCCGCCATGGCCCTGCTGATACTATCAGCGGAATCGATGCCAGTTTGAAGTGATTCGCACATGGCATCTTTGCCATCTTTAATAATGTTAAGGAAGGCTTCTTTTTCCTCTCCTTCGGGTATGCAGTCAGCCACTGATGAAGCACACTCCCATAGTGTGTGACTGAACCTGGCGAGCGTACATGTGGCGTTGATGGACTTCAACGCCATACTACAAGCAGAGAAGACTTTCTTTGCCATAGAATCGTACCTCTTGTCATCTCTATCCTGTGGGACAGTAGGGTAAGCGGTCCTACTGCTAGATGAAGTTGCCGCTTGAACCACCAGGCTCTCTGGAGTCGGGTGTTTTGATAAGTATTCAGGGTCAGCAGCCGCTACCCTATACTTGGCTGACAATCTCTTTATTGACCGCAGGGATAACTTCAGGAGTTTCCCAATTTGATGTAATTTTCCTTTGCAAGGCTGACTGGAAGGGGACCACAGGGTCCTCCTGTGGACCTTTGTCTAATATGTCTGTTAAATCATCCTGTTGAAAAACAGGGGAAGGCGCAGACCAACCCATACATTCAATAATTCTTGCCATAAGGGTTCTATAGGGTGTTTTGGCATGTTCCCCTGGGTCTGGCTTAACAAATTCCACTTCTGGGGAAATGTTCAGCCCACTTGCCTTATGTAGTGACTCTTGTAGGTCCTTCAGCCTTCTTTCCTCAGAGGTGAAATCATCTGAAATAGGCAGTGTGGTCCTCTGTAACCCAAATGTTTCCTGGTCAGAATCTTCCCCCTCTTCATAAATTGAAGATAGTCCAGGGTCTCTGACCTCTGCAATGGTGTAAAACCCATCTCTAAGGCAGAAGGAGCCAAACTCGTCATTATTGGGCGAGAAAACGTTGATGTCGTCGACGCAGATGTGACAGGCTTCGAAGGCCCCGAGAACGGCGTCGAAAAAACTGGAAGGGGTCTTGAAGAACTCCAGAGGATCGGGATCTTACTCGAGGACATCGACGACGGTCTCGGCGTCGTGCCTCAGGCCCTTGGAATCACCGTTGACTGTGGAGTAGCCTTGGTCTTCTCTTTCATCAGCGTCGACTATGGCGTCGAGGAACCCTTCGGTGTCGAAGATGGTGCCTTTTTACCCGATGGCTCGTGGCGCTCTCGGTTGGAATGTTTTGCCGGGTGCTGCAACTCGCAGCGTTTTGATTTTTTGGGTTTTTCACCCGGGGTATCACCCTCAACTGTCTTCGAGGGGGTCGAGGCCGCGTTCTCGAAGACGCTTAGCATTTTCTTTCTGAATTCCTCCCACTCAGCTTGAGAGCTGTGTTTTGTGGGACAGGTGACCCTTTCTGGTGACACAGAAGACGACGAGGAAGGGGATCTTCGACGTCTCTTTTTTGAGTGTCTTGATCTCGACGAATGGTGGGAGCTACTTCTAGATCTAGAATGGGAATGTTTTCGACGGCGAGGAGACAAATGCCTCGACTCAGCCGAAGAAACCTTTGAGGAGGTTTTTGACTTACCTCTCTCGAGCTTCCCCTTGCGCTCCTTCAAGGCTTTCGCCGTCATGGACATGCAGTCCTCACACTCCGAACAATGGTGCTCGGATCCCAAGCACCACAAGCAGATCCTGTGTGGATCCGTTATCGACATTTTTTTACCGCAGTCTCGACATTTCTTGAAGCCGGATCGCGGCGTCGTCGGTTCCGATGAAGATGCCATCGAGAACGAGTAGGTATTATTCGAGTAGATATAGAGTTATCCTGACTGAACTGAGCAACGACGTTCCGAGGCCCCACGACGCGCGGATAAACGGAACTGAGCAACAGACGCAGCTCGTGGCTATTTTTGGGCATGGTGACGTCGGCGTCGATACGGTGGCCGTCGAGGGACATCGACTCGGCGGACGTCGACACGCAGCGCCCTCTACAAAAAAAACTTCCGAGGCCAGCAAGCTGGAAACGTATTATCAAAGATAAGGAATACGTCGGAGGACACAATCCCTTCGAAATAACTTTTCCTCAGATGGTGGAGACTCAGACGGGCGGTTATCCTCGCTGATAGGGGTGCCAACTAAGCTTTCTAAGACAGCAGGGTTGTGTGGGATACTGTTACCTGTTGCTCAGATGTTCTACTTTCCTCAAGGCATGGAGTAGCCTTCTTATTATCTTCAGGTATATGTGATCACCCCCATGAGAGGACCCTAATATTTTATATTCTAGACAGGAGGAACCTTTTTGAGATATTAGGGTACTGGGAAGTTTGGCACTCTCCCACAAGGATTTACTTCTGGTCTGATCATACTTAACTGCTCCCATTGAGAGATAAGAAAAATTCTCTGGGGTTCCTCTCTCCCCGGATGAACTTTCAGGCTAATCTCTCTCTTTCGCTCCTCATTGGGTCTCAGAGAGTGGTCCTCTATGGGTCTCAGGGAGTGGTTCCCATAAGGTCTCATACACCAATCTTCCCATCAACATGCCATTTCTGATCTTAATTGGAATAGAAAAGAAATGTAAGAGAACAAATTTCAGTTCATCATCACAGGATACGATGGGTAATATCTTTAGGTTTGTTTCCCTGCGGGATAGAACATAAATGGCTAGACTGGTGGGGAAGTTTATCAGTCCAAAGATATTATTGCTTTGTCTCTCCCCTGTACCAGATAATCCTGTGGACAAAAAAGGTTGTAAATGTTTCTGCCAACAACTTTCCTTATGGGGAGCACTGCCCATTAGGTTAAGGGATGGAATGTGACCCCTATCCTAGAGCTTAGGCGCATGTGTGGCTGATCAGCATGGGTTTCTTGGATCTATGACATACTGGCATTATCTGCAGCCTTGCCTCCTGATGCAGACCAGTATTTTCTCGCACTTTCAGATACATCCAATCCTAAGAAGAGCAGATAAGAGGAATCCATGGAATCCAGAACTACTGCTCACACACCAAAACAACAAACAGGCACACCGTCCGCAAAGACCCGAACACAGCAACCCATGATAGCAGAGAGAGACTCCAGCTACAATCACACACTGCTACAATGTGGAAACCCACTGCACGGCGTCAGCAGAGGATGCTGGAAATCCTGTGTGGAAAATAACAGGCCCCTAGACCACCAGGGACTAAGGAGAAATAACCAAGCGATTCCCCATACTTATCAAGACGGTCCTGGGAAGTGGACTTAAAAACATGAACGGTACCATTGAACTTCCAGCACCACCTGGTCATCTGTGGTAAGCTCACATGGAGAAAGAGGGTGGGGCTTAGCTCCATTTTAAAGACATGCCCTTGCACATACACCTCCCAGGAGGGGAAGATAGGATTGCTTAGGAAAAGTTTGCCAATCAGGACAGAGGGAGGGAACAGGAATCAGGAAGTGTGTGTTATCCAGAGGATGTCAGTAGTGGTGGGGGAAGTGGACCAAGAGACCAGAAAGAGAAAGGAGGAAGGGGCAGCGTGTGGAGGAGATTCATGCAACAGTTGAGCCATTGGCTTAGGATTGATAGTGGTCCTGAAATGTCAGTGTGTGAGATAGGTGTGTAGAAAGGATAATGCAAGGAGTGAATGTTAGAAGGCTGCGTGGTGTGAAGGGGGAAGCAGTAGTAGAGTGAGAGTAGTAGTAGTGTGGGAGGAGTAGTAGTGGGAAGAGGAAGGGAGTTCGTGGAGTCAGAGAAGATCTAACAGAGTAAACATCGAAGGGTGATGGCAGGGGACAGGATAAGTGGCATATTGGATGGACAGAAGGTTGACGGGAGGAGTTTAGGGAGAGGTAGCAGGTACAGTAGCATGATAATATGACAGTGGGTGTGAGTGAAGTCAGCTGTACCTCTCAGAGTAATTGCAAGGTACTACCCCAATCCCTATTAGAATACTAATTGGTGGGAGCAGAGTCAAGAGGAGTAAGGACCTGGCCGGGTAGTTGCCACCAGCTCCTCTGTTCACCCCCCTGAGGCAGGCTGCAACCGTGGATTGGTCCTTCATAGGCAATTGGCACACCACTAGAGGCACATAGGGGACTGGATGAGAGGCAGTGAGCTTGCTGCTTTGAAATCAATACCAGCCAAGCATGGGAACCCCTTTGAAGAGAACAAACAAGCCTCAGAAGCAGGACAAGAAGAACACCATTTTAATTATCCAGTGGTCCAAATACAAGCATTTATTGACTAACCTTCTTTCATCCATGCCCAAAAAGCAGCAGAATCAACTAGGGGGCACCGTAGACGGCTACTCCCTTATAGGAGAACTAGCTATCAGACTCAGGCTATAAACACAGCCAAAGAGCAGGACCAAACTTCGACTATGGAAAAAGACAACAGAAGTGCTACAATGGTGCCCACAAAGGAAGACCTAAGTGATCCCCAAACAAAAATCACTGCAGAGATTCAGTCACTGAAGGAAGACATGGAGAGGTCACTGCAGAACGTGCACATAGACATTCATTTGTTTTAAGAAAGAGTTTCAGTGAATAAAGAAGCAATCAGAGAAGTATCAAATCAAGTGCCCATCTCCAATGTGATATAGAAGCATTGCAAACTCTCAAAAGCCAACTAATGGACAAATGTGAAGTTTTGGAAAACCAGTCGTGGGGAAGCAAGGTAAGACTTGCAAGGTTTCCTCTGTGACTTTTTCCAATCCATTCTACTGGAAAATATTGGAATGGCCCTCAAGATGGATAGAGCCCACAGAACGGGACCCAGGACCAATAAGCCTTGTGTTAGGCCAAGAAAGAGACATCCTAGTGAACATTTTCAATCTTTCACCACCTAAGAAAGAATCTTGTCCGCCACTAGGAAAAAACATATGTGGAATATAACAGCACCAAAGTGTTAATCTTTCAGGACATAGCCGGGCACATGCTGATGAAACAAAGAGAATATAAGCAAGTAACCAACCATTTACGCTCCCACAACATATTATGTAGATAGTCATTTCCATGTGGCTTGTCCTTCTTGGCCAATGGCTCCCTACATAAGGTTTCATTGGTGGAAGAAGGATGTTCAGTCTTGGGGATTGACACATCAAGGCCTGCCTCCTCAAATCCCAAACAAATCGATCATTCACCCAGTGCAAATAGATGGCCTCAGGTGATTGGTGGCCAGGAGGGAAGAAAGTACAATCACCTATCCCATACAGTCTTGATGCTAGAAGGCATAGAGTAGGGTTGTAGAAGTTGATCTGGGGAAACCGTAGAATCCCAGAGCAGTAAGGGCAAGGAGCCTAAATTATTCTCCGAGGAATAAGTTACTTACCTGTAACTCTGGTTCTCTAGCATTGGTAGATTTGCATGCTGTGAATATTCCCCGTCGCTAGGCTGGGAATCCTCAGTAAGTCCCTTTTGTGCTCTAGTACAGTCATTTTGGGTCATACTGCCCACAGTCATTTTGAGTCATACTGCCCACAGCCAACATAAACACCTCCCTTAACTCCTCCCCTGTCAGGCTGTTAAAATGGGTTTCTGAACTCTGACCTGGTAGGCAGAGGTTCAGAAGGCCAGCCTAGTTTCTTGGAACAGGGTAACCTCTGGACAAGCCAGACCAATCAAGGTAGCTATGGCAGGCGGTCAAGACTAGGTCTCAAGAGGGGTGAGGGTGATTGAAAGACCTCAATGAGAACACAAAGCAAGGACACTTACAATTTACTCCAGACAGGTGTTCTATCAAAAATATAGACACATTTATTACAAGGTCTTTGTAACATAGACCATAGCAAAAGAATCATAGTAACACTAAGTAAACCAATACAACACTATCACCACAATGTATATACAAGACCATTGGGGTCTAAAGGGTTCTCTAGCAGCACAGGAAGGTGGATGAGGCGAGGAAGAATACGTTCCCACTATTCAGGGAGGACCTTTACTTGAAGGCAGAGGCAGTTCCAGAGTGCGGGATGGATTCGCTAGTTCGCACTAGCAGTGGAAAGGAGAGTGACGCCAGGGGCCACTCGTGCGTAAAAGGGGCCTTTGGTGCGAGGGGCCACCGGTTAGTGTTGTAAGTACTCACCGGTCCCAGGCGCACTTGGACCCATTCGCCCGTTCAGTCCACTCGGTTTGCAGGTTCGAACGCAACAAAAAGGACGTCTTTGCGTCTTTCTGTTCCTGAGTTAGAGCAATGATTCCCAAATGGGACAGTGGCGGTTTCTCCGCTCCGGGTGGATGAATCGACCCAGTTTCACTGCAGCAGGCTTCAGGGGCAAGAGGGTCACAAATGCAGCGTACTTGCAAAAGATGGTGCCACGGCAGGGCAAAACAGTAACCGTGTTTACTCTGGTCCTGGCGCACTCGTCTCACTTCAGACCTGGGAACGGCAAGTGTATGAAATTCGGTGTGAGGATGCCACGGACACAGAGCTAGCAGTTTACCAAGTTTTGAGGGCCTCCTCAAAACAACGGCGGTAACAGAGCAAAGGTCCTGCGCAAGCTGGTCAGCCCACTGGTTGGTCCGGGGACACTTCCGAGAAAGCTTCCTTGCAGGTTTTGGTGAAGGTGCCGAGAATAGTTGGTCCCACTATTCCAATGGGTCGAAGCTTCTTCGCAGACCTTCTAGGATGACTAGATGCAGAGGCGCCCCACGGGACAACAGCGGGCTCAGGGTGCCAAACCTTCCAGAGGGTCACCAGCAGCGGTTCCTCAACTCGGCTCCGTAGTTGCAGGATACTTGGATCCTTTCCTCCGTTCAGTGAGAAGTCCAGAGATCAACATGGCATGGGTGTTTTTGGCCTCCTCTTATCTAAAGTTCCCTTCGTGCCAAAACAACGAGAACCCAATGGGAGATCTGCTCACAAACACACACTCCATACGTGGACCAATCATGGACCACGGTGGTCTCATTCATTCATGGCACTCCAGACTCTCTGGCACCCAGGATGTGTATTGGACACGGACGTTCCAGCCCACATCCTGGGGGCACACACACAAGGCATGCAGAAGTCTGCAAAAGCACTGCGTTTCGTGGGAAAATGCATGACCAAATAAGGACTGACCCGGGTCGACTCGACCTGGGGAAGGTGAAGGGGCAAGATGGCCAAAGGATAGGACAAAGAACCTTGTGGCATGGCCATTTTGGAGCCAGGCCACCTATTTGCGGCTAATGCGAAAAGATAGCTGCCACAAGTCCTCTCCATGACACATCTGCACAGTTCATAAAAAGTCTAGCAAGAGTATCTAGGGCCTTTGGAAATGACTATAGACCCAAGTGTGCTGCATGGTAAAATACATTGCACACTTGTTACATGTTGCACAAAAGTAGCAACATGGGAAAAGGACTAAGGGAACAAAGTCTCCCATTACTGACTGTCTTAAGGGCATGTCAGTTTCCCCATAAAAAGTGAGCAAAAGCCCAGAGGAGAGCAGCTGAAGGCTGTGCTTCTCTGGCAAAGTCAGTCAATGGAGTCTAAACAGCAGCAAAATGTTTGGGGGTGTACACATGGAGGGAAAATTACATACAATTATGAAATCTTTCCTAACACGGGCATCTTCAGATTTACCAAGCGGGCATGAATGACAGTAAGAGCCAAAAGATGAGCCGTGTGGGGTAGGTGGGAGGGTTGCATGTGAATCTACGAAAGATACCAATCCTGGAAAACCAGAGTTGCAGGTAAGTAACTTACTCCTTCTCCATCATTGGATCGTTCATAGATTCACATGCTGTGAATAGATAACAAAGCAGTATAAATAAACAACACACACAGGCGGAGACAAGGTCCCAGCAAAACTTACCACTGGAGATTCACCTCATGCAAAAAGGTTCTGCAGAACCGACCGGCCAACACTAGACTCTTCTGCGGAATCTCTGTCGACACAGTAGAACATGGTGAATGTATGCACTAATCTCCAGGTGGCTGCACAGCAGATGTCAGGCAGCAGGATCCCGGAGAGGAAAGCAGTGGTAGCAGCCATAGCTCTGGTGGAGTGAGCCGGAGGCCTGCCTGGAAGCGGTTTGCCAGCCTGTTGATGGCAGAAGGAAATGCACGCCACAATCCATCTTGCGATGGAAGACTTCGATAGAGCCTTCCCCGGCACTGAAGTTCCAAACGACACAAACAATTGTTCTGTACAATGGAATGACTTAGTACGCGCCACATAGAACTTGAGGGTGCACACCACATCCAGCGTGTGCAGTGCTCACACTGCTGGAGACGTTGTGGTGCCGAAGAACACTGGCAGAACACTGGTTGATCGAGATGGAAAGAAGATGGCACCCTAGGCATAAATGTCGGGTTAGTACGCAGGATAGCATTGTCCTTGTGAAACGTCAAATAAGGCAATGTTATGGCTACCAAGAAAGCGGTTTTACTGGAAAGAAGCTTGATGGATATCTGGTGCATAGGCTCAAAGGGCAGCTTCCTGAGCTTTGCGAGGTTAGATGTGATTTTACCGAATAGATAATAACGAATAACATTTTGATCTAAACATTTCTAATGAAAATAAAAACTGAATTTTTTATTTTTTATTTGGAGGGTGTTCCCCTCCCCAAGCCTCCCGTTTCCCTTCATTTACAATCCCAGCCCAACTCCCTCCCCACCAGTTTTAACTCCTTAACCCCATGCCCTGATATATAGTTTAAAAATAGTTTTGTATTTTTTTCTTTGAAAATGTTTAGATCAAAATGTTATTCGTTATATCTATTTGTTAAAACCACTGCATACCCTTTGCGAGTAGCACATTCAGTTCCCACACTGGAGCTGAGCGGCGGATGGGTGGAAAAGGCCGGAATCGCCCACGTAAGAACTCCTGCACCAGCCAGTGGGATTCCACAGGGATGGCACGCCTGTGGAATGGTTGTACCTGGAGATTGCAGTCAGGTGTACTTCGATTGAAGAATGCGCAAAGCCTGACTGAGCCAGAGATAACAAATAAGGCAAAATATCTTGTGGCCAGGTGGCCTGAGGCCGCAAAGGATGGCTCCTGCACCACACCCGGAAGCATTGCTTTTGTAGCACTTCAAAGTGGACGGAGCTCTTGCTTGGGCCAGGACTTCTTGGCAGTCTTGTGGAAGGGACAAGGAGCCAAATTCTAAGAACACAGGAGTCAGACCGTCAGATTGAGTGAGGCCGGGTCGTGATGCAGCACTGCCCCTTGATACCAAGACAGGAGAGCCTGGTGTGGATGCAACTTGAGAGGAGCAGCTGAAGGGAGGGCAGGGAGGTCGAAGTACCAAAACTGTCTCGCCCATGCAGGGGCCACTAATATCAGTTTGCACCAATGCAGTCTGAAGGTGTGGATGACTGGAGGCACCAGCGGGATTGGGGGAAATGCATACAGGAACTTCACCTCACATAGAAATGCAAAGGCGTCCCCCAAGCTCTTTGGATGGGGAAATCAGCTGGCAAAAGTCTTGAACCGACTGTTGTCATAGGTGGCAAAAAAGTAAATCTCCGGTGTGCCCCACGTCTGGAACAACAGGTGAAGTTGATCCTCGTGCAGTTCCCACTTGTGGCACGAGCGCAACTCCCTGCGGAGGGAGTCTGCTAGGGTATTCTAAAATCCCTGGCAGATGGCGGGGTATGTTATGTTATGTTATTTGCCATTTATATAGCACTGTATATATCATTGGTATGACCTAAAATCACTGCTATGAACGCCCTCGGGGACCGTAGTGCAGGTCAGTTGAGAGAGTAAGGTCTCATAGGGTGCTTGGGTGCACCAATTATGTGCGCAGCTGGTGCAAATTGCCTGATGGTAGCTGCAGCCTAGCATTAGGTGTGGTGCTATTGATGTCAGCTGAATGTGTGCAGTCTGGAGGATGGGCACCAAGACTGGGTTCTGGCTGCTTTAGGCCTGTGTAGGACGCTTATGTGTGCAGCTAGGCCGGTTTGTCATGGGATGTAGCTGTGTTTTATTAGAATGATGAGGTGTTCATGGAGTAATGTTCGTGTGTGAGCAACTAGGCCGAAATTGATCAAGGGGTGTAGCTGCACTCTAATTGTGTGTTGGTGTAGAGAGTAAGCATAGCAATATGGGAGGTGAGTGTTTGGGTGGAGTTATGATCCAAGGAGCTCGCTATTCCGGATTCCAAGCGTACGTTTGCTTAATAGTGACTTAATAAGCGTATTCAGTGGCGTGATTGCTCGAGATCTCATTGAGCATTTGCTATCGGGTTGCAAGGTCTTAGTCGCCTCAGATGGTCATAAGTCTGCATTACGGCAAGAGCCACGTTTTTAGAGCTTTGCGGAAGTCATATAGTCTTGGTTGTGTCGAATATGTGGGGGGAGTGAGTTCCACAGAGTTGGGGCCAAGGTTGAGAAGGCGGATCCTCCGCTCCTGACAAGAGTCAGAAGTTGGAATCACTAGAAAGAGGGCAGTGCTAGATCTTAGGGTGCAAGATGGGAGGTAGGGTTTTATCTTCTCTTGTAGGTACGTTGGGCCGGTCTTGTGCACTGCTCGGTGAGTGATGTATGGGGTCCTGTAGGTGGTCCTTCGTCCGACTGGGAGCCAGTGGAGGGTTCGTAGAGCAGGTGAGATGTGGTCTCTTTCCCCCAGGGCAAGGAGCAGTTTTGCGGCAGAGTTTTGGGCTCTTTGGAGTTTGTTGAGTTGGTATGCCGGTGCTCTCAGGTATAGGGAGTTGGCATAGTCCAGTCTCAACATCACAATAGACATAACTGCAGCAAATCTGTTCGGGTAGGAGAGGTAGGGGAAAAATGCATGTGAGAAGTTTGAGGTGGTAGTGACAGAATTTTGACACGTTGTTGATCTGACGGGAGACGGTTAGGCCTGAGTCCATAGTGCAGCCTAGGTTTTTGACTATATCAGAGGTGGGGGGGGGGGGGGGCAGGAGGGTTGGTGCTAGTTTTGGGGATTCTTAGGATAATTTGGGTATCGTCAGCATAGTTGTAACAGGAGAGGTTGTGCGTGCGGATGATTCCTGGTAGAGTGGTCATATAGAGGTTGAACAGGAGAGCAGATAGGCATGCGCCTTGGAGTACTCCAGTGTTCACAGAGTGAGCAGCTGAGACAAAAGGGGGCAGGAAGGTTATTTGTTTCCTGTTGCTAATGAAGGAGGTAATCCATTTGAGGGCAGTGTCACGGATTCCTAGGGAGTGACGGTGGTCAAGGAGAATTCAATGGTTAACTGTGTCAAAGGCTGCAGAGAGATCGAGGAGAATCAGTGCTGTGCAGCCTTCAGAGTCTGCAGTGACCTTGAGATCATCCCAGATCGAGATCAAAGTGGGTTATGTTCCATATCGCGGTCTGAAGCCTGATTGTGCGGGGTCGAGGAGATTGCTGGATTCTACAAAGGAGTTGAGTAGGGAGTATGCTGTGCAGTCAATTAATTTTGCGAGAAATCTGGTGTTGGAGATCGGCCTGTAATCCCTGGGGTCAGGGGATGTGTTTTTTAATAGTGGCTTGACATGCACTTTATTGAAGGCTTCAGGGAAGATGCCAGAAGTGAGGGAGTCATTAATATGGCTCTCAGATGTTCTCCTGCGCAAGTAGAGGAGAATATTTCTTTCAGGACAGAGGCTGGGCAGGGGTCGAGGGGCGACCCAGAGGGTTTGCTGGCTGATAGTAGGTCAAATAACTCCTCTCTGGAGATGGGCTTGAAGGAGTCAAAAGTAGGCAAAGTTGGTGTTGGGGAAATGGGATCAGGAGGGGTCGGTGAAGGAAAGTGGGAGAACAAGGACAGTTTGGTGTTAAGGGTTGCCGTCCTGCCAAGTGCAGTGTTGTAGAAATGTATAAAATGAAAAAATGAAATGATAAACATTTGGTGCCACAATTCTCAATGCCAGAGGACCTGAGTTTCCTTGGAGAGCTGTGGGGACCTGGTTCTCCCTTCCTTGCGGACATAAAACATTGATGATGTATTATCAATATAGATTTGTACCACCTTCCTGGCTAGTAGGGGGAGGAAGGACTTCAGGGCCCAGAAAAACGCCGACGACTCCAGCAAGTCCATGTGTAGGCTCTTTTCCTCTTCGGACCATAAGCCTCTCGTGTCTTCAACATGACAGTGGGCGCGCGAGCCCTCCAGTGAGGCATCAGTCGTGACGGTGGCCCGATGGTTTGGCAGCCTGAAAAGGGCACCCTTCACCAGATGTTCACTCACTGACCACCAGTGAAGGCTTCGCCTGAAAGCTTGTGTCAGAATGATGTACCCGTCCCAGGACCCTGAAGCCTGTATCCATGGGGCGTCCAAGAAATCCTGCACAGGCTGCATGTGCAGCCTGCAGTGAGTGATTAAAGGGATGCACGATGACAACATCCCCAGCAAAGACATGTAATTGCGGACCGGGGTCATCTGGGCACTGCTGAGGCAGTGCACCTTTGACAGAAGAGCTACCACCCTCTTGTCTGAGGGCCTGGCGGTACAGGTTTGTGTGTTGAGTCTCACTGTGAGGTAGAGCTTCAGTCTTGATGGAACAAGGTGCGACTTTGGGAAGTTTATGGAGAATCCTAGCTGTTGCAGACACTGGATGGTGGCCAGGGTGTTGACTTCTGCTGCAGGTAGGAGGGGCCTCTCACCAACCAGTCGTCTAGGTACGGGTATATGTGGATGCCCCTCTGCCGCAGGTGTGCCACTACTGGCGCAAGGCACTTGGTGAACACACGTGGAGCAGAACGCATGTCGAAGGGAAGAGCCTTGAATGGATAGTGTACTCCTGCCACCACAAAGCATAGGTAGTGCCGTTGTGAGCAGCGAATAGGGATGTGAAAATAAACATCATTGAAGTCGAGGGATGCCAAGAAATCTGCTTGTTGCAGCTGGGACAGTACATGTTGCAGAGTCACCATACAGAACGTTTGGACCTTTAGGAATTTATTGAGCACCCACCCTTAGATCTAATATGGGCCTCCAACCCCCTGACTTGTTGTGCAGTGCCTTTTTTCTTATCAGGAAGTAGCAGGAGTACACTCCTGTGGCAAATTGTCCTTTGGCAACTTCTCTATTGTCCCTTTTTCAGTGCACACACTTCTTGCAGCAGGAGGTGTCGCAACTTCTCCAGCTTGTGTGTGGGCGGAATGTACGGTGGAAAGTGTTACAAACTCCAACAACTGATCCTGCTGGAGAAGGGATAGCACCCATTCATCAGATGTGATGTTTTTCCATTCCTTGACAACTCTTGCAAGTCATCCTCCCACTGGGATGCTGAAGTGGGAGGACCGGTCCCTGGGCTGGTCATGGTTGCTTGCTGGACTGACCCCTAGACTTTGAGGAGCTACGGCGGTGCTTAGAACCCCAGTATGACTGGAACCGCTTCCTGTACTGGTCCCCTGAGGTGTACAGTGACTTGTAGGAACACAAAGACTGGTATGTGGAGCGGTTGTCCTGAAAAGTTCAACCATAATGCCCTTTTCCAGAGCAAAAGGACTGGCGCATTTGCTGTAGCGTACCCAGGGAGCCAATAGTCTCTGTGTCTGTCTTAATAGATTGTAATGCCTCATCCACCTTCTTTCCGAATAGGTCTTCTCCGTCGAAGGGCATGTCTACGACCCAGGATTGGACATCTGGTTTAAAGTCTGTGGTCTTGAGAAACTCTTGTCTGCAAAGGACGCTCCATTCCCAAGCTGGCGATATCCAGTGTCGGCAATGTCCACTAAAACTGTGATGGCATGGTCTCATGCCAATTCGCCTCCCTCAAGGAAGATGTCCATAGATTCCTGTTTCTTGCCATGCAGCAGAAACTCTGGGATGGGGCCCATCTTGTACCACAACTCGCAATCATATCTTCCAAGAATGGCCATTGCGTCCGCAGCCCTGATACTCGTGGCTGCGGTAATAATGATCTTCTTGCCAAAGGCATCCAGGCATTTCCCTCCTTGGCTGGGGGAAGGAGCAGGAGGACGACGGGTTGGCTGACCCCTTCCTGGCAGCAGCAGAGACATCCGAGTCTGGTGTCGGTTGAGTGTGGAATTAGGCGGGAGCACTCTCCAGGACCCTGTACTTCTTGTCAAAATGGTCCTTCTTTGCAGGGGCCATTGCAGGGTGAGCCACGGCCATGCTCTCACACATCCTCCAACAGTGGGATGGACATCACTGATTTTCCCAGCTGCTCTCTGCGTTGATGCAATACACTGTCCTTGTGCTTCTCCTTTGGGGTAAGGCCAACCATCTTGGCCGCCCTGGCCATAAGTGCGTGGAAAGCTCCCACCTCATCGGGCGGTGAGTCTCTAATTGGGATATCATCCAGTTCCCCATCGGCCATGATGAAATCTTCAAAGTCGTTAGGGTGGGACGAATGTGTGGATGCCACATCCTCCAGGTGGTCTGAATCTGTGTCTGTCCCTATATCCGACAGTTGCTGGGGCCTTGACTGGCCTTCAACCCTCCTCGGGGGGGGTGGGGGGGGTCGCAGAATGTCCTCCACCATGGATGGCCCAGGGACACCTGAGGGAGGCCGTTGAGGCCTTTGTTGCAATGATTGCCACCAATGTGGTCAAGGTGGATAAAATGTCCAATGACATGTCCCTCTGGGGAGGCAATGGTGGAGCTGGCTGCACCGGAGGCGATTCGTCCCCCATCAGGGATGTGTGCAGGGGTGTTAATACTGGCAGCCTGATTAGGCTTGCCTTACCCTGTGGAAAAGTAGGTTTCCTCCTAGGAGGTGGTAAGAGGGAGGTGGCATGACTTCCTCCTCATCCTGCTCCTCTACACCCTCAGGAAGAGAGACTTGGGGCTCCACTACGGTGGTCCCTTCTGGAGTACTGCTACTCTGAGGTTCGGGTATGTGACTTGCGGCAGTGATTCTAGCACCTATGCTGGTGGGGCTGGCAGAAATGTTTGTCACAATTGCGGTGGTGGTAATCATGTAAAGTGTTTTTCCCATCGATGGGGCCGTTGATGAGGGTATCGGAAGTCATTGACAAAGTCTTTGTCGACGGGGTAGCGTGACAGTTCGTCGTTGCGGTCATCATCGTGGACGGTCTCGCCGGCAGGGCGCTCGTGGACGGTGTCGATGGCTTCTGCGTAGACGACCTGGAGGAGGGCTTCGGCGTTGACGAGGACTTACTCAGCACCAATTTTGAAGATGAAGTCTATGGGGTAGCTTTCGCCGTTGACGTTGAAGAGTGGCCACTAGACTTTGAAGTGGACTTGCTTGACAGGGTCACCTCCATAGGGTGGTGGAAAAGCCCTGGCTGCTCTTCTCTTTAAACACCCCCTGGGCACTTATCTTAGGTGAAGACTGGTTCTTGTGCGAAGCTCTCAGCTCATCGTCATAAGCTTCTTTGTGCTCCCTCTTACTGGTGGCGTGGACTCCATGCAACCTAGACGACTTACTAGAGGTGGTTCGCTGGGCAGTCCTGCTCTGCTGTAGCGAGGCATGGCACCGTACAGATGCAGCACGCAACGAAACGACAATGACAATCCCTTAGCGTCTTGTTGGAGAAAGACTGGCAGATTTCGCAGTACTGAATGACGTGGTGAGGGTGAAGGCAGTAGAGGCAGTCATTGTGATGGTCTTGCACGTAGAAATGTTTCCGCCCTCTGCGGGCACAGGCCTTGAACAGGCTCTTCCTCATAGAGTCGGCCATGAGGTAGACCCAACCACGCAGACGATAAGTCGTTGAAGATTACCGGCGGCGGGAACAGTCCACGGACCAAGCAACGTCACCGTCAGCGCTGGTCATCAAGAAGACATCAAAAAGATGAACTTTTTAGTCGAAAATGTATTAAAAGTCAATTTGTATCAAGAATAGTTGAAGAGAGAAAACTTTAGGATTACGAACACTAACGTGCAATAAAGAATCTGAAGATGGCCAACAAGGGAAGGAGTTAAACGAAGTGTTTCTATTGGCTGCGGGCAGTATGACCCAAAATGACTGTACTAGAGCACAAAAGTGACTGAAAGTTTTCAGTTTAAGTTTAAACTGCTCTATGTTCCCGAGGATTCCCAGCATGACGACGGGGAATATTCACAGCATGTGAATCTATGAAATATCCAATGCTGGAGAATGATACATACATTAAAAAAGCTAAGACCGGAGAAGGTGCAACTTGGCTATTTAGAAGACTGAAGGAGACTGAGCTAACCATTACATTCAACCAGCTGGGAGGTGGCAAAGAGCCTATATTGGGTGCGGAATAACTTCATTCAGCATTTACATTTTTATATTGAGGATTGGGGGTGGCAGGGGTGGGATAGTTTGCACTGATAAACTCTTTCGATATTTGTTTCCGCTACATTTTGCAAATCTGGGCTTAGTTTTGGGGGGATCATATCATCTTGCAAAATTCACTCGAATGTATTAAATTAAACATTAGGGGACTAAACTCTCTTCACAGAAGGGATTGCTAATTCAATCTACTCAAATTCAAAGAGCAGTGAGTGACTTTCATCCAAGAAACACACCTGACAAAACAAGAGCAATTTAGATTTATTCATCCACTATTTCCCCAGATATTCCAGTGATCCGTATTGGCGAAGAAGGCAGCAACGTCCATCCTCATATGGAAACGGGTTTCATTTTTTCAAGAGACAAAAGAGAAGGATACAGAGGGCAGATACATGCTGGTCAGTAATTTTTCACATTAAACCAAACTAACTTTTGCATCAATTACTCTCTTAATGTGGGACAGGGCAGATTCCTCCTAGAATCTCTAAACTCCCTATCTGCGACGGGAGCCCTTATCATTGGGGTGACCTCCACATTTTGATGTCAGCTGAATGGGATCACTCAAAGGAAAGAGCACCCAAAGATACTGTTGCTCCCAGGCTGGTACGAGAGAAATTTGAAGATCTGGACCTGAGAGATACATGGAGGCACCGAAACCCACAGGCTAAAGAGTATACCATTTTCTCACATGTTCACCAAAGCTTTACCAGAATACATTATTTATTTGTCAGCAGCACCTTAGTGGCCCAGTAATTATGCAACTCCTGCCTTACTCTGCATGCAATATCAAATCATAGTTCAATCAGTATAGTGCTGTCCCTCGCACATGAACCCAAATGGAGAGACTGCTGGACTTGACAGAAATCTGTATTAAAAGACAAATTAGCAGTGTAAAATATCACAAAGCAGATCAAAGAATATTCCATTCTTAATACACATTAAGCAACCACACATAACATGTGGAATGCTTTCAAGGCATTCACATGAGGCCAATTACTTGCCGAAGCATCTAAACTCGCCCACATCAGGATGAAGACCTTACAGGTGATACAAGAAGAAATTAAGGAATTAGTCGGCCATTATCTGAAGACAAGGCCTGGAAAGGTTACAGGAAACTCCAGGTGCGTAGAAAATGTTAATTGCTTCAGAACAATCGAGCAGATGGTCATGCCCCAGGTTCCCTTACATAGACACCAGGGCACTTCGGGCACTCCCAGCAGTTCCCGGAGGCTGCCCTGAAGCCTTTTCCAGCGTCGGATCGACCACAGGCGTAAACACACTAAAAGTCGCAGCAGGCCCGGTACTATCCAATCACGTGGCGCGCCTGCAACGTGCCCTCTGAGCCGTCCAGCATCGTAACTATTTACACAGCTGACTGCCGCGGTTCAGGTGCTCCTTAACGTTTGCTGTTACGACCTTGGAAAAGTTGCATTTCGTATTTCCTGCATTCTTCTTGGTTACCAGACTTCGGATTGTTTTCACAGACCTTGCTCTTGGTCAACCCTTTTTTGGCTTCCGATTTACGGTTCCCTCTGACTGCTTCCCCCTGGCTACTCAACCCTTTGGCTAAGTCCTGCGATTATCCCTCTGCCTTGTCCTGCATTTCCAATGCCTTACCTCAATGCTCGAATCCTCGCCCTATGTTCTGGTCCGGTGTCAATGCTGCATTCCAACGTTGGGCACTATTCCGAAAAGCACATCAGTCCTACACCTACAAAGAGTTATTTTCCATACCTTTCTCTTTTCCTCACGTTACCGGCTTTACTTCAAGGACGCTTTGCTACACATCCACACAGAGTTCACCACCGGATCCACAAGTTGCTTTTCTTTTGTTTTACGGATGCTCTGCTGCTCTTCACTTCCCCTTCCAGTGACCTGTCAGACGCTCTGCTGGGATCAAACACAGGTTACTTTTTGGATTATTTGTTACTTTCTTTGGGACGCTCTGCTGTGTTCTCGGGACTTCTGGATTCTCTTAACTTGCGCCCTCGTGCCGTTCAGGTCAGGCTTCACTCAAACAGACAATCTTCTTGGGACTTGGGTCTTCTGCCACTATCATCATCAACTGCGGTGATCTACCTTTGGACATCAAGTAGGTTTTCAGCTTAATCACACTAGAGAGCAGGTAAGAGTGGGGTTACTGAGGGTGGTGCGGCTGGGATCTCTTGTGTACTGTTGACACTCATTGAATCCATTGTATTGTTTCTTTCTTTAGCTGTGTTGCTGCTCCTGCCTTTTCACTCAAGCCCCTAGCCTGTCAGGTATTTTGCAATCCTGCAGGCTGCGCTCTTGGGGGGAAAGTCTTTTTGTCATCAGTTTTCCTGACCCCGGACATCCTCTGAGTGATCTGTCTCTCAGGGTCTGTGGCTTCATCCCACTACCCTCGGAGAGCGACAAGAATGCATATTACTAGGCATTAGAAGGACATTTTAAGGGAAATGCAAAAAGCCTGACAGACTTCTGGCTAGTGCACTATTAAATAAATATCGAAAGTCATATACCAGTGATCCAAGATGAGGAGGATATGAGGCACACCGATGGGAAGAGTAAGGCAAGAGCTTTATCAGCCTTCTACTAGACCCTAAAAAATAAGCCCCTTCCCTCCTTTGCCGGGATCTGTTTCAATTTATTCTCTGTTTTTCTCTACCTTTTTAAAACGAGTTATTAGAGTGCCATCTACGTTAAGCGCTCACCGCTGTCTCAAAATAAGTGGGGCTTTACTTAAGACTTGTCTAATATTCTTTTAAGGGAGTGTACATCTTTTAGTGACTGTGTTTTTGAATTGCTTACTATTAGTGCCTATGTGTTTTTCTAGATGTGGTTTTAAATAAATAATGATATCTCTTTTGCACCAAGCCCTGGTCAGTGTTTACTTGTTCTACTGTGTTCTCTTGACCTATTGTGAATACTCTGTATACTGCCTAACTCTTCTTGGGGGAAGTCTGACTGCTCAGCCACAGCTACCAAGTGAATCTGTGTGGTACAGACTGCTACCAAGTGGGTTTACTGCCAAACACCTGTAGTCTTAAATCTTTTGCAGTGGTCCCAGAGGGAACTGCACAGGTTTCTGCCTAACAAAGACGACAGACTAACGTCAGAGGTGCTTACCTGACATGTCCCAACACAAGGATAAGGCAGAGTCAGGCAATTAAAGGAATAGTGTGCTCAAATATGTTATTGTCCCAAAAGATGTGCAATAATCAAAAACATATGTTAAACATCTTTTTAAAGAAAGTTCCTATGTAAACTTTTGAGCAAACGAGACTCAAAGTGTTTACATGGGAGCACCTATTTTTTCATTTCATGCAACCTTCTCTGTTCATGTTAAGCTCTGCCCTGGCGCCACTAATCAAGCAGCAAAAGTCCCCTATTGGGAGCTTTTGCTTACTGCAGACAGAGCAGAGCTGAAGATGGAGGAGGCTGCCTTCAGTTTCATTTTACGATTTTGGTGCTCCCAAAGCCTACGGAAGTACAGAAAACGTAAAATGAAAGGCAGAGCAATTATAAATACTTCACCGGCTGCCTGCAGACTTGTCATAATTGCTGCCACTTTCTTTTCTAGTTTCCCGTACGGGAATCTAGAACAGAAATTTGCAGCAATTATGAAAACTCTGTCGGATGCCAGCAAAGTATTCATAATTGCGTCGACTTGCCTACAACTTTGTATTTATGATTGCGGTGGCTTCAGCTTTGGCGTCAAGATCTGAGGTCCACGTGGATTAGTATACCTCCGACCCCAAACACCGGTCAGGGAGATAGCAACAACTCGCTGACCAGTTATTGAGGCCACAGGTGGGTGGAACAGGAACTCCGGGTCCCGGGTGGCTGTAAAGTAAAGCACTGGGTTAGGTATGTAATGCAATGAAGAAGTGTGACAAGGTATGGAAAAAGACCAGGGGACCTACCCGTAGGATGACCGAAGACAGCCTTAAACCTAATTGTTCCCACTGTAAGAGTAGGTGTTGGATGAAAGTAGAGAAGATGAAAGATACCTCTGTTATCACAGGGTCCACCATGAGCACAGCTTGGTTCAGGACAGAGATAGCCAAAGATGCTTGATTCCTGAAAATGGATTCCAGAGTTCAAAAGACCAAATTCCAAAACATGAAGAAAAGGCAGTCCATGAATACAAGTGTAATAGCAGCAGTTCAAAGTGGCAGTCCAAAATCATCAAATCCAAGAGGGCAAATCCATATCAGTCCAGAGCCAGAAACCAGGTCGGAAATCCAGAGATCAAGAAAGAACAAATGCAAAATCCAGGAATGGCCAAACGCCGTCAGGACAGCTGAGAAGCACTGAGCAAATGAACTGGGCTTCTTTTATACACGACTTTCTGGTCACGTGATGATTGTTTCTAAATCGCGTGATTGTGACTTCCTGGTCACGTGATGACTGTTCCTAAATCACATGACCTATCGGACTCACGTCACGTGATTGACGCACGACCACTTTCTAGGTTGGAGTGTCACGCGGGTGGTCACGTGAGCAGGATTCCGTCGGGGAAACAAGCGTCATGGCCGCCTCCAAGTGTAGCGAGGCCAGCAGCGCCTCGGATGTCGCCAGGCCGAGGGGCCGATAGGACGCCGACGAGGCACGGCGGCAACAGGTAAGCGCGACCCGCATGCAGGCCCAGGGGCTGAGGGTAAGCGTGTTAGGCAGAAACCTGTGCAGTTCCCTTAGGGACCACTGCAAAAGATTTAAGACTACAGATGTTGGCAGTAAACCCACTTGGTAGCAGTCTGTACCACCCAGATTTACCTGGTAGCTGTGGCTGAGCAGTCAGACTTCCCTCAAGAAGAGTTAGGCAGTATGCAAAGTATACACAATAGGCACTAAGATACAACAATACAAGCAAACACTGACCAGAGCTTTGGTATCAAAGTAGATAATTATTTATTTAAAAACACACAGTTTGAAACACTCCAGCACTCTTATTGTAAAATATTCTAAACACAGTTACTATTGTAATATACACACCCCTTTTTTCCCTATCAGATAAATCACAGTAAGACACCACTTATTTTCATACAGAGGTGAGCGCTTAACTAGATTGCACTCTGATAAGTTTGTGAGAAAGGGAGGGAAAAGACAGAATATGGAAAGGTACACCACTCTAAGATTCAGGAAAACTGTTAGCAAGGCAGAAGAGCAAAAAGTCACTGGTGAGCCAAAGTCCAAAGGCTGGGCCCCCTCTTAGAGAGAGCAGAGCACAAATGCGCCCAAGATCACACAGTTACACTAGGCTTAGGAAGTCTTGCAGAGGGTTCAAAAAGAGTTTAGAGAGGCTTACGAAAGTTTAGCCAGGGTGTCCCGGGCTAACCCAGGTTCGAAAGCCGGGGGCTAAATCTACCCCGTACAGTCGGTAGCAAGGGAAGCTAGGCGGGACACGGTACCTTAAGTGGGAAGGATCCTCCAGCGGTGGCAGTTGTTCCTGGTAGTGGGTGCAAGTTGCGTCGTCGTCCAGGGGAAGAGAAGATCTCGACTTGGAGGAAAGATGTTGGTCGTTGCACTACCAGGGAAGAAACCAGCCGTGGAGTTTTCCGGTTAAAGGTGGTACCTTTGTTTCACGGTCGTGGTAAAATGTGGTATCCCGGTTGCCGGGGTGCTTGGCACAGGCAAGGCGGCCACGGGGTACGTCGGGAAGGCGAAAAGATGGTGAAACTGGTTATCCCCACCAGTCAAAGGAAGAAGACTCTCCGGCGGGAGATCTCCTCTGTCGTTGGGAAAAGTGGTGAGGCAGTCCAGCAGGGCTCCACCGGTGGTGGTGTCGTGGCAGGTCGGCTCAGCTTCTCCCTCGTCGGATTCTTAGGTCCTGTGGCGACTTCTGAAGTTCCAGTCCCCAAAGCCCTGCTTTTATGCCGCAAACCCCCATTCACTCAGCCTAGCTGTCACTCAAACATGCTAAGTGGTGAGCCGGTCGGCTCACTACTTGGGCCAATCAGGATGGAGTGCGACTTGAGTTGCCTAGGCAACTCAGTCCAGGGTGCCTAAATTTCCCTCCACCCCTCCTAAGTACCCCAGACAGAGTGGCACCACTTTGGAGGGCTTCTGTGGAGAAGCCCGCCAAAAAGTGGAACAAAGGGCTCGACTTGGGTTGGAGTCACAGAAGGGAACACAAACGCCATTTTAGAATCAAGTTTTGGCAAAAAATACCAACCGGAGAATTCATATTAATTAAATAAACCGGCAGTATGTTCGAGGCTACCGTAAATAATTAAATAAAGATAGTAGCCTAAAACAATGGGAAATCCCATAGGAAAATATTTGCGGTTGAATATAAAAAGTAGTATCCACTGCCACCAGCCAAAACTCGATCAGGGGGGACGGAGACGTGCCCCCTCGACTCACAGACCTTGGGGCAATCAAATTGCCCCAGCCAGTACGTCCACAATATGATGGTTTGTACTGGTTCTGTTCAGAATTTAAGACTAGTAAAGTCAATGGTGACTTTACATGCCCTGGGAGACAGTAGTCAGTCCCAGGGTATGGAGTCTATACTGGGGGGTCACTATGACACCCCTGTGTCACTGCACTGAGGGTGCTGTGTAACACATATCACAAAAACACATGAAGCACTATGGAGTAAAAGACCCCATAGCCCATTAAACACATCTAGATTCAAAGAAACACACTCAAATCATGTCCAAGAGTGAAGGTAAAAGAGTCTCACTCTTGGCAGGAGAAAAAAATAAAACCCAAAAATCCAGCAAAGCTGCTGGGGGACTCACTAGGTTAGGAAATTCAGCCTAAACAGAGAATTCTCCCTAACACTCGCCCCCCCCAGACTAAGGGACAGGAGGATTTAATCCACTCCTGGATGAACCTCACACCTCTAGTCGATGACATACATCCTAGAGAGTTCATCAGCATTTTGATGGTGACCCCTTGACCTATGTTCTATGGCCCAATCAAAGGTTTTCCTTTGTAAGCTATATGACCTACAAACCCATTGAGGAACATCAGTCTTTTTAAAGTTATAGGGGATCTGGTTGACCAGTCCCTCAGAAGTTGTTACAACTTCCGAACCTGTGTTAGGCTTTTTCAGGGGGTCCTTATAAAGGATTCCCTTAGATCTAAAGGGGCCTCCAAGGTTCCTCACCACCTCTCTTGTGGGAGCAGGTTGGGTCTTAGGCCTCTTGGTTGGAGGGGTTAGGGTTAGGCAATGTACCAGCTTCCCCTTCCTCTTAGATCTAACCTTACCTACTTTAGGAGTTTCCCCCCTAATACTAGGATTTGAGTTGGGGTCTTCAGTAGAAGGTCCAACAGTCTGAAGGTTTTTGGCCTTAGACTTTTCTTTCCTGGTTTTCCACCAGCATTGAGAATTACCAGTTCTCTTAGGCCTAGGTAGGGGCCCAGTAGGTCTATCCACCTCTTCCTCAGAAGCAGGGGGAGTCAGACTCTGAAACTGGGGGAAAAATGATGGAGCTTGGTTGGGGCTCCCATTTCCCTAATGTATTAGCCTGAAATGTGCCTGAGTTAGAGGTCATCTTACTAACACTAGGGCTTGTAGTGGGGGTCTCAGTAGAGGTTCCCACAGGCTTAGAGGGGTCCCTTAAGGTGGCCTCTCTAGCCAATTTGGTTAGGTTCTGGGTCTCCATTCTGGGAGGCCTGGGGGTATGTGACACTACTCCTAGAGTTCTCAGGTCATTCCCCAACAGGACCTTCCCAGGCACCTCAGTCTGAACACTGATAGGGATCCTCACTGTCATGCTGTTACACTGAATGAGGGCTGGTAGAATAGGAACCATCTGGACAGGGCCTCCAGACATCTTAGTGGGACCTTTGGGTGCTCTTGCCACATCCTCAGGTTGAAAGAAGCTTTCATCCACTACTGTTCCGCTGGCCCCAGTGTCTCTCCTGGCAGGAGTATCCTGGCCATTGACAAGAACACTGTCCACATAATACACCTTAGAGTTAACAGGTAGGGAGTTATACACAACCCTATTCTGGGGACTAACCAGACCCATAGGATCTAAGTTTACAGTTGCTTGAAGACCCAAGGGTTCTTCAGCAAAGAGTTCAAAGTGGGCACTAGCCACCTGTACTTCATCCTCAGGAGTGAAGGCTAAGGAGACTGTGCTGATCCCTGCAGGTTTACCCTTGCATCTGGGATCCCCTTTGATATGGTCAGTAGCCTTACAGACATAGCATTGTCCAAATGCTCTCTGAGAGGGTGGCTTGTTCTGACCTCCTTCTGGTTGTTGACCAGAAGGTACACTAGCCTGATTCGGTTTACCCTGGGGCTTACCCTGGTTATTTTGTGGTTTGTGGCCCTCTTTGGTATGGGAGGTATTAGAATTCTCTGGATTCACTTTAGGTGGCTGCTTTCCCTCATCCTTTTTCTGAGTGACCCCTGAATCCTTGTGAGTGGCCCTGTTGGCAACCCGCAAGTCAGCAGCCTTAGTTAATTTTCTGGAATCTAGTTCCTTTGAATCAGCCAAGTGCTGTCTGATCTCAGGAGAGCAGGCATCATAAATTGACTACAACATAAAAAGATTTTTCATACCTTCATAAGTGTTCACCTTGTAACCCTCTAAGTTTTTCAAACATTCACTCACCCAGGTAGCCCAAGGGGTACAATCATGCTTTTTGAGGGTTCCAAACCTCTTAAGTTACTGGGAAAGGGTCTTCCCAAACCTAGCTATCAAAGCTAGTTTCACACATTCATACTCTTTCCTATCCTCCTCCCCCAACTCCATTACCACATCAGTTGCAACAGGGGGAAGCCTGGAGAACAACCAGGTGAGTAAGGCATTTCCTGTGATGTTCTGGAGCCCATGATTATATTCAAACAGAGACAACCAATTCAACACATCCAACTTAGGCTCATACATACCAACCAATTCTTTAGGCATCCGGGGTCTTTTAGGACTGGAACTTCTAGAGGAGCCAGAGAGAAAAGCATTTTCGACAGATAATTTCTTCATTTCTAGCTCATGGCTGAGCTCCATTTCCCTTAGCCTTAGTTCTTGATTCATTTCCTGATGTCTCTGTTCAGCCAGAGTATTCAGTCTCTTGAACTCTAGTTCAAGTTTCATTTTCTCTAATTCGAGAGATTGAGGACTAAGTGTGGGACTTGGCAAAGGACCAGTAGGTACAGCAGGTAGAGCAGACAGAGGCCTAGGGGGGACAGTCACAGCAGCCTCACCCACCTCTTCTGACTCTTCCTCAAGATTATCAACATTTTGATCAATATCAATTTCTATACTGTTATCTACATTTTCTGGCATGGTAGGTTCCTCAGACCCATCATCCAGACTTTGGTTAGCTAACAACCTTTCTATTAATTCCATTTTCTTGCCTTTAGTCAGGAGGTTCTTATGCTTACATAACACTCTTAAACAATCAGCAGTTTTTGTAGCAAGGGACTCTTGACTATAAGTTTCCATAGTTGACATGTTAGAAAGATTACTTTTTCAGTGCTAAACTTTGTGGTTAGTTGTACTAAGGTATCCTCAAGCACTCTAAAGTGTATACTCAATACAAATCCCACCGCTGTACACCAGTGTTAGGCAGAAACCTGTGCAGTTCCCTTAGGGACCACTGCAAAAGATTTAAGACTACAGATGTTGGCAGTAAACCCACTTGGTAGCAGTCTGTACCACCCAGATTTACCTGGTAGCTGTGGCTGAGCAGTCAGACTTCCCTCAAGAAGAGTTAGGCAGTATGCAAAGTATACACAATAGGCACTCAGATACAACAATACAAGCAAACACTGACCAGAGCTTTGGTATCAAAGTAGATCATTATTTATTTAAAAACACACAGTTTGAAACACTCCAGCACTCTAATTGTAAAATATTCTAAACACAGTTACTATTGTAATATACACACCCCTTTTTTCCCTATCAGATAAATCACAGTAAGACACCACTTATTTTCATACAGAGGTGAGCGCTTAACTAGATTGCACTCTGATAAGTTTGTGAGAAAGGGAGGGAAAAAGACAGAATATGGAAAGGTACACCACTCTAAGATTCAGGAACACTGTTAGCAAGGCAGAAGAGCAAAAAGTCACTGGTGAGCCAAAGTCCAAAGGCTGGGCCCCCTCTTAGAGAGAGCAGAGCACAAATGCGCCCAAGATCACACAGTTACACTAGGCTTAGGAAGTCTTGCAGAGGGTTCAAAAAGAGTTTAGAGAGGCTTAAGAAAGTTTAGCCAGGGTGTCCCGGGCTAACCCAGGTTCGAAAGCCGGGGGCTAAATCTACCCTGTACAGTCGGTAGCAAGGGAAGCCAGGCGGGACACGGTACCTTAAGTGGGAAGGATCCTCCAGCGGTGGCAGTTGTTCCTGGTAGTGGGTGCAAGTTGCGTCGTCGTCCAGGGAAAGAGAAGATCTCGACTTGGAGGAAAGATGAAGGTTGTTGCACTACCAGGGAAGAAACCAGCCGTGGAGTTTTCCGGTTAAAGGTGGTACCTTTGTTTCGCGGTCGTGGTCAAACGTGGTATCCCGGTTGCCGGGGTGCTTGGCACAGGCTAGGCCGCCACGAGGTACGTCGGGAAGGCGAAAAGACGGTGAAACTGGTTATCCCCACCAGTCAAAGGAAGAAGACTCTCCGGCGGGAGATCTCCTCTGTCGTTGGGAAAAGTGGTGAGGCAGTCCAGCAGGGCTCCACCGGTGGTGGTGTCGTGGCAGGTCGGCTCAGCTTCTCCCTTGTCGGATTCTTAGGTCCTGTGGCGACTTCTGAAGTTCCAGTCCCCAAAGCCCTGCTTTTATGCAACAAACCCCCATTCACTCAGCCTAGCTGTCACTCAAACATGCTAAGTGGTGAGCCGGTCGGCTCACCACTTGGGCCAATCAGGATGGAGTGTGACTTGAGTTGCCTAGGCAACTCAGTCCAGGGTGCCTAAATTTCCCTCCACCCCTCCTAAGTACCCCAGACAAAGTGGCACCACTTTGGAGGGCTTCTGTGGAGAAGACCGCCAGAAAGTGGAACAAAGGGCTCGACTTGGGTTGGAGTCACAGAAGGGAACACAAACGCCATTTTAGAATCAAGTTTTGGCAAAAAATACCAACTGGAGAATTAATATTAATTAAATAAACCGGCGGTATGTTCGAGGCTACCGTAAATAATTAAATAAAGATAGTAGCCTAAAACAATGGGAAATCCCATAGGAAAATATTCGCGGTTGAATAAGTAGTATCCACTGCCACCAGCCAAAACTCGATCAGGGGGGACGGAGACGTGCCCCCTCGACTAACAGACCCTGGGGCAATCAAATTGCCCCAGCCAGTACGTGTACAATACGATGGTTTGTACTGGTTCTGTTCAAAATTTAAGACTAGTAAAGTCAATGGTGACTTTACATGCCCTGGGAGACAGTAGTCAGTCCCAGGGTATGGAGTCTATACTGGGGGGTCAATATGACACCCCTGTGTCACTGCACTGAGGGTGCTGTGTAACACATATCACAAAAACACATGAAGCCCTATGGAGTAAAAGACCCCATAGCCCATTAAACACATCTAGATTCAAAGAAACACACTCAAATCATGTCCAAGAGTCAGGGTAAAAGAGTCTCACTCTTGGCAGGAGAAAAAAATAAACCCCAAAAATCCAGCAAAGCTGCTGGGGGACTCACTAGGTTAGGAAATTCAGCCTAAACAGAGAATTCTCCCTAACAAAGCGCAACCTCTGCCTATGATGGGCCGGACACCCAGCAGGACGCTGCACCACAGAGGTACGAGGTTGTGTGACACCTGGGCTCCCCCGAGTCGAGGGAGCCCAGGAGACTCAAAGCGAAAGCCGCTGCAGTCATAAGTACAATGCGGTTGTATTTATAAATGCTGCAGTTTTCTTTTCTAAGTTTCCCGGGCTCCTCTGGCTCAGACTGTAAACAACAATGTTGTATTTATGTTTGTGGTGGCTTCAGCTTTGAGTCTCCTGGGCTGCTCCGACCCGGGTCATACAGGGCTGTCGTAAAATCCTCTGTACCTCTGAAAGTCTTTGACCGACAGATGATTATGAAAGAAAGGGAAATGAATCCCGCTTGATGAATTGAGTACTCAAACAGAGTGTTGAAGAAGTTAGCAAGAGTGAACCCAGCGTAGCGATGCAAACGAGACGGGACGAAGTCTAAAGTCCCGTAGTAAATTGTTTGGTCAAAATTAGCAAGAGTAAACCCAGCAGAGGGATTGTAACGAGATGGGATGAAGTCTAAAGTCCCATAGTGAACTGTATCGTAAAAGTTGGCGAGAGTGAACCTGGCAGAAGAAAGCCGAGAAAAGGTGTCAAAGACTGAAGAACTGTTTAAAAAGACATTGAGATTCATGCGATTAAGAAAAGCCACAGTGAACCCGGAAGAGGGAGGCTAACGTCTGAAATGGATCTGAGCCCTAAAGAGGGAGATCCGGGGTGGAAAGTTATCACCCAAAAGTTCAATGAAAAAGAAATTGTGGAATATGATTTTGTGAAGGGTCTACGCCCAGAAGAGGGGGATCCAGGGGTGAAGCCATCCTCAAGGTTTACAAGAAGCAGAATTTTGAGTTTGTTTGTTGGATACATCAGGCCTCGAAGGTAAGAGACTTTTTATTCAAAAGAGACTTGGCCATCGAAGAACCTGACAGCTGATACAGAACTGTTGGCTTGTGCTGGGAAAGCTCGAGCGTGTGCTGTGCTCCAAGGTCCCACCTTGTCCCGTGCTGAAAACGTGGGGATAGAGAAACCCCTGGCAATCACACCCGACTTATTATTTGGAACACTTATTGCTTTGGCAATAGGTTTTTTAGTATAGGCCCTTTCATTTTGACACAACGGCACTAGGACTGCCTTATTTTTCATTTGATGGTTGACGCTTGCTCCCATCTTAGATCTAAAGGGGCCTCCAAGGTTCCTCACCACCTCTCTTGTGGGAGCAGGTTGGGTCTTAGGCCTCTTGGTTGGAGGGGTTAGGGTTAGGCAATGTACCTGCTTCCCCTTCCTCTTAGATCTAACCTTACCTACTTTAGGAGTTTCCTCCCTAATACTAGGATTTGAGTTGGGGTCTTCAGTAGAAGGTCCAACAGTCTGAAGGTTTTTGGCCTTAGACTTTTCTTTCCTGGTTTTCCACCAGCATTGAGAATTACCAGTTCTCTTAGGCCTAGGTAGGGGCCCAGTAGGTCTATCCACCTCTTCCTCAGAAGCAGGGGGAGTCAGACTCTGAAACTGGGGGAAAAATGATGGAGCTTGGTTGGGGCTCCCATTTCCCTAATGTATTAGCCTGAAATGTGCCTGGGTTAGAGGTCATCTTACTAACACTAGGGCTTGTAGTGGGGGTTTTAGAGGGGTCCCTTAAGGTGGCCTCTCTAGCCAATTTGGTTAGGTTCTGGGTCTCCATTCTGGGAGGCCTGGGGGTATGTGACACTACTCCTAGAGTTCTCAGGTCATTCCCCAACAGGACCTTCCCAGGCACCTCAGTCTGAAAACTGACAGGGATCCTCACTGTCATGCTGTTACACTGAATGAGGGCTGGTAGAATAGGAACCATCTGGACAGGGCCTCCAGACATCTTAGTGGGACCTTTGGGTGCTCTTGCCACATCCTCAGGTTGAAAGAAGCTTTCATCCACTACTGTTCCGCTGGCCCCAGTGTCTCTCCTGGCAGGAGTATCCTGGCCATTGACAAGAACACTGTCCACATAATACACCTTAGAGTTAACAGGTAGGGAGTTATACACAACCCTATTCTGGGGACTAACCAGACCCATAGGATCTAAGTTTACAGTTGCTTGAAGACCCAAGGGTTCTTCAGCAAAGAGTTCAAAGTGGGCACTAGCCACCTGTACTTCATCCTCAGGAGTGAAGGCTAAGGAGACTGTGCTGATCCCTGCAGGTTTACCTTTGCATCTGGGATCCCCTTTGATATGGTCAGTAGCCTTACAGACATAGCATTGTCCAAATGCTCTCTGAAAGGGTGGCTTGTTCTGACCTCCTTCTGGTTGTTGACCAGAAGGTACACTAGCCTGATTCGGTTTACCCTGGGGCTTACCCTGGTTATTTTGTGGTTTGTGGCCCTCTTTGGTATGGGAGGTATTAGAATTCTCTGGATTCACTTTAGGTGGCTGCTTTCCCTCATCCTTTTTCTGAGTGACCCCTGAATCCTTGTGAGTGGCCCTGTTGGCAACCCGCAAGTCAGCAGCCTTAGCTAATTTTCTGGAATCTAGTTCCTTTGAATCAGCCAAGTGCTGTCTGAGCTCAGAAGAGCAGGCATCATAAATTGACTACAACATAAAAAGATTTTTCATACCTTCATAAGTGTTCACCTTGTAACCCTCTAAGTTTTTCAAACATTCACTCACCCAGGTAGCCCAAGGGGTACAATCATGCTTTTTGAGGGTTCCAAACCTCTTAAGTTACTGGGAAGGGGTCTTCCCAAACCTAGCTATCAAAGCTAGTTTCACACATTCATACTCTTTCCTATCCTCCTCCCCCAACTCCATTACCACATCAGTTGCAACAGGGGGAAGCCTAGAGAACAACCAGGTGAGTAAGGCATTTCCTGTGATGTTCTGGAGCCCATGATTATATTCAAACAGAGACAAGCAATCCAACACATCCAACATAGGCTCATACATACCAACCAATTCTTTAGGCATCCGGGGTCTTTTAGGACTGGAACTTCTAGAGGAGCCAGAGAGAAAAGCATTTTCGACAGATAATTTCTTCATTTCTAGCTCATGGCTGAGCTCCATTTCCCTTAGCCTTAGTTCTTGATTCATTTCCTGATGTCTCTGTTCAGCCAGAGTATTCAGTCTCCTGAACTCTAGTTCAAGTTTCATTTTCTCTAATTCGAGAGATTGAGGACTAAGTGTGGGACTTGGCAAAGGACCAGTAGGTACAGCAGGTAGAGCAGACAGAGGCCTAGGGGGGACAGTCACAGCAGCCTCACCCACCTCTTCTGACTCTTCCTCAAGATTATCAACATTTTGATCAATATCAATTTCTATACTGTTATCTACATTTTCTGGCATGGTAGGTTCCTCAGACCCATCATCCAGACTTTGGTTAGCTAACAACCTTTCTATTAATTCCATTTTCTTGCCTTTAGTCAGGAGGTTCTTATGCTTACATAACACTCTTAAACAATCAGCAGTTTTTGTAGCAAGGGACTCTTGACTATAAGTTTCCATAGTTGACATGTTAGAAAGATTACTTTTTCAGTGCTAAACTTTGTGGTTAGTTGTACTAAGGTATCCTCAAGCACTCTAAAGTGTATACTCAATACAAATCCCACCGCTGTACACCAGTGTTAGGCAGAAACCTGTGCAGTTCCCTTAGGGACCACTGCAAAAGATTTAAGACTACAGGTGTTGGCAGTAAACCCACTTGGTAGCAGTCTGTACCACCCAGATTTACCTGGTAGCTGTGGCTGAGCAGTCAGACTTCCCTCAAGAAGAGTTAGGCAGTATGCAAAGTATACACAATAGGCACTCAGATACAACAATACAAGCAAACACTGACCAGAGCTTTGGTATCAAAGTAGATCATTATTCATTTAAAAACACAGTTTGAAACACTCCAACACTCTTATTGTAAAATATTCTAAACACAGTTACTATTGTAATATACACACCCCTTTTTTCCCTATCAGATAAATCACAGTAAGACACCACTTATTTTCATAGAGAGGTGAGCGCTTAACTAGATTGCACTCTGATAAGTTTGTGAGAAAGGGAGGGAAAAAGACAGAATATGGAAAGGTACACCACTCTAAGATTCAGGAACACTGTTAGCAAGGCAGAAGAGCAAAAAGTCACTGGTGAGCCAAAGTCAAAGGCTGGGCCCCCTCTTAGAGAGAGCAGAGCACAAATGCGCCCAAGATCACACAGTTACACTAGGCTTAGGAAGTCTTGCAGAGGGTTCAAAAAGAGTTTAGAGAGGCTTAAGAAAGTTTAGCCAGGGTGTCCCGGGCTAACCCAGGTTCGAAAGCCGGGGGCTAAATCTACCCTGTACAGTCGGTAGCAAGGGAAGCCAGGCGGGACACGGTACCTTAAGTGGGAAGGATCCTTCAGCGGTGGCAGTTGTTCCTGGTAGTGGGTGCAAGTCGCGTTGTCGTCCAGGGGAAGAGAAGATCTCGACTTGGAGGAAAGATGAAGGTCGTTGCACTTCCAGGGAAGAAACCAGCCGTGGAGTTTTCCGGTTAAAGGTGGTACCTTTGTTTCGCGGTCGTGGTCAAACGTGGTATCCCGGTTGCCGGGGTGCTTGGCACAGGCAAGGCGGCCACGAGGTACGTCGGGAAGGCAAAAAGACGGTGAAACTGGTTATCCCCACCAGTCAAAGGAAGAAGACTCTCCGGCGGGAGATCTCCTCTGTCGTTGGGAAAAGTGGTGAGGCAGTCCAGCAGGGCTCCACCGGTGGTGGTGTCGTGGCAGGTCGGCTCAGCTTCTCCCTTGTCGGATTCTTAGGTCCTGTGGCGACTTCTGAAGTTCCAGTCCCCAAAGCCCTGCTTTTATGCAACAAACCCCCATTCACTCAGCCTAGCTGTCACTCAAACATGCTAAGTGGTGAGCCGGTCGGCTCACCACTTGGGCCAATCAGGATGGAGTGTGACTTGAGTTGCCTAGGCAACTCAGTCCAGGGTGCCTAAATTTCCCTCCACCCTTCCTAAGTACCCCAGACAGAGTGGCACCACTTTGGAGGGCTTCTGTGGAGAAGACCGCCAGAAAGTGGAACAAAGGGCTCGACTTGGGTTGGAGTCACAGAAGGGAACACAAACGCCATTTTAGAATCAAGTTTTGGCAAAAAATACCAACTGGAGAATTAATATTAATTAAATAAACCGGCGGTATGTTCGAGGCTACCGTAAATAATTAAATAAAGATAGTAGCCTAAAACAATGGGAAATCCCATAGGAAAATATTCGCGGTTGAATAAGTAGTATCCACTGCCACCAGCCAAAACTCGATCAGGGGGGACGGAGACGTGCCCCCTCGACTAACAGACCCTGGGGCAATCAAATTGCCCCAGCCAGTACGTGCACAATACGATGGTTTGTACTGGTTCTGTTCAAAATTTAAGACTAGTAAAGTCAATGGTGACTTTACATGCCCTGGGAGACAGTAGTCAGTCCCAGGGTATGGAGTCTATAGTGGGGGGTCAATGCACTGAGGGTGCTGTGTCACTGCACTGAGGGTGCTGTGTAACACATATCACAAAAACACATGAAGCCCTATGGAGTAAAAGACCCCATAGCCCATTAAACACATCTAGATTCAAAGAAACACACTCAAATCATGTCCAAGAGTCAGGGTAAAAGAGTCTCACTCTTGGCAGGAGAAAAAAATAAACCCCAAAAATCCAGCAAAGCTGCTGGGGGACTCACTAGGTTAGGAAATTCAGCCTAAACAGAGAATTCTCCCTAACAAAGCGCAACCTCTGCCTATGATGGGCCGGACACCCAGCAGGACGCTGCACCACAGAGGTACGAGGTTGTGTGACACCTGGGCTCCCCCGAGTCGAGGGAGCCCAGGAGACTCAAAGTGAAAGCCGCTGCAGTCATAAGTACAATGCGGTTGTATTTATAAATGCTGCAGTTTTCTTTTCTAAGTTTCCCGGGCTCCTCTGGCTCAGAGGAGCCTGGGAAACTTAGAAAGAAAACCGCAGCATTTATAAATACAACAATGTTGTATTTATGTTTGTGGTGGCTTCAGCTTTGAGTCTCCTGGGCTGCTCCGACCCGGGTCATACAGGGCTGTCGTAAAATCCTCTGTACCTCTGAAAGTCTTTGACCGACAGATGATTATGAAAGAAAGGGAAATGAATCCCGCTTGATGAATTGAGTACTCGAACAGAGTGTTGAAGAAGTTAGCAAGAGTGAACCCGGCGTAGCGATGCAAACGAGACGGGACGAAGTCTAAAGTCCCGTAGTAAATTGTTTGCTCAAAATTAGCAAGAGTAAACCCGGCAGAGGGATTGTAACGAGATGGGATGAAGTCTAAAGTCCCATAGTGAACTGTATCGTAAAAGTTGGCGAGAGTGAACCTGGCAGAAGAAAGCCGACAAAAGGTGTCAAAGACTGAAGAACTGTTTAAAAAGACATTGAGATTCATGCGATTAAGAAAAGCCACAGTGAACCCGGAAGAGGGAGGCTAACGTCTGAAATGGATCTGAGCCCTAAAGAGGGAGATCCGGGGTGGAAAGTTATCACCCAAAAGTTCAATGAAAAAGAAATTGTGGAATATGATTTTGTGAAGGGTCTACGCCCAGAAGAGGGGGATCCAGGGGTGAAGCCATCCTCAAGGTTTACAAGAAGCAGAATTTTGAGTTTGTTTGTTGGATACATCAGGCCTCGAAGGTAAGAGACTTTTTATTCAAAAGAGACTTGGCCATCGAAGAACCTGACAGCTGATACAGAACTGTTGGCTTGTGCTGGGAAAGCTCGAGCGTGTGCTGTGCTCCAAGGTCCCACCTTGTCCCGTGCTGAAAACGTGGGTATAGAGAAACCCCTGGCAATCACACCCGACTTATTATTTGGAACACTTATTGCTTTGGCAATAGGTTTTTTAGTATAGGCCCTTTCATTTTGACACAACGGCACTAGGACTGCCTTATTTTTCATTTGATGGTTGACGCTTGCTCCCATCTTAGATTTAGGTTAGGTGTTTTTCCACCCAGCATTCATTGTTCAATAAACACTCTTGAACTGTGATCATTTGTGTCTTTCTTTACTGTTGCCACTATGAGTTCCTTACAGTACGAACAAATCAATATATTAACAACAATTAAGAGGATCAGGTTCAGCAAACACAGACTATCACTATTTGCGGATGAGGTGCTCCTGTCCTTCTTAGATCCATTAGAACCACTGCCACTAGCATGAAGCAGATTCTCCCAGGCAGCAGGATTTAAGATCAATGCTCTGAATCTAAGCTGTTGGGCTTGGATATCTCTGCTGACTCCCAAAATACTATTTTAAAAATAGTGTACTTTAGAATGAATCAGCAAAATATTTGTGTGTCAAGATCATGAGCAACATAGTGGGGCCTCAACGAAGCTAATTACTCACCATTGCATAACACAATTAGATCAGATTTAACAAGATGGAATAGTCTCTCTGTGTCTTGGTTCTGAAGGATTAACATTATAAAAATGAAGATACTACCAAATTTCCTATACTCTTTTCAGGCACATCTCCATAGTTTGGAGAGACCTGCAGAAGTTAGAGACATTAATGATTAAATGTATATGGTTGCTGGGATAAAAGCCTAGAATATCACATAAATTGGTAACGACCAGCGCCACAAGCGGAGGGTTAGGATGTCCAAACTTAATATGATATTTTGAAGACTGCCTATTAAATATAGAGGCAAAATAGTCTAAATACAAATCTGAGAAACAATTGTGGGAAATGGATGGGGCATTAGCAGGCCAACCTTTGTGGAAACTAAATGTGGCTACTGTAAGGGTGCAGAAGATGGCAAATTACCAGGAGATGTCATGGTGGTTAGCAAAGACTTTTATTGAATTCAAAATCCTAGCTATCACTAACTTTAAGAGGGGTTTCCCTGCCTCAAACTAAAAACAAAAGGGTCTGTCAGAATGTCCATA
Source organism: Ambystoma mexicanum (assembly GCF_040938575.1). NCBI lineage: Eukaryota > Metazoa > Chordata > Amphibia > Caudata > Ambystomatidae > Ambystoma > Ambystoma mexicanum. Next base: position 1,114,782,219 of record NC_090923.1, on the reverse strand, counting down.
ACTGAAAAAAGCACTGTCCCGAGTCAAAACCTTACCTCTGTCCCTTACACTACAACTAAAGAGTCTTAATCAAAAGTAAAGTTCGACCACCATGATAATGACTCTGTTCTCATGGTGTCCTAAAAGAAAGTCTCTTCAGGACTCCATTCAATACCAGGGGGAATGACTCCCTTGCCCTTGTCTTGGTTTACATACAGTTTTTTAGCTGTAGCCAGGAATAATAACTCCCTTCCGCTGGCATCTCCGGTAATGTTCAAGCTGGATGCAGGCGGAATGACTCCCTTCTCCTGGATAATGGTTGCAATAAGGTTCCAATTGTGTCCAGGGGGAATTACTCTGTTCCTCTGGATGTTAGTTTCAACAAAACATTCCAGTTAATATCAGTGGGAATGATTTGTCTTCTTAGGTAACTTTCCCCAACAGTTCCAGGCTTTCATTAGCCTGTCAGTGGTCTTTTCTTTCCCGCTGTTTGGAGAGTTCCTCCCTCCAATATTTACCTTGACCTTATTTGGGTTCGACACTGTATGCTCCCCCTTTCTTGTCCGTCCCACTTGGTTCACTCTCCTGCCAAGTACTACCACAAGGAGGATGTCTTATATGCTTATATCGGTTACTTTGATTTGGGTCCCATACCCTGGTTTCTATTCTTCTTTCATTAAGCCCACTTATTTCACTCCCCTGCCTAGTACTGCCACGAGGAAGGTGACTTGCATCAATATAGGCTTTACCTCGGTTTGGGTCCCTTCTCACTAGGCCCCTTGGTTGACTCTCTCCCCAAACACTGCCACAAGGAAGATGCTTCTTATCGTTATCCCTATGCTGCTTACCTCTCTCCTGCATCTCCAAGTCCCTGCCGATCCCCGTGACGTGTCCATTACCTTTGTTGCCTCCAGAACGCTGGGTCAGTTCTTCCTGGGTGCTTGCATCTCCTCATCAGGCTGCACGGGCATCTCTGGCTTCTGCTGCCCTCGCGCCACCTACCTTCTTCCTGGTCTCTTCATCAATGGTGCAGGTGCCATTACTGGACCACTCAGTCCACCTCCCAGAGGTTGTGCCACCATCTTCTATGCTCCAGTCACGTCCTTGACATGCTCCACAACACTGGGCAAAGGACTCCCATCGTCGGCCTCTTGCCTTTGGGAGCAGACTGCTCTCGGCTTTCTCACCGGGCCCTCAGCATCTCCTTTGAACTTCCTGGGCTAGACTATCATTTGTGCTGGTGTGCAGCTCTCTCACTCAAAGTCCTTTGTCAGTTTGTAAGTATTTCTCACGACGACTCCCCTGCAGAGGTCTATACCGGTCCTGTATCTTCTCTGTGCCATTCCTTATGGCTCATGGTGGCCTCCGCATCTCAGTACTGGCCTTGCTGGTAATCTTCATACTTTAGGTGATCTTTTTCGTGTTGGTTCGGGAATTAGTCATACTATCTGTATTGTTATCAATCTTCTTTGTCGCAGTAGTAATAACTGGTTTAATTTTACAATAACAAATAGAAGTGCTATCCAGGGGAGGGTGATGGAAAGTTGGTAACAGGCTTGAGAGGGTTAGATTCAGGGTGTTGTGTCGACTTTTACCCAGGTGGTCATCCTTATCCCCAGGAGGGGAGTCCCTCCCCAAGAGGTCCTCCCTCATTAAACCACCGCTAGCAGGAATATTGGGTACCGGCCTCACTTTCCTAGCCTCATAAGAAGGGGCTCCCTCATAGGGAGAAGTGACGACATCTAGTAAATCGTCACACTACCAAGAAATCATAGACCTTCCCTCTATTCATATTGACCCAGACACATTGTCAGTGCTTGAGGTCTGGTACAGAGTATTGGTGAAAGGTGGAGGAGGGGGAGGTGAAAATTCCTTAGAATTTCACCCCAAACTTGATCATCCAGAATTCAACCATGAGACAGTAAAGGGGGGACTCAAGGCCTGGAGGAAGGGGGGGTTGCATCCATTTGTCAAATCTGCTCTCTGTTGGCTCCATCAAATGTTTGCTTAAGTGCAAGGAGGAATTTAACTTACTGGAATAGAATAGAATGGAATATTTACAGATACAGCACTGGGGCTGAACAGGGAGATACTTTTGGGAGCCATCAGGGAATCAACTAGGCTGGAGCGATTCTTAAAAGGAATGACAGGCACAAAGGGTTCATTTTGGAGCTATAAAGGATACCAGAGAGTGGGTAACCCTCTCCTATATCCAACTATAAAGATAAATAGAAGTGGGACTTTGGATACCCCCCGTCTCAGAGCAATGAGATATTTGGGAAAGAGCAAGGGGATCCTCCATATGTGTCCAACATAAAGAAAGCCTACAAAATGCTTCAGAGTCCGCACTCATCCGCTCACACAATCTTACCTGCTACAACTAAGCAGACAACGAGCAGATCAACCTTAAAATCCCAAAATCGCCAGGCTCCAGATCTTTCATCATGCCCCTCGAATATTGAATGCTAGATGACCCCTTGTGGACTGGGAACTAAAAGAGGCCCTGGAAATAATTACTGGGGACCAAAAGAAGCCCTGGAAACAATTTTCAAAGTGGCCCCATATGACACATTTTCAGCAAGCCCAATGCTTTTCCTATGGGAACATTTGGAAATAGCACACAAAAGAGGCCCTGGGTGCAGAGGCCCACCGGGAAATCTCCAGAGTTCCCTATAGGCCAGTCCACGGTTGTAGATGACGACCAACCACCTCATGCTCAATCCTGGGAAAAGTGAAATCCTAGTCTGCAGGAAAACAGTGCTCCTCCCCTAACCTATTCCCTGGCAGCAATCCCTAGGCCCCCCCACCGGCAACCTCCACCTTAGTGAAAAATCTCAGATGCACACTTGACATGGATTTATCCCTCTCCCAACAAATCAACTTCGTATCCAGAACCTGTTTCTTCCATCTATGCTGACCCAAACACAACAACACTTATCCACCAATACCCCATGGATGCCGGCAGCGTTCACAGTGGCCCAATGTGACAAACTATCGTCCTCCCCATACACAACAACACTCCTAGCCATTCATACCCCACAGATGCCAGCAGTTTTTGCAGAGTCACTCCGTAACAAACTATCGCCCTTCCCCCATCCCCCAACGCCACCTCCCTACGGGCCCCTTTACCACTGCTCAGACTTTCGTTCCAGGGGGACCACGAATAGCGAGACCAGCCAATAGCATTGGACCAAGAAAAAGAACACTTCAGTTGAACTCCATCCAAACATACGGTACGTATATCTTATACTTCCTCTGTGGACACAGGCACGGCCACCCATCCATGCACCCTAGAATGCAACTATGGCTATGCCATTCAGGTCTAGCAGCACACATAGCTGTCCACACTGAAACCCCCTACGTACCTCAACACCTCTGCCATTAGTATACAGTTACAACCAACAAAAATAAATTTGGTCTAGCTGGACAAACATTGCATCTTCAGCAATAGCACTCTAGCCTAAACCACCAACAGCGCCCAACCACGTGCCTGACCTCCGGGCTGCTTACTGGAGTCTGCCCACCTAAGTTCTAACCTGGTAAAAATGCACACAAGCATCTTTTAATATAAACCCTTAGATATGGGCAGCGGTCATCAAGGGCGTTCCAACCACAAAGCGCATTGAGGCCAAACAAATGGGGAAAGGGTGCTATATAAATAACGAATACAATGCAATGCAATACAGGTTGTATGTCAAACCTGTTGAACGCTATAGGATGAGAGCTGGCTACGCACCAGAATTTTGGAGGGAGGGAGTGTGGGGACAGGGGTACTTTTTCCACACACATTTGGTGGGACTGTCCGACCTTGACATGTTTCTGGAGGGAGATATTAAAATCTATTAAAAAGGTGCTAGAAGCAGAGATCCACTGGCACCTGGGAGTGGTCCTTTTGAGAATCCAATTAAAGGCGTATATCTTGTGAGATCACAGCAGACGAAAATCGTTTACATCTTACATCTATACTGCTAGCAGCTTAGCTTACAGTGGCCGGACTTTGGCAACAGAAAACACATGCAACAATTGCTATCTGGTGGAAAAAGTGTGGTTTATATTGGCAGTGGAGAGGCCCACAGCTGAGCTTAGAGACACGTCAAAACAGTTTTATAAGGAATGGCATCCGCTGCTGCAATATCGTTCCAAAGATAATAGAGACCATAAATGCCCAACAAGGCTAAAAGCCCTACAACTGTTAGGTGTGGATTCTTTTGACACTACACCCTGACATGGCCAGGGGGAACACTGGATAGGATTGTTATCATAAGCCTTCATAGGTTAAGTGATACTACAGGAAAGAAGTTAAGTTCTGTGGTGGGGAAAGGGATTGAGAGCGGAGGGAATGCTAATATCTTAAGATTTCTGAATGGTGTTCCTATCTATCTACAGACATGAACATTCTTGTTGTTATTACATTAGAGCACTGGCTCTAATTATGTAGCGATGTATTCTATTTACTAATAATACAAATATTTTGGGGAAAAATAATACTACCCTGTGGTGAGAATATGGTAAGCTAGCAATTCCATGAGGGAGTCAGCGAGCCTGCATTTAGGGAGCCATCGCTACTCTAACACACATACCGATCAATAGGACTAACCGGGAGAGATGGATGCCTGGCTATGGGAGGGGACCAACAGGAGATAAGAAAGGAACAGCCCTAGGTCCCACAAACAGTTCAATAATAACCCCTGAACTGATTTGTGAAACTCAAAGTGTTTTTTCTGTGCCATCTGTTACATGTGTTTTCAGAAGCGGGATCGTACTGCCCCAATACAGAGGTCACCCACTGCCACAAACATTACTAAAAACTGTAAGATTGGCTAGGGCGGCCTTGGGGGCCCACGAGAGTGACTGACATGGCAGTTGGACGTGACATATCTGGATGTGAAGTGATTGTCTCCCAATGCCAAAGCCATGGTCAGGACCGGGTTCAAGGTTGAGACTCCAGAAGGGACACATGGCACAATCACCTCGAAATCTGGACTAGCCCTTAAGCACCCCTATCAACATGGGAGCTGGCTTCATGGATGGAGATTGTAAAGGAGAACTGAAAGTAATACGCTTTAATCTGGGGCATGCCCCCTTCATCATCCATCCCAGGCAGTCAATCACCCAGCTGATCTGTGAAAAACATCCTTATACCAGGGATCGAGGAAGTAGACACCCTTGAAGAGACAGTGAGAGAAGATGCTGGGTTGGTGAGGTGACGAAAGCTCAGGGCGAGGAAGTCCTATCCATAGGGATCCATGGGTCAGCCTCTGTGGGATTTGCCAAAGAACAGAGGACAGATTCACTGCTGGAACAAGCCCATAAGACTCAGGATTTGGGGGTGTGGCTCGGAGCTGCCGCGATCGGCAGGTCTTCCTAGGAGCTCCTGCCTGGCCCAATGCGCAGTATACAATAGCGCTGTATACAGTCCCTGGTAAGAGCTGTGAATGAAGCAAACCGCGGGGGAAATCCTGCAACTATCTCTAGAGGGGCTTCCCGCTCTGTGGTCATTTCGACATGATTCGCCCAGTATTCTCCAACCGGGGCCTTCTCTGCAACAAGATGGCAGCCGCGACTGCACACCGCGAAGAACATCCATGAGGGGGTGGGGCAGGCGAACTAAAGCAGCCAAAGCCGCCTAATGAAGCCAGCTCGACCGCCCGCACTGCCTCCAGCTACCCAGCACCTTGATGCGCGGGTTCGCACCAGACACCGCAGCACTCCACGCATGCAGCCCTCCCGGATGATCCCAGCGGCGGAGCAAGGGGGCGTCCCGACACTCGGTGCCAGTGTGCAGAACTATATTCGCTGTCCCGGAGCCTCTCCCGTCCTCTTATTTGCCTGGCTCTTGCATGTCACCCCTCCACCGACGCTGATCTTGGTGCGTTTGTCCGCGGGTCCCCACGGCTCTGTCAGCAGGGAACTCACACCTGGCTTCCGCGTGGGGCCCAGAGCGGACTCGGGGGAAACTCGTGGCCGCCCAGAGTTTGTCAGCGCCTCGCCAGCAGCTGTCACGGCCCACCCGGCGGCCCGGAGGGTCAGCGCCGCACTGCAGCCACGCTTCCCGCTCTGCCCGTGAAGTCCCGCCGCCTCTGCTCCTGCGGCTGGACCAAGGACTAAACACTGGGGCCACCATCAGACAAACAGCCCCAGCAGTCGGACATTTGCGGCCCCAGCCCTACTGGTTGGCACGAGCGGATTCCCCCTGGGGCAGTCCGGAATTCTAGCATCACAAGACACAGCACCCTGGACGGCATGAAGTGAGGAGCTGTGGGTGCGGGAGGGCCCAACCGAGTTTTGCCCGGCCCCCGGTGCTCCGGACAGCATCAGCACCCGATCCCATCCTCAGCTGGCACTAATAGGGGCACCCCATCTGGACGTCCCCATCTGCGTCCCCGAGCCTCAGCCGTCTGCAAGCAGCCCGATTATTGTCAGTCTGCACCCGTCAAAGAGCCCGCCGGGCCCCATCTTAGACAACCAAAGGCCCGCCAAGTGGTCCAGGCATCTACAACCTCCCCCACGCTTGACATCCCGCAGCGGAGTCTGGAGTTCGGGAGAGGGGGGGAAGGAATGCTAGCCCCTGAGTTCCTCACTGGGGAAGCGGAGCCAGGAGCACCCCGCACAGAGTGCGGCAGAACCCAGTCAATAGAAGCAAAATGTCAAGGGGTGGGAAGGCATCAAAGCAAACGGACATCGCTACCCTAATGTCCAGCTCTTCTGCTGATAGATCCAAAAAGGGGGACCCATCAGAGGACTCCACCAACAACACCACATCTGCAACAGCTCACAGCTCATCGTAAATGGTCACAAAGACCGACCTTCAAGACCTACTATCGGCACTCACTAAAGAAATCCAAAAAAGCACAGAAGAGGTCACGAAAAAAATCAAATCCCTGGATAAGAGAGTGGTGGAGGTAGAACGCCGAACTGCCGAACTCGAGTCTGAGGTCTGTGAACAAAGATTCGAAGATGAGTAGGTCAGGGATAGAATTGCTGCCCTAGAGGCGAGATGCAATCTCTTAGAAGCAAAGCAGGAGGACGCAGAAAATCAGTCCCGAAGGAACAATATCCGCCTACGAGGGATACCATCCTCCATCCCAGATGCCGACCTAAAAAGTTACGTCGTGGAGCTGCTCAGGTTCATAATCACCCTTCCGGATGACGCACCCCTGGAACTGGACCGGGTGCACAGAACAATGCCTAGGCAGGCTTCCACGCTCCCCCGTGATGTTCTGGTGAGAGTCCACTTTTTCCCAAGTCAAAGAGGAAATCATGTGAGAGGCGAGGCAGATGTGACAAATCACCTTCCAGGGGTCCACGATCTCACTTGATCAAGATCTAGGGATCTCTACTCTTCAAAAATGAAAAGCTATGCGACCACTCACAGAGTGGCTGCGCGAGAGGAAGATCCCATACCACTGGGGGTTTCCAACCTTGGTCAGATTAATCTGGGAAGGGGGCCAAAAACAAATCCATTCGATGAAAGAGGCGGACAAATTTATGGGAGTCAAGAGAACAGAGGGGGATTCGGAATCCGAAGAAGCAAGCCATGCTCCTCCCAGAAAATTTGCAGAAGGAACCTGGTCGAAAGCCGGCAGACGGCGATGGACTCCGCGGCACTCCTAAGAAGGGCTCCAACCTGGGATGATCATTCACCAACATCACCACAGAAACCAGGTCTTTGAGACCCAGGCAACTATTCTCCCCGACTTAAGGAACCAAAACCGGAGGGATTCAATCAGTTATCAACGAGGCAAAAACCCCATAGCGAGGAGGACCCATAACGAAAGTTGCCCTCAACTATTCTAACAGTGCGTGAGCTATGTTCGAGCTCCAACAGATTCTATTTTGGCAGCCCTGTTGGCCATTTCTTGCGCATTGGCGCCACCAGTTTTCCCAGTGGCAGTAGGATGATGTTTCTCCTACCAGCTCACACCGTGGGAGGGGGAGGGAGGGGAACGGGTTACTGAAGGACTACACCAAATCTCGGAATGCTGGATTGTCCAAGATCCAGCCTTGCGATCCATATCACAACATGTCACAACAACAGCATTGCCTAAACGTCGCCAGCACAGAGACCTCGCACTGCACTCAAAAGCACAGCTCCCATTTGTAGACTCAGGGCACAACATAGCCATAGCAGAAACTAACGATAATGGCTGAATCCTCTCATGAAACGTTCATGGCCTGAATTCGCCAAGGAAACGCAGATCAGTTGAACATAGACTGGGGCAATTATCCGGAGATACCGTTCTCCTCCAAGAAGCGCACCTGCTGCAAGAGGACGAATGCCGGGTGAGATTCAACAGGTACAAAAGAGCTTACTTCGCCACATCTGGGAAAAAGAAAAGAGGGGTGGCAATTCTACTAAGTGACAGGGTCCCGCTATCAAAAATCACAATAAGAAGAGACCCGGAAAGTTGCTTCCTCCTACTTAAGGGCCTATTTGAGGAGCTCGCCATCACCATCGCTACCATCTACGGGCCCAACACGGCCCAAGCCAACTTTATCTCCAACTTAATCCCGATCATCTTGGCCTTTCGAGAAGGGCACTTGTTCATGGGTGGGGATTTCAACTCCATGCCAAATCCCCAAATGGACAAAACTCTGCCTCCCACAAATGCAGGCTTTGTCTAAGCACTATCCCTAGCTAAACTGCTCAGGGAAACGGAATCGGTCGACGCCTGGAGGCTATTCAACGGAACTTCAAGAGACTACACCCATTACTCCTGTGTACACAAAGGATTCTCAAGAATAGACCTCTTACTAATCTCCGGGGTGCTGTTTCCATGCTTAAACAAGGCAGAAATCCACACATGCATGATATCTGATCACGCCCCAGTGTCCGCAAACCTAATCATAACAGGCCAAAAGCACCCTGTTCAGAGACACTGGAAACTGAATGACTCCTTACTATTAGACAAATGTATCAGAACAGAAGTGGTGGAAACGTTATCCAACTACTTCAAGGAGAATACAACGGAAAACTCCCCCATTAACATCATTTGGGATGCAATGAAGGCAGTTGTCAGAGGGTCCCTGATCAGCGCTGGGGCGGAGCAGAGAAGAATCTCGAACATCACGACAGCCAAGTTGGAGGAAAAGGTAAACCAACTGGGGGCTGAGCTGAAATCACACAGCTCCAGGAAAACAGAGAGAGCTCTGAGAAAGGCCAAAATAGTGCTAGAAATGCACTGCGCAGACCGAACTAGAAAAGGCATTAACCTTCACGAGGCAGTTCTACTATAGTAAAGGGAATAAGGCAAACAAAGTACTAGCGCAAAGGTTGAAAAAGATCTGCAGCCGAAACAACATCCTCAAATTAGTGGGAGAAGGTGGGAAAATATGTTACTCCGAGACGGATAAAATCAACGAACTAATGAGGCACCACGAAGCCATAATGTCGGGACAACCCACAGTATTAGACAACCTACCAGATTATCTACGAACCATACCCCCTCAAATTCCTTCCCATCTAGACTCCCTAGAACCTCCCATCACTACCGAAGAAATCACAGAAGCCATTAAATCTCTTAAACCCACCAGCCCAGGCCCAGATGGCCTATCCGCTAACTTCTATAAAAAATATGCCAGAATCCTAGCACCCCACATGGCGGCCCTATTCAATTCCTTTCTGTCCTCAAGATCGGTTACTGGGTCAATGGCGGAGTCGCTCACAGTCCTGTTACACAAACCCGGGAAAGACCCGGAATTGGCTACCTCATACCGCCTGATCGCGCTCATGAACAATGATGGCAAGATTTTTGCCAAGGTCCTGGCCGGCAGGCTGGGAGCGATTCTGCCAACCCTGATCGACCGCGATCAAACGGGATTCATCCCGGGGCGAGGAACCCACAACAACATTAGGAGGACGATAAATATTATCGAAAGCGCCCACAAATTAGGAGGGGAAATTGCGGTCATATCCCTGGACGCACATAAAGCCTTTGATTTGGCGGATTGGGGCTATATTCGAGCTGTCCTTGAGCATTTCAACATCGGCCCAAACTTTATCACATGAGTAATGGCCAACTATCAAACCCCCACCATACAACTGCAGGTCAACGGCACCAAGTCTGGAACAGTACGTATATTGAGGGGCACTAGACAGGGATGCCCACTCTCGCCCCTGATATTTGCTCTATCCATGGAGCCTTTCGCAGCGAGAATTAGACAGAACTCCAGGATAAGAGAGATCACCGTGGGAGGGCACGAATACAAAATTGCGTTATACGCGGACGATGTGTTAATAACAGCGACAAACCTGGCATCGTCCTTGGGGGCCTTATGGGAAGAGATCAAAGAGTTTGGGGTTCTATCAGGGTTCAAAGTAAACATGGACAAATCATCAGCCCTAGCAATTAATCTCCACAAGCAGGAAAGAGCTACCCTCAGTCCCCTAATGCCAATCCCATGGGCAACAGGAGCAATTGAATACATCGGGGTACATATTACTAGAGACCCGTCTCGCCTGCTAGGCAGAATCCTGTGCAGTGCCCTTAGGGACCACTACACACAATTAAGACCACAGGTGGCAATACAAGTTTTACCTTTGGTACAAGCCTGTGCTACTATGTCAGAGTGGTAGCAGTGGCGGAGCAGCCAGGCTTATCTCAAGAGTATATGAGCAGTAGCAGAGATTACACAAAGGAACCACAATTGCTGTGACTCAAGCAAACACTGACTCAAGGTTTCAGGTAGAAAAATATAAGTACATTTATTTTTAAACCATTCGTTATAAACACAACACTTCTATTAACGTTAAACACAAACCACACGTCAAATATACTACAACTAACCAATTCACTTTGTACAGTATGTCTCAAGGTAAGTACCCTGTGTTTGAATGAACCAGTGTTATGAACAAAACACGTTACCGTGAATACGATTGCGATCACTTTTTGACAGTTCGTTCTACTAAATAGACGCGTATCCGTGACATGAAATGTTACCGGAGCAAAAACACACTTAGCACCTGAGATACCCTGAGGGAGTTGGAGGCAAAAAAATCACAGGCAATATTTTGGTTAGGCAGACAGAATCGAGAAACGCTCATAGACAAGAGTTCAAAAGTCAAAGGGTCGGAGCCGGAGTCAAGTGACACCGGGGGGCCTGTTGCCAAAGATCACACAGTCAGATAGTTCACAATTCAACGTAGCCAAGAGTACTTCGATATTGTCAATGTTCGGAAGCAAAAGTTATAAGAAGGAGGGATGACAAGGGCAAGCCTTGGAAATGAAGAGAAGGGGTTCACCCAGTTTCCTCAAGCAGAACACAGTACCTTATTCCAATGGTGCAGCTGGTGCTCTGGCAGTTGTTCCTGTTGGGTTCCCGCAGACCCACAATTCCTGAAGCTTCGTTGGGAAGGAGGACATCTGAAGGGGATATGCACCACACAGGGATGAAGCCGGCAGCAGCGACAACGAATAAAAGGTGCGCTCCTTAAAAACAAGAGAGGCTCTTCAAATGGCTATCCGGACCACTACAGCTGTGTGCAGCGATTTCGACCAAGGAAGAGGATCCTCTGGCTGTGGAAGATGAGCTGGTTATCCCCACCAGGCTCAAGGGAAGAAGACTCCGGACTGGATCTCCTCTTAGTCGTTGAAGGGTAGATAGCTCAGGACTGCAGCAGGGCTTCGCCGGGACGGGGTAGTCGCAGCAGCTGTCGTTCTCTCCGCTTCTCTTCGGTTCCTTGTAGTTCCAGTGGTGACTCTCTTACTTCTAGCAATCACTGAGACCAGGCCACATGCAGTGGTAGGCCCATCTCTCCTCATTACCACACCAGACAACTACACTATTCTCAGATCCGACAGAGACTCTACCAGAGGAGGCGGCACTGCCTTCATTGCTAAAGCGTTGCTTAACCTTAGAGCCATCCACCATGTCTCCACCTCTTCCTGTGAACTGCTGACTGACAAACTGCCACTCTCTACTTCACAAACTTTGACCATGCACCTTATATACCGTCCTCCAGGTCCCCTGGTTTCATTTGAAGAGGACATTAATAATATTATCTCAACCAACACCAAACCTTCATCTCAAATCATCCTCCTAGGTGATTTCAACCTGGGATTCAATGATCCAGCTGACCACTCAGCCTCACTCCTAGCCAACTCTCTGAATTAGGCCTCACCCAGAGAACTCTCCTACCCACACACACGACAAAGGACGAACCCTGGACTGGCTAGCAGACCTTAACTGCTCCACCATCATGACAGCTATCGAACCACTACCGTGGACAGACCACCGTTTATTAAAATGTACTCTGTGTAATTGTACTCTGCTAGCAATAACTAAGTCTATAGCCCCTCCCGTCTTAACAAGAAATACATAAAATATTACTGTAGACAATCTCAAACACTTTCTTGAACCTCTACAAGCCTCCTCACTATCAGCCAACCCTGAGGAATTAGTAGAGCTGTACAATAATACCATCAAGACAGCCATGGACTCCATCACACCCCTAAAAATGTGTAAAAGCAAACCTAGTGCCCACGTAAACACCTGGTTCACCCCGAAACTCAAAGACCTCAGGAAAGAAAAAAGCACAAAACCACATGGAAAAACAATACTGCCACTGTCAATAAAGAAACCCTCTTAAGAATTACTGCCGAATATAAAAATGAAATCCTGGCAGCTAAACGTAACTCTTACAACGAAAGGATTGATGAAGCTAGTTCAAGTACCCACAAACTATTCATCATACTTAGGGAATTGGAATCACCTACCCCCCAAACTGACCTCTGTGTCAAGGACCAACCCTGGTGCACCAAAATCCAGGAAGCACTAGCCAATAAAATCACTGATAAAAAACTCACCCTGCCACTGCAAAATACACCCAATAACATTCATAATAATATCCGCATCGACACCAAACGTTTCAATTTCACACCAGTATCAACTCAAGAGGTGTTAAAAATCATAGCCTCCTTAAAACCATCAAACTGTCAAGGAGATTCTTGCCCAGCGGCCGTCATCAAGGAAGCAGCAAACACCCTCACTCCCTTCATCACGTCACTCATTAACGCCTCATTCAATACTAGCACCGTACCAACCAACCTGAAGAATTCATGGGTGTTGCCTCTCCTAAAGAAACCTTCCCTCGACCCCAACATACCCACCAACTTCAGACCCATTACCACAGTCCCGTTCTTGTTAAAGATTATAGACAAAACGGATCATAATCAAATACAAAAACTTCCTAGACTCCAACAAACTATTAGGACTCCGTCAATTAGGATTCAGGCCACAACATGGCACTGAAACTGCCCCGATTGACCTAAAAATGCAAATAGACGACCTCAAAGACAAAGGAAACTCAGCACTCCTACTCCTTCTGGATCTATCGGCCACCTTTGCCTTGGTAGACCATAAGATCATTTGCAACCACCTCTCCACAACATCCCACTTCTCTCCTGAAGCCGTACCCTGGATTAAATCGTTCCTAAGTAATAGGACGATGAAAGTGTTTACGACATCTGCGGCAGCGGACCCAATCCCGATTACATGTGGAGTCCCACAAGGATTGTGCATATCTCCAACCATGTACAAAGCCATTACCAAACCATTGTTTGATGACCTGGATCACCTGGGTGTCACCTACACGAACTACGCTGATGACACTCAGATCCTCATCCACCTGACAGGTGACTATGCCAAGGACCTAGCCCTGATTAAAAGAATCTACACCATCATTCAGGCATGGATGGCCACACATGGCCTCTGCCTGAACGATGAAAAAACAGAACTCCTACTCCTAGCTACTCCCTCTAACATTTCCAAACTAGGTGAACAATATAATTCATAGCGACGGCAACATTATAAAAGTCCCAGCGAAGTAAAAACATTAGGCTTTTACTTAGATTCCTCTCTAAGTTTGAGGAAACAGGTTAGCGCCACAGCCTCAGCAAGCGCCTACACCTGCAAACTTATCTGTGCATGCAAACCCTTCCTCTCTACGAAAAGTTGTATCACCCTGGCCATAGCCTTAATACTCTCTAAAATTGACTACTGCAATGGACTATATTTAGGGGCCAACAAATACATCACGAAAAAGCTGCAGATTCTGCAGAACAACGCTCTTAGGACTGCCCTAAGCATCGCTTGCAAACAACATATCTCTGACATAAGAAGAGACCACAATTGACTTTCTATTAAAGAAAGAATTCAACTCAAAACCGCATCCCTCACACACAAATGGCTAAACAACACAGCCCCACAATACCTCTCTGATAAATTCACCCTGAAACAACACGCAAGGCTCAACAGATCAGTCAGTCTGGGGCATCTACAAGTTCCCAGATATAAACTCCAAAAAGCAAGTGGCAATAGCTTCCCCGTCTTAGTCGCCCAACTCTGGAACTCCCTTCCCCCTAACTTCAGAAGCATCCAATCCCTGCCCAGCTTCAGAATCACCATGAAGAACTGGCTTATCAGCAATAAAGACCCTCACTAATGTACTCACTACTGCCATGTACATATGTAACTTCCCTCTCTGTACATATTCTATTTATCGATGTTTATTATTCTTTAATGCCTTGCTCTTTCCCCTTTTGTAATCACTATATGCTATCCTGTAAATGCTTTGTACATTTGGTAAGATATTGTCACTGTACTGCATACCTGTGCCTGTGTAACTAAGAAATTGCATTATCTTGTACTGCGCCCAGATACCATTTGGTGTGGCGCGCATTATAAATAAACCAAACCAAACCAAACTCAGGGCAGAAGGAGGAAAATGTAAGCAGGGGACAGGAAATAGGAAGTGTGGGTTATCAGGGTGAGGTCAGTAGTGTAGGTGGCAGAGGACCAAGAGACCAACCAGGAAGAGGAAGGAAGAAGTGGCACTGTGAGGAGGACATTAGAGGAGCAGGTGAGGCATTGGCTTAGGAGTGATAGTGGTTCTGCAGTGTGAATGTGTGTATGCGAGATAAGTGTGTACAAAGGATTGTGAAAGGAGTGAATGTGAGAAGGCTGATACAGGTAAGGGGGTTTGTTGAATAGTAACATCAGAGATGTAGTACTATGGGAGGAGTAGTAAGGTGGGGAAAGTAGCAGAGTGGGACAGGTAGTAGTGTGGGAGGAGTAGTAGTGGGTACAGGAGTAGTAATAGTAGAAAGGGAAGAGTAGTAGACAGACGAGGGAAGTTAGTAGTGTGAGTGAAGAGGGAACAGAGTAAACATCAAAGGATAAAGGCAAGAAATGGGAGGAGTGAAATATTTGAGGGACAGTAGGTTGGTGGAGAGAATTTCAGGAAGAGGAAGGGGGTTGAGCAGCAGGGTAAGTGACCCTGGGCGTGAGTGCAGTAAACTGTATCCTACAGAGCAATTGCATGGCAACACCTCAATCCTTATTAGAATACTAACCTGTGTCAAAAGCAGGGAAAGTAAAGAAGTCTGTGAGGGAGTCAGTGAGCCTGCAAGTAAGGAGCCATCACTAGTCTAAGACAGATGTCAGGCATTAGCCAATACCGATCAGCAGGACTGTTGAGAAGAATTTCCAAAATCGACCCAGTGGGTGGATTTTGGGAGGCAAATCTATTATGGTGAACCGGAAAGACACTCAAGTGTAGCCAAACCCAATCAATGTAGGTAGCAGAGCGCAAAGACTATGACTCAAGAGGGGTGTGAGAATTGTCTAGGTCTATAACCCCAGTCACACAGAGAAATATAAAAAGTATAAAATAATTTATTAGGCCTTTAAAATACACACTAGGCAATGAAACCTCTAGGTAGGCATTGTCACACAGTTACTATAAAATACATATATACATTCACTGTTGTGGGAAGAAAGAAACGCATTTGATTCAAAACCAGTGCAATACAAAAAGGTAAGTAATCAGATTCACAAAAAGCATTAGAAACACTTAAGAGCAACACTACAATAATGCACTAACAATTAGTAAGTCGAGCCCTGAGTTAGATTGGGGCCCAATGCCCTAAAATCTTTATTTCCAAAATATATACTTTTCAAGTAAGTTTAATATTGGATTTGGACGATGTCAGTGGTTGCAATTTTGAGATCCAAAAGTTAGGAAAAGTTCAGGTAAGTTGCTCTCTCATTCCCACCACACTAAGGGAGACTTAGGAGGAGATCCGCTAGACCACCACCGCACCGATCTTAGTTACACAAGAGAGAGATAGGGACAGGACTTTACACCAATGTATTTGTATGGAGGATAGCAGGGAAGAAACCGGTATGCTAACTTACCACTCTTACTCCGATTTCTCCAAAGACCAGTACAAAGGTACTGGATTCCATTGGAGACACGTCCTTCTGTGCTTTGTCCGGTGGAGCAAGGCCCGATGGTTGCGGGTGGAGAGGTCACTTTTGGATGCAGGATTTAGTTGCTGTCCGACAGTACCTGAATCAAGACCCCAGGTACTGTCCAGCTGAAGACCCTTCCAACGAAAGGAAGACAACTTCGACAGAGCAGGCGGAGACCTTGAGAGAGCGAGGAAGACGAATTGCAATGGGAGTCCCCACGGTAAGGCAGTGACAGGCAATCTTCGGTTGGTAACCAAAGGAGCAGGTTCTACGCGACTTTTAATTGGACTACAAGGCTTAAAATGATTAGAAGATCTGCCAAATTCCAAGGATGCACTAGGAACGGTGCAGACAGCTAGGTAGCCCGGGAGAGAACTGGTCAGTCCACTGAGTGGTCTAAGGACCCTTCCAAAGGCTAAGCAGGCACTGATCCTAAAGCATGGGTCAAGATTAGTTGTTCCCACTGGTCCAGGGGTCAAAGCACCGACAAGGGCCTTGTTGGGATCAGGACAGACGAGCAGGACAACAGTTTCTCGTTATTGGGGGATGAGTTTAAGATGACTTCCTGATTACATCAAGAGCAGCAACATTAACTGTTTATTCCTTAGGATTTTTGGATGTTTTGCTAATGAAACGTTTGGTATACCTTGTTTTTTTAACTATTTATTAATAGAATTATACTCTGCTGGCCTTAGGCAGAGGACCCCAGAGTGCTTTACAAATTTCAAATTGAGGTGGTGAAAAGGAAGTTACAATGTATTTCAGAACAGGATAGGACCCTAACCTCCATGCCTTTCGCACTTACAGACAGAAGGAGATTCCAGGTCAAATGCACTGAACTAATTACCTATTCATCATTCGGTGTACTCAGGGGTAAAAACTTAAATGTTTCAAGCTAATAGCCAGGCAAAAAAGTCAATTGCCCCCAGGCATGACTGTCAATTCTCCAACTATGCAAAGAGCACTGTTTCATACTCCTTAAATCAGCAGTGCCAAGTGGTGAGAGCAGATTGTGTGTCCTGGTATGCTGAAAGATGGACTAGTTATGAAAGTTATGTTAGCTGGAGAGAGTCATGGCTACAGGAGTTCTAGGAGGTATGGAATGTAGCTATAGTGGTCTTTAAGACTTTATTCTGAATGTAAATGTTCCTACTTTTTTAGTCTTTCATTTTTTGGGCCTAGCTAGAGCATACTTGCTCTCTGCCGAAACCTTTTCAGGTACATATTTAGCGAGAACCCAGCTGCTCTGTAATACACGACAACCGCTTCTTGCTGAAAGTGTTATTTCAGAGGTGGCCATTAAATTACGATCTCGTGGAGAGGCCTAAATTCTGGAGTTATTTGAGAATAATGTTGAACAAAAAATCATTTGTTTCCTTGCTGCTTGATACATTAATGTGTTTTCCACTGTTGTTGCATTCTGATTAGGTTGTTAATATTATTACCTTTGTCCACCTAATCTCACTCACCCATTTGCACTCAAACAAGGTCCGTAAACTAAGCCTGTCACAAGGAGATGGGAACCCCACTTAGCCCAGGGTGGGAGGCCTACCAGAGTGGAATCTAGAGCCAGTCCTACCCTACAGGGGGCCGGTGACAGTTGAGAGGGACACATTTCCTCTGCCCCTCTCCCAAGTGCCTGTCTTTAGATGTGCTGTACCAACTTGCATCACCCCATGCCCACAAAAAATGCTGGCCACGTTCTCTTCCTTTTCTAGAACTATCAGAGAAGCAGCAACCCTACGAAGAGACCCCCCTCAGGACGGCAACCCATCTGTACCCCATGCAATCCACTTACATTTATCTGAACCGCACACCCAACCGGAGAGAGGGCCAATGAAAGATAGACATGATCTCCTACATGGCTTTCCCAGATGCCATGCGCCTCTCCCCAGCACCAGTGTGCATGGCATCAAAACCGCTGCGGCTGACCTAGAAGAGCAGGAACTTTAAGCGGATCAGCAATCGCTCAGTAGGACTGCACTTACCTTCAGAGTGATCGTGCCACTGACCCCTAATACGAACGTGGACACTTCGTAGCATGGGTGGCAATTGTTGCAGCACAGCTGCCCCATGCGGAGAAAAGAGTAGGGCTTAACCAGCTATTTGCAATGTCCCTTGATTGTAAGTCCTCCAGGGCAGGCGAGACAGGGCCAAATTGGTCAGGGGCATCAATCCAATCAGAGAAAGAGGGGGAGAGTAAGAGAGGCAACATGAAGCAGGAAGTTGTGGATTGTTCAGGTGAGGTCAGAGGAGGAGGAGTTGGCAGAACAAGAGACCATCAGGAAGGACGACAGTGGATTGGAGCATGCAGGCGATATGTGAACTAACGGCATACCCACAGAACTCTCCCCGTATGCCTACTGAAAGGCCGGTGTCCACCACAAGCTCTGGCTCCTCTTACCTCCCACTGAATATGCACCACTCACGGAGATTATTGATTTAATCGATGTGCCAGTGCCGGACTCTCTCCCTGCCTCCTCAGTAGCTCAGGCCCCAGCAACCAAGGAAAGCAATGTCAAACACTGCCAAGTAGTACAGATGTGCTCGGACATGGGACCCCCATCGAATAAACGTGGTGCCCAACATCAAGTAACATCAATAAAGGCTGCAGTAGAGGCTTACTTAACCGAGCGTGCAGCCTCCATTCCGTCTGCACATGTATTAAGTGGGTCAAATCTTGGACTGTTGTCCAATAAGCGTGTAGCGAATTCCCACATCAATATAATGGGGGCTAAGTCCAACTGTAACTCCACAAATGAGTTGCCGAATTCCTGGAAAAAAGTAAGTTTTGGTCCTCAACCTGGGACCAAATTGAAACATGATAAACTTTCTTTTAAACCGACAAATAAAAAGGAGTCTGCTCGAGTTGGCCACCTTTTGTCTAGAAACACATTCTCTAATTGCCATTCTATTATTTTTAAATGCAGAGATGCTCCTTATGAAAAATATGATCTGTGTAGGTCCAGTATCTTAAATATTTTTGGGGATGTGAACAACTTGCAAGATATTGCTTCAAGTGATATCGACCAAGTGGAATTTGTGTGTGATCAAAATCTTGCAATTGTACGTTTATGGATCAAATCTGGACTAGTCTTGAATTCAATATGGAAAGAGAAAATGGAACTTTTCAAGATGGGTTTTTTGGGTGCGCAGGATCCAGAACGTCTAATAGCTGAGGCTCAAAAATGTGATCAGTCACAATCCCCTAGTTCTCTATCAAACTGCCCGGCGGTCTGCACTTGTTCTTATTGTGGCCCAATAGTCATTCCTGCCCACTCTAGTTCTGCCACACATCAAACATAACCATCAAAAGAGTGTCCTCCATCAAAGGGATAGACATGGCAGGCATGCAACATAAGGTGATTGCATATGCAATCAGATGTTAATCGCACTAGAAGACCCGGGCCGAACACTAGCGGCAGTGATGGGGGAGCTGGAAGACTTCGGGGCCATCTCCCGCCTAAAAATTAACAGGAATAAATCGGAAATATTAATTTTGGCAGGGGAACGGGGGAGAATAGAAAGGGAAGCAAAAGTATTGGCCCTTGAGATTGCAAAGGAAGGCATAAAATATCTGGGTATTACATTAACCCACAAAGTAGGGCAACTGTATGGGAGAAACTATCTGTAGCTCATGGCGAGTTTACGCAGAGACCTGGAAAGATGGAATCCTCTGATGATTTCTTGGTGGGGCAGCATTCAAGCGGTCAAGATGACCATCCTCCCAAAGCTACTGTACTACTTTCAAGCGCTTCCGGTGGGGGTCCCCAGAACTTTCTTTAAAACCTTATCCAAAGTGATCTCGTCCTTCGTGTGGAAAGGGAAGATCCCAAGACTGGCAAGGGCGACCCTAACCGCACCAACCAGGGAGGGGGGACTGGCGCTCCCCCACTTCCAAAAGTACTTCCAGGCGGCTCAGCTAAAGGTACTTTGTGAATGGATGGGCGAAAACCCACAACCGATCTGGGCGAAACAAGATAAGGCAGTAGCAAGAACCCCGCTGGTAGAATTACTCTGGAAACAGAAACAACACAGACATCCAAACTTGGGGATCAGCTAAATTTTGAAGACAACAATGGAGGCGTGGGACACCCAAACACGAAAAGGTATAATGACTACCACACTAGGCCCTTTCACTCCCATTTTGCGGAATCCGAAGTTCCCACCGGGGATTGAACAGGGGGCCTATGAAAGTTGGGAAGAGGTGGGAATAACGAAAATTGGTGAAATGTTCATGGACACGGAAGTCAGAACTCACAAATTGTGCTACCCTCGCACATCACTCCCCAAACGGGATAAATTCAGATACGAACAACTCAAACACTGGTTAAAAACACCGGAAATAGCTAAGGCCGCAACGAGGACCCTCACTCCATTTGAGAAATACGTCATATCCAACTCCGGGGCAAAGAAATGGGTTTCCACTCTATACTCTTACATAAACTCTCAGGAGGAAGAGGTCAAGTGGACTTACATGATCAAATGGAACAGAACATTGGACGAGGAACCAACAAGAAAACAGTGGGTGGACCTATGAACACTGATCCCTAAGATGACTAGATCAGTGCAGGCAAGAGAAATGTGGATCAAAATAGTAACACAATGGCACTATACCCCTGAAAGACTGCATACCATGTTCCCCAAATCGACAAACCAATGCTGGAGGGAATGAAGAGAGGTGGGAACGTGGAAACACAACTGGTGGGATTGTTAAGGGATTGTGCCGTTTTGGGAAGAAGTGAAGGGAGAGATGGGGAAAATGTTTCCAGATGTGGGACAAATGGGGAGGGAGTATGGTTGTGTGGAATAAGAGACGAAACTGCTACAAAATACAAAAAAACACAATGGAGAGCCTTTATGGGACTTCTGAAAGCAGCATGGTCAACAATAGCACAGAGTTGGAAAAAGAAAGACACCCCACTGACTTTCACGTGGCTACAAAAAGTGTGGACATATATGGCCATGGAGAAAGTCACTCACACAGTACAAGGAACAAGGGACAGGTTTGCAGAGGAATGGGGAGGAGTCCTAGAGTATCTCCAGTCAGACTTTATGGAACAATGGTGCCCACACAACATTAAAGTAACAGACGTACTCAGTGCATAATGTAATCCCCGAATGACAGTAACCTGTGCCCCTAACGGAAGGAGGGGGGATTTGGGGGGTGGGGGGTGTTATATTGTTTGATGTTAGTTGATATGTTTTAAAAAAAAAAAGTGTGTCCTCAAGAAAACTATTCTCTAGTATCCTGGAACACTAGAGGCCACTCTCACCTTTCATGGTAATCATTTCATCATATTAACAAATATGATCTAGTGGCCTTGCAAGAAACTTGGCTTGTGACGACTCCTGTATGGGACGACCATGTCATCACTCTTTTACCAGCGCTAACAGCTACCAAAGAGAGACCTACTTCTGGCCTTTTGGTAGCGGTAAGAACCAGTAAGGGAATAAAAATTGTTAAGTGGGCATCTCCTAATAATTTTATACAATTAGTGAAAATCACTTGTGCCACCCAAACAATAGCCTTAATCAATCTGTATCGAAACCCTCTTGTGAAACCTCTGAAATAGGGACCCCCGAGGTTAGGGAGGCATTGCTGCAGCATAGAATGAGGTTCTTTGGTGATAATGGGAGGTAGGGGTGTTGGGATGATGTTGGGTAGTGGGGCACCAAGATAAAGTGCTTGATAAGGATGGGTTATGCGGCAGAAATCTGATGTTGGGTGGCAAGGTTGGATACTGAGGTGAGGTTTGGTGCTGGGGCGCTGGGTTAAGGTGCTGGTATGAGTTCAGTAGGGGGATCTGGGTGAGGTGCTGAATGAGGTTGGTTGATGTATGTTGGTTTGAGGTAGGGTGGTACGGCTGCTGGGAAAAAGGTTGTGTGGTGGGGTGCTGGGTCAAGTGCTGGAGTGATGGTGGGTGTGTTTGGGTAAGGTTTTGGTTTCAGGGTGCTGTTGAGTTGTATGGAGTTGGGTTGTAGTGAGGTTGGCTGGCGGGGTGCTTGAAAAAGGTTAAGCGGTGAGGATGGGAGTAGTTTCTTACCTGTAACTCCATTTCTCCAGCGTTGGTATCTTTCATGGATTCACATGCTGTGAATATACCCCGTTGTCAGGCTGGGAAAACCCTGGTAACTTTAATATAGTAGTTTTCCTATGGATAAAACGTTGACACCTTGAGTGTCCTATCAACGTCATTATGGGTGCTTTGTGCAGCACCAATGGGACGTTGAGTGTATAGTCCGACCCCTGTCACTTCCCCTCAGATTTTAACCTCTCCAAAAGGAGGATAGCCTAAGAATGATGTTTGCCTGAGGGGGGAAGGCCGGAGGGTGCATGTGAATTCATGAAAGATACCAACGCTGGAGAAATTCAGTTACAGGTAAGAAACTACTCCCTTCTCCAGCATTGGATCTTTCATGGATTCACATGCTGTGAATAGACTTTGTAGCAGTAGAAATGCTTAGAGGTGCATATCAGGCAAACAGGACGTAAACCTTCAGTAATAAGAGAAAAAGTGAAGGACATAACCTCATGGCAATAAACAGAAGTAGGATGAACAACCCCGGAAACTGCGGGGCTTAGCTTACTGGAATAAGGGTTGGAGCACTGCTCGCCCCACCTGTACGTACGTCCTCAGCATGCTGTTGATGCAGACAGTAGTGCCTGGTGAACGTGTGAGGCACTGCCCACGTTGCTGCCTGGCAAATGTCTCTGATTGGTATGCCTGCCCATAGAGCTGCTGAGGCCGCCGTGGACCTTGTGGAATGAGCTGTGGGAGCTGACTGTAGTGGTTTGTTGGCTTTTGCGACACAGAAGTACAAGTTACTTACCCATGGTAACGTTCTTTCGACTGGATGTTCCTCCCACGTATTCCTTAACTTTGATATTCCCATATCCAGCTTGCTGCTTCAGAATTTCTTTTTCAGTAGAGGGCGCTGCACGTCGACGTCTGCCGAGTCGATGTCCCGCAGAGGCCTCTATCTCGATGACGTCATCACGAGTATAAGTAGTTGCACGCAGCGTCTGTTGCTCAGTTCCATTTTGAATTGTTAGACATTGTCCAGGATGAGACAGTACTACGCTTGAGAGAGCGCAGACTGCAATTGCAAGGGAAGTTTTACTGCAGGGAAGGATGGGAGGGGCGATAAGGAATACGTGGGAGGAACATCCAGTAGAAAGAACGTTACCATGGGTAAATAACATGTTCTTCAAATGGATTGTGTCCTCCCACGTATTCCTTATCTTTGATAGACTCCCAAAGCAGTAATATATATAGGAGGAGGGAGTAAAAATGTAATTCATTAAGTATGCAATACTGCCTTCCCGAA
Organism: Ambystoma mexicanum; assembly: GCF_040938575.1. NCBI lineage: Eukaryota > Metazoa > Chordata > Amphibia > Caudata > Ambystomatidae > Ambystoma > Ambystoma mexicanum. The sequence goes on along the minus strand of NC_090923.1, from coordinate 1,114,758,654 downwards.
TTTAGTTTCTTGGCTAGTGGAGGAATACAAGCTATAGAATCTTGTAAAGGTGTGTGCAGACGACCATATGGCAGCTGCGCAAATGTCTTTTACTGGAACTCCCCTTTGAAGAGCTGACAAAGCTGCGATACCCCTGGTTGAATGAGCCCTCAGATGCTCTGGGGGGTCTTTACCTGCCAATTTGTAACATTCTACAATAGTAAGAATGATCCATCTAGAAATGCTTTGCTTGGTGAAGGCTAGGCCCAGCTTATTACCTGTGTATTGCACAAACAATTGGTCAGTTTGTCTTAGTTTTGCTAGTCTGCTAATATAGAAACTCAAAGCACGCTTTGGGTCCAGTCTGTGCAGTCTTTCTTCCTCTCTCCCTGGATGAGGAGGAAAGTAAAAGGAAGGCAAGGTTATTTTTTGAGTGATATGAAATTCCGAAACAACCTTTGGGAGGAAATAAGGCTTCACTTGCAGAACGACTTTATCCTTATGAAAGACAGTGTGAGGAGGTTTGCAGGATAAGGCCTGTAACTCACCCACCAAAATGCCAGTTTTGAGGGTAAGAAATCTCAACGGGCACGAATGAAGGTGTTGAAAAGGAGTACCCTTGAGAAATGTTAAGACTAAGTCCCACAAGGGAACTTGAAAAGGAGTTGGGGGGTAAACATTGGTCAACCCCTTCAAAAATTGAATTACCAAGGGCATTTTAAAGTATGAGGGTTCCTCATCAGTGCGCTTGAATATGGACAGCGCTGCTAGGTAACCATTAATTGTGCCGACCTGGAGTCCTACATTTGCTAAGTCTAAAAGGAAAGATAACACCACTGGTGTATTACATGAGAAAGTGTTAACATTCTTGTCCGTACACCAGCTGCAAAACTTGTTCCAACGGCAGCGGTATAAGGATTTGGTTGCTGGCCTTCTGGCCGAAAGCAACACCTCCATTACGTCGTCCCGGAGGTCCCCATCTTTGTACCTCAGCCTTTCAGAAACCATGCGCAAAGGCTGAGAGTCCTGATATCCGGATGGAGAACCTGACCCTCCTCTCACGAGAGTAGATCCTCACTTTGTGGAAGACTAATCGGAGGACAGATGGACATGTCTAGAAGGTCCGGGTACCATGTTCTCCTGGCCCAATCTAGGGCAATTAGGATCATGGTTTTCCTGAACCTCCTTATTATATGAGGAATGACAGGGACTGGAGGAAATGCGTAGAGGACTGCAAATTCCCAGTCCACCACAAACACGTCCCCTAGAGCTCCTTTCAGGGGAAGTTCCCTGGAGCAGTACAGCTCGAACTTCCTGTTGGCATTCGTTGCAAACAGATCCACTTGAGGGGTTCCCCAAAGGGCAAAGATCTCTTGAATGCCTTCATGAGCTAGTTCCCACTCGTGGGAGACTGCACTCTGCCTGCTCAGAGCGTCCGCCGTCGTTATCTTCTCGCCGGCTAGGTGGACTGCCGATAGAGAGACTTCTTCTTGTTTTGCCCAAAACCAGAGCTTCATGGCCTCTTTGCACAGTGGTAGTGACCCTATACCTCCTCTCTTGTTGAGGTAGTACATGGCCACTGTGTTGTCCGTCATTATCAGGACATTCTATCCCCATACAATGGCAAGAAAGCCTTCAGCGCCAGTCTGATTGCTCTCAGCTCCAAAAGGTTGATATGTAGTTTGGACTCCGATGGAGACCAATGACTGCTGATGGTGAAATAGCTGGTATGAGCTCCCCACCCCATGAGTGAGGCGTCCATCACTACTGTTATCCCCGGCCATGGTTGCCAAAAAGATTCTCCTTTCAAGATGTTTTCCCAACAGGCCAACAACTGAAGGTCCAGTGAGACTCTGTTCAGAATCTGAACATCTTTCCTGAGAACTGTGACCACTGGGTCCTGAGAGCCCACTGGAGAGATCTCATTCTCGGACGGGCCTGTGGTACCAAAAAGATGCAGGATGCCATCAGGCCGAGCAACCTCAGAAAATCGAAGGCTGGAAGATATTGGGCATTTTGGAATTTCGTCACCATCTGAAGAATGTTTTAAGCCCTCTCCTCTGGTGGCGAGGCTTTTACCAGGGATGTGTTCAGGACTGCTCCAATAAACTGGAGTTTTTGTGAGGTTTCATGTAGGACTTCTTCAAGTTGAGGGAGAAGCCCAGCTTGTGGATGGAGTGGCAAACATAGTTTAGATGATCCAGAGCTTGTTCCGGGGAACCCGCCCTGATCAACCAATAGTCTAGGTAGGGGTAGACGTGAATCCCCCCTCTTCTGAGACTTGCTGTCACAACCGCCATTAGCTTGTTGAAAGCCATCAGGCAGAGGTTAGCCCAAATGGCAGAACCCGAAACTGATAGTGTGAGTTGCCAATGGTGAACCTCAGGTACTTTCTGTGCTTGAGATCTATTGGCACATGAAAGTAAACATCCTGAAGGTTCAGAGATACCAACCAATCCTGAAGTTGGAGGGCCTGAAAGATCTGAGACGGTGTAACCATCTTGAAATTGTCTTTCCTGAGTAACTTGTTCAATTCTCGCAAGGTCAAGATGGGTCCCATTCCTCCGTCCTTTTTCGGAATTAGAAAATATGGGGAGTACCAACCCTTGTTCCTCTAGGCTGCCGGTACCGGTTCTATGGCACCTTTCTCTAGCAGATCCAGGATTTCCTGCATAAGGAGCGGGTCTGGAAATATCAAAGAGTTGTTCCCCGTTGGATGACTCGGAGGCATGCGTAGGAAAGGCAGGCAGTAACCCTGGGCAACTGTTTCCAATGCCCAAGCATCTGAAGTAATAGCCTGCCATTCTGTCAGATGTTGAGTTAACCTGCCTCCTACTGATGTTTTGTGGTGTAAGACCTGAGAGAGGTTTTGGGGAGGCTGATGCAGGTGCTGAGGGTAAAGCAGCACCTGCTGTTGCGGTCTTAGTACCTTTATCCCGTCCACCACAATGGAAACGTCTCTGGCCTCTTTGAGCTGGCTGTCCTCTGCCTTTTCCGAATTCTGAATAATAGCGAAACGACCTACCCCTCCAGTGCGCACATGTGGGGCGGTTCCGAGTTTGTCTTATCGTAGCTCCAAGGGATTTGGCCACCACCTTGGAAGTTTGCAACTTCTCCAAACTGTCATCAGCTTTCTTACCAAATAGATGGGTGCTGTCAAAGGGCGTATTCAGAAGTCTAGACTGTACGTCAGGAGCAAATCCAGACTTCTGCAACCATGCAAATCTGCATATTTTAGTACTATCCGCCATGGCTCTGCTGATGCTGTGAACAGAGTCAAGACGGGTCAGGAGGGACTCACACATAGCGTCCTTTTACGTCCTTCATAATGTTCAAGAAACCGGCTCTCTCCTCCCCTTAAGGGAGATGGTCAGCTGCCATTGAAGCACACTCCCAAAGGGTGTGGCTAAATCTTGCCAGCGTGTATGTGTCATTAGCAGACTTTAAGGCCATGCTGCATGCCGAGAAAATTTTCTTGGCCATGGCATCAAACGTTTTATCATCACGATTCTGCAGGATTTTAGGGTATGTAGTCTGTTTACCTGAAGAAGTTGCAGCTTGAACAACTAAGCTTTCTGGGGTTGGGTGTTTTGACAAGTATAGAGGATCTGCAGCTGATGCTCTATACTTTGCTGTCAGTTTTTTGCTGCAGGGATCACCTCTGGCATTTCCTAGTTGGTAGACACTTTCTTTTGGTAGGCCTTGTGAAAGGGGACGATAGGATCTTCTTGTGGTCCCTTATCAAGTATGTCGGTAAGGTCATCTTGCTCGTATACAAGTGTGGGCGTAGACCACCCCATATATTCCATCACCCTATTCATAAGTGTTCTGTAATTACTCTCTGCATGATCCCCTGGATCAAGCTTACTAAAATCAACCTCTGGGGAAGTATCAATCTCGCTTGCTTCCTGCAAGGAGTCCTGCAGGTCTTTCGATCTGGCCTCTTCTGAGACCAGTTCTTCTGGTATGGAAGGCCTCCCACACCCCTTATAAATTGAGGATAAAGTTTTAAAGTAATGTGAACGGGACAGACGTATATAACTTTTTTCCAATGAAGAAGGGGCAATAGCAGTCACTACAGGTGGAGATATACTTGTAATCATCGATGTGGACGTTGCTGGCCTCAGTGGAATCGTGATTGGCTTCGAGGTAGTCGATAGAATCGACTGTGACATTGACGTCTTCGATGAAGTCGTCGAGGGAGTCGACGTTCGAGGCGTCAATGACCTCTCCTTCGACGGAGTCGCCGAAGGCGTTAATGACGCAGTCTTCGGCTTCGACATCTGAGTCGACAGTGACGACGTCTTGTGTGTCACAGAGGCTTTTTCTCGACTCAAGGGTTTTTCATGCTCTCCATGAGTATGTTTTGCTGAGGTGGAAGACTCACAGCTCTTATGTTTACCAGATGTTTCTCCTGGGGTATCGCCTCTAGGTGTCTCGGAGAAGGGGTAAGGCTGTGTTCTCGAACACCTTTAGCATCTTTTAATGAAAAATTCCCCCCACTGAGCCATGGAGCTGTGCTTGGTGGGACATGTAACTCTCTCCGGTGAACTGGAGGATGAAGTGGACACGATCTATGACGCCTTTTCCTACTATGCCTCGAAGCGGATGAATGACGTGATCCACTCTGAGATCGGGAACGGGAGTGTTTTTTATGTCGAGGAGACGACGGTCTCGACTCATCGGAGGTTTGTTTGGTAGGGGTAAGGGATTTTTGGGGCTTACCTCTCTCCAACCTCCCTCTGCACTCCCTTAAGGATTTCGCCGTCATCGACAAGCACTCTTCGCACTCCAAGCATGGATGCCCTGCCCCAAGGCGCCACAGAAAGACCCTGTGTGGGTCTGTCAAGGACATCTTTGCCCCACAATCTCTGCATTTTTTTTTAACCCAGAACGAGCCGTAGCTGGGGCTGATGAAGAGGCCATCTCGATCGAAGGATTGAAGGATTTTTCACAGAAAAAACTTGAGGTTCTTCCATTTCTTCACAGAACCGAGCCTTATGTTGCCAAAGCTCATGAAGCGTTGAAAAAAAGGAACTGAACAAAAGACCCTGCGCGCGACTACTTATACCCGTGATGACATCGTCATCGAGACGGAAGCCTCCGAGGGACATCGACTCAGCAGTTGTCGACACGCAGCGCCCTCTACTGAAAATAAAATTCCGAAGCAGCAAGCTGGATATGGGAATATCAAAGATAAGGAATACGTGGGAGGAAACAATCCAATCGAAAGATAAAGTTGCTGCCACCCAGCGTGAGATGCCTTGTTTTGAAATCAGCCTACCTTTATTGTATGGGCCGAAAGCCACAAAAAGCTGCCTGGATGATCTGATCGACTTAGTGCAATCTAGGTAGCATTTTTGACGTCTAATGAATGCAAAGCTCTTTCAGATGGAGTAGAAGCATTAAGTTAATTGTAGTGTTTTTGTGAAATCCGATGGAATGTTCGGAATGAAATGTGGATCCGTAGATAGAAGAACCTTATCCTTCATGAAGCGCCAATATGTTGGGTCAACAACCAGAGCCTGCAGTTCTGATACTCGTCGGCAGGACGTAACAGCGACTAGAAAGATTACCTTACAGGCGAGAACCTGTATGGCCGCTGTTGACATCGGTTCAAACAGTGGCTTCATGAGGGCTGTAAGAACAAGATTGAGGTTCCAGACGGGAGAAAACATTTTCCTTGGGGGAAAAGTCCTGAAAAGATCCTTAAGGAAATACTTAATTAGTCAGTCGCTGAAAAGCGGGGTAGAATTCCTTTTCCCAAGTGAATCGAGATACCACTGCTAGGTGAACCTTGAAGGACGATACTGCGAGACCATCTTTTGTTAACAGCAAAAGGTAAGGAAGTAGCTGTTGAGGGGAAACACACAATATCTGTAGGTTAGGCTGTGTAGCACACCAAACAAAACCTTTTCCATTTACAGGCATATGATGTGTTGGCAGAGGGAGCCCTTGCCGCAGCCAAAATGCAGCGACAATCCCGTGGTATATTCAGGTTTCCGAACTCGGATTGGTCAGACGCCATGCAGCCAACTTGAGGGAGCCCGGGTTGTGATGCCACACCAACCCTTAGTTCTGAGATAGGAGATCCGGCTGGGAACCCAGGTGGGGAGGATCGTCCAATGCCAAGTGGAAGAGGTCGAAGAACCAAGTCTGTCTGGGCCAGAACTGAGCCACTAGGATGATCTTGCAGGGAACCTTGCAAATCAATTGAACCACTTTCCTTATCAGGGGAAACAGGGGAAATACGTAGGTGAACATCCCGCTCCAAGGAAAAGAGAATGCGTCCCCCCTGGAGTCCGGATGAGGGACCCTGCTGGCAAACTGCTGGCAATGTTTGTTTTCGGGGCTGGTGAACAGGTCCAAAAGGGCAGAGCCCCAATTTCTCGAAGATCTTTGTCACCTTGGAGCTGTTCAGTTGCCACTCGTGCATCTGGGAAGAGTCCCTGCTGAGGGAATCCGTCTGTGTCTTCTGAATCCCTGGCAGGTGGAAAACCAGGATATGAATCCTGTGCTAGATGGTGCCAGTACCAGATGGTTTGGGCTTCCTGAGATAGCAGCTGTGAGTGAGTTCCCCCTTGCTTGCGCAGATAGAACATTGTAGTTATGTTGTCGGTTAGAATCCTTACCACAGAGCCGTTGAAGAAACGGAGCAAAGATTTCAGAGACCAATATACCGCCCTGAGCTCTAGGACGCTGAAATGAAGAGAGGTCTCTGCTGGTAACCACAGGCCTTTGACTTGGAACTGATCCAGATGAGCACCCCAACCTGTCTGCGAGGAGTCGGTCGCAATAGTGTATTGAAAATCTGGTTCCACCAGGGGCTTGATGTTGACGGGATGAGTCCAACACTGTAGGGCGTCTGCCAGAGGCTGGGAAATGACTAACCTGCTGGACCAGGAGCCCTGGATCTGGGACCAACTGGATGTGAGAAATTCCTGTGCTCGGCGCATATAGAGGCAGCAGTTTGGAATGAAGGGGATGCAGGACGACATGGTCCCGAGGAGGGAAATATACAAACGGACCGTGACAGATGTTGCTGGTGTAAAAAGGACTGCTAGGGTCAAGAGTTTCTCTATCCTCTCCTCCGACGGTTTCACCCGATTGAGGGACGTCTGGAATTGCGCTCCCAGGAAGACCAAATTCTTTGAGGGCGTCAGATAGAATTTTCTGAAGTTCATGGTGAAGCCTAGACGTTGTAGAAGGAGCATTGTGGTGTTGAGAGACTCCAACGTCTGCAGATAAGTTGACTCCCTGACCAACCAGTCATCCAGGTACGGATAAACTTTGTGGCCATTTCTCCGGAGGTAAACTGCCACTGGAGCCAGACACTTGGTGAAAGTTCTGGGAGCTGACTTTAGGCCAAAGGGGAGAACCCGAAACTGGAAATGGCTGTTGCTCACTGTGAACCTGAGGAACTTCCGATGTCTTGGGTGCATGGGTATGTGAAAATAAGCATCCTCGAAATCTAGAGATGCCAAAAATTCCTTGGGTTTACTGCTGTTATAACGTCTTGCAATGTTAGCATCCTGAAACTTTGCTTTTTTATGTTCTTGTTGAGCAGCCGCAGGTCTAGAATGGGGCGTCACTTTTCGTTTGGCTTCTTGACCACGAAAAACCTGAAATAGGTGCCTTTTCCTCTTGATGATGGGGGAACCCTCTCAATTGCCCTTTTTTTTGCATGAGACGAACCTCCCGACGCAAGATGTGAAGGTGAGATTGAGATGTTTTCAACAGAGGAATGGGGAGTTGTGGATGCTTGAATTCTAACAAGTGGCCGTATTGGATAGCTTCCAGCACCCATCTGTCTGTCGATATTGAACACCACTCGTCAAGGTGGAGCGCCACCTTCCCCCCCTAACTGACTGCCCATCTGGCAGTCATTGTTGTGGTTTACTTTGACGGCCTCTCTGGGAAGAGGAGGAGTCCCCTTTTCCTCTGACCTTGGTACTCCTTCTTACGTTGGGCGGTCTGGAAGGAATGCCTGTAGCCTTGGGAGTAGTAGGTGGACCTACTGTATCGCTTGTTTTGAGAACCTGAAAACATTGCTTTACCTGAAATGCCACAAGAGGAACGAAAGGGGCGAAAAGATCTTCTGCCCTGCAGGACTGTAAGGGACCTTGCTGTTTCAGAATCCGCTTTCATATTTTTTAAAGCTTCGTCCATCTTCTCCCCAAAAAGGTTTTCAGACTCACAAGGCATGTCCACAACTTTGTTTTGAGCTTCCTGGCGGAAATCCGTGCAGTGAAGCGAAGCTTGAAGTCTGAGCACGACTCCGTTGTTGATTTGCATGAAATCCGTCTACGCTAGGTCGACGGCAATACTAATGCTATGGTTCTATGCCTCCTCCCCCTCATGCACCAAAGGCATAGATGCTTTCCTCTGCTGCTCGGGAAGGTGGTCTAGCAGTGGCGCTAGGCGGTGCTACATTTCGTGGTCATACCTTGTCACGATGGGGACGTGAGGACTTTCTTTCCAACTTACGGTTTTCATTATTCGGTGGAGTTGTGAAGTGGCATATTTGTGTTCGAGTGCAAGCTACCCGCTGCAGACAACACAGACTCTGATGTAGGCTGAGATGTTAAGCACTTCGGAGTGGATTCGGGAGCTTTGAATTTCTTTTCCAAGCAGCCTTTGGCAGCTGGCTCCATAAAAGGGTGCCTCATTGTACGGAGACCTTTTTCTTTTCTTCATGCAGGGACGTCATTTAGGGGTCACCAGAGATCGCAAATGCGACCTCTGTGGTCTTCCTTGCGACCTCTAAAACAAAAACTTAAAAAAAAAAATATTTATTTTTTTGTAATGTAAGCTCCTGGGCTGTGGCCAGCACCATGTGGCTCTGTATTTCTGGAGCGGCTGGCTTTCTTGTTCAGGCCCCTTAAAAAAAAAGAAAAATAAGAACAGGAGTGCCAGGAGTGTGTCTTTCTGGAATTCTATACAATAATTGCTAGACTCATTAAAGGTTTATTTCAGGTACACTTCAGGGGTGAGTCACTGATTTAGTCTGTTCTTAAACACCTCAAACTCAGCCTTTCATCCTTCTGAGGTCGATAAATGAATACCAACACAGGTTGGGTGATATTGGGTGTATATTTTTTCTATATAAGTCTCTTAAGCGTAAGTGCTATATAATAACACATCATTATCATTTGGTCATGGACGTCTGCTTGCATTCACAGTAATTTGGTAATATGGGCATATACTCACTGATCTTAACGATACATATGGCGATCCATTCTTGTATGAAATGTACATCACATTATAGTGATAGCATAACCATATTTTTTCCGTAGTGTACAATGCTATGTGATGCCACTGTCTGTTTTGTCAACAGGTGAAAGGTCGTGTTCCATCACTTCCCGCGATATCACTTCGTGGTGGGGTCAAATGACATCACTTCCTGTGATGTCATCAGGGGGTCAAGGGTCGTGTGATGTCACTTCCGCTACCCCTGGCATTTTGGTGAAATGACATCCCTGTCCCCATGTGGTCGAACAAGAACAGTCCTTCTTTTCTTCCTCAGAGATGAGGACACATTTCTGGCAGACTTTCACCATCATGGCATGAAATGCCCCAATGTCATCAGGTGAGATGGTTGGGCCGGACTGGCCGGAGCATATTGGTCTGGGTCTGTATCCCAGGTGTCTGCCCTTCTGGGAGAAGAGGAGACTGTGGAGAGGGTACCCTGCGGGTCAATGTCCTGTTCGGAGTCATCTAGCTCCCTTTCCTCCTGAACCCTGCGTGGAGGACTAAAAACCCTAGGCGAGGGCGGAGGAGGTCTAGCTGGGGATGGCTTCCTGGGGCTGGAACCTGTGGTTCCTTAAGGCATCCGAAGCCTCCTTCTGGCGAGGGGCGATCTGAGGGCTCTGCAGCAATGGGACTGATTGAGCCTGAGGCATTGGGAGCCTGGTGTCTAGTTGCCCTAGGAGAGCACTTGCATAGAAAGCAATGACTGTGGGTTAAGAAGAGGAGGAACAGCACCCAAGCCCATTGATGTGGATGGGAGAGACAGTGATTGCGTTGGCCGCTGCAGGCCCAAGACAGATGGATCCAGAAAAGGAGGTTCTGAACCTCCTTCAGGATCCGATTCAAAAGCTGCCTGCTCGTAGTAGTGATGTGCCTCAAATTCAGAGGTGATCTCATGTTGAAGTATGTCCTCTGGCAATATGGTCTCAGACCTTTCCAACAGAGGCTGTTCTGTAGATGCAGCTGTACGCCTAGATTTCTGTGGCGTCACTAAGGAAGTATGCGTTGATGGAGATTTTCTCTTTGTCATCTACGGAGCTGTCGTCGACCGTATGGTCGTCGACGGCACAACGGGTGGTAGAGCTGTCATCGACGAGAGAGTTGTCGACGGACCAGTCGTCATCGGTGAGGGACAAATCGTCGGCGCTGTCATCGTCTACGGTACCACAGCCGTGGATGATGATGACTTGGATTGGTGCTTCGTCGACTCTTGGCTGGAAGAGGATTTGTGGGATGCCGATGAGGAGCGATCTTTGTCCATGGACGAAGACTTCATAGATGAGGAGGAGGACTTAGGCCTTGATTTGTCTTTATCCCGAAATGATGCCTAGCAGGCTGAGTGCGCAGATTTTTGCGGCTGCAGGCCCTTCTCTTTCAGTTTTTCGGAACGTGATGCAGAAGTATCATGAGAGGGAGGAAGTTGTGACCCCTCAACGCTCAACGAAGGCCTGGTAGTGGAGGATGAAAGCTTGGCTTTTTCCTTAGTGGATGAAGGTCTAGGCTCACCTGTGTGCTGTTTCTTCCGCAGCGGTTCTTCCGACCTAGACCTTTGGCATGATGGTGACCTCCTGTCTTAGGAAGTGGAAGCCAACCTTCGAAGCAGGATAGGCCCCTCGTTTAGCCAACAAATTAAGCGCCTGCTCCTGTCTTTGAGGGTTTTTGGGGAGAACGGCTGATGGATGTCGCAATTTCCGGCCGAGTGCTTAGGGTACAAACAGTATAGGCACTCCGAATGCCTGTCCCCCTCGTACACATTTGTGAGGCCGCAGGTCTCACGCGACCTGAACAAAGATTTCTTCTGACCCGAGGATTCCATAATGGGGCCGGAAAACACACCTTTCTTTTACGAAAGAGTGGAAAGCAGCAAAAGCTGAAGTGAAGAAAAAGAAATGTTCTCACAAAAAGTCGAATTCTCTGGAGAGAACACGGGGTAATCCCAACGGTTTGGAAGACAGTTGAAATCTCAGGGGAAGCCGCGGGGGTGGGTCTATACACTCGACGTCCCATTGGTGCTGCCCAAGGCACCCATAATGACGTCGATAGAACACTCAAGGTGTCAAAGTTTTTTTCCATAGGAACATTACTATATCAAAGTTACCAGGGTTTTCCCAGCCTGACGACGGGGGGAATATTCACAGCATGTGAATCCATGAAAGATTCAATGCTGGAGAAATAGTGATTGCTGGGATAAGGTTGGGTGGTGGAGTTCAGTGTGATGCGATGAGGTGTTGGGTATGGTGATGAGCAAAGAGTTTGTATGCTAAGATTGGGTGGTGGGGTGATATTGGATGGTGCTGGGGAAAGTTGGAGGGTGAATGGGTTGAAACAGCACTTCTTTCAGAAGAAACTGGAAAAAGCCATAGGATTTATAGACATGTCTTAACACATAAGCTATCATTCCAGGGTAGGACTCACTCAACTTTAACGCATCATTGTTCTCACTCAAAAGTGCTTGTGAAAATGTGGATGTGGGGGTTTCTTGTGAGAGGTTGGGTGGTGGGTTTGGGTTGTGCACTCCTGATGATGAAGGGAGCAAACTCCAGAAAGGCTAGTTGGACCGAAGGCAGCTCACTGCCGTTCAACAACTGGCGAACAGCAGTGATCAACCTCAGCCCTGGGTATGCTCAATGGTGGCACTTTCCATTTGCATCCAGCGTTATGAACCAAGGTATTGTGGGTTAATGGGGGCTTCTAGCAGGAGGTGGTTGCACTGCATCCACCACTAACTCAACCCTGATTTTCGGGTTCACTGGATGCAGCCTGAGAGAGCTCCCACTCACTATCCCCAAAAATCTGAAAAACATCCATCCTTTAGTGGCAATTCGTTGTTGGAGTATACAACGGGACCGACACAGGGTGGCGTGGTGCCGTGCTCAAATACAGTGAGAGTGAGCATCAATGACAGAGGCAGCTTCAGCCCAGCTCTGTCTACTCTAAAATGTCTATTGTGGGTTACAATGAAGCACTGGGATTCTGAGGGACAGACTGGAGCATTTTGGCAGTCTGCTCGGGACAGTGACCTACTTCAGGAGCAAGTTTGGAGGAGGGCTTGAATCAGGGCCCCCATGTATCCCCCTCCCCTTTATCAACCAGCAGACAGACCGCAGGGGAAATCTGTCACCTCCCCCAACCCCGTAGGAAGACAAGGATCAACACAGCAGTGTGGGGCCAGTCTGACACCCTCTGGCTGTAAGAACTGTGTGGATGAGCAGTGATCGGAGTGGGAAGCAGGCCTGCAAGATCAGAGATCTTGAGGTCACAATAAATGAATGCCTCTGATGCCCTGCAGGACCCCCAGCGAACCACAGTAAGGGCATGCCTAAAATAATCCCACTATATTCATACCGTTCCTGGCCTAGGAGAGAGTGTGCACAGATGTACTGAGCATGAGAGCAGTTACCAATGTTTCTCTGCAGCCACCACCTCTGTCAACCCCCTTGATTTTGGCTAACGCTGCATGAATGCACACAGTGGTGCATAGGTGCACATGGAGACTCCAGCCTGAGGTTTCCCCAATACAAGTTAAGGTGCTGATGGCAACTGACAGACATTTACATACAGACACAGCGAAACACTTCGCAAGTGGGAATGAAAAAGATACACTAGTTTAAGGAACACAAGTATAGGAAAGTAGCATAAAGTAGTACCAGAACACATGTTGTCTTTGAGATTGGCCACTTCTGTTTACCAAGACCATGGGAAAGACAAGGCTTTGAGAACATAGCAAATCAATTTGGACAAATTTACCATGGAAATATGTGGCACCAAGACTATCACGAAGGCGACTGCTCTGCAATAGGAAATGCCAGAGGGAGCGGTTCCAACAAATAGTGCTGAGCCATCCACTGCTGTTGCTTCTAGTTTGATGGAAGTGTAGGATGGAGGTGGGAGGTATAATGGTATGGAGACTTAGTTGTTTTGCACACAATGTGTGCCTATGATAAACTTCAGGAGGGGTGGGATGGCTCAGAGGTCGATAAAGTGGATTAACGATTGGTAGCACAGATCAAGGAATGACCCGACAGCATGAAGCTTTTCTCGTGGTATGACGATGGAATACTCAACAAAGTGAAAACAGGGGTGGTCTTGCAATATATTAGGAGGCGATACCCCCCGGGTCTGGCGTACATTATGAATAATAAAACAAACAAACAAACAGACAGATGCATTCTTGCTTCATGAGACCCAACTTGTGGGTACATAATGGGAGTTTCTGGGCAGGGTTTCTCACAAGGATATTGGGGAATGGCTATTTTACCATTAAAAAGGTTGCTCACATTTACTGTTACAGGTAAGAATATAGATTTGTAAGGTACATTTGCATGCCTTTCACATTTTAGTGGAGAAGAAGAAGATACTTCTATATGTATACTCACAGCCACTCTATCGAATGATAGCCTGTACAAGTAAGACAGTTGATGGTGAGGCCCCTCCAAGTACTGCAATCGTGTCAGGGGACTTTAATGCAGTATGAAAGGCGGAACTAGATAGATCTTGCTTGACGAGGCAAAAAAGAAGTAAACCTACAATGTTGGTAATCTTTTTTGGTGCATTGGCTATGACGAAAGCCTGGCGTGCTCTGCTTTTAGGAAAAGGAGAATGCTCCTTCTGCCCTGTAGCCCATAATTCATTCTCAAGAATAGACCACGTTTTTCTACAAGGGCTTGATCAAGGGCTCACAGGTATGACCTACCCCCCAAGCAGCATTTCAGATCCTTGCCCCCTGACATGTATTTATTCATTTAATGTGATATAGTTTGCAAAGAAACTTTACACATAATAAATCATATTCACAGCATATAAAAAACTATCAATCAAGCAATCATACAAAATATATAGAAAAAGAGTGTATAAAATCAGATAATAACTAAAACTAAAAGAGAGAGTAAAACCTAAAACAATTGACTTCATCTACTCCAAATTGATCACAGACAATCAGATCATCTACCAATTTATCAGAGTGATTAGAGCGTCAGCCCTTCTTGCCAGGTCAATTTGACTAGTCCACAGATATAGTCCAGAGGACACATTCATATCGTTGCAAATTGAGGTTATAAATGCTTAATTGCATATACTCAAGCGGTTTTCCATCGCAGACAAGACATTAAATAATGACATGAGCAGACTGAGACTTCTTGTATTAATACACTGCAACCAGTAAGTAAGATCATGTATCGATCACATATCGATTCAAGGTGGTGTACAGACCTACTGTAATATTTTGTGTTATTTTGTTTTAACCTCCATCATCTCGGGGGCATCTCGGGGGCAATCCATAAGCACGTGCTTTGCAGTCTTATCCACCCATTCATTCTTCCATATGCGGCAAAACCGCTCATTCTTATTGATCTTCCTTTCACTACCGACTACAGCCAAAACAGGAAGATGATCAATTCTTAGTAATAATATGAATCTCCTTAGCTTAGGTGAAGGGCAAAGGTTCAGATATAACTGAGAACGCTTAAATGTATATAACACAGTGAATGAAGTGATATCTCTCAAGCCTTCACAGGTGTACATAGTTCTCTAACCAATCCCATTTCTCAACAGGTTTGGCCAAAGATATCTTCATTGCAGTAGTATCACCCAGCACCCCCATCTGGGAGTCCGGCTGATTTCTTTGTGTTGAGTCTCCATAATCGTGTATTCCCATTTACTTTAGAGACTTCCACATTCATACTTGCCAAAAGCTGATTTTCCGGGGCATTGGTACAATTCAGCACGCTTTTTCAGGACGATAGATTTCATTGACAACAGGCCAAGTTATAATCTTATGATGGCCATAGAAATGCAGCTGGGTAAACCCAGAATCTTCCTTCAGAATTTACCTTCAATTTTCTGCAGCCATTTCAAGTCGACAGAGATAAGCGATTCCAGGCCATAAGTAACCATCGGTATTAAAACCTGAATATAAAGTTGCTGTGCTCCCCAGATTGAATAGCCACTCTGTTTACAGGTAAATTGGTGCACTAATGCAGTGATCTGTGCTGCCCTGGCCATTTGTGACTGAGTGCACAGAAGGTACTCCCCTCTAGCTTCAATCTCTACTCCCAAATATTTGTAATGGTACAAGTAATCGATCTCCAATTCTCAAATCAATAATCGTGGGCATGCAATATTTTTGCTCGAGAAGGCCATCAACTGAGTTTTCCCACGATTAATCACTAGACCATTACCGACAGTGTATGCTCACAATGCCTCCGCTGATCTCATGAGTCCGCTGAAAGTGTGGTCCAGGAAGACCAAATCATCTGCGTATGCAAGTACTAAACAATGGGTTGTACCAATTTTTGGGGGACAATTGTACACTTCAGTAATCGCTGCAGGAATATACACAAAAATGTTATAGAATAGTGGTGCAGTCACACAGCCCTGCTTAACCCCCCTATTATGTACTATAGGATTAGTCATGGTACCCTGGATATCCAGTTTAAGCGAGACAGACACGTTCTGGTGAAGTAGCTTCAAATAGTAATCCATCTGGGCATCCCAGATTTTCCAACTTTTGCCATAACTTTTCCCTACAGACCATATCAAAAGCTGCCTTAAAGTCAATATAGAGGGTGGATTATTGGGTTGTTTGGCCCTAGCCTGCAGGCTATCCATTATTAAGAGATTATGAGCTGTGGAATATCCATGTCTAAAGCCGCTTTGAAAAGGGTTGAGTAAACCTGTCTCATTGACCCATTCCTGCCGCTCTTGCAATAGGAACATGGCAAAATGTTTCCTGTGCAATCTAACATCGATAATAATCTGTAGTTGCACGGCTCAGTCTTGATGCCTTTTTTAAAGACCGAAATGAGAATGGCTGTCGGAATGAGAAGGCTGAACCAGGTATTCTGCCTTCATTACCTTGTTAAAAGGTACCTTAAGGAGCCCAGCCCAAAAATCAGGTTTACTTTTAAGTACAATGGGCCTCATTACAAGTGAGGCGGAACGGGTTAACGGGACCCGCTAAAGGAGGCAGACCCGTTAAATCCATTCCGGCTCATTACAAGCTCCCCTCGCGTGACCCGGTAAGTAACGCCTGGTCAAACCAGGCGTGCTTACCGGGTCCCGCGAGGGGAAGAGGGAGCAAACAACGGGCCTCTCGTAATCGGCCCGTTGTTTGCTCCCTCCCCCATTCCCATTCAGCCCTATGCAGGCTGAAATGGGAATGGGGAAGGTCCGAGCCCGGGTTCCTGGAGGGAGGAATTACCGGGCCCTCCGAACTCGGAATGGCCCGGTAATTCCCCATTCTGGGAACCCAAACCCGATTTTCGGCGGCAGCCATGCCGCCAATAGCGGCATGGCTACCGGTAAAATCGTAATGAGGCCCAATGTTTGCCAATCCATTCGGACCAGGTGACTGTGAAGATTTTAAGTTTTCTTTTATTTTTAAGACCAGCTTGTCCATGTTACATCAAAGGGAGGAGCAGAAGGTTTAGTAATGATCTCCTCTTTGGCCACTCGACTAATGGCAATATTACGATTAGCCAAGAAAACTTCCCATACCTGGGCACTAATAGGGTTAATCATTGGGTCCCTCCTGTTCCCCTTGGCGTCGCCCAATAGCGCCTATATATTCCGGGTATTTCTGGAACACAATACCCACACAGTGGGGGTCATTACGAGTACAGCGGTAGGGGGTTAACGGCACCAGTAAGGATGCCGGTGCCGTTAACCCCCCACCGCCGCATTCCGAGGTCCCTTAGCGGGTCCCTCTAAGGGCGGCTAGTTTTACCAGCCGTCCTTAGCAGGAGCCGTTAAGGGACCATGGAGCTAATAATGGGCCCGCTATTTGCGGGCCCGTTATTAGCTCCTTCCCCATTCCCATTGTGCCCTATGGGGGCTCAAATGGGAATGGGGAAATGGTATATAGAATGGGGACTTACCGGGTCCTCCAAGGTTGGAATGACCCGGTAAATCCCCATTCTGACTACCCGGACACGGGTTTGGAAGCAGCCATGGTGCTAATAGCACCATGGCTACCTCAAAACTTGTAATGATCCCCAGCATTTTGCCATTGTGCCTCATTATGACCCTGGCGGTACGGGGTTAACGGCACCGTAAAAGGTGCCGGAACCGTTTACCCTGTACCACCTCATTACAAGGTCCCCTCTCGGACCCAGGAAGTAACGCCTGGTCAAACCAGGCGTGCTTACCTGGTCCCGCGAGGGGAATAGGGAGCAAACAACGGGCCAACTCGTAATGGCCCATTGTTTGCTCCCTCTCCCATTCCCATTCAGCCCTATGGGGGCTGAAATGGGAATGGGGAAGGACCGGGTCCGGGTCCTTGGAGGGAGGAATTCTGTGAACCCGGATGCGATTTCGGCGGCAGCCATGCCACCAATAGCGGCATAGCTCCCGCCGAGGTCGTAATGAGGGCCATTGGGTCAGCCTATCGGTCTGCCTCTTATGTTGAGCCACCGGACACTTTATTCTTACGAATCTGCCTTCTTAACTTCCTTTTGGCCTCTCTTATACTCTTATCATAATGGTTACGTTTGTCTGGATCTTTTACCATCACGTTAGCTGTCGATGTAGAATGATGGCTAGAGAAGAAAGAGATCCAACTCTCTATATCCTCCACAAACAATGGGGGTCATTACGAGTTTGGAGGTAGCCATGGTGCAAAAAGCACCATGGCTGTCTCCAAACCCGGGTCCGTGGTGTCGGAATGGGGACTTACCGGGACATTTCGACCTATGCGGACCCAATAAGTCCCCATTTCGAAAATCATTCCCCATCCTCATTTGAGCCCCCATAGGGCTCAATGGGAATGGGGAAGGAGCTAATAACGAGCCCGCTATTTGCGGGCCTGTTATTAGCTCCATGGTCCCTTAACAGGTCCCGCTAAGGGCGGCTGGTAAGACCAGTCGGCCCTAGTGGGACCCGCTAAGGGACCTCAGAATACGGAGGTAAGGGGTTACCGGCATCCTTACCAGTGCCGGTAATGCCTTACCTCCAACCTCGGAATGACCCCCAATGTCTCAACCGATATTTTAACCAAATTAGACATTGCCATACCAGCCTTTAATATATTCCTTTCCGACCAGCAGATGCGAGTTCCAGTATGATTTACCCTCATATTGCCTAATTGTTTGATGGTAGGGCTACCTTCATCTGCCTCAAACATCAGAATTAGAGCATCATGATCGCTCCATTGATTCGAACTAACACTCATATCCTTGACAAGGGTTGCGATATCAGAGCTGACAAACATATAATCAAGTGCGCTCTGTGCCTTCCCACTTTTCAATGTATGTCTCCCTGAACAATCACTGTATGTGCGCCCATTCACCATCTCCAAATCCCAGCTATTAAATAAGTTAACCCAATACAACCCCTCAGGGTCTTCTACATTGTGTTCCATTGTACACCAAGATTTAAGGCAGGATTGGTAGATGTACCATGGCCGCCTCTCATATGACAGTTAAAATCACCAACCACTATAATGAATTTGCTCTTCGATATCAGAGACCATTGGATCAATAGATCATGTAATGCCCCTTGGAGCGAATCTCTCAAATTAGACCCCGGGGAGTTATACAGGTTAACCAACATTATCTTTTCAGGGAAACCATTATTCATTACTTCAACCTCAACAGCAATAATATTATCCTCCAATTCAGTGGTAATTCTGCGAGACTTCAGTGTATGCAATACCCCAATCATCAGTCTGCCATATGGTCTGGCAGGCTTTCCTTTCTTGGCTAAGGATTGGTGGATAGTATATACGTTCATTACAATAGGTGAAACTAGCCAGGTTTCCTGTACACAGATAAATGAAGGATTGGCAATTTAGGATAATGAACCCACATCTGTGAGAAGGTGGCTAAAACCCAGTGAGTTCCAAGAAAATAATGAACAAACTCAATGCTTTGTACCACAACCGGCAGCGATTCTGCCAACCATTTAAGCATATTTTAGATGTCTGCCATCTGTACATCCTTTCCTCTTGGTAAAGTAGGAGGGCACGCCGCCTTCCTTCCCCCCAGTGAATCCTTGTTAGACCAATTTTGATTTTCTTGCTCCAAGTCTACATCAAGTTCTACTTCAACTTCCAACAGGCTTTCTCTATAACTACCGATCATTTGAACTGTGGAAAGAAATTTACAGTGGATTGCCGTAATATTAGAGTTGACACTTTTTAGTGGTTCAATAAACTCAAAATCTTCAGACAATAACACTTGTAGCTGAGGAATCAAGTGAAGTCTAGTAATTAATTCCATTCTTGTAAGCCACCTATGTTGACCTTTTTGTTTCAGATTCTTAATAACACAAATTTTGCTCTCAGGCTTCTTGGGGTTAGTGGCTTTATCTATTCGATTTTCAGGTAGCGACCTCACCACCCGTACTCGAATTACAGCCTTTTTATATGGCGTGGAGCAGTTCTTTGCCATCGCCCCCCCATGCTGCGGCCGGACAACCTCATCTATTTCCTCAATCTCACCGGAAGACTAATTTGCTTTATCGGTTATTAACCAGCTTGTCAAGCTAACTGCTCCATTAGAGTGCTGCTTCTTCGCATGTGCTGCTCTCTTCCTGGCCTTCTTGGATTGTTTTTTCAGGGGGACAGAGTTAGGTAGGGGGGGAGGCCACAACGCATGGGCCCTCATTACGACCCTGGCGGAAATCGAAAAACGATGGCGGAAATGCAATACCGCTATCGAATAGCGCTCGGTGCGATTATGACCCGTCACCGTAAAGTACGATGCCATTAGCGACACCGTAGTGAACGCCAACGCTAACTGCACCAAGTACGCGCACGCGCGCCATGCGAAACCGTAATTACCACCATGGCGCAACGGTACGCGAATTCCGACCCTAGCGGACATTTACCTAACGCCATCAAGCATGGCGGAAAGTACCATTCCGCCATGGTGAGAAGTACGGCATCGCGAACCAACCGTAAAAGGCCCTACTGAGTGCCCGTACACCACTCCCTGGCCACATTGCACAACTCCTCGTAGGTGCAATGAAGTCACACAATGCAACCAGTGAAATGTACAAGTCACCCATGCATGCCAACGAACAAAAGAATGTAGGGGCTCCAAGTGCCTTGTGAGTGGCCATCCATATTTGCCATGGCACCATTGCCGTACTGATGCAGCACAGGCATGTGAAGGTTCAAGTACAGCAACATGAACTGAAATATGAGACAAACAAAAACAGGCCCCCCATCGCTTGACACCAGTGTAAGGCAACATTCAAAGCAGTATCTTGAGTGAGACTGCACCAGCCCTGTACTCCTGCCAGTAAACAAACCAACCATCAGCATAAGCATGTACCACACAAGTTGGCAGAGTGACTGAGCAGCCAGGCTCATCTCAAGAGGGGCCAATGGGAGCTGCAGGGCACAGATGGGCCGAATACAGAAGCTATTCCAATGGACATGACCTCAGTCTCCCTCCAAGAAACGCACGCAAACACAGGCACCTGTGACCAGCCATATTCTGATAATCACATCATTCCACCAATCCACCTGGCTGACCGGCATCTGTTACACAAAAGCTAATCCCCCGCCCCTGAGCATGACATCATTAAAACAGTCATAATGGCAGCACCTATCCCTGACCTCACTGGGCTTCGTAGGCAAACGCGCCCAGTACAGTACCACGCAACTATACTCAGAAGCCGGAACCCAATGCAGATCTTCTCACAATACACCGCTCCACAAATAGGAATATGCTACATTACTTGCAAAGAATAACGCTACACGGTCAATATCATAATCAAAATTTAATGCACAACAAAATCACCAAGCCCATACAGCTATTAGGTCATGAACTCCAAAATATATTTCATCATTGTGGGCTGCATCCGCAATAAATGACCAGCCTCTTCTTGTGTGACGCCCTGTTCCTTCATGGTACACAGGGGCTACATTCACGTTCAAAAAGGCAACATGGAAGCGCCTAGAACCGCAGGGCCGTCCCATTAGGTAGGCACTAGTCCAGCTGAAAGGTCGATATGTTGCTCCTAGCCACTAGTACTGCGTAAGGGCATGTGGTCCATTGGCGATCGTCCCATAAGATCGTAATGGTGCTCCACTGATTAACACGAAGCAGCAGGTGTCGGGAGAAAAAGCCATCTGCAGGAGTGGCATACAGATGGCAGCGGCAAAAGGGGAGGAGATACCTGTCACCCAAATGAAATGAAAAAGAATAGTATGGGCATCAGAGCTTCATTTGAATTACTCACTTCAATGATCACACTAAATCCACAGCCATATGCATGCTAGCCCACTCAAAAGGATTATTCCCACCCAAAAATCACTTGCGAATCATAACTATATGAATCGAGGTGAAAACACTATTACAAACGAGTGTTTGTGTGCATGCGTCTGTTAAAACAGATTCCATTAGA
The DNA here is from genome assembly GCF_040938575.1 of Ambystoma mexicanum. Taxonomy (NCBI): domain Eukaryota; kingdom Metazoa; phylum Chordata; class Amphibia; order Caudata; family Ambystomatidae; genus Ambystoma; species Ambystoma mexicanum. The sequence continues at coordinate 1,114,737,075 of NC_090923.1, read as the reverse complement.
TGGGATTAGTAACGTGCATAGACACAAGTGTTTGAAGGCGCGTTGAGACAGGGAGGGTTCAACAAGGGCACATAGACGATGGTCCCACTATGGCAGCCCTGCATCACATAGCGCAGGGGAAGTGGATAGATTCCAAAAAGCCATGTACATGGCAAACTCTCTATTAAATCATCTGTCCATGCATCCATACATCATTCCCTCATCCCGGTATGAAAACGCCTGATTATTTACTCACATAACATGTGAAATTTCCATTGAGTCTGTGCGTAATGCAGTCTGCAAAATCCACTGTGCTCCAGCCCGGAATTCCAGTGTTGTGAAGTAACATGTATTTGGGAACATCCGGCCTTATCGTCCACTACGCTATTGCGCATCCCATACTATTCATATCAATCATTGCATTCTCGCCATGGCCCCTGTCCGAAGGACATTAAACAATAGAACTTTATATCTGCAGTCAGACCTGTGGGCGTCTCCTCGCCGCTAGCTGAAAACCGAAAGCGCTGTCCTTCGAATTCCTCATTTGCAACATCACGTCGAAAAGGCATCTGTGACCGCTTGAAATCACAAATCCATCCATGTAGTGCGGCAGTGTGTGAAAATGGCAACTGGCTTCACTCACAAATGGGACGGCCCGCCCGTCGGTGAACCGCGGTACAGTGCTGCATGAGGGTCCACCGTTAATCGAGTACTACATTCCACTGACCCTTCACAAGTTTGTTCGCGACTGCAAAGATAGTATGTGAAACAATGGGACCATAGCAGAATGAACATATGAACCAATATTTCACTGCCATCGGGATTAAATACATGATTGTAATAGCAAGATGCCATGCGTCGAATTGCAGCGTTGTGTGCGGGACGTGCTCGCCCAAAGGGGATTGCAGCTTGCACAGGTGGAATGAATCACCACAGGTGGAGGCTATACAGCCTGAAAACACATAAATTGCACACCCAACCCCCTCCCACAACCACACCCACTCCAAAATGCTACCGGCAGGACTAGCGATGTTGGCCCTGGGGGACCTGATAGCACTGCAAGTACTCCAACTTCAAGAAGAAGACGAACACCAACTACTACAACAACCGGCCGCACAGAGGAGACGCAGGAGGAGGGCAAGGCAGGGCCAGCAAGGCCCACCAGCACAGCCACTACCACCACGCAGGAAGCCCGCAATCCCACGCCTCCGAGCACATCCGTTCAACCTCACTGATGAGCAGATCCACACCCTCTACCGTTTGGACCGGGACACCATAACCGCCATTGTGGACATGACACACGCTGACCTTGTCAGCATGATAGATAGCCCAACCGCCATCCCACCCCTACTGAAGGTGGTGTCTGTACTCCACTTCCTGGCCACAGGCACCTACCAGCACACAGTCGGACAGTTGCATGGCATTTCACAGCCACTGTTGTCACGGACACTATTGCAAGTGCTCGATGCCCTCCTGAAGCACGCAGACGACTACATCTCTCTACCACGCTCGGAGCAGGAAATTACGAACACAAAAGTGGGATTCCATGCACTTGCCGGCATAACGGGTTGCATTGGTGCCATCGACTGCACCCATGTGGAATTGGTTGTCCCACATGCCATGGAGGCCCAGTACCGCAACCGAAAACAATATCATTCTCTTAATGTACAAATGGTGTGTGACTCCAACAGGATCATTACACATTGTTGTGCCCGATTTCCTGGATCAACCCATGATTCTATGGTCTTGAGGAACTCTACAATACCATGCTACATGGAGCGACACGCAGGGAACAGATCCTGGCTACTCGGTGAGTCTCATTTCATGCATGATAATGTGGGGTATGTGATGCGGCAATGACCTGGCAGGAAGGGGGGGATGCGTACGTAGCAATGTCATTCCACAAACATCCTTTATTGTCCACATACAGGTGATGCCGGGTATCCACTGAAGAGATGACTCCTTACACCACTCCGGAACCCACAGAACCAGCATGAGGAGGACTACAACCATGCCCACTCACGTACCCGTGTAGTCATAGAACAGGCATTCGGCCTACTGAAGGGTCGTTTCCGCTGCCTCAGCAGGTCTGGCGGGGCACTCCTGTACCGCCATGAGAAGGTTGCAAAGATGGTCATGGCATGTGTCATGCTACACAACATGTGCGTACGTAGAAATATGCCCATGCCCCCTGACGCAGAACTGCAAGCACCTGAAGATGGTCATGATGAGGGTGGGGATGTGGCAGCACCTCAAGGAGTCCGCGAGGCACAGGAGGGCCGTGAAATTCGTCAGATTATCATAGATTCATGCTTCTAGCACTCACGCCCGGTGGCTGATACATGGACACGGGACTTGTGGCACTGTGTGTGTCTGGAACATGCACAATATGGACTGTACGCCTATAAAGGCCTCGTACACAAAGATCAATGTCCACACATCTCATTGGATGATTGTGAAATGTTTATAGCATATGTGAAATTATGTTACACACCCCATCGACCCGCCACCCAAGTAAGCCCAACACACCCCCTCCACCCTCCTACCTCCCCCCCGAACACCAGTGTCCAAAGATGCTCATTGTCAGTGGGCAGACGCTATTGCAAGCCCCCTCTCCGGGTATCAGGGGCACCCCTGCCTGTGGAGCGCAGGTTCCTCCCAGATCTACGTTGGGGGCTGCCCTGGACGGAACTTGCAACGGATGATGTCTCTGCCTGCTCACGTCCATGCATGTCCCTAAGGGTTTGTGAGAGCTCAGTGAGCACACGGCGCACAGCGGCAAGTTCAGCACATAAGTCTTTGGACGTCGCATGCAGTTCCCCCCTCAGGCTCTCGGTGCTTCTCTCCATTTGTACTCTCAGGCTCTCGGTGCTTCTCTCCATTTGTACCCTCAGGCTCTCGGTGCTTCTCTCCATTTGTGCCCTTAGTGTCTCTGTACTTCTCTCCATTTCTGCCCTAAGTGTCTCAGTAGATGTTTCTATGGCTGCCTTAGTACCCCCACATTCATCAGCATGGTCCTTGAGGAGCGTGGCCAGTTGCTGCTGTTGCACGATCACCTGGTCGAGGGACTGTTGCCTCTGCTGGGCCATGGCCATTTGCGGTGGTGTCACAGAGGGGCTGATCACCTCATGTTGCCTTGACACAGGGCTTGTGGGGGATGGCCAGTCGTCGTCTTGTGGGTGCCCCTGCGTGGTATCCTCATGGTGTACGGGATGAAACAAACAGGGGGATTGAGACAGGTCATGGATGGATCCTACATCGACATCACCGTTTTCTGTGTCGGAGCATGCTGCCATTAATGCAGTGTCACCTATGGTGCTGCTGCCACCAGAAGCAGTGCCTTCTGTGGCATCCATTGGGGGGACCTGTGGTGGTGCTGTTGTGGGCATGCTGGCTGCTGGGGTGCCTGTTGAAGTGCCCTCCTGTGTGCTGCCACTTGATTTGTGCTGCTGCCGTGTCTTGATCCGTGCAGCTGAGGTGGAGGGTCTTTGGCCGTTGGTCTTGGCCCTCTTTGCAGGTGTGCTGGTAGGGGTGTCCTGGAGCTCGTCGTTTGAATCGGACCCTGTGGTGGAGTAAAGGAGGGCGAGCGTTATTAATGGGTCTGTGGAAATTGGAATGGCAATGTATCACATGCATTGGGGTGGTACCTGAGGGTGATTTGGGTCAGGGCCTTGGAGGTGGTTTCATTTTTGTGTGGATTGAGGATGCAGTTGTTTTGCAGCCTGCAGTTAGGGTGTGCCTGCTGCACGTGTAGAGGGTGTTTTTAGGATTTTTAATTATTTATGTATTTAATGTGACTTTTAAAGTGCGCTATCAGGCCAATGTATGTGGACGTTTTCCTGGACATGTGTTTCTGTTGCACTATGTGGACACATGGTACTTCACATGATTGGACATTGTGGATTTAGCATTGTTTTATTTGGCCCACCTACCTGATTCTTCGGATGTCTGCACTCCTCTCTCCATCCCTCCGACTCCCTCTATACTCTCCATTCCAATGGTGGAGGCACAGATTTCTTCCCAGGGGGTCAACTTGATGGGTGATTCCGATCCTCCCCCGGTAGCTGTGGCAATGTTACGGTTGGCGGATAGTATGCTCCGTACGCGTATCCGCAAGTCGTCCCATCGCTTTCTGCATTGCTGTGGGTTGCGGGGTGCGGTCCCCACCGCACTTACCCGCTGTGCCACCAGGGCCCATATGGCCTTCTTGTTCGCAAGTGCCGTCCTGGTCATTTGCGTCGAGAAGACGACGGCAGCATTCTCCTGGAGGGTCTCTGTGAGCACGGTGAGTTCCTCAGGGGAGAAGTGTACCTGCCGCTTGCGGTCGCACGCTTTTTTCGCTACTTTTCCCATTTTTATTGTTTTCACTAGGGTGGATGACGGGTTGGGATGTGTCTCAGGGTAGTATTTTTAATGGTTGTGTGGGAATTCTGATTTTATAGGTGTACGGCGTGCTGTTTCCCGTTCCGGGACCATGTTTTTACTTCCGTTTCCGTATATTTACGGTCACCGTATTTTCCGATTGCCGCTCATTACGGTGACCGCTATGATGGGTGGCGGAATTGCACCTAGGGCGCCGTACGACGGCGGTGAGGGGCGTTTTGGGGACATTTCCGCCATCGCGGGCTTTGCACTTCCGCCATGGCGTAGTGCTCGTGCCCGATGGGTCAGAATTGGCCGCACTTTACTCCGTCGTGCAATGGCGGAAACGCTATTTACGCTATGGCGGTCAGGTCAGTTACTTTCCGCCAGGGTCGTAATGAGGGCCATGGTATTTTATGGGTGGCAACCCTCCTGGCAAGACGTCGTTCCCTGGAGTAAAATATCACAGACTTATCTGCAATATTTTGTTCAGGCTCCTTATTAGCAACTGAGTCTAACATGTCCTGTATTTCCTCAGATGCATTCTTTCCAACTTCTCCAGCCCTATTGTCCGGTGAAAGAGTAGTTGGAATCGTACGATGTAAGGTATTTTCAAGTATTCATCCACACATTTTCAGTAGAATTTTCATTTCAAATTGCAATGCTGGCATGTACGATTGAAGTTCTGCCAATGCTTTGGCACTCGAAAAAGATTCTTCCACATTTTCAGGTTTGCATTCATGGGCTGAGCTTTGGAGGTCAATTGTTAAATTGGGGGAAGCAGACAGTCTACCAGAAATGCCATTTGAAAATGGACTTTCTTCTGCATGTAGCACTTGTGCTTTATATTCCTGAGGTTTCAGAACTGCCGGGGTTATAGATCTCTGCATGGAAACGCAAAGTACAAGAAGAGAGTTGTTATGGATATCTCCAAAATTAGTCGAATCATGTGGATTACTGTCATTGTGAGTATTCGTTTCATTCTCTTCTGTTGTGGAGACATTCTTCTCCTTCGCAGTAATTGCATGAAAAAGCACAGGTATTGTGCCTTTACTCTGGGGCACCTTCAGTTTCCTTCTGCTTTTAACTCCCTCACTCTCGCTGATCTTCGATACTTCTTTCTGCCCGCCTTTTATAAGATTGTAGCATGATTGCTGACCTTTCTTAGATGGCAGCATGTTGTTACCAAGTGCACTGTCAAACACTGATATCCGCGCGGACGGGAGGTGAAAACAGTTAAGAAATACTTTATTTTGTTTCCAAAAACCGCCGAAATATGCAAATCTAGTATATCGGTCAGTACTATGGACGGGGCCCATGCAGGACCCACTAGGTTCCAGCTAGCGGGATCAAAGGATTTCTCCAACAGTCTCCCGATTTAGCGCTCAGTAGCAAAAGGTGCAAGGCACTTAAACCTTCCTTAGATTTAGCAGCAAGTATGTTCCCACGTCAATAGGGTCAGACGGCAGTGCAATCCGGCTGGCGTTCCAGGTATTAACCTCCACTTCAGCCGAACACTAGGCCAGACATAGGTCTTATTCCAGACAAGCACACGCTGTTTTACCTTACAGCTGCCCTTCCGTTAAACAAGTACGGCGACCAGAGGAGGCATAGCGGAAGAAATGGACAGCTTTTCCCAGCTTCCCAGCCTGCACAGACTGCAACAGGATTTTAGTCGGCACACTGCAGTCCAACAAAGTTGCTCCCGGCTACTTTCAGTCTCGGTCTCTCTCCACTCACAGACGAAAAATCAGAGGAAAGAACCTCTGAACCATTCCATTTGCTATTCTCAATCTTGCAGCAGGAAGGAGTGTGGCTACTAAACACTCTTTCACTTAATGGATAAAGAAGTAGCAAAGACCCTTGATAAAGCGACAGAAGAATACTTCCAGCTCAACATGCACTCTGTTCAGAGTAACAAAGCCACTGTGGGAAGCATATAAGGTGGTCTTTAGCAACAGGGCTATGGGATGATCCGGGGGAAAGAAGGATGGTATTGGATCTGGGAGAGAAGGAACAGAAGGCAGATTAACTGGAAAATAACTATTTACAGAGCCCATCAGATGAGGTGTTGGGCAAACTACAAAACGCGAGGGAGGAGATACTTGTGAAAGCAACAAATACGACATGTAATTGAAACTGGGTGACTGGAGGTCAAATAAATGGCCATGGTTCTAAAAGGGGTAGACCTCTGGCATGGTTGCAACTCTAGTATTACCTTACAAGAACAGTGGGCTAAATCCTGGGCAAGAATGGGCAGTTAATACTGGAGGCAACAGTCATTGGGCAGGCTTATGTCAAATATTACCAAGAATCATAAGTCCCACCCGAGAGAGTTTGGATGAAGAGCGTGTAACCTTTAGAGCAGATCGCCACCCAACTGTTTGTCAGAATCGCAGAGGGACCACCTTGATGCATACTTAGCAGAAGGGGAGATAAAGGTATGCATTTACCAGCTTTAAGGGGTTGTCAGTCCAAATGGCTTACCAGGTGAACTGTGAAAGAAATTGAAAGGAAAAGTGATAAAAACCGATGTGGGCGATGTTCCTGGAAAGTAAGAATGAAGGCTTTCTCCAGCCCAACCTCTGCAACGCCATCATCATAATAATCCTGGAGGAAGGTAAATAGTTGGATCTCCCCGAGTTCTATTATCCGATCCCTCATATAAAAGGAGAAGCTGAATTCTTGGTGTCTGCCCTTGCCAATAATTTTTTGGGGATTACCCATGATTGAATGCAAGGAGATTCAGAGTATCATCATCCTGGGGCATTCCACAAGATCAACTCTTAAAAAGCTACATGCCACACTGGGGTTAAAAGATAGGCTGGAGGGTCCACAATGTATCATTTCCCTTAACTCCCATAAAGCCTTTGACTGCATCAAATGATGGAGGTACATGTTCATATTATATTTTTTATTTAAGTGGGTTTCAGACTTCCTTAGTTGGTTGTGATTATTATATTAAGCACCTGTGGCAATGGTTACGGTTAATGGAATTCTTTCCAAAAAATCTGAGTTTGCCATGGGTACCAGATAGTCTCCACTCCTCTTCGCGATAGCACTGGAAGTACTCGCAGAGTGGATAAGGAGGGGTAAAACTTAAAAAAGGGATTATAGTGGCCATGGCGGACAGAAAAGCGTATCTTGCTATATGCTGATGATGCTTTACTGTACTTGGGGGAGGCCCATCTCCGGGGTCCTCGTTAAAGCTGGTCTTAAGATGAGCTGGGAGAAATCCATCCAATTGCACATCAGAGGTAGGGTGAATCACGCTGGAAAGGCTCCACATGTCGAGATGTGGAAAGAATAAGTCCTTAGGGCTTCAAATTGGGACAAATGATACAAAACTTCAAAAGTAAAACTTTGCCCTATTAACAACTTGCTTTTCAGCAGCGATAGCACAATGGAATCACCTCCCACTGTTGGTAATGAAATGAGTGGCCCTATACAAGATTATGGGCCTCATTACACGGTATGCGGTAAGGGTTTACCGGTACCGGTAAGGGCACCGGTACCAGTAAACCCTTACTGCCTCACTACGAGGTCCCTTTGCCGGACCCGACATCAACGGCTGGTTTTACCAGCCGTTAAGGAACGGGCCCGCAAAGGGACCTTGGTGCTAATTACAGTACCGCAATTTGCGGTACCGTAATTACCTTCTTCCCCATTCCCATTGAGCCCTATGGGGGCAAAAATGGGAATGGGGAAGTGCCTTGGTGAATGGGGAATTACCGGCCCCGCTCACCTTGGAGTAGGCCGGTAATTCCGCCATCCACCAAGGCGGACACGGTAAAATACCGGCGGCAACCATGGCGCTAATAGCGCCATGGTTACTGCATACCGTGTAATGAAGCCCTATGTCTCTTCTTTGCTTCCTGTACATGATCCAAAACCCTTCCTGTATTCTCAGCAGAGATTACTTCAAGAGTAAGTCAATCTTCCATTCATTCAGGAAAGACTCCTCGAATTGTTATTGGAACCCTATGAAACATGGTTTGGGTGGGAGGCTGTAGTATCCCCAACCTGCAACTCTATCATTGGGCCTCACAATTGGCATTGATAAATTAACAGTGATTCACAAGGGGAAGAATGACATGGTTGATCTGGAACTGGCAGGTTCAGGTACACAGCACATGGAAAAGCTGCTCTGCAGGGAAAAGGCACGACTAAAGCAGTCGGGGTTGTGTGGAGGCGGGCAACAAAGCCAATCAGCTGGGGAAGCAAACTCAATATGAAATCTACTTTTTGGTAAAATGATACATTGATGGGGCTTTCAAGATTGCCCAGTTTTAGGACTTGAGAGGTAACAGGCATAAGAAAGAGATGTCATAAAAAATGGGAGAGTAAATGATTTCCAGGAGGACTATGCATTACAGGCCAAAGAGGTTTAGAAATATCTGCAGATGCCACATGACTTGAGGGGGACAGCTAGGGCAAGTGATATATATCCCTGCAGCCTCTCCATTTCAACTCAATGTTGATGATGAAGCAATCAATTCAAGACGGATTTCTAGCATGTACTAAGCTTTACAATCCTACATAGAGGGGTGAAAAAGTAGATAATTTCTGAATGCGAGTGCCCCATTGGAAGTTGACTGAAGTGAATCCCTACAGGACCCACCGGATGGGAGAGTGCAAGTATTCTCTCTATCGTAGGCAAGGGGTACCTTTTATCAAATAATATGGGATAGCAAAAACATTCAGAGATATTGGAAAATTTCACAGGGGAACTACCATTATTACTGGGCTGGAAACTTGAAGTGGACCCCCCCATTAATCTTGTTGGGAATATGGGTGGATTTAGAAGCCAACAGATATGTTAAGTGCTTTCAAAATGACGCTTTTGTCATCATGTAGCGAGATATTGCAATGGGTGGAACAGGATAGATTCACTTAGTATGGCTAAATGGAAATTAGGAATGGATCCAATAATGGCCTGGGGCAAGATGATTTACAGAAAAATGAGGAAGGTATGCACAAGTTGGAAAATTCACATCATTAGCAATCCATACAGGGGAGAAACCTCATAAAATGTTTAGGTGTAATTTGTCACACTGATGAGAAACAAATCTAAGCTGTCAAGGGGTTCTCCAGGTGCTTACAATGTCAGGACAGTGGTAAAGGATCCTTTTGAAATGGACTACAGTACTAAGTCATGTTTGTTTGAACGAACCTGTATTGTGGGGCATGCATAGTGCATTCTTAATGTACATTTTTTTTTAAAGTAAATAGAAAACGATTTATGAAACAAAAGGTATGCCTCCAATTCCGGGTTTAATGGCTTAATATGTGTCAGACAAGCATTGGAGGGACCCTTGCCCACAGCACCACAAAGACGGGGCCAGCATGACTCCTGGCTCTGAAGCACATGTGTGCCAGTGCCACCCTGTTAATCCAAATAACTCAAGCCTTCCTTGAGGCTTTGCAGAAGGTGCAGAGGGCAGGGAAATACTGCCCAGGGTGACAATCTTGTCAATAACGCACATAACAGTATCAGTATGTTTTCAGTTTATATGAAAATAAAACATACAAATTAAGTCAATTGTGACTCCAAATGTAGGGGTGGCCCCTGTACACCTGCCCTCAACCTTGTAGGGGTCTACCACATCCCTAGCCAAGGCTCCCTACTCCTGAAAGACTAAATTTAGTATTGGTTCAATATAGACAGGGGTCAGGGTTCCCTTACTGTCCAGGCATGTAGACTGAGAGATATATATATCCTTTTCTCTCTCACCCCCCATTTGGAGACAGGACACCTTAATCTTCTTGTCAGAGCCCTCCTCTCTATTAATGGCATTTCAATTCTTATTCTCATTCTTTTCTCCACTCTGCTCTACTCTGCCTCTCACTCCTCCTACTGCTTCTGTCTCTACTTTTCTACTCCCTACTGATCTTCCTCTTCATCTCACATAACCTGTCACTACTCTCCTCCACCTTCCAGGTCTTAGGGAAGAGTACTTTCACTCCTGTTTATACTTCCTCCCCCCTCCTGTTCTTATTGCTCCTCTCACTCCTCCTGTCTACACTTTCCTCTATCTTAATCTTACAGCTACTCTTAATTCTACTGTCTATACTTTCCTCCTACCACCTGATATTACTTCTCTCATTCCTCCAGTCTGTGATCTCCTCCACCCTCCTGATCACACTACTCCTCTCACACCCACTTTCTACACTCCTCCTCCCTCCTTATCATGCTACTCCTCACTTCTCTTGTCTCTACTCTCCTCCTCCTCCCTTCTGATCTTACTCATTTCTCCTTCTCTCACCCTACTGTATCTCACTCTCATTTACTCACACAAAGACATATAGCTAAATTGGTACCACCCTCTCAATCCCAAAACCTTACCATCACTCTCTCCAAACATGCTAGTACTCTCCTCCAACTCGCCCTCCACCTGCTGCACACTTCTCTCTGGTCCCTTGGTTCTCCCAATACTCCTCCAACCTCATTGAGCACCTCTTACTGAGGACTGACTCTCTGTGGCTTTTTTTAGCCTTCCCCTTACGGTCTCTAATCTCCCACTGGTTACTTGGGTCAGCTGTCTCAATTCCTATATGGTCTCCCTCCAAATACCTCCTATGTCTTCCCCTTGTGGGTTGGGATTCTTCCTGGGAGTCTTCATAAGGGCCTTTAGTGCTGGCCACTTTTTTGCCTCACTGACACTGCTTCAGTACTGAGTCTGGGAACCCTCTAGCAGGCATTAGGTCTCCCATTCCGCTCCTGGTAGGGTGGGGAAAGTCTATTTTACATAAGGCAACCATTTCTTTCCTTCTGGCCTAGGGTGAGGTTTGGGAATTGCATAGTGGTACTTTTAGTTCTTGTTGTTAGTCTTTGGAAGGTGCTGCTTTTTGGGGCCCACCTGTCATTCCACCAGCGTAATGAGGAAGGTGGTGCATGCTGGTGGTTGTAGTCTCTGGGGAACTACCTGGAAGATTAGAAAAAGAGACCTGGCCAGGACAGAGGCTTTTAGGCATCGGGACAGGAAAAAGGGATCAAAGTACATGCATTCATAAGGACTGTTAAGGCAAAGCAAATAAAAGGCAAGTCACACTCTTAGTTAGGCTTTGGATTAAGCCTGGCCCAGAGAAAATAAAGTCCAAAGCCCAAAAATGCCAACAAAAAAATGCAGCGGGCGCTACTTCATCCAGTAAATAGTGGGCTTTCTACCAAACAGGTTTGACAAGAGGGACTGCAGCGTGAAAATGCACCTGGGATAAGTGGGGAGGAAATCAACTGTCATCTGGAAATAAAGCAACAATAGCCCAGTCCTTGGTCATTCTGCAGTTTTTTTGAGAACTCTTCCTGTGTTCCAGGACTTATCGCCATACATGGATCATAAACCTGCCATATACTGCAACCAATAGTTTTGAGTCTACTTGATATTGTTTTACCAGTGCAATTGACAGTAACATTACCAGCGTCTCAAACCATATGAAAACACTGGGCGTTCACATAGATGTAGAATTATCTATGCACAAACACGTCAAAGCCCTAGCCTCCTCTGCGGCCTACACCACCAGACTCATCAACCACAGCAGAAAATTCCTGTCCACTGACAACTGCCTCACTCTCGCCAGAGCCATTATAGGTAGTAAACTAGACTACTGCAATGCCATCTTTGCAGGCACATCCTCTAAAAATCTGACAAAACTACAGCTGATCCAAAACAATGTCCTCCGAGCTGTCTGGGGCCTCAAACGCGCGGACCACATCTCTCACGGCAGACGCGAGGCACACTGGTTGCCCATCAAAGCATGCATTGACTTTAAGATTCGCTCACTAACACATAGATGCATCCACAATACTGCACCCTCTTTCCTCGCCCAATGCATTTCCATAAGGACCAAACTCCCCTGCTTACGCTCTGCTTCCACCTTGTCACTAGCCACCCCAAGATGCTCACCTGCTACATACATCGTCATTGCCCCTACCATATGGAACGCCCTACCTCCCCAGATCCAAGAACAGAATTCCTACCTCATCTTCAGAAAACTGCTAAAAGCTTGGCTGTTTTGACAAATATGACTAACTTGTTTTGGGGCACCACCTGGTCCCCACCTGTCTCTTTGTAACATTTACTATCCTGTATGTACTATTTTCTTCCCATGTTCCTAAGCTACCAGCGCCGTGATACTTTCGGGTGTGGGCACTGTCAACAAATGAAATAAATAAATTAAATAATGTCCTCTCCTGCACAACCTGACACACCACGAAAACACCCAAAGGCAGTCTTCTTGTGATGGTAGAACTGTCAATCGACAAGCGTGTAGGCTTTTGAATAAATCTGGTGGATACGCCTCCTTCTTGCACCAAGTGAGATTCGACAGACCTATGAAAACCTGATTTTGTATATTCTCAAAAAGAAGAGCTCACTCTATCTCAAGGTAGGTGTGGGCAATTTTATCTTTTTCACTTTAAAGAAATGTAAGGTTTTAGTTATTGCTAGCGAGGAATATCGCACACAACACAGGACCCAATATGTTATATGTCATCTGTGGCTTTATCACTTAGTGCATACACCATGATATTTAAACCAAACTATGAAAGAGAGAGAAATTCAAATGCTTGAGAAGAACAAGTTACTCTCTTACCTGGTAATGTTTTTTCGATGGGATGGTCCGACGACGTATTCCATATCTATGACATGTAATCACCACAGCTGTGCTGCTTCGGAAAATCTTCGGTGTCTGCGTCGATGACGTCGATACGCCGCCCTCGAGGACCTCCTCAGACGGCCGACGTCACTGGATGTTATAAGTAGGATGCACGACGCTCGTAGCCTCAGTTGTAGCTTTTTCCCAGAACGTGTGGCACCAGTCTTCTGCCAGTCTGACACACAAAGCCTTGTGGAAACGTAAGCTGCAATCGCATAAGAAATTCTGTAGCAGGGAAGGCAGGGAGGGAGCAATATGGAATACATCGTCGGACCATTCCATCGAAAGAACGTTACCAGGTAAGAGAGTAACTTGTTCTTCGAGGGGATTGGGCCCTCTGACATATTTCATATCTATGACAGACTCCCAAAGCAGTACCAATGCAAGGAGGTGGGAAAAGAATTTAGAAAACAGAAATTTAGAATACCCAATCAATTTGCGGAGCAAAGGACTGCATTGCCAAAGGCCAGATCCTGCCCATGGATGGAATCGAGGGAGTAGTGACGTATAAAAGTATGTACCGAAGCCCAGGTGGCTGCATCACATATGTTACGAATAGGAACACCCCTCTGTAGGGCAGTAGAGGCAGCCATACCCCTGGTAGAATGGGCCCGCAAGCCGACCGGTGGGTCCTTACCCGCCAAGCGGTAACACTCAGAGACAGCCAAAATAATCCAGCGAGACAAAGTCTGTTTCGTCACAGCTTGTCCCAAATGCTTTCCAGCGTAACCAATGAAGAGTTGATCGTCCACTCTGACCCGGGACATGCGTGAAATATAAAAGCTTAACGCTCTCCTAGGATCAAGCCTATGGAGCCTCTCCTCTTCCTTACCAGAATGTGGAGGAGGATAAAACGCCGGAAGAACAAACTTCTGGCCTAAATGAAATTCCGACACCACCTTCGGAAGAAAGGAAGGACGAACTCTAAGGACAACCCTGTCCTTATGAAACACAGTGAAGGGTGGCTTAACTGAAAGTGCCTGTAACTCACTCACTCTGCGAGCGGAAGTGACCGCAACCAAAAATACAGTTTTAAGAGTTAACAGTCTCAAAGGGCATGAATGCAAAGGCTCAAACAGAGCACCCATCAGAAACTTGAGAACAAGGTTCAAATCCCAACCGGGCACCTGGAAAGGTGACGGAGGGAACACATTAGTGAGCCCTTTCAGAAACTGAGAAATTAAAGGAATTTTAAAATAAGAACACTCTTCAGGCGAGCGCTTAAATATGGACAGCGCCGCCAGGTAACCTTTAACGGTACCCACTTGCAAGCCCCTGTGGGCCAAAGAAAGCAAAAAAAGACAGAACCATGGGAATGTCACATGCAAAAGGATCCACATTCTTAACCCTGCACCAGTCGCAGAACTTACGCCAACGGCAACGGTACAGGGACTTTGTTGCGGGCCGTCTGGCCGAGAGCAACACCTCCATCACCTCTTCAGGGAGGTCCCAATCCTTATACCTCAACCTTTCAGAAACCAAGCATGAAGGTTGAGGGGTCTGACCTCTGGATTGAGAACCTGACCCCCCTCCCGTGAGAGCAGATTGTCTCGGTAGGGAAGACGACGTGGAGGGCAGATGGACAAGTCGAGAAGGTCTGGGTACCACGTCCTCCGGGCCCATGCCGGAGCAATGAGGATCATACGGGAACCGAACCTCTGTAACCTCCGCAGTACTTGCGGGATGACGGGGACTGGAGGAAACGCGTAGAGCAGTGGGAATGACCACTCCACCACGAACGCGTCTCCTAAGGCTCCTTTTGGAGGAAATTCCCGCGAGCAGAACCTCTCGCACTTCCAGTTGACACTGGAGGCGAAGAGATCCACTTGAGGGGTCCCCCAAAGGGCGAAGATCTCCAGGAGAATCTCCTGAGCCAACTCCCACTCGTGAAAGATCGCGCTCTGCCTGCTCAGACCGTCCGCCGTCTCGTTTTCGTCTCCGGCCAGATGAACTGCCGAGATCGAAATTTCCTGCTGGATTGCCCAGAACCAGAGCTGCATGGCCTCCCTGCACAGAGGAAGTGACCCTGCCCCCCCTTTTTGTTGAGGTAGTGCGTGGCCACTGTGTTGTCCGTCAGGATCAGGACATTCTTCCCTCGCACAGTCAGCAGAAAAGCCTTCAGGGCTAGCCTGACGGCCCTCAGCTCCAATAGATTGATATGGAGTCTGGACTCTGACGGAGACCAACGACCGCTGACTGTCAACTCGTTGGCATGAGCTCCCCATCCCGTGAGGGATGCGTCTGTCACGATCGTCACCTCCGGCCAGGGTAGCCAAAATGGAGCCCCCTTCATCAGATTGTCTTCGACGGCCCACCACAGAAGGTCCGGGTGACCGAGGACGGCACCTGAACAGGGTCTGACAACCTGCCGGAGGACTGAGACCACTGGAGCTTGAGTGCCCATTGCAAAGATCTCATCCGCAACCTGGCCTCTGGCACCAGAAGAATGCAGGATGCCATGAGGCCGAGCAATCTCAAGAACTCGAACGCTGGGAGACTCTGGGCAAGTTGAAACTTGTGCACCATCTGCTGAATGTGATGAGCCCTCAACTGGGGAGGAAAACACTGCCCCAGGGACATGTCGAGCACAGCTTCGATGTACTGGAGCCTCTGAGTTGGTGTCAAATGGGACTTCTTTAAGTTGAGGGAGAAGCCCAGCTTGTGGAGGGAGTGGCAGGTGACTGACAGATGATCCAGGACTTGCTCGGGAGAGCGCCCTGATCAACCAATCGTCCAGGTAGGGGTAGACGTGAATCCCCCCTTTCCTGAGGTGCGCTGCCACCACTACCATGAGCTTGGTGAAGACCCTCGGGGTGGAGGTCAATCCGAACGGCAGGACCCGAAACTGAAAGTGCGAGTCGCCAACCGCGAACCTCAGGTACTTCTTGTGCTTTGGATGTATCGGACATGAAAATAAGCGTCCTTGAGGTCGAGAGACACAAACCAGTCCTGAACTGAAGGGCCTGGAGGACTTGAGAGAGAGTAACCATCTTGAACTTGTCCTTCCTGAGGAGTTTGTTCAACCCGCGCAAGTCCATGATGGGTCTCAAACCCCTGTCTTTCTTGGAAATCAAAAAATAAGGGGAATACCATCCCTTGTTCTTCTCCGCTACAGGCACCAGTTCTATGCCGCCTTTCTCCAGGAGGGATTGAATTTCCTACGCAAGGAGCGGATCCGGACTCTTCAAAGAGAGATTCCCCGGTGGATTGTCTTGAGGCCTCTGCCGGAAAGGAAGACAGTAGCCGTGGGTTATGAACTCCAGAACCCACCCATCTGAAGTAATGGTGCACCACTCTGCAAATTGCTGCGCCAGCCTTCCCCCAACCAGCGAACCATGGGACATGGCCTCATGACTGAGCTGAAGCGGCTACGGCGTTGCCCGAGGGCAAAGAGGCAACAGCCCGAGCGGCCTTGGCACCTCGAGTACCTTGTTTTCCACCTCTGGCACTCCTACGGTGGCCCCTTTGACTGGCAGCTCCTCTCGCTTTACCAAAGGATGAGTAATAACGAAAGGAACCTCCCCTCCATTGCTGTCCCCTAGGACGAAAAGGCGGAGGTTGGCGAACTGCTGCGCCCAACGACTTCACTGCAGCTTTGGAGGTCAGCCTTGCTGCCAAAAAGATGTTCCCCGTCAAAGGGCATGTTGAGGAGCCGGGTCTGCACATCAGGAGCAAACCCCGACTTCCGCAACCACGCAAACCTGCGTATCACGGTGCTCGCCGCCATGGACCGGCTGAAGCAATCTGCCATGTCCAAACACGACTGAACGGCCTCACACATGGCATCCTTGCCATCCTGAACCATGGCAAGGAAACCATCCTGTTCGTCCCCTTCGGGAATATGTTCAGCCGCTAAGGAAACACAGTTCCACAGAGTGTGCGTGAAACGTGACAAGGCACATACGGAGTTGGCCGCCTGAAGCGCCATACCCCCTGAAGTAAACACTTTCTTCGCCCAGGCGTCAAAACGACGCTTGTCATCCCTATCAGGAGGGATGGTAGGATACAGCGCCTGCTTTGCCGGGGCCGTAGCCGCCTGCACCACCAAACTCTGCGGAGTGGGGTGCTTGGTCAAGTAGCAGGGGTCGCTACTGGATGGGTGGTATTTTTGCAGCAAAGACTTGCCCACTGCCGGGAGACTCTCCGGAGCAGTCCAAGCCACTGCCACCCTCCTCTGCAGAGCCATATGGAACGGCGGTACTGGGTCAGTTGGTGGACCTTGGTCGAGGATATCCGTAAGGTCATCCTGAAGAAAATCCCCTGGGGGAGCAGACCATCCCAAGTACTCGGTGACCCTAGACATAAGGCGCTGGTACGAGGAGTCGGCATGAGTGCCAGGCTCAGGCCTACAAAACTCCACCTCCGGAGAGGTGTCCAGCCCACTGGCATCGTGCAGGGACTGCCTCAGGTCCTTAATTTGGCTATGGCCCGAAAGAATCTTGTCTGGCACCGTATCAGGAACCATGCCATCATCAGAGCCCTCATCCACCTCTGAAATAAACTCAAGATGGCTGTAAGAAGGCACAGAATTTGGAACAAACCCATGCTTGACCTTGGGCAGAGCCTTTCTAGGGGGTTCCACCGAGCCCCGGGGTACCCCCGTCGAAACAGCCTCGAAAGGCATTGAGGGTTTCGATTGAATCGCGTTGACGCTGAATGCGGCACCTACAGCATCAACGGCGTCAACACAGGCCTCGAGGCCGGAGCCCCGAGCGTGTCCCTCGGCAGCCTGGGCGCCGATGGCGTCGACGACTTCTTCGGAGGCGGGGCCTCGAAAGAGTGCGTCGACGACCTCAGCGCCACCGGCATCGACGCCTTCCTCGAAGACACCACAGGTGCACACGGTCTCCAGCACGTCGAGGACCGGGACCCGGAACGGGCATGACGAGAACGATTCCCCTTGTCCGAGTGAGACCTTTCCCGCGAATCGTGCCGACCTCCCGAGCCCGAAGGTGTGCGAGCAGTGTCTCTCGACCGATGACGACTGACCCCACTCGGAGGCGCGGACGGACCAGTGCCCTGCGATTTGAGAATCGCTAACATTTTCTTCCCGAAGGAAGCCCATTCCTCCAGCGTCGCATGCTTGGTGGGATAAGCGACCCGCTGACGGGCGGAGTCCTCGGATGAGGACGGGGAAGACGGCCGATGACGGCGCTTCCGGGAGTGCCTCGAAAAGGCAGAGGAGTGGCGGGACCAACTCCGGGACCAAGACCAACTGGACCTGCGACGACGATGCAGAGAGTCGCCCCTCGAATCGTCCGTCGAAAGCCCCGGAGACCTCGACTTCCGTGGCTTGGACACCTTACCTACCAACAACTTCTTTGTGCGCTCCCGCAAGGCTTTGGACGTGAGCGACTGGCAGTCGACACAGTCATCCGTGTCATGGGCCTCCCCGAGGCACCAGAGGCAGGCGTTGTGCGAGTCCGTCACCAACATCTTGGACCCACAGTCCCCGCACTTCTTAAAGCCCGGACGCGGGGTGGAGACGAGGTAGACATCTTCACGAAGAATAAACTTCACAATACGAACAGGTTCGAAGAACCGAGAAAGAACAGAAACTCCAAAGAGTTGAGGCGCGCCGAGATCTCCGAAGCGAACACGTTTGCGGAAAAAACTGAACTGAGGCTACGGGCGTCGTGCGTCCTAATTATAACATCCAGTGACGTCGGCCGTCGGAGGAGGTCCTCATGGGCGGCGTATCGACGTCATTGATACAGCACGCAGACGCTGAAGATTTTCCGAAGCAGCACAGCTGTGGTGATTACATGTCATAGATATGGAATACATTGGAGGACCCAATCACCTCGAAATAGGGATTAGTGGAGCAGACTGATGATCGTGAGCAACAAAATTGCAAACATCTGCCAAGAGAGTCTCATTCAGACTCATGCCTAAGAGCAAAATCTAATAAGCATATACTCAGTCGCTGTTAGTCATGTGGCAAGGCTAATGTGGCCTTTTCACTAATGTAACATGGTTCTACATGGTGGAATCCATTTTACCTGGCTGGGTCCTTTCTTACCCCCATATTCCATTCCACAAAATGGAGGTTGTCTGAAATACCCAAGGGGTCCCATGATTATCCCGCCTCCCGCTTTGAAAATGAGAGAGGAGGTGGCCATCTTTGGCCTCTGGATGCCTAAATCCCTGGACCGGTGGCTGTAGTAAGCCTGAATCCAGTTCTGACTTCCATATGCAGATGCTTATCTGGGATATTGTGGATTGACTTCCTTTGTGTGGGTGGCCTTCCTTAGTGCATTGGTGTGTTTGCAGGGACGGTCTGCCATTGGATAACCATGCTTTTGTTTGAATTATGTTTGGTGTGTGATTGGGTGCTGTGTTTACTCACTGCCTCCAGAGGTCGATAAAAGCACACCTCCTTCCCCTTCATCTGTCTACTGCTAAGCCCACCCCAGAAGGAACAGCATGCAGTGCTCCTTCCTCCTGATCCGGTGGGGACAACTGGATCACAGTTACTACATGAAGGCCTGGTCTGCCTGAAGCTCCTGCCCCTGCCTGCATTGCTCAATAAAGAAGAGGGAGTCACTTCACAGTCAGTACTCTGAACACACACTGTGCCGAACCGACCCATGTTTTTTCATCCTAAGACATCAGCACCCTGGTTCTACCTACCCCGTCTCGGAAGCTCCAGAGGCCAGTGCTGTAACGCTCACTTGACTCCCATGGAGGCGCTGGCCTATGGCGCCAGGACTGATGTCTTTTATGAGCCTGGCGCCCTACATGGGGTTGCTGGGTCCTTCCTTGGGGACTGGATGTCCGCTTTCGTGGACGCAGGGCTTGACCTGGCTCCCCGGGAGCAGGCATCATGACAGCACTCCCCCCCAAGGCCCCTCCCAAGGTTGTTCCCTCCGGGGGTTTTGGTTTGTCTGGGAAGAGTCGGTGGAATTTCCTGACTAGTCGAGGTGCATGCACATGGTCGCTGGGTTCCCACGACCTCTCCTGAGGTCCGTACCCCTTCCAATCAATTAGGTAGAACAGTTTTGACCTAAACATTTTTGAGTCTAAAATGTTCTTCACTTCGAATTTGGGCTCCCCATCTATTAGAATAGGTTCTGGAGGTTTGAGTAGTCGGGTTCCGGGTACCACTGGTTTCAGAAGTGACACATGAAAAACAGGATGAATTCGCATACTAGCTGGTAAATCAAGTTTAACAGCCACTGGGTTAATTATTGCCATAATAGAATAAGGTCCCAGATATTTTGGGTTAAAAGTTCGAGGCCCTTTGAGTGGTAAATGTCTGGTAGCTAACCACACTTGATCCCCAATCTAATACGGAGGTGCTTCACTCCGATGTAGATCAGCATTCTCCTTGTATTTTCTCTTGGCTTGTTGTAAATGCGTAGTTGCCTCTTTGAAGGCTTGGGTAATTGTAGAATGCAGATGTTCTACTGCAGGCATTCCGAGGTTCTGAGGTGAGTCAAGGTTTGAGGTTCGAGGGTGATGCCCAAACAAAGTATAAAAAGGACTGTGGCCAGTTCCAGAGTGTACCGAATTATTATATGCGTATTCGGCTATCCAAAGAATGTCTTCCCAGTTGCTTTCAGATTGCTGTATCATACACCGTAAGTACTGCTCAAGGGTCTGATTTGTCCTCTCGGTCTGACCATCGGTCTGAGGGTGGTGACTGGTCGATAATCTTACGTCGATCTGCGCCATTTGACAACATTTGCGCCAGAAGTGGGAAATGAATTGTCTTCCCCGGTCAGAGATTAGTATAGATGGGAATCCATGTAGCCGAACAATATTTTCGAGGAATTCTTTGGCTAGGACAGAAGCTGAAGGTAAACCTTTCAAAGGAATAAAGTGGGCCATTTTGGAAAACAAATCCACAATTACCAGAATAGTATTGTACCCCGAACAAGGAGGCAGGTCCGTAATAAAATCCATTGATAGGGTGTGCCAGGGTGCTGGCGGTATGTCTAGAGGTTGAAGGAGACCGGCTGGTCTTTTCTTTTGACTTTTATTTTGGGCGCAACACCACAGGACATCACAAAAGATTTAACATCTTTTCGCCAAGAGGGCCACCAAAATTGTCGTTTCACCTTTTCCTCTGTCTTGGCAATACCTGGGTGTCCCTTTATTAATGTATCATGATAACCGGAAATAACTAGTTTGTGTAATTCCTTATGTGGCAGGAATAAGCGTCCTTGGAAATAAGGTAAACCATTATCTATGGTAAAGTCTGATCCCTTTTGTATCCAATCATGTAAGGTTGTAGGGTCCAGGAGTTGTTTCACTCTAGCTTGAATGTCTTCAAGCGTCTGTAACAAAGTCATAACTAGAATCCTCTGTTCGGGAATTATCGGTACTGGTTCTGAGTTTGTATCAGATTCTCCCATTCCAATTCGGGATAAGGCGTCTGCTTTGCCATTCTTGCAGCCAGGTCGATAGGTAATCACGAAATCAAATTCAGCGAAAAACAAAGCCCATCGGAGCTGCCGTGATGACTGAGCCTTGGCGGTTTTCAAATACTGTAAATTCCGGTGATCAGTGATCACTGTGATGGTATGTCGAGCTCCAAGCAGATAATGCCGCCAGGCTTTAAAAGCGGACTTAATGGCTAACAGTTCTTTGTCCGTGATTGCATAATTAACCTCGGGGGCCGAGAATTTTCTGGACCAAAATGCTACGGGATGCAGTTGGTTGGTTTCGGGATCTCTTTGGGACAGGACAGCTCCCACGGCTAGGCTGGATGCGTCAGTCTCGACGACATAAGGGAGATCTGGACGCGGGTGTTTCAATATAGGTGTGGAGGTAAACTTAGCTTTTAAATCCTGAAAGGCCTGCTCGGCTTCTTCAGACCATTCCGACTCCTTTGGGTGTCAAGATGAAACCTAGAAACTCGACTTCTGTGGTATGGAAAACACATTTCTCCAATTTAGCAAATAGTTTGTGTTGGCGCAGTTTTTCAAGTACTGCCCTGACGTGTTTTCTGTGATCAGATTCCAAAGAGGAGTACACCAGAATGTCATCGATATATACGACAACACAAACATCGATGAGTTCCCGAAGGACATCATTCATGAAGTATTGGAAGGCAGCCGGCGCGTTACACAATCCGAAACGCATCACCTGGTACTCGAATAATCCGTATTTAGTACGGAAGGCAGTTTTCCATTCGTCGCCTTCTTTAACTCGTACCAGATGATAAGCCCCCCGGAGATCTAACTTGGTGTATATGCAAGCGTCCTTCACCTGGTCAAGGAGTTCAGGGATCAGAGGCAGAGGATAACGGTTTTTAACCGTTATCTTGTTCAATGCGCGGTAATCGATACAAGTTCTAAGGTCGCCTTCTTTTTTGGGCATGAAGAACAAAGCCGAGGATGCCGGGGACTTTGACAGGCGAATAAAACCATTAGCTAGGTATTGATCCAAATATTGTCTCAAATGCAGATTCTCAGGTTCGGTAAGAGCATAAATCCTGCTACAAGGGGGGCACCGGGCACCAGATCGATTTGGCAATCGTACGATCTGTGAGGAGGTAACGTGTTGGCCTGTTCCTTTTGGAAGACATCCTGAAAGTCTTGGTATTCCGGAGGTAGTTGCATGGAGGCAGAGGTTACAGATGCTAGATTAATCTTCCGGTTTTCTGGGTAGCAGGTTTGTGTACAATCTGGGAAATTTTCTCTTAGCTCGCCAATCAATTCGAGGATTATGTGTCTCTAACAAAGGGATTCCAAGAATAACCTGAAACTGTGGAACCTTGATTACATCAAACACAACACCCTCCCGATGGCCGTCGGGACCAATAAGAGTCACCTCAGTAGTGGAATGTGTTACCGGTCCAGAGGCAATTTCAGTTCCATCGACTGTGGTGATGACATCTTTGCTGGTTTTAGGACGGAGAGGGAGGTTAATCCTTGAGACCAATTCACGATCCACATAGTTTCCAATAGCCCCACTATCGATGTATGCCTTTATTGCATGCAACCGCTTAGGCTGTTCTGGATCTACGAGAACCATTGGCACAATGAAATGCGAGGTCTGAGAGTTAGTTTTCAAGCTCGGCAAGCGGACCCCTACACTTGTCGGGCGGAGTCGTTTCCCGAAACAGAGTCTTCATGGTTTTAATCAGCGGCTCCAACCGCCTTTCGGGGCGGTTTTGCCGGGCAATCTCGTAGAAAGTGTCCAGAATTCCCACAATAAAGACATAATTTTAACTGCCGCCTCCTTTCACGTTCCTTTTGAGTTAAGGGTCCTTTAACCCCTCCAATTTGCATAGGCTCAGAGACATCAACTCCCTTGGGATTGGCATGGGTCTTGACCAACACCCGGGTCTCAAACCTGGACCGATCTGCTTTTCTGTTTTGAAGTCTGTGATCCAATTGGACCACTAAGTCTATATACTCTGTGCATTCTTGGGGCGGATTTACAACTTGGGCCAAGACATCTTTAAGTTCTCCGCGTAGGCCTCGATAAAACAACGAGACTCTTTTATCCTCTGGCCATCCCGTTTCCACAATTAGTCTATTAAAGGTTGCAATATAGGAGGTCCTGATTGCCCTGTCGCAGGGATAGAAGTTCGTCATCCAGAGCCTGCCCCTGAGAGTGTTGAGCAAATAACCTTTCCATGCTTGCTTGAAACCTTTGAAAATCACGGAGAATCGGGTCATCTTGAGTAACCAGTGGAACTGACCAATCGGCAGCGCAGCCGCTGAGATATGACAATACAAAGGCTACCTTGGTGTGATCATTAGGGAAGGCCCCAGGTCTGCATAGGAAGTGCAAACGACACTGATTCATAAATACGGCGAATCGTTTGGGGTCCCCAGCAAAGCGTTCGGGTGGGGCCAGCGGCATGTTTCTGTCATGATGCCTTCCTCCAAGGAGCCAAACCACGCCCGGCACCCTCAGAGACAGACACCATGCATTCAAGGGAAGTCCCAGCAGCCCCAGATGGGGGCCCTTTGGACTCAGTCCTGGCGCCGTTGGCGTCAGGCTCATAGGGGACATCAGTCCTGGCGCCATCGGCGTCAGGCTCATACAGAAGTAGTTTGGGAGTAGTGCTTGGTGTAAACTTACCTGTGCAGACCATGCTGCAACTTCCAAGACTGGAAGGAACTATTTTTCTAGGGACTACTTGATCTCTAGGGTGTGACCGGTGGAGGAATACATATTTCTGGGGGAAGAATACATACCTGGAACTACTTGAAAGGCTATTTAAGCCACACCCAAGCAGCAGACCACGCTTCGCTGGACGCTCACCGTGCCTGCTCCTGCCTTGGTCCTCCATCACGCCTGCCAGCATCCTGGAAACACCTAAAGAAGAAAAGGGAAGAGAACAGGTGAAAACAAGAACCTTACCTGATACATCTGCACTCCGGATTCTGCACGCCGACGATCCTGCAAAGAAGGCAAACATTTTAAACGCGCATCGCGTCGCGCGCAGCACGCTGCATTTCACTCACCTGCACGTGGCGTTTTCGAGTCCTGCGACGTCCATCCGGAGCTTCCACCGCCATCCAGCACCTATTGGAAGGAAGGAGAAAGAGAGGTAAGAAGGGAAACATGAATCTAAGTAGAACTTACCTGTGGTTCAATTCCCTCTCCGCCTTCGGGTTTGTGCCATACCTTCGGCATCTCAGCACCCCGGCCCCTAAGGGGAAAAGAAACAGACATTGTATTAGTGAGAGCATGTGAGAACATTAGCAATACGCTCACTCAAGACTTACCCATTTGCAAGAGAGACACAGCAGCTCTTTTCGGGTCGGCGCCTTACCTCCGGCATTGCCGTACCCCGGCCCCTATGGGGAAAAAGACATTGGACATTAAAGGAGATACTTAAAACTGCAAAGGAATCTTTCATCGGAATTCTTACCAGAATTTGGCTTCATCCAAATCGCCTGCAGGCCGGAATCTTCTCCAGCATCTGCGAACGAAAAGAACAGATGAGTGAATATAAACCCAAACTTGCCATAAACATTTGCGGTACGACGGAAATGGACAAACTAGTTTAAACTCATCAATCCAGTGAAGTAACTGGAATCACAACGCGCCCCTGCATCAGAAGCAGGATGGAGAGCTCATCATTTTGGTCCCTAAGGTGAGTCTTTGCAGGGAATCCCAAAAGGGTTTCACGGAGGGAGAGAAGGGAAGTGGGAGGTCGGAACATCACCCGCAGACTATTAACCCTTCCTTTTCACACACAGTGGGATATTCCTCCGAGCCAGAAAAGCCAGGTTGGGGAATCCAGTCCAGTCCATCTTCCGGGTTTTACGCATCTCTGCAGAAGAGGTCACAGCAGTCCCAGCCATGCCCGCGCCTCCGTGGGAGCCAGGTGAGCATTACAGTTTCCAGGTAGATTAATCTGCACAGGGTTACTGGAAACCACAGGAGCGGGGTTCCCTCCGGAACCGGGTAGAGGAGTTTGCCCAGCTTGACCTTGCAAAAGCTGTCTGGCCAGGTCATCAGTTCTTTCCTTTGATATTATTAATTCCCTCCTGAGGGCATTAGTCTCTTGACGAGCGGCATGTACTTCGGCCCATAATTTCCCCAGTAATTGGGCCAACTGATCAGTCTCAGAACTTTCCATAGCGCCTGGGTGGGAATTTGTAGGAAGGCTTCGCATTCTGTAACGCTCACCTGACTCCCACGGAGGCGCTGGCCTGGTTCGCGCTGCTGTGACCTCTTCTAAGGTGATGCGCAGGGTTCAGAAGACGGACTGGACCGGGCCCCCTAATCTGGCTTGTCTGGCTCGCAGAAGTATCCTTCTGTAGGCGAAAATAAGGGATTAACTGTCTGCGGGGTAATGCAATCGGCCTCCCACTTTCCCCTCTCACCCTCCTCGAAACCCTTCTGTGATTCCTCGTAGCGTCTCACCTTAGGGTCTGGAAGGACGAGCTCTCCATCCTGCTTCTGATGCAGGGGCGCGTTGGTATCCAGTTACTTCACTGGATTTTCGGATTGGTGAGAACCAAACTTGCTTGGCTTCCTGGTAAGTTTTTTGATAAGAGGTTCCCCTTGTGTCCATGCATTAATGTACTAATGCTAGTGTCTTTTTCCCCATAGGGGCCGGGGTACGGAATGCCGGGGAACAGGCACCGACCCGAGATGAGAGGTGAAATCCTTGTAGAAATCAGATAAGTCTTTAATGAGCGTTTTTTGGTAATGTCTTTTCATTCGCTCATTAACACTGATGTCTCTTTTTCCCCTAAGGGGCCGGGGTCCGGAAATGCCAGGATGCGGCGCGGACCCGAAATGAAGAGGGAATGAATCAACTGGTAAGTCTTAACATGGAGATTTAGCTTTCCTTATTCCCTTCTCTCTCTCACCTTTTGTTCTGGTCTTTTTCTCCCTAGACGCTGGGGCGTGACTGCGAATCCGGATGATCGCTGCTGAACATGGAGGCGCCCTGAAAAGGTGAGTGGAATGCGGCGCTGCAGCGATCGACGCGATGAGCTTTTAAATAAAAGTCTTCCTTTTCAGGATTGTCGGCGAGATGTCTCCGGGATGCGGATTTAGCAGGTAAGGACTTTTCCTACTTCTGTTCTCTTCTTCTCTTCCTTTGCAGGTGATCCAGGATGCTGGCAGGCGTGGCAGAAGTCAGGATGCAGGAGCAGACACGGTGAGCGTCCAGCTGCTAGATGCAGAACAACGCGAAGCATGTGTGGCTGTTCGGGTGGGGTTTAAATAGCCTTGGAAGAAGTTCCAGGTATGTATCCTTCCTCCAATCAGGTATGTATCCTTCCCCGACCACGCCCGGATGGTAAATTAGTCCCACAGGTAAAGTAGTTCCTTTCAGGCCTCAAGGAGGCCGGGATCCTGCAGCATGGTCTGCATCAGGTAAGTGCACCCAAGCACTCCCATAATGAGCCTGGCGCCTATGGCGCCAGGACTGATGTCTTTTATGAGCCTGGCGCCATAGGCGCCAGGACTCTGTCCAAAGGGCACCTATATGGGGTTGCTGGGTCCTTCCTTGGGGACTGGATGTCCGCTTTCGGGGACGCAGGGCTTGAACCGGCTCCCCGGGAGCGGGCATCATGACAAGTGCAGCTCCTTGACTTACAACCGCTCCGCTGAACTCGCTTCTCTGCCTTTCTTCCATGGCGGACTCATCTCATGTGTAGGTTTGCAAGCTTTTCTTCAAAAGTTTACTGGGGGCTTCGCAAGCCAAACCCCAACATAAAAAGCTGATTGCTCTGCCCGGGGATGGTGGAGGAACCCTGCATTGCTAACTACCACTGACCACAGCTTCGTTGCCTTTCAACTCCTCTGGCTCAGCCCCTCAGACCCTTAACCTGGAACCACCGAATTGTCAACAGTCGTCTCCCCAAGGGTATTTAGAGTCCCTTGTGAACTGGTATGTCGCCACTGGATCTACTGTGGTTGCCAAACAACATGCACAGTAACCACCTCTGGAAACAACTAACTGCCTGCTTTAAAACTGCCTTTTCAGGCCCAGGATATTGTTCCTCTGACTTTCCGCTCTACTGGTGAGGCCTTTCTTCACTTGTTTTTTCATCTCTGTGTTCTGTCTTTTCCACCAGAGGTTTTCTGTGGGCATCACTTCACCGGAACTCGAGAAACTGCTCCTGGGACACTTCTGTAGAAGGAAACCCTTTCCTTCCAAAGACTACCCAAAATCCACACAACCAGTCACACTTGGTCTCGTTTGCAACTTTCTGGCCTAGAAAGGAAAAATGTTTTACTTATCTGTGATTTCATTTTTCCTTTGCAATCTCTTAAAACTGCTTTACTTACCTGTAAAGTGTTGTACACATTTGTTTGATAAAGTTGACTAGCCTGTTAGTGTAATGTGTGTAGACTCTACCTAACGTCCACCACCTGAGAAATAAACATGGAACAACTCCCCTCTGCCCCCCAAAAGCCTGGGCAAGTTATTCTCCAGGAAGTCTATATTGCTCCCTGGCTTAAGACAATCATGGGCCTTTCCAGCTAAGATTCTGCACAGCAATTCTCCTTGATGGGCTTGCCTGCTCCACCAGAATGTGAATTGTGGTTCTTGGCTATTCAATGCCCCTCTCCCATTCTCCAAGGGTCTCTAGGCCTTTAGCCCTTCTAATTTCTGGGAACATGTAAATGCATCCTTGCATCACTCAAGCTTTGGCTCCACTCATCTTGCCGCCTTTGATGCCCCTTTTAACCCTTGGCCCTCTTGGCTAAGGTTGCTTACCTGTCTTTGACCGCTCTGGGCACTCAGTCCCTCCTCCATCTCCAACCTCTCCCTGCCTCTGAGGACATCCCCCTTCCTCTCTCTAAATCTCTTCCAACCTCTGCCAAACACAACCCTTGCCCTCCTTCCTACCTCTTCCCTCCTTCCTGGTCTTGGCCTTTTCCAACTCCATCCTCTCCCTGACGCTTCCTGCTACTTTCTGGCTCACCTCCTGCATGGTCTTGCTGTCTACCTTGCTCCAAAATTCCTTGCCCTGCAGCTTTCTCTACCTCCTTTTATATTCTGGCTTATTAGGGAAATAGGCATATGTGGAGGCCTTACTGGAAACACTTGGGTCTGGTTGGATATGGGCAGATGGGGCTGGCTAATGGCTGCTAAGCTCCCCTATTGGCCAGGTGTGTCTAATTGTGTTTGTGTGATTCACTGCCAGCCTGCAGCACCAATGCATCATCCGTGGGATACATTTTGGACGAACCACGGCCTGATTCAGCCATTACATCCCTGGGTTGTTTGTTCTCTACACCTCATTGTCTGCCAGCTCTGCATTTACCTACAGCCTCCCATGTGATTCCTAGCACAGGGAACTTTTTTTTTAATGCAACATTTTTTTATTGTTTTCATCAAAAAAGCCAGAAAAGGAAAAGAACACAACGAACGTAACCATCATTGCTTGAAACGGTAGCATTGACAAACCAACAAAAATAAATTGCTGGGCATACTGCAGAAGTCTTGCGCGAATAGCAGTCACAACAGTTCCCGCATCACAACCTATCCACTGAACACCCCCTACCACCCTCCCCCTTACCAGGGGAACTCTTGATAAGATCGCAATCGTGGTCTAACCTGCAGACTGTGGTTGCTCACCACCTCTCTCTCAACCATTCTTTATTGACATTGCAGCCCACAATCATGAATAGTGATTGACATTGATGAATTACAAAGCTCAAGTTCCCTTGTCTAACAGTATCAGGGGGACTGAGTTATGACATTTGAGTCCACGATTCTAACAGTGACAGGGTGAATGTGGGTGGGCTTAGTTACAAGGTATGGATTTAGAGCAGGGCCATGAGCGATCCTCCAAATACCACCTCAGGAGCACGCATCATATAGTAGACCAAGTTACTTACCCCTGGTAATGTTCTTTCGATTGGATGTTCCTCCCACGTATTCCTTTTGTTCTAATCATGTACTGAATGAAGGACCGCTTTTGCAAATTGTGCTCCCTGACTGGAAGATGAATCCAGACAGTAATGTCTCACAAAGGTGTGGACAGACAACCAAGTTGCAGCTGAACAAATGTCTTTGATTGGGACACCTCTTTGAAGAGCAGCAGAGGTTGCCATGCCCCTTGTGGAATGTGCTCTTAGACTATCCAGCGGCTCCTTGCCCGCTAATCTGTAGCATTCACCAATAGCCAAGATGATATATCTGGATATGTTTTTTTTAGTAACCGCTAGAACCAATTTGGGGCCAGAATAGCCAATTAAGAATTGGTCATTTTGGCAAAATTTAGCCATTCTGGATATGTGAAAACTGAGAGACCTTTTTGGGTCCAGTCTATGTAATCTTTCTTCCTCCTTTCCTGGATGGGGAGGTGGATAGAAAGTCGGTAAAGTAGTTTTATGTGAGAAGTAGAAGTCTGTGACTACCTTAGGTAAGAAAGAAGGTTTAACCTTGAGAATAACCTTGGCTTTATGGAAAACTGTATGAGGAGGTTTACAAGAAAGAGCCTGCAACTCACCCTGCGGGCTGACGTTATTGCAATAAGCAAAACTGTTTTTAATGTCAAAAGTCTTAATGGGGATGAGTCTAAAGGCTCTAAGGGAATGCATGTTAAACACCAAATTGCTATCCCATATAAGGACATTGAATGGAACTGGTGGAAATACATTAGTGAGACCTTTTAGGAAATGAATAATCAGAGGGATCTTAAAATATGAATCCTCCTCTGAGGAGCGCTTGAAAATAGATAGCGCCGCCGGGTAACATTTAATTGTTCCAACCTGGAGCCCCAGATTGGCCAGATGTAACAAAAAGGAAAGCACCATAGGTGTGTCACATAGAAAGGGATCCACATTCTTATCCCTGCACCAGCTGCTGAACTTGTTCCAACGGCAGCGGTACAAAGATTTAGTTGCTGGACTTCTGGCTGAAAGCAAAATCTCCATCACGTCATCCGGGAGGCGCCAATCCTTGTATCTCAGCCTTTCGGAAACCATGCGTGAAGGAGAGTCTTCACGCCTGGATGGAGAACCCGACCTTCCTCGTGCGAAAGAAGATCCTTTGTTTGAGGAAGAAGCATTGGATGGCACACGGACATGTCCAGAAGGTCCGGGTACCACGTCCTCCGATCCGGAGCAACTAGGATCATGGATTTCCCGAACTTTCGCAACCTCCTGATCACGTGACGAATGACGGGGACTGGAGGAAACGCGTACAGGAGTCGAAATTCCAAGTCCCCACGAACGTGTCTCCTAGAACTCCTCTTGGGGGAAATTCCCTGGAGCAAAACTGTTCGCATTTCCGGTTGACACTGGTCGCGAACAGATCCACTTGAGGGGTTCCCCAAAGGGTGAAGATCTCTTGAAGAACTTCCTGAGCTAGTTCCCACTCGTGGGAGACTGTGCTCTGCCTACTCAGAGCGTCTACCACCGTGTTCTCCTCTCCAGCTAGATGAGCTGCTGATCGGGAGATTCCTTCTTGAATTGCCCATAACCAGATCCGCATTGCCTCTCTGCACAGTGGTAGTGACCCTACACCTCCTCTCTTGTTGAGGTAGTACATAGCCACTGTGTTGTCCGTCATTATCAGGACATTCTTTTCCCGTACAGAGGGCTGAAAGGACTTCAGTGCTAGTCTGATTGTCCTCAGCTCCAAAAGGTTGATGTTTAGTTTGGACTCCGATGGAGACCAATGACTGCTGATTGTCAGATTGTTGGTGTGGGCTCCCCACCCCGTGACTGAGGCATCCGTCACTACCGTTATCACTGGCCGTGGCTGCCAAAAGGATTCTCCCTTGAGAATGTTCTCCTTGCAAGCCCACCACAGAAGGTCCTGAGAAACTCTGCTCTGAACTTTCAGGAGGTCCTACATTTTGCCTGAAAACTGGGACCATTGTGTCCTGAGAGCCCATTGGAGGGATCTCATTTTCAGGTGAGCCCCTTGCACCAGGAAAATGCGGGATGACATGAGACTGAGCAACCTCCAAAAATCAAAGGCCGGAAGATGCTGGGCACTCTGGAATTTGGAAACCATCTGCAGAATGTGTTGGGCTATCACCTCAGGTGGCAAAGCTTTCCCAGAGGAAGCATCCAGGACTGCTCCAATAAATTTGAGTCTTTGAACTGGTATCATGCGGGACTTGTGTAATTGAGGGAAAAGCCCAGTCTGTGGAGCGAGTGGCAGATTACGCTGAGATGTTTCAGGACTTGTTCGGGTGAACAAGATATAATTCGAAACGCCAACCGCGAACCTCAGGTACTTTCTGTGCTTGGGATGAATAGGCACATGAAAGTAAGCATCCTGAAGGTCCCATGATACCATCCAGTCTTGGAGTTGGAGAGCCTGAAGGATTTGGGAAAGTGTAACCATAGCTGACACCTACACCAGTGCCTCCTCCTCCAAGGAAACTCTCACCAACATCCTCTTTGTCGTTCCTTCGCCTGACCTATGGACCCTTCATATGGTCTCTCTGCTCTCTCCTTTTTCTTCCTCTCCCATTAATGGTGGCACCCGGTGGGATGCCCTCCTGGCCTCCTTCCACTCCTCTAAGGTCATCATTAATGTATACTCTAATGGGACTGTCTTGGTCCAAGGCCCTCAGGCCAACCTTCACCTCTTTGACAGACGCCACCCGCCCTCATCAACTTCCTTTCTTCTACTCCTGTCCCCTCTCTCCCCTCTGTGACTACCTCACCTCTCCCTTCTGCCTCCTCCTCGGCTACCTTGCCTTCTCCTTCCCTCTCTGCCCCCTCTCGGGCTCCTTCTACACCTCAGAAGGGCGCACCTCCGACCTGTACCCCTCCCCGGAAGTCCTTCAAGGATGGCAACCTTCTCTTTATTGCCACTCTTAACTCTCGCTCTGCTGTCAAACACTCCTCTGATATCTGCCGCCTTCTTGAAGAACTTGACCTTGATGTCCTCGGCCTCACTGAGACATGGTTCACAGCCAGCTCTATCACTAGCTTTGACACGCTACTACCTGACGGCTACAGGATCCTCTCCGCACCCAGGTCCAACCGCTCTGGTGGGGGTGTAGCCCTGATCTTCCCCAAGTGGATTCCTGCCTCTGTCATTCCTACATAGGCCTACTCCTCTTTTGAATGCCTTGTCTGCAGGCTCTCTCTCTCCCCTAGCCATTCCCTTACTATGGCTACTATCTATCGGCCACCTGGTCAGATCTCCTCCTTCCTTTCGGAGTGGGTGGACCTCTCCTCCTCATTCCTGGCCTCAACCACTCAACTCCTCCTTCTTGGGGACATCAACATCCACCTGGATGCCTCCTGTCCTCTCTCTGTACTCTTTCGTGACCTCTGCGACTCTCTCTCACTCACTATTCTCCCCTCTGGCCCGACTCACTCTGCAGGGCACACGCTGGATGTTCTGATCTCCTCAGACCTTCCTCTCTCTGTTCCCCTCTCCACTCCTCTCTCCTGGAGTGATCACTGTCTCCTCTCCTCCAACCTCACCCTCCCTACCCCTCAGGCCAAGCCACCTCCATCACTGCCACCCACCTTCTCGGTCATCCGACCCATGAAGGGCGTGTCAGCTGAGGCTTTCGCCGCCACCTTCTCACCCCACCTCCCCCTTTGGCTGACTCTCACCCTGTCACAGCCCTCTCCACGCTCCACTCTGCTATATCTGATACTCTTGATATCCTTGCCCCTGTCATGAGAATCCGCCTGAAACCCAAAGCCAAGTGCAACTCCTGGTACATCTCTGACCTCGTCACCCTAAAGAGCAAGTGCAGGGTGGCCGAGAGGAAATGGCGTGCTTCATGTACATCCTCTGACAAACTGGCCTGCCGTCTGCTCCAGAGGCAATACCGGCTCTCTGTCCTAACCAAGAAGAGAGCTCATATCCAAGCCCGCATCTCTTCGGCATCAAACAACTCGGCTGAACTCTTTAAAATCTGCAAGGAACTGGCCAATCCTGCCGCAGTCTCTACCTCTCCTGTCCCTTCCCAGGCCCTCTGCACGGCACCGGCTTCTCACTTCATCTCTAAAACTCAGGACATCCTGTCCTCACTCTCCTCCTATCCCCTCGCCCCCCCCTCTGCCCTGCTCTTCCTCTGGCCTTTCTGCAGCCTCCTCTCCTCCCTCCTTCTCTGCCTTTCCCCTGTTCTCCACTGATGAGGTTTCTAGACAAGTCTGATCTATGAAAGTCTCGTCAAAACAGGTTTGCCCCTGTTCCTCCAAAACCATAAAGGACCACAT
This sequence comes from Ambystoma mexicanum, assembly GCF_040938575.1. NCBI lineage: Eukaryota > Metazoa > Chordata > Amphibia > Caudata > Ambystomatidae > Ambystoma > Ambystoma mexicanum. The sequence continues at coordinate 1,114,703,490 of NC_090923.1, read as the reverse complement.
TGACTCCCTGGCTCCTGCCCTTGCTGATTTCTGCAATCACCCCTTTTCCACTGGAGTCTTCCCATCCGCCCTGAAGCCCTCCCTTGTGCACCCCCTTCTTAAGAAACCCTCTGCTGACCCCTCCTGCCCGGCTAACTATCGCCCCATCTCCATCACTCCCTTCCTGGGCAAGCTCCTGGAGAAACTGGCCATCTCCTAGCTTACTCTCCACACTGAATCTGTCGGCTGTCTTCATGACCATCAGGCTGGCCTGGCTTCAGAGCTGCCAGAAGCACGAAAACTGCTCTCCTGAACATCCGTGAAGACCTGCTCTCCAACCTTGAGTCCAACACCCCCTGTGTCTTCATCTTGCTTGATCTTTCTTCTGCCCTTGACACTGTCAACCATGCCATGCTGCTCAACCGTCTCCGTGATAACCTGGGTATCACTGGTCAGGCTCTGGCGTGGCTGACTTCTTTCCTCTCCGACCGACCCTCCCAGGTCCAACTTGGGTCCTTCCACTCTGCTATCTTTTTCTCTACTTGTAGTGTCCCCCAGGGGTCTAACCTCTCTCCCTGGCTGTTCAACCAATACCTGGCACTCCTGGCCCACTGCATAGCTGCTCTCTGCCCCAAATGTCAGTGCTACGCGGAGTGTACACTCAGCTCATCTCCAGGCTACCCTCGGCCTCCTCCTCTACTTCCCTCATCTCAGACTGTCTGTCTGCTATCCAGGAATGGTGCACCGCCAATGACCTCTGCCTTAATGCCAGTAAGACCGAGATTCTCCTCATCGGCACACCCACTCCCTCTTTTCCTGTATCTCTCTGGCCGGCCTCTCTTGGGCCCCCTTCCTGCTCCCACCTGCAAGGCTAAAAATCTCGGGGTCGTCTTCAACTCTACACTCTCTTCTCTCCTCACATTTCTGACGTCTCTAAGAAGTCGCACTACAAGCTACACCTCCTCAAAGGTATTCTTCCTTTCCTCTTCTTCCCCCAGAAGCTCACTGTCTCCAGAGCTCTGGTTCTCACCATGCTGGACTATTGTAACAGCCTCTTTCTAAATCTACCTGCTTCTACTCTCTGCCCTTTGCAAATTATCCAGAACAGAACTGTGAAACTTGTCCTTGGCCTCAAGCCCAGGGATCGTATCCCTCCAGGACTGAAATCTCTGCACTGGCTCCCAGTGGCTGCAAGGATTAAGTTCAAAACCCACTGCATCGTCCACAAGGCCTTCTGGAGCCTGGGGCCTTAATACGTTCAACTCTCTCTTCCTAAATACCTTCCTTCTCAAGCTCTTCGCTCAGCTGCCTCCAATTCCCTCATGGTCAGTCGCTTCTCCAAGCAACGAGCTGGTGGTAGATCTCTCTCTTGGGCTGGGGCCTCCCTCTGGAACAGCCTCCCTGCCTCCCTCAATCTTGAGGAGAATCATCTTCCGTTCCGTAAACACCTCAAAACGTTTCTCTTCTCGTCCGCTTTTTCTCCTCTTCTCCCTTGCTGATTTCCTGGCTCACACGGGAACTGCACTGGTTACCTGGTCACCCTCCGATCTCGGGCCCAGATCCACTCCCCCGCCAGTCGGTTCCTGACAACCCCTGCACTTGGTGACTGTTTTCTGTATCCCTACGGTCCCACTTCCTGCACTTGACACCAGACGTCTGCACTTACCCTTTCACTTGCCACCTGCTGGCTGCACTTTTTTTTATTGTTTATTTATTGTTTATTTATTTATTGTTCTTATCCCATGTACTGCACTTTCCTCTTCCACTTCACCCCTGCACTTCTCCTCCTTCCCCTCCCTTGCACTTGCGTGATCTGAATGACACCTGGCCCACTAGGATCGTTGTCTGTCTTCCCCTGTTTCCCCCTCCCTTGCCTCGGCGCGCCTTGAAACACTTGTGTATAGGCGCGGTATATCGTATCATATCATAACCATCTTGAACTTGTCCTTCCTGAGGAACTTGTTCAAGTTTCTTAAGTCCAAGATGGGTCTCAATCCTCCGTCCTTTTTGGGAATCTGAAAGTATGGGGAATACCAACCCTTATTCCTTTCCGCTACAGGTACATGTTCTATTGCAGCTTTCTCTATCAGGGTCAACATTTCCTGCATAAGGAGCAGATCTAGAATTTTGAAAGAGTTGTTCCCCGGTGGATGATCCTGAGGCCTCTTTTGGAAAGGAAGGCAGTGACCTTGGGCTACAGTTTCCAGTGCCCAAGCATCTGAATTAATGCCTCACCATTCGTACAGATGCTGAGTAATTCTGCCTCCCACTGGAGTCATATGAGTCACTGGTGTCATGTGAGTCCAGGCCTCAGAGTAGTTTTGAGGCGGCTGAAGCAGCGGCAGATAGTAAAACTACGTTGCTTGGGTTGGTTTAGCACCTCCCGCTCGTCCACCACAAGGGAATCTTCTCTGACCTCTTTGAGCGGCTTGTCCTCTTCCTCTTCCAATTGAGTAGAATAGAAAGGACATACCCCTCCAGGAAGATGAGCCAGAGTAGGGGTATTGAGGTTGTCTAATGTCGGCGCTAAAGGATTTAGCCGCCGCCTTTGAGGTCTGTAGATTTTTCAAACTCTCATCCGCCTTGCTGCCAAACAACCTTGAGCCATCAAAGGGTATGTTGAATAGTCTACCTTGCACATCTGGTGCAAACCTGGATTTCCTCAACCATGCACATCTGTGTAACACTGTGCTAGCTGCCATGGATCTGTCGATGCTGTCCGCAGTATCCAGACCTGACTGGAGACATTCACCCATTGCCTCCTTACCATCCTTGATGATCGTTAGGAAGCCGCTTCTTTCCTCTCCTTCTGGGATGTGGTCAGTCGCCATAGCTACGCAGTCCCACAGTGTAAAGGTGTTAAGTTACAAGTCACACTAGTTGATTTTAATGCCATACTGCCAGCAGTAAAACCTTTCTCGCCCAGGCATCCACTCTCTTATCATCCCTATCAGGAGGGATGGATGGGTATGCTGACTGCTTGGTAGATGTAGCAGCCTGAACCACCAAACCATCTGGTTTCGGATGTTTAGTGAGATACTCTAGGTCGTTGCTGGATGGTCTGTATTTATTTGCAATATTGTTATTCACTGCAGCCGCAGTTTCTGGTGTCTCCCAGTTTGCGGAGACCCTTTTTGTAATGCAGTGTCAAACGGCAAACTTGGATCTTTCTGTGGATCCTTGTCCAAGATGTCTGTCATGTCATCTTGTTCAAAAGTAAGAGTAGGCCTGCTCCAGCCTAAACATTGTATAACCTTACTCATTAGTGTTCTATATGAGCAGCCAGCATGTTCAGTTGGATATGGTTTGCCAAATTCTAACTCGGGAGAGTGATCTAACCCACTGGCTGACTGACGGTTGTCATATAAATCCTTTAATCTGGACACATCACTGATTAATTCTTCTGGCACATTAGGGGTGCCCAAATGTAACCTAAATAGTCTAGTGTTATCATCAGAAGGTTGTTCTTCTTCATAGATGGCTGATAAAGACTTAAAGTGATTCAGTGTTGTGAATGCGTCATGTTTAAAGAGGAGTCTGTGGATTGAACACATGTAGATGCCACAGTGAGTAAGTTTCGCAATTTTCGAATTTGCACTTTTTGGCCTACTTTTTGGACTATGTGAAGTGGACTGTTCAGTTTTGTTTTGAGAAAGATAGAAATGGCAGCTGGAGAAATGCATCATGCAGCATAGAGAGAAAGGCTTGATTAGACAGATGCACTGGTACACTGAATTAGACACTGTATTGGATATTGGGCAGACACTGAGAAATTGGTATTGATGTTTTTTGAGAGACATTGGGCGGGTTTAGACCTAGCTATGTGCACTAGAGCACAATGAGAAATGCTGCCTTTTATTTTTTAGCTTGAATACATCTGAATCTGATTGAATTGATACTTGCATCTATTGTTTTCCTTGCATGACACCTGGAGAAAAGATGCAGACTTGCTGACCAGACCGAGACTTGCAGACCGCGAGACCATGATTGACCAGATCACATTTGATGGATTGACCAGACCATGATTGACAGCATCGCATGCAACTGACCAGATTGACCAGAATGACGAGACCTTGATGCCGCTTGTTCAGGATTCGTGATGGCTGACACCTTATGACATTTGGGGTCCGGCTGTTTTAAAGCAGCACAGACAATTGGCTTTTGTCACCTTGTGATGTGACACATTTGACACCTCCGCTTTGCAGCAGACTTCTGGGGAATGTCTCCGATTTGAGACCTTGGGGTATGGCTTTGTCAATGGCTGTGATCTGAGAAGGTATGCAGAAGACTGTTTGCTGATCGATTTTCTGGCTGACAACTGAAGTGCCATGGGAAGTGAAGATCCTGACTGATTGTGAAAGTCGACACCTTTGCAGCATTCTGTGCCAAAGATGAAAGATGTACAGCATTTGCAGCATTTTCATTTGTGGACTGCTTTGTAATCTGCAGCAAGGGGAGAGAATCCGTCTGAATGCCTTACCTTGTGATGGTCACAAGCTTGGGGTTAGTGGAACAACAGAGGAGAAATGCAAATGAGCAGGAAGACACGCTCTGGTGCATTTGATTTCCCGGTGCTAAACTACATCTCAAGAGCAGTGAAGTTCTTTGTCTCTTGTGGGAGTGAGCGAGAGGTCATTGATCCGACACCATAGTGCTTTGAAATCAGCCCTTGCATCCAACGTGGGCTGGTCCCTCAATGTGAAGAGAGGGGCATGGCATGACTGGAGTGAGCCCGACAGTGCTCTGAATCTGAATCTGATTTTGGCCTATGTGATGGGCCATTGCATTGCCAAAGGAGTGTTGTCATCTGAAGGGTGTGAGATACTACTGTGAATGATACATCAGTATCAAGAGGATAGAGAGGGAGAGTTTTGGAGATAGGGTGAGTTGAGGAAAGTGCTTGAGGCACCAACGGAAGCTTGCAGCAGTGAGCATGATTTGCTCTGAAGAAACATCTGTCACCTTCTGTGATAGAGCCTATGCAGTGAGGCTCTGAAATCTGTCACTGAAGGTTGTCCGTTTGTGAGGACACACTTGAGTTCCGTTTGCCGCTGGAACACCACTTTTGCTTTGGGCTGTGCTCTGATGCCCACACTTTTGCTGAACACACTCTTTGTTGACATTTGTGAACACATTTGTTGACACATCGCTTTGTTGACATTCTTTTACAACACCTTTGCACTGGCACTGATCTGTACTGACATTGACATTTTGCGCAGCTGTGAGGAAACACATACTGTTTGGTCCGTGAGGAGACCAATGAACTGGAATTGAACTGAATGGAATGAACTGAATGTATACACTGAATGCATGCACTGGCCTGAAATGTATCGATCTGACCTGTTTGGCTACTGACACCTTTGAATCTTTGTACACTTTGTCACCTGTACACTTTGAAAGTGAAATATTGTCATTTTGCACTTGACACATTGAAATTGAATTCATCTTTATGTCCACAGTACACATGTTTGCTTTGTTTTATTTTCGTTTTTGAATACATCTGCTTGTAGAGCCACAGTTGGCATCACACCTTTTTTGACTTGACGTTTGCTTGAATTGCTACATTAGGATTTCTGCTATGATTTGCCATTAGAGATGTGAATATGTTTGAATTTTGACATGCTTGCATTTTTGCATTTTGGGTTTTTGCATTATTGAGAAATGTCCATGTTAGAATGCCACATTCATCTGTCTAGAGATTTGCATCTAGAATGAATTATCTAATGATAAGAGGAGAGATTGTAAAACCAGATATTATGCTTGCCTGTTATGTTATCATTAGTAATTCATTTCATTCCTATTAGTGACATTAGTTATCCATTATCCATATTACTCTTCCACTTTGACTATGCCTTTTGGACAGAGAAATAGGCCTTGTTATATGAAGGGCCTCGTTTAGACATGTTTAGACATTATGTTATTATGTATGCAATTAGAGACACGCATGGATGTGTGCACTTAGGTATGAACACATTATGTAGCGCTTTGGTTTGAGTGAATGTTGTTAGACGCTAATACATGTAGCTGGCTCTGAAGCCATTTAGAAGCTGTTCGTTACTCGGAAGGATTGTTATGATAGGCTGTAAGCAGGAATGTGTAAACAAAGGCTGTCAGGCAGACAGATAAGAGGTAACTCTTGGCCGAGTAGAAGCGAATGAGACGTGCTGGCTTATCATCATCCCCGGGCCTGCTCGCAGACAGACAGAAAGGTGGGAGGGAATGCTGCCTTGCACAGACACAGACACAGAGCGGTGTGGTGAGAGAAAGGGATTTTTAGCTTGCAAAGAGCTGACAATGAAGGAATGGGAGGATGGTATTTTTCGTAACACACAGAGGAGAAGGCCATAGGACATGTACAAGATATGTTCTGAAATGTCACGATGACTAGAACACACTGAACTAGGGAGTACAAGACTGACATTGACAGACCTTTAGGCGCTTTTAGAGAAATGCTTGCTAAGAGAGTTTTGACATGTTACCATAGGGATGGGTGTACGTCATTGAATAGTATATCCAGAGGAGAGGTTTGCATTGAGAAAGGAGACTGACATGTAGCTTGGGGAAGCATTCTGGGAGAGCAGATGAGAGCAGAGTTTGAGATCGATCTGGCAGAGAGTTGGCAGGAGACCAGACCACTGAGGGGCCAAGCAAAGAGGCCCTGTGCAGGGCTGGCAGGGGGAGCTGGAGAGGAGAGAGCAGTGAGGCTGCTTGGGAGCAGATTGATCACACCAAATGGGGAGTATGTGGCCTAACTGATTGATAAGACACATGCAGATGGGGAATTAGGACATACACTCACACAGAGCTTTTGGTTTGATAAAGGGGAGATCAGACAGAGATTGTCTCAGAGAGAGAGAGAGATGATGTGCGATGATGGGAATGAGAGATGCTGACGTTATTAGCATTGGCTGCTTAGATTAGAATGGTAATAGGTTGCTATGCACATAATTTGCATTATCGTTAGAACCCATGTAGAAAGGGTTACAAATTTGCTTTGCTAATACTGATTGATCATGCCTTGTTATGCATGAATAAAAGTGTGTTTATTGTTGAATTATTTGTGTCATATGTTATTTCATCTTGGGTCTATTCTTAGCATTAGGGTATGTTTGTGTGTCCATAGCATTGCAATTTGGCAGTAACAGTGCACAGCCGCCCTGAGAGACATCTGTGCAGGGGGGCCAAAGTGGTCCACACCCCCTGAGATAGAGTTGCAGTTTGACAGATGGAGCTGACGAAGAAGACATTTTCAGACAAAACTACTATCGAATTCACAGAACAACCAAAGAGCACTGTTATGGAACTGAAGCCAATGGGCGCTGCGTGCGCTACTTATACTGATGATGACGTCGACAGTTGAATGGAGGCCCTCGAGGGGCATCCACTCGACGATACAGCACACAGCGCCCAAAAAAATATTCTGACGCAGCTGAAGTTGGAGATATATTATCATAAGATGAGGACACAATCCATTCGAAGAAGGCTTTTTCTGTCCCCCATGGTTGCTATCACTGCTTTCACCAGCTTCTCATGTGTGACTCCATCACATATCAGTGATGATCTTTTAAGACATCTGCCTTCAAGAAATTAAGCTCATGCTATGTTTCTAACAAGCTACCAACATAATGTAACAACAGATATTAGTTATAAATTAATATAATCTTTGTTACACATCCCACATGCAAAAAGGTATTTCATTGATTGCATATTTGCAACTTACCATTGCCCTCTGGGTTACACTTGATTTGCTTCTCCACAGGGTCTCTATGGCCTGAGGACAACAAAGTAGGTCCCTCGCTGTCTAGCCGTAGTTTTGATTTTGGTACTCTCTTGGCATCAGACTGCAGTTCATTGTCCATGTTCTTGTATGACAAAAGTGGCTCTTTTGCCAATGTACGACCCAGCTCATGAGTCCTTGGTTCTGCCACAGAGGATGCATTTATTCCTGCTAGATTCATTTCCCTATGTTCCTCTCGCAGCACTGCTACTTCCTCATCAGCTGGTCCCTCCACTTCAGGCAATGTCTCTTTTCCCTTGGTCGCACACTGTACCTCAGTCTCCGGCAGTGCCTCCAATACAAGCGTTTCAGATGGTCTCTCATACTTTGGAACTTTCTCTTTTAGAGGACGATCAGAAGGGCTAACAGTCTCCAACGCACAGTCATTAGTAAAATATTCAGATTGCATCTTAGCCTCGACCAGTCTGTCTTGTACACAGTACTCAGACTGTCTCTCCTTTTTAGATAGTTGTTCCTGTACCAGAGTCTCAGATTGTATCTTGCTCCCTATCTGAATCTCTTGTTGCTGCCATCCAGAAGGACTCCCACTTTCAGGCAGTCTCTGCATGACCTGAAGCTCAGACTGTATTTTCCTCTCACGTACAGCATTCAGTGCCTGAGTTTCAGATAGTTGTTCCCTTTCATGCAGCCTCTCGAGTACATGAGATTCAGATGGTGTCTCCCTATCCGGAACTCGCTTTAGTACTAAAGTTTCAAATGATTCCTCTTTTTCAGACACAATTTCATGCACTGTAGGTTCAGATTGCACCTTCATTTCTTGCAGTCTCTTCTGTAACTGAGGCTCGTGATGTCTCTTGCTTTCTGGCAGTTCCTCCCTCTCCAAATGGCTCCCATCCATGGGCATGGTTTTGTATACCTCAGGGTCAAGCAGCCTCTCCATCTTTGGTAGGGCCTCTGGTACAAGAGGCACAGACTGCCTCTCCATCTCTAAAATGTTCATTTGTACCCAAGGGTCAGATGGTGTATCCCTTAGTTTTATGCTCTCTTCAACTGGTGACGGAGATGCTAACCCCTTTTCTTGGATGTTCTCCTGTAGCTGGAGCCCAGATATCTCCCTCTGTGATAATGTCCCCAACCCCTCTGTTCCATTTTTGCTCACAGTTTCTGGCCAACTCTCTTGTGGCTTAAGTTCAGATAGTGTTTCTGGAAGACTTTCACATGTCTCAGTCTCACGATGGATACCCCTGCATCCCTGACCTTCATGTACTGTAGCTATTGCCACTTGCATTTCCTCAAGTACCCTGTACTGTGTGCATGTTGTCTCTGATGCTGGTTTTGTCTCTGGTCTTCCTGGCATTCTTCTTGGCTCCCAGCTCTGGGTTTTTGTGGTCTCCTCAAGTAACTGGCCTGTGCCTGGCTCATGTCTTTGTATGTGAGTTCTCTTGCCTCCTTGCCTCTGTTTGTGGATGTCCGTGGTTGTTGTTACCACCTGGGTTTCCCCTGTACCGGATCTCTGTGTGTATTTGTTCTCTCCATTTTCATATGACCCTCTAGGCCCCTGATTCTGGTTGTCTGTGATCTCTAATGTACACTGGAGTCTAGCTGGCTCTGGTCTCAGGTCATGTGTGATGCCTAGTGCTGCCTGTTCTTCTCCTGACCCTATCCTCTGGGTGTATACTGTCTCCCCTCCCAGCACCTCTTTCTGTTTGTGTGGGATTTCTCCATTCCTTTCTGTTGCTCCAGGCACCTGACAATGAATTTGTGTGGCCGCTCTCCTTTCATTGTCTCCTCTTGCCCAGGTTTCTGCTACCTCAGTTAAGGGTCTGCAGCCCTCTTCGTAGCCATCCTTGAATCTACTTATGTTATCTATTTCCAGTAACCAAGCCTTTTTCACAAGCACTTTAGAGTCAACTTGGCACACATCCATAGAAGCTGTTTCAGTGTCTCCTCTTTCCCAGAGCTTCTCCTCCCTCTGCCACGCCCTACATTTGTCCCCACATGGCTCCCCAATAGTATCCATAACATCTATACCTGTTTGTGTAAACTTGGTAGCCCTGTTCTGAATGCTGTGAAGGATTTTTACACTATCTCCTCTCCCTAAAAGGTCATTCTTCAACACCAGGGCTTCCCCGTCCACCCTACTTAAATTGTGGGAGGGTGTTTGATCACCAGTTTCTCCCCAGTTGCAGACATCCAAACACATTTCTTGTGGTGGTTTTTCTTCCAGGAGGTCAGACAGCATCTTGTGAATTATGTCCACCTGAACAGGGTGGGAGGAAGCAGACAAAATACATTACAGGTTTGCATAGAGCTGCAGGCATACACTATCTTCATAGTAGAAAACAATACATACACACACACCTCTTCTTTTGCTTCGTTAATCTTACTTTTTGGCTTTCAGATTCAGCTTTATGATGATACCCAGATTTTACTGCCATTCCCCTCTTTTATTGATTCTATTAATCTTTGGCTTTAATCCTATTACTTATTGGATTCATTCTCACTTTTTCCTGTCTTAATCCCAAAAAATTTGAAATGTTATTGTGTCCAGGCTAATCTAGGGTTCCTCCTCCTTAATCAATATTCTTTCCGCTGCTTCATCGTCCCATTTCTCCTCAGGCACGTACTCTGGGTGCCATACTTGATCTCGCTTTTTGATTTCAAGTCTAAATTGTGACTGTTGTTCGTTCTTGCCATTATCATCTTTTAAATAATAATAACATCTGTTATGAGTTTACTTTTTCTTCTGCTAAAACTCTACTTCTGTCTCTACTATTGTTGCTCGCTTTATGTAGGCTTTCCAAAATACACCTGTCTTCCTTTATTCTCCATCTTACATTCTGCGAGAAGGATTCTTTTCTGTCTACTGTTTTCTTGTCATATTTCCTATTATCCTGCTCGTCTCCACTGGTTGCCTGTTCAGCAGAGTTGTGAATTCCACTTTCTCTGCTTAATTTTTTAATGCATTCATGCTCTCACCCCAGCCTATCTTTGCTCCTTTCTCTCTACCACCCTACTTGTAACCTTTGTTCTGCATTACAGTTTTTATTTTCAGTACCTCATACTCCTTGTGCTTCTTCCTACTTTCGCTGCTTTCAACTCCCTGCTGCTAAATGTTTGAATGTTCTACCTCTAGATATTTGCTCTTGTCTTTCCCTTACACAGTTAAGAAAAACAGCTTAAAACTCCCCTATTACATCACTCCTTTCCCCGAATCGCCATTTGAGCTGAATCTCTGAATTGTACATGTTTGCTTGATATTCATTGGATTGCACTATTATTATTTTTTACTCTGTAAAGCATTTTGGATAAAAGCACTATATGAGCCTTGCAAATAAAATAATGAACACACGCACATAACTAACAGCATGAAAAGGTTTAAAGGAAGTAAACTCGAAAAACAAGACATATAATATATTTAGTTATTTTTTTAACATTTCGGTAACACCCAGACCCATAGGTATCTCAGCATTTGTACAGTGTAATAACAGAGAAAATAACAGAGTAAAAACTTTACAGATCATTTCGTTAGTAGGAAGTAGTACGGGCAAAGTAGGAGACAGTCCATGCTTAGAGTGTTAGTCAAACTTATTGAACAGCCAAATTTTTAAGTCGCATGAATGCTGGGTAGGAGGGCTCATTTCATAAGTGTGGAGGTAAGGAGTTCCACAGGGTGGGGGCTGTGATGCTGAAACTAACTCCTCCTTCTCTGGATAATTAAAATGTGGAACAGCTAGGGTAAACTGGTCAAAGGAGCTGTCAAAAGCCTCTTTCTTTCTCACCTTTTTCTCCTTGCTTGTGTTCTTCCGGGATGAGGCCTCTTTCTTTTTCACCGACCGTGACTTGTAGAGGCTGGAACGCAAGTCCTCGGGTTCCAGCGTGGAAGCCAGATGCCAAGCGGTAGCGTTCGAATTCCAGGAACAAATGTCAATGAATCCAGGAAGGAAGGTATCGGAAGGTAAGGATTGGAAGGGAGAGGGTTCCAGGAACAAAGAAGGAAGATAGAATTACACGGCAACGCAGAGAGCGAACTCGAACAACGTCTAGTAACTCGTAGGGGTAGAGTTGAGACGCGCGTAGGCCGCAGGGGCATGCCGGTTTTCTAGGAAGCTGACGACTGCACGCAAAGGCTAGACCGCAACGCTTCTGACTTGTCGGCCATCTTGGATGTATTGCAGTGTTTATGCCGCGTTGCATTATGGACCATGAAGTCCAGGAGGGTCGAATCCGGCTACTCATGACAGTATGCCTCCTCCTGAGCCCGGACCCACCTGGTTTGCTCAGGTGTATTCGATGAAACTTCTACAGTAGACAAGGAGCTTTCATGTTAGAGACTGGTTCCCATGTATGCTCGCTGGGGAGATAACCCTTCCACTCTACCAAATATTGTAGTTGGCCTCGTCTATATCTGGAATCACATATCCTGGAGATTTCGAATTCAACCTGATCATTGATGAGCACAGGGTTAGGTCTAGGTGTTAAGAAAGGAAGAAGGCAATGTGCACGGAATCTCACAGTGTACAGCTTTGAATCTAAATACGTGCATACAAAACCCAAGACTTGTGTATACTAAAACCCAGGAGAAACAATAATACCTATATATGAAAAGGAATGTGGGGTAAGCACTTAGAACCTCCTTATGGCTGAAAGGAAAGTCGGCAAACTCCTTACCCACTATGCTATTACAGATACTGACAGCGCTAAACCCACGTAGAGGGCAAGCAAGGACAGGATCTGTGAGCTGACACTCTTGATGATACAGAATAAGGAACTTAGAAACTGTACTCACGAGGACCGGAAAGACCACTTGAATGTCAGTAAACTCACGAACCCAGCTGATCAAACAGGAACCCTGAAGGCTATAACAGCAATGGGTGGAGGAAACTAAATACATAAGACCCTAGTCAAGGGGCGAGTAGAAATAGTGATATAAAATAGTGAGGAAACAAAAAGGGCATTTACACTGGGACTAGTTACAATAACACCCACACCTAATAATCCATGGGAAATGAATGCAGAAGTGAGATGGAAAACATGGAATGGATCCCAATAGAAAGTAAGGATCAGGAGCAGGGAAAATGATATCACAAAAGGAAACCTTGAGGCAGGAAGCTAAATCTATAAAGGGAAAGACTAAAGCATCAGGTTTTTCAGTAGCAAAGGACAGCAACAAAGAAACAGAAAACACAGGCGAATTCGGCAGCATCAAAGGGTAAAGCACAGAGACAGGCTGCCTGCAGACAGAGGAAGACAGAAAGGGAAATCCAGTGAGCAGAAATCAATTAAGCACAAGAATCCGAAATCCACGGCAGAGGAACAAGAAACAGGAACTGGGCACTAGGCACAAAAGCAAGGAACAAGGAACAGGAACTAGGAACTCGGCACAAACGCTAGGAATGGAAACGGAACTAGGTACTAGGCACAAATGCTAGGAACAATGAACAGGAACTAGGTACTAGGCACAAACGCTAGGAACAATGAACAGGAACTAGGTACTAGGCACAAAAGCTAGGAACAAGGAACAAGAACTAGGTACTAGGCACAAAAGCTGGGAACAAGGAACAAGGGACCAGTCACAACAGGAACACAGCAACAATGACCAGCGCTGGACTGAAGAAAACTGAGGCTTTTAAAGCTGCTTAACGAGCACACCCCTCAGGCATGCCGCCTGCTGCACCTGCAGCCACAGGTGTTGCCTATCCTCCACCCAGCCTTGTCCTGCAAGGGAGGAGGTGAAGCAGTGAGCCAGGCATTCTGAGAAGCATAGTCATTTGATTAAAGTAGCATGCTGGCTGCCAAAAACCTGGAATGGATCCGGAAGGGAAGTAATTTGGGGAATAAGGTTTTAGCGCTCCCAATTCATCAGGACACTGTAGCATAAGGTTTGGAGGAAATGTCCAGTAGGGAATAAACCCCAAAACATGCCCCCAAGTGGCGGGAACGGGAGCGAAGGGAGCGAGCCGTGTCACTATACCCCCTCCCACGGCCGACTCCAGGCGGCCGATACTCACACAAAACATCTTCTTTCCATTACAGGAGCGCTTTGTCTTCAGAAGTGGCACTGACGGAAACGATGACCCACGGGCAGAAGCAGAAGGACTGGAATGAATAGAATCAGGCCGCAGTCTATAAGAGCCATAGGCAGGTTTTCGGTGAGGAAGAGACTCATGGGTCGAAGAAAGGCATGAAGGACTTGCAGGACCTGAAGCAGAGTTGGAAGGTCCAGGAAGCTCAGTCTCTGGGAGCGAACACTCATACATCATTGAGGAGAGAGGCAGGCTTGTGCAACATGCTTTGGACAATGATTGATGCTCTGATAGCCCCCCTGCTGAGAGCGGACACACAGGAGGTGAGAAAACAGCAGGTTTCAGGAAATGTTCATGTTCAGACAAAGAAGGTGGCGGCCGAGGTAGAGGTTCGGATCTTCTCTCATCATCCATTTGATTAAAGGCCTGTGGTTGAGGGTGACCAAGGTTCGACTGCATCTGTCCCACGCCTTGGGGGCCTGGAAGTCCAATGGGTTGTACGAGGTTGGCACTCTTGGTGTCAGTCATGTAGCCACCTTGTTGCACATGGAATACAACCGCAGGAACGTTTGGCATACCGATAGGAGTGATAGACGCAGTACTTGGTACATCAGGCACACTCACAGCAGGAGCAATAACGGGCACATCTTGAACTGCAGCAGTCATATCCTTCCTTTGGCTACTAGCACCCGAATGGTGCAGCAATTGGGGGGCCGTGCCCGTCCCTTCCTTCAGGCTCATGTGGGATCCGGCAACAAAAAGGCTGTCAAGCGGCTGATCCAAACCGGCCCCCAAATGTGAACCGTCCAGCCCGTTATCCTGGTTGGCTACTTGTTCGATGTCTGGGCCATGGCGGATGGTATCCGTCTCCCTCTTGTAACACTCCAGGCAAGTCCAACGGCCTTGCATGTAAGGCCCTCCCGAGTCGTGATCCAGCTTGATGTTTCTGGCAGAAGTCTCAGACTCAGATGTAGCATATGCGGGAGGTGCTGATTCTACAGTAAAGCAGTTGGGAGAATTAACTTGTGTAAAAGGCAGGCCTTCTGGTGATCCTCCTGAAGCATAAGAAGGGCAGATTGGACGTTCATCCGTAATAAATGGTTGGGATTTAGGAGGTAGCTCTGAAGTAGATGAATCTGCAACACGATCAAACAGAGCAGACAGGTGCACCTCCGATATTGGCAGCGAGGCTGAGCAGGATACAGGTCTTTCATGAACTGAAGCCAAACTAGCAGTAGGCTCTGGGACCGAAGACAGGCACTCAGGATGTGCTACCGGAGGCTCCATGGCTGAAGGATAATCCGCTGGATGAGTCACTGTAGCCGAAAACAGGCATGCCAGAGGAAATTCAGAAGCTGAGGGCATGCAAGCTGGAGCCGTCTCGTTAGCTGATGACAAACTTGTCAAGGTCTTTGACTCTGACCACGTACATGGTGAAGGCTCTTGAGTGATTGGCAGACATAGCAATTGTTCATTGATTGAAGACACGTTAGACAATGATGACTGCAGAGCCGTGGACTGGATAATCGAAGAGTCAATGGTTGTAGGAGGACAAACAGAAGTCCCAGAAGTCGACAGACACATTTGTGGCTCAGGAATGGAATGCACCTTTAGGGCGGTTGACTCCTTGGCACCAGTAACCAAAGGCTGAGCTGTAACCATGCCGTCCCTCTCCTTAGTGGATGACACAGAGTCTCTTCCTTTGTAAAAGTCAAAATCAACCAGAGGAA
This sequence comes from Ambystoma mexicanum, assembly GCF_040938575.1. Lineage (NCBI taxonomy): Eukaryota > Metazoa > Chordata > Amphibia > Caudata > Ambystomatidae > Ambystoma > Ambystoma mexicanum. The sequence continues at coordinate 1,114,688,017 of NC_090923.1, read as the reverse complement.
TCACCATAGTAAAGTCTCTGTTAATCAGGATTTCGTCAAATGTCCATTCCTCTGACTTAGCTTCTGAAAGTGGCATATTAACAATCAACAGTTCAGGAATTGCCTGCCGGGTCTTTGGTTCAGTATACTGTGGAATGAGTCCATCAAAACATGTATTTTGTACTGTCTTTGACTGTTCATTGAGACAAAAATTGGTAGAAGAAGGAGCGAACACAGAGGTAGCATTGTTTTCCACATCAGCTTGAATGTCTACTTCAGTCTCAGCAGCTAGATCAAGGGCTGAACCTAAGCCTACAGTAGTGACTGATTCTGTGTATGCCACCATTATGGATTGTGTTTGGGAATCAGAAGCATGTATGTGTTCAAGCTCAGAATTATGACTGACTGCTAAACAGGAAATCTTAGGTAAAGGAGTGGCTTGTAAATCTTCAGTTAACGGCAATTCCTGACAAACGGTAGAACAATTGTCAGAACCTGTGCCCTGAATAAGTGTTGTGCTAGAAAGAGAACTTTCACTCCCAATAGAATCTTCATATTGACAAGTATCATGACCTACAAAAACCTCCGCACTCAGGGATTGAACAGTATTCACTTCATCAACGGATAAAGTTTGAGGTGTATTCAGAAAAGACCGTAAAGTCTTATTCTCCTCTAGTAAAGTAATGTATTCTTGTTTTAACTCCTCAAGTTCAGCTTTTAGCATGCCCCGCCTTAACTGTACATCCCTATCAGTAGGCACAGGGGAAGGCATGGTGGCATCAGGGCTGGATCCTGCCCTAACCATCCGGGTGTGCACTGATTGTACATTGTCATTTGCTGCTTGCAGGTTTTGTGATCTATACTCACTCTTACCGACTTGGTCTGTGTTACCCTTAAGCAGACTACTGACATCAGACCTCTTGACATTAGGGACTACAGTAAGTACTTGTGCAGAGGAGTAAGCAGTTGACTGAGGGCTGAAAACAGAAGATATGCAATGAACCCCTCCATTCTTTATGTTTGAATCATGAAACTGTTCAATCTGAGGTAAAGCACAACCGGAATCATGGGGTTCAACAACAGACGTTCTCGTGTGTAAGAAATCTAACAGTGTGTTGTTTTCCGCTGCTAAGGCTTGTGCGGACATAGAATCTGGATCAAAATTAAAGACAGAACTAGGATCAGGCAATGTACGATGGGCCATCCTGTGGGTAAAATACTCAGCACGTAAATACCCATTTGTATCAAGGAGTTCTTTTAAGTCAGGATCAATGATTTGATTGTCACAGGTAGACTTAGGGGAAACTTTCTGTACTAACTTGTTAGTGACCTTGCTGCCTTTCTTTCTTAAACTGGCCATATTCAAACAGGAATAACGGCTGGTCATTCTGTTAAGAAAGGAAGAAGGCAATGTGCACGGAATCTCACAGTGTACAGCTTTGAATCTAAATACGTGCATACAAAACCCAAGACTTGTGTATACTAAAACCCAGGAGAAACAATAATACCTATATATGAAAAGGAATGTGGGGTAAGCACTTAGAACCTCCTTATGACTGAAAGGAAAGTCGGCAAACTCCTTACCCACTATGCTATTACAGACACTGACAGCGCTAAACCCACGTAGAGGGCAAGCAAGGACAGGATCTGTGAGCTGACACTCTGGATGATACAGAATAAGGAACTTAGAAACTGTACTCACGAGGACCGGAAAGACCACTTGAATGTCAGTAAAATCACGAACCCAGTTGATCAAACAGGAACCCTGAAGGCTATAACAGCAATGGGTGGAGGAAACTAAATACATAAGACCCTAGTCAAGGGGCGAGTAGAAATAGTGATATAAAATAGTGAGGAAACAAAAAGGGCATTTACACTGGGACTAGTTACAATAACACCCGCACCTAATAATCCATGGGAAATGAATGCAGAAGTGAGATGGAAAACATGGAATGGATCCCAATAGAAAGTAAGGATCAGGAGCAGGGAAAATGATATCACAAAAGGAAACCTTGAGGCAGGAAGCTAAATCTATAAAGGGAAAGACTAAAGCATCAGGTTTTTCAGTAGCAAAGGACAGCAACAAAGAAACAGAAAACACAGGCGAATTGGGCAGCATCAAAGGGTAAAGCACAGAGACAAGCTGCCTGCAGACAGAGGAAGACAGAAAGGGAAATCCAGTGAGCAGAAATCAATTAAGCACAAGAATCCGAAATCCAGGGCAGAGGAACAAGAAACAGGAACTGGGCACTAGGCACAAAAGCAAGGATTAAGGAACAGGAACTAGGAACTCGGCACAAACGCTAGGAATGGAAACGGAACTAGGTACTAGGCACAAATGCTAGGAACAATGAACAGGAACTAGGTACTAGGCACAAACGCTAGGAACAATGAACAGGTACTAGGCACAAAAGCTAGGAACAAGGAACAAGAACTAGGTACTAGGCACAAATGCTAGGAACAAGGAACAAGGGACCAGTCACAACAGGAACACAGCAACAATGACCAGCGCTGGACTGAAGCAAACTGAGGCTTTTAAAGCTGCTTAACGAGCACACCCCTCAGGCGTGCCGCCTGCTGCACCTGCAGCCACAGGTGTTGCCTATCCTCCACCCAGCCTTGTCCTGCAAGGGAGGAGGTGAAGCAGTGAGCCAGGCATTCTGGGAAGCATAGTCATTTGATTAAAGTAGCATGCTGGCTGCCAAAAACCTGGAATGGATCCGGAAGGGAAGTAATTTGGGAAATAAGGTTTTAGAGCTCCCAATTCATCAGGACACTGTAGCATAAGGTTCGGAGGAAATTTCCAGTAGGGAATAAACCCCAAAACATGCCCCCAAGTGGCGGGAACGGGAGCGAAGGGAGCGAGCCGTGACACTAGGAATAGTCTGATTGGATTGTATATATGGCTTCAATAAGGAGGTGTGAAAGACCGGATGAATTCTTTTCCAGGATTCTGGGAGCTGCAGTCGATATGCCACTGGGTTAATGATTTCTTTGATGGTGAAAGGTCTGTAGTACTTCGGAGCCAGTTTATTGGGCCGTAGATGTCGAGGAAGGAGTTTGGAGGATAGCCAAACTTCATCCCCTATTGAATAGGAAGGGCTAGGTCTCCGCTTGGCATCTGCATATCGTTTAACAGCTATCCTGGCCTTTTCCAGATGTTCCTTGGCATCCCTGTGAACATTTACCAATGTTTCAATCCAGGAATCCACTGCAGGGTTGGATGTGATAAAACTGATGGTAAAACTGAAGGATGGAATCCTTGACTGCAGAAGAATGGACTTGTCTTGATGGCCGAATGGTCTGAATTGTTGTAAGCGAATTCGGCCACAGGAATCAATAGTGACCAATCATCCTGGACCTTGCTCGCAAAACAGCGGAGATACTGTTCAAGAGTCTGGTTGACTCTTTCAGTGATCCCATTGGTTTGAGGATGGTATCCTAAAGATAATGCCCGCTGAATGCCTAGTATTCGGCATAGTTGTTTCCAGAACTGGGAAACATACTGAGGACCTCTATCGGAGATGATCTTGGAAGGTAATCCATGGAGCCTAAATATGTATTCGATAAATATCCCAGCAAGATGAAGTGAGGAGTGTAATTTAAACAGCGTTGTGAAATGTGCTGTATGGGTAAACAAGTCAATGGTAACCATAATAGTCGTATATCCCTGGGATGGGGGTAATTCCACAATAAAATCTGTGGTGATGATCTCCCAAGGACGTGTCGGTAATGTAGGTTGATGCAGAAGACCGGCAGGTTTTCTATTGTCATGTTTGTTTTGATTACACACAGCACAGGATTGGATGTAGGTTTTTATGTCAGTAATCATTCTAGGTCACCAGAATTGCCTCTGTATGAGATGAACGGTAGTGGTAATGCCTCGATGTCCAGAATGAAAGGTGTCATGACAGAGAGTCATGATTTTGTTTCTCAGTTCTTGTGTAGGGATGACTAGTCATTTGTACTTGAAGAGATAACCATCCTTAGTGTTCAAGTTCCATTGATTGTTCTGGGTGTAATCTTCCCAGAGATCAGAGGAAGACGTATGCGCATGGATGTCTTCCAGGAGAAATTTAGCTTGTGCCACAAACACGGTTTTAGGAAACATCTTGGGAATGGCCCTGACCTCAACAGATTCGTAGTCAGGACGTCTGGATAAGGCATCTGCGACAATGTTATTGATTCCAGGAAGGTGGTTAATTTGAAACTGGTACTGAGCGAAAAAGAAGGCCCAACAGGCCTGGCGACTGTTTCTGCATTCCAGGGATTGTAGTACTTGCAAGTTTCGATGATCTGTACGTACTTGCACTGGATATTTAGCTCCCAGGAGTACATTACGCCAGTCAGTGAATGCTTGTCGGATGGCCAGTAGCTTCTTTTCCAGGACAGAATAATGGCATTCACTGGGTGTCAAGGTGCGGGATAGGTAGGCAATAGGATGTTCCATCTTGTCCTCAAATTCTTGTTTTAAGACTGCCCCAATGGCATAGTCAGAAGCATCTGTTTCCACCAGGAAGGTTCGATCTGTATCGGGTTGAGCCAGGATTGGACCTTCAGTGAATTTTCGTTTCAGTTGTTGAAAAGCCTTCTCTTGTTCTGTAGACCAAATAAACGGTGTATCCTTCTTTAGAAGTGCCACGATGGGATGTACAATTTCAGAAAATGTCGGAATACATTTTCTGTAAAAATGTGCAAGTCCCAGGAAGGATTGTATATGTTTCACAGTGGTAGGCGCAGGCCAAGAAAGCATGGAATCTATGTTGCCCGGATCCATTCCTATTCCATTAGGGCTGAGCACAAATCCAAGGTAATGAACGGTCTTAGCATGAAATAGACACTTTTTAGGCTTGGCCAGGAGTTTGTTTTCACTTAATCGGGGTAGAACTGCCTTAACATGCTCTTCATGGATCTGGGGATCTTTAGAATAAATCAGTATATCATCAGGTATACGATAACAAAAAGGAACAACATATCTGAGAAGACCCTGTCCATGAATCGTTGAAATACCGCGGGAGCATTGGCAAGACCGAAGGCCATGACCAAATATTCGAAGTGGCCAAAAGGGGTTCTAAAAGCAGTCTTCCATTCATCACCCTCCTTAATTCGAATGAGATGGTAAGCACCCCTGAGGTCGAGCTTGGTGAAAATAACAGCTCCTCGCATAGCTTCCAAAATATCAGAAATGAGTGGTAACGGATAGCGTCCTTGAGGGTTCATTGGTTAAGACCACATTAGTCCAAACAGGGTCGTAGCTCTTTTGTGTTTTTCTTGGGAACAAAAAACAAGGAGGCACCGGTGGGAGACTTTGAAGGCCGGATAGTTCCATTTGCCAAGTTGGTATCCAGGTAATCACGTAGAGCCCTCTTTTCAGGTTTGGATAATATGAAAAGTCTCCCAAATGGAATCACGGCGGAAGGCTCAGTTTCTATGGCGCAGTCCTCAGGTCTGTGGGGTGGAAGAGCTTGAACAATATCTGTTGAAAACACGTCGGAGTATGTCTGGTATGATTCTGGTACATGGATAATTTTGGAAGAAAAATGAGTGGGCACCACTGAGATATCAATCAACTTGTTTCTGGTGTGCAAAATTCATATTCGAAACAGGTCTTTTCAAAAGTAATTCTTTGTGAAGGAGCAGGCTGTAATAGGTTTGGAGATACCCAAGCCAAAAAGAACAAATGGAGCAAGAGACAAGGTAAAATACCCAGTCATACAGCCGCTCTCTAGTATCCCAATCCGGGTAGTGGTTTCTTACAAAATTTCTGAAAGTTCAGTTTAAACCTTTGTTATAACTTGCAAAAAAGTAAGACTCGAAGTTACTGTTGTTTTTCAACAATGGTTTTTATCTGCCAAAACGATAGTCTTTAGAAACTGAGTAGTCACTAATAATTTCTTAGTGAGGAAGAGTTCGCCACAGTTAACTGATTGATCAGGCCAAGTTATGCCAATGCATTTCGGAAATAAATTTCCTTCATCAGGGCCAGTCTAACCATAGTTCATACAAATTCATAATTTAAGCAAACAGTTTGAGTTAGTGCAAAATCGCATACATAATTAGAAAAAACATCATTAGGAAAAATAACAAAGAAAAAAACAAAATTTAACACATACCAGTGAGTTGTGATTGCAGAAGCAGAAGGGTAGAGCAAGAACAAACAAAAGAAACGGAAAGAAAAGGGCAAATCAGTCGTTGTTACGAGTAATGTGTAGGAGTGACCATAAATCAAGGAGATTGCTAATACCTGGGTCAGGTAGGTCAAGCGTAGCAAACTAAAACAAAGCTGTCAAGATCAAAAGGAACTGCCCGACCGAAATCAGCGCAGTGTGTATGACTGAAGAACGGTATCTAGAAGCAAAAAGTTCTATTAGTGTCAGTGAAAGCCTTCCGTGGTTTTTAGTATTGATGGTAGCATAGAGGCTGAGAAAAAGCTATCATGAGGCTCACCGTCTTGAATGAGGGAGCGGAGCAGTTCTCCCGTGGTCTGCCGTAAGCAGACTGCCTTTGTCGCATCGGAGTGTTGCTATAGCAACGTTCCTAAATACGACACGTGATCGCGGTGCGCCCAGAAGGGCGCGCGCTGACTGTTGAAGCTGCAATCAAGCCGTAGGGCTTGAATTGGGCTTAAGTAAATATTTATCAGAACTCCCAGGCTAATATGAGAAAAAGTGGTGAAAAGAAAACTTAATAATGAAAAATTCGGAGAACAGTAGAAAGGAAAGAAATACTCAAATCAGAAACATACTGCACATGGGTCAGTGGGATCAAAATAAACATATCCAAACAATTACCGTGTCTCCCCAAGTAACATAAAGAATTACTGGGTGGTGAAAATCATAAACGAGAGAGCAAGATAGAAATAGAAAAAATACTGCAATATGGAATTACACAAATAGAGTCAGAAAGAGCAAATGACAATTTACTATAGTTTGTGGTATCAAACTTTGCTGCCATTGGTGTCGTCAAAAAAGGCGGCACCTTGGGTCTTGGACAGAGATCCAGGAAATGCAGCATTCAAGTCAGAAGTGAAATCCATTCTACTTAGCAGTGTACACATGAATGATGTAATCGGGTGATGGTACCAAAATGTTCAAGGTTAACATCCACAATAATATTCACATCAAATGGGCCCCGGTTCCACTATCCTTGAGTGTACTTAAGAACATATCAGTCAAAACAGTGAGAGTAACATGAGATTACAGAAAACAGTGATAATTGATCTCCTCAGTAAGTCCATTAGGCGCTAAACTGCCAAGTTTGTCTATCCAGAAGGTCTCTCTGCGATTAAGGCGTTGACCCAAATCTTCATGTGGACTGTTTTTCGTTAGTACCTCCAGGATGAAAAATCTTATTTGTGTCACATTATGTCTATTTGCAGCCCAATGCCGTGCCACGGCCGAGTTAGTGTTCACATTACGAATGCAGGATCAATGTTCATTCCACCTTGTCTTAGCTGTTCTTGTCGACTGTCCAACATAAAATTTGCCGCATGGGCATTTAATGCCATAGATAATGTTAGTGCTGTCGCAGGTGCCAAATGTCTTGAGCGGAATCTTCTTCCCTGTACTGGGGTGATTGATGGTGTTGCCCTTAATGATAAAGTTACAGTTAACACAATGGAGACAGGGAAATGTTCCAGTACGTTGAGTTGTCGGCCCTTTCGATGGTGGTTTGGTTTGAACCAGTTCATCTCTCAGGTTCCTACTCCATTGGTATGCAAACACCGGTACGTCACAGAATAAATTTTATACCCTGATGTCATTTTTAAAGATCCCCCAGTGTTTCTTGATAGTTTTCTTGATTTTATTACTTTGAATGGAAAATTTGGATACGTATACTGGTGACTTCAATTCTCTTTTACTTTTGGGGTTATGAGTTGATAATAGGGTCTCCCGTGACAGGGCATGAACTCTGGCTGATGCCATCTCAAGTTCATCTTGCTTATAGCCCCGTGCCAGAAATTTCTCTTTCATCTCCATCTGTTGTATTATGCAGTCCTCAGGGTCACTCACTATCTTTTTGACCCGTAGCAATTGGCTATATGGTAGGTTTCTGAGCAAGCTGGGTTGGTAAAAACTGAGACGATGCAGAAGGTTATTGCGATCCGTCGCTTTCCGAAATAGTGAAGCACTGTAGCAGGTTGCCTGTTTTCTGACAAGGACATCCAGGAAAGTGATAGTATCATGCAAGGTCTCTTTAGTGAACTGGATCCGTAGGTCAATGCTATTGAGGTATTCAAAAAAGATCTCGAACGATTCTCTGGTGCCCTTCCAGACTCCAAAAATATTGTCAATGTACCGCGTCCACAGGCGGATATCCTTGTTCCATTCCTGTTTATTCAATAGGCTTTCTAAGTTCTGTGTGATGGCAAGGGTGGGGTTGTGGTCCAAAGTAGCATATGTAGTGCGATCTCGGAGCTGTCTGGTACACTCAGCATCGTAATCAGCTGAGTTCTGGATGACTAAGGCACCCCCCTTGTCAGTAGAAGCTGTTGAATGGCTATTGCTAGAAACATCTGAAATCCGTGCACAGAAGGAATTCATACTAGCTCTCTTACAGTTCATCGCAGAAAATTCTTACTTTCAGTATGGTAATCAGTTCTATTTACAAACATCAGGGACATCAATGGGGGCCACCATGGCACCCACATACGCCAACTGCTTCATGCACAAGTTTGAGACAGACAATGTATTGAATAAACAGAAATGGAACAAGGATATCCGCCTGTCGACGCGGTACATTGACGATATTTTTGGAGTCTGGAAGGGCACCAGAGAATCGTTCGAGATCTTTTTTGAATGCCTCAATAGCATTGACCTACGGATCCAGTTCACTAAAGAGACCTCGCATGATACTATCACTTTCCTGGATGTCCTTGTCAGAAAACAGGCAACCTGCTACAGTACTTCACTATTTCGGAAAGCGACAGATCGCAATAACCTCCTGCACCGTCTCAGCTTTCACCAACCCAGCTTGCTCAGAAACCTACCATATAGCCAATTGCTACGGGTCAAAAAGATAGCGAGTGACCCTGAGGACTGCATAATACAGCAGATGGAGATGAAAGAGAAATTTCTGGCACGGGGCTATAAGCAAGATGAACTTGAGATGGCATCCGCCAGAGTTAATGCCCTGTCACGGGAGACCCTATTATCAACTCATAACCCCAAAAGTTGAAGTCACCAGTATACGTATCCAAATTTTCCATTCAAAGTAATAAAATCAAGAAAACTATCAGGAAACACTGAGGGATCTTTAAAAATGACATCAGGGTACAAAATTTATTCAGTGAAGTACCGGTGTTTGCATACCAACGGAGTAGGAACCTGAGAGATGAACTGGTTCAAACCAAACAACCATCGAAAGGGCCGACAACTCAACGTACTGGAACATTTCCTTGTCTCCATTGTGTTAACTGTAACTTTATCATTAAGGGCAACACCATCAATCACCCCAGGACAGGGAAGAAGATTCCGCTCAAGACATTTGGCACCTGCGACAGCACTAACATTATCTATGGCATTAAATGCCCATGCGGCAAATTTTATGTTGGACAGTCGACAAGAACAGCTAAAACAAGGTGGAGTGAACATCGATCCTGCATTCGTAATGTGAACACTAACTCGGCCGTGGCACGGCATTGGGCTGCAAATAGACATAATGTGACACAAATAAGATTTGTTATCCTGGAGGTACTAACGAAAAACAGTCCACATGAAGATTTGGGTCAACGCCTTAATCGCAGAGAGACCTACTGGATAGACAAACTTGGCAGCTTAGCGCCTAATGGACTTAACGAGGAGATCAATTATCACTGTTTTCTGTAATCTCATGTTACTCTCACTGTTTTGACTGATATGTTCTTAAGTACACTCAAGGATAGTGGAATCGGGGCCCATTTGATGTGAATGTTATTGTGGATGTTAACATTGAACTTTTTGGTACCATCACCCGATTACATCATTCTTGTACACTGCTAAGTAGAATGGATTTCACTTCTGACTTGAATGCTGCATTTCCTGGACCTCTGTCCAGGACCCACGGTGCCGCCTTTGTTGACGACACCAATGGCAGCAAAGTTTGATACCACAAACTAATGTAAATTGTCATGTGCTCTTTCTGACTCTATTTGTGTAATTCCGTATTGCAGTATTTTTTCTATTTCTATCTTGTTCTCTCGTTTATGATTTTCACCACCCAGTAATTCTTTATGTTACTTGGGGAGACACAGTAATTGTTTGGATCTGTTTATTTTGATCCCACTGACCCATGTGCAGTATGTTTCTGATTTGAGTATTTCTTTCCTTTCTACTGTTCTCCGAATTTTTCATTATTAAGTTTTCTTTTCACCACTTTTTCTCATATTAGCCTGGGAGGTCTGATAAATATTTACTTAAGCCCAATTCAAGCCCTACGGCTTGATTGCAGCTTCAACAGTCAGCGCGGGCCCTTCTGGGCGCACCGCGATCACGTGTCGTATTTAGGAACGATTCCTTAGCAACGCTCCGATGCGACAAAGGCAGTCTGCTTACGGCAGACCACGGGAGAACTGCTCCGCTCCCTCATTCAAGACGGTGAGCCTCATGATAGCTTTTTCTCAGCCTCTATGCTACCATCAATACTAAAAACCACGGAAGGCTTTCACTGACACTAATAGAACTTTTTGCTTCTAGATACCGTTCTTCAGTCATACACACTGCGCTGATTTCGGTCGGGCAGTTCCTTTTGATCTTGACAGCTTCGTTTTAGTTTGCTACGCTTGACCTACCTGACCCAGGTATTTAGCTTTCTCCTTGATTTATGGTCACTCCTACACATTACTCATAACAACGACTGATTTGCCCTTTTCTTTCCGTTTCTTTTGTTTGTTCTTGCTCTACCCTTCTGCTTCTGCAATCACAACTCGCTGGTATGTGTTAAATTTCGTTTTTTTCTTTGTTATTTTTCCTAATGATGTTTTTTCTAATTATGTATGCGATTTTGCACTAACTCAAACTGTTTGCTTAAATTATGAATTTGTATGAACTATGGTTAGACTGGCCCTGATGAAGGAAATTTATTTCCGAAATGCATTGGCATAACTTGGTCTGATCAATGAGTTAACTGTGGCAAACTCTTCCTCACTAAGAAATTATTAGTGAGTACTCAGTTTCTAAAGACTATCGTTTTGGCAGATAAAAACCATTGTTGAAAAACAACAGTAACTTCGAGTCTTACTTTTTTTCAAGTTATAACAAAGGTTTAAACTGAACTTTCAGAAATTTTGTAAGAAACCACTACCCGGATTGGGATACTAGAGAGCGGCTGTATGACTGGGTATTTTACCTTGTCTCTTGCTCCATTTGTATCTGGATAATGTTGGACACGCTCAAGGAGGATGGTTTGTGGTTCTGGGAGTTTACTGGAAGAATCCGGGACGTGTTCTGACATAGACAGTGAGACATACAAAACTCTGAGCCAAGGAACAAGGAACCTACTGTCCAATTAATGTATGGGTTGTGCTTCTGTAACCAGGGCATGCCTAAAACCATGGGATAGTGGGCAGCCTTTATGATGTCAAATCGTATCCTTTCCTGGTGGTTGTTTATAGATAGTTGCAACTCTTTTGTTTGGTGAGTAATGGGGCCTGAAGACAACGATCTACGGTCGATTCCTTTCACAGGTTGTATCTCTTCTTTGAGCTCTCTAGGGATGTTATGAGTGGTGGCCCATTCGTGATCAATGAAAATCCCCATGGCACCGCAGTCCGCGAGAGCCAGGATGGGAAAAGATTAATTCTCGGTCAAGACCGTTTGTAGAATCACTAAGGTATTCTGTCCCGGAGTATTCAAGGAAGGAATGGATGCAGAGCAGGCATCTTTCTCCCGAAGCTGTGCTCCGCTTAGGATCGGGAGCTGGCGTTTCCCGAACGCCGGGGTGGTGCTATAGGGCATTCTCTGACTAGATGTTTGTCAGCGGCACAGTACATGCAGAGTCCCGTATCGATTCTACTGAGCCTTTCTTGTGGAGAAATTGGACACCTGAAAGCGCCTAGTTGCATGGGTTCGGGATCCGGGGTACGTGGGGCAGCGCTCTCTTTGGTACTTGGGTATTCAGTAGTTGTTTTTGGGAATGTTTTCACCTTTCTTTTCTCAGCCTTTCTCTCCTGGATCCTAAAATCTATCTGCAAGGAAAGATCCATAAGGGCCTGGAAGGTTCCTGGACGTGCTACTCTGGCTAGCTCATCCTTTACTTCATCATTTAACCCCCTTCTGAAGAGAGTGAAACTGGCTTCTTGTGACCAATGTGCTTCCTTAGCTAGCTGCTTGAAGCGAGTCACATAAGTGAGCATATCCTGACTCCCTTGTTTAAATTCAAGAAGTCTTTCTTGTGCACTGTAGACAAGCTCTGGTCGATCGAACATAGCCTTTAGGGCATCCACAAATCCTTCGTAGTCATCCAAGAGCTGATCTCCCGAATTAACTAAGGGAGTTGCCCAGGTTAAGGCATTGCCCGTTAAGTGTGAAATCATGAATCCGACCTTTGCTCGTGGTGTAGAAAAATAGTAGTGAAGTGCACTAAGCATGAATCTAGGAATGATCGCAGGGACCTAGAGGATCCATCATACTTGTCCACAACACCTCCTACCAAAATGCTTTCTTTGACTGCGGAATCCCAGGATAAGACCAGCTGTTTTAAAGCTGCATTTTCGGCTTTGAGATTTTGATCCTCGGTTGTTAATTCTTGCGTACCCCGCATGAGGTCTTGGACTGCCGCTTCCATATCTGCTTCCGTATCAGGCTCTTGGCGTCTCAATCTGTCAAAAGCCTCTTTCTTTCTCACCTTTTTCTCCTTGCTTGTGTTCTTCCGGGCTGAGGCTTCTTTCTTTTTCATCGACCGTGACTTGTACAGGCTGGAACGCGAGTCCTCGGGTTCCATTGTGTTTTTATTTGGCTACCAAGCCGGTAGCGTTCTAATTCCCGGAACAAACGTCAATGAATCCAGGAAGGAAGGTATCGGAAGGTAAGGATTGGAAGGAAGAGGGTTCCAGGAACAAAGAAGGAAGATAGAATTACACGGCAACGCAGAGAGTGAACTCGAACAACATCTAGTAACTTGTAGGGGTAGAGTTGAGCCGCGCGGAGCCGCGGGGGCATACCGGTTTTCTAGGAAGCTGGCGACTGCACACAAAGGTAGACTGCAACGGTTCTGACTTGTCGGCCATCTTGGATCTATTGCAGTGTTTATGCCGCAGTGCATCATGGACCATGAATTCCAGAAGGGTCGAATCCGGCTACTCATGACAGGAGCTGAGTGAGCGACAATGCTATTTCTTTGTGATGCAATGGTTCAAGTACATGGGGCTTCATTGTAGATGCATCAGTGCGCTAGGTTTTGTAAGTCAATCCGTTCTTTTATTTGTAGCCAATGGACTTCTCATCGCGTTGCAGAAATGTTGTCCGATTTGAAGAGGCCCAGAGCTGCCCGGAGGGCTTTGTTTTGAAGCAGCTGTAGCTTAGCTAGACTGGACATGGATGTGCCCTTGAATAGGGCATTACAATAGTCTAGTTTGCTCAGGATAATGGCTCTGGAGAGCGTGAGGCAGTTGTTGGGGCTCAGGAATTGTCTGTTTAATGAGATATGTTTGGCATTGTGGGAGGTTGAGGATGTCAGAGCATTGACATGCCTCGTAATGGTTAATTCCGCATCGAGGTAAACTTCTAGGGTTTTGGCATGTTTGAGGACAGGAATGGTAGAGCCGTCAATGGTGAAAGAGGCGTAGGAGGGGTTGAGAGCTTTGAGGCGAGCGGGAGAGCCTACAATGAGTAACTCGTCTTCTCATCATTAAGGCAAAGGTTATGGGTAGCCATCCAAGGCTGAATGATGCAGAAGACTTTGTTAATGGTGTTAAGAGTCATTAGTGCTGTTGCCGGAGAGGGGGATGAGAATTTGCATGTCATCCACAAAGTTGGTGTAGGTGATGCCTAGTGTGTCAAGTATGTCAAAGAGGGGTTTAGTGTAGGTGTTGTAGAGGGTCGGGGAAAGGCAAGAGCCTTGTGGTACACCAAGAGGGACAGGGATAGGGTCGGCTGAGTGGTTGTCAATTAATACTCTGGAGGTACGGTCACTTAGGAAGGATTTGATCATCACTCTAGAGCTGCAAGTACAAAAAGGAAGTTTCTTCTTAATTTCATTTAATTTCAAGCTTTTATGCGGTGTAAACCCTTAAGCACAATTTTATACATACAATACAAAAAGAGAAAAAACAAGTTAATACCTTTCATATAAATATTAAGAAAGATTAATTATCTTAAAAAGCATCACAAGATAAAACAGTTAAGCATATAAAACAACTCTAGAAAGACACAAAAAGAGAAAGGGACCCGTAGAGGAGAGCAAGCTTGCAGCCTCTAAAATAACCATCTGTCTACTTGGCCAGAAATGCTGCTCACCCTTTGAATGCTTATGGCAGGAGCTCAGGGCACTCATTTACCAGGATTAATCTAAGAAATTGGGAAAAGGGTTCTAGTTGGACCATATAACAAGACCTTCTTTCTTTGCAGCCATGCTCTGTGGGTATATCTCGCGACAGCAAAGACAACCTGTCTTTCGGCAGTTTGTATCAAAAACAGCATTGCAGCATGTAATTGTCGAATGTATTTTTCCTTCAGGAGCGAGCGGTTTCAGATACAAACGTCTCAAATTCTGGGTATCAGGGCAGATTAACAAATTGTGGGAGATAGTTTCATTTGCCACTCTGCACAGTTGGCAGAGTCCCAAATTTTGGGGTGACCATGTCCTGGTGTACCAGGCTACATGCAAAATACCAAGTCTGATTCGGACGTACAGGGAGCGCTCTTATGCTTGGACGATTTCATCCAGAAAGGCTTTGCTGTTACACAATAGGTTGACTGGTAGGAACTCTGGTTTCTCCTTTAGGAGAGTCAACCTGTCAACTAATCGGGCACTAGATTTAATTTTGGCATTTACTTTCAAACATGCGTTGGAGGAGGGCCCGCAGCTACCGGCTGGATTGTCCCATAAAGCACTGTCACCCAACTCAGTGAGTGTGTATTTAACATAGAGAAACCAGCTGCAGCTCTTCCCCCCCAAGTCACCCCCCCCCGGGACAATACACTTTGAAGTGCCTCATGATATAATTCCAGCCCCTGGGAGTGCCTAAGTCTAATCCAGTATAAAACTGGTTTTAGAGCAATCTGGTCAGCCATTGGAAAGAGTCTTAGATCCAAGGATATCAGGGCGGTAGGTGCGCCTTTGGCAGGAGGAGTAATTTCTTTATAAACTTATTTTCTAATGTGGTTACTGACTCTGCATTAGCAAAGCCCCAGACCTCCGGTCTGTAAAGGGACGCCGGCAATGCTTGTTTCTGGTACAGGTCCAGGGAAATTGCTCCACTGCCATGGCGTACACAAAATGATTGAGTTACCCCACTATACTTTCCCAGGTTTATTTCTGCTTTTAAAAGCTGCTCTGACCAGTCGCCCGATTCCTGGAATCAAATCCCTAGATAATAGAAATAGGTGACCTGCTCTAACCTGATACCGTCGATTTCAATTTTCAAAGAGCTGCTCTTAGCAAACCTTGGTTTAAAAACCATCACTTTGGTTTTATTCATATTCACCTCTAGCTTGAGTTTACTGCATTTACTGGTGAAAATATCTAACGAATTTGTCAGGCCTCGGGGGGCTGTTGCCAAAATAACAACATCATCTGCATAAAAGAGGGTTGGACATGTCCTTGCCCCCAGCCTCGGGGCATCTAGGCAGCCCTCCACAAGTGCATCCACCAATCCCTGGATGTAAATACAGAATAGGAGAGGTGCCAGGGTACATGCCTGGCAAACTCCCCTACTCACAGAACATGGCTTTGTTTGTTCGCCCCCAGCCCAAAACACACTGATGCAGAATTCTCTGAGTACAGAAGCTTTACTAATTCCACCAATTGAGTGGGGGCAATCTGACTAGATAGGGTTCGCCAATTTCTCTATTACAGTAGTCAGCTCAGGGTAAGTTGCATATTATAATAAAGGACACCACCAGACCATACATCTCAACTGCCGCTCTCTGAGCAGTCTCACCTTAGCATTCATTGAACAGCATGCACAATATGATCACGCTCGCATTCCAACATGATGCATACCTCTTCACCAGTCACAATATATAGCACATGGACCCTTAACAGTGGGTCTGGGAACCCCAGCCACAGCCTTCAAGGTCTACATACCATTACTCATTCTAGATTTTGAAGAAACCCCCTTAGTGTGCAAACCCTGATCATTGCTCTCTTTTCACTCAAGAAGATGTCATTTAGGCTTAGCCCATCTCGAGCAGACCCGCAAACTTGGAATCTTTCTTGAAGGTTAACTAAGGAGAACTACATAGAGTGGAGTTCCAAAAAGGTTGAATGCTACTCCACTGAAGCGCCATTGTAAAAGGCAGCAATTTATAGTATTGAAAAGAACTTCTTCTATATGGATCATCAGTTCTAGAATCTTACCATTCCAAATTATGTAATGGAAAAGCCATGTTCTTTTAGGAGTAGGAAGGTTGGAATTCAATTATTGGTGGTGACACAAAACATTTTTGAAAGACTCTGACACAATCAGTTCTGAGGTCGAAGGTTACACATCTTCACTTTGTAATTTTGCGGCAAAATATCTTGGTGAAAGCACCACATATGCCAGCGCTGTAGCTTGGCCCCAGCAGGAGGGGATCTTACACCATAAGACATTGCTCTGCCAGCCAACTTCTAACCATGGGATTGAGTGCAGCAACCTAGGTAGAAAACCTGTTTCCATACACCAAGCCTATTGGTCTTGCAACAAGCCTCTGATTTACAATCTTCAACACAACAGCCATCAACCTATAAAAGCTTAGTGCTCTTCAGAATTTATTTCAAGGTGAGCACAACTTTTGCTTCTGAATTTTATAAACCTTGCAGAAACAGAACATGTAACTTGTAGATGTAACTACATACTTTGACGGAGTTCCAGGTGTACGCCTGGGGAAAACATGGAGACCAGGTGACACTACCTGCTACTTGGTGTAGGGCCTGAGGGAGGTAAACGGGGGATTCCCCAGGTTGCAGTTTACCTCTAACCTATGGTATTCATCCAGTCTGAGCAATTCTGACTTAACACATCCTCCTAAATCCCTCTCTTTGATCCCACATGGTGACCCCATACCTGCTGAAGCCCCTATTTGTTAAACATTTGAAAGCAATGGCGACCTTGAGATGGGAAGGTACGTTCAAAAAGACAATTCAGATTTAACAACTTGTTGACAGTGTCTAAATGCTCCTTACATCAGAGCTATGAGAAAGGGCTGGCAAGGTCAGCGGGACCCCCATGTGGAGCTATGAGAATGCAATGTCCTAACAGCACAGCTGTGGCTTACCGAAGGTAAAGCATTGCTTTGAATCACAGAAAGCGGAAGGGTTAACCACTGACTACCGTGTGCAAACATGCAAGCTGAATGGGAGAGAGCTTGAGAGAACCAGGAATACTGTTATCCTAGTTTGGGAACCAGCAAAACCAAAGGCGTCAAAGATGTGACTACCAAAACGCCAGACAGACTATTAAAGGTTTCGTCCGCTGACCAGCGCTGGGACGCTTGGACACGTCGGCATCAATAAGAAAGAAAATGGTTTCTTTATAGGAACAATCCCCTGGGTCTGTGATGGAATAATATTGCTTGGAGCTCAATGCCCAGCAAGGGAGTTTGGGGGAGGAATGCAGTGGCATTCATGAGCAGCATAAAGAATGACAGAAAGCGAGCAGGTTGAAAGGCAAAGTGGAGAAGCAAGAGCAGAATGAGGAGGTTGAAAGCACAAGGTGGCAGAGGAGCAGAGGGAGGAAGGTTTAAGTAATTTACCTGTAACTATTGTTCTCCAGAATGGGTCTGGCATGGATTCACATGCTCATGGACATTCCCCATCGTACGGCTGGGAGTACTCAGTAAAAGAAAAAAAACAGTTTCACTTTCACTTTAAAACTGTATTTCTTCTAAAACCAATCACTGTCCTTTAGGTCATACTGGCCACATCCAATGGCAGTCCGCTCCCTAAGCGCCACCCCTGGTGGCCATCTTCAGATTTGGAAAGCCCGTTAAGTGGCAGTTAAGTGGCAGTATGAACCAAGAAGAGCCACAGAGGGGAAGGCGGGAGGGTTCGCATGTGAATCAATGCCAGACCCATGCTGTAGAGCAATAGTTACAGGTAATTAACTTAAACCTTCTCCAGCATGGGGTCTGGCAGGGATTCGCATGCTCATGAATAACGATTACACAGGAGTACATATACACAACGACGGGAGGTGGCAAGGCTCAAAAGAAGCAATAAACACTCACCTCTGGAACAGACTCACCTCAAAAAAACAGGTTGAGTAGCACAGTAGCGTGGCTTGGCCGCCTCAGGACTCCTCCCTGGAATCCTTATTGATATATGATATATGATATGATATGGCATTTATAACGCACCTATACACAAGTGTTTCAAGGCGCGACGAGGCAAGGGAGGGGGAACAGGGGAAGAAAGATAACAATCCTACTAGGCCAGGTGTCATTCAGATCACGCAAGTGTATGGGAAGGGGGAAAGTTAAAAGTGTGAGGGTGCAGGGAAAGGGGAAAGTGCAGTAAATGGGATAGAAGGATAAGAATAAATAACGGCCGGCTAGTGGCAAGTGCAAGGTAAGTGCAGGCATAAGTGCAGGTAGGGGGACTGTAGGGATACAGAAACAGTCTCCAAGTGCAGGGTTGCCAGGGAGGCAGTGCAGGTGAGCAAGTGGCAGGGCAGGGCATGTGAGCAGGGAGGGAGGCCATGTAACCAGTGCAGTTTCAGCCAGTAATCAGCAGGGGAGAGGAAGAGAGAAAGCAGAAGCAAAGAGGAAGGTTTTGAGGTGCTTCCGGAACCAGAGATGGTTCTCCTCAAGTTTCAGATAGGCAGGAAGGCTGTTCCAGAGGGAGGCCCCTGCCGAAGAGAGATATCTACCACCAACTCATTGCTTGGAGAAGCGACTCCCTGCGGGAGTTGGAGGCGGATGAGCGAAGAGCTCGGGAAGGAAGATATTTAGGAAGAGAGAGTTGAAGGTATTTCGGCCACAGCCCCCAGAAGGCCTTGTGGACAATGCAAAGGGTTTTGAATTTAATCCTCGCAGCCACTGGGAGCCAGTGCAGAGATTTCAGTCCTGGAGAGATACGATCCCTGGGCTTGAGGCCAAGGACAAGTCTCGCAGTCCTGTTCTGGATAAGTTGCAGAGGGAAGAGAGTAGAGGCAGGCAGACTTAGATAGAGCCTGTTACTGTCATGGAGTTCCCCCTTCTCACCTGAGACCGATCCTTGCTAGACTCCGTGGGCGGTGTCGTCTTGCGGACAGACCTGGACTTGAATAAGGCTGAGCGAGTCTCTTCCGACTCCAGCATGCATTTAAGATTCCGGGATGCAGCAATCTGGGGATCCAGGAAACGAAGAAGACGTGCTGATGGCGCACGAGTCCAGGAAGCAAGAGGAAAGGGAAAGTGGCAAGGAATGGAAGTAGAAAAGCTAGGAACCAGGAAAGCAATACAGCGAACTACGGAGCACACGTCTGATCACTACTTGGCAATAGCATTGAGACGCGCGGAGCCGCGGGGGTGCGGTCTATTAGTACAATACGTTACGTCCAACGTATAGACCGCGGAAGGCGTGTCACGCTGGACGGCCATCTTGGGAGTGTCAGTGAATGCAAGGCCTGTTGCGATAAGGACCAGGAAGACCAAAAGGGGCGCGTCCTGTGGATCATGACAGTTACAATAGTCCAGCATAGAGAGAACCAGGGCTCTGGAGACAGTGAGCTTCTGGGGGAAGGTGAGGAAAGGAAGAATACCTCCGAGGAGGTGCAGGTGGTAGTGGGACTTCTTAGAGACGTCAGAGATGTGAGGACAGAAGGAGAGTGTGGAGTCGAAGATGACCCCAAGGTTTTTTGCCTTACAGGTGGGAGCAGGAAGAGGGCCAAGAGAGGCAGGCCAGAGAGCTGCAGGGAAGGAGGGAGTGGGTGTGCCGATGAGTAGAATCTCAGTCTTACTGGCATTAAGGCAGAGGTCATTGGCTGCACACCACGCTGGATAGCAGACGGTCACAGATGAGGGAAGGAGAGGAGGAGGCCGAGGGTAGCCTGAAAATGAGCTAGGTATCATCCGCAGAGCACTGAAAATTGGGGCAGAGAGCGGCGATGCGGTGGGCAAGGAGTGCCAGGTATTGGTTGAACAGCCAGGGAGAGAGGTTAGATCCCTGGGGGACACCGCAGGTAGAGAAAAAGATATAAGAGAGGAAGGACCCAAGTTGGACCTGGGAGGGTCGATCGGAGAGGAAGGAAGTCAGCCAAGCCAGAGCCTGACCAGTGATACCCAGGTTATCACGGAGGCAGTTGAGTAGGATGGCATGGTTGACAGTGTCAAAGGCAGAAGAGAGATCAAGCAAGATGAGGACGCAGGGGGTGTTGGAGTCGAGGTTGGAGAGCAGATCTTCACGGATGTTCAGGAGAGCAGTTACCGTGCTTCTGGTGGCTCTGAAGCCAGACTGATGGTCATGGAGACAACCAACAGTGTGGAGATTAAGCTGGGAGATGGCCAGTTTCTCCAGGAGCTTGCCCAGGAAGGGAGTGATGGAGATTGGGCGATAGTTAGCCGGGCAAGAGGGGTCGGCAGAGGGCTTCTTAAGAAGAGGGTGCACAAGGGAGTGCTTCAGAGGGGATGGGAAGACTCCCGTGGCGAGGGAGTGATTGCAGAAATCAGCTAGGGGAGGAGCCAGGGAGTCAATGTGGTCCTTGATGGTTTTGGACGAACAGGGGTGAACCTGTTTCGACGAGACTTTCATAGGTCAGACTTGTCTAGAAACATTGTCTGTGGAGAAAAGGGGAAAGGAAGAGAAGGAGGAGGAGCAGGCGATAGGGAGAGGGAGGCGATAGAAGGAGAGTGAGGACAGGATGTCCTGAGTTTTAGAAATGAAGTGAGAAGCCAGAGCCGTGCAGAGGGCCTGGGAGGGGACAGGAGAGCTAGAGACTGCCGCGGTATTGGCCAGATCCTTGCAGATTTTAAAGAGTTCAGCCGAGTTGTTTGATGCCACAGAGATGCGTGCTTGGATATGAGCTCTCTTCTTGGTGAGGACGGAGAGCCAGTATTGCCTTTGTAACAGGCGGCAGGCCAGTTTGTCAGAGGATGAACATGAAGCACGTCATTTCCTCTCGACCACCCTGCACTTGCGTTTTAGGGTGACGAGGTCTGAGTCATACCAGGAGTTACACTTGGCTTTGGGCTTCAGGCGGATTCTCATGACAGGGGCAAGGATATCAAGAGTATCAGATATAGAAGAGTGGAGCGTGGAGAGGGCTGTGTCAGGGTGAGAGTGTCAGTGTGTGAGTCCGCCAAAAGGGGATGAGGGGGTGAGAAGGTGGAAGCGAAAGCCTCAAATGACACGCGCTTCATGGGTCGGATGACCGAGAAGGTGGGTGGCAGTGATGGAGGTGGCTTGGCCTGAGGGGTGGGGAGGGTGAGGTGGGAGGATAGGAGAAAGTGATCACTCCAGGAGAGATGAGTGGAGAGGGGGACAGAGAGGGGAAGGTCTGAGGAGATCAGAGCATCGAGAGTGTGCCCTGCAGAATGAGTCGGGCCTGAGGGGAGAATGGTGAGTGAGAGAGAGTCGCAGAGGTTGCGAAAGAGTGCAGAGGGGGGACTGGAGGCATCCAGGTGGATGTTGAAATCTCCAAAAAGGAGGAGCAGAGTGGTTGAGGCCAGGAGTGAGGAGACGAGGTCCGCCCACTCAGAGAGGAAGGAAGAAATCTGACCAGGTGGCTGATAGATAGTAGCCACAGTAAGGGAATGGCTACGGGAGAGAGAGAGCCTGCAGACGAGGCATTCAAAAGAGGAGTAGGTCTGCGTAGGAATGACAGAGGCAGGAAACCACTCGGGGAAGATAAGGGCAACACCCCCACCAGAGCGGAAAGGCCTGGGAGCGGAGAGGATCTTGTAGCCGTCAGGTAGGAGTGTGTCAAAACTGGTGACAGAGATAGCCGTGATCCATGTCTCAGTGAGACCGAGGACATTGAGGTCAAGTTCATCAAGGAGGCGGCAGATATCAGAGGAATGCTTGACAGCAGAGTGAGAGTTTAGAGTGGCAGTGTGGAGAAGGTTGCCATCCTTGAAGGACTTCCGGGGAAGGGTACAGATTAGAGGTACGCCCTGCGTAGGTGTAGAGGGAGCCAGAGAGGGAGGGGCAGGGCAAGGTAGCCAAGGAAAGTAGAGTGGGGACAGCCGGAGAAGAAAGGAAGTTGATGAGGCGCGGGAAGCGTCTATCAAAGAGGTGAAGGTTGGCCTGAGGGCATTGGACCAAGACGGTCCCATTTGAGTAAACATTAATGATGACCTTAGAGGAAAGGAAGGGGGCCAGGAGGGCGTCCCAGCGGGTGCCACCATTAATGGGAGAAGAGGAGAAAGGAGAGAGCACAGAGACCATATGAAGGGTCCATAAATCAGGAGAAGGCACGACAAAGAGGATGTCGGTGAGAGTTTCCTTGGAGGAGGCACTGGTGTAGGTGTCAGCGATAGGGAGGACTGGATTGGAGACCAGGATGTCCTTTTTAAACTTCTTCCTACCAGATTTAGTGAGGAGAGCAGGATAGTCAATAGAGAAGCAGTTTGAGAAGATAGGAGAGACAGAGAGCACCATAGAGTAGGTGGGAGAGGAGAGAGCTGAAGGTACAGGAGGAGGGCACTAGAGTAGGCAGACAAGAGCGAAAGGCAGGCAAGTTGCACAATTGGACAGGATGACGCGACTCAGACTTACAGAGCTAACATATTGCGCAGTAAGATAGGAGAGACGACACAGCAAAAACGAGAGCGGGAATCCTGAATAGGGGGAGAAAGGCCTAGGTTACACAATGCAATTTAAATACTTAGCCAGTGCAACTTCGTGAAGATTTGCATGGACCTCCACGTAGCAGCCCTGCAGATGTCGAGCAGGGGCACACCAGAGAAAAACGATGTTGTTGCTGCAATGGCTCTGGTGAAGTGGGCTGTCTGCCAGCCTGGCAGCGGCCTGCTAGCTAGTCGATGACAGTGCATGATGCAGCCAGAGAGCCACCTGGAGATAGAAGCCTTCGACAAGGCCTTTCCTTAATTTACAAGTCTAAAGTTGACGAACAACTAAGAAGTCTTTTCCGAAAATTCTGCGTACATGCCACATAGAACTTCAAGGCATGAGCGACGTCCAGCGAATGCAAGGCCCTTTCCGCTGGCGACGACGGATTCGGGAAGAAGACAGGTAACACCAAAGGTTTGTTGAGGTGGAATTCCGATAGGCATAAAAGCTTGAAAAGACAAGTAAGGCTGCTTGCAAGACAGGGCCTGAATCTCCCCGACCCGCCTGGTTGAGGTGATAGCCATGAGGAAAGCCGTAATCCACGAGAGAAACTTGAGCGGGCCTGATGCATAGGTTCGAAGGGCGCTCCCATGAGTTTAATCAGCACAACAATGAACTCCTAAGCCGAGGCAAGGGCCTTCATTGGTGGGAAAGTTCTGAAGAGTCCCTTGAGGAACTCCTTGCTGAGCCTGTGAGACCACAGAGAAGGTCTTTCCGGGGACATGGTGTACCTGGGTATGGCAGTGAGATGCTTGATAGAGGCGGGAGTCAGTCCCACTTTGGCCAAAGAAAGCAAATATGGTAGAAGTTGTGGAGCCTTGACATGCCCAGGGGTAATCTTCTGAGTCCGGCACCACACCGAGAAGCATTTCCATTTATGGCAGTAGCACTTCAACGTTACTGAGGCTCTGGCCAGGATGTCCTTACATTCTGCGGGTAAAGCCTAAACTCCAAACTCTAGGGCTGCAGGAGCGATGCCCTCAGGTTCAGGGACTCCGTGTAGTGATAAAGAATCGGCCCCCACCTCTCTGGAGAGAAGGTCCGGGGACAGCAGCAGCAAGATGAACGGGGCCACTGATAGACAATGTAAGACCGAATACCAGATTTGCCTCGACCAAGACAGGCCGATGAGAATTATCCTGCAGTGAGACTGTCTGAGTATGCTGAAAGGATTGGAAACGGAAAGAAGTCGTACAGGAACCGTCCCTTCCGCGGGAATGAGAACGCATCTCCATTGCTCCTCAGTTGAGGCAAGCTGCAGGTGAACCTTTGGCATTTGATGTTCGCCGCTGTCGCAAACAGATCGATTTGGGGCTGGCCCCATTTGCCAAACAGGATATCTACCTGTCCTGGCGAAGCTCCCACTCGTAGCAAGAATGCAGTTCTCTAATGAGCAAGGCCGCAATGGTGTTCTAGACTCCCGCTAGGTAAAACGGGATGAAGAACATGCCTTGCGGAACGGCCCATTGCCACAGGTCCTGGGCCTCCTTGGAAAGCGCCGGTGAGCGGGTCTTCCCGTTTCCGGATGTAGAACATGGTAGTGGTGTTGTCTGTGAAGATCCTCATCACCTTGCCCTTCACTGATGGGAAAAAAGATTTGAGGGCCCAGAATACGTCCCGAAGTTCCAGCACATTGATTTGGGGGTTGCGGTTGCCAGAGGCATCTGGCATGCAACTGTCCGGTGTGGGCTCCCCATCCTTCTAGAGAGGCATCCATGGTGACCGTCTCCTGGTAAGGAGGAACCTGAAACAAAGCTCCCTAGACGAGATGTGGCAGTACACCCCACCACTGAATCGCAGACGGAACTCCGCATTGAGCAAGATCTTGTCTGCAAAATTCCCTGACACCCGCATCCACCTCGCATCCAGAAACTCCTGGAGAGGTCTCATGTGAAGTCTGCACAGGCGAACGAGGCTGATGCAGTAGGACATCATGCCCAGCAGCGACTTCATATACTGGATCGTTGCCATCTGAAATGACAAGCTCTGTATCTTGCCTTGTATGGCTCTCACCCTCTCCTCCAAGGGTGACGCCAGACACCTCAACGTGTTGAGTTGTGCACCCAGAAAGAGCATGCCCTGAGATGGCGCCAAGCAAGACTTTGGATAGTTTATGGAGAACCCCAACTCTGTCAGCAGGTGTGCAGTCTGCGATGTGTGCTCGCCTGCCAGAGCGTGAGAGCAGGAATGCACCAGCCAGTCATCCAGGTAGGGGTATGCGTGGATGCCTTGAAGACAAAGATGTGCCGCCACTGGGGCCAGGCACTTCATATAAACCCTTGGGGCTGATTTCAGGCCGAAAGGCAGAGCTTTGAACTGGTAATGCTGACCTTGAACTACGAATCAGAGGAATTTGCAGGGTATCTTGTGAATGGGGATATGGAAAGAGGCGTCCTCCACATCCAACAACATTAGAAAATCTCCCTGCTCCAGCTGGCCGAGCATGTGTTGCAACGTGACCATCTTGAATTTTTGGAAATTCAAGTACTTCTTGAGACGACGAAGATCTAGGATTGACCCCCACCCCCTGTTTCCATTCGAACCAGAAAGTATCTGGAATATACTCAGCAGCCCCGTAGATGCTGGGGGATGGGTTCTATTGCCCTCTTCAGCAACATGGGCCGCATTTCCTGCAGAAGCTGTGGTCCGTCCTGTTCTTGCCACTGAATCAGTGGGATATGAGGAGACCTGTGTTGGAACTCCAAGGTGTGCCCCTGTCCAAGAGCATCCAGCACCCATCTGCCCGTGGTGATCTTTTCCCACGTGCTGACAAACTTCGCCATCCGGCCTCCCACCGGGGTGCATAAGTGGGGGCACAAGGCCACGGCCAGTTCAGGCTTGCTTGGGGGTCAGAGCTGTCCTCCGCTGCTTTGAGAGCGACCTCTGTACGCTTCTTACGTGGAGGAGCGAGAAGGTTGTCGGTACAGTGTTCTATAACCCTTGGAGGATCCTCCCGGTTTTCCTCTGGAAGAGTGAAAGGACCATGACTGTCACTGCTGCAAAGTTCCGAGGCAGCGCGGTCTCTGTCTTTATTTCTTGCAAAGACTTGTCAACTGCCTTTCCGAAGAGGTTTTCCTCGTTCAACGGCATATCCAGCAGCTTCGTTTGAATGTCTGGTCGAAGGTTTGTTGCCTTCAGCCAACCTTGACGATGCAGGGACACCGCGTTCCCTATCTGGCAGAAACCTGTGTCCGCGATGTCCACTGCCTCTGTGATGGTGTGATCAGAGCTCACTTCACCCTTCCTGAAAAGAGTTCTAGTGCATCGACCGTCTTGTCTTCGGGCAGTAAGTCCAGAATAGGACCCAACTAGAACCATAGTTCCCGGTCATATCGGGACAAAATGGCTAGGGCAATGATCTGCAACGTGTAGCTCGGGAACAACATGTTTCTTGCGGGACACTAAATTGTTGCTTGCCAGTTGCTCTGGGCCATGTTGTGGAGGCCTAGGAGATGCCAAAGAGGTGAGACCTCAGTAGCAGTATAGCCAGGACTGAGTCCTGGACTGTGTGAGAATGTTGGCCAATGAGCATGCTCTGGTTCCAGTTGGCTTCTTTTTGTACATGCAAGATTTGATTTTGATGCCAATGTGCAAATTATTTTCAGTAAATGTTCTTTCTTATTATAGCAGTGTCATTGTTCAAACCCTATAATCTTCAGATACTTTGCCAGCTGACAAATGTATTAATGAGCAAAATAATTGAACCATGTTTGTGTCCTGGAGAATATTGTCATATTCTGTTCCTTTGTACAGCGGTAGGAGCATAATGAACAAATAAGTGGCCTGCATTCCTAACTTTCTTTTATTAAATAATTTGCATGCCCTAATTTTTGTACAAGTAAGGTTTGTTTTTGTTGCCACCAGCCATTACATTTATCAGAAATATTATTTTTAGTGTCTCCTATATTTATTATTACAGTGTCATAGTGGAAAAATTGTCATTGTTTGATACTCTGCCCATCTGGCACGTAGATAACGGGCAGATAAGGCAAATGCATGCACATTTTCATAACTAATTTGCGCTATATTCAAATCCAATTAAGTTACTGTTAATACGTTTAAATTAACAAGCCAATAAATTAATCCAAATACCTATTTAACACCAATAGACCCCGCTATGAAGTGGTCATCAAATGCTCAAAGTTTTGACCAATAGTTGCCACTAAGTTTTGTGTGAAATCCAGTTTGAGTTTAATCGCGAGCCTACAGGGAATAGCCCTAGCATTGTCTCTAGATTGCGCAGGTGGATGGGGGAGGTTGGAAGGGAGAGAGGAAGGTATTGATGAATCATGGGGGAGCTTAAAATATTGACGTGGAATGTCAGGGGGCTCAATAGCTATCTAAAACGGAACAAGGTCATGCTGTATTTGAAAAGACAGAAAATAGACATCGCGCTATTACAAGAAATGCATTTGTCCCGAGATAAACTGGAGCTGGTGAAAAGAAAGTGGAAAGGTATTGTAGTGGGGTCCACGTACTCGGCCTATGCTAGAGGGGTGCTGGTTTGGGTGGCGCTGCACGTCCCGTTTCAGCTGAGGCAGGAATTGGTGGATACTGAGGGGCGTTTGGCCACGGTGCGAGGGGTGGTGGAGAATAAGGAGGTGTGCATTGTAAACACGTACGCCCCTAACCAAAACATGGCAGAGTACTTCCGGACTATGTGCGCCAACTTGAGCTGTTGCGTGGGTGGCGCAGTGATTTGGGGAGGGGATTTCAATTGTGTGCTGAACCCCGGAGTGGACAGGTCAGATGACAAGATGATCAAGCCTGCCCCAGCGGCTCGGGCGTTGCAGGCGTTGCAGGCGTTGCTAGATGAATTCGGACTGGTAGATGTGTGGAGAATTAAGCACCCTAACGAGAGGCAGTATTCACACTACTCGACCCCACAGCAGCTGCATACTAGACTTGATTATGTCTTTGCCACGTCGGATGTAACGGTAGAAATTTCTTGTATAGAATATAAAGCAAGGGTCCTGTCGGATCACTCGCCCCTGGTGGTGGGGTGGCAATACGGCCACCCGAGGGCACGGATTCCGACGTAGCGCCTCCGTTCGGAGGCGCTTAATGACCCGGCTTTTCGAGAAGATGTTAGAAAAGAAATCATTAGTTATTTTGAGGTGAATACAGGCAGTGATGAATCGGCAGGGATACTGTGGGAGGCTTTCAAGGTGGTGGTGCGAGGTGTGGCCATTGCTAAATCGAAAGGCCTGCAGGATGAGGTTCTGGCTGATTTACAAAGAGTGGAAGGCGAGTTAGAGCGAGAACTAAAAAGCGAGTGCATGGACACCGAGCTGGTGCTTAAACTACAGCAACAGTGCATGGTATACTGGGAAAGGCTCTGTAACCTCAATTACAAAAAGTACATTGAGAGACAACATGCAGGAGGGGATAAAAGGGGCCGTCTCTTGGCGTGGCTATACAAAAGGGAAACCCCGAGACCCCCGATTAAGTCAATAATTAGAGAAGATGGGGAGGTGGTAGAGACCCAGGAGGGAATAAATAGTGAATTTGCGGACTACTATAGAGAATTGTATGGGGATGGAGGAGGAGGTAGCCGGGATGAAATACTGGAAACTTTGCAAGACATTGGGTTGCCTAAGATAAGCACAGAGGAAAGGGAAGAACTAGATGCTCCAATTACGTTAGAGGAGTTGGAGGAGGTTGTTAGGCAGCTACCCACTAGTAAGACCCCGAGAGCAGATGGATTACCTAGTGAATTTTACAAAGCATATGGGGTGGAAGTGCTCCCCCCTATGTTGGAAATGCTCAATGAGGCGTTTGAGGTGGGACGGTTGCCAGAGTCGCTCAGAGAGGCGGTCATAATACCGCTCCCTAAGCCCAATAAACCTGGGCATAGCTGCGGATCGTACAGGCCGTTGTCGATGTTGAACCAGGACAGCAAGATATTAACGGCTGTCCTGGCGGAAAGTAATAGGCAAGTTGATCCAAACGGGCTATGTCCCGGACAGAAACATCACTCATAACCACAGGCGACTCCATCGGGTGATCGAAAGGGGATGTGTCAATGATGGTGAGATGGCAATCGTGTCGTTAGACGCGGTGAAAGCTTTTGATTCGGTCAGATGGGCGTGGCTGCTGGCGGCTTTGGGAGAGTATGGCATGGGACCTGGGTACATTAGATGAGCGGAGATGCTGTATAGTGCCCCATTGGCCAGAGTGCGGACGGGTACAGTGATATCGGAGAGATGGCAACTTAGCAGGGGCACTAGACAGGGGTGCCCCTGGTCTCCGATGTTGTATATATTGGCTCTGGAACCTCTGGCGCTGTACCTGAGGCAGCAATACGATGCAATAGGTATCGAGGTTGGGAGGCAACGGCACCTGATATCCCTGTATGCGGATGATTTGTTATTATATTTGAGATACCCGGAAGAAAACCTGCAGTATATTCTGGAGGTCATAGGGAGGTATGCGAGGTTATCCGGAATATCGGTGAACCCCCAGAAATCCAGCATTTTCCCGTTGGGTAGCTATAGAGGAATCCCTGTGGAAAGGTTACTGGTGCTGCAGGTACCGTGGACTGTGAGTTCTTTCCGCTACCTGGGAATAGATGTGTGCCATACGGTGGAGGAGGAACACAGAATACCGAGATGGCTGTTGAAAGAATCCGCAAATGCAAGAGTTTTTGGGAAAAGTTGCCCTTGGCTATGAGGGGGCGGGTAGCGATGCTTAAGATGGTGGTTCTGCCTAGGCTCCTGCATTATTTTAGCAATATCCCACACATGATTCTTAAGAGCTTTTTTGTTAAATTAGATGGGGTGTGCAGACTTTTTGTGGCATGGTACCCGAAATAGAGTAGCGCTCTGGAAGTTGCAGAACTTTCACGAAAAAGGGGGTGTCAAGCTACCCAATTTTGAGGCCTATTATATGGCGTGTCAATTACAGTATGTGGCCAAATGGCTCTCCGATGAAGAGACCCCGGAATTTAGATTGTTCGGGCATGATTGTGCCCCATTTTACCTGAAAGAAATTATCTGGTTGCCCGAGACAGTAATAAAGGAGTACGCGGGGATGATGAGGCTTGGGTGGAAAATGTGGCGAAGGGCATGTACAATGATGGGGGACCCGCTCCCGTGTTCCCCCCATGTGCAACTGGTTGCCTTGGCGGGGGGAGATGAGCAACTGAGGGTGATTATCAGAACCTATTGGGAGTCAGTGGGACTAGTTACGTTAGGTGATATATGTTATGAAGGGGCCATCAAGGAGTTTGAAGGACTTGGGGAGGAGGTGGGACTACATGGGGGCCAATACGTAACGCATCGCAGGATGGTGCGGAAGATACGGTTAAGGTGGCCTGAGACAATTCTGGCAGAGGAGCCGGATGCCAACATTGGAGTGATATATGACATAACTGACGGGGGGCATGAAATCTCTAGATTGTATGAGATGGTAATGGCTAAGGTTGGAAAGGAATTGACACATTTGAGATTGGATTGGGAAACAGAGGTTGGAGCCCAAATGGAAGATGGGATGTGGGAGCGGGCCCTGGGATACCATAAGAAAGTATCTAGGAATGCCAGATTTCAGCCGGTACAGCTGTATGTACAGCATAGAGCGTAAATGACCCCGCTGAGAATACCTAAATACCAAAATGCTGGAAGACAACCGTGCCCTAAGTGCGATGAAGAGAACGCTGATATGACACATATGTTTTGGCCGTGCCCAGTGATTGAGGGTTTTTGAAGAGAAGTTGCACAAAAGTTAGCAGAGAAAGGGGTCACGCTTGCCGTTGATACGGACTGGGCCTGCCTGTTGGGAGGGTTTCCCAGGCCTCGGAAGCTGAAACATGTGGGTAAATTGAAAGACTTAGCGTATGTGCTTGCTAAACGAAGGATAGCTATGGGATGGAAAAAATGTTATAAGCCACGGGTGGAGGTGTGGTGGAAGGACTTACAGAAATGGGCGGAAGCTGAAACGATGGTGTGGCAGGAGGCAAGTAGCATGTCTTGGGAAGAGGAAATGGGTACCTTGATGGCATGGAAAACATTAATATCTGGTCTATTTGGAATAATGTTAGATTGAGAGGAATCTGACGATAATGACGCTCATCCATGTGAGGCAGATGCTAGATGTGAAGGACAAACAGGCTCGCGGAGGGGGGAGGGAACAGTGGAGCAGTGAACAATGATCACTTGATGTTAAATGTAATGACTTTGGATTGCACTGCATATTTGGTTTGTGTTGTTGGTTGTGTTGGAAAATTAATAAAATTCTTTAAAAAAAAAAAAAGTTTTGTGTGAAATCCCTTTTGGGAAGGGAAAAGAGGCGCCAAATGCTTCAGTAAAATATTGTTATTCCTAACCACTTTTTCATCAATGTTAACAGGCCTCAGATGCTTTGAGATGCACTATTTGCCATTACATGCCAAAATAATTCTTAAAAGGTAACCTCCAAAGCCCCAGTGAAGTGATCTTTAAAGCCTACCATGCAATGACCAGTATTACTCAATCAATATGTATTTAACCATATTTCTCCATTAAGTTTGCAACAT
Source organism: Ambystoma mexicanum (assembly GCF_040938575.1). Classification (NCBI taxonomy): domain Eukaryota; kingdom Metazoa; phylum Chordata; class Amphibia; order Caudata; family Ambystomatidae; genus Ambystoma; species Ambystoma mexicanum. Next base: position 1,114,656,636 of record NC_090923.1, on the reverse strand, counting down.
TTTTCATAAAATTCACATAGAACAAGTCCAAAATAAAAAAGCAGCTTTAACATATTCAAAAGCTATATATAAAAACCTGATCATTACAATGAATTATATAAAACATAGCTTCCATGCATGTCCATGCTTACGCAAAAGAGCGAAACAACAATACATTAACAGAAAATGAACCAAATGTTCATCAACCCCACTTTTGCAGGTACGCTTTGTGCTTCGTCCTTCACAGCTTAATTTATTGAGGAATGGGAACATTTAAACGTACCATTAGCATCAACCTCCTGCTTTTTGTGGCTCCTTTTTCACAGATTTCTCCTTGCCATCTTATATGTGTATGTAAGTCTGCTGCATATAAAGCTAAAGAGGGCAGTTTATGTATATTTTGGACATCTGCCTCTCTCCCCATCAGAGAAGCTCTTGTTTTAAGAGCTATTTTGAGTTAAGTTAAGGTGACAAATGTAGTTGTATCCTAACCCCCTCCCCTATCCAAATAGACAGTGCCACATAACCCCCATACCACAAGTATTTTTCTTTCTATGGGAGGCTGCAATTGCACCATTTGCCATGAAATCCCGGAAAATCCCTGGGCAGAGTCCCAAATTACACCTGAAAAGGAGTGCTCCATTTGTGACCAATTTTACTGTCCAAACATTAGCACTAGATTTCTAATAATTTGGTTGCAGAACCTAAAGTCTCTGGTGATGTTTATTTAGTCCTACTAAATTTTTGAACAACTTGACTGGTCCTATCTGTCTACAAATGTCCTACTGACCACTACATTTTCTCAACATTTCCTGTAAACAATCACTAAATGTCAAGTGAAGTTAAAGGCCTTGCAACTTTCCTTTACTAGAATTGCACATGGCCTTGCAAAATATGAAGTACTGCAAATCAAAATGTTCTATCAGCAGTCTTAAGTTGATTACATTTCTACTTTGTGTTGCAATCATTTTTCTGCCAACTGAGCGCTGATATGTTTAGTTGGAAAATGGATGTTGCTCACCATTTCATTTGATATACACCTTTTGCTCATTGCGCACAAAAGGTTGGGTACCCGTGGGCTAGGTCATTAGGTGCCTTGATGGTAGAGGCTGCTGTATAAATTATACTCTTGCCCATTATATCGAGTTTCTTCCTCTCCTGGTTTGGAGATACCATGGATGAAAATAACGGGTTCGCCAATCGCTTCCTCGCTGCTGCCGAGACCACCGAATCAGGCGAGGGCTACGACCTTAAGCACCAGAGGGCTGAATCTGGATCCCTGTACTTCTTTTCCAACCTGTCCCGCTTGGTTGCGCCGTACTCAGGTTTTTCATTAGAGCCAGGCCTTCTTCCCAGATGTCGTCCAGGAAGGGAATGGACACAATGGTCTTTCTTCTCGACTCACACTGTTGGTACAGGACGCCTTCTTTCTTGGTCTCCTTGGGGACTAAATGAAAAAGTTACAATGATCTTGACATGATGGAATGAAGGATCAGGCTTTGTCAGGTAAGGAGGCCCTTTGGGGCTCGTCCGCGTGCTGCGTTTCCTCGTCGGTCGAAATGAAGTCGTACTCGTCAGTGTCAGTAGCCGTGGTAGCTGTGTCCGTGCCAGTGTACATGTGAGGGGCTCTGGATGGGGTCTTCTCTAAACGTGGTGGTGGTGGAACAGTGGGATGATGGCAAGGACCAGCAGCTCCTTTGTCCTTTCTCTTTCGTGGGGGAGAGAATAGCCTTGGAAGCTTTTGCGTGTCCCGTGAAGGCATAGGTCCTGTAGGCATCCTCTGCTGGATTTCAGTGACTAATGTGTGCAGGGTTGTTAAAATATCCAGTGACACGTCCCTAAGTCTAGGGGTGAACCGAGCCAGCGGTGTAGGGTCTGGGCTGACACACCTCCTCTCCAAGCAGGGGACCCTTTGTATGGCCAATGTCCTGTAGATCTTTGTCCTCGTCGGTACTCAAGTAGATCTGCTCCGGCCTGTCTGGGGCAACCTGCTGGTCCACGTACCGGGGAAGGTCCACTGGGGTAACTGTCTCTCTCTCTTTCTCAGGCGGTTGCTTGGTCTGTGGGGCCGCTGGGTCTTTTCCTTACCCCAGAGTGGCCACTGTCTTCATAGCTGCCTATGCAGCTGTATCTCACCTCGGGGGTAAGGACACCTGTGGAACGGTTGAGACATCTTTTGTGGACAAACTCTCATTCAACGCTGTCAACGTGGACGTCGTTGACTTGGTCGACGATATGCTTGTCGCTGCTGCTGCTTTGCTGTGAGGTCTTAGCCAGCCTCGACGAGTCCTCTCCGGACTTCTCCCTCGTCATCTTGTCCGTAGACACACAAAGTTTGGATGGGGTTAGAGACTTTCTCTTCGAAGACCCTGCCTTTGGTAGGCTCACCATGGAGGCAGACAGTGATGGCGATGGCCTTCTGCCTGACTCAGGACCCACATCAGCGGCGAACTCAGTGGTGCTAGCGTCGCAGAGCTTGGCCATATCTTGGAGCCCCTAGCGGGGCATCCTCAAAGGATCTCAACCTCCTCCCAGAGGGAGTTCACTTCTCAGACCGGCCGGTCCTAGATGAGGCTTGAGCCACGCTGACAGTCTGCTGTAGCTGCCTTTTCTGGCACACCCTGCTTCTCATCGTGGTCTGGATGCAGGCAACATAAGCATTTGTGATGCTGATCTTCCACAAAGACATTCCTCAATCCACACTTCGCACAGAGTTTCAAGAGGCTTCGACTTTCCTTCTCCTCTTCAGTCATGACTGAAAGGGGCAAAGTAGGCCCAAGGCCTGTCTTCTCGTAACTTCGATGGCGATCCGACGGTGGATGAAACTCTTCGCCGGTAGTGGATTCCTGCTGCCGGTCTCTGTCCTTCGTCGATGATGATCAATCAAAATCCTAACTATGTTGTCAAAAACATTTAAAAACACAAAATTAGCTCGGATAGCAACTCGAGGACTCCCAACACTGAAGCGTGCAGTAAAAATCTGAAGATGGCCTCCAGGGGTGGAGTTTAGGGAGAGGACTGTCATTGGATGGGAGCAGTATAAACGAGAGGATAGTGATTGGTTTAGAGGAGAAATAATGTTTTTCTTTTACCAAGGATTCCCAGCCTGACGGGGAATATTCATGAGCATGGGAATCCATGACAAACCCCATGCTGGAGAAGAGAGAAAACATGAGGAGGCGGTGGGGGCAGGAACAGAATGTAGATGAAAACAGAAGTTGACAGGAGGGATTCACCCCTCACCCTCGTCTCTTGGAAGACAGGTGCAGCTTTATCCTACTCTTAGGAGGGCATCGAGAGTGTTGGGACGGTAGAGGCATGAGCCGGGTCCCAAGATGATAGTGGTAAGTACAAAACCCCCCAAGTAAATGCTATTCCTGCGTCCATATACATGCATCCCCGGGCAGATAGTCCAACATATGTAAGACACAGCAAAAGGCATGATCCAAGACACTTGCAAGGAGATGCGGGTAGAAGTAGCCATGCAAAAGCACTGTTGCCATTATGTACAGGCCCACACATGTGTGCCAAGAGAGTACAGGTCATGAATCGTAGGCCCACCACACACAAGCGGCCACCTCGGCAGACCAACAGGTAATATGCACTCCCACCACCCACATGCAGATGGACACATTGGAGTCAACAGACCAAAGAAGCCTCATGACAAGAGCAGTACACACACAATGTGGCATGAATGAAATGCAAGGCCACAGTCGTTACACTCAGAATACTAACAGCATGCTTATCTCTTCCCAACAGGCACACAGTCCTCCAACGGTGACGGCCCACTAACCATTATCAGGCCGAACAGCTGCAGGCAGACCTGCAAAGGCATGCAGGCCCAGGCAGTAGGGCAGTACTACTGCCACACCGCAGACACCATCAGCCACACCTCCAGCACCATCGCCACCCACTGATGCATGTGTCACCGCTGCAACCACCACACCTGTGGGCAGTAGCCCCACTGTCCTTCCCGTCCCTTGCACTCCACCACGAGCACAGCAGCCACCAAACCATCGTGGCTGGGTTGCCACAGAGGAGGAGGGCGACGATGACACAACTTACCTTTCAGCCTGTTACAGCTCATCATCCCATAGCCCCCCACCATTACCACTCTCCAGACTCCGTAGCATCGATGCACGCCTGTGTGCAATAGAGTCCCAGAAGGGAGAACTCACTGCCATTGCACAGGAACAACTACATGAGATAAGACTCATTAGGGAGTGTATGCAGGCCTGCAGCCGCAGGAGTGCCAAGTCCTGAGGCCGTGCAACTTCAGCCCTCCTCACACTAGCAGAAAGAGTGGGGAAAGGGAACGAGATCACTGCCTCTGCGGTAGAGGTCATGAGACATGCCTTCCAACTCTGCCTGGAGAACATGCAGGCCAAGGGGTCAAACCACCCACGTCCATGACCACGACTGAGGGCTCCCAGCAAGACAGCCCAAGGCACCGGTCACAGAGACTTCGTCCTACACAGGAGCCTCATGGCCAAGAGGGCCCGCAAGTGACAATGGGCCTCATCACAAGTCTGGTGGTAACCCTTAAAAGTGACAGTAATGGAATTAGTGCCGCCAATACCCCCCAGCCGGATCATGTGCCGGCGCAAATACCGCCAACTGTAAAATCAGCCAGCGCTATTACAGCTGGTGCAATTACAGCCCGCGCAATTACAGCCGGCCACAGGAGGCACTAAAATAGCTGCATCACATGTCCATGTTTGGCAGTATTAGCACTGAAAACCAGGCACAGTTACCTCCAGAACACAGCTGCCTGAAATTAAGCCATAGGTCATCCCAATCCACCTCAGAAGGCTACATAAGGCACACCTCTACCCCAAACACTGTTTCCAACAACATGCTGCGACTAGCCACTGTCAGCTCCGCCTGGAATTAAAGAGGCAGGACAAACAGGCCAGGGCCCAGGGAGTACAGGGCAGGTGGGGGGAAGGAGGAGAGCCCAGGCAAGGCGTACACCGATCTCCAGGGTTAGGCACTCACCCTGGACACTCACTGACAGCCAGGGAGCATGTACATGTTGTACTTGTGCTAGTCCGGCAGCGACCCCATGCCAAACAACCTCGCCTGAGCACTGAGACTGTGAGTGTGTCTAGTCCCCACTGGTCCACAGTGGCCTTGCCCGCGGCCACTGGGTCACCCTGCAGGACTGTGCACATCCCACCAGCGGCAGCACTTGTTCCCTCCTCTGCTCTCTGCCCCTCAGCTGCCCGTCGGTAGAGCCTCTCTGCAACTGCAGTCACCGAGCTCTTCTACGGCACGCCGTCCTTATCTCCCGCTGCCCTAGCCACCTCCTTCTCTGCCTGCTCCCTCGGCGGGGTCCATCTACACTGGCGCGCGAACTGTACCAAATCACTGGCTGTTGCCCCCTCCCCGACAGCCACAGCTCCACCTGCTTTGGCTGGAACCCTAGCAGTCACCGCTCCTCCCACCCAGCCGACTGAAGCCCCAGCTATCGCTGCCACATTGACTGGAGCCCCAGCAGCCGCTGCTCCTCCTACTCATTCGGTTGGGGCTTCAGCATACGCAGCTCTATCTACCCCACCAGCCGGGGCCCCACCAGCCACACGCAGCCTTCGATCTCTACTGCTGCCCCACAACTACCTACCCACCGACCACTGACCCCACTACTGTTTCCTTCACCCACAGAGGGTGAATCACTAAGCTGCACGCCCTGCACGTTCCACCTACTGCTTTGGCCGGAGCCCCTGCAGTCACAGCTCTTCCTGCATGATCGACTGAAGCCCCAGCAATTGCCCGCCACATTGACTGGAACCCCAGTAAACCTTGCCTTACTGCCCACCCATGGAGGGTGAGCTAGTAAGCTGCACCCCCTCCCCAGTAGCTGCAGTTCCACCTGCTACTTCAGCCCGAACCCCAGCAGTCTCAGCTCCTCCCGCTCCATCGATTGGAGCCCTGCAATCGTCTGCCACATTGACTGGAACCCCAGCAGACCTTGCCTTACTGTCTTAACTGAGGCTTTCTTCTACCCTCTGACCAGCCTCAGTCTCCTTGGAACGCTCTCCTGCAGTCCCAGCTGCCCCTACCTTCTTGGGACGCTCTCCAGTTCAAATATTAATTGTTCACACTCAAATCACCTGCAAAATCACTCTATTACTCTAGTCCATTGACTGCTCCCACTGCCTGCCTACACTGCCCCCATTCTCTAACCCTCCCCCAATTGCTCAGTGGCATCCCTCTATCTTCTACCCTCTGACCAGCCCCCGTCTCCGTGGGATGCTCTCCTGCAGTCCCAGCTGTCCCTACCTTCTTGGGATGCTCTCCAGTTTAAACATTAATTGTTCACACTCAAATCACCTGCAAATCATTCAATTACTCTAGCTCATCGTCTGCTCCCACTGCCTGCCTACACTGCCCCCATTCTCTAACCCTCCCCACTTGCCCAGTGGTACCCCCGCTTCTCAATTACTATGCTCTCACCCATAGAAAGTACAGCTTCTCCCATTCATGACTTACCTACCCACAAGGTCGGACTGGGAAAAGAAATAGGCCCGGTCACCCAAAAAAAAGTGGCCCACCCCTCGCCTCGCCTCATAAAAGTGGCACATCCCTCGCCTCATGACCCTTGACCTCTGATGACATCATCAGAAGTGATGTAATTTGACCCCACCCCAAACTGACATCCGGGAAGCGATGAAACACAATCTTTCAGCACTTGACAAAACAGGAAGTAGCATCAAATTGCATTGTTCCTAAGTACACTACGAAAAACATGGTTATGATTTCACTACTGTGAATCCAAGCAGACGTCCAAGGCCAAATGATAATATGTTATTGTATAGCACTTACGCTTAAGCTGTTTTTTTATAGAACAAATATGCATACAATATCACCCAACCTGTGTTGGTACTCATTTATCGACCTAAGAAGGATGAAAAGATTTTTGGAAGGAAGAAAAATAGAAGAAAAAAAAGATTTTCAATTTTTTTTCTCCTAACTGGCCCAGGTGTGGCCAGAAACCGGCCCCCACTCCCCAGGGACGATTTCAGCCCGGCCACGGGCCGAAAGGCAGAGGGGCCAATCCGACCCTGCCTACCCACTACCATTCCACTCCTACTGTGTTCCCAGGTATTCATATTACCTCCCGCCAGTCTCATCCTCTTCTCCCCTCCATTCCCGGCTCTATTGCCTTACCCTTACCCAAATCTCTCTGCCTCATCATCATGACCATCTCCATTCTCAACCATCCCCCAACCCCCACATGACCCAGTGCCCAAACACCTCAATTCGACACAATCTCATCTATCCCCAAATATCTAACACTTCTAACACCATCAATGTCGCCCTATGGAATGCAAGATCTCTCTGTAACAAAACTGCAGCCGTTCTGGATTTGTTCTTACGTCTGAACCTCCACTTCCTCTGTATTACAGAAACCTGGATCCCCCCCTCACAATACTTCTGTCCCTGCATCTCTCACTTACTCCTCCTCTTCCTTCGCACATGTTCCCCGACCCACAAGTCGTGGGGGTGGTATTGGTCTTCTTTTCCACTCCAAGTGCCTCTCAACTACCTGTTCCTCTCCTCTTCTCTTCCTATCTTCCCTTCCTTCGAATTTATGTATAAAATCTTTAACTCTCCGCATGCTATATCTTTTCTCATTATCTACCGTCCACCTGGCGCTCTCGGATCCTTCTACGAGGACATTGACCACTTTCTCAGCCTCATCTCCCTAAGCCCTCACCTCTAACTGTTCTTGGCGACTTTAACCTCCATCTCTCCACCAACTCCCCAACCTCTCCTCTCCTATCTATACTTGACTCCTACATTCTTACCCCTCTCCCCTCCCCACACACCCACTCTCCGGCTCCACTCTCGACCTTATCTTTATCTCCACCTTTAATGCCTCATCCATATCCACCCTTCCCAACCATCTATCTGACCACTCTTTACTCTGTCTCCCTCACTCCCCTTTCCCCTTCTCCCCCCTCCACCCATCTCTTTCTCCCGACGTGACCTGCGTAATCTTAATCCCTCTTTTCCATGCCTCCTGTTCCTCCTCCCCCCTCACTTCTCCTCTCTCTCTCTGCAAACAAGGCTTCTTCCGCTCTATCCTCTTCCCTCATTACTAGTCTTGACCAGCTTCACCCTCTCACCTCCTTTCACCCTTCTCGCAAACCTGTCCAACCTTGGCTTTCCCCAGACCTTTCCTTCATGCGCCTCCTTCTCAGGCGCCTTGAACGACGATGGCTTAAACACCGCTCTCCAACCAACCAATCCACCTTCTTCACTTACCACAACCTCTACGATAACTGCCTCAACTCCGCCAAACGTGCTTACTTCTCTGATCTTCTCCACTCTCAATCTCCCCCTCGCGGAATCTTTCAAACCCTGACTCGCCTTCTCACTCCTCCCACCCCTGACCATTCTATTGCCTCTCATCTCTCAGCCAATGATCTTGCAAATTTCTTTTCCTCCAAGGTCCAAACTCTACGCCAAGACATTCTCTGCTCCCCCTTCTTACTCTCCCCCTTCACCTCCTTCAACCTGTCACTCATTCTGAGGTTTCCCTCCTCCTGTCTAAAACTCACCCATCCGCTGCTCCCTCTGACCCCCTTCCCACCTCTCTCATTCCCAAAACGTACCCCCTCCTTATACCTTACCTTACCTCCTTCTTCAACACTTGTCTCGCTACCTCCACCTTCCCCTCTACCTTCAAGCATGCAACCATCATCCCAATCTTGAAAAAGCCCTCTGCTAACCCCCATCTGGCTTCCACTTTTCGACCCATCTCTCTCCTAACCTTCCTCTCTAAACTCCTTGAACGCCTTGTCTATTCACAACTCTCTGTCTTCATCTCCAACCTCTACATCCTCCCCACTACCCAATCTGGATTTCGCCCTAACCACTCCACTGAAACCGCTCTCACCTCTGTTCTCAACTCCCTCCTTTCTGCTTGTTAATCTAAACACTCATCGATTCTCATTCTCCTTGACCTATCCGCTGCCTTTGACACCGTAGATCACCGGCTACTTCTTGACTTTCTCTCTTCCTTTGCCCTGAAAGACTCTGTCCTTAACTGGTTCACTTCCTATCTTTCCAATCCGTACCTTCGCAGTCTCCTGGGGAGGCAGCACCTCCCCCACCTACTCACTAAACTACAGTGTCCCACAAGGTTCCGTGCTCGGTCCTTTCCTCTTCTCAATCTACACATCTCTCCTAGCACCTATCATTTCTTCCTTTGGTATCTCTCACCACTTCTACGCTGATGACACCTAGCTTTTCGTCTCTTTCTCTTCCTTTACCCCTGACATCCATCTCAAGCTCTCTTCCTGCCTCTCTGCTATTAAATCCTGGATGTCCTCTCACTTTCTTTCCCTAAAAACAGACAAAACCGAAGTACTATTCTTTCCTGCTAACACCCCCCCCTTCCCCACCCCCCCACCCACTTTTCTCCATCCCGGCTACCCATTTCCCCTCATCCCCCGCAATCTCGGCCTGCACTTTGACTCTAACATCTCCTTCACCTACCACATTTCTCTCACCTCCCAAGCCTGTCGGTTCCATCTCTATAACATCCACAAAATCCGACCCTTCCTCACCTTTCATGCCACTAAACTCCTAATTTCCTCTCTCATCTTCTCTAGACTATTCTATTGCACAGCTCTCCTTTTCGGTCTCCCTTCCTCACATCTAACCCCCCTCAAATCCATCTACCGCTCTTCCATCTGCTCTCTCTGCCTTCTCTCTCCTCACGATTCCATCTCCTCCTCACTCCTCTCACTGGGCTGGCTCTCCTTTCATTCCCAACTTAAATTCAACTTCCTCTGTCTAGTCTTTAAATCTCTCTATGTTCTCACTCCACCCTACCTTTCCTCTCTCCTCTCAGCCACTTTGCTCTGCTGATCATTTCCTAATCTCTGTTCCACCTGCACCCTGCGCTCCACCCGCTTCCGCTCCTTCCAATTTCTTGCCTCTTTTCACTGGAACCATCTCTCTCCCCCTATCCGCTCCATCACCTCTTACTCCTCCTTCCGCTCTTCTTTAAAATCCCACCATCTTCATACTCCAACCTGACACCTGTTCTCTCTGCTGCTCCACCACCTCTTACTCCTCCTTCTGATCCTCTTTAACATCCTACCTTCTTCTCACTTCAACCTGATACCCCCTACTGTTCTCTCTCATACCCTAATGCACAAGTTCACTCATTCCCCTCATGTAAATTGTTCTCTATATTGTTGTTGGTTGTTTGATTCATGTTTCATTATGTAATGCTTGTAATGTATTCACTGTTGCTTATGTAAAGCGCTTTGGCTTAAAGCGCTATATAAACATTTTATAAATACAAATACAAAATACAAAATACTTACCTGCATGGAGAAGCTGATGTACACATACAGTAGCAACTAGAAACATCAACATGACTTACAGGGACCACAAAGCAATAGGCACTTACCAAAGCAATCCTGACATATGGCCACATCACCTCACACAATAACCCTGCCAGTACCACAGCCATGCACCTATGTGCGCCACGCCAACAACGGCGTCCAAGCGGCACCAGATGCTCATGGAGGTCCCATGGGCAACCCAGCATGCCACATGCACAGTGGAAATACAATGCCACATGACAGCCACATTGTCAGCTGTACAAGTCACCGACATACACCTTACGTAACATATGCTGCAAGGGAACAGGGTGCATGTGAAGCAGAAACAATGCATGCACAAGTGACACAGAATGCACAGACATAGATTCGACAAATGGCATGCAATGAGGGCCCATTTGCATGTGCAAGTTGTCCATTGCCCTGATATTGTGTAAGCCCACCCCCACACCTTACACTGTGGCTAATGCCTGTGCCTCCCCCCCAGGCAGGTGACTCAGGATACCCAAACCTGCCCTGGCTAATGACCCCTGTGCATGATCCACAAACACCACAGGATAATGCCTACAACTATGCTCAGAGCAGGACCCGTATGTGCATTGAGCGTACCTTCGACCTACTGAAGGCACGATTCCGCTGCCTCAACCCTACTGGTGTAGCCCTGATGCACGCTCCAGAGAAAGTGGGTAAAATTGTGCTTGTGTGTGCCATGCTGCACAATATCTGCCTGAAGAGGAATGTTCCGCTACCCGCTGACGTGGACATGCCATCCACAGAGGATGAGGATACAGTGCCTGTGTCAGAGACAAATGCACGCAATCCCAGAGATGGCGTGAGGGATTGGAAATTGGCCCGCCAGGGAGTGATTGACAAATTTCTTCTGACACTTTCACATGGCACAAGCCATGCACGACTGTGTGACACTCACCTCTATCAATAAAACGACAGTGACACAAACAGGAATGTCCTTGCATTGATGATGTTTATCGGTTTTAATGTAATGAAGTGTCCCAACTATCTCCCCTCCAGCCTCCCACCACCAACTCCCTGTAAGGATTGGAGGGGCGTGTCTGTACTCCTGCTCTCTATATGGTAGAGGAGAGGCACAGAGGACCCCAGCCAAGATTCTCTATTGTTGGTAGCAATGGACGAGCAATAAATGCCTAGCTTCTCAGTAGGTGATGCAGGCTGGTTCTTAAGTACAGTGCAGTCCCCAAGCGCTCACAAAGGAATGTCCACACACTGTATTAGTTAAAACACAGTCTTTATATAATTAAAGTTCAAGGTCATATACACAATCACAATAACCCACTTTGTGCTCAGTAAATCTACAATGGCAAATATAAACATTTCTAAGTGGTACCACAATTATTATCAGATTTCATTAAAGTGCATCAACTATACTCTGGTCAAATGTCATACAAATCAATTAACAAAGGTACCACCAATAGATATAGGAGGAAAGCAGTTGGTTAGAACAATTGGCAGAAACATGGCCCCGTTACCTAGACACAATTCTGTGTGGAGATCCCCCCACCTGGGCAACCTGTAAAGTAAAGATATATCACAAGCCCAGTCCATATATTGTTCTATAAGTTTTATTTCCTTCTATAATATTTCTACCACCCCAATGTATCTGGAATAGCAGAGTTCAACGATGAGTCGTCGACCGATCCTTCTGAAGCGGCTCCCTTTATAGCAGGAGCCACGGATCGTCCAGATCCCTCAAAGAAAGTGAACTCTGTGTCGAGGCGGCAGCAACGTTCCCAGCGGTGCTCATCGACGACAGAGCAAAGACGTCCTGGAAGGAAGAGGCGTGCGGGGCACCTCGATGTCGATAGTTCAGGACCACAAAGAGTTTGTGAAGAACTGTGGCCCAGCAAGGGCATCGAGTCGTCCGACGTCTCTACGGTCTTTGGGTGGTGGGAAACCCACTAGTGGATGCTCCTCCCTCAGCGTGTCGACGGCTTGGCCTTCTTCTGTCCCCTCTTCTGGGCAACACGGCTTCAACGGGCCTCCAGCGGTTATAGCAAACCTGGGAACCCTGGTCGACGACGGTGGACGGAATGTCCGGTGCTTCACTTCGTTCTCCTCGGCGGTCCCCGTCTCCGGTCGGCAGCCTATCGAGGGTCTGACTTCCAGGAAGCTTCGGCGCAGGTTAGCGGTGCTCGATGGTCCCACATTCCGGACATGCATTCATTACATTGTTACACCCCTTTCCCCCGATTGACTGTTGCTCAAGCTGCAAGGTAGATCGGTTTGCACATGTACTCACCCAACATTCAGATCCTTTGTCCTCTGTGTCGCGCCATGTATGCCGGCAGGATGCTGTTCCGCAGGATCATAGCATTGTGGGTTGATCCTGTGAACCAGGCACAGCAGTGCGTGATGGGCAGGTTGCCATCACAGGTCACCTGGACATTGAGGGAATGGAACTGCTTCTGGTTCCTGTAGACCTTCTCTGAGGCATTGGGGGGCACATTGGTCATATCCATAATGGCATAGAACCAGGCAGGCCTTGGTGGTGTTGAGCTGTATCAGGGTGGTGGGGAGGGCATATGTTGGCCCACATGACGCAGGAGGGCCTCCAACACATGCACCAGCACTCAGGAGAATGCAGGCTGCAATATGCCATGCAGCTGGCTCAGAGTGCTGGAACGTGCCGGAGGCCAAGAAGTGCAGGACCAACACCAGCTTTACCAGCGGTAGTATGGCGGTCCTGATGCCGATCCTGCTCCCTAGGTCCTCCTGGATGTGGGTGAGGAGTTCTCTGATGGTTTCCCTATCATGGTGGTACAGGGTGAGGATTTGTGTGCCCGTGAAGGTACATGGTGTGGCCCTTGTCACCGCACAATGCCTCCTCCTCACCACCTGCATCCACATCTGCAGCATGCTCCTCCTACTTCTGTCCCTGGCCTCCTGCCGCCACTGCCGATACTCCAGCCCCAGCAGCTGTAAATCAGCATGGAGCACCTACAGGTCTATGTTAGCAGCAATGAGTGTTGGTAAATAATTTTCGGGCAGGTGTGGCCCTTTAGTACTCAACCTATGTGCATTGTGTGCTCCTGTGGCCTGTTTGACATCACCTGTGTACAATTACCGGCTGCTCTGAGGTGTTGGTATCTCTGCCAGAGATGTGCTGGTAATACCAGCTAATTATTGCTGGCTAATTATTATCAGTATACGCTGCAAATCCGTACTTTGGCGGTATCAGTGTTCGGCCGGTAATACCAGGCCCGGGTCTTGGACATTGGTATTCTGTTGCCGGTATTACCAGCCACAGTAATTCCAGAAGGTCCGGTATTACCGGGAATGGTGTTTCTGCCTACTTGTACTTTGTTTGTATATTAAAAGTGCTGGTAAACGAAATTACCAGCACTTTTTACATTTACTGGCAAACTTGTAATGAGGCGGTTCTTCTTTCCTTGGTCTTCTCTTTGCTTTGGATAGTCCTTTTATATACAGGTTTCCTTTTGGATTATACACTTTTTAGCGTAATCTCATTAGTCTTTCTTATCAAATCTTGTAGTTCCTCAAGATAATGCTTCGATCTTGTGCTTTCTGTGGCCCTCTCCTTGGAGTACTTTTCCTTACAATAGTTCATCAAACTCCTGTCACCACATATATGCTCTTCACAATCTATTGGCTTAGCCTTTTCCAAATTATATTTACTTGTATTTCCTCTCAGGTTTTCTTTGTCAATGCTACTCCCTCTGAGGCTCACTATTCATTTGTCTTGTTCAATTGCAAGCCTTATTTCCTCTTTCTCGTTATATACTGTTACACTTTCTTCAGGATTCAACTTTGAATATGTAGGGTTCTTGCCCTTCCTCGCAGGCTTTCCCTTCGCAAACTCTGTTGGCTCCCCTTCTGGCTTTTTAAAATCGCCTCTTATATCTTGATCACTTCCTTTGTTAACTGGATTGGGACGAGTTCCTCTCCTCATATACCCCTGGGATTTCCCTACCAGGTTATTATTCATTCTCTTAGATTTTTACAGTTTCAATCATTCAACTTTATGATTATTCTTTTGTCCTTAGGAGTGGGACGAGTTCATTCACGTAGATAATGATTCCCCAGGAGGCCTCCCGTTGTTCCCAATTCCCCCAGTACCTCTCGTTAGGCAGGGAACGGTTGCAAGGTTTGGCTCTAGCTCGGGTACTGCTTTCCGTCTCTTCACTGTTCATCGGTTTCCCATTCTTGGTTCCTCGTTAGATGTCTGCTGTCTGCCGATGCTGGTGCTCGGAAGGCGTTCAGAATTCCCATAGCGGTAGTATCAGCGCTGTTATTCGGGGCATCCTGCCCATCATTTGCATGGTTGCATGGTACCAGGTACCTCTTTTTCCTCCGGTTGATACGGCTTACGTTGTGGTCCTGCACACACTGTATCTCAGTCTGCTGCTCTGGTTCTTCATAACTCGCGGGCTCCGCGATCTGCTTGGGCTCCACCTCCACAAGGCACGATGAGGTCAAGGGTCATCCACTACGCATAGCACTCTGCTTCTCTCCATCTGCTCTGACTCGTTGCAGTTAAATACACGTCTTTGTTTAAAGAGACATTTTCCTTATTTTCGCCACATGGATTTCTTTTTACATTGCCTTCAGCCAAACATGAAGTAGCCATAGTGTTCTTCATAAAAGAGAGTCCCATAGATGCGGGTAAGGTAGTTGCCTTAAGGAATTCCTCCGTGGAGCAGGAGTCCTTCTTCCCAAAGGGGGAGTCTCTCCTGGTGAGGTCCCACTTGCCTTGACCTCTGGGGAGGGTCTTACGAAGCGGGTTCACCTCCCTAGACTCACAGGGGAGTCGCCCCCTAGGGGAGAAGGGACGAATACCTGCGATTAGTCACACCACCTACCATTAATTTCAATATACTTGATTATTCCTTTCATTTGTTGGAATAATGATCATTTAATTTAGGTAAAGGTAACCCTTTGTTACAATACATTACCTATGCACTGATGTGAACAAGTCACACACCCAGAGAGAGTTCAAACAGTAGTGACATTGGGCCACCATTCTCTTCTTCAAAGAGGACACAGAGATGTATTTCAAAATCTTGGAAAATTATCTTTACTAGAACCAGAGGGTATTGGGGCACATTGATGGGAAGCACATTCATGGACAAAAGGTTCTTCCCTGTCTCCTCTCCTCTTTCACCCATATGTAGAAATGCTTGACAGCCCCTTACCAAACACAAGGTCCATTTCCACCAATATGCAGATAAGAATCAAATATATTTTAAAATCTCATCCCTTTCACAACTCCACACCCTCAGAAGATGTATCTCCATCAAAGATGTATGGCCACCCATTCCTCAAGCTCGATCCTTGCAAAACACAATGGGCCTCATTACGACCCGGGCGCTAAGTACCGGTCATTACTGGCATGGCGCAATTACCGTGTCCGTGCTGGCAATAGACCGCTAAAAGCGGCCCATTACGAGTTCGCGGGCACAAGCTTTGCGCCATGCCGGTAATGAACTCACCACCATGCCGCAAAAGCCCGAAAAATCCCCCTTTCCGACATCTTCTGTAGTGGAAATAGCTCCTCCGGCATCGAAGCCATTGGCATTAGCGGTCACCTCTAATAGCCGTCACTTCAAATAAGGGGTAACCACTATTAGCGGTGACCGTAAATACGTGGAACCGGAAGTAGCGTCATCGCACAGGAACGGGAAAGAGCACGGTGGCCATCTTTAAAAACACAATTCATTGCCATCCACCACAACCAGGAGCCATCTGACCCCCAGAACTCCAACACACCTCCACCACTACCTGTTGCAATTTAGGATGCCAAAAGCAGTGAAAAAAACGGGAGATTGGCTGTGCCAGGAGTGCTTCCCCAGAGAGGAGCTCACCATGTTAGCAGAGACACTGCAGGAACATGCAGATGTGGTGTTCGCAAACGACATGTCCTGTCCAGCACTGCAGTGTAAAAAGCAGATTTGGGCAGAGGTCGCCCAGAGAGTCAGTGCCGTCGGCACCACACCCCGCACACCCAAACAATGCCGTAAGTGCTGGGATGACCTACGTTTACGTGTGCGAAGTATACTCTCTGCCAACCAAAACCTTGGGATGGCGACAGGTGGAGGTGCGGAGTCGCCCATAAAACTCCAACCATGGGAGGAGATATGTGCCACCACCATAGGCACCGAGGCAATAGAGGGAGACGGGGACATGGAGCGAGGAGCCCCGTCATCAGCCGATGCAGGTAAGTGTCTCTAATTAAACAATGCCAATACCACCACGATGATGTCCACCTGAACTGACAGTGCAATGATGTAGAGCAGGGTGCACCAGACACATAAGCACAAGACTGCCTACAGGCAGTGCAGAGCATCACCTTGTCCACATGCATGATGCACCCCATTTGTGTTGCAACCCAGACGCCTCCATGCATCACCCACCCAAGATTGAGGCAACCTGTATGTCACTCCCCCCAATGTTAATCATCTACCATTCCATATCAATGCAGCCACCCCAATGCATGCCCGATGCCCGTAGACCTATCACTAACCCTCTCCCTCCTTTGGTCCCCCACAGGCACACATTCTGACAGCGGTGATGAGGACACCGTTGCCAAACCACAGAAGAAGGCCAGGGCCGAGGAGGGTGAACACCGCCCCCTCAACCTCAAGGGACAGAGGCCAACCTAGACCACCTCGGAAGGACAAGAAAAACACAGAGGCCACAGCACCAATGTGCACCACGGCCCCCACAACAACACCCACACCAGCCACCATCACCCAGGAGGCATTGGCAGAGGGCACACCATCGGCTGGCAGCAGCACAGTCGGTGAGACGGCTGCCACAGCAGCCATATCTGATGACGAGGGCAACGTACTGCTGCATGGCCAAACGCCCGCCACAGGCCCCTTCCATCCACCACACCTATCCCCATGCAGCGTGGTGGACAGCAGCATGCACGGGCTGTCACCTGCAGATTCATGGCCAGCAAATTTCAGCCCCACACCAACTGTGCCTGATGACCAGATCATGGTTGAAACGCCTCACACTTCTGCCCCAGTGACAACCACTCAAGAGGGGTTCCTGGATATACAGAGGCGCGAGGAGGAACTCACAGGGCTGCTGACGCAGCATATTACCGAATGTACCCGTGCACGGGATGACATCAGGGACAGTGCTGCATTGATAAAAACAGCCATCAAGTCCACCTCAAAGGACATTTGTGCGGAATTAGCAGCAGTGCGCCATGTACTCTCAGAAATGGTGGCAGCAATGCGGGACACGCATCCACCACAGTTGCCCGGACAATCAGGACCATCATCAACTGCCAGCTCTACTAGGACCAGCCCTGTGCATCGCTCTGGCAGGAACCTGCGCAGATCAGACAGGGGGCACCTGGTGCTGGAAGAGGGGGAGGGCAGTAGGCACAGGCATGCACACTAGTGCCATGTGGACTACTGGTGCGCTCTACTGCACACCATGTGTTGGGAAGTCAAGAGGGGAGGGGGGAGAGGGTGTGTGGGGGAGTTGAGGGGGGAGGGGTGTGTGGGGGAGTTGAGGGGGGAGGGCGAAGGGGGAGAGGGTGTGTGGGGGAATTGAAGGGGGAGGGGGAGAGGGTGTGTGGGGTGGAGGGCTTGTTCACTTTTTCATTATTCTTTAATACACATTTTGGTGACTCATGATTCACATGTGTGGACATTGCTTATTGCGTATGTGTGCTTTATTGGTGAACAGTCTACAGTGTCCATGTCCCTGACACACCCAGTGCCCCGAGTGCCACCTCCATGTCACATTCCCCGTCCATGTGTGCTAGAAACATTGGCTGATGAGAGTCCGACGCATGTCACGTCCCTCCTGTGCATCGCTGCCTCCCTGAGGTGCTGCCCCATCTCCACCCTCCTCATCCTCATCGTCAGGTGGTTGCAGTTCAGCGTCAGGGGGCAGGGCACATTCCATCTGATGCACATATTGTGTAGCATGACACATGCCATGATGATCTTGGCCACCTTCTCATGGCGGTACAGGAGTGCCCCACCAGACCTGCTGAGGCAGCGAAACCGTGCCTTCAAGAGGCCAAATGTCTGCTCAATCACCACACGGGTGCGTGGATGTGCACGATTGTAGTCCTCCTCGTGCCTGTTGTGTGGGTTCCGGACTGGGGTAAAGAGCCACCTCTTCAAGGGATAGCCTGCATCACCTGCATGTGGGCAACAATGTATATGTGTAAGTCATCACATCATATGGGACCTCGATCAATGACACCATAGCATGCATTTATTTCCTGATTGCAACCACATTCCCATGCATGAATGGAGACACATGATGTGACTGCTATGTGTGTATTCCTCTTATGGACTGGTGTGCGTGCCATCAACTAGTGGGCGCAGGGGGGTCCAGTTCCTTGTGAGTGCTCATGCACTGTGTTAGTCCACGGTGGTCGTTTCCATGATCTGGCTGATGTCCGGTAATTTGTATGCTTTCATCCTGGCACCGTTGATGTCAGCCTCATGATGATCTCACTATGCACAACAAATGGTGACATGCAATTCTGTTGAACCTCTGTATCAGTGTAGTGGTGTATTAATGTATTTGACCCTCATGTGACTCCTTTGTACGCAGTAATGGGGACTGTCCTTTCAGTTGATGGTATTTGGTGCTGTGTATTGGCCACAGTAATTGCTTGTAGCGGCATTGTGTTGAGGGGGGTACGGTCTGATTAGGTACAGTGCACATGTAGATGGCTATGGAATGGCTGTGACACTGCATCATTCACATGGTAGGGCTGCTTACATCAGCATTATGTGGTCAGGTGTCAGGTCCAGTCTAGGCTGCTTTGGGGTATGAGCATGGGCCATTCTCTCCGGCACTCGCAGCCAGGTGAAGTATGCACCCCACCCCACCAACTCAGCCAGGTGAAGTATGCATCTCTCCCCCCCCCCCAAACTCAGCCAGGTGATAAATGCATCTCTCCCCAAATCACCTATCCACATCGCATTTCCATAAGCCTTACAGGCAACTCACCAAGAAGCCAGGATCTGTGCCCTGCATGTCGCTCCATGTAGCGTGGTATTGTGGAGTTCCGCAGGACCATTGAATCATGGGTTGATCCGCGGTATCTGGCACAACAATGTGTGATGATCTTGTTTGAGTCACATACCATTTGCACGTTGATTGAGTGGAATAGCTTACGGTTGCGGTGCGCTACCTCCATGGCATGTGGGACCACGAATTCCACATGGGTGCCGTCGATGGCGCCAATGCAACCAGGGATGCCGGCCAGTGAATGGAAACCAACTTTGGTGTTTGAAATCTCCTGGGCAGCACATGGTCAGTAAATGTGGTCGCCTGTGTGCTTCAGGAGGGCATCAAGCACTTGGTTCAGCGTACGTGAGAATAATGGTTGAGATATGCCATGCATGTGCCCCACTGTGTGCTGGTAGGTGCCTGTGGCCAGGAAGTGGAGCACATACACTACCTTTAGTAGGGGTGGGATGGCGGTGCGTGTTTCAATCAGGCTGACAATGTCATCATGTATCATGTCGACAATGGTGGTGATGGTGTCCCGTCCAGACGGTACATGGTGTGGATCTGCTCAGGGGTTAGGTTGAATGGACTGGCTCTGATGCGAGGGATTGGGGGCTACCTCCGTGGTGCCACAGGCTGCACAGGTGGGGCATGCTGGGCCTGCCTCACCCTCCTCCTCCTCCTGCATCTCCTCTGTGCTGCCTGTTGTTGTAGTTGTTGTTGTTGCAGCAGTTCCAGTGCAATCATGTCCTCCAGCCCCAGCACTGCTAGTAGTATTGGATCCATTTTGGTGTGTGACTGGGTGAGGGAAGGGGTGGGGTGTGCTCCTTTTGTGCTGGCCCAGTCTGTATTGCCTCCACCTGTGCTGATTGTGTGCACCTGTGGCAGTTGGGAACACTGCACATGGCCGTTTACGGGTGGTCCACGATGCCGGTATTTGCACCATGCCCGTAAGGTACTTTTCAGCCTTCACTAGGGCGTTATTTGCATGTCCGCCTGACTTGTGATGTTCCCCTGTTTGCGCCATGCCGGTATTGCCGCCATGATGGGTCGCATGCCCGCGCTCAAGTCACTATTAGCGGCACCGTTAATTACGGTGCCGCTAATAGCGGGTTGGCGTGTCCTAATTGTGCGGAGCGGTAAGCGATGCAGATAATCCTTTACCGGCATCATTTTATACTTACTGCCCGGGTCGTAATGAGGCCCAATACCTACTCATCTACCTCCTATGCATAAACCTGACCTAATTTCCTGGATTAAATGACACATACAACCCACACATTTCCCTGTCTAGAACTGTAAAATCCCTTGGCTTCACCACTGATCTCCTCCTTTCTTTCACACACCACATAGCTGCTATCACCAAAACATGTAATCTACAATTTCATGTCTTTCCCCTGACGATTTCCACACCGCAGTCCCACCACTGGTTCTGCCAAGCTGGACTATGGTAATGCTCTCTTCACTAGACTCCCCAACAGCACCCTTGCCCCCTGCAAGCCATACAAAACACTGCTGCCTGACTCATCCTCCACCTACCCAAACAATCACAAATCACCCCAGGTCTCGCCCAGCTCCACTGGCTCCCTGTACCTCAGAGAATTCCCTTCAAAGGACTCTGAATTGTATTCAAAGCCGTCCAACTCAAATCCCCATCTTATCTGTATGACAAACTGAACCTCATCACCCAAGGGTAAAAATGAAGCAGCTCCTACTCACTGTCTTGTCAAGAGAAAACCCGGGTGGTTAACTGTGGTCAACCTCCCAAAGCAGAACTTGTTTAAGGGCCTAACTACTGAAGTGGAATCCATCCCCACCACCTCAATCTTTTCCATCCACAGGTAGCCATGGGAAGAGAAGGTGGCCAGCACCCTGGACCCAAAATCAACCAGTGGAATAGGGACTACTGATGTAGGTCAGACATCACACAGGTCCTTGGTGAGTACACATACACCAGGAATGTAACTTGTAAGACTTCCCTTGTTAGATTTGTTCAGTCTTGGTGCATCCCTCAGCAGACCAGTATGTCTGCAGGAGTAAATATGTCTCAGCGCCAGTATTTCGAAGTACAGATTTGTGAAAATACATAGGGGTGATAGTCCAAAGGCCATCATATAAAATATCCACAACTTTGTCAGACACCAATTTAAAAAGCACTGTGTCAACTTTGGCACTCCAATAATTATATAGGGGGAAATATCCAGTAGTTCTGAATAAGAGCAACAGGCATGTTACCCCCCACAATGAGGTACAATGTAAAGGATTGGAGAATGTCACAGTGATAGTAAGTCACCAAAGCAGTAAGGTAAAAGTTTGAGAAAAAGTGCTGCTATGCATTACCCAAATCACACAATGGCAGGTGGCTCTGCATGGCACAGTGGATAGGGGAGGAAGGTGGATATAGGTGCCGGAAAGGGCATACACTTCCCACACCCAAACATATACATAGGCCTATAATCCACAAATACATTTTTCTACAGTCACCATGTACAATCCTTTTACTCAGTAGCTGTCTGTCGGTGTGTCTTCAACAGATGACCAACAGACCAATTTGTCGGAGGAGGGGACATCAGGACAGGCCTTAGAACCACATGCCTCCAGCCAGCCATTCATACACCAACAAAAAAAGTCCCATCTTCCTCAGTGACAAGTACATAAGCAGCCCCAAACACCACTTCTGCTGGGCCTTCCACCAGTATCACTGTGGATCCTTTCACAACCACCGGCACCACTGCTGGGCGTTCTACAACCACAGCTGGTAAGGACACCACCATCACCTCTGGCAGGGCCACTACCACCGCAACAGCTGGCAGGCCACCACTACCACAGCTGGTATAGCCACTGCCATCCTGTCCACTTCTGGCTCAGCAAATTCAGCATCGTGCCGGGCAGATTCAGTGGGGAAAAAAAGCCAATCACACCATTCACCATACCAACATCTGAACCAACCACCACAAGTAGCCACATCAAAGTGGGTGATAACATGCTGGAGTGCTTAGAGCAAGACAAGAGCACCAAGGTGGGGATAGAGGAGAAGGTGGCCCATACCATGGAGTCAGTCGCTGACAAATCTTCAGAGCCAAAACCTTTACTGCCCCAAATTTTAACGACATAATCCACTGACCCAACCCTCACAAGGACTCAAATGAGGGCAACAGGATCCAGAGGACCTACACCCGACAGCAAATGAACAAGTAGTCAAGCAGTTGGTTGAACCTGTGTAGCACCAGAACATTCAGGAAGTCACTGCCTCATGTGAGGATAAGGTCCTAGCTATTCCCCAGCAAAGTCTGGAGAGGAATGGTCAAACAATGGGGCATCACATCAGTCGGCTCTGCAGGGTGGAACAAGCAACTTCTGCTTCATTGACAGTGCTGGACCAGTGGATGTGGGAATCCATGAGGTGCTGCAGAGAAGATATGGCCTCCTTTCAGCCATCCTTGAGAGAATGTAGTGCACTCTGGTCCTGTTGCAAGTGCAGGCTCTTAGGGAGATGCCAGCCTCCGCAATGGAAAGTACACCAGACTCAGAGCCCACGGCACCACGCGCCATGCCTGCCAAATTAGCACTGCCATCTGCTTAAGGATAAGTAAAGAGAGGGCAGTGGTACTGAGGCCCTGAGTTGTGTTATGGCTCGTTGCTTGTGTGGTATTGTGGACTGGGGAGAGGAAGGGACGACTAACTATGGTTGGATGGGTGCTGTAGTGGATGTTGGAGGCTAGGGAGGAAGTGAGATGGGCCACTGTTTTTAAGGTTGTGCTTTTGGATGTTGTGGGCTAGGGAGGGGAAGAGGGATGTACTTTTGGGTGTTGCTGTCTAGGAATGTGGAGGGATGCACATTTTATTGATTGTGAGGTTAATATACATTTCTTTCTGCTTGCATTTACAGCTCGGTCCTTCAAGTGGTTTCTCTCAATAGGCTGATGAGCCAGAGGGGTTTTCTGGCATGCCATATGTTGCGTTCCCTCATGTAAGCAATGTTCTGCGTGGTGTCGTGCCTGAGCAGTCCTCATGAATTGGTGGCCATGTCTTCTTGTCATGCTTTCTATACAGAGTTCTTTTGCTGGCCTATTGCTTGTGTCTACACTTCTAGCACAATGAGTCGACTAAGGATTGGAAGGGTTATTTGCTGATAAATTTTGCAGTTGCCTCTATGTCAACAACTACCATGCATTACTGTAACTTTTTACTTGCGACATGCATCATTCACATCCATGTATTTGCTTTGGGTGGCCGCATAGGGTTAAGTATGTGGTACTAGGCAAAGGAGTCATTGATTCTCCCATGTAATGGGACAATAAGTGAATACTGTCTAGAGTTCCGGTGGATTGAGATTGGGGCCTCTCTCACAATTGGTCCACAGTATACAGTCTCCATATATTACGTCAAAGGCTTCAGCCTCACCAAACCAACCTGAAACAAAAGAAACAATCCAAGCAAAGTAATGGGTGCAATGCAAAGTGTTAAAAAAATTACTCCAAAGGAACTTTAAAGATGGCCGCTTGGTGGAGTGCTGCGTAATAGGTGAGCTCTCGTCCCCATCCGGCACCAAATAGTAAAGATAGATCGTCAGATCTAATTAGATTGCTCTCTCAGGCAGAGAAATAGCGGTGGCGGAGTAGCGGACCCGAGACAGTGAAATTGGGGCCGGAGTAACCATAGGAGGAGCAGAGGACGTGCAGCCCGGGTGCCGCAAGGAGCCAGAGTTAGGTTAGTGGCAGGCACTCTGCCGGAAGACACAGCTGGTGGCTGAAGTGCTGAATAGAGGCTGAAAGGGGAGTAGAGACAGGGAGCGAAGCAGAGCAAGCCTCAAAGCAAAGAAGAAACGGCCATGCTCGAGCACCCTGGCGTCGGATCGAGGGACAAGGCACCGGGGAGTTACAAAGGACCAGACCGCGGTGGTGAGGCTGCCGACAGCGAGGCTAGAAGAGAGAAGGGGGTGAAGAGAGGCGACTGGCAGCACCAGGCAGCAAACAGTGAGGAAAGCCCAAAAGGAACACTGTGGGGCACGCACCGGCATCACCTACCCATCCACCCTGGAGTCTCACCTCAGGACACTTTTAAAGGGGCCCCTCCTATGGACACACTATACAAAAAAGAGCTGTCAGGAGAGATAAAGGTGGCTGCGCTGTCCTGCGCTTCCCCTTAGGCCTAATATCAGCATGACAGAAGGAAGCCTGGAGGCCCGACGACCCTCCAAGTGGGCGATAGACAGAGCTTGGGAATCATTGACGAGCATCAGGTCCTGAAAGGGGGGTGAGGACCTCAAGGATCCAGGCTGAACGTAAGCGGAGAACATAGGGATGATCGCATCAGTTATTTGCCAGGTCTAACCCTAGAGGGAAGCATTACAGAAAGGAGAGGGGAAGGTGTGAGGAGACTTAGGAGGTCCCAAGGCAGGGACCTGGAGGTAACTGAGTGGGGCAACAGGAGAAGGTGGGGTTAACACCCTCCCACATATATAACATCCGCACCAATGTCCAAAAACCAGTGTAAAGACCCGCAAACGACCTCCAAGTGCACTAAGACGACCGAAGAGGGCAGCTTTCAAAGAATGTGGTGAAGAGAGGGAGAGACAGCATCGGACACCGCGTAGGATCCAGCCCTGGAGAGAGAACATGAAGCAGCCGCGGGACAAGAGAAAGAAAAGGTGATCACCCAAGACATACTCTGCCAGTATTTTCAGGACTTTGGGGACAAGATCTCAGAGACAATCCAGTCGCAATGCAGCCTGATTCGCACAGAGCTCTCGCAGTCATTGCAAGAGGTGAAGGGAGAAATTGCAGAAGATAATCGCAAGATAGACAAGCGTTTGGAACTGCTGGCAATGGTCACCCAAAATTTGGAAATCCAAAGTGACGATCTTGAGAATCAGTCACTAACAGCAAACATCAGAATAAAAGGCCTGGCGGAAACGGTAGCCACCAAAGACTTGAGGGCGGCAGCGCAACAAGTATTTGCGGACCCGATGGAGATGGAGAATGGGTCCGAAATACGTTTGGATCGCATTCACAGAGTGGGCCCCAGAAGAAGAGAGCCAGGGACCAGGCCCAGAGATATGGTAGTAGCCCTACACCGTTACGACAAGAAAGAACAGATACTAGTGGCCGCCAGAAAAGTCAGAAGGATTACCTACAACTGTTTGGAGATCCAATCATTATAAAACTTGGCTCAGTCCACCTTGGTCAAATACAAATGATGGGCCGGTGCTGCGTGCATTGGCCCGGGCAGAGGTGTGCTATTGATGGACCTTCCCATTTGGCTTGCTATTCTAGTGGGAGGGGAGGGGAGATAGCACCGGGTAACAACCTGTGAGGAGGGCATGCAGATTCTGAAACTGGAAGAAGAATCCCTCCGACAAGAAAAGACTAATGAGGGAAGCTGCAAAGTGAAAATGGTGGTAATGGTCAAAGGCCCCACTGAGGGGTTCTAAGAAACTGCGCCTGAGTGGCCCGGCCAGACCTCCTGAAAGGGAGGGGACCCCAGAGAACAATTCCAAGCCTACGGATGAGATTCCACCAGACTGAGAATGTAGAGAGGTGGCAAGAAGATTAGGTACTGACCGCCTGGGTGAGATTCCACCAGACTGAGAAGGCAGAGAGGTGGCAAGAAGATTAAGTGCTGACCGCCTGGGGAAAGGGAGAGGCATTATGGCGCTGGCAGGCCACTACAACATTTTGGTTAGTCGATGGGTTGTGGAGGACCCCCACAAGATAGCTCAGAGATAATAAATGGGCTCAATTCCCAGGATGCGTAGCTCGGGGTGGGGGGTCGGCTAGAGGCCGGTTGAGCCCGACCAGACTTTCGGGGCCATGAGTAATTGCGAGGGGATCGGGACAGGAGAGGGGGGTAATTAGAGGGTGGATCCAGGGGTGGGAAGAGGGGTTGAGGGGTGGGGCGGTAGGAAGGGAGGAGACACCAACAGGGGAAAGCCGGCTATGGAAATAGTCTACAACCAGACTCACTATGCAGATTAGGGTGACGCTCTGAATCACTACCCTAAATGTTAAGAGGGCTTAATTCCCCCATCAAAAGTAAAAAGGCGGAGCAGTTTTTGGTGCAGGGGAAACTAGAGATTGTTGTCCTACAAGAAATGTATATCCAATAAAGGGATACACACAAATTAAAACTCAAAGGATACAATAATTTATTTCAGCCCAATGCCCAGGGGAAGACAGGAGGGGTGCTAATTGCAATCAAAGCCCTACCGGGTTTCAGTATTACACCCACTGAGAACGATGGAATAGGCAGATATTAGCAGTTATGTTTAGCTGGGAACGAGGCACATATACTATTGCAAGACTTTATGCACCTAATACGGGGCAGTACGGCTACATACGGGGAGCGCTGGCAAAATTGGATAAATTTGCTATGGGACACCTAATACTGGTAGGTGATTTCAATCTAGCATGGGACCAGCAGGCCGATAGGAGCACAAGGATTTTCTATAACCACGGGGCCCCTTCTAGTGAGCTCTGGGAGCGCATGGCCCAGCTGGGTTTGGAGGATAGCTGGAGAGAACTGAAAGGGGAGGATAAAGGATACTAATTTTACTCCCATGTCCATGTCATGAATAGACTATGCCTGGATTTCAAGTAGGATATCGGGGCACGAGGTGGAACTGGGGCAATAGCGCTGTCCGATCATGCATTCATAATGGTAGTTCTGCAAGAGGGGCAAACAGGATGTCAGGATTGTGAAAATGGAGATTCCCCAGTCATTTGTTGAGAGACAAGGTTATATGTGATGAGCTAAAAGACAAAATAGAGGAATTCCTCAGATTGAATTCCACTGAGGGGGCCAAGGAGCACGTAGCATGGGATGCCCTTATGGCCACAATGAGGGGAGAAATGATAGCAAGGGAGTGCCAGAGTGATAAACAATAGGATCAGCTGCAGGAGGAGTTGGAAGGGAAGCTTAAACAAACAATGAAGAGAATGGTAGATAATGCGAGGAGGAGGCTGCAGAGGGAATACCGGCTAGTTAGGGGTCAATTAACTATGTTGCAGACTAGAGAGGCAGAACAGGTTTTCTACACCTACAACAAAGGTACTTGTGAAGGCGAATAAGGCTGATCGACACTTGGCGCACCAAATAAGAAAGAAAGAAAGAAGCATCAAGGGGGATACTTAAATAAAGAGGAAAACATGGGTTATTAGTACTGCCATGCCGGATATTCTTGAGGAAATCGCAGAGTACTATACCACTTTATACTCATCAGACTTAGCAGAGGAGGAGGGCCTATCTAGGTATCTTACCAATTGCTCCCTTCCCAAGATTTCAATACAGTAGACAGAAGATTTGAAGGATGAAATAAGGGCAGCTATCGACGCCCTCCCGTTGGGAAAATCTCCTGGACCCGATGGATTCCAAACAATCTTTTATAAGACTTTCTGTGAGAAGCTGCTCGCTAGACTGGTCAGGCTGTATAACTAATTTGGCAGGGCTGGGCAAATTACTCCTTCAATGGAGGAAGCCAAAGTTGTACTAACTCCAAAGCCGGGCAAAGATCCAATATTATGATAGCACTTATCAATTTGGAAACCAAAATCTACACAAAGGTATTGGCATCCTGGTTGGAAGCGCTCCTTCCCAAGTTGATCAATCCTGACCAGTCTGGTTTTATTAAACAGAGACAGACCTTCGATAACATTAGGCGGGTATGCCACTTACTAGAGAAGGTTGATGAATAAAAGACCTCTGCACTGCTGCTGACACTCGATAAGGAGAAAGCCTTCGATCGTGTCGAATGGGCATTTCATTTCCACACAATCCTGAGGTCCTGGGATTTGGGTCCAAGTTCAGCTAATTACAGCCACTTACCAGGCGCCCCTTCTTAGACTCCCAATCAATGGCCACTTTTTGCAGGGGATAAAGATCAGTAGAGGTAGCAAGCAAGGATGCCCACTATCTCCGTTTCTATACAAGGTCCATTTGGAGGCGCTATTGGCAAAGATCAGGGCGAGCAGGGACATTAGGGGGATCACTTTCGGTGGCAAAGAGCACAAAGTTATGGCCTTTGCAGATGATCTGCTCCTCCTAATCACTGACCCAATTAGGACACTTTCTGGCAATTTCAAAGGAACTAGGACTCTTTGGAGCAGTAGCAGGGCTAAAAATTAATACTCATAAATCAGAACTACTAAGTCTACTTGACTCCACTCCTAGAGCCCAGAAGCTCTGTGGCCCTGTGCCTTATAGGTGAGCTGTGAAACAGCTTTAATATTTGGGGGTTCAAAATACGGACTTGTTGGATTCCCTCTACCAGGCAAACTATATAACATTACTAGAGAAGGTGTGAAAACTTCTGGCGGATTGGGGCCTTATATCCATTTCATGGTTGGGAAGGGTCAACATTCTTAAAATGGTGATCCGACCCAAGATTTTATATTAATTCATGGCCCTCCCGGTGGTGACCCTGCAGGGATTCCTAAGCAAACTGCTAACATTAGTCAAGGCTTGTATTTGGAATCACAAGAAACCCAGGGCCTCAAAGCAATTACTCATGGCCCCAAAAATCAAAAAGGTGGGATGAGAGTTCCATACTTTGGACTTTATTATCTGGGTGGGCCAGATTAGAGTGGAGCAGGAGTGGTTTACAGGCAACCACACAAAAATGTGGTGCCGGGTGGGTAGAGCAGTGGTAGAAAGGCCATTAGAGGAAGTGCTCTGGCTCCTATGGAGGATCGACCCAAAAATATGTATCTAAGTCGGTTGACAGCGCTGGTAGGGGATTCTTGGGACGTCCTGCTGTGGCGGGCAAATCTGATTTTCGTCCCCTCCCCACTAACGACCCTATTCAGGAACCCTCCGTTTACACCAGGGCAGGAAAGGGGAGCATTTGCTGGTTGGGAGAAGGCTGAATGTCATAAACTACGGTATATGTTCGAAAATGGGGAAATTAAATCCTATGAACAATGTAAGCAGGATTTCAACTTGGGGGAAGGGGAGTGATTTCATTACTCACAATTGAGACACTGGCTCCTAAATACTTTGTTTAAATTGGCTGCCACAATGGACCTTACCCCATTTGAGAAGTATGTTACAAAAGATAAAGGTAATAAACACTTGGAGGGAACATTATACAAAATTGCTTCGGAAGGGCAGGGGTCACCAACATGGGTGTATATGAACCAATGGGAGACGGCAGTGGACCATCAACTCGAGGAAGAACAATGGGCACAACTCTGGACAAGCATTCCCACACTTACAAGGGCCATCCATG
The DNA here is from genome assembly GCF_040938575.1 of Ambystoma mexicanum. Taxonomy (NCBI): domain Eukaryota; kingdom Metazoa; phylum Chordata; class Amphibia; order Caudata; family Ambystomatidae; genus Ambystoma; species Ambystoma mexicanum. The sequence continues at coordinate 1,114,627,077 of NC_090923.1, read as the reverse complement.
TTCAGGAAATGTGGGTCAAGGTCATGATCCAATGGCATCTCACACCTGAGAAACTGCATAGGTACTACCCACACACATCAGAGCTTTTCTGGAGGGGATGCAAGGAAGTGGGATCCTGGAAACATATATGGTGGGAATGCTCAGCTTTACAACCATTTTGGGATATGGTCAATGCGGCAATAAGTCAGATTTTTTGTCCACAAGAAGGGAGGACAGTGGGGGTGGCAATATTGAGGGCAGGCACAGTAATGGAGAACCTACTGCTACTGTGAGAAACCAGAAGGTGTCTCACCCACTAGTCGCTGGGGACCTGTCACCCAGGTGGCCAGGACACGGCCATTGCTTTGGATCCAGTTCCTGAGGGTGGATCAGTGCGGAAGGATCACCTGGGTGAGGAGTCTTTGGGGAGTAGGACAGCGTATAGTGATATGCGGTATCCCCTTCCTTGTAACCCCTTTACCACATCCTACTGGATAGGATATTTAGGAACTCTACCCCCTAGTCAATCAAGGCAGAGAGCATCATCAGACACTGTGGTACTGTCCTTGGCTCCAAGAACAAAGCAGTGTCAGTGAAATCAACACAGTCGGCGAGTTGCGGAGACAGATACAAGACCGGTCTGTGTTGAAGCCAAGGTTGTAAGCAGCAACATTGTATTGCGAGTGCTGGAACAAACATTGTTAAAACGTGTGTGATAAGAGACGCAAGTGAAGTTAATGTCATGATCCTAGTCAGAAAACCTAGTCTTCACTCAGACATTCAGGCTAGGCAGAACAAATTACAGCAATCAGCAGGTCAAAGGTGGGTTTTAGCCTGGCACATATGGTATTTACACCATTCACAGCATCCAATCTCATAGACTTCCATTGGTTTCAGTAGTAATTCCATACTCTTAAAATGGCCGCCGGGGGATCCATTCACAAGCAGCAGCACGCACAAGATCATTCATTTGTCGTAGGGAGCTACTTAAATCCTGCCTCAGCTGGAACATGTGCTTGGCGTATGCTCCGCTGACAGCAGTGTAACGCTACCAGAGTTTCTCCTCACAGAATCTAAAGGAACCAAAGATAAGAGAAATATTAGTTCTTGCGACAATTACAGAGCATAACAGACCACAGAAAAGACTTACCTCAGAGAAGTTTTACTGCGCTGCTGTCATTTGCGTTGAAGAATATTTGTTCATTTGCAGCATCTCCTCAGTCAGACGTTTTACTCACAGCCGCAGCATCTTCTGAAGGTCTTCCCTCAGCATTCCAAAACCCTGCAGAAAACACAAAGGTATTTAATGATAAAAACGAACTTTACAGACTAAAAGAGAAGACATTTTTTAATGCGCTTCCGTACCTGAAGTTTCATCAAGTTATCACCTCACAGTTGTAACGTCGCTCCACTTTTGAAGGTTGCAGTTACTCTGAATTGGCGAACGTACGTTTTAACGTTTTCTCATCCTGAGTAACGCCACAACCATCCTGCATCTATAGTTCCTTCTTCATAAAGAAAAACTCATCCTTTAAAATGCGCATCATTTGCAGTCAGCGTTCCAAATCCCTAGAACCTTCAAAAAGTAGAAAAGACAAAAATAATTATCTTGAGAGATCTCTCCAAAGTAGGAATCATTTAAAACTCTTAAGGACTACAGTGTCTTCTTCTGTTTACCTACCTAAAGACTCATTCTTTAAAAGATAGACACTCTCCTTCAAAGAATTATCAAGTTCTTCAATATGCCAGGTTTAGCAATTGTTTCAACATCTCAACACGCCCCTGTTGAAAACAGAATGGAGAGCTCAACAATTACAAAACAAAGGTGAGAAGGGAATTTAGCACTACAGTTAGAAGGGGGAGTACATTTTTAGGTGCTTTATACACACCCCATTTAGTAGTTATCACAGTTAATAGTTTTTTAGAGCATATCGATTGTTGTTAACTGTCTTTCCTAACAGAAAAAGAATCCTAAAGGCTTCCAGGTATCAGGTCTACAGACTGTAGGGGTATTACACTCCCGAGGAGTCCAGGTAAGCGTTACAGAACGAAAAGCCATTACTTAAAATACTCCTGCCTTGTCCCGTGTTGAAAACTTGGGGAAGGGAAGCCAACGGCTTGAATATCCTGACATATAATTTCTTGAACACTTTACTTTTGCATAACATTTTTTCCCACAATATTTGTATTTAGAAGTAAGGATTGGCAATAGGTTTATTAGTATAGGCCCTTTTATTTTGAAAAGACACCACTACGACTGCATTATTATTTGATGGTCGTAGCTTGCCCCCATCTTTAGATTTAGGATTAAATAGGTGCTTTTCAAACCCAGTTGAAACCCCAATAACGCACCTGCTGCATCCCTAGCTAACGCCCTAACAGAACATGGCTTTGCACAACTCAATATCATCCCCACCCACCAGAAGGGCAGAATTATCGACTGGGTGGCGACCTACAACTGCAACACAATCTGCAAGGACCCCCAACCTCTGGCATGGACGGATCACTACCTTACCCTTCTGGAGATTAACACTAATCATGTAGTACCCAAAAAGTGCCCCACGGCACCAGCCTACCCTACCAGAAACAAACGCAACATCACTGCTGAGGCGCTATGACCCCTGGATCCTACCTACCATCAACACACTTCCAGCCAATGCTAATCTTAACCTAATGATTGACACCTTCAATAACTCCATGGCCAAGGCGATGGATACCATTGCCCCTCTGAAAATGTGTAAAGATAAACCAAGAGCTCATCTGAACTCGTGGTACACCCCTGAACTTAAGTTACTTAGGAAAAAGAAAGCCAAGGCACAACTCACATGGAAAACCAATCCCTTGGCCGAAAATAAATCAAATCCTATGAATATATCCTCCCTTTACAAAAGTGAGATAATTCGCACCAAAAAAGATGCATACAACGTCAGGATTGACCAGGCAGGGTCCTCCACTAAAGAATTACTTAAAATTCTAAAAGAACTCGAAAATCCCAGCCCACCCACAGACACCTGCCTAAAAGACAAACCCTGGTGTGCCAGCATCCAAAACACCCTCAACAACAAAATCACAGGTCTCCAATCTAAAATTGAAGAAAAACGGCAACAACTTTCCAACAACAAGCCCACCTACCTTAGCTCACCAACACCCCTCGCTATCAAATCGGGCTTCACATTCAAGAAAGTAACTACGGCAAAAGTTAAAAAAACTATCACCTCCCTAAAACCTTCGAACTGCAAAGGGGACAGCTGTTCCGCCCAGATCATAAAAGACGCAGCTAGAGACCTATCCCCATTCATTACTAAACTTATTAACCTATCATTCACCAATAACTCAGTTCCCAGCAACCTAAAACAATCATGGGTTCTGCCACTCCTGAAAAAACAATCACTAGATCCAGCCATACCCACCAACTACAGACCCATCACCAATGTCCCATTTCTGTTAAAAATCCTGGATAAAGTTGCCTACTTCCAAATTCAGGAATATCTGGAATCAAACCAACTGCTAGGAATACGTCAATCTGGCTTCAGACCTCAACATGGAACAGAAACTGCCCTTGTTGATCTCAAAAGTCAGATTGATGAAATCAAAGACAAAGGTAATGCCGCGATCCTACTCCTTTTAGACCTTTCAGCGGCCTTCGACCTGGTCGACCATAATATCCTCTGTAGCCACTTAGCCACCGCAGCTCACTTCTCCCCCTCGGCCGTCATATGGATACAATCCCTTCTGGCAAACAGAACCATGCAGGTTTTCTCTACAACAGCTGCAGCAGACCCCATTCCCACCTCATGCGGGGTCCCTCAAGGCTCCTGCGTCTCCCCCACTTTGTACAACATATTTACAAAGCCACTATTTGACCAACTGGACCGTCTGGGTGTCACCTACACCAATTACACAGATGACTCCCAGATACTCCTCACCATCACAGGCAACTACCATGCAGACGTTACCCAGATTAACGAAATATTCTCCATCATTCAGGCATGGATGGCCTCTCACAGCCTCTGCCTGAATGATGAGAAGACGGAGCTCCTCCTTGTTGGCTCCCCTAGCAACCTAGCTAAACTTAATCCCAACTACAACAACATCATTATCGATGGTCACACCATCCCTATTGCCAAAAGCGTGAAAACTCTTGGTTTTTACCTTGATGCCAATTCTAACCTCACCAAACAAACTAAGATGATCGCCTCAGCCTCCGCCTACACCGGCAAGCTTATTAGGGCCAGTAGACCCTTTCTATCTTCTAATAGCTGCCTCACTCTTGCTAGAGCCCTCATATAATCCAAACTGGACTACTGCAATAGCCTGTAACTAGGTGCTAACCAATCTATAATCAACAAACTACAGGTACTTCAAAATAACGCACTACGCGCGGCGCTTAACATCCCCCAGGCGAGAGCACATCTCCACTGCAAAGAAATCGTGAAAATGGCTCTCCATACGACAAAAAATTGACCTGAAAACCATTTGCCTCACATATGAGGCATTAAACCACTTGGCCCCACCATATCTCACCAATAAGTTTACCATGAAACCCGCCACCAGAACCACAAGATCCTCCAACAGCTTATGCCTGACAGTGCCCAGATTCTCTCTAAAAAGAGTGGGAGGGACGAGCTTCACAGTACTTGCCTCCCAACTCTGGAACACCCTACCTCTCAACATTAAAACTATTGAGTCCTTCCAGATCTTCAGGAAACACGTTATAGGTTGGCTCCTAAACAAAGAATAGCACTACAGATAGGTAGGCACACCTCCCTCTGTGCAACTATGTCTGTGAACTCTATAAACTGTTGTACTTTGAAAGTGTAGAACCCCCACTGCTTACTATGTTGGTATACTCTGTAAACTGCTGTATATTGAATTTGCTTTTGTCACCCTCTGTAACCATCTTCTTTAAGCGCCCTTCTACCTCTGTGTTTGGAGCGCTATACAAATAAATAAAACAAACAAACAAACAGTTGAAGTTCAATAAACACCCTTGAACTGTGATCACTTGTGTCTGTCTTACTGTTTGATACCATGCCTTCCTTAAACTACCCTTGAGAAAGCAAAAAAAGCATACGTAATTCTGATGGTGGCAGATATGCTGCTAGAGGCATGCAAATGGAAGCAGAAAGAAGCCCCATCAGAACATGAATGGGTGGGCAAGGTATGGAATTGAATTTTGTGGCTCTACAATGGGTGACCTATATGATCCAGGGGGAACACCAAAGATTTTTGATGGATTGGGACATAGTTTTGCAATTTCTGCCAAGTAGGAGGCACCATTGAGTGCCCATAAAGATCAAAGGAATATGTTCGGGGGCGGCCCAGGTAGAGAGGGGGGCGATGCAGTGGATAGGAAGGGACGTGAGGTGCCCGGACTAAAGACTGAGGAAGGGGCTGAGGGGGAGAGAGGTTTACTGGAAAGGGATGTGAGAAATGTTACGTCGACTAACAGAATGTACATAAAGACTGGTTTTGCTATGTTGGTGCTGGTGATTGGGGGAGGGAAAGAGCAGGGAGGAGGAAGGAGGAGAAAAGGTAAGGGGGTAGAAATGCTGGTGTACTTTTGGAAATGGCAATAAAAAGTATGGAGAAAAGAAATTACTTCAAATTTTATTCAACAAAAGAAACAAATCAAACAGTCACCTCCTCTATGAGGATGCCACAATTCCTCCAGTGCCAGACCAGTGGGGGTTGTCTGGTCCTCACACCATTAGCTCAGGGCATATGTCTTCTCTAGCCGTACACCCACGGCTTTCGGCCAGCCAGATGATTTCGAGGTCCTCCTGCTCAATACCCACTAGGTGGCTTATTTGGGACACTCTCAATGAGGGCAGGCAATGGCTTCCTGCCAGGCTGGGCCCAACGCTGGCACTTTTGGGTGGGTTTGGTGCACACTGGTAGGGTTTGGACAAGAAGCGTGGTCCTATTCTCACCTTACGCCCAATGCCCCTTCACAATGATTTCCCTTGTCATCCTTTCTTCCATGGCTGCTCCTGGGCTGTCATTCCTGTCCTCCAACCTAGTCATGTCCTCTCTTATCTGCACCTGACTCTCTACCCTCCATTGGACTGTGGTCATCCAGAACCTCCCTGTCCTTGCTACCTAAGTGGGTGGTCACTCCCCCATCACCTTGACCTAAGATGTCCTGGCTATACCCCCTTCTCTAGCTGTTCAATCCCTTCTCTCTGCTCTAAGACAGCCTCAATATGTCTTTCATCCTGCTGCCAGATGGTATCTCCCTTCTGTTCTCTCTCATAAATATATCCAACTTTCCAGATGGTACCCCTTACCATCCTCGCAAAAAGTGATGCCCCTCTGCTTCTGCTATCAAGCACTTTCTCTAAGGAGCTAGGACTGCCTTCCTGCACTACACTCTTACTCTTCAGATCTAATACTACAAGCACTTCTTCCAACCTAATCTCTCTTTTCCTTAAAAACAATACTTGTACCTCCTTGCCATGTACCAGTCTAACCTCTTGCCTGGGCTCTGATGTTACACTGTCCTGGCATGGGGTCTACAGGATATGGGACACTCAGGCAGGGTATGCTGTTCTCCTCCTGTCTGCTCTCCCAAGGCTTCGCATTAACTGAGCAAGCTGCCTTTCAAAGACCGGTCTCTCCTCGCTTTGGATGATGCACCTGTACATGACAGGCGCCTGTGTTGTATGGTCTGAGCTGTTCTGTGGTTGGGCAATATGCTCAGGGTAATGTGGTCGGCAGGGCGGCTGGACCGAGGTTATATAAAGGCCAGTCATCATTTTGCATTTTATACCCCCTTTAAATATGTATTCTGAGTGAGATCCTGCTTACCCTGTCCCCTAGGGAGAGTTTTGCGCAGGGGGCTCACCTCCCTAGTCTCAGAGGCGATGACTCACCCTTGGGGAAAAAAGATGAATTCCCTGGATTCATCACAATGCACTGTATCTCCTGTGACACTTGCCAAAATCGGGGAACAATGATTGGTTCATTTTCACGCAAAGGACAGAGATCTTTTTTTCTTTAATCCATTCCTCATTGGTAACAATCTACTCGCACGGACTGTGCAAACCAGTTGGATCTTGCATACTCTCACAGATAATTCCTCCTACAGCATTGCCGGAGAGTTAAGTGTATAAAATATATTGCTCAAGTTGTTTAAATGTTGTAACTCCCTATAAAAGGGGGAGTTCATTTTTCATTCAGCTACAATGGGACTGGGTGAAGGGAGTATTAGGCTCCCTTCACCATATATTGGTGTTCTCTTCTTTTTCCCTTGGAGTCCTTTTTCCCTTGCGTGCATTAAACTGGGTCCCTCTATTTCCTCAGCGAGTGAATTCTGAGTCAGGAAATGCTTTTGTAAGCCTACAGGGTGTTTTGTTACTTGTAAAGTTCATTCGTTCTGGATACTGTGGTAAATCGTAGGAGGCAGACAAAAAGACATGTTTTCAAGGGTCTCAAGTTTATTAAAGTAAAGAAAATGCCTCCACTATCCCTGCTTCTGTGATGATAAAGGTTCCCTAACCAATAAAATAACAAAGAGAGCTTGTCAGGACGTCTTACACAAATAAACCCTGTCCTCTGTCCAAACCTGTGCTACCCTATTAACTGATCCTGCCACGTACAACAAAACATAATGTAGCCTAGAGCAGTGTTCCTATTACCCCATTTCTTTTGACTTGTGCTGGCTGGTGCACGACCACCAGATATATAATGATGCGCAGGTACAAAAGCTGCTGAGGTAACTACATTGTGCACAACCAGCCCCCTCAAACCCTCAACCACCACAAAAAAGAAACTGGAAAGCCGTCAAAGCAATTAACATAATAGAACAACTGGGGCTGACAAAACCATCCGCGACCGAACTGGAGAAGGTAGACCTAGACGGAAAAACAGATCTACAACATAAATGGATTACTGATACAATCAAAAAAATCTCCCCGCAAAAACCGTTTACCCCCACAAGAAAAAGAGCATTGTCAAAATGGTTCACTCCACTAGTAAGCACCAGGAAAAAAGAACAAGAAGAAGCTGGAACTAGAATGGAGGAAAGAATATGACCAAGGTAAGAAAACTCAGTTCCAGAGACAAATCCGATCATACAAAAAGGAAATTCAAAAGGCAAAGAAAAGGCACTATGATGACAGAATCACCAAAGCCACCAACACACAAAAAGAAATGTTCAACATCATAAACGAAATGAGAAACCCACCAGGTTGCGACAACACTCCAATACCTTCACAGAAACTATGCAACAACCTAGCAGACAAATTCAAAAATATAATCCAACAAATCATACAAAACAGACCGACCAATCCAAACACACAGCCAACTGGATCCAATTAGGAGCCAGAGCACAAACTCCAAAACTTCCTGCAAATATCAGTGGAGACATTCATCAAGCTGGTAAAACAAAGCAAGAAAGCAGGCTTGCCCATGGATCTCTGTCCCCCAGACATCTACAAATCATTCCTCACACAAGGAACGCCACCAGAATATTACAGAAATCTCTTGAATCTGTCGCTCGAGACAGGAACCGTACCACGATCCTTCAAATCAGCGTACACTAAATCACTACTTATGAACAAAAGTGGCGATGTGGAAGACCTCTCCAACTACAGACCTATTTCAAACATTCCCTGTCCGGCAAAACTCCTAGAAACCTACGTATACAAACTAATCTAAGAGCACGTAGAAAAACGCCAGTTGCTGGACCAAGCACAAGTCGGCTTCAGACCCGCAAGAGGAACAGAATACACACTCCTATCCATCTGGGATGACCTAAAGACAAACGCTGACTCCAACACAATCTCGGCCTCGATTCTGCTCGACCTCTTGGCGGCATTAGACACAGTAAGCCATGACACCCTCATCAAGCACTACTCTGTATAAAATAATTTCCAGCAAAAAGAACAGAAACTGTCTGGATAAAGCCCTTCAAATCTGCTCCACGAGTTAACGACTGCGGAGTACCACAAGGATCTCCACTGTACTTCAACATCTACCAGACTCTGCTAATCAAGATCTTCAAAAAATACAATCTTACGTGCTACAACTACGCAGACGACACACAAAACATCTAGAAAATCAAAGATGCACAAGAAGAACACTCAACTCTAGGAAAAGGTGTTGGGAAGGAACCTAGTGTTTTTCGTCATTCCCAAGTTTCCCAAGCGCTTTAGGATTAGAAAATACTTCTGTTAACTGTTTTCTAAGCACTACAAGAGTCCAGGGGGGAGGAGGCTCACTAAATAAAGATAGGTAAGATTTAAATATAAGGCACAAATAATTATTTAGCTTAATATATTTGTAAAACTGTTAAACGGTAGTTAGCTTTTCTCAAAGCACAGTAAACAGCAGAATCCTCTTTGACAAAATAATGTAGCCTATGCTAAAAGTAGACTACAGACAGGCTGGCAGACTGCACAAAGTAACTCAGCAGCTGTTCCCTGTCCATCACAAGCCAATGTAGACTAAAAAAGATTCAATGCACAACAGAGTATTTTGGAAAAACAGGGTTTTTTGTAGAAATTACTGGACCAGATAACATTTTATTGAGTTAAGTGTTGAGAGTATGGTGGGAAGATGTGTTTATATATGAATGTTTATAACACAGCAAATTATGCTAAACAAGAGCTAAAATGTATTCCTGCAGAGGCAGCAGTATGTTAAGCAGGATAGGTCTAAATGTAAACCTGGCCATGCAACAGTGGAGACTACAGCATCCCTTGTATGGTAAGAAGAACAGTTTTGGATGAGCTCTGCCGGTATCCATTGACAAAGTTGAAGAGTATATAAAGGTGCCTGCTTGCCATTAGTCTGCAGGAGCCAGCCAAGGGAGACAGAATGCTGGTCGGAATGGCAGAGTCCTCTGCCATTCCCCCCAATCCTCATCTTTGTAAAGATTAAAGTTTGTTAACTCTTGCAAGATAGAATCATGGCCTTAATTCCCTAGAGGGGTGCATTTAATCTGGTGTGAGCGTGATAAGGGGGTACACCAATGTATTTAAGGGGTACAAGTATGCCCTACCTTTCAGTGGTGACCCCCACGTAACCTCAGTTTCAACCCCGTACTTTTTGCAAAGCCCAGGCCTAGTCACCAACGAAAAGAGCCACGTCCAGCTATAGTGATTGGTCCCCTTAATCAAAAACCCCATGTATATTGAGCGACTTTAGTAGGAGCCATTTTAAAAGAAATCCTCTCTGCTCACTGAAGCAGGGCGTGGCTCCAGAACGACAGGCCAGCTCCGGAACGGAGGAAACTCGAATGAACAACGTCCACATGAGTATACTCTTGCAAATGATAACAAAATGGGAACATGTATGTGTGATATGGTGATGTGTATGTATGATATGGTGATGCAAACGAAATATTTGGTGATGTGAATGATGCACAAGGTCAATGGAATAGATGGAATAGGATTTGGTGATGTATTATGGCACAGGACTTTTGGTGATGTAGTATGCTAAGAGGTGGCTTATGTATTGAAATTGTCACGTATTTCTGTTTTTCTACTTTTTATAATGAAAAGGGAAGCTAAGGGATCCTCTGCCATAACAGGATGAGAAGGTAGTACCACGCATTATTCTTTTATAACGATAACAAGCAATAGGTGGTATTACAAAGGATATAAGGAAAAACAGTAGTGGCTTGGTATAAGGAAAGGGCCTGGATGGTAGTCAATTATTTTTTGTATATTTTCTCTTGCTGTCTTTTGTGGTAAAAAAGGAAGAAAGGTGGATGAGTCGCGGTGTGTTTGTGGGTAAAATCAAAGTGAGAAAAAGTAAGGGGGTGGGGGAAAAGTAGGTTGATCTGAATTTTTGAAGCACGTGCAGCATAGCAGTAGGGTTTAAGTGAAGCATTAGGAAGACAAGCAAAATTATGGAGGAAGAAACTCCAATAAAACACATGCATAGGGTTCTGGCACTGTATTGTGACAGAATAATTAAACGAAGGATAGTAGAAACAAAGGCTAGTGGCCAGAGCAGGGCTGCCATAATGTCATGATTCCTGCCCCTCATGTCCCCAGCCCTCCAAGATGACAGGCTGGAGCCAGGCCACAATCACCTACATGGCCCTCAAGGGCCTCTCCATCCTTCCAAAGACCCACTTGGAGTCAGACTTGGCGCTTGTGGCACCAGACTCACTCACTCCCATAGGATAACATTGGGGATTGGACTTGTAGTGCATTGATGGGGACAAGATGGATGCCCCCACATATTTCGGTTCCCAGAACTGCATGTGCAGTCTAGTCTTTTGGGTGTGTTTCAGCCCAGAGACACCTGGGATACCCAGAGACTATTTAAGCCACGCCCAGGCTGAGAAACATGCTTTGTGTTTTCTGCACCTGCAGCGTGACACTCACCGTGTTCGGATCGGTCTACAGTAGGCCTGCATGTTTCTTCTGCGCTCAGCTCCTGCAAGAACAAGAACACCGTTAGGAACAGCCTTACCTTGCGGCGCTTCTGCCCATCATTCATCGCTCCTTCTGTTCTGCGGGCATCTTCGGCGGTGTCATTCCCATCCCGACACGCCGCTTCCTAAGGAAAAGGGAAAAGAACAGAAAAAAGGCATTAGTAAGCATTCTGCAAATCTTCGCTTATTTTTAAATACTGTACGAGCTTCAAATGCTTACCTGAATCCCAGCCGCTCTGGGGGAACTCTGACTCCGGAACTTCTCATCCATCTGCAAGAGGGAAAAGACACTCCAGGTTAGCATGGAAACATCTAGAGGCATTGCATACCGCGCTTACTCACCGCATTTGTTCTTCATAACCGGCATCCACGCTGAAAACGTTGCAGCACCTAAAAGACACAGGAAAAGAACTCAGTTCAATACAAATACGAAAGGGGTGCATCGCGCTCTCACTCACCTTCAGCGTTACTCATCTCAGCAGCACGCCGACCATCACTAAGGAAGGAAAGGAACGAAGTTAGAGAACTGTCAAAAAAACTCATTATACTTACCTGTCGGTCTCTTGCCAGTGAATTAACTAGGCAGCAATGAGCCTGCATAAATCAACGCGCCCCTGCGCTGAAAGCAGGACGGAGAGCACACTATCCAAGAAAACAAGGTGAGCTGTGGATCTAAGGGAAGGGTCGGACCCCGGGGAAGAAGGGGTTCAAGCACACAGAGACAATAGGGAGTTAAACTCTACCAATCCTGAGCCCAGTCTCCAGTCGAATAGCCTCCAGGGAAGGGTTTGAGGTCGTAAGAGGTCAGAACAGGCTGAGTGATGTCCCTGTGGATACCAGGTGAGCGTTACACATAACAGAAACATGCTAGAAAAAATGGCCATCTTTGTAGCAGCAAAATATGAAGGGAACAAGTCCAAAAAAAGAGAAGAGATTCTAGATCCCTGTCAATTAGTTGAGGATATGGAAGATCAGGAAGGTGAAAAAGCGATCCAATGTAAGGGGATATACCCCGTAACGCCTAAAACTGCAGTAGGGTAAAAAACCCAGTCTATAAGCCTCCAGAGGTAGAGAGAGTGTCAACAGGATTATCAGGATTAGCAACTAGGGTGGGACTCAAGAGCTTTTGCACCTCCATATAACCCATCGACAAGTGCTAATATGCCCATACCCTTGGTGTACCCAGAGGGTCCACAAGTAGACATAGACAACGAGTTAAGAGCATTGCAGGAAAGGTTGGTCAGGTTACAAGAACCTGAAGTAGTATCACCAGAAATAAGGGTACCGGTACAGAAAATAGGGGACTGGAAGTCAGGAGATTTTTTGTTTGGATTCAACCTTGGGGCAATAAGACATGTTTGTGTTGAAAAAGATGATGGGCAGAGGGTATGGACGGACCTGGAACAAGAAGTAGAGCAAACAAGGGATAATGGAGGGGACGATCAAGGTGGTAGAAATAATGAAGGGGCAGGGCAAGAAGGAGATCAAGGAGAGGAGGTGGCGAGAAACCTGCCCCTGCCACAAGAAGCAGTGAGGAGGTACAGACCAAGAAATAGATGAGATTTAATCATCGTAGTTTAAGATCAGAAGATTACTAAAGGGGTAGAAAACAAAATAGATATGCAGATGCCTCGTATACACAAAGGAGTAGGGATAACGCAGTATGTGCCATGGTCTCAAATGGACAAAAATAATTTGATTAAAGCTCTCCCCCAGCTTACAGACGGAGCTAGTAAACGGATCTATGAATTTGAAAAACAAACAGCAGAGGTAGACTTTGCACTAGGAGCCTTTAAGAGTTTACTGGTCACCATAGCTGGGGACCAGGCTGGGGACATATGGGCAAGGGCTGGGGTAAGTCTTGTAGATAAAGAACATGATGGAGCAGCCTTTGATGAGGTAAGGGCAAGGCTATGGGATGCCCTACAAAGGATGTACCCAGATACCCCTGACTTACATTCTTTAATGCAGTGCACAATGGGTGATGATGAGGACCCAGTTAGGTTTATTATTAAGTTACAGGAAATGTGGAGAGTTGAGACAGTACCATTTTTCTATTTTATTGTAAAGAGGGGACTACCAAAAGAGGTCCAGAAGGCACTAGATAAAATTGTGGGAATTGAAGCCAAAGGGTGGGCAGAGATACAAAGTATAATAGTCCACAATTGTAAAAGAATCAAGGAGCGGGACAGGGAGACAGTCCAGAAGCGGCAAACTGACGAGGCAAAACTAGTGGAAAAGAAACGAAATAAGGTTGTCGTTCAAGCACCAGTGAAGGCACCGGCTCAGGGGGAAAGGACAGGAGATAATCAAGAAATTGGGAATGCCACAACTGCAGCACTATGATGTGAAGGAGGAGAGGGACAACGGGGTGGGGGGGCAGTACCCCAACCCACAGTGGCAGTATGAAGGAGCACCAAGGGGAAAAGAGGATTTTGAGGAGCAAGAGCAGGAGGCTTTGGGAGGATAGGGCCTCAGGGAGGAGGATTGGGAACATCACAGTGCTAGTATTGCCGGAAATGGGGGCATTTCGCAAGGGAGTGCAGGAACAAGCCTGGGATGAGATTTAATTATGGGCCATCACCTCCAGGACAGGGATTCCAAGGGCCTCAGGGAAGAAGACAACAGCAATTTGGTGAGGGGGTCAAAATCAGTTCCCTTATGGGGCTGACAGGCAAGGGCAACATGGGCAACAACTACAGCATGGTGAGGGAACACAGTTTAACAGAGTGGCAGGGAGAACAGGCGCCCCATTCCAAGGAGATACAATGACGGGGGTTGCCCTTTTTCATTTCCTGGGACAAATACATATTCTGATTAGGACAGAAAGCACTTGGATGTCCAATCCTATTGATAACCGCACACCCTGAAGAGGAGCCCTTGGTGGAGGTGGAAATAGGAAACAGGCAGTTTATATTTATGGTAGATTAAAGTGCAACCAAATCATGCATCATGCAGGGGAACTTTCCATTATCAGGTAAAACTCTTTACATGCAGGGATTCTCTGGGGTTATTTCTACAGTTCCATACACTGAGAGCTGGATATAAAAGTGGGAGGGGAGGTAGTACGAGCCCCCTTGTTATATTAAGAGAGTTCCCCTGTAAACATTTTGGGTAGGGTTCTGCTCAATACAATAAATATAACTGTATTATTCACAGATCAAAGGGTAGTGTGTTCCCCTCCATGGATGTGTGTAACTGAAGCAATGGTAATAATCAATGCAATAGCAAGAGAGTCAGTAGTACATGGGGCTCCTGTGGTCCCAGATATATTTTTTGTTATGGTATTAAGGTATTAGTAAATGCAGTGCCTCAAATTGAGACAAAGTGTTGGCAAGTACCTACAGATTTTATTTTCCGACCCATGGTGCCACCCGAGATGGTGGCAGGGACAATATTGTCATTAGATTTACAAGGACTAGCAGTGTCAGAAAAAGAGCAGTCCTAATTGGAACAGACCAGGATGGGTGCGAGTGACGCACAATATTATGTATAGACCCGACAGTGTAATTAAAGAAAATGACTGATGAACAGTTCATTGAGGACAGTGAACAAAATGAAGATATTAGTTTGGGAATCTGCATCCCCTGTGATATGGTGCAGTATGGGGAGGTACAGTGCCCCCTGATGGCATTGGTGACCCATTCGTTTTTATTTTTTGAGGAGGACATGCAATATGTGCCAGCACAATTATGGACTGTTAATCCACATGATGATGGGTTACTTAGAGATGTAACCCCTGTACAGATTACACTGAAGTAAGGTGCTTAGCACAAATCATCCAGTATGTGGATGACCGGTTGGAATGTAGTGAAAATAAACATCAGTACAGGAGGAATTCTGTTGCATTATTGTAATTGCTGGCTCACAAACGGTACAAGGCAAATACAAACAAGCTACAATATTGCCAACAGGAGAGACTATACTTGGGACACTCATTTTTGTAATGGGGAACACCCCTCTTCACGCACCTCTCAAAACCCTAACTAAACACAACCATACCTCTTAAACCACAGCAACCTGCACACACTTCACCACACCATAACAACAAACACCCCACACAGAGCCTTACACAATAGCACACGATAGACTCCCACCGGATACCACACCAAAAGCTCAGCGACCAGTGTTAACCAAACTGAAGCTGCCAACAGCACATCACAGCTCCCTTGCTCTTTTTTCTCCAAACTTTGTCCTACTAACACGCCCTAACCTACCGCCCTTTCTTTCAGATCCGCCAGAGCGCCAGGGGACCACTACGGTGGTGATAGTGCGCATAAAAATATCCGTTAATATTAACAAGTGGATAGCTTGCAAAGGCAGGACAGGGTTTAGTAGTTAACAGAGGAATGTATTTAGTGCATGTAGACCTGCAGTACAAAAGCATTATAGCGCCTAGATGGCCATTCTTCTAATACTATGACACTAACTAGCAGAATGCAGTGCCTGTAGAGCTTTCTCACTAGGGGTTAACCTCAATGCATGTATTTGGCTTTTTCTAAAGCATTCTGCTTTTGCAAAGAGCTGCTTTTCCATTCACAGTAAACCGGTACTCATTTGCACGAGAAAAATAGCATGACCTGTTAGGCAGAATTATATGCAGTACCCTTTGGGAACACTACACATAATTAAGACTACAAGGGGCAGCACAAATTCACCTTTGGTACACGCCTGTACTACACAGAAAAAGTGGTAGCAGTGGCTGAGCAGCCAGACTTATCTCAAGAATAAGTGTGCAGTACCAGTAGTTACACAAAGGACAGCAATTACTACGATTCAGGCAAACACTGACTCAAGGTTTCTAAGTAAAAGAATATATATATTTATTTACTCATCAGTTATAAAACATTTCACTAAGTAAAGCAGTCTAAAAATCACACTCTTAATACACCACACCACTCCCAATAAGTTTCAGACAAGTTAAGCTCACAAAATGAATGAAGTGGGAGCAAAATGGCACTCCAGCAATTTAAAAGGGAGGGAAAGACAAAGTTAGGTAGAAATTGAACCACACCAACAGGTAAGTACTCAAGGCAATTGAGCAAGAGGAACTACAGTGATATAATCAGATCGAAAAGGCTTAGGGCCTAAGTCAATAGGACAAAAGTCTTTTGCTCAAGATTATACAGTTCCGGGTCGTTTGCGGTAAAGTTTGTGCACCGGGTTCCGGACGAAGTTGGTCAGCAGAAAAGTTAGTGTTAAAAGAAGAGAAGGACAAGACCTCGGATTGGCGAAAGATTTCACACACTTTCACCGCGGCTGAACGAAACAAACAACCGGATTTGCACAGTACCTTAAAACAGAGAGGGAGCTGTAGCTGAGGCAGACGTTCCTGGTAGTTCCTACAGGCTCACGGTTCCTGAAGCGACTGTCGGACTGACAAGAAGTAGGAAGACTGGAGGGTCCTGGACTACTCAGGGAAGAAACCAGCAGTAGAGCAAAGCAACAAATAAAAGGTGCGCTCCTTCAAACCCAAGCAGGGTCCGACCTTCCTGGCTATCCAGCCCTCTGTATCTCTGTACAGCGAATTCGACCAGAGGAGGGGCCCTGGCTTGAAGTTTGGGTGAACTGGTTGGTCCCACCAGCTCAAGGGAAGAAGATTCCTGTAGGATCCTCTTGTGTCATTGGAGTTGAAGATTCTGACCTGCAGCTGAGCTTCACCGGGTGGTTCAGTCATTGTAGGGGTCCTCTTCCATCAGCTCCTCGTCGGTTCTTTCGTTCCAGTGGCGACTTTGCCTTTCCAGTCCTAGATACCTGCTTTTTATGCAGTTTTCCCCCATTCACACAGCCTGGCTGTCAATCACACAGCAGGGTGGCTGTCCTGGCAAGGGCAGTCACCCAGCCAATCAACCAGGAGTGCGTCCTAAGACCTCTCCCTCACATCCTGCCTACCCAGACTTTCAGGTGCCTTAAGGAGGGCTTCTGTGCAGAAGCCCACGAAAAGACGGTGAACAAAGGAACCAAAACTGATTTTGCGCGCAGAGTAAAACATGAGAAAGACTTTTACAAAAAGAAATGGCGAATAAACCCAGATGGAGCAATATTAAAATCAATATGGTCAAGCGGGATTAAGTTCGAGGCTACCAAGATAGCCGAAAACAATACCAGGGTTATTTAAGATAACCGCGGTAGAAAAATTAGGGTAGTTACCACTGCCACCAGCCAAGTCTTGATGAAAAGGGAGCGAAACAGTGCTCCAAGAGAGACAGACAAAAAGGGATAATTATTAACCCTTTCCAATACTCCATGTAAGATGGGGTGTACTGGGTCTGTGGTTAAAGAGACAAAATAAAGTTAATGGCAACTTTATCTTTTCTGGTGGACAGTAGTCAGCCCCAGAAAACAGAGTCAGAGGTGGGAAGTCTAAAAGACAACCCTGTGTCACTGCACTGAAGGTGCTGTGTAACACAGAGTAAAAATGAGGCCCATGGAGTAGGTGAGGCTCCATAGCCCAAGATCACACAATTGGTAGAAACACACACAGCAAAACACTTGTAAGAGTGGGAAAAAAGGCTCACACTCTTACCAGGTGAAACAATAAATCTTAGAAATCCAGCAAAGCTGCTGAGGGACTCAGTAGGTAAGGGAAATTAGCCATTCTGGAGAATTCTCCCTAACATGACCCGAGCAGTTATGATAAGAGGTATTCCAGAGATTTTGCAGATGGGCCCCAAGATGGGGGAGAAGGGGGGTAGTAGTGACTTGGATCGATACAGAGTGGGTTTTTCCACTAGCAACCATGTTTTGCACTGAAGGAAGTGATCCTTTCTGGTGTTTCGTGAATGCTAAATGATAGTTGTTACTTGTGTAATTGGAAGAGATAGGATGTGGATGGAAGCAGGGAGTTGCTATGCCACTGTTATTGTCACGGCTTTGAGGAGATATTATGGTACCGCAGCAGCAGTTCTCTTTAGCGCCCTGCAGTTGGCAGAGTGATGATTATTTTGTGTGGAAATTGCTCATCGAGTCACAATGCAATATGCATCCAGTATTCGTTTCATTGCATTCTACCTCGTTACCAAGTATTGACGAAGCTGTCTATTCCATGTATCTCATAAAAGGGTACTGAATCGCCTACTTGTGCCTGTCGTGTGACACCTTTGGAATGGGGTAGCATAAATACATAATAAGGCTAGTCTTATCTCCCAGTGGCCACCTTTTCATCCACTGCCTACTGTCAGGGATGCAGCAGGCTTTTGTTTACCACCCATCTAGAACCAGCCTCCTTTTAAATTGTTTTTATTTTACTACAGCACAATAGGTCTGTGTTGGATTGCATTTAAGGCACCTGCAGCGGATTATCATCTCTGTTTTGAAACGGAAGCATAGCACTCGGCATCAGGCATTAGGGTCCCGCACAACACATAATACTGCGTTCAATCTGCGGCAGGAAGCACGGGTTGTAGGGGGTTTTAAAGGGCGCGCTGCCTGCCCAGCTAGCTCAGTGTATGACTCCTTGCCTTGGCTTTCTGGGAGTTCACAGTCAAAGGCACCTACCCATGGCACGCTGGATTGATTTCCTTATGTATTAGTGCGTCCAACGAACGTTCATAATTTCATGGTCCTTGATTGGTCAGCCCGGCACAATGGGAAGTTCGACTACTGCATCACTACGCATCGCTTTACATCTGTAAAAAAGTGTACCACCATCCCACAGTGCATAAAGGCAGCAACACGCAGTGAAGAATGTGTTAGATAACATGTTCTCTAAACAGTGGCGGTCAGTCTGAGCACCCAACCATAAGGAACCCGCGCCCTTGTCACCAGGGATGTTGCTAGGTCTGGAAAAGATGCAGGACTGGGGGCTAGCTAGCCTTTTTGGTTGTAATCCCTCAGCTACTATCCAGGGCTACAACCAAAAGACCCGGGGCTATAGCCCACTCAGACCTCCACTAGGAACACCTTAGCTTGTCACTGCACTGGAGGGCCAAAGCAGAGTGTCCATTCACTGGGGACAGGGACTGAGAGGCCATTCTGCAGGACTTCAAATAGTTACAGCAACCAGTGGCAGATTTAAGGCAAAGGGCCTTGTGGGCAAAACTGAATGAGGGCTCCAAGTGGGCGGGACATGGAGGCGGAGGCTAGAGTGGGGGGAGTTGCACAATGATGAACTTTAGGGATAAATGATTCATTTTTTAAAGTTCAGTTTAAAAAAAAAAAAGCTTTCTGTGTTTGGGGGTGTAGCTCTAGATAGACACAGCTGGGCCTCCTCACCAGGTTTTGCTGTCAACGTAATACTGAAAGATCAAGCCTGAAGCTAATGTTGAAGATGAAAGGGTTCAGGGCAATGGGAGAGGACATTACAGGTGGAGATATCACTGGATAATTCCTACAGCCTGCAGAAACATTTTGTGCATGTCGCCGTTGGTGTCCTTACCCCACACACTTGAAATATTACTAATGTAATAAAAGGAGTGCGCCCAAACTATAGAGTTGTTACATACAGAAGTAAAACACTTATTACCTTTTAATACCGAAAAGTACCCAGTTACATCTGCGGCATTCATGGATGGTACATGAAGACACCATTCAGAAGCCATGGCTAGTGGCTAACAACGCCGGATACAGTGTTGATGAGCAAAATATGGCATCATTGCGTTTCACATAAGTGTTCACTGAAAAGCCAGATATAAGCTCCCATATCATAATGAGGGTAAAGCTATTCATTTGAAGCACATGTGAAATAGTTAATTGTTGAACAATGATCAGTGTATTCTATGAAACGTGTGTAGGGTTCTATGCAAATTGCAATCCATATCTGATGGCATGTCTAGCTTTAGGCATATGCAGGGACTCAGAGACCACCAGCACTTTCTGCTATTGGATAGGCTCAGCAAACACACTGCCTGGAAGTCATAGAAACAGGGTGTCATGTGAGGAGCACATACTAGAAAGGAACGACCAGGGCTGTACATTTAATTTCATCCGCGCAAATAAATAAATCCTTGTTTAAATACATAAAAAGACACACAGATATTTTATAAACATTGGACGCACATTTAACATAACGTTCAGCAGAACATAACTTTTTTGTAACCTTCTCTCTGATGCAGCCTGCTGAGTGTACCTGAGCAGTGAGAGCACAGATCACTACCACACAGGAAGAACACTTGACCCACACTGCAGCCTGCTATAGTGGGTAGGAGGGACTGAGTCGAGTCAATGGCACCCACTGCGAAGGGCCCCATGTGCGCCGCCGCTGGGCCCCCCCAAGGGCAGTCACACATGTTGCACACCAGCGCTGACCCTGTTCCAGCTCTTAAAGTACAATCTGATGAGTGTGGGAAGGGCTGGGGTAAGGCACAGGGGCCCGCTCGCTATTTGTCTGCCTGGCGACTGTTAAATCTGCCTCTGGCAGCAACATTGCCATGATATGATGCAAGTCATTTATAAAGTGCCTGTACACAAGTGTTTCTAGGTGCGACAAGACAAGCAAGGGTAGACAAAGGGAGGACAAAACAAATGATCTTACTAGGCCTTGTGTAATTCAGATCGTGTAAGTGTGAGGGGGAGGGAAGAGGAGAAGTGCCAGTGGCTAGGGAGGGAGTGCAATGGCAGAAACGCAGTAGGTGCTGCCAGGGTGGTGGCTCAAGTAAGTGCAGGGAGGCATGGGACTGTAGGGTTGCAGATACAGTTCCTAAGTGGGTGGGTGGCCCGGAGGCAGTGCAAGATTCTACTGGTCGTGCAGGGGCTTTAGTTTCTTTATGTAGAGAGCGCGCAGAGCCCATAGGCATCTGGGCGCTATGCTTACAGTTCCACTAGAGTACATACAAGAGAATACAACACATTATTACATAAGGATGATTGCATATATACATCAGAAATTACATAAATATATACATAGCACGTCGAGGTTATACGACCAAGCTGCCGTCTTGCTCCTGGATCCAAGCCTTGACATTTTTCCAGAAAGAAAGGTAAGAGGGTTCCTCTCTAAGTGGTAAAGGGAGTAGTTCAGTGGGTGGCCAGGAAACCAGTTAGCACAGCAGGCAGGAGCATCAGCAGGGGACAGAGAGAGAGAAAGCGGAAGTGAAAAGGAAGGTCTTGAGTTGCTTCCAGAACCTTAGGTGGTCCTGCTCAAGTTTGAGGGTGGAGTCGACAATGACACCAAGGTTTTTCGCCGCACAGGAAGGTGCGGGTAGAGGGCCCTAGATGGGGGCCAGAGTGAAAGCGGAAGCAGGGGTCCCAAAGAGAAGGATCTCCGTCTTAGTGGCATTAAGGCAGAGATCGTTGGAGACACACCATTCCTGAATTACGGACAGACAGTCAGGTATGAGCGAGAGCAGAGCAGGCTGAGGGGAGCCTGAAGGAGAGCCGAGTGTCATCCGCATAACACGAAGTCAGAACAGAAGGTAGAGATGAGGTGGGCCAGAGGTGCCAAGTAATGGTTGATGAGCCAGGGTGAGAGGTTAGAGCCCTGGGGCACACCACATGTAAAGAGAGGGAGGTGGTAGAGAGAAAGGACCCAATTTGGATCTGGGAGGGTCGATCGGAGAGAAAGGTGGTCAATCAGGCTAGTGCCTGACCAGTGATGGCCATATTGTCACAGCGCGATTGATCAGGATGCCGTGGTTGACCGTATCAAAAGCAGATGATAGATCGAGGAGAATGAGGACAGAAGGAAGGTTAGAATCGAGATTAGAGAGCAAGTCTTCACCGGTGTTCAGGAGAGCAGTTTCCGTGCTTCTGGCTGCTCTAAAGCCAGACTGGTGGTCGTGGAGACAACCAACAGATTCAGTAAGGGGAGTAAGCTGGGAGATGGCCAGATTTTCTAGGAGTTTGCCCAGGAAAGGAGTGATAGAGATTAGTTTGCCGAAGAGGAAGGATCGGTAGAGGGCTTCTTGAGGAGGGGGTGCAAAAGGGAGTGCTTTAGGGGGAAGGGAAGGTTCCAGTTGCAATAGAGTCATTGCAGAAATCGGCCGAGGGTGTCCATGTGGTCCTTGATAGTTCTGGAGGAGCAGGGGAACACCTGCTTTGACAAAACTTTCATAGATCGGACTTGTCTAGAAACATTGGCGGGAGTGAACAAGGGGAAGGAGGAGAGAGCAGGAGGAGGAGAGACGTCCGGAGAGAGGGGCCGAGAGTGGTAGAGGGAGAGGAGAGGGTCGACAGGATGTCCTGAGTTTTATTGGTGAAGTGAGAAGCCAGTGCCGGGATAGGTGGAAACTGCAGCAGGATTGGCCAGTGCCTTGCAGATTTTGAAAAGTTTGGCCGAGTTGTTAGAGGCTGCAGAGACACGGGCTTGGATGAAAGCTCTCTTATTGGACACAACATAGAGTCTATATTGCCTTTGGAGCAGGCGGCAGGCCAGTTTGTCGGAGGATGAGCCTGATGCCCTCCACTTCCTCTCAGCTACCTGTGAGAAATCAAAGGGTGTCTCACCTACTAAGTCCCCGGGAATCTCTCTCTCAGCTGGCCAGGGCACGGCTATCGCCTTTGGATCCAGACCCTGGGGGTGGACAAGTGCAGGAGGATCACCTGGGTGAGGGGTCTTCGGGGAGTGGGGGTGAGACAACCGATGGCAAGACACGGTATTCCCCCTTTTCCCGTACCCATGACCCATCCTATTTTATAGGATCCTCCAATGTCCCAACCCGCGTGCCCCCTTTTCTACACAAACACAGGGCAGAGGAAGAGAGCGATTGAGGGTAAAGAGGCTAACCCTTACACATCTCATTGGACATGTCCTGCTAATTGGGTCAAGCAAAGTCAGGCAATTGAATTCAATTACATACAGCTGGTACTCATTAGCTCTGCCCACATGGATAAAAGGCAGAACATAGAGACAGACTGAGCAAGGTGGGACACGAGAAGGAGCAGAACTTCCGGGGCAAAGGCGAACCTACTGGAGCAGAACGACCGACAGAGGGACGAGAGCAAAGGGTAGGCAAATCCAGGAGATCATTGCCCCCAAAGAGCCGTGAAAGATACGTGGAGAAAGCCAAATCCCAGACAAGAGACTGCATTGTGTTTCAATAGCGCCAGGGAGCCTCCTGGCAATATGAAAGGCTGTTGTGTGTTAAAAGATTGAAAGTGCAACCGCATATATCACAATTGAAGGCTGCACACATGTGGATGAAACACGAATGAAGGCAGACCTGTGGGGAACTTTTAATTACCGATAACGGTGAAGCCAGTGATACATAGTCGCAGAGTGCTCCAGCGAAAGGAAGTAGCCCACTTGAAAGTCTCTGCGAAAGGTGAAATGTGTTGGCATAAAGCGACAAAGTGAAGGAATTTTAAAATGCGCAATGATCAAGATTAACCCTGAGAAAAGGGGAAGTGAAAAGGTGTATGTTGAACTTTTGTGCTTGCGATACTGAACTACCCGGACCAAGAGACACTGGGTCAAACAATACAAGAGTCTGAGCTGAAGGGAGAGTGGAAGTGGTTCTGTGCAGGTCTATAGTAAAAACCTCACACATTCGAAAGTCTTTGACATCAGGAAAAGGTCTGAGCCCAACTGAGGGAGACCGAAAGTGTGATAAATTAGGGGATGGGAACCCCTACAGAAAGTGAATTAAGCTTGGGGAAGGGAACCCCTGCAAGTGCTGTGATTGAAAGGTCTGAGCCTGATCCCAGGAGACCTACGTGAACATTTTACTTTGAAGGGTCCGAGCCCAATTGAGGGATACCTGCATAAACCTTTGTTGAACTGTGAAAGAACTTTTGAAAGCTGAAATAAGTGACTTTAACATCGAAGGCCATGCGGCCCTCGATCCACGTTTTGAACTACCTTTGTTTTGAGAACTTGAGCCAGAGTGTGTTGTCCTGTTTACGGGGACCGTCTTACTCTGTGCTGTCCAAGGTGGGAAGGAGAGCTGACTCAGCCACAGTGATTCTGTAAGGCTTACCTCATACACTCTGCGGGAGCACTTCTCTGGAAAATCTGGTTGTACTATTCTTATTGTGCGTTGTTAATCTATGTAGTCAGGTTATCTAAGAAAAAACATTCAGCAATCCTCAATATGCTAGTCAAATGCACCAATTCAGTAATTACTTCTCTAACTCCCCAGGGTCTTTACCTTTTGTTATTTGTTGGTGAGCTCTCCATCCTGCTTCTACGCAGGGGCGTTTCTTCTGAAGAATGGAGATGAAATGTCATTTTCTGAAGGGAGAAAGGACCACTAGTGTGCGTGATATGAGAGAGAGAGCTATTGGGAGAAGGTAAGAGTTAGAAACTATCCCTGACAAGAATAGCACAATTAGAACCATTCCGTTAACAATTGAACGTGCAAGAACAGGAACTCCTAACCTTCCTAAACCAAAAAATGAGGAACAACCATATATGTGCTTGTGAACAAGTGACCAGACAATGCAAAATGCTGAGAAAATGTATTGTGATTCCCCTCTGGACATCAATAACCAAGGCGAACCACACCTTTACACTCTCAATAATGTGCTTGCCCTTTTTTACATGAAACACTAGCTTTGTGCGTAATGTGCTGTATGCTAACTAGAGGAGACAACTTCCAACAGCTAACTAATATGACCCTAGTTAGTTCCGCTGACTGGAAAAATTGTAGCACCCAACATATGATAACTCAAAACTTTGTCACAGGATTGCAGTACCCCATAGTGAGTGTAAAAGGCTGACTGACAGGGGAACAACTTCTTACAGCTGACACAAAAACAAGGTAACTCAACTGACTGGAAAATGAACGCTAAAACAAGTGCGCACACAACATTAACAGCCAATACTTGCGATAAATGTAGGTTGACAAGACAACGAACTTCAAACAGCTGAAGGAGATTCAACGAAAATATTCCGCTGACAGGAAAGAGCGCGGCAACAGTGCTGCGGCAGACGTGAAGGCAACTTCCGATAATGCTGACTAAAAAACGAACACTATGGAATAATGTGGTGATGACTGGGAAGTTACAAGGCTAACTTCAGAGGGAACAATGGAAACTACGGTAAAGGATATTTCAAGAATGGGCTGAGGAAAACTGTGACTGGAACTGGCACTGCGGTAAGCGTACACTGCGAAGCAGACGACGCAAAGCGCGGAGCAGGGAGGGGCTTATATATGCAGCGAGTGTTAAGCACTAGACCATCACTATCACTTCCCATAGGACCACTAGGCCGCCATCTTAGGTAATGAGGAAGTGTCTTCTGCCATATAGCCTTGACATGGTTTTTTCCTCGTTACAGACCAAGCATGATAAGCCGTGGTCCACAAATTCTTAGAGGCTAATCTAGGGGCATGACCCATGCTCATGACAGTATTACCCCCCAAAACCCCTCCTAAGCCAGAATCCCCCTTTGTGGGTTTGCACGGATTATTTCTATGAAAGGCTCTCAGCAATCTAGGTGCATGAATGTTCTCTTGGGGTTCTCATGTTCTATCCTGAGGACCATACCCTTTCCAGTCCACCAAATAGAACAACTTCTTGCGCACCACCTTGGAGTCCAGAATAGCCTTGACTTCATACTCTGGCTGATCGGTCTCAAATTCCACTGGGGCTGGTGCTTCTTGAATTGTGGTATTTGGGCTGACTGGTTTCCACAAGGAAACGTGAAGCACTGGATGGATTTTCAAGTTCTTGGGAAGAGTCAATTTCATGGCCACTGGATTAATCACTTTTTCGATAGTAAATGGTCCCAGAAATCTTGGAAGAAATTTTCGTGACCCTTTCAATGTTAAGTTTTTGGTAGACAGCCACGCCAAATCTCCCACCTTGTACTCTGGAGTGTTCTTTCTTTTTAGATCAGCACATTTCTTCTGGGCCTCTTTGGCAACAAACAAATGCTCTCGTGCCTTGACCAGGGCGGTGGCAATTTTTTCGTGCAGAGTTTTCACAGCTGGCATTTCTAAGGATTCGGGAGGATCATAGGCAGACGTCCGAGGGTGCTGATCATGTAAGGTAAAAAATTGACTCAAACCTGTGGAGGCATGTACAGAGTTATTGTAAGTGTATTCAGCTACCCACAAGACATTAAACCAGGTGTCTTCAGACTGATGCAACATACACCAGAGGTACTGTTCCAAGGTTTGATTAGTTCTCTCGGTTTGTCCGTCCGTTTGTGGATGATGACTGGTGGACAAGCGAACCTCCACCTTGGCTAGTTTGCAGCATTTTTTCCAGAATTTGGAAACAAACTGGCTTCCTCGATCGGAAACTACTATTGAAGGAAAACCATGTAGCCTTACTACATTCTCCAAAAATGTTTTAGACAGAACCGAGGCTGTAGGTAGACCCTTCAAAGGTACAAAATGCGCCATCTTTGAAAAAAGATCCACCACCACCAATATGGTATAATACCAATCACACTTGGGTAGATCTGTGATGAAGTCCATAGAGAGAGTATGCCAGGGCGCAGGTGGCACACTCAACGGTTGAAAAAGGCCAGCAGGTTTACTCTTTTGATTCTTGTTTTGAGCACAATTTCCGCAGGTTTTCAAGAATTGAACTACATCTCTTCGCCATGTGGGCCACCAATAAGATCTTTTCACCTTCTCCATGGTTTTGGTAATTCCAGGATGACCCTCCAGCAAGGCTCCATGATAGTTGGAAATTACTTGAACTTGCAGCCTAGGCGTGGGCAGATACAGGCGATTTCGATAGAATGGTAAACCATCCAGAACACTGAAGTTTTCACCCTTTGCTTCCCATTTCTGCAGTTCATCGGGGGTCATGCTGATTTTGACTTCCCCTCTCAGTTTCTCCCAAGACGAATCTGTTGAACCCACAACTCCAAGCACCTTTTCCCCAGAAATAATTTCCACAGGAATGGGAGGCACATAAGCTTCTTCACCTTTTCCAATTCGAGATAGGGCATCTGCCTTTACATTTCGCACCCTTGGCCTGAATGTGATGACGAAGTCATATTCGGCAAAAAAGAGGGCCCAGCGTAGTTGACGGGAGGATTGTGCCTTAGCCGAGCGGAGATACTGCAGGTTGCGGTGATCCGTAAAAATGGTAACAGTATGTCTTGCCCCAAGTAGGTGATGTCTCCATTCCTTAAGTGCACACTTGATGGCCAACAACTCCTTATCAGTAATTGTATAGTTGAGCTCTGCAGAGGAGAATTTCTTAGATCAAAAGGCCACTGGATGCAATTCGTGGGAGTCCGGATTGCGCTGTGATAACACCGCCCCCATGGCCACATTAGAAGCGTCTGTTTCCACCACAAACAGAAGATCCGGCCGGGGATGCTGGAGGACGGGGGCTGCGGTAAATCTCTCCTTTAATTTTTTAAAAGCCTCATCTGCCTCTGTAGTCCAATCAAATTTTTTGTTCTTCAATAAGGACGTAATGGGATGAACTAATTGCGAGAAATCAGACACAAACCGTCGATAAAAATTTGCACACCCTAGAAAACTTTGAATTCCTTTAACAGACATGGGTGCAGGCCAGATGAGAATTGCATCAACTTTTCGATTGTCCATCTTGACTCCTTGTGCCGACAAAATGAACCCCAAGAACTCAACTTCTGGAACGTGGAAGTGACATTTTTCCAGTTTAACATACAGAGAGTTTTCCTTGAGTCATTGGAGAACAGCAGCCACATGCTTGACATGTTCCAAAGGGTTATCAGAAAAGATTAGAATGTCATCCACATAGACTACCACACAAATATCCAACATATCTCTGAAAATGTCATTCATAAAGGATTGAAAGGCAGCTGGAGCATTGCACATCCCGAAAGGCATCACCTTGTATTCAAAAAGCATGTATCTGGTTCGAAATGCAGTTTTCCACTCATCTCCCTCTTTTATGCGAATTAGATGATAAACACCTGTGAGGTCTAACTTAGTGAAAATTTGTGACTGTTTTACTTGGTCCAACAATGTAGAAATGAGTGGAAGAGGGTAGCGATTCTTTACAGTGATTTGATTTAGAGCTCGGTAGTCTATACACGTTCTCAATTCTCCTTCTTTTTTGGGCACAAAAAATAGGGGTGATGCTGCTGGGGATTTAGATGGTCTGATAAATCCATTAGCCAGATACTGATCAAAATAAGTTTTCAAATGGACATTTTCCTTTTCTGTCAAAGCATAAATTCGACTGCACGGAAGCTGGGATCCAGGAATTAAATCAATTTGACAATCGTAAGGTCTGTGAGAGGGCAGTACTTCGGCTTGCTTTTCCTCTTGGAATACATCTTGGAATTTCTGGTATTCATGGGGCAAAGAGCCTATAAGACCTAAAGTGTTTTCCGTAGACCCCTCCTGTTGCATTATCTCCACTGAACCTTCCGTAGAATTGCAGGAGTTCTGGCAGTCAGGAGCAAAGGTCAAAGTTCTAGTTCGCCAATTGATCAATGGGTTATGCTTTTCCAACCACGGTATTCCCAAGATAATCTGGAACTGTGGAGCTCGAATCAGGTCAAAAGAGATCCTCTCTCTGTGTCCATCCTGGCAGAGCATAATAAGGTTGTTAATGCACTGTGTAACCAGACCTGACACTAATGGAGTGCCGTCGACCCAGATACATTTTCTGCCTTTAACTTATCCGTTAAGGGAAATCCCAATTTGCTAGCCAGGTGAAGATCCATATAATTGGCAATAGCCCCACAATCAATATAAGCAGTCAACTAATGCCTTATTGTGGGAAACTCATGACTAAATAGGATGATTGGAAACACAAAGTGTGAGGTCACTGAAACCTTATCCACGCTCGACAAGCTGACCTCTAAACTTGCCGGGCACTGGAGTTTTCCGAATTCTGGTCCTTCTGGTCTTGACTCACTCCTCCCAAAGGTTTCCATGCCGGTTTCACTGGGCAGTCCTTTAAGAAGTGACCCGCCTTACCACAGTATAGACATAACTTTTGTTGACGTCTTTTCTCTCTCTCTGTCTGAGAGATCGGGCCTCGAATTCCCCCCAACTGCATGGGTTCCGAGTGAGTTTCTGGTCCTGATCTTGCAACTGGTTCTCTTGGGCGAACCACGTACGCTCGATTGTCTTGGCGAGCACGGTCAGTCCTACGATCTTGTAACCTGTGGTCTAACTGAATAGTTAAATCAATGAAGTCATTGATATTCTCCGGTGGGTTCACCACTTGTGCCAAAACGTCCTTTAATTCACTGCGCAGACCTCGATAAAAAAAAGTTGTTCTTTTTTCCGTAGGCCAATTGGTTTCTGCCATCAACCTATTAAAGGTGGCCAAATATGCCAGCAATTCTTGATTGCCTTGTTTCAATGACAGCAACTCGCCATCCAACGCCTGTCCTTGAGTGTGTCGAGCAAAAAGCCTTTCCAATTCTTTCTGAAATTCCTGAAAATTTTGCAACACAGGATCATCCCTATTTACAAGGGGTATGGACCAATCTGCCGCATAGCCGCCCAAATAAGATAACACGAAAGCCACCTTTGATTGATCTGTGGGGAACACTCCAGGTCTGCACAAAAAATGTGATCTGCATTGATTTAAAAACACAGCAAATTTCTTCGGATCTCCTGTAAAGCGCTCTGGAGGAGCTAACGGAATGTTTCCAGGAATTACCACTTGGACTGGAGCCTGGGGCGCCGTAGATGCAGAAGCCTGGGGATTACTTAATGTTAGCGGTACCTGACCCGCTTGAGCCTGTAACAGTTGACGAGCCAATTCTTCTGTTCGATCCTTGTTCACCACCAGCTCTCTTCTAAGGGCATTGGTCTCAGACCGAGGTGCATGGACTTCGGCTCGTAATTCCCCCAAAAGTTGAGTCAACTGATCCATCTCAGTATTTTCCATGAATGCTCGGACAGAGTATTTTTCAGCACGGCTTCGCGTTCTGTAACGCTTACCTCATAAACTCTGCAGGAGCACTTCTCTGGAAAATCTGGTTGTACTATTCTTAGTGTGCGTTGTTAATCTATGTAGTCAGGTTATCTAAGAAAAAACATTCAGCAATCCTCAATATGCTAGTCAAATGCACCAATTCAGTAATTACTTCTCTAACTCTCCAGGGTCTTTACCTTTTGTTATTTGTTGGTGAGCTCTCCATCCTGCTTCTACGCAGGGGCGCTTGTTCTGAAGAATGGAGATGAAATGTAATTTTCTGAAGGGAGTAAGGACCACTAGTGTGCGTGATATGAGAGAGAGAGCTATTGGGAGAACGTAGGTGTTAGAAACTATCCCTGACAAGAATAGCACAATTAGAAACATTCCGTTAACAATTGAAAGTGCAAGAACATGAACTCCTAACCTTCCTAAACCAAAAAATGAGGAACGAATATATGTGCGTGTGAACAAGTGACCAGACAATGCCAACTGCTGAGAAAATGTATTGTGATTCCTCTCTGGACATCAATAACCAAGGCGAACCATACCTTTACACTCTCAATAATGTGCTTGCCCTTTTTTACATGAAACACTAGCTTCGTGCGTAATGTGCTGTATGCTAACTAGAGGAGACAACTTCCAACAGCTAACTAATATGACCCTAGTTAGTTCCGCTGACTGGAAAAATTGTAGCACCCAATATATGATAACTCAAAACTTTGTCAATGGATTGCAGCACCCCATAGTGAGTGTAAAAGGCTGACTGACAGGGGAACAACTTCTTACAGCTGACACAAAAACAAGGTAACTCAACTGACTGGAAAATGCACGCTAAAACAAGTGCGCACACAACATTAACAGCCAATACTTGCGATAAATGTAGGTTGACAAGACAACGAACTTCAAACAGCTGAAGGAGGTTCAGCGAAAATATTCCGCTGACAGGAATGAGCGCGGCAACAGTGCTGCGGCAGACATGAAGGCAACTTCCGATAATGCTGACTAAAAAACGAACACTATGGAATACTCTGGTGATGACTGGGAAGTTACAAGGCTAACTTCAGAGGGAACAATGGAAACTACGATAAAGGATATTTCAAGAATGGACTGAGGAAAACTGTGACTGGAACTGGCACTGGGGTAAGCGTACACTGCGAAGCAGACGACGCGAAGCGCGGAGCAGGAGCAGGGAGGGGCTTATATATGCAGCGAGTGTGAAGCACTAGACCATCACTATCACTTCCCATAGGACCACTAGGCCGCCACCTTAGGTATTGAGGAAGTGTCTTCTGCCATATAGCCTAGACATGGTCTTTTCCTTGTTACAGACCAAGCATGATAAGCCGTGGTCCACAAATTCTTAGAGGCTAATCTAGGGGCATGACCCATGCTCATGACAGATTCTTTATGTTTTGACACTGATTTTCCTTCACATACATATTACCCTTCACACGTTTTGTAAAGGAAATAGGGCAGGCATTAGGTTTTGTTAGTATAGGCCATCTCTGATTTGACAGAGACTGACTAGGATGGTGTTTTGTTGTTATTTGATGGTAGAGACTACTCATATCCTAGCTATAGCGCAAAGCAGGAGTTTTTCCAGACCCAAAAAACTGAATAAAGGTTTTAAGATTTAATCTATTGTGGCAGTGACATACTTGTGATACCATGCCTACCTTACATATGGTGGGATATGACTCAATTGAGACAATTTGAGGGATCCTACAATTCCAAAAACATAGTCATTGAGCCTCAGATCCCTGCTACAAAAGACTCCATAGATAGGCTTTGATATGTGTAGCAGCAGTGGAGCCACTATCCCTCTGGGAAAAGAGGGATGATTCCCACTGACTTATTAGGCAATTGTCAGCCTTGAAGCAACGTAGAGCGATAACTTGCTAAATTAGACTAATTTGAAAAGTGAAAAGGTAAAGGTTACAAGCCTGCACTCTGATCTCCTAATACTAAGGCTGATCAGTATCGAAATATTTTAACACTTAGAAAGAAAAGTGGAGATCAAGAAAGTTGCGCCAATTAAATGTTTCATGGCGATACAATTTTTATAGATTTGCAATAGTTGTATTTGTGTATACAATTTCTTCAGTTTTCAGTGCGTAGTAAACCAAGTTCCTTTTGATTCCCTCTATTAGGTTGCATAGAGGAAGTGTTTCATGGAATTGCTTAGTTTTTTTGTTGCACTTTTGTGCTATCTTTTAAGTTCCCGTTCACTAAAGTCCTCACTGTGTCCTCAGTAGTTTGGCAATATTATGCCCTTTTAGGTTTCCAGAGTCCTCATTGCACTGTTGTGCTATCTTTTAAGTTGATAAGGTCCTCACAGTATCCTCCGTAGTTTGGCAATGTTGTGCCCTTTTTGATTTACAGAGTCCTCATAAAACTCCTCTTTTTGATTTACAGAGTCCTCACAAAGTCCTTGACACATTGAGGATTGCAGCGGTTCTTCAGGAGGGTGATAGATTTAAATCCCTGAGCTCTGTAGATCTGATAAACAAAAGAAAGGTCTGACTAGCATTTGTAGTCCTAAACATAGTTTGTTTAAAGTATTTACATTGGCGTCTCATAGAGAAATGAAGTGTGGTCTACTTACTTGAAACAGATATTCACTAAAAGTTACTGCTGTTCCTTATGTGCGTTGAAAGGAAAATAGCCCCAATTGCATTGAAGCTGGTCCTGTTTTTTCGGGTTGTACATCCTAAAAATTAATCGTAAATAGGCATGGGTTACCTATTCATTTTAGAAAGCAGAAAAAGAGGGTTTTAAATCTAGACTATTTTGTGGTCTAGGCAAAAGATTTATTAGTATAGAAGCATCTATAAAGGATTTACTTAGCAGATGGTTTTTTCATTTGCTGTCTATTCATTTATCCGCACTGAAGTAGAGTAGGCATGATAACCAGGAAGTGAGTTAGATTAAGATGGCTGCCTTATTAATAGTAACGTGATGACGTCCTTGCATCATTCGTCGCAATGACGTCATCACGTGGCGGGCATCTTGGATTTGGCAATTACTGCTAGCTTGGGCTGGCAAAGTTACAAGACTTTTTTTGTGTGTTTTGTATGCTTGAAAAATCGCTAGTTAAGCGAAATATTGTTCATTTTGCTTTTCAAGGTTCCTTTAATTAAAATAAGAAAAATTAAAAAATAAATGAAGAAACCGAATGAATAAATTCCAAATTTTTCTATATGAGTACAGAAGATGTTTGCTTATATGATGCAAATTATTCCAAGAAAGGGAAGCGGGATCTTCGGTTTTTGCCAAATTTGTTCAAAAGTCGGCCCAATGTGATGGTGAAACGCTTACATTATCTTGTGGTAATTTTGTGGAAGATAGAGTAGATCTCAAAATCTTAAATGAGCCCCTGCATGCTTAATGGCTATAGAGTGTATGACAGTTTTGTGTCTACATTCAGGCCAGTGTAGCAGCAGTCCAGAAGGCAAATCTATTTTGCCTCCTTAGATCTGTGATTTTTTTCTATATTTCCTCCTCGTGGTGGTGGTAAGACTTTTTCTATTCCAAAGAATCTAAAGGCTTCTTTAGATTGTCCTTGATGGTTCTGTTGTGCATGGAATCCTAGTGGGAATTTGATATCTTCCTGTTTTATATTTCGCAGGTGTTCTTGGATACGCTGTTTCAGTGGTCTTGTGGTGCTTCCCACATATAGTTTTTGACATATACATTGTATTGCGTAGACAACATTTCTTGAGTTGCAGTTGATGACATCTACTATTGGTAAGGTTTTTCCATTTGGTAGAGAGATTTCCTTTTTGCCATTGATTGAGTATTGATATATTGAACATTTTCCACATTTGTGGTTTCCCTTAAGTTTGGGGAGGTTCCACAGTTGAGGAAGGCCTGGTTCATTATGTTGTCTTGTAAAATGCGAGTGACAAAGTAGGTCTTTGAGGTTTTGAGATTTTCAAAAGGTTAGGCTTGCTTTTTGTCCAAAAAGGGGGTGAGGTAATCATCTAATAACACGATATGCCAATTTGTTGTTAGAATTCTTTTTAATAGTTTGATGTTTGAGCTGAAGTCCGTAATGAAGTGTATTTTGAATGGGTTTAGAGATGCCCTCTGAGTTGTTTTGTTGATCAGTAGTTCAGTTCTTGATTTTGGTCTTGATTGGGTTTTCTGATATGATTTCTTTAAATGTGAATTAGAATACCATTCTATTGAAATGTGTGCATGTTTGTCAAATTCCTCTTTTTCCGTGCAGTTTGTTTTAATTCGCAGCAGTTCTCCAAAAGGAATATTGTGAATGACATGTGCCGGGTGGTTGCTTGTTGCATGTAGTATAGAACTGACTGCTTTAGGTTTGACATGAAGTGTAGTATGGATAGTATTATTCTTGATGTATAGTTGAAGATCGAAGAAGTTGATAGAGGAGATGCTCCCTGTCAGAGTGAATTTGAGATTGTAATCATTTTGGTTGAGATAAGTGAAATATTCTTTAAGTTGTTGGTTATTTCCTCTCCAGATGATGGGCACATCATCTATGTACCTCCCCCAACAGATAATTTGGTTTTCAGTTGTGAATGTTTTGTGTCTCCAAGCATATTCGAGTTCCAGATGTCCTAAATATAGGTTTGCCTATGAGGGGCATACTTTGCACCCATTGCAGTGCCTTGTTTTTGTCTGCAAATCTGTTAATTGAAGGTTAAAGTGTTATTATGGAGTGTCAATTGAAGCATTTCGAGTAGCATGTCGCTGTGTTGCAGATATGAAACACACCTTGTTTTTAGAAAGTATTGTGTGGTCTCCAATCCTTTATTATGCAGGATGCTCGTGTATAGCGATGTGACATCTAATGTCACTAGTATATATTCATCCTCCCAGGTAACTGTTTCAAGCTGTTGTATAACATGCGTAGGATCTTTGATGTAGGATGCCAAGCCAGTGACGAGCGGTTGAAGATGGGTATTGATGAATTGTGATATGGGTTCCGTTAGTGAGCCGATACTGTTAAAAGGTTTGCATGAAGGAAACTTGTCAAATGTTTGTGGAGTTTAGGTATGAAGTAGATGGTACCTAGTATTGGATATGGATTGTAAAGGTAGACGTATTCATATTCCGACATTAGTCCTTTTTTTAGCCAGTGGTCTGTCATTAGTCTCCAATCTTTGACTAATGATTTGAGAGGTTTTGTAGGTAACTTTTCATAACATTCTGATTGTTGAAGATGAGCATTTGCTGATTCAAGATAGTCTGCGGTTCTCGTAATGACAATATTTCCTCCCTTATCGGCTTTCTTTACCGTGATTTCACTGTTTTTTCTTAATTTTGCTAGTTCAATTTTTTCTTGTCTTGTCAGGTTTTGGCTCATTTTGTTCTGAGTTGTTGTTAAATAGTTATGTCTTAAATCTTGTATAGTGAGTTTTTGAAAGATGTCAATGCATTGTCTGCTGGAAAGTGAGGGGTGAATTTTGACTTTGGTTTTAACTTAGTATCTTCCGACATGTCTGTCATAATATCCATATTGTCTGAGATGGAGAGCACCGAGTGTGCATCTTTTTCTTCTTTGATGTTTATTAGGTTAGCTGTATTTTCTACAAGTTCCACTGATAATTCTGAGGGAAAACATTTTTCTTTGATATTTGTTGTGCACAGACTTAGTTCTGATAGCCCATGCGTGTTATTATATAAGATTGGCCACAAAATCTGGCCTAGCCTGGAAATTTAGTCTAGATATCATAGCAGGCATTATAGAGCCTGACCTTCGGGGAGACATACAAGTTTTCTTACAGAGCCATGGCGAGACCCCATTTGAAATACGTCCTGGGTATAAAATTGCATATAGAGAGTGTTAGTCCTTTTACCTACCTCTGAAAATAAACTTGTTTCAAAGTGGCACAGGCTCTATGAGGTACTAGAGCAAAGGGGAACCTGTACAAAATAGCCCAACCTGATAGAAGACAAAAGACCCACCTCTACCACATAACTCTCCTGAAAGAGTGGAAAAAAAATCCTTCCACTACTACCTCCTCTATATTGCCTTGTTTGGTCCAGAGGAAATAGATAATGCTGAACGTATTCCCCTAGAACTATCCAAACCACCTTATTACCATATACGGCAATGTATTTTGTGAGAAACCAGAGAGTGTACAGGGTACTTACCGCTATATCAGAACGCCAATGGGGAAAATTGTCCATTTGAAGCCATACAGAGCCCCAGAAGCATGAAAACAGGTAGTGATTGATGAGGTCAATAAAATGTTAGCAGCAAACATCATCAAGCCCTCTTCCGAGCCCATGGTCCTCTCCTATTGTGTTAGTGACTAAACCCAATCCCTCTTGCAGGTTTTGCATAGACTTTAGGCAGGTCAACGCCATCTCCGTCCTTGATGCCTATCCTATCCCACGTATCGATGATTTAATAGATAAACTTGGAAATGCCACATTCTTGTCAACCCTAGATTTAACCAAGGGATATTGGCAGGTCCGGGTGCATGGACCAGATGAGGAAAAGACAGCTTTTTTCGACGTCAATAGGACTATTTCAATACAAAGTCCTCCCTTTTGGATTCCATTGGGCCCCAGCAACTTTCCAACGACTCATGGACAGGATATTACAGCCTTATTCCGATTTCTGTGGGGCCTATATTGACTCAGTTACATTATGGACTTGTGAATACTAAGAACTAACTACCCTTAATGTACTGGACCCTATACAAAAAATCATAAAAAGACTACACATGCATGACTATGAAATGCATTAACAGCAAAATTAAAACAAAAGCTGTATCCTCCACATCTATTATTGTCTGTATTTCTCAATTTCATGAGTACTACTACATCTAAAATGTCTTTGCATGTGTGTGACATGATAGAATAAATCTAGGCCTACTGTATTAAATGAGTAGACCCCAATACTACAGACGTCAGGGCAGACCCCTTTTGTACCATATAGTATTTGCCCATAGCTCTGACGCCCCCAGGGCCATCCCTCTAGTTTCTAGGGCCTATATTAACGACATAGTCATTTAGAGTAAGACTTGGGAAGACCATCTTTTCCATCTTTCGACTATTATGAGAAGCCGGGCCTAACTGCCAATCCATCAAAATGCAAGCTGGCTCAGTCAGCAGTAAAATACCTATGCTTCTTTGTAGGGAATGGGAGTGTCCAGCCCCAGCAAGAAAAAGTGAAAGCCGTCCTAGATGCTCCCACACCCAAGACCAAGAGAGATCTCATGGCATTCCTAGGATTGATTGTATATTATCGTAGTTTAATCCCAAAGTTTTCAGATAGGACAGCGAGACTGACAGACAAACTAAGAAATGCAGAACCCCAGAAAGTTTCCTGGACTGATGATGACGATGCTTGTTATAATGAACTGAAACAGACCCTATGCCAAAATCCAATATTAAAAGTAGTAGACGTCTCAAAGGAATTCGAATGACAGACTGATGCCTCCCTCACAGGGCTAGGAACCGTATTATCGCAAATACACAATGGATTAGAACAACCTCATCCTATTTACTAGACGTAAACTCTTACTCCGTGAGCAGAACTAATCTGTGTTGGAACTGGAAGCCCATGCCATAAAATGTGCAATTGTCTATTTTAGGTACTACCTTCTAGGGAGAATATTCACACTCATCACTGGCCACTCACCTTTGGTATGGATAAGTCAACCAAATGACTCTAACCCTCGAGTCATGCGATGGTTCTTAGACCTGCAACCCTACTGTTTCACTGTGGAACACCGACAAAGGCTGTGAAACAGATGTGGCTACATTGCATAGGGGAAGGGTGTGTAAGAAACCAAAGGGTGTCTCACCTACTAGTCCCCGGGGATCTCTCAGGTGGCCAGGACACAGCCACCGCTTTTGGATCCAGACCCTGGGGGTGGATCAGTGCGGGAGGATCACATGGGTGAGGAGTCTTTGGGGAGTGGTGTTGAGACAACCGGTGGTGACACGTGGTATTCCCCCTTTTCCTGTGCCCATCCTACTTTATAGGATCCGCCAATGTCCCAACCCCAGGCCCCCTTTTCTACACAAACACTGGTCCGAGGAAGAGGGCGATTCAGAGTAAAGAGGCTAACCCTTTCACATCTCATTGGACATGTCCTGCTAATTCGGTCAGGCGAAGTCAGGCAATTGACTTCAATTACATACATCTGATACCCATTAGCTCTCACTACAGGGATAATAGGCGGAACATAGAGACACACTCTGAGCAAGGTCGGATACGAGAAGGAGCAGAACTTCTGGGTCGAAGGCGAACCTACTGGAGCAGAACGACCGACAGAGGAACGAGAGCAAAGGGTAGGAAAACCCAGGAGATCCCTGCAGGAGGTTGTTGCCTACTACCCTGAGAAAGCCAAATCCCAGGCAAGCAGACTACATTGTGTTTCAAGGGCGCCAGCGACCCTCCCGGGTGAATGCCAGAGTTGGGGAGGTGAGGCCAAGCCTGTGGTAAAACCTTGATCTGTGAATTAAAACAGAAAAGACAAAAAAGGATTGCACACAGCTTGTGAGTTGGCAAGCGACATGAAAGGCTGGTGTGTGTTAAGGAAAGCTTGAAAGTGCAACAGTGCATCTAAGAATTCAAGGTTGCACGCATGTGGATGAAATACGAAGGAAGGCAGAGCTGCTGGGAACGTTTAATTACTGATAACTGTGAAGCCTGTGATACAGGGCAGCGGAGTGGTCCGGTGAAAGGAAGTAGCCCATTCAAAAGTCTCTGCGAAAGGTGAAATGTGTTGGCATAAAGTGACAAAGTGAAGGAACTTTAAAATACTTAATGATCAAGATTAACCCCGAGAAAAGGGGAATTGAAAAGGTGGAAGTTGAACTTTTGTGCTTGTGATACTGAACTACCCGGACCAAGAGACACTGGGTCAAACAATACAAGTGTCTGAGCTGAATGGAAAGACGAAGTGGACCTGCAGAGGTCTATAGTAAAAACCTTGCACATTCAACATCAGGAAAAGGTCTGAGCCTGACTGAGGGAGACAAAGTGTGATAAATTAGGGGAACGGAACCCCTACAGAAAGGGAATTAAGCTTGGGAAAGGAAACCCCTGCAAGTGCTCTGATTTAAAGGTTCGAGCCCGATCAAGGGAGCCCTACAAGAACTTTTAATTTTGAAGTATACAAGCCTAATTGAGGGAGACCTGCGTAAAGCTTTGTTGAAGTGTGAAAGAAGTTTTGAAAGCTGTAATAAGTGACTTTAACATGGAAGGCCAAGCGGGCCTCGATCCACGTTTTGAACTACCTTTGTTTTGAGAACCTGCGCCAGAGTGTGTCGTCGTTTTAACACGGACTGCCTTACTCCGTGCTGTCCAACGTGGGAAGGAGTGCTCACTCAGCCACATTGATTTTTTATGTTTTGACGCCGATTTTCCTTTACATACATATTCCCCTTCACACACGTCTTGTATAAGAGATACGGCAGGCATTACGTTTTGTTAGTATAGGCCACCTTTGATTGACAAAGACTGACTAGGGCAGTGTTTTGTTATTAGTTGATGGTAGAGACTACTCCCATCCTAGCTATAGGGCAAAGCAGGAGTTTTTCCAAACCCCGTAAATGGAAAAAAGGTTTTGAGATTTAATCTATTGTGTCAGTGTCATACTACTTATACCATGCCTCCCTTACACACCCTACACTTGCGTTTAAGGGTGGCGAGGTCGGAATCATACCAAGAGCTGCATTTGTATGTGGGCTTCAGACAGAACCTCATGAGAGGGGCAAAGGCATCAAGAGTGTTAAAGAGATTGAGAGATGCAGGTTGGAGATGGCTGCATCAGAGTATGAGTCAGCTGCAGGTGTAGGAGGAGGAGAGAAAGTAGCGGTGAAAGCCTCCACTGACACAGACTTCATGGGCCGGATGACCGAGAAGGTGGGTGGCAGTGTTGGGGTAGGCTTTACTTGGGGGACAGAGCACGACAGGTGAGAGGAGAGAAGAAAGGAGTCAGTCCAAGAGAGGGGAGTGGTAAGAGGGTTGGAGAGGGGGATGTCTGACGAGATAAGAACAGAGTGTGTCGGGCCAGAGGGAAGAAAATAGAGAGAAGAACAAGTTACTTGCCCCTGTAACTTTCTTTTAGCAGAGGGCGCTGTGCATCAATGCGGTCGACTCAATGTCCCTCGAGTACCTCCGTCTCGAGGATGATGTCATCGAAGGTATATATGGAACGTGCAGCGCCCATTGGCTTCAGTTCTATTTTTTGTGGTTTTCTTACAGTAGAACTACCAGCATTAATGTGGTTTAGACCATACCAGACTCTGAAGGAGCATACAGTGTTAATCACAGAAATTCTACTGCATGGTGGGCTGGGAGGGCGATGAGGAATACGTGGGAGGAACATCCTGTCGAAGAACGTTAAGTAGCTTGTTCTTCGAAAGGACTGTGTCCTCCCATGTATTCCTCATCTATGATAGACTCCCAAAGCAGTATTAGCTTTGGAGGGGAGAGTACGAATTTTGCAATCAAGAGTTGTTATGAACCGAATGCAGGACTGCTTTCCCAAACCTTGTATCCTGGATTAAGGTAGAATCAAGGCAGTAATGCTTAGTAAAAGTGTGAATGGTAGACCGAGTGGCTGCCTCACAAAACTCTTTTATCGGAACCCCTCTTTGCAGAGCAGAAGAAGTAGCCATGCCCCTAGTGGAATGGGCTCTCAAGCATTCTGGGGGATCTTTCCTGGCCAGCCTATAGCATTCAGTAATAGCTAATATAATCCATCTGGACAAGGTTTGTTTAGTTACAGCCTGTCCCAGTCGATATCCTATAAACAGTTGGTCATCTAGTCAAAACTTTGACATTCTTGAAATGTAGAAACTCAGAGACCTTCTTGGGTCAAGTCTGTGTAACCTTTCCTCTTGCTTGCTAGGATGATGTGGTGGGTAAAGTTAGGTAATACTAACTTTTGTCTCAGATGAAAATCTGATATAATCTTAGGTAGGAATGAAGGTTTGACCATAAGGACGACCTTGTCCTTATAAAAATCCTTAAAAGGTGGGTTAGAAGGTAGTGCCTGCACCTCACTCACCCTTGTCACACCCCTGCCGAACCGCAGGCGTGATTGGCGGCTTTGGAAGGTCTGGCGCTGGCACCACCATTAGAATGTTCCATTCTACCTCTCACTTCCTGGTTATCGCTCTAGTCTCTTGTCCTATCTCATCCTCTATTTAATCCCGCCCCTGTTTACGGTTCGGTGCGTTGCAACTTCACTTTCTGTTGTTGCCGTGCTCCGCTTAGTTTCCTGCTTCCTGGTTACTCGCTCTCGGCCTTTTGGAGCTAGCTTCCTCGCTGAGTTCCGCTTTCAGAGATCTCCGTAGGCGGCTTTCGTTCCGCCTGTTTTTCCATTATTCTTTTTTCTCCTCCTGTGTCCCTCTCTCGTAGTTTTCTTTCCCTTTCCTTTCTGTGTCTTTTT
This sequence comes from Ambystoma mexicanum, assembly GCF_040938575.1. Classification (NCBI taxonomy): domain Eukaryota; kingdom Metazoa; phylum Chordata; class Amphibia; order Caudata; family Ambystomatidae; genus Ambystoma; species Ambystoma mexicanum. Next base: position 1,114,585,596 of record NC_090923.1, on the reverse strand, counting down.
GCCCTTTTTGTTTTTTTTTCCCTCCGGTAGCGGCTCCGCTCCTCGGATCGCTACCGGCTTCCTCCAGGTTCTTACCTTTTTTTGGAGTTTCCTTCTGTTGCTGTTAGCGTTTCCGCTCCTCGGGGCGCAATCGTCATCTTCCTGGTTCTACCCTGTTCACTGGAGGTTTCCTCGCTGCAGTTCTGGTTCCGCTTTGTCAGCTACCCTCTTCAGACTCTTAACCTGAGGCTTGATCCAACCTGTTCCACGCCTTTGCTCCTCGTGGTCCTGGAACATCTTACCTCGCCACACACCAGTGCTTCACTCCGAGAGAAGGGTTTTTTTTAAGCTTTGGATTTTTTCCTCTTCGTTTGGTTTCTGCGGAGGGGGGTCCCCAGCTTCCCTGTTTTTTCAGGGAATCAGGGTGGCTTCCTACCGCGGAAGCACGTTTATCTTCACGAAAAAGAAGAGGATCGAAAGACCCCATCAACACGGAAACTCTCCCGAAGAAACAGGTGAGGAGGAGGGGGAGGTGGAATTGGACATTACCGATACACAGTCGGCTACAGCTGAGTCTGACAACCCTACGGGCTGATGTTAACGCCACTAACAAGATGGTTTTGAATGTTAGTAGTCTTAAAGGACATGAATGGAATGGTTTAAATGATGCACACTTTAGATATTTTAAAACAAGATTAAGGTCCCAAATAGGAACTTGAAAAGGAGAGGGAGGGAACACCGCCACGTACCTTTAATGGTTCCAACCTGGAGCCCCAGATTGGGCAAATGCAGCAGAAAAGATAACACCTCTGGTATTTTGGATAGATAAGGATCCACATTCTTATCCTTGCACCAGCTGCAGAATTTGTTCCAACGGCAGCGGTGCACAGACTTTGTTTGCTGACCTAGTGGCCGAAAGCAAGATCTCTATTACGTCCTACGGGAGGTGCCAATCCTTCTATCTCAACCTCTCAGAAACCATGCGCGAAGGTTGAGCGTGCTGACCTCTGGATGGAGAACCCAACCCTCCTCTCACGAGGGAAGGTGCTCTCTTTGCAGAAGAAGTTTTGTAGGGCAGATGGACATGTGCAGAATTCCAGGTACCACGTTCTCCTGGCCCAATCCGGAACAATTAGGATCATACATTTCCTGAACTTTCTCAACCTCCTGATCACGCGAAGAATGATGTGAGGAATGACAGGGTCTGGAGGACACGCGTACATAAGTGGAAACTCCCAGTTCACTACAAACGCGTCCCATAGAGCTCCACTTGGGGGAAGTTCCCTGCAGCAGAACAGTTTGCACTTCTGGTTGACACTGGTCATGAACGGATTCATTTGAGGTGTTCCCCAAAGGGTGAAGATCTCTTGAAGGACTTCCTGAGCTAGTTCCCACTCGTGGGAGATTGTGCCCTGCCTGCTCAGAGCGTACGTCGCCGTGTTCTCCGCTAGGTGAACTGCCGATGGAGAGATTCTTTCTTGAATTGCCCAGAACCTCCTCTCTTGTTGAGTACAATGCCACTGTGTTGTCTGTCATTATCAAGACATTCTTTCCAAGTACAGAGGGCAGAAAAGCCTTCAGCGCAAGTCTAATTTCTCTCAGCTCCAAAAGGTTGATACGTAGTTTGTACTCCGATGGAGCCAGATAGTTGGTGTGGGATTCCCACCCGGGGAGTGAGGCATCCGTAACTACCGTTATCTCGGCCATGGTTGCCAAAAAGGTTCTCTTTTCAGAATGTTGTCCTTGCCTGCCCACTATATGAGATCCTGTGCGACCCTGTTTGGAACGTGAAGTAGGTCTAACATGTTGCCCGAGAAATTGGACCATTGTGTCCTGAGAGCAAATTAAAGAGATCTCATCCTCAGACGAGCCTCTGGCACCAGGAAAATGCAGGATGCCATGAGGCCGAGTAACCTCAACAAGTTGAAGGCTGGGAGACGCTGGGCACTCTAAGAATTGGTGACCATCTGCAGAATGTGTTGAGCCCTCACCTCGGGGTGGCAAGGTTTTTCCCAAGGATGTATCCAGTACAGCCCTGATGAATTGGTTCTTTTGAGGTAGTATCATATGGGTCTTCTTGTAATTGAGGGAGAAGCCCAGTTTCTGGAGAGAGTGGCAGGTTACGCAGAGATGATCCAGGACTTGTTTGGGAGAACGTGCCCAAATCAGCCAATCATCCAGGTAGGGGTAGACGTGAACCCGCCTCTCCTGAGACACGCTGCACCACCGCCATCTGTTTGGTGAATACCCTCGGGTGGAGGTCAGCCCCAATGGCAGAACTCAAAACTGATAATGAGAACCGCTAACAGCGAACCTCAGGTACTTTCTCTGCTTGAGATGGATTGCCACATGAAAATAAGCATCTTGAAGATCCAATGACACCATTCAATCCTGGAGCTGGAGGGCCTGAAGGATCTGAGAAAGTGTGACCATCTTGAACTTGTCCAAGCATCTCAAGTCCAAGATGGGTCTCAGTCCACCGTCCTTTTGGGAATTAGGAAATATGGAGAATACCATCCTTTGTTTCTCTCCGTTACAGGTACTGGCTTTATAGCACCTTTCTCTAACAGGCTCAACATTTCCTGCAAAAGGAATGGATCTGGAACCTTTAACAAATGGTTTCCCAGTGGATGATTATGAGGTCTCTGAATGAAGGGGAGGAAGTAACCCTGGGCTATGGTTTCTAATGCCGAGGCATCCAAAGCAATGCCTTGCCATTCTTTAAGATGCTGAGATAGTCTGCCTCCACCGGGGTGTCGTGAGTCAAGACCTCAGAGAAGTTTTGAGGTGGCTGAAGCAGCGGCTGATGGTAAAGATGCTGCTGCTTGGGGGGCTTTGCACCTCTCCCTCGTCTGCCACAAGGGAGTCTTCTTTGGCCTCTTTGACCAGCCATTCCTCTCGCTCTTCCAACTGAGGAGTAGAAGCAAAAGGATATACCCCTCCAAGAAGGTCCACTTGGGTGAAAAGGCTGAGGCTGCCTGATGGCGGCACCTAGAGACTTGGCTGCCGCCTTCGAGGTCTGCAGCTTCTCAAGGTTTTCGTCAGCCTTGCTGTCAAAAATACACATCAAAGGGCATATTAAGCAGTCCAGACTGCACGTCTGGTGCAAATCCAGACTTCCTTAACCACGCAAACCTGCGTATCATGGTTCTTGCCGCAATGGCTCTGCTGATACTGTCAGCAGAATCCAAACCGGACTGTAGAGACTCACACATGGTCTCTTTCCCATCTTTTACAATGGCCAGGAAACAGTCTCTTTCTTCTCCTTCGGGAATATGTTCAGCTACCATAGATACACAGTCCTGTAGGGTGAAGGTACATTTTGCAAGGGCACATGTAGAGTTGGGAGACTTGAGAGCCATGCTTCCGACATAAAAGACTCTTTGACCAGGCGTCTATATGCTCATCATCCCAATCTGTTGGAATGCTCGGATAGGCAGCTTGTTTGGAGTAGAGGTTGCTGCTTGCACCACCAAGCTTTCTGGGGTAGGGTGTTTAGATAAGTAGTCGGGGTCACTATTTGACGGTCTATATTTTTTTGTCAAATTTGTATTGACTGCCAGACTTGATTATGGCACTTCCCAGTTTGCACGTACTCCTTTTTGTACAGCAACATCAAAAAGGTAGGTTCGGATCCCTTTGACGACCTTTGTCCAGGATATCCGTGAGGTCATCCTGTTAGAATGGCAGAGCAGGCCTGCTCCATCCCAGATAATCAATTACCTTAGTCATTAAATGCCTGTAAGAGGCATTGGTGTGATCTGCCAGGCCTTGCTTGCCAAATTCCAATTCTGGAAAGGAGGCCACCCCACTGACTGATTCTAAATGATCACACAAGTCCTGCATTCTAGACTTCTCTGATATAAAACTATCAGGAACATTAGGTGTGCCATATTGCTACCCAAAAAGGAGTATTATTGTCGTCTTAAGGCTCATAGTCTTCATAAATCGACGTGAGAGATTTAAAAAAATCCTTTCTTGGCAATGGTTTAAAAGATTTTTGAATGTCCGGTGCAGGCGTCAATGGCTTCGATGGTTTCGAGCCAGATGCTGATGGAGTCGTCGTCAAACTTGGTTTGGGCATCAATGGAATCAGTGTCTTGGATGCTGATGGTGTCGATAGTTTTGACGTCCACTTTTCAGTGGATTTTGCCCTTGACGGACTTCGATGACTCGACAGAGTATTCAATGATTTTTTGACGCCATTTTTTGGCTCTCGATGAAAATCTGGCCTTTGTCCCAGGCTCGAGGGCACGCAAGATTTGGCTCAAGTCCTTTCCTTACCGACTTCAAAAGGTGCGGTAGGAGCATGGCCTTCTTGCTTTGAAGGAGCTTGTTTCTCAAAATTTTGTATAGTTTACTGCCTGAATGATTCCCATTCAGCTCGAGTCGAGGCCTTAGTAGGGCAAGATATACTCCTCTCTGGAGATGAGTCGGACGAGGAAGACAAAGTAGGTGATTTATGATGCTTTTTCTTCAATTTCCTCGTCAACGACGAGGAATGGTGAGAGCCCCTCCGTGACCTAGACCTTTTATTTTTCTTCCGTCGAGGAGAGTGGTCTCTCGATTTGTCGGAGGAATGATTTTCCGATGGGGTAGTCGAAGGGAGCTTTTTGGGGGAGTCTACCTACCGCCAATTTCCCTTTTCGTTGCTTCCTAGCTTTTTCTGTCTTCGATTGACACGATTGACAGGTCGAGGTCTTGTGCTCCACACCAAAGCACCACAAGCACACCCGATGTGGCTCCATCAGTGACATTTTAGCGCTGCAGTCTTGCCATTTCTTAAACCCGGTCTTTGGGCTTGTCAGAGCCGAATAGATTACGAAGTAATACGAAGTGTGCCATAGTTCACGAAGTGATAGGTTACTTGGAAAAACAGAACTGAAGCTGACGGGCGCTGCACGTTCCATATATACCTTCAATGACGTCATCCTTGAGATTGTTGCCCCCGAAGGACATCGAATCGACCATATAGACGCACAGCGCACTCTGCCGAAAAAAATTACGAAGCAGCTGAAGCTGGATATAGGAGATGATATAGATGAGGAATATGTGGGAGGACACAATCCATTCGAAAGAGTCGCAGAGATTGCAAAAGAGCCCAGAGGAAGGGCTAGAATCATCCATGTGGATGTTGAGGTCTCCGAAGAGGAGAAGTTGAGAGGTGTAGGCAAGGAGGGAGGAGGAGAGTTTGGCCCAATCAGAGAGGAAGAGGGGGACCTTGCCAGGTGGCCTGTAGATGGTGGGTACAGTAAGGGAGAGGCCAGGAGAGATAGAGAGCCTGCAGACCAGGCATTCAAAGGAGGTGTAGGCCTGCGTAGGAATGACAGAAGCAGGGATACACTCTGGGAAGATCAGGGCTCCTCCACCTCCTGGAGGGTTGGTTCTGGGTTCAGAGAGGATCTTGTAGCCATCAGGGAGGAGAGTGTCAAAACATGAGACAGGGCTGGCCGTGAACCATGATCCGGGTGAGACAGAGGACATCGAGATCAAGTTCTTCGAGGAGTCGGCAAATGTCAGAGGAGTGTTTGACAGCATTGCGAGAGATAAGAGTAGCAGGAGAGGGAAGGTTGATAAGACGCGTGAAGCATTTATCAAAAAGAAGGAAATTGGGGTGAGGGCCCTGGACCAAGACAGTGCCATTCACGTATACATTAATGATGGTCTTGGAGGAGTGTAAGGGGGACAGGAGGACCTACCATCGAGTGCCACCATTATTGGGAGAGGAGGAAAAAGGAGAGTGAACAGGACCATATGAGGGGTCCATAGGTCTGGAGAAGGAACGACAAAGAGGATGCCGGTGAGGGTCTGTCTGGAGGAAGCACTGGTGTAGGTATCAGCGATAGGGAGGCCTGTGTTGGAGACCAGGATGTCCCTTTTGAGCTTCCTCTTAACAGACCTAGTGAGAGGGATAGGATAGGAGATAGAATAGCAGTTAAAGAAGATAGGGGAGACTGAGAGCACCATGGAGGGATGCGAGATGGAGGGCAAAAGAGGGGGAGGCAGCCCAAGCAGGAGGAGGATTGGAGGGGGGTCCCACACTAGGGGCACACAAAGGGGGAAGGCCCAAGAGGAGGATGGGTACAGTGAGCACAGAGTACCGTAACAATAATCATAGTTAGGCGGGAGGACCTAAAGAGAAGGAGACAATGCAGTAATGTGCGACAATACAATGGAGACCACCCGGCGGAACAAGAGAGTGAGAGGTGAATGCAAATACAGTAACAAATACGCAAAACACTAGTAACTCTGGGGACCTAGAGGAGTAAGAAGAGAAATGCAACCAATGCAACAAATATAGATTTAAACCTGAAGGTGTCTCACCTGCTAGTCCCCGGGGATCTGTCATCCAGGTGGCCATGACACGGCCATTGCTTTTAGATCCAGTTCCTGGAGGTGGACCAGTGCTGGAGGATCACCTAGATGAGGGCTCTTTGGGGAGTGGGACACCGGATGGTGAGACGTGGTGTCCCCTTCCCTGTAATACCTTTCCCCCATTCTATCCGGTAGGATACATAGGAACTTTCCCGACACAAACATTTTCTCACAGACAGCTCACCGTGAGCGAAAATGGACTAACGCCAGAGCGGTATACCTGACATGTCCCAATACAATGGGGTCAGGCAATTACTAATCATTACGCACACCTGACTTCCATCACACTTCCCCACACGGATTAAATGAGGAGCATGAACGCACACTCTGAGCAAGGCAAAGCACACGAGGAAGCAGCAGTTCCAAGATGGCAGTTTAATACAAGGAGAAAGACGGCAAGACCAGAGAGGGTTGCAAGGAGGGAAGTGCCCTTGACCTTTTCAGACCTTTACTTTCAGGAATCTTGGGAAATCAGAAACCTAAGACCGGGGACTGAATCTTAAAAAACCTGCATTGTGTATCGGAGGTACCCAGGGCCCTACCGCGTCGATAACTAAGGCGGGAAGGAGCCATTGCCTCTTTGGTACTATCCTTGGCTCCTACAACAAAGCAACGCCAGTAAGGACAGCAAGCTGGAGTGAAGCTGGGAGCTCCCGGCTGGGCCTTTAAAAAGGTGAATAATAAGCAGGTCTTAGAAGCAACAGAAAACAAAGGCTGCATACGGGCACACGGAATGGCACACAGAGATAACCCGGCGTACATACTGTGTGCCGCAAAACGCAGGATTGGCTGTGGAAAACCCGCGGTGAGGGACTGACCCGCTCCGCCGGATCGGGAGTAGAATGAGGTGCAGTGATGGGCGAGTGGGAGCAACAGCGTTGAGCAGAGGAGCAGAAGCAGGCAGGCGGGAGAGCAGAACCCTCCAGCGACACAGTGGAATGAAGCAGCCACTACGCAGGTGAAGCAGGAAGAGAGGCGAAAGGCAGCTGTCCCTGTCCCCGTCGAGGAGAGAACGGGAGCAGAGGGGCGTGCCACCGGCAGACCCTGCCAAGAGCAGAACAAGGGGTTGAAAACCCCAGATGGTGAGAGGGCTACCCCGGGGGATTGCACACACCAAAGCGAGCAAGCGTGGAGGAAGTAGCAACCCCCTCATCCAAAAAGAAAACAAATTAAAACAAAATAGTGGACGGTCCGAACGAAGCAAAAAGCAGAGGGGACCGCCGCAGCCCAATACATGGCAGAACAGTGTCCGCAGTGGGCGACCGCCCAAAGCTGCATCGACCCCAGAGGGATATTATGCAGAACCAACACGCTGTAGCATGCACACGCAGCCTAGCGGGACACTCAGCCACAGAGCTGCTAAACACAGACCAAAATGAAGGAGACACCGAAATCCCTGATACAGGGAGAAACGCCGGCAGCAGGGACATGAGCACTTGAATTCCCCGGCCTCGTATGCACAGCAAACAACTGAAATCACAAGTTTACAGGGCAACAAACTCTACGCAGAGCAGATTGAGAACTATAAGAGTGGAAAACCGTGGGTCTGAACAACAAAGGAGGTGCTGGAGAAGGAAGGTAATACGGGTACAGAGTCAGCATTATGCAAACGGGAGGAGAAGCAGCAAACTAAGGCCTCACTAAACTCAAAGAGGGTTAAATCGAAAGATTGGCGGAAAAGAGCCTGCAGGACATAAAAGCTTGGTATGCAGCAACTGAGACGGAACCGCACTCGACCCCAAACCACAAGACAAAAAGAAGGCGAGACCAGAGCCAAACAGGACCCCCAGGTGAGCAGGAAGAGTCAGACCAAACTTGCAAATTCCCAGGGTAATGGCGAGGTGAGACAGGGCAAACCGCCCCTAAGAATCACTGCAGAACACACAGCAATCTGCATACAGAACCTACACAGATCCATCCCGACCAATCTGCGAATAAAGACCAGTGGCAAAGGCGTCACAAAACCAGCAGCCTCAATGGGATCAAAACTCACCCGGCCTGGGAGACAGTGAAAACCCCAGAAAAAAAGCAGAATCCGGGATCTCCTCACAACACCGCTGCAGGGAGCTACCTTGACCAAAGCCCACGTACATTCCAAATCCAAAAGCAGGAGAAGTGGACAGAGCCACGCAGAACCCATCAAGAGGCTCTTGCCCCTGATCACCCACCCTCCTAGGGTGCCTAATTGAGAATACAGATGCCAGGAGCCAAATCAAATAACACCCTGCCAAAATTCGAGGGGGACAGCTAGACCATTGCTGGAGACAGTATCGCCAGGAAGAAGAGCAAAGTGAGGACATAATGGAGGACGCAGACACCAGGGAAGCAACGGAGGAAGACACCAAGATGGCCCTGAACAAAGAAGAGCTGCAGGAATGTCTGAAAGGGATGGAAAGTAGAATGATGGAATCCCTCCAAGACCAATTGGGTAAAATAAGAGAAGAGCTGCAATCCTCTGTACAGGAGGTCAGGAAGGACATCACAGGATTGGGGGACAGAGTGGATACTACTGAGGCGGGCCTCTCGAAAATCACGGAAGAAACTAAATAGAACAGTGTCCTTCTCGAGCAAGTAGCCAGGCTACACATAACCTAGAACTCCAGGCAGAAGACCTTGAGAGCAGATCTTGTAGATCCAACATTAGGGTTAAAGGCCTGGTTGAAACAATCGATGATAAAGACTTAACCGGCACCCCACCGGAGGACATACTGATAAGAGTGCATGGAGTCGGACCTAGAAAAGGGGACCCTGGAGATAGACCCAGAGACGGCCTACTAGCAATGACCTCAAAGAAAGAGATATTAAGAACAGCGAGGAAACAGCAAACGGTCTCCATCAACGAAACGCAAATCAAACTGTACCAAGACCTAGCATTATCTACACTGCACAAAAGAAGACTGATGCAGCCGGTCACAAGGGCGCTTGCAGCCAAAAGAATCACATACAAATGGGCATACCCCTTTGGCCTGCTATTTACCTGGGAGGCAGACAACAAGGGATCTCCACTTGCGAGGAAGGTATTACCCTACTACAGCTTGAAGAAGAGGAACCTAGTCTGGCCAAAGGGCTAAATCGGATCCAGAGAGGGGAAGGACACAGGCAATGGGAATGGTCATCCAACACCAGTAGGAGGCGAGGCAAGAGCTCACTCTAACTGGCCCCCAGCCGAAATGAAGCCGAGAAGCAGAAACACAAGTAAGACAATAACAAACAGATATGTCCCAAGGTTTGGGGAGGGAAGAGGATTAAATGAAGTGGACACAAACGAAGCTGAGGAGGGAGCACAAGAGGTATGGCTGACATGAACTTCATAACCCTAAATGTACAGGGCCTAAAATCACCAGTTAATCGACACTCTATTCTGACCAGAGTAATAGAGCTCAAAGCATTGATAGTTTTCTTACAAGAAACACACCTACTCCCAGCTGATGAAAGAAGGGTGACCCACAAAGCATTCCCTAGACAGTATTATGCCTCAGGGGGGAAATGGACCAAAGGTGTGGCCATACTATTGGGGGCTAATGTGATATTCAAGAAACAGGCTTTGTACATGGATGGGGATGGCAGAAACCTGCTCCTCAAAAGCATGCTGGATGAGCAGATATATACACTAATTGCTATACACGCCCCAAACGAGAAACAGGATCTATACCTAGGAGAGATACTACAGAAACTGGGAGGATGGTGTGAAGGCCAAATAGTGATTGCTGCAGACTTTAATTGTGTGATGGACCCTGTCCTAGACAAAACGCTGCCACCCACAGCTGCAGACGGTAGAAATAGACAAGCGCTGGGGAAACTCTTTAGGGATCTGGGATTAGTGGAAACGTGGAGATTCTTTCACTAGCACAAAAAAGAATTCACCCATTACTCAGCAGCGCACAGAGGGTACTCAAGAATCAATATGATATTGGTCTCAGCCACGCGTATTCCCCAGGTTGAGAAAGTACAGATAGGTGCTCAACATCTCTCCGATCAAGCTCCAGTCTTAGTGCAAATAGTGACGGTAAAGGACACGATCAAACCCTGGAAAAACTGTAGGCTGAACAAAATGATATTGAGGGACATTGTACTTAGGGCACATATGGAGGAAGCGCTGAATAACTATTTTCAAGACAACGATAATGGAGAAACGGACTGGGGAATAATCTGGGATGCGAGGAAGGTGGTAATCCAGGGGGAATTCATATCACAAGCAACAACACACATGCGGGAAAGGGGGCTCATCAGAAAGAAATTAGAGTCAGAACTACAGGTGGCAGAATCACAACACAAAACTAGACGGACACAAAAAACCCTCAGAGCACTCTGGAAAGCAAGAGCCCAGTTAGAAACTAAGGTAGCAGATCAGACGGCACAGTCCCTACTTTACACAAAGCAGACATCATATGTTCAGGGGGGAAAGCCAACAGATTCCTAGCGGCTAAACTACGTAAACAAAGATCCCATAATTACATCACGCAGCTCAAGAATGAAAAAGGTGAACTATATACATCAGAGGAAAGGAAATTGGAAATAATGGAAAGATTCCATCAGGAACTGCTGAAACAGGAGGACCTCCACTTACACATACAAATGAGTTACATGTCCAAATTCACCCTACCCCAGATCACTGAGGAGGACAATGACATTTTACAGGCCCCTGTAACATCACACGAAATAAGCGACGCCATAACGAACTTACCTCCAAACAAAACCCCGGACCAGATAGACTAGGCAGCAGATATTATAAGACGTTTCGAAACCAACTAGTAGGTCCATTAGCCAAACTATTTAATCATACAAGGGAAAGCGGCACAGTCACAGCTGACATGGGAAATTTGGTCACGGTCTTAATACTTAGGCAAAGACCCCACAGAATGCATTAGCTACAGGCCGATATCACTGCTTAATAGTGACGCCAAACTATACGCTAGAGTACTCGCAACAAGACTAATACGCAGGCTTTATGATAGGGAGGCACATGCAAGACAATATAAGGCGAGCAGTGGATGTCATTGACGTAGGCACAAGGACAAGGCCAACATTTTCGATAGCTGCACTAGACGCACGACGCACCTTTGATAGTCTTGACTGGACATACTTCAAACTGGTCCTGGGGAAATTTAGCTGTGACCCCACTTTCATTAAGATGGTTCTAGCAAACTTTCAACTTCCATCCACGACTTTCATGATCAACGGGAGAAACACATCCAAAATAAAAATACAGAAAGGTACACAGCAGGGATGTCCCTATCCCCCCTAATATTCGCCATGGCGATGGAGCCCATAGCGGAAATAATAAGACAGGACCAAGAGATCATGGGAGTGACATGTAGAGGGGGAAACGCATGAGATAGCATTATATGCCGATGACATCCTCCGCTTTCTTAGAGACTCTGTAAGCACCCACCCAAAGCGTTGGAAAGATTACAGGAATTCTCTAGGGTCTCAGGCTTCACCATACATTTTGCTAAATCCAAGGCCCTAAACATATCGGAAGAAGAGGGAGAAATTGATACACAGAGTACTATAACCCCTAACCTGGGAAACTGGGGCAATAGAATATCTGGGAGTACAACTAACGAAAGATTATAAAGGCCTGTATGAGGCAAATATAACACCCCTATTGAGACAAATGAGGGAAGACCTACACAAATGGGATTCCCAGGAATTATCCTGGTTCGCACGCATTAAGGCACTCAAAATGACATTGCTACCCCACCCACTATACGTGGTGTGATCTCTTCTGATGGACACCCCTCCCTAGAATAAGCAAGACCCTACAGAAAGAGTTAACCATGTTTGTGTGGCACAGGAAAAGACCCAGAATTCAAAAGAAAGTGATGACAAGCCTGCCAATCTTGGGAGGACTGGGGGTTCCTCATATTGAAAGGTACATTCTGGCCGCGCAAATAGCACCAATGTTGAAATGGATGGGAGGGAACACACTAATTAGTTGGATGGAAATTGAGCAAGGGGCGACCATGAACCCCCTGGGAACTCTACATGCTCTGAAAGCAAGGACCAGAGGGGCATAGGGACAATTATTAGAAGCCACCAAAATATCACTGGGAGGATGGGGTAGAGCACTCAGAAATTGAAACATCACACCGGGCCAAGGACCCTTCACCCCATTGGCAACCAATCAGGATTTCACTCCGGGCAAACAAAATAGGCTTTGGGATAATTGGGGACAGGCACAAACAATCCATCTAAAGGACTTTTTTCAGGGAGGAAACCCTCTCTTATTTGAAGAATGCAAACAGACATTTGGCATAGGGGAGAGAGAAAGATATACATATATACAAATTAGGCACTGGATAACACAGAGGGGGGTCAGGAAAGCGGCCACCAGTACCCCGATAGGGCTGGAACTGACTCTGCAGGAGGGCATGGCGATAAGGGTAATATCGGGATTATATAGGCTTTTAGAGAAAGCAGAAGAGGGGGATAAACTCTCATACAAACACCATTGGGTTAGGGATCTGGGCACGCCTGTCACAGAGGAGGAATGGGGCAAATCTGGAGGAGGGAACACAAGACGTCCAAATGCACCGCTATTAAGGAAACAGCATATCAAATATGCTACAGGTGGTACCTGACCCCACAGAGGCTGCACAAAATGAACCTTACTTACCCGCCCACATGCTGGAGACAATGCTGTGGCAGAGGAGATCTATACCACATGTGGTGGTCATGCACCAAGGCTACGATACATTGGAAGGAGGTTTTAGGGCACATAAAAGAGATCACTGGGAAACAACTTCTGCTCACACCAAAAGTAGTATTACTGGGAATAGAAGTTGAAGGAGTCTATGCAGCGACCGGTAGCACCGCTATCCTCATCACCTACTTCCCAATGGCGGCAAGGATGACCGTTGCCCAAGGATGGAAAAATGTGGATGGTCCCATAATAGCATACTGGTGGGTAAACATTTGGAATGTAATAGCCATGGAGAAAGTAGGAGCGCTGAGAGAGAGCAAGCATCAGAAATGTCTCTCGGTATGGAACCCATTCCTAGAATTTGTTAAAGAAAGGGAAGACAGTTAGTACAGACCAGCACTAATGAGGGCGATACAGAACTGAGGGTCACCGACAGGGGAAGCAGTACTGTGGAACTATCCCTGAAGAGCGGATACACCGATCTTGCCAAGCAACAGAGACAATGGAACCATACCGATTGGGGCTAGGGTGGGAAGGAGAGGGGAAGGGGGCACACAAAAGGTTTGGGAAATGTTATGATTAAAGTTGGACTGGATTACATAAATGCACAACCACAGATTATAGGTGGTACTTCGCTAGCATGGACACTTAGAACGGCGAATGAGACATATACTGAGGCAACCATGCCATTAATGTCACGTAAACTGTGATTATGCTTGGAAAAATAAACAACCTGATTCATGGAATTATTTGCGTGAAAAACGCAGATTTGCGTGCCTTTCTGCCTGAAAATCCCTGTTTGAAGTATGGGGATTTTCGGGCAGAAAAGCACGCAAATCTGCGTTTTTCACGCAAATAATTCCATGAATCAGGCAGAAAGTTTTGAAGAAGAAAAAAAAAAGACAGCAGAGCCGGTGAGGCGGAGAGACTGATACCAGACCAGCCTGTGTTAGAACCAAGGTTGCAAGTGGCAACATTGTATGAAGAAACCTAAAGAGAACTGTGTGTGAAAAGTATGTAACGAGCGACACAAATATAATTGAAAACCAGAGGAGTGACTGAACTTTTGGAAGCCAAGAAAGATACCATAGACAGAGTGGTCCAGCACCACGTGGGTGCTCATTCAAAGGTCTCTGTTGTAAAAAGTGAAATCGGGAGATCGAAGTGGTCCTGCAACAGGTCAAGCTAAACCCTGTGCACATTTGAAAGTCTTTGATAGTTTAAAGCAAACTGAAATTGGTCTGAGCCCGGCTGAGGGAGACTAATTGAGTAAGAGGAAGGATCTGAGCCCGGCTGAGGGGGATCCGGGGTGAACCATGAGTCACCAGAGAAAGAATTTTCTTTGAACATTGTGAAAAGGGGGATCTGAGCATGGAAGATTTGTTGCATGCTACGCAACTTCGGGCAGCGCCTCCTGCGTACTTGCATCGAACAACAATGCAGGTTTGTCCTGCGAGCGCTTTGCTGCAGAGAGTCCGATCCTCGGTTCTTAAAAGCTCGAGAGTGTGGAAGTTGCACTGCGTGTGGCGTGATGTCAGGCAGGGTCTCCTGCGTACCTGCGCCGCACAACACTGCAGCCTTGTCCTGCGAGAGCTTTGCAGCAGAGGGTCCGATCCCCGGTTCTTAAAAGCTCAGGAGTATGGAAGTTGCGTTGCGTGCTACGTGACATCAGGCAGCATCTCCTGCATACCTGCGTTGCCCAACACTGTAGTCTTGTCCTGCAAGGGCTTTTGATGATGACATGAAGACGATTGAGTCACAAAATGAGGCCAGCACAAAAGTAAACAAGCGGGATGGTGCGGCCACCAACCACACTGGTCTTGCGACCTGAAGAGCCGGCAGACCGCAATCCTGCCATGTACAGGGGCTAAGCCCCTAGTCTGTAATGCAGCGTCATCTGATTGCACACTGCTGCGCAAATTATTGGAGCCTGCGGCCCCTTACCCTCAGAGGAGGCGCCGGGCAGCAGATTGGCCCACGATCGCTTGCCAGCAAGAGCCTGAGACATAAACAACACTTTCTTTGGAGGAGATACCGGTGGCAATGCGCCTCCCAGGAAGGGTCCACCTTCTAGACAGCCGGCCCCTTAGACTCCATAGATACAGTCCAATAAAAAAAAAACAACCTACCTCCTTTCTCGTTAGCACACAATGTTAGAGCTTTTGGTGAGACAGCAGGGTCCATCTGCCATATAAATGTGCTCCCATGGCTGGGACTGGAAAATGCAGAAACCAAAATTACTTACTAGAGAAACAAACACACACTGCACAGCCAATCAGGTGCTCCTTAATATCAAAAACACTATATTGGTGCGATGCTAAGGGCAGGAAGAATGGCTCTGGCCCAGAAGTGGAAAGGATCTCAGAGCCCAACGAAGTCAGATCGGTTTCATAAACTTTTAACAATCTTCACCTATGAGAAGCTTACAGCTATTGTACACGATGACATGCCTTCTTTTTTGCAGGAATGGACTGTAGTGCTTTTGAATACAGACTGTGCTGCACTGAGACTCTGAGGTCTGGGATTGTGTGCGGAGCTGGATGATGGGGGTGGGGGGGGTGGGAACAGATCGGCTTCTGCACAAAAGCACCCGAAGTATGTATTTTGACGGGGACCTTGCAGATAGAGCTAACCGGTCAGACAGCCAGTGATTGTACCGAGTTGTGCTCCCAACCATGCGGTGCCTCTTTTTCTTTTGTCTGTGAACCCTGTGTAGCTCATTGTTTGGGGGTTGGGTGGGGCGGGGGGATCAGGCGGGAGGGGAATTGGGGTGATTTCTATGGTCCGGTTTGGACTGGTTTTTGTGTTGAGTATATGTCACTATTGTTAATGAATAAATCCAATAAATACAAAGTGAAAAAAAAAAAACACTATACCAATCCCCCACAGTTCACTAGATGTACAGTTTCAGCACCATTTTAAACCAAAACGTAGTATTACACTACCTTGTTTATTTTTAATTAAGAAATACAGTAAAATGTGTAACATAACATGAAAGCTGTAATAAATATATTTTAAAGCATCAACCCAGTCAAATAACATTAACAGAATGGCACTCGCTATTTTGGAAGTAAAAATGGCTAACAAATTCACCACATGGTAGACATTCAGCCAAAGAGTACAAAAAGAGGTGTGTTGTGGGCAGAGATGGGTGGGAATGGGAGGAAAATGTTATAGATTTCACTTAGCAATGGCCGTTACATGGGTGGCACACATAGCCAAACTACATATATCCATCCTCATATGTCAACCTGCATTGAAAAGCATTACAAACCTGCATTCAAAGCCCCTATTTCAAGCTCTCATGTTAAACCTCTTATTTTAATGACAATAGTTTCGGCTTTATATGTAGCACTTTCAGCGCCACCTAATAGCAAAATTTAAAAAAGGACCGAGATGCATTCCAACCCCGCCGAGAGCCAGTATGCGGAGCTGCAAGCGGTGGCCGCTGTGATTGAGCAGGTGAAAGACACAAGGCCTCATTACAAGGAAGGCGGTAAGGGTTTACCTGTACCGGTAAGGGCACCGGTACCGGTAAACCCTTACCGCCTTACTACGAGGTCCATTTGCGGGTCCTCCCTTAACGCCTGGTTTTTACAGGCGTTAAGTACGGGACCCGCAAAGGGACCTTGCTGCTAATTACGGTACCGCAATTTGCGGTACCGTAATTAGCACCTTCACCATTAACATGGAGCCCTATGGGGCTGACTGGCAATGGTGAAGGGGCAATGGTGGATGGCGGAAGAGCGCCCCCACACACCTTGGAATATGGCGCTAATTCCGCCATCCACCAAGGCGGACCCGGTAAGGTACCGGCGGCAGCCATGGCGCTAATAGCGCCATGGCTTACCGCCTTCCGTGTAATGAGGCCCACAGAGACTGCATACATATACACAGACAGTTGGGCCACATATCAAGGTCTGACTCATTGGGTGTCTGCATGGCGGCAAGACAAGTGGAAGATCAAGAATGTGTTGACAATGGTGGACCCCTATTCAGGATTGCTGTTGGCCCATTCAGATCAGCGAGCTACATTGCAAGGGATGGAGTATCTGATAAGACATTATGGCGTTCCAGATGAAATCCAATCTGACCAAGGTAGCCATTTTGCAGGACACAATGTGCAAAACTGTGCTTTGCTGCAAGGCATAAATTGGACACTTAACATTGGTCACTATACAGAAGCCTCAGGACTTATGGCAAAAATGAATGGATTACCGAAGCAACAAAGAAAGAAGCTGACTCAGGCTCTGTGAGAAACAAGAGGGTGTCTCACCCGCTAGTCCTGGGGATCTCTCTCTCAGGTGGCCAGGGCATGGCCATCGTCTTTGGATCCAGTCCCTGGGGGTGGACCAGTGCGGGAGGATCACCTAGGTGAGGGGTCTTCGGGGAGTGGGCTTCGGGGAGTGGGGGTGAGGCAGCCGATGTTGAGACGCAGTATTCGTCCCTTTTTTGTTCATCTAACCCATCCTATTTTTTTAAGGAATCTCAGAGGTCCCTACCCGCCCCCCTTTTTACCCAAACAATGGGCTGAGGAAGAGGGTGACAGACTAACAAGACAAATTCTCATACACTCCACCAGGACTGATTTGTTTATCGTTTGATGGTCGAGGCTACTCTCATCTTAGTTATAGGGCAAAGGAGGAGTTTTTCCAACCCCAGAATTTTCAATAAAGGTTTTACAAATTGTGTCAGTGTCATACTTGTGATACCATGCCTCCCCTACAGCTCACACTCTCAAGGGGTGGTCCAACCATCTAAGATAAGCCTTATCTGAACTGAATAATCATCCTGTAGGAAACAAATTGACACCCTTTGTGAGACTGACAAGTGAAAAGCAAGAGACTCCAAAAACACTTTTTGTATGGAAGACTGAAAAGTGGCAAAGCTGCCTGTGCAAGCAAAAGCGGACAGTATTGGACTAGACCTTTTTACATTTGAAGATAGTGTAATTCCAGCAGCACAGACCAACTCTATGTCGCTAGGCATTGGAATTAAGTTGCCAGCCGGCACTTTTGGATGCATTGTGGCACGATCCAGTCTGGTGAAGAGAGGCATTGATGTATTGGGAGTTATGATTGATCCGGACTACCAGGGGACTGTTTCTGTGCTTTTGCACAACACGGGTCCATCTGAGGTACCATTAACCAAAAATGACCATATTGCACTGGCAAAAAAGTGTGAGTTTACCATCCTAATAAGAAACCTGAAACAGGGGAAGTGTTGAGCCAAGGCGTGGGAAGTACTTATATTGTACTTCTCAGCGTTCATAACGTGCCATGAGGTGGTAGACGTGATCATACTATCGGTGCTCCTGACCAGTCAAACAGACGTGTTTTCAGCAAAAAGGTGGGTTATTGCAGAATGCTATGTGGACCTTGAAAATAGCCTGCACCACACTGATGGTACTGTCTTGTGTCTTGTTTAATAACGACAATTGTACTACAACCTGCGAGAAGAGTACAAAAGATCACTACCCATACAGAACTGCCAGGG
The DNA here is from genome assembly GCF_040938575.1 of Ambystoma mexicanum. Taxonomy (NCBI): domain Eukaryota; kingdom Metazoa; phylum Chordata; class Amphibia; order Caudata; family Ambystomatidae; genus Ambystoma; species Ambystoma mexicanum. The sequence continues at coordinate 1,114,567,100 of NC_090923.1, read as the reverse complement.
TGCTGACTTGGCATATTGTCGGACACTTGATGTCATATTCCCGAATGTTTCCGTTAATGGTGCTAACAATCCGTTTGATGGTTCATGCCTTTTTGATTAAAGGACTGTGATGAATGCAACTGCCAAGCATTTTAGCATGACTAAATGTAAGGACTATTCCTGTGCAGAGAAAAAGCATGTTCTTTCTTTTAAAGACCAACATTGCAAATCATTGAGAACTGAAACAGTCCGCATGCAGGATTTTCCAGTAGTGAGAAAGAATTTTAATTGTAGAAATGTTATGCATGACATTATTGTTAGCGAAGTGCAGTTGGACATCGATTTGTCCGAAGGCCATTTTTTACTATTGTAAGATACCTGCTTCAAATTGAGTTATTATTTGTGGCCAATTCAGCCAGGGGACTAATTTTATTAATGGCTGGGGCAGCAGGGGAAGGGGCAGGTGCATAAATGCTTTTGAGATAGAGATAGTGCGTAAATAAGTTATCTAGGCCTTATATTGAATTTTGCTTTGAAAAATGCTACAAAAAGTATAGGCAATAATTGAAGATGGTAGAATTTTAACTATGAAAATATTTGTTCTCGCTTTAGGGCAGGTAAACAAAACTGCAATGGACACTACATGCATTTTATGGAAGACTTTGTTTGAATCAGCATGTTTTTTGTTGTTTTGACTGGGGACAGCAGTCTCCAGTACACTGGCACAAGGAGTTACATTTACCTGCAGATGAACAAGTTACTTACCGAATGGTCACGTTCTTTTGATTGGATGTTCCTTCAAAGTATTCTGCATCTTTGATATTCATGTACAGCTTTGGTTGCTTCTGAAAAAAAAATTCTCGGCAGAGGGCGCTGTGCGTCGATGGCGTCGAGTCGATGTCCCTCGAAGGCCTCCGTCGAGGGTTGCGTCATCGCGTGTACAAGTAGCATGCACGTCGCCTGTTGGCCTCAGTTCTGTTTTTCCCTCCTGTTCGTGTTGATTGTCAGTGTAGGCAGAGAGTAGACAGCCCTGCGAGAGTGAAGTTGTAACAGCAGAGGGGTAGGATGGGAGGGCATTGAGGAATACATTGGAGGAACATCCAATCGAAAGAACGTTACCAGTTGGTAAGTAACTTGTTCTTCGAATTGATTGTGGCCTCCAACTTATTCCTCATCTTTGATAGATTCCCAAAACAGTATTGCAGAATTTGGAGGAGGGAGTAGAATTTGAAATTGTTTGCATTTATAAGGCAGAATACAGTACTGCCTTGCGAAAGGGAACATCCTGAGAGTGGGAAGCATCTAGACAGTAATTCTTTGTAAATGTATGCAGTGAAGACCAAGTTGCTGCATCACAGATTGATTTAATAGGAACGCCCCTTTGAAGGGCTGCCGAAGAGGCTATACCTCTGGTGGAATGAGGCCTCAAGCCTTCTGGAGGGTCTTTGCCCACCAATTTGTAACATTCTGAGGTGCCAAGTATAATCCACCTTGATAAGGTCTGTTTTGAAACAGCTTGACCCAATGTCCTTCCGGTATACCCAATAAAGAGTTGGTCATCCACTCTGAGCCTGGAGAACCTAGAAATATAAAAGCTTAAAGCTCTTTTAGGGTCCAACCTATGGAGCCTTTCCTCCTCTTTACCGGGATGCGGCGGGGGGTAGAAAGCCGGCAGAACAATTTTCTGATTCAGATGGAAATCAGATACAACTTTAGGTATGAAGGAGGGTCTTAGCCTCAACATAAACTTGTCCTCGTGGAACTGGGGTGGCCTTGAGGAAAGTGCCTGCAACTCGCTCAGTCTAGGTGCAGATGTTAATCCGACCAATAATATGGTTTAAAAGGTTAACAACCTCAATGGGCATGTGTGCAAGGGTTCGAATGGGGCACACATTAAAAACTTTAGAACCAAATTAAGGTTCCAAACTGGGACTTGAAAAGAAGAAGGTGGGAACACATTTGTGAGCCCATTTAAGAATTGCATCACCAAGGGAATTTTAAAATAGGAGCATTCTTCCGAAGATGGAAAGCTCTGCCATGAAACCTTTAATGGTCCCAACATTGAGACCTTTATGTGCCAATGATAAGAGGAAAGATAACACCTCTGGAATTGAACATAGACATGGATTAACATTCTTTTCCCTGCACCAGTCACAAAACTGTAACAGTACAGAGATTTTCCTGCTGGCCTTCTTGCCGAAAGCAACACCTCCATGACATCATCCAGAAGGTCCCAATCCTTGTATATCAGACTTTCAGAAACCAAGCGTGAAGGCTGAGGGTGTTGACCTCTGGATGGAAAACCTGTCCCTCCCTTTGTGAGAGAAGATTCTCTCTCAGCGGAAGACGAATCGGAGGACAGATGGACATGTCTAGAAGGTCCGGGTACCACGTTTTCCTGGCCCAATCCGGGGCAATTAGGATCATGCGGCTTCCGAACAGTCTCAACCTAATGATTACTTGAGGAATGACGGGGATCGGAGGGAACGCGTATAGTAGTGGGAAGTCCCAATCTACCATGAACGCGTCTCCTAGAGCTCCTCTCTGGGGAAATTTCCTTGAGCAGTACCTTTCGCACTTCTGATTGCTTCCGGTCGCAAACAAGTCTACCTGGGGGGTTCCCCAAAGGGCAAAGATCTCTTGAAGGACTTCCTGAGCTAGTTCCCACTCGTGGGACACTGCACCCTGCCTGCTCAGAGCATCCGCTGTCGTGTTTTCCTCCCCGGCCAGGTGAACTGCCGATAAGGAGATTCCTTCCTGAATTGCCAGTACCACAGCGCCGGAATTAAAGTTGGCCTCGACAATGGTGTCGAAGGCGTTGATCTCATTGTCGCTGGCTTCGACAACGTCGAAGGAGCCTTCGTTACAGACGAGGATGATGTCAACACCATCTTCGAAGTCGGCTTCGAGAGCGCCTTTGATAGATGCGTCGAAGTATCCTTCGACATAGACTTCGATGGCGGCTGGATTCCCAGCGCCATCTTGTTAGTCGTCACCTCCGATTTATGCACCAGTAGGTCTGATCTTTCCTTACGAGGTGTCGAGGAAATTTCTTCTGACGACACCCTCGACGACTTGTCGCGAGTCTGGTCTTTGACCTCCCCCTGTCACTTCTGGAGTGAGATGGGGCATGGTCTCCACGCGGCTTTTTCGAGTGGGGATGAGCCGTGTTCTCGAAAATGTTAATCATCGAGGCTCTGAAGGCCTCCCATTTCTTGGGGGAATCATGTTTTGAAGAGTATGAGATGATCCTTGCGTCAGCCGACTTGGAAGAGGACAAAGGAGATCGGTGTCGTCTTTTCTTCTAATTTTTAGATGAAGAAGAGGACGATTTCTTCTAACGACATCTCGTTCTCGATTTCCTTGACCTATGCCAGGATTTCTCACTAGATTCTCTCGATTCTTTTTTCTTTCTCGAAGAAGACTTCGAGGATTCCTCCCCCACCGCTAGTTTACCTCTACGTTCCTTAAGAGCCTTGTTTGTCATACCTTGACAGGAAGCACACTTGTCGTCCCGATGGTCAGGGCCCAAACACCAGAGGCAATTTCGATGGTGGTTGGTGATCTACATCTTCTTCCCGCACTTCTGACATTTCTTAAAGCCAGTTTTGGACGTGGAAGGATTCGACAAGGAAGACATTTCGCAGAGAACTGAAGTGCCGTTTTCGTGACACGAAGCAGAGCTATTGGAAAAACAGAACTGATGCCAACGGGCATGGCTCGAGCACTTTATACTGTGGATGACGCCGATGTTCGACGGCAGCCCTCGAGGGACATCAATGCTGCGACCTCGAAAACAGCGTCCTCTGGTGGAATTTCTTTTTCCAAATCAGCAAAGCTGGAAGATATGAATATGTAACATGAGGAATACGTGGGAGGACACAATCCATTCGAAAATGCTCTGCTAGCAGCAATTCAGAGATCAATGTAAACTGTTATTGATTTTGCTCCTGGTGCTAGCTCAACCTTCTGATTCACAATGCACTGCAAAGAATGTGGTGCTTCACTTCCAAACTGTGTTTTTTCCAACAGTTCAAAAAGGCACTGCACAACATTCCCAAACTGTGAGGGTCTGGATTGCTAGGGCAATGGCTAGTCTAATGGCACTGCAGGCTGGTCCTACCGCAACACCCCTTCAATCTTATGAATGGGTTCCACCGCATTTCATGGGTTTCCCGATAAGGATGACTTTGAAAAGATTTTGGGCTACTTAGGAGCCTGACCCTCTGGCTGCATTGTTTGGAGGGCCCGAGAAGAAGAGAAAAACAACCCCTGGGGACTTGTTCCACTCCACAGACCTCATTAAGTCTGTGTGTCTTGCTGGAATGACATTCAGAAGGGTGCTTCTTCCTGTAATACATTGGATTCAAACCCCAGAGCCAAAGTGAGCATGGAACCAACAAACGGAAAGCCGGTCAGATGACACCTCGTTTTGTTTGGCTTGGGTACCATAGATCGGTCTTGAATAAAAAAAGTATTTCTTATGGACATTGGTACATGCTGTGGGTCCTTTCCGTAAGAGGGTTGCACTGAACTTTGTTCACCTCCAGGACACCTGTCACATGTTAAACATCACACCTATTTAACATCACCCATCAGAAAAAAGCTCTTTCACCCACTATCCAACACTTTCCCCATATATTGTAGGACTGGATATGGTTTATATAATAGTACCAGTCCTAAAACATGTTGTGAAGGATGCATAGTGAGATTTAAAAAAACATGTTTTCTTCTTTAACTTTGGTCTATGTGGAAAAACCAGAACACTAGAGGTCCTCAGCATGGCAGCAGTATTTAGTCTGTGGTGCATCTCACCCAAAAGTCAGACATACTCACCTTTCACTACTTCTTCCATGCAATGACATCCTGGAAATGCTGGCATAAATGAATACAGAACATGGCCATGTGCAATGAATCTTGTTCTGAAGAAACCTTAAAGGCAATTATTTAATTTTTTACCATTTTTCTATAGGGCCCACACCGTCATTTGGCTGCTCCAGTGCACAAGGAATCGCAAACTAGCAAAGGCTGCTTGGGACCCAATTGCTGAAGAGACAGTAGTGCGGAACTGTTTCTGAAAATTGAGCTGCGCAGGATCGCTAACATTCAAACCCAAATGTTGGCAGAATCAGGAGAGGGCCAGGAATAAGGGCCAGAATAACATCAACATCAGAGCATGGTAAGCACCATGAAAATTCCAAAACAAGGTCTAACAATTGTGACAAGCAACAGAAAACAATGTCCAGTCACTTTGAGTGGCAGAAAAGATCAGGGGAATGAAAGCTGTTGGTCAGTGAAAGAAGGAGTTGTGGTCCGTGCACGGCTAGAGGTGTTTGTATACTTGGGCTTGCCTTTAGCTTTGTCACAGTATTATGCTGCTGGAGCAAGATTGTACGACCCCTGTACTGTGGTACAATAGGATGAAACGATTTGGAATAAATAGGAAGAGCGAACATGGGGAAAAGAATGAAAGAATATGGCCTGATAGTGAGAAGACTTGGCTATTGCAGCGAATGTAACTAAGAGGATCTTACTCACAACAGTGGAGAACGAAGTAATGCCCCAGGGGGACTTTGTTGAAAGGATTCAAGAGTTTTTTTTCTGTGTTGTTTTAATATGTAAAACGTTTTGTAACAAACTAAGTCACTATAAATAAAAGAAAATAAAAAAAATAGGATGGTCGTAGGAGCCTAGAGGTAGGTAGATGGTAAGCAAAAGTACTTCTTTTATAGCCTCCAAAAAATCAATGAAGTAACAAAGTGGAACAGTATGTAGCATAATCTCACAAGTGTACTTGCGCGCTATATACATATAAATAAATAAATATGTGTATGAAGAATACAAATATACACCCATATTTAATGGCAGAAACAAGCAATTTGTTTGGCTGTTGCAGATCAAAGACTTCATTTTAAAAACACCTTCACCAGCTACATACCCATGCAGGGAAACAATACCTGTTGCTGAAGGACTGTGTAGGCCAGGGTTTTACTGCCCGTCTCCATACACAGCCGGGCTCCAGTTACAGCCACCTGGAGGGATTGGCATTGGTGGAGAAGTACCCTCCAGTGTTGTTCTTCAATGCTGTCATTCAGGACAGTTGCCTTGTCCTCTTGAATTTCCAAAGAAGCTTTCTGCCGATGAACCTCCACCAGGTCGTTCTTTTGGGCTTCAGTATCCCCAGGTCCATTCTGCCATTGGATCATCCTAGTGTTTGACCATTGCTCTGAAGAGACGTCCCTGGCCTCTTGGGTTGTTAAAGATGACTGAAGGTCCAGCAGCTTTCTGTCCAACAGGATCGGTTCATGTTCTACATGGAGACATTTTTCCAGCAGCTTTGGGTGCGAAATCTTTGTCTCCTGTTCTGCAGCATCCTGGCTTGGACACACATTTTTTTGAAGAGGCGTGACCATGGCAACTGTAGAAAGGTCTACTAGTACATTGTCAATTGGTGACACCCCAGCAAAGCTGTCTGCTTGATGACATGGCTTCGGGTTTTCAGTTAGGTCTTGCAAAAGGCAGTCTTCCGCCTGAGATGGAGCACTTGTCAATTTGTCTCCCCCATCTCGTTCTTGGTTCCTATGGCAAGTTATTGCATAATCAAGATGGTCCTTCAGCCCTCTCAACATTTGATGATGTGGGTGCATCTCATCATGGCTGCAGACATCTGAAATACTCTGCCTGGTAATTTCTTCTTGAGCCAAAATCCCACCTTCCTTTTGATCATCGCCAGTGTGTGCATGCTGGGGCCTGCCAAGTCCTACATCCGTTTTAGAATGTTCTGGATGTTTCATGGAGGAATCTTCCCCTTTCTCCCAGGGGCAGCTCTCTAATATGGTTTGCCTGGTGCTGAGCACAGCATATTCCAATGTTGCAGAATGTGACGCGTCTGTGGCACTGACAGAGCTGACATTTTCCACCTCTGCGGGCTGGATCTTGGCTGTTAACAACAATGCATTCTCTGCTTGCAGAAGTGCCAGGGACTGGGTATATCGCTCCAACTCCTCATTCAAAGTGGTGATAGAAGACTCTTTCTCCTGTAGGCTAAGCAGGAGATCGTCTATGTTCTGAGTCTGTGCCTCAAAGGCCAGTGTCAGCTGCTGGGTCTGCATGTTGATAGTGGCCTGCAAACAGTTGAGCTTTTCTTGGATTAGGGTTGCCCTAGTGTCAGCCTCCAGTTTTTGAATGGCAAACATTTCACACTGGGCCTGCAACACCTTCACTTTCTCTTCCATCTCGTTTGGGTCTGGCTGTTCTAAATTGTGGGCGAGTGTCTGCTCATGCTCCCCCTTCTTTATTTCATCTTGGAGGAGCCTGTTATGGTCCAAAGCTCCCTTCAGCTGCTCTTCCAAAGTATGCAATCTCTCACGCATAATGTGCAGGTCTAGACCAGCACTTCCACAGTGCTCTCCTTCCTCATTAGCTTTACACTCCAGGCCACCGACCTCTTCAAGAGTCTCTGCTGTTTTTGTGTTTTGTGTTCCTTCCTCATCCAACTTTATCTTCACCAGCTCCACCATATCACTCTGCATGTGCTTCACCTCCACCTCATGAAATTGGGTGTCAGTTTTTTTAGATTCCAGCAATGCTGAGAGACGTCTGCACTCATCTTGCTGGGCTTGGCTTTCCTGCTGACACTCAGCAGTCCTGAGTCTCTCACTCCCAAGATCTTCTTGCAAGCCCAACAGCTTTTCTGTCAGCTCCAGTACCTGTTTTTTCAGCCTGCTAGTTTCTACCTCATACTTTTTGGTGGCCTGCTTTAGTTTAAAGCGTGCCTCAAACAGACCCTTGCGTCTTAGCTCTGATTCAGTTGATGCCTCATGCAGTTTCAGTCTCATTTCCAATAGCTCACTCTGTATGGGTTGGCCTTCTTCTCGGCACACATCTCTATTATCTTGCTCCCTGAGATCATGCACTCCCTCTGGATCACTGAGAGCACCAGCACAGACCTCTTTGTCGTTCTGAGATGAATCAGGTAAGGATACTAGTTCTGTGCTCAAGGCCTCTATTTCTCCATGACACACTTCAAAACATTGCTGTTTTGACACAGGCTGAGAGACATCACAGTCCCTGTTGGCCCCTTGGGAGAAACTAGCATCAGACTCTGAATGAACGGTAGGCCCTTCCCTCCCTGCCAAACAATCTTCTGCTTCATCAATGGCTGATGTCAGGTTCCCAGCCTCACTCTGAAAAGTACTGACTTTGCAAGGATTGATGTTTTCCCTAGAGGTCGAAGTTGCCACTTTTGAAGTTTCCTGATTTGTTTTTCCTGCACCTGTGATGTGGTGAGCTGAAAAGCAAAAGAATAAAAACAAATGCATTCTTAGTTTTGCATGATGACAACATGTTTTGGCCAGCACCAACATACAGTCCAAAAGCACAAGCAGCATACCCTGCATTTAAGGCAAATGTATCAGATAAGTGGATAATGTTGTTCAAAGTCTAAAATACTATTTTAAAAGGCACCCTACAAAGACTAATTAATGTAATGTTAAGAATTGTGTGCACACCTATGGCATTAGAAACCGAGCCCGGCCTAATGATTGCCTATAAACATTCCCCATTACATATCCTTCCCTGTCATAATCTATCACATTTTCCCACTTCCAGACAACAATCTCCTCTTTTCACACACACCCCAGCTGGCTCTCTGGGACCCTGCAATACATTAAATTCTAAAAACATTTCTACTTCTTCTCTATCAAAATTCAAATAATCAGGAAATTGTTCTTCTCCCTTGTTACCCTCATCTTTCACACTTACAAAACCCACCAAACCTTCTTACCACCTCACACGTGAACCTTACCTCCACTCTTTACTTCTGGCCTCTTGTGAGCACCCACGCTCTTTGTGGCCCTGATATTATCAAAAACCCTCTGCTTAGTCACTTTCCCCATCCATCTCAACTGTCGAATTAATCAGTCCGTTTTTTCGGTTATCTAGATTTCCCATTTAATTCTGCGGCCTCAAACAACACCATACTCAATAAGATATCGATTAACCCCCTCAGAAATCGAGCAAAGGCTTGATTTACCAACTTTCTTTGAGCCTATAATTTCGGCATACACTAGCAGTTGTACTTGTGTAGCATTAACTCTACTGTGATGGATCACACCCATTTCCCATACGTCATAGTCTCGTTACTTCTTCTCCATCCTAACCCTTCTCGAGATCTCAATCCTGTGCACATGGACTACCATGTCATAATATTGGCTAATATCTCAGATTTCAGATTATTTTCAACTACACTACTTGAGAACATCCCTCAAATCCCTCTCCTGGGCTCTGTGCACTTCTCCCTATACTTTGCTTTCTCAGAGAGCTCATCTTGCACTTCAGCTTTGCCTATCACCTCTTTGCTGACAATAGTTAAATATTCTTATCCTTCTCACTAGCAGACTTGTGCAAGCACATGCAAATGGCCATCTATGTCATTCGTGGATGTATGTTGTTACTTCTTCTACATTCACTTCACCATACCTTCACTGTCACTTTTATCTCTTCATACCTTTACTTCTTCTGTCTTTCACTTCTTCAAACATTCACATTGTCATTTCATGGGAACCCCATGCAACCACCCTTCTTTTCTAACCCATATTCTTCCACTTACCCACCTACTGTGACTACATCCCTAACCTTACAACGAACCTTACCATATCCATCACCACCTTGGTAATGTGAGGATGAAGGCGAAGTTAAGATAAGAAGTAAATCTCTGATTAAGTGAATGTAGAAGAGGTAAGTGAAGAAGTTGCTAGACAAAGTAAAGGGGGGGATACAGTCATCATACAGTGCATGGCCACATTGCATAAGGCTTAACATTACAAAGATTAAAATAATCAGCATTCCCCTGTCAATGGACCAAACCATTCCATTAGCCTTTTCAGTACTTCCTGATGTCATGTCCCCCTTTTGCTCAGAAACTGTGGCTAACTGTGACCAATGTTTATGCCCCCCTTCTTTCACACAAGCTCAATGTCACATGGTCAGACTCTGGGTGTTATCTGTCCACTGACCACCTCCCTGCTCTATGGTCCTGCTCACCCGCCGATCCCCATTTCTAATCACTAATGTCATACACTTCCTGATCTTCTGTGCGATTACATGTCTTGTACAAACTACCGTGGACTCTAGTTTCTGCTCTCGCCTGACCTTGTCCTTCTGGCCCTACCTACTATATCACTTAAGCAGGGTAACTGTTCTCCTCCTGCCTCCATGGGTATAATAGATGTATCTCCCCATCTAGCTTTTCTCTCTCCTTTTCCACATATGGTAAAGTCTTTATTCTGCTTACCCTCCATTGTCCCCTTTGCTTCTGGTAATTCTTCACTCCAATCTTTCAACTCTTATCTCTCCAGATGGTACCAAATCTTCCTCCACCACCCTCCCTAAGATTCTCCCTCCTGTCATCTCCCCCAGATAAACCTATGTTACTTAAGCCTCCTCTTCACCTCTTTTTCTCCTATGGTCAATTTCCTCCTCTTCCCCAACAACTATTTCCTGCCAGGCGACATGTCCCCCCCTATACAAAGTTAGCTTTGCCTTTCAAACTCCTTTATGCACTTTCTCCAACCTGTAACTCCTTTTCCCAGATTACAATCCCTACTCTCACCTCCTTAAGACTGTTCCTCCAAACACCAACTCTCTCCTCCTGCTCTCTTCTCAGTACTCATCTCTCTCACCACTCTCTCCAAAACTGCTTCCTCCAACTCCTACTCGAACCTCCCACCCTGGCAGACAGAACATTTTATAATAGTGTCCCTCCCCCTAGGGTGGTGCTTAAGAATATAAGAGGCATATTAAGGCCTGGGCTGCTCTGGTATTGGACCATGTGTTATTGGTCGTGTGATTTGAAAGGGACGGACCAAGGTTACATGAAGTCATGCTACCGTTTAGGATTTCAGAAAGACATTGTTATGTGGGGGGTTTCTTTCCTGCTACAATAGCCTGCTTTAACCAGGGGTCCCTCTGCTCACTTATTGTGTGTATCTGGAGTCAGAAACGTCTTCAGTAAGCACGGAGTGCTGTTCGTTACATTAACAATGCATTCATCATGAGTCATTTCCAACTTTGTAATCCCCATGACGCTAGCAAGGCGGGGGGAATAATATTTATTTTCTTCATCTGTCTGCACGGTCCACTTGAATCAATTCTTTATTGTTCAAGAGCAACTTTGTATCAGTGGGACTTCTATGGGCTGCACAAATATGAGCTACAATGTGGAACATTCCTAATGGGCTGCACAAATATGAGCTACAATGTGGAACATTCCTAACGGCACTGGTGCAAAGGAAAATGTATTTCTGTCAGTAACTTTGAAATGCTCCAAATCTATTCCCTTATAGGGATACTATTCATTTATATGCTGCATGTTTGGGGCTGGCTAGGGAGCTTGAATGACTCTCTGATAGTACCAGATGTGTGGGGAGTCTCGAAAGAGTTTGGGCCTCCCCTTCTCCTTGTGGTGGTCATTGGTATGTATAGGAGTGTTGGGGGGTTGAGTGCCCCTGTGACTGCCCTGTTGGTGGTCATGGGTGTCTGTAGGGTTAGTAAAAATGCAAGCGCTTCTGTGACTACCGCCTGACCTTAGTGCAGGGGTGCAGGCACACACCTGAAGTGGTATGGAGATCACCTAGATAATTTATCTGGGTCCAGAACTCTGGATCCTCTGACCATCCACAGTCATTCCCCAAAGTTAAGCATGGGACTTCATCACACTTTCCACTGTCATCATGATAACTATAATTTCTGCCTCATATAAACTGATAAACAGCCACAAGATCCATGCCCATCTGCCCTTCCTTACTAAAAAGACTGTATAAATTGGTAAATGTTAACAATTGTACTACTTCATTCTTGGTCCTTAAAACCATTAAGTCATAATATAGAAATATTCCCACTGACAGTAACTAGAAGGTTCCCCATGGCTACAGAGAGCTTAGAAGCCTATGGTTAGCATCAGAGAGAGGGTGACTCTATGCTATGTTAGAGAACTGAAAGTCTGTGTCAGCTAGAATCGATGTGAAGAGAAGATGGGTTGGGTGCTTCATTAAAGGGGATGACAATACAAATACAGTAGATACCACCCCGAGTAACATATATTTACTTTCATCCAAGTCACTTCCTTCTTGCAAATGGGAATTTAAAAAGAAATTGGTTTCTTAATAACACAAGCACCATTACTCAATTTTAAACGGAGGTAGTAGCTCCACTCACAAGCAGGCAGTTTTCAGTTGTATATATTTCTGAACTCGTGAACATGCAGCGACTGCATTACTGCTTGTTTTTACTACTACCGCCAACCATATAATGAAGCCCCAATAATCATATAGAATTCTGAAAGAAAATACATTGTTCCATGGGCAAATTGTGTCATACTAAGAGTTTTTTTTACCAGGCTGACACTGGAGCAAATATCTAAGGCAGAAATAGCTGCAAGGGTGCAAATTGCGCAGTTGCAAGTTCGACAACTGGAGTTATTAGTTCCAAAAATCAGCCAAACGTCAGTTTGGCCAGCAGTGTGTTAAAACAGTAGTTGGAGGAAATATCTTGGAGCCCTCATGAATAGCTGTGATTGTCCTTGCTGGTGCACTAAAATACTGCACATACATCCACGCAGCAAACAGAGGAATAAAGCACACAGAGGGAAACAGAAAAGGGAAGGAGTCAGGTGAACAATGGTACTTTAGGGACAAAATAAAAATAAAAGACCACACAAGAAAGAGCACACAGAAATAAATAATGATATATATCTCATGTACAGCTACTGACACATTGCGACACAAATAGGAAGTAAAAGAGTAAAGTGAGGCAGTGAAAGGAATACAAATATTAAACATAGAAGAGCTACAGATCATGATGTCTAGTTACCAGTAAATGGGGAAGTGCATAAAGCACAGACATAAAGCAGAAGCAGACCACAACCTACTGTAGCTTCACCATGAATTTACCATGCAGTGCTGTGTAAACATATTCTTATGTTTGCTCTGTGTTCACACAGGTGCCACGTTGTGGAGCAACGTGCCATGATTTTTTCAGTGAATATTGTCTAACTAATAATGTGAAGCTATTAGCACGAGGAGCAATCATCAGATGTTGCACTGAGGTCGCATTGACCAACACTTTTTTTTTCCAATTCATGGGACAATTCTATAAGCAAATAGAGGGTACAACCATGGGAGCAGCTAAGGCTCCGAATTTAGCCAACTTATATGTGAATATGTTCAAGGAAACTATGATTTATTCCACCCTCAATCTGTTTCAAGAAAATGTTGCTTGTTGGCTTAGGTACATTGACGATGTGTTCATAATATGGAAGGGCAATGAGGAAGAAGCCAAGAGGTTTGTTAAGGGGCTGAATGAACAAAACAGATACCTCAAATTTACTGTTAATCTAAGCAACAGTGAAGTCAACTATCTTGATATTACGATATATCAACATCAGGGTACGCTCCTGGTTAAGCCTTATACCAAAAGTACTGACAAAAATGCACTGTTACACTATGGGAGCCACCACGCTCAACATGTTGTTAAATTGTAAAGCGCTTTGGATTAAAGCACTATATAAAAACAATAAATACAAATACAAATACAACCTTCCTTTTGGGCAATTTCTGCATCTTGAATGCAATAGCAGTACCAACGAATCATATGAGAATGGAGCCAACTTACTACTGGACAAATTGGTTCATCGTGGGTATCCTTACCGATTGGTCAAGCTAAAATGGCCTTTAATAATAATAGAGAGGCACTATTGGAACAAAAGGACAAAGAGAGCCAAGACAAACATGAAAGCCCCCTGGTATTTGTCAATACATTTAGCAACTCGTCCTACAGAATTAAAGGCATTATCAACAGAATCTGGAACAAAGTCATGAAAAAAGATTCTGGTAAACCATTAGTGGCTTTCAGGTAAAGCAGCACACTTTCTGGGAAATTTTGTGATGAGGAATGACATTCTTTCCAAGAAAAGAAGCCCAACAAGGAACACTGTGGGGTCTGCTACGTGTAATAGGGCATTATCCATGTGGTACCTGTGTAATGTGCCAACTTACAAAAAAAAAACTATGACTGTTGTCTTAGGTTTAGAAAGAGAATGGACTATTATTGAACACACCAATTGTAATACTGACAATGTTTGTTTGTTTGTTTGTTTTATTACTTGTATTGCGCACCAGACCCGTGGGTATTAGGGCGCATTGCATAAGATCACTCACCGCTTGGTTACACATAAAAAAGTACATTTACATAAGGCAATTAGGTTTCACGCAGGCAAATTATATACATACAGGTTTTATACATACATGAGATTCGGACTATGGGCTGAGAGCAGACACATTGGATCATAGGAGAGTCTAGGTTTACAGGGTAGTAATCTGTGAAGTGTAGGAAACAGTTGGTAAGGTGGCCGGTTTTAGAGTATTTACAGTGTAGTGGGTTAATCTAGGAGTCATGGTTCGACCTAGAAGTCAGCATCTTTAAGCCGCATTATTAGGCTCTGACGGAATTTTTGGTACGAATGCACAACGAATTCCACAGTTGGGCTGCCTTGACCTGGAAACTGCTGCCTCCAGCTCTGGCCAACTTAAATCTAGGGATCAAAAGGCAGTTCCTATTAGAGTCTAGTTGTTCTTGTTGCAGGTTTCGTAATAATTCTATCTGATAAGTAGCGTGGTGCCGCATTGTTCATGCATTTTTGTGTAAGAGAGGAACAAGTTACTTTCTTACCTGGTAACGTTCTTTCGATGGGATGGTCCGACGACGTATTCCATATCTATGACAGGTAATCACCACAGCTGTGCTGCTTCTGAAACTTTTTTCGGCGTCTGCGTCGATGACGTTGATGCGCCGTCGTCGAGAATCTCCTCCGACGTCATCCGATGTGATAAGTAGGACGCACGACGCCCATAGCCTCAGTTGTAGTTTTTTCCCCCAGAACGTGTGACATTAGTCAACTGCCAGTCAGACACAAAGCCTTGCGGAACGTAAGCTGCAATCGCAAAAGAAATTCTGCAGCGGGGAAGGCAGGGAGGGTGCGATATGGAATACGTCGTCGGACCATCCCATCGAAAGAACGTTACCAGTTAAGAAAGTAACTTGTTCTTCGAGGGGATTGGGTCCTCCGACGTATTCCATATCTATGACAGACTCCCAAAGCAGTACCAGAGCAAGGAGGACGGAAAGAATTTAGAATCAAAATTTAGAATTGCCAATCAAATAGCAGAGCAAAGGACCGCCTTGCCAAAGGCCAGATCCTGTCCTCGGATGGAATCGAGGGAATAGTGACGTACAAATGTATGTAATGAAGCCCAGGTGGCTGCCTCACAGATGTTGCGAATAGGAACACTCCTCTGCAGGGCAGTAGATGCAGCCATACCCCTGGTAGAATGGGCCCGCAAGCCAGCCGGCGGGTCCTTACCCGCCAAGCGGTAACACTCCGAGATGGCCAAAATAATCCAGCGAGACAAAGTCTGTTTCGTCACAGCCTGTCCCAAACGCTTTCCAGTGTAACCAATAAAGAGTTGATCGTCCACTCTGACCCGGGACATGCGTGAAACATAAAAGCTTAAAGCTCTCCTAGGATCAAGCCTATGGAGCCTCTCCTCTTCCTTACCAGGGTGCGGAGGAGGATAGAATGCCGGAAGAACAACCTTCTGGGCCAAATGAAATTCCGAAACCACCTTCGGAAGAAAAGAAGGACCAACTCTAAGGACAACCCTGTCCTTGTGAAATACAGTGAAGGGTGGTTTAACTGAAAGTGCCTGTAACTCACTCACTCTGCGAGCGGAAGTAACCGCAACCAAAAACACAGTTTTCAGAGTTAACAGCCTCAAAGGGCAAGAATGCAAAGGCTCAAACGGAGCACCCATAAGAAACTTAAGCACAAGGTTCAAATCCCAACCGGGCACCAGAAAAGGTGACGGAGAGAACACATTAGTGAGCCCTTTCAAAAACTGTGAAATTAAAGGGATTTTAAAGTAGGAACACTCTTCAGATGAGCGCTTAAAGATGGACAGCGCCAACAGGTAACCTTTAATGGTACCCACTTGCAAGCCCCTGTGGGCCAAAGAAAGTAAAAAGGACAGAACAATGGGGATGTCACATGCAAAAGGATCCACATTCTGAACTCTGCACAAGCCGCAGAACTTACGCCAACGGCAACGGTACAGAGACTTTGTTGCTGGCCGTCGGGCCGAGAGCACCACCTCCATCACGTCTTCAGGGAGGTCCCAATCCTTATACCTCAACCTTTCAGAAGCCAAGCGTGACGGTTGAGGGATCTGACCTCTGGATGGAGAACCTGACCCCCCTCCCGTGAGAGCAGATCATCTCGGTAGGGAAGACGACGTGGAGGGCAGATGGACAAGTCGAGAAGGTCTGGGTACCACGTCCTCTGAGCCCACGCCGGAGCAATGAGGATCATCCGGGAACCGAACTTCCGTAACCTCCGCAGCACTTGCGGGATGACGGGGACTGGAGGAAACGCGTACAGCAGCGGGAATGACCACTCCACCACGAACGCGTCTCCTAAGTCTCCTTTTGGAGGAAATTCCCGCGAGCAGAACCTCTCGCACTTCCGGTTGACACTGGAGGCGAAGAGATCCACTTGAGGGGTCCCCCAAAGGGCAAAGATCTCCAGGCGAATCTCCTGAGCCAACTCCCACTCGTGAGAGATCGTGCTCTGCTTGCTCAGAGCGTCCAACGTCACGTTTTCGTCTCCGGCCAGATGAACTGCCGCGATCGAAACTTCCTGCTGGATGGCCCAGAACTCGAGCTGCATCGCCTGCCTGCACAGCGGAAGTGACCCTGCCCCCCCTTTTTGTTGAGGTAGTGCATGGCCACTGTGTTGTCCGTCAGGATCAAGACATCCTTTCCTCGCACAGTCGGCAGAAAAGCCTTCAGGGCTAGCCTGACGGCCCTCAGCTCCAACAGATTGATATGGAGTCTGGACTCCGACGGAGACCAACGACCGCTGACTGTCAGCTCGTTGGCATGAGCTCCCCATCCCGTGAGGGATGCATCCGTCACGGTCGTCACCTCCGGCCAGGGAAGCCAAAATGGAGCCCCCTTCATCAAGTTGCCTTCGACGGCCCACCACAGAAGGTCCCGGGCGACCGAGGGCGGCACCTGAACCGGGTCCGACATCCTGCCGGAGGCCTGCGACCATTGCATCTTGAGTGCCCACTGCAAAGATCTCATCCGCAGGCGAGCCTCTGGCACCAGAAGAATGCAGGATGCCATGAGGCCGAGCAACCTCAAGAACTCAAACGCTGGGAGCGTCTGGGCATGCTGAAACTTGTGCACCATCTGCTGAATGTGAAGAGCCCTCACCTGCGGAGGAAAACACTGCCCCAGGGAAGTGTCCAGCACTGCTCCGATGTACTGGAGCCGCTGTGTTGGCGTCAAATGAGACTTCTTTAAATTGAGGGAGAAGCCCAGCCTGTGAAGGGAGTGGCAGGTGACGGACAGATGATCCAGGACCTGCTCGGGAGAGCTCCCCCTGATCAACCAATCGTCCGTTAGGGGTAGATGTGAATCCCCCCTTGCCTGAGATGCGCTGTCACCACCACCATGAGCTTGGTGAAAACCCTCGGGCGGAGGTCAATCCGAACGGCAGGACCCGAAACTGAAAGTGCGAGTCGCCAACTGCGAACCTCAGGTACTTCTTGTGCTTGGGATGGATCGGCACATGGAAGTAAGCATCCTTGAGGTCGAGAGACACCAACCAGTCCTGAAACTGAAGGGCCTGGAGGACTTGAGAGAGAGTAACCATCTTGAACTTGTCCTTCCTGAGGAGTTTGTTCAAACCGCGCAAGTCCATGATGGGTCTCAATCTCCCGTCTTTCTTTGAAATCAAAAAATAAGGGGAATACCATACCTTGTTCCTCTCCGCTACAGGCACCAGTTCTATGGCGCCTTTCTCCAGCAGGGCTTGAATTTCCTGCGCAAGGAGCGGATCCGGACTCTGCAAAGAGAGGTTCCCCGGTGGATTGTCGTGAGGCCTCTGCCAAAAGGGAAGACAGTAGCCGTGGGTTATGATCCCCAGAACCCACACATCTGAAGTAATGGCACGCCACTCTACAAGATGCTGCGCCAGCCTTCCCCCAACCGGCGAACCATGGGACATGGCCTCATGACTGAGTGGTAGCGGCTGCGGCGTTACCTGAGGGCAAAGAGGCAACTGCCTGAGCGGCCTTGGCACCACGGGTACCCTGTTGTCCACCTCTGGTACCCCTGCGCTGGCCTCTTTGACTGCCAGCTCCTCTCGCTTTACTGAAGGACGAGTAATAGCGAAAGGAACCACCCCTCCATTGCTGTCCCCTAGGACGAAAAGGCGGAGGTTGGCGAACTGCAGCGCCCAACGACTTCGCTGCAGCTTTGGAGGTCTGCAACCTCTCAAGGCTGTCCTCAGCCTTGGTGCCAAAAAGGTGTTCACCGTCAAAGGGCATGTTGAGGAGCCGGGACTGCACATCAGGAGCAAACCCCGACTTCCGCAACCACGCAAACCTGCGTATCACGGTGGACCTGCTGACGCATTCAGCCATGTCCAAACCCGACTGAACGGACTCACACATGGCATCCTTACCATCCTGAACTATAGCAAGGAAACCATCCCGTTCGTCCCCTTCGGGAATATGTTCAGCCGCTAACACAACACAGTTCCACAGAGTGTGTGTGAAACGAGACAAGGCACAAATGGAGTTGGCCGTCTGAAGCGCCATACCACCAGAAGAAAACACTTTCTTCGCCCAGCCATCTAAACGTTTGTCGTCCCTATCAGGAGGGATGGTAGGGTACGACGCCTGCTTTGCCGGGGCCATGGCCGCCTGCACCACCAAACTCTCCGGAGTGAGGTGCCTGGTCAAGTAGCAGGGGTCGCTACTGGCTGGATGGTATTTTCGCGACAAGGACCTGCCCACCGCCGGGAGACTCTCCGGAGCAGTCCAAGCCGCCGCCACCCTTCTCTGTAGAGCCATATGAAACGGCAGTACCGGGTCAGTTGGGGGACCAACATCAAGGATGTCCGTGAGATCATCCTGCACAAACTCCCCTGGGGGAGCAGACCATCCCAAGTACTCGGAAACCCTAGCCATAAGGCGCCGGTACGAGGAATCGGCACGAGAGCCAGGCTCAGGACTACAAAACTCCACCTCCGGAGAGGTGTCCAGTCCACTGGCATCATGCAGTGACTGCCTCAAATCGTCAAACTGACTATGGCCCGAGACCATTTCATCCGGAACCTGACTAGGAACCAGGCCATCAGAATCCTCATCCACCTCCGAAATATATTCCAGGTGACGAAAAGAAGGCACCCGAAAGTGCTTGCTCTTAACCAGAGCCTTCCTAGGGGGTTCCCCTGTGCCACCTCCGACACCCCGGCCTCAAAAGGCGTCGAGTGAATCGGCGCCGGCGTCGAGAGAACAGGCATCGGCGCCGAGAGGATCGGCGTCGACGTCAGATGCAGCGCCGCCAGCATCGACGGCGTCGACACAGTCCTCGAAGCCGGAGCTCCGAGCGTGTCCTTCGACGACCTGAGCGTCAACGGCTTCGACAACTTCCTCGGAGCCGGAGCCTCGAGAAAACCTGTCGACGCCCTTGACGCCTCAGACGTCGATGTCTTCCTCGAAGACATCACAGGTGCACACGGTCTCGAACACGTTGAGGACCGGGACCTGGAACGGGTACGTCGAGAACGAGTCCCTGTGTCCGAACGGGACCTCTCCCGTGACTCGTGCCGACCACTCTTGCGAGCGGTGTCTCTCGACCTCTCACGGCCGACCCCACTCGGGGGCGCGGACGGCTTAGTACCCTGCGACTCGAGAATCGCCAGCATTTTCTTCCCAAAGGAAGCCCATTCCTCCGGCGTCGCACGGCTGGTGGGGTAAGCGACGTGCCGGGCAGAGTCCTCAGAAGAGGACCTGGAAGACGACCGCTGTCGGCGCTTCCGAGAATGCCGCGAAGAGGCCGAGGAGTGGCGAGACCGACTCCTAGAAGGAGACCCACGAGACTTCCGACGATGACGCGGAGAGTCACCTCTCGAATCATCCGTCGAAAACCCCGCAGACTTCGACTTCCGGGGCTTGGACACCCGACCTACCGACAACTTCTTCTTACGTTCTCGTAAGGCTTTGGACGTGAGCGACTGGTAGTCGATACAGTCATCCGTGTCGTGGACCTCCCCGAGGCAGGCGTTGTGCGAGTCTGTCACCGACATCTTGGACCCACACTCCCCACACTTCTTGAAGCCCGGACGCGGGGTCGAAGACGAAGTAGAAGACATCTTCACACAAAGGATTTTCTCACAAAAACGAACAGGTTCCAAGAACCGAGAAGAACAGAACTCCAAAGAGTCGAGGCATTAACCGAGATTCACGAAGCAACACGTTCGCGGAAAAAACGGAACTGAGGCTACGGGCGTCGTGCGTCCTACTTATCACATCGGATGACGTCGGACGTCGGAGGAGGTCCTCGACGAGGGCGCATCGACGCAGGACGCAGACGCTGAAAAAAGTTTCTGAAGCAGCACAGCTGTGGTGATTACCTGTCATAGATATGGAATACGTCGGAGGACCCAATCCCCTCGAAGCAACTTTTAGTTTGATTTTATCGTAAGTGGACAGCCAGTTGCTGGCTCTTCTCGTCACGAATATGTGTTCTCTTTTTGCAATGCCAAGAGCTGCACTGAGAGCATCGTTTTGCAAGAATTTAATTTTCTTGATAATTTGTTTATTAGCTCCTATGTACAAAGCGTTACAATAGTCGAGCTTAGATAAGATAAGTGCTCTGGCAAGGGTGATGCAACTAGTGTTTGAGAGGAAGGCTTTGCCTGCTCTAATCAGTTTACAGGTATGTGCCATGGCCGAGGCCATGGTGTTAACCTGTTTGTTGAACAAAAGAGTAGAATCCAGGTAGAACCCCAGGGTTTTTACCTCCTTAGCGACAATGATATTATGGTCTATGTTAAAGGCTGAGTATTTTGGACTCTGTTTTTTTAGGGTTGATGGTGTGCCCAGGATGATGAGCTCTGTTTTATCATCATTCAGGCATAGTCCATGGGTGGCCTTCCATGCCTGAATGATGAGATAGACCCTATTCACCAAGGCCAAATCCTTGTCATAATCACAAGTAAGAGGTAGGAGGATCTGTGTATCATCTGCATAATTGGTGTAGGTGATACCCAGATGATCGAAAATGGGCTTGGTGAAGATGTTGTATAGGGTAGGTGAGACACAAGATCCTTGGGGCACTCTGCAAGTGATAGGGATGGGGTCAGCTGCAGCCATATGTGAGAAGACTCTCATAGTCCAATTACTTAGAAAGGATTGTATCCACGCTATGGCTTCTGTTGAGAAGTATGCCGCTGAATCCAAGTGACTGATTAGTACCTGGTGATCGACCAAGTCAAAGGTAGCCGATAAGTCCAGGAGGAGAAGAAGAAGGGCTGATTCCCCTTTGTCCCTAAATTCATCGATCTGGGCCTCCAAGTCTATTAATGCTGTTTCGGTCCCGTGCTGCAGCCGAAAACCTGATTGCCTTGCTCCTAGCAAGGAGCTAGATTCCAAGTATTTTTGAATTTGTGAATAGGCCATTTTGTCTAGAATTTTCGGGAGAAAAGGCACAGTAGTGACTGGTCAGTAGTTAGTGGGAATCAAAGGGTCTAAAGTCTGTTTTTTCAATAATGGGAGCACCCATGATTCCTTGAGGTTAGATGGGATGGTTTTAGACACAAATGACGCGTTGATGAGTTTTGTAATAAAGGGTGCTAGGTCTCTGGCCGCATTCTTTATAAATTGAGCGGGGCATTGGTCACCCTGACAATTAGAAGGTTTGAGTGATAGTATAGACTTTTCAGTTTCAATTATGGTGACTTTGGAGAACTTAAAGCAGGAAGGTATGGTTGTGTTATTAAATGGATCTAGATCTAGTGGGGTTCTAGTGGGCGTATTGCTGATCAATGAATCTTTTTTCTTAGCAATTTTTACTTGTAGAGTTGAAACTTTGTTGGCTAGTGCTTGCTGTATGTTCGAGCACCAAAGTTTATCCTTTATACAGTTGTCTGGCACTGGGATGGGAGCTTCTAACTCTTTGAAGATGACAAAGAATTCCTTCGTGCTTGAGTTCGCTTGGGATAGGAGTATTTCATTTTTGTATAGGGCTGTGATGGTGCTGAGATTGGTCTTGTTTTCTTCAGACGGTTGTGATTTCCAAGATATCTCGCATTGCCTTTTTTGGTACGTAGTGTCTTTAGATATGGTGTATACCAAGAGTTAAGATGGGCCTTAGGTTTGCTTTGTCTTAATTTGAGTGGCGCTATTGAGTCTAGGGAGGTGGTCATGATATGATTATATTCATTGACAAATGCGTCAGGTCCCAAGTTTTCCGGGATTGCATCAAGTGTCGGGAGGATAAGTGGAAGTAGATTGTCGCAGGTAATATTCTTTTTATTCCGGGTGGGAATAGGTAGGGCTAGCGATACAGGTATGGAAATGGGTTATTCAGTGTATTAGGTGAAGGTTATGAGGTGGTGGTCCGACCATATCTGAGGTGATATGGAGGAGATTGTGGCGTTGCAGTTATGGTCTGCTACCCAGTCTAGTGTTCTTCCTTTAACATGTAAAAGGTGGAGCACTTTTTGGGTGAAGCCTTGTTCCATTAGGATATTTGCCACACTTGATGCATGTGCATCTTTCGGGTCATTATAAACTAGGTTTAGGTCCCCTAATAATAAGACTTGAGAAGACTTTTTTAAGTTGTTGGATACAATATTAGGTATGTCAGCCTCAGACGTTCCGATGGGGCCTGGAGGTCTATATAACAAATGGATCGTCAGAGTCTGGGAGATGTTTATGTTGAGCTTGGTTGTCAAATTCTCACATGTTTTGATATCAGGGGCTGGCACTGGGTAGATTGACTCTAGCTATGAGTGCGATGCCTCCCCCGCGGGGATGAACGCTGTCAGATCTTAAGATAGTATATCCATTGGGAATAGCTAATGAAAGAGCTGGTCCTGCGGCTGCATGAAGCCAAGATTCAGTGATCGCTAGGAAGTCGAGGTGTTCTGACTGGATGATATCTGCTTTCTCGGTTGCATGAGTGACCATAGATCTCGCATTTATTAGAGCACCCTTGAGACTATTGTTGGCTGAAGCTGGTTGTGGAGTAGTTTGGGTCTTGGCGGTGGAGTGGTTAGGGGCAGTAAGTAAAGGCCTGCCTTTTATTTTGGTAATCAGAAAGACGGGATTATGGTTAGATCTTTTGTTAGTAGAAGCAAGGGATCTAGCTAATGGTTCATAGAGTTTGGCTAGTCTCGAACTGAGTCTTCCATTCCTATCGGTGGTGGTACACGGTTGGGCATTCAGTAAAGGTCCTTGCGTGATGAGTTTAATAGGCCATTGTTTACATGTATGAATAGGAGGTAGGGCTATAGTGGAGTTTTAGGTGATGGTGGTAATCTACCAGTATGATCACTAAGTACGCAGTAACTGTCGCAATAGTGAGGAAGGGCCGTAGACTCCTTCGGATGTGCATGTTTAGGTGGATGTGTTGTTAAGGACAGGAGCTTAATTACTAGGGTCATGGTAGATAAGTTAAGCTAGCAATAATAGGTACAAGACAACGGCTACTTTGATCGCCTAAAGTAATCTTACTTCCACAAAAATGTATTTAAGTGGGGAGCGGTGTCACTTGGTGATCACAGCGTTATTGGCTCGGTGCTATGTTACACTAGGCAAACAGGACAGATCAAATACAGGTTCACTGGCCGTCTGTGCAAAGCTGATGTGTTTGGCAGGTGTTGTGTTTTGCAAGTGATTGGAGCAATCTCAATACAGGAGAACGACAGGCAGTGTTGCAAATGGTGAGTGGCAGTCAAAACAGTTCTAGTGTGTATCACTTGGACATCAGTGCCATGCCAATGTAAAAGGTACTGGTGGCTACATATAGAGGGCATAATCTTGCAGGAGGTATACACAAATTAATATGGTGATCCAGTTAAAACAGTTGTAATGGCATAACATTGACACAAATTAATATGGCAATCCAGTTGAAAAAATAGTAATGGCAAATACGGTTGCGGCGTTTCAGTTAGTAGTCAGTACACAGATAGTACAATTGACAATTCAGTAAATGAGCATAGAATTATGACATAGTGCAGAGCTGTGACAAAGGAGTGCGCTACTTAATGTGGCATGACTATATATGCAAAGGAAAAAAGACCGGTGAGATTGAGCTGATATTGTTTGTTAGCCCATTACTCAGGAGAATTAAAGTGGACCATTCTAAGAGTATGCACTCATTGAGAGAGTTGTGGTCTTTACATGATTAATTGTTGCGAGGTGTAGCATGATTTGCAACAGTTGTGGTAGGATTACTAGTCGGTGCGATAAAGTTAGGTGTTACAAGGAGAGACAGGGGTGCAGCAGGTTTTACCGCTATTTGGAGTAGAATGCTGTGATGCAGTGTTTCTTTTGATGGTCTGCAGGGTCCAGTAGGACGGAGCTTAGAATCAATCAATGTGTAGACTGAATGGGGGGCACTCTGGACAGGGGTTAGGGAGCTGGTCGCTGGACAGCCCTGGACAGACATGGGACAGGTGCCTTATTTTGGTGCCTTTGTTTGGGGCCGGCTAACACCTGCCGGCGCACCCGGATTGGGTAAAAATGCAGCTGGCTGGCCAATCACGACACGCGGCCACTTCTAGCTGCTGGTATGCCTCTTTTCTATGACAGCGGTCATCTTTGTGAGGAAAACTCACGCGGTCCTTGTCATTTATCTGATTAGGTGCCCTTGTCCCTGTCTGTATATTGGAAAAAACAACAGGAAATGCTGGCCTCCTGGTCTAATCACCTCATTGCTCTCTGAGTGGGCGACCTCTCCTCCTCCCTCCTGGCCTTTACCACTCAACTTATCCTCCTCTGTGACCTCAATATCCATTTAGACTCTCCTTGTTCCTCCTCTGTACTCTTCTGGGACCTCTGTGACTCCCTCTCCCTGTCCATCCTCCCCTCTGACCCGACTCACTCTGCAGGGCACACACTCAATGCCTCCTCTGACCTCCCCCTCTCCATCTCTCTGACCACTCCTGTCTCCTGGAGCGAACACTCCCTCCTCTCCTCTCATCTCTCCCTCTCTTCCCCCCCCAAGCCAAGCCTACCCAAACACTGCCACCTACCTTCTTGGACATCCAGCCCATGAAGCGTGTGTCAGTTGCGGCTTTCGCTGCCACCTTCTCCCCCTGCACCCCCCACCTCTGGCTGTCTCACATCCTGACACAGCCCTGTCTCTGCCCCACTCTTCAATTTCTGATACGCTTGATACTCTTGCCCCTGTCAAAAGGATCCGTTTGAAGTCCAAAGCCAAGTGCAATTCCTGGTATGACTCCGACCTAGCTACACTTAAACATAAGTGTAGGGCAGCCGAGAGGAAATGGAGGGCTTCTTGTTCATCCTCTGACAAAATGGCCTGTCACCTGCTTCAAAGGTAATACCGACCCTCTGTCTTCACCAAGAAGAGAGTCCATATTCAAGCTCGTGACTCTGCGGCATCTAACAACTCGGCCAAACTCTTTAAAATCTGCAAGGAGCTGGCCAACCATGCTGCAGGCTCTACCCCTCCTGTTGCCTCCTGGGCTCTTTGCAATGCCATTGCCTCTCACTTTATCTAAAAAACCCAGGACATCATGTCCACCCTCTCCACCCCTCCCCCAACTCTCCCCTCTCCATCTGTGCTTGCTGACCCTCTGTGATGGGGTCTTAATTTCAACGGGCTAAAATACCCATAATATGGCGTGGGAGTGATTGCATTAGTACCATATTATTGGGAATTTCTACATAATAACCAGGAAGGAGCTTCTTAGGTCCTTTTCTCTAATAAGTATTGCCTTGTGTGTTCGTTGCTAGGAGACGACAGAAGAAGAGAAGGAACAAGACGTCCGTTACCAGTGGGCATATTGAAATGAAGGAGTTACAGAAAATGGTTTGCGACGTTGTGCAAGTTTTAAATGTTAAATGTTGAAGAGTTACGCGATAGCCGACGTGCGAAAGTCCTTTCTGATTTTCAGAATGAGTCAGGAAAGGACATGAAGCAGAGCAAGAGAGAAACAATACTGTGCCAGTTCAAAAGTCCACGTTTCTCTGTACGTAGAAGCAGGAGGGAGGCGGAGCTCTACAGTTGATTTTGTCACTCGCCGTCAGCTATAGCAGAAACCCGGAACTGTTAGCTGTTCGCGTCCGCATACTCAGACACTGCAACACCGGGGAAGAAGACGTGCCCAAGAGGAGGGGCCATGCAGCTTGAAACTGTCTACCAGGTTGAATTCAGCACCGGTAAGAAGCATGTCAGCTGTGGCGAATACGTGTTATTGCCGATCGAGGTTCGGCAGAGTCTGAAATTGAAAGGAAAACAAGGGGGCAGGTCCAGGCACGAACCCAATACTATTAGAAGTTTATCAGCAGAGAAATTACACCCTGAAGACAGCGCTTTGTGAAGGAGAGAGTGACAATTAGCCTCATCAGTATGACGAAGAGAGGGCTTATTTACAGTAAATGAGACTATTTATTTTAAAGAGCCAAAAGTTAAAGCAATTAAAAGAAACAGGAGAAAGATCAGTTTGTCAACAAGGGGATATCAGGAGTGTAAAAGTGAAACTGATAAGAGACTATACTTCATTCAAACAGCACCAGAAGAGATCTCACCCTCTTGTTCTCCCAGAGAGCCATTGTTTGTATCATTATAAGTACGAACTTTGTGCCAGTTGTGGTTAAAACAAGAAAATCATTAGCTTCCAAGGTTGTTACCAGTGACTGTCCAAACAGCCCGGCGAGGAGACCTCTGCACTCTTCAGCATCCTTTGTTGTTTATTTATTTATTTATTATGTTTATTTTATTTTTTCTCTGAAATTAAAGAAAGAGCTGTTGGAAATTTAATTGGTGGTCTGTGTCTCTCTAAATCCCACATCAAATCATAACACCCTCCTTCAGCCACCCCCCACCCTCCTTCTCGTCCTTTCCTCTTTTCTCCCCTGATGAGGTCGCTAGACAAGTCCGATCTATGAAAGCCTTGTCAAAACAGGTTAATCCCTGTTCCTCTAAAACCATCAAGGACCACATTGACACCCTTGCTCTAACCACTCCTTTGCCTCAGGATCATTTCCCTTCCCTCTGAAGCACTCCCTTGTGCATCCTCTTCTCAAGAAACCCACAGCTGATCCTTCTTGTCCCGCTAACTATCGCCCAATTTCCATTACTCCCTTTCTGGGCAAACTCCTGGAAAAGTTGGCCATCTCTCAACTTAATCTTCATTCCAATTCTGTTGGGTGTCTTCATAACCACCAGTCTGGCTTCAGAGCCACCAGAAGCAGGGAAACTGCTTTACTGAACATGCGTGATGATCAGCTCTCCAAACTTGACTCTAACATTCCCTCTGTCCTAATCCTTCTCGATCTCTCTTCTGCCTTCGACACGGCCAACCATACCATCCTGCTCAACCGTCTCTGTGATAACCTGGGTATCACTGATCAGGCTCTGGCCTGGCTGCCCTCTTTCCTCTCTGATCGACCCTCCCCGGTCCAACTTGGATCTTTCCTATCATCAATCTTCCTCTCTACCTGTGTTTTTCCCCAGGGGTCTAACCTCTCGCCCTGGCATTTCAACCAATACCTGGTAACTCTCGCCCATTGCATTGGCATTTTCTGCTCAAATTTCCAGTGCTACACTGACGACACTCAACTCATTTTCAGGCTGCCCTCGGCCACCTCCTCTCCCTCTCTCATCTCTGATTGCCTAACTGCCATTCAAGATTGGTGTGCCGCCAATGATCTTTGTCTGAATGCCAGCAAGACGGAGAACCTCCTTATAGGCACACCTTCACTATCCTTTCCCCTCTCTCTCTGGCCGGCCTCCCTTGACCCTCCTCCTACCTCCACCTGTGAGGCTAAGAACCTCGGGTCATCTTTGACTCCACACTTTCCTTCTCTGCCCACATCTCTGATGTCGCTAAAAAGTCAAACTTCCTACTGCACCTCGAGAGAGGTACTCTGCCTTTCCTCTCCTTCCCCCAGAAGCTCATGGTCTCCCAAGCTCTGGTTCTCTCTAGGTTGGACCATTGTAACAGCCTCTTTCTAAATCTACCTGCCTCTACTCTCTGCCATCTGCAACTAATCCAGAACAGGACTGCGGGACTTGTACTTGGCCTCAAGCTCTGGGATTGTATTTCTCCAGCTGTGAAATCTCTACATTGGTTCCCAGTGGTTGCAAGGATTAAATTCAAAACCCTCTGCATTGTCCACAAGGCTTTCCGGGGCCTGGATCCAAAATACCTTCAGCTATCCCTCCGCAAATACCTCCCCTCTTGAGATCTTCGCTACTCTACCTCTAACTCCCTCAGGGTCAGTCGTTTTTCAAAGAAACGGGCTGGGGTAGATATCCTGTTCTGGAAGCACCTCAAGACCTTTTTCTTTGCTTCTGCCTTCGCGCCCCCTCTCCCCTGCTGATCTGTTCTCTCTTGGCACTGTGCACCTGCCCACCCTCTGTCCTCTGGGCCCATGTACCTGCTCACTCTGTCACCCTCCCGCACTGCCTCCGGGCCACCCCATGCACTAGGGTCTGTATCTGTACCCATACAGCACCCCCCCCTTTTTCTTCCTGCAATTATCAGACCTCCCCTGTCTGCTGCCTTAAACCCAGCACTTGCCAATTGCTGGCTGCACTACCACGGTTTGTTGCCTTTATTATTTATTTATTTATTATTATTTATCTGTTTCTCCTTTGCTCTGCACTTTCTACTTCCCCCCTTCCATGCACTTTTCCCCTCCCCCTCTCCCATGCACTTGCATGTTTTCAATGTCACTGGGCCTAGTAAAATCGTTGTTTTGTTCTCCCCTGTTCTCCTCCCTTGCATTGTCATGCTCTGAAACACTTGTGTACGAGAGCGATAGAAATAAAATATCAATATCAATGTTAATATCAATATTAAGAACCGGGTGGAACAAGCGCATTTGTTAAAACAGTTTACTGACAAAGTAAACATTCATAACGATTTCGACTGGATGATCCTCAAACATATTCAGGGGATTTCACAAGACCAAATCAATACAAAATTACTGAAGTTAGAACAGATTTTTATTTTCTAACTTAGAGCCACATTAAGGGTCTCAAAGAAAACGTGGAATGGCATAACACCAAATAACATCTCCAATTGCAGATCATCCTGTTTCTCTACCTGGCCTCCTAACTGTGGTTGTTGGACGGTGAGTAAGGTCCTTGACATGCACCCACATGCCTACATCTGCGACTGTATATGTGATACAAACATAGCTAAGGAATAACTATCATGTAATATTAGGATTAATTATGTCCGTAAATGTGGATCAATGAAGATTTCATACACGTAGGGCAGATGATGAACACGGGGTGTTGAGACTTACTGCAATGTTGAAGTTTCAAATAATTGTATTGGATCATGACTAATTAATACTTCGTACTTTCATTTGAGATCACTTATGTAATGGAAGCAGGTCATGTATCATCCATCATGTAGGGGCAGGTTTAATTTCAAAACATTTTTTTTTAAATGGGATAATATTCAGGGTCCCAGTCATGAGTTTTTTTGGGATTAATTACCATACAACAGATATATGTGCCAACTTTATTATTACTTTATTACTTCTTTTGCAGTGATTGCAACAGCACAGAAAACAGATATCATATAATTTAGACCTGCATGTTGGTTGGATGCAGTCTTAATAAGATCCCCTCCCTGCCTCACTGAGATGTGGCAACATACTTTCCAGTGTGACATAGGGAGGCCCAGACCAGTAAAATACCGGCTCCCAGGACTTCTGCGGTAACCGACGTGTGATGTCATGGTGTTCCACATGATGACGTCATCACATTGAGCATCATAACGCGATGACGGTCAATATACAAATATCAGCCATTTTTAGCGCCGTGAGTTCCTGTGATCTTTAAAGAAATGGCACTGAATGCTGGTACTGAGAATCATTGAGGTAAGACTTTTTGGGTGAATAAATTCCTTTGCCTTGAATTAATCCTGCAATTTTCAGTGTTATTCCTACATGAGTTCTAACATAGATCCTTCTGACTTAATAGATTTCTGGCATGGGCTAAGAAAGCAAGTTCCTTTTCCCTACAATTCCTCACTGACATTACATATCATCCAGCCGCCCTCAAGTAAGTGATGCACATTTTTGTGGCATTAGGCTCTCTTAAGAGCATGTGAGACAGTTACCTTCTTAGACAATACATTCCATTAAGTTATTGAACTGGTAGCCTTACGGTGTGACTTCTATGTCTCCAGTTTGTAGATCACGATCCAAAACAAACAGAGACTGGCACCCACCAACCTTTTTTAAAGGAGCACCCAAAAAAAAGACACCCTAGGTAAGACCCTGGGTATAATGGGATTTTATAACTCATTTATAATTCATTTTCAAGGCCATTCTATAACCTATGTTTGAGTGGAAGTTCTATTATATTTTTCTAGGTGGTAAAGAGGGAACAGACTGACATTCCTAGACTAAGGAAGCAAGCCACAGCAACAAGTTAAGGTTGCCCGGAGGCACTGGTACCTATGCCCAAATTGCCTATAAGGAATTTATTCTGTAATAAACCTTAGTCCCTAGGGATCGGGGACAACATAAATCTAAATACAAGATCATTAATTTATACTAAAAAATGTCTTTATTCGACAGGGTGACAGAGAGATTAGAAATAAAATATTTAACAAAATTGCGGGTTCTACACATATCACACACAAGTGAATTTTGCCCCTGATGAATGTCCGGCATTGAAGTGCAGAAGAAGGACAGAAACCTGTACAAGTAGGGATTTAAATGTATAAAGAGGAATACCATGACGAGTACACTTCACAAAAAAAGAGTCTAGTGTAAAGTCTACACACAGACTATGTGGTCTGACCATGCGTCTAGAGCGGTACCCGCGAGCAAACTCGTAATTTTGAGGCATGGCAACAACGCCGTCGGTAGCACTACCAGCGCCTTTGATGCCTTACCGCAACAGTTGTAATGAGGCCCATTGACTCTCCTGATATCGGTAAAGTTAATGTGGCCATCCTACCAAGGCAGCCCACTGTAGATGCAGACCCCTCTGCTAATAGCCCAAACGCAAAGGGCAGCTGCTGGAGCAGCAGCTCCAGACTGTGTTTGCCCGTGTTCACCTGGGAAGCCCACTGACAAGGTAAGAGTGGTCTGGGTAGGGGTACAGCAATTACTGTATTCCGGCAAGCCCTACCGCCCCTCTCACCTTCATAACATAGTTCCCAAGGTTTGCTAGCTAGTAAGTCATAGTCCTATCACTCCTGCATACCAAACCGTTAAGCACAATTTCATTAACTCTTGAGTCCCTATCTCAGGGACTGTTCTCGAATCTAGGTGTTACTGCATTTACTGTTGTGCCAACAATTGAATGTGTCTTCCTCTATCCAGGTGGCCCAAATCTAGGTGTTACTGCATTTAATGCTTGTCCCGCCATTTTAGGCATCCAGTCCTCTATTTTGGTATCCCAAATATAGGTGATTCTACATATACTGTTGTGCCCCCAATTGGACATGTCTCCCTCTATCCAGGTGTCCCAAATCTAGGTGTTGCTGCATTTACTGTTGTCCCCCCATTTTAGGCATTTCTCCCTCTATCCACGTGTCCCAAATCTAAGTGTTACTGCATTTACTATTGTCTCCACATCTTAGGCGTGTCTTCCTCTATCCAGGTGTCCCAAATCTAGGTGTTGCTGCATTTGCTGTTTATCCATCAATTTTTGGTGTTTCTCCCTCTATCCAGGTATCCCACATCTAGGTGATCTACATTTACTGTTTGCCTCCAATTTGACATGTATCCCCCCATTCAGGGGTCCCAAATCTAGGTGATTCTACACGTACTGCGGTGCCCCCAATTGGACAAGTCTCTGTTACGCTCACCTGGTATCCACGGGGACGTCACCCAGCCCTGGTTGGATGATTTGCACTCTCGAACCCTCTCCCGGTCCCTTGGTAAGGCCTCTGGTTAAAGATGGGTCTTAATATTGTAAAAGGTGGATTCTCTGTCCTGCTCTTCGCGGCAGGGGCGCGTAGATGTGGGGGCGAGCAGCGACCAAGTTACTTCAACTAGTGCAAGCCCCCAGCCCCCCTGTGGGAATCCAGGCCTGCTGCGACTCCGTAGGTTTGCTGCTTTACAGTCTTTATATGCAGTTCTTATGTTCCTCTTAGTTTGAATAATAATGTCTTGCTTCTTTCCTTTTAGGTATGGAAAGGTATTTTGGTGTTGTCATGCAGTTTAAAGATGAGCATGGGCTGGTAGGCGAAAGCTGGGCTGGTGTGCGCAATGCTGTCCGGTGAGTAATGCACGATGCGCGGCGCTGTTTTCGCCTTTTATATTGCTAACTTGTGTCTTTTCTCTACTTGCAGGTTGCGATGTTCCTTGCCGAGCGCCGTAATGTTCCAGCAATGATACTGACCAGGAGATGACTACCCAGGCAAGAATTGTGTGGCTTTCTTCATTCGGGAGGAAACGTGAGTAAACGCTTACTAATGCTGTCTTTCTTTCTCCTCTTTCCAGGTTATGGTATTCCAGGATGCATGCGGTGCCGGATGATGGAGTTCGTACCTTCAGGTGAGTGGAACTGAAGTCAGCGATGGATTGAAGACAGGATACTGTTCCAGGTAAGTTTCGTAGTGTTCTTTCTCTCTCTGGAGGTCCTTGGTTTCAGGTAAGCTGGCATCAAAGAACTGGACACGGTGAGCATTACGCTGCCCACAGCAGAATAACGCAATGCATGTTCTGCTGTTTGGGTGTGGTTTAAATAGTCTCAGGTAAAGAAGTCCAGGTAAAATAGTCCCAGGCCTTCCACACCCAAAGTAGTCCAGGTAAAGTAGTCCCAGGCCTGCCACACCCAAAAGACTAGACCGCATAGCTCAGTTCCTTGTAACTGAGCTATGTGTGTGCCTCCATGTTGGCTGAACCCCCCCTAGTTAAATAGTCCCAAGTAAATAGTCACATTCTAATGTTGGTCTTCATGATGGTTATGAGCCTGGCGACAAAGGCGCCAGGACTGACTCCAAGAGAGTCTTGGATGAGGTTTTAAGGCCTTTGACCTGGCCCTAACTGGAAGGCTGACTTGCCAGTGAGGGCCAGGGGCAAAGGTTATGACAGTCTCCCTCTATCCAGGCATCCCAAATCTAGGTGATCTACATCTACTGTTTGCCCAAATTTGACTGTCTCCCCCTATCCAAGTGTCCCAAAATCTATGTGATTCTACATTTACTGTTGTGCCCCCAATTGGACATGTCTCCCTCTATTCAGGTGTCCCAAATCTAGGTGTTACTGCATTTATTTTTGTCCCCCCGGTTTAGGCGTTTCTCCCTCTACCCAGCTATCTCAAATCTAGGTGATTCGACATTCACCGTTGTGCCGCCAATTGTATGTGCCTCCGTCTATTCAGGTGTCACAATTTAAAGGTCTGTTTCTACACTCACCACCCAGAGCACCCCACTCACACACCTGACCCCAGCTGCACCGGCCACATGTGTGATCTCCCAATTAAGGATGTATCCTACACACAAGATAGACACCATCCCACATACTGCCCAAATCAGAGCCGCAAGTTGGTGCACCAGTATGCTTAACGAGACCCACCACCCCTACCCTCTCCAATGCACAGTCCAACCTTCCAACCCTCCACCTCGTCTCACAGCCCCCTTCACTCTCCAAGACTACAAGTATATGCCCCTCCCCTACCTTTGCTGAACCCCCTGCCTTCCCCCGTCTCCAACCTATATGTAGATCTCACTCTGCTCAAGCAAGAGCGGCACGATGGAGAGCGAGACTTGAAAACATTGACCTCCTGAGCATTCCGCACCACCCATCTACCCATTCAAGCCAACCCTCTGTCTCCCCCTGCCACCTTCTCACCTGCACCCTCACCTTTCACAAACATCATAGCTCCCCCGCCCCAACTCACACTTCCCTTCACTTAGCGCAACAACCACACCACATGGGCTGCACGAAAGACAAGAAAAGGTCCAGACCTCAGCCACCTCAGGGCCCACTTAGCATCACCCGTGCCCCAACCCAGATCCCAATCACTGCCACCTCGCTATAAGGCCCAAAGATCCCCTCCACCCCTGGCACCCAACCTAGTCTTAGCACTATTCCCCTCCTCCATCCAGGTCCACCTCCACCCCCACCCCCATGGCCTCTCCACATGTCCTCCTTTGACAACCCCTGTCCCTCAACCCACCACGACCACCCCCATCCTCCTATGCCCTCCCCTGGCCACCTCCTGCCTCAACCCACTGTCACTACCCCCTCCTGCCACCTACAACTACCTCCTACTCGACCCATCCAGCACTTGCAAACAAACCCCATCAACCCTCTTGCATCCTCATCAACGCCAGGTCAGTCTCTAAAAACAAATGTAACATCTTATGTTGCCCAACATGGGGTTGGGCAACATGTCTGCGTCACCTAATTTGACTTTACATTTGTATGCTGCTGCCGCCCTGCAACATGGGGCTGGGCAACATACCTGTGTCCCTTAATTTGACTTTGCACTTGTATGCTACTGCCGCCCTGCAACATGGGGCTGGGCAACATGTCTGTGCCACCTAATTTGACTTTGTACTTGTATGCTGCTGCCGCCCTGCAACATGGCGCTGGGCAACATACCTGTGCCACATAATTTGGCTTTGCATTTGTATGCTGCTGCCGCCCTGCAACATGGGGTTGGGCAAAATGTCTGTGTCCCCTAATTTGACTTTGCACTTGTATGCTGCTGCCGCCCTGCAACATGGGGCTGGGCAACATACCTGTGCCACCTAATTTGGCTTTGCATTTGTATGCTGCTGCCAACCTGTAATATGGGTTAGGCAAACTGTATGTATCTGCAAGCACTTATGTAACTAAGTTAGCTGTACCCTGAAACATGGGGTTAGGTAACACATATGTATATATGTCCTCGCAAGCACTTATGTAACTAAGTAAGCCTTCTTGAACAGTGCTGTGATGCCTGAGGGCTGTTGTGCGCTTTATAAATGCAAATAAATAAAATAAATAAATCTTTGACCTTATCTCGGATGAAAGCCCAGAGGTCCTTTTCATCACAAAGACCTGGTATGCTGACGATTACGAGCCCATTGCACACAAGACCTTCCCATCAGGCTACAACCTTATTGTTCGGAACAGATCCAGAAGAGGAGGGGGACTTGCGATACTACACAAACACCAATTTCCTCTGCTTATCAAGGACACCTCAGCTAACACCACAGACTATGAATCCCTTCTTGTAAAACTCCAACTCTTACCCTCCAACTCGCACATCTTCCTACTTATTTATAGACCCCCTGGC
Source organism: Ambystoma mexicanum (assembly GCF_040938575.1). Classification (NCBI taxonomy): domain Eukaryota; kingdom Metazoa; phylum Chordata; class Amphibia; order Caudata; family Ambystomatidae; genus Ambystoma; species Ambystoma mexicanum. Next base: position 1,114,531,745 of record NC_090923.1, on the reverse strand, counting down.
TACAAAAATAACTTTGCAGACACACTCAGCGACGCTCTGACAACTAACTTCAACCTACATCCAACACTCAGCATCCTAGGTGATTTCAACATCTGGTTTGACTCGCCTTCAAACCCTATGACCCGATCGCTCACACCGATCGCTCACAGACAACCTAGCAGCCTTCAACCTAATACAACTCAGCTCTATGCCCATCCACACTGCAGACCACACCCTTGATGCAGTCTTTAGCACCACAAATATAATTTCCACACTGCCTCCACACCCCCCCTAACATGGACAGATCAATCAGCAATCTTCTTCTCTGTACCACTATCAACTGCGGCCCGCATACAAGGTCACACCCGGCCACCACCAACCTCCACACCTCTCACCCCACTCTGGAACAAAGTCGTTATCACCCCAGTTCTAGCAAACTCAATCCTCAATTCTCTCCCAACACTCTCCCTCAAGGAAGGCCCCCCAATCAAACTCTTTGACTGCTGGCTCTCTAATGCCCCCGCACCCCTACCCCCAACAAAACAGCCCTCTCATAGATTATGACTCAGGCGGTACACCCCCAACCTCAAATCGCTAAAAACTTTCAAACATTGTCGGAAACGGACCAGGAGAACCAACCCAACTGCCCAAACCAAAACCGACCTAGCAAGACAAACAAGGGCCTACAGATGTGAAATCATAAAAACCAAGAAAGCATTCCATGGGAACAGAATCTTGAACTCTCGCAACCCAAGAAAGGAACTGCATGGAATAATTTCAATTCTCTGGGCTGCTCTAACCCCCCCCCCACCCTCTCCACCCACTTCCATAACATCGCTATCAACAGACCCTCTGCCATCATCTCTAAATTAGAAATAACGCCCCCGCCCATCGCCCATCTTCGTCCAAATTCCCTCCCGATACAAACCTTCACCTCTTTCTCTTAGTTCTCACACCAGGAGTTCCTCTCGGTACTAGCACAAAGTTGCCCATCAGGTTACCCTGAAGACCCTTGCCCGCCCACCCTCCTCAAAACTATCCTAACCTCAACCTGTGCAGGTAGTATCACACACTCAATCTTTATCCACTCTCTAATATCGGGAACATTCCCGGAAGACTAAAAAATCTCCTACAACAAACTCCTCCTCAAAAAACCTACGCTGGACCCATTCCTCCTCCAAAACTACCGGCCCATTTACAACACTGGCTAGTTGGCCAAACTCATGGGCCGCACAGCATACAAGCAACTCGTCCATTTCACTGAAGCCAACAACCTCCCTGACCCTGCACAATCTGGCTTCAGACAACTCTCTGAGGAATGTAGTCCTCCCTAATGTCTGTTTGGGATGACCTAAAAAGAACAGCAGATGCAGAAGGATGTGCTGTACTAATTCTCCTTGACCTCTCTGCTGCCTTCGATATCACTGACCACTCCATTCTCCTAAACAGGCTACACTCTTTAGTAATCAAAGACACTGCCCTCACTTGGATATCCTTTTTCATCTTTAATCGCTCGCAAATCATGCTCCTCCAGCCTTTCACTTCTACATCCCGACCAGTACCAAAAGGGGTCCCACATGGAGCCTTCCTATCTGCTCTCCTCTTCAACATCTATATGAATCCACTCCACGTACTCATCCACTCCCACAATCGCACCTGCTACAACTACACAGACGATACCCAGATCATCCTTAAAATCACCAAAATGCCAGGCTCTAACCGTCCATATCTGTCATCATGCCTCTCGAATATTGACTACTTGATGACAATCAACCACCTCATCCTCAAACCTGGGAAAGCAGAAATCCAAGTCCGCAGGAAAACGGCGCTCCTTATCCAACCTATTCCCTGGCCTAACTCTCTAGGCCCCCTGAGCCCCAGTAAGCTCCACCTCGGTGAAAAACCTTGGATGCACACTGGACACAGAATTATCCCTCTTCCAACACATCAACTTTGTATCCAGAACTGGTTTCTTCTACCTACGCATCCTCACCTACGCATCTTCAGGCGTATCTTCCCATACCCCACCTATCTCCACCATTTCTGTGACAGCATCCTCTTGTGCTTAGATTATCCAAACTGCCTTTATCTAGTGTGACAGCATTATGAAGTACAACACAGACAACAGACTTAAAATTCAAACAAAAGATATTTACTAACTTAAATGTCAGGATGGTTGAAGGCCTAACTTGCCCTATGCGACAACTCAGTATAGGGAAAGTTAGGCCTTCAAAAGTCCTGACTTTTAGGTTTTCCCTACCTGAACGAAACTTAGAAAAGTCTGAGTCAAAGAGATCAACTTAAAAGTCTGTGTCCAAAACCGATCCTTTCCCTCGCAACTACAATTAACCAATGTGTAGGGATGTCACAGTCAAAGGAAATATTGTTCAACTAAAAGACCTGAGCTTCTTCCAGCTCACAGCTTGCTTTCAGCTCACTTTCCCAAAGAACAAGAAAGTTCCATGAAAAAGTCTCAAAGTTTAACTTTTCCCAGTTCAAGGCGGTACAGTTCCGAACCAATCCTTGGGGTTCCCTTCCCCAAGTTTCAAGTAACACATTCCAAAAGCAAAAGGGGTCTTGAGACTCAGCTCTCAAGACAACAAAGGTGGTTCTTGGGAGTCTCAGGGTCCCTACCCCAACACTTCAATTCTGCCGCCTATACTTGTTACAGTCTTTCCAAAAAAAAAGAGTCTTAACAAAACACCAGGTCAACCTGACCTTCTTTCTGTCCCAATTCGCCAGCTAGTATGCAGTGGTTTCCATAGGCTGTTGTTCAGAGATCTTATGTTTCAGCATGCAGGGCTCTCTAGTCTAGGCGCAGTTGCGACCACACGGTTCACCCATTACAGATCACGCAACCAGGGTCCCAGGACTCCTTGAAACACACAAACAGGTTTACTTGGTTGGCACTTGCTCCTGTGCACCATGTCACCTTCACTTAGCTCCTATTGGTTGGCCTCTTGGCCTTGTGGGTATTCTTGCACTTCCTTGGCTTCTCCTTATTAGCCTGGCGGTCCTGCCACCATTTGTTCAACATCTCCAGCCAAGCTGCCGCCTTGTCACACTGCATTCGCCCTCAAAAGGTTCACTGTTTGACTCTGAGTCACATGTGTTCCATTCATTTCATTATTCAAATTGTCACTTTTATTGTTCAGATTTTAAAGTTCTATTCAGTTCAAGAGTCAATGTGCACCTTTTTGTTTCAATTTGTAAGTGTCCCTTTTGTTCGGTATTCAATGAACATATTTAGTATATACAAGTTACGGCTAATCTCGCCCCAGCTTACCTCACCAACCGACTCTCCTCACACACGTCCTCAAGACCACTTAGAGCTGCTCAAGCTCATACAATGTCCATACCTAGATTCAAACTCCAAAATTCTGGGGGGCGCCAGTTTCCCAGTTTTGGCCTCCAAGCTATGGAACACGCTTCCTTCTTCCCTCAGATCAGAACCCTCCTTCCATTCATTCAAGTGTAATACTAATTGTGGCTTCAGGAACTGGGCTCTGCGACAGTTTAGCCTCCTTACAGTGACTTCCAAGGGGCCTGCTCCCTACCAAGCACCTTCCCTGCTATCTTCCTTGATGGTACCTCCTACTAAATACTGTGTATTGAATGAGTATACTGTGTACCTTTGTAATTTTTGTATATATGTATTGCAACTTTACTTTAACTGACTACGTTACTGAACTTGTGTAACCTTTTGTGAACATGTTCTTACTGTACAGATGTTTGTGTAACCTGTTATGCATGTGCCCAGTTGCCCCAGGGCCAGGAGCACTTTACAAATAAAATAAATACAAATACAAATAAATTTGTTCCTAATGAAGTTTCTCTTTAGCTCGGTATTCAAAAACCACACTGTTGTTTCTGTATTGGAGACCAGTGTTCCTTGCGGTCTTGTGGGAGCGCCCCAGAGCCTCTCTGCCCTCCCGACACTCACCGGCCTCCTGTGCTTTACTGCCGCAAGCCCAGCACGCCTGCCTTGTGCTACGCTCCACGCACCGGCAGCTTCAGTGCCTCGGTCGGCAGGCAGCATCCTCTGTGCTCTGGCTCCCCGGCAGCTCCTGTTGCGCTCTCAGGGAACTGGAAGCTCCCAGGCTTGGGGAAGTCACACAGCCCAACTTCATCGGGTCCCCCAAGTCTGCTGGGTGTGTTGCTGGCGTCCTGGCTTGCGCTGCTCCAGTTCCACCATGGCTGCTTCCTCTCACATTGCTCCCCATCTCGCGCTCCTTCTCTCCTTCTCTGTCCGACTGATCTCCATTTATCCACCTGCAGCCCGTTGACAGGCTGCAGGTGTGGCTGACCAATTAGTCCTGCCTGACCACAATCAGAGGAATATGCATGACCCTCACACCTCTTAGTAGGCATCTTCCTGGTTCAAGTACCAAAGTGTTGAAAAGAGGTAATCTTCACTGCTCTTGATGGTCTCTTCTTCGTCCCAGTATTGTCAAGTGTCACATGTGGAAAATTGCGGGGAATTGGCTTATAATAGCCCATTAAGGTTGGGGGAGGGTTAGGTTGGTTCTCACTAGGAAAAGAAGGATACCATGTCTCGTCCAAGGGCACCGCACTCCCAATCCTCAAGGAACCAACACCCAGGTGATCCTCCCTCACTTCTCCGCCCCAAGGGTCCGGATCTAAAAGAGATGGACTTTCGCTGGCCACCTGCGAAGAGGATCCAAGGGGAGTAGGAGTGAGAATACCCTCAGGTTTCTCACACTAGGCGTACTGGAGTTTCAGATAAGGAAACTGCACAGAAACCAAAACGGTGCAGCCCGCCTGCTCATTAGCCTCCCTCCCAGAGAACACATCGGCCCTACGGTAAGACCTCCCATCGGCTCCCTATTGGTTGACGCACTACCTTCAAAGCCATGTGCATCACCCACCGTGCCATCCACAACACCATCCCAGAATTCCTCCAAGACAAACACACTAGCTACCACCCCACAAGAACACTCAGATCTGGCACTGCATCTCTCCTAGTTGTCCCACAGATTAACTGCACCAGACTGAACGGAGCCTCTTCTCCATCCAAGCACCAAGCATCTGGAACTCTCTGCCCCTACACATCAGCACCACTGCTACCTCGTCTGTCTCCTCCCCCCTCCCCTTACTTGTACCCCCGCACCCTCCCACTATCTGAAATGTTGACAGGCCTAGTACGATAGTCGATTGTTTTGTTCCTGCCCTCCATTTCTGCACCCCTCTCCCTCACCTTTTGTTTTCTCCGGCTCTACCAGAAATGCCGTCAGGCCTAGTATGGTAGTCGCCTGTCTGTTTCCATTTCCTTCCCACTCTCCCCTACTTTCCTTATCTATGGGCCTCATTACGACCCAGGCGGTAAGGGGTTTACGGCGCCGTAAAAGGTGTCGGTGCTGTTAAACCCTTACCGCCTAATTACGAGGTCCCTTTGCGGGTCCCGACCTTAACGGGTGGTTTTACCAGCCGTTAAGGAAGGAACCTGCAAAGGGACTTTCGAGGTAATTACGGTACTGCAATTTGCGGTACCGTAATTACCGCTTTCCCCATTCCCATTGAGCCCTATGGGGGCAAAAATGGGAATGGGGAAGGGCCAATGGTGAATGCGGAATTACCGCCCCGCCAACCTTGGAATGGGGCGGTAATTCTGCCATTCACCATGGCGGAGTTGGTAAAATACCGGCGTCAACCATGGCGCTAATAGCGCCATGGTTAACGCCAGGGTCGTAATGAGGCCCTATGTCTTAGCTCTTGCACTATGTGAAATGTCGTCAGGCTGAGTATGATAGTTCATTTCACACCCTTACTGTTCATGGCCTGTAAGAATGTCATTATATTTTCCCTTGTTCCCTCCCTTGCCTTGAAGCACTTTGAAACACATTGTGTATAGGCACAATATAAATAAACTATCATATCATATCATACCATATCATTGGCAATAACTTGGCATTCTGAAAGGCCCTCAAAAGCTTCCCTTCCTCCTCTTGAAACCTTCTTGCACTCTTTACTGTTGATACGCCCACAGGCAACACATCTATCCACCCAAACCCCACAGATGCTGGCAGCGTTCGCAGCAGCACACTGTGATAAATGACCCCCACCCACCCACAGACTATCGTTCACTCCCTGTCCCTCAAGTGCCCCCTGTCCACTGTTCAGGCTCTCATTATAGGGAGACCACAACTGGCAAGACCAGCCAATCGTGTTGGACCTAGTAAAAACGACATTGAAGATGAACTCCATCCGACATTTAAGGTATGTATACCTTGCACCATGTCTGTGGACGCAGGCCGCAGGCACAGCTGCTCATCCATGCACTTTAGAATGCAGCTACAGCTATGCAATTCTGGTCTTGCAGCATGCAAAGCCGTCAACACGGAAACCCCTGATGTACCTCAACACCTCTGCCATTAGTATACAGCAGCAACCTACGGAAAATGTTGGTCTAGCTGGGCACACATTTAATCTCTGGCACTAGCACTCTTTCCTAAACCACCAACAGCAGCCACCCACGCGCCTGACCTCCGTGCTGCTTAGTGGAGCTTAGCCAGCCCACCGAAGTCCTAACCTGGCAAAATGCATACACGCATCTTATAAGCTAACTCTTAGAATCTCCTACACATGGGCTATGGTCTCAGAGGGCGTTCTAACCACAAAGCGCATGGATGCCATACAAATGGGGAATGGGCACTATATAAATGACGAATACAATACATGATGGTGCTGAGGAGCACTTATGTGAATATTGTCTTTTTCCGAAAAATTGCAAAAATGTTATCCAGTGGCAAGCTGCTGAAGTTGTGGTAAACTTTTGGCTTTCAGTAGATTTAAGTCTTCAGAAGCATTGTTTAATGTGGAACACTAGCAGGCAGGCAAATAGACCCGTAAGGGGAATCTTTGTAGCAGTGAAACTGGGGTGAGAGTCAACCAAGTGGAAGCAGAGGTGCTAAGAAGTTATCCTGACAAAGTTGTAAACTGTGATTTATGGTACTATAAAAAAGAGAGCTTAGATGAAGCTGTGCTTCTCTACCCTTTGCCAGGAGCTGTGTTTCTTTGGACCTGACAAGGAATTACATTTTCTTTGACATTCATAAAGTGTGGGAAAGCACCTTGATAAAGAATACCATTGGTGCTATTAGAGGAGATTATTTAAGTGGAGATTATAATTGAAGGAAGAAGAAGTGTTCTTTTGGTTGAATATTGATTTAATAGAACTTTCTTTTGACAAAGTGGAAGAGTCTAGAACTGTGTTGGAACTCTACTGCAAACCTGGATTTCCCTGTTTCTTTTTGTTGAACATTGGAACTGAATCTAACCTAAAACCTGGGGAAGGTGAGTTCACCCAGGTTATAAGGAAAGACTGCGAATACTTTATAAAAGCAGATGATGATGTTGTTATGAAATGCCCTATATTTCCGTGTGTATTTTATGTAGAACTGTGAGGGCCAGATATCCTTTGTTAGAGTGTTTGCTTTAGTTTATGATAGGCAGCGAAATCCTTGTCAGGGTAGGGATAGTGAGGTATTTATTGAAATGTAAACTTTAATAAATTGGCGTATTTTGAGAAATCATCCAAAAGATGTCCGCTTCACATTTCTGACCCCTCACAGTGGACAGCGTAACTTTTTTTCCAGAGGGCAGACGGACCACCTTGGTTTTTTTAGGTTGGCAAGCTTGCTCAAGAATTTGGATACCACGATTTTATTCAGGTTGTCATGTTCCCAGTGCAGAAGTTTGCCCACAAGACCACAAGTACTTGTTTCGTATTTGGATTTTGTTTTCTCGGGAATATTTCACAACAGATTGCTCGGTTTATACTTTGCCAGCATATTTATTGGAACACTTCCCCATTCAGGTTATTTTTCTGGTGTTCATTACTTTAAAAAAAAGTACAATTCGATTTGGTCTTGTGCACTTTCTTCTAAGGGGAAGGTCAATTGAACTACATTTGTGTATTTCACTTTAAGATATATGTTCACTTAATGTGTGTATATTCATAGGTGCCAGCTTTTGACTTTCGCTATGGAGGCAAAAGTACCTGGGCATATGTCAACAGTCACCAAAAGACTAGCCAAAAAATAAAGGCCTTGTAGCACACTGCTCAACCAAAGTGTGTGATCCTTGGCAAATAATGTAATCATTGCCTAAAAAATGAGGAGTTCTCAAAGCCTGACATCTTTTAAACATAACCATTCCACTGTCAACATCAGTCTGTGATTGATGAACGTCTTTCAGCGATGGTTATGATATGATATGATATGGCATTTATAGCGCGCCTATACACAAGTGTTTTTTTAACATGTTTTAAAATATAAAGCCAAAGGCCATCGCCAGTGGTCTGGTAGTGTTTTAAAATGGACAGTGGGCACAGCTGTGCTGCGGACAAAATCTTTGGAATAACAAACCCCTTGAAATTCAAGGAAAAATGGTTGCAGGGATGTTAAAGTGAGAATTTAACGCATCAAAACCCCTGAAATTCTGCTAAAGCCACCTTAACTTTGCCGCCCTGTTGCGCAGCCTATGACCACAATGATGACATCACAGGTGACATGACTAATTACATTATCTATGACATCACTGATGCAATCTTTGATTGGATTATGACACTAACCGGCTATGGCCAGTGCCCACAGCTTCTGGCCGAGGCCCACTGTATAGTTAAACACATTAAGGGGTCACACTTGTCAAACTAATTAAACAATTTCTGGGGAGGTAAGGGGTGATGAGGATGGGATGGGCACATCTCAGATGTAGGGGGACATTGCTAAGATGTTCGCGAACTTGACAAAAGCTCGAGGACATCCATGCATATTTCTGCATTATAGGGTCTGTGAAAAGCAGTTATTTGGATAGCATATAACTTTGGCGCCACTCAGTGAAACGGCATGACATTTTGCAATATCACTGTAGACCCAATCCCGAATCGTTGTGCAGAGTCTTGTGCTATTTCGCCAAGAGGAGACAAAATTAGAGGGGAGGTGGGGGTGCCAAAAGGTTTGAATGGCTTATACATTTGGTGCAGTTTACCAGATCTGCGTACAAGTTTGCAAATACATTTTAGACCCAACTTTGAATGTTTTTGCAAGGTTTGGTGGGATTTTGTGAAGTGGGGGAGAAATTAGAAGTGGGATCTTAACATTTCTTAAAACGTATAACTTAGGTGCCATTTGATGTATCTGCACAAAGATTTGCGAAAAGATTAAGACCCAACCTTAAATGTTTGTGCAAAGTTTGAATGGATTTTGTGAAGTGGGGGCTAAGTTATATAACTATTTATTGTACATACATTTTGACACTTTGATAGAATCTGTCTACCATCCAAATGCATCCGAAGTGATCCCTACGACTAAGATAATAACTAAGCACAGGAGGGGCGTGGCTAAGCAGCCATGCAGTGGGACGTGATTCCTGTCGCTCCTACCGATCCGAACAGGATCCTGCCTGATTCAGAGGCTACAACGATTCATCACTGTTTCATTAAAGGCAGTGTGCACAGCCAGGCACAAACCAGGAACTGCAGCCGTGATAATAGCAGAGAACGGGCCGAATGAAGTTTGCGACCCAGCAATCAGAGGCAAACAAAAGATGGCGGCGTCAGGAAGACAGTGATTGCTGGGTGAGGGGAACCACAGCACGATACAGCTTCAGTGAGGGACGATCAAGATCTGCGGCTGCCTGCTTGGATCCCACACGAGATCAACATTGCGATCAGACTCTGTTCAACTAAACTGGAGACAAGTGCCATGGGTCATACGGCTGCTTTTGTGCCTGAGACAGGCAAACTCACTGAGCGAAGAGCAGTGCCGCTCCTACACTCGCGGCCGCAACAATACCGAAGGCACCGAAGACATCAAAGCGGAATAAGAGAAGAGGGAGGAGCCTGTGTACACAGGTCGCTGGCAGAACAGCAGCGGGAACTGCATTAGACTCGGCTGCTGTGAAGACACCACAGAATGTAGGAAACAGTGCGGTGCCCGCGGTAATATTGGCCCCCCGGACGAGGTATCCACTTCAAGTCAAAGCGAGTAGATGTGCTGAGGAAGGATTCGGCCCAACCCACGGTGGGCTGTATTAAAGGCAACCACACGCGCAGTGGCTCGTCAAGGAACACAATACACGGCTTGTGTCAATTTCACATTTATGCAAGCCTACCCCTGGGACAGGACCCGCATAGCCACCAGAAGGGTGGCTACTTGCTCCAGTAGCTAAGCTATATAAGTTGCACTGGCAGAATTTGGCTAGAAGTATTGAAAGTTGCAACAAAAATCCTAAGGAAGACGGGACGCCGCAAGTAGGAAGCGACTATCCGGCCATGGTCTGATCCCTGGTGGAGTGCCTGCGGCGGCTGGGCCAACAAATAAGCACGCAAATGCGGCGCAGCGCCGTGACAAAGCAGAGAATACTCACCTGTGTGCTGTCTAAGGTCACAACAACATAAGAACTCAGGAGTAAGTTGCCAAAGTCCACAAGTACAGCAAGATCCCTCAGTACAGGGAGGAACGAAAAACGCGCAGACGGCCATTTCAGCAATGAAATATGCGCGTGCCACCACAAACTGGCTCAGAAAGAGGTGTAATGCACACACACGTGCATGCAATACGAGGACACAATGGGAGTGCGCATAACTCAACGAGACAGCAGCGTTCAGTCGCTCACCATCACGACAGAACCTCTGGGGGATGTCCAATATCTGAGCACGGCCAGAACATTTAGACACCGGCAAAACAGCCTAGAACATTGTAAGAAGCCCCCACCTGACACGCTGGTAGGTCCAAGCGAATGGATTCAAAGTGGGAGTAGACCCACTTGGGAATGGCTAGATAACTAACAGTGGAATAGTCACGAATTGGGGGGGAAGATCAAAAAGGGCGAACAAGGGAGCACCAGAACAACGGACCATGGTGTCCAACACCCAAAAAATCAAAGCGAAGCAACCCACACTAGATGCCTTTTCTTTCTTCTGCTGCCTTTCTTCGACCCTGGAGGACCCTTCTCCTTCACATCGTGTGGCCAGGAGGCCTTGTGATTCCATTCCCTGACTCTCTATGTAAGGTAAGCCCATTGTGGCTTATAATGTACTGAACGCTTTGCTGGGAGAATTTTGAGCTCCATATTCCATCTGGATCATCAATTTGACTTTTATGGATTATGTAGTCTGCTGCTACGTTGTGCCCCTCACTGCTTTACATTGTGTGATGTACATTATGTGCATTTGCTCAATGAGCCCTGTGTTACTGAAGGCCTCTCCAACATGGCCAACCCCTTCCTCGTGGCTCCAAGTGCCTCCCTGCAGCCCTGCCAGCCTGCATATGATTGGTGCAGCTGTCCCTCATTTGCACCAATCGGGCGAGCCGGCAGGCGAATGCTGGCCCGCCTCCAAGGCTCGATCCTAAGGCTCCTGTTCGGTGACGGTTCTGCGGTGAGCCCCACCCCCCGCTCATGCCCCGTGTTGTCTCCTGTCTTCCCCCACCCCCCGCTCATGCCCCGTGTTGTCTCCTGTCATCCCCCACCCCCCCACTCACGCCCTGTGTTGTCTCCTGTCTCCCCCCACCCCCCTGCTCAAGCCCCGTGTTGTCTCCTGTCCTCCCCCCTCCCCCCGCCCATGCCCCTTGTGGTCTCTTGTCTCCCCCCCACCCCCCTGCTCATGCCCCGTGTGTTTCTCTTGTCTTCCCCCACCCCCTGCTCACGCCCTGTGCGGTCTCCTGTCTTCCACCCACCCCCCAATCACGCCCCGTGTGTTTTCCTGTGATCCATCAGGTTTTAATTCCCTCCTCTTCTACTACCTTCCTACTCCCCTTCCTACCTATTTTCTCCCTCCTCTCAGCCTTTCCCCTCCTAGCACTTACTCCTATAATCTGTTCCCTGACTTTTGATAGCAGCTTGTCTGTCTCCCCTCCTCCCCCCTTGTTTTTCTCCCTCCCCCTGTTACGCTCACCTGGTTCCACGGGGGCGCCACCCAGCAATCGGGGTCTAGGTATCCCTCCCTGCGCTGCCCAGTGGTGACCAGCGGAAGAATCCTGCCAGAAATACAGGCAAACAATGTTTAGGACCGGGCAACTGGGATTAACAGCCTCCCACCACCCGGTATGTCTGCGGCCCCTCTGGGCTTCCTCTCACCTTGTTCTTGATGTTGGCGGGTTCTCCGTCCTGCTGTCTTGGCAGGGGCGCGTAGTGCTTTGCGGGCAATGGCGGTCGAGTTACTTCACTGATGCCGGCCCGACGTGAGTCTTTCAGGTAGGTCTTATTGCTATGGTGTTCTGCTGTCCTAGCATGCCTTTCTGGAATTAACAATGTCTTTTTCTCTTCCTTAGGTACGTGTAGGTCTAATTTGTGGCGAAGAGTGGATTCGGGATTCGCTGGTAAGTATCAGCATTTTTTGGAGCGCCTGGAAGCGGCGAGTTGGCGCTTGACGCAGCGCTAAGGTGTCTTGCCTTTGCTAACCTGTTATCTTTTGTCTTCACAGGTCACGGTGCTCTGCCGAAGTGTAGAATTCCAGAGGTTTTGCTGAATGAAGTGCGAGTGGCAAGGTAAGCCTTTTGGCGGAATTCGTTAATTGTGCACAATGTCTAATGCTGTGTCTTTCCCTTTCTGCGGGTCTGTCGATCCAAAGGAGTGCTGGTTCCAGGATATCGGTCGGAAGAGCTGAGGACCGTTAATGATGAAATTCAGGTAAGCTGCAACCTTTTCTAACAATGTCTTTTCCTCTTTTCCAGATGCTGTTCTTCCGAGGTTCGTGGCTGAAGCTGAACACAGTGAGCGTCACGTTGCAGGGTTGCAAACTAACGCGAAGCGTGTACTGGAGTTCGGGTGTGGTTTATATAGCCGACCCAGATCAATCCACTAAGAACGAAACAATCGTTAAAAATACTGTATTTATTTAGAATTTGTACTCGTTCAAATAAGTATTAAATCATCTGAAGTTCTGTACAAAAAATATGCAAAGTGACAACATTAATGTATCAATCATAAAGTGCATTGTGTAAAGTGACTGAGTGCTAGTTTCACTGTTGGCTGTAAGTGAAAAAGTCAAAGAAATAAATCACAGTAGACCTAGATGCTACTAGATTGATCCCAAAAAGGGGTTTCCCGTGCGGCGAAGAAAGTCACTCGATAAGGGAAACCACAATCGCCTATTCAGATCTGAAGGCAAAAGGGCCAAAAAATAAATCAACAAAGGGCAATCTAGTCACTAAAGGATCATGCAGCCAACCACAATGGTTAGTTACAGCACTGCACAATATAATGAACACATAAACATTGAAAAAAATGCTAAAATTAGCCAAGGGATGCTATGCGTCAACTACTCTTGTGTCAGGACAGGAACAATGTGACATACAGTACAATAGACCTGGCACAATTAACAGATAGTAGTTTCGATGGAGACAACACGTCTAACTCAAAAGCCGACGATATCCATCTTCATCAGGACGTGGCATTCCCGTAGGCGTCATAATTCTTTGAAATTCATCTGTGTCTTAATTTACGCAATATATTTAGAGAACAAGGTTAAACATTTCACAATGTATAAAACACACCTAAAATGTAAACACAGAGGAAAAAAGAAAAAAAAATGGAAATTTTTAACAGTTACATCAACAATGTGAAAAATAGACATATAAAAGTGGATGATCTGTGAGTGAATCCCAAAGGACCCAACCCGTTAACCATAGCTCAGTTGCGTCATGAGGTCTGAAAAACAATGTGGGAGAAAAGATATTTACCATAGTCTCAACCAATTAGGCTGGTCCCGGAATCCTGTCGATAAGTCCAGGAAGTATTAATCAGGCCGTGCCATAGACTGGGTCTCTATGAATTAGACCTAGATGTAAGGGTATAAAATCACACATAAGAATGTCTCCAAAGGTTTATGTGCAGTGAAACAGGAGTATCCAAAGTGGCAAATTCAGCTACATCTAAAACAAGATGTAAAAAAAGAAAATGAATCCAAAAAAGCAAAAAGGAAAAGAGAAGGGAACCATTTATATCCTAAAAGTGCAATGGGAAACGAAGCCCCTCCCCCTTTTTGGGATCAATCTAGTAGCATCTAGGTCTACTGTGATTTATTTCTTTGACTTTTTCACTTACAGCCAACAGTGAAACTAGCACTCAGTCACTTTACACGATGCACTTTATGATTGATACATTAATGTTGTCACTTTGCGTATTTTTTGTACAGAACTGCATATGATTCAATACTTATTTTAACGAGTCCAAATTCTAAATAAATACAGTATTTTTAACGATTGTTTCGTTCTTAGTGGATTGCTCTGTGTTGTGACCCTTGGGGGTCCTCCCCCGTTTTGGTGGCCTTTTAGCGGCCTGTTTGAGTATCTTCAATTCATTCCGCTGGCTGGTTTTTCATTTACATTGATCGCTGCTTCCCCTCTGCCAGCGAAGTAGGGGAAACCCATCTCTTTGTTTTGTGGTTTATATAGCCTGCATGCATCCCAGGTATCACTGGGCCTGCCACACCCAAAATGCTAGACCGCATGGTTCTGTTTAGGAACTGAGCCATGTGGAGGCATCCATGTTGTTGCGCAATGCCCTTATGGGCCCTGATTACTGCTCTAGCATATGAGCCTGGCGCCAAAGGCGCCAGGACTGACTCCAAGAGAGTCCGGGGGCAAATGTCAAGGCCCTTGAGGGCCTGATGGGGGTAGAAGTAGCCCACCTGGCCTGGCTATCCAGGCTTAGGGCAGGGATCGTGACACCCCCACCCCTGCTTTTTAAATTTGTCACTAACAAATTTGGTCAGTAGCGTGCATTGTTCTTCTCCTTCGCCCCCTCATATCCCACCGTGCCCCCCCTCCCAACCCTCCTCTTGTATACCTCCTGTACTACATCAATTGTCGTCAGACATAGTAATGTTACTGCTTGGTTTGTTTCTCCCTCTTTTCCATTACTCTTGCCTTACTTGTTCCTATGCACTTGCACTATCAGAAATGTCAACAGGCCTAGTATGATAGTTATTTTTCACATTCTGTATTGTTTCAAGGACTTTAACTGAATGTAACTGAATTTTCCTATGTTGCCTCCCTCCTTGAAGCGCTTTGAAACACATTGTGTATAGGCGCTATATAAATAAACAATCAATCAAAAACTCGCAAATCCAGCGGAGGGCAACGCCCAGACAACCTCAACACCACAAGGAGAGCAGATGCACATGAGAGGGCACCAGAAGGTCCTGGACCCTATAGCAGCCTTGAAGATCTCTCTTGAACCTAAAATGGACGCAATCAGCTTAGATGTGAACCTTTTGAGGCAAGATGTAAGATCACTGCCCGAATGTACAGGAACACTTGAAAAGGAAGTAGCGGTGAACACAAGTGATCTAAAAGACACCTCAAAACAAGTAATGGTACTGCAGCAACATGTGCGCAATTAGGAGGACAAAGTTGAAGATGCAGAAAGAATGGCTAGGCACAACAATGTAAGAATTATTGGGTTCTCGGAAGGAGAAGAAGGAGCAAACCCCAACAACTTCATTGAGAATTTACTGCTACTGGAAATAGGCCCTGGGGCCCTCACTCAAGACTTCAAAGTTGAAAGAGAGCATAAGTCTCTGATGAGGAAACCGCCGCCTGGAGCCGTACCACGGCCAATAATAGCTTGGATACTGAACTAAAAAGATAGGGAAAAGATCCTTGAACACTTCCATAAAGGAGGAACAATTCAACGAGCACCTGTCACCATTACTGCATACCACGACTACACCTTACAAGTGCAGAAACAGAGGATGAACTACATGTCGGTCAAAAGGAGGCTGTGGTTGCTGTATCCGGCTAGACTGAAAATTATTAAAAAAGGACGTGCCATTTTCTTTGACAATCCCGAAGATGCACATAAATGGATGGACACAGAGAATTTGCCAACCGGAGCAGACACCCAAGTGAGCAGAGGAGTCACATGCTGAGGACTGATATGGATGCTGGGCGGAGGCGGCGATCGTAACTATAGGATGGTGTGGCGATATGGCCTCTAGGCGGAAGCCTCAGGCCCTAAACTTAACTAACTGCAGGAGCCAACAGCGTAGTGCCCATTTAAGACCCCACTGCGTTGCAACGTCCTGCACCTACGAATGGAATTGTTTTTCGGATACTAACAGGTACGTATCTGCCTGCTGCGCCTCATGAACCAGGGCATATATCGGGGACGAGGGTGAGAACTGGGGATGCAATGGGGGAACTTAAAATAGCGTCCTGGAATGTCAGGGGTCTTAACAGCTATATTGAAAGTAACAGGATTGAGACATATTTGAGACGTCAAAGGATTGACATTGCACTCCTTCAAGAAACGCATCTTACAAGAGAGAAGCAAAGCGCCTTGGCCAAGAAATGGAGAGGCATACTCAGCATATGCGAGAAGGGTATTAATATGCGTTGGCCTGACTGTACCAGTGAGGGTGCTTGAGACTTTTCAAGATAAAGAAGGCACAATGTTTGTAATGCGAGGACGGGTAGAACTTAGAGAATTTTGCATCATCAACACATATGCACCAAACCAGAACACATCAGCCTACTTTCACACATTGTACCCACAAATCAGCCCACACAGAGACGGTACACTAATTTGAGGTGGAGAAATTAACTGCAAGCTCAACCCAATGCTAGACAGATCTGAGGATAGATTCACACACCCTGCCCCTTCAGCCAAGGCCCTGAATATACTGTTGCAAGCATTTAAAATTTCAGACATATGGCGGACCTTACACCCGGAGACCCGTGGATATTTGCATTACACTGCGCCCCAAGATCTATACCCCAGATTAGATTATGGCTTTACAGGAGATGAAATCTTGGGGGAATTCACAATGTCAGAATATAAAGCAGAAGTACTATCAGATCATGCCCCTCTCGTGGTCGTATGGCGTCCACCACCCCCAGGGCACGCATCCCGACATGGAGGCTTAGGAGGGATTCCTTAAGGGATAGAGCGTTCCGGGAACACTTGAGAGAGGGAGTGAAGGACTATTTTGCGCACAACACAGGAAGTGTAGAATCACGAGTACACTATGGGAGGCCTTCAAAGTAGTGATTAGAGGGACGGAAATTGCCAAAGCAAAGGGGATACAGGCCACGATAGAAAGGGACTGACATAAAGCGAAAACTAAATTAGAAGCCATGAATTGCCCGGGGAACTTTTCCAGAGAAAAGGCTCAAGAAGCCATCGGCCTGCAGCAGGAGTTTCTAGAGCACTGGGATAGATTGGGCATGTTGAACTATAGGAAATATGTGGAAAGACGGCACGCCGAAGGAGATAAACCAGGACGCTTACTGGCCTGGCTATATTAAAGTGAATCTGAGCGAGGTATGATAGGGGCAATAGTAGCGGAGCATGGGGAGATCTGGAGACACAAGAAGGCATAAACTAATGTTTTTATGATTATTACAAGGCATTATATGCAGAGACGTCAGAGACCCGGCTGTCGGATATAGATGAAACCTTAGCACTGATAGATCTTCCGAAGCTGGATGCAGAGGCAGCAGATAGGTTGGAGGTCCCTATTACCACAGAGGAGTTAGAATATACTATAAATGGGTTGCCGACTGGGAAAGCTCCCGCAGCAGATGGCTTACTTAGTGAATTTTATAAAGAACTCATGGCCGATGTTACTCCCCCGTTATTAGCGATGCTTAACGAATCTCTAGACAAAGGCACTTTGCCTATGTCGCTGAGAGAGTCGGTCATTGACCCACTATTGAAGCCCAACAAGCCTGAAACCAAATGTGGTTCTTACAGACCCATCTTGCTGCTCAATCAAGACGAGAAGATACTAACAGCTCTGATGGCTAATAGGCTGCGGCCAGCAATTTCCAAACTCATACACCTGGATCAGTCCGGATATTTTCCGGATAACAATAACACATGTAACCTAAGGCGGTTACACCATATCATGGATCACGCACAGGATAGCTTGCTTGATGCAGTCAAGGCATTTGACTCGGTCAGATGGCCATGGTTACCGGCTGTACTGAAAAGCTTTGGTATAGGTCCCCCATATATTAAATGGGTTAAGCTGTTATATAGCAGTCAAATGACGAGAGTCAAGATGGGCAACAATATCTCAGAACAATGGCGATTAATTAAATGCACACGGCAGAGCTGCCCATGGTCCCCTATGCTATTTATATTTCCCTGGGAGCCATTAGCAGTATATCTCCGGAGAGACTATTAAAGAGGCAGTCATAACTACGCAGGGCAGCAAAAACATAATCTCCCTATATGCTGATGATATGCTTCTTTACCTACAACACCCAGAAACTAACTTTCAGTATATTCTGGATGTGTTTGCACACTACACAGACCTGTCTGGTATCACAATAAATGCACATTGTGTTTGTTCCCCCTAGCAGGGTATAAAGGGAGACCCCTAAATGTGCTACCAGAGCTACGGATTAAATGGGAAGCGAATACATTCAGATACATGGGTGTGGATATTTTTCATGATCCTAAAACAGAACACATACAAAGTACAAGAAAGGCGGCGGGCAAAATTGCAAAATCCATGACTTTCTGGGCTAGACTACTGCTTTCACTGATGGGGAGGGCGGCGTTACTGAAGATGGTGGTGCTCCCGAGGCTTCTCCATTATTTTACTAACATTGTTTTTTAGGACACTTAATACCACTTGTCGGGGCTTCCTATGGCACAACTCGAGATGCGGGATATCATTGGAGAAATTACAGAGACCATATGAACAAGGAGGGATAACGGTACCTGACTTTGAAGCATATTTTGGGCGCGCCAACTTTAGTTCGTCACAAACTGGTTGTCAGACGAACAGACACAAAACACCCACTTGCTAGCCCCGGCATGTACACCATTCTTTTTGAAAGAGGTGATATGGACCACAGCACCGAGAGATTCTAGACTCCTGTTGCCGTTGGGGCTCGGCAAGGGAATATGGCATAGGGCCTGTAGCTTTTTAAATAAAGAAACCCCTTACTTCCCCCAGATCCCATTGGTGGCACTAAAGGGTAAAGATGTACAACTTTGGTTGAATGTGAAGAAGTACTGGGAACCCATGGGGGTGGTGACAATAGGAGATGTGTTACGAGAGGGGAGAACGATGGCCTTTAGTGCAGTCACTTCAGAAACGGGAGTACAGGAAGGGCAACACATAACTTATGCCTCACTACTCAATATAATAAAGCAGAAATGGGCGGGAATAGACAGGATACTGCTGGAAGATGAAACAACAGAAATGTTCTACGACATTTCAGAGGGTGGACACACAATATCAAGAATATATGAGTTATTAATAGTAAGGCCGCAGGATAAGTTAGTACAGACCAGGCGCAGCTGGGAAATAGACTTGTAGGAGCAATTATCAGACAAGGCTTGGGATAGGGCTATGGCGTATTGCAAGAAAGTGCCAGAAATGCGAAACTTCAGCCAATTATATGTAACTCACAGGGCATAATTAACCCCGAAGAAAATAGCCACGTTCAGCAAGGCAACAGAACAAACTTGCCCAAAATGTTGCCTGGTCAATGCAGACCTGGTGCACATGTTCTGGGCCTGCACGAAGATTCGCCAATATTGGGATAAAGTAGCTCAGGCCTTGGCCAAAGCAGGTATAACAATAGACATTGATTCTCCAACGGCTTGTTTGCTAGGAATCTTTCCAAGACCAAACCATGCGAGACACGTTAGCAAGCTGAAAGACTTAGCATACATCCTGGCGAAGCGTACGATAGCAATGGGTTGGAAAGCACACAAGGGTCGGGTATCCAAGGTGTTGTGGAGAGACCTGCAGAAATGGACGCTAGCAGAAACCGCAGCGTGGCAAGAGGCATCCCGTCGGGGGCTAGGAGAACAGAATGTAGACTTAGAGGCAGACATACGCACCAACACATACAGAGGATTAGAGATGTGGATACAAGCTTGGTATAGGCAAATGCATAGTATAAATAGACAGCGCAAGTGCAATAGGCTGGGATGCGGAGGGGACGGTGGGGTAGAGGTTGGAACACACGCAAGTGGCGATATCTCATTACGAGTCCGGCGGTAACCGAGGCGGTAAAACCACCTGGTTACCGCCGGACTCGTATTAACATTCCGCCTCCATGACTCCCGGAAATACCAGGGCATTCCGGAGGCGGAATTCGGTAAATCCCCATTCCCATTGAGTCGTATAGGACTCAATGGGAATGGGGAAGTGGAAACACTGGCACCATCTCGTGATGGTGCTGGTGTTTCTACGTCCGCCTGCAGGCGGGCGTTGTTAAACCCGCCAGGTCAGACCTGGCTGGGAACATCACCTCCCGCCTGCAGGAGTCGGGATAGGGAGGTCTGGAATTAACAGTGGCGGCGGGTTTACCGCCACTGTTAATTCCGGACCGCCCGACCTGTAATGAGGCCCAATTGCCTTGTGAACATTTACATAAGTCTGTAAGTTACTTTGTTGGAAAATAATAAAACTTTTAAAAATAAAAAATACAATTAAATAAAAAATAAGGACAGGAGAATGACTCTCTTCTCCTGGGAGTTTGCTTTTCACAAATTTCATTCTCGGTAGCTGACTTGTAGATAGCGTCTGCTGTTCTGCATACAGTTCGCTCAATACTTTATTGTGCTTTTGTTTCTTTTCTTCTTTGGTAGTATTTTTTTCCCTTGTATAAAATTCACAATCTCTGATCCCTTTCTAGCATCAGTCTTTGGACATGTATTCTGATAGTGCTGTATTCTCAGTCTTTTCTCTTATCTTTGAATGTCCTTTCTTTGCCTTGACTGATAAGAGTACATCAATAATGATTCTCATTAACTCCTCTATATTTCAATGATACAGCCTCTTTAACTGAAATGAGAAGAGTATGAATGTTTTCATAACAATTCTTATTCACTCATCTGTGTTTCAATATTATAATTTCTTTGTCTTGACTGGGACGAGTATGAGTGGTCCTATAACGATTCTCCATCCCCCTCCCGGGTTTCAGCTGTACCTGTTACCTGTTGCTCTTAGGGATAACGTCACTGTGCCTTTGTCTTGCTCCGAGTCGGTTCTCGCTTTCTCCCGACTGGCCCCTCTTGTTCTTTCAGGGCTTCTTCCTTCATCTAGAAGGGTTGTACAGAATTTCCGATAATGTTAGGCTCTGTGTCTTCAGTCACAGAGTGGTTTCATCATTGTTTATAGGACCACAGGTTCCACCACAAGCTTTTCGTGGTCAAGCTACCACTTTCAGTCTCTCTCTCTGAGTTCCAGGATGCCACGTGTTCGACTTCACTTCTCTTCCTCTCCTGATTGCAAGTCGCAGCGTGTCTAATTCTGCTTCTCTGGTTGCACAACGCTGCAGGTCCAACTTTGCTTCTATATCAGCCTGCAAGCTGGTTTGTAACTCACAGGTTTTCTCTTGTCTCCAGTCTCCTCCCCTCTCATGGGCGACGTAGCTGTGGGACTTTGCCGGCGTTCGTCCATCTCTCTCTCTCTCTCTCTCTCGCTCTCTCTGTCTCTCTCTGTCTCTCTCTTTCTCTCCCTCTCCTTCTCTCTCTCTCGGCTTGTCTTCTCCTCTACACATCGCCCTCCTCGTCCCAGTTAAATGGGAATTTTCCTCTAAAGAACCATTTACAGTTTCCTCTTGACAATAACACATACAGGCCTTTTCTTCATACCAATTTTCACAGGATATTCCCAAAGAGGTATTGTTAGCAGGTTTTCTACGAAGTTCCTCACAAGATTGGGAGTCCTTGTCCCCAAAGGGGTGTCTATCCCAGTGAGATGCCACTTGCTTCGACACATAGGGGAAGTGTTGCGGAGCAGGATCCCCTCCATAGCCTCACAGTAGGGGGGGGCTCCCCCTCAGGGAGAAGCTCCCCTCCCTAGACTCTCAGATGGGAGAAGGGAAAAATTCCCGTGATTCATCACAGAGGGCAGGTCCTGCATGTACAGGGCCTTGACAGGGCATGCATTGTTCAGTTGTGGTAATGCCCCCGCTTCACATTGCATTTCAGTGGGGCTCGAGATCAGTTTGTGCAATGGCCCTTGTACTCACCCAGTATCCATGTCTGTTGGCCTCTGTGGCTCTCCATATATGCAGGCAGTGTGCTGTTCCACAGGACCATGGCATAGTGTTTGGAACCAGCTAAGCGGGCCCAGCAGTGTGTGATCACAAGATCAGCATTGCAGGTGAACTGGACATTCATGTAGTGATACTGCTTTCTGTTGCGGTATACCTCTTTGGATCTGTGGTGGGAGACCAATGCCACATGGGTGCAGTCCAGAACAGCAATTACGCTGAGCAAGAGACCTGCTGTGTAAAAATTTATCTATTTAGCATTTATCTGTGCTTGGTTGGTGGTGGGCAGGAAGATGTGCTGGGAGGAATGGCACAAGAGTGCTTCAAGCACCTGCACAAGCACATATGAAAATGTGTGTTAGGACATGCAATGCAGCATGGCCACTGTGTGCCGGTGTTGCCAGTTGCAAGGAAATGTAGGACCGATACAAACTGTAATGCGGTTCTGATATTAATCTTGTTCCGGATGTCGTCATGGATCAGGGTGTGTAGCTCTACAATGGTCTCCCTGTTCAGCTGGTACAGGATAATCAGCTGGTTGTCAGTTAAGGTCCAGGATGAGGGCCTTCCCTGGGGAAATGTCCTTGTCTTGCATGGCATTTCCTCTTCCTCCTCCTCCTCCTCTCTGTGCCCTGTGCTTCTGTTCCTGCCTCTGCAGCTCAATTTGGAGCAGGAGGCGCTGCATGTCCCAGCTCTTAACAGCTAATGGCAGCATGGTATTGGAAAGTATGTTAGGGTCAGGTGCAGGCCTTTTGTAGTCTTTGATGGTGAATTGGGTAGACTTGTGACTTGTCTTCCATCACCTGTATGCATTTACCTTCACCTTTCAGGTGGAGGTAAATGCACTGTGTTTTTGCCATGATTACTGTCCATTTTAGGCAGTATTTTGGCAGTATTTCAACTTGTAATACGGCAGAAATACTGTTTAACATCTCAGCAGTATTTCCGCCTGCGGAATTAGCACTGGGGCTCATTCCGCCAGATGTTGGTTGTAATTCTGCTAGCGGTAATTCCAACCGGGCTAATTCCGCCAGTGGAATTAGCGTGGACTCCTTATTCTGTGGCTTGGTAACAGTGGCAGAATTCCGTTACCGCCACTTTTACCGTATACCACCGGGCTGGGCAACATGTCTGTGCCACCTAATTTGACTTTGCACTTGTATGCTCCTGCCGCCCTGCAACATGGGGCTTGGCAACATACCTGTGCCACCTAATTTGGCTTTGCATTTGTATGCTCCTGCCACCCTGCAACATTGGGCTGGGCAACATGTTTGTTGCACCTAATCTGACTTTGCATTTGTATGCTGCTGCCAACCTGTAATATGGGTTAGGCAAACTGTATGTATCTGCAAGCACTTATGTAACTAAGTTAGCTGTACCCTGAAACATGGGGTTAGGTAACAGGTATGTATATATGTCCTTGCAAGAACTTAAGTTACTAAGTAAGCCTTCTTGAACAGTGCTGTGATGCCTGAGGGCTGTTGTGCGCTTTATAAATGCAAATAAATAAAATAAATAAATCTTTGACCTTATCTCGGATGAAAGCCCAGAGGTCCTTTTCATCACAAAGACCTGGTATGCTGACGATTACGAGCCCATTGCACACAAGACCTTCCCATCAGGCTACAACCTTATTGTTCGGAACAGATCCAGAAGAGGTGGGGGACTTGCGATACTACACAAACAGCAATTTCCTCTGCTTATCAAGGACACCTCAGCTAGCACCACAGACTATGAATCCCTTCTTGTAAAACTCCAACTCTTACCCTCCAACTCACACATCTTCCTACTTATTTACAGACCCCCTGGCTACAAAAATAACTTTGCAGACACACTCAGCGACGCTCTGACAACTAACTTCAACCTACATCCAACACTCAGCATCCTAGGTGATTTCAACATCTGGTTTGACTCCCCTTCAAACCCTATGACCCGATCGCTCACAGACAACCTAGATGCCTTCAACCTAATACAACACAGCTCTATGCCCATCCACACTGCAGGCCACAACCTTGATGCAGTCTTTAGCACCACAAATATCATTTCCACACTGCCTCCACACCCCCCTAACATGGACAGATCAATCAGCAATCTTCTTCTCTGTACCACTCTCAACTGCGGCCCGCATACAAGGTCACACCCGGCCACCACCAACCTCCACACCTCTCACCCCACTCTGGAACAAAGTCGTTATCACCCCAGTTCTAGCCAACTCCCTCCTCAATTCTCTCCCAACATTCTCCCTCAAGGAAGGCCCCCCAATCAAACTCTTTGACTGCTGGCTCTCTAATGCCCTCGCACCCCTACCCCCAATAAAACAGCCCTCTCAGAGATTATGACCCAGGCGGTACACCCCCAACCTCAAATCGCTAAAAACTTTCAAACATTGTCGGAAACGGACCAGGAGAACCAACCCAACTGCCCAAACCAAAACCGACCTAGCAAGACAAACAAGGGCCTACAGATGGGAAATCATAAAAACCAAGAAAGCATTCCATGGGAACAGAATCTTGAACTCTCGCAACCCAAGAAAGGAACTGCATGGAATAATTTCAATTCTCTGGGCTGCTCTAACCCCCCCACCCTCTCCACACAACTTCCAATCCCTATGCAATGCCTTACCAGAACACTTCCATAACATCGCTATCAACAGACCCTCTGCCATCATCTCTAAATTAGAAATAACGCCCCCGCCCATCGCCCATCTTCGTCCAAATTCCCTCCCGATACAAACCTTCACCTCTTTCTCTTAGTTCTCACACCAGGAGTTCCTCTCGGTACTAGCACAAAGTTGCCCATCAGGTTACCCTGAAGACCCTTGCCCGCCCACCCTCCTCAAAACTATCCTAACCTCAACCTGTGCAGGTAGTATCACACACTCAATCTTTATCCACTCTCTAATATCGGGAACATTCCCGGAAGACTAAAAAATCTCCTACAACAAACTCCTCCTCAAAAAACCTACGCTGGACCCACTCCTCCTCCAAAACTACCGGCCCATTTACAACACTGGCTAGTTGGCCAAACTCATGGGCCACACAGCATACAAGCAACTCGTCCATTTCACTGAAGCCAACAACCTCCCTGACCCTGCACAATCTGGCTTCAGACAACTCTGTGAGCAACGTAGTCCTCCCTAATGTCTGTTTGGGATGACCTAAAAAGAACAGCAGATGCAGAAGGATGTGCTGTACTAATTCTCCTTGACCTCTCTGCTGCCTTCGATATCACTGACCACTCCATTCTCCTAAACAGGCTACACTCTTTAGTAATGAAAGACACTGCCCTCACTTGGATATCCTTTTTCATCTTTAATCGCTCGCAAATCATGCTCCTCCAGTCTTTCACCTCTACATCCCGACCAGTACCAAAAGGGGTCCCACATGGAGCCTTCCTATCTGCTCTCCTCTTCAACATCTATATGAATCCACTCCACGTACTCATCCACTCCCACAATCGCACCTGCTACAACTACACAGACGATACCCAGATCATCCTTAAAATCACCAAATTGCCAGGCTCTAACCGTCCATATCTGTCATCATGCCTCTCGAATATTGACTACTTGATGACAATCAACCACCTCATCCTCAAACCTGGGAAAGCAGAAATCCAAGTCCGCAGGAAAACGGCGCTCCTTATCCAAGCTATTCCCTGGCCTCACTCTCTAGGCCCCCTGAGCCCCAGTAAGCTCCACCTCGGTGAAAAACCCTGGATGCACACTGGACACAGAATTATCCCTCTTCCAACACATCAACTTTGTATCCAGAACTGGTTTCTTCTACCTACGCATCCTCACCTACGCATCTTCAGGCGTATCTTCCCATACCCCACCTATCTCCACCATTTCTGTGACAGCATCCTCTTGTGCTTAGATTAGCCAAACTGCCTTTATCTAGTGTGACAGCATTATGAAGTACAACAGAGACAACAGACTTAAAATTCAAACAAAAGATATTTATTAACTTAAATGTCAGGATGGTTGAAGGCCTAACTTGCCCTATGCGACAACTCAGCATAGGGAAAGTTAGGCCTTCAAAAGTCCTGACTTTTAGGTTTTCCCTACCTGAACGAAACTTAGAAAAGTCTGAGTCAAAGAGATCAACTTAAATGTCTGTGTCCAAAACCGATCCTTTCCCTCGCAACTACAATTAACCAATGTGTAGGGATGTCACAGTCAAAGGAAATATTCTTCAACTAAAAGACCTGAGCTTCTTCCAGCTCACAGCTTGCTTTCAGCTAACTTTCCCAAAGAACAAGAAAGTTCCATGAAAAAGTCTCAAAGTTTAACTTTTCCCAGTTCAAGGCGGTACAGTTCTGAACCAATCCTTGGGGTTCCCTTCCCCAAGTTTCAAGTAACACATTCCAAAAGCAAAAGGGGTCTTGAGACTCAGCTCTCAAGACAACAAAGGTGGTTCTTGGGAGTCTCAGGGGTCCCTACCCCAAGACTTCAATTCTGCCGCCTATACTTGTTACAGTCTTTCCAAAGAAAAGAGTCTTAACAAAACACCAGGTCAACCTGACCTTCTTTCTGTCCCAATTCGCCAGCTAGTATGCAGTGGTTTCCATAGGCTGTTGTTCAGAGATCTTATGTTTCAGCATGCAGGGCTCTCTATTCTAGGCGCAGTTGCGACCACACAGTTCACCCATTACAGATCACGCAACCAGGGTCCCAGGACTCCTTGAAACACACAAACAGGTTTACTTGGCACTTGCTCCTGTGCACCATGTCACCTTCACTTAGCTCCTTTTGGTTGGCCTCTTGGCCTTGTGGGTATTTTTGCACTTCCTTGGCTTCTCCTTATTAGCCTGGCGGTCCTGCCACCATTTGTTCAACATCTCCAGCCAAGCTGTAGCCTTGTCACACTGCATTCGCCCTCAAAAGGTTCACTGTTTGACTCTGAGTCACATGTGTTCCATTCATTTCATTATTCAAATTGTCACTTTTATTGTTCAGATTTTAAAGTTCTATTCAGTTCAAGAGTCAATGTGCACCTTTTTGTTTCAATTTGTAAGTGTCCCTTTTGTTCGGTATTCAATGAACATATTTAGTATATACAAGTTACGGCTAATCTCTCCCCAGCTTACCTCACCAACCGACTCTCCTCACACACGTCCTCAAGACCACTTAGAGCTGCTCAAGCTCATACAATGTCCATACCTAGATTCAAACTCCAAAATTCTGGGGGGCGCCAGTTTCCCAGTTTTGGCCTCCAAGCTATGGAAAACGCTTCCTTCTTCCCTCAGATCAGAACCCTCCTTCCATTCATTCAAGTGTAATACTAATTGTGGCTTCAGGAACTGGGGTCTGCGACAGTTTAGCCTCCTTACAGTGACTTCCAGGGGGCCTGCTCCCTACCAAGCACCTTCCCTGCTATCTTCCTTGATGGTACCTCCTACTAAATACTGTGTATTGAATGAGTATACTGTGTACCTTTGTAATTTTTGTATATATGTATTGCAACTTTAC
This sequence comes from Ambystoma mexicanum, assembly GCF_040938575.1. Lineage (NCBI taxonomy): Eukaryota > Metazoa > Chordata > Amphibia > Caudata > Ambystomatidae > Ambystoma > Ambystoma mexicanum. Next base: position 1,114,504,298 of record NC_090923.1, on the reverse strand, counting down.
TTTAACTGACTACGTTACTGAACTTGTGTAACCTTTTGTGAAAATGTTCTTACTGTACAGATGTTTGTGTAACCTGTTATGCATGTGCCCAGTTGCCCCAGGGCCAGGAGCACTTTACAAATAAAATAAATACAAATACAAATATATTTGTTCCTAATGAAGTTTCTCTTTAGCTCGGTATTCAAAAACCACACTGTTGTTTCTGTATTGGAGACCAGTGTTCCTTGCGGTCTTGTGGGAGCGCCCCAGAGCCTCTCTGCCCTCCCAACACTCACCGGCCTCCTGTGCTTTACTGCCGCAAGCCCAGCACGCCTGTCTTGTGCTTCGCTCCACACACCGGCAGCTTCAGTGCCTCGGTCGGCAGGCAGCATCCTCTGTGCTCCGGCTCCCCGGCAGCTCCTGTTGCGCTCTCAGGGAACTGGAAGCTCCCAGGCTTGGGGAAGTCACACAGCCCAACTTCATCGGGTCCCCCAAGTCTGCTGGGTGTGTTGCTGGCGTCCTGGCTTGTGCTGCTCCAGTTCCACCATGGCTGCTTCCTCTCACATTGCTCCCCATCTCGCGCTCCTTCTCTCCTTCTCTGTCCGACTGATCTCCATTTATCCACCTGCAGCCCGTTGACAGGCTGCAGGTGTGGCTGACCAATTAGTCCTGCCTGACCACAATCAGAGGAATATGCATGACCCTCACACCTCTTAGTAGGCATCTTCCTGGTTCAAGTACCAAAGTGTTGAAAAGAGGCAATCTTCACTGCTCTTGATGGTCTCTTCTTCGTCCCAGTATTGTCAAGTGTCACATGTGGAAGATTGCGGGGAATTGGCTTATAATAGCCCATTAAGGTTGGGGGAGGGTTAGGTTGGTTCTCACTAGGAAAAGAAGGATACCATGTCTCGTCCAAGGGCACCGCACTCCCAATCCTCAAGGAACCAACACCCAGGTGATCCTCCCTCACTTCTCCGCCCCAAGGGTCCGGATCTAAAAGAGATGGACTTTCCCTGGCCACCTGCGAAGAGGATCCAAGGGGAGTAGGAGTGAGAATACCCTCAGGTTTCTCACACTAGGCGTACTGGAGTTTCAGCTAAGGAAACTGCACAGAAACCAAAACGGTGCAGCCCGCCTGCTCATTAGCCTCCCTCCCAGAGAACACATCGGCCCTACGGTAAGACCTCCCATCGGCTCCCTATTGGTTGACACACTACCTTCAAAGCCATGTGCATCACCCTCCGTGCCATCCACAACACCATCCCAGAATTCCTCCAAGACAAACACACTAGCTAACACCACACAAGAACACTCAGATCTGGCACTGCATCTCTCCTAGTTGTCCCACAGATCAACTGCACCAGACTGAACGGAGCCTCTTCTCCATCCAAGCACCAAGCATCTGGAACTCTCTGCCCCTACACATCAGCACCACTGCTACCTCGTCTGTCTCCTCCCCCCTCCCCTTACTTGTACCCCCGCACCCTCCCAGCACTATCTGAAATGTTGACAGGCCTAGTACGATAGTCGATTGTTTTGTTCCTCCCCTCCCTTTCTGCAGCCCTCTCCCTCACCTTTTGTTTTCTCCGGATCTACCAGAAATGCTGTCAGGCCTAGTATGGTAGCCGCCTGTCTGTTTCCATTTCCTTCCCACTCTCCCCTACTTTCCTTATCTATGGGCCTCATTACGACCCAGGCGGTAAGGGGTTAACGGCGCCGTAAAAGGTGTCGGTGCTGTTAAACCCTTACCGCCTAATTACGAGGTCCCTTTGCGGGTCCCGACCTTAACGGGTGGTTTTACCAGCCGTTAAGGAAGGAACCTGCAAAGGGATTTTCGAGGTAATTACGGTACCGCAATTTGCGGTACCGTAATTACCGCTTTCCCCATTCCCATTGAGCCCTATGGGGGCAAAAATGGGAATGGGGAAGGGCCAATGGTGAATGGGGAATTACCGCCCCGCCAACCTTGGAATGGGGCGGTAATTCTGCCATTCACCATGGCGGAGTTGGTAAAATACTGGCGTCAACCATGGCGCTAATAGCGCCATGGTTAACGCCAGGGTCGTAATGAGGCCCTATGTTTTAGCTCTTGCACTATGTGAAATGTCGTCAGGCTGAGTATGATAGTTCATTTCACACCCTTACTGTTCATGGCCTGTAAGAATGTCATTATATTTTCCCTTGTTCCCTCCCTTGCCTTGAAGCACTTTGAAACACATTGTGTATAGGCACAATATAAATAAACTATCATATCATATCATACCATATCATTGGCAATAACTTGGCATTCTGAAAGACCCTCAAAAGCTTCCCTTCCTCCTCTTGAAACCTTCTCGCACTCTTTACTGTTGATACGCGCACAGGCAACACATCTATCCACCCAAACCCCACAGATGCTGGCAGCGTTGGTAGCAGCACACTGTGATAAATGACCCCCACTCACCCACAGACTATCGTTCACTCCCTGTCCCTCAAGTGCCCCCTGTCCACGGTTCAGGCTCTCATTATAGGGAGCCCACAACTGGCAAGACCAGCCAATCGTGTTGGACCTAGTAAAAACGACATTGAAGATGAACTCCATCCGACATTTAAGGTATGTATACCTTGCACCATGTCTGTGGACACAGGCCGCAGGCACAGCTGCTCATCCATGCACTTTAGAATGCAGCTACAGCTATGCAATTCTGGTCTTGCAGCATGCAAAGCCGTCAACACGGAAACCCCTGATGTACCTCAACACCTCTGCCATTAGTATACAGCAGCAGCCTACGGAAAATGTTGGTCTTGCTGGGCACACATTGAATCTCTGGCACTAGCACTCTTTCCTAAACCACCAACAGCAGCCACCCACGCGCCTGACCTCTGTGCTGCTTAGTGGAGCTTAGCCAGCCCACCGAAGTCCTAACCTGGCAAAATGCATACACGCATCTTATAAGCTAACTCTTAGAATCTCCTACTCATGGGCTATGGTCTCCGAGGGCGTTCTAACCACAAAGCGCATGGATGCCATACAAATGGGGAATGGGCACTATATAAATGACGAATACAATACATGATGGTGCTGAGGAGCACTTATGTGAATATTGTCTTTTTCCGAAAAATTGCAAAAATGTTATCCAGTGGCAAGCTGCTGAAGTTGTGGTAAAATTTTGGCTTTCAGTAGATTTAAGTCTTCAGAAGCATTGTTTAATGTGGAACACTAGCAGGCAGGCAAATAGACCCGTAAGGGGAATCTTTGTAGCAGTGAAACTGGGGTGAGAGTCAACCAAGTGGAAGCAGAGGTGCTAAGAAGTTATCCTGACAAAGTTGTAAACTGTGATTTATGGTACTATAAAAAAGAGAGCTTAGATGAAGCTGTGCTTCTCTACCCTTTGCCAGGAGCTGTGTTTCTTTGGACCTGACAAGGAATTACATTTTCTTTGACATTCATAAAGTGTGGGAAAGCACCTTGACAAAGAATACCATTGGTGCTATTAGAGGAGATTATTTAAGTGGAGATTATAATTGAAGGAAGAAGAAGTGTTCTTTTGGTTGAATATTGATTTAATAGAACTTTCTTTTGACAAAGTGGAAGAGTCTAGAACTGTGTTGGAACTCTACTGCAAACCTGGATTTCCCTGTTTCTTTTTGTTGAACATTGGAACTGAATCTAACCTAAAACCTGAGGAAGGGGAGTTCACCCAGGTTATAAGGAAAGACTGCGAATACTTTATAAAAGCAGATGATGATGTTGTTATGAAATGCCCTATATTTCCGTGTGTATTTTATGTAGAACTGTGAGGGCCAGATATCCTTTGTTAGAGTGTTTGCTTTAGTTTATGATAGGCAGCGAAATCCTTGTCAGGGTAGGGATAGCGAGGTATTTATTGAAATGTAAACTTTAATAAAATGGCGTATTTTGAGAAATCATCAAAAAGATGTCCGCTTCACATTTCTGACCCCTCACAGTGGACAGCGTAACTTTTTTTCCAGAGGGCGGACGCACCACCTTGGTTTTTTTAGGTTGGCAAGCTTGCTCAAGAATTTGGATACCACGATTTTATTCAGGTTGTCATGTTCCCAGTGCAGAAGCTTGCCCACAAGACCACAAGTACTTGTTTCGTATTTGGATTTTGTTTTCTCAGGAATATTTCACAACAGATTGCTCGGTTTATACTTTGCCAGCATATTTATTGGAACACTTCCCCATTCAGGTTATTTTTCTGGTGTTCATTACTTTAAAAAAAAAGTACAATTCGATTTGGTCTTGTGCACTTTCTTCTAAGGGGAAGGTCAATTGAACTACATTTGTGTATTTCACTTTAAGATATATGTTCACTTAATGTGTGTATATTCATAGGTGCCAGCTTTTGACTTTCGCTATGGAGGCAAAAGTACCTGGGCATATGTCAACAGTCACCAAAAGACTAGCCATAAAATAAAGGCATTGTAGCACACTGCTCAACCAAAGTGTGTGATCCTTGGCAAATAATGTAATCATTGCCTAAAAAATGAGGAGTTCTCAAAGCCTGCCATCTTTTAAACATAACCATTCCACTGTCAAAATCAGTCTGTGATTGATGAACGTCTTTCAGCGATGGTTATATGATATGATATGATATGATATGATATGATATGATATGATATGATATGGCATTTATAGCGCGCCTATACACAAGTGTTTTTTAACGTGTTTTAAAATATAAAGCCAAAGGCCATCGCCAGTGGTCTGGTAGTGTTTTAAAATGGACAGTGGGCACAGCTGTGCTGCGGACAAAATCTTTGGAATAACAAAACCCTTGAAATTCAAGGAAAAATGGTTGCAGGGATGTTAAAGTGAGAATTTAACGCATCAAAACCCCTGAAATTCTGCTAAAGCCACCTTAACTTTGCCGCCCTGTTGCGCAGCCTATGACCACAATGATGACATCACAGGTGACATGACTAATTACATTATCTATGACATCACTGATGCAATCTTTGATTGGATTATAACACTAACCGGCTATGGCCAGTGCCCACAGCTTCTGGCCGAGGCCCACTGTATAGTTAAACACATTAAGGGATCACACTTGTCAAACTAATTAAAAATTTCTGGGGAGGTGAGGGGTGATGAGGATGGGATGGGCACATCTCAGATGTAGGGGGACATTGCTAAGATGTTCGCAAACTTGACAAAAGCTCGAGGACATCCATGCATATTTCTGCATTATAGGGTCTGTGAAAAGCAGTTATTTGGATAGCATATAACTTTGGCGCCACTCAGTGAAACGGCATGACATTTTGCAATATCACTGTAGACCCAATCCCAAATTGTTGTGCAGAGTCTTGTGCTATTTCGCCAATAGGAAACAAAATTAGAGGGGAGGTGGGGGTGCCAAAAGGTTTGAATGGCTTATACATTTGGTGCAGTTTACCAGATCTGCGTACAAGTTTGCAAATACATTTTAGACCCAACTTTGAATGTTTTTGCAAGGTTTGGTGGGATTTTGTGAAGTGGGGGCGAAATTAGAAGTGGGATCTTAACATTTCTTAAAACGTATAACTTAGGTGCCATTTTATGTATCTGCACAAAGATTTGCGAAAAGATTAAGACCCAACCTTAAATGTTTGTGCAAAGTTTGAATGGATTTTGTGAAGTGGGGGCTAAGTTATATAACTATTTATTGTTCATACATTTTGACACTTTGATAGAATCTGTCTACCATCCAAATGCATCCGAAGTGATCCCTACGACTAAGATAATAACTAAGCACAGGAGGGGAGTGGCTAAGCAGCCATGCAGTGGGACGTGATTCCTGTCGCTCCTACGGATCCGAAAAGGATCCTGCCTGATTCAGAGGCTACAACGAGCGTCGGCGCCCGTTGATTCATCACTGTTTCATTAAAGGCAGTGTGCACAGCCAGGCACAAACCAGGAACTGCAGCCGTGATAATAGCAGAGAACGGGCCGAATTAAGTTTGCGACCCAGCAATCAGAGGCAAACAAAAGATGGCGGCGTCAGGAAGACAGTGGATTGCTGGGTGAGGGGAACCACAGCACCATACAGCTTCAGTAAGGGACGATCAAGATCTGCGGCTGCCTGCTTGGATCCCACACGAGATCAACATTGCGATCGGACTCTGTTCAACTAAACTGGAGACAAGTGCCATGGGTCATACGGCTGCTTTTGTGCCTGAGACAGGCAAACCCACTGAGCGAAGAGCAGTGCCGCTCCTACACTCGCGGCCGCAACAATATCGAAGGCACCGAAGACATCAAAGCGGAATAAGAGAAGAGGGAGGAGTCTGTGTACACAGATCGCTGTGTACGGCAGAACAGCAGCGGGAACTGCATTAGACTCGGCTGCTGTGAAGACACCACAGAATGTAGGAAACAGTGCGGTGCCCGCGGTAATATTGGCCCCCCGGACGAGGTATCCACTTCAAGTCAAAGCGAGTGGATGTGCTGAGGAAGGATTCGGCCCAACCCACGGTGGGCTGTATTAAAGGCAACCACACGCGCAGTGGCTTGTCAGGGAACACAAAACACGGCTTGTGTCAATTTCACATTTATGTAAGCCTAGCCCTGGGACAGGACCTGCATAGCCACCAGAAGGATGGCTACTTGCTCCAGTAGCTAAGCTATATAAGTTGCACTGGCAGAATTTGGCTAGAAGTATTGAAAGTTGCAACAAAAATCCTAAGGAAGACGGGACGCCGCAAGTAGGAAGCGACTATCCGGCCATGGTCTGATCCCTGGTGGAGTGCCTGCGGCGGCTGGGCCAACAAATAAGCACGCAAATGCGGCGCAGCGCCATGACAAAGCAGAGAATACTCACCTGTGTGCTGTCTAAGGTCAGAACAACATAAGAACTCAGGAGTAAGTTGCCAAAGTCCACAAGTACAGCAAGATCCCTCAGTACAGGGAGGAACGAAAAACACGCAGACGGCCATTTCAGCAATGAAATGTACGCGTGCCACCACAAACTGGCTCAGAAGGAGGTGTAATGCACACACACGTGCATGCAATACGAGGACACAATGGGAGTGCGCATAACTCAACGAGACAGCAGCGTTCAGTCGCTCACCATCACGACAGAACCTCTGGGGGATGTCCAATATCTGAGCACGGCCAGAACATTTAGACACCGGCAAAACAGCCTAGAACATTGCAAGAAGCCCCCACCTGACACGCTGGTATGTCCAAGCGAATGGATTCAAAGTGGGAGTAGACCCACTTGGGAATGGCTAGATAACTAACAGTGGAATAGTCACGAATTTGGGGGGGAAGATCAAAAAGGGCGAACAAGGGAGCACCAGAACAACGGACCATGGTGTCCAACACCCAAAAAATCAAAGCGAAGCAACCCACACTAGGTGCCTTTTCTTTCTTCTGCTGCCTTTCTTCGACCCTGGAGGACCCTTCTCCTTCACATCGTGTGGCCAGGAGGCCTTGTGATTCCATTCCCTGACTCTCTATGTAAGGTAAGCCCATTGTGGCTTATAATGTACTGAACGCTTTGCTGGGAGAATTTTGAGCTCCATATTCCATCTGGATCATCAATTTGACTTTTATGGATTATGTAGTCTGCTGCTACGTTGTGCCCCTCACTGCTTTACATCGTGTGATGTACATTATGTGCATTTGCTCAATGAGCCCTGTGTTACCGAAGGCCTCTCCAACATGGCCAACCCCTTCCTCGTGGCTCCAAGTGCCTCCCTGCAGCCCTGCCTGCCTGCCTGCATATGATTGGTGCAGCTGTCCCTCATTTGCACCAATCGGGCGAGCCGGCAGGCGAATGCTGGCCCGCCTCCAAGGCTCGATCCTAAGGCTCCTGTTCGGTGACGGTTCTGCGGTGAGCCCCACCCCCGCTCATGCCCCGTGTTGTCTCCTGTCTTCCCCCATCCCCCGCTCATGCCCCTTGTGGTCTCCTGTCTCCCCCCACCCCCCCACTCACGCCCCGTGTTGTCTCCTGTCTCCCCCCACCACCCTGCTCAAGCCCCGTGTTGTCTCCTCTCTCCCCCCACACCCTGCTCATGCCCCGTGTGGTCTTCTGTCTTCCCCCCACCCCCCGCTCATGCCCCGTGTGGTCTCTTGTCTCCCCCCACCCCCGCGTGGTCTCCTGTCTTCCCCACACCCCCCGTGTTGTCTCCTGTCTCCCCCCACCCCCCGCTCATGCCCCGTGCGGTCTCCTGTCCTCCCCCCTCCCCCCGCCCATACCCCTTGTGGTCTCTTGTCTCCCCCCCACCCCCCTGCTCATGCCCCGTGTGTTTCTCTTGTCTTCCCCCCACCCCCTGCTCACGCCCTGTGCGGTCTCCTGTCTTCCACCCACCCCCCGATCACGCCCCGTGTGTTTTCCTGTGATCCATCAGGTTTTAATTCCCTCCTCTTCTACTACCTTCCTACTCCCCTTCCTACCTATTTTCTCCCTCCTCTCAGCCTTTCCCCTCCTAGCACTTACTCCTATCATCTGTTCCCTGACTTTTGATAGCAGCTTGTCTGTCTCCCCTCCTCCTCCCTTGTTTTTCTCCCTCCCCCTGTTACGCTCACCTGGTTCCACGGGGGCGCCACCCAGCAATCGGGGTCTAGGTATCCCTCCCTGCGCTGCCCAGTGGTGACCAGCGGAAGAATCCTGCCAGAAATACAGGCAAACAATGTTTAGGACCAGGCAACTGGGATTAACAGCCTCCCACCACCCGGTATGTCTGCGGCCCCTCTGGGCTTCCTCTCACCTTGTTCTTGATGTTGGCGGATTCTCCGTCCTGCTGTCTCGGCAGGGGCGCGTAGTGCTTTGCGGGCAATGGCGGTCGAGTTACTTCACTGATGCCGGCCCGACGTGAGTCTTTCAGGTAGGTCTTATTGCTATGGTGTTCTGCTGTCCTAGCATGCCTTTCTGGAATTAACAATGTCTTTTTCTCTTCCTTAGGTACGTGTAGGTCCAATTCGTGGCGAAGAGTGGATTCGGGATTCGCTGGTAAGTATCAGCGTTTTTTGGAGCGCCTGGAACCGGCGAGTTGGCGCTTGACGCAGCGCTAAGGTGTCTTGCCTTTGCTAACCTGTTATCTTTTGTCTTCACAGGTCACGGAGCTCGGCCGAAGTGTAGAATTCCAGAGGTTTTGCTGAATGAAGTGCAAGTGGCAAGGTAAGCCTTTTGGCGGAATTCGTTAATTGTGCACAATGTCTAATGCTGTGTCTTTCCCTTTCTGCGGGTCCGTCGATCCAAAGGAGCGCTGGTTCCAGGATACCGGTCGGAAGAGCTGAGGACCGTTAATGATGAAATTCAGGTAAGCTGCAACCTTTTCTAACAATGTCTTTTCCTCTTTTGCAGATGCTGTTCTTCTGAGGTTCGTGGCTGAAGCTGAACACAGTGAGCGCCACGTTGCAGGGTTGCAAACTAACGCGAAGCGTGTACTGGAGTTCGGGTATGGTTTATATAGCCGACCCAGACCAATCCACTAAGAACGAAACAATCGTTAAAAATACTGTATTTATTTAGAATTTGTACTCGTTAAAATAAGTATTAAATCATCTGAAGTTCTGTACAAAAAATATGCAAAGTGACAACATTAATGTATCAATCATAAAGTGCATTGTGTAAAGTGACTGAGTGCTAGTTTCACTGTTGGCGGTAATTGAAAAAGTCAAAGAAATAAATCACAGTAGACCTAGATGCTACTAGATTGATCCCAAAAAGGGGTTTCCCGTGCGAGCGAAGAAAGTCACTCGATAAGGGAAACCACAATCGCCTATTCAGATCTGAAGGCAAAAGGGCCACAAAATAAATCAACAAAGGGCAATCTAGTCACTAAAGGATCATGCAGCCAACCACAATGGTTAGTTACAGCACTGCACAATATAATGAACACATAAACATTGAATAAAATGCTAAAATTAGCCAAGGGATGCTATGCGTCAACTACTCTTGTGTCAGGACAGGAACAATGTGACAGACAGTACAATAGACCTGGCACAATTAACAGATAGTAGTTTCGATGGAGACAACACGTCTAACTCAAAAGCCGACGATATCCATCTTCATCAGGACGTGGCATTCCCGTAGGCGTCATAATTCTTTGAAATTCATCTGTGTCTTAATTTACACAATATATTTAGAGAACAAGGTTAAACATTTCACAATGTATAAAACACACCTAAAATGTAAACACAGAGGAAAAAAGAAAAAAGAAAAACAAAATGGAAATTTTAACAGTTACATCAACAATGTGAAAAATAGACATATAAAAGTGGATGATCTGTGAGTGAATCCCAAAGGACCCAACCCGTTAACCATAGCTCAATTGCGTCATGAGGTCTGAAAAACAATGTGGGAGAAAAGATATTTACCATAGTCTCAACCTCAAGCAAGACACAACTATTGTTATTAAGCAGGCTGACAAAGGTGGGGGGGTGGTAGTCTGTGATGCCTCTTCCTATGACACCGAAGTATTGAGACAACTTGATAATCCCGATTTTTACCTCAAACTTAGAGGGGACCCCACAGAAGGAATATGGAATGAAATTCTAGCACTTGCTACACGGGGCAAAGATGCTGAAATTTTGAGTTCCAAAGAATTCCAATTCCTCACAACTAAAGGTACGAGGGCCCCTCTGTTTTATATTCTTCCAAAAATTCATAAGAATATGCTTAATCCCCCAGGCAGACCGATTGTGTCTCTCTGTGGGTCCATCTTGGAACCTTTGGGTAAATGTATTGATTATTTTCTCAAACCTTTGGCTGCCGAAACTCCCACTTTTTTGTTAGATACTACTGATGCCATTGTCCACCTGGAAGACCTTCCCTTTGACTCTGCTAATAATTTGTTTATTACTTTAGACGTAGAATCGTTATATCCAAATATCCCACAGTCTGAGTCGTTGCCGATTATGAAATTTTTCCTGGACCTTCGAAGTGATCCGCAGCTGGTTCCTAGTGAATTTATTGTAGATTTGCTAGAAATTGCCTTAACTAAAAATTACTTTAGGTTCAAAGATAGTTTTTACTTACAAGTCAAGGGAACCGCAATGGGCGCAGCCTTTGCTCCCAATTACGCGACCCTCTTTATGTGGGCCTTTGAAAAGGTCTCCATGTTTGATGATTCCAACCCTTACCAGCAATCCATCATTTTTTATGAGATATATAGACAATATCATCATTATTTGGGACAAAACTAAGGGAAACCATGATCAATTTTTGAAATGGATTAATTCCCAAAATGACCATCTACGGTTCACTATGTCTACCAGCAGTACGTCTATTTCCTTTTTGGATCTCCAACTAAAAACAAAGGATGGAATAATTACAACAGACTTGTATCGTAAAACTACTGACCGTAATATGATCTTACATTTTGAGAGTTTTCATCCCCAATCCCTAAGGGAAAGCATCCCCTATGGACAATTCCTCAGGGCTAGACGGAATTGTACCGACAAGAAGGACTTTGTGACACAATCCAACACTATAGAGGATAGACTTTCCCAGAGAGGGTATCCTCTGCATATACTGCGGCAGTCACGTAAAAGGGCACGTTACCAACACCGTGAGGTACTATTGGCCAAAAACACTCGTGCAAATTCGAACCACTCACGCATGGTCTGTGCTATGCTTTACAGCACATACCATGCGGAGATTAAGAAGGCTATAGGCAGACATTGGCATCTGCTCCAAATGAATATAGCAGACCTTGAGCGTCCGATGTATGCCTTAAAAAAGGGAAAGAACCTCAAGAGTTGGCTATCTCAGGCGGACAGGTCGCATGCCACCAAGGCACCATTAACTATCACTCAAATGTGGGGCATGGAGAAGGTCACTGGCCACTACCCGTGTGGGCAGTGTTGCCAGTGCGGATTTACTACGGCTACCACCACCGTCACCATTAACCACAAGCCTTGGAAATTGAGGGACCACACCACATGTAATTCCAAGAATGTGGTCTATGTTATAACGTGCCCTTGTATGAAGTCCTATATAGGTAAGACATCGAGACCTATAAAATTGAGGATTTCAGAGCACAGATCCTGGATTAGAATGCATAATTTGTCTTCGCCCTTAGTGGGGCATTTTATTGAGTATCAACATAGTTGTAAGGACTTACAATGGTGGTGCCTAGAGCGTGTCTTAGGGCCTGACCAATATGCTACGGCTAATAGACTTGCCTCAAGCAAACACTGGTGGATATATAATACTCAAAGCCATATATCTGGATTAAATGCTCAGGAGGAATGGCAATCAGTGTTCAACAGGACTCCCAGATACTAATGTTGACAGGGGATTTTGTGTTGGCTGGGAGATCCTGCACAGTGCCCATGTATACTTAATTAGAAGGCAATCTCATCCACCTAGATGCAATGAATCTTTCATGATGTGAGATAAGTCCTTCTGGTTATGTGACATTACTTGTCAGCCTGTCATATATATTTGCTACCTCGTTGCGTTTTGAATCCCTGAGGGTGTATTCTATCAATTGACAGCCTGAATTTCTTGGCTGTTATTCTATAACGTGAACTTATTTCACCCCTTATATGGTACAATTCTTATTGACTTTGCCGCGGCTAGGGCATGTTGTTGTTTTTTATTATTATTTTTTACATTTATATTTGATATGTATTTTACATATATGGTATTCCAATTGGGAGGGGCTTCGTTTCCCATTGCACTTTTAGGATATAAATGGTTCCCTTCTCTTTTCCTTTTTGCTTTTTTGGATTCATTTTCTTTTTTTACATCTTGTTTTAGATGTAGCTGAATTTGCCACTTTGGATACTCCTGTTTCACTGCACATAAACCTTTGGAGACATTCTTATGTGTCATTTTATACCCTTACATCTAGGTCTAATTCATAGAGACCCAGTCTATGGCACGGCCTGATTAATACTTCCTGGACTTATCGACAGGATTCCGGGACCAGCCTAATTGGTTGAGACTATGGTAAATATCTTTTCTCCCACATTGTTTTTCAGACCTCATGACGCAATTGAGCTATGGTTAACGGGTTGGGCCCTTTGGGATTCACTCACAGATCATCCACTTTTATATGTCTATTTTTCACATTGTTGATGTAACTGTTAAAATTTCCATTTTTTTTTCTTTTTTCTTTTTTCCTCTGTGTTTACATTTTAGGTGTGTTTTATACATTGTGAAATGTTTAACCTTGTTCACTAAATATATTGTGTAAATTAAGACACAGATGAATTTCAAAGAATTATGACGCCTACGGGAATGCCACGTCCTGATGAAGATGGATATCGTCGGCTTTTGAGTTAGACGTGCTGTCTCCATCAATACTACTATCTGTTAATTGTGCCAGGTCTATTGTACTGTATGTCACATTGTTCCTGTCCTGACACAAGAGTAGTTGACGCATAGCATCCCTTGGCTAATTTTAGCATTTTTTTCAATATTTATGTGTTCATTATATTGTGCAGTGCTGTAACTAACCATTGTGGTTGGCTGCATGATCCTTTAGTGACTAGATTGCCCTTTGTTGATTTATTTTTTGGCCCTTTTGCCTTCAGATCTGAATAGGCGATTGTGGTTTCCCTTATCGAGTGACTTTCTTCGCTCGCACGGGAAACCCCTTTTTGGGATCAATCTAGTAGCATCTAGGTCTACTGTGATTTATTTCTTTGACTTTTTCACTTACAGCCAACAGTGAAACTAGCACTCAGTCACTTTACACAATGCACTTTATGATTGATACATTAATGTTGTCACTTTGCATATTTTTTGTGCAGAACTTCAGATGATTTAATACTTATTTTAACGAGTCCAAATTCTAAATAAATACAGTATTTTTAACGATTGTTTCGTTCTTAGTGGATTGCTCTGTGTTGTGACCCTTGGGGGTCCTCCCCCGTTTTGGTGGTCTTTTAGCGGCCTGTTTGAGTATCTTCAATTCGTTCCGCTGGCTGGTTTTTCATTTATATTGATCGCTGCTTCCCCTCTGCCAGCGAAGTAGGGGAAACCCACCTCTTTGTTTTGTGGTTTATATAGCCTGCATGCATCCCAGGTATCACTGGGCCTGCCACACCCAAAATGCTAGACCGCATGGTTCAGTTTAGGAACTGAGCCATGTGGAGGCATCCATGTTGTTGCGCAATGCCCTTATGGGCCCTGATTACTGCTCTAGCATATGAGCCTGGCGCCAAAGGCGCCAGGACTGACTCCAAGAGAGTCCGGGGGCAAATGTCAAGGCCCTTGAGGGCCTGATGGTGGTAGAAGTAGCCCACCTGGCCTGGCTATCCAGGCTTAGGGCAGGGATCGTGACACCCCCACCCCTGCTTTTTAAATTTGTCACTAACAAATTTGGTCAGTAGCGTGCATTGTTCTTCCCTCATATCCCACCGTGCCCCCCCTCCCAACCCTCCTCTTGTATACCTCCTGTACTACATCAATTGTCGTCAGACATAGTAATGTTACTGCTTGGTTTGTTTCTCCCTCTTTTCCATTACCTCGTGCCTTACTTGTTCCTATGCACTTGCACTATCAGAAATGTCAACAGGCCTAGTATGATAGTCATTTTTCACATTCTGTATTGTTTCAAGGACTTTAACTGAATGTAACTGAATTTTCCTATGTTGCCTCCCTCCTTGAAGCGCTTTGAAACACATTGTGTATAGGCGCTATATAAATAAACAATCAATCAAAAACTCGCAAATCCAGCGGAGGGCAACGCCCAGACAACCTCAACACCACAAGGAGAGCAGATGCACATGAGAGGGGACCAGCAGGTCCTGGACCCTATAGCACCCTTGAAGATCTCTCTTGAACCTAAAATGGATGCCATCAGCTTAGATGTGAACCTTTTGAGGCAAGATGTAAGATCACTGCCCGAATGCACAGGAACACTTGAAAAGGAAGTAGCGATGAACACAAGTGATCTAAAAGACACCCCAAAACAAGTAATGGTACTGCAGCAACATGTGCGCAATTTGGAGGACAGAGTTGAAGATGCAGAAAGAATGGCTAGGCACAACAATGTAAGAATTATTGGGTTCTCGGAAGGAGAAGAAGGAGCAAACCCCAACAACTTCATTGAGAATTTACTGCTACTGGAAACAGGCCCTGGGGCCCTCACTCAAGACTTCAAAGTTGAAAGAGAGCATAAGTCTCTGATGAGGAAACCGCCGCCTGGAGCCGTACCACGGCCAATAATAGCTTGGATACTGAACTAAAAAGATAGGGAAAAGATCCTTGAACACTTCCATAAAGGAGGAACAATTCAACGAGCACCTGTCACCATTACTGCATACCACGACTACACCTTACAAGTGCAGAAACAGAGGATGAACTACATGTCGGTCAAAAGGAGGCTGTGGTTGCTGTATCCGGCTAGACTGAAAATTATTAAAAAAGGACGTGCCATTTTCTTTGACAATCCCGAAGATGCACATAAATGGATGGACACAGAGAATTTGCCAACCGGAGCAGACACCCAAGCGAGCAGAGGAGTCACATGCTGAGGACTGATATGGATGCTGGGCGGAGGCGGCGATCGTAACTATAGGATGGTGTGGCGATATGGCCTCTAGGCGGAAGCCTCGGGCCCTAAACTTAACTAACTGCAGGAGCCAACAGTGTAGTGCCCATTTAAGACCCCACTGCGTTGCAACGTCCTGCACCTACGAATGGAATTTTTTTTTCGGATACTAACAGGTACGTATCTGCCTGCTGCGCCTCATGAACCAGGGCATATATCGGGGATGAGGGTGAGAACTGGGGATGCAATGGGGGAACTTAAAATAGCGTCCTGGAATGTCAGGGGTCTTAACAGCTATATTGAAAGTAACAGGATTGAGACATATTTGAGACGTCAAAGGATTGACATTGCACTCCTTCAAGAAACGCATCTTACAAGAGAGAAGCAAAGCGCCTTGGCCAAGAAATGGAGAGGCATACTCAGCATATGCGAGAAGGGTATTAATATGGGTTGGCCTGACTGTACCAGTGAGGGTGCTCGAGACTTTTCAAGATAAAGAAGGCACGATGTTTGTAATGCGAGGACGGGTAGAACTTAGAGAATTTTGCATCATCAACACATATGCACCAAACCAGAACACATCAGCCTACTTTCACACATTGTACCCACAAATCAGCCCACACAGAGACGGTACACTAATTTGAGGTGGAGAAATTAACTGCAAGCTCAACCCAATGCTAGACAGATCTGAGGATAGATTCACACACCCTGCCCCTTCAGCCAAGGCCCTGAATATACTGTTGCAAGCATTTAAAATTTCAGACATATGGCGGACCTTACACCCGGAGACCCATGGATATTTGCATTACACTGCGCCCCAAGATCTATACACCAGATTGGATTATGGCTTTACAGGAGATGAAATCTTGGGGGAATTCACAATGTCAGAATATAAAGCAGAAGTACTATCAGATCATGCCCCTCTCGTGGTCGTATGGCGTCCACCCCCCCCAGGGCATGCATCCCGACATGGAGGCTTAGGAGGGATTCCTTAAGGGATAGAGCGTTCCGGGAACACTTGAGAGAGGGAGTGAAGGACTATTTTGCGCACAACACAGGAAGTGTAGAATCACGAGTACACTATGGGAGGCCTTCAAAATAGTGATTAGAGGGACGGAAATTGCCAAAGCAAAGGGGATACAGGCCACGATAGAAAGGGACTGACATAAAGCGAAAACTAAATTAGAAGCCATGAATTGCCCGGGGAACTTTTCCAGAGAAAAGGCTCAAGAAGCCATCGGCCTGTAGCAGGAGTTTCTAGAGCACAGGGATAGATTGGGCATGTTGAGCTTTAGGAAATATGTGGAAAGACGGCACGCCGAAGGAGATAAACCAGGACGCTTACTGGCCTGGCTATATAAAAGTGAATCTGAGCGAGGTATGATAGGGGCAATAGTAGCGGAGCATGGGGAGATCTGGAGACACAAGAAGGCATAAACTAATGTTTTTATGATTATTACAAGGCATTATATGCAGAGATGTCAGAGACCCGGCTGTCGGATATAGATGAAACCTTAGCACTGATAGATCTTCCGAAGCTGGATGCAGAGGCAGCAGATAGGTTGGAGGTCCCTATTACCACAGAGGAGTTAGAATATACTATAAATGGGTTGCCGACTGGGAAAGCTCCCGCAGCAGATGGCTTACTTAGTGAATTTTATAAAGAACTCATGGCCGAGGTTACTCCCCCGTTATTAGCGATGCTTAACGAATCGCTAGACAAAGGCACTTTGCCTATGTCGCTGAGAGAGTCGGTCATTGACCCAATATTGAAGCCCAACAAGACTGAAACCAAATGTGGTTCTTACAGACCCCTCTTGCTGCTCAATCAAGACGAGAAGATACTAACAGCTCTGATGGCTAATAGGCTGCGGCCAGCAATTTCCAAACTCATACACCTGGATCAGTCCGGATATTTTCCGGATAAAAATATCACATGTAACCTAAGGCGGTTACACCATATCATGGATCACGCACAGGATAGCTTGCTCGATGCAGTCAAGGCATTTGACTTGCTCAGATGGCCATGGTTGCAGGCTGTACTGAAAAGCTTTGGTATAGGTCCCCCATATATTAAATTGGTTAAGCTGCTATATAGCAGTCAAATGACGAGAGTCAAGATGGGCAACAATATCTCAGAACAATGGCGATTAATTAAATGCACACGGCAGAGCTGCCCATGGTCCCCTATGCTATTTATATTTGCCTGGGAGCCATTAGCAGTATATCTCCGGAGAGACTATTAAGAGGCAGTCATAACTACGCAGGGCAGCAAAAACATAATCTCTCTATATGCTGATGATATGCTTCTTTACCTACAACACCCAGAAACTAACTTTCAGTATATTCTGGATGTGTTTGCACACTACACAGACCTGTCTGGTATCACAATTAATGCACATTGTGTTTGTTCCCCCTAGCAGGGTATAAAGGGAGACCCCTAAATGTGCTACCAGAGCTACCGATTAAATGGGAAGCGAATACATTCAGATACATGGGTGTGGATATTTTTCATGATCCTAAAACAGAACACATACAAAGTACAATAAAGGCGGCGGGCAAAATTGCAAAATCCATGACATTCTGGGCTAGACTGCTACTTTCACTGATGGGGAGGGCGGCGTTACTGAAGATGGTGGTGCTCCTGAGGCTTCTCCATTATTTTACTAACATTGTGTTTTAGGACACTTAATACCACTTGTCGGGGCTTCCTATGGCACAACTCGAGATGCGGGATATCATTGGAGAAATTACAGAGACCATATGAACAAAGAGGGATAACGGTACCTGACTTTGAAGCATATTTTGGGCGCGCCAACTTTAGTTCGTCACAAACTGGTTGTCAGACGAACAGACACAAAACACCCAGTTGCTAGCCCCGGCATGTACACCATTCTTTTTGAAAGAGGTGATATGGACCACAGCACCGAGAGATTCTAGACTCCTGTTGCCGTTGGGGCTCGGCAAGGGAATATGGCATAGGGCCTGTAGCTTTTTAAATAAAGAAACCCCTTACTTCCCCCAGATCCCATTGGTTGCACTAAAGGGTAAAGATGTACAAGTTTGGTTGAATGTGAGGAAGTACTGGGAACCCATGGGGGTGGTGACAATAGGTGATGTGTTACGAGAGGGGAGAACGATGGCCTTTAGTGCAGTCACTTCAGAAACGGGAGTACAGGAAGGGCAACACATAACTTATGCCTCACTACTCAATATAATAAAGCAGAAATAGCCGGGAATAGACAGGATACTGCTGGAAGATGAAACAACAGAAATGTTCTACGACATTTCAGAGGGAGGACACACAATATCAAGAATATATGAGTTATTAATAGTAAGGCCGCAGGATAAGTTAGTACAGACCAGGCGCAGCTGGGAAATAGACTTGTAGGAGCAATTATCAGACAAGGCTTGGGATAGGGCTATGGCGTATTGCAAGAAAGTGTCCAGAAATGCAAAACTTCAGCCAATTATATGTAACTCACAGGGCATAATTAACCCCGAAGAAAATAGCCACGTTCAGCAAGGCAACAGAACAAACTTGCCCAAAATGTTGCCTGGTCAATGCAGACCTGGTGGACATGTTCTGGGCCTGCACGAAGATTCGCCAATATTGGGATAAAGTAGCTCAGGCCTTGGCCAAAGCAGGTATAACAATAGACATTGATTCTCCCACGGCTTGTTAGCTAGGAATCTTTCCAAGACCAAACCATGCGAGACACGTTAGCAAGCTGAAAGACTTAGCATACATCCTGGCAAAGCGTACGATAGCAATGGGTTGGAAAGCACACAAGGGTCGGGTATCCAAGGTGTTGTGGAGAGACCTGCAGAAATGGACGCTAGCAGAAACCGCAGCGTGGCAAGAGGCATCCCGTCGGGGGCTAGGAGAACAGAATGTAGACTTAGAGGCAGACATACGCACCAACACATACAGAGGATTAGAGATGTGGATACAAGCTTGGTATAGGCAAATGCATAGTATAAATAGACAGCCCAAGTGCAATAGGCTGGGATGCGGAGGGGACGGTGGGGTAGAGGTTGGAACACACGCAAGTGGCGATATCTCATTACGAGTCCGGCGGTAACCGAGGCGGTAAAACCACGGGGTTACCGCCGGACTCGTATTACCATTCCGCCTCCATGACTCCCGGAAATACCAGGGCATTACAACCCTGGTGTCCCAGGAATTCCGGAGGCGGAATTCGGTAAATCCCCATTCCCATTGAGTCGTATAGGACTCAATGGGAATGGGGAAGTGGAAACACCGGCACCATCTCGTGATGGTGCTGGTGTTTCTACGTCTGCCTGCAGGCGGGCAGTGTTAAACCCGCCAGGTCAGACCTGGCCGGGAACATCACCTCCCGCCTGCAGGAGTCGGGATAGGGAGGTCTGGAATTAACAGTGGCGGCCGGTTTACCGCCACTGTTAATTCCGGACCGCCCGACCTGTAATGAGGCCCAATTGTCTTGTGAACATTTACATAAGTCTGTAAGTTACTTTGTTGGAAAATAATAACACTTTTAAAAATAGAAAATACAAATAAATAAAAAATAAGGACAGGAGAATGACTCCCTTCTCCTGGGAGTTTGCTTTTCACAAATTTCGTTCTCGGTAGCTGACTTGTAGATAGCGTCTGCTGTTCTGCATACAGTTCGCTCAATACTTTATTGTGCTTTTGTTTCTTTTCTTCTTTGGTATTTTTTTCCCTTGTATAAAATTCACAATCTCTGATCCCTTCCTAGCATCAGTCTTTGGACATGTATTCTGATAGTGCTGTATTCTCAGTCTTTTCTCTTATCTTTGAATGTCCTTTCTTTGCCTTGACTGATAAGAGTACATCAATAATGATTCTCATTAACTCCTCTATATTTCAATGATACAGCCTCTTTAACTGAAATGAGAAGAGTATGAATGTTCTCATAACGATTCTTATTCACTCATCTGTGTTTCAATATTATAATTTCTTTGTCTTGACTGGGACGAGTATGAGTGGTCCCATAACGATTCTCCATCCCCCTCCCGGGTTTCAGCTGTACCTGTTACTCTTAGGGATAACGTCACTGTGCCTTTGTCTTGCTCCGAGTCGGTTCTCGCTTTCTCCCGACTGGCCCATCTTGTTCGTTCAGGGCTTCTTCCTTCATCTAGAAGGGTTGTACAGAATTTCCGATAATGTTAGGCTCTGTGTCTTCAGTCACAGAGTGGTTTCATCATTGTTTATAGGACCACAGGTTCCACCACAAGCTTTTCGTGGTCAAGCTACCACTTTCAGTCTCTCTCTCTCTGAGTTCCAGGATGCCACGTGTTCCACTTCACTTCTCTTCCTCTCCTGATTGCAAGTCGCAGCGTGTCTAATTCTGCTTCTCTGGTTGCACAACGCTGCAGGTCCAACTTTGCTTCTATATCAGCCTGCAAGCTGGTTTGTAACTCACAGGTTTTCTCTTGTCTCCAGTCTCCTCCCCTCTCATGGGCGACGTAGCTGTGGGACTTCGCTGGCGTTCGTCCATCTCTCTCTCTCTCTCTCTCTCTCTCTGTCTGTCTCTCTCTTTCTCTCCCTCTCCTTCTCTCTCTCTCTGCTTTTCTTCTCCTCTACACATCGCCCTCCTCGTCCCAGTTAAATGGGAATTTTCCTCTAAAGAACCATTTACAGTTTCCTCTTGAGAATAACACATACAGGCCTTTTCTTCATACCAATTTTCACAGGATATTCCCAAAGAGGTATTGTTAGCAGGTTTTCTACGAAGTTCCTCACAAGATTGGGAGTCCTTGTCCCCAAAGGGGTGCCTC
Organism: Ambystoma mexicanum; assembly: GCF_040938575.1. Lineage (NCBI taxonomy): Eukaryota > Metazoa > Chordata > Amphibia > Caudata > Ambystomatidae > Ambystoma > Ambystoma mexicanum. The sequence goes on along the minus strand of NC_090923.1, from coordinate 1,114,483,097 downwards.
TCCCAGTGAGATGCCACTTGCTTCGACACATAGGGGAAGTGTTGCGGAGCAGGATCCCCTCCCTAGCCTCACAGTAGGGGGGGGGCTCCCCCTCAGGGAGAAGCTCCCCTCCATAGACTCTCAGATGGGAGAAGGGAAAAATTCCCGTGATTCATCACAGAGGGCAGGTCCTGCATGTACAGGGCCTTGACAGGGCATGCATTGTTCAGTTGTGGTAATGCCCCCGCTTCACATTGCATTTCACTGGGGCTCGAGATCAGTTTGTGCAATGGCCCTTGTACTCACCCAGTATCCATGTCTGTTGGCCTCTGTGGCTCTCCATATATGCAGGCAGTGTGCTGTTCCACAGGACCATGGCATAGTGTTTGGAACCAGGTAAGCGGGCCCAGCAGTGTGTGATCACAAGATCAGCATTGCAGGTGAACTGGACATTCATGTAGTGATACTGCTTTCTGTTGCGGTATACCTCTTTGGATCTGTGGTGGGAGACCAATGCCACATGGGTGCAGTCCAGAACAGCAATTACGCTGAGCAAGAGACCTGCTGTGTAAAAATGTGTCTATTTAGCATTTATCTGTGGTTGGTTGGTGGTGGGCAGGAAGATGTGCTGGGAGGAATGGCACAAGAGTGCTTCAAGCACCTGCACAAGCACATATGAAAATGTGTGTTAGGACATGCAATGCAGCATGGCCACTGTGTGCCGGTGGTGCCAGTTGCAAGGAAATGTAGGACCGATACAAACTGTAATGCGGTTCTGATATTAATCTTGTTCCGGATGTCGTCATGGATCAGGGTGTGTAGCTCTACAATGGTCTCCCTGTTCAGCTGGTACAGGATAATCAGCTGGTTGTCAGTTAAGGTCCAGGATGAGGGCCTTCCCTGGGGAAATGTCCTTGTCTTGCATGGCATTTCCTCTTCCTCCTCCTCCTCCTCCTCTCTGTGCCCTGTGCTTCTGTTCCTGCCTCTGCAGCTCAATTTGGAGCAGGAGGCGCTGCATGTCCCAGCTCTTAACAGCTAATGGCAGCATGGTATTGGAAAGTGTGTTAGGGTCAGGTGCAGGCCTTTTGTAGTCTTTGATGGTGAATTGGGTAGACTTGTGACTTGTTTTCCATCACCTGTATGCATTTACCTTCACCTTTCAGGTGGAGGTAAATGCACTGTGTTTTTGCCATGATTACTGTCCATTTTAGGCAGTATTTTGGCAGTATTTCAACTTGTAAAACGGCAGAAATACTGTTTTACATCTCAGCAGTATTTCCGCCTGCGGAATTAGCACTGGGGCTCATTCCGCCATATTTTGGTTGTAATTCTGCTAGCGGTAATTCCAACCGGGCTAATTCCGCCAGTGGAATTAGCGTGGACTCCTTATTCTGTGGCTTGGTAACAGTGGCAGAATTCCGTTACCGCCACTTTTACCGTATACCACCGGACTCATGATGAGGTTGAGTGTCTTGTGATTCCCCCTTTCTTACTACAAAAACCATATTAAAAAAACAGGAAACAACTGCACAACCAAGAAAAAAAAACGTAGACCAGCATTTTGCTGTCTGACCCTACTTTTATGTGTCGAAAGTTACTATGACCTGGTTTTTCTTCCCTTTTGGTAAATACTAGCCTTTGCCTTTTCATACCATATACATTTCCCTCAGAGGTTGTTCAAACAGGCCCAGCGCTCAGGTAAACAGGGGTTGCTGGAGACAGGTAAGAGGCGGGTTAAGTATTTGAAAGTAATATGTAGCGTGATAAACATTATATTGCTGTTTATTGCTACACCTGTCTCCCAATAAGTGCATTGGAACCATCCCCTGCTACATATTTTGGAGGCACTGCTGGGATCATATTTGACGTGCGCACATATACCAAACCTCCTGACGTACTGACCTGGTCATACATACCCCTTTCCTTGCCCAGGGTTAGTGTACAGATTATTTGAGTACTTGTCCTAATGGAATATGGCAGTTTTCAATTGTTTCCTGAAGATATTCAAGGATTCTATTTGCCTCAAGGTTTGCGGAGGGGAGTTCCAGGAGCGAGGGCCAGTGAGGGAGAAACACCTGTCCCCCTAAGTAGAGGTTCTGGAAAATGGAACCACCTAGAGACCTTGTCCCATAGATCATAAGGTACGATTGGGACAGTGAGTAGCATTCTTGGATGATAAATAAGCTAGGGCCAAGCAGTGCACACACTTAAAAACCATGCACAAGATTTTAAGCAAAATCCTTTGCTGCACTAGAAGACATTGAAGACTCTTTCGAAAGGGTGAAATAGCAGTTTTCCTGCGTAGCTCAAATATCAGTCGCACCACAGAAGTCTGGGCAACCTGCAGTCTCTAGAGCTCATATTACGGTATGCCCATCAAAAGGGCATTGCAGTAGTCTAACTTGGCATTGATTAATGCTCCCACCATGATGGGTCGGTCTTTCTTAGAGATAGGAGGCAGAAAAGGCTTCAGAAGTTTTAGCTGAAAATAAACAGGGTTAATCTGGTTGATATGTAAATTACAGCTCAGGCTAGACTGCCATATGCAACCTATGTTTTTCCCGTTCTGGCTATATTTAGTTGGGACCCCAAACCGGGTTGGGTAGGAAACAGAATTGTTAGGCAGAAACCTGTGCAGTTCCCTCTGGGACCACTGCAAAAGATTTAATACTACAGGTGTTTGGCAGTAAACCGACTTGGTAGCAGTCTGTACCACACAGATTCACTTGGTAGCTGTGGCTGAGCAGTCAGACTTCCCTGAAGAAGAGTTAGGCAGTATACAGAGTATTCACAATAGGTCAAAAGAACATAGTAGAACAAGTAAACACTGACCAGAGCTTGGTGTAAAAGAGATATAATTATTTATTTAAAACCACATCTAGTAAAACACACAGGCACTAATATTAAGCAGCTCAAAAACACGGTCACTAAAAGATATACACTCCCTTAAAAGAATATTAGACAATTCTTAAGTCAAGCCCCACTTATTTTCAGACAGCGGTGAGCGCTTAACGCAGATGGCACTCTAATAATTCGTTTTTTAAAAGGGAGAGAAAAGCAGACATAAATTGAAACAGATCCCAACACTTTCACAAGAACACAACAAGAGAGGAAGGCAAAGTAAACCCGTGAAGTTAGAGTTCAGAAGGCCGGATCCACTTTAAGAGGATCAGAACGAAATGTGTCCAAGGTCACACGGTTGCAGTGCACAAAAGTCTTGAAAAGGTTTGAAAAGAGTTGGACCAAAGAAAGGGACCAGTTAGATGGTCAAAGCGGCCAGCCCAGTCCAGTAGGTTAAGGGATTATTATTACCTTGTAGCAATCTTTAGAAAGGGAGGCCTGGCGGACACGGTACCTTAAAGTGGTGAGAATACTCCAGCGGGGGCAGTTGTTCCTGGCAGCGGATGCAAGTCAGTGCTTCGTCCGGGGGAAGAGAGGATCTCGTCGGGGAGGAAGACAGGAGTCCGTTGCACTGCCAGGGAAGAAACCAGCTGCGGAGTTCTCAGGTAAAAGGAGCAGTCCTTTTATTCGCGGTCCAGTGGTAAGTGGCTATCCGGTTGCCGGGGTGCTTGGCATGGGCAATTCGACCACAAGACGTCCTGGGATGCGAGGAAAAGAATGTAAACTGGTTGTGCCCATCAGTCAGGGGAAGAAGCCTCTCCAGCCGGGAGATCTTTTCTGTCGTCGGGAAGTGGTGAGTCGGTTCCGCAGGGCTCCACCGGTGGTGTCGTCGTGGTAGGTCGGCTCAGCTTCTCCCTCGTCGGATTCTCAGGTCCTGTGGCGACTTCTGAAGTTCCAGTCCCCAAAGCCCTGCTTTTATGCAGCATACCCCCATTCACTCAGCCTAGCTGTCAATCAAACATGCTAAATGGTGAGCCGGCCGACTCACCACTTGGGCCAATCACACAAGAGTGTGACTTGAGTTACCAAGGTAACTCAGTCCAGGGTGCCTAAACCCCCTCCCACACCCCCTGTGGTACCCAGACAGAGTGGCACCACTTTTGGAGGCTTCTGTGGAGAAGCCCGCCAAAAAGTGGAACAAAGGGCTCGACTTGGGTTGGAGTCACAGAAGAGAACACAAATGCCATTTTAGAATCGAGTCCTGGCAAAAAATACCAACCAGCGAATTAATATTAAATAAATAAACCAGCGGTATGTTTGAGGCTATGAGAATTAAATAATTAAAGTTGGTAGCCTCGAACAATGGGAAAATCCCATAGGGATATATTCGCGGTCGAATATAAAAAGTAGTATCCACTGCCACCAGCCAAAACTCGATCAGGGGGGACGGAGACGTGCCCCCTCGACTAACAGACCCCAGGGCAATCGAATTGCCCCGACCAGTATGTCCACAATATGATGGTTTGTACCGGTTTCTGTTAATAATTTGGGACTAGTAAAGCCAATGTTGACTTTACATGCCCTGGGAGACAGTAGTCAGTCCCAGGGTATGGAGTCTATGGTGGGGTGTCACTGTGACACCCCTGTGTCACTGCACGGAGGGTGCTGTGTAACACACATAGTAAAAACACATGAGACCCTATGAGGTAAAGGACCCCATGGCCCATAAAACACAAACAGTCAAAGGAACACCATAAATCATGTCCAAGAGTGGGAGAAAAAAAGAGTCTCACTCTTGGCAGGAGAAAAAACAAACTCCAGAAATCCAGCAACGCTGCTGGGGGACTCACTAGGTTAGGAAATTCAGCCTAAAGACAGAATTCTCCCTAAAAAGAATGTAAAACTGTAGCTACTTTTGTTTAAGAACCAAAGACGATAATCTCTGTTTTTCGCAGGTTCAACTGCATCCAGCTTTGAATTTTGTCTGCACATGTTAGAACTCGCTCCATTGCCTTCAGTGGTTGATTTATACTGACATAGATCAGAGCATCCTCAGCATATGAGTGATAGCAAAGATCAAACTAGGTAAAAATTTTAAGCAGTGGGCGAATATACACGTTAAACAATAACGGCGACAGAGAGGAGCCCTGAGGCACTCCACATGTGACAGGCAAGGAGTTAGACAGGCATTGGCCTGCTTTGACCTGCTGGACGCGGTCTGTCTGAAAGGATGTAAACCATTTGAGTGCATTGTCAGATACTTGCAACACTGATGACAGTCTTGACCTAAGAATGTCAAAATCGACTGTATCGAAGGCTTTGGACGGGTCCAGCATGACAAGCATGCTATGTCACCATAGTCGGCCGCCTCAAGTAGATGGTCCTAGATGGCAGTCTATGCCGTCTCAGTGCCACGACCTGGTCTGAATCCTGACTGATATGAGTCAAGGATATTATTTTCTTCCAAGAAATTCTGCAGTTGCATAGTCACTGCTTTTTCCAGGATTTTTGCAGGCCACAAAAGACCTACAATAGGGCGATAGTTAGAAAGTATTTTATATCCCAGAGTTGGCTTTTTTAAAAGAGGAGTGATGTAAGATTTCTTCAATTACAGTGGGACACATCCTTGCGTTAGCAAGGCATTAACCAAAGCCTGAAAGATCCCGCTAAGGGAATATGAATGCTGCTTAGCAAGGTAAGCAGAAACAGGGTCGTAACTAAAATTGGTAGGTTTCAAATTGTTGATCAGGTTGGTCATACTTTCTAAACTAACTGATGAGAAGACAAATGTGGGTGCTAGCAATTGATTACCTAAAGATGCTGCCTTAACAGTCACATTAGGTTGTAAAGTAGAGTGTTGGGCCTCAATATTGATCCTGATCAGTTCGATTTTCTCCCCAAGAAAATGTGTTAAAATCATTGCCCATATTTTAGATGGCTGAAGACTAATCCTGAAGAGGATTAGTAAAGTTTCTAATAACCTTGAACAGAGCTTGAGGTCTGTTATTGGCCAGTTTAATTTGCTTTTGAAGACATAGGGATTTAGCTTTCCAAATCTCATCCCTATATGGCTTCAAGGCACATTTAGCATTAATACAATCCTAGTTCCTAGTCTTAAACCATCTTCTTTCAATTTTTTGGTAAAGTCCCTTGAGGGTTTTCAGTTTATCATTGTACCACTGATTATTCCTTTAGGAAGATTACTTGACAATCGTGCAGGGGCAATAGTGTCACAGGGTTGTAGCTTTGTTATCAATATAGTGTACAAAGCCCTACAAGTCATGGCAGGTTGAGTAACTGTTAGATCAGCCAATAATTCCTCACTGGATATGTGATCTAGGTCTTTCTTCTGTCGATGGAACTCTGGATTAGCACTCATATTCTTTTGACGTGGAGTGCAATTAACAGCCATGGTGTAGCGCACCATAACATGGTCGGCCAAGCTGACAGGTGTGTTTTCATAGTGGCTTAACCTTGGACCTCTGGATAACATGGGATTTAAACAGTGACCACCTATACTCATTGATAAATTGTCTAGTAAATGTAGATCATGGGATGGCTGGATTCGTTAAAATGTCTGTAATCTATTTCTCCAGGTTCATTATACCACATATTAAGAATGCCTAAAATATTCAACTTTCAGTGACATAGTGCTTCAGAGCCCAAATAGGCATCAAGAGTATCTTAAAAAGAGCCAGCAGGCCATGGAGGTCTATAACACAGAATCAGTTGACATGATTCATTAAAAGTTAGATGAAGTATACAGCCCAAAATTTGAGATGTATAATCCCAGTTTAAAGAATGGAAATTAAGCAACTCCAGAGTTGTTTTAACCAAAATGGCAATGCTGCCTACTTTCTGAGTCTCCCTGTTGAGCCACTTAATCTGAAAGTGCTCTCGAACTAGAAGGTGTAAAAAGGTTGTACAGGTAGCGGTAAACCAGGACTTGGTTATAAAAAATAATGTTCAAATTATTAGCACAATGAAATAATTGATTGCATGACATACATTACTCACCGCACCCGTATTTCTGATTCTTGTATCTGCTTAAAGATTCACATGCTGTGCATATACTCTGGTATCGCAGAGCATTGCATCTTTCTTTCGAAGATCGAAAAGGGACGTCGAAATGGGTGTAACTGTAACACTATATCTAATGTGATGTGTAGTGTACCAAAAATCCTTTGAATGTTGAAATCCCACTGGCTGTTTTTGCTCTTCCATGAGGGAGTCTTATAGAATGCGTGAGTGAGTACATAAGAAAAGAAGGTGTAAGATGTCTATGTTCCTTCTACTCCAAGAGGGGAGGAAGGGTGCACACATATGAAACTAAGCAGATACAAGCACCAGAAATACGATTACAGTGAGTAATGTATGTCTTCTGATGCTTGTGAATCTGCTTAGAATCACATGCTGTGCATAGACTAGTAAGCAGTATCAGGAGATGGGGGTGAGATGTGTGAAGGAACAGTAGCAAAGAGATGTTTTAGCACCGCTACAAGCAGATATAGAGATAAAGAATTGGTCTGTCTTTCTTAGTGGTTTTGTTTTATCAAGGTAAAACACCACTGGTCTCCTAAATCTAGTGTATGGAGGCTTCTTTCAGCTGAATTAGTGGGATGCTGAAATAAAGTTGGAAATGTGATGGATTGGTACACATGGAACTTAAAAATGAATTTAGGCACAAAGCGTGGGTGTGGGTGTAATACCATTTTGTCTTTATTAATAGTAAAATATTGGGTCTGAGAGAGCATGTAGCTCACAAACTCTCTTGATAAAGGTGATTGCCACTACAAAGGCAGTCTTATAGGTGAGCGCCTTAAGAATATTATTATTATTATTTAATTCTTATATGGCGCCACATGCTCATGGGCCTCAGTACTGTTCTGTGACAGTTTGGACAGCCTTGGAGAGTGAGTGCTCACCAGTTTGTCCAGGTAATACATGGCCCTAGTGCTGTCTGTACAGACCAGAACGGTCTTCCCTTGTAGGTGTGTTAGAAATATTTTTAGGGCTTTGAACACTGCAAGTAGTTCCAACAGATTGATATGTTTGGTTGCTACTGACGGAGAACAAATGCTGTGCGCTGTCTGTTCTAGGAGGTGTGCTCCCCATCCTGATAGGGATGCGTCCGTGGTGAGGGTGGCTTCCACTGCGGGGGTGGTGAAGGGTTTCCGTTTGAGAAGGTTTTCCTTAGACCACCACTTAAGAGACTGAACGAGGGCTGTTGAGACAACCACTAGATCATCCCACTGACCATTTCCCTGACACCATTGGCTCGAGAGCCACTCCTGCATAGGACACATGCGCAGACAGGTATGTGGAACTAGGAAGACTAGCCTTATGCATTGGCTCAAAAGGAGGTCCAATTTGTCTTGTAAGAACAACATTCAAGCCCCAGCCCGCAGTTGGGGTCGAAATAGGAGGGTGAAGACTTTTTACCCCTTCCATGAATGCTTTAATTATTGGAATTTTCAATCAGGAAATCTTGCTCTGAGAGGTGGTGTACGCAGAGAGGGCAGCAAAGTAGACCTTAAGAGAGTTGAAAACAAGTCCTGAATCTAAGAGGTGCATTAGATGAATAAGTTACTTCTTACCTTGTAATGTTCTTTCGACGGGATGTTCCTCCGACGTATTCCTTATCTTTGATAATATGTTTCCAGCTTGCTGGCCTCGGAAATTTTTTCTGTAGAGGGCGCTGCGCGTCGACGTCCGCCGAGTCGATGTCCCTCGACGGCCACCGTATCGGAGCCGACGTCACCATGCCCATAAATAGCCAAGTGCTGCGTCCGTTGCTCAGTTCCGTTTTGTAGCATAAGAAAAGTCATGCCTGAATTGGTTATTGACCTTGAAGGAGCATCAGCTGCAACCACAAGGGAAGTATCACTGCAGGGATGGATGGGAGGGGCGATAAGGAATACGTCGGAGGAACATCCAGTCGAAAGAACGTTACAAGGTAAGAAGTAACTTGTTCTTCGAAGGGATTGTGTCCTCCGACGTATTCCTTAACTTTGATAGACTCCCATAGCAGTGGCATGTAATTTGAGGTGGGAGTGAGAATGTTATGTATCCCTTTAGGGATGGACCGAATGTAATACGGCCTTGCCAAATCTGGTCTCTTGACTAGTGGAAGAATCCAGATTGTAAAATTTTGTGAATATATGTACGGACGACCATGTGGCAGCCGCACATATGTCTCGGACCGGTACCCCTCTTTGAAGAGCCGAAGAGGCTGCAATACCCCTGGTTGAATGAGCCCTGAGATTTTGGGGTGGCTCTTTCCCTGCCAGTTTGTACATTCCAGAATGGCCAAAATAATCCACCTGGAGATGGTTTGTTTTGTTATGGGTAGTCGCAACTTGTGACCTGAGTATTCTACAAACAGTTGGTCTGCTTGCCTGATCCTAGTCATTCCGCTGATGTAAAAGCTGAGAGCTCGCCTTGGGTCCAGCCTATGTAGCCTTTCTTACTCTTTCCCCGGATGGGGAGGAGGGTAGAACGAAGGTAAGGTAATTTTCAGAGTAATATGAAATTCAGAAACCACCTTTGGGAGGAAATTAGGCTTCACCTGTAGGACAACTTTGTCCTTGTGGAAAATTGTATGTGGGGGTTTACAGGAGAGAGCTTGTAGCTCACTCACCCTCCTAGCAGATGTTAGTGCTACCAATAGGACAGTTTTAAGCGTGAGAAATCTCAGCGAACAAGAGTGAAGTGGTTCGAACGGAGTGCCCATTAGGAAGTTTAAGACTAAATTTAAGTCCCATAAGGGAACCTCGAATGGTTTTGGAGGATAAACATTAGTTAATCCCTTGAGAAATTCTATCACTAGAGGAAGTTTGAAATACGATGGTTCCTCTGCAGTGCGCTTGAAGATAGAAAGCGCAGCGAGATAGCCTTTTACAGTGCCAACTTGAAGGCCTTAGTTTGCCAAGTAGAGTAGAAACGATAACACCGTTGGTGTACCACATGAAAAAGGGTCGATATTCTCTTCCCTACACCAGCTGCAAAATTTGTTCCAACGGCAGCGGTATAAAGACTTTGTTGCTGGCCTTCTGGCCGAAAGCAACACCTCCATGACATCATCAGGGAGATCCCAATCCTTGTACCTCACCCTTTCAGAAGCCAAGCGTGAAGGTTGAGGGTTCTGGTGTCTGGATGGAGAACCTGACCTCCCTTCTGCGAGAGAAGATTCTCTTTGAGTGGAAGACGGATTGGAGGACAGATGGACATATCTAGAAGGTCCGGGTACCACGTTCTCCTGGCCCAATCCGGGGCAATTAGGATCATGGTTTTCCTGAATCTTCTCAACCTCCTGATCATTTGAGCAATAACAGGGACTGGTGGGAACGCGTAAAGGAGTGGAAACTCCCAGTCCACTACGAACGCGTCTCCTAGAGCTCCTCTCGGGGGGAAATTCCCTTGAACAGAACAGATCACACTTCCTGTTGGTGCTTGTGGCAAACAGATCCACCAGAGGGGTTCCCCAAAGAGCGAAGATCTCTTGAAGGACTTCCTGAGCTAGCTCCCACTCGTGGGAGACTGTGCTCTGCCTGCTCAGAGCGTCCGCTGTCAAGTTCTTCTCTCCGGCTAGGTGGACTGCCGATAGAGAGATTCCTTCTTGGATTGCCCAAAACCAGAGCTCCATCGCCTCTCTGCACAGTGGTAGTGATCCTACGCCTCCTCTTTTGTTGAGGTAGTGCATGGCCACCGTGTTGTCCGTCGTTATCAGGACATTTCTCCCCTGTACTGATGGCAGGAAAGCTTTCAGCGCTAGTCTGATCGCTCTCAGCTCCAATAGATTGATGTGTAGTCTGGACTCCGATGGAGACCAACGACCGCTGATGGCCAGGTCGTTGGCATGGGCTCCCCACCCCGTGAGTGAGGCGTCTGTGACTACTGTTATCTCCGGCCATGGTTGGGAAAAAAAGTTCTCCTTTCAAGATGTTCTCTGGATAAGCCCACCATTGAAGGTCGCGGGCTACCTTGTCCGGAATCCGGAGGAGATTCTCCCTGAGAATTGCGACCACTGACTTCTCAGTGCCCACTGAAGAGATCTCATTCTCAGGCGAGCATCTGGCACAAGGAAGATACAGGATGTCATGAGGCCTAGCAACCTCAAAAAGTCGAAGGCTGGGAGACGTTGGGCATTTTGAAACTTGGTGACCATCTGCAGAATATCTTGAGCCCTCACCTCTGGTGGCAAGGCTTTTTCCAGGGAAGGGTCCAGGACCGCTCCAATGAACTGGAGTCTCTGTGATGGTATCATCTGTGACTTCTTAAATTGAGGGAGAAGCCCAGTTTATGAAGGAAGTGGCAGACATAATCTAGCTGGGCCTGGGCTTGTTTTGAAGATACAGCCCTGATCAGCCAATCGTCCAGGTAGGGGTAGACGTGGATCCCTTCCCTCCTTAGACTCGCCGCCCCTACCGACATCAGCTTGGTGAAGACCCTCGGGGCGGAGGTCAGCCCAAATGGCAGAACTCGAAATTGATAATGAGAGTCGCCAATTGTGAACCTCAGGTATTTCCTGTGTTTGAGATGGATTGGCACATGGATATAAGCATCCTGAAGGTCCAGAGATACCAGCCAGTCCTGGAGCTGGAGGGCCTGAAGGATCTGAGAGAGAGTTACCATCTTGAACTTGTCCTTCCTGAGGAACTTGTTCAATTCTCGTAAGTCCAGGATGGGTCTTAGTCCTCCGTCCTTCTTTGGTATGAGAAAGTAGGGGGATTACCAGCCCTTGTTCCTGTCCGCTACAGGTACCTGTTCTATGGCACCTTTCTCTAGCAGGTCTATAATTTCCTGCAAGAGGAGCGGATCTGGAACTTTTAGAGAGCTGTTCCCCGGTGGATGACTCTGAGGGATGTGTAGAAAGGGTAGGCAGTAACCTTGGGCAACTGTGTCCAATGCCCAAGCATCTGACGTTATAGCCTGCCATTCCGTCAGATGGTGAGTTAACCTGCCCCCTACAGGTGTATTGTGTGGAAAGGCCTCAGAGTGGTTTGGGGGCGGCTGATGCAGATGCCGAGGGTAAAGTGGGACCTGCTGCTGCTGCGGCCTTAGTACCTTTGACCCGTCCACCTCGGGTGGATCTCCTTTGGCCTCTTTGAGCCGGCTGTCCTCTGCCTTTATGGAATGCGGAATAATAGCGAAAGGACTTTCCTCTCCCAGAGGTTCCTGAGGGGTGAAAAGGAGTTTGGCGGATAGCAGCTCCTAAAGATTTTGCTGCTGCTTTAGAAGTCTGCAACTTTTCCAGACTGTCATCAGCCTTTTTTCTGAATAGTGAAGAGCCGTCAAAGGGCATATTCAAAAGTCTGGCCTGTACATCTGGAGCAAAGCCAGACTTTCGCAACCACGCATGCCTGCGGATTGTTGTACTTGCCGCCATGGCCCTGCTGATACTGTCAGCGGAATCAATGCCAGTTTGAAGTGATTCGCACATGGCATCTTTGCCATCTTTAATAACGCTAAGGAAGGCTTCCTTTTCCTCTCCTTTGAGTATGCAGTCAGCCGCTGATGAAGCACACTCCCACAGTGTGTGACTGAACCTGGCGAGGGTACAGGTGGCGTTGATGGACTTCAACGCCATACTACAAGCAGAGAAGACTTTCTTCACCATAGAATCATACCTCTTGTCATCTCTATCCTGTGGGACAGTAGGGTAAGCGGTCCTACTGCTAGATGAAGTTGCCGCTTGAACCACCAGGCTCTCTGGAGTCGGGTGTTTTGATAAGTATTCAGGGTCAGCAGCCGCTACCCTATACTTGGCTGACAATCTTTTATTGACCGCAGGGATAACTTCAGGAGTTTCTCAATTAGATGTAATTTTCCTTTGTAAGGCTGCATGGAAGGGGACCACAGGGTCCTCCTGTGGACCTTTGTCTAATAGGTCTGTTAGGTCATCCTGTTGAAAAACAGGCGAGGGCGCAGACCAACCCATAAATTCAATAATTCGTGCCATAAGGGTTCTATAGGGTGTTTCGGCATGTTCCCCTGGGTCTGGCTTAACAAATTCCACTTCTGGGGATGTGTCCAGCCCACTTGCCTCATGTAGTGACTCCTGTAGGTCCTTCAACCTTCTTTCCTCAGAGGTGAAATCCTCTGAAATAGGCAGTGTGGTCCTCTGTAACCCAAATGTTTCCTGGTCAGAATCTTCCCCCTCTTCATAAATTGAAGATAGTCCAGGGTACTCTGACCGCTGAAATGGTGTAAAACCCATCTCTAAGGCAAAAGGTGCCAAACTCGTCATTATTGGGTGAGAAAACGTCGATGTCGTAGACGCCGATGTGACTGGCTTCGAAGGTGCCGAGAAAACTGGAAGAGGTCTCGAAGAACTCGAGAGGATTGGGATCCTACTCGAGGACATCGACGACGGTCTCGGCGTCGTGCCGGAGGCCCTTGGAATCACCTATGGCTGTGGAGTAGTCTTGGTCTTCTCTTTCATCGGCGTCGATGTCGGCGTCGACAATGGCGTCGAGTCGATCGACCGATGCGTCGAGGAACCCTTCGACAACGGCGTCGATGGCGCCGATCCATGCGTCGAAGGAATCTTCGATGACGGCGTCGAAGATGGTGGCTTCTTACACAATGGCTCGTGGCGCTCTCGGGTGGAATGTTTCGCCGGGTGCTGCGACTCGCGGCATTTTGATGTTTTGGGTTTTTCACCCGGGGTATCACCCTCAGCTGTCTTCGAGGGGGTTGAGGCCGCTTTCTCGAAGACGCTGAACATTTTCTTTCTGAATTCCTCCCACTCAGCCTGAGAGCTGTGTTTTGTGGGACAGGAGACCCTTTCAGGGGAAACAGAAGACGACGAGGAAGGGGATCTTTGACATCTCTTTTTTGAGTGTTTTGATCTCGACGAATGGTGGGAGCTACTTCGAGATCTAGAATGGGAATGTTTTCGACGGCGAGGAGACGAATGCCTCGACTCAGCCGAAGAAACCTTCAAGGAGGTTTTGACTGACTTACCTCTCTCAAGCTTCCCCTTGCGCTCCTTCAAGGCTTTCACCGTCATGGACATGCAGTCCTCACACTCCGAACAATGGTGCTCGGCTCCCAAGCACCACAAGAAGATCCTGTGTGGATCCGTTATCGACATTTTTTTACCGCAGTCTCGACATTTCTTGAAGCCGGATTGCGGCGTCGTCGGTTCCGATGAAGATGCCATCGAGAATGAGTAGGTATTTATTCGAATAGATAAAGGGTTATCCTGACTGAACTGAGCAACGACGTTCCGAGGCCCCACGAAGCGCGGAAAAACGGAACGGAGCAACGGACGCAGCGCATGGCTATTTATGGGCGCCGATACGGTGGCCGTCGAGGGACATCGACTCGGCGGACGTCGACGCGCAGCGCCCTCTACAGAAAAAATTTCCGAGGCCAGCAAGCTGGAAACATATTATCAAAGATAAGGAATACGTCGGAGGACACAATCCCTTTGAAAAAGGGCTTTATCTTTAGGTGAACAGTCAATAGGGTTGAAGTCTTTGATATTGCATCAGATGACAAAACGTTTCCATTTATTGGAGTAACAATGTCTGGTGTTAGGCTTGCATGCTTCTCTAAGAATGTCCAAACATCTTTAAGGCAGTTGGAGGTGCCCAAGCTCTATGAATTCAGGAGCCAAGCTGCTAAACTGAATGTGTGAGGGCAAGGGTCTAGTCTTTTCCCCAAGTCTTGTTACAGCATGTTGTACGGACAGGGCCGTTTCTTGGGCAGGAAGATGGACATTCTCATGAGATGAGAGCACCATGGCTGTCGCGCCCACTTTGGTTCCACCAGGATTAGTGTGACTTGCTCCTGGTGCATCTTGTGAACTATTCTGTTGAGTAGGGGAACTGGGGGAAAAGTGTAGGCAAATCTCCCCGACCATGTTATCCAGAGACCGTTCTCTTTGGACTGTTTGAAAGTATCTGGAGGGGTAAAATGGCCACTGTGCGTTCTCCAGAGTTGCAAACAAGTCGATGTCTGGATGACCCCATTCTGCAAAGACGTGTAAAATATGTTCTTGCAAGGGCTAATCATGCTTTACGGGTAGGTGCAAGTCTCTCCTGAGTCATCTGCCAGAGGATTGTGTTCCCCTGGAACATGTTGTGACAGTAGGAACATGTCGTGTTTGAGTGCCCATTTCTAAATGTCTTGTGACAGTTTGGACAGCCCTGGAGAGTGAGTGCCCCCCTGTTTGTTCAGGTAATACATGGCCGTGGTGCTGCCTGTAAGGACCAGAACGTTCTTCCCCTGTAGGTGTGTTAGAAAAGCTTTTAGGGCTTTGAACACTGCAAGTAGTTCCAACAGATTGGTATGTTTGGTTGTTACTGACGAAGACCACATGCTGTGAGCTGTCTGTTTTAGGAGGCGTGCTCCCCATCCTGACAGGGATGCGTTTGTGGTGAGAGTGGCTTCCACTGCGGGGATGGTAAAGGGTTTCCCTTTGAGAAGGTTCTCCTTTGACCACCACTGCAGAGACTGAACAAGGGATTTCGAGACAGCCACTAGATCGTCCCACTGACCGTTTCACTGACACCATTGGCTCGAGAGCCACTGCTGCATAGAACACATGCAGAGACGGATGTGTGAAATTAGGAAGATGCAGGATGCCATCATCTGCAGCAGCCGCATGGCTTTCCGCATGGTTACTCGACGACTGGCCACATACTGAGGGATATGGAACAACATGTTTTTAACCCTCTCGTCGGAGAGGAAGACAAGTTTGTCTTTTATCTGAATTAGTGCTCCTAGAAACTGCTTCACCTGACTGAGGACCAGGCTTGACTTTTTCTCATTGATTGACAACCGCAGGATAAAAAGAAGACCTACCCTTTTTTGGGTGCTCTTCAGACACACCTGGTTTGAGTCTCCAGTTGAGCCAGTCGTCGAGATACGGGTACATTGGGATGGATTATCTGAGCAGGTAAGCTGCCGCCACTGCCAGTACCTTTGTAAAAATCCTTGGAACTGAGGCAATGTCGAAGGGGAGTACCTTGAACTGATAGTGAGTGTTCTCTACTTGAACCTGAGGTACTTTCTGTGCACTGGCAACCCTGAAATACAAGTATGCATCTTTCATATCCAAAGTGGCCATGTAATCCCCTTGTTGTAACAGTGGGATTACTTCCTGTAGAGAAGCCCTCTTGAACCTTTGAGGTTTGACATACTTGTAGGACGCAGATCAAAAACCGGGCGCGTGGTTAGATCCTGATGTGTAGATAGTCTGGCGACAGCCATCTGCTTTTTAGCGGGTGGTATCAGGGTGGCTTCAGGAATTCTATTCAATAACCGCCGCTGACTGTTTTGAGGACCTATTGATTCAAGGTGATTCCCTCTCATGCGTGGGTGAAAGATGTTAATCATCCTCCTACTGGGGAAACATGGGAGGGTACCCGTACCACTGAGTCATTCGTTGGCTGGGGCGGCGAAGCCTCTGGCTGCTGAGTTTCTCCCTCTGCCTTTGCCATGCCGAAATCCCAGCTGGTAAGGGGTTTTAAAACTGTTGGAAGACCCTTGTCAGGAATACCAAGGAGAACCCCCCATTCCGTAGGCCATGGGTGCACAACATACCGCCCGCGGGCCAGTTGCGGCCCGCCATGCTCTTTTGTCCGGCCCGCGAGGCACAAAGACTTTCCTAATGGAGGGCGGCCTTCCGGGCCGGACAAAACACTGGCCCTCATTGGCTCAGCACACACGCACCATGTCGCTCCTACGAGCCACGTAATGCGTGTGTGCTGCACCAATGGAGGGCCAGCACTACGGCTGGCGTGGTCCATAAGGCTTGATACCGGAAGGCATTTCAGCCTTGGACCACGCCAGCCGTAGTATGATTCCAATGTTCCAGCTTACCTGCCTTCCAGCACGTCTCCGGTAAGTGCTCTGTTTGTGTTTGTGTGTCGGGTTTGTTTTGCTTTATGTTTGTGTGTGTGTATGTTGAGATGCGGGGGTGGGGGGGTGTGTTGGATGTGTATGAATGTTTGTATTTGAATGTATTTTGTGTGTGTATGTTGAGATGCGGGGGTGGGGGGGTGTGTCGGATATGTATGAATGTTTGTATTTGAATGTATTTTGTGTGTATGTTGAGATGCGGGGGTGGAGGGTGTGTCGGATGTGTATGAATGTTTGTATTTGTATTTTGTCTGTATGTTGAGATGCGGGGGTGGGGGGGGTGTCGGATGTGTATGAATGTTTGTATTTGAATGTATTTTGTGTGTATGTTGAGATGCGGGGGTGGGGGGGTGTGTCGGATGTGTATGAATGTTTGTATTTGAATGTAATTTGTGTGTATGTTGAGATGCGGGGGTGGGGGGGTGTGTCGGATGTGTATGAATGTTTGTATTTGAATGTATTTTGTGTGTATGTTGAGATGCGGGGGTGGGGGGGTGTGTCGGATGTGTATGAATGTTTGTATTTGAATGTATTTTGTGTGTATGTTGAGATGCGGGGGTGGGGGGGTGTGTCGGATGTGTATGAATGTTTGTATTTGAATGTATTTTGTGTGTATGTTGAGATGCGGGGGTGGGGGGTGTGTCGGATGTGTATGAATGTTTTGATTTGAATGTTTTTTGTGTGCTGAGTTGGGGGGTGGGGGTTCGGGTCTGTATGTGTGTGTGTGTGCTGAGTTGGGGGGTTTGGAGTTGGGGGGGGTCGGGTCTTTATGGGTGCATGTTTGTGTGTGTGCTGAGTTGGGGGGTGGGGGTTCGGGTCTGTATGGGTGCATGCTTGAGAGTGTGTGCTGAGTTGGGGGGTTTGGAGTTGGGGGTTCGGGTCTTTATGGGTGCATGTTTGTGTGTGTGCTGAGTTGGAGGGTGGGGCTTCGGGTCTGTATGGGTGCTTGTTTGAGAGTGTGCTGATTTGGGGGGGTGGGGGGTTCGGGTCTGTATGAGTGCATGTTTGTGTGTGTGCTGAGTTGGGGGGTTCGGGTCTGTATGGGTGCATGCTTGAGAGTGTGTATGCTGAGTTGGGGGCTGGGGGGTTGGGGTGGGGGGTGGGGGGTTCGGGTCTTTATGGGTGCATGTTTGTGTGTGTGTGCTGAGTTGGGGGGTGGGGGTTCGGGTCTGTATTGGTGCTGGTTTGTGTGTGCTGATTTGGGGGGTGGGGGTTTGGTTGGGGTGAGGGGGCCATGGGGTGGGGGGTTTGGTTGGGGGTGAGGAAGCCATGGGGCATAGTGTTTGGTTGGGGGTGAGGCGGACATGGGGCATAGTGTTTGGTTGGGGGTGAGGGACATGGGGCATAGTGTTTGGTTGGGGGTGAGGGGGCCATGGGGCATTGTGTTTGGTTTGGGAGTAAGGGGGCCATGGGGCATAGTGTTTGGTTAGGGGTGAGGGACATGGGGCATTGTGTTTGGTTGGGTGTAAGGGGGCCATGGGGTATAGTGTTTGGTTGGGGGTGAGGGACATGGGGCATAGTGTTTGGTTGGGGATGAGGGACATGGGGCATTGTGTTTGGTTGGGTGTAAGGGGGCCATGGGGCATAGTGTTTGGTTGGCGGTAAGGGACATGGGGCATTGTGTTTGGTTGGGTGTAAGGGGGCCATGGGGCATAGTGTTTGGTTGGGGGTAAGGGGGACATGGGGCATAGTGTTTGGTTGGGGTTGGGGACATGGGGCATAGTGTTTGGTTGGGGGTGAGGGACATGGGGCATAGTGTTTGGTTGGGGGTGAGGGGGACATGGGGCATAGTGTTTGGTTGGGGGTGAGGGGGCCATGGGGCATTGTGTTTGGTTTGGGAGTAAGGGGTCCATGGGGCATAGTGTTTGGTTAGGGGTGAGGGACATGGGGCATTGTGTTTGGTTGGGTGTAAGGGGGCCATGGGGCATAGTTTCTGGTTGGGGATGAGGGACATGGGGCATAGTGTTTGGTTGGGGGTAAGGGACATGGGGCATAGTGTTTGGTTGGGGGTGAGGGACATGGGGCATAGTGTTTGGTTGGGGGTGAGGGGGCCATGGGGCATTGTGTTTGGTTTGGGAGTAAGGGGTCCATGGGGCATAGTGTTTGGTTAGGGGTGAGGGACATGGGGCATTGTGTTTGGTTGGGTGTAAGGGGGCCATGGGGCATAGTTTCTGGTTGGGGATGAGGGACATGGGGCATAGTGTTTGGTTGGGGGTAAGGGACATTGGGCATAGTGTTTGGTTGGGGGTGCGGGACATGGGGCATAGTGTTTGGTTGGGGGTGAGGGACATGGGGCATAGTGTTTGGTTGGGGGTGAGGGGGCCATGTGGCATTGTGTTTGGTTTGGGAGTAAGGGGGCCATGGGGCATTGTGTTTGGTTTGGGAGTAAGGGGGGCATGGGGCATTGTGTTTGGTTGGGCTTAAGGGGGCCAGGGGGCATAGTGTTTGGTTGGGGGTGAGGGGGACATGGGGCATAGTGTTTGGTTGGGGGTGAGGGGGCCATGGGGCATTGTGTTTGGTTTGGGAGTAAGGGGTCCATGGGGCATAGTGTTTGGTTAGGGGTGAGGGACATGGGGCATTGTGTTTGGTTGGGTGTAAGGGGGCCATGGGGCATAGTTTCTGGTTGGGGATGAGGGACATGGGGCATAGTGTTTGGTTGGGGGTAAGGGACATGGGGCATAGTGTTTGGTTGGGGGTGAGGGACATGGGGCATAGTGTTTGGTTGGGGGTGAGGGGGCCATGTGGCATTGTGTTTGGTTTGGGAGTAAGGGGGCCATGGGGCATTGTGTTTGGTTTGGGAGTAAGGGGGGCATGGGGCATTGTGTTTGGTTGGGCTTAAGGGGGCCATGGGGCATAGTGTTTGGTTGGGGGTGAGGGACATGGGGCATAGTGTTTGGTTAGGGGTGAGGGACATGGGGCATTGTGTTTGGTTGGGTGTAAGGGGGCCATGGGGCATAGTGTTTGGTTGGGGGTGAGGGACATGGGGCATAGTGTTTGGTTGGGGGTGAGGGACATGGGGCATAGTGTTTGGTTGGGGGTGAGTGACATGGGGCATAGTGTTTGGTTGGGGGTGAGAGGGACATGGGGCATTGTGTTTGGTTGGGTGTAAGGGGGCCATGGGGCATTGTGCTTGATTGGGGGTGAGGGACATGGGGCATAGTGTTTGGTTGGGGGTGAGGGGTCCATGGGGCATAGTGTTGCACTCCAAGAGTGAACCCAATAATAAAGCTAAAACAGGCACAGTTAGGAAATGTTCATCTTTGGCTTTTTGAGGAAACCTGACTCAACGAAGGCCATACTCCTCTTGGGCA
Organism: Ambystoma mexicanum; assembly: GCF_040938575.1. Lineage (NCBI taxonomy): Eukaryota > Metazoa > Chordata > Amphibia > Caudata > Ambystomatidae > Ambystoma > Ambystoma mexicanum. Next base: position 1,114,463,091 of record NC_090923.1, on the reverse strand, counting down.
ACCCAAATAGCAAACTGTAGCAGTCCAAAATAACGGCATGTCCAATCTAGGGTCAATAAAATATATATAAGTTAATTAAACAGGCGAGATACAATAACTAAATAGAAATAAATTATAACAATGGAAAATGTGTAGTACAAAATGTAAGTTTGAAATGCAAATAAAAATCGTTACCCCTCAAAAACATTCTTTTTCCATGTGTTTAGTACAACTTGGGGGTTTAAAAAGCCTCCTGCCACGCCCCGCCTACCGCCCCGCCCACATTTACTTTTCGGCCCACTATAGCCCTCATGTAAGGTACTTTCGGCCCTCTGTCAAAATCAGTTGTGCACCCCTGCCTTAGGCACTTTCAGAGAAGCAAGAAAAGGACTTCCCCCGAAAGGACCGGCCGGTGTTAAAGACTCCCCGTTGAACAAATGGCTTTGCCGAGATTTGATTCAATTACTTCAGCCTTTCATGTTCTTTCTTTGCGGATTTGTGGACCTCGCCTACTGCTTTGCCGAAGATTGCAGAGTCTTCCACAGGTTTATTAATAAGAGAAGCATGTGTCTTGGGTTTAAAGACAGAGTTCTTGAGCCATGCATGGTTTATCAATAGGGTGCCTTCCGCTAATATCCTTCCTGCCGTCTCTGAATCAAGGGTGTTTTTAATATGTTTTGTGGCATCTGATGCCCTTCATTCACCACCACCAGAAGCTGAGATCGAGTATGTTCTGGAACATTTTGAGGGCCGTCGTGCACTAGCCCCCACTGAACATCGTTATAGCTAGCCAGGAGTGTGGTATAGCTATACGAGTGCTGAAGGCAGCCGAGGTGGTAATACATTTTCCAAGAGCATAACGTTTCTTGTAGTCCTTGTATGGAGGTGACGAGGACAGTGGAAACCCTGCACGTTTCCTGATGGTTGTCACAACCAGGGAGTCACAAATGGCATGTCCTCGAGTGAGTGACAGTGTAAGTAAGGAGGGGGCAAGGCCCTTCTTAACTGAGTTTAGAAGAGGGATGGCCTGACTGACGGGCACTTTCTCTTTGAGGATATCTTCAACGAAATCCAAGTTGGGGACTGTTTCCTGTGTCACGATTTTAAAGTGGTCCGCAGCCTTTCTGTGGAGAGTGTTGAACAATATTTGATCATCACTTGGTGAAGCCTCCCGGGGCTGAAAGGCAAGAGGTGCATCCAGGAATATATCGACTGGTTCAGGCTTATGGGTAGGGGGCCAAGTACACTGGTCATCATCGGGGGTCCAGTTAGCTTGATCTTGAGAAATTGGGTCATGTGAGACTTGATCTGGATCCAGGAGATCTTCTCAGGAGTGTCAGGTAGACATTGTCTAGGCGGAGAGGAAAAGTGAGCACCAGGACTGTGATGTCCTGGGGACTTTGAATGCCTAGGGCAGTCATCCATAGGCTGAGGCCTTTTAAGAATATCATCAAATTCATCAGAAAATGTGATGAATTCCGAAATGTATTCCATTCAGGCCTCAAATCTCTCCCTTGTCCACACAGAGGAAGAAGATTCTTCAATGGGCAGAAAGGATGGAGCAGCTGGAGCAGGTTCCTGTTTAGGGCCTGTGATGGGGGAGGAGAGAGAGGTTGGAGAATACCCTTTGGGCAAATGGGAGGTATTCTTGGGGCCAGAGCCCTGAGAAGGGGCCTTAGAAAGCTTTTCCTGATGTTTGAGAAGCGTTTTAGAAAGAGACCTGTTGCGGTGCGTCTGTCAACAACAAGGATGTCTTCCTCGCCTGAGTCTTCATAGCTAGATAGGCTAGACATTTCATTTTGTGGTGGAGGCATTTCTTTCTTGTGGGAGGACCGTGCTTCCTTGTAGAGGTATGGTCGATCTCAGGGAGAAGCCCATATGCCTGCTGACCCCAGCAAAGGCACAAGACTCCCTACCGGGATGACCCAATGAAGGGAAAAAGCCAGGAGGGGCCAAAACACCTTCAATACGAAGTACATAGTAGCAGGTGCATGTAGTAGATGTTGAATTCCAATGTCTAATATTCCGTATGAGAGGGTACGAAGGAATATGTTGGAAACAAGAATGGAAGCACTGTAACTTAATCAGGAGTAAAGTGGTAGATAAGGGAAGGATCCAAATGAAGAAAAATATGACACAAAAGGGGGAGAAAGGTGACCAAAGTAATGAAGGATAATGCCAGCGAGGAAAAAACAAGAGCCAAGTAAATGAACAGAAGACGGGAGGAGCGGCAGCACTATGAAACCAAGATGCCGTGGATTGGAGCGAGCGAAGAACTCAGAAAAACAGCGTCTTACCCAAGAGAGTCAGTCAAAGGGGTTGTAATGCGCGGGAGAGACGCAGACGGGAGGAATTATAGAGTGGTGGCTGCCATATTGGAAAAAGCTAGAGCGCTGAATGCGTTACGGGTGAATGTAATGGAACATTAATGGCATCTCAAATGCCATATCCCCCATAAAATCTAGATGGAGCGGTTGGTGACAGTATGCCCCCTCTTATTTGTGGTAGTACCTGGTTTGCAGGGGTGTATGCGATGGAATTGTCGCAACAGCAATGGTGCCTTGATGTGTGAAACAAGTTCCCAAGACATTTCCGATTGTGGATATCCTTTCCGTTGTACAAGGTGTTGAAGTCTTCCCCTGGAGTCACAAATGCGGGACACCTCATATTCTTTGGGTTCCTTGCACAAGGATTACAGATCCTTCTGTCTTTTGCATGAAAACGGGTCTGGCGTAAATGGAGCCAGAAGGGAAGAATGGAATACAGGATGAAGTCTCTGCAAAGACTTGGGTAACTTTAATCGGATGGTCACTGGGTTTATCTTTTTGAGAACCTCAAAGGGGCAGATGAATCTGGGCAAAGGTTTGGAGGGCTGTACCGATCTGGGTAAACATTTGGTGGAAAGCCAGACTTTGCACCCTACAGCCCAATCAGGGCCGGGGCTCCGATGGGTATCAGCCAGATTCTTGTACTCCCCTCTCCTTTTCTTGAGATGTTCATATGCATTCTTGTAAGCTAAGTTGATGTCTTGCAAGAGGCAGTCCAGGGAAGGAATGCTGGAAGTCCAGAACTTGGGAGAGACTGAGGATGGAAGCCACAGGTACAATAGAAAATGCTCATGCCAATGGCAGTGTGAGTGGTATAGTTGTAGGTGAATTCCGCTGTGGGTAGCATATCTACCCAGTTGTCTTGCCTTGGATTGATAAAACAGCATGCTGTTCAGCCTCTCAGTCTGTCCATTAGTCTGGCGGTGGTAACCAGAAGAAAAAGCCTGTTGAATTCCTAGTAAACTGCATAGCTTCTTCCAGAAGATGGAGATTAACTGAATTCCTCTGTCAGAGCTTACTGTCAGGTTTTTGTCTCACCTTCTTAGACTTGCAGTCAGAGTCAGAATCTTCTTCCTTGATCCTCCCGTCTTTAGCAGAGAATAGATCAGGCCTATCACTCCAGGACCCCACCGTGCCAACCGAGAGAGTAACCTGGGGGCACGGGTGCCGGCCGGAGAGGTGGGTCTCAAAAGGGAAAAACCCTTCTTGCGAAGGCAAAGAACTTGCAGCAGGTAAGTCTTGTGTTTCCAATGGCAAGGGAATCCTGTGGCTGAATTACCCTGAAACGGTCAGGACAATGACTGCCAATCCTAGACAATGAAGACTCTAGCAGGAAATGAGCCAGGGCAGTCCGCGTACAAACAGAGAGTAATGAGCAGGAGTCCAAAGCAGGGCAAAGGTTTGTACCAGCACAGAAGGCAGTAGCAGCGGGACAAAAATAGAGAGCGAAAGGAACAGGAGAGCTAGTTCCAGCAGAAGCAAGAAACGGAACCACGGGAGAGCCAAGTAAGAGAGAGGGGGAACGGAACACGGGGAAAATGCACAGGAAACAGCTAGAGTAGCAAAATAACACTGTTTCAGCAACACAAAGGCAGTTGCAAAGCGTAGCTCACCGGGGCTTCCGGGTATTTGTTGCTATGGATCCGATGCGTCGTGAATGATGCAAACGTGTTGATGTTTGCGTAAGAGTACGGCCAGCGGCCATCTTGAATCGGGAAGCTTGTTTCCAATGTTGCCATAGAGACCTCTGTACATGCATTTGCCAATGCGACCGTGTTCGTAGAGTGACGTTCAGAGGCATTACAGTTACAGATTCTGGAATGCCGTGGAGACGAAGCACTTCTCGAAAGAAAACAGCAGCTGTTTCAGAAGCCGAAGGCACCCCCTGGCGGGGTATGACATGAGCCATTTTGCTAAATGTGTCTACCATCACCATGATAGTGGAGTATCCCTTCAAACTGGGAAGATCAACAATAAAATCAGTGGAGATGTGGCTCCAGGGTCTAATTAGGGTAGGTCCTCGTTACAAGAAGCCAATGGGTCTGTTGGTCTTGTATTTGATGTGGGAACAAATCGGGCATGATCGAATATAGGATCTGATATCTTTACACATGCCAGACCACCAGAAGGAGTTTTGGGTAAGATCCAGAGTGGCATCATATCCTCGGTGCCCTGCTGTCTTGTTGTCGTGATACCAAGACATTACCCTCCTTTGTAGGGTATCATCAGGAATAACCAGACGCTTGTCACGAAAGGCTATACTATCTTTTATGGTGAATTCTTCGCTGTTCCTGTTTATCTTAAGCTTAGCTAACGCATCTTTGACCTCTTGTAGAAAAGAAGACACAGAACACATGAACTTATTTCTGGGGAAGTTGGGCTCTTTCCAGAATTCGGCAGAAGTGTCAGAGTGAAAACTCCGGAACAAGCAATCAGCAATCGTGTTCTCTGAACCAGCAATGTAGGCGATATGAAAATCGAACTGAGCAAAGAAATATCCGATTGTGCCTGCCTGGCATTGACACAGTCCATTTGTTGTAATACCCGTCGATTTCTATGGTTGGTGCTAATAAAAAAGGGACTGATGGCGCCCTGAAACAAGTGCCTCCACTGAATGCAAGCCTGCTTCATAGCCATGAGTTCTTTTTCATTGACTGTATAATTCAGTTCACTAGGGTTAAATGTCTTTGAGAGTTAAGTGATTGGGTTTTCATTACCTTCTATCTCCTGTTTGAGAACAGCTCTGAGGGCTCCAGCGAAGGCATCAGTCTCCATGATGAAGGGAAGGAACTGATCCGGTTGTTTAAGGATGGGTGGAGAACAGAACCTTGAGAATGCAAAACACCTCATCAGCAGCAGGATTCCAAACAAATGGAGTGTCCTTCTTCAGCAAGGCTGTGATGGGAAGCACTGTAGAAGAAAAGTCTGAGATGAATCTCTGGTAAAAATTGCCCAATCCCAAGAAGCGTTGGACCTCCTTTATCGAAGTGGGAACCGGCCATTGAAGAACAGCAGTAACCTTACGTTGGTCCATGGCAATACCCTTATCCAACAGAATGAACCCCAAGTAAGGGACTAACTTGACCACAAAGAGGCATTCCTCCAGTTTGATGAGTAGATGATTCTTTCTTAACCGCTCCAGAACTTCGGAAAGATGCCATTGGTGGAGCTCCTTAGAGAGAACACCAGGATATCATCCAGATAAATGATGACAGTGCTGAACAATAGATCAGAGAATATCTGATCCATGAACCGTTGGAAAACTGCAGGGGCATTGACTAGGCCAAAAGGCATCACCTGGTACTAAAAAAAGGCAATCTTCCAGTTATCACCGGAGTGTATGCGCAGGAGATAATAAGCGCCAAGAAGGTCTAATTTGGTGAAAATGACCGCACCTTGAACGGCCTCCAGAATCTCTCTTATGAGGGACATGGGGTATCTATCGCATACGGTCAACTTGTTCAATCCTCTACAGTCAATACATGGCCTAAGTTCTTTAGAGTCCTTCTTAAGTATGAAGAAAGGTGAGGACCCTGCCAGAGACTTAGAAGGGCCCATAAGTCCATTCTGCACGTTTGCCCCCAAATACTCCTTAAGTGCCTTCTTCCCAGGGATGGTTAAGGAAAACATGGGACCAAAAGGTACGAGAGCCTCTGGTGTCAGCTCTATAGTACAATCATCCGGGCGGTGCGGAGGTAATGCCTTGGGCACCTTGTCCAAAAAGACTTTGTTGAACTGCTGGTAGGGTGCGGGTATGCAATTCTCTTCAGGGATGGATGACCACGAGACGACATATTCAGCTGAAGCAGAGTGACCAGCGAAGGTTGGGAGGCAGTGTGTGGTACAGAATTCCAAACAAAACTGGAGCGTGTTCTTCTTTCAGTCGATATGCAGGTTATGTTTCCTCAGGCAGGGTATATCCAGAATAACTGGGAAGTGAGTGGCTCAGATGAGATCAAAAGAGAGAGTTTCTATGTGGTCATAAATTGACAATCGTAAAGGTACAGACACACGGTTGATGTGTCCTGAACTGAGGGGTTTACCATTAACCCCTTCCACGACTTGATTTTTAGTACGTTCTTGTTGGGGTATTCCTTCGTTCCTTGCCCTGATCAAATCCATGACATTTCCTTCTGCTCCACTGTCGATCAACGCTAAGACTTCAATTTTCCTTCTGGTTAACTGTAGGAGCAAGCGGACTACCAGTCGGCAGGTATCGGATTGTACGGAGTAAGAGAAAGTGGTAATCACAGGACCTTCTTTGTTTCCCCAGCCAGAGGCCCTTTCTAGGGTCAGGGTCTGTCGTTTCCCGTTCTCCTCCTTGGTACTTCTGGACTACCACAGAATAAATGGCTTCCAGATCCACAAAACAAACAGCGGCAGAGGTCCTGTCTTCTCTTTCTTTCTGAGGATAACAATGGCCCTCTTGCAGAACCAATCTGCATAGGTTACTCCTTGGGGGTTTCACTCGACACAAAGGGGGCAGTAGTAGGAAGCGAGGGAAGGTTGTGCTTCCCTTGTTGTCTCTTTCGTTCAGCCCTTCTTTCCTGCAAACCATAATCTATCTGGAGAACTAACAAGATTAAGTCCGCCAGTGAAGATGGAGAATTGAGCTTCCTCTGGCCATCCAGCTTCAGCTGCTACCCGTTTAAAGGTACTGATGTAGGACATTAGATCAGAAATATCCTGACGAATATCCAACAGGATTTCAACAGCTGTGAAGGTCACTTCTGGATGTTCAAAGGTCAGTTTGAGAAAGGCTATAAAGGCTCTATAGTCCTGCAAGACTGAGTTGGAAGAGGTAACTAATTGGGCAGCCCAAGCAAGCAAGAGCATTACCAATCATATTGGAAATCATGAAACCCACACAAGCCTGATCAGGGGCGTACATGGAAGGTCGAAAAATGAAGTGGACAATGCATGCATCAATTAATTCTTTGATCCTTTTAGGGGAACCGTCATACTTCGCTGAGGCAAGACCCATAGGTGGAAGGTGGATAGTGTGGGCTTCTCTAGTAGAAACCAGCTGCCCGAGAACAGTGTATTCCATCTTCAAGCCTTGCACCTCAAGGGACAGACTTTGTACAGCAGTAAGGAGTTCTTGCATCTTTTCTGCGGTGGCCATAGCAGTTGTATCTTGTTGGCGGTGCAATCTGTGAACAACGAGGACATCTTCCTCACCCGAGTCTTCGTAGCTGGATAGGCTAGACTCTTCTTTTTGTGGTGGAGGTATTCCTTTCTTGCGGTAGGACCGTCTTTCCTTGTAGAGGTATGGTCGATCTCGAGGAGAACCCACTATACCTGCTGACAACCAGCAAAGGCATGAGACTCCCTACTGGGATGACCCAATGAGGGGAAAAACCCAGGAGGCACCAGAAAACCCTTCAATGCGAAGTAAATAGCAGCAGGTGGATGTGGTAGATGTTGAATTCCAATGTCCAAGAATGGGAAGGAAGTATCGATGGTCCGTATGAGAGGGTAGGAGGAATATGTTGGAAACAAGAATGGAAGCACTGTAACTTAATCAGGAGTACAGTGGTAGACAAGGGAAGGATCCAAAGGACGGTAAAATATGACACAAAAGGGGGAGAAAGGTGACCAAAGTAATGAAGGATAATGCCAGCGAGGAAAAAACAGGAGTCAAGTAAATGAACAGAAGAGGGGAGGGGCGGAAGCACTATGAAACCAAGATGCAGCAGAAGGGACAGTGCAAAGTACATACATTCAGAAAAAGAGTGTCTTACCCAAGAGAGTCAAGCGAAGGGGTTTCAACACACAGGTGAGACGCCGACGGGAGTAATTATTGAGTGGTGGCCGCTTTTTTTTGGAAAAAGCTAGACAGCTGAATGCATTACGGGTGAACGTAACAGAACATTAATGGCATCTCAAACGCCATCTCCCCAATAAACTCCAGATGGAGAGGTTGATGACAGTGGGCCTCATTAGGGGTCTGGCGGTAGCCGTGCTGGTAAAATCAGCAGGTAGCCGCCGGATCCGCAATGAATTACCGGAGACTGACTTCCCGGTTCCACAAGGCTATTCCAAGTCTGGTGGCCAGGAAGTCAGGCACTGGTGATTTTGTTAGTCCCCATTCCCATGGAGTCCTATTGGACTCCATGGGAATGGGGACACAGGAGCACCGGCACTGTTAACAACAGTGCCAGTGCTCCCGTGAGATCTCTGTAAGAGGGTGCCGTCCCGCCCTGCAGGTCTGACCCTAGTGGGCGGGATGGCACCAGCCCGCAGAGTTGTACTGTGCTGGTCCGGTAACAACGGTCCCGGTAGGCTTACCTGCAGCGTTGTTACCGGACCGGCACAGTCCTAATGAGACCCAGTGTCTTTCGATGCCACTGCAACATGCACCGAAGTTTTAGGGGTGATGCCCTGTGATGCCAAAGCATTTGGACCTTGTGCCTGCCGCGATGGTGGGGGCACATCGGGCCCTGAACCGTGAGGTACGGTAGGCCCAGCCGAAACCTTCGACTGGCCTGCAGGCGTCGATGGCTTCTTATACAAATCCATGGAGGGAGGCAGGGGGTGGTGTGCTTGACTTTATGTAAAGAATGTGTGCCTTTGTTGCTACTATGAGATTCATCCAGGCGCTCCAAGCCACACATCCAGACCCCACAGCAAAGGACGTCATGTATACGCAGATGGAGCTACTGAATCTGGCACTGAGCTGATGGTTAAGTATTATGCCGCCCGCCTCCAATAGGGTGAGAGGCTCTCAGAATATCAGGCGAGGATAGAGCAGATTCTGCAGCTGGCTTTCCAACCGAAGGGAGTTGAGCCAAACAGCCTGAACCTGGTCAGGCTACAAGTGATGTGCAGAGAAAGATCACTGCTGCTCATGCTTCTGCAGCTACGACTCCGAGAACCGACCTAAAGCCACCTTCCTTTGATGTACTGGACCGGGAGGTATTTACTCAAAGGAGAAATGGAGGACACAGTGTATAGTCTACCTAGTCAACTTGTGGAGTTGCGCCAGACCATCCAGGCCATGCAGTAGCAGAGGGTGCTGGCCCTAACATCCTGGACACCAGAGCGCAGAAGAGACTCTACACAGCATTCCGGGAAGACAGAACACCAGTTCTTCCAGAGCCCTTAAGAGCCACATCTGCCCCCAGAGTGCCAACAGTAAACCGCACCAGCCCTGGCAGTTCTGCCACAGGTGTGGTCATGGGGGGCACACTTTCCTTATGTGTACCAACCCACGGGATTACATCACAGTCTCAGAGAGGTTCCTGGCACTGAACACTCCAGCATGCAAGATGGTGGGACACGCCAGCAAGGACCAGGACGCGGAGGACCCGAATTCGCACAATTACTACACTCTGACCGAATTGAGACAGCAACAGCAACAAGTCTATGCCCCCAGATGGGCACAAGGCTGAAGTGACACCACTGGTGGGCAAGTCATCTGGGAACCAGAATCCGCACAGATTGGCTAGTCCACATGAGGGGAAGATCCCATGAAGTCTCACTACCATCAGGTGCAATACCTGAACATCTTGGGGAGTACCTGATGGTCTCATAGAACCCACCAGCAACCGTGACATTACCAGTGCTAGAACGCAGGTACAAGTGCTACTGGATAGTGGCCAACAGTAAACCGCACTAGCCCTGGCAGTTCTGCCACAGGTGTGGTCATGGGGGCCACATTTTTCATATGTGTACCAACCCACAGGATATGGTGGCTGTAAGCCTTCACTTACAGCCACCTCAACGCCACCATCCCACTTCTCAAGTGTGCACTTAAAAATGCAAGATCGATACTAGCACATGCGCTAGACATTGCCGACCTCATAGTAAGGAATGATCTTGACCTTTTAGCAATATTTGAAACTTGGATTCACGCTGCCGCATGCCCTACACTCTCCTTAGCCATTCCCGAAAAACTATACCATCCTAGATTAGATCGAGAAATGTCTAGAGGAGGTGGAGTAGTCGTCATTGCCAAAACTCAGCTTGGTCTAAGGGCACTCCCTAATCAACTATTCCCCTCAGGAGGACTCCTATCCATCAAATTACCTCTCAGAGCCAGTCGCACAGTAACGTTACACCTCACGTACAGACCCGCCAGGGTCCATTATCTTCCTTCGAGGAAGACATCACACAACTCCTCACTGCAAATACCAAACCTGGTTCTCAAATTATTATGATGGGAGACTTTAATCTAGGCGTTCATGACCTAAATGGCAACAATGCATTAGCCCTTGCAAACACAATCTCAGAATTAGGCTTCTCACACCGCAGCCTCAATATAATGCATATCAAAGGTAGAACCTTGGATTGGCTTGCCTATCTGAACTGCAACATCAAGATCACATTTTATGTACCGTGCGCCTGGTCAGACCACAACATTATATCTTTCATTATCCAGGAAAGCCCTCGACCTAACTCCAGCAACCTACATGCACTTCCAGCACTCACTAGAAATAATCATAACATCACAGTAGAGAAACTATTGTCTCTTCTAGAACCTATCACCAGGGACCCTATCCATACTAGCATGGACCCCTGCACACTAGTTGAGCTGTACAACCATACTCTACGTCAAAACATCGACAAAGTAACGCCGTTAAAAATACGCAAAGCCAAGCCACTTGCTCACCTCAATACATGGTTTACTTCCAACCTCAAAACCTTGCGTAATGAAAAAAGAAACGCTGAAGCTAATTGGAAAAAGCTCCCTTCAGACCTAAATAAAGAAATATTTTTCAAAAGTCTCCAATAGCTATAAAACGGCCATTCTCCAGACAAAAAGGGAGACACTTATAATGACAGAATCACGAAAGCTAACTCTGGAACGAAAGAACTATTCACCATCCTCAGAGAATTAGAAACCCCCACACTCCCACCAGGAACTAGCACTAAAGATGCAACCTGGTGTACAAATATACAGAAAGCGTTACTTGATAAAAATGTCTCTATTACAAACAAAAATCGAAACAATAAAACATAGCCTGCCAGCCGATATACAATTCTTAGAGCCACAGGATTCATCCTCTAACTCCTGTAGTCTATTTGAGTTTGACCCTGTCACCACTCGAGAAGTAGAGGAAATAATAACCAGCCTCAAACCATTGAGATGCCAAGGGGACATCTGCCCGGCAACAATCATCAAAGAGGCTGTGAAGGTGCACATGCCTTTAATCACCACGTTTATCAACTCATCATTTGAAATTCCCTCTCCCTTATCTGAACATACCAACTAATTACAGACCTATATCTACAGTGCCTTTCATTTTGAAAATCCTAGACAGGGCTGCTTACTTACAAATCCAGGAACAACTTGAATCGAACAATCTCCTTGGCTTGAGGCAATCAGGCTTTAGACTGGGTCACGGCACTGAATCAGCTTTGACAGACCTAAAAACTGAAATGGACGAACTAAAGGACAAAGGTAACTTTGCCCTCCTCCTGCTACTGGATCTATCCACTGCCTTTGATTTAGCCAATGATAAAGTCCTTTGCAAACATTTGTCATCGGCAGACCACTTCTCTGTCAAAGCTACCACATGGATACAATCTTTCCTGGACAATAGAACTATGAGGGTATTTGCACCGACTGCGACGGCCAAGCCGGCCAATGTCACCTGCAGAGTACCACAGGATTAATGCGTCTCTCCCACTTTATATAACATCTTTACCAAGCCTCTTTTCGACAACCTAGACAATTTGGGTGTGACCTACACTTACTATGCAGATGATACCCAAATCCTCATTACTATCACAGGTGACTATGACATCGATACCAAACTGCCCAATTAAATCTACCAAACTATTCAAGCATGGACAGCCATTCATGGCCTATGCCTTAACGACGATAAAACAGAGCTACTCCTCGTTGGATGCTAGACTAAATTGAATTGGATAACCAGTTCAAATCTTTCAACATCGATGGCAATGACATCAATGTTTCTAAGTAAGTGAAGACCCTAGGAAATTATTTAGACTCTTCACTTACTCTTACCAAAAAAGTTAATGCAACAGCCTATGCTACGGCTTATACATGCAAATTGATCAATGCTTGCAGACCATTCTTATCTACGGAAAGCTGCACTACCGCAGCAAGAGCCCTTATACTATCTAAATTAGTAATGCCCTTTACCTAGGGACTAACAAACGCAATATAAAAAAATTAAAATATTACAGAATAATGCACTGAAGACTGCTCTCAATATCCCCAAAACCTACCACATCTCAGCAGCAAGACATAATGCTCACTGGCTGCCGGTTCAAGAAAGAATTGTGTTCAAATCCCTAGCTCTAACCCACAAATGTCTATCCAACTGAGCTCCTAAATACCTTGCATGCAAAATCTCTAGAAACCAGTCTGACAGACCTACACGGTCATCACTCACTCATTGCCTCAAAGTTCCCAAATTCAAGCTTCAAAAAGCAGGGGGAAACAGTTTTCCTGTATTAGCCGGTACACTATGGGATTCCATGCCATTACCTCTAAGAGCAGAACCTTCATTCTGGAGTTTCAGGAAAAAAGGGAAAACCTGGCCATTCACACAAGAGTGTCCAGAAGCCACAAATACCCTTGCTAACGCTGCTTATAAAGATACGGCACAATGCTGCTCCTACGCCTTCTGCAACACGATCTTCATACCTAATCCGCACGTGCCTATCGGTAATTGTAATGTAAACCTTTGAAACCGCTTGATACACTGACTATTCTGTGATGCTTAATGTGATGCTTAATAACCTCCTCATGTAACTATCTCTTGTAGTGAGCTTGCACTTGTCTGCTATGTAACCATAATGTATTCTTTCATGTATGCGCCCAGATACCATAGGGTTACGTGAATAAATAAATAAATAAATAAACAAACCAGGGACCGGATATTGAATTGGCACTCATAAAACAGATGCTGGTGCTGGTTGGCATCCAGAAGACCCATACGACTCTGTACCACCCTTGAGGGAATGCCCAAGTGGGGAGGTTCAAAAACACCTTCTTGGCAAAGCTGTGCAACCTGAGGCTGGACGAAGACAACAGGTGGAGTTCAGCATGCAGCTACCCTGATCCACTGGAGTGTTGCAGGCGAGCGGATTAGCCCCTGACCCTCATGGGCCTTGCTGGTAAGTTTGTACAATTTTGTTGTGCCTCTGCCCCTGTTAACCCCCGAAGCCCACTCTTGCATTCTCTTCCCTCTCCCTCCTCCCACCTCCCATCCCGCCCGCAAGCCCAGAGTGGCTTTATCGCTGCCCTTAACTGACCTTCCCTGGGCAGCCCTCTGCATGGCAGCCCCTGCGGCTAAGGGCCCTAAAGCAAAGGGCAGCTCCCTCAGAGGCGGCTCCAGCTAGTGTCTGCAGGTGTCAGCAGGGGAAGCCAGTGGCCAGCCGTCAACCAGCAGCGACTATTAAGGCAGGAGTGGCATGGGTAAGGATTGGAGACATCGCTCTACCCTGATAACCCTGCTACGTAGCAACCTTACCTACACTAGAATAATACAGTCATTATTAGCCTGTGCAGTGTTAGATAACACTATGGTTTTTGGTCATATTCAAAATGCATTGTGAAACCTAGGCCTTATGCCACTATACAGGTCTCTCAAACCTAGGGGGCTTTTCGCCAGTATTCAAACTACATTGTGAAAGTATTTAAATTGTATTGCGAAAGTATTTACATTGCATTGTGAAAGTATTTAATTGCTTTGTGGAACCTAAGCCTTTCTCCCACTATACAGGACTCTCAGACCTAGGTGGGTTTTCTCTGGTATTCAAACTACATTGTGAAAGTAGTTCTGTCTTGAAGGATTTGCCTTCTTAACAAAGCGTTCATCTAGCAAACTGTTCTACTATTGTCTGTGCTCTTGTCGTTTTGCTCAATTGTCTACTATTATCTCATCTCACCTACTTGTGCCCCTCCCTGTGCCCTTCCCTGGTGTTCTCCCCACGCCCACCAATCCTCCCACCCCCCTTCCTCTTCTCTCCTCTCTCTACCTCCTCTATGGTGCTCTCTGTCTCTCCTATCTTTTCTAACTTCTTCTCTATTGACTATCCTGCTCTCCTCACTAAATCTGGTAGGAAGAAGTTTAAAAAGGACATCCTGGTCTCCAACCCAGGCCTCCCTATCGCTGACACCTATACTAGTTCTTCCTCCAGGCAAACCCTTATGGACATCCTCTTAGTCGTTCCCTCGCCAGACCCATGGACTCTTCAAATGGGCTCTGTGCTTTCTCCTTTCTCTTCTTCTCCCATTAATGGTGGCACCCGGTGGGAGGCCCTCCTGACCTCCTTCCACTCCTCTAAGGTCATCATTAATGTTTACCTGAATGGTACCATCTTGGTCCAAGGCCCTCAGGCCAACCTTCTCCTCTTCGATAAACGCTTCCTGCGCCTCTTCAATTTCCTTTCTTCTCCAGCTGTGCCCCTCTCTTCCCTCCTTGGCTACCTTACCCTCTCCTCCTTCCTCTTCTGCCCCCCCTCGGGCTTCTTCTACACCTCCGTAGGGTGTACCTCTGATTTGTACCCCTTCCCGGAAGTCTTTTAAGGGTGGCAACCTTCTCCACATTGCCACTCTAAACTCTTGCTCAGCTGTCAAGCACTCCTCTGACATCTGCCGCCTCCTTGAAGAACTTGACCTTGGTGTCCTCGGTCTCACTTAGACATGGTTCACGGCCAGCTCTGTCACAAGCTTTGACATTTTCCTCCCTGATGGCTACAAGATCCTCTCCACGCCCAGGTCCAATCCCAGAGTGGATTCCTCCCTCTGTCATTCCTACGCAGGCCTACTCCTCTTTCAAATGTCTTGTCTGCAGGCTCTCTCTCTCTCCTAGCCATTCCCTTACTATGGCTACCATCTATCAGCCACCTGGTCAGATCTCCTCCTTCCTCTCTGAGTGGTCGGACCTCTCCTCTTCCCTTCTGGCCTCGACCACTTAACTCCTCCTTCTCTGTGACTTTAACATCCACCTGGATGCTTCCTGTCCTTCCTCTGGACTCATTTGCGCCCTCTGTAACTCTCTATCCTCCTCTCTGGCCCGACCCAATCTGCAGGGCACACTCTGGATGTTCTGATCTCTACAGACCTTCCCCTTTCTATCCCTCTCACCACTCCTCTCTCCTGGAGTGATCACTTTTTTCTTTCCTCCCAGCTCATTCTCTACCTCTCAGGGCAAGCCAGCCCCAGCACTGCCACCTACCTTCTTGGTTATCCGACCCATGAAGCGTGTGTCAGTTGAGGCCTTCACCGCCACTTTCTCACCCCCAGCACCCCTTCGGCTGACTCACACCATGACACAGCCCTTTCTATGCTCCACTCTGCTATATCTGATACTCTTGATGTTCTTGCCCCTGTCAAGAGGATCTGCTTGAAGCCCAAAGCCAAGTGCAAATCCTGGTATGACTCAGACCTGGTCACCCTTAAATGCAAGTGCAGGGTGGCTGAGTGGAAATGGCGTGCTTCCTGTACATCCTCTGACAAACTGGCCTGCCGCCTGCTCCAAAGGCAATACCGGCTCTCTGTCCACACCAAGAAGAGAGCCCTCATCCAAGCTTGCGTATCTGCGGCTTATAACGACTCAGACAAACTCTTTAAAATCTGCAAGGAGCTGGCTAATCCAGCTGCAGTCTCTACCTCTCCTGTCCCCTCCCAGGCCCTCTGCACGGCCCTGGCTTCTCATTTCATCTCTAAAACTCAGGACATCCTGTCCTCTCTCTCTCTCTGCCTCTCCTGCTCCTCCGCCTCCTCCCTCTACTCCCTGCTATTCCTCTGGCCCTTCTGTGGCCACCCCTCCTCCTCCTTCTCTGCCTTTCCCCTGTTCTCCCCTGATAATGTTTCTAGACAAGTCTGATCTATGAAAGTCTCATCAAAACAGGTTCTCCTCTGTTCCTCTAAAACCACCAAGGACCACATTGACACCCTGGCTCCTGCTTTGGCTGACTTCTGCAACCACTTCTTCGCCACTGGAGTCTTCCATTCCCCCCTTAAGCACTCCCTTGGGCACCCGCTTCTTAAGAAACCCTCAGCTGTCCCCTCCTGCCCTGCTAACTACCGCCCAATCTCCATCACTCCTTTCCTCAGCAAACTCCTGGAAAAGCTGGCCATATCCCAGCTTACTCTTCACACTCAATCGGTTGGTTGTCTCCATGACCATCAGTCAGGCTTCAGAGCTGCCAGAAGCACGGAAACTGCTCTCCTGAACATCCGTGAAAACCTGCTCTCAAACCTTGACTCCAATACCCCCTGCGTCATCATCTTACTTGATCTCTCTTCTGCCTTTGACACGTTCAACCATGCCATCCTGCTCAACCCTCTCCGCGATAATCTGGGTATCACTGATCAGGCGCTGGCTTGGCTGACCTCTTTCCTCTTTTCGATCGACCCTCCCAGATCCAACCTGGGTCCTTCCTCTCCTCTATCTCTATCTGTGGTGTTTCCCAGGGGTCTGACCTCTCTCTCTGGCTGTTCAACTAATAACTGGTAATTCTTGCGCACTGCATTGCCGCTCTCTGCCCCAGCTTTCAGTGTTATGCGGATGACACTCAGCTCATTTTCAGGCTACCTTCCGCCACCTCTTCTCCTTCTCTCATCTCTGACTGTCTGTCCGCTATCCAGAAGTGGTGTTCCGCCAATGATCTCTGCCTTAATGCCAGCAAGAATGAGATTCTCCTCATCGGCACACCTGCTCCCTCCTTTCCTATCGCTCTCTGGTCGGCCTCTCTTGGCCCCCTTTCTTCTCCCACATCTGAGGCTAAAAACCTTGGGGTCATCTTCGACTCCACACTCTCCTTCTCTCCTCACATCGCTGACGTCTCTAAGAAATCACACTACCAGCTGCACCTCCTCAGAGGTATTCTTCGTTCTTCTCCTTCCCTCAGAAGCTCATTGCATCTAGAGCTCTGGTTCTCTCTAGGCTGCACTACTGCAACAGCCTCTTTCTAAATCTGCCTGTTCTGCTCTACGACCCTCTGCAACTCATCCAGAACAGGACTGCAAGACTTGGCCTTGGCCTCAAGCCCAGGGATCGTATATCTCCAGGACTGAAATCTCTTCACTGGCTCCCAGTAGCTGCGAGGATTAAGTTCAAAACCAACTGCATTGTCCACAAGGCCTTCTGGGTCCTCAATACTTTCAACTCTCTCTTCCTAAATATCTTCCTTCTTGAGCTCTTCGCTCATCCGCCTCTAACTTCCTCAGGGTCAGTCGCTTCTCGAAGCAACGAGTTGGTGGTAGATCTCTTTCTTCGGCTGGGACCTCCCTCTGGAACAGCCTTCCTGCCTCCCTGAAACTTGAGGAGAACCATCTCTGGTTCCGGAAGCACCTCAAGACATTCCTCTTTGCTTCTGCTTTCTCTCATTCTCTCCCCTGCTGAACTCCTGACTGAAATTGCACTGGTCTCCTGGCTACCCTCTGTTTTTGGGCCAAGGCCCCTGCCAGCTGCACGCCTTCACTGCCTCACCAGCAACATCTGCACTTGGGGGCTGTTTCTGTATCCCTACAGTCCCCACCAGCTCTTGACACTTAATGTCTGCACTTACCCCTGCACTTGCCACATGCTTGCCGCAGCTCAACCTACTGTTTTATTTATGCTATGTACTATTACTTTGGATCCTATGTACTGCACTGCCCCCTACCCCTCACCCCCCCTGCACTTTCCCTCTACCCCCTCCCCTGCACTTGCGCAATCTCATTGTCACTTGGCCTAGTAAGATCGCTGCCTCGATCTTCCCTCTGTTCCCCTTCCCTTGCCTCATCGCGCCTTGAAACACTTATGCATAGGCGCGTAATAAATGCCATATCATATCATGCCTACAGCTGTACGAAGAATGATGCCACCAGGTTTACACCGTTCTACATCATGTAGGAAGAGATGCCCACCTGCCTGCAGACCTGTGATCTGGAGTGTCTGCAGATGGAACAGGCAGAAAGAACTATGCCAACTATGAGAAGCAGCTCATCAGCTCGCCCAGGCTGCCACAGAGAAAACAGCAGAGGGAAAGAAATGCTGCTATGACACCAAGGTTAAGTTTCATGTCCTTCAGCCTAGCGATCATGTGTTGATGCGCAGCGTGGAAAAGAAAAGACAGAACAAGTTGGGCGACAAGTGGGACTTTCAACAGTTCATCATGAGAATCAATTAGGAGAGCTCACTCTCTACCGAGTGCGAGAGGAAGGACGGCCAAAGAACGTCAAGACCTTGCAACGAAACCACCTGCTTCCAGTCGGAAAGAAGTTGAGGTGGACCCACCAATGACACATAATGACTTCACACTGACGGGCCCGAAGAGAACTTCACACTGACTGGTCCAATCACTGGAAACTTCTGCAGCTACTGAGAACATGGGAGTGTTAGCTCCTGATCACTGGGCTGTGGCTTACCGGCTGTCTGGAAGCTGTCAAGTGCTGTCAAGGTTGATCTTCTTGGGCGCACTAGCTTGCGGGACTTCCGGGGTGTCTTCCTGTGGTTAATGTGGATAGGGGAACCAGTCCCTTTCCGTCCCAAGCAGTTTGGGTACCTGAGCAAGGTCGGCGACCAGCTCCCCCACTCCACGGACTTACCCCCCGGTTTTATGTGATGAGGAGGCAGTGGGATCCACTGAACCGGGAGGTAGTTGTTCTGCAGTAACAATACTCGTAGGGAGCCACCTCTACAGCAATGCAGATGATACAGGGCTGAGGGAGGCAGGCAAGAAGAAGGGACAAGAGCAAGAACGAACAGGGAAAAGAGAAGGTAGAGGGAGGCCAGGAACGGGCAAAAATGGGCAACAGTATTCGAGAACCAGAGACCGGTAACTGAGGGTACTAGGAGTGTTAAGAAGCAAGGAACTGAAGTCCCGCTGTCTTTTAAAGTGGAACGCAGACAGTTCCGGCATTGGTTGTTACCCTAGCAACCAAACACTGTTGCGGACATTCACTGGAGCCTGTGCCACGAGGCAGCGCCATGATGTGGCGTGTAACCTCAGTGAACATGGAAGCACCCGTATCAAGCATGGTGCCCCCTGCAGCCTGCCTATAAGCCACGGATGGGTGTGCGCCTGCCCGCACCATCGTGGGTACAGCCACCAGGAGGTCGTGGGCAAGCGGCTTCCCCAGGAACTGCAGGGAAGTGTCAGCGAGACGTGACACTCTGCCCCCCACCACCGGGGGCCGAGACATGGCAAGCTTCCAAGGATACCAGTGATGGAACAGACGGATCAACCTAGGGGCATGGGCTTGCGAGAAAGGTTCACAAGTACGATCAGAGGGAGCATATCCTTCCCAGTCAATCAGGTAATACAAACATTCCCTGTGGACTCATGTATCACAGATGGAGAGGACAACATACTCACAGTGGCCATTGACATCCACAGGAGCAGGACGAGTAGGCAACCATCCATAGAGATCAGGTGTGAAAGGTTTCACCAGAGAGACGTGAAAAACAGGATATATACGGCATATGGCGGTCAACCGCAGCTTGTAGAGCACGGTAGATATCTTGCGAAGTACAGAAAAAGAATCCAGGTACTTCGGAGCAAGCTTGGTCGGCCGGTTACATAGAGGCAGGTTCTTGGATGATAACCACACCTGAGCACTGATTCGACAGATCGGCTTAGGACGACGCTGTTTGTCGGCTTGCTGTTTCATCATGGACTTCCCTCCTTGCAACAATTCTTCTGCGAGTCGGTGTACCTTTTGCTGTACCACGGCGTCTGCAGAGGGAACAGGACTACTGGGAAGGGTTCCGATGGGCAAAACCTTAGGATGTTAGCCATAGGTAACAAAATATGACTGTTGGATGGAAGAATGCCAAGAATTGCAACTGAGAGGACCAGTTATCCTGTGTAGCATTGGTAAAAACAATGCAGGTATTGTTTCAGGGTCTGATTGGTCTGTTAAGTCTGCAGGTTGGTTTGGGGATGGTATTCAGGACTAAGTCCGTGTTTAATATTCAAATGTTTGCATAACTGGGTCCAAAAATTGGCAATTAATTTGCGAACCACAATCAGATAGGATTTTCAGTGGCAGGCCATGTGATCGATAGATTTCATGTACAAAAAATACTGCCCATTTGTACTGTGGTGGGGAGACCAGGCATTGATATGAAGTGGGCTGATTTTGAGAAACTGTCTACCACTACCATGATGCAGGAATTGTTATCGGATCTCGGTAGCTTCACAATCAAGTCCACCGCGATCATGAGCCATGGTTTGAGTGGTGTTTTGATGGGTGCAGATAGAACAGGACAGAACATAGGAGACCAATTGTTTGTGTAGACATGGTCACCAAAAGTCGCAGGCAATGAGATCCTGAGTGGGTTTTATACCCCGATGTCCGCCTTGCGGGGGATCGTGAAAACCAGATAAGATCAGGCTCTGTAACTCATGGGAAGGTATGTACAACCGGTCAGAGTAAAACAATAATCCTTCCTTTATGCGAGCCTCTTCAAGTTCAAGTAAATGCGTCACTGTGGGATCAGAGGAAGTGGGAGCACGGACTTGGTCTACAAAAGGACTGCCCGACTCCAACAAAATGTTTTCTTGGAGCAAGGTGGCGGGATAGTGCTCTAGCATGAAATCCATTGTCAAGGACAGAGACAAGGCACCTGCACATGTTTTAGATGCCCCTGGTATATGGGTTATGCAGAAATAATATTGAGCAAGGAAAAAAGCCCAGTGGGCTTGCTGGCTATTATGAGATGGCAAGGACTGTAGATGTTGCTGATTACGATGATCTGTACGGACTATGAATGTATGTCTAGCCCCCCGAATATGATGTCTCTATTGTTCAAAGGCACCCTTGATAGCCAAGAGTTCCTTCATGATGACTGAAAGTTCACCTCACTAGGCATTAGTTTATGTGAGAAGTAAGCAACATGATGTTCTAGGGGGATTGGATTGCAACAGAACTGCCCCAATAGCTCTGTCGGATGCATCAGCTTTAGTGAAAAAAGGATCGGTATTGTCTGGATGATGGAGGATGGGTGCTGACATAAAGGCCTTTTTGATTTTCAGAAAAGCAGTTTCTGCTAAGTTGTCCCAGCGAAATGGTTGATTAGCCTTGAACAAGCGGGTGATGTCTAGGGTTAACTGGGTGAAATCTGCGATAAAGTCACGGTAGAAATTAGCGAAGCCCAGAAACCATTGAATGGCTTTTCGGTCATTGGGATGCTGCCAATTCTTGACGGCTTGTGTTTTGGCATCATCCATTTGGATTCCCTGGTCACTGATGTAATGACACGGGAAATCTATTTTTCTTTGACGGAAGACACACTTCATAGGCTTGGCATATAGATGATTAGAAGAAAGACTGCAGAACTTGCTTTACATGTTGATGGTGTTCCTCAAGGGTGGAGGAAAAAATTCAGGATATCATCGAGGTACACCCACTTACTCAGTGTAATGAGGTTTGCGAATATCGTATCCATGAGTCAATGTAAAATCGATGGGGTGTTACACAACCCGAAAGGCATAATCCTATACTTGAAGTGTCTCTGTGGTGTCCTCAAGGCTGTTTTCCACTCATCACCTTCTTTGACACGAACAAGGTGGCACGCCCCATGTAAGTCTAGCTTGGTGAAGACATGTGCACCCCTCAAGGATTCCAGAATGTCCCGAATGGTCTTTACAGTTATTGTTATTCAGGTCACGATAGTCCACAGAAGGCCTTAATGTGCCCTCTTTTTTGGACGTGAAGAACAACAGAGCCCCCGTCAGAGATTTGGACGAGACAATGTATCCTTTCTGTAGGCAATCCTTTAGATAAATCTGAAGCTTCTGACGTTCCCATGGTGACAAAGAATAGATCTTCCTGTGAGGTATAGCTTTGTCAGGTAAAAGCGGAATGGCACAGTCGAACAGGCAGTGCAGTGAGAGGGGTATTCTCTCAGGCTCTGTAAAGACCTTCCAATAGTCTTGATACTCCATAGGCACCCCTGGATGACATAAAGACGGGAAGAAATGTGATCAGGGTTGGCGAGCATGAAAACAGTGCTGGGTTCCCCCGTCTTTTCCTTGCAACAAATCTAAGTGCATATATTGGAACCAAAAAAATCAGAGTTTGGGTAGTCCAATTAATTAACCTGTTATGGTATGTGAGCCAAGGAAGTCTTAACACCATCGGATAAGAGGGAGTCTGAAACACATCAAAAGCGAGTTGTTCATTGTGTTGGTTAATATGCAGCTTGACGGATATAGAATGATGGGTAATAGGACCAGATGATATTGCTGTTCCATCGATTACGGCCACTGTAGTTGGGACAGTCTTTTTGACCAGAGCTATACCGTGTGTCATGCCAAATGCTTCATCAATGTAGTTTTCTGTATGCACCAGAATCAAATAAAGCCAAAGTGGAGATGTTCTGCCATGTGGCAGGATTGAAGAGATGAACATCCAAAACCAAAAGATGAGAAGCAGGCATTTAGCGGTGACAAGAATCGGGAAGAACGGGTAAACATGGTGGGATTGGTGTCTTCTCACACTCAGACAACTAACCCATTAGTTTTCCAACGACCTTGGTTGGTAAACTGGCCAGGAACCGAGGAAAAGCCTGAAAACTCCACAATACAGGCATAACCAATTGGTTCTCCTTTGTCTCTTCAGTAATTGGGCCACGTATCGCCCCCCAGCTGCCTAGGTACTCCCTGTCCTTCCATGGCCTCGACCGGACATGTCTGAGCCGGTCTCGGGGTGCGATGTTCTTCACAGTCAGTCTCTTTTGTCCCCTTCTTTCAATCAAATGATGGTCGATTCGTAGTAGCCCTTCAGCCCTTCTCTTAATCTGCATACAAACAGTGTCCGTTGAGTAACTTTGGGCTACTGGGCATCAGTGTCTAATTGGCAAAACCAACTGATGTACAAGATCAGAGAATGGGATCCATGTCTTACATCCACAAATTGATTTGGAGTTAGGGACGTCAAATTAGGAGATTGAAAAGCCCCTAAAAACGATTTTGCGAATTCCTGGAAATTGTCCAAGACGGTGCTGTTTGTGGACACACAGGGAGCTGCCAAAGCCAAGGTATTTCCAATTAGGTTACTTAGTATGTCTGCAATCTTGGCTTTGTCATGGGAAAAATGGGCCAGACGAAATAGAAACTGGATATTGCAATGATTAACAAACTCAGTTAATTTCCTGGGATCCCCATCGAATTTCACAGTCGAAGACTGAGCAACAGCATGTTCAGAGGCTGTAGCCGCAACGTCGCATGACTAGGCTGCTCTTGGAGGCACATTCTCTTGTTTGAGGGTCGTGACTTCTAGACGTAATGCCTGTACCTCTTCATGAAGTTCCTGCAACGCCTCCATGTCCGGCTTGGGCTCCTGGCATCTTAATCAGTTAAGTACCTGATCACTGGGCCGTGGTTTACCGGCTGTCTTGAAGCTGTCACATGCTATCCGGTTGATCTACTTAGGGGCACCAGCTTGCAGGACATCCAGGGTGTCTTCCTGAAGTTAGTGTGGATAGGGGAACCAGCCTCCTTCCATCCTGAGCAGTTTGGGTACCTCAGCAAGGTTGGGGACTAGCTCCCCCACACCACAGGCTTACCGCCTGGTATTATGTGATGAGGAGGCAGTGGGATCCCAAGAACCAGGAGGTAGTTGTTCTGCAGTAACAATACTCGTAGGGAGCCACCCCTGGAGCAATTCAGATGATACAGGGCCAAGAGAGGCAGGCAAAGAGAAGGAACAAGAGCAAGAACGAACAGGGAAAAGAGGAGAAGGCAGAGGGAGGGCCAGGAAGAGGAAAAAAGGGGCTACAGTAGCCAGGAACGAGAGACTGGTAAACGAGCCTACTTGGAGCGTTAAGACGCAAGGAACTGAAGTCCTGCTGTCTTTTATAGCAAACTGAGACAGTTCTGGCATTGGTCGCTACCCTAGCAACCAAACGCTGTTGCGGCCAATCACAGGAGCCAGTGCCGCAAACCAGCGCCATGATGTGGGCGCGTAACCTCAACGAACCCGGAAGCGTCTGTAGCGAGTGTGGTGCCCCCCACAGCCCGCCTGTAAGCCATGGATGGGTGTGTGGCCACCCGCACCATCGTGGGTACCACCAACAGGAGGTTGCGGGCAAGATGTGAGCTGCTCCTGCGGGATCTGTAGTTAAGTGTCTGTGGGACGTGACAGAGAACAGCGGAAGGCCAACTGGATGCCAGTGATGACAGAGTCACTGGGGTGATCAGTTTGGCATCTACCAAGACCTGTTTTTAAATGAGGCACTAGTGTTGATTCCTACGCCCACAGGTCCAGATCCCACTCCTGGGAAACCTGATAACAAACCTGATCCTGCTCCCAACACCCCTGATATGCTGGACCCTGCCTGTTCCTCCACTGTTACAGTGTATACAACCAAGTCAGGGGCAAACCCTAGCCAAGGCCCCAGTTGCTCTTCATTGTTCCACCAGGGAGAGTTTGCCTGTCATGAAATCAACATATGATTCACCAGGGACCAAGTGTGAGGGTCTCATTACCCAATCGTCAGAGTTTTCTGTTCCTCCTTCTTTAAGGCAGGTTCTTGTGAGTTCAGGGGTACTGTGGGATGTGCCTGAGATTCAGGGAACTGGGTGGCAACCAAGTGGGCTGTAGATCAAAATGACGACACAGCTCATTGTCAGGATTCCCTCGGACACCTCCTCTCCTTCTATCATCTCTGTCTGCTTAACTGCCATTCAAGATTGGTGTGCCGCCAACGATCTTTACCTCAATGCCAGCAAGACGGAGATCCTCCTCATTGGCACACCTTCATCCTCCTTTTCCCTCACTCTCTGGGCGGCCTCCCTTGGCCCTCCTCCTTTCCCACCTGTGAGGCCAAGAACCTTGGGGTCATCTTTGACTCCACACTTTCCTTCACTGCCCACATCTCTGATGTCTCTAAAACGTCAAACTTCCTACTGCACCTCCTCAGAGGTACTCTGCCTTTCCTCTCCTTCCCCTAGAAGCTCACTGTCTTGCAAGCCCAGGTTCTCTCTAGGTTGGACTACTGTAACAGCCTCTTTCTAAATCTACCTGTCTCTACTCTCCGCCCTTTGCAACTAATTCAGAACAGGACTGCAAGACTTGTCCTTGGACTCAAGCCATGGGATTGTATCTCTCCAGCCCTGAAATCTCTCCATTGGCTTCCGGTGGATGCAAGGATTACATTCAAAACCCTCTACATTGTCCACAAGGCTTTCTGGGGCCTGGGTCCAAAATACCTTCAGCTATTCCTATGCAAATACCTCCCCTCTCGAGTTCTTCGCTCCTCTACCTCTAACTCCCTCAGGGTCAGTCATTTTTCAAAGAAACAAGCTGGGGGTAGATCTCTGTCTTCGGCTGGGTCTCCTTCTGGAACAGCCTCCCTGCCACTCTGAAACTTGAGGAGAAGCATCTCCGGTTCCACAAGCACCTCAAGATCTTTCTCTTTGCTTCTGCCTTTGCACCTCCTCTCCCCTACTGATCTGTTCTCTGTCGGCACCGTGCACCTGGCCTACCTTCTGTCTTCTGGTCCAGGTACCTGCTCACCCTGCCATCCACCTGCACTGCCTTTGGGCCACCCCTTGCACTGGGATCTGTATCCATACAGCCACCCCCCCTTTGTTCCTGCACTTATCAGACATACCCTGTCTGCTGCCTTATACCCAGCCACTTGCTGCCTGCACTACCACGGTTGGTTGCCTTTATTATTTATTTATTTTGTATTATTAATCTGTTTTTCCTTTGCTCCGCACTTTCCACTTCTCCCCACCTTCCATGCACTTTTCCCCTTTCCCTCTCCAATGCACTTGTGCGTTCTCAATGTCACTGGACCTAGTAAGATGTTGTTTTTGTTCTCCCTTGTTCTCCTCCCTTGCATTGTCGCACTCTGAAATACTTGTGTACGAGCGCAATACGAATAAAATATCAATATCAATATCAATGTCTTGACAGATTTATAAATCAGGCCAAGGCTATCCTCAGGGACGAGGACAGTTCAAAGAGGTGGGGGAGGAATCTGGAGGGGTATTGGAGTAGTAGTGTGTAACCTCCTGTGGTGGGAGAACCAAGGACTATCCGGTGCATGTTACTGCATGGAGGACCTTTCATTTAAATGAAGTCAAAAGAATGCTCATGATGGCGTAAGCGAAGTGCCGTTAGGACACTTGAGCCCAACCCTCACCTAGGAGGGTTGAGAGTCGCTCCGCTCTGCTGCTTAACTGGTTTCACTGCTGTGGACCCGGGCTTGATGTAGGGCACTTTCCTGACATGGATGGGAGTGCACAAAGACACCGCCGCCTCCCGGTCACACCCTAAGTGGGGAGTACCCAACGGTCACTTCTGCCCCTCTGGGCTGCAACTGGTAAATGTGACGCTCCTGTGCAATGTGATTTATAAAGGTCCTGTCCCTGCCAACCAAAACTACTACATCTCTCCGGGCCACTGCTGGCAGACATGGTTTGGGCTGGGGACTTGCCTGCCCCCTCAGCCCCTGTTGCTGCAATCACTGCCGGGCTGCGCATGGCATATGCAGCCTGGCCATATAACAATAAAGGGACACCCCCAACACTGCTCCTGCGTTGCTTCTAGAAAACACAACCCAGATTGCAAGACCTTTAGGGGGCCCACACACGCTGCTGCTGCCCTGACTCCCAGATAAACATCTTGTAGCAGAGAAGAGAAAGACCTGCATGCACTGTCTCCCAAGTTGGGTTTTCTATACATAGTATACAGTGCAGTGCACTGTATATATTTTTAAGGACAATAGTCTATATTGTTAGACAATAATTTGATACTTTAGTGTTTTGAACTTTTTTTAGCTGTCCCCGGCCACGCTTTGCTGTGGCTCAGTCTGGGTAAATGGAACAGAAAGAAAATAGAAAGCGGAAAAAACTCCCCTCCTCTCCCCCCTTCCAGCCCCCCATAATCCAGGAGTCTGGTATATAGTCTTTCCCTTTCTCAGTGGTGCCAGTGGCGGAGGCAGAGAGTGCAGTTCCATTCCCTCCTTGTAGTCTGGGTTTTGTGCCCCCGCTTAACCCTCTTCATGGGTCAGAGATTGTATTGTGCTACCTTGCCTGCTGGAGGATACACACAGCATGGAATGATACTTAGCTCAGTTAGTGTTCCTCAGCCCTCTGCGATGAGCATTAGAGGTCTTGGCAGTTGCACCCATCAGCCAAATGAATACATTCTTAAATGAGATGTGCACGATCGGCGTGGTGGCAACCGTGCATCCTCAAGTCTGGCTGCACGTCGCTCTGCTGCTTCCTCGGCACATATTTGAGCCATTCTAAATCAGAAACATTGAAATGGAATCATAAAATATTTAGTACAGCCTGTGTTGCTTTTACGTCCAACAGATGGCACAGTTTTTCCCAAAAAACATGTTTTTACCTGTCACAGATGTGACATCTATGTATAGTAGGTATATAAAAACACGTGCCTATTCGAATGCAACGTTGTGTCAACATTTCAAAGCAATTGGTGAAGAACTTTCGGAGATTTAAGATTTTAAACAAACAAACATTTACATTTTTATTTATATAGATTGAATGGTATAGTTTGTTACAAACTTTTTCACTCATTATCTTAATACATGTTCATATCTTTCTCATTAAAAAATATACAATGTACAATTCATTCCATGTTATCTATGAAAAGTTATCCGTTACTATTCTCTTTGGGGCTTGCAATATTTATCAAGTTCCAGAATTGTATTACTCTAAATGTCAGAGTCCGATCATTTCCACTTAGTATTTGTGCCCACCGCAGCTTTGGTTCAGTTTTTATTCTTGATGGCGGGAGCATCTCGCTGAACAACTGTCTCTTTTCTTCAAGTGCCGTGCATTCCATGATAATGCGTTGTAAGGTCTCGACTAGGTATTCTTGAAGACAAAATCTACAAAATCCTGATGCTTCCGACAGTTGTTTAGACTTCATTAATAATTCCCTGGTTGGCAGTAGGTTTAACCGGAATCTCAAAAAGGTGTCTCTCATTTCTCGGTCTGGAAATTTTTGTAGGTACTGAGGTAATTGATTCACTCGACGTACCTCGATTTCACAGTTTAATGAAAGCTGATATTGCGCCTTTTGCTGCAATGTGCGGATCCAGTTATTTCTTAGCAATCTGAGTTTCACTTTCTGTGGACGCTTCACAAGCATATCTACCGTTATGTTTTCCTGGTCCATTTTAAGCTGACATGCCCCTTTCCACATTTTTAGCACTGCAACTTTGGATGATGTTTTTTCTGAAGTAGAATTTCTATTCCTGGAATGTCATCCTTGATCAAGGTTTTCCTGTAGCGCGTCAACCATATCCAGTTCACGATTGATTCCATGGATTTTAGTGCTACTTAAAAGCGTATTCAGGGTGCCAGATATGTGGCAGGGAGCGATAGGATCTTTCTCCAGATTATTCCTTCTAAGTGGGTCCATAAATCTTGAGGTAGATTTAACACTGATTCAGAGCTATACGTCAAGATTGCTGTTATTTTCTGTCTGTAAAAGGTTACAGTCGGGGTCATTGAGTATGCTCCGAATGTCAGAAAGCACCAAAGTATTGACTGAAAAGGATACGGTACTCAAAGGATACAGATGGTAGGGTCTTCCGGATCCCTGTTCACGTTTTGATAGTTGTGAAGTCAAGTTTAGACCTTCCAAATGATACAACTCTCTGACTGGTAAAACAGGCAGAGAGATGGATCACTGGAAAGGGCGTGGGGAAGGTATAGGAAGTCAGCCTAGAACAAAATAAAGTATCATAAGAAACTGCCCCAAGTTGACTATGATAGAACAGAAATTGACATTAATGCACACACTGAAGTCTAGGGCAGAAGAATCCAGCAGAAGTCTCTTGAGGAAAATCCAGAAGGAGAACAAACGACAAGGAAGGGAAGATTAGTAAGGGAGACTTATCCCGAACGGAACGAGGCTCACGCTAGATACCGGGTTGATGCACCATAGGATAGCGTCCAAAGTACTGTTCACTGTCACCTTCCAATAATCCTTGAAAAGCTTCCTTCCCACGTAGAGAAAAGTATAGAAATGAATCAATCCCCCTGTTAATATTACAGGTGCAGGAGTTGGAAATAGCGCCCTTTTTATGGTGTTAACAAAGTACACGCGGTTCTGAACAGCCGCGAAGAAAATAGCGTGCGCGTGCGGAAATACACGCGAATAGGATTCACGCAGTCCAGGCCAGCCGCGCTTGAAGATAGCGTGCGCTTGTGGATTTGCACGCGAACAGGATTCCCGCAGCCCAGACCAGCAGCGCTTGAAGACAACGTGTGCGTGTGGATTTACACGCGAACAGGATTCATGCAGTCCAGGCCAGCCGCGCTTGAAGATAGCGTGCGCTTGTGGATTTGCACGCGAACAGGATTCCCGCAGCCCAGACCAGCAGCGCTTGAAGACAACGTGTGCGTGTGGATTTACACGCGAACAGGATTCATGCAGTCCAGGCCAGCCGCGCTTGAAGATAGCGTGCGCTTGTGGATTTGCACGCGAACAGGATTCACGCAGCCCAGGTCAGCCGCGTTTGAAGACAACGTGCGCGTGTGGATTTACACGCGAACAGGATTTACGCAGTCCAGGCCAGCCGCGTTTGAAGATAGCGTGCGCTTGAAGATTTGCACGCGAACAGGATTCACGCAGCTCAGGCCAGCCGCGTTTGAAGACAACGTGCGCGTGTGGATTTACACGCGAACAGGATTCACGCAGTCCAGGCCAGCCGCGTTTGAAGATAGCGTGCGCTTGAAGATTTGCACGCGAACAGGATTCACGCAGCCCAGGACAGCCGCGTGTGAAGACAACGTGCGCGTGTGGAAGGACACGCGAACGAACAGCTCCAGGAATCAGCGTGTGGCGGAAAACACGCTATAGAAGGCCC
The DNA here is from genome assembly GCF_040938575.1 of Ambystoma mexicanum. Classification (NCBI taxonomy): domain Eukaryota; kingdom Metazoa; phylum Chordata; class Amphibia; order Caudata; family Ambystomatidae; genus Ambystoma; species Ambystoma mexicanum. The sequence goes on along the minus strand of NC_090923.1, from coordinate 1,114,433,009 downwards.
AAAAGGCAGCTGAAAAAACCTGCAAGGATGCAGATCGGAGGTTTAAGCTGCACAACGCCAAATGATTCGATCAGAAGCAGCGAGTGAAGTTTCCACGCTGCTTATATACGTAATGCCGTAGTTCACGTGACGAAGCAGAATACACGTGAAGTTAGCGACGTGAAAAGTGCAAACGTCGTTTTCCCGGCAACGTATCGAACAACCGCCATTTGGAATAGAACGGTCTAGCTGTTCTATGAGCGTAACAGGTAGGACCACGTCCGGCATGCATGACACCGAACTTGCGATGCATGACCATCCCCTGGCGCGCTAGCGACATGGCTTTCTCTTTTAATTTTTCTGACCATTCCTTTTCAGTTTCGCATTGGTTTATGAGGACTCCCAGATATTTTATTGTTGTAACTGTTTATAGCTTTTGACCTTCTAAAATTATTGTCAGTGGTTTTTTCCTCATAGTTGGATGTTTTGTCGAGGTCATCACTTGTGAATTTTTTACGTTAATCTTCAATTCATTTTCTTTTACATAAGCTTTCAGTAAATGCATTCTTTACTGTAGACCGATTTGTGTTCCATCTAGCACTACTAAATTGTCTGCATATAGAAAGTGGCAGTTGGGTATTATTCAGATTTGGGGGGTTAGTTGTTACGTTCTTTTGGCTGTCTGCAAAGTCAGATATAAACATGTTGAAGAGGGTAGCTGCTAAGGGGCATCCCTGCTTTAATCCATTCCAAGTTAGGATCGCAGTTGATAGATGACCTTTTTGTGACAGTCTGATTTTTATTGAAGTATCTGTGTACAGTGCTTTTATTGGTTCTGGAATATCAGTTGGGCACTTCCAGGTATCAAGTTTCTTCCAAAGCTTTGCTCTATTAACTTCATCAAATGCAAGTTGGAGGTCGATGAAAGCCAGCTGAATAGTATTTTTATCCTTCATTGCTTGTAATGTTAGGAGGTTAAGTAGAAATAAGATAACATTAGTTCCAACGTTTTTAATGAATCCCGTCTGTCTGGGGTCACATCTACCTGTCGTCTTCGCCCACTGTGTCAATTTTTGTAAAAGGAAGGATGCAAACACTTTGCCAAGTGGGTCAAGGAGCGCAACTGGGCGATAATTCGCTGGATTTTTTCTATCCCCCTGTTTGTAAATCAGTGCCAAGATGGCTGTTTTCCATGTTCCTGGAATTATGTTAGTTTCATTGATGGTCGAGAATATCTTTGTACATAGCTATGTCCATTCTTCCGGATTCTGCTTTAGCTCTTCATTGCTCAGACCATCAGGGCCGTGTGGGCAAGATGTATTTAGCTGTTTAATATGATTTATATGTCGCCGAATTCCCAACAGATATTCCAATAGTTTTCTTTTTTGTTGGGTTGCCTTCAATTTGGTCTGTTTGTTTTTTATATAATGCAGCAAAATAGTTTATCCATTCTCGCTCTGGAACATTAACATTTTGTTTTTTTGATAAATTTTCCCGTTTATTAGATTCCAGAGTTATCTGGTATTTTGATTATGAAGAGTACTTAACATGTGTTCCGTGTCATTTTGCATTATTGTTGCTTTGTGCATTTCATACCAATTATTGTATTGTTGTTTTATCTTTTTAATGATTTTATAACAGATCTCTCACTCGTGCTTTCTTGTTAATCTTTTTTTTTATAGCCTTTTTTTTCTCTACTACTTTGAAATGATAAGCATGACAGTGGTTCTTCAAGTGGTTTCGCTTTTGTTTGTTTGGTATCATGAAGGGTTTTAACAGCCATCCATATTGTAGTTTGTCGTTATCAGCTCTGAGCTGGGGGGAAATCCGCCGGTGGTATGAGCGCAAAAATTCCCCACTGAGCCCAATGGGGAATGGGGCATTCCCGAATGGGCTCAGTGGGGAATGGGGACTTCCATTACCGCCAAACCCGTGATCGGGCGCTCATAGCGCCAGGGGGTTTGGCGGTAGGGCAGATAGCGCCAGTGCTATTAGCGCCGGCGTTACCGGCCAACTCGTGATGAGGCCCAATGTATCCATTGCAGATTGGAAGCTCATAGATCCATGTCTCTTGAAGACATATTATATGATGTTCTAACAGGTCTTTACTTTCTCCCTGCATAAGGTGCCCTGATCCTCTTGTGTTCCAAGAACAAATGACAATCTTGGTTTCCAAGTAGTCCTGTAACGGTTAAAGGGATGGTCTAGTAAAAAAAATTTTTTAAAAATAGATAGGCAACATAAAAAAAAATACTAGCATTCTCCGTTTTAAAACTTCCTATGTAAAATTTTGAGCTATTCAAGCTCAAAATTCGCTAAAGCAAGCTTTTGAAGCGACCGCAAACATAAATACAACGTTATTGTGTTGGAAAACGCTGTGGTTTTCCCCGTGGGGAGCACGAGAGCCCCAAATGGGAAAGCAGATTCAGGCAGAAACAATGCGGTTGTTTTACGCAATGCCGCGTTGTTTCTGCCTGATTCTGTTTTACCATTTGGGGCTCTCGGGCTCCGTGTGGAGCCCGAGAGCTCCAAATGGTAAAGCAGATTCAGGCAGAAACAACGCGGTTGTGTTGGAAAACGCTGCGGTTTTTCTTTCCAAGTTTCTCAGGCTCCTCCGAGCCAGAGGAGCCTGAGAAACTTGGAAAGAAAAACCGCAGCGTTTTCCAACACAATAAAGTTGTATTTATGTTTGCGGTCGCTTCAAAAGCGACCGCAAACATAAATACAATGTTTTTAAAGCTGCGGTTTTATTTCTAAGTTTTCCGGGCTCCTCCAGCCCGGAAAACTTAGAAAAAAAAACGCAGCTAGTGCTTATTTTTAAAAAAAAAATAAATAGCACTTACCGAGATTCAGCTGCAGCTTTCCTGCTCTGGTCTCCGGTCCCCGTCCTCCGCCTACAGCACTAATGAAGGGAAAGCCACCCAGTTGTAGCCTTTGTTTACTACAACTGGCTGGCTTTTCCTTCATTAGTGCCGCAAAAGCAAAAGCCAGCACAGGAGGGCCTACCAAAATGGATGCGCCCATGTGCTTGCTTTTGCGAATTTTGAGCTTGAATAGCTCAAAATTTTACATAGGAAGTTTTAAAACGGAGAATGCTAGTATTTTTTTTTTATGTTGCCTATCTATTTTTTAAATAAACATTTTTACTAGACCATCCCTTTAATGTCCAGACTTTTTTGGGGAGAGATTTCGGGTTTTACATGTTTCAAATTCACGTCTAATTAGATTGATGTGCGAGGTCGATTTTCGGTCTCTTCTCAATGAGTTTGTTTGTTTACGACCCTCCGTATTTCCGCTTTCCTCGCATGTGCTTTGATCACTATATCTTGAGTTATACATGTATCTTTCGTCTGATCGTGTAGATCTTTGTCTCTCACTCTCTTGGAGATCATTATTTTGATTATGCTTGCTTCTCGATTCTGTTTTTTCCCATTGTGCACACCAAAATCCCTGGCCAATAGAGCTGCATTATTGGTGACCACTGTCAGTATTTGGGTGGTTTTGAATGGACCCAGGCTTGATCAGTTTTTTCATCATGCGAGAACTCAACCAATTTTATGTCTTTGGATTTGATCGTTTTTAGCTGGGGAATCACCTGTAGTAAACGAAGGATATTTATTCGATTCAGTATTAGGCCATCTTCTTCGCTATTCATCCGTTCTAACTTAATCATTGTGATTGGCGTATATTACGTCTTGGATCTAGGAAGATAGGTAGTTTAAGCCAGGAATCCATCGATGATCCTGAATTATTTAAATTTTGTTCATCGTTCGATCTTGAAGATGAACATTTTGATTGATTCTGAAGGGATATTTCAGATATATTACTGTACTCAGGTTCTGTCAGGTTGTTGCCATCATCAGTAATGGTTTTGCATGAGAGGTTAATTGTTTTGTTATTTATTGCATGCCCCTCTTTGTATTCGTCCACAACAATCAGGGATCAGTCTTCATCATTTGTTTGGGCATCATTTGAGTTTTCGTTTGAGTCTTCTATATTGACCGACAAGTTCATCAGTATTTCCAAATCGACGTCTTCATCTCTCATCATCATTTCCATCTGGTTGTTGGTAAACTTGGCTGGTTGTATCTCATTCGGTTCTCCCAGTTCTGTTTTTTTGGGTCGGGTAAAATCTTTATTTACAGGCATTGACAGGTTCCTTAATAATGCTCTGGATCCTCAATTTTTGGGCTTTTTCTTCTTTGTAGGTTGGCGTTCTTTATTTTTCTGATTTCTCCCCTTCTTTGGCGACAGGATCTTCAATATATTTTTTTGTCGCTCGAATATTGGAAAAGTTTCGGGAACTTGTGATATTGATATTTGAGTTGGGTTCTCTTGCAAGGAAATTTCTTTCCCCTGGTGGTTGTTTGTTTTGATATGATTCACCTGGGATTCTGTGGTGTTGACAGGTAAGATGGTTAAGTTTCGTTTATGTGGTGTTATGCTCTTATTACTGTTCGTCTGTTTCGTTGGCAGGTCTGCCACGTTTCTTGAGACATTTATGCGGCATCGATTATCTATGTTTTTCTGCTCTAAGAGGTGTGATTCCGTCTCCTGATTTAATTCAGGGTCGACATTCCGAGTAGTAGTTCTTGTTTGTCTGACAATATTTTTAGCATTACTCTCGTCATTTGTGCCTTATCTGCTTGGTCACTCCTGACGATGTCAAACAGTCTTAATTGCCATTGTGTGGATGCTTCTGCTTCCGTGTCTAATCTAGATTCTATTTTCTTGGCAAATGATTTGAGGAATAGCTGTTTAGTGTGCATCATCGCTAGAAGTGTAGCTTAGTCCCTTGTTGCTTCATTTATTGATTAATACAATTTAAGAAAAGGGGTGAGTGCATGAGTAGTATCAGCCATCATCAAATTCTGTAATTCAACCATTGAGGTTGGGATGGCTTCGCATACGTTCCGTCGGGTGATTACATCTACACTTTTCTTGATTCGTATCTTGTTGATCTTTCTCTGTTGTCGCATCGACTTCTTGAGCAATTGCTTTGTTTATTTCATCTTTTATTTGTCTCATGTTTTGCCCAGTAAGCTGAGCTTACTGGGCAAAACATGAGACATTGAAGTGGGGTGGAAGTAATAATTTAGTTTTGTGGGTTCGACTTCCCTGTATAGCTTGTACCGAATATTTCTTTCTGTTTTTCCTGATTATCCATAATATCCTCGATTTCAGTGATATCCAGTGACAATCGCTCTATTTGCTTGTTCCGAGGTGAGGACAGCTTTCTCGCCATGGCAGCTTCTTTTTTCCACTTGTCGTAGTTAATTTGCCAGGCTAATTTGACTTGAATTGCTTTGTTTTTTTGTGTCGAATGAGTTGCTCCACTGTCTTTATCTTGATTTACGGGATCGATTTTATCCAAAATCTTACACATGCTTTTTATTTGGGGAGCAAGATTGTGGCGATGTGTTGTCCGTTGGATCTCATTTGGAACATCATCAAGAGGGGTCATAGACTTTTTAGGTGTGTGTTTCAATGAATGGTTCATATTTCTCCATTTTTCATTTTCTTCAAAGAAGCTTTCATCCCTTTTGGCCAAGGAGGAGGTAGCAGTGTTCATTATTGTAGGGTTCTCCTGTCTTTTGTTGTTGTTTAACTCCATATCTTCGTTTCTATTCTTGGTTATAAATACCTCGTCTTGGGTTCTTTCGTTGTCATTGCTGGATCCTTCTAGGCACTGTTGTTGGGATTTGACTTCTATTGGGTCTGTTGACAATCTCTCTGTTCAACTTTCTTTCCCCATCTGTTTTTTAAAAGGTCTGATTTGATGGTGGTATTTGCAGTGGCCAACGATTTCGGATGTCTATCTTTTTTTCTGTTAGTTTCAGTTTCCCCTCGTTACAGTGCAACAGGGATGGGGTGCCAGGCGGTAGGGAGACAGGTGTGAGTGAGCGTTATGTTTTAGCGCGCTGTCTGGTGCATGGGCCAGGCGGAGGAGCCATTTCCCATGTGGCAATCGTATGTCCAATCGCCTCTCCTGTCTTCTTTTGCTCTTTTCCACTCGTCAATTCCACAGTATTTTAGTTTGAGAGAGTCTAGTTTCTCAGGGTCTAGTCCAGGAAGGAATGTTGACTTTCACAGGATCAGAGGTCTGAGGCATAGGAGGATTAAGATGTGTCAGAGCTCAAAGGACAGTATCCCACAATCACTACTGCACAGAGAACAACATCCACATTGGTAGTCTCTGAGATTCCGGATTCCTACGAGGGCTCGCCTATGTTTCTAAGCTTATCCGCTGAGGACTTGATCCGTAGGTATTCACATAAATGTTTGTTGATAAAGTTATAGTTATTGTGGGTCGGAGTTCAAAGATTGGGAAACCCGCAGTCACTCCTTCTCCTATTATGATCGCAGACACTTCTGGAGATCTTACGTCTTTATTGGGTTCAGGTCGAGTTCAGTTAGTAGGTGCGATCTAGCACTTGGTATTCGCTCACCTTTATATTATTATGCTCTCTTAGGTTATATTTAGGTTTTCGATAATTTTTTTTCCCCAAATCTAGCGCATTACAGAATTCGAGGTTACAACATGTAACAGAAGCTGTACGTTTTATAGTAGTTCCGTCGCTATTCCGGTTCAAATAACAATATTTGTTATAGTTTGCTTACGATTCAATTCTGGTATTCGGGGGAGGAGCTAGAAGTTAATGGTCTTACCTGTTCTTGTTATGTTGGTCCTGATGAGCAGTGAAATTCCCAACAAGGACTCAGATTGAGTTGAGGGACCGTTTGGAACACTCTCGCCGAACACTCTGCCAAATACTCTGCCACGCTCTGCTGTGGCGAGTGTTTTTAGGGCAGATTCCTCCTTCTGGTCAGTGCAGCAATTGAGGACAGACTCAAGGACAGACTCCTTGATGTGATGAAAAGACAGCCTTCTAGCTTTCTTTCTTGCAAATTTCTTGCCGTTTTGCAATGTTTCGCAGCGCTTCCCAGGATATTAGGTTCAAATAGCAGGCAGACCAAACACTCCGCCACGCTCCGCTGTGGTGGGTGTTTTTAAGGCAGACTCCTCCTACTGGTCAGTGTAGCAATCGAGAACAGACTCCTTGATGTGATGAAAAGACAGACTCCTCGCTTTCTTTCTTGCAAATTTCCAGACCAAACACTCTGCCAAACACTTTTATTTTTGTAATTACGCAGCTGCTTAGGGACTGTGATAGTGTACAAAGTGGGCCTCATTACGAGGTTGGAGGTAGCCATGCCGGCTTTGCCGGCATGGCTATCCCCAAACTCGGCTCCGGCACCCGCGAAAGGGGAGTCACCGGGCCATTCCGACCTCGGCGGACCCGGTAATTCCCCTTGCGCGGGTGCCGGAGCCGGTACGTCACCAATCCCATTTGAGCCCCCATAGGGCTCAATGGGGATGGAGAGGATGGTAGCAGCGGTACCGTTTATAACGGCACCGTTACTACCATCAAGTTCTGCTTGTGGGTGCCGGTACGGCCACCTGTTCAAACCAGGTGGCGGCAAGGGCACCCTCGAGCAGAACTCGTAGTATGGCAGTATGGTAACAACAGTGCCGGTAGCGATACCAGCGCCGTTGTTGCCTTACCGCCATACTCCGAATGAGGCCCAGTGTCTTTTGATTCCCCCTTTTTTGTAACAAAAACCTTTAAAAAACTGATAGTGTAGTGTGAGAAAGGAAATAACTAATCTACCAAATAAAGAAACTGTATACCAGCATTTTGTTGTCTGACTCTCTTTTTGTGCTTTTAAAGTTACTATAACGTGGCGTTTTTTCCCTAGTGGATTTAGTGGATTGAGGAAACCTAACCTTTGCCTTTTCATCCCATTTCCATTTACCACAGAGGTGCACCAAGATGATACAGAGCGCAGGTTAGTTAGGGTTGCTAGATACAGATTAGAAGCAGGTTGAGAGATGTGATGGGATGAAAAGAAGAGATAGGAGAGGGAGGTGACGGCTAAGAGACGGTCATCTAGGTGAAGGGTACCAGGACAACCCGACCATCCCACTAGGTCCCGCTGGAAGTCACTGAGTGAGTCAGCTAGATAAGGCTACACTTCTCTAAGGCAAGGAAGAGAGACAGTAGGGGTACTCTGGCTGTAGTCAACCAATCTTGGAACAGGGAGCCTGGGCTAGGGAAGTTGGAGCCCCCTTCAATGTTGAGGGGAAAAGTACAGGTACCACCCCTAAACTGGGAACCCCGGTTGCATGTGATTCATTGAGCACCGTGTTACATATGCAACTGCTGAACCATACTGTCACCCCCTCTCCTTGCTACCAAATACTGCATGAAGTACAATTTACTGCATTTTGCTATCATCTCTGTAAGGCATTTCTGATTGAGGTCCTAGTCAAATAAATCAGTGCAAACACCAAAACAAAAATAAATCAATGCATCTCCTCATTTGCACCAAAAAAAAGTGGCTGCCCAATTAGCAAAGCACATCTGAATGAGCGATTCTCAGATGCGCTCATTTAGAGGCTCTTTTTGCCCCCTTTGTGCATTTGCACAGAGGAGGGGGCATTTCTAGCATTTTAAAGTGCATCCCAAATTCTCACACGGGAAGCGCTTTAAAATGTGCAGAAATGCTGCTCATCCCCCTGTGCTTTTTAAAACCAGCGCATATTGAGGCACACATCCTGGCAGGACCCTTTCGAAGTGTGACCAACGCAGGTGAAACCACGGGCTGTCACACTAGCATTTTCATCCTCAATACAGGGATCGATATTAACGGCTCTTCTCAGTAAAATGTGCTCCCAGCAACCACGCGGTTGCATTGTCATACATTAGTGTCGGGGATGTGCTCCTGACAATGTACGCAAGGGGACAGGACAGCACATCTTGGTGCTCCTGTCCAGACCGCCTGTAATGCGCAGGTAACCTTTGAGAATAAGGAGACCCGTGCATTTCTAAAATTAGCGCAAATGAAAGGGCGCCATCCTAGTGGGCAGTGCATATTCTACCATTTCCAGTTTGCCATTTTCTCTAGTGTCCGTCTGCTTGCATCATGTGTACGACATCTTTCAATGTATGGAAAACAATAGTTTCATCCTTTTTAGCACAATAGACTTCTCAGCAACATCTTCAATTGAATCTCTACTCGCATGTACTAAAGTGTAAAGCATCCACTGCCACTTGCAACCTTGCAGTGACTCTCCATTCACACTGAGTCCAGCAATCACAGCCGTGCCCACCTCTTAGTCCGACAGCTGTGTGACTTCGCTTTGCCAACGGTTGCCTCATCTCATCTTCCTGTGCAGCCCATATCTCGTAGGGCGGTCCACCAGTGGATGGCGCAGACTCTCGCCCTTTGGTTGTCTTGGATGAAAGCAAACGAGCATAATTAAAAATAACACGTAAATATCTGCAGGCAAGAATAGATAACCCGTGTGGCAGCCTCCACGGTGCTTACCACAATAGCACATTGCTGGCATTCACACAGTTTAGAGCTTAGAAGACAAAGGGTAGTCAGCTTCTGTCCTCGTTGGCAGCGGCTGCCAAATCACTAGAAACAGAAGAAAGAGAGAAAGAAAACAGTAGCGAAAGCACGGAGGTAGAGAAAAGAGCGCAAAAGGCGACATGTAAAGAGACGCACACAGAGTGGACTGATTGAAGCACCGTGGGCACGGTGCTGAAAAATACACATAAATAGCAGCAGGCAAATGACTGGATATGAAGAACAGAGCATGAAGGACTAACACAGAAAAAGCAGAGCGCCAAGGCCTGCATGCAAAAGCCTGGATGCAAAGAGCCGAGTTCAAGATACGTCATAAAGGGCAGCATTTAAAACAAAATAGGGCACCTCTAGGTACTTCATGTAAAAGTCTGGACTCTACCAACAGGGCAAAGGGTAGGGAACAGGGTATAATGTGCAATATTCAATAGTCGGGGAGAAAAGGACATGCTACAAAAAACTGGGAGAAAAGATCCACATTTAGAAATCACAACGCTTGAGCCTCATTATGGTATTAAAGTGACTGGATTATTTACCTACCCATGGACATTTTTGCTAGATCCCTCAGGTGTTTAGTGAGCTCTGGGCCAAGATTCACCATTTCGGTATCTACAAATTATTTTACACTCTTATTAAAGTTATCCCTTTAATATCTGCACTGGTAAATGAAACACTGACTGCATTTAGTATCAATGTGTATATTTACAACTGAAATGTAACTAGAAAGTGATGCCGTTGGGATATGCCTTGAGTCTTTGAAGCTTTGGCTAAAGTTTATTGTGGTTGCATCCCCTCTGTGGCCTTAATGCATTGTTCTGTGCAACTGGGCATTAATACTGTTATAAGGCTATAGTGGGTCCAAATGGATGGGGAATTGCACTTACGGATTGTAAATCAATTTTCCTCTGCTTCTCTTTTTGAATTCCAAACCCTCCCATACGTGTTAGTTGCCTACTACCTGGTCTGGGGCATTTCACATGGACTAGGGTTGGTATGTGTCTTTAGGACGGTGCAGTTAGTTGTGCAGGCTACTAGGTACATACCTACTTATTAGGTTGTAAGGAATCCTGGTTCTTCCTGCCCCTGTTATTTTATGTTGGGTGGTTGCACTTGGCATTAGAGTTAGAAGAGTCCTTGTGTAGACATTACTGTTTGTAAATATACGTGGTATCATTTTAATACTGTGCATTACGACTGAAGAACTCATTTGAACTGATAGTGTTATGTGTGTGACTTTATTAAAGTAAATATTTTTCACTATATCACTGTGGTGTATTTTCTGAATATATGTGTGTGGACTATATGCACCTTTGTGTCGACCTACTAACTGAGACTTAAGCCTTGTCGTTCTGACCAAACTAACCACGTGTGAAAGTTTTGGCTTCTCTTTCTTGTTAGGTGTTTTATCCTTCCCCCTAGGGTTAGTTGTTGTAGTATCCTCAACAGAGGGTGGTACAAATACTGCCTTAATAGCCACTACTACGTTTCTTATTTTATAAAATGCGCTGCATTCCCTCCAGTATCATCCAATGTCTAGGCATTCCCACATACAGGAGAGAAGGGTCTATGACATCATAAGAGCACTTGTCCTTTCCTTTCTCCCCTGAATTTGCCTTCCATTCTCTTTTCTATTTCTGTCATTACCTCCGTTTCTGCTTATTCCGTCTGTTTAATTTCATTTAGAACCTTAGCAGGTATGTGGAGATATGGATGCATTCCAGATTGGAATGTCACACAAAGGCATTAGCCTGGAAACCAACATCAAAGCCTGACACCGATGAGGCAAGGTGTTTAAAACGTTTCAATGCCATTCCCAATTTCAGTCAATAAAACATGTTTGATAGATTTGACAGCACTGCCTCCATTTCCACTTTACAAACATGGCTATACCTTCTAATCAAATAATGTTTACCCACAAAGAGTTCACATCAGAACCTTCAATCACTCTCAATATGGTATTGATAAATTAACGCCAGTGAAGCCAACCTCTGTAGGACTTCTCTTTGAAGCTGTAACATCACTCTAGGCACCTGAAATCAAACTATATATGACTTTTGTCTAAAGAGTGGCCCCAGGGAACAGCTTTCTTTTTGCCTCTATAGTAAACAGAGCTAAAAGAAAACTAATGGCACCGATACACCTGGTGTCATATCACACTGTGCAATTCTGCAAGGAATCCGATATCAGATTGTCATGTCACTCAGGGAACGTCATGTCAAACTGTGACATTACGCCAGAAAATGACACTAGGCTACATACTTGATGCCAAACTATATCATCATTCCAGAAACCAGACATTAGAATGTGTCAAAGTCCTGTGCCTTTCTGTGTGGTTGCTGGGTGGGGGCTGGGTACCATTACCTGCAGAAAGATGCTGATGCTGGGGAGAGTACACCTCTCCATACTCCAGCTGTGCGACAGTGGAATTCCACTTAAAACATGCCCATGTTATGCCTGTACCTGAAATCCAAATTGAGGCTCCCATTGTTGTTGGACAGCCAGGCACAGGCGTGGTGTAGCTCTGAATTAACCCGGCAAACAGCGAGCGAATGGACTACTCACAGGAGGGGACAACAGATTTGTGGTCCGGTCTGCAAAGAGCAGTACATCTCAAAAGCTGTATCCATCCTGCAGTCAGACAAAGCACGAGGGCTCACTTCCTGGCAGCATTAGGACCGCACGTGTGGATTCAAAGGTCATTGCTGTGCGAATCAAGTTAAGTAGGCCTGCATCGCTGTTGACAGGGGGTACTAAAGCGAATGGTAAATAGTCTCTGGATTGAATGAAGATCTGTTGTGGTTATGAAAAACAGAAATGTGTGTTTCCACTATATCACTGGGATTAACATTGTCTATTCTAGTGCTATTCAAGCAAACAGATTGTTATAACTGTATTAAAGGAGCTTTTATAACTATGGGTAACACATATTGAGACTGTTCTGCGTTATTATTAAAATTCTGATTTTAATGCATTGGACATGTAATTTCAAAATAATTTGCGTTACCATATTAAGGTTTTCAAGACCTATTGTATTTAGGTAAATATAGATTGGCAGAATTGTATAATAATTTTTTTTAAAGAAATGAGTAGCACACACACACACACATTCAGACCATCTTTTGTTCAATACCTGATCGGAATTCATTACTGATACTCAAAGTGCATCAATTTGTTGATATAAAATGAGATTATATGAAATTATATTACTGATTGTATTAGTTAAAAATGTTTTTGAGGTTTGGTTAGAATTGCATCAAACACACACAACCAATTTGTTACACATTTCCCCCAATACGACGCTTATAATGTTATGCTACATTGTTGTTCTTCACCCTTCTAACATGGTTCTAGTTCCGTATTATATTTACTAGGAACTACAATTCCTATGTTTCAGACACGTGACGTTCATTTGCCAATCGCTAGCTTCAATTATCCAAGTCGCCATCTTTCCTTCCAACATGGAGCAGGATTGTAATCCTCCTTTTTTACCTAGTTGTAACTTGGAAGAACATTTTAGTTGTTCATAGTAACCAGCCCTCAATTCAGTGAAATACCTGTGCCTCACACTCAGCATCCTTTTGAGAGTCGGTGTTCAGCAATTTCGCACTTGGGGAAGGTTTCATGCTTTATACAACTATAGGTAAGCAGAGCAAACATTCTTCTACCTATATTACTTATATTTTAAGAATAATGAGTCAGCTTTTCTCATCACAATCTATTTCATTTTTTACACAGCTTCATCACTATAGTAAATGTACATCTCGCCTGGGCAGGTGGGAACGCTAATTGTTTTCATTAACCAGCTTACATTTTGTGAATCAGTAAATGTTGCTGTCACAGAATTGCAATAATTGTATAGGCTTCAGTAGGAACACACTAAACTGTATTGAATGTTTTTTGGTCCTGTGTAGGTCCTGTTTCAATGATTTCTACAATAAACAGAACGGTTGAGCTAACATTATTTTTCCTCATTTAACTGAGGAAAGTGAAAGATGATATCTTCTCTTTCACATCTATCTAATTGGACATACATACATCTTTGTTTACTGTTACAAATTGTTTTTTCTTTTTACAATTTCTGCTCTCTGGCTGTTTATCATTCACCGGTTTTCGTCTATAGACACCATTAAATGCATTTTAGCCCCTGAGGAAGACCCCGTAATGACCATGACATCAAATCATGTCAGGCATTGGTTCGGTCTCCCCTGAAACTATTGTAAAACAAGTGAGCTATGTTCAATATTGTATGAGTTGACCATTTTTTTTTATATCTAATGACGTCACTGTAATTTTACTGTACCTCTGTAAATATAATTATTTTCATAACTTAATCAGTATTTATTACCAATCATTGTGTCAAGACAGTAAATGTGATCTAATACTACTTTTTTTCTGAACAACCACATTTTCGAGAACACATGAACTATGTATGTATGCATTTTATAGACACGTTTTTCTCTTTGTGTTTTTTAATTACGCTGGGTCTGTTTAAAATGCCTGTCTCTATAGGACTCCTCCTCTATTTGATAGATTGGTGGTTCATTTATTTTGGCCCAATCCTGTAACTATCCTCAATAAAAAAAAAAAAGACCTTTATTTAATTGTACTTCTCTGTGTCTGCCAGGTGTTGATCCTCTATGGCAACTGTTAAATAATTCTGTCAACTATAATATCTGGCAAAACTTAAATTAATCTGTCCAGTTGTCTATGGTCACTTACTTCCAATTCGGCATACAGTTGCTCAATTTTTCTCTGGCATGTGTGATTTTCTTGCTCTGCCTGTCGCACTTCCCCCTTTAGTTTCTCTAGTTCCCTCTCTCCACTCTGGTGCTGGGCTCTCAGCTGGTGGAATAGATGCAGAGGACAGAACATTTGTTAGCAGTTGGTGGTGAGGAAGAAGTGCTGACAATACATGACTGAAGGATCTGTACCCAACAATATTGGAAATGTACAATTTGTGTATAGTGTACAAGGTCTCTTGGGATACCAACATTCTCCTCTATAAACCTAAAGCCGATACAGGTCCCAGATCTCTGGAATGTTAGCTATTGAGCTAAGTGAGTGTGCCAACATCTTTTCTTAACCTAGAATGATCTCATATTGTGGTTCCCTCCAGCAGCTCTCTTTTTGGAATAACCAGACAAATCTCTTCAACAGGGTAGCTCAAAGCAAGCACTGCGTAACATTTGTAGGTCACCAAGTAGGTGTAATCCACAGGTCAAAATATTCAATCAGAATAAGCTAACGTTCACTTACATCAGATGTTTCAATAACACCACTCAATACCTAATCCCAAATGCTGCTACTTCAAATAAAATGTGCTTGACCTGGTAACTAATGGCACACCTGGGGCAAATTATAGACACATGTAGGTTCATCACATAAATGCTGATGGATTAACAACATTCATTTCTAAAATAAAAACTCAAGCATAAAAAAGCTATAAATTAGCAAATCCATTGATTCACCATAAAACATATTGCTTCACTACTATGTTCTATCATTACACAAGTACTCCCAGAAATTTCAAATCATTGAAAATGCTTTGTTTCTACTGGTGATATAACAGTGCTATTTTGCTATTGTCCTATACAAGATATGCATATATCACTGCTAGCAAGTCTGGTGATCTGCTCATAGTATGAATTAACACATGTTCTCTGAGAGATTCAGATTGGATCTGTAAGCATGGATTACTGATCCCTAAGTACCTTGCCCATTTCAGCCTGCAATGCCTGTCCATCGGTCTTGGCCTGCTGCAGCTCCTGTCGTAGACGGGTGCACTCCTGCAGGTGGTGGTGCTCTAAAGCTAGGCACTGCTGCTGGTGAGTGGCCACTTCCTAGAGAGAACAGAATTACAATTGACAGATAAACTTCACCATTGATTAGACGTGGGGAGATGGAGCGGCTGGCATTGGGCACAGGCATTGTGTAAAAGTTACTCAATGTTGTAACCTATGTACTCTTGGTCTCAGCCATACGTATGGAGATGGTAAACCATCCAAACGTGGTACAAGAGCAACTGCATAGCACTTTTAGAATAGGGAAGCCTGCGAATGGGTGACTTCAGAGCCACCCACACACCTCCTTATGTTAGTGACTTTTCACCAGTCAGGAATAGATATTATTAGGGTCAAACCAGAATTGAGGGGATTGTGGCTTATTTGTATGAGTTAAGAGGCTGTAATTCCGTTACAGCCATTTTTCCTGCACAGCCAAATTACATGTTTTGGCGTAATTACCAAGTGGTAATTCCGCCGATGTTTGGGGAAAAGTTGTAAATCCTCCACTTTTCCTCCAAAAATCGGTGGCATTACCACTCAGTAATGCCACCTGTGGTAATTCCTCCAAAAAAAAACATGGGGGCAATCCTAAATGGGGACTAACATCACCCTACACCCACTTGTAATCCCGTGGTAAACCCATGGGACCAACTGGTGGTGAAGGCAACTGATTTTTCCGGCATTTCAGCAGATTTACCACAGAAATTCTGCCAAACTCAGAATGAGGCTTTAAGAGTAGTCATCCCCAGTATCGATCCCTAAATCTGGTTTTGTATGGTCTAGCACTCCCCCTTGTTCTTCTGGAATAGTGTTACAGCCTTGTTATATAATGGATGGTGCGCTAAATGGAGGGGTAAAAGCAAGGTGTGTGCTTTTACACCTCCATTTAACACTCTACCGCATTTTCGCACAGACACAAGGTAGAGGAGGGACACAGAGTGCAGACAAGATGTCTGACTTGTGTGAGCACTTCATTTTACACCTGCATGAAATGTTCATGCAGACATAAAATAAATGGATTCCTGTGGGTTGGGATTCATCTTGCATTAGCACCTGCTAATGAGCAGGAAGATTCCACAAAAACGGATTAGTAAATGACACCTGCAAAGCTTAATTTGCAGACAGTGTTTACTTTTCAACGAGACAGGAGGGGAAAATGAAAGAGTAAAAGTGAGTTTGCTTTGCTTTATTCTTTCCTTTCCCTCACCACATTGTTAATGTTTAAACTTGCAAGCAAGGGACCCCATAGTAAGTGGTACTATTGATGGTTCCCTAAATGAAATTAAAATTACATAGAAAATGAGGTTGCTGGTGTTTACCTCAAAGTGTGGTTTATGTTACTGAACATTATTCTTAATGACCCTTTCTTGTATGGTTGATTTCATTTGGGGGAATGTTCACGAGCATATACTGATGAATAAGTCATCTGACCGTTGCTTTGTAAAGGTCAGTCGCACTAAACGTTTTCATAGTAAAAACCGATACAATGTATAAGAAAAAAAGAAAGAATATGAGCCTAAGTGTTAGCACAGAAAGTAATCATTTTTTACTTTTATGGGTTAGCCATTTCTGTTATATGAAAGTAGAGTTTGACAGGGTCAGCGACTTGGCCCTGTAAGAAAAGAGGAGGGCAGCACCTAAATAACCTATTTGTGCCTTGTATGCTATTTGCGGTAGGTACCACTCTCTGTGACCCGGTGTCTTTCATCGCTGTTTCTGCCCAGTGTTCCTACTCTTCGCATACAGAACTAAAAGGACCAGAAACCACACAGGGAGAAGAAAACACACTGCACAACACAGCTTGCACACCCTCACCAGAAAATAGTTTCTAGTTCACCAACAAAACAAACAGCTGACCGGAACAGAAAAACGAAATTCCAGACCCACAGCAAACAGAGAAACCATCAGAGACTGCAAACAAAACTGTGCTGGAAAAGGAGGAGGGGCTTAACTTTTTTCTTTAAAGCTTTTCACCTGTGAAACCCAGCTAGGAAAAACACTGTATAAAAGAGGAGTGAATGGAAAGTAGAGTTTTGGTTGTGGGAGGTAGAGTCAGAATAAGCAGGTGTGGAAGGATCGACCAGGCGGAGGACAGAAGGCGAGTGGCATGCTATGGAGTTGGTGGTGAAGAGTGTGCAGAGTGCAGATCAGGTACTGGTTGTGAGAGAGTGGTATCATTTGTGAAAGCCTGAAGCTGTGAATGGGAGAGAGTGAATGGGATAAGAAGTGTCAAAATGTGGAGGGGTTGAGAGTAGCGGAGTGAGGAAGACGTGAGACTAGTGCAGTAAGGAGGAGGTGAAAGTAGTAGAGCGAGCAGTGTGGCGACAAGGAATGAAGAGACTGACCAAGTGGTGCCATAGTGGTTGCTATAGAGTTGTAATAAATAATAAACCAAACCTATCGATCCCTAATTCTAAGGGTATTTTCCTAGGTAAACTAAAGAAACTCGGGTACTCGTCAGGAAGTCTGTGTGAGTCAAAAGAAAAAGGCACCGTCCCGGTCAGAAAAGCACCCTGGCACTATAACAAAACACCATAAAGTCAAGCTAATGTTCGTAATCCAGGAGAATGACTCCCTTCTCCTGGATGCAAAGCGTCCAAACGCCTCTCAGGTTGTTCAAAGCAAAAGTTCCACAAAAGTTCTGGGTTCTCTGTAACCCAACAGAAAATCGAAATAATCACAAAGTTCTTGTGAGGTTAGGCGAATGACTGCCTTCTCCTAGCTGTTTCCCCAATGTCCTTCACAATTCGTTATAACGTTTATAGCTACCTTACAGAGGTTTTCACAACCTCTAGGTTTTGCACAATTCTTGACCCGCCCCCACTGGGATGATCAAGCTGTTCCTGGAGTCCCTCCCGACTCTCCAGCACTACACTCCCATGGAACTGGACCGGTAACTGTATCACAAATGGTTTACAGTTTTCTCTATTTCTTTATGGTTCACAGTCTCAAATGGGTTTCTATTTTCCTGGCTTTTCATGCGCGAAGAAAATGATAACGAAAAACTTTTTTCTTCTTATCTTGAGGAAGGCAAGGCTATGGTCATGAGCTTAAAAGACAGGATTCTTGCAGGATCTGGGGTTAACCAATGAGCAATATGTGACAGAGTGATGACAGAAGATGATTGGGGTTTGGCTCGATGGATCAGTCCTAGATGATTCTGGGGTGTTCCTAGGAGTACCTCTCCATCTCTATCAAGAGTTGCCATCCTGGGAATGATGCTCCTGAAGACCCGTTGACGGGTTTTGGTTTATTCGGGTTCTACTTGAGAAGGTAACTCCTTGAATACATTTCAAGGGGCATCTGATTTCCAGAGCCGTACTGACAGACTTTAATCACAACTTCCAAGGAGAGGGTTAGCTTTTTACTGTTTTTAAATCTTTTTATGTGTTCAGAGAACAGTTTTTTACACCCTTCACGATCTTACTAATATCCTCTGATGCTCTTTTTAGGTTTCCCGTGGCCCTCTCCCGGACTTTAAAAGTTCATGTTACCTGGTACTTGCTGTCAAGTGTCTTCACCTTTTCGGACTGGGTTTTTGTGATGGTCAATCGTCTTTTCCCACTCTCGTCGAGGTTCGCTTCTTGGGCCCTGTACAGAAGCGGACCAGGGACTCTACATTCTTTCCCTTTACAAAACGTCCAGCCCCCACCTCTCTGGATACTGTTCAGGTCTGTGTAGGTAACTGTGCTAACGGGTAGGGTTAGCGGTTTTGGCGCAATTGTTGGACCACCCAGTCCACCCACTTCAGGTCCCACCCCCGCAACCCAATCTCCGTCCTTCCGTAGGGCCGACTCTCAGACGACTGGTATGATGCTTTCACCACATCCTAAAAACATTATACTTCTGGTATACCAGCGTGTTCTGCCACTGGTTCTCTTGTTCAATTTGCCTTTCACCCACCGGCTATACGTTTTAAGTTGTATAGCTTTTGGCGTTCTGACTCCATGAGGGAGGGACGCCTATTCCCTTCTTCATTTGGCTTTCTCCATGGCCAACATCCCGTTGGCTTTGAACCACACCCTCCACATCTCTTGTTTGAGCTTTGCGGGCCTGCCTTCGGGTGTTCTCTCGACTTGGGTCTTTCTCTGGTTCTTGATTTCTTTCTCCACCCGGACTGCTCACCCAGTCTCGTTCTCTCTCTCCGGTTCTCTCCTTGCTACTCTCTCTAGTACTCTGCTCGGTACGCTTCCTGGTACTCGTTCCATTACTCTTCCGCCTTTGTTTGTTTTTGATGCCCTGATATAGTAGGGCCCACCCTGACGTAATGACCATTTCAATGACTACAGCTGTACTAGTAATTTTCCAGGTCACTTGTAGTATTCTCGAGAGCTTCTTCATCTCAGTACCTAAACCATCAGGTTGGTTCGATGTTTCACAGTAACACATGGTTTTAGTCATGAGCTTAGATCCATAAGGTTTAGGTCCTTTCGTCAGCCTACCGCATTGGGATTTAAAGGGGCCGCGCCTCCCAATCGCGTCCCTTATCCCTAGGAGAGGAGCCTCTGTCCATGAGATCCTCCTGCATGTTACCAACTCTAAGGGAACTATTGGTTAGGGGCCTTACCTCCCTAGCCTCATGGAGAGGGTTTCTCCCCTGGGGAGAAGTGATAGCATCTGAAGGATCATCACAGTGGGCAGTATCCGAGCGAGGAGAGTGTGAGAGCAGCAGAGTGAAGAGGGGTTGATAGTAGCGGAGTGAGGAGGGACTGTAAGTAACGGAGTGAGGAGGGGCGAGAATAACAGAGTGAAGAGGGGTGAGAGTAGCGCAGTATGGATTGGGTGAGATGTGATGAATCTAGTGTGATCATCCCAAAAACCCAGACATGGGGTTCTTCTCATGTGGCCAGGAAAAGGCAGCCGCTACCTGATCCTGACCCCGGGGAGGATCAGGAGAGGTGGACGCATGTCAAGGGGAGTGGGAGCCCTCTCTAGATAATTTCCCCAATGATCCTCAAGCCTTAATGGTTTATTGTGAGATTGACAATTCTGATTTAAAACTAAACAAGAGCATCCTGGACTGCTCTTAGTACTAAGATGAGCAAGAGGGACACAGAGTTAAAGATTTGGTATGAGCGGTCTAGCTGTTTTAATGCAGAACACCTGAGCGGGACCTTTACAAAATTCAAGGACTTTCAGGTGTGAGAGATCCAGCAGCGGGAGGAGCAATAGCAGGAAGAAGCAGAGGCTGATAGCGTTGTGGCGGCAGCTGAATGCCATGTAGTAGATGTGGCAGAGTTCGGGACAAAGTGGCCATGCAGAATATGCGCATCGGGCTGCAGTATTGAAGCAAGCCATGCTATTTGGGAGGGATGATGCAGAAACACTGTACACTGCTTTGGTGCTAAATTCACACCTCAGAGTATGCGGAGCAGCAAGAGCTTCATAGAAGGTCGCCACGCAAAGCGGCAGATCAAGAGGAGCTGTCAGATGCAGAATAGGGCCCGAAGAGAGAAGAGACAACACCGGCGTGTCAGAAGGAGACGCCAAGGCCTACCGATGAGTTGGCCTGAAACAGGTGACCCTGTGGAGCTCCGAAAGGGACCGCTAGGTGATAAGAATTATTTTGAATACCGAACAATTGAATTAAGGCAAACTGGAACCAACTCTCCTATTGTAGGATTCCAAATAGGGGAACATTGTACCTCTAATTGCCAGAACCAAAGAAGAATGATAATCAGGTGACCTGGGTGCAACTCTCCTAATGTGGGATTTTAAATAGGGGAACATTGTAACCTGTGTTACCTGCAGTCAAGAGTTTGCACCATCAGAAAATAAAGTGTGCAGGAGTACAGCCCTCCTTGTATGAGAGACCAAGGCAAGGGGGAAGAGAACTGTAACCTGCATTGCTGATAGCCAAAAGACAAGCAAGATAACAATTATCTTTTTGCGGAATATGAATTGTGATAAGATGTAAACCTTTCTGATGAAAGTTAAGAAGAATATCAAGAGAAACAGTTGTTGGTTTAAATATCCTCATTTATGGTTCTTGTGTGGAGAGTCTGGAACAAGTATCTTGGCAGGCAAGCAAACCAGTAAAGAGAACAAATGTAGTTTATCCTGGCAGGCGAGTGGACCAGGAAGAAGAAGTGATTCAAAGTACTGTGATTGTGGTAAAAGGTTGTGGTGGAAAAGAAATGGTAACTTCACCACTTTGTCTTGATAAACTGCTGTATTTCAGAAAGTATTTGATTGAAGCCATCTTGACTAAAGTGTTTCTTTTGAAGAATTGAAGAAGAAGAGGTGCTTACAAGTGATTGGCCTGTTGAGAAAAGAACACTTACCTTTGATTGGTGAATTTATGTTTGGAGGAGAAGATTTGTGTTATCTCAAGCAAGAGGTATTTGGAAGGAAAAGACTTTTGTTTTTTCAAACAGGAAGTTGTGAAAACATTAACAATGGCTTTGATTGGTGAACAAACCTTCGGAAAAGAGACAATTATTTTGCCATGTGAAAGGAGACATGGGCCTCATTACAAGTAACCTGGTCTGGAGAAAATGCTGTTAAACGGTGGTTAGTACGGGCTGCAACATTTTTTCCAGACTGGATTACTCCGAATCTGCCAGTAGGGGCAGTGAACTACTGCCAGGCCTGATCTGCTGGAAGTTCAGGCCCCTACAGGCAGAAGAATTACTGAGGAACTGTTAACACTGGTGCCGGTGCTTCAGTGGTTCCCATTCCATGGAGTCCTGGAATGGGAACTTGCTACAGTTGCTGGCGTATGTGATATCCCGGTAACACTGGGATATCGGGGCCAAGTAATGGTAAGGCGAGACTGCCGGTAACCTGCCAGTAGCACCGACGGGTTACGGGCAGTCTCGTAATGAGGGCCATTGAATGGAAAAGACTTTGTATGATACATTGAAGGGAAATTTGTTATTATACAGAACTTTCTTGAAACTGAACTTTGTTTTCAATGAATTGATCCAGTGAAAGGTAATCCAACCCTGGCCACAAGGATTATTGGATATACATTTTGAGTTCAACATAGTATGTTATTTTGTGGAATTTAAGAAAGCCAAACAAACCTTGTATTGTTTTGTTGTATATTTAAGTGTGAGAGTCAGATACTTTTTGGACCCTATGTCATTTTTCTTTAGTCTTCGTTTGTTAGGCAGGGACATCTTTGTTAGGTTAGGGAATGAGAGGTGCTTGTTTCACCCCCTTTAAGACCAGAAGAGGAGTAAAAAAGAGCGAGTGAGACGAGACAGGGTGACTATTACCAGCACATACAAACAATCATTCCTTTTGAACAATCTGGGGAAGGGCAATTGGCTAGGGAACTGAGGAAGTCCTAAGGTAGTATTTCAGATAAAGCTTTGGTCTTAAGGTCCTCACCATTAGTCAGCAAGTTTTATTTAGATAGTAGGGGTTACTGATCTCTATTGAAAATCATCCTATGGGTTTGGAAAGCCTAGGCTAGGGTGGAGGGAGCCAAAAAGAGACAAAAGAGAGTCGGCCCCTTGCACCCTAATCATGAAACCAATTATACGAATAATGTTTTCGTTCTAATAAAAAAAAACTTGAACCATTCCCAAGCTTCTATGGATTATTAAGGGCATCTGTATCACACGGTGTCATTGTGGATTCCTTAGGCCCCGATATAGAGGACACCCACAGGAGTAAAAAAGATAAGACGTCAGAGACAGGAGACTCATGGGCATCTATTGAACCCAATCGAGACACACATTTGGGATATGAAAGTGGTTCTGGAATTACCCACTATGGAGGTACCAAAGGGGAAATCAGACAATGACTGCAAATCATCTGCTTTTGGTGATTATCCAAAAGAGGCCGACAGTCCTGAGGAGCATGAAACCCTAGCTGGCCCAGTTCCCAAAGTGTAACCTGCTGGAGAAGATCTGAGAGAAAACGACTCAACTGAAGAAGGCAGGTGCCAACAGGAGGGGGTGGAAGTATATTTACTCCAGTTTTCCAAGGGTGAAGACTGATACCATACCACATAAAGGTCTTCCAAAATAAATGGTTGAAGGCGAAAACCTATGAAGAACCAAAGGAAACGTTGGTCCTAGAACCGTTTCTGGATTCTATGCCTCCATAACTTCAGAAAGTGTTCTATCAACTGAATGAGCCCATGCTAAAAGAAGTCACACAAGCAGCCTATGAACATCAGAGAGCCACGTATTCCCGAGAGCCAGCCTTCAGACTGAAGAAAGTTGGCGAAACATGATCTTGAGAGAAGAAAGTCCAGAGTTGCTGATGGTACTCTTGTTCAGAGGAGATTTGCCTAGCATTTCGGTGCTGAACTGCCCTTGTGGCTGGGACAAAAACATGCAAATGGATATTTCTCCTCTGTGAAGGGTGCAGTGAGCTTAAACGTGGTTGTAGAACCTCCTGAGTGGAAGAAATACCATAGAACAGGGTATTTGAATCATGTTCGTTCTCAGTAGAGGGGCTCCCACAATCCTTTGTAACTTTGCAAAACTTGGGGTTTCACCCTAAGTAACCCAGGGTAATCCAGATGTGGACCCCTTGCTCACTGTGTATTAGAAAGGCTCAGCTTCAACTCACTGATGAGGCTCGGGCCCGAAACATGTGTCTGGGGTTGCTGATGTTACTCCTGTTCAGAGGAGATTTGCCTAGCTTTTCGGTGCTGGACTGCCCTTGTCGGTGGGACAAAGACTGATATGCAAATGGGTATTTCCCCTCTGTGAAGGGTGCAGTGAACTTAAACGTGGTTGCAGACCCTCCTGAGTGCAAGAAATCCCACAGAACAGTGCATTTGACCTATAGTAAGACACTGGGCCTCATTACGGGTCTGGCGGGATCGGAGGGTTGCCGCTGGACCCGTAATATTTTACCGGCACCTGACTTCCTGGTGCCACTGGGAGATTACAACTCTGGCGGCCCGAGAAGTCAGACGCCGGTAAAATGTAAGTCCCCATTCCCATAGAGTCCAACAGAACTCTATGGGAGTGGGGACACAGAAGCACCGGCACCGTTGCTAACGGTGCCGGTGCTTCAGTGATCGGTCTGCCTACCATGGCCGCTGAGCCCAGCAGGGTCAGACCTGTCGGGCACAGCAGCCACAACAGGCAGACACGTAGATTGCTGATCTGGAAAAAAGGGGGCCAGTGAGCTTACCAGAACCCTTGTTTCCAGACCGGCAAACTCCTAATGAGGCCCACGGAATCACTGCTGAACGTGAACGTACGCCTCCTGCTTTGCCTGTTTACCTTTACCTGTACACCCCTTCCCCCTTTCCCTAATGTAACTAGCACCTAGATACCTGAGGGTTCAGTGCGCTGCTACAAATGCAAAAATAAATGAACAAATATTTGTTCTCAGTAGAGGGGCTCGCACACACCTTTGCTACTCTGCCAGAAGCCTGGCCACATCGCCAAGTTCAGTCCAGAATCAAAGAAATAGGAGCCTATGGATTTGTAAGCTCCTGAATCCTAGTTTGCCAGAAGAATCTCTCCTCAAACTAGTCCCAGGATATGTGACCGAATCAAGAAGCACAGAGTATCTCTACAATCTGTTCCCCGAGGAAGGGGAAGCATCCCACCCCAGTAAATGTTTGTTTCTACTGCTGATTGAATTCTTTTATATCATCTGCACCCAGATGCATCTTTTTTGCTTGGTTCCTTCTATATGCGCAAAATAAATGTCTATTCTGTCTGCCCTGGACTGTCTACACCACCAGAGAGGTACACCAGAAATTCCATCTTCCCCTGACAGTTCAGGGAAGATGGCCTAGAGCTTCATTAGAGTTGGGAAGCAAGAGCACTGCCATCCAGAAGGCCCGGCCACGTGGTCGATGCCAGAGTAGCTCCTGTGCTCCTTGTGGAGTGAGCTCTTGGCGTGAAAGGCAGTGTCTTGTCTGACAGGGAATAGCAGAGTTGAATGCATCTGACTATCCATCTGGAGATGCCATTCTTGGAAATTTGGTCCCCTTCTCTGCCTGGGGCTAAGGAGACAAACAGTTGGTCTGTTTTCCTTAGCGGTCTGGTCTTGGTTACATAGTAAAGGACCGCCCTTTTTACATCTAGTGTGTGGAGTTTTACCTCAGCTGAGCTTCTTTGGTTCTGGAAGAAAGTCGGAAGTTCAATGGACTGGTTCACATGAAATTTTGAGATTAATTTAGGAGAGAACCTAGGATGAGTACATAAAACCAGTTTGTCCTTGTGTATGACAAAGGAAGGATCCTTCACTGACAATGCTTGTTATTCCCAAACTCTTCTTATGGAAGTACTAGCCACTAAGAAGGCAGTCTTGTAAGTCAGGTGCTTAAGACTTTACTTGTGCATCGGCTCGTAAGGAAGTCCCATGAGCTTAGCGAGTATTACATTGAGATCCCATCCTGGCGGTGGGTTTGAAATTGGAGGATGGAGTCTCTTTACTCCCTCCATGACAGGTACCTTCCACCACAATACTTTATTGTGGGAGGTGGTGTAAGCCAATAGGGCCACCAGGTGGACCTTTATAGAGTTGAATACTAACCCAGAATCTAGCAAGTAGAGCATATAGTTCAGAATGTCCGATGGGGTAATTTCTATGGGGTTTATTTGTTTATAATCGCACCAAATTACAAATCTCCTCCACTTATCGAAATAACAGTGTCTAGTGTTTGACTTTCGTGCCTCCTTGAGGATATCCATGCACCTCTGTGGCAGGTTAAGATGTCCAAACTCTATAACTTCAGGAGCCACGCTGCCAAGTTAATTGAGTAAGGTTGTGGGTGCACTGTTAATCCGCTGTGTTGAGTGAGTAGGTTGGTCTGGCACGGGAGTTTGATGGGATCGCACATCGCCAGTTTGTGCAGATGTGGATACCATGGTTGTTGTCAGGTTGCTTGATTGTCGTGAAGAGTATGATACCTCTGTCCCCAAGTACCACAGAGAGAGAATGCAAGATTACTCCCTATGCGATCATTGAGGCCACAGGTGGGTAGTTCTTGAAGCCCGGAACCACAGAATGTCGAAACCCAAGGCAGCTGTAAAGGAAAACCTTTATTAGCAATCAAATGAGTACAGTACAAGCAAACAAGCAGGATAAAGAGCAGCGCTTACCTAAACTGATGGGTGATGGAGCCCTGAATCCTATGATGGGTGATAATTCCGTGGAGGGCACGTGAGCTGGTTTCCCCGATGACAATAGGGAGAAGAACAGTAGACTGGTTATAGACCCAACCTGCCCTCCTGTAACTGATGAAACGAAAAGGACCAAAATCCAAAGTACTTGGTAACGTAATGCAGTGAAGAGGAAAAAATGCCAAGTCCATTCAGGGTAATCCAAGGCAGTCCAAAAGCGTTCCGAGTTCAATTGATCCAGCAAAACAGAGCAAAAGGACGAGAGCAAAGCAAATCCGAATAGCAGTCCAAGAGTCAAGAGCCGGGAAACACGAAGTATTCGAACGCCGTACAGAGTCCTCCAAAGAACAGCTGTGAAGCGCAGAAGTGCGGAAGTTCAGCGCTTAAGTAGTGGGTGCTTCTGCATCACATGATCCACGAGCGAGATGGATGATCGCGTCACGTGATCCGCAAGCGCGACACGTGAGCGCTGTTCAGATCTCAATGATCGCGAAAATGACTTCTGCGCGCGGCGTCCTGCAGCCGGCGTCTGCGAGCTCCCTCCTGCAGATGCCATGGTAGACGCCAGTGAAGGAACGGAGAACCCCTGAGTCTGCGTATGTGGCCCTTGGGGTAAACCCGCTCACGTGACACCTGTCCACTGTGAGTGACAGGAAATGGGAACATGGCTGGGGTAACTGAGGCATTGTGAGTGTTGCCCGTCCTAGATGCATTGTGCGTGTTGCCTGTCCTAAATCCAGTGTGAGTATTGCCTGTCCTAGATGCTTGTGAAATAGGGACGGAATGGGAGGATAGTGTGACAGTTGTCTTGCCCACATAGGATCAACTAGGATGAGCGTCACTTGTCCCTTGTGGATCTTGTTCACCACTTTGTTCATGAGGAGTTGGGGGAAAAGCGTAAGCAAATTTCCCTGACCAGTTCATCCATAGGGCGTTCCCCCTTAGAGCCTGGCTGGGGAACCTGGATGCGAAGTCTGGGCTTTGTTTGTTTTCGCTTGTAGAGAACAAGTCTATCGTGGGGAAACCCCATTGAGAGAAGAGGTGGTCTACGACCTCTGGGTCTAGTTGCCACTAGTGTTCGTCTGGTAGGGGATCTCTGCTTAATTAGTCGGCTAGAGAGTTGAGTTCCCCTGGAACGTGCTGTGATGACAGGAATATTTTCAGTTTGAGTGCCCATTTTCAAATTTGTTTTGCTAGCTTGGACAGATTTGGAGAATTTGTGCCCCCTTGTTTGTTGATGTAAACCATTGCCGTAGTGCTGTCGGAGTGGACTTGCATGGACTGGTTTGCTAGGTGTATATCGAATGCCTGACGGGCCTTGAACACCACCAGTAGTTCCAGCAGATTGATGTGGTTCTGCACCGTAGCATGAGTCCACAGACCCTGTGCTGTGTGATAAAGGTGATGAGCCCTCCACCTGGAGAGTGACGGGTCTGTCGTCACAATTGCCTGCACCTCTGGATCGTGGAAGCGTTTTCCCTTCAACAGATTTTCTCTCGTCCACCAGCGAAGGTTTTGTACTAGTGTTGGCGAAACAACCACTAGATCCTCCCACCGACCGCTTGCCTGAGACCACTGTTTCGCCAACCACTCCCAGCATGGGTCGCATGCGCAGGCGTGCGTTTGGTACCAGGTAAATGCAAGATGCCATCATGCCTAGCAAACATATAACTTTGCGTACGCTTATCTGGCGGCCGGCTTGATAATGAGGTATTTGCAGTAACATATTTTGGACTCTTTGCTCTGATGGAAAGACTAACCCTCCTTCGAATCTATTACAGCTCCTAGGAACTGTTTGGTTGTGCTCAGCACTATTCTTGTTTTTTTCTTGTTTATCGAGAAGCCCAATTGAATGAGAAGGTTGATAGTTCTTTGAGTGTTTTTTGCCTGCAAACCTGGGGTGTGATATGATATGATATGGCATTTGTAATGCGCCTATACACAGGTGTTTCAAGGCGCGACAAGGCAGGGAGGGGAGGAACAAGGGGAGACAGACAACGATCCTACTAGGCCAGGTGTCATTCAGATCGCGCAAGTGCAGGGGTGGGGGAGGGGGAAAAGGGGAAGGGGAGGGGGGGAAGTGCAGTACAAGGTAAGTGGCGTAAAGTAATAAATAAATAGGGCCTGCTGGTGGCAAGTGCAAGGTAAGTGCAGAACAAGTGCTGGAAAAGGGGGGGGGGCTGTAGGGATACAGAGACAGTCCCGCAGTGCAGAGGGGTTCCAGGGCATCAGTGCAAGTGGAGAGTGGCTGGGCCCAGGACCGAGGCCGTTAAGAGTGGTCCAGTTGCAGAATCAGTGCAGTTTCAGTGAAGAATATTAGCTGTTCAGCAGCTGTCTCCCCTGTAATCAGCCAGTCGTCCATGTAAGGGTACACTGGGATTGCCTCCCTGCGCACGTGCTCTGCCACCACGGCCAGTACCTTTGTGAATACCCTTGGTGCAGATGCTATTCCGAATGGGTAGCACTTTGAATTGGTAGTGCTGGTTTGCTAACTTGAATTGCACAAATCTTCTGTGCGCTGGGAACGTTGAAATATGAAAATAAGCATCTTTCATATACACTATTGCCATGTAATCCCCCCGTTTTAACAGCAAGATTACCTCTTGTAGCGTAGTCATGTGGAATTTTTGTGGCTTGCCATAGGTGTTTGCAGGGCACAGGTCTAATACTGGGCGCATTGTTAGATTTTTTTTGGCACAAAGAAGTAGGTTGAATAAATACCCTTGTTTACTTGGTTTGCCGGGACGATTTCTATGGCGTCCTTTTGGAGCAGCGTTGCGATTTCCTCGAGAAGGATGCGTTGTTCTTCCTTCGAGTGGGTCTTTTGGCACGGGGGATGGTTCGGGGGTTGCTCAATTAGCTCCACACAATAACCGCCCGCTCCGGTGGATAGCACCCATTTGTCTGAGGTGATTCCCTCCCATGCTTGGGTGAAGTTGAAATACGCCCTCCTACTGAAGAGGCATGGGAGGGCACCTGAATTGGGTAGTCACTGTTTTGGAGGTGTGGCTCCACGAGGAGGACCTCACCCGGCCGCGGGAACAGCGATGTCCCCTCTGGTAACCTTGTGAGACCTGGCCTCGATTGTTACCCCAGGATGCTCCCCGATTCTGACTGTATCCTGAACCCCTTTGGGAATTTTGTCTGTGAATTATTATTATTGCCTCTCTGGCCAGTGGGCTTATTGGTTAGCTGGCCCAGCGACTTCAGTGTGTCCTATTCCTATTCAGAGGTTTTCAAGGCATCTTCAACGGCCTCTCCAAAGATGACGTTCGGCTCAATAGGCATATTAAGAAGCGTAGCCTGCATCTCTTGCTTGTAGCCGGACTGGCGTAGCCAAGCATGACGCTTAATAATTGTTCCTTCTGCAATCATTCTGCCCGCATTGTCAGCGGCGTCCAGATTACTTTTTAGAATGCAGCTTGAAACTGCCCTCCCTTCCCTTCTGCAGCCACCAGGGCCAATTGTGTCTTAAGTGGTTCAGAAGATGACCTTTATAAAGCTGACACCTCATCCCTCTTATGACAGTTATAACTCGCCAGAAGTGTGGTGTTATTAGCGATACTCACTTGAAAGGCAGCCGAAGAGGCCACTTTCTGCCCTATCATGTACAGCTTCTTATTCTCCTTGTCCGAAGGTGCCTCAGAAGAGGCTAGGGGTGTTCCTGCTCTTTTCCTTGTTCTTGTTACTAAAGGAGAGTGAGGTTTGAGCTGCCCCCTGATATAGAGAGGGTCTGAAGGAGCAGGGCAGAAGAGCTTCTCTATGCAGGGATTAACTGCCTGTGTCTGGTTAGGCGTTTCCAGAGAGGGCTGTATCCTCCGCTGGATAGACTGAAGGATGGGAATTAACTGTGTGACAGCTTTCTTATTCACTAAAATGTCATCAACAAAGTCTTTGTCTTGTTGAGTTTCTTGCGTTTTTATTTTGAAGTGCTCAACTGCCTTGATGAGCATGTCGTTCTGTAGTGGCTGGTTATCTATAGGCGAATCCGCCACTGGAGGATCCTGGGTGACGGGAGAGTCAATGTTATACATGTCCTGCTCTTCATCATCATCACCACAGTATGGATCTGCGACCTCTTGAGTGACGTAGAGGTCCTCAGTTTCTGAATCCGGGTCATACAGGCCAATGACCGGAGGGTCCTGCTGGGATGGAATAGCCAGGGTATCTGGACGAGACCTTTTGGAAGGGGGCTGAGAAGCAGTAGCATCTGCAGGGGCCTGAGAACTAAAGGCAGCTGTTGTGGGTGGGGTGGTTAGAATGCATTAGAAAGAATCTGTATTTTTTGTTCATAAAAGTTTGCAAAAAAGGTCATCCTCCTCATGACCCTATCTATGTCCTCACATGTCCATTGGGCAGAGCTTGGAATGGACATAGGGTCTAGTGGGTGAATATGATCTTGAGGTGTGACTGGGACCTGAGGAGGAGGCGGATTTGAATCCTTACCTTTTATTATTATTATTATTATTATTATTATTATTATTATTATTATTTGTAATGCGCGGAAATGCTCGCAAGCATCGGGGCGCATACGTGGAGACACGGACAGACAGTGATGGTCAGAACAATAACGGGACACTTCATTACGCATCAGGATTAGGCCATCAAAGGATGTAGGGTCTTATCTAGGATTACTCAAAAAGCATGGTTTTGAGTTTTTACAGACAGAATATAGGTTAGATTCTAGTCTGAGGCTTGTCGGTAGTTTGTTCCAGAAAGCTGCCACATGTGTGTGGAATGCTCTTCCTAGACCTAGTTCTAGTTCTTTTTGAATTTAGGAGTTGTTATCAGTCCCTTGGCTTCAGATCTTAATGTTCTGGTAGGGTTGTAGGGTGTTAGTTTTGTCTTAAGGTAGGCAGGGGCTTTTCCATAAAGACATTTATGGGTTAGACACAAGGACTTGAATTGTACGCAGTCTTCCATTTTCAACCAATGTAGGTCTTGTCTGGCTTTTGGATGCAAGTACCTTTCTCTAGATGGTGAATGGTACCTTTCTTTATGAGGGGTCTTTGAAAGGTGTTTCTTGGACTCCTTCCCCTTCATTAGGCCTTTCGGGACATGTCGAACTTCAGCCGTGGAGTGACCCGACGTCTCGTCAGCTGACGTGCAGCGTTCGGGAATGGTTTTAGGCACGACGCCTGTGCTGTCTTTCGACAGTCAAGGCCTGTCATGGGGTGATCGGGACCTTGAGTTCCCAGAGGACAGAACTTGTGGACCTCTCCCTAGACGTTGTGTGTGGCCTCTTAAGTCAACATGCACGTCGAGTCTCGGCCCTTGGCTGTGTGCTTAGTGGTAGTGTCTGTGTGAGCGCAGATACTGCCGGGGGTTGTCGCCATAACAGGACCGGCCGCCTGTCTGTTGGGGTTGGGGGCTACTGCTTGGGAAACCGAAGTATTCCCATTGCCTTCGCCGTCGGAAAACGCAGCATTGCAGCCGTCGCCTTAGGTCCCTTCCACATCCATGGTGGCCTTGCCTGCATGGCGTGGTGGGCCCAGCGCTGGGTTAAACGGTCCTTTAACGTCTTGGGTTTAAAGAGCTTGCAGGCTCGACAGGTCCCTTCGATGTGATCCTGAGGGAGACAAAGGTTGCACACCAGGTGCTTGTCGACCCAAGAGAATTTTTTGTTGCACTTAGGGCAGAACTTGAAAAGGGGTTCTATCCATAATGAAATGAAACGGCAGCTAGGCGAGAATAATGTATGAAAAGGGGTAAATACATCCTCAAATGTCCTCCCCCCTCTCTCCCTACTGTGTGGGCCAAAGCCCGAAGCTGCCCTCCAAGGCAGGATGGATCTGTCGACAGGAGTCTTTGTCGGTCGTTTTCTTCACCACTGTCGGATGTTATCGATAGTCAGTGATGGAAAATATAAAGGATAGCAAAAGAGACTAGCTCTAATTAATATAAATCAATGGTGCTATGCCGAAAGAACTCAGCGAAATAGCACCCATCTATGATGGCGGAAAAAAACTATCTGAGGGACCTTGACATGTGAAGGACCATGGGTACAGTGGATGTCATACTAGGGATAGTATTACTGGCACGCCCTGTCGACATCCCTTTTCGAATTTCAAAAACAACTGTAATACTCTGCAGCTTCCACTAGATGTAGGTCTATGCACAACATGTGATCTAAGCAGATTCCACAAGCCTCAGAAATATATATATATATATAAAAACGACAGGAGGTCGTGGACAAAGATTTTAAGTTGTAATTTGCATAAAACGAGCAGCTATCTGGGCGGAAAAAAACAATCTGAGGGACCTCAACGCGTGAGGGATTTTGGGTACACTACACATCACGTTAGGGATGGTGTTACAGGCATGCCCATGTCAGCGTCCCCTTTCAATCCTCAAAAGACAAGATGCAATACTCTGCGATTACCACTAGATGTCAGACTATATGCACAACATATGATTCTAAGCACATTCACAAGCATCAGAAACATATATACATTGAGGCGCTAGTACATCTTAAAGGAAGAGACTCATACCAAACAATATCAAGGTTGCAATGAGAACACTGGATTGGCTTCCCTATACCACATGAAGAAACTTGTTTAGGGTGCGCAGCCACCATCATCAGTGAGTGACCATAGATTAAAATGTAATCCCCACCGCTACAACCTTCTAAGCTTTTCTCATAAATCAAGGGCTAGTAAGGCACCATTGAATTACGAGTGCGGGTGAGAGACTCAGGATCATTGCACGTGTCGGTTACACTAGGCCAAGAACAATTGCACTCTCATGATTATTGCTCATTACAAGATACCATAATCATTGCTAATTAGTAGTCAGGTTGTGGGAAACCACCTGTTTCCGGTTTCGGTACTTAGTAAGACGCACACATACTAACTTTATAAACTCATTTATTTGGAGAATTCTAATTTTTGCATTAACCAATATGGTGTTTAAGTGCAAATTAAGGAGCTTCTATGTGATCATTTCATGCCTGCTACCCTTACTGTTTCTAAGGTTAGAGGAGGGTACCGCTTTAAAATGATGCCGTATTTGAAAAATATTGACCGATAGTCCTAGCACATTCCAGTTTGATATTATGTATTTAGTTGTTTTAAAATGGAGGGATACAATTCAAAGTGTTGGCAATTTGAGCATTTTAGTGATGTTGGTTTCTTCGTTAGAGGTTAGTCGCTCCTATAAGCATGATGTAGTTGTAATTTGCGATATGCAGTCATTGCACACGAAGACGGATGCACAGTGACCTTTGTTTACATATGGAAAGTGTTTGTGACGTCAGACGCAGATCACAAACGCTTTAGTGCCACCATCATTATAAATAATTAATTGCAAACAAAATGGCGGTGTCTTTTTAAACACGTGGAACGCCACCTTTATTTCCGATTTTGCGGCTAGATGGAGCGAAACAGCTGTGCAATTTAAACGCGAGTAGAAGATTGGGTATTTTGTTTTCCGAATACTGGGACGTTTGTCAATTGTAGGTTTGGCTACATACAAGTGACATGCTTGACATCTCGCGGTATTATGAAGTGCAGTATGCAGCATTTTCGTGCCTTGAAACACTTGTGTATAGGCGTGTTATAGTCATTTCATAACAGCAGCTTTGTTTATTTATGTATTCTTTTTTTTAACAAACTTTATTTATTTCTCAAGAGCACAAGTTACAGACATACATATGGAAAACCCCATACCACATTTGTCATTGTTCTTCTTATCAGTTCAAGCTCTGTTATATAAGGGCTCATGAGTTTAACAGTTATAACTCTCCTCCCACGGCCTCCACCCCCCATTCGCCATTGAAATTTCTGACTTTTGGTTGACGCAGAATGACTTTGCTCAATTACCGTTATGCATTACGGAACAGTTCAACCTCGTGAGGCACACAATTCACAAAATAGAAACCTTGCGGAGGCACTGAGGTTTAAAGAACATTTGTTCCGTCTTCCATGAATTCGTGGAAAGGCGCCCATGTGTTCAGGTATTTCAGGAACGATCCATATGCCAGTGCCGTCACCTTTTCCATTGCCATCACTCCCCAAAGTCTCACCCACCACATGGCTGTCATCTGTTATTTTTCCACGCCTGCGCTAGGTTGAATCTGGCTGCGCTCAGCATGTGGGTGATGAGGGTGGCCCTATTCCCCGTATTTGCATAGACCCCTTCTACTGCCTCCCCCAGCAAGACTACCATTGGGTCAAAAGGCAGTTGCACCCCCACCACTTCTTTGATATGGCTCAATATTTCCTTGCAGTACGTCCCTGCTACTGGACAAGCCCACCACATGTGGTTTAAGTCCCGAGTTGCCCACAGTCCCTCCAACATGTTGGGGGGTAGTTTGGGTCGATGGAGTGCATTCGCTGTGATGTCATATACCACCTCAGATGTGCCAAGAGTCCGCTCGTTCTCCACATTGACGCCAGAATAGTGGGCTTCCAGCCTGGTACATTTTAGACAATTTATGGGGTTCGTATTGCCACCTATGTAGGAGCTTAATGGCGTGGAGCTTATATTGTGCTGCTATTGATACCTGGGCTGCTCCCCCACAAATGGTATTCCAATCACTTGGGTCTAGTTCTATGCCCAGTTCCCTTTCCCATTCGTGTTTGAGATTATCAGTCGAGCCCCTGCTCAGCTTTAGTAGTGTTTTATACAAGCATGATATCATGACCTTTGTCTCAGACATCGTGTCTAAAAGCTTTTCAAAGGGGGTGAGCTCTCTTTGAATTTTTTCGGCCCATTCTTTCTTCGTGAGGGTACCCTTTAGTTGTAGGTAGAGGAAGACTGGTAGTAGGTGGATCCCCAGTGCTTCCTCGAGTTCAGTAATCGTGATGTATGTCCCGTTTCTCCATAGTTGCCCAACCCTTTCCAAGCCTGCATCGTACCCTGATTGGAATCTATGATGATCGTGGATTTCCTCGCTTATACCTGGGGACCATATAAGGCTCATTGGGGCCACATAGTGACTCCTCTCATGCCTGCCCCGCTCTCCAAATATCCCATATTGTACCTGGTATCGGGTGTGTCCGTAGTCTGCATGTGAGTTTGCATCTGGGAAACCATAGCCATTCTGCTAGTGTCAATGGGGTCAAGTTATGATTATCTAAATGTACCCATTGTAATTCCTTCTTTTTACCGTCAGTTGGGGGATTAATATTCTCCGTTGCACTGCGTTGTAGTACAGTCGCAGGTCGGGGACACCTACGCCTCCTTTTCCTTTGGGCAGGGTGAGGGTGTCGTAAGATATTCTTGTTTTTTTCCCTAGCCATAGGAATCTAACGATCGCTATTTTTAGTTCCTTAAAGAATGTGTCTGGGATTTTTATGGGGAGCATTTGGAATGGATATAAGAACTTCGGGAGGCAGACCATCTTAATCGCATTTAGTCTCCCCATCCAGGAGATTGTGAGTTTTTGCCATTTCGCTAGGTCGCTATGGAAGTCTGCCAAGAGTTGGGGAAAGTTTGCCTCATATAGATGCTCTAATTTTTGTGTAAGGTTTCTACCTAAGTATCAGAGGACGTTGCTTTGCATTACCAATCCGAGTGCTGAGACGGTGGAAGTGTCCGCAGGGGTGAGTTCCTTCAGTGGGAATACTACTGATTTTGACTTGTTAATTTTGAAGCCTGAGAGGGCACCATATTCTTCGATCAGTAGTATGGCCCTTGGTATTGTCGTGAGGGGATTTTGAACGTGGAGTAGTATATCGTCTGCATAGAGTGCTATTTTGTATTCCCTACCGACTGTCCGGAGGCCTTCTACTCTGGGATCCGCCCTGAGGACTTGTGCAAGAGGTTCTACTGGTAGGGCGAATAGGATAGCAGATAGTGGGCAGCCCTGTCTCGTTACTTAAGTCAAACCACCTTGAGTATTCGGAATTTACCATTACGAGGCCTTTTGAGCTGTGTATAATGCCTTGATTCCTCTACATAGGGTTGGACCTATTCCAATCTTGGTCAGGACTGCTTCCAAGAAGCTCCATTCGACTCTGTCAAATGCTTTGTCAGCATCTAAGGACCAGAGCGCTGGGTTATCCGCCATTTTCTGTGACTCATGAATGAGGTGTAATGTTTTCCTCATCGTGTCCGCTCCCTGTCGTCCTAGTATGAATCCTGCTTGATCCGAGTGGATTATGGAAGGAATATGAGTTTCCAACCTGGCAGCAAGAACTCTCGTGTATATTTTCGCATCTATATTAAGAAGGGAGATAGGACGGTAAGAGCCACAATATTTGGGGTCCTTTGCTTCTTTTGGAATTAGATATCAAAACCTGGGAGAAGGATTCAGGGGCAAGTCCTGTTCGCAAGATGTCATTGAATAGCTCTACCATGAAGGGGGGCAGGGAGGCTATCAAGGTTTTGTAAAACCCTGCAGTGTAGCCATCGTTTCCGCGTGCTTTCCCCTGTGGAAGTCGCTTAATTGCTCTTTCAAATTCCTCTGCCTTGATTGGTGAGTCTATCCCTTCTGCTGTGCCTTGGGGGAGTTTCGGCATGTCTATTCCCTCTAGGTATTGGTCGATCTGCTCCGGGGCTTGTCCTATTTCTGATGTGTAGAGGCGTTCATAGAATTTCGCAAATGTCTCTGAGATCCCTCCCGGGTCTGATAACTGTGTTCCATTCTCCACTTCAATAGCCTTGACCCACCTTTCTGCCAGTTGTCTATGTAGTCAGGCCGCCAGTAAGGTGTCGGCCTTATCTCCCTTTTCATAATGTTTCTGTTTGAGGAATTGGAGTTTGCGGACCACTAGGCCTTCCTCTAAGCATTTTAATTTTTCCCTTTTCTGCATTGCCTCTGCGACTTTAGTAGCCCTATCTGTGTCAATCCACGCTACTGAATTTAGCTGTGTGATTTCATTCCTCAACTTTTTCTCTATCATGGCCCTTTCCCTCTTTTTGGCCGCCCCCCTCCCTAAATAACACGCCTCTCCATGTCGCCTTGCCCACCTCCCATACCGTTCTTTTTGAGATGTCACCCGTGTCATTTATTTTGAAATACTCTTCAATTTCGTGGGTCATTTCAGTACGGAAGAATGGGTCTTTCCAAAGTGATTCATTACATCAGCATTTTGTATTTTTGGAAGGTAGGGTGTCCAAACTAATGCTGACCGTTACCAAGTCATGGTCGGACCATGAGATTGGGATTATGTCAGCTGTATCAGTGACTTCAAGAATGTCCTTCATTAAGTATATGTAGTCTATCCTAGTGTATCTTAAGTGTGGGGCTGAATAGAAAGCGAATCCTTTTTCCCCAGGGTGTAAGAGCCGCCAGGTATCATGTAAACCATAGATTCGCAACATCTATATCACTTCCGCACGGCCACTGTCTGATAGAGGGGCAGGGTCTGGGTTGCCTGCCTGTCTGTCTATGGTGGGATCAGCCCTTGAAGTCCCCTCCTAGGATGGTATGTCCAGCTGCCTCTAGCATTATCTCTGTAACAGTGCGCTTCAAAAAACGGGTCTGACCTGTATTAGGGGACTACAGTGTGGCCAAGGTAAGCGTAACATTGTGGATTCTGCCCACCAATAAGATACCCGCCCCTCCTGATCGGTCCATGTCTCGGAGACCTCCAGGTTTAACCCCTTCCTTATCAATATGCCTACGCCAGCCTTTCTCAAGGGCCCGGAGCTCCAGTATTCTAAGCCCATTCTGGTATGTAAAACTGTTCGTTCTTCTCCCAGTATGTATTTTGTTTCCTGTAAAAAGAGCATGTCTAGGCGTGCTCTCTTGAATTCTCTGCACACCAGAGATCTTTTGTTTGGCGAGTTTAAGCCCTTCGCATTAACCGTGCCAATCCTGAGCAGCCCATGTGCGTTTAGTGGGGGTGGCACCATCATTGTATTCCCATTTGTTTTCGTCTCTATGCGGAGATCTCACGCACCTATGGAACTTAAGTTGCGCTGTATCTTTGCTCCCATCTGTAGACCCCCCTGATTCTACTTGTTTCCTTTCCCCGTGCTCCCCCCTCCTTCACTCCCTCCCCTTTGGCATCCGATCTAGCTGGAACATCTCACCCAGACAGCTCCGGACCACCAGTGCGGAACGTGCAACCCATGGTCCAAATTTTAAACATCTCTAATAACTGTGAGCCCCCCTGGCCTCCCCTCTTCCCCCCTCTCATGTGTTCTATTTCCGGAAGTCTTTCAGTTTTCTGCCACTTATTCGTGTGAAGCCCATCTTCCTGGTAAACACCCAACTGTTAGTGTCGTGGCTAGGTTCAAACGGTTTGACTCACCGTGTTGATGTTTGACTCATTAATCATCTGGGATTCAGTACTGGCATCCACTGGGTTATTTATCTTTGGTGCTCTGAGCTTCAACGTTCTCCGAGGGGGTGCTTCCTTAAACCCCTTCTGATAGCTGTTCACCACTCTTACTGTTCCATACCCGGTGATGTGTTTGTTCTCGTGTATTTCCTTGATCCATTGATTTCACTACGTCTGGGACCTTGTAATTTCCATTGTCGGTCTTCACAGGGTCTTTCATCCGGATTCTGTTCACTGTTGCCTACTAGGTCCGCTATGCAGTTCCGTATGTCCTTTTCTGTTTGGAGTCTAACAGTGCTTCCTTCATGTTCAAATGTGAGGGAGAAGGGGTATCCCCACCAATATCGGATTCCTTTTTCTTTAAGCCATTTGGTTAGTGGTATACATATGCTTCGCATGGCTAGGGTGAGTGAGGACAGGTCCTGGAAGATCATCATGTTGGCCGTGTCATGAACTATTTGGGGGGTGTTTTTGGCTTTATCTAGTATTTTCGCTCTGTCCGAGTAGTTGTGGAATTTCACAAGTACCGTCTAGGGGCCACCTGGAGGTCCACCAGCTCTGTGTATACAGTCTATTTTGGGTTTGTCTACCGTATCGTCATCAAATAATACTTTGAGAATCGCATGGAGGGATTTTTTCAAGTCTTGCTCTGTCTCCCCTTCCCTTGCTGGTATTCCAAAGATTCTTAGATTGTTACGTCTTTCTCGGTTTTCCAAATCATCGATTTCTTCTTCTCTTGTCTCGATGTCCGTTAGCCTCTGGTCTATTTGGAATTCCAGTGTGTCTAGTGAGGTTTGGTTAGTCTCCACTCCTTCCAGCTTTTCTTCAAGCTTGTCTATTCTGTTCGTGATCCTGTCAATTTTGCCTCCGATGTCTGCTCTCCCACTCTTCATTTCAGAAAAAAGGGTCGCTACATCACTCTTCGTTGCGGCAGCTTCTGTTCCCGATGTCGCCATGCTAGATGCCGATTTGGGATCCGATTCAGAGTGAGGTGGGGAGTATTGGTATTTAGCAAGCTTCTGTCGTGTGCCCATGCAATTTGTATTCCGTACACCACAGCTTTGCGGCTAGAGTGTTTCTTCTCGCAGGGTTTCGTCAGTGTATAATTATCTGGGCAGGTCTCCTGTGGTAGCGATCCGTGTGTGGGGCGCAGGTACTCTCTTTTCGTGCCCGAGGGCACTCTGCATCCATTCTTAGTTGGTTGGTTTGTAGACCCAACTGAGGCACACGCCTCTCTGTTTTTCTGAGAGGGCCCTACCCATTGGTACATTCAGTTCCATTGTAGAGCTTAGTTAGTCCTTATGATTGGAGTGGAGGGTCCATGGATTGGGTAGATGCGTTGTGCACCGTTCAACAGGCCTATTGGGAGCCGGTATCAGGCTGTTCAGAGTGCTGAGGTTTGCTTCTTTCAGGTGGGGAGCCAAATTCAATCCCGGACGCTGCCCTGTTCTAGAATCACGTTGATTATAAGAGTATTTAGCCACTTTTTGATACATGTCCGTGTGCTATTCGTGCAGAAAGTGGGTCTCAGTAGGTACACGTTATTGGGAGGAGGCGGTGCCCACACAACTCTATAGGTGTGAAGTTCCACAGTTCCGATGACTTAATTGGTTCCAGGACCCATTCCTTTCAGTTGCCCCTCCTCTTTGGTGTTACTAATGGTCTGCCGTGTCCTGGTATTATGGGCACGCGGACTGTCTCACCTTGTTGTGGGCTTGCTGTACACTGACTCGAGCACCACGTTAGCCAGTCCTAACTGGTGTTTAATGGGGGCACAGACTGCCAAATATACTTGGGGACAGTTTGGAACTGGTTATATTCTTAGATAAGGATAACGGAGCTGATTGAATCAGGTCAAGGGAGTTGTTTATGATGCTGGAGACGCAAGGGTCTTGTCGCGCTATAGAAGGGCAGTGTTCACACCTGTGCTCTGTGGTCCTCAAGCTTATGAGTCTTATAGCTTGGAGAGCGCAATTCCCGACACCGTAATATACACTGATCAGGTGTCCACCGGGGCGTTTACAGTGTACGGCACCGCAGCGGAGCTGGGGATTCTCCAACAGAAGGGGAGAGGATTCTGTTGCAGCAAAGGTGCGCCCCCCCCGTCCGTGTCCTTTCTGAACTAGGTGTCGGGCAGCAGGTGGAGCCCGGACCGCTGCAGTGGGGAGGCGAATCAGGTGTTC
This sequence comes from Ambystoma mexicanum, assembly GCF_040938575.1. Taxonomy (NCBI): domain Eukaryota; kingdom Metazoa; phylum Chordata; class Amphibia; order Caudata; family Ambystomatidae; genus Ambystoma; species Ambystoma mexicanum. The sequence goes on along the minus strand of NC_090923.1, from coordinate 1,114,392,342 downwards.
TGGATGGGGTCGGGCTCCTACCCTGTGTGGTGTTTTCCTGAAAGTAATTTCTCAGGGTCGATTCTATGTCCGCCCTCAAGGCCTGGTCTTGTAGGATTATTCCATTTAGGTGTCATGGCTTTCGGGTCTCTGCAGGCGTGTTTATCGGTTCTACATTCACGGAGACCGGTGCATGGTCAGATAAACATCGTACCCCAATATCTATCCCCGTGATTTGCCGGACCATGGTGTCCGAGATTAGTACCATGTTGATTCGCAATAAGATCTTATGTGCGGCTGAATAATGAGTGTAGGCTCTTTCTTGTGGGCGGAAGAACCGCCAGGTTTCAATTAGGTGAAGACTCCTGAGGAAGCGAGCCAGGGCCTGTCTGTATGTGTTGTCGTTGGGCGTGGCTGGAAGGGTTTTGTCCATTGAGGCGTCCATTACGCCATTGAAATCGACCCCTATAAGGATCTGGCCCACTCCCCATTCTGCGATTTTGGGCAGCAGCCCTTGTAAGAACTGGTCTTGGTTTTCATTGGGGGTGTAAATTACCACCAGGGTGACCTGTTGTCCCATCCGAACCCCTCCTAGCACCAGGTATCGACACTCAGGGTCCCTTTTTACAAATTGTTTTTCGAAGCTCATTCCTTTAGCTAACAGTATGCCCACCCCCCTCTTTTTAGTCCCACTTGATGTTAGATATTGTGTGGGGAAAGCTCCATGTTTCAATCTGTGCTCATCCTCAGGGAGCAAGTGTGTTTCCTGAATCCACACCACTGAAGCCTGAAGGTCGGAGAGCCTTCTCATGATTGATCTCTGTTTAGTTGGGGAATTAAGCCCCTGAACATTTAGCGTCACAAACGTTAGATCAGCCATAGTTGAGATATAGTTGTGTACCATCCTTCTCATAGTAGCGCTTAGCCGCCCCCCTGTATGTTCTGCTAGTGTCATGCATAACATCAACCAAAGTGCCTTGTTCCTTTGCCCCCCCAACTCCCCAACTTATAACCACCCCATAAACTTTAACAATAATGTGCACCATGGTTTTACCACAGTGAGTCATCGGGTTTGTATTCCCCCTGGGAATTTGGGGTCTGATTCCCCTCCCCCTACGCCGCCCCCCCCCCACACATCTTTTAGAAGCAGTTACATTTCCTCCTTCAGCCATGGCAGCTGTCACTATAAAAGTGCGTAACCCACATGTTCCTTAACCCTCCAGTTTCCATAACATTCCCTTCTTACTTTCAGACATGGCCTTCTATTCCATTGGGGTCTAGCCCCCGATTTGCTTCCCCTGTATCAGCCCCTCTTGTGGGGTCAGAGGTCTTGGGTTCTTTGTTACGGCCTCTCGGACGGTGCCGTGCTGGTCTCCATTGATCCCTCTCCAGTTTCTCCTTTCCCGTCTTACTACCGGACGGAATTGGGTCCTTGTCGCTGCCCTCGATCCTGTTGTCTTCTCTCGTGAGGTTGGCCATGTCCTCCTCCTTTGTGATGGTATAGCGCTGCCCCTTCCACTCAAAGCGGTGCCTGGTCGGAAATGCCCAGTGATAACGCACTTTCTTAGATCTAAGCCAGTCCGTGACGACCCTGAGGCGCCTCCTCTTTGCTAGTGTAGCTTGGACTAAATCCTGGTAGAGCTGGATAGGCTTATGGTTTCCTCTTTCCGTGCGGCCGGCATGATGTCCTCTTTTAGCTGGAATAAGTGTACCCGAGTCAGCACATCCCGGGTCAGATTTTGTTGAGCTGAAAGGTGGAGTAGACCCTCTGTGCTCAGTCCAATACAATGTCTTTTTCATCCCCTGTGCCTAGGACCTGACGGAACAGACCTAGTAAATATTGCTGCAAGTCGATATCCGCCACGGACTTCGGTATCCCTGGGATCCGTATACTGTTGCGCCTGGCTCTGTTTTCAGCATCTTCCTGTTTGCTCTGGACCCGGTCCATCTGTTGTTCTAGTTCCAGTACTCGATAGTTTGTCTTGCTCGTACCCTTGTTCCGCAACCGTAGTCTCCACCTCATCGACTCTTTTCTCCACAGCCATGACACCTTTATTGAGGTCCGCAATGTACTTGGCTAGGTCAGAGGCGCAGTCTTTAATGTCTTTTTTTTTAACCTCCTGTAGCATAGCCAGCAGGTCCGATTTCCGTATCGTGAATTCTCAGATTCCCGAGCACCTTCTGGTGGAGGGGAGTGTATTTGTACAGTTGCCTGTTGCAGATTGCGTTTGTGAGTCTCTGCGGATTGCATTGGGGATTTGATATCTCCGGACACTGAACCCTTCAGCTTCGTTGTTTGTTTGGCCATGGTTATCTTCTGTGGCGAATGTGGGGTATCCTGACCTGTAGTTCGGCAGACACCCCTCTTCTTTATAGATGCGACTGGAGTTGCTGAGTCCACCGCACCTCCTCCGAGTTGTGCTTGTTATTCAGCTTTGATCCTCTTTGGGCGCTTTTCCGCCGGTTAGCCAGGTGTTGAACCAGACCCTCTGTCTATCCTGTAGCCACTGGATTGGCCTGTGTCCGGCCAATTCCGTTAGGTCTTTGCCGATGTTCCCCCTTCTGTTGGCCTCCTGGGGGGTTTCTCAGCGTCCGGAGAGTGTGCCTCCTTGTTTCTTGCTTACTTTAGGCATATGAAATCAAGAGATTTGAGCTTGCCTTCCAATGGTCACCCTGCGGGATTGCCTGCATATGCCCAAAAAGGTGCAGCCTCCCCACCATCGCTACGCCCTTGATCAGGCTCCGTTTCTCAGTTGCATGTTGTTTGCCCACCCGTTCGTAGGAGGAGAGTCACCCGCCGCAAATGACTCTGCCCCTGTGCCTTCAGGGGGGTGGAGCAGCCCGCTGCTGTTGGTGAACTGCTTACTGTGGGCCCGCCTCCTCGCTTTGCTTGCTTCCAAGAGAGGCGGATATCCACCGCCGAGGCCGCAGCGTTGTTTATGGGCAAGGTCTGGGGCCATTACTGCTATTGGGCTCCTCAAGCTCTGCCAAACTACATGGGCTTTGTTTATTTTGTTCCTCCGCTGTGCCAGGGTCTTGTAGTCTATGGGGCCGTGCTTTCTCTTCCCCTCCCCATCTCAGGGGCTGCTACATCGCTCCGTCCAGGACTCTGTTGTCTACCGGGGACCTCCCTCCTATCCGGGGTGTGCCGATTGTACCGTTAATGCTTTCTCCTTTGTTTTCCCCTGCGGCCGCCCCCAGCGCACCCCGCGCCTCCTTAGTTGCGATTGTCAAGCTGCCGCCTGTGTCAGCAGTCACCGTTCCGGACTTCTCCTCCCTGCGGTCTCTCTTCCCGTCTGTGAGGTGGAGGAGGGGGGAGACTGGTGCGCGGCACACAGAGGATTTTCTCCCGGTCGAGAGGTTGCGTGACTCAGCTCCTCCAGGTTCGCCCTGCGGTCTCTATTAGGCTGAAGTGGGGTTCTTCACTGCTTATGGGCGCACTCGGTTCCATGCCTCTCAGCGCCGGAGCACCTCGAGCTTGAGCCCACGATCCTGCAATGCGTCCCGGTTGCCATCTTGGCAGAGGAACCCGTCCGCACCACGGAAGTGGTTGTCGCTCCGTTAAATGGGCTCCTTACCACTGCATACTCGCCCTGTTGCTGCTCTGTGTATTTGTACGCCAGTAGACCTTGTCCTTTGGGCCCCTAGTCACTTTTGGAGGGGGATTCGGATCTTAGGGTAGGTAACACAGCTGGCCTTTAGGCTCCTTAATACCTTAATACAGGTAACTTGCAAATTATGATTTTCTGGCACCTTTTTAGGTGGGTTACACTATTCCATTACCATTTTATTATACAATATTTATAATAGACCCATTCATATTGTTAGAGGGCATTCTTGGGAAAACATTATTCCCACTGCTGATTTCTGCTATTGTGAGCCGACTATAGTAAGCGGAATGCTGACTTTTCTTTTAACCAATCTGTTTGTTGTTTTCACAAAAAAATAAAAATAAACAGAGCCGACACAAGCATAGGTACAACTTGGGCATAATGCAGTATAGTCAATTAACAGGTATAATCATGGGGGCACCTCTGGTCCAGGATGCCAACATTTACCTTAGTCAACAGAGAGATTCAGGGTTAAAGCATTCCATTCTGTCCATTCCTTCATTCCTCGCCCTCCCACCTCTCCAATATCTTTGAAAACATTTTGGGGCAACCCCTCGCCCTGTACACTCTCCTCTCCAGGGCTAAACAACCGTCCATATCTGCCACCCACTGGCTCGGTCGCTCTGCAGAGCCCCAGGATGCTGTAATCAGTTTCTTGGCCAGCTGCAGTGCTACTGCCAAGAACGATTTTTCATATTTTGTGAAATCAGTGTCCTCCCATATCCCCACCAGAGCCAGTTTCGATTACATAGGCACTTGGCACCCATCACGGTGGACAACCTGCGCATGCATTTCTCCCAGAAGACTTGAATCTGTACCCAATCGAAGCGTGTGTGATGGAAAGAACCGCCCTCTGTCCCGCACCTGAGCCATGCGTCGCTATTCACCATGCCCCACCTGGTCAGCGCAGTAAGGGAGTAATATACCCTGTGGAGGATGTTGAATTGGATTAGCCGCAACTGGGCCACTATCCCCACTTTGGAACATAAGAGCCTCCACCCATTCTTCTAATTCCATCTGCCCCAAGTCCCGACCCCAATTTCTCCCTCAGATGGGCAAGCTCGCGGAAGGGCGTCTTTGACCATTTTTTTCATCCAACATTTTTTTGCCGTACATAGTTTGAGTAAGGTAAAGGTGTTTGTACCCTCCATGATTCATATTATGCAGAGTAGGAGTAGTGTACCCTTTATAAGAAACATAATAGAGAAACTAGTGATGGGATATAATGGTGGAGGTTGCAAGAGCACACAGCAAACAAGACATGTTAGTGTGATTTAAGATACATAGATGAGCAATGGCCTAGGTGGCGTTGTCTGTAAGTGCTACCTTGACTTAGGAGGTCATTAACTAATGTCAGTTTTGTATGTGCATTTGTATCTCCCTCAATCCCTTTACTCATGCTGAGTCATGGATTTCTACAATATTGAACCCACTTATGCATACAACATTCATTTTGAAATTTGAACATATTCACATTTGGTAATGTATCAATATACGTTTTTCTACTTTTGTTCATAATTTGTGTCTGTGTATTGTTCTGCACCTTTACTGGCATGTTTGTAGCCCTGATGAGGACTTGCGGTTATGGGTCGAAACACGTGTTGGCTTTTTAGGCTACCCATTAAAAATAACTATATCAACGTTTTATGATTTATTGAAGATGTTTTTCAATTATGATTGTTGATTAGAGAATCCACACACTACCTATGTTATAGTATTTTTGTTAAAACTCTGACTTAATAGGGGACTAGCGCTTTGGTGCACACCCTTGTGTGTCACAGTCCAATACAGCCTAATTTGGATGGAAAGGGTGTCATCTATGAAGGAGCTTAAAACAATGCTGCTTATTTTAGTTACAGATTGAAGCTTGTATGACACATATATGACCATTGTTTGACCGACTATGGAAATCCAAAGTCTTTCTTTCATGTGCACTTAACTGCAATGTCAAGTGTGCCTCTAACCATTAGAACGACCTTGTAGATCCCAGAGAACACCCCCTCTGGCACTATTCTCAAAATCTGTGAGCTTTCTAGATATCTCGTCCTTCCATTTATCTTGCAGGAAGATTTAACTGGAAATAAAGAAAAACAGAGTGCTTTCCTAGGCCAAGAAGATTCATTCACTTATTAATAGTGATTCATTTACCCTGAAACAACAGAAGACCCACCTTTTCCAGACCATCCTCAAACCAGCTCTGGAATCAACCAGCATACTCTCTTTGACAGAAAGGGCAGTGCAATAAAAGCGTTCAACTTTTGGGGCTGGTGTATCCAGACATTTGTTTTATAAAACTGGTCTGAACATCCATATGGCCTAGAGGCCTTTCCTAAAATCATCATACCCTTTATTGCCATAATTACATCCTCATCTGTGACCAGAGTTTCAAATTGTTCGAGCGCCTCTAATATTATTTTAGGACATTTCATATTCTCCCTGAGGCCTAATTATCTTCTTACTCATAGAAACTACTGTAGAATTCTGCAAAAGCGTTTGCAATTTCCCAGATCCCAAGTATCTCTTCTATAAGTCTGATAAAATAATCAGAACACAGCATTCAGCCATCTGTTATCTTAACAGTCTTGCCAGTAGTGTGTCTGCTTTATACCCCTTTTTATAAAAGGGCAGTCTGAGAAAAAGCTATTTCATATAAACCTCTGTGCTCTGTAGGTATGTAAGCTCATCACTGACTGATTTAATGTGCCCTCATTAAAGTAAACATCCTCAACCTTACCCATCTGAGCTTTAAACTGGCAAAGCATTTCAGTAAGCTCTCTCTTTTCCTGGAGCCAGATCCTGTTTTTCATCACCCCCACCCCTCATCAAAAGATCCCAAATGGTTGCCTTTGCTGCACCTCACACTGGTTATGTGCTGGGTATTTGTTTGGAATGTATAGAAGTCCTACAGTGCGGGCGCGATAGCCAATTCGGCAAGGGTTGCTGTTGCAATATGGATTACTGGGTATGTGCTCAGCATTAAGTTTGAATTGAAAGGGGTCCTGCAGTGCAGATGCAACAGTTAATGTAGCAATCAGCCCATTAAGTTAGATGTATGATGCATCTTGTGATACGCGCTGAAGGCTACTGTCGTAAGTGGGACATGTAAACGGGAACTCTGCACAGGGGCACTTTTATCTCTATGGATAGGTTTGTTGAGTGCACAGCACCTGGTGGGCACCTTGAGCATAGTTTAAGGTTATTATTTATTTTATCCTTAGCACTTGAGGCTATGGTCGTGGACTGTCATTCTACAAATAGCACGGTGCAAGTAATATACGAATGGCGGTGTGGAATTGATATGGGTGTATGTGCTTACAAGTTTTGGCCTTTCCTTGTTATCTTTTAGTGTATGCAAAGCGCCCTGACCAGCTTGCCTGCCCTGTCCTGCGGTGTTATCACAATCTATCAGGGTGAGTACCCCTCAGCATAGGAACGTACCGTTTGGTGCCTTTTAGACTTTTCGGTCTTTAGTTTTTGAGTACTCATGTATAGTTAGGTGGTCATTAGACACAGGTCTCACGAATTGTTGTTTCCTAGTTTGATATACAGGGCTTTATTTCAACCCTGCCCTTGAGACGTGATGATCCTCTAAGGTCGGTGTACCCTTTATTATTTTTATTGAAGCACTGATTTACACATTTGGGCACTTTTTAAATTAGTAATTGTAAATATTTATGATCCCTATAGATTGAATATTTTCTGCAAAACTAATAGCCCTCTTTGCCATGAAGATGGATTTCATGTAATCCGAAACGCGTTGGTATCTTACCATCTTGTATGGAACTATTTTGGACTTTGTGACTCACAGGAATTAGGAGTCACAAGACTTTACAACTCACAATGAACTTTTGTTATAAACAGTGACAGTGTGTACTTGTTTGAGACTAAATCAACCTGTACTTATATTGTTATGTCATGTGATTTTCTGGTATTGATTGGGGATTTAAACCCATATTTATTTTTGTATTTATTCTTGCATTTATGTTATTTCGACATGCTTGTCTCTTGGAATTTATATGTTTGATGTTTACATGAAGATGTTACGATAAAATTAAAATTATTTATAACAGAACAACAGCTTGTTGACTGAATCGTCTATGCGATTGAATGTCATGACTATTAACATATTTTGTATTTCTTCTACGATTGTTTCGAACATTGATATGTGAAGTATATTAGGACCATTGGGAATGTCTGTGTGGTTGCGCAGTGCCTGGTGTAGTGTCTTCTGCGTGGTCCACATGGTGGACCCCTAAAGTTTGTTTGGGTTTTGTATCCCTTAGGAGTGCATTGGGGGCCACCATACGGCAACGTATGGTTTTGGTTTGTTCTGCACCTCACACTAACCCCATAGGTAACAGTACAGTATTATTTGAGTAAAACAAGTGCTTTATTGCGCCTGAAAAGGACATTCCTGAAAATATTGCCCCTCAGAAGTGTCATTGCATAACCTGTCCACCTCTGCTATTGATATGACTGACACCATAAGGACTATGTTGTGATCTGAGAAAAGACACTGGACCAATCTCGATAATACCTAGAAGGTTGGCTTGGTACTTTTTATAAGAAAATCTAATCAAATTTGCGAATAATTATTATGGGGGATTGAGTGAAAACTAAACTCACAACCTAGTGGGTTTCTAGCATGTATCATAGTATGGTTATTGACTTTTGAATCAATGACTAAGATAAAGTTCCTTTCTAAAATCAGGAGACATTGTGCCCAATTGTTGATCTTTGCAAAAACTTTGAGAAATGTTATTTGGTCTTGATTACAGCAATACACTGCACAAGAAAGTACTCAACATACCTTCCACTCGACCTTTAACCATCAACAGTCTCTCCTCCAGAAAGTTTTTCACCATTAGGCAATCAGTGCATAACCCCTTAACAACAAACCAACACCCACTCTTTTGAAATTACATCATCCCCAATAAGACAAGCCCATTTCACAGCCCATTAATGTCTCTTCCTTGCCATTTCTTCTAATGTGTCTCATGAAAGAAAAGAACATCCAGAGTGTTTCTTCAACATGCAAGCCAGTAAAGAATGCTTATGCAGATAATTCAATCATTCTACATTAAGGGAAGATACAAGCCATTCACTACACATTTAGTTAGCACTACTTAGGACATTCTGGTATACATCCCAGATAGAACAAACCTCTACAACCCCAATGAAACCCTGAAGCAACTTGTTTTTCCCCCAAACTTGATAAGATCTAGAGTAGTGGTCTCAAACTGTGGGGCTGCACCACCTAGGGGGGCCCAAAGGATGCGTGAAAGGGGGGAGGGGGCGTGGAGCTCTTTAAAATGAAATTACAGTAACTGTTTTAATAGAAAATATAAGCATTTAATAGAAAGTATAAGCATTTATGGCTTGTGGGGGGCCCGGAAACAATATTTTGACTCAAGAGTTGAGTGGGTCTCAGCAGGAAAAAGTTTAAAGACCACTCATCTAGGCATCATCTATGCCACAGAGATTAATTATTTCTGACGTGGCACAAACCAGACCCCCAAGGATTCTGCTGACAACCATTCTCCCCAGATAATAGCTAAAGAAGTCAGAGGGGGTGATTTCTCGCTCCCAACTCTGCTTTGTCTTGTGAAAATATCTCTTGCGTATATCGCCCTTGAGCTTAGTCTTTAAACAGAATAGATCTGATTGGACTGAGACACCTTCATCTACATATATCAAAACCATGGAGCATCACTAACTAGCATAACAAGATTTCAAGGGCAAAAAATGTTAGTAATTACATATCGCTGGCAGTTTTAGCATCTTAACTGTCTCTTCATGACCAGGATAGTAATTAATTTAGCTGCACTAGTGTTCCTGGTGGAGTATGTAGAGTCTTGAACTTCCAATAACCAGGAATCCACATCTTACATGTGGTTGCTTCTCAATTATTCTTTTTAGTAGAGCTCTCTTAGATGCCCATATCATTGTGGGTATCTCCTGTCATTTCCATCAGTGACTAAGCGACCTGTCTAATCACTCCCAGGTGTGTTAAATAGAGGGGGATATTGCAGATTTCAAACATGGGAGCAAAGGGAAATCCCCATTGATATCTTACCCCTCAATTCCAATGCCACAAAGTTAGGGTACAACACTTCTGCCTCTTTGCCAGGGTCAGAAAAGATAAATGTTGAATGGATTTCAAATGACTCCCTTTATTCAAGATATGCACTTTGTCTGTAAAGTATTGAGATCGAATTATAATTGGTCATATTCCTTGTCCAGCGTGGCCTTCTCTATGGGCCCTATCAATCCAGCGATCGAGGCAGCCCTCATATTGAAACTATCATTGGCTATTTCTCTGCCCGGCTCTTAGACATTCAATGATGTCTCCCTCTCTGCGTCTGGTACATCTAGAAAATGCAGATTACATCCCAGTTATCTATTCTCAATATCACCAACCTTAAGATTGCGGTTGGTATTCTGGCGCCCTAATTTCGAAAAGGAGCAATTCTTATTTTAGCTACAAGTAGTCTACTAACAGCTGATAATTCCCAACTGCACCTAGTTTGTCTTCCATTTTCTCGACTTCATCTCTCAATTCTGTAATTGACTACTGAACCGCTGACAGAAGTATTCCAATTTCAGCAATGATGTCGTTATATCCGGCTTGGCAGCAGCCGTTTCGTTAGTGGACACACTTTATGGGTCAATTGCCTTGCGGGATTTCTTTTGTTTCCTAAAAACTAGCCATACTTGCAAACTTTGGTGTTCATGGTTCCACAAAGCAACCAGCCTGAACATGTGCATGTGCTGTTGTGCACTGTTGAAAGCATGAAATTCAAAATGTCCCAATATATAGGTGATCTCTCTCCAAATGTTTTTCAGCGCAGAGACAATCTCCACAATCAGCCACGTCTGGTTCAGACACTGCCAGATCTCTTTTAGCACCTATATCAAGGGAAAGTCAAGGCCCACTGACCAGGACCACCCTTCAAGCACACTGACCTTCACCTTAGCACCAGAAGCATCCAGCCTGACTTCCGTCTTCTTTAAGCAGCATCTGCCTGTCAATTGTAGCTAGCACTCAGTCCTGGTGAGCAACCACCAAACTGCATTGTGTGGGACAGGCCTGGTATTAAGAGAGATACAGACTCAATTGTTTCAAAACTTTTATTTTACTAAAGTTCTTGGGTTGATGTAATGCCTAACTGGCCCTAACACTAAAGGGATAGCTCCCTTAATGATGTTTCTAAGGGCTGTCAAAATCTTGAAGTCCAAAATAAAAATCTGGCTGTGTTTTAGCCTATGCTTGCCCTTAACCCTTTAACAAAAATGTGTTAGGAAGTCTTATAAAAGTAAAAAGTAGTGGTTCAACAAAAATAGGAAACCAGGGTTGGTTTCGGGTGGTCTTCTCACCAGTGTGTAGGTTGGTCAGTTTCAAAAGATCGAGCTTGCTCAAAAAGGATTGTTCATAGGACCTTCACAGTTCAAACAATGTCAATGTTCTGTTTTTTAGGCCTCTCTGGGTTCCCTTTCCCAAGCTCAGGCTCATTTTACGTTTCAAATACAAGTTCAGCTCTTAGGACTCTCAGGGCTCCCTTCCCCAAGTTTATGCCCCTCTTGCAAATTTCAAATACCAGTTCAGTTTGTCGGGATGTACCTTTCTTTCATATGCAATTCTTTAAAGTTCTTCAAAGGGTTCAGCATCAGAGACTTTAGAAAATGGCAAGTTCTTTACTGCTCCCAAGCGTGACCACTCCAAGCTTTAACCCGGTTTCTTGACTGCTTTCTCGTGCCCACTGTCCCTTTTCTTTCCTTTTCCTGCACACTTGCACCATCCTTATCTTCTTGTGCCCACTGGCAATTTAGTTAGCTTTCTCTGTACACACTTGTACCTTCTTTGCCTTTTCCCGTGCCCACTGTAAGGAACTCATGCTGGCAACAGTAAAGACAGACACTAGTGAGCACAGTTCAAGGGTGTTTATTAAACTGTTTCTAAATCTAAATCTAAAATGGAAGCAAGCTACGGCCATCAAATAAAAATAAGGCAGTCCTAGTGGCATCTTGTCAAATAAAAGAGCCTATACAAATAAAAAAACGATTGCCAATCCTTACAACTAGATAAAAAAAGAGTGTGGGATAGTGTTCACAAGAAAGAAAGAAGGGTTTCACAAATGATGAGTCAGGATGTGGTAGCCTGGGGTCTCCCTTCCCCACGTTTTGAGCACGGGACAAGGCGGGACTCCTGAGCACATCACATTCTCGAGCTTTCCCAGCACCAAATAACAGTTCCGTTATCAGGTATCAGGCACTTGAGTGGTTAAGACTTTTTTCTATAAAATGTCTCTTGCTGTCGAGGATCTGATGTGGTCAAAATAACAAACAAAAAGTTCCTTTATGTAGGCACGTTGGGTGATTACTTTTCACCCCTGGAATCCCCCTCTTCCGTGCTCAGATCCATGAAAAGTTCTTAATGATATCAAGACCTTCTGTAGTTCAGTTTCTTACTTCCAAGGGCCTGATAGGTTCAAAATAATAAACAAAAGTTCCCTGCTGATTGTACTTGGGTGATAATTCTTCACCTCTGGCACCCCCTCTTCCGGGCTCAGACCCCTCTCGAATATCAGCCTCCCTCCATTGGGCTCACTCTGGCTTGTATTCAAAAAGATTTCTCTGTTGTATTCACCTGTCGATGGGGTGTTGGCTTTACACCCTTGGTCCCCCTGTTCCCGGCTCAGATCCCTTTCGAATAGCAGCCTCCCTCTGTCAGGGTTCACTACGACTCTCATTTATATGCTTTCTCCTTTTGCATTCACAAATCTCTGGGCAACAGCTTTTCACCCTTGGATCCCCCTCTTCCAGACTGAGACCCTTCTTGAATGTTAGTCTCCCTCTGTCGGGTTCACTATGGCTTAGTATTCAAAACAATTTCACCGTTCGCATTCACAAGTTGTTTCGCTCACCTGGTATCCACGGGGATGCCACCCAGCCCTGGTTGGATGATTTGCACTCTCAAACCCTCTCCCGGTCCCTTGGTAAGGTCTCTGGTTAAAGATGGGTCTGCAATATAGGAGAGCTGGATTCAATACCAGATTGTCTTTATGTTTTCCCACCTCCCTTGGCCTCAACTCCTTCCTCCCCCTTGGGCCTTCTCCTCACCTTAATATTCTAAGAGGGGGATTCTCCGTCCTGCTCCTCGTGGCAGGGGCGCGTAGATGTGGGGGGCGAGCAGCGACCAAGTTACTTCACTGGTGCAAGCCCCCTTGGGAATCCAGGCCTGCTGCGACTCCGTAGGTTTGCTGCTTTACAGTCTTTATATGCAGTTCTTATGTTTCTCTTAGTTCGAATAATAATGTCTTGCTTCTTTCCTTTTAGGTATGGAAAGGTATTTTGGTGTTGTCATGCAGTTTGAAGATAAGCATGGGCCGGTAGGCGAAAGCGCTGTGTGCGCGATGCTGTCCGGTGAGTAATGCACGATGTGCGGCGCTGTTTCGCCTTTTATATTGCTAACCTGTGTCTTTTCTCTCCTTGCAGGTTGCGATGTTCCTCACCGAGCGCCATAGTGTTCCAGCAATGATACTGACCAGGCGATGACTTCCCAGGTAAGAATTGTGTGGCTTTCTTCATTCGGGAGGAAATGTGAGTAAACGCTTACTAATGTCGTCTTTCTTTCTCCTCTTTCCAGGTAATGGTATTCCAAGATGCATGCAGTAGCGGATGATGGAGTTTGTACCTTAAGGTGAGTGGAACTGAAGTCAGCGATGGATTGAAGACAGGATACTGTTCCAGGTAAGTTTTGTAGTGTTCTTTCTCTCCCTGCAGGTCCTTCGTTTCAGGTAAGCTGGCATCAAAGAACTGGACACGATGAGCGTTACGCTGCCCACAGCAGAATAACGCAAAGCATGTTCTGCTTTTTGGGTGTGGTTTAAATAGTCTCAGCTAAAGTCGTCCAGGTAAAATAGTCCCAGGCCTGACACACCATAAAGTAGTCCAGGTAAAGTAGTCCCATGCCTGCCACACCCAAAAGACTAGACCGCATAGATCAGTTCCTTGTAACTGAGCTATGTGTGTGCCTCCATGTTGGCTGAACCCCCCCCCTCCCCCAAGTTAAATTGTCCCAAGTAAATAGTCCCATTCTAATGTTGGTCTTCTTGATGGTTATGAACCTGGCGCCCAAGGCCCCTCTCATGGTGGCACTTCTGCCTGGTCCTGGTTTGGCTGGCTAATTCTGATGGAACATTTTAATTAAGTGAGGTGCATGGATGCATTCACTAGGTTCCCATGATCTGTATTGAGGGCCTTATCCCTTCCAATCAACTAAGTAGTATAGTTTGGATCTGGTGTATTTTGAGTTTAGGATATCCTTTATTTCAAACTCTGGTTCTCTGTCAACTAATACTGGTTTTGGTGGTGTTGTAACCCGAGTACCAGGTTGTACCGGTTTCAGGAGTGATACGTGAAACACAGGATGAATCTGCATAGTGGGTGGTAAGGCTAATTTAACTGCCACTGGATTTATTCTGGATTCAATAGAATAAGGTCCCAGATATCAGGGACGAAAGGTCAGAGTCCCTTTTATGGGCACATATTTTGATGCTAACCAGACCTTGGGTCTCATTCCGAGTACGGCGCTAACCAATGGCGCTATTAACGCCTTGGTTGACACCGTACCCGGAACGGCCGCGCCTTGGTGGATGGCGGAATCACCGCCCCATTCCAAGGTTGGCGGGGCGGTAATTCCCCATTCACCAAGGCTCTTCCCCATTCCCAAATGAGCCCCCATAGGGCTCAATGGAAATGGGGAAGATGCAAATAACGGTGACCGTTCATTACGGTCACCGTTATTAGCTTGGAGGCCCCTTTGCGCCCTCTACTTTAACACTGTTCAAAGCAGGCGTTAAGGGCGAGGGTGCAGAGGGAACTCGGAGTATGGCGGTAAGGGATTACCGCCACCGGTCTCGTTACCGGTGGCCGCTATCCCTTACCGCCATACTCGGAATGAGGCCCCTTGTCTCCAATTTGATAGTCGGGGGCTTTACTACGATGTTGGTCAGCGAATTTCTTTTGTCTGTTCTTGGCTTGGAGTAAATGTTCTGCTGCTTCTTTGAAGGCCTGGGAATAGTCGTATGTAGGGTTTTAACCGCTTGGACCACTTTGACCTTCTCCTTCCGGCTCTCTTAGGGCCTTCTGGTATCGGTAGTTTCAACAAACGTGGGATCAACCAGAGTCTCTCGAGTGAGCACCAGCGTGGTGCCGGCCCCCTCTGCAGCTTGTTTCCCACTTAATGTTAACAGTACTTTGAACTTCCCTTAATTTGCCACTTTGCGACTTTCGTTCAACACAGTTCAGTTTCTTATCAGCTCTCCCCTCGACTCACTGGCTGTGATGAACCGCTTGGCTTTCTTGTATCTGGAGTCAAGGACGGTACCAGGCGTCTCTCTCTGTCCTGCTTTTCGGCATAGGTATGCTTTGTGTACCGTTGATATATACTACAACACACGTTGGCTATTGTTCGCGGTCTTACGATTCTTTCTACAGAGGCTTTGCGGGTCTGGGTTAGAAAGGGCAAGGTTGCTTCTCTGCTCGTCACCCTCTTGATTCTCGCTGCCTTTCTCCTCCTCTTGAACTGCCGTGTTTGGATAGCTGTCTCGTTGTGCGGTCTGCCTTGCTCGTCTCTCGTGCTTCACTTTTTATCCCTGTGGGGAAGGGAAAGGGCCATCAGGTGTGGGTGATCCTGGTCAATTGTCTGACCCTTGAGTTGGAACATGTCAGGTAAACGACTATGGTGTTAGTCTGTTGTCTTTCGTGATGTGTGGAAGTGTTTGTGTCAGAAAAGGGGGAGGGGGAGAGAGAATGTCTGAGTATCTTATATGGCAGGATGGGGAAAAGGAGTTAGAAGAAGGGGGATACTGCGTCTCATCCGTTGGTGAGCCACTTCCACTCCCCGAGAACCCCCATCCAAGTGATCCTCCCTCACAGATCCCCGGGGACATGTTAGGGAGACACCTTCAGGTTTCTCACACCACTGGCACCTTTTCTATTTTTCCTGTGCACACTTGCACTCGCTTCGGGCTGCTTGTGCCCCCTTTATTTTAAGTTCTTTCACTTTCGCGTCCCTTCCACGCTCTGTTTTTCTGACTTTCCTTTACTTTCTCTTTATCTCTTCATTCCTCTTACAGTCTATATAGCTTCACTGATTTCTTTACATTTTTTTCCTCTTTCTGCTCTGTGCCGCTTTGTGCATTTTCTGTCACCCGCTCCGTTTCAATCAACTGCATGCTCCCGAGTCTCTCTCTCTTATTTTTATTAGACTCACCCGGGCAGCAGCGCAGTGACGAGCGGTCCCTTCGGGTTATGTGGGCCTGAGGTCAGGGTCTCACCACCTGCCCCTCAGACACCCTTGGAGCCGGCACAGGTTATAAGGAAACAAGCAATGTTCAGACCGCCAGTAGCAGCCAGCAGGATACTTTGCTCCGGCTCTTTGGAGACATGGCTCCCTAGCCACGCTGTAGCCCCTCAAGCACTCGACCTGTTGGTCCTGCTGCTCTCTGATCCGTGGCTTCACTGTTCCAAACAACATCCCCCAGCTCGCTCAAAACCCTGTGTAGAACCACACCTTTTATGGTTGGAAAAGCAGTCAAGTGGAGTCAGGTGAGAGTGATAATTGGTGCATGCTGACTCTGCCTGACTATGGGACAGCTTTAGTTCTTTCTATAGCCGGTTTCCCTTATATTTCCCATGTTATTCCTATGGAAAATCTTCACTACTCCCGGTTGCCTCTTCGTCGTCCCAGTATTTGGTGAAAATGGGGAGGGGGTGATGGTATGGGTTTGGAAATACCCCATGAAAGCTGAGGGAAAGGGCTTTGAGGTGGAATGGGAAAAGGGGGAAATACCATGTCTCGCCCTTGGATGTACTCCTCCCACTCCTCCGTGACCCTCCACTAAGGTGATCCTCCCTCGCTTGTCCACCAACAGGGTCGGGATCCAAAAGCAATGGCCCTTCCCTGGACACCTGACTAGAGGATCCTGGGGGAGTAGATGGTAGAACGCCATCAGGTTTCTCACAACAGCCTCTCTTCTTTGGTGGGCTCTATTGCCATTCCCCGAATTCAGTATTCCTTCACACTGCTGATTCTACCAGACTTGTTAAAAAATTAAATCTCTCACAGCCAGCATTTCAAGAATGCTTCAAAATGCTTGCTCCATGTGAGGCAGAAGCCCTCTTTCTCCCTGTGTGATCATTCACAGTTGCAACAAAAAGCGCACGATTTAATTCCATCTTCCGAGGAAAACAGCTACTCCGCTGCAGTCCCTTCCTCTTGGATTGCCCACTTGCCTTCACTACTGCATATCTCGTTCAACTGTGTGTCACCAGATTCCAAATGACTTCTTACACATCGCAGGTACTTTTTAACATTTTTCAATTCAGCGCTCTTTGTCAGGATCAATATCCCCCACATGTTAGGGCTTCAAAACCTCAATAACAGGCTGCACTCTGCTCCTGCACCACTGGTGAGGCTCTCATCATATGGTGTGATTCGGCCGGATTACCTCAGGACTTTACCTCTCTTGTTTGCTTCTCTGCGAAAGGCACCACCCTCAAGCTCCCTGCTCAGAGCCTATGAAACTTCATCCTCGGGGGACACTGTGACCCGGACCTGGGTCTGAGAATATTTTTTTCATGGGATAAGGAAGTTAAACGGGAACAGCGGTAGCAGGTGCTTGGTAGCCATGTGCACCCTCGCTGTCATGCTTAACAAGGTTTTATTGAATGTCAGCCTTGCAGTCATTATTTATCCCGGCTACATTAGGCACCACTTCTAGGTTCCGTTTATGCTAGTCTATTGGGCTGGTTTCAATGGGTACATTGGGTAACAACTGTTTGACAGCTGGCATTACCTCCTCTGGGCTTTGGCATGCTAGATAATGATGCTCCAGTTTCTTAATGAGCTTTTTGTGTCTTATTATTTCTGACTTGGCATGTGTTGCTGCAGCTTTTTGGACCTCATGATTTTCTCTTATCTGCTACCCATGAGATTACTTGTGCTGGAATCCAGTAAAGCTGCTAACCATCAAGTTCAGTATTTTGTAAATGTTCTTGATTAAGAGATGACCCCTTCTGTGCTTTTGGAAGTATTTGGCTTTCTGGGTTTCATTCAATTGCCATTCACTGTGTCTGGGGACAGGAGGAGCTGTGCTAGTACACTGCAAGTTGAATACTTTTTTTAATGAAATGATAACTGCTTAGTACACCTGTACATCCAGCTCTACATATAAGAGGTAGGGCTGCACCTTACTTGAGCTACCTCTAGCGGTTGGCTTTTCAGATCACTGTTCCACACCATTGATATTATTTATTAAATTCTATTGTACAAAACGTGCTGGGTTGTCTGATCTTCTACTGACTGACTATTGCTGCTATTATTTGTACTAGCTTCTTGTTTTGGTTCTGTTGTATAATGCTATTCCTCCTAAATGGTTCCACAACGGGTGGCCTCCTCTCATGCCAATAGGAGCAACTGGGCAGACAGATAAACCCTTAGATTTACAGGGGGCGATCATGATGCCAGACAAGCAATTTGGGGTACAACATTGTAAAGAAAAATATTAACTTCAGCATAAGCAATAAAAGTGGATGTGACAGGAAAAGGGCTACAAGTGTCGACGAGATGCTACATGGCACAAGGTGACAGCGCAGCTACAGGAGACCATACTATTTGTTCACTGTTAAACATCTTACCTGTTGGTGTTCTTTCTCTTTCTGCCTTATCATCTGCTCCAGATTGCGTTTTGTTGTCTCTGAATTTTGTCTCTGGCACTTCAGCTCTTCAGTGAGGTGCCTCAGCTTCTGCTCCAAAGCGGTGGACTGGGTGAAATGCCAAGACAACAGTAAATGCAGTGGTCCAAATGCACCTGCCCTAGGGCTGAGCCCACTCCCCCGCAAGCTGTGCAGCTTGCATAGCCATACTTTTTAAGGTAATCTCTTTAAAAAAAATATTTCTTTATTGTAAACTTTTTTACCATCAGGTCTGAGAGAACATACAATTAAAGAACATAGTATAACAAACCCCTTACGTCACTATGCTTACAGTTACAGTTCATATTGTACTTAACAAGTCTTTTCTTTATTGCTCTGTATACAACTTGTCTCAATGTATCTAAGGTATCGTTTAGATTAGGCATTTCCGCTTCCTGGGCCATATCCTGAACATTATCTGTCCAATAAGATCAAGTGTTTGTTTTCACGTTTTATATGGTAATCTCCTAAATGTACCAGCACCCTGTAATTCTTGACATATTTCTATTGCTTCCTATCCATTTGTCAACACGGCCATCCTTTAATGTATTGCTTGAATAATCTTCTAAATCTTCATTTACTCATGCTGTAAACAGTGACCATGTCAGCTCAATTTGCTCCTATGGACTCACATTAGCCTCAGCTTCCTTTTGCCATAGCTTTTACAGATCTTACCTTGAGCTCAGTTTGCTCCTGTTTCACAGCCTGGCGCTGTAGTTCTTCTTGGCCTTTGTTGGTCTTTTTCACTTCTACTGCCAGTAGACTTTTGGTCTTGTCTAGATGCATCTGTAGGTCTCGACACCTCACGGAAAGAATCTGATCTTCCTTCTGCTGTGCTTGTATGTTGCTCTGCAACTGGGCCACAGTACACCGCAGCTCTGTATGATAAAAACAAGATTAAGCAACCACATCAGTCACCTGGTGGCTCAAAATTAACAAGCTCTATTTAGTAGAGCAACAAAAAGAGGAACAGAAATGGAAACCTGAAAGGGGAAAAAGGGACAATGAGTGAAAAATACACCTAGCCATCCAGGAAAAAGGAAGCTGCAAGGACACACTTGGCCAATCCAGTTTCTAGATAAAGAGGGGCTATGAATTTATCCAGAACACACCTTCATTGCCTTTCATCCACGAGCAGCAATTCTCCTATACAGGGAGGTCTCTTGCTCTTACCTTCATTGTCCCGAAGCAGCACCTCATCTCCACTCATCTCCTTCCTTTTTTGGTGAACCTTTTCACAATTGGTATCCCAATTCTGTGCCGGAGGTTTGGTGACACTTGGAGGAGGCAGATCTTCTTGCCCCCATGGGATCTGAGAAGCCAGATGCCCTCTCTTAGGGGTAACTGAATGTCGCTCATGATAGGGCTCTTCTTGCCATGGGAACCCTGGAGAATCTCTCCGATATAGGTTCCCCATGGGACTGTTGCTTCTGCTAAACTGCAACTGTTGCTGTGGAGTAAGAGAAATATACTGTCAAAACATGATGGGAGCATGTCTAACCATTGTAACAATGACCCTCGCCTGACCCTTGGGGCATGGGAAGATAATTGTTGGGGTATGGGTACCACCTCCTGCTCTGTGATGCAGGGTCTGACGTTGGTTTGGGGGGGAAGATCCACAGGTCACCACCGCAACATATGGTGCTCCACAAATGTGCCAAAATATGTCTACAAGTCCTTTAATGAAGGGAGACAGGAAGCTCATTATACCCGCTGTGGCACAAACTGGAAACTGTGCTGGTCCGTTAAGACATGTGCTGGCCGGCCCTAGTAATTGTGATTGAGCTAGGAATGAGAACCAAACGTTATTGGGCCTCACAGTAGACCTAGCAAGTAGAAGAAACGGTATTACCCAAATTGTTCGTTTACAATTGTTCGAATGAACAATTGACCGAATTTAAAGGGACACAATTGACCATATATCGGTTTGGTAATATATATATATATGGGATACATTACTCACCGTAATCGTATTTCTGATGCTTGTATCTGCTTAGATTCACATGCTGTGCATAGGCCGACATCTAGTGGAAGCTGCGGAGTATTACAGTTTGTTTTTCGAAACTCGAAAATGGGCGTCGACACAGGCGTGCCAGTAATACTATCCCTAGTGTGACGTCCACTGTACCCAAGATCACTCACGCGTCTAGGATCCTCAGATTGTTTTTTTTCTGACATGAGGAAGCATGAGGAGTAGCGTGAGTACAGATAATCCAAGCAGATAGACAGAAAGGTAAGACTACAAGCAATCATGCGCCTTCTCTTGGAGGGGAGGAAGGGTGGGTCGCATGTGAATCTAAGCAGATACAAGCATCAGAAATACGATTACGGTGAGTAATGTATCCCTTCTGAGGCTTGTGGAATCTGCTTAGATCACATGCTGTGCATAGATTAGCGAGCAGTACCAGAAGAAGGAGGTGGGATCTGAGAAGGGTCATGAGCAAACAGGTGTCTTAGAACCACTTGTCCCACTTGTGTATCTGTCTTGGAATGAGTGTCAATGCAGTAATGCTGAGTAAAAGTGTGAATAGAGCTCCAAGTAGCTGCTTTGCAAATGGTGTCGAGGGGAACATTTGCAATGAAAGCCAGAGTGGCCCCAATGCCTCTAGTAGAGTGGGCCCTTGGCGTAAAAGGCAGAGTTTTTTCAGAAAGAGAGTAACACAGCTGTATACAGTTGATAATCCACTTCGAGATAGCGCCTTTAGAGACGCGATCTCCCTCTCTGCCTGTAGCTACGGAGACCAACAGTTGATCTGTTTTCCTTAGCGGTCTGGTTTTATTTACATAGTAGAGGACCGCCCTACGCACATCTAGGGTGTGTAGTTTCACCTCAGCCGAGCTTTGCGGGTTCTGGAAGAAAGCCGGAAGCTCGATGGACTCGTTTACATGGAACTTTGATATAAATTTAGGTGAGAACCTAGGGTGTGTGCGTAAAACCAGTTTGTCTTTGTGGATAGTAAAGAAAGGATCCTGCACTGACAGAGCCTGAATTTCACTGACCCTTCTTATAGAGGTAATGGCTACTAAGAAGGCCGTTTTATAAGTCAGGTGTTTGAGACTACTTTTATGCAAGGGTTCGAAAGGGGGGGCCCATGAGCTTAGCTAGCACCACATTAAGGTCCCATCCTGGCGGTGGGTTCGAAATAGGAGAGTGAAGTCTCTTTACTCCTTCCATGAAGGCTTTAACTACTGGTACTTTCCACCACGACACCTTGTTATGGGATGTGGTGTAAGCCGAGAGGGCTGCCAGGTGTACTTTCAGAGAGTTAAAAACCAATCCTGCATCCAGCAGGTGGAGCATGTATGTTACAACGTTGGAAGGAGTGCAATCAACAGGGTTGATTTGTTTATTCTGGCACCAAATAACGAATCTCTTCCACTTGTCAAAGTAACAGTGCCTTGTGTTTGGTTTCCTGGATTCTTTTAGGATGTTCATACACCTCTGTGGTAAATTGAGATGTCCAAACTCTATGACCTTAGGAGCCATGCTGCCAGGTTCATTGAGTTGGGTTGCTGGTGCACTGTTTGACCTTGTTGCTGGGATAGTAGGTTGTACCAGGCTGGAATTTTGATGGGCTCGCACACCGCCATCCTACGTAGGTGTGGAAACCATGGTTGTCTCGCCCACATGGGAGCAACTAGGATGAGCGTCATCGATTCCTTGTTCATCTTGTACACCACCTTCCTGATGAGAGGAGTTGGTGGAAAAGCGTATGCAAACATCCCTGACCAGTTCATCCACAGGGCGTTCCCTTGGGAGTCTGGCTGGGGGAACCTGGATGCAAATCCTGGGCATTGTTTGTTTTCGCTTGTGGCGAATAAGTCTATAGTGGGGAAACCCCACTGAGAGAAGAGATCTTCTACAATCTCTCTGTGAAGGACCCATTCGTGTTCTTCTGGGAGGGAGTCTCTGCTTAGAGCATCCGCTAGGGAATTGAGCTCCCCTGGAACATGTTGCGATGACAGGAAGATGTTCCGTCTGAGTGCCCATATCCAGATTTTCTGGGCAAGCTTGGACAGATTTGGCGACCGAGTCCCTCCTTGCTTGTTCAGATAGAACATGGCTGTCGTGCTGTCCGTCCGGATCTGCACCGACAAGTTTAGTAGATGGGGCTCGAACGCCCGAAGCGCTCGGAATACTGCCAGAAGCTCTAGCAGGTTGACGTGGTTCTTGGCTACTGAGTGAGACCAGAGACCCTGAGCTGTGTGGTGGAGATGGTGAGCTCCCCACCCAGTCAGGCATGCATCTGTAGTCACCACTGCCTGTACTTCGGGATCGTAAAAGGGTTTTCCCCTTGCGAGATTCTCTCTTGTCCACCAGTGTAGGCTCTGTACCAGTGTTGGCGAAACGACCACTAGATCGTCCCACTGACCACTTGCCTGAGACCACTGTTTCGCCAACCATTCCTGCATGGGACGCATGCGCAGTCGCGCGTGGGGGACCAGGTAAATGCATGACGCCATCATGCCCAGTAACCGCATTGCTTTGCGTACCGTTATTTGTTGACCGGACTGATAATGTGGAATTTGCAGTAGTATATTCCGAATTCTCTCTTCCGAAGGGAAGGTCAACCCTTTCTGAGTATCTAGAATTGCTCCTAGGAACTGTTTTGAGGTTCTTGGCACCAGGCTTGACTTCTTCTCGTTGATTGAGAAGCCTAATTCGTGGAGGAGGTCGATAGTCCTTTGAATGTTTGTCCTGCAAATTCCTGGGGTTGCCCCCGTTATGAGCCAGTCGTCCAGATAAGGGTACACTGGAATTGCCTCCCTGCGTAGGTGTGCAGCTGCCACCGCCAGTACCTTGGTGAATACCCTTGGTGCTGAAGCTATCCCGAAGGGCAGTACCTTGAATTGGTAGTGGCGACTGTCCACCTTGAAGCGCAAGTACTTTCTGTGCGCCGGGAGCATGGAAATATGAAAATAAGCATCTTTCATATCCAATGTTGCCATGTAATCCCCCTTTTTTAGGAGGGGGGATTACCTCTTGTAGCGTGGTCATACGGAATTTTTGGGGCTTGACATACCTGTTGGCAGGCCGTAAGTCCAATACTGGGCGCATTGTTAAATCTTTCTTTGGCACAAGGAAGTAAGTTGAATAGATACCCTTGTTTACCTGGTGTCCTGGGACGAGTTCTATCGCGTCCTTTTCTAGCAGAATGGCGATCTCCTCGAGAAGGATCTTCTGATGTTCTAGGGAGTGTACTTTTTGTCGTGGAGGATGGTTCCGGGGACGCTGCAGTAATTCTATACAATATCCTGTGGACACTGTTGACAGCACCCATCTGTCTGAGGTGATCCCTTCCCAAGCCTGGGTGAAGTTGGAAATGCGTCCCCCTACTGGGGTTGCGTGAGAAGGGACCCTGAACTGAGCGTCACTGCTTTGGTGGAGGCGTGCCACCTCCCTTGTTGGGGCTGCCTCTGCCTCTCCCACGACCTCTTTTGTTACCCCTGCCGTAACCTTGGGTAGACTGCTGGCTGTTGTTCCACTGTGTACCCTGTCCTTGGGCATAGTTGCCTCTTAGTGAATTTTGGCCGCGTGGGCGACGAAAATTACTGTTCCCCCTCTGGTTAGGGGGTTTGTTGGTTAGTTGGCCAAGGGATTTTAGTGTTTCGTATTCGTCCTTGGCGTTTTTCAGTGCGTCTTCGACCGCTTTCCCAAACAATAGATCGGGTTCCACCGGCTTGCCTATTAATGAAGCCTGAGTTTCTGTTTTGAACCCCGACTGCCGTAACCACGCATGTCTTTTGATAACAGTACCTTCTGCTATCAATCTCCCTGCGTTGTCCGCGGCGTCGAAAGTTGCTTTCAATATGCAACCAGACACGGCTCTCCGTTCTGCCGAGATCCGAGCCAATTGGCCCTTTAACGGTTCAGGGGCAGAGGCTATGAGTGCCGCGACCTCTTCCCATTGATGGCAGTTGTAGCTGGCCAACAGGGTGGTGGAGTTAGCAATCCTTGCTTGGTAGGCGGACGTTGAGGCTACCTTCCTGCCAAACCCGTAAAGTTTCTTGCTCTCCTTGTCGGGAGGAGCTTCTGACGAAGATAAGGGTGTTCCAGCCCTCTTCCGAGTGTTGGTAACAACTAGGGAGTCTGGTTTAAGATGTCCTCTTATATAGAGAGGGTCAGACTGGGCTGCCCGGAAAAGTTTTTCGACCCTGGGGTTGACTGCTCTGGTGAGGTTTGGGTTCACCAGGGATGGATCTATTCTTCGTTGGATGGATTTAAGGATAGGGATGGTCTGAGCGACCGGCCTCCTCTCTCCCACCAACTCTTCTGCGAAGTCCCTTTCCTCCTGTACACCGTGGGTGTCGATGTGAAAATGTTCTGCCGCGCCAGCGAGAACCTCATTAAAGAGGGGCTGGTTATCGACTGGCAAGTCGGTAACTGGGGCTTCGTTTTCTACCGGGGAATCTACTCTGTAAATTTCCTGCTCATCTTCTCCCTCCTCCTGGTCCTCATCATCCGCACAGTATTCCGTCCCGGTTTGTTCCTCCATAATTTCAAACTCCTGGTCCCCCTCAGGGAAAGGCTCTCCTTGGTACCTGGGGTGTGGAGTAGAGTATGGAGTAGAGTAAGGCTGCACCTCGAAGGGTTCAGGTCTTTCGAACCGGGCCTTTTTACTTAGGGGGATAGGATCAGTGGAACCTGAGGGTGTGGCCCCCTGAGGGTCATACGAGAGGAAATGCTCTGGATTCTTGTCGTACAAATCAGCCAAGGAAGACATCCTTGACATGACCCTGTCTATGTCTTCACTGGACCATTCTTTGGAACAGGGGATGACTTTAGTAGGCAATTTAGGGGACTTATCAAGGGTACCCTTGCTGGATGTTGATCTCTCAGTAGACTTGTATTTGTCTGTCTGCTTAGGGGGGAAGGATGGTCTTACAGGAGTGGAAGAATGTGCTTTCCGCTGTTTCCCCCCCTCCCCGTGCGTGGAAAAATGTTTTCCCTGTCCCTTGGAGGCCCCGGAGACTTTCGATGCCTGGCGTCGAGGATCGGGAGAGGTATCTGTGTTTTTCGAGCGTGGGGCCTCGCTGGTGTTAACTGCGGGCTCCGTGTCTTGGAGAGCGGCCTGGGGGTGGAAGTCGTCTTCGTCCTCCGACGATCGAACTTCCGTTAGTCTAGGGAGCGAGGCACTCTTGGCAAGAGTGGATGATTGCCTTGCATCATGAGGCGATCTCGATCGAGAGCGCCCAGAGGACACGAGTCGGACCGTTCTATCTGTGCCTCTTTCCGAGAAGTCGACGTCGTCGAGGTTCGGTTGGACTTAGTGTGCTTAGTGTGTGTAGGGTGTGTAGCGCTTGCGTCGCCGGGGGTCTTCCCCATAGCCGCCCTGCCGGAGGACCTTCCAAGGTCGGGGACCTGCGCTCGGCTGTCTTTCGACGCCGTAATGCCCTCGCCGTCTGAAAGTACGGCGTCGCTGCCATCGCTGAAGGCGCCCTCCGCTGCCATGGCCGCCTGCCTGGCGTGGTGGGCCCAACGCTTTGTCGAACGGTCCTTAAGTGTCTTAGGTTTAAACCTACTACACGCTCTGCAGTTCGCTTCGGGGTGGTCCCTCGGCAAGCAGAGATTGCACGTGGTGTGCCTGTCGACCCAAGGGTATTTGCGGTTGCACTTGGGGCAGAATTGGAAAGGGGTACCCTCCATACGCACCTTGAGGCAGCGGGCTGGTAAGTGTAGGAAATATATAAGTGTACCTATATACCAAGAGTGAAGAGTATGTACCACCCCCCACTCTCCCTACTTGCAGGGCCAAGGCCAGCAGCCTACCAGGCCCGGGCCGAGGCCAGCGGCCTTCCGAGGCCCAGATCCGTCGTGCAGCAGCCGACGGTCGATATCTTCTCCAGCCGTCGTCGAGGGTCGACGTTGGGGTGGGGAAGGATGTCAATAAAGAATTATAAATTTCAATTATTAGCAAAAGTATGGCTAAGGCCAGGGGACTCCGCAAGATGCTTCCGACCAGTATGGCGGAAAAAAACAATCTGAGGATCCTAGACGCGTGAGGGATCTTGGGTACAGTGGACGTCACACTAGGGATAGTATTACTGGCACGCCTGTGTCGACGCCCATTTTCGAGTTTCGAAAAACAAACTGTAATACTCCGCAGCTTCCACTAGATGTCGGCCTATGCACAGCATGTGATCTAAGCAGATTCCACAAGCCTCAGAAATATATATATATATATATAGGGGTTTTGGGGGGTTTGGCATTGGGTGGGGGGTTGTGGGGGTTTTTCACATATATGTTACAATTGACCTTCACAATTCGGTCAATTCTGAAAAGGTCAATTGTAATTCGAACAGTTGTAAAACGAACAATTCGTATACAACCAAAGAGACAGCAAGGGGCCATCACAGACTCCCTCAGCTTCCAGCATGTAGCGCAGACTTCCCACTCCTAGGCGCATGCATGAACCAAGAATGAAATTGAAGATGGTGGACTGGCCTTTCATGGAATCATCGCGCACAACACTTTGAACAGTTACACAATTCACCATCAGCCAATCACACGTAGAAACCAAGAATGACACCCAAATACAGGCCCATGTGAAAGACCCAGTCCCAGAGGAGGGGTTGGAGGCCTATACAATCTTAGGAAGAGAACAAGTTTGTGTGAGTGTTCAGAGACGGCAGATGAGCGAGATTGAAGGCAGATGGAGATTGGAGGCAGATGGAGAGAGAAGGCTGGAGGCAGAGGATGATGAAAAGTTGCTGTACGCAGGGGATGATGGAAAGAGGTAGGAGGCCTGATGGAAAGAAGGAGGGTGTTGAGAGGAGGTGCAAAGGAGAAGAGAGTGAAAGGAAAAAGGAGGAGGAAGTGCTGGAGGAAGATCCAAGGTGGAGAGGAGGGAAGATAAGAGGGAGAAACATCTGCCACACTTACAGGGTGTGTATGGTGGTAGGAGGAAACAACCACACAGGCCATCATCTAGTGGAAGTGGTACGCTGCCTTCAGCAAGCACAAAAGCTTGGGGTGCCAGCTTATTAGTAAACAGAGCTGATGACCAGCCTACCCACCATCTACAAATTAACCCCAGCCAAAGAGCAAATACAAAAGGAAGTTTTGAGTGACCCAGAAGGACTGGAAAAATATTGATTTAAAAATATGTTTTTGCATTTCTTCCAAAAAGAAATATTGAGCTGTGTGTTTTTGCCCTGTACTTTTGAGAACTCTTATTTTTATACAGAAAAGACATTTGCACACAGACACAGTTACCTGACCAAGAAAAGACAGTCATCCTGATGGTTTCCTGACCAACTTGCCTGAAATACCTTTGAGACAGGAGCCTCCACTGGGTCGGGGAAAAATGTGTGGGGTTGAAATGGCAAATCAATATTATGGGAGAAATTATCCTGCTTTAATTTGATCCCATTTAAGCCATCCCCACCTTTCCCTTTTCACCCTCACAAGTACAAAGAACCCCAAATAAAAACACATTACAGGTGCTTTGGTCTCTGGTCTTTGGCAGCCCACCTTTGTCATATCACACTCTGTACACTCACATTTCAGCTTTACGGTATTTTATTTTTTGTGCCATTTTTATCTACCGTTACTGCTCTAGATGAACAAGCTACTTACCCCTGGTAACGTTCTTTCGACTGGATGTTCCTTTCACATATTCCTCATCTATGATAGCTCCTATATCCAGCTTCAGAATGTTTTTTCGGCAGTGCTTCCATGCGGTTGACTCGATGTCCCTGAAGGGCCTCTGTCTCGAGGATGATGTCATCGAAGGTATATTTGGAACGCGCAGCACCCGTTGCCTTCAATTCTGTTTTTTTGTGTTTTTCTTACAATAAAACTACCAGCATTAATGTGGGTTAGACCAAACTAGACTCTGAAGGAGTGTAAACTGCAATAACATGGAAATTCTACTGCGGGATAGGCTGGGAGGGGCGATAAGGAATACGTGGGAGTAACTTGTTCTTCGAATGGATTATGTCCTCCCACGTATTCCTCATCTATGATCAACTTCCAAAGCAGTATTAGTTTTGGCAGAGGGAGTAAGAATGTTGTCATCAAGGGTTGTTATGAACAGAATGAAGGACTGCTTTCCCAAAGCTTCCATCCTGACTTAAGGTGGATTCAAAGCAGTAATGCTTTGTGAAAGTGTGAATAGTAGACCAAGTGGCTGCCTCACAAATATTCTTTATTGGATCCCCTCTTTGCAGAGCAGAAGAAGTAGCCATGTCCCTATTGGAACTGGCTCTCAAACCTTCTGGGGTATCTTTCCCAGCCATTCTATAGCATTCAGTAATAGCAATAATAATCCATCTGGACATGGTTTGTTTAGTTACAGCCTGTCCCAGTCTATGACCAGTATAACCTATAAACAGTTGGTCATCTAGACAAAACTTTGACATCCTTGAAATGTAGAAACTCATAGGCTTTCACGTGTCAAGTCTGTGTAACCTTTCCTCTTCTTTGTCAGGATGAGGTGGTGGGTAAAAACTATCTAATACTAACTTTTGTCCCAGGTGAAAATCTGATATAATCTTAGGTAGGAATGAAGGTTTGACCTTAAGGACGCACGTGTACTTATCAACAAACATAAAAGGTGGTTTAGAAAATCGTGTCTGCAACTCACTCACCCTACGGGCTGATGTTAATGCTACTAACAAGATGGTTTTGAATGTTAGTAGTCTCAAAGGATATGAATGGAGTGGTTCAAATGGTGCACACATGAGACATTTCAAAACAAGATTGTGGTCCCAAACAGGAACCTGAAAAGGAGATGGAGGCAACACATTAGTGAGTCCCTTTAGAAATGGTATCACCAAAGGTATTTTAAAATATGCCGCTAAATAACCGTTAATGGTTCGAACCTGGAACACCAGATTGGTCAAATGCAGCAGAAAAGATAACACTTCCGCTGTTTTGCATAGAAAAGGATCCACGTTGTTATCCCTGCATCAGCTGCACAATTTGTTCCAACAGCAGCGGTACAAAGACTTTGTTGATGGCCTTCTGGCCGCAAGCAAAGTCTCCATTATGTCATCCAGGAGGTCCCAATCCTTGTATCTCAGCCTCTCAGAAACCATGCGTGAAGGCTGAGTGTCTTGACCTCTGGATGGAGTACCTGACCCTCTTTTAGCGAGAGAAGGTCCTCTCTTTGTGGAAGACGTATTGGAGGGCATATGGACATGTCCAGAAGGTCCAGGTACCACATCTTCCTGGCCCAATCCGGGGCAATTAGGATCATGGATTTCCTGAACTTTCTCAAGCTCCTTATTACATGAGGAATGACGGGGACTGAAGGAAACATGTACAGGAGTGGAAAATCCCAGTCCACCACGAACATGTCTCCTAGAACTCATCTTGGGGGAAATTCCCTGTAGCAGAACAGTTTGCACTTCCGGTTGACACTGGTTGTGAACAGATCCACTTGAGGGGTTCCCCAAAGGGTGAAGATCTTATGAAGGACTTCCTGAGCTAGTTCCCACTCGTGGGAGACTGTACTCTGCCTGCTCAGAGTGTCAACCGCTGTGTTCTTCTCTCCGGCTAGGTGGAATGCTGATAGAGAGATTCCTTCTTGTACTGCTCAGAACTAGAGCTGCATTGCCTCTCAGAACAGTGGTAGTGACCCTACTCCTCCTCTCTTGTTGAGGTAGTACATGGCTACTGTGTTGTCTGTCATTATCGGACATTCTTTTCCCGTACAGAGGGCAGAAAGGCCTTCAGCGCTAGTCCGATTGCCCTCAGCTCCAAAAGATTGATGTGTATTTTGGACTCCGATGGAGACCAACGACCATTGATTGTCAGATCGTTGGCTCCCCACCCCATGAGTGAGGCATCCGTCACTACTGTTATCTCTGGCCATGGTTGCCAAAAAGGTTCTTCTTTCAGAATGTTGTCCTTGCAGGCCCACCACAGGAGATCCTGTGTGGCCCTGTTTGGAACCCAAAGTAGGGCTGACATGTCGCCCAGGAATTGAGACCACTGTGTCCTGAGAGCCCATTGGAGGTATCTCATTCTCAGGTGTGCCTCTGGCATCAGGAAAATACAGGATGCCATGAGGCCGAGCAACCTCAAGAAGTCGAAGGCCGGGAGACGTGGGGCACACTGAAATTTGGTGGCTATCTGCAGAATGTGTTGAGCCCTCACCTTGGGTGGCAAGGTCTTTCTCAAGGATGTATTCAGACCAGCCTGATGAATTGGAGCTTTTGAAATGGTAT
Source organism: Ambystoma mexicanum (assembly GCF_040938575.1). Lineage (NCBI taxonomy): Eukaryota > Metazoa > Chordata > Amphibia > Caudata > Ambystomatidae > Ambystoma > Ambystoma mexicanum. Next base: position 1,114,361,815 of record NC_090923.1, on the reverse strand, counting down.
CATGTTGGACTTCTTGTAATTTAGGGAGAAGCCGAGTCTGTCGAGAGAGTGGCAGGTCACGATGAAATGATCCTGAACTTGTTCAAGGAAACGTGCCCTGATCATCCAATCGTCCAGGTACCTGAATGCCCCCTCGCCTGAGATTCACTGCCACCACCGACATCAGTTAGGTGAATACCCTTGGGGTGGAGGTCAGCAGGAATGGCAAAACTCAAAACTGATAATGAGAACCGCCAACATCGAACCTCAGGTACTTTCTGTGCTTGAGATGGATTGGTACATGAAAATAAGCATCCTGAAGGATCAATGACACCATCCAATCCTGGAGCAGGAGGGCCTGAGGGATCTGAGAAAGTGTGACCATCTTGAACTTGTCCTTTCTGAGGAACTTGTTCAAGTATCTCAAGTCCAAGATGGATGTCAGTCCTCCGTCCTTCTTGGGGATTAGGAAATATGGAGAATGCCATCCTTTGTTCCTCTCGGTTACAGGTACAGGCTCTATAGCACCTTTCTCTAGCAGGCTCAACATTTCCTGCAAAAGCAAACAGATCTGGAATCATTAACGAATGGCTTCCCGGTGGACGATTCTGAGACCTCTGAATGAAGGGGAGGCAGTAACCCTGGGTTATGGTTTCTAATGCCCAAGCATCTGAAGTACTACCCCGCCATTTTTACAGATGCTGAGACAGTCTGCCTCCCACCGGTGTGTCGTCAGTCAAGACCTCAGAGAGGTTTTGCGGTGGCTGAAGCAGCGGCTGATGGTAAAGTAGCCGTTGTTTGGGCGGGCTTTGCACATCTCCCTCATCAACCATGTGGGAATCTTCTTTGGCCTCTTTGACCAGCCATTCCTCTCGCTCTACCAACTGAGGAATAGTAGCAAAGGGATCTAACCCTGCAAGAAGGTCCACTGGGGTGAAAAGGATGAGGCTGCCTGATGCCGGCACCTAGAGACTTGGCAGCCGCCTTCAAGGTCTGCAGCTTTTCAAGGCTTTCATAGGCCATACTGCCAAAAAAGATGAGACCCATCAATAAGGAGTCTAGACTGCATGTCCGGTGCAAATCCCTGACTTCCTTAACAACACAAATCTGCATATCATGGTGCTTGCCGCCGTGGCTCTGCTGATACTGTCAACAGAATCCAAACCGGACTGTAGATACTCACACATGGCCTCTTTACCATCTTTTACAATGGCCAGGAAGCTGTCTCTTTCTTCCCCTTCGGGAATGTGTTCAGCCGCTACAGATACACAGTTCCATAGAGTGAAGATAAACTTTGCAAGGGCACATGTTAAGTTGGCAGACTTGAGTGCCATGCTCCCCGCAGAAAAGGCTTTCCTTGACCAGGAGTCTATAGGCTTATCATCCTGATCTAGTGGAATGGTCGCTTAAGCAGCTTGCTTGTTGGTAGCAGTTACTGCTTGCACCACTAGCTTTCTGGGGTAGGATATTTCGACAAATAGCTGAGGTCACTACTTGATGGCCTATATCTGTTTGTCAAATTTGTATTGACTGCTGGACTTGATTCTGGTGCTTTCCAGTTTACACTTACTCTCTTTTGTAGAGCGACATGAAAAGGTAGGATTGGATCCCTTTGATGACCTTTGTCCAGGATATCCCTGAGGTCATTCTGTTCGAATGGGAGGGGAGGCCTGCTCCACCCCAGAAAATCAGTGACCCAAGTCATTAATTGCTTGTAAGAGACATCTGTGTGATCATCTGGGTCTGGCTTCACAAAATCCAACTCTGGTGAGGTGTCCACCTCACTGACGGTTTGTAAATTGTCACACAGGTCCTGCAACCTAGATGCCTCCGATATAAAGCTATCAGGAACATTAGGTGTGCGATATTGTAATCCAAAAGGTGGATCATTGTCATCTGAAGGCTCATTGTCCTCATAAATCGACGTGAGAGATTTTAAAAAATCCTTTCCTGGTAGTGGTGTAAATAATTTTCAAATGTTTGGCAAAGGCGCCGATGGCTTTGATGGTTACGACCCAGATGTCAATGGAGTCGTCACCAAACTGATTTTGGCATTGATGTCTTTGATGAAGACGTCTTAGGCGGCGATGGTGCCAATGGTGTTGATGGCTTTGACGTCAACTTGTCCGTGACAGACTTCGATGACTCCATGGAGTCTTTAATGACTTTTCATCATGTCGAGGCCTCAACGGCTCTCGATGAGAATCTGGCCTTCGCCCCGGGCTCGAGGATAAGCAGGATTTGGCTTGAGCCCTTTCCTTACCGGCTTCAGAAGGCGTGGTAGGAGCATGGCCTACTTGCTTCGAGGGATTCCGACTCTCAAAAACGTTAAGCATTTCCTGCCTGAATGATTCCCATTCAGCCAGAGTAGAGGCCTTAGTAGGGCAAGATATACTCCTCTCAGGAGATGAGTCGGACGAGGAAGACGAAGTAGGCGATTTATGAGGCCTTTTCTTTGATTTTCCTTGATGATGACAAGAAGTGGTGAGAGCTACTCCGCGACCTAGACCTTTTAGTTTTCTTCTGTCGAGGAGACCTGTATCTCGCTTCATCGGAGGAATGTATTTTGAAAAGGGTAGTCGAAGGGGATTTTTTGAAGAGTCTACCTACCACCCTTTACGCTCCTTAAGAGCTTTTATGGTCATCGATTGACACTTCCAACAGGTCGAGGTCTTGTGCTCCACACCAAGACACCACAAGCACTCCCGATGTGGGTCCATCAACAACATGTTAGCGCTGCAGTCTTGGCATTTCTTAAACCTGGTCTTCAGGGGTTGTCGGAGCCAAATACGAAGACATTTTCCACAATTACAAAGTAATAATAATATGAAGTGCACCATATGTCACGAAGTGAAAGCTTACTCGGAAAAACGGAACTGAAGCTAACGGCCGCTGTGCATTCCATATATACCTTTGATGAAGTCATCCTCGAGACAGAGGCCCTCGAGGAACATCGAGTCGACCACACCGACACACAGCGCCCTCTGCCAAAAAAAAATCTGAAGCAGCTGAAGCTGGACATAGGAGATATCATAGATTAGGAATACGTGGGCGGATACAATCCATTTGAAACTGCACTTTGAATGTTCTTTCTCCCCTACTTTCCTTAGAAGGACCTTAACAGGCTAAGCTGAAAGCTGAATGAGTGCTTAGAGAGAGTGTGCGTGCATGTGTGTCTGCGTGTGTGTCAGAAATCCCTGGAGGTTACACATGTACATTTGGAGGAAAAACTAGGTTGTGTGGGTCAGCTGCAAAGCGCAGGACAAGAAATGCAGAAGAGTTGAAGGCCGTTTATGTAGGTACCTTGGCAGCATGTAGAGATATGAAATGATAAGTAATTTATAACGCGCTTGTACACAAGTGTTTCTAGGCGCTGCAAGACAAGGAAGGGTAGACAAAGGGAGGACAAAACCAACTACCTTACTACGCCTTGTGTCATTCAGATTTCGCAAGTGTGAGGGGGAGGGAAGAGGAGAAGTGCAAGGGGCAGGGAGGGGTGGAAGAGTGCAGTGGCAAAAACGTGGTAAGTGCTGCCAGGGTGGTGGCTCAAGTAAGTGCAGGGAGGCAGGGGACTGTAGGGTTGCAGATACGAGGGATGGAGGACAGCACAGGGGCAACGTGCTGGTCTTGGAAGCAAGACTACGCAGAGCAACAGAGGTTCGAATCCCGGATCCACGCTTAGAAACCGAAATAGGACAGAGATCTAGAGAAGAAAAAGGACAGAGATCCACCACCTCTCTCTGCCAGGAGAAGCGTCTGACCCTCAGAGGGTTGGAGGTGGATGAGCGGAGGGCTTGAGAAGGAAAATTCTTAGGAAGAGAGAGTTGGATGTAGTGTAATCCCTGGATCCAGAAAGCCTTGTGGACGATGTAGAGGGTCTTGAACTTGATCATTGCAGCCACCAGGAGCCAGTGGAGAGATTTCAGGGCTGGAGGGATACGATCCCTGGCCTTGAGGCCAAGGACAAGTCTTGCAGTCCTGTTCTGGATTAGATGCAAAGGGCGAAGAGTAGAGGCAGGCAGATTTAGACAGAGGCTGTTGCAGTAGTCAAGCCTAGAGAGAACCAGGGCTCTAGAGACAGTGAGCCTCTAGGGGAAAGTGTGAAAAGGAAGAATATATCTGAGGAGGTGCAACTGGTAGTGTGACTTCTTAGAGATGTCAGAGATGTGAGGAGAGAAGGAGAGGGTAGTGTCGAAGATGACCCCAAGGTTCTTCGCCTCACAGGAAGTTAAGTGTTTAGGGCCCAGTGTGGGCGGCCAGGGTGAAAAAGGGAAAGCGGGAGCAGGTGTCCCAATGAGAAGGATCTCAGTGTTACTGCCATTAAGGCATAGATCGTTTGAGGCACACCATTCCTGAATCGTGGATAGACAGTCAGGTATGAGCGAGAGAGCAGAGGAGGCTGAAGGGAGCCTGAAGGAGAGCAGAGTATCATCTGAATAACACTGACAGTTAGAACAGTGGGTAGAGATGAGGTGGGCCGGAGGTGCCAAGTAATGGTTGAATAGCCTGGGTGAGATAGAGGTGGTAGAGAGAAAGGACCCAAGTTGGACCTGATAGGGTTGATCAGAAAGAAAGGAGGTTAACCAGGCTAGGGCCTGACCCGTGATGCCAAGGTTGCCGCAGAGACGATTGATCAGGATGACGTGGTTGACCATATTGAAAGCAGAGGATAGATCAAGGAGTATGAGGACAGAAGGAAGGTTAGTATCAAGAATAGAGAGCAAGTCTAAAGCCAGACTGGTGGCCATGGAGACAACCAACAGATTCAGTATTGAGAGTAAGCTGGGAGATTACCAGCTTTTTCATGAGTTTGCCCAGCAAAGGAGTGATAGAGATCATGTGGTAGTTTGCCGGAGAAGAAGGGTCAGCAGAGGGCTTCTTGCGGGGGGGTGCACAAGGGAGTGCTTTAGGGGGAAGGGAAGGTTCCAGTGGCAAAAGAGTGATTGCAGAAATTGGCCAAGGCTGGAGTGAGGGTATGAATGTGGTCCTAAATGGTTCTGGAGGAGCAGGGCAGCACCTGCTTTGAAGAGACTTTCATAGATCGGACTTGTCTAGAAACATCTTCTGGAGTGAACACAGGGAAGGACGGGAAAGGAGGAGAAGAGACGTCCGGACAGGGGCTGGGAGAGGGAGAGGAAGAGGAGAGAGTGGAGAGGATGTCCTGAGCTTTAGTGGTGTAGTGAGAAGCCAGTGCCATGAAAAGGGCCTGGTAGGAAACAGGAGAGGTGGAGACTGCAGCAGGATTGGCCAGCTCCTTGCAGATTTTGATAAGTTTGTCCGAGTTGTTAGAGGCCGCAGAGACGCGGGCTTGGATGTAAGCTCTCTTCTTGACATTACAAAGTCTATATTGCCTATGGAGTAGGCGGCAGACCAGTTTGTATGAGGATGAGCCTGAGGCCCTCCACTTCCTCTCAGCCACCCTACACTTGCGTTTAAGGGTGACAAGGTCGGAATCATACCAAGAGTTCAACTTGGATGTGGGCTTCAGACAGATTGTGGCAGTGGCCACCTGGTGTTATACAGCGAACTACAGGAAGCAAACTGGACTTCCCAGAAAGTTTGTAAGTCAAATAGCATTTTTCAATGCTGCCAAAAAACGAGTACCTACCAACTATGCAGAGGGCTGAGTTCTCCATAATCTGCCAAATTAATAATCTGCTTCTTTCATAGGCACTCCCATATTATTCCCCCTTCTGACAGTGCAGATACCCTCTTGGTAGACTCTATTGTTAACCTCAAGCGAAACTGGACCTGCACAATGTTTTTGTCACATCAAAGTATTCTTGACAGTTGCGCTAGGGAGTTTTGTTTGAGATGTTTTTCCAGAAGCTGAACTAGGGACTGCTAAGCTTACCTAGTAATGAAAGTGTATTTTCCTTTATAGGGTTCCACACTCTCTCCCGACTTTCACCCTGGAGCCTTAGTGAACCCTTTATTGCTTAGTGGAACTCTGGATTGATAGAGACTCTTTGGTCTAACATTAAAAAAACAAAGTTCCTTTTATAGGTACCTGCTCCAATACAAATCCCTCTTGTAGTCCTGATGGGAAGTGGGGAATAAGGAGAAAAGGGCCTGGCTTGCAATCATGGGTAAGGGAGAAAGGTGCCCCTTTCCCACTCTTAAAAAACAGGGAAGCATCAGTGCCAATGAACTGAATCTTAAACATCTTTAAGGGTAAAGATGGCTTTGCTGGCACACATGCAGTGATCAGCAGCAATACCCCTAGGACTTAAACAAAGCAACACACCATAGTTAAACCTCAGAAAGATGCAAATTAAACGGATTTGCATTACTGTTTGTAATACTATCAATACAATCACCACCTCCATGACTACATTACTTGTTGTCCATGTTTTTAAATATTGTACTTTTGAATCCAAGCACCTGAAGTCCTACTTATTGGAAATCCAATATCAATAGATGGTGTGGGTACAGGTGCATAGCACTTAAAGAAAAAAAGGAGGCCTTGTTATTGTGGTGCAGTTGCGTGAAAGGTGAATAGATTTTAAGTTTCTTTACTGTTAATAGGATCCAACAATGTTGATTCCTCATCAGCTCTCCTTCCCCAGATAAGCATATGCCAGACCCTTTGGAGGTTTTCATATTTTGTTTCTTCACGGGCATCCTCATTTTAAATTGCTACCTTACAAATATACTCTACAGGTACATCTCTAAAAAGCTACTGATGCTGCCATAGCCCTCTCCAAGTGAGCACACATCCTTTAGAGAGTGAACCTTTTTTAACTTGTTGTACCACAGACAGAATACAAGGGGCTATACACTGGGCAAAGGAAGCCTTCGTAGTCTTTGAGCCCCCTGGGGTTAGAACCCCTAATTGGTAATAGAGATATTTCAAAAAGGACATCTCACTAGCGTGGTCAATCTAAAATAGGAGGACCCTGAGGACCCTGCTCCTATTCAAATTGTGAAGCTGCCACGCTGCCTCTTGATTGAGGTGAAACTACATGGTCACCTTAAGAAAATAGGGGTATGGATGAAGTGGAGCCATGTCTTCATACAAAATCAGGATTGGTCCCTTCTGACTAAAGTGCTGAATCTCCTTGACTCTAGGTTAAACGAACAGCTAATAAGAAGACAGACGTGCATGTCATATATTTCATATGTGGTTAAGCCATGGGTTTAAAGTGGTGCACCAAGAAGGACAGATGATATTCTAGTCCCAAATAGGATGTGATGTGCTTGCCTATTGGCATAGTCTAGAGAGTCTGTTAAAATGTCCTTTGACTATTGGGTTACCCAGTGTAAAAACATTTGAATCCTTGTTCCAGGAAGCTACTGGTACTGAAAGATATGTTGACTTGGCTAACAAGAATATTATCCAAGGAAGGGACAAGGTCCACTTGTTGGCAAAGTGATTTCATGTTTGTAGTTTCATTATCGCTGTATGCAGTTTCTAGATTGGCTAATACCATTCCCAAGCTGCCACAGGTGAAGTTCTCAAGAATCCGGCTGCTAATGACATTGATTGGGGCAATGGATAAAGAATCATCCCACACTGCTGAGAAAGAAGGGTTTTGGAGGAAACGGTCAGTTAGGAAGGAGGCAAGCTAGTCCAGTGCCTGCTCCAAGATGCCAAGGGTGTCATGCAGCCTTTTTATGAGGATGGAATAATTCACTGTGTCAAATGCAGAAGAGAGATCAAGAAGGATGAGGACAGCAGGGGATTTGGAATCAAGTGATGCAAGCAGTTCTTCACAGGTGTTCCGAAGAGCAGTTTCCGTGCCTCTGGATGCTCAGAATCCAGACTGGTGGTCATGTAGGCCGCTAACAAGTTTGGTATGAGAGTTGAGTTGGGGAGGGCCAGCTTCTCAAGCAGTTTACCCAGGAAGGGAGTGATGGAAATTGGGTGGTAGTTGGCTGCATGACACCCATGGCATCTCGGAGCAGGCACTGGGCTGGCTTGCCTCCTTCCTAACTGACCGTTTCCTCCAAAACCCTTCGGGGCCCTTTCTCCTCTCCTTCTTCCTCCGCTAGGTATGGCGTCCCCCAGGGCTCCATGTCATGCTCTCATCCGCGTCATGGTCCCGGAGTCGGCTTACCCACTTGCATGCTACAGCTTGCCTACTCCGTGCTCATGCCTGCCCCACGCCTTCTCCACCACGATTCCTTCCAAGCGCCAAGGTCGCCATGTTTTCAATGGAGGTTGCCCTGGCGACTTCAGGACGCTTGGAGAGTGCCTGCTGTCACGCTGAGGGAACACGGGAAGTCACATGAGCTGTAACACTGGTAACCAGCATAAATATATGTTCGCAGTGCATTACCTACTGCTTCGCAGCTGTGCTTTTGCCAGCGTGTGGCGTTCTGGTTCCCTCGTTTTGCTGCTTTTGGAATTTCTGGTTTTTGGACCGTTGGCTCTGCACCTGGATCACATTTTTTTTGGACTTTTCCATGGATTTGGTTTCTTGGATTGACCTCCTGTTGATGATTTAAGACTGCTCAACGGACTGCTATCGAACTGCCCAACTATCTACATGTACCTGGAACTGCTAGATCCTTGAGGGACTAGTTTCCTAGCTTTGCTGGAGGGCTGCCCTTCTGCTGATACCTGAGGGCGCTCACTGGCCGCTGGAACCTTCCTTTTTCCCTGCACCACGTTAGGTGGCTTATGAACTCCTGCACTGCAAGTACCTTGGTTTCTCCTCCCACCTCAGCGCCAACCACAGTCTCCCCTTCGGTAGGTGGCCATTGATAACTTGTATTGTATGCCTTGCCACGTCTTTTCATATACTCACCTGTGTTGTTTCCTTTTCAGCCTTGGAGACCCGGGGCCATTGTTCCAGCCACCTGTGGCCCCAAGGATCGGTTAGGGAGTGGTTTCACTCTCCCTGACTGGTACTTGGGGATGGATGTATGCATACTCCATGCGACAGTCACGCCTTGACAGACTGCAAAGCCTTTTTGTTGTGTGGACTATGGATACGGCATCAGGGGATCCAGTGGCTGCTTTAGTTCAGGCTATCACAGTGTTAAGGGCGGTCATGTCCGCCGCCACCACCGTAATCCATCAACGGTTAGATGCCAAACAGAGCGAACGGCATGCCCTTCCCCCTGACACAGAGTTCGGGGACGCCGCTGCCCAACCCGTGACACCCGGCAATGTACAACATCCGAATTCGCTCTATGTTCCAACTCCATTCCCCTTGGCCGCCCCAGAAAAATTTCATGGAGACCGTAGGAAATTTCGTACATTCCTCAACCAATGCAAGCTAAATTTTTTGTGTCATCCCAAGGCTTTTCCGAACACTACCACCAAGGCTGCGTTCACCCTATCTCACCAAAGTGCCATAGCAGCAACCTGCAAAAGCAATAGCTCAGTCCTGTATGATTTTGACCAACTAGTGGGAGAGATGACCCTGGTCTTTGACACTCGCTACAAGGCACAAACCCAGGATCTCGGGCTATTGGACCTAGCACAAGGAAAGAATAGCCTCATTGAATATATCACCCGGTTTAACCAGCTCTCTGTCGAAACTGCTTGGCCTGAGAACAAAAAGGCAGTGGTTTTTTACAGGGGTCTTAGTGACTGAATGAAGGACGCCTTAGCAGTGGTTCCCATGTTACCGCTCCACTATCCAGAGTTAGTGGATCTAGCCCTTCAGGTAGATGCCCGTAGGGTGGAAAGGAAGACAGAGTCCAGTAGGACTCCTGTTTTTTTCATCTCTGGCACATTCCCCTTCAGCTGAGACATTGGGGGAACCCATGCAGTTAGGAGGCATATGTGATCCCCTGACCGAACGAGAACGACGCCGTTCATCCAGCCTGCTTCTATTGTGGCCTCAACGGGCACTATGTCAAGGAATGTCCCAAACAGCCCAAAAGACCCACAGGTTTTCCAAAACTCATCCCTAGAGAAGGGGGCACGGATGAGCTCAATTATGACACCCCCAGCTCCCAAGTACAATGCCCTGATCGCACTGCAGGCCCTCCTTTTGTCTTCTGACGGAACCAGTCATACCGTCCGTCTTTTGCTGCATTCAGGAGCCACTGGCAACTACATAGACATCGCCTTGGCCACCTCCCTGAATTTGCTCTTGCAAAACAACAGCAAACCCGAATCAGAACAAGTCGTAGACGGCACCCAGTTGGTTTCGGGCCCTATCAAGCAACAAATGCTGCTGCTTACATTGATCATCCACGAAACCCACTGGGAAACAGTGACGTTCAACTTAATCATCACCCCTCAGTTTGGAATCATCCTGGGCGATCCCTGCTTACGGGAGCACAATCCCCACATTGATTGGTCACAGGGTCGCATCTCTTTTGAATCCCCTTACTGTCAAGAACATTGAGATCAGACCAAGCACTACCTTCACCCTGCCAAGCACTAGTGGCCATTGCCCACCGGGAAACCACTGAGGAAACATACACTCCATGTTCACCCTTCACACATGTTGCAGGCGCTGTCACCCCTGACATCCCTCCCGAGTATCAACGCTTTGCTAGCGTTTTTGATATGGGCTGCACAGAATTTCTCCCCCCACATCGGTCATTCGACTGTCCCATCGACTTGATACCGGGGGCCGAGATACCCCGCGGCAGAATATACTCCCTGCCCCCAACAGAAGACCAGGCCCTTAAGGAATATATCGCGTTATCCCTCAGTTTAGGCTACATCAGACCATCCCAGTCACCCGCTGCCAGTCCCATATTTTTTGCCCCCATGCGGGAAGGAGATATCGGTCCTTGTGTAGACATCCAATAGACTGATTAATCAAATCACTATAAAGGACCAGTATCCCATCCCGCTAATCACACCCTTGAACAGATAGGCCGTGCCACCATCTTTATTAAATTAGATCTTAGGGAGGCCACCAGGGGGCGCACAGGCAATGGCTGCCTGAGTGCACAGCTCCCGCCTTGACTGGGTCACCGCAGGGGATTGAGCCCCCCCCGACCTCCCCGGCAGGCCCACCTCGACGGATCCGCCTGGGGACCCCCCGGGCACCCACAAGGCGAAAGAGCGGCGCTCGGGGTCCCCGGATAGCAGTAGTTCGGGACCCGGGCCTTCCGAGCGACTTGCTGGGCGCCGCGGAGCCGGAGGAGAGGCGCTCCTCGCTCGCGCCCTTCTGGCCCCTTGACTTGGCCTGCCCCCTCCCCGCGGCCGACCTTCTCGACTGGAGCGGAGGACCGGCCTGAACGGGGACCGGCCCCTCGGAGGCCAGGAGACATCGCGGCAGCCCGGGGAACGAGACCCCCCCGCCCTCCGCCCCTCCCCTAGACCCGGACGGCACCAGACGAGGATCCCCTAGCGAGGTGGAAGACGGGGACTACCTTGGCACCCGAGAGCCCGACACAGCGGGTCCGGGGCCCAGTGTCCCCCCTTGACCCACGTGGTAAGCACAGCACAGATCTGCCCCCCTCAGGGGACCTCGATCGCGGGCCGGCGCCGCCCTGAGGAGTGACGTGGCGGTTGGGCCGCGGGCTGCCAGAGACCCCTCGAGGGCGCCGGTGGGGGCCGCAGAGCATCAGCGGAACGCGCTGCCCCCCCCCCGGACACAGAGACTGGGCCACGGGCCCCTGGAACTACCCGGGAGCGAGGCCCCCGCCTGCAAAGGGTGGGGCGTGTGCCCGGCCGGAGGTGGCCCCCCCACCCCCCTACCTTCTGGAGAACAGGTTTGGGTGCAGGAGTTGAGGCACCTTCCCCCCCTGTTTGCTTGGACGCCCCGCCCCCCCCCTTTTGTTTCCTGGAGACACAAAGCCAGCGTACCTCGACGTGGGGGGATACCCGGGTGTGAGGCCCCCGCCGGTCGCAGGTGGGGCGTGTGCCCGCCCGGGGGTGGACCCCGCCTCCCCCCATCTTCATATCTAGTGCCCACTGGCTGGGGGTGGGGGCATCGGACCCTCTCCCCCCCACCCAACGAGAACAACCTGCCTGTCCAGGCCACAGGGGCCCTCCAGGCGCCACCACCCCCTCTCAGGGAGACCGGAGGAGGCCCAAATCGGGCACGAGGAGCTTGCCCAGGGTGTGAGGCCCCCGCCGGGAGACAGGCGGGGCGTGTGCCCACCCCCCCAGACTACGATACTACCCAGGGGGCATCGGGGAAAACCCCAAACGGGGCGAGGGGTGACCAGACCGCGCCTCCTCTACCCCAGCGCGCTCCCCCCGAAGCAGAGCACGGGGAAGCGTCAGATGAGCTGGAGGGAAGCCCTGCAGGGATACTGCTTCCAGAACACCGCAAGGGGCAGCGGGGGCACGAGCCTCAAGAGGACCATGGCCCATTCGGAGGGTGCAGCCCCGTCCTCAGCTGCAATGGAAAGGGGCTTTGCCTCGATTTTACAGGAAATCAGGGACATGCGGTCCGACATAGCCCAGAAATTTGAGAAAATGGACCAAAGGGTGGACAAGGTTGAGGACAGATTGTTGCAGGTCGAGACCAACCAATCGTCTTCAGCAGCCCAGGACGTACAAACATACATGAGGCTGGCGGCCCTGGAGAAGAGGGACAAGGAAAGAGCTCGGCAGATGGACGATTTCGAGAACAGGGAGAGGAGAAACAACCTCAGAATTTTTGATGTGCCCGAGACAGAAGGGGAAACGGAGAGGGACATCACCCGAGTGGTGCGTGAAATCATCACCCTTTTATTCGCAGAAGAGATGACAACCGAACCCACCTTCGACAGGGTACACAGAGCGGGGGGCAGGGCGGGGGCCCCCATATTGATTTTGGTCCGGTTCCACTACTACACATAGAAAATGAAAGTGCTGGAGGAGGCCAGAAAGGCCAGAGAAATCACCTACAATAACGCCCAGGTCTCCATATACCAGGACCTCTCGCCCCCTCACGCAACTACTCAAGGAGAAGGGCATACGCTATAGATGGGGCTACCCATTCTCCCTAACTTTTGAATATATGGGCCAACGCTCGACCCTGACCACGGAAGAGGATATAAGGGGGGCTATCCAGGAATACACAGTGGACTCGAACCCCAGGAGGGGCCCAACGGGGCCGGAGCATGGCAGACCTAACGGCCCTGGACCGTCCGGTGAAAGAAGAAAGCGCACCGGCGCGAGGAAATACAGGAAAATGAACACCCCTTCCCCAGCGAAAGACGGAGAACGGAATGACTCAGAGGACTGAAACAGGGACGTCTGATCGGGTCCTTGACAGATGGGCGCAGATCCTGTGATTTCATTATTTACATCGTCCCACTGAACAGCAAGTATGAAGGGTTCTCACGAGGGACACAGCTGAGGGGGGGTGCTGGGGGGCTCAAGGGAATGAGGATCGTACATGGATTTCCTGGCCAAGGTGGGCAGGCTGGTGGTTCGGCCAAAAGCCAGTGATGGCGGAACTAATTGGCTGGACGCCGGGGTGGGGGGTACACAAAAGTTGTGGTTGTTCAGTTGGGGATCGGGGAAGGGGGGCAGTTGGGGTTTCGTTCTAGGCCCACACGAGGGGCAGAGGTAGGGGGCGCAGGGGAACAAAATACTATCCAATGGGAGCATGCAGGGAAGAGCTATGGGGAAAAGTTGACCGAGAGAGATGAAATCCTAGATCATGGCTGATAGTCTACCAGCCCTGGGGGTGGGCTCCCTTAACGTACGAGGCATGAACACCCCTACGAAAAGATCCCTGGTTTGCAGGGAATTTCTACGGGGAAACCTCGATTTTCTCTTTGTGCAAGAGACTCAAAGGCCACGGGGGAAGGAGCCCAAGATGCGGGGAGGAGGGATCGGGGAGTTCTTCAGCGCTTTCCACAAAGGCAAAAAGAGGGGGGTCGCCATCTTAGTAGCGAGGAACGTGGGTTTCGAGAACGAGGCCACGCTGAAAGACCCAGGGGGCCGCTATTTGCTAGTGCGAGGATCCCTGCAAGGGGCCCCACTCACCCTTGCCGTTATCTACGGCCCCAACGAGGGCCAAGCGCTATTCTGGGAGGAGGTGAGCGATAAACTCAAGCATTTCGTCCAGGGAACGGTAGTGGTGGGGGGAGACTTCAACATGGTCCTGGACCCAGTCCGAGATAGGAAACGTGCGGGACCCCAGCCCCCCAGAACGACAGACGAGATCATGGCTCGTAACTTCCAAAGGGTCAACTTAGAACTGGGCCTGGTGGACACGATTCCGACCCCCAGAACAGACGCCCCCTCTTTCACATATTATTCAGCGGTCCACACGTCCTTTTCCAGGATAGATTACATCCTAGCAGACGAGATCCTGAACCCATTCATTTCGGGCTACAGGGTCGACCCGGTCCCCTGGTCCGACCATGATCTGGTCCGCATCACTATAGCGAGGGGAGGGTTAAGCGATCGCAGGGGGAGGTGGAAGTGCAATGACTCCTTGTTGAAAGACGAGGTCCTAGCTCAGGAGGTTCTTGAGGCCATCAGGGATTTTTTCGAAATCAACGACAATGGGGAGGTAGGTTCGCATACCTTATGGGACGCCTTCAATGCTACCCTTCGGGGTGTCCTGATCAGAATGGGAGCCCAGAAAAAAAGGGAAAGGGAGACCCAGGATAGGGCTTTGAGGGCGAAGATTGCCCAACTCCAACCGGGCCCCCCCCCCCCACGGATCCCTTGGACCGTGCTCAGGTGGCCGCTCTGGCCGACCACAGGCTCCAGCTGAGGGATCTCCTCCTCCACAAGACGGAGAGAAGTCTCCAACTGGTCAAACAAAAGTATTACGAAAAGGGAGACAGGGCGGACAAGATCTTGGCTCGGAAACTGAGGGAGGTTCAGAGAAGTAGATTGGTGAAGGCAGTGAAGAACGAGGCGGGTGTGGTGGGCCACGATACGCCCCACATTGGAGAGGCCTTCCGCCGATACTACGAGAAGTTATACTCTTCGGAATACAATGGGGTGAGGCGGAGATTGAGGGGTTCCTAAACTCTTTACAGATCCCGGCCCTGTCCAGAGAGATGGCGGAGGGGTTGGAGGGTCCGGTGACAGAGGACGAGGTGGAACGGGCGATCTGAGGCATGAAAGTGGGCACTTCCCCGGGGGAGGACGGGTATTCGGTCTACTTCTATAAAAGGTTCCGCTCGACCCTTCCCCCCACTTGGTGAAGGTGTTCAACACGGTGCTGGAGGCAATCATAGTGGTTCTCCCCAAAGAGGACAGGGACCCCGCGGAGTGTTCCTCTTACCTCCCAATTTCTTTGTTGAATATTGACGTAAAAATCCTGGCCAAGGTGATAGGGGGGCGGGTGGAGGGGATCCTGCCGAAACTGATCCATGGTGACCAGGTGGGGTTCATCAGGGGAAGACAGGGCTCAGACAACATCCGTAAAACTATTGATCTACTTCACTACGCCCAAGTGTCTGACCTAGACGCAAGCGTCCTGTCCCTCGATTCGGAAAAGGCGTTCGACAGGGTGGAGTGGAGATTCATGGAACTCACCCTCCGGAAAATGGGCTTTGGGTCACACATTAGAGAATGGGTGGCGGCGCTATATAGGGCCCCAAGGGCTAGGGTCCAAGTGAACGGCAAGTTGTCAGAACCATTCCCCCTCTCGCGGGGAACAAGGCAGGGTTGCCCACTGTCCCCTTTGATCTACGTCCTCTCCATGGAACCCCTGGCCATTGCGGTTAGAGCTCACCGGGACATAAGGGGGATAAGGCGAGGCGAAGTGGAATTCAAACTCTCCCTGTTTGCGGACGATATCCTG
The DNA here is from genome assembly GCF_040938575.1 of Ambystoma mexicanum. Lineage (NCBI taxonomy): Eukaryota > Metazoa > Chordata > Amphibia > Caudata > Ambystomatidae > Ambystoma > Ambystoma mexicanum. The sequence goes on along the minus strand of NC_090923.1, from coordinate 1,114,346,207 downwards.
GCCTACCTGGTGGACCCGGTGTCCTCGCTTCCCCCCCCTCCTGTCCCTGATGACAGCCTTTGGTCGCCTCTCAGGCCTTAAGATTAATGCCTCCAAATCAGTTCTGCTCCCCATGAGATCCCTGGACCCGGTCTTAGATCCGCTGGTCAGCCTGGAGGGGATATCAATAGGGAAGGTCTCCATTAGATACCTGGGAGTCCTTCTCACCCTGGACCTGTCCAACCTCACCCAGGCCATTATGACCCTGTAGTATCAAGAGTCACTGCCGATCTTAGGAGGTGGGGGCAATGATTCCGTCATGGTATGGCCGGATGACGGCGGTGAAGATGAACATACTCCCGCGCTTGCTATACCTCTTTACCGCCCTCCCGACTAAAGTCCCCGACCAAACCTTCAGGGTCCTCCAGAACACGGTGCGGGAATTTATATGGCAGGGTAGGACCCCAAGAACCGCAAAGGCTGTCCTGACCTTGCCGAGGGAGGAGGGAGGATTTGGGCTGCCAGACTTTCAACTCTACTTCCACGCTGCCCAGCTGCGCGTACTTTTGGAACATATAAAAGAGGGGATGGGCACCTACTGGTCGTATGTAGAGGACATGGACGCTCACCCGCTTAAGGTTCGGGATCTCCTTTGGGCCCCAAGCAAATTCATCCCGAACAGACTCAAATCACACCCAACTTTGGGAGTCCTCTGGGCGATCTGGAAGGAAGGCCCCCAGACGGCCCACATAACAACATGGCCGTCACCGATGTCCTCGCTCTGGGGACACCCCCTCAAACTGGGTAGCAGGGGGTTCCGCAACGCACAGTCCTGGTCCGACTCTGGGTTGGAGTGGGCGGGGCAAGTTTTTAGGGAAGGAGAGTTTCTGCCCTATGAGGAATTGAGGGAGGCCCTGGGGCAGGGGTCTCTCACCATATTTGAATACCTCCGCTTAAAGGGAATCCTTGGCGACCAATCCTGGGGACAGAATTTGAAAAGACAGCTGACCCCCTTTGAGAAATTCCTGGACACAGCGACCACCAGGAAGGGGGCGATCTCGGGGATGTACAGAATTCTGAACACTATTAACCTGGGGGAAAGGAGGAGATTCGGTGCCTTCTGGAGGGACTTGGTGGGGGAGGAGATCTCTGAGGACGCCTGGGCAAGGATATTTAAAATAGCCTTCCATGGGAACTTATTCACAGCGGACATGGAACACAACCTCAAGATCCTTCAGGGGTGGCATAGAGATCCCACAAAATTGTCGAAGATGTTTACGGGAGTGTCCCCCGCATGCCCGAGGGGTTGCAACCAGGTTGGTACAAGAGGGCACATGTGGTGGCTCTGCCCGAAAGTACAGGCGTATTGGGTGGAGGTTAGAGGCTGGATCGCGGAAGTCTCGGAGGAACTGCTCCCCCTAAACCCTCTAACAATGCTACTGGGCCTCCCCCCTGAGGACACGGACATAGCCAGATACCCAAGAATGTGGGAAACAATGCTGAGGGCGGGAAGGGTGGCCCTGGCCCAGAAATGGAAAAGCCCGGAGACCCCCTCAAAGGAGGACTGGTTAAAAAAAGTTAAAAACATGTTCCTGATGGATAAACTCACGGCAATGATGAACAATGGTCTGAGCAGATTCCAAGCCAACTGGTACGGGGTACAGCAGACATGGGGATGGGACGTTCATTGATCCACAGGGTAGAGTTACGGAAGGAACGGGCGCCCACGGCCCGGGAGACGGCGGACGTTACACAGCCACACATGCAGTCAACGCTCAGACTCTTTCTCAAGCTCCGGATACATTGAGCTCTCTATGCGTCTCCTCACAAGAAGCAGACGCAAAGGGGACTAAGTTTGTTTGGGGGGGTGGGTTCGCGGGGGGAGTCTGTGGGGGGGGTCACCGGGCCTGTTATAAGTATAATTTTTTTATCTTTGCTGAAAAGGTTTCATGCCCGTTTGTTCTATTATGAAAATGCTAATAAAACAAAGTTTAAAAAAAAAAATAAAAATTAGATCTTAGGGGAGCCTATAACCTGGTCCGGATTAGAAGTGGAGATGAGTGGAAAACGGCCTTCTGTACTCGCCCTGGGTTTTTTGAGTATACTGTAATGCCCGTCGGGCTGTGCAACGCCCCTGCCACATTTCAACAGTTTATGAACCATATCTTTCATGACATCATGGATTCCTATGCTCCTATGTATCTGGATAATATCCTGATCTTTTCCCCCTCCTATCCGGCCCACGTACAATACGTCTTGGAAGTCCCTGTTCGTCTTAAGGCCTATTCCTTGTATGCAAAACCAGAGAATTGCTTGTTCCACGTAACTGACATAGACTTCTTGGGCTACCACATTACACCACAGCGCTTCTATGTATTGATTTGCGTTTTCCGTCTTCCTACCACCCGGAAACGGACGGTCAGATGGAACGTGTGAATCACACCCTCGAACAATTCATCCAGTGTCTTTGCGTACAATACCAGAGGTCATGCTATCAGGTTCTCCACCTTGCTGAATTCTCATACAATAATGCACCACATTTCTCCACAGGGTTTTTGCCCTTTTATTCATTATATGGTCAGCACCCCGTGTTTTGCCCTTGTCTGATCTGCCTACATCCCCCGCTCCTGCAGCCGATGCTTGCCTCAGGGATCTCTCAGTCATACTTGACCCCACACCTGTCCACCTACAAGAAGCCCCGGGGGCAATGTGCTGTTAGGCCGACAAGAGATGTAGCCCGGCTCCGGTCTATGTGGTCGGCGACATGGTTTGGCTGTCCACAAAACACCTCAGCATTCCTGGCTGCGCAAATTGTTGCCCAAGTATGTTGGTCCTTATAAAGTCATCAGGGTTGTCAATTCTGTTTCCGATTGTCTGGCTTTACCTGTCTCCTGGTGGATCCATCCCGTCTTTCACACCTCCCTTTTGAAGTGATGCTCTCCTTCCACGTGTTTGATGCTGCCCCCCATGCCCTTATTGCAGGGTTCTTCCCCTGATGAGTATGAGGTCCATGCCATCCTGGACTCCCGCATCTGCAGAGGTCAACTTCAGTATCTCGTTGATTGGAAGGGGTATGGTCCAGAAGAATGGTCCTGGGAACCAGTTGAGAATATCCATGCCCCGGTTTTGGTTGCCCGTTTTCATCGTGACCATCCCTTACGCCCACGTGGACGTGGGCTGCTGAGGGGGGACTCTGTCATGCTCTCATCCCCATCACGGTCCTGGAGTCGGTTTACCCACTTGCATGCCGCAGCTCACCGACTCTGTGCTCATGCTGGCCCCACCGCCTTCCCCTTCGGCACCACGATTCCTTCCAAGCACCAGAGGAAGCACCAGAGACCGTCATGCTTGCGGTTCAAGCCGCATTTTCAATGGAGGCTGCCCTGGCAACTGCAGGACCCTTGGAGAGCTCCTGCTGTCACGCTCAGGGAACACAGGAAGTCACATGAGTGGTAACCCCGGTAACCAGCATAAATTTGCTTGCAGTGCATTACCCACTGCTTCGCAGCTGTGCTTGTGCCGGCGTGTGGTGTTCTGGTTCCCTCGTTTTGCTGCTTTTGGAATTTCTGGTTTTTGGACCCTTGGCTCTGCACCTGGATCACGTTTTTGGACTTTCCCATGGACTTGGTTTCTTGGATGGACCTCCTGTTGATGACTTAGGACTGCGCAACAGACTGCTATCAAGCTGCCCAACTATCTACACGTACCTGGAACTGCTACATCCTTGAGGGACTAGTTTCCTCGCTTTGCTGGAGGGTTTCCCTTCAGCCTTCACCAGAGGGGGCCGACTGGCTGCTGGAACCTTCCTTCTTCCCTGCACCATGTTGGGTGGGTTATGGACTCCTGCACTGCGGGTACCTTCGTTTCTGCTCCCACCTCAGCGCCAACCACAGTCTCCCCTAAGGTAGGTGGCCATTGATAACTTGTATTGTGTGCCTTGTCACGTCTGTTCATATACTCACCTGTGGTGTTTCCTTTTCAGCCTTGGAGACAGTGCCATTGTTCTAGCCAGCTGTGGCCCCAAAGATTGGTTAGTGAGTGCTTTCACTCTCCCTGACCGGTACTTGGGGACGGAGGTATTCATACTCCACGCGACAGTCATGCCTTGACACTCCATTCTTTTGCCCTGGCTCTTTAACATATACCCTTTTCTGCTGGCACGACTCATTTCCGCCTTCTCCCCCAACTTCCAGTGCTACGCTGATGATACATAACTTTTCTTCAAACTTCCCACTGATGTCCTAGCATCTTCCTTCATCCCCGAGTGTCTCTCTGCCATCCAGGCCTGGTGCACTGCCAATGACCGCTGCCTCAATGCCAGCAAAACCGAGATTCTCTCTATTCGGTCCCCTGCACAATACTTCTTCCCTGCACTCTAGCCTTCCTCCATGCCCCCCCAACCCTCTCCACTGTAGCTAGGGATCTCTAAGTCATCTTTGACTCCTCCCTTTCCTTCATCCCTCATATTCAGGACATTGTCAAGAAGTCCCACTTTCAGCTCTTCCTTTTCAAAGGGACTCTACCCTTCCTCACCTTCCCTCAGAGACTCAATGTTACCCGTGTTCTGGTACTCTCCAGGCTAGACTACTGCAATAGCTTTCTCCTTAATCTTCCTTCCTCCACCCTGCAACCCCTCCAGCTAAACCAGAATAGAGCAGCAAGACTTATCCTTGGCCTCAAGCCCAGGAACTGCATTTCTCCTGCCCTACAAAGCCTTCACTGGCTCCTGGTCTCAGCACGGATTAAACCTTCAAATCCCTCTGTATCATACACAAGGCTATCTGGGGCCGGGAAACACTCTATCTTCAACACTTCCTGATCAAATACTCTGCTTCTAAACTCCTCCGCTTCTCCGGCAACAACTCCCTGTGTGTTAAGCGCTTTGCTAAACAGAGAGCTGGTGGTCGATCACTTTCCACGGCTGGCTCCCTCCTGTGGAACAGCCTCTCTCTCCCTCTGCGTCTTGAGCAAGACCTCAAGTTCTGAAAAAGCCTCAAGCCCTTTCTCTTTACCTCCTCCTTCTCCACCTCTCTTCCCTGCTAATCTTACAGCAGCGTGATTGATGTGCAGGGCCCTTATGTGTCCTCGTGGCCTTGACACCCCCCGCCCCCCGATCTCTCATCCCAGCCGCTGTCTTTAAACTGCACTTATTTGGCTCACCCACTCATCGGTGGTTGCACATTCTGAACACTCACAAGGCATAGTAGGTTTGTCTCCCTTTCCCGTTATTCTCATTATTTGTTTGTACTATTAATGCAATTATTTATCCTTGCTGCAATTCATTGTCTACCTTCCCCTGCCCCCACCCTGTTTGCTCTGCGGGCGCTTTCAAACAGTTTGCTAATAGTATAAGCGCCTAATAAGTGACTAAAAAATGAAATAAATCACCCCAAACAAAACCCACACAACCTCATCTCCTCCACACCATTCATTGAATCTCATCCCACTACCTCATCATTTCCCACTCCACCCACAACCTCAACCAAGCACCTCAGCATGCTACCTCGCACAAGTAACCCACTGAACCTTATACATCACCACAATATCATACCTCATCCAATACCTTACCAGACTCCACCAACTCACCCTAAAACCTCCCTATATCCCACCTAGCCAAGCTCACCCCACCAAGTTCCACCACCTACCCAACCTCACCCCCTATCTCAAGCTCACAACAGCAGAGTGCACTGCAGCACTCAACCCACAAATCCTCATCCTACCACCTAACATAACACAGATAACCAGCCCAGCCAACCTCATCACCTTACCTCACACACCCAGTTCACCCCACCCACTACTGACCAAAGCCCACCCAAGAAATAGTCTGTCCAACCTCATAAAACCATGCTCCCAACTGCACTATATCCCCTCACCTGCCCCACCATTTCACCCCACCCACCCAACTTCACCACAGCACCAAACCTTACTCCAGTAACTCAGCCACCACTACCCTAGCTTAACCAAGAATCCTACCCAAGCTCAGATCAGTACTTCACCCATCCGACCCAGCAACCCATGAATCAGCCCTACGTCACCCCAGCAGCTGATCCCGCCACTCTAGCTCAGCCCATCCACCCCAGCTCCCTCCAGAACCTATCCACTTATGTGAGAAACATTACTCCTACTCGCCTTGGAGGCCATCGCTCTTGGATCCTAACCCTAGCGGTGGAGAAGCGAGGGAGGATCAGCTGGGTGGAGGATCCATGAGGATTGGGAGTGGGGTGCCTTGGGGCGAGACATGGTATACCCTTTTTCCTACTGATGACAGCATAAACCCATAAACCTCCGCCAACCTTCATAGGATATTTTAATCCAGCTCCCCTCATTTTCCCACATGTGACACTTGCCAGTACTGGGACGAAGAAGAGGAAACCGAGAGTGATGAAGATTACACTTTTTCACAACTTTGGTACTGGGACGAGGAAGATGCCTGCAAGGAGCTGTGAGGGTCAGGAATGTCCCTTTAATAATGGTCAGGCAGGGCTAATGAAGCATGCACACATGCAGCCTGTCAAGGACTGCAGCTATATAAAAAGAGACCAGCTCAGCAAGTGAGAGAGTGACAGGGAAAGCAACAAGGAGACCTGTGTCTGGGAGAGCAGCAAGAGAGCCTTGTGAGGAGGCAGCTGTGGTGGGACCGGAGAAAGAACCAGGATGCCGGCCGTTATTCTAGAAGACCTGTGGGACCTGATCAGAGTGGGCTGTGTATTTCTCACAAGCTTGGGAGCTTCCCTAGCCCAGCGCGAGCAGCAGGATCTGCTTGAGAGCCCGGAGCGAAGAGGACGCTGTCTGGATCCATCAAGAAGCTTTGGAGGTGCCAGTACGAGGAAGTAAACACACAGTGAGCAAGCAGAGGTCACGACCATGGTTTTATCGGCTTCCAAAGCCAAGAGGAAGGCGCAGGAACCACTGTGGAGAGGCACAGAAGGCTGGCGAGTGTTAGGACGGCACTCCAGCACCGTGGCACTCCCATAGGATCACAAGGGAACAACAGTACGTGAAAGTAAGCATACAAATACTTATTGAATTCCAAAGTGGAAACTTAACATTGAGGCAAAGAAGTGCATATTGAATACTGAATATAATTGAGCAACATAAGTACACATTGCACACCGAACTGAAAGTAAACAATATTAAATATATGTTGCACAACAACTTAACTCAAACCTTAAAGTTAAGTACATTAAAGGCTGAAGGGAGTCAAACTGTGACCTTTAATGAGTAAATGCAGCACAGCGCAACAAGGCCACAGTTTGGCAAGAGGTGTGTGACACGTGGTGGCAGCGCCACAAGGCTATCAAGGAGAAACCAGAGGAACGCAAGATTACACATTAAGCCAAGAGGCCAATAAAAGGAAATAAGTGAAGCTGACTTGGTGCACAGAAACACGTGCCAAGGAGCCTGTGTGGGATGAAGAGCACAGGGACCCTGGTTGCGCGACCTGTGAAGGGTGAACTATGGGATCTGACAACTGCGCCTAGACCAGAGAGCCCTGAATGGTGAAAGATAAGGACACTGAAACAGCCCAACAAAACCACTGCAAATGAACTAGCGAGGTAAGCCAGAACGAGGGTCAGGTTGACCTGGTGATTTGTTAAGACTTTTTGAAAGACTTTGGCGAGGTTGACGTCTTGGGGAAGGGAACCCTGAGACCTGAAGGACCACACTTGTCTTGGGAACAGAGTCTCAAGCCCTTTTTGTTTTGGATTGTGTTATCTGAAACTTGGGGAAGGGAACCCCAAGGATTGGTTCTGAACTATATTGCCTTGAACTGAAGAAAGGTAAACTTTGAGACTTTATCATGGAACTTTCTCATTCTGGGAAGGGGAGCTGAATTGAAAGCTGTGAGCTGGAAGAAGCTCAGAATTTTTAGCTGAAGACTGTTTCTTTTAACTTTGACATTAGCTTTAGTTGTGAGGGCAAGGTAGGTTTTGGACACAGACACGACTTTTAAGTTGAACTTTTGACTCAGGCTTTCCTTAGTTTCGATTAGGTAGGGAAATCCCACCTTAGAATACGGCAAGTTAGGCATTCATCCATCCTGACATTTAAGTTAATAAATATCTTTTGTTTGAACTTTAAGTCTGTTGTCTGTGTCTTATTTCATGATGCCTTCACGCCTAGTAAACACCCACCCACCCCAGTTCGCCCAAAAACCATATAGTTCACCACAGCATCTGCCCACCACCCTAGATCACCAAGCAACTAAATATTGCCCACCCTAGCTCACTGCAGTAACCCCAAACTCACACTGGGTGTCCAAAATTTGTCACAGCAACACCCACTCAACTTAGCCACCACAGCAACTGACGCAAGTTCCACCCATCAATTCCTCCTCACCACAGGAACTGCCCCCATACACCCACCTTAACTAAACCCAGCAACCCCAACCCACCCACCCCAACTCACCAGCACACCCCACTCACTCCAACTCACCCCAGCATTACTGCCCAACAACACTCAATCACGCTGGCACCATACTACTCTAACTCAGACCTACACCCTACCCACCCACCCTAACCTACCCCAGAACCCCCATCTACCCAAAGACAACCCAGAATCGCCATCCGCCCGTGCAAAGTCACAAATCTGGGTCCCCATAAAAAGTAAACAGATAGCAAATAGAATGCATGGCATAGCGAATTTTGGCAGTGATTGCAAAAGGTCTGACAAATACATATCTAATGCTTGTACAAGTGCCAAAAACTGTTTGAATTATAATGATTAACTAATTAACTCCGAAATAACACCTTTTCTAAAGGCTACTGTGAAGAATTGCAGGATCCGGCTACTTATCCCCAGAGGGAGGCCGTTCCTTCAGAGGCTAGGCAGGTGAGCCCGCTACACAGTAATCCACCTAGGGGTGGCTGTCAGCGGGACCTCACAGGGAGAGACTCCCCCCTGAGGGACAGGGACTCCCGTTCCATAGAGGAACTCCCTAACACCCCTTTCTCTAACACCACGGCAAAACCACCAAGTTAGACCACTCTGTGTTATTGTCATACAGAAGTCAAGTTTCCTCTTAAAAACCAACCCTTCACGAGTACTATGAAGAAGAAGTGGTGGAAGAGTAATAATGATTACTCTCAATACTGTGACTAACAAGAGTGTACATCCGTTAGAGAGAGAGGAGGGATGACAACCGTCCGCTGTGGAGGACCCAGCTACCGGAGATAAAAACAGAGGAAGGACTTCTCTTACGAGTCAGACAGAAGAGGAGCTTAGGAGCTTCAAACCAACCAAGTTGTGGCTGGGATGTGCGAACAACCAAATATCTGTCGGGAGGAAAGAAGAAGGTGCTGCTGGTCAGAGACCTCAAAGAAGACTGAGGTTATCGAGCCGAGGGGAAGGAAACCCCAAGAAGAGGAAGAAGTAGGCGAGAGCCATGACGTGACCCTGAAGGACCGGGGGATCTGACAACTGAGCTGGAACCGCTGAAGCCTGGAACCAGGAGAGCTCAGGGGAGAATCAAGACGTGAACGGAATGAGAAAGGAAGTCGTTTGGAAGTTGTGGGAAGTCCCGCTTCCGAGAAGAGGCCCGGCGACACCAAAACCTGTAAAAGAAGGTAACAGACCGGCAGGAGAACCGGGAGGGAGCGCAGCAATAGAGAGTGTGATCAGTCCACACCTCCCAGTAGTCAAACAGAAGTTAAGAAGCGTAACGAATGCTGGAACTCAACCTACTCATCCCACTAGTAGAATAGAAGTTAAGAAGAGTAACACATACTATGTACTTCAGCCTACTCTTCCCTGTATTCAAACCGAAGTAAAGAAGATTAACGAGTACCCTGGAACTCAGCTTACTCATCCCAGTAAGTGGCTAGAGAGTTAGAAAGGCCACATAGAAGACAGTGAGTCCAAAGGAGGAGATTATGCCACTCATTTAGCCTCATTACGACCCAGGCGCTAATGGGTTAACGGCGCCGTAAAAGGCTGCGGCGCCGTTAACCTATTAGCGCCTAATTACGAGGTGCCTTTGCGGGACCCGACCTTAACGGCTGGTGTAGACCAGCCGTTAAAGTAGGGACCCGCAAAGGGACCTTGGTGCTAATTACGGTACCGCCGTACTTAGCGCCTTCACCATTCACATTGAGCCCTATGGGGCAAAAATGGGAATGGGGAAGTGTCATGCCTGCCAGGTCCTCTCATGCTCGAGTTCAGCACCCTACACCTACAGCCCAGAGATCAGCCAGACCGTTTTATACTCGGTGGCGACTCTGGGGAAAGATTCCTGGCAAACGCCTTCATTTCCGCTAGTTCATTGTCAGTCTTTATTATCTCCTACGGATGGGCGAATATTCTTTGTTAAACTTACCGCGCATACCATTCACATTACCAGTTTCATTCCACAGATATGCGCGAGTATCACATGACTGGACGTCAACGCGCTACTCACGCGTTTTACGTCAGCTGACTCATATTTAAACAGGAAGCCTCCCGCTAATCGGCGCTTCTGATCGTTGTTTCTTTGATCTTCGTTCCGGAGCTCGGTTTCTACCTTGCTTCTAAGCAGCTTCCAAACTGCTTTTTCCCTTTTGCTACCAGCCGGACCCGCGCTGCTATTTCTGGTGGTTTCCTGAACTGCTCTTTCATTACTGTCAGCCGGACCCGCGCTGTTTTCACATCTGGTCTTCGGATCCATATCAAACCTCTAAAGGTCCCAGCCAGTCCCAGTCTATTTTGGACAATCATGTTCTAGGAATTTCCTTTTCCATCCAGATCCTCACCCAACTACTTCCTACAAGGATAGTGCACTGAACTTTATGGACGCTATCCGGTGTGCACCAACCCGTCCCTAGTGCGGCCCTCGTTCCGTTCGGGTTAGTCACCTTACTAAGCTCCCCTTTTTCCTTCGTTGGTTTTTATTTTCGGATCTGTATTCCTGGAACTCAATCTTCAGTCTTCAGTCCATACAACTACAGGTTAGTGTATCCTTAATCTAACCCTTACATAGTAATTAGGTTAATTGACTAGCGACTAAAACATATTATTCTTATCCAACAGACTGGTGGTATCCATCCAATATCTGGACCTTTCCACTAATTACTCTATCAGGCTGTGTCTGTTGATCACTAGTCTGAGAGTGGCATTGGTTGGAAGGTTTTCAATCATCAAAATCTTCTCCTTAGAAGTCACCCGGAATAGCCAATCGGGAGAAGCTCTACGGGAACTCAACTTGTATCCTTTTTGAGTATCCTTTTTGGTGTTGTGCTAGTGTTATACCCTGTATTTGTAACAGAATCCTAAATCTGTAATTGTAACAGAATCAGAAGCCAAAAAAGATGGAAGGTACCGATCCCTTACAAGTCCTCACACAGCTCATAGCCGATTTAAGGCACGAGGTGATATCCGCTCAGGATACCCTCCGTCACCGCATGGACGTAATGCAGGACGCTATACGAGCTACACCACAGGGAGCGACAGGTGGGGAACCAGTGGCTTCCGGCTCGGGCTTTCCTCCTCCCTCCAGGGAGTTACAGGTCTTGATGCCTACACAATTTCCCTTGGCCCCGCCCGAGAGGTTTTTGGGGGATCCCAAATGCTATCGTACCTTCGTAAACCAATGTCGCTTGCACTTTCTCTGTAGGCCCAGCTCCTTTCCGGACTTGACTACTAAAGCGGCCTTTGTGCTGTCCCATTTAGGCGGTTCTGCTGCAGCCTGGGCCAATCCCCTATTAGAGTCAAATAGTCCTTTACTTTATGATTGTGACACACTGTTGTCTGCCATGAGTAAGGTATTCGATATGCGCTATGCTAACCAGGCTACAGATCTGGAGTTACTAAGCTTACAACAGGGTAACCAGACACTATTGGCCTACCTCGCTCGCTTTAATCAACTGGCGGCAGAGATCCAGTGGCCTGAAGACAAGAAAACGGCTGTTTTTTACAAAGGACTGTCAGAAGAACTAAAAGATGCTTTGTCAACGGTTCCTGTGGTTCCTGCTGGCTATTCAGAGTTTTTGGATTTAGTCCTCCAAATAGATGCACGGCGATCTGCAAGGAAAGGGGAGAAGAAATCCTTTACGTCAGCTTCTGGTCACCCTGGTGTGTCTCAACCTATTCCTAGCGAACCCGAACCCATGCAGATTGGTGTTATACGTGGACGCCTGTCACCTGCTGAACGCGAGAATCGCTGCAAGAACAACCTATGTATGTATTGCGGTTCCGCTGAGCATCTAATGGTCTCTTGCCCTAAGAAACCGTTTAGAAAAGCGGGAAACGCCAAAGCTCGGCAATAGCAGGGGTTCCTTTGTCGAGTACCAAACAGGACTCCGCATTATATGTCGCCTCCTCCATAGAGGTAGCAGTTTCTTTGGAGTTCAACGGAACCACCGTTTTTTCCAAAGCGATGTTAGATTCCGGTGCTTCTAACAAGTACATAGACATCACGTTCGCTACACAATCAGGTATTCCCACTGTTACTAAAACAGTACCCGAATCCGTCAACACTGTTGACGGATCAGCTTTGTTTTCTGGTTTGGTAACGGAAGAAACTATCCCCATTAAGGTAACCCTGCCTGATGGCCACACTGAAGATCTGGTTTTCGACGTGATAGCTGCGCCTCAGTACCCTTTGTTTTTGGGTTTATCATGGCTCAGATTGCACAACCCTCATGTAGATTAGATAACCGGTCACATCCAATACCCATCGGCTTATTGCAATAAAAACTGCTTTCTGGAGCCGAATGTGGTGTCCACGCCTGTGCTGGCTTTCCTTGACAGTTCTCCTAGTATTGGAGCAGTCCGCTCTAACACCGTCCTAGTGCCTACTGAATACAACGGGTCTTCCGACGTTTTTGATAAGGGTAAAGCGGAGGTATTGCCACCAAACAGACAATACGACTGTCCCATCGACCTAGTGGCCGGCGCCAAGATACCAACTGGACGTGTGTACTCACTTACTCCAAAGGAAGATGCAGTCTTGAAAGACTACATCAACAAGGCCCTCGCCAATGGGTTTATTCGTCCTTCTCAATCCCTGGCGGCCTCTCCTTTGTTCTTCGTCCCAAAGAAGGAGGGGGACCTCAGGCCTTGCATTGATTATAGGGCCCTCAATGCCATAACAATAAAGAACCAGTACCCATTGCCTCTGATCAACGTCCTTCTGGACCAATTGGGTGCTTCTGTCATCTTTACCAAGTTGGATTTGCGGGGGGCGTACAATCTCGTGCCTATTCGACAAGGTGACGAATGGAAGACCGCCTTTAAGACCCGGTACGGTCTCTCCGAATACCTTGTTATGCCGTTTGGCCTGTGCAACGCCCCCGCAACCTTCCAGTATTTCATGAATGACATTTTTTGCGATTACATCGATCAGTTTGTAGTCATCTATCTTGACGACATACTGATATATTCAACCTCCCTCCAGGATCACGTTACACATGTCACCAAAGTTCTCCAGAGACTGAGAGAAAACCACCTATTCGTAAAAACAGAAAAATGCATTTTCCACACTTCCGAGGTTGAGTTCCTGGGTTACGATATCACCAGTCTGGGAGTTAGAATGAGTCAGTCTAAAGTCAAAGCCATTCTGGATTGGCCTGTACCCGTCTCCGTCAAATCCTTGCAATCATTTCTTGGTTTTGCAAACTTTTATAGGCGGTTTATACACGACTTCACTAAGACAGTAGCACCTCTCACTGTACTAACAAGTTCTAGGGTTGCGTTCCGCTGGACGACAGAGGTCCAAAAGGCTTTTGATCTGCTAAAAGAATCCTTCACCATTGCCCCGGTCCTGCAGCACCCTGACCCTAATTTGCCTTTTATAGTGGAGGCAGATGCCTCCAACATGGCCATTGGTGCTATCCTTTCCCAGGTGTGCAAATCCACCGGAGCAGAACATCCTGTGGCCTTCTTCTCCCGCAAATTGGCCCCTTATGAAAGGAACTATACAGTCACGGAGAAGGAACGTTTGGCCATCAAAGATGCCTTCCTGACATGGCGACATCATCTACTCGGGGCTAAATATCCGGTGTGTGTTTATTCAGACCACAGGAACCTACAAGCCATAAAAACGATGAAGTGTTTGACCGCACGGCAGGCTCGATGGCATTCATTTTTTGCCCAGTTTGATTTTCGGATCACATATCGCCCTGCCAGAGAACACACCAAAGCCGATGCGTTGTCCCAGCTCCATACGGTTGTTACCGAAGATTCAAGCAAGCCGACCTTATTGGCTGAAAAGGTGATTTGTAGTTGCTCTGTTCAACCATCTTTGAAACAAGAGGTTGCAGATTGGGTCTCTCAGAATCCTCAAGAGGTACTACGCCTGAACCTAGATATACGTGGCGGTCTCCCATACTACAATGGCCTCTTATATCTACCTACAGAAAATACCCGTGCCAAGGCGTTAAACTGGGGTCATGATTCGTTGGTCGCGGCCCATCCAGGTCAGAAGAAAACTTTGGAATTAATCCGGAGGTGGGCCTGGTGGCCGGGCATGTCCAAGAACGTGATAGACTACGTCACCTCCTGCTCTATTTGCATTCAAAGTAAGGGATCGCTTCAGAAACCAATGGGGCTTTTGCATCCCTTGCCAGTACCCCATAAACCCTGGTTTATGATATCCATGGATTTCGTGGTTGAATTACCTCCTATCCAAGGGTTCGACACGGTATGAGTCGTGGTGGACTATTTCACGAAAATGGCAATGTTTCTGCCTTGTCAGGGTATTCCTTCAGCGGCTATTCTGGCTGATCTGTTTTTGAAACATGTGTTCCGGTTTTTTGGTTTACCTTCCGTGGTCATCACCGACAGGGGGTCACAGTTTGCGTCTCGTTTCTGGAGGGCATTGTCAACAGCCCTCCTAATGGATGAATGCATGTCTAGTTCCTACCACCCTGAGACAGACGGACAGACGGAACGGGTCAACGGTACAATGGAACAATTCCTACGGTGTTTGGCTTTACAGTACCAATCTACCTGGCTGGAGGTACTGCCCGCAGCCGAGTTTGCATACAATAATTCGGTACATTCTTCAACGGGGACTTCTCCGTTCTACGCTTTATACGGACAGCATCCTAGGTCCATTCCAGTGGACTTAGAGCCTTCCGGCCTGGTTCCTAGGGCTGACGATAAATTGAAGGAATTGTCATCCTTGCATTCTTCAATTAAAAAGAATCTGGAGAAAGCGCAGGTTTGTTCCAAACAATACGCGGACAAAAACAGACGTCCGTCTCCTCTTTATAAAGTGGGTATGTCGGTGTGGTTGTCCACCAGGAACCTGAGAATGCCGGGAAAAAGGAAACTGCTGCCACGTTTTGTTGGACCCTACAAGATCACCAAGGTGTTGAATCCGGTGGTTATACGTTTGAACCTACCCTCGCATTGGAGAGTACATCCAGTGTTTCACGTATCCTTAGTGAAACCATTCGTGGCCGGAACTCGGCTACCTGTTCGGCCTGTGGCTGTTTCTGTGAAGGGTTCCGAGGAGTACGAAGTACAGGCTATATTGGACATGAGAATGCGTGCAGGGGTTCCACATTACCTCATCGATTGGAAGGGTTACGGTCCGGAGGACCGCTCATGGGAACCACTCGCTAATATCCATGCTCCCGCTCTTCTGCGCCGGTTCCACGATTCCAGGGGGGTGGCGCGCCCTTTGGGGGATGGCACTGTCATGCCTGCCAGGTCCTCTCATGCTCGAGTTCAGCACCCTACACCTAAAGCCCAGAGATCAGCCAGACCATTTTATACTCGGTGGCGACTCTGGGGAAAGATTCCTGGCAAACGCCTTCATTTCCGCTAGTTCATTGTCAGTCTTTATTATCTCCTGCGGATGGGCGAACATTCTTTGTTAAACTTACCGCGCATACCATTCACATTACCAGTTTCATTCCACAGGTATGCGCGAGTATCACATGACTGGACGTCAACGCGCTACTCACGCGTTTTACGTCAGCTGACTCATATTTAAACAGGAAACCTCCCGCTAATCGGCGCTTCTGATCGTTGTTTCTTTGATCTTCGTTCCGGAGCTCGGTTTCTACCTTGCTTCTAAGCAGCTTCCAAACTGCTTTCTCCCTTTTGCTACCAGCCGGACCCGCGCTGCTGTTTCTGGTGGTTTCCTGAACTGCTCTTTCATTACTGTCAGCCGGACCCGCGCTGTTTTCACATCTGGTCTTCGGATCCATATCAAACCTCTAAAGGTCCCAGCCAGTCCCAGTCTATTTTGGACAATCATGTTCTAGGAATTTCCTTTTCCATCCAGATCCTCACCCAACTACTTCCTACAAGGATAGTGCACTGAACTTTATGGACGCTATCCGGTGTGCACCAACCCGTCCCTAGTGCGGCCCTCGTTCCGTTCGGGTTAGTCACCTTACTAACCTCCCCTTTTTCCTTCGTTGGTTTTTATTTTCGGATCTGTATTCCTGGAACTCAATCTTCAGTCTTCAGTCCATACAACTACAGGTTAGTGTATCCTTAATCTAACC
The DNA here is from genome assembly GCF_040938575.1 of Ambystoma mexicanum. Taxonomy (NCBI): domain Eukaryota; kingdom Metazoa; phylum Chordata; class Amphibia; order Caudata; family Ambystomatidae; genus Ambystoma; species Ambystoma mexicanum. The sequence continues at coordinate 1,114,329,792 of NC_090923.1, read as the reverse complement.
CTTACATAGTAATTAGGTTAATTGACTAGCGACTAAAACATATTATTCTTATCCAACAGACTGGTGGTATCCATCCAATATCTGGACCTTTCCACTAATTACTCTATCAGGCTGTGTCTGTTGATCAATAGTCTGAGAGTGGCATTGGTTGGAAGGTTTTCAATCATCAAAATCTTCTCCTTAGAAGTCACCCGGAATAGCCAATCGGGAGAAGCTCTACGGGAACTATACTTGTATCCTTTTTGAGTATCCTTTTTGGTGTTGTGCTAGTGTTATACCCTGTATTTGTAACAGAATCCTAAATCTGTAATTGTAACCGGAAGGGCCATGGAGGAAGGGAGAATTACCGCCCCGCCAACCTTGGAATGGGGTGGTAATTCCCCCTTTCTCCATGGCGGAGTCGGTAACTTACCGGCATGGACCATGGTGCTAATAGCACCATGGTCTTCCGCCAGGGTCGTAATGAGGCCCATTGTCTAATACACCAGGAAGTGAAAAAACAGAATAACATTAAGAATCAGAAGGATACAAAGAGGAAGTCGTAAGGGTGCAGAAGAAGGACTCTGACACAAAGATGGCATGTTATGGGCTAGAGAATTGCATTGAATAATAAAGCAAAATAAATCATATCTTTCCCTATTCCTAAGAGGAGATTCCCTGCTTCAAGTAAAAATCTTACGTAACTGTCAGCATGTCTGTTTAAGTAAAAGTATCCACTGTCCTGTGTCAAGAAAACCTTACTTTTGTCCCTTACACTTTAAGCTAATGAATAAAGCAGTACTGTTCTGGTCCCAGGAGAATGGCTCCCTTCTTCTGGATCATGGTCAAAGTTCCACAAAATATCTCCTTGGTGGGCCAGGAAAATGCCTCCCTGCTCCTGGTGTTCAGTCTCAGATAGGTTGGAGGAATGGTTCCCTTCCCCCGGTCACAAAGTTCCAAACAATATTTAGTGTATAGGCCAGGAGAATGGCTCCCTTCTTCTGGCGTTTGTTCTCAGTCGCAAAAACCTTTGGAGAATGACTCCCTTCCCCAGGCTTGTTGCACCTTCCTCCTGGTCCGAGTTGCCAGGAGAATGACTCCCTTTCTCCTGGTAATTACAAAGCAATTTCTTATAACCAGGGGGAATGACTCCCTTCCCCTGGTCGGCTTGTTCTTTGGTTCGCTCACTTGGTTCACTTCCCTGCCAAGTACTGCCACGAGGAAGATGACTCGTTTGCCTCTATTGGTTTGGGTCCTCGAAACGGGGTTCTCTCCCCTTCTCTTTATGTCTGCTTGGTTGCCTCGCTTGCCAAGTACTGACAGAAGAGGGATAATTTATTTGTGTTATATCCGCACAGGGTTTTGTCCTAATGTACTTTCCAGTCCATACCGGTCCCCGTACCTCTCTGTTACCTTGCTTGTTACTGAGATGTTCTGCCAATTCTTCCTGTGGTCTGTCTCCTACTCCGTATGCTACATCGGCGTCTCTGTGTTTCAGTACCTTCCCCTCATGGATCTCCAGCCCAGCTCTTAGACCGATGGTATGGACACTGCCACTTGCTTTCGCATTAGTGTCTGACAGCCTCCCGGTACCATCTGGACAACCTCGGGCAAAAGAGTTCTGTTGTCCTCTTGACTCCAGGAGAGGGCTGCTCTCGGCTCCATTCTGGCCTTCTCCACGTCTCCTACGTGCTTCCCTGGCTTCACAGTATCTTGTCCTGGTTGGCTGTGTCTCTCCGATAGACATTCCTTTAGTTTTTATGGTATAAAAGGAACCACGCCTCCGGAGAAGTCTGTACCGCTCAGTTCCTTCTTGATATTGCTCGTCATTGTTCCTGTGTCCCACCTCGTCTTGGTACTTGGATTACGTAAATTCCTGACGTTCTTCATCTCAGTACTTTTCAGGACCTTAAGGTAGACTACTTTACAACAGTACATAGGTCTACTGCTTACAACGAGGTTAGCAGAAGGAGGAGAGGCTAGACTGTGTAGGCGTCTGATGTTCTCAGAAGGACCATACCATGGTTGGCCATCGTCCTTCCCAGTGCCCCCCCCCCCAATTAGTGTCATGATGCCTACCCCCGGGGATCCAGATCAAGTCCAGCAGCCCCGGAAGCAGGCATCAAGTTATTACAAGCAAGCCCAACAACCCCTGCTAGGGGCCATTTGGTTGCAGTCCTGGCGTCTATGGCGCCGGGCTCATATGGAGAGTCAGTCAGGCTCATAGAATAAAACTTACCTGATGCAGACCATGCTGCAAACTTACCTGATACAGACCATGCTGCAAGAGCTCCAAGCCAAAGGAGGCTTGAAAGGGACTACTTTACCTTGGGACTATTTTCTACTTGGGTGGGGTCGGGGAGGAATACTTACCTGGGACTACTTTAAACCACGCCCGAAGAGCAGCACATGCTTCGCGTTATTCTGCATCCAGCAGCGTAACGCTCACCGTGCCTGCAGTCAGCATCCAGTCCTCTGCCACGCCCGCCTCGAGTCTGGAGCTCCTAGAAAAAGGGAGAAAGAAGGAGGAAAGGTTAGAACAAGAGCAATACCTTTAATCCTTACCTGGATTCCCGATCCACCGTGCCTTCGAGCTGGAAGAAGGAACAAGTTACTTACCTGTAACTGTTGTTCTCCAGCATGGGTCTGGCATGGATTCACATGCTCATGAATATTCCCCGTCGTCAGGCTGGGAATCCTCGGTAAAGAAAAAACCAGTATCAGTTTCGTTTCTGATCTGTCTTTCGTAGTAATAACCAATCACTGGTCTCTGCGTCATACTGACCACAGCCAATGACTGCCCTCTACCTAAGCACCGCCTCTGGCAGCCATCTTCAGATTTGGAAGCACGTGAAGTGGCAGTATGACCAAGTGAAGAGCCGCAGAGGGGTAGGCGGGAGGGTTCGCATGTGAATCCATGCCAGACCCATGCTGGAGAACAACAGTTACAGGTAAGTAACTTGTTCCTTCTCCAGCATGGGGTCTGGCATGGATTCACATGCTCATGAATAAAGAATACATAGCAGTACACACATGCACAACCACGGGAGGTGGCAAAGGCTCAACATTAAGCATCACATCAACTCAACATTAAGCATCTTACCTCCTCACCAGGCTCACCTCAGGCGAACAGGTTGCGCAGCACTGCTTGGCCGACCCTGGACTCCTCCCTGGAATCCCGGTCGACGCAGTAGAATTTCGTGAAGGTGTGCGTCGACCTCCACGTAGCAGCCCTGCATATGTCCAGCAGGGGCACACCAGATAGGAACGCCGTGGTAGCTGCGATCGCTCTGGTGGAATGGGCTCTCGGACGGCCAGGCAGCGGTCGGTTTGCCAACAGGTGACAGTACATGATACAGCCGGAGAGCCATCTGGAGATGGAAGCCTTCGAGAGAGCCTTCCCCTGATTGACAGGTCCAAAGTTCACAAAGAGTTGTGACGTCTTCCGAAAACCTTTCGTGCGGTCCACGTAGAACTTCAGCGCTCTAGCTACATCCAGCGAGTGCAAAGTCCTCTCAGCCGGCGACGAAGGCGACGGGAAGAACACAGGTAACACCAAGGGTTCGTTGAGATGAAAGTCCGACGGTACCTTGGGCATGAAGGATGGGTGCGTCCTGAGCACTACCCTCGTGTCGTGGAAAGTCAAGTACGGGGCCTTGCAGGAAAGGGCCTGGATCTCTCCCACTCGTCGTGCGGAGGTGATGGCCACGAGAAAAGCTGTTTTCCACGATAGAAACTTCAACGGGGCCGAGTGCAGAGACTCGAACGGAGGTCCCATGAGTTTGGTCAGCACCACGTTGAGCTCCCACGCCGGGGCCGGAGCCTTCACCGGCGGGAACGATCTGAACAGTCCCTTCATGAACTCTTTCACCAGACGATGAGACCACAAGGACGTCCGGCCCGTGGTTCTGGTGTATCGGGAGATCGCAGCAAGATGAATCTTGATGGACGCGTGTGCCAGACCAGCTTTGGCTAGCGTCAGCAGGTACGGCAGCACTTGGGGAGCCGTAATCCGTAGAGGGTTAATCTTCTGTGCGTGGCACCAGACAGAGAACCTCTTCCATTTGTGTCCGTAGCATTTAAGAGTCGAGGACGCCCTGGCCTTTGCAAGAACCTCTCTGCAATCGGCCGGTATGTCGTATCCTCCAAACTCTAGCGCTGCAGGAGCCAGGCCTGCAAGTTCAGCGACTTCGGGTCGTGGTGGAGGATGGCGCCTCCTTCCCTGGAGAGTAGATCCGCGTCCGCCGGCAGCTTGATTGGCGGGGACGCCGACAAGTCCAGAAGGTCCGGGAACCATATCTGCCTCGGCCACGCAGGTGCGACGAGGATCATCCTGCACCGTGACCTCTTGAGCTGGTTGACGAGCCGGATTAGCAGAGGCAAGGGAGGGAACGCGTAGAGGAACAGGCCCTCCCAGGGGAACGAGAAAGCATCGCCCATGCTCCTCGTCTGGGGAAACCTGCTGGCGAACCTCCGGCACTTGGTGTTCGTCGCCGTCGCGAACAGGTCGATCTGGGGTGTGCCCCACCGTCGGAAGAGGCGATCCACCAGATCCTGCCGTAGTTCCCACTCGTGGCACGAGCGCAGCTCCCTGCTGAGTGAGTCGGCGATGGTGTTTTTTATCCCTGCCAGATGAAACGGCACCAGAAGAATCCCTTGGGCGACGGCCCAATGCCACAGGTCCTGCGCCTCCTTGGACAGCGCTGGGGACCTGGTTCCGCCCTGTTTCCTGATGTAAAACATGGTGGTGGTGTTGTCGGTGAAGATCCTCACCACCTTGCCCTTGAGGGACGGAAGGAAGGACCTGAGGGCCCAAAACACTGCACGGAGCTCCAGGACGTTGATATGCAGGGACTTCTCCGTCGGGAGCCAGAGTCCCCTTGCGTGCAGATTTTCGGTGTGCGCTCCCCACCCTTCTAGGGAGGCATCCGTGGTCACAGTCACCTGGTGGGCTGGGGTCTGGAAGTCCATGCCCGCCGTCAGATGCGCGCGGGTGCCCCACCACCGTATCGCTCGTCGGAAACTCTCGTCGAGCTTGATCCTTTCCTCGAAGCTGCCCGTCGTCTGGATCCAGCGCGCATCCAGGAACTCTTGCAACGGGCGCATCCGGAGCCTGCACATGGGAATGAGGTAGATGCAGGAAGACATCATCCCGAGGAGGGACTTGATGGACCTCACCTTGGCCGCGTCGGCCACCAACATCCGTTGCACCTTGCCCAAGATGGTCCTGGTCCTCTCCTCCGACGGGGAGGCCAGAAGGGACACTGTGTCGAGCCTCGCTCCCAGAAACAGTGCGACTTGCGCGGGCACCAGGTGGGATTTGGCGTAGTTCACGGAGAATCCCAGGTCCGTGAGGAGTTGGACGGTCCTTGCCGTGTGGACCACGGCGAGCTCCCTCGTCTTGGCGCGGATGAGCCAGTCGTCCAGGTAGGGGTAGACGTGAATCCCCTCGCGGCGCAGCTGCGCCGCCACCGGTGCGAGGCACTTGGTGAAAACCCTGGGTGCCGACCGTAGTCCGAAGGGAAGGGCTTTGAACTGGTAATGACGCCCTTGGACCACGAATCTGAGGAATTTTCGGTGCCCCTTCAGGATGGGAATGTGGAAGTAGGCATCCTCCAAATCCAACGACGATAGGAAGTCTCCTTCCTCCAGCTGACCCAGGACGTGCTGGAGGGTGACCATCCGGAACTTCTGCGCCTTGATGAACTTGTTCAGGCGTCGCAGGTCCAGGATGGGGCGCCATCCTCCCGTCTTCTTCTTCACGAGGAAGTAACGCGAGTAGACTCCGGAGCCCCGAAGCCTCTTTGGGACGAGTTCGATGGCGCCCTTTCTGAGCATCGCCTTTACCTCCAGGAGAAGTTGAGGGACGTGAAGTTCTTTCCTGGCCACGGGGGGGACGCGCGGGCACCTTCTTTGAAACTCGAGCGCGTGGCCCCGGGCCAGGGCGTCCAGCACCCAACGGTCGGTGGAGATGGACTCCCACACGCTGACGAAGCCCGCCAGCCGGCCTCCCACCGGGGTGCTTCGGTGGGGGCCCGACCCCACGGCCGGTTCAATCCTGCTTGGACGCGGCCTTGCCGCCTTGGCCTCCTTGGCGACGACGGCGGGGTCCGCCAGACTTGCCTCGTCCTCTGTAGGCCTCTTGCGACGACGAGCGGGCCGCTTGACGGTAGGAAGCGAAACCGCCGCCGGAACCTTTGGAGGCGCCCTTGCCTCCGCCGCTCCGAAAGGGCGTCCGCCGTTGCTGCAGTACTCCAAGGGCCCGGGCCGTCTCAGTATCCGCCTTGATGGCCTGAAGGGAATCGTCCACTGTCTTCCCAAACAGGTTGTTCCCGTCGAAAGGCATGTCCAGGACCCTGGTCTGGACGTCCTGCCGAAAGTCCGTCGCCTTGAGCCATCCGCGACGTCGAAGGCAAACGCCGTTGCCCATCTGGCGGAACCCAGTGTCGGCGATGTCCGTCGCCACGGTGATGGCGTGGTCCGAGGCCACCTCACCTTCCTGCAGGATCTCAAGGGCCTCCGCCCTCTTGTCGTCCGGCAGAAAATCCAGCAGGGGAGCTATCTTGTACCAGAGTTCCCTGTCGTAGCGGGCCACGATAGCCAAGGCGTTGGCCGCTTTAATCGTCGTCGCCGCCGACGAGATGACTCTGCGTCCCATGGCATCCAATTTCTTTCCCTCGCCGTCCGGCGGGGAAGTCGACGTGGAGGCCGCACCCCCCCCCCGCTTTCTTCCTGGCTGCCGCGGAGACGACGGAGTCCGGGGTAGGCTGCGCCCGGAGGCATAGGGGGGCCGAGTCCGGGACCCGGTACTTTTTCTCGTACCGGTCTCTTTTCGCTGGCGTCGTGGAAGGGTTCTTGAGGAGGGAAAGGCCCTCATCCCAAATGTCGTCTAACAGAGGCACTGCGAGGACCGTCTTCCTCTTGGCCTCGCGCCGTTGGTAAAGGAAGCCTTCCTTTTTCTTCTCCTCAGGGCAGAGTTGGAAAAGCTCGGATGCCCTGGCGATCATTGAGTGGAACGATCCAATCTCGTCGGGCGGAGAAGCCCTGGTGGGAGGCGACGACGGAAAATCCTCGTCGTATGCCTCGTCGTCCGTACCCGTCGCTGCCGTGTCAGTCCCCGTATCATCCCCTCGGGTGGACGGGGAGGAGGGCTGGACGGGGCGCGACGGTTGAAAAGGAGGCGGTGGATGGATCCTTCTTTTCTTGGTAGGGGGAACACCAGAAGGTCCCGGTTCTGGATCCCCCGACGGGAGAGGTTCCTCCGTCGGTAACGGTAGTCTCGTCCTTATCTCGGAGCATAAGGACTGTATAGCCAACAAAATGGCCGCTGAGTTGTCTTGCGGCGCTGGCAGAGGGGAATCCGACGGGCGAGCAGGGGCCCCGTCGGTATCCTCGACGATGTCGTCGTCGTCACCTGCGTCGGGGCCCATTCCGACGGGCTGGTCTTGTTCCACGCCTAGGCCGTGGCTTAAGACCTCGATCAGTTCCTCTTCTGAGGTTGAGGCCGAATCTACGACGACGCCCTGCCCCCCCTTCTTCCCCACGGAGGGTTTCACGGGGGTCCTATCGATGGGCACGAAAGAAGACTCCCTCCGAGGAGGCAGGGAGATTCTGGGCCCCGAGGCCGCCACCACTGGTGCAGCCTCCACAGGCTGGGCCAGGGCCGCCGCGACCGTTTCGATAGAGGGCTTGGTCGAATGGATCAAGGCCTTCACCACCTTAGGTGCGCTCACCGCCTTATCCTTGAGGGAGGGGGCACTGCCACGCTCCTCCTCTGCCTTAGAGCTCGACCGGGGTCTCTCCAGGAGCTTCGCCGGGTGCTCGGCCTTCCTCTTACCCGACCCAGAGCGTTGGCTCGTGGTTGATGGTGCCGGGGAGGGTGCGCCCTGCCTGGCGCCCGTAGAGCCCGACCGTTCGGCGCTCCCGGTGCCAGCGGACTCGCGGTGCTTGGCCTTATGTTGGGCCCCCGTCGCCGGGGCGCCCTCAAAGGTCTTAGAAGACCGCTCAGATTTCTTCTTCTTCTCGCCAGACGGGCTCTTACCCTCCAGCCAGCTGGCGAGACGTTGATGGCGGTCCTTCATGGTCCGTTCCGACATGTTGCCGCAAAACGCACAGTCCTTCTCCACGTGCGTCTTGTCCCCATGAAGGCAGTAAAGGCAGAAAGAGTGTTCGTCCTCCTTGAAGACGTTCTGCAGCTGGCATCCAGGGCAGGCCCTGAACAGCTTTCCGGGCGTCGAGCTTCCCTTCTCCTGGGCCATCTCCGAGACCGGGCCTGAGAAGCTTCTGGAGTCCTCCGAAGTGTAGCTCGACGAAATCTTCACCCTTGAGGGGCACAGATGAATCCGACACGGGTCCCCGTTGATCGGATGTAGGATCGGTGGAGCTTGAGGCTCTTTTGACCGAAAGAATCGAAGTTTTTGTGAAAAAGCGCGAAAAAATAGCACTAACGCTCGAGAGCAATAGCACGAGGATCCCAACACATGAACGTGCGGTAAAAATCTGAAGATGGCTGCCAGAGGCGGTGCTTAGGTAGAGGGCAGTCATTGGCTGTGGTCAGTATGACGCAGAGACCAGTGATTGGTTATTACTACGAAAGACAGATCAGAAACGAAACTGATACTGGTTTTTTCTTTACCGAGGATTCCCAGCCTGACGACGGGGAATATTCATGAGCATGTGAATCCATGCCAGACCCCATGCTGGAGAAAGAAGTTATTTTATGCACGTCGCCTCGCCTGCTGCAGCGCCGGGCTGAACTCACCGGCCTTCGCAACATCTTCATTATCCACCGCATCCTTCTGCATGTTCCCGCCGCACTCTGGCACCTAAGGGGAACACAAGAAAAGCAAGGTGAGTCAAGGGAATAAACAGAGGCAATATAGTTACCCCCCATAGACTTACCTGATTTTACCACCGGGGATACTACTCCTCTTCAAGGGTCGGCGCAGCCTCCATCGCATCCTCGCCGTACCCCGGCCCCTAAGGGGAACAAAAGGACAGCAAGGTGAAACAAAGGGACAAACAAGGGGAAACCTCCTCGCCACAAAAGACTTACCTAATTTTACCGTCGGAGGCATTATTCCCCGAGACTTCATACTTTCTCTCAGCGCCTGAATAAGGGAGAAAGCAACAGGTTACTTATTGACACTATTTTATCGAACTGTGTTGGATAATACAAACCCTTACCTGAATATTACCGGTTGACACGAGGAACTCTTCGCTAGGGTCAAGCTGCAACCTGCAAGGAATCGGACAAGAGTGAAAGTCAGACATTGGTACTCTTACGAACTACATACTTACGGCGTCTTGCCGGAAATCTCATGTTCTGGAACTCACCAATTCCTTCGAACCAGTGAAGCAACTGGTTATCTACGCGCCCCTGCGCTCAATGCAGGATGGAGCGCTCATCTTTCCAAACCATCAGGTGAGACTATAAGAGGGGACATCAAAGGCAATCAGTGGGGAGAACAGCGGGGGTGGGGGGTTTACGCTCATCTCCATGGGTGGTTAATTCCCTTTCTCCATTTGCAGAAGAATATTCCTACGGGCCAAGCAAACGAAGCTAGGTGGGCCAGTCCAGTCCGTCATCTCGGCACTACGCATCACATTGGTGGAGACCGCAGCTGTCCAGTTCAAATCGACGCCCCTGTGGGAGCCAGGTGAGCGTAACAATTAGATCCTCCCACAGTATACCACCCCCAGAGGGACCATAGGGTAGCACCCTTACCTCCCTGACTTCATGGGAAAGGGTTCCCCCCTGGGAGAAGTGACAACATTCAGTGATTCATCACAGTCATTCTCCCTTGTGGAACAAGGAATAGAAGGAATTCCAGAGACAGTAAAGAGAGACTTTTGCCCAGGATTCCTAGCACTCACAAGGCTAAAGATGAGAGGCCTAACCAAAAAGCAAATAGGGGAAAGAGAGACTAGGAAAAGTCCCGTAAAGGAACTACATCAGTTACTTAAAGATACTGCTCAACAATATCTGGGAATTACATATTAAAACCTAGTCATTCTCCTAGACCTTTGTTGTTCAGAAGCAGAAGAAGCCTTTCCAGAAGAAGGGAGTAATTCTCCAGGCTTTTTGTTGTTTTTGCATTGTGGTAGGGACAGAATAGCTTAGAGTTGGACAGAGGACTCACCATTTATTTTTGGACTTCACTACAGACAACAAGCACCTTAGTTAGTTTGGTTAGGTAGTGAACCCCATATGTTAGGCATAGTAAGGTCTTTTTTTCTTATTATTTAAATATAGAAGGGTAAAATGACAAAAGCGGGTCTGCCTCCTATGTCTAACTTACTACACTATCCTATTTTTTATTGTATTTATATATTTATGGGGTTGCCCCCATTTTCCTTTACCACATCACACTCACCCTTGCACCTACCTACCTGTTGTCTTACCGGGTGCCTCTTTATATAACTCTAGCCAAGTAACCCAATGCTAAGCATATTTCTTTTATTGGTCAACTCTTGTTCCTGGTTAAAAATTGATAGGTCTACCTTTGGGTTGTTGGCCTACAGCAGACTCACAATACTCATATTTTGAAATCAAAGTTTCAACTTCATACTGACATGAACAAAATATATAATTATAGTAGATGACGGTATCTAGCTCTAAGTACTCCAAGCACTTGTTTATCACAAAATGGAACACCCACTTTGGAAGTAAACTGTCTTCTGTTTCCAAAGAGTTTTTGCCATTCCCTGTCAAAGGTCTACATCTGAGCAAGTGGAATGAAGAGATGGTTCAGGGAAAAAAGGAGAAGGCCGAGGCTCAGCTGGTTCTGGGGGCAAAATAATCAATGTACGTGATATAAGCATAGCTAGTAGTGGTGGAACTGAGTCCTCCAGAGGGGATGAAAGGGATAAGGGTCCTTGGTGTTAAGTTTTGGGACGGAGAGTCCAGTTGTAAGGTAGCTACGCCAGGTGTGGAGTCAGGCAAATCTCTAGTGATTCATGCAGCCTTTACTTTTATAGGAGGATGTGGCATAGGCTAGATTCCCCAATGTATGTGGCATAGGCCCTGATTGTGGATTCCCCAGTTTCTGCCTATGGCCGAATCCAAGTTTCAAAGATCATAGTTATATTCCAAGTCTTTATCATTTATCTTTCAGGGTAGCCAACATCACCCAAACCCCTTCTTGTGTAAGGGCAACAGCGCCACACAGGGGTCACTCTGATGCTTTAGATAAATGTTCATCTTGTACAGGACCCTTATTAGATTGTAGCTGAAAGATCCTGATTTTTGTTCATTTTGAGAGAGTTTGAGAGTCTGACTCAGATTGAAGTGCTATCGTGTTACTGGGAACCTTCTTGCTCTGAGAAATGTCTACTGGCCAGTGTTAGCCATGCCTGCTGCAAATCCAATAGCTGAATAGATAATAGTCCACAAAAGCATACCAACACAATAAACTATCATGATGGTACCTATTGTACGATGGAGTTTTACATGCACACCAGTGGTGCTGCTTTGTTGATGTGCTTGTATGCAGAACAGGGTTGTTCGGAGCAAAACTTAATCCTCCTCACCTTAGGTGTATATGTGGGAAAAGAGACTGAAAGTATATGTCATCGCCGGACACAGATGTAGGCAAACAGCTAAGTTTACTGAGCAGTCAAAATACCTTAAGGCCATTTTGATTTGGATTCCATGGACAGTTGGTGGGGGAGGGGGTGGAAGAGGGTTACTTCGCCGGACGGTCCCTCCAATGCATTTCCCCACTCGGGGGAGGAGATCCCCTTGCATCTTTGCATGCAGTACATTCTAATGCAGGTGGAGATGCTAGGATCCATACATATTTGACCTACTGTTTTGCATTGCAAAAGAGCAGGTGCAGTCCATAAAGATCCCATTTAATGGTGGAAAGGCATTGTTTGTACATGGCAGCTGTCATTAATGGTCCCCGTCCTACACAGATGTACACAAAGCGATCTATGGTTACAAAAATGTTGCTAAACCGTTCAATACCCAACCTATTCTAGGAGTTAGCAATCCATTTATTGCATGTTGGCGCTAATGTTTGGATCCCTGAGTGTGAGAATTCCCAGGCGTAAGGGATGGTGGTATTTATTCGCGGATGTAATCTCCACCATGTATTCATAGTGCAACTGACCGGATCAAACCTTACATCCATTGTTTCCCCGGTTAGAGATTACTTGGGATTGCAGGGGCATGGGCTGAGGGATTGCAGGGGCTCAGGGTATACAAAGGCACATTCTGCTCTGAGTTGTGGGTGTGGGAGATTGTCTGGCATCCAGTAAGATGCACACTGACGTGGACTCTGAGGGGTGCCAATTTAAGTGCATTAAAAGGGACCTTAGTTGGTCAAAGAAAACCCTGACTGTCCAGACCAGAATTATCTGGAAATCGTTTGGAGGAATTAGCATTTTTGCAAGGGACACTCTTCCCCATGTAGAGACTGGGAGCGCTACCCACTTATAAACTTTAGAACAAAGGGATTCTAGGGCAGCCCAGTGGTTTTCCTCACGCAGTTGTGTACGAGTCCTGCTGGCATTTCTAGATTGGCATTGGGGTTTTTAATATATATAGCAGGACATTGTCTGCCTTGTGGTATCAGATGCAGGAGGCGGACAAGAGGTCATGGTGCAAACTTATGCTTTATTTAACTTAAGAAGAAGGGATATTTTTCCTGTATCCCTAAAGTGTATCTTGGCCCTATCTACAAAGGAAAAAGAATAATAAATTGTGCTTTCAGTAAATCTTACAAACCTAACAGTCCTCTGTCCCAAAGTCTAATCTACCATAAGTGCTGACCCTACTACTAATAAAAATGACTAACATAAAAATTACCAGAAGAGGCCTCCAAGGAGTTTCTTTCTCAATAGCTGAAATGGTGGTTGGTTTCTGACCCCCAACCAAATGTCTCTCTGGAGGTTTCCAGGCTTTGTGCCTGGATGGATAATTCAGAGTTCCAATAAGAATGTCTTTTAAGTCGTCTTCATTTCCTTGTATTGCAGTCTTTGACTATGCCAACTGAATGGTGACTCCTTCACGCTGGAGTATGGTTTATTTCACCCGACCGTGGGGTTGTATGTCTCTTATTCCTTCTTGGGGTGATCTGGCTTTCACCCTGCTGAGGGTTCTCTTGTCTCTAACCCTTTATTTATTTTTGGATTTGTAGAGCGTGCTTACAGCCCTTGGGCATCGAGGCGCTGTTACATGCAGTTTGTAAGCAGGATTAATTCAAGGTTATGTTAGCAGCTCCCGACATTGGGAGTTCTGCCATGGCAGTGTGTCTCTTACCTCCTCTTGGGGTTGTTTAGCTTTCACGCCACCAAGGGTTCCCTGGTTTCACACCACGCCATGGGGTATTGTATCTCTTACCGCTTGTTGGGGTTGTTTGACTTTCACCCCACTAAGGATTCTCTGGTGTCACATCCCGCGGTGGGGTATTTTGTCTCTTAACCCTTCTTGAGGTCGTTGGGCTTTCACCCCGCCAAGGGATCTCTGGTTTGTCACCCTACCATTGGGTAGTGTGTCTCTTACCCCTTTTTGGGGTCATTTGGCTTTCAGTCCACCTATGGCTCTCTGGACTCAAACACAGCATGGGGTATTTGATCTCCTACCCCTTCTTGTAGTTATTTGGGTTCACCCCGCCGAGGGATCTCTGGCCTCTCACCAGACTGTTGGGTACTGCCGGGTCTCTCACCTCATCTTCCTGCTCCCAGTAACACCCAGGTACCCTCTGTATCGTGTCAGCATGCCTTGGGGAGGTGGTTTCTTTGGCTATTGCAGAACTTCAGATCAACCTCTTCCTGAGATCCCTGCGTCGTTTCATTGCAGCAGCTTCTGCTTTGGCCATAGGCTGACTGGTTCGTCAGCGCCATGGACTGCGGGCACTGGTCAACTGCTTCTGGCTTGGGCATTGCTTCTTTGTTCGCTTGGTCGAGCCAGACTGGCTCCAAACCTATTTTGGAGTTAGCAGCGTGCTGAGGGCTCCTTGGCCCCTCCGCACCAGATGCCTTCTGTGTCAAGCTGCTGCTTGACTCAGAGCACCAGAGGGACATCCTCTCTCGCGTATTGCTCCGTGGGGCTTCCTCTTCCCTTTCCTTCTCCTCTGGTGTTGCTCCTGCGACACCCTTAAAGGATCAAGCTGAAACGAGATTGGATGATCCATTGATTCTGTGTTTCGTAATGAGTGTCTGATTAAAGGTTCAGAAACCATACCAGCCATATCTAAAGGGTCATAAGTGCAATTATGCAGGTCAATCCCCATATAGCCAACAAATACATGGGACTTTTCATACGAGGGAGGATGGCTATAAATCAGTTTTGCTGGATTCCATGTTCACCAAGGAAGAGTCACCCTCAGTGGAATCCCACTTGGCCTGTCCTATAGGGGGTGTTAAGCTTGGCATGCTCAGTTCCCTAGTCCCAAAGAGGGTGGCTCCCGGTTAGGGATAAGGGACGGATTCCCTAGATTTGTCCTAGTATATAAAAAGATTATTTCTCTCCTGCCCCCCATGGCCAACCCCCATCTATATGGGTACGTTGAATCTTTATAGCAAGAGGATCGTTAGCAACTGTGAAAAGGCGTGTTGATAGGGGGCATCCCGGTCTGGTGACTGCCCAAATAGAAGAATTTATAAATGCGAACTGACAACTTTGTGAAGATTTTTCAAAATATGCCATTTTATTAACTCAAAAGGTTAGATAAACGCTTCACTATCCCTACCCTGATTAGGATTTCCCTGCCTAATATAAACTAAAGGAAACACTCTAACAAAAGGTTTCTGCCCCTCACACTTGCACATATAACAAACAACTCAACAAGGTACTATATGGCAGTTCAAAAACAACAAATATAACAGTTCAGTTTTTATCATAATAACGGTCTCTCCGTATACTCTGGGTGAAGTCCCTTCCCCAGATTCAAGCAGGATTATGTTCAGAAATTCAAAAAGTATAAGGAAATCCTGTCTTGTAAAAAAGATCCAATGCAGTTCTTTTGATTCCAACTTGACAACAAAAGTTCCAATACTTCAGAATTGTTTAACAAGGTTTATCCTCTTTCCACTTGTGACACAAAGAATTCAAAACAACTTCTTCTCATAAACCAAGAACACTTCCTCAGTTCATTAAGATCAATACAAATTATCTTTGTCAGGAATATTCTGCAACAACACACTTGCTTTGACAATGTTAGATAATTCTGCAGCAGTTTACACAACACTTGCTTCAGCAATGTAAGTTTGTCAGGATAATTCAGTCATATTTCACAAAGACATCTCAGTGGCTCTACCACTTCTTCTTTATGACTTTTCACCCCCACAGTGCAGTACCTCATCACCTTCCATCTGGTCCACTCACCTGCCAGGCCTACTACTACTACTACTACTACTAATTTCTCTGCTCTGGTGTACTTTCCTGCCAGGCCAGAATAAATTACTAAGTACAAGTACTTCTGTGGTAAACGTTAGCTTCCAACGAATTAGCAATGTCTCTTGCTTCACAACATCACATTTAAGAATTTCTTAAGGGAAAACAAGAACCCCACTGGTGCTGTTTGTTACACACTTGTGATTGCCACACACTCTGCAGGTTATGCTTCACTCCTTCGGCATACCTTCTACCAGAAAGGCAGCCTTAAGCCACTCTTGTTTCTCCACTTCCGCATTAACCAAATGCTGACAATGGCTGACACTTCTTTGGCTTTGGCAATGTGGGTTTAAGCGGGTTGCTCTTATGAGTGTCTTCAAATATGGGCAATAGAATTTACAAATATTTGGATTCTCATTTGCCCCATCTTGGCTTTGGCTGTTCTTTTTAACTTGCTTTGTTATGGCAATAGTTGTTTGTATTGGTTTCCCGAATTATTGCCCCCTCTTGTTGCTGGCCTTTAATCTGACCAGATACATATAATCACACCCTTTTAACATTTTATTATTCCATTTACTCCTTTTTAAGTCAGCTTGGTTTATAAAATAATGATTTGTCTGCTTTATGTCAGTTCGGTATTCAAACCCATGTTTCTTTTTGATTTTCACTCTGCTTGTATTGTTTCTAATGTTAAGACACCCAGACTTGGCAAGCGGTTAGGAGCACTCCAGTGTCTCAATCTCTTACTGAACTCGCTGGTCTGTCAGGCACACCCGTTTGCCTCGCTGTCTCCAGGTCCTCTGCTTCTGTTGCTTCTCGCGGGCTGGAAACCTGCTTCCTTCGTTCTCCTGTGGCCCGTGCCACTCAGAAAAGAAGCATTCTCTGCTTCAGAGGGTCTAGATGGCGCACTGTTCTCCTTAAAGCGCACATTGGACCCTTTCTACCTTCTGTGTCAGGGTCTCCTCAAGTCTATTGAATTTGTCAACACACTGACTGCCAATCACCCTGTACTATAACGGTTGGGGGCACCACCACCACTTAGACCACAGAGTACCGGTCATACGCCCACCCAACGCACCTCGAAGGATCTATGAGCCCCACTCAATCCCGCCACGCGCCCCCTTTGAATGTACCGCTCACCTGATATCCACAGGGACGCCACTCAGTCTGGTTGGACCACTTTTGACCTCTAACCCTCTCTCTTGGACTCTTGTTCGGCCGAGGACCGGGTCTGAAAACACAGGAATTTGGGTTTATCTTATTATCTCTTCCTGCCTGGAGCCCACCTCCCTTGTGGACCCAACTTCCCCCCCTAGTGCTCTCCTTATCTTGCTTTATTGTATGGTGCGCTCTCCGTCCTGCTTCTCTTTGCAGGGGTGTGTTGTTGGATGGGCACGTCGCCACCTAGTTGCCTCACTGGTGCGAGCCCTCTGAGTCCAGACCTGCCGCGACTTCAGTTTGTCCAGGTAAGACTGCTGGTTTGGCAGTTTTGTCCTTTTTGCAATTTCACCTATTAATGTCTTTCCTTCTTTCTGAGGTGCAAGAAGAGTTCCAGTGGTGCCGTGCTGCTTGGGGCTGTGCACAAGATGGTGAGAGAAAGCGCGATGCGCAGCGCTATGTGCCGTTTCTTATGCTGACCTGTTTGTTCTCTCTTCTTTGTAGGCCGCTGCGATGTCCCCAAAAGGATGCTGCTGAGAAGATGGAGCGCGGCGAGTAAAGCGTAGCCTGCGCCGCCTTCTTGATCTTTTGTGTGCTAATCAATGTTTCTTCTCTTTTGCAGTTCGTTCTAATGGCCCAAAGTGGACGTGGACCGAGGGCGATGTAAACTCAGGTAAGCGTGCAATATTTTGGCTATTTCCAGTTTTGGGCAATAAACGCTTACTAATGCTGTTTTTTTGTTCCCTTTCTTCCCAGGTTGCGGCTTCTTCAAGATCGCGGGAACGTCGCCGAGATGGAGGATTCTCAGGACCCAGGAGCGGAGGACAGGAGCAGGATACACTCACAGGTAAGTGCAGACTAATAGTGTTCTTGCAGGTAACCGGTTCCGGAATGCTGGTGAAGAGCTGAACGTGGTGAGCCTCACGCTGCCCAGTGCAGAGTAACGCGAAGCGTGTTTCTCAGGCTGGGCGTGGCTTATATAGCCCCCAGGTATCCCAGGTACCCCTGGGTCTGACCACACTTAAAAGACTAGACCGCATAGTTCGGTTCTAGGACTGAGCTATGCGGGGGCATCCATGTTGTGCCAAAGGCCATTGACAGGCCCAATTCTCAATTTCCTTTGCTTCATACATGAGCCTGGCGCCAAAGGGGCCAGGACTGGCTCCAAGAGAGCCTTGGGCGAGATTGTGAGGCCTTTGTGGCCATGCTGGAAGTTCGTGGCGCAGCTCAAAGGGCAGGGGTCATGACAGCACCCCCCCCCCCCCCAAGGACCCTCTCAGAGTAGTTCTTCCGTTTGGTCCTGGCTTGGTGGGATGGTCATGATGGAACCGCTATATCAAACGTGGTGCATGAATACATTCGCAAGGTTCCCATGTTCTGTCCTGCGGACCATACCCCTTCCAGTCCACTAGATAATATAGTTTAGATCTGACATACTTTGAGTCCAGGATGTTATTGACCTCGGATTCCGGTTCTCCATTGACCATAACTGGTTTGGGTGGTATTGTAACTCGAGTTCCAGGTTGCACAGGTTTCAAAAGAGAAACATGGAACACTGGGTGAATGTGCATGTTGGAAGGTAGGGCCAGTTTAACTGCTACTAGGTATATAATGGATTGGATGGTGAACGGACCTAAATACCGTGGGCGGAATGTCTGGGTTCCTTTTATGGGCACATATTTGAAGCCAACCAGACTTCGTCTCCAACCTGGTAGTTGGGAGCCCTTTCATGATGCTGGTCAGCGTATTTCTTTTGGTGAACTTTAGAATGGCATAAATGTTCAGCTGCCTTTGTGAAGGCCTGGGAAATTATGGTGTGCAAAGTCTTAATGGCTGGCATTTCCAGAGTAGTGGGAACGTCCAGTTTGGAGGTGCGTGAATGTCTGCCGTATATGGTGTAAAAAGGAGTCGGTCCTGTACTGCTGTGAAAGGAGTTATTATAGGCATATTCAGCCATCCACAGCAAGTTTTTCCAACTTCCTTCCACTTGATGTAGCATACAGTGTAGGTACTGTTCGAGTGTTTGGTTTGTCCTTTCTGTTTGGCTATCCGTTTGGGGGTGGTGGCTAGTGGATAGTCAGATATCGATTTGAGCCATGGAGCAGCATTTCCTCCAAAAGTTGGATACGAATTGGGTACCGCGGTCTGAGATTAGTACTGAAGGGAACCCATGAAGTCGTATGATATGTTCGAGGAATACCTTTGCCAGGCTAGATGCATTTGGGAGACCTTTGAACGGCAGGAAGTGTGCCATTTTTGAAAATAAGTCTACGACCACTAGAATGGTGTTATATCCTTGACTGGGTGGTAGATCGGTGATAAAGTCAAGAGACAATGTATGCCAGGGCACCAGTGGAATTTCCAAGGGCCTAAGGAACCCAGATGGTTTTTGTATTGATGACTTATTTTGCACAAATACGCCGCAGGAGAGGATGAATTGAATGACGTCCTTACTCCACGTGGGCCACCAGTAGCTTCGTTTTACCTTGGCCAGAGTCTTAGCTATCCCAGGGTGACCCTCAATCAAAGAGTCATGATACCCTGAGATGACCTGTTCATGTGGTTCCTTTTTGGACAAGAAAAACGGTTCCTGAAATATGGAAGTTGGTCCTTGATTGCATAGTGTTCTCCACGTGTATTCCATTCTTGTAACAGCTCGGGACTCAGATGTCGGATCTCTTGTTGAGGTCAATCTGAGTCGTCGTTGTAATGCCCAGGAGCTTGTCGCTTGGAATGATGGCCACTGGATCGGGGGTTGTGTACACCTGTTCATCAATACCCATACGGGAAAGGGCATCGGCTTTTCCGTTTTTAACCCCGGGCGGAAACGTGATTACGTAATCATACTCTGCGAAGAAAAGGGCCCAGCGTAGCTGTCGTGAGGATTGAGCTGTCGCTGTTTTTAGATATTGTGGATTGTGGTGGTCAGTTATCACGGTGATGGTATGCCTGGCACCAAGGACATAGTGTCGCCAGGCCTTAAAGGCTGATTTGATTGCTAGGAGCTCCTTATCCGAGATAGCGTAATTGAGTTCAGGTGGTGAGAATTTACGCGACCAGAAGGCTACGGGATGCAGCTGACCGGTTTTTGGGTCCCTTTGCGAGAGGACAGAACCCATTGCCATGCTTGAGGCATCTGTTTCCACCACATATGGAAGGTCTGGGCGAGGATGTCGTAAGATCGGGGCGGAAGTGAACCTCACCTTCAGTTCTTGGAAGGCCTTTTCTGCTTCTTCCATCCATTGGAATTTTTTGTTGCTTTTCCTTAATAGTAATGTGATCGGATGCACTATTTGAGAAAATCCCGGGATAAATCGGCGGTAGAAATTTGCAAAACCCAACACGCTCTGGATTCCTCTGAACGAACTTTGTGATGGCCAGTTTAAAATGGCATCGACCTTGTGCACATCCATTCGGATTCCTTTTGGGGTGAGGACGAAGCAGAGGAACTCTACCTCAGTGACGTGAAATTAGGATTTCACGAGTTTGGCATAGAGGTGATGTTGACAGAGTTTCCTAAGAACGGAACAGACATGCTGGACGTGGTCTTGTTTTGAAGCCGAGTATACGAGAATATCATCAATATAGACTAGGGCACAGACATCAATTAGTTCTCTTAAGACATTCTTCATGAAATATTGAAATGCAGCGGGAGCGTTGCAAAGTCCAAATGGCATTACCTGATATTAGTAAAGACCATATTTGGTACGAAAAGCGGTCTTCCACTTGTCCCCCTTTTTCACTCGAACGAGATGGTATGCTCCTTGAAGGTCCAATTTAGTGTAGATTTGGGCGTCTTTGATTTGATCTAACAGTTTCGGAATAAGCGGCAGGGGTAGCGATTTTTAATGGTGATTTGGTTGAAATGCGTGGTAGTCGATGCAAGTCCTCAAATCTCCTTTCTTCGGAACAAAGAATAGGGGAGACGCTGCTGGTGACTTCGAAGGGCAGATGAAACCATTAGCCAGGTATTGATCTAAATAGGACTTCAAATGTTGGTTCTCAGGTTCAGTAAGTGCATAGATTCGACCACAAGGGATTTGTGCACCAGGTACCAGGTCGATCTGGTATTCATATGGCCTGTACGGTGGCAAGGTGTTAGCTTGTTCCTTCTGAAACACATCTTGAAAGTCCTGGTATTCACTTGGTAGGGTACCAGTCACACCCAAGGTTATTGTCGCTGCTCCATGAACAGATGGGCTTGTAGTCGTTGACTTCTATCCTTTATAGTAACAAGTGTGAGTACAGCTTTCAGAAAAGACCAAATACTTTTCACAGCAATCTACATGCGGATTGTGAGCTAACAACCACGGAATCCCTAAGATCAACTGAAACTGGGGCGCCTTGATGAGGTCGAAGGCAATCGATTCCCGGTCACCATGCTGACACAGAAGGGTTAAGACTGTAGTGCATTGGGATACTTGACCGGAAGCTATTTCTGTACCATCAACGGTAGTGACTGTTTCAGTGGTCGACTTAGGGCATAGAAGAAGCCCCATCTTTGCTGCGAGATCCTGGTCCATATAATTCCCAACTGCTCCGCTGTCAATGTATGCTTCTACGGTATGTATCCTAGACGGCTGCTGGTGGTTGATTAGGATCATGGGCAACGCAAAATGGGAGGTCTGTAGTTCACTTTCTTCGCTCGACAAATGGACCCCTACATTTGCCGGGCTTGGTAGTTTTCCGGCTCCTCCTTTGTATTTTCTTTGTCAGTGGCTCCTATGGTTCTCCTTGGCGGTTTCACTGGACACTCTTTGAGGAAATGACCTGATTTTCCGCAGTATAGGCATAGCTGCTGCTCCCTTCTCTTGTCTCTTTCGGCTTTGGTTAAAGGGGGCCTTACCCCTCCTAGCTGCATTGGTTCCACCGAATTGTCCATTACTCATGGGGCATTGTCCCTTCACCGAACGTACATAAGGCGAGTGTCCAGTCTAACCTGATCTGCCCTTCGGTCTTGCAACCTGTGATCTAGCTGAACCATAAACTCTGCACAGTCTTTCGGTGGATCAACCACTTGGGCAAGAAGATCTTTTAGCTCTCCTCGTATACCCCGGTGGAATAGCGTAGCTCTCTTCTCCACAGGCCACCCTGCTTCAACCACAAGCCTGTTGAAGGTCGCTATATATGTTAATAGGTCTTGGTTTCCTTGACGAAGGGACAAAAGCTTGTTGTCTAGTGCCTGCCCATGGGTACAACGAGCAAAGAGTTTTTCCATCTCCTGCTGAAAGCTCCCGAAGTCACGTAGCAGTGGATCATCCTGACTAGCAAAAGGTACAGAACAGTGCGCAGCACTGCCACTCAAATAAGAAAGCACAAAAGCAACCCGTGACTGGTCATTAGGGAAGGCCCCAGGCCTACAAAGAAAATGGAAGCGACATTGGTTCAAAAATGTTGCATACTTCCTGGGGTCTCCCGTGAAGCGCTCAGGTGGGGCTAAAGGAACTGCTCCTGGAAGGGTTATCTGTACCGGATTGGTTGATGGCGCTGACATAGATGAGACGTTCCCAAGCAATGGGGCTTGTCTTGGCTGTGACTGGAGAAGTTGCTTACTCAGGTCGTCAGTGCATTCCTTAGCTACTATCAATTCCCTCCACAGGGCGATGGTTTCCTGTCTAGCTGAATGCACCTCAGCACGTAACTGCCCCAACATCTGAGCTAACTGGTCGGTTTCTGACGTTTCCATGACGCCCAGGTGGATTATAGTTTGTGAGGCTTCGCGTTCTGTAACGCTCAACTGATATCCACGGGGACACCCCTCAGTCTGGTTGGACCACTTTGACCTCGAACCCTCTCCCTTGGATTCTTGTTCGGCCGAGAACCGGGTCTGAAAACACCGGAATTTGGGTTTATCTTATTGTCTCTTCCTGCCAGGAGCCCGCATCCCTTGTGGACCCAACTTCCCCCCTAGTGCTCTCCTCACCTTGCTTTATTGTATGGTGCGCTCTCCATCCTGCTTCTCTTTGCAGGGGTGCGTTGTTGGATGGGCACGTCGCCACCTAGTTCCCTCACTGGTGGGGGCCCTCTGAGTCCAGACCTGCTGCGACTTCAGTTTGTCCAGGTAAGACTGCTGGTTTGGCAGTTTTGTCCTTTTTGCAATTTCCCCTATTAATGTCTCTCCTTCTTTCTTAGGTGCAAGAAGAGTTCCAGTGGTGACGTGCTGCGCACAAGATGGTGAGAAAAAGCGCGATGCGCGGCGCTATGTGCCATTTATTATAATGACCTGTTTGTTCTCTCTTCTTTGCAGGCCGCTGCAATGTCCCCGAAAGGACGCTGCTGAGAAGATGGAGCGCGGTGAGTAAAGCGCAGCCTGCGCCGCCTTCTTGATCTTTTGTGTGCTAATCAATGTTTCTTCTCTCTTGCAGGTCGTTCTAATGGCCCGAAGTGGACGTGGGCCGAGGGCGATGTAAACCCAGGTAAGCCTGCAATATTTTGGCTATTGGAGAATAAACGCTTCCTAATGCTGTTTTTTCGTTCCCTTTCTTCCCAGGTTGCGGCTTCTTCAAGATCGCGGGAACATTGCTGAGATGGAGGATTCTCAGGACCCAGGAGCGGAGGACAGGAGCAGGATACACTCACAGGTAAGTGCAGACTAATAGTGTTCTTGTAGGTAACCGGCTCGGGAATGCTGGTGAAGAGCTGAACGCGGTGAGAGTCAAGCTGCCCAGTGCAGAGTAACGCAAAGCGTGTTTCTCAGGCTGGGTGTGGCTTATATAGCCCCCAGGTATCCCAGGTCCCCCTGGGTCTGACTACACCTAAAAGACTAGACCGCATAGCTCGGTTCTAGGACTGAGCTATGCGGGGGCATCCATGTTGTGCCAAAGGCCATTGCCAGGCCCAATTCTCAAGTTCCTTTGCTTCATATATGAGCTTGGCGCCAAAGGTGCCAGGACTGGCTCCAAGAGAGCCTTGGACGAGATTGTGAGGCCTTTATGGCCATGCTGGAAGTTCGTGGCGCAGCTCAAATGGCTTGCCTATTAGGGCCAGGGGCAGGGGTCATGACATTGAACGTATGCTGCGCTCCATGCCACTAACCATCTGCCTAAACGCATTGGATGAGGCCCACACACAACTAAATATCCCAGTTTAGCAGCATTCCTACTGACTCATTAATTCACTTTGGCCAAGCAGAACACACGGATGCAAGAAAACGCCTAAGCACTCCCCGAGACGGCACTAACAATTTTGTCGACACGCCCAAGGGGCATTTTAAACGCTACCCACGCACCCGCAGGCACCAGTTCCACTGGCCTGGCATTGGCCTGGGGTTCCAGTTGTGACCCTAAGCAGCAGGGTGCAGGTTGTTCGATTCCGACCAGGTTGTTCGATTCCAACCCCCACAATCTAGAACAGACATCAACTTGCAACCACAACGGACTATGGTGCACTAAGTACTCAATCGCCCGGCTGCCAGCCGGCCTGCAGGGCATGGCAAAAATGCTATCTGCCAGCAACACCAATTCAGACAATGCTCCAAATCCAACAGAAACTCCATTAGGTCAGTCTGCTCGCCAACATGTCAAGATGGACGTGCAAAATCAGCTGCAAACACTTCTCACAGAAATGAGGGCAATCGGCCATAGCCCCCAAGAGACTAATGTCACAGTTCAAGAGATCAAACTCGCCGGAATGCCCAAGCTGATGCTATGGGGCAATGAACAACGGATTAGCGCACCCGAGGATGACAGCGCACTGATAGTCCTTGAGTACTACACCATCATGCCAGATGGGCGGTTAAGATTTGCACCATCTCTCCTATCCCTCCCTGGGCATGGGTTTCTAATAAGCAGTATTGGGATACTGTTGGTTTGTCCCAATGTTAAGGTTACGACCTTCAGGTTTGAGGTCATGTTTGTTATGTTAAAGTTCTTGATTACACTCACACCCACATTGTATGATCAACACTGCTCTACCCGACATGGGAAATCCCCCTTCACTTAATCCCACTCACTAACTAACAAGGACCCCACAGGGATAACCGACCTGCGACCAGTGACACTTAACGTACAGGGGCTGGGACACCCAATCAAAAGACAGCGAGTTCTCAACTTCCTGTGTGACACGCAGTGTGATTTTGCCTTCCTTCAGGAAACACACCTTGATGCACACGAAGCAGGGAAACTAAACCGAGGATGGATCGGAACAGCAGCCCACTCGCTGCAAAGAGGTAAAAAAGGGGTCTCAATCCTAATTCACAAGCGGGTCCCATTCCATGCACTTCATATCATGTTAGGCAGAATCCTGTGCAGTTCCCTTGGGGACCACTGCAAGAAGATTAAGACCACAGGAGTAAGCAGTAAACCCAATTGGTAGCAGTCTGCACCACCCAGATTTACCTGGTAGCTGGGGCTGAGCAGTCAGACCTCTCTCAAGAAGAATAGGGCAGTATATAGAGTATACACAATAGAGCCAAAAACACAGTAGAGCAAACAAACACTGACCAGAGCTTTGTATCAAAAGTATATAATTATTTATTTAAAACACACTTTAGGCAATACACTAGCACTCCAAATCAAAAGCAAGTTAAAATACAGTCAGGTAAAGTATAAACACCTCCCTTGATAACTATTAGACAAGTCAGAGTTAAAACACCACTATTTGTTAAAACAGATGTGAGCGTGTAACCTAGATGGCACTCCAATAGTTAAGTTAAAGGGAGAGAAAAAGGCAGGGTATAAAAATAAAACAGTTCCCAACACTTTTAGAAGTTCAAAGTAAGGGAGTAAAGGCAGTATACACTGTAGAGCCAAAGTTCATAGGCCAGGCCCACTTTAAATGGAGCAAAGCGAAATGTGCCCAAGATCACACAGTTTAAAATGCACTAAAAGTCTTTGCAGAATGTTCAAAAGAGGTTGTGGTGATTCAGAAAGTGAAGTTAGAAGGTATGGGGCCAACCCAGTTGGAAAGCCAAGGATTTAAGGGTCACCTTTAGCAATCCGTGGAAAGGGAGGCCAGGCAGAACACAGTACCTTAAAGAGAGAGGAAGCTCCAGCGGTGGCAGTTGTTCCTGGCAGTGGTTGCAGTTTGTTGATTCGACCAGGGGAATAGAGGATCTCGTCGAGGAGGAAACTTGGAGTCGATGCACTGCCCAGGGATGAAACCAGCTGCGGAGTTAGCCGGTTAAAAGGTGCATTCCTTTTATTCGCAGTCAAAGTGGTGAAGCTTGGCTATCCGGCCGCCGGGGTGCTTGGCATGGGCGATTCGACCAAGAGACGTCTTTGGAAGGGGCGAACTGGTTGATCCCACCAGCTCAAAGGAAGAAGACTCGTCCAGCAGAAGATCTTCTCTTGTCGTTGGGAAATTGGTGAGTTCGTTGCAGCAGGGCTCCACCGGTGGTGTCGTCATTGCAGATGGCTCAGCTTCTTCCCTCTTCGGATTTTTAGGTCCTGTGGCGACTTCTGAAGTTCCAGTCCCAAAATCCTGCTTTTATGCAGAAAAAACCCCATTCAACAGCCTAGCTGTCACTCAAACATGCTAAGTGGTGAGCCGGGTGGCTCACCACTGGGCCAATCAGAATAGAGTGCGACTTGGGTTGCTAAGGCAACGCAGTCCAGGGTGCCAATTCCTCTCCCCACACATCCTGTGGAATCCAGACAGAGGGGGACCATTTGGAGGGCTTCTGTGGAGAAGCCCGCCAAAATAGTGGAACAAAGGACTCGACCTTGGTTAGAGTTACAGAGACGGACACGAACGCCATTTTAGAAAAGAGTTCTGGCAAAAAGACCCAACCGTTGATTTGATATTAAATAAACCGGCGGTATCTTTAACATTGGACCAAAAAGTGGTGCGTTTAAAATCAATGGGAAAATCCCATAGGAAATATTCCAGTGGAATATTTTGCGTGGTAACCACTGCCACAAGCCAGAAACTCGACAAGGGGGGACTGGACAGTGGCCCCTTGGAAACAGACCCAGGGGAAATCGAATTAACCCCTTCCAGTACTTCCACAATATGATGGTTTGTACTTCATTACCCCCTCACTCACGTGAACATATATATGCCTCAACCAGAGACTCACCCACGTTTTTCAAGCACGTGTTTGCAAGATGTGCGCAGTACAAGGGTAACCCTCACACTTATTGGATGGGACTGGAACACAATTCTAGATGTGGCACTGGACCGCCTGGGCACACCCCTATCGCAACCCATATCGCAACCCCAAACCCCACACAAACGCACAACTCTGCTAACCCTCATGTCTGAACTAGGACTCACAGATATTTGGCAAACCCTCCATCCACAACACCACGATTATATCTTACACTTGAACCTCTACACAGCTTACTCTGGACTCGACTATTGGGTCGCCCCGATAAAAGCCCTATCACAGATAAAACAAGGTACGATGCTCCCCATGACGGTCTCCGATCATGCACCATTACTCTTCCACATTGAACTACCTGGAGCCCCACCCTATAGGCCACCATGGCATCTAAACTTAAGAGCACTAACTTACCCAGATTTTCTCGAACACCTTAGCAAAGACACTGACCTATTCTGGCAAACCAACCCAAATCCAGACCACTCCTCTGTCACATGCTGGGATGCATACAAAGCCTTTCTCAGAGGGCAGTGCATTTCACGATGGACACATGAACTAAAGAGTTGGAGGGAACATGAAAATATCATCATTGCACACATTACACATGCAGAAACTCAGCATAAACAGACCCGGGATCCCGACATATATACCTGACTTAGAAAACTAAGAGCCGAGCTCAAACAAATCGCTACACAACGGGTGCAAAAGCCGTTCACTAGCTGGTCGCAGTCCTATTACCAAGACGCTGACATACCCCTTCACCTGATGGAGCTCGCCCTTCGCACAAGACAAACCTCCCAACATATAGCCAGCATCCGGGGCCAAACAGGGAACCTACTAACTAACGAAAAAGACATAAATAGACGCTTCACAAAATACTACAGCAAACTCTATTCCAATCCTACTCACTGTAATCATATTTCTGATGCTTGTATCTGCTTAGATTCACATGCTGTGCATAGGCCGACATCTAGTGGAAGCTGCGGAGTATTACAGTTTGTTTTTTGAAACTCGAAAATTAGCGTCGACACAGGGCGTGCCAGTAATACTATCTCTAGAGTGACGTCTACTGTACCCATGATCCCTCACGCGTCTCTCTATTCACACCTTTACTCAGCACTACTGCATTGACACCCTTCCCAAAACAGATACTCAAGTGGGACAAGTGGTTCCAAGAAATTAATTTGCTCATGACCCTTCTCACATCCCACCTCCTTCTTCTAACACTGCTCGCTAATCTATGCACAGCATGTGATCTAAGCCGATTCCACAAGCCTCAGTATTTCTGATGCTTGTATCTGCTTAGATTCACATGCGACCCACCCTTCCTCCCCCCTGAGAGAAGGCGCATGGATACTTGTAGTCTTATCTTTCTATCTATCTGCTTGGATTATCTGTACTCACGCTACTCCTCATGCTACCTCATGTCAGAAAAAATACAATCTGAGGGTCAAGACAATCACAGATTCTCAGAAATCGGAACTCGGGACACAAATCACAACAGATGAAATTACCCAAGCCATCTCCTTACTGACAGCGGATAAGGCGTCCAGGCCAGATGGAATATCCATTGATCTATATAAAATACTGAAAGACCGCCTTTGCCCCGTTGCTCAAGGCAGTGCTTGCCGAGGCGATGACCCTAGGTCACCTGTCAAGCGCGATGATGGTGGCAAATATGATTGTCTTCGACAAACAGGGTCGGGACCCAGAGGATTGCGGATCATACTGACCGATATCGCTAATCAACGCTGACGCCAAAATACTGGCTAAATGCCTGGCATGCAGAATCGAGAAAAACCCTCCCACAACTTATCCACAATGATCAAACAGGTTTTATCATTAGTAGACAACCCGCGGATAATGGCAGGTGACTGCTACACATATTCGGCGGATGGGAAAGCCCAGGTGAAATAATACTAACGGTTGATGCTGAGAAGGCGTTCGACAAAGTGCGATGGGACTTTATGTTTAAGCCACTCACAGCATACGGATATCCACCAACTCTTCTGGGGCTCATAAGATTATTGTACACAAACCCCCAAGCCTCTGTGACTACTAACGGTGTTGCCGAGAACTTGTTTAATCTATACCCTGATGTCTGGGTGGCCCCAGCCTGGATTAGCGTACGAGCAATCCTCTCGATCGGCCTAAACCACACTTTACACAAAAACTAAGACAACTATTGGCCAGAAATTAGAGTGCTAGACATATGCGACGGAGACAAATTAATGGGGTTCCAAGAAGCTAGCCAAATACTCTTACTGCAACACAACGGGATGGATACACTACCATACTATAAGAGAGGTGATCAGATCCAACACAACCAGCCAAACATGGCAGAATACCCCCCCTCAATAGAGGAACTGGAAATGTAACAAAATCCGACAAATAGACTCATTCTACACCATATGCGTCCCGAACAACATCAAACGCAACATAACCCTCACAGCACATTGGTCCAACGACTTAAATATTCCCATGGGCGATATATACGAATATTTTGAAAACATAGCAGCAACATCACACAATATTTGCAACAGAGAAATAAAATATAAACTGATTCAAAGGCTGTACTACACGCCCAGCAAACTATACTGTATGGGTCTTTCTAGGTCACTGGTGCGTTGGCTACAGTGCACAGAGACAGGCACAATGGCCCATATCTTGTGGACATGCCCTATGATTAAGACATATTGGGAATGGGTTCATAAACTAATCTCACATATCCCAAACATGATGACAGATTTGGCCCCCAGACCAATGCTGCTTGGCGCTGATGATGCAGACTGGCAGGCGGCGTGGGTAAGCAGCCATGCAGTGAGTACGCTCGAAGCACATCTCCAGCTTGATCAGTCACGAACCGGGCCAACAAAGCGGATCCTGGAAGCCCAAGTGTGGCAATATACTGAGCAACAAAAAGAGACTAAATGGGTGAGGTTTGTGGTCATTAGGAAGCCGCAAAGCAGTTAACGAGCTTGCCGACGAGATCACTCGTAAGCTCGTATGTAGACACAAGATGGCGGAGGGAACACACCGCAATACGCCCTGACTCAACTGAAGCGCTTAGGCACAAAGAACTTGTGCAGGCAGTGGGGCACGAACCACAAAACCGTCCGGTGAGGCGAGGAAGGGGGTGATTGAGGCTGCGCGGTAAATTCGCAGGCACAGCCCCGTGAACTAAGAGGCATGTGGCGTGAAATCAGTGTGCAGAACAGAGTTACAGGCATTTATAGCTGCGGTGCGCTTGCACGGGTCAGCCGTGGCAGCCCTACTAAATCCCTGTGCTTAGCACAACCTCCGATCCAGTAAGGATTCATCCACCCTGGAAATGAAGGAGAACCATGTTCGTAGGCACCTAGGTGGGGTGCGAAAGAAGCAGGAAAATGGGGTCCAGAGTCATACAATACCCAGCACCCAGGGGAGGCTAGGTCTGACAAATAATAATGTGTCCTGAAATTACCAGAGCATACCACGCACCATCAACGGGAAGGATTGGTCAAATCCGAATGCAGTGGCGGGCAAATGTGTGGTGCCACAGCGCTAGGTCAGTCCCCAACAATAGACTGGAACAGCACCGCAGAACGTGCTGAAATATAAACACACTGCTGCAGACCCGGCGAAACGCAGCTGAGTAGAAGTCACAAAAATGCACACACAACAAACATCCACCCAAGCCCTCACAATGTGAATGACCAGAGCGGAGAAAGAGTCTACAGGACGTGAGTAGACAGACCTGGATACACGTAATCTTAGACTACAAGGCAGTAATGGCACAGTAATAACATTGGAGTTCAGAGAGGAACAATAAGGCAAACAATGACATATCCTCAGTGACAACCCTGCAAAGACCCATAGGAGGAAAGACAAGTATTGAGGTGACACTGTGATTGCACTGCAGATACAAGCAGATACTCACGGAGGTGCACTTTGATTACACCGCACTGCTAGTGCCTAAACAGTAGTCTTGGAACACTAGCAGACGTCTGGCCTAGCCTCAAGCATATTGCACAACAAATAAACCGCAGGTAAAGAGTGTGTAACGCAACATCAAGGAGTCACACATGGCGGCTAAAGCCTCCAAAACCAAATACAAGCAACCCATGCTAGACACATTTATGAGACCAACGAGCATAAGTGCAACAGTTATACTAACGGACACAACACAACCAGGGGGGGCTTGAGCAAGCGATGGGGGACCAGCCAGTCCAAGCAGCTATTGCAGCCTTGAAAATTGCAGTGGAAGCTAAAATGGACGCCATCAGCATAGACGTGAACCTGCTGAGGCAAGACGTCAGGTCACTGGCCGAACACACGGTAACCCTAGAAAAACAGGTGGCTGAGAATACGGTGGTCCTGAAAGAGTCCACAAAAGACATATCAATATTACAGCAGCAAATGAAGAACCTGGAAGGGAGGGTTGAAGATGCAGAAAGTCGGGCCAGAAGGAATAATGTCAGAATCATAAGCCTTCCCGAACTTCTTTGAAAACATGTTCCTGCAGGAAATGAGCCCAAGCGGCCTATCTCAAGGTTTTACAGTTGAACAGGCACACAGATCCTTAGCCAGAAAACTGCCCCCCGGGGCCCCACCAGGGCCAATCAAAGCCAAGGTACTGAATTAGAAGGACAGAGAATAGATCCTAGAACACTTCAGGAAAGGCGGCACGATACGGAAAGCATCTGCAACAATCACTGCGTACCCCGACCACACCCTACAGGTACAAAAACAAAGGATGCACTTCACTTCAGTGAAGAAAAGACTCTGAGACGCCAGTCTTAAATACATGCTGCTGACCCTGCGAGGCTTAAGGTCATACGGAACGGCCGAGCAGTTTTCCTTGACATCCCATAGGAAGCACATAAATGGCTGGACAGGGAGAACATCCCGTTGGGTACAGAGGATAGAACGTCGGAAACAATGGGCATGGGAACAGGCACCTTACACGTCACGTCGGAAACAGGAACAACCAATGGCGAAATGTCTGCAGGAAGAAGCACTCCACACAGAAGAAATATGTGGTGCCAAAATTCTTAGTAAATAGCAGGAGCAACCACACAGTCTCTGAGAAGCCAGGAGCACGGCGTAAGAGCGCCCTTTACCCAAGTTAGATTTTTGTTGACAGATACTAGCTGTTAAGTATCTGCGCGTTGCACTCCAGATATCAGTGGATAACTGGGAAAGGAGCGACAAGCGGGTATGCCCGAGCACAGGGTACAGAGCTGGGCAACTGTTGGGGGGTGAAGGGGAAGGGTAATTAGTGGGGTTAGTTGGGATTCAGCCTATGTTGTTATGTTTAACACGCACACAGCTCACAAGACTCTTAAGTCACACTTTACATATGTCTGAGGTACTTAGGATAGCCTCTTGGAATGTCCGGGGGCTAAATAGCTACATTAAGAGGAACAGGATTATGACATACCTGAAATGCCAAAAGATAGATATTTCACTCCTACAGGAGACACACCTCACTGAAACAGACAGTCCTGGCTGGCAATGGAGTGGCACCATACTGGGCTCCCCATACTCGGCGTACCCAAGAGGGGTGTTCGAGTGTATAGCACCAACGGTCCCTCTCCGGGTCCTCAAGACGGTTAAAGAGAGAGAAGGTTGGATGATCACAGTGCATGGCTTTCTCGAGAAAATGGAAGTGAGTATCATTAACACTTATGCCCCAAACCATGGTACGGTCGCCTATTTCCGTACTTTGTAGCCCCAGATTGGGCCATTTAGAAACAACACACTAATATGGGGAGGAGACTTTAATTGTACACTACACCCGAAGCTGGATAGATCACATGTCAAACTTGTGCACCCAGCCTCTGCTGCCAAAGCCCTAAATACCTTGCTACAAGCGTTCAACCCGACAGACATCTGGAGATCCCTTCACCCACAGATCTGCAGATACTCGCACAACATAGCCCCGCAAGACTAATTTTCTAGATTAGATTATGTCTTCAAGAAGAAACCTTTAGCGCGTTCACGACAGCTGAATACAAAGCGCGTGTACTAGCTGATCACGTGCCGTTAATAGTCAGGTGGTGCGTATTCCCCCCTAGAGCATGTATTCCGACCTGGAAGCTTAGGAGCGAATCCCTGAAAGAGGAAGTGTTCCGCAAACACCTTCGGGTGGGCATTAAAGACTACTTCACACACAACACAAGTAGTGTAGCATCTGCTGGTACGCTCTGGCGAGTCTTTAAGGTGGTGATCAAAGGAATAGCAATAGCTGAAGCCGGGGGCATACAAGCCACAAAAAGGAGGGACTTATCTAATGCAGAAACTGCATTGGAAGAAATAGATAAAGCACAATGAATGGCAGGCGACCGGGCCCAATAGGCTAACTGACTGAAGCATGAATGTCTAAGACACTGGGACAGACCCGGAGCGCTGAATTATGCGCGATATGCAGAAAAACAACAAGCAGAGGGAGAGAAACCAGGCCGTCTGTTGGCCTGGTTATACAAAAGTGAATCTAAACGGGACATGATAAATTCAATTACAGATAACAATGAGGAAACGTGTATGGCGCAAGCAGATATAAACAAATGCTTCCTGGACTATTATACAAATGTATACGCTGAAACATCGAGAATACAACCCTCAGAGATAGATGAGGCCCTAGCACAGATTGACCTCCCGAGATTAGAGCCTGAAGCTGCTGCACAGTTGGAGGCTCCCATAATATTGGAAGAATTAGAGAGCACTATTAGGGGGCTCCCAATAGGTAAGACTCCAGGAATAGATGGGTTACTCAGTGAATTTTACAAGGAGTACAGTATAGATATCATACCCCCACTGCTAGCAATGTTATTTGATGCAGAGGTCCTGCCGGTATCGTTGAGAGATATTAATATTTTATTTATTTTGCGCTCATACACAAGTGTTCAGAGCGTGACAAGGCAAGGGAGGGGAAACAAGGGAGAACAAAAAACGATCTTACTAGGCCCAGTGACATTGAGAACGTGCGAGTGCATGGGAGAGGAAGAAGTGGAAAGTGTGTGGGCTGGGGTTCTCCTGGAGAGAACCAGAGATTGAGAGACAGTGAGCTTCTGAGGGAAGGAGAGGAAAGATAGAATGCCTCTGAAGAGGTGCAGTAGGAAGTTAGATTTTTTTGAGATATCAGAGATGTGGGCAGAAAAGGAAAGCGTGAAGTCAAAGATGACCCTGATGTTCTTAGCCTCAAAGGTGGGGGTAGGAGGAGTGCCAAGGGAGGCTGGCCAAAGAGTGACAGGAAAGGAGGGGGAAGGTGTGCTTATGAGGAGGATCTCTGTCTTGCTGGCATTCAGGCAAAGATCATTGGCGGCACACCAATACTGAATGGCAGATAGGCAGTCAGAGATGAGAGAAGGAGAGAACGAGAGGAGGAATCGCTCATCATTCCACAGCTTAAGTCAAATAAACCCGACACAGTCTGCGGGTCAGAAAGACCACTGTCGCTATTAAACCAAGATGGGAAAATACTTACGACCTGATTAGCAAACAGGCTTAAACTAGTAGTAAGTGGGCTCATAAACCCGGACCAGACGGGTTATGTGGCAAACAGAAACATGAAATGGAACCTGCGAAGGTTGCATCATATTGTTGACCACACTAAGAATAGCACGGATCTCTACGCAATAGCCTCACTGGACGCAGTCAAGGCATTTGACTTGGTTAGATGGCCATAGCTGCTAGCCACACTAAAGAAATTTGGCATGGGTCCTGCATATATTAAATGGGTACAGCTGCTGTATAGCATACTGGTTGCGAGATTCAAAACAGGCAACCAAATCTTAGAACAGTGGACGCTCGAAAAGGGGACGAGACAAGGGTGCCAGTCGTCACCCATGCTGTTTATTTTGGCACTATAACCCTTTGCAGCTTTCCTCAACAGGGAGTTTCAGGAGGCTGACATAGACACACATGGTAGATGGAATCTGATCTCCTTATATGCGGATGATATGCTCCTATACCTACAACACCCGGAAACCAACCTACAATATATACTGGAAGTATTTGACAGTTATGCTGACCTCTCAGGTATTACAGTCAGCAAACAGAAATCGTGCTTGTTCCCCATGGCAGGATACAGAGGTAGAACAGAAAATGCATTAATGGTGCTTCCGATGAAATGGGAGGAAGAAACTTTCAAATATCTGAGGGTTGACATCTACCATGACCCAGAATTGGAGCACACACATAAAACACAGAAGGCGGTTGCCAGGGTTGAAAAATCAATGGAGTTTTGGGCTAGGTCATCTCTTTCATTGATGGGTAGAACTGCGCTACTGAAGATGGTGGTGAAAAGACTGGAGGGGGGGTTATCTGTACTCCTGATCTCTATATGGCAGAGTCGAAGCACAGAGCACCCCAGCCAAGATTCTCTATTGTTGGTAGCATTGGATGAGCAATCAAGGCTTAAGCTCTCAGAGGTGATGCGGGCTAGTTCTTAACTACAGTGTAGTCCCCAAGCACCCACAAAGGAATGTCCACACACTATGTTAGTGAAAACACAGTCTTTATATAAATAAGGTTCACGTTATATACACAATCACAATAGCACACTTTGTGCTCCGACAATTCTAAATTGGTAAATATATACAGTTCTAGATGGTACCACTATTACTCTGATTCCATTAAAATGCATCAACTGTACTCAGTTCAAATAGCATACAAATCAACACAGCAACATAATATCAACCATAAACTCAGGAGGAAGACAAGTTGGTTAGACAATTGGCAGAATACTGGCCCCGTTACCTAGACACAGTTCTGTATGAGGAACCGCCAACCCGGGCAACCTATAAATAAAGATGTACTACAAGCCCAGTCCATATATTGTCTATCTCCTTCTATAAAAGTTCTACTGCCCCAAAGTACCTTGTTTCGTAGAGTTCTTTGGTGAGTCGTTGACAGACCCTTCTTGAGCGCACTCCCTTTAAGGCAGGAGCCGCGGGTCGTCGAGATTCGGCGAAGAAAGAGGTGAATATTGTAGTTGAGGGAGCAGCTACGATCTTTGCGGTGCTCGTTGACGAAATCTCGTGAAAGTCCAGTGAAGAAGAGGCATGCGGGGCACCTCGATGACGAGAATTCACTGCCGCAAAGAGTCAATGAAGAACTTTGGCCCAGCAAGGGCGTCTGGCGTCGGTGAACGGGACGGGACCACAGCTGGCTTCAGTAGCTTCATCAGCGTCTCGGAGGTCTTCGTGTGGCGGGAATCCCACCAGCGGATTCTCCTCGGTCGTCGGCGATCTTGACTTTCTCCGGCCGGACGAAAGCAGTCGACAAAGATGAACAAGGGAGTCCTTGGATCAAATGTTCTTAGGCAAAGGGAGCAATGCGGCTCCGGTCGGCGACGGTGGACGGCTGTCCGGTGCTTCTCTTCGTTTTCCTCGGCGGTCCCCTTCTCCGGTTGGCAGCCTTTCATAGGTCAGTCTACCAGGGAGCTTTGGCAAAGATCAGCTGGTGCACGATGGTCCCTCGTAGCTCGGGGAGAGGTCTCCTAGTCAGGTCCTCTCTTGGATAAGTTTGTTGACAGTCACGCAGCTTTCAGATTAGCGAAGGACAGCAGCAGCAGTTCTTCTTCTTCCAGTGGGCTTCAAGGTTAAGCATCAGTTTCAACTTCAGCTTCTGAACGATTTCTAGCAGAGAGAGGCTGTTAGGGAGAATTCTCAGAAATGTGCTAATTCCCTCCATCTTAGAGACCCCCAGCAACTTTGCTGGATTTTGAGGACTTGATTTTTTAAACCTGGAGAGAGTGAGACCCTTTTTCCCACTTTCTCATGTATTTTAATTTGATTTTGAACTCTGTGTTTCTTTTGGTTGTGGAGTCTGACAAACTCCATAGGCATCATCTTTTACATTGTGTCACACAGCACCTTCAGAGCAGTGGCACAGGGAAGTCTTTCAGATTTCCAAAGGTTTAAATACCTTCTCTGGGATAAACTACTGTTTCCCAGAGCAGTAAAGTGAAATTGACTTTACTTACATTTGTAACTTTCTAGACCCAGCACACACTATCTTACAATAGGGTGCTGGAGGGGTTACCTAGTATCCCCAATGTCTAGCTTCTCATGTAAAATGTTTATGTTACCCTTTTCTCACTGAATGGCTGGTGGCAGTGGTTTTGTTTTAACTACCGTGGTGTGCATTTACTGCGGGTTGCGTTCGCAGCTGCAGTAAAGCACCCAGGGGTGCCATTTTTGTCAAAATGGCCCGGTCTTCTTTTTCTGCCATTTCTTTGTGGAAAGGTCCTTCATTAGATCTACTCAGCACGCCAAACCATGTTTGGTACCATTGCTCGCTTTGCCTTTGGCGGGATACACGAGTGAAGCCCGCCTCTGGCTTCAGGGTGTCTGGGGTAGGCAGGAAGTGAGGGAGGTGCCCGAAACTCCCTGTGCTTAGTCTCCTAGGAGACCCAAATGCACTCTATAATGATTGGCCGGCTGACTGTCCGGCAAGGACAGCCACCCTGCTGGGTGACTGACAGTTGGGCTGGAATGAATGGGAGAGAACTGAATAAAAGGCAAGGCTTTTGGCTTGGAAGGCAGAGTCGACCACTGGACGAAGGAACCAAAGAAAAACTTGAAGAGGACGCCTGCTGCAACTCCTGGACCGTTGGTTTGCCTGGTGAAGCCCTGCTGCTGTGCTGAAACTCCAAATTTGTATCGACAGAGAAGCCCCTGCAAGGACGACTTCTCCCATTGAGTTGGTGGGACCAATCAACTCCAAAGTAAGCCACCTGGACATCCATCTCGGAGCTGGTTGAATTTCCACAGCGTTGCTGCTGGAAACCATATAGCCAGGCAAAGGAGCACCAGATTGTGTGCGTTGCTTTTGTGCTGGCCAAGAGCTCCAGGAAGATCCTCTGGACTCTCAGGAAGCAGGACTGACCGAGCCTGAGCCCCCTCAACAGAGTGCGGGACATCAGAAGCAAGGAAAGACCATCTTGACAGCCAGGAACCGCAGTGTTGCTATTTGCGTTAGACGCAAGGAGCTGAAACACTGAACAGCCACTGATTTGAAGATTGCTGGTTGCGATCGGTGACCGTCCCATTGCAGTGCAGGAGTCCCCAGAAGTCCTCCCTCTTGTCCCCACGACTGATGCCCAGGAACAGAGAGATCAGCAGAGCTGCACAGGAACAAAAGGTCAACTGCTGCACTTTTTCTTCAACGCAAAGGTACTGTAAAGTCTGAGAGAATTTACCTCTCACTGTAGATTTGCTTGCATCTTCTACTTCTCACAAGTCTAATCAGTGTGAGGCCCTACATTTGATTCTTCTTTTCTTCAAAGACTTCTAAAACATTGTGCAAAGACTTTTCTACTTACCTTCCAGAAGTGCTTCATCCCATGTAAGACTTTTGCCCATTGATTTTGGCTTAGCCTGTTGTACTGAATGACTCTTCTTAGGGGGTCCAAAAGTATTTGCCTGCTTAAGGATATTTGTGGTCTCTTGTTGTTCTAATAAACCTATCCTTTACCAACTTCTAACAGTATTCTAAATGCCAACAGTAAGATATTAATGTCCCCAGCAACCTAGCTATTGAAGTCACCTGAGGGTGTATGTTGTGTCTGTGGGCCATCCCAAAAGGGTCTTTACTGATTTAGAAACTAAGAGTGTACCCTATTGAAGTGTATTTGTGTTTTACTTTTTATATTGCTCCCTTCTGAAGAAGGCTTATTCTAACTGACTGATAAATAAATTAATAATTGTTTATTCAAGAAACCGTGTGTGTAAGAGTTTATTTGAATACTTGTCACTGTGAATCTCTGTGTAACTCCCCTACAGCTCACATTGACCACTCTTGAGATAAGCCTGGCTGCTCAACACGCTACCAAAAATGTGTAGTACAAGCTTATACCAAAGGTTGGGTTTCCTATACCTGTAGTCAGAGTTGTGTGGAGTGCACCCAAAGGGTACTGCATACAAACTTTGCCTAACAAGAGGCCCCCAGATATACTGTTGATCTCCCATTCACTCTGCCGGGTCACATTCAGGCCGTCAGGCAGCCAATCAGGCGTACAATGCATTCAGGGCATTCTTCTCCATCCAGACACTCACAACACAGAATGTGGATTCGGACAAGCACTCTGCCATTCAGCACTACACACTGCATTCATACCAATTTCGGCCAGGGCTGTCTCAGTCATTGTGTCAACCACCAAATACTAGACACCATAACATGAAATGCGTATTTGCCACACACACCATTCACCCAGGTCCCACAACATACAGTCATTGGGAAGGCTCCAGCCAGTCTGGCCTGGACTTCCCCACAACACCATATATGGAACTTTCACCCGACAGCCAGTCTGGGGGAAGGGGCAGAGTCAGGGCTTCCTGGGACTTCAGGAATACAAGGTAAAAGGGAATAGAAAGCAAGAGGTCACAGGGGCCATCTTGTTTCCTATCAGGAATCAACCGATTCAAATGGCAGGGCCTGGGTATCCCAAAATGGAGGATACTCAGAGCACCTGTAAAATTCAGCACAGAGCTGCCACCAGCCCGTACCCTGCTCTGAGGGCCACACACAGGGGCCCAAAAACATACACTAGGGGCACAGGGTTGTACCCCCACCCATGGGTGCCATAAGGGAATTCTAAGGGTCTGTACACCAAACCAAAAAGAGGAAGAGCCGCACCGGCAGGAGTTCCACATGAATTCCTGTACGGAAAACAAGACAGGACATACATAATAAGGCAATAAAGGACAAGGGTACAGAGGTCCTCTCCCTCCGATGCATTTCCAGCATCACGGGTGGCCCTCCCAAGACTCCTACATTATTTCACTAATGTCCTGTACCATATCCCGGGATGCTTCTTTAAGAAAGTAGACACTGTATGTAGGGGGCTCTTGTGGCGTAGCTCCAGGTGTAGACTAGCACTGGCTGAATTGCAGAAACCACATAACCAGGGGGGTATTAAGGTGCCTAACTTTGAGGCGTATTTTGTAGCGTGCCAATTACAGTTCGTAACGGGATGGTTGTTGGATGTGCAGACTCAGGATACTCCCCTACTGCAGCCTGCATGCACCCTCTTCTTCTTGAAGGAAGTAATATGGATACACACAACACAATTAGTGAGGCTCCCACTCCTATTGACACTAGGGAAAAAGGTATGGCAGAGGGCCTGTCGGATATTCAAGACCAAAACACCCTACTCACTTCAGATCCCACTGGTGGCGTTGGTAGGGGAGGATTAGTTGAGAGAATACTGGGAACCTTGGGGGTGGCGACAATAGGAGACTTACTACAAGACTGGAAGCCACTTGACTTCAACACACTCACTTAAGAAACTGGAATACATAAGGGGCAACACTTATTGCGTGCCAAGTTTCTTATGAAACTGAAGCAGAAGTGGCCTGCAGGGGAGTTAACACAGAATGAATCGATAGAAACATTATATGACATATCAGAAGGAGGCCGCGCAGTATTGAGAGTGTATGAGCTAATCATGACCCAGCATGGAACCGAGCTACAGCTGACCGGCCAAACACTAGGAGGAGGAACTCCAGACACCAATCACGAACAGGGAAGGGGACAGGGCAATAGCTTATCATAAAACAGTGCCCAGAAATGCAAAACTCCAGCTAATAACGCTATATGTGACACACAGGGCATATCTAACCCTAAGGAAAATCGCAAGCTTTAGTACGGCTGTTGAACATAGATGCACAAAATGTGGACTGGTGAACGCAGACATGTTACACATGTGTTGGGCCTACGGGAAAATCCAGCAATACTTGGAAGACATAGCACAGGTGTTAAGCAAAAGCAGACATAACAGGCATAAGCTCTCCCACAGCTTGCCTGCTCGGTATCGTCCCACGACCAAAGCAAGCGAAACATGTGAGCAAATTGAAAGACCTGACATATATCCAGGCGAAACGCAGGATCGCGATGAACTGGAAGTCACACAGGGGCCCAGAGGCACGTTGGTGGTGGAGAGATCTCCAGAAATGGTCACTGGCCGAAACTCAGTTTGGCAAGAAACAGCTCACTGAGGAAACAGTGAGCCAAACACAGACTTAAACTCCTGGAGAATAATGCTTCAAGAACTTTGGGCCTTGGCACACAACACAAAACAAACAGAAGATTCAAACCAGTCACTCATCAGTAAAGTAACCAGGGACGTGGACACCTGGTGTGGACAAATAGAGCATAGTGCATAACTGTAAAATGGAAGACAGAGGCTGATGGATGGGTGGGAGGAGTTGGGGGAGAAGGAAACGGGGGATGCAGACAACATTTGCTCATTATTAAAAAGATGTGAAAAAGGTCTAAGTTATGCAAAATGTTAATAAAAAAACATTTAAAAAAAACAAGAAGATGCAGACTGGCACACAGATCCAACCATAAGAAGACTGGCACATACTATCCTTTTCTCAGCACGCCAGCTCTTAATTAGGCAATGGAAAACCGTCAATACCCCTACCAAACACGCATGCTTAACGCCGATTACCAAGATTTGCTTACTTGAATGCTCTGTCCTTAGACGCCTAGGTAGGCCTGAACAAGCAGACCACTTTAGGGCTATATTCAACACATATATCAAATAAGCGGTAATCACACCCAGAGCCTCCCTCATTTTACATGGCTCGCAGTGGACTCTGCCACCGGGGTATTAGAACAACCTCTTTGGGTAATGCCACACAAGATGTCCCCCTGCACAAGACGCATAAATTGTGATAGAGAGGAACTATATGTTATACCGGATGTCTCCTGAGAGAGTGTAGGTAGCCGAGCACTTCTACAATGAGGGTGTACTATTAACACTGTTACAACAATTGTTTCTATGTTGGTTGGCGGTGGGGGAGGGCGTATCACTGTTTAATGTGTTAGAGTGGGGGAAAGGCGATCGGGGGGGGGATTAGATATGAATCAAGATACTGTTACCCAGTCTCTTATTCAGGCAGACGGGTCTTGTAAAAAGTTTATTACATGCTTTGCAAATACTTAATAAAAAGACTTAATAAAAAGACGTTTAACTTTTTTTTTAAAATCATCTTTTCTAACGTTTTCTATTTTACAATAAGCCATTAGAAGGGTGGGGTCTCTGAGAATGTTAAATTCCCATTCCCTTTGACCTGCTTCCCCCTCATGTGATCCTCCCACAATTGGCTGCAATTGGCTGCACACATTAACAAACTGTGCCACACTTGATTGGTGAAAAGTGATCCTTTTTTAGTGTTCTAGGTCACAATCAAAAAGAAAATAATGAATGAAAACAAACAGTGCCCTTTAAGATAACACGTGTTTCAACACATCAGTGTCTTTTTCAAATCAGGGCCGATATAGGCTGTACATTTTACATTGGTCAAAGACAACAGTGTTACAAAGATACAATCACAGACATTAAGGAGGGGTGAAAGGGGCGGATGTTTCAGGAGTTTTGGAAAAAATTAAATAAAAAGAAAAATAACGTATAGTCAGTTCCAAAGTTCTTATAAATGGCAGCTGTTCAATGCTGATCATTCTACAATGATCAGGGAATCTCTCTCACAGGACCCTCAAGCAACACCACCATAGATTCCTTGGATCTCACCATCTACGCTACAGGGGAACATCTAGTGATGAAGAAATATCACAAACAAATAGAAGCCAATTCAACTTTATTTGCAACTAGTTGTCACCTTAAGTCAGTAATTGAGAATATACCCAAAGGAGAATTTGTCAGAGCCAGGAGAAATTGTGCAAGTAATGCTGACTTTCATCAAGAATGCAAATTGTTCAAACAAAGATTTCAAGATAGGGGCTACAACAATAAATGTATACAAAAAGCTTATGAGAAGGTGAACACAATGAACAGGGATGCAACACTTACCCCCAAGTACCCGCAACAAACTCCTGATCATGACAGGGTGAGATACATCACTACCTTCAGTCAGAATAACTATGAAATTAGAAAAATACTGTCAAAGAATTGGAATCTTCTAAAACTGGACCAACATTTGAACAAGTTCATTGATGAAGAACCTAGGCTAATCTTCAAAAAAGCCAGAACTTTGAAAACATTGCTCAGTCCATCGTAACTCCCTAAGGTCCATACAGAGGTCACAGAATCCTGGCTACCACCAATGCCGAAAGGCTTTAGGAAATGTGGAACTTGCGGAATGTGTAAATTTGCACACTCCAGTACACAAACTTTTATTGACTCACGTGGAATTGCATTCAAAATTACAGACACTATCAACTGTCAGAGTAAATATATTGTTTATGCTATCATTTGCACATGCCATCGTATATATATTGGCAGTACCATAAGAGAGCTCAGGATCAGAATACAAGAACACTTCTCTGGCATTGGCAGTCAAGATGTACTCTTGCCACTAGCACACCACTGGCAAACAAAACACCAATGGGAAGGTAAGAAAAATCTGAAGTTCATTGGATTGAAGAAAGTAATACTGGGTGATAGCGGAGGAAATAGAGAAGCTCTCTTTCGCGAAGCTGAAGCTCGACTAATCTGTAAATTTCGTTCGACTGAGTGTGGCCTAAATAAGGACAATGAGCTGATTTACTTCTTGTGAACTGTAATTTATGAACCCCATATATGAACAACCTTGGCATAGGAACAGTACCAATGTTCAAAACTGAGTACTATTAGACACACCTGGATAATCTGCAATACTGTTACTGTATCCCTTTCTGTGATATTTTCTGTAGACTTTATATGGGTCAATTGACTCTCCATGTAATTTGCCTCCATGTACCCATATGTGACTTGGTTTCTTTTCTTTTCTTTTTCTTTTTTTCTTAACACCACCATTTTGTGTGGAAATTACATGTAATCAATAGAGTGTATGGATGTATGAGACACTGAATTAGTATTGAACCTACCTCAGGCAACAATATATCACTAGGGAGTGTTTGACATGAAGTGTAGAATACACATGGCTGCCTATAGTCAAAAACATCATTTTGAATAATACTGAGCGATTCAGTGGCCAGCGCTTAGTTGAATATGATAATATGGAAATATTTCCCTACATACGGTTTTTTGTAATATTGTGGCAATATATCCATGTGGTTTATAGTTTATAATTTATTACTAAGAACTTGTTAATTATTACCACTTTCGTCGCGCAATATTATGATTTGAGAATTATATATTTTTATTTCAACTTGCACGTGAGAAGGAACGGTTTGGGGTCCTTCCCCTTCTGTTTACGGTACAACACGTAGAACTAGCCCAAAACATGGCGCCCGACAGTGCCTTGTCGTGTCAGCAGACATAGACACAATAGTAGGACTAATATTGCCATGACAACCATTGATAAGCGAAAGACAGCGCGACCACGCGCTAATGCCGACGCAAGGTGACTGAACAAACTCTTTTCAGGTAAGCCCTTATATGACAGGCCGCTACACTCAGCGGACTTATAGTCAGAAATACGCTTAGCATTGACCCTTGAGACTCTCAAGTCATATAGGATGCGGGCATTTGAAACCAGTAGCGCTAAAATGCAACACAGATTTATTTGGTTTTGTTATGGGGATTGGAGCCCATTTTGGTTAACCACGCATTGGATATTTGTGTTGAATACTGTACATAATGTACGCACAATCTGCTCAATGCAATGCGGTCATTTAAAATTAGTAGCGCTATAATGGAACACGGATTCTTTGTTTTTATGGGGATTTAAGCTCATTTTGGACAACCACAAAATGGATACTTGTCTTAAATACTTTAAACATGGTACAAACGATCTGTTCAACGCAATATTTATATCCATATCATTTAACTGTACCTATTGGAGAGAGACACATTAAGCTGTCCACCAGGGCTTTCGAAAAAGCTTCCCAATATACCTAGCTAGAGCTACATCATGCAGGTTTACTTTATATTTATTCTTATTGTACCTATACTCCTGACATATGACTATCATTAATTTATCCTGCAGGAGGGATCTAACCCTTGAATTCTTTGCTCTTTGGATTTGAACCAATTTTTATAATGAAATATAGGTAAGGTCTGATATGAGCCAAATTGTTTCGCAAAAAGTATATGGATAGTACAACATTGAACAGCTGCCATTTATAAGAACTTTGGAACTGACTATATGTTCTTCTTATTTTTATTTTCTTTTTTCCAAAACTCCTGAAACTTCCGCCCATTTGACCCCTCCTTAATGTCTGTGATTGTATCTTTGTA
Organism: Ambystoma mexicanum; assembly: GCF_040938575.1. Taxonomy (NCBI): domain Eukaryota; kingdom Metazoa; phylum Chordata; class Amphibia; order Caudata; family Ambystomatidae; genus Ambystoma; species Ambystoma mexicanum. The sequence continues at coordinate 1,114,285,134 of NC_090923.1, read as the reverse complement.
ACACTGTTGTCTTTGACCAATGTAAAATGTACAGCCTAAATCTGCCCTGATTTGAAAAAGACACTGATGTGTTGAAACATGTGTTATCTGAGAGGCACTGTTTGTTTTCATTCATTATTTTCTTTTTGATTGTGACCTGGAACACTAAAAAAAAGGATCACTTTTCACCAATCAAGTGTGACGCAGTTTGTTAATGTGTGCAGCCAATTACTTCACTTTATTATTTTAAGAGGTTGGGGTATTTGCCTCTTTTTGCTGCACGCACCTGCGACACCATTTCACAAACTCAAGCTTAAATCAGGCGCACAGTTGAATCTAAGTTGGTAATCAAAACCCCATTGCTGATTCATCACACAAGATAGAGTGGTTGGAGCCCTAACCATTGTCAAGATGGCACAGCATTCTAGAGGCAATGCAAAATGTCCAAACTTTAGGGCTGCAGGAGCCAAGCCGTCAATTTGAAGGACGCTGGGTCGTGGTGCAGCACAGATCCCCTTTCTCTGTAGAGCAGGTCTGGAAGAGGAGGCAGGTTGATTCAAGGTGCTAGCGACAGATGAAGGTCGTAGTACCAAATTTGGTGTGGTCATGCCGGAGCAAAGAGGATCATCCTGCACCAGCTCTGTTTAAGTGCTTTGATTATTCGTAGGTGGAGCGGGATTGGAGGGAATGCGTAGACAAACAGGCCCTCCCATGGAATGGAAAAGGCACCCTTCAGACTCCTCGCCTGAGGGTACCTGCTGGCAAACTGAGCGCGCTTCGAGTTTGCTGCTGTGGCGATTAGGTTTACCTGCGTCCGGACCCATGTAGAGAAAAGACGAAGAACCTGGCCTTGATGGAGTTCATGGCAGGATCGTAGTTCCTGCTGAGGGAATCCCCTATGGTGTTGTTGTCAAGGATGGCACTCTGTCAAGAGTGGCACCGGGCACCCAGGTAGGGTTTAGGTGGCTGTGCTGATGTAAGGTGACAGATAAGCACACACAGCAGGAAGCTCAACAAAAAAGAAGAATAGGTAACAATAGCTGTGAACAAAAAGGGCACAGAATACAAAAGGTACAAACAAACTGGATTCCCTCTTGGGGTGTATGCAGAAAATGGGAAAGAGTGTTCCACGGACCTTTGGAAACTCCAGCCTTCTGCACAGATTGCTATTACAGGAGCCCACTCTGTATGCTCATGGCTGGGAACAACGTCTGTGGGTGTCTGTACAGAAACAGTATAACTGGAATGGAAAACTTAAGGGAGAACCAAAGACTCAAGGAAGAGAAGGACAGGGATCAAGAACAGGGGGTTGCAAACAAGGAAGAGAGTAAGGGAGCAGTAGCCAGGAAACATGGGGCTGCAAACAAGGAAGCAGGGCTGGAGTAACAGATGGCACAAGGTGCAGGCAAACTGTAGAGGACTGCAGAGAACTGTAGTAGACTGCAAGGCAGGGAGTCCAGAGGAGCAGGACAGCGAGGCAGGGAGCCCAGAGGACCAGGGCTGCAGGCAAAGGAGTGTAGCAGGCTGCAAGGCAGGGAGCCCAGAGGAGCAGGGCAGCAAGGAGCGAGCCCTCAGGAGCAGGGAAGCGAGGCAGATGGCCCAGAGGACCAGGGCTGCAGGCAGAGGAGTGTAGCAGGCTGCAAGGCAGGAAGCCCAGAGGAGCAGGGCAGCAAGGAACGCTGGAATCAGAAGCCGGATGAAATGGCAACAGGAACAGCATTCAAATCGTGGCTCAAGGCAAAACGGTGCTGGAAGAACTCTAATACAAGAGACTGAGCTCCTGCAGGCAGCTGCTTAAATACAGCCCTGCCCTCTACTGAGGCAGGCTAATTGGCAGCACCTAGAGCAGCACACCTGAAGATAATCTGCCTCCTCCCTCTCTGGTCCTGAGATGGTGGAAGCAGCACTGATCGCTAGGGCTTCTGGGGATTGTAGTTCCAATACTGACGAATGGGAATGGCCGGAGATCGATAGCTGTAGCAGGTGCATTATGGTACATGTAGTTAGTTGAATTAAATAGGAAAGTACCAATGTCGTACAAATGGAAATTAAGGACCAAAATGTGAATAGGGGTTGTTTAAAGAGTATTATGAAGATAAACAAGAACCATATCGTCCATGATGGTTGCCAATATGTGCGCCAGTGGCACAGGCGTGACAGTTGTTGACCCCGGCGAGATGAAACAGAACGAGGAACACAGTGTGCCAGATCGCCCAGTTCCACAGCATTTGTGATTCCTTGGAGAGAACGGGAGAGCGGGTTCCTCCCTGCTTCCTGATGTAGAAGATGGTGGTTGTGTTGTCCATGAAGATGCAAACCACCTTAGCCTGTAGCTGGGGTCTGATTGACTTGATGGCCCAGAACACTGTTCAGAGCTGCAACACACTGATGTGAAGCAAATTGTCCTCTGGCTACAAGAGGCCTCTAGCATGGAAGTTTCCTGTGTGCGATCCCTAACCTTTCAGTGAGGCATGGGTTGTCACTGTGGCCTGATGCGCTGGTGCCTGAAATGGAGCGCTCTGTGTGAGGTGTTGTCAATGACTTCACCACTGTATAGTTCAGCGGAATGCCGGGCTGAGCTTGATTTTGTTTTTCCAGGAGCCCGACACCTGTTTCCACCTGGCATCTAGGAGCTCCTGAAGAGGTCTCAAATGCAAGCTGCAGTGGGGTACCAAAGGAATGCAGGAAGAAATCATCCCAAGTAACGACATGACGGAGGAAACCACTGTCAGTTGGAGAGGACAGATCCTGGGCCTTATGGAATATGGCATGGACTCTCTCCTCCGACGGAGTCGCCAGACATTGCAGTGTGTCCAGCCTTGAGCCCAGGAACAGAGTGCTACGAGACGGCACGATGCAAGACTGGAAAGTTGATAGAGAATCCCAGAGAAGTCAGGCCTGGTCTCTTCAGTGTGCTGCAGGGCTAGCGGCTGTGAGGGGGAACGTATTAGCCAGCCGTCTAGGTAGGGGTAGACGTAAATGCCTGCGTGGAGATGGGCAGCCACCAGAGCTAGGCATTTTGTTAGACACTTGGAGCCAATTGTAAGCCGAAGGGTAGAGCTTTGAACTGGTAATGCTTGCCTTGCACCACGATACAAAGGAAGCGTCTGTGCTTGCGGTGTATGGGAATGTGGAAGTAGTCATCCTCCAAATCCAGTGGCAAAGGAAGTCTACCTGTTCCAGCTGGCTGACAACATGCTGTAGGGTGACCATGCAGAACTTTTATTTTAGGTTTTAGGAACTTGTTTAGTTGCCCGAGGTCGAGGATGGGTCTACACGTACCAGACTTCTTTCTCACAAGGAAGTATCTGGAGTACACTCCGGAGCTCTGGAGATGCAATGGTACAGCTTCTATAACCCCTTTTCTTTTTGTTGCAGGGAACAAAATTCCTGTAAGAGGAGGGGCAGATGTTACTTCTTTTATTGGTGGAATGGAAGGGCATTTTCACAAGGAATTTGAGGATGTAACCCAGTTGAACAATGTTAAGCACCCACTTGTCAGTGGAGATGTTGCGCCACTCTTCAACAAACTGCGATAACTGGCCTCCCACTAGAGTGCTGAAGTGACGCTGGTCAGGCTTGCTGGGGCGTTTAAGCACAGGAGGAGGCTTCGCGTCATCTCTGTGTACCCTTGTACACCTGCAATCTCTCTCGATATGCATCCTGCTAGGTGGTCTGAGATGGTTGGCGGTATGATAATCTCTGGTGGTTCTTGAAAATGTTCCCTTCCTAGAACGAAAGGGCTGCCTCTGCTGTTGCAGGGTGCCAAGGAAGCAGGCAGTGTCAGTGTCCGTCTTGATTGCTTAAGGGTCTGATTGACCTTTTTACCAAAGAGGCTGACACCGTCAAAGGGCAGGTCAATGACCTCAGACTGCATGTCAGCGTAGAAATTGGTGACATTCAACCCCCCCTGGTGCCTCAGAATGGCCCCATTTCCCATCTGGAGGAACCTTTTTTTTCCAATATGCAAAGCTACAGTGATGGCGTGATCCGATGCTGCTTCCCTTCTCATGCAGCAAGGCTAAATCCTCATCCCTCTTGTCGTCAGGTAGGAAAGCCAAGATGGGACCCATCTTATAACACAATTCCCAGTCATACCGGGAAAGAATGACCAAGGAATTTACGACCTTGATTGTAGAAGCAGCCCTGATAATTACCCGTTTTCCGAAAGCATCCAGCTACTTTCCCACCTTTTCCAGGGGAGCCCTGGATGGGGAGGAAGGGTTAGCAGATCTCTTCCTAGCTGTAGCAGAGACCACAGAGTCTGGAGATGGCTGAGTGCGAAGACACATGGGCACAGTCTCTGGACTTTTCCAGGTGATCCTTCTTTGGTGGAGCCGTAAAAGGATTCCTCATGATCAATAAACCATACTCACAGATGTCATCTAGCACAAGGATTTCCACCATTTATTTTCTGGAGGCTTCACGCCTCTGGAACACGAAAACTCCTCTTTTCTATTCCTCCGGGATGCAGTTGAATAGCTTCACCGGTCGTGTTTACAGTCAGAGAAGAAACCTATTTAATCTGATGGAGAACTTGTGGAGGGTACCTCAAGGGCTTCTCCATACGCTGGTATTAGGTCATTATAATAATCATCAGTAGCATGCATACCCTGGGACGTATCCGTACCGGTATCCGTGTCTGTGAGAGCAGTCACAGGGCCTACCAAATGAGGTGGTGATCGAGGATGCAGAGGCTGGGGGATTACATCTTCACGTGAGGGCAGTGCTGGAAAGCTCCTACTAGGGGCACCTTGACAGGCCGAAGGAGGTAGGAGGTACTGCAGTTCCATCAACAAGGTTTGCAAAGTGGACAAGATGTCTAACAACAAATCCCTGTGTGCTGATGGTGTTCCCATGGGAACTGTAGGCACAGTAGGGGGAGCAGAAGGTGAAACTGGTGGATGCACCGGTTGATGAGGTGCTGATCGAGACACTGGTTCACATGGTGCTGGTACAATAGGGTCAGGTTCCTCTTCTATCTCCTCCTGATCCAAAAATAAAGCCTCCAGAGGCTCTTCTTCTGACATGCTACCCTCCTGTAGCATTTGGACAGGTGGTGTTGCAGTGACCATAGGCACCAGAGAAAACATTGGTTTTGCCTTTGATGGTCGTGGCAAAAAAGAAATGCTGGAAGCACGTCCCTCTCTGCATTAGCACTTTTAGCAAAGGAAGCAATCACCAGAGCTTGTGTTGTCACTGTTTGGGCTGGCTTTTGAAGCAACACAACCCTGGACACAATGGTTGTAAATGTGGACGAGGCAGTCAACGATTCAATCGTAGACAGCACAGTTATGGTAGATTCGGACCTACAACGTGTTGACGAGATTGTCAACGGGGTCGTCGACGCGAGTGTCACCGACGAAGAAGATGGTGTAGACAACGATTTGTGGTTGTGGCTCGTCGATGATCGACTCGTCGACGGTATTGTCATCGATGTCAAATAATGTTGTTTGTTGGAAGACGATGATCTTGTCGTGGCTGTGGTGATCGTGGATGCTGTTGATGTGGACAGAGCTGTCGATGATACGAATGATGGGGTCCTGGCAGCCAACGCAGCCGTCAACTGAAGGGCACCCGGGGTGTGCACATGTCCCCTCTTATGTATCTTCCCCAGGGAAGTGTCCTCATGAGACCTCAACCTCTTCGCAGAAGGAGTTTTTTCTGTAGATCTACCGATCCTGACAGATGCATGACTTTGTACCGAGGCCGAGTCAGAGGCCCTGGCACCCTCCTCCAGTGAAGTCATTATCCTTTTATGGCGATCCTTCCATGTCTTCGCTGAGAAGGACTGGCAAATGGAGCAGGCATCCACATGGCAGTCTGGGTGCAGGCAACAGATACATTTTTCGTGTCGATGGTCCATGAAAACGAGCAGGGCCAGAAAAGGCTCTTCATGCAGGAGGAGGCCTCAAAGTTGAGTAGAGGGCCTCTTGCCACTTGAAGATCTTCCGATGTCCAGATCTTCACCGGCAACAAAAACAGATGAATAGCTGATATTTGGAGGAGCAAAACACGTGGACACCCGACACAACAAACGTGCAGTAAAAACCTGAAGATGGCCACCAGGGGTGGAGCTAAAGGCTAGTGCAATTGGCTTGGGCTGTATGACCAAAGTGACAGAAATAGGCTATATACGTGGAAAGCTAATTTTGAGCTTTAAAGCTAAACTGCTTTAATATTACTGAGGTTTCCCAGCCTCATGATGAGGAATAATCATGAGCATGTGAATCCATGAAAGATCCCATGCTGGAGAAGATGTGGATATTGTATAAAACGATGGTTGTAATAAGTATTTACTTTTTACATGTTGATCTTTAATAGATCATAAAATATGTCAAAAGCTTGGCTTGCTGTGTTGGGGTGCACAGCATGTTACACTTACCATATCCATCTTAAGGTGGCCGCCACAAGGTTCACGGCATTGTGCGTGACAAAATTACATTGTGTGCACGTCACATGACAAAGCGTTTGGCTTTAAGATGTGAGCAGGGAGTGGGTTTTCCACACTCTCTCTGCTCCATGGCTCATCATTTTGAATAAGTCATGTAAGAACATTGAAAGAGGATGATTGTTAGAAGGAAAATAGATATAGGAAGTAACATAGAACATTGGGATAATTGGATACTTTGTGTTATTGATTACAGTGACATGGATTTTTACCTGGCAGAACTGTATTGTGGCCTTCCCTTTATTTAATAAGAGCATCTTCACATTGAGTGCGGTAAGGTTTTCTTTTGTGACACTTAATATCTTAGTAACATCAAGAGGATAGTGATGAACAGTACATTTCTGATTGTTTGGTTTCAGAATTGGATGGTTATTGCTCCTTTATGAGCGCAGAAGAACAAGTTACTTACCAACTGTAACGTTCTTTCGACTGGATGTTCCTACCACGTATTCCTCATCTTGTGATAATTCGTTATCTCCAACTCCGCTGCTTCGGGGAAAAAAAATTTCTGCAGAGGGCGCTGTGCTCGAGGTTGTGGCGTCGATTGTCCCTCGACGGACTCTGTACTCTGTCGACGTCACCAATGGTATAACTAGCTTGAGCCGCGCCCGTTGCTTCAGTTCTGTTTTTTCAATTAAACATATAGGAGGAACACCCAGGCGTGCCCCATGACCGATACATTCTTCGTGAGAGGAAAGTGTAAGAAAACGTAAACTGTACTGTGGGGTAGGATGGGAGGGTCGATGAGGAATACATGGGAGGAACATCCAGTCGAAAGAACGTTACAGTTGGTAAGTAACTTGTTCTTCGAATGGATTGTGTCCTCCCACGTATTCCTCATCTTGTGATAGGCTCCCATAGCAGTAGCAATTTTGGAGGCGGGAGTACTAATTTTAGTTTTCGTGGACAGAATGCAGAACTGCCTTGGCAAATAAACCCTCATTAGAGGAGGCAGTATCCAAACAATAATGTTTAACAAAAGTATGCATTGTTTTCCAGGTTGCAGCTGCACAAATATCTGCTCCCGGGACTCCCCTCTTTACAGCCGCAGAAGTAGTCATTCCCCTTGTAGAATGGGCACAAAGCCCATCTTGTGGTTCTTTTCCCGCTTATCTGTAGCATTCAACTATGGCTAATATGATCCAGCGGGAAATGGTCTGTTTTGTTACAGATAAGCCTAATTTATGACCAGTATAACTCACAAATAGTTGGTCAACTTGTCTCAATTTAGCCATCCTTGAGATGTAAAAACTAAGAGCCCTCTTGGGATCTAGTCTGTGTAATCTCTCCTCTTCCTTGCCCAGATGAGGAGGAGGATAAAAAGTTGGTAGTACTATTTTTTGTGACAAATGGAAGTCCGAGACTAATTTTGGTAAGAATGAAGGTTTAACTTTAAGGACTACCTTATCCTTATAAAAAATAGTATATGGTGGTTTGCATGAGAGAGCCTGAAGTTCACTAACCCTGCGGGCTGATGATAGGGCCACAAGAAGGACAGTTTTTAGAGTTAAAAGCCTCAATGGACATGAATGCAGAGGCTCAAAAGGTATGCAAGTCAAGAATTTTAGTACTAAATTTAAATCCCAAATTGGTAGATGAAAAGGTACTGGAGGGTATACATTAGTAAGCCCTTTTAAGAATTGAATGATTAACAGTATTTTGAAATATGAAACCTCTTCCGAGGAGCGCTTGAAAATGGACAGCGCAGCAAGGTATCCTTTGATTGTTCCTATCTGGAGCCCCAGATTAGCTAGATGTAATAGAAAAGAAAGCACCATTGGGGTGCCACACTGAAAAGGGTCCACATCCTTATCTTTGCACCAGTTACTAAACCTGTTCCAGCGACATCGGTACAAAGATTTTGTTGCTGGTCTTCTGGCCGAAAGCAAGATTTCCATTACATCATCCGGAAGATCCCAATCCTTGTATCTCAACCTCTCAGAAACCATGCGTGAAGGTTGAGTGTCTTGACCTCTGGATGGAGAACCCGACCTTCCTCTTGCGAGAGAAGATCCTCTCTTTGCGGAAGACGTATTGGAGGTCAGATGGACATGTCCAGAACGTCCGGGTACCACGTCTTCCCGGCCCAATCCGGGGCAATTAGGATCATGGTTTTCCTGATCTTTCTCAACCTCCTGATTTCTTGAGGAATCACGGGGACTGGGGGAAATGCGTACAGCAGTGGAAACTTCCACTCCACTACGAATGCGTCTCCCAGAGCTCCTCTTTGATGGGATTCCCTTGAGCATTACTGATCGCACTTCCGGTTGATCGCGGTGGCGAACAAATCCACTTGAGGGGTTCCCCAAAGGGCAAAGATCTCCAGAAGGATTTCCTGAGCTATCTCCCACTCGTGAGATACTGTGCTCTGCCTGCTCAGAGCGTCTGCCGCCGTGTTCTTCTCTCCAGCTAGGTGAATTGCTGATAGAGATTCCTTCTCGTATTGCCCAGAACCATAGCTGCATTGCCTCTCTGCACAGTGGTAGTGATCCTACTCCTCCTCTTTTGTTGAGGTAGTACATGGCCACCGTGTTGTCTGTCATTATCAGGACATTCTTTCCCTGTACACAGGGCAGAAAGGCCTTCAGAGCTAGTCTTATTGCCCTCAGCTCCAAAAGGTTGATGTGTAGTTTGGACTCCGATGGAGACCAATGACCGCTGATTGTCAGATCGTTGGTGTGTACTCCCCACCCTGTGAGTGAGGCGTCCGTCACTACTGTTATCTCTGGCTATGGTTGCCAAAAAGACTCTCCCGTGAGAATGTTGCTGTTGCAAGCCCACCATAGAAGATCCTGAGCAACTGCGCTCGGGACTTGCAGAAGATCCGACATATTCCCTGAGAACTGGGACCACTGAGTTCTGAGTGCCCATTGAAGGGATCTCATTCTCAACCTGGCCTCTGGTACTAGGAAAATGCAGGATGCTATGAGGCCAAGCAACCTGAGAAAATCGAAGGCCGGTAGACGTTGGGCATTCTGGAATTTTGTTACCATCTGCTGGATGTGGAGAGTTCTCACCTCGGGAGGCGAGGCTTTTCCCGAGGAAGTGTCCAAGACTGCTCCGATAAACTGGAGCTTCTGGGATGATATCATGTGGGACTTCTTGAAATTGAGGGAGAAGCCCAATTTGCAATTTGTGGAGGAAGTGGCAGGTGATCGAAATATGTTCCTGAGCTTGTTCTGGAGAACTTGCTCTGATCAACCAATCGTCCAGGTAGGGGTAGATGTGAATGCCCCCTCTCCTGAGACATGCTGCCACAACCGCCAACAGTTTGGTGAAAACCCTCAGGCGGAAGTCAACCCGAATGGCAGAACTCAAAATTGATAATGAGAATTGCCAATCGCAAACCTCAGGTACTTTCTGTGCTTTGGATGAATTGGCACAGGAAAGTAAGCATCCTGAAGGTCCAATGATACCAACCAATCTTGGAGTTGGAGAACCTGAAGGATCTGAGAAAGAGTCACCATCTTGAACTTGTCCTTCCTGAGGAACTTGTTCAAGTTTCTCAAGTCCAAGATGGGTCTCAGTCCTCCGCCCTTTTTTGGGATGAGAAAATATGGGGAGTACCAATCCCTGTTCCTCTCCACTACAGGTACCAGTTCTATGGCACCTTTCTCTAGCAGGGTTAAAATTTCCTGCAACAGGAGCGTATCCGGAATTTTGACTCCCGGTGGATGATTCTGAGGCCTTTTTTGGAAGGGTAGGCAGTAACCTTGGGCTACTGTTTCCAGTGCCCAAGCAGCTGAGGTAATGCCCCGCCATTCCTTCAGATGCTGAGAAATCCTGCCTCCCACTGGTGTTTTGTGCAACAAGGTCTCAGAGGGATTTAGAGGCGGCTGCAGGAGTGGCTGAGGGTACAGATGCCCCTCCTGAGGCTGATTTTGCACCTCTTCCTCGTGCTCCACGAGGGAAGTTTCTTTTGCCCCTTTGAGAAGCCTGTCCTCTTCCTCTACCAAAAGAGGAGTAGTATCGAAAAGAACGACCCCTCCAGGAAGATGAGTCGGAATAGGGTTTTAGAGGCTGGCGCAAAGAGGCGCTAAGTGATTTAGCTGCCGCTTTCGAGGTCTGAAGTTTTTCTAGGCTTTCATTAGCCTTTCTGCCAAAGAGCCTCGAGCCATCAAAGGGCATGTTGAGGAGTCTAGCTTGCACGTCTGGTGCGAACCCCGACTTCCTCAACCACGCAAATCTGCCAGATCAGACTGGAGACATTCCCCCATTGCCTCCTTCCCGTCTTTAACTATATTCAGGAAGCCTTCCCTTTCCTCGCCTTCCGGAATATGATCAGCCGCCGCCGAAATGCAGTCCCACAGGGTATGGGTAAACCTGGCTAGGGTACAGGTGACATTTGCCGACTAAGTACCATACTGCCTGACGTGAAAACTTTACGTGCCCAGGCATCAACTTTTTTATCCTCTCTATCTGGAGGGATAGTTGGATAAGCAGTTTGTTTTGAAGTGGATGCTGCCTGAATGACTACACTCTCTGGAGTCGGATGTTTATTCAAATATTCAGGATCCGTTCTAGCTGGTCTATATTTTTTTGGAAAAGTGCTATCTGCAGCAGCAATACTCTCTGGTTTCTCCCAGTTTTTCTCCACAGTCATTTGAAGGGCCTTGTGGAAAGGGAGAACAGGATCTTTCTGAGGTCCCTTGACGATTATATCCGTCATGTCATCTTGTTAAAAAATGGGTGAAGTATTACCCCAACCCATATACTCAATTACCCTGGTCATAAGACCCCTGTCCCAGCATCTGCATGCTCTGCAGGATCAGTTCTGGCGAACTCTAATTCTGGGGATGTTTCAATTCCACTGGCAGAATGTAGAGTATCACTCAGGTCTCTCATTCTAGATTCCTGATCAATAAGTTCCTCAGGAACTTGTCTTGTACCATAAGAAACTCCAAGAGGAGTAACTTCGTCCTCTTCTGAAGCAGATCTTCATAAATTGCTGACATAGACTTGAAAAAGTCTGATCTGGGCAATGGAGTGAATCTCCTTTCTTCCTCTACTATCCGCGTCGAAGGAATTGATAAATCCTTCGAAATTGTCAAAGGGGTCTTCGAAGACTTCGAAACTTCGAAGATGACTTCGATACTGGCGTCGAGGATGTTTTTGGTTTTGGATTCGAAATTATCGACGCCGAGGGCGTCGACGAAGTCGTCAAAGTCTTCGACGGCTTGTGTTTTTTGCATGGCACTGGAGAAGTGCTCGACTCTCGAGGAGTCTTCGACAGATTTACGTCAACTCGAGTTCTTTTAGATTCCTCTACGCTACCGGTCTTTGCCATGGTAGTCTTGGACTTCCCTTTGTCGTCCAATGGAGCGACTTTAGGAGTATGGCTTTTTCGAGGGTCTTTCGAGGAGGTCGGGGCCGCGTTCTCGAAAACCTCCATCATCTTTTTGCGGAATTCTTCCCACTTACTGGGAGAATCCGATTTAGTCGGACATCGAATTTCTTCGGTCGACTCTGAAGAAGAAGATGATGATAAGGGAGATCTATGTCTCCTCTTCATTTTTTTAGATGACGAAGAGTGTCTCGTTCTACTCCTAGATCGAGATCTCTTTGAGTGCCTATGGCGATTCGATTCCTTCGAATCAGTCGCTTTCTTATGTCTTTTTGACATAGCCTTCTTAGAGGCTTCCCTCCCCACCGACAGTTTACCTCTCCTCTCACGAAGAGCTTTCTCGGTCATGGATTGACAGGACCCGCAGTCGTCGGTTCGGTGACTGGAACCGAGACACCAGAGACAAATCCGGTGGGGATCGGTGATCGACATTTTAGATCCACAATCTACATACTTCTTGAACCCAGTCTTGGGTGTCGAAGGAGTTGAAGATGACATTTTCTTCACAGAAAATAGAAGCGCGCAGTTCTCGATAGCGAAGCAATCGGAAAAACGGAACTGAAGCAACGGGCACGGCTCGATCTATTTATATCATTGGTGACGTCGACAGAGTACGGAGTCTGTCGAGGGACAATCAACGCCACGACCTCGAGCACGGCGCCCTCTGCCGAGAATTTTTTTTCCGAAGCAGCGAAGCTGGAGATAACAAATTATCACAAGATGAGGAATACATGGGAGGACACAATCCATTCGAAAGTAACAGGTTAGTGTTTTTGATATTGTTCAGAATGATGCGTTGATATCATATGTAATACTGAGTTCAGGGCTAATTTAGTTTATGTTTGTGACTTCAGGAAAAACTTTCTTGTCCCCCTCAATATTGATCTGAGATCCGAAACACTTTGGGCATGAGAATAGGACTGAATATTTGTCATTTCACCTAGAAACACTTGTGTACAGGAGCGTTATAAATGACTTATCAAATCGTATCATATATCTATTTGAATTGGGCCTTTTGACTGTCTGTGAAAAGAACTTTTGTACACAATGGAAGTTCAAGTGATCAAATAATTTTGTTCATTAATGTGATTTATGTTGGAATTATGAACATATGTGCAATGATCTAAACGCTACAATATAAACTGATTAATATGTAATGTATTATTTAGTTAGGCAATTCATCATTAAAAAGAATTAGTATTTGTATTTTTGAGTTTTCATGAAAGGCATTGCTGATTGGAGTGCTAATGGGTTTCTCATTAGATGTTAGTGAGCTTTTTTGTGTATATAGCATTATATGTCCTATGGCCAAGGATTAACCCAAAGCACCTGAAGTGTTAAAAAAAATTTTCTTAAAAACTCATTGGAAGTAGAATTTCTTGAAAACATGTTAGCAGTGTACCCAACCCACATTATTTCTGCCTCTTGCCTTTCAATGTATGATCCAAGAAAGTTGGCTCTGTGTGGGAGTGTACCTGTCAGATGGTGCAGGCTCAAACAGGGACAGCTCTGACCCGTTCCGCTCCAACGTAGACCCGCCACTCTTGGATGGAAACACAATGCTGCAGGGTCCTCTAGTGCTGGGTCCCATAGTGAAGCAGCATCACTCCCCGCGCCTGCCCCAAGGGTGGTCCATCAGAAAGAAGACTGCCCGCTCAGTCCACCAAAGGCCCACCACCCGCCACAAGGACCAGGAAACGCAGATGACTCCAGCGGCAGCGCTGACCACTTGGCTCCATGCCCTGCAGCTCAGCCCCACCAGGCCTGCCCGTGCAGCAAACTGGGCCCACAGCACCGCCCATGGCAGGAAGGGGGTCTCAGAGGATCTTGCCTGCAGGGAACTCCCCCTTCAACTGCTCGGGTCCCACAGTAGAATGTCCACTCGACACTGTAGGGTTTTCCAATGTGGCAGTGACACTGACCTCACACGGTTGCAGGGGGCCAGCAAAAGGGAGGCAGTCCAACCAGCCGACCGCCAGGTTTCCCCCACAGGGCTGAAGAGAGGCGTATGTCTCCAGTGGCCATGCCGTCCTCACAGCTTCAGGCCCCACAACTAGGCCACTACAGGCTGGCAGGCATGCTCGGCAGGTGACCAAGCCTCCGGCATGGCAGCAATCATTGCTGGGTGGGGGTCTCAGAGGATCTCGCCGGCAAGGCACTCTTCCCTCAACTGCATGGATCTTGCCCACCACAAATGGCGGCAGGTAAAGGGGTGGGAGGAAGGTGTTTCCATCAATTTTAGCTCCCGGCACTGCTCCCTGGTGGCAGAGCTCTCAGATCAACCCACCATTGCTGCAGTGGTCCTCTAGCACCTCCCGCCAACATCATCTTGATCAAATTGAGGTACCATATCTGTGTTGCCCATGCTGGGGTTATGTGGATCACATTGCAGGGCTGTTCCTAGACCCACTGAGCAATCTGGACTCTAGAGATATTGGCAGGAAGGCATCCAGAAATGTCCCTGTAACGCTCACCTGATTCCCACGGAGGCGCGGGTCTTGGCAGGAAGGTGTCTGTAACACGAAACGTGATGTGCAGGATTCGGTTGGCTTCTGGGGTCGAACCTCTCCGCACTGTGTGTCGAACTCGAAGGGTGAGGTTTCTGCAGGTGAAATAATATGGGGATTAAAGGTCTGGGTTGTTGAATGTCCCCATCTCTCTCTCCTCCCAGCTTGTCTGTTGAGCCCCCCACCCAGGTCAACGTGCTCACCTTAGATAGGTGAATGCTGGGCTCTCCATCTGCGTCTAGTGCAGGGTGCCGTTGCCAGTTCCTTCACTGGTGAAACGTTGGCCTCTTGACTTCAGAGGATGGGTACCGTCGTTGTCTGCACAACCGGTAAGTTTCTGGACACCTTTAGTCTTTATAGTCTTTTTATGCGTGGCAGTGAAGCGCCTGGAATTGCGTAAGTATGGCAAGCGCTCTTACTGTCTCTTTCTTTGTCTTTGCAGGCGACGATGCAGAATGAAGAAATCCGGAATTCGCCGCGTGCCGGTAAGTGTAACACTGCTGTTGTCTTTGCAGATGAAGATGCAGCGTGAAGAATCCGGAATGCACAGCGTGCCGGTAAGTAGAATAATGCTGTTTATCTTTGCAGGTGAAGATGCAGCGTGAAGAAGCCGGAATGCACAGCGTGCCGGTGAGTATGGAAATGCTGTTTATCTTTGCAGGCGAAGGTGCAGCGTGAGACACGGCCGCTGCCGATGGATCAGGTAAGTAAGCACTGCGTGTTAAAGTTTGTTCTGCTAACCTGTTGTTTCTGGTCTTTTGCAGGTGCTGATGTAGATAACAAAAGAGTTCCTGCTTCCAGAAGAGTTCCAGTGCTGTATCCAGGGAGTGGAGCTGCCCCACCCAGGTAAGAAAGTAGTCCCAGTTCACCGAGGACTTCTAAGAGTCTGGTAAGTAAGCAGCATGGTCTGCCGCAGGTACGTCCACCCAAGCACCTTCACACCAATGATGAGCCCGGCGCTTCCAGTGCCGGGACCGATGCTTCTGATGAGCCTAGTGCCACCGGCGCCAGGACAAGGTCCAAAAGGTCCCTGTGGGGACCGGCTGGTGCCTAGGATCAGGGTTAGGGGCCTGCTTCCAAGGACGTTGGGCTGATCCTGGCTCCTTGGAAGCAGTGATCATGACAGTATCCCCCCTCAAGGCCCCTCCTAGGTGTGTCTTTCCCGGGGGCTTTGGCTTGTCGGGGTGATTCAGATGGAATCTCTTGACCAGACGAGGTGCGTGGACATGTTCTGAGGGTTCCCAAGACCTTTCCTGGGGACCGTATCCTTTCCAATCAACCAGATAGTATAATTTAGACCTGGAAATTTTGGAGTCTAGGATGTTCTTCACTTCGAATTCGAGTTCTCCGTCTACCAAAACGGGTTCTGGGAGTTCAGTCAATCGGGTTTCTGGTTGTACTGGTTTTAATAAGGAGGCATGGAATACTGGATGTATTTTCATGTGCGTAGGTAATTCCAATTTGGCAGCCACCGGATTAATTATGGCAGATATGAGGTAGGGCCCAAGGTATCTCGGGATGAAAGTGCGGGGTCCTTTTAAAGGCAGGTGCTTAGTGGATAACCAGACTTGATCTTCTACAGCGTAGTGAGGGGCCTCTTTACGGTGCCGATCGGCTGCCTTTTTGAATTGAGCTTTAGCTCTTTGCAGATGGGCAGTGGTGTCATGATCTCTGCTTCCAAAAGATCAGGACTTGCCCGACTCCCTTGGAAGCAGACCCATAACCCCGGTTCCGAGTGCCAGCCAATCCCAATTGGGACCTTTTGGACCCTGTCCTGGCGCCAGTGGCACCAGGCTCATAAAGATGCCCAGTCCCAGCGCTGGAAGCGCCGGGCTCATAATGCTTGGGTGGACTTACCTGCAGCAGCCCATGCTGCTTACTTACCTGCCAGTTGAGCCCCTGATCGTCTTCTGTTTGGGACTACTTTTCCTGTTGGGTGGGGCAGGAGCCACTCCCTAGGTTCAGAACACTGGAACTCTTCTAGAAAGCAGGAACTCTTTGCTTACCTAGGCGAGGCTGTGGAAGGAGACATCTAAGCACTACAGGAGGCTATTTAAACCACACCCGATGGATGAATCTTGCTTTGCGTTATTCTGCATTCTCTGCAGCAGAACGCTCATCGTGTCTTCTGCTTCTGATCCTGGGCCTAAGGGAACAAAGGCTTGCCATCCTGGAATCCAGTCTTCAGCAACACCTGTAAAGACAAAGAAAGAACAGGTTAGCACTACGGTCTTCAGTGGCAGCGCATCTCTTACCTGGTCCATCGGCTGTCACCGACGCTTCGCGCTGCATTCCGGCATCTGAAAGACAAAGGCTTACCTACTCTTCGCATGCTCCGGAGGTCTTCGCACTGCATTCCGGCATCTGAAAGACAAAAGCTTACCAGCTCTTCACACGCTCCGGAGGCCTTTGGCGCTGCATCCCGCATCTGAAAGACAAAAGAAGGTGCGTTTAAAGACATTGGGCAACTTTATTACTCACGTGCCATTACGCCTTCCACGCCGAATCCAGTGGGTACTCCAGCACCCTTCAGCTTCTCTAAAGCTCCGAACTTGTACCTGCAAGATAAAAGGGACAGTTAGTGCGCATCGTGAAGCAGGCTACAAGCACTTACTTACGTGCTTCCAGGCGCTTCTATTCCTCACGCGGGTTCGATCCTCAACTCTCATCAGCCCGCCATCCGCCATCGCCGGAACCCTGCAAAACAAGAGATATCAATACAAAAGACTTTTAACACATTTGAAGTGCCCAGAACTTACCGTTCGTGCAGTTAACGACGGACAGCAGTCCTCTGAGGTCAAGAGGTCTGCACCCTTATCCAGTGAAGAAACTGGTTACGGCACCCTGCCCCGAGGCAGATGGAGAGCTCGGCGTTCACTTACCTAAGACATCTTACGCTTCAAGTCAGACACAGTGCACAGAGGTCCAGCCCAAAGAGCCAACCGTGTGTTACACATCACCTTTGAAATTAAGGCATTCACCCAGTCAAGACCGGCGCCTCTGCGGGAATCAGGTGAGCGTTACAGAACGCAAAGCCTTACGCAAAACTCCCACCCAGGCGCTATGGAAACCTCGGATACCGACCAGCTAGCCCAGTTACTTGGGGAACTAAGAGCAGAAGTGCATGCAGCCCGCCAGGAAACGAATGCTCTAAGAAGGGAACTGATTATTTCTAAGGAGCGAACAGACGATCTCGCTAGACAATTGCTACAGTCACAAGCCGGACAAACTCCATTACCCGCATCAGGGGCAAATCTTCCTTCAACATCCTCTACGAACCCAGTGCAGATCAACCTACCTGGGAATGTACCTCTGGCTCCGCCCGAACGATTCTCTGGTGACCCAAATAGGTTTGCAGTATTTATTAATCAGTGCCGGTTGCACTTCTTATGCCAGCCAGCAGCCTTTCCAACTGATCAAGCTAAGGTAGCTTTTGTGCTTTCGTACCTTAGTGGCAATGCGGCAGAATGGTCGATCCCTCTAGTTAATCAAGATGATCCGGTTCTCCATGATTTTCAAGCTTTTCAGCTCAATATGGAAAAACTGTTTGCAAGACATTCACAGGGGCAGGCCTTGGACAATGAGCTCCTTTCATTGCGACAGGGTAATCAAGACCTTTTGGCTTATATTGCGTCTTTCAACAGACTGATTGTGGAAACTCGATGGCCTGAGGACAAAAGGATTACGCTGTTTTATAGAGGTTTATGTGGAGAGCTCAAAGATGTGTTAGCCCAAGTAGTGAATCCCCCGCAAGACTGCTCGGACTATATTGACTTAGTCGTTCAAATTGATCACAGACTGCATAACAGGAAGGCCGATCGCTCCAAGTTTGATGCTCGAGTATTTTCCAAATCACCAACTCCTACCAAAGGAGTAGACTCCGGGGAACCCATGCAAATAGGGGGCCTGAAAGGACCACTAACACAAAAGGAGCGGGAAAGGAGAAAACAGTTGCAATTATGCCTCTATTGCGGAAACTCGGGGCACTTTCTTCGAGACTGTCCGGTGAAACCAGCCAAGAAGGCAGTAGGAGCTGCAGTTACCAGGGTCACAAACTCTGAGCAGGGAAACAACCTCGCCCGACAAGAATAGAGGTCCTCTTGCCGAGCGTTAAAACCAGTTCCGTGACCTCGCATTTCGTGATACCTATGGTCCTCATTAGCCCTGAACATCCGGATCGATTACATGCGATTGAAGCTTACGTCGACAGTGGTGCCATCGGCAATTATGTGGATCATGAAATGGTTTTGAGGATGAATCTGACTCTTTGTCCAAAGGCGGTAAAGGACGTCATTACTACGGTGGATGGTACGGAGATAGCCTCCGGACCAGTAACGCATACCACCCAAGAAGTGACGCTAATAAGTCAAGATGGACACCATGAGAAGATCGTGTTCGATGTGATCAAGGCCCCTCAGTTCCAGATTATTCTAGGAATTCCTTGGTTAGAAAAGCACAATCCTCAGATCGATTGGCGAGCAAGAACGGTTCAGTTTCCAGAATGTGTCTCTACTTGTCACCCTCGACCTGGTGCTGCACTGGCAGCAATTTCCTCGGAAGCTCCCCAGTTACCTCCTGAATACCTTGAATTCCAAGATGTTTTCCAGAAGGATCAGGCTAACTCTCTACCTTCTCATAGGTCTTATGACTGCCAGATAGACCTGATACCTGGATCTACTCCTCCTTGTAGTAGAATTTATGCCCTCACCAAGCCTGAGAATCTTCATCTCCGACAATACCTGGATCAATACCTAGCGAATGGGTTTATTCGTCCTTCCAAGTCCCCTGCTTCCTCAGCTTTGTTCTTCGTTCCAAAAAAAGAAGGGGACCTTAGAACTTGTATAGATTATCGCGCCCTGAACCAGATCACCGTTAAGAATAGATATCCATTACCTTTGATCCCTGAACTCCTGGACCAAGTCAGAAAAGCATGCATATATACCAAGCTGGATCTTAGAGGAGCCTACCATTTGGTACGAGTAAAAGAGGGCGATGAATGGAAGACGGCCTTCCGCACCAAGTATGGGCTATTTGAATATCAGGTCATGCCCTTCGGACTTTGCAATGCCCCGGCCGCCTTTCAATATTTTATGAACGATGTCCTCAGAGAGCTCATAGATGTGTATGTGTTGTTGTTTACATTGACGACATCCTCGTTTATTCTTCATCGGAAACTGAACATCGGAAACACGTGAAAATGGTCCTCGAGAGATTGCGTCAACACAAACTTTTCGCTAAGTTGGAAAAATGTGTTTTCAACGTGACTGAAGTTGAATTCTTGGGATTCATATTATCACTTAGCGGAGTGCGTATGGATTCAAAGAAGGTCGATGCAATTCTCAAATGGCCATCGCCATCCTATGTAAAAGGTGTTCAAAGCATGTTAGGCTTCGCTAATTTTTACCGCAGGTTTATCCCTGAATTCTCTCGAACAGTCCAGCCCATCACCGCCTTGTTAAAGAAAAACAAACGTTTTGAATGGTCTACCGAGGCGGAACAAGTTTTCCAGAATTTGAAGACTAGATTTATCTCTGCACTGATCTTAAAACATCCTCGCCCAGAACTCCCCTACATCGTTGAAACTGATGCTTCGAGCCTTGCCATGGGGGCAGTTCTATCACAAAAGGACCCAGTAACCAATCAGTTGCATCCCGTGGCATTTTGGTCCCGCAAATTCTCGCCTCCTGAAATCAATTACACTATTATTGATAAGGAACTTCTAGCTATCAAGTCCGCCTTTAAGGCTTGGCGGCATTATCTTCTGGGGGCCCGACACACCGTTACTGTGATGACAGATCACCGAAACCTGCAATATTTGAAAACCGCAAAAGCTCAATCCTCTAGGCAACTCCGTTGGGCACTATTCTTTGCCGAGTTTGACTTCATAATCCCCTATCGACCTGGTACAAAAAACAGTAAAGCTGATGCCCTTTCTCGGATGGGAGTGGAAGAACATTTGATCAATCCTAAACCTGTACCTATCATTCCCGAACAAAGAATTCTGGGTGTAATCGCCACACAATCCATAGAGGAAGTTAAGGATAAAGCCAGGCTACTGGTAACTCCAGCAGACATACAGAATTGGCATCAGCAGGGAAAGGACTTTACGGTGAAGGACAACCTATTATATTTCCAAGAACGGTTATACCTGCCCAGCACAGATTTACAGAAAAAGGTAATGTCTTGTTATCACGATTCTTTAATGGAAGGACATCCCGGTATGGCCAAAACCTTGGAAAAGATCAAGCGCTACTTCTGGTGGCCGTCTTGGAAAAAAGATATCAGAGACTTTATAATGTCCTGTGGAGTATGCGCCCAAAACAAGAGTCAAAAGGAAAAACCAGCCGGCCTCTTACGCCCTATTGACATCCCACCTCGCCCTTGGCATACGCTTTCTATGGACTTCATCACCGATCTACCTCCATGCTCCGGATACAATACGATCCTAGTAATCGTGGACCTATTCTCCAAGATGGCGCATTTCATTCCACTCAAAGGCTTACCAACAGCAGCAACTCTGGCCCGAGAATTTCTCGAAAACATCGTCCGACTGCATGGTTTTCCTTCAGTTCTAATTTCGGATCGAGGGAGTCAATTTATTTCTCATTTTTGGCGAAGTTGCCGTCGGTCGACTCAAATTGATGTGAGACTTTCGACCAGCCACCACCCTCAAACCGACGGACAAACCGAGAGGACCAATCAAACTCTGGAACAGTATTTGCGCTGCATGCTACAACAAACTGAAAAAACTTGGAAAGATATCCTTTGGATAGCCGAATATGCCTACAATAATTCTGTCCACTCAGGAACTGGGAAGACCCCGTTCTTTCTTTTATATGGTAGTCACCCTCGAACCTCGGAGTTGGATCCACTCCAAGATCTTGGAACACCAGCAGTAGACCACCTGCATTCTACAATCACCCAAGCCTTTAAGGAAGCCGTTTCTCACCTTCAAAGGGCTAAAGAACAATACAAGAAAGGCGCAGACCAACATCGGAAGGAAGCCCCCCAGTATCAAGTAGGAGACCAAGTCTGGTTATCCACCAAATATCTACCTCTAAAAGGACCACGCACATTCAACCCAAGATATCTTGGTCCCTATTCCATCACTACCATAGTAAATCCAGTAGCGGTCAAGTTGGACTTGCCCCCTCACATGAAGATACATCCGGTCTTCCACGTCTCTCTATTAAAACCCGTGCAACCTCAAACCCGACTAACTAAATCTCCAAAACCTATTCTAGTTGACGGAGAACTCGAGTTTGAAGCCAAAGGAATCCTGGATTCCAAGATCTCCAAATCTAAACTATTTTACCTGATTGACTGGAAAGACTACGGTCCCCAAGAAAGATCCTGGGAACCTACAGAATATGTCCACGCGCCTCGTCTAATCAAAAGATTTCATCGAACATTTCCTAACAAGCCAAAACCCCTGGAGAAGCACGGTTTGGGAGGGGCCTTGAGGGGGGGAACTGTCATGATCTCTGCTTCCAAAAGATCAGGACTTGCCCGACTCCCTTGGAAGCAGACCCATAACCCCGGTTCCAAGTGCAAGCCAATCCCAATTGGGACCTTTTGGACCCTGTCCTGGCGCCAGTGGCACCAGGCTCATAAAGATGCCCAGTCCCAGCGCTGGAAGCGCCGGGCTCATAATGCTTGGGTGGACTTACCTGCAGCAGACCATGCTGCTTACTTACCTGCCAGTTGAGCCCCTGATCCTCTTCTGTTTGGGACTACTTTTCCTGTTGGGTGGGGCAGGAGCCACTCCCTAGGTTCAGAACACTGGAACTCTTCTAGAAAGCAGGAACTCTTTTCTTACCTAGGCGAGGCTGTGGAAGGAGACACCTAAGCACTACAGGAGGCTATTTAAACCACACCCGATGGATGAATCTTGCTTTGCGTTATTCTGCATTCTCTGCAGCAGAACGCTCATCATGTCTTCTGCTTCTGATCCTGGGCCTAAGGGAACAAAGGCTTACCATCCTGGAATCCAGTCTTCAGCAACACCTGTAAAGACAAAGAAAGAACAGGGTAGCACTACGGTCTTCAGTGGCAGCGCATCTCTTACCTGGTCCATCGGCTGTCACCAACGCTTCGCGCTGCATTCCGGCATCTGAAAGACAAAGGCTTACCTACTCATCGCATGCTCCGGAGGTCTTCGCACTGCATTCCGGCATCTGAAAGACAAAAGCTTACCAGCTCTTCACACGCTCCGGAGGCCTTCGGCGCTGCATCCCGCATCTGAAAGACAAAAGAAGGTGCGTTTAAAGACATTGGGCAACTTTATTACTCACGTGCCATTACTCCTTCCCACGCCGAATACAGTGGGTATTCCAGCACCCTTCAGCTTCTCTAAAGCTCCGAACTTGTACCTGCAAGATAAAAGGGACAGTTAGTGCGCATCGTGAAGCAGGCTACAAGCGCTTACTTACGTGCTTCCAGGCGCTTCTATTCCTCACGCGGGTTCGATCCTCAACTCTCATCAGCCCGCCATCCGCCATCGCCGGAACCCTGCAAAACAAGAGATATCAATACAAAAGACTTTTAAGACATTTGAAGTGCCCAGAACTTACCGTTCGTGCAGTTAACGACGGACAGCAGTCCTCTGAGGTCAAAAGGTCTGCACCCTTATCCAGTGAAGAAACTGGTTACGGCACCCTGCCCCGAGGCAGATGGAGAGCTCGGCGTTCACTTACCTAAGACATCTTACTCTTCAAGTCAGACATACAGTGCACAGAGGTCCAGCCCAAAGAGCCAACCGTGTGTTACACATCACCTTTGAAGATACGGCATTCACCCAGTCAAGACCGGCGCCTCTGCGGGAATCAGGTGAGCGTTACAAGTGGCTTCCTTAAAAGCACAGGTGATCTCCGAATGCAAGTGATCCACAGCAGGTGCTTCAATTTCTTGGGGAGGATCCAGGTTGGAGGTTCTTGGATGGTGTCCATATAACAAGAAAAAAGGAGTTTTCCCGGTTCCAGAATGAGTCGAATTGTTGTACGCGTATTCAGCGATCCAAAGAATGTCCTTCCAGGGGTTTTCTGTTTGTTGGAGCATGCAGCGTAGATATTGTTCTAGTGTCTGGTTTGTCCTTTCGGTTTGTCCGTCAGTTTGGGGATGGTGACTGGTCGAAAGTCTTACATCAACTTGGGCTAGACGACAGCAACTGCGCCAGAAGTGGGAGATGAATTGACTTCCCCTATCATAGACTAAAACCGAAGGAAAACCGTGTAAGCGAACGATGTTTGCCAAGAATTCCCGGGCCAATACTGAGGCTGAAGGCAGACCCTTCAAGGGTATGAAGTGAGCCATTTTCGAGAATAGATCCACGACTACTAAGATGGTAGTATATCCCAAGCATGGAGGTAAGTCCGTGATAAAATCCATGGACAGGGTATGCCATGGACAGGGAGGGATGTCAAGTGTCTGTAATAGGCCGGCTGGTTTTTGCTTTTGACTTTTATTCTGGGCACACACACCGCAGGAGATTACAAAGTCTCTAATATCCCTTTTCCACGATGGCCACCAGAAATGTCTTTTAATCTTTTCCATGGTTTTGGTAATGCCAGGGTGCCCCTCCATTAGAGAATCATGATAACCGGAGATTACTTGTTTTTGTAGTTTCTCACAGGGCAAGTGCAATCGTCCTCGGAAATATGGTAGGTCTTGATCTACTGAGAATTCTTTTCCCTTTAATTGCCAGTCCTGCAAATCGGTCGGAGTTAGGAGCGATTTCACCGTGGTCTTGATGTCTTCAAAAGATTGAGTGCTGACCAAACCCAAAATCCTTTGTTCTGGGATTATGGGTATTGGATCTGGATTGATCAAATGTTCATCTACTCCCATCCGGGAGAGGGCATCCGCTTTTCCGTTCTTACTACCTGGTCGATAAGTAATTATAAAGTCAAATTCTGCTAGGAACAGAGCCCAGCGAAGCTGTCTGGAAGACTGAGCTTTGGCTGTCTTTAGATATTGTAAGTTGCGGTGGTCAGTCATTACGGTGACTGTATATCTGGCTCCTAGAAGATAATGCCGCCAGGCTTTATAGGCCGATCTGATGGCCAAAAGTTCCTTGTCTGTAATTGAATAGTTGATCTCAGGAGGCGAAAACTTGCGGGACCAAAAGGCAACCGGATGTAGTTGGTTTGTGACCGAATCTCTTTGTGATAACACTGCTCCCATAGCAAGACTAGAAGCATCCGTTTCCATGATGTAAGGAAGTTCTGGGCGAGGATGTTTTAAAACAGGTGCAGAAATGAATTTAGCTTTTAAGTCTTGAAAAGCTTGTTCCGCTTCAGAAGACCACTCAAAACGTTTGTTCTTTTTCAACAGAGCGGTGATGGGCTAGACTATCCGGGAAAATTCAGGAATGAATCTGCGGTAAAAGTTAGCGAATCCTAACATGCTTTGAACTCCTTTTACAGAGGTTGGTGATGGCCACTTGATAATTGCATCAACTTTCTTTGAATCCATATGGACTCCGTTAGGTGACAATATGAATCCCAGGAACTCTACTTCCGTTGCGTTGAAAACGCATTTCTCAAGCTTAGCAAAAAGACTATGTTGACGCAATCTCTCGAGAACCTTTTTAACGTGTCTCTGATGTTCTTCTTCAGATGATGAATAGACGAGGATGTCGTCAATGTAGACAACTACCCACACATCAATGAGTTCTCTAAGGACATCGTTCATAAAATATTGGAAAGCAGCAGGAGCATTACACAGTCCAAAGGGCATCACTTGATATTCGAATAGCCCGTACTTGGTGCGGAAGGCCGTTTTCCATTCATCGCCCTCTTTGATCCGTACCAAGTGGTAGGCTCCTCTGAGATCCAGCTTTGTGTATATACATGCATCTTTGACTTGGTCCAGGAGTTCAGGGATCAAAGGTAACGGGTATCTGTTTTTAACAGTGATCTGATTCAGGGCGCGGTAATCTATGCAAGTCCTAAGGTCTCCTTCCTTTTTCGGAACGAAGAACAAAGCCGATGAAGCTGGAGATTTTGAAGGACGGATAAACCCGTTAGCTAGGTATTGGTCCAGGTACTGTCTGAGGTGAAGGTTCTCTGGCTCGGTGAGGGCATAGATCCTGCTGCAAGGAGGAGTTGTTCCAGGTATCAGGTCTATTTGACAGTCGTAAGACCTATGAGGAGGTAGGGTGTTAGCTTGATCCTTCTGGAAGACGTCTTGGAACTCCTGGTATTCGGGAGGTAATTTGAGAATCTCCTCAGAAGAGATCGCCGCCAGTGAAACATCAGGTCGAGGATAACAAGTGGTAGAACACTCTGGAAACTGAACCGTCTTTGCTCGCCAATTAATCTGAGGATTGTGCTTCTCTAACCAAGGGATTCCCAGAATGATATGGAACTGAGGGGCCTTGATTACATCGAACACTATTCTCTCCCGGTGTCCATTGTGACTCAACAGCGTCACTTCTTGGGTGGCATGCGTTACTGGTCCGGAGGCTATCTCCGTGCCATCCACAGTAGTGATGACGTCTTTTACTGCCTTAGGGACAAGGGGTAGATTCATCCTTGATACCATTTCACGGTCCACATAGTTACCGATTGCTCCGCTGTCAATGTAAGCTTCAATTGCATGCAAACGATCCGGACGTTCAGGACTAATGAGGACCATGGGTATCACGAAATGCGAGGTCATGGGACAGATCTTAACGCTCGGCAAGAGGAACTCTACTCTTGTCGGGCGAGGTTGTTTCCCTGCTCAGAATTTGTGGTACAGGTATCCGCGGCTCCTACAGTCTTCTTAACTGGTTTCACGGGACAGTCCCGAAGAAAGTGTCCTGAATTACCGCAATAGAGGCATAATTGCAGCTGCCTTCTTCTTTCCCGCTCTTTCTGGGTTAAAGGTCCTCTCATGCCCCCCATTTGCATGGGTTCCACAGTGTCAGCTCCCTTATTCGAGGTCTGTGGTTTAGAAAACACTCGGGTATCAAATCTGGAACGATCTGCTGTCATGCCTGCGCCATGGGCGCATCCATTTACACTCAATTTGGACTATATGTTTATCATTTATTTACAACAGACTCTTGGATCTATCTATATTTACTTTGGAAACTTTATTTCCCATTTGCGAGACTTTGCTGCTTAATTATTATTTCCAACAAACTACGCATACCATAATGCACCTGGCTACAAGCATTGATTCCTGGCTGTTCCTATTGGTTATCAATGGAACTCCACCCCCCAGAAGCCCTAGAGACTTGCCCTGCTTCCACCAGCCCAGGAACAGAAAGGGAGGTGGCCGATTGCCTGCAGGTGTGTTTAGCCAGGTGCAACCAATTAGCCTGCCTCTGTGCTGGGCTAGGCAGTATAAAGGCTGCTGCCTGCAGTGGCTCAGCCTCTTGCATCTGAGAGTTCTTCCTCCACCTTTTGCATCTTTCTACGGATCTTGTATGCTGCTTACCTTCACTCCTGATTGGACCCTGCCTTGTTGCTTGCTCCACCCTGCTGCCTCCAGCCATAGCCTTCCAGGCTCCCTGCCTCACAGCCCTGCTCCTCTGGGCTCTCCACACTGCAGCTGATCACGCTCTGCTGCCTTCCAGTCTCAGCCCTTGCCCTGCCGGGCTCTCCACATTGCAGCGGATCACGCTCTGCTGTCTTCCAGCCTCCGCCCTTGTCCTACCGGGCTTTCCACATTGCAGCCGATCACGCTCTGCTGCCTTCCAGCCTCCGCCCTTGCCCTGCCGGGCTCTCCACATTGCAGCGGATCACGCTCTGCTGCCTTTCCAGCCTTCGCCCTTGCCCTGCCGGGCTCTCCACATTGCAGCCGATCACGCTCTGCTGCCTTCCAGCCTCCGCCCTTGTCCTACCGGGCTTTCCACATTGCAGCCGATCACGCTCTGCTGTCTTCCAGCCTCCGCCCTTGTCCTACCGGGCTTTCCACATTGCAGCCGATCACGCTCTGCTGCCTTCCAGCCTCCGCCCTTGTCCTACCGGGCTCTCCACATTGCAGCCGATCAGGCTCTGCTGCCTTCCAGCCTCCGCCCTTGCCCTGCGTACCCTCTACATTGCAGCTGATCACGCTCTGCTGCTTTCCTGCCTCAGCTCTTGTCCTCTGGGCTCCCTGCCCTGCAGCCTGCCTCACTCCAGCTGCCTTCAGCCCTTGTCTTCTGGGGCTCCCTGCTCTGCAGCCTACCTCTCTCTGGCTACCTACAGCCCTTGTCCTCTGGGCCTTCCTACTTTGCAGCTTATCCCGCTTCGCTGCCTACTACCTACCTTTTCCTCTGGGCGTTCTACCTTACAGTCCTACCCCTGTGGGCTTACTCATTGCTTTCCTGCTCCTCTGAGCTCTCAACCTTGTTCCTTACTGTCCTCTGCTATCCTATCCTGTTACACGACTTTCCTTTCATTTCCTTCTGCTAGTTTGCTATCACCTCATTTACTGGATTTGTCTGTAGTATCTTCTCTTGTACTGTTTGTAGACCCTTTTGTACAGAGCTTGTCTGTTGGTTCCCATCAGTCAACCTCTGCCCCTTCCCTTGTCCTGTTTCTACATTACAGACACCCAGAGCTGCTGTTCCAAGTCATGAGCAATCAGCGTGGGCCTCTGTTATAGCAAACTGTGCAGAAGGCTAGAGTATTTCCAAGGTTCGTGGAATACTCTTTTCCTATATCTGCATACACCCCAAGAGGGTATTAATTCTGTATCTTTTCCCTTGCTACTCTTGCTTACTCTTCGTTCTCTTTCCTTTCCGCTGTGTGTGTTCTTATCTGTCCACTTTATTTGGCACAACCACCCAAACCCTTTCTGGGTGTCGTGTTCCACTCTTAATAGAGTGCCACTCCTGACATCTGCCTTCCTGTTCTGTAGTCTATGGTCCAGTTGGACAACTAAGTCAATATAGTCTGAACATTCTTGCGGAGGATTCACAACTTGCGCTAGCACATCCTTGAGCTCTCCACGCAGGCCTCTGTACAAAAGCGTTATTCTCTTGTCCTCGGGCCATTGTGTTTCCACTGTGAGTCTATTGAAAGAGGCTATATAAGTCAAGAGGTCTTGGTTACCCTGTCGTAATGAGAGAAGTTCATTGTCCAAGGCCTGCCCTTGTGCATGTCTTGCGAACAGTTTCTCCATGCTGGACTGGAAGGCTAGAAAATCGTGTAAAACCGGATCATCCTGGGTGACTAAAGGGATCGACCAATCTGCAGCGCTGCCACTGAGAAAAGAAAGCACGAAAGCCACCTTGGCCTGGTCTGTTGGGAATGCAGCTGGTCGACATAAGAAGTGCAGGCGGCACTGGTTGATGAACACTGCAAATTTCTTTGGACCACCAGCAAAGCGTTCGGGCGGAGCCAAGGGCACATTACCGGGCAGATTGATTTGCACTGGATTTGAAGTTGATGCAGAAGGATAACTCCCTCCTGGAACGGGCAAAGGTGTCTGTCCTGCCTGTGTTTGTAACAACTGCCTAGCAAGGTCCTCTGTTCGCTCCTTAGAAATTATCAGTTCTCTTCTTAGAGAGCTCGTTTCCTGGCGAGCTGCATGTACTTCTGCTCTTAATTCCCCAAGCAACTGGGCTAGTTGATCAGTATCTGAGGTTTCCATTGCGCCTGGGTAGGAGTTTTGTGGTGGGCTTCGCGTTCTGTAACGCTCACCTGATTCCCACGGAGGCGCGGGTCTTGGCAGGAAGGTGTCTGTAACACGAAATGTGATGTGCAGGATTCGGTTGGCTTCTGGGGTCGAACCTCTCCGCACTGTGTTTCGAACTCGAAGGGTGAGGTTTCTGCAGGTGAAATAATATGGGCATTAAAGGTCTGGGTTGTTGAATGTCCCTATCTCTCTCTCCTCCCAGCTTGTCTGTTGAGCCCCCCTCCCAGGTCAACGTGCTCACCTTAGATAGGTGAATGCTGGGCTCTCCATCTGCGTCTAGTGCAGGGTGCCGTTGCCAGTTCCTTCACTGGTGAAACGTTGGCCTCTTGACTTCAGAGGATGGGTACCGTCGTTGTCTGCACGACCGGTACGTTTCTGGACACCTTTAGTCTTTATAGTCTTTTTATGCGTGGCAGTGAAGCGCCTGGAATTGCGTAAGTATGGCAAGCGCTCTTACTGTCTCTTTCTTTGTCTTTGCAGGCGACGATGCAGAATGAAGAAATACGGAATTCGCCGCGTGCCGGTAAGTGTAACACTGCTGTTGTCTTTGCAGATGAAGATGCAGCATGAAGAATCCGGAATGCACAGCGTGCCGGTAAGTAGAATAATGCTGTTCATCTTTGCAGGTGAAGATGCAGCGTGAAGAAGCCGGAATGCACAGCGTGCCGGTGAGTATGGAAATGCTGTTTATCTTTGCAGGCGAAGGTGCAGCGTGAGACACGGCCACTGCCGATGGATCAGGTAAGTAAGCACTGCGTGTTAAAGTTCGTTCTGCTAACCTGTTGTTTCTGGTCTTTTGCAGGTGCTGATGTTGATCGGGTACAGGAATGGTAAGTATAATTCTTGCAGGTTCAGGATCCAAAGAAGAAAGGCTGGAACAGACTCGGTGAGCGTTCTGCTGCAGATGCAGAATAACGCGAAGCACGTTTCATCAATCGGGTGTGGTTTAAATAGCCTTGGAGTGATGAGGCGTCTCCTTCCACGGCCCCGCCTAGGTAAGAAAAGAGTTCCTGCTTCCAGAAGAGTTCCAGTGCTGTATCCAGGGAGTGGAGCTGCCCCACCCAGGTAAGAAAGTAGTCCCAGTTCACCGAGGACTTCTAAGAGTCTGGTAAGTAAGCAGCATGGTCTGCCGCAGGTAAGTCCACCCAAGCACCTTCACACCAATGATGAGCCCGGCGCTTCCAGTGCCGGGACCGATGCTTCTGATGAGCCTGGTGCCACCGGCGCCAGGACAAGGTCCAAAAGGTCCCTGTGGGGACCGGATGGTGCCTAGGATCAGGGTTAGGGGCCTGCTTCCAAGGACGTTGGGCTGATCCTGGCTCCTTGGAAGCAGTGATCATGACAGTCCCTTCCCACAGGATTGTAAATGCATTGCCCAGAGATTCTGGTTCCCTGAACATCCACACAAAATGATTGCACATACGTTTTCATTGGTGGCGCAGAGATCCGTGGGTAAATTAAAAAAATAATAATAAGGGTAGTGTAAGGAAGGCATGTTATCAAAGTAAGACAGACACAAGTGACCACAGTTCGAGGGTGTTTATTGACCCTTATTGACCTCTAAATCTAAATATAAGATGGGAGCAAGCCACGACCATCAAATAATAATGCAGTCCTAGAGGAGTGGAGTCAAAAATAACAGGTCCTATACAAAAAATGTACTGCCAATCCTTACCGCTAATTTACAAATAGTGTAGGCAAATGTTCATGAAAAAGAAAAAAGTGTTCACAAAATGATAAGTCATGATGTTCAGGCCGTTGGCCTCTCTTCCCCACCTTTTCAACACGGGACAAGGAGGTTCACTCGAGCATAGCACACTCTTGGGCTTCTTTGGCACGAGGACACAGTTCCTTTTACTAACATCAGGGCCTTCAGTGCCCAAGTCTCATAAATTATCAAAGTCTCTTGATTCATAGGGCCTGATGTACCAAAACAAACAAAACACAAAGTTATTTTCCTAATATTCAAGTCGGGCAATTCACTTTTCGCCCTCGATCCCCTTCAACCGGGCTCAGTTCTCTTTTCTTACCACAAGCTTTCATTTGGATCCCCCTCTTCCGGGCTCAGATCCCCTTTTATACAACTAGTCTCCCTCAGCCAGGCTCAGACCAATTTCAGTTTGCATTAGCTATGGAAGACTTTCGAATTTGCACGAGATTTAGCTTCACCAGTTGCAGGACCACTTCGATTGCACAGTTCGACAATTCTTACATGCTCAGTTGGATAACAACCAGAGACCTTCGAATGAGCACCCACGTGGCGCTGGACCACTCTGTATAGTTATCAATCTTGGTTTCACAAAGTTCAAACACATACGTCTCATCTTTCTTCATACAATGTTTCCGCTTGCAACCTTGGTTGTAACACAGTCCGGTCTGCCATCAGTCTCTCCGACTCACCGGCTGTGCTGACTCAGCAATCGCCCTTGGCTATCAAGGGCCCTGTGTACCTTCTACACACACCGCACCGTTCTTCAGCTTTAATTCCCGGTCTTATGTTTCTTTTCCTCGAGGCCTCTTGAAAGTCTCGGTTGTTTTCCAAAAAGGTGAAGGGTAGTTTGTTCCTTACAACCCTCTGTGGTCTTGCCGACTTCCTCCTCGGTTTAAACTGCCATCCTGGAATTTCAGCTTCCTCATGCATTTTTCCTTGCTCAGAGTGTGCTTTCGTGCTCTGTCTTTTATCCATGTGGGGAAGTATGATGGAAGTCAGGTGTGTGTAATTATCAGTAATTGACGGACTCGACCTGACCCTTGTGTTGGGACATGTCAGGTATACGGCTCGATTATAAGTCCGTTTCCTCTCACAATGAGCTGTCTGTGAAAAAGTGTTTGTGTCGGGAAAGGAGGAGTGGGGGGGTTGAGTTCCTAGGTATCCTACCTGGTAAGATGGGGAAAAGGTGCTGTTGGGAAGGGGATACTGCGTCTCACCTTTCCGGTGTCCCACTTCCACTCCCCGAGGACCCCCCATCCAGGTGATCCTCCCGCACTGGTCCACCCCCCGGGAAGTGGATCCAAAAGCGATGGCTGTGTCCTGGCCACCTGGATGACGGATCCCCTAGGACTGGTGGGTGAGACACCTTCAGGTTTCTCTCAATATGATGCTGCAAGCAAGGACCCCCTATGTATACATTTGTTGTCCAGCTCCCACTTGTGGTACAGCGAGTCACCTCCTACTGAGACGATCAGTGAGCACATTATCTTTTACTGGAAGGTGCTACGCCTTGATCATGATATTTTGTTTTACATCCCACTAATGACAGCAGCGTTAACTTCATGCCACCTTTCTTGTTTGTATAGTGCATGGACGTTATGCTGCCTGTCTGCATGCTGTCTATGCGCCCCCTAAGGACCGTTTGAAAAAAAATTTAGAGCCCAGTAGATCACACTTTGCTTTAGAATATTGGTATGTAGATTGGTCTCTGCTTCCGCCCACACACCTTTCACCTGGAGATGATTTAGGTGTGCTTAACAACCCTTCAAGGGAGGCATCCTTTCTCAGAGTAAACGTGGATGTAAGAGTAGGGAATGGCATCCCCATGAGCAGATTATCCTTGTGTGTCCACCAATGTAGTGACCACCTAAAGCTCTGGCTCAATTCAAGGTGGGCATCTCATGAACCCGTTGCTTGTGACCACTATGCATCTATCTCCTCCTGCATGACATGCATTTGTAATTTACAATGGGGCACAATCAATATACATAAGGACATCATGCCCAAGAGGGATTCAAATTCCCATATTGTGCATGTTTTCTTGAACAAGTGAGTCGCCAGGCCTGAAATAACAGAAATCCTTTCTGTTGACGGTCAGACGAATGATATGGAAGATCACTCCGAGGAATCTGCACACTTGAGCAGGTAAGAGAGCTTTTTCATATTGATAGCAAATCTCAGGGTGCAGAGGGATTGAACTGATTGCTACATGCTTATTTGAGCATTGGTCTGTCACAGTCACTTCAATAACCAGCTGTCGGGATCTAGACACATGTCTTTTCCTGCACTACATAGATGGGTCACTACAGGTGCTAAACTTTTGATAAACACTCTGAGCATAGCCAGAGTCCAAAGGGCAGGACATGAAACTGACGGTGTTCATTTCACATAATGTATGCAGTAACACCTGTTTGCCTGATGGATTGTGACGTAAAAAAAGGGCACCCTTCATGTCCACTGTAGCCAAACAGTGCCCCTTTTCTAGCCACAAGATGATCTGCTGCCACATGGTAATTTTGAACGTGAGGTGCCTGATGAACTTGTTGAGGCGGTGCAAGTCCAGTATGGTACACCATTCTACATGCTTTTTCTTTCCCAGGAAATAGCAGGAGTCGAACCTCTTTACCCTGTGATGAATGAGCACTTTTAAACTACCCTTTTTTGCATGGGCATTAAAACATCTTGTTGTAGCTGTTCCAAGTGGTGATTGCTTAATGTCAGTAGAGTATATTGTGGAGGCATTTTGATAAATTCCAATGTGTTTCCTTTAGTCACTATGTCTAGCATCCAGCTATCCGCAGCAATGGAGTACCAAAGACTTGCCTACTACTTGATCCAACTTCCTACTGGGGTGCTATGTGTAGGGGGATTAAAAGGGAGTCAAGTGTGTATTGATGGTTAGGAACAGAGTATACTGATTTCGGTTATCTTCTTTGGGAGGAGTACTTGGTAGAGCTCGCCTGGTATCTGAACAATGCATTGTGTATACACTCATGAATGACTGGCGGGATTGGCTCTAAAAGAGGATGGCTGTCAGGACCTGCTAGCGCTGACCACAGGTCCAGGTCCCTAATTAGGTAGAATTAGGTAGATTTTCCTCCCGAGAACACTGCCTCCGAGATAAAAAGATACTCAGGTGCAGAAGGCTCAAGAGAAAGAAAAGGCAAAAGGAGGACTGCAAACAGGCTCTCTCCCGAGCTGCAAAGAAATATGCAAAGATCCTTTCTTGCAGCAACAAGAGATGCAAGAGAATTCACTGTTCCACCCTTTTGCCCTCCTTCCCAGTCGCCTACCGGAGTGGAACTAAGCTGTCACAGATGTACCTAAAATACGTTCATCCTAGCTGGGGATTATACAGATAATAGACCAGACAACAGCCTAGTGAGAATGTGGCCAAACTGATTCCCAGAATGAAGTATACAAGGTCCTGACCCAGTCAGCAATAGGGTGTAACTAGGCTATTATGCAGAGGGACAGGGTCAGGGATGTGACCCACTCAAAAGAAGGGTGAGTAAGAGAGAGACTAATCACTAAAACACAGAGTGTTTGGAACATGTGCGGGAATATTGTTACCTCTGTCCCTACCACAATACCTATCAGTCTCTGTCCTGGCCAGATCTCTTTTTCTTCAGAACCACAACTTCAAGAAAGCACTCAGGCGTAACTAGGAAAACCGGACCGGACCAGGGAAATGGAATCGAGACCAGAATTTTCCCTGCCCAGAAGGGATGAGACAGTCATCATCTGACCCACCAACCCCATACAGACCCCAGGGGAATGGTGGGGCAACAGAAAACAAATTCTGAGTGAAAAGAGACTGCAAAGAAACAAACCTCTGCAGCACATGAGGTTAACCACACGGAAAACAAGCAGCCAGAGCACACAGATTCCACCACACCAATGGAGACTAAAAAGGGTACGGGGCTAGAAGAATTCTTAAAGATTTCCAAGGGAAGTCCAAACCCACATTGAAATAGGTTAGCCAGATATTGTACAAGTGGAGCATGTGACATAGAAGGCTAACAGACGCTGGGAGGAATTCCAAAACAGGATAAGCTGGACAATAAATGGACAATAAAAGGTAACCAAGTGCAGAAGAGGACGAAGGGTGTTCGGCTGAGGTCAGAAGCAGAAGAGGTGAACGAAGAGACCAGCAAGGAGGGTGTACTAGGTGGAGAAGTAGATGGAAGAGACTGCTGCAGTATAGAGAGACAGTGAAGGTAAGTGTGTTGGGTCTGAGAGGCGGATACCAATTTGGAGAGAGGTAGAAGAACATAGAGAGGGAGCGGGTGAGGGAGGGAGAGAGAGGAAAGGGAGAGAGGAAGGGAGAGAGAGAGGAAGCGAGAGAGAGGGCAGTAAGAACAGGGGAAGGAGTATGGAGAGGGAGGCATAATCGGAGAGGGATAAGATCAGGAAAATAAGTATAGGAAGTGGGGGGAATCAGTTGGAGTGATGAGGTGGGAGAAGTGGGAAAGACCAGTAAAATCAGAGGAGTGAATGTGAAATGTCACAGATGGCACAAAAATCACTCCACATTTTAACGGCTGTTCGGTTTCTTTTATTGAAGTATTTGTGTACCCTGGTGACTTCCCTCTCTCGACTTGATTTGCACCTTCTATCTAGCTCAGGCTTCCCTGGCCCAAGGTTAGTAGATACATATGGTTGACTCCTAATCTCCAATTCTGCCTTTGTCTAGTGGTGAGGACCTAAAGGCAAAATGCCTTATCTCACTAAGCTCACTCACAGACTTCCCAGCTTCTTAGAGAGGCACCAGTTTCACCTCACTGATGATGCCCAACAAGGCTGAAACACGTGTATGGGGTTACTGATGGTACTCTTGTTCAGAGGAGAATTGCTTAGCATTTCGGCGCTGGACTGCTCCTGGGCAGGACAAAGGCTGATATGCGGGGACATTTCTTCTCTGTGAAAGGGACAGTGAGCTAAAGACTTGGTAGAGTCTCTCCCATGGGTTATTCACCCAAGAACAGGTCATTGGGCTGTGTTAGTGCTGGTAGAGAGATTCCCAGACCCCCCTTTGTTTACATAAATTAACTTTGGGTTTCACCCTAAGTTAACAGGGCGATCCAGACATGGACCCCTTGCTCACTGTTCTTAGAGAGGCACCAGTTTCACCTCACTGATGATGCCCAACAAGGCTGAAACACGTGTATGGGGTTACTGATGGTACTCTTGTTCAGAGGAGAATTGCCTAGCATTTCGGCGCTGGACTGCTCCTGGGCAGGACAAAGGCTGATATGCGGGGAAATTTCTTCTCTGTGAAAGGGACAGTGAGCTAAAGACTTGGTAGAGTCTCTCCCAGGGGTTATTCACCCAAGAACTGGTCATTGGGCTGTGTTCGTGCTGGTAGAGAGATTCCCAGACCCCCCTTTGTTAGTAGATACATATGGTTGACCCCTAATCTCCAATTCTGCCTTTGTCTAGTGGTGAGGACCTAAAGGCAAAACGCCTTATCTCACTAAGCTCACTCAAGGACTTCCCAGCTTTCCCTACTCTATCCAATTGTTAGTGTTCTAGGGGTTTTGGGAACTGTGCCTTACAGACACTCTGTTGGATTCAGTCTTCATTGTACAACATTCACTCTCACCTTTCATGCACTTTCTTCTACTCCCCTTCTTCAATTCTTTTCTCCTCAATTCTCCCTCCAATCATCTGTCCCTCTGATGTCTCTCACCCTTTCTAATTCTCGCCTCCACCCTTTGATAACTATACCACTACTCCGTCCGCTGAACTACAACTCCCTCCGTTGCACTAATGCTCCTACCTCCGCACTTCAACTCGCTCCTCCGCACTACAATTCCTCCAACTACTACAGGCACCCTTCTTCCTCCAAGTACCATACACTTCACAGTCACCCCTTACACTAACTTTCCAAACAACACTCGCCACATGTCCACTCACACTACAGTACCACTTTCACT
Organism: Ambystoma mexicanum; assembly: GCF_040938575.1. NCBI lineage: Eukaryota > Metazoa > Chordata > Amphibia > Caudata > Ambystomatidae > Ambystoma > Ambystoma mexicanum. The sequence continues at coordinate 1,114,248,590 of NC_090923.1, read as the reverse complement.
CACTAGATAATACCTCTCCTTCTTCAGAAAGGGCCTCAGCATTTGGTTGTCCTTCCACCCTCCTTCTGGTCTCTTAGTTGTCTACCATCTCCTCTTCTGCCCTCACCCGAATAACCCACTCTTCCTGCTTCGTGTTGCATTCTTATATCCCCCTTCTCCCTTCGGATCGAGCCTCTTTCCCTGGGAATCTGGCCCTTTTTTACTCACCCAGGTGGTGAGATGTAAAGTTAAAAATAGCAGGCTAAGCTCTGCACATTACGTTGCAGGTCTGTCGCATTGCGGCAATGGCGGCCGGGAAGTCCACTGACTCAGTTTGTGTTAGGTTGTCCCATACCGGGCGCCCATACAAGAAGTCCAAGTTAGTGAGGGGTATTGGTTTCCTTACAAATCCCTTGTCTGGGGTAGCCGGTGGTAGCTTGGTCTGCCTACCGCCAACACTTGGCAGCACTACAAGCCTGCTCTCACCACCGCAAACAGGTGTTGTGGATTTGCTCCTCTCACTCCGCTGTTTACTCTCAGCTGGTAGGATATCACAGGAATCTGGAGAACAGCTGGTTGGTGGTTCGGTTGGGGGTTCCCTGCTGCTGGTGTGACACAGGCTCTCCCTTTGATGCTTTCTCTGTATTCCTCGCTTTGATGTTGGATCTGCAAAAAAGAAAAGGATAGGGATGCAACTTGTTGAGGAGGTATAGGAAGAGATAAGCGTGGACTGCACAGAATCATGCTATCACTAGGGAGTCCGGGGGTGGAGGGAATGGGAATTCAGGCCCTCTCCACTGCCATCATTTTCATGGTGAAGACTGGTTCTGGGCTTTTCCCTAGGCCTCCCAATCCATGAACCATTATCGCTCTTTAACAAAGCAAGGGTACTGTCGCTCTCTCTTGAGAGAGAGAAAGTGACACGAGGGTGGGGCTTGAGAAAAAACGAGGAACAACCATGGAGTAAACCAATTGAATGGAAATTGACAAATTCATCAGTCAAAGCCAATCAGATGGCTTAGGAAGCTGCTGAGGAAGAAAGTTTGTGAAGGCTGCAGCATTTAGGCCCCCATTTAGGGTAAGGGATAGACTCAGACCGTAGGGGTCACTTGGCTATAGTATACAGAGATTGAAGAAGCATAGGGGTAGAATAGGGAAGCCTAGGATAGGGAGGAGGCAGCGGACTTGAGTTAAGTGTCCGGGACCACCACTAGTCTGAGAAACCCCAGCAGAATTGGAAAATACCTGGCTCTTTTTTCTAATAAAAATGTAAAAAGTATTCCCTGTACGATTTTTGGACGGAAGTGTCACAGTCGGCAGAGTCTTTCTATTGCAGGATTCCAAGCATAATGCCTGATGCTTTGGCTAAGTGGATGCAAAGTAGGAAGTTCACAGGGAGACTAACCAAGGCAAAAGGGGGGCACAACTAAGGGAAAAAAACAGACGATTTCAAGGTCTTAAATTAGAATCCAGTGACAAGAAGAGGTGAGAAGGTTGGCAGGAAAACCCAGAGAAAACGTCTGGATGAGTCAGGGAGGATTTCCCACCTGGTGACACTTGCTACTTGTAGCAATAGTTCTCTAGAACACACGGAAGACACAGGGCCAAAATGTCCCTTTACTCCACTGGTGAAGCCCGCAGTGGAGTAAAGGGCGCGGCTGTTGTTGGCTGTGCGGCTGCTGTGATCTCTCCTTACCTGCAACCGCGACTTGCTCCGATTTGTGTTAGTCTAACGGCTGGAGCCGTTAGTAGTTGAAGTGAGCACTTTTTCTTCCTGGTCTGTCACGTGACTGGAGTCACGTGACCCTTCTTTGACCACACCTACAGGAAGAACTATAAGAGCTGCACGCAGCTGCCCTTGCGGCGTGAAGCCCGCAGTGGAGTAAAGGGCGCGGCTGTTGTTGGCTGTGCGGCTGCTGTGATCTCTCCTTACCTGCAACCGCGACTTGCTCCGATTTGTGTTAGTCTAACGGCTGGAGCCGTTAGTAGTTGAAGTGAGCACTTTTTCTTCCTGGTCTGTCACGTGACTGGAGTCACGTGACCCTTCTTTGACCACACCTACAGGAAGAACTATAAGAGCTGCACGCAGCTGCCCTTGCGGCGTGAAGCCCGCAGTGGAGTAAAGGGCGCGGCTGTTGTTGGCTGTGCGGCTGTGTGCGGTAAGTACTCGCTCCTAATAATATATCTGGCTAAGACACTATCCTACTGTTATCCTCCCCATCGAGTGATATAACCCTTCAAATGGAGCCCATCAAACCACGAACTCGCCTCCAAGGCAAATTGGATGAAACGCTATCCTTGGCAAATAATGGTCCTACTAAAATAAATACAAAAGGACAACGAACCCTGAAATTATCTTCCCCTCCGCATGTAGATTTGGCGTTTGATTCACAGCAAGCAGATCACCAGGCCCCGCATTTAACTGCAATTCATCACTCTTCTGGAAATGCAATGCCAGTAATACAGTTAATCCAGAATACCGAGCCGGATCCTGTCTTGCCGTCACTTCCGCTCTTCCAACCTGCGCAAGTGGAAAGTAATTCTATATTTGACGACCCCAGCTATTCACAAACCCTTAGGGATCGAGCGAAACTTGCAAAACAACAATGGCAATCTTCTTATTTATTAAACAAAACGACTGTCAATGACAATCCAGAACCACTCCCAGCTCGTACTGCACGGTTATCGCTTGATATGACTGAAATCAATGCAAGCATGGATTCCCAACAAAAAAGAGAAGACATTATCGGAGCTAATCAGAATTTAACAATAGCTCCAAAAATAAACACATCGACCCCAATTGTCTCTAAGGGTCTCTATGCACATATCAAAACCTCTCCAAAGACTATTCAAGATAATATAGAGCATGACTCGTTCTTACCTCCTAAGATGTCTGAAGTAACAGACGACTTTCAAGACCAACCAAACAGACTACCTACGACGATGTTGGAGCTACAAAACTCGCTAGTCGCTGTACTTTCTGTAGCTATGATTCCTTTTTTAAAATTACAAGAAGCAATGGTAGATTCTACCAAAGATCAAGCCACTCTACTGGCAATGATTATGACTAAGCAAACGTATTTAGAAAGTTTTATTTGAACTATCCATGAACGTTTAAATCATGAGGCGGAAACATCGAGGATATGGCAAAGCCGACTCGCCGAAGTCGCAAGATCAGATCGTGCCGAGAAACAAAATTTAATGGAGACTGTTTCCTCCATCACAAAAAGAATGCTAGATGAAAAAATAAAGAAACAATCGCTAGTGCTGCCCTCTCCTGCAAGTCTAGCAAAACAATCTCAAACTATTGACAGCACTGTACAAACTGACGTTCCAAAAACAGAACAACGACACGATTTTGAAGTACAACCAATCAATAGCGGTACACTAGATCCAAATCATATGATGCCTACTCCTAACTCTGAACCGCCGGCATGTATTCCTTTTGACATCTTTGATTTGACTAAACGAGGCTCAGTGGGAATATCACCTCTTCCAAAAACAAACAAAAAGAAACCCACAAAAAAAAATACAAACGGGGTCACGGGCCTTTTTAAGAAAAATGCAAATTGTACAAAAGTCCGTGCAAGAAAACACAATCAATACCGGAAGGGAAAAACAAAAAAAGTTTAAATCTAGCAGCCTGTCAGCTGTTGCTGCCTCTACGTCAAGTGATACTGGACCAACCTCATCCAATAAAGATGTGGACAAATTGCAATCGGAACCACTAGATGCACTACTGGCCGTTATAAATCAAGACGCCCCTAATAAAATCATTGCATCAGTAATCGATGGCGAGAATAACTCTGATGACGTTACAACTCTTGAAGTTGTGACACATAAGACGTTCAGCTCTATAGATCCACAAGATGAGATCTTTCTTGTGCTGGACGAATGTAAAGAATCTTCCTTTGATTCTGTGGACTCGAGTTACACCTCTAGGCACTCCTCTATTATTTCTTTAGAATACTCAGAAGTGTCCGAGGATGACTCAGGGTCACAGTCAGAAGTGAACCAGAAATCAAGGGACAACATGTCTCGTTCAGCTCAACCGGACCCTCCACTGATTAGACCGACCTTTCTTAATTGGAAAACAAGGTCTCTTGCTTTCAGAATTTCTCTAGCTTCCTGCGCAGCAAGTAATGATGAGGCTGTAATATTGAATAGAGCAAATGTATTACGCCTCCTAAATGCTATTCCACAAACGGCGGATATTAAATCCCGAGATATAGAAGTAATTCTATTTCCTAATAAAAACAAAATGGATTCTGTACAGATAGATTTTTATTCCGAAAAACTTATGAATCGTGTATTGTCTACTACAAAACAATTGGAAATCCTGGGATTTGAAGTTAAAAAAATTACTGTATCAAGCCTTTTGGCTTTGAACAAATACACTCACAAACTTGCGATAATGGACTCCTATCGTCATAATAAAACAATTGTGTACAACAAAACCACAAAATATAATGAGGAAAATTCATTATTTGATCGAAATGAATTTACAAAGAAACGCGGGATAGGGAGAGATCTAGAACGGTCCCTCGACACAAATGTACTATATAACGATCATCGGTCCACGACCAAGAAAACATACTTATAACAATCAACAAGAAATCCAACACAACTGAGCGTGATTTCACTATGCTCGTGGAACACTCGAGGCCATAAACATCTTTTTAATGAAGGATCATCTGTGCTTTCTGAAACTGAGATAATATGTTTACAAGAAACCTGGCTGAAAGAGGAGGTAGTCTGCGAAGGGTTCATTACATTATCAAACCTTGCAATCTCCTCTCAACTTGGACGTCCAGCCTCAGGTATGATGATCCTAGTGAAAATCAATCCATTTTGGAAAATTATAATGAGAAAGAACATCCATCCTTGGGCTCAGTTTGTGACCATTCTTATTTCAACTTTATTTACAGACCAAGATCAATGTAAGGATAATAACTATATCACTATATTTAACATATACTGGAATCCGTCAGCAATGAACGACCATAAATTCCTGGAATCCATACTGGACGAAATTGATAATATTGTCTTACTCAACCATAGAACGGTCTTTTTAATTGTAGGGGATTTCAATTTCCACTTATTTGACAAACAAGGCCAAAAACTGGACAGAAATGCATTATCAGAGAGAGCAAAAAAATGGGTAAAAGAATTATCGATCCGTAACATCACATTAATCGACCCTGCTGTGGACAACAAAGGAATCCCGATTCCAACATGGTCCCGTAACAACACAAATTCTATTATTGACTACATTTTTTCATCAGAAGGTTTGAAAACTCTAATAACTTCGATTGAAAATCTTCCTCAACCTTCCAGCGATCACCAACAAATAAGAATCACTTGGGATTCAGCAACATTAAAATATCCACGAATAATTTTGCCACCTCTCGAGATTAATAATGCTCTTAATAGAATTCGTATTAAAAATCATCAAATACCTGAGTTACTGTCAACTTTTAAAGATTCTACACTTCATGATCATGCAAAACTTAACTATAGTTGGATTCTCGAGAAATACCATCATCCATCACATAAAAAAAACCATCCTATTGTCTGTCATAAGCATCAATTCAATCTTGAAATTGCCCAGAAGAAAAAGAAGCTTCAAAAACAAATTAGACAATTAAAAAAATTGAAAGAACCTGACTTTGAGACCAAAATAAAAAAAGAAAAACAAAAATATTCTAATTCAATTAAAACAATTAAAGCTCTAACTAAACAGAATGACGCTGAAGCAATTTTAGCGGCTCTAAAAGACAAAAACTCAAGGAACTTTTGGACTCTGCTGAATCCTGCTTCTAAAGTAACCGCTATGACCCAAGAAGTCGAAGCTCAAGAATGGATAAAGCATTTTACATCCTTGTATAACACCTATCCAAATGCGTCTCTAATTAATGAAATGCAAAACAAAGAACCTTGGAATCTCAACTGGGATGTGGAGGATATAAGAATTACCATCATGGAGTTGAATCCTTCCAGAGCACCGGGACCCGACGGTCTATCTAATGCTACCCTTAAAGCAAACCCGCATGAATGGGCATCCTTCTTTTTTCTTCTCCTCCAACTGATAGAAAAAACGAAACAAATTCCGCAAAGTTGGACGTTTGCCGTTTTGATTCCCATCTACAAAAATGGAGACCGCAAATCCCCTGCAAATTATAGACCCATAGCCCTGTTAGATCCCTTGGGCAAATTATTCGCAGGATACCTTGTTAACAAACTCACCAATTGGGCAATGGAAAATGACAAACGAGACCAAAGACAAACTGGCTTTATCAAGAAAGTTGGAACAAATGTGAACTTATTACTCCTGAACCTGATTAAACATGAGGCGATACAAAAAAAACATCAAATATATGTAATCTTCATAGATTTAAAAATGGCCTTTGATTCGGTGAACAGGTCAAAGCTATGGTCCAAACTGACAGCCTGGGGTTGCCCAGACTCTATCTTGCACCCCATCATGCAACTCTATTCAAATACTTCTGTTAGAGTTCGCTTAACGAACGACGGTACAGTTACTTCTCCTATTCAAACCTCCAATGGCCTGAAACAAGGATGCCCTTTGGCTGCCTGCTTGTATAATTTGTATACATTTGACTTTAGCAAACAAATCCAAAACTCGGTAGCAAATCCTCCTAAAATCAACAACGAAACTGTTCAGACTTTAATTTATGCTGATGACATCATCATTCTGGATAAGACTATAGCGGGCTTACAAAAATCTCTAGATAAAACCCAAGAATTCATGCAGGAGAACGATCTAGTGATTAATTGCAACAAAACAAGGACGATGAGACTCGCCCCGCAGAAAACCGATAAACCCAGCCTAAAAATATTCTTAGATGGGAATGAGATCGCCATGACAACCTCGATGAAATACTTGGGCGCGATGATCAACTCCTCTGCAAATGAACAGGAATGGAAAAATTACTTAGAGGACAAAGCCAGATCTCTGGCCAGACAAGGCTGCTTCTTCCATAGGAAGTACGGCACATATTCTTTTAAACCAATAATAGCCTTCTACAAACAAAAAGTAATTCCTGTTCTATCGTATGCTTCTGAATCCCTCATCAACTATGAATCCATTAATTGGACTAGATATGAAGCACTGTTTTGGAGAAAAACCTTATCCCTTCCAAGATCTTTTCCTATGGCTAGAATACGATTCGAACTAGCTCTCCAATCCATTAAATCCATCGTTCTATGGAAGCAAATGGACCTTCTTAGAAAAATAATCACAAAAGATAAGATCCCGTCATTGGAAATATTGAGAGAAAAAAAAACCGCTTTCCACATCACAGCACTTACAAAATGGAGCTCTAAAATTAAAATGGAAATGCAAGCTGGCGATATATCTGAGGAAATGTTAATTAATAGACCTCAATATGCCAAACGCAAAATTCAGACGAACGACTGGATCCAAACCATCGGTGATCAAGACCAATACAAAAGACATCTAAAATGCCAAATAGAATCAAGAGCCTTACACGAATTACCTGCTTATCTAAACATCTTTCCGGATTGCTATATCCGTGACCTGTTCTTCCGATTTAGGCTGAATATCCTACCAACACAAGAGTATCAAGCTATGATTGATAAAACAAACAGAATAACACCATACTGCCGTTTTTGCAAAATTGCAACCAACAAAGAAACTTTATTTCATTTGGTTATGGTCTGCACGGCCTTGATAGACCAAAGATCACTACACAGAGACTATTTTGGTATATCAAATAAACAACTAACAACCAGTGAAAGATGGGACAATCTGCTAAGAGGTCAAGATCAAAAGTTAATTTTAACAATTATTAAATTCTGGATAGCTATTAACAAATGACATTTGAAACGCACGAAGGAAGCAGAAACAAGGATTATATGAGATTCCTATTTTATAATGTCACTTTGTCTAGTTTCTTTTGTTGTATTTTATTTTTTATGAAGAAATGAAAAGTTTGTAAAATCAAACAAAACATTTTAATAAAAAAAAAAAAAAAAAAAAATGTCCAAAATGCAAAAATCGGAATCCAAAAGAGCAACCAGGGACAGCCAATGTACGAACATCAGAGTTAGGCAGCTGAAATCCAGGGTAAATCCAGATGTGTGATTGATGTAACAGCCCAAAAATGCCAGGAGAAAACAAGGAGTGGACCCCATACTCGCTTGCGCAGGATCCGGTTGAACCACATTGTGAAGCGCCAAAATGCTTTTTTTCCTGATACTGAAAGGAATTGCGCTGTTCTCAACTGCCTGAGCATCCTAGGTGTCATTGTTACGCTGATGCAATGTTCGAGGAAGGCACAGAGGTAGTTGTAGTCCAAAAATCCAAATCACTACCCCCGGAGCAATGGTGTCCATGTAAGCGGATCTTGCCAAAGGCCTGAATCTGGCGATGTCCCCTCAAAAGGAGCGAAAGGATAATCTTTGTGCCCCTGTGTTGCTCTGTCTTCCTGTTTCCACGAGCCCTCCCGCCTCCCAGCCTGCCCTGTGCTCTGATTGGCTAGCTGCACCAGTCTTAACTGACCTCCCGAGGGCATTCCCTGCCCGGCAGCCCCAGCGGCTTACGGCCCAAGGCAAAGGACAGCTCCAACAGAGGTGGCTCCAGATAGTGTCTGCAGGTGTCCGCAGGAGACGCCAGGAGAAGCTAGTGGCCAGCCATCAAGCAGCACCAACCGCTGAAGTAAGTGTGGCACGGGTGGGGAATAGAGCAATTACTCTACTTCAGAAAGCCCTGCCACTCTACATTATCATGAACCTACCTCTGAACAGTGAATGCTTGCATGTACCACACTTAGACAGTCCTATAAATGTTAGCTTGCACCACACCTGGATGTAGTAAAGAACACTAATCTGCATTTAAGACGCATTTAGATAGAGTTGTGAAGTTCGGCCCACGGCAGACCCAGACCGACTCGCCAATGATAGGAACTGCCTCTTAAGACCATGTCACATCCAGAATGACCACCAAAAGATTACTGTGTAGGACTCTGCCTCTTAACACTGTGTCACATCTAATTAGTGCCCTGAAAGAGTACTGTGTTGTACTCTGCCTCATAACACTGAGTCACACCTAGATAGTGCGCCTAAAGATTACTGTGTTGTACTCTGCCTCTTAAGACTGTGTTTCACTCTGCCTCTTAACACTGTCACATCCAGAAAGTGCGCTGAAAGCTCACTTTGCTGTATTCTACCTCTTAAGACTGTGTAACATCCAGATAGCGTGCTGAAAGTTTTCTGTGTTGTATTCTACCTCCCAAGATTGTGTCACATCTAATTAGTGCACTGAAAGAGTACTGTGTTGTACTCTGCCTCATAACACTGAGTCACACCTAGATAATACACTCAAAGATTACTGTGTTGCCCTCTGCCTCTTAAGACTGTGTTGTCCTCTGCCTCTTAAGACTGTGTCACATTCAGATAGTGCACCGAAAGCCCTATGTTGTGTTGCATCCCACCCTCTCAAATCTAGATAGCGCATTGAAAGTTTACTGTGTTGAATTCTACCTACTAAGACTGTGTCACATCTAGATGGCGTCCCCGTCTCACAAATATCCACCACTCACACCCGTCCAGATTCCCAGACCCCCACGTTCTCTCCCTCCCGTCCGCACTCAGCCCCCATGGCTCGCCACCCGCACACTAGCTCCCACCTTCTCGTGCCCCCCCACCATTCCTTCCCTGAACACGCATGTAGAGATCGCCCCACCCACCTCACTTCAGCATAACACCACTCACCCAATCTCCTGCCACCACCCAACATCCAACTCTAAAATGAGAGCAGCTCTCTGGCACACCAACCACCTCCCTCATCGGAAACCCACTCCCCCCTCCCCTTCCCACCCAAACTCATCGCTCCCAACCCTCCGTCGGACCGCTTCCGAGAACTCCCCATCACACCGACCCCTATCAAAATCAAAAATCAAAATCACACTCTGGTGCGCCAACCAGCCCTTCCAATCCCACCCAAACTCATCACTCCCTACACTCCCTCTGACCGCTATTGAGAACTCCCTAATACCCCTTGCCATGACACCCTGCCCCCTATCAAACTCCCAAGCCAGAGGAGCCAGCTAGTGCTCCAAATACCTCAAACCCTCACCCTCTTCAACCCCTCCCCTCCTTTCGCCCCCCTTACCTCAGAGACACTATCCCCTATCCCATTACATATCGCCAGCCAATAACCCCCCCCCTCATCACATCCCTTCCCCGCACGTCTCACCCTCGCACGGACAGTAGCTGCATTTCCTTCACCCTCTGATCCCCCCACCCTCTCTCACACCACTACTGCACAAAAACCCTTGAAAAGTAGAAAACGACCCTGGTTCGCCTCCATGACTGCTTACTGCTCTCCACTTTTACCCAACCTCCCAATCTCTCCCTCCCCATCCCAGCTACACTCACCCCTGCCCTCGCCCTGCTTCCATCCCCTCTTTCTTGACTTCTCGCCCTGCACACCGGACCCCCCCAATCCTTCAAGATTCACCCAAGACTCCCCCCCACATGTCCCATCGCACAATGGCCATCCGTCCATTCGCCCGCGCCCCCTAAACTCTACCCACTACCCGCATATTTAGTCCTACGCTCGCCTACTCTTCCCAACCGCCACCGACTTGCCTCCTCCCCTCATCATCCGGAACCCACTGACACCCATCCTCCCCACCACCCATCATCTCCCTGCCTCACAGACCTTGAGCACCCCACCGCTCCCTTCCCCCATGCACCTCTTACTCGCCCTTCAACAACCTCCATGACCAGACCCCACTCCGAAGTCAAGTGCATCCTTTTTAACGCCTGCTCTGTAGCGAAAAACAGGCACAGCATCTTCGACCTCCTCTCCTCTGACAAATCTGACCTAGTCTTTATCACTGAAAACTGGTTCTCGGACGACTTTGCCCTGTTGCACAGAGGCATCCCCCACCCCCCCCGGCTACTCCCTCATCCCACTCAACAGAGCCTCAAGAGGAGGCGGCGTGGCAGTCCTTTTCAAATCTCACTTCTCCATCTCACTCGTCGATTCTCAGACATGCATTCCAAAATGCAAATCCCTCCTTGTTAAAATTTCACTACCTCTGACTTTCTCCCACAGCTTCCTAATCATTTACAGACCCCTGGTTATGACAGACATTTCACAACCAACCTCTGTGACTCTGTAGCCACCAATCAAGTAAATCACCCCTCCCTGACCCTCTGATTTCAATATCTGGCTAGATATACCCACCAACCTCATGACCCTTTCACTGGTCGACAGTCTTGATGCGCTCAAACTCTCCATTCACATGAATGGTCCAACTCATTCTAAAGGGCACACCCTAGACGCTATCTTCAGCTCCCATGAGCTTATACATCCAGCCCCGCTCTTACCACTCATCTGGTCCGACCACTTTGTCGTCCCTCCCTTTCTCCATCCTCTCCCCTGCCCATTCCCCCACACACCAACCTGCCGCCCCTCTTCACTGCAATTATTGGAACAAACTAAAGATCTTCCATGACCTAGCCGAAGCCCTGCTTCTCAGACCCCCCACAACAACAACCCCCCGATGGACCGATGGATCTTCAACCATCCATCGACTCCTTTGACTCATGGCTCAATGATTCACTAATTCGGCTCACACCCACATGCCCCTCTTCCTCATGCCTTGGACCATTTCCCAATGGTTCACTCCCGAATTTAGGAATTCCAAAAAACTAAATAAATCCTTGGAACGCAAATGGCGAGCAGAAAGAAACAGTCTCAGTAGATCCACCTTCACCATGCACCATTGCAACTACAAAGCAGAAATCCGAAAAGCCAAAAGCCAAAAAAGCCCACTACAACAATCGGATTCTCAACTGTGGAAACCGCAGCAAAGAACTCCACAGAATCTTGTCTGAATTTGTCAAACCCACTGCCCAATCTACCCCATCACAATCGCTCTGTGACTCCCTCTCCCTCCACTTCTACACCGCCGCTCTCAACAGAATAACTTCCCTTAACAAGAAACTGTCCCTCCTCTCCCCGCCCCAAATACCGTCCAATGCAACAACCACCTCCCCAACCCGCCGCCGCAACCCCCACTTTACCCACCTTTGACTCCTTCAAACCAATCTCCAGAGAAGACATTCTTGACCTTATATCTGCTCGCAAACCCTCTGGTTCCCCCCTAGACCCCTGCCCCGCCTCAGTCCTCAAAGAAATATTCTCGTCCACCTGGGCAGGATAGCATGCAAGAACCATCCTAAATGACTCCCTCAGCTGTGGAATCTTTCCTGATGCCTTCAAAATTGCACATGCTAAGCCTCTTCTTAAAAAACCATCCCTTGACCCCAAAAGTTACTGTCCCTTCTCGAACACCAGATTCCTTGCAAAACCCATCGACCGAACTGCATACTCCCAACTAAACGCCTTTGTCGAATCCAACAACCTCCTTGACCCCGCCCAACCAGGCTTCAGACCGCGACATGGAACCAAAACCACTCTGGCCTCAATCTGGGACGATCTTAAGATCACTGCAGACTCTGCAGGATGCGCTGCACTAATTCTCCTCGACCTCTCTGCAGCCTTCGACACAATTAACCACTAAATCCTCCTTGACCGCCTCCACTCCCTAGGAATCCGTGGAGCGGCTGTCAAATGGAAACAAATAACCCTCCTCTCCCCTTTTGTCTCGGCTGCTCGCCCAGTTAATACTGGAGTACCGCAAGGCGCATGTCTATCAGCTCTCCTTTTCAACCTCAATATGTCCACCCTCCCTAGAATCATCCGCCTGCACAATATCCTGTGCTACAACTACACCAACGATACCCAAATCATCCTTAAACTCCACAACTCAGATTCCAACTCTCAGCACAATCTCGCAGCATGCCTCCTAGATATCGACCGTTGGATGACTACAAACCTCCTCCTCCTAAACCCCACTAAAACCGAAATCATGGTATGCTGCAACACTGAGCTTCTCCCTCGTCCACTACCCTGGCCCCCTTCCATGGGCCAACCGCCCACCCCTTCCGTCACAGCAAAAAACCTTGTATGCACTATGGACTCTGGCCTACCCCTCTCCCGACAGATCAACAACGTATCTAAATCTTGTCACTACCATCTAATAATTCTCAGGTGCATTTTCCCCTACCTCCCCTTCCCGAACAGACTTACCACTGTTATGTCCATTGTAATGTCGAAACTGGACTATGCCAACTCCCTTTACCTAGGACTCCTGGCCAAGCACCTTAATAAACTCCAAAGAGCGCAACACGCTGCTGCTAAAATGCTACTAGTCCTGGTTCCAAGAGACCACACCTCTCCAGCTCTCAGAACCCTCGACTGGCTCCCAGGTGGACGAAGGGCCACTTTCAAGACCCTGTGCATCACTCATCGTGCAGTGCACAAGACCGGCCCTCTATACCTGCAAGATAAGCTGAAACCTTACCTCCCACCCCGCACCCTAAGATCTGCCCTCTTTTTAGTGATAACCAACCACCAACTCCTTCAGGATCGGAGGAACCTATTTCTCAGCATTGGCTCCAGCTCTGTGGAACTAGCTTCCACCTCACATTCGACACACCCAAGATTATATGACATTCTGCAAATTACTAAAAACTTGGCTCTTTCCATAACACCAACAACAACCCTAAAGATATGTCTAAACTCCAACAAGCCAATGACTAAATACACAATGAGACTCTCTACTGAGTGTTCAATGACCTCTGATCGTACCCACAGGATAGGATGGATGAATGGCATGGATGAAGGGAATGGATTGACGAAATGGGTGGATGAAACGGATGGTGTGGATGCATGTATGGAGTGCCGGATAGAGCGAACAGATGGAGTGGATGGAGAGGACGGAATGAATGGAACAGATAGACGCATGTGAAATGGAGGAATTTAATGTATGGCACAGATGCATGTGGAATGAATGGAAAGTACGTAAATAGAGTGGATAGAATGGATGAACTAGAGAGAATATACGAAACTAATGGATGGAATGGTCGGAATATGTGTATATGGAATTTATAGATGGAATGGATGGAAATGGATGATTTGCGTGGAATTGGATGGAATGGATAGATGGTTACGGTTGGATAAAACGGATGGTTGGAATGGATGGATGAATGGATAGAACGGATGGAACAGACTGAGCGGATGGAACGGATGGAGCGGAATCGATCAGTGGATGGAACAGATGGAGTAGACGGAATGGATTGAACAGATGAATGAAATGGATGGGGTGGATGTAATGGACAGAGTATATGTATTTGGGATCGTTCAATGGATGGAACGGATGGAGAAGACAGAGTGGATGCAATGCATGGATGGGGCGGATGGAAGGAACAGATAAAATAGATGGAATTAATGGAATTATTGGAACTGATGGAAAAGGTGGAGTGGATGAGGTGGATGGAGTGGTCAGAGTGGATGGAATGGGCGGAATAGAGTGGATGGAATGGATAGAATGGGTGGGGTGGGTGAAATGAATGGAATTGGTGTAATGGATGGAATTGGTGTAATGGATGGAAATGGTGTAATGGATTAAATTGATGGAATTGTTGTAATGGATGAAATGGATGGAATTGGTGTAATGGATGGAATAGATGTAATGGATGAAATGGATAGAGTGGATGGAATAGATAGAATGTATGAAGTGGATGGACAGGTGGAATGGATGGAATAGATGCGATGGATGGATTGGATGGAATTGATGTAATGGACAAAATGGATGGAATGGATAAAATGGATAGGAATGGATGGAGTTGGTGGAATCGATGGATTGTGAGGAGGGATTGAATGGACTGAATAGATGGAATGTATGGAATGGGTGGAGTGGATGGAATAGATGGAATGGGTGGAGTGAATGAAATGGATGGAATGGAAGAAAAAGATTGAGTGGACGAAATGGATGGAATTAATGGAGTACTCAGTTAGAACTGTGAACCCTAACCTGCGCCAGACCCTGACAGGATTGTGAGCGTTGGCCTGAGTCGCTTCTGGATGGAGATGCGAATGTTGGCATGTCCGTAACTTGGGTGGAGCTGTGGACATTGGCCTGAGTCCCATCTGGATAGAAATATGAATGTAAATTTTAACATGTGTATCTCTGTGTACCCTGCATTCCTGTTCCCATGATGTTGCTATATATCCGTATCCCCCTCGTCGCTGTAAGCCCAGCCCGTCTCTACATGCCTGGTCTCGGGCACTCTATAGATAATCATCATATCACATCACTACCCTCACTCTCTACTATACATCATCATTCAACTAGAACACAGCTATACCCCTGATTAATTCGGCCTAGCTGTTCACATACAAATACTACCCCATGAACACCTCATCACCCTAATAAAACGCAGCTAGCCCAGCACATTCCAGCCTAGTCGCTCATATATGCGTCCTTCAGGCCTAACGCAGCCAGAGCCCAGTCTGGGTGTCCTGCCACAAGACTGCACACATCCAAGTGATATCTCCAGCACCCCACCTAACACTAGGATGCAGCTACCACCAGGCAATTACATCAGCTGTACATATATCTATGCACCCACGCACCCTACGACACTATATCTCTCTACTGACCAGAACTACGGTTCCCGAGTGCGTTCAACCTACCAGCACTTTGAGGTCATACCAATGATATATAGAGCGCTATATAAATGCCAAGCAACATAACATAACATCTGTCCCATTCACGCAGGCAGCATATGACTTTTGCTGCATCTGTATCTGATTTTATTCCTTTTAAGTGGTTATCAATCCTATTTCTGAAAAAGGTCTTAGCAGTCAAAAGGCACATAAAGAATTTAGGCCTCGATCCCAGGACAGAAATGCATGGCCTTTAACAGGGCCTCCAGGACAGACCCATTTGAAAGTTGTTGAAATCATGAGATTTCAATGGCGTGGTCAGATGTTATTTCTTCTTCTTTGGCTATGTTTTTAGCCTCTTCCTACAGGTCTGCAGGAAAGTGCTCCAGATATTTGTTCATTTTATGCCAGAGTTCTCGATCCGAGTGAGCGGTCATTGCTAATACAATGGACATTCTGATGGGCATTGATGTCGACACCTTCCGACCAATGGCTTTCAAGTTCCTGCCGTTGCACCCATGCAGCAGTCACCGGGGAGACTGCGTTAGGTAGTTTGTATTGCACTGCGATTGTAATGATTGAGTCCAGCATCTTATAATTCTTCTCAGGCTATGCTATGCTGTGATGGTCAGCAGGCATAACAGCGATTTGAGAATCACTTCTCCTGTCCCCCAAAATTGTATCAAAAATGTTAATGGTTTGGAAAGGGAGTGGTAGTATATTTGTGCATATATGCCCCTTTTCCTCCTAATGGATACCTGTACATAAAAAAGTTCTGCCGCCCCCTCAATCATGTTGTGGAATGGGACAATTTCATATGGAGGAGAGATTCTGCCTCTAAAATATTTACTTTGCTTAAGGATAACAAAGTCCTCACACTTGTCCTTCTGCAGTGAATCCTGTGGTAGTTTGTCATCTTCCATCTCCCCTTTAACTGAACGTTCCTCATCAAAGGATTCATGGTACGGGTCCCCATGGGGTACTCTCATGGATCGGTGTCCACCAGTTGCTCCTGCAAGAAGTATGAACTGACCAGCCTAGGTGATGTTGCTTTCCTGGGTGGTTTTCTGGGGGAGTGTGAGAGGGTCTGATTGGTGTTGGTTTTGCTCACCTTGGACATGATGCCTACTGAACTCTGAAATTATGTTCTTTAGTGACTGCATGAGGGACAGTTGCAAAGGATAATACATTTTCTCTTTTGTCAATGGCAAGACCCCTGGCAATGGTAAACGTGGGGTTTCCATATCCTCTGTACCATTAGGTGGTGATGAGTCTGGAATCATCTGAAGGGTCCGAGGCCTCGTGCTTTAGGATTAGCAAAGGTGTAGGGGCTCCTGTAGGAACAAGTCAGAAAGATCTGACATCTCTTTAACAGGAGATAGCATGTTCATATGTGAGCCTGTCGACTAGATATGACTGGAGGAGGATAACTTCACTGTTATTATCAGTGAAGCATGTTTGTCCTGGGGTGTATGTAGTCCCTTGCTCGCAGCACCATAGGGAACCAAGCTGAACCTCACTGAGGAGGCCCAACAAGGCCGAAACATGTCTGGGGTCGCTTGTGTTTCCATGCAGAGGGGACCTGGCCTGGCAGTTCGGGCCGGGCTGCTACCATTGGTGGCAGTACCAGACTGATTTGCATATGGTTGGACCCCTTTTGCAATGGCGCAGACGAGCTAAAAAACAGTGGTGTGGAAGGTTGCCCAGAGCAATGCCAGTGGTACAGATTCATTCAAAACCTTCGACCCATCACTTTTGTGGTCACTGTAGACATAAATGGCCTGCTGCTTTTCTCAGTTGATGAGGATTTGTCTGTTGATGACCTGGACTTTTCATTGACAGTACTGCCGTGGGCAGTGGCTTATCCATAGACAAGGGCTTTACCACTGTCGAGCCAGAAGCTGCAGATGGACTTGTCGACAAAGGTTTGTCCACTCCTGCTAGGTAGAGATCAGCCTCATGGATGCTTTTCTATGCCCTGTGTGGACGAGCGCTCTGTTGACAACGCTGTCGACCAGGTCAGATCTGTGTGGGGTTTAGATTATGTTTGTTTTTTGATGCATTTTACCAATGGGTGTCCCTCGTGGCTCAGAGAAGTGGGGACTTTAGAGCAGTCAGCTTTCGTAGAAGTAGATGCCGTTCTCTCCACAGATGAAGCTCTCCTTTTTTGAAGGGCTCGTTTCGCTGGTCTACTGGAGCGCAGGGAGGCAGGGACTATTTTAGGAAATTCCTCCCACGAAGAGGCTCCATTACTGTCCTCCGAAAACATAAGGAGTCTCCTCTGGCTGTGTTTCTGAGATATGCATTACAGAGCTCACAGTCCTCTTTTTTTGGGGATGGAGGCCATAAATTCAATCATGATATTGG
This sequence comes from Ambystoma mexicanum, assembly GCF_040938575.1. Lineage (NCBI taxonomy): Eukaryota > Metazoa > Chordata > Amphibia > Caudata > Ambystomatidae > Ambystoma > Ambystoma mexicanum. Next base: position 1,114,230,673 of record NC_090923.1, on the reverse strand, counting down.
TTCCTTAGAAGAACTTTTTTTTCTTCCCACAGTTAATGCAATCTTCGAATAAAGATGTATTTAGTTGGAGGGCTTCTTCCCTCCTACCTTCTTCTGAAATGATCCTGGAAGAAAATACAATATTTTCTTTTCTTAGAGGCCCAATTGTGCACTAAAAGGTCTGCCAGTGGTGGGAGCAGACAGCTCAGACAAATTTTACAAAAAGCTGCCTCAAATTGCACATCATTGTAGAAGAAATAGTGAAAAATCTCAGAGCTCAGGAGGAACGTATCCTGTTTTTCTGTAAGGGTAAGGTGTGGGATGGCCACAGGAGCATGGTACCATCACCTGATGCATGATGCAGGGCAGGGTGGGACCCTGACCCCGACCCTCTCTCAAGAGCGTGGCAGTCTTGTAACATTGTACCAACAACTAAACTTGTCCATGTAAGAAACCTTGGGGAATTATGACAAAACTGCAAAGCAGCGAGGAGACTGAAGTGCAGCTACAGCAGTAAAACACAGTCAGTGGGGAAAAGACAAATAAGTTACTTACCCCTGGTAACGTTCTCTCGCCTGGATGTTCCTCCCACGTATTATGCACTCGCCCCACGTATTCCTCATCTTTGATATTCGTATCACTCAGCTTTGCTGCTGCAGAAAAAAAAATCCACCAGAGGGCGCTGTGCTCGATGTTATGGCGTTGACGTTCCTCGAGGGCTGCTGTCGCGTGTCGACATCATCCGCAGCCTAAATTGCTCGAGCCGCGCCCGTTCGCTTCAGTTCTGTTTTTTCATTGTCATCAATTTAAGAGTTAACCAGGCGTGGCCCCAGACCGTAAGCTCTCAGGAAGCGCAGAGTGTAAGCACATAAATTGTACGGCGGGGTAGGATTGGAGGTGCGATGAGGAATACATGAGGAAGGCCTTCAGCGCTAGTCTGATTGCTCTCAGCTCCAAAAGGTTGATGTGTAGTTTGGACTCCAATGAAGACCAACAACCGCTGATTGTCATATTGTTGGTGTGGGCTCCCCACCCTGTGTGTGAGGCGTCTGTCACTACCGTTATCTCCGGCCATGGCTGCCAAAAGGATTCTTCCTTGAGCCTATTGTCCTTGCAAGCCCACCATAGAAGGTCTTGAGCCACTCTGCTTGGAACTTGCACAAGATCTGACATATTTCCCGAAAACTGGGACCACTGAGTTCTGAGGGCCCATTGAAGAGACCTCTTCCTCAATCGGGCTTCTGGCACCAGAAAAATGCAGGATGCCATGAGGTCGCGCAATCTCAGAAAATCGTAGGCCGGTAGACGCTGGACATTTTGAAATTTTGTTACCATCTGCAGAATGTGTTGAGCTCTCACCTCGAGAGGCGAGGCTAACCCTGAGGAAGTGTCCAAAACCGCTCCAATTAACTAGAGCTTTTGGAATGGTATCATATGGGACTTCTTGTAATTGAGGGAGAAGCCCAGTCTCTGTAGGGAATGGGAGGTGATGCTGAGATGTTACAGGGCCTGTTCGGCAAAACATGCCCTGATCAGTCAATCTTCCAGGTAGAGGTAGACATGAATCCCCCCTCTCCTGTAACTCGCTGCCACTACCGCCATCAGTTTGGTGAAAACCCTCGGGGGGAGGTCAGCCCGAATGGCAGAACCCGAAACTGATAATGAGAACCACCAACCACGAACCTCAGGTACTTTCTGTGCTTGAGATGGATTGCCACATGAAAGTAAGCATCCTGAAGGTCCAATGATCCCAACTAGTCTTGGTTGGAGAGCCTGAAGGATCTGAGAAAGGGTTACCATCTTAAGCTTGTCCTTCCTGAGGAACTTGTTCAAGTTTCTTACGTCCAAGATGGGTCTCAATCCTCCGTACTTCTTGGGAATGAGGAAATACGCGTAGTTACTAGGGCTGATCTAGCACCCTTTCCTCGTCCTCCACGAGGGAATATTTTTTGTCTCCTTTGTGCAGCCTGTCCTCTTGCCCTTCCAAATGAGGAATAGAAACGAAAAGGGTGACTGCTTCAGGAAGATGAGCCTAAAAAGGGGTGTTGCTGCGGTTGACGTATGGAGGCGCCAAGTGATTTAGCCGCCGCTTTAGAGGTTTGCAGCTTCTCCAGACTCTCATCCGCCTTGCTGCCGAACAACCTTAGGCTGTCAAAGGGCATATTGAGTAACCTGGCCTGCACATCTGGTGCAAAGCCAGATTTATTCAGCCACACAAACCTGTGTAGCACGGAGCTAGAAGCCATGGACCTGCTGATGCTATCAGCAATGTCCAGTCCTGACTGGAGACACTCCCCCATTGCCTCCTTCACAATAGCCAGGAAGCCATGTCTCTCCTTGCCGTCGGAATGTGTTCAGCCGCCATACTAATGCAGTCCCACAGGGTGTAAGTAAACCTCGAAAGGGTGCAGGTAACATGAGCAGATTTCTAGGCCATACTGTGATCTAGTATGCACCCCGACATCGGCCTCCCCAGTACACACAATCTCCTCACCTGAGCTGCTGGAAGTGTCAAGGTCTTGCAGGTGGCGTCTAGCGAGGTAGTCCTTCTGTTTTTTGGGAAGATGGTGCTTGTCACGGAGGAAAGCCACAGTGACTGCTGTAAAAACAGCTGTCCCGCGACTCCCTTCCGGAACCAAGCCAGAAATCAGGGAAAAACCCCCAAGGGGAAAAAACCCTGTAGTGGAGCAGTGACGCTCTTCAATCCAGATGTCAGTATGGACCGTTGGCAATGGTCGAATACGAGGCTGAGTACAGTGTCTGTAGCGAAGGGATAGTCCAGATGCCAGGAGTGCCGGAGTAGCAGAGTTCGGGTAGCTGCAACCAGTGAGGCAGGAAGGAAGGCTGGACCTGGAAAATGGGACCGCTGAAATGAGGAAGGGCCTCAGGGAAGCAGAGAGGCCAGGTAAGGAGAGGGAAGGAGGAAAAAGGAAACAAGCGGCGAGAGCCGCAGCAAAGCGAGAGAGAGAGAGAGAGACCGGCAGAGCCCAGCTCCGCGAGCGGGAGAAGGAAGGTGCCGACTGCGAGGAACAGGAGAGACTGGAGGGAAGCAGAGGCACCGAAACAGCACAAGTAGGAAGTTTCCGTAAGAAAGCCGAAGCCGGAGGACAGAAACAACACAGCGTGTTAACCCGGAAGCAGGAAAGCAATCCAGAGGAGGGATGCAAAGCAGCGTCGTGCCGGAAGGCGGGGCCTTAAATACGACCGGCTGCGCTGCGCTACACCGCTGGAGATGCGGAAACAAAGAGGGGACTAAACTCTACCTCCGCGTCTCCAGCTCCAACGCGGAAGCAACCGCCAATCTCGGCTGCGGCCGGCCTGGCGGATGACACATACTGCCCGAAGAAAAGATCTTACGCGCCTAGGAGTCCACCCTCTTGTCGTCTCTATCCGGAGGAATAGATGGATAGTCGAACTGCCTGGTTGATGTGGCTGCCAGGCTTATCGGGTGTAGGATGTTTTGTTAAGTAATCCGGATCAATACTGGAAGGCCTATATTTTCTGGCAAAGGTTTAATTTATAGCGGGTCCAGATTCTGGAGTATCCTAGTTTTCCAAAACTCTTTTCTGCAGAGCTGTATGAAAAGGTAACACCAGGTCTTTGTGAGGGCCTTGGGTCAGTATAACCGTCATGTCATCCTGTTCGTAGTTCGAAGCGCTCCTGCTCCAGCCCATGTACTCAATAACTCTATTCATGAGGCTTCTGTATGCAGAATCAGCATGCTCAGTTGGATCAGGCTTGCCAAATTCGAGCTATGGCGTGGTGTCTATGCCACTAGCTGACTGAAGGTAGTCATAAAGATCGGTAATCTTGGACACCTGATCAATACGTTCTTCAGGAACATTTTTTGTGCCATTCCTCACACCAAAAGGAGAAGAGTTCCTCCTCTGAGGCTTGATCTTCCTCATAAATTGAGGCCATCGACTTGAAAAAGTCGTTCCTCTGCGTAGGATGAAAATCCTTGTCTGGAAAGGGCAGAGGCCTCGGAATGGTTGATGACGCTTTCGCCAATGGCGTCGATAGCGCTTTTGGTAATGGCGTCGATGGAACTCTCGACAAGAGCGTCGATGAAGCCTTCGACAACGGTGTTGACGAAGGTTTCGACAGAAGCGCCAATTTACTTAATGTTGCCTTGAATTTATGTTTCAAAGGGTCTGACTCCGATGGAGTCGACGACTTCATCGAGTGCTTCAACGATTTGCTCTTTTTCGGAGGTATCAGTGGGATACTTCATTCTCGAGACAATACCCTTGACGATTTTTCATCGGATCGAGAGAGAATTGCTGATTTGGTAGTCGGCCTTGCCATAGTAGTCTTATACCTCCCCGAGTCGTCCAAAGGAGTGATCGGGGCAGGGCTTCTGAGTGAATCCTTCAAGGGGGTCGAGGCTGCATTCTTGAAGATACGCAGCATTGCTTTCTTGAAATCATCCAATTTTTTGGCAGTATCAGTCTTGGTTGGGCACCTGATAACCTCTGTAGAGGAATCAGAGGAAGAGGAAGATGGAGACCTATGTTGTATCTTTTTTGCCTTCTTTGACGAAGAAGACGATGATTGTTTCGACCAACTCCACGATCGAGATTTTTTGGACTTTTTGCGTTGGGACGAATCTTTGGGCTCACCCGACTTTTTATCCCTCTTCGAAGAGGACTTCGAAGTCGCCCGCCCCCTCGCCAGTTTACATCGGTGCTCTCTGAGAGCTTTCTCCATCATGGCCTGACATCAGTTCAATATTCAGAATCCAGGCACCAGAGGCAGACACGGTGGGGGTCGGTAATCGACATTGTTGCCCCGCGTTCCTGGCATTTTCTGAAGCCAGACCTCGGGGTAGAAGGATTAGAAGAAGAAGACATTTTCCTTACAAAACTGAAGCGTGCCGTTCACACTTGAAGCAAAGCTTTCGGAAAAACAGAACTGAAGCCAACGGGTGCGGCTCGAGCTATTTATGCTGCGGATGACGTCGACACGCAATGGCAGCCCTGGAGAAATGTTGATGCCATGACATCGAGCACAGTGCCCTCTGGTGGAAAAACGTTTTCTGAAGCAGCAAAGCTGAGTGATACAAATATCAAAGATGAGGAATACGTGGGAGGACACAATCCATTTGAAAATAAAGATTTTACAAGTGCTAGGACATGCAAACATGGGAACATTCCAAAGTGCATGGCTCTAGGGAGTCCACAGTGCACATGCACAAAAATTACACTCAGAAGGGCGCTAGTCCGAGTTAGCCATTCGCTTCACCATGCCGCATTAGGAAGAGGGAAGAGCCACATACAGCATGGGCAGAAAACCACCTGCAAATTACAAACCATTATGAAACACACCTGGTAGAGATTACAGACAAGAGGTCTTGCAGGCAGGGATCTGTGTGCTGCAAAAGAAGCCAGGTTTGGCAGACAGGTGTGGAGGAAGTCAAAGAGAACAGAGGTATAGAAAAGGAGAATCTTGAAGGAATGAGGAGCGAAAAAGAAGAAGTTGGTTTAAAAGAAAGAAGATAAAGGAGATGAAGGAGAGGAGGGGAGGTGACTGGGAATAAGCAGGAGAAGGAAGTGGCATGGAGGAGAGTGGAAGTGGTGCTGGGGTTGTGGAGAGGAGGATGGGGATGTGGAGAACAATTGGATTAGGAGCTGGTGGAAGTAAATGGGGAGAGGTGGATAAGGATCAGAAGAAAGACGTGAGAGGGTTAAGAAAAAGGTGCAGGGGGAGATAACTCGGGAGGAGGTGGTGAAGGAATTAGAGGCTAAGGTGGTGAGGCATTCAGAGGAAGTAGGAGCAGCAAATCACTAAGCTTCCAAATGCCCAGAACTATGTTTCTTGGATTAAAATAGTTCTGTGATGCACAAATCACATCACACCCACACTGAAGAACATAGCTTGATCAAAGAGGGAACACAATTATAGACTCTATACCTTAAAGACACATAATTAAATGCCCACATTGGCCTACCTCTCCAAAGTTTTCCCAACTTTATCCAATCCACGTGTTGCCTGAGGTGTGCCAGCCACCAAACCATCAGCTTAACCAAATACAAATGCTTTAGAGGTTAACCTCTACACGTCCACAACTCAACTCTGGGGATTCGCCCAACACCCAGCCACTGTCATGTGGCAGATTTCCTGCAAGTGCATAGTCTGCTAAAGAATCATCTCTTTCACATGGATTTTAACCTGAAAGATTCATAACCAAAACCATAAAATGGACATACTGCATAACTTATGATAGACACTGTTGGTCGGTCACCTACACAGTGCATGACCAACGATGTCCTATCTTTTAAAAAGCTTGGCCACCAGATCCTTCTTCCTCCTAGTTAGCTACCCTGCCATCAAACAATGTTCTAGTTATGTGACTGATCTATCAACTTGGTGGAACTGATTGGCCGGCTACATATCCCAAGTACTATTACTGTTCATTCTCTCCTTCAGACCATACTATCTATTTTACTTATGGTGGTCTAAAGTGGCTGGATTCAACAGCATACAGTGCTTTACAATAGTCAGGACACTGAACATAGACACTGAGAAATCAGCAAAAGACAGAGGAGTAGCAGTAACATTCTAAGTATTGGTTTGTGAATCTTGCGTTTTTTAAAAGCAATTGCACTGTGTCAGAATATATACTTCAGTCATGGTTTTTATGGTCCCTACTCGTGATACTGAAATGAAACATGATTATCCAGAGATGCAGCATGCATTACATTTACTATGTTTACTTGGCCCTGCGGCTAAGGGCCCCAAGGCCAAGGGCGACTCCTACAGTTGCGGCTCCCTGTGTGTCTGCAGGTGTCCCCTTCTCCCTGCCCATCCCACCTACGCCTGGCCACTGCATTCGCATTGTGTCTTCACCTCACTGTGTTCCACAGTTGTGGTAAACTAGGGTTTTCTCCCCTCGCAGGATTCTCAAACTTAGGTGGACTCTCCACTGTGTACCTAAAACGCATTACTGTTGCTGTTCTTAAATGTGGTAAACTAGGGTTTTTCTCCCCTTGCAGGATTCTCAAACTTAGGTGGACTCTCCACTGTGTACCTAAAACGCATTACTGTTGCTGTTCTTAAATGTGGTAAACTAGGGTTTTTCTCCCCTCGCAGGATTCTCAAACTTAGGTGGACTCTCCACTGTGTACCTAAAACGCATTACTGTTGCTATTCTTAAATGTGGTAAACTTGTGCTTGCCGCTCTCTTCCTGTCTGCAGGCTCTCACATCGTCTGTCTTCCCCCCCACTCCCTCCTACTCTATGGTGCTCTCTATCTCGCCTATCTTCTCTAACTGCTTCTCTATTGACTATCCTGCTCTCCTCACTAAATCCGGTAGGAAAAAGTTTAAAAAGGACATCCTGGTCTCCAACCCAGGCTCCCTATCGCCGACACCTACACTAGTGCCTGCTCTAAGGAAACTCTCACTGACATCCTCTTTTTTGTGCCTTCGCCTGACCTATGGACCCTTCATATGGTCTCTGTGCTCTCTCCTTTTTCCTCTTCTCCCATTAATGGTGGCACCCGCTGGGACGCCCTCCTGGCCCCCTTCCACTCTTCTAAGGCCATCATTAATGTCTACGTTAATGGGACCGTCTTGGTCCAAGGCCCTCAGGCCAACCTTCACCTCTTTGATAGACGCTTCCCTCACCTCATCAACTTCCTCTCCTCTCCTGCTGTCCCCCCTCCTCTGTCCTCGGCTACCTTGCCTCTATCCTCCCTCCCTGCCCCCTCTCTTGCCCCTTCTTCACCTCCTTCTTCTACACCTCTGCAGGGCGTACCTCTGATCTGTACCCCTCCCCGGAAGTCCTTCAAGGATGGCAACCTTCTCCACATTGCCACTCTTAACTCTCGCTCTGCCATCAAGCATTCCTCTGATATCTGTCACCTTCTTGAGGAACTGGACCTTGACGTCCTCGGTCTCACTGAGACATGGTTCACAGCAAGCTCTGTCACCAGCTTTGACACACTCCTAACTGACGGTTACAAGATCCTCTCTGTGCCCAGGCCCAACCGTGCAGGGGGGGGTGTTGCCCTTATCTTCCCTGAGTGGATTCCTGCCACTGTCACTCCTACGCAGACCTACTCCTCTTTTGAATGTCTTGTCTGCCGACTCTCTCTCTCTCCTAGCCATTCCCTTACCGTGGCTACTATCTATCGGCCACCTGGTCAAATTTCCTCCTTCCTCTCTGAGTGGGCTGACCTCTCCTCCTCACTCCTGTCCACTACCACTCAACTCCTCCTTCTTGGTGACTTCAACATCCACCTAGATGCCTCCTGTCCCCCCACTGGACTCTTTCGTGACCTCTGCGACTCTCTCTCACTCTCTATTCTCCCATCTGGGCCTACTCATTCTGCAGGGCACACTCTTGATGCTCTGATCTCTTCTGACCTTCCCCTCTCAGTCCCTCTCTCCACTCCTTTCTCCTGGAGTGATCACTTTCTCCTATCCTCCCACCTCACCCTCCCTACCCCACAGGCCAAGCCACCCTCATCATTGCCACCCACCTTCTCGGTCATCCGACCCATGAAGCGCGTGTCAGTTGAGTCTTTCGCTGCCACCTTCTCCACCCCCTCCCCCTTCGGCTGACTCCCACCCTGACACAGCCCTCTCCTTGCTCCACTCTGCTATTTCTGATACTCTTGATATCCTTACCCCTGTAATGAGAATCCGCCTGAAGCCCAAAGCCAAATGTAACTCCTGGTATTATTCGGATCTCGTCACCCTAATACGCAAGTGCAGGGTGGCAGAGAGGAAATGGCGTGCTTCTTGTTCATCCTCTGACAAACTGGCCTGCCGCCTGCTCCAAAGGCAATACCGTCTCTCCGTTCTCACCAAGAAGAGAGCCCTTATCCAAGCCTGCATCTCTGCGGCATCTAACAATTCGCTGAACTCTTTAAAATCTGCAAGGAGCTTGCCACCCCTGCTGCAGTATCTACCTCTCCTGTCCCCTCCCAGGCCCTCTGTACTGCACTGGCCTCTCACTTCATCTCTAAAACTCAGGACATCCTGTCCTCACTCTCCTCCTATCACCTCCCTCCATCGCTTCCCTGTTCTTCCTCCGGCCCTTCTGCAGCCACCCCTCCTCCCTCCTTCTCTGCCTTTCCCCTTTTCTCTGCTGACGAAGTTTCCAGACAAGTCCGATCTATTAAAGTCTCATCTAAACAGGTTCACCCCTGTTCCTCCAAAACTATCAAGGACCACATCGACTCCCTGGCTCCTGCCCTGGCTGACTTTTGCAACCTCTCCTTCGCCTCTGGAGTCTTCCCATCCCCCCTCAAGCACTCCCTTGTGCACCCTCTTCTTAAGAAACCCTCTGCCGACCCCTCCTGCCCGGCTAACTATCGCCCAATCTCCATCACTCCCTTCCTGGGCAAGCTCCTGGAGAAACTGGCCATCTCCCAGCTTAACCTCCATGCTGAAGCTGTTGGTAGTCTTCATGACCACCAATCCGGCTTCAGAGCGGCCAGAAGCACGGAAACTGCTCTCCTGAACATCCGTGATGACCTGCTCTTGAACCTCGACTCCAACACTCCGTGTGTTCTCATTCTGCTCGATCTCCCTTCTGCCTTTGACACTGTCAACCATGCCATCCTGCTCAACCGTCTCCGCGATAACCTGGGTATCACTGGTCAGGCTCTGGCGTGGCTGACCTCTTTCCTTTCCAATCGACCCTCCCAGGTCCAACTTGGGTCCTTCCTCTCTGACATCTTTTTCTCCACCTGTGGTGTTCCCCAGGGATCTAATCTCTCTCCCTGGCTTTTCAACCAGTATCTGGCACTTCTTGACCACCGCATCGCCGCCCTCTGCCCCAACTTTCAGTGCTATGCGGACGATACCCAGCTCATTTTCAGGCTACCCTCGGCCTCCTTCTCTCCTGCCCTCATCTCTGACTGTCTGTCTGCTATCCAGGAATGGTGTGCTGCCAACGACCTCCGCCTTAATGCTAGTAAGACTGAGATTCTACTCATCGGCACACCCACTCCCTCCTTCCCTGCAGCTCTCTAGCCAGCCTCTCTTGGGCCTCTTCCTGCTCCTACCTGCAAGGCAAAAAACCTCGGGGTCATCTTTGACTCCACACCCTCCTTCTCTCCTCATATATCTGACGTCTCTAAGAAGTCACACTACCAGCTGCACCTCCTTAGAGGTATTCTTCCCTTCCTCTCCTTCCCCCAGAAGCTCACTGTCTCCCGAGCCCTGGTTCTCTCGAAGCTGGACTACTATAACAGTCTCTATCTTAATCTGCCTGCCTCCACTCTCCGCCCTCTGCAACTCATCCAGAACAGAACTGCGAGACTTGTCCTTGGCCTCAAGCCCAGGGACCGTATCTCTCCATGACTGAAATCTCTACACTGGCTCCCAGTGGCTGCGAGGATTAAGTTCAAAACCCTCTGCATTGTCCACAAGGCCTTCTGGGGCCTGGGGCCTAAATACCTGCAACTCTCTCTTCCTAAATATCGTCCTTCCCGAGCCCTTCGCTCATCCGTCCCCAACTCCCTCAGGGTCAGCCGCTTCTCGAAGCAATGAGCTGGGGGTAGATCTCTCTCCACGGCAGGAGCCTCCCTCTGGAACAGCCTTCCTGCCTCCCTGAAACTTGAGGAGAACCATCTCCGGTTCCGGAAGCACCTCAAAACCTTCCTCTTTGCTTCTGCTTTCTCTCTCCCTCTCCCCTGCTAAATTCTTCACTAAATTCTGCACTGAATCTGAAACTTGGCCACTCTCACCGACCTCGGTCCTGGGCCCAGCCACTCTCCACTTGCACTGCCTCCCTGGCAACCCCTGCACTGCGGGACTGTCTCTGTATCCCTACAGCCCCCCCTTCCCAGCACTTGTCTGCACTTACCTTGCACTTGCCACCAGCTGGCCCTATTTATTTATTTATCTATTTATTTCTATTCTACTTACCTTGTACTGCACTTTTCCCTTCCCCTTACCCCTGCACTTGCCCGGTCTGAATGACACCTGGCCTAGTAGGATCCTTGTCTGTACTCTCCCTGTTCCCCCCTCCCTGCCTCGTCGCGCCTTGAAACACTTGTGTGTAGGCGCGTTACAAATGCCATATCATATCATATCATATCATATCATATCATATCATATCCCATCGCACATATCACACCCTCAAACAGGTTTTCTCTGTTATTGCTTATAATGTGATTGTGTTCAATCTGCAACCGTATGAAACTGCATTACTGTTCTATTTTACTTTTTTCTTTTCTAGTTATATGTATTCAGTTATAAAAGAAAAAGGGAGGAGTATGTCATGGGCCAATGGGGCCAAAAACAGGGGGTTAGTGGGTTTTGGAAGAGGTGGGCAATGGAGGGAGAAGGATGCATGTCTCCCACTTACCTGGATGTAAGGAGATGCAGGACTGCCGACAACCTCTCTGGTGTGGCCCATGCCAATGGCGCGCTCTGTCAGCCGGCTTGGGGAAGTAACATTAGTATCTAAAAGGAAAATTGGAAGTAAGTAATTGGGTTACAAAAAACAAATTAGATTGTGGGCAAAAGTAAGTTATATTTCTGTAGCAAAACTAAATAAAGTTGCACTCACCCAGCACCTTTACTCTAGCAAACACACAACCCTCATCTTCTTCCCATTTTTGATACATGTGCTACCTTCCCATGAGGCCTTTGCTCAATATACCACACACCCAGTTACCTGTAGCACCTAAAGCCTAGACCAGTCAACACTGGATTAGGACAACAGGAGATGACCAGGAACAATGCGTTGTAAGACCAATAATACTAAAATGCATGGCACAATATATAACAATCAACATGGTAACTTCCTGTGGTCTTATGAGAACCTAGCTACCTTCAAGCTTGCTTAAGAGCAAAGGTATTAATGCTTGTATTTGCCCTACTGTAAAGAAAATATACTTGATCATTCACATGGCCTGGTTCTGCCATTGTGTCAGTAAACACTAACTTGCTCAACCACAAAAAGAGAGCTAGCTCCAAACAAACCCCACTCTTGCCACAACACAATGGAGGAATTGTGCCACCAACAAGTTGCAGAAACATAAACTCTATATTTTCTATGTCATATGATTGTGTGCGTAACTTGAACGAAGTATACTTGGGCATTGTGTCTTACACAAAAAAACATCACAAATAGGGTTTGATAAATCCCTTTTATTTGGAAAGTTTCATTACTATAATTGTGCTCTCAGGATCTGTGCATTTAGAACACCCTGCATGCTGTGTTCCTGTGCTCAAAATACATCTTCTGTTGCTAAATGTTCCTGGCAGGTGGATATGTGCCTGCTCCGGCGCAAGCCTATCCGTTGTCAGGTAGACATGAACCATATACATTTCAAACCACATAGTTCATTGTTCTACCACTGCAGCAAGTGCTATCAATATCATAATCGTTATACACATGGCAAATCATAAATGATCTGAAATGAGATCACTGGTCTACCAAGGCATGTGTTAGGCTGGACATCCACTTAGGCCCATGGAAGAAGTGGGTTGCAAGGTGCTGTGATGAAGTCCTCTGCCTAACTCTGGGGACATCAAGCGGGGTGACCAACAGCGATGGGTGCCAGCCCAAGCTAGTGGAGGACGGCTCAGGAATAGCTTGGGGAGAATTCTCTGGTTCCCCCACTTACCATCTGTCATATAGCAGAGGACTGTCATATGAGGAGAAATCAGGCCACTATCTCTTCAAAGGCTTAGCTTCTCCTGGAATTCTAAGGGTTTTGTGAACATTGGGAATATCCCAGATTTGTTTTCCTCTTTTGATATTGTGAGTTTGCAGGCAACTCTGCTGATGGACGCGCCAATTATAGATGGTTATGACTTAGTATATGCCGAAGCCGAACAAGGCTCCAGTCGTCGCCCTTTTGGAGGGTTATTGATTGCTACTAGGAGAAGTTGGGGCCTTGTATTCCAAAAAATAGATTTTAAAACAATGGATATGCTGGCAATTTTGTTGACTGGGAGGGGAAAAGATGGAGGAGGGTTTAATCAGTGTTTGCTCGTAAACATATATCTAAACCCTGACTCCGTTAACATGGAGGAAGCTCAGAGTTTCCTGTCCATTCTCCTGCTGGGTGAAATGCCAGAAGATGGAGCTTCGGTTCTGGTTCTGGTTGATTTCAATGCAGAATGTTTGGACGATTGCTGGCATCATGAACCTGCAAGATTAAAAACGGCAAGGGAAGCAGGTTATAGGGGACATAGGGTACGCCAGGAGTTGGAGGCATGGGACATGGGACATGGTGTCGTTGAATGGAAACTTCGCAGGCGACCCCCCCCCCGAACTTTAATTGGCGTAATGGTCCATGGAAGTCAACCATTGATTATTATTTCCTGTCGGCAGATTTGTTTAAGAAAGGTGGTATCCTGAACGTAAAAAGCTCAGGGATTGAGTGATCACGCTATGGTTTGTTGCCAGCTCCCTGGGTTAACAAGGTCTGAGTGTAAGGCCTTGAACCTCGAAATTAACCCAAGGAACCATCTAGTAAAATGGTCTCCAAGAATAGCTACAGCCTTTGATAGAACGATTGGGGGGCTCTTAGGTTCAGAGGCAGATGTCCTGCGTTCCACAGAAGGGTTATCCCCCTGTCTCTCTAATGTCTTGGGGATTTTATTGCCAGTTAAACAGCTGCAAAAGGGATTTAGGATGGTGGGTCACAATCATGGTTTTGATCCTCTTGTCCAGGAGCAGAAAAAGAAGATATGACTAGAGATTAGGGGGTTAAGGAGTACTAGGTTGTCTGGTGTGATAAGGGAGTTCAGTAGGGTTAAACAAATATACAAAAACTGGTTAAATGGCCACAAATTTCTTATGGGGATTATTGGCTTGGAGAAAATGTTGGCCTGTATGCTGGGAAATAATACTACGAGATTCTGGCAGTTGATTAAGCCAAGGGGGACACACCAATACTTCCAAATCCAAGCAATATCTGAAGATGTATGGGTTACTTACTTTTCTGAAGTTTATATAAGGCATGGAAAATTGGGGGGTCCTAAATTTGAACATATTGCCTGGCAGGGGGCCCTTACTTGGACCCTGGATGATATTGCACTGTTGATGAAATCTTGTAAAAAATAAAATGCGCCCGTGCCGGATTGTTTGACCAATTTGACTTTTACTTCCAGGGAGGTTTTAAGAAAGGAGTGGGGGCGGGGGGTGCTGTTGCGCTTGATGGAAATGGCAGCCTGAGTGCCCAGCTCCGGACTGGGATAACCCTTTTAGGAAAAATAACCAGCTCTATGCAGCAAATCCTTTCCACCTTTCCACATCCTGTAAACGGACCTCCGCGGCTCATCCCTATAGACCTGCAGGACCCATGATCCTGAGACTGCGGAGATACGGCTGCAAGAAAAGCCAGTGGGGGACACGTCTGACTGTCCCCGTGCAGCGGCTCCAGGGGGCACGGTCTGCCCGGCTGCTGTGTGCCGAGGTGCTGCGGGCCTGCAGGTGGAGGGGCGACTCTGCCCGATCGCACACCTGACGGCCATCTTACGGCCGGGTGCACACTGGAGATGCCCGTACAGGGCTAGATATTGAGCTTGGAGTGCTGCTGTGGGGGACGGTCGGACGACTGCTGGTGCGCCGGCGGAGAGTTGCTGCATCGCTGTTGGACCTGTGCCGGTGCGCTGGTCTCCCGGCCCCCCGCCACCCCCTGCCTGCAGCTGGGGATCCCACGAGACTGAAGACACGGTAGGAGACCTGAGGGAGTTGTGGGGTCCGAGCGGAGCGTGCCTTCACCGCGACGGCACCTACATCTGCTGCCCTGGAGGCCCATTGATCCCTCTCATGCCCAACTGAAGGGCTGATAACAGATAAACGTAAACATCTAAAGACATTATTTGCTCCACGCATTCTACTGGGAGGGACTCCCACGGCCAACTGACCAGCCCTTTCACTGAAGCTAGAGGGAACTCCCCCCTGACATCTACTGACACAAGGGGCAAGCTACCCTGAATGGTGGAACTCAACTCTCCCGCCATATAATACACACTCCTGCCCTGACACTCTAAAGGATGCGACCACAGGTCAGACCCCGTCTGTCGGCACTGTCCTGTGCTGACCCCGGCGCCCGCCCTGCACACGTTTGGCCCCTGGGCCGCCGCCATTGGTGGGCAGGTTCGTCGTGGTGCTCGCTCTGAGTCGTTCCCCTCCACCACTGCCGCAGGTGTGGATCAACAGAACTTGTAACGCCAGCATCTGGAGCGAACCCAGGGACAGATAGTGCTGAGACACAACTTCTGTTGAGACACACTTACAAGCTCCAAATGGTGCCGAGGACATAACTTATCTGGGAGAATCCAATACGGCTCTGTAAGAGATCCGAGCAACCCGTTCTCGGATACCCTGCTGCATTCTACGTCGCAACAGAACTCCGGCACCTCTAACCACCCACGCTTAGCCATATTTCCAGAACCCTCCTTAGCTGACACCATGACCAAAGGAACTGGCACGGGGAAAAAACAGAGCACTTTGAATATGTTTGCAAAAACACTGGCTAGGTCAATGGTTGAGACCCTGGAGGATGGGCCCACAGCGTCGGCCCGCCAGCCCCCGATGACTTGCAGAAGATGCTGGAGTATATTCGCGAGGGGTTCACCACTTTGCACACCAAACTCGATAACATGAACGGCACCATCTCATCCATAAAAGCACACATCGAGAAGACCGATGGCCGGGTGGCCGAGATTGAAACAAGGGTGGGGACCGCCGAGGATGATCTGGGCTCCCTCCGGGCTACAGTCTCCTCACTCTCCAATCGGGTACTAGCAGCAGAAAAAAAGAATGATGATCTCGAATCTCGTTCAAGACGCAATAACCTACGCATAGTCGGAGTACCCGAGGACAATATCAAGGAGCCCATGGAAGACTTTGTGGAGTGCATTCTTCTAACACTTCTGGATTCGCCGAAACTTTCCCCACTATTCCTAGTGGAATGAGCCCATCGTTCCTTAACTGCGAAGCCCAGGCCTGGCGCGCCTCCACCTCCCATCATAGCCAGAATCTTACATTTTTGGGACTGTGATGCCCTCCTGAGGGCAGCTAGAGTCAAGGGGGAGCTACTTCTTGGGGTGGCAAGGATCCATCTTTACCCGGATTTCTCTGTAGCGGTACAACAGGAGTGCAAAACCTTTATGGCAGTAAAAAAGAGACTCTAAGACTTAGGGGTTAAATACTCCATGCTATTTCCTGCCAGGCTGAGAATCGAACACTCCAATTAGACATTCTTCTTTACGATTCCGGAAGAGGCCTCAAAATTCATCGATGAGCATTTCCCTGGCTGATTCCCCACAGTTGCTGTGGCATTGATTATGGCGCTGTTATTGCCAATTAAGCCTTTACCTGGAAATAGGCCCATATACGGCCATGCACAGGGTTGCAGCTGCGTTTCACAGGAATGCATTAATAGTTGGACTTGTTTTTCTATTGGTCTGTTGATCCTCAAGCCATGTGTTCCTTACTAGTTACGCTGGTTAACTTTGTTTAGAACTGCAAATATCCTTATACATCCCCCAGTCCGGAGCATTACCGCCAGGCCAGCTATCAGGCCCCCAGGCGTTGATGCCGTTGATCTGGTTGTTGTTATGGTTGTGTTGGGTTATCATTCCTCTGTTTGGGGGAGGGATGTGGGCGGGGGGGGGGATTGGGAGTTATGTTAAAAAAGGCTTGACAACCGCGAGAGATGCCACGCATGTTGCAATATCAGGTTACAGTCATACTGGTGGGGTGATGTGTCTGTCTCATTTGGGTCGGCATTGGCCACCACTCCGCCGTAGATCAGAGTTTAACCAACATCTCCATACAAATGGCGGATAATAGGCTAACATTCATGAGCTGGAATGTAAGGGGTCTGGGTAACCATAAGAAGATGCGGCAGATACAACTTCATGCTGAACGCCACAGCGTTAAAATCCTATGTCTGCAGGAGACCCATGCCCGCTCTGAACAATGTGAGAAGTTTGCTAAACAGTGGGGGCCCCAAAGGCACTACACCAATTATTCCACCCAGAGTCGAGGTGTGCTGACTCTGATACACAGAAGCCTTAGATTTGCATGCAGTTACTCACGGGTAGACCCACAGGGGCGATATGTACTAACCCTAGGTACCCTGCAAAACCAAGAGGTGGCCATATTGAACATCGACGGTCCGAATTTTGATGACCCTGATTGTTACCTACACCTGGCCTCTATGTTGAAAGTTTCCCCCTGTTGCCGATCATATGGGGATGTGATTTCAATACAATACATCAACCTTGATAGATCAGGCTCCAGACCCCACCAGCTCTCCAGGGCAGCCCATTCTATTCTGACAGCGCTCCCTCGCTTGTCGGTTGTGGACGCATGGCGGCTCATGTACCCCGACTCGCGCACATACTCCTACTACTACTCAGTGCACGATTCGCATTCTAGGATTGACAGGTGGCTCATATCGGACATATTGATTAGGTGCCTATCCCACCTGTCGATTCTCCCTAGAACTCTTTCCGACCACTCGCCAGTGGTCATCTCCTTGAACTGGGGTCAAGACTATGACAGAGCTAAACAGTGGAAAATGAGGCCTCATTCCCTACTTGATCCTGTCTTTGGCTCTGAACTTGAATCCTCCATCGAGGAATTTTTTGAGTTAAATGCTAATTCTGTGTCATCACAAGCTACCCTCTGGGAATCCTTTAAAGCATACATCAGGGATATCGCCATCTCCAAGGGAAGTGGTATCCTGAAAGGGATCCGCTCAGTTATCACGAGAAGCGAGTCAACCCTAGCTACCCTCGAGGCCCAATATGCCCTGGATCAATCCCCTGAGACCTTAACATTGCTGGGTTCAGAGGTAGACACATTCTGTAGTCTAGCCGAACGGGAGGTTACATTTCTAGACAGCCCCCATCTGGTAAGGAAATATGGTGAGGGAGAACGACCAGGCCGAATGTTGGGCAGGCTAATACGCCGAGAATTCGGAGCCCCCAACATACCGGCGATAGAGAAACCCGATGGAACACTGGCCACATCACCACAAGACATTAATTCGGAGTTCCTAACATTCTATAGCTCCCTATATTCGAAAGCTGATAGTGTCCAGATATCAGAGAATGACTCCTATTTGGAGAGCCTCCCTCTTTCGGTCCTCTCCACTGACACCAGCATCTCCCTTGAGAGGCCGTTCACTCCCGAAGAACTTTCAGAGGCCATTGAGTCGCTAGCATCTGGCAAAGCCCCTGGCCCGGATGGCCTCCCCATCTAACTCTGTATTTGTATTTTATTTATTTGTATAGCGCACCAGGCCCAGGGGCAACCGGGCGCATCACTTAGTTACAACATAAGAAAAACAGACAGAACCATAACTACAAAGTTTACAAGTATAATACAGAATTTACAGGTATAATAACAGCAATGAGAGGACAAGCAGATTATATATACATGTACAAATTAAGCAGAGAACCCAGAGCTAAATGTCCTGGGTGGCCAGCCAGGTTTTTGTAAGTTGTTTGAATCTCGAGAATGAGGGTTCTACTCTAAGCTCATTAGGAAGCGTGTTCCAAAGTTTAGCTGCCAAGATAGGGAAGCTAATTCCACCTGATCTTTGGAGATTGAAACGTGGAACCTCAAGGCAGTTTAAATGAGCCATTCTGCGGGGTCTAATGGAGTTGTGGAGGGCAAATCGGTTGGCCAGGTAGCAGGGAGCTTGGTTATGAAGGCATTTGTGGGTAAGAGCCAGGGTTTTCAGGGAGATACGGTGTGGGACTGAGAGCCTGCGAATATTGCGTCTGGTGTCGGATATGTGTTGGCGCCTGGGAATGTTGAGGGCAGCTCTAATCGTATTGTTTTGGACAATTTGTAACTTGTTTAGGTTGCAGCAGTTGGTGCCTAGGTACAGTGCATTGCAGTAATCAATCTTGGATAATACAAGAGTTCTAGCCAGGGTGACACAATTGGTTGCGGAAAGGAAAGGGCAACAGGCTGTAATAAGCTGCGGAAGAGACTGAGTTAGTTTGTCTGGTCAGGTATAGGGTCGAGTCAATGTAGATCCCTAGGGTTTTTGTGTCCTTGGCAGTTGGGATAATATTCTCATCGATGATGAAGGACTTGAACGCAGGGTCGAGTTTGGTAAGTTTTTGTGGCGAACCAAGAATAAGGAGCTCAGTCTTTTCATCATTAAGACAGAGTCTGTGTTGAGCCATCCACGCCTGGATGACCTGGTAGATGGCATTGATAGCGAGAGAGTCAGCCGTGTAGTCACCTGAGATAGGGATTAGTATCTGGGTGTCTCTATAAACGATTTAAATCCCTTCTGGTCCCACATTTTATGGCCCTATGGGAGGAGGCATGGGAAGAGGGCATACTCCCTCCCTCACTCCGGGAGGCAATGATAACGGTCCTACTTAAACCTGGCAAACCCCCCACCCAATTTGGCTTGTATCGGCCCCTTTCACTAATTAACTGTGATGTCAAAATCTATGCCAAACTATTAGCCATACGACTGGCCTCAATTATGCCCCACATCATTCATCCGGATCAGGCGGGGTTTGTCTCAGGCCGATCCACCTCCCTCAACCTGAGACGTTTATTTAATGTGATCAGTAGGATTGGCCCGAAAGTGCAGGCAGTGGGTGCCACCTTAGATATGCAGAAAGCATTTGATTCGGTATCATGGGAATACCTATGGTGAGTCCTGGAGAAATGCAAATTTGGACCCAACTTTCGATCCTGGGTTAAGCTGCTCTATACAAATCCATCGGCTAGAGTCCGCACAGAGGACATGTGCTCCTCTCCTTTCCAGCTAGCCAGAGGAACGCGACAGGGCTGTCCTTTTTCCCCGCTATTATTCGCTATAGCCATGGAACCCTTTGCTTACATGATGCGTCAGTCACACGCTCATAGATGCTTGCGAACTGCGGGCCAGTCCGACATTGTCTCCCTATACGCTGACGATGCCCTCCTCTATATCCGTTCCCCAGATACTAACCTTGCCCCGATTCTGGAAGATGTGGTCCGTTTGGGACACATATCCGGACTGAAGGTGAACTGTTCTAAATCTATCCTATTCCCGCTCACTGACTGCACACAACCCCCCTCTGACCTAATGGGGTTTACATGGTCCCAGTCCAGGTTTACTTCCCTTGGGGTGGTGGTTTCCCGTCGCGTGGAGATGCTGCGTGAGGACAACTACCTGAATTACCTTACAAACCTGGCCACTAAACCCGCAAGCTGGGCTAGACTCCCTATCTCCTTAGCAGGCCAAATAGGAATACTTAAAATGGTTGTACTGCTCCAACTCCTTTATCGATTCACTAATCTTCCCCTATGGCCAGGTGATGACTTCTTCCGGACACTACGCCACACAACCAACACCTTTCTGTGGCACTCCGGTGCAGTCCGACTTAAACTAACAACATTGACCACCCCTACGGAGTGCAGTGGTTTCGGCGCCCCGGACTTCACCAGGTACTGGTTGGTAGCACAATCCCAATTTGCTTCCCACTGGTTTAACACTGCAGACCCCCCCTCATGTTCGGTTGGAGAAACTGACGGTCAGTGATCGGGAAATTTGTTCCCTCATTCTCAAACCCACCTCGGCGGACTCTGGTTCGGCGGATCCGGTTGCTAATACATCCCTGGCCCTTTCTAAAATCTTGAAACTGTTAGACACACCCTACCCCTATCAATGGGACCTCCGGCTCTGGAACTTCCTCCCAGAGATCCCACGCGTCCCACAATCCATCGTATCCCGATGGGCCGACGCAGGCTTCTTGGCACTCCGAGATGTTTATGTACAGGGTAACTTTCTGGAATGGTCAGATCTCCCACTCTCCCTTAGAAGGAAAGCATCAGCATGACTGCAATACTCCTCTCTCCGGAAAAGTCTCAAAACTAAATATCCCAACTTTCCTACAGTACCACCTGATGAACCCATAATTGCGGAGCTGTGCTCCTTCAACTTCTCAAAAGGGAAGGTGTCTAGGCTTTATACCCTGCTACAAACCAGAGCTGCCCCCTCATTCACTGTGCTGAAACACAGGTGGGAGGGAGATCTTGGAGTGGAGATAACTGATGAGCGCTGGTCCCGTATGTGTGCACGCACCCACAATGTATCCTTTAACTCTCGATTTAAATTAATACAATTCAAGGTGTTGCACAGATATCATCACACCCCGAGCAGACTGCACCATATGTTCAGCGAGCTTTCCTCCAGCTGCCCTAGGTGTGGCTCCAACCAGGCTGCATACATCCATATGATCTCGTCCTGCCCGCGACTGACACAATTCTGGACCAAAATATGTTCCACATTGTCTACTATACTGGACCACACTATAGACCCATCCCGATTACGATGCCTTTTCCACGACTTTCCCCAATTAGGGCGCGATTCAAGGAAGCTGGCTGGACTCTGCATGCTGTTGGCTGTGCGCTGCATCTTGATGAACTGGCTCCAGCCTAGAGCACCCACGTATACACAGTGGCTCAGGGCAGTTACTTGGGCGTCAGATAGTGAGGAGGCCTGGGGTGTGTTGCAACATCCATACTCGAGACTAAGGGATATCTGGTGGAAGTTTTGCAGCTACATGTCCACCATGAACTCGGACACTGAATCCTCCATTCCCGCCCTTCCCTCTCCTGTCACCACCCCGTGAGCAGTGATTAATGTGAATGAAATGCCCACTATGCACTAGTATTGTATTCATTGTGTCAGATTGTGTCTTGCTGTCACGCCGTGTGCGCGTTGTCAAGTCAAATAAATAAAGGTTTAAAAAAAAAAAAGAAGGGAGTGGGAACAGCACTAAATAGCTTTGTTTTGGAGCTTTTGGATGCGCAAGCAAAGGATCAAGGGATGCCGGTTTACTTGGCCTTCCTGGATATTAGTAAAGCTTTTGACCATGTTAATAGGGCTATCCTTTGGAAGAGTTTTTTGCTGATTGGCATTTCAGAGGCTCTGCATCGTTGAACAAAAATCAAAATTAGACTTGATTCTCATGGTGCTTTCTTCCGCTAGATAGAAACAAACCGGGGACTGCGACAGGGGTGTGTCCTCGGACCGTTTTTATTCTGTTCTTATATAAAGGACAACTTTGCGTGTTGGAAAACTGCTAGGAAAAACCCGCCTAAAATGGGAAACCTGGCAGCACAATACTTAGCTTACGCAGAGGACATTATCTGTGACATGACTCTGATAGGCCTGCAAAGAGCCTTAAAGGCGGTTGAGGATTTCTTTAGTAAGGTTGATCTTTCAATCAACACCTTGAAATCTAAAGTTTTGGTGCTCTTTGCCCGACAGGGTGAAGAGTAAATGGAAAATATTTGGTTGGGATTTGCGAGGTCACACTTTAGAGGTGGTTAATACGTATAAATATCTAGGCCAGTACATTTACGACAGACACAATAAAAAGGTGCCTGAAGCTGAATTGGGGTCAAAATTTCTTGCAGCGACTAGCCAACTGATCCAATTCGATTACAAGTTTGGATGGTTCTCATGTTTACCTGTCTTGAAACTATATAAACAGAAAATGTTCCAAAGTTAGTGTAAGGGAAGGTTAGAGGCCAAGTTCTGGAGACAGGTACTGCGTCTCCCGGCCTCAGCCCCTATTGCAGGAATTATTTTTGAATTGGGGCAATTGCCAATTCAGACTGTTATTGAGTGGGGAAAGCTTCAGTTGTATGCTGGTATAGTCTCATCTCTGAATGCCTTGTTCTTCGTTTACCTGAATAAATTGTGGGTTGAAGGTACTTGTAAGGTATTGAAGAATTGGGGCGTATGGTGTATGGAGACTTTCTAAAATAGATGTATCAATTGACGAGTTGTCAATGAATCCTAATAAAGTAAAGCAAAAACTGTTTAGATGTGTGTGGATAGAGTTTAGGGCTGTTTTGTTGGAATATTGTTGCTTTAATGATTATTTTACCGGACAATGAGGAATTATAAACACCCCAGCCCCATACCTGAGAAAGCATTCATCTAAGGAATTTAGGACCCAAATGTTGAGGCTAAAGTTAAATCTGTTCCCCACTATGGATGTTTTGGGCAAACAGAGAAAGGTCCCTCAGGGGGAAAGGCTCTGCAGGTATTGTGGTTTAAATGACGAAACTCTAAATCATTTGTGTGCATCTTATCCAGCTATGTGTCTGTTGTGGATGGAAAATATTGCGTTGCGTCCATGGATACTTGAGGAGGATTTATTTATCAGAATCCTCAATACAAATGACATTTCCTTGTCTATCAGGTTATTAAAAATTTTGAAAATTGTTTTGGTTTAGGAGAAAGGGTTATTATTTTCCTTTCTCATACTCACCTTGAGCATCATGCAGATATTAAATGGATGGAAGCTGTCAATAAACCCTGCAGTCTGGTAGTTTGGGCCATTCAATGCTCTGTGTTATTAGTAGTGCATTTGCTGCTGATTTAGTACTGTTCTAGTACTTCTTACATTTTTAAACTGTTTTAAGGATAAGTTTGATTAGGATTGTGATTGTTAATGATTTTTTATGATTTAATAGTTTTAAAGTTTATAGTCAAGTCTACAGTTTTAACTCTGCAAAGATCTGTAACTAAATAATTAACTAATTGATTGATTGTGTTTTCTGTGATTTTAAGTATCTGAGAATTGATGTGTGAAAAGTTCCGTTTTGCACTAAACGCACAATAAATACATAAATAAAGTCTTGGCTTTTGTACTGGGGATTGTGAAACTGGAGGATAGGAGTAATAAAATGGTTCCCAGGCCTTCATGTGCTCAAGGAGCTGATATAGTTAATAACACCATCCCTTTAAGTAAATAGTTCCAAGCTGTTTTCTTCCATTTTGGACAGGGGACCCCTGTTCAGACAGCAAGGAAGGTCAACACATTTCTACATGAGGGAATTTTCCAGCGCAGCTCGCTTAGTAAGTTCTTGCAGACATCAGGAATGCAGTACATTTTCCTATCGGGCTTGCTCAGAGAGGCATACAGATTGAGCCAGCAAAGTGGAATTTCCTGTACCGCTCACTTCATAAGCATGCTAAACCTCAAAAGTACACTACATTTTCGTGGGCTTCAGACAGCAAACTCACTTGTCACAAAGATGCTGACCTTGTTTCTCAGCAAAACTGGTATTAAAAGTTTCCGTGGATAAAAAGCACTACATTCAAAATGCGTGTCCTTTACATATCAATGTCTAAAACTGCTGCAGTTCACAAGCTCAATCCTCCAGGAATTTACATAAAGGGAGGGTGTTACAGGCAGGACAGAGACAAAAAGGGAATCAGAAGGAATTCCAAAGTGTCTGAACAATATTTAAAAAGCTTGTTCCAACCCACAGGTCCCAAATTACCACGTCAAACAATTAACAGCATCCCATCATTGCCTCTCAGTTTTCTTCACAGGTGTAAGGGTTAGATGACTAGATCAGCCCAGGTTCTCGGTGAGGTCGGGAGGTATGTGAAGAGAAGCAAGTGGGAGAGGATGAGGTTCTATTAGCAGCTAGTGTTTGTTTGGGGCTGGAAGCTGTATGAAGCAGGAGCCAAGGTTGAAGCAGGAGTCTAAGACTAACTAAGAAGAGTGTGAGAAGCAGGAGCTAAGGCTGGTGCTTCAGCACCATGGAAGGGGATGTAACCAAACTTAAAGCTTAAGCATCATGCATGGGTTGACCACCGGCAGCAATACTTGCGTAGTTGCAAAAAGCTGGAGACTAACAACTGCAATCCAGGTGGGGAATAGAGCAAAGTAGCTGTTGCGTTTGTGACCGAAGAGACCGAACAAACTAAGATGGAGGGAGAGAGCAGGCACATGGCAGAAACTCATGTCCCAGGACCAGTCAAAAATAAGCCCAAGGTGACAGAAATAGTGGGAGGTGTCCAATGGGGTTCAGTGGGAGGAAGGGTTGGGGTAGAGCTGAAACCCATTATCTAGAAAGTGATAGGGGGAAATGGGGGCAAGGTTGGAATAGTTGTTCAAAGGAGTGAAGAAGGGAGCAGGAGCTTGGGTAACGTAGATATGGGGCTGGTGGAAACCCTAAAATGAAATATTGAGGACTAAAGCAAAAACCAGCAGGGGAGTCTCTAAGTCTAACCTGGTTTGAACTGGGCTACAGGGAAATTAACACTGATTTTGAGTACTTCTGGGAGGATATAGCAAACTAGTATCGTGAAAAGAGTTTTGGAGGAGTTTCCTAGACAGATGGGAGCAAAAAGGACCCAAGAACCCAGGGAAGGCATTGGGGCAAAGCATGCCTCTATCAGTTCGGACCCAGAAGCAGGAGAACGGGCGGGCAGAAGACAAAGAGTCTGGGAAGGGAAGGAGGCATGGTCATTGGGTTTCGAAGCTGGTACCTCCCAAGAAACCAAGCAAGGGCAATGAGAAGAGTGGTTGGTCATCTTTCACCTACCCACCGCCGAGCCCTCCACATCAACAACTATCGATTTATGGCTGAGTACTGGAGGAAGATTATTTAAGCAGGAAGAAGGGTCCAGAATCCACTTAAACCATAACCAGAGAACCCTAGAAGCGGACAGGTACAAGGGTGCAAGAACTCATTTTACATCCCAGTGTTTAAACCTTTGATAGGTCCTCAGGCAAGAAGGGGGCCGAGGGTGAAATTAAAAGGCCCAAACCTGATGAAAGCCACTTTGAATTTTCTGTTTTTTTTTAACTTTTAGTTTACTTTAATCAATGACCTGAACCTTTAGTTAAATTTAAAATACAGAAGTATGCTGAGATTTTAGTTCTGTTTTTCACTATCGGCCATTATTTTTTGGGCCCACACTGTAAAGATTCCCCAAAAAATAGAAGTTAAGCTAAAACTGGTATCTTGTCTGGTCATTTAATCCCTGTCACCTTGTTAAAAAAAAGTAACAATAAAAGTGTACACACAGTCAGATTTGTACACGGACCTGAACTAATGCTAACATGTAAATGCAATCTGAAAAATACATTTGTTGTAAAAACAATTATGTCACAGCATCACGTAAACTTGATATATAACTTTGCTAAATCCCATTGTAAAATCATTGTTTCTTTTTGGTTCAGCAAGACTTTCATCAAGTTGGGTGAACTACTCAACTTCTCACTAAAAGCACTGGTCAGGAGCAAACTTATTCCTAGAAATTGAGAGAGTACTAGTATCCCATTGTGTTAATAATAATAATAATAATAATAATAATAATAATAATAATAATAATAATAATAAATTAGATTGATTAGATTCATCACAAAAAGTATACACGAACAAGCTGACACTAGGACAAAAATAGTCACATAGCCCAGCGTGTTAACCACTTATTGTCTGAATCTTTTTTTAAGCTAGTGGTCACAGTCATAAAAGGTCAGCCTACTAGGAGGAGCCAGGAATGAGACACAGACACAGAGGACTCATGGATTTGGCCATAAACATTTAGTAAAACAAAACGGGGTTGAAAAATCCCTCACTATCCCTATTCTATGAGGTATTTCTCTGCCTAAAGCAAAAACTAAGGGTCCGCCCAATGTCAAGATGTCCAAAGCAAAGTTTCCTGTGTCCGAAATACTATTCTGGCCCTCACACTGTGAAACTTAACTCTGAGGTGAAAGGGAAATTTATTTGGCATTGAAAAGTGTACAAATGTTCAAAAAGGAAAAGGTGTAACTACAATACAAATGTTCCAGATGTTTAAAGTTCACAGTTCCAGAGGATGACTCCTTTCCCCTGGATTTCTTTTCACTGCACTTTAAACTTTTAAGGATGTGAGTTTTCCTTGGGTTTCTTTTGGTCGCAAAACAACTTGTATGCAAACAACTTGGCTGTTATTCTTAACTCTGATAGGATACCTGGTGTACTCTCCTGCCAGGTTTCTTCTCCTCTTCAATATAATGTCAACACAGTTTTTGGCAATACCTGGTGTTTTTTATCAGGACTCCATCATGTGATTTACTTAAAGGCATGGTCCAGTAAAAGTTTTTATTGTCCCTACGGGTCGGCCATGTTTTTTTAAGCCTAAGTGGCTCGATTTTAGAAAACTTTCCTATGGACCATACCCGAGTTTTCGTCCATTAAACGCACGCAAAAACAGGCACCAGGGAGCCGCCATTTTGTGATAATCCTATCACTTGCCGCATCGCCCTGGCTGACCTGCTTCTGCGGCACTAAATCAAATCCCCCGCTCCTGAGCCTGTCATCAGCAGACTCGTACCGCCCATTTCCCAACGCCAAAGCACGTCTCCTGTCAACAATCGCTGCGCCTCAGCTAATGACGTGTCGCCATGGAAATGGCAGGACGCCTCTTTCCTCAATAAGTATAAACAGACCGTTTCCCAACACACAGCAGCAGATTTTCGATTCCATTCCTCTCTCTGTGTTACTTTGAGTATTCTGTGACTCGTTTCTGGGCTCTGGTCAGCTACCTTCGCCGCTTGTAGCCCGTGTGAACACCTGTACCATCTCTGTAAATTATTTTACTTTGTTTACCACACAATGGCTACAGTAATGCCCTACATGTACGAGCCCGAGTATACCAAGGAGGAACTACTGGAAAGGGAAGCACGCGAAGACGATGGGGATTCGGACGGCAGTTGGGAGGACGATTCAACAGATGAAGAGCCTGGGCCTAGTCGCATGGACGGCGTCTCCACCTGGTGCACATGCAATCGGTGCGAGCTAATGCCAACCGAGGATGAGAACTGCTGCTGCCGAGAAAACTCGGGATGCCTGGCCTACATTTCGGAAGGCGAGCCACGACTGCAATGCATCACCGAGCTGCCAGACTTCAGGGCAGCCTGCCTCACACGGGCCGTGTTGAGGATAATGATGGTGCTTATGCACGAACTTCGCGCAACTGTTCGTCCTCGTAATCCGAGTAACAAGTAAGTATACTCTGCTTGTCATGCCACTCCTATTTCATGTTCTTCTACTATATCCAAAATTATATATTCATATCATAGTAACGCATGAAAGTCGTTCAATAGTGTGCATTGTCTAGATAGCATTTGTCCGTACAGAATGCCATTAGTTACAAGAATTTTCATTGACAACAAACGTTTATTAAACTTATCTTGGTCATTTAAAAACAGTTTGTTTCATTCCTTTTCACAGGTGGTACAGGCTGGTGGCCTATCGTTCCTTTACATGGTGGCTCCACGGGAGGCTTGGACACCGCGTTCGAAGAGTGATACCCGTCTGTGCCGTTCGTACCATAAGAGAAGCGTTCCCGAGTGACAGCGGTCAGTACAGGGGATTTTCTCTCGCTGTGCTGCAACCTGACCTGTATAATCTTTAAAGTCTCGTATTTTTGTGTCATGAAAATAAGATACAAAATAAAACACCACATATATTTTAACAACGGTTGTTTCGATTTTTTAAATTAATCAAGTGTGTCTCCATTCAAGGATGGACATCAGACATCTGTGCTCCGAATGGGTGAAGGTCTGGTCGCTGTGAAGCAGGGTGGTCACTATCTATCTAAGCTAACATAACATATTCTCGATAATGCATGCACTAAATAACACTTGTTCAAGGTCTTTCAGTAGGTTATGTCTCTATAAAAGTCACACATATATCTATACTAATAATTACCATTGGATTATACAGGCCTTAGGGTCTTGACCACTATAATACACCGGTTGAAGTGTGGGTCTGTGCTCACAAGAATCTCCGGTATGTGGCATTTGTTATTGATAAACAACGATATACTATCAAAGGCAGTTCGCACCCGTGGATGAGCGCTGGCATGTGGGGCTGGTTGGGGCGCGAACGGCCAAGGTGCCAAACTACATGTACACTTCAAAAGGTATCCCACGCCAAGGGGCCATCGGTCACATGGCCTCCTCAGACCCCGTGTCTCCAGCCAGGCCTCCCCTTGAAGCAGGCCGCCCCCCTGCAATCCACATAAGTGTGTCTCCATTCAGCAGTCTTCCTGTGCCTTATCTGCACGCCCCAGGCCCATCCATCCCACCCCCTCTATCAAAGGCGGTTCGCACCTGGGGATGAGCGCTGGCATGGGGGGCTGTCACAGGCGCAAACGGCCAAGGTGCCAAACAGCATGTACACTTCAAAAGGAATCCCACGCCCAGGGGCCATCGCTCACATGGCCTCCTCAGACCCCGTGTCTCCATCCAGGCCTCCCCTTCAAGCAGGCTGCCCCCCCTAAGACCAAAGGCGGTTCGCGCCAGTGGATTCGCGCTGTCAGGGCCACGAAAGGCCAAGGTGCCAAAAACTACATGTACACTTCAAAAGGTATCCCACACCCAGGGGCCATCGGTCACATGGCCTCCTCAGACCCTGTGTCTCCAGCCAGGCCTCCCCTTGAAGCAGGCTGCCCCCTGCAATCCACATAAGTGTGTCTCCATTCAGCAGTCTTCCTGTGCCTTATCTGCACGCCCCAGGCCCATCCATCCCACCCCCTTTATCAAAGGCGGTTCGCACCCGGGGATGAGCGCTGGCATGGAGGGCTGTCACGGGCGCAAACGGCCAAGGTGCCAAACAGCATGTACACTTCAAAAGGAATCCCACGCCCAGGGGCCATCGCTCACATGGCCTCCTCAGACCCCGTGTCT
This sequence comes from Ambystoma mexicanum, assembly GCF_040938575.1. Taxonomy (NCBI): domain Eukaryota; kingdom Metazoa; phylum Chordata; class Amphibia; order Caudata; family Ambystomatidae; genus Ambystoma; species Ambystoma mexicanum. The sequence goes on along the minus strand of NC_090923.1, from coordinate 1,114,201,244 downwards.
CCATCCAGGCCTCCCCTTCAAGCAGGCTGCCCCCCCTAAGACCACGACATACATACGTCATTCATTCACAAACACACCCCTGTTTCTAATACTTTATAAACCACTTCATATGTCTCATGAGAACATCTTTGTGCTTTGGAAGTCAAGTCCTGAACGTGCTACCTGGCAACCACTGAGATCTACGCTAATCTGCTCGTCGTCGTGCTATCCGTGACCTGCTGTGACCGCTTAGAGAAAACCCATCAGTGTGCTACCTGTGGCCACCGACCTATTCTCCTGCAACATATTGCTCTGCTTGCTGAATCCAACTGTTTATTGGTCAAGGTAAGGCCATGTATCCTAGTCATATTTCGCAGATTTTTTAATTTCTATCTATTTGTGAGTAAAGTACACAATAGTGCTATGTTCATTGGTCTCATTGCTATTGACTTGAGTTTCCATTGCTATGCTATCTATAGATCTATTTATTTTCATCTTTGTCTATTGTCATCGAATTGCATCCTTCGTGGGGTCCAGTCTATAATGTAAGCATGTTTCCTTCTCGTGCAAGACAGAACATCCAAGGGACGAGTCACATGTTCAGATTTTAGTCGCATCATTTATACATTTCTGCAACTTATACAAATACTAAGCCGCACATAATGGAGCATATGAGTAGCAATGGGAGACTTGATATTTCCTAGAGATAACAAAAGGAATATGAAATATTGTCAAGTTTGCAAGTGTGCCCAGTGAAACATATGAGAAAGTCCTGGCAGGAGAGTATACCAGGCAAAGTCAAGTTGGATAGAGTGTTAAAGGCATGGTCCAGTAAAAAATGTTATTGTCCCTACGGGTCGGTCATGTTTTTTTAAGCCTAAGTGGCTCGATTTTAGAAAACTTTCCTATGGACCTTACCCGAGTTTTCGTCCATTAAACGCATGCGAAAACAGGCACCAGGGAGCCGCCATTTTGTGATAATCCTATCACTTGCCGCATCGCCCTGGCTGACCTGCTTCTGCGGCACTAAATCAAATCCCCCGCCCCTGAGCCTGACATTATCAAAACATTCATATTCCCCGCCTCTCTCCGTGACGACTTCGACGCGACTGCACACAGAACACGGAAACCAACACAGACCATCTCACAACCCAGCGCGCCACAATTCGGAATATGAAACTGCACTTTAAAATCAAACAGCAACACGGTACATTTGGTAAAGTACATTTATTTGACATTAAATGTTTAGAGAATATTAAGCAATTGCCATATGAACTCTGAAAGCCATTTATTTTCTTTTATCTGTATCGGCGAATCCGTCTAAGTTAATATTGAGTCACGCGTACAGGTAAACGTAAACATCTAAAGACATTATTTGCTCCACGCATTCTACTGGGAGGGACTCCCACGGCCAACTGACCAGCCCTTTCACTGAAGCTAGAGGGAACTCCCCCCTGACATCTACTGACACAAGGGGCAAGCTACCCTGAATGGTGGAACTCAACTCTCCCGCCATATAATACACACTCCTGCCCTGACACTCTAAAGGATGCGACCACCGGTCAGACCCCGTCTGTCGGCACTGTCCTGTGCTGACCCCGGCGCCCGCCCTGCACACGTTTGGCCCCTGGGCCGCCGCCATTGGTGGGCAGGTTCGTCGTGGTGCTCGCTCTGAGTCGTTCCCCTCCACCACTGCCGCAGGTGTGGATCAACAGAACTTGTAACGCCAGCATCTGGAGCGAACCCAGGGACAGATAGTGCTGAGACACAACTTCTGTTGAGACACACTTACAAGCTCCAAATGGTGCCGAGGACATAACTTATCTGGGAGAATCCAATACGGCTCTGTAAGAGATCCGAGCAACCCGTTCTCGGATACCCTGCTGCATTCTACGTCGCAACAGAACTCCGGCACCTCTAACCACCCACGCTTAGCCATATTTCCAGAACCCTCCTTAGCTGACACCATGACCAAAGGAACTGGCACGGGGAAAAAACAGAGCACTTTGAATATGTTTGCAAAAACACTGGCTAGGTCAATGGTTGAGACCCTGGAGGATGGGCCCACAGCGTCGGCCCGCCAGCCCCCGATGACTTGCAGAAGATGCTGGAGTATATTCGCGAGGGGTTCACCACTTTGCACACCAAACTCGATAACATGAACGGCACCATCTCATCCATAAAAGCACACATCGAGAAGACCGATGGCCGGGTGGCCGAGATTGAAACAAGGGTGGGGACCGCCGAGGATGATCTGGGCTCCCTCCGGGCTACAGTCTCCTCACTCTCCAATCGGGTACTAGCAGCAGAAAAAAAGAATGATGATCTCGAATCTCGTTCAAGACGCAATAACCTACGCATAGTCGGAGTACCCGAGGACAATATCAAGGAGCCCATGGAAGACTTTGTGGAGTGCATTCTTCTAACACTTCTGGATTCGCCGAAACTTTCCCCACTATTCCTAGTGGAATGAGCCCATCGTTCCTTAACTGCGAAGCCCAGGCCTGGCGCGCCTCCACCTCCCATCATAGCCAGAATCTTACATTTTTGGGACCGTGATGCCCTCCTGAGGGCAGCTAGAGTCAAGGGGGAGCTACTTCTTGGGGTGGCAAGGATCCATCTTTACCCGGATTTCTCTGTAGCGGTACAACAGGAGTGCAAAACCTTTATGGCAGTAAAAAAGAGACTCTAAGACTTAGGGGTTAAATACTCCATGCTATTTCCTGCCAGGCTGAGAATCGAACACTCCAATTAGACATTCTTCTTTACGATTCCGGAAGAGGCCTCAAAATTCATCGATGAGCATTTCCCTGGCTGATTCCCCACAGTTGCTGTGGCATTGATTATGGCGCTGTTATTGCCAATTAAGCCTTTACCTGGAAATAGGCCCATATACGGCCATGCACAGGGTTGCAGCTGCGTTTCACAGGAATGCATTAATAGTTGGACTTGTTTTTCTATTGGTCTGTTGATCCTCAAGCCATGTGTTCCTTACTAGTTACGCTGGTTAACTTTGTTTAGAACTGCAAATATCCTTATACATCCCCCAGTCCGGAGCATTACCGCCAGGCCAGCTATCAGGCCCCCAGGCGTTGATGCCGTTGATCTGGTTGTTGTTATGGTTGTGTTGGGTTATCATTCCTCTGTTTGGGGGAGGGATGTGGGCGGGGGGGGGATTGGGAGTTATGTTAAAAAAGGCTTGACAACCGCGAGAGATGCCACGCATGTTGCAATATCAGGTTACAGTCATACTGGTGGGGTGATGTGTCTGTCTCATTTGGGTCGGCATTGGCCACCACTCCGCCGTAGATCAGAGTTTAACCAACATCTCCATACAAATGGCGGATAATAGGCTAACGTTCATGAGCTGGAATGTAAGGGGTCTGGGTAACCATAAGAAGATGCGGCAGATACAACTTCATGCTGAACGCCACAGCGTTAAAATCCTATGTCTGCAGGAGACCCATGCCCGCTCTGAACAATGTGAGAAGTTTGCTAAACAGTGGGGGCCCCAAAGGCACTACACCAATTATTCCACCCAGAGTCGAGGTGTGCTGACTCTGATACACAGAAGCCTTAGATTTGCATGCAGTCACTCACGGGTAGACCCACAGGGGCGATATGTACTAACCCTAGGTACCCTGCAAAACCAAGAGGTGGCCATATTGAACATCGACGGTCCGAATTTTGATGACCCTGATTGTTACCTACACCTGGCCTCTATGTTGAAAGTTTCCCCCTGTTGCCGATCATATGGGGATGTGATTTCAATACAATACATCAACCTTGATAGATCAGGCTCCAGACCCCACCAGCTCTCCAGGGCAGCCCATTCTATTCTGACAGCGCTCCCTCGCTTGTCGGTTGTGGACGCATGGCGGCTCATGTACCCCGACTCGCGCACATACTCCTACTACTACTCAGTGCACGATTCGCATTCTAGGATTGACAGGTGGCTCATATCGGACATATTGATTAGGTGCCTATCCCACCTGTCGATTCTCCCTAGAACTCTTTCCGACCACTCGCCAGTGGTCATCTCCTTGAACTGGGGTCAAGACTATGACAGAGCTAAACAGTGGAAAATGAGGCCTCATTCCCTACTTGATCCTGTCTTTGGCTCTGAACTTGAATCCTCCATCGAGGAATTTTTTGAGTTAAATGCTAATTCTGTGTCATCACAAGCTACCCTCTGGGAATCCTTTAAAGCATACATCAGGGATATCGCCATCTCCAAGGGAAGTGGTATCCTGAAAGGGATCCGCTCAGTTATCACGAGAAGCGAGTCGACCCTAGCTACCCTCGAGGCCCAATATGCCCTGGATCAATCCCCTGAGACCTTAACATTGCTGGGTTCAGAGGTAGACACATTCTGTAGTCTAGCCGAACGGGAGGTTACATTTCTAGACAGCCCCCATCTGGTAAGGAAATATGGTGAGGGAGAACGACCAGGCCGAATGTTGGCCAGGCTAATACGCCGAGAATTCGGAGCCCCCAACATACCGGCGATAGAGAAACCCGATGGAACACTGGCCACATCACCACAAGACATTAATTCGGAGTTCCTAACATTCTATAGCTCCCTATATTCGAAAGCTGATAGTGTCCAGATATCAGAGAATGACTCCTATTTGGAGAGCCTCCCTCTTTCGGTCCTCTCCACTGACACCAGCATCTCCCTTGAGAGGCCGTTCACTCCCGAAGAACTTTCAGAGGCCATTGAGTCGCTAGCATCTGGCAAAGCCCCTGGCCCGGATGGCCTCCCCATCTAACTCTGTATTTGTATTTTATTTATTTGTATAGCGCACCAGGCCCAGGGGCAACCGGGCGCATCACTTAGTTACAACATAAGAAAAACAGACAGAACCATAACTACAAAGTTTACAAGTATAATACAGAATTTACAGGTATAATAACAGCAATGAGAGGACAAGCAGATTATATATACATGTACAAATTAAGCAGAGAACCCAGAGCTAAATGTCCTGGGTGGCCAGCCAGGTTTTTGTAAGTTGTTTGAATCTCGAGAATGAGGGTTCTACTCTAAGCTCATTAGGAAGCGTGTTCCAAAGTTTAGCTGCCAAGATAGGGAAGCTAATTCCACCTGATCTTTGGAGATTGAAACGTGGAACCTCAAGGCAGTTTAAATGAGCCATTCTGCGGGGTCTAATGGAGTTGTGGAGGGCAAATCGGTTGGCCAGGTAGCAGGGAGCTTGGTTATGAAGGCATTTGTGGGTAAGAGCCAGGGTTTTCAGGGAGATACGGTGTGGGACTGAGAGCCTGCGAATATTGCGTCTGGTGTCGGATATGTGTTGGCGCCTGGGAATGTTGAGGGCAGCTCTAATCGTATTGTTTTGGACAATTTGTAACTTGTTTAGGTTGCAGCAGTTGGTGCCTAGGTACAGTGCATTGCAGTAATCAATCTTGGATAATACAAGAGTTCTAGCCAGGGTGACACAATTGGTTGCGGAAAGGAAAGGGCAACAGGCTGTAATAAGCTGCGGAAGAGACTGAGTTAGTTTGTCTGGTCAGGTATAGGGTCGAGTCAATGTAGATCCCTAGGGTTTTTGTGTCCTTGGCAGTTGGGATAATATTCTCATCGATGATGAAGGACTTGAACGCAGGGTCGAGTTTGGTAAGTTTTTGTGGCGAACCAAGAATAAGGAGCTCAGTCTTTTCATCATTAAGACAGAGTCTGTGTTGAGCCATCCACGCCTGCATGACCTGGTAGATGGCATTGATAGCGAGAGAGTCAGCCGTGTAGTCACCTGAGATAGGGATTAGTATCTGGGTGTCTCTATAAACGATTTAAATCCCTTCTGGTCCCACATCTTATGGCCCTGTGGGAGGAGGCATGGGAAGAGGGCATACTCCCTCCCTCACTCCGGGAGGCAATGATAACGGTCCTACTTAAACCTGGCAAACCCCCCACCCAATTTGGCTCGTATCGGCCCCTTTCACTAATTAACTGTGATGTCAAAATCTATGCCAAACTATTAGCCATACGACTGGCCTCAATTATGCCCCACATCATTCATCCGGATCAAGCGGGGTTTGTCTCAGGCCGATCCACCTCCCTCAACCTGAGACGTTTATTTAATGTGATCAGTAGGATTGGCCCGAAAGTGCAGGCAGTGGGTGCCACCTTGGTTATGCAGAAAGCATTTGATTCGGTATCATGGGAATACCTATGGTGAGTCCTGGAGAAATGCAAATTTGGACCCAACTTTCGATCCTGGGTTAAGCTGCTCTATACAAATCCATCGGCTAGAGTCCGCACAGAGGACATGTGCTCCTCTCCTTTCCAGCTAGCCAGAGGAACGCGACAGGGCTGTCCTTTTTCCCCGCTATTATTCGCTATAGCCATGGAACCCTTTGCTTACATGATGCGTCAGTCACACGCTCATAGATGCTTGCGAACTGCGGGCCAGTCCGACATTGTCTCCCTATACGCTGACGATGCCCTCCTCTATATCCGTTCCCCAGATACTAACCTTGCCCCGATTCTGGAAGATGTGGTCCGTTTGGGACACATATCCGGACTGAAGGTGAACTGTTCTAAATCTATCCTATTCCCGCTCACTGACTGCACACAACCCCCCTCTGACCTAATGGGGTTTACATGGTCCCAGTCCAGGTTTACTTCCCTTGGGGTGGTGGTTTCCCGTCGCGTGGAGATGCTGCGTGAGGACAACTACCTGAATTACCTTACAAACCTGGCCACTAAACCCGCAAGCTGGGCTAGACTCCCTATCTCCTTAGCAGGCCAAATAGGAATACTTAAAATGGTTGTACTGCTCCAACTCCTTTATCGATTCACTAATCTTCCCCTATGGCCAGGTGATGACTTCTTCCGGACACTACGCCACACAACCAACACCTTTCTGTGGCACTCCGGTGCAGTCCGACTTAAACTAACAACATTGACCACCCCTACGGAGTGCAGTGGTTTCGGCGCCCCGGACTTCACCAGGTACTGGTTGGTAGCACAATCCCAATTTGCTTCCCACTGGTTTAACACTGCAGACCCCCCCTCATGTTCGGTTGGAGAAACTGACGGTCAGTGATCGGGAAATTTGTTCCCTCATTCTCAAACCCACCTCGGCGGACTCTGGTTCGGCGGATCCGGTTGCTAATACATCCCTGGCCCTTTCTAAAATCTTGAAACTGTTAGACACACCCTACCCCTATCAATGGGACCTCCGGCTCTGGAACTTCCTCCCAGAGATCCCACGCGTCCCACAATCCATCGTATCCCGATGGGCCGACGCAGGCTTCTTGGCACTCCGAGATGTTTATGTACAGGGTAACTTTCTGGAATGGTCAGATCTCCCACTCTCCCTTAGAAGGAAAGCATCAGCATGACTGCAATACTCCTCTCTCCGGAAAAGTCTCAAAACTAAATATCCCAACTTCCCTACAGTACCACCTGATGAACCCATAATTGCGGAGCTGTGCTCCTTCAACTTCTCAAAAGGGAAGGTGTCTAGGCTTTATACCCTGCTACAAACCAGAGCTGCCCCCTCATTCACTGTGCTGAAACACAGGTGGGAGGGAGATCTTGGAGTGGAGATAACTGATGAGCGCTGGTCCCGTATGTGTGCACGCACCCACAATGTATCCTTTAACTCTCGATTTAAATTAATACAATTCAAGGTGTTGCACAGATATCATCACACCCCGAGCAGACTGCACCATATGTTCAGCGAGCTTTCCTCCAGCTGCCCTAGGTGTGGCTCCAACCAGGCTGCATACATCCATATGATCTCGTCCTGCCCGCGACTGACACAATTCTGGACCAAAATATGTTCCACATTGTCTACTATACTGGACCACACTATAGACCCATCCCGATTACGATGCCTTTTCCACGACTTTCCCCAATTAGGGCGCGATTCAAGGAAGCTGGCTGGACTCTGCATGCTGTTGGCTGTGCGCTGCATCTTGATGAACTGGCTCCAGCCTAGAGCACCCACGTATACACAGTGGCTCAGGGCAGTTACTTGGGCGTCAGATAGTGAGGAGGCCTGGGGTGTGTTGCAACATCCATACTCGAGACTAAGGGATATCTGGTGGAAGTTTTGCAGCTACATGTCCACCATGAACTCGGACACTGAATCCTCCATTCCCGCCCTTCCCTCTCCTGTCACCACCCCGTGAGCAGTGATTAATGTGAATGAAATGCCCACTATGCACTAGTATTGTATTCATTGTGTCAGATTGTGTCTTGCTGTCACGCCGTGTGCGCGTTGTCAAGTCAAATAAATAAAGGTTTAAAAAAAAAAAAAGAAGGGAGTGGGAACAGCACTAAATAGCTTTGTTTTGGAGCTTTTGGATGCGCAAGCAAAGGATCAAGGGATGCCGGTTTACTTGGCCTTCCTGGATATTAGTAAAGCTTTTGACCATGTTAATAGGGCTATCCTTTGGAAGAGTTTTTTGCTGATTGGCATTTCAGAGGCTCTGCATCGTTGAACAAAAATCAAAATTAGACTTGATTCTCATGGTGCTTTCTTCCGCTAGATAGAAACAAACCGGGGACTGCGACAGGGGTGTGTCCTCGGACCGTTTTTATTCTGTTCTTATATAAATGACATGTTTGCGTGTTGGAAAACTGCTAGGAAAAACCCGCCTAAAATGGGAAACCTGGCAGCACAATACTTAGCTTACGCAGAGGACATTATCTGTGACATGACTCTGATAGGCCTGCAAAGAGCCTTAAAGGCCGTTGAGGATTTCTTTAGTAAGGTTGATCTTTCAATCAACACCTTGAAATCTAAAGTTTTGGTGCTCTTTGCCCGACAGGGTGAAGAGTAAATGGAAAATATTTGGTTGGGATTTGCGAGGTCACACTTTAGAGGTGGTTAATACGTATAAATATCTAGGCCAGTACATTTACGACAGACACAATAAAAAGGTGCCTGAAGCTGAATTGGGGTCAAAATTTCTTGCAGCGACTAGCCAACTGATCCAATTCGATTACAAGTTTGGATGGTTCTCATGTTTACCTGTCTTGAAACTATATAAACAGAAAATGTTCCAAAGTTAGTGTAAGGGAAGGTTAGAGGCCAAGTTCTGGAGACAGGTACTGCGTCTACCGGCCTCAGTCCCTATTGCAGGAATTATTTTTGAATTGGGGCAATTGCCAATTCAGACTGTTATTGAGTGGGGAAAGCTTCAGTTGTATGCTGGTATAGTCTCATCTCTGAATGCCTTGTTCTTCGTTTACCTGAATAAATTGTGGGTTGAAGGTACTTGTAAGGTATTGAAGAATTGGGGCGTATGGTGTATGGAGACTTTCTAAAATAGATGTATCAATTGACGAGTTGTCAATGAATCCTAATAAAGTAAAGCAAAAACTGTTTAGATGTGTGTGGATAGAGTTTAGGGCTGTTTTGTTGGAATATTGTTGCTTTAATGATTATTTTACCGGACAATGAGGAATTATAAACACCCCAGCCCCATACCTGAGAAAGCATTCATCTAAGGAATTTAGGACCCAAATGTTGAGGCTAAAGTTAAATCTGTTCCCCACTATGGATGTTTTGGGCAAACAGAGAAAGGTCCCTCAGGGGGAAAGGCTCTGCAGGTATTGTGGTTTAAATGACGAAACTCTAAATCATTTGTGTGCATCTTATCCAGCTATGTGTCTGTTGTGGATGGAAAATATTGCGTTGCGTCCATGGATACTTGAGGAGGATTTATTTATGAGAATCCTCAATACAAATGACATTTCCTTGTCTATCAGGTTATTAAAAATTTTGAAAATTGTTTTGGTTTAGGAGAAAGGGTTATTATTTTCCTTTCTCATACTCACCTTGAGCATCATGCAGATATTAAATGGATGGAAGCTGTCAATAAACCCTGCAGTCTGGTAGTTTGGGCCATTCAATGCTCTGTGTTATTAGTAGTGCATTTGCTGCTGACTTAGTACTGTTCTAGTACTTCTTACATTTTTAAACTGTTTTAAGGATAAGTTTGATTAGGATTGTGATTGTTAATGATTTTTTATGATTTAATAGTTTTAAAGTTTATAGTCAAGTCTACAGTTTTAACTCTGCAAAGATCTGTAACTAAATAATTAACTAATTGATTGATTGTGTTTTCTGTGATTTTAAGTATCTGAGAATTGATGTGTGAAAAGTTCCGTTTTGCACTAAACGCACAATAAATACATAAATAAAGTCTTGGCTTTTGTACTGGGGATTGTGAAACTGGAGGATAGGAGTAATAAAATGGTTCCCAGGCCTTCATGTGCTCAAGGAGCTGATATAGTTAATAACACCATCCCTTTTAGTAAATAGTTCCAAGCTGTTTTCTTCCATTTTGGACAGGGGACCCCTGTTCAGACAGCAAGGAAGGTCAACACATTTCTACATGAGGGAATTTTCCAGCGCAGCTCGCTTAGTAAGTTCTTGCAGACATCAGGAATGCAGTACATTTTCCTATCGGGCTTGCTCAGAGAGGCATACAGATTGAGCCAGCAAAGTGGAATTTCCTGTACCGCTCACTTCATAAGCATGCTAAACCTCAAAAGTACACTACATTTTCGTGGGCTTCAGACAGCAAACTCACTTGTCACAAAGATGCTGACCTTGTTTCTCAGCAAAACTGGTATTAAAAGTTTCCGTGGGTAAAAAGCACTACATTCAAAATGCGTGTCCTTTACATATCAATGTCTAAAACTGCTGCAGTTCACAAGCTCAATCCTCCAGGAATTTACATAAAGGGAGGGTGTTACAGGCAGGACAGAGACAAAAAGGGAATCAGAAGGAATTCCAAAGTGTCTGAACAATATTTAAAAAGCTTGTTCCAACCCACAGGTCCCAAATTACCACGTCAAACAATTAACAGCATCCCATCATTGCCTCTCAGTTTTCTTCACAGGTGTAAGGGTTAGATGACTAGATCAGCCCAGGTTCTCGGTGAGGTCGGGAGGTATGTGAAGAGAAGCAAGTGGGAGAGGATGAGGTTCTATTAGCAGCTAGTGTTTGTTTGGGGCTGGAAGCTGTATGAAGCAGGAGCCAAGGTTGAAGCAGGAGTCTAAGACTAACTAAGAAGAGTGTGAGAAGCAGGAGCTAAGGCTGGTGCTTCAGCACCATGGAAGGGGATGTAACCAAACTTAAAGCTTAAGCATCATGCATGGGTTGACCACCGGCAGCAATACTTGCGTAGTTGCAAAAAGCTGGAGACTAACAACTGCAATCCAGGTGGGGAATAGAGCAAAGTAGCTGTTGCGTTTGTGACCGAAGAGACCGAACAAACTAAGATGGAGGGAGAGAGCAGGCACATGGCAGAAACTCATGTCCCAGGACCAGTCAAAAATAAGCCCAAGGTGACAGAAATAGTGGGAGGTGTCCAATGGGGTTCAGTGGGAGGAAGGGTTGGGGTAGAGCTGAAACCCATTATCTAGAAAGTGAGAGGGGGAAATGGGGGCAAGGTTGGAATAGTTGTTCAAAGGAGTGAAGAAGGGAGCAGGAGCTTGGGTAACGTAGATATGGGGCTGGTGGAAACCCTAAAATGAAATATTGAGGACTAAAGCAAAAACCAGCAGGGGAGTCTCTAAGTCTAACCTGGTTTGAACTGGGCTACAGGGAAATTAACACTGATTTTGAGTACTTCTGGGAGGATATAGCAAACTAGTATCGTGAAAAGAGTTTTGGAGGAGTTTCCTAGACAGATGGGAGCAAAAAGGACCCAAGAACCCAGGGAAGGCATTGGGGCAAAGCATGCCTCTATCAGTTCGGACCCAGAAGCAGGAGAACGGGCGGGCAGAAGACAAAGAGTCTGGGAAGGGAAGGAGGCATGGTCATTGGGTTTCGAAGCTGGTACCTCCCAAGAAACCAAGCAAGGGCAATGAGAAGAGTGGTTGGTCATCTTTCACCTACCCACCGCCGAGCCCTCCACATCAACAACTATCGATTTATGGCTGAGTACTGGAGGAAGATTATTTAAGCAGGAAGAAGGGTCCAGAATCCACTTAAACCATAACCAGAGAACCCTAGAAGCGGACAGGTACAAGGGTGCAAGAACTCATTTTACATCCCAGTGTTTAAACCTTTGATAGGTCCTCAGGCAAGAAGGGGGCCGAGGGTGAAATTAAAAGGCCCAAACCTGATGAAAGCCACTTTGAATTTTCTGTTTTTTTTTAACTTTTAGTTTACTTTAATCAATGACCTGAACCTTTAGTTAAATTTAAAATACAGAAGTATGCTGAGATTTTAGTTCTGTTTTTCACTATCGGCCATTATTTTTTGGGCCCACACTGTAAAGATTCCCCAAAAAATAGAAGTTAAGCTAAAACTGGTATCTTGTCTGGTCATTTAATCCCTGTCACCTTGTTAAAAAAAGTAACAATAAAAGTGTACACACAGTCAGATTTGTACACGGACCTGAACTAATGCTAACATGTAAATGCAATCTGAAAAATACATTTGTTGTAAAAACAATTATGTCACAGCATCACGTAAACTTGATATATAACTTTGCTAAATCCCATTGTAAAATCATTGTTTCTTTTTGGTTCAGCAAGACTTTCATCAAGTTGGGTGAACTACTCAACTTCTCACTAAAAGCACTGGTCAGGAGCAAACTTATTCCTAGAAATTGAGAGAGTACTAGTATCCCATTGTGTTAATAATAATAATAATAATAATAATAATAATAATAATAATAATAATAATAATAATAAATTAGATTGATTAGATTCATCACAAAAAGTATACACGAACAAGCTGACACTAGGACAAAAATAGTCACATAGCCCAGCGTGTTAACCACTTATTGTCTGAATCTTTTTTTAAGCTAGTGGTCACAGTCATAAAAGGTCAGCCTACTAGGAGGAGCCAGGAATGAGACACAGACACAGAGGACTCATGGATTTGGCCATAAACATTTAGTAAAACAAAACGGGGTTGAAAAATCCCTCACTATCCCTATTCTATGAGGTATTTCTCTGCCTAAAGCAAAAACTAAGGGTCCGCCCAATGTCAAGATGTCCAAAGCAAAGTTTCCTGTGTCCGAAATACTATTCTGGCCCTCACACTGTGAAACTTAACTCTGAGGTGAAAGGGAAATTTATTTGGCATTGAAAAGTGTACAAATGTTCAAAAAGGAAAAGGTGTAACTACAATACAAATGTTCCAGATGTTTAAAGTTCACAGTTCCAGAGGATGACTCCTTTCCCCTGGATTTCTTTTCACTGCACTTTAAACTTTTAAGGATGTGAGTTTTCCTTGGGTTTCTTTTGGTCGCAAAACAACTTGTATGCAAACAACTTGGCTGTTATTCTTAACTCTGATAGGATACCTGGTGTACTCTCCTGCCAGGTTTCTTCTCCTCTTCAATATAATGTCAACACAGTTTTTGGCAATACCTGGTGTTTTTTATCAGGACTCCATCATGTGATTTACTTAAAGGCATGGTCCAGTAAAAGTTTTTATTGTCCCTACGGGTCGGCCATGTTTTTTTAAGCCTAAGTGGCTCGATTTTAGAAAACTTTCCTATGGACCATACCCGAGTTTTCGTCCATTAAACGCACGCAAAAACAGGCACCAGGGAGCCGCCATTTTGTGATAATCCTATCACTTGCCGCATCGCCCTGGCTGACCTGCTTCTGCGGCACTAAATCAAATCCCCCGCTCCTGAGCCTGTCATCAGCAGACTCGTACCGCCCATTTCCCAACGCCAAAGCACGTCTCCTGTCAACAATCGCTGCGCCTCAGCTAATGACGTGTCGCCATGGAAATGGCAGGACGCCTCTTTCCTCAATAAGTATAAACAGACCGTTTCCCAACACACAGCAGCAGATTTTCGATTCCATTCCTCTCTCTGTGTTACTTTGAGTATTCTGTGACTCGTTTCTGGGCTCTGGTCAGCTACCTTCGCCGCTTGTAGCCCGTGTGAACACCTGTACCATCTCTGTAAATTATTTTACTTTGTTTACCACACAATGGCTACAGTAATGCCCTACATGTACGAGCCCGAGTATACCAAGGAGGAACTACTGGAAAGGGAAGCACGCGAAGACGATGGGGATTCGGACGGCAGTTGGGAGGACGATTCAACAGATGAAGAGCCTGGGCCTAGTCGCATGGACGGCGTCTCCACCTGGTGCACATGCAATCGGTGCGAGCTAATGCCAACCGAGGATGAGAACTGCTGCTGCCGAGAAAACTCGGGATGCCTGGCCTACATTTCGGAAGGCGAGCCACGACCGCAATGCATCACCGAGCTGCCAGACTTCAGGGCAGCCTGCCTCACACGGGCCGTGTTGAGGATAATGATGGTGCTTATGCACGAACTTCGCGCAACTGTTCGTCCTCGTAATCCGAGTAACAAGTAAGTATACTCTGCTTGTCATGCCACTCCTATTTCATGTTCTTCTACTATATCCAAAATTATATATTCATATCATAGTAACGCATGAAAGTCGTTCAATAGTGTGCATTGTCTAGATAGCATTTGTCCGTACAGAATGCCATTAGTTACAAGAATTTTCATTGACAACAAACGTTTATTAAACTTATCTTGGTCATTTAAAAACAGTTTGTTTCATTCCTTTTCACAGGTGGTACAGGCTGGTGGCCTATCGTTCCTTTACATGGTGGCTCCACGGGAGGCTTGGACACCGCGTTCGAAGAGTGATACCCGTCTGTGCCGTTCGTACCATAAGAGAAGCGTTCCCAAGTGACAGCGGTCAGTACAGGGGATTTTCTCTCGCTGTGCTGCAACCTGACCTGTATAATCTTTAAAGTCCCGTATTTTTGTGTCATGAAAATAAGATACAAAATAAAACACCACATATATTTTAACAACGGTTGTTTCGATTTTTTAAATTAATCAAGTGTGTCTCCATTCAAGGATGGACATCAGACATCTGTGCTCCGAATGGGTGAAGGTCTGGTCGCTGTGAAGCAGGGTGGTCACTATCTATCTAAGCTAACATAACATATTCTCGATAATGCATGCACTAAATAACACTTGTTCAAGGTCTTTCAGTAGGTTATGTCTCTATAAAAGTCACACATATATCTATACTAATAATTACCATTGGATTATACAGGCCTTAGGGTCTTGACCACTATAATACACCGGTTGAAGTGTGGGTCTGTGCTCACAAGAATCTCCGGTATGTGGCATTTGTTATTGATAAACAACGATATACTATCAAAGGCAGTTCGCACCCGTGGATGAGCGCTGGCATGTGGGGCTGGTTGGGGCGCGAACGGCCAAGGTGCCAAACTACATGTACACTTCAAATGGTATCCCACGCCAAGGGGCCATCGGTCACATGGCCTCCTCAGACCCCGTGTCTCCAGCCAGGCCTCCCCTTGAAGCAGGCCACCCCCCTGCAATCCACATAAGTGTGTCTCCATTAAGCAGTCTTCCTGTGCCTTATCTGCACGCCCTAGGCCCCTCCATCCCACCCACCCTCTATCAAAGGCGGTTCGCGCCAGTGGATTCGCGCTGTCAGGGCCACGAAAGGCCAAGGTGCCAAAAACTACATGTACACTTCAAAAGGTATCCCACGCCAAGGGGCCATCGGTCACATGGCCTCCTCAGACCCCGTGTCTCCAGCCAGGCCTCCCCTTGAAGCAGGCCGCCCCCCTGCAATCCACATAAGTGTGTCTCCATTCAGCAGTCTTCCTGTGCCTTATCTGCACGCCCCAGGCCCATCCATCCCACCCCCTCTATCAAAGGCGGTTCGCACCTGGGGATGAGCGCTGGCATGGGGGGCTGTCACAGGCGCAAACGGCCAAGGTGCCAAACAGCATGTATACTTCAAAAGGTATCCCACACCCAGGGGCCATCGGTCACATGGCCTCCTCAGACCCTGTGTCTCCAGCCAGGCCTCCCCTTGAAGCAGGCTGCCCCCTGCAATCCACATAAGTGTGTCTCCATTCAGCAGTCTTCCTGTGCCTTATCTGCACGCCCCAGGCCCATCCATCCCACCCCCTTTATCAAAGGCGGTTCGCACCCGGGGATGAGCGCTGGCATGGGGGGCTGTCACGGGCGCAAACGGCCAAGGTGCCAAACAGCATGTACACTTCAAAAGGAATCCCACGCCCAGGGGCCATCGCTCACATGGCCTCCTCAGACCCCGTGTCTCCATCCAGGCCTCCCCTTCAAGCAGGCTGCCCCCCCTAAGACCACGACATACATACGTCATTCATTCACAAACACACCCCTGTTTCTAATACTTTATAAACCACTTCATATGTCTCATGAGAACATCTTTGTGCTTTGGAAGTCAAGTCCTGAACGTGCTACCTGGCAACCACTGAGATCTACGCTAATCTGCTCGTCGTCGTGCTATCCGTGACCTGCTGTGACCGCTTAGAGAAAACCCATCAGTGTGCTACCTGTGGCCACCGACCTATTCTCCTGCAACATATTGCTCTGCTTGCTGAATCCAACTGTTTATTGGTCAAGGTAAGGCCATGTATCCTAGTCATATTTCGCAGATTTTTTAATTTCTATCTATTTGTGAGTAAAGTACACAATAGTGCTATGTTCATTGGTCTCATTGCTATTGACTTGAGTTTCCATTGCTATGCTATCTATAGATCTATTTATTTTCATCTTTGTCTATTGTCATCGAATTGCATCCTTCGTGGGGTCCAGTCTATAATGTAAGCATGTTTCCTTCTCGTGCAAGACAGAACATCCAAGGGACGAGTCACATGTTCAGATTTTAGTCGCATCATTTATACATTTCTGCAACTTATACAAATACTAAGCCGCACATAATGGAGCATATGAGTAGCAATGGGAGACTTGATATTTCCTAGAGATAACAAAAGGAATATGAAATATTGTCAAGTTTGCAAGTGTGCCCAGTGAAACATATGAGAAAGTCCTGGCAGGAGAGTATACCAGGCAAAGTCAAGTTGGATAGAGTGTTAAAGGCATGGTCCAGTAAAAAATGTTATTATCCCTACGGGTCGGTCATGTTTTTTTAAGCCTAAGTGGCTCGATTTTAGAAAACTTTCCTATGGACCTTACCCGAGTTTTCGTCCATTAAACGCATGCGAAAACAGGCACCAGGGAGCCGCCATTTTGTGATAATCCTATCACTTGCCGCATCGCCCTGGCTGACCTGCTTCTGCGGCACTAAATCAAATCCCCCGCCCCTGAGCCTGACATTATCAAAACATTCATATTCCCTGCCTCTCTCCGTGACGACTTCGACGCGACTGCACACAGAACACGGAAACCAACACAGACCATCTCACAACCCAGCGCGCCACAATTCGGAATATGAAACTGCACTTTAAAATCAAACAGCAACACGGTACATTTGGTAAAGTACATTTATTTGACATTAAATGTTTAGAGAATATTAAGCAATTGCCATATGAACTCTGAAAGCCATTTATTTTCTTTTATCTGTATCGGCGAATCCGTCTAAGTTAATATTGAGTCACGCGCTGTTCCTTTATGGTACACAGGGTGTTGCTTTTCGTTAAAAGAAGCACTTTGGAAGCACAGTGAACCGCAAGGCTGTTCCATCAACTAGGCACTAGTCCACCGTAAAGGTTGATATGTTGCTTCTAGCCACTAGTACAGCGTAAGGGCATGTGGGCCCTTGGCGATCGTCCCATAATATGGTTAACGTGCTCCAGTTGTTCACACTAAGCTGCAGGTGTCTATTGAAGAATCCGTCTGCCGGTGTCTCAAACCGATGACAGTAGCAGAAGGGGAGCAAATACCTGTTATGAAAACAAAAAAATTATAATTAGTCTCGCCAGCCGATCTTCAATAATATTACTTATTTTATTTATTACGGCCGATCAGAAACTATTTGCTTGCAAGGATAGTTCAATGGAGTATGTGTGGCTCTAAAATCAATGCGAAAAGTAACGAAATAAATCGAGGCCAACACACAATGAGAAATGACAGTTAGTCTACATGCGTGTGGAATGATATGATATATGATATGGCATTTGTAACGCGCCTGTACACAAGTGTTTCAAGGCGTGACGAAGCAGGGGGGGAACAAGGGCAGACAGACAACGATCCTACTAGGCCAGGTGTCTTTCAGATCGCGCATGGGGAAGGGGAGAGGGGGGTAAAAGTGCTGTACGTGGTTAGTAGAATACAAGATAAATAATAGGGCCAGCTGGTGGCAAGTGCAAGGTAAATGCCGGGAGAAGGGGCTGAAGGATACAGAGACAGTCCCGTAGTGCAGGTAGGCAGTGCAGGGAAAAGTGGCTGGGCCAAGGACCGAGATCGGTGAGACCAGTGGACCTGCATGCCCATGTGCCCACTACAAACATGTTTTCCTTGCTTTTTCTAGCTCTTCATTCATTCATTTATTCATGCATCCATTCATTAATTCTTCATTCCGGTATAAAAGCATCTAAAGATTTACTCACATTATATTTGAAATTTCCATTGTGTCTCTGCGTAATGCAGTCTGTAAATCGGACCGTGCTCTTGACAACGATTTTTCGTATACTGAACTAAAATGAAACCCGGTCTAGTTTCTGAATTTTCTGCCTTATCGTCTTTTACGTTATTGCGCACCCCCTTCAAATGAAGTTCTTTCGGCATGGTCCCTGTCTCAAGGTCAAAAAACAATAGACCCTTATACTTCCAGTGCGACTTGTGGGCCTCTTTTGGGCGCGAGCTGAAAATCAAAGCCGCTGTCCTTCGCATTCTTTATTTGCAACATCCCGTAGTAAAGGCATCTGTGAGAACTTGAAGTTTAGAATCCCTCTATGTAGTGCGCCACAATGTGCAAATGGGAACTGGCTTCTCTCCCAAATGCCACGGCCCGCTTGGCGCGTTCTAAGGTCCCCAATTTTGTCCCCGTTGTCTGCGAGCTTTGCAGCCCAAATGGAGACATTTAATTTTTGGCGGAAGTTCAGGGAAAGTATAAAGTACCACAGGAGTTGAGTTAAAAGTGAGATTTATTGTTTGTTTGTTTTATTATTTGCAATACGCAAGCCTCCCCTCCGTTAACAGTGCGCAACAGTGCACAGCATTTACATTTACATGAGATGAGACATGAGAACAATATATACATACACATATATGAGGTAAATAGAGAGAATTCAAAGATGACACCCAGCTTGTTCGCCACCCATGATGGTGAAGGTAGGGGTTAGGGTTACAGGTACACTGTACAATAACATTTATTTACAAAAAGACAATCGTATTCAAATTATTTAAACCGGGATTTGTACTTCACAACCAGCTGTGCTTCTGGTGGACATGGCACAGTTGCAATGTTCGGTGGCAATGGATCACTGCTCTGCACAGAAACGTCCAAAATTCCATATCTGTGCTTCTCTAACACAGCAACAATAAGGCCTTTCACAAAGTCGAACTGCATTTCATCGTAGACTGGTTTGATCACCCATTGCTGACTTTGTTTTGAAAACACCTTAGTGTAGCGAGGCATCCTTACTTTACCCCTAGATTGTTCACGTCCGACATTGCTGTTATGGGCCAAGACCGCTAGTAGAGTGCGATGTTTCATGCCCCGAAAGCTAAAATGCAAGCGCTTTGGCCTGTACTTTAGGCACATATTGTGGAACACCTCCAAATCTCCTGTGTGACAGAATTCTGTCAGTCCTCTCAAATCTCTTGATAGAGTTTTGTTGAAAACAATCTTCTCAATGGCTTTGTGTGTCGGTGAAGATGGAATCAACCACTTCTTCTTCCTTGCCTCCTCTGGGGACAAAGGGTCATGTTCACATTGGTGGAAATGTAGGTTTTCTGACCAGCGGTGAACGTTGGTACAGTGGTGCATTAGTGACCGCCATTTTTCAAGTAGTATTTCCACTGACCCTTCACAAGTTTTTGAGCTCCACCAAAGATTGTTAGTGATAGACTCCCCACTGCAAAATACTTTCAAAACCTTTTTTTTTTCCTGCAGCCGAGATTTTCTTACTGATTGATTTACCAAGATGCCATACGTCAAATTGATGATTAATAAGCGGGAACTGCTCTCTCATTGTCTTGGCAATTGAAACATGTCTGTCCGTGGCTATGAGGTCGATGTGCATTCCCCTTGATTGTAGATATTCCACTGATTTTATAAATCCGAGTTTCTTCATGGCCACTGAGGATGTACATTGTGTTACCTGCACGACCACCGAACTCACAATTTTCTTAATATCCATGTCCTGAAAGTGGTAGGTGCAGTACTTGGCAGAAAATCCAGGGCTGTCGCACTGTCCATCGCTGGCTAGCCTGAAACGTTTCCCTTCAAATGTACTTGCTAGAGACAATTGTTAAATTTTCCAAGCATCACTAATGGCCGGAAACAGATAATCACGTTGGTATATGTAGTACAGCGATTTAGAAATGAAATGGAGTCCCACAAACTGAAAGAAAGCCTCTAACTTTCTAAAACTGGAGCCACTAAAAAGTGATACAGCTGCACACAGTAGATTGCCTGCTGGCATTTTCCCCAGCATCGTTTGTGCAGACCATGAGAACCTATGATTTAATCGACAG
Source organism: Ambystoma mexicanum (assembly GCF_040938575.1). NCBI lineage: Eukaryota > Metazoa > Chordata > Amphibia > Caudata > Ambystomatidae > Ambystoma > Ambystoma mexicanum. The sequence continues at coordinate 1,114,180,796 of NC_090923.1, read as the reverse complement.
GTGGCATTTATTTTGACGTTATTGCCTTTTATTTGACAAGTTTCATTAATCAATGGCTTCCCACATACTTTCCCTCTAACTGAATGCCCACATTTCAGCATACTTATAATTTCCATCAAACAACTGTCGAATACAATGTATTTGCTCTCTTTCATTAGACTGTCATCCTGCGTCGACGTTGTTTCGACCTGTGACGTTGCAGAGATTTCAACACTTTGGAAAGTAATATCGCTGCTATAAAGTTCTGATGCGTCTAAGGATGCTGCGGCTGGTTCATTTTCTGTCATTTCGACATCGGCTACTTCAACATTGAATTGAGAACACAACAATGTCGACATGTTTTTGGGTGGCAATTTTTTGGCGGGTGTAGATTGTGTGAATTGATCTGCAACTACTTCAGAGCTATCTTCAATAAATTCAATATCATCTTCTTGTGGTGGTGCGGTCGCACTGTAGCAATGGTTCAATGCAACTTTGCTGTATTCTCCAAACACAGTTAATTCATGTTCTGGCCATTGGACATGAGCATCTCGAGCCTGAACATGCCTCGCCTCAATTAATAGTTCCTCCATAGTGTACATGGTCTGGCAAGCAACATCTCTCATTCGCTTCACTGTCTGTGTATGTATAGTTCTGACACCCACGGGTAACTAGAGGAGAGATTGGAAAAGGGATGTTCAGTTTAAACACAAGATAAAGTGTAGTCCAATTGATTGGAAAAAAACATACAATAGTCCCCAGCACAAACATTTTTTTAAAGTTATTAACTGTTTGTAACTAACCTTTTTTTGTTTTTTTTTCTTTGTAACTTTTTTGACTCGACCTTCAACATCTGCACGCTGTAGCTCCGATTCGTTTCCGCATGTCCTCCCTTCCTCTTGCGCTGCTACGACTATATTTTCTGTATCCGAATAGACAGCACGGAATGAGGCTCGATCGTCTCCCTGAAACATAGTACTTTCATTACTATGTATCAAAATATTGTTAGCATAAAACACACGTGAGGACGAACACACAGGTACATCTCAATAGCCAAACACGATTTAAATATTGTGTGCAACAATCAAACGACAAGTATTCGACCAGTGATGATCTATTTCGATGGAGCTGTCAGTATCCATACCTCAGGCTCTGCATGGACTGCCATGAATGGTTGTATTGGAGAGGAGGCATCCGCATCTCCCTGAAACACAGTACTTGCATTAGTATGGTTTTCAATATTGGAAACATAACACACACTTGGGGTCGACGGCACAGGTACATATAAAGAGATAACCACAAATGATGGATTGTCTAAAACAATCAAGGAAAATATAAATATGCAGATTTCATCGACTTATTTCTCCGATTCCTTTACATCTGCATCATCAAAATCGGATTTTGTGATTGTAGTGGAAGCTCCGTCGTCTCCCTGAAACACAGTACTTGCATTAGTATGGTTTTCAATATTGGAAACATAACACACACTTTGGGTCGAACACACAGGTACATATAAAGAGATAACCACAAATGATGCATTGTCTAAAAGAATCAAGGAAAATCTAAATATGATCACATTTCATCTAGTTATTTCTCCGATTTATTTACATCTGCCTCCTCTAAATGGGATGTTGTGATTGTAATGGAAGCTCCGTAGTCTCCATGAAACACAGCACTTGCGTTAATAGGGAAGAAAGTATAGCAAATGGAATCACGTTATATGATCACGCATGATGGAGCTGTCAGAATCCATACCTCGTGCTGCTGAAGAATATCTATGGATGTTGCAAATGTAGTGCGCACTTCCGAAAGCTGTTGCGCCGATTCGTATATGCATGGTCCCGCTTCCACTTCCCCTGGAATTACTTGAATGTCAGGCTCCGCATCAAGTGCAGGGGTTGACGCTCCATCAACTGCCTGAAACATAGTACTTGCATTAGTGAGGATTACATTAGTGAAAACATAACACACACCTGGGGTCGACAGCACAGGTACATATCAACGGCTAACCACGAATGAAACATTGTGTAGAACAATCAAACGATGGAGCTGTCAGTATCCATACCTCCTGCTGGTGAAGAACATCTAGAAATGTTGTAGATGTGGCGGACGCTTCAGCATCTCCCTGAAAGACAGTACTTGCATTAGTATGGATAACACTAATTATAACTGAAAACAAACACCAGTGGACGATAACTAAGGTGTATATCAATTGGAAAGCACTAACCAAACATTCAGTAAAATAATAAAACTATTACTTGACATGCATAAAACAAGTCTGTAGCGGATTAGCCTAGTAAGATTACCTGATACGCGCTAGAAGTGGTTGATAACTGCGACCACGTCAAGGATGTAGAATGTTCTTGCTTCAGATTCAAGGGATAGTCAAGAAGTTGAAAAGGTAAATTAATGATTGATAATGAAATGCCAATATTAAAAATAGCCATGTAGGGCGACAGAATACTTGAAAAATGCTCAATACAGCACAGTTCCCTGTTCCCATATATATACATTTCGTTTGTGGGTTATGAAATCGAAAAAGAATATATTGATAAATGTCATTATTCAAAAAGCTATACACTCATATCAATATCGAAATTATTACAAGGGATAGAAAACCTACGATATCAATTAATCCATTCGGTTACCTACACACTACCGCAAGGCCTAAAGCTAAATCTGGACACTTGACTCACCGGTGGCGGAATGTGGACGAATAGAGTGGGAATAGCGTTTTCGAGCAATTTCCGTGTCGTTCGCCGTTTATTCTTCTTTGTTACCCAAGATGTTGTGTACATGTCCAAGGAAAAGTGCCGGCTGCAGATGCGGTATCGAACACCCCTCTTGTCCTGTAAGACTTGTTGGACTCTACTTTCCAGCTCATCCAGTGGATATCCGCAATGTCTGACCCATTCTCTTATTCGATCAACAGTTTTCGGGAATACATGCATTGTAGTGCCTTCAGATTTTGCATGGGTCTTCGTAGGGCAACCGCTAATCGAACAGGCAGGCATTGTTGATAAATCTGAAAAGTAAATATCGACATTATTATACAATCTTCATGAATAAAGATTTGATACAAAAGTAAATGAATCATACAATGATCAATGCAAGGTTTGTTTTGGTCGCCGGAACTATACCAGTTCATCCCGCTTGCCTGATCTAGGTTTCTCTGGGATCGATCGGCATGGAGGCTGCTTTTCGGTACCTGCGTACCCCAGGAAGATATCCCTTCTCTTCCTCTCATGGCATCCTCGCAGTGGAACGACTCCTGCAGTCTGCTCTCCTCAGTCTCCTCCGTAAGCCGGTTGGCACCACAGACTTCTCAACAGCACAGTGGTCCCTGGGTTGATACAGAGAGGATGAGATTCTCCCAGCCAGCATCTCTCTCATATCAGCTTATACCGTGGTCTAAATGTCCGAGCATCAAGTATGCGTTCGCAACCACTAGAGCGCAGCTTGTGATTAAGGACTCTATCGCTCTTCATTACTCCTCTCAGCTCTCTCATCCCAGTACTTTAACATCAAGGGAAAGAGAAGTCAGTTTTTGTTGACTTATATACAGTATGGGAAGGTATTCTTAGCAGATTCCATGGGTGGGAGAAGGGAGTCATGAAAATACACCACCAAGGCATGGGGAATGGAGGGGGTATCCCTAAAAGAAAAAGGGGGATACTATGCGGTCGTGTTGCTCCCATGAGGGTTGCCTCCCGCCATGTGAGCCTCACTTATATAGCCACCCCCAGGGTCAGGATTAGTTGGCAGCTGCTATCCCCTGGCCACATGGGGAGAGGTCACCGCTGGGAAAAGAGTGATGACACCATCGGATTAATCACACTACTCTGCCTTTCAAAATTCTCTTTTTAATAAATGGAGTTCCGTTAAATAGGGAAATAGTAACAGTTGGCATGTGTAGCATTATGGTTTAGCAAAAACGGTTGTAGCATATTTATCTTAGGTTTGTGCGCACAGGTTTTAGAGAAACCTGGTGGAGAAATGGCTATTGATATGTATAGTGGTAGGTGTCAAATGTCCACATGTACACATCTGCCTTATTAAGTTGTCTTTATTGCCAAGTTTTGTATGTTTCGGCATTGTGATTTGCTGAAAGATGAACATTCTGTGTGGTGACTCATTTACTTTGGTTGCCTCTACTTTCAAGTTAATGGAAAGAGTCCCAGATATCTTATGCTTCAGAGAACAACATTTGACTCTACTGGATTTGTTTGAAGTGAGTGCCTATTTTCTATTAGATGTGTTGATAATGTTTCATGTGGTATGGTCCGACTTTATCGCTGTATTTTAGTCATGGCATGAAGTCTATTGAGTCGTTTGAGGTTGCAATTACAAAATGAGTCTCCACTCCTACTGGATGGGAAAATGCTTCCTTTGAAGGTTTCAGATTTACTGTGTGGTAGGTCAGAAGGAGGCAGACAAACATTTTCCATTTAAAATGGTGTTTATTGAAACAATAACGAAAATGCCTACTTTTCCCTACTCTAAGGACTTCCCTAACTAACACAACTAAATTAGGATGCTCGTCGTCTTGTCAAAAGTCCAAAGAAAGTCTGTGTTCAGTCCAAAAGCTAATCTTTACAGACCCTACCACTTGTACTAAATACGTAAAGACCAGGAGAACTTCTCCTGGGGTTTGCTTTGCCAACATGTACTTCTCAATATATGATTTTGAAATAGCTTCTTGCTATTTCCAGAACCAGTTTGTTCAGTTCTTTCAAAGGATTTATCTACCTTTCTTTCTTTAGTTCTGTTTGAACCTTCAATTTCCTCTCTCTAACTGTTTCTTGATTGCTACTTGTTATCCTTTGGGATATCCTCGTCTTCACACTGGGATCTGTATAATGTACCCAGTGACCTGTTTCACCCCCTTTGTAGGGTTTCCAGTCACAAAAATAAAATTGCTGAGTCCCTGAATAAGTTTCACTCTTATTGTTCTACTATGACTGAGACCTGTATGTTATCCCCTGTGTGATTCTCACTCTTCTTAATGTACTTACAATTACTGGGGCAAGTAGGCTGAGTCCTTTTGTGACCCTCACTCTTCTTATTGTATTCACATTCTCTGGGACGAGTCGTAGGATGAGTCCCTCTGTTATATTTGCCTTGTCCCCTGGGTCTCCCTCTCTCCCAGTTACCTGCTGTGTAAGAGGGCTGCGTCACTTGGTCAACACTTGCTTTTGGCGTTCCTCTGTAGTTCATCAGAATGGGTCTGACTCTCGCTTAGTTTCCTTGTCCCGACATGCTTCGGTGTCTTTTTCCCTGTGTTGTCTCTGCATGGAAATGTGTCACTGTTCCTTCTCCTTCCCAGTCACCACCAGGTAAGTACTCTCTCTCGGTGCTTGCTTGTGGCTCAGGTGATTCTCAGCCACAGCTTTGTTTCTCCATGCTTGGTTCTACACTGTCCCTCCCGGGACTGTTAATGCTTTGGCAAGCGTCCTCAGTCCTGCCGCTCGCACAGTGCAACTCAGGCACTGCTAGCTTCCTGCTATTCAATCGCGTTGAGAACAGTGTTCTCTACCGGTTACCGGCTTCCTTCCAGCTGGTTTGAAACTCTCGGGTCACCCCCTCTCTGGTTATCTGGCTCCTCCTCTTTTTATGATGCTTATGATACAGCATTTGAGAACATGGACTTGAAAAGGTTACAACATTCCTAAAACAGTAATATTAAAACTTAGGTTGTATTACACTCTCCATAGGAAAATGGAAATTACTTTTTCATTGTAACTTTGGAAATCTTGGACTAATACAAGATATTATGCCAAAAGTTTCCTTAGATTATTTTTGAAATGTAAACCATCTAATTTAAAATGTGTTTTTTTGCATGGGAGTTTTTTTTTCAAGCGACCTATTTGAGGAAAAAACTGTCAAAATTGCAAATATCAGTATTTTTGTTATGCATATAGATCTCACTGTAACCTGTGCAAGCCAAACAAATTCAGAAAATTGGTACTGCATTTTCAAACATATACACCACTGTGAGACTAATTCCTCTAAGCTGGACTGATCAATTTTCCCCATTTTTGACATGCACATTGATTGCAATGGGCTCAACCATTATTGAGAAACATGAGTAATGTGAAGGTATAATTTGGGCACACAACGAACAAAAAGAATAATGCAAAGAAACAAGCATACTTACACACACACACAGAGTAATGAAACAAATATGCTGCAAAAACACTTATATTTAAATCAATTGTCACAAGGCCAATATAACCGTTTTTGTTGTTCTACTTTTGTGATTCCCATGCCCCCCACCCCTCCATCTTGTCTTGTGGCACCTGGAAACACTTGTGTATAGGTGTCATACAAATGTCAAATAAATACATAAATAATTGAACGTTTACACAGGACTGAAAAGGGAGTTCAGGTTACAAAATGGCCAAAATTGTGGCCACCTCCAACAGTAAATTAAAATGCCAATACTTATAGCCCTGGTTGAATGTTTGTAAAAGACACCATCATATGTATCTACCTGCAATTCTCTTATGTTTTATGTACCTGCGCTTGCTTATTGTATTTTTCGTTAGTGTAACCAAGCTGTAAGATTTCTTGTTTTCAATGCGCCCTGATACCCCAGGGTCTGGTGCGCAATACAAATAAATAAACAAACAAACAAAACAAACGAGTATTACCCTTTCCGATTCCTGTGGGATTCCGCAGTCCTCAGAAGAATCCCATTTTCGCTTTTGTGCTGCAAGCCTACACAGTTGAGTGAACAAAGACAAAGGCCTTTCTTGCCACCAGTCCCACTCGTGTGGAGATTCTGTGCCCCTCTCACACCATCAGCCACCCCTGGAAAACCATTTGAAAAGAAGAGCAGTGGTGTTCATAGTATGGGGGATAACCAGGTTACTCACCGTAGTGACCACCTTACTCCTAGTCCATAGTCCCCTTTCCTCCATACTAATGGGACATCTCTCTGTCCTGTGGGACGGGACCGGAGCACTTCTGTAAAAAGCATCCAAACATTTTGCACAAATGTGTCCTTCCGCTCTTTCTTGCGCGAGGCCCGTTACGCGCCCGTAACCCCGCCCAACTTGGCTCCGCCCCACGCATCGCCCATCAGTCCTTTTCTATCGCCAGGTCTAAGACCTATTAGCAATAACAGAGGAATCTTATTAGAGGGGACGGCGGGCGGGCGCATGGAGGAAAGGGGACTATGGACTAGGAGTAAGGTGGTCACTATGGTGAGTAACCTGGTTATACTCCTACGTCCTGTCCCCTTTCCTCCATACTTATGGGAGATTCTCAAGCACTCCTTACAGAAACTATAGGTGGATGGAAATACCCCTTACTGAAACAGGTTCTTCAGCACAGCCTGACCAAACTGAGCATCAGCTCGTGAGCTCATGTCAAGACAATAATGCTTACAAAAAGCAGATGGGGAGGCCCAAGTAGCTGCCCTAGCGATGGACTCCCAGGGGACATATTTCTGAAAAGCAACCGCGGCTGACTTGACCTGCACCAGGTGTGCATGAATTCCCTTAGGAGGCTTCAGCCCTTGACGGTGAAAGACTCCGTAATGCAGGCGGCGATGCACCGAGAAATAGTCGCCTTAGATGCCTGCTTACCCTGATGGTTACCAAAAGTCACAAACAGTTGAGAAGAACTCCTAAGCTCAGATGTTCTGTCCAGATAGATCTTAAGAGCCCTTCTGACATCGAGACAATGCAGAACCCTTTCTGCCTCAGAGGTAGGGTTCAGAAAAAAGACCGGCAGGGAGATCGACTGATTCAGATGGAATTCAGATACCTCCTTCGGCAGGAAAGCAGGATTCGTCCGTAGGACTCCCTTATCCTTGTGAAAGACCAAAAAGGGATGCTCCACCGACAAGGCCTGGAGCTCACTCACCCACCTTGCTGACATAACGGCGACCAAAAAGGACACTTTCCAGGACAGGTACTTGAGGTCCGCCGTGGCCATTGGCTCGAAAGGCTTATGACACAACGCGGACTACGAATTGGAGGATAGAGGCGTGTCAAGCCTGCAAAATGCCTCTTAACCACTGGATTACACAGAGAGTAAGAGCATTGGTCCATAGAGAGGTAAGCGGAAACCGCTGAAAGGTAAGTTCTGCATGACAGACATGGACACCCCACTCTGCAAAGAAGGATACAAAGGACAGCACTGTGTCAATTGTAGCCCCCCTAGGGTCCAACTGCTTGCTCAAACACCAATGATAGAACCTGAGCCATTTGCTTCTGTACTGGGACCTAGTCAAGGGTTTCCTGGCTGCCTGGACAATACGCATGTTATCCGCAGACAAGTTAAGATGTTCTAAAGACTTGAACTCAGGCACTACGCCGCCAAGCTGAGCGATTGTGGGGAGGGGTGCCACAGCTGCTGTTCCCCTTAATGAAGAAGATCGGGGGTCACTGGTAACCTGATCGGCAGATACATCAACAGGTGTTGAAGTTCTGAGAACCAAAACCTGGCCAGCCACCACAGGGCTATGAGTAGAAGGGAACAGTTCACCGAGTTCTTCAGCTTCCAAATTGCTCGATGAACTAGAGACATAGGCGGGAAGGCGTAAGCTCTCATGTTGTGCCATGGAATCTCGAGAGCATCCCCCAGAGAGGAGGCTCCCAGCCCCCCTCTGGAGGCATACTGAGGAAGCTTCTTGTTTACCACCGTAGCGAAGAGGTCCACTTCCGGTGTGCCCCAACGTGAGAAAATCCATGAGAGGACCTCCGCCTTCAACTCCCACTCGTAGCTGACCACTGTCCGCCGGCAGAGGGTATCCGCTGTGACATTCAGCTGGCCTGGGATGTGCACTGCAAGCAGCCAAACACCATGAAGTACAGCCCACTCCCAAATCTGGATGGACAGGTCCACAAGAGGGGGAGACTTGGTTCCCCCTTGCTTTTTGATGTAATACATCGACACCACATTGTCAGTGCGTATGCGGAACACCTTGTTGGCTATGATCGGTCTGAATGCCCTGAGCGCTACGAAGATCGCCATAAGCTCTAAATGATTTATGTGGAGGAGCTTGTCCTGAGACGACCAGAGATCCTTGACCTGAAGAAGATCCAACGTCGCACCCCACCCTAGAAGGGAGGAGTCCGTCGTGATCATCACCGTAGGGGCTGGGTCCTGGAACCCTGCACCCACCGACAGGTTGCTGAGAGATGACCGCCACTCCAGGTACACTCTCATGGAAGCTGGAATCATTATCAGCTTGGAATCCGGGTCCACAGCCTGATGCCAAGAACTCCGAAGAGCCATCTGAGTCCGCCTCATCTTGAGACGAGCAAGAGGAAGAGCCAACACACACAAAGCCATGAGGCCCAGACGCTTTTGGAACCACCAGGCCGACATGCTCTCCGACTGCACAAACATCTGACACGTGGCTAACAGATCTGCCATTCTGTCCCCGGTCAGGTGCACTCTGCAGTCGATCGTGATCGAAAACCCAGGAAAATCAAATCCTGCGAGACCGTCATGGAAGATTTCTGCCAGTTCACTGACAGCCCAAGATGGAACAGGAGCTGAAGGAGAGACTGAAGATTGCACGCTGCTTTCAACAGGCAAGGACTGCATAAGAGCCAGTCGTCCAAATACGGATACACATGGATACCCTGCAGACGAAGATAGGCCGCAATAACCGACATCATCTTCGTGAAGAGACGCGGTGCAGAGCTGAGGCCAGTAGGAAGCACTCGAAACTGGAAGTGCTCCTCTCCCAAAGAGAAACAGAGATATCTCCTTTGAGGATTCCAAATCAGAATATGCATGTACGCATCCTGAAGATCCACCACGCTGAGCCAATCGCCCATCTGCAAGGAGGACCGTATCTGGCCGGGCGTGATCATCTTGAATTTCTCTTGGGGTAGGAAAAGATTGAACTGGGAAAGGTCTAGGATGGTGCGCAGGCCAGCCTGGTTGGGTTTGGACACCGTAAACAGCCGGGAGTAGAAGCCCTCCCCTCGCTCCCCAAGGGGAACGGGTTCTACAGAATTGAGGGCCAGAAGCTTCTGACCCTCGGCTTTGAGGGAGGGCAAACCTGACAGTTGAAAAGGAGGGTTGAAGGGTGGGGTAGGGGTAAGCAGAAGCCCGCCCGAGCGACTGACAAGACCCATCTGCCTTCGGTGAAGGTCTGCCACGCCTCCCAATGAGATGCAATGTGTCCTCCCACCGGGGTCTCGTGCGAGCGCAGAGACCCCTCATTTTGTAGGTTTTTTGGTGGTGTTGCCACCTGAACCCGAGTAGGAGGCTGAGGCGCGGGAGAAAAACCTAGTCTGTTGTTGCCTCCTGCGGTTATTCCCCAAAGGGGTATCCACTCTCTGAGATTTCCGGTCTAGGAAGCCCCTAAAGCCAGAGGAGGGTCGACTTTGCGACAACGGCCGCTGGGTTTTAAAAGGGGTTTTAACAAGGACCGACAAGGACGGTCTGAGTGCTATCCTTCGTCTTGGTCAGCTCTACATCTGTTGTAGAATGAAAGAGCTCCTTACCATCAAACGGAAGGTCCAACACTTTGTTCTGTACTTCCTTTGAGAATTTGGTGGCATGCAGCCACGCCTGTCGTGAGGTATCAACACCCAGCATAAGGCCCCGAGCCAAGGTGTCTACGTGATGAGCCGCAGCCTCCAGGAGATCCTGGGCCAAGACCCTGGCGTCGGATAATCCCGCTTTAAAGTATTCCAGCTTCTCGACCGGGATGAACTCCTCAAACTCCGACAGACCTTTCCACATCCACATATTAGCCCCCGCTAACACCAGTTCGGCATTGGCCTGCCGGAGCTGCAAGGCCGAGTTGGCGAAAATCTTCCTCCCAATGGAGTCGAGGAGTTTATCCTCCTTTCCCAGAACCTGAGTAGCCGTCGTAGAAGAGGATGCTGCAGGCCTGGACTGTAAAGTGGCCGCAGCCACCACTGTGGAGGAGGGGGGCGGACAAGACGACAGGGCCACCTCTTCCGAAGAATGCAGCCTGTATCGCACGTCAATTTTCTTATTGACGAAAAGTCAAAGTGTGGCTTTTCCAGACCCTGCGGACCTTGGCCAGAACGTCCTTCTGCAAAAACAGGCCGGTACGCTCCAAAGGAAACAGGGTGAATGCCCTAGAAAGCACGCCCTCCTGCGGAGCGGGTGCCTCGGGCACCGGAACATCCAAGAAGCACATCATGTCCAGTACCTGGTCATGAAAGGCTCTAATAGAGCGGGGCAGGTCCTCGTTCTCCTGATAGCGCTGCGTGTCATCCGACAGGTCAGGATCCTGCTGAACCATGTCAGGCGCTGCCTTGTCCACGGGGGACAATGGAGGCAAAGGTGGAAGAGTAGGAGAAGGCACCGTAGGAAAAGGGGGCGCTGGCGGAACCACCAGAGGAACGGGTGGAGCCGGAGGCGCAGGTGGACATATTTCTCTGAAAAGCCCTTTGAAATATTCCCTCATGGGGTCGGTACGCATAAGCGTCTGAAATTTGCCGAAAAGGCTTCCTCCGAGGACTGTTTCGGAACCGGGAGAGGCCTCTCATGAGGAGGATAATTCCAGGGACGTAACGGGGAAGGTTGCCACACCGGCCCATCTGCCGAAGTATCCACAAAAATCAAAGGCGCCAACCCCACAGGCAACGAAACATTGTGCGGAAGGGGCATCCGAGCATTCCAGTCATAGACTGGCCGAAAAGAATGTGCAGAAGGAACTCTAGGTTCACCCCCCAGATCCAAGTCCTACACCTGAGGCCGTTGGTGTAGTTGTAGAAGTAGCACTCAAAATGGTCGCCACGGTCGTGGCGGGAACGGCCGCCATTTTTTCGTCACCTGAGGGGAACTGCGGCACGTGAGGAAGTGAGGCAGGGGTCCCCATCGATGGATCAGGAGTATTAAGTTTAGCCTTAACGAAAGGAACCTCGGCAGAGCCGGTACTATGAGGCCTGGAATGTTTCTGCGACATACCAACCGCCAAATCAGCCTTCCCAGGAAGGACCTCTGCACTGCCGGTAAAAGAAGAATTTACCTTCTTTGCCCCCTCAACAGATCTGGTGTCGCCGCAAGAACGGGAACGGTGAGAAACAACCTTCACCGATAAGGCCTTGCCAGGCCTCTCAGAAATGTTGGTAACTTTAGCCTCTGTACGAGGGACCTCGGACCCAGGTCCGGTAACAGCCTTACTAGCACGGGCCTCGAACATCCGTTCGGTAACACCAAGCCCAACCAAGTGTAACGCTCACCTGATTCCCGTAGAGGCACCGGTCTTGACTGGGCGTATACCGTATCTTCAAAGGTGATGTGTAACACACGGCTGGCTCTTTGGGCTGGACCTCTGTGCACTGTATGTCTGGCTCGAAGGGTAAGATGTCTTAGGTAAGTGAACGCCGTGCTCTCCATCTGCCTCGAGGCAGGGTGCTGTAACCAGTTTCTTCACTGGATAAGGGGAGCAGGCCTCTTTACTTCAGAGGACTGCTGTCCGTCGTTTACTGCACGAACGGTAAGTTTCGAGTAATTCTAATGTCTTTAAAGTCTTTAGTAATGATGTCTCTTGTTTTGCAGGGTTCCGGCGATGGCGAATGGCGGGCTGAAGTGAGTTGAAGATGGAGCCCGTGTGATGAATAGAAGCGCCTGGAAGCACGTAAGTAAGCGCTTGTTGCCTGCTTCACGATGCGCTCTAACTGTCTTTTTATTTTGCAGGTACAAGTTCGGGGCGGCTGCAGGGTGCCGGAATACCCACTGGGTTAGATGTGGAAAGGAGTAATGGCACGTGAGTATTAAAGTTCCCCAATGTCTTTAAACGCACCTTGTTTTGTCTTTCAGATGCGGGATGCAGCGCCAAAGGCCTCCGGAGCGTGCGAAGAGTTGGTAAGCTTTTGTCTTTCAGATGCCGGAATGCAGTATGAAGACCTCCGGAGCGCACGAAGAGTAGGTAAGCCTTTGTCTTTCAGATGCCGGAATGCAGCGCGAGGCGTTGGTGACAGCCGATGGACCAGGTAAGTGAAGAGCTGTCACTGAAGACCGTAATGCTAACCTGTTCTTTCTTGTCTTTATAGGTGTTGCTGAAGACTGGATTCAGAATGTTAAGCCTTTTTCCTTAGGCCCAGGATCAGATGCAGAAGACACGATGAGCGTTCTGCTGCTGAGGATGCAGAATAACGCAAAGCAAGATTCATCCATCGGGTGTAGTTTAAATAGCCTCCTGTAGTGCTTATGTGTCTCCTTCCACAGCCACGCCTAGGTAAGAAAAGAGTTCCTGCTTTCCAGAAGAGTTCCAGTGTTCTGAATCTAGGGAGTGGCTCCTGCCCCACCCAACAGGAAAAGTAGTTCCAAACAGAAGAGGATCAGAGACTCAACTGGCAGGCAAGTAAGCAGCATGGTCTGCTGCAGGTAAGTCCACCCAAGCATTATGAGCCCGGCGCTTCCAGCGCTGGGACTGGGCATATTTATGAGCCTGGTGCCATTGGCGCCAGGACTGGGTCCAAAAGGTCCCAATTGGGACTGGTTGGCACTCGGAACCTGGGTTATGGATCTGCTTCCAAGGGAGTTGGGAAAACCCTGACCTTTTGGAAGCAGAGATCATGACAGTACCCCCCGTCAAGGCCCCTCCCAAACCGGGCTTCTCCGGGGGTTTTGGCTTGTCAGGAAATGTTCGGTGAAATCTTTTGATTAGGCGAGGAGCGTGGACATATTCAGCAGGTTCCCAGGATCTCGCCTGGGAGCCGTAGCCTTTCCAGTCAATTAGGTAGAATAGTTTAGATTTGGAGATCTTGGAGTCCAGAATGCTTTTGACTTCAAACTCGAGTTCTCCATCAACTAGGATAGGTTTTGGAGATTTGGTTAGTCGGGTTTGAGGTTGCACGGGTTTTAATAGAGAGACGTGGAAGACCGGATGTATCTTCATGTGTGGGGGCAAGTCCAACTTGACCGCTACTGGGTTTACTATGGTAGTGATGGAATAGGGATCAAGGTATCTTGGGTTGAATGTGCGTGGCCCTTTTAGAGGTAGATATTTGGTGGATAACCAGACTTGATCCCCTACTTGATATTGAGGGGCTTCCTTCCGATGTTGATCTGCTCCTTTCTTGTATTGTTCTTTAGCCCTTTGAAGGTGAGAAACAGCTTCCTTAAAGGCTTGGGTGATTGTAGAATGCAGGTAGTCTACTGCTGGTGTTTCAAGATCTTGGAGGGGATCCAACTCCGAGGTTCAGGGGTGATTGCCGTACAAAAGAAAAAACGGGGTTTTCCCAGTTCCCGAATGGACAGAGTTATTGTAGGCATATTCGGCTATCCAAAGGATGTCTTTCCAAGTTTTTTCAGTTTGTTGCAGCATGCAGCGTAAATACTGTTCCAGAGTTTGATTGGTCCTCTCGGTTTGTCCGTCGGTCTGAGGGTGGTGGCTGGTCGATAGTCTGACATCAATTTGAGCCGACCGACAGCAACTTCGCCAAAAATGAGAAATAAATTGACTACCTCGATCCGAAATTAGAACCGAAGGAAAACCGTGCAGTCGGACGATGTTTTCGAGAAATTCTCGGGCCAGAGTTGCTGCTGTTGGCAAGCCTTTGAGCGGAATGAAATGCGCCATCTTGGAGAATAAGTCCACGATTACTAGAATCGTATTGTATCCGGAGCATGGAGGTAGATCAGTGATGAAGTCCATAGAAAGCGTATGCCAGGGGCGAGGTGGGATGTCAATAGGGCGTAAGAGGCCTGCTGGTCTTTCCTTTTGACTCTTGTTTTGGGCGCATACTCCACAGGACATTATATAGTCTCTGATATCTTTTTTCCAAGATGGCCACCAGAAGTAGCGCTTGATCTTTTCTGAGGTCTTGGCCATACCGGGATGTCCTTCCATTAAAGAATCGTGATAACAAGAGATTACTTTTTTCTGTAAATCTGTGCTGGGTAGGTATAATCGTTCTTGGAAATACAATAAGTTGTCCTTTACTGCAAAGTCCTTTCCCTGCAGATGCCAATTCTGTATGTCTGCTGGAGTTACAAGTTGCCTGGCTTTATCCTTAACTTCCTCTATGGATTCTGTGGCGATTACACCCAGAATTCTTTGTTCGGGAATGATTGGTACAGGTTTAGGGTTGGTCAAGTGTTCTTCCACTCCCATCCGAGAAAGGGCATCAGCTTTACCGTTTTTTGTACCAGGTCGATAGGTAATTATGAAGTAAAACTCGGCAAAGAATAATGCCCAACGGAGTTGTCTAGAGGATTGGGCTTTTGCGGTTTTCAAATATTGCAGGTTTCGGTGATCCGTAATCACAGTAACGGTGTGTCGGGCCCCCAGCAGATAATGCCGCCAAGCCTTAAAGGCAGACTTGATAGCCAGAAGTTCCTTGTCAGTAATCGTGTAATTGATTTCAGGAGGCGAGAATTTGCGGGACCAAAATGCCACGGGATGCAACTGATTGGTTACCGGGTCCTTTTGTGATAGAACTGCCCCCATGGCAAGGCTTGAAGCATCAGTTTCCACAATGTAGGGGAGCTCGGGGCAAGGGTGTTTTAAGATTGGTGCAGAGATAAATTTAGTCTTCAAATCCTGGAAAGCTTGTTCCGCCTCGGTAGACCATTCAAAACGTTTGTTTTTCTTTAACAAGGCAGTGATGGGCTGGACTATTCGAGAGAATTCGGGGATAAACCTGTGGTAAAAGTTAGCGAAGCCTAACATGCTTTGCACACCTTTTACGGAGGATGGTGATGGCCATTTGAGAACTGCATCGACCTTCTTTGAATCCATACGCACTCCGCCAGGTGATAATATGAATCCCAAGAATTCAACTTCAGTCACGTTGAAAACACATTTTTCCAACTTAGCGAAAAGTTTGTGTTGACACAATCTTTCGAGGACCATTTTCACGTGTTTCCGATGTTCAGATTCCGATGAAGAATAAACGAGGATGTCGTCAATGTAAACAATAACACACACATCTATGAGCTCTCTGAGGACATCGTTCATAAAATATTGAAAGGCGGCCGGGGCATTACAAAGTCCGAAGGGCATGACCTGATATTCAAATAGCCCATACTTGGTGCGGAAGGCCGTCTTCCATTCATCGCCCTCTTTTACTCGTACCAAGTGGTAAGCTCCTCTAAGATCCAGCTTTGTATATATGCATGCTTTTCTGACTTGGTCCAGGAGTTCAGGGATCAAAGGTAACGGATATCTATTCTTAACGGTGATCTGGTTCAGGGAGCGATAATCTATACAAGTTCTAAGGTCTCCTTCCTTTTTTGGAACGAAGAACAAAGCTGAAGAAGCAGGGGACTTGGAAGGACGAATAAACCCATTTGCCAGGTATTGATCCAGGTATTGTCGAAGGTGAAGGTTCTCAGGCTCGGTGAGGGCATAAATTCTACTACAAGGAGGAGTAGATCCAGGTATCAGGTCGATCTAGCAGTCATAAGACCTATGAGGAGGTAGAGAGTTAGCCTGATCCTTCCGGAAAACATCTTGGTATTCTAGGTATTCGGGAGGTAACTGGGTAGTCTCTGAAGAAATTGCTGCCAGTGCAACACCAGGTGGAGGGTGACAAGTAGAGACACATTCTGGAAACTGGACCGTTCTTGCTCGCCAATCGATCAGAGGATTGTGTTTCTCTAACCAAGGTATTCCTAGAATAATCTGAAACTGAGGGGCCTTGATCACATCGAACATGATCTTTTCATGGTGTCCATCTTGACTTACTAGCGTCACTTCTTGAGTGGTATGCGTTACTGGCCCGGAGGCTATCTCCGTACCATCCACCGTAGTAATGACGTCCTTTACAGCCTTGGGACAAAGAGTTAGATTCATCCTCAAAACCATTTCATGATCCACATAATTGCCGATGGCACCGCTGTTGAGGTAAGCTTCAATTGCATGTAATCAATCCGGATTATCAGGGCTAATGAGGACCATAGGTATCACGAAATGCGAGGTCACGGAACTGGTTTTCAAGCTCGGCAAGAGGACCTCTATTCTTGTCGGGCGAGGTCGTTTCCCTGCTCAGAGTTTGTAACTTTGGTAACTGCAGCTCCTACTGCCTTCTTGGCAGGTTTCACCGGACAGTCTCGAAGAAAGTGCCCTGAGTTTCCGCAATAGAGGCATAATTGCAACTGTTTTCTCCTTTCCCGCTCCTTTTGTGTTAGAGGACCTTTCAGACCCCCTATTTGCATGGGTTCCCTGGAGTCTACTCCTTTGGAAGGAGTTGGCGGTTTGGAAAATACTCGAGCATCAAACTTCGAACGATCGGCCTTCCTGTTCTGCAGTCTGTGATCTATTTGAACGACTAAGTCTATATAGTCCGAACAATCTTGTGGGGGATTCACTACTTGGGCTAACACATCTTTGAGCTCTCCGCATAGACCTCTATAAAACAGCGTAATCCTTTTGTCCTCAGGCCAGTGAGTTTCCACTACCAGTCTGTTGAAAGACGCAATATAAGCCAAAAGGTCTTGATTACCTTGTCGCAACGAAAGAAGCTCATTGTCCAAGGCCTGCCCCTGTGAATGTCTTGCGAACAGTTTTTCCATACTGAGCTGAAAAGCTTGAAAATCATGGAGGACCGGATCATCTTGATTTACTAGAGGGATCGACCAGTCTGCCGCATTGCCACTAAGGTACGAAAGCACGAAAGCTACTTTAGCTTGATCAGTTGGAAAGGCTGCTGGCCGGCATAAGAAATGCAACCGGCACTGATTGATAAATACTGCAAACCTCTTTGGGTCACCAGAAAATCGTTCGGGCGGAGCCAGAGGTACATTCCCAGGTAGGTTGATCTGCACTGGATTCATAGAGGATGTAGAAGGAAGATTTCCCCCAGATGCGGGTAACGGGGTCTGTCCGGCTTGTGACTGTAGCAATTGTCTAGCGAGATCATCTGTTCGCTCCTTGGAAATAATCAGTTCCCTTCTTAGAGCGTTCGTTTCCTGACGGGCTGCATGCACTTCTGCCCTTAGTTCCCCAAGTAACTGGGCTAGCTGGTCGGTATCCGAGGTTTCCATAGCGCCTGGACGGGAGTTTTGTGGTAGGCTTTGCGTTCTGTAACGCTCACCTGATTCCCGTAGAGGCACCGGTCTTGACTGGGCGTATACCGTATCTTCAAAGGTGATGTGTAACACACGGCTGGCTCTTTGGGCTGGACCTCTGTGCACTGTATGTCTGGCTCGAAGGGTAAGATGTCTTAGGTAAGTGAACGCTGTGCTCTCCATCTGCCTCGAGGCAGGGTGCTGTAACCAGTTTCTTCACTGGATAAGGGGAGCAGGCCTCTTGACTTCAGAGGACTGCTGTCCGTCGTTTACTGCACGAACGGTAAGTTTCGAGTAATTCTAATGTCTTTAAAGTCTTTAAAGGGTTCCGGCGATGGCGAATGGCGGGCTGAAGTGAGTTGAAGATGGAGCCCGTGTGATGAATAGAAGCGCCTGGAAGCACGTAAGTAAGCGATTGTTGCCTGCTTCACGATGCGCTCTAACTGTCTTTTTATTTTGCAGGTACAAGTTCGGGGCGGCTGCAGGGTGCCGGAATACCCACTGGGTTAGATGTGGAAAGGAGTAATGGCACGTGAGTATTAAAGTTCCCCAATGTCTTTAAACGCACCTTGTTTTGTCTTTCAGATGCGGGATGCAGCGCCGAAGACCTCCGGAGCGCACGAAGAGTAGGTAAGCCTTTGTCTTTCAGATGCCGGAATGCAGCGCGAGGCGTTGGTGACAGCCGATGGACCAGGTAAGTGAAGAGCTGTCACTGAAGACCGTAATGCTAACCTGTTCTTTCTTGTCTTTATAGGTGTTGCTGAAGACTGGATTCAGAATGGTAAGCCTTTTTCCTTAGGCCCAGGATCAGATGCAGAAGACACGATGAGCGTTCTGCTGCTGAGGATGCAGAATAACGCAAAGCAAGATTCATCCATCGGGTGTGGTTTAAATAGCCTCCTGTAGTGCTTAGGTGTCTCCTTCCACAGCCACGCCTAGGTAAGAAAAGAGTTCCTGCTTTCCAGAAGAGTTCCAGTGTTCTGAATCTAGGGAGTGGCTCCTGCCCCACCCAACAGGAAAAGTAGTTCCAAACAGAAGAGGATCAGAGACTCAACTGGCAGGCAAGTAAGCAGCATGGTTTGCTGCAGGTAAGTCCACCCAAGCATTATGAGCCCGGCGCTTCCAGCGCTGGGACTGGGCATATTTATGAGCCTGGTGCCACTGGCGCCAGGACTGGGTCCAAAAGGTCCCAATTGGGACTGGTTGGCACTCGGAACCTGGGTTATGGATCTGCTTCCAAGGGAGTTGGGAAAACCCTGACCTTTTGGAAGCAGAGATCATGACACCAAGGCGTCGGGGCGCAACCCGGTCTTATTTTTGAGGGAAGCCGATAAAGATGCCTCAGAGCGAGCTCCGGTACCCCACGACTCAGTAGAACTGGGTCTACAAGCAGCCCCCACAGGAGGGGCCTCAGAGCGTACTCCGGTATTCACAGGCCCCTTACGGAGACCCTCGGAGAAAACTTCGGTAGAATTATTAGGCCCCACGGGCACCTCAGGGCAATCCCCGGTGACAGCGCGATCAACGCCCCTCCCGGCTTTGGAAGAACCCAGAAAGGTGTCTCTCGGCCAGGGTGCTCTGAAAAGTAAAGAACTTACCGGGCGCTTCTTCTTTTCGTCGATAAACTCTTGAAAATGCAAAGGGGAGTTCGTCGGAACACCTCCTCCCACCGCTCCAACCGACGTTGAAGAGCTTGGACCGAAAGGGAGTCACAGTAAAAACAGGAGTCCCAACGGTGATCCGGACCCAGACACTCTAAACAAAGAGGATGGGGATCCGCCCTCGCGAAGCGTCGGTGACACGATGAACAATCAGGAAAGTCTAGTTTGAACGACATAGACAGACTAGTACACGATCGCTAGAAAATCTTTGGTGGATGCAAGTGCGTCCAGTCCCGAACGAGTAGAGAAAAGGACTGATGGGCGATGCGCGGGGCGGAGCCAAGGTGGGTAGGGTTATGGCCATGTGCTGGGCCCCGCGCAAGAAAGAGAGGAAGGACACATTTTTGCAAAATTTTTGGATACTTTTTACAAAAGTGTTGCGGTCCTGTCCCACAGGATGGAGAGATGTCCCATAAGAATGGACGAAAGGGGACGGGACGTAGGAGTATGCAGGTTCTACTTGGACGACTGCACAGTCATGATGATTCCTCTGTCAGTAGAATGTGAACCGCCCCACACAGCAGCATCGGTAGATGTCGCTGGTAAACCCAGAAAAAATTGTCAAAGGTTTTTTCCTGCATCCAACTTCAGGAGATTGAGGGGGGTTAAGAGTATCAAAACTCTGAAAGCCTTATAGACTATTTAGTTTTAACATATGCCCTCAAGGAAGGGTGAAACTGAATCCAAACTTGGACTGATGAAACTCACATATACCATAGGGAGGATGTATGGCTTTACTTTGTGGCATTCACATTGACACTTTTACTTCTCCAAACCTTTAGTTCTCTTGTCTTTCACTTCATCATTCTGGATTGGATAACATAAAGGGGGCATACCCCACTGGAATATCTCAATCTCTGGGGCACAGAGGATACATTAGATGGGAGACTCACTGGTCATCCTATGGCACAGCTCAGGGGAAAAATGAAAATGTACTGTACTGCAAGTCATCTTTGGTAAAGCAAGATCTAGCATGTAAATGCAAAGGTGCCAGAACACCAAAGATGCAGCTCCAAAAGGGGATGTACTTGGGGCATCACCTCTGCTGGGGTCACAAGTGCCTCTGTTATTTTCTCCTCCTTTCTGCAGAGGGAGGAAAAGATGCCACTCCTGGTCCTTCCCCTATCTGCTCAGCAGTCAATATGAAGCTGCTGAGGAGTTAATGGTGGGGCTAAGGGTGGGTGTTCCCACATCTTTTCTTTCTCTTAACTCCTCAGCAGCATTTTACTTAGTGCAAGGAGAAAAGAGTAGAAATGGTGGGTACACAAAATATACAAGGCTCAAATCAGCCCTGTATTAGCTTTGTTCTTGGTGCTGCCACTGTTACCTCTGACCCAGCAATATAAAATGTAGTGCCAGTGGTACCAAACAGGAAGTCAAAGGTACCAGCAGCTAGCCACCAAATAAAGCCCCAGAAGCTGCATTGACCCCCAAAGCATAGGCATAGATCCCTGAATGGGGGCGATATGCCTGAGGGATATCTCCAGGGGATAGACGAGAGAGCAGGTAACCACCTCCATAATTTCCTTTTTCTTTCAGACTTGTTCTGCTCATGCATACAATCACAGCCACAAAACCTTTAAAAGGCATTTGGACCCAATTACTGTATTATACGATAGTTCTGTAGTATCCGCATTGTGTCGATATAGGTCAGTAGGAGAGTTACGTAAACATGTAACAAAAGAGTGAATGAGCCAAACTTTCTGGCAATGCAGTGCATGAATATTGCTTGCTATTTGAGTAGTGGCAGGGAGACCACTCACACCGGTTTGATTTAATCCAGGCAAGCAAACAATCTTGAACTCTAATGCAGAGGAGATAGGACAACATAACAGAATGGTCAGTGCTATCAAATACTGCCCACAGGTCTAATAATATCAGTGTCCCAACACCATTAGCATCTATTGCCTACTGCAGATTGACCAGAATAGAAGTGACCACAACTCTGCACCATGAAATGGATGAAAAAGAACTTGGCTCAGATCGAACAGTTGAAAAGGTCTCAATGATGGTTTCAAATTTCTGCACCAGCCCTTGTTTTTTTGCAGAGTTGGAAACAGACCTGAAGTTAGATAGGTGTCTAAGGTCAGCTTGAGATATAGGGTGTCAAGGAGGAAGAACAAAGCAGAAAGAATGGGACACAATGCATTATTGTGCTCTTTGTGTCCGCCTTTCAGTCCTTCCTCGTGATATAAATCAAGGAATCTGGCTACCTTGTCTACTGCCATGTATCACAGAATATACTGATGGAACCAGGTTCCTAGCCCTATGATATGTTTGCCAAATAGAAGTAAGCACTCTATTAAAATCAGTTTTTGAATTGGAGGTCAAGTCTCTTCAAGGGAAGGGACGGGAGGACAGGGCCTAGCATCCCTACAGGTGGAGGTAGGCGGTTGGTTAAACCACCCTTTTAGATGGCATCCCATAGGGAAATCTTGGTCTTCCTTGTCTAAAGTATTGGGTTATAAGTCCAGATCAATTTACCCTAACATATTGATGGTATCTGACCTGTAGAAGAAGGGCTGATGTTGTCTTTTTAATGTAGGAACCAGTGGATTGCAAAACCAGGGCTGAAGCATGAGCAACCAAATTTGGAATATGTACAGGCACAGTGCCACCAGAAGCACCAGAACTGGGTGGATCTTCTTTATCAAATCCAAAGCCATGAGTTGCAGCAGTGTGCCAATTAACTAGACAACTGAAAGAGGTACCAACTAATGGAATATACATTGACTTTCAAAATGTGGGAGCCCCTAGGTTCAGTGGTTTCCCTGGCTTGCTAGGCTAAATTGGAATCATGGATATATTGGCCAGAGCAAGGGAAATAGAGACTCAGATCGACTGGTCCAAGGACATTCCAAGTTATTAATAGCATTAGCAAGGGTGATCTAAGAGGGAGGGAAAGGAGTTTGCAGACACAGAGAGGGAGTTGGTAAAAACCTCTTTACATTTGACAAGCAGTTTTATTTGCAAATAAAAGGGACAGCAATGGGTGCTACTTTCGCCCCAAGCTTAGCAATCCTTTTAATGGCATCTTTTGAGTAGCAGTTCATATATAGTCAAATCAATCAGTGGAGCTCAAAAATCCTTCAAAGCATCGATCCATCGATGACATTATTTTTATTTGGACTGGTGATGAGACGTCTCTCAAAAATTTCTGGGAGTGGCTCAACACATACAATAACAATATCCAGTTTACGTTGGAATACAGTAATGTCCAAATACATTTCTTGGATTTGCAAATTTTGTGTCAAGAGGATAAACTTATCTGTAATCTGTTTAGGAAAACAACTGACCGGAATACACTCTTGCATTACCTAAGCGACCACCCGCAGCATATCAAACAGAACCTCCCATGCGGCCAAATTTTACAGGTTCGCAGGAACTGCTCCTCCATATAAGATTTCTATGAAAATGCAACGGCCCTGGGAACAAGACTACGGGCACGGGGATATCCAAAAAGATTGGTGAATAACGCAAGCAAAAAGAGCCAGGTTCACCAACCGAGATCTACTTCTGACACCACGGGCGAATAATACCCAGCCCAAAGAAGACAGAGTGACTTGTGTGATCACACATGGCCCCAATTCGTTTAACCTCAAGAAAGTGATTTGCCAACATTGGCCTATAGTTAGGCTACATCTTCCTGATGAACCACTACCAAGGTTTGCCTTTAAAAGAGCAAGGAACATCAAGGAACATTTGGTTCACTCTTCATTTACTCGTGACGCACCGCGCACAGGACTTTGGAATCTACGGAAGGTCACAGGTCACTACCCATGTGCCTCGTGTTCTGTGTACAAATTCACAAAGAAAATTCAAACATTCGGAATTGGTGATAAACAATGGGTTCTTAAACACCAATCGAACTGCAAGAGCAGCCAAGTGGTCTACTGCATTGAGTGCCCGTGTGGCCTCCGCTATGTGGGCCAAACGATGCGGCATGTCGGGACTCGCATTTCAGAACATCGGTCCAGGATCCTATGTAAAAATGCTACAGCCCCCTTGGTAACACACTTCCTGACCAACCACCATACACCTGATGATATGCTCTGGTGGGCCCTGGAGAAAATCCAAATGGGCCCCAACATACAGAATAGACTACTCAACATGGAAAAGAGGTGGATCCACAGATTAGACTCCTTCGAAAATGGATTGAATGAACAATTATTTCCTGGATTGAAGGGCCATGCGTGCCTAGCGTGCTCTCTGCTTATATATGGCCTTTCGTGCAGCCAAACAAAATATTTTTCAGTTTCAGGAATGGAACCTTCATCCCCGTAATACGGCTCCTGCACGCATTGTACTGCACAAACACGTATTACAGGTACCCTCGACCACTCCATGGGTGCTCAGAGGTCATTTTTGTGGCCATTCATGCATAATTTCTATGCGCATATGGCCCTTTCAACACATTACAGAGCTGTACCATTCCAAGTACATACTCTCTCCATTGCTCTAATTTCTGGTATAGTGCCTTTGAATAGAATCTACTTCTTCCATGGACACAAAGACGTTGTACACAATTTTAATTTACATTTATCTCCCCATTGGTGCTCTGAGCAAGATAGGGGATTTAGATGGGTGTATTATTACTGCACCGTCAAATTCCAGACATGTTTTTACATGCCTTCACACTGTGGATATTTTCCACCGTGTAGCACAAACATGGGAGTCTGATCACAGAATTACCTGCTAGTACGTACCGATGACCGAGACCCGAGCAAGGGGTTTTTGCCGCATTGCAGTGCCTGTCACACTGCCGCTGCACAGCATTTTTCGTTCCAACAATAATAACCCTCTGCCCTCCCTCCCGCCTTTCCTCCCATTTGGACGTGACGAGACAGCTTCGCCTGCAGCACTGCCCATTAAAGATATGAACCAATCAGTTAACACGGAGTCAGCCCCACGTGACCTCGTAACTACGGCAACTTCTTATTTACTTCCGCATACCGAGTAACGCTGGCGCTTTGCAACCTTTTCGGCTCCCGGGTTTTCTCGCCAGAGGTCCTCTGAACTTCAAGGTATGTGCACCTCTTGCGGCCAGCACGCACACATGCGCCCGGGTTCTACTGCTGCCCGTACATTGCAGCTTTGCCTCACGGAGGGGCATGCTTTTTAAACTAGATCCCCCCCTTGCCGCCCGCGCATACATGCGCCCGGGATTTATTGCTGTCCATACACAGCAGTTCATCGTTACGGAGGGGTATGCTCTCTAAACTAGTTCCACATGTTTGCTCTCTACTCTAGATGCACTGCGCCCAGAGTAATATGGGCTCTGCACCTTTTGGACGTATTTACACCTAGGAGCGTGGATCTTTTTCCATTCTTTCTGAGTCCTGCCTACTATGAAACTTGTCCATTTTAGAGGCGACAAAGGCACAAGCCTCACGCAACTATAAACAGCTTCAAGCAAACAACTCCACAGGTTATTTGTACCTTTACTTTTACTTTCAGGCATTCTAGATTGATCATGGATGCCAGTTATTATGGTTTTTCGAAACCACAGTACTTACAGACACCGACTGCAACATGAGCGATCTGTACAGTACCACGTGTTGAGACTTGGACATTTTTGAGTTGAGACACCATCCTCCCTGTTGTTTCTCCATGCCCCCTCTTTTTGGAATGAACAATACAGTGACTACTAACATGGGGTACTTTGCAGGTCATGCAACTTGTAGTCCATGTGGATTTGACAGAAGGGGGATCTATAGCTACGATTTTCCTTTCCGTGGTGATATTTCTTCCCTGCAGTTAGAATATCACTTTCAATGGGAACTAACATATAGTTTTCAGTTGACTAAGAAATGATGATGCAGATAGATACATATCTTTTTAACTTGAATACTTATACATTCCCTACACATGCAAGACTTCATCTTATGTAAGAGGTCACTTGTACCCGCTTTCAATATTTTCTTACGACTCCTCCCTCTTTCTCTCTCTATTCTCCGGCAATCACAGGGTCCTGTTACCTACTGCCCCGACGAAGGCAGATCTTTTTGTCTGAGAAATTGAACTCATACGTTCACACCGCTGAAATGCATGGTTATGAGAGGGGACTGAAGGTCTTCTATAGACCGATCCGCAAGCTTGGACCACGAGTCACAACAGGTCCAACAACCGAAGGAACTCCTTTTGGGTCTCAGCTGGTTCCCCCCCTTTGCGTTGGCAGACCCGATCCCAGATTAAGAATTTTCTTGACTCTGGAATACCAAGGAGAATTTAATTTTTTCCTTTATCTTAAACCAGTCTTTTTATTAACTTAAAACAATGTCTGGGTTTAAGACAGCTTTCTGATTGAAAAGGAAGCAAATAGATTTCACGTGCATATATTACAGGCTATGTGTATCTTTTGCAAATAGCGGCAAATTGAAGCCAGTGACTTCACTGTGTCTGATGTTAATTATGTTTAAATATTGTGTATGATTATGTTCTTTTTTCAATCAATGACTTTGTTACTAATTTGATTAAATATTTTCTTGTTCGATGTATACTTTTCCATATATATGATTTCTCAAAGCAATGCATATGTTGATGTGCCCTTATGAGTCGGGCTTCACCTGTTCTATATATTTGTTTTTTCTTTGATTGTCACATTGAATGTTCTTATATTATATGTTGTCCGAAATAAGATGTTATATATATATTTTCACATTTACGGCTGATATGGTGTCTATTGTATGAGGGAATGCAAATTTGATCTCTTTGAAAACAGGTTGGACTAGGAAACTTTCTTTGAATTATTTAACCTAGTAACCAATCCTTCACATAGCAGTCCCCGTCTTTTCTGTTTAGACAGAGAGGGAGTTAACCAGCGCTCAATGCTTGTATCAGTATGGATGCGTTTTCGATGATTATATAAGGATTATCTTCTAGAGATATAGCACATAAAAGAGTATGTGTTCAGCTAATATACATGCTGGGATTTGTGACGAATCACAGGAAATCACCCTTTCTCCACAAGGTCCGAGTCCCTCTCTCCACCCCCCTGCCACCACCCCCACTGAGCGTAGGAAGGTGAGCCCACTCCACAATACCCTCCCTAGGGATAGAGGTCCATGGGACCTCACGAGGAGAGACACACCCCTTTGTTCTGATGACAAACTTCCTAAAAATCCTATTAATAATATCTCTGAAAACATGTGTCGTGGAACCATGCATAAGTTAAAAACCAGTATCTGTTACTGTCAATCAGAAACCCAAAAAATCCTTGTAAATGTAATATCCTGTTACACTAGATCTAAGAAACCAATGGAGAGTAAAATTGAGAGGCCCGGACGTACGCCGGTGCATTCCCAGGCATACGCCATACGGAGGGAGGAGATTGGCAAAAGAAAAAGCCTGCAAGCTTCAAGGGGCTGATGTTGCTGGTTACTGGGAGGGAAGCAGACGCGTGGCATCTTGTCTGGAGAGAAGGAGAAATAGAAGCTCAGGGTCTACACAGAGAGAGAGAAGGAAGAGAAATAGATGTGCAGCGTCTTACCAATGCAAGAGAGAGAGAGAGAGAGAGAGTTGGGAGCGCTGCGTCGCAGGTCTAAAAAGAGACCATTTCATTTGAATATTTTTTTTTATAACGCTCTTAATACCCGAGTTCGGTTTCTAAGCACAGATCCGGGATTCAAATCTCTGTTGTTCCGCATGGTCTTGCTTCCAAGACCAGCATGTTGCCCCTGTGCTATCCTCCATTCATCAAACCGACACCGACGCGCAGTGTCTTACCAGGGATAAAACAAGGCAAACAGAGGGATGCACAGCATCCTGGAGTGCCGAAAAATACAGATACATAGAAGGTGGTGGTGTGACCACAAAAACCTTGTGATGGACCAGGAGTCCCCCAAACAACGAAGAACCAGCTTGCAGAGAAAACCAAGAATTATAACGATACAATAAGTACCATATGGTCATCCTCGACATCAAAAGAGAAAAGAGAGAAACCTAACAATACAGAGAAGCAACCCCAAGCTACAAGAGGTCCCGGGAACTTTACCCTGAAAAGTCTCAGGTAAAGGGGAAAAAGGGAGACCCGGGAGGTGAGATAATCGTTATGGGACTAATCCTACTCGTCCCAGGCAAAGTAAAGAGAATGTGAAACTTGAACCCAGAAGGGGTAGTGATAATCGTTATGGGATTGATCATACTCGTTGCAGTCAAAGTCAATAGATTGTTATAATTGAATAAAGAGGAGAAACAGTGATACCTAAACCAAGAGAAGTGAGCAAGGATCATTATGGGATTAATCCTACTCATCCCAGAAAAAGTAAATAGAATGTTATACTTGAACCAGAAGGGATAGTAATAATCAGTATGGGATTCCTCATACTCGTCCGAGTCATAATAAAGAGACTTTAAAGGATAGTTCCGGGACTTTTTTTTTATTGTCCCTACGCGTCGGCCATGTGTTTGTAAGCATAAATCGGTAGATCGTAGGAAACTTTCCTATGGACCTTACCCGACTTTTCGCCCATTATCGCACTCGAAATCAGCCTCCATTTTGTGATAATCCTATCATTCCGCCGCATCGACCTGGCTCACCTGCCTTTGCGGCACTAAATCAAATCCCCCGCCCCTGAGCCTGACATCAGCAGACGCGTACTGCCCATTTCAAGCACGTCTCGTGTCAACAATCGCTGCGCCTCAGCTATTGACGTGTTGCCATGGAAATGGCAGGACGCCTCTTTCCCCAATAAGTATAAACAGACCGTTTCACAACATACAGAAGCAGATTTTCGATTCCATTCCTCTCTCTGTGTTACTTTGAGTATTCTGTGACTCGTTTCAGTGCTCTGGTCAGCTACCTTCGCCGCTTGTAGCCCGTGTGAACACCTGTACCATCTCTGTAAATTATTTTACTATCTTTACCGCACAATGGCCACAATAATGCCGTATATGTACGAGCCCGAGTACACCGAGGAGGAACTACTGGAAAGGCAAGCACGCGAAAACGATGGGGATTCGGACGGCAGTTGGGAGGACCAGTCAACGGATGAAGAGCCTGGACCATGTCGCATGGACGGCGTCTCCACCTGGTGCACGTGCAATCGGTGCGAGCTAATGCCAACTGAGGAGGAGAACTGCTGCTGCCGTGAAAATTCCGGGTGCTTGGCCTACATTTCGGAAAGCGAGCAAAGTCTGCAGGAAGGCGAGCAAAGTCCGCAATGCATCACCGAGCTGCCAGAGTTCAGGGAAGCCTGCCTCTCACGGACAGTGTTCAGGATGATGATGGTGCTTATGCACGAACTTCGTGGCACTGTTCGTCCGCGTAATCCGAGTAACGAGTAAGTATACTCTGTTTGTGATGTCAGTGATGCCACCACTATTTCATGGTCGTCTCCCACATATAAAATTACATTTACATATCATTCGAACGCATGTAAATTGGTTCCATATAGTGCATTTTCTAGATATAATTTTTTTCTAAGAAAAATGACATGTGTTACCTGAATCGACATTGATAAGAAAGTTTGGTCAGTTTAATACAGTTTGCATCTTTTTTTTTTCACAGGTGGTACAGGCTGGTGGCCTATCGTTGCTTCACTTGGTGGCTTCACGGGAGGCTCGGACACCGCGTTCGGAGAGTAATACCTGCCTGTGCGGTACTTGCCATTAGACAACATTTCCCCAGTGACAGTGGACAATACCGCGGATTTTCCCTCGATGTGCTGCAACCTCAACTTTACAATGTGTAATGTTTATTATTTATGTTTAACTAAAATCTAAAATAAAGCCCAACATATATTTTAGCAATGGTTGTTTTGATTTTTTAAATGAATCTAGTGTGTCTCCGTTGAATAGCCTTCCAGTGCCTTGTCTTGTCACACCACATGTCTCCGGCCAGCATCCTCCCTCACGCTGGCCGCACACCTTCAATCCACATAACCGTTGAACCCATATATGCAGCAGTCATACATATATTATTTTGTGGGTTGGCATCAAGCGTTGGCAATAAAAAGCTGTTGGATTTTATTGATACAAAACATGGTTATAGGTAAATAATAAATATGGTTGATCATAATAAATCCTCTTTTTGGGCACCGGGTACAGAGATGACCCCCATATATTCTCCTGGGAGGGTGAGGTATTTATAAACTCACCCCCCTGCCTTCCATGTAGTAGATCCTGCAGCCATCCTCTTACATTCAGTTAGATGGCCTCTCCTTGGTGAGGCCCTGCGGCAAACGGGTCTTGTCTGCACGACCACCGCCCCGATCCACCCCCCCGCCCTATCAAAGGCAGTTCGCACCGGGGTACTTGTGCTGGCAAGTGGAGCTGTCAGGGAGCGATAAAGGCCAAGAGGTGCCAAAGACCATGTACACTTCAAAGTGGTCTATAGAGCATGGGTTGTTGTTCCCATGTCTACCTCCAGACCCCGTGTCTCCTGCCAAGCATCCCCGCTCACGCTGGACGGCCCCCTGCAATCCACATAAGTGTGTCTCCATTCACGAGTCTTCCTGTGTCTTGTCTGCACGACCACCGCCCCGATCCACCCCCCCACCCTATCAAAGGCAGTTCGCACCGGGGTACTTGTGCTGGCAAGTGGAGCTGTCAGGCAGCGATAAAGGCCAAGAGGTGCCAAAGACCATGTACACTTCAAAGTGGTCTATAGAGCATGGGTTGTTGTTCCCATGTCTACCTCCAGACCCCGTGTCTCCTGCCAAGCATCCCCCCTCACGCTGGACGGCCCCCTGCAATCCACATAAGTGTGTCTCCATTCACGAGTCTTCCTGTGTCTTGTCTGCACGACCACCGCCCCGATCCACCCCCCCGCCCTATCAAAGGCAGTTCGCACCGGGGTACTTGTGCTGGCAAGTGGAGCTGTCAGGGAGCGATAAAGGCCAAGAGGTGCCAAAGACCATGTACACTTCAAAGTGGTCTATAGAGCATGGGTTGTTGTTCCCATGTCTACCTCCAGACCCCGTGTCTCCTGCCAAGCATCCCCCCTCACGCTGGACGGCCCCCTGCAGACTGCATAATGCCACGACATATACACGTCATTCATTCACAAACACACCCCTGTTTCGAATTCTTTATAACCCACTTCATATTTCTAATGAGAACTTCTTTGCGCTTTGCTAGTCAACCCGTGAAGGTGCTGGTTATCTGCTCTTCGTCTCTGTGAACTTCCGTGACCACTTTGAGCAAACTCGTCAGTTTGCAACCTGTGAACTGCTCCCTGTTCTACGACAAGAAACTACTCTGATCCCTGCATCTAACTGTTTGTTCGTCAAGGTAAGTCCATGTACCATAATCATTTTGCGTCCAATTTTTTAATTTATATCTATTTGCTAGTAGTCATCAAATTGCATCCATGTTTTCTTTTCGTTCACGACAGTACATGCAAGGAACTAGTCACATGTTCTGAGTTTAGTCAAATTACTTTTTCTATTTTTTGAAAGTTATTGAAATACTTATCCGCATGTGAATAACGTGTATAGTTCCAAGAACCAAAACGGACCTTGCATTGAACCTTTTATGTGTCATTTAATGTTTTAACACATTGGTATTCATAGAGAATTGTTGATCTTTACTTTTCAGAACTTTCCATAATGCCTGCCTGTTCCATTGGCGGTTGCCCTTCGAAGACCCATAACAAATCTGAAGATACTATAATGCATGTTTTCCCTAAGACAATAGATCAGATAAGAGAATGGGTCCGATATTGCGGATATCCAGCCTCTGAGCTAGAAAGTAGAGTCCTTGAAGTCTTTGCGGACAAGAGGGGTGATCGATACCGCATCTGCAGCAGGCACTTTAGCCCAGACATGTACTCCACATCATTGCTAATAAAGAAGAAAACACCGCGAGCGAGGCGAAAATTGCTCTCAACCGCTATTCCCACTCTATTCGTCCACATCCCTCCACTGGTGAGTCAAGTTTACGTATTTGTCTCTCGGCCTTGCGGTAGTGTGTAGCATTAGCTAACAATAATTTCCCCATTTATGTATCCACTCAATATGAAGGCGGAAGATTCTCCATCCGTGTCGTTATTGCAGTCATCAGCCACTTCAAGCGCCTATCGGGTAATCTTACTTAGCTATTCTGACACTGACTTGTTTTAGGCATGTAAATCAATAGTTTTAATTGATCGTGTAATCATTTTACCTAATGGTACACCACAGTACTCGTCCTCTAGTCTTTGTTTTCAGTTATAATTATTGTTATCCAAAATAATGCAAGTACTGTCTTTCAGGGAGATGCTGAGGAGTCCAACGCATTGACGACAACCGTAGATGTCACTCAGATGCTCGAGGTACGTTTCCGGACAGTTCCATCGATGGAGATCATCAGATCTTGCATTCTTGTAGCGTGATTGTTACACACAATGTTTCTTTCGTTTTTAGCCATTGGTATGTCCTTCTGTCGTCGCCCTCCTATGTGTCTTCTTTTTTCAATATTGTGTTCATTACTAATGAAAGTCCTATGTTTCAGGGAGTCGATGGAGCATTAGTCCAAGAAGAAGGGGGAGCATGCAGTTACGGGTCGGCGCAACAGCTTGCAGAAGTGTGCACCGCAGTTACAGCGTCCCTTGATGTTCTTATGCATTTCGAGGTATGGATACTGACAGATCAATCATGCGAGATCAAATGACGTGATTACATCCGCTATACTTCCTTCTTTATTAACGCAAGTACTATGTTTCAGGGAGCTGACGGAGCTTCTTCAACAAGAACATCACCCCTAGTAGTTGATGCAGATCTCTGGGTGGTGACACTTCCAACGATGGAGCAAATCGAATCATATTTAGATATCCATTATTTATTTTAGACAACTGATCATTTGTGCAGGTCTATTTAGATGAGCCGTTGACGCCTGCAGAAAGTTTATGTTCTTTTAAACAAAATAGAAAACCATACTAATGCAATTACTGTGTTTCAGGGAGTTGCTGAAGCGTCATCTTCAATAATATCATCAATGGAAGTCTATGCGGAGCCCGAGGTATGGATCTTGACAGTTCAATCTAACTAGATCAACAATGCGTGAACTATTGTCGTTTGAATGTTCTACACAATGCGTTCATTCGTGTTTTGCTATTGAGATGTACGTATGGGTATTGGTCCCCAAGTACATTTTGTGTTTTCAATATTATTATACATACTAATGAAAGTTCTATGTTTCAGGGAGTCGATGGAGCCTCAGTGAGTGATGGATGTGCTATTCATGAAAATATAGTCGTTGCAGCGCGAGAGGAAGTGGAGACATGCACACACGAGTCGGAGCAACAGCGTCCAGATGTTGAATTTCTAGGCAAGAAAGTTTCAAAGAAAAGAAAGCAAAAGAAGGTTAGTGTCCTGTTCACTATATTATGTTGTCTTTCACTGTCAATAGTTCAATACTGTAAGTTGTGTTTAAACTGAACATCCCTTTTCTAATCTGTCCTCTAGTTGCGAGTGGGTGTAAGAACTAGATCTACACAGACAGTGAAGCGAACGAGAGATGTTGCTTGTCAAACCTTTTGGCAGGGACTTGAGACTGGAGATGCATCGTGCCAATGGGAAGAATATGAAGTGATTGACAACGGAGCTATACCACCACCAGCCATTGATAGTGAATGTCCTCCTGGTAGTTTGGATGCAGTCGGAGATCAATTCACAGAATCCACACCCGCAAAAAATAAGAGCGCGCGAAAGTTGAAGACATTGTTTTTTTCTCCCATCTCTGGACAAGGAACAGATGTTGCAATGGAAGAGAATGAAGTGGACGACAATGAAACACCATCAATATCACTCAGCATAGCGGAAGACGATATCAGAGATTGTACCTTTCATGCGAGTGACATGTCCTCAACGTTACAGGCCGAACCAGCTGGGATGCAGAGTGACAGTATAAGGAAAGAGGCCAAATTCATTGTATTCGATAGCTGTTTGATGGATATTATTATGATGATGAAATGTGGGCATTGGGTTGGTGGGGAAGTATGTGGGGAGCCATTGATTAATGTGACTCGTGCAATTCGAGGCACTAACCTTAAAATACATGCCACCTGTACACAATATCATCCGTTCGCATGGTCTGCACAACCCATGCTGGGGCAACTGCCAGCAGGCAATCTACTTTGTGCAGCGGCCGCACTTTTTAGTGGTTCAAGTTTTAAAAAGTTACAGTATTTCTTTCAGTTTGTGGGAATCCATTTCATTGCGAAAAGTCAGTTCTACAAATACCAAACCGATTATCTATTTCCAGCCATCAGCGAAGCTTGGAGAATGGAAAAAATGTCAATGGAAAGTACATTCGCGGGCAAACGCTTCAGGCTAGCCGGTGATGGACAGTGCGACAGCCCAGGATTTTCAGCCAAGTACTGCACCTACCACTTTCAGGACATGGAAAGTAAGAAAATTGTGAGTTCGGTGGTCGTGCAGGTGTCACAAAGTACATCCTCAGTGGCCATGGAGAAAGTTGGCTTTGTAGCATCATTGCAAGAACTACAATCGCGGAGAATGGTGATCGACCTGATAGCCACGGACAGACACGTTTCAATTGCCAAGACAATGAGAGAAGAGTACAAAAATATAAATCACCAATTTGACGTATGGCATCTTGCAAAAACAATCAATAAAAAATTGTCGGCTGCAGGAAAAAAAAAAGATATGCAAGGTATTTCACAGTGGTCCAAGTCAATCAGCAACCATCTTTGGTGGAGCTCAAAAACATGTGAAGGGTCGTTGGAAATTCTACTGGAAAAATGGCGGTCAGTAATGTTGCACTGTAGCAACGTACATCGATGGTCGACAAATGAGCATTTCCACAAATGTGAACATGGCCATTTGTCCACAGAGGAGGCACGGAAGAAGAAGTGGTTGATTCCTTCATCACCCACTCACAAGGCCATTGAAAAGATTGTATTTGATAAAACTATAACAAGAGATTTGAGGGGACTCACGGAATTCTGCCACACAGGAGATTTGGAGGTGTTCCACAATATGTGCCTAAAGTACAGGCCCAAAAGATTGCATTTTGGCATAGAAGGCATGATAAATCGGACTCTTCTAGCGGTCTTGGCACATAACCATAATGTTGGCCGTCAACAAAGTAGGACGACCGGAACTTTAGGGACGCTTCGCTACAATAAGGCCTTCACTAAAAGAAGTAAACAATGGGTGATCAAACCAGTGTTTGAGGATATGCAATATGAGTTTATTGAGAGACTTATCGTAGATGTCCTCGATAGGCACATACATGGAGTGGTGAACGAACCTATGCAGGGGACAACTGCATTGCCACCCAACATTGCCTCTGTTCCATGTCCACCTAAAGCAGAGCTCATTGAGAAATACACATCACGGTTTAAATGATTGTAATTTGATTTTCTGTTCTCTCGAGTCTCCTCATGTTGCAGGCCCATTGCAATTAAACCAAACAGTAATATAAATCATTTTTACAAAAATTATAGAATGTTTCCGTATTACAAACACATGGCCGACCCATAGGGACAATAAAAAAAAAGGCACGCAGACAAGATGCCCTTACACTAACTGGAGCTAACTAGAAATGTGTGCTCGCTCAAAGTGAAGGTCAGCTGCTTTGATGTTTTGCTCGGGTGGCGGAACGGCCCACGACCCAGTATAAGGTTCTATTGTGATTTGACCTTGACAGGCCGGGACCATCCTGAAAGACTAAGAAAAGATAATGAATAAAATTTCAGAAACGAAACGATGAGCCACGTTCATTAGAAGAAGTAACGTCGGCAAAGAAGGAGTGGTGTTTCGGGTCTGCCCTACACAGAGACACAATGGAAAATGCAAATATAATGTAAGTAACTTTTGATGAGTTTATACCGCAATTTCATTACTATACAGTGGCTTTAAAGACGGGTTCAGTTGTACTTGTTCGTTCTATGTGGCATATTGTTTTCTACCGCGCACTATCTTGAGGAGAAACATCTGCTTTTACTGAAGCACCTCAAAACCTTCCTCTTTGCTTCTGCTTTCTCTCTCCCTCTCCCCTGCTACAACTGGTCCACTGTCTGCGACCTCGGTCCTGGGCCCTTCCACTCTCCACCTGCACTGCCTCCCTGTCAACCCCTGCACTGGGGGACTGTCTCAGTATCCTACAGCCCCCCCTTCCCAGCACTTGTTCTGCACTTACCTTGCACTTGCCACCAGCTGGCCCTATTTATTTATTATTTTATGCTACTTACCTTGTACTCCACTCCCCCCCCTCCCTGCCTCGCCACGCCTTTATACACTTGTGTACACCCAGTAGCGCTGTCCTCGCTATGATTTTAATAAGGATCTGATGGTGAGACTAATTTCATTTTTTATGTTTTTAGGTACATCATTCACTACTGTCTGTGTCACGAGTACCGGACACCGGCGGACGGCTTCTACAGCCGCCAGTTGCTTCTCCGCGTGAACAACGTTACCACCCTGACCATTTTATGGGACGATCGCCAAGTACAAGTATGCCCTTACGCGGTACTAACGGTTAGATGCAACATACCTACCGTTGTGGTGGCCTAGTGCCTCGTTGTTGGAACAGCCATGCGATTATCAGTGCGACCGAAGAGCTTATTTTTATCGTAAACCAACACCCTGTGTACTGCACACGAACATCGCTTCCCTCAAGACGAACTAATTTGGATCGAGAGCAAAGAAAAATGCAAATCGCTGAATATTCTCTAAACATTTGATGTCCAATAAACGTACTTTGCCAAATGTACAATCTTGCCGTTTGCTTTTAAACCACGGTTTCACATTCCGAATTGTGGCGCTGTATTGTGAGATGCTCTAAGACCCTGTGTACAGCAAAGGGCCATCGCGTTCCTCAATACGAACTTTTTGGAACATGAGCAAATAAAAATGCAAATCGCTGAATATTCTCTAAACATTTGATGTCAAATAAATGTACTTTACCACATTTACAATCTTGCGGTTTGATTTCAAAGTACAGTTTCATATTCCGAATTGTGGTGCGCTGTATTGTGAGCTGATCTGTGTTGATTTCCGGGGTCTGTGTGGAGTCGCGTAGAAGACGCCTGGGCGCGTTTGCCTACGCAGCTCAGTCACGTCACGGATAGAGGCGGGGAATATGAATGTTTTGATAAAGTCTGTTTCAGGGGCGGGGGATTTGATTTAGTGCCGCAAAGGCAGGTGAGCCAGGTCGATGCGGCGGAATGATAGGATTATCACAAAATGGAGGCTGATTTCGAGTGCGATAATGGGCGAAAAGTCGGGTAAGGTCCATAGGAAAGTTTCCTACGATCTACCGATTTATGCTTACAAACACATGGCCGACCCGTAGGGACAATAAAAAAAAAGTCCCGGAACTATCCTTTAATACTCAAACCAAGAGAAGTGCATGGAAGTCGTTATGAGATGTGAGGAGCCAGGATTGATATGAGGGCTCATGTTTTGATATAAACTTTTATTTAAAATAATAAAGGGGTTGGAAAATGCCTCACTATCTCTAATCTAGGAGGTGTTTCCCTACCTCAACAAAAACAAATGGGTCTGTCCTTTGTCAATCCTATTCTGGCCCTCACACCCTAAAACTATCTAAGTTTGGAAGGAAATTGTCTCTGGTTCTCAAAGTGCACAAGTGTTCAGATCAAACACAACAATGGTAGATCCAACCAAAAGGTTCCATGTGGATAATGTTCACAGTTCCAGAGAATGGCTCCCTTCCCCAAATTCCTTTTAACAAAATGAAAAGTTCCAACAAAGAATAACCCACGTGCCTCGTAACCCCAAAAGGTTAATCCTGTCCTCTTGGTGGGTTCACAGTTCTTGGGGAAATGGCTCCCTTTCCCAGGTTTCTCTTTACATTCAAAACAGTTTAATTCTTAGGGCATTTGTCTTCCTCGGGATTTTCTTTTCACAGTGTTACAATTTGGGTGCTAGTCCCAGACTCGCAGATCACCTGACATGCTCTCCTGCCAGGGCCCTCAAGGGCATGGATCTTCCTTAAGATTATTTTCTTACTGTAGTTTCTTACACACACTTGACTTTGCCTGATATACTCTCTTGCCAGGTCTTGGATGCAGTATTGTTCACTTTCTTGCTTACACTTGGCTTTGCCTGGTAAACTCTCCTGCTAGGACTTTTATGCAGTTTTTCAAACACTTGTTTGGCAATTTCTTTGCAACCACTTGTTTTGCCTGGTATACTCGCCTGCCAGAACTTGCAATCAGTTACTTTCTCTTTTATCCACAAAATGATATTTCCCCCATGGTGACTTATCGACCCTTGTTTCAGAAAGTATGTTTACATTTTTGCTCCTTCTTTTATATGCTGGGTCTGCGCCCCTTTTTCAAGACCATTCACATTTACTTAGTAGTTTATTTTAGAATATGGGTCCAGCGGCCTGTTCGTGGCATGATCACAAATTTGTTAATCTCTTCATGGGCTTTCGTTTTCCTTTCTCGCGTTCCCTTCAGGAAACGGTGCACACTTTCAGTTAACTCGGTATCCCATACATCTTCCCTGGGCGAACCGGTTGCTTCCAGTGCCTCTCGCATTTCTCTGCTTCGGTTCCTCTCAATCTGCTGGCCTGGCATGCTTCCCATTAGCCGCAATGTCTTTGCTGTATCATTCATTACTGCGCACGGGTCTCGCTGCCTCGTACTCTCCGGCAGCAGGCTTTCTGCTATCTGGATCCTCTTCCCACCGTCTGCATTCGCCTTCACACCGCTTCCCACAGCATAATTTCCCTCAGCATTCTGACCGGTGTCAGCACATGTCGCCATACAATGCGGCCTCTGCAACTCTCTCCTCAGAGTCAGCTGTTGCAGATTTAAACATCCCGACATGATTGACTAACTTCCAAAGTCTAGACCGCTATGTTGGTTTAACGGTCTAGTCATCTTCATTGCTCCGTCCCCCTTTCGCGTCTCAGTTGTTGTCACGTTGCTCCTTGTATGATATTGAGAAAGCTGATGTTGGACCCTATTGTGAGTAAATCATCATTGCCTCTTCATCATCTCAGTTAACATACTGTTCCTTGGGTGATATTGGAGAATATGTGAAGTAGACCTGGAAAGTGTTAGAGGGAGAGTGTTACAATATGCCATCAGGGCATGATGAAGGGAGGGAACATCCCTAAAAGGGAATGGGGGCTATGCGACTTTATGAAATGATGCTGTGTCAGCCCCCTGAGGATCGCCTCCCCCCATGTGGTCCTCCCTCAGATAGCAGCCGGCAGGGTCAGAATCAGGTTGTGCCCTGGCCACATAAGCACAGGCTACCTCAGGGAAAGGAGTGATGACATCATCGGATTCATCACAGAGACTACTCTTAATCATCTCAGTAAAGAAAAAGAAACACATATCATAAAACCTCAACTGTGAACTAGAGTCAATACAATAATATTCAGTCTCAAGTGAATAAAGCGCAAGAGGGCAAAGCGGAAAGAGTGACTGGTAAATGGCGAAACTGTTTATCTCAGGAAGAAAGACATATACATTTCTTTTAAAAGGATCAAGAAAAACAAGACAGAACCAACAAGAATAATCAGCCCAGGAAGACAAAGACAAGCCATGTCAAGTCATATATGAACTAATTTGAACTAATCAAAACCATATCCAGAGATTACCTTGTGTAATTACTGAATTTGCGTAAAGCAAATCGCACAACAGAAGAAGGGAGTAATTCTCCGGTTCTTAGTTGTTATTATAGTGGTAGGGATGGTTAGGTTAGTTTTGGATGGTGGACAGTTTCTGTTAAAACATTCACGGATGACTGAAGAGCACCTCAGTCAGTTGTGTTAAGTAGGGATACCTTATAGAATAGGGAGAGTTAGGCATTTACCTTTTCTTTAAAAAATCTCAACATAAAATTGGTTATCAGTGTCAGTCTACTTCTTCTGATCCGTCACAGATTCCAAGGCAGTTTTGGAATATTTCAAGACAGAGATTCAGTGGTGTTGGCTGTGTGAGGAGCACAAGAGTGTTCTCGGGCAAGCCTGAAAGATATCTACCCTTAAATATCTGCTGTGCCTATTCATGGTAAGGCAGGTAAATTCCTGAATAATAATTCTGGGCTGGCAAGCCAACTGAAAAGGCAGTCTAATCTAACAGTATAAAGTGTGAGCGGGGAATGATGTTGGCAACAAAAAGGCAAGGGCGTGGGATGGACAGAATTTATAAAGTAGATATTTCATATATGTCCGTAAATGTAAGCAAACTGTGTTCTGTATAGCGCTACATGACACTATACACAGCCACATCACACAATTGAGGGGCAGGAAGGACATGCTTTCAGCCTGCAAGCCAACAATGTAAGCCCCACTGTGTTGAAAGCACTGAGGGGCCCTCAGCCAAATATGGCCAAATCATCTGTACCAATAAGAGGGTGACTCTGAAGACACTTTCAGGTTAGGGTGGCTTTAAGTATGTAGATTCCCTGCTGAGGATACAGCCCTGATGCTGCTGCCAGAGCAATCATTGTGCCATGACAGCAAACCTTTGAGGATTCCTGGGCTGTTGTGGAGACTGGGCACATCTTAGGCAGTTGGTGAGCTACTCTAGGAGTAATCTGCATATAAACCACCTCCTTCCAACCCTTACCATGAGCTGCGGTTGCCTAGTTTGCAAGGCAGGTGGCAGTATGGAGAAACTAAGGTAGCTTTGAGAACAACATCTGAATTAACGGATCAACTGCTCTTTCCACACCACTGAACGGTCATCAGGCCAAGAATTGAGCGCCGTGAAACATAAATATTTGCTACAAAAAGGCACTTGTGAGGCAAGAGAAATGGTAATCTGGGGAGCAAATAGACTTGGAAACCCTTTAAAAACAACAGGCGGGTTTGCATTAAAATGTAAAATGGTGTGCTAAATCCTGTTCTGTTAAGAAATGACCTGCTGGTGAATATCTGTTAATGAATTCAGTGCTGGGAGTCCTGGGACCAAAAGCCACAGTCTGCGGGACCTAATTCTCTGAACAGATTTCTCTTGCATCCTTCGTTGTGCGGGAGAGTCATAAAAGAAAATCACTGCTTACTTGGCTGTTATTCTGGGTCCTGGCGATTCCAGCAGTAACTAAACTAAAACGCAAACCATGGATATTTATGATTTTTGAGAGGTTTGAAGAAATGACAGTAGGACTTCTAACTATAGTCTGGGGGAGTAACCCATAGGTAAGGCTTTGTGTTTGAAGGACTCATTAAACCTATAGAGCCATTCACAGAGCTCACAATTTAGCAAACAACTCTCAGAGTGCAAAGCTTGCTACCAACTAACTGCTTCTTCTCTTCCTGCACAGCATCACCTAACATTTTACTGTCCTCACGCTCCATTCAAAACCAGCTTGCAACAGACACAGCCACAGATGTAGAGTCACAGAGTACACCACTACCCTGCAAATAATGTCTGCCTGTAGCTTACTGCTGAAGTTACTGGACAGCTTTAGAGCTTTCTCGTAATGTTGTAATTACTCTGACATTATGAATAAAATGTATGCTGCAGTTCACCTGAAACCCAGTCAGATGGACCAATGCGCAACAAGGTCACACCTGAGGCGGTTCAGAGCTATTCCAATCTACAAAAAATACATGACATGACATAACTT
Organism: Ambystoma mexicanum; assembly: GCF_040938575.1. Lineage (NCBI taxonomy): Eukaryota > Metazoa > Chordata > Amphibia > Caudata > Ambystomatidae > Ambystoma > Ambystoma mexicanum. The sequence goes on along the minus strand of NC_090923.1, from coordinate 1,114,139,683 downwards.
CCATCTTTGGAATTTCCTTGCATTACAGCTGAAAAGGACACTCAGGACCAGGGAAGGACAATGATTTTTTATTGCACAACAAGCTTAAGACTCCAGCAAGGTCTCCTCAAGCACAAATCATGGGAGATTATACTAACTGCTAGTCCTGCAAAATCTGCATGAGTTCTTATTTATTGATTGTGCTGTTACTATTGTGACAGGGCCTGCTGACAGACCCTGTCCAACAGGGGGAGGGTGCTTACAGGGCCTGCCAATGGGTGGGGGGAGCCTGCCCCACCCCAACACCGGACCAGTGCCAGTGTGGAGGCAGGTCCACTCCCAGCCCCTTCTTACCTGATGTGGCTCAGGGAAGCCGGAGTCATGGAGAACATCCAGAAGCAGAGAGAGACAGCCGAACACGCCGGTTGTGTGACCGCTGCAACGACCCAACGGAACGGCAAGGATAGCCACAACACTGGCATAGAAGATGTCGGCGGGAGCAGAGCGGAACGCGGAAAAACAGCAGGATGCCACAATCACCGCAATACCGGCACAGCACCCTGTAGTTGTAAGCAGCTGGGCCTCATTACGAGTCTGGCGGTAACCGAGGCGGTAAAACCGCCTGGTTACCGCCAGACTCGTATTTCCATTCCGCCTCTGTGACTCCCGGAAATACCACAGCATTACGACCCTGGTGTCCCGGGAATTCCGGAGGCGGAATTCGGTAAATCCCCATTCCCATTGAGTCCCATAGGACTCAATGGGAATGGGGAAGTGGAAACACCGGCACCATCTCGTGATGGTGCTGGTGTTTCCACGTCCGCCTGCAGGCAGGCAGTGTTAAACCCGCCAGGTCAGACCTGGCGGGAACATCACCTCTCGCCTGCAGGACTCGGGATCGGGCGGTCCGGAATTAACAGTGGTGGCGGGTTTACCGCCACTGTTAATTCCGGACCGCACAACCTGTAATGAGGCCCATTGTCTGCTGGAGCATGCGAACAGGGAAAGCCCAATAAACTACCAGGATGCTTTTTAAGAAAGAAGGGCATCCTGGAAGGCCAAACATCCACTATCACACGAGGGAGGTTTATAATAAAAAGCCTACCAGGAGTCTTGGGAAAATACCTGATCCATATGGACCATTGCGGGCCTATAGCAGGAGCACAGCCAGCAGCATGGAGGAAAGGGACAGGACTTATAAGACCTTTTAAGCCCTCCCCATACCTAGCCCATGTCATATCCCTAGAGCCAGTTAAGTTCATTGGTCAGAGTAAGTACCCAATCCTGGGAGGGGGTGCTGTATTTAAGTAAGAGTGGTTGCGTTGGGTGAGGATAGGAGTTGGTGGAGGACGTCTGATAGAGCGGAAGAGTCGAGAGCGACCGGAATTGCGGAAGCTATTGGCGAGAGTCTGGAGTATCTGTGAGTGAGTGGAGAGTGCGAGCAGTAGAGGCAGAGTAGCGTAGTGGTAGTAGTAGTTGTGGCAGTGTTAATAGTAGCAGTAGTTGGAAGTGGAGATAGTGGGAGCAGGGAAGTAGCAAGTGAGGGACTGGTAGTAAGTTGGAGTAATGGTAGTAGGCATGAAGGGTAAGCTTGAGATGGAATAGGCAGTAGAGTGGTAGTTGGTAGAAGAGGGTGTTGGTGTTAATAGTGTTAATAAGAAGTAGTAGTAGAGGAGGAGTCGAAAGAGCGACAGGGAGTCGGAGAATAGGAGTAGGTAGTAGTAAGAGTAGAGAGAAAATAACAGAAGAATATTAAGAGTCAAGGAAGTACAGGGGGAGGAAAGGAACAATGGAAGTGGACAGTAGGAAGTGATACAGTTAAGATGTGAGAGGAGAAGTTAGGTCAAAGCGTGGAGGTGGAAAGGTAGAGTGAGAGATTGGAGGGACAGTAAGTAGTACGGTGGGAGGAGATTATCTTGGGACATAGTGCAGGAAGGGTCAGGTGAGACTGTGTGTGCAAGACCGACAGGTGGACCTGGGTGGAAGGAGGGGTATGCAGTCTATCCATCGAAATAATATCAATCGAATTATTATCCATCGAAATGCATTAATTGAAATGCTTTTCCATTGAAAAGCATATTTATAGAATTGTTTTTCATTGAATTTCCAACTCAAACATACCTTTAAAATAGATGTATGGATATTTGTGTTGGAAATTCAATAGGTCGAGGAAAGTGTTACATTTTGAAAATGGGAGTTTGAGTGGGTACCAAACACCACAAGTTAAAGGGAGCTGTCCAGTGCTGAAATACATTATAGATTACAGCACTGGACAGCTCCCTCACACGGTATAGTGTGCACTTACATTTGATTTTCTAGGACGGGGGACCTTGATTTTATTTTATTGGGGGGTTGGGGGAGCACACTACACAAGTTGGAGGGAGCTGTCCAGTGCTGAAATACATTGGAACTGTATTGAATAGATTTCATCGACTTTCCATGCAATAAATGTACAGTGTTTATATAACAAAATCCTGTTCAATGAAAGGGTTTCGATGCATAAACACTTTGCACTTTATGTATGTCAATTCGAGGAAACATTTTTTTTTTTTAAATTTGGTTTTATTGGTTTTACAGATAAAAGTCATGCAAAGAAAGGATACATTTAAGTACACAATTAACTATCTCGTAATGGAGAAGCGAACCCTTAAAATACGGCGTATTTAGTGTCTGTCCTGCAGACTCCTTCTTCATACATAGGGTCCGTGCAAAAACATGACCTTGCCCCCATCCCCTTTCCTGCCCCCCTCCTCCCTGGTCAGAACCTGTATTGCAGGTCGAGCAGCGTTCATCGTGTGGTGAGCAGCGTCAGTGTTCAATGCCGAAATTGCGTTGGTTATGAGAGTGTCTGTTGCAGAGCTCAACTTATATGTTTTCTAGGTCAATTCTTGTCCCTCTATCGCCGTGGGAGGAGCATTGTTATGAGATAAGCCGGTGGGCAGGTATATACTTTTATATTCCATCCATAAAATTTCAGTCTGAGGTAATTGTCCATGTAACGACGCTGTTATATGTTCCATTCTGCATATATTATTGGAAATATGGATCCATTCATTTTTCGTGAGAGTTGTAGGCGCTTTCCACCTCATTACTAGTGTTGCCCTAGCGGCTAATAGCAATTGTGGTGCTAGATCCTTGATCTTGACCCAGTCATCCTCATCTTTCTCGAGGCCAAACAATATGAGGTAGGGAGTAGGTGTTCTGTCGATACCGTCGACTTCTTTGATCTAGCCCAGGACCTACGACCAGAACACTTGTATTCTGGGACATCCCCACCACATGTGCCAATAGTCTGCTATGTTTCCGCATCCATGCCAGCAATCCGGGCTCGTAGTCTGAAACATTTTAGATAATCTGACTGGATCATATTGCCATCTATGCAATCATTTCATTGCATGGAGTTCGTTTGATTTGAAATGGATATCCATGTGGCTGCCTGGCATATGGTATCCTATAGGTCTGGAGTGAACTGTTCGGAGAAATCTGTTTCCCATCTGCTTTTCAATGAGTCCGTGTTCACCCCCTCCCCTTCTATCAGTGTTTTGTACATATCAGATATTAGGCCTTTCATTAAAGTTCTTGAGTCCAGTATTTTCTCAAAAGGGGCGAGTTCTCTCATTAATTTGGGTTTCCACATGGCTCTTGTCAAAACCCCTTTTATCTGCAAGTATTGAAAGGTGGATAATGGGCCTATTCCGAGGGCTTCGGTTAGTTCAGGGAGAGAGATGAAGAAGTCTTTCCGTTGCAGTTGCCCTACTCTCTCTAATCCAGCCTCACGGTCCCCAGGAATCAACGACCACATCCCAGAAGTCGGAAGATTCCAATCATGGTATAAGTGGCTGAGGGGAGATGGCCAGGTAGTGATGTTTTGCATGTTTTTGCCATGTGTCCAGATGTCCCAGATGGTCATTAGTATCGGGTGGTCTTTGAGTTTTCTACAGATTCTTTTTTTAGGTGGCCATAACCATTCAGATACTGTGGCTGGTGTAAAATAATGGTTGTCCATATTGACCCACTGGGTGTCTGTCTGGTTACGGAGGTGTGGAATCAATACCCTAAGTTGGGCGGCTTCGTAGTATTTTTGAAAATTGGGAAGCCCAACTCCACCTTTATCTTTTGGGAGCGTTAGGGTCTTATATGGAATTCTTGCTTTTTTCCCTTGCCATAGGAATTGGAGCATGGCCCTTTTGATCTCAGTAAAAAAGCTTTTGGGAATCCTAATGGGTATCGCTTGAAAAGGATATAGGAACCGGGGCAGGGATATCATCTTAATTGCATTAAGCCGGCCTACCCAGGATATTGTGAATTTGTCCCATCTTGTCAAGTCTAACCTAAATTGTTTCAATAGGGGAGGGAGGTTTGCTTCAAATAAGTCACTTAGATTCTTCGTTATTTGTATCCCCAGGTATTGTAGTTGTGAGTGTTCGATATTGAGACCGAATGGGGAGAATCCGATGGTATTCTCGTCTTTTTGGCCTTGGAGGGGAAAGAGTGTGGACTTTGTCTTGTTTATTTTGAACCCTGAGAGTTTACCATGTTCTTCTATCATGCAGAGAGCTCGGGGGATGGAGACGGAGGGGTTTGTGATGTGGAGGAGGATGTCATCTGCGTAGAGGGCAATTTTGTATTCTGTTGTCCCCAGTCGAATACCTTCTAGTGTAGGGTCTGCCCTTATTGCAATTGCCAGGGGTTCTAAGGAGAGGGCAAAGAGAATCGCTGAGAGGGGGCATGCTTGTCGGGTTCCACGCTGCAGGTTGAACCACCGTGAGTATTCCCAGTTCACAAATATAGATGCCTTGGGGTCTGTATAAACTGTGTGTATCGCTCTCCTAAATCTAGTGCCCATTCCCACCTTTCGGAGAACTGCCTCAAGGAACCCCCATTCCACCCTATCAAAGGCCTTTTCCGCATCAATGGAAAGCAGGGCCGGGTCATTCTCCATGGTCTGGGATGCGTGGATCAGATGTAAGGTTTTGCGGATTGTGTCTGCCCTGTATGAACCCAACCTGATCGAAGTGTATAAGTTGAGGAATGAGGGTTTCGAGCCTTGCTGCCAAGATTCTGGTGTATATCTTTGCGTCAAGGTTGAGTAGAGAGATGGGGCGGTATGAGGAAGATTTCGTAGGATCCCTCCCAGCCTTGGGGATAACAGTGATCAATGGGCCTCATCACGACTCAGGCGGTAAGGGTTTTACGACGGCGTAAACAGCGCCGACCCTTACCGCCTGAGTACGAGGTCCCTTAGCGCCATGGCGGATTTAACACCTGCTTTTAGCAGGTGTTAAAATCCATGGCGCTAAGGGACCATGGAGTTAATTACGCCACCGTAATTTACGGTGGCGTAATTAACGCCTTCCCCACTCCCATTATGCCCTATGGGGCAAAAATGGGAATGGGGAAGGGTAAATGGGGATTGGGGACTTACCGCCCCGCCAACCTCGGAATGGGGCGGTAAGTCCGCCAACCACCATGGCGTAAACGTAGTTTACGCCATGGTGGTAAAGTCACGGCCCAGGCGGTAACTTACCGCCTGGGTCGTAATGAGGCCCAATGCCTTGGTAAAGGAGTCTGGGGGTTTCTCTGTGTCCATTATTTCATTGAAGAGGAGTGTCAGGAAGGGGGCCAGCGCGGTGATGAAAGTTTTATAAAATCCGGCGGTGTAGCCGTCTTCGCCCGGGGACTTGCCCAATGTTAATCTTTTTATGGAGGCTTGGACCTCTAGTTCCGTAATAGGGGATTCTAGTGATTCGACCTCTAAGTCAGGAATACGGGGTACACCTATTGAGGACAGATAGGACTCTGTCTGTGATCGCTCAGGGTCTACCTCAGAAGAATATAAAGTTTCATAAAAGTCGGCAAAGTGTTCTGGGATGGTGGTGTGGGCGTGTGATGTGGGGGGGGTATCGTCTTTAATTTCTAATACTCTTCGCTCCGCTCTTTGTTCTCGCAGCCTGGCGGCGAGAAGTGCGTCGGCCTTATCATCCTTCTCGTAGAATTTTTGTTTTAAAAATCTTAGTTTACGCACGACCTGTTCATGCTCCAATAGTTTCAGTTCATTTATTTTCTCTCTGGCTTTGTTCATCTTCTGAGGATCGACTTCTTCGCCTATTTTGGGTGTGTGTTCTAATTGTCAAATTTCAGTTCGGAGCCTTTGTTCAATAAGATTACGTTCGCTCTTCTTTGATGAGCCTTCCCTTATCAAGATCCCCCTCCAGGTGGCCTTCCCGGCCTCCCACACTGTTTGTTTGGATACCTCTCCATTGTCGTTTGTTTTGAAGAATTCAGTTCTGAAAACGACATCCCTCCAAAGGCTCTCGTTGCAGCACCATTTCCCACTATTTTTAGGTAGGTCGGCCCACTGAATGACTGTGAGGACCATGTCATGGTCGGACCAAGTGATCGGGGTTATCCTTGCCTGTGATGTTACTTCAGAGAGCTCTCTGGAGAGATACATGTAATCTATGCGGGTGAACGTATTATGGGGAGCAGAATAGAAAGTGTAGCCTTGTTCTTCCGGATGAAGAGCTCTCCATGTGTCTACCATGTTATACAGTTCCATCATATGAGCTAGCTCAGTCGGTTCAGGTCTATTCTGATGAGCCGTGGTAGGGTTCCCAGGATTCCGGTCTGCTGCCGGGTTCGCCCATTGATTAAAATCCCCCCCAAGATGATGTGCCCGGTGGATTCAAGTAGTATTTTAGGGATTGTTCTGGAGAGAAATCTAGACTGGCCTGTGTTCGGAGCGTACAAGGTGGCAATTGTGACGTTCAGATTACCTAGTTGCCCATTTACTAACATTGCTCATCCCTCAACGTCTGACCATGTCTTGGTCATCACAAAATCTATGCCTTTTCTAATGAGGATTCCCACCCCTCCCTTTCTGAGTGGGCCAGAGCCCCAAAATTCAGTTCCCACTCGTTTCCCAAGGATCCGTCGTTCATCTCCTTTTATGTATTTTGGTTCCTGGAGTAGAAGAATATCTAATCCGCTTCTACGAAATTCTCTGGCTACGAGGGACCATTTCGTCGGTGAGTTGAGCCCTTTAACATGGAGTGTTCCAACTCTTAAGGAGACCGGTTCCCTTATATTAATGTTCGTAGCCATAGTTCTTTCTCGTTGGGAGTTGTCTCTTTGTATACACTCGGCGATGCTCTATGCTCACGAGCCGCACGCTGAATTGGCTGTTGTGGTTCATTGTGTTTGCTGCTCTGACCTTCTTTGTTTCCTTAACTTTTCCCTCCTCCTCCGCCCCCTCCTTCCTCCTTCCTAATTGATGGCGTCCGGTCGAGCCTGGTCGGTTGCCCCAGGTCGACATCGGACCACTTCCGGGGGTCGTTACTTCACGCCCCTTGACCAGAATAAGTCATCGTAGTGCAGAGTGAGCCCCCTGGTGGTTCTCCCCTAATTATCTTCATTGGAGTCCAGGGAATGTGTGTGCGTTCGTGCATCCATATCACACCATTTACATACTTTGATCGGAATTGTCTTACCGGTATCACCTGGTGTCAGTTGTCTGTTTCTGGGGACAGATTGCCCCTCCTGAATTTTCGCATCCCCTTCGCTCTCCTTCTCCGGGGTCCTTGGAGTCGCCATTCTCTTCCTTCCTTATTTGTCGCTTCTTGACTAGCATCTTCTCCTTGTGTCCCTAAGTGGTCAGATATGCACGATTTTCTCTCATTCTCCGATCGCAGTCTGAATCTGGTCCCATCGTATTGGAACGTGAGGGAGAAGGGGTAACCCCATCTATATCGAACGTTCTTTTCCTTGAGCATCTTCGTTAGAGGTCCGCACATTTTTCTGAGGGCTAGGGTCAAGGAGGAGAGATCTTGGTAAATGGAGATTTGTGCTCCGCATAGCGTAATCTTCTCGCTCATTCTGGCTTTCTCAAGAATTCTAACTTTGTCCCTGAATCGGTGAAATCGGGCGAGGACTGAGCGTGGTCCACTTGCTGTGCCTCCTGCTCTATGAATTTGTTCGGTTACCGGTTCATCCACCTCATCATCCGTTGTCAGAAGTTTGATGATGGATGTTGTGAAGTGTCTCCTTAAGGTCCGCTTCCGTTTCCCCCTCTCTCTCCGGAATACCAAAAATGTGTATATTATTCCTCCTTTCTCTGTTCTCCAAATCATCGAGTTTAAGTTTAAACTCGTATTCCCGTCGTTCCAGTTCCGTCATTCTTTGGTCGAGTTGCCCTTCCAGTGTGTCAATGGAGGCCTGATTGTTTTGAACTCCCTTGAGTCTGTCCTCCATGCTATCGAGCCGTTGAGTGATCCTATCTATTTTGCCACCTATATTTGTTCCCAGGTTCTTAATCTCCCCCAGTAGGGCGGCTATGTCTCCTGTCGTAGCTGCAGCTAGTTCGTCACCTGTAATGGCGCAGTTTGCCATCTTGGCGTCAGCGGGTGTAAGCAAGATGGGGGTGTAGGCGAAGTGTGCTAGTTTATGCTTAGTACTCATACAGATCACAGATGGTGGGCCTGGGTAGAAACTGCGTGCGCTGTGATAATCCACGCCTCACTCGATCTAGGTGGATGATGACGGCCTACTCCCTCGAGTTGCGCTGTGGGTAGTTTGCGGATGGGGCGGCGTAAGTTCTTGTGTGGGCCTGGGGTGGTGCCGTGGGCAGGCGGGTAGTCGTGCCGGGCAGTCGGCTCCAAGGGGGGGTAGACGCTGTCCCCTGTCGGTTCCGATTATGAATTCCGCCTCTGCTGGGGTTCGCGCACCTTTTTTGGCCTAGACAGCCCTGCCGTTGGGTTCACCCGGGAAGTCGCAGATCTGTGAGGGCTCCACTCGGCAGTTTTCCCCAATGTCACTCCGTCACAAATTGGTATGTTCGCAATCCGCAGTTCACTCCTTCGTGCAGCACTTATTCTCGCTCACCGGGTCGGTTGGCTGATCTCACGTCCTCGTGTGAGGGTGTTTCACTCCGGGAGCCAAACATACGCCTTCCGGGCCTTCTAACGGCGAGACACACGCAGTTGGTTTCGATTTCCGCGTGCCTCGGAGGCACCGATTTTCTCTTGCATTTTCTGAGGCCGTGGAGGGCCGATTTACATCGGGATTTTTCCTCGGGGTGGGGGGGGACGTTCACACAGCGAAATCCCGTATTTGCTCAGCGGGGGGGTTCCAAAAGACGGGGGCTCATTCCATCTTCCGGGGTACTGGTTACGGAGCTCACAGAGAGAGCATGCTGATCTCTGCGCCCCCTTGTGGCCGTCCCCCGATGAAACATTTTTGAAAGCAAATGATTCAATGGAACAAACCCTCTATGGAAAAACTTTGATGAAAAGACTAGTAACCGGAAGGAGGCACCATCCCGAACTCCCTAAGACTACTAAGCAGGCTAGGTTAGGGAAAGTCTAGAAAATCCCTGGGGAGTTAGTCAGCTGACATCTTAGGGGAATCACCACTACAGTAAGGCAGCAAAAGACAGCCTGGTTTTACCGTTGGCAAGAACTAACATCCCTGTTAAGGATGCCTGGGCTAGGGAAGTGGGAAAGACTGGGGAAGATGAGATAGACCGGGCCAGCCCTAGTGAGAACCCTCACCAGACACCCTGCTAAGCCCAAAAGACCTTTTTTAGGAATGTATAGCCAATCTTTCTGTAAGTCATCATTAAAGACCCTTGGACTTACTATCAGCATTGTTCTTAGTGGTGGACCACCCCATCACACTACACTGACAACGACAACAATTCTTACCTGGGCAGAAATCAATGCCTCTCTCATTGTGGCCCAGTTCCCTAGCATAATTAGATGATCGTTATAGCAATAAGCCCCATATTCTGGGGAAGACAGGCCAGCAACGGCCCCTATCCCAATATATAATAATTTTTGACTTTGGGATATAAAAACAACTAATTTATTTGTTTCATCACAATTGTACAACAACAAGGGGCATTTGTTTTCCTTATGATTAACTAGCAAGAACACAGTCTATCATTAATACAATTGTTTTTTCAATTCTATACTTTCACTTGTTAAGATTTCATTTGTAATCCAAAAGTGACGAAGAACAAATTTATGTTAACGTTCTCCACTAAGTGGTCTCATTTTCTTAATGACTCTACACCCAATAATTGTATGTACCATTTATATCACTGATTTTATATGTTTTTACATGCTAGACCTCACAATGTATGTTATTTTTGTTTCTTTGACATAAAGCTTTTACTTTGTAATTTCCATAATGTTTATGTCTCATTGTGAAGGAATGACTTTACTTTTTACCGCATGTAATATCTATAAATTACACTAGCTATACATGTTTTGGACCAGATGAATAATTCTAATTCATTTATACCCCATATGGGCCAACCTTTGATACACCAGGACCTTGTTTTGTTGTAATATACAGCAACGGCCCCTCAGCCTGAGGTCAGCGTGAGCCTCAACAGACCAAGGAACAAGGTTCCCGATAGCTGCAGCCACAACGAATGCATGTGCCCAATTTCTCTTAAAAAAACTAGTACAGCTCTTTACTATTTCAATGATGCCCATACGAAAGGTGCATGGGCTAGAGACCCTGGTGAGAAGATAAGTGCCTGAGGTGGTGAGATTGGGTGATGAAGTAAGTTCAGGACTCATAGGTAGCTTCTAGCAGATTACATCAGGCAATTACTATTACAAACCAATCACAAGCAGTTACATAGGTAGCATCTAGCGAATTCCTGGTCACCTGATAAGTCAGACTATCGCTGGGCGGTAATTAGTGGCTTACACGGTTAATGCCCAGAGGTGAACTTTATTTGCCTAAAAGAGAACATTTTGCTTTCCTAATAAAGGGGAATTGTAGAGGCCCTTCACAAAGGAAATCTCTTTGTACCATTGTAATAATGTACAGCTGTTTTTTGTCTTAAAGCCCCAATGATATCAAAGATGTTCGGACTACCAAAGGACATTTTTCAAATCTTAAAAATCTGGGAAGGACCTGTGAGCCAGATATGACAGGACACTGGTAAGTAGGTAGCCAGGTTTTTATTATTCAGTATTCAGATATGATCTTCTGAATTGGAACCAGTCGGGTTGCTTCACCAATCTTCCTTATCCTTCTTGTTGGTCCTTAATGGGTAAGGACTCTTCTTGCGTTGGGTTTCTCTTCTCCTTCTCTTCACGGCCTCAATAGGCCTATTCCAGCAAGTATGCTTCTCCAGTTCTTCCTTGAACAGATGAAGTGAGAGAATGCCATACTTCTGTTAAGCCCCGTTTTTATAGCGAGACCAATTGATAAACCTTGCTTTCTCTGTCTAGCCCAATCCGGTCAGTGAAAACTGCCAGAGTACCACACCCTTCCTGGAGGTTCTCGGCTGCCAACCAATCCTGGCTTGAGTTAGCCATGAGTCAGTTGCTTCCGGCTGACGGAATACACCATTGTGGGGTTCAGTCTTGTTGCAGGGTGGTGTTGTGCACGCTCAGCCCTCAGGGCTGAATCTGCCACGGTCCTCCCATCTCCGGTTTTCAGTTCTGTGACATGCAGACCTGCTATGCCACAGAGACCGACATCAGCGTTCTCCATCTGCATCGGCTGCCTGTGGGAGATCTTCATCACCTGGATGGCTCTGGCCGACCTCCTCGGATCTCCACCTATAAGTGTGTGCCACTGGTTCCCCTCATCTGGCTCCCCTCTAGTCAGAGCGTGTAGGGGCCGATCGCTCCCCTCACGAGGCTTGTTCCCCTCGGATGACCATTCACAGGGCCGGTTGTAGAAGACATATAAGGAACAAGTTACTTACCTGTAACTGTTGTTCTCCAGCATGGGTCTGGCATGGATTCACATGCTCATGAATATTCCCCGTCGTCAGGCTGGGAATCCTCGGTAAAGAAAAAAACCAGTATCAGTTTCGTTTCTGATCTGTCTTTCGTAGTAATAACCAATCACTGGTCTCTGCGTCATACTGACCACAGCCAATGACTGCCCTCTACCTAAGCACCGCCTCTGGCAGCCATCTTCAGATTTGGAAGCACGTGAAGTGGCAGTATGACCAAGTGAAGAGCCGCAGAGGGGTAGGCGGGAGGGTTCGCATGTGAATCCATGCCAGACCCATGCTGGAGAACAACAGTTACAGGTAAGTAACTTGTTCCTTCTCCAGCATGGGGTCTGGCATGGATTCACATGCTCATGAATAAAGAATACATAGCAGTACACACATGCACAACCACGGGAGGTGGCAAAGGCTCAACATTAAGCATTACATCAAACTCAACATTAAGCATCTTACCTCCTCACCAGGCTCACCTCAGGCGAACAGGTTGCGCAGCACTGCTTGGCCGACCCTGTACTCCTCCCTGGAATCCCGATCAACGCAGTAGAATTTCATGAAGGTGTGCGTCGACCTCCACGTAGCAGCCCTGCATATGTCCAGCAGGGGCACACCAGAAAGGAACGCCGTGGTAGCTGCGATCGATCTGGTGGAATGGGCTCTCGGACAGCCAGGCAGCAGTCGGTTTGCCAACCGATGACAGTACATGATACAGCCGGAGAGCCATCTGGAAATGGAAGCCTTCGAGAGAGCCTTCCCCTGATTGACAGGTCCAAAGTTCACAAAGAGTTGTGACGTCTTCCGAAAACACTTCGTGCGGTCCACGTAGAACTTCAGCGCTCTAGCCACATCCAGCGAGTGCAAAGTCCTCTCAGCCGGCGACGAAGGCGACGGGAAGAACACAGGCAGCACCAAGGGTTCGTTGAGATGGAAGTCCGACGGTACTTTGGGCATGAAGGAGGGTTGCGTCCTGAGCACTACCCTCGTGTCGTGAAAAGTCAAGTACGGGGCCTTGCAGGAAAGGGCCTGGATCTCTCCCACCCGTCGTGCGGAGGTGATGGCCACAAGAAACGCTGTTTTCCACGACAGAAACTTCAACGGGGCCGAGTGCAGAGGCTCGAACGGAGGTCCCATGAGCTTGGTCAGCACCACGTTGAGCTCCCACGCCGGGGCCAGAGCCTTCACCGGCGGGAACGATCTGAACAGTCCCTTCATGAACTCTTTCACCAGACGATGAGACCACAGGGACGTCCGCCCCGTGGTTCTGGTGTATCGGGAGATCGCAGCAAGATGAATCTTGATGGACGCGTGTGCCAGTCCAGCTTTGGCCAGCGTCAGCAGGTACGGCAGTACCTGGGGAGCCGTAATCCGTAGAGGGTTAATCTTCTGTGCGTGGCACCAGACAGAGAACCTCTTCCATTTGTGTCCTTAGCATTTAAGAGTCGAGGACGCTCTGGCCTTTGCAAGAACCTCTCTGCAGTCGGCCGGTATGTCGTATCCTCCAAACTCTAGCGCTGCAGGAGCCAGGCCTGCAAGTTCAGCGATTTCGGATCGTGGTGGAGGATGGCGCCTCCTTCCCTGGAGAGTAGATCCGCGTCCACCGGCAGCTTGATTGGCGGGGACGTTGACAAGTCCAGAAGGTCCGGGAACCATATCTGCCTCGGCCACGCAGGTGCGACGAGGATCATCCTGCACCGTGACCTCTTGAGCTGGTTGACGAGCCGGATTAGCAGTGGCAAAGGAGGGAACGCGTAGAGGAACAGGCCCTCCCAGGGGAACGAGAAAGCATTGCCCATGCTCCTCGCCTGGGGAAACCTGCTGGCGAATCTCCGGCACTTGGAGTTCGTCGCCGTCGCGAACAGGTCGATCTGGGGTGTGCCCCACCGTCGGAAGAGGCGATCCACTAGATCCTGCCGTAGTTCCCACTCGTGGCACGAGCGCAGCTCCCTGATGAGTGAGTCGGCGATGGTGTTTTTTATCCCTGCCAGATGAAACGGCACCAGAAACATCCTTTGGGCGACGGCCCAATGCCACAGGTCATGCGCTTCCTTGGACAGTGCTGGGGACCTGGTTCCGCCCTGGTTCCTGATGTAAAACATGGTGGTGGTGTTGTCGGTGAAGATCCTCACCACCTTGCCCTTGAGGGATGGAAGGAAGGACCTGAGGGCCCAGAACACTGCACGGAGCTCCATGACGTTGATATGGAGGGACTTCTCCGTCGGGAGCCAGAGGCCTCTCGCGTGCAGCAGAACCCCAAGGGCCCGGGCCGTCTCAGTGTCCGCTTTAATGGCCTGGAGGGAATCGTCCACTGTTTTCCCAAACAGGTTGTTCCCATCGAACGGCATGTCCAGGACTCTGGTCTGTACGTCTTGACGGAAGTCCGTAGCCTTGAGCCATCCACGCCACCTAAGGCACACGCCGTTGCCCAACTGGCGAAACCCAGTGTCGGCGATGTCCGTCGCAATAGTGATGGCGTGGTCCGACGCCACCTCGCCTTCCTGTAGGATCTCCAGGGCATCCGCCCTCTTGTCGTCCGGTAGGAAGTCCAGCAGGGGAGCCAGTTTGTACCATAACTCCCTGTCGTAGCGGGCCACGATAGCCAAGGCGTCGGCCGCTTTAATCGTCGTCGCTGCCGACGAGATGACCCTGCGTCCCATAGCGTCCAATTTCTTTCCCTCGCCGTGGGGTGGGGAAGTCGATGTGGAGGCCGCACCCCCCCCCCGCTTTCTTCCTGGCTGCCGCGGAGACGACGGAGTCCGGGGTAAGCTGCGCCCGGAGGCACAGGGGGGCCGCGTCCGGGACCCGGTACTTCTTCTCGTACCGGTCTCTTCTAGCTGGCGTCGTGGAAGGGTTCTTGAGGAGGGCGAGGCCCTCATCCCAAATGTCATCCAGTAGAGGCACCGCGAGGACCGTCTTCCTCTTGGCCTTGCGCCGTTGATAAAGGAATCCTTCCTTTTTCTTCTCCTCAGGGCAGAGCTGGAAAAGCTCGGATGCCCTGGCGATCATGGAGTGGAACGATCCAATCTCGTCGGGCGGAGAAGCCCTGGTGGGAGGTGACGACGGTAGATCCTCGTCGTATACCTCGTCGTCCGTACCCGTCGCTGCCGTGTCAGTCCCCGTATCATCCCCTCGGGTGGACGGTGAGGAGGGCTGGACGGGTCGCGACGGCTGAAAAGGAGGTGGAGGGTGAATCCTTCTTTTCTTGGGCGGGGGAGCACCAGAAGGTCCCGGTTCAGGATCCCCCGACGGGAGAGGTTCCTCCGTCGGCAACGGTAGTCTCGTCCTTATCTCTGAACATAAGGACTGTATAGCCAACAAAATGGCCGCCGAGTTGTCTTGCGGCACTGGCAGAGGGGAATCCGACGGGCGATCAGGGGCCCCGTCGGCACCCTCGACGATGTCGTCGTCGCCTGCGTCAGGATCCATCCCGACGGGCCGGTCTTCTTCCACGCCAAGGCCGTGGCTTAAGACCTCAATCAGCTCTTCCTCTGAGGTTGAGGCCGAATCTACGACGACGCCCTGCCCCCCTTTTTTCTTCCCCACCGGGGGTTTCACGGGGGTCCTATCGATGGGCACAAAAGAGGACTCCCTCCGAGGTGGCAGGGAGACTCTGAGCCCCGAGGTCGCCACCACTGGTGTAGCCTCCACAGGCTGAGCCAGGGCCGCCGCGACAGTATCGATAGAGGGCTTGGCCGGATGGATTAAGGCCTTCACCACCTTAGGTGCGCTCACCGCCTTATCCTTGAGGGGGGGGGGACACTGCCTCGCTCCCCCTCCGATGGGGCCTTCAAGCTCGACCGGGGCCTCTCCAAGAGCTTCGCCGGGTGCTCGCCCTTCCTCTTACCCGACCCAGAGCGTTGGCTCGTGGCTGAAGGTGCCGGGGAGGGTGCGCCCTGCCTGGCGCCCGTAGAGCCCGACCGTTCGGCGCTCCCGGTGCCAGCGGACTCGCGGTGCTTGGCCTTGTGTTGGACCCCCGTCGCCGGGACGTCCTCAAAGGTCTTAGAAGACCGCTCGGATTTCTTCCTCTTCTTCTCGCCTGACGGGCTCTTCCCTTCCAGCCAGTTGGCGAGACGTTGATGGCGGTCCTTCATGGTCCGCTCCGACATGTTGCCGCAAAACGCACAGTCCTTCTCCACGTGCGTCTTGTCCTCATGTAAGCAGTAGAGACAAAAGGAGTGTTCGTCCTCCTTAAAGACGTTCTGCAGCTGGCATCCAGGGCAGATCCTGAACAGCTTTCCGGGCGTCGAGCTTCCCTTCTCCTGGGCCATGTCCGGGCCTGAGAAACTTCTGGAGCCCTCCAAAAGCGTAGCTCGACGAAATCTTCACCCTTTAGGGGCGCAGACAAATCCGACACGGGTCCCCGTTGATCGGATGGAGAGTCGGTGGAGCTTGAGGCTCTTTTGACCGAAAAAAAAACAAAGTTTTTGAGAAAAAACGTGAAAAAATAGCACTAACGCTCGAGAGCAATAGCACGAGGATCCCAACACATGAACGTGCGGTAAAAATCTGAAGATGGCTGCCAGAGGCGGTGCTTAGGTAGAGGGCAGTCATTGGCTGTGGTCAGTATGACGCAGAGACCAGTGATTGGTTATTACTACGAAAGACAGATCAGAAACGAAACTGATACTGGTTTTTTCTTTACCGAGGATTCCCAGCCTGACGACAGGGAATATTCATGAGCATGTGAATCCATGCCAGACCCCATGCTGGAGAAGTTGATGAGCTCTACATCTGAGTACTCTTGGTTAGTGGAAACCGCCACTCTGCAGGATGGCCAATACTCTTAACACTGTTTTCGCCGCCTGATATCCTGGTACCACCGAGACATTATAAGTCCCGGCGTCCCAGGATATAAGGCGGTGGAAAGCTTAAGTCCCCATTCCCATGGAGTCTGAGAGGACTCCATGGGAATGGGGACATGGAAGCACCGGCACCACTGTTAACGCCGGCCGGGCGCAACGTCCAAGGAATGCAGGGTAGGAGTGTGGCTGTCCGGAAAGGGTGCCGGTACGGTGCAACCGGCACATTTATTTCCAGACCGCCACACTCAGAATGAGGCCCATGGTGTGTTCAGCTAGATATAGCCAGAGGAACTCCTGACTGGTGGAAACATCCATTCTGTAGGATGGACTATTCACCAAGGCATGGGGCCTTATTATAAGTGGGGCGGTCCGGAAATAAGGGTGCCGGTAGCAATGTACCAGCACTCTTTCCCGACTGCCACACTCCGACTCCGCGGGTGGGGTCCGTTACGCCCGGTAGGTCTGACCTGCCAGGCGTTACAGCCCCCACCTGCAGTGTTTTCACAGAAGCACCGGCACCGTTGACAACGGTGCCGGTGCTTCTGTGAACCCACTCCCATGGAGTCCTATGAGACACCATGGGAATGGGGACTTACCAATTCCGCTGTCTGACTTCCCGATCCACCAAGAATTGTAATTTCCCGGTGGCAAATCAGGCGGCGGAATGGTGTTACGAGGTCAGCAGCAACCCGCCGACCTCGTAATGAGGTCCATGGTGTGCACAGCTAGACATCACCAGAGGTTGGTTTGCAGCTCTGTGTCAGATGAGCATATGAATACCTCCTACTCCATTTGATCCTACCAAACCGCCCTGACAAAGAGCAGCAACAAAGATTTATTGGTGGAATGCATCTCAAAGCTCAGACGGTCAAAGTGGGCACATAGGAAAGCCATGGCAAAGCCAATAATCAAGAGTGAGGGGTCACCTCGGAGGTCAGAGGCCAAAGATTAATCATTGGACAGTTTCCCATAGAGTGAGGGATCATAGAGAAAAACAGGGACAGCATGACCTATAGAGAGAGAGGGGTCAGAGAAGAAAAGATAAGTGTCAGTGGCACTCACAGGAATCCATCATTGCATGGTGGGTCAGGACTAGAGCAAAAGGCACAGTACTATACAGAGGGTTTTGAATACAGTCATGACTGACTACAAAGCACTACAAAGGGTGAATGTGCATTGAGAATAAGCAGTAAAGCCAACACGATTTACTGAACATGAGAAAAAACTATTCTTGGTTAGAGGCAGAGCCGCAATTAGATTAATCGACGAAATGAGAAAAGGGCTGCCCGGAGGTCACAAAAAACGGCAGGGCAAAAGGTAGCTGAGCTAGAAAGTGGGTATCACAGACATTCAAGAGGAGAGAAAAAAAATAGCATAAGCTACAGAAGGCAAGAGACTGACCGGTACACAGAGATACTGAGTATGAAAAGGACTCCACAGTGGTCATCAAGTTGCATGGCAAACTCTGCCATACGAGTATCACCTTTGCATACTAAGTGCAACAGCTTGGTCTGAGGATGAGGCATGAAATGGGCAATGTGCTGTGAGGTTGAGGCCCGAGTTGATCTTGTACATTATCTTACCTTGTCCTGCTGGTAATGGGGACCCGTTGCTGCTCCACGGGGGTGTCGGGAACAAGTGTGACTCTCCCAGCTTTCCAGAACCTTGCAGCTTCTCCAATTCTGCACGGCACCTGTGCAAAAATGCAAATGTGGTGACTAGAGGTGGTGAGTGGACTTAGAGGGACCTTACAGGGATTTCTGTGCAGCTTTTCAAAGTTATTCACGCTATGCAAAAAACCTCTTGCATCCAAGACACACACAAAAGCAGTAGTAACTCAGACTCTGCAAGCAACTAACGGAACTAAGTGTCTTAGTGTCACTCAAACTCTGTAAAGAACATCCATGTGAGCATGTACTGTATACGAGAGCCCACACTACCCATGCCATCCAAGCAAACATTTTATTTCTGAGAAACACCCTCTAAGGTCCAGTGCCACATGCCATAAACCACGAGTGTAACTCAGGTTCGGAACAGCACTCAGAAGGCCAGGATATCACATGTTAGAGTTGCAGAATGTGCAAAGAACCTGATAGGGTCTGGCCCACACCACCAAACTCTTTGGTGACATATGCTATTTGACCCATGGCTTTCTAGAATCGCTGAAACGTGGCAGAGTTTCTGATGGTCATACCAATCGTGGCCTTCCATCATCTCTCATACTCTGCAAAGGACCACATGGGCAGGTATGTCACATCTCCAATAATCGGCATATTTGTCTCACGCTCTATAGAACATCTCTTGGGACCCAGAGGCCACAATTCTCACAGCTTTATATTGCAACTCAGACACTAAAGAGCACCTTCTGGTTGCCAAGGATTTCCACCCCCAAAGGACCCTTGCAATCAAAGTTACTGAAAACACTCATTAGCATTTGGGCTGTACAAATGTTGTCTCTCAATACATGATGCTGCAAGAAAATCATACAAAAGGCTGATCAATAAATGCACAGAGAGCACACGCTGGTTAGGATAACGTAATCATGAATTCATAACCCTCCTATAGCGGGCTAGGATGACCGGTTGAGGTGCTACAACTGGTATCCAAGCACGCATACCTATGTTAAGTGTAAAAAAGGTGGCAAATTCTCAGGTGGGATAGGAAGGTTTTAATAAGTTTTTGACAGATCTTCAATTTTCCACAGTTCCAGTGGTAGGATATTTCAAAGTTTAATTGCGTGCATTGTAATTGATCTTCCAAATTGCCTGGATTTGCGTACGCAGGGTGTAAGGGTGTAGAAGGAACAAGTTACTTACCTGTAACTGTTGTTCTCCAGCATGGGTCTGGCATGGATTCACATGCTCATGAATATTCCCCGTCGTCAGGCTGGGAATCCTCGGTAAAGAAAAAATCAGTATCAGTTTCGTTTCTGATCTGTCTTTCTTAGTAGTAACCAATCACTGGTCTCTGGGTCATACTGCCCCCAGCCAATGACTGCCCTCTCCCTAAACCCCTCCCCTGGCAGCCATCCTCAGATTTGGTAGCCCGTAAAGTGGCAGCATGACCAAGTGAAGAGCCGCAGAGGGGTAGGAGGGAGGGTTTGCATGTGAATCCATGCCAGACCCATGCTGGAGAACAACAGGTAAGTAACTTGTTCCTTCTCCAGCATGGGGTCTGGCATGGATTCACATGCTCATGAATATAAGAATACATAGCAGTACAAAAATGCACAACCACGGGAGGTGGAAAGGCTCAACATTAAGCATTACATAAACTCAACATTAAGCAACTCTTACCTCCTCACCAGGCCCACCTTCAGGCGAACAGGTTGCACAGAACTGCTTGGCCGACCCTGGACTCCTCCCTGGAATCCCGGTCGACGCAGTAGAATCTCGTGAAGGTGTGCGTCGACCTCCACGTAGCAGCCCTGCAGATGTCCAGCAGGGGTATACCAGACAAGAACGCGTTGGCAGCCGCGATCGCTCTGGTTGAATGCGGTTTGCCAACCGGTGACAGTGCATGATGCAGCCGGAGAGCCATCTGGAAATGGAAGTCTTCAAGAGGGCCTTCCCTTGGTTCACAGGTCCAAAGTTCACAAACAGTTGTGATGTCTTCCGAAAACTCTTTGTGCGGTCCACGTAGAACTTCAGCGCTCTAGCCACATCCAGCGAGTGCAAAGTCCTCTCGGCAGGCGACGAAGGCGACGGTAAGGAAACTGGTAACACCAAGGGCTCATTGAGATGGAAGTCCGACGGCACCTTGGGCATGAAGGAGGGGTGCGTCCTCAGCACCACCCTCGTCTCGTGAAAAGTCAAGTATGGAGGCTTGCAGGATAGGGCCTGGATCTCTCCCACTCGTCGTGCGGAGGTGATGGCCACAAGAAATGCTGTTTTCCACGACAGGAACTTCAACGGTGCCGAATGCAGAGGCTCGAAAAGGTGCCCCCATGAGCCTGGTCAGCACCACGTTGAGCTCCCACGCCAGGGCCGGAGCCTTCACCAGCGGGAATGAACGGAACAGTCCCTTCATAAACTCCTTCACCAGGCGATGAGACCACAGAGATGATCGTCCCGTAGTTCCGATGTAGAGGGAGGTCGCTGCCAGATGTATTTTGATGGAGGCATGAGCCAGCCCCGCCTTGGCCAGTGACAGCAGGTACTGCAGCACTTGAGGGGCCGTAATTCACAGAGGGTTAATCTTCTGTGCACGGCACCAGACAGAGAACCTCTTCCATTTGTGTCCATAGCACTTGAGAGTTGAGGACGCCCTGGCCTTTGCAAGCACCTCCTTGCAGTCCGCCGGGATATTGTACCCTCCAAACTCTAGTGCCGCAGGAGCCAGGCCAGCAAGTTCGGCGACCCCGGGTCGTGATGGAGGATGGCGCCTCCTTCTCTGGAGAGAAGATCTGCGTCCGTCGATAGTTTGACTGGGGAGGATGCTGACAAGTCTAGATGGTCCGGGAACCAGATCTGTCTCGGCCACGCCGGTGTGACGAGGATCATCCTGCACTGGGACCTCTTGAATTGGTTGACGAGACGCAGTAGCAACAGCAACAGAGGGAACGCATACAGGAACAGGCCGTCCCAGGGGAACGAGAAAGCATCGCCCATGCTCCTCGGCTGGGGAAACCTGCTGGCGAACCTCTGGCACTTGGAGTTTGCTGCTGTCGCGAACAGGTCAATCTGGTGTTTGCCCCATCGTCGGAAAAGCTGATCCACTTGGTCTTGACGCAGTTCCCACTCGTGGCATGAGCGCAGCACCCTGCTCAGCGAGTCGGCGATGGTGTTCTTTATCCCTGCTAGGTGGAAGGGCACCAGAAACATCCCCTGGGCAACGGCCCAATGCCACAGATCCTGTGCCTCCTTGTATAGGGCCGGGGACCTGGTTCCTCCCAGCTTCCGGATGTAGAACATCGTGATGGTGTTGTCGGTGAAGATCCTCACCACCTTGCCCTTGAGGGATGAGAGAAACGACCTGAGAGCCCAGAACACTGCCCGGAGCTCCAGGATGTTGATGTGGAGTGACCTCTCCTCCGGGAGCCAAAGGCCTCTTGCGTGAAGATCTCCGGTGTGCGCTCCCTAGCCCTCCAGGGAGGCATTCGTCATCACCGTCTCCTGGTGTGCTGGGGTCTGAAAGTCCGTGCCCACCGTGAGATGCGCGCGGGTGCCCCACCACCGAATAGCTTGGCGGAAGACCTCCATTGAGTGGGATCTTGTCTTCAAAGCTGCATCCAAAGGGTGTCGAGGAACTCCTGTAGAGGACGCATCCGCAGCCTGCATAGGCGCACCAGGTAGATGCAAGAGGACATCATGCCGAGAAGTGACGTCCGTGGCCAGCAGGCGCTGCACCTTGCCCAGGATGGCCTTCGTCCTTTCCTCCGACGGAGAAGCCAATTGTGCCACTGTATCGAGCTTGGCTCCCAGAAACAGTGCGACCTGCGACGTAACCAGGTGAGATTTGGGGAAGTTGATGGAGAATCCTAGGTCCGTGAGCAGTTGGACGGTCTTCACTGTGTGCTCGATGGTGAGCTCCCTTGTCCTTGCTCGGATGAGCCAATCGTCCAGGTAGGGGTAAACGTGCATCCCTTGCACCGACTTCAATCCGAATGGCAGGGCCTTGAATTGGTAGTGCCGTCCTTGGACTACGAATCTGAGAAACTTTCGGTGTCCTTTTAGAATGGGGATCTGGAAGTAAGCATCCTCCAAGTCCAGCGACAAGAGGAACTCGCCTGACTCCAGCTGTCCCAGCACGTGCTGGAGGGTGACCATCCAGAACTTCTGAGCCTTGATGTATTTGTTTAACCGACGCAGGTCCAGGATGGGGCGCCAACCGCCTGTGTTCTTTCTGACGAGGAAGTAGCTTGAGTATACTCCGGAGCCCCGGAGCCGGACGAGATCGATGGCACCTTTGAGCATCGCCCTTACTTCTAACAGCAGTTGAGGGATGTGATTTTCCTTCCTGGCCACGGGAGGAATTCGGGGGCACTTCTTTAGAAATTCGAGAGTGTGCCCGTGGGCCAGGGCATCCAGCACCCAACGGTCGATGGAGATGGACTCCCACATGCTGACGAACCTCGCCAGCCGGCCTCCCACCCGGGTGCTCAGGTGTGGACCCCGACGCTACGGCCGTTTCAGTCCTGCTTGGAGGCGGCCTTGCCGCCCTGGCCTCCTTGGGGACAGCGACGAGATCCTGCTGACTTGCCGTGCCCTCTATAGGCTTCTTAAGACGAGGAACGGGCTGCCTGGCGGTACGTAGAGGAGCCACTGCCGAGTCCTTTGGAGGCACCTTGCTTGCCTCCGGAGTTACGAAAGGGCGGTCGTCGTTGCTGCAAAACTCCCAAGGCCCGAGCCATCTCTGTGTCGGCCTTGATGGCCTGAAGTGACTCATCCACTGTTTTTCCAAACAGGTTGTTCCCATCGAAGGGCATGTCCAAAACTCTGGTTTGTAAGTCCTGGTGAAAATCTGTTGCCTTGAGTCATCCCCACCGTCAAAGGCAAACACCGTTGCCCAACTGGCGGAACCCGATGTCAGAGATGTCTGAAGCCACGTCACCTTCCTGCAGGATCTCCAGGGCCTCCGCCCTCTTGTCGTCCGGTAGGAAGTCCAGCAGGGGAGCGATCTTGTACCACAACTCCCTGTCGTAGCGGGCCACAACCGCTAGGGCGTTGGTCGCCTTAATTTTCGTTGCCGCAGACGAGATGACTCGACGTCCCATGGCGTCCAGTTTCTTCCCCTCGCCGTCAGGAGGGGAGGTTGAAGTTGAAGCCGTCGCCTTCGCTGCTTTCTTCTTGACTGCCGCCGAGACGACCGAATCCGGGGTCGGCTGTGCCCTAAGGCACAAAGGGGCGGAATCGGGGACCCAGTACTTCTTCTCGTACCGATCCCTCTTGACAGGCGTTGTGGAAGGGTTCTTCAGGATAGCAAGTCCCTCGTCCCAAATGTTGTCAAGCAGCGGCACCGGGAGGACCGTCTTCCCCTTGGCCTTGCGCCGTTGATAGAGGAAGCCTTCCTTCTTCTGTTCTTCGGGGCAGAGCTGGAAAAGCTTGGATGCCCTGGCAATCATGGCATGGAAGAAGTCAATTTCGTCGGGTGGGGAGGCCCGTGGGGGTGCTGATGGAAGGCCCATCTCGTCGTCAACCCAGTCATTATCCGTCCCCGTCGTGGCCGTATCTGTTCCTGTGTCATCCCTAGGATCAGGGGAAGGAGATAAAGGCTGAGTGTGCCGCAAGGGCTGGAAGGGCTTGGGGGGGGGGTGAACTCTCCTCTGCTTGTTTGGAGGGCTCCCCGACAGACCCGGTTCTGCTGGGTCGTCCGTTGGGGGTAGAGGCAACTTCATCCTTATCTCCGTGCATAAGGTTTGGATTGCCATCAAAATGGCCACCGAGTTGTCCTGAGGCTCGGGGACTGGTTTCGACGGGCGCAATGGCTGCTCCTCCTCCAGGGGAGCCTCGTCGGCGCCACCGTCGCTCTCTTCGTCCACCTCCTCGGGGTTCCTCCGTGGGACTGGACCTCCTCAAACCTCTTGTTGAGGCCCTTCACGACTTGAACCAGCTCCTCCTCAGAGGCTGTATCCGTGTTCGTAACGGCCACCGCCCCCCCCTCTTTTCCACCGGGGTCTTCACGGGGGTCTTATCGATGGGCTGAAAAGAGGATTCCCTCTGCGCTGGCAGGGAAACTCTGGGCCCCGAGGTCGCCTCCACTGGTGAAGCCTCCACAGGCTTCGCCAGGGCCGCCACGACTCCCTAGATAGAGGTCTTAGCCGGGTGAATCAAGGCCTTCACCACCTTGGGCGCGCTTGAGGCCTTCACCTTGGGGGGTGGGTCACCACCTCGCTCCCCCTCGGCTGTCTTTTTCGAGATTGACCGGGACTTCTCCAGAAGCTTACCCGGGTTCTCGGATTTTCTGTTCCCCGAGCCAGAGCGTTGGCTCGTGGTTGATGGCGTCGGTGAAATTGCTCCCTGCCTGGCAGCCAAGGAGCCTGACCCTTCGGCGCTCCCGGTGCCCGCGGACTCGCGGTGCTTTGCCTTCTATTGGGCCCCTGTCGCCGGAGCACCCTCAAAGGACTTAGAAGACCGCTCGGACCTCTTATTCTTCTCGCCCGTTGGGCTCTTACCTTCCAGCCAGTTGGTGAGGCGGATATGCCGATTCTTCATGGTCCGTTCCGACATGTTCTTGCAAAACGCACAGTCCTTCTCCACGTGCGTTTTATTTTCGTGAGGGCAGTAGAGACATCTCGAATGCTCATCCTCTTTGAAAACATTCTGTAATCCGCATCCAGGGCAGTTGCTGAACAGCTTGGATCCGGGCGTCGAGCTTCCCTTGACATGGGCCATGTCCACGAGGTAGGCCTCAGATCTTCTGGAACCCTCCAAGAAGCGTAACTCGACAAAACTTTGCCCTTGAGGGGCGTAGAAAATTACAAAAAGGGTCCCCATTGATTGGCAGTAGAAACGGTGGAGCTTGAGGCTCGATTGACCGAAAAATGAGATTAAACTCTTTGAAAAAAATCGCTAAACGCAGTAAAAGCTCGAGAGCTAAAGCACGAGGACTCCCAACACTTGAACGTGCGGTAAAAATCTGAGGCTGGCTGCCAGGGGAGGGGCTAAGGGAGTGCAGTCACTGGCTGGGGGCAGTATGACCCAGAGACCAGTGATTGGTTACTACTAAGAAAGACAGATCAGAAACGAAACTGATACTGATTTTTTCTTTACCAAGGATTCCCAGCCTGACGACGGGGAATATTCATGAGCATGTGAATCCATGCCAGATCCCATGCTGGAGAAGTAGGATACTGACACACAGGTGGCATGCATTCGGTTATAGACTTTTATTAGTGAGAAAATAAACGGGAAAATTCTATCTTACCCTAGTTCTAAGAGGGGTTACCCTGCCTCAACTAAATACTAAGGAATCTGTCAGGATATCAGTCTAAGTAAAGAGTCCACCGTCCTGTGTCTAAAACCTATTTCCAACCCTTACACTATAAAGTGCACTAAGGAAAACGGGTGCACTTCTTGGTTCAGAAGAATGGCTCCCTTTTTCTGGACGACAGCCCAAAGTTCGCCTCTGGGTGATGCAAATGAAATGTTCTTCTCAAAGGGTACAAAACAAAAGTCTAAAAAGGTTCCTTGGATTGGGGTTCCAGCAAGGCACATAGAACAAAAGTATTGTATCTTCACAGTGTAAGGGGGATGATTCCATCTCCTTGACCTTTACCAGGTTTCTCTGTGGTTTTCCCAATGCCAGGAAAAGTGTCTTTCTTCTCCTGGCCTTTATCAGACTTCACAATCCCAAGAGAATGACTACCTCCTCAACTCCTTTCACAATCTTCATCAACACCAGGGAGGTACGTCTCCCTACCCTGGCCTCTCTCGCAATATTTACAGTGTCCACCATGTTCTCAGCCCACTTGGTTCATTACCGTGCCAGGTACGGTGACTATAACAATGATTTTGGAGGCAGTTTGTTATTGGATGTGGATCCCAGAACTTTTTTAGCTCTTCTCGCTTCTCAATAATTATACCTGGTTCACTATCCTGCCATTGTATTGGTTTCTTTCTCCCGGGTGCCAGACCCCTTTAGTATTGATTTCTTTCTCTCTCCCATGGTTTAGGCAGCTGTGGTCTCCCAGTCCGCCAGGGACTGCCACGAAGAAGATGACTCGTGATGTCACTCCTTATTGGTTGCAGATCCCAGACCTGTGTCTCACCACTGTATTGCCCCTTTGGGTTCCCAGCAAGCCTTTCGGTCTCAGGCCCTCCTCTGTAGAACAGTATGTGCAGCCTATGACCAGCTGATGGCGAGTCTGCTTGGTAGCTAATTATTTCCTTCTTGATAAGTAGGGTACTCTGTTATTGAGGCTGCCCAATATGATAATACAAAAATGAAAAAAAACTTGAGTATCCTTTGTTGTGCGTCCCAATTTGTATTAGCTTGTGATGTGAATTTACACACAAAAATGTCTCTTTCCATTTTTAATTCTTAATTGCCAATATTTCACATTATTATTTTCCTCTTCAATGTGTGTATCTGTTTACATCACTTTCTGGTTCAATATAGCTTCAAATATATAACAGTTGTGACTTGTTTAATTCACAAGCTCTATAGTTTCCTTGAATTGATTCCCTCAATTGTTTCCGTGAGTGAATTCCCTCATTGATTCCCTCATTTGTTTTCTTGAATAGATTCCCTCGACACGTGTTTCTCCATTGGTTACAATGGTTAATCAGGAGGGAAGTAAGTTTTTAAATCTAAATGTGTGAACACAAAACATGAAATTAACTTATTAAGACCCTTGTATTGAGCTTAGACATTTCTTACTGGTTTGTGCAATTCAGTGTTGGTCAAAGGTGTTTTGTATACAAAGTGTAAAAAACAAATTTTGATTACTCACTCTTAGCTCCTGTAAGAAAGTAGAATTGAAGCCTTAATGTGAAGCCTCCACTTGTAGTTACTAACTTTGATGTATTAGTGGGATGGTACCTATTGAAAATATAATTACCTTCTTTGAATGTCTAATCTGTCTTCATTTAGATGTCTGAAATCTGCTTGCTACTATATACTAAGCTTTTACTTATTTCTTACCTGTATATTGTGGAAACGTTTTCCTTTTCCGTTAAATTATGTAGTGTTTCTCTCTCGGCATGATAACCACTTAGAGAGTGAAGATGTCCACTCTTTATAATCAACATAACGACACAGGCACGCTCCCTATTACGTGCTAGCGTCATCACGTTGGCCGGCATCTTAGTTTGGTTTCATTATGCAGACTAAACAGGACGCTCGCTTTTGCATTTAGCTGTCATTCATCCCATGTTATTGCCTCACAATGATTACTTTTGGCTTGCATGATTGCAGCCATTTTCTGTAATTGCCCAAACCAGTTTGAATATATGATGTTGCTTCTAAACGAATTGGGCTGAACTGAAAAAGATCATTAGCGCTAATGTACCGGCTGCATGAAATACCTAAACATTTCAAATATATCAAAACAATTTTGTGCAGAATATTTTTCTTCTCACATATAGTTACAAAAAATGACTAATTTCTGTGCCAAAAGTTAGCGCCATGATGCAACTATCCATTAGACAATTCCAATTTTCTTCTCGTTGTCTTAGGAATCTCTCTCAATTTCCTCCTCTTGGTGGCATATTAATTTTTTCCAGACCAAAATATTTGATGACATCCATCTTTTCTTGTGCATGTTCTTGTTGAAAGTGATATGCCAGTGGATATCTTAAGTCTTTCTTTCTAATGGACCTGAGGTGTTCTGCAATCCTATTTTTTAGAGGACGGATTGTGCTGCCAATATACACTTTTGAACATATGCATTTTATACCGTAAATCACAAACTTTGTATTGCAATTGATACATTCTGTAATCTGACGTTCTTTTCCATTTGTCATCACAATGGTTGTTTTTCCATTGTCTGAGAATGGACATTGCGTGCACTTCCCACATAATTTCCTCTGAGATTTGTTTGATGCCACACCTGGGGTATACCGCTGTTTTTCTTTTTATCCTGAAAGTGAGATGGACACAGTCATTTTTTCAGATTCTTGGCTTTGCGAAAAGTTTTAAATGGGGTTTCATCCAAATAAGGTGTTAAGTCTTCATCTAACTGTAGAATAACCAATGTCTTGTCAACAATTTTCCGATTGTGTCAGATTCAAAGCTTTAAGTGGTTATGAACCTGATTTTGTTGGTTTCTACACTTGATATTGGTTTTGGTTTATTCTGTAATAGTTCTGTCCTTGTCCTGAACATAGTGTTGTTATATGCTTGATTTAGATGTCGAGTTTCATATCCTCTTTCTTTGAACATTTGTGTTGCTATTGCTGCATGTTTCTCCAATTCTTGATTCTGTGTACAGTTGCGCTTAATCCTTAAGTATTCACCATACGGTATATTTTTTGTAATATGATTAGGGTGATTGCTTCCAGCATGCAAGATGCTGTTACCAGATGTAGGTTTGTCATATAAAGTTGATTGAATTGTGTTATTCTCAATATAGAGCTCCAAATCTAGCAAATGTATTTTTTCGGTACTTTCTTGCATGGTTAATTTCAAGTTGTAGTTATTGTTGTTCAGGTATTTGTAATATTCCAACAGCGTTTCTTTATTTCCATTCCAAATGACCAAGAAATCGTCTTTGAAGCAACCCCAATAGATGATTCGATTGTCCCCTGTGAATGATGAACGTTGCCAAGCATGTTCCAGCTCATAGTGACCCATGTATAAATTTGCATAAGATGGGGCAAATTTTGCGTCCATTACAGTCCCTTGTTTTTGTCTGAAGCTCTGCTCTGGTTGCTCAACGGTCACTCTCGGCTGCTTCTGGGTCTTTCGCCCCTGTTCGGTTACAACCTTTTCCCTCCAATCTCTGCGGCGACTCTGCAGCAGCTCCATGATTTGGCGCAGCGCATTCCAGGGAGCCCACATGCTCCAGCTATCTCGACCAGCTGGCGATTCCTGCTTCCAGGCATGGCCCGATCCCGGTAGACTTCTCTGGGACGTCTCTGCTGACGGGCAAGCGTCCTGCCCTCAGTTGTTTCGTTTGGCTTCTGACCACGGGCTTCGCAACTCCCGGTTCCTCCAGGGAGGATCTCTCTCTCTGTTTGAATTTCCCTCTTCTATTTTAGTTGTACCTTGGCCAATAAGAAGTCTGTAAAGAGCAGACAGCTCAGCATGGTTTATAGAGATGCAGTTTATGCTTCCTCACTTCTTCCTCGTCCCAGTACTGATCTTGAGAACTACCAGTGAGTAAGCTGGACTATTCCTTGTCTAAGAACATAAGGGATATAGGTCTTTTGAGGAGCCCACATTCTTCCATGTTACAGTACTTCCTACCTTACTGGTTTTAAGGAAACAGATAGGAATACTACGGATGGTATTGAAGGGGGTTGGTGAGGAAGGTGGATTAAGGTAAGGTGGGACATGGGGATACCGCGTTCTCCCAAGGTCTTCACTAATCCCAGAGGGGGCTTCCCTCCCCATGAGATCCACCCACTTAGTACCACCCCAAGAGTACTATCGGGTAGCAGCCTCACCTCCCTGGCCTCATGGGATGGGACTCCCCTAGGGGAGAAGAAACAACATCAGGGGATTCATCACAGGGAGTAAACATGGAAAAATTGTGGGAGGCTCTTAACAGACGAATAGATGTATGCCATTTGAGATTTTTTTTTAATAGGTTGGAACATTGTCTTATAGGGCTATATCGGTGATTGTAAGCAATTTAAAGGATGTTCTGGATTTTGTAGGCAGCCAATGAAGGGTTTTGCGAGCTGGAGAGATATTTATGGTGGTTTATAGCTATCCGTGCTGCAGTGTACCTGTAACTATTGTTCTCCAGCATGGGTCTGACATGGATTCACATGCTTATGAATATTCCCTGTCATCAGGCTGGGAATCATCGGTAAAAGAAAAACAGTTTCACTTTGACTGTATTTCTCCTTTAAACCAATCACTGTCCTCTGGGTAATTCGCCCAGATGCAATGACAGCACTCTCCCAAAGCCCCTCCTCTGGCAGCCATCTTCAGATTTGGTAGCACGTAAAGTGGCAGTATGACCCAGAAGAGCTGCAGAGGGGTCAGAGGGAGGGTTTGCATGTGAATCCATGCCAGACCCATGCTGGAGAACAAAAGTTACAGGTAAGAAATGTGTTCCTTCTCCAGCATAGGGTCTGGCGTGGATTCAAATGCTGCTGAATAACAAATACATAGCAGTACAACATTACACAACCATGGGAACTGGCAAGGCTCAACAAAAGCAATTAACTCTTACCTCTGGAACAGACCCACCTCAAGCAAACAGGTTGAGTAGCACTGCTTGGCCGACTCTGGACTCCTCCCTGGACTCCCTGTCAAAGCAGTAGAAACTCATGAAGGTGTGAGTGGACCTCCACGCGGACGTCCAGCAGAGGCACACAAGACAGGAACGCCGTCGTCGCAGCGATCGCTCTGGTGGAGTGGGCTTTCCGAAGGCCAGGCAGCGGTTGGTTCGCCAACCGATGACAGTGCGTGATGCAGCCGGAGAGCCACTTCGAGGTGGAAGCCTTGGACAAGGCTTTTCTATGGTTCACAGATCCAAAGTTCACAAACAGTTGGGAAGTCCTCCGAAAACTCTTTGTGCATGTCACACAGAACTTCGGGCACGAGCAACGTCCAGCGAGTGCAAGACCCTTTAAGCCGGTGACGTAAGCTATGGGAAAAAAACAGGTAACACGAAAGGCTCTTTGAGGTGGAATTCCAACAGAACCTTAGGCATGAAAGAGGGATGCGTCCGCAGCACCACCCTCGATTCGTGGAAAGTCAGATATGGCTGTTTGCAGAATAAAGCCTGAATCTCACCTACTCTCCTGGCAGAGGTGATGGCCACAAGGAAAGCTATTTTCCACGAGAGGAACTTGAAAGGGGCATGAATCATTGGCTCGAAGGGGGCCCCACATGAGCCTCGTCAGCACCATGTTGAGTTACCACGCTGAGACAGGAGCCTTCACCAGTGGGAAAGACTGAAACAGTCCTTTAAGGAACTCCTTGACACCGGTGAGACCAATGAGAAGATCTTCCTGGAGACCAGGTGTAGTGGAAGATAGTCGCCAGATGTACCTTGATAGAGGAGTGTGCCAGTCCGGCCTTTGCCAAGGATAGTAAGTATGGAAGAATCTGCAGGGTCGTGACCCTCAAAGGGATAACCTTCTGCAACCTGCACCATGTAGCACTTAAAAGTCAATGATGCCCTGGCCTTAGCGAGGACCTCCATACAGTGCACTGGCAACTCATATCCTCCAAACTCTAGGGCTGCAGGAGCCAATAACCTCAGGTTCAGCAATCCTGGGTCTTAGTGGAGGATTGCGCCTCCTTCTCTGGTGAGAAGATCCGGAACCACTGACAGCTTGACCGGAGCTGACGCTGACAGGCTGAGAAGGACCGGGTACCAATTCTGCCTCAGGCAAACGCCGGGGCAATGAGTATCATCCTGCATTGGCACTGTTTGAGTGTGTTGATGACTCTTAGCAGGAGAGGCAAAGGTGGAAATGCGTACAGAAACAGGCCGTTCCACCGGTAGGAGAATGCATCCCCCAGGCTCCTCGGTTGGTGGAATCTGCTGGCAAACTTCTGGCATTTGGAGTTTGCACTGTTGCAAACAGATCGATCTGGGGCCTGCCCCAGTTGAGGAAGATGCGGTCCTGCCGAAGTTCCCACTTATGTCAGGAGCACAATTCCATGCTCAGGGAGTCTGCAATGGTGTTCTTGACTCCCGCCAGGTGAAGAGGAACAAGGAACATCCCTTGTCCGATGGGCCAGTGCCACAAGTCCTGCACTTTTTTGGAGAGTGCTGGGGATCGAGTGCCCCCCTGCTTCCTGATGTAGAACATTGTGGTAGTGTTATCCGTGAAGATCCTCACCACCTTGCCCTTCAGAGACGGGAGGTATGACTTGAGGGCCCAAAACACTACCCGTAGCTCCAGGATATTTATATTGAGATCCTTCTCTTCTGGTAGCCACAGGCCTCTGGCGTGCAGACGTCTGGTGTGGGCTCCACAGCCCTCCATGGAAGCGTCCTCGGTGACAGTCTCCTGGTATGGGGGGGTTTGAAACCATGTGCCCCGAGCAATGTTGGAGTGAACGCCCCACCACCTTATCGCTCGACTGAACTTCTCGTCAGCGGGATCCTGCCCGCGAAGATTCCAGACACCTGTATCCAGCGAGAATCCAGGGACTCCTGAAGAGGCTGCATCCACAACCTGCAGAGCTGGATAAGGTAGATGCAAGAGGACATCATGCCGAGCTGCGACTTGATGGTGCGCACCGAGGCGGTCTTCATTGACAACAGTTGCTGCACTGTCCCCTGAATGGCCGCTAACCGCTCCTCCGAGGGCAACGCTAAGCAGGAGACCGTCCTGAGTCTGGCTAGGAGGAACAGAGCATTCTGCGATGGAGTTAAGCAGGACTTCAGATAATTGATGGAGAATCTCAGATCCGTCAGCAGCTGGACGGTCATCTCCGTGTGTCCGACGGCCAACTCTTGTGAGCGTGCCCGGATGAGCCAGTTGTCGAGGTACGGGTACATGTGTATCCCCCGCAGATGCAGATGGGCCACCACCGGTGCAGGCACTTTGTGAACACTGTGGGGGCCAACTTCAATCCGAAAGTAAGGGCCTTGAACTGGTAGTGCTGTCCCTGTACTACGAAGCGTAGAACAATTTGGTGTTTCTTGTGAATGGGGACGTGGAAGTAGGCGTCCTCCAGGTCCAGCGACGGCAAGAAGTCTCCATCCTTCAGTTGGCCAAGCATGTGCTGCAACGTGACCATCCTGAACTTTTGGGACTTGAGGTACTTGTTCAGCTGTCGCAGATCTAGAATAGACCTCCAGCCGCCTGTCTTTTTCTTGACTAGAAAGTATTTGGAAGAGACTCCAGAGCTTCAGAGTCATTGGGGAACCTGCTCTATCGCCCCTTTTTGTAGCATGGCCCTTAACTCCTCCAAGAGCTGAGGGATGTGCTGCTCCTGTCGGGCCACTGGATGGATCCGCGGACACCTGTGCGTAAAATTCCAGGGTATGTCCTTGGCCGAGAGCGTCCAGCACCCATCTGTCGGTGGTGATCTTTTCCGACTCACTAATGAATCCCGTCAGCCAGCCTCCCACCGGGGTGTGCGGGTGGGGGCCTAACATCCTGGCCGGTTCAGGCCTGCTTTGGCACTGGCAAACTGCCTTGTGGGCGATGCTGACCTTCTCCTCCGTAGACCTCGGAATGGCCTCTGTAGGCTTCCTGAGTCGTGGACCTGGAAGGCTGATGGTACGATGAGGAAAAACCTTTTGACAACCTGCCAGACTTCCTTCGGGAGGAGCAAAAGGAAAAAGGGTGCTGCTGGAGTCTCCGCATCCGCCTTGATGGCCTGCAGGGACTTGTCACTTCCCAAAAAGGCCGTCTCAGTCGAAAGGCATGTCCAATGCGGAAATATGTGGCCCTCAACCAGCCTTGGCGACGAAGGCAGACACTGTTTCCCATCTGCCGGGACCCTGTGTCGGCAATGTCCAATACCACTGTGATGGCATGATACGACGCTACCTCTAACTCCTGGAAGAGGGCGATCGCCTCCATCCTCGTCGTCAGGGAGGAACACCAGAATCATGCCCAGTTTGTACCCCATCTCCCTGTCGTACCTGGCCAGGATCGCCAGTGTGGTGGCTGCTTGGTGGTGGACGCTGCGGTGTAAATGACCTTCCTTCTCATGGCGTCCAATTTCTTCCCCTTGCTGTCCGGAGGGAATGAACACACTTGCGGCCGCCAAAACCACCAAATCTGGCGATGGTTGCGACCTCAGGCACTTGGGTGTGGATTACGGCACCCGCTACTTTTTCTCCAGCCTATCCCATTTGGCCGCAGCCGTGTAAGGGTTCTTCAAGAGGGCCGGGCCCTCCATTCACACGTTGTCCAGAAGGTGCACTGCCATGATGGTCTTCCTCTTGGCCTCGCGCCTCTGGTACAGGTAACCCTCCTTCTTAGTTTCCTCGGGCACAAGCTGGAAAAGCATGGAGGCTTTAGCGACCATGGAATGGAACGACCCCACCTCATCCGGTGGGGACACTCTCGGATGCCGAGACCCGCCGCCTGCGACAATGTCCTTGTCATCATCGTCTGTCATCGCCCTATCTGTCCAGATGTCTGGGAACACGGGGAAGAGGGTACTCGCCGCGTATGTGTAGGCTGAAAAGGGGGCGTTGGATAGCGCTTCCTCTTCTTTGCCAGACGCTGATCGACCTGGGGGGCACAAGAGCCCGGCCCTGCATCGTCCTCTTCCGGATCCCCGACACCAAAGTGTGGATGGTCGATAAGATGTCCAGAGATACATCCCTCGGCTGAGCTGGTGCATTCCGAACACTAGGCCCTGCGCCATTGTCGCTGTCTTCGTCTTCTTCCTCCACGTCCTCGTGGACCATGTGCAAGGACGAAACTTCCATGGCCTGGGATAAGGCCTGGGGCTGGTCCGAGGCCTCCTTGCACTGCACCCTTTTTCCCACCCTGAGGGGTCAGAGCCAGGCTCATAGACGGCATCTTCTTCTCCGGCGTGCCAGCAGACTTCGCCAAAGTCACTGCAGCGGTTTCTCGCCTCAGAGGGAGGGACACCTTCTGCGCTATGGGGGTTACCTTTTAAAGGGTCAGCCCATTTTGCCTTCATGAGAGCAGCCACCACTAGCTCCATCGTCGACAAAGACTTGTCCTGGGCCTTTTGTGCAGTTGGGCCATATTCTCTCTATCTCTGGCTTCTCTGGCTTCTCCCGCAGCTTAGCCAAGTTGGATGCTTTCCTTGTCGAGGAGGAGCTCGATTGCTGGCTGGCAATTGAGGCGGATGGTGATGTTGATCGTGCCCTGTCCATCGCGGGACCCACTTGTGCGGCGACCCCGATGGAACCTGACTTGCGGTGCTTGGCCTTGTCTTGGGCCCCAGCGGATGAGGCGCCCTCATCAAAGGACTTTGAAGCCGGCTCCTCGGAACAGATGATCCTCGGTGAGACCTGACCCAGCTCGAAGCACGGGGCAGAGGTCTTGGCGTTCAGCCATGCCGCCAGTCTACTGCGTCTATCCTTCGCTGTCTTCTTGGAGAAGCCGAGACAGATCTCACACTCTCCTTCCTTGTAATCCGGATGAAGACAGTAGAGACATTGGAGGTGCTTGTCCTCCACAAACACGTTACGTAGCCCGCACTTAGTGCAGGGCCTGAAGAGGGATCTTTCGTCCTTCTTCTCCTCCGTCATGGTCGGAGGGCGTGGAGTAGGCCCGATGGCCTTCTGGAAACTTTCGAAAAAACTTTGACGATTTATGCCCATGAGGGGCGCTGAAATTCACCGACAACGGGTCCCTACTGTCGGCAGATGGAGAAAGGAGCACTCAGGTTATTTTAGAACAAAAATAGAAACTTTTTCCATCGAAAAACAAAAAAACGTAGAAGTAGCTCACAGGGCAAAACTTGAGGACTCCCAACACTGAAGCGTGTGGTAAAAATCTGAAGATGGCTGCCAGAGGAAGGGCTTAGGGAGAGGGCTGTCATTGGATGGGGGCAGTTTGACCCAGAGGACGGTGATTGGTTTAAAGGAGAAAGACAGTTTGTAAGCACTGGCGTAGCAGGGGCCCCCACAGCCCCCACGGTGTGCGGGGCCCCGCTATCACATGTCCTGGGAGGGGGCCCCACTTGAAAAAAAATGAAAAAACATTTTTTTCAAAATCTTTTTATTTTTATTTTTTTTTTAAATCACTTTGCCTTCATAAAGAAATTATTTTCTTTAATTATTTCTGAAGTCAGAGTGCCTTCAAAAAGAAACAATCAGCCTCATTACAAGTTTGGCTGTAGCCTTGCCGGTAAAACCACCAAGCTGCCGCCAAACTTGCGCTTTTTTCCAGCATCCGCGAATGGGCAATTACCGGGTCATTACGGCCCCGCCGGACCTGGTAATTGCCCATTTGCGGGCGGCGGAAAAAAATGCTCCTCATTCCCATTTGATCCCCATAGGGTTCAATGGGAATGAGGAGATCGGATGCACCGGCACCATTCATAATGGTCGCAATAAAACCTACATTTCAGGGGGCTGATGCTTCAAATGTTGGGGGAGGCGCTAACTTCACGGGTGGTGGGGGAGGCAAACTTTTTTGTGTGGGGGCATCTAACTTCTTTACGTATTTTAATGAGACTATTTTAGTGCAGCTTCAATGTTACAAGCAGTTAACTCTCTCCTTTAAGTGTGAAAGCACCCACTTATGAACTGTTGTGAGAATGAACCGTCTCCTGTTCCCTTTCTACACTTCCAATCACTTCCCTGCCATGAAAGTGCTAAACACACATCACAATTTCAATTGCCTAAAAGATTTGGCATTTGAATGCAGGTACTAACAATGAAATGCTTTACGTTAGTAACTGCTTGGCCCTTGTTAACCCAGGTGCCGTTTGACATCGGTGTCCTGTTCTGTCCGGCAACTGCTCTGAAGGTCAGCCAGGTTGAGTCAACATAGCCCAAAATTACTTAGGGCGAGTGCTGCAGCCCAGTCAACTGAATATTGTTAAGACCCTACTTGTGTTTAGTGCCTTAATTACTTATTGGTAATCGTCATTACTCCTAGCCCTATTCTTCCTTGTCCCTGTAATTGTGTATGAGGCAGTACTTGCCTCATACACAAGCACTGGGATGAGGTAGAGGTACATGGAGGTAATGCCTGATTTAGCTACCTGTATCTTCATTACTCCTAATCCCACTCTTTCTCATCCCAGTACTTACCTATGAGGCCAGGAGCCTCAAACGTAAGCTCTAGGACAAGGAGGCGGGACGTTAAGGTAATTCTGGGCCAAGGAGCTGATTTTGGAGGTTGGGATAGGGCAGGGGAGGGAGAGGGCATGTGTGGGAGGTGGGATTGTGCGATAAATCATAATGGTTGTCCATGTCCAGGCTAAGCAGGCATGATATGTGGTATTAGTGGCTAGAGGGGCATTTTGGTGCAGCCAGTCTAGTTATTCCTCAATTTGGTATGACTTTCTAACTGCGCATTTCTGATAAAGCAGTCCTGCTAAGTGTAATTACCTAGCTAGATTGGCATTTGGGTGCTGCCAGTCTAGCCATTTCTTACTGCAGCATTGTATATTTTTTTGAGCATCTGTGATAAAATGATATGATAGAAGTCTATTATAACGCACCTGTACACAAGTCATTCTTGGCGCGACAAGCAATGGAGTGAAGATAGAGGGAGTGACAAGACAAATGATCTTACTAGGCCTTGTGTCATTCAAATCGTGCAAGTGCGAGAATGAGAAATGCAAGGGGAAAAGGGAGGGGGGAGTGCAAGGAAGAAGGCTGGGGGAAAACAGGGCTGTAATGCTCTGAGTAAGTGCAGCCAGGACAGTGCAGCTCTGGGTAGTGCAAGGAGAACAAGGGACTGTAGGGTTACAGTTACAGTCCCTAAGTGCATGGATGGCCATCGGCAGTGGTGAAAGAGTGATTACAGAAATTGGCCAAGGTGCAGCGTGGGTGTCAATATGGCCCTTGATGGTTCAGGAGGAGCAGGGGAGCACCTGCTTGGACGACACTTTCATGGATCGGTCTTGTCTAGAAACCTTGTCAGGTGTTGTCAGAGAGAAAGAGGAGAAAGGAGGAGGAGAGGTAGAGATGGCCAAAGGGGGGCCGAGAGAGGAAGAGGAGATAGTGGACAGGATGTCCTGAGTTTTAGCTGAGAAGTGAGAGGCCAGAGCCATACAGAGGGCCTGGGAGGGAACCGGAGAGTTGGAGACCGCAACAGGATTGACAAGTTCCATGAAGATTGTAAAGATTTTGGCCGTGTTGTTCGAGGCAGCAGAGACCCGGGCTTCAATGTGTGCTGTCTTCTTGATGAGTGTTATTGCTTCGACTGGCTTTTTTGTGCATCCAGTCTAGGTCTGTATAAATGTGGCCTGGCATGCTTTACTGTAATTTCATAACATGTCTACACTGGTCTACATTGTGAAGCCAGTGGGACATGTTTTCAATGTGGCATGGCATTTTTAACAGCAAAGCATTCATGTTCCTGTGCACCGTTGGTGACTTGCATATATTGGATTGGTGTTACCCTACAAAACAATTGCAAACACTCTGGCTTTTTGGCCAATTATTCTCAGAAAGTGTGCTGTATATTGCATTAAAACACATATTTATATCTTTCTCCTAGTACAGTGTGCGGTATACCCTTCAGCAGCACGTTCATGCGTATTGTGCAAGCGTGATAATCTAGGCCGGCCCAGAGTGTGGCACGACCGTGATTTGTTGCCAAGATGGGGGGGGGGCCCTCAGCATGGCTCGCAGGGGGGCCCCCACATTTTGTGTTACGCCACTGTTTGTAAGTGAAAGTGAAACTGTTTTTTTCTTTTACCAAGGATTTCCAGCCTGACGACGGGGAATATTCATGAGCATGTGAATCCATGCCAGACCCCATGCTGGAGAACTGCAAGGAATGCATATATGATTCAGTAGCTCCTGCAAAGAGGGCATTACAATATTGCTCCCACAATAGCTCTAGAAACAGCTGCAAAGTGCGGCTCTGATAATAAAGGCCTAAACTGCCTTTATAAAATCAAATGAAAAAAGGAAACCTTTGTGGACATTGCGAGCTCAGAATCCAGGAAGACCGCAAGGTTCCTGACAACTTGAAAGCGAAATTCTGCATAGCATCCTAATATTTTTGTATAGCTTAAAGATGTGCTGACTATCATGGTCTCCATAATTCTTTTTTAAGACCCAACCAACTTTAGAAACTCCATTTTTTAATAATTTCAATAATGTGTTTGATTTTTCTTTGGTTAGATTGGGGGTTACCTTCTAACGTGATGATGATTTTAGTGTAGTCTGCCTTATTTTGGAATTCAGCACCTAATTAAGACAGAGGTTAAATAAAATCGGGCTAGTATAGGCTCCCTGTAGGACACCGAACTCCACTGTAATTGGGTCAGAGGAAATATTTAACAGTTTTATACAAGATGTTCTGTTACTTCGAAAAGCATCCAACTTGGAGAGAGCTTTATTTGAGGGACCCGGGGTGTTAATGAAGTGCTCTAAAAGGATGGAGTGGTCTAGGGATATGATTTACAGCAAGTGCATGAGCTGATTAAACATTTTGAGATCTACCAAAACGTGCTATAAATTACTAACCAATATAAAATGGCATTGCGCAGATGCTACAGGGTACCTCTCGAAGGCATCCCATCCTGGCATCCTTCAAACACTGCAGGGCAGTCTCTAGACCCAGGTCACCGATATTACACTTATTCTAAATACACCTATTCATTTGAGTCTTCCTGTGAAAGCAGTGAACTTTTACCCATGCACATAAAGCTAGCATGGATCTTTAATCACTTTTGAATGCTCAGCACACCTCAGTGTACAAAGTGTGAAAATGATACCTTTTCAGCTCTTGCTCCAGGCTACTGATCTCCTTCTTGGCGGCAGACAGCTGTCCCTGCAGGCTGCACACCTGAGCATCCTTAACTTGCAACTCCTGCACTAAACGCTGCCGGACCCGCTCCGTGCCTGTGTTTAACTCAGCCAAGCTCTGCTTCTCATGAGTCACTGCAGCAAGCTCAGCTCGTCCCTCATCCAACTGGAAGAAATGGGGAAGTCAAATAAATAAACATTCACTACAGACATATCACTCCTCTCCTTGATGGGAAAAGAAAAAAACATAGGACACTTCAAACTGAGATAGAAAATAGCAAACATTGCAGGTAGCAGCAGGAAAACATGCAGTCTATTACAGAGTAATGAACACACTCCCTTGTGCACCCTCTTCTTAAGAAACCCTCTGCCGACCCCTCCTGCCCAGCTAACTATTGCCAAATCTTCATCACTCCCTTCCTGGGCAAGCTCCTGGAGAAACTGGCTATTTCCCAGCTTAATCACCACACTGAATCTGTTGGTTGTCTTCACGGCCATCAGTCTGTCTTCAGAGCTGCCAGAAGCATGGAAACTGCTCTCCTGAACATCCGTGAAGACCTGCTCTCCAACCTTGACTCTAACACCCCTTGCGTCCTCATCTTGCTTGATCTCTCTTCTGCCTTTGACACTGTCAACCATGCCATCCTGCTCAACCGTCTCCGTGATAACCTGGGTATTGCTGGTCAGGCTCTGGCGTGGCTGACTTCTTTCCTCTACGACCGACCCTTCCAGGTCCAACTTGGGTCCTTCCTCTCTGCTCTTTTTCTCTACCTGTGGTGTCCCTCAGGGGTCTAACCTCTCTCCCTAACTTTTCAACCAATACCTGGCACTCCTTGCCCACCGCATCGCTGCTCTATGCCCCAACTTTCAGTGCTATGCCACCCAGCTCATTTTTAGGCTACCCTCAGCCTCCTCCTCTTCTTCGCTCATCTCCGACTGTCTATCTGCTATCCAGGAGTGGGTGCCGCCAATGACCTCTGCCTTAATGCCAGTAAGACTGAGATTCTCCTCATCGGCACACCCGCTCCCTCCTTCTTGTAGCTTTCTGGCCAGCCTCGCTTGGCCCTCTTCCTGCTCCCGCCTGTGAGGCTAAAAACCTCGGGGTCATCTTCGACTCCACACTCTCCTTCTCTCCTCACATCTCTGATGTCTCTAAGAAGTCACACTACCAGCTGCACCTCCTCAGGGTATTCTTCCTTTCCTCTTCTTCCCCCAGAAGCTCACTGTCTGCAGAGCTCTGGTTCTCTCTAGGCTGGACTATTGTAACAGCTTCTTTCTAAATCTGCCTGCTTCTACTCTCCGCTCTCTGCAACTTATCCAGAACAGGACTGCAAGACTTGTCCTTGGCCTCAAGACCAGGGATCTTATCTCACCAGGACTGAAATCTCTGCACTGGCTCCCAGTGGCTGCGAGGATTAAGTTCAAAACCCTCTGCATTGTTCACAAGGCCTTCTGGGGCCTCAATACCTTCAACTCTCTCTTCCTAAATATCTTCCTTATCGAGCTCTTCACTCATCCGCCTCCAACTCCCCCAGGGTCAGTCGCTTCTCTAAGCAACCAGTTGGTGGTAGATCTCTCTCTTCGGCTGGTGCCTCCCTCTGGAACAGCCTGCCTGCCTCCCTTAAACTTGAGGAGAACCATCTCCGGTTCCGGAAGCAGCTCAAAAACTTCCTCTTTACGTCTGCCTTTTCTCCTCCTCTCCTCTGCTGCCCTCCTGGCTGTAACCAGAACTGCACTGGCTACCTGGACACTCTCTGATCTCAGGCCCAGGGCCCTCCCACGCCAGCGTCACACACCTGCACTGCCCACCTGGCAACCCCTGCACTTGGGGACTGTTTCTGTATCCCTACAGTCCCCCTACCAGCCCTTGACACCTGATGCCCGCACTTACCAATGCACTTGCCACATGCTGGACATTTATTTATTTACTTATTGTTATCATCTTTCCCATGTCCTGCACTGTCCCTGTCCCCTTCCCACGCACTTGCGCGATCTGAATGACACTTGGCCTAGTAGGATCGCTGTCCGTCCTAACTCTGTTCCCCTCCCTTGCCACGTCGCGCCTTGAAACACTTGTGTATAGGCGCGTTATAAATGCCATATCATTTCATATCATATATCACAAAACATCTCAAACTGAAAAACACAACTTTCTTCATACAGGGGGAGTAGAAAAAGAAAATCTTCTTACCATGTCAAAACAACAGTCACACGTCTGCTGAAATAGATATAGGGAGGCACAAAACACTCACAGGCCAGTTTAAAATTCTTAGGCAGTCTTTATTTACAAACACAAGGAGGATGTGTTTCGCCAGGAATAACAAAACACATATAACTCTCTGGGCAATACAGGAATAATCGGCACAATTATAAAGGCACCTACAACCCCAATGTCTCCCCAACAAGCTCCATTCTGTTGACTGCCACTGGCCTGGACACCCAGACAATATGGGCCTTATATGGATCTAAATAATGGCTGTGGAGACTAGGGAAGTTCTTAAAAAATAACTGAAGGGGGCTTTCTCTATTCAAGCAGGTGTTAGGATGGGTGAATTGAAAACAGTGTAGTCCCTATTTTAGAACATCCTAGTGTACTCAGTGCACAAAATCCAGGCCCTACTCTAGACAGTGCGAGTGCTTGATCACCCAAGGATATCCCAGAATGCCCACAAATGTCACTCGATGTCCTCAGTAGCTGTAGGTACCAGCGCGCCTCCTCAGCCATGGTAGTGGTCTGGTACGCCATGACCTTGGGCATAGTTTGGGGTCTGTGCCTTTACCCAACCATTGCCTGCAACGGTTGTTGGTTGTCTGGAATGGGCAGGTATGAGATTCC
This sequence comes from Ambystoma mexicanum, assembly GCF_040938575.1. Taxonomy (NCBI): domain Eukaryota; kingdom Metazoa; phylum Chordata; class Amphibia; order Caudata; family Ambystomatidae; genus Ambystoma; species Ambystoma mexicanum. Next base: position 1,114,097,357 of record NC_090923.1, on the reverse strand, counting down.
CTTCCAACTCTATGGGTCTTCAGCTGGCTTGCCTGTCCTGCCTGAGACAACTTGCGGAATGGGTAGGTGAGCGGTTCTCCCTCCTGTTCTAACGGTTCCCCTAGCCCTGCCAGTCCCTCCCCACCCACGGCATCATTTGGGTAGGTATTCCTCCATAACTAGTTTGGTATTGACAGTATTTTCTCCCCTTACTTAGGTACTAACTTTAGGGTCTTTGGAGCTGTGGTAGGTCAGAAATAGGAGACAGGATTCCAAGATGGCCACCGGCATCAGGTAGACGTGCCGGAAGCCACTCGGTATGCCTGCAGGATTAATGTAGCTTTCCCACCACCCCGAAAATGCATAGGTTGCTGGCAGCCTGCAGGGAAGTCACAGAGAGGCGGGGAAGCCACTGGCCAGTGTGGATTGTCTGAGCGAGTTAAACCGGGCTCCTTAGAGCATGTCGCTTGAGGAGCTGCGAGCAGCAGTGCAGTGAGCCTGGACCCCACGGGGTGCTGCGCCAGACAGAGTGGCGGTGGAGCGCGAGCGCGGGGCAGGCCCCAAGCCCCATCAACGATGCTGCATGGGCCGAGCCGTCCACCTGACCCTGCATTTGTAAGCGGCCGTGTGGCGGTTTGCCGGACCAGACCCGGCCGGCTCTGAGGAGCAGCTGGAGACCGGCTCAGAGTGGGCAAAACACCAGTGGCAGGCATGCGGCCTGGAGGCGTACTAATTTGAAGCGCCATCGCTGGCACTGGAGAGGTAGACACCAGCGGGGCACCTGGCGGGAAACAGATTGTGCCCCGGCGAGCGCTCCATACTGAGAGGCATGGAGTGATCATTAGCAGGAGGGGACACAGTGCGACGGTAGCATCATGGAGGACGACCTAGCCCCCTCTTCTAAAAGGCAGCAACACCCAGAGGGTGCCTCCCGAATCCCTTGTGCTGAGAGGTGAGGAAAGGGCAAGGAGAGAGGCACCCGATGCAGATCCGGGTTGCACTGGGGGGGGGGGGGGCCTGATCATTTAAGACACTTATCCACCTGGTCAAGAAAGGAAAGGTGGGCTGCCCCGGGGACTAACATCAAGGATACCAAGTGAACCTGGATGGGGGCGGCGAGGGTGCATCTCCCTCCTTTCCTCACTGCTTCGCTGCTGTCTTTTGACACATGTCCCCCCTCATGCATCCCAATGACTTGGGTGCACATTGCAACACTCCAAAGCACCATGCTCAGAACGTGTAAATGTAAGAGAGGAAGGCCCGCAGTGGGGGTTCTGAGTCCCTTCAAATCTTTAAAGCAGACTGCCAATACAGGGGACCCACTGGGTAACCTCCCCACTAAATGGGGCCCAGACGAGGAAAGAAGGAGCACCAAGACTGCGGCAACCATGGTGGACACGGGGGAATCTGCAACGCGGTGGGGGGCAAAACCCCTGGCACAACAGGACTTGCATAACGATTTAATGTGCGTACAAACAACTCAGACAAAGGCCTTTCAAGAGCAGTTTTAACTGATGAGACCAGATCTCAACACTGTGTTGTCCAAGATGAGGCAAGAAGTGGGCCTGCTGGGTGAGAGGACAGACCTCCTCGAAAGTGGCCTCCAGATGGTGGAAACAGACACCAAAGAACACAGTGAGGCCATCGAGCGATTGAATGTCGCCACAAAAAACCTTGGATTGCAAATGGAGGACTTGGAATACAGATCACAGAGGATTAATATTCGGGTCAAAAATCTACCCGAGACAGTAACAGATAAGGAACTTAAAGGGCAGGTCCAGAAGTTTTCTGTGGACATTTTGTAAGACATGAGACCAGAGGAAGTATGACAGGTAGGATGTAGAGATCTAGAAAGACCCGAATGGTAGGCCAAGAGATGTACTAGTCTCATCCAAACAGGTATCTTCCTGCCCCCCAGAACCATTAAAGGCCTGGTCCAGTAAAAAATGTTATTGTCCCTACGGGTCGGTCATGTTTTTTTAAGCCTAAGTGGCTCGATTTTAGAAAACTTTCCTATGGACCTTACCCGAGTTTTCGTCCATTAAACGCACGCGAAAACAAGCACCAGGGAGCCGCCATTTTCTGATAATCCGATCATTTCCCCCATCGCCCTGGCTGACCTGCTTTTGCGGCACTAAATCAAATCCCCCGCCCCTGAGCCTGTCATCAGCAGACTCGTACCGCCCATTTCCCAACGCCAAAGCACGTCTTGTGTCAACATTCGCTGCGCTTCAGCTAATGACGTGTCGCCATGGAAATGGCAGGACGCCTCTTTCCTCAATAAGTATAAACATACCGTTTCACAACACACAGCAGCAGATTTTCGATTCCATTTCTCTCTCTCTGTTACTTTGAGTATTCTGTGACTCGTTTCAGTGCTGTGGTCAGCTACCTTCGCCACTTGTAGCCCGTGTGAACAGATACCAGTACCACCGCTATAAATTATTTTAGTTTGTTTAACACACAATGGCTACAATAATGCCCTACATGTACGAGCCCAAGTATACCGAGGAGGAACTACTGGAAAGGGAAGTACGCGAAAACGATGGGGATTCGGACGGCAGTTGGCAAGACGAATCAACAGATGAAGAGCCTGGGCGTAGTCGCATGGACGGCGTCTCCACCTGGTGCACATGCAATTGGTGCGAGCTAATGCCAACTGAGGACGAGAACTGCTGCTGCCGCGAAAACTCGGGATGCCTGGCCTACATTTCAGAAGGCGAGCCACGACCGCAATGCATCACCGAGCTGCCAGACTTCAGGGCAGCCTGCCTCACACGGGCCATGTTGAGAATAATGATGGTGCTTATGCACGAACTTCGCGCAACTGTTCGTCCTTGTAATCCAAGTAACGAGTAAGTATACTCTGCTTGTCATGCCACTCCTATTTCATGTTCTTCTACTATATCCAAAATTACATCTACATATCATTGTAACACATGTAAGTCGTTCAATAGTGTGCATTGTCCAGATAGCATTTGTCCGTGCAGAAGGCCATTAGTTACAAGAATTGTCATTGACAACAAACGTTTATTAAACTTATCTTGGTCATTTAAAAACAGTTTGTTTCATTCCTTTTCACAGGTGGTACAGGCTGGTGGCCTATCGTTCCTTTACATGGTGGCTCCACGGGAGGCTTGGACACCGCGTTCGAAGAGTGATACCCACCTGTGCCGTTCGTGCCATTAGAGAAACGTTCCCGAGTGACAGCGGTCAGTACAGGGGATTCTCTCTCGCTGTGCTGCAACCTGACCTGTATAATCTTTAAAGTCTTGTATTTTTGTGTCATGAAAATAAGATACAAAATAAAACACCACATATATTTTAACAACGGTTGTTTCGATTTTTTTAAATGAATCAAGTGTGTCTCCATTCAAGGATGGACGTCAGACATCTGTGCTCCGAATGGGTGAGGTCTGGTCGCTGTGAAGCAGGGTGGTCACTATCCATCTAAGCTAACATAACATATTCTCGATAACCACCCAACATCACCTCTGTGACGACTGATCTTCCTCGGCTTGGCTGCAATTCCGCACCAGTGACGCCGCCGACCGTTTGACGATGTCAGACTCTTCCGTTGTTGCTGGAATGGAACATCCAGTACCAGAAGGCGAGGGCGCAGCACTTCATCAACCAATATGTTTACATGCTGAACCATGATCTATCATGATCTGCATCTTCTGATTCTCTTTCACACAGTGAGGTCCCTGTGGGAGCTATTGCCAAGGTTCCTTCAACAGGCGGTCGAAGGTCCAGAAGAAATGGCCCTCATTTAGACCCTGTGTCTCCAGCCAGGCCTCCCCTTGAAGCAGGCCGCCCCCCTAAGACCACGACATAGATACGTCAGTCTTTCACAAACACACCCCTGTTTCTAATACTTTATAAACCACTTGATATGTCTCATGAGAACATCTTTGTGCTTTGCAAGTCAATTCCTGAACGTGTTACCTGGCAACCACTGAGATCTACGCTAATCTGCTCGTCGTCGTGCTATCCGTGAACTTCTGTGACCGCTTAGAGCAAACCCATCAGTGTGCTACCTGTGGCCACCCACCTATTCTCCTGCAACATACTGCTCTGCTTGCTGAATCCAACTGTTTGTTGGTCAAGGTAAGGCCATGTATCCTAGTCATATTTCGCAGATTTTTAAATTTCTATCTATTTGCGAGTTGAGTACACAATAGTGCTATGTTCATTGGTCTCATTGCTATTGACTTGAGTTTCTATTGCTATGCTATCAATAGATCTATTTATTTTCATCTGTGTCTATTGTCATCGAATTGCATCCTTCGGGGGTCCAGTCTATAATGTAAGCATGTTTCCTTCTCGTGCAATACAGAACATCCAAGGGATGAGTCACATGTTCAGATTTGTATGGGGTTGCTGTTGGTACTCTTGTTCAGAGAGGAATTGCCATAGCATTTCGGTGCTGGACTGCCAATGTGGGCGGGACAAAGACTGATATGCAAATGGATATTTCCCATCTGTGAAAGGTACAGTGAGCAAAAAGTGTGTGCTGCAAACTCATCTCAGAACAGGTTATCATGCCATGTTCTTTCTGGAGAGGAGCGCCTGCTACCTTTTTTGAAATGCTGGTGTGACTTATGCTGGGATGCCATTTGCGCATGCATCTGTGCTGGGGGCAGGGGTCAACTCACCTCTTGCTTCCTGGCTGCTGTCACCCACCTCAGCACTGCCGACTCCCTCTACCCCTTGAAGGTCCAGCACAGTGCTACATTTCTCCTCCGACATAGTGAGCACCAGTGGCTCTACAGTGCCTCCTTCAGTCACCAGGGGCTCCTGCCGGTGTTGTGACAGCAGACCCTGCACCCTGACCTTCAGGTCGTTCCACCACTTGCAGCAGTCTGCTCCATCATGGGGTACACTGGATACTGCTGTCACCTCCTGGGAGATGGAAGCTCAGATGGCTGTCCTGCGCTGCCCAGTGGTCTTGCGTTAGCGACTGCCATAAAGTTCATCACAGTTTGAGATTGCCTTATCTGTGAGGACATCCTGCCCCGCCTCGCTGAATTTGGGTTTCGAAGCCCATTTTCAGCCACCTTGCCTCTTATCCTCTCCTTAAACATTTTTACTGTTTACCAGGACCTGCAGATATTTAACAGATTGTGTTTTTCAAAATAGCTGCCGTGATTCTTCCCGTTGCGGCGGTGATGCAATTTCAGAGCTAATAGCACCGGGATTGGCGGCAGTAGCGCTATTAGCACTGCTTTCTCGATGGTAGCCCTTAATTTGGCACTGCGGTAATGGCGCTGGATTACCACCAGACTTGTGATGAGGCCCCATGTTGGGAAAGCAGAGTCCACAAGGATGTCTGCACGTCCTGTACCGGAAAGGTCTATTCTTGCATGTGCAGACAGACTTTATATAGCTCCCCGCCTGCATGAACTGTGTTTATTGTTTGGTGCTTCCCGACATATTTTCTGTGTGGATGGAGGCATATCCATGTAGAAAAGCAGACGCTGTCACAGTGGCTAAAATTTTAGAGTTCATATCTCGGTTTGGATTGCCCCTCAGTATAGATAGCAACCGACATATACATTTTACTGGTCAAGTTTTTATAGAGGTGTGTAAAGCATTAGGAATCACTCAACAGTTCCATTGTGCTCATCACCCGCGCTCTTGCACATATGTAGAACTCCGGAATGGCGACCTTAAGTTGAGGCAGTCTAAAGTGTGTAAAGAGACAGGGTTTAAATGGCCCCAGGCTTTGCTTCTGGTTCTGTTTGCTATGAGAAACTGGTGTAAACACAAACTGGCTGCCCATGAAACCCTCACTCGTCACCTCATGAGAATGGGCACTGCAACCCCAGCAGTTCTCCACATTCAAAGCCTGCCACAAGAGGACGATACTTTGCTCCAATATTGTTGCATGTTGATTAAAACTGTCGGATCTCTCCATACTCAGGTCAGTGAAGCCCTGCCTGAACTGGCTACGGAACCCTGCAACTCTGTGCAGTCAGGACACTAGGTCCTGGTTAAGGCCCACCAGTGGAAATCTGCACCCTAACCAAGGTGGCATGGCCCGTTCCAGGTCGTTCTAACTACGAATTCGGCAGTAAAGTGTTTAGGTATCCCGGCCTGCACCCATACAGCGCATTGCTGCAAAGTCACCACCCCACCCAACATCACCTCTGTGACGACTGATCTTCCTCGGCTTGGCTGCAATTCCGCACCAGTGACGCCGCCGACCGTTTGACGATGTCAGACTCTTCCGTTGTTGCTGGAATGGAACATCCAGTACCAGAAGGCGAGGGCGCAGCACTTCATCAACCAATATGTTTACATGCTGAACCATGATCTATCATGATCTGCATCTTCTGATTCTCTTTCACACAGTGAGGTCCCTGTGGGAGCTATTGCCAAGGTTCCTTCAACAGGCGGTCGAAGGTCCAGAAGAAATGGCCCTCATTTAGACCTCACTGTTGCTATACCATTTTCAGTGTCTGACCTCTGTGTGCCTCACAACGCAACCTGCAAAAGGTATGCTTTGCGATCCTGTGGAAGAACACCTGAGAGTCAATAGCTATGAACAAAGTGGCAAATGCCATTTGTCCCCTCCTCGATGAGAATTCCGTCCACTGGCAGTGACCTGGCAAAGAGTAGAGGCCACTACTGTGGCTTCATAGTGAGGAACCTGAGGACATCCTCACTTCATTCTCCCAAACATCCTCTGCTCAGGTGGCTAGGGAAGGGCCATTGCTTTTGGATCCCTACCCTGGGGGTGGAGATGCGAGGGAGGATCACCTATGTAGGGGAGACTGGGGAGTGGGATGCCCTTAGGTGAGATGCAGTATCCCCCATTTTCTTTCCATGATGAACCCTTAATCCCAGATCCATTTATGGGATATTGCTACCCCTCTCCCTCTGGTTAGGATAACACCAGAAGATATTAACAGTCAAGAAGCACCAGGAAGAGGGTTAGGAGCAGACCATCATAGTCCTGGGACGAGGAAGAGGCAACTAAGAATAGTGAACACTAACAGGTCATTTCATCACTCTGATACTGAGACGGGGAGGAGACCTGAGGACTGCTGAGAGGGACAGGCATGTGGCAATAACTATGGTCAGGCAAGTGAAACTAAATATTCACACCTGCAACCTGTTAAATGATTGCAGGTGTAAAAAAAAAGTCAGAAGCCGCAGAGAGGGGATCTAGTTGGGCCGGAGAGCGCAGCCATCTGAGGTCGAGCGGGTAGAATGAGGGTGGGTGAAAAGGACACCGGCAGCAGAGAAGCGAGGAAGACGCTGAGCCCATTGCAGGCCACGAGAGGGTCTGGAGCTGTGCACAGCCCGTTGCCTTGTGTTCCCCGTTTGGAGTGGGGAACACAGAGACGCTGTCAGGCAGGCCTGCCAGGGGATCCGTGCCCATACCGGCATTCTCGTAGTATGGCGGTCCGGAAAGGGTGCCAGTATGTTGCTACCGGCACCCTTATTTACGGACCACCATACTTGTAATGACCACCAATGACCCTAATATGCATGTGGCTCTGTACCTGGGATACTTGTAGTTGGACTTTTTGCTGGAACTTTCAATTATAAACTGTGGACCATGAATTTCTTTGCCCAGTACCAGATTCCTGGTGGAACCTTAGAGCGTTGATATGTACTTTGCTGCATTTTCATGGAACCAGTAAACTTAAATGGCATTTTTGGTTTAGTGAAATAATTTTGCTCGTGTCCTGCATCTTCTCTGCCTTTATTAACTGAATCGAACTTTGTCTTCAAGAAACAAACTTTTGTACTGGTAGTACGAACCGATTCCTGACATTTATGGACATTTGAGGATTGCATCTAATATACATCATGCCTGGGTATATTTCTGTTATCGTACTGATTGTTGGAATATTGATATATCATTGCTTTATTGCAACAATTACCTTTCGCACCACCAATCATGAAAATGACGGCCCCTCTGCACCTACCTTGGTTCACAGTGAGAGCACGTATTTCCCTCAAGAGCTGAACGAGGTCAGAGTACAAGGTCTGGCGTGGCCAGTTCGGGGCAAACGAGGATTATTTTGCGCAGATGCCTCTTGATCATCTGTACTGTTCTGAGCAAGACTCGGAAGGGTGGAAAAGCATACACAAAAAGGCTGTCCCATGGAAGGCAAACGTGTCTTCCATTGAGCCCTGGTGGGGTTCCCTGATGGCGTATTTGGTGCATTTCTCGTCGTGGATTGTAGTGAATAAATCTATTGACGGGTGGCCCCCGCGCCGGAATAGTGATTGAACTGCTGCAAGGTTGAGCTCCCATTCGTAGCTCTGCGACATCTGCCCGCTGAGGCTGTCTGCAGTCTAGTTCTGTACTCCTGGAAGATCGAACACTTGTATGGCGATGTCGTGTGAGATGGCCCAATGGCAGGTTAGTTGGGCTTCTCGGGATAGAGTCTTAGATGGTGCCCATCCCTGCTTTTTCAGGTAATATATTGTGGTTGTATTGTCCGTTAGGACCTTGACTGTCCATCCCTTGAGTATAGGAAGAAAAGACCTAAGTGCCCACCAAAGTTCTCTAAGCTCGATAACATAATATGGAGGGTTGTCTCTTGGGGAGCCCATTCCCCTCTAACGTGCAGCTTATCCACGTCTGTGCAACATCCCTGCAGGGAGGTGTCCGTGACAAGTGTTTTAAAGTCTTCCCTTTGCTGATGTTGGCCTTGTTGGACCACCATTGGAGTTGTGTGGAGAGTTGGAAAGGGATTTTTTTCTTTGTCCCCCCATGACCCAGATACCTGGGACCAGTTTGCCGCCAGGATCTCCTGTAGCGGCTTCATGTGAAGCCTGCAGTGTGGAATGAGGGGTATGCACAATGTCAATGTCCCGAGCAGTCGCATGCAGTGCGTACTGTCTGCCACTTGTTAGGTGTGAACGCCCTGAGCAGCGCCCAAAAGGGGTCTAACCTTTCCTGCGAGGGCTGTACTTCGGCCTCCTGGGTTAAGAACTCCACTCCAAGAAACACCAGTTTCTTAGATGGCTGCAACACAGATTTCCTGTATTTGATGGCGAAGCCGAGGGTTTGAAGGCGACACACCATTGCTGCAATGGATTGACTTGCTCTTTGCTTTGGATGGGTACTAACCAGTACTAACCAGTTGTCTAAATAGGGGTAGACGTGATGGCCCTGTTTGCAGAGACTGGCTGCCACTGGCACAAGGCACTTTGTAAAGGTGCAGGGAGCTGAGTTCAGTCCAAATGGAAACACTCAGAATTGGGAATTGTTAACCACGAACCGTAGATACTTCCTGTGACACATGTGGATGGGAATGTGGAAGTATGCGTCCTGGAGATTCTGGGACGCTAGGTAGTTGTGGTGCTGAACTGCGTCTATTACAGTGCTGTAACGGGACCATGGTGAACTTTTGGCGTTTGATGTACTTCTTTAGTCTTTGCAAAACCAGGATGGGCCTCCACTTTACGAAGTACCAGGAGTACACCTCCCTTCCCACAGGTTTCTGTGGACTTTTTCTATGGCCCCTTTTTGAAGCATGTGCCGCACTTCTCTGAGTAGAGCACTTTTGTGCGCTTGAGGTCAGTGGTCTGGGGGCATGGGAGGAGGCGTTTTTGTAAACTCTAATAGATGCCTGTAAGACACTGCATCCATCACCCACCTATCTGTTATTTGTCTCCAGTTTTGCACAAACCTGAAGATTCACGCCCCTATCGCACTCTGCTGGGATGCATAGTCACTGTTGGGCTTTGACCTGCTGTCCTCGAGTACCAGAGGGCTGTTTTCGATGCTTGGTCTGCCTGCAATCTTTAGATCTCTGGTATCCCTGGTACGATCTTTTGTAACCCTGGTAATAATTTGAGGACCTTCTGGAGTGTTGTATAATTGTATAATAAGAACAATTGTATATTGCATTCCTCTATTAGAAGATATGTGGATGCTCTGCCTGCGACTCCCCTGAACAGACGAAAAGGCTGGTGGTTCTGCAGGGGTGTCAGGGACTGGACCGCATCTGTGTCCATCTTGATGGCTTTGAGGGCTTCATCGATATTTGGACCGAAGAGCTTATCACCCTCAAATGGCATGTCCTCCACCTTATGGTGACCGTTGGTGCAGAAGTCTGTGCATTTAAGCCATGCTTGCTGTCTCAGGACAGCTCCATTTCCCACCTGTTTGAGCCCCATCTCTGCAAGGTCCATCGCCATATTGATACTAAGGTTGGAGGACTCTGCCCTCCCCTTTGCTTCTTTCTGTTTTTCCTCTGGAAAATGCTTCAGGATTGGGGCTAGTTGGTGCCACATTTTTCAATCATACCTGTCGATGATAGCCAGGGGGTTTGCCTCTTTAACCGATGTGGCTCCTATCGCCAGCACTTCCCAAAGGCGCCTTGCTTGCGTGCCTCATTGTCCGGACGGACTGTGCATTTCTGCTTGACAGACTTGGCCTTGTGGCTCGCTGCTGCTGATACCACTTGGGTTCGTTATACTTCTTGTCCAGGCGCCCTTTTACTGCTGGAACCGTGAACAGGTGCTTCATTGTTTTGAGGCCAGACGTGATCAGGGATAGGTATGGCTATAACGACCTTCCTCCTTTTTCCCATGTGGTCAAATAAGAAACATTCCTTCTCGTCTTCCGGGGCGAGAAGGCCAAATTCCTTGCAAGCCCTCATTACTGTAGAATGAAAACCTGTGATTTCATCGGGAGGGGATGGTTTTGCTGGTCCTCGTCTGGTGGACACTCGCGTAGGGAATCTGTGTCCCAATCATCATCCTGGCACGGAGAGTGTGACGATAAGGACGTTTAGTCCTGTGGCTCGTCTGCATCAGTGTCCGTTAGTTCTCCCTCCTCTGGTGCCAGCTGCCCAAGAGGTGAGGCTTCTCTTATGTGGGGGCAATGTAAGCCCCAGTGATGTACTTCTGCCCCTGCGGCCTGGACGTGCCATGGAAGATGTCAGGGCGAGTACAAGAGATTGATCTGGATCATGAATGGTCCCTTGACAACCTTGTTGCGGACCTGCCCACTGACCTGGACCTGGGCGGTGAAGGCTGCAGTGTGGCTGGCTGAGGTGGAGGCTACTGGGGAGGTGGCTGTAAAGCTGGCAATGCTGGCCTCATCAGTGCTGCATCCAGTTGGGTAATCACCCCTTGCAATGAAGTAAGCACTTGTATGGACAGCAAGGCTTGCAGGTTTCACAGCAACGCCGTACTTCCCTCTGCTGGGCCTCTAGGTGGCTGGGTCCTGGGAATGGGTTAGGCCCTGCCTGTCCTTGTAGATTCTGTGGGCTGCAACCTGATTGAGCCTCTTTGGGAATATGTCTCCCTGTTGTCACTAGCATACTTGGGGCCTCCTCTTGCATAATAACTGACTCATCCGAGTCCGAAACCTGGAGCTGTTTGTGTTGTACCTCACAGTCGGTGTCAATCTTGTGCTGTAATATCTCCTATTGAATTGGAGAGACCGGATTTATGGGTTCTTCCAGTCTGCGGGATGCTAGAGGCGTTGGCCTAGTTGGTTCAGGAGACTGCACAGGTTGTTCCTGTGGCATTTTCCATTTGTCCATCAACAAGATACGTGTTTGATACTTTTTATGCCCTGTCAATGTAAATTTTTCTTTTCCTGAAATCATCCGCGTAATCAGTTATGGGGCGTTCATCGGTGTGTAGCCCTGCTTTGTGGGCCTTTCCATAGGCAAACTGGTTTTATGGTGCTTCGTCGGTGGTCTGGTCTTGTTTTATTGGTGAGCTGAATTTGTGCATGTGCTTTGCCATAGTCAGGCCTTCCGTAGGTGTTGCCTGTTCTGGTCCCGACAGAGAGGCCGCAAGGGTCTCGTCGATGGAGAGGGGCACACAGCAGCAGCCGTCGCCGGCAGTGTTGGCGGGGCTTTGTGGCTGGGGGGCATCATCTGTCCCAGGGATTTAGGATGCTTCTTGTATACCATTGACGAGATGGCCGTCGTCTACGACTGACCTCGATCTATACTTGTGCACTGGCTTCTCCATCAAACTACCATAGGGTGTCTCCGTGGTCGACAAGCTCAGTGCCGGGCTACCTCTTTGTATGTCCGATGATGACTGCGCTTCTACGGGTGACGATGGGCTATCAGGGGCCCTGGAAGTTTTCTTTTCGCTCACCGTCGATGGCTCATAGCCGTGGGCAACCCGGTGCTTGATCTACTTCAGCGGCCGTTCCTTCGACCTGGCCCTTTCCTTATACCGTGGTCGCTTCTCAGCGGGAGTGGTCATGCTCCTCGTCAATTTGACATCTGAAGGGTACTTGGGGTAGTTCCCCATATTCAGCCAACATACCAGCTGCCAATTCCTATCTTTGATTGTCTTAAAGCTGGTGCAACTGCCAGCTGTGTATTGGGGTTATTAACAGTATATGCAGTCGGAATGTTTGTCCCCTTCAATTAGATTTTTTAGGCCACAAGTGCCACAGCCGTAAAAATGATCTCTGTTCCCCTGCATCCCCACTTATCTGTCACATGTTGCTTCAGCAATGTAGACATGTTGATCCAACAATGTAGATCCCAATGATGGAGAAAAAATGCTCTTTATTTTGTTATATCTCTTTGATTCTATGTGGAGAGGGGAAGAGGAGGAGAAGGGACTAGGTTCTAGCTACTTGATGTCCCATTGGCTGGGACCAAAACCATCCATAACAAATGTGATAGGCTACACATTAGAGGTTTTTCTGGCTTTTAGCAAGGTAAATTTAAAGGTAGCCGAGGATTCGAGCCGGACACCGGGGACTATTAACAGCATGTGAATCTATGGAAGATCCAATGCTGAAGAATATTGCTTTATTGCAACAGTTGCATTTCGTACCACCTGTCATGAAAATGACGGTCACTGCGCACATACCTGGATTCACAGTGAAAACACTTATTTGCAATTCTCCTGGCACTGAATGCTGGGTCTGTGCCCATTTGCCACATGACTTATCCGCCAGGTTCCACATCACATCCATCCCCTTTCAGTGGGGGGATGTATGTTTGGATATTAAGTTGGTTACTCAGTCCCAAGCTACAGGACAATGTAGGGACATTCACTCCCACTTGGGCTTTACCGGACATCAACATGTTCCCAACCCAGAGAAAGTATGCACTAAGACAGCAGCACTCCACCTTTCCTCCCTAGCAACTGGTCTCATGATATACCAACCCATGTTCTCAGTTTAAGGTAACTGTGACGAATCACAGGATTCCATCACTCATCCCGAGGCAAGGGCCTTACCCTGTGAGGCTAAGGGGGTGGGCCCACTACGCAAAACCCTTCCTTGGGGTAGAGGAGGAGCCAAGTACCCCCACCTCAACTACTTCGCCCATATTGCCTATATGTTGTGAGCGAGGGTGTGAGACACGTGCAGTACCACTAAGAATACCCATACCAAAGAGAATCCTGGAAGCAAGGTTCCCATTGAGAAAACCATACTTGCATACGAGAAAGTATGATGGCCATTTGAATGAAATCCCAGAAGAAGCAGAGCAAGTGAATGGCCAAGACGAATGGTGACGTCATACAGAGTCGAGCTGACGTATTTAGAAGAGATGCAGAGACAAGAGAATGCAGATATTCTATAAGGCATCAGGAGAGTATCAAGGATAAGTGACATCTTGGGACCAAGGTGAAGAAGCTTATTCCACAGAACTGATGAAAATATCAAGCCAGTTTACACGTGTACAGAAACAGAGAAACGCAAGCAGACAAAGTATTCTTACGGCTAGCTTTATAGTGAATAGATTGCGGCATGCACCAACATATACATATAAGCATAAGTGAGTAAAGATGGATGTTTCCACTACAAACTGTAGCAGAGGTGGGCTAGAAAAGGAAGGCCTCTTTTCCAGTGTGTCGCAGTAAGAAAACAAACAAATGACCAAGTGAATCTCAGGAAGGCGAGGCTGGATGAGCCATGAAGCCAGGCCAAGAAGCCAAGGTCTTATCAGGCTGGAGTGCGCAGACAATGGATACAAATCATGTAAAAGAACAAAACTTCTGTTCAGAAGGCATGAACCAAACAAGGAACACGCCAGAGGTCAATTACAAAATAGTATTTTTAATCACGAGAGGCTCGATTTTGTGGTCTTCAGTCATGTGGAAGGATGAAGTTGGACGAACAAGATGGTCACATCTACGCGTGAGGCAGAGCATGCCTTCACTCCCTGAATTCTCCAGAGCTAAGAACACTCCCAAGGACAAGTTCAAAGTCCTAATTTCAACAGACCACTGAGGTGATGACAGGTGCATATGCTAATTGGTGGGAAGCTGTGGTCAAGACGAGGTCACCAGCACCTGGGAGCCCAGCCTGCGTGCTGCTATCGCAGGAGGAAAAGTACTGACGCAGGTTAGAGTGCCAACCAATTGTAGGAGACCACGTAATCAAGGGTCCTATAGTTTGTGTAGGCAATAGGACGTTGTGTATTTAGTGACGTTCATAGTGACCTGTTTAAGGGGAGGGCTTAGTTGCCCCACCTGATGTTAAGAAACCAATTACTTTCTTTCACTGTCCCATACTAGTATAGAACGTATACTTAGATATTCCCTTAGACCCTATCACGTTCTTAAATAGGTTTTGTAGTTTGCCACATAGGATGACGTTAGTAAATACATAAGTTGACGTCACATATGATGATTTTTTGGCTATAAAATAATGTTTTTTTTCTAAGATGCATTGAGAGAATTTGCGCTGAGACGTCCGTTGATGTCCGTTGTACTCCCTGTTTTAGATAATTGATATTAAAACAGTTATCCTTTTTGCCAATAACCTGAGTGGTTTAGATTATTGATGTATGAATAAAGTCTGCATCCACACCCATCTCCAGGGTATTGCTACTCATTTTAAAGGGCTGGAGGTCACCCAGTTCACGTGGTAGCAGAGAGAGGATGGTTAGATACCCATCGAGATAAGTAAGATTTGGGGTTCCCGGCAATAGCGCACGACCTGTGCCATTCTGCTGAAAGGACGTGAAGCTCCCTGTAGTTAAAAACATTAAGCCTGCAAGCTAGGGTGTGACGGGTCCCCCGGTTTCTACAGAATCCCCTCCCAGTGTCTACAGGAAGCTGAACGAACAAAAAGTTGAAGAGGCGATAACGAGGCAGACGATTCCGGGAGTCGGAAGTTGAACACACGAATGGTGAGTAAACTGAGTGAGGTGGCAAAATTGTGTATAGGCAGTGAGTGGAGAAAGTGATAAGGGGAAAACGAGTAACAGAGGGAGGCTGGGGCAAAGCAACTTAAGAATGATAAGTGTTACATATTGAGTAAATTGACTTGAGGAGACGCCAAGCAATTAAGAGGTATCGTGAGGAGAGACCACGATAAAGAGTGCTCCTACTTTACCTGCATTTTAAAGAACGTAACAGAAGGAGCAGCGCCTAGAGTTCCGTAGCGGATGACGTAGAAGACAAACTCAGTTAAAGACGAGTTTAAAAAGGGCCGTTCAAACTCCGTAGGAGTATTTTTAGAGGCAGGATAAGTCTTGAGGAAAAAGGCTGAAATATATGTGGCTGGCCGAGTATATTCGTCTGTCTGTTTTTGTTATGTGATTGTGTAATGATGACGAAATAGTTGTCACGATCCATGCACTTGACCCCCTCAGGTATAACAGCCTCCTGGCAGCAGTGGGGCTAAGGCCCTTCACACTAGCCTCAAGGGCCTTGAAACTCCATCAGAAACATACATGGAGTCAGTCCTGGCGCCTTTGGCGCCAGGCTCATTATCAGGAATAAAGCAACACTAATTTTGGACCTTAATCCAACATGGAGGCCTATTACACAGCTCAGTTCTTTAGAACCAAGCCATGCGGTCTAGTGTTTTGGGTGTGGCTGGGCCTGGAACTACTTGGCCTGGAACTACTTTACCTGGGCTATTTAAACCACACCCAAACAGCAGAACACGGTTCGCATTATTCTGCACTCCTGCAGCGTAACCCTCACCGTGTTCAGCTCCTGCTCATCTGCTTCTCCGGCGGCCGATCTTGAGTCCTCGATCCGGATTCCATTTCTAACCTGGAAGAACAAGAACAGCATTAGCGAGCAAGAACACTTACCTGTGAGTAACCGGCGCTGAAACCATCCTGCGCTTCACTTATCTTGCCCATCTCTGGATTTCACCGCAGCCTCCAAAGGTAAAGGAACAAGGACAGCATTAACAACAATTCTTACCTGGGCAAGCATCGCTTCGATCGCTCATCACTCCGAAACATCGCCGCAACCTGTACAGAGAAGGGAAGAGAACACAGGTTAGCAATTAACACTAACAAACAGCGCAGCACTCCGCGCATCAATAACTCACCCTGGTTTTCACCATCCGGCGTGGCAACTCTGAAAATCGTTCCTGTCCTGTGAAAACAAAAGAGACATTGTTAGGGAACAGCGTAGTGGAGCAAAGTCGCAAAGAAGACAGAGAAAACGAATGGAAAGGAAGAGACAGAATAAAGACTGAAAAGACATTATAACTCCCCTGGAACACAGCAAGCGGAGTCGGAGTCACACCGGTCTGGACCCGACATAAGGGCATACGGACCAGTGAAGCAAATAGATCCACAGAACGCCTGCATCGACCACGTACCCCTGCACAGATACGCAGGACGGAGAGTTCAATGCACAAAAACCTAAGGTGAGCAATAACCCCAAGGGAGGGGATTTGGACCAGAGGGAGGTGGGAGTCCATCCATCACAGAACCAGTATCCTAACCCTCCATTCTCCTGTTATAGGCGCTACCCAAGGTCTGGCACGTAACCAAGCAGAGAGGGGTCCGGGATAGCGCTTAGATGTCCATCCAGTATCGTGTGGTGCCCTCGTGGATACCAGGTGAGCGTAACAATAGTAGACGAAATTGATAAATAGTAAAGAGGAGAAACACAAGAGTTAAAGGGTTAAGTGTATTTAATGAATTTGAATTGATGGTATTTTCAGCAGATTAAAAGGAAAAAACGTGATATGGATGGTTTGGAACCTGCGACGATTGGTGCACGCTCATATTGTTGTTTTTTTTTTTGACAAGTATTATTGAAATCTGCAAAGAGTAAAGATGAATATTGACGGTCAAAGAGTGACGTGTCAAAATGGAGGATATTACTCCGCTTATACACCTTTCCAAACAGCTGCCAAAGCACGCACCTAAGCTTAGACAGTGCAGTGCAGAATGGGTTAAAGGAACAGCAGATAATATGTTCATGGGGATCACTATCGAAGGTAGTTCTGCAGCATATGATGACATATTTGCACGCTGCATATATGGGTAAAAAGTTTGATAAACGACTAGCGAGCTCAGAGCTCTGGAAAATGTACCAGGAGGAGAGAGATTAGCTGCCTCCTGTAGATTGGATACTTAATGTATGCAAAGAGGGGGGTGAAGAGCCTTCTGCTCCACCCGCCATGCCTGAAGCAGACAGCGATATTACGAAAAGATGATGGGTTGTACCCATTGAGGGCGCTAAATGCAGCAGCAGGGTATAGTAATCAGGCATATGAGTCGCCTGTACAAAGCAGCAACTAGGGCCCAGAAAAAAATACTGAGAGAGATATAATCTCTAAGGTCCCGAGGGACAAGGAGAGACGAGATAAAGAGAGAAGTGAATGACCAGGAACATCCTTAGATATAGGACGAGGAATAAAGAGATGGAAAGGAGAAAAAGATAAACCTGATGAGTTAGCGCTTATACAGAATGAATGGATGGGTGGTCAGATTAAACTTGATGGTAAGAGCATTGATGACGTGAGGCAAAGGGAAGAACAAGACAAGCAATATAACAAGGATAAGAAAAGGGAAGAAAGATTGTAAAAAGATGGGGCGGAAAGGAAGGATAGACAAAGACGGGAACAGTTATATCAAGATGAGCAATTGAAGAAACAGTAAAGAGCAGAGGAGCAAAGAAAATATGACAACAGACAGAGGGCAATTGAGCAGGAAAGACTAGAAAGGAAAAGAATGGAAGAGGAAGAACAGAAATTAAGGGATAAAAGAATGCAAAGACAGATGAAGAAATACGAAGGGCAAAGGAGAGAAGAGATATGAAAAGAAGAGAGGAAGACAGGGTACGAGAGGAAGCAAGGAAGCAAAGAGAATTTGACGATGAATTAGAACAAAAGTGGAGGCAGAAAGCATGCAATCTTGATCACATGGAAAAGGAAGTAATAGATCCCAATCCAGTAGTGTCATGGCAAGACATAGAAGAGTTCTTCCCAGCACATGAGCCAATAGCAGGTCTGTCTAGAGCAAATCTAGAGGATGAGTTTGACTCTAGAAGCATTGGGGATGCTATCAATAAAGTCTATCATGATATGAAGACTAAGGATATTCTGGTGTTACCATGGTAAACACTGCTCATGATGGAACACTGTTCAACAATTGCAGAGGGGCAGTTTGGAAAGCGCTTAGAGTGCTGTATCTGGAAACATCAGATATGGGAGCTATAACGATGAAAAAGATGCAGGAAGGGGATGATCCGCTTGTTTACATTCAGAATTTTCAAGAGCAATGGGCTTTGGAGACACGCGAGGCTTGGGGGAAATGTATACCTGTGTTTTATCATATACTATGTCAGGGGTTGCGAGACCCAGTACAGAAGCAGCTTAAGAAGTTAGTGGGTATGGAAGCCAAACCATGGTCAGAGATACAGCTGACCATTGAGCATTATTGCAGACTTTTGCAAGAAAAGAATCGCCAAAAAGATGATGTTAGGAAAGACGAAGAGGCAAAGTTAGTACAGAAGCATTGGGGATGCTATCAATAAAGTCTATCATGATATGAAGACTAAGAAACTATTGCAGGGGAAGGGTAAAAATGATTACCTTGAGAGTACGCAGCTGTATGATAAAGAGGGAACCACATGAAGTTTTGAGCCAAGGGAGCTGTCTTTAGACAGACTGACTCTGGATAGAGACGAAAAGGAGAGAAGTCACACGAGTTAGAGCACAGGAAATGTCAGACGAAGACAGAGCAATCTTCCATGAGGAAGTGGAAGGTGACGTGTGTGGCCCGGAAGGATTTTTTTTGATGGAGAAGGAAGTAAGGTGGTCGGATTTAGACCCACCTATATCTCGGGCGTCAGAATCATTGACGCGGCCAGATCCACCTAAAGGGTGAACCCATGGTCAGAGGGGGGGCTTGCCACCTTATGTGAGCAGGTTAAGGACACTGCCAGGAAGAAGGCGGTGCAGAACCATTGTCCCTGCTCTGAATACAAGACAATGGGAGATGAGAGAGAATTTGGGGTTTCACAGTTCCCCTTGTTAGAGAAGGGAGGAGCCAGACCACAGTATATACCTTGGCCGCAGATGGACAAGGATAATTTAAGGTGCAAACTCCTGAGTCTAACTTCTGATGCTGGAAAGTGGATACATGAATTAGAGAAAATGACAGGAGGTAACACGTTAGCTATAGGGGACACTAAGGGTCTCCTGATTGCCATCCTTGGGGAGAGGGCAGATGACTTTGGTCAAGAGCAGGATATTCTGGTGTTACCATGGTAAACACTGCTCATGATGGAACACTGTTCAACAATTGCAGAGGGGCAGTTTGGAAAGCGCTTAGAGTGCTGTATCTGGAAACATCAGATATGGGAGCTATAACGATGAAAAAGATGCAGGAAGGGGATGATCCGCTTGTTTACATTCAGAATTTTCAAGAGCAATGGGCTTTGGAGACACGCGAGGCTTGGGGGAAATGTATACCTGTGTTTTATCATATACTATGTCAGGGGTTGCGAGACCCAGTACAGAAGCAGCTTAAGAAGTTAGTGGGTATGGAAGCCAAACCATGGTCAGAGATACAGCTGACCATTGAGCATTATTGCAGACTTTTGCAAGAAAAGAATCGCCAAAAAGATGATGTTAGGAAAGACGAAGAGGCAAAGTTAGTACAGAAAGAATTATCCAAGTACGCCATTGAAGGGGCAATGTTGACCAGTGGAGATGGATCGGGCTCACAGCAAGCAGTAAACATGCCACAAATGAATAACCCAAGGCAGTTCAACCAAGGTAATAATGGGTGTATACCACGGGGACGGGAGGTGTTTGAGGAAGAAGTTTCAGAATAATCAAGGTGGGTTTCAGAACATGCAGAATGATAATCAAGGCATGCATGGAGGACAGATAGGGAGACCTCCTCCTATATGTTGGACATGTGCTATGTCAGTACACTTTTCCCGCACATGTAGAAGTCAAGGATTTGTGCAGAATGCAGTTTTCGAGAGGGGGGGGGACTTTAAATCCACCTGCATATTCACAGCAGAATGGAGATGGGCTTGTCCAGAATCAAATAGTGCAGCAGACACAAGCGCTGAGAGTGCAGCAAGATTTATAGACACAACAGGCAACAATGAATCTGCCACAAGGGCAGTCACAGCATTCGCCTATGCAGATACAGCAAAGCACGAGCAGAGGACAGTTAATGACTCCTAGGGTAGGGGGGGTGTCACTGTTGATGGAGGAAGTCCTTTCAGAGGTACAGGGATGGGAATGTACCCACAATAGGACAGCTCACTGGGAGACTTGATGTGTTCAATATTTTATTTATTTATTTGTAGGGCGCCGAAAGCCTGCGGACATTGGGGCATCAACATAAAGACAGGACAGCAAGGACAATGCAAAGAAACAGGACATTTGTTTAGTGGAGGTAGACCAAACATTGGTGTTTTCAGTATATATTGCTGTCTTGTAGTCCAATTTATTTAAACAGGTGTGTTTTCAGTTTATTTCTGAAAACAAGATGATTTGTCTCTAATCTTAGGTTTAGCGGCAGGCCATTCCAGATTGTGGCTGCACGGACCGGGAAGGCTCTGACTAGGCTGTTTGCTTTCTTGTGTGGTTTTACTACGATGAGTCGTCCTAGTGCTTCTGACCTGAGTGAACGTGCTGGCAAGTATTGGGTAATCTTTGATTTTGGATATTTGATATTTGATTTCAATACTATCGATAACACTAAATTTTCAAGAGGAACCAAGTTAACATAGGAGGCAAATCTTTTTCATTTTTAGTAGACAGACATGCAACACGCTTATGTATACGAGAGGGGAAATTTTAGATGCCTGGAATTGCCATGAACACTCAAGGATTTACAGGAGCTATAAGCAGAGTTCTTTTTACTGATGTAGTGCCAGTCTCTATAGGAGAATGCGATATGTCTGTGCCATTACTATACTCAAGGCAGACATCTGTCAATATATTGGTTCGAGATTTAGTGACCAAGTCAAATATGACGATTTCGTTCACTGATAAAGGTATAGTGTGTTCAACACCAGCAATGCATTATTTAAATGTTAGTGAATTTATTATGGCATTTGCAGGACAAGTGGCGATACGAGGAATGCCGTTAGAACCAGAAGTGTTTCACTATGGGGTATGCATTTTGCTGACATGGCTGCCAGGCTTAGTGGGCAGAACTATAGGAATACCTGATGAATTGTTATTCAGGCCAAAGATACCTATGGATGAAGAGGAAGGGTGAATCTTTCCTTTAGAATTGCAAGCAGCCATAGTGTGTGGAGAAATGGCTTTGCTTGATGGAAACGATTACGAAGGAAGATGATGGAGCACAGTGATCGCCATTGTGGAAGTTTACAGATTGACTGACGTCACTGATGAGGATATGTTTGGAGATCATCCATCAGATGACGAAGTAATATTCGAGATGAGTCTCACTTATTGGATGAGGGCAATTAAACGAGAGGTTCCTCAGAAAATGATGTTAGCACAAAAAACGTCCCGAGTATTTTGAGGAAGACATGGCGAAAGTGCCAGCTTCATTGT
Source organism: Ambystoma mexicanum (assembly GCF_040938575.1). NCBI lineage: Eukaryota > Metazoa > Chordata > Amphibia > Caudata > Ambystomatidae > Ambystoma > Ambystoma mexicanum. Next base: position 1,114,075,657 of record NC_090923.1, on the reverse strand, counting down.
GGACGACAGGCCCCTATGACGTAGGCCTATTGAAGAGGGTTGGAGAAGTGAAAATTAAATTGAAACCAGGAGCAATTTTACCTCGAGCACGACAGTATCCTATGTCTTGAGAGGCAGATGAAGGTATTTTTAAGACGATATCAGCTATGATGGAACAAGGCATCCTACTGACAGCAGAGTCACCATGTAATACGTCTTTGTGTACCCTATCAAGAAATCTAAGGGGGGGGGTCATGGCGTCTTTAAGACTGATTAACCAGATTGTAGAGGCTGAGTTCCCTCTAGTTCCTAATCCTGCGACAATCTGATGCAATATAGCTGTTGAGGCATGATATTTCACTGTAATTGACTTGAAAAATGCATTTTTCTCAATCCCATTGCATAAGGATTCACAAGATCTGACATCATCTACGTTTCATCAGACTAAGTTGAAAAGTACTTGTTTACCCTGGGGGTACTGTGAGTCTCCATCGATTTTCAATAGGGTCCTATAGATGGACTTAAGCAATATCGATTTGCAAAGTGTTGTGTTGCAATACGTGGATGACTGTAACGCTCACCTGATTCCCGCAGAGGCGCCGGTCTTGACTGGGTGAATGCCGTATCTTCAAAGGTGATGTGTAACACACGGTTGGCCCTTTGGGCTGGACCTCTGTGCACTGTAGGTCTGACTCGAAGAGTAAGATGTCTGCAGATAGAAAATATGGGATTAATGAACTGGGGTTATTGGGTGCCTCTCTCCTCTTCCCTTTCTCTTCTCCTGTAGAACCCCAAAGGTTAACGCCCTCACCTTAGGTAAGTGAACGCCGAGCTCTCCATCTGCGTCGGGGCAGGGTGCCGTAACCAGTTTCTTCACTGGATAAGGATGCAGGCCTCTTGACCTCAGAGGACTGCTGTCCGTCGTTAACTGCACGAACGGTAAGTTCTGGGCACTTCAAATGTCTTAAAAGTCTTTTGTAATGATATCTCTTGTTTTGCAGGGTTCCGGCGATGGCGGATGGCGGGCTGAAGAGAATTGAGGATCGAACCCGCGTGAGGAATAGAAGCGCCTGGAAGCACGTAAGTAAGCGCTTGTAGCCTGCTTCACGATGAGCACTAACTGTCCCTTTTATCTTGCAGGTACAAGTTCGGAGCTTTAGAGAAGCTGAAGGGTGCTGGAATACCCACTGGATTCGGCGTGGGAAGGAGTAATGGCACGTGAGTAATAAAGTTGCCCAATGTCTTTAAACGCACCTTCTTTTGTCTTTCAGATGCGGGATGCAGCGCCGAAGACTCCGGAGCGTGCAAAGAGCTGGTAAGCTTTTGTCTTTCAGATGCCGGAATGCAGTGCGAAGACCTCCGGAGCATGCGAAGAGTAGGTAAGCCTTTGTCTTTCAGATGCCGGAATGCAGTGCGAAGACCTCCGGAGCATGCGAAGAGTAGGTAAGCCTTTGTCTTTCAGATGCCGGAATGCAGCACGAGGTGTTGGTGACAGCCGATGGACCAGGTAAGAGATGCGCTGCCACTGAAGACCGTAGTGCTAACCTGTTCTTTCTTTGTCTTTACAGGTGCTGCTGAAGACTGGATTCCGGGATGGTAAGCCTTTGTTCCCTTAGGCCCAGGATCAGAAGCTGAAGACACGATGAGCGTTCTGCTGCAGAGAATGCAGAATAACGCAAAGCAAGATTCATCCATCGGGTGTGGTTTAAATAGCCTCCTGTAGTGCTTAGGTGTCTCCTTCCACAGCCTCGCCTAGGTCAGAAAAGAGTTCCTGCTTTCCAGAAGAGTTCCAGTGTTCTGAACCTAGGGAGTGGCTCCTGCCCCACCCAACAGGAAAAGTAGTCCCAAACAGAAGAGGATCAGGGGCTCAACTGGCAGGTAAGTAAGCAGCATGGTCTGCTGCAGGTAAGTCCACCCAAGCATTATGAGCCCGGCGCTTCCAGCGCTGGGACTGGGCATCTTTATGAGCCTGGTGCCACTGGCGCCAGGACAGGGTCCAAAAGGTCCCAATTGGGACTGGCTGGCACTCGGAACCGGGGTTATGGGTCTGCTTCCAAGGGAGTTGGGCAAGTCCTGATCTTTTGGAAGCAGAGATCATGACAATGACATATTGGTCTATAGCACCTCAGAGTAACAGCGTAGACGTGACTCAGTTCAGCTAATGATTATTCTTGCAGAGAAAGGATACAAAGTCGACAGAGAGAAATTGCAGTATTGTCAAGAGGAAGTACTGTATATAGGTCAGTTAATCTCACATGAAGGAAAGAAGTTTACTCCTGAGGCTATTTTGAAAACAGTAAAGCCACAAACGATAAAGTTCATGCAGAGATTTTTGGGACTATGTAATTATGTGAGAGCAAGGGTCTTTGATTATAGTTCATACATAAGGCTCTTGTTGCAAGCTCTGAAGAAAGCACAGGCAACCCAAGAGAAAATAGTTTGGATTGAGAAAATAGAAGCAGGGTTTGATGAATTAAAAAAGGCAATTTGCACAGCTTCAGTTTTGGGGATTCCCAATTATGCTGAGGAATTCTTTTTGTTTTCGCACACGGATGGCACTGTTTTAACAGCAGTCCTCATGCAGAGAACCAAGTTGGGGTATAAACCCCATGCACATTACAGTGGAATTCTAGACCCAGTGATGAGGGGTCATTTTCATTGCGAACAATCTTTGGCAGCCACTGCGTTCTCCATTAAGAAAGCTGCTAGCATAGTGATGGGATGTTCCATGACATTATTTGTTGAACATGCATTAATTGCCATCTTGGAAAAACCTAAAGGCACTTTGACATCTCAAAGGGCTTCTGCCTATGAAGTAGTCATATCGAATCTGGCGATTAAAATAGTCTGATGCAGAATAGTGAATCCTGCCATGTTCATGGCTGAATCACTGGCAGAGGACGAGCATGCACATGATTGCTCAAACTAACTATGAAGAGTTTTATGATGAAGTCACGAGGGTAAAAGAGAATGCGTCGGCAGCTGGGGAGATTCTTTTTATTGACGGTTCTTCGAGAATCGATCATCAAAATGATGGGCAAAGATATACAGTTGCTGCTGTTGTGAAGCACATAGCCAATGGGGAGTTTCAAGTGTTGGTAAGCGCACGGCTACCATCTCACTTTTCAGCACAGGCTGCAGAATTAGTGGCGCTGATTGTTGCGCTCGAGAAACACTCAGCCCAATTGGACATGCTTATTAAAGCACTACAACTCCCAGTAGCCATCACAGTCGTTAAATGTGCAGTTCACACTAAAAGGGCAGTTTCTATTTCACGTGGAAATCAAAAAGCAAACGAGGAAGCCAAACGTGTTGCTTGTTCAGATGACATTATGTCGTTTGAAACACTGAATGGGAATGAAAGCATGGCGGTGATGATGAGTGTGTCTAACTGTTATTATAACCTGTCTAGGACCCAATTGATAGAGATCCAGGGGGAAGCACCCCAAGATGAGAAGGACTTGTGGACGAGCAGAGGGTATTCTTTAAACCCCTCTGAAGCGAAGTGGCGACAAGACAGTACTGGTAAACCAGTGATGTCTGTAGACTTATTAAGGGTGGCGTTGGAACAACTACACTACCCTGCTCACACAACTAGAGAGAACCTCGCTGGAACTATTGCAGAGGAGTGGTTCGCTCCAAATTTAGTAGAACACGTTGCATTTTATATAGTAAATTGTATCGTATGTCAAAGGTTTACTGCTGGGCACACATTGCGCACAATTAGGGGAGTTATTCCTAGACCTAGTGGCCTCTTTCAGCATTTGCATATCGACTATGTCGACATGCTGCAAGTATGTAATGGATATAGATATATGATTGTAGTGGTTATGTCCTTTCTCGAGGTGGATTGAGGCTGGACCGTGTACATACCCAGACTCCACCTGTGCAGCTAAATTTCTAGTAAAAGAAGTGTTTCCCACATGGGGAATATGTGAAATATTGAGATCAGATAATGGCCCTCATTTCGTTAACAGAGTCTTTGAGCAAATAAGCTTGTTGCGTAGCATAAAGCACAAGTTTTCATCGGCTTGTTACCTGCAAGCGAATGGTGTCTGTGAGAGACTCCACGGCTTGCTTAAGGAAAGAATAGCCAAATTGTAGCTTACTTTGAAGAAAGGATGGTTGCATTGCCTACCACTGGCATTGTATGCATTGAGAAATCAGCCAGGTTCAGAGCACCATCTTACCCCGCACAAAATAGTGACAGGGAGGCGAATGAGGACACCTCTCACACCTCCGTCTAGGGTTAGAAGTGATGCCCAGTCAACTGCAGAATTGTTAGGAAAGGAGCTACGAGATTACCTTATTTGTATGACTTCAAGTATCTCTGTCATTTCAGATCAGCTCAAGCAAAAATGGTGTGGGGCCGCGCAGAACACAGAAGGAGATGTTTCAACAAGTAGTGGAAGTAAAGAGTTTTGTATTTCCAAACTTTTCCCCGGAGATGCAGTCCTAATTAGGAACTTCACAAGAAAGTGGCATGAGCCAAACTTCGAAGGCCCTTTCATAGTTGAGAACGTCACGCCGTCCGTAGTCAAAGTGCAAGGCAGACATGCTTGGATTTTCCTTGGTGATGTGAAAGTCTATGCTGGAGAGACCCTTTCACCTCCACACCCATCAGAAGCAAGCATTGGGGAAGAACCATAGCACGTGCAGACTAGATCTATGGTGAGGAAGAAGGACGCAAAAGCTGTTGAAGAAAGATAAAGAGCCTCATTACATGGATGGCGGAGAACCATGGCGCTATTAGCGCCATGGTTCATGCTGGTAAAATACCAGCACCGCCTTGGCGGAAAGGGGAATTACCGCCCCATTCCAAGGTTGGCGGGGCGGTAATTCCCCCTTCCACCATTGCCCTTCCCCATTCCCATTTTTGCCCAATAGGGCATAATGGGAATGGGGAAGGCGCTAATTGCGGTACCGCAAATTGCGGTACCGTAATTAGCTCCCTGGGTCCCTTTGCGGGTTGGTTTTTAATGCCTGCAAAAAGCAGGCGTTAAATCCCCCAACCCGCAAAGGGACCTCGTAGTAAGGTAAATCCTTACCGCCATCAGTGTAATGAGGCCCAAAGAGTTCAGGCGACTGTGGCTTATTTCGGGACGCTCTTTTCAGTCATTTAAAAAGGAGTTAAGGGAAGCTAATTGTTCATGAGCCATAGAAGTTTGTTGACATTGGACTGAGGCATGCTTAAGCCTTGATTGAAAAACAAAGATATGCCAAATCTGGAGTTCCCTTTCGACGACTGGAAGAGGGAGCAGTACCCAGTTTCGTTCCTCACTGAGTTCCTGTTCGGAGGCACGCATAGTGGTGCCTAATGACAACATTTCACAGGTCATTCTTATAGTTTTCGTGTTCATGTTGCGTGCATACTGTGCGCTTGTGGGGAGAACTATTAGTGTTCATGTTTTCGTGCAAGATCCTAAGAATGGCCCAATCGTGAGGAGATTGCTCATTGCCATTGTTGAGCAGATTCTCCATCTTCCTGAGTTCAGAGGGGAAAACGCAAATGCCCCTGTCACTGGATAATGCACACAGACTGGTCAGCTTAGTATTCTACTACCCGATTGAGTGCCTGCATCTTGGTGGAAGGCAAACCGACATCTGAACGTTCCTGAGAGACGCGAGAAACAATGCAGCGCTTAATTAAATTTTGAGAGACATCGTATTACAAGTGAACCGGTACTCTGCGAGAACATTAAGAACTGAATGAAACTTTCTTTCGAGGGACAGATCTGAGGTTTACTGGTTAAAGAACTTTTGTTTCATGCTGAAAAAGAATCATCATGTCGTCTGGTGAAAGGCCAATTCGTGACATTCATTGGGAATTCGTATTCATCATCCAGTAAGCAGTTTGCTGATCAAGGAGATTTAAAGAGCCGATTCAGCAGCTTCCAGAAGTAGTGCATAATGTTGCCCCATTAAAAAATGGTTTTTCTTCCTTAAAATGCAGCATTAGTAGCAATATCGTCATGCCAGATCCTGAGAGACATCCGCGATGTATAAAAAGACATTGCTGCAAGTGGTCGTATCTTTGCCTGATTTATGTTTGCATTTTGTTCCTAGTGATATTGCTGTCATTTACAGTGCGCACATCTTACTATATAGATGTAAATGGAGCACAGACTCCTGTGAATCTTCCTGAACAGAACAAAGGTTATGATGTGACAACTACTAGGCAATCAAGATCCTATGTAATCATCCCCTATGTAATCATCCCGATCCCAGTGGATGATGAGAAATTACCTAATTCTGTGACAAATGTCAGTAGTCATCGTTCTTTGAGAAAAAGTGTTGTGGAGATTGTTCTTGAGCACCAGAAACGAGCTTGAAAGGAGGGACAGAGGAAGAGATTGTCTAGGAGTGAACCTACACAGGTAGTACATGTAAACACACCTAGTCCACTGACAAACGTGCCTATGATTGGTCCAGTGAGAAGGATTTATACTGATATGCTTTATGAGATGATCACAGCGGATCACAAGAAAAGAACAAGATCCAAGAGAAATGCTAGGGAGGATGATAATGAGCTAAATGATTACCTGGATAGTACAGCACATTTGGGGAATAACACATGGTATCAGCATATAAAAGAAGTGGGAAGGAGGACCTCGAAGGAGGAATGCTTTGTATGTGCACTCCTGCCTTATAGCATGAGGAAGTCTAAAATCTTCATAGCTATTGAAATAGATGTCCAGACAGCACATTGTCTATCACACATAGCACTTTGCCGAACAAGAGGCCATTCAAGATGCTTATCTCAAATGGGCAAATGAATGGACAGATCCAGATGAAGATGATTATGTCCAGGACACGAAGACAAGAAACAGAGCTCACACTAAGAATCATGTGATCAGATATGAAAAGCCTGGAGTAAAAGGAGCTGGAATCAGATGGGAAGTAAATAGAAGACTTGAGAGTCCAGGAAAATCTGCAGAAGAAATTCGGAGATGGAAAATCAGAGGCCAAATGCAGATTTGGGGATCAGTGCTATCACCTGATGGATGGGAAGGAGGAGTGGTTATCTGTGGAGCCTGGGTGGTCATTGGTTGTTATCAACCAGCCATTGACATAGTGCAAAATGGATGAAAGCCACTATGGCCGACACTTGCTAAACTACTGACCTGGGTCGAAGACAGAGGAGGACCCTTGCAGATAGTGCCTTTGGAAATGAAAAGCTGTGCTTCAGAAATAATGGTACAAGAAAAGTTGGAAAGAATCATAACTGTGGTCGAATCTTTGATGTACCAGGAATTAAACTTGGAACAGCAGTGATCATGGATCACTATTGGGCTTGTGGATCCAGAGCATATGTGAGGCTACCCGAGGATAGAGGAGGACGATGTTCACTAGTGAATGTTCATGTTCCAGCATTGGTGATTTCTAAAAGTGACCTGAATCTTGACAGTTTCCCGAAAGCAGATGCACACCTGAGGAAGAAGAGATCTGTGTAGCTGATCAATCGAATGAAGAGGAAATATTATTTCTCTACCAAGTCAATAGGAGCTTTTGACTCTATCCCGTATGAACAGACTGTTCAGTCAGACTTCGTCAGTCTTCACATTGATCTTCATGCCGAGAATCCAGGTTGGAGCAAATACCAAATGGCTTCAGATTATCAGATGGGAATTGCTGCAAACAATTAATACAACCATAAAGGGATTCAATGCTAATAGAGAGTAGATGAGAGCTATACGACTGATGACTCTCCAGAACAGAAACGTCTTGGACATGATCACAACTATGGATGGAGGTGTTTGTGCAAAAATCGGAGAATCATGTTGCACATTCATACCTGCTCATGATGACGAGAATGGAACCTTGACAGAAGCCATAGAGACTCTAATGAAGCTACACATCCAGATGATAGACAAAGTAGAAGACATTGCTGATGACAGTTGGTTTGGATCACTCTTTTCTTGGGTTCCACAATGGATGGCAGACATGTTCAAGTTCCTTGGAGCCCTGATCGTGTTGGTGCTGCTTGGATTCTGTGTGATCAAGATAATAATCACACACTGCAAGAAAACAGCAAAGAAAGCCTCAGGGATAAAAATCATGATTGATGTTGAATCAGGACGGAAGGCCAGAGACTTGACAGATTAAGAAATAAGAGACTTTGTGAAGGACAGTATCCATGCACCTGAGGGGAGGAAATTCCTGTATCCAAAAAACCATAAGAAGTATGTGTGAAGATGGATTTATTTCAGTCCAAGTGGAAAGTGCATGCTCATGACTTGGAACAAGGATGAGCATGTGAAATCAGCTGGATGCCTGAAGGGAGTCAAAGATATGGATCCCAAAGAAGAATTTCTTCTGACAAGGATGTCTAGATGTGAAGGATGATGGGAGAGTGGTCGATAAATTGCCCAGAGGGGAGAGTGTAGAGAAGGAGCCAAGTACCCCCACCTCAACCACTTTGCCCATATTGCCTATATGTTGGGAGCCAGAGTGTAAGACACGTGCAGTACCACTAAGAATACCGACACCCAATGAGAATCCTGGAAGCAAGGTTCCCATTGAGAAAACCATACTTGCATACGAGAAAGTAGGTTGGCCATTTGAATGAAATCCCGGAAGAAGCAGAGCAAGTGAATGGCGGCGAATGGTGACGTCATACAGAATTCAGCTGACGTATATAGAAGAGATACAGATACAAGAGAATGCAGATATTCTATAAGGCATCAAGAGAGTATCAAGGATAAGTGACATCTTGGGACCAGGATGAAGAAGCCTATGGCACAGAACTGTTGAAGATATCAAGCCAGTTTACACGTGTACAGATGCAGAGAAATACAAGCAGATGAAGTATTCTTGAGGCTAGCTTTAAGTGAATAGATTGCGGCATGCGCCAACATATACATATATGCATAAGTGAGTAAAGATTGGATTTTTCCACTACGAATTATAGCAAAACTGGGCTAGAACAAATTAATTACCAAGGGAATCTCAGAAAGGCGAGGCTGGATGAGCCATGAAGCCAAGCCAAGAAGCCAAGGTCTTATCAAGCTAGAGTGAGCAGACATTGGATACAAATCGTGTGAAAGAATAACAAAGTTACTCACCATAATGACTACCTTACTCCTAGTCCATAGTCCCCTTTCCTCCATACTTTTGGGGACATTCCGTCCTGTGGGACTGGACCGGAGCACTTTTTGTAAAAAAGCATCAAATTGAAAAATTAGTCCTTTTTCTCTTTTACATGGGGTACTGCACGTGGCCGTAACCCTTCCCTCCTTAGCGCCGCCCCACACATCGCCCTTCAGTCCTTTTCTATCATCAGGTCTGAGACCATTTAAGCAATAATAGTGGTTACTTATTAGAGGGGACGGCGGGCGGGCATATGGAGGAAAGGGGTCTACGGACTAGGAGTAAGGTAGTCACTATGGTGTTGTACTCCTATGTCCCGTCCCCTTTCCTCCATATTTTTGGGAGATTACCAAGCAATCCTTACAGGACAATAGTTGGATTGAACTCCTTTAATGAAAGAGGTTTTTGAGAACAGTTTGCCCGAACTGAGCATCAGCCTGGAGCTCAGGTCCAAGCTGTAATGTTTCACAAGAGCTGATGGGGAAGCCCACGTAGATGCTTTGGCAATGGTTTCCAAGGGAACATATTTTTGGAAGGCAATGGCAGCTGCCTTGCCCCACACCAAATGGGCATGAATTCCCTTCGGAGGCTGAAGGCCCTGAACGGTATAAGCCTCCAAAATACAGGAAGCAATCCATCGGGAGATAGTTGCTTTCGAGGTTGGCTTACCTTTTGGGTCACCGAAGGTCACCAAGAGCTGGGAAGAGCTCCGAAGATTAGATGTTCTGTCCAAATAAAACTTAAGAGCTCACCTTACATCCAATTTATGCAGAACCCTCTCGGCATCTGAGGCCGGTTCTGGGAAGAAAACTGGTAAGGAAATAGACTGTTTTAGATAAAAATCAGATACCACCTTCGGAAGGAAGGAAGGATTGGTCCGAAGGATAACTTTATCCTTGTGAAAGGTGAGGAAAGGATGTTCTACCGACAAGGCCTGAAGCTCACTTACACGCCTTTGCCGAAGTCAGCGTCATTAGAAAAGCCATTTTCCATGAAGGGAATTTCAAATCCACCGTAGACATGGGCTCAAAGGGTTTATGGCATAAAGCAGTAGAAAGCAAATTCAGATCCCACTTAGGATGCGGGTTACGCACCGGTGACTACAGATGCAACAGACCTGTAAAGTGCCTTTTAATGACACGGTTTGTGAAAGAATAAGAGCAAGAGTTTGTGGACAGGTAAGCTGCACTAGCCGACAAAATAAGTTCTACAAGACAAAACATGCATGCCTGAAGTGGCCAGATGAGAGATGAAAGACAGCACCGTGTCAATGGCAGCTTCTCTGGGGTCCAGCTTTTTTGCTAAACACCAGTGACAGAAACAGCGCCATTTGCTCCTATACTGAGCCCTGGTCGAAGGTTTTCTAGCAGCTTGGATAATCCGCATATTATCCGTGGACAAATTGCAGCTTTCTAGGCCGCCAAGCTGAATTGATTGTGGGGAGAGGTGCCACATCTGCTGATTGCTCTGGTGAAGCAGGTTGGGAATCAGCGGAAGCCTGATCGGTGAGCAAACTGACAGATGCTGAAGCTCCGAAAACCAGAATCTGGCTGGCCACCACAGGGCTATGAACAGGAGAGAGCAATTCGACGAGTTCCTGAGCTTGCATAGCGCCCTGTGAATTAGAGGAAGAGGCGGGAAGGCGTAAGCCCTCATATTGTGCCATGGAATCTCAAAAGAATCCCCCAGGGAAGAAGCTCAGAGCACGTTCCTGGAAGCATAAAGAGGAAGTTTCCTGTTCGATGATGTCGCAAAGAGCTCCACTTCTCGAGCGCCCCAATGGCAAAAAAGGTCAGAAAGGATCTCTGTGTTCTGCGCTCACTCGTAGATGACCACCGCTCGCCTGCTGAGCGATTCTGCCGTTACATTCAGCTGGCCCGGAATGTGTACCACCAACAGCCAAGCACTGTTCTGAATGGCCCATTCCCAAATCTGAATGGCTAAATCTACAAGGGGAGGAGACCTGGTGCCCCACTGCTTGTTGACGTAAAACATGGATACTGCATTGTCTGTGCGGATGCGGACCACCTTGTTCACAATCCCTGGCTTGAGCGCCAGGAAAATCGCCAGGAGCTCCAGATAATTTATGTGAAATTGTCTGTCCTACGGCGACCACAGGTCAAAGACCTGAAGATGATCCATCGTTGCGCCACACACAATAAGAGAGGCCATCGTAATGGTCACCTGAGGGGAGGGCTCCTGAAAGGGCGCACCTACTGACAGATTCCTGGAAGAAGACCACCATAGGAGATCTGTCATCATGCAGGGTGGAACCAGAACCATCTTGGTGTCTGGGTCCACTGCCTGAAGCCAAGAGCTCCAAAGAGCCAACTGCGTAAGTCGCATCTTGAGATGCACGAGGGGAAGAGCAAGCAAGCACGAGGCCATGAGGCCTAGAAGCCTCTGGAACCACCAGGCAGACATGCTCTCTGACTGGATGAAGACTTGATACGTGGTTAACAGATCTGCCATCCTGTCCACCGTCAAGTATACTCTGCAGTCGATCGTGTTCCAACAGAAACCCAGGAATATCAGATCCTGAGAGATCGTCATGGAGGATTTCCGCCAGTTCACCAACAACCACACACTGAACAGGAGCTGAAGGAGAGACTGATGATTGCTCGAGGCTTTCACCGGACAAGGACTGCGCAGAAGCCAGTCGTCCAAATATGGATACACATGAATACCCTGTAGCCTTAAAAAAGCCACGATGACTGACATCCTCTTCGTGAAGAAGGATTTCAGAAGGAGTAGAGCGTAACTTGCAGAGTGTTTGGTAATCACAAGTGTATAACAGCACCTATGCGATTCTGGTTTTCACTGAAGAAATTCTTAAACGTAATGTTGTGAAGTAAAAGAAATTAATAAATTGTTGGAAGCTGGTCTTTACCACAGAAATACTTGTATTTCGTAGTTTATTCTGGCCTGGCAGGAGAGTACACCAGGTCAGAGAACTTTGTATTAGTAAGTGAGCGGACCTGGTGGAAGTTGATGAAGTACTGTGATGTGGTGTTGAAAAGTTGTAAGGAAGAAGTGGTATAACCACTAAGATGTCTTGGTGAAATATTACAGAATCATCCTGACAAATTTACATTCCTGAAGCAAGTTTTATGTAAACTGTTGCAGACTTATCGAACCTTGTTAGAACAAGTGTGTTGTTGTAGAATAATCCTGACAAAGACAATTTATGTTAATCCTGATGAACTAAGGAAGTGTTCTTAGTTTATACGAAGAAGATTGTTTTGAGTTCTTGATATCACATGTGGAAGAGGAAAATCCTTGTTGAACAATTCTGAAGTAGTGGAATATTTGTTGTCAAGTTGGAATCTAAAGAACTGCATTGGACCTTTGTTACAAGAAAGGATTTCCTTATTCTTTCGGAACCGTTGAATCAAATCCTGCTTGAATGTGGGTAACGAGAAATCACCCAGAAAATCAGTAGAGACAGTTATTATGATGCAAACTTAACTGTTTTATTTGTTGGTTCTGAATTGCCGTATATTACCTTGTTGAGTTGTTGTATGTACAAGTGTGAGGGACAGAAACCTTTTGTTAGAGTGTTTATTTTAAGCAGAGAAATACACGTCAGGTGATAGTGAGGCGTTTATCCAACCTTTTGAGTTAGTAAAATGGGATCTTTTGAAAAATCTTCACAAAGTTGTCCGCCTCAGATTTCTCACCCCTCGCAAAAATCCTTTTCCGAATTCCATAAGTCATTTATCAACAATGGACTTCTGTTCCCAGAATTCTCGACATACCGAGACGAGGAAGAGTGAGCAGAGAATCAGGGAGGGACAGCTGCTGTGGTGACTGACAAGAGAGAGCTGCACCTCTCTGTGACCAATGGACAACGGAAAGGCTGGAAACAAGAGTGGTGGAGCCAGGCAGCTCACCGACTGAGAAGAAGGAAGCTGCTGCACCAGGACATGCTGCAGGAGCTCCCGGAGCCAGTGAAGAACTTGTGGGAGTTCACAGGTGAAATAAAGCAGCGCTTCACTTAACAGAGCCAAGAGGAATGAAGATGTGCCAAGTGGAAGCCGCGGGAGACAGGCGAAAAAAGTAATGGCAACCGTGAAAAGGAAGCAGAAGGGAACCCTTCGTCGGCTATCCGTGAGAGAATCCAGCAACGCCAACTAAAGCCACTGGGCCTCATTACGACCCTGGCACTAATGGGTTAACGGCGCCGTAAAAGGTTGCGGCACCGTTAACCCATTAGCGCCTTACTACGAGGTCCCTTTGCGGGACCCGACCTTAACGGCTGGTCTACACCAGCCTTTAAAGTAGGGACCCGCAAAGGGACCTTGGTGCTAAGTACGGTACTGCAATTTGCGGTACCGTACTTACCGCCTTCCCCAGTCCCATTGAGCCCTTTGGGGCGAAAATGGGAATGGGGGAAGGGCCATGGTTCAATGGGGAATTACCGCCCCGCCAACCTTGGAATGGGGTGGTAATTCCCCATTGAACAATGGCGGACCCTTTACAACACTGGCACCAACCATGGTGCTAATAGCGCCATGGTTTAGCGCCGGTGTTGTAATGAAGGCCACTGAGTCCTCCCCGAAGCAGCGGGGACACGAGGACGTATCAGCGAGCACACCAAGTGCAAACTAGTGTGAATGACTTTACGGATAGGAAAAGAAGGGACATTTTGTAAAAGGGAGAATCCAGTTACAAGCAAACCCTTTCTCTATTGTGTGAGTGCACACAGTGCAAGGCGATAAGACACATAAGAGGATAATATATCGGGAGGATACATTATCCAATTAAATAAATAAGCAACTTTGGGAGTGGCCGAAGACCCCGAATGAGCAGAAGCCCTGGCCGGAGAGTATACCAGGCAGTCACAAGTGTATGAACAACAGAAGCCCTGGCAAGAGAGTATACCAGGCAAGTTGTGTGAAACATGAGAAAAGGAGCAACATCACCTGATAGAGAGATATACCAGGTGTCCTGAAAGAAACCAAGATTACAAACCAGATAGTTTTGTGTGCAAATCTTGTAGTTGGCCAAGAGAGGCCCAAAGAATGGTTATATATATAATTTTTAAATCAAGGAGTAAAGAGGAATCCAGGGAAAGGGGACCACCCTCTGGAACAAGGGCCTTTATCTTTGAGAGGCCCAAAGACGTATTGTGTATAAAACCTCAAGAGGTAAAGAAAAATCCAGGGGACGGGAATAACCCTCTGGAGCAAGGACTTATCCTTGAAGAACATCTTTGTTGGAACCATTTATTGTTCTTTTATCAACACTTTTCTAAACCATCCAAGGTTAAAGACATTTTCCCTTTTCACCTTAGAGTTAGTTTCTAGTGTGAGGGTCAGAATAGAGCTCTGGACACGGGCACAGATAAATCCTTAATTTTTGGTTTAGGTAGGGAAATTCCTGTACGGACGGGGTCAGAGAGGCATTTTTCCAACCTCTTATTTCAAATAAGTCATTAACCACAATCATGGCTGAGTTGTGTTTGAGTTTCATTCCCGACTCTTTACATAATCTTAGCTTCAATTTCTTTAGCAAATCTTGTAGTTCCCTCCAAGTACTTCTTCTGCTCTCTACTTTCACTACTTTGTTTAAGTTGCCCAACAGGAATAAGGAAGAGGTTTGTTGTCTGCTGTTTGTTCTTTCGAAAACCAGTTTCTCTAGAACAGGGTTGGAACAAACAATGTTCCTCATACTCTTTTAGAAAAGACGTTTGGCTCATTGGTTTCAAAGAATGCTCTTGAAGACCCCTGGATCCGGGAGTTGATCTTCCCAAGGACAACTTCCAAAGGATCTGTGTCTTTGATTGTTGGAGGCAAATGTTTGAGCACCAACCCAGAGTTTAAATCCAGTCACTTTTGTAATCATTTTGTAGCCTTTTCCACCTTCCCACTGTACAGAGTTGTAACTCGGCTTGCCTTTTTTCTACTCTATATGCGTTTCCACTTTCACTTACATATTCCACTGCTCCCCCCAGGACTTCCTCCCAATTCCATTACCTGCTCTGGATGGGGAACGTTTCACCGGTTCGGTTCTGCCTGGGGCTGTTTCGTGCTGTTAAGTTTCTTCCTTCTTCTTTCGTTGGGGCCAGCTTTGTTTCGCAGCACGTGGTTATAGGCAGTTTGGGCATTCGGTGCAGACCCGACAGCCCCGCCTTTGCATGCAGCGTATTGTTTGCACTTCTGGAGGTTTCTCATGCAATTGCCTATGTGGCTCTGTGGTAGGCCAGTGCTGGAGGTTTCGGTGCCGTTCTCTGATCGAACGGTCCACCCACCACTGGTCATGCCACCACCACACTTTCTCTTGATTTCAATTATGCCGGCTCTCAGTGGACTAGCAAGATACTCTCGGGTGTCCCACACTCAATTTTTCATACTTCACGCAACCTTTTCTCAATACGTTCACCTTCGTATCGCCCAGTGTCACTCTCCCGGGTTGGTCAGGCGCTGGACCGGTTTCGCCTTTCTTCGGTCTCTCGCTCGCCCTCCGGTTTCCACCTTATTCTTCTACTACTACTGCTGTAGACGCCCTGCCGATTTGCAAGACGCTCTCTCCATTTACGACTGCTACTGCCAACACCCTGCTGACATCCACTTCTCGTTTGTGTGTTCCCACAAACCACACCCTGACCCAGCGGTCTCCTTTTCCGGACTCTTTCATCCTTTCCTTTGGGTTCTCTCTTTAAGATCTCCTTCAGTCTCTCCTTCGATCTCCCTGTCATTTGTTTCTGACTAGTTCATATAACGGGGTCCATCTCATTAGCATTAGCTGTGGGCCACTTTCCATGCTTCCCCATAAAGTTTGGATGTTCCCCTTTGTCTCAGTTGTTGCTACTGCTATTAGTTCGGAAACATTACCGTAACCCACCATTTTGAACTTCAGTGGTGTTAACCAGGCTTGAGGTGGCTTCGCTTGAGGTAAGCGGGGGAGGGGGGAATTTAGGACCCCTTTCCAGGTTGACGTCCTTGTCCCCATGTGGAAAGTATCTCCCTATAAGATTCTCCCCCATTTTACCACCCCTAGGGGAAGTGTCTGTTAGCTGTACCACCACCCTAGCCTAAAAAGGAAGCTCCCTCCCACCCCCGGGTAGAAAAGAAGCCATCTGAAAGATCATCACAATAAGCAAAGTGACCCTTATTAGTGCATGACCTCTGCCGCGAAACATTTACTCACGGATAAAGACCCTGAGAAACTAAAGGTACACAACAGAAAAATAATCAATACCCATGCAGAGGCCGCAAGGATCCAGGAAGGGACTTGCCATCCTCCAATCGATGCAGCAGTATCACAGGCCTTCTGAAGCACAAGGCTTTACTCTGGCTCTCCTTCTAAACGGGCTGAGAAGACCGCAATCATTAACTCAGTTGAGCAGAGACTGTTTTCAGTTTATCAGGGAAAGATTTGGGGCATTTCAATATTTACAGTTTAACTGAGCCCTGAGCCTCAGGGTGGCTCCCAAGAAGCAATCCCATGTTGGCAGTCTTATGACACAGCAACATCCTCCTTTAATGATGGAAATTAAATGTTTGCTTTGAAGCACTTATATTACAGGATGCCTTTACTGGTTCCTTCAGGCCATCACCTCCCTCAGACCTCTTGCAGTATCCAGTAACCTTATCACCTCATTGCGTTTTGACTCAGGGGTCTTCAACGTTAGCATCCAGCTCTACCAATGCTGGAGAACAGGCGTTACAGGTAAGAAACATTCTCCTTCTTTAGCATTGGATCTTTCATAGATTCACATGCTGTGAATAGATTATGTAGCAGTACATGGACAATGGCGCCTCATACAGGTAAAAAAAACACCAATTACCTTACAGCAAATCCATAGGATCGTACCTTATTGGAATAGGTGCTGTAGGACAGCTCTCCTTGTACGCACTTCCTCTACATCGCCAGGCAGTAGTGCTTTGTAAAAGTATGCAGCAGTGACCAGGGAGCCATTTGGCAGATGTCTGTGATCGGGACCCCGACCATCATAAAGAAAGCTGGCCAAGGCTATCGTGGAGTTCTTGTGAAAGTCTGTGGGGCTTTGGGAACGAATTGTCGGTTTGTCATGCAGAGTACCCTGTCCTTTTGGAAACGCAAATAGGGTTGGTCAACTGTGAGGGCTTACAGCTCAGACACCCTCCTGGCTGATGTAATAGCCACTAGGAAGGCCATTTTTGTCATACCGCCGAGTTCTTGGCGTCTATGGAGCCGCTGGCGACGCGGAACCTAGCTTCGTTCGCTTCGGCCACGCCCCCTGTTTCCTGGTTTCCTTTTTCTGATTCTGATTGGCTAGACGCTCCGCGGCCCGGTGTTTTAACCAGCCACTTCCGGGTCACGGACGCGTTGCAACGCTTCCGGTTTCGTCCGTAGGCTGTGTTGCTTGCTGCCTGTGGCTTTCGTGCTGCTCTCTCGCTTGCTGCCGGTCGGGTCCTCGTACCCTGTCTGAACCTGTCTGTCATTCATTCCGCTGGATCTGTCTGCCTTTCCCTTTCTCTCTTGGTTCGCAATAATTCTCCTTTGCCCTCCTTCCATCTTACTTCCCCTCCCACCTTCCCATCTTCACTTACCGCATTTTTCCTTTTCCTGTCTGTTATTCTTCCCGCTCTTCCTTCACCTACCTTCAGTATTGCTTCTGTGACCTCCCGTGTACCAGACTCCGGCCTGTTCCCCTGGACTGCCTTTGCTTGCTGCTTCAGTACTTCCTCACTTAGCCTGTGTACCAGTTCCTCGGACCTCTTAATGGACTGCCTGTGTTTCTGAATCTTCACTCCACGTGTTTTCTTCAGTCACTTCTACCAGATCTTACCTAGAGTACTCCGGGTTCCACGTTTACAAGACACCCAACGATTCTACAGGGGTTTTTTGTGCCTAAGGCTTTTTCCCCTCTTGGTCGATCCCGGGGGTGGGTCCCCTGGTCTCCCTTCTTTGGGGAGCACGGTGGCTTCCTTCCGGGGTCGTCCCTATCTTCATAAAAAAAAGGTGTCTACTCGAAGAAAAGAAAAGAAGGGTTCTTGGAAGGAAGAAGAAGGTGAGGAGTCGGGGGAGGGGGAGATTTCAGAAGCTACACTTTCGGACGAAGATATCACCGACCCCGGTGACAGTTTGCAACGCCAAAAAGAGATGGCCACCCCACAGCAGGTACAAGAGCTCGTAGCCGCTGTACAAAGTCTAAGCCTAGAGATGCAGAACCTTAAGACTGCTAACGCCACCCTTCAACAGCGTATGACGGACAGAGAAAGACCTTTAGCCGATTTGCCTCCACTTCCCTTAGTATCAGGGAAGTTTGATGGATCCCCAAAGAAGGTCAAAGAATTTCTGGACGCATGCAATCTTCATTTTACCTTTCGCCCTCTGACCTTCGCCTCAGATCACGCCAAGGTGGGGTTTATGATCACCCACATGATCGGAAATGCCCTGGCTTGGGCTACCCCTCTAGTAACCCAGTCAGACCCGGTTTTACAGGACTACGATGCCTTTAAGGCCCTGATTCAACAAACCTTTTTGCGAACAGAGAGTACATACTTGGCCTCGGAGGACCTCCTTGACATCCGTCAAGGGAATTCTGATTTACTGACATACATCACCACTTTCAAACAGGTGGCTGCAGAGGCAGGTTGGCAGGAACAGGCTCAGTATGCCATATTTCGGCGAGGTTTAAGGGAGGAATTGAAGGACGAACTTGCCCGAATAGAAAGACCGGTGTCTTTCGCCGAACTTCTGACAGCTACCCTCCGAATTGACTTCAGGATGACGGAAAGACGTCAAGAAAAGAGGAAGATCAGGCTAAGCGTACCCCCTCCCGTGGAGACTCCTTCACCAGCATCTGTACCCTTCCAACGGACAACTAAAGACGAACCCATGCAGATTGGGACCACCAGAGCCCCACTGACACCGGAAGAAAGGAAACGGCGCAGGGAGGGTTCCTTGTGTATGTACTGTGGATCTTCATTACATTTATTAAGAGATTGTCCGGATGTACCACCCAGAAGATCGGGAAACGCTCGCCCTCGGTAAACATTGGGACGCATTACCGAGGGGCTGCTTTTAGTCCCTACGCACCACTTTCTGTATCCTCTACAGAAACATCTGAAGACTCCCGGTTGATGGTGCTCACAGTTTCTCTCAGAGTAGGCCCCAAAGAAGTAACCGCTTTAGCACTACTCGACTGTGGAGCAGCAGGAAACTTCATGGATACCCATTGGGCAGAACGACATGGAGTCCAGAGGATAGCCAAGAATGAAGATCAAAAGGTGGAAGGAGTTGATGGCGAACCTTTGAGCTCGGGTTTGATCACTCATACCACTAAAGCACTTACTTTATCCATCCAACAACACACCGAAAGTATCACATTCGATATCATCAGGGCTGCTCACTTCCCTCTTATCCTGGGTATCTGTTGGTTACGCAGACACAACCCCTGTATTGACTGGTCTAGAAACCTACTTAGCTTTCAGTCCTCACTATGTAAATCGGAATGTTTGCCAGAACCAAGATTCGAGACCGTCAAGACCACTAATAGCTGCGAAGTCAAAACGGTGCACTGTCTTCCCCACTACCTGAAGGAGTTCAATGAAGTGGCAACTGAAAAGATACCCGTAGAGCTCCCTCCTCACCGGCCTGAAGACTGTTGCATCGATCTCACCCCAGGTGCATTGGTACCCTTCGGTAGGATGTTTCCACTATCATTAGAAGAAAAACAATACCTCCGAAAGTACCTGGACAGCAACATGGAGAACGGGCTAATTAGGCCTTCCAAGTCCCCTGCAGGGGCATCACTGTTCTTCATCTCAAAAAAGGATTCTAAGGAGTTGAGGCCGTGTATAGACTATCGCGGCCTAAACAAGGTTACCATAAAGGACCGGTATCCTATGCCATTGATAACCGATATCCTACAAGCTGTACAGGGTGCTACCATCTTTACCAAACTCGACCTGAGAAATGCGCCGTCGGTATTCCAACGATTTATGGACAGACTATTCTCAGATCTCCTGTGCCAAACCACATTGGTTTATTTGGATGACATACTGATATACTCTCGTACTCCTGAAGACCATGTGGAACATGTTAGGGAAGTATTCAGAAGACTACAGAGAAACCAGTTGTCGGTTAAACTCACCAAATGTGTGTTTTCAGCCTCCTCCATTCCTTATTTAGGATACATTCTGTCAGACCACGGAATCTCCATGGATCCTAATAAGGTGTCTTCCATCCTTGAATGGCCCTCACCCACCTCAGTCAAAGAGATACAAAGATTCCTGGGGTTAGCAAACTTCTACCGAAGATTCATCCCAAATTTCTCTCAAAAGATATTACCTATCACCTCGCTCTTAAAGAAATCTGCAACTCCATTTAAATGGACAACGGAGGCAGAAGACAGCTTTGGTACTCTTAAAGAAGCCTTCTGTTCAGCACCCATTTTACAACAACCAAACCAACATCTACCCTTCATTCTAGAGACGGACGCTTCTTCAGCCGCAATAGGGGCTGTACTTCTTCAAGAAATCCAGGGTACAGAACATCCAGTGGCTTATTTCTCGAAGACCCTAACCTCCAGCCAAAAGAACTACTCGGTTATTGAGCGAGAACTTCTAGCCATGAAAGCGGCCTGTGTAGAATGGCGTCATCTACTTCAAGGAGGAAGGTTCCCGTTCACCATAAGGACTGATCATAAGAACTTACAGGTTCTCAAACAGTTCGAGTGTTACAATACTCGACAGGCCCGATGGGCTCATTTCTTCGCACAATTCGTATTCAGCATAACTTACATCCCGGGAAAAAATAACGTTGTAGCCGACTCTCTTTCCCGCCGGTGTGATTACCTGTCAGAGACAGAGACGAATCTTGAACGGATGTTTCCCCAGTCCAGGACCATCGGAATAATTTCTAAATTCCTTCAGCAGGTACAGGAGGATTCTGGAGGTCGTTTTGAAATTGAAAAACACTCTAAAGATCTGGCCTATGAAATCAGGAATGGTCTTTACCTTGTAGGAGGAAAACTTTATCTACCCACTCCGGCTTTTCGTAAAACCGCACTTGTCTGGTGTCATGACTCTAAACTAGGAGGACACAGGGGTGTGGCTGGTACTTACGACTATCTTCAAAGACATTTCTATTGGCCTACAATGAGAAAGGATGTAGAGCAGTACGTTCAGTCATGCATCATCTGTCTGAGGAGTAAATCATCCCGAAAGAGACCAATTGGTCTACTGGAACCTAATGCTGTACCCAAGGGTCCCTGGAACACAATTTCAACTGATTTCATAGTGGATTTACCTCCGTCTGAAGGATGCACCTGTGTCATGGTAGTAGTGGATTCATTCACCAAATTGGCTCACTTCTCCCCATTACCTGGCATCCCTACGACAGCCAAGATGGCGGAAGTGTTTCTCTAAGACATATTCCGGTTACACGGTCTACCTAACAAGATTATTTCAGACCGGGGTAGTCAGTACACTTCCCAGTTCTGGAAGGCCCTATGTAGCAGACTAGGTATTGAAAGAGCTCTCACCTCTGGATTTCATCCACAATCCAATGGGCAAACTGAACGTTTGAACGGAACCCTGGAGCAGTACTTAAGATGCTTTATCAACAGCCAACAAGACAACTGGTGCACACTACTCCCTCTAGCTGAATTCTCTTATAATAACTCCACACATGCAGCTCTGGGGTTCAGCCCTTTTTTTGGTACTTATGGTTTTCACCCTCGCTCTATTCTTCCTGTCTCAGGCCTTTCTACTAACGTACCTTCAGTAGATTCTTCACTCACCCTCCTTAGAGAGACACACAAGAAGGTAGAAGAAGGCCTTAAGTCAGCCCAAGCCCGATATTGCATTCAAGCCAATAAACATCGTAGACCAGTACCAGGATGGGATGTGGGTACCCATGTTATGCTCTCCACTAGATATTTACCTCGTTGGGTACATCCCTCCAAGTTATCTCCAAAATATCTAGGGCCATATGAGATCATACAGAAAATCAATCCTGTGGCTTTTCGCCTAAAACTACCAAATAACCTAAAAAGAATACACCCTGTTTTCCATGCTTCCCAACTTAAGTCATTTCATGCTGATACATGGGCACGACAGGTTAGACAGACTCCTATTCCCCAGGGTTCCACTCGAGCTGAATATGAGGTCGCCCAACTCTGTGACTCCAGGTATCATAAGGGCAGGCTGGAGTATTTGGTTAAGTGGAAAGGCTACCCTTCTTCGGAAAACTCTTGGGAACCCATCACACACATTAATGCTCCTGTCCTACTTCGCAAATACCACTTTTTCCATCCAGGGAAACCCGGAGGAGGAGCGTATAGGAGGGGGCATACTGTCATACCGCCGAGTTCTTGGCGTCTATGGAGCCGCTGGCGACGCGGAACCTAGCTTCGTTCGCTTCGGCCACGCCCCCTGTTTCCTGGTTTCCTTTTTCTGATTCTGATTGGCTAGACGCTCCGCGGCCCGGTGTTTTAACCAGCCACTTCCGGGTCACGGACGCGTTGCAACGCTTCCGGTTTCGTCCGTAGGCTGTGTTGCTTGCTGCCTGTGGCTTTCGTGCTGCTCTCTCGCTTGCTGCCGGTCGGGTCCTCGTACCCTGTCTGAACCTGTCTGTCATTCATTCCGCTGGATCTGTCTGCCTTTCCCTTTCTCTCTTGGTTCGCAATAATTCTCCTTTGCCCTCCTTCCATCTTACTTCCCCTCCCACCTTCCCATCTTCACTTACCGCATTTTTCCTTTTCCTGTCTGTTATTCTTCCCGCTCTTCCTTCACCTACCTTCAGTATTGCTTCTGTGACCTCCCGTGTACCAGACTCCGGCCTGTTCCCCTGGACTGCCTTTGCTTGCTGCTTCAGTACTTCCTCACTTAGCCTGTGTACCAGTTCCTCGGACCTCTTAATGGACTGCCTGTGTTTCTGAATCTTCACTCCACGTGTTTTCTTCAGTCACTTCTACCAGATCTTACCTAGAGTACTCCGGGTTCCACGTTTACAAGACACCCAACGATTCTACAGGGGTTTTTTGTGCCTAAGGCTTTTTCCCCTCTTGGTCGATCCCGGGGGTGGGTCCCCTGGTCTCCCTTCTTTGGGGAGCACGGTGGCTTCCTTCCGGGGTCGTCCCTATCTTCATAAAAAAAAGGTGTCTACTCGAAGAAAAGAAAAGAAGGGTTCTTGGAAGGAAGAAGAAGGTGAGGAGTCGGGGGAGGGGGAGATTTCAGAAGCTACACTTTCGGACGAAGATATCACCGACCCCGGTGACAATTTTCCACAACAGTTATCTTAATGGTGTAGAGGCCATAGGCTCCAATGGTTGGTTTCTTCATGAGTGCATATTAAGGCTCCATTCCGGCAATATCTGTTTTACTGGTTGGAAACTTCTAAAAAGGCCTTTGAGGAAATGTTTTATGAGCATGCGTCCGTAGACGGGAAACGCCTTTTTCCCGTCTCATGTACCTAGAGATGGCTGCCAAATGCACTTTAATAGACGTGTGGGCCGGACTCTGTTTGGCCAGGCACAGCAGGTCTGGCAGTACATCATCAGAATGGGTTAAGCCTTTCCTGGTGTTCCCCGCATTGGGTTTCGCACCACTTGCAAAAATGATTCCACTTTAGGTGGTATGACTTGGTGGTGGGGGCTTTGGCTGCCCGTAGAAAGTCTCTACACATCTGTGATATGTTTAGGCTTCCAAACTCTGTGAAGTCAGATGCCACGCTGTCAGGCAGAATGATTGTAGGTCGCGGTATAACATTTTCCCCTGGCCTTGGGTTATGAGTTCTAGCTGATGACTTTGTCCCTGACGAGCCAGAACACATCACAGTACCAGGTCTGGCAGGGCCAGTCTGCTGCAATGAGGATAACCTTGCAGGAGTGCTGCTTGATCCTCTGTATTGTTCTGCACGGGATGGGGAACAGCGGGAACATATATGCAAAGAGGCTGTCCAGTGGAAAAGTGAACGCATTTCCCATTGAGCCCTTTTGGGGCATCCTGCTGGCATACCTGCCACCCTTTTGTTGTGGATCGTGGCAAACAGGTCCACTGTCAGCTGCCCCCAGCACTGCAATAGCAACTGCAGCGTCGAAGAGTTAAGCTCCCATTCGTGGTTTTGAGACATTTACCTGCTGAGGCTGTCCGCTGTCTGATTTTGTGTCCCCGGAAGATGGAATGCCTGAATGCTGATTCCATGAGTAACGGCCTGTGACTCATGGAATCACAGTTCAGTTGAGCTTCCTTGGACAATGTCCTGGATCTCGTTTCTCCTTGCTTTCACAGATAATACATTGTGGTGGTGTTGCCTGTGAGGACTTTGACCATCCAGTTCTTCAGTATTGGGAGGAATAATTTGAGCGCCCACCGAACCTGTCTGAGTTCCAGCCCATTTATATGTAGGGATGTCTCCCAGGACATCCATAGCCCCCGGACATGCAGCTGATCCACGTGAGCGCCCCACACCTGGAGGGAGGTGTCCGTTATCTGCGTTTTGTCGGGTGTTGGATCTTGGAACGCTCTCCCCGTGCAGACATTGGTCTTGTTTGTCCACCACTGACGTTGTGAGCACAGTTTGGGAGGAATACGCACCTGGTCTCGCTGCAAACAACTCTTGTAGTGGTCACATATGGAGTCTGCAGTGTGGGACTAGTAGTTTGCAAGACGCCATCGTCCCGAGCAGATGTATGCATTGATGCACTGTTCGTTCCTTGTTTGGTGTGAACGTCTTCAACAGGGTTGCGAGGGCGTTAACTCTGTCGCAGGAGGGACGCACACTGAGTTCCTGGTGGAGAATTCCGCTCTAAGGAAAATAAGCTTCCTGAATGGCCATAAGAAGGATTTTCTTTAAAAGAATGCGAAGCCTAATGTTTGTAAAAGACGCACTGTCGCTGCCGTAGAAGACTGTGCTCTCTTCCTGGATGGGGAGCGCACTAGCCAGTCGTCTAAATAGGGATAGACGTGATGACCCTGTTTGCGGAGACTGGCCTCCACTGGCGCAAGGCACTTTGTAAAGGTGCGCATAACTGACTTCAGGCCGAATGGTAGTGTGACTGTCTGACCATGAACCAGAGATATTTCCGGTGTCCTGGATGGATGGGAACATGAAAGTATGCACCATGGAGATCCAGGAACGCGAGGTAGTCGTGGTGCTGCATTGCTTCTGTGAAGTACTGTAGCGTGATCATAGTGAACTTCTGGCGCTTTATATATTTCTCTAACCTCCGTAAATCCAGAATGGGGCTCCATTTTCCATCCGGTTTGCGGACGGCGATTGACCGAAGTATACTACCTTTTCCCGTTGGTCCCTGTGGACTTTTTCTATGACCCTATTTTGCAGCATGAGCTGCACTTCTTGTAGGAATGCGATTTTGTGCGCCTGCGGCTGGTGGTTTGGAGGTATGGGATGGGGTGTTTGTTTGAATTCTAGCAGGTGCCCGTACAATACCACATCCAGCACACATTGTCCTTTGTTATTCCCCTCCAGTTTCGGGTAAACCTGGAGAGCCTCCCTCTCCGGGCGCTGTGGCATGAATTGTCACTGTTGGGTTTTGCCCTGCTGTCTCCTCTGGTATATGGAGGGCTGCTTGCAGGGCTGATTTTGCCTACAGTCATTTGATTTTTGGTACCACTGTTACGCTCTATTGCACGCGTCGGAGTAATATGTCAAGCCACTAGAGTATTGCTGTCCCTTGTTGGATGAGGACATACATGTTTTGCCCGTGGTCCTCTGAACTGACGAAAGGGCTGACGGTTCTGTAGAGATGTTGAGGACTTGACTGTGTCAGTTTTAATCTTTTTAAAAACCGCTTCGATCCTGGGTCCGAACAGCTCATTACCCTCGAAGAGCATGTCAACTACTTCATGGTGGACATCCTGTTGTACGTCTGTACATCGGAGCCACGTCCGTCTCCTCAGGACCACCCTGTTGACCACCTGCTTAAAACCTGTTTCCGCAATGCCCACCGCCATGTTGATCCCCAGGTTGGAGGACTCCCCCCCCCCCCCTTCCTTTAGGGTAGCCTTTGCCTTCTTACGCTTCTCCTCTGGGAGATGCTCCAGAATTGGAGCGAGCTTATGCCACACCTCCCCATCAAATTTGGCGAGGATGGCCAGGGAGTTGGCTGCTTTCACTGCTGTGGCCCCAATTGCTAAAACCTTTTTCTCAAAGACGCCCTGTTTTCGTGCCTTATTTTCCGGTTGTATTGCGCAATTTTGTTTCTCAGATTTCACTTTCTAGCTTACCGCCGCCGAGACTACAGAATCAATAGAATGATCTGTGCTTCGCAGCTGTGACTGGACATGTCAATAAAGTTTGTATTGACATCAATAGCCACGTCAATATGCCCATTCCAAGATGGTGATGCACATGATCTTAAACGATCATTGCGCATCTGCACGTTCTCACGGGAATCCACAATCAAGAAAAGAGCGATTAGGAAGCTGTCTACTCCAACGTGCAGGTGAAGAGGTATGGACCCCCTTTTTATTGGCCCATGACCGCGGTTAGCGACAGTATCATCATATCGATTAGCGGAGCAGCAAATTGGGCTTCGCTCTGAGATGATTGAACGTATATTTTGATAAATAAGGCAAGGTGCCAGCAATTCGAAGTGAGGCATGTAAGCCCAAGACTTATCACTGGTAATGTTTCACCCTCATGGCCCTACCGCTCTTAATACCTTGGGAAATTGTTTAGATTATATGCCGTCTTGTCAGCATGTTTATAAATAAAAAAAAGCATAGCAGTGTTTTTCATTAAAGGGTATTTCTTCCCAAACCCCTTTTTTTCAGATGAATCACAGAAATATTTTTGTGGCACTTTGAATTGACCTAATGATCTTAAAAACAGGATTGTCCCCAGCACAGGAACAGGCTGGCCATTCATTTGTGACAAGCTAGTGGAGCATCATAAACAGGTATTTTGCCCGGGCAGTTGGCTCTTAAGTAATAAGGGACTAAAGCAGGTTTTTTGGAAATAACAGGGATTGTTATCGCTCTTTCTTTTCTCTGTGTAGTTTCAACAATAGAATAAGTAAAGCACGCACTGAATATCTAGTGCGTAATAATAAGTTGCCCAAGACATGAAGAAGAAATCCAAGGTGGGTGGTCAGCTACAACACACAGGGAGTACCTGGAATGGTACCCTGTTTGGTCAGTTTTCTACTTTTTTATAATTCAATTGTACTATGAATTCTTACACAATTTCCCCTTTTTTGTAGTGTTTGTGCTAAAAATCTCTCCATTATTGGAAATCAAGAGTATTTTACATTGCGTTGGGCTGTGTGTCCTGAAGAAAGCTCGGAGGGGAGGATTTGAATGCAAACTGAAACAAGAGAAAGTTCATCTTTGAGCTGAAAACACTAATGTGTCGACCAGTAAAGTGTATTTCTTCACACTGTTACTAACCACACTTGGAGAGGTTATTTTTACAATGCCGTACATATTAGTATGATAGGTCTCACAAGATGACCACCTAGAGTAGTGGTTGTGTTATTGTATTGAGTGTCATGTTATGTTTTAGACATGTTTATATTCGGAATATGTACATTTTTGATACCAGTGGTTAATAAATTTAGTTTTAACTATTGAAATTGGTGACTGATCGTATGTATGGGTGAATTCTTCACACCAATTAGGTTGTAGCTTTTTATCCAGCCACGTTTGTGTGGAAGGGCGGGGTAGTCTGAGCTCAATTGTTGTTGTATGATATTTCTGAGGTCCCTCAGGAGTCAGGCCCCCCCAGTAACAAAGAAGAGGGTTCTACCTAGATACTTTGGTTGTATGATATTTCTGCAGGAGTCCCTGTCAGGATTTGTTTACTTGCCTTTGACAATGATTTATGCCCCACAGCCATGAAAGCAGAAATGACCAGGGAGATGGAGGGCCATCCACACCTCTAAGTAAGGTAGCAACTTGCTCAAGCAGGCAGCCTACAACTATCTAGCAAGATCCTGTGTTGCCTTTTTTAAACTGCACTGTTCATCTTACATTTCAAAGCTCTCATTCACAAGGTAGCTATTATTTTTAAATCTATCAAGTTGATATCTGTAATTTAAAGTGTGTTTTTTGTGTGTGAATAAAACTGTTGTTTCCAACATGCTTAATATAATGGTTAACTGGAGCAAACAATAAATGGCAGGTGATGAAGCTCGGACACAGATTTCTGCAGCAGGTGCATAAACGGTGGAGGACCCTATCAAACTACATTCACTGGAATACAAGCCACTGCAAGCATTTGTAGGCCTTGTAGTCCAGTAGTTTGGGCAGGGCTGCTCACATTAGTGGCAGAGAGTCCAAGGAAGATTTTCAAACAACGATATGGAAGCATGACCAAAGAAATGCCAGTGGTTATGACTGATTCAGAGACTTCCATCCATCAGACTGAGGGCCCTTACAGATTACATTCCAAGTATATATTCTGCTGGATGAACTACTTGAGTTTAAGTGAAACAATAAGGTTGGTAGTAAGAAAAATGTAATTCTGGAGGGGAGAGTGTGGTCAAATCAAAAAATGATTTGATGGAATGCTATGAGTTAGCTATTGTGTGTAAGCCAGAACGATTGCATTGGACCACAGATGGGATGGAGATGTTAGGAGTGACACACATTCCATGGACGCGTTTGGTCATTTACCCATCCATTGCCATGTTAATCCCTATGGTATTCCCACCAACTACCTGCCCCCTCCCTGCTGAAACATACCTTCTTGGGTACTCTTTGAGCTTGCTAATCACAAAGTAACATCAAACGTTGTGCTGTATTGGGCCTGCTCGAGTTATATCTAAGCATTCTTTTGAGTGTTTAATGACTTAATTGCCTCTGTAAATGAGATCCTGTTGTAATATCAAATCTCTTAACATAGTGTGTTTTCAGCCAGTAGATTTAAAAGCAATATAGGTAACCTTGTATCTGTTCCTTGTACTGGAATCCTAAAACAAGCAACAGCAAAGCCAACTGTTTTGACTCGTGCATAGGTATTAAACAGGCATTTGTCAGACAATGACATGGTATTCACACCATTTCCAGATGTTCTCACCTTACTACCATGTGCTACGCTTATGGCGGTGCATGGCAAATGCCTATCCCATGTGTACTCAAAAGCCCAAACTGTTGGCTTTGACAATACATGTTGGCTTCAGTTTGTCTCCCTAAGTAAAAGCATATATTCCCAGATGTGGGTACCTTGTTTGCTACACCACGGCAATCAAACTAAACTTCACTGAGGTGGTCCAACAAGAATTTACCTGAGCATACCAAGGCTAGGATGGCAAGTATGGACCAGCTTCAGATATTCTTCACATGCATACTTACCAGTGGGGTTCTGACCTAAATAGAATGTATCTTTGTCTGTGTGGAAGCCTAGCCTGCATAGCCAGAACTTTTCATGAAATGAACATATGAGTACTAACTGGATATCATCATACTGTTGGTGTAACCATTAACAAAAACAGAACACATCATGTGTATAGTGGGTCTTGTTTCAAAAGTATAATAATACTGCTGGGTGTTAAGGCTGTGCTGGATATGGAAGTTATTTTCTGTGCGATCCCACCAGTGGCAAGGGGGGCAGTGGGACAGGAGGATTGTTCTAACCCACTCACCCACAATAAATATTTTCCTCTCAGAAGATTGATCATGAAACCTTGGAAATAACACAAGAAAATAGCATTTCATATTATGTTGCTGGCAAAGTATAAACAGTGCACATCTGTTAAACCTAAAAAAAGGGTATTGAAATATTTCTTGCCGTGTGCAATCAGAGGTGGATTTAACAGCCAACAACAGACAAATGCCCATGGGGCATCCTTGCTCTTCCTTTCTCCTCTCAAAGTCAGCCAAGGCTGCACAGGCCCTCCCAGTGAGGCCTTGTCTTTTTAACATGTCTACGCCGCAGATTATTTCAAACCGGTACAGAACGAGCTGTGTGAAACAATGACTTTGTTATACATTTCATTTCACTTTAACCCCTTAAGTGCTAAGGACTAGCTATCTCATCCTCTGCACTATGTATGGAGTGCGGAGGACGAGATAGCTTTTCCTTTTAAGCAGTTGTGTTTGTGTGATCGCTGCAGCACAGAGATCGCACAAACTCTAAATCCAACCCCTGAGCTATGTGAGGAGGAGGTTCCCACATGGGAGACAGACACCCAAGACTGGGGACATCACCCCCGACGGTACTTGTGGCTGGGCTACGTTACAGCTTTTCCCTCCGGGTAGCAATGGGGACCCTGCCAGGACTCCCTAGGAGCGCTGCTGGACTTGGGGACGGTCAACCCACATGGGAGACAGGCACCCAAGGCTGAGGGCAGAACCGTCAACCATACTGGATCTCTGGCCATGCTGCATTACAGCTTTTCCCTTTTTCGGGGGCGGTGTTCTCAGTCTTGGGTGCCTGTCTTCCATATGGGTCGATCGTCCCCAAACCCAGCAGCGGTGCCAGGGAGCCCCAGCAGAGTCCCCATTCCTCCCCAGAGGGAAAAGCTGTAACGCAGCCCAGTAAGAGATCTAGGATGGTCAGGGTGATGGTCCCATTTTGGGCACCTGTCTCCCTTGTTGGGCGACTGTCTCCAAGTCCAGTGGTAGTTCCAGGGAGCCCAGGAGGGGGTCCGAACCCTCCCAGAGGGCAAAGCTGTAAAGCAGCCCAGCCAAAGCTCCAGGGCGTTCAGAGCTGCTGCACCTGGGCTTGGGCGCCTGTCTACCATGTGGGCCGACCATCCCCAAGTCCATCGACAGTCCCAGGGTACCAAGGCAGCGTCCCCATCAATCCCCGGAGGGAATAGCAGTAACGCAGCCCAACCAGAGCTCCAAGGCAGTCGGGGCTGCTGCCCTTGGCGTTGGGCGCCTGTCTCCTATGTTGGTCGACCGTCCCCAAATTCCGTGGCAGTCCCAGGAAACCCCTGGCAGGGTCCCCATCTCTCCTCGAAGTGAAGAGCTGTAACACAGCCACACCAGAGCTCCAGAGCGGTCAGCGGCGATGTCCCTGGCTTTGGGTGCCTGTTTCCCATGTGCATCGAACGTCCCCAAGCCTAGCAGTGGTTCGAGGGAGCTCAGGCAGGGTCCCTGTCCTTTCCCAGAGGGAAAAGCGCTAACGCAGGCCAGCCAGAATTCCAGGATGGTCGGGGGTGCCTGTCTTTCATGTTGGTCGACCGTCCCCAAGTCCAGCTACAGTCCCAGGGAGCCGCGGCAGGGTCCCCATCTCTCCTCAGAGGGAGAAGCTGTAATGCAGCCCAGACAGAGCTTCAGGACGGTCAGGGGTGCTAGCCGCTGGCCTTAGATGCATGTATCCCATGTTTGTCGACCGTCCCCAAGGTCAGCGGTGGTTCCGGGGAGCCCCGGTATGGCTTCCAACCCTGCGGAGGGCAATGCTGTAACACAGCCCAGAGAGAGCTCCAGGACGGTCATGGCCGCTGCCCGTGGCCTTGGGCACCTTTCTCCCATGTGGTTCGACCAACAACAAGTCCAGCAGCAGTCCCAGGGAGCCACAGCAGGGTCCCCATCCCTGCCCGGAGGGAAAAGCTGTAACGCAGCCCAGCCAGAGCTCAAGGATGGTCGGGTGATGGCCCTGGCCTTGGGCGCCTGTCTCCCTTGTTGGTCGTCCGTCCCAAAGTCCAGTGGCAATTCCAGGGAGGCCAGGCGAGGTACCCATCCCTTCCAGAGGGCAAAGCTGTAATGCCACAGCTCCAGGATGTTCAGGGCTGCTGCCTCTGGCCTTGGGCGCCTGTCTCCCATGTGGGCCGACAGTCCCCAAGTCCATCGGCAGTCCCAGGGTACCCCGGCAGTGCCCCCATGAATCTCCATCAATCCCCGGAGGGAAGAGCTGTAACGAAGCTTAGCCAGAGCTCCTGGACAGTCGGGGGTGATATCCCCAGCCTTGGCCCCCCGATTTCCCATGTGGGTTGACCGTCCCAAAGTCCAGCAGGGGTCGCAGGGAGCCCCAGCAGTGTGCTAATCCCTCTCCAGAGAAAAAAGCTGTAACGCTGCACTGCCAGAGCTCCAGGATGACTGGCGGTCATGTCTCCGGCCTTGGGCACCTGTTTCCCTTGTTGGACAACCATCCCCAAGTTTAGCGGCTGTCCCAGGGAGTCCCGGCATTGTGCCAATCGCTCCCCAGAGGGAAAAGCTGTAATGCAGCCCAGCCAGAGCTTCAGGATGGCCGGGGGTGCTGGCACCTGGCCTTCAGCGCCTGTTTTCCATGCGGGTCGACCGTCCCCAAGCCCATTGGCAGTTTGAGGGAGCCCCGGCAGGGTCCCCGTCCTTTCTGTGAGAAACCAGAAGGTGTCTCACCCACTAGCCCCCGAAGATCTGTCATCCAGGTGGCCAGGACACGGCCATCACTTTCTGATCAAGCTCCTGGGGGTGGAACAGTGCGGCAGGTTCACCTGGGTTAGGGGTCTTCGGGAGTGTGAGTGGGACACCAGATGGTGAGATGCTGTATCCCCTTCACTGTAACACATATACCCCATCCTACCAGGTAGGATATTTAGGAACTCTTTACACCTCCCCCCATTCACAACTGTTACACTACGGCAACAAGGGGTCATCTTACAAAAAAACTTCCCGACCATGGAATTCGCTTTGGCATCGATACAAGTTGCCTTGGAAACTGCTGAAGTCACGTAAAACGTTCTAATCAACTGATCGGAAGTGCTTCGTTTACACGGAAGCCACGCCCCCTCGTTCCTTAAATCCCGCGGCCGCGGGAACTTCGCTGCTGCTAATTGTAAGTTACTAGATGCTTTCCCGTAGTCCGCCTTCAGCACGGTTTTCTTTCCCCGGATTACCCTCCGTGGAGTTTTGCCTTCGATTTCTTGTTACCAGACCTTGGCTTGTTAACTGATTGCTTACCTGGATTATCCCTACAGACTTGTTTGCTATGGTTTTTCTTTATTACGTGCAGTTTTCCTTTACTGCCGTAGGCTCGTAGGAGCCTCTCCGCACAGCCCACTAGTGTTTCTGGCTCTGCAGCGCTCCTTTCCTGCTCAGAAAAGTACACCCATCTCCCATATCTGTCACTCGCTCGCAAGACCTCCTTCGCACAGTCCATTTGTGCTTGTGCTCTGCGACAGAGACCTGCTAGGATCTGTGTCAACGCTACGCTTGGTTTTTCCTCTCCTAACCAAATAGCCAACCTGATAAACTGCATCTACAAACTGATAAACTGTGCCCACAATCTGACAAACTGTTTCAACTCTCTACTGAAGTGCATTAACGAACGCCTTCCAGATTATGCACCAACTAGGCCCTAGTGTGTCCCTCGTGCCGATCGGGTTGTCCTCCCTATACTAACCTTCCCACTTTATTATTTTATCCTGTCGTTGTCCTCTTACCATTTGGATATTGTGTTTCTTCAGCTTCAGTACCAACTGGTACATGATTCCATCTGTGGTCTACTCACACACACTACCTCAGGTACCGGCAGTTCTACTGTGTTTAATAGAAGTATTGACAACGCATGTAATGCATCATTCTTAACCATTCTGTATTTCTTGCAGCATTGGTCTGGCGGTGCGCTCAATCCCGCTTTTTGCGTGATAGACAACTCTGTCTGTTCTTACATAAATAGCAGAGTGGTACATTGTGAAAAAGAGCCCCTCACTAAGAGGAAGCCTGATTCTTTGAAATTAGGGGACCTGGGTTTCTGGAGATTTCTACTGCTCGTCCTACACCTCGATCCGGGATTTGGGTCACATAAAACCTTCCGGCTCGGTGAGTAACAACAACACAAACACTTTCACACAGACAGCCTGATATGAGAGAAAACAGACTAACTCCCGAGCCATACACCTGATGTGTCCCAATACAATGGTAAGGCAAAGTCAGGCAATTACTGACCATCACACACACCTGACTTCCATTAAGCTTCCCCACACGGATAAAAGGTGGAGCACGAGAGCAGACTGAGCGAGGCAAAGCACACGAGGAAACAACAGTTTCTAGATGGCAGCTGAACGAGAGAAGACAGACGGCAAAACAGAATGTGATCGCAAGGAGGTAAGCTCCCTTGACTTTTTCGACAAGGAACCATTACTTTCTGGAAACCACGCGAATAGGAAGCCTAAGAGTAGGAAACCAGGCTGAAGAATCCTGCATTGTGTGTCGGAGATACCCATGGGGTACTACTGTGTCAATAATCAAGACGGGGGAAAAGCAGGAGTCGCTGTAGTACCGACTTTGGCTCCAAGAACAAAACAGTATAAGTGAAATCAACACAGCCAGTGGAGTTGGGCCGACGGATACAAGACCAGTCTATGTTGAAGCAGCAACATTGTATGGCGAGCGCTAGAACGAACATTGTTAAAACGTTTGTCATAAAAGACACAACTAAAGTTTAACTGCTGATGAGTGATTGAGCTTTCAAAACAAGATATAATACCTTTGACAGAGTGGTCCGGCACCGGCCGGGTGCTCAATCAAAGGTCTCTGTAAGGTATCCAGCTGAGAAGTGGCAAAAGTGAAAGTGAGAAATAGGTTATATCAAGAAGAGAACAAGTAATTTTGAATTGAAGTGGTCCTGCGACGGGTTGAGCAAAATCTTGCGCACAGTCGAAAGTCTTCCATTTTTTAAGTAAAGAAAGCTTGGAAAAGTAGATCAAGTTGGTCCAAGGCCGGCGGAGGGAGATCAGTTAAATGCTTTGTGCTAAAGGGGGTCTGAGCCCGGCGGAGCGGCACCTGGGGTGAATAAAAAATCTCCCGAGAAGTTGTATATGTGAAAAACGAAGAAGAAAGGAACTTTAACGTTTGTCGTGTTGCATCAGACACTCTGAAATAAGAGACTTTGAACAGCAAAGAGACTTTGGCACAGAAGGCCCTGATGTTGAGGTTTTGAACTGCATCCTAGCACAAGCTAGAGAAGCCAGAGTGTGTGCTAAAATCGAGTGTCCCGGCTTGTCCTGTGCAGAAAACGTGGGAAAGGGAAGGCAACGGCTTTAATAACCTGACATATCATTTCTTGAACACTTTTCTTTTGCATAACATTGTTTCTCACACTATTTGTATTTAGAAGTAAGGATTGGCAATAGGTTTATTAGTATAGGCCCTTTTAATTTGACAGACTCAACTAGGACTGCGTTATTATTATTTGATGGTCATAGCTTGCTCCCATCTTTAGATTTAGGATTAGATAGGCGTTTTTCAAAACCAATTGAAGTTCAATAAACACCCTTGAATTGTGATCACTTGTGTCTGTTTTACTGTTTGATACCATGCCTTCCTTACATTTCCCAGAGGGAAAAGCTGCAACGCAGGCCAGCCAGAGATCCAGGATGGTCGGGGTGCCTGACTTCCATGTGGGTCGACCGATCCCAAGTCCAGCTGCAGTCCCAGGGAGCCCCGGAAGGGTCCCCATCACTCCTTAGAGTGAGAAGCTGTAATGCAGCCCAGCCAGAGCTTCAGGACGGCCAGGGGTGCTAGCCCCCGGCCTTGGGTGCCTGTATTCCATGTTTGTCGACCGTCCCCAAGCTCAGCGGTGGTTCCGGGGAGCTCCGGTGTGGACCCCAACCCTGCGGAGGGCAATGCTATAACGCAGCCCAGACAGAGCTCCAGGACGGTCAGGCTGCTCCCCTGGCATTGGGCACCCGTCTCCCATGTGGTTCGACCATCACCAAGTCCAGCGGCAGTCCCAGGGAGCTCTGGCAGGGTCCCATCCCTCCCCGGAGGGAAAAGCTGTATCGCTGCACGGCCAGAGCTCCAGGATGGCTGGTGGTGCTGCCCCCTGCCTTGGACACCTGTCTCCCATGTGGGTTGACCATCCCAAAGCCTAGCGGTCATCCCAGGGAGCCCCAGCAGGGTCCCCATTCCTCCCCAGAGGGAAAAGCTGCAACACAGCCTAGACAGAGCTCTCGGATGGTCGGGATGATGGTCCTGGCCTTAGGCGCCTGTCTCCCTTGTTGGTTTACCGTCCCCAAGTCCAGAGGCAGTCCCAGGGATCCCCGGCAGGGTCCCCATCACTCCCCGAATGGAAAATCTGTAACACAGCCATTCACAATTTCAGAACGGTCGGGGCTGCTGCCCCTGGCCTTGGGCACCTGTCTCCCGTGTGAGTTGGCCATCCCCAAGCCCAGCCGGGTGCCTGTCGCATTACAGCTTTTCCCCTGGGAAGGGACGGGAACACTGCCGAGCCTCCCCGGGACAGCCGTTGAGCTTGGGGGTCGTCCACCCAAATGGGAGACAGGCACCCAAGGCCGGGGACATCACCCCTGACCGTCCTGAACCTCTGGCTGAGCTGTGTTACTTTTTTCCCTCTGGACAGGAACGGGGACCCTCCTGGGGCTCCCTGGCACCACCGCTGGGCTTGGGGATGGCCGACCCACATGGAAGACAGACACACAAGACAGGGGAAAGCACCCCCTGACATCCTGGAGCTCTGGCCGAAGCTCTCACAATTAAACTGTCCAAAATTGCATCAATGTCTCATGATTGGCACACATTTTATCAGGGTGCCTATTTTTACAGAGCATACAATGGACACTTGCTATGGTGCTCATTTCCTCTGTCAGAATAGTCAACCTGAGAAAATGTGTGCAAAGTATTGAACAGTTTCATTGTTTGTGCTTGGGCTGTAGAGGAAAGGTAGGGGGCAAGTTGCACTGGTGTGATCCGCTATTGTAGGAGGTTGAAGCTCCTGGGGCGCTGTGTGAAGTATATGCTGGTAAGGACTGTTGTGAAGTGTGAGATGTAGAACAGGCAAATGAGTGGGTTGTGGGAGAACTATGCATATTGTACAGTGCCCTAAGAAGTGCTAGCCAGGGAGACTTCACTTAGGCTTAGTCCTCCTTTCTGACAGTATCTCTCTCCCATTTACCTTCCATGATCCCTCGGTATCACAGTGTAGTACTTGCAACTCTCCTTACCACCTTGAAGTATACACAGTGTTGCGCAGGGAACAGAAACCTTCACTGATTACAATTATGCCAGTACAACTGTGACATTGGCACAAGCAGGCCTAATGTGCCCTTCACCTCTTTCCCTGAAAAGTAGATGTATAATAACCTTGAAGTGATGTACACAGTGTTCTCTCACATGTGAAATGCTCATTATAACATTGGGGGATGTTTGGATTGTTGCAAGAGACATGTGTGAATGCACTTGCTGTGCTAAAGAATGGACTTCACGTCTGGCCCTATTCATGTTTGTTTTTCATTTTTCCATTTCCTTGTGAGGATGAGGGTTGTATGGATTGTCAGGCACTCTTTCATCCAAACAGCAGCAGCACATGTCACAGGCCCAAGCACATTTGGGTCTCAGAGGGATGGTGTGTCATTGAATTGGTTTGGTTTTGGGGGAATGCGCATTCACCAGCTCAGAGGAGTCATCTGCAATGCCCAGGCAAAAAGAGAAGTTTCACCTCTATTCCTAATTGTTGTGCATCTGGGAGGGAATGACATGGTTTCTTTGGGATTGAGAGGGGCACAGGAGTTACTTATGACTGAACTGGAGTGGATTTCGCTTAGGCTACCAAACACTACAGTGGCTTGGTCTCAAATCATTCCAAGGAGGGATTGGAGAAATCCAGGGAAGGAAAAGGCCATCAACTTCTCAGTGAGGAAACTTAACAGCGGGCTGGCAAGATTGACCAAGGCAAATGACGAAATTCAGACAATTCGCCATGGTTTCATCAAAGGTGAATTGATGTTTCACAGAGACCGAGTACACCTTTTTAAGAGAGGCATGGATGTTTTCATTGAGGGCATAATGAAGTTGCCCAGACGTTATGTAGGGGTGCAGCAGGAATTCCCAATTATTGATGCACTTACTGGGTTGTGCGGCATGAAAATAAAATGGTGACTAAATCTGTTGATAGTGAGACTATGGGCCTCATCACGAGTTTGACAGTAACCCTTAAATCCGGCGGTAACGCTATTACCGCCACATTTAAGGGTCCACCGGATCACGAGTACAAATACCGCCGGTGCTATTACAGCTGGCGCAAGTACAGCCGGCTGTAATAGCGGCAGCTGTAATAGCACCAGAATCCATTTGCGCTATTACAGAGCAATCACGAGTCCGGCGTAGGCACTATTAGTGCCAGAAAAGCAGCGGAAAATACGCGGAAAATTCCCCTAGCCAAATGC
This sequence comes from Ambystoma mexicanum, assembly GCF_040938575.1. Taxonomy (NCBI): domain Eukaryota; kingdom Metazoa; phylum Chordata; class Amphibia; order Caudata; family Ambystomatidae; genus Ambystoma; species Ambystoma mexicanum. Next base: position 1,114,037,574 of record NC_090923.1, on the reverse strand, counting down.
TGCAGGTAAAAGAACACAGGACACAGCAAAAAGTGCCCAGGTGAAACCAATGCAAAACAGAGGCCTACAAAGGACCCACCCATGCACAACGCACCCCCCTCAACACCATTACACCAGCAAGAGCAGGGAGGAGACAGCAAAAAGTGCCCAGGTGAAACCAATGCAAATCAGATGCCTACAAAGGACCCACCCATGCACAACACACCCTCCCCAACACCATTACACCAGGAGGAGCAGGGAGGAGACAGCAATAAGGGCCCAGGTGAAACCAATGCAAATCAGAGGCCTACAAAAGACCCACCCATACCCAACACACACTTTCAAACACCATTCTGCCATTTGGAGCCGGGAGCCTTGATGTGGACATCTACCTGCTGCGCCTGGAGCTACAGAGGCCAGCCAACCAGGCCAGGGCCCTGGGAGCGCAGGGGGTGGTGGGGATGAGGAGAAGGAGGAGAGCAGCACCAACAAGGCGGCCAGCATCCCCAGGGTCAGACCAACACCCTGGCCCCTGATTGATGGGCAGTTGGTGACCGAGTATAGGCTGGACAGGGCAACCATCACTCAATTGCTGGACACAATCCAGGCTGATATTGGCAGCTGTATAGCTATCAGCATTGCAGTGCCCCCGCTTGTGAAGCTTGTGTCCGTGCTACAATACCTTGGGACTGGCAGCTACCAACACACTGTTGCCATGATGCATGGCATGGCCCAGTCCACCTTCAGTGCCATGCTGGGACAGGTGCTGGATGCACTGCTGCTCCATGTGAATGAGCAAATTGCATTGCCAGCCACACAGGCACAGGTGAGCCAGCTGAAGGTTCAATTCCATGCCATTGCCCAAGTCCTGAATGTCATAGCAGCCCTGGACTGCACACATGTAGCACTAGTACCTCCCCAGGCACATGAGGCAGCCTACAGAAACCGTAAAAATTACCATTCAATGAATGTGCAGATGACATGTAGCCCTGACCTCCCCTTCAGCCACTGCTGCGCCCGCTATCCAGGATCCATCCACGACTTCATGGTCCTGCGCAACAGTACCCTGCCAGCGTACATGGAAAGGCACAGAGGCCAAAACAAATGGATGCTGGGTGAGTACAAATGTAGTCCGAAATGCACGTTAAATGACATCTGATGGGGCTGGACATACACAGTGAAATCCCTGCATGCCAGCAGGAGACATAGGCAGCACCAGCACTGCAACATTCCCATGCATGTACCTCGCACGAGAACGCTTGGACATGTTCAATACAGCAGAACACACCCAGTCTGAATGGAAAAAACATGTGGCAGCACAGTCACATATGGAAGCCCTACTACCACAAAGCCTCCTGTGTGTGTCGCAGTATTGCTTCTCACCCTGACACAGCAGAGACATCCCACCCTGGCCACCCGACAGTCATGCCAATGGTGCACAAAAGTAGGCACATCCACAAAAGTACTACACACAAGTAGTTTGATTCACGACAATGTACATCCCTGAAACACTGATCCCTGATTGGCCAATCACATGCCTGGAGAACTGTACATAATTGTGCCAATCAGCAAACGCAACAGCAGCCAAAGGGAATGCCAATGACACATGGGCTAGCAAAATGTTGCATGCACAAGAAGATTGAGGGGTCCCCTCCTCCAGTGACAAGGGACAGAGTACTGTTACATTTAGAAACTGGGGTGGTGCTATTAGTAAGTAGTCCTTTGAATCAATGCTGCCCCTAGCACAGCACACACCACAATGTAAGTGACCATATGATAACTAGTTTACATGTAATACATGAGTGTGATGCACATAACAACTCACATATACATAGATACACAGCTGCATGGCAACCTCAGACCATGCATGTCCCGGAAGGCGAAGGGTGTATGCCAACATTGCAATGAGATAGCATGACCTCTTCAACACAAACTTGATTCTGCTGCCAATGTCACTGATGACTGAGCCTTGTGCACCCACTGAACCAACCTTGTCCTCATACCGGCATTCTCTCCCCTGCAGGTGATTCTGGATATCCCCAGTACACATGGCTCATGACCCCTGTGCGTCATCCACACACTCCAGCTGAGCGGGCACACACCATTGCCCATGGACGTACACACATCTGCGTGGAGAGGGAATTTGGACTGCTGAAGGCACGCTTCCGGTGCCTAGACCGTATGGGAGGGGCATTGATGTATGCACCTGAAAAAGTGTCAAAATCGTACTTACATGTGCCATGCTGCACAACATTTGCTGTCGCAGGAATGTGCCACTGCCCCCCGATGCTGATGTGCAGCCACCTGGGGATGGGAGTGAAGATGATGATGTGCCAGAAGCTGTTGCACGTGTACACAGGAATGGGGTGATGGAGGGGAGGTTGGCCAGACAGGGCTTGATTGAGAATTATTTTTGATAAGGGTGATGGCTACATTAGACACATATCACTTGAACCTTAAAGAGCACTTTATCACAATCATGACTGTCCATGCTTTGTATGAATTTTGAACGTGATTTATTATGTTTGACAATCTTCCCTCCCCCCCAGTGAATACCCAGCGCACAATCCCCCCTCCCCCAGTGAACACCCAGCACACAATCCCCCCTCCCCCAGTGAACACCCAGCACACAATCCCGCCTCCCCCAGTGAACACCCAGCACACAATCTCCCCCAGTTAACACCCAGCACACAATCCCCCCTCGCCCCAGTGAACACCCAGCACACAATCCCCCCTCCCCCCAGTGAACACCCAGCACACAGTCCCCCCTCCCCCGAGTGAACAGCCAGCACACAATCCCCCCTCCCCCATTAACCCCCAGCACACAATCCCCACTCCCCCAGTGAACACCCAGCACACAATCCCCCCCTCCCCCCAGTGAACACCCAGCACACAATCCCCCTGCCCCCAGTGAACACCCAGCACACAATCCTCCCTCCCCCCAGTGCACTCCCCAAAACAGTGCAGGTAGGTGCATGTTCTCAAGGCACCCACAACAGTGCCATGTCCATCTATGATGGTCGCGGGCGCTTTCCAAGTCCTGGCCCCTCTGGTGTGCGGGATCTCAGGTGGCGCAATGAACGGCGCCTAGGTGAAGGCTCCAGGGATCCCTCCGTTGGTGTAGTGGAGGTCGATGGGACTCACCCGGTGACCTGCAGCTGCTGGCGGAGAAGGTTGTTGGATTCCCTTGTCTGCTCTGCATATACAGATACTGCCTCGCACAACTCCCGTACCCTTTCGCTGAAACCTGTCAGGGCCGCAGTGCATCCCTCCACCACTTTCCGGGTGCGCACGTTGTCTTGGGCCATGTACTTGCTGGCATGCCGTATGGCTCCACTGATGGCCTTGATGTGCCGGCTGTGCATTTCAGCTATGGATTCTACCTTTGCCTGTTTGGCCTCAATTATGTCCAGACGTGCCATCACGGCAGCTCCTGTGACGAAAGTTACCCCGGGTGCAATGGGGACTGGACTGGCAGCTTGGATGGGGCTGCTGCGGTCCGAGTGCCTATCATCTGGGGTGCCATATGATGGTGCATCAACGTCAGGCTCTTGTGTGCGGACACAACGCACATGCACACGTGGGGTGTGTGCTACCTGTGTGACTGGCACTGGGCTGCCCTGAGGTGTGGCCATTCCTTCGGTGTCGCTGCGTCTGGGTGAGTGCAACAGTCCTGGCTGAGCTGCAGCTGTAGGTGTCTGTCCCTCATCGGGCTCTGACCCGCAGGTCACTCCCTCTACATTGAGTGCCTGCATGATGGGTTGGGGTGAGGTAGGCGCTGACCCCCTGCGGCCAAGTGGGTGCTGCAGCCGTCTGGTTGGGCTGCGGTGTGGTGAAGTGGGATGGGTCTGGCGTCGGTTTGCTTCCGGGCGGTCTTTTTGCGGGGTGGTGGTGCTGGTCAAGGAGCGCTGTGATGTAGTGGCCTCCTCACCGTCATCGTCGTCCTGTGGTGTTCGTTGTGTGCCTGTGGGATACATAGGGTGTGGATTGAGTTCAGAGCGGCCTACATAAGTATCATGCATTTCATGCCATCAAGTGGGATTGTAGACAGTGGCAATCATGCATTGCACTTTCATTGTGTTCACTCCCCATGTTGTGATTGGTGGAATGTGTTGATGTGGAGGGACACTGCACGGACACGTTCGTGTGTCATCATCACATGCGTGATGGGGATGCACCGTGCACATGGTGCTGGGGGTTTATTCATGCACACTCACACTCCACGTAGCTGTGCCATGTCCATGGATGTCTGTCCCCTGGCCCTTGTATTGATGCAGTGCACGTACAGGGGAGTCTAGGGGGCGCTATGGTACAGTGGGGTCAGTTATGGGTGTCTGCAGTGCCTCACACACATTGCATGCACATTCATTCACTCAGGGTCTGCATGTGTGGTCCTTACAGGTTCATGCATTGGGGGGGCTAACCTGCAGCCTGCTGGATACCGGTGCCAGCATCCGCTCCGCCGACTCCCTCTATGGTGCGCATGTCGATGAGCGCTGTCATCTTCTCCTCCCAGGGCGTGAGCTCGGGTGGTGGTGGCCCTCCTCCAGTGTCCATGCTTGCACTCCTGTGCTGGGATAGTATGCCATGTACTGTGACATGCAAGTCATTGAGGCGCTTGCAACAGTCCTCCCCATCCCGGGGCACGCGCCCCACTGCAGACACCCTCTGGCTGAGTTCCCGCCACTGGCTGATGTACTTTGAGGACCTGGGGATGGGGGGGCCGGTTTTTCTTGAAGCCGTCCCCGGGCCGTTTTTTTGTGACTAATAAATTATTATACTCTCACACAGCTCACAGGCAGCCAGCCACTGTGTCAGGCAGTGCCATTGCGCTGCATGCGTGAGTCAGTGTGCAGTGCCACACGTCGGGGCACGGGTCGTGTGGGTGTTTTTTTTTTTTAATGGAATGTTCGTTGTCACATCGGCATCACGCGCGACTCAGCAGGGCCTGGGGGAGTAGGGGGGGGGGCTTGGGCAAGGCTGGCTGCTGCTGCCTCGACGGGCTCGCCCTCGCCAGCGGAAAGGAAACTGACACCATTCAGTCGCACTCAGGGGGCGGGCAGGGGTCAGGATGGCTGTCAGTGCAGCATACATTATTCATGAAAGCAAGGTAACAACACACACGTTGTTACCTTGCTTTGATGATTTGATAAATTATTTGCAAATGTGCATGCATGCATGATGCATTATGCATCATGCAGATGCCAGAGCTCAGGCCTCAGGGCCCCCGAAGTCGTGCCAGCCAAATGATGGACGTATGGTGCTCACTCGCCTTGGGCCCGGGCCGCCCCCGGCTCGCTCTGAAATGCTAATAAAAAAGAAATTAGCAGGCCTGCCTGCCTGGCTGCCCCCTCAGCCTCCTGCTGCCAAGGCTGGGCTGGGACTAGGCCCCGGGCCACAGCACACAGTCTGGCCTCCCTGGGCGGCACCTTATCATAACAACAAATTGCTTTCAACTTTAGGAAGTAACAACAACGAAGTTGTTGCCCTTTGTGCAAAGTTGAAGCAACTGTTGTGCTTGGGGCCCTGGGAATTGTGGCTCAGGCCGCGGCCCAGACTCAGTGTCGCCACTCGCCGCAATTGGACTACACTGACTCTTCATACCACGTGACGTGACTAGAGAGAGGATAAGTTGGGCCTCTCCTCCATCCCTGGGCATGATGATTTTGGCCAGTTACACTGACACCGGCAGCAGCAGCCAGGCAGCGCCAGGAGGAGCCATCCCACGAGACGAGTCCACACTCCACAGCAAACAGTCAGCACCTGTCCGTCCCGAGAGACACTCCAGTCCCTCCCCAGCAGCAGCAGCGGAAGACGGAAATAAGGTGACAGAGACACGGAGAGAGTGAGAATGAGAGAGAAGATGGAGAGACTTTGAAAGAAGCGGGGACCAACACCGTGAGAGAAGCAGAGGCGCCCCCCGGAGGCCACAGCGGGACATCGAGTAACAGGTGCTACCGGGCCACCATTTCCCCATCTCCTGTACATTTTTGGGGAGAGGTTTTGCGCGTGGTAAGTACCCTGACCCGAGAGATTCACCTGTCTTTGCAGACTGTTTTTTCTTAAAAGCAAGGGGTGTCCGCGCTCGCTCTCATCCTTAAGGCGCTAGAGTTTTTGGGGTATTAACAGCGCGTGTTTGAATACCCCAGGGAATGGTGCAGTTGCCTGGGTACAAGCCAACAGTGCCCACCCGGAGTGAGGCAGCGGGTCTCCCCATAGCGGGGCTCTGGGTCAGGCACCTTTTGGCGTCAAATTGGGTGCGCATTTCAACATGCTCTCTCCCTTGTTCTGGTTACAGCGCATAGAAGCGCACAGCATTTTGCCCGGCCACCTAGAGGTATATTTTAGTATTCAGACAGAACAGAACCGAACTTCTTTGTAACCATTTAAAGTTCCCTAACAGATGCAGAACTTTACAAGAGCAGCAACAAGTGATTAACACATGTGTGTTTTCACCTTTCTCTTTTAATCCTTGCTGTGCAAGAAAGGCAAACGCGCCGAGGCACGTGGCATTATCAGATAGCTGCTGTCTAATTAAACGTGCATTTGACCAACGGAAGCACTAATGCTCGTTTTCCCGAATGCCGCAACGTTTGGACTTTTGCCGGCGATTCATGGAATATTTTGCACGGTTCAAAGTGACTCTGCACTGCTGAAAAGTGACTTTGCACTGCCGGCACAAACCCTGATTCGTGGAAATGTGCACAGTGTATTTTTGCCGTGCAAAGTCATTTTGTACTGCAAAAATGACTATGCGCGGACTTTGGCAAAAATACACTTCGCACAGTTCCATGAATCAGGGCGTGGGCAGTGGAAATTCACTTTGAACCGAGCAAAATATGCCATGAATCGGGCCCTTGGTCTCCCAATAGCACCTGTTGGTTGTGTACCAAGGAAAGGGGCTGAGTGGGCGAAGAAAGGGGAGAGTTTTAACCGTGCGCGCTATGAGCTGTGCCTTTGCTCTGTGTAGCGCTATGAGCAGTGCCTTTGCTATGTGTAGAGCTATGAGCGGTGCCTTTGTAGCGCTATGAGCGGTGCCTTTGCTCTCTGTACTCTGACCTCAGTGAACCTCATGCTTGAACTGTCCATCTTCTCACAGCTTTCTTGAAAAAAAGTGAACCACGGGGGACAGTGTGGATAATTACATGTGCTGAGAATCAAAGCGAGGGGATGTCATGTGACTGTAGGTCCCACAGTAGCAAGCGAGCCTGTATCAGTTTCTCACCTGGGGCTGGGTGCTCTGTCTGCTCCACATACATCACTGCAGTAGGTGCATTAACCCACTGCGCTGTCGCCCTCCCCCATTCCTCTGCGACCAGGAGGTTGGTTATCTGTGATGCCTTCCTTTGGCTCATTAGATCCATCTTTGATTGTTTAAACTTACATGCCCTGATTTATGGAATGTTTAGTGCGGTGCAAAGTGACTTTCCACTGCCAACAACACCCTGATTCACAGAGCGGTGCAAAGTGTTTTTTTGAAGCGCAAAGCCAATTTGCACCAGTACGAAGTGACTTTGCACCGTGCAAAAAAATCCATAAATCAAGCCCAAGGACTGCTCTCACAGGTGAGACATGTGACAGTCTCTTACTGCAGCGCCTCCCCGGCTGAGAGTCACGGAAGAGGGCTGCCTTCCTCAGTTTGGGAGGGTCTTAAACCCTCGCAGTGGCTGACTCGACAAGTGGAAGCAATGCATTGCCGCCCCACGCAGGAAATATTCGATCAAAGCATTTAAAGCCACGCATGGTTAAGGAGACGTTTGGGGGATGGCGCTTAAAGCCTGGTGCTGGCCAAATTAAGTAAAACATGATTTTTCAAGTGCACTTTATTTTAAAGCTGCAAACTAGATACCTCACCAAGTTAAGCCTTAATCCAAGGTATCTGTTTTCACTCTGCAGGACAGCTCCCAATGGTAACTCTGCCGACTCAGCCCTCCACCCTTCAGAGGGCGATGAACTGAGTACAATTAAAGTAAGCAAAAGCAACACTTTTCTGTTACAGTGCTTTGAAACGGGCAGCATCTGGCATGAAGCGCTATATAAAGCGTCATGTATCAGCTGGTCCTTTTAATGTCAGGGTAACATTGAAGTGCTCCGGAAGCATTCTTCTGTACCTCGCATGCGCATAGCCCATCCCTCGGCCTTTCTTCATGTTATGGCTATTTTCAGCCTTTTTTTAAAAAATTCCAGAAGATGGCATGTTCAAAGAGGTGACTTATTAACTCTGCCGAAAACCGTCACTCACATACCATATTTAGTTTTTTTCTGAAAGCACAGGTCGTTTTTTGTCACGCTTCGTATGGAAACAATATTCTTCGCTATAACCCCAAGCCATTGCCCCGAGAAGTGCTGATTTGGGGCACACACGCAGCGAAGCCGTGACAGGTGTTTTTTGGGTGCGTGTACTTCTTATAGCGATATTCCCCCTTTTTTGGCTACAGTGAAGAGCGCCTCTTCAATGGTCTGTGGTGAGAGTGCACTTTGCATTGCAAAATAAAATGAACCGCGACCCCAAAACCACCTTGCGTCAATACACCCTGGCAATACCGGGGTCTCTTTGTATCATCACCGTGCTGTGACTGTTTTACATCCCCGTCATGCTGGGGCCATGTCACACCCGGATCCTCCATAGTTCACTTTACTGGAGACATTTGACATCCGGGTTATGCTGGGGCCATGTGAAAGCCTGATAAAACTCTGGACATCCCTGCTCACACCGGGGTCATTGTACACTAGATCACTATGAGAAATTATATATATAATTATTATATCCGGGTACAATAGGCGCCATTTTATAACGTGGTTATTCCAATGGGCCCATTTTAGATTATGATCACCCTGGCGCACGTGTACATCCTGTCACACTCGGGTCATTTTGTAGCCTGTTCATCCTGGGGGCATTTTATATATCGGTCACACAGGCACCCTGTTGGTCACATTGGGGGCATTTTATATCCTGGTGGCACGGGAGGCATTGTTTCTCCTGGTCGCACTGGGGCGTTTAATAGCCTGGTCACACCTGGGCTATTTTATCTCCAGGTCACACTGGCCACACCATACTGAGTGACTTCTAATACAGACATAGGCTGAAAAGTAGATGCATTGCACAAAGGCTTGAAATGCGGCCAAATTTGCACCAGACCTGCAGATTCTCATTTTACTATAGCCGATATGATAGCTTAGTGGGTTGAGCGCTCGCTGCTGTGATGTGTGTGGGATCTCCAGGTTCGAATCCCAGCAAGGTCATCTCCGCCTTTCATCCTGAGGGCGATAAATGTGTACCAAGACAGGTTGGGTGATATTGTATGCATATTTGTTCTATAAAAAAGAGCTCAAGCGTAAGTACTATACAATAACATATTATCATTTGGCCTTGGACGTCTGCTTTTATTCACAGTAATTTGACAATATGGATCTATACAAACAGATATCAATGATACATATGGTGATCCATTCTTGTATGAAATGTAGATCACATTAGTGAAATCATAACCATATTTTTCATAGTGTACTTAGGAACAATGCTATTTGATGGCCACTTCCTGTTTTGTCAAGGGGTGAAAGGTAGTGTTTCATTAATAGCACTGATTCTGTAGAAACATCTGTGTGCAGTGAGAACCGTGGTAGGCAATGCATTCCTTTCTACAGCATTGCGCTTTGCTGGGCCCAGATTCCTCAGTCAGTGTTCACCCTGTATCAAGTCTCACTCGCACACATTGTTTTTTACAAGCCCTTGCAGTTGATGTCTAGTTTAGAGCTTATATTCAAATGACCTTTACCTGTTTACTGCAATTCCAGTTCCCTGCACTAGCACGTTACTATCTGGAAATTCTTTAGCAATTTGCATCCTCCAAATGAAACAAGGAATACATGAACACATCACAAACCATCCTCTATTGTTTTTTAGCTCAATTTGTATACAGACTTTATGGACCTGGATGCTCTACTCCTTTTTTTGTGACAGACTATCTATGGTTTAGCTAGCTATTGGGGGATGCTTTGGCGCCCATCATATTTTGTTACAAGCCATGCACTGTATCTATATGCTATATACTGTGTTTATTCGGTTTTTGTCATCTTTACCTTGTTTCTTTTTGCAGGCAGGTCACTGTTCAAGTATCCACTCTAGTCAGGCCTTAGCGCGGAGCTACCAACAGTTAGCCAGGCGAGCCCATCCCTGTGGGTAAGTAACCACTAGTGACTGTACATCTTCAATGCAGTGCAATGTAAGGTGGTCCTCTATAGCACACTGAACCCACTTGGGCAACCTTTATTATGCACACATGTTGTCTCCCCCCAGAAGCACGGCCACCCTAGGCTCCAGTCCAGCCTATAAGCAGCACAGTGACCAGGCAGAACTCCTAGCCTATTCCTCCTCTTTCAATCTGGCCATGTTTTGTTATTGTGCATTTGCATCCAGACCTAATGTGTGCTAGGGCAAAAGGAAAACCTGGATTATACCTCTCTCAAAAACTGGGGTGGAGGGTAGGATGATTACACAAACGTGTGCATTTGTGTGCATGCAGCAGGAATTCACTTGCTATATGCACCCTTGGTGTTTTTCATAAGTTAATTACCTTTTTGGCTACTATTTTTTCTGAGACGTCATACCATAATACAACGAACAGGCCACTGCTCGCCTGGAGAAATAACATGCATGCATCCAGTTCATTTACCATGCCATGGGATTGGATTACTGTTAGACTCAGCATTTTATAGAAGCAGCTGGATATTGTTCTCTTTTATGGGAGGGAGGTTATGGTGAAACTGGGGACAGTCAAATCTGAAAATGCTGACAAGCACTTGTTTCCTCTTAATGAAATGATATTTTGGATGTTGGCACTGGCAGCCAGGTTACTTAGACCTACTGTGATGAAGGTAGGAATCAGATGCACAATTAAGCTAATTTAATTTTTTAGGAGAGAAATGGATTAAAAAAATGAAAAGGGGAGCAGAAAAACTAAGAGAAAAGAACAAAAAGCAAATTGAAGAGGAAATCCGGCAAAACAAAAAAAATGAAGATCTGTTTACAGGTCAGACCATCAAAATGTCACGTGGTAGTATTGCTGGGAGAAAAATGGATGAGGGTGACCAGCCATCTTCTTCAGGTACAAGTGTTAAACCTGGTTCTTCACTGGACCCATCAACAAGAGCTCCAGATGTGAGAAGACTAGAAGCCAGAGTCTCTGCAGTTATTGGAGACAGCTCAACAGAGGCAGATGCTGCAGCATCTACAATGTCATCAATCATTGAAGGAGCCCCCCGAGAGGAAGTGTCGGAATCAAGTCTGCCAGAAATAATTGAGGCTGTCGAGGAAGAGGCAGCCGGTGGTGGTACCAGTGTGCCACAAACAACTGAAGATTCCCCCAAGGAAGAAGTTTCGGAATCAAGTCTGCCAGAAATAATTGAGGCTGTCCATCTCGAGGAAGAGGCAGCCGGTGGTGGTACCAGTCTGCCACAAACAACTGAAGATTCCCCCAAGGAAGAAGTGTTGGAATCAAGTCTGCCAGAAATAATTGAGGCTGTATTCCTCGAGGGCGAAGTGGCAGTCGGTGGTGGTACCAGTCTGCCACAAACAATCGAAGATTCCCCCAAGGAAGAAGTGTTGGAATCAAGTCTGCCAGAAATAAATGGAGGAAGTGGCAGGTACTAGTCATTCGGAAGAATCTTTATCTGCTTAACAACATACTGAAGACTCAGGGAATGGGGGTGTGAAGCACAGAGCACGGAAAGATGATCTACTGGTGGCAGACTATTTGTTTCAACCTCCAAAACCAGATCAACTTTCCTATTTCTTTCAGCACCATCCAATTCAACCTCCCAAACATAGACACATTAAATCAAGCTTAGCCTTTTGGAGGAAAGATGGGGAAAAACGGTATTGGTTAAGTTACTCTGAAATACAAAAGGCCCTTTTTTGCACAGTTTGTTTAGCGTTTACTAAACGTGGAGAGAGGGGTCTTTTCATCAACGGAATGAAAAACTGGAGGCATTGCAGAACATGAGGCAGGCCAAGGTCACCGGAGGTGCACAGATTCATATCTGTTGAACTTTTGAGGGTCGACGGTTTACTCTTTCACCGACAGAAATTAGCTCGAAGTGTGCAAGAAAAAGGAGAGACATATTGGAGCGCGTTATTGACGTTGTAAAAGTCATTGGGAAAAGGGGGCTCAGTTCTCGTGGGAAATCAGAGTCCATGTCCGAGCTGGATAATGAAGAGCTGGATCATGGCAACTTTCTTGAAATCCTTCTGCTGCTAAGTAAATATGACAGACCTATAAAGGAACATATTGAGGCCATTCAAACAAAATCCAAAAAGAAAACTGGGCAAGAACGGGGTGCTTCTGTGACCTTCATGTCAACGACTACAGTTGGGTATGTGATTGAAGCCATTTCCAAACTGATCAAAATGGTAATCTGTCAAGAAATAAAGGAAGCAGGGATATTTTCCATTCAGAAAGACTCAACCCAAGATGTGAGTGTTACTGATCAGTGCTCTATAATTATTAGATAGATATGTTACTGACACTGTACATGAACGCCTACTAGCAGTAACCAACTCCACTTGGTCTACTGGAAAGGGGCTGTTTGAGTTGGTGCAGAGTGTTATTAAAGATAATAGTCTGGACCTACGCAAGTGCATTGGGAATTCAACCGATGGTGCATCCAATATGCAGGGGCAGTACAATGGTCTCACATCCTGGCTCAGTAAGGAATCCGCTGGTCAAATACATTTCTGGTGCTATGCACATGTATTAAATCTTGTACTTGTAGAAGGGACACAAGTATCAAATTAATCCACGTCTTTGTTTGGCCTGTTAAACTCCTGTGGCGTTTTTTTCAGGGAGTCCTACAAAAGGATGGATGTGTGGCGTGAGCTGTCTGTGGAAGGCCGCACAATCCAAATAATAACAGAAACAAGGTGGTGGGCAAAGGATGCAGCACTACGGAAAGTTTTTGGCTCCTTTAATAACCCAAACAAAGCAATGTTCATAGTTGTGGTTGTTGCAATCAATAATATTGGCTCAAATACGGATTAATTCAGTGCAAACATCCGTTACCAAGCTTTAAACATTTCTGAGGCATTGTGCAAATTCCAAACAGTGCTCACAGCCCAGTTATATCTCATAGTATTTAATTCGACAACCCCATTATCTAAGTACCCCCAGACAAGTGGAATGGCATCCTACAGGCACAAAGAATGGTCTCGGACACTACAAAAGCGCTTGCTGCACAGTCAAGACATTTTAATTCTGTGTATTCTGCAGCTGAAAAATTTGCAGAATGGGCCAACGTGGGCTTGGAAGAGAGAGGCTATGATAAAGGAGTGCAAACTGCAGCTGAGGGGAGAGTGTCCCACAAAAAGAGGATGCCTGGAATGAATGCAAGGGATGAGCCAATCAGCTTGGCTAAAGACCGGTTTAGAGTTACTGTACATATGCCATTATGGACAACATTCTTCAAAGCCTAACTAGTCGTTTTAAAACCCACTCATCTCTTGCCGCAGATATAGCATGCCTTGATCCCAAAAATGTCAATGAAAGTCTACCCGACAATGCTCTTACAAATATGTGCTCCTTGCTTGAAAGACTTGATGACTCCATAACGCTACAGGGGTTAAGGAAAGAACTCTCAGACTTTGTAAGCAAGTGGACTAAACTGAGGAGGACACTACCAGAAGAGTATGCCTTTGAAGCCCTACATAGTGAAGATCCAGCACTACAAGATTTCGGAGAGCTACCTTTAGTACAGAAATGCAATACATGCCGTAACTGTGCAATATGTTGCTATGCAATTCTAAAAAGGTATGAACTTTTTAGTAGTGCTTACCGGCAATTGTATTTGGCCTACAAGTTCATCTTGACCTTATCTTGCACACAGGTAGCATGCGAAAGAAGTTTTTCAAAATTGAAGAATATTAAAACCCGCCTAAGAAACCACCTCTGCCAGGACAACCTTGAAGCCTTTATGCTCATGTCTGTGGAGCGTAATGTGCTTGTCCAATTGCAAAATCCGGACATAATCGACCTGGTTGCACATAAAAGTGCATTTTTGCAGGAAATCTTGATTGAGTGATTTCCAGGATTTTCATGAACCTGAAAGCAGGATTTCCAGGAGCTGTGGACCTGGCTGTCACAGAACTGTATGCAAAGTTATGTTATTTTATGAGTTGTGTTGTTATTGTGTCCTCATTTGGCTGTACTGCTTATTAAATGCAACTCTATTTTCATTACTGGTGTCAACGAGTAGACATGCTTTGAGTCTGGTTCTGCAAAATAAGTATTTTACTATGTGATGATGTTTTTTTTTTTTTTAAAAAGAACAAAAGGAATGTTATCACTTTCTCAAGCATTTACACAAAACATAACATGCAACAGACACATGAACCCTCCATAAGTAGCATTTTCTGTTAAGTCATGAATTGACGCGATTCACGGATGATGGTTTGAGGGCCACTTTTTTTGAGGTGAGGAGTAGGCCACTTTTTGAGGTGAGGAGTGGGTCACTTTTCTGAGGCGAGGGGTGGGCCACTTCTTTTTGGGTGTCCAGGCCTATTTCTTGTCCCAGACCAACCCTGTGGGTCACTGCCTCCTCCACAAGTACAGCCAGCTCCTGGTTACTGAATTTGGGTTTCCTGACCCTGTCCAGGGCTGACTTGCCCCTAGTGCGCTCCTGTGACATTTTTCACTCTTCCCGGGGGTGAATGGCTTGCAGGGGCTGTGATATTCGACGGATTGTGATTTCCAAAATGGCCGCCGCTTTATTTCCCATACCTGCGGTGACGCGTTTCGCGTGCACTATTGGCACGGCGGTAGCGCACAGTGCGCTGCATTTACAGGTTCTTGGCTAATTTCTACGTCGAGCGCTATTTCGTTAATGCCTTGTCCCTTTGCGATCTGTGATCTGGCAGCCTTTCCGCTGGGGGGCTTGGCGTTAGCGCTAATACCACTCAACGGGAAATCCACTGGATTACCGCCCAACTCGTGATGGTGCCCAATGACTTGTTAGCAACTGCATTGCACTTGGTTTTGGTGGAATGTCAATGTTTTTAATATATCAGTGCTGGCTATTTCTTTTCAAAGAGTCACCACATTTTATAGTTTATTTCCACTTGCTGGCCCCTGTAGTCATTCAGTGCTTGTGACCTTCCCCCTCTGCCCCCTACCCTATGTGTTACGCTCACCTGGTTCCCACAGGGGCATCGATCGGACCCGGACAGCTGCGGTCTCCCCCAAAGTGATGCGTAGTGCCGAGATGACTGTCTGGACTGGCCCGCCTAATCTCGTCTGCTTGATCCGTAGAAGTATTCTCCTGCAAGTGGAGGAAGGGATTTAGCCATCCGTGGGTTTTAGTGATGGCCCCCTCCCACTGTTCTCGTTCTCCCCACTTGTCACCTCCGATATCCCTTTTTAGTAACCTCACCTTATGTTTTTAAATGATGAGCTCTCCATCCTGCATGGCATGCAGGGGAGCGTAGATACCAGTTACTTCACTGGTTTGAAGGTACTGGAGGAGTTCCGGAGGAATATTGACTCCGGGGTTTATAAAGTTCAAAGAGGTCAATATGTCCGATGTTCACTCTTGTTCCATTCCCTTGTTGAATTGCAGCTGGTTCAAAAGAATGTTGCCTGGAGGCAGCTGATGGCGTTCAGGTAAGAGTCTGTATTACCCAACACTGTCCGGTAAAAGTTGCATGAGTTTAACTTGTGGTTTTCTCTCCCTTTATAGGTGTGGCATATGAAGATGAGGCGTATTAAAGGGTAATGCCTGCGGTGGTAAATCAGGTAAGCCTATGGTGGTAAGAGATTGTATTTGTCGGCTCTCTTGACTCACCTTGTTGTTTCTTTTGTTTTCCCCCAGGTGCTGGAGTTCATCGAAGAAAATGATGGAGGCAGCGCCGAGTCGAAAGATGCTGTGGACTGGTGAGTATAATGCAGCGCTGCTGCTGGCGATGAGACGCGTGCTGGAATAATGTCCTTTCAGGCTCGGAGTCGTGCAAGATCCAGAATCAGGTAAGGAATTAAAATTATCTCTGATCTAACCTTTTCTCCTTCTTTCCCCTTTTTCTAGGAGCTCTGGATTCGAGGCGGGCGTGGCAGAAGACTGGATGCTGGCATGCAGGCACAGTGAGCGTTACGCTGCAGAATGCGAAATAACGCGAAGCGTGTGTTGCTGGTCGGGCGTGGTTTCAATAGCCTCAAAAGTAGTCCCAGATAAGAAGTCCCTAGAACCACACCCGAGTAAAAAATAGTCCCTGTAGTAAAATAGTCCCCTCAAGGCTTCACGTTGGCCTGGATTCATTTGCAGCATGGTCTGCCTGAGGTAAGTAATGACTATGAGCCTGGCGCCTTAGGTGTCAGGACTGAACCCAGAAAGCCCCTAGCCAAGGCTGCTGGGGTTTTAATAAATGTCTGGATGCCTGCTTCCGGGGCTGATGGGCTTGGTCCAGATGCCCGGGTGGTAGGCATCATGACAGCACTCCCCCCCCCCCCACAAGGCCCCTCCTAAGGTTGTTCTTCCCCTGGGCCCTGGTTTGTCTGGGAAGTTCCGATGGAATCTCTTCACCAACCGAGGTGCATGAACGTGGTCACTGGGCTCCCATGACCTTTCTTGTGGTCCGTAACCCTTCCAATCGATTAAATAAAAAAGTTTTGATTTAACCATCTTAGATTCTAGGATATTTTTTACCGCAAATTCAGGTTCTCCATCTATCAGGATGGGGTCAGGTGGTTTGGTTAATCTTGTTCCGGGTTGAACTGGTTTTAGAAGTGAAACATAAAAGACAGGATGGATCCGCATATTAGAGGGTAATTCTAATTTGACGGCTAATGGCTTTAATGGTGTAAGGTCCCAAATATCTAGGATTAAAAGTTCAAGTTCCTTTTAGAGGTATGTGTTTTGTAGCCAGCCAAACTTGATCTCCAATCTGGTATTGGGGAGTGTCACTTCTATGTTGATCAGCATTTTTCTTGTATTTCTCTTTTGCTTGTTTCAAATGTTCAGTTGCCTCCTTAAAGGCTTGTGAAATAGTAGAGTGCAGATGGGTCACTGCCGGCATTTCTAAGTGCTGGGGCGAATCGAGTTCGGAGGTTCGAGGATGATGTCCATATATGGTATAAAAGGGGCTTTGTCCGGTTCCCGAATGTACTGAGTTATTGTATGCGTATTCAGCAATCCATAAAATATCCTTCCAATTGCTTTCGGTCTGGTGTAGCATGCAATGTAGGTATTGTTCAAGAGTCTGGTTGGTCCTCTCCGTCTGACCATCGGACTGGTAGATAACCTCAAGTCGATTTGTGCCAATTGACAACATTTCTTCCAAAATTGCGAAATCAATTGACTACCTCGGTCTGAGACCAATACGGAAGGAAATCCATGTATTCGAACAATGTTTTCGAGAAAGTCCTTGGCCAAAATTGAAGCGGAAGGTCATCCCTTTAAAGGAATAAAGTGGGACATCTTGGAAAAAAGATCAACAATAACTAGAATGGTGTTAAAACCCATTACACGGAGGTAGATCTGTAAAGGTCTAAAGACAAAGTGTGCCAGGGTGTGGGTGGAATTTCCAAAGGTTGTAAAAGACCGGCTGGTTTTTTCTTCTGACTTTTGTTTTGGGCGCAGATACCACAGCACAGCACAAAATGACTTTACGTCTTTTCGCCAGGTGGGCCACCAGAATTGTCTTTTAATTTTAGCTTCAGTATTTACAATACCTGGGTGTCCTTCCATCAGAGCATCGTGGTAATTGGAGATGACTAGTTCTTGTAGTTCCTTGTGTGGTAGAAATAGACGCCCTTGATAGTAAGGTAAGTCATTGATGACTGAATAATCTTGGCCCTTTTTCACCCAGTCCTGCAGGGCGGCTGAATCGAAAGGTTGTTGGATTTTTAAATGAATATCTTCTAAAGTCTGTAGAGTAGTTATGCCAAGGATTCTTTGTTCTGGAATGATAGGCACCGGTTCTGGGTTCGAATATGCTTCTCCCATCCCTATTTGGAATAAGGCATCTGCCTTACCATTCTTGCAACCTGGTCGATAAGTGATCACAAAATCGAATTCGGCGAGGAATAATGCCTATCGAAGTTGACGCGATGATTGGGCCTTGGCTGTTTTTAAATACTGCAGGTTCCTGTGATCGGTGATTACAGTAATGGTGTGTCTGGCACCGAGAAGATAATGCCGCCAAGCCTTGAAGGCGGATTTGATGGCTAACAACTCTTTTTCGGTAACCGCATAGTTTAACTCGGGGGCCGAGAACTTTCTGGACCAAAATGCTACTGGATTAAGTTGACCGGTTTCAGGATCCTTCTGGGACGGGACAGCTCCCATGGCTAAACTGGATGCATCGGTTTCGACTACGTATGGGAGCTCGGGGCGTGGATGCTTCAAGACAGGTGCCGACGTGAATTTCAATTTCAGCTCTTGGAAGGCCTTTTCAGCCTCTTCGGTCCACAAGAAGCGTTTGTTTTTTCGCAAAAGTGCTGTGATGGGGTGTACAACATGTGAGAAATCAGGAATAAATCTACGGTAGAAATTAGCAAATCCAAGCATGCTTTGTACCCCTTTAATGGAACTGGGTGATGGCCACTTGAGAATTGCATCCACCTTTCGAGAGTCCATTCAGACTCCTTTTGGAGTCAGGATAAATCCAAGGAATTCAACTTCTGTAGCATGAAAAACACATTTTTCCACTTTTGCATATAACTTGTGCTGACGTAGTTTCTTGAGGACTGCACGAACATGCTTAACATGGTCTGAATCTGAGGAGGAGTACACTAGAATATCGTTGATGTATACGACAACACAGACGTCAATGAGTTCACGAAGGACATCGTTCATAAAATACTGGAAGGCTGCTGGTGCATTGCACAACCCGAAGAGCATCACCTGATATTCGAATAATCCGTACTTGGTACGAAAGGCAGTCTTCCATTCGTCGCCTTTTTTTTACACGTACCAGATGATATGCCCCTCGGAGATCTAATTTAGTGTAGATGCAAGCGTCCTTTACTTGGTCTAGTAATTCGGGGATCAGAGGCAATGGGTATCAGTTCTTCACCGTGATCTGATTTAATGCACGGTAGTCTATGCACGTTCTGAGGTCACCTTCCTTTTTAGGCACGAAGAACAAAGATGAGGATGCAGGGGACTTGGATGGACGAATGAAGCCATTAGCAAAGTATTGGTCCAAGTATTGTCGTAGGTGTAGGTTTTCGGGTTCCGTAAGGGCGTAGATCCTACTACATGGAGGTTGTGCACCGGGTATGAGGTCGATTTGACAATCGTATGATCTGTGAGGTGGTAAGGTGTTTGCCTGTTCTTTTTGGAAAACATCCTGGAATTCTTGATATTCCTGAGGTAACTGCACGACTGGATTCGCGACTGTGGCCAGGCCTTTGTTCAAGGTTTTTTCCAGGTAACAGGTGTGTGCACAATCCGGGAAGGTTATTCTCTTCTCTCGCCAATCAATACAAGGATTATGTGTTTCCAACCAAGGTATCCCCAGTATTATTTGGAACTGCGGGGCTTTGATTAAATCAAACACAATAGTCTATCGATGCCCATCCTGACCCAACAGTGTCATCTCTGCGGTGGAATGAGTTACAGGCCCAGAGGCAATTTCAGTTCCATCGACTGTGGTGATGACATCCGAAGTGGTCTTTTTGCAGAGAGGTAGATTCATCCTAGAAGCCAATTCGTAGTCCATATAGTTTCCTACGGCCCCGCTATCAATGTATGCTCTTACTGCGTGCATACATGATGGCTGCCTTGGATCAATAAGGACCATTGGTATGATTAGATGCAAGGTCTGAGTATCCTTCTTCAAGCTTGGCAAGCGGACCTCTACGCTTGTC
Organism: Ambystoma mexicanum; assembly: GCF_040938575.1. NCBI lineage: Eukaryota > Metazoa > Chordata > Amphibia > Caudata > Ambystomatidae > Ambystoma > Ambystoma mexicanum. Next base: position 1,114,017,742 of record NC_090923.1, on the reverse strand, counting down.
GGGCGTGGTCGTTTCCCGAATCAGGCTCTGTTTGATTTCTATCAGCAACTCTGACTACTTTCTTGGATGGTTTTATAGGGCAATCCCGTAGAAAATGTCCTGAGGCCCCACAGTACAGACACAATTGCATCTGCCGTCTCCTTTCTCTCTCCTTTTGAGTTAAGGGTCCCTTAACCCCCCGATCTGCATCGGTTCTGATGCATCTGTTCCTTTGGGGTAACATTGGGTTTAACCAATACCCGATTCTCGAACTTAGCTCGATCAGCCTTTCTATTCTGAAGTCAGTTGTCTAACTGGACCACTAAGTCTATATATTCTGCGCAATCCTGAAGTGGGTTCACAACTTGGGCAAAAACATCTTTGAGTTCACCCCAAAGTCCACAATGAAATAATGTAATTCGTTTTACCTCTGGCCATCCGGTTTCCACCACCAACCTATTGAAGGTTGCGATATAGGTTAGTAGATCCTGGTTACCTTGTCGTAAGGATAAAAGTGCATTATCCAGGGCCTGTCCCTGTGAATGTCTGGCAAATAGTCTTTCCATGCTCAATTGAAAACCCTGAAAATCCCAAAGAAGAGGGTCATCCTGGTTGACTAGTGGAATTGACCAATCCGCTGCGCTGCCACTAAGGTATGATAGTACAAAGGCTACTTTGGCTTGGTCTTTGGAAAAGCTCCAGGTCTGCATAAAAAGTGCAAGCGGCATTGGTTCATAAACACAGCAAACTTTTTCGGGTCCCCAGCAAAACGTTCGGGTGGAGCTAAAGGAATGCTCCCTGGTAGAACCACTTGCACAGGATTGCTCGATGAAACGGGAGTTGGATTCCCCCCCGAGTCCAGGTAGTGGTGTTTGCCCAGCTTGGTTTTGCAGCAATTATCTAGCAAGATAATCAGTGCGCTCCTTTGACACAATCAGTTCTCTCCTGAGGGCATTTGTTTCTTGGCGAGCGGAGTGCACTTCTGCCCTAAGTTCCCCTAAGAATAGGGCTAGTTGGTCGGTTTCTGAGGTTTCCATTGCGACCAGGTGAGGATTTGTAGATAGGCTTTGCGTTCTGTTACGCTCACCTGGTTCCCAAAGGGGCGTCGGACCCAGACAGCTGCGGTCTTCCCCAACGTGATGCGTAGTGCCGAGGTGACTGTCTGGACTGGCACCCCCAAATCTCGTCTGCTTGATCCGTAGAAGTATTCTCCTGCAAGTGGAGAAAGGGATTTAGCCACCCATGGATTTTAGTGATGGCCCCCTCCCACTGTTCTCGTTCTCCCCACTTGTCACCTCTGATATCCCTTTTTAGTAACCTCACCTTATGTTTTTAAATGATGAGCTCTCCATTCTGCATGGCATACAGGGGCGCGTAGATACCAGTTACTTCACTGATTTGAAGGTACTGGAGGAGTTCCGGAGGAATATTGACTCCGGGGTTTATAAAGTTCAAAGAGGTCAATATGTCCGATGTTCACTCTTGTTCCATTCCCTTGTTGAATTGCAGCTGGTTCAAAAGAATGTTGCCTGGAGGCAGCTGATGGCGTTCAGGTAAGAGTCTGTATTACCCAACACTGTCTGGTAAACGTTGCATGAGTTTAACTTGTTGTTTTCTCTCCCTTTATAGGTGTGGCATATGAAGATGAGGCATATTAAAGGGTAATGCCTCCGGTGGTAAATCAGGTAAGCCTATGGTGGTAAGAGATTGTATTTGTCGGCTCTCTTGGCTCACCTTGTTGTTTCTTTTGTTTTCCCCCAGGTGCTGGAGTTCGACGAAGAAAATGATGGAGGCACCGCCGAGTCGAAAGATGTTGTGGACTGGTGAGTATAACACAGCGCTGCTGCTGGCGATGCGACGCATGCTGGAATAATGTCCTTTCAGGCTCAGAGTCGTGCAAGATCCAGAATCAGGTAAGGAATTAAAATAATGTCTGTGATTTAACCTTTTCTCCTTCTTTCCCCTTTTTCTAGGAGCTCCGGATTCGAGGCGGGCGTGGCAGAAGACTGGATGCTGGCTTGCAGGCACGGGGAGCGTTACGCTGCAGAATGCAGAATAACGTGAAGTGTGTGTTGCTGGTCGGGGGTGGTTTAAATGGCCTCAAAAGTAGTCCCAGGTAAGAAGTCCTTAGAACCACACCCGAGTAAAAAATAGTCCCTGTAGTAAAATAGTCCCCTGCAGGCTTCACGTTGGCCTGGATTCATTTGCAGCATGGTCTGCCTGAGGTAAGTAATGACTCTGAGCCTGGCACCTTAGGCGCCAGGACTGAACCAGATAGCCCCTAGCTGGGGCTGCTGGGGTTTTAATAAATGTCTGGATGCTTGCTTCCAGGGCTGATGGGCTTGGTCCAGATGCCCGCGGGTAGGCATTATGATACTATGTGAATCAGCAGGGGGTTTTGTGGAAAGGGTGCCAGCCATTTTCTTGAATGAGCCTGCCAGGTACTTTCCCCATCTTCACTTTCTGCGTCCAGTGCATCTCTGCCTTTTCACCTCACCCAATTAGAAAAACATTGCAATGTTGTTTCTCGCCTGAATTTGCCACCCACCTGCACCCCATTGGGGAGTGGAAGGTTCACCGCACAGTGGGACTTTTTGAATTGTCAATGTGGATTCCATTCTCTTCCCCACACTTGTATTTGTCTATTGTATAGGTAAAGGTGACATTTTGCTTAGATTTTCTGTTCTCTTTGTTGTAGGTGAAGGTGTGTTGTTGCAGTTTAACCACTTGTACGTAAGCAGTGAGCTATACTTTTGTATTTCATGTGCTTGTTAGCAAATGAATCCTTTTTATTTTTTGTGTTAAGAGTACATTACATTTTAGAGGGCTGCTACATTTTGTGAGCAGATTCGGGACAGTTTGGCGTAATTGTGTGTTCTTGGTCTATTTCATTCAAGACGAATGACTACACTAGTTTCCTTACTTTGAAAAGCAAAGTTACTTGATGTTTCAGTATTTACCTGTTCTTTGGGCAGTAAATGTTTAGAACAGTACAGTTGTCATGGCTTCACGTCAGATGTCTGGTGAGTAGGCTCTCAACTTACTGATGCAGTCTGAGTCGGAGCAGGGCACAGAACCAGATGCAGAATCTGAAACAGAATCTGGTTCTGAGGGTGAGCATGCATCAGATTCGGGAAATGAGTTTTCAGGTGAGGCTAGTTCCACCTCGTCATCTGATGAGGAAGAAAACCTTGTCTTACCCTTCCCAAACAAAGTTTACCTGCAAGGTTGAGGGAACAGGCAGGACGTGCAAGAAACGACATGCCAGTTCATGACATGGTTGATGAGTCGAACTGGATGCCTCCAGCAATGGCTCAGCCTGTTTTGACACCTTTCACTGGAGTATCGGGTTGCACACAGAATACAGATGGTTTTGAGCCTATTGATGTTTTCAACCTTTTTGTGGATGATGGGTTAATTTCAGATATGGTTGAGCAAACCAATCTGTATGCTGAACAATTCTTGATGGCACGGGGGTGCCAATCTGAAATCCCATTCCATGTCACACTCTTGAGTTCCAACTACAGGTGTTGAACATTTTGGGGTCGCACTGTGCTCATGGTAATAGTGTGGAAGCCGTCTATCTCACTCCACTGGTCTACTGAAGCTTTATTTACAAGCCCTTTTTTTCCAGTAATAATGAGTAGAGATTGTTTCCTAGCTTTGCAAAGTATCCTGCATTTCAATGACAACTCAGTAGCATTACCAAGAACGGATCCAAATTGTGATAGGCTATTCAAAATTCAGCCATTACTCAACCACTTTGCACAGTGATTTTCGGAGGTGTATGTTCCTAGCCAGAACATATCCATTGATGAATCTTTGGAATTGTTCAAAGGTCGGCTACTGTTCAAGCAGTATATTCGGAGCAAGAGAGCATGATATGGGAGCAAGGTTTACATGTTGTGTGAAAGTACCACTAGGTATACCTACAACATGAGAGTCTACACTGGAAAAGACTCAAGCATAAACCCTGCGGGCTACGAGCCCATTTAGGGCTAAGTGAGAAGATTGTGTGCGATCTTGCCACACCATTGTTCCATAATGGTCACCATTTGTATGTGGACAGTTTCTAAACAGGAATACCACTCTTCAATAAATTGTACAACGTGGGCACACTGGCATGTGGCACAATCTGCAGTAACCGACAAGCAGTAAACACCACTCGGGTTCCCTCCACTTGAGGTGTGCCTTAGAAAAGAATGTCACTCCAGCTCCCTCCATTCGAGGCGTGCCTTGGACAAGAAGGGAACACCATTCCGGATCACTCCCCTTTGGCATGCCTTGGCAAGCAATGCTAGTCCAGCTCCCTCCACTCGAGGCGTGCCTTGGAAGGGAACGCCATTCCGGCTCCCTCATCTCAAGGCGTGCCTTGGCAAGCAATGCTAGTGCAGCTCCCTCCACGTGAGGTGTGCCTTGGAAACGTCAGTCCAGCTCCCTCCACTTGCGGCGTGCCTTGGACAAGAAGGAAACACCATTCCTGTTCCCTCCACTTGAGGCGGAACTTGAACAAGAAGGGAACACCATTCCGGTTCCCTCCACTCAAGGTGTGTCTTTCAAAATATGGAAACGCCAGTTTGGCTCCTTCCTCTTGAAGGCTAAATTAAATGAAAATGGGAACTGGACACCATCTATATGGCAGCAGTGTCTTGTATACCTCGTACCACTCTGCCATGATTTTATTTTAATAAAGTTCATGTTTTGTATGACTGGAATGTCTTATTTTAGAATGACTGAGATGTGATTGGTGTATGAGTGAGGTAAAGCTGAGTTGTCCATGCAGATACGATTGCTGTGAACGCACTTTTCCATCACTGGAGAAATGGTTAACATGTTAGGGGATGTGCATTTACTGTGCATATGTTTGCAGATATGGTTGGTGCAACATGACTGTTGAATGCAGGCACACTTGATATGCGAGTACTTGATGCTGGTGTGAAAGACATTGCCTGGAGACAAGACTGCCATGTGTGCGAATGTTCACTTACTATGAGTGTGCAGATATGGTTGCTGTGGAGCTGGTGATTTGGTAGTGGTGCGAAATGGGGTTCATAGTGATAATTTCGACAACAAAAATGTTGAAAGTCAAAATTTCGAAAAAAAAATGTCGAAAAAAAAAATGTCGACTTTTTTTCAATGCATTTTTTTTTCAAAATGGGGGGGTTCCCCCCCAACCCCCTTTTCTTATTTTTTTTTAAATTTTTCCCTTTTTTTTAACTCCCGAACCCCTAAAATAAATATATAATTAAAAAAAACGACATTTTTTTGTCGACATTTTTGTCTGTCGACATTTTTTTTTCGAAATTATGACTGCCCACCGCAAAATGGATGGCTAGTGACTGCAGACAAGAAATTTGTATGAATGGAAAGTAAAGCGGTTGGTGGGCTGGCGCGACTTTCTTTCTCACAAGTACCTTTTTACTTGTACTAAATCCAACCATGAGTGTCCTGCGCACTATGCAGTGTATGTATGAGGAGAGTGAGCAAAGGTGCACACGAAAGGGCTTGAAGAGGAAAAATAGGGCGGTGGTGGCTGATGCACAGTGATTCTTGTATTCCCAGAGCACTTCGCATAAGGATGATTTACCCGTTTCCGCCCCAGGTGTTCACATCCACACATGTGAGGTCTGGCTTTCATTGGGACACCTGTGGGAACGTGGGAAGGTAGGACATGTGTTGTTGCTGGCATGTTTCAGTGGATTCCCAGTGGCAAATGTCTGAAAATTGTGTTTTTTCCCTACATTTTGGACTTTGCCAGGACTTGTGGGTAATACATTTTAGGGCGATTTGTGGAAGTCAGACCTCTTTGGATTCCCACAGGTGTCTTCTTATCAGAAATGCATGGGGCTCCCAGTTTTCGTTGGTGGCTATGACACCCCAGGCCCAAATCTGTGGGTTTTCGACAAGAACAAATACTGTGATAATTTGGTCTTTCCAAGCCCTTTAGTGTACCAGTGGTTTAGCCTTTTACTTTTGCGCCCAGGTAAGTGCACCCACACATGTGAGGTACCGTTTTCGTTGGGAAATCTGTAGGAACGTGGGAAGGTAGGACATGTGTTGTTGCCGGCGTGTTTCAGTGGATTCCTGGTGGCAAATGTCTGAAAATTGTGTTTTTCCCTACATTTTGGACTTTGCTGGGCCTTTTGGGTTAAAGATTTCTAGGGCGATTCACGCAAGTCCAACCTTTTTGGATTCCCATGGGTGCCTTCTTTTCAGAAATGCATGGGGTTCCCCGTTTTCCTTGATGGCTGCGACACCCCAGGCCTAAATCTGTGGGTTGTCCACAAAGTCAAATCTAGTCTTCCCCAGGGCGTTTGATGTACCAGTGGTTTAGCCTTTCCCCTTTGCGCCTAGGTCGGTTCAACCACACATGTGAGGTATCATTTTTATCGGGACACCTGTGGGAATGTGGGAAGGTAGGACATTTGTTGTTTTCTCTTGGTTTTGATAACATGTTCATACATTTCCTACTGCACTTTGTTACACAACCCTTTCATTTCCAAATATGACCCACATTTAGTCACTGCTTTAGGCACTGTACACTTTTGTAACCTGCCCAAGTCACCTATCCTTCAAAAGGTCTACCTGTGCTCTTTCAAAAAATGTATCCTTGCGATTCATCACCACATTCGTTTTTCTTATTTTCAAATGCTAATTACGTTTGTTTAGGCCTGCATTAAAACCCTGTGTACGATGGGTCATTTTTGGGTGTGGTATTGCTTGTTTTGAGAAACATTACGAAAAATGTGTGATTTCCTAACTAGAAGAGCCAGCGGAATGTATCTGTGCATTGCAGCACATACTTTTTTTTCTGTAATTTTTCCCATTTATTCCCAAAATATGGGAATTTTGGGTACATAGTTGTTGACTGACCTGCACAAATAACCCCTTTCTGAACTTGGAATTTTGTCTACTTTTCAGAAACGTATACCTTTTCTGTGGTTCCATTGATCTTTCCTACCCTCCTCTTCCATTCCGTCTAAGCATGTTCAAGGGAAAAATCACATACCTCTCACAAAACTGATGGTAACCTTATGTAACTATGTTTTTTTGTTTCCACTCAACCTTTTCATGAAAGCTTAGGATATGGCAAATTCAGAACTGTAAACCAATTGTTCGTAGCTCTTACAAGAAAATAACCACATGCTTCTTTGTACATCATTTTATTTGCAAAATGGGGTCACTTTTGTTGTTATTTTCTCACACCCCCCTACATCCAACTAGGAATCCTTGGTGGCATTATGACCGCCTACATGTGGGAAGAAAAAGGTACACATTTGGCTGGTATTTCACTTACAACAAAATAGTTACAAGGGATTGAATGCTGACATACCGAAATATCCACAAAAGAGCTCAGCACTGGGAGAAAAAACCCTCAGCAGTTAAGGGGTAAAAGTGATATGTGTAAAATTGAGTATTTCTTTTATTGTTTATGGTGTATTACAAAATTTTACTTAAGAAGTTAGTGAACTAAGAAAAAGAAACAAAATAAATGGAAAAAGAAAAGTAATGAGAAAAATCGAATACAGAAACTTACAATAACAATATTTCACTTGCATGGCTTACAATCATTGGTATAAAAGCATACAATTCCAAACAATAACATTAGTTTTCCTATAAATCATCCCCAATACTTAAAATGTCTTTTATATACAAAGTAGCAGCTATGGTAAACAGTGTATAAGGTTTAAGTTACTTACCTGTAACTAGTGTTATGCAGCATGGGTCTGACATGGATTCACATGCTCATGAATATTCCCCGTCAGGCTGGCAATGCTCGGTAAAAGAAAAAAACAGTTTCACTTTCACTTTAAAACTGTATTTCTCCTCTAAACTAATCAATGTCCTCTGGGTCATTCTGCCCCCATCCAATGACAGTCCTCTCCCTAAGATCCACCCCTGGTGGCCATCTTCAGATTTGGTAAGCACGCAAAGTGGGCTGGGAGGATAGCTCAGGGGCAACATGCTCGTCTTGGAAGCAAGACGACTCATAGCAACACAGGTTATAATCCCGGGCCTGTGCTTAGAAACTGGTTCACTCAGGTATTAAAGGCGTTATAAAAGAACACTTATAAATTATAAAGTGGCAGTATGAACCAAGAAGGGCCACAGAAGGGAAGGCGGAAGGGTTTTCATGTGGATCCATGCTAGACCCATGCTGGAGAACAATCGTTACAGGTAAGTAAAGTAAACCTTTGCCAGCATGGGGTCTGGCATGGATTCACATGCTCAAGAATAACGATTAAACAGCAGTACATATACACAACCACGGAAGGTGACCAAGCTCAACAGAAGTAATAAACACTCAGCTATGGAACAGACTCACCTCAAACAAACAGGTTGCATAGCACTGCTTGGCACTCCTCCCTGGAATCCCCGTCGACGCAGTAGAACCTCATGAAGCTGTGCGTGGACTTCCACCTAGCAGCCCTGCAGATGTCAAGCAAGGGTACACCAGAGAGAAATGCTGTTGTTGCAGGGGTGGAGTGGGCTCTCAGCCGGTCTGGCAGCGGCCTGCTAGCTAGTTGACGACAGTGCATTATGCAGCCGGAGAGCCCCCTGGATATGGAAGCCTTCGACAAAGCCTTTCCTTGATTTACAGGTCCAAAGTTGACGAACAGCTGAGAAGTCTTCCGAAAATTCTTAGTACATGCCATGTAGAACTTCAAGGCACAAGCAACGTCCAGCGAATGTAAGGCCCTTTCCGTTGGTGACGACGGATTCAGGAAGAAGACCGGTAACACCAAAGGTTCGTTGAGGTGGAATTCCGACGGTACCTTTGGCATAAAGTTTGGGTGTTTACGCAGTACCACCTTTGAAGCGTGGAAAGACTAGTAAGGCTGCTTGCAAGAAAGCATGAATCTCCCCGACCCTCTTGGTCGAGGTGATAGCCACGAGAAAAGCCGCTTTCCACGTGATAAACTTGATGCGGGTCTGATGCATAGGTTTGAAGGGAGCTCCCATGAGTTTAGTCAGCACAACATTGAGTTCCCAATGAAGGTGTGCCGGTGAAGGCAGGGGCCTTCCCCGGCGGGAAAGTCCTGAAGAGTCCCTTGAGGAACTCCTTGACAAGCCTGTGAGACCACAGAGAAGGTCTGCCCACCAGGGACCTGGTGTACCTGGATATGCCGGCGAGATGCACCTTGATAGAGGCGTGAGCCAGCCCTGCTAAGGCCAAAAAAAGCAAATATGGTAGAAGTTGCAGAGCCGTGCCTCGCAGAGGGGTAATCTTCTGAGTCCAGCACCACACAGAGAAATGTTTCCATTTAGGTCTGTAGCACTTCAACGTTGACGAGGCTCTGGCCCTGGCCAGGATGTCCTTACATTCTGTGTGTAAAGCATAACCTCCAAACTCTAGGGCTGCAGGAGCCATGCCCTCAGGTTCAGGGACTCCGAGTTGTGATGCAGAATCACAGCCTCCCGGCCCCCGTCTCTGGTGAGAAGGTCCGGGGACAGCGGCAGCAGGATGGATGGGGCCACTGACAGACGTAGTAAGTTAGGGTACCAGATTTGCCTCGGCCAGGCCGGGGACAACAAGTATTATCCTGGAGTGACACTGTCTGAGTGTGTTTATCAGTGGAAACGAAGGGAAGGCATATAGAAACCGTCCCTCCCACAGGAATGAGAACGCGTCTCCCATGCTCCTCAGTTTAGGCAACCTGCTGGCAATCCTTTGGCACTTGGGTGTTCACTGCCATCACAAAGAGATTGATCTGGGGCTGGCCCAATTGCCGAACAGAAAATCCACCTGGTCCTGGCCAAGCTCCCACTCTTGGCAAGAAAGCAGCTCCCTGCTGAGCAAGTCTGTGAAGATGTTCTTGACTCCGGTTAGGTGAAAAGGAATAAGGAACATCCCTTGACGAATGGCCCATTACCACAGGTCCTGGGCCTTGTTTGAAAGTGGCGGTGAGCAGGTCCCCGCCGTTTCTGGATGTAGAACATGGTGGTGGTGTTGTCCATTAAGATCCTCACCACGTTGCCCTTTAAGGTCGGGAGAAAACACTTGAGGGCCCAGAATACGGCTACAAGTTCCAGTACGTTAATGTGAAGGTCCTTCTCCTTCAGTCACCAGAGGGCTCTAGCGTGAAACTGTCCGATGTGGGCTCCCCATCCTTCTATAGAGGCGTCTGTGGTGACCGTCTCCTGTTAAGGAGGAACGTGAAATGGAGCTCCCTTGATGAAATGAACAAGTTACTTCCCCCTGCTAACGTTCTTTTGACTGGATGTTCCTCCCACGCATTTATCATCTTTGATATATTCATTTCTAGCTTTAGCTGCTTCGTAAATAAATTTTGCTGTGCATCAAGACGGTCGACTCGACGTCCCTCGAGGGCTTCCATCTCGGCTGACGTCCTCGTCGAGTACATATACCACGCACATCGCCCGTTGACTTCAGTTCTGTTTTTCCACCACCATATGCAGAATTAACGGCCTTCATATTATCAAACTTTAAAAGAATGCAAGGTACAAAGCTTGTAAATTCTACAGTGGGGTAGGTTGGGAGGGTGATGAGGAATATGTGGGAGGAACATCCAATCAAAAGAAAGTTACCAGGGGTAAGTAACTTGGTTCTTCGAAAAGATTGTGTCCTCCCACGTATTCCTCATTTTATGATAGACTCCGAAAGCAGTATTACATTTGTGGAGGAGGGTGTAAGAATTTTGAATGTTATTACCTGTCAAGAATGGAGCATAGGGGGACCACCAGGGAGTGCAGGTGAAATGACTCCCTTCGTCTCCTTCACAGAGCAAAGATAAAAGTGGTCAAAACGTGCAACATTGCAACTTTCCCAGACCTACAGGGAGCTAGAGCCGTCGGAAGCCGCCTAGCATGAAGAGATCTAGTTAGGGGCTCATCAGTGCCCTCCCACCATCCGAACATTGCCCGAATGGGAAGAGGCCCAGCAGCCTATAGCAAAGCTCTCGGGTGCCCAAGAAGCAACGTCGCAGGATCCCACTCACACAATGAAAGCCGAGGAGCAGAGGAGCGCACAAGACCAAAGCAGCTCCGAAAAACATTAAGCTTCCAAGGTGCAGGGAAGTGCCATAGCAGGTGACATCCCGCACTCCACCTCAGATCAGGGGAGCAGAGAAGTGGCACACTGCGCTGGGATCGAAGAGGGGCCGACCAATCTTCGGCCGGAGCATGAGCGGGTTGCCCGGATGGTGCACCAAACGGCCCGCGCTGCTGAAAGTGGGTAAGCGAATAAGCCAGAATCGTGGGACGGAGGGTGCATTAGTGATGAGGTGAGCGCAGCGTTCATGCTTTAAGGCAGTACAACACGGGCCCCTCCACGCCAACCCGTAGGGGTGCGAAAGAAGTCAAATGGCCCGCTGCAAGCAGGAAGAACCAGCACCTTCTGCAAAACACAGGCTCAGAAACACGAGCAGAGTGTGTGCAGCGAATGTAAGGGAACCCATGAAACGTCCAAGAGAAGGGAGATAAAAGTACTTTGGCCAGTGCTATGTTGCTGACTGGTGGGGGGAGTATATTGGCAAGTGAACATTTCCCAGACAAGACAAGCGTGCACCAGACCTCCCTAGTATATATACCAGAAAACTATTGTCAGAACCTTGCACCTGCCGGCGGTGCACGCCATACTATAATACAGCTTGCTCCAACAGTGGTGGTTCATTAAGGGAGACTCAGAAGAGCGATTCTCACGCCCATACAATCCAGGACCTCCAACTTGGACAGCAACTCTCGCTAGTCCATCCACCATTGCTACGTCTCGATGCCATGACAACTACTTAAACAACAGAATTGCAGGCACTGGTTGCGTCAGCGACATTCGTGGAGTTCTCGCCCACACACATATGATCAAGCAGGTTAGTTACTCTTCCCCCCCATATTTTCTTGCAATGTTAGATTTTATTTGTTTGCTACGTTAGTTTGAAATTGAGCAGCATTTAGGGACATTGACATATTATCACTTCCGCTTTTTTCAGCAGTTTCCACCCTTGAAGACTAGGACTGTTTCTATACTTGGAACCCCTTCCTAGGTGTGGACCAGTGCAGGAGGATCACCTGGGTGAGGGGTCTTCGGGGAGTGGAAGTGGGACACTGGATGTCGAGGCACGGTATCCCGTTCCCTGTAACACCTTTACCCCATCCTATCAGGTAGGATACTTAGGATCTCAACCCCCCTTCCCCTTTCCCAACATGAACATTTCCTCATGGACAGCTCACTACAAGAGGAAACTGACTAACACCCGAGCCCTATACCCGACATGTCCCAATACAATGGTCAGGCAACTGCTGACCATTACACACACACCAGACTTCCATTACACTTACCCACACAGATAAAAGGCGGAGCACCAGAGCACACTATGAGCAAGGCAAGGCACACGAGAAAGCAGCAGTTCCAAGATGTCAGTTTAATACAAGGCGAAAGACGGCAAAACCGAAGAGGAACGCAAGGAGGGGACCATTTCAACGAAAGACTGTTACTTTCATGAGCCTTCGAGAATAGGAAACGTAAGACCAGGAATCAAGGCTCAAGAATCCTGCATTGCATGTCAGGGGTACCCGGGGCTCTCCTGTGTCTATAGTCAAGGTGGGTTAATCGTTTGTCACTGTGGTACTGTCCTTGACTCCTACGACAAAGCAGTGCCAGTGAAGTCAGCACAGTCGTTGAGTTGGGGAGACTGATACCAGACCGGTCTGTGTTGAAGCCAAGGTTGTAAGCAGCAACATTGTATAATAAAAGCTGAGAGAACAGTGTATGAAGCGTATGTAGCAAGTGATGAAAAAAACAGAATTAGAAGGTGTGTGATTGAACTTTAAGCCAAGATACAATACCTTTGTCAGAGTGACCCAGCACCACGTATCCAACTGAAAGGTGGCAAATGTTAAAAGGAATTGTGAAATCGAAGTGGTCCTGCAACAGGTTAATCAAAACCCTGTGCTAATTTGAAAGTCTTCGATGGTAAGAATATAACGAAAGTAGATGTAGTTGGAGTGAGATCAGCTCAGAGTTTTGGTTAAAGCAAGTTTGTATTGAAAAGTTAAATTGAAGTAGTCTGAGCCTGGCGAAGGGAGACTGAGGGAAACTGATTGAACATTGTGGAAAATGATCTGAGCCGACTGAGGGGATCGGTGATCTGAGCCCGGCTGAGGGGGATCTGGGGTGAACCGTGAGTCACCCGAGAAATAATAGCCTACGAGAAATTAGATGCATGAGAAAATCCTAAGAACATTGTGTTGAGAGGATCTGAGCCTGGCTGAGAGGGATCCGGGGTGAATAGTGAATCGCCTGAGAAATTGAGTACTTTTGAAAATCTGAAAGAGGAAAATAACTTGTTTGTCTTTTGCAGCAGGCCCTTTGAAAGGAGAGACTTTGAAAGGCAAAGAGACTTGGGCACGGAAAGGCCCTGATGCTAATGTATGAACTGCACCCTCGGGCTAGAGAAGCCAGACTGTGCTAAGCTCGAGTGTACCACCTTGTCCCATGCTGAAAAGGTGGGAAAGGGAGGCCAACTGCCTGAATATCCTGACATATCATTTCCTGGACACTTCTTTTGCATAATATTGTTTCCCACACTATTTGTATTTAGAGTTAAGGATTGGCAATAGGTTTATTAGTATAGGCCCTTTTATTTTGATAAGACATCACTAGGACTGTGTTATTATTTGATGGTCGTTGCTTGCTCCCTTCTGTAGATTTAGGATTAGATAGGTGTTTTTCAAACCCTTTTTGAAGTTCAATAAGCACTCTTGAACTATGGCCACTTTTGTCTGTTTTACTGTTGATACCCTGCCTTCCTTACACTCCTTCAAGGTATTCTACCTATTGTATTCTATTCTCAATAGAATATTAGGTCTAATAGAATCACATATCATTGGTTTCTTTTAGGGTGTTAAGCATGTATATGTTAACATGTTTTTCCTCCCATTTATTTCCTCACTTTTATTCTACTATATATTATATGGGTACTTTTCTTCTAAACTTACCATACTGGAACTTATGGTTTCCAGCACTCTTTCTATTATATATCTTATACATCACCATAATATATTAATACATGAGATAAATGATCCATAACATCTGGTAATCCATTTGAGTTAGCATGTACAATAAATTAACTTTTCACTTGCAAACCAATGGGTTAACGATATTATTTCTTGCATTATCTGTTTTCATGATTTAATGGTACTGACAAGTATGTCTATTTTTTTTTTTATTTTTTTAATTTGTTTACAACCTAAAAGGTTTTTACAAAAGTAGTTCGTTTCTGTTTGCATCCTTTGCCAGCTACGTAGGGACACCACTGTCAGGTGGAAGAAGAGTTTGTTGGTGTGTCAATTGGTATGTCAGTTTCTTTGGATGTATTCTGAGATGTGTTAAACGTGTTAAACGTGTCACTTGGGGCAGCAGTGACTTTTTTAAGAGCCACTTCCAGAAATGTGGCCGCTGCCCTAGACCATCTGGCGGAATCTCCTGATATCATACAACACCAACAGGTTTCTTCGCCCAGAGTCGACGACTGGCCGATAAGTGGTGTCAGAAGGGCATTCCTTTCAAGTGTTAGGGCTGGGCACAACATGAGAAGGTGGCGGATTGATTCCACTTCGTTAGAAATGCCACAAAAGCGGCAATCTGGAGTCGGCGAGAGAGCTCTGATGTTTAAGATCTCTCTTGTGGGAAGTAAATTTAAACGAGCCCGCATGAAGCTTTTCCTTAACTCTTTTGCCGGGAATCTTTCACAGTATTTTAGTGGAACTTTCAGCTGGTTATGCGATGTAGGAAGATGCTTTAAGGATTTATAAGACTGGGCTTTTTCGATAGTATTTATCCAGTCTTGTTTCTCGAGTTTGTTCTTTACTCGTCCTAGGTTGGCAATTAGCGTCTCTTCATCGCACGCTACCTCTTCTAGTTTTGTTTGGATTTTTGTGACCCACTTAACTAAGGGTTTACAAGATCTTTTGCTGATTTCAGAGGCAACCACCTGAAACATTTGAGGTGAGGCAGGAATCAAAGTTTTCCGATACAACTGTGTGGCACTTTGAGTTACCGCCACTGCTAGTGATGGCAGGCCCAGGTCTCTTCGAATCGCTGGCATCGTGGTGCTTTTGGCAAACCTAATACTGATTTCCAGAAAAATCCTTCTAGCTGGATCCATAGTTCCTCTTTCAATGTTAAATACACCGCCATTCCGTAAGTTTTGGCATGTACTACTTTGGATTTGTAAAACTGGATTGTGGGAGTCCACGAGAACTTTCCAAACTTTCTGTCTATTGTTCGGGCTTGCGCGGTTAGGTTTTTCATTTTATCCCAAAGTAGTTTTTGTTGGGAGTTCTCTTTTATGGAATTATCGAGTTGGAAAGCCAAGTATTTATATTCAGTTACTTGTTTGATTTTTGAGTTTTCTAAGGTCCAGGAGCTGTTGCTCTGGTGGTTCCTCGATGTTTTTGTCCATATTAAGATTTTAGTTTTTGATGTGTTTATTTTTAGGTTGTTGCTTTCCATGTACGTTGCTAGGTTTGTTAATGGTCTTTGTAAGCCTATCGGTGTCTGATCCATAAGAACCAGACCGTCGGCGTAACACAGTCTTGATACCGTGTGAATGCGTACTTTTGGCGGAAAGGAATGGACTGTTCTTTCTGACTCTTGAAAGTCTCCGATAAAAGCTATAAAGAGCTGGTGCAAGTGGGCATCCTTGTTTGACCCCACGTTCAGTTTGGATCTGGTCCGTGAGAGTGCCTTGTCGATTGAGGCGGACCCGTAGCGATGTCGAGGTGTGGAGGGCTATTATGGGCTCCAGTACCGGACCTGGGCAGTTCCACGCTAGTAGCTTCGACCAAAGTCAGTTTCAGTCTACCATGTCGAACGCTTGGGATAGGTCCACCATCGCTAGGAAGACCTTAGGCGCTCCATTTTTTACTTTTGCTTTCATGATGTTGAGAATCAAAAGGTTTATTGCTGTGCCTGCGCCTTTTTGGAATCCGGTTTGGAAGATATCAGCCGAGGGAGAGTTTCTAGCCCATTTGTTGAAGTGGACTAACAGAAGTGACGCAAACAATTTTCCGATGATGTCAAGGAGCACTATTGGTCTATAGTTTATCGGCGCACTTTTGTCTCCTTTCTTGAAAATTGGGACTAGCACTGCCTCTGTCCAGGTTTCTGGAATTTGCTTCTTGATTTGGCAGAGTTTGAATAATTCGCGGATGGCACCGGCCCATTCCATCGGGTGTCCCTTTAGATCCAGATTTGCCAGCCCATCGGGCCCTGGTGCCCTCGACGCTTTTAAGTTGGTAATTGTTCTGGCGATGTCTTCCACATCTGTCAAGTTGATCCATTGATTTTCATTCGCCAATGCAATCCGTGGCTCCCGGGTTAGAGGAGCACGGTATAGGCCTGAGAAATGCTGTATCCAGCTCTGTTCAGATACAGAGTTTGAGATTGGTGGGACAGTCTGGCCATTAACGCTCTTTAATAGTGTCCAGAAGTCTCTTCTGTTCCTTAAGGCTAAGGTACGTAGCATCAATTCCGCATCGTTCTGATAAGGCATTTGTCGATGTGACTTTAGCCATGATTTATAGGCTCTTGCTAAGGTGTCATGTGTGGTCCAAAGTGCAGTCGTTTTCATTTTTACTGCTAGTTTTTTTGCTTTTTTTACTTCACGTCGCTTTTCAGCCACCGTGATATTGAACACGTGAGTGTGAGGTACCTGGGGCCGTATTTTCCCATTAAAGCTCAATTTGTGGGCCACCAACAAGGATGTGTACTCAGGTCTCATCTGAACCTTAAGCTCTTGATCGTGGATCCTCTTTAGATTTTCTCAGAAAGATGTTATGTCTGCGGATGTAAGACGGAGACGATTTTGTTGTCTGTTTGTCTCTACGTCTGGCAGATACTGCCGTCTTTCCAGCTCAACTCGGTTCCACGATATCTGCAGAAGGTTATGATCACTTTCTGTCGTTTTCACGACTCTGTAGTCCTTAAAGTAAGGGATCAGGATTTCCGAGATAAATATGTAGTCTAATGTGGCCGAAGCCTTGGACCTTTCCCACGTTGGAATCTGGGTGCCGCAGTCACATAGCGTTGCCACATTGTGGAATTTTCCGGATTTCATTAGTTTTCCCCACGCTTGACCTCTTTCGTCAGAATGATATGTGACCGTCTGTGCTGCACTCTTCAGCGGTTTGATCTTGCATTTAACGTTTAAGTCGTCACAAATGATGTTTTGGACTTTCCGATCAATCGTTATTTCATCAAAACTCTCAGCTATTGAGTTACAGAAGTCGTCGGTCGTTGTTCTTTCTGGATTCCATTATAGATTTAATATTGCTAGGTCGTTGTTTACCCAGGTCTCTTGGGCGTGATCGTAGTGAAGCCAAGCAGCTAACGAGGCAAGTTTGCCATAGCCCGCTGTAAGTTTGCCCTTTGAGGTGAGTGTCGACCCCACTCGAATTGCAGTCAGTAAGCCCGCTGAAGGACGGCCCCCGTTGGTTCTGTTTGCTGGGGATACTTCAATTTCGTACCCGTCTAGAGACGGTTTGGCCATTAGCCATGTTTCCTGGAGGCAAATCAGATCAAAGGCGCCCAGATTTAGATTGTTTTTTCTGATTAGATGGCGGTGACCTCTGGTGTTCCATGATGCCATTTTTAGGGCACAATCGTAGTACTGAGTTGATGACATCGTGCTCATTTTTTTGACTTCACAGGAGCCCGTCGGTCGTTGCTATTTTTTTTGTTGTCGGGAGAAGGTGTCTGTAAGCCATCTCCATGGTTTTGGAGCCAGTGTTTCTTTGAGTTCTCTTCTTGACGGAGTTGCCCGTCTTTCTGTGTAATGATTCTCATGTTGGGTCTCACCACGCTTGTGTTTGACCAAACCGGGTGCTATATTCCCCTGTTTTCGTTTGCTTGTATGTTCGGTACCAGCTTTCGGATCCTCCTCCTCCGTCCTTTTCTCAGGCCGGGTGGAGTTTGTAGATAGGGCAGCCTTTTCGTGTCGACTACTTGAGCGATCTCTTTTCTCTCTCTCGCTGAATTCCCGGTCTATTTTAGATTTAGAAAGCTGTTGGATTTTGAGCCCTAACCGCTGTAGATCTTTCGTTATTTCCGGGGTGATTACACTTATCACCTTATTTCTGATATGGAGGTATGCTTTAGCTCTATGTTCCCGGTGGTAGGGCTCAATTAGGGTGAGATCGTACGATGTTATATGTTGGAGTTTATTCGTTTTCCCTGAGAGTTTTAGTATTGTTCTTCGGTTTAGGACCAAGTAGCTGTCTTTTGTGGACGTTTGTTCTAGTTTGAAGAGCGCTGAGTCCGCTAATTTCAAATTTTTTCTTACTTCTGCCTCTCGGATTCTCGAGGCATTCTTAAATGAGTAGGCTCTGGGTCTGGCCTGCCGCCGATTTTGGCCTGATCTCCATTCTTGTTCCTTCTTAAGTCGATCCTCTTCAATTTCCTTTAGATTGTTTGTGGCTTCTAGAGCTGTGCTTGGGGAGTTTGAACGCAGCCTTTTAGAGTTGACGCCCGGATCTCTAGGAGGACGCCTATTTTTCTCCGCTGCGGACGTCGCTTCTTGTTCATTTGTGGGGTCCAAGAGGTTTTTTGAACCGGTCACTGTATTTGGCGACGGAGGGGTAGCGGCGGATTCAGCGTCCAAATGCTGAGAGATGTCCAGTAGATCAGAGGACTCATCCTGGTCATCACTTATTAGTAGCACCACAGCCTGGTCCTTCTGTTCTTGTATGTTGACTGATTTAGGTCTACTATTGGTATGTCGGTTTGGTGGCGTTTGGTCTTTAATGTTAGCACTCGGTGGAAGGTTTGGTTCTTTAGACTTAGCTTGTATACGTGAGTTGGAATTTGGGAGGTTTTTCCCCTGTTTTTTTGGGACCGGTTTTTGTCAGATGGATTACTGAGTCCGCTGAAGTTATAGACATGGAGGGCTTATTTCCAGTTTTAACGAAAATTGTGGCTAAATCCATTTCCTTCTCGAGCTCTTCCGTCTGAGTTGACTTTGAGAGGGCAGATTTGACACTTTGGGCCCGATGCATTCCATTTTTAAGAAGCTCGTCGGTCAGTTTGTCTATTTTTTTTCCCAAAGTAGACTATGTGATTTTGGCGTGCTGGTCAACTGCAGTTAGATAGCCTTCGATGTAGGATAATTTATATTTCATGATGCTTATCATTGCAGTGTTATCTGTAAGGGCCTCGTGAATGGCTTCATACATCTTACCGAAGGGATTTAGAGCAATCGTGAGTGCCGACATGATGGACAGCAAGTCAGTTTTCTTTTTTGAGGGAGTCTCTTTTTCTGCGAAACATGGAATTTCACTTAGTCGACATGATTTGGTTGGAGTTTTTGTGCCTGTATCAGTTGAAATTTGATGAAATCTCTCTGAGGATCTTCTTGCTACAAATGGTGTTTCTCCTTGATTGTCAAATGAGGGTTCACCCAAGAAACTCCCAGGATTTCCCTGAATATGTGGGCGAGTCTCTGCATAGTGGTCCCCAGCCTGAGCGTTTTTAGTATTTGCTTTAGTCCTTTCTTTCGCCAGGATTTCTGGGGAACTCGTGATCATAATGGTCATGGGAGGCGCGATTTTGCAAGTATCTTTTGGTGGTTCGATGTATTTATCTCCTGAGTAACTCAAGGGATCAGTTGGTCAGAAGACTCGACGTCTGATTGCTGTGCTTTGTTTTCGGACATCACGATTTTGCCCAGGTGTGGGTCTTGTTGTGCGTCGTTTGGCTTTGAGGGCGGTGAGATTGAATCTGTTTTTCGCGCTTTGGGCCTCTGCGGTGGGTCTACAATAGCCTCCAGAATCTCTGCATCAGACAACTCTCGGTCTTGGTCTAATTGTCTTTTATGTTGGGTTAAAAAATATTCTTTTAAGGAAGAAGATATTAAGGGGGCAGGTAGGCATTTTAAGCTCCCCTGGTTCCTCAATGATGTTTTCCTCTGCTTCTTCACCAGTGGCTTTCCCAGCCCCACGCCTGGCTTTAGATTCGCTTTTATATGCGTACTCTTTACAGCCTTGCTCGTGGTTTTGTTCGCTACTTGTGCCGTTTCCAAAAGTTTGTTTGGTGGTAGAGGCTTGATTTCATCTTCGGCGCTGTTTAGGGCTTGGAGAGACTCCTTGGCCGGTTTTGAGGCTGCGCCTGCCCTATTTAGAGCTTGCTCGTCGGTTCGATCCAGTGACACCCTCAACTCTGAGGGGCACGACTCCTGGGAAATTTCAAAAACTGAGTCATTTGGGGAACATGTTTGTTCCTCGTTCTCTGTGTCCCATGAGTCGTTAAAAGTGGTACTCATTTGAGCGGTTTTTTGTTTGTTCGTTAAGCTTTGTTTTGTTTGGACGTTGTATTTTGTTTTCATTGTACTTTGTTTTGGCCACCATTGTAGGTTTGTTGGTGAAGTTGTGGCTTGGTGAATTTGGGCTGTGACCATTGGTCCCGTACCATCTGCGGCCGATTGTTTCACTGGGGTATTATCCGACTGCTTTCTCCGAGTTATAGCGTGGAAGCGCAGTACTCCTGCAGGGTTTCAATGGATCGTTTCACCCGCGGGCTCAGAGGATGTGCAAGCCGCACCCGGCCGTACGGGGCCCAGCCGTGACCGTCCTCCGACCGTCATCGGCGTGGACTCTCTCGTCGAAACGGTCAGACTGCCGGGGGCTGCGGATGACGTGGATCCCTGCGACCGCGGCGAAGGCTGCACCGAGGTAGGTTCTTTACATGGAGATTCCTGACGATTTCCTGCGTCCCAGCTAGGCGATGGAGGGGGGAGCCTGCCTGCGCCGCCGTCCCTCTCCTCGACCACCGCCCCAGCTGCTGAAGCCTCAACCACGGGTGCTCGGGGGTTTGGGAGGTCAGATACCTCACTCGTGAGCTGTGGGGACTTTGTAGGGGCCGAGAGAGGGGGGATTGTAGTGTTCTCACAACAAAGCGCGGTCTCTTTGGCAGGATTTCCCTTTGGTGTTTTTCGGCTCTTCCCAAGCTTGGCTTCTCTGGGGTCCTGAGGGTCTTGCTGAGAACCTTGCTCGTGTGTCGACTTATTGCTTCGAAGGCGGTGACTTAGATCGTCGTCACTTGATGGAAATGCCGCCATGAATAGAAGTTGGAACTTACTGATGTATGGTTAAGCTGGATAATGTTGCAAGGACCGGCTGGTCGAACGGCCTTTTGCAAAGAGGACCTCTTTGATCTTTGCCGTCGGCCGTCGGACACCAGACACACTGCTTCGCACACCATGCCGCGCTCCGCGCCTGCGCAGTGTTTATGTAACAAGTCCTTCTGGAAACAGTAGAGGTAGAGATAGGACTGCACAAGAGTAGTCCAACAGCAATCTCAATGCAGGAAAGCAGGAGAGTTCGAGCAGCGGTCTGTCCTCACCAGACACACTGCTTCGCACACCGCGCCTGCGCAGTGTTTATGTAGGAAGTCCTTCTGGAAACAGCACAGGTAGAGATAGGACTGCACAAGTGTAGTCCAACAGCAATCTCAATGCAGGAAAGCATGAGAGTTCGAGCAGCGGTCTGTCCTCACCGTTCTCACCAGACACACTGCTTCGCACACCACATGTCTATTATGTTGTAGATTGTTGAATTGCACCTGATGAAGGGAACATTTTCCTGAAACACGTTGCACTGATTTATTTTGAATATAAAAGAAGATTGGATTACAAAACTTACCTCCTACTTGTATTACTATATTTTATTGTAAATTAATACATGAGAGTCCCATGTACTAAATGTAACTTAATCTGCTATGTCTATGAAATATTCATATAATTTTGGCCGATGTATTCAGCAATAAGGTGTGCAGGAGACAGGAGTGTCCGACAGACTTTGGACACCATCTGTTTTGCATTGATTATCCAGATCTGTGTCAGGGTTGTGTTTCCTCCCCTGCACCCAAGTTCTCCCCAAAGTTGATTATTATCCTCATGCTCACTGCTGTATATAAACTAGGAGTGCGTGTGTACGATCAGTACTTTTAGCAACTCTCAATTGTAAGAAAGTGCACAGACCTTCACAAAGGCAAAAAGGTGCACCCCCACGCGTCTAGCGCCACGCCGGCAGACATGCACACTCAGAAGGCAAACCTCTACATGAAACGGAGTCTACGCCCACAAACCTGCATCCAAACTGGACCCACGAACCGTAACCAGGCTGCACAGCTTCCGACATACGCCAGTGGCAATGGAGCAAGAGCAGGCAGCGGCCCCTGCGGACATTCCATGAGCCGACCATGTCAGCTCGACCAAAGCGGAAATTTGCATACTGCTTGATGAAATTAGATCCATTAAATCCAGTATCACAGCGAAGGTACCAGATCTACAATGCAGAATGATCAAAGTAGAAGACAAGGTTGACGCGCTGGAAAACTATCAGCTGTCAGGGGACCTCAGCACAATGAAAACGCAAAGTTGCTTCTTGGACTTAGAACAAAGGGAAATGGATTTGGCTCTAAAGATTGGAGACCTGGAGAATCGCGACAGGTGGGCAAACATCCGAATAATGGGTCTGCACGAGGCACCCGGCGAAAACAGGCTGTCCCTTGATATGAAGGTGATTGTTTCACTCTTCGACACTCCCACAGCTACTGCCATCGAATATGACAGAGTCCATAGGGCTGGTGGCCCACCCAAGGTTCCAAGGTCAGGCCTGGCTAAGTGCCATTACTTTCGACAGTAGATGGACATATTGCAAAGGGCGAGAGAAAAAGAAACAATGGAATTTGAGGAATTGAGTATTAAAATATTCCAAGATCTGTCTGCCATGACTCCCTCCAGATGGAAATCCTGCCGGCCGCTCACGACTTTGCTGCAGGAGCAAGGTATCCGATATAGGTGGGGGTTCCCTTTCTCCCTGAACTTTGAACAGTAAGGGGTGGACTACCAGATAACCTCGGAGGAAGAAGCCAATGCAGCCTTGCAAAACCTACACTCAGAGTCACAAGGCAACAACGTGATGGATCGCACGTCCCTCGAAGCCCCACGGTTAGCCAGAAAACCTCTGTCCCACGTAGAGGCTGCACTTAAGGCTCCAGAAAATTCTAATGGTTTAACAAGGATGTCTCTGGCTGAAAAGGATAGAACAATCTTCTCTCTTACTGTCTTATTGGTAGTAGGATGCCATTAATCTGCAAGACACTCTCCTCAAAATCCGGGAGAGGTTTTGTTCGACTTCAAGTCAGTTCACATGCTGAAGCACGGTCAAAGAATAAGCTTAGATGTTGCTCTGCGAGGGGTCACGCTAGTGTGGCCCTATATTTTTCTTTTAGGGCATCCCCACTATTGAAGAAGTGATGTTGTTTACACTTCTTGGAGGGAGGGGTTGGGCACGAGGGGGGTACATCAGATTTACGCCACAGTTCAGCACACTGTTTGTTTTGATAAGGCACATCTGTTTTATACATGTTTCACGTCAAGGGCCTTGTGGCATCCCTATGATGCCACAATGAGACATTGTCAACCACAGAGGGTTATACAGAAGCTAGAGACGAGTCACCATGATGCAGGCCGATGTCATACTTTTTGGGTCGCTAAACATCAGGGAGACAAAGTACAAAAAAGGAATGGAATTCAAGTTGGGATGGAGAGCACTGGGGGGAGAGATCTGGACATTTCCCAGCACAAAAGGGGAGTCGTGGGCATCATTATACAGAGCTTCCTTAGGGCTGCAAATTGCTCACACACATAGGAACACTGAAGGGAGGTTTGTAGCAATCAAGGGCTATATCCGGTGATGGGTGGTCACTCTCTGCTCTGCCTAAGCCCCTAATCAGAACCAGCTAGCCTTTGGTAAAGAGCTCTTCACCTTTTTAGAACTGGAAGACATGCTTCTTGATATGTGGGGGCGACTTCATTTCAGACCCTTCTTTAGACTGGGATTCTATGTGACAGAACTCCACCCACCACAGTGCTCTGAAGGCGATAGTTTTTCAACTCGATTGACAATGCACTACCTTACAGACACTTGAAGGGCCTCACACGCAAAGGGTTGCGTGTTTACTTTCTACTCCTCCCACACTTTACGTACACCTGGATCGATTATATCCTACTAGATGCAGCGCAGGAACACACAATCCTCAGCGCAACGATTAACATTGCTGGGTGGTCCGACCATGATATGTGCACATTAGAGCTGGACATGGGCCCGCCATCCCCGAGAGACTGTAGATGGGTCTGTAATGACACTCTTTATAAAGACACACTGTTCAAGAACACACTCACAGAAGAGATTACATGTTTTTTCGTACTTAATGATATGGGAGAACTCTCCCTTAACGCTGTCTGGGAGGCAGCCAAAGTCACGATTAGGGGGCTGGTATTAATAGCAGAAGGGGCTTTCAGGAAGCAAACCCGACAGCTAAGCGAATCAAAGCTCAAAGAAGAAATTAGCGCAAAAGAAATACTTGTTCAAACACTAACCACCTCGTGCAATAACACCCTAGCTCAGATTAGAGAGCTAAGGAGGGAACTGGGACGAGATATGGCAAGCTAAAGCACTGACCAAGCTCTGCTTTCTGAAGCAGAGGTTTAACGAGAACGGAGACTAGGCACACACAATGTTAGTAGCATACCTGCACGCCCAAAGAGCCGACAAAACAGTGTTTAAACTCTTAGGGATGGGAGGGAACCTCTTAGCGGACCCCATTGCCATCACAGATCGGTTTGCCTTATATGCAATGGAAAGTGCACGCACAGGGGACATGATAGCCCGTTACTTATCCATGCTTCCTAGCGGGTGTCCCCGGATGATGAGGCAGTGCTGAATGCTCCTGTTAGTGTAGCGGAGGTGCAAGGGGCAATATCTAATTTGAAAGCAGGCTCTGCATCTGGGCAGGACGGGTTCATTCCGTCCTTCTACAAAGCATATAGTGCAACGCTGTTCCCCTTCCTAACTAAACATTTTAAGGGTATCCATGAAACTGGCTTCGCTCCGGATTAGTTCACGGCAGAGATAGATTGGAATGCGGCTCATAACGCCCCATTTCGCTCATAAATGCCGACGCTAAGGTCGACGCAAGCGCTCTGGCTGGAAGGCTTTCCAAAATGTTCCAACAACTGTTCCACACCGACCAGGTCGGATATATGTCAAAGGCAGGAAGGGGTCTGACAATATCCACAAAACTCTCGATTTGATTGCCCTATCCTGATATCAATCGACGCTGACAAAGAATTTCACAGGGTGGAATGGCCGTTGCTGAGGGCGGTTATGCAACAGGTCGGGTTGGGTGAATGTTGGATATCCGGCAACTGGGCACTGTACCGGAACATGAAAGCAAAAGTAGCTGTAAACGGCATTGCGTCCGATACAGTTCCCCTGCCCTGGGGCACTCACCAGCACTGACCCCTGTCACTACTCTTGTTCGCCCTGGTCCTGGATCCCCTGGCCCAGAAGATACACGCTAGTCCTCAAATACAAAGCCTTGTAAAGTTTGGGCGCGAGTATAAATTGGCCCTATTCACCGACGATATGCTAGCGTACATCACCCGGTCTCCACTGTCCATTCCAGCTCTCTTCACCACCATACCAAGCAATGACGCTCTCTCTGGGTTCCGGGTCTACCGGTCTAAAACCATTGCGCTCCTTCTGAAGCAGGGCTATGTACTCCCCAATCACTTGGTGGACAACTAGGGTTTTCAACTGCAAGCCGATGGGATCAAGTATTTGGGAGTGGTTATAACTAGACAGATACTAGACCTGTTCCAGATTTATTATCCTCCGTTATGGAGCAAAATTAAAAGCGACCTCCAGAGGTGGGCCACAATCACACTCTCTTGGGCCGCAAGATTCACGACTATTGAAATGAATATACTGCAGAGGATGTTATTTCTCTTCCAATCGCTCTTGGTAGAAGTCCCAAAGACATATTATGGAGACCTGGAGCAAGCGTTGTTGGCTTTTCTCTGGGCAGACGAGAAATCAAGGGGAGTATATAAAACAATGGTGGTGCCCAAAAGTGAGGGGGGCATGAGTTTCTCAGACTTCTCTGAATATTATAGTGTCACAACTGCGCATTTTCCCGGACCACCTGAGGAATAATGTAGCGAAGCAGTGGTTGAGCCTCGAGAACGGTCTCTTTGCCCCGTTATCTTTAGGAGAATGGTTGCTCCTCCCCTTCAGGATCCGCACGCACCCAGTGCTCAATGTCCTGTGGTCTCTTTGGAGACTCAACACGAAAGGGGTAACGTTAATGGATCTGCTGGTAGGCCCCATCCGGTTTCAGCCCCAGGACGAGAATGGTCTATTTAGGGCATGACCGATGCGGAAAGAGAGGACCTTTCTTACGAGGGACGATATAGAGTTAGCGCAACAGGGAACACAAACACACCCACTGCAATATCTGCAATTAAGGAGCGCGCTCACAGATCCACGTTGGGGCGACCCGTTGCGACATCCACTAACCCTCTTGAAACGAACTTTGAATGAACACCATGGTGCAAAAGGGGTGATGGCGGCATTTTATTGGGAGAGGTCACTTAACAATAACGAGCACGCAAGCCAGCTGTGATGTAGACTTAGCTTTGGCAGGCCACACAGAGACCTGGTCGGCAATATACAGGGCGGTATGGTTCTCGTCTATTCCTATGTAGAACAAGTTCCACAATGGTAGGCTGCTCCTGCGGTGGCATCTGACTCAGAGATTGGCAAACATGTATCCAGGGGTGCGCCCATACTGTTGGAGTGGATACCTGGAGAAAAGAGTTTACTGGCACCAGTGGTGGAGCTCTCCGAAAGTCCAGGACTACTGGTAGGAAATTCTAGGCTGGATACATACCATCAACGGGATACATAGAGATTGTACCCCACTTCCGGTGCTGTTTGGTGTAGAGACTGATTCTGATGGGGGTCGAACAGTATAGTCGCACATGCCCAGAAACCTTCTGCTTGCAGTCAGACTCTGCCTCACGATTCGCTGGAAGAATGACACTTCCCACGCAACTAGAATGGCTGTGCAAGGCTCACAAAATATACACCATGGAAAGCCTCACAGGGGCCTTATTGGAATCGCACTCACACATAAACTCAGTCTGGCTCCCCTTTCTAAAGTTCTACACTGCTCGAAAGAACACCCTCTCACAAGTGGGGCCATGATTCTGACTTTTCCACCCCAGGTGCAAAATTCAGTGGGTGGCGAATGGGAGCCCTTTTTGAGAACAATAGCTCACTATGGTTTGCAATAAAAAGCTAATGAAACTCAGAGTGAATTAACATGCAACCTAGACCAGAAACAAATATACAAAGGACTGGAAAATGTGCAATGTTAATGTATAGTCGAGTTTGTTTTTTTCAGAAGTGCTAAATGATGTGGCAGGTAGGTGGGGGAAGGGAGGGAGGGGGAGGGCAGGAGATCCTTCTTGTTTGTCTTGGTTAATACTATTTGGTATATGTAATGCATAACTTGTATGCCAAATTTCAATAACATTCAATTATATATTAAAAAAAAATAAGAGCATAGAACTGCCTTCCTAAATCTTCTCTCATTGTTACAAGTATCTAAACAATAGTGTTTGTAAACGTGTGTATGGTAGATCAGGTAGCTGCTCACAGATATCCTTTATCGGAACTCCCCTCTAAAGGGCAGAGGAAGTTGCCATGCCCCTACTAGAATGAGCCCTTAAGACTACTGGGGGATCATTTGCAGCTAGTTTTTAACACTCTGAAATAGCCAGTATTATCCATCTGGATGAAGTTTGTTTGGTTACTGACAGACCTAGTTTATGTCCTGTATACCCCATGAAGAATTCGTCATGCTGGTGTCATTTTGCCATTCTTGAAACATAAAAGCTTAGAGTTCTGCTTGGGTCGAGTCGATTAAATCTTTCCTCTTCCTTGCTAGGATGAGGTGGTGGATTTATTTATTTTATTTATTTGGATTTATAGAGCGCACATCTGCCTGGGGGCATCGTGGCGCTAAAGAAGTCTTACTTGTTACAGGCATACATGGTGAATATACAGATACACAGATTTGCATTGAAGCATATTTTCATACATTTGCTGTTATTTCCATACATACATTGATGAGAATACAGGTGAGGCGGGGTTAGTTGAACAGCGTGGTTTTGAGTAATCTACGGAAGGCATGGTATGATTTTTCGTTCCTTAAGGCGGTGGGGAGTGCGTTCCAGTTTTTGGGTGCTAGGTGTTGAAAGCTGGACCCTCCGGCTTTGCTTCTTGTAAAGGTGGGTACATAGGTCTGGTTGGTCATGTGGGACCTGGTAGGTCTAGTGGAAGTATGGGGGGTGATCCTTTCAGAAAGATAGGGTGGGGCATTGGCAGAGAGGCATCTGTGGGTGACGGCCATGGATTTGAATAGTATGCGATCTTTTATAGGTAACCAGCGTGCTTCTTTTCTGGCTTGGGAGATGTGCTCCCTTTTTGGAATGCTTAGGGCTGCTCTTAGAGCATTGTTTTGTGTGACTTGCATTTTTTTAATGTTTTGTGCAGACGTGGCTGTGTATATTTTTGTTAGTGCTGTGGCGTCTTGTTCAAATACCCCAGTAAGGGGAAGCAGGACTTGTGTATCGTCAGCATAGTTGGTGTAAGCTATGTGGCGATGGTCGAGGTCATTGAACAGTGGGAGGGTGAAAATGTTGTATAAGGTGGGTGCAGTGCAGGATCCCTGTGGGACGCCACAATGGATAGTGGTTGGGGTAGCGTTTGCCGAATCAGAAAAGACTTTCATAAGTCGACCCTCGAGGAAGGATTTGACCCAGGAGACGGCTTCAGGCGAGAAGTGAGCTTCATTTTTGAGTTGCGTGCCTAGGATGTCATGGTTGACCAGGTCGAAGGCAGCAGGTAGGTCTAATAGTAGGAGGAGAGCCGGTTTGCCTTTGTCCATGATGTCGTTAAGTTGGATTTTAAGGTCTAATAGGGCCGATTCGGTCCCATGCCCCGGGCGGAAGCCCGATTGCCTTTTGCCTAAGATGCGATTTTCTTCGAGGTAGTGCTGTATGTGTGAGTAGGTGACTTTGTCGAGGATCTTGAGCAGGAAGGGAACTGTTGTGATGGGTCTATAGTTGTTGGCGTTTTCTGGATCTAGAGTGGGTTTCTTGAGAAGAGGGCGCACCCAAGCTTCTTTTAGTCTGGTTGGGACTGAGTTTGAGTTGAAGGAAGCATTGATGAAGGATTTGAGGAATGGTGCTAGTGTTTCAACGCAGTCTTTGACTAGTTTGGCGGGGCAGGTGTCGCCTTTGCAATTGGAGGGTTTGATTCTGTTGACGATATCGATTACCTCTTTATCTGAGACTTCTCTAAATTTAAAGGGTGTAATGTGACTTATCTTTTTGTTCTCATTCACTGTTTCCTTAAGGGATGCAGCTACGATTTCCTGAGTGATATTTTTGTGATGGTTTAAGATTTTAGCTTGGAGGAGTTCGATTAGAAGGGCTGATTGTATGGTGTTAGACCAGGCTTGGTCTTTGACAATCTCTTGGGACTTAGTGGCCGGTGTGGAGAGTTCCTTGAAGATAGCGAAGAGCTCTTTGGATTCTGAGGTGGCGTTGGAGATTCTATCATTATATGATGCAGATTTAGCTGCTATAATGCTTTTTTTGTATTGGG
The DNA here is from genome assembly GCF_040938575.1 of Ambystoma mexicanum. Lineage (NCBI taxonomy): Eukaryota > Metazoa > Chordata > Amphibia > Caudata > Ambystomatidae > Ambystoma > Ambystoma mexicanum. The sequence goes on along the minus strand of NC_090923.1, from coordinate 1,113,988,225 downwards.
TGGCCAGTGATTTGTAGGACGATAGTGAGGAGGCATTGGGCGCTTTTTGCCATAAGTTTAGGGCTTTGCGTTTTTTGGTTAGTAGTTCTTTTAGTTCTGCTGAGAACCAGGTATTGGAGTGTTTGGAGTTTCTGGATTTTTTCTTTTGTAGGGGGGCGATGATGTCTATGGCAGTGCTAATGGTAGTTTTGTAGATATCTGCCAGTGCAGCTGGGTCAGATGAGGCAGGGAGGTTGTTCGTGAGAGGGACTAGATAGGGCGAGATGCTTTCTTTGGTGAGGTTCTTGGCGCTCCTGGCCATGGCTGGGGGTGCGGGCGTGAGTTTTTTTTCCGAGTTGTTAGGTAAGGGGATGAAGAAGTGAATGAGAAAGTGGTCGGACCATGGGGTAGGCGTGGTGGAGCTGATGTCGATGCCGCAGTTGTGGTCAGCTACCCAGTCAAGAGTGCGCCCTTTACTGTGGGTAGGATGGAGAACTTTTTGTACAAAGCCCATTTCTTGGAGAGCTTGTGCTAGCTTGGTGGATGGTTTATCTTTCTGGTTGTGGAGCCCCAGGTTAAGGTCTCCTAGGAGAATGGTTTTGGTGGTGGTTTTAAGATTTTCACCTAGCAGGTGTGTGAGGTTGTCCTGGAAGTCCAGTAACGGGCCTGGTGGGCGATATACTAGATTTAGAGTGATAGTGGTGTTGGGAGATAGTGCGATCTTGGCTGATAGCGAGTCAATGTTGTCCCCTAGTTTGGAGGGAGTTTGCCTTAATTCAAGGTGGTCTTTGACTATGAGTGCTACTCCTCCACCTGTGGATAATGTTCTGTCGTGTCTGAGGATGGAGTATCCAGGGGGATAGCTAGTGAGATGGCTGGGCCGGTGGCGATGTGGATAAAAAGGTTGGAAGCACCATTTTCTGTGCTATATGGTAATCGGATACAATTTTAGGTAGGAATGAGGGTTTGACTTTAAGGAGGAACTTATCCTTGTAAAAGGTGGTAAACAGAGGTTTACAGGATAAGGCCTGCAACTCACTCACCCTGCGGGCTGATGTTATTGCAACTAACAAAATAGTTTTGAAAGTTAGCAACCTTAATGGGCAGGAATGGAATGGCTCAAAAGGAGCACAGGTCAAAAATGTTAAGACCAAATTAAAGTCCCAAGTTGGGACTTGGAAAGGTGTAGGAGGAAACACATTTGTGAGTCCCTTAAGACACAGAGTTATCAAAGGTATTTTGAAGTATGATGCCTCCTCTGAGGTGCGCTTGAATATGGAAAGCGCTGCCAGATAACCTTTAATTGTTCCAATTTGGAGCCCCAGATTTGCTAAATGTAACAAAAAAGATAACACTGTCGGTGTATCACATTGAAAAGGGCCAACATCCTTTTGCCTACACCAGCTGCAGAACTTGTTTCAACGGCAGCGGTATAGGGATTTTATTGCTGGCCTTCTGACCAAAAGCAAAATCTCCATTACATCACCTGGGAGGTCCCAATCCTTATATCTCAACCTTTCAGAAACCATGAGTGAAGGTTAAGTGTCTTGACCTTTGGATGGAGAACCTGACCCTCCTCTCGCGAGAGAAGGTCCACTCTTTGTTGAAGAAGCATTAGTGGGCAGATGGACTTGTCCAGAAGGTCTGGGTACCACGTCCACCTGGGCCAATCCGGGTCAATTAGGATCATGGATTTCCCGAACTTTCTCAACCTCCTGATCACGTGAGGAATGACGGGGACTGGAGGAAACGTGTACAGTAGTAGGAACTCCCAGTCCACCATGAACTCGTCTCCTAGAGCTCCTCTTGTGGGAAATTCCCTGGATCAAAACAGTTTGCACTTCCGGTGGACACTGGTTTGCGAACAGATACACTTGAGGGGTTCCCCAAAAGGTGAAGATCTCTTGAAGGAATTCATGAGCTAGTTTCACTCTTGGCAGACTGTGCTTTGCCTGCTCAGAGCATCCGCCTCGGTGTTCTCCTCTCCGGCTAGGTGAACTGCTAACAGGGAGATTCCTTCTTGAATTACACAGAACCAGAGCTGCATTGCCACTCTGCACAGTGGTAGTGTCCCTACACATCCTCTCTTTTTGCGGTAGTACATGGCCACCGTGTTGACCGTCATTATAAGGACATTAATTTCCCGTACAGAGGACAGAAAGACCTTCAGCCTTTGTCTGAATGCCCTGAGCTCCACAAGGTTGATGTGAAGTTTGGACTGTGATGGAGACCAACAACCGCTGATCATCAGATCGTTGGCATGTTCTCCTCAACCCGTGAGTGAGGTGTCCGTAACTACTGTTATCTCTGGCAATGGTTGTGAAAAAGGTTCTCCCTTCATAATGTTGTTCTTGCAGGCCCACCACATAAGATCCTGTGCGACTCTGCTCGGAACCTGAAGAAGGCGTGACATCTTGCCTGAGAATCGGGACCATTGAGTCCTGAGAGCCGTTTGGAGAGATCTAATTCTCAGGCGAGCCTCTGGCATCAGAAAAATGCAGGATGCCATGAGGACAAGCAACCTCAAAAAGTCAAAGGCCACAAGACACTGGGCACTCTGGAATTTGGTGACCATCTGCAGAATGTGTTGAGCCCTCAACTCGGGTGGCAAGGCTTTTCCCAAGGATGCATCCAGGACCCCTAAAATGAAATGGAGCTTGCTTTTAAGATGGTATTATGTGGGACTTCTTGTCATTCTAAGACCTCTCACGTCACAGTTCAACACAAACTTGCAAGGGGCTCCCTTTTCCAAGTTTACTGTACTTCGGGGATCCCTCAATCCGGCTTGGACCCCTGTCGAAGACTTTCGAATGTGCATGGCGCTTTTACCAGACCACCCCAGGATCACTTTGACTCAAAGTTCATGGTTACTTTCACTTAATAAGCTTCATAACCTAAAACAATGTACCTTTCACAGGGACTTTCGAATGGGCTACTTCCTTTTGGCGGACCACTCCGTTATTCAGTATCGCTGATCTCACAGCTGCTTTTTACTTCAAAGTTCATTCACAGGTTTGCTGTTCTTCGCATCTCATCCACACGCGTGCAGCCTTCACTGGTCATATAATATTGCTACTTCATTCGCTTTAACACACACCAGTCTCTACGGTTATGTGTGCTTCTTTCTTGTTTTGCTATTTTCAATTCAAGGTTAGTACCACAGGCTTGGCATCGCCTCCCCAACTCTGCCGTTCCCCCGTAATGGTCGCTGGCGTCCTTGGAACACAATAAAATCTTCGCTTGTAGAATCTGGCCTTCTCCACGTGTCTTTTGCAGTCTGTCGGAGGCAACGACCACCAGTGGGGAACCCTTGGGTTTTCGGCCTGCTGCTCTCGTCCATTGCTACGTTGCCCTGCTCCAGTAGGTGTGCCCTCAGTCCGGAAGCTCTGCTCATACTCATGTTCCGCCTTGCACAGAGTGTATCTTTGGGTCTTGACTTTTATTCGTGTGAGGAGACCTAATTAGTATCAGGTGTATGCACTTATACAATTTTTCACACCGAATTACAGTGCAACCAACACCAAGAGGCAACCTGGCGCTAGGACTACGAACACCGGAATCAAGAGGAAAAGAAAAAAAAAGACTAAGAAAGTAGAGTTTTCAAAGCTTTCCTAAATTTTAAGTGACCAGACACAGCATGGCGGGCGACCGGGAGGGCATTTGACAGAACGGCAGCTTTAAACGAGAAAGAATTGCCTCTGGTACTTGCACTATGATCCCTTGGGACAGCCAAAAGACAGCAGTCCGCAGAGCGTAACGTGCGGGCCGGAACATAAGGTTGAAATTTCAACTGCAAGTACTCCGGGCCACCAGCATAGAAGGCCCTGTGCACCAGGCAAAGAGATTTAAAATGCACACGCTTTCCCACTTGAAGCCAGTGAAGAGAATTAAGGAACTGGCGAAATATGCTTCCGATAGGGAGTACCAGTGGCAAGATGGGCAGCAGAATCTTTAAGAACCTGCAGACCATGCGCTAAATAGTCCGGCTGAGCCAAATAAAAGGAGTTACAGTAATCAATCCTGCTGAGAACCAGAGCCGAGACCACCGGGGCCCGCAGGTACAGAGTAATAAATTGCAGGACCTTTTTAAGTATTTTCTATTGAAAATGGCCGGTCTGACAGACCGAGCTAACCTGAGGAGCCATGGAAAGAGAGGCAGATAGCTTAACACCTAAGTGTTTAACCACTGGAACCGCAGTTGGAAAAGAACCCAAAGATGGCGGCCAGAAAGACAAGTCCAGAGAGAGGGCACAGCGAAACAACCCACAACCATGACCTCAGTCTTTTCTCCATTTAGTTTGAGCCAGTTTTCGATCATTTAGCATCCCACGGCTGATAAGCAATCTCGCAGCTGGGTGACATGGGTTGGATGAAGAAGATCCAGCTGAACCAGAATCTGAGTATAATCAGCATACGAGTAGCACCTAAAGCCGTGGGAGCGGATCAGAGCGATCAGAGGCTGGATGTAAATATTAAATAGCATAGGAGACAAGGCCGAGCCCTGAGGGACTCCACACACCAAAGCAGAAACCGCAGAAAGGGTTGAGGCAGTAGGCGCTGAATGAGGTTGGTGAGAAAAGAATGGAACCATGGAAGAACCGAACCCGACATAACCCGCGGCTGACAGACGACTGATCAGGATGGAATGATTGACTATCGAATGCGGCCGAAAGATCCAACAGGATCAATGCCGCTACTCCACCCTGATCCGTGATGAGTGTCAGATCATCAAGCACCGAGACCAAAACAGTCTCAGTACCCTGCCCAGTTCTAAAACACTTAGAATCAAGTCCCTGACTTTGCCTGACCCGATTAGCGAGACATTTACAGTATGAAGTGTGAAAGTTAATGTTGTTATTCTCAGTAACCATCTTTCTCAGCCCAGTGTCTGTGCAAAAACGGGGGAGGGAGAAGGTTGGTACTTCGGAAAATCCAATAAAATAGGATGGGGTGGATGAACAAAAAATAGGGGAATACCATGTCTCACCATCGGCTGTCTCAACCGCACTCCCCGAAGACCCCTCACCCAGGTGATCCTCCTGCACTGGTCCACCCCCAGGGTCTGAATCCAAAGGCGATGGCCGTGCCCTGGCCACCTGAGAGAGAGAGATCCTCTGGGACTAGTGGGTGAGACACTCTCTGGTTTCTCACACTGCCTGATGAGAGCCGCCAAAGGACATGTTGAGGAGCCTAGATTTTACTTGAGGTGCAAATCCAAACTTCCTCAATCATGCAAACCTGCGTATTACAGTGCTTGCTGCCATGGCTCTGCTGATGCTGTCAGCAGAGTCCAGACTTGATTGAAGAGACTCACACATGCCCTCTGCAATTTCTTATCAAGTTCATGAAGCTGTCTCTTTCCTCCCATTTGGGGATGTGATCAGCCACCACAGCTACGCAGTCCTACAGGGTGAATGTGAATTTTGCCAGTGCACATGTAGAGTTAGCAGAATTTAATGCCATGTTTCCAGCCATAAAAACGTTCTTTGCCCAGGTATCAATACGTTCATCATCCCTATCTCGAGGGATAGTTGGGTAAGCAGCTTGCTTAGAGGGGGATGTAGCTGCTTGGACCACTAAGCTTTCTGGTTTTGGATGTTGTAACAGGTAGCTTGGGTCGCTACTGGATGGTCTGTATTTTGTGGTGAGATTTCCATTAACTGCAGGACTAGATTCTGGAACCTCCCAGTTTGCCATTACTCTTTTTTGGAGTGCCACATGGGTATTATTGGGTCATTTTGTGTACTTTTGTCCAATATGTCCATAAGATCATCTACTCCCTCCAAAACAAAATCTATAACCCTAGTCATCAGACTTCTGTATGATGCATCAACATGATCAGTCAGGTCTGGCTTCCTAAAGTCTAATTCTGGAGAAGTGTTAACATCACTGGCTGTTTGTAGGGTATATAATGCAGCTCCCCGACTCTGGTTTCCTCCGAGATGACATTTTCTGGGACTTTAGCAGTATCCTTATGTATATAGGAGTATCAAATTGAAGGCCAAAAGGTCGGGTGTCATCTGATGTCTCATAACCCTCATATATTGAGGTCAAAGACTTGAAAAAGTCGTTTTTAGGTAATGGTTTAAAAACCTTTTCCTTTTCCTGACTTTTTTTTGGTAAAGGCGAAGAGGAGTCCACTGCCGGCGTCGATGTCTTGGCTTTAGACTGTATCGACTATTTTGGCATTGACGTCGTGGCGTCGATGGTTATCGACAACTTACTCTTTGACTTACGCTTTAAGGGACTCGACGCTCGACCCGACGGTGTCTTGGACGATTTCTCGTTCCGATGAATACTTGAAGAATCTTGAGAGATTTTAGGCTTAAGACCCAGGCCCCAAAGCACGCAGAGTTTTTCCTTGGCCTTATGCTTGTCGTCGACTGGAGAATGGCCACTTTTTTGTGTTTTGAGGATGACAGGGCCTCTTTCTCGAGGATATTAACCATTTGTTTTCGATAATATTCCTACTCATCTTTAGTAGAGGATTTAGTCGGCCAGACTAAGCTTCTTTCCTGAGAAGTATCTGAAGAGGAAGAAGAGTAGGAGGAAGACGAGAAAGAGGAGGCAGGAGGAGGAAAGGGAAGAAGGAGGAAGAAGAGGAAAAAGAGGAGGAAGAAAAGGAAGAAGAGGAAGAAGAGGAGCAAGAGGAGCAAGAGGAGGAAGAGGAAGTAGAAGAAGGGGGATCTATGATACCTGCTCTTCGACTTTTTTGAAGATATAGAGGAGTGTGTGCCCTGGAGTGAGATTGTTTTTTTGATCTTTTTTTTATGAGGAGATTAATCTCTCCACTCATTGGATGACCCAAATTTCGATGGAGTAGAAGGGGATTTTGTGGGAATCCTACCCACTGACAATTTAGCTTTACGCTCTTTTAAGGCCTTACCTGCCATCGACTGACAGGATCGACAGTCAGAGGTTTCATGCTCAATGCCCAGGCATAGATGCATATTTTATGAGGGTCTGTGATGGACATTTTGGTGCTGCATTTTAGGGACTTTTTAAAACCTGTCTTCAGAGTAACAGGTGTTGAAGATGAGGCCATATCGAAACATTTTCTGATGAAAACTGAAGCGGGCCATAATTATTGAAGCTATCGTATTCACAGAAAAACAGAACTGAAGCCAACAGGCACTGCTCGTGGTATATACTCGACAATGATGTCAACCGAGATGGAAGCCCTCGGGGGACATCGGGTTGACGGTTTTTCCGAAGCTCTGAAGGAAAAAAAGGAATACGTGGGAGGAGACGATCCATTCGAAAGGGGAGAGGATATGGGAAGGGGCGTTGGTAGACTGAGATTCCCACACTATTTTGTCTGCTTCTCTTTTGCGCTGTACTGTTTTTTTATAGATCAAATATAGCATTATGTTAAAAAAATGTGCAAAACATTTGTCTTAGAGCATGTATAATTGGGATTAATCTCCCACACTCTGCAGTATATAGCTTTAATTGTTCCTGGTTTGGCAATAGTTATCCCTATGGAGATGGGGGAGAATATGTGTCATGATGCCTACCCCCGGGGACCCAGACCAGGTCAAGCAACCCCGGAAGCAGGCATCAAGTTATTTTGAGCAAGCCCAAAATCCCCTGCTAGGGGCTGTTTGGATGCGGTCCTGGCGCCCATGGCGCCAGGCTCATATGGAGAGTCAGTCCTGGCGCTATAGGCGCCAGGCTCATAGAGTAAAACTTACCTGATGCAGACCATGCTGCAAGCTTACCTGATGCAGACCGTGCTGCAAGAGCTCCAAGCCAAATGAGGCTTGGAAGGGACTATTTTACCTAGGGACTATTTTTTACTCGGGTGGGGCTGGGGAGGAATACTTACCTGGGACTACTTTGGAGGCTATTTAAACCACGCCCGAAGAGCAGCACACGCTTCGCGTTATTCTGCATCCAGCAGCGTGACGCTCACCGTGCCTGCAAGTCTGCATCCAGTCTTATGCCACGCCCGCCTCGAGTTTGGAGCTCCTAGAAAAAAGGGAGAAAGAAGGAGAAAAGGTTTGAACAAGAGCAATACCTTTGATCCTTACCTGAATTCCCAATCCATCGCGCCTTCGAGCTGGAAGAAAGAAGTTATTTTATGCACGCCGCCTCGCCTGCTGCAGTGCCGCGCTGAACTCACCGGCCTTCGCAGCATCTTCACATTCCACCGCATCCTCCTGCATGTTCCTGCTGCATTCCGGCACCGAAGGAGAAGACAAGAACAGCAAGATGAGCCAAGGGAATACACAGAGGAATATTAGTTACCCCCCATAGACTTACCCGATTTTACCACCGGGGGTACTATTCCTCTTCACGGGTCGGCGTAGCTTCCACTCCATCTTCGCCGAACCCCGGCCCCTAAGGGGAAACAAAAGGACAGCCAGGTGAAACAAAGGGACTATCAAGGGGAACCCTCCTCACCACAATAGACTTACCTGATTTTACCGCCGGAGGTATTATTCCCCGAGACTTCATACTTTCTCTCAGCGCCTGAATAAGGGAGAAAGCAACAAGTTACATATTGACATTATTTTATCGAACTGTGTTGGAAAATACAAATCCTTACCAGAATATTACCGGTTGCCACGAGGAACTCTTCACTAGGGTCAAGCTGCAACCTGCAAGGAATCGGACAAGAGTGAAAGTCAGGCATTTGAGCTCTTACGAACTACATACTTTTCGGAGTCAATATTGTTCTGGAACTCACCAATTCCTTCGAGCCAGTGAAGCAACTAGTTATCAACGCGCCCCTGCGCTCAATGCAGGATGGAGAGTTAATCTTTTCAAACCATCAGGTGAGACTATAAGAGGGGACATCAAAGGTGATCTGTGGGGAGAACAGCGGGGGTGGGGGGATTAACACTCAACTCCAGAGGTGGTTAATTCCCTTTCTCCATTTGCAGAAGACTATTCCTACGGGCCAAGCAAACGAAGCTAGGTGGGCCAGTCCAGTCCGTCATCTCGGCCCTACGCGTCACATTGGTGGAGACCGCAGCGGTCCAGTTCAGATCGACGCCTCTGTGGGAGCCAGGTGAGCGTAACAATATGGAAGATGAAGTGAGTAGCGAATTGAAGGTCGAAGTAGTGCAGGAGTTTATGGATGGAAACAAAGGAGCAAATTGATGGAGAGAAAATGGAAGGGGTACTGGAGAGCCTGTGATTTTGGAAGGGATGAGCAGGTGGACGGCGAGAGCAGATTTCCCATTTGAAGAAATTGAGTGGACCTGGACAAATCATTTTATGCCAGCAAAAACTGGTAAAGGAAACAGGCTCTTTCCAGCCAGAGTCATACCCCTAAACACACATCTCCTATAGAACAAAAAGACAGTTTAAAAAACATGTAACATTGGTTACACACGTGACAGCCATTAACTACTCCAGCTATAAGCTCCACACCCATGCCCCAGCTACCCGGGACCTTTTGTCAGCCTTGCCCAAGAATCCCTTTGCCTTAAATCTGCCACAGAGTGCAATCCTAACAAGCATATTTATCAGACATTCAAGTAGTCTTGCGGGTAAGTGTGTCAAAAGTGTGTCGACCCTGGTCCTAACAACCTGGGTTTGAATACAGGCTTCGGTTCTTTATAAAGCAGTCTAATAGACTAAACCAATTTAAGGGTGCAAATGGTTTTTCCCAGATTCAGGATGAAATGTTTAGCTGGATCACGGATCTGAGAAATCTGGCATAAATGTAGCACTTTTTTATGGTACTGCTACGCCCACAAACAATGGAAGTTGGGCCCTCCGATCACAAACCTGGTTCACTCAGATAAAAATTCCTGGAGGCGGGGCAAGCAATATTACGGACATCGTCATCCAAATACGTCACACTGTAAGCCTTCTTTACATCAGTCCGGAGTTCCTGGACCTTTGGATCTTGGATTGAAAGTCTATTGGCAAGTCTATTGATCAGATTTTACTCATAGCACTGATCATAATTTTAAGTCTGTCCTGTCTGTCGATGGGTTGTAAGTGCCTGCATTATCGGTTATGTAACACCTGTGCTGAAGTCTCTCAAAATGCTCAAGGGCTTTACTGTCATGCCATTGAAGAAATAATTTGGTATGATATGCCAGGATGATGGGTTTGTTCCCCTAGAAATGTATGTAATGAGACTGGAGTGAAGGTCCATAGGTGAGGACTGTGGGTGAAAGTTTGGAATTGAACATTTTATGTACTCCCCTTGCACATTACTGCATAACAATAATGAGGAGATACTGCAAGAGGGCATGCTTAAAAACGGTTTCTTGCTTGTGCGAGGCGAGGCTTTAGGCTTTACTATGCATATCTTTGTGATGAAGGCTATCTGCTTAGAGTGTAGCAATGCTCGCCTTCACATCACTCGCTTCTGACGCGTTTCCCTTCTGGCATATGTAAACATGTTTTAGGCTTCTGCTTTCTTAGGAAAAGAGCCATTAGTAGACGGAAATCATCATACTGTAAGCATTCTCAGCTGCTTCAGTTTGTGCGTGAATCTTTGAGGAGTATATTCACCTTCATTAAGGGCCTCATCACGAGTTGGGCGGTATCCGGACTGGGATACCGCCCAACTTAATTTGCATTAGCGCCCACCCGGCCGGCGGCATTACCGCTGGATCATGGGCTGGGCGCTAAACATTACTCCGCATTCCTGTATGGGTCCATTGCACTAAATGGTGATTTTTCAATGCAATTACTGTGCAGCAATACCACCGACAGTAATTGCACCAAAAATTGCCATTTTTCCGGCGTCTTTACCCCCAGCTCTGGGGTTTGGGGTAAACAGGTTGGACTCGCAATTGGACGGAGCAGTAAATACAGCAGTAAAACCGTTACTGTCGCATTTAAGGGCTACCGCCCAATTCGTGATGAGGTCCTAAATGTTTTACGATATGCTAGCCTCCCTAACAACACTGTCTAATATGAAAGAACGCAGCTGGTATTAAAGGCTTGTATAGTGAGGCTTTGTTACCTGCTAGCAACATGGTTTCAGTTTGATTATTTGCCCTGTCTCAACCACCCTGTCATTGAAATGCATGTAGTCCTTTGGGTATAAGAGAACAGTGCTCAGAAGGAGGGGGTTCTCACTTACACCAAAGTCTCGTGCTGTTCTTGGCGTGTTCTGTTTTTACTTTTACTAATAAATGTGTTTACCAATACACCAATAGTATGTGGTTATTGTTTCCACAACAGGTGCTAGAAGCGAGATTTGGACAACCCGGCACAGGGTTGGCCCATGCAGTAGTGTCCATCTATCTGATACCCAGGTTAACACCCGAGATGCAGTCAACCCACTACCCAATAGGTTTAGGTCTTCCGCACCCCGGTTGACCAGAGCCCCGTGGTCACCCTAATGTCAACTGAAGTAGGTCGGGCCTCACCATCCACCTCTTGACTTCTGAAGCCATTCCACCCGTCAAGAAAAGCGTAGAGGGGAATAACTACCAACTACTTAGTCCCTGTGACTACTGGATCTCTGGGCGAGAACAGATTATTTTTAATCTAGACCTTCAGGTAGTCGTTCCAACCGATTCTGTAATATATTTGATCCTGCCTGCAAAACCTTGGTGGAAGAACAGTCCAATAATGTTGCCATTTTACCTTGGATGGGAGAGTTCAAATGCATCCTCCTGAACTACTCTACCGAACCATTGAGATCCAGAGGAAAGACTTGATATGATATTTAATGTAAGGGGTCCTCCTGTAAAGTAATGAAACCGGGAGACCAGAAAGAGAATCGTAGAGATCCCTGACAGACAGGTTCTTAGGACAAAACCCACAGAAATGTGTTCAGGTCGGACTGGTCTGGAGAGCGAGCTAGACCCTACGCCTAATAAAATTTAAGACAGTGCTTCCCACCTCCCTTGAGAACATAGAGTTCTCTGATCTCCAAATGCCTTGTGAACTCTCCTCCATAGTGGAGGAAAGGAACCCCAAGAATCCTGAACCTACACCATCTCTGTCTTCCCACCTAAGAAGTTTTTCTGTGGAGAGCGAAGGAGAGGAAGAACAACCTTCTCCTGAGAATGCAACATACTGCTCAGAAGAGTCTGATTTTTACAAGCAGTTGGAGGAGATTCCCCAGGACAGTGAATCCTCCAATGATGCTCCTGGTAGGGACATCATCTGAGATTATGTAATTCCACAGCTAGTTCTACCTCCCACAGAAGAACACAAATGTTATTCATGTGGGGAATTCTGACATCTGACAAGATGTTGTCCCCTATATTGTTGGCCTCCTCCACCACCCAGAAAAAGTCAGCTAAAGACCCTATCTACCAGGTCAGAAACTCCTAGGCTGACTATTGCCAGGGCCCCAGATGCCCAGAATTGATGGCATCACAACCCTTAGGGAAAAAGGGTCCATCTAATTTTGTTCCTAAAAGGTAGGAAGTCACGAGGAAAAGAGAAAATGATCAATAAGCGGGAAACAGGCCTACGAGAGGAAGTCATCATAGGTACAAACTTCCTACTATAAGGGTGCAGAAGGAGGCAGACACAAAGGTGGCATGTTTGGGGCTAAAGACATCTATTGAATAGAAAAGAAAGAGAAACCCCAACTATCCCTATTCCTAGGATGGGCTTCCCTGCTTCAACTAAAGAGATAAGGTGGCTGTCAGGATGTCTGTCAACTCAAAAGTGCCCCCTGTAATGTGTCAAGAAAGGCCTACTTTGATCCCTTACGCTAGAAACTAAAGAATAAGGAAGTACTGTTGTGGTCCCAGGAGAATGACTTGTTTGTTAAAACAATTCACAAATGTTAGAACAGTCTCACATGTTGTCAGGGGGAATAACTCCCTTCCCCTGATGGTAAAGTTAAAAACAATACTTTTAGTCTTCTTTTTTTTTCTCAATAATTTTAACAAAAACAACACATATACAATAGCAAAACAATAGGCATCAATCACATCAAAGAACAACACACTATGTACAGTGAAAGATACCCACCCCGCACAGAGCCAGAACACAACATACCAAAAAATCAGGTGCAGTACAATAAAAGAAATTTACTCCAAATCTTATTGAATAAAGCACTTTTCTTCTCCCTATGATACAACACTGTCTCAATTTCCGCCAGATCATGCATTTCCGCCACCCACATTGTAACAGGAGCAGAAGTTTTCCAGTTTTCCAGTTTCTCAAAATCAGCTTTTTCCCCACCAACGCTCCCCGGAAAACCCATTTTCTCTGGGAAGTACTTGAGTCATCCAGTTCTTCATCACTACCCAGCACAACAGTCTTAAAATCCAAATGTATCCTCTCCTCAAGAACCTTCTCACAAATCTGGTCAAATTCGAACCACATACCCCTCACTCTTGAACATTCCCAGAACATATGTTCCATGGTGCCAATCTCACGTACACATGCCCAGCATTCAGAGTTATCACTCATCCCCCTGTTCATCATTCTCTCCGGCGTCCAGTAAGTTCTATGTAGAATCTTGATTTGACGTGATCTTTCGCCCAGATTCAAAGAGCACAATTTCACGTTCTCACAGATCCGTGACCAATGTTCCTCCGTAATATTGTCACCAATCCTGTTCCATTCCAATCTCAGAGCATCATTTGTCCTATACTTTGACACAATCAGCCTATACACATAACTGACCAAACCACAGCCACTTACCCCTGGCTTCCAACCAAGCATATCCATATTAATCCCTTCTTCCATATTCACCGCACCCACCGCCCTCTTGATCTTCCGATAATCCGCCAGACAAAAACTAGGAATATCGAACTGTACCTGTATTTCCCTGGCCGTTATCCATCCCATACCATTGAAAAGATCCCCTATCCACTGCACCCCAGCCAAAAAACAATCATGCCAGAACAACACTCTCCCCTCATGAGTAACACTTGGATTCATCCAAACTGAAGCATTCCGATCTGTCAATGCATTGAAACCTAGACAATCATTCAAGACCAGCCACAAATTCCGCAAACTCTTAGTCAACGGATTCTCCAATTATGTTTTGCATTGTTTACTCGTTAACAGAGCCCATGGAGACACCGGGCCTACATGGCTAGATTCTGCACAAACCCAATCATCAGGTTGTGATGTGAGAAAGGTAAACAAAGTACGAGACATAAAAGACAGGTGGTATGCTTTGAAGTTTGGGACTCCCAGTCCACCCCTAGATAAGGGCAACTGTAATTTACTTATCTTCAGGCGCGGAGGCTTATGATCCCACAAGAAATCTTGCATGAGTCTATCCAATTCACTCCAAAATTTTCTTTCAATATCCAATGGGATCATACTCAACACAAAGTTAACTCTAGGAGTCAATACCATTTTCAAAGCGTTCACATTCCCCCAAAGCGAAAGGTGTAGCAGATCCCATCTCTCCAAATCCGATTTAAAAGTAGTGCACACCATTTCCATTTTCACTCTCACAAAATCAACAACATTAGGCAAAATCCAAACCCCCAAGTACAACAGTTTCTCAGCACACCATTTAAAGCCCAAGCTAGTAATGAACTGTTTGTCACATAATGACACCAAGGGAAAAATTTCTGATTTTGTCCAATTAATCTTGTATCCAGAGCACTGATGAAAGACATCCAAAATATTCATGAGCACTGGCACTGATTCACCAAAATTTTGGAGGACCAATAACAAGTCATCAGCGTATAACCACACTTTCTGTAGCATTCCCCAACAGTTAATACCATGCAGGCCATCCTCAGTCCTAAGTGATATGGCCAAAGGTTCAATGCTAAGTACAAATAACAAAGGAAATAGCGGGCAACCTTGTTGCGTGCCTCATTCCAGGTCAAAAGGTCTTGACCTCAGACCATTAGTTTTAACATCTGCCGTTGGCTTGGTATATAGCAGTCTAATCCAGGAACAGAATTGATTTCCAAAACCCATCTTTCCCAGTACCTTAAACATAAATTGCCAGTTGACTCTATCAAACGCCTTTTCGGCATCCAATGAAAGGACCGCCGAGTCATCCGGCAATTCAGAAGCCTTAGAGATGGTGCATAGCAATTTCCTCATGTTGCTGGACATTGTTCTACCCTTAACAAAGCCAGACTGATTCTGATTTATCAGTTTTGGGAGAAGAACTTCTAGTCTCAACGCCAGAATCTTGGCCAGGATTTTATTGTCTACATTGATTAAACTAATCGGCCTGTAACTGGACGCCAAATTTTCATCCTTGTTTTTCTTTAGAAAGACTGAGATTGTTGCATGCCTAGTCGTGTCTGGAAGCAATCCCTTATCCATAGAGGTCTTGTTCATATCTGTTAACACCACCAATGCAGAATTAGGCAACCACCTATAAAACTCCACTGGCAGTCCATCAGGCCCTAGAGACCTACCAACATTTAGTCTTGAAATTGCAATTTTGACCTCTTCTAACGTTATAGGTTCCTCCAACCTTGTAGATTCTTCCTCGTTAATTTCTGGGACTTGAATGTTCCCCAGAAAGTCCCCATTAGCCGCATCAATATTGGGTTAATTTCTGTATAAATTCTCATAAAACTCCCATAGCACCTCATTTATCCTTTCCGGTGAGTATGTGATCTGACGCCCGGAGTCTTTTAATGATGTGATGGAGCTCTCTGACTCGCTCATCCTCAGTCTGTAAGCCAACCAGCGATCACATTTCTCACCTTGCTCAAAATAAGTGCACTTCAGCTGAAAATATCTTTTCTCTGCACAAGTCGATATTAACAACTTCAACTCATCCTTCAATCTATTTACTTCAGGAAGCAAATCCATCTTTGTAGGATCCACCATCAATGCACATGACAAATCTTTAATTTTAGACTCCAGTTCTTTTTGAGTATTGTCCCACTTTTTCTTTAAACCACTTGCCAGATTTATAAACATGCCACGCACAATGCATTTGAAGGCCTCCCAAACCAAACCAGACTCAACCTCCCCAGTACAATTTACCTCCACAAAATAGTCTATTTCGGAAGAAAGCTTGTCCATCTCATCTACACACATTAAAATTCCATTTCAAATCCACCACTACATGCGCGTGGTCAGTTAACACAATATTACCTATACTACTGCACATATAATTTTGCAACATCTCACCCGCCATCAACAGCATGTCAATTCTCGAGTAAGTGGCATGGGCACCAGAATAAAAACTATATTCCCTCCCCAAAGGATTTTCCATTCTCCAACAGTATTTCAGATTATGCTCCTCCATCAAATTCTTCAACTCCCGAGACTGCATATTCAACCTTTTGCAGTGTCGATCATTACTCCTGTCCACAGAAGAGTCAATAACTGTGTTGAAGTCTCCCCCCAGGATAACGCTACTTGACTTCAGATCCTGGATCATTTGAGCCACCCCCCTAAAAAAGGTACCATCATCCAAGGTCGGTGCATAAATATTGCAAAAGGTAACTTCGTTTCTCTGAATGTTAGTCAAAATGGCGACCATTCTCCCTTCTCTGTCACACATTTCTCTGACAACCTTAATCGGAGCATGCTTTCTTATCAAAATAACCACACCCCTGGACCTGGATGTAAAAGACGAACCATAAACTCTCCCCACCCAACCCTTTCTCAAACCCTCCAAATCATCCTTGTACAGGTGTGTCTCCTGAAGAAAGTATACATCCCCTTTCAAACCATCTAAATAAGACATCACTTTCCTCTTTTTCTGTACATTATTTAGTCCATTCACATTCCACGATATAACTCACAGTTGATCACCCATTTTCCAATCCAAAAGGTCTACCTCCAACCATTCAAAAAAAAAAACATACAGCCGATCCTGATCTTTGTACGTGACCCCTAACCCACCCCCACTAAAACGGATGCTAAACAACAAGAACAGCGAACAAAATAAAATTCGTAAATACATTCTAGGTAGTCCAACTTCCTGGACCCCTCTCCAAAATAACTCGAATTCCCCAAAAAGTCTCCCGCAACCAAATGGTAACTCAACTAATAACAACTAAAAAACATGACACCCTAGTCCAAAACATAGAACCAAACACCACCACAACTGCACCCATCCATATTACATATAATGGAAAAATTTGAAACTTATGAAACACCTGCACAAACCAACCCCCCAAGCTAGATTCTTCCCAGCTGACCCAGAGTATAAAGAAAAGTCAAGTTCCCAATTTCGGCAGATAATCATGTACACCCCAAAAAACAGCCAAACGAGGCCACCAGGGGGCGCAGGCAAGATGGCTGCCTGAACTTCAAGTTCCCCACATGGCCCCGGGAAACAAGCCAAAAACCATGCTTTAAGTATCTACAAGCCCCAATTACCAGCAAAATCTAAGAAGGGGAACTGTCGAGGAACGTGAGGAAGTTTATCCGGTCTCTGGAGGTGCCTCCGGTCTCCCGCTAGCGGCTCGCAGACCAGGGCCCTCCCCCTCCCCCAAGCACCCTCGTGGAAGCTCCGTGCCGGGAGCTGCGTGTTGCCCAGCCTCGTCGAGGGAGGTAGGAGCCGGGCCCCCTGCCCGTGTTCGCTCACACAACGAAAGGCGCCCGACACACCATCGCGGAGCCGGGCGGGCCCCAGGAAGATCCCTGCCCATCGCCGGCAACCCGCCCCCGCAGCGCAGAAGACAAGTGGCGCACGGCCGCCATCATAAGAGGAACGGAGTGAGAAGCGCCACGCAGAGCACGACTCAGAGCCCTAATTCTGTCGCCTGCACCCCCGTATTGTGCCATAAGGACAGCAGGGGCCCGCCCGGGGGGAGCGACAGCGGGCAGAGGAACCCGCGAAAACACTGGGGCAGGCTCAGGCAGTCGCGGGAGCGCGCCTGGGACCCCCACCTTTCAGCCTGCTCAGTTGCCAGAGCGGGTCCCACGTGAAGGTGTTTGCTCGCTGGGCTCCGCGGCTCCAGACCCATACTGCGCTGTGGAGCCAGATTGGACCTCTTGCCCACCAGCTACACCCTGCTCCACGCCGTGGGCGCTGCCCCACCCAACTGTCGTGCAGTAGCCGCCCCAGGTGAGAAACAGCGCCACCCCCTACCCAGGGGGCTCCCTTAAAAGCCCTCACCCCCATCAACACCCCCCTGCAATCAATACGCCAACACTGGCGGCTTGCCATATCGAGGGGGCAAAGAGCACCATATCAGGCCGGGCCCACCCCTGGAAGTGGAACCGCCAACCGAGGCCTCCCCGGACCCTCTGGGAGGACCGCCAGAGTGGGCCGGGGAACCCCAGCGACCCAGGGCCGGGCCAAGGGAGACTGCCCCCCCAGCGCAGAAGACAAGTGGCGCACGGCCGCCATCATAAGAGGAACGGAGTGAGAAGCGCCACGCAGAGCACGACTCAGGGCCCTACTTCTGTGGCCTGCACCCCCGTATTGTGCCATAAGGACAGCAGGGGCCCGCCCGGGGGGAGCGACAGTGGGCAGAGGAACCCGCAAAAACTCTGGGGCAGGCTCAGGCAGTCGCGGGAGCTCGCCTGGGACCCCCACCTTTGAGCCTGCCCAGTTTCCAGAGCGGGTCCCACGTGAAGGTGTTTGCTCGCTGGGCTCCGCGGCTCCAGACCCATACTGCGCTGTGGAGCCAGATTGGACCTCTTGCCCACCAGCTACACCCTGCTCCACGCCGTGGGCGCTGCCCCAACCAACTGTCGTGTAGTAGCCGCCCCAGGTGAGAAACAGCGCCACCCCCTACCCAGGGGGCTCCCTTAAAAGCCCTCACCCCCATCAACACCCCCCTGCAATCAATACGCCAACACTGGCGGCTCGCCATATCGAGGGGGCAAAGAGCACCATATCAGGCCGGGCCCACCCCTGGAAGTGGAACCGCCAACCGAGGCCTCTCTGGACCCTCTGGGAGGACCGCCAGAGTGGGCCGGGGAACCCCAGCGACCCAGGGCCGGGCCAAGGGAGACTGCATTCCTGGCGAAATTAAAGTGGTGTCTCACATACCAGAGCCCAGCCACTGGCACACAGCTCCACCACCCGAAAATAACCCCAAGGACTCGCCCTACACAACAGGGCTAGCGATTCAGGGCCCTAGGATCCTCCTAGACCCCAAGAGGTCCCTGTCACCAAAGGCGATCGACACTCCATGAGCTGGAGAGAAACTCTTGCAAAATACCAGTTCACCCCAGGACACCTCAAAATGGAGACCGGCCCCACCACCGCACAGTCCCCAGATATGAACGCTATGCAGTGTAACATTCAAACGATCCTTGAGGAGATCAGGGGCATGAGGACGGACATGGGGGCCAAACTGGCTGACCTAACGGCCAAGGTTTCTACGCTACAGGACCGAATGGAAGGGGTCGAGAGCAATCAGGCATCAACGGACCTCCTTGAAACGCAAATGGAAACCAGATTCAAGGAGCTGCAGCGCCGCGAGGAAGATCTTCGGCTCAAGGTCGATGATATGGAAAACCGGGAGAGGAGGAACAACTTGAGAATTTTCGGCCTTGAGGAGACAGAAGGAGAGACCCCGGTGGGACTGGAAAGCAAAATCCAAGACATCATCAGAATTGTCCTGGGGTCAGACTCAGGCGAAACCCTCCTGCTTGATAGGGTCCATCGGGCTGTCGGCGGAGGCAGGGGCCCGCGCTCAGTCCTAGCAAGATTTCAGTATTGTAGGGACAAAGCTAGGGTGTTGGAGAGGGCGAGAACCTTGCGTGACATTCAACATGGGAATTCTCTCTGCCCTCACACTCCAGATGAGAAAGAAATGCAGTTCTATCACCAGATGGCTACATGAGAAGGGGGTAAAATATCGCTGGGGTCATCCATTCTACCTGGCATTCGAGTGGCAGGGCCAGAGATACCAGCTAGTCACGGAAATGGACAAAGGGCCACAGAGGACCTCACGGGTGACCTCGCGGGACCATCGGGAGACCAGAATGGAACCGACAGGGATCGCGGCCGTGCCCCTCGGGGCCTGGACCTCTCTCAAGGGAAGTTAAGAGTCAAAGGCTCACCCAAATTTCGGAGAAACAGACACCCCCCAACAGACCGGGGGGGCCCCACATGATCACACATGCAGTAATCAAGGCTTAATCACCACACCAAGGCTTGATTCATGTCCTTCTGGAGCCCGCAGCGACCTGAGGACCTTGCTGGACACAATATGTTTTTCCCACGGTTGGCGGGGAGTTCTTTGTTCAAATGACCTAGGTCAGAGTTGAAATGTTGCCCATTCAGAGGCTGTTTTATGGTTCCATAGAATGACACTTGGTGACTCTCCTTTGAGAAGTGATGGCGGCTTGTGACCCCGCGCTGCGACATGCTCCACAAGGGACAAGGGGGGTTGACCATATGCCAAGGTTGGGGGGGCATAATGGTAGGGGGCACCACCGCCGGGTCCCCACCGCCAACAAGGAAGGGCGGACACCTAGTGGAGAAAGGCATGACAGAAGGCGTCACACCCAAAAAATATTTTTCCCGGGGCTGGGGTAGCGACCCTGGCGGTTTGTTGCTTGCTTCATCCCCACTTGGGGAGGTGGCGGCGAACGCCCTACAAAATGGGTAAGGGAGATGGAAGGGGGGAGGGAGGGAGGGAGGAGGGACGGCGTTCTTGACAGGGTTAAGGGGGAGGGGGAAAACCAGCTCAAGCCACGGACACTTGTTTTGCAACGGGCTCTAAATAGCGGACACTTAAAGGTGTTTAAAGAGCACAAACTGAAAGACGATAATGATTGAAGGGAAGATAGGCACGCTGAACATCAAGGGCCTTAATTCCCAGAATAAGGTCCCTCACGAGCAACATTTTCCACAAGCAACGCCTAACAGTCCTCTTCCTACAGGAAACACACTACAGGCAGGGAAAGGAGTCGAAAATAAAGGGGAAAGAGATTGGTAGTAACTACTGGGCATCGCACAGTAGTTCTGAGAAGGAAGTAAAAACCAAGAGGGGCTTTGGGGGTCGATTCTTAGGTATCAAGGGAACCTGTGAAGGGGAGTGCATCACCTTGGCCACTTTATACGCACCCAATTCAGGACAAATACGTTTCCTTACTCAGATCTTTAATGTCATGGACGAATGGGCAGAGGGGGCCATGATACTGGGCGGGGACTTCAACCTTATAATGGACCCCCGCCTGGACTGGTGGTCCGCGAAGGGGGGGTACCCAAGGGGACTTCCAAAGATAACCTGGCCATGGAGACCCTTCTGTGGGAACACTACTGGGTGGACGTCTGGTGCAAAACACATCCATGCCAGGGCGGATACACCTTTTTCTCACCCCCGCATTGCACCTACACCAGAATTGATCTCTTGTTGATTTCAGAAGAGGGGAATGGGGTGGTTGAACAACCGAAGGTAGAAGCTAGAACATGGTCAGACCATGAACTACTCATAGCCAACTAGTCACTGCCCATCTCCCCAAGATCTTCCCGATGGCGATGCAACAATATACTTCTCAGGGCCTCTGTATTTCGGGATTTCATGAGGAAAGAAATGTTGGCCTACTTTGAGACAAACGGGGTGGCCGCAAAAGCCACTTTCAGGGGCCTCCTTATAGCAGAGGGTTTGAGGCGTAATCAAAGGGGCCTGATTTAAAGTAAGATCCGCACGGAGTTGGGGGGTCTGCGAACCAGGCTGGGCCTCCCAGGGGTAGACCGTGGGGCTCTCCTGGAGGAGATGCAGGGCAAAAGACAAGAGCTTCACACGGTCCTCATAGGGGAAGTCATCAAGAAAATGCGATACACCAAGCAAAGGTACTACGAACGGGGAGATAGGGTGGAGACCCTTCTGGCACAAAGAGCTCAAGGTTGTAGAGTTGAGAGCGGAGTCACTCACCTCAGGGACAGGGAGGGCAGGACCTATGGAGGCCAGGAGGAAATAGCAGAGTGTTTTGCCGACTACTATAGCAAACTCTATTCCAGACAGGCAGGCGAATCACTGGACGATATCCGTACCTACCTGGCAGAACACCCTCTGCCTAGGCTGTCTGACGTGGAGCTAGAGGCCCTGGAGGGGGAGATATCGGAGGAGGAGGTGGAGGGCACCATCAAGAGATTGAAAGTGGGAAAGACACCAGGGGGAGATGGCTACACGGCTGACTTCTACAAGCAGACCCAATCTGTCCTGCTGAAGCCTCTGGCCAAATTGTTTAATCAAATCAGGAACCGAGACTCAATCCCACCGACGTTCCTGCAGGCCCTCATCACCGTAATACCTAAACCCGTTAAAGATCAGACAGAATGCGGGTCTTATAGACATATCTTGCTCCTAAACCTAGATGCCAGGATTTTCGCCAGAATCCTGGCCTCCAGATTGGAGGGCTGCCTCCCTCGCCTGATACACCCCGACCAAGCGGGATTCGTCCTAAATAGACACAGCTCTGATAACATGCGGTATACACTCCACGTGCTTACCACTAGGGGGGTCCGTGATGAGGACGCACTCCTACTGGCCCTTGACGCAGAGAAAGCCTTCGACAGGGTCAGTTGGGCTTTCATGGGGGAGGTCTTCGCGACTCTGGGGATGGGCCCGAGGTGGCTTGGTTGGATGTCCGCGCTCTATTCCTCCCCCTCCGCTAGAGTGGTGGCAAACGGGACAGAGTCGAGAGTATTCCCTCTCGAGCGTGGCACACGACAGGGATGCCCACTGTCCCCGCTAATTTACGCACTTGTGATGGAACCATGGGCAATCTCGGTCCGCAACGATGAGGCCATCAGGGGAGTACAGGTAGGAGACATGCAATGTAAAATCTGCCTCTTCGCGGATGACGCACTACTCTACATCACAAGGCCGTCCCAGACAGTCTCCCGGATGTTACAGGGTCTCTCGCGCTACGGGGAACTGTTGGGGTACAAAGTCAACCTTGAGAAATCGGTGGCCGTTCATAGGGGGAAACTTGCCGGACCCAGAGTCAGCTTATGTGAGTGGGCTCCCCTTCAGGCTACGGGAGGAGGGGTTCCGGTATCGGGGGTTCCAGGTGACATGTGATCCCGAGGGTCTATATTCGGCCAACTTTCCCCCCCCTTTGGTCTGCAATCAGAAAAGACACGGAAAGATGGGCAAGGTCGGGTCTCTCTTGGATGGCATGCCTTAACCTTATAAAAATGGTAATCCTCCCCAAGTTCCTATTTCTCTTCCAAATGCTCCCGGTACTGATCCCCAAAACTTTCTTTACGGAAACGAAGTGAGTCCTTCTCAGCTTCCTCTGTTCGGGCAAAAAACATAGGATCTCTTATGAGGCATTGACCAGGCCAAAGGAAGATGGTGGGGTGGGATACCCCGACTTGGAAACATACCACAGAGCTTCCCAGCTGAGGGCCTTGATCGACCACTTCACCCCAGGTACAGAAAAACAATGGGTGGCCATGGACAACAGGGTTCTGGCGCTATTCGCAGTAGAGGAATGGCTCTGGGTCCCAAGGAAAAACATCCCTAGAAGCGTCCTAAACCACCCAGTCCTAAATGTGCTGTGGTCCCTGTGGAGGGAGGGAGGTTACTATCGTTGGCTCACAACCCGGCCTTCTCCACTGAGCTGTATCTGGGCCCCCCCTTTCTTAGCTAAGATAGCAGAGCCAGCGGAATACCAAAAGTGGTTTGAGGCAGGCCTTAGCAGAATCGTCCACCTCTGGGTGGGGGGCTCGCTCCTACCCTTGAGAGACTTGGAGGAGGCCCTGGGAATAGGTACCCTGTCCCCCTTCCGCTATCTCCAACTTAAGGGAGTCTTCACTGAACCCTCATGGGGGGGACACCCTCAGGAGGGACCTTAGAGATTTCGAAAAACTCCTCCTCTCCGCTAGGGGCTCCAAGGGGATAATAGCTCGCCTTTATAGACTCTTTCCGTTTTCCGTCCCAAGAGACCCACCACCGACACGCACACAATGGTGAAGGGACCTGGGAGAGGAAATTGATGATGAAAGGTGGGCAGAAATGTGCAGGCGGGCCAACCGCTCCACGGCCTCACTCCAATATCGCCACCAGGCCCTCAAGGTTTTGCATCAATGGCACTACCCCCCGGAGAGGATTGCTAGAATGAGGCCGGGATACGATTCACATTGTTGGAAGTGCAGGACGGTGAGGGGGGATTATATTCACATGTGGTGGGGGTGCCCAGTGGTCCAAAAGTACTGGGAAGAGGTATTAGTTTGGATTAAGGGGGTTGACGGGGTTGAACGGTCTTCCTGCCCCTGGCTCCTCCTTTTTGGAATAGACACCAGAGATGGTCAGGAAAACACCCAGGACCACATGTTACAGGTTATGTTGGTGGCGGCCAGGTGCTATCTGGTACAAAAATGGAAGAACCCCGGAATGCGGGGGGAAAAAGCATGGGTCACCAAAGTGCGGGCCATTTACGATAGGGAATTCCTTACACATTTACTTGACGAGTCTAAGTCAAATATTGAAGAAATATGGCTACCCTTCTTTGACAAATATGTCCGCCCCGTCTAATGTGATGCACCTAAGCCAGGGGCTCCTCCCCCAGGGGCGATAGGCCACTGCCCATTAACCGGGTTACAAACTCCTTGAAGCTCGGCTCATGACTTTGGCGTGCTAAGTGCACATTGTGAAGACACCGCTATGCTCTCTAAGAACCTATCAAGCAAGCAGCAAATGAGAACTTGAACTGGAGGCGGGTGGGGGGGAGGGACGGGGGGGAGGGTTGGGGGGGACGTGTTATAATTGGTTTTCTGTTAACCTATGTTTAAGTATGCTCTGTAATGTTATAACACATACATGAAACCTAATAAAATATGATTTTCAACAAGAAAAAACAGCCAAACAATATACCACTTATATCAGCCATCAACTCAATCAGCCCCTATAAAGTAAAAGAAAGGGGACACTCACACTCTAGTGTAATTGTATATACGCAACCAAAGGGCACTACAAAATTGCCCCAAACATACAGAAGCATTGATAACATACCGGCAATTCACCCCCCCCCTCACTAGTACCCCACCTAATCCTGGAGAAGAAGTCGGTATTAAGAAGGAAAATCATGATAAATCAAAGGACAACTGAGAATGGAACCACCCCCATTAAACACATTACATCACAAGTGCAGTCCAAAAGCAGATGTCAGCATGCCATTCCGCAACCTTCGTGAAGAGCACTATAATTCAAGTGGTAAACACCCAATGTGCTATGCCAGCGCTGATACATGACCGCTGCCCATACCAGCTGATGCCACAGACTGAAAAAGCTTTAACTCTAAACACATCTGATAAAGTCTGTGAAATCTACAACTGCTCATATCCATTCATCGGGGCCTCTGAGATGACACACAAGTGTAATGAAACCATTCTTGCACAGGTGAGTCCTCCAACTAGTTAGCCTGAAGCAACTGAAATGACTTGGTCAGTTTCAGAATACAAAACAAACACCAAGGCCATTCTCAATGACAGTAACCCAATTTAAGGTCAAAAGCCCAAAGTCAGTATGCAAGTATGTATCAACATAACAAATAAAAATAAGGGAGCGTTGTGATGATATTCCACTCCACAAACATTCCAAGTCATAGCTTCCGTGAATATTCTATGTCAGTAAGGAGCATCCTATTGGCTGCAGCGCATGCATCAGAAAAACACCATGATAAGCGCTTTCCAGGCACAAGCAGAATTGCCCGACACAACCTGCATGGTGAGATGTCTGAACACACAAGCCATCCCCTTTTCCCAATCTTCACCTACTACTGTGTCCAAACAAATCAGTTTCATTTTGGTTATATTCAGTTTTCCCACTTGCGTATGATTCCAGTTCTTCACATTAGTTCACAGCCAGCCCTTTCATAGTGTACAAGAGAGCAACATTTGAATAATTTATACAGTTTGAATTGTCTCACGCTCGATCCCAGTCTCGCCTTGCCATACATGTAGACATAGTCATTTTAGATGTTCCCAAGTTATTCTTCTCTTTAGTACACATCTCCTCAAAACAAAATGTGCATGGTGGACCATTTCTCAGCCTTGGTCCTATGGGGGCCCTCACTTCCTATAGATGGAGGGCTGCCGAAGTTAGTATTGCTCATGCAAACTGAAAAAGAAAACGTGCCTATTAAGTTCTTTTTAGCTATTACCAGCATTTATGCTAGTGTCCCATCTAATGGCTGTGTTGTCTTGAAACCTTAAAAGCCAGAAAGTAACCATGAGCAGGTGGCATGTGCATTATTGCAGTTATGTGCAACGCTAATGTTGGATACATGAACTAGAAACAATCCTGCAATCTACTGAGTAGGGCTGCAACAGGAATCACGAGCAGCAGCCTGGCGAACGCTGTCACCAGCAGCAGGGCTGCAGTGGCTCCCAATAGTCTGGCAGAGATCTGCTTCCCCAGAAGCTTCGCCACAATCTCAGGCACCTCTGAGCTGCCCTCCACGAGCGGCAAGGTCAGACCAGGTCCTGCCTCCGAGGCTGAACTGCTTTAGGAGGAACGCTGCTCGACCCCTCTTCGTTTTTTTATTTTAATGATTTTTATTGTTCAAGATACAGATAATGATACATGTGTTAGCACGTTACAGACTTTGAGTGGAACAGGTAACCATAAAGGATGAACAGGATAATGTGCTGATTAAACCTGTATTATTATAAAACATATCTGTAAAGAGTAACTGATATGGAGATAAGAATAGAGATATGGGGACACAAAACAGGGAGACAGACAGGAGACATACAAAAAACAAAAGGGACCAGTGTGAAGGGGGGAAGATGGGTATAATAGATTATTTCATAAAACTGGGTTTTCCATTTCTATAATAATACTAACAGGCATTTGAATATAAATATAGTCATTAGGTTAGTAAAGTGAGCATAAGAATATATGTTCAGGAGCCATGAGCAGTTGCATTGAAACAGTTAAGATAACAGGTGAAATAGTACCATTTAGCATTGTATTTAGGAATTGTATTTTGATTATTAGCCATGCACATTTCCAATTTATGAGTTTGACATAAAGCGTTCCACCATGCTCTAGTAGAGAGCGATCGAAAGTCTTTCCAGTTCGCTGTGATACATTTGAAGTCTATGCAGATGGATAGATCGTATAGTCTGGCAGAGTCAGGTGGAATATATGTTGTAATGGCCATACTACCTAATAATATACTCACAGGAGAAAACGGAACATCTACAGAGAAGATACACTTAATAAACTTCCAAATATCATACCAAAATTTGATAATATACGAACATTCAAAGAACATATGCATATAAGTAGCAGGAGATAAGCCACATGACCAACATTTAGCATCATAATTTGGGTTAGACTTAGCTAATTTAGCCGGAGTAATGAATGCTCTATGAATAAAGAAGTAATAGTGTTGTGTAATGTTAGCTGAGACCGATAATTGTTTAATTTTAGAAAACAGGCGGAGCCATATATGATCTTCAAACGCATATCCTAAGTCAAATTCCCACTTCAGACGAATTGGACAAATATTAAATGTTGAGGTTAGCATATTATATATTTTTGAGGCTCTAACCTCACCAGTCATGGTTATCTGTAGTAGTCTAAGGGCATCTGGAGAAAGAATCTCATAGGAAAAGTGGTCTAGTGCATCAAGACAGGAGTTGACTAATTTATTGTAAAACTGAAAGTCAGTTTTGGGTATGGTAAATATGGTAGAGAGTTGCTGGAAGGAGAGAATAGAAGGACCATCTATAATGTGTTGGATGAATCTGATTCCTTTTTTAATCCATGCTTGCGATTAAGCATCTTTTTATTAATTACTATATTCTTATTATGCCATAGTAAAGGGGAAAGGTATTTATTGGGAGTTTTGGTACGTGGGAAGAGAAAGCTTTGTAGGGCTTAAACGGATGCTTTAATAGGTTCTGAGATGTTCTTTGAAGTATGCTTAAATGTATATATATAATCAGTAATATTGTGTGGATGAACTATGTATTTCTCTAATGTACACATATGTAGGGGTATCAGCGAATTCGGGATCTCTGAACCATTGGCGAGATTGTTTTATGAGAAATGCAGAGTGATATAGCTTAAAGTCGGGGAATCTAACACCTCCCATTTCATAAGGTGCTATAAGTTTAGTTAGCGCAATTCTTTTGCTTTTTCCAACTCCCCAAAGGAAATTTTGTAGTATGGAGTAAATGGATTTGAAAAAGTAAAGCGATAATGGAACGGAGAGAAGCTGAAGATAATATAGAACAATGGGAGTTAGCATAATTTTGATTGTATATAGACACCCCCACCAGGAAAGGTAAAGTGGGGACCATTTGGATGTAAGATCCTTAAGATTATCCAGTAACGTTTTAGTGTTGAGTTTGATAGTTTCTTGGATTGTAGGGGCAAAACGAAGTCCTAAATATTTATTGGAGCCACTGCACCATTTGAGGCCGAAAATGTCAATGTCATGCTTAAAACAGTAGGGATTTAAGGGCATAATTTCTGATTTTTGCCTATTTAGTTTGTATCCTGAAACATGACCGAACTGAGATAGTGCATCCAAAAGGTTAGGAATATGAAGTTTAGGTTTTTTGATTAAGATAAGAATATCATCCGCACATGCAGCTATTTTGGTAATTGAGGCACCTACTTGAATTCCCGGGATATTCTTGTTAGATCTTATTAATTCTAGTAACGGTTCAAGAGAGAGGATATATAATAATGGTGAAAAGGGGCAGCCCTGCCGCGTTCCTCTGAGCAAGGGAAAGAATGAGGATGTTTGACCATTTAAGTAGATAGCGGATTTGGGGGCAGAATAAAGGAATTTAACCAGTGAGATACAGTTTTCACCACAACCGTGGCAGCGTAGGGTTTGAAACATAAAATTCCAATCTACTCGATCAAAAGCTTTTTCTGCATCCAATGCAATGGCAGCGTAGCCTTGAGTGTCTTTTTTTATCTTTGGCTGCTAGGTTGATGGCATTAAGTAGGAGTCTGGCATTAGAGGATATGTTACGTCCTTTTACATAACCTGTTTGATCTGCTTTGGCCAGATTTGGGAGTGAGGATTCAATTCTGTTAGCTAGTATTTTGGCAAAAATGTTGCTTTCTATGTTGATAAGGGAAATGGGTCGATAATTACTTGGAAGGGTAGGGTCTTTATCAGGTTTAGGGAAAATGATAAGTAAAGCTTCTGAGAAGGAACCGGAGGAGGATTTTTGTGATATAAAGTATGAAAAAAGTGTTTTTAGTTTTGGGGTGATTTCTTGGGATAAGTTAATGTAGAATTTGGAGGGCAGTCCATCAGGGCCTGGAGCTTTGCCTTTACCGAGGCTGTGAATAGCTTTAGTGATCTCAGAGGCGGTAATATCATTTTCAAGGTGAGATAGGTCTGATCTGGGGTATGCGGTGCGACTAATATTGTTCAGAAAGGAATCAATATTGTCTTTGGGAATAGAGCTTTCTGGAGTATAGAGATCCCTATAAAATTTCCTAAAGCATTCAAGTATTTCATCAGACCGGTGATGAGTTATGCCTTGAGTCTCTTTAATGTGTGAGATTTGAACTTTTTCCTTTTTGGTTTTTAAATAGGAAGCAAGCATTTTGCCCGCTTTATTTGACGTTTGATATATCTTTGTTTTGTATTTAAGTATGGTACCTGCAGCAGGCTCTGTGATTTCTTTATTGATTTCAAAGCGTATTTTAATTACTTGTTGTAAGTTTGTTGAGTTAGTGTCAACATAGTAGCGTTGCTCTGCAAGGGTGAATTTAGAATAAAGGTCATCTAGGTGTTTTTCCCTAAGTTTTTTTTTTGTACCTGAGAGGGCCATTATGTGGCCTCTTAAGGCTGCTTTGAAAGCATCCCAATTATTAACAATAGAGGTATCATAGTCTTGGTTGTTATTGAAAAATTGTTGAATTAAATCTTTACCCGATAGAATAAACTGTGAATCATTTAAAAGGAAATTATAAAGTTTACCATCTGGAAGCAACTCTGTTCGCATCTGTAAGGCAAAAGGATGTGATAACCGGTGCATGGTCTGAAATAATAATGTTGGAGATTTTCGAATCTACAATAAATCCAGAGGGCCGTAGTTGCAAAAATATAGTCAAGACATTATAATGTATTGTGAGGGGGGGGAATGAAAGGTATAGTCCAATTGTGTGGGATGAGATAGCCTCCATGAGTCAATTAGTCCTATCTCCGCTAGGCAATTAACAAAGGACTTGTGAGTTTTATTAGGTTTGAACATGCAGCTGGATTTTCGGTCTACAAAAGAGTCAAGGACCTGATTGACATCTCTGCACATTATCAAATTGGTAAAGTTAAGTATCATTTGTTTAATAGCATTCCAAAAGGGGGGATCGGTAATGTGGGCCCATATATGTTTAAAATTGATATTTGTGTGGAGTCAATTAAAAGATTTACCTATACCCATCTACCATTAGTGTCAGCATCTTGGGCAATAATTTTGAAGGGTTGTTTTTTTACTGATTAATATAGCCACTCCATTTTTCTTGGATTTAGCAGGACTGGATATAACCTCCTTAACCCGGAGAGACTTAAATTTCATTATTTGTTTGTGGGATAAATGGGTTTCTTGTAGGCAGGCAACCGTTGGTTTAAATTTGTTCAAGTGAGATAAGACTTTGCATCTTATGATGGGATTCTTACATCCCTTGATGTTCCATGTTATGCATTTAAAGCTCATTTAGTCAGAAATATAATGATAGACATGCAATTTATAGCTGTAGAACGATAATGGAAACATATCCTTAGTCATTTGGTTTAAATCACATATACCCAAATAGTTATACAGGAGGATAGAACATTGAGGGTCAGGGAGGGGAGGAAGGGGTCTGATCAGATATTGAGAGGACGCAGACCATGTGATATAAATGGCTTTAGAGATCAAACAGGACATGGGAGAAGGATCAGGGAGGAGAGATATACTGGGGATAGGTAACGCCAACTGGGTCGCCAAAAGGAAAAGAGGGACCATCAGTGGAAGAGGGACACCAAAAGAGCGCCCGCCCCACTTAATTAATGTTTTTGATAATCATTGCATTAGGTAAATAATAACATGAAAATAAGGTTGTAAAGACTAGATTTCAAGTAGTAGGTGATGTTGAGGCCATTGCAGGAGAGGAGGTGTCCATGCTGTCACTTTTAATGGATTGTATGAAGGACCTCAAGTCAGCTGGATCATCAAATACTGCTGTGCGACCCTCATGTGTTACTTTAAAGGACCATGGGTGGAATAAGCCATAGCGGATATTTAGTTGTTTTAGAGCAGAACGGAATGCTAGAAAAACTTTTCTTCTTTGTGCCGTGCTTCTGGCCACATCCTGTGAAATAAATAGCTTGCTGCCATGCCAAATGAGTGATTTTCGTTCTTTTGCTGTGGAGATAATAAGTTGTAGTTGAGAGTATTCCAAAATGTAAAATATAAGTGTCCTTGGCCTCGGATGAGATGTGGAAGAGACTGAAGGTTGACCAATTCCGTAGGCCCGTTGTATGTTAAATGTAGTATCCAAGGGCAAGTGTAGTATGGCGGGTAAGAATTTTTGTAGGAAAACAATGGGGTCGGTACCCTCAGTTCCTTCTGGTAAGCCTGAGATGCGTAGGTTATTGCGCCTGCTATGATTTTCCAAGTCTTCATTATGCTTTTGTAGTTCTTTAATAGATTTTTCCAGTTGTGCAAACCTAGGGGATATGTCTTCAAGATCACCCACTCTTTTCTCCACCTCCTCCACTCTATTGTTGACTCCCATCCACCTTTCATCTAATTGCTGTAGTTTAGTGTTAGTGGTTTCTATGAAGGGTTTAAGTGCCCTGATTTCCATGAGAATGGCTTCAATGACGGGATCTGAAATACCTAGTGGAGGAGGTGAGTCACTTTTAGGTCTTTTAAGATTTGTCGAAGAGGAGGTGGCATCTTTATTAGAGGAACCATTTTTTTATTAGCTTTGTTGGTTGTCATAGTTAAGCAATTGTTGACTGATGCTTGTTATTAAGGCGTTTAAATCTTTGTAGATATTTTCTATAATGTCACGTAGTATACAATTATTACATCCATATTATTCTTCATGGTTTACTCTTATATAAAGAGATCAAAATGGAAAAACAGTGAATAATAAAGGCATACACTTCGGAAGCTTAAAAGAATGAAGAGATCCTGTAGGAATTTGCGCTATCCTCAAGTGTTCCAATCGCAGTTTACCAGAGCAGACTATAGTAAAGAGAGAAGCAAGCCTGTAAAGCTGAGGAGATTTGCAGGTTGGGTGTTAATAGTCCAATCTGTATATTCAGTAGAAAAATATTTATGGCAACAAGACGTGGCAATTGATATAATATTTAAAGGATAGGAGTGATTATGCAAGAGGAATTCAAAATATAGTACAGAGTAGTTTCAGCCGTATATCTTTATTATTTTTCCACCCTTTCTTTTCTCTTATCTTCCTATCTGCTCATGTTCTTGATAGCATACATCACCATTCTCTTTTTCAGCCCCCTGTCACTTTCCCCTCACCTTTAATGTTTGTCAGTGGTTTTCTTTCTTCTGTGTTTCTATAAATGCTGTTAAAATATTTGGTCTTACTTTATTTTCTTCTTACTTTTCCTTTTATTCCTTTGTCCAGTAGGTGGCGAGTTCGAGTGGAGGAGCCCGTGTTCCAGGCCTGAGCCGGCGCATCACTTAGTGGGCAACACTGCACCTCTCCACACGAGGGGCGGTGCGCGTTTAGACGAGCTCTCGGTGTTTGTCCTGAGAGAGCGGCCCTCTGCAGAAGGAGCAGCTCTCCGCGTCGGAGCTGAGCAGAAAACACGGCGAGCCCGCCCGAGGCAATAGCAATGCGATATACACCGGATTCAAGGTAAGTTTAAAAAAAAATAAAAGTACCTAATGCGTTATATATATTTTATGAGGCGGAGCTGCACCTCTAGGCGGCCATCTTTCCCCGGCACTAAGCCACGCCCCCTCGGCCCCTCTTCTAATCTTTCTAAACAAGCGTTCAAGCTCACACCTCGGGGGGGGAGCACAAACCTAAACATGTACAGAACTTGTGCAGGAAGCAACACTGGCCGAGCCTGCCCCGGGTCTCCTCCCATGCGGCACTGCAGGCATTTCACGCGGCGGCAAGGTATCCAAGCACAATGACCAGTCTCACCTGAAAGGCACACAAGTCCATAACTCCCTTCCAGCACGGTATCGTAACGATGATCACTACGCGAACTAGTACGGGTATGGTATGCAACATCCTGCTCTTTGTTCCCCTCTCCGTATTGAATCCACGTCAGCACGTCCTCCTGCAGGTCTTCTTCTAGATGGGCCAGGAGAATGTCTCCCTTCTCCTGACATCCGGTCTCACATTGCCCGGTGGAATGACTCCCTTCCCTAGGCCTTCTTGGACCTTACTTCCAGTCCGGGTTACCAAGAGAATTACTCCTTTCTCTTTGTATCTTGTTATCAGTTCCTTACAACCAGGGGGACTGACTCTCTTCCCAATGCCGTCTTTTGATTTGGCTTCACAGAGTGAGAAACCAAAGGATGTCTCACCCGCTAGTCCTCTGGGACTTGTCACCAAAGTTGCCAGGACACAGCCATTGCTTTTGGATCCAGTTCCGGGGGGTGGACCAGTGCGGGAGGTTCACCTCGTGAGGAGTATTCTGGGAAAGGGGGTGATGCAGCTGATGGTGAGACACAGTATACCCCCCTTTTTTGTTCATTTAACCCATCCTATTTTTTAGGATTCTCCAAGGTCCCAACACCCTCACCCACCCCCCTTTTACACAAAGACTAGGCCGAGGAATAGGGTGACTGAGAGTAACAAGACTAACTCTCATACATTGTACTGTACATGTCCCGTTAATCGGGTCAGGCAAAGTCAGGCAAAGTCAGGCACTTGACTTTAAGGGCATACACCTGGTACCAATTAGCTCTCCTAACACAAATAAAAGGTAGAACCTAGAGACACACTCTGAGCAAGGCGGGACACGAGTACGAGCAGGTCATCCGGGGCGAAGGCAAACCTACTGGAGCAGAGGGACGGACCAAGGGACGAGAGCAGCAGGTCGAAAACCATAAGAGTTCTCTACTGGAGGTTGTTGCCTATAGCAGGCTGCAAAGGACACGTGGAGAAGGCCAGGTCCCACATCATAAGTGTTTCAAGGACACCAGCGGGTAAACGACAGAGTTGGGGAGGTGAGGTCAAGCCTGTGGTACTAACCTTGACTCGTGAATTGGAAATTGTAAAACCAAGAAAGAAATGCACACAGCCCGTGAGTTGGCAAGCGAACTGAGAGACCGGTGTGTGTTAAAGAAAGTTTGAAGCAGCAACATTATATCGCAAGCTAAGGCTTCGCGCGTGTGGATGAGGCGTGAAGAAAGGCAGACCTGGACAGCTGTGAAATCAGCGAGACTGACTAACAGAGTGGTCCGGCAAAACAAAATAGCCCACTCGAAAGTCTCAGTGAAAGGTGCATTGTTTGTAATGATAAAGCAAATGAACTGCAAAAGCAAAGTAAGCCAAAATGTACTCCTAGGGAAGGGGAGAGTGAAAGTTGAACCTTGTTCTGTTAGTCGAAGTGGTCCTGTGGAGGTCTGTAAAGAAAGCTACGCACATTTGAAAGTCTTCGACACCCAAAAGTGGTCAGAGCCCGGTTGAGGGAGACCCAAAGTGTAATAAGCTTGGGGAAAGGAGCCTCCTTGCAAGTTTTGTTGAACTTTGTTCTGAAGCGGTCTGAGCCAGACAGAGGGGGACCTATGTGAACTTTGTTGTGAAAGGTCTGAGCCCAACGTGAACTGTGTTTTGAAGAGGTCTAAACCCGACAGAACGGGGCCTGCGTGAACCTTTCTTTGAAACATTATTTGGAAGAGAGACTTTAACATGGAAGTCCAGACGGGCCTTGATCCATGTTTTGGAACTGTTTATTGTGTTGAAAACCTGAGTGTGTCATTCGGCCTCCAGGGACCATCGTACTGCGCGTGGTCTAACGTGGGGAGGAGAGCTGATTCAGCCACATTTATTCTTTGGAACACTGATTTTTTCTTTACATACATTTCTCCTTTATACACGTTTTGTACAAGATATAGGGCAGGTATTAGGTTTTGTTAGCATAGGCCATTTTCATTTAACGGACTCCACTAGGACTGTTTTGTTTATCATTTGATGGTCAAGACTACTCCCATCTTAGTTATAGGGCAAAGTAGGAGTTTTTCCAACCCCAGAAATTTCAATAAATGTTTTACATATTTTAACCTATTGTGTCAGTAAAATACTTGTGATATGATGCCTCCCCTACAACACCCAATTCTAAGAGTCAGGAGCATCCACGACCCTGGCTTTCTCCTCTTCTTTTTTGATTCGTCTCTCTAGGTCCACTACTTTGCCAAGTACTGCGACAAGGAAGATGATTCCCATCACTTTCTTCCTTTGTGTCCCAGACACTGGTTTCTCCTCTTTTTTGAACTGGACCACTTAGTTCACTTCCCTGCCAAGCACGACCACGAGGAAGATGACTCATACTTTGTTTAGGGTTTCTGACCCTCCTCTGGCTGTCACTGGGCTTATTTCCACCACTGTCATGAGGGACTTTCCCTCTCAAGTTCTGTTTATGGCACCTGGGGTCCTTGACCCTTCTCTGGTGGTCAAGGGGCTTATCCCATCACTAATCGGGAGAAGAGGATCTGTAGGCTTTCTGCCCCTGCAGGGCCACCCAAGCATTAGGATTACAAAGGGGCCCAGGGCCAACTGCATGCGCCCTCTTGGTGAGGAGCCCTGTATCGCCTCTGGGTTTCCTGTGCCACCCTTTACCTTGTCAGGGTTTCCGGCATGTCGCTTGGGCTTCCTGGGAGGGCTGGCATTCAGTCCAACTTCTCCAGCGTCTTGCCTTCCCTGTCGCTGTGTGACAGCGTTCCTCACCGCTGTCTGCCTTCCTTCCTTTTCTCGACAATGCTCTGCAGAGGTCTGCTCCCCCGGACCTTCCAACCATCAGATGCGGCAGACTGGCCAGCGTTGTTGGAGCTCTCTCCCTTCGTATCAGCAACGCAGGTATGAATCTCCTGTGTTCGGTGCACAGTACACCTGCCGTCTCCTGCGGCTGGCCGAGACCAAGTGTTTAGTCCATTGTCGATCTTTATACAATGTTGCCAGCAGTGAATGAGCCCACTGTATAAGTCGTTTGTCTCTTTCACGGGTTCCATCTTCATCGCTCTGCTGGCCAACTCATCCCAGTACTTGGATTACCTAGATTCCTTTCCTTCTTTTTCGTCTCAGTACTTTCAAGAACCTTGGGGTACTCTGCCTTATAACAGATGTGATGAATCCCTTGGCATCGTCACTTCTCCCCCATAGGGGGACCCTTCCCATGGAGCCAGGGATGTGAGGCTGCTACTCAATAGTCCCCATGGGGGTGGTGCTCAGTGGAAGGATCCCATGCAAGGGGATTCCCTCCAGTGGAGAAGGGGAGACTATCAGGGGTGAAACAAACAAAGTTCCTATTGTTAAATAGGAACTCCCGTCCCCTGCACACCAATTGGTATTGGAAATCAAAATTCCAAACAATATTTAAATGGCTTAAGTAATTCAAATCAGTTTTGGCTTTAGGTGACCAATTTTTGTTGTGACAATTGTTTCAATAATATTCAAGGATACATACAATCAAGAATGTTTGTAATCAAGAATCAAAATAAGAGTTCAATTCACTCAATAATATCAAATTCAATTAATCATGAACTCTACGCGTTTCGAGAGTAAGCCTCTCTTCTTCAGGAGCAATACATCATATTTTTCACAGAATAATTTCAATGAAAATACTTTAAACAAAACAAGGTTTAAGTTTTTTTTGACAAAGGAATTTTTTGACAAATTGTTTTTAGCAATTCAATGGCTGCCTATTTTACATTTAATATAGACATGATTGCATTTTTCAACTAAAATGTCTCGTGTGTCTTCAAAATGATAATTTGACTGTGGGGTAATGGAAACATCATCTCGTGGCACAATTCTCTGAAAATCTGTGGATAATATTAATACATGATATTAGTATTGTGTAACTCAGTGGAGGTTTTACTGTTAGTCAGGTAAGATGTTGTAAGTACCTGTATGATGATGCAGCATGTAACAAGGGAATTCAAATGTCCAGACGATTGGTCGTGTAGGTTACCCCCTCTCGCTGGTCGTGTAACGGTCTCTAGGACCACAAATCTCAATTGTGAAATTGTGTGATGGTGATCTCGAAAGTGTCTCGTGACTGGTGATTTTATATTGCCAGTTCTAATGTTTGACTTATGTTCAGATATGCAATCTTTCACTCGCCTCAATGTTTGACCAACATAATACTTGCCACAGGGGCAAATTAATCCATATATCACACATTTGTTTTCAAAAGTTGCATAGTGTTGTAGACTTATTTTTTGGCCTGTGTAGGGATGTCGAATTGTTTGACCTTTCTGGACATTGTTGCATTGGCTGCAATTTAAACAGGGAAATGTCCCTTTCTTGGATTTTGTTAATAGCCTTTGTTGTGTTGTAGTCGTTCTCTCCGCTTTGACTAGTGAGTCCCCAGGGGACATGGACTCCCGTTCCTGCGTGTATCTCCTTGTAATGAAAATATCTGCAGACATAGAAATTCCGGAAGCTGTTTCCTTTAACCATGGGACCATGGGACTCAAAACAATCTTGAAAGTACAAAGGACAAAGGAAGCCTGATCCCAACTGGAGGCTTGACCAAGCAGAGAATGTGGTGGGCCCAGAGCCCAAGAAACTGAACCGAAAACCAGACGGCGAGGGAGGAACGAGTCCTCAGCTCACCACATCAAAATCGGCGAGCAAAGAAAAGTCGAGACAAGTGATTTTCGAAACTCAGAGAATGTTGGAGAGTGACACGCAAATGGGTCGAAGCTGCCTCACCGGAGCAAGCCCCATGTCAGAGAAGGTACACAGGTTGCTCGCAGTGGAGAGGGACAGAGAAGCCAGAAAGAGCAAGGGGAAACAAGAAGAATTGCCCCAGTCTCAGATCCAGGGTACAGTGGCCGTGAGGAAGAGAACGAATACCTTCAGCCTAAAGATTGTAAGAGGACAGGAGACTCAAGTATAATAACGAGCCAAGCGGCGTATAGACAATACGAAAAACCAAAGGAAGAGTATCTGATATGGGATTACCAACACCCCTGTGGAATAAGTAAGACTACAAGACTGACAGAGCCCCCAGCATGAGAAGGGCTTAAAGAGATAAATAAAGAACTAATGAAAGAGGTCAGAAGACCCAAGTATCATAACCAGCCAAATGGCATACAGACACTATGCAGAACCCAGGGAAGATTATCTGAAAATGGGATACCAAACACCCTTGGGAATAAGTAACACTATGAAACTCAGAGAGTCACCAGCACTAGAAGAGTACAAGGAGATAAATAAAGAACAAATTAAAGAAGAACCCAGGGACAAACAAAGTGTGAATATAGGGACGAGAGGCTTAGCCAAATGGTGGTAAGTAATTAAGGAGGTATCCCTCCATCTAGACAAATTCAGATCTTCAATATTTTCAGGATCTTGAGACTGGTTTTTTTGTGACAATAACAGAAAAGGGTACAGAAGAAGATACACAGCCGACCCTGGAGAGGTCAAATTACATAACTCTGAAGGTAGGATCTTCTAACAGGGGTGTTGCTAGGTCCGGAAAAGATCTTGGGCTACACTAATGTCTTGTCTGTCGCGACTCAGGGCTTAGCTAACCTTTTGGTTGTAGCCCCTGAGCTTCTATCCGTTACTACAACCAAAAGACCCAGGGCTATAGCTCCCTCAGCCCCCCCCCCAGCAACGCCTCTGTCTTCTACTTAGTTTAAGTTACGTTTTCTTCAGTTGTGGTAGTAGTGTTAGTTAGAAGAACAAGTTACTTACCCCTGGTAACGTTCTTTCGATTAGATGTTCCTCCCACATATTCCTCATGTTATGATAATTATCTCTCCAGCTTCAGCTGCTTCAGAATTTCTTTTCGCCAGGCGGCGCTGTGTGCCATCTCATTGAGTCGATGTCCCTTGAGGGCCTCCGTTCAACTGTCAACTCCATCATCAGTATAAGTAGCGCACGCAGCGCCAGTTGGCTTTAGTTCTCTTTTTTCCCCCCACCCCATGAAGAGGAATTACCATCCGTACCTTAGACCATAGCCTCACAGAAAGTGTAAAGTGTAAGAACACTTACACTGTACGGCGGGGTAGGCTGGGAGGGGCGATGAGGAATACGTGGGAGGAACATCCAATCGAAAGAACGTTAACCAGGGGTAAGAAACTTGTTCTTCGAATTGATTGTGTCCTCCCATGTATTGCTCATCTTATGATAGACTCCCAAAGCAGTAACACTTTGATGGGAGTACGAATTGAATTTTTTGTTTTTTTGTTTTTGTTCTAATCGTGGACCGAATGAAGGACTGCTTTATCAAATTGTTCTCCGTGACTGGAAGATGAGTCCAGACAGTAATATCTCACAAAAGTATGAATAGACGACCAAGTAGCCGCTGAACAAATATCTTTGATTGGGACACCTCTTTGAAGAGCAGCAGAGGTTGCCATGCCCCTTGTGGAATGTGCTCTTAGGCCTACCAGGCAAGTCCTTGCCAGGTAATCTGTAACATTAACCAATAGCCAGGATAATCCATCTGGATATGGCTTGTTTAGTCACAACCTGACCCAATTTGGGGCAAGTATAGCCAATAAATAATTGGTCATTTTGGCGAAATATAGCTATTCTGGATATGTAAGAACCGAGAGCCCTTTTTGGGTCTAGTCTATGTAAGATTTCTTCCTCCTTCCCCGGATGGGGAGGTGGATAAAAAGTTGGTAAAGTAATTTTTTGCAACAAGTGGAAGTTGGAGACTACCTTCGGTAAGAAAGAATGTTTCACCTTGAGAATAACTTTGTCTTTATGGAAAAATGTATGAGGAGGTTTACAGGACAGGGCCTGCAACTTGCTTACCCTGTGGGCTGACGTTATTGCAATAAGCAAAACTGTTTTTAATGTCAACAATCTTAATGGGCATGTGTGTAGAGGCAGCACCGCCAGGTTACCTATAATTGTTCCAATCTGGAGCTCCAGATTTGTCAAATGTAACAAAAAGGAAAGCACCATAGGTGTGCCACATAGAAAGGGATCCACATTCTTATCCCTACACAAGCTTCTGAACTTGTTCCAACGGCAGCGGTACAAAGATTTTGTTGCTGGCCTTCTGGCTGAAAGCAAAATCTCCATTACGTCATCTGGAAGGTCCCAATCCTTATATCGCAGCCTTTCAGAAATCATGTGTGAAGGCTGAGTGTGTTGACCTCTGGTTGGAGAACTCGACCTCTTGCGAGAGAAGATCATCTCTTTGAGGAAGATGCATTGGAGGGCAGATGGACATGTCCAGAACGTCTCGGTATCACGTCCTCCTGGCTCAATCTGGAGCAATTAGGATCATGGATTTCCTGAACTTTCTCAACCTCCTGATCACGTGAGGAATGACGGGGACTGGAGGAAGCAAGTACAGGAGTGGTGACTCCAAGTCCCCCACGAACGTGTCCCCTAGAGCTCCTCTTAGAGGAGATTCCCTGGAGCAAAACAATTCACACTTCCTGTTGACACTGTTCGCGAACAGATCCACTTGAGGGGATCCCCAAAAGGTGAAGATCTCTTGAAGGATTTCCTGAGCTAGTTCCCACTCGCGGGAGTGTGTGCTCTGCCTGCTCAGAGCATCCGCCTCCGTGTTCTTCTCCCTGGCTAGGTGAACTGCCGACATGGAGATTCCATCTTGAATTGCCCAGAAGCAGAGCTGCATTGCCCCTCTACACCTAGTGAGCTAAAGACTTGGTTGAGACTCTCCCAGGGACCATCCACCCAAGAACAGGTCAATGGGCTGTGTTTGTGCTGGACTCCCAGACCCCCCTTTGTTTTGCTCTCTGCACAGTGTTAGTGACCCTACACCTCCTCTCTTGTTGAGGTAGTACATGGCCACTGTGTTGTCCATCATTATCAGGACATTCTTTCCCTGTACAGAGGGCAGAAAGGCCTTCAGTGCAAGTTTGATTGCCCTCAGCTCCAAAAGGTTGATGTGTAGTTTGGCCTCCGATGGAGACCAACGACTGCTGTTTGTCAGATCGTTGGTGTGGGCTACCCACCCCGAGAGTGAGGCATCCGTCACTACCGTTATCTATGGCCATGGCTGCCAAAAAGATTATCCATTGAGAGCGTTGTAATTGCAAGCCCACCACAGAAGGTCCCGAGAGACTCTGCTCAGAACTTTCAGGTGGTCTGACATTCTGCCTGAAAACTGGGATCATTGAGTCCGGAGAGCCCATTGGAGGGATCTAATTTCCAGGTAGCCTCTGGCACCAGGAAAATGCAGGATGCCATGAGACCGAGCAACCTAAAAAAAAAATAGAAGGCCGGGAGATGCTGGGCGCTCGGGAATTTGGTAACCATCTGCAGAATGAGTTGTGCTCTCACCTGGGGTGGAAAGGCTTTTCCAGAGGAAGCATCCAGGA
Source organism: Ambystoma mexicanum (assembly GCF_040938575.1). Taxonomy (NCBI): domain Eukaryota; kingdom Metazoa; phylum Chordata; class Amphibia; order Caudata; family Ambystomatidae; genus Ambystoma; species Ambystoma mexicanum. The sequence goes on along the minus strand of NC_090923.1, from coordinate 1,113,946,992 downwards.
TGGCTCCAATGAATTGGAGTCTTTTAGAGGGCATCATGTGGAACTTCTTGTAATTGAGGGAGAAGCCCAGTCTGTGGAGTGGGTGGTAGGATACGCTGAGATGTTCCCGGGCTTGCTCGGGTGAACGAGCCTTGATCAGCCAATTGTCCAGGTAGGGGTAGACGTGAATCCCCACTCTCCTAAAACTCGCTGCCACCACCACCATCAACTTGTTGAAAACCTTTGTGCGGAGGTCAGCCCGAATGGCAAAACTGAAAATTGATAATGAGAACCGCCAACCGCGAACCTCAGGTACTTTCTGTGCTTGAAATGGATAGGCACATCAAAGTAAGCATCCTTAGGGTCCAACAACACCATCCATTCTTGGAGTTGGAGATCCTGAAGGATTTGGGAAAGGGTAACCATCTGGAACCTGTCCTTCCTGAGGAACTTGTTTAGGTTTCTTAAGTCCAAGCTGAGGCTCAATCCTCCGTCCTTTTTGGGAATCACAAAGTATGGGGAATACCAACCCCTGTTACTTTCCGCAACAGGTACATGTTCTATTGCACCGTTCTCTAGCAGGGTCAAAATGTCTTGCACAAGGAGCAGATCCGGAATTTTGAAAGAGTTGTTCACCGGTGGATGATCCTGAGGCCTTCTTTGGAAAGGAAGGCAGTAACCTTGGGCTAAAGTTTTAAGTGCCCAAGCATCTTAAGTAATGCCTTGCCATTCATTCAGATGCTGAGTAAGTCTGCCTCCCACCGGGGTCTTGTGAATAAAGGCCTCAGAGTAGTTTTGAGGCAGCTGAAGCAGCGACTGAGGGTAAAGCTGCCACTGCTTAGGTTGGATTAGCACTTCTCCCTCGTCCACCAGAAGAGAATCTTTTCTGACCAGCTTGTTCTCTTCCAATTAAGGAGTAGAATCAAAAGGACTTACCCCTCCAGGAAGAGGAGCCAGAGTAGGGGTATTGAGGCTGTCTAATGGCGGTAATAAGGGATTTAGCCGCAGCTTTCTAGGTCTGCAGCTTTTCCAAACTCTCATCTGCCTTGCTGCCAAACAGCCATGAGCCGTCAAAGGGCAGGTTGAGTAGTCTAGCTTGCACATCTGCTGCTAACACGTACTTACTCAACCACGCAAATCCGCGTAACACTGTGCTAGCTTCCATGGATCTGCTGATGCTGTCTGCAGTATCCATACCTGACTGGAGACATTCTCCCATGGCCTCCTTATCATCCTTGATGAATGCCAGGAAGCTGTCTCTTTCCTCCTCTTCCGGGATCTGATCAGCCACCATAGCTATGCAGTCCCAAAGGATAAACATAAATCTTGGCAAAGTACAAGACACATTTGTTGATTTGAATGCCATACTGCCAGCTGTAATACCCTTTTTCCCCCAGGCATCCACTCTCTTATCATCCCTATCAGAAGGGATGGATGGGTATGCTGACTGCTTGGTAGATGTAGCTGCCTGAACCACCAAACCTTCTGGTGTTGGGTGTTTAGTTAGATACTCTGGGTCGCTGCTGGATGGTCTGTATTTTTTTAGCAACATTTTTATTTACTGCAGCCGCAATTTCTGGTGTCTCCCAATTTGCAGAGACCCTTTTCTACAATGCAGTGTGGAAAGGTAAAATTGGATCTTTCTGGTTACCCTGGTCCAAGATGTCCGTCATATCAGCCTAAAAGATCTATAACCCTACTCAGTTTTCTATATGAGGAGTCAGCATGTTCAGTTGGATCTGGTTTGCCAAACTAACTCAGGAGAAGTATCTAACCCACTGGCTGACTGAAGGTTGTTATATAAGTCCCTTATTCTAGACTCACTGGAGATTAGCTCTTCTGCACATTAGTGGGGCTGAATTTTAGCCCAAAAAGGTTGTGTGTCATCATCAGAAGGATGATCTTGCTCATAAATGGATGACAAAGACTTAAAAAAGTATTTTTTCAGTAAATGTTTGAAAATCTTTTAGTGTACCACCACTGGCTTTGACAATTTTGAAGTAATCGTTGACAATGACCTCGAAGTCAGGATCGCCTTAATCGGCGTCGACTTCGATACCGGTGTCGACAGCTCCGACGCCAACCAAGTCAGCAAAGGCGTCGACGTAGTCGACCTCTTGTGCTTCTTTGACGGAACCCTCAATGGACTAGGTTCCTGACTCGTTGAAGCCCTCAATGATTTCTCATCAGATCGTCATCTTCCTCGATGCAGCACCGGCTTAAGCGGTTTCGAAGATTTTGTCTTCGACTTCCCTTTGTCGTCTTTTTGCAGATTGGCAGGAGTATGGGCTTTCTGCTTGTACTTCGAGGGGGTCGAGGCTGCATTCTCGAAGATCTTAAGCATCTCAGTTCGAAACACTTGCAACTTTGCAGGAGAGTCCGATTTCGTTGGACACCCGATTACCTCAGCCGAGGAATAACTGGAGGACGAAGGCGACCTATGATGTCGTTTCTTGGCCGCCTTCGAAGAAGACGACGAAGAATGGCGTGATTGACTTCTCGATCAAGACCGCTTTGATTTTTGACATCAAGAGGAATCCCTCGCCTTATCAGTCTTTTTTTAACTCTTTGAAGGAGACTTCGGAGGTAACCTCCACACCGCCAATTTACCTTTACGCTCCCCGAGAGCCTTTTCGGTCATCCCCTGACAGGAGCCGCAGTCGGAGGTATGATGCCTGGAACAAAGGCACCACAGACATACGCGATGGCGGTCGGTGATAAACATCTTCGATCCCCAGTCTTGCCACTTCTTGAAGCCCGACATAGGTGTCGATGGTGCTGACGAAGAAGACCTTTTCTAAATGAAAATAACTAGTGATTCACAGAAGAAACGAAGCACGCTGTAATTCTCTAGAAGCATTAGCTCAGAAAAAAAGAACTGAAGCCAAGGGGCGCTGAGTGCGCTACTTATACTGATGATGTTGACAGACGAACAGAGGCCCTGGAGGGACATTGACTCGACAAGACGGCACCCACGCATCCTGTCGAAAAAAAGTTCAGAAGCAGCTGAAGCTGGAGAGATAATTATCATAAGGTGAAGGAATACGTGGGAGGACACAATCCATTCAAAGATAGGCTTGGAAAGAGGACTTTGTTCATTATTTTGACTATTGACTAGCACCCTTAGTAGAATCCCCTTTTAGCAATAAGGATAGAAACGCATTTTTCCCTTTTATTTAAATGAACACGTTTTAACAGAGTGGGCCTCATTACACGTTGTGCGGTAATGGAATACTGGAACCGGTAAAGATTTACTGGTACCGTTAATTCCCTAAGGCAATCACGACCCGGACCCACCTGTATCTGCGCACCCGTTAATTACGGTGCCACTAATAGCGGCAAGGCCGCGGGCGCACGACCCCCAGGCCGGAATTAGCGCCATGGCGCTAATACCAGGCCATCACAAGCCATGCGGACATGGCATTAGCGGCATGTAAAACACCCAAAAAACCCTTACCGGCATGGCGTTAATAACGGCATCGAAAAGCACCCGTTAAGAGACCTGAGCAGTGTACCCATCTACTACAGGTGGACACAATCAGCACAGGTACATGCAATGGAGACAGGCAGCACAAAAGAGCACACCACACCCCTACCCACACCCCTTCCCACACCAAGATGGTCCCAATAGCAGCAGCATGACATGACGGCCTTGACTACATGATGGCAGTGCAGCACCAACAACAACATCCCGCACCAGAGGTGACCCGTAACATGTACCCATTCCTCACACCATACAGGCGATGCCAGCGATCCACTGAGGAGGTGGCTCCCAACCCCTGTACGGAACCCACAGAACCAGCAGGAAGAGGACAACAATATTGCACATCCCCGTACCTGCGTCGTGATAGAGCTGGCAGTCAGCCTTCAAATGACAGTGCTCCGCTGCCTAAGCAGCCTGTGTGAGGCACTCCTGTACAGCCATGTCAAAGTGGCAAAAATAACCAAGCCATGTGTAGAGCACCAAAAAATGTGCATATGATGGAATGTAGGAAGCAAAATTGAGTGGGCACCACAGGGATATCACGTATTTCTGGCGTTTATCAGAAGTCTCTATAGAGATAAATCTTTATCAGAAGGTTGAATCCTGTATGCAGGAGCTGGCTGTATAAGGCCTGGAGACACCCAGGCCCAGAAATACAGAAAAAACACAAAGATTAGGTGAAGACCCAATCATACAGCCGCTCTCTGAAGTCCCTAGTTGGGTTCTGTATTCGTTGTAATTCCACTCAATATAAATCATTTAGTACAAATTCTTAACAGAGTACGAAAGTCAAATATATGTTGGTTTTTCAGAATCGATTTTATCCATCAAGTAAAGGATTATTATTTCATACAAAGAGGTGACTAATGGCCACCCAACTATCCTTCATGAGGAAGAGATTGCCACCCATCACTCTATTCATAGACTTATCATGTGCCAATGCATTTCGGAAATAATCCTTCATCAGGGCAAGTCTAGAGTATAACGTTCACATACAATTACAATTTTGTCAACCATAAGCAAATTTCCATATTTTGAACAACACAAGTATTCGACATTCATCGTTCAAATAATTGAAAGAGTAAAAAAGTGCACATACCGGGTCACGTAATGAGCCGGAACAGAAGGAAAATCCAAATCAAAAAGAAGAAAAGCAAATCAATACACAAGTCGGTCAATACGTCTTGTAACAAAATGGTGGAATTCATGTGTTTACCTGATGTTGGAGAGTAATGGCAAAAAATATATCTTTTGGAGTGCAAGCTGCTTCCGCCGTAAATGGAGAGCAGGTGCTGTAAACGGTAAGAAAAAATAAAATAAAAAATCCAATGTAGAACTTATCTTAGGTCTAGCAAATCTCTAATAGTAAACTCAGATGGTAGCTTACCCTAGAACGAAGCAGAGGGTTCCCTCTGTGTCTTACTGAAAGCAGACTGTCTTCGTTGCTTCGGCGCGTTGCCGAGCAACCTAGTTTTAACGGACACGTGATAGAAGGCAAAGTGTCCTTCCTGTTTAGACGCGTTGCCGAGCAACCCGGCATGTGATGTCGGCTTCATGAAAATTGTCAGTAATTATAGGCAAAAATTCTCCTATAATCAGAAATGCTTACTACGTGGTCCTCTAGGGAAATTATTGATAAAAAAGTGATACAAAAAGGGAATAAGTGGAATGCCGTCTATAGACATAGAAAAAATACTACAACGTTCTTAACAAGGATGAATGGAGTCAAGAGAACAACTCTTGGGCTGTGTTTAAAGTAAATATGTGCCTACATGCCGCTAGTGGTGTCGTCTAGACAGACGGCACCTCGGGCCCTGGGAGACCCAGGACGCGCAGAATGGAGGACATTATGGTCATTAATCATATAAATTCAAGCATTAGTGTAAATCTCAACCAAACGATATCAGACATCACAAAGCAATACAAATGAAAAAAACAATTAGAGAAAAACATAATCAGAGAAAACAGTGGTAGTTGATCTCAGGAATTATCAAAGAATCTAATAACTCTGAGGACGGAAATTGAGGAGATAGAGAAAGAATTAGTTGATACACTTGGGAGAGAAGAGTATGACAACATTCTGATAGAGGTTAATACTAAGCTTGAGGATTATAAGTCAGAACTGGAGCAAAAGAAGATTAAGAAATTTAGAAGGGACACCTACGATTATATTAATGACGAGGTATATACCTGGATGGACAAATACGGCCAAGCAGCACCAAAGAAACCGTTTAAATACGCATCCGACAATACTTCGAGTTCCGACTCAGAAGCTCAGAGAGAGTTTGATATCCCAGTGGAACAAAACATAGAGACCCTCGCACAGACAACAAGCCCTTCCACGCGAGCCCCACCCGCTGCATCTTTTTTAGGCGCCCGCCGAAAAGAACCCGCAGGGGGAGGAGGAAACGCAAGAAACAAACCCTTAACGAGACTACAACAGAAGAAAAGCTAGTGGTTAACATTTCGGAAAGGAGACTCAATAAAGCAGAAGAAGAGACTCTACAGAGAGGTCTTAGCTTTGTACCGACCTACGGTACCACTTTGTTTGACACGAAGATAGAACTATACAAGTTTGTTCGCAAACTAAAGCTTAAAGTCTTCTTTAATGAACTGGAGAGCCACGAGAGTCCATCCGAGATTCCAGACTTTCAAGAATTCAGAGTTAAGAGCGGATTTGTTCCACCCATCACAGTACCATCCATAGAAATATTTCAGAGGTTAGTCACTCGAGATCTCGAACGTATCAGTTACAGAAATCCTCCATATAGGAATTTGAAACCACACGAGATGAGACTAATTAGAGACTTATTTAGTGACAAGAGTATTACCTTTCGCCCAGCGGATAAGGGAGGAGCTCTGGTTATTCAGAATTCTTGTGACTATGATGCTGAATGTAAAAGACAACTCCAAGACCAGACCACATACGCTAATTTGGATCATGATCCTACTCTTTCAATCAAACAAAATCTGAAGAGTCTCTTAACGAAAGCATTCGAGTTGGACTGGATTAACGAACATACACAAAAATTTCTTCTGAAAGAACACCCGAGGATCCCCAACTTCTACACACTGCCGAAGATCCATAAAGATGCCATGAAACCACCCGGTAGACCAATTGTTGCAGGGATAGAAAGCATTAACCAACCCTTGGGGGTCTACATAGATTTTTTCCTACAGCCATTGATACAGGAGACCAGTACTTACACAAGAGATACCACCCATTTCCTGCAAAAACTGAGCTTGTTGACACCTTTGCCTGAAGACCTGATGTTTACAATAGACGTGAAAAGTCTATACACCTCCATACCCCATGACCTGGGGATGGAAGCAGTAGAATGGTTGCTACTGAGAGTACCTGAAATACGTGCCCAAAAGGAATTTATATTGGCGTTACTACAATTTATTTCAGAGAACTCCTATTTTCAGTATGGAAATCAATTCTTTCTACAGACAGCAGGGACCTCGATGGGAGCTACTATGGCGCCCTCATATGCGAACAGCTTCATGCATAAGTTTGAAACAGATCATGTATTGAACAAACAAGAATGGAAGAAGGATATTAGATTGTGGACGAGATACATAGATGATATCTTTGGAATTTGGAAAGGTACAAGAGAGTCATTTGAAACTTTCTTTTTGTATCTGAACAGCATTGACCAGAGGATACAGTTCACCAGAGAGCTCTCACATGAAATTATAACTTTCCTTGATGTACAGGTTCATAAGAAAGCAACTAACTATAGCACCTCACTGTTTCGGAAAGCGACAGATCGGAACAATCTCCTGCATCGTCTCAGTTTCCATCAGCCAAGTTTACTGAAAAATTTGCCATATAGTCAACTACTGAGGGTCAAGAAAATTGTCAGTGATCCTGAAGACTACAGGACTCAGCAGATGGAAATGAAAGAGAAATTTTTGGCTCGGGGATACAAACAGGATGAACTTGATCAGGCATCAGACAGAGTTGATGCCCTACCACGAGAGACTCTCTTATCAGAACAGAACTCCATAAGAAAGAGAGAATTAAAGTCACCGGTATTCGTATCCAAGTTTTCCACACAAAGCACAAAGATTAAGAAAACTATCATGAAACATTGGGAAATTTTCAAGAATGACATCCGAGTCCAAGAAATCTTTAGCGAAAAACCTATCTTTGCATACCAACGAAGCAGGAACCTAAGAGATGAACTGGTACAAACGAAATCTGCAGCCAGAAAACCAACGACTCAGCGGACTGGGACATTTCCGTGTTTACAGTGTGTTAACTGTAATTTTGTTATTAAAGGAAACTCCATTAACCATCCAAGGACAGGGCAGAAGATTATGCTCAAGACTTTTGCCACATGTGACAGTAGCAATATCATTTATGGCATTAAATGCCCTTGTGGGAAATTTTATGTAGGACAATCAACACGAACAGCCAAATTGAGATGGGGAGAACATCGATCGTGCATTCGTAATGCAAACATGAACTCAGCAGTGGCACGACATTGGATGACCAATGGACATAACGTGTCACAAATAAAATTTGTGATTTTGGAAGCACTAACTAAAAATAGTCCTCATGAAGATTTAGGCCAACGCTTGAATCGTAGAGAGACGTACTGGATCGACAAGCTTGGAAGCCTGGCACCCTATGGGCTTAATGAGGAGATCAACTACCACTGTTTTCTCTGATTATGTTTTTCTCTAATTGTTTTTTTCATTTGTATTGCTTTGTGATGTCTGATATCGTTTGGTTGAGATTTACACTAATGCTTGAATTTATATGATTAATGACCATAATGTCCTCCATTCTGCGCGTCCTGGGTCCCCCAGGGCCCGAGGTGCCGTCTGTCTAGACGACACCACTAGCGGCATGTAGGCACATATTTACTTTAAACACAGCCCAAGAGTTGTTCTCTTGACTCCATTCATCCTTGTTAAGAACGTTGTAGTATTTTTTCTATGTCTATAGACGGCATTCCACTTATTCCCTTTTTGTATCACTTTTTTATCAATAATTTCCCTAGAGGACCACGTAGTAAGCATTTCTGATTATAGGAGAATTTTTGCCTATAATTACTGACAATTTTCATGAAGCCGACATCACATGCCGGGTTGCTCGGCAACGCGTCTAAACAGGAAGGACACTTTGCCTTCTATCACGTGTCCGTTAAAACTAGGTTGCTCGGCAACGCGCCGAAGCAACGAAGACAGTCTGCTTTCAGTAAGACACAGAGGGAACCCTCTGCTTCGTTCTAGGGTAAGCTACCATCTGAGTTTACTATTAGAGATTTGCTAGACCTAAGATAAGTTCTACATTGGATTTTTTATTTTATTTTTTCTTACCGTTTACAGCACCTGCTCTCCATTTACGGCGGAAGCAGCTTGCACTCCAAAAGATATATTTTTTGCCATTACTCTCCAACATCAGGTAAACACATGAATTCCACCATTTTGTTACAAGACGTATTGACCGACTTGTGTATTGATTTGCTTTTCTTCTTTTTGATTTGGATTTTCCTTCTGTTCCGGCTCATTACGTGACCCGGTATGTGCACTTTTTTACTCTTTCAATTATTTGAACGATGAATGTCGAATACTTGTGTTGTTCAAAATATGGAAATTTGCTTATGGTTGACAAAATTGTAATTGTATGTGAACGTTATACTCTAGACTTGCCCTGATGAAGGATTATTTCCGAAATGCATTGGCACATGATAAGTCTATGAATAGAGTGATGGGTGGCAATCTCTTCCTCATGAAGGATAGTTGGGTGGCCATTAGTCACCTCTTTGTATGAAATAATAATCCTTTACTTGATGGATAAAATCGATTCTGAAAAACCAACATATATTTGACTTTCGTACTCTGTTAAGAATTTGTACTAAATGATTTATATTGAGTGGAATTACAACGAATACAGAACCCAACTAGGGACTTCAGAGAGCGGCTGTATGATTGGGTCTTCACCTAATCTTTGTGTTTTTTCCATATGATGGAATGTGCCAATGCCACCTGAAATTGACATGCAACCACCAGAAGAGCATGATGGGGATGTGGATGAGTACGAGTGGAATGCCCCGGCAGGACATGCAAGAGGCAATGCCAAGGAGGAACACGATGTGCGTCAGCATCTGATTCTGAAATCCCATCAGGCACAAAGTTGAAAAAGCATGGACGAAGATGGATATTGTTGCCCTGGTGCATGTTTGGAGTACCACAAAGGACCCTGTCCAAGATAAATGACACATACGCAATGATGGAGACCACGTTTGGGTTTCAACTTCAGAACAACTGTGTATTGAACATAATGTGATAAGAAATGCAACACCCCAAAACACCCAAATGCACCCTTACCCCCCTCCCCCCAAAACACCCAAATGCACCCTTACTCCCCTCCCCCAAAACACCCAAATGCACCCTTACCCCCCTCCCCCAAAACACCCAAATGCACCCTTACCCCCTCCCCCCCAAAACACCCAAATGCACCCTTCCCCCCCGCACCCCCAAAACACCCAAATGCACCCTTACCCCCCTCCCCCCAAAACACCCAGGTGAGTCTTATGGTGTCTACAATGTTTTCCTGCACCACATGTGCCACCTGGTCCATGGTGGAGCTAAGCATCAGGGCCTCCACCGACATTGGGTTGCTGTGATGCTGGGTGCCTCAGGTTGCGCAGGGAGCGGCGCAGGGGGCTGGTCTGCTGGGAACTCGCTGAGGAGAAGGTTCCCGGTCGATCGTGTGTTGGGGGTTGGTGATGCTGCTCCATGATGTCCCCAATACGTAAAATGGCCTGGCGGAGTTGGCCCATCTCCTGGCATATCCTGTCAGTGTAGGCCTCCATGGCCTCCTTTGTTTGCCCTGCATATTTTTGGAGGTCATCCCTTAGACGGCCTGTCTCCGCCACATGCTGGGCGACCAGCGCAGCCATGTCTTCCTGCCTCCGGGTGATGGTTGCAAGGTCTGCCAGGGTGGTAGGTGCTGCTGGGCTGGACCGTGCGCCCTGGTCCATGCACCCGGCATCCGGTGAGGACAGCTGAGGGCTCCATGCACCTTCTACAGTGAGGGTGTCGTGCTCCCTGGGTAGCAGATCCGGACGTTGCCCTTTGACTCCCCTCAATGGACCATGTTGGGCTGGGGTCATGGATGAGTTGTAGGATGTCGATTGCATCCTCCTCGTCAGTGGCCGGTGCGGTGGCTGCTGCCTCCCCAGTGGAGCTGGTGGCTGCGGAGTGCGTACCCTCCGTGCTCATCTCAGCAATGATGGGGCACACTTGCGTGGGTTCGGCTACAACAGGAGCCGTGCCCTCAGGCTGTGATGCAATGGTGCTCCTGCTGGCCTTGGCCCTCTGCAGATGGACTGTCCTCCCACTTCCCCTGGAGGTGGTGGCGGTGTCACCCCTCTCATGCATTCTGGCTTTTTTGGCTGCTGGGGGAGTACGTACTGCAGTGCTTGTGTCTCCAGTGTCTGTCGGTGAGCCTGTGGAGGACATAAATAGGGTAAATCATTGTTAATGGGTCGAGGTGCCTCATGCAGAATGTTCACGTCATGCTGCTCTATGCATTGGGGCCTATACATCAGTGTTTCTTGTCATGGGGATGTCGGGTTGGTCATGCATTGATGGGTCAGTATTGCACGTGTATATGGTGATGCATGCATGTATGTGTGTGGCAGGACCAATGGCCTGGTCATCGACACATGTTTGGGGTACCCCCTCACCCTTCACTGTGCATTGTTTGACGTATTCACTCACCTCCATCAGATGAGATGGCCACACCATGCTCCATGTCTCCGACCCCCTCTATGGCTTTGACTCCGATGGTGGAGGCACATGTCTCCTCCCACTCCATCTTCAGAGGTGATTCTGCGCCTCCTCCTGTGGCCATTGCAAGGTTGCGGTTGACTGATAGGATATTCTGCACACGTAGCCGGAGGTCGTCCCACCTCTTGCGGCAGTCCTTCATACTGCGGGTGGTAGTGCCCACCGCACTAACTTTGCGGGCAACTTCGTCCCAGATGGCCTTTTTCTTGATGATCGCCTCCCGGCGCATATCATTGACGAATACGACCTCTGCATTGGCTGCAAGTGTGCTAGTCAGCATTATGAGCTCCTCTGGTGTGAATTTCTCTTTCCACTGTCGATCAGAGGTTTTTGTTCAGGGCCTTTGACATCTTCAGCCAGTCCTGGATGGTTCTTGGTCAGAGTTCTCCGGAAAGATGTCCTGGATGCAGAGGATGGCAATGGATTGTGTTTTTAAAGATGGCCGCCGTTCTCTTTCCCGTTCCTGTGCGATGACGCTATTTCCGGTTCCGCTTTTTAACGGTGTCCGCTAATAGCATGTTGCGTGAGGGAGGAGGTGCTATCAGCACTGTGGTCGAGGCCGGTAATGGGTATTTTGTGGACTTTTGCGGCATGGCGGTAATGACTTTTACGGCATTGCGCTATGCTCGTGTCCGCGATCTCGTAATGGGACGCTATTAGCGGTCTTTTGCGAGGGCGGAGACGCTAATAGCGCCATGCCGTAAAATTCCGATTTTTACCGCACAACGTGTAATGAGGCCCATTGTCTTCTGGTCCGCGTCCTCCATCTGGCTCGCCACGGTGCCCAGCCTAATTTCTGTTCCTTTTCCCTTCTTTCTCTAAAATTTTTAAATGTTCTTCTTTTGCCTCTTTAGTTCTTCCCAGCTACTCTGTCAAAACTAATCTTCTCTCCTCTTCCTCTAAGCTTTGAGATGGTTGCTTCATGCTGACTGCATATGATATATTCATGAGTGTTGGTTATATGTTTGTAACTTTTGGACAGCGCTTCAATTTAAGCACTTGATAAATTCAAATAAATAAGTAATATAAAACGTGTGTGTGTGTCAGGCTAATCTGGATCGCGAGTGTTGACAGTCTGCTGGTGCCCACAACCATATCTAATCAGGGAGGCGGGTGCCTGAAAGTGGTGAACTATTTTCTGAGAGAGTCAGTGTGGAACTTTGAACTAATGCCAGCTTTCATTTCAAGAAGGTGAGGTTATATTACTTTGGTTTATACCGCGCACGACTGCCATTTTCATGGACTCCATGTTGGTGAGTGGAGGTGGCTAACTGATTGGGGACACTATGAAGATGGATTATATGTGCGTCTTTATACAGGGGAGGTGATGGGTGGGTACAATGTGGCCATTTCTTGAGAAAGGTCTGTAAAGGGGAACACAGGGTTACGGTCATTAGAAATTCTCGGTCTCTTGCTGTGAACCAGAGGTTGTGCATCATTAAGTTTTGATTTAATGATGCTTGATGATTGGCGGAATATGGCTCTGGGACAGCCACTGTCTCAAGAAGTCACACTACCAGCTGGACCTCCTCAGAGGTATTCTTCCTTTTCTCTCCTTCCCCCAGAAGCTCACTGTCTCCAGAGCTCTGGTTCACTCTAGGCTGGACTATTGCAACAGCCTCTTTCTAAATCTGCCTGCTTCTACTCTCCGCCCTCTGCAACTCATCCAGAACCGGACTGCTAGACTTGTCCTTGGCCTCAAGCCCGGGGATTGTATCTCTCCAGGACTGAAATCTCTGCACTGGCTCCCAGTGGCTGTGAGAATTACGTTCAAAACCCTCCACATTGTCCACAAGGCCTTCTGGGGCCTGGGGCCTCAATACCTTCAACTCTCTCTTCCTAAATATCTTCCTTCTCGAGCTTTTCGCTCATCCGCCTCCAACTCCCTCAGGGTCAGTCACTTCTCCAAGCAACGAGTTGGTGGTAGATCTCTTTCTTGGCTCGGCCTCCCCCTGGAACAGCCTCTCTGCTCCCCTGAAACCTGAGGAGAACCATCTGCGGTTCCGGAAGCACCTAAAAACCTTTCTCTTTGCTTCTGCTTTTTATCCTCCTCTCCCCTACTGATCTCCAGGCTGATACTGAAACTGCACTGGTTCCTGGCCACCCTCTGACCTCGGGCCCAGGTCCCCTCCTCCGCCAGTCACACTCCTGCACTGCCCTCCTGGCATTCCCCGCAATTGAGGACCGTTTTCTGTATCCCTACAGTCCCACTACCAGCACATCACACCTGATGCCTGCACTTACCCTTTACCCTTGCTCTTGCCACCTGCTGGCCGTACTTTACCATTGTACTATTGTTATTTATTCTATCTTCCCATGTACTGCACTGTCCCCTCCCCTTTGCCCCCTGCACTTTTCCCCTTTGCCCCTTCCCATGCACTTGCACGATCTGAATGACACCTGGCCTAGTAGGATTGTTGTCTGTCTTCCCTCTGATCCACCTTCCTTGCCTCGTCGCGCCTTGAAACACTTGTGTATAGGCGCGTTATAAATGCCATATCATATCATATCATACCTCCTCCAAGTAGGATTTACCTTTGTGGGTATTCTTGGTCCATAGAGCTACTCGGACTAAGAAAGGATGATCAAACTATGTGATTTTGTCACAATGGGCCTCATTATAAGTTGGGGGTGCAGTAAAAATGTGGCAGTAATATCGTTACCGCTGCATTCCTCCACCGACCAACTACGAGATTGGGGCTAAGGTGGAGGAAAAACCTCCAGCAAGAAGCTGGAGGTAATTCTGCCACCTTACCGCCCAAAATCGGCCATTTCAGCAGTATTACCGCTGATGTAACTACTGCCGGCAGTAATACCGCCGAAATCCCTGATGGGGTCCTATGGAGTGCAATTAATGGGGACTAACACCACCTACCACCACTTGTAATCCAGCGTTAATACCGCAGCAGTACCACCTAGAGAGATGGTGGGAGAAGGCCATGAGGATTGCATCCCCCATAATGCAGCACATTAGAAGTTCTAAAACCTGGATCAGATCTGGGAATTCCTACCAGTCATCCAAAGACAGATATGCTGTAAGGAAAACCTAACTCACCCATGGAGAAAATAGACAGGGATCCTTGAAGGGGCAATCCTAATTCTTTACATCACAGCAGCAGACCGTCTAAGGAAGAGCCAGTTTCACACCCACCCTTTCTCTCCTGAAGCTGCAGCATTCAATGAGGGAAATGTTTAATTCTCCCTTCCCAAAGGAAAATCAGTTTTCCCCATCTGGTATAGTGGAAACCAAGGAAAAGAAATCTAACGTAACCAATTATCCAATCAAGTCACATGAGAGGACAGTGGGGACTTTAACACTGAGGCCACGTTCCAGAGCCAATGTGCCTCGTTTGGATGCTGAGGAGAAGAACTGGCTGAGGAATCTGCAGTCTCCAGAGAGAGCAAAGAGGAGCACCATGGCAGGGTGGGATAAGCCCTTTGAGCCCCAAAAAAGGACTGAGCATCAGAGGGGGAGAGCCCCTTGATCTCTAGATGAGGGGGTGAAGACCAGAGAGCGGGAGAGACCCGTAATCCCCAGAATAGAGGAGTGGGAACCAGGGACGGGGAGGTCATTTTATCCCTAGGCGAGGTTAGAGTGCAACAGGGAGGGTGGGTCCCTAGGGAGGGTGTGAGAACCATAGAGGGGAGAGCATCTTGACACGAGGGTGTTTCTATCAGAGAGTGGAGGGGAGTGTAGAGAGCAGAGGAGGCACATCCCTTCAACCAGTAGAGGAGACTGAGCATCAGACAGGAACAGAGCTCTCATCCCCAGAAGAGGGGGAAGGTTGATCACTACAGAAGGGAAATATCCCTAAACCCAGTGAATTCACCCCCAAGGGGGAGCCACCCTCTTTGGGGCTAGGGAGATGAGCCTGCTAAGCTCAACATCCCCTAGGGGACAGGGCAGGCAAATTCTACTGGTCGTCACTACCCTTCCCCCCCACAGAAGACCTGCAATCCCTAAACAGGGATATGTGTTATCCTGCCTTGTCTCAGGAAACTGATAGATTTGTTGGTTTTATGGATGTTAAAATGTGTAATGACTCACCGGTGCATAGACCCACCGCTGGTTGTGTGGAAGATAAAGACTCACTTAGCATTGCTAAACGATAGGAGAGGATCCCGCAGAGCTGCAGAGGCGAAGAGACCTCATGGGAGGCGTGACAAGAAGAAACCAGTGCATGCCTGGCGTGGCAGATCAAAGCAAGGGCAAGCTCTTCAGGAACACTCAGTACCATGCCAAGACACCAACTGGAGAAGGCTGGCTCACGATAACCCCAAGCAGCTCAGAACACCTGAGCAGCGAACAAGCGGCGTAATGAGGAACCGACACTGAAGCCCCGCAAGAAGTAGAAGGAAGGGAGCACCAGGTCCGTAAGACACGGAATGTCAGAGAAAAGCCCCAGGGGAAAAACGCACCAGCCTTCTGGAAGCCCAGCTTGAGAAGCACCATGTGGAGACAGAAGGTAAGCGGTCTCTCCAGGGAGCCAGGAGGGCAGAAAGGCCCAGCCAGACCCCAGCGCAGGGTGAGAGTCTGGTAATCCCCAGATGGGGAGGGAAAGACGAAAGTATAAAGTGGGCAGAGTGGCCAGGACCCGACTGGGAGAGAAACTAAATGCCAAAGTGGGGTGAGACAAAACATACCCCAAGAAGGGGTGAAGGAAAACAAGCCCCAAGGTGGGCTGAGAGACACCAAACTCCAAGGTGGGATGTGAAAGCCAAGGCCTCGGGAATGAGTAAAACCCAGGAGATAATTCACTGGAGAGAGTACCACAAAGTCCTTGGTGGAGAAACCAAGAAGAATACCTGGGGTGGACCTAGAACCAGCCGGTTCACAATGATAGAAGAAAACCAGAGACTAAGGGCCTCGTTATAAGTTTGCCGGTCCGGTAACAACGGTAGCGGTAAGCTTGCCGGTGCCGTTGTTATCAGACCTGCAAACTACGAGTTCTGCTAGCAGGTGCCTTCCCGCCCACAAGGTCTGACCTGGCGAGCGTACCGGCACCCGCAAGCAGAGCATGTCGTATGCACTGGCACCATTCAGGAATGGTGCCGGTTCATCCGACCTCCCCATTCCCATTGAGCCCTATGGGGCTCAAATGGGAATTGGGAGCATTTTATTCTGGCACCCGCAAATGGGCAATTACCGGGTCTGGCGGGGCAGTAATGACCCAGTAATTGCCCATTCGCGGGCGCCGGAAATAAACTGATACCAGCGGCAGCTGTGCCGGTTTTACCGGCACGGCTACCGCCGGTCTCATAATGAGACCCTAAGATAAACTAATTGAGAAAGAGACATTTGCCCTTCTGTTTTGAACTGTGCTATGGTGCAAGGAGACCCTTTATTTTAATAAAGAAACATCAAGCTGGGATCAGAAAAATTCTTTCCTTTTGTTAAATGTATGCTTTTTGTGTTCTCAGTGGTAGGGACAGTAATCAGGTTAGAATAGGTTTTCTGGACAGTGGACTGCATTTACTCTGTAGCACATCCTGATGAGCACTCTTTTAGACTCCTTTCCGTTCTTTAGAAATAGAGCCAAGAAACTTAGGGACAGCATAGGTTTTAGGTGTTTTGACCCAAAATGCACCTTGTCCATCTCCCGATTCTGATTTACCACAGTAGACAAAACATAGGGGAGAACTGAAGAAACACACAATGAACAAATAAAAACCTGACAATGCATCTTTCACACAGATTACAGTGTCAACCAGATAGTTGATCAAATGTATCTTCAAATTTGCCACTAATGAGCCTTGTGTTGACCTAACCTTCTTTAACTGAACCCGGCGAAAATTGTAATAATGCTCTTGCCCCGCAGGATTCGACAGAGGGAACCCACAACTGGACTGGCCAATTGTCATGGGAATGCAACCACAGACTACCGACGTAGTAAATAACATAGGAATACTCATGAACAATGGACTATCCCTGGAACCACTAGTTGATGCAATCGCCAAAAAATGCTTCATCCTCCTATGACTGCTCAGAGGATTACTCCCCTACCTCTCCTTGCCCCACAGAACCCTCACAATCATATCCCTGATACTTTCAAGAATGAACTATGTAAACAGCCTCTACATAGGAATGCCGGAAAGACTTACCAAAAAAACTCCAAAAGGGTGCAACATACAGCAGCCAGGATCCTATTCAGACTAAACAGAAGAGACCACATCACTCCAGCATTGAAAAGCCTACACTGGTTACCATTAAAGAAAGCACAATCAATTCAAAGCACTCTGCATCGTGTGAGAAACCAAAGGTTGTCTCACCTACTAGTCCCCAGAGAGTTCTCTCTTGGGTGGCCTTCGCACAGCCATCGCCTTTGGATCCAGACCCTGGGGCTGGACCAGTGCGGGAGGATCACCTGGATGAGCGCTCTTCAAGGAGTGGGGGCATGTGGCGACCGATGGTGAGACGCAGTATTCCCCCCTTTCCCGTACCAATCACCCCTTCTATTTCATAGGATTCTCTGATGTCCTAACTCGCACTCCCTTTTCTACACAAACACTGGGCCGAGGAAGAGAGCGACAGAGTAACAAGGCTAACCCTTACATATCCCATTGTGCATGTCCCGCTAATCGGGTCAGGCAAAGTCAGGCACTTGACTTTAATCACATACATTTGATACCCACTAGCTCTTCTCCCCACACGGATAAAAGGCGGAACATAGAGACACACTCTGAGAAAGGTGGAACAAGAGAAGCAGCAGAACCTCTGGGTCAAAGGCGAGCCTACTGCAGCACAGCGATGGATAGAGGGACGAGAACCAAGGATAAAGGGACCCAGGAGTTCACTGTAGTAGTTTGGTGCTTCCAGAGATATGGAGATATGTGGAGAAGGCCAAATCCCAGACAAGAAGACTACATTGTGTTTCAAATGCACGCGTGACTCTCCCGGGTGAACGACAGACACGAGGCCAAGCCTGTGGTATTAACCTTGACTCGTGAAATAAACGGCAAAGACAAGAAAAGAATGCACACAGCCGGTGAGTCGGAGAGCGAGTTGAAAGACCGCTGTCTGTTAAGGAACGATTCAAGTGGCAACAATATATCTTTCAATTGAAGTCTGGCATGTGCGTGGATGAAACGCGAAGAAAGGCAGACCTGTGTTGAACTTGAAATTACTGATAACTGTGCAGTTAATGATACAGAGTAGGGGAGTGGTCCGGCGAAACGAAGTAGCCCACTCGAAAAGTCTCCGCGAAAGGTGAAATGTTTTCATTATAAAGCAGCGAAGTGAATGAACTTTAAAAAGTGTGATGATCAAGATTGACCCCAGCAGAAGAGGAAGTGGAAAGCCAATATTGAAGTATTGTGATTATAATATGAAATGACATAGAGCAAGAAACACTGGGGCAAATAACAAAAGACTGCAAGCTGATGGAAAAGTCGAAGTGGCCCTGCGGGGGTCAATAGTAGAAGCCCTGAACATTCTAAACTCTTCGACATCAGGGAAAAGGTCTGAGCCCGACTGATGGAGACGGATAGTGTGATAAGTTAGGGGAAGGGAACACCTAACGAATGTGAATAAAGCTTGGGGAAGAGAACCCCACAAGTGCTGTGATTGAGAGATCCGAGCCCGGCAGAGGGAGACCTACATGAACATTTTACTTTGATAGGTCTGAGCCCGATCGAGGGAGACCCGCGTGAACTTTTGGTTGAACTGTGAACAAACTTTTGGAATGCTGGAAAAGTGACTTTAACGTGGAAGGACAGATGGGCCTCTATTCACCTTTTGAACTGCTTTGTTTGAGAACCTGAGCTAGAGTGTGTCATCCTGTCTACGGGGACCACCTTACTCTGTGCTATCCAATGTGGGGGAGGAGAGCTGTCTCAGCCACTTTGATTCTTTATATTCTAACACTGATTTTCCTTTGCATACACATACATATTCCCCTTTGCACACTTTTTGTATAAGAGATAGGGCAGGTACTAGGTTTTGTTAGCATAGGCCATTTTAATTTGACGGAGACTGACTGGGACAGTGTTTTCTTTATTATTTGATGGTAGAGACTACTCCCATCTAAGCTATAGGGCAAAGTAGGAGTTTTTCCAAACCCAGAGAACTGAATAAAGGTTTTACAAACTGTACCTTTTGTGTCAGTGTCATACTTGTGATACCATGCCTACATTACAGTCGCCCACAAAGCCTTGCACAGACAACTAGCTGATTTTCTCCGGGACAAGATTAGCCGGTATCGCCCAGGGAGGGAACTAAGATCCAGCAACGACCTACAAATAGAGGCAAGACACTATGAAAAAAGGAAATTCAGCAAAACAGCGTTCTCACGTGTAATTGCTAACCTCTGGAACTCCATGCCCAAAGAAATTACAACCACAGAAGACCACATCCCCTTCAATAAACTGCTCAAGACCTGGCTACTCAGAAGACAATGAAAACCTTGAAAGGACACTGGCAACAACACCACCAAAGACAAACAACTACAGAGGAGACCAGATTGTCCAAAGAACCACAAACAAGAAACCTGGCTAGATACCGTCAAGCGGCAAACAAAGAGCCGCGCCAGAGGCTACAACAAACCGACTGACTTACTACTAACCCATTTCCCCTTCCTACTCCTCCAACATAACTGACACCACTAAACCAGACCTTAAGCCTAGACACACTACACATAAACAAACCAAGAATCAATGCTATATTCTCACCCATCATCTTTAGATGCAGAAGCATACCTAGAGTGAACCACCCACATAGTCCATAAAATCTTCAGCTGCGCCAATACGCACCAAGATGCCGGACTATCTTACATCTACGCCGCTCGTAACTCTGGAACCCTTAAGGACACTATCGGACCGTTGCGCACTACCAAACCCACCACAACCCCACACAACACAGTAACACCAACACAAAATATTAACACACAAACTGAAGCTTACCCATACCGTTACAATGCACAAGGCCTCTCGCACGAACTCTCACATGCAAAATAACACTAACAGACGCCAGTTCCTCCTGGTTCTGAACTTATCCTCTAACCCTATCCCCACTAACCTCCCCAACACCCTCTCTCACAGAGCCACACAAGCACCTGAAGACTGCCCGTGGGTGGTAGCAGTGCAGGGTATAAATCAACATAACATAACATAACCTGACAATATTTAGATTACCCATATCCAACCCCATACAATAGGTTTCTTTCCTGTATTTTCAAATCTACAGTATGTGCTTCTTGGCAACAACCAATACTGCACAGCCAAAAACCCTGCCATGTCTCTAAATTTGATAAATCATTTCTGAACTAACTCAACTTGCTGTCTTTCTGCCCGTCACCAAATCTATTGTAGCCAGGTCCTCGCTGCATACATCTCACCTGACTGCATCCGCAGAACAAGTGAATCAAACTGCTGCCATGTGATCCACAGTCACATCACCTATCTGAGTCCATGAGGCTTTATTTATTCATTTGGGCCAGGTTAATTAATTCACTTTTATTCTCTTGCTCAATACAAGTATTAAGCACAGTTCAAAGGAACCCCTGAAAATGGCTCATAAAAGACTAAGGGACGTTCATCCAAACAGATGTCTTGCCCCAATGCAGTAATTATAAATCCCACTCCTCTACGGGACAACCTAATAAAGTACTATCATTTTCTTCCAGCTTTGTATCACATTTTGTCAAAGGAGTTGTCCAGATGTAACAAGAGTATACCATTTTATAGATATTAAAAAAGCGTGTCTCTGTATCTTTACTGGACACGCGTACCCTACCGTCTTTACTGACTATTGCTGTAATTAACTGTTTATTTTGCATATCCCTTTAGAGGAGTCTCCATTGATCAGTCTCCAACCGAAAAGTTGCATATCATTTCTTAACTTGCTGCAATTTTCTTCAAAAATATGCCGTTATGAAAGCCTCTCATTTTTTATAGGAGGCATGACTAATGAACTCCACTTAATAGTGACTTTAAATGCTTCCCAAATGTTTTGATTCTTGCGCCCTCTCAATTTACTTCAAACTATTCTCACGTTAATAGTGTTTACATTCTATCATTCAGCAATGTTATATTTAGAGTCACAATTTTCACCCAACTTGAATGACCAGCACCACATTTGCATGTACTGAGATGCTTGTTTATCCAATCTAAGAGTTCAGTATTGCCAGTGTGTACAAATGCCTCAGAACGCTGCCCTGCCTGCAGTCATTTCTTGGTCACTGTTCATCACCTGATTCTTTGCCAATGGGCCAGGTGGTAGAAATGAAGCAATTATTCCATCCCACCATCCTAGGTGAAGGTGTGGTTTTATGGTATGTTCTTGTTGTTGCAACTAGCAGAAAGGGCTGTTGGTACACACAAAGTCACTTTTCTGCACCAACTGAACTGGTAGGCGGGGTAGGGGACCAGTATGGCCAACAAAAGGTAAAGGACATGGGTCCCTGACCACCGCACTAGGTGGTGCAACAGCTGTGTTGAAATGCAATCCCAGAGGAATACAGGTGACAACCTCACAGAGTTGACACATAAGGTTGGGGCTACTACAGACTACCCCCCAATGCAAGTACAGGGTAATCAAAAGTGCTAATAAAAAGGGGATTCACCCAATTATTAACTAATTATTAATCTTGCCCCTTATTCGTCAATCAATAAAGTTGTGGTCCTATTTCAGACAAACTCAGTTGTTCTGTCTTTATTGCCTTCAATTATTTGGTGTTTTGTTTTGTTTTCTGTGCATGCTGTATATAGTCACATTGTCATCAGAGCCTGAGTGGGATCGAATCCAGATCAGCGCCCTACCTCCTTCCATCACAGTTTCCCAGTAGTTTACTTTAAAGTGTATCTTTCCTTTCGTTTAATAGAATGGATATAAAACTAAACAAATGGTTTCTGGACGGTCACCTGAGGTGAACAACAATTGCTTTTTTTAAAAGCACTCCTGAAAGTAGCTGCCACTGCTTTTAAAATGGCATTAGCAGCATTACAATAATGGTCCGAAGTGCAAGCATCTCCCCATCGGGCTGTCCATCCTCTAAAGTGACTAACAGCTAAACAAATCCGCAGAACCATTCAGAGTGACAGTAGCAGCATTTGCAAAATGCACTGCAAAGATTTATAATGTGGTAGAAGTAACATTTCTATACTGGGGTTCACAGGTTTTTAAGGGTGCTAATGATGTGCATATTGTCCTATTGTAAAGCTATTTGCATATTACAAGCACTTTGATACAAAGTTAGACTGGGCTTTGAAGAGAGTGGTAGCTGATAATGCGTGTACAAGGCTGCAAAGGCTTGCAAAAGGACAGTTTTTGCATTTCTAAACAAGTATGAATATGTTTTAAATGTAAAAACCCAGCACTATAAATTAAGTATTAGGGCCAGCATTTCAGGAATATGGCAGGTGTTTGTTGATCCAAGTTTTGGAATTGAAGAGTGTGCTTGAAGCTGGGATTGAGGGGGAACTGACAGAGATGTCTACAAGTGACAATGCTGGAACAGGATGGGTTGCTGCAGGTCAGGATCGAGGGGTATATGTAGATCTGTGTGTGTTCCCCATTTCCGGGATAGCAACAGCAGATATGAGTGTGTGCAAGTGTGCCGTTGTGCGGGACGCTTCGGACTGCTTGCTGTTGATCCCCCCCCGCCTCCTGTGTAGCTGTATGCGCAAGAGGAAGGGCTGTTTACAACTAGAGCCGAAACGCCTGAAAGGACTGATACAGATTATCACTACCAAAATGCATTGTGAATAGAAGCCCGTCCCCCGAGCACACGGCAGCACCACTTATAGCAGGGTGCACGCGCATCCCGCGGGTGCATCCCAGGTGTGTGCAAGTGTGCTGTTGTGCGGGACGCTTTGGACTGCTTGCTGCTCTCCCCTCCATTTATTTCTTTATTTATTTATTCACATTTGTTAAGCGCACAGCAGCCCGTGGGCATTGTGGCGCTGGTTACAGTAGATGTTCATATCTTAGTTACAGTAGTCACGTAAATACATACAGCACGAAGAACAAGTTACTTCTTACCTTGTAACGTTCTTTCGACGGGATGTTCCTCCGACGTATTCCTTATCTTAGATATCTCCTTCCAGCTCTGCTGGCCTCGGAACATTTTTCTCTAGAGGGCGCTGCGCGTCGACGTCCTCCGAGTTGATGTCCCTCGACAGCCGCCGTATCGGCGTCAACGTTATCCTGCCTATAAAGGCTGCAGGCAGCGTCCGTTGCTCAGTTCCGTTTTGTAGCCTACAGTATTTCTGTCTGGACTAGACCAATCACCCTGAAGGAGCGTAAGCTGAACAACAAGGGAAGTAGAACTGCGGGGATGGATGGGAGGGTCGATAAGGAATACGTCGGAGGAACATCCCGTCGAAAGAACGTTACAAGGTAAGAAGTAACTTGTTCTTCGAAGGGATTGTGTCTTCCGACGTATTCCTTATCTTAGATAGGCTCTCATAGCAGTATTCTATTATTGGAGGAGGGAGTACTGACTTCATTGATGAATAGAGTGCAGTACAGCCCTTCCAAACCTAGTCTCTTGACTGGAGGAGGAATCCAAGTTGTAAAATCGTGTAAAGGTATGGACAGACGACCATGTAGCGGCCGCACAGATGTCTTTAACCGGCACACCTCTTTTGAGGGCCGATGAAGCTGCAATACCTCTGGTCGAATGAGCCCTAAGGTTTTGAGGGGTCTCTTTCCCTGCCAGTTTATAACATTCCAAAATGACTAGAATGATCCATCTGGAAATGGTCTGCTTAGTTATTGGTAACCCCAGCTTGTGACCTGTGTAAACTACAAACAGCTGGTCTGCCTGTCTAATCCTGGCTAGTCTACTAATGTAAAAACTTAAAGCCCTTCTAGGGTCCAGCCTGTGTAACCTCTCTTCCTCTTTCCCGGGATGAGAAGGAGGATAGAAAGATGGTAGGGTAATCTTCTGAGTGATATGGAATTCAGAAACCACCTTTGGGAGGAAATTAGGCTTCACTTGCAGGACAACTTTGTCTTTGTGAAAGATTTTATGAGGGGGTTTACAAGAAAGAGCTTGTAATTCGCTCACCCTTCTAGCAGATGTAAGAGCTATTAATAAAACAGTTTTAAGGGTAAGGAATCTTAACGAACAAGAATTGAGTGGTTCGAAAGGTGTGCCCATCAGGAAAGTTAGGACTAAGTTTAAATCCCATAGGGAAACCTGGAATGGTCTTGGGAGATAAACATTGGTTAACCCCTTTAGAAACGGTATTACCAAGGGTAACTTGAAATAGGATGGTTCTTCCGCAGTGCGCTTAAAGATGGATAGCGCTGCAAGATAGCCCTTAATGGTGCCAACTTGAAGGCCTGAATTCGCCAAATAGAGTAGGAAGGACAAAACCATTGGTGTACCACATGAAAAGGGGTCGATATTCTGTTCTCTACACCAGCTGCAAAATCTGTTCCAACGGCAGCGGTATAAAGACTTTGTTGCTGGCCTCCTTGCTGAAAGCAACACCTCCATAACATCATCAGGGAGGTCCCAATCCTTGTACCTCAGCCTTTCAGAAGCCAAGCGTGAAGGTTGAGGGTTTTGATGTCTGGATGGAGACCCTGACCTCCCTTCTGTGGGAGTAGGTTCTCTCTGAGTGGAAGTCGAATTGGAGGGCAGATGGACAAGTCTAGAAGGTCCGGGTACCACGTTCTCCTGGCCCAATCCGGGGCAATTAGGATCATGGTTCTCATGAATCTTCTCAACCTCCTGATCAGTTGAGGAATGACAGGGACCGGTGGGAACGCGTACAGAAGCGGAAACCTTCCAGTCCACTATGAACGCGTCTCCCAGAGCTCCTCTCGGGGGAAATTCCCTTGAGCAGAACAGATCGCATTTCCTGTTGACACTAGTGGCGAACAGATCCACCTGAGGGGTTCCCCAGAGGGCAAAGATCTCTTGAAGGACTTCCAGAGCTAGTTCCCGCTTGTGGGAGACTGTGCTCTGCCTGCTCAGAGCGTCCGCTGTCAAGTTCTTCTCTCCGGCTAGGTGAACTGCCGATAGAAAGATTCCTTCTTGGATTGCCCAAAACCAGAGCTGCATCGCCTCTCTGCACAGGGGCAGTGATCCTACGCCTCCTCTTTTGTTGAGGTAATGCATGGCTACTGTGTTGTCCGTCATTATCAGGACGTTCTTCCCTTGTACAGCTGGCAGGAACGCCTTCAGCGCAAGTCTGATGGCTCTCAGCTCTAACAGGTTGATATGTAGTCTGGACTCCGATGGAGACCAACGACCGCTGATGATCAAGTCGTTGGCGTGGGCTCCCCACCCCGTGAGTGAGGCATCCGTGACTACTGTTATCTCCGGCCAGGGTTGCCAAAACTGTTCTCCTTTCAGAATGTTCTCCTGACAGGCCCACCACTGAAGGTCTCGAGCCACCCTGTCGGGAACCTGAAGAAGATCTGTCATTCTCCCTGAGAATTGTGACCACTGAGTCCTCAGTGTCCACTGGAGGGATCTCATTCTCAGGCAAGCCTCTGGCACTAGGAAAATGCAGGATGCCATGAGGCCTAGCAACCTCAAAAAGTCGAAGGCTGGGAGACGTTGGGCATCTGGGAACTTGGTAACCATCTGTAGAATATCTTGAGCCCTCACCTCTGGTGGCGAGGCTTTTCCCAGGGAAGTGTCCAGGATCGCTCCTATGAACTGGAGTCTCTGCGATGGTATCATTTGTGACTTCTTTAAATTGAGGGAGAAGCCCAGTCTGTGAAGGGAGTGGCAAACGTGATTTAACTGGATCTGAGCTTGTTCCGAAGATACAGCTCTGATCAACCAATAGTCCAGGTAGGGGTAGACGTGAATCCCTTCCCTCCTTAAACTTGCCGCCACTACCGACATTAACTTGGTGAAGACCCTCGGGGCGGAGGTCAGCCCAAATGGCAGCAATCGAAATTGATAATGAGAGTTGCCAATTGCGAACCTCAGGTATTTCCTGTGTTTGAGATGGATAGGTACATGGAAATAAGCGTCCTGAAGGTCCAGAGATACCAACCAGTCCTGGAACTGAAGGGCCTGAAGGATCTGAGAAAGAGTGACCATCTTGAATTTGTCTTTCCTGAGGAATTTGTTCAATTCTCGCAAGTCCAAGATGGGTCTCAGTCCTCCGTCTTTCTTTGGAATGAGAAAGTAAGGGGAGTACCAGCCCTTGTTCCTCTCCGCTACAGGTACCGGTTCTATGGCACCTTTCTCTAGCAGGTCCAAAATTTCCTGCAAGAGGAGCGGATCTGGAGCTTTCTGAGAGCTGATCCCGGGTGGATGACTCTGAGGTATGCGTAGGAGAGGAAGGCAGTAACCTTGGGCAACTGTTTCCAATGCCCAAGCATCTGACGTGATAGCCTGCCATTCCACCAGATGTTGAGTCAACCTGCCTCCTACAGGTGTCCTGTGACGGAAGTCCTCAGAGTGATTTTGGGGCGGCTGATGCAGATGCCGATGGTAAAGAGGCACCTGCTGTTGCTGCGGCTTTTGAATATCTACCCCGTCCACCTCGGATAGTTCTTCTTTGTCCCCTTTGAGCCGGTCGTCCTCTACCTCTTCCGAATGCGGAGTAGAAGCAAAAGGACTTGCCCCTCGCAGAGGTTCCTGTGGGACGAAAAGGTGTCTGACGGATTGCAGCGCCTAGGGATTTTGCTGCTGCTTTTGAAGTTTGCAGTTTCTCTAAACTGTCATCCGCCTTTTTCCCGAACAAAGAAGAGCCATCGAATGGCATGTTCAAGAGCCTGGCTTGCACATCTGGGGCAAAACCAGACTTTCTCAACCAGGCGAATCTCCTGGTTGTTGTACTTGCCGCCATTGCTCTGCTGATACTGTCAGCCGAATCAATGCCCGTCTGGAGGGATTCGCACATAGCGTCTTTACCGTCCTGTATGATATTCAGGAACGCCTCCCTTTCTTCTCCCTCCGGGATGCAGTCAGCCGCTGTAGAAGCACACTCCCAAAGTGTATGGCTGAATCTAGCAAGGGTGCAAGTAGCATTACCAGATTTTAACGCCATGCTACATGCCGAAAAAACTTTCTTTGCCATAGCATCATATTTTTTATCGTCCCTGTCCCGTGGGACGGTAGGATAAGCAGTCTTGACATCAGTAGAAGATGCTGCCTGTACCACCAGACTTTCTGGGGATGGGTGTTTTGACAAAAACTCTGGGTCTGCAGAAGATACCCTGTATTTTGTAGACAATTTTTTATTTACTGCCGGGACGACATCTGGGGTTTCCCAGTTCGTCATAATCTTCCTCTGAAGAGCTTTATGAAAGGGCACTATAGGATCCTCCTGTGGGCCTTTGTCAAGAATGTCCGTGAGGTCATCTTGTTGGAAAGACTGAAGGTGCAGACCACCCCATAAACTCTGTAATCCTGGCCATTAAGGCTCTATAGGGGGTTTCAGCATGCTCCCCCGGGTCTGGCCTAGCAAACTCCACCTCAGGGGAAGTGTCTAACCCACTTGCCTCATGTAAGGAATCATGAAGATCCTTTAACCTGTGTTCTTCAGAGGATAACTCCTCTCTAACTGGGGTTGCAGGTCCCTGCAACTCAAATGTGTCTTCTTGTTCAGACAATTCACCCTCTTCCATAATTGAGGACATAGTTCTCAATTGTTCTGAACTCATAAAGGGTGTAAACCCCATCTCCAAGGCAGAGGGTGCCAAACTTGTCATAATCGGACTCGAAAACGTCGATGTCGTCGACACCGATGTCGAAGGTTTCGGGTGTGGCGTCGAAAACAAAGGCGGAGGCCTCGATGACCTCGACAGAATTGGGATTCTGCTCGAGGAAGTCGACAACCTCGACGCCATCGTCCTGGGGATAGCCACTGGGTGTGTCGTAACCGTGACTTTTCTTGGCGTCGACGCCGGTGTCGAAGATGGCGTCGAGTCGACAGACCCGTGTGTGGAAGGTCCCTTCGACAACGGCGTCGAAGACACCGACCTCGGCATCGACGGAACCTTCGTCGACGGCGTCTTCGAAGGTTTTGAGGTCATAGCCTTACTCGAGGGTTCGAGACGCGCTCGAGAAGTTTCCTTCGCCAGGTACTGCGACTCGCGGCGTTTTTGACCTTTGGGTCTTTCGACCAGAGCATCGCTCTCGGCAGTCTTCGAGGGGGTCGAGGCCGCTTTCTCGAAGACGCACATCATATTTTTGTGGAATTCCTCCCATTCAGCCCGGGAACTATGTTTCGTGGGGCAAGGGATTCTCTTTGGAGAAACAGAGGAAGAGGAAGACGGAGAAGGGGATCTTCAATGTCTCCTCTTCGAGTGCTTCGATCTCGAGGAGTGATGGGACCCACTCCGAGACCTGGAGCGCGAATGGTGACGAGGAGATGAATGTCTCGACTTCGTCGAGGAAGAAGAAGCTTTAAAAGTCTTACCTTTCTACAGCTTCCCCCTATGCTCCTTCAGGGCCTTAGCTGTCATGGACATACAGTCCTCGCACTCCTAACAATGGTGTTCAGCTCCCAAACACCACAGACAAACTCTGTGAGGGTCAGTCAGCGACATCTTTTTCCCACAATCTCGGCATTTTTTGAAGCCGGACCGAGTAGTTGTCGGTTCCGACGAAGAAGCCATCGAGTACGGATCGAATATCTCGAGGTAAATAGGATTAACCTGACAAAACTGAGCAACGGTATTCCGAGGCACTGAGTAAGAGCGGAAAAACAGAACTGAGCAACGGACGCTGCGCGCTGCCTTTATAGGCAGGATGACGTCGATACGGCGGCTGTCGAGGGACATCGACTCGGAGGACGTCGACGCGCAGTGCCCTCTAGAGAAACATTTTCCGAGGCCAGCAGAGCTGGAAGGAGATATCTAAGATAAGGAATACGTCAGAGGACACAATCCCTTCGAAATGGCATTGTGGCTTGTAGCACATAGGTGCAGGGAGCATAGTAGTGCGCAGGTGCATACAAAGAGCTAGCAGCTAGTTGAAGAGTATAATTTTTAGATTTTTTTCGGAAGGCCTGGAGAGAGGTTTCCGCTCTGAGGGCTGTGGGTAGCGTGTTCCAGAGTTTAGGTGCCAGATAGGGGAATCCTAGTCCTCCTGCCTTGGCCCTGGTTGGTGTACTCGAGTCTAATGGGTCCATGTAGCTGTATGCGCAAGTGGAAGGGCTGTTTACAACTAGAGGCGAAACGCCTGAAAGGAATGAAAAGACTCATACGGACTATCACTACCAAAGTAAATATATTGGGGAGAGATTTATCTACTCTGGCGTGCCCACGAAGGGCGTGTGCTTGACTACTTTGGTTGTGGGCTGGGTTGTTCTTGTTGGGGGCTGGGCAGTTCGGTTTGTGGGCTGGGCTCCCAAGACCTCCCTCTGCAACGTTAGGCAAAGCAAACGTGTCTCACGCCAACAACACCAGTAACGTGTGTTTCTCATTTCTTTTTTCTTCTTGTAGATGCATTGTGAATAGAAGCTCCGACCCGCGAGCACACAGCAGCACCACTTATAGCAGGGTGCATGCGCATCCCAAGTGTGTGCTGTTGTGCTGTTAGGGTGAGAGGGTGAGTGGAGGGAAATTTCAGTTGAACATTTTCAGACTTGCCTTTTTTGCACAGGACAATTGGAGGTGCGCTCACAAGACGTAAGGTGAGGCTTGTAATAGCGTTCTGAAAAATTTGTGAACAGGGCTTCATGGTGAGCGGGCTACATAGTGGTCGACTCGCAGAGCCTCACTTATATAATAACATGAACATTGATTTGTTAGTGTGCCCTGGAAAAACCACTTACTCTGGCATGGATGATTTAGATAGTGCCGAGAGTTTAGTAGGTGGAGTGTGGGGTAACAAATGTAGTGAGCCGATGACAGATGCTTCCATTCCCCCTGCTTTGCCGTCCTATAATGATGAAGCGGGCCTAAATAATATGGGCTCAAGTGTACCGGGCATGCACTGGGCTCAAGTGCATGCAATGCCCTTGGAAACAGGGAATTTAGATGAAGGCCTGTTTCCTGAAAATGGGCTATCAACTAATGAATCTATTAAAGGTGGCAATAAAGTTGTACAAATGGAGGTGCCTTTTCATGAAACTAGCACACCTGATACTACTTTCATAGGAAATGAATCAATGAAAGAGCTAATAAACATTGGGCCTGACGTTATGGAGGAACTCAATAAAAGGGTCTGAGTCGTCTGACAGTCAATTGGCTTCCTCATCCCTTTAGTGCAACATACTAGTGACAACGATGATCATTGTAATAAATCAAATGATTACCATCCTGGTACATTTAAATCAATGCCTAACAACCATTTGAAAGATAATAAGGGAATCCAGGGGGGCAAAAAGAACAGTGCTGAAGGGTTAGGGGTGGGGAGGGCAATGACATTGAATACTGTAACTGCATGTGAGGCCGACAGGGATAACCAACTTTTAGGTGAGGGACCAACACCTAACATAATGACCGAAGCAGATACCGACAGGCCTTACACCTTCCCTGTAATCATTCACATCCTGGACATCTTAGATAAGGGGCATGACTACACACACATGGAAATACGCAAAATAAAACTCTCAATGAGTGATACATTAACCAAGATGAATCGTCTTGAAGGTTTTATTATCGCAAGAGAAAGTTGTACCAACCCCCAAAAAGAATGCCAATGGAAAATTCAATTACTGTCAATATCCAAAGAGTCAAGGACGTTTAAAGAGAGCGGAATACAGTATCATCATGAAACAAGGCTAAACGAACGTGCACAGGATGTATCCGAACTGAGGTGTACTTGTACACCAAGCCAGAGTATGGTGGCTCTAATGACCTCACGGAGATAAAAACTGATATAGGAGACATTAAACAAAATATTGCACTGATCTTGGATGCACCAAGTGGACAGTCGCCGCTGCAAGTGGATGCGACTGTGGATAGTCCCTCCGCTCTAACTAAAATAATTGACCAAATGGACAAGGAAGGCAATAATAAAGGTGTCTAATGAAGAAGTAGGATTTTTGTCACAACGTGCTAAGAAAATACAGATGAAAGCCATAAAAGGGCTGAGAGACGGAGAAAAACTGCTGGTGAACCAATGAACCAAAACAAAAAGATTAAAAAAACCCTTGGAGGAGTTACATTCTAATACGGTTCCCATAGGCATGGTAATCAACCATAAAAACAGGGAGGAAGATATAATCTATGTCGCCCAATTAACCGAAGAAAGCCAAGTGCTGCTCCTACCCCTGGAATTGATTAAACATGGGGAGGGCTCAGGGCAAGACTCTGCAGTGAAAAGGGGTAGTGCAAAGAGTGCAAATGTCCCTAACTATGCAATTGAGGGAGATGGGGGGGACTAATGGAGAGCTTGCAAGGAGCACGACTCAGAAAACTCTCCCTGAAGGTACTGTAGTAACTGTAAAAACACAAAAGAACTTGAACAACTATTTCTCTTCAGAAGGGAGGAAATGCACGAACGTTCCTCCTGTTTTCAAAGCTGCCCTTCCCAAGTGAGCAATATCACAAGCACCCTTGGTAATAAATGCTCCTCATATGCTGAAGTTTACAACAAAGACTATGAGCACATAAATGGGAAGGCTTTGGCAGCAGAGAAAGGTTTTGTAATCATTAGCGGCCCAAGGAAATTCAGGGCGCTCAATGAGGTGCCAGCTATGGGTAGTAATGGTCACACTAGTGCAGTGCATCCTCGTCCAAGTGAAACCAATAGAGAAATCAGTAATACTCCGAATAGCAGGACCCTTTCGAGCATAGCAACCTGCCCCAGTACGAAAGCTGGCCATTGCACAACTGCTTAACCAAGCCCTTGTCCACCCATGGAGGAGGCATGCTTTAAGAATTCATCTCAGCACCCCCAAGACATAAATGCCATTAAAACTGAATCTCATGTACATCTTATGTGTATTTTGAAAAATGCTTTATAATTTGGTGCGGTTAAGTCCGAAGTATTACTGAAGCAACTCAATCTCTCCAAGATGACTGTGGAAGCGATTTAGGGGGTGACTGGCACCCTTTGTGTGGCATCAACCTTGAGCTTTGATTCTGTGAGTAGGTGGCTTATTAACTCTGCCGAAAACCGTCACTCACATACCATATTTAGTTTTTTTCTGAAACCACAGGTCGTTTTTTGTCACGCTTCGTATGGAAACAATACGACTGTGTGATCTTGACAATCAATGGAAAGAGGCAGGAATGCACGCCGTCAAAATAAAGTGGTTGCGTTTGCACTGGCTCACTTTTGCAGACGACATTATACTGCTGGATCGCACACCGTCAGATCTACAAGCGAAACTTCACTGTTTGAATTTGCTCATATTCACAATCTCAGGCCTAATGCCACAAAAACCAACATGATGGTGTTCGATGCAGGGAAAAAGCTCAATCACTACAAATGAGAGATTGAAGGAGCCTACATCTCACAGTCATTTGAGGTTATATATCTGGGCTATTATATGAGCAATACATCTTCCATCAAACTTTAGAGCGACAGGTTGAAATTGAGAGTTAGACCATTACAATGTCAAATGAAGGTAATTTGTGCAAGGTATTGTAATTTCTCTCTAAGTCCCTTACGTGACTTTCTTCTTCTCAAAGCCGAAGCTGTGTTACTTTATGCAAACGATATGTGTACGTTAGATTTACACAAACAATTTGATACCATCCAGGGTTGCCTAATGAAAAATGCACTACATCTAGCCCTCTCTATACCCAATTGCGTAATTCGTCATGAGTTCGGGCTGATTGTACTGTCTTGTAGAGCTGAATGGCGAGCACTAGCTAACTACTCCAAATTCTTGGACCCTCCTAAAAAAATCACTGTATCAAGAATTGCAACAGGTGCTCCAAGCGCAAGGCGTGAATTCCTTATTGCAATATCAAAGGAGAATGCAGGCTATTCTTGAAGAACTTGCCGTATCTAACTTTGTCTTATGCCTTAGACCCGCATTTGTGAAAAGAAAATTATTTGAGAGATACTGGAGGAGTACGCAAGATCAGCTCAAAGAATACAGCACGTACAGCGAATATGCTAAGTTCACACGGAAAAGGGTTCCATGTTGGGACTATTTTAGCATTTTTCCCTGTATGCGAATGCGTGCATACTACATGCATTTCAAATTCAATCAATTTCTGACTCGTGAACGATGCAAGTACTGGGAAACCAGCAATTGTAAAGACTTTCAGGAGAATTGTCGATTCCAGGGGTGTAACGAATTAGTAGAAATACTCACTTAGTACTTGAATGCCCACAATTTAGGGTCCCAAGAACTAATCTTGTGATGAAATGTGTGTGAGTTCATTTTGACGACTCTCTTGAACTATTGTAGGCGAGGATGATGGTGGGTAATCATAAATTGCTTATTTTTGTCCTCGTACATCTATTAAAAATTATTGAAGCTGATCTATCGAGGTGTTTGTGACTCACTTCAAAAGGTGAGAGGTGTTACATTGGTGCTTAGGTGGTGTAAGAACTGAAACAATTACCATGCGTTCTTAAAGCCCTAATGCGATGCTGTATATAAAGTTCAACATGTGATGTCGCATATGAATTGCCGGTTTTTGGCATTAAGGGAAATATAAGTCTCCCTAGCCTATGAGAATTTACAGTTACCTACGAGGATGTTCTTTCTTTGAGAGACATTTGTAGAGGGTGAGTATGTAATGTCAATGGAATGATAGGCATACTGTAATGAACAGAATGAGGCTTTATTTGGTGATGTGTTGTCCCATGCTTGAAGTTATTCAATGTTTTAACCCACATGTAACAAGGAAGAAACAAAGTGTGGCCTATGCATAGTGTGTAGCACTTCATATTTTAAATTTAATGTGAAATTGTTCCTTTTTCGATTGTTTTAAATGTTTCTATGTTTTAAAAAAAGTATTCTTTTTGTAAAGGTTTATTTTAACCATAAACAAATTTTTGTAAAAACTGCAGATAGAGGGAAGGGCTTGTGTGCATTGGCAGAATTATGTGCTGGTCTCACATCCAGAATAGGGGGGGGGTGCTGCAGTTCATGATTGAGTTACTGGCATAGATATATGTGGGTATGAGAGACGGAATTAATAAGAGTCCAATTAGGTGGTTCAAGGGTTTTCATAAAGAGCACTTTAAAATTGCCTTCTCAAAGCTCTTGAGAATGCAGGTTGACTTGACTATTGGATGTTTCTAACGAATCCACGTCATCCGACTGCAGCTGAATTTACCGCGGCCGGACATGAGAAAGGTGCGAACTACCAACATTTTGCATCTTTTTCATGTGAACATACGTACATACCCACACCCCACCCACAACACACCCATGACACTCCCCACCCACACCCTCCACACACCCCCACCCACACCCCCAACATAAAAAAAAACACTTTCCTTCTCTTCACGCTGGGTCCTTGCGGCGCCAGTTCCCTTTCACTTTCGTGATCGGGAACTGGCGCTGCAGGGTCCTTTTCTTTTTTTTTTCTTTTACGACTCCCTTCACCCTAACCCAGACTTCCCCATCACCCAGGGTTACCGTGTGTCGTGAACCCTACTGTCTAATCTATCCTCTCTATGATGGGTGGGCCTAAATGCCAAAGTCTTATCTAACTCCCAATGGAACTTCCTAGGAGTGTCCTGTGATAAGAATCCCCTAAGAAAGTCTTCCAACACCAGCTCTTTCCCTCTCCAACTATTTCACTTCTTTCCCTGATCTTGCCTTCCTATGCACTACTCCCCTTTCTCATCTCCCCTTCCTTAACTCTCCCTTTCTCCCCACTCTCTCTCTGCCACTACTCTCTCCAGTCTTCTCACTCCCTATCCTTTGTAAGGGTGCAGATGAAGGACTCTGGGCCTCATTATAAGTTTGCCGGCTCCGGAAACAAGAGTGCCGGTGAGCTCACCAGGCCGTTGTGCCCGGCAGGTCTGACCCTGCTGGGAGCTGCGACCACGGTAGGCAGACCATACACGGTAGCACCAGCACTGTTAGCAACATTTCCGTCTGGAAGCCATCGGGAAAAAGAGTCCCATTGCCCTCTTGAATCCAGAAGCAGACTGCTCCCGGCTTCATCCTGGCCTTCTCTGCGTTTCCTTCATGGATCACAGACTTCTCCTGGTTGGGTGTCTCTCACCACTGAAGCCTATATCGCTGCAGTTCCTTCTTGGTAGTGCTCTTCGTTGTTCCTGTATTCCACCTGGTCACAGTGCTTGGATTACCTATGTTGCTGATATTCTTCTTCGTCTCAGTACTTTCCAGGACCTTGAGGCAGTATACTTTACAACACTACATAGGTCTACTGTCTACAAAGAGGTTAGTAGAGGATGGACAGGCTAGAGTGTGTGGGGTTGTGATGTTCTTATAAGGGCTACATCCTAGATGGTCGTCCTTGTCCCTAGATTAGGACGTTAGGGGGTAGTCCCGCCCCATGCGATCCTCCAGCAGTATACCACCCTCAGGGAGACTATCGGGTTACAGCTTCACCTCCCTGTCCTCATGTGAAGGGGTTAACCCCTAAGGAGAAGCGACAACATTCAGTGCTTCATCACATCTACCTTCCTTCCTTCTGACGCTCGTCCCTCTTCTTCTCGCTCTCTTCCTCTCTTTCGATCTCTCTTCTTTTGTTCCTCCAATCTCACACTCCTTTCTAGCTCTACCACCTCCTTCCTACATCGACTACTTCCTCCTACCTCCAAACCTGCCCCTCTACAAATCCCTTCTTTCTCCCTCTCACTGTCTGTCTCTACTGGTCTGCCCCCTCACTCTTCCAGTCCCTCTCTCTCATGTCACTATCCCCTTCACACTCTACATTCTCACACTACACTACCTCCTTCCATCCTCTGCACCCTACACTACCTGCTCCCTCCCTCTAGACCACTCCCACATCCACCCTCACAGCTACGCTCTTTCTGCTTGGTATCACTCTCTCAAGCACACAATACCTCACCTGCACTCCTATCCAGCTAATCCAGACACTCTTCAGCACTCCACCTTCCGCCCTTCACCTTGTCTCTCGTTCAACCTCCATACCTTCCGACCTCACCCAAGATGAGGGTCTGACTCTTATGGTTCTTTTATTCCTGCGGCTTCCTGTACCAGCTTTTCCATCCCCTTCTCATTGGTTTTGCATTCCACTTGATTCTAAGGACCAATCTCCTTCTACCATAGTTGGGTTAACATAAGCCTCCCTTCACCCCACACCCCTTTGGTGCACATTGATTCTAACAGTCTCTGATAGGATCCCCATTTGGATATGCGTTCAGTGTTTCTCTTTTACCTAGCTGTGGTAAGTAACACTTCTCTCTTTCGTCCACGCCAGAGTGTCAGAGTCTGTCTGCAAGTCTTTGGTTTCTTCCACGACCAGCAGGGCTCCCCTGTTATGGCTTGGCATGATGGTCTTGTAGTTCTGAAATAAAGCAAAGAACTCGGGACAGAATCGAGAGTGCAAGGCATTGGGTGATTGACAGTAGTACCATAATCAAAAGTCCAGGTACATATGGGGTTTAGGGACTGGGGTCCTCTCAACTTCCTCACCCCGCTTCTGGGGTAAATTCTGCCCTGGCGTGTGCCCTGTAAGGCCATGTGATGAATCTAGGGATATCAACACTCCTTCCCTGGGAAATGTCTTTCCCCATGTGACCTGGGGACAGCTGCAGCTAAGGATGCTGAGCCTGGGGGTGGATATTCGAGGGAGGATCACATGGGGGGAGACGACCCTCATGTGGAGGGACCGGCATCATCAGACAAAACATGGTGCACCCCTTTTCCCTTCGGACCTGATTATTCATCTCAGTCCCACAAAACCCTAATGAAACCAGGGTGTTATAGAAATAATAATGATAATTCCGTTAAGGCAGTAGGATAAAATGCGCACAAGAAAAATCAGCCAGGTCAATTAAGTTATTCTATTCTTTTCATTGACTAGCTGAATACCCGACTCACTTATCCTTTGACAATCCTCTCATGTACGGGGACAAAGAAGAGGCAAGGTGGAAGAAAGATACAGAAGTGCAGCAAACTAACTCAGCGGTCTAGGCACTGGAAGTGGTTTCAGCACACCGGGAGATTTAAATGCATAACAGCTAGGACACTGTCACAGAAAGAACGGCATGCAGAGAACACTATGCCCAAACTGTAAAAGGGAGTTGAAAACGCAGCATGGATGCTGCGGCAACACTGGCAGAAGAGAATACCCAAAGGAAGTTCTCGCGAATACCGAAGAAAGGGAAAATGAGATTCCAATTTCAAGGCAGTGGCAAGAGGTAGACCCATCAGGGAGTCAAGAGAGGAATCCGATGCCGGTGAGGGTAACCGCAAGGGGAAGCTGGAAGCACAGCGCTGCTGTTATGCGGCCCCAGAGGGACGCTGAACCACTGCAGGCTCCGAGGCCAGTGAGGAAAACCGCAAAGGGAAGCTGGAAGTGCAGTGCTGCAGTAACGCACCCACAGAGAGAAGCCACACCGCTGGGGATCCTGAACGCTCCACAAGGGAGTTGGAAAGCCAAATGAGTAGGATATGCCCGGCAAGCCAAGCACAGAAACCTTGGGGCACTGGAAGAACCAAGAGAAGGTAGAGAACAAGCACCTAACCGGGGAACCTGTGAGAAAAGTGTTGGGATCCCAGGAAATGTACATGAGGATTTGAAGAGGACAGAAGGGGAGGAACAAGAAACCCTGCAGTACTTCAATGAACTATATTGAAAGCCCTGACAGGAGTGTATACCAGGCCGATTCACGTTTGCAAGTGTATCAAGTGAAACATGTGAGTAAGCCCTGGCAGGAGAGTATACCAGGAAAAGTCAAAGTAAACCACATAATAAAATCCTGAGATGGGGACACATCAGGTATAACCAAAGACTTTGCTGAAATTACATTAAAGAGGAGAAGAAATCTGGCAGGGGAGTACACCAGGTATCCTATAAAATTAAGACTAACAGCCAAGTTGTTTTGCATACAAGTTGTTTTGTTTACCAGAGAAGCTCAAGGAAAACTCATATCCCTAAGAGTTTAAAGTGCATGGAAGAGAAATGTAGGGGAAGAGAGCCAGCCTCTGGAAGGGTGACCTTTATCCGTGGGAACTTTTGTGCTGGAGTTAGCCCTTTTTCTTTTACATTTGTGCACTTTCAGGGCCAAAGACATTACCCTTTTCACCTTAGAATTAAATTTGTATTTGTATTTATTATGTTTATATAGCGCTTTACTCCAAAACGCTGTACATTTTAACAACTGGATACATATAACATTATAACAGTAGAAGCAATTTACAATTATGAATCAGACCAACAAAACAGTAAGTAGAGTAATTAAACTGAAAGGGAAGAGGGAGAGTAGTGAAGTAGAACTGAGAGGGAAGAGGGAGGGGTGAGGAGGAGACAGAGGAGGGAAACAGAAGGCACACGGGGCATGAGCCGGGGTGGGGGGAAGGGGAAAGAATCTCTCTATCAGCAATATAATATCACAGAGAACCACGTGGCAGCCAATGGGGGGAAGACGGAGTTAGGGAAAGGGGGTGGATTGACAAAGGAAAGAGGGGGACATAACATACAATTCACAATTGTTCCACATAGCAACCTAGTAATACCATGAATTCTGTATACTTAATCCTGATCCTACACCTAGTTCAGACTATGCATAGTATTCCTAAACCTCCTACAGAAACCTGATTTTGCATATCACATAGAAGATGAAGGGTTAACACAGATAGCAACAATGACATGACCCCAGCGAAGTCAAGCGCGTAGCTCGTGTAAATTAACAGACTAGCTTCACTTCAGCCAGACTCTAACAAAGCAGAGACACTCCCATGTCATATAACCGTAAATGTGAAAACACTTATTTGCGTGTCCAGGTGCTTCTTCTCCTGCTGATTCGACACGCGGTGGCCAACGGTTTAATAGATGTCTCAATTACCAGCAGCTGGCTAATGCCGCGAGGAGTTTAGAACTACTCCAGCCCCCTCAGCCTGCTGGGAAATGTAGTTTCATAGCTATTTCCTATGATACGGTCGCCAAGGCTTGCCCGAATTCAGTTTCCTGACACCTTGTTCCATTGCGCTACAGGTACATGTTCTATTGTACCTTTCTCTAGCAGGGTTAAAATCCCCTGTTCGAGGAGTGGGTCTGAAGTTTTGGTAGAGGTGTCTCCCAGTGGATGGGCTTGAGGCCTTTGTCGAAAAGGAAGGCAGTAACCATGGGTCACTATTTCTAGTGCCCAGGCATCTGAAGTAATGCCTGGCCATTTGTCCAGATACTGAGTGATGCTGCCTCCCATTGGGGTCTTGTGGGTCAAGGCCTCAGAGCGGCTTTGCAGCGGCTGCAGCAGTGGCCGCTGCTGGGGTTGATCTAGCACCTTTTCCTCTTCCACCATGAGGAAAGTTTCTTTGTTTCCCTCTTTGACTGGCCTGTCCCTTCTCTCTCCCAAATGAGGAGTAGAATCGAAAGGGACGGCTCCTCCAGGAAGATGACCCTGAGTAGGAGTGTTGTTGAGGTTGTTTTATAGAGGCGCTAAGTGATTTTTTTCTGCCACTTTTGTGGTCTGCAGCTTCTCCAAACTCTCGTCCGCCTTGCTGCCAAACAACCTCGAGTCGTCATAAGGCATATTGAGTAACCTGGATTGCACATCAGGTGCAAAACCCGATTTCCTCAGCCATGCAAATCTGCGCAGGGCCATGCTAGACGCCATGGACCTGTTTAGGCTATCAACATTGTCCAGTCCTGAGTGGAGGCATTCCTCCATAGCCTCTTTTCCATCTCTGACTATTGC
Source organism: Ambystoma mexicanum (assembly GCF_040938575.1). NCBI lineage: Eukaryota > Metazoa > Chordata > Amphibia > Caudata > Ambystomatidae > Ambystoma > Ambystoma mexicanum. The sequence continues at coordinate 1,113,907,077 of NC_090923.1, read as the reverse complement.
CAGGATCCCATCCCGTTCCTCGCCCTCAGGGATGTGTTCAGCCGTTGTTGTCATACAGTCCCACAGGGTGTGTGTGAACCTTGCCAGGGTGCAAGTCACATTTGTCGACTTTAGGGCCATGCTGCCCGATGAAAATACTTTTCGGGCCCATGCATCAATTCTTTTGTCATCCCTATCAGAAGGAATAGAATGGTAAGCTGAATGCAAGTTGCTGCCTGCACCAGTAAGCTTTCAGGCGAGGGATGCTTTGAAAGGTATTCTGGGTCAGATGAGGAAGGCCAGTATTTCCTCACAAATTTCTTATTTGTAGCTTGGCCAGAATATGGGGTTTCCCATGTGGCTGTGGCCCTTTTTAGTAATGCTCATTAAGGATATCCATCATGTAATCTTGGTCAAAAATAGGGGGATTTGACTTCCATCCCATAAACTCAATAACTTTGTTCATTAACCTTCTGTACCAAGCCTGCATGATCTGCAGGGTAGGGTCTGTCAAAATCTACCTCAGGGGAAGTATCCAGGCCACTGGTTATCTGAAGACATTTATACAGATTACTTAACTTGGAGCTAGGGTCAACCAATTCCTCAGGGACATCTCTATTCCCAAATTTTACTCCAGCAGGAGTAATTTCCGCTTCAGAGGATTGCTCCCTGAAAATAGAGGACATAGACCTGAAGAAATCTCGTCTAGGTTGTGGTTGGTATATCTTTCTGGGTGAAACAACTGTTTCTGATCTCGGCTTCAACAAAAGTGTCGATTTTGGCACCGGAATTAAAGATGGCCTCAACAATGGCGTCGAAGGTGTCAATGGAATCGGCGTTGGTTTCGACAGCATCGTAGGAGGCATCGACAGTGGCATCGAGGATGCCTTCGATAGATGTGTCGATGTGATCTTCGACGTCGGCTTCGATGACGGGTGTATTCCCGGTGCCATTTTGTCAGCCGTCCCTTCCGATTTATGCATCGGTAGGTTTGATTTTATTTTACGAGGTGACAGGGAATTTTCCTCCTCCGACACCCTTGGCGACTTGTCGCTGGATCTCGCGTGTCTTTGACCTCCCTCTGTCACTTTTGGAGTGAGCTGGGGTATGGTCTTCACGCCGCTTTTTTGAGGGGGCCTGGGTCGCGTTCTCGAACATTTTTGACATTGAGGCTCTGAAGGCCTCACATTTTTTGGGGGAATCATGTTTTGAAGGGTAGGAGATGACCCTTGTGTCAGCCGACAAGGAAGAGGAAGAAGTAGATCGAGGCCATCTTTTCCTCTATTTCATTTGACGAGGAGGAGGATTTCCTCGATCGACTTCTTGATCTCGATTTCCTCGACCCATGTCGAGATTTCCCACTTGATTCTACTGAATCCTTCTGTTTTCTCGAAGATTTCGAGGATTCCTCCCCCACCGCTAGTTTACCTTTACATTCCTTACAAGCCTTGTTAGTCATAGCCTGACAGGAACCGCAATCGTCGACCTGATGCTCGGGGCCTAAACACCAGAGGCAAACTCTATGGGGGTCGGTGATCAACATCGTCTTCCCGCACTTTTGACATTTCTTAAACCCGGTCTTGGGAGTGGAAGGAGTGGAAGACGGGGACATTTTCATCGAAAACTGAAGCGCTGCTTTTGTCACACGAAGCAAAGCAATTTGAAAAACAGAACTTAGGCTAACGGGAGCGACTCGAGCCCTTTACACTGCGGATGCCGTCGACACTCGACAGAGGCCCTCGAGAGACATCGACACTGCAGCCTTGAACACAGCATCCTCCGATGAAGATTTTTTTTCTGAAGCAGAATCAGCAAGCTGGAAGATACGAATATCTAAGATGAGGAATACGTGGGAGGACACAATCCATTCGAAGTGTGCATTTCAGTGCTGGAAAAGCATCTTTGCAGCAAGGCACAATCTTTGTGCATAATTGTCAGAAGCAGTTTTTCAGTCGTAATACCAGAATACAAATGTCTACTTCAAGAAAGGACTTGGGTGCAATGTGTGACGAATTGCAGAATTCTTTCCCTTCTCTCCAGAGGGGAGCCTTTCCTTGTGAGGCTAGCGAGGTAAGCCTGCTACGCAACAGCCTCCCTAGGAGTAGAGGCAAGCGGGACGTCACTGGGAAAAGGGACAAGGACTCCCATTCCAGTGAGGAACTTCCCAAGTAAAAGATCAGTAAATCTGCTTCAATAAGATACCATGAAGGAAGATATGTAGAACAAATTAAAATGTGCAAAAAAGGTAGCAGGCGCACCTCTCTGCCATTTCGGTGCTGGACTGCCCATGTGGGCGCGACAAACACTGGTGTGCAAATGTCCCATCTGTGAAAGGTACAGTGAGCAAAAAGCAGATGGCTGCAAACTCTCAAAGTGGTTTAAAACCACTGAACAGGTTATCATGCTGTGTTCTTTCGATAGAGGGGTGCCTGCTACTTTTTTTGTATTTTTGGAAGGAACTTGGGGTTGGTCACCCTAAGTTACTTGGGGGCAACCAGACATGGGGCCTCATTCCGAGATTAGAGGTAGTCATGGTGCTATTTGCGCCATGGCTGCCTCCAATAACGGGTCTGGCACCGGTGTTGTTCAATGGGGACTTACCGGTGCAGTCTGACCCTGGCGGGATCGGTAAGTCCCCATTAAACAAACCATTCCCCATTCCCAATTGAGCCCTGATAGGGCTCAATGGGAATGGGGAGGGCGCTAATAACGGGCTCGCGACTTGCAAGCCCGTTATTAGCGCCCTGGACCCTTAGCGGGACCCATAAGGGACGTGTGGGTCAGACCACACATTCCTTACGGTCCCCGCCAAGGGACCTTGGAATAGTGCAGTAAGGGATTACCGGCACTGGTCTCCTTACCGGAGCCCGGTATCCCTTTTCGCCCAAGTCTTAATGACCCCCGTGGACTCCCTGCTCACTGTGCTCAGAGAGGCACAGCTCCACCTCACTGATGAGGCCCAACAAGGCTACAACACGTGTATGGGGTTGCTGTTGGTACTCTTGTTCAGAAGGGAATTGCCATAGTATTTCGGTGCTGGACTGCCCATGTGGGCGGGACAAACACTGATGTGCAAATGGATATTTTCCATCTGTGAAAGGTACAGTGGCAAAAAGCAGATCGCTGCAAACTCTCAAAGTGGTTTAAAACCACTGAACAGGTTATCATGCCGTGTTCTTTCGAGAGAGGGGCGCCTGCTACCCCTTATTTAAATTAAAATGTGCTATTGTCAACCAAGTGCAACATTAAGGTCTATGACAGAAAGCTTTAAAGAAACTGGGGCGACGAAGATCATTCCTACCATGTTGAATGTGAGTCTGAAAGGAAAGAAGGACTTGTATGACATACCAGGGAAACAGCCTAAGTACGTCATAAAACAGGAAGGCCTCTGGTCGTGAGAACAGAGAGAGAACACACATTTCAAATCCGCTGGTGTTGCCCCACAGAGCACCCTGGACAACCAGCATCTGATGTAAAATGAGAATCCGGCGAGCCCACCGAAGCGAGGCTTTGAAAAAAGGAAGAGGCTCTGAATGCTGAGGTAAAGAGAGTGTACTGAGCAGAAAACAGTACACTCTGAAGTGAAGAGAGGGTGTACCGAGAGACGTCCTGACCTAAAAAGTGGTGGTGTGACCACAGAGGAGACACAAAGGACCTGTGGGTCCATAAACAATGCTAATACTATGGCTGAAGCGCCATCGCAGAAGGAAGCGTGTGAAAGAGAAACCAAACAGCTGTCACAGATGATGCAGATGAAGTCATTTGGAAATGAAGAGAAGAAGGTCCAAGTCCACATAGGACTCTGGTGACGTTGCCCTTACAAAACAGGCATAGTGGGGAAAATGGGAGACCAGGGAGGGGGACTCAAGAGAGAGAATCACTACTGGAATACTCTAACTTGTCCCAGTGTAAAGAGGAATTCATAAAAGGAAGTGAGAAAGAATATTGCAACTTTACAGCTTGTCTTGATCAGGCTGAAACGTCAATAATAAGAGACTGGAAGAACTTTTGTGAAAGGAAAAAGAAAAGTGTTGAAACAAAAGAGAAGAAAGCAAGTGAAGGTACATATTAATACCTGGAAGAATCCAGTATCTGAACTGTGTAACTTTATGAGTGGTGGCAAAAAGATATTTATCCCCAACATAGACTCATTTAGCACCAAGGGTGCTATGGGATGGTGTCTCCTTCTACCATGTTTCACTTGCCCTTCTTGCACTCACAGTCTTACTTGACCATTCAAGATGTTCTCCTCTCAAACCACCTACTGTCCCTCAACTCTGACACATAGCCTTCCTGCCACCACCCTTTGATCTTACTTCTCAGTGCCTCCACTCGCAACTGTCACTCCCACAAACGACCACCAATGGCATCTTCTCCTCCCTCCTAAGCTACCTCCTGGCCTCTACTACTCCTCCGTTGCTACTACCGCTTCTTCATTCTGAACGGTGCTCCTTATTCTGCTACTCCTTCTCAATGGTACCACCTTTCTACTACTACTACTACTACTACCACTAGATCTCACTACTACTGCTACTACCAATTTGTTAACACCATTACTACTCTACTACCTCTTCTGCCTCTAGTCTTACTCTTCAAAGACGCTACTACTACTACTAACTACCCCTCCCTTTAATTGCTACAGCACTACTCCTATCACGGCCTCCACTCCCAAATACTACCTCCCTCTACTCCTCCTCCATCACTCGTTCACTCACTCCTTAGTCTCATGCACAAACACTCCACAGGCGCCCTATCCCCAAAAACCTCGGCACTCCTTTCTCACTCGAATCCTGGTCTCTCACACGTCCACCTCCACCTTCTTTCTTCACCCAACTAACCCACACTTAACCATTCACCATAATGTGTGCCCTCCGTGACAGGGCAACCTGGTATGTGGCATCTTTAGCACAACATCAAGGGCAAGGCTGCCTAAGCTACTAAACACAGCAGCTAAGTTACTAGGTAACTTACCTTCTGTTTCTGCTTGTGAAGTGATGTTTCTAGAGCCTCTAGCTGGAGCTGCTTCTGTTGCTTCTCTTTGGACAGCTGCTCGAGCTGCCTCTCCTGCTCCGAGATTTTCTGCAGGGCCCTGCTGGGGAGTCCCACCTTCCATTCCTCTGCTGTCCAACTCATTATGGGCCTCTTGCCACCCTTGTGGCTATGGTCCAATTACCTAAGGGCAGATAAAACCAGGTTATTGGTTAAAAAAGGCCCAGGACGAAACGAGACTGGTGACCAGTGAAAGGAAAATGGAAGCGGATGGGCAAAATAGAAAATGCCAATTGTAAAGAGAGACTAGGGAAAAGGGGGTAAGGCAAGATGGAAAATGCCAATTGTAAAGTGAGACTAGGGAAAAGGTCCAGAGCCAGTTCAGAGACAGGTCATTGGCTATCCAAGTTAAAGGCCAGGGAAACAGAGAAAAGAAAAGGGGAGTAGCAAAAAGGAGGAGGAGTGATTCAGGGGAAGAAGCAATGACAACCATATTGAAAGGCATGGTAAACCAGGGGAGCTCAACTGGTAAAGAGAGAAAGGCATGCAAAGATAGAGTGTGTCGGGCCACTATCAGAATTAGAAAAGGGTACAGGTTTGAAGAAGGGACCAATAAGAAGGAATGCTGAGGTTAAGTCAGAACAAGGCAAGAAGAGTTCTGGTCGCTCTGGGTTTGACTCAGATTTTTGGCTTCTAGCTTTAAAGAACACAAGTCCCTTACTCAAGCAATTCAGTTAGTTCAATATCTGTTCAATCGGTTCAGTTCCAGTGCATTTACAGTATATGAAAAATGGAAGTTTGGCATGAACAGTAAAGAGTTACACTGGAATACTGTGCGTTATATTTAGAGATCCATAAGAGCAGTTGAGTGCAAAAGAGTTTTAATAATAAGGTTAACTACACCCCCGTGGAGTTTATCAAACTGAAGTGCTATTGAAGTATTTGCCTGAAAGCAAGAGAAACTAGTACAGATGAAACTGGCAAATCTGGAACCAAAGAACCAATACAAACACCTAAATATCAAAACGGCATCATGAATCTCAAACTACAAATCTAACCAAGCTGAACTTTGATGCTATCTAAAGGGCCCACATTGTGTCCCGCAAACTACATAGACAAATATGAACTATGGAATGCCGAGGATGTTTTTTTTAATACTTTTTATTAGCATTTCATAATAAAACAGTGAAAACAGTAAAACAATGCTCATACCTCAGCTGTTGCGTTACACCCACCACTCGTGGGTGTGCTGATTTTTGAAGTTAAAACAACAAACCATAACCAAACATTAACATGGAAGCCTTGTACCAATCCCCAGTTCACCAGCCGCTTCCCCGGTAGCGTAGTCCATTCCCATCTGCGTGCCAAGGAAGGCAAAACAAATCTACATGTGATCAAGCAACCCAATAACCTTTGGTCTGGTGGGGCACGTGAAGTCCTTGTTATGGTTTTGAGCATAGGACAAGGAGCAATTATATTTCCCTAAAAAGGGCTGTACCTCATCATTTGAAAAAAAAAGGCCACCTTCTTTGCCGCCATTACCACATGCGTGGCCACCAACCGGCTACCGTAGGAATTCTCTGCGATTTCCAACAAGCCGCAATCGTGGCCTTGGTTATGAGGAGCATAGTTCGAAGCAGCTGGATGTTCGTACAGTGTTTAAGCCCGGCCCTCCTCCCAAGAATCCCAAGTATACACACTTCGGATGGGTTGTGTCCTCCCAAGTGTTCCTCATCTTTTGATATATCCATATATCTCTGAGGCCTTAGTCCACAAAACCCTGGTGGGAGGCAGACTCTCACAGCATCTGCAAGAATGGCGGGGCATTAATTCAGATGCATGGGCATTGGAAACAGTAGCAAATGGGTTACCGCCTTCCCTTTCTAAAAAGGCCACAGGATCATCCACCAGGGAGCAACTCTTTCAAAACTTTCAGATCCGCTCCTTGTGCAGGAAATGTTGACCCTGCTGGAGAAAGGTGCCATAGAGCCAGTACCTGTAGCGGAGAGGAACAAGGGTTGGTACTCCCCTTACTTCCTAATCCCCAAGAAGGATGGAGGATTGAAACCCATCTTGGACTTAAGAGCCTAGAACAAGCTCTTCAGGAAGGACAAGTTCAAGATGGTTACCCTTTCTCAGATCCTTCAGGCCCTCCAGCTCCAGGATTGGATGGTGTCATTGGACCTTGAGGATGCACACTTTCATGTGCCTATCCATCACAAGCACAGGAAGTACCCAAGGTTCGCTGTTGGCGGTTCTCATTATCGATTTCGAGTTCCGCCATTCGGGCTGACCTCCGCACAAGAGTTTTCACCAAGCTGATAGCAGTGGAAGCAGCGAGTCTCAGGAGAAGGGGGAAGAGGAAATTCATGTCTACACCTACCTGGACGACCTGGACGATTGGCTGATCAGGGCACGTTCCCCTGAACAAGCACTGCAACATCTCAGCATGATCTGACACTCTCTCCACAGACTGGGCTTCTCCCTCAATTATAATAAATCCCACATGAATCCAACTCAAAGACTCCAGTTTATCAGAGCAGTCCTGGATGCATCCTTGGGAAAAACTTCACCACCCAAAATGAGGGCTCAACACATTCTGCAGATGCTCACCGAATTCCATAGTGCTCAGCGTCTCCCGGCCTTCGATTTCATGAGATTGCTCAGCCTCATGGCATCCTGCATTTTTCCTGGTGCCAGAGGCTCGCCTGAGAATGAGATATCTCCAATGGGATTTCAGGACTCAATGGTCCCAATTCTCAGGCAGGATGTCAGATGTTCTTCAGGTTCCGAGCAGTCTCTCACAGGATCTTATGTGGTGGGCCTGCGAGGACAACAATCTGAAGGGAGAAAATTTTTTGGCAACCATGGCCGGAAGTTACAGTAGTTACGGATGACTCACTTGCGGGTTGGGGAGCATATTCAATGGTCATTGGTCTCCACCAGAGTCCAAACTACATATCAATCTTTCCGCCCTCTGTACGCGGAAAGAATGTCCTGATAATGATGGACAACACAGTGGAGTAGGGTCACTATCAGTGTGTAGAGAAACAATTCAGCTCTGATTGTGAGCAAGTCAAGAAGGAGCCTCCCTATCAGCAGTGCACCTAGCTGGAGAGGAGAACATGGCGGTGGATGCTCTGAGAAGCCAGAGAACAGTCTCCCACGAGTGGGAAATAGCTCAGGAAGTCCTTCAAGAGATCTTCACCCTTTAGGGAACCCCTCAAGTGGATCTGTTTGTGACCAGTGTCAACCGGAAGTGTGAGCAGTACTGCTCCATGCAGCTTCCCCCTAAGAGGAGCTCTAGGGGCCGCGTTTGTAGTGGACTGGGAGTTTCCACTCCTATACGTGTTTCCTCCAGTCCCTGTCATTCCTCATGTGATCAGGAGGTTGAGCAAGTTTGGAAAATCCATGATCCTAATTGCTGCGGATAGGGGCCGGAGGACGTGGTACCCAGACTTTCTAGACATGTCCATCTGCCCTCAAATACGTCTTCTGCAAAGAGAGGATCTTCTCATGCGGGAGGAAGGTCGGGTTGTCCATCCAGAGGTCAAGGCACTCAACCTTCACGCACATTTTCAGAGAGGTTGAGATTTAAGGATTGAGACTACCTGGATGACGTAATGGAGATTTTGCTTTCAACCAGAAGGCCAGCAACAAAATCCTTGTACCGCTGCCATTGGAACAAGTTCTGTAGTTGGTGCACTACAAGAATGTGGATCTTTTAATGTGCAGTACACCTATGGTGTTATCGTTCTTGTTAAATCTGGCTAATCTGGTGCTCCAGGTTGGCACAATAAAAGTACATCTGGCAGCGCTGTCAATTTTGACGTGATCATCTGAAGAGGTATCTTTCTTCAAAATGCCACTAGTGATACAATTTCTGAAGGGACTGACGAATGTGTTCCCTTCGATCCCTTTTCAGGTACCAGTTTGGGATCTTAATCTGGTTCTAAAATTTCTCATGTGTACTCCCTTCAAACCACTTTATTCTTGTCCTTTAAGGGTGTGAACCTTCAAAATCATTCTTTTAGTTGCTCTTACATCAGCCCGTAGGGTGAATGAACTTCAAGTCTTGGCTTGCAAGCCTCCTTATAAAATGTTCTTTAAGGACAGAGTGACTCTTAAAGTTAACCCACATTTTTGCCCAAAATTGGGTCTAATTTTCATCTAACACAGAAAATTGTACTACCTTGTTTTTATCCACCTGCTCATCCTGAAAAGGAGGAGGAGAGATTGCACAGGCTTGACCCTAGGCGTGCATTTAGTTTGTTTATTTCTAGAATGTCAAAATTAAGAAAGGATGATCAAATGTTTGTTGGTTATACCGGCCATAAATTGGGGATGGCAGTGACAAAACAACCTGATCAAGGAGGATTATTTTAGGCATTTCTGAGTGCTATAGACTATATGTAAAAGATCCTCCTGAGGGTATGAGGGCTCATTCGACCAGGGGCATGGCTACATCCTCTGTTTTACAGAGAGGAGTCCCAATTCAAGATATTCGTGCAACGGCCACATGGTCCTCCGTTCATACGTTTATAAAGCATTAATGTCTGGACTCTTCCTCAGGCCAGGAAGGAGGATTTGGGAAGGCAGTGTTACATTCTGTTCACACAAACCCATAAGGACCACCTCAATTCTTACTTGAAATTGAAAATTCTTACTCCCTCCTCCAAAATAAATACTGCTTTGGGAGTCAGATGAGGAATACGTCAGAGGATACAATTAATTTGAAGAAAAAGATATCAAAGTATTGAGGGAACGCATCAAAAATGGAACTGAAGCTAACGGTCGCTGCGTGCCCTATATGTACCAGTGATGGAGTCGACATTGGGACAGAGGCCCTCGAGGGACATCGGGTGGACCGGCACAGACGCACATCGCCCCCGGCTGAAATTCTTTTCCAAAGCAGCTAAAGCTGAATATGGATATATCAAAAAAGGAACTATGAAAAGATGAGGATTACATGGGAGGAACATCTAGTGTAAAGAATGTTAACAGCAGTACGTAAGAATGTTCAACACCTCTGACCAATAGACTGCCAGTCTTGGACATTCCCACCACATATGCATTACGTTCCATCCCTCCCACACCCCTTCCGGCATTCCCCCCCCCATTGAACACAACGTTATATCTGGAGTTAGATATCCCCTGGCCAAGAATTTGAAGCCCCTCTCTTCATACTGGACACTATTAGTAGCTTTCTTCAGGCTCTTCTAGGCTTCCCTCCATCAATTAGTAGAAACCTCAACCCCCAGATCCCTGTGTCATGCCTCCACATACATAGGTAGTGCGTCTTCACCCTGACCTCCCAAGCCAGCATATAAGCGTAACATTAGCCCTTTCGTGTCACTAGGAGATAGGATAACCTTTTTGAACTCAGTTAACTTCCTGGTAGCTGCCTTCTTGTTGGGGGATTGCATGTGCAAGTGCTGCAGCTGCCAGTACTGAAATCTGTCCTTCTCTTTTACTCCAAGAGTGGACCTTGCGACACTTAAACGACCTTACTTGCACATCTACAAACACATGTGCCAAAAATTCACATTCGCCCTTTCTCCAATTTGTAAACGCAGAGCCGTCGTACCCCAGCTGAAAGTTGGGGTTAAAATGGTTCAGCGTGAGAGGGGAGGGAAATGTTGTGATGCCTCCATCCCTGATCGCCTTGTCCCAGACCTGCATTGTCTCCCTGAAGCTGGCAACTCATACACACTCGGGGGTCTGTTCCATTTCTCTAACCAAGGGATGTATCGAAGGGCTTTACCTGAGACTTCCTCTTCTATATGGCACCACCCCTTAGTTGTAAAGGGGTTAACCCATTCCTGGAGCACCCTCAGTTGTGCCGCCCTAAAGTATCAATGAATATCTAGAAGCGCCACCCCACCCGCGTCCCTGGACCTGAACAGAGTTTTCATAGCTAACCTAGCCTTCCCATTTTTCCAGACATAATCCATAATGTACCGGTGCATCTTTGCTAAAGTCTTGGGCGGGATGGCTACTGGGAGAGCCTGAAAATGGTACAACAACTGAGGCAAAATGTTCATTTGATTGCTGCCACTCTACCAAACCATTAGATTACTCGCTTCCCCCATGAATGTAGGTCCAACCTAATGGCCTCAAGTAGCTTTGGGTAGTTGGCCCGATATAGATCTGCTACTTTAGTGGTGAGATAGACACCCAGATACTTTAGCTTCCCCTTCATCCACTGAAAGGGGGCTGACCCCCTGAGCTATAGGATATATTAAGCGACTCGCTTTTTTCCAGGTTAACTTTAAATCCATACACCCTTTGAAACTCTCGGAAGATCCCCAACAACTTGAGAACTGAGTCTTCACCATTGGACAGTGTCATGATCACATCATCAGCGAATAGAGCTAACTTGTGCTCCAATCCCCTGTAGGGGATGACTCAAATACCCCCATCCGCCTTGATAGTCACTGCCACAGGTTCTACTACCAAGCCAAAAAGGAGAAGGCACATCCCTGCCCTGTGCCTCTGGAGAGTGTAAACCCCTGTGGCAGGTGCTCATTGGCTGCCACCTTTGCCGGGGGATGCGAATAAAGCGAGAATACCCCTCTTACGTAGCCCTCCCCTAAATTGCAGCTCTCTAGAACCACTCTGAGGAAAGGCCATTCCACCCTATCAAATGCCTTTTTAGCACCTAAACCCAGTAATACCACCGGGAAAGCCGTTCTATGAGCAATATCAATGAGATTTACAATCTTTTTTACATTACCCACTCATAGATGGCCCTGTACAAACCCTGATTGATGTTCCCCCTATTAAAATTGCCAAAAATCCCTCCAGTGTGGTTCCTAGGATTTTGGCATATCTGTGTTCAGGATAGCTATGGGCCGGTATGATGCACCAAGTGTGGGATCCTTCCCTGCCTTGCCGATCAGTGAGATCTTGGCCTCGCCCATAGTGCGAGTTGAGACCCCCGAGGTGAACATCGTATTGAACAGCAGATTCAGCGGACCCAGCAGGGGCCCAGAGCATTGTTTGTAAAATGCCGAAGGAAAGCCGTTTAGGCCCGGTACCTTCGCCACTTTGAGCGAGGTTATCGCCTTTAGAATTTCTTCTTTTGTAATTTCCCTATTAAGCTGCTCCCTTGTGTGAGAAACCTGAAGGTGTCTCACCGCTAGTCCCCGGGAGTCTGTCATCCAGGTGGCCAGGACGCGGCCATCGCTTTTGGATCCAGTTCCTTGGGGTGGACCAGTGCGGGAGAATCCCCTGGGTGAGGGGTCTTCGCAGAGTGGGAGTGGGACACCGGATGGCGAGAAGCGGTATCCCCTTCCCTGTAACACCTTTACCCCATCCTAACAGGTAGGATACTAAGGAACTCAAACCCCCTCCACAACACAAAGACTTTCTCACAGACAGCTTGCTATGAGAGAAAACAGCCGTATACCTGACATGTCCCGATAAGATAGTCAGGCAGAGTCAGGCAATTACTGACCATCACACACACCTGACTTCCATTACATTTCCCCACACGGATAAAAGGCAGAGCACAAGAGCACACTATGAGTGAGGCAAAGCACACGAGGAAACAGCAGTTCCAAGATGGCAGTTTAAAACGAGGCGAAAGACAGCAAAACAGAAAGGGATCAGAAGAAGGGAAGTACCCTTGACCTTTCCGACGAGGAACCATTACTTTCAAAAAACCTTGAGAATAGAAAGCGTAAGACCAGGAAACCAGGCTGAAGAATCCTGCATTGTGTGTCAGAGGTATCCGAGGCTCTGCCATGTTGATAATCAAGGCGGGGAGAATCGCCTGCCGCCGTGGTACTGTCCTTGGCTCCTACAACAAAGCAGCGCCAGAGAAATCAACACAGCCGGTGAGTTGGGGAGGCCAATACTAGAACAGTCTGAGTTGAAGCCAAGGTTGCAAGCAGCAACATTGCATGGTGAACGCTGAAGCGAACAGTGCATGAAGCGCATGTGATAACCAACGCAAGTAAAATTAGACACCAAATGAGTGATTGAACTTTGAAACCAATATACGATACCTTTGACAGAGTGGTCCGACAATGCATGCATGCTCATTCGAAGGTCACTGTAAGTAAAGCGAAAGAGTGACAAAGGATTGTGAATCAAAGTGGTCCTGCAACGGGTCAAGCAAAATCCTGTGCACAATCGAAAGTCTTCTTTGTTAATAGGGTAAAGAAAGTTGATGATCAAGTGGATAAAGATGGTGCGACCCTCGAACAAGGGAGTTCAGCTGAGAGCTTTTGGATAAAGCAAGTTTGTGTTAAATTAAATTGAAATTGGTCCGAGCCCGGTGGAGGGAGACTGATTGAACGTTGTGTTGAAATGGATCGGAGCCCGGCGGAGGGGATCCGGGGTGAACCGTGAATCACCCGAGAAATTGGATACATGAAAATCCTACAAGCATTGTGTAAAAGAGGATCTGGGGTGAATAGTGAATCAATTGAGAAATTGAGTGCATGTAAAATCCTGAGAGGAAAAGAACTTCTTGTTTGTTTGTCACATCAGGCCCTCCGAAAGAAGATACTTTGAAAGGAAAAGAGACTTGGGACCGGAAGGCCCTGATGCTAATGTTTGAACTGCACCCTCGCGCTAGAGAAGCCAGAGACTGTGCTAAGCTCGAGTGGGTCATCTTGTCCCATGCTGAAAACATGGTGAAGGGAGGCCAACGGCCTGAATATCCTGACTTATCCTTTCTTGGACACTTCGTTCTTTGACATAATATTCTTTCCCCCACTACTTGTAATTAAGAGGTAAAGATTGGCAATGTTTTTTTTTTAGTATAGGCCCTTTTATTTTGACACAACGCCACTAGGACTGCGTTGTTATTTGCTGCAATCTTTAGATTTAGGATTAGATAGCCGTTTTCAAACCTTTGTTTAAAGTTCAATAAACATCCTTGAACTGTGGTCACTTGTGTCTGTCTTACTGTTGATACCATGCCTTCATTACACTTTGCTCCACCGAGAGGCGGGACATTGGACAACCTCCAATAATTGGCGAATCTGGTCCCCTGTGGGCTGCTCGGGTGTGTATAGGCGTTTTAAAAAGTTTCAAATTCGCTCAGGATTTACCTGTCACTACTGACAATGTCCACCTTGTCATTAGCAATACCTGCTATTCTCCCGACGCCCACCTCTGCTTTAGTTTCCAGGCCACAATTTTCCCAGCCTTATTACCCACCTCGAAATACTGCAGTTTCTCTCGAATCATGTTACATTCTGCCCTAGAGGATTCCAACAAGTTAACCCCCTCCTTGCCTGTTGTAGAGCTCTAAAAGCTTTGTGTGGCCCAGTGTCCCTTTACTCCGCTTCTTTATTGTTAAGCTACTGAGCCAGAAGCGCTGACAGTTCACTCCTACTTTTATTAACCACCCTGGTTATGGGGATCAGAGTGCCCCTCATAGAGGCTTTGAAGGCATCTGATTGCACCACCACTGGGACCTGACCAGTAGGGTTAAAAAGGAAGAATTCCTGTATCGCGTCTGTCACCTCCTCCCTTACAATCGGATCCATTAAATACAAAGCAATTCAATTTCCAACATCCCCATCTCCCCTCCCTTTTCGAGAGTGATATGGTCATGGAGATCGGGGCATGGTCTGAAAAATGTATTGTGCCTATCTTAACCCCTCTCACTCTTGGGATTAAGTCTTCCGCCAACTAGAAGTAATCAATCCTTGAGTTCATGTGGTGGTTGTGGGGAAAAATAGGTGTAGTCCATCACCCCGGGATGCATTTGGTGCCACACATTTACCAGCCGGGAGTCAGCAATTTGATTATGTAGGGTCGTAGATGGCTTCACCGCCCCCAATAGCCTCCTTTTGACTCATCCCAGTTGGGGTCCAGCAGCAAATTAAAATCCCCGCACAAAAGAATATGCCCATTGGCAAATCCTAGCAGTTCCCCCAGTACCGAGCACAAGAACTCATTCTGCACAGAGTTCGGCCCATAGATTGAGGCAAGTGTAACCTGCGAGGTCCCCAGCAACCTGAGACAAATACATAGTGGCCATCTTTATCATACTTCACCTTCTGCACCCTAAAGTCGGTGTTCCTATTGATCAGGATGCCCATCCCCTTTTTTAAAGCCTATGTGTGGAATAGAAATGCTGTGGGAACCCAACACTGAAGTCTGGTAGTATCCACCCTCCTAAGGGTGTAGAAACGCCACATCCACTTGCTGATTTTTGAGCATGTGGAACAAAATGTTGCGTTTCCTGGACAAGTTCAAGCCCCTCACATTGTGAGACCAGCAACACAGTTCCATAGTACTAGTGAATGTCCAGCAAAGGAAAGAAAATTGGCTCACCTCAACCTTCCCGGGTCCAGCATACAGAGAATATTCCCTCCTCTAGTGACCAACACATATTGTAACCCCCGTTTTTTTCCTGCAATAAGTAACAAGGCAAAAAGTTCACCTATGTGTGGACAATCAGTTTTGCCCCCACTGTTCCGGCAAGCCCGCTTTAAGTCCCCCCAAAGTGAGATGCCGCCGGCCCACCAACTGGCCACTATTAAACCAGCCACATCCCTACTCGGGACCACGCTATGGCAAAGAGCCAACCCTTACACAACTCTTGATCATCTCGTTGGCCCCTGCTGGGGCCTCTTCCCAACTCTACCTCCCCCGCCCGGCTCGGTTGCCAGTCGCTATCCCCCTCCTCCTGAGATAGCACAACACCCAGGATCCCGGCCGCTTCTTTGAGTGGCGTACATCGCCTTTGCTTCCCCTCCTAGCACAAAAGCGAACCAAATGGAAAAGTCCAACGATATGGAATATTTTCTTGCCTTAGCTTCCCTGTCACCGGGTGGAAAGCCAGTCTCTTCTGCAGGGTCAGGGCCGCCAGGTCCTAGAATATGTGCAGCTTCTGATTGTCACAGGAGATTTGCCCAGTGGATTTAGAGGCCTTTAAGATCTTCTCTTTAATTGTATATGCATGAAACCCCATAATAATGTCTCTGGGCTGCCCTCTGGGGCCCTTCCATAGTGTTCCCACCCTATGTACCCGGTTTAGGGAGATCTCCATTGTCAAATCTGGAACACATCCCTGAAAAAACTAAGAACCCATGATCACAGATCCACCCCCTTCATGTTCTCTTCCAGGCCTCAGATCCACAAGTTCTCCCTTTCTCTGCCAGTTCTCAAGTTCTTCAATGTTGGGGACCAGTTCTTCATGCCCTGCCTGGCTCCAGCTAGCTCACCCTGAAGGTGTATAAACATCGCCCGGCAGCGAGTGTATAGCCTTCTCCGTATCTCCTACTCTGGTGTTTATTTGTTTCATGTCTGTAGTAAGGTCCACCAGAGACTTCTGTAGCCCCTCCGAATCCTCCACCACTACCTTCCTGATTGATAGGGATAGATCCTTTTTAGGGTGGCCATATATTCCAGGAAGTCAGTCTAAATTAGCTGGGTGTCCCCAACTCCTCCCACCAACTTGCTTGCCATGGCTTCTCCCGTCGCCCATCCCCCTCTGTCAGCTTCTCTTCGTGTCGCTGCATGGCTCCAGAGGGAAGTCACTGAGCGAGCCTTAGCTTGCTGCTTGCGAGGAAACATGCATGAGTGTCCCTTCCTTCTATTGGTATCTGAATCACGGCTCAATCTCTGTCCAGGCCAGAGAAGCAACATCCAGCGGCCAGCACACCTGCACTCGCCCCTAACCCCCCACTACCCCCACCCCCACGGGTCACGTGGGAGCTCCCCCTCGGGGTATATGCTGGCCAGGATCCTTTTTAGACCCAGCAGGGGACAGTGCAGCAGAGTTCCACCAACAGTTCTCTTACCAGCTCCCAACCCCACTCTGCCACCTGATCTTGGGTCTGCTCACCCCCATGGCAGGACAGGCTGGGCTTGATTGCTCCTCCTTCTCACATTACCAGGCCTCACCAGATCACCCGCTGCACTCCTGGGGCTCAGCACAACCTCAAGTGCTTATTCGCTTCTCCAGAGACATGAGCTCACCCGCTCTCGACTCTCTCCCCACACAGCGGGCCGCAGCTCGCAAGGCTCCCTGCTGCACTTCCTCTAACTGTGGCTCTCCAGGCTAACCCATGCAGCCGCCAGCTCCGTGGGGGGTCCCGCCAGCTCCGTGGGGAAACTTCTGGTAGCTACAAACGGGGGTCTCCGTGCTTGCGCCGGCCATGGCCACCAGGGGTCATCGCACCCAGGGCCGGCATAAGTGATTAAAAGTCAGCCATCTTGGGCGTTGCCGGCCACCGAAACCCAGGATGCGCTCTTTAAAAAGATGATTTAAAGATCCATGTGGTAAGCTGATCCACTGTAGCATTCAGTGGCATCCGGTATGTGCTTGACTCCAGTAGTCTTGGATGCTCTTCAGTACCCTTTAAATCCTGTTATTCCCAAAAAATTGGAAACGCCTGGTAAACACCCTATAAACATGCTGAAGCACCAACAAGACCTGGTGAGTTTTGAAACAGGCAGGAAAACGAGCAAAAAGTGAAAAACAAGAGTTGCTCATATGGCACTTTCTTTTCTGCGCTTTGCCATCTGTACTGCCATGTGAATGGGCACCGATTTTGGGGCTTGCAAAACCACTCTTTGCAACCAATGTTTGTAGCGGATAACCATACACCTCTTTAGATTCTCGAATGATTTTAAGGGGTGATTTATACCACGGGCAAAGGATCAATAGAGAACTTGCACAGTGGACTTGTAGTAGCAAAAGATGATTCATGTGAATAAAAAGAGGAATGGTTGGAGTAAGGCAAACAAAGTATGGATAATTTTCTGAGCATGTGTGACAGTCTTTGTGGGCAGCAGAGCAATTCACTAGATAGGACCGTGGTCCTGAGTACAAAGTTGAAAGCAAATGTTCTTAAACAGGACAAGCAAATACATCAAAGGGCCAGTCACTGTTTGCCAAGAAAAAGAGTTCAAGGAACTCCTGTAGCTGCTAGCATACGTTGGACCACCTGGCTGGTAGATGCATAGCTGTCCAGCAACAGTTTATTTCTACTCTGTATGTACTATGCAGATTTTCAAGCTTCAGTCACTGTAAGCCTCCTAACAAGTATCACAAAGTTCAAGCTTGCTGCTGGCTCCTGCCCCATCACAAGCTCATTCCAGGCCCCAGTGTCATGGCAATCTGCTGCAGGCTCAGGTTCTACTCGAATCCAGTGTCTGCAACATCTCCTGGCTCTGGTATCTCAGATACCTGGCTTGGGTTCTCAGTGTCAACAATCCCTTCAGGCTCAGGTTTCTCAAGGACAGCAAGCCTCATTTAGTATTCTTGGTGGCTTGTTAGTCCAACCAGCCACCGGATTGGGGCTTCTAGATAGCCTGGCAATGACCATTATCTGGCTGTGATCAGGACTATTGTTAGGAACTGACTCACCAGATGTTACACAGAAGTCGACATTAAGCAGTTCAGATCCTTTAGCAGGGGTGCACCTCTCCTAAAACAAGAAGTAAAACCTACCTAAGGGCTGGAACCACCAACAAGAACCTACCAGAAACCAGAGGCAATGGGCTCCCTGGTACGAGACTGGGAAGCCCACTAGTGTAAGAATACCCCATCAAGTGCATCTTGTATTTGGTTACTCACATTAGGAGAGACAGCATTGCACTTTATGTTCCTTTGTTCGATGTACAACATCCGACGGACCATGTTTCTAATCCCCTACTTAAGAGATAAAGCTTTCACACATTGGCATCTGGCACATTTCCACATTTGCTAGGTATGTCAGGTGTTTTAACGTGCTGGGTTATGCATAACTGTGTTAATGCTGCAGTGTATATTAGAATTAAATGAGTTTCTGAATCAGTGAGGTTTTTTCTTACTTTTTGAGACTGCTGCTTTTGTGTATTAGACTGCATTCATGGATCTTACAAACTCCGAAATAAAAGTTACATTCATTTGAATAATGTTTCTTTAATTAATGATACTTTCTCCATCATAACTACATTTGAAGTAAATACAAATGTTTTATTCCCTGTTGAGGTTCCATTAAAACAACATCTTGTTTTGTTTCGGATAACAGACTTTAAAAGTCATTGTGAATCCACCTTTTCGACCGAATGTTATATTAAGGTTATTAGGTATCAATATCAGTTGTTTGATAATGTAGTATTGAAGTTTGATCAACAGAAGTTATTATACTAGGTTATATTTTAACAATACAAATCTTGAATGATAAAAAAATGGGTGTAGGGTCTGCGCTTTTTTTTTTATTCAGGCAGTCGTCACACCAGTATAGTCTAACTTGATATACCCAAAACAGATGGGCCTCATTACGACCCTGGTGTTAACCATGGCGCTATTAGCACCATGGTTGACGCCGGTTGACGCCGGTAAATTACCAACTCCGCCATGGTGAATGGCGGAATTACTGCCCCATTCCAAGGTTGGCGGGGCGGTAATTCCCCATTCACCATGGCCCCTTCCCCATTCCCATTTTTGCCTCATAGGGCTCAATGGGAATGGGGAAGGCGCTAATTACGGCACCGTAAATTACGGTGCCGTAATTAGCTACTAGGTCCCTTTGCGGCACCCTACTTTAACGCCTGCTAAAAGCAGGCGTTAAGGTCGGGTCCCGCAAAGGGAACTCTTAATGAGGCGTTAAGGGTTTAACAGCGCCAACACCTTTTACGGCGCCTTTAAACCCTTAACGCCAGGGTCCTAATGAGGCCCAGATAGGGCAGTACAAATAATGTGTGTTCACAGACTGGGGAGGTATACTCACACCGCCGCCTAGACTTGTGGGTGCAAGAGCACCCCGTATCAGTGGAGGCAACAGTAATGCCTGGCCTCCAGGAAAGCACAGTGTTGGTCACGGATATCCAAGTTTTCCATCAGTTTTTAAACCAAATCCATGCCAAAGCTGACATAAAGACCGAAAATAAATTGTTTTGCCAATTGAAATAAGGAATTCTACAGGTCATGAGTGAAAGGGTTGCAGAAGTAGCAGCATACAGGGATCTGGGTCGCTGACTTAGACGACCCTCAAATCGACCCCTGACATTTTCAGTTGCTTCCTGAGATAGAAAAGGGCATCTCGCTCTATAAATGGGAAGCCACAGAACAAGAGGAAAGTTATAGGATTGAGTTTTTGTATTTTCTTTGTATTTGTCTTTTTGTATTTGTAACACACAACCAGGCAGAACTGCATTTGGGAATAGATTGTAATGAAAAAAACAGCTTGAAAGAAGAGCTATACAGAGAGCTAGGCCTAGAATAGGTAATTGAAATAGATAGATATTCAGCGCTTTATGGAACGTCTATAGAAAAGTCGTATTTCGGATGTCAAAATGCACAGAATTCCACAATCATGGTCCGTAAACAGAAAAACTCCTGTCCCCCCCCCTTTTGCCACAGTGGTACAGTCAATTTGTAATGTCTTCTGATCTAAATAATCTTGTTGGCTGATAAAATGAAATCCTGTCAGCTAAATATGGCAGAGCTAGTCCATTCACAAATGTGTACATTAGACATAGGACTTTAAAGTACATTCTTTGACCCAACGCCAACCAGTGTAAGGAGATCAGATGGTTTGACACTGAAGCAAACTTCAAGAACTCTTGAGCTGGCCAAAGTAATTGAAAGGTGTAATCTAAGAGTGTAATATTCCTATTTAACGGTCGAACTGATTTGGTGTTTAAAGTTCAAATCGGAGTGCCAGTAGCATCCTAGGTTTTTAACCCTGGAGGCATAAGTAGAGGGTAAGCCTCCCATGGCCGGATAGATTTGACAGCACATAGACACCAGTACTGCATCCACAGACCCACCTCACGTCCTTCCTCGTGAAAATTTCCACACCCCGGACAACATTCAAGACACTCTTTACAGAGGACCTAGTAAAAATCCTGGCTGCCCTCAAAGCCACAACGTATACAGATGACATCCTCCCAGCATACATCCTCAAGACCCTCCCCGCAGAAATCTCCTTCCCTACCTGGAGATCATCACCAGCTCCTTAACTCTAGGCACCTTCCCATCGACCCTAAAGACAGGACAAATCCTCCCTCTACTAATGAAACCCACCCTGGATCCAGATAACCTAGGTAACTATCGTCCCATCCCCTAGGTAAGACCATTGAGAAAGCGGTAGTCGTGCAACTGCAGCAACACATCAACAACAACAATCACCTGTAAACCTACCAATCGGGGTTCAGACCCAGATGCAGTATGGAGACGGCAACCATACAAATGGTTGACACCCTCAACATCCTTGATGTCGGACACCCCTGCCTCCTGGTTCTACTCAACCTCTCAGCTGCTTTCAACACAGTAGACCACCAGGCACTCACTGACACCCTACATCTACGAATGGGGATCAGCGGCCTTGTCCTACGCTGGTTCACATCCTACCTCGCCAATCGCCAGCAGTTTGTTCAGATGGACTCCTCTAGATCGCCAATGCTACCCGTCTCCTGTGTATTCCTGGAGGGTTGCATCCTCACCCCAGTGATCTTCAATCTATACATGGTGCTGCTGGGAGCCCTCCTAGCCACACACATAATTCACATCCACCAATATGCCGACGACACACAGCTATACCTCAAGATTGACTCCATCGAGGACATCCACAGGCTCAAAACCTGCCTCTCGCTGACCCAGTCTTGGATGTCCAGTGCATACTTGAAGCTCAACCCCTCTAAGACCGAATTCCTACTCCTCACCAACAACACCGAACCCCCAGACATACAGACCTGGCTATCAACCAAGAACCATGAGGGCTTCACATCTGAGCTCACCTCATGCGCTAAGTCCCTCAGGTTCCACATCGACGACAAGACACATATAGCTAAGAAAACTCAGACAGCTTCCATCCTGCAGAAAGTCAAGCCCTTCCTCCCTCCAGACAGCTTTAGATCCACCATTCAAGCACTGGTCCTATCCCACCTGGAGGGGGGCAATGCTCTCCTCAAAGGCCTTCCATTGTTTTTTGGCCATGGTGATCTTATCCCCAGATATATTATCCAGATCTCTCCTGATTTACACAGAAAATGCAGTGTCAAGTGTTTTTTTCTGTTTTTTGAATGCGCAACCATGGCTATGTCCAAAGAACAAAATCTTACAAAATGATAAGACCACAATACCGGTATGGTATCAAGCATGGTGAAACCAGGTCCTCTCTCACTGCTGATATATCACGGCAATGTCCCATCTTGAGCGAGGTGGAAGTAGTCAGCAGTGTTAGGCCAAGATTCTTAAGAATTTCTGTTAGTTTGGAAGTGTGAAAAACCTGAGGGCATTCACACTCCTACTCCCCTTGGATCCCGTTTGCAGTTGGCTAGGGAAAGGCCATCGCTTTTGGATCCTGACCCTGGGGGTGGATAATCGAGGGAGGATCACCTGGGTGGAGGCCTTTTGAGGATTTGAAGTGGGAAGCCCTTGGGCGTGACATGGTATCCTCCTTTTCCTATTGACAGTCAATCTAACCCTCCCCCAACTTTCATAGGCTGTTACAAGCCACTTCCCCTCCTTATTCCACACACAACACCTGACAGTACTGAGAAGAAGAGGCAACTAGGAGTGATGAAGATTACCCACCTTCACCACTTAGGAACTGGGACGAGGAAGCTACATCTTGAACACTGGGAAGGTCAGGCATATCTGCTTAACTATGGTCAGGCAGATCCAATTGACCAGGCACACCTGCAGCCTGTTAGAAGGATGCAGGTATATAAAATGAGAGGCGATAGGCAGAGGAGAGAGAGAGATCCTGCAAAGGAACCTGCAAGAGAGCCTGCAAGGAGAACTGCGAAGAAGAAGCAGAGAGGCCGGTGTGGCAGAGACCAGCAGGGGGCCCGCTCTTCGTGGGAGAAGCCGTGGTGGGACTGGATGCCAAATCCAGACGCCGGCAGACCCGGCACCATCCGTGTCTGTGAGAAAGCAGAAGTGCTAGCAGGGTTTGCACTGGCAGTGTTCCCCGCCCCAGAAGCGGAGCAGAGACAGCAGCAGAAGACCCAGGAGAGGGAGCAGACCACTGGCAAGTGTCAGAGGGACACGGGGATACTGGGGAGTTCTGAAACGAACCGCAGGCAAGAGGAGCAGACCGCTGGTGAGTTTCAGAAGGACACGCAGACAGCCGGGGAGCTTGGAAACGGACCGCAGGCAAGTACCAATCCATATATTGAATATCGAACTATTTGAAAACTTTACATTGCAAGGCAACCCAGGTATACTGAATACCTGAATATTGAATACCGACCTACATGAAACCTTTACTCTGAAATAAAAGCAATGCCTATTGAACACTGCATTATAGGGAAACTTGAAGTAAACAAGCACATTGACTAACAAACTTCAAAACGCTTTGAATTTGAGACAATGCAAGTGTGCAGTAAAACTTAAATCTAACTAAGCAACATAGGAATGCTTTTGCACTCTGAACTGAACTCAAATTATAGTAAACCTATGTTGCACAACAGGTTACATGTAACCTTACGGTTGACTACCTAAAGGCAAAAGAAAATGTGAACAATTAACTTTAATGAGTGAATGCAGTGCCGCAAGGCAACAACTTGAGATTGGTGTGTGATACATGGTGGCAGGGCCATAAGGCAACCAAGGAGAAGCCATAGCAATACAAGATTGCATCCTAAAGCCAGGAGACCAGTACAGAAGAGTCATGTGAAAGTAACTTGGTGCACAAGAGCCAGTGCCAAGGAACTTGTGTGTGGGGCTGAGGAGTCCAGGGACCCTGGTTGCGCGACCTTTGATGGGTGGACTGTGTGGTCTGACAACTGCGCCTAGACGAGAGGATCCTGAACGGCGAAAGCTAAGGGCACCACGAAACAAGCTGAACAAAACCACTGCAACACTTTTGAAAAGACTAAAGCGAGTGAAGTCTTGCTGAAGGGAATCCAGAGACTTGAGGAAATTTACTTTTTATCTTGGGAACAGAGGCCTGAGACCCTTTTTGTTTTTGATTGTTCAATTTAAAACTTGGGGAAGAAAACCCCAAGGATTGGTCGGGAACAATATCGCCTTGAACTGAAGAAGGTAACCTTTGAGACGTTTCTTTCACATAACTTTCTTATGCTTGTGGAAGGGGAGCTGAAAAAAAGCGGTGAGCTGGAAGAAGCTCAGAACTTGGAGTTAAACACGGTTTCTTTTGAGTTTAACATCCCTACACATTGGTTTATTATAGTTGTGATGGCAAAAACATTTCAGTTAAAGAAATACCTTTTGTTTAAACTTGAAGTCTGTTATCTGTGTCGTACTTCATGATGCCTTCACAGAAGCTGGTGTATTATTCTGTGATCCCAGACAAATATTAAAATCGCCTGCTACGAGCAGACGAGAATATCATAATGTTGTGGTTAAGAGGAAATTATTTAAGTGTTCTAAAACAAAATATCGTCTGATCCTGGTAGATAATAGCATAATACAATTTTAAAGGATAGATTGGGTGAGAGAGCAATATTTGTAAATTAAATCTGATAGGATTTGCCCCAAATTATTTGTTCAAGATTTCATAATGTCCAGCAGGATTTCTAAATAATAGAGATTCTGATCACATTTTTGGATGGACCGATTCAACCATTTAATTATATAGTTTGAAATAAACAATGAAACCTTGAAGGGGAGCTGCCTTTAAACCAGGTTTTGGTGATAAATACAAAATTAATTTTTTGTCTTCAATCAGGTTCCTATAAAGCAGTTTAGCTACTGCCGACCTGGCATTAATCAGAGCCATACGTAGGTAACATGTATTATTACTTGTATGATGACTAATAATTAATTGTGGCATGCTTTGTTAACTAAATAGCCTAATTGTATTCCAAGTTCTGAGGGTAACTGAACGTAAATTAGGTTCAATCGCTAAAAGGTGTTCATCAGTGTAAGTAATCATATCAGAATAAAAGGTCTTTTAGCATAATGCCACACAGAGAGCATAGTGCTCACTGCAGCCTTTACCCTCCGCCTCCCCCCGGGCTTCCCAGCACTTCCCTCTGCCGCCCTCCTCAGCAGGGATTGGCCCTACGTTGGTGTCGAGATACAGAACAAAACAGAGGGGAACCGGAACCTGGTTCATACGAAAACTCCTCAGGAAAACCTTGCCCAGGCAGCCGGAAAAGGTTCCACAAGGCAAAGGGCAGCTCCCTAAGGATGCTCCCCATCCTCTTGTTTGCCCCTGTTCGTCCATGGATGCCTAACAGGGCACCCTACAGCTACACTCAGGTAAGGTGGTATGGACAGGGAGTACAGCCATTACAGTGCTCCAGTAAATCCCTGCCACACCTATATTACTACCACCTACTCTTAACATTATGCTGTCTTGCACTGTGCTCCTTGTATTTCGCATGGTATTGCGGTAGATGAATTGTGCAGGTTAGCCTATGTTTTGCATCTAGAAGAAATGTGAGGGTCATCCTGTGTATTGCATTTAGATGAATTGTGCAGGTTAGCCTATGTATTGCATGTAAAAGAAATGTGAAGGTCAGCCTGTGTATTGTGCTTAGATGAATTGTGCCGGTTAGCCTATGTATTACATCTAGCAGGAATGTGAAGGTCAGCCTGTGTATTGCGATTAGATAAACTGCAAAGGATACTCCTCTACTGCTCCAGATGGGTCTTGTAGGCCAGCCATTGGTTTGCACTCGGCAAAATGTAAAGGGTAGCCATGTACTGTACGTAGAAGACGGTGAGGCTACCTTAGGCTTATCACATAATACATCTCTGTTTCACTCTTTCCGGGGGCTTCCCTGCCCTCTGAAACCCCTCAGCGTTTCTGCAGCTTCTGGTCTGTCACAGACTTTGCATCTGGTCCAGCTTCTTCTCTACTCTGGACTTCTGCTTGGCCATCTTCTGAGTCAAACATTCCACTTTGGACCGAGTAGGGACACCTTGGCCTCCGCGCCAGAACCCCGGTCAGCAGCCTCTTCTTGGTTCCGCGCATCACTGCTTCCCCGTTCACACGGGCTGGCTTGATAACATAACCAGTCATTTTTTCCTTTTTATGTCCAACATATCAGAACAACTAGAATGCTTATAGAATTTCTTACCGGTGCTCTTCATTGCTCCACACCTCCTCCTCGTCCCATTCTTTGTTAAGTGTGTCTCTGTTAGATAACGCCTCGTCTTCCTCATCTCAGTTTATGTTAAGTCCTCTGATTTACAAAGATAAATAGAAGTGTGGGATATCGGATTGGGTTTTCAGCGGTATGGCAGGGCGTAGGTTGTCGGTGGAGGGTTATCATACTGCGCTCTGCCGAGATGTCCTCCCTTGTCACCAGCGAGGGGAGTCTCTCCCCGTGTGATCCTCCCTCTGTGCACCACCCCCAGGGGGACTATCGAGCAGCGGCCTCACCACCATGGCATCATGGGAAAGGGCTCCCCCTCGGGGAGAAGTGACGACATCTAGGAATTCCTCACACTTCCTTGTGACTTTGTTTATCAAAAGGGGTTTTTCTATTTTCCCCCCGATAGTGTTATCAAATATATGTGCAAGTCTCTCCTTTGATAACTCTTTCTTCTTGTATACAGTTCACAAGTTTTGACTTTCCTCTGAACATCTTTCCTCCTTTGTGTCTATATTCTATTCCAGCCTTTAATTCAGATTCTTCTCTTATTCTTGGTCTCTTTTTTTTTTACTTAGTATTTCTTGACTGCTATGAGTATGAACCCTCCAATGCTGATTCTCCTCTTTCCAGTAACAATTCTCATTCACTTTCCTAGACATTAATGTGAAACACTCCTCTCCTTTACTGGGACCAGTATGAACACTCCAATAACGATGATTCTTATTTACTTCAAAAGGTTTTCATATTGTAGTCTCTTCATCTGTACTGGGACGAGTATAATCATTCAAATAATCAATCTTATTGATCTTCCAGACCTTAATTTGATATACTCTTCTCCTTTACTGGGACGAGTACGATCGTTCGAATAATAATTCTTATTTGTTCTTCTATTGGTCACTCTTTGACCTTGGTTGGTACAAGTATAAACTCTCCAATAATTATCCTCATTTACTTATGTCTTGTTAAAAGTTTTATCTTGACGGGGACAGGTATGATCGGTCCTGCCATAATTCTAATTTGTTTCACTGAGTTTTAAAATTATTATTATTATTATTATTATTGTTATTGTTATTATTTTGTATTTGTAAAGCGCCTAGCACCCAGAGGCATCGAGGCGCTGTTTCAATAAAGTGTTTTAGTTACAGCAAGTAAATGGAAATGCATGGGTTACAAGTAACGGGTGCTTAACATGAGATTGAGGGTAGGAGTTATACAAATAGTCTTGTTTTGATTGCTTTTCTGAAGGCAGAGTGGGACTCAATACTTCTGATTGTGGGAGGGAGCAGGTTCCAGTTGGTGGCTGCTATCACCGGGAAGCTTGAGCCACCTGCCCAGGCTTTGAGGCTTTTGGTAATGGCGAGACGGTTGGTGTAGCTGGCTCTGGTGAGTCTGTTCAAGGGGTGCTGAGAATCTCTCAGCGAGATATCATGGTGCGGTATCATGGAGGCATTTGTGAGTAAGTGCCAGAGATTTAAAGAGGATGCAACCCTTCACTGGAAGCCAATGAACAGATCTCCTCGTGGCAGAGATATGCTCTCTTCTGGAGATGCCTGTGGCTGCTCTCAGGACATTGTTTTGCACCGTTTGGAGTTTCCTGATGTTCTTGGCTGCGTGCCTAGTAGGAGCACGTTGCAGTAGTCGAGGCGAGATCCAATGATTTCTCTGGCGATGGTGAGGAAGTTTTGTTGCATTAGGAAAGGTATGGTGGCTGTGATAAGTTTTGAGTGGTAGGCAGCTGCTGAGGATATTGCATCAACCTTAAAGTCCCTTTATTTGAACTGGGACGAGTATGAGCATTCGAGTAATGATTCTTATTTGCTCCACTGACTTTTTATATTATAGTCTCTTTATCTGCACTGGGACGAGTATTAGGATTTCAATCAGGGTTCTCCATCCTCCTCCCAAGTCTCCCGTTTTCCCGGTTACCTGTGGCTGGTAGGGTTAACATCACAGATTCTCTGTTCTCTCCTGGCCATCTCTCTGCTTCGTCAAATTGTCCTCTGATGTTTCCTTCATGTCTCTACCTCCATGCTGCCGTATTTGAAGGCACTCCGGTCTTTCAGTTACCGGTTTGTTCCATTTTGCTCGAGCAGTATCAGCATTTTTTATAAGACCGCAGTTCCATCACAAGTTTCTTGTCATGCCAACACTCGCTTCCTTGTTCCTTTCCCAGCTTCTAGGATGCAGTGAGTCCATCTTCAATTCTCTCCTTCTTGATGTTGTGAGACATGGCGCATTTCTGTCTGGTTCCGGCTCTCTGAAAAGTTTTCGACGTGCAGAGTCCAGCCTCTGCTCAGTGTTGTCATGCAAGCTCATTTGTAACTCACAGGCTTCTCTCTCTTGTGACCAGGCTCCTCCCCTTTCATACACTGTTTAGAGATGGGACTTCTCCGGCATACTTCCGTAGTCCTTTTTCGCTGTCTCCCATGGCTTCCCTTCTTCTCCACATGTCATCTGCATAATCTCAGTTAATGGGAGTTCTTAGTTAAAGGAATCTTCAGTTTCCTGTTGACAGTAGCACATGCTGACATTTTCTTCATATAAATCTTTACAGGATATGTCTGAAGAGGTGATATTGGCTTGTTCTCTAGGGATTTCCTTGCAGGAACAGGAGTCCTTGTCCCCAAAGGGGGAGTCTCACCCAGTGAAGTGCCATTTGCCTCGAGCCCTAGGGAGGGTGTTTAGCGGAGTGGGCTCACCTCCCTAGTCTCACAGGGGGGGGGCTCCCCCCCTTGGGAGAATGGACAAATTACTGTGATTCGTCACAGCCCTCTAATCATACGAAAATGAATCACAGTGATAAAAATTGCTTGAATAGAAGCATAAAGTCACAAATTATCTTTAACTCAAAGGCCTCTCCCTCGTTCCCGACCTCATGCCCAATGCTAATAAGATACACTGTTTTGTAAACCAAATGTACACATTGTCGAGGACTGGAGGAACGCGATATGCACAAGAGGATTGTGCTTGCAGCCATGAGTTTCGACCACACAGACAAGGTTGTGCATGGTTTGCAAGTTACCTCACATCTGCAAGCATATGCCCAACAAAACCTCACCTCAATGTACAAGCAGAGGAATGCAAACCACTACCTGTTGCAGAGATGGGAGGTTAAAGACACCCAAAAACTGGAGGTAGCATGGAAGTGTTAGGCAAACGCCTTGTCTAGGCTGCCTGACCCAGAGATGTCAGAAGCCCTATTTCTGTCCTTGTCATAGGGTGCTGTGAGGCGACAAGGGATCAATCGCACATAGCGATTACATGAGGAGAGCGGGATGGGATAAGCAAATCCAATCTAGTCACATGGCCAACACAAGAATACTAGACAGATGTCCTGCTATGGTGATTAGAGTCCAAATTGCCAGGAAACCGTGGGTATGAAAGAGGGCTCGTTTTGTCAAGCTGTGTGGAAGTCTGAAAACCAGAAGATAGTGGAGAGTTGTGAAAAGAGAGCGAGTAGGCGAGTGGACTATCAGCTAAGGAAGGAATTGGGGGAGGAAAAGATGAATAGAGAAGAAAAAGAAGCGGGAGGGCAATGACCTGTCTGCCCACTTTTCTCCTCCATCCTCCACTCTGTTGATCAAAGAAGGCAGTGGAGAATGGTTTGGCCAGGAGGACGGGTAAGGGCTTTGGAGTAGTTGGAAGTGGAGAGGAAGAACCTGCAAAAGTTACCAAAAAGAACAAGGGCCCAGTCAAGAGGGCCAATCAGGGAAAGGTCTGAGAGTGGGACGGTCATACTGATAGCAAGGATGCAAACATGGCTTTAGCCACACAGTTGAGCATGTGAGTTATTCCCCACAAAGTCGATTATGCTTTCTTCATCCACTTTTTAAATGTTTCATCAGATTTCTAAAAATGTCTTAACAAACCTTTTTTACATTAATTCAATCTTCATGAACCCACGTGTTTTGAGGCATAGCCACTTTGTCAAGTAGTGTGAAAAGTTAAACAAAATGTAAAGACAAACATGAATTTCCTTATCCATCAATAACTGCGTAATGCCTTAAAATGTGTTCAACTCATATTCCTATGACAACCCCCTTTTCCACTTACCTCAGTTTATGAAAGTTCCTCTCTGTCCTTGCCCGTAAGGGGATTGTAAAATTCCAACTGCCTTGTAGTCAGCTAGCAACTGTTTGGCACTCATGCAACAGTTGCTTACTTTAATCACAAATCATTGAACTATGTGAGAAACTCATGGTGGCAACAAGTAAGACAGACACAAGTGATCACAGTCAAGGGTGTTTATTTGAACAATGAATGAGGTATGCAGGTTGGAAAAACGCCTACTCTAACCCCAAAATTAAGATGAGAGCAAACATCGACCATCAAATGAAAAATAAGGCAGTCCTAGTGGCGTTGTGTCAGAATAAAAGGGCCTATACTAAGAAACCTATTGCCAAGTCTCACAACTAATACAAAAAGGATTGTGGGATAGAAGAGAAAGAAGTGTTCTCAAATAATATTCCCCTTATTATAATTCCCTTCCCCATGTTTTGAGCACGGGGTAAGACATGAGCTTGGAGCACAGTACACTCTCTGGCTTCTCCATACCTCTCAACCTTTTTTGATACCAAGGCGGGTGAAAACCCAGAAAGGCCATAAACATAAAAGTAGGACTACCGTAAAAACATGAAACGGCAGTCCTACTTCTATGTCGCTGACCTTTTACGGGAGGGGGGTGGGGAGGAATGCTCCCAGGCACAATCCTCTCATTGGAGGAGAGCGCCAGGGAGGGGAAGGGGGAGGAAATGGGGGCGTGAAAAGCATGACACTTGCTTTTCACGCCTCCATTCGCGCAGGAAGAGTCGCGCCGGGACCCGATTTCGGGATCTTGAAATCGGGTCCCGGCAAAAATATGAATCGTAGCTCCCACCTTTGCCAAGGCGGGTGAAACAGATGAGCTGGCGGGTGGGCGGGTGTGTAGATGCTTTGGCGCGTGACACCCGCCAAAAGCGGGTGAGTTGAGAGCTATGCTTCTCCAGCACTAGACGACTGTTCAAATGGCAGCTCTAAGGATCGGCGATGGGCAAGTCTCGTTTCCAATAAAAAGTCTCTTGCCCTCGAGGGCCTGATAGTTCCAACAAACAAACACAAAATGTTCTGCTTCACAAATGCTTTTGGGAGATGGCTTCACCCTTGGGTCCCCCTCTTCTGGACGATGAACCACACAACTTTTACTTGCTTACTCAAACAGTTCCTTTTCAGTGAACTTTGGTGGATAACTTCTCACCCTTGGATCTCCCTCGGCTGGGCTCGGATCCCAAATGACAATCAGGATAGTGTACTTCTCCTGTCTTATAGTGTCGCTTGGTTACTCTCTCGTTCGGGCTCGGACTCCAAATGACAAGCGGGATAGTGCACTTCTTCTCGTCTTACTTCATAGTTCATAGGTCAAAGGCTTTCGACTGTACGGGGCTTTTGCTGTACCTTCTGCATGAGCACTTTGACCTATCTTGGCGGCTTTCCTACGGCCTTCTGGTATCTGTAGTTTCACAGGAGGTAGAAAGCCACAAGAGTTTGTCGTTAGACTCTCGTGCTGGCTTTCCCTTTCTCTTTCTGCAGTTCATTTTCAAGTATCAATTGTTATTCAACACAGTTTGGTTTCTTTTGCATTATTGAGTACCTTTTGCACTACAAGTCCCACAATGCACTTCTCTGGGCTCTTTTGGTGCCCCTGGGTTGCTCCCCTGTTCCTGGATAACCTCCCAGCCTAAGTGGTGTTCTGTGGCGGGGTCCTTGTGTCCCTTTGGGATCAATCCCTGGTTTGGAGGTCTTCCCAATGCAGGTTTCAGTCTCTTAGCTCTGTGTTCCCTGCTTCGCTCTCCTGATGCCACACGCTCCCCAGGTGTCACTTGTCTTATTTCGCCAGACTAACCGGGTAGCGCCGATCTGAGCATCGGTCTCTTTTTGAAATGCAGGATTGGGGTCAGGTTCTTCACCCCCTGCCCCTCATAACCCTTTGGGGTTGCTTTTGGACCCAATGGGCTCAAGAAGCTGGATGCAAGATATGATAGTTTCTTGATTAGTCAACATGTCATCCAAGTATCAAAAACTGTCAACTCTTGGGGTCTTTCTTGACCCCCAATTATCTTTTAATTGGCAGACTAGCTACTTAAAATCCTCCTGCCATTTTTACATTCAGCTTCTTTGGCAGATACAGCCTTATCTGTCTAAAGAAAAGCTAGCTCTGATAGCAGCTGCGATCGTGAACTGCAAGCTGGATTACTGTAACAGCCTTTTAATTGGTACATCTCAGGCCAATCTTAGATCTTTGCAGGTTATCCAGAATAGTGCCGTGCATGCTGTGCTGGCACTGTCAAAAAGCGGCTGCAGCATAAGGGTTTGTCGATAGTGTATAAATTCCTGCGAGGCGATGTTCCGCCATACATTACCGACAGAATTAAAAAGAAACCTGCCGCCTGTTTACTATGATCTAGTGGTAGTATCTCCTTGGTCCAACCTCTGTCTTCCTTGAAGAGAATTGGTGGTAATTGGTGGTGCTAGTTTCAATCTCCGGGCTTCCTCCAAGTGGAACTCCATACCAAAATATCTAGCTAAAAGGAACTCATTAAGAAACAACTAAAAACCTTCCTATTTGATATAGGTCAAAGATAAATTTTATTTTGAACCAGCTCTCTGTCACCCACTTTTACACAGCCACATTATAACATTTTTTGATTTTCCTTGTTGGCTTGAAAGGTGAACTGTTGTGTTTCTCGTTCTTTGTCCTCCTTGGATTATATGTTTTTTCGGTTGTTAGTACTTTATTTCCTCTCTTGTGTGCGCCCTGAGGCCTCTGGGTTAGTGGCACAATTCAAGAACATACATAGATAGATAGATAGATAGATAGATAGATAGATAGATAGATAGATAGATAGATAGATAGATAGATAGATAGAGTCTTGCCCTAGGCTTCACCAACAAAATGCAGGCTGCACGACTCCGGCTTCATGGAGGCTCACTCCCTCGCCAAGCTATATCCCTTAAGTGTTGGGCAAGTGTTGTTGCACACACCTCTCCTGAGACCACCAGCTCCTGCTTCCTTCTGTTCCTGGGTCTCCTCTCTGGGCAGTAAACCCCACTTACTCCCGCCAAGTGCCAGGGACTTAGGTAGGAATCCCCTGCTAGTCTCTGCCTTGCAGCCTCCCTACTGGCTTCCCAAGAGCAACTGCCTTCCTTCTCTCTGCAGCCTCCTTCTATACACCTGGGAGTTCATAAGTAGCTGCAGGTGTTTGATCCGGGTTCGGACTGCCTTACTTTGACTGGCCTAATGGGTGGCAGTCTGTCCTCTGTGTCTCAGTAGGTTTTCCCTTGGCAATGTTCATTCCTCTAGGCAACCTCTTCCTCCTCTTTGTCATTTTCGAAATTGGGGAGGGGGGGTTGAGAGAAAAAGAATAACCTTTAAAAGGAGAAAATAAATGAGGCTGGGGAGAAATGTATTTTGGGTAACTCAATGGGAAAAGGCGATTATGGGAATTATCGGTTTCCCTAAGGGTTATGGAAAAAGGGTGTTCAGACATGTCTGAAAAGGAGGGATGTTTTGAAAAATAAGAACTCTGGATTTTGTCATTCTTTCGAGCGGATAGAGGTGAAGGTGTTAAATGTACTTCGAGTTGTGAAGAAGGGTAGACTGGGATGCTGTTAAGGGTTACAGAATGATGTAATTTCCTGGGCTGTTTTACCCTTCCCCCTTTTTAATGTAACAAACTGGGGCCTGATGGGACTTGTATGACAACATCCCATGAACGTAGAGGGAAGGTAGAAGGAAATGGGGCAAGGTAGGGCGGAATACCGTATTCCATCTTCAGGCACACTCTCCCCAGTCCCCGAGGAGCCCCTGCTCAGGTGATCCTCCCTCGATCGTCCATTCCCATGGTCGGGATCGAAAAGCAATGGCCCTCCCCTGGCCACATGAACAAAGGATCCCACACTATCCATGCTGGTCTTTGTAACCTCCACTTTGTCACATTACAAACAAATATGCCAGTCAGAAATAGCATGCCATACAAATGGTAGTTGATGCTGCAAAAACCAAATCCTGTATATTTTGCTTTCTTTTAGCAGATGTCTTGGGTACTCTTCTCTTGGGTTCACAATAATATATTATTAGCCAGAACTCTAGTAACTCATTCAATACATTATTGAATGATTATTTTCATTGCAATGAATTGCATCTGGAGATTTTGCAAATTGGGCCTTATGTTTCTCGATACGTTCCCTCAGTAAACATATGCTTTAGTTTCTCTCACACAGTAGAGTGTGCAGGTGGCACTGACTCAGATAAATCATGGATGTGCTTAAGCATGTAGTGCATTGTTTTAACTGGATTGTTATCCTTGAATGTGGGTGGTGCAATTCAAGAACCTTTAAGATGATTTTTTGTTGTTGCATGGAACAGTTCAAATATGGGAATGTGCCCTTTGGTTAGTCTACCATAATGATGTGTTGAATTTTGGACCAGCTACATCTGGGGATGTCCCCAATATTCCCCAAACGTTTATGCGCCAATAAAAGAAGTTCTTTACTGATGGGGTATACTCTGGAAGAGTTTCCAACAAGTTCCAAGTCAAGAGGCCAATAAGTAAAAGAATACCAGAGAGAGAGAACAGCAAGTCTGTGGAGCCAAAGATGGGGAGCAACCATGGATTTAGGGCTGAGGAGGTCAAAAGCTATGTGGACCTCGGTCAAAGACTGACCGGGGCAAAAGTAAGAGAAGACCCAAGATTACCTAAGGCCCTATTGCAGACATTTGTGTAGTCAGTTATACCACTAGAGAAACCCAACAAAGGGGATAAACATAATTCAGAGGCCGAGAAACAGATGCCAAGTATCCCTAGTTGCAGCCTTGAGGGTGGCTGTGTGGCGGGGGGAGATGCTGGCACACACAACGTGCACACATTTATGGGCCATAGGAGCAACTTTGTGTGCCTTTAAACATGCTCTTTCCCATTGCCTTCTGCTGCTGTGTGGTTTCTGCTCCGCCTTGACTTTGGCATCTGCTCCTGGATTATGCAGCCAGTGCTTTTCCCTTTCAGTCATCTCCTTTCTGATCATCCTCATCGGCGGCCACTTCTGGCATAGTCGGCAACTGTATTTTCTCCTTTCTCCTTGCACCCATGTCACTGCTGTGGGAAGGCACTTTGATCAAAACACAGCAGCTATATTTA
The DNA here is from genome assembly GCF_040938575.1 of Ambystoma mexicanum. Lineage (NCBI taxonomy): Eukaryota > Metazoa > Chordata > Amphibia > Caudata > Ambystomatidae > Ambystoma > Ambystoma mexicanum. Next base: position 1,113,871,960 of record NC_090923.1, on the reverse strand, counting down.
GACCCTTCCAAACCACGCCAGCCCTTTTCTTCATGGTGAATGCTCCTGACATACGTGGAAGCCACCTTTGGGGGTTCCTCTGCCTTCCATGCTCCATACTCTTTTGGCGGCTGCTTCTGGCATACACTGGCGAATCTCGCTCTCTACTTCTGTTCTGACTGCCATATGTGTTGGCAGCCAGTAGTGAATCTCATGAGTAGGAGTTCAAAATCATATCTCAGCACATGTCTGGTACTGAAGGCTCTGTAGTCCAGGTACCTATGTGAATGGCTGTGGGCGTGCAAAGACCAGGGACACGACAAATATCTGCTGTTCTCCTCTCATTGAAGTTGCTCTTTCTAGGCCAGTTTATGCCTTTCGGTTCGTCTTCTCTCCCTTCCAACTGATCTGCCATTGTATGTAAACTGCCTTTCAAGACCCGAAGAACCAGTGAGCATTGAACCAGCTCTAGTCTCCAGTTAGTTGTGCTGCCTGCCGGTACGGCCCTACTTGTTACATGCTGGGGTAAGGAGGCTTCTCAAATCCTCAGAGGGGTTAGTCTATAATAGAGCATCCATTCATAATTGTCTTTCCCTTGTCTTCACAGCCCCACTAACCCACAGACTACTCTTGCAACACGGTCTTCCAGTCATCTGTCCTCGATCCATTCCGTGTGGGTTTTCCAACTAGCTGCCATTCAAATTGCCTCTCGTTTCTGGGAGGTTCCTCATGGGTGGTTCCAGCGCTGATGTGGGATTCACTTCTTGATTCTGGGGAGTGCTTAACATTGACTTTTTTGTGAAGTTTAGTGAGTCAGTTCCTAACAAAAGTCCTGATCACAACCAGATAATGGACGTTGCCAAGCTAGCTAGGGTCTCTAATCGTGCGGCTTGTTGGGGCTATCAAGCCCACCAAGAATATTAAATTAAACTTGCTGACCTTAAGAACTGGAGCTAGGAGTGCTTGTTGACACTGAGAACCTAAGTTAGAAAGGCACGCTGACAATGACCAGCGCCACCAGGTCTTGCTGACACTGGGCTCAAGTAGAACCTGAGCCTGCAGCAGGTTGCCACAAGACTTTTGTGATACTGGCTTGGAGGCATACAGTGACTGAAGCCAGAAAATCGGCCCAGTACAGACAGAGAAGAACGAAACTGTTGCTGGCAAGCTATGCATCCAACACCCAGATGGGCAACCGTATGCTAGCAGCTACCAGGAGGACTTCCTGGGAGTCTTACTTGGAGAAAAATGACTGACACTTTGATGTATTTGGTCATCCTGTTTAAGAACAGTTGCATCCAATTTGGACTTAGGACCCGGGTCCTTTCCAGAGTATTACTAGCCTAGGCGTAAATGTGTTGGGATGGAATGTCTTTTGTAGTCGTTAATGCTAACAAGATATAAACAGTGATAATTAATAGTTGTAAATTGGAGATATGATTTCACAATTCTGTATTGTCTTTCCCTTTCTTCTCTTTCAAAAGTTAGTTTTAAGAATAATACTCCTTTCACCTTTGTAAGATAGGCTTTTGTTATAGATGCAGGATTGTCCAAACATGTGAAGTACGTGCAAACAAAGATTTTTAATGGGACAAACCAAAATATATGATTAAACATGTCACTGTGACGGATTGCCATTTGGCAACAGCGTAGAAGCCTTGCTGTTTGTATTAATTAATAAAATTATGTGGGTAATTCCATCTCTGAAAGGGTAGTCTTTGGATCAGATTTCCCTTTCATAAACTCCATGCCAAAAACAAAGTGTGTATCTGTGCCTTGCTGCATCAGTATCCTGATCTGCAGCAGCTGCTCCATCAGTAGAACAGAGCAGGTTCCAAGGTCACAGGTGCCCATCTGAAAGCTGCAGTGACAGCCAAATCTCTACAGTGCAGGGGCTGTATTTAAGATACACACCTCTGTACCATAACTATGATTATCACAAGTAGTCCAGGTTGGTGGCAGGGTAAAGTCTAAAGATAAGCTATGCCTAGGTTAAGGCATGACGCATAGCACTACAATTTGATGCGACACGTGTGAGCTCCTGGGAGCCAGCTCAGCTTTGGTAGCTGATGTTTATTTTGGCTCGACAGGCAGAGCCTGCTAGATGACAGGACAGGAACCTGAATGGACATGCCTCTTCTTTGATCTCTTTGTGAGGGTAGATAACGCCCTCCCCCAGAGACAGCCACACATCAGGAAGCTGTCCTGGGTCAGGCATCAAAGGAGCACACCCATTCAAAAGGTGTAACCTCACACCAGAGTGCTGCATTTCTAAAGGCTTTTGACTCTAGTGAGAAGGCAAGGGAGCGGGGTTAGAATAGACAATAAGGCTCTGTACAGTGGAGGAAGACTTCCACCATCTTGTTTCTCTCTGCCTCTCTCTCCTTCCTGACCCCTCCATTTCCACTAGAGGAAAGCACTTTGGGTGGGATGTCAGAAGAGCAAAGTCCACGTATTTCAGGAACATGGATTGGACCACTAAGGCAGGCTAGCTTTAGTCCAATCACCTGTAGTCTTTTACCTTTAAAAGAAGGGGTCGTCCACCACTTTGTGGATTCACTCTTGAACATAAATCCAAGGAAGAATTTATTGGACCTCTGTTGGGAAAGTTGATCTCTCTAACGTCCTCCTCCAGTGAAGTGAAGATTGAACATCCAAGGCAGAAGCATCTCTGCCCCCTACCCATCCCCAGGGACAATCGGAGATGACCTTCTGCTAGGACAAGACCTGCGCCTCTACCAGCCACAACAGCATCAAGTACCTCATCATGTTGTAGGACTCCTGAAGTTGTGGACCAACCTCCCTAGTGCTTAGGAGAAAAAGGACCAAAACGTATTGTTGAGCACCTGGATTGGGTGCGACTCACAATCTGATGAAATCCCCCTTTTCAATTCCACTCAATCAATCAGAACACACTTGCCATCAAAACCTTTTAAAAATACTTATTCAAATTCCATAAGTCACTTGTCAACAATGTACTTCGATTCCCAGAATCCTCAAAATACTGGGACGGAGAAGAGAGATCGAGCAATGTGGAGCAAAAATGCAAGCTCAGCAAGCGCTCTAGTGGTTCCTGACACACACCTGCGCCCGGGAAATTTAAGCAGCCCAAAACGAGAATCAATGACAGCTGCTGTGGCGACTGGTGAGAGAGAGTTGCACCCCTTTACAAGGAGCAGAGAACCAAAGAGCTGGGACTGGCGTGGTGATGCCAAGAAGCTCACTGACGGAGAAGAAAGAAGCTGCTGAGCCAAGAGATGCTGCGGGAATGCCAGGAGCCGGAGAGGGACCCCTAGGCATTCACAGACGAAGGAAAGCAGTGTTTCACTTACCAGAGTCAAGAGGAAAGCAGGCGTGTCAAGTGGAAGCCGTGAATGACCGGCAAACAAAGGAAATGCGTCTGAGAGAAGGAGGCAGACGGGAATACTTCATCTGCAGACTGTGTGAAAATTCACCAACGTCAAGGAAAACCTGTGAGTCCACCGAGAAGCAGCGGGGACACTGGGGCGTATCAGCGAGCATGCCGAGTGTTAACATTTGGGAACCAGTTAACTGAGAAAGAGATAGGACATATTGAAAAAGGGGAGCTTAAATCGCAAACCACCCCTCTTCTAATGTGTGAATGTACACAGTGCAAATACTTAAGAAGCAGAGAGAGGGTAACATATCAGAAGGATATATTATCCAACATTATATATAAGCAACTTTGGGAGCGGGCAAAGACCCTGAATGAACAGAAGACCTGGCAGGAGAAGGCCAAGCGGGCCTCGGTCCACGTTTTGAACTGCCTCTGTTTTGAGAACCTGAGCCAGAGTGTGTCATCCTGTTTATGGGGACCGCCTTATGCTCTGTCCAACGTGGGAAGGAGAGCTGACTCGGCCACATTGATTCTTTATATTATGACACTGATTTTCCTTTGCATACATATTCCCCTTTACACACTTTTTGTATAAGAGATAGGGCAGGCATTAGGTTTTGTTAGTATAGGTCATCTTTGATTTGACAAAGACTGACTAGTACTGTGATTCTTTATTATTTGATGGTAGAGACTACTCCCATCATAGCTATAGGGCAAAGCAGGAGTTTTTCCAACCCCGAAAATGGAATAAAGGTTTTGAAATTGTATCTCTTGTGTTAGTGTCATAACTTGTGCAACCAAGCCTCCCTTACACCTTTAACCTTACAGTTTGGTTTATAGTGTGAGAATCAATATAGAACTTTGGACACAGGACAGTTTCATTTTGATATCCGGGCATGGAGAGATCCTTAGTTTTGGTTTAGGTAGGCAAATTCCTCTTACAGCAGGGTCAGAGAGGCCTTTTCAATAAAAGTATTTAACCAAAAACATGGCAAACTTGTGTCTGAGTTTCATTCCTGACTCTTCACAGTGAGAAGTACGTGTGTTCTCCTTAGTCTATTCAGGTACAATCAGTTGCATATTATCAATAGCAATATTTAGATGATCACCTGCCTCTTCCATCATCTCACCAATGTCTCTATCTCTATTATCCATCCTTTGAGCTAGGATCAGTGTTGATCATTTTCCAGTCTGAATGTTGAAAACCCAGGAATGGAACCTGATCTTTCTATAGCAGTGTGTAGCCGTAGGCCATAATTCACATCTCTCTAATTAGTTGACAAATCTGTTAATCATTAGCATTTAAATTACTCAGATGCAAAATGTTTGGTACACTGTATCTTAAGTATTGACTTCCCCCCCAATATATCTCTGTGCTCCAACCTCCCTGTGGTAAATGGAGGTCTTACATGGTGTTTGTTCAGGTTAGGCATTGAAAAGAAAATTCACCCAGCCCAGTCTCCAACTGTTTAATGCCAAACAGTCACCTTCCAGGTCCTTGCTTCTCTTCCCACCCAATTGACCCTTCTAGCCATAATAATGTCAGTAAGCAACAAAGGATCAGGCAGAAATCTAGCATTCAATAAATGGGAGTCTTTGTTGATAATTGATCTGGTGACATCTATACCATGCGGGTAAGATAGCTCAGCGGGTGGGGGCGCTCGCTTCTGGAATCTATGTTTGATCTGCTGGTGTCATGTTTGAATCCTGGCAAGGCCAACTCAGCCTTTGATCCATCTGAGGTCGATAAATGAGTACCAACTTCGGTTGGGATGATAAATGTATGTAAATATGTTCTATGTACAGACATTTGGCAAAAGCGCTATTTAAATAACAAATTATTATTATTATCTTGGGCAGTTTTCAATAAAGTAGGAACACCTACCTGCTAGAACTAGCCCATACATCAGACAATTTAGCTAACATTCTAGGGGATGTAAATGTTGTATCGGAATCCTAGTTGAAAGTTTACCCGGCAGTGAAATTATCTTTACAGGGGATTTTAACGCAGTTTGTCCAATACCTTCTCATGTATTGAGCATCTCATTCACGAGAATGCAATGGTTGTAAGCAAAATGCTAGAGGGACTCTCTTCGAAAGTATTTTATAATTCTCGTGGTTTGGTAAATAGAAAGAGGGTACAGGGTGCAAAATGGGGCCTATTCCTAGTGGGTTGGGGTATGACAATGCTTAAGGAGGATTACCATCTTATTGCGCCAACTTGGACTAACTGTAATGCAGCTTCAGTTATTGACTATGTATATCTCACTAAAAATCTGCATCACTTAGCGAATAATTGAGTTGTCACACAAAATACTTAGTGATCATGCCATGGGGAGCATACAATTTAAAGGGCTATTCTCTATGTTCTAGGGAGTATCTTCACAGGTCAGTAAAGGTTAATGTAGGATGAAACGGTATAGCTCAGCACAATAATAATATTTAAAAACTGAACATGTCTGTACTAAAGGACTTTGATGGCTGTAAATATGAGAGAAAAAATGCCACATATTCATCTTCAGTTTTCAGTTCTTATTTAAAATCATGGTTGAGTATATTACCCAAGCTTATAAATAAGAATACAAGAGCCAGAAATCGTTATCACAAATTTGATATACAGGTTAAGAACATGAAAATAGAGCCAAGAAAAGAGATCCGTAGGTTCAAGTCATTATTCTTGTCGGAGGAAGATATTGCCAGTTGGGTTAAGCGCCTGACACAGAACCAGAAAAAATGGCTGAAATCCCATCATCATCTAGCCTCTCAAAGGGATGCTGAGGCTATGATGCAAGCTTTACATAACATACTCTGGTTAAACTGGAGGGTAATGCCCTACTCCCAGGGAATTTTAATTTGAACGTTGAAGTGGTTGGGGAGCTTGGGGGAACTGTGTAGTGCCAAGTGGAAATTAAATATATTCCTTTTCATTATAGTTATGTGACAGATAATGTGTTTCAATGATTTGGAGGCTTGTCGTGGATTTCGGCTGTGGTTTTTCTTTTTTTTTTCCTCTTTTCTTTTCTCCTCTTCTTCCTTTATGTTGTATTTTATTCATTTATTTTACTGTTCTTTTCTATTTTAAAAGGATGAGGTTAATTGCATGGAAAGATGTTTGATAAAGGTTTGAAATAAACCAAAAAAACAAAACAAAAAAAGATGAAAGCTTTACAACAACAAAAAATAAGACAACCAATTTCGAGTCATTACTAAACGAAATGGAGATAAATCAAATGGTTATTCAGACTAACCCAATGGCTGAATAAATATGGTATGATCATTTTGCAAAACTCTATAAATTGTTATCTCCTCAGTCCACTAAGCTGGATAAGGCGGCCATAAGTTTTGATTGGCATGGATTGGTAGAAGAGAGAGCTATTGAACGTGCAATCATGCTGGCAAAATCTTCTAATGCTTGTCTTCCCAATTCTATTGTTAATTTAGTGTTCAAGGAGAATGTGCATTTATGGTCTGCAATTTTGGGATATTGGGCCTCATTACAAGCCATCCGGTCCGGAAACAACAGTGGTGGTAAATACGCTGCCACCGTTGTTTCTGGACCGGCTGACTCGGAGTCCTGCAGGCGGGAGTTGTCACTCCGCCAGGACTGACCTGGCGGAAATAACACCACCTGCAGGCGGACATGCAAACACTGGCTCTGTCATAGACGGTACCAGTGTTTCCATGGTCCCCATCCTCATGGAGTCCTATTGGACTCCATGGGAATGGGGATTTACAGAATTCTGCCTCCAGAATTACCGGGTCACCAGGGTTGTAATGCCCCAGTGATTCAGACAATCACGGAGGCGGAATGGTATTACCGGTCCAGCGGCAGCCTGCTGGATTTTCTGGCACGGCTACCGCCGGACGCGTAATGAGGCCCAGTTATGTCTATGCCCTCTTCGTGGAGGACCTCATATGTGGAACCTATATTCAAAAAGGGGGATAAATCCTCCCCCTTGAATTATTGTCCAATCGTAATTATGGATGCAAACTCCAAGATATTCGCTGCAGTGATCATGAAGCACATAGAGGCTTGGTGCAATTCTAACCATATTTTGCCCTTTAATCAAATTGGGTTTTGTAAATGTTTGGGCATGGACTGCGGCGGTATTGTGTTAGCCAGTCTTCAGTATTCCATATGGTCAGGGAAATCATCTCCAATTTATATTGCCTCCATGGTTATTTCCTTGGCTTTTCACAGGGTCGACCGACCAACCCTTTGGGCAAAATTGGAAAAATTGGGTTTGCCAGAACCCTTATTACGTACACTCAAACACTTGCATGAAGACTCATGTATACAAATTATGTTAAATAATCAAGGCCTATTATTTTGCCCTATTCTTACTGAAAATGGTTTGAGGCAGGGCTGAATTTTTGCTCCCCGTTTATTTAACATTTACGTAGCAAGTGTTGCTATTCCTCTATCTACAGCTGCATTTGCACCACGACAAATCGGAGGGGTACAAATGTCTTTGGAATCCTATGCTGCTGATTTCCTATTAATTGACCAAACACCCATTGGATTAAAGCGTTTATTAACTGCCTTTGATCAATATATGAAAGCTAATAATTTAACTGTTAATCCGCTGAAATGGGTGATCATTTATTTATTTATTTGGATTTGTAGAGTGCACTGCAGCCCAAAGGCATTGAGGTGCTGTAAGAAGAGCATAAGAAGGCTTTATTAAGGGTTACATGAATGTCGCCCAAGGGGTAAACTTATTACAGGGTACATGGTTACAGATACAGAGGTAGATACGGTACAGGTTACTACATTACAGCCGCATAGGTAGATGCAGAATAAATACACGCAGTGTTAGACAAAGAGCCTAGTTTTGATGGCCATGCGAAAGGCTGCATGAGAGTCAATGAGCCTGATATGTGGAGGGAGGGCGTTCCAGTGGGTGGCAGCCATAGTTGGGAAGCTACTGCCACCAGCACACGCTTTACGTGTTTTGGGAGCAGGTTTCATGTTAGAGTAAGGCGTTCTGGCTGGCCTGGTAGCAAGGGGCTTGGATATCCTTTGGACAAGGTAAGGGGGGTGCCAGGTCATGGAGACACTTGTCCGTCAAGGCAAGGGTTTTGAAAATGATCCTTTCCTTGACTGGAAACCAGAGGACCTCCCTCCTAAACCCCGAGATGTGATCCCTGCGTTATAGACCTGTGGCGGCCCTAAGGGCATTATTTTGAGCTAGTTGCAGTTTTGCAAGATCTTTGGCTGAGGTTTCTACAAGAAGGGCATTACAGTAGTCCAGTCTAGATCCAATTATTGCCCAGGCGATGATAAGACAGTTCTGTTGGGCAAGGAATGGTCTCACTGCATTAATAGGTTTGGAGCGATATGCTGAAGCAGAAGCTATGGCATTAACCTGCCTGTTCATGGTCAGGTTGGGTTCCATATACACACCCAGGTCTTAATACCTTGTGAGACAGTGATAGGAATATTGTCAATTGTGAAGGAACTGTATTGCTTGTCCAGCTTGCCCAGGGTGGACGGGGAGCCAATCAACAGAAGTTTGGTTTTCTCACTGTTGAGGCATAACCAGTTTTCTGCCACCCAGGATTGGATTGTTGAGTAGATAGTATTGTGGGTGTCCAAGTAAGACAGGTAATCACCTGAGAGGGGGATGAGCACCTGGGTGTCATCAGCATAATTCGTATATGAGATGCCCAGGGTGTCCAGGATTTTGAACAAAGGCCTTGTGAAGAGGTTGTAAAGGGTAGGAGCAATGCACAAGCTCTGTGGGACGCCGCATTTAATGATGCTGGGATTAGCACAGGATAATTCGGAGAAGACGTTCATTGCTCTGTCCTGTAGGAATGAGGTTATCCAGTTGCAGGCCCTTGGGGAGAAGAACGCGTGGGGGAGAGATGATGGCAGAGGGTCTTGTGATACACCAAATCAAAGGCAGCGGATAAGTCGAGGAGGAGAAAGAGCGCCGGTTTGCACACATCTCTGAGGTCATCCATCTGATTTTTGAGGTCGAGGAGGGCCTTTTCGAAGCCATGTCGCGGACGGAACCCTGACTGCCGGAGACCGAGAAGATGGTTGTCTTCTAGGAATTTTTGTACTTGCAGGTAGGCTGCTTTGTCAAGGATTTTTAGTAGGAAGGGGGAAGTGGTGATTGGCCTGTAGTTCTCTGGGACCAATAACATTTAGCAAAAATAAACGTGGTATTCCTTGCAAATGGTCTTTGGGTAATTGTAGATTGCAAGTAAGAACATCTATGGTGTACTTGGGTTATCCGATTATATCCAGATATACGAAGGTCTTTTATAGAACTTATCTGAAAGATAAGACATGTTCTTTGGCCAGACAGTTGAGAACATTGGAAGGTAAGTATGGCACATTTTCTGCATTATCAGTGCATACATTCAATTTGGCAAAAGCGGTTCCGAAACTTTGTTATGGCTTAGAATTTTTTCCTATCTGGATATTATCTGAAATCAGCTCCTTGGAAGCTATATTACGACGTTGTGTTTTTTATTTTCTCCCGAAGTGCGTTCCCATATGTGCGATCAGCTATGAAATGGGCCTACAATCATTACAAAGGAACAAGTTACTTACCTGTAACTGTTGTTCTCCAGCATGGGTCTGGCATGGATTCACATGCTCATGAATATTCCCCGTCGTCAGGCTGGGAATCCTCGGTAAAGAAAAAACCAGTATCAGTTTCGTTTCTGATCTGTCTTTCGTAGTAATAACCAATCACTGGTCTCTGCGTCATACTGACCACAGCCAATGACTGCCCTCTACCTAAGCACCGCCTCTGGCAGCCATCTTCAGATTTGGAAGCACGTGAAGTGGCAGTATGACCAAGTGAAGAGCCGCAGAGGGGTAGGCGGGAGGGTTCGCATGTGAATCCATGCCAGACCCATGCTGGAGAACAACAGTTACAGGTAAGTAACTTGTTCCTTCTCCAGCATGGGGTCTGGCATGGATTCACATGCTCATGAATAAAGAATACATAGCAGTACACACATGCACAACCACGGGAGGTGGCAAAGGCTCAACATTAAGCATTACATCAAACTCAACATTAAGCATCTTACCTCCTCACCAGGCTCACCTCAGGCGAACAGGTTGCGCAGCACTGCTTGGCCGACCCTGGACTCCTCCCTGGAATCTCGATCGACGCAGTAGAATTTCGTGAAGGTGTGCGTCGACCTCCACGTAGCAGCCCTGCATATGTCCAGCAGGGGCACACCAGAAAGGAACGCCGTGGTAGCTGCGATCGCTCTGGTGGAATGGGCTCTCGGACGGCCAGGCAGCGGTCGGTTTGCCAACCGATGACAGTACATGATACAGCCGGAGAGCCATCTGGAAATGGAAGCCTTCGAGAGAGCCTTCCCCTGATTGACAGGTCCAAAGTTCACAAAGAGTTGTGACGTCTTCCGAAAACACTTCGTGCGGTCCACGTAGAACTTCAGCGCTCTAGCCACATCCAGCGAGTGCAAAGTCCTCTCAGCCGGCGACGAAGGCGACGGGAAGAACACAGGCAGCACCAAGGGTTCGTTGAGATGGAAGTCCGACGGTACCTTGGGCATGAAGGAGGGGTGCGTCCTGAGCACTACCCTCGTGTCGTGAAAAGTCAAGTACGGGGCCTTGCAGGAAAGGGCCTGGATCTCTCCCACCCGTCGTACGGAGGTGATGGCCACAAGAAACGCTGTTTTCCACGACAGAAACTTCAATGGGGCCGAGTGCAGAGGCTCGAACGGAGGTCCCATGAGCTTGGTCAGCACCACGTTGAGCTCCCACGCCGGGGCCGGAGCCTTCACCGGCGGGAACGATCTGAACAGTCCCTTCATGAACTCTTTCACCAGACGATGAGACCACAGGGACATCCGCCCCGTGGTTCTGGTGTATCGGGAGATCGCAGCAAGATGAATCTTGATGGACGCGTGTGCCAGTCCAGCTTTGGCCAGCGTCAGCAGGTACGGCAGTACCTGGGGAGCCGTAATCCGTAGAGGGTTAATCTTCTGTGCGTGGCACCAGACAGAGAACCTCTTCCATTTGTGTCCGTAGCATTTAAGAGTCGAGGACGCCCTGGCTTTTGCAAGAACCTCTCTGCAGTTGGCCGGTATGTCGTATCCTCCAAACTCTAGCGCTGCAGGAGCCAGGCCTGCAAGTTCAGCGATTTCGGATCGTGGTGGAGGATGGCGCCTCCTTCCCTGGAGAGTAGATCCGCGTCCACCGGTAGCTTGATTGGCGGGGACGTTGACAAGTCCAGAAGGTCCGGGAACCATATCTGCCTCGGCCACGCAGGTGCGACGAGGATCATCCTGCACCGTGACCTCTTGAGCTGGTTGACGAGCCGGATTAGCAGTGGCAAAGGAGGGAACGCGTAGAGGAACAGGCCCTCCCAGGGGAACGAGAAAGCATCGCCCATGCTCCTCGCCTGGGGAAACCTGCTGGCGAATCTCCGGCACTTGGAGTTCGCCGCCGTCTCGAACAGGTCGATCTGGGGTGTGCCCCTCCGTCGGAAGAGGCGATCCACTAGATCCTGCCGTAGTTCCCACTCGTGGCACGAGCGCAGCTCCCTGCTGAGTGAGTCGGCGATGGTGTTTTTTATCCCTGCCAGATGAAACGGCACCAGAAACATCCTTAGGGCGACGGCCCAATGCCACAGGTCCTGCGCTTCCTTGGACAGTGCTGGGGACCTGGTTCCGCCCTGTTTCCTGATGTAAAACATGGTGGTGGTGTTGTCGGTGAAGATCCTCACCACCTTGCCCTTGAGGGACGGAAGGAAGGACCTGAGGGCCCAGAACACTGCACGGAGCTCCAGGACGTTGATATGGAGAGACATCTACGTCGGGAGCCAGAGGCCTCTCGCGTGCAGATTTTAGGTGTGCGCTCCCCACCCTTCCAGGGAGGCATCCGTGGTCACTGTCTCCTGGTGGTCTGGGGTCCGGAAGTCCATGCCCGCCGTCAGATGCGCGCGGGCGCCCCACCACCGGACCGCTCGGCGGAAACTCTCGTCGAGTGTGATCCTCTCCTCGAAGCCGCCCGTCGTTTGGATCCAGCGCGCGTCCAGGAACTCCTGCAACGGGCGCATCCGGAGCCTGCACATGGGAATGAGGTAGATGCAAGAAGACATCATTCCGAGGAGGGACTTGATGGACCTCACCTTGGCCGCGTCGGAAGCCAACATCCGCTGTACCTTGCCCAGGAAGGACCTGGTCCTTTCCTCCGACGGGGAGGCCAGAAGGGACACTGTGTCGAGCTTCGCTCCCAGAAACAGTGCGTTTTGCGCGGGTACCAGGTGGGACTTGGCGTAGTTCACGGAGAATCCCAGGTCCGAGAGAAGTTGGACGGTCCTTGCCGTGTGCTCCACGGCGAGCTCCCTCGTCTTGGCTCGGATGAGCCAGTCGTCCAGGTAGGGGTAGACGTGGATCCCCTCGCGGCGCAGCTGCGCCGCCACCGGTGCAAGGCACTAGGTGAATACCCTGGGTGCCGACCGTAGTCCGAAGGGGAGGGCTTTGAACTGGTAGTGACGCCCTTGGACCACAAACCTGAGGAATTTTCGGTGCCCCTTTAGGATGGGAATATGGTAGTAGGCATCCTCCAAATCCAACGACGACAGGAAGTCTCCTTCCTCCAGCTGCCCCAGGACGTGCTGGAGGGTGACCATCCGGAACTTCTGCGCCTTGATGAACTTGTTCAGCCGTCGCAGGTCTAGGATGGGGCGCCATCCTCCCGTCTTCTTCTTCACGAGGAAGTATCTCGAGTAAACTCCGGAGCCCCGAAGCCTCTTTGGGACGAGTTCGATGACGCCCTTCCTGAGCATCGCCTTTACCTCCAGGAGAAGCTGAGGGACGTGAAGCTCTTTCCTGGCCACGGGGGGGACGCGCGGGCACCTTCTTTGAAACTCGAGCGCGTGGCCCCGGGCTAAGGCGTCCAGCACCCAACGGTCGGTGGAGATGGACTCCCACACGCTGACGAAGCTCGCCAGCCGGCCTCCCACCGGGGTGCTTCGGTGGGGGCCCGACCCCACGGCCGGTTCAATCCTGTTTCGACGAGGCTTTGCCGCCTTGACCTCCTTGGCGACGACGGCGGGGTCCGCCAGACTTGCCTCGTCCTCTGTAGGCCTCCTGAGACGACGAGCGGGCCGCTTGACGGTAGGTGGAGAAACCGCCGCCGGAACCTTTGGAGGCGCCCTTGCCTCCGCTGCTCCGAAAGGGCGTCCGTCGTTGCTGCAGAACCCCAAGGGCCCGGGCCATCTCAGTGTCCGCTTTAATGGCCTGGAGGGAATCGTCCACTGTTTTCCCAAACAGGTTGTTCCCATCGAACGGCATGTCCAGGACTCTGGTCTGTACGTCTTGACGGAAGTCCGTAGCCTTGAGCCATCCACGCTGCCTAAGGCACACGCCGTTGCCCAACTGGCGAAACCCAGTGTCGGCGATGTCCGTCGCAATAGTGATGGCGTGGTCCGACGCCACCTCGCCTTCCTGTAGGATCTCCAGGGCATCCGCCCTCTTGTCGTCCGGTAGGAAGTCCAGCAGGGGAGCCAGTTTGTACCATAACTCCCTGTCGTAGCGGGCCACGATAGCCAAGGCGTTGGCCGCTTTAATCGTCGTCGCTGCCGACGAGATGACCCTGCGTCCCATAGCGTCCAATTTCTTTCCCTCGCCGTCCGGTGGGGAAGTCGATGTGGAGGCCGCACCCCCCGCCCGCTTTCTTCCTGGCCGCCGCAGAGACGACGGAGTCCGGGGTAGGCTGCGCCCGGAGTCACAGGGGGGCCGTGTCCGGGGCCCGGTACTTCTTCTCGTACCGGTCTCTTCTAGCTGGCGTCGTGGAAGGGTTCTTGAGGAGGGCGAGGCCCTCATCCCAAATGTCATCCAGTAGAGGCACCGCGAGGACCGTCTTCCTCTTGGCCTCGCGCCGTTGATAAAGGAATCCTTCCTTTTTCTTCTCCTCAGGGCAGAGCTGGAAAAGCTCGGATGCCCTGGCGATCATGGAGTGGAACGATCCAATCTCGTCGGGCGGAGAAGCCCTGGTGGGAGGTGACGACGGTAGATCCTCGTCGTATACCTCATCGTCCGTACCCGTCGCTGCCGTGTCAGTCCCCGTATCATCCCCTCGGGTGGACGGGGAGGAGGGCTGGACGGGTCGCGACGGCTGAAAAGGAGGTGGAGGGTGAATCCTTCTTTTCTCGGGCGGGGGAGCACCAGAAGGTCCCGGTTCAGGATCCCCGACGGGAGAGGTTCCTCCGTCGGCAACGGTAGTCTTGTCCTTATCTCTGAACATAAGGACTGTATAGCCAACAAAATGGCCGCCGAGTTGTCTTGCGGCACTGGCAGAGGGGAATCCGACGGGCGATCAGGGGCCCCGTCGGCACCCTCGACGATGTCGTCGTCGCCTGCGTCGGGATCCATCCCGACGGGCCGGTCTTCTTCCACGACAAGGCCGTGGCTTAAGACCTCAATCAGCTCTTCCTCTGAGGTTGAGGCCGAATCTACGACGACGCCCAGCCCCCCCTTTTTCTTCCCCGCCGGGGGTTTCACGGGGGTCCTATCGATGGGCACAAAAGAGGACTCCCTCTGAGGTGGCAGGGAGACTCTGTGCCCCGAGGTCGCCACCACTGGTGTAGCCTCCACAGGCTGAGCCAGGGCCGCCGCGACAGTATCGATAGAGGGCTTGGCCGGATGGATTAAGGCCTTCACCACCTTAGGTGCGCTCACCGCCTTATCCTTGAGGGGGGGGGGGACACTGCCTCGCTCCCCCTCCGATGGGGCCTTCAAGCTCGACCGGGGCCTCTCCAGGAGCTTCGCCGGGTGCTCGCCCTTCCTCTTACCCGACCCAGAGCGTTGGCTCGTGGCTGAAGGTGCCGGGGAGGGTGCGCCCTGCCTGGCGCCCGTAGAGCCCGACCGTTCGGCGCTCCCGGTGCCAGCGGACTCGCGGTGCTTGGCCTTCTGTTGGACCCCCGTCGCCGGGGCGTCCTCAAAGGTCTTAGAAGACCGCTCGGATTTCTTCCTCTTCTTCTCGCCTGACGGCCTCTTCCCTTCCAGCCAGTTGGCGAGACGTTGATGGCGGTTCTTCATGGTCCGCTCCGACATGTTGCCGCAAAACGCACAGTCCTTCTCCACGTGCGTCTTGTCCTCATGTAAGCAGTAGAGACAAAAGGAGTGTTCGTCCTCCTTAAAGACGTTCTGCAGCTGGCATCCAGGGCAGATCCTGAACAGCTTTCCGGGCGTCGAGCTTCCCTTCTCCTGGGCCATGTCCGGGCCTGAGAAACTTCTGGAGTCCTCCAAAAGCGTAGCTCGACGAAATCTTCACCCTTGAGGGGCGCAGACGAATCTGACTTGGGTCCCCGTTGATCGGATGGGGAGTCGGTGGAGCTTGAGGCTCTTTTGACCGAAAAAAACCCCGAAGTTTTTGAGAAAAAACGTGAAAAAATAGCACTAACGCTCGAGAGCAATAGCACGAGGATCCCAACACATGAACGTGCGGTAAAAATCTGAAGATGGCTGCCAGAGGCGGTGCTTAGGTAGAGGGCAGTCATTGGCTGTGGTCAGTATGATGCAGAGACCAGTGATTGGTTATTACTACGAAAGACAGATCAGAAACGAAACTGATACTGGTTTTTTCTTTACCGAGGATTCCCAGCCTGACGACGGGGAATATTCATGAGCATGTGAATCCATGCCAGACCCCATGCTGGAGAAGCATGGTTATTTGGCAAAGACTATCTTTCTTTAGGAAATTTTAAATAAATCTAGAGAGCCATTTCTATGCTAAATTGAGTAGAGAGGTTTGTGGGGGCACTTAGAAAAAGGGTTTTATTTATACATTTCATGTAGATTGTATAAAGAAGTTTGAGATCACAGATCTATCGGTTGAAAGTTTGCTTATCAACCCAAAGAAAGCAAAACAATGTATCCAGAGGTGGGATTGGGCTAATAGCATGGAAGAATTGTTTAACTGTAGTCTTTATAGGCATATAATCTCTTTCCAAACAAGAATGCAAGGAATAGGTTCATGCAATTTAGAATTAATGTTTTACTGACACGTGAAATTGAATATATTTGTGATAGCTCTTCAAAATGTGATTGTACCTGTAGCACTGAGATCGAGGCACTGGTATACTTGGTATTATATTGTCCGGAGTTAAAAATCGAACCTATTGAGTTTTTTAGTAAATGTGTTCACTCTTTAGGATGGGTCTATTTAGAATGTTTATGGTTGAAAATATTGCATGGCAAGTCGACTTCTTTACAGTTGACCGTACTTAGATTCTTAACAGATATTTGTAAATTGTTTTAAAAGATGAAGTTTGCTAAATCTGATTGAATTGTACCACATCTGGATAGGACACATCTGGATAGGAATCAATTTGAATCTAATTGGTGAACTATGAATTCTTTTATCTTAATGGTTGAAATTGCTGAATTTATAAGTGAATTTAAATTGAACATGTAATACGTATTATGAATTTAAATGTTGAAATTGAATATGTAATATTTATCTTATGTAAGTTAATAGAAATGGTTTCTACTTTCTGTATCTTAATCTTATGTAAAGGTTTACATAAACCAAATACAAATAAATAAGTGCTAGCTTCAGGGGGAAATGTAGAGTGGTATTATTTTAAATGTTATTGTCCTTGCCCACAGGCATGATCTCCTGTCGCAGACTGGTTCAAATTTCAAAATCATGTTCCAGAATGAGTTTATCTACCATATCTTGCCTCTTGTTTCATGGTTATGTATCATATTTAAAAAATTGAGAATGTGATTTCCCCTTTCTAGTCTATTGACATATGTCCCTTTAGTTATGCCATGACTGCATTCTCCCTTGACTTTAAACGTACCTTCAGAAACTGATAATGTAGCTCTCAAAATATCCATCATACTCTCGAGTGACTCCATTTTTCAACTAATGTAAGCACGTCATTCATATTACCCTGGGTCGAGATGTGGTATTTCTGATTTAGGTCTTCAGTGGTCTAATACGATGTATGAACATGATGATGATGATATATGTACCCCTACACTTGGAAAGGCTGCAACACGATCCCCCTTGACTTAATTTTTACTCTCTTTCTTCTCTGAAGCCTAAAATGATATCGTCCTTTAAGTGCTGCCACTGCACAAGGGTGTGTCTTCCTCTTTTTAACATTCAAAGACATACCGATAACCAAGTGTTTCTGAGCCTTTGTGGTATAACAAGGTTAGTATCGTTATGCCTGTACCAGTGTACCAGATAATGTTTGACAAATCTAAATCTTGGTGATTTTCGCTGCCATGTTGTTTCATACCATCACGTTCTTGGCAATTCCCTACCTCACCCTCCTTCCCACGTAAGTTCACTTTAAGTGGCCAAGTAGTTTCCACAGAGTTTTGGGGTACATCGGGCAAAGCCTTATGGTGGCGACAATGGGATAGGTTTAGTAACCCTGGTGCACGTAGCATTTCCTTACTAACCAAACCATAGCTGCAATAGCCCCAACCCCTGTACCTCATCAGCTGTGGATTTGTTAACTACTGCTCTCAATGCTGTTTATACCGTGTCGAAATGTTCCTCAATATGACTGACTACCTTAATTAAAAATGTTTCAATTATTTCCATTTGAGTAGGCTTGTGGCATTTATTTGCCATACCTTCCCTCTACTTTTGGGTGTTTTTCTTTTCGACATTTGTGTGCTGATGCCTGTTGGCAGTTGTGAGGGGTCAGAGATGAAAGAGGAACACAAAGTTGTAATATTTTCAACATTAGACATTTTATCAAAATAAAAAGGTGTGGATAAAGGCCTTTCTATCCCTATCCAAATGAGAGTTCCCCTGCCTAAGAAATCAAAACTAAGGAACAGTTTGCGTCTCGTCAACTTAAGCAAACTGTCCTTGTGTCCAACACCTATCTGATCCTCACACTGAAAATGAACAACAAAATGTGCAAGGTAAATGTCTCTGCTTTAAACTCAGACGAATAAATGTAAAAATCAAATATATACATCCAACAGAACAATCCTTTTATCCAGTGGTTGGTTCCCTTCACCTGAATTGTCTCAGGTAGAATATAGCAAGTATTCAACTCAAAGCTTTAAACTCAGACAAATAAATGTAAAAATCAAATATATACATCCAACAGAACCATCCTTTTATCCAGTGGTTGGTTCCCTTCACCTGAATTGTCTCAGGTAGAATATTGCAAGCGTTCAACTCAAACAATATTTCCTTAAGAGTGGTAGAAATGTCTCTTTCATAAAACACTTCGTCAAGATGAAAATGTCTCTTCCAAACAAATGATGTTTTAAAGATGGTGAAGTATCTCTGGGCAACTTAAGTAATGTTTTCAGCACTTCCTTAGGAATGATTAAATTAATCCCCTTCCCACATGCCCTCCAAACAATAACTCCCCAAGAGTAGTGGAAATGTCTCAAAGAGTATCTTCTCAAAGCAATTTATGATTTTTGTAAGGATGGACAAAAAGTGTCTCTTTCACTTAGCAAATCATTGATGAGGATCTCCTGATATACTCCCCTGCCAGGAACTTGGTTTACAATATCTTTTCTTCTTTCACATACTCTGGCTGGATTACCTGGTGTACTCCCCTGCCGGTTATCCCCCTCTCTGGGCTTGGTAGAACCCTTGTGTACTCTCCTGCCAGGTATCTTCCCCCCTAGACCCACTGCCTGATGCAACACGTTCACCAGGTCTTCTTAGACTGCTCTTCTTTCTGGGATTGATGGATCCCAGGTGTACTCTTCTGCCAGGTATCTCCCCTTCCCCCAAAGACTCACTGCCTGATACCACACCTTTAACAGGTCTTCTTACAACCTAACTGCATTTCTCTTTCGAGTATAACACAATTCTTTCCCCTTCACTGTTTTATACTCAAGTGGATTCAGTCATTAATTGCTCCAATTCCCCTCACATTGGCATTTCTTATATGGAAGCTTGTTCAGGTGTTGCTCTTCAATTTAATTAATACTGTTCATTGGCTTGTGGCAATGCGTGTTCCAATCTTCCCCATATTGACCTTTCATATATGAAGAATTGTACAGATCTTGCCTTTCAATTACTCCACTAGTAATGTTAATTTCCTTTTCACAATATTTACTCCAAAGTTTCCCATATTGGCATCCCTTATATGGAGACTTGTGTAAACTTAGTCTTTCGACGTTATTTGGCGGTCATTCAAAACAGCAGAGTAATTGCTGGTACACCTGTCGGTGCACCCTGGGCCTCCCAACACTCCAGGGCAGACTCGCTTGTGTTTCTTGTTGTTCCTGACCCTTCGCGTACTGCTGCCGTGATGTTTGCAAAGTGCAAAAGCATTCACCGCTCTGCAGATACTTCTCGCCGGCTTCTCTCTCAGTAGCCAATGGGATAGTTGCTTTGCAGCGTGAACGCGCATCCAACAGGCATCCCCTTGCTTCCGGCTTGGCGGTCCCTCCTCTGCACCTGCCATGCCATTCCTGGTCTCTCTCCACTCCTGTAGGAAGCGCCTGCCTACAGCGCAGCTTGTTTGCGCATGTCTGTCTCTGGTTCTGTTTCCCGCTGTGCCTGCTCTGCGTCTCTCCTCTCCTTCTGTTCTGTTCCATTCGGCTTTCAAAGCACACCATTTTTTAATATCCCGCTCATCTGACTGGTATCCCAACAACGAGTGTGCAAATTCAACTTGGGGTGATACACATCAACTCCTTTCTCGTCTTCTTCGTCCCAGTACTTATCGAGCTCTTCGCTCACCTGCCTCCAACTCCTTCAGGGTCAGTCGCTTCTCCAAGCAACGATTTGATGGTAGATCTCTCTCTTCGGCTGGTACCTCCCTCTGGAACAGCCTCCCTGCCCCCCTTAAACTTGAGGAGAACCATCTCTGGTTCCAGAAGCACCTCAAAACCTTTCTCTTTGCTTCTGCCTTTTCTCCTCCTCTCCTCTGCTGACCTCCTGGCTGTAACCAGAACTGCATTGGCTACTTGGACACTCTCTGATCTCTGGCCCAGGTCCCTCCCCCGCCAGCGTCACACACCTGTACTGCCCACCTGGCAACCCCCGCTCTTGGGGACTGTTTCTGTATACCTACAGTCCCCCTACCAGCCCTTGACACCTGATGCCCGCACTTACCCATGCACTTGCCACATGCTGGCCGTTATTTATTTACTTATTGTTATCATCTTTCCCATGTACTGCACTGTCCCAGCCAACTTCCCATGCACTTGTGCGATCTGAATGACACCTGGCCTAGTAGGATCGGTGTCCGTCCTCCCTTTTTTCCCCTCCCTTGCCTCGTCGCGCCTTGAAACACTTGTGTATAGGCGCTTTATAAATGCCATATTATATCATATCATACTATAGGTTTTATGGGACTTGGAGTCCAATGAAGATTGAAACTTTGTAAAGCTACAATGTTTTGGATTTTCATTTAAGTCAAGATGGTTAGACATAGAAGATGTTATATGAATATTATGTGCACATGAAGGGTGAATGTTATCCTGCTTAAGGTATCTTGCAACAGGTCTTTGAGTTTTATTATTAAGAGGATTGGTATATTGGCAATATGCCATCAAGAAATCAGGGATTATAGGAGCTTCTTCACATGGAAGAGGAGCATACCGCTTCCCTCCTGATGGGGTCACCACTTTTCCAAGACAGCCATCTCCACCCATGTGATCCTCCGTCATAATACCACCCGCAGGGTCAGGATGAGGCAGCGGCTGCCTTCCCCAGCCACATGGGAGGCGATTTTAGGCTGGGGGATCAGTAATAACTCCACAGGATTCATCACACAGTCCAGTAGATCGCAAATCGTGCAAAACAGAAGTTAAATATCAATACAATTAATTCAGAAACAATTAAGACAAATTAATAAGCATGAAAAGCAGTATCCATGGTCATACTAGAAAACATTTGTTACGTAACAAAACATCTGTTTTTACCTTTTAACTTTATAGACAGAAACTAGCTAAAAATCATCAATGAAATTAAAGAAATGTTTTGCACTAGATCAAAGGTTTTAAGAAACAAGATATAAGTCAGCATAAATTGCAAATTTTAAATCACTGATCCGCATTTTAGCCCCCACCATATTTGCCCAATTTCACGTAGACTCAAGTAACATATCAAGGGATAATATAAATAAAATTGAAATATTTGTAGAATTCCTCATTAATAAAATGCTAGCCTGGAGATTGGAATATAACATATCTCTCAAGGAATTTACCCCACATTAAAACCATGTCATTCCAACGCCTACTTTATGAATCACCTCTCCTCTTATCCCCCTTTGCAATGTCCAAGCCTATTGCAGATTAACTGTCTGTACAATTAAGAACCAAGTGAAATATGCCTGTAAATAGGCTTGTGTTTTCTGAAGAAACCCTTCCTTTAACAAATTCCGATTTGTCAGACATAACTAAAGAAGGGATAAAAGGATTTAACTGGTAGATATTTTACATTTTGCAATCCAAATTAAGTAAAGCAATGAGGCGTCAATTCTGTGGAAGTTCTGGACCTTTGCCACATTTACTAAGTACAATTAACAAAGCATCATTAATGTAACCACACACCAATGAAGAAAGAGTACAATTGTACATTATTTTTTCAATTTGTGTGGGTTTTCCAAGAAAGCAGGGATCACAAGGCAGGGTTTGAAATAGCTGGGAGCTATTTAGCTCCTCTGTGTTGCCTAGCAGAGCTTGGCTACCTTGATAACAATATCAACAAGGAGCTACTTTTGCCCCCACCCCTCAGACCAACCAATGCCGAAAAACACACCTATGTGAATTAGACTCTGTGCGTTTTGGACAATCTATAAATAAACATTAGGACAAATCTATACAATATTTATAGCATAAGGGGTTATAAATAAATGAAAGAAATTATATGTTTGCATTTTATGGGGAACTTTGATTTGCGGAACACTTTGTAGTAGCTCCTTGTTCCCCAGTGGCAGCTCCTAGTCACTGGTTAATGCTGGATACTGAAGAGCTACTTTTAGCTCCTGCTTATCCAGTCTTAATTTCAATCCCTGCAAGGTTTATAATTATTACAGAATATTTTCTTGAAAAAGAAAATATCCAGATCAAGAGAAGATGGGCTATAGTTAGAGGACTACAAATTCTTATAGAAAACTACTAAGACCTTCAAAATGTCCTCATCTGAGCAGACCACTTTACGTTGAGAGTCTTTAATTTAGGGAATTCGGAAGTGTTCTTTTTTAGTTTGTTTAGATTCAGATTAGAAGCAGTACTTTCTCTGTTTTTTGGGCTGGAAGAACAAGTTACTTCTTACCTGGTAACGTTCTTTCGATTGGATGTTCCTCCAACGTATTCCTCATCTTAGATTCATTCCATCCAGCTTTGCTGCTCTTCGGAATTTTTTTCGGCAGAGGGCGCCGTGCGTCGATGTCGTCTAGTCGATAGTCCCTCGCGGGCCTCCGTCGAGGGCGACGTCATCGGGTGTATAAGTAGCAGGCGTGGCGCCCGTTGGCCTCAGTTCTGTTTTTCCCCTCTTTTGTATCTGTGATCTTGTACTGTTTTTGTAGATTGTGCCAGCAGACAGGTATAAGCCTTGCGAGATCTGAGATGGCAATAACCCGGAAAAAATCTACAGAGGGGTAGGTTGGGAGGGCGATGAGGAATACGTTGGAGGAACATCCAATCGAAAGAACGTTACCAGGTAAGAAGTACCTCTGGTGGAATGAGCTCTTAACCCTTCTGGTGGGTCTTTTTGTGTTTGTCTGTAGCATTCTGAAATGCAAAGCACGATCCAGTGTGAAATTGTTTGTTTTGTTACCGATTGACCCAGTTTTCTTCCAGTGTAGCCTATAAACAACTGGTTGTCCACTCTAAGTCTAGAAAGCCTAGATATGTAAAAGCTTAAAGCTCTTTTAGGGTCCAGTCTGTGTAGTCTTTCTTCCTCCTTAGAAGGATGAGGTGGAGGATAGAATGAGGGTAAAACAATTTTCTGATTTAAATGAAAATCAGATATTATCTTCGGTAAAAATGATGGTTTAACCCTCAACACAACTCTGTCCTTATGGAACACAGTATAGGGTGGCCCAGAAGATAGTGCCTGCAATTCGCTCACTCTTCTTGCTGATGTTAGAGCAACTAAAAAGGCTGTTTTCCATGTTAATAATCTTAATGGACATGTGTGCATAGGCTCAAAAGGGACACACATTAAGAATTTTAATACCAAATTTAGATCCCAAATCGGTACTTGAAATGGGTGAGGAGGAAACATTAGTGAGACCTTTTATGAATTGTGTGAAGGAATTTTGAAGCAGGAGCATTCTTCCGATGAGCGCTTGAAGATGAAAAGCGCCGCAAGGTAACCTTTTATTGTTCCGGTATTCAGACCTCTATGTGCTAGGGTCAGAAGGAAAGATAGTACTTCCGGGATAGAACATAGAAAAGGATCGACATTCTTTTCCCTGCACCAGTTGAAAAACTTTTTCCAACGGCAACGGTACAGAGACTTTGTTGCTGGCCTTCTTCCCGAAAGCAACACCTCCATATCATCATCTGGAAGGTTCCAATCCGTGTATCTCAGCCTTTCAGATACCAAGCATGAAGGTTGAGTGTTCTGACCTCTGGGTGGAGAACCTGACCTTCCATTTGAGAGAGAACGTTCTCTCTCTGAGGAGGACGTACTGGAGGACAGATGGACATATCTAGGAGGTCCGGATACCACGTTCTCCTGGCCCAAGCCGGAGCAATTAGGATCATGTGGTTCCCGAAGCGTCTCAGCCTCCTGATGACCTGACGGATGACGGGAATCTGAGGGAACGCGTACAATAGTTGGAAATTCCACTCCACCACGAATGCGTCCCCCAGGGCTCCTCTCGGGGGAAATTCCCTTGAGCAATACCTTTTGCATTTTCGGTTGATTCCGGTTGCAAACAGGTCTACTTGAGAGGTTCCCCAAAGGGCGAAGATCTCTTGAATGACTTCCTGAGCCAGTTCCCATTTGTGGGATACCGTGCTCTGCCTGCTCAGAGCATCTGCCATCATATTCTCTTCCCCGGCTAGATGAATTGCCGTTAAAGAGATTCCTTCCTGAATTGCCCAATACCAGAGTTGCCTTGCCTCTCTGCAAAGGGGTAGTGACCCCACACCTCCTCTTTTGTTTAGGTAGTGCATGGCCACTGTGTTGTCCGTCATTATCAGGACATTCTTTCCCCTGACAGATGGCAGGAAGGCCTTCAGCGCTAGTCTGATTGCCCTCAGCTCTAAAAGGTTGATATGTAGTTTGGACTCCGATGGAGACCAACAACCGTTGATTGTCAAATCGTTGGCATGTGCTCCCCACCCCAGGAGTGAGGCATCTGTCACTACTGTGATCTCCGGCCATGGTTGCCAAAAGGGTTCTCCCTTTAAGATGTTCTCTGCACAGGTCCACCATAGAAGGTCTTGTCTGACCTTGTTCGGAATCTGAAGAAGATCCGTCATTTGACCCGAGAACTGGGACCACTGAGTCTTTAGGGCCCATTGAAGGGATCTCACTCTCAAGCGTGCCTCTGGCACCAGAAAAATGCAGGATGCCATGAGGCCGAGCAACCTTAAAAAGTCGTAAGCCTGGAGATTCTGGGCATTTTGAAATTTGGAAACCATCTGAAGAATGTCTTCAGCCCTCGACTTGGGAGGCAAGCTCTTTCCCAAAGATGCGTCTAATACAGCTCCTATGTACTGAAGCTGTTGGGAAGGTGTCATCTGTGACTTGTTGAAATTGAGGGAGAAGCCCAGTTTGTGGAGGAAGTGGCAGGTGACTTTCAGATGATCCAGTGCTTGTTCGGAGGAGCGCGCTCTGATCAACCAATCGTCCAGGTAGGGGTAGACATGAATCCCCCCTCTCCTGAGGTGTGCTGCCACCACTAACATTAACTTGGTGAAGACCCTCAGGGCGGAGGTCAACCCGAATGACAGGACTCAAAACTGTTAGTGTGAGTCGCCAACTACGAACCTCAGGTATTTTCTGTGTTTGAGATGAATCGGCACATGAAAATAAGCATCCTGGAGCATCCTGGAGGTCCAATGACACCAACCAGTCCTGGAGTTGGCCTGAAGGATCTGAGAAAGGGTAACCATCTTGAACTTGTCCTTCCTGAGGAACTTGTTCAAGTTTCCTAAGTCCAAGATGGGTCTCGGTACTCCGTCCTATTTGGGGATCAAAAAACATGGGGAGTACCATCCCTTGTTTCTCTCCGCTGCAGGTACTGGTTCTATAGCACCTTTCTCCAGCAGGGTTAGAACTTCCTGCTGTAGGAGCGGATTTGAACGTTTCAACGGGTGTCTCCCTGGTGGATTGCTTTGAGGTTGCTTTAGAAAAGGAAGGCAATAGCCTTGGGCTATTATTTCTAGAGCCCAAACATCTGAAGTAATGGCTTGCCATTCTTGCAGATGCTGCGACAGCCTGCCTCCTACAGGTGTTTTGTGGTGCAAATCCTCAAAGTGGTTTTGTGGCGGATGTTGCAGCTGCTGATGGCAAAGAGGCTGCAGCTGGAGCTGGCTTAGCACGTTTTCCTCGTCCACCACGAGTGGCCTTTCTTTGGCCCCTTTGACTGGCCATTCCTCTCGTCTTCCCGTATGAGGTGTAATAACGATAGGGTCGTCCCCTCCATGATTGTCCTTGCGCACGAAAAGGCTGAGGTTGCCTAATACCAGCTCCTAAAGATTTTGCTGCTGCTTTTGAGGTCTGCAACCTCTCAAGGCTCTCGTCAGCCTTGTTGCCAAAAAGGTGAGACCCGTCAAAAGGCATGTTCAGGAGGCGGTTCTGTACGTCCGGTGCAAAACCCAATTTCCGTAACCATGCAAACCTGCACATTACCGTGCTAGTGTCCATGGACCTGCTTACACTATCCAGAGTGTCCAATCCAGATTGAAGGGATTCCTGCATGGCCTCCTTTCCATCTCTAACGATGGCTAGGAAACCTTCCCTTTCTTCCCCTTCTGGTATGTGCTCCGCTGCCATTGTAATGCACTCCCATAGAGTGTACGAAAATTTTGCCAAGGCACATGTGGAGTTGGCAGATTTTAATGCCATGCTCCCGGCTGAAAATACCTTCCGTGCCCACCCATCCACACGCTTATCGTCCCTGTCTGGAGGGATAGACGGATACGCAAGTTTGTTGGAAGCTGTGGCTGCCTGTATGACCAAACTCTCGAGAGTTGGATGTTTTGACAGATAGCCGGGGTCGCTACTGGCTGGGCAGTATTTTGATGCAAGGGATTTATTTACCGGAGGAATAGAATCCGGAGTTTCCCAATTCTTGGCCACCCTGTTTTGTAAGGCTACATGAAAAGGTAGTACTGAGTCTTCAGTGGGACCATGGTCCAATATGTCTATTAAATCGTCCTGGACAAATTGGGCTGGTGGTCTAGCCCATCCCAAGTAATCTACCACCTTGGTCATTAACTGACGGTAAAATGGACTGGCATGCTCTCCTGGACCTCGTCTACCAAAGTCATTCTCAGGAGAGGTGTCAATGCCACTTGCATTGTGCAAAGACTCCACCAAATCCCTCATTCTGCTTTCCTCTGAGATCAAGCATTCTGGGACATTTGGGGTGCCATGCTCCAATCCAAAAGGTACATTTTCCTCCTCTGATCTCTCCTGTTCCTCAAAAATTCAGGTCAAGGATTTGAAAAACTCCTTTCTAGGGGGAGGCTTATAAACCTTCTCTGGGAGAGGAGGAGGAAGAGGTGTAGTACCAGGCCCTGAAGGAATTACATGTTTTTTAATTTTTTCCTTCTCTTTTTCTGGCTGCCCTTGAAAGGGGCCCCTAGGGGACCCTGACATCTATGGAAACAAGGCGGGTCACCACACACGATAGAGACGCCAGACACGAGGTTGTATTCCCAAAGCTAGGGTTTTATTGCAAAGCAAAAGTCTCAGTTGGCCAACTCGGTCTCACGCCCCGCGACGTGCATCTCTAGACCTCGAGGGACGCAAGAGAGCGAATTACGTACATCAGTTACATATATACAAAATGCATATCAAACAATCAGCTATGACATGTATAACACCCCTCTTCATTGGGTTTCTTTGAACTTGGTGTGATGATGGACATCTCCGACCACTATGACACCTTCAAACATCTATTCTAGTAATAATTTGCAATTTGTGAGTGCGTAGGCATCTTTCGGTTATTGAATAGAACACGGCCCTTCTGTTCTTGGAAGCGAACTACATACATGGGGGAGTTGCATTCCAGACCTTGCTATCTATCAGGTGCTATTCGTGTCCTGGGAGCCGACATGCTCTTAGCGGGCTCAGCAAAGGGGGGCTGTTAGAAAAGCATAATTCAAGCCTTTAGCGGTATTATTCTAACATATTTTACCATATAACGAGACTGGCTGGCAGCTGTGAAATGATTAAATGGCCTGCGGCTCTGCTTCAAGGCTACATTAAGGAGGGAGCCGGGCATTCTTCCTGGCGCTGCCTACGTTTGTCTTTCAGCGAAACTCTTGTTATCCTCTCGGCCCTGTGGCCTTTTCCTTTTCATATTCAGACAACAATGTTCCACAGTCGAGCAGTGTAAGCGGAAAATATACTGCGAAGCAATAGGAACAGAAAGCAATGAGCAATGGTTAGAAAACAAAATGGCGATTCTTGTTCCATCAAAATGGCCGTTCATTGGAAAACTCGAAAACCTATATTCTGTCGTATTGTGCATGAGAAGGTTGGCCCACGGCCACCAAAATACGTTTGCGGTCTCAAATTGGATTTCTAGACTGACACCCTGACTTGGTTGGAGCCTTTGGCGCCGAGGGTTTCGGAGTCGACGTCGATAAAGGCGTCGACGATGACATCGTGGTCGTCGACAGGGTCTGCTTCGAGGGCGTCGAGGCGGCCTTCAACAGTTTCGCCTTCGAGGTGTGAAAGGTCTCGGACGGCGTCGCTGACCTCGAGCGGTCGACTCGACTCAAGCGTTTTTCGCTCGGCATCCTGGAAAGTTCCCGATCCTTCCTTTTACGATCACCCGGGCTCGAGGGCGCGCGAGTGTCGGAGCGATGACGCTCCAGGCCGGCTTCCGTAGAAGGTGCGGACCGAGGCTTCGCTTTCTCAAACACTTCCATCCTTTTGACCCTAAATGCTTCCCACTCTTCGGAAGACTAATGTTTTGTGGGGCATTTCATTTTCGGAGACTCGTCTGACGACGAGGTGGAGGGAGATCTATGGCGTTGTTTCTTCGACTTTTTCGACAAAGACGACGAGCGATGAGAATCGCTTCGAGATCTGGATCTATGCCTTTCGTGTCGAGGAGAGTTTTCCCCATGCGGTCTCGACTCGACGCTAGAGGCTTTCCGATCCGTCCGACCTACCTGTAGCTTTCCTCTCCTTTCTCGCAAGGCCTTTCCCGTCATCGCCTGACACTTCGAACAGGCCTCCATGTCGTGGCCTTCCCCGAGACACCACAAACACTTGCAGTGCGGGTCCGTGATCGACATTTTTGAGCCGCACGACTTGCATTTCTTAAAACCCGATCTCAGGGTCGTGGTCGGCATCGATGACGAGGACATAATTACTTCTCGTAATATTATATTTCCTGGCAGAATTCGAGGCGGAACTGAGGCCAATGTTCTTTAGCTACCGGGCTGATGATTTCGGAATCATTTTCCTTTTATGGGATACATAGGATATAATAAACACCCCTTGCACCCCTCCAAGTGCCCCATTAAAGGCATCCTTAAAGGCATCCTGCTTAAACAGAACTGGCACAGACACAGGTCTGTTCCATTCTGGTTTGTTTGAGGTCTAGCTCAAATGAGTACATGATGTCAATGGCATGCAGATTTTTTAGTGTTGGTTTGTTAATCCAGGGCTTGAAACTCAGATTATGTATGGTTTGGGTGAATAGTTTCAAATATGAAATCTCTAGTTGATGAAGTCATAGGTCATTAACCCCAATTACAACGACTGTATTTGCAATGTGTTGTATCTTGTGGCTTGCGCGTGTGGAATGTTGTTTCTTGTTCATGGATCAACATTCCACACAGGCCAGTTTGTTTGCCTTTTCCGTGCCTGGTGCAACTTTCCTGCTCTGGGTCCAGAATAAAGATGTAAATAACCTTACCGTGCCTCAGTTTACTTCACTTGAGACAAAGGAAATCTGGACCCCTTTCTTGCCCACGCATGCAGGGTTCGCAGTATTGGTTAAGCCGGCAGGAGCCGCGGAGCGCTCCGAAGTTGGGCCCGGCATTGCCCTCCAACGTGAGCTCTGTGGCGAGGAGTGAGCTACGTTGCTTGCCGGGCCGAGCCAAGCCGCTGCCCCTTATCCTTGGGGTGTGCTGCGGCCCGGGGCCAGGTCCCGTTGGCTAAAGCTGGGCTGCTCCCAGGCGGGAGCGGTCTAACGAGGGGCCTGACTTTGGATTCTGAGGCTGCCTCCAGGCGGGGGCGGCCGTAGGAGTGGCCACTGCTGCAGTGCCCATTGCGGCTGACTTTGCACTGTTGAGGCTGTTCCCAGGCGGGGGGGGGGGGCGTAGGAGGGGCCGCTGCCGCAGTACCCATTGCGGCTGGCGTAGGCCACACAGAGGGTGGCGTCGTTGCAGTGGTTGCTGCTGGCTGCGGTGACAGGAGCATTGCCCAGGACAGGTCGGGTGGCGTTATGAGCATCATCAGTCCCCGGCGCTCTATACGGATTGATTCCGAGGTGGAGCTACAGCCGGCGTTGGAGGACGAGCGTGAATACGCTTCGCCGGCAGCCCGGGAGGCGGGGCCAAAGCTGGCGTAATTGCGCTCACCAGACACCTCTTCCGGGTCTACGCCCACAGGGGGGGCGGGATACGCAAGGGAAGCGTTTCCTGCCTCGCCGTGTGCACACCGTTCTGTTTGTATTCAGAACGCAGTGGCCAGTCATCCGGTGTTGGGATCAAACACTCTGATTTGGAGGTGTGTTTCAACGTTTTTCTCATCAAGGTAGTGTGGCATTTTCTATAGTGTGCTGTTGTTTGAAGTGGCCTAGGAGGAGGCTCATCAAGGTACTGTGACATTTTTGCAGTTGCACTGTTTTTTGAAGTGGCCTAGGGGGAAGTTCATCCGGGTACTGTGGCATTCCGTGCCTGGTTCCCTGCTACCACATAACTGCCACCCAACAGGCCCATTTCTGATTGATAAGACATGTCTCACTCTGCTGCCAGACCCCCTCCGGCATTTTTGCCTGCTCCTGGTGAGCCAGCATCCCCATGGTACCAGTGGATTGCCTCCTTCAAGGTATATTTGAGGGCAGCTTGGTGTGCAAAATTTGATGATGATGAAACGGAGGCAGCGCTTTTGAACTGTATTGGCACTGAAGGTTTGCGAGTCTTTCGCCATCTGCCAGGGGAGGAGGTGACAGTGCCTGGGATTGGCGAAGGAGAAAGGGTGGTGAGTGCATATGAGACTGCGTTAAAGAAACTGGAGGATAGTTTTGGCAGGAGGATAAATGTAATTCTGGAGCGTTACAAATTCTTTTCCAGGGTGCAAGGGTCGGGTCAATCCATAGACGCATATGTGACAGCTTTGCGAGCTTTGATGGCCACCTGCAGATTTTCGGGGATTTTTGAGGAGTATATTAGAGACCAGATAATGATGAATACCAGCTGTCAGAAGATTAGGGAAAGGCTTTGGATTGAAAGTGACCCGCCATTGCAGAAGGTGGTGGAGATCGACAGAGCCATTGAGACATCCAGGGCAAGCGTACAAATTGTTACTGAGAAGGAGGGTTCCAGAGATGTCATTCAGGCTGTCTTACCTCGCAGTAGAGGTGGTGGTATGGATAATAAAAAAAAGTTTGACAAAGGTGACAACCAGGGATGAAGGTTGTCCAGATTTAACGAGCCTTGTAGGAAATGTGCCTGGTCCAGCCATCTGACTGGTTTGAAAGAATGTCCGGCTGCTAACATTGAGTGCAGAAAATGTAAATGTAGGGGTCATTATGCCCGCATGTGCAAAGTTGATGCGATAGTTGGTGCAGTGTCGGATGGTGGCGTTTTAGATCAGGATGGTGGGCCCCAGATTAAGGTTCAGCAGGGTGTGATACTGCATGTGGAGGGGGCTTCACGGAAAGGTCTGTGGGTTTCGGTGTTGGTGGATGGTCATCCTGTAGACATGCTAGTAGATTCGGGCTCGCCCTATACCGTAATATCTCCGGAGGTTTATGTGGAGATATTAGGGAAGGAGGTCTCAGCCTTGCATGCATCCGACATCAGTCCCAGCGCTTATGGGCAGAATCCTATTAGTGTGTTGTGTTATGATCGGGCTTGCATTGAATTCAAGGGTCGGCAAACCATCTGTAAACTTTATGTTGCACTCGGGGGTACCAGGGTATTTGGGTGGGATGAACAAGCTGCCTTGAGCATTGAAATTCCTCCAGGGAAGGATGTCCCTATATTGAGTATTCAGGAGGAGGTTGGGACTGAGGGGAGTCAAGTGACATCTGAGTCGCTTAAGGCTGATTTCCCTGAAGTATTTTCTGATACATTGGGGAGGCTCAAGGGATTTTCCCACCGCATTATTTTAAAAAGGGGTGCAATGTCCAAGATGCACAAAGTGAGGGGTGTAGCAGTTTTGGCCAGGGATGGTCTAAAGGCAGAGTTGGACAAATTAATTGTGTCAGGGGTCATTGAGCCAATTGAGTCTTCAGAATGGTTGTTCACGGTGGTATTGGTCAAGAAAGGGGATGGCAATGTCAGGATGTGTGTGGACCTTCGGGAGCTAAATTCGAACATTTGGGTCGATCGCCATCCCAGGCCAAATATTAATGAATTATTGCTTACCCTGGGTAGAGCAATGTGTTTTTCTACATTTGACCTTTCTGCTGCATATCACCAAATTGATTTGCACCCAGATTTCAGACCACTCACTTCTTTTGTGACTCCCTTTTGAGCATATCGTTTTTGCCGCATGCCTTTTGGCCTTGCATCAGCATCAGCTGTGTTCCAAGGTTGATGCATTAATTGTTTGGTGGTATGTTGGGATTGTGCTACTTCCAGGACGACATTTTGGTGTGGGGCAGTTCTAGGGAGGAGCATGATATCAGGGTACGTGAGGTTATGAAAGTGCTGAAGGTGAAAGGTTTGACTGAAGTTGGCGAAATATCAGGTGGGTGTGGATAAGGTGACGTATCTGGGTCACACCCTCGGTGCTGAAGGGGTCAGTCCTAAGCCTGACTTAGTGCAGGTGATGAAAGATACCCCAGTGCCTGCCAATAAGGATCAGTTGAAGGCATTTTTGGGTTTAGCAGAATACTATGTGAAATTAATTCCTAATTATTCTGAGAAAACCATATCCATGAGAGCTTTACTAAAGAAATGTGTCAGGTTTGAGTGGTCCGACAAGTGTTTGTAAGAATTCAAGGTCGTGAAGAATGATGTGGATAAGGCTCCATGTTTAAGGTCCTTTGACCCCAATTGCAAAACCATGCTTACTGTAGATGGCAGTGAGGCGGGGTTAGGTGCAGTTTTGGAGCAATGGTGTGAGGGGGAAGCTAGACCAGTGGCTTTCGTGTCTAGGACTTTGAGAGGTGCTGAAAGTAGGCTTTCCGTGACTGAGCGGGAGGCTTTGGCGGTAAACTGGGCATCGAAACACTTTAGGACGTTCTTATGGGGCATTCCATATGTGGTCAGGACAGATAATAGGCCGTTGGTGCATGTGCTCACCACTCTGGGTGCAGTGACTGTATCTCCGAGGATTGCTAGGTGGATTGTGGAGTTGCAGGAGTACAACTTCCCCATGGAATATTTGCCTGGGAAATTAAATGTTGTTGCTGACTGCTTACCACGTTTGCCGGTGTCAGAGGGTGTACATTTTCAAGAGGATGCTGTTGGGGAAGAGGAGGAGTTTCAGATTGCGTGTGTCATTACCACCATTGATAAGTCTGTTTGGACTTCGGAGAGTGAAAGGGATGTTGAGCTGTGTTGGGTCAGAGAAGGTTTGAGTAGGGGTTGGGAGGCGGTCAAGAGCAGACCAGAGGTTAAAGGGTACTCCCAAGTGCTGGATGAGTTGGCGATTGGTCCCTGGGGTGTGTCAAGAGGCGAGAAATTGATTCCACCTATATGCTTGAGGGATAGGCTTCTGGCGTTTGCCCATGAGGGGCATTTAGGACAATCTTTGACCAAGAGGAGGCTGCGGGAGGAGTATTGGTGGCCTTCCATGGATCGTGAAGTTGAGTTGGTAGTGAAGGATTGTCATGCGTGCGCCATGAGCGACAAGAGCAAGGTGGTTTGCCCCCAGCCTGTTTATGTGGTTGATATTCCCAGTGAAGTGTGGTCAAAGGTGGCTCTGGACTTCATGGGTCCCTTTGAATGCTTACAGCCGGAGTGCAGGTTTTTGTTGCTGCTGGTGGACTACACTTCCAGATGGGTGGAGGTGGCTGCGTTTGGCAGGGTGACAACGGAGTGTGTCATAGCTTTCCTTAAAAAAAAAATGTCGATAGGAAAGGGATCCCGGCCAGTCTGCCACTGATAATGGTGTTCATTTTACGTCCAGACTCATGAGGGAATTTTTGGGGCAGTGTGGGGTAGAGCACCATCGCACTGCACTTTACAATCCAAGTGCCAATGGTCTGGTGGAAAGAGACAAAGGAGTGATTAAAAATGCTATTCAATTGGCCTTCGCCAATTGGCAGGAGGTAATTTCTGAGTATTTGTCGGCTTACCGCAAGACTCAGTCAGTGAGCACGGGTAGAACGCCCTTTGAATTAATGAGGGGAAGGAAACCGGGAACAACATTGAGGTCTTTGGCATTGGGTGGGGCCGGTCCGTGTGAGTTGGATCTCGACGGTGTGCAGAGGAGAATTTTGGCACGCCAGGAAGCTGTGAGGTTTTCCCAAAGGGGTAGGAAAGAGTTGCAGGTCAAGGTGGGTGATGTTGTGTGCATAAAAAATCCCAGATTTGTGGAGAAAGGGGGTAGTGCATTTTTACCCTCTAAGAGTGTTGTCAAATGTGGCAAGGGTTATGTACAGTTGGAGGATGGCTCTAAGTGGAGCAAGAGGCGGGTTGTGGGTTTAGATGGTGGTCTAACATGGAGGCTTCGTGTGGAGATGTTGGGGTGGAGGGAGAAGTGGGTAATGTGTTAGACTTCACACTTGACAGGAAGGATGATCGCATGTTGGAGGAGAATGATGGACCGTCAAGTGGGGGTGTCCCGGGGTGTGTTGTGGAAGGGCAGGCCTTGGATTGGGCTTGGTGTGAGGAGGGTGTGCAGGCCGCCGAGGTATATGACATGTCTGGCGAAAATGGGGGTAGTGCGGGGCACCCCGTGAGGTGTTCTGGGCCTCCCATCAAACTCAGGGATTATGTGTGTTAGTGAACACCAGTTTGGGTTAGCTATAATTTTTCTATGTTTTGATTGCATCTACTGCATTGCATCGGGGTGTTATTGTGTGACCTGCTAATGCTATTTTGTTACTTCTAGTATCTTCCCTTTACACGCTTTATTATCTTTTTGTGGTATGTCACCCTGTGTTGTTCTTTTGGGGGAGTAAGGGGAGAAGATATGTTGTATCTTGTGGCTGGCGCGTATGGAATGTTGTTCCTTGTTCACGGATCAACATTCCACACGGGCCAGTTTGTTTGCCTTTTCCGTGCCTGGTGCGGCTTTCCTGCTCTGGGTCCAGAATAAAGATGTAAATAACCTTACCGTGCCTCAGTTTACTTCACAATGGCTTGCTTGTATTCTCGTCAGCAGCGTTGACCATTGCTGGAAAAAGAGGGGGTGGCACCTGGAAGGCAGAAGACCACAATAACTCTCATGGAGATTTTTTTTTTTTTGGTGAAGTAGCATTTGCACACTCATTTTGCAAAACTCATAGTCAAGTGTGTCCACCTGGGATATCCTTAGTCTGTCTGGGTAGGGGAGGGCTCCTACTGCTCCTCCTCCTATTTTATAAGTTCTTTTTGAGACAATTATTTTATAGCCAGGCGATACTGTGGAGTCAATGACTAGTTGGTGATCGTCAGTGAACTATGTCT
Source organism: Ambystoma mexicanum (assembly GCF_040938575.1). Classification (NCBI taxonomy): domain Eukaryota; kingdom Metazoa; phylum Chordata; class Amphibia; order Caudata; family Ambystomatidae; genus Ambystoma; species Ambystoma mexicanum. The sequence continues at coordinate 1,113,836,730 of NC_090923.1, read as the reverse complement.
CTTTGATTCCTAGTAAGTGTACAATGAATAATCTCTTCTATTAACTGGCAGACACTGCTTGCATTTTTAATAGCTGATCTACTGTTATGTGTGACTATTTTTAGAGATTGTGGGTTTGTGGGGTTTTAGGCTGCTACCTGGAAGAGGGCATTGTATTACATGCAAGACTACCCTAGACTTTTGGTTGGTAGGAGCCTTCGTAGCCTTTGAGGTTATACACATTCCTTTGCAGAGCAGAATTCTGGGGTTTTTCCTCAATGTTGGTACTGGTTGATTTACTGAGTTGGTTAGGGGTATGATGCCAAGAGGATTAAGGGTCAGTTGGCATCTCTTATAGACCTTGAGTAATCGAATGGGTTTGAAGTGCAAATAAGGTTGAGTTTTTAGCATGGAACATAATTGTTCCATTGTTTTATGTAATTATGCTCCATGTTTCTCTTTCTATGGCAGGATAGTTGTGTCCCACTTTTGTCTTGAATGCATGGGATTTTTACGCAAATTCATTCAGCTATAAAAGTGGGCCATACAGTTCAGATTAAGTTTTCCAGAGCAGATCAGATACACGCTTGCAATAATGAAAGACCATAGGTGTCAGATTACATTTTTTTAAAGCAGGTCGGCAGTAGATTAAATATTCCAGTGATAGTACAATACTTTAGGGGCTAGAATCAGCGTTTTAAATGCAGGTGAGATGCTATGTAAGCGCACAGGCAATAATACAGAGATTTAGGGGCCAGAATTACTTTTTTTTAAATGCAGATCAGATGCAAATTAAACGGAAATAATACAGGGCTTTAGCTGCCAAAGGTTTTGTAAACGCAGGTCAGATAAAAATACCCCAGCCAGCAATAATATAGTGCCTTAGAGGGCCCATTCAATGTTTTAAACGCAAGTCACATGCACATTAAACATGTTAACAATAATGCAAGACGCTAGGACTGAATGTTATTTTTATAAATGTACACGACAAAAATGAAACCTTCTTGAAATACACAAAATGATACAATGACTTAGTGTCAGGAGGCAATTTTACAAGTACAAGAAACACAGGTAAGTGCACCAGGCATTATAAGGCCTTTGATGTGTGTCGTGGACGTGTAATCAGAAAAAAGCATATCATTCTATAATGGTAGAAAGAACCAGATTGCATTTCAGTATAGCATAGTTGATCAAGATGAAAGAGGGCAAGTGCGGGCCAAACTCCGTCAAACAGAACCTGCCCTCGTATGTGCAGCCCTTTCCTGTGCATGCCAGCCAGTGGGAAGCCTCTGAACAGGGATGTAATGGATTCACAAGGGCTGGATGCACAAGGGCTGGAAGGACCAATCAGAGAGCTGCCTGCTTCTAAAATGGTGCTAGGAACAAAGGTGAGGCAAAATGTTGAACAAAATGATGGGATCTTATACCGCTAATTGCAGCTCAAACAGAGAGTGATCAGTGGATGTTGCTGCTGACCACTTATTTCAAGGGAACAATTAAGAACTCTCTCCTTCTCAATCTTCAATCGTACAAGCGTTGGACGTATTTGGGCCAAATAAGAAACATGCTCGGTATACAGGTATTCCTTTTTTTGGTTTGGTGTAAATCTGTCAAGTAGTTTTCCGATCCCAAAACACTTTACAATATCTCCGATGACGTAGTGCACCACTGAGCCTTTTCAGAAATGACCATGGTTTTTTAGCCTAATTGTGGCAATGTGGACAGGCTGAAGGCTGTGGCTGGTGGGGTCTGGTTATCCACTAGTGAGGGGATATGGGCCACAGCCAGTCATAAATGGTCTTTTTATCCTAATTGGGGCAAAGTGGACAGTAAGCAAGGACAACGACTGTGACACCCAGCCATGGCCAAAAGCCAAGGCCAGCGGGATCAGGAAGAAGAGAGGAGGAAGAGGGTCATCGTCTTTTATACTAATTGTTGTGTATTGAATAGCCACCATTTTGCAGGTCAAGTGATATTATGAAAAATCACACAAATTACTTTGATAACCTAATTAAGGTATCAACTTGTTTTCCTTTTGGGTCAATACTTTATATAATGTGTATATATATATATATATATATATATATATATATATATATATATATATATATATATGATACATTACTCACTGTAATCGTATTTCTGATGCTTGTATCTGCTTAGATTCACATGCTGTGCATAGGCCGACATCTAGTGGAAGCTGCGGTGTATTACATTTTTTTTTGAAACTCGAAAATGGGCGTCGACACAGGGCGTGCCAGTAATACTATTCCTAGTGTGACGTCCACTGTACCCAAGATCCCTCACGCGTCTAGGATCCTCAGATTGTATTTTTTTCTGACATGAGGTAGCATGATGAGTAGCGCGAGTACAGATAATCCAAGCAGATAGATAGATTGGTAAGACTACAAGCAACCATGCGCCTTCTCTCAGAGGGGAGGAAGGGTGGGTCGCATGTGACTCTAAGCAGAATCAAGCATCAGAAATACGATTACGGTGAGTAATGTATCCCTTCTGAGGCTTGTGGAATCTGCTTAGATCACATGCTGTGCATAGATTAGCGAGCAGTACCTGAAGAAGGAGGTGGGATGTGAGAAGGGTCATGAGCAAATAAATGTCTTAGAACAGCTTGTCCCACTTGTGTATCTGTCTTGGAATGGGTGTCAATGCAGTAATGCTGAGTAAAAGTATGAATAGAGCTCCAAGTAGCTGCTTTGCAAATGGTGTCAAGGGGTACATTTGCAATGAAAGCCAGAGTGGCCCCAATGCCTCTAGTAGAATGGGCTCTTGGCGTGAAAGGCAGAGTTCTTTCAGAGAGTGAGTAACACAGCTGGATACAGTTAATAATCCACTTCGAGATGGCACCTTTAGAGACGCGATCCCCCTCTCTGCCTGTAGCTACGGAGACAAACAGTTGATCTGTTTTCCTTAGCGGTCTGGTTTCATTTACATAGTAGAGGACCGCCCTACGCACATCTAGGGTGTGTAGTTTCACCTCAGCCGAGCTTTGAGGGTTTTGGAAGAAAGCCGGAAGCTTGATGGACTGGTTTACCTGGAATTTAGATATAAACTTAGGTGAGAACCTAGGGTGTGTGCGTAAAACCAGTTGGTCTTTATGGACAGTAAAGAAGGGATCCTGCACTGACACAGCCGGAATTTCATTGACCCTTCTTATAGAAGTAATAGCTACTAAGAAGGCCGTTTTATAAGTCAGGTGTTTGAGACTGCTTTTATGCATGGACTCGAAAGGGTGCCACGTGATGAAGTGGAGACGGATTGTTGCTATTGTCCGTTTCTCGAATTGGAACTAGAAAACTACCCTTTACAAAACGCCCATGTCTTGTTTTCAGGCCGCATCAGACAGAATATCCCCCAGTCTGCACCAGTACACCAGTGTGAGAGGACGTGCCTCTGTGCTTTTCTGTTTTGGACGGCTGCTGCTTTAAGGAAAAGAAGCTCCATTGCCTACAAAAACCTACCTACAGCGCGGAGCGCGCGCGGAGTACCGTGCAGAGTACCAGTCTGCACCAGTACACCAGTGTGAGAGGACGTGCCTCTGTGCTTTTCTGTTTTGGACGGCTGCTGCTTTAAGGAAAAGAAGCTCCATTGCCTACAAAAACCTACCTACAGCGCGGAGCGCGCGCGCAGCGGGCGGAGGGGAGGGGGCTTCGCCCCCCTGGATCATCCGCGGGGGTCATCCGCTGCTGCCCTGGCACGATCCACACGGAGGTGAGGTGGGATCCACTATTTCTCTATTCCTCTATTCCCCTCATTGTGGGAATTTTTCTTCTCGTCTGTTTGCACCTGTCACTTTTCCTGGAGCACTCCGGTTTTGCTGAATATCCTGCTGAACATCCTCCTTCAAGTCACTCTTTCCTACACGCCCCCTCAACCCCCGCCTTTGGTGACCGCGGTGTCACTCTATCTGCATTCCAGCACCTGAGTCTGCATTGCCCTATCTCCAACTGAGAATGGAGGAGGATCCCGAGCAACGCTGTCTCAGAAGCCATTTGAAAAAAAATACTGTGTCCACGCCCCATTCTCAGCTTCCTAACTCACACAATTTTGTACCAACGCTTAAGCTAGGACCTGCGCAGGGCTCAGTCGGCTCAGTTATACCATCTCGTCAGACGCAGATACCCGTGGCCGCTCTGGGATCTGGAGGTGCAGAGGGATGTGCCTCTCTCGCCCTGGCACCGGAGAACAGTCGGATGCTGACTCCGCCTACCTACGCCATCGACCTCCCTACCGCTCTGGCGAGTGGCCCTAACATCGAGCAGATCGGAGGATCTCTCGCTGTGGGTCTGAGGGCGGTGGCAAGGGGGCGTGGAGTTAATCATTCACCCGCACAGGAGCCACGGACGACATCTTTGGGGCTCGTGGGAAAATCTCCAGAAACCCAGATAATCAATCCTGCTAGTATGTCTAGCGAAGACGGTCCACAGGCGGACTTGAAGGCGGCGGTGGAGATATTGGAAAATCACAGTATACGGAATCTGGACCCCGGAAATAGGGGGACCTCCTCCCAGTCGACCATAATGGCCTTGGTTCACTCTGTGCCGCAAGAGATTACAGCTCATTCTCCTGAACAAAGTCTTAAAGAAAATGTATCACCGTCAACTGCTCTGTTACCACGCCATCTTGAGGAAACTCACACAGCGATTCCGCAGTCAAATGATGATTCATTAATACAGATCTCTATTTCATCTACAGAAGACCCCACCTGCCCTCAGACAGTAGAGGTCTCAAATAACCAAACCTCACCTTCCATAATGAGCCTAGACTCAAATGCTGATCTACAATCCAAGGCCTTGGACACTTCTAACCCTAAACTGAATTCTCTGCCTAATAAGAAAAGAATTCAATATAAAAGAAGAGGCAAGCAGAAATCCAAGCTGCCTCCGCCACAAGGAACTAATGACCAAACATCTATACAAAAAAGAAAAGAAGATGGTGATGTTAAAGAAAACAAAATGACCAGAAGAACCGGGTCACAGTCTTTGACCAAAAAACGAGGGCTGGGGAAGCAGTCCCTGCCAATTCCGCTGCTCTCTAATGCCCTCTTGAACTTCTTTAAGATACAAGGAAAACGGAAACTCTCTCAGGACTCCGAACTTTCAGATGCAGAAATTCTAGAAGCATTGGAGGAGACGCCCCCTTTACCAAAATGCAGAAAACTAATATCTGGCCAATTAAAACAGTTAGAGGTGATCCCGACGGAAGACATCCAGCCTCAACCTACGGATGGGAACGTAACCAATACAGCGCACTGCTCCCCAATATCAAAAAACAGAAAATCAGTACCTGGCCGCAAAACACAGAATGATGGGACGCTGTCAGAAGACATCTATCCTCAATCTATTGACGTGAACATCAGCGATACAGAACAGTGCACCCAATCAGACCGTCTGTCTGCGAAAGGAGTCCATACAGTTCCATATACTCGACGAATTAATTCAGGCATATTGGATCTACCTGGACCTGAACCGCCCATACCCGTTCAGCCTACCCAAATGCAACAGCCAGAAATGCAGACAGATCAGATAGGGCTCTCGCAACCTGTTCTGTCCTGCCCGAATTACAGGAAACAAAGTCAGGCCACAGAGCCGCAGTCAGGGAGTGGCAGTTACTTGGACCGAAGAAATATGGACTCTATAAGAGAGTCTACAGCGCCTGAAGATCATCGGCATCAACAGGGAATACTGGACATCTTGGATCTGCTCCAACCTAAAGTATATCCCTCTCAGACACTAATGAGCCCACAACCCTGGGCAAAAATTCATCTTCCATCCTCCAATCTTCGGTCTACTCCACAAGACCCCACTCTTGATTCTGTGCCACAACGTAGCTCGATTAATGGCCCATGGAACTCCTCGCCCAGACTACCAAATCTTCCGGAGACTGAGTACACCACAACGAGACGCCGGCACTCAGTTTCGAACACTCTACCCACAGATGGTAGAGACACCTCATCAAAAAACGGAAGACCACCTGACTCGCAAGCATCAATACATAAAGACTTACCAAATAATAAGAGAGACATGACTACGATCATGTCAGCAATAACTATTGCGATGGCTCCCTTTTGCAAACTATATGAAACCTTAGGCGAAACATCAAGAGATAACACAGCTACCTTAGCAATTATCCAATCAAAGCTGACTTTCCTTGAGGGGTTTATATCGGCAATAGATCTGAAATACGACATTGCCCAAAGGAAAAGAGAGGAAATTGATCTAGACTTTGAAAATACGACGGCGATCAAGTTTCAAAATCCCACTGCACCTGTCCTAGTGGAACAAAAATCCACACAGACTATATCTAGGAAAGGAGATGATGAATTAGCATCAATATTCAAGCCAAAACCAGCCACAATGACGAGCAGAACTAACCTGAAGACTGCCACACTCCCGATACAAGGAAAAAAGGCCCTTACACTAACAGAAAAGGAGAAAAAAGATCCACTGCGACGACCGCCCTCTCCAGTCAAGTCAGCATTGGCCACACAGGCAATCATGGCAAGTAAAGAAATTACGGCCAAAGGGAAAGCAATGGCTGTATCAGCGACTGACTTAGCTCAATCGCCCAAATCAACTGCTGATTTCTTGGACTCTAGCATCTTGAACAATATGTCTGTCCACAGTGAACAAGATCTATCTCCTAAGTCTAAAGAACATCATGAGACAGAAATCAGTCCCCTGACAACCTCAATTCCGCCTCTAGCTAAATGTGCTACAGTGGAAGGTCCCGTGATACTACACACAAATGAGGATGAATGCGCCATGACACATATAGACGCTGCCCCACAAGGGCGGCACATACCCACCGCCAATGCAGACACAAAAGGAACCCGGCAGACGCATCCTAGCCGACCACATATACCAACACAAATATCAGAGGTAACGGCTAAAGTAGAGAAAGCAACTCGACTCTTCAAATTAGAACCAATATCGAGCAGAGATAAATACATGGTCCTTAACCGCAGAACAGTCCTAAAGATAACATCGTCCATATCCAGCCTGAAGTCTCTGAAAACGGAAGACTTCAATTTAATAGAGCCATATCACAGAGACAACAAGGCTAAAGCCTATCTCCATATTAAGGCAGGCGCAATTCAAAATCTGAGTCAGGAAGCGGCAAAAGAATTAAAAACTGCTGGCCTCCTCCTAACCGAAATTACAAGCCAGGATCCGCCATGCAAAAGAGGAAATCGGAAAGAATCGAATACTAACAAACGGAAAAAGGAAGCTAATTACGACGAGCAGTATTCTGCTCGAAGAGCAGAACTAAAAAATCATTTCCAGGTCCAGCCAGACACGAAAGAGGAGACACATAGGGAAGATCTTAACATAGCACGAAGAATGGAGCCAAGGGTCAATCCGGGGAAGCGGGAAGAAAAACACAATCGTAAATACTCGACTGATACCTACGAAGTCTTTCCGTCCCAAAACTATCAAGTAAGATCAAGAATTAGCCCGGACAAAGCGACTCTAATCAGACACCGTGGATATCAAAGAAGTGAAAGGCTACGACATGGCTCTCCGCAACGAAGAAGACTCGACTCTAATAGAAATCGCACGCACTACTCCCCGAATAAGCGACACCATGATCCTCCGGCTAAGATAAAGAAAGATACATCTACAGGTGGTCCGTGGAACTGGCTAAAAGGAGCTCTCAGCTCTAATAGAGGCAGATAGCAACTATTTAGCGAAGCGAAAGAATCCACCCACCCTAAGGCGGTGACGCTAGCCTCATGGAACACCAGAGGTCATGCACATTTAACCGATCCTAATAGTGAAGACCTGGGCCGCTTCGACATTCTCTGCCTCCAAGAGACATGGCTTCTGGAAAAACCGAACATGGATGGATTTGAGATAGAGACTTCGCCGGCAGTTAGAGGATTCCTAGGCCGGCCTTCGGCTGGCCTTCTGATTGCCGTAAGGACAGGACAACATCTGAAAATCATCAAAACGTTTGTTAAAACCTATGGGATCCTGGCAATTCTCATACAATGGACTCACTACTCAGAAACCACCAGACTTTGGATAGACACCTCCCTTGCTGTCATTACGACATATTGGAATCCTCAAAGAACGTCCACCATTGCCTTCTGTCAATCTATGGCTGAAACGATTGACGCCATTGTGATTGAGTCGAATACGACGCATATCATAATATGCGGGGATTTGAATTCGAAGTGTCCTCATCCGAAAGAGGCTGATCTAAAAACAGTCCCGACCACGCTAACTGAAGTGAGAGGACAGGCCTGGATGGAATTGATGGCTTCCAGAAATTTACACAATGTAGCATGGATGAAGGACTGGCAAACCCAAATTCCGACCTGGGAAAGAGGCTCTTCCACAGCCACGCTCGACTATATTTACACCTCTAACGCCATGACTTTAGAAATGGAATGTTACAAGGTGATCAAAACCCTCGCGAGCGATCATAACATGCTTACCATAAGATGGACTTCTATCGCCAGGGAAACCAGAATTTATACCCCTTCGATTGAGTGCAATCCCCAACAGACTCGATTGCGCATGACAGCTGCCAGCGTTCGAGCTATGACGCAACAATACTACACTGTGGGGGCTCATGCAACTTTTTCTGAGACGTGCTCAAGACCTAACTATATCCCGCTCCTGGCAAAGTTCAAGACGAAGCAGAAGGAGCCTAAGGTCAACCAGACCACCTATAATCACACATACGACAAAATTGTAGCGGAAAAGAAAAAGACAGTCAGAAAATTGAAACGACGCGCCAAAGTGGAAAACTCCATTAAGGGGTGGGAACTCTGGACAAAAGAACTCAAGAACTATAAAGCCTGGGTTAGACTACGCAGGGCAGTTCTTTACCAGAATGACGCGGAAACTATGATGAGAGCCTTAGTGTCCAAGAAATCAGCTGACTTCTGGGCCCTGATTAACAACTCGCAGGGAAATACACGAATTAATATGATCAATTCAGTCCCCGAAGCCGCCTGGGTCGAATTCTTCACCGATCTTTTTTCCTCTCCCACAACAAATACAATGTGTGATCCGGAGCCAAGACTGGCTCCATGGATTGATTTATCCGAAAAGGCAGATATAAGTGAGGCAATTCGAAAGCTAAAAACATCCAGAGCGCCTGGTCCAGATGGCCTCACGAATACTGACCTAAAAAAGCACATTATCGAATGGACGGACTTCATCAGTCTTTTGTTCAAGCACTGTACCTCCAGTAGACATATTCCTGTCTCATGGACAAAAGCCACGATTATTCCCATATTCAAAAAAGGAAATAGAGAGGACCCGTCTAACTATCGGCCGATTGCCCTATTGGATATCATGGGCAAATTATTTGCCACGCTCCTTCTCCAACATTTTCGTAGTTGGGCAAAAGTCGCGCCGTGCGAAGACCCATTCCAAATGGGCTTTAAGAAAAACGGGGGCACTGCAGTGAATATTCTCATACTAAGTATTCTAAAGGCCAAAATAAAACAAGGAGCACCAACAGTCTATGCAGCCTTTATTGACCTCTCGCAGGCGTTTGATAGAGTCGATAGAACGCTTCTCTGGAACAAACTAAAACGCTGGAGTTGTCCAGAAGAAATTCTCCAACCTATCATAGCTCTGCATTTGAATACCACTCTTCATGTCCGCCTAAATCTACAAGGTACACTGACTAAAGAAATTCATGCCGAAAGAGGAGTGAAACAAGGCTGCCCCCTGGCTCCGGCCCTCTTTGTAGCCTTTCTTGGAGACTTTAAGGACTCGGAGGAAGCCGTACGTAGTTTCCCACCGAAGTTGGGCGCAATCAAGATGTCCTGTATGCTATATGCTGACGACATGATACTCTTAGACCAGACCCCTATAGGTCTCCAACGTCAACTGGACAATCTGGGAAAATACATGGATAACAATAACCTCACAAACAGCAACAAGACAAAAATCATGATCTTCGCCAAAAACAAGCAACCGAAGAATCCATCTCACTCCTGGTCAGTGAACAAATGTCGAATCGAAGTCGTCCCTCACTTTAAATATCTGGGAGTCATCATTGATGGAAAAAAGCAGGAGAGAAAAATGCAATTATATCTTTGGGACAAAGCTAAAAACTTGTCCTCCCAACTGCGGATGATTGATCGAAAGTTCGGGAAATTCTCGATGATCCCAGCCATAAAGTTCTACAAAGGTAAAATAGTACCCGCACTAACTTACGGCATGGACGCCACCATCACTATGCCCAACCTATTATGGCAGAGACTGGAGGGATACATCTGGAGAACGGTTCTAGGTCTACCGAACTCGATCCCGATGGCGGCCGTTAGAAGAGACCTGGGTCTCCTGTCACTGGAAGCCACTGTTAGCATTTCGTCCCTGGCCATGTACAGAAAGACGCTCATTCAAGATGGCCTTCCCACTTTTAATACCATCGCCAAAGAGCTTGAACTTACGAAATGTAAGCAGATTCAGAACTGGATCAGACGACAGGAACATAAACTGGAAGAAGTAGCCTGTAGCAGTGAGGACTTAATATCTCGCCCCCAGAGAGTGACCCAGAAGCTGAAAAATTTAGACTGGATAAAGACCGGTGAGAAAATTAGTGCGCTCAAACTCTTACAACACCTTCCGCCTACATATAACAAGTTAAATTCCCCGCTGGAGTACTGTAGAAAATTCCCAGACAAGAAACTTCGAACTAACTTCTTAAGAGCACGTTTAAATCTCCTACACACCAGAGAGATTCTGGGGATAAGAAGTTTAACTAGCGATACAACATGCAGACTGTGTCATATCGAGGACTCTAAAGAAACAGTCCGCCATCTTTTGTTAAACTGCCCGTCTCTTAACCATGAACGCACAGCCATACTGTCGCCTCTGTGGGTGAACTCTGTGTTGCTGGAAGAAGACACATGGTGGTGTCGTCTCATCTCCGGGGAAAAGGTTAGTTGGGCAGTGGCTACATGTAAACTAATGGAAGCCGCATTTGTTAAAATAAACGCAAAGGATTCCAATGATCAATCACAAACCAACCTAACCAGGACCAACAATAACAATATAACATAAACAGGTGGTTTGGTTTATGCTGCAATTGTATCCTCAACGGATGCCCTGAAGTCAATGGACTTAATGGAACTAAACTAATAATCTACTGTTATCTTTACACGGAAAATCTGTACCTTGCTTCCTTGTAAAAATCATTTTTCTTTTGATTATACACAAGTAATAATAAAAAAAAAAAAAAAAAAAAAGGGTGCCCCATGAGCTTAGATAGCACCACATTAAGGTCCCATCCTGGTGCTGGGTTTGAAATAGGAGGGTGAAGTCTCTTTACTCCTTCCATGAAGGCTTTAACTACTGGTACTTTCCACCATGAGACCTTGTTATGGGAAGTGGTGTATGCCGACAGGGGTGCCAGGTGTACTTTCAGTGAGTTAAAAACCAATCCTGCATCTAGCAGGTGGAGCATGTATGTAACAATAGTGGAAGGAGTGCAATCAACAGGGTTGATTTGTCTACTCTGGCACCAGATAACGAACCTCTTCCACTTGTCAAAGTAACAGTGCCTTGTGTTTGGTTTCCTAGATTCCTTTAGGATGTCCATACACCTCTGTGGTAAATTGAGATGCCCAAACTCTATGACCTCAGGAGCCATGCTGCCAGGTTCATTGAGTTGGGTTGCTGATGCACTGTTTGTCCTTGGTGCTGGGACAGTAGGTTGTACCAGGCTGGAAGTTTGATGGGCTCGCACACCGCCATCCTGCGTAGGTGTGGGAACCACGGTTGTCTTGCCCACATGGGAGCAACTAGGACGAGCGTCATCGACTCTCTGTTCATCTTGTTGACCACCTTCCTGATGAGAGGAGTTGGTGGAAAAGCGTACGCAAACATCCCTGACCAGTTCATCCACAGGGCGTTCCCCTGGGAGTCTGGTTGGGGGAACCTGGATGCAAATCCTGGGCATTGTCTGTTTTCGCTTGTGGCGAATAAGTCTATAGTGGGGAAATCCCACTGAGAGAAGATATCTTCTACGACCTCTCTGTGTAGAACCCATTCGTGTTCCTCTGGGAGGGAGTCTCTGCTCAGAGGATCCGCTAGGGAATTGAGCTCCCCTGGAACATGTTGAGATGACAGGAAGATGTTCCGTCTGAGTGCCCATATCCCGATTTTCTGGGCAAGCTTGTACAGATTTGGCGAACGAGTTCCTCCTGGCTTGTTCAGGTAGAACATGGCTGTTGTGCTGTCCGTCCGGATTTGCACTGACAGGTTTAGTAGGTGGGGCTCGAACGCTTAAAGCGCTCTGAATACTGCCAGAAGCTCTAGCAGGTTGATATGGTTCTTGGCGACTGAGGGAGACCATAGACCCTGAGCTGTGTGGTGGAGATGGTGAGCTCCCCACCCCGTCAGACATGCATCGGTAGAGACTACTGCCTGTACTTCGGGATCGTAAAAGGGCTTTCCCTGTGCAAGATTCTCTCTTGTCCACCAGTGAAGGCTTTGTACTAGTGTTGGCGAAACGACCACTAGATCGTCCCACTGACCACTTGCCTGAGACCACTGTTTCACCAACCATTCCTGCATGGGACACATGCGCAGGCACGCGTGGGGGACCAGGTAAATACATGACGCCATCATGCCCAGCAAACGCATTGCTTTGCGTACCGTTATTTGGTGACCGGACTGATATTGCGGAATTTGCAGTAGTATATTCCGAATTCTTTCCTCTGAAGGAAATGTCAACCCCTCTCGAGTATCTAGGATAGCTCCTAGGAACTGTTTGGAGGTGCTTGGCACCAGGCTTGACTTTTTCTCGTTGATTGAGAAGCCTAATTTGTGGAGGAGGTCGATAGTCCTTTGAATGTTTGTCCTGCAAATTGCTGGGGTTTCCCCCGTTATGAGCCAGTCGTCCAGATAAGGGTACACCGGGATTGCCTCCCTGCGTAGGTGTGCAGCCGCCTTGGTGAATACCCTTGGTGCCGAAGCTATCCCGAAAGGCAGTACCTTGAATTGGTAGTGCCGACTGTCCACCTTGAAGCGCAAGTACCTTCTGTGCGCTGGGAACATGGAAATATGAAACTAGGCATCTTTCATATCCAAGGTTGCCATGTAATCCCCCTTTTTTAGGAGGGGGATTACCTCTTGTACCGTAGTCATACAAACTTTTGGGGCTTGACATACTTGTTGGCAGGCCGTAAGTCCAATACTGGGCGCATTGTCAAATCTTTTTTTGGCACAAGGAAGTAAGTTGAATAAATACCCTTGTTTACCTGGTGTCCCGGGATGAGTTCTATCGCGTCCTTTGATAGCAGAATGGCGATCTCCTCGAGGAGAATCTTCTGATGTTCTAAAGAGTGTACTCTTTGTCGTGGAGGATGGTTCCGGGGACGCTGCAGTAGTTCTATACAGTACCCCTCGGATACTGTTGACAGCACCCATCTGTCTGATGTGATCCCTTCCCAAGCCTGGGTGAAGTTGGAAATGCGTCCCCCTACTGGGGTTGCGTGAGAAGGGACCCTGAACTGAGCGTCACTGCTTTGGTGGAGGCGTGCCGCCTCGTTTACTGGGGCTGCCTCTGCCTTTACCACGTCCTCTCCTATTACCCCTGCCGTAACCCTGGGTAGACTGTTGGCTGTTGTTCCACTGTGTACCCTGCCCCTGGGAATAGTTAGACCCTCTCTGTGAATTTTGGCCGCGTGGGCGGCGAAAATTACTATTCCCTCTCTGGTTAGTGGGTTTATTGGTTAACTGGCCAAGGGACTTGAGTGTCTCGTATTCGTCCTTGGCATTCTTCAGTGCGTCCTCGACCGCCTTACCAAACAACAGATCGGCTTCCACCGGTTTGTCCAACAATGATGCCTGGGTTTCTGCCTTAATACCAGACTGCCGTAACCACGCATGTCTCTTGATAACAGTACCTTCTGCTATCAATCTGCCTGCGTTGTCCGCGGCGTCAAAGGTTGCTTTTAAAATGCAACCAGACACGGCTCTACCCTCTGCGGAGATCCGAGCTAACTGGCCCTTTAAGGGTTCTGGTGCAGAGGCTATGGGTGCCGTGACTTCTTCCCACTGATGGCAGTTGTAGCTGGCCAACAGGGTGGTGGAGTTTGCAATCCTTGCCTGATAGGCGGGCGTTGAGGCTACTTTCCTGCCAAAACCATATAGTTTTTGCTCTCCTTGTCTGGAGGAGCTTCGGACGATGACAAGGGTGTTCCAGCCCTCTTACGAGTGTTAGTGACAACTAGGGAGTCTGGCTTCAGATGTCCTCTTATATAGAGAGGGTCAGACTGGGCTGCCCTGAAAAGCTTTTCAACTCTGGGATTGACTGCTCTGGTGAGGTTCGGGTTCACCAGGGACGGGTCTATTCTTCGCTGAATAGACTTGAGGATAGGGATGGTCTGGGCAACAGGCCTCCTTTCTCCTACTAACTCCTCGGCGAAGTCCCTCTCCTCCTGGACACCGTGAGTGTCAATATGGAAATGTTCTGCTGCACGTGCGAGAACCTCGTCCAGGAGGGGTTGGTTATCGACAGGGGAGTCGGTAACCGGGGCTTCTTTTCTACCGGGGAATCTACTCTGTAGGTTTTAGGGTCTTCCTCTTCCTCTTCTTGGTCCTCATCGTCCCCATAGTAGCCCGTCCCGGTTTGCTCTTCTACCATGCCAAAATCTTGGTCCTCACCAAAGGAAGTCTCTCCTTGATATAGTGAGTATGGTCGTGAGTATGGTTGTACCTCGAAGGGGTCTGTAGACCTCATCGGTGTCTCAAACCGGGGCTTCTTACTCGGGGGGATAGGATCATTAGAGCCTGAGGGTGAGCCCCTTGTGGATCATATGAAAGGAAATGGTCTGGATTTTTATCGTAAAAGTCTGCCAAAGAAGACATCCTTGACATGACCCTATCTATGTCATCACTGGACCATTTTCTGGAACTGGGAATGACTTTCTCAGAAAGTTTTGGAGATTTATCTTGAGTAGATTTGCTCTTCGAAATATCAGCAGACCTGGTCTTGTCTGCCTGTCTAGGAGGAGTGGAGTGTTTCACAGGTGTGGAAGAGTGCAGAGGCTGCTTCTTCTGCTGTTTTCCCCCTCCCCGTCAGTGGAAAAGTGTTTTCCCTGTCCCTTTGTGGCTCGGGAGGTTTTCGACGCCTGGCGTCGAGGATCGGGGGTAGAGTCCCTGTCCTTCGAACGTGGGGCCGTGCTGATCTTGTCTGCGGGCTCCGACTCCTGGAGTGCGGCCTGGGGGTGGAAGTCGTCTTCGTCTTCCGACGATCGAACTTCCGTTAGCCTAGGGAGCGAGGCACTCTTGGCAAGAGTGGATGATTGCCTGGAGTCATGCGGCGATCTCGATCTCGAACGCCCAGAGGACACCGATTCGGACCGTTCTGTTTGTGCCTCTTTCCGAGCACTCGACGTCGTCGAGTCTCGGTTGGACTTCGTGTGTTTAGTGTGGGTGGTGTGTGAAGCGCCTGTGTCGCCGGGGGTCTTCCCCATAGCCGCACTGTCGGACAACCTTCCGAGGTCGGGGACCTGCGCTCGGCTGTCTTTCGACGCTGTAATGCCCTCGCCGTCCGAAAGCACGTCGTCGCTGCCATCGCTGAAGGCGCCCTCCGCTGCCATGGCCGCCTGCCTGGCGTGGTGGGCCCAACGCTTCGTCGAACGGTCCTTAAGTGTCTTAGGTTTAAACCTACTACACGCTCTGCAGTTCGCTTCGGGGTGGTCCCTCGGCAAGCAGAGATTGCACGTGGCGTGCCCGTTGACCCAAGGGTATTTGCGATTGCACTTGGGGCAGAATTGAAAAGGGGTACCCTCCATACGCACCTTGAGGCAGCGGGCTGTTAAGTGTAGGAAATGTATAAGGTGTACCTATATACCAAGAGTGTAGAGTATGTCCAACCCCCCACTCTCCCTACTTGCAGGGCCGAGGCCAGAGGCCTTCCAAGGCCCGGGCCGAGGCCAGAGGCCTTCCGAAGCCCAAATCCGTCGTGCAGCAGCTGACGGTCAATTTCTTCTCCAGCCTTCGTCGAGTGTCGAAGTTCGACGTTAGGATGGGGAAGGATGTCGATTAATTAATATTTTAGCAAAAGTATGGCTAAGGCCAGGGGACTCCGCAAAATGCTTCCGACCAGTATGGTGGAAAAAAACAATCTGAGGATCCTAGACGCGTGAGGGATCTTGGGTACAGTGGACGTCACACTAGGGATAGTATTACTGGCACGCCCTGTGTCGACGCCCATTTTCAAGTTTCGAAAAACAAACTGTAATACTCTGCAGCTTCCACTAGATGTCGGCCTATGCACAGCATGTGATCTAAGCAGATTCCACAAGCCTCAGAAATATATATATATATATATAATTAATGGTGTGGTTGTCACGGTCCTAAAGCAAAGGTACAGCAAATTTACTTTTACCAAAATTCTATTACTAATAACTTCTGACTTACTGGACGGATTGAGATGAAATTGTCCAGAACAAATGGCTTAACAAATTCGAGAATTTGAGGCAAATTCATCTAACTGTGCAAAAGTAATTAAGCAAAGAAAAAAACTTTGTCCTGCTCCCATTCTTTTTCCCATAGAGAAAAGTTTGCTTCCATTGAACATGTTGAGAGCGAAAACCACTTGACAGATTTACACCAAATAACAAAATGGGCACAAAGAGTTGCAGATATTCCTTGTTTTGGTATATATGGGGAGTAGTTTAAAAAAAAAATTGACGGAGAATGGGTGTCCCAAAAACGTTTAAATATTCCTGTGGCGTTTCAAAAGATATTATGACACTATACGCTAGCAAGATTATTTCCCAGATACAGGACACTGAATACACCTTGCGCCAAATTGCTTTATCCACAATCACACTTGAACAAGCAAATTGTTAGATTACCCTATAACAGAGCAGGCACTTGTCCCTGTGATTGCAAATTTACATTCTGGTAAAATGCAATGGAGGCAACTGTATTCCATCTGAATTTTATAAGACATTTCGAAAAATACTGGCGCCTAAACTACAAAAAAACTATTGTTATGAATTTGAGAAACAAATGTTACCTTAAGCATGTGTGAAGCCATAATAGTGCCCGTCTTAAGCGGTAAAGCTGAGCATCGCTTTGAGTCTGAGGCCCCATCTATGCTCTATCAAGATATTACGCTCATTCCTTGCAAATAGACTCAAATAAGTGATATTTACGGTAATACACCAAAATCAGACTGGGTTTATCTCTAATAGAAATACTACCATCAATCTGCGTTGGTTACATTATATGATAGAAAGGACAGCTGCACATGACACCAACTATGTGGTAACCTCATTGGATGAGATCAAAGCCTTCGATTCAGTCAGGTGGGACTGGATGCATGCCTCATTACGAAAATTTGGGATAGGACAGGGATTCCTTAAATGGGTTAGACTGTTATACACTAGCCCTAGAGTTAGGGTAAAGACAGGTGATCGCATTTCAGACTTGTGGACACTAAAGAAAGGCAATAGACAGGGCTGCCCACTGTCCCCAATGTTGTCATGTCTTTAGAGCTGCTCGCTGTGTTCTTACGTGCAGAAATGATAGTTGCTGGTATACTGGTGGATGGCACTGCATATATAATCTCTATGTATACAGATGACATGCTCCTAAGAAGCCTATGGGGTAGGGAGCACTATTACTGCCAGCGGTAATTGCACCAGCTGTAATAGTGCCGAAAACGGACAGTAAGTGGACATTTTTACCTCCAGCGTTTTGCTGGGGGTAAAACTCCAACTTACCTACCCAACCCATAATAGGGCCAAGTCCTTAAATGCAGTGGTAATAGCATTACCGCCGCATTTAGGGCTGCCACACAACTCGTGATGAGGCCCAGTCAAAGTACTGCATTTTACAAAAAGTATATAGCCACTTTATTACCCTGAACCTGGCTTTGCTAGTATGCACTGCTCTGTCCCATCATTGCACACACAAACAGACTACAGATACAATTGGAGGCTGTACAATCGCGGCCGATTTGTACAGCTGCCCATAGCAATGTTTTATGTACTGTTACAAGAGTATACTCCAATTTGAATCATGACCGCAACCAGTCAAAATCGTGGATGCATGGAAATTCTAGCAGGCAGTTAAGTGGTTTAATTTGCACAAACTTTATAGAAACAATTTGTGGGATCTCACTCTGTACCAGCTACTTCTGTGCCTTTGTGAATGCCAACTGCAGGTTATTCAAAACGGAGAGTGTTAAGGCCCAGACAGAGAAAAAAAAAAAAAAAATATATATATATATATATATATATATATATATATATATATATATATATATATATATATATATATATAAAATATGTGATCAAGTAGCTGGTACTCTACAAAACACGTTGTACCGTGTTTCTCTCCTTTTTTGACTGCACGTCTGATTAAAACTGAATATGTTACGGATATTTCTGCAGTTTGGTATCTTCATTATATATATATATATGGGATACATTACTCAGCGTAATTGTATTTCTGATGCTTGTATCTGCTTAGATTCACATGCTGTGCATAGGCCGGCATCTAGTGGAAGCTGCAGAGTATTAAAGTTTGTTTTTCGAAACTCGAAAATGGGCGTCGACACAGGGCGTGCCACTAATACTATCCCTAGTGTGACGTCCACTGTACCCATGATCCCTCACGCGTCTAGGATCCTCAGATTGTATTTTTTCTGACATGAGGTAGCATGAGGAGTAGTGAGTACAGATTATCCAAGCAGATAGATAGAAAGATAAAACTACAAGCATCCATGCGCCTTCTCTCAGAGGGGAGAAAGGGCGGGTCGCATGTGAATCTAAGCAGATACAAGCATCAGAAATACGATTACGGTGAGTAATGTATCCCTTCTGAGGCTTGTGGAATCTGCTTAGATCACATGCTGTGCATAGATTAGCGAGCAGTGTTAGAAGAAGGAGGTGGGATGTGAGAAGGGTCATGAGCAAATAAATGTCTTCGAACCGCTTGTCCCACTTGAGTATCTGTCTTGGAATGTGTGTCAATGCAGTAGTGCTGAGTAAAAGTGTGAATAGAGCTCCAGGTAGCTGCTTTGCAAATGGTGTCAAGGGGTACATTTACAATAAAAGCCAGAGTGGCCCCAATGCCTCTTGTAGAGTGGGCTCTTGGCGTGAAAGGCAGAGTTTTTCAGAAAGGGGTAACACAGCTGGATACAGTTTATAATCCACTTAGAGATGGCCCCTATAGAGACGTGATCTCCCTCTTTGCCTATAGCTACGGAGACAAACATTTGGTCTGTTTTCCTCAGCGGTCTGGTTTTGTTTACATAGTATAGGACCGCCCTAGGCACATCTAGGGTGTGTAGTTTCACCTCAGCCGAGATTTGTGGGTCTTGGAAGAAAGCCGGAAGCTTGATGGACTGGTTCACGTGGAATTTGGAAATACACTTAGGTGAGAACCTAGGGTGTGTTCGTAAAACCAGTTTATCTTTATGGACAGTAAAGAAAGGGTCCTGCACTGACAGAGCCTGAATTTCACTGACCCTTCTTATAGACGTAATGGCTACCAAGAAGACAGTCTTATATATGTCAGGTGTTTGAGACTGCTCTTATGCATGGGCTCGAAAGGAGAGCCCATGAGTTTGGCAAGCACCACATTAAGGCCCCACCCTGGTGGTGGGTTAGAAATTGGAGGGTGAAGTCTCTTTACTCCTTCCATGAAGGCTTTAACCACTGGTACTTTCCACCACGAGACCTTGTTATGCGAGGTGGTGTACGCTGCCAGAGCTGCCAGGTGAATTAAATACCAACCCTGCGTCCGGCAGGTGGAGCATGTAGGTGACTATAGTGGAAGGAGTGCAATCAACTGGGTTGATTTGCTTATTCTGGCACCAGATAAAGAATCTCTTCCATTTGTCAAAGTAGCAATACCTCGTGTTTGGCTTCCTAGATTCTTTTAGGATGTCCATACATCTCTGAGGTAAATTGAGATGTCCAAACTCTATGACCTCAGGAGCCATGCTGCCAGGTTCATTGAGTTGGGTTGAGGATGTACTGTCTGACCTTGGTGCTGGGACAGTAGGTTGTATCAGCACGGGAGCTTGATGGGTTCGCACACCGCTAGTCTGCGGAAGTGTGGGAACCATGGTTGTCTCGCCCACATGGGAGCAACTAGGACGAGCGTCATTGATTCCCTGTGCATCTTGTTGACCACCTTCCTGATGAGGGGGGGTTGGTGGGAAAGCATACGCAACATCCCTGACCAGTTCATCCACAGGGCTTTCCCCTGGGAGTCTGGTTGGGGGAACGTGGATGCGAATATTGGGCACTGTCTGTTTTCGCTTGTGGCGAATAGGTCTATATTGGGGAAACCCCACTGAGAGAAGAGATCTTCTACGATTTCTCTGTGTAGGTACCATTCGTGTTCTTGTGGGAGGGGATCCCTGCTCAAAGCGTCCGCCAGAGAATTGAGATCCTCTGGAACATGTTGAGATGACAGGTAGATGTTCCGTCTGAGTGCCCATATCCAAATTTTCTGGGCAAGCTTGGACAGATTTGGCGAACGGGTCCCTTTTTGCTTCTTCAGGTAAAACATTGCTGTTGTGCTGTCTGTCAGGATCTGTACTGACAGGTTTAACAGGTAGGGCTCGAACGCATGAAGAGCTCTGAATACTGCCAGAAGATCTAGCAGATTGATGTGATTCTTGGCCACTGAGTGAGACCAGAGACCCTGAGCTGTGTGGTGGAGAAGGTGTGCTCCCCACCCTGACAGGGATGCGTCTGTTGTGACTACAGCCTGTATCTCAGGATCGTAAGAGGGTTTCCCCTTTGACAGGTTTTCTCTTGTCCACCAGTGAAGACTCTGTACAAGTGTTGGTGAAACGACCACTAGATCGTCCCACTGACCACTTGCCTGAGACCACCGTTTCGCCAAACATTCTTGCATGGGACGCAGGCGCGCGTGGGGGACCAGGTAAGTACATGACGCCATCATGCCGAGTAAACGCATCGCTTTGCGCACCGTTATCTGGCGACCGGGCTGATAAAGAGGCATTTTCAGTAGTAGATTCCGAATTCATTCCTCTGATGGAAAGGCCAACCCCTCTTGAGTGTTTAGGACAGCTCCTAGGAACTGTTTGGAGGTGCTTGGCACCAGGCTTGATTTTTTTCTCGTTTATGGAGAAACCCAATTCGAAGAGGAGGTCGATAGTTCTTTGAATGTTTGATCTGCAAATTACTGGGGTCTCCCCTGTGATGAGCCAGTTGTCCAGGTAAGGGTCCACTGGGATTGCCTCCCTCCGTAGGTGTGCCGCCGCCACCGCCAGTACCTTGGTGAATACCCTTGGAGCCGAGGCTATACCGAAGGGCAGCACCTTGAACTAGTATAGTAGTGATGACTGTCCACCTTGAAGCGCAAGAAACTTCTGTGCGCTGGGAACATGGAAATATGAAAATAGACATCTTTCATGTCCAATGTTGCCATGTAATCTCCCTTTTTTAGGAGGGGGATTACCTCTTGGAGAGTAGCCATGCAAAACCTTTGGGGCTTGACATACTTGTTTGCAGGGCGTAAGTCTAATACTGGGCGCATTGTCAGATCTTTTTTTGGCACAAGGAAGTAAGTTGAATAAATACCCTTGTTTACCTGGTTGCCCGGGACGAGTTCTATCGCGTCCTTTGCTAGAAGATTGACGATCTCCTCGAGGAGGATCTTCTGGTGTATGAGGAGTGTATTTTTTGACGTGGAGGGTGGTTTCGGGGACGCTCGAGTTGTTCTATGCAGTATCCTGCGGACACTGTGGACAGCACCCATCTGTCTGATGGGATCCCTTCCCAAGCTTGGGTGAAGTTGGTAATGTGTCCCCCTACTGGGGATGCATGAGAAGGGACCCTAAACGCGGCGTCACTGTTTTGCGGGAGGCGTGCCGCCTCTGCTGGGGCTGCCTCTACCCTTACCACGACCCCTCTTGTTTCCTCTGCTGTAACTCTGGGTAGACTGCTGGTTGTTTCCCCATGAAGTACCCTGCCCCTGTGAAAAGTTGGAGCCTCTTCGTCAATTTTGGCCGCGTGGGTGACGAAAATTACTATTGCCTCTGATTAGGGGGCTTGTTGGTCAACTGTCCCAGGGTTTTCAGAGTCTCATACTCATCTTTGGCATTCTTTAATGCGTCCTCTACCGCTTTGCCAAACAGTAGATTAGGCTCCACCGGCACGTCGATTAGGGATGCTTGTGTCTCGGGTTTAAACCCTGACTGTCTTAACCAAGCATGCCTCTTAATGACAGTGCTCTCTGCTATTAGCCTGCCGGCGTTATCTGCGGCATCAAAGGTTGCCTTAAGGATGCAACCGGACACGGCTCTCCCCTCTGACGCAACCTGGGCCAACTGGCCCTTTAAGGGTTCCGGTGCAGAGTCGATGAGGGCAGCTACTTGCTCCCCCTGGTGGCAGTTGTAACTAGCCAGCAGAGTGGTGGAGTTGGCAATCCTTGCCTGGTAAGCGGAAGAGGAGGCTACCTTCCTTCCTAACTCGTAGATTTTCTTGCTCTCCTTGTCGGGGGGAGCCTTAGATGATTGAGGCGTTCCCGCCCTCTTCCGGGTATTAGTAACTACCAGGGAGTGCAGCTTCAGTTGCCCCGTTATGTAAAGCGGGTCTGTTTGGCTGCCCTGAACAATTTCTCGACTCTGGGGTTTACTGCACTGGTGAGGTTAGGATTGAGAAGGGAAGGATCAATTCTCTGTGGTTTCTTTTCTCCTACTAGTTCCTCAGCAATGTCTCTCTCCTCCTGTGCCCCTTGAGTGTCTATGCCAGGCTTGTCCAACCTTTTTGAATGTGGGGCCGAAGCATTCACTTTTTGTCTCCCGGTGGGCCGGCGAGCCAATAGTCAACCCCCTCACCAAAAGCAGTATATTCAAAATCGATGGCGTGTGACCTTTGACACAATAGCATCACAGGGAGTGATAGCCATGCAGTCCCAAAGATAGCTTTTGGCGTCAGGTACAGTGATCAAAGGTTAGTTTCTTGTTATTTCTTCCAGTGTGTATGTGTTGATAATTTTCTGAAATAGTGGGGGCGACCGAGCGTAGCGAGGGAGCTATAATGATCTAGGGAGGGTTTGGGGGGGATCCCCCCCAAGATTTCTTTTCAAATATAGGGCTGAAATGGTGCATTTTACAGCAGGATAAGTGGCCAAAAAGCCATAAGTTTACAATCAGTTCTAAAGGGGAACATGTACATTCCATGACACCAACAGCAGTCAAGGACATTGTAGAACACAACACATTTTAATGATCAATGTGTCCACAGTGTAAGACAGCACTGTCACTGATGTAACACATTGGCATGCTGGTTGTGCCCAAAATATGCCTCTGTAGCAACATGTCTATGCTGGTTGTTCCCAATTTAGGCCAGCATTGTCCTGTACAAAGCATGATTGATGCTGCCTGAGCATGTGCAGTGTGCCCAATACATATGCCAACTTATCTCGGTAATACACATTCATTACTTCTTTGTTAATGATTGATGCTGCCTGTGCAGTGTGCCCAATACATATGGCAGCTTATCTCTGTAATACACATTCATTACTTATGTGGTAATGAAAGAAGCATAATCCCATTCAAAAGATAAAATGTGGAAAATTGATCACCCAAAGGTGAACCCAATTGAAGACTACTCCCATCTTAGTTATAGGGCAAAGTAGTAGTTTGTCCAACCCGAGAAAACTTCAATAAAGGTTTTTCATATTGTACCTATTGTGTACGTGTTATACTTGTGATACCATGCCTCCCCTACACAACACGCCACGCCACATTGTTAGCAATGATTTTGTCATATAAATTAAGTAGAAAGACGCAGCGATGGGAAAAATGTGCCTAGCAATGCAAGCTTTCAATTTTCCATCAAACACCAAACTAAATTAATGAAAAACATTTGAAGCAAACAGAACCAATTCAGATAGCAAGAGATGAATGCTGGCCCTTATTCTCGTAGGATGTGCGACAAGAGGAAGGAATAGCAGAACAGGGTCAGAAGAGGAGAATCAAAATCCATCTTTTGGCTGAAAAGAATCTTGTATTGAACAATACACCCTGTGTATCTCAGGATGATTTCAGAGAAAGCACCTTTCCACATACTATGCCTGAAGAGGCATCGGCGTGTGCCAAATATCCTGAAGGAGCACAAAGCATTCCACAGCATAGAGAAGTTAAATGTAATGCTGAAAGCTGAAAGCACACACATTGCAGCAGTGAGCGCTCAACCCACTGAGCTATCATATTGGCTATAGTAAAATGAGCAATTATTCGGTAGTGGATACCATTAAACTTGTAACTGAGATTTAACAGCAGACCAGTTAAGTTCATCTGCAGGTCTGGTGCAAAGTTGGCCGCATGTCAAGCATGCATACATCTACTTTTCAGGGTTCAGAGGTTGGCAACAAAGGGAAAGCAGCGCACTCACAGGACATCCACACCCATACAAATGAATAAATAAACCAGGCCATGGCCTGTGACTGCCTCTGGGCCCCGCCGGGGCACCAGAGGCAGTAACAAAACTCCACCACGGCCCAGAATTCGGGTCCACGGACCCGACAACATTGAACAAAAATAAATAAATAAACCAGGCCATGGCCTGTTGCTACCTCTGGTACCCCTCCAAGGGGGCACCAGAGGCAGTAACAGTGCTCTGCCACGGCCCGGTTTATTTATTTATTTGCTCAATGTTTGTCGGGTCCATGGACCCAATTAATTTATTTATTTCTGAAATGCTGGTCGGGCCCAGCATTGCAGAAATAAATTAATTAATCTGGTCCACGGACCCGACAAAAATCGAGCAAATAAATAAATAAACCAGGCTATGGCCTCGCGGGCCACATGAAATGCCTCCGAGGGCCGCATTGTGGCCCGCGGGCCGTACGTTGGACAACCTTGGTCTATGCGGAAGTGTTCTGCTACTCTAGTCAAGACCTCATTTAGGAGGGGCTGGTTGTCGACTGGAGAGTCAGTAACTTGAGGTTCTTTGCCTACCGGGGAGTCTATTCTGTAGACTTCTGGGTCATCTTCCTCCTCCTCTTGGTCCTCGTCATCCCCATAATAGTCCACCCCAGTTTGGTCGTCCAACGTTACCAAGTCTGGATCCTCATCTTGTAGTGGATCCTCACTATACTGGGCGTAAGGCTGGATGTAAAAAGGGTCTGCAGAACGACCTTGCGTTGGGGTCTCAAACCAAGGTTTCTTACCAGGGGGCTGTGGGTCCCTAGACCCTGAGGGAGTAGCACCGTCAGGCGTATAGGAGAGGAAGTGTTCTGGGTTCTTGGAGTAGAAGTCTGCTAGGGAGGACATTCTGGACATAACCCTGTCTATATCCTCACTGGTCCATTTTTTGGAGCTGGGAATGACCCTTTCTTGAGAGGGTTCCCCTTCTATGCCTTGACTGGACCTATGGGCTTGTGCAGGGGTCTTGGCTAGCTGTTTATCCGAAGACTTAGAACTGTCTTTATGTAATTGTGGTGCAGAAGAAAGGTGAGATGGTTTCTTCTGCTGTTCCCCCCTTCCCCATGAGTGGAAGAGTGTTTCCCTGGTGTTTTCACCCTCTCAGAGCTTTTTGACGCCTGGCGTCGAGATTCGGGGGTAGTGTCCCTTTCCTTAGACTGAGGGCGTCAGGATTCGGAAGCAGCCGCCGAACGGTCTGCTGACGCCGACTCTTGGTGAGCGGCCTGGGGCTGGCGGTCGGCTTCATCTTCTGACGAGTGTACCTCGATGACTTTGGTGAGTGAGGCACTTTTGGCAACTGTGGATGGTTGCCAGGTGTCGTGAGGCGATCTTGACCGAGAACGTCCAGAGGACACCGATCCGGTTGACCGGTCTTTGTGTGCCTCTTTCCAAGAACTCGGCACGCGCGTCGAGTCTCGGTTGGACTTCGAGTGCTTAGGTGTGGAAGTGGTGTGGGTAGCGCTCGTGTCGCCAGGTGTGTTACCCATAACTGCCCTGCCGGACAGCCTTCCGAGGTCGGGGACTTGCGCTAGGGCGTCTTTCGACGCCTCGTTGCCCTCGTCTGAAGGTGCCCTCCGATTCCATGGCCTTGCGTTGCCTGGCGTGGTGGGCCCAACGTTTGGTCGAGCGGTCCTTAAGTGTCTTAGCCTTGAACCGGCTACACGCTCTGCAGTTCGCCTCGGGGTGGTCCCTCGGCAAGCAGAGGTTACAGGTGGCGTGTTTGTCAACCTAAGGATACCTGCGGTTGCACTTTTGGGCAGAATTTGAAAAGGGGTACCCTCCACACGCACCCTGTGGCAGCGGGCTAGTGTATGTAGGAAAATATATACAAGTGTAGAGTATGTTACCACCCCCCACTCTCCCTACTTGCAGGGCCGAGGCCAGAGGCCTTCCAAGGCCCGGGCCGATGCCAGCAGCCTTCCGGCCCCAAAGTCTGTCGTGCAGCTCTCGACGGTTGTTTCTTCTCCGGGCCGACGTCGAACTTCGAATCTCGATGATTCGATGTGGGAGTGAAAGAAACGGGGAATAATTATTGATTTTTAGCAAAATATGGCTGAAAGCCAGTGAACTCTGCGGAATGCTTCCGTCAAGTATGGCGGAGAAAAACAATCTGAGGGTCCTACACGCGTGAGGGATCATGGGTACAGTGGACGTCACATTAGGGATAGTATTACTGGCACTCCCTGTGTCGACGCCCATTTTCGAGTTTCAAAAAACAAACTGTCGGCCTATGCACAGCATGTGATCTAAGCAGATTCCACAAGCCTCAGAAATATATATATTGTATGTGATTACTCTTTTATAATGCGCACATCAAGAACGTTGGGATTGGAAAGTGCAGACCCTAGTTCCGCCGAAATATCACCAAAATGATTTACCGTATGGCAGTGTTAGTCCCCATTTATGAGTCCTTAAGATTCCATGGGGATTTCAGAGGAATTACTACATTTTGGCAATTAGGTGGCAGAATTACCTCCAGCATTTTGCTGGAAGTTTTTCCTTCAACCCCACTGCCAAATCCATAGATGGGTGGTGCTGTAATGCACCAGTAATGCAGTGGTACTCCTGGAGTATTCATTCGCCACTGCTCCCCCCTGGGAGCTACAGACCTTAGTCTACTTGAGGGATAGTCAGCAAAACTGAGGAAAGCAAGAGGGAAATGGAAAAAGAAGGGGGAATTTGACGGAAATTGTGCAGATGGGTAAAAAAAGCACCTCCCCCCACCCAATCAGGTTAATTCCCCCAGTGCCCCCTCCCCGTTAAATCGCCTATACAACAGCATACTTGCCAACCCTACCGATTTAGGCGGTAGGATACCGCTTTTTAAGCAGTCCTACCGCCTACCGATTTTTGGACCCAAAATACCGATTTCTTGCCCACGCCAGCTCGGGGGAGTCTTTCAAGGGCTCCCCCAAGCTGGCCTTGTGCGAGAAGGCGCAGCATGCAGGCTTTTAATGTCAAAGACACCCACGGCGGTGGGCTAAAAGTACCCCTCTGCCACGGGTGCCTTTGGCAAAACTCGCCATTAGCCCCCCACCACGCCAGCTCGGGGGAGTCTTTCAAGGACTTCCCTGAGCTGGCGTAGCGGGAGAAGGCGCAGCATGCAGGCTTTTGATGTAAAAGGCACCCACGGCGGTGGGCTAAATGCAGCCCCTCGGCCGCCGGTGCCTTTCACAAAAGGCGCCATTAGCCCCCCACCACGCCAGCTCGGGGGTGTCTTTCAAGGGCTTCCCCGAGCTGGCGTAGCGGGAGAAGGCGCAGCATGCAGGCCTTTGATGTAAAAAGCGCCCACGGCGGTGGGCTAAGGGCGCCCCTCCGCCACGGGTGCCTTTCACAAAAGGGGCCATTAGCCCCCCACCACGTCAACTCGGGCGAGTCTTTCAAGGGCTCCCCCGAGCTGGCGTGATGGCAGAAGGCGTGGCAGGCGCCTCATTGTCATTGAATGCACCCGCAGCGGCGGGCTCATTCAATGACAATGGGCTGCTGACACGCCCTATTCCTATCATGTCCTCCTCGCCTGACTATTTTTGAAACTTTAAGATTCCTACAGATTTTTGGTTACAGAATGTTGGCATATATGCAACAGCACGTCTAGGAGGCAGGGCATGGCATCTGCCCTTGATGCACAACGGTGCTCGCTCGCTTCACCGTCCGAATACTTCATTATTTTGATTTTATATTTAGCTTTCAGTGTCCCGCGGTGCTCAAAGGCACCTGAGGATTGTTGTCCGCGCAATATGACACACTTACATAGACACAAGCAAACATCACCTGCAGTTGCCCTGCCTTTCCGGTCTTTTCCAGCAGATCGATGCATTGATCTGCCGTGCAAATGCCTCGGCTTTGATTGATAACCGACCTATAAGAGCCGCTGGGAGACAGGGCTGCGGCAGGCGGAAGGGGAATGGCCCGGGCGAGAGCGACCAGCTCAGCAGGATCACCAGGCGGGAAGTACGTTTAATAACCTGCGTGGCTCCCTCCAGCCTTTCGACAGCTTTCACTTAGATGGCATGACAGATGGACCTGACAATGCATTGCTCCTTTGGGCTCTGCTCAGCACGAACTTGCAGTGCCCACTCGGCCTTCACCTCGCCCCCACCCCAGACAAACGGCACAAGGAAGTAAATAAACCAAGCCAAGAATCATTAACCACAGATAAGAGGCTGACCGGCCCCCGCAGGGGGCGCTAGAGGGACAGCCTACATAGCGGGCTGTCCCTTCTGGCCACCCCCTTACGGTCGCTGGTCAGGCCTCTCTCCTCTTCCTCTCCTCCTCTGAAGGGGAAGAGGCGTTCCCAGGGGGACCTGGCTTCCGGTCAGGTCCCCCTGCGGACACTTATAAGGGCGGGAGCTGCTGGCCATCAGTCTCTTTGCCCAGCAGCTCCCGCCCAGTGTGAATTGTCGCAGCAGTTGTGGTCGGGCAAAGAAGCTGCAGATAAGAGGGATCTAACCCCCCCCCCTTTTTTCCAAAAGACAGAAGAGTGTATAGGATGTCGTCTGTGGAGGATTCTCAGGACCTGTTCCACTCAATTGAAGAAGTGCCCAACACCCCGGGTTCAAGTGAGGAAGAGGACGAAGGGGCCATATGGGCGTTATTCCAAGAAAGGATGCGCAGTGAGGGGAAGGGCTGGGCTAAGAAAGTGTTAGCCAGGAAGCAACCGCTGCCCCCCCAACAAGTGGTGGTAGAGGCGCAAATCTGTCCAACCCCTGTGGTTGACACCCCCCCCCCAGCGAAATCACACTAAAGCCCTTACCTGCAAAAAGAAAAACGCCAGCAGAAGGGTAAGAAAACAGTAAGGGTAAGAAAACAGAGGTGTTGCAGGTGTCGCCTGCTGTTCAAACTACAAGCGAACTTGGGCAAGTGGCGATGGCGGGGAGTATAAATCAAGCAGAGTATAAATCAAGCGCAATTGACCATAGCACCACCCCTGTTACAGTTGTCTGCTGCTAACTCAGAGGTGACACCATCAGTCAGCGGTGCAGTTGCGAATGAAAGGTTTGGGATGATTTTGGAGGAATTGTTGTTAGTTAAGGGCAGTGGGGCGCCTGCTGTGGTGGCAGCGGACAAATTACCAGTGGCTAAGAGCGTGTGGGAGGGTACCAATGTGGGCACTACTAATAACAATCCACCCACCGCTTCCACACCCACCGCCCCTGCAACAGCCCTGGGGCTAGGCATCAACCCGGTCATCCCACCTCTTCCCCCACCTACTGTACCTTTGGGTGCTGTGCAGCCCGTGACAGTTGCACCTTTGTTGTCGGGCAGGTCATCCTTGGCAATGCATATACCACAGGACATTAAAGAACAGATATGGGCTAGGAAGAATATTGACATATTCAGCCTTTTGGCAATAGAAGATGCCGGTCCCAATGTCACCTTAAGTGCGGAGGAGAATAATAAGAGGCACCGTAAGTATCATCAAGAGGAGAACATCGCTAACTGGGAGAAAGCGTTCGCTATACTGTCAGTAATAGTGATGGAAAAGAACCCTGAGCATGGACCAGGTTTGGTCAAATATAGGGAATCCATTGTAGAGGAGGCAAAAGAGTACGGTTCTACCGGGTGGATCGATTATGACAGGAAATTTAGATTTATGATGGAGCAATGCCCCGAGATGACTTGGGACCAAAAGATGATGGATGCTTGGGTCTCTTTCATGGGTGGTAAGCAAAGGAAGAGCATTGGATGGGCTGATGTCCAAAAAAGCGGTAAGAGTAATTGGTATGGTAAGCAAAATAGTGGGGGTAAGGGGCAACCCTTTCACAATGCCCCCCAGGGACGGGGGGGTCAAGAGTCAGGAGCCACAGGATCTGGTGTTGCAAAGGGAACTAAAGAGGAGAAGAAAACAGGGAACAGAACATGTCGTTATTTTAATAAAGGCAGCTGCAACTGGGGTCCGAAGTGTAGGTACAGCCACGAGTGTGGGAAATGTGGCGGGAACCATCCCCTGGTCAAATGTTTCAAGCGGGAAGGTGTCTCCGCTGGCAGAGGTCAGCGGAAAGGCCAGTAAGTCCACTACCATTTCCCTCCCGCCCCTGGCAATCAGCGCAGCAGCACAGAGACTGGATTTGTCCACTAAGGGCCCCTCTCCAGTTAACTTACAGGTTTTAGGTGAACATCTAAACCACTACCCCAAACAGCGCGAGAGGGATTTGCTATTTCGGGTTTTCACGGAAGGGTTTGTTATCCCTTACGAGGGACCCCACACCTGCCGCTTTGCCAAGAACCTGCCTTCAGCAAGGGACCTGCCGGGGGAAGTTGATAGAAAAGTGAGCAAAGAACTGGAACTAGGCAGGATTGCGGGGCCATTTGATGCCCCACCCCTCCCTAACTTCATTGTGTCACCACTGGGCATAGTTCCCAAAAAGGAAAAAGGTAAGTACAGGCTCATCCACCACCTTTCATACCCAAAAGGAGAGTCTGTCAACGATTGGTTGAGCCCTGAGGCATGCTCTGTCCACTATGCTTCTTTTGATCAGGCTATGCTGGTTGTTGCCAATATGGGGAAAGGGGCTCTGATGGCCAAGGTGGATATAGAATCTGCATTTCGCTTATTACCTGTAAATCCGGCCAGCTTTCATTTGTTGGGATTCCATTGGAAGGAGGGTTTCTTTGTGGATAAATGCATGCCCATGGGGTGCTCAGTGTCTTGTTCCTTTTTCGAAGCATTCAGCACGTTCCTTGAATGGGCGGCGCGCAGAAGAGAGCAGCGGGGGGCTATGGTCCATTACCTAGACGATTTTTTATTTACTAGCAAGGATGGGTCCGATGACTGTTCAAGTGCAATGTCTGCCTTTCAGCAATTGATGGGAGAGATGGGGGTTCCCTTAGCGCCTGGGAAGACAGAGGGTCCATGTAGGGTTTTAACATTCCTTGGCATTGAGATTGACACTGTTAAGGGGACTTGCAGGTTACCAGAGGATAAAGTCAAAGGCCTAAATGCTGAGATTATGAATAATTTGTCGAAGGACAGGACCACCCTGGAAAAGATGCAGCAACTCCTGGGTAAGCTGAATTTTGCGGCCAAAGTCATCCCAGCAGGGAGGGTCTTTGCACGAAGGCTGGCCAGGGCAACAGCTGGTGTGGCTCAGAAGCAACACCACATTAGATTAAGCGCTGCCCTCAAAGAGGACTTAAAGATGTGGTGCAGATTCTTAGACAGCTTCAATGGGGTTCAGATGTGGCGAACCCCATGGGAAACCAGCGCCGAGCTACAGATGTTTTCGGATGCTGCAGGAAGCGAAGGTTTCGGTGTGATCCTAGGGCCTGAGTGATGTGCTCAGAAGTGGCCGCAGCAGTGGCACAAGAAGGGCAGAACAAAAAACATAATGGTCTTAGAGATGTTCCCCATTGTTGTCGCATTGTTGTTATGGCCTACGATTCTGGCCAACAAGAGGGTACGTTTTTGGTCCGACAACAATGCGGTAGTACAAGCCATTAACTTACAGTCTGCTTCTTGCCCAGCAATGTTGAGCTTGCTCAGAAAACTAGTGGAAGTGTGTTTATATCATAACATTGAATTTAGGGCTCGACATGTGCCGGGCACTGCAAATGTTGCTGCTGACGCTCTTTCTCGCTTTCAGTGGTCCAAGTTCCGGAATGCCCACCCGGAGGGCAAACTGGAGGGAGCACAGTTCAAAAAGGAATGGTGGCAGTTGGTGGTGTGGACAGGGCACTCGCAGAGTTGAGTGAGCGCTCACTCACGCCCGGAGTAAGATGCAGATACCAGCAAGGTTATGGTAAGTTCAAGAGCGTGATTTCTTATCCACAGTGTGAAAAACAGACCGCGGAGGAACAGGTACGCACTTTTGTGGTTTGGGCACACTCAGAAGGATTGTCAAAGAGTTGGGCGGCGTCGCATCTGGCGGCGGTTGCCTTCCACTCCAAATTGGAGGGGAGAGGTGATCCCACAAAGGGGTTTTTGGTGCGCTCGGCATTGAAAGGCTGGGCCCGTTCGGAGCCAAGGTCTGAGGATGTGCGCAAACCAATTGACTTTGGGTTATTGGTGAGGTTGTTGGCCACATTACCTAGCATATGCTTTAGTGAATACGAAACGGCGCTATTCAGGTTGGCGTTCGCATGGGCCTTTTTTGGGGCCTTTAGGATTAGTGAGCTAGTTTCTGCATCCAAGAAAGACACATCTGGGAGGGCCATTGCTTTGGGTGATGTATCCCTGTTCCACAAAGAGTCAGGTGAAGGGGTCAGTATATGGTTGAGGAAAAGCAAGACAAATCAGCAGGAAAAAGGTTTTCACATATGCCTACATGGGGCCCCCCTGGCGGATTGCTGCCCTGTGCACCTTTTCAAGAGGTTTATACAAATAAGAGCTACAAGTGCTGGCCCCCTGCTAACCCACGCCGACACTTCCCCCCTCTCTGTATTTCAATTTCGCAAGGTGCTGACAATGGCTTTGAAGGCCTTGGGAATTCAGGGGGAGGGATGGTCCACCCATAGTTTCAGAATAGGCGCAGCTACCACTGCCTTTCAGCAGGGCATGTCTCCACGGACGATCATGAAGGTGGGGAGGTGGGAGTCGGGCCGTTATCGATTTTATGTCCGCCCCCAGCATAATGCATCCCCTGAATAATAGATACAGAGGGCACTCAAGGGCGGGGCGGAGTAGTGTGTGTGTTGGATCCGGGCGGATCAAAGAATTTATGGTATGGTATGTTTTTTCCCCTTAGATGATGCAGTATGGCTGATCGGCCACTCATTTATGACACACGCTGAAAAAAGGGCCAGGCAATGGACGATCGGCCACAACCTGGGTTTCAAGGGTACCGAGTGTGTGTGGCTGGGCACTCTTGGCATGAGGTGGCATTCCTTGCTGCCGGCAATTCACTGGCGACTCCAGTGGCGGCGGGCACCAAGGTGGTTATTGATTCATTTGGGGGGCAACGATCTGGCCAAGTTGGGTCGCAGACGCTTGCTCGCACAAATACAGGTTACTTTGCGTATAATGGCGCACGAGCTGCCAGGCACAGAAATATTCTGGTCAGAAGTCGTGCAAAGGCAAGTATGGAGAGACGCCATTTCTGTAGCCGGCATGGAGAAATCCAGAAAGCGCCTCAACAGAAGTGTTGCGAAATTCACCAAGGCAGAGGGTCTGGGGTACGTAGGGCACTGCTGTTTGAGCTCCTTGCCTTCCCATTTTGAAGCGGATGGGGTCCACCTATCTGATAAAGGCAACGATGTTTTCCTAACGGCTTTATTGGGCGAGCTAAAGAGGGCAGGTTGCAGATGAATTCAATGGTGAGTATGGTAAGCTGTAATTGTCTAGTAAATTTGAAGGAGAAGCAAGGTCCTAGGGTTTGGGGGCATTGATGGCAGCGTCAGCCACCATCAAAGCGTGGCGGAGTATCGGGGCGGTCCTAGCCAATGAGGTACTTCACGCTGCAGCTGCAGCGGCTCGGGATTGGCCGGGCTCGAGCCGATCCCTCGACGGGCACTGACTCCCTTCTTTAGGGCTTTAGGCCAACAATCATCCTGGTCAGTGCCCCTGCTGGCTGTGCCAGTGTAGCTGGAATAACCAGCAGTTTTGTCAGTTTGGCCAGTGGCTAAAGTGGTGACATGGTTCACCCATATCTGACTGTTTGTAATGTGGCTGGGACCGTCCCAAGTTGTCTTGCTCCAAAATAAACTGTGACCTTGTGTTTTTCCAAAGAACTTTAATACAGTTGTCTGTGTATTCATTTATTCATTTCATTGTGTTATGATAATGACCTAAGGAGGTGGGGGTGTCCAATGGGGATCTCCCCGCTAAGTTGCGGAGGAGTAGAATAGGGCTCGCTAATCACGATGTAGTATGAGTGAACAAAGAGGATGAGAAACTGCAGCCCCCCCCCCACCCACCCACCCCCTTATAGGCGCTCCCCGGGTCTGCAGCCGGATATGGCAGGGGGGACGCCTATTTCCACCTCCCCGCGAGGTGCGGAGTATGTGGATGGGAGGTAGCGGGTGGCCAGAGGGGCGGCCCGCTATGTGGGCTGCCCCTTTAGTGCCACTGTGGGGGCGGGCGTCCTCTCATCCTTCCCTACACACATCACTGGCACTGCCAATGCACATCGACCCCTTCACTTCTTCATCCCTTTGATTCTGAGTTGGGCGGTAATCCACCGGAAAAACGGCCAACGGAATTGCCATTACCGCCACTTCGTCCAGCAGGACTCTGGCATTTTTGGCGGAATTACTGCCGCCGTAATTCCACCGATTTTGATGATTTTCAGCGCAAAAATGGGAGGATTTACTTCCATCATGATTCTGAAGGTAAATCTCCCACTCCAGGGCCATACTTGCAGAATGGTGGAGCAGAAAAAGTGGCAGTAATTCTGTGAATTTTTTCCCGCATGCCATACTAGCAACACAAATATACTTAGTCATAAACCTGCCTTCAAATGCTCTTCATTCCCGACCCTCCTCGTCCCTCCTATTTAAGCAATGCTATCCAATAGTAAGTCTTCTAATGTCCTGCCTCGCCGCATCTGCTAATCCAGCTACTGAATCTGCAAAGGGCACAATCAATGCATCTCAATCCTGCGCTGCTGTACCCCCTGCAATTCTCGTTTTGAGACGAGGCAGCGTGGAACACCTGCTCTGCCCTTCACTTCCGGTACTGCGACCTTCCCACAGCTCTGCCCACGGATACCTAGTGCAGGTTGGAAGAGTCAGCACTCAAGCCATAGTGGCAGGAAGGGGCTCCATTCATTAGGCGCAACTCATATACCACCCTGCCCATCACGTTATTTGTACATGATGAGAAGTGGGGGAGCTAAGGAATTCCTGTCACGTGCATGAATCAATGCAGACCTGGCATGGGTCTGCATTGATTCTAGGAGCCAAAATGTGCCAATCCGGAAAAATACCCAAACCTGGCATCCCACCTCCTCACAATACAAGACTCCTCTCTGGCATGTTCCTGCCCCATCCCTTGCAACACAAGACCCATACCTAGCGTCCACATCTTGGTATTTACAGCACAGTGAGATAAAACATTTTCACACACTTAAAGGTCGACATTTGAGCCCTTTAGACATTTGGGGGCCGATTCATGGAACAAACGTGCGCCGAAAATCTATGCGCAAGCAGGCACAAGCAGGCGCAAGCGGAAAAAAACAGGCGCACGCGCGCGATTCATTGAAGTCCCTGCGCGTGTCTTCCTCGGGATGTGCGCCAAACCCGTGCATGGCGCACACGTCAATGCAACATCCCGAAAGACGTGCGCGACGCGCACAGTGAAAGCGCACAACCTCTGCGCATACACTAGAAAGTGGGCGGAACACGGGGCGTAACACGCGGAATGGGGAACAACTCGCGAAAACAAGGGCGTAACTGGGGATGTACTGCAGGGAAGCAGACGGAACGCCCACACGCACCCGAACCACACGTATTCATGGAATCGAATAGGGCAAAGCCACGCACAGCGAAAGACACGCACAAGCCCAAACACGTCCGCCACACGAAGGCAGGCGGTAGCGTCCCTGCGCATTACAAAAGTGGCAACATACAGCAATAGTGCCTGTGCGAGCAGGGTACGCGTATCTCAGGGGTGCGGGGGAAGTCACACATGCGATTGAGCGGGCTACGTGTATTTCAGGGGTTCGCGTGAACATTTACACGCGATCGGGCCTGGGGGAGCGGGCTACGTGTATTTCAGGGGTTCG
This sequence comes from Ambystoma mexicanum, assembly GCF_040938575.1. Taxonomy (NCBI): domain Eukaryota; kingdom Metazoa; phylum Chordata; class Amphibia; order Caudata; family Ambystomatidae; genus Ambystoma; species Ambystoma mexicanum. Next base: position 1,113,800,662 of record NC_090923.1, on the reverse strand, counting down.
CGTGAACATTTACACGCGATCGGGCCTGAGGGAGCGTGCTACGTGTATTTCAGGGGTTCGCGTGAACTTTTCCACGCGATCGGGCATGGGGGAGGCTGCCCCTGGTGACTGGGGGGGTGGGGGTGCTGGGAGACATGGGTGGGGGCCTGGTGGAGGCTGCCCCTGGTGACTGGGGGGGTGGGGGTGCTGGGAGACATGGGTGGGGGCCTGGTGGAGGCTGCCCCTGGTGACTGGGGGGGGTGCTGGGAGACATGGGGGGGGCCTGCTGGCAGGTGCCCCGCAATGCTGGGGGTGGGGGTGGTGGGGAACATGAGTTGGTGATCATTGGTGCAAGGAGACATGTGCCTTTGCTGGGGGGCATGCCCATGTTGGGTGGGCTGCCTGCGGGACATGACCAGGGATGCAGGGTAGTCCCCTGTGGTGTGGGCTGCCTGCAGGGGCCCTGGAGGGTGTACAGGGAACACCTGGGAGGACCCACACTGGCAAATCACATGTAGGACTCCCCGGCACCCCTGAAATACATGTACCCTGCTGAAATCGCGTGTAAAACTTTGTGCGCACCCCTGTAATACCCGCACGCAGCCCAATCGCGTGTGAAACTTCGCGCGCACTCCTAATACCCGCACGCAGCCCAATCGCGTGTACAACTTTGCGCGCACCCCTAATACCCGCACGCAGCCCAATCGCGTGTGAAACTTTGCGCGCACCCCTAATACCCGCACGCAACCCAATCGTGTGTGAAACCACCCGCGAGCCCCTGAAATACACGCGCCCAGGACAATCGCGTGTGGAACTTCCCGCGCACCCCTGAAATACACGCGCACAGGCCAATCGCGTGTGGAACTTCCCGCGCACCCCTGTAATACGCGTACCCTGCTCGCACGGGGCCAATCGCGTGAGGTACTTCCCGCGCACCCCAGTGATACACGTAGCTATCTTGCCGTGCTGGTACAGGGTTAGCGCAGCCCTTTGCGCTGGATTGGGGATTTTGATGGCATTTCCCTGCGCGGAAGGCGTTTTTGGGGGCGTAACTGGCGCTGCTGCAAGGTCGCTGCGCCACTGTGCGCCACGGCTGGTTTTGGTGGCTGGAATCCATGAATACGCTGTGCGCGGAAATGGGTTTTGGCGCACGCGGCTGGCGCAGGGATTCGCACGCGCACACTGTGCGCCAGCCGCGTGCGCCACTTGTGCGCTGAATTCTATGAATGACCCCCTTGACCTCATATTTGCAGCTGTAATTGGTACAAATAAATGTTAATGTTTGGCTTAAAGGGCTAAAATAATACTTTTGTTTTATGCGGATGATTTGAAAGGTCAACATATTACATTGCAAACTAACATGAGAAACATGTAAATACGTATAGAAACATATACTACCCTACACACGGGTAGTATAGTTCAATGGCAACACGCTCGTCTTGGAAGCAAGACACAGGTTCGAATCCTGGGTCCGCGCTTAGAAACCTCTTCGTTATTAAATTAAAATAAAGCAGAGTAAATAGGAGACATTAAACACAATGGCAAGTAACGGTCTGCCTTAAAGGCTCCTCTGGATTCTGAAAATGGACTGGCAAGATTTTAAGCTGTACCGCAACCAAAAGCTTGTACATACGTAACCCCTAAAGCCCGACGCTCACACTGCCCTCCAAACCTCAACTCCTTTCAGGGGACAGGATTGTGGTAAAACAGAGCAATTACAAATGTAAGACTGAAACTATTGTGGTTCAAAATAATGGCTTTCTTTAGTATTTGTACATAAAAGATAGGATGGGGTAGTCCCTTAAAGCATTAAGTGGATTTGGACTTGTGAAAAGTATATATATTTTGTTAAACCAACAGCATCCACTATGCTAATGTAAACATTTTTAGGATAAATTCAATTGACTTAATTTTGTGTATATCCTAGACAGCAGATATCACAATTATTTTGCGCCACTATGATTACTGAAAACATTCCTTATTGTTAAAGCAATTTATTGTTTTGTGCACTTTGAAGAAAAACATGTTTAAGATTGAAAACACAGTCATGAATAATGCATAATTGTAAAACAGAAATTAATTTGAAAAGATTTTGACTCAATTCACAAAGAAAAAAGCTTTAAAAACATGTATCAAACTTTGAAAGGTTTGAGAACAAAAAACGAACATTTCTTTAAAAAAACCCAAATCTTGAGAGCAGATGAATGCAAACAGTAAATGAGCAGATAAATACAAATAATGAATAAACAAAGAAAGAAAAAGAAATGAGAAAAGGATCATGCGGCCCAAATTTAGTATTGCAGGTTCCGCAATTTGATAAATGCAGGTCTGCCGACGTGTTCGTGTTTGAAAGAAAACCTAACATATACACTTTGAATTTGAATTAAAATTGGTTCAAAAAGTAAGTTAAAAAAATGAGGTCTTCCTATCCATGATGGAAACAAACATATCACGTTTCGGATATGCCCCCTGCTGGGCAGATTAATTATGCTGAAGCCTTCCTCAGGGCGGGAACAGGGAAAAACAGAAAGCCAACTTGACACCTGATTGTGGGCAGGGACTGGATCAAAAAACCCACTTAGGCTGGGGTTAAAGTCTTCCACTGGTGAGAAGAGCGCATCACGGACCACAGTGTCCCCCGGGTGCATCCACTCGCTGTTTGGATCAGTTCTTTGTGTTCCGCAAACATGAAAAGCGTGAAAGACACGCTGGTTCAGGACAGCGTCACAGTGCATCCAGTTGTTGGATTTGCTACGGGCAGTGCGGAAGACTTCTCACCTTTCTTCTTTAGAATTTGGTCAGGGAAGGGGTTGCTACAGAAACTTGGGAAATATCGATAAGGATATTAGTATAGCAAACAGTGTCAGGGGTGGGTCAACAGAAAATTGAGTTTTCTCCAGGTGCTCGACACCTCAAAGGGCAAGTGTCCAAATCAAAGTTTTTAACCTATTCTTAAGAGTCCTTGCCCCTCATCAGACACACTATTCCACATATCAATGTCCAAAAAATGTTGCCAAAAGAAAGTACCACTCCTAATCTTAACAAGTATTTAACCTTCTGGCTACCCTAAGCCTTCAAGCTTTCAATGCAAAGGATCCAAACTTTGCCACACAAAAAACGTTCCTAAATCCCATTTTCTCAAATGTCCAACCATAAACTAAAAAAATGAAACAGAAAAGTGTTCCTGGGAAGGTTCGTCTCTGTTTGCTGACAGTCTGGACCCCTCCCCGCCTTCAGTCTTCCTGCTTTCACCTTGTCTCTCAAGCCTCTCCTAGGTATCAGGCTTTTCAAATTCCCTTTCTCAGGCTTTACCTAAGCCTCTGATTTTCCAACTAGAACTGTATTTTCTGCAACACTCCTAATAGGAATGGTCTTCTCACCATTCACTTGAAGTCTCTCCCCCAGACTTTGGGTTTCTTCAGCATTCACTTGGACAACACTGAGCTTTCTTTCTGCACTCATTCAGGGTTTCCTTTGGGCCGGAAATATTATGTCACACCCCCGGCCAGGTTTCTCTCTTCTGGTCAGGCTTAGGCAGCCCTTCTCCCTCAGGCCTCCATCTGGGGCTTCCTCCTAGCAACATACCCTCCTGTGCATCTCTCTCCAGAGTTGCATCTACAGAGTTGCCAAAAAGTGTACTACATCTTTCCAGGTAGTGGTTTCCCCGTGTAACTCCACACGCTCCCTTTTTCCAAGTAGTGGTTTTCCCTGTGTAGCACCACACGCTGCCTTTTTTTCAAGTAAAGCACAGATTCCCCTTTTACAGCCTTTTCACAGAACTACAAATCACATAGTTCCTTTCAGCTTTCTAGAATAAATGAGGGGCCGTGTCTTTATTTCAGGGAAGATAGTTTTACTAGGTTTTTCCACAATATAAAGCAGGATCGCAGTTGTAGCCTGCAGGGGCACAGTTTGCCTGGCCCACTTAATTTCGCCTTACTAGAAGGTGAGCTCAATTGTGCCCTGGGACTCCTGACAACAGGTTATTTCAAATCAGGTACCCACAGGTTGCTACTATTCATGGTTCCCCAGAGGCAGGCACCCGGGGGTTCCGCTCTACTCAGGGGAGAGGACAGCCCCTTGGTAGGTCAGCCATCGCTGGACTTAATCAGTGTTCTGGAGTACACAGCAGTGAGATTGTACAGGTCCGGTGCTTACTTGATGGTAATCTGCGGGCTGGCTGCCGGCTTTTCCTCATAGTTTAACCAATGACTCCCTAACCAGTCTGCCAGTGCATCTCGGGGGGCGAAAGAATGTAAGTCCCAGTGGTACCTAGAGAGGGCTAGTGGATGGACGGCAGGGGCCTCAGATTGGGGGTCTAGGAGAGGGATCTAGGCCTGATGGGGCTTCCCAAAGCTACACTCTCCCAGAATGTCAGCCACTGCCTTGCCAACTCACAACCAACAAACTTCTCCTCAGAACTCGAATTGTCAGACAGCTCAAAATGTTGCATATGCCACAATGGTGATATGATATGATATTTTATTTATAGCGCGCTCATACACAAGTGTTTCAAAGCGCAAACCACGGCTTTGGAACCAAGGCTTGAACTCCTTCGCATACAGCAGTGGAAAACAACATTTTTAAAACTGTGGTAACTCTTACAGTTCTCAGCATTTAAATAAAGTAACCCGGTGCCCTATTATTTTCCTAACAAGGAAATCACACACTTTAAGACATGGAGCATAATGTATTTTGCCAGTTGCTGAGAAAGACCCTCCGAGGGGCTTGCTGCTAGCTGTTACAGGATACTGTAATTTCATTCTTTGCCTCATACCATCATCACATAATCCTAACAACTGCTTAAATCACATACTTTGGCACCGACATACCATTATTTAAGGCTATACAGAGGCAGCTCTCCTGTTGGAGCTCAATACAGATTTCTGGGGATCACATGTTTACATTGGGATTATAGATCGACCTACGGGCATACTAAAACCCAGACAACAAAATCAAGGCCTGTGTACTCAGCTCCCACTGAGACTTTCAATCACACAGGGCGATATGGAGAATAGGAACATGTTGAAACTATATAATAGTTGGATGCATGAGAGGCTCTAGAATGTACTTGGCCAATCCCAAAAGATTTGGCGGTTTATTTGTCTGGGCATACAGGTAAATTATAAAGCAGGATAAACTTCACAATGCTAATTCTGGGACTTGTAAGCCTGAGCTCTGAATGTGGCCTAGAGACAATGTGGGAAGGATAATGTTTGTGGATAGCAAAAAGTTAGGGAGGATTAGTGCTGTCCACTTGATTAAATCAGGATTCATCCTGACCTGTCGGAAGCGGCTGAGTGCTGCCAAATCTCAGTGCCGCTTGATGCGTATGGTCGCATTGCTTGGGCCTTTCCTCCAGCGTCTTTCGGTCCCTCACATTGTGTGAGAATAAAGCAGGGGACTGATTGTGGAGCGGGGAGTGGCGTGACGTAGAGCAGCCGGGGGTTCCTGCTACCTGGACCAGTCCCGACCTGTGTTGCGCAGGAGAAGCAGGAATACTAATATGCTATTAAGGACGCTCCAAGAGATGAACAGGGGGATCGGATCCCACGTGTGAGTTGGCTACAGGTGCTCTTTAATTTTGCAGACATAAGGCAGCCAGCGGAAGGTTTCTGGGGGCGGAGGGGGGCTTGGTTGAGGAGGTGAACACCATTGTGGCAGCGGCGCACCAGGCGATTTATTATCAGGGATTTGGCCATAGTATTGTAGACTTACTGCTGTTGCATGTGGTGTTGGGGATGACACATTTGCAAGCTTCTTGCTAATGCTGGACCTAAGAATCATATTTTTGTAAGCGTTTGCCAGTGCTTAGGTCTATTGATTTGTTTGTATTTACAAGCAACTCCAACTTTAGTGCAGTAAGGAGTGTGACCTCACTTACATGTGAGTGGAGGTGGCCGTTGTGACTGGGATTGGCTTTCCTGGCCTGTCTGCTTGATGGTGGAAATTGTAACTGATTGAAGTTGTGTCGGAAGTGGCTGTTAGTGCGAGCACAAATGTAAGCTCGCTGCTCATACAGGTTATAGCACATAGGCGTTTTCTTTTCCGAGCACGCTGTGGTGAATGCAATCTGCACCACACAGTGAGTCTCAGGAAGAGTTGGTGCTATAGCCTTCAGTTTCAGTCCCGATTTCCAATTGGCCGATTTCCACTTGGTACTGGTAGTACTGGCGGGCAGTTAACAACCAGGTTCTGCCCTGAAAACAGTGTTCTCTTTGCTGGAAGTGGAATTGGTATTGACCCTGGTACTTCTTTTTCATCATGGTGGCAAAACCTAGAGTCAGGAAAGCAAGCAGTAAGAAGGGGGTGAGCATCAAAATCCAAAGGGAGCAGGAGCACCAAACTCAACCAGGCAAGCCACGATAAACTGAGTGGCATGTATATCAGAGGCCCTGTAAACGGGGGAATCAAACTGAATTCATTGAACAAGTTGGTAGATCTAACACCAGAGGGAGGCGGCTGTGATCAGGAAGTCTCTACCCCCGTTGATGGGGATTGCTCCAGCTGAGGAGGCACTGTGTGTAAGGGTGGAGAATTAGTTGGCAATGAAAGAACAACCAACATCTTTCCCTGCGAGGGATCTGGCAGGCCCAAGAGTGCTGGGGACATTGACTTAGCTTTCGGGCAGTTACCTAAATCCAACTCGTGCAGGGTATGGGTATACTCCCCACTCTTCCCCCACCCTTGCTAAGTGGCAAAACCCCTACCCCTTCTCCAACTAAAGGGCAGGCTTATTGGACAGATCAGTCCTGCTGAGAGCATTGGAACGTTCTATTGATATTATGAAGAGACATGTCTCCAACCTCAAACAACAAAGTCACCAGATAATGTTCTCTTATGTCCTGACCGAAGTTCTCTGGATTCGTGTGCACTCATTTTTAACACCAAGCTGGAATCAGACATGGAATTGGATAGTTCATCTGATACTGTGATGGATGTTTCCAGCTCTGTCAGCCTTGCCAGAAACATCCATGGAATGTATCATTTCAAGGAGCTCCAGATAATCGCTGCGATTATTAAAGACCCCCTGGATGATCAAAGCCTGCCACGTCAGCAGGAAGAGGTTGGGAGAAATTATAAAACCCAAGGAGCTGCAGACTACACCATAGTGGATTTTGAGCCAGCAAAATCTATAGCCGCCCCCTGGGAGGGGGAGCTGTGGAGCGTGGCAAGCTCTCATTCGGCCCTTCTTCATGGGCCCTCTGGCGCACAGAATTGTATGGCCTCAGATATTGATTGTGGCAATATGGAATCTGATGGAGTGGGGTGCGGGGGTCAGCACACAAGATAGAACATGACCAGCATATTGCATTTTGCTAAATATTTGAACAGGCTTTCTGCTGCATATTTGGAACTGAAGGATGCCCTTATGCTTTCTTTGAACAGACGTGCAGTGAAGCTGAATGTTTGCTTGGAGGCTAGCAGTACGTTGAGCAATTCTATGTAAAACATGCAAAAACTAAGGCAATCTCCCCAATGGTGAATTTTGGTGACAGAGTCGGTCATGCACCCACTGGCTACCAAATGACCATGATGCAAGAGAAACCTGCAGAACTACAACAGCTGCCAGCGAATAATTCAGTCACCAAAGGAAGTACTGAGGGGAGTACAGCCACAGCCACAGAACAGAGTGTTGAGTTGCAGAAGTACTCATACGCAAACAATAAATGTCGGGGGTTTCGGACCTGGCAGCAGTTATTCCCAGTGCAGATGGCACCAACAAGGGAAATAAGGCGCCAGACAAATAAGCAACACAGAATACAGCAGCGGGCAATCTGCTAACGGACTCGGGAGTTGCGCAAGAGTTGCCCAAAGAAGACCCTCTTAGTGGCTGGAGGGAGAAGAATTTGATTTGCTGCTTTAAGGGGCTAACACACGGAAATAAAAATGCCTATAATAGAGCATTGGTGAAAGCCCTGTCAGAAGTCTTGGGGGTATCGGACATTTCATTTAAACGGTTTCCCACTATAAGAATCCTTTCAGACTGCATGTTTTGCAAAGGGTGCAATGTCCAATTTAGTTTTAAACCTGAACGTTCGTCTGTGTATATTGAATTCTCGTGATGCACTAGCACTGGGGGGGGATTGAAGTGTCTGGGGATATAAAGGCGGAAGTCTGTCATGTGCATGACTTGTGGCATCCAGGTTACACACACATGGCTGAAGGGGAGAATCTGGTGGAGACGGGCAGGGTCATGGGGAGGAGGGGGTCAAGGGCCTAATGGAAGCATGGAGAGGAATGTTGACCCAAATTGCCTAATAAGTTACCTTACAAGAGCCGAACTAGAATCAAGACTGTCAGTCTGAGTTTGGCCGTTATCAACCCTCCAAGCAGGCCTTGAAGCAAGTATATGCGTGTGCTATTCAGGTTCCCCCTCTGAAGCAGTTTTGATGGCCCAATCTGGAAGAAACAGGGTGGCGGGTGGGAGGTGGGGGCCAGGAGAGATGTTGATAAAGACACTAACTTCAAATGGGCTGGTGGGGGCCAATACCATTATAAGGGTGTCACCTGGCCATTGTATCCGGCCATAATTGTCCACAGTAGCACAGAGGAATATGGTATTCTTCTGCAAGAGGGGTCTGGGGGGGGAGCATGGGGTGGAAATAAAAAAAAAACAGGGTGCACACAATAATACCCAGCAGGTGTGGGAAGGAACGCGAGGAAAATATCTATGTTATCATGGAACATAGCTGTGTTTAAAACAAAAATAGCCGAACCTGCCACTGAGGATACCTTTAAAAAGTATGATATTATCCTCCTCCAGGAGACGTGGACTCTCCCTCTCGCCCCCTCCGTTCTGCTGACCACTTCCTACTAAACTGTCCCACCCGCACCTTGTGCCCCTTCCCGCTTCCGATACTTCCAGCTCCTTGCCCCATTACACTGGAACTTTTTACCTCTCCCTATCCGCTCCATCCCTTCATACTTTTTCGTTACGCTCCTCCTTAAAATCCCACCTTCTTCAATCTTCCTCCTAACAGCTCTCTACTACTTCCTCCCCTGCTTCTCCCCTACTCAGGTTTTTAATCTAACAATCTCGGCAAATTGTTCTGCATACTGTTCTTGGTTATTTGACTCATTACTTGTATTCTGTTGCTTCTAATGTATTCATGTTGTTTTATGTAAAGCGCTTTGGCTTAAAGCGCTATATAACATGTAATAAATACAAATACATGGCTAGAGGAGGTTATAGTGCTAGATGGTTATAGGGTCTACCATACAAAGGACAAAAGAGGCAGAAGGGGAAGACCGCATGGAGGGTTGGCATCACTGTTTAAAAGCACACTCAACTGCAAGTTAATAGTTCTGGAGGGGTCGGCTGATGTTCCATTACAGGTATTCCAACTTGAAACAACAGACGGTGCATCAGTATTTTTAGCCAATGCATATAATAGGGCACTTTATGTAAAGGTGCCAAATCCCCTCCCGGCAATACAAATGAGCCTCAAGGGTTTATGGAAGAAACAGCACAGGAACAAAGTTGTGTTGATATGTCATGGGGAGGGGGGATTGGAACCTTAAAATGGGAAATGGCCCCCCTGAGGGACTATATGACCCCGAAGAAGACAGAATGCTGATATGATACGATATGTCATTTATAATGCGCCTGTGCACAAGTGTTTCTAGGCGTGACAAGACAAGGAGGGAGAAACAGAAGAACAAAACAACAATCTTACTAGGCCCTGTGTCATTCAGATCACGCAAGTGCAGGGAAGACGGAGGGGTGAAGTGCCAGGGGAGGGCGAAGGGAGAAGTGCAGGTAGCTCAATAGTGCCAGGGTGGAGGGGGGAAGAAGTGCAGGTACTCAACAAGTGTAGCCGGAGGGTGGCTCATAAGTGCAGGGAGAGAAGGGACTGTAGGGTTACAGATACTTGACCTTAAAGTGCTGGGGGAGCCTGGAGGCAGTGTGAGGGCAACTGGACATGCAGGAGCCTGGGACTGGTACAGTGGAGGCCAGGTGACCAGTGCGTGGAGCAGTCAGGGACATCAGCAAGGGGGAGGAAGAGAGAAAACAGAAGCGAAAATGAAGGTCTTGAGTTGCTTCCGGAATCAGAGGGGGTTCTGCTCAAGTTTGAGAGAGGCAGGGAGGCTGTTCCAGAGGGAGTCCCCGGCTGAGGAAAGAGATCGCCCCCCCAACTCCCTGCTTGGAGAAGCGACTGACCCGCAGAGCGTTGGAGGTGGATGAGGGGAGAGATGGAGAAGTAAGATGTTTAGGAAGCGAAAGTTGGAGGTAGTGCAGTCCCAGGCCCCAGAACGCCTTGTGGACGATGCAAAGGGTATTACACACTCACTGCATATAAAGAAAGAGCCAGTGCACCTTGCATTTATGGTCCTCAGCACTGCTTTTGAGAAGGTCAAGAGAACAATGTTATGGCAGGTGGCTGAGGTCCTATGATTTTCCAGCAGGGGTCTTGGCTCTCCTCATCTCCCTACACGAGAATAATGTGGCATGTGTAAGATCATGGGCAGAGTGTCATTGCACGTCTGGGTTTCCGATTCAGGCCGGGGTCAGGCAAAGGTGCGTACTTGCCCTGATTATATTCTGCATGTATATCAACAAACTGCGAAGGTCCTAGCAGATTGTCAGGCAGACATCACAAAAATAGGGGGGATGCCACTGCCAGTCCTAGATTGTGCAGACGATTCTGTGCTTATAGCTAACAGTTATGTAGCGCCTCCACGGAGAATTAGACCTGCAGATGAATTTTAAAAAATCTGCAGTAATCTACTGTAGTCCATATAGGAAGAAGGGGAAGTTTAGGACCATGTGGTGTGGGACAGATCCAATTCCTCTGGTCGACTAATTCTACCTGGGAATCTGTTTCTCAGAGGCTTTTCCCCTGAGGCTCATTTAAAAAAACAATTGTGCAGTATGAGGCAGACATTAGGGGCATTTTTCAGTTTATGGGGCTACACAGGGAGCAGCCACTGAAGATAGTTAAACCTGTTTATATGGCTATGACCAGAGGAATTGTAAAATATGGTGCTGCGATTTGAGGTTATGGGAAGCAGAAAGAAATTCAACATGAAGGAAATGTCTTTCTGAAAACGCTGTTGGCCCTACCACTGTCAGCACCGAACGTTGCGGTCCACAATGAACTGGGCCTAAGCTATATTGTGGAAGAAGTGGCAAGAGAACCAATTTCATGTGGCTCAGCGTTTGGGCATATCCTAATGCTTCCATGTCCCAGCATTTTATAAGAAACATCTCCACGCTTAATGGGGTGGATCAAATTAAATGGCTCAGTTATATAAAGCAAACGTTACAGAACTTAAGTTTGGAGGGTCACTTTGATATGTCAAGCCTATTGATTAGGGCAAGGAGTTGCGAAATGGGAAAGAGAGCGACAGCCTGGATGTATGGCAAAAGAGACATTTTAGAGACAGTAAAACCATCAAATATATGTTTTATGTTATTATCAACAAATTAAGTAAAAGATTTCATCGTTTATTCAGAAAAAGGATCCATAAACCGATTTACAAACAATGCACAAAGTTACAACAATAATTACATCAATTAGAAACAATCCATATTGAAACATATTTTGTGCATAGAAAATTATTTTAAAAAACTTAAGACGTTGCATGTGTTATCCCATCTAACAATTAGATGTTTCCGCCGATGCCAGGCTTTTCATAAAAATTCTGAGCAGCACCACTATTTGGTTTGGTCCCACAAGAAATCACAAAGAAGCCACATTACCAGCACCCGCTTTAATTGTCTACCACTGGGGGAAATAATAGCAATGAGAACTGGATTGAGTATTCATGCTGGCTGTCTTGATTGAGGTGCAGGTTTGGAGTATTTTGGCACACTTCCTGTTTTCCTGCCCCAATTACGCTGAGCTAAGAAGGTGGTTTCTGGTCCCTCTTTTTAGAGGGACAAATGTTACTCACTATGGTCCTGCACTTCTCTTTCTGTTGAAAGCAGAAGCCCTTCTGACAGCCTGGGAGCTGTCGATTTTTGTAAGCAGGGCATTGAAAATGTGCCAGAAAACAAAGAGGCCTTTTTATTAACAAACTAAAGTACACCCTCCTTTCAAGTAGGAGGGTAGAGTTTGGGTGTTTTTATGCTGAATTTTAATTTTAATGTTTTAATGTATGGATTTTTATATGACTGTGTTTTATTTCTGTGTTTTGTACTTTTATGGATTTTGGTATCCGAATAAAGTTTATTACTACTACTAAATCAGGGTTGACAGTCTGGTGCCTTGGAAGTGAGAAGCTATTGTTAGATTATATTTCATGTGCGAGTCATGCTATACGGGAGTGAAGGCCTCCTATGTACTCTCGAATTCGCAAGAGTATATAGGAGGCCTATGTCGTAGGACAGGTATTGTACAACCTCTCAATGGAATTCTACCATAGAAAAACCAGTTGACAAAAATGTAAACAAATGGCAAACATTCAAGCAGCAAGATGCCATGAAAAACGATGATAAACAATGAACCCTCTGTGCCCATAAGAGTCAGAACCTCTTAATTATAGGCAGATTCGTGAATTCCAGGCCCTATGTCAGGAATGTAAAGCCATGAAACATTTCAATCAATGTTGAAAGACCACCCCAGCATACATATGAGCACATGTCAAACATCTCAAATGCGATGCAATGCAAAACTAACAAATGTAACGCTATGCAGTACGTTACATGAACATTACTGTTCACTACAGATACACATTTTACTGTTGCAAAAGGCAGATATTTGTTTTTAAATTGTACATTACTTTACAAGAACATCACTTTTTGTAAACATTTAAGAACATTGCTGTGTAACCAAGTTCACAACACAGCTGGCAAACACCTGAAGCTAAAACGCTACATTATAAATACAGGCAAACATGCAGCTGTGAATAGTTACTGAAATGAAATATACGTAACTCACTGGGACAGCTTTAAGGGAAAATGGAGGAACATGGTATTGGAGTTGGAGTATAGTATGTTGAAATGGCAGTAAGGAAGGGGAATGCTTAAGGAGGAAAGCCAGTGACGCAACTAAAACCAGATACAAATATATGACCTTTGTGTCAAGCGTATGAGTAATGTGTGTAAAAAATGTAAATGTAATTAAACTGCAGTGGGAAGAAGGGGAGGGCTGGGATATAGATGCTTGAGGATAACAAAAACGTTGGGGGTGGAGTAAATTGTGAGCATGTTAGGAAAGTGACAATTAGGGATTGGGGAAGGCACTGGATGTGGTGATGTACAAAAATGGCACTGCAAAGCTAAAAGAGCCCAAGAAAACACATGCAATGCTTGGTAACTCAACCAGAAATGTAGCATGCTCAGTTGTTACTGGCGATGCCACCAAGACGCTGCCCTCTCTTGCATACCTATTTTGAACTCTCCTCTCAAACTATTCTCACTTACCGTCTACTTATCACCAACTGATGCATGCTCCCTATGGCTTCCACTCTTCCCCTTGGCCCAACACTCACATTATTGACCAGTCCCTCTACTGTCCACTGCAGGAGATACAGGTCCACCGCAAGGTGCCGCAGGACATCTCCTCACAAGCACCTTACTCAAAGGGCACAACTACTGAGACATCACCATACCACATTGGATGGAGGCTCCAAATTGACCACCTTGTGCTGCACTAACCTCCTCACACTAATACTCTCCACCTTTAAGCTCAAATACAATAATCAGATATCAAGTAAGCAGCTCGCACAGAGCAATTGAATAACCCTCTGAACAGACAAAAAACAGAACAAAACAGCATTACAATCAACTTAAATGTCACAGTCCTGGTCAATGACTATGAAGATCCCCCTCCAGACACAAATGCATCTCTGCTCTTGCAACACCTAGAAACAAACCCTCACGCAGAGCTCAGGGTACTTACAGTCTGCACACATCAAGACAACTGCAGAACTTTCTTGGGATTTTCCTTCTCTAACCACTTAGTGATACCATCACTCCCTCTCTGGGGAAACTCTCTTCCCATATGGCCAAGGAAGGGAAGTCGGTGCCTGATCCCAACCCCGGGGGTGACTGACTTAGGAAGGATCATATGGGGAAGAGGATCAGAGACTGGCCGTAAGAAATGCGGTATCCACCTTTCACTCCTGATATAACCCCCCTCAAGTTCACAGACTATCATGGCATATTGTGGTATTGAACCCGTAAAACCATCTTATACTGACATCAGGGTTCCTTCTGACAAACTATACCAAAGTACTGAGATGAGAAAGAGGACCGGATTGATGAAGATTACTAGAACCAGGAAGCCCACGCTGTGTTCTAGTTGTTAGCAGAAGCTACATAGTAGCGGGTCACGTAAATACCCGTCAGCTGCACAAGAGAGGGTTGCCGCACGGAGAGAGAAGCTGCAGTGAAAACCTTGCTTCAAGCAAAGCCGGTCGGAAACTGGAAAGCAAGTAGATTGCTGCCTGACGCTGAAGTGCTGCTGCAAACGCTGTCCAGAGGAAGCCGAGAAGCCAGCGGTCTGCCATGGTGAGGTCGAGGACATCGCATGGCTGTCAGTAGACGCAGGGGACCAGGCGAGAAGTGGAGAAGGGGTGGAACGCTGTTCTGAGCCGCCGGAAAACCACAGCAACTGTAGGATGATGCAAAGAATGCCAGAGCAGCCAAAACAAACCTGTGAGACCAAAAAGGAAAAGCAGACACTGGGGTGCTTCAGGGCAAATGCCATACACTGTGGGGGAAGATAAGGAGTCTGCTAAAGCGGGTCGAAAAGCCCCATGATAAAAAGGCAAAGTAACAAACAAGACGGTGGAGGGTCACTCACCCAATTGATGAAAAGGTCATAGACAAGGCAGTTGCCTAGTAAAGTGTGCGAGTCTGAAACTCATCTAAGTTATAAATGACAGTGTGAAAAGTCCTGGCAGGAGAGTAAACCAGATAATGTGCAAGTCTGGGACCTGCACTCAAATATATTTGTGGAACATTGTGAAGGTGAGTCTGGAGACCGTACCTGAAAGGAAAAGTAACTTGTTGTAAAGTTCTCGCAGGGGAGTATACGAGGCATTTGTGAAATATTGTAAAGTCCTGGCAGGAGAGTAAGCCAGGCCAAAGTTAATGCGAGTCGGAAGACCTGCATCTCAGTTCAAGAGTGTGAAATCTAGTGGAACGGAATCATACTCCCGAGTGGAATCATTGTAAAAGAACTATGATGTTAGGGGATAGGGACCATACCCGCTTCATTGGAAAGCTGCCTTTTGCCAAGGAAAATAACTGTAGTAGAGAGCTGAAAAGAAGCTGAAAACTCGAAGGAAGGGAAGATCTTCTCCCATTGTTCTGAGAGCATGGGGAACTTTGTTGTGTGTTGCTAAATCAGTCAAGGAAAAGGAGAAGAACCCTTGCTTGCATGAGATCCATGGGAAGGGAGACATACCTCCTGCTTTGAATAATTGTATGTTGCTGAAGAAAATAACTGTGGAGAATGTTAAGTAAACTCAAGGGAAAGAACCCTTAAAGTGTACAAACTTTAAGGGAAGGAAGTCCCTATGAAAGATATGGCAAAGAGTGAAGTGGATATAAAATGGAGATTAATGATGAGACAATTACATACATAGTGAAGTAAAAACGGAAGCACCTGAGCCTGCTACCTACATTGTTTGCAAACAAGGAAATGGCTGAGGATCTGCACAGAAAAGGGAAACACTATCCCTTGGAGAACTGTGAGGCTTTGTGGAACAATTATAATTTGTGTACCTTTTGTAACTTTATGTTGGAACATTAAGGAAGACTACAGATGGCCAGTTGAAAGACCTTGGGTCTCATCTCTAGTTGGGCAATATCCCAGCGGTAATTGAGCCGGGATACTGCCAACACTATTAGCGTTACCGCAACTCAGTCCAGTACAGTGAAATTTGCGCCAGATCCAGAGTTGCGATGGCGCTGTTAGTCCCCATTTATTATGAGTCCATAGGACTCTATGGGGCTTTTCAGTGCTATTGCTGTCGGCGGTAATATCGCTGGTGGTAATATCGCCGAAAATGGGTGGAAAGCTGGAGATCTACCCCCAGTTTAGAGCTGGAGGTAAATCTCCAGCTTTTCGCTCAAACTCAGGATTGGGCAGAATGGTAATGCGCCAGTAATAGCATTACCGCTGCATTTTTACAACTTTGCCCAACCCGTGATGAGGCCCGTTATCTCTTTGCACTTTTTCTTAAGTTTAGCTGTAAGGGCCATGGTAGGATTTTGGACACAGGATGGAGAACTAATTTTTTTGGGGACTTTCTGACACTGGCATCCTTTAGCTTATTGAGGCATGGAAACCCCTCATAGTGTTAGGGCAAGATGAACCCCTGGTAAAATCCTTTCGATTGGATGTTCCTCCAACATATTCCTCATCTTTATATACCTTCCTCTCCAGCTTCAGCTGCTTCAGAAAGGAAATGTCGGCAGAGGGTGCTGTGCTTTGATGCTGTCGACTTAATGTCCCTCGAGGTCGGCGTCATCACTGGTACATATAACAGTGCAGCGCCCGTTAGTTTCAGTTCTGTTTTTACACCTTCTTCTTACAGAATGACTGGCATCATAGCGTCCAAGGCCTTATAAGACCTTGAAAGAGCGTAAGGTGTAATGCACAGAAATTCTACTGCGGTATAGGTTGGGAGGGTACGTGGGAGAAACATCCAATCGGAAGAGCGTTACTAGGGGTAAGTAACTTGTTCTTCGAACGGGTTGTGTCCTACATATTCCTCATCTTTAGATAGACTCCCAAAGCAGTGGCAGTTTTGGAGGAGGGAGTAAGAATTTTAGATGTGGTCTTAAGATTTGTCATGGCCTGAATGTAAGACTGCCTTTCCAAATACGCCCCCCTGACCTGAAGATGAATCCAGACAGTAATATTTTGTAAAAGTGTGAATAGTAGACCATGTGGCTGCCACACAGATATCATGTATCGGCACCCCTCTTTGTAAAGCACTAGACGTTGCCATGCCCTATGTGGAATGGGCCCTCATGCCTTCTGGAGGATCTTTCGCAGCTAATCTGTAGCATTCTGTAATTCCCAATATGATCCATCTGAATAATGTTTGTTTTGTGACTGCTAGTCCCAACTTGTGACCTGTGGACCCAACAAAAAGTTGGTCATCTTGACGTCTGTTGGCCATACTTGAGATGTAAAAGCTAACTGATCGTCTTGGATCAAGCGTAAGCAGCCTTTCCTCGTCCTTGCCAAGGATATAATGATGGCAACACAATTTTCTGGGATATGTGAAAGAAAAGTTGGCTTGACTTTAAGAACTAACCTCTCCTTTAAATGGAGGTTTATTAGATAAAGCCTGTAGCTTGCTCACCCTGCGGACTGATGTTAGTGCGACTAATAAGATGGCTTTAAAAATTAATAATCTTTAATGAACACGAATGGCGTGGCTTAAAAGGAGCGCACATAAGGAATTGTTTAGTACAAGATTGAGGTCCCAAATTGGAACTTGAAATGGAGACGGAGGGAAAACGCTAGTGAGCGCATTTAGAAATTGTTTGACTATCGGCATTGTGAAGTATGATACCACTTCCAATGTGCGCTTGAAGATTGAAAGCATCGCCTAGTACCCTCAAATGGTTCCAATCTGGAGGCCCCAGATTTGGCAAATGTAACAAGAAAGACAACCACATAGGTGTATTGCACTGAAAAGCATCCACATTCTTATCCCTGCACCAGCTACAGAATTTATTCCAACGGCAGCGGTACGAAGATTTTGTTGCTGGCCTTCGGGCCAAACGCAAAGTCTCCATTACGTCATCCAGGAGGTCCCAATATTTATATATCTCAACCTCTCAGAAACCATGCGTGAAGGTGGAGTGTCTTGACCTCTGGATGGAGAACTCTACCGTCCTCTCGCGAGATAAGGTCCTCTCTTTATGGAAGACGCATTAGAGGGCAGATGGACATGTCCAGAAGGTCTAGGAACCGAGTCCTCCTGGCCCAATCCAGAGCAATTAGGATCATTGATTTCCCGAACTTTCTCAACCTCCTTATCATGCAAGGAATGGCAAGGACTGGAGTAAACCCTTACAGGAGTGGAAACTCCCAATTCACTATGATCGCGTCCCCTAGAGCTCCACTTGGGGGAAATTCCCTGGAGCAGAACAGTTCACACGTCCGGTTGACACTGGTCACAAACAGATCTACTTAAGGGGTTCCCCAAAGGGTGAATAGCTCTTGAAGGACCTCCTGAGCTAGTTCACACCGTGGGAGAGTGTGCTCTGCCTGCTCAGAGCATCTGATGCGTGTTCTCTTCTTAGGCTAGGTGTACTGCCGATAGGGAGATTCCTTCTTGAATTACCCAGAACCAGAGCTGCAGTGCCTCTCTGCACAGTGGTAGTGACCCTACACCTCCTCTCTTGTTGAGGTAGTACATGGCCACTGTGTTGTCTGTCATTATCAGGACATTCGCTTTGCGTACAGAGGGCAGAAAGGCCTTAAGCGCTAGTCTGATCGCCCTAAGCTCCAAAAGGTTGATGTGTAGTTGGGACTCCGATGGAGACCAATGACTGCTGTCAGAGCATTGGTGTGTGCTCGCCACCCTGTGAGCGAGGCCTCCGTAACTACTGTTATCTCTGGCCATAGTTGCCAAAAAGGTTCTCCCTTCAGAATGTTATCTTCGCAGGCCTACCACAGGAGACCCTGTGAGACCCTGTTTGGTACCTGAAGTAGGTCTGACATTTTGCCCGAGAATTGAGACCACTGTGTCCTGAGAGCCCATTGGAGGGATCTCATTCTCAGGCGAGCATCTGGCACCAGGAAAATGCAGGATGCCATGAGGCCGACCAACCTCAAAAAGTCGAACGCTGGAAGACACTGGGCACTCTGCATCTGCAGAATGTGTTGAGCCCTCACCTCGGTTGGCAAGACTTTTCCCAAGGATGCATCCAGGACTGCTCCTATCAACTGGAGTCGTTGAGATGGTATCATGTGGGACTTCTTGTAACTGAGGGAGAAGCCCAGTCTGTGGAGAGAAGAACAAGTTACTTCTTACCTGGTAACGTTCTTTCGATGGGATGTTCCTCCGACATATTCCTTATCTTTGATAATACGTTTCCAGCTTGCTGGCCTCGGAATTTTTTTCTGTAGAGGGCGCTGCGCGTCGACGTCCGCCGAGTCGATGTCCCTCGACGGCCACGTTATAGGCGCCGACGTCACCTTGCCCATAAATAGCCACGCGCTGCGTCCGTTGCTCAGTTCCATTTTGTAGCATAAGAAAAGTCATGCCTGAATTGGTTATTGACCTTGAAGGAGCGTAAGCTGCAACCACAAGGGAAGTATCACTGCAGGGATGGTTGGGAGGGGCGATAAGGAATACGTCGGAGGAATATCCCGTCGAAAGAACGTTACCAGGTAAGAAGTAACTTGTTCTTCGAAGGGATTGTGTCCTCCGACGTATTCCTTATCTTTGATAGACTCCCCTAGCAGTGGCATGTAATTGGAGGTGGGAGTGAGAATGTTTTGTATCCCTTTAGGGATGAACCGAATGCAATACGGCCTTGCCAAATCTGGTCTCTTGAGCTGAGCAGTGGAGGAATCCAGATTGTAAAATTTTGTGAATGTATGTGCGGACGACCATGTGGCAGCTGCACATATGTCCCGGACCGGTACCCCTCTTTGGAGAGCCGAAGAGGCTGCGATACCCCTGGTGGAATGAGCCCTGAGATTTTGCGGTGGCTCTTTCCCTGCCAGTCTGTAACATTCCAGGATGGCCAAAATAATCCACCTGGAGATGGTTTGTTTTGTTATGGGTAGTCCCAACTTGTGACCTGAGTATCCTACAAACAGATGGTCTGCTTGCCTGATCCTAGCCATTCTGCTGATGTAAAAGCTGAGAGCTCGCCTTGGGTCCAGCCTTTGTAGCCTTTCCTCCTCTTTCCCCTGATGGGGAGGAGGGTAGAACGAAGGTAAGGTAATTTTCTGAGTAATATGAAATTCAGAAACCACCTTTGGGAGGAAATTAGGCTTCACCTGTAGGACAACTTTGTCCTTGTGGAAGATTGTATGTGGGGGTTTACAGGAGAGAGCTTGTAGTTCGCTCACCCTCCTAGCAGATGTTAGTGCTACCAATAGGACAGTTTTAAGCGTGAGAAATCTCAGCACGCAAGAGTGAAGTGGTTCGAATGGAGTGCCCATTAGGAAGTTTAAGACTAAATTTAAGTCCCATAAGGGAACCTGGAATGGTTTTGGAGGGTAAACATTAGTTAGTCCCTTGAGAAATTGTACCACTAGAGGAAGTTTGAAATACGATGGTTCCTTCGCAGTGCGCTTGAAGATAGAAAGCGCTGTGAGATAGACTTTTACAGTGCCAACTTGAAGGCCTGAGTTTGCCAAGTAGAGTAGAAACGATAACACCGTTGGTGTCCCACATGAAAAAGGGTTGATATTCTCTTCCCTACACCAGCTGCAAAATTTGTTCCAACGGCAGCGGTATAAAGACTTTGTTGCTGGCCTTCTGGCCGAAAGCAACACCTCCATGACGTCATCCGGGAGATCCCAATCCTTGAACCTCACCCTTTCAGAAGCCAAGCGTGAAGGTTGAGGGTTCTGGTGTCTGGATGGAGAACCTGACCTCCCTTCTGCGAGAGAAGATTCTCGTTGAGTGGAAGACGGATTGGAGGACAGATGGACATATCTAGAAGGTCAGGGTACCACGTTCTCCTGGCCCAATCTGGGGCAATTAGGATCATGGTCTTCTGGAATCTTCTGAACCTCCTGATCATTTGAGGAATAACAGGGACTGGTGGGAACACGTAAAGGAGTGGAAACTCCCAGTCCACTACGAACGCGTCTCCTAGAGCTCCTCTCCCAGGAAATTCCCTTGAACAGAACAGATCGCACTTCCTGTTGGTGCTTGTGGCGAACAGATCCACCTGAGGGGTTCCCCAAAGGGCGAAGATCTCTTGAAGGACTTCCTGAGCTAGCTCCCGCTCGTGGGAGACTGTGCTCTGCCTGCTCAGAGCGTCCGCTGTCAAGTTCTTCTCTCCGGCTAGGTGGACTGCCGATAGAGAGATTCCTTCTTGGATTGCCCAAAACCAGAGCTGCATCGCCTCTCTGCACAGTGGCAGTGATCCTACGCCTCCTCTTTTGTTGAGGTAGTGCATGGCCACCGTGTTGTCCGTCATTATCAGGACATTTCTCCCCTGTACTGATGGCAGGAAAGCTTTCAGCGCTAGTCTGATCGCTCTCAGCTCTAATAGGTTGATGTGTAGTCTGGACTCCGATGGAGACCAACAACCGCTGATGGTCAAGTCGTTGGCATGGGCTCCCCACCCCGTGAGTGAGGCGTCTGTGACTACTGTTATCTCCGGCCATGGTTGCCAAAACAATTCTCCTTTCAAAATGTTCTCTGGATAGGCCCACCATTGAAGGTCGAGGGGCTACCTTGTCCGGAATCCGGAGGAGATCTGTCATTCTCCATGAGAATTGCGACAACTGACTTCTCAGTGCCCACTGAAGAGATCTCATTCTCAGACGAGCCTCTGGCACAAGGAAGATGCAGGATGCCATGAGGCCTAGCAACCCCAAAAAGTCGAAGGCTGGGCGACGTTGGGCATTTTGAAACTTGGTGACCATCTATAGAATATCTTGAGCCCTCACCTCTGGTGGCGAGGCTTTTCCCAGGGAAGTGTCCAGGACCGCTCCAATGAACTGGAGTCTCTGTGATGGTATCATCTGTGACTTCTTTAAATTGAGGGAGAAGCCCAGTCTGTGAAGGAAGTGGCAGACATAATCTAGCTGGGCCTGGGCCTGTTCCGAAGATACAGCCCTGATCAGCCAATCGTCCAGGTAGGGGTAAACGTGGATCCCTTCCCTCCTTAGACTCGCCGCCACTACCGACATCAGCTTGGTGAAGACCCTTGGGGCGGAGGTCAGCCCAAATGGCAGAACTTGAAATTGATAATGAGAGTCGCCAATTGCGAACCTCAGGTATTTCCTGTGTTTGAGATTGATTGGCACATGGAAATAAGCATCCTGAAGGTCCAGAGATACCAGCCAGTCCTGGAGCTGGAGGGCCTGAAGGATCTGAGAGAGAGTTACCATGTTGAACTTGTCCTTCCTGAGGAACTTGTTCAATTCTCGTAAGTCCAGGATGGGTCACAGTCCTCCGTCCTTCTTTGGTATGGGAAAGTAGGGGGGAGTACCAGCCCTTGTTCATGTCCGCTACAGGTACCGGTTCTATGGCACCTTTCTCTAGCAGGTCTATAATTTCCTGCAAGAGGAGCGGATCTGGAACTTTTAGAGAGCTGTTCCCCGGTGGATGACTCTGAGGGATGTGTAGAAAGGGTAGGCAGTAACCCTGGGCAACTGTCTCCAATGCCCAAGCATCTGACGTTATAGCCTGCCATACCGTCAGATGGTGAGTTAACCTGCCCCCTACAGGTGTATTGTGTGGGAAGGCCTCAGAGTGGTTTGGGGGCGGCTGATGCAGATGCCGAGGGTGAAAAGAGGCACCTGCTGCTGCTGCGGTCTTAGTACTTTTGACCCGTCCACCTCGGGTGGATCTCCTTTGGCCTCTTTGAGCCGGCTGTCCTCTGCCTTTCCCGAATGCGGAATAATAGCGAAAGGACTTTCCTCTCCCAGAGGTTCCTGAGGGGCGAAAAGGAGTTTGGCGGATAGCAGCTCCTAGAGATTTTGCTGCTGCTTTAGAAGTCTGTAACTTTTCCAGACTGTCATCAGCCCTTTTCCCGAATAATGAAGAGCCGTCAAAGGGCATATTCAAAAGTCTGGCCTGTACATCTGGAGCAAAGCCCGAATTTCGCAACCACGCATGCCTGCGGATTGTTGTACTTGCCGCCATGGCCCTGCTGATACTGTCAGCGGAATCGATGCCAGTTTGAAGTGATTCGCACATGGCATCTTTGCCATCTTTAATAATGTTAAGGAAGGCTTCCTTTTCCTGTCCTTCGGGTATGCAATCAGCCGCTGATGAAGCACACTCCCATAGTGTGTAACTGAACCTGGCGAGCGTACAGGTGGCGTTGATGGACTTCAACGCCATACTACAGGCAGAAAAGACTTTCTTCGCCATAGAGTCGTACCTCTTGTCATCTCTATCCTGTGGGACAGTAGGGTAAGCGGACCTACTGCTAGATGAAGTTGCCACTTGAACCACCAGGCTCTCTGGGGTCGGATGTTTTGTTAAGTATTCAGGGTCAGCAGCCGCTACCCTATACTTGGTTGACAATCTTTTATTGACCGCAGGGATAACTTCAGGAGTTTCCCAATTAGATGCAATTTTCCTTTGTAAGGCTGCATGGAAGGGGACCACTGGGTCCTCCTCTGGGCCTTTGTCTAATATATCTGTTAGGTCATCCTGTTGAAAAACAAGTGAAGGCACAGACCAACCCATAAATTCAATAATTCTTGCCATCAGGGTTCTATAGGGTGTTTTGGCATGTTCCCCTGGGTCTGGCTTAACAAATTCCACTTCTGGGGAAGTGTCCAGCCCACTTGCCTCCTGTAGTGACTCCTGTAGGTCCTTCAGCCTTCTTTCTTCAGAGGTGAAATCCTCTGAAATAGGCAGTGTGGTCCTCTGTAACCCGAATGTTTCCTGGTCAGAATCTTCCCCCTCTTCATAAATTGAAGATAGTCCAGGGTACTCTCACCTTTGAAATGGTATAAAACCCATCTCTAAGGCAGAAGGAGCCAAACTCGTCGTTATTGGGTGAGAAAATGTCAATGTCGTTGACGCCGATGTAACAGGCTTCGAAGGTGCCGAGAACGGCGTCGAAAAAACTGCGAGGGGTCTCGAAGAACTCGAGAGGATCGGGATCCTACTCGAGGGCATCGACGACGGTCTCGGCGTCGTGCTGGTGGCCCTTGGAATCACCGTTGGCTGTGGAGTGGCCTTGGTCCTCTCTTTCATCGGCGTTGACGTCGACGATGGCGTCTAGTCGATCGGCTGATGCGTCGAGGAACCCTTCGACAACGACGCCGATGGCGCCGATCCGTGCGTCAAAGGAATCTTCGACAACGGCGTCGAAGACGGTGCCTTCTTACCCGATGGCTCATGGCGCTCTCGGGTGGAATGTTTCGCCGGGTACTGCGACTCGCGGCGTTTTGATTTTTTGGGTTTTTCACCCGGGGTATCACCCTCAGCTGTCTTCGAGGGGGTCGAGGCCGCGTTCTCGAAGACGCTTAACATTTTAGTTATCCTGACTGAACTGAGCAACGACGTTCCGAGGCCCCACGAAGCGCGGAAAAACGGAACTGAGCAACGGACGCAGCGCCTGGCTATTTATGGGCATGGTGACGTCGGCGCTGATACGGTGGCCATCGAGGGACATCGACTTGGCGGACGTCGACGCGCAGCTCCCTCTACAGAAAAAATTTCCGAGGCCAGCAAGCTGGAAACGTATTATCAAAGATAAGGAATAAGTCGGAGGACACAATCCCTTCGAATGGCAGGTTATGCTGAGATGTTCCAGGGCTGGTTCGGGAGAACGTGCCTTGATCAGCCAATCATCCATGTAGGGATAGATGTGAATCCACCCCTCTCTTGAGACTCACTGCCACCACCGCCATCAGCTTGTTGAAATCCCTCGGGCAGAGGTCAGCCCGAACGGCAGAACTTGAAACTGATAATGAGAACCGGCAATGGTGAACCTCAGGTACTTTCTGTGCTTGTGATGGATAGGCACATGAAAGGAAGCATCCTGAAGGTCCAATGACACTATCCAATCCTGGATGGCCTGAAGGATCTGAGAAAGTGTGACCATCTTAAACTTGTCCTTCCTGAGGAACTTGTACAAGCATCTCAAGTCCAAGTTGGGTCTCAATCCTCTATCCTTGGGAATTAGAAAAAATAAGCGTAATACCCTTTGTTCCTCTCAGTACAGGTACTGGTTCTATTGCACCTGTCTCTAGCAGGCACACAATTTCCTGCACAAGGAACAGATCTGGAACTTTGAACGAGTGGTTCCCCGGTGGATGGTCCTGAGGCCTTCTTAAAGGGGGAGGAAGTAACCCTGGGATTCTGTTTCCAACGCCCAAGCATCTGAAGTAATACCCTGCAATTCTTGCAGATGCAGTGAGAGTCTGCCTCCCACTGGGGTTTTGTGGGTCAATGCCTCAGAGGTTTTGAGGCAGCTGAAGCAGTGGCTTATGGTAAAATAGAGAATCTTCATGAGCCCACATTGACTAGCCAGTCCTCTTGCTCTACCAACAGAGGAGTAGAGACAAAAGGACCTACCCCTCCAAGCTGATCCACTGGGGTGAGATGGTTGTGGCTGTCTGATAGCAGCACCAAGGGATTTGGCTGCCGCTTTTGAGTTCTGCAGCTTCTGTAGGCTTTCGTCGGCCTTGCTGCCAAACAGCTGAGCGCCATCAGATTGCACATCCGGTGCAAATTCAAACTTCCTCACAGCACAGTGATACGTAAATCTGTGTATCACTGTGCTCTCCACCATGGCTCTGCTAATGCTGCCAGCAGAGTCCAGTCCTGACTGAAGAGACTCGCACATAGCCTCTTTTCCATCTCTTACAATATTCAGGAAGCCGTCTCTTTCGTCCCCTGCAGGAACATGCTCTGCCGCCATGGCTATACAGGTTGAATGTAAATTTAGCTAAAGTGCAGTGTCATTTGCAGATGTTAGAGCCGTACCTCCGGCAAAAAACACTTTCTTTGCCATCAGGTTGAAATGCTTATCGTCCCTGTCTGGCGGTACAATTGGATATGCTGCTTGTTCAAATGTAGAAGTCGCTGCCTGAACGACCAGGCTCTCTAGTGTAGGGTGTTTTGACAAGTAGTCAGGATTACTACTCGAAGTTCTTGGTGAGGTTCTTATTTACTGCTTGACTTGTTTGAGGTGCCTCCCAATTCACCTTTACCCCTTTTTGTAGGGAAACATGAAAAGGAAGTACAGGATCCTTCTGTGGACCCTTATAAAGATTGTCCGTCAGGAGGAGTAGGCCTGCCCAATCCTAAAATGTCTATTACCCTAGACATAAGATGTCTGTATGAGGCATATGCATGCTCTGCCAGGTCTGGTTTGCCAAACTCAAGCTCTAAAACCTAAACCTAAAACCTTGAAACGTTACATGGAACTGTCCAGTGCTGAAATTACAGCACTGGACAGCTCCATCTAACGTTTCAACGTTAAAAAAAGCATTTAAATGCAAATATGCACAAAAACTTTGAAACGTTACATGGAGCTGTCCAGTGCTGAAATTACAGCACTGGACAGCTCAATCTAACGTTTCAACGTTACAAAAAAAAGCATTGAAATGCTACTTTTAACATGTAAAAGTGCATTTCAATTGAAACCAATCCATGACTATTGTCGACGGATTGGTTTAGAAAGAAATGCACTTTGCATGTTAAACATAGCATGTCAAAGCTTTTGTTTTTGAAACATTTGTTTCGAAACTTTTGTTTTTCGAATCTTTTGATTCGAAACTATGACTATAAACCTCAAAAACATTTTACCTGACATGTCCCAAAACAAGAGTCAGGCAAATTCAGGCAACTGATCAGAATCACACAAACCTGACGGCCCTTTTCCTTCCCCACAAGGATAAAAGGTGCAGCAAAAGAGCACAGTACGGGCAAGGCAGACTGCACAACGAGACATCTATCCAGGCCCGGCAGTTCAAGAGGAGGAGAAAGGCGGTGAATATCGAGAGGCTGACAAGGAGAGACACGACCTTGCCCTTTTTGACGCAGACCCGCAAAAACTCTGCAGAGGGAATCGCAAGACTAAGGACAATAGCCCAAGTGTGCTGTAACAGATGTCAACGGTACATTGAGCGTGTCGACAATGATAAGCGGGAGCAAGGGAAACTCCTGCTACCGTGGTACTGGCCTGGACTCCAGCTACGAAGAAAGCCAAGCGGTTCATCACAGCCGGGTCGAGGGGAGAGCCGTTAAAAGCTGGGCTGTGGTGAATGAAAGTCGCAAAGTGGCAAATTGAACCAAGTTCAAAGAACTGCAAAAGTGTTAAGGGGAGACCAGCTGCAGAGGGAATCGTCACCACTTGGGTGCTAACACGAGAGCCTCTGATCGATCCCCGTCTGAGGGAAACCACAGATACCAGAAGGCCATAGGAGAGCTGCCAAGATACGTCAAAGTGGTCATACAGGAGGCCTGGCAAAATCCATGTACAGTCGAAATCCTTTGACCTAAGAACTGTAGAGAAAGTAAGGGAAGTGAATCGTGCAATCATTGAAAGCCGAGTGAATATGAAGTTGGCAAGAGTGAACCCGGAAGAGGGATGCTAATGAAATGGTAAGAGTGAACCCAACCGAGGGATGCTGATAAATAAGGGGCAAAGTCTATATAGTCCCAAGAAACAGTGTGCTGACAAAAGGTGAACCCGGCCGATGGATGTCTACTGGAACCGTTTAAGACAGTGGTATTCAAACTGTGGGTCGCGACCCCCTAGGGGTCCGCGGGTGCCTCCCAGGGGGGCCCTGAGAGCTCAGCATGAAAAAAGATTTTTTTTTTTTTTTTTTTTTAGATTGGAAGAAATGGGCAGGGGTGGCCCACATGGGCGGGCTGAAGCATGAAACTGTCTCAGGCAACAATGAAAAAGTGGCCCACAGTTGTAAATGGATATTCATTCCTTTAGTCACAGACTGGGCCTCATTACTACTATGGCGGACCAGTAACAACGGTGCTGGTAAGCTACCAGCACCGTTGCTACCGTTCCGCCATAGTAAGAGTTGTGCTCGTGGGTGCTTGACAGCCCCCGCCAGGTCTGACCTCAGCTCGTCGGATGCACCAGCACCGTTATTAACGGTGCCGGTGCATCCGAGCTCCCCATTCCCATTTGAGCCATATGGGGCTCAAATGGGAATGGGGATCTACCGGCACCTTCGAAAGGGCAATTATCATGTCCGCCTAACTCGGCATGACCTAGTAATTGCCCATTCGCGGGTGCCAGACCCGGATGCAAC
Source organism: Ambystoma mexicanum (assembly GCF_040938575.1). NCBI lineage: Eukaryota > Metazoa > Chordata > Amphibia > Caudata > Ambystomatidae > Ambystoma > Ambystoma mexicanum. Next base: position 1,113,772,820 of record NC_090923.1, on the reverse strand, counting down.
TCCAGTGGCAGCCGTGCTGGTTTTACCGGCACAACTACCGCCAGAGTAGTTATGAAGCCCACTGTTTCAATAGTACCCAAAGGGGTGCTTTGTGTTAAAATGTAAGTAAATTGTGATATATTCAGCAACAATGGTCAACATTACTAACTGCATAGTTAAGTAACTCATCAAAATGGTCCACATTGGCCAAAATGGTGGCCCATTTTGATTGGCCCAAACTAGCATTTTACATTTTTGGTACAGGCATTGCCCTATAGGCCTGTCCGAGCCTGGCGGCTCATCCATAATGGCAAGAGGCGCCCACCCAGTGGCCCCTCACCCATTATGGAGGAGCTAAGGAGCCAGCCCCGTGAAACAGTGAGCACTCCCTCAGCTGCTTTATCCAGCTAATGGAGTGCTCCTGGGCTGGCTGAACTGTCAAAGGGAAACACTGTTTCCCTTTGACAGTTCAGTTTAGTTCCCCAGCCGCACATGCTCACTGAGCCATGCAAGTGCTGGGGCGTTTTGCTTCGCCAGCATTGCATAGCTCATTGGAAATGCTGGCTGGGGCACTGCATGTCTGTATGTCCGAGGGGGAGCTCCTGCGCCTCCTCGCACATACGGACAGAGCAGCTGGGGTCATCAAAGAAACGAAGCTGGGGTCATCAAAGAAACGAGCTGGGGGTAGATCTCCGTCTTCGGCTGGGGCCTCCCTCTGGAACAGCGCCCTGCCACTCTAAAACTTGAGGAGAACCATCTTTCTTCCTGCACTTATCAGAACTACCCTGTCTGCTGCCTTAAACGTAGCACTTGCAAATTGCTGGCTGCACTACCACTGTTTGTTGCCTTTATTATTTATTTATTGTTATTTATCTGTTTCTCCTCTGCTTCGCACTTTCCACTTCTCCCCCCTTCCATGCACTTTTCCCCTCACACTTGCGCGTTCTCAATGTCACTGGGCCTAGTAAGATCGCTGTTTTATTCTCCTCTGTTCCCCTCCCTTGCCTTGTCACGCTCTGAAACACTTGTGTACGAGCGCGATAGAAATAAAATATCAATGCCTGCCCCCTGGACTCCCAGCAACAATTGCAAACTGTTTGGCTATTTACCCATTTTTTGTTAAAAGTATGCTCTACAATGCAACATTTTAACCTATTATTTAAAAAAAAATTCACAGGGGGAAACCCCCCCGAACCTCCCCTTAATGCCCCTCCACTTAAAAAAGATTCACCAGCCGCCACTGGCCCTCAGACTGTGTTGGGAACGGGATGGGGGAACCGAGGGACTATGGTGGGAGCACAATGGGCGGGAACCATGGGATAGTGATGGGAGCAGAGTGGGGAGAGCCCTGGGTGTGTGATGGGGTGGGGAGAGACCAGCGACTGGGTAGGAGTGGGATGAGGGAGCCCAGCGACTTTGATGGGAGCAGGTGACGGCGCGCAATATATACTGTCCATTTGGCATTTCTGGGGGGTCCCGACCTGCCCAAATTTTGCTCAGGGGGGCCCTGGCCAAAAAAGTTTGAAGACCACTGGTTTAAGAAGACATTCATTGTTATGAAAGAAGGAAAAGCCATAGTGAACCCAGAGGATGGAGGCTGAAAGTAAAGAGGGGTCCGTGCCTGGAAGAGGGGGACCCAAGAGTGAACCCATCACCCAGCAAACAATGGAAACTGAACTTCATTTGTTTGTTGAAGGAACCTTTGTTTTGTTAGTTAAATACATCAGCCCTTGTAGGCAAGAGACCTTCAGGAGAAACGAGACTTGACCATAGACGACCCTGACGGCTGCAAGCGGAACTGTTATCTCGTGCTGGGGAAGCTCGTGAGTGTACTGTGCTCCAAGATCCTACCTTACCCCATGCTCAAAACGTGGGGAACGGAGACCCGGACTACAGCATCCTGACATATTATTTGTGAACACTTCTTTCTTTTCTTGAAAACTATCCCACACCATTTATGTATTCGTTTTAAGGTTTGGCAATAGGTTTCATAGTATAGGCCCTTTTTATTTGACACAATGCCGCTAGGACTGCCCTATGTTCATTGGATGGTCGACGCTTGCTCCCATCTTAGATGTAGGTTTAGGTTAGGCGGTTTTCCAACCTGCATACAGTTTAATAAACACCCTTGAACTGTGATCACTTGTGTCTGTCTTTACTGTTGCCACCATGAGCTCTTTACAATACCCAATAAGGTGTTAGAGAATATACAAAGAGACGTTATGCAATTCTTATGGAGGGGATGGTTCCCGGGATGTGTCTGAAACTTCTTTTTTTACTGCGTTCCAAGAGCGCTGTAAAAGATACTATCAGGCCGCACAGTTGACGGTTTTGGAAGAGTGGCTGAACCTCCGGTCTAGTAGATCTTGGGAACATTTTGAACAAAATGTGATAGGAATTCCCCTTAGAGATATTCAGGGTTCGTGAAATCCACCAGACCACTGCCATAGTCAAGTACCATTTTTGTGGTACCGGACCATGTAGTTGAGTGACCGTTCTGAAATGTTTGCATGAACTAATTGCACAGTTGACAGCTGCTCTCTAGATGGTAGCAGTGCACACGTTTTATCCAATTTTTCGCTGAAGTTACCCTCTGGCAGTCTGCCATACAAGCCTGTTGGAAAAGGCAGTCTGGGAGAAGTAGGCCCTGAAACAGTTCTGAGGTCGATAAGCACTGAGAACCAATTTGTCTACCTACCTAGGAGTCAGCTTGCTTCTGTTTTTTTCAAGAAGAGATCACAAAGGATCAGTCACTGAGACCTGTAAGTAGGTAGCACAAAAAAAGTTTCCAAGTGGCATAGAACTGGTGTGATAAAAAAAGAACTTACATTACACCAATCAGTATATCAGAACACTCGACATCAGAACACCCCCACCAAGGGTCACACTGTAATATGCTGGATGAAGTATTTGGCAACACAGTCCAGGCATGCAGGGGATTAAATAGATTGTGTAAATGTGTCTTATTAGAACATTGGTAATTAGTCTGAAAAATTATTTCGCTGGTGTTTTTATATGTATTTGGAGTTTATAAGCTTGAACCCAAGAGTATGGCAGTCTTGATAGTCCAAGCTCTAATGTTGGTGAATAAGAGCAGTTATAGGGGTTTAAAAAAAGAACATAATGTCCATAACAGAGTTGTTCAATGATCTTATAGTGGGGCATGGATCCGGGTAAAGCCAAAGCCCAGGATTGGGCCTGGGCATTGGTGCTGGTTGTGTCTCTGAAAGGCGAAGGATGCAGGACATAGCCTCCCATAGCAGTCTAGGTGGCACCTGCCAGACACTGAATGTGGCAGAGAATGACAATCTCAGCTCTTTATGCTCTAAAGTAACTGGCTTCAGCAGGTGGCACCAAAATGATAACTACAAGTTTACATTTGGGGAGTGAGGACCCAGAGCGGAGGCTTGCTGTAGTACTCTGCTATAGGGAGAATAGAACACATCTGAGGTATAACACAATGCAACATCAAAACATGCTCCAGACCTATGGGCTTATTTTGTACATTCCTGGCATACCGGATCATATGTGAGGGGTTGGTTGGGGAGGAGGGGCAGCTATAATGGAGCCGGTTACCTGTGATATCCATGACTGCTGAAGCCACAACTAACCCAAATTCACCATGGGAAAGTGGAAGATGAGTTCCCCAATTTTGAGCTTAAACCAGATATGCAAATTGTGGTTCTTCAAGTACAGTTAACTTGAAGCCAGCTGACTCCCAGGCTCGCTTGGATTCATGAATGGTCCTTCTCCAGTTTCAGGAGTATATTAACTGAACAGTAGGCAGCAGCCTGTAACCCCCTACTGAGCGCCACTGCTATTGTGTAATAAGACACAGATCACTGGTGAGCGTCTGCATTGTTGGGTGCAAAGGGTTGAACTTTTTTTAAAAATAGTATTTCATGGAAGAAAAAAATAGGTCAGTGATTATATCATCTCTGCAAGTGAGTACATAAAAGGAAAATGTCAAAGTAACCATCAAGATGCAGGTGAAACAACAATTCAATATAATCGGTACTTGCTTTGGGGAATCACTTTGTTTCCTCTTGGTGATCACACCACGCACTCGGCTGAGAAGTCTCTGTCTTAATTTTTAACAAACCAAATTATTTTTACTGCCCCCCCCTCCCTTCTTCCCTCCCCTTCACCCCTTTTTCCAATAATCACTGTTGACAGGACGAGAGAATTCAGCACAGGGTAAACACTTATCTGGCATTTGGCTCATAGCATTTGGGTTTCTTGTGATCTGAACGGCTAACTCGGTTGCCTTAAGCCTGGCTATTGTATGTTAGTTGATGCATGCTGTGGGTGGGGGAGTAAGGTCATAACATGTTCCTTTCGCAAAACTCTTGAAAGGGAAGCCACATTGCATCTATGTGCGAATGCGATTCCAAGAGGGCTGCTGTGAGGCTTTCCATGTCATATATCTCTTTTGCTTTGTGCAGCCAGTTTTTTTTTTGGCAGTGACCTTCCTTTCCACTGTATTTTAAGGCATACCCGAGCTGCCAAGAGTACGTTTCTGGGCATATGTGCCAACAATATATATTGGTCTCCTATTATCTCAATGCCAAACAGGACCAGGAGTGGGGTCGCCACCCTTTTAATACCTTCTATGTCATGGATCCAGCCCAGGATTTCTTTCAAATAAGGTTGAACCTTGGGACATTCCCGCCGTTGGTGCCAGTAGGTACTCACAAAGGAGCAGCCCTGCCAACAATAAGGACTTATCCCCGGGTACATTTTAGCTAGTCTCTGGGGCGTGAGGTGCCACTGCATGAGTAATCTACTATTGCGCATTTTGTATTGGACAGAGATTGTGGATCTCCAAACCGCTCCACAGACAGCGGGCTATTCTTCTAGGTTGTTTTCCCATCCCAGGTCCTTCTCCCATTGAGGCTGTGTTTGTGGCGCTGTCAGAAGTCCCCTTGTTAACAGAGCACTGTATAGTTTCGCGATCAGTCCTCTAGATCCCTGATGGGTATTTAGTACATTTTCAAACAGAGTTAGTGGTCGCTGGGGTTGTTTGTTCCATTGTGGGTCTGTTACTGCGCTTTTTAGTTGCAGGTATAATGGTGGGTGAATTGGCCGTCCCTGCTGCGTGGTTTCGAGCTCTACTTTGGTCAAGAAGACCCCGTCTTTCCAGTTGCCCTACCCTTACCAGTCCTTGCTCGTACTGTGGTTGAAACCTTATGGGGTCGACTATGAGGTCTCTAACAGGTGGTGTCAATATGCAGTTTAAGGGAGATGGCCATGAGGTGACACCATTCATGTCTGGTTTGTTTTTCCAGAGGGCCATAAAACTGTAAGGATTGGATGCTCACATACCCTTCTCGGTAACAGTTTTTGGGGGACCCACAACCATTCTCCTAGCGTAACCGGCAAAAGGTGCCCATTTTCCAAGTAAACCCATTGCCTCTCCCCCGTTTCCCTTAGGTCGTCCAATAATACTCGCAGCTGTGTTGCCCTATAGTACTCATAAATATCTGGGCATCCCATGCCCCCTTTGTCTTTTGGGAGGATCATTGTTTTGTAGGTGATACAGGGCTTTTCCCCCTTTCATATAAAGGTCAAAAGGGAATGTTTTATCTCGACAATGTACGAGTCTGGGAGTGCTACTGGTAGTGATTGAAACAGGAAAAGAAACCGTGGGAGGACATTCATTTTGATTGTTGTCAACCGTCCAGCCCAGGAGAGGTTCAATTCCGTAAATTTTCTGGATGCCTCTTAACAGTGGTCCTCAATGGGATGAAATTGGCTTGGTATACATCTCTTAATGGTTTTGTCATGGTCACCCCTAAATATCGAATGTCATTATGTTTTTGCCTTATGCCCCAGCTATTTAGTGGGCTATTAGATGGAGGTGCACCATCTTGCAGAGGTAGGTTATCTGTTTTGCTTAGGTTGATACGAAAACCTGAGTGGGACCCATATTCAGTGATTGTAGCAAGGAGAGCCGGGAAGGACCGGGTCGGGTGGTCAGATACACCAAGATGTCGTCTGCATATAAGGCCAATTTATATTCCTTTACAAATTTGGTGAGCCCGCTAATTGCAGTGTTCTACCGGATACTTTGGGCTAGTGGCTCCATAACCAATGCAATGGACAACCCGGTCTGGTTCCTCGACTAAGGGGGTGAAAGGGCGAGATGCTACCATTGACCACAACCTTTGCTTTTGTGGTATGGTACAAGGCCTGGGCAACCTTTATCCAGCGTGTTCCCATGCCTGCCTTTTGCAACACTGCTACAATGAATGGCCACTGAACCCTGTTGAGTGCCTTTTTGGCATCGACAAAAACTAGGGTGGGATCTGTGTCTTGAGTGTTTAGCAACGCTATTAAGTCTAGTGTTTTACAAATATTATCAGATCCTTGCCACCCTCTCACATAACCTGCTTGGTTGCTGTGTATGAGCCCCGGCAGCACTATGCTTAACCTATTGGCTATAACACTAGCATAATCTTTGCATCAACGTTAATCAAGGAGATCGGCCTGTAGGAGCCACAATCTTGTTTGTCCCTCCCTTCCTTGGCAAAACAATTATGCACACATCTGTGAAAGATTCTGGGCTAATCCATTTACCATGATGTTGTTGAAAAGACGGGTCAGAAAGGGTGATATGGCCCCGCTGTAAGATTTATAAAAAGCCGGGGTAAAGCCATCTTGCCCTGGCGCCGATCCCAGCCTGAATTTTGAGATAGCTGCGCTCACTTCCTCGAGTTCTATGGGAGCACATAACTGATCTGCGTCTTGGCTCTGCAGGGTCCAGTGAGCGGCTCTTCCCAAGTAAGCGTCTATATTTTTGCTATTAGATTAATTGCCTGAGGTATATAACTGCTCAAAGAACTGAGGGAACCGAGATGCGATCTCAGCGAGTACATTCAACATTTTCCCTTCTAGATTTCTAATATTGTATACTGCTCTCTCAGCTCTCTGACCTCTTAATCTGGCTGTTAAAAGCATGTGGGCCTTGTCCCCTTTTTAATAAAACATTTGTTTTGTGTATCTGTCAGCACTTTCCCTCTCCATAGTTCTTTTAGTTCTTGTCTTAGTTCTCCTATGTCCGCTAATGCTCCCGCCAGGTTTCCCAACCCTTAACCAGATCTGCCTCTGTTTCGGATTTCCTAATAAACTCCCATTGTTCTCTCACCTTTTTCTTGAAGGTTCCATGTGCTATCAGTAACCTAGTGACCAGGGCTCTCGCTGCTTCCCATACCGCTGTCCTGGGGAGGTCGCCTGCGTCGTTTCACTCAAAGAAACCCCTGATCTCGACATTGAGTGTGTCTCTGAAGACCAGATCTTTATATAGAGTATCATTACAAACACACCTTCGATCGTTTGCAGTGCTTGGTCCTAAGTCTACAGTGCTCATGTCGTGGTCTTACCATCCCACTAGTTCAATACCCGTTTTAACTATGTTATGCTCTTGTGCCACGTCTATGAAGATGTAGTCTATTTGGGTAAATGTATAGTGTGGGGGAGAATAAAACATGTGTGCCGGTGATGAGTTCTCCAGGTGTCTATTAAAAAGTGTTCTTGTAAGGAGGGATTGAAAAAGCTCCTTCCCTGGCGATGGTGTGGCACCCTCTGGTACAAGATCCAATCTAACGTGGGGTCCATCACCATGTTGAAGTCCCCACTGCAAATTAACACCCCTGTTTTCCACCCGTCCAGGAAGGCAAAGAGCTCTCAGCTAAAGGGGATTTGCTGGCTATTTGGTGAATAGGCCAAGCACAATGTTACTGCTTTTGATCAAATGACCCCATTAATCGCTAGGTACCTCCCATCAGCACTCTTATGGGTTTGTATGATTTGGTGGACAATCGACGCCCGGTATATCTAATTCAATCCACCTTTTTTATTGGTCCTGTTGCCCACACAGTTCCTCCCAGTTGCCTCCCTTTGATGTTAAACTCCTCTCCTTTCTGAAATTGTGTCTCTTTACGAACTAGACATCCGGTCCTGATAGTTTGAATGCCCTAACAAACATGGATCGTTTCTGGGGTGAGTTCAGCCCTTTCACATTTAAGGACTAGACTACGTCCGATGTCATTATTATAACCTTCAGGTATTCCAATGCTTTCCCACCTGCCGGCGTCTGATAGCCACATTCCAACCTCTAGAGCCGTTGCCAGTTTGCCAGCCTTCCTTCTCCTCTTTTATATCATCTTTATTAGTAGTCCCCTTGCTATTGTATGCAGATGTGTGCAATGCTAGAATATCCCGCACCCTGTCCCTCTGCTCGTTTCCCCTTTTGAATTCTCCCCCCATTCCCTCCCCCTAGCCCCATTAAACTGAAAAAGGAGAAACTCAAAATGTCCTCCTCTTAAAGGAGATGCCCTAAAAAGTAACATAGGGCCACACTGTGGGAGACTCCTTGGAATCCACAACAGGATTAACTTCTAATTAACTAACTCTTTACTGGCGCTTGCAATTTACTATCCATGATTGAGTGCCCAGTTTGTGAGGGGCAGGCAGTTCGCTCTCCGAAGACGGTGAGTGTCCTGGCCCAGTCAGGAGACTAAGATATGATGACATGTCTAAATGCTGGGCCACTGTGCGTTTCTCAGTGTTTACCAGGGGCAAAGTCGCTTGCTTGCAGTGACCGTCAGTCCGTTCTTCCTTGATCAAAGCGTGTTTAACCGCTTAAACTTTCTGGAACCTTTGGCGCTCCCTCTTCTGGACCAGGGGCCCTCGGGCTTCCTGGAAGACTCAGGGGAGGACGGAAGTTCCTCTATTTCTGCTCCATTTTCTCCAGAGGTCAGACCTTTCAGTACACGGTTTGCCTCCTCAGCGGAGACTATTCGATATTCCTCGTTGCCAAGTTCAAAAGACAGCACGAAGGGGAAGCCCCACCAGTAGCAGATCTTCTGCTCCCGCAGGCAGGTGGTCAATGGCCGACAATCTTTCCTTTTGGTCAATGTGACTGCCGACAAGTCTTGAAAGATTCTGACGTGAGAGCCCCCAAAGTCAATGTTGTCTCTTTCCCTTGCCCGTTGCATAATCTCCATTTTGTGCCTATAGTGGTGGCATTTTGCCAAAACTGATCTTGGGCCATTGGGGGGCCTCCCGCCCAGTGCACTCTGTCGAATTCCAAGACCGGCATTGGGGGGGTGTCAAACAGGAAGCTAACCAGATCTTTCACTTGTCTCTCCAACCTAAGTGGTGTTTCATTCAGCATCTCCGTCAGGCCCTGTATGACATGCATTACTTACCGTAATAGCATTTCTGATCATTGTATCTGCTTAGATTCACATGCTGTGCATATGGTCCGACATCCAGTGGTAACTGCAGAGTATTGCATCTTGTCTTTCGGGGACCGAAAGGAGACGTCGGCATAGGTGTGTCTGTAACACTATCCCTATCGTGACGTGTGGTGTACCCAAAATCCCTCACGTGCCGAGGTCCTTCCGATTATATTTTTTCTGCCATGAGGGAGCCCAAGGCTATACTGAGTGAGTACATAAAGAGATAAAGTAGTAAGACGTCTATGTTCCTTCCACCGCAAGCGGGGAGGTAGGGAGGGCGCATGTGAATCTAAGCAGATACAATCATCAGAAATGCTATCACGGTAAGTAATGCATGTCTTCTGATGCTTGTTAATCTGCTTAGAATCACATGCTGTGCATAGACCAGCAAGCAGTACCCGGAGTTGAAGGTGGGTTGTGAGAAGGAACTGTAGAGAAAAGATGTCTTAGTACTGCTTGTACCACCTGAGAATCAGACCTAGAATGAGTGTCTAGGCAATAGTGTTTTGTAAAGGTGTGTACAGAACTCCAGGTTGCTGCTTTGCCAATGGACTCAAGAGGAACATTTGCAATGACAGCTATGGATGCCCCAGTGCCTCGAGTACAATGTGCTCTAGGCTTGAAGGGCAGTTCTCTCTTAGCAAGAGTGTAACATAGTGTGATGCATTTCACAGTCCACCTTGAGATAGCTGATTTAAAGAAAGGATACCCTTCTCTACCAGCTGCCACTGAAACGAAGAATTGTTTAGTTTTCCTGAGTGGTTTAGTTCTTTCCAGGTAAAACATGACTGCCCTACGCACGTCTAGTGTGTGAAGGCTTCTTTCGGCCATGTTAGTAGGGTTTTGGAAGAAAGTGGGTAGTTCGATTGATTGGTTCACATGGAACTTTGAGATGAATTTAGACGCAAACCTGGGATGTGTGCGTAGAACTACCTTATCTTTGTGGACTGTAACAAAGGGGTCTAGAACAGAAAGAGCCTATAGTCCGTTAACCCTTCTGATAGAAGTGATAGCCACTAGGAAGGCTGTCTTATAAGTCAGGTTTTTCAGACTTGCTTTATGCATAGGCTCAAAGGGAGCTCCCATGAGCCTGGTCAAAACCACATTCAGATCCCATCCGGGGGCTGGGTGAGAGATGGGAGGATAAATCCTCTTAACCCCTTCCATAAAGGCTTTAATCACTGGTATTTTCCACCACAATACCTTTTGTTGTGATGTGGTGTAGGCTGACAGAGCAGCCAGATGAACCTTTAGGGAATTGAAGACTAACCCAGTGTCCAACAGGTGGGTTAGATACAGCACAATATGTGAGGGTGAGCAATCGATGGGATTAGCACCCTTGGAATTGCACCAGATGACAAAACGTTTCCATTTTCTGGCATAGCAACACTGTGTATTAGGTCTTCTCGCTTCCCGGAGTATGTCCATGCACCTCTGAGGGAGTTGCAGGTGTCCAAACTGGCCAGGCTGCTAAATTCAGAGTTTGTGGGCGTGGGTGTAGGGTCTCCCCCTGTCCTGAGACAACATGTTGTACGGGCAGGGAAGCTTGACTGGTGGGGAGAGGGACATTTCCATCAGGTGAGCGAACCAGGGTTGGCGGGCCCACATGGGGGCCACCAGTATCATAGTAACTGGTTCCTGGTGCATCTTGTGCACTATCTTGCTGAGAAGGGGAGTCAGGGGAAAAGCTTAGACAAATTTCCCTGACCATGTTATCCAGAGACCGTTCCCCTTGGATCGGTTCTGGGGGTACCTGGCGGCGTAGTCTTGGCATTAGGCGTTCTCCTGAGTAGCGTACAGGTCGATCTCTGGGAAACCCCATTCTGCAAAGATGTTGGACACAATGTCTTTGTGCAGTCGCCATTCGTATTCTTCGGGGAGAGGGAAATCTCTGCTGAGTACATCTGCTAGAAGATTGAGTTCCCATGGAACATGTTGGGACAACAGAAACATCTTGTGTCTGAGAGCCCATATCCAAATGTTCTGGGACAGCTTGGATATCCCTGCAGAGTGAGTGCCCCCCTGTTTGTTCAGGTAATACATAGCTGTACTGCTGTCCGTTAGAATCAGCACTGTCGTCCCTTGCAGTTGCACCTGGTAGGCTTTCAAAGCCTTAAACACTGCTAACAGCTCCAGTAAGTTTATATGGTTTGACGCTACTTGAGGAGACCAAACTCTGTGTGATGTCTGCTGAAGCAGATGACCTCCCCACCCTGTGAGAGATGCGTCTGTTGTGAGAGCGGCTTCCACTGCAGGGGTGGAGAAGGTGTTCCCCTTCAAGAGGTTTTCTCTTGGCCACCACTGCAGAGAGAGAACGTGGGCAGGGCGAGACAACTACTAGATCTTCCCATTGTCTGCTGGCCTGACACCACTGGCTGTTGAGCCACTCTTGCATGAGGCGCATACGCAGCCGCGCGTGGGGAACCAAGTATATGCATGATGCCATCATCCCTAGCAAACGCATAGCTTTGCATACCGTCACCTCCCGACTGGCTACATATTGAGGGATCTGAGAAAGCATGTTCTGAACCCTCTCGGAGGGGAAGACGAGGCCGTCTTCCGTCCAAATTAGATCTCCCACAAATTATTTTACTTGGCTGGGGACTAAACTGGATTTCTTTTCATTGATTGAGAAACCCACTGAAGAGGAGATCTACTGTTTTTTGGGTGTTCAAAAAACAAGTGTCGAACGAGTCCCCTGTGATGAGCCAGTCATCGAGGTAAGGGTAAACTGGGACTGATAGTCTGCGCAGGTGTGCTGCTGCCACTGCCAAGACTTTGGTAAACACCCTTGGCGCTGAGGCGATGCCAAAGGGGAGTACCTTGAATTGGTAATGCCTGTCCTGGATCATGAACCTTAGATATTTCCTGTGTGCTGGCAACATTGAAATATGAAAGTATGCATCTTTCATGTCCAATGTTGCTATAAAGTCCCCTTGTTTCAGCAATGGGATCACCTCCTGCAATGTTACCATGCAAAACTTCTGGGGTTTTATAAACTTGTTCGCTGGGCGCAGGTCTAGAACAGGGCGCATGGTGAGATCCTTTTTGGGTACAAGGAAGTACACTGGAAACATTTTCTTTTTTAAACACTTTTATTTTATTTTTAAAACCAAACAACACTCCAAACATTACAACCATTTAAGACATTTCACAGTCAATATTAGAAATTAAACACACTTTGCTGTCCTCCCCCCTCCCCAATGTTAACTTGAGCCATTTCAGCAGTGTCATCGTCCTGAGCTTCCTCATATATCTCTGACATCCTCTCATCCATGTCCTCTGCTTCGCCCTCGGTCTGGTGGGGGTTTGCCATTGAGGCCTCCAGTTGTCTCCAAGCCATCAGGGGATCTACTTCCTCCTCCCCTCCCCTAGTGGCTGCTTCATACCAGGCCACTGATTCTGCCTCTGCCCACTTCAAGAGGTCCGCCCACCACATCTCCAGTCTGGGCCGGTTGGCCGCCTTCCAGCCCATAGCAATTCTGAGCTTGGCCAAAATATAAACAAGGTCTCTCATCTTGCTAATATGCTTGACGTTCCGGGGCCTGGGGTAACTGCATGCCCAAGCAGAGCCAACATCAAGCACCACCCCACTGCTAGCCAGTCTCGTTTTCAATTCTATCCAGAATCTGCTCACTTCCGGGTAGGCCCAGAACATATGTAGCAGCCCAGCCTCCTCCTCCCCACACCTGGGACAATTCTGTGCAGCCGAGCCCCCGAACCTGGCTATCCTGCCGGGGGTCAGGTATGCCCTATGGGTCACGTATAACTGGATCTGCTGAAGTCTCGCATTCCGGGACACCTTCTTTTGGTACCACTGGGCTCTATCCCATTGGCCGTCTGTCATGGGTTCCCCCACCTCCTCCTCCCAGTCGTGTCTCAGCTGTAGCAGCTCCCTTCCCGCCTTCATGCCCAGTAACTCATATCCGGTATATTTCGTGCCCACCCTCCGAGACATCATACATAATTTCTGTGGTGGCGTCAGGTTGTTCTGCAAGTACTGTTTCAGGTCACCTCTCCCTCACTCGTTTCATAATTCTAGTGTACGTTATATGTTGGCCTCCATGCACCCCAGTCTCCTCCATCAAGCTCTGGAATCCTACTGCCTCCCCCTCCTGTCATATATCATCCAGGGTGGCCAGGCCCACCGGATCCCAGTATTTGTGAACCCCTTTTATCAACTGGGAGTCCCTCCCACATAGCACCACCAGCGGGACCTGTTCAGAGAGCGGGTCCGGGTCACCCACTGTTCGCCACGTTCTGCGCCAGACCTCCCAGCCGAGCACCAGCAACCTACCCCTCCCCGCCACCTTCGCCCTTGGCAACCATGCTGTCTCTCTGAGGAAGTACGGTGCCAGGTCTCCTCGCAGAAGCCTGGCTTCTGCCGACTCATTTTCCGACAACCACCTAGCCACGAATAATAGCTGTCCCGCCAGGTAATACAGTTCAAAGTTCGGCAGGTTGATGCCCCCCTTTTCACACGAGTTCTGCAATTTCCAGAGGGCCACCCTGTTCCTGGAGTTGTTCCAAATGAAGCCCCTGCACATGCTATGAAGTTTAACAAAAAAGCGTTTGGGGATCAGACACGGGACATTCACGAAAAAATGTAGCAGTCTGGGCAGCAATACCATCTTGAGCAAAGCTGTTCTACCCATCATGGCTAGGGGCAATCTAGACCAGAACACCATACTGTTTCTGATGCCCTCTATCGCCTTCTCCGTGTTGTGTTTGTGCTCTGCTTCTACGCTGTGATATATATTTATGCCTAAGTATCGTAACGTCTCTGTCTTTCAGGGTATCTGCAAGATGGGCAGCCCGTCTGGCGGGGTGCCCCTGTATCTCCCCAGGGGGAACACACTGGACTTTCCCGGGTTTACTGATATGCCCGAGAGGGTGGCATAGCGATCCATCACCCCCAGGATATATTGCAGATTCTCTTCAGGGAAGCGCAGGTAGAGGAGCATGTCATCAGCATACAACGATATCAAGTGTGTCCCTCCTACCGTTTGGATCCCCACCTCCCCTTATTGTTGCCTAAGGCAAACTGCCAACGGCTCAAGCGCCAGGATGTATAACATAGGTGACCATGGGCATCCCTGTCTGGTCCCTCTACTGAGTTGCCATTTATCTGAAATCATGGTGCCAGTCTTGACCCTTGCGATCGGGGAACTGTACAACATCTTGACCCATCTCATGTACCCCGGCCCCATCCCGAATCCTCTCAGGGTCGCCATCAGCCATGGCCACCTGGCTGAGTCAAAGGCCTTGACCGCGTCCAATGACACAATGGCCATTTCGCCCGGGTCATCCTCTGTTTGGGCGATGATATGTTATTTTATGTTATTTTGCACTTATATAGCGCCTTATATACCATTGGTATGGTCTGAAGGCACTGGTAGGTTGAACGCCCTTGGGAACCGAAGTTCAGATCAGTAGAGAGAGTCAAAGGTGCATGTGAGCACCGGGTGTGTGTGCAGCTCGTGCGGGTTTCGTGTAATAGCTGCTTCTTAGCGGTAGGTGTGGTGGTTGAGAGATCAGGAGAAGGTGTTTGTTTTGGCGGGTTCTATCCAGAACGGCTGTGGCTGCGTTAGGCCTGAGGAGAACGCCTGGCTGGGGGGTGTGAAACCAGCAGTGTTTACTTAGAATGATGTGCATTGAGCGGCGGACGTTGGTATGAGAACAGTTATACCGAATGGTGTCATAGTATCTCTGTGTTCTAGTTGAGTGGTGATGTAAAGAAGAGAGTAAGCGTGGTGGTGTGATATGATGGGTTATATGCTCTTTAAACACTCTCTGCATTGTAAGCCATACTATATATGTCATGCAATTCTACGCGCTCCAGTCCGTCCAATACTCCTGTCTGCCCTGCGCGCTCTAGTCTGTCCCGCACATGCACTCTTGTCTACCCACACATGCCCTCTTGTCCGCCCCACGCATGCCCTCTTGTCCGGCCCACGCATGCCCTCTTGTGCATACCCATCCGCTCCATACACTCATCCGCTCCCTACACTCATCCACTTCCTACATTCATTCACTCCCTACATTCATCCACTCCCTACATTCATCCACTCCGTACGCTCATTCACTCCGTACGCTCATTCACTCCGTACGCTCATTCACTCCGTACACTCATTCACTCCGTACGCTCATTCACTCCATACGCCCATGTGCTCTATACATTCGCCAGGTTTGTACATTCATCTGCTCCGGCGATCTACACACTCTCCGCACTTCCGCAATCATCCATTATCCACACTCGTGGGCTCTACATACTCGTCCGCTCTACATATAAATCTGTTCTACACACTCTTCCAGTTTACGCTCATTTGTTCTGCGTATTCGTCTGGTTTGCGCGTTCCTGCATTCTACTCGCTTCTCTGGATTTATGCACTCATCCGCGCTACGCACTCCCCCTCTCTACCCTCTCTGTACACACTCACCCTCTCTACGCCCCTCACCCCCTCTACGCACGCACCCCCTCTACGCACGCACCCCCTCTGCGCACTCATCCCCTCTGCGCACTCATCCGCTCCATGCACACTCGTTCCCTCTGCGCACTCGTCCCCTCTGCGCACTCGTCCCCTCTGCGCACTCGTCCCCTCTGCGCACTCGTCCCCTCTGCGCACTCATCCGCTCGATGCACTCATCCCTTTTGCACACTCATCGCCTCTGCACCCTCTTTCCCTCTGCACACTCTTTCTCTCTGCACCCTCTTTCCCTCTGCACACTCTGTCCCTCTGCACACTCTGTCCCTCTGCACACTCTGTCCCTCTGCACACTCATCCCCTCTGCACGCTCATTCCCTCTGCACGCTCATCCGCTTCACGCACTCATCCCCTCTCCGCACTCATCCGCTTTAAGTACCCGTGTTTTTCACGCATCTAGCAGCAATATCCTGTTCTATATATTTATCTCATACACTCATCTGTTCTATACCTTCATCTGCTCTGCACACATCTTCTCCATATTCTCATCTGGTCCATACATCCAGTAGGTCCACGTACCCATGTGCTGCATATACCCATGTGCTCCATACACCCATGCGCTTCATACACCCATGTGCTCCATACACCAATGCGCTCCAACACCCATCCGCTCCATACACCCATCCGCTCCATACACCCATCCGCTCCATACACCCATCCGCTCCATACACCCATCCGCTCCGTACACCCATCCGCTCCGTACACCCATCCGCTCCGTACACCCATCCGCTCCGTACACCCATCCGCTCCGTACACCCATCCGCTCCGTACACCCATCCGCTCCGTACACCCATCCGTCATCTACACTCTTCCATCCTATACACTCATTCTGCTCTATATACTTATTTCGCTCTATACACTCATTTCGCTTTATACACTCATGTGCTCTATAGACCCAACGTTCTATACATTCATCTGCTCCGGCTATCTACACACTCTCCACGCTTCTGTATTCATCCGCTATCCACACTCGTGCGCTCTACATACTCATCCGCTCCACATACTTATTTGTTCTACACACTCATCCGGTTTACGCTCATCCGTTCTGCACATTCATCAGGCTTACGTATTCCTGCGTTCTACTCGCTTCACTGTGTCTACGCACTCATCCGCGCTACACGCTCGTCCGCGCTACACACTCATCCGCTAAATATGTTTATCCATTCTATAAACTCATCCGATCTACATTTTCATTCGATTTCCACATTCATTCGAACTATATAGTTATCTGATTTTCCATTCATGCATTCACCCACTAAGCGCATCTGCTTCACCTGCTTCATCTATTCTAACTATTTCATCCATGCCATTCACTTTGTTCAGTCGTCATGCGATTCTGTCAATTTCAGGAGTATAAATCTCGTTACTGATTCCGTGAGATTTACTCTTATTAACCATTTCACTGCTTTGATCTACTTTATTTGTTTAATTCTGGATGTCCTTCAAGTTTATATTGGGGATTATTGGCTGTCAATTCCTTGCATCAGGTAGTTTGTTGGATTGGTATCATTGAGTTGCTGTTAGTCTGTTTGGGTTATTTGGTACAGGTTGTTTTTTAGGGGAAGAGCCAGGTTTTCAGCAGTTTGCGGAAGGACGTTAAATCCTTGGTTAGGCAGATGTGGGGTGGGAGTGAGTTCCATAGCGAGGGCGCCAAGGCTGAGAATGATGATCCACCTAACCTGACTGAGTTTGTCTTTGGTATGACTAGGAGGCCGTCTGAGCTTGATCTCAGGGTGCGAGGGGGGGGATGATAGGGTTTTAGCTTGTCTTGAAGATATTGAGGTCCGGTTTTATGCAGTGCTCGATGGGAGATGCATAAGGTTTCGAAGGTCACCCTTCGGGCTACTGGGAGCCAGTGCAGCGTCTTAAGTGCTGGGGAGATGTGGTCTCTTGGGCCGAGCGCAAGTAGCAATTTGGCAGCCGCATTTTGTGCCCTTTGGAGTTTATTCAGTTGGTACGCGTGGACTCCGAGGTATAGGGGGTTTGCGTAGTCCAGTATTGATATAACGATTGATTGGACTGCGGAGAGTCTGTTGGGAAAGGAGAGATATGGAAAGATGCGCCTAAGGGTTTTAAGGTGGCAGTGGCAGGACTTTGAGACGTTGTTGACTTGGCGCGAGAGTATTAGATCAGAGTCAAGGGTGCATCCAAGATTTTTCACTGAGTTGGAGGGGGTCGGTGAGCTGCCCATGGCGGATGGCCAAGGTAGCGGGTGCGGAAGAAGTTCTGAGTTGCCACATACCATGATTTCCGTTTTGGAGGGCTTTAACAAGAAGTGGCTTTGGGACATCCAGAGTTCTATGTCAAGGAAGCAGGAGGCCAGGTCAGGTCAGGAGTTGGGTTTTGAGTTCAGGAGTTTTAGAATTAGTTGAGTGTCGTCGGCGTAGTTGTAGCACAGGATGTTGTGTGAACGAATTATCAGTGGGAGGGTGATCAAGTAGAGATTGAATAGGAGGGTGGATAGGCATGCTCCTTGTGGGACTCCTGTGTCGACTGGTCTGGCTTGGGAGGTATAGGTGGAGAGTATCGTTATTTGGTACCTATCTTTGAGAAATGAAGCTATCCATTTAAGAGCGGTTCCGCGGATTCCTAGGGAGTGGAGGCGGTCTAGGAGGATTGAGTGGTTGATTGTGTCAAAGGCGGCGGATAGAGTCTGCTGTCATTTTAAGGTCATCCCAGATTGAGGTTAGGGTTGTTTCGGTTCCATGATGGGCTCTGAAACCTGATTGTGCGGGGTCAAGGAGATTGTTGGCTTCGACAAAGGCATTTAGTTGGGAGTAGGCGATTCGGTCAATGAGCTTGGCAAGGAACCTGGTGTTTGAGAAGGGGCGGTAGTTTTTGGGCTTGAGAGGGTAGAGCAAAGGTTTTTTAATTAGAGGTTTGACATGAACCGTTTTGAATGCATCGGGAAAGATACCAGAGGATAAGGAGGCATTTATGATGGATCTTGCGTGTTCTCCTGCGCAGGTGGAAGTGAAAATTTCTTTGAGGGTTGTGGCTGGGCAAGGGTCCAGCGGAGAGCCGGATGGTTTGCGGGCAGATAGAAGTTTGAGAAATTGGACTAAAGGATTCAAACGTTGGTCGGGTAGTGGTCGCAGCCAATGGACTGGGCAGGGGAAGTATTGTCTGGTGGATGTAAGAGAGCTAGCTTGGTGGCTAGAGTATTTGTTCTTTCAAGAGTTGTGGTGTAAAAGTGGAGTGAGTCACACAGTGATTGGGAGGGGGTCGGGACGGTGGTGGTGCAAGCGGGTTTTGTGAATTCAGAGATGATTTTGTGGAGTTCTTAGCTTGGATTTTTGCAGTTTAGGATTCATGAGTTGTAGTGGGCTTTGTTTGCTTTCCGGATTTCGGCCTTGTACTGATAGAGATGTCTGGCCAAGGTGGCCTTGCTCTCCTGGGTTTTGTTATTCTGCCATTTGCGTTCTAGGTATTTATATAGATGTTTAGTGGTCTTCAACTCCGGAGTGAACCATCTGGGGAAAAGGCCAAGGCGTGTTGATGGTTTGCAAGAGGGAGTGAGCCGCATCAGAGAAGCATTGAGCCACGTGTCAAAGGCGTCAGGGGTTAGTTGTTTATTGAGTTGGCAGGTAGGTGGTGGAGACTGGAGGAGGGCGTCGGCTAGGGCCGGCACGATTATTTGTTTTTTCCAGCATTTGCGTAGATTCGGAGGTTCGGATTAGAGTACGCAAAGGGGGTCAGGTGAGCGAAGGGTGAAAGAGAGAATGAAGTGATCGGACCAGATGATAGGGGTGGGTGGGTTTAAATGAATCCGGGTGTTGGAGCTAAAGATGGCATCAAGAGTGTGTCCTTTATAGTGAGTCGGGCATTTATGTGGGATTGGAGGTTCATTGTGTCTAAACCGTCAAACAGAGAGTGTGTCATAGGGTTGGTGGGGATGTCGAGCCATATGTTGAAGTCTCCAAGAAGGGTGAGATTGGGATGGTTTAGTTGAAGGGTGGCAATAGAGTCACAGAGTTTGCTTGCGAATTGTGTGTAGCCTCCTATGATTGTCGGTGATATTTCTGCCGGGGACGTAACCTGTTTGGTCTGGGTGTATCAGTTTGCCAATCACTAACTTGAGCCTGTTGGCGAGTACCGCTGTGAGTATTTTGCTATCCTGGTTGAGCATTGATAAGGGCCTGTATGACCCACAGTTTGATTCCGCTTGCCTGGTTTCAAGAGCGGGATGATCACCATCTCTTGCAGGGTCTCCGGCAGCTCCTCTCGTTCGTAGGCCTCGTTGAACATGGCCAGCAGCGGCTGGAGCAGCTCCTGCCTATACGCTTTGTAGAATTCGCTAGGCAGTCCATCTGACCCGGGCGCCTTACACGTGGGCAGATGCTGGATCACTGCATCCAATTCGTCCGCAGTGATTGGGGCCTCTAAGCTCGCTCATTCCAGGTCGTCCAGGGTGGGCAGGCTCATATCCTCTAGCGTTTCAGAAATTTCTCGACCCATGTCTCCGCTTGTATCCTCGTACAAACGTTTGTAATACCTGAGGAACTCTTCGCTCACTCCGTCCTGTGTATCATAAATCTGGTCATCTTCCCCCTTAATAACTCTGATCACTGACCGGGGTCTCTTGTTTTTATATAACCAGGCCAGCAGTCTTCCCGGCTTATCCCTGCCCGCATGTTGCCTCTCCACATATTTCTTGTAATTCAGCTTGCATAGCCTGTCCCAGAGCTCTTCGCTAGCTCCCTGCAACTCCCTTATCCTCTTCTCATCTTCCTTGGTGGTCCCCCCTTTGTGCATCAAATCCTCTAGCTCCCTTTCCGTATCTTGTAATTCCCGTTCAATACCCCCCTGGAGCCCTTTGGATTTAGATATGGCGACCCCTCGCACCACCACTTTGAATGCCTCCCATACCGTTCCCACTGATTGCACACTACCAGTGTTAATGTCAAAGTATTCCGTGATGGCCTCCCTTAGGTCCTCTCGGAATCCTGAGTCCTGTAGGGACTCAGCTCTAAGCCTCCACGTCGAGATACACGCTCTAGGGGGGTGGTATCGCCACTCCAGGACCAGGGGGGAATGGTCCGAGAGCACCCTGGCCTTGTATTCTGCCCCCACCATTTCTCCCACTATCTCTTCTGAGGTGAACACATAATCCAGCCTAGTGTGCAGATCATGTGGCGCTGCGTAATGCGAATACTGCCTGTCCGATGGGTGCAACCTCCTCCATACATCCACCAGTTTGAGGTCTGACAACAATGCCCCGAGTGCTTTGGCTGCTGGGGTCTGTTTGTCCAGCTTGCCGTCTGACCTGTACACCCTGGGGTTCAGGGTGCAATTGAAATCACCCCACCACAGTATCGCCCCGCCCAGTAGGGGGAAGACTTTTCCATATAAAGCCCTGAAGTAAGCTGCTGTGTCCTGGTTAGGGGCATATAAGTTTATGACGTTCACTTCTCGATTCTCCAGAAGCCCCTCTGCCACCACCATTCTCCCCTATGAGTCTACAGTGGACCTGAGCAACTGAAACGGCACATGTGGTGCCACCCATATAACCACTCCCCTTGCGTATGCCGAGTATGTGGCTCCCACAACGCTTCCCTTCCTTTTTCTCTTAACCTCCTCCAGTTTTTCTTTAGTGAGGTGGGTTTCCTGTAATAATGCGATGTCGAATCTCATCCTTCTGAGGTACATCATCACCCTATTCCGTTTGAGGTAATTATTGAGGCCCTGCACATTCCAGGTCACCACCCTAAGATTACCCAACGCCATGGACACGGTATCCTGCCTCTCCCCTTAGCCTCCCTTTCTGCTCCTGGTAACACTCAGTATGGCTCCTTACCCTCCCAACCCCAACAACCTTCCCTCCCCTCCCTACCCCAACTACACCCCACTGCACACAACCCTTCCACTCCCCCCTCCCCGCCCTAGCCCAACAAGTGCCCAGCTCCATCCCTGGATCTCAGGCCCACCCGCTTTTGGTAACTCCTCCGAGTCCCCGAGGACGAGAACCCAGCAGGGTGTCACCGGACTACCAGTGATCTAACTAAACTTAATGCTATGGGGGTACAAGGGTTTGCTCCCAGTGGCTCCCGTGTTTGTATTTCGGATTTTGTAGTGTGAACGGATCCTGCATGCATGCTCATCCCAAGCAACACCTTCCCCATCTATATTCCAGTTCCAGTGTCTTGCGCGACGCCACCCTGGGTGCCGCTGCCGCATATTACTTATCTTTCTTCTCCTCCTGTCTGGATATCCGATTCTACCGCGCTACATGCGACGTCCAGAGCGTAGCCACTAGCCCGGTGGGATGCTGCCTCCGGGGCCTCAAGCGCTCCGGCGCAGCGGCTCTCGGGTGCCTCCAGTCCAGGCACGGCACACTGCTGCCCCGATCGGGCTCCGATGCAGTGGCCTCTGTTACCACTATTCACACACACCTCTGTGCAGGCCAATCCGGTGTCAGGGGGGTACCACCCCTCACTGAGTACCCGTCTGCCCCTTGCAGGGGACCTGCCTCTGTCAGCCCCTCTGGATGTTGTTTGGGCTGTCTCTCTTGAATAGGTGCCCCACTGCGGGTCACTCGTGCCCCTGTGCTTGTGGAGTGGAGAGGAGTCCTTCCGCTTAGTCCCGTGCTCAAAGACCAGATGCGCTGTGTTACCCTTCGAGCCACTGTACCAGGCAAATCCTCTCTATGTGCCTATCAGGGTCTAAGCTCCAAATTCACCAGGTACTGATTATTCCTGTTTAGGGGCCATGTGCCTTGGGGGGCTACTCCATGTGGATCGTTCTCTTCCCAATGCGTGGCACTGTGTTTATAGCTGCATAGTCTTTGGATCCTCGCAGATCCTTTGTCTTAAGTGGCCGACCGCCATCTTGAATTTCGCTGTTCGCCTTACGGCGAGTTACATGTTCCGAGATTGTCTCTGCTATATAATAAGGGAACATGCTCATGGAGCAGTTCCTTTGTACATTCGCATTTTATTTTAATTCCTTGCGAGCCGTACCTTCGCTGTTGACTCTGTGTGCTTTCCCTTTGTCAGCTTCGGGTAGCGGTGCTCCCCATGCCTCAGTCTGCGACAGTGTATCAGCATGCCCTTCACCCGGGCTGCCTCCGCAAGGTGCTACAATGTCTCTCTCGTAATGCTGTCTGCCCTTGTCACCATTGTACAAGCTCTGCGGCGTCTGCCCATTCCTCCGTATGCATTCTTGTCCTCGATCACAGGGGCTTCCTTTCAGTTCAGTGCCACTTTCGTTCCAGCTGCAGCGTCATTTCTTTTCTGGTGTCGCGTCAGTCCCAGCACATCCAAGCAGTGAGACAGCTTCCAGGAGCCCTTGTTTGTGGTGATTTTTCAACAGTGCATGCCCAACCTGTTCACGTATCCTTATCTTCAGTGTGCAGTGTTGGGGCTTCGTTTATAATTAGATTGCAATTCGGATGGATGTCGGATCGCAGGAGCACCCGGAATCCGCTCCTTAGCTCATGGCCTCTTAGCTACGCCCCCATTACACTGAATAAATACCCTCATTTACCTGAAGAATAGGGACGGCTTCTATGGCGTCCTTCCCCAGCAGTGCTTCCACCTCTTGTATCAGGATCTCCAGATAGTCTGGTGAAAGGTGCCGTGAGCGTGGCGGTCTGAACTGTGGAGGTCAGGCGAATTCCACACAGTAACCGTGGGCGACTGTCTTTAAGACCCACTGATCGGAAGTTATCCCCTCCTATGCCATGAGGAAAGATGTTAATCGCCCCCCGACCGGGGTGGCATGGGAGGGCATCTGGACTTGGTGGTCATTTCTGACTAGAGGCCATGGCTTCTCTAGGATTGGGGCCTCTGCCTTTACCTTTGCCGCTTTTCTGACCCCTTGAGGGGTACTAAGTGGGGCTTCCAGATGTTTGATTTGTGTTGAAGTTAACCGTGCCGTAGTTGTTTTGACCAGCACTGGCTTGCCCTCGAAAGGACCGCCTAGAGTTATTACCCCTCTGGGAGGAGGGTTTCTGTGTAATTTGTTGCAGAGACTTTAGAGTATCATGCTCCTTCGTGGCTGTTTCCAAAGCCTCATCCACCGCTTTCCCGAAGAGGTTAGTCTCCTCAATGGGTTTATTAATGAGGGAGGCCTGAGTCTCAGGTTTAAATCCTGATGTACGCAGCCAAGCGTGTCTTTTCAGTAGGGTCCCTTGAGCAAGAGACCTGCCTGCAATTTCCGCAGTGTCCAGGGTGTTCTTCCCCACGTTCTGCTTAACTAGTCTTCCCTCCGTTACAATGGAGAGAAGCTTTGACTTGGCGGGTTTGGGGATCTCTTGGAGGCCTTCCTGGAACAAGTGCCATTGGGCATCAGCATAGATTGCTAATAGAGTAGTATTATTAGCAACCCATATAGTGTATGCGGCTGCTGACGTGACGTTTGCCAAGGGCATTCAGACGCTTAGATTCCTTGTCCGGTGGTGATTCACTACCAGTGAATCTGTGATGGCGTGCCCTTTGATGTATAGAGAGTCGGAAGGAGAAGGGTGAAATAATTTTTCGACTCTCGGGTTCACTGCCCGTGTTTGAGCAGGTGACACCAATGAGGGAGCTACCCTTCTCTTAACAGAGGTAAGGAGGGGGATGGATTGACTTGCCGGAGGCTTTTCCTTAATAATATCCTCCACAAAATCCTGCTCAGGTACCGCCTCTTGAGTGGCAATTTTAAAGTATTCAGCTGCTTTTTTCAACATGCCATTTGGTCATCTACAGGAGAGGTCTGGCGAGCCGGGGTGGACGGAGGAGAGTCTAGGCCCAAAACATCAGAGTCCTGATCTTGCTGTGTCCATGGGTCCTGACCTTCCTGCTGGGTTTCCTCCCAGTTGTCCGTAGTATCTTGTTGGTCTTCCTCATAGTTTTGCAGAAAAGAAACTTCTTCTTCATTATAGATGTCTCTATGTGTGTCCATCTGGACCACGTCTTCCTGTTGGAAAACATGAGACTGATCTTCCTGAATTTGAAGGTTAGGGTCTACCCGAGCCCTTTTCGGCAGAGGATGATCAGAAAAACTGATCATCTGCTCCAGCCGATCCATACACCCTTCAAATCTTTATGTAGTACATTTAGAGGACCCAAAGGGATCTGCGTGAGGAGTAACAACATTCTCCGCCCTGCGGCATCGAAAGGAGTCTCTCAGGGCGTCGGAAGGAGGCTCTCGACTATCCTCTTAAGCGTAATCAGAATAGGGAACCCAATCCGCCGAAATTTTTTCTGCAGCTTGTCCCATAACCTTAGGCGGAACCCGGGTAAGGCCCACCGCCACCGTAATTCATCCAATGCTGCTTTCGATAGTCGTCGAATCGTCGTGAGACAGAGGCTCCGATGGTTTATCCTTAGCTGGTTTAGATTGCCCAGTCGCAAAATGCTGCTGCGGATGCGAGGAAGGCTTTGGATCTGAACGATCCGAGGGAACCGGCGAAGTTTTCGGCGGCCCTGTTGGCGCTTTCGCCTTCTTCGATGAAGACGTCGCAATCATCGTAGGGGTTGTGTGGTTAGTGCGATGCGCTTGTACGCCCCAGTCGCCGGGAGTTGTCCCTGTAGCAAGACCAGAGTCAAGCCTTAAAGGGTCAGGGACAGGCGTGGCAGACCTAGAAGCGTCCGCCTCAAGGTCTATAACATCCGTAACGGATGTTTGGTCAACCGAAGTACCCCCGTCACTTTCACCGGGTGTGGCGGTGGGCGAAGGGAGTTCCACGCGTGACATACCGTACACGGTCCACCGCTTTACACAGCGCTTCTTAAGGGTCTTAGGCCAAAGGAGTATGCACGACGCACACCGCTTCTTGTGGTGCTCTAGGGGGAGACAGGCGTTACACGTCCTGTGTTCGTCCTTCCAAGGATATCTGACCCTACACTTAGGGCAGAATCTAAAAGGAGTCCTTTCCATAGCTAAAGGAAAGGATGACCAGACCAACAGGGAAAAGAGGGGAAAGGAGGAAAGACGTACCGACAATATGGCCACCCCGACCCCACTCTCCCTACTGTATAGGTCGGCCAGAGGGCCCGACCACATGGAAAACCTGGCCGCCGGATCTTAGGCGCCGAAATCCACAGCCGTAGACGAATCCCCCGTAGTCTTCGTCGAAGATGTTCTTGTTGGGAGAAGTAACTTAACAGGGAATAAACCAACAATTTGGTAAAGATAAACAATGTCTCTAGTAAGAACTCCGCTATAGGGCGACCAGTTATCTGGGCGGAAAAAAACAATCTGAGGGACCTCGGTGCGTGAGGGATTTTGGGCACACCACACGTCCCGATAGGGATGGTGTTACAGACACACCTATGCCGACGTCCCCTTTTGGTCCCCGAAAGACAAGGTGCAATACTCCGCGGTTACCACTGGATGTCGGACCATATGCACAGAATGTGATTCTATGCAGATTAACAACCATCAGAAACATATATTGGGCCTAGAGATCATCCACTTTAGCTGCCAGGTCCACGTTTCTTTGCTGCAGATCTTGGAGGCGCCCTTCCGCCTTCATTTCAAGCAAGTCAGTTGATTGCTGGTAATTCTGTAACACCTCTATCTTGTCGACTCTGATCTGCAGGGCCGTTACAGTTGTCACGATGCTGCCCTTAATTGATCTAATTTCCTTCAGGAGCAGGCAAACATCTGCCTTTGTGGATATTTCTTGATCTCCCCCCAGTATAATTGGCAGTGCTGGGGGTGGTCGGGATTCCATGTCTGGGTTTGTGCGATGCAACCCCTGCAACTTCTGTCCAACTGCTGGGTCCAGGTCGCTTGGCATCCGGGCCCAGTGTTTGCTGGTTCAGTTCTTTGCTGTGATGTCTGGATCTTCATGCCTGGGTGCTCTGTGTAGTTGGGGGCAGCAACAGTGCGGTCGTGCAATGATTAGGTTCCAGTATTGTCCCCAGGTCTGTCGCTCTGGGTGCTTGGGAGATTTCGGCAGGCTCACCCTGTGTTGAGCACTCTGCTTAGCCCCCTCCTCACTAGCCACGGCCTGCAGTGAGCCCTTGGCACCCTGGTGGTTTGGCAAAACGACTTATTGTGTGGGCTTTAGATGCACTGCTAGGCCTTTACCACACCGGCCTTGCGTGGCTTCTTGTGCGCATATGATGCTAGCCTGCTAACTAGTAGAGTGCCGTAGTGCACTGACCTGTAGCGGGGAGTTCACCATGTTGTAGGAGTAGATCACTGCACTTCTTCTGCTCGGTCTATAGGAAAATGGGACAAGTTCCTGTGGTGAGATCACAATTGCAGATTTGTTTATTTCAGTTGGTGGACATGAGAGGATTCGCAAAGGGTGTTGCAGCTGCTTGGCTGTTCTGAAAGTGGTGGCTGTCCGTCAGTGTTGCGTCGTACTTTGTACTGAACAGGAATTGCCAGCTCCTTTAACATGTCCCGGTTGCTGCCCTCCTCACTTGTCTGTGTCTGCAACGAGCCGTGCAAACTGGCTCGGGGGCCAAGTGTGCGGGCTCTGGACCGCCATTGAGCTTCCTCTGCGCTGTCCGCACGTTGCTCCATGGGTGCATGCTGAGCCTCTCGCCAAACCCCTCGAGCTCGGAGGGCACCAACCATTGGCAAGAAGACTTCTGCAATGTTGTTGTGGGCTGAGGCACCTCGCTGCACTTTATGCCGGCGTACGCTAGAAGTCCCGGCGCCAGGGTTGCGATCGCTGCCAGGGTTGCGATCGCTGCTTCCTGCTCTTTGATGAGGGACACGTGAGGGTTTACATGAACCTGCACAGCTGTCAAACTGCTTTGCTTGCAGCAGCCACCCTCGGGAGGTAGTCTGTGTCCCGTGCCACGCAGGAGTTGGCCTCTCGATTGATCTGGCTCTGCTGCTGCGTAGAGGTCTCCTGGGGGTGCGCCTGTCCGCACGGTGTTCGCAGGGTTCGCTCTGATGATTTCAGTCTGAGTTTGGCTGGCAGGTTGTCAGCCGCTTCCCCTCTGTTTTCCTTCACTTTTTTATTAATGTTGAGCTGGGTTAGTTCATGTGCGCCGCCATTCCCGTGTGAGTTCCAAGGACGACCAAGGCTCAGGCAGCCATGTCGTCTGCACCCCCTGGTGGTCTCCCAGGATTTAAATAAACACATGTTCTATTAGTCATGTTAAATTGCAGCCAACCATATTTTTTCTAGTAACATCCTGTCCTATCTAGTGCTCCTTTAAGCCCAAACACTATTTCACACTGTAGCTATCACACTAGTTCACACTCTATGCCTATAATGGGCCTCAGCTGATGGTTGATTGTGTATGGCATCATTTTTCCTAACCCCAACTCAAACCCTAACATTTAGTCATATTCTAACTCTAACTAACTCAAATCAACAAGTTATTGCAAAATCTAAGCCTGTAACCTAAATATATTATAACCCTCAAATTAGCCTCTCCTAATGGTACTTAACATGTAGGGGATCTTGTATTCGCTGCGGTATATAGGAAACTGTTCCTTGCCAGGAGAAGAACAAGTTACTTTCCAACTGGTAACTTTCTTTCGATTGGATGTTCCTCCAACGTATTGCACATCTTTGACATGTAATGTCCACAGCTGTGTACCTCGGAAACTTTTTCGGCAGAGGGCGTCCTGCGTCGATGGCATCGGGTTGATGTCCGTCGAAGGCCTCCGTCGAGGGCGACTTCACCAGATGTTATAAATAGGACACACAGCGCCCATAGCTTCAGTTCATGTTTTTTCCCCCATAACGTGTGGCACCAATTCAATGCCTGCATGACTGAACATAGCCTTGCGGAAAAGTACGCTGCAATCGCATAGAAAATTCTCCAGAGGAGCAGGCTGGGAGGGCGATGTGGAATACGTTGGAGGAACATCCAATCGAAAAAACGGAAACAGTTGGTAATTAACTTGTTCTTCGAATGGATTGTGTTCTCCAACATATTCCACATCTTTGACAGCCTCCCAAAGCAGTACCAGAAAATGGAGAAGGGAAAAGAATTTAGAGTACCCAATCATATGGCGGAATAAAGAACCGCCTTACCAAGGGCCATATCTTGATCATGAATCGTTTCCAGGGAGTAATGTTTAACAAAGGTGTGGATAGAGAACCATGTGGCTGCATCACAAATATTCCTAATAGGAACTCCCCGTTGTAGGGCTGTGGAAGTAGCCACGCCCCTAGTGGAATAAGCTTGCAACCCTTCAGGAGGGTCCTTACCCGCCAATTGGTAACATTCAGTAATGGTGAGAATAATCCACCTGGACAAGGTCTGTTTGGTAACAGCCTGCCCCAATCGGTGTCCAGTATATCCCACAAAGAGTTGATTGTCCACTCTCACCCTGGACATCCTAGAAATATAAAAGCTCAGAGCCCTCCTAGGATGCAACCTATGGAGTCGCTCCTCTTCCTTACCAGGATGAGAAAGAGGATAGAAAGACGGAAGAACCAATTTCTGAATCAAATGAAAATCAGACACTACCTTAGGCAGAAAGGAAGGACATACCCTCAGTACAACCCTATCCTTGTGAAACACAGTAAAGGGTGGCTTAGATGAAAGTGCCTGCAATTCACTCACTCTGCGAGCGGAAGCAACCGCAACCAAGATTGAAAGACAACAGTCTCAAAGGACAAGAGTGCAAAGGTTCAAACGGAGCACCCATCAGGAATTTCAAAACCAAATTCAGATCCCAAACCGGCATCTGGAAAGGGGACGGTGGGAACACATTAGTGAGCCCTTTAAGAAATCGGGAAATCAAAGGAATCTTAAAGTAAGAACATTCTTCAGACGAGCGCTTAAAGACAAAGAGCGCTGCCAGGTAACCTTTAATGGTACCCACTTGAAGGCCCCTGTCGGCCAAAGAAAGCATGAAAGACAAAACCACCAGAATGGAACACTGAAAAGGATCAACATTTTGCCCCCTGCACCAGTCGCAAAACGTACGCCAACCACAACTGTACAGGGATTTAGTTGCTGGCCTCCTGACCGAAAGCAATACCTCCATCACATCATCCGGGAGGTCCCGATCCTTATACCTCAACCTTTCAGATAGCAAGCGTGTAGGTTGAGAGTCCTGAACTCTGGATGGAGAACCTGACCCCTCCCCCCCTCCCTCCCTCACCTGAGAGCAGATCCTCTCGGAAGGGAAGATGGCATGGAGGGCAGATGGACATTTCTAGAAGGTCCGGGTACCACGCTCTCCTAGCCCAATCCAGAGCAATGAGGATCATGTAGGATCCGAACCTCTGCAACCTCCTTAACACTTGAGGAATGACGGGGACTGGAGGAAACACATACAGCAGTGGGAACGACCAATCCACTACGAATGCATCTCCTAAAGCTCCTCTCAGAGGAAATCCCCTTGAGCAGAATCTCTTGCACTCCCGGTTGGCACTGGTGGCGAAGAGATCCACTTGTGGGCTTCCCCAAAGGGCGAAGATCTCCGGAAGGACTTCCTCAGCCAACTACCACTCGTGAGAGACCATGCTCTGCCTGCTAAGAGCATCCGCCACCGCATTTTCCTTTACGGCCAGATGAACTGCGGAGAGCGAAATTTCCTGCTGGATTGCCCAGAACCAGAGCTGCATCGCCTCTGTGCACAACTGGAGTGACTCCACCCCCTCCTTTTTTGTTGAGGTAATACATGACCACTCTGTTGTCTGTCATGATCAGGACACTCTTCCCCCACACAGATGGCAGAAAAGCCTTCAGAGCCAGCCTGATGGCCCTCAGCTCTAACAGGTCGATTTGGAGTTTGGACTCAGCCAGAGACCAAAGACCGCTGGCGGTCAAGTCTGCAACATAAGCTCCCCATCCTGTGAGGGAAGCGTCCGTCACTACAGTCACCTCCGGCCACGGTTGCCAAATCGGCTCCCTCTTCATCAGGTTCTCCTTGTTGGCCCACCACAAAAGATCCTGGGAGACAGAGTGGAATCTGAACGGGATCCGAAATCTTCCCTGAGAACTGCAATCACTGTGGCCCTCATTACAAGTCAGGCGGTGGACCATGGTGCTATTAGCACCATGGTCCATGCCGGATTCCGCCATGGTGGATGGCGGAATTACCGCCCCATTCCAAGGTGAGTGGGGCGGTAATTCCCCATTCACCATTTGCCTTTCTCCATTCCCATTTTTGCCCCATAGGGCATAATGGGGATGGGGAAGGCGCTAATTACGGCACCGTAAATTACGGTGCCGTAATTAGCACCAAGGTCGCTTAGTGCCTTGGACTTTAAGGCCTGCAAAAAGCAGGCGTTAAAGTGTGAATCAGGCGTTAAGGGTTAACGGTGCCGATGGCGCCGTTAAACCCTTAACGCCTGACTTGTAATGAGGGCCTGTATCTTGAAAACCCATTGCAGGCATCTCATTCTCAGTCTGGCCTCTGGCACCAGAAAAATGCAGGATGCCATGAGGCTGAGCAACCTTAAGAATTCAAAAGCAGGGAGACTCTGGGCATGTTGAAACTTGTCCACCATCTGCACAATGTGATGAGCCCTCACCTTGGGAGGCGAGCATTTCCCCAAGGACGTGTCCAACACAGCCCCGATTTACTGGAGCTGTTGGGAAGGTGTCAGATGCGACTTCTTGAAATTGAGGGAGAAGCCCAACCTGTGGAGGGAGCGGCAGGTGAGACTGAGGTGATCCAATGCTTGCTCGGGAGAACGTGCATGGATCAGGCAGTCATCAAGGTAGGGGTAGACGTGAATCCCCCTCACCTGAGATCCGCTGCCACCACCACCATTAGCTTGGTGAAGACCCTTGGGCGGAGGTCAATCCGAAAAGGCAGGACCCGAAATTGAAAGTGCGAGTCGCCAGCCGCAAGCCTCAGGTACTTTCTGTGCTTGGGATGAATATGCACATGAAAGTAAGCATCCTGTAGGTCCAGAGACACCAACCAATCCTGAAGTTGAAGGGCCTTGTGGACTTGAGAAAGAGTGACCATCTTGAACTTGTCCTTCCTGAGAGGTTTGTTCAACCAATGAAAGTCCAGGATTGGTCTCAATCCCCCGTCTTTCTTTGGAATAAAAAAATAAGGGGAATACCATCCCTTGTTCCTCTCCGCTACAGGCACCAGTTCTATAGCGCCTTTCTCTAGCAGGCCAAAGATTTCCTGCGCAGGGAGCGGATCTGGAAGCTTAAAAGAGAGATTCCCCGGTGGATTGTCGTGAGGCTGCTTTAGGAAGGGAAGGCAGTAGCCGTGGGCTATGGTATCCAGAACCGACGCATCCGAAGTAATAGCTCGTCATTTTTCGAGATGCTGAGATAGTCTGCCCCCAACCAGCAAACCATGGGACATGGCCTCATGACTTTTGGAGCGGGTACTTTTACCCTGACCCCTTTGACTGGCGGCTCCTCTCGTTCTACCAAAGGAGAAGTAGTAACGAAAAGAACCTCCCCTCCACTGCTGTCCTCTAGGACGAAAAGGCGGAAATTGACGCACAGCTGCGCTTAAAGATTTCACCGCAGCTTTTGAGGTCTGCACCCTCTCAAGGCTCTCTTCAGCCTTGCTGCCAAACAAATGTGCACCATCAAAGGGCATATTCAAAAGATGGGCCTGCCCATCCGGGGCAAAACCTGACTTCCTCAACCACGCAAGTTTGCGTATAACGGTGCTCGCAGCCATGGACCGGCTAACACTGTCGGCCATGTCCAAACCCGACTGAAGGGTTCACACATGGCATCCTTGCCGTCTTGCATGAGAGCAAGGAACCCATCCCTTTCTTCCCCTCAGGAATATGCTCAGCCGCGAGAGAAACACAGTTCCACAGAGTGTGTGAAAATCTTGCCAAGGCACATGCGGAGTTGGCTGACTTCAATGCCATACTCCCCGCAGAAAACACATTGCGTGCCCAACCGTCGAAGCATTTGTCATCCCGATCAGGACAGATGGTAGGGTACTCCGCCTGCTTCGAGGTGGTCGTAGCCGCCTGAACCACCAAACTCTCAGGAGTGGGATGAGACGAAAGGTAGCTGGGGTCGCTACTGGAAGGGCAGTATTCTTTAGTTAACTATTTGTTAACAGCTAGAAGAGTTTCCGGTGACTGCCAAGCACCCGCCACCCTTTTCTGTAATGTCCGATGAAAAGGTAACACCGGGTCAGAGGACAGACCTTGATCTAAAATGTCCGTTAGATCATCTTGCACAAAAGCTTCAGGAGGACTGGACCAGCCCAGATACTCCAGGACCCTAGCCATAAGCCTCCTGTAGGACGACTCAGCATGAGCCCCAGACTCAGGCCTGCCAATTTCCACTTCCGTAGAAGTGTCCAAACCACTGGCATCATGAAGAGTTTGCCTCAACTCTTCCAATTGACTGTGTCCAAAAAAGACAGGAACCACACCAGGCTCAACAGGGTCCATATCAAAATCAGACCTTTCCTCCTCCTCATATATGCCATCCTGAGGGACCTAAAAGGCCTGCCTCGGGACAGAAGTGGGTCTGGAGTCCACCACAGGCCTGACAGACTTAGAAGTAGCCTTCCTTGGAGAATCCACAGTATCAGGGACCTCCAACAGTAAATTCGAGGCTTCGGCGTCGATAACGGCACCGAGGGCTGGAAAGAAGGCAAAGCTTCGACGTCGGTATCCGATGGAGTCGACGCCAACCTTGAGCCCTTACCAGGTTTCTGCGGTCTCGTTGGAGACGAGGACAAAGACCTGGAAGCACGTCAACGGGACCTCAAAGGTTCCCGATGAGTCGCGTCGAGGACCCGAGCCCGAAGGCGTGCGAGCCACGGTACGAGACCGTTCCTTGCCAGCTTCATCCATGCCCTGTGATTGAAAAATAGCTAACATCTGCTCTCTAAAGGCAGCCCATTCCTCCGGAGTCGAGGACTTAGTTGTACAAGCCACCTTCCTCACGGCGCCATCCTCCTGGGAGGACGTGGAAGGCGACCGGTGACGGTGCTTCCTGGAATGCCGAGACGAGGAGGACGAATGGCGGGAACCACTCCGGGGCTGAGAACCCCGGGACTCCTCCCGACGCGGAGTCGCCCCTCGAATCGTCAGTGGACATCCCCTTGGACCTAGACTTACGGTAGTTACCGAGTTTCACTCCCTCAACCCCTACCTACCTGAAGCTTCACCTTACGGTCCTGCAAGACCTTAGCAGTCAGCGACTAGCATTTGGAACAGTCGCCGGTCTCGTGACTCTCGCCCAAGCAGCACAAACAAATGCGATGCAGGTCGGTAATTGATATTTTCGACTTGCAGTCCTGGCAAGTCTTGAAGCCAGACCGCAGAGTCGGAGGGGTTGAAGAAGAATACATATTCCCGAGGAATACACAATGTGCACCGAGTCTCCGAAGCAAACACGTTTGCTGAAAAAACGGCTACGGGCACCGTGCGTCCTATTTATAACATCCAGTGACGTCACCTTCGACAGAGGCCTTGGAGGGACATCAACCCAACGCCATCGACGCAGGACACCCTCTTCCAAAAAAGTTTCTGAAGTACACAGCTGTGGACATTACATATCAAAGATGTGGAATACGTTCAAGGAAACAATCCATTCGAAGGAGAATATTGCATTAGTAGGAGAAAGTTTATTTTGGGAATACAAAACGTTCTCATAAAAACTACAACAATTGACATCATAATTACACATCATACATTTGCGAAAAATATATACAACTCATCCCATTATCATAAAAACCTTACATTTCTAAAATACAAGGAAATAAAAAATATGAAATTCAATTCAAACAATTTGCATTAACAATGTCCTCAAAGTTAACACATCCTTTAGAAATTACAATAAACCCCAACACACATAAAGTGAGTGCACCCATAGCATGTAGCACAAAGCAGGTTCAAAATAAAGGAATCCTTGGCCCCGGATTAGTGGTTTAAGCGTGCGATCTCCGATATATGAGAAAGCAGGGCAAAACAATAAAAAATCGGCCAGGTCTTCCTTTGACGCATCACAAAGAATGTATGATTGGCTTTCACTGCCATTGGACCAGGCCGCCACCACTGCTCTTAAACTAATACAATTAAAATGTGCCCTGGTAATAACAATGCAGAGGGTTCTGTGCCCATCGTAAATCATTCTGGAGACCTGGGCTCGCAATAATCGCATGTTTTCTATTAGCGGGCCTAGGGATCTCAGGTGACTCCCTCTTATCCAGTGTATGCTGGAACACCCTTACTTTTATAGATCTCAGAACATTGCGCGGCATGACAGCGATCATCTGAAAACATTGAGCCATATCATGTTCTGACAACATTGCTTTTACATACCTAAATCAGGAGCTCTTCATGTGGGGTCCCTAGGAACCAAGTGTTTAATTAGCTCATAGGTTAAACCAGCTTTGCTATTTCCCCAAACTCCGAGCCAATGACATACAGGCTGAGCTGCAATGAGCTCACTAATAAACCTGCAACCCAATTCCTGGTGCACGGCGAAATTCAGGGCTGATCGTGGAAGCCCCATACTAATTTTAGAAAGATATTCTCCACCACCTGAATGGACTCACATTGCTACGATAGCCCCACTGCTCCATGCCATACCTAGCAACAGAGATAGCTTTCCCAATATAAACCTTGAGCACCAGCTTGTGAACCCTGCAGTCTGCTTGATAACATGGGCTTTCACACTAAAATTTGAAGGAAATATAACCCCCAGATAGTCAAAACTACAGACTCTGGGGATCAGAACCCCCTAGGTGAACATGGCCTGAAGTTTGGTGGACGCTTCCCCCTACTACAGACGATGACTGCCGATTTTTGGGCATTACCCTTAAGAACCAATTAATCCATTAGTGAAGAATAGTCCTCAATCAGGCGCTGCAGCGCTGTGGGAGTTTGGGCTGTGTCGTCTGCATAAGCTAGTAATGGCACAAGCCGACTACTCATCTTTGGGACATCCAGAGTGGAGTTAAGTAAGGGGTCATAAAGACCATTAATATACAGAGAGAAGAGCAGGGGGGCCAGTAGACAGTCTTGGCGCACCCTTCGCTCCACCTGGAAAAAAGCAGTACACCATCCCAGCACCCCACTCCACACATAGACCACCATGGAAAAATGCAATCTCTCCAAGAGATCCACCAGTGCACCTTGACAATTCATGAATCTGAGCAATTGAAGCAGCGCAGAGGTATGGATAAAGAATAGGCTGCCTAGCCTAATATAGCTGTTTCTGCTATTTTTGCGCACTCGCCTCACTCGTTTCTCCATTAAGGTACACGAGGTACCAGCATGTTCCAAGATGGCCGACTGCCCTTTGTGGTCTGCCACTAGAGCCTTACCAGGCCTCCAACAGCCACTGCCACCATCCGATTGGCTCCCTGATTGGGCGCCGGCCCACTCCACCCAAGGCCCACGGCTGCAAGGCTAGCGCCTGTTCTTGCCTCTTCTGCCGTCTGCCAGACCCCCTGGTCCTCGCACGTACGCCCAAAAAGGTAACTTTTTAATGCAGCTTTTATGAACTACTTACAGCTACAGCCGACACGACCACAAGCGGACCGCCACTTTGCTGCCATTGACTCCGGCACCTGTGCCTCTATGCTTGCATTACTTGCGACCAGTATGTGCCTTATCCCAATGAACAGCTAAATGTTAATATTTTCGTTTCATGCTGCCCATGATCAACGTATGACTCAGCGCAAATGTGTTAATCCAATTCTTGACACTGCATAACCTATAAACCCAGCGTACTGGCCTCCAACTATCTCTCTAACATATCTCAGACTAATGCTCTACCCTTAACTTGGCTCCCCCACTGCCATCCAGCCTACTGCTCTCTCTCTGATTATTATTACTGCCCACTACACCCTATGACCAATTGGCCGATCTGAACTAGGCGATGCCCTTCCATATATTAGCCTAATCATGTTATGTACCCTACTCAAATGTGTCTTACTATGCCGCGACTCTGCCCATTGTATCTGAACACAATTATGCTATGCATTTTACCCCTGGACTGTACCCAAGTGCTACCTAGTGCATTTTAGTTTAATTATGCAATCTCATATATAGGTGTTACTTTGCTTTTCAACCTGAGACACTCTAATCCTAGGCGCTACCATTGTGTTCAATTGTTAATGCATTTTAGTCTAATCTTGCTATCTCATATTTAGGTGTTAGGTGTTCAATTGTCAGTGCATTTTAGTCTAATCTTGCTATCTCATATTTAGGTGTTCAATTGTTAGTGCATTTTAGTCTAATTATGCTATCTCATACTCAGGTGTTACCCCTTGCATCTCAACCTAACTGAGGCAGTCTGATCCTAGACGCTACCATTATGCACACCTGCTAGTGCCCATCCCACAGCATCTCTCACCTCCCATCGCTCATCAGCCGAACCTACACTGCATTCACAATTATGCCCGCCTGGCTCACCCTCATCATGTTCCCTTTTGTTGTCATGCACAACAATACGCCTTGCAGCAGAAACAGTTATATACCGATTAGCAATGGACTTGCCAAACTCTGCTGCCCTAGACACCACCCTGTCCCTTGTCCCACACCTTTCTTACCTACCCTGCCACCTTTCCCACACAGTGCCCATTCACACCACACCGCCATTGTCAGCACCACATTAGACAACCCCCCTCCAACTCTCCCAACACCACTAAACTTGTCCATACCAAGACTAATCAGAACCCCCCCAAGCCTCTAGCATACTGGCCCATAGCCAACCCCAACTTCACTACCCGCAACAATAGACTAGGCTCCAGACTCCATACCTCACCTAATAAATCACCTGTAACACTCAGGACTAAGCCCAACAATAAGATCACCACCATCGTTACCAACATCGCCCTGTTAAATGGTGCTCTACTTAATGTCAGATCCCTTGTGGCTCACCCCACTGAAATTGCTGACATTATCCTCTCAGCAGATCTCGACTTCCTTGTCACTACAGAAACCTGGCTACATGTTGCAGCAGGTCCCTATCTAACCCTTGCGGTTCCCAACAAACACACTATTCTCAGGGCCGACAGACCTAATGCTCGCGGAGGAGGTGTAGCTATTATATTTAAATCCTCACTCGATATCAGATCTGTTACCTCCATTCCACTTAAATCATGCGAGCACCTCACCATTAAAATACAAACCACCCCGCAGAGTACTATCACTTTGGAACTAATATATAGACCCACAGGTACCTTTGAGGAAGACATCACATCTCTCATAACCGAGAATTCCAAGCCTCACTCAAAACATCATCTTAGGCGATTTCAACCTGGGGTACAACGACCCCAGCGACACGCTGGTGTCCTCCCTTGCCACAGCCCTTTCTGAACATGACTTTACTCAACTCATTACTCTACCCACTCATCAGAAAGGCAGAACCATCAACTGGCTCGTTGCCCACAATTGCAATATCACCGGCAAAGCCCCCAAACCTCTCCTATGGACTGACCACTTCCTCATATCATTTGACATCAGCATTAACAACCAGAACCCCACACAGCACCCCCTTGCACCAGCCTGTCTGACCAGAAACAAGCGCAACATTACCGCGGATACCCTTACACCACTGGTTCTCCCAATCCTAAATATGATCCCTGCCACCACTGACCTCAACCTACTAGTCAGCACCTATAACGACGCCATGGCCAAAGCTGTTGACGCTGTTGCCCCACTAAAGCTACGCAAAGGCAAACCTAGAGCTCATCTGAACTCTTGGTACACACCTGAACTTAAATCACTTAGAAAAAAGAAAGCCAAGATGGAAACCCTATGGAAAACAACTCCATCAGCAGAAAATAAATCCAATCTCATGACCATTTCCTCCCTTTACAAAAAGGAGATAATCTGCACCAAGAAGGAAGCCTACAACATCAGAATAAACAACTCAGCCTCCTGCACTAAAGAACTTTTCACCATCCTAAAGGAGTTAGAAAATCCCAACCCTCCGACGGATATGTCTGTGAAAGACAAACCTTGGTGCACAAGTATTCAAAATGCCCTGGCCAACAAAATTACTGGCCTCCAAACGAAAATTGAAGACAAGAGACTTCAACTTTCCAACAGTAACCCCCCCACCCCGAGCATACCTACCACCTCGAACACTACCACTGATTTCACCTTCAAAAAGGTAACCATA
This sequence comes from Ambystoma mexicanum, assembly GCF_040938575.1. NCBI lineage: Eukaryota > Metazoa > Chordata > Amphibia > Caudata > Ambystomatidae > Ambystoma > Ambystoma mexicanum. The sequence goes on along the minus strand of NC_090923.1, from coordinate 1,113,734,159 downwards.
CCAGAAGTCCAAAAAATTATAACATCCCTCAAACCATCAAACTGCAAAGGAGACAGCCGCCCTGCCCAGATAATCAAAGATGCAGCAAGAGACCTATCCGCCTTCATCTCCAAGCTAATCAACCTATCCTTCTCCAACAACTCAGTACCCAACAACCTGAAACAATCATGGGTTCTCCCTCTCCTAAAAAAACAAACTCTAGACCCAGCCATTCCCACTGACTACAGGCCAATCACTACGGTTCCATTTTTGTTAAAAATCCTTGATAGAGTTGCCTACCTGCAAATTTAGGATTACTTAGAGACCAACCAACTGTTAGGATTGCGCCAATCTGGCTTTCGACCTCAACATGGGACAGAAACTGCCCTTGTTGACCTCAAAAGTCAGATTCTTGACATAAAAGACAAAGGCAATGCTGCCATTTTACTCCTCCTAGACCTCTCAGCAGCCTTCGACCTGGTCGACCATAAACTACTCTGCAACTACCTCTCTTCCGCCGACCACTTCTCCCCCTCCGTTGTCACGTGGATACAGTCCTTCCTGGCCAACAGAACCATGAGTGTTTTCTCATAAGCGGCAGCAGCAGACCCCATCCCAATCACCTGTGGCATCCCACAAGGGTCCGGTGTATCCCCCACCCTCTACAACATTTTTACAAAGCCTCGCTTTGATAAACTGGACCATCTGGGTGTCATCTATACCAACTATGCAGATGACACCCAGATACTCCTCACCATCTCTGGCAACTACAGTGTTGACGTCATTAGGATCAACAGAATCTTTTCCATCATTCAGGCATGGATGGCCACACGTGGCCTCTGCCTGAATGATGAGAAGACCGAACTTCTCCTTGTCGGATCACCTAACAACTTACAGAAATTTAGCCCGGACTACACCAACATCATTATCAATGGCAACACTATCCCCATTGCTAAAAATGTGAAAACACTCGGCTTTTATCTTGACGCCAATACTAACCTCACTAAACAAGTAAACACGACCGCTTCAGCCACCGCCTACACCGGGAAACTAATTAGAGCCTGCAGACCTTTCTTATCCACCAGCAGCTGCCTCACGCTGGCTAGGGCTCTCATACAATCCAAGTTAGACTACTGCAACAGCCTTTACCTAGGTGCCAACCAATCCATCATCAACAAACTACAGGTTCTCCAAAATAATGCGCTACGGGCAGCACTAAACATCTCTAGGCACGAGCATATCTCTGCCACTAGAATCCCATGCAAATGGCTCTCCATTCAACAAAAAATTGACTTAAAAACCCTGTGCCTTACCTACAAAGTCTTAAACCACCTACCCCCCCACCTCACGAGCAAATTCACCATGAAGCCAGCCACCAGAATCACCAGATCCTCCAACACTCTATGCCTCACAGTGCCCAGATTCACCTCTAAAAGAGCCGGCGGCTCGAGCTTCACTGTCCTCGCCTCTCAACTCTGGAACACTCTGCCTCTGAACATCAAGCTGACCAAATCCTTCCAACTATTTAGGAAACTTGCCATTGGATGGTTACTGAACAAAACACCAACCGTAGTTTGATTTAGCCTACCACAAATTGTATATATTGTACATACATAAATGCCACAACTGTATGTTTAATTACCTCTGACTGTATATATTGTACATATTCGTACAAATGAATTATTGCAATTTCTATTACTGTGCCTTGTAACCTATCTTTAACCACCCTTTTACTCCCGGGTCTGGAGCGCTATATAAGGGAATAGTTTCTTACCTGTAACTCCATTTCTCCAGCATTGGTATCTTTCATGGATTCACATGCTTAGAATATTCCCCGTCGTCAGGCTGGGAATCCCCGGTACATTATATAGACCCTTTCCCGTAGGAAAACTTTTTCGACGCTTATGCGTCCTATCCACCTCCTTTTGTATCATGCGTGCCCGCGCCGTCAGGACGCCATGATATAAATACAGGACCCGCCCCCGCGCTCCCTCAGATTTCGGCCCCCAAAGTAGTGGGGGAACCAGTTTGCATGCCCAGGGGAGGCAGGCGGGCGCATGTGAATCCATGAAAGATACCAATGCTGGAGAAATGGAGTTACAGGTAAGAAACTATTCCCATCTCCAGCATTGGATCTTTCATGGATTCACATGCTTAGAATAGATTACATAGCAGTACCATCCCGAAAAGAGGAGGCGTGCATGCAAACTCACATACTTTCCTCACAATGCCCGTTCCCTATGGTCGTGTACCCATCAGCAATTGTTAACATAGAAAACAAACAATATTCAATCATAACTGCAACAAGATCTAACCCCCAACCGGGGCTTACCTTATTGGAATAGGTGTCGAAGCACCGCCTGTCCCATCCGAGTATCATCGGCATGTTGTTGTGACAGGCAGTAATGGCGGGTAAAAGTGTGTGTAGCCGCCCAGGAAGCCGCCATGCAGATGTCCCCCAGAGGGACTCCAGACCACAGCGCCGTCGACGATGCCGCCGCTCTAGTTGAATGAGCTCTTGGGCGTCGCAGAAGAGGCTTCCCAGCCTTGGAATGGCAGTACGAAATGGTAGACGATACCCATCTTGACAGTCCTTGCTTTGAAATGGCTTTGCCTTTAGCACCCAAACAGTAGGCCACGAACCATTGCCTCGTTTTCCTGAAAGGTTGCGTGCGATGAAGATAAAACTTGAGAGCCCTTTTCACGTCTAATGTGTGAAACGTGCGCTCCGCTCCCGAGCATGGCTCTGGAAAAAACGTAGGTAAGACAATAGAGGAATGTTTATGGAACACTGAAGGAGCTTTCGGTATGAACTGTAGGTTAGTGGCAAGGACCACCTTGTTCTTGAAAAATCTTAAGTATGGTGGGTCTACCATTAGAGCTTGGATTTCCGAAATGCGTCGTGCTGAAGTGATGGCCACCAGGAAGACCAATTTCCACGACAAAAACTTTAGAGACGATGATGACATTGGTTCAAAAGGAGGTTTCATAAGAGACGCTAACACCAGATTGAGGCTCCACACCGGAGGAAATCTCTTCTCGGGAGGGAAACTCCTAAACAAACCTTTAAGGAAGTGCTTAATCAGGCGGTCGCTGAATAATGGTGTTGAATGTCGTTGACGTGTAAACCTGGAGATGGCGGCCAGGTGTACTTTTATCAACGACACCGATAAGCCCTTTTGAGCTAAGAACAGCAAGTATGGAAGGAGCTGTTCCGGCGTAATCGACTGCGGAACCAAACCTGGTTGATCCACACACCACTGACAGAAACTCCTCCATTTGTACGAGTATGAAGTGTTTGTGGAAGGTGCTCTTGCCGCTTGCAGAATACGACGACACTCTTCCGGAATCGTTAGCTGACCAAATTCGGCAAAGTCAGGAGCCAGGCCGTCAACTTGAGGCTGTCCGGGTCGTGATGCCAAACGATACCCTCCTGTCGAGACAGAAGGTAGGGATCTTCCTGAACCTCATTGGCTCCGCCGCCGCTATGTGCAGCAGGTCTGAAAACCACACCTGTCTGGGCCAATACGGGGCCACCAGAATCACCCGACATGGGTACTTGAGGATCCATTGCAGCGTCCTCCGGATAAGAGGAAATGGAGGGAATGCGTACATGAATTTGTTTGTCCATGGGAAGGAGAACGCATCCCCCAGTGAGCCCTGCTGAGGCCATCTGCTTGCATACTGCGGGCATTTCCTGTTGTCCTTCGTCGCGAACAGATCGATGGAAGGATGTCCCCACTTCTTGAATACGTGTTGTAGTTGCTGGTCGTTCAGCACCCATTCGTGAACTTCGTTCATATCCCTGCTGAGGGCATCGGCCTCCACATTTCTCACACCTGGCAGGTGGAACGCCAAGATTAGCATGTTGTGTTGCAGGGCCCAATGCCAGATTTTCTGTGCCTCCATCGACAGGGACCTGGAACGTGTTCCTCCTTGTTTCCTTAGGTAAAACATTGTGGTCGTGTTGTCCGTCATGACACGCACCACAGAGTCTCTCAATTGAGGAAGAAAAGATTTTAGAGCCCACCGCACTGCTCTCAGTTCTAGCAGGTTGATATGCAGGGAGGACTCTTGTAACGACCACCGGCCTTGTACCTGTAACGTATCCAGATGAGCTCCCCATCCGCTCAACGATGCATCCGTCACCACCGTCTTCTGGAACTCCGGTTCCACCAGAGGCATTCCTTTCGTTAGATGAGTAGAAACTCTCCACCAACCGAGTGCTTGTACCAGTTGTTCGTCGATGACCAGTCTGTCGGACCGGCGACCTTGGCTCTGCGCCCAACGGTCCGCTAGAAATTCCTGGCAAGGCCTCATAAACAGACGGCAGTTGTTTATCAACGGAATGCAGGATGACATGGTCCCTAGCAGGGACATGTATTTGTGCACCGACACCCTGGTACCACATCTCCATTCCGACGCCTTGCTTTGTAGCTTCTGTATTCTTTCGCTGGATGGTTTTACAAGGCTTGTGTGTGTATGAAACTCCGCTCCTAGAAAGACCAAGGTCCTCGAAGGCTCTACAGAGGACTTGCTGAAGTTTATCGCGAAGCCCAGTTCCTGTAAGAGGGACATCGTGGCCCCCAGACTGTTTCGTGTTTGTTCCATGGACGAACCTCTGACCAGCCAGTCGTCTAGATAGGGATAGACATGGTGACCGTCCTTCCTTAAATGGGCCGCTATAGGGGCCAAACACTTGGTGAACGTCCTGGGGGAGGACTTGAGACCGAACGGGAGGACCTTGAACTGAAAATGCTTTTGCCCGACGACAAACCTTAAATATCTCCTGTGTCGTGGACGTATTGGGATATGAAAGTATGCATCTTGAAGGTCTAGCGACGACAGATAATCCATGGGTTGCACTGACCTGATAACCTCCTGGAGCTTTAGCATTTTGAATTTTGAGCTCTTTAGCCATTTGTTGAGTACCCTCAGGTCGAGAATGGGCCTCCATTTTCCATTTGGCTTCTTGACAACGAAGAACCGGGAATAAACCCCTTGTCCTTCCTGTGCCACAGGAACCCGTTCTACCGCTCCTTTTTGCAGCATAAGCGCCACCTCTTGTCTTAGAACTCGAAGGTGGGGCTGGGCCGAAAACACTGGCGGAAGACTTGGAGGCTTGTTTTTGAATTGCAGCGCATGACCCATGCGAATCGTGTCCAGAACCCATCGATCTGTGGGATGCATTTCCATTGGTCGATATGATGAGAGACTCGACCCCCCAGGACGTTCCGAAGGCCGTCATTGGTTGCTGGTTTGCTTGTCCTTCGTCGACGAGGGACCCGAGTTGCGTCGTCTGGAGGCTTGATGATCTCTACCTCTACGTGCCGACTGGGATGCACGTCTGTAACCTTGTGAGGAGTATGAGGGCCTGTTAAATCCACGGTCCCTGGAGGCTCCAAAGCAGGAGTTTCCGGAAGCACCCCTGAAGGGGCGAAAAGAGCGAAAACTTCTACCTGTCTGGAGGGCGCCGAGAGACATAGCGGTATCCGTGTCTTCTTTCATCCCCTTCAAGGCTTCATCTACCTTGTCTCCAAACAGATGTTCTCCTTCACATGGCATGTCTAGGACTTTGTATTGGACCTCAGGTCTGAAAGTAGTACATTTGAGCCACGCTTGTCGACGTAGTACTACGCCATGATTGATTTGTTTGAAACCATACTCTGCTAGGTCCACCGCAATATTAATTGCGTGGTTCGAGGCCTCCTCACTATCTCGTACTAGCAACATGGCTGCTTTTCGATGTTCTTCCGGCAGATGTTCTAGGATAGGGGCTAGTTTATGCCACATCTCCCTATCGTATCGTGATACAATCGCCAAGGAGTTGGCTGCTCTTACCGTCGTGGCGCCGACTGAGAGCACCTTTTTTTCAAAGGCGTCCTGCCTCCTGGCCTCGCTTTCAGGTGGGGTTGAACATTTTTGCTGTACTCTGGCCTTCCTAGCCGCTGCCGCCGATACCACAGAGTCTGACAGAGGCTGTGATGTTAGACATTTTGGAGTGGACTCCGGAGCTTTAAACTTTTTCTCAATACGCCCCTTAATAGCCGGTTCCGAGAACGGATGACGCATCGTCTTGAGGCCTTCTTGCCACACGTGGTCCAGGATTGGGATGGCAAATACCGATTTCCTCCTTTGACCCATGTGATCAAAAAGAAAACAGTCTTTCTTTTGCTCCTCAGGAATTAAGCCGAACTCGGAACACGCTTTTCCCATCATTGCATGGAAGGCTCCCACATCATCCGGAGGAGATGGTTGTGCCTGGCTCCTCGTAGACTCTACCTCTTCATCCGAATTCCATGTTGGGTCTCTCGACGGTGACAGGGAAATGTCCGACCCTGAGTCACCTCGCATAGAATCGGACTCCGATAGCTCACCCTCCTCCTGCGCTCAAGGACGATCCTTCACCACCTGGGAGGCCGACGGGCTTTTGGTCGTCGAGCGAGCTGCTTGAGCTTGTTCGTCGACAGAAGGTGCAGAAAATAGCAACGATAAAGTGCCAGGCTGAGGGATCTGCGTATCCAGACGCTGCAGGAGCTTCTGAAGTGTATTAAGCACATCCAGAGACAAAACCGTCTGGGGGGTCAGCAACGTCGAGGATAGAGGGACCACACCCCCACTCGCACTCGTCGTCGACGCATTGGAAGGCCGTAAGCCCAAGTCCGACGGCTGCATAACCATGCCACATTCTCCTTCCACCGACGACACCGACAAGGCCGTGTCTGGCTGCAGTAGGACCTCCGGGGGGACCGGGTCACAAACCTCTGGCTGCCAGGCCATAGATTGAGTCACCGTCGACGAAGGAATCCCCACCGCTGCTGCCTGAATAGTAATAGGCATCGTCAGCGGCACCGGGGTCGACGAGCAAGTAGCCGGCACCGAGCCTTTGGACTTCGTAGCTGATTTCGTTGCCGACTTCCCTGCTGAAGAGTCTCGACTCACGGAAGACCTATGACGGTCCCCTGAGGAGGATTTTGATGCTGCTTGCCTCTCCGTTTTAGAGGATGAGGAGGAGGCGGAGGACTTTTTGTGTGATGAGGAAGACCCAGCATGCTTCCCCGACTGCTTGTCCGCAAGGCGTTTTTCGACAGGCCGCACCTTCTTCGAGGGAGGTTCCGACTTGCTCCTGGAGGCCGTGGAGCCAACTTCTGATGCCGGATAGGCACCCGCTCCGTCGTTAAGCCAGTCGACCAACCTTCTTTTCCGGTCTTTAAGGGTTTTTTGGGAGAAACCCTGGCATATCTCGCATGTATCCGCCGTGTGGTGCGGGTGGAGACAGTAGATACAATCCATGTGGGCATCGCCTTCATAGACTTTTTTGAGTCCACATGTCGCACAAGGGCGAAATAAAGCTTTTCCGGGCATATTTTTTCCAGAATGTAACGTCGCCGAAGCGAAAATACAACCTAATTTCGACTAGCAGTAACCACGAGGATCCCACTACTTTGAAAGACGGTTGAAATCTGAGGGAGCGCGGGGGCGGGTCCTGTTTTTATATCATGGCGTCCTGACGGCGCGGGCACGCATGATACAAAAGGAGGTGGATAGGACGCATAAGCGTCGAAAAAGTTTTCCTACGGGAAAGGGTCTATATAATGTACCGGGGATTCCCAGCCTGACGACGGGGAATATTCTAAGCATGTGAATCCATGAAAGATCCAATGCTGGAGAAATAAAATAAACAAACAAACACCAGAGCTTATTACGATTTACCTTGTCAAAGGCGGTGCTCAGATCCATGAAAGCAAGAAAAATAGGTTTCTCCTTAATTTACAGAGTGAGCCACTACCAGATAAAGGTTCAAGAGCTGTTTCGGCTGTCCCAAGACCTGGTCTAAACCCCAAATGAATGGGGGAAAGAATGTTATTACATTCCACCCAAGACTCCAATCTTCTCAAGAGGACCCGAACCATGATCTGAAATACTGAGTCAAAAAGCCAAATAGATCTAGATGATGCTGGTAGCACCCTCGGCCCCTTTTTTATAAATTGATTGAACTAGAGGTTGTGACCAAGATACAGGATGCACACCACCTGCACAAATAGCGTTAAAACTCAATGCCAAGATCGGAGCCAAAAGGTCCGGTTATGATAAACCAAGTCTGCTGGTACATTATCAGACCTGGAGCCCTATTTCTGGCTTGAAATTTTATGGCTGATACAATTTCACCTACCTCAAGCACAATTGTTCCTGCCACGGGAATGCTAACTGCTGGAAATCCAATGCAAGCGATTGTTCAGTGACTGCAACCACATGACCAGCACTTACTAGGACAGAAAAATGGGCCACCCAAGCCTGATCCGAGACCACAGAATCAGCACCTCTTGATTTAAATTTGTAAAATGGACCATTATTCACTATATCTCAAAAACTCTTAGCATTATTAGCGGCAGAAAAATTAACCCAATCCTCCCAGGACTCTGCTTCGATTTCTTTCTTTTTAAGGGAGGTGGACCTCTTGTAAACTGCCCGGGCACCAACTATATCCCTTTTTGAGGACAGGGGATTCTTCAGGGTTTCATGTAAAATGTTCTTAAATTTCGTGCAATCTGAGTAAAACCAACCCGGCTGCCTCGTTGCCATTCTTTTACTGTTCTCCAGGGTAAATAATGACGATACATTAGACAGAAGTGATACAAAATCAGTTAGACTAGCACTCTGATTGGAACCACCTGAGAAACAATTATCCAATTCCTTCCAGTTACAATATCCCTCTGCAACCTCTCTCGATTAGCTAGCTGCCATTTTAATCTGCACTTTTGGCCATCAAGGCACACCTCGGCCTGATATGACAATCCCGGCAGTGCTCGCTTACCCTGTATTTTAAGCACAAGCCATATGGGAAAACTATTACTACAAATGTCGCCCAGCACCTTGAACTCGATGACACGGTCCCAGAATTTTACTGGGACAAATATGTAGTCAATCTTTGAGTGACCGGAAGCTGATGAGAAGGTGAAACTGCCTGTGATATCATCGGATAACGGCCATTAGCCGAATGCAGCTCCCATTCATAGAGGAACTTCCAAAGCCTAAGCCCCTCTACACAAATTCTCACATCCCCCATTATAGGAATCGATATCCCAAGCCAGATAATCTGCCGAGGAATCAAGTAGGGCAGATCCTGGACCGCCGTGCAGCTTGGCATTGAAACCCCCCCGCACTCCCAAAATGAGAAATAGCCCATTGGCAGAAGCCAAATTAACCAGGCCTTCCATAACAGAGGATAACACCAAGAGAGAGTCCTTAGCAAACATCTGCACGGGGACTGTTTCAATAAATAAGAGGGTTTTAACCAAAATAGAGAGACCTCTGTAGCAGCGTCCCCTAGGATTCTTCTGTGCCACTAAACAGTATGCCACAAACCCATCCACTGGGACATCCTCTACTGCCCAGATCTCCTGTAATATAACAATGTTAGCCTTCTCAAAGAGTGACTTGGTCTCTGTGCTGCCCAATCTGGATTTAATACCAGCCACATTCCATTAAACCATCACCAGGGTTTCAGCTGCCTGGAGAACATGGGACCAATCAGAAACAACGTTTAGCGAACCACCAATAACCTGCCCCCCCTGATGGACTGGGCCAGTTCTCAATCTCAACTGTTGGCCCACATTCCCTAAAGAGGTTTCAAAGGTGGGGCCAGTATAGGGAAGGCATACACCTTCTCCCTTGTCTGCCGAGAGACCTGGAAACTCCTTGGGGTGGCCTGTACAACCTCTGCTCTGTTCTCGTCAGATCAATAATTGAGCGATTGGGATATATGGTAAGATCAATGCTACTACATTGGCCGAATTTCCTAGAAAGGACATGTGGGGTTCCGGAGAGCCATCCTCCCCTATCCCCTCCTCATGCCAATAGTGCCATGAGTCATGAAGATGTCATATGTCGTCCTTAGTGTCCTCAAATACCTCAATCCCCCTGCTAGCTAGAGCATCTCAACAGTTTAGGATGCAAAAGCAAAAGTTTACATTAACAAAAGAAAAACAAACATTGCACCCCTTACAAAACAAAGTCCGAAAGAATGCATACAGTGGGAAACAGTTGAAACGAAATATCATTCACCCCAAGCACCTCAGAAAGGCCTTTCGCTAAGGCTCTTTTACAAGCATTATTATTAATTTCGCCATTCGCTCAGAGGATCGACCTTGGCAGTCCCCTTCGTAATGCCCCCACAGGGAATATCCTGAGTGGCATGAAAACTCTGAATGTCATTTCCACAGCTGCCCAGAATAAATCTGTGCACACTACCCTGCTTTCCATAATCAGCCTTGAGAGTCGTTTTTGAGCTGGGCAACCTATGTTAGTCTCTGCCAGACTTTCGGCTGCGAAGATGTAGTCCTTTGTCTGTATGTCGTCTTTGTCCTAATGAGTTTGGCGGCCCCCAACACCCCCAACCCTGCTGCCTGCCTCTAACCCTACCGGGGGAGGCTGTGAACTTCCCTTATCAACTTTCGGCCCCAGGGTACTGGTGAGCTCAAGCCCACAATGGACATGCATATCTTTATTCCTGCCAACATCCCTTGCCACTAGACTGGACAGGGATTTTGCCAACAGTTTGATCACCCCCAGACAAACGTCAATTTTTCCTGCATCTTTGTCGCACCTCTCTCTCAACAATCTGAGGGCATCCTACTGTTCAAAGAATGCTGTGGAAAGCCTCTTAAGATGTGTGGCGAAATATAAGATATGGTCTGTTTTGGTACTTGCAATGTGTCCAGCAGCTGGTTTGCCATTTGACGGCATACTTAAGCCCAAAAGATTGGTAGATGCAGAGATCCATGGGCCACCCTGTGGGCACACTGGTTGGTTGCTACTAATTTCTGTTATTATGGATGGAATACACAGGTGTTCTATATTAAAGTGGCTCCCCTCACTAAAGTGCTGACCAGAGCGGCCCACTGGACCGCCCTGTGTTGTGGATAGCCTTTTATGCTGAATGAAATCATCCTCTGGGTTTCCACCCTGTTCACCCATGTAAATGGGTTCAACATCTTCCAAGGCTGCGCACTCCACCCTCTCTGACAATGCCTTATTTCCTTTTAGACAATTCTCAGCATAGTGCCGATCGATTGAACGCTCCAATGACTCCAAAATTGATCTTGACGTGGATTCGGTCCCAACTGCAAGATCATGAGCAGCATTACAGGCTTTGGGGGTCATTCCGAGTAGGGCGCAAAGGGATACCGGGCACCGTTAAGGACATCGGTGCCGGTAAACCCTTTGCGCCCTACTACGAGGTCCCTTTGCGGCCCCGTCCTTAATGCCTGCTTTTACCAGGCGTTATGGACGGGATCCGCAAAGGGACTACAGAGCTAATAACGGTACCGTAATTCACGGTACCGTTATTAGCACCCTCCCCATTCCCATTGAGCCCTATGGGGGTTCAAATGGGAATGGGGATTGACATTTTCAATGGGGACTTACCGGTCCCGCAAAGGTCGGACTAGAACGCTAAGTCCCCATTGAACGAGGGTGGACACGGTACCGGTAATGGTGCTAGTCATGGCGCTAATAGTGCCATGACTAGCAACAGCCTCGGAATGAGGGCCTTTGTCATTTGACACAATGGGTACTGGTGACATGGTTGATGTGACCGCTCTCCCTTCACAAACAGATCCGGGCCCTGGATTGTGCCCCAAATTGTTCCATAGCTGTGTCCATGACAATAGCATCCAAAGGTACTGACGCTCGGTTTGAGGCCACTATGCCTGCTCCTTGCACCCTGGAGCTCGTCTCGGCTGAAGTGTCGTCCTCGTCAGTATTATCAGCAGTGGCAGTGGCAAACACCAAACTTCTCTGGCTCAACGAGCTAAACACATCGGTCACAGGAGCCACCTCACCAACAGCGTTATTAGTCACCACCTCTGCCTCAGCCACATCAGTTGCTACAACCACCCTAGTTCCCTCTTCATTCAGACCCCGGATCACAGAGGATGCCCTTGTGGCCACCTGACTTGGGCAACCCAATTAATCGTGGCCTGCCTTGATGAATTCCAAGCCCTAGCAACATTTGTGCCCATACAGTTTGATATTGCACCTCCCTTCTTCACTACCCTCCGTGCCCATAGTTTCGCCACCATGGCAATATTTATTATTTATTTTATTTTTTATTTTTACATTTATAAAAGCGCTCACACAGCCCGCAGGCATCGAGGCGCTGTTACAAGAATTGCTTGGTTTTTTTTTTCTTAGTTGCGTAATTGTGTTTTTTTTTGTCTTAGTTACGTATTTATAACGCGCTTAAACACCCAGAGGTTTCTAAGCGCGGAGCCGGGAATCGAACCTGTGTTCCTTCGTGTCGTCTTGCTTCCAAGACGCGCACGCTGCCGCTGAGCTATCCTCCCAGGCAATAATAAGTTCGATCCAAAACAGCAAACAGCCCAAACAGGCATGCAGTGTTGGAGACTGCTAGTTGCAAAAAACAACTAGCAATAACCGGATGATAGAGAGTAGCGCAGAGTGATGCAGATGTTTTCAGAAAAGGCTGAAATTCCTGGCCACCTTGGCACCTTATACTTATGGGTGCATATAGGTGTAGCTCAGAGAGTACAGGAACTGGTTCAAAAGCTCACCAGCCAGCAGTCACAACCTCCAGCAACAGCCTTGGTGCAAATAAATGCCACTCAATGCCAATACTATAAAATTGCATGGCAAATTTAGCAATTTAGCAGCTTAGCAACTAAGCACGTCGGGGAAACCGTCAATGGATCCATAAAACAAAACCTCTGAAAGTACCTCTAAACCCCTCAGCCTACAAGAAGTTAGAGATTAAGTGCTTAATAAAACCAAGTAAATAATTATAAATAATGTGGTTGTGTGGTCCTCAACCACAAGGCGCCCCCAGGCCCTACCACTCAATAGCAGCCTCTGTTGTAACAAGCCTTAGGCCAGGCCTCTGTATGCTACTGCTGCCACAGCTGCCCTCCAGAAGCCAATCGATCCACAATCAGCCACGGACAGGACGTCAACGACAGAAGCAACGGCTATTTTCTTGATTCAAGCGGTTTTCCTGCTACCCCGCTGTAACGTCGTTTCGGGTCACGTAGGGACAACTCGCACAGGCACAGACAAAATGCCAGTCTCACACTGGTCTCAGAGAGGCTAGAGAAGTGGACCTTGCACGCCCACACAGAGAATATTGGAAAGGTACCTTAACGTTGCTGTTAATGTTTTTACAAGCATTGCAGTGGTTTTTCAATCCAGAATATGATGCCATTTAGTTCATGGGTCAAGTTCCTTTCGTTTAGGTCGAGTAGAAGTTACTTGACCTGCAGGTCTAGCACGATTTTAAAGATTTTGTGAGGCTTGATAATCTTTGAATACCGCCAAAAGAGAGACTGATGGCTGCTTGACAACTACCCTTGGTTGTTGAAACAATTTGAATCAGGGATCAATTGGCTCCAAAGGGAATCTGCTACCTTTCTGGGGTCAGTAATGCCCTTTGCACAACAATCCACAATTTACTCCGGCACATACACAGGGCGGATTTGGGAAAGTGGTTTCTTACGGGTTACACATTTCTATACATTGGTTCAGTGGGGCCACAAATCCTTTGAGACATGCAGGGCGAGCAAAAGTGAGCTCTTGCTTTACTTCCAGTTCAGACGCAGGCTTTTAAATTAACATATTCAGGGCAAGATTCCAAGATGGGCAACGAGGGGAAAGCACTGTGACCGATGCTCTCCTGAACCTCGGCCTCCACAATGTTTTTATAGTGTCAGTGCCCTCCCCAGGCAGCAATCGAAAGACGTAGAGAGCCCGGGCTGAAGGGGTCCAACTTTCCCACGTCTAAAAATTAGAACTCCTACCCCCGAAGAAACGAGCGGCGGCGGACCTCAGGAGGCGGTCATGCCCGGAAAAAAGGAAACTGGGAGGGAAGCTCTGATGGGAAGCATGGAGCAAAGAAAGGAGGACCTCGCCAGAAGCAGGAGAACCCGCTCCAGAAGAATAGAGGAGCTCCCCAAGAGAACCAAAAGGCGTTAAGCGACCATGTCGCAGTGAAGACCCTGGGCGCTTCGGAGGAAGGCTAGCCGGACCGACGTAGGAGGAGCGGAGGGAGGCCCCGAACTCGGAGAAGAGCTGCTTGGGACCCGTGTTTCCCTAACAATCTGAGGAGGAAAGTAGCAGCGGTAAGGAGGCCAGTACGAGGGGGAGTCTCCACCTCAGTGGACGCGGCGACCAGGCGCAGCCAGACCCAGGTGGGGAGGTGAAGTGACAAGCCCGGGTACCCACAGGACCTGGGGGAGAAACTATATTACAAAGACAAGGTTGTGACAGCCCAGAGAGGATGGAGCCCCACAAGAAAGATTGTCAAACCCCAGAGGGGTCAAGCAGTAAGAGAGCCCCCGCCCCAGGGGTCCAAGCCACAGGGGGAGCACCAAACACATTGGAGGTGCATACAATACAAGATAAAGAAGGCCAAGATATGTCCCCGGGCCAGGAGCTGGAGGGTGACACAGGGTAGTCTACCCCCCAATAGGCAAGCCAGTCCTAGCTCGAAGGAGCCCTTCAGACGAGGAAGCAGTACCCCATAATTGTATTGCTATTTTTAAGGGGCAAGGGCGAGAGAAGGGGCAACCCCCAGGTCTCAGGAGGGAAGAGGGAGAAGCCTTCACTTGGCAGGAATTGGGGCGTTAGAGAACTAATGACCCCACAAGAAGGAACTCTGAGAAGGGACAATGTCCAAGACCAGGGGAAAAGATCAGCTGTCTATATCCTCGAAAGGCCCGAGGAAACCTCTTGAGAGCAACCTCCCTGGAGCTTCACTTTCTCAGGAGCAAACTGAACAGGGGAAGGCCCAAATGGAGGAAGCACAAGAGCAACAGGAGACACACTCACACATCAAACAATATTTCACCGACTTTGGGGGCAAAATTGCAGATACAGTTAAAAAACAAATGACAATGATGAGGGAAGATTTAGCAGCAGCGCTCCAAGAGATAAAGCAAGATGTGAAAAAAATGGAGGAAAGGGTTGATAGGAATGAGAGAGCCATACAAGAACTGACTGAGGACTCAAGGAAGATAGAAACCTGGGTGGAACGAATGGCAACAGCAACTCATAACTTGGAGCTTCAGACAGCGGACTGAAATAGATTGCGAAAATCAAACATACAGATCCAAAGTTTGCCAGAGGAGGTGCAAGAATAAAGATCTTGAAGCTGTGGTAAAGGGCATCTTTGAAGATCTACTTGATGCCGAAGAGAAACAGAAGTGAGACTGGACAGGATCCATAGAGTGGGCCCCCATGGGGAGAACCGCGGGCTCACCCACAGATGTCTTGGCGGCCTTGCAAGGCTACAGAATTAAGGAACGGATCCTACAATTGAAAAAAAAAGAACCAAGTAAATAACTTACAACGGATCGGAACGGTTTCTTTTTCAGGACTTATCCCAGACAACTCTGGCCAAAAGGTGGAAAATGGCCCTGATTACCCAGGCACTTATAGATAAGGACATTTGTTGCAGATGGACTTTTCTGTTTGGTATGTTTCTGTTTGGCATGGTGTTTGAATGGCAGGGCAGGCAACACCGGATTACTTCCAGTGAAGAGGGAGCAAGGATCATGGGGATCGAGGAGGAAGACCAGGAAAACGAGGCGTTGTAAACAAAAGACCAACGGGGACATAAAAGCTGGGAATGGTCAATGGTGGTGAAACCTAAAAGAAAAAAATAGGGGGGATACCATCCCCAGTTGAAAGGCCCTGCAAGCTGAAACAATGAGGACAAAGATTGTAGAGGTACAAAGGGCTAACTAACTAATACGTCTGGGGAGGGTGAACAAAGGAGACACAGAGGGTGTCCTGAGGGGAAGGGGTAGAGGGGAAGGAATCCAGAATGGGTTGGGGAAAACCTGCTGGGGCTCAGGGTGGAGTGTCTAAAGGGCTCAATCCCAGAGGGGGAGATTAAGGGGCCTGAGACCAGATGAGCTCTGACCAAAAGGAGAAGGGAGAGGGGGGTGAGAGGAGAAGGAGGGGAGAGAGGGAGACCGACCAGGGAGGGGAAAGGGAGCATAGAAAAGGTTGGAAAAACCAAGGAAAATGGCTGGCCCAAAGGGTCTAAACTCTCCAGTAACGAGGAAAAGGTGGAGAGATATTTACAGACGGAGGGGCCAGACATAATCACACTGCAGGAAACCCGTGTATGGTGACGGGACAGGAACTGCCTCAGGTTGCAAGGATATCCCAAAATCTACCAGTTCACAGAGGAGAACAAGAGGGCGGGGGTGTTGATAGCCTTGCGGAACACTTTGGACCTCAAGGTTACGGATATGGACAGAGTTGCCCAAGGGAGATATATAGCTGTGAACATGAAAGGGAGAGGGAAAGGGTACACCTTAGTGACTATCTACGCCCGACACATAGGTCAGGATGCCTTTTATTCAACGATCCTTGGTTAGAGTAGAGACATTTGTGAAAGGCCCCATAATACTAACAGGGGATTTTAATATGGTATGGGATCCATGAAATGATAGATCGTCAAAAACCAAGGAAACCCAGGGGAGACCCTCGAAAGAATTGGTAGAAAAAGTGGAGAGGTTGGCCCTAGTGAATTTATGGAGGGAGAAAGAGGGAGACAAAGAAGGGTTCACATTTTTATCGAATGTTCATCAATCAGCATCACAAATCGATTATGTGTGGACCTCCAGGAAGCTCCTGGATTGATTAGGGGCATGGAGGTGGGGGTACTACTCTTGTCTGACCATGCTCTTTTGGCGGTGCAAATAGGCAAAAGATCAGGCTCCCCGAGCCTCTGGAAATTGAGGTATCCAATGCAATTGTTCAAGGACGAGATGTTGTGGAGGGAATTAAATGAGGAGATGGCAACGTTCTTCGGAGACAACAAATCAGCCAACACCTCAGGGCAAACGAGGTGGGATGCCTTCAAGGGTACTATTAGGGGGAGAATAATTGCAATCAATGCATGTAGAGACAGGGAGCTAATGCTGCTAGAAAGAGACCTGGAAGGGTAATTAAAGATTGTAATGGCCAAGATGGGGGTGGGAGCCAGCGGGGCAACAAGAACAAAATATAGAGACCAATTGGAAGTTATTCAGACAAGGGGCGGCAGAAAAAGCAATGATGTTTTTAAAACAGAAGTACTATATCAAAGCCAATAAGTCTGATAGACATTTGCCAGGATGTTGAGAGGAGAAGAAAAGGCTAAAACAATTGTCAAAGTAAAGGTGGAAGGGGGAGGTACGAGTACCGATATTAAAGATATTGGGCCTCATGCAGAGTTTGCCGGTCCGGAAACAACAGTGGTGGAAAACCCGCCACCACAGTTGTTTCCAAACCCGGCAAACTACGAGTTCTGCAGGCGGGTGGCGTTACGCCTATGGGACTCCACATGACTCCACAGCAATGAGGAATTACAGAATGCGGTCTCCGGAATTACTGGATCACTGGGGCTGTAATGCCCCGGTAATTCCGGCAAGTCCAGAGCCGGTAATTCATTCCAGGTCCAGCGGCAACCTGCCGGTTATTCCGGCACAGTTACCGCCAGATTTGGAATGAGGCCCATTGTCTAGGAGTTCTCAAGGTTTTATACTGACTTGTACAGCTCAGCAAACCCCATGGAACAGAGTCAACAGCAATACTTAAAAGCTAGGGAGGTAGCTCAAATAACAACTCAAGAGAAAGAAGGTCTTGACATGGAGATTACATCGGATGAAGTGCAGAGGGTTATCATGGCTCTTCCCAATAATAAGTCCCTCGGACAGGACGGTTTTACAGAATTTTATAAAATGTTCAGGGAAACATTGATCCCATACTTGGTCCCTTTATTCAATGAAATGGGGCGCAAAGGGAAAAGAACAGTGACCATGGAAGAGGCAAAGGTAGTCCTCCTCTCTAAAGATGGTAAAGACCAGTCGGAATGTAGCTCGTATAGGCCAATAGCTTTAATCAATACAAATGCGAAGATCTTTACAAAAGTTCTGGCGAACTGACTGGACAAAATTCTTCCAAGCTTAATTATCAGTCTGGGTTTATCAGGGGCAGGCAGACTAGTGATAACACCAGGAGGATAGCCCATCTAATAGAAAAAGGTTTTTTAAAAAAAAAGACCCCAGCCATCATAGTAGCCTTGGACGCAGAGAAGACCTTTGATAGGGTGGAGTGGCAGATCCTGTTCATAACAATGAGGCAAATGAGCTTTCGTGAGAAATTCCTAACAATGATCAGGGCCAACTACCAGAATCTAACCCTAAGGTTATTAATTAACTGGCAGTTATCGGAACCCATTCAGGTTCAAAGAGGTACGAAACAGGGATGCCTCCTGTACCCTTTCTCTATGCCATTTACCTGGAGCCACTCTAGGAGGCAATAAGGGCGAATGGGTAAATAGAGGGGATAACATTTGGGGGAAGGGTCCACACAAGGTGGCCGCTTTTGCAGACTACATGCTACTGACTCTGAGGGACGCAGAGGGCTCCCTGAGAGCAATGGAAAGAGACACAAAATGCTTCTGGAAGGTAGCCGGGTTAAAAATAAATCCCCAGGAGGACAGCCACCAGGAGGACGCCTGAGCGCTTCACTCTGTTATCCAGACCCCGGGATCGTATGTGTGCCCCCACTTGCGCCCCCCGTGAGGATTCACCTGCATATGGAAGTTGGGGAACCCCTGGGGGGGTCATCTAGCTCAAAACAGTGAGAAGATTGGCCCGGTACGAGCCGAGTTCCAGCGTGTTGCCGGAGCGGGTGAAAGTGCTTTCCTTTGAAGCGGTCCATCAGTGACAGATGTTCTGAGGTGGTGCTTGTGTGCTCACTCTGCCTGGGACTCTCTTCCCTCCACCCCAGTACAGGCAGGAGGCTCAAGGAGGGACCTGGGAGTTCCCTCACGAAGGAGGAAACAAGTGGAGACACCACTCTTGTACCCACTTGGCTGCCGGCTGGGAGTCAGACGCCGGCGGTACATGGAGTGCTGAAATGGCCCCCAGCAAGGTCGTCCGCACGGGGTTGGGTGCCGGCCTACAAGAAGGCCCTTTACAGAAACGAGAGGTGCCTCGCGTGCCGGCCAGCAGACCAGGGGCTCTGGGGCCCTCTCAGCAGCCTGCCAACCACGTGTGCAGGAGACACCCACCTGTCCGAGTGCATTGGATGTGGGGTGCACAGGGCAGAGGAGCTTTGCAATAGGAGTGGGGCCCAGTAGCTGTGCCTACCTGTGGGCTTAGATCCAGGTCCCTCAGTGACTGTGTGGTTTGGAGGGCGGCAAGAGGGGACAAAGGTGAGGTCAGAGAGGCCTCACTGATGCGTCCTCCATGGTCTGGAGGAAGGCTGTGCCCCAGCCCCTCTGAAGGAAGCACCGGGAGGTGTGAGGTCCCCTGCAAAGGGGCGTGCGCCCGCCTACCAGGGGGTGTCGGGGGGGGGGAGTAGCCCTTGGGGCCTGAACAGACTGCTGGTGGCGGCGAGGATACCTCTGGAGGGCCCGTTGGCAGAACATCCAGTAGCTGTGGAGGGACCTGGAGTGGAAAGTGGAGACTAGGCCTGGAAGTTGGGTGTGGAGGTGCCTAGTGGAACCAAGGTACCACACAAGTAACCACATATTGGGCCCATACCAGGAGGCTCACTGTGGGAGGTGTGGGCCTCCCTAGGGTTAGGGCTTGGAAGGCACCCGCTACTACAGTGAATAGTGTGGCACAGGGGTGTGAACAGTGAACTGAGCCTCATTTGTGACATGGAGTGCCTCTTAGGGCAAAGCCCAGACGCAGTGGAACGGCACAAGACCGTCAGAACACGGTGATGTCCCCACCGAGTGCTGGCCCTCGCATGGGTCGCGACCCCCACCCCCCAGCAGGTGGTAGAGTGAAACATCTTTCGGAGATGACACACAGGTGGGCGACCCCACATTGTAGGAGATCTCCTGGACAGGTTAGGTGCTGGTTGACATGTCCCCACTAGTGGAAAGTGAGCGGAGGGGGAGGGACCACATCAGACTATCCACCCTGGCCCAGGGCTGCATGTAGGCCAGGTCAAAGCTGGCCGGATTCGCATACTCAGGCTGACCAGGCCCCACGGATCATCCCGAATCACAGAAGATGGAGACGGAGGAAGAGGACTCGATGGCGACCAAGAGAGATGTTGCCTCCCTCCTCGACAAGATTAGGAGTATGAGGGCAGACATCGGAGGGAAGGTAGATAAGATGAATGTGAGAATCCATAAGAGAGAGGAGAGACTACAGGCGGTTGAGCACAACCAGTCCTCATTGGACACTCTGGAGACCAAAAAGGACGTTTGGTTGGGCAAAATTGAGGGGCGGGAAGCAGAGATGGATGACTTTGAGACTCGTGACCGGAGAAATAACCTGAGCTTCTTTGGGATACTGGAGGTGGAGGGTGAGTCAGATAGAACCCTTCGGAGGATCATCCATGACATTGCTAAGCTCCTCTTTGAAGATGACTCGATTGACGAGACAAAAATTGAGAGGGTCCATAGAGCGGGAAGCTCGGGGAGGGGCCCGAGGTCGGTCCTGGCCCCTTTTCACAATTACTCTGATAAGCAAAAAATTCTGGAACAGGCCAGAGCCAAAGGGCCCCTCCTCCCTGACCCATACAAAGCAAAGAACGTGTCTCCCCTTGACGAAATGGCTGAATGAGAAAGGAATTCGATGTAGGTGGGGATTTCAGTTTTCCATCTTGAATTTCAGACTTGTTACGGAAGATGAAATAAGCAGAGTTATTGTGGAGCTGGTGGGTGGAGATGAAGGGGCCTCTGGCTCACAAGGGGACGTTGGTGAGGACAGACGATGGTGTATCAAGGGCCCTAGAAGAAAGAGGGTCACCGGATCGAGGAAGTTCCAGAAGCTTATCATCCCTCCGGCTGGCACGCCCTGAACATATCGCTGGCCGAGGAGGTACAATGGCTGCAGTTGCATGAAGGGATCGTCTGGTCAGTTGGCCTGTTGTGAGAGGGGGTGGGGGAAGCTGAAGTTAAGGGAGACCAGATTTTTGTATTTTACCACTGCAGTTGGGTTGGATGGGACTGGGGGGTCCGCAAGAAGATGTATGTTTGGAATTCTAGTTAAAGTTGGGGGTGCGAATGGGGGCACTGAGGGCTGAGGTGTTATGAGCAGGGGCCTGGGTTTTGGGCCTGTTTGGTGGCTTGGCACTCTTCTAGTGATAGTAACTGGAGGGGGCCAAGTGCCTAAGGAAAAGGGAGGGGGGTCTCTCAGTTATTTTTGAGTTCTTTAAATTCTCTATTCTGAGAATGGTAGGCACACGCTTCCGCTCAGACTTGGTGCAATGTGGTGGGTCAACTCCTGAGCGGGTAACAGTGTGGGATACAAGATTATGGAATGGCTGATTTGATGAGGGGCGAGAGGTGGGACAGCTTGACTGTGTGCGCGTTGAATGTAAAGGGGCTTAACTCCCCGGCCAAGCGGTTTGTGGTTGGGAGGGAATTCAGAAGATCCAGGATTGACATCCTATTCCTTCAGGAGACTAAATATTTGAGGTGTGAAAAACATAGGATCCCCTGTGGTTTGGTGTGGAGAGAGTACTGGAGCTCGGGGATAACGAGAAAGGCCCCGGTTGGAATCCTGGTTCGGAGGGGGCTCAGAATGGAGGTCACACAGGTGTGGTCTGATGTAGAAGGACGGGCGCTTTTGATCTCAGGCTTCATTCAGGGAAGCAAGTTCACGTTTGCCCCGATGCACGTCCCAATCAAGGTCAACAGCGGTTCCTGCAGAGAACCCTGGAAAAAATTATGAATGAGGGTGGGGATATTTCATAATGGTGGGGAGGGGACTTCAATGTCTGGAGCAATGTTAGTCTGGACCGGCAGTCTGAGTGCCCCTGGGAACATGAGCCCCAGAATCAGGTGGGGAGGGAACTGGTAGTCTCTGTGGGAGAACCCATGATTTAGGGGAGAGATGGAGAAGGGTATCATAGAATTCTTTGAATTCAATGACGCTGGAGAGGTGCGTAGGGACATTGTTTGGGATGCGGCGAAGGCTACGTGAAGAGGGTGCTGATCAGAGAGGGGGGCCTGCAGAAAGAGAGAATGCACCCTCAAAAAGAGGACTTAGGGACAAAATAAGGGTCTTGGAGAGGCAGGCGCAGTCGGCTGCAACTGGTAGGGAGGCCCTTATTCAGGGGGCGTGGGGTGTGAGAGAGGAATTGAGACTCCTTGAGGAAGAAAAGATAATCTGCAACCTACAATTTTTGAAACAAAAGTTCTATAACAGAGGAGATGAGGCGGACGCACTCTTGGCAGCTAGAGGGTCAGTGGGCAGAAAGGTGGGTGGCGGAGGAAGGGTGGAGGTCCTCGGAAGGCGCAGTGGAGGGGATCAAGGAGGCATTTGGAGCCTTTTATGAGGGCCTGTACAGGAGTGAGGCGACAGCGGGCACTGAGGAAATTGGCAAATACTTGGCAGGTTCCCACCGCCCACGGCTCACGGTAACGGAAAGCCTGAAGGCTACAATTACTGGGGAGGAAATCAGGTTGGCCATTGGGCGGTTGAAGTTAGCTAAGGCTCCGAGGGATGATGACTTTACGGCAGGATTTTGTAAATCCTTCCTCCCGGTGCTGCTCCTCTTTCTGACGACTTTATTCAATGAGGTCTTGACCACAGGGAAAGCGCCAGACTCTTTTACGCAGGTTCTAATCATGGTGATTCCAAAGAAGGACAGGGACCCCCAGGGGTGCGGCTCCTACCGTCCGATCACTCTATTGAATATAGATCTATACCAGGATTCTAGCCGCACGACTGGAAGGACACTTGCCGAGGCTGGTCCACTCGAACCAGGTGGCGTTTGTGAGATGGTGGCAGGGGGCCAACACCATGAGGAAGATGCTGCACCTGATTAATCAAGTGCAGGGCCGAGAGGGTGACCCCACGCTTCTATCCATAAATGCGTATGGAGTAGGACTTCCTGGAAGCTGTGCTAGCCAAGTTCAGGGTCAGTAAGGGTCTCATAAGGGGTATCATGGCACTCTACTCATCCCCCAGGGCATGTGTGGCTGTGAATGGGGGATACTCGCAGTGGATTAATTTGGAAAGAGGGACAAGACAGGGGTGCCCGCTCTGTCCGACTCTTTTTGTGCTATCACTGGAACCATTGGCCTTTAGGTTGAGGGGGGGACCCTAGAATTAAAGGGATTGGGGTAGGTGAGCGGGTGTACAAGATAGTGCTGTACGCGGACGACATGCTCCTCCACCTGGTAAATCCAATGACATCGGTCCCAGCGGTGGTGGAGTTGATAGAGGACTATGGGCGATTGGCAGGCTTTAAAATAAACAGGGGCAAGTCGGTTCCCCATAGATAAAAACAAGGACGACGGTATGGGATGATTCCTCCGGTTGGGAATGGAGGTCAGCTTGGGGTCCCTGAGGTATCTCAGTATTTCTCTTATGTATGAGGCCAACTTCCCCCCATTAATGACAACTATAGAGAATGATCTGGGAAAATGGAAGGAGCTGACTATCTCGTGGATGGGAAGGCTGAATGCAATTAAGATGGTAGTTCTCTCCAAGATCTTCTATCTGTTCTAGATGGTGCCTGTGCAGATTCCTGAGCTTTATTTCAGAATAGCCAAGGGGACACTCTTACGGTTCCTGTGGCAGGGGAAAAAAACGAAAGTCTCAAGCGATGTCCTGAGCCTTCCTAAGGTCAGAGGGAGTGTTGGGCTCCCCGATATCCATCTATACTATAAGGCCACCCAATTAAGAGTATTGATACCACCACACCTTAGAGGGTGGAGGGACTTACAATAGGTTGAACTCGATAATCATCACCTACGGCCTGCAACAGTGGGAGAGTGGCTATGGGTGCCCAGGACCAAGTTAATCTGTAGGATACGTGAGCACCCAATCCCGGGCACAATTTGGAGTATCTGGCGACAGGGTAAAGGGGTGTCTGGGGTAACATTGTGACCCACACCCTTAGGGCATCTTTGGGTCCCAGGAGTTCGGGACGAGATCCCGGATCCCCCTAGGTTGCAGGCATGGTACGAGGCAGGCCTGGAAAGAATTGGACACATGTGGAAAGAAGGGAGATTTATTACGATAGTAGAACTAGAGGAGGCCCTTGGGAAAGCCCCTATGCTGGTCCTCTTCGGATTGGAAGAATGCGAGGGAGAATATATCAGGCTGCCGAGAATGGCACACAGTCTTCTCCTGGCTGGAAGGGCGTGCTTGGCAACACGTTGGAAGGGAGCCCGGTTACCAGAGAAGGAGTGGATTAACATAGCCGAAATATATATGTGATGGAACGTATAACAGCGGCCCTCCATGGGGCTCAGGGGTCGATTGATTCAGAATGGTCGGACTTTTGTTCGGTATATATCCCATAGGGGTCCAACACACTGAAGGGGGTGGGGACTGAAGGGGGAGGAGAATACCCCGAGTGATGAAAAAGGGGAGGAAGGGTGCCTTAGTTTGAGATGACATGCGATTGATTGGACGAGACAGCTGGCAGCATTGAAGGTTGAGATACAGAGTGGGATGGATCAGGGAAGAGACCGAGGAGGCTGAGAAGGGGTGAAGGGAGGAGAGATGGGGAGGAGGGAGAGGCTCGCAGTTCAGGCACTTTTGGGGGGAATGTTGGGATGTCAATTTGTAACGGATTTAGTACTTCAAGAGATTCCATTGCGGCTGTGTAGCCCTGTTTTTGCTATGCTTATGGAAATGTCAATAAAGTTGAATAAAAAAAAACCTGAAAACAGAACTATTAAACCTTACAATATCAAAAGAGACCGAAGAGAGACTTAAGGGCAGCCTGCCATAGACATGGGTCGAGAAATACATAACCTACCTGGGCATAAAGCGAAGTAAAACAGTGGAGGAACTTTTTGTGGTCAAATATACACCTCTGCTAGGAGCTATCAGAAACAAGCTGGTGGATTGGGGTCCATTAACGGTGACCTGGTTGGGCAGGATATATGTGCTAAAGATGGAAATTCTGCCACGGATGCTGTATTATTTTATGACTCTCTCAACACAGGTCCGAATGTCTTTTTTCCGAGCAGTCCAAAAACACACATGGAATAACAAAAAAACAAGGATAGCTAGGAAAATGATAATGATGCCAAGAAATAGAGCAGGTATGGGAGAGCGGGACTTGACAACATATTTCAGGGCAGTGCAGATAAGGATAATGAGGGATTGGTTAAAAGACGATCAGGGGAAAATGTGGAGCTCAATGGACAGGGCAAGAATAGGGGAAAACAAAGAAGAGGTATTGTGGAAACTGAAGGGAGACAGGCCAAAAAAAATGCATTACAGTAGAATACTGACAGTGGGAGGCGATACCTGGGACGAAGTGATAAGGCAGGCCCAACTCACAACATTTACGTCGCCATTCACCACAATTTTTGATAATCTAAGTCTTACCCCAGGGCAGGGGGAAAGGAGCTTTAGGTCATGGCTGAAGGGGGGCTGCCTAAAGATCCGGGACATGTTTAGGGGAACAGAAATTAAGTAATTTTCCCAATGCAAAGAGGACTTTGGATTGAAAGAGTCAGAGAGATTTCGATATGTCCAGATAAGGCATAGTGTCATGCAGCCCTCGATTAAAGGGGCAGCAACGCGCAACCTTGCTCCGTTTAAGAAATACCGAACACCTGAATAGGGAGACAAACATTTAGTGGGGGCAATCTACACTCTAATTAAACAAGGGAAGATACCAGGGGAAAGGAAATACATGAAGCTTTGGGAGGGGGGTCGCAGGCCAAAAGATAGAAATAAGAGGCTGGCAGCAGTTGTGGGCCAACATGCCAAAGTTAACAAAATGTCTCCAGGCCCAAGAAATTTGGATAGAATTTATGTTGCAGTGGAACATAACCCCAGAGAAATTTAATTTATTTTACCCTTCCGTGTCAAACCTCTGCTGGAGACAATGCAGAGAGGTTGGGAGTTGGAACCATGTATGGTGGGACTGTCCACACATTCAGGAATAATGGAAGGCAATAGGGGAAGCACTAGGCGAGGCATTGAATCTGAAGGGAGGGGGTAAAAGAGGTCTAGCAATTCTGGGGCTAGGGGACAACTGCAAGAACTATCATCCAAGGCAGAGCGCAAAATTGATGTAATCTTGATGATGGCAGCGGCGTTGGCGTGGTGCAAAAATGGGAAGCAAAAGACCCTCCAACTGAATGTGAATGGGTGGGAAAAGTATGGAACTTCGTCCTACTGGAATGGGCTATTTACTCTATGAAAGGTGAGCAGCAAGGTTTTCGGGTAGAATGGGCATGGATCATGGGGTTTCTTCAAGAAGGGGCAAGGGGAAACTGTTGTCCGAGGATGATGAGACTGTTGGGCCTGGTGGATTGATCCTGGTTAACTGCTGTCAGGAGGTTATGACATAAAGGACTTTAAAAGGAAGTTTCTCCATCGATGGTCGGACTATGGTGGGGGGGCACAATTGTTTGTAAAAGTTGTGAAAATGTCAATAAAAAGTTAAATGGAAGAAAAAAAATAAGATATTAAGGGCAAGTGCTCAACAACTGGATTTGAGTAGCTTTTATTCTTACTTCCCAATATGAGGAACCTGATCACGAGGTGTTAATGAGTTATTCGGTGAGGATTGGCAGGTGGATGGCAATCTGGCACACAAGGGGCCAGATTCTCAAAAATGAGTGCAAATGAAAGACGCGCAGAGGATGTGCTTCTTTCATGTGCGCTCATTGCTGAAATGCGCAGGTTACCTTATTCTTAAATGCGACCTATGCATTTCAGGAGGGTGGACAGTGGCACAAGGATGCGCTGCCCAGTTCGTTTGCATACATTAGTGTCAGGAGCATGCTCCTGTCAATAATGTATGACAGGATTCCTGCAAAAGCACATTTCACTGATACAGGCCGTAAAAGGGCCTATGTCTCTGAAATGCTTGAGGAAAACAAAAGTATTTCAATCTGTTTTGGGGATGGAAATGCAAGTGTGATAGGCGTGGTTTAAACCGCAGCAGTCACGCTTAAAAAATAAATCATGACAGGGAAAGAAATTCCCACTTCAAAAGGCACAGGGGGATAACCCTCATTTCTGGGTATTTAAGAGCACATCCCGGTGTGCGCTTTTAAATGCCCAGGAACGTGTCCATGATATACGACTAGAGATGAAAAAAGGCACCTGAATGAGCGCATTAAAGATGTGTTCATTCAGATGCCTTTTAAGAATGATCTCATCACTTGCACCAAAAAAAAGGTTTTGAATCTGCCCAAGGTCCTCCATATGTATTCTTCATAGGAAGCAATTACATAAAATGATGTTTATAGCACTCCGGGCACTCTAAAACACTATGTAAATAGACAGAGGGGTCTCTGCTGGAGTTGGTCTGGGGCACTGACCCTTAAATACATATATGGTGATCATGCCCAAGGTTGATTTAAATACTGGGAGGAGAAAATTATCGCAATCACTACAATCACCAACATACACAAACCAAGAGATCCTGCACTGTGTCTCCCAAGTAAACAAGCAAGAAGATCTACCCCCTAGCTTATCTGACGGGGGGTTTGTCACTGAACCCTTTTTCGCAGCTCCTAATCTCAAATAGATGGAAGAAGAGTGTGTAAATCCCTGATGTGATCCAGTGGTATCAGAAAATGTGCGATATATAAAACATAGGTAGGTTTGGTCCATTTAGAACCTGACATACCGGAGCTACTACTCCTAATCAATATGCAAAGTTGTGTCTTAGGTTAACAAACTTAACATGACATTTTAAAGAAAACACATTTTCTTTATGTTCTAAACAAAAAGTTAAAGCACTTGCCCTGAGACAAAGCTTTCTTACATGTGCAGTGCAATACAAACGAAGAAGGTCACAAACGACCAAACCACATTTTGAAAGTGCAAAGTACTTCCCTTATTTCTACACAGGGAAGTCACAACGCAATGACAAAAAATAACATACAATACAAAGTCTGGTTCTCATGTGGTCCAGAAATACAGTGGTACTCAACCAACTTGGTAATTTATACAGTTGTCGGTCCAACAATGTTGATGCATAGAAAAGTAATGTTTTAATCTAGCATTTTATGAGATGACAGTCTACTAGGTGAGACTAATACAATGATTGTCTTCAATGATGAGTTCAGCATAGGTCCATATGTCAAGTGGACCGTGCGCTAGTTTCAACCAAGGCCTCGGTGGGTTTATGGGGGGGGGGGGTCGTTTTCATCAGGACTGGGTGTGTGGTTAAAGAATTTGAATTCTTGTTCTCAAATGGACTTCCAATGGCCCTGAGAATGCATAAACACACGAAGGAATCAGTGTGTATGCAGAAAGTATAATAGATGTATACAGTAGAATGAGAGTGGCATTGCATCAACCTGAAGTATTAAAGGGATACTCATTCGTCCAAGGCTGTGCGATTGTGCCTTTGAAGGAATTGGAGGTACCTGCAACAAACACACTATCGTAATGTCATGTTTAACTACCATGGAACGTCCTTCGTAAAATACATAAGTGAAAATGGAAGTGAAATTCCCTAAAAATAAATGAATAATGAACTTAAAGTAAGGAAAGAGCAGCAGAGTCTACCACCATTCCTGTGGTCTTGACTGATAAAAGAATGTCCTAAGAGGTCTTTTTTCAAGAAATGGACTCCTGGTAATCTGAAAGAGGATGAGAGGTCCATGAAATAAAAGTCATCATGTCATGTCGTTGCTATCAGTGTGTAAGAAAATGGGCTGACAGAAAGGATTCAATTGAATCCGCAGTAGGGGGAATGGCTTACCGCCAATCGCTGCTGATTAGCAGTTCATTATTAGGAGGGAGCGGTAGGTCAGGTGCAGCCTCACCGCTTCTGTGTCTTCTGCAAGGTTAGAGCAGAAAACAGCCTCAGTGGTTGCTAAGTAACGTGCAGGGGTTGTGTTACATGGTGTGGAAACACAAGAAGGGCTTCTGGTTGTGGCAACCCAGCAAGTTTACAGAGGCGGGCTGGTGGAGCCATTCCTGCGTGCCATGACGCAGCCTTTCTGAGGCACCGGATTGGACAGAAGCATGTCATGCGTGTGCCGTTGACCAGCGACCTGGTCGCTGAGGCAAAGGGCTGTCATGCAGAAGGGAAAAAGGGGTCCTGTGTTTCACCGGAATAACAGCGGATGGAGGGCTAAGGAGCTCCCACGTGTATGCTAGGGTGAGGACAGTGATGCAAACAGGAAGTGCCATCCTCGGTAAATGAAGTTGGAAATTGCATCATGTGGAAGGCTCATGATGGTATCTGGGATTACAGTAAGCCATACTGTGTAAATAACTGTTTAAGTGGAAAAAGACAGGGTTGAATGATGTATGAACATATGAACACAGTTCCCTTGTGCCTAGATGCAGCTCAGTGGTTTCCATTCTTCTCTGTCATTCAGGCCATGAATGTAAGTCTGTAAAGTGTACAGTCAATATTGTTCTTTTCTGGCCAGTAGTGTGTCTCTCCAATTGGTGTCAGTTGTCTGGATTCTGTCAATAATCCACCACCTAGGCCATGCTGTCTGTGACGCTTTTCTAGGAAGTGTGCCACCATCGGTGTTGTGACTGTCTTGGTCCTAATTTTAGAGCAGTGTTCAATAATCTTGGTCTTAACCTGTCTGCTGGTTTTTACTACATACACTTTGTTGCAGGGCCATTGAACAACATATATCGCATGCATACTGTTAGAGTTACTGTGAAATGTAAACATTCATTGCTTTCTGTTGACGTCAAATTAAGTTGTTTTGGTGGTAAATTTGCAGTCAGAGCATCTTCCACAGGGGTAATGTCTAGTAATGTTAGATAGGCCATAAATAGTTCTTAAATTTGGACTGGGTTTCTTGGTCAGACGGACAGCTTTGACCAGGTGTTGCTTAATGTTTCTGCCTCTTTTTTAAATTGTTTTATTTAGTTTATTGGTGAATTAGTACAATCACAACTTGTAAAAACATTTCGTATGCAACAGCATATATTCACCATACAAGTTTGAAAGTTTTCCCTCTCCCCCAACAGTAAGGTGATCACCTTGTATCTGAGAGATAGAATAGTATATCGTCAGCATACATGCTCACCTTGTGACATCGGTTCCCTACCATAATTCCCTTTATCTGATCATCTTTTCGTATCATGTCCCCTAATGGTTCCATTGTCAACGTAAATAGTAGGGGCGATAGAGGGTAAACCTGTCTGGTTGCCCTTCTAAGTTCAAACTCTCTAGATCTCGTCCCGTTCATTACCACCCTAGCTGTCAGCCTTGTATAGAATGCCTGTATTGCCCGGCACATTCTGTCCCCAAGCCCTATTTTGCGCAATATTGCAAAGAGGAAGCCCCATTCCACAGTGTCGAAAGCCTTTTCGGCATCTAGACTTAGTAGTGTCTGGTCCCCTAGATTACCTTTACTGTTTTGTATTAGAATAAGCGTCTTCCTTATGGCGTCTGGACCTTGTCTGCCCGCTATAAAACCCATTTGGTCTGGGTGAACTTTACGGGGTAGCTTCCCTTCTAGTCCCGTCATGAATATTTTCTCGTCACGTTTAGGAGCGAGATAGGGCGATATGACGAGCATTGCACCAGGTCCATCCCCTCCTTCGGGATTACTGTTATCAATGCCTTACTGAACATTTCTGGTGCCTTCCCTGAATCTAAAATACGATTATAGAGCTTTGCCATATGTGGTATTAGTATTCCCACATATTTTTTACAAAACCCTATGGAGAATCCAACCTCACCTGGGGCCTTTCCATTAGGGAGACATGATATGGCATCTTTTACCTCTTCAGCTGTGATTGGGGTTTCTAGGTGTTCAGTCTCCAGATATGCAATTTTAGGCCCCACTCAGGTATGATCCCACCGCATCCACCATATCGAAGGCTTCAGACCTGTATAGTGTTTCATAATATTGAGCAAACCTCTCCGCAATGTCTTTAGGTAAGACCTGATCTCCTTATTCAGGGCCTGCCAGTTTCGCTACCCACCTCTCTGCCCTCTGTTCCCAGAGTCTTGCTATCAGCAGAGTGTCTTCCTTGTCACCCTTTTTGTAGTATTTCTGTTTGAGATACCTCAACTTCCAGAGTGTTTCCCCCACACCCAACGCCTTCAGTTCTGCCCTCTTGGACACACCTCTTCCCTAATCCCATCTGTTTCCTTTTAGAGGATGTATCCTCACCTATCCCTCCATTATCTCTTTTCTGAGCTTTTCCTCCTGCAACCCCCTCTCCCTTTTCTTCCTAGCTCCTTCCCTGATCAAGAGGCCCCTCCAAGTGGCTTTCCCCGCATCCCAAACCCCCTCTCTACCTACCTCCCCAGTGTCATTCAGCTCAAAGTATTCCATTATCGCCTTACTCAATTGATCTCTGAAGATGGGATTGCTCCAGAGTGACTCATTACAGCTCCACATACCCTCAAGGTCTGTGTAATCCCACCACATCCAAGGTCATAATCACCATATCATGATCAGTCCATCCCACAGGTCGGATACTACTTTCCAGAACTCTCGTGACCTGATCCCTGTTTATCAGCAGATAGTCAATCCTAGTGTATGTTTTGTGCGACACTGAGAAGAATGTATAACCCTCCTCCCGTGTGTGCTGGCTCCTCCATACATCCACAAGGCCTCGACTCTCGATTGCCAGTCCAAGTGATCCGGTTTGCCTGCCCCCCCTTTATTAGCTGTCTCCTCCTCGCCTTCCTGTCCCAGGTTTCGTCCGCGCATGAGTTAAGGTCCCCACCTACGATTTATAGGTCCGCTTCAAACCCTTGTATTTTCTTGAATGCCTCCCTTAAAAACACCTCTTGACCCAGGTTGGGGGCGTATATGGCCGCAAATAGTATTCATGCTCCCTCCAGATTTTCTTGCAGTATCAACCTTCTACCCTCTAGCAGATTTGTGGTTACACATTCCTGTAGCCTACATTGTTTGTGGAGAACTATGCAGACTCCCCCTCTTTTAGTGGTCCCGGAGGCCCAGTGCACCTGTCCTATTCCCCCCTTCCAACACCCGTTCCTCCCCCTGTATTAGGCGTGTTTCCTCCAAGAAAAGAATATCCAGTGAGGCTTTCTGTAGTTCTTTCACGACCAGGGTTCTCTTTGTCAGAGAATTTAGACCTTTCACATTAAGAGTGGCCACAGTGAGAACCTTCTTGATATCACCCTTCCCCATTACGGGTGTTTCCCTCTGCCCCCTTTTCAGGCCTACATATGATTATTGACCCATCTCTCTTATTGCCCTCCTTTATCCGGAGACCATGTTCCTTTTCCCTTATGTGCTCTGTCCTTTAGCCTACCCCCATATATAACTTACTATTTGACATTGTAACTGTTCGGTACATCAACTCAGCGTTTTGTGTACAAGTCTCGGAGATACACCCTCTCTCACAGGGGGTCACTTGGGAGCGAGAAGTTCTGCCTCCCCCCAGCAAATCTTACTTGTTATTTCAGGCATCCGCCCGGTTCATGTAGTCCAACTTAAACTCACATACATTCTAGTCCCCTGGATCTCGCTCCGGCCATTCTTCTTGTGTCGTGTGCACCTTGCGGGGCCAGAGGCTGTTGAGCCTCATATTTCCTCCCCGATTGCCCCCTCCTTCTCCTTTGTGGGCCTGGTGCGAGTCTCAATCGTTCTCCGGTCGTGGATGGGCCCTGTGGCCTTCTTGCCTGGCCTTCAATGTCCGCTGTGAGGTGTCTCAGGGCTTGCTCCGCTTCCTCTGATGATGTTAGCCGATATTCTATCCCCTCCACTTCGAATTGTAGTGAAAACGGGAAGCCCCATCTGTACCTAATTTCGTTTCCTCACATCCATGTTGTGAGGGGTCTGCAACTTCTTCGTCGTGTGAGAATAAGGTTGGAGAGTCCTGCTATATCATGACCTTTGAGCCTTCGAATTCTACGTATTGTTGTTGCCATTTCCGTTTGGCCGTCGTCCTCTGTGTGCCCTTTTGAGTTGCACTGTTTTGGCCCCTTCAGCTTCAAAGAGTTGATGTATCAGTGCAAGTACTTTTTCCTCAACTTGTCTCGGGGTCTCCCTTTCCGGTTCTTTCAGGCCCAGTATCCTTATGTTGTTGCGTCTTTCCCTGTTTTCAAGGTCATCCATTTTGAGCATAACCTCCTCTTCCATGAGTTCCAGCTCTGTAATTCTTGCGTCCAGCTTCATTTCAACCATGTCTGCATTCAGCTGGTTATGCTCGAGCCCTTCGACTTTACTTTCTACTGTGGTCATTCTACCCGTCAGATCTGCCAGTGATGCTTGTATGTCCCCTCTGAGGGCTTTAATCTCAGCCAGGATGTGCCCCGTATCTTCTTTCGTATAGAATTTGGTTAAATCTATTCCGGTCACCATTATGGCTTCTGGAACTTTGGTCGTCGTCGTGCTTTGCTTCCCAGTTTTGTCCTTGTTCGTATTAAAGTCTCTTGCTGTACTCTCCCCGTTGTTCTAAGCGGTCCCCTGGCGGCCCGTTATCTCCCTATCTTCGCTTCTGTTTCTTTCCAAGCTTCGTTGTCACTGCTTCCAGTACAGTACGGGTATTGTCCGCTCAGTTCCTTCTTCTTTCCACCTCCTCAGTCTGTTCCACCAATGCAATCTGCTCCCAAGTCTGCTCACATTGGGTTACAGGCAACAGATTCTCACTTACAGTGCACCCCTGGTGCTTCGCGGTTCCTCTTGCTGAATATACATTCCTCTACTACTTCCAGTCTTTATTCTGCAGGTGCCCTGTAGGATTGGTGCCCTCCGGCTGCTGCACTACCCCTCCTCCAGTCCCCCTCACCCTGCGGTTCTTTTCTCAACTCCTCTTCTTCTTCTTCTTGTGCTGTGGTGCGCCTCGTGTTAGGTCTCCCTTCATGTTTGTTCAGCGACTCCCTTATGTCCTTGGAGCCCCTTGCCTATGCTCCGTGTCGTCTTGGCCGCTCCTTGACTGTGCAGCCCAATGCCTGTCAGGCGGCTGTGGATGGGGCACAGATGGGGGGTTTAATAACTCCTATGTCCTTCTCTATGTACCCCTCGCCTCCTCTGTTTCACACACTCGTTTCAGCTGGTCCGCTGTGTTGGCAGTTACAGTGCCCTTGTCTCCAGCATGCACTTCTTGTCTTTATTGTAACTCCACAGGCCTTCTCAATTTGGGCTGCCACACTTCGACCCCCCACCCCCTGTTCACAACCTTTCGGCGCCTTTTTTGGCCTTCCAGTGGCCCCGCGTCTTGCTCTTCTGCTTCGTCCTGCAATGTTAATCCCCTTCATCCGGGGCTCCCGAGCGTTCGGTTTTGAAATTACTATGCAGATGGAGCCAGTTCCAGGAGGAACGCACACATTTCGCGCACCCTCCCCACTCTGCTCGTGATTTTCTGTCTGCCCCAATCCTCCAGCTGGCCCGCTGCTCGCTTCTCTCTCTTGGGCCCTCCTCCACTCCGTGGTCTTATCCCTCCGTTGGACCACTCTGCTTCCGTCTCAGGACCTTGGGAGGAAGGTCGGACGTACCTGGCAACTCCTGCGGTGTAATCCGTAGCTGCTCCGGACTCCTCCCTCTGCGCTCCTGCAGCTCCACCAGCCGTGGGGTCTTCCCTCTGTCAGCCGGGCATCTCATTACTGGCAGACTGTGTGGCAGCGGCTCCTGGATGTTGGTTGTTTCCAGCCCTCTCTTTCTATCCACGGAGCAGCTGTTCGTTCCTTCACCCTACGGCCCTCCAGAGGCCATCCCTCCAATATACTATGTGAGGGCCCTTACCCAGAGGCAGTCGCTGGGGGTCAGGGTGGGTAGTTAGGTCACACCAGGTTTGTTCCGCTGTCCCGGGGGGCCTTACTTGCCTTCTTTGGTTTATCGTCCGTCTATTGCTCCGAAGCCCGGGGCACATCAGGGGGACACAATTCTGGCCGCATGGGGCTCGAGGCCTTGTCTCAACTGAAAGAGTCACGGTGCACTGCTGTCTCTTCCCCCCGGCGTTCTGCCATCAGCTGTGCGTTATCCCTTTCACTATACGTGTTCCAGAAGTCTTCCACTCTTCAGGGATGCATGTGGATCCTCGAATCCCGGATGCAGATACTCTGTATCATCTCTATAGGTGCCGCGCCCCGTGGTGGTCTTGTTTCTGCCCCTTTTAAAGGCAAACAGGGGTGGTAACCAGTCTGCATTGTCCAATTGTAGAATGGGCCAATGTTTTTTTATTTGTTTTTTTATATCATTGCTCTGTCAGAAAAAAGTGGTCACACACTCTTCAACATTCTTGTTCTTAACCACAGATTTGTCTAGAGGATTTTGTAGGTGTTGACTCTGAGACTGTTTTCTTGCTAGTCTAACATGCGTTTAGCATATCCACGGTTGATAAATCTCTGCCCGGCCATACAGGCTTCCACTTTGAAATTTTCCAATCTGGTGCAATTCCTTCGAATCCTAACAAACTGCCCAAAAGGAATGTTTTGTCTGAGGGCTTTATGATAGAAATTGTTGCTATACAATATGGTATTCCTGTCCGTGGGCTTTTTGTATAAGCTAAGAGTACGTTGGTTTTCCACTGCTGTAATTGTGAGGTCAAGGAAGGGGATGAGGTTAGTGTCTTTTTACATGGTGAAGCCTAAATTGGAATTGAGTTGATTAATCCAAGTTTTGTCCCAAACGATCAACATTTCATCTATGTATCTCTTGTACCATAAAATGGCCTTGGAAAATTCATTTTCTGCTGAGAATATGTGAAACTCTTTGAACATGGCCATATACAAAATGGCTACATAGGGTTCAAATGAGGGCCCCATGACCTTTCCTTTAATTTGCAAAATAAATGTGTCTTTAAAGCTAAAGACATTTTTGTTGAGTGCCATTTGCAACAGAACTAGAATGAAACTGGTGGGAACAATATGTGGGGTAGGTCTCAAATCCAAGTCATCACTGCACACTCTTAATAGCCTCCCCCTTGGGGTATGTTAGAGTATAAGGAGATGACATCCAGGGTGATCAAAATATTGTGCTCTGGGTTAAATGGTAAACCCTCTATATCATTGATGTCATCTCTGGTGTTCGCCAAGAAAGTAGGGGTGGTCATGGCAAGAGGTCTGAGGAATAAATCTATGTATTTCCCAATGAGTTCCAGTATTGAACCACATAGGGAAACAATGGGTCTCCCCGGTGGATTAGTGGGATTCTTGTGAATTTTAAGTAAGATATAGAACAGTAGTGTCTTTGGATTGCTGGGATTGAGAAATGTAAATTCTTTACTGGATAGAAACCCCTCCTCCGAGCCCACTTTGGTAATGGCAACTATTTCTTGTTAAAACTTTGTGGGAGGAACTCCTGTGAGGTTTTGGTAGCGGTCATTGAGGATTTGCAAGACTTCCTTGTCATAGTTGGATGCATTCATAACAACTATTCCTCCCCCCATTATCGGTACCCCTGTAAACTTGCTGGGTTGCCATGCAACGACCAGAAGTCCTTCTTTTGTTTCAGCACCACATAACACGACCTCAGCAGGTTACTTAGCAAGCGCAGAGGCTGCTTTCTGCTCTAAACCTCGCAGAAGACACGGATGCGTTGAGGCTGCACCCGATCTGCCACCCGACCTGCCGCTCACTCCCAATAATAGATTGCTAACCAGCCGCGATTGGGGGTAAGCCATCCACCAGACTCCGGATTCGTTTGAATCCAGTCTGTCAGCCCTTTTTCTTACACACTGATAGCAACGACATGACAGCATGACTTATTTCATGGGATCTCACATCCTCTTTCAGATTACCGGGAACCCATTTCTTGGGATAGATTATTCGATCAGTCAAGACCACAGGAACAGCGGTAGACTCTGCTGCTCCTTCCTTACTGTAAGTGCATTATTCATTTATTTTTAGGGATTCGTACTTCCATTCTCACTTATATATTTTAAGAATGACTTTACATGGTAGTTAAACATGACATCACAATAGTGTGTTTGTTGCAGGTACCTCCAATTCCTTCAAGGCACGATCGCACAGCCTTGGACGAGTGATTATCCCTTTAGGACCACTTCGACTCACACTCGATTTGTTCTCTTCTTGACCTTTTCCTCTCTTTCACTTTTGCCACTTCTCAGCTGGACACCTTACAGAGACCTTCGATTGTGCACCCACGCGGTGCCGGACAACATTTTAAAGTTCTGTCACTCATTAGCAGTTCAACTTTACTTGCGTCTTTTATCACACATGTTTTAACTATGTTCGTTCCAGCGCCCGCCATACAATGTTGCTGCTTGCAACCTTGGCTTTAACACAGACTGGTCATGTATCAGTCTCCCCAACTAGCCAGCTGTGTTGATGTCACTGACGCTGCTTTGTTCTTGGAGCCAAGGACAGTAACATGGCGGCTGATGATTCTCCCTGCCTTCATTATTGATGCAGGAAGGCCCTGGCTATCTCCGACACACAATGCAGGATTCTTCAGCCTGGTTTCCTGGCCTTGTCCTTTCTATTCAAGGTTTCTGATAAGTAACGGCTGCTTGTCGAAAAGGTCACAGGAACTTCCCTCCTTGCGATCCCCTTCTGTTTTGCCTCCTTTCCTCTTTCGTTCAGCTGCTGGCTGGAAACTTCTGTTTCCTTGTGTGCTTTGGCTCGCTCAGAGTGTGCTCTCATGTTCCATATTTTATCTGTGTGGGGAAGCTTAATGGAAGTCAGGTGTGTGTGATGGTCAGTGATTGCCTGCCCTTGTATTGGGGCATGTCAGGTATAAGGCTTGGGTGTTAATCTGTTTTCTCTCATAGTGGACTGTCTGTGAGAAAGTGTTTGTGTTGTAAGGGTGGTGCGGGAGGAACAGAGTTCCTAAATATCCAACCTGGTAGGATGGGGTAAAGGTTTTACAGGGAAGGGGCTACCGCCTCTCACCATCCGGTGTCCCACTCCCCGAAGACCCCTCATCCAGGTGACCTTCCCACACGGTTCCACCCCCAGTAACTGTATCCAAAAGCTGTGGCCGTGTCTTGGCCACCTGGATGACGATCCCCGGGGACTAGGGAGTGAGACACCTTCGGGTTTCTCATATGCCCTTCCCCTATGCGATGTAGTCGCATCTATTTCACAGGGACACCGGGAAAGGAAATCGACGTTCCCCAGGTCTTTGCCTTTTCGGTGCTCCACAGTGAAACAGTAGGGTTGCAGGTCTAGGAACCATTACATAACTCGAGGGTTAGCGTCCTTTTGTTGGCTTATGCACACTAATGGAGAATGATCAGTGATGAGTGTGAACTTCCTTCCTAGGAGTAGGTTAGATGGATGATGGCCCATTTCATGGCAAAGGCCTCTAATTTTAACACAGAGTAATTATTTTCACGTGGGAAGGATTTTCGACTAGTGAATAGAATAGGGTGTTCTAAGCCATCACAAACTTGTGATAAAACTGCTCCTAACCCTGTGAGAGAGGCGTCAGTTTGTAACACATACTCTTTCGAACAATCTACTCCCTTTAGGATCGGGTTCTGGCACAGGGTTTGTTTTAAGCTGTTGTAACATACATCGACCTCGTCAGTCCATTGAATCTTCTGGGGTTCGGCGTTCTTTAGTTTGTCTGTGAACCGAGCTGTTCCGTCTGAGAAATTAGGGATAAACCTACAGTAATAACCGATTAATCCTAAGAATGCTCTGAGGTCTCTCTTGGT
Organism: Ambystoma mexicanum; assembly: GCF_040938575.1. NCBI lineage: Eukaryota > Metazoa > Chordata > Amphibia > Caudata > Ambystomatidae > Ambystoma > Ambystoma mexicanum. The sequence continues at coordinate 1,113,695,679 of NC_090923.1, read as the reverse complement.
CTTAGGCGTGGGGGTATCTAGGACAGCTTTCACTTTTTCTCTTTGGGCTGGACACTGCCATTCCCTACAAAGAAGCTGAGGTATTTCACGGCTGATTGAGCCAGCTTACATTTGGATGGATTGGCAGTTGATCTGGCTTCTCTGAGGGCTCTCATAATAGTAAAGAGATGGAAAAGATGGTGTTCCCAAGTCTTACTATAAATGACTATGTCAATATAAACCCCAGAGAAATCGGAGTAGGGCTGTAATATCCTGTCCATAAGCCGTTGGAAGGTGGCAGGGGTCCAGTGGAGGCCAAAAGGGAGGACTTTGAACTGGAATAGCCCCAGGGGCGTCCAGAAAGCTGTCTTTTCCTTTTCAGGTCCATGCCATGGAACCTGCGGATACCCCTTGGTTGAGTCTAGGGTTGATAGGAAGGTGGCATTTCAGAGTTTATCAATCAATTTGTCGATGCATGGCATAGGTTAGGCATCGAAGTCAGAGATGGCTAGAATGATCAGGTTTTGTGACCAACATAATAGCAGAGGACCATGGGCTTGAAGAAGGTTCGATAATATTTGCCCTTAGCATTTTGTTCACTTCCTCAACCCCTATCTGTCTACAGGCTTCCAGGAGTCTATATGGTTTCAAATGGACTACTTTTCCCTTTGAAATTCTGATATAATAAGTGCCTTGCACTCTCCCTGGTTTATCGCAGAATACATTGGGGAATGTCGTGACTAAATCTTTTAAGTCTTCTTGTTGTTGACTAGATAGCTCTTGGGGAATTCATTCAAAATTATCTATTGCCTGTGGTACCAAACAAGACAGTTTCGAGGCAGTGGCTGCAGAAGGATTTTCTTTCCACTCTTTTAAGAGATTTACATGGTAGAGGTGGGTCGTTTGTTTCCTGTCAGGTTGAGCTATTTTATAGGTACAGGTCTCCATTTGCTCGAATACTTCATATGGACCATGCCACTTTGAGGCAAGTTTATTTTCAGAGGTAGGCAAGAGGACTAATACCTTTTGTCCTATTGAAAAAATCTACCTTCTTGTCGTAGGTGAACTTTTGTTGTGCTTGGGTTTTTTCCATGAGAGTATGGACTAGATTCTGAACAAGTTTTCTATGCTCTCTCAATCTGGGTGCTGTTTGTCAGAGCAGAATATGTTCCTCGTCTCTCTCTTCTCAGGTCTCCCAGAGCATGTCTAGGACATCTCTTGGTCTCTACCACAAAGTAGTTCGAAAGGAGAGAATCTGGTAGACGCCTGAGGGGTCTTTCTTACTGCAAATAGGGCCAGGGAATCAAGCCATCCCAGTCCTTCACGTCCTTGTCTACTAACATTCTTAGGATCATCTTAAGTTTTACGTTAAATCTTTCTACCAATCCATCCGTTTGCAGGTGGTAAAATGGGGTTCTTAAGGTGGAAATATGGAGCAATTCTTTAACTTCACCCGTGAGTTTGCTCACAAAATTGGATCCCTGATCCGTTAGAATTTCCTTGGGGAACCGAACCCTGGAAACATATGGCAAATGAGGTTTTAAAATCTGCTGGGTTGTGTTGATCTGCATGGGGAATGCATCTGGGTATTGGGTAGCGGAATCAACGATTACGAGGACATAATTGTAACCCAGTCTAGAGGTTTCCAACGGTCCAAAGATATCCATCCGAATTCGGGAGAAAGGGACTTCTATTACTGGTAAAGGGTTCAGAGGGGCAGGCAAGGGAATATGCATACTGGTTTTCTGACATATTTCACATGTCTGAATGAAGTTCTTTATATCAGCATGGATATCTGGCCAGTAAAACTTCCCACTGATGTGCGCCTGGGTCTTAGATTGTCCTACGTGTCCCCCTGTCAAATGAGAATGTGCAATCTCTAGCAAGATCTTCCGATGGGTTTTGGGGATTACTAACTCAGTTTTACTTAAGCCTTCTCTGGAGGTTTCCTTTCTATACAGCAATCCTTGCCTTAGGAAGAAAAGAGGACTTCCCTTCTCTAATCCTTCCCCTTCAGGAATCACCTGCAAGAAAGCCTCTGCGAGTACTGGATCATTTCGCTGGGCGAAGGCTAGGTCGGGAAGGACGGTAGGTGGTTCTTCCCTTTTTGCCTCAGTGGTAGATGGTTCATCAGCTTCTCCAAAGCCAAAGGTATCTCTCTCAGTTTCCTCTGGTTCACCCTCTATAAAACGTGGAAATAGAGACCTTTCAAGAATTCCCTGTACAATAGTGTCCGCATAATGTACTTCAAAAGGAGTTTTGCCATTGTACTGTAGGAGAACCTTTAGGTCTCCCCGGAAGTCGAGATCTATGATGCCTGCTAAGACATCCAGACCAAACTTCCAGGGCAGGCCAACTTCTGGAACCATTCTTATATAACACCCAGGAGGGGGTATTAGGGCTAGGTCTGTCTGAATCATACCGCTTTTCCCCAGAGCGATAGGAGCCTCTTTGCTGCTACAGTTATCAAAGCCTATGGATGATTTCATGGTGATAGAGGGATTTGAGGCTCTATGACTAAACTTCTCAAATTTTAGGGTTCCCCAATTTGTCTCAATTGAGTCGCATCCCACTCCTGATACCATATGTAAGGAAGGCATGGTATCAAACCGTAACGCAGACACAAGTGATCACAGTTCAAGGGTGTTTATTGAACTTCAATTAAGTTTGAAAAACTCCTATCTTATCCTAAATCTAAAGATGGGAGCAAGCTACGACCATTAATTAATAATAGTGCAGTCCTAGTCGTCTGTCAAAATAAAAGGGCTTATACTAATAAACCTATTGCCAATCCTTACTTCTAAATACAAATAGATTGGGAAACAATGTTATGCAAAAGAAAAGTGTTCAAGAAATGATATCAGGATATTCAAGCCATTGGATTCCTTTCCCCACGTTTTCAGCACGGGACAAGGCAGCACACTCGAGCTTAGCACAGTCTCTGGCTTATCTAGCACAATGATGCAGTTCAAAACCTCAACATCAGGGCCTTCTGTTGTAAAGTTTCTGTGCCATTCAAAGTCTCTTATTTCAGAGGGCCTGATGCAACACCAGAAATATCTAAGTTCCTTTCTTCTTAGAATTTCACATGTACAAATTCTCAGGTGATTTTCTGTTCACCCCGGGGCCCCTTTTGCCGGGCTCAGACCCACTTTAACACAAAACCTTCAATTGGTCTCCCTCTGCCAGTCTCAGACCAAATTCACACACTTTTCCAAACTTTCTCTATTTCATCAAAATCGAAGACTTTCGACTGTGCGCAGGATTTTGCTTGACCCATTGCAGGACCACTTCGATTAACAGTTATTTGTTCTCTTTCAATTGGTCTCCCTCTGCCGGTCTCAGACCAAATGTATCTACTAATATTACTTCTCAGCTGGATACCTTACAGAGACCTTCAATTGAACACCCACGCGGTACGAGACCACTCCGTCAAAGGTTTTGTAGCTTGTTTTAAAGTTCAGTCACTCATTAGCAGTTTAACTTCACTTGTTTGTGAAGTGGGAGGCCAAAGCCATGCTGAGGGCCTCGGAAGGAAGAGGAGAAATGGAGGCTGCAGTAGGACTGGCAAGTTCCTTATAGATTTTTGAAAGTTCAGCCGTGTTGTTGGTGACCCCAGAGAAGCAGGCTTGGATATGGGCCCGCTTCTTGGAGCGGAGGGAGAATCTGTATTGCCTTTGGAGCAGACGACAGGCCTGTCTGGCAGAGAATGTGCTAGAAGCCACTTACAGTCTGCAACTCTGCACTTGCGTTTCAGCACGGCTAGGTCGGAATCACACCAACTATTGCACTTGGAGGCAAGCTTCAAGCGGATCCTTATGGCAGGGGCAAGGATGTTGGAGAAGTGGAGGTTAGCAAAGGCTGAGTGTCAGTGAGAGTGAATAGCAGGGGTGGGAGGGGGAAATGAAGGAGGCGGAAAAAGCAGCTACTGGCACTCACTTCATCGGTCGAATGACAGAGCAGGAACTTGCAGTGAGGGCGGAGGCTTAGCCAGGAAGCCCAAGAGCTCCAGATGAGAGGCCAGGAGAGCATGGTCAGACCAAGAGAGAGGTATAGAGAGGTATAGTGAGAGGGTTAGAGAAAGAGATGTCTGATGAGATGAGCGCATCCAAGGTGTGCCCGACTGAGTGGGTCGGGCGAGAGGGAAGAATGGTGAGGGAAAGAGAGTCAAAGAGGTTGTAGAATTGTAACGTGCCTGCATCAGGAGAGTCAAGATAAATATTAAAGTCTCAGAGGTAGAGGCCAGGAGAGAAGAGGCAAAGTTGGCCCACTCTGAAAGGAAGAGGGAGACCGGCCAGGGGCCCTATAGATGGTGGCAAGAGTGAGCGAGAGGGTAGGGGAGACACAAAGCTTGCAGCCAAGGCATTCAAAGGAAGAGTAGGATTGAGTGGGTATGAGAGAAGCAGGAACCCATTCAGGACCAGACCGGTTAGGCCTCGGCTTGGAGAGGATCTTGTAGCCCTCAGGAAGGAGAGTGTCATGACAGGTGGCAGTGCTGGCATTAAACCACGTCTCACTGGGAGCGAGCACGTCAAGGTCAAAGTCTTCAAGGGGGTGACAGATGTCAGAGGAATGTTTGACAGCAGAGCGAGAGTTCAGGGTAGCTAAGTGAAGCTGGTTGCCCCCTTTGAAGCACTTCCAAGGAAGAGTACAGGGACGAGGTACACCCATCGGTGGGTGCAAAGAGGACAGAGGGGTGGCAGACGGAGGAGGAAGGAAGTTAATGAGAGACGGAAGACACCTATCGAGAAGGAGGAGGTTGGGTTGAGAGCCCTGGGACATGGTAGGGCCATTCTGGTAGACATTAATGATGCACCTGGATGATAAGTGTGCAAAGACCACTGCCCTTTTAGTTCCACAATCAATGGTCGAAGGAGAGGACTGAGACCATATGTGGAATCCATACGTCCGGAGAGAGAACGACAGAGGATGTTAGTAATAGTCTCTTGGAGGACGCATTGACATAGGTATCGGCAATGGGCAGGCCTGGGTTAGAGACAAGGAGACCCTTCTTAAACGTTTTCCTTCCAGGCTTCGAAAGAGATGGAGGATAGGTAATAAAGTAGCAATTAGAATAGATAGGGGAGATTGCGAGAACCATGGGGGGAGAAGGATACCCAGGAGAGAGAGAGAGAGAGAGAGAGAGAGAGAGAGACTGCACAGTGCACAAAAAGAACTCACAAGGCGGCCTAGCAGCAAAACAGGCACAGGTGAATCAGGTCCAGGTTGACACACAAGTCGCCGAAATGGGTGGGTGGGGTTGCAGGTGCCTCAAAGGAAGATTGTGGGGTTGCGTTCCTTCACGTCGGTCTCCGCAGGATCTCTCAAACTGTAACAACCAATACTTCATGAACATGCAACAGGAAGGCGCCCAAGTAGCAGGGCAGGTGACGAAGAAGGAAACAGACAGTGTATTTTTTCGGGCTCAACAGGGGCGCACTGTCAGTCAGCCTTCCTTCCAACCGAAGCAGATGCATGGATGCAGCAGGTGAGGGAGTTAGGAACTAAAGTCAATGCTTTTGCCGGACACAACAACACACCAATAGTGTATTCAGGACTCAGACTCCGAAATGTTCGTTTGTCCGAGGATATTAGTTGGACCAGTTTCACCCAACTAGACGGACTAACAGCAGACAGACTGTAAGATCACACGCGGTGCAGGAATGCGTGAGAAGAGGTGCATAAGAAGCCAAAGTGAATAACCCCTTCTTCTTTGCAGCAAGAGAGTTTCAGTCCCTTAGCAGTTTCATATCTGCAGAGCAAGACGGGAACCCTGCAAAGCGATCAGAATGGCCAATAGATCTGTTGTATGACCTCATAAAGGCAATTTACTGATGTAGTTAGAGAGGAACAAGGAAGAGTAAATGACATCTATCATCACATCTGCACTCCAGAAGGCAAAGTGATACACTTAAAACCATACATATTACCCGAGCCCCGAAAAGAAATCCTCATCCAAGAAGTTAAGCAGATGATTGAGGCTAATATTATTGAACCATCTGCCAGCCCCTGGTCTTCCCCTATCGTGTTGGTGGCAAAACCTGATGGGAGTTGGAGATTTTGGGCCTCATCACAAGTCTGGCGGTAACCCTTAAATGCGTCGGTAGCGCTATTACCGTCGCATTTAAGGGTACGCCAGATCATGGCTTTGGCAGATTTCCCCCCAGCTCTGAGCTGGGTGGAAATCTGCGTCAAAATTGCCGATTTTCGGTGCTATTACCGCTGGCGGGAAATCCGCCGGCGGTAATAGCGCAAAATTTCCCCATTGGGCCTAATGGGGAATGCGGAATTCCTGAATGGGCTCAATGGGGAATGAGAAATAACCCTTCTGCCAAACCCGTGATCTGGCGCTAATAGCGCCGGGGGGTTTGGCGGTAGGGCTAACTCGTGATGAGGCCCTTTGTATCGACTTTAGGAAAGTTAATGCCTTCTCTGCCTTCGACACTTAACCAATGCCACGTATTAATGACCTCATTGACCGGCTGGGTAATGATGGTTATCTCTCAACCATAGACCACACGAAAGGCTATTGGCAGGTTCCATTATACAGTCCTGACAAAGAAAAAAATGCCTGTGCCACACCTATAGGTCTGTTCTACTTTAAAGTACTACCATTTGGTCTACATGGCCCATCCGCAACATTTCAGAAATGAATGAATAAGATCTTCCAACCCTACTTTGACTTCTGTGGGGCCTATATAGACGATATTGTGATACATAGTAAAACTTGTGAAGATCATTTACATCACCTTTACACAGTCATGCGAGTGTTGAGAAAGGCAGGCCTAACAGCTAACCCCAAAATATTTAAGTTGGCTCAAACTGCAGTCAAGTACCTGGGATTTCTTGTGGGTAATGGCACTGTACATCCCCAGCAGGACAAAGTCAAGGCTGTCCTTGATACTCCCACACCAAAGACCAAGAGAGATCTTAGAGCTTTTTTGGTATTGATCGGTTGCAACCACCAATTTATCCCAAACTTCTCAAGTAAAACCTCAAGACTCACAGATAAATTGAAAAACGCTGAGCCCCAAAAGATCAGGTGGGATGAAGAAGATGAAATCTGTTACATCACATTAAAGCAGACCCTTTGTAAAAGCCCCATTTTAAAAGGTAGATGACTTCTCTAAAGAGTTCATTTCACAAACAGATGCCTCTTTAATGGGACTGGGAGCAGTTCTCTCTCAAGATCATGATGGATTAGAACACCCTATACTAAGCATCAGTAGGAAACTCAGGTTAGTTATCAACCATTCGCCTTTATTGTGGATCAGCCAAAGAGTCCAACTGAGGAGTCATGCGATGGTTCTTGGACCTTCAGCCATATTGTTTCACAGTCGAACACCGGAAGGGTCAAGATCAGAGAAATGTCGACTTTCTCTCCCGGTTTCTATCCCCTCCTGCGGCAGTCGCCGGGTGTCCTGCTGCAGCACCCTCCTAGGGATCGAAAGGGACAGCATGCCGCTGGCTTTGCATGGCGTCCATCCTGTAATTCAGGGATGCATGTGCCGCAGTCATGTCTGCCATAAGGACGGCAATAGCCTGTATCAAGGCAGTCACTGGATCATTGACCGCATCAGGCTCCATGATACTACTCTTGGGGGTGTGGGGATGAGGCACCTCAATCCGTCAAGGGCAGTTGATTCCACAAAAAATAGTATACTTTCCTCCGGACCGCACCCCCACAAACATAAATGAAATACCTGCTGGGCGGTGGTGTCTGGCGAAAAGGGTTGTTCAGCAAAAGCACAGCTTCTCCCAGGCTGAAAAGGAAAAAGGGACAGGTTACAAGATTTAAGAATACCCGTCAATGCCAACCCTCCCGAACCCAGTTTTCCCTTGTCCTACCTTAGAGAAGAAAGCAAACAGCCGCTAGACGTACGTATCTTCCCAGGACCACCATAAATCTACCCAAGTCCATAGATCAGAATTCAACCTGGTATCAAGACTGACTACCAAATGTGCGAGGGTTTCAAAGGGCAAAAAACACAAAAACAATACAAGTTTGCAAGGACCTGACCCGAACGGAATGAGGGCGCAAACTACAGAAGTCGAAAGAATCAAACAACAAATCCATGCATCAGAGTCCAAAAGTCAATCCAGTAAGAAAGTCCAAAGTCTACAAATCTAAATAACCAAGAAAACCAATCCCAGTAGGATGATCCTAGTTGACAAGTCCGCGATGAACAAAGCCAGGGGTCCAGAATGCCAAGCAAAACCAAGGATCCAAAGAACAAGACTTGAAAAGATGAAAATGTTATTTGCAGGTACGAACGTTGTTGAGGAGCACCGAGTCCAGGGAACTATCAGATCCCAGAACTTCTTTCCTGCGGAGGCAGACGAGTAATCCACCAGGCCCCCTAAGTTTGCCCACTGTACAATCTTTTAGATCAGATTTGCAATGCAGGCAACCGCGGGGGAGAAAGGGGAAGTAGATACAATATTAAATCAGGTCCCAGCTGGCTGTTCTCTCTGCCACCTCTCTCTCTCAGCTCGATGACTGACTGACCGGCAAATAAATATACGTGTGTTAGAACATGACAATTATTCTTTTCTCCTGACCATTCACTATGTGTACCTCCCTAGAAATAACGATGTACCTGTGAGCCTTTGCCTCTAGCTGAAAGGCTTTTAGATAATCTTTCTACTGCTTCCTTCAAAATCGTCTTGGATAACCGTTTTTTGTTTTGTCAAGTTCAGAACTTCACATTCGTTAAAAGAAACCTTTTCATTTTTTTGAGAGCTTTGCCAAATGTACTTCACCAGAGTTCTGTGAAATCACAGCCTTAACAATTGAAACATACTTGCCACTTCTGCTTTTACCCATTTACTTTAATAAATTCTGTGCACGTGCTTCGCCTGTGCGGTTCTCCGTGAATCAACTTTGCACAATGACTGCAGTGAGATTCCTTAGTCCATGCTTTGTCGAAGACTCATCGCGCTCATCTTTGATGTGGACACGCAATAACCAACGGCCTCCTCTCACAAAATGAAAGCCCAGTGCAAAACTAAGGTTTCTGAGAAGCGCAGCAGGAAAACAGTTTGATACGTGCTCCCATCACGAACACGCTAATCCTAAGGTCCTTTACTCAAGGACTTGCTGCATTTCCTTACGGTCTCCTAACTCGGAGATACGTAAAAGACTGTTCCTTCACACGCACCTTTGATTTAATTATTCCAGAGTGTAACGTTAGTTAGTAGAGCTGGCGAAAACATAACTTGGTTAGTAAGAGTTAATACCTGCACGCCCTTGCATAATCAGTTTTTCAATGCACGCTTACTTTCCTCTTGGCCGACTACTGTGAGAAACCAGAAGGTGTCTCACCTGCTAGTCCCACGGGGGTCTCTCTCAGGTGGCCAGGGCATGGCATCGCCTTTGGATCCAGACTCTGGGGGTAGACCAGTGCAGGAGGATCACCTCAGTGAGGGTTCTTCGGGGAGTGGGACACCTGATGGCCCCTCCCTGTAACACCTTTACCCCATCCTACCCAGTAGGATATTTAGGAACTCTAACCCCCCTTTACCTTCACAAACACTTTCAATGGACAGCCGGCTCTGGGAGAAAACAGACTCACACCCAAGCATTGTACCCAACATGTCCCATTACTATGTTCAGGCAAGGTCAGGTAATTACTGGTAACCACTCGCGCCTGACTTTAATTACGCATCCCCAAACGGATAAAAGGCGGAGCACGAGAGCACACTCTGAAGGAACAGTATTTTCACGACAGCAGCTGAACAAGGGAAGAAAGATGGCAAACCAAGAAGGGTGCACAAGGATGGAATACCCTTGACCTTTCCGGCGAGAAACCGTGACTTTCCAGATTTAAAAGCATGAGGCCAGAAAACCAGACTGAATAATCCTGTGCTGTGTGTCGGAGATACCCGGTGCCCTCCTGCATGGCTGACCTAGTTGGGGAGGAACAGCAGCAGTTGTGGAAATGTCCTTGGCTCCAAGATGAAACCAGCGCCAGTGAGATCAACACAGCCGTTGAGTTGGGGGACCATACCAAGACCGGTCTGTTTTGAAGTCAAGGTTGCAAGCGGAAACATTGTATAGAGAGCGCAAGAACGAAGATTGGCAACACGTGTGATGAAAGACGTGAGGATAGCTTAATTGCTGATGGATGTTTGAACATTGAAGGAGAAAGATACAATACCAGTGACAGAGTGGTCCGGCACTGCGAGGGTGCTCTATCGAAGGTCTCTATAAGGTATACAGCCAACAAGTGGCAGAAACCAAAGTAGAAGATTGATAAGAATAAGAAGTGAAGTGAATTGAAGTGGTCCTCTGACGGTTTAAGAGAAACCCACCGCACATTCGAAAGTCTTCGATGTGTGACAGAAAGGGGTTCTGAGCCCGAACGAGGGAGATCTATGGTGCGAGTACGCACGAGGGAGACCAATTGCGAACATTGTGGAAAAGGGGTCTGAGCCTGAATGAGGTAGATCCATGGTCCGAGCCTGATCAATGGAGACCAATTGTGAACAATTTGTCAAAAGGGGGTCCGAGCCTGAAGAAGGGAGACCCATGATGAACACTGGAAGCGAGAGCTGTCAATGTGAAGATCATGATAAAAAGGAACTTTGGTGCTTGTTTGTTAAAAGAGACTGTTATTGAGGCACAGGCTTTGGTAGAAGGCCCTGAAATCTATGCTTTGAACAGTATCCTCGTGGCAGAGAAGCCAAAGTGTATGCGAAACTCGAATGTGCTGCCTTGCACTGTGCTTAAAACGTGAGGCAGGGAAGCCAACTGCTCAACTATCCTGACATATTATTTCTTTAACACTTTTCTTTTTGCATACATTATTGTCCTCATCATTTGTATTTAGCAGTAAGGATTGGCAACAGGTTTATTAGTATAGGCCCTTTTATTTTGACAGAGACTCCACTAGGACTGCGTTATTATTTGATGGTCGTAGCTTGCTCCCATCCTTAGATTTAGGCTTAGATAGGCATTCATCCAACCCATTGAAGTTCAATAAACACCCTTGAACTGTGAGCACTTGTGTCTATCTTCACTGTTTCATACCATGCCTTCTTTACACTACACACGTATCAGATTGCGCCAATGACCTTTCTTTTATGTGAACAAATTAAAGAAAGAGGGTTAATCTTCCAAACGCTCACAGTTTCTCCCAGGAGCTGACTTCTAAACAGTATATTTAAACATCCACAAGTTTTCTCTTTTCAAAACCTTTTAATCAGGAATGAATTCACTTAGCTTTATTGTTGCCGCAGATGCCTTGACTTTCTTTCTCTGCTCTGTTCACAACTTCACCAATAAAGGCCTTTTTCTTTTCCTTGGATGGATTATCCTTGAATTTCTGTGGAACTCTAAGTTCTGTGACCTTCTCTTGGTTGATAATAAAAGGCAGGCTGAATAAAAGGCAGTTTAAAATCTTTAGCAAGATTCCAAACAACTTCACTGCTGCAGTTCAACCAATCAGCTCTAAGGATCACCTCCTCCATCTTAGGCTGGGGTCACTCCTGACTGCTACATTAGAAGTGTTAAGGAAAACTAGGCTTTGAAAATCATTCCCAAATTAACAACAGTTTCAAATACCTGCATTCTTCCTGCATCTCATCCCTCCCTTAAGCTTCCAGGGTCCCTTGCTAGCCTGCAGACAAAAGGGGAACCTGATAGGAATGCAGGCATTTAAATGCTACATTTTGTTCTCACGGCACGTCCTGCGACCGGATGAGTTGTGCATCACGGGATGTGACAATGTCTCCAGCATCCCATGACGCTTAGCGGCCGTCGGCGCCTGAGCTGCCAGGACACGTATTATGGCATGTGTCCCCGGTCCTCCAGGCACAACAGCTATGTCTAACTCCGCCGCCCATGAAGGTACACAAAATAACCGTGGCAGCGCCAAGCAGTGACATCTGGGCACAGCAGTCATTGTCAACAGCCGGGGGATCACTCCACTTCATCTACCAACAGGGGTTCCCGCCATCACAGCTCCTGCCTCTGGGAGGGGAGGCCATGGCCCAAGCCTCCCTGATGCACGCCCTTCCGCAAGGACTCCAGGCCCATACCTTTGAGCGCAGATCTCGCCCAACAGGCACCAGGATGGGTCAGGCGTTCTCAGGGCCTCCACTCATGGCGGGTCTCAAGGCACGTTGTCCACTCCCTCCTCTGAGGTGCGTCCTAAAGTGATCAGGGGCCAGCCTCTCTCTTCTCTTCTACCCGATTTGTCAGGTTGTCTCCATTTAGCCATGGGGCAAGGATGCTATGTCATCCTGCCTCCTGGTCTCACATGATGATTTACACAATATATAGAAAGAGGCCAAGGGTGCTTTCAGCGTCTTATAGTCCAATCTCCCTTTTAGATTCAGTATTTAAGATTTTGGGGAGGGCCATCTTAAGGAGATTGCAGTCTTGGGTAGAGAGTACAAACATCTTCTCCCCTGAATATTTATTTGGTGGTGGCGTATTCATTATTTATTAAGGAGGAGCCTATTTTTTTGGCTTTCATGGTTCTGAGCACTGCGTTTGACAAAGTAAATTGTGTCAGGCTGTGGAGTGTGCTCAGATCCATGAATTGCCCTGGTGCTTTAGTGGATCTCCTGGATAGATTACACCTTTCTACGGAGGCTCAAGTCAGGAGTGTAGCTGCAGGACAGTGTACCCCCTTCTTTCAGGTGGAATGTGGGGTGCACCAAGGGTATCCAGTCATTGCATCGAATACAAAGCATTGAATGTCAAAGCATCGAATAAAATGCATTGGAAAAAAAGCACTGAATGCATTTTTTTTCAAAGGTAAAGGTTTTATTTGATTTATAATGGGTTTTATGCTTTATTTTTCGTTGCTTTTTTTAGATGCTAAGGCATTCGATGCTTTGGCATTCGATGCAATCACTATAAACCGCACCAAGGCTCCTCTGCTCTTCTGTTTTTACATTGATGGCTTATATTAACATTTACTGTAATCCTCCTCTGATTTTCCTAGTCTGCCTAATAGGCGTTTGCCCCTACTCGCCTATGCAGATGATACAGTCTTATTAGCCAGCACCCCCAGATCTCTACAACACCTTGTTGATGATTACTCCCGTTTTATGGATACTCTGGGGTTGAAGATACATGCCCAGACATTGGCTGTTATGGTCTGTTGCAGGGGGAAGAGTCCCCCAGGGTTTTCAGCAATTTTCTGCAAGGCAGAGTGTGAAATAGGCATGGTACCAAGAGAGACACAGACTCAAAAGTAACATTTTGAAAACCTTTATTTAATAAAGTTCTGGGGTTGGCGTAATACCTAACTGGCCCTAACTCTAAAGGGATTGTTCCCTCAACTGATGTTGATGTCTGTAAGTCCAAAACAAAATCTGTCTGTGTCTAAACCTATGCTTGCCCTCACTCTTTGACAACATGTGGTAGGAAGTCTTCTTAAAAGAAAATAGTGGTTCCAAAAAGAGAAATAAACAGAGGCTGGTTTTAGGTGGTTTTCCGACAAGGTGTAGTTCTGCCAATGTCATATAAATTAGCACAATCAAAAAAAAGGATTTTTCGTGAAACCTTCTGCACAGGATTCTTACAATAATTTCAAACAGCTTTCAAGGTCTTTGGTTCGTTGCGATTCCCTTCCCCAAGCTTCAATTCTTTCAAGTTTCAAACAGAATACAACACAGTTCCTCGTAGGCGTCTCAGGGTTCCCTTCCCCAAGCTTAGGCCTCATTTTATTTAACACAAAAGTTCTGCTTTTCAGGATGCGGTCTTCGTTAATCACAGTTCTTTCTGGGGCAGTATCAGAGACTTTTGAGAATGCCAGGCTCTTTGCTCCTCTTTAGCGCAACCACCCTGATAAATAACCCCTCTCCTTTTCTTCTACTTTCTTAAGTCCCTTAACTTTCCTGTGTTGTGGTTTCCTGCTCCCCTTTTCACACTTTCCATTCCTTTCATACTTTCTTCCTGCTTTACTGGGCAACTGTGCATGCTTGCACCCGTTTCTTGCTCCTTTTCACTTTACTGTGCCTCTTGTACACTCTTTCCTTTTTATTGTGCTCACTCGCACCCTTTTTTTGCTTTCGGGTTGCATGATACTTTTCCGTGCTTCGGGTCGTTCGCCCCCTCAATTGCTTTCAGGTCGCTTGCACCCATTCCTTACTTTCGGGTAACTCGCACACTGTCTGTTTCTTTTGCTTTTCTTGTCGCTGCGCCTTTCACTTTTAAAGTTTATTTTTCCTTTTAACTCTGTGCGTCTAGTGCATGAAACCTTGCTTCCTTTCTGTCTTCTTTCCTTTTGCAACACTTACAATTGGCTTTCCTTTAAACCTTCTTTACTTTCATGCCACTTGCAACAATGTTTCAATTCCACCCCAGCCACCCACACTCTACCGAGTTTCTCTCTTCCTTTCTTGTGAAACTCACCGGTAAGCGTGCCGCTGGCAAGCGGTCTTCCTCCTGTTGCTTGGGTCGAGGTCAGGGTCTAATCACATGTCCCTCTGACACCCATGGGCCCGGCACACCTCCCAAGGGAAAAAACAAGCAGTTTTTTTAAACACGGCCAGCAGTTTGCAGTCGAGTAGCTTGCTCCGGCTACTGGGAGACATGGCTCCCTGGCAACGCTGCACCCCCTCTGGCATACCGGGTCAGCGTCTCAGCACTCTGTTCATTTCTAGGTTCTCCCGGTCTTCCTCCCTCCTTGCTTCTGCTGCTTGGCTTCTGTGCTCTACACTGCATCTCCAGCTCATCCTTTCACCTGTGCAGAACCCCACCTTTTATAATCCTCAGTGGAGTCAAGTGAAGTCAGGTGTGCAGAGTTGGAAAAAAGTGCCTGACCTTGCCTTGCCTGAATAAAGTTCTGGGGTTGGTGTAATACCTAACTGGCCCTAACTCTAAAGGGATTGTTCCCTCAACTGATGTTTCTAAGGGCCGTCAACGGCTGAAAGTCCAAAACAAAATCTGTATGTTTCTAAACCTATGCTTGCCCTCACTCTTTGACAAAATGTGGTAGGAAGTCTTCTTAAAAATAAATAGTGGTTCCAAAAAGAAATATAAACCAAGGCTGGTTTTAGGTGGTTTTCCCACCAGGGGTAGTTCTGCCAATGTCAAAAATTAGCACAATCAAAAAAAGGGTCGTTTGTGAAACCTTCTCCATAGGATTCTTGCAATATTTTCAAACAACTTTCAAGGTCTCTGGTTTCTTGGGATTTCCTTCCCCAATCTTCAATTCTGTCAAGTTTCAAACAGAATACAACACAGTTCCTCATAGGCTTTTAAGGGTTCCCCTCTCCAAGCTTATGACGCTTTGTTTCAAAAATAAGTATTCAACCTTAGTGGGCCTCTAAAGGTTCCCTTCCCCAAGCTTAGGCCCCTTTGATGAGCTTCCAATAACTCTGTAGGCCTCTCAGGGTTCCCTTCCCCTAGCTTAGGCCTTCTTTTATGTAACACAAACGTTCCGCTTATCAGGATGTGTCCTTCGTTAATCACAGTTCTTTCAGGAGCAGTATCAGAGACTTTTGAGAACGCCAGGCGCTTTGCTCTTCCTCAGTGCGTCCACTCTGATAATTAACCCCTCTCCTTTTCTTCTACTTTCATAAGTCACTTATCTTTCTTGTGTTGGAGTTTACTGCATCCCTTTGCACACTTTCCATGCCTTTCATACTTTCTTCCTGCTTTACTTGACAACGATGCACACTTGTACCTGTTTCTTAATCCTTTTCACTTTACTGTGCCTCTTGCACACTCTTTCCTTGCTTTCAGATCGCTCGCACCCTCTCTGTGTTTCTTTCACGTTTCTTGTCTCTGCAGCTCTAGCGCTTTTCACTTTTAAAGCTTATTTCTCCTTTTAACTCTGTGCGACTAGCGCATTAAACCTTGCTTCCTTTTGGTCTTCTTTCCTTTTGCAACACTTGCAATTAGCTTACCTTTAAACTTTCTTGACTTTCATGTCGCTTGCAACAATGTTTCAATTCCACCCCAGCCACTCACACTCTACCGAGTTTTCTCTTCCTTTCTTGTGAAACTTACCTGTAAGCGCAGCGTTGGCAAGCGGTCTTCCTCCTGTTGCTTGGGTCGAGGTCAGGGTCTCACCACCGGCCCCTCTGACCAGCATATGTCCAAAGGGAATGAGCAGTTCTTTAAACATGGGCAGCTGTTTTCAGTCGAGTACCTCGCTGCTTCTCCCTGGAGACACGGCTCCCTAACCACGCTGCGCCCCCTGGAATACTGGGTGAGCGTCTCGGCACTCCGTTTTTTTCAAGGTTCTTCCCGGTCTTCCTCACTGCTTCCTTCTGCGCTTTGGCTCCCGTGCTCCACACTGGATCTCCAGCTTGTCCTTTCACCTGTGCAGAACCACACCTTTTATAGTCCTCAGAGGAGTCAAGTGGAGTAAGATGTGCACAGTTGGGGAAAAGTGCCTGACCTTGCCTGACTCTGTTAGTGGGACAGTTCAAAAGTGTTAGATGGTAGGCCTCCCTTTGTATTCCTATGTTTCTATGGGTGGTAATCCTCATTGCTCCTGGTCGCCTTTTCTTTCATCTCAGTACTTTTTGAAAATGGGGAGGGGGAGATGGGGTGGGATTGGAAATACCACATTAAGACTGATGGGAATGGGTTGGTGTATAATTGGGAAAGGGGGCGTGCCGTGTCTCGCCATTGGGTACTCTCTTTCCAATCTCCTGTGAACCCCACCACTCAGGTGATCAACCCTTGCTTGTCCACCCCCAGTGTTGGGATACAAAAGCAAGGAACATCTCAGGGGAGTAGGTGGGAAAATACTGTCAGGCTTCTCACAGGGAGCTAATCCCAAGAGTGGATTATTTTGATTACCTGGGGGGGTGAGATTCTCTTCGAACTTTGGGGCAGAGGCACATGTTGAGAAGCAGTCCCTAAGATTGAATCAGGCAATTGGGGGGTAGGCAGAGCATTGGGATCTTTTAAAACAAAGCCGATTGAGCTTGTGCTCAAAGTTTATCATGGTAAAGGCGCTTCTGTGGTGAGATATGGCATGGAGCTGTGGAGATTTGGTCAAATGGAGCCTATTCAGGAGGTTGAGAATGCTTTTCCTAAGAGCATTTTGGGGCTGCCAGGGTCTACACCCAATTTTGCAGTTCACCAGGAATTGGGTTGTTGGTTTCTGGGCGATCTGGCTGCAACCTTGCCAGCCAGTCATTGGCTCAGAATTTGGGGAAAATTAAAGCTACTCTGACCCAGGAATTAATCAAATATCTGGTGTTTAGAGACCCCTATTTGAAGATCCCCTGGCTCAGGTATGTGAAAGCTTTGCTGGCTGATGCGGGCTTTAGTAATTATTTTTCCACGTCAACTCTTTTATCTCTCAAGGTTATAAAATCTGCGAAAGCTAGTGTACTCCAGTCTCTTCTGGACAGAAGAGAGTCTTTGAAGATTATGAAGCCAGCACGTTTTAATTGTATACATTTGAGAGCTGCGTTGATGGTTTGGTCCAAGGGGAATGCGGATCAGTCATGTGGGCGCCCAAAAAAGACCTGGCTCACTTTCTTCCGTTTTGCCCTGTTTTTTCAGTTATCAGAGAGTACACACTGAAACCCGGTTTGCAGAGTCTTCGTTTTCAACTATATGAGCCGGCTTTGTACTATCTGTATGGGCAAACTCTGTCCAGGTGGGGTGGGCTGTTTTGATGTTCTTCAAGCATGCCTTGTCCATGAGAGAGTTTGTACTAAGATTTGATCATTTTTGAATTTTGTGGTTTTGTTTTTAAGGATCTTTTAATGTAATCTCAATCATTTTAATTCTTGTCTGTAATATTGTTGATTGTCATTTTTGTTGTGTTTTTATGGTATGCTTTATTTTACCGAAATAAACTTTTTGATGATGATGATGACCTGCTATGTGGCCATCTTAGAACGCAACCGGCTGCTCTCCCTCTTTGCTTTTTTTGTTTTTAAAATGACACAAAATGAACATTCATCCTCTTTGAAATCTATTGAGAACATCACATTATCATAACCTTTAATAACATTGATTAACCCATTAAGTTCTAAGGATAAGGTATCTCGTCCTTTTTAGCACTTACCTTTGGCGGGGCAGATCGCTCCCATGCCCCTGTTGCAGCTCAGATCTCCCTGACCCCCAGGCAGTGAAGAGCAGGACTTCCCCCTTCCGTGCCTGGGGGTCGGTCATGACGTTGGTGCAAATATGGCAGGAAATTATATTTACATGCTGAACTTTTGCGTGCTGCTGGGGCATTTTCTGCCTGATTTGCATGGGGGTGGGCTCGTTGGATCGTTTGATCCTCGACCAGCAATCCCAGGGGCTTGATTTCGGGGGTGGGGGCCCCCCCACCAAGCCAAAAAGCCCCCACCTCCAAAGCAACAAAAAAAAAAACAAAAGCCAGGTTTAGCCTTTGTTGGGGGCAGATGGGTGCTGTTCTGCACCCATTTGCCCCCAAGGAAGGCAAAAGCCAAAAGGGCACACTTGGGGGTATTGTGGGCTGGCTCTAGGCCTGTGGGCCAGTCCCCACAAAAATCCCCCAAGGGAGGGGCAGATTCTTGCTGCTTCCCCAGGGGGGGGGGGCAAAACAGAGTGTGACCGCATTTGCCACCCAGGGAAGCAGCAAGGACCACTAGGCCATCAGGAATATGATCTTGGGGGGGTCGGGTGCCCAGGCCAATCAGCCCCCACCCCGAGAAAATGCCAACCAGATGGCATAATGTTGTTTTGCTTTCTTTGGGGGCAAATTGGAGCAGTTTTGCACCGATTTGCCCTCAAAGAAGGCAAAACAACATTACACTCCACATATAGTGGAATGCTTGGGAGTATCAGGGGGCTGGCCCATGCCTGTGTGCCAGCCCCCTTAGGGTTCCCACCCCCCAAGGATGGGCAGACCCTTGCTGCTTCCCTGGGGTAACAACATTCGACTTCTGGTCCAATTTTGCCACCCACGGGAAGCAGCAAGGATCACTAAGCCACCAGCGATATGATATTGGGGGTGTTATCTCCGCCCCCCCGCCCAAGGCCAATCTGCCCCCCACTGTCACCCCCAAAAAATGCCAACAAGACGGCATAATGTTGTTTTCCCTTTTTGGGGGCAAATGAGTGCTGTCTTCCAGTGATTAGTGTGTCCTGTTCCTGTATCCCAGTGATTAGTGTCTCCTGTTCAGAACCGCTCCAGTGAAACGCATGGGCGCACGCACAGGACCCACTGTCCCCAAGACTACTCCTCTCTTCCTAGGCGGTTGCTGTCCTGAATTCTGCAAGAGATTACTGGAGGGAAACCCACTGAAGATCACTGGAGAGAAGTGAGCGGTTTTGCAGCGAATTCTGGCGGATCAAGGAAAAGCAGCAGTCATATTTGTGGAGACCTATTTCCACCAAGGAATTGTATGACTTGCCCACCCAGGCACGCGCACGTGCGCTGACTGAGAAGTGAGCCCAAGGGAGCGTTTTTGCTGCAAATTCTGGCAGATTTGGCTGGTGATCAAGGAAAAGTAGCAGGCATATTTGTGGACACCTATTTCCACCAAGGAATCGTATGAATTGCCCTCCCACGCACTCAAGCCTGCACGCTCACAGCGAAGTAAGCCTAAATTAGAGGTTTTGTGGTTCGGCTGGCTTAGACGGACTCGGGTGTCGAGGGCAGAGGCCTTGATAGGCCCCGGACTAAACAATTATTGCACTATTACAGACTTGTTTCATGGAGCGGCTAAACACACGTGACCAGCATCTCAGTATTTCATCTTAAATATTTAGATTATTGAATCAAACTACGTACTTGAAAATAGAGAGACGCCACCGTATACGGCAAAACATTTCAACAAGGATAGTTAAGGTGTGTGACTGCGTGTGTATCCCTTTGAGCACTCAATATCCTGACTTACCCGCGATCTCCCATTTAAAAGCTCTGCCTCCCGTTTGCCGTGTACAGCCTGCAGCTTGAGTGTGTATTAACGGTCTGCTAGACTGCGGTCTTGCGAAATTATCACAGCAGGAGTCTGGCTGAGGTGGGTAGGACGACGTGAACATGATTAGATTTGTTACTCACCAACTGCTTTGAATCCCGTCCCGCTGCATGCCTGGACTGCGCTGCAGTAGGAAGTGGGAATGGGAAATCTGTGCATCGAGGTTAACAGAAATAAATACATTTTCTTTGAATACTTAGTTGCGGGAAACGAACATGGATTTACAAGAGCAGTCCGAAAAAAACTATCAATCCAACTCAATGCCAGATGAGTGGCCTGTGCAACTTGAGAACACAGTGAAAGCAGCACATCCGAAGGCTTTGTGCAATCTGGCTGAATTGAACAATCATAGCCCGACTCTGTAAGTGGGGGGAATCACATCGATCAAGCAGTAAAACAAGCATCTACTTATGTTATTATTTATTTATTTCATTTATATATTTATAACGCACCAAAGCTAGCAAGCATCAGGGCACAACAAAGACACGAAGACAGAGAGGTCACAGGATGGTACAAATAGAAGTAAAGATGGACTCAGTGCGAGTGCAAAAATGGTAAGTGTGTCAATTTTACCTGAAGAGCATGGTTTTCAACTGCTTTCTAAAGGAATGGAAATTGCTTTCCAGCCTGAGATTGCAGGGTAGTTCATTCCAAAGAGAGATAGCTTTGGAGGGAAAGGCTCTACCTAAGCCTGTGGCTTTTACTCTGACATGGCCGGATTCCAGTAATCCTTGCTTGGCAGACCTTAGGCTACGGCTAGGTTCATACCATTTGAACTCCTTTTTCAGGTATGCTGGAGCAGTGCGGTATAGGCATCGATGGACCAATGTCAGAGATTTAAAACTAATGCGCTCCTTTATAGCGAGCAATTGGAGGTCGATTCTGTCCTTTGTTATGTGGTCGCGTTTGGATTTTCCTGTGATGGATCTAATTGCATTGTGTTGGATTATTTGACATTGCTTAATGCAGCTATTGCTGGAGCCTAGCAGCAATGCATTACCATAATCCAGTCGTGACAGGATAGTGGCTCTAGCAATTGTGGCACTGTTTTTGGTGTTAAGGAATGGCCTAATTCGGCATAGCAGTCTCTGGTAGTACTGGCAGTTTCTTTTCAGGTACAAGGTCTGCACCTCCGCTCCTAGTGAACATTGATTGATTGATTGATTTAGATTGCAAGTATATGGCGAGTGTCTTAACCTTATTTACGACTGTGATGTTAGAGTCTTTTATAATGAAGGAAGAGTAAGCTAAGCCTATGTTATGTAAGGCTTTAGTTGTTCCAAATGTCATAAACTCAGTTTTGGATCCATTTAGACAGATTTTAGTTGGATTTCATCCAATTTTTGGATTTCATCCAATTTTCAATGGTATTGTAAATGGCTGCTAGCCTGTTGTTGTCTAATGTGTGGTCACCGCATAGTTCCAAGATTAGTTACGTGTCATCTGCAAAGTTGGTAAAGTAAATACCAAGCTGTGAGAGTAGGGTGCAGAGACAGCGAATGTATAGGTTAAAGAGAAGGGGGAGAAGCTAGCTCCTTGTGGCACACCACAGTCTACAGCAGTAGAACTGGTGGAATATCCACCCCAGGTTTAGATTTAGGTGTTTCTATCCTCTAGGAAGGATGGTACCCAATCAAAGGATTCTTCTGAGCAGTTTCCAGCTGTATTTAGGGCCTCTCGGAGCTTCCCGTGGTCTAATAAATCGAAAGCTGCCGAGAGGTCCAAAAGAATCAGCAAGCCTGTCTTTCCTTTATCCAAGATACTCATCATTTTGGATTGAAGGTCAAGTTGTGCAGATTCGGTGTTATGAGCACTTCTAAAGCCTGACTGTTGGGAATGCAGAAGGTTGTGCTTGTCAACGTACTCTTGTAGTTGATGCATAGCTATTTTATCAAGAATTTTCAACAGGAAATTACAATTTGTAATTGGCCTGAGATTTGCCGGATCCTGTTGGTCTAGACCAGGCTTTTTCACAATGGTGTAACTCTGACTGTTTTTATATCAACAGGGACTTTTCGGTCTCTAAATGAGGAATTTGTCATACGACATAGGAACGGTGCGAAACTTTCTGCATTGTCTAGTATGAGTTTAGGGGGAAGAATGTTTTCAACGCATGAGGTACAGTTTATGGATGAAAGGGTATTTAACATATTTTCTAGTGAGACCGGTGAAAACTGAAATTTAGGTACTTTAAGTTCCAAATTTGCTTTATTGATATGGTGCAGTGGTGGAGTATCTACAACTTTACAGTTTATATAATGTCTCTGGCTTTTAAAATCTTGTGTGCGAAGGCTATTTGGACTTTTTCACAGTCCGGCATGGTTGGCTGGAAAGGTGGGGAGAGAGTGGGTGGTTTTTCGATCGTTTTTAGGATTTGAAACAATTTGCCGGTGGAATTTGAGGTACCAGCGATTTGCTTGTTGTAGTAGTTTATTTTTTGTTTCTGTTACTTTGATTCTGTATAAAGCGTCACATTTTTTCCAATTTTCTTTGTTAAGTTCCGAAGGGGCTTTAGGCCACTGTCTTTCAAGTTTTCTTTTGGCTGTCTTAAGTGTACCTAATTCTGTCGTGTACCAATTTTGATGGCTTGGATTGGGACGAGCTTGTTTATTTTTAAGTGGTGCCTTCTCATCCCGAAGCTCCTGAAAATAGTTGCCATAAGTAGCTGTGAGTCGATCCTAGGGATCGTCGTCTGATGTTATATCCATGATGTGTGTAATCCCTTGTAGTAAAATATCTAGTGTGATTTTCTTCAGATTTCTGCTTTGGATAATTTTGGGCGAGTTGTCAAAGTAGTTTGTTTTGAATGTTAATGAAATCTTGGCTTCAATTTTGTAATGGTCGGTCCAGATACAGGGCTATGTGTCTGTTACTGAGAGATCTACATTGTTTGTGATAATCCAATCTAGTTGATTGTTCGTTTTGATAGTTGGGCCATTATTTGCAATTGAGTAACTGATATTTTGAAGATTTTTTTCAAGGCATATGGCTTCTTTGTCGATGGGGTTTCTGCGCCATCTGTTTAGGTTGCCCAAATGTACTGTTCCTGTATTGTTTCCTTTAAGGTTATTTAAGATATGGCAGAGATCATCGTTAAAATCCGAGATTAGTGAAGGAGGGCTGTAGATGACAATGACATTGTTGCAGTGGTTTTAGGAAGGGGTTAGTTTAAGATGGAGGACCTCGCACCCTGGACATTGGATTGCTGAAGTGCTAATCTCAACTCACAAGGGAAAAGGCAGAGCATCTACGAAGAAAAAGGGCCTGATCCAATTTTTAAAATGGCAAATAAAAAGTTGAGCACTAAAATCTAGCTCCAAAGCTCCTCCTCTACTCCCAAAGGAGTTGATGCAGGGTGCTCTCTCCTCAATAGGGGGAGTGCAACAAACAAGATGTGTGACCACTCGTGCTCTCCCCTTCTTTGGAAAAAAATTACTCAATTTGAACGAAATGTGGGCAGTGCAACAGCCCAAGTTCATTCAATACCTATCAAAAACAACGACTGGGGGGTGGCCACCAGGGCGCGCGCAGATGAGTTCTTCTCCTGCGTGAGCTCCCGTCCCGAGGTCCCGAAAAGTGGAATGAGCCCCCACTTCTGGACCCCCCCCCACCCCAGGGTTAAAACTCGAGACAAAGGTTTATGAAGGTACCGACCATACACGGGAGAAAACCCGGGTGAAAACGACCCAGGCTTCCAGTAAATTTTGCCAAGAACCCGTGGCGGCGAAAAACGAAACTGGATGAGGCCTTGGTGCTGCCCGGAACTTCTAGCTTGCCGGGAGCGATTGCTGCGCTGACACCAAGAGGAGTACGCGTCAGAGGTTGAGCCCCCACATCTACGCAACACCACTCCTGGATGCGAGGACCCCGCGGAACAATCGGTGGGCTGCAGTAGCGGAGAAAGGGTCAGAGACAAGCCAGGCAGTGTGAAGCCGGATGCCCCGCAGGGACAACAGAGGCACGGGCCCTGTGCTCCCTCTTCTGCTGAGACGTATTCCCGCGGAAGGATTACTTCGCCTCCCTCTGCAAGGAGGGCGAACCAAGAGAAGTAAGCGATTCCTGATGGCCCCTCCATCGCTTGGCCGTAGCGCACAGTCTTCAACTCGAAACTGCGACACAATTGATAGCGACCTTGCCTGCGCCCTACGCCCTGGGGGAACCCACGAAACCGAATATAGGCAACGCGCTACCTTCCAGACGCGTGGTGCCCTCTGGGTTTCTTGATAATTAGACCAATCGACAATATTGAGCCCTCCAGGGAGAACCTGACCCTCCTTAAAGCGACAACGAAGAGGTGGGCACACAATGGGTGCACTTTGCGTCTGATCTGCGGGCCCCCACATGGAGGTGTCCGCAGGAAATTGAGAGACTACGAACAACCCCGCTCCCGTCCTCCAGACGATAAGGTCCTTGCTCGGACTGTATCAATAAACGCATCTCCCCCACAGAGGGTAAGGCCCCCGGAGACACTCTTAAAACGGCCTGTCTCGGCCAGAAACCAGAAAAAAAGAAGGGAAAATTGGTCTAAGTGCGTGTGCCTCCTCTGTGGTACCAGGTACTTGAGCTTCTGCACTTACGACAAGTTGAATCTGCGACACCAGGCGCATGAACGCCCGCCAGAAACTTGCCATCTACGCATACGGATCAGCACCCCGAATTGACGTCGACCCCACAATGGCCACATCATCAATTGTTGGCGCAGAAACCGCTGCGACAAAAGGAGATATTGCAGATTTACTGGCGGAAATAAGGAATATGGGTGCCAACGTAGGAGGAAAAATCGATAAACTCACCCAGCGCCTTGACAACATAGAGGACAGGGTTGCGGGTGTTGAGAACAATCAGGCCTCAATTGATGTCCTGGAAATGCAGCTCTCCCACAGAATAACTGAATTTAAGATGGATGATTTGGAGAATCGCGAAAGACGAAACAATCTACGCTTTTTTGGGATTTCTGAGAAGGAAGGAGAAACAGAGGAGGACCTAAAAACGACCCTTCACGACATCATCAAGCTCCTCGTTGCGGGCGACAACATTGATGAACCCAAAACGGAATGCATTCACAGAGCGGGAGGCCCACCTGGAGGCCCGAGATCAGTGCTGGCAGGATTTCACCGGTATAAAGATAGGATGAGAGTGTTGGAAAAGGCAAGGAGTGGGGGCACCATTACCCTAAGTGGAGCCCAAATAACAATATATCAGGACCTCTCCGCCCTGACACTAGCCCTGAGGAAAATGTGCAAACCACTCACGACGTGGCTCAAATCTCGGGACACGCGCTACAGGTGGGGATATCCCTTTTCTCTCTCCTTCAAACATGAGGGCACGAAGATCAGGTTGAGCTCTGAACAGCAGATCAAGGATTGCATCGCTGACTTACTAGGCCCGCAGGATTGCGAGGAATCCAGTGACCGTCCTCCCAGGGATGGGTCGGAATGGCAGACACAGGGCCCAAAGAGGAGGAAGGTGAAAGGTTCGAGGAAATACCATAGAGGGAACGGCTCTCCGGAGGGGAGCAGTTGAGCCTCGATAAGTATAGTACTCTTTGCTTGAATTGACATTTGATAAAGGGACAACATGGTTGCTTTTTTGGTGAAATGTGATTGAGAATTCCACTCATCTTGTAATATTGAGCTCACTCTGGGGGGAGGTTCCTGGGGGCTCATTAGTTAGTTTGATGTTTACTCTACGAGGGGACCTTGAGCTAACGGTCTCCACTGGTGGTTCGGTCCAGGGCGAGTGAAGCTAACTCGGCCCGATCGGACGCCACCGAACTCAGGTAGTGGGAAGGGAGGGGGGGTGGGGTCAGGGGACTAAGGCACGTGTTGCATCAAGTGTAAATTTAAGAACTATGAGCAGTGCAACAGTCACGTGGTTGTTTCGATACCAAGGAAGTGAGTTACAACAGTCAGAAAATATGGATGGTCCTAGATCCCATTGTTACGATGACCGCTGAATCATACTGCAGGGGTGCCATAAGGGTGGGAACGTTGAATGTCAAAGGTCTTAATTCACCAACACTTGTCTATAGAGAATTTCGCAGATCAAAAATTGATATCCTTCTATTGCAGGAGACTAAATATATGAAGGGAGAGGAGAGGGTGGTCCTGGGGAGGCGTTCCGGGATGGAGTTTTGGGGTTCGGGACCAGTGAGGAGGGGGGGGGCGTGGTAATCCTCATTAGGAAGGGGTTGGACTTCAAGATCACAAAGGTCTGGTCAGATGTTGAAGGCCGTGCCCTGCTGGTTTCGGGGACCATTAGGAATGTGTCCACCACGATTGCCACAATTTACTCCCCCAATGTATTGCAAGTTAGATTTCTCTCCAAAACAATTCCCAAGATTATGCTAGAGTCAACAGGTCATGTCATCCTTGGGGGAGATTTTAATACATGGGCAGATCCCACGCTGGATTGGAAACCTGGTAATCCAGAAACGCTCGATAAACTCGGAGGAGATCATGCTCAATTCAGGTCAATGATGGAACTGTATGGACTGACTGATGTGTGGAGACAAATGCACCCTACAGAGAGAGCTTACACCTTTTTTTCAGCCCCACACAACACCCTCACCCGTATTGACCACCTCTACTTCGCAAGGGATCTATGCGGTACGACCTCACACACAGAAATCACACCAATCACATGGTCTGATCATGACATGGTGATCTCTGACATGGTATGGGAGTCTTTGCCAGTTAGAGGTGGGAAATGGAGATGCAATGAAACCCTATGGAAAGACCTTGTCTTTAAGTTGGAAATGGAAACTGAGATCACTGAATACTTTCGATTGAATGATACTGGGGAGGTTTCTAGACAGGGGGTCTGGGATGCGGGTAAGGCGACCTGGAGGGGAATCCTTATGAGGGAGGGAACCAACAAGAAAAGAGAGAGGGCTCTGATCGAAAATAGACCCCGCAGGGAAATCGCTCAACTAGAAAATGAGGCAAGGGACGGGGATGTGCTAAACCGTAAAAAAGCCTGCCAAGCACAGACAAAAAGAGAGGAACTCCGTCTCCTGGAACATGATAAAATAACTCGCAAACTCCTCTTCCTCAAACAAAAGTTTTATGAGAAAGGAGACAAGGCAGACGCGTTGCTGGCGGCCAGGCTGCGAGCACAACAGGCAGAACGCAGAGTGCAGGAAATAGTTGATGGAGGGCCCAGCGCACCGATAAGTAGTACCACCATTCCCGAAGCCTTTGCAGACTTTTATGAAGCCCTGTACACCCCAGAGACGGAACCGGATCTGTCCGGCATTCACTCCTACCTGTCTGACATTAATATGCCCAAACTGTCATGCATTGAGTCAGAGGCCCTGGACACCCCCGTAACGGAGGAGGAGATTCAGGAGGCCATAAAACGATCGATTAACACTAGGTAAATCCTCGGGCGAGGATGGGTACACTGCAGGTTTTTGCCACACCGCTTACGCCCTTTCTAGCCGAATTATTCAATTAAATCCTAGAGACCGGGAAACCTCCAGATTCATTCGTTAAAGCACTCATAACTGTCATCCCGAAAGAAGGGAGAGACCCCAAAAAATGTAGATCAACCTAGACGCGAAGATATACACAAGGGTCCTGGCTGCTAGAATTGAGTCATTCATGCCCCGCCTCATCCACCCCGGCCAGGTTGGCTTTATATTGGGCGGCCAGGGTGCAGACACCATGCGTAAAACCCTGCACCTGATACATGCCTCCCACAACTTGGATACTGATCCCTCATTATTTTCCATCGACGCAGAAAAAGCATTTAATAGGGTTGACTGGGACTTCCTGATGGGAGTCCTTCGCAAGATTGGGATGGGCCCTAAACTTAGGAAAGGAATCCAGGCAGTCTACTCGAGGCCCACAACTTCGGTATTCGTGAATGGGACATATTGTAGGTGGTTCTGGTTGAAGCGAGGAACGCGACAGGGATGTCCACTATCGGCCATCTTGTTTGCCTTATCGCTTGAACCCCTGGCGCATAAAATACGATCAGACACCAGCATAGAAGGGATGCACCTGGGTCACACAGAGCACAAACTGGCATTATATGCTGACAACATACTCCTTCATGTGGTCAATCCGACTAGATCCATTCCACGAGTTATATCTCTCCTTGAAGAATATGGCCAGTTATCAGGGTTTAAGGTCAATCGGTCCAAATCCATATTGTTCCCCCTCCAGGGGACAGCAGAGGCAAATGAAACAAAATATTCCTCCCTTTGTCTAACGTTAGAACATGGCACTATGCAATATTTGGGGATTCAAATTACGAAACAAATAGACACCCTATACGAGGCAAATTTCCCAAAACTCCTTGAGAGATTCCATGCAGACCTAGCCAGGTGGGACAAATTAACTATCTCATGGCTTGGCAGACTTAACGCCATAAAAATGATATGTCTCCCGAGGTTCCTCTATCCCTTTCAGATGCTCCCCATTAAAATTCCGGAACGATACTTCACCGAGGTTCGAAAAGCGACCCTTAAGTTTTTGTTGCAGGGGAAAAAAGCCAGAATCGCCTACCACATATTGACATTGCCCAAAGACAAAGGAGGGGTAGGCCTTCCAGATCTCAAGAAGCACTATGTTGCGGCTCAACTCCGAGTGCTCATCCCTCACTTACGCAACCATAAAGAGCCACAGTGGATAGCGATGGACAACCACTATTTAGACCGAGCGACACTCTCGGAGTGGCTATGGCCCCCACGAAAAAGAGTGTTGAGGAAGACAAAGAAGCATCCACTCTTTGCCACCTTATGGGAAATATGGAGAGAGGGTCCTGAGATGAGAGAAATCACAACGTGGCCGTCCCCCTTGAGTCACCTGTGGTCCCTGGGCATTAATAACCACATCCCCAATGTTGAAAGATTCCAGGCGTGGTACGAGGCGGGGCTAGAGAGGGTCGGCCAGCTCCTCCGATGTGATTCCTTCATCACTCTCCCGGAACTAACAGAGGCCCTTAAATCAGGCGTGCTATCCACCTTCCATTACCTACAGATCAAAGGGGTCCTAACAAAGGCGGCATGGAAGGCAAAACTAAGTAGAGAACTCACCCCCTTCGAAAAACTTTTGTACTCCAAGACTGACAGGAAAGGCCTGATTTCCACCATGTATAAAACACTCGTAGAAGCGGGTGGAGGGAACATGCATAATCTCAGAACGCGTTGGGAGAAAGACATGGGGCTGGAAATCGATGAGGACATGTGGGATAATATGTGCCGCATGGCAACGCACACATCCATATTGTGCCAATACAAACTCCATTCCATCAAACTTTTGCATCGCTGGCAGTAGGACCCTTATAAACTATCCAAAATGTACCAGTCATCCTCCCCACTCTGTTGGCGTGAATGTGGACAAGTTGTGGACTATTGGCACATGTGGTGGGGATGTCCTAAGATTAAGATCTGTTGGGATGAGGTCTTGGGGTGGATTAGACACCTGGACGGGATTCAAAAGACGGTGGACCCTCATCTAGTCCTTTTCAGTCTAGAGAAAATAGACGATGAGTGGAAGAGAGTACAAGGCTTGGCCCCCCATCTCTTGCTTGTGGCTCGAGCCTTATTAGCCACCAAGTGGAAATCAGCTACGACCCCAACCGAGACTGAATGGATTAATATTGTAATGAACATATGCACCATGGAAAAAATCACTGCCTCACTCCACGGCAGGGCAACACAGTGTGAGGTCCTGTGGTCCGACTTTTTATGCAAACACACATCAAACAGACATCCACCCTAGTGGGGATAAGGTCCAGTGTCCGTGAAGCTTGATTGGGTACCTCTCCTCTTGGTACTGTTCCCCTCCCGCCCTCTGCTTTGATCCTGTTCCCATGCTGTCGACCAGATGACATCCAAATCAAGATAAGACGTCCTCCCTATGGAGAGCCCCTGAACACATCACATCGAAACACTTTCAATCTGTGACAAAGAGCACATGACCATACAAGCACGACTCCTTGGTAACACGACTTCCTAGTCCATGGGGGGTTGGGGAGGGAGCAAAGTGTAAGAGAATGAAGAAAATGGGAAATCTAAGTAGAACATTTTCACTGTTATTCAGTTTGGTTTATGGTTACGAAGTTGTGCAATGTATATTGGTTTTATTGCCACCTGTCTAACGTCTATGAATCCATATGTAACTTTTTATTTTATTTGTTTTCCATTGAGAGAACTGTTATGTGTAAAAACCTAATAAAAACCAAATAAAAAAAAAAAAACGACTGGTGCAAATCGATACACAGCGCCTTTATTAAGACGGTTGCTGCGCATCAAACTGCCACCCTCGTGCGACGGAATTCCCTTAACTCCAGCAATGCACTCCGAGGTTTTGGTGAATCGCTCCCTGGGCCCACTGACACACAACCCATTTTCAAATTTTCTCCCTGCACTGAACTTTTTAATCGCTCAGTTGGTCGCGTAAATGAAACCAACTCAGTGTCAGGGAGATGTCTGTCCATCCAGACCCTTGGGTCACAAAACTTGTCAATTTATCTTTTTTAGAAGGTGCTGTTCCCTATCTCCTCAAGGATGTCTGGATCGCCCCTTTCTTAAAAAGGCTACTTTGGACCCCTTTGCAACAGATAGTTATCGCCCTATCAAAAATTTCTGTTTACCTTAAAGATATTGGACAAAGCGGCATATGTACAATTCCAGGACTTTCTTGAGCAGAATTATAGCCTGGGCACTCATCAGTCCGGCTTTAGAGCCCGCCACGGTAGAGACGGGGGCCCTTCTTAATCGTAAAGCTAATCTCCTGAACATAGTGGATCAACGCCACTCCGCCATGATGATGCTTCTTGATCTTTCGTCAGCGTTCGATCTCGTGGTCCATGCCCTTCTAATTAAGCGGCTCCAATCTGTGGTGGGTTGTTCCAGCTTAGCCACCTCATGGATCTCCTCTTTTCTTGGGCCACAACAGGCTAGAGTTGTCAGCAGGGATTCCCACCATATCAGAATGTTACAAACGGGCCAGTAAAGACCCTCCAGAACATCTAAGATCTTATTCGACCAGGGATGTTGCAACTTCGTCTGCTTTGCAGAGGGGAGTTCCGATAAAGGATAGATGTGCAGCCTGCTACATGGTTGTCTGGGCACACCGTTTCTAAATTCTACAGTCTAGACTCCTCCGCGAGCCAAGATTCTGATTTTGGAAAAGCAGTATTGCACTTAGTGCACACATGATCACATAAACTTTTACTCCCTCCTCAAAATTATGTAAACTGCTTTGGGAGTGTATCAAAGATAAGGAATACGTGGGAGGACACAATCCATTTGAAGAACAAGTTACTTACCTATGGTAACGTTCTTTCAATTGGATGTTCCTCCCACGTATTCCCAATCGCCACTCCCCACCTACCTCCAGTAAAACTTCTCTTGCGGTTGCAGTCTACGCTCTCTCAAGGGGAGTAACTGTCGAACACAAGGCAGTGCTCCACTCGTCAAAACGGAACTGAGGCCAACGGGCGCTGCGTGTGCTACTTATACCTGCAGTGACATCGACGTCAAGATGGAGGCCTCCGAGGGACATCAACTCGACCAGGCATCGACAAACACGCCCTCTACTGAAAAACAAATTCCGAGGCAGCAAGCTGGATATTGGGAAATATCAAAGATAAGGAATACGTGGGAGGACACAATCCATTTGAATATATAATTCTTCCTAGAAATCTATTCGAACGTGGTAATGAGTTCAAGATAAAAGAAACAGAGAGAAGTGAATATGCTAACTCTTAAAATACGGGATGGGACATATTTGGAAGTTGTGGGGAAGCATATATATCTGGCTGTTAATGAGGGGAAAAATTGCCTCGTAAAATTCAACCGGAATGGGAAAGGTTTGAATAAAAAGTTGGAAATTACTGTCAAAAGCATCTTTTGGGAAGAGCTATATACAGAGTGTCAACTTGAGAGGTTTGTTCACTTCCTGTGGATTCTGGAAAAACCACTGAGAATGGGGCAAAAGAAGAGGAGGTCTCACCAATTTTATTTCGATGAAGCAACTTGGAATTGGATGAGAGAATTAAGAAAAAATGTAAGACTCTTAAGAAAGAACGCTAGAGACATACTCATACATAAAAGACAAAAAAGATCTATTAGCCTCTTATCAAAATTGGAGCTATCAGACATCTTAGATATCAGCGACAGGGACAGGAAATGCTGGAACCCAAACCTCAGCACAACGTAATCGTATTACAGAGGAGATGTGGTGTTGCATTTTGGGTTACTCTTTAGTAATATTCAGCATAGGGAAGACAAAACTTTAATGGATGCTCCCTGGGCTCACTGTGTCACAATAAATGTTGTTAGGAATTTGATTTAAAAAAGCATCGCACTCAAAACCAGCGGGCCCCAACCGCCTCCAAATTCAATCCTGAAGGACGATGTAGAGACCTGGGCCATAGTCCTGCATCTACTCTTTGAGAAATGTATTGAGAGGAGACAGTGCTCTATGAGTTGGAAGTCTGCAGAAGTAGTGGCCATTTTCAAGAGGGGCGATCGAGCGAATCCAAACTACTATCGCCCAATCGCCCTTCTTGATGCCGACAGTAAAATATTCAAAGGGGCTCTCTTGCTGGAATTGAAAAATTGGGCTACAGAAATTTATTTTGGGATAAAGCACAAATTAGATTTAGGCACAGTCTGTCGGCAACCTTGAACGGCGTAATAATAAATAAACTCAGGGATAATGCATAGCTGGTTGGAAGTTCTCCACTATACCTGCCATCGATTGACTTCATGAAAGCATTCGATACTGTGAATAGGACGAGGCTGTGGGCAAAGCTTGAAGAATGGGACATTCCACCTGGACTCCTGGCTATTTTGATATATCTTTACAAAGACACTAATATCTTAAGTCAGACTGGATGGGCAGCGTAATTTGACCAAGCCTATACCCACTGAAAGAGGAGTGAGACAGGGTTGCGTATTTGGACCCTGCCTCTTTAATCTGTATTTTGCAGATTTAAAAAATACTCTGAACAAGAATGCTTTTGCAAGCCCAATGATTGGTAAGCAGAAGCTGAGTTGGCTACCTATGCAGACCATATTTTACTCATGATATGATATATGATAGTTTATTTATATTTATCCCAAAAGGAATCTAACAACTACTGGATGCCATGAGTAAATAAGCAGCGATAAATGAGCTTGAAGTGAACCCGGGTAAAACCAATATAGTAAGGATTGGTACACGGTTAAAGAAGGAGCAAGTCTCACAGATGGATGATGGAGTCAATGGTAATAAAGCTAGTTTTGGAAACCAAATATCTGGGGTTCAGAGTAAAAGCTTATGTAAATGTTTCTCAAATACAATAGTTACTATGAGCTAAAGTTGATCAATTAGCTGTGCAAAAGAAAAACATTTTTAAAAAATGTAAATTGTCTCTGATTCCAATGATTACATTTTACAAGGGTAACGCCATCCCCACCCTCCTATATGGTATGGATATTGAATCCCAAGTTTGGGATTTGGATTGGGACTATCTAGAAGGAAGGCTCTGTCCCTCCCCATCTCCCTACCAATAGCATTTCTCCGATATGAATTAGGCTTAAAATCATAGGGGCGGGGTGTGTTTGGAGTGGAAATTGCTGCAGCTTTGTAGGCTAGCTACATGGCCACAAGACAACACATTGTACGTCAAGAAGATTGCAAAGGAACAAATGTCTTCATGAAAAAATTGAAGGTCGAAGGTCTCGTGCACCCTGCAACAACTCCAGAGAAATGAGGCCGAGCTAAACAGCAATCTGAAAGGATGTAAATGATTGTTGAATGAAATGGACTGGATAAACACTATAGATGCCATGAGAGCGCTAGAACTCAACAGTAATCCATCTATCCAGGTTAAATGCTTAGGATCCATGCCACAGTATCTCAAAGTTTCCAGTGCCTGTAGGGCCAGCCCCTCAGGAATCCCCCCCCCCCCGGAGGGGCAAATCCTTTCTGCTTGCATGGGGGGCATAATTGAGGGTCTGGTCCCATTGTGCCAACCCTGGGAAGCAGGAAGGAGCACTAAGCCACCAGGGAAAAGATTTTGGGGTTGGAGGGTTGTTTTGCCTATTGCCCGTGGCAGCAACCCCAGCCATTTTAGAGCTCTGGGTTGGCTACATTACAGATTTTCTCCCCGAGGAGGGATGGGGACACTGTCGGGGCTCCCTGGGACATGGCTGGGCATTGGGACAGTCGACCTACATGGGAGACAGCTTATCCCTCCGAGGAGAGATGGGGACCCTACCACGTCGTCCGATGACTGCCGCTGGGCTGGGGGGCACTCTACCCACATGCAAGGCAGACGCCCAAGGCAGGGGGCAGCACCCGCAGCCATGATAGAGCTCTGGCCCAGGCTGCATTACAGCTTTTCCCTCCGGGGAGGGATGGGTACCCTGTCAGGGCTCCATGGTACTGCCACTGGGGTTGGGGGCGGTCGACCCACATTGGAGACAGGCGCCCAAGGCAGGGGACATCACAACAAGCCATCCTAGAGCTCTGGCTGGGCTGCATTACAGCTTTTCCCTCCGGGGAGGGATTTGAACCTTGCCCTGGCTCCCTGGGTCTGCTGCTGGCCTTGGAGATGGTCAACCCACATGGGAGACATCCACCCAAAGCCAGGGGCAGCACCCCCAGCCATCCTGGACCTGGATGCGGTTAAAGCTTTTCCCTCCAGTGAGGGATGTGGATCCTGCCGGGACTCCCAGGTACCGCCGCTGGGCTTGGGGATGGTCGACCCACATGGGAGACAGGCGCCTAAAGCCGGGGGCAGCACCCCCGCTGTCCTGGAGCTCTGGCTGGGCTGCATTACAGCTTTTCCCTCTGGGGAGGGATGGGGACCCTTTCGGGTTGCCCCCTGACTGCTGCTGGACTTGGGGACAGTCGACCCATGTGGGAGACAGACACCCAAGGCCAGAGCCAGCATTCCTGGCTGTCCTAGGGCCCTGGCTGGGCTGCATTACAGCTTTTCCCTCCGAGAAGTGATGGGGAGCCTGCTGTGGCTCCCGGGGACCGTGGCTGTACTTGTGGACGGTAGACCCATATTGGACACATGTGCCCAAGGCCGGGAGAAGCAACCCCAGGCCGTCCTTGACCTTTGGCCGTGTCGCATTACAGCTTTTCACTCCGGTGAGGGATGGTGACCCTGCCCAGACTCCCTGGGACTGCTGCTGGACTTGGGGACGATTGGCCCACATGGGAAAGAGGTGCCCAAGGCCAGGGACATCACCCCCAGCCGTCCTGGAGCTCTGGCTGGGCTGCGTTACAGCTTTTCGCTACAGCCTTTTGCTCCAGGGAGGGATGGGAACCCTGCCTGGGCTCCCTGGGACCATCGCTGTACATGTGGATGGTCGTCCAACATGGGAGACAGATGCCCAAGGCAGAGGTAGCACCATCAGTTGTCCTGGAGCTCTGGCGGTGCCGCGTTACAGCTTTTCCCTTTGGGGAGGGATGGTGACCCTGCCGGGGGCTCCCTGGGACTGCCGCTGGACTTGGGGACAGTTCAACCTTTTTCTTTTCTGCCCCAGTAAGCACACCCACACGTGTGAGGTACTGTTTTCGTCAGGACACCTGTGGGAACGTGGGAAACGAGGTCATGTGTTGTTGGCGTGTTTTGGTGGGTTCCTGGGGGCAAATGGCTGGAAATTGTGTTTTTTCCTCTACATTTTGGACTTTGCCAGGACTTGTGGGTAATACAATAGGGAGATTCGCGCAAGTCAGACCTCTTTGGATTCCCATGGGTGTCTTCTTTTCAGAAATGCATGGGGTTCCCGGTTTTCCCTGGTGGCGGCGACACCCCAGGCCCAAATTAGTGGGTTGTCCACAAGACCGAATACCTGCTGGGGCTCCCTAGGACCGCCGCTGGACTTGTGGACGGTCAACTCACATGGAAGCAGGCGCCAAGGCCGGGGGCTGCACTCCTGTTACAGATTTTCCCTCTGGGGAGGGATGGTGACACTACAAGGGCACCCTGGGATTGCTGCCGGACATGGGAACGGTCAACCATTTTTCTTTCCCGCCCAGGTAAGCGCACCCACACGTGAGGTACCGTTTTCGTCGTGACACCTGTGGGAACGTGGGAAGGCAGGACATCTGTTGTCAGCGTGTTTCGGTGGTTTTTCTGGTGGCAACTGTATGAAAATTGTGTTTTTCCCCCTACATTTTGGACTTTGCCGGGCCTTGTGGGTCATACATTTTAGGGTGATTCGTGCAAGTCAGACCTTTTTGGATTCCCACGGGTGTCTTCTTTACAGAAATGTATGGGGTCCCAGTTTTCCTTGGTGGCTGTGACAGCGCAGGCCCAATCTGTGGGTTGTACACGAGACTGAATACAGTAAAAATGTGTTTTTTCTTTGGGACACCTGTAAGAACGTGGGATGGTTCCTCTTGTTCACCTTCCCTTCTCTACCCCCTCTCCCTTCCTTCTGACCTTTCCCTCACCTCCAATATCCAAGGAAACTGTTCTACTTTTGTTACGCTGGTTTGTCTCATGATTGTTAACTTGCTTCTTCCATTATTGTATCTTGTTGTTTTATTGTAAAGCGCTTTGGATTAAAGCGCTATATAAACTCAATAAACATAAACATTGTAGGACATGTGTTGTTGCCAGTGGTTTCCTGGTGGCAAGTGTCTAAAAATTGTGTTTTTTTTCCCTACATTTTGGACTTCGCCAGGGTATGCAGTGGTTATATCGAATCCAAAACAACTAATGAAAAAATAACGAAT
Source organism: Ambystoma mexicanum (assembly GCF_040938575.1). NCBI lineage: Eukaryota > Metazoa > Chordata > Amphibia > Caudata > Ambystomatidae > Ambystoma > Ambystoma mexicanum. The sequence continues at coordinate 1,113,659,116 of NC_090923.1, read as the reverse complement.
GAAAAAATGACTAATTCCAAAATAACTAATTTTGAAAAAAACTAAAAATGGGGTTGTGAAAGGTAATAGTGGTTTTGGAGGTGGGGGAAAAGTATTAATATTTTTTAACGCAGGGGTTCTTGGGGGGGAACCACCCAAAAACAACGAAAAATTGATTAGTTATTTTGTTATAAGTTATTTTGTATTAGTTATTTTTTCATTATTTATTATTTAATTCGTTATAATTACATGTAACCCCTCACATGACCTGATGCTTAAGGGCCACTCCGCCCATGCTACATTACACTATCTATGAATTTATACAGCCCCTGAGGCTTTTCTCTTCCTTGCATCCTTCCTTTTTCTCTCCACACCCGTCAAATCGCCTCTCGCTCTTCACCTTGTCTTTTGTTTACCTGTATCTATCTGTTCATCTCCTTCCCCCAATCTCTCACCTCAGCCGTTTAACTGCTGCACTGAAATTTCAGAATATATGTACTGCAGTATGTGCCCAAATTCTAGCATTGGTGCTTGGTATTATACACCTGCCGGGTTGTCGGTACAGGGAAGTTCAGAAATGGGACTCTGTCTTCTCCTTTTCACTGTGGATTTTGCAAAGTCAGACAGTGGTACCTTGGTCTTTTTAGCATCTCCTTAATTTGGCGATGAACTCTGGGACTATCATCTTTTGGCATACTTTTAAAAATATTTTCATTTGGCACCAGTAGGTGCAAAACGTGTTGGTTACATATTTAAAAATCCTCCTTTGGATTTGGTGTGTGGCTCTGTACTCCTCATCTAGAGTTTCGTCGGGACCGCGGTTTGCCAAGGTCAACATTCCTGGCTGCCAGCGTTCTGCAGTGTTTAATGCCACTGCACTCCTCTTCTACCTTTATAAAGTCAGTGCAAGTACCACGGAATGCCTACAGTTTTTAAAGTATCCACAAACAACAGCGACTATGAGGTTGAGTAGGACTTTGCCAGGTGAACAATGACCAGCTAGGCAGAATGGCGTTTCCTTGTGTAAATTCACTGGATTAATAGTCATATGCGTTTTCATAACATCAAGCAGTGTCTACTTAACAGACATGTGCAGGGTACTATGCAAACCTGACAGAGAAGTCTAGGTCCCTCGGTGCTAGCACCACAAAAACATGGCCCCCTGCCTTTATGTACTACCACATGCTGCTTTATAGTCCTAGCTGCACCTCTTAAGTGCCCAAGGAGAGCCGGACATGTCAAGGTACTGCCATCCCATGCCAGATGTAGCCTCACGTGACCACGCACTGTTATGTAGGATGATTTTCTGATAATAAGCACAAGTACTTCAACCACTTCCCAGAATGTGTTCACCTTCCCTCAAACAAGAACCAAGAGGATTACATTTCCCAAAATTGTCTCTACCTTACTCATAGCGACCTATCCTCACAGACTACATAGACTGTACATTGCCTCACTCAGTTTGCATACTCCCAGTGACTACTTGCTCCAGAATACCTTGTGCAGTTTTCAGAACTAACAGCCACACAGAAACATAAGCCAAGATACAATCTGTCTCGGGGAGACAGGGAACAGACTCCACCCGCAAGACCCTCCACCTGATACATGAAGCCAAGAAAATACCAAATACACCTGCACTACTCTCAAATGACGCGGAGAAAGCGTTCGATAGAGTCGAATGGCACTTCCTGGAAGCAAAATTAAAGAAAATAGGCCTCGGCCGACACTTCAGTGAGGAATCAAAGCGGTATACACCTCACCTCTAGCATCCCTAACAGTGAATTCACAGTACTCTCGCTGGTTCCCACTGAGTAGAGGCACGAGGCAAGGATGCCCCCTTTCGGCAATACTGTTCGCGCTATCGCTAGAACCACTGGCCCAAACACTTACGAAGGCGTTGAGGGCCTGCGTGTGCACGGAAGGGAATACAAGTTGGCCCTATATGCTGATGACATTTTACTCCATGTCCAAAACCCAATGACATCAATTCCTCCTGCTCACTATCAGGCTTCAAAATTAACAGAACCAGGTCCATTCTCTTCCCGCTACAGGAACCTACCACGCACCAACTAGTGGAATTCGCCTAACTGGGCCTTACCGTCGGAGGCCTGACACTCCGGTACTTGCCCATCAATTTGACAAGAAATGTGGTGGACATATACGAGGCCAACTTTCCCCAACTTCTCACCGCATTCCAATCGGCGACCCCTTACAATTTCATGGATGGGACTTTTGAACGCCATCAAGATGGTTATTCTCCCACGTTTCCTATATCCATTCCAAGTTCTCCCCGTGAAGATCCCAGAAGACTTCTTCAAACAAGTGAAAAGGGCAATAACTGGATTTCTATGGGCTGGGAGAAAACCCAGAATATCATACAAAACTCTCATACTACCCAAAGATCAAGGTGGAGTCGGCCTCCCCGACATCGAGCAATACTACCAGGCCGTCCAGCCAAGAGTCCTCATTCCTCACCTAAGAGACAGAAAAGACTTACAATGGGTCCAACTCGACAACGATAACCTGACCCCGGCGACACTCTCAGAATGGCTATGGGTTCCCAGACCGAAGCTCACACGACAATTACGCGACTATCCCATCCTGGGGACGATATGGGACATATGGAAGGAAGGAAAAGGAATGACAGGCGTAACCACATGGCCGTCCCCCCTGAGCCACCTATGGGCCCCAGGAGTCAGAGAAGAAATCCCTGAACACCCAAGGTACCAAACCTGGTTTGATGCAGGGCTCGAAAGAGTCGGACAGCTATGGAGACAAGGCAAATTCATAGCGATTTCAGAATTGAAGGAAGCCCTCCAACTGCATCCAATACCGATCTTCCTCTACCTACGTCTGAAAGGCGTCCTATTCAAGCGAGAAGGGGACGCCAAGATACGTAGAGAAAATCCTCGACACAACCACCACGAATAAAGGCCTAATATCAAGCATGTACAGCGCTCTGATCAGTAAAGGTGAGAACTCGAGCCTAACTACACGCAGTAAAATTACTTCACACATGGCTATATGACCCCCACAGACTATCGAAAATGTACCAGACCAACAGCCCAAAATGGTGGAGTCAATGCAGAACGGATGCCAACTACTGGCACATGTGGTGGGACTGCCCCAAAGTGCGCATATATTGGAACAAGGTGCTGGGATGGATTAAACAAATAGACGGCATTGAAAGAAATGTAACTCCTCTCCTGGCCCTATTCAGCCTAGAATGAATGAACTTGTCAGGATAAAGGGACTGGCGTCCCCGCTGCTATTAGCAGCAAGAGCAGGCCTAGTCACTAAATGGAAATCTCCACACCTACCAGCAAAAAAGGAATGGATTAGCATCGTAACAAATATATATACACGATGGAAAAGATCACAGCGGCCGGCCCTCCATGGAAAAGCAGCTCGCCACTAAGAAACCTAGTGTGACTTTGCCGCATTACACGTCCCAAACCAAGGACAAAGGCGACCTGACGACCCCGGACCTCTTTAATCTACACATCCAAACGAGAGCCAGACAACACCCAATGACATGCAGGTGAAAAGGCCTGTCGCAAGCCAAGAACCCACGCAAACTACCCAAGTCAAATGTCCCGACTGCTGCAGAACATAGGTTCCAGCAAACGTAAAATGTGAAAACGACCGACCTTCTCGGGGGAGGGAGGAGGGGTAGAGACTAACTTAATGTAAAAGGGAGGGGAAAGTTAATAGCGATAGTTGTATGGTTTTTGTTGAAATATAATGTTAAACTGATGTAACATGATGAAGACAATACAAGTGTACCTGTTTTCGTTACCTTTACGTCTCAAAATCAATAAAACTTAAATTACAACAAGAAATAAATACACACTATCTCAATCAGTAGAGAGAGTAACCCCTGACCCCATAAGGTCTAAATATCCTTGACAGCACTGTGCATTATTCAGTACATGTGGCCCTACTGGAAGGTTTAGAACAATTTTACCTAACCCCAAATGTTTGACTCCCAAACGTTCGACCCCAAATTTCCCGCATATCTATATGTGGGGGGGTAAAGTATATAAAAAATGTATAGGGGTAAGGTGGGGGGGCTTTGGAGGGTCTCTCCCCATATATATATTTGCGGGAAATACATTTTTTTTTAAAAAGTCAAACTTTTGGAAAGTCGAACCTTTGGGCTCTGTAAAATCACTTAGATTCCTACTGGAATACATGTTTAAGACTGCAATCTGTCTTATTTGGAGTAGATAGTGCCAATGGAATTTACACGCCATAATCAAACTTACCTCACAGCAAAGACCCCACTATTCAAGACTAAATGTGCTCAATTTAGTAAGACGGGCCACCTTGAGCACTGCGTGTGCTTAAAAACATTCGCCTCCATCCAGTCCAGATGCCCTCATAGGATTCCATGTCCTGGAACAGTAACTTCCACACTAAGTACACGAGTCACCCTCTCAACTACTTGCTCAAAAATGATGCATTATTCAGTAAAAAGACTGTCACTGTCCCCGTCATTACAGAAACCCTCCAAACAACCACTAATTTATACATGTGTCAGAATGCGCTATGCCTCGTTTAGTAGAGTCCTACCTGACTGCCCATCAGACGATGCCCTTGCCATGGAGGCCATGATGGAGTCATAGTCACAACCACCTAAGATCTGCCAGTAAGCCCACCCATCCAGACTACTACTGATTGAGGCTTGGGGTGCATTAAGTGCTGAGATGGTGGATGAGCTGACTTGCTCAGTCGATGCAGGGGAGGCAACCAGTTATTGGGCAGGTGAATTAAATTCCCTTTCCAGTTTACTATACAGAGTTTTACTGAAGAAAGTACACTGAATCATGAATTAAAAAGCAAAGTGCCGTACGCTACCAATGAAAAGGGGTGCACCCAGGTTTGATATCCGGCAGCTGACTTTTGGCAACCCCTTTGTTTTAGTTTATTCAACTGCATCAGCTTTGGCTGCAAGCTATTGTACGCCAGAACCAATTAACAGTTACTGACTGATATACACAAGCAGGGCCTACATAAATCAAGGATACTCATGGATGGATGGAGTCCCCTCCCCACTACCTTTTTCATTCTATAGGCTAAGTAGCTCTTGGGCTGGCTGATAGAGCAGGGGAAGACGCCCCATTTAAGTGGGAGCCTATATAGCAGAGGAAACCAACAGTTTCATACTTGACTGCAAAAAAGTTTTATGATCTGGTGTCTGCTTGTTTTGAGTCACATTTGCCATGTTTACAACTGCATCTCAGGCAAAACCCCACAATGCCTACAATTGGCTGCCCAATAAACAAATACAATACTGAAAGTTGCCTATTCCATGTGCATGATGAGTCGTGTATGACACTATTGAACTGATGATTTACCTCATCAACCTGTGCGCAAAATACTAAACAGGAATTTCAAGGCAGTTACCATTCCTATTCTCTCTGAATGCTTAGAGGGCTTAATGACAAAGACTAACGACTTAGATGGTCCTAAGATCCTAATTAGCACCTACAACGAGGATATCCTAAGTATGCTAGACCAGATTGCACCCCTAACAACTAGAACTGTCAGAGACACCCCAAACCATCATAAATGGTTCTCTCCTGATCTAGCAGAACTGAAGGCTAACAAAAGGCAGGCGGAACATGCCTGGCAGAGAGATAACTCCCCGGAAAATCTGGTAGCCTGGAAGTATAAGCAAAATGAATATAAGGCTAAGATTCTAGAAGCTAATTGTTGCTTTTATGATGATCAAATTAACCATGCCGGAAATCAAACGCAGGAACTTTTCCAAATTCTCAGGTCCTGGGAGAAACCCGCTGCCACTAGTCCCACCATTAAACCAACTAATGAAGATTGTAAAAGAGTCCAGAAGGCTTTTTCTGACAAACTGAAAGATTATGGAGAACTAAATATGAAGGCTTCTCACACCCCCGTTACACTGGGAACAACAAGGTGGGGAAGGAGGAGGGCAATGCTTATATCAAAATCGGCCACCAAAAACTGGAACATGGAAACCAATTCTAGCCGAAATCTCACAATGGGTTCAGGCTCATGGACCAGACTATGATAGAGAGCCACAACGTCCTTAAAACCATGCACCATACTAGTTGCCCGGGAGAACTCCTTCCATCTTCCATTATATTAGAACATGAGGACATCTTTGCCCCATTTCTTCGCAACTTCGTAAACTCTTTGTTTTGAATTGGCCTCATCCCACAGTCTATAAAAAACATAGCAGTTACCCCATTATTGAAAAAGGCAGGTCTGGAACCCAACGATGCAGCCAATCTTAGGCCTACCTCTAACAAGCTCTTTTTTCTGAAATGAATCGACAAAGTTGCCACATTACAACTTCAGACCTACTTATTAGGAGCTGGTATTTTACATAAGAAGCAGTCTGGCTTTCGTAGCTTACACGGCACTGAGAGTGCACTGCTGGACTTGCAGACTCACATGCTCTCCAAGCTGGAACACAGAAGGTCGGGGCTTCTGATATTGTTGGATTTACCGGCAGCTTTCGACCAGCTATACCATGGGATCCTGCTAGACCGAATGGCGAACACTGGGGGCCTTTCAGTGGAGGCAATAACTTGGCTCAAGTAATTTCTTGAGGGACGCCACTCATGAGTTCACTGGGGCGAAGGTGCGTCTGACATTGAAATCACCACCTGTGGAGTCCCCCAGGGGGCATGTCTCTCCCCCTTGTTGTTTAACATTTATATTATTCCATTATGTATGGATCTGGAGAACAAAGACTTATTTATCTGCAACTATGCAGACGACTTTGAGTTAACACAGCACATCAGGACTATGAAAAAGATCAACTGATGCTGGATGACAACAAATTGGCCATGTCTGAATGCAACCAAGACCAAGCTCATGCTGTACGGCCCCCAGCAAGTCCGAGATAGGTTGGGCCTTCCCTATACTAGCTTCAAAATTGATGGCAGCCAGATTGCATTGGTACATAGGGTGAAGACCTTAGGCACCTTTTTGGAGGCCAGTTTGGATAGCGGTGCTCATGTGAAAGTTTTCACAAAAAACACCAACTAAAACCTTAGGGTGCTACGGCAAGTTGTTCCTCTAGTTTCACAAGAAAACCTTACCAAACTAGTTAGAGCAGTGATACTCCCACGGGTAGACTACTGTAACGCCCTGCTAGGGGGAGCAAATAAGACCGATATTCAAAAACTGCAAACAATTCAAAATGCAGCAGTTCGCATTATATATCAGATGAAACGTACCGAACCGACATCGGCGGCACAGAAGAAGCTCCACTGGTTGCCAGTCTCGGCACGGATCCAGTTGAAGCTGCTGACTACCTGCCACAAATATGTCTTTGATAATGCACCAATCTACCTTAAAGACAGGCTGACCGTTTACCAACTAACAAGAAATCTTCGATCTGCAAAGGCATGCTTACTAGAAGTACAGCATGTTAAGAGAGCCCGCCGATATGGCAGTGCTTTTCATGTGCAGGCGTCACGGACCTGGAATGCCCTACCAGAACATCTACGTAAAGTAGAGAATCATCTGGCCTTCAGGAAACAGCTGAAGACTGCCTTGTTTAGGTAATAAGAGCATATTGCCGGCACCTCCTCCCACCGTTATGGCGCCTGGATGCCCTCTGGCTTTGGCGCATTATAAATGTACTAACATAACATAACATTATGTTATTAGGAGTTATACCATGCTCTGCTGTCATTTGCATGGTCTCTGGGCACTCTAGTGAATATGAAAAAGGCTGCTGGTTGAGGTTAGCGGGGACATGGGAAAATGCAAGATAGCTTTGCTGTTGCATTGATGCACACTGACCAGAAGTACTAAGAGTTTTGCATGGGGGTTAGTTTCTAGGTGTTTTGTGTCTAGAGCATACAGGGATCAAATAGGAGCCTCATGTGCCCATAATGGTGGGATGCACATTGTCCGCCGTGGTATGTAAGTTGGTTATAGAGGTGGTTGTAGAGGTGCATTCTACTGAAGTTTGATGTCTGTTGGCATAGGTGAGGTGCCTGCAGGTGTCAGCAGGGGAAGCGTGATATCAGCCAATTAAGGTTTGCTCGCCATTCACTGCCACCAAACCCTAACCCCAACCACCACCCACATATTGTGTACGAGAGAACCCATTTATTGACCTCCTACCATCCGCCTGAACACCAACCAATGCAACGACCAAGTGATAGGTAAAGAAGTGCCGACCACGCGACACCCGACTGCAATGGCAAGGACCAAAGACTGCCAAAGCAGCTGCCCACAAGTCTCGCGCCCAACACCTCGAGACGCCCACAAACAGCATAAGCACCGTCGGACAGTACCCACACATGCTAAAAGAGGAACAGACAGCCGTCAACCTGCGTCAAGTAAGACAAGAGAGGGAGAACTACAGGTAGCAACTACTACCACCTCATGCAATAAATAATCTAACCACTACACAGCCACACCCAGGACATCCTCAGGGAATCCAAAGTGAACATATCTTACTTGCATACACTGAAATACCTATTGTATGTTGAAACTAAGCCCTTCTACCACTGCTAGGAATCTCACGGCTAGGTGTTTTTATAACTGCCTTTCTCCCACTGTCTAGAAATCTCAAATCTAGGTGTTTTATTACTGCCTGCCATTCAGTGAAACCTAGACCTTTCTCCCCTACCTAGGAATCCCAAATCTAGGTGATTTTATTGCTGCCCGACATTCCGAGAAATCTAGACATTCCTCCCACTATCTAAGTGTACCATATCACTGACTGCCATCATTGAATACCAGGAGGGGTACCCAAAAACACCCAGCAGACAGCGAAAGCTAGCAACTACAAACAAATAACCACTCAAGTAGACCAAGCACCAGTAGTCTTCCCATACCAAACTGCACTCCCTCCCTCCAGTGCTTAGTACTCCCCCCTAAACAGTCCACCCATAAGATAAAGGAACACCCAAACCAAACCTTACCCACTTAGTGGAAAGACACCTCCAGAGGGCATTCATTGCAACATAAGAGGATAGACCTAATTATTAACCAAACGCAAGGCCCGACAGGTGGACTCCTGGCCCGGTGAAATCAATACCCAAACCAACACTACTTCAAAGGACACAAAATGCCCCAACACAGAACTGGATGGCGCCAAAGAGGATTGGAAAAAGGACCAACCCCAACGGTTCCACACCTTCACCCACCTCCAGTAGAAGATGTCACTTATATTGAACACACTCCAGCAGACAATACAACCAATGGGATCAAAGAACAAAGAGAAAAATGTCTATATCTTACACTGTACCTCACTACAACCTCAGAACCTCGAGACTTTAACGCCACCAACATTTCCTTACAAGCTAAGAACCTTCTTTAACCACGGAAAAAAAAGAAGCGAGAACCCAAGCAGAGAAAGATACAATACCAACACCATTACTCCATATATCGCAAGAACACAAGGACACTGCTGGCATCCACATCAAAACATGAAAGATGATGAAGCTGTAGAATGACCGACTGACTCAACAACAAAGCAGCCTCTAAAGAAGGTTAAACAGGTTATCAGGCCTTGGTCAGTCGAGAGAGGGGCGCCCGCTACCTTTGCAAACTAAATTTCAAGGAACCTGGGATTGGTAACCCTAGGTCTCCTGGGGGCAACCAGACGTGGTCCCCCTCTCACCGTGCTTAGAGAGGCATCAGCTTCACCTCACTGATGATCCCCAACAAGGGTGAAACACGTGTATGGGGTTGCTCGTGGTACTCTTGTTCAGGTTGGAATTGCCATTGCATTTCGGTGCTGGACTGCCCCTGGGCAGGACAAAGACTGATATGCAAATGGATATTTCCCATCTGTGTAAGGCACAGTGAGTAAAAGCAGTGGCTGCGAACTCTCAAGTGGTTAATAACCACTGAACAGGTTATCAGGCCTTGTTCAGTCGAGAGAGGGGCGCCCGCTACCTTTGCAAACTAAATTTCAAGGAACCTGGGATTGGTAACCCTAGGTCTCCTGGGGGCAACCAGACGTGGTCTCCCTCTCACCGTGCTTAGAGAGGCATCAGCTTCACCTCACTGATGATCCCCAACAAGGGTGAAACACGTGTATGGGGTTGCTGGTGGTACTCTTGTTCAGGTTGGAATTGCCATTGCATTTCGGTGCTGGACTGCCCCTGGGCAGGACAAAGACTGATATGCAAATGGATATTTCCCATCTGTGAAAGGCACAGTGAGTAAAAGCAGTAGCTGCGAACTCTCAAGTGGTTAATAACCACTGAACACGTTATCAGGCCCTGTTCAGTCGAGAGAGGGGCGCCCGCTACCTTTGCAAACTAAATTTCAAGGAACCTAGGATTGGTAACCCTAGGTCTCCTGGGGGCAACCAGACGTGGTCTCCCTCTCACCGTGCTTAGAGAGGCATCAGCTTCACCTCACTGATGATCCCCAACAAGGGTGAAACACGTGTATGGGGTTGCTGGTGGTACTCTTGTTCAGGTTGGAATTGCCATTGCATTTCGGTGCTGGACTGCCCCTGGGCAGGACAAAGACTGATATGCAAATGGATATTTCCCATCTGTGAAAGGCACAGTGAGTAAAAGCAGTGGCTGCGAACTCTCAAGTGGTTAATAACCACTGAACAGGTTATCAGGCCTTGTTCAGTCGAGAGAGGGGCGCCCGCTACCTTTGCAAACCAGCCTCTAAAGAACCCAAACTGATCAGGAACAGCAGGACAGAAGGACTCCAACTTAAAATCGACAAGTCAAAACAGGAATCAGTAAACAAACCTATCCTTACAAATAAGATACACTGCAATCTAATCCATGCTAGGTCAATGTCCAAACACGCCACTGAGATCTACGACCTTCTGTGCGACGGAGGTATCGACATCCTATTTATAACCGAAACATGGCTAGACAACAATTACAAAATCACACTCCATAAATGCCTCCCTGACAACTTCAAGTGCGCACAAGAAAACAGGAAAAACACAAGAGGAGGACGACTGGCAGTAGTTTACAAGGAACACCTAAAAATTAAAATAGAAGACCCATTAATTGTGAATCTCTAATCCTCCGCCTATCAAAAAACTCCAAAACAAACCTCAAATTCATTCTGGTATACAGACCACTGACTTACTATGCAACCTTCGTGGACGCCTTCACAGAAGCAATCATCAACCTAGCCATCGAAGAAGAACATCTGATAATCCTCGGTGACTTCAACATCTGGTTTGACGACGAAATCCCAATCACACAAAAATCATTAGCCAAACAACTGAAGACAATGAAACTACACCAACTAGTCAAAGGAGCAACTCAGGCGGCGGGACATACACTAGACACAATCTTTGCCAAAAAAACCCTCATCACCATGGCGCCACCAATTCAGATCCTCTGGAGCAACCACCTGATCATGCCCTTTGTGATCGTGCTGGCTACATCAACAACCAAGCAACAGAACAATCTGCCAACTATCATGAAAAGAAACTGGAGGACCATCAAAAATAGCAACTCAGCTGAACTACTGGAAATCAACAAACCATTGGCAACAACTATGGATGAAGCCAACCTTGACAGAAAAACAGAACTACTTCACGAGTGGATCACCACAACAACATACGAGATCTCCAAGGACAACCTTTCACCCCATCACGTAAAAGGGCAACAGCAAAATGGTTTACCCAACTTGTCCACGCCATGAAAAGAAAAAACAGAAAACTGGAACTAGAATGGAGGAATAAAAATGACCGGGCAAAGAAACTTCCATTCCAACAACAAATCCACTCATATAAAAAGGAAATGCAAAAGGCCAAAACGAAATACTTTGACAACAGAATCACCAAAGCCTGCAACACCCAAAAAGAACAGTTTAAAATAATAAACAAAATGAGAACTCCCGCCCTCCCGCCCCCATCCACGGCTGCAATAACACACCGATACCCACGTTAAAACTATGCAATAACCTTGCGGACCACTCAAAAACAGAATCAGCACCATCCAACAAATCATACAAAGCACACTAAGCAAACTCAACTTGCAACACGCTCACCCATCCGAGGACCATCAAACCAAACTCTGAAGCTTCCCCCAAATAACAGCAGAGAGAATTGTCAGGCTGGTAAACAATAGCAACAAAGCAAGCTCCCCTGCACCCCAGACATACACAAATCAATCCTCACACAAGGAACTACCATGGAATACTGCAGAAACCTTCTCAACCAATCAATTTCAACAGGGAAAGTACCACAATCTTTCAAATCAGCATACATCAAGCCGCTCCTCAAGGACACATCAGGCAACGTGGAGGACCTTTCCAACTACAGACTCATCTCCAACATCCCGTACCCAGCAAAACTACTCGAAACATACATCTATAGAATAACACAAGAATTCCTAGAAGAACACCTATTGCTGGATCAGGCACAAGTAGGCTTCAGATCAATGAGAGGAACGGAAACAGCACTGCTTTCAATCTGGGATGATCTAAAGGCAAATGCCGACTCAGACCAAAGCACAGCTCTGATACGCTTGGATCGCTCTGCAACATTTGACACAGTCACAACATCCTCATCGGGAGATTGAAAGAAATAGGAATCATCGACCTAGTTCTACTATGGATTAATTCCTTCCTAACAAACAGAACAGAAACCATATGGATCAAACCGTTCCAATCCACCTCAAGAGAATCAACATGCGGAGTACCACAAGGATCATCCTTCTCCATAATGCTCTTTAACATATACCTGGCTCCACTACTCAAGCTCATTAAAAAACACAGCCTCACAAATTACAACTACGCTGACGACACACAAATAGTCTAAAAAATCCAATACACCCATGAAGAAAAGGCAACACTGGAGGGCTACCTCAAAGAACTGTACGACTGGATGAACTCAAACAACCTCAAACTCAACCCAGGCAAAACAGAAATAATGATCATATCGAAAAGAGGAGAAAACAATCAGTACATTCCATGGCTGATGGAACTTGGTGCAGCCAGAGAATTGGCTCAGTGAGAGTCTCACTGAGCTTGGAGATGCCTGGTGGTGTAGTAAATACTACGTCAAAAAAAATAATATCATTAATGTCCAATGGTCTGGTCTGTATGTATCTATTCATTCAACCATGAGTGGTTGAAGAACTAATGATACCCACATTCATTTGAGTTTTCAAATAATCAGTGTAGTTTTTAATTCAATATTCATCTGCAGAGGCCCGATGCATTTCAGACACCTTGTCCTTCATCAGGGCGGGCTCTAAAAACAAATTAACAGAAGAGAGGTTAACAAACCTCTAATGCTCTTACTTCCAATTTTAAATATCAAACACAAAAGAAATTGACAACTTCGCAAAAAGGAATACCTGTCAAAAAGAGATCACATTTATTAGGGTTTCAAGCTCCATTTTCAATGTAACTTGCTTTATCCTGATTTACTCAGATATCTTTGCACACTTGCTGGCTGTATACTGTAAATGAAACACAACAAAACAGAATAGACATTCCATGATACCAATCTCTACATGAACTCGCGGTTTGTCTGACAACTCATTGCAGGAAATAGATCTAATACCCTAGTTTGTGTCCAACACACTGTCTTGTATACAAGTGCAGTAAAACGGGTCTGTGGTCAGTATAACGGTTGCCTTCCCTCTCTGATGTCTCTATTGGGAGTATAAAATACCATATTGTAACAACTCTTCACTAAAGAGCCAATTTCATGGATTTTATTCTTGGTCAAGTGGAATATTGTACTGCAGTACGTTGGATTGAAGCTGCTTACCTCTACTTAGTGGTATTTTGTACTTGTAAAGGAGTAGAAGGGGGTCAGCCGTAATGTGCTTGTGCTGCATAAAAGCTTCTTCAACCTTGTGTGCAAAGGAGGATGCCCAATATCAGTAGATGTGCCATACTTAGTATCATATATCGATATGTGACATTGTGTTTATATATGCTAAATTCGATTGTACCGTATCACTAGTACTCCACTTCGCTTACCTTCATTGAGCTTCAGTAATAGCGTAGATGAAGGTATTGTGGCACACGTGTAAGGAGCAACGAAGGACGGAAAAGACTTGCTTGACCTATTGAGGGAGAACGTGTATAAATAATTCTGGCACAAATGCCTCTGTTTGAAATAATATAGCACTGCTTGTAAGAAGGCAGCTCTGTTCACTTACTTTCCCAAAAAGTTGCTGTGTGCGTATGCAGGAGGTTGAGCAGCGTCTCTGCGTCAGTAGCAACAGTCGTTGCCAATGACGACGAGACGCCGTAACTCTTCATAGGACTAAATACATGTACATCATTGTGTAGGAACGCGTTGACGTGAAGTACTGATTGCTGTCGCTGATGGGTAATGCAGTAGAGAGCCGTTAGTCCTGCTGTTGGGCACTTAAAACGTACTGATTACCATGCTGTGATTGTGCATCAGCATATTATCCCATTCCAAGAATCATACCATCTATTATTCGCATGAATAGAAAACGTGCCTATGGATCAATAACTGTTGTGTGTATATGCAAGTAACATCTATCAAAGTGACGACAGCTTTATGTCCTCGAAAATCACCAGTCGGTAATACAGATAATATTGAGTTAAGTCATTTGGAAAAATATCTTCATATACCATTTCATATATCGTAGCTGCCCGATAAGCAGTAGTGGTAACTGACTGGTGGACATAATACCAAACTTTGGTGCCTTTGTTCTGTAGTTGTGTAGTAGAGATTAATTCAAATGTGTTGGTGGTGTCTCTTCAAATTTAAATCAGTATCGCTATTGGTGTTATGTTACAGGTGCGATTCAATGATTTGATCTAATATGACTGACCAGTTAGGTGTGTAAAGCATCTGTATTTCTGTTGTGCTATCTAATGTTTCTTACTCTATGTTGCATACAATGAAATCCACATGTATAGGTATGCAAAAATCTGTATTCGACTTAATCTGGAAGCAAGGTTGTGTTAAATCTATTGCTACCTTTGTGAATCTATTGCTTTGTATATCATTTATGTAATAGGTTCATAACACAAAACGGTAAAGATAAAATCTCTGCATCAAAGTCATTACAGAAAACAAGACAACAGCTCCATTGACAATAGTAAAGAACCTGGGAGTTTGCATGGACAACAAACTAACGCTAGAGCCACAAGTAAACGCTATAATCAAGAAATGCTTCTTCCTCCTATGCGCAGTAAAAAGGATCCTACCATTCCTTTCTTTCACCCACAAAAGCTCACCATTATTGCTCTCATCATCTCCAGAGTAGACTACGCCAACAGCTTATACCTAGGGATGTCAGAATAACACTTAAAAAACTGCAACGCATGCAAAATGCTGCGGCCAGACTCCTGCTCAAACTACCACGAAGAGACCACATTACTCCGGCACTGAAAATGCTACACTGTCTACCAATAAAAAGTTCAAATTAATGTGCGTAACGCATATAGCAATCCAAGGCCAAGGAGCAGAGTTCCTAAGAGAGAAAATAAACATCTATCACCCAACAAGACCACGCAGATCAAGCAACGACATCCGCCTAGAACCAAAACCATACAACAAAAGAAAATGTGGAGGATAGTCTTTCTGTCACCTGGCACCAATAACCTGGAATGAGCTACCAAAAAACATACGTAACACAAGAGATCATCTTCAATTCAGAAAACTACTCAAAAACATGGCTCTTTAACACAGAACAAGAAGGAAACAACTAGAAAGCGCATATGCACCTGAAAACAAGAACCCCGGAGAGGGAACCCATCGTCCAGAACTTCCTAACTTAAGGGCGGGGGGAGGATGCCACTAACGCATACAACTATGCCAAAGCAGAAACATAGGTAGGGTAAGATCTCACTTGGGAACAGACAAGAAGGGACCTGAGGGCAGAGAGAGTACGGCATATCCACATACCGCTAGTGTATAAAGGAATCATAGGCAGGTATGGACCACCAACACAGAAATGGGCAGGAAGGGAGCCGAATCTTGTAAACTAAACATCCCAACACCAGAGTGGGGGGAACACGCCTGCTTCAACCAGGTACACAAACCAATAAAGCAACACAGAGGAAAACTACCACCCCATCATACCTTGGATGTGGTACAAAGAACAGAAACACAAAGATTAATGAGGTAATAATAAAAGCAAAAATATTTTTTTAAAAACAACTAATCCAAAACTAGAAAAACCTCAACATTCCCCATACACTTCTCATACAGAAACACACACAACCACTTATCTGCACAGCAATCCGCACGTACTTCACCAGACTGCAACAACAACACATAACCCGTTTCAAACGCACATGGGAACTCTCATCGATCCGAAAACCGCACTCAAGCTCAGCGCACAGTGAAAACCGAAGTGAAGCTGCTAACAGGACATCACAGCTCTCACTATCCTACTCCCGCTACACCCTACTAACCCCCACCCCTTCTCTTTCAGATCCGCGTGAGCGCCTGGGGACCACTTCAGGTGGTGAAGGTGCGCGGTACAAATACCTTTAAAATAACATAGATGGAATGTGTAACGTGGGTGGGAGAATAGAATTTGAGCTGGTTAGAAGCAGTCAGAGACCTTGATTGACCGACAAACCTAAAACTACACATAGCAATTCATAGCATGCATAGCAAGGCTTATGAAAAAGGCATGAAAGTCATTGCAAAGCATTAGAAGTCGTAGAAATACACGGACAAGGCCTTGCAACCTGCTGCCCTGCCAGTGCTCCTACCACCTGCCTCTTGCAGAAATGCGCAATTTCTCGCATTGTCAATGACAGACCCTGCTCTCACCTTCCTCCTTGCCTCGCTCTTGATACATTTTACCATATTTGGCACAGAGCTCTGGGAATGACGGTGTATGTAAGCTGCATACCTGAATCAAAGAATGATTAAATGCAGAGGCCTCTTTGGAATGACATGCATTACTCACCGTAATAGCATTTCTGATGATTGTATCTGCTTAGATTCACATGCTGTGCATATGGTCCGACATCAAGTGGTAACCACAGAGTATTGCATCTTGTCTTTCGGGGACTGAAAGGGGACGTCAGCATAAGCGTGTCTGTAACACTATCCCTATCATGACGTGTAGTGTACCCAAAATCCCTCACGCGCCGAGGTCCCTCCGATTGTATTTTGTCTGCCATGAGGGAGCCCAAGGTTATTGTGAGTGAGTGCATGAAGAGAGAAAGTAATAAGACGTCTATGTTACTTCCAACCCGAGCGGGGAGGCTGGGAGGGCACATGTGAATCTAAGCAGATACAATCATCAGAAATGCTATTACGGTGAGTAATGCATGTCTTCTGATGCTTGTTAATCTGCTTAGAATCACATGCTGTGCATAGACTAGCGAGCAGTTCCCGGAGTTGGAGGTGGGTTGTGAGAAGGAACAGTAGTGAAAAGATGTCTTAATACTGCTTGTCCCACCTGAGAATCAGATCTAGGATGCGTGTCTAGGCAATAGTGTTTTGTAAAGCTGTGTACAGAACTCCAGGTTGCCGCTTTGCAAATGGACTCAGGGGGAACATTTGCAATGAAAGCTATGGATGCCCCAGTGCCTCGAGTACAATGTGCTCTAGGCTTGAAGGGCAGTTCTCTCTTAGCAAGAGTGTAACATAGTGTGATGCATTTGACAATCCACCTTGCGATAGGTGATTTAGAGACAGTATCCCCTTCTCTACCAGCAGCCACTGAAATGAAAAACTGGTTCGTTTTCCTCACTGCTTTTGTTTTTTCCAGGTAAAACATGACTGCCCTGCGCACATCTAGCGTGTGCAGGCTTCTTTCTGCCATGCTAGTGGGATTCTGGAAGAAAGTGGGTAGTTCAATTGATAGGTTCACATGGAACTTTGAAATGTATTTAGGTGCAAATCTGGGATGAGTTCACAGAACCACCTTATCCCTGTCGACTGTAACAAAAGGGTCTAGAACTGAAAGGGCCTGTAGTTCGCTAACCCTTCAAATAGAAGTGATAGCCGCTAGGAAGGCCGTTTGATAAATAAGGTCGTTTAGACTTGCTTTATGGTTGAAAGGGACATGCCATGGGCCTGGTTAAAACCACATTTAGATCCCATCCGGGAGCTGGGTGAGAAAGGGGGGAATGAATTCTCTTAACCCCTTCCATAAAAGCCTTAATAACAGGTATCTTCCACCACGACACTTTCTGTTGTGATGTAGTGTAGGCTGAGAGAGCAGCTAGATGAACCTTTAGGGAATTAAAAACCAGTCCTATACTCGACTCCAGGACAGAAACAAAAGGGTTGATATCTGTTTTGTATAAAACACTAATGGAAGCTGGAAAGGGCTCAACAGAACCGCTTAGGTTAAAATGGGAAATGGACATGAACGAGGAAATCGACCCGGAGATATGGGATAAGATATGTAGGATTGCGACCAAAGCCTCGATCTCATGCCAGTATAAGTTGCACGCAATTAAACTGCTGAATAGGTGGCAATATGACCCGTACAGGCTCTCTAAGATGTATCAGTCGTCTAGTCCAATGTGTTGGCGGGGATGTGGGTCCACGGCGGATTACTGGCACATGTGGTGGGGTTGTCCTCAGATCAAAATTTAATGGAACGAGGTGCTAGGTTGAAATAGGGACCTAGATGGGATCCAGCGAACAGCAGACCCCTACCTGATTTTATTTGGTCTCGAGAAAATCGAGGATGAATTGAGAAGGGTCACAGACATAGCTGCACCACTCTTACTAGCTGCAAGGGTTCTATTGAGCACAAAATGGAAATCCCCAGTTACCCCCACAGAAAAAGAATGGGTTAACGTGGCCCCCAATATGTGTACTATGGATAAAATCACAGCATCTATACATGGGAAAGCCACGCAATGTGATATCTTATGGTTGGAATTTGTCAATATATACATCCCCGGAATAGCTCACTAACGCGTAACGGATGATCAGTGCCATGGGTAACGAAACATCGTAATGCCCTCCCGAACAAGGTAGGCCCCAAGACCTGACAGACCTATCAACCAATGTCCCAATTGATAGACAATACATTCCTTGACGGCAGAGTATAAAGTCTTGCAGAGTAGTGGGAAGGGGTGGGAGGGGAAAAATGGGAGAAGATTAGTCAATGTTTGTTGACGCTGTAAAGAGGAGCTACCTATTGATAGGACAGAATACAAGTATTTTGCTGCAATTTAACACTGTATCTTAAACGTGTTCTCTATTTTACTGTAATGCTTGCTTCTATGTTATGATGGTTAATTTTGGATGTATATGTTGTATCCTGTCTGATATAAACTCCAATAAAACTAAGTTTAAAAAAAAAAGTCCTGAGTCTAACAAATGATTTGGATACAACACAAGGGGGGTCATTAAGACCCAGGCGTTAACGAATGGCGCCATTAGCGCCATGGTTGACGCCGGAATCTGCCATGGTGAATGGCGGAATTACCGCCCCATTCCAAGGTTGGCGGGGCGGTAATTCCCCATTCACCATTGGCCATTACCATTTTTGCCCTATAGGGCTCAATGGAAATGGGGAAGGCGGCAGTTACGGTACCTCAAATTGCAGTACCGTTACCTCCAATGTCCCTTTGCGGGTCCAATCCTTAACGGCTGGTAAAACCAGCCGTTAAGGTAGGGACCCGCAAAGGGACCTCATAATTAGGCGGTAAGGGGTTAACGGCGCCGCCACCTTTTACGGCGCCGTTCACCCCTTACCGCCTGGGTCGTAATGAGGGCCAAGGTGTGTAGGCAAGCAGTCAATGGGATTGACGCCTTGGTATTATACCAGATGACAAAGCGTTTCCACTTACTGGAATAGCAATAACGATTGTTAGGTTTTCTAGCTTCCCCAAGTATGTCCATGCATCTCTGAGGGAGTTGAAGGTGTCCAAACTCTATGACCTCAGGAGCCAGGCCGCTAAATTCAGAGTCCTGGACAACATGTTGTACGGGCATAGTAGTCTCACAGGGGGGGAGAGGGACATTTCCATTAGATGAGCGAACCAGGGTTGGTGGGCCCACATCATGGGGGTTCCTGGTGCATCTTGTGCACTATCTTGTTGAGTAGGGGAGTCGGGGGGGGTAGACAAATTTCCCTGACCATGCTATCCAGGGTCCGTTCCCCTTGGAGCGGTTCCCTGGAGGTGTAGTCTTGGCATTGGGAGTTCTCCTGAGTTGCAAACAGGTCCATCTCTGGGAAGCCCCATTCTGCGAAGACATTGAAGACAATGTCTTCGTGCAGATGCCATTCGTATTCTAAGAGCAGTGGGAAATCTATGCTGAGCATGTCTGCTAGAAGATTGAGTTCCCCTGGAACGTGTTGGGACAACAGGAACATCTTGTGTTTGAGAGCCCACATCCAAATGTTTTGGGACAGCTTGTGGAACAGCTTGGATAGCCCTGGAGAGTGTGTGCCCGCCTGTTTGTTTAGGTAATACAAAGGCTGTGGTGCTCTCTGTCAGGACCAGATCTGTTTTCCCTTGTAGCTGTGTCTGAAAGGCCTTCAGTGCTTTGAATACCGCTAATAGCTCTAACAGGTTTATATGGTTGGATAATACTTGTGGGGACCACACTCTATGCGCTGTCTGAAGTAGGTGAGCCCTCCACCCCGTGAGAGATGCGTCTGTCGTGAGAGTGGAGAGTGACTTCCACTGCAGGGGTGGTGAAGGTCTTCCCCTTCAAGAAGTTTTCCCTCGACCACCACTGCAAATAGAGAACGAGAGCTGGCGAGACAATTACAAGATCTTCCCATTGTCCGCTGGCCGGACACCACTGGCTGTTGAGCCACTCTTGCATGGGACGCATGTTGCCATTATACCTAGCAAGTGCATGGCCTTGCGTACCGTCACTTCCCCACTGATACATATTGAGGGATCTGAGAAGGCATGTTTTGAACCCTCTCGTTGGAGGGGAAGACGAGGCCGTCCTTCGTCCGAATCAGAGCCCCTAGAAATTGCTTGACTTGACTGGGGTCTAAGCTGAATTTCTTCTCGTTAAAGGAGAATCCCAGACTGAACAGGAGGTCTATTGTCTTCCGAGTATTCCCTAGGCATGTTTCGTAAGAGTCCCCTGTTATGAGCCAGTCGTCGAGGTAAGGGTAAACAGGGACGGATAGTCTGCATAGGTGTGCTGCTGCTACTGCCAGGACCTTCGTAAACACCCTTGGCGCTGAGGCAATGTCGAAGGGGAGTACTTTGAATTGATAATGCCCGTCCTCTATCTTGAACCTTAGATATTTTCTGTGCGCTGGCAACATTGAAATATTAAAGTACGCATCTTTCATGTCCAATGTTGTCATGTAATCCCCCCGTTTCAACAGTGGGATTTACTTCCTGTAGGGTTACCATACGAACCTTTTGATGTTTGACAAATTTGTTCGCTGGGCACAAGTCTAACACAGGGCTCATGGGGAGGTCCTTTTTGGGAACAAGGAAGTACACTGAATAAATACTCTTGTTTACTTGAAGAATAGGGAAGGCTTCTGTGGCGTCCTTTTCCAGAAGAGCCTCTACTTCTTTGATTAGGATTGTCAGATGGTCTGGCATCAGGCGTCGTGCTTTGGGCGGTCTGAATTGTGGGGGTCGGCGAATTCCACACAGTACCCATGGGCGACTGTTTTTAGAACCCACTGGTCTGGTGTAATCCCCTCCCATGCCGAAAGGAAAGATGTTAAGCGCCCCCTGACCGGTGGTGACATGGGAGGGGTCCTGGATCCGTAGGTCATTTTTGACCAGAGGCTGTGGCTCCCCTGGAGTTGGGGCTTCTGCCTTTCCCACGCCGCTGACCCCTAGGTGGATAGTTGGTGGGGGTGCTGGAAGCTTGTCCCGAGTTCCAGTTGTTTCCCGTATTGTACAAGTTCTGTGAGGAACCGGATTGGCCTTGAAAGGACCGGCGGGAACCGCTTCCCCTCTGGGGGGAGGGCTTTTGAGTGATTTGTTGAAGAGGCTTAAGATTCTCATGCTCTTTTTTGGCAGTCTCTAGAGCGTCGTCGACTGCTTTACCAAAGAGATTTCATTCCTTGATAGGTTTATTAATAAGGGCTGCTTGGGTCTCCGGCTTGAAGCCCAAGTTTGGGAGCCAAGCGTGCCGTTAGAGCAGGGTGTCCAGGGCTAGGGACCTTCCTGCCGTGTCTGCAGTATCCAGGGTGTTTCATACATTTTGGTTGACCTGCACGCCCTCAGCCACGATAGCGAGTAATTTGGTTTTTGCGGGTTCAACTGGCAAGCAACCTAGTGTTGTGTGCTATGCGCGTGGTAAAAGCAGCTGCTGTGGTAATTCGCTTACCCAAGGCGTACAGTCTTTTCGACTCCTTATCGGGAGGTGCCTCTCCCGTAGCAAGGGGTACTCCCGTCCGTTTCCGGGTAGTGGTAACCACTAGGGAATCGGGGGTGGCGTGGCTTTTAATATATTGAGGGTCAGTAGGCGATGGCCGAAATAATTTCTCCACCCTTGGATTCACTGCCCTGGTCTGGGCTGGTGCCACCAGGGAAGGAGCCAATCTCCTTTTTTTTTTTTAAATTTGTTTTTATTGACAACTTACACGACAGGGTGGGCCAACTGGCTTATCCCACCAGCAATAAATGCAAGAAAAATCACATTGTCAGGAACATTTTCTGATTAACTCCCTACCCCTATTCCCCCCTCCCGGTCCCTCCCCCCAAATAATTGTCACGCCAACTTTAGGGAAGATGCGACTACATTGAGCATAGGGGAGAACACTTGCATAGCACTTGACAGAAAAAAGTGATCCTTGAGACAGTGGGGTAAGGCCATGAGGCGATTAGGCCAGGGCAAGACCAACCCTCTGAGGAGTGTGGGGACCCGCGCAATGCAACCATTAATTCAAACATTTGTTCAATTGCCCCTCTACAATCGCATAGTAATACAGTCATCATGCAGCAGCACTGCTGTCCATTCTTGGACAAAAGCAGTCATGGTATCGTTGGCTATTGCCGAGAGTTTTTCGTAGCTGAAAATCACCCTGAGCTTGCAGAGCCATTCCTCTTTGGAGGGGGCCAGGACTCTCTTCCATTTTTGCGCAAGCGCCAATCTCCCTGCCCGCAACATGGCGCAGACGACCTTGGGGAAGGCATTCACCTCCGACTCAGGCATGGGGGAGCCCAGTAGGATTTCCAGCGGGTGCAAAGATGGACCATAACCCACGATATCTTTGATCCAGCTAAGTAGCTCCGTCCAGTAAACCTGTATGGACGGGCAACTCCACCACATATGAAACCAGGTTCCCCGTTGGTGGCATCCTCTGGGGCAGAGGGGGGAAACATCCCGGTACATTCTAGACAACAGAGCCGGGGGGCGATGCCATGAATGAAGGATTTTAAAGTTATGTTCCATAGCTGCTGTGTATAGGGAGCCCGTGAAAATGCACTTGAAAACCGCTCTCCAGGTGTGATCATCTATTGACATTCCCATCCTCTCTTCCCATATGCGCTTGAAGGGTTGTCTGCCTTCTAGGTCCGCTGTAATCAGCACACTATAGAACTTAGATAGCGAACCTTTGCGTGAACTACTTTTGGCCAGAATAAGTTCGAATGGGGTGAGGGGGCGACTAAGCTGCTCGGACCACCTTGGTTGGGTAAGTATCCCTTTCAACCGCAGGAATTCAAAAACCGTGGGGGGCCTATCCACCAGAGCCTCTGTCAAACTGTCGTATTCAATGAAGCCCTCTTCTCGTGTAAGCTGGGAGACTCTTTCCAGTCCTATGTCAGACCATGCCTGGGTGTCCCGAAAGCCCCTCATGTCCAAATCGATGGGCGGGCCCCAGAGTGATGACAGAGGAGAAGGCCATGTAGATATCAAATTATTAGCTTTGCTGGGTTTCCACAGCGTCCAAAGGACTGCTAAGGTAGGATGTGTCTTGAGTTGTGGGGGGAGTGACCGGGGAGAGGCCCAGAGATAGTCCCTGACCTTCCTCGGATGTGCGTGGGTGTCTTCGACATACGTCCAGAATGTACGCATATCGTCCCGCATGTGCTCCAACATCACCCTAAGCTGAGCTGCTTTATAGTAAAGCCTAAAATCGGGGAGTCCAAAGCCACCATGGGATTTTGGGAGGGTCAGAGTGGAAGTTTTAACCCTGGGCCTTTTGCCATTCCAAATGAAGTGGAGGACACGGGATTGGAGCACCTCGAAAAAGGCCTCGGGTATCACGACAGGGAGTGCCGAGAAGAGATAGAGAAGGCGTGGTAGAATGTTCATCTTAACCGAAACCATGCGTCCGAGCCAGGAGAGCGTGAGGGGGGCCCATCTTTTGAGATCGCTACTGACCCGGGCGAGGATTCCAGGGAAATTCCATTGGTATAGTTGTGACAGATCTCTGGGGATGATGGTGCCCAGGTATCTTGTGGATTCTTGCTCGATTCTAACCCCCTGAATGTCGGTTTTATTCTCAATATCTTGTTCCCCTGGGCCCATTGGCATGATGCTTGATTTGGATGTGTTTATTCTCAGCCCCGAAAAGGAGCCAAAAAAGTGTATGAGATCAAACAGCCTCGGTAGGGATTTTTGAATGCTGGTCAGATAGCCTAGTATGTCGTCTGCGAATAGGGAGAGCTTAAACTCGCACTCACCACATCGTATACCCATAACTTCCGGGTCGTTCCTAACCGCTATAGCCAGGGGCTCCATGGCTAGGGCATATAGGAGAGGTGACAGGGGACAGCCTTGCCGGGTGCCTCGGGAAAGGGAAAAGGGCTCAGATGTACCCCCATTAACTAATACTCTCGCCGAGGGCGAGTTGTATAGTGCTGCGACCCACCCACAAAAATTATCTCCCAATCCCATTTTCCTAAGAACCTTGATCATGTAAGGCCATTCGACCCGGTCGAAGGCTTTTTCTGAGTCGAGTGAAAGGAGGTACCCATCCACTCCCTGCTCGGTTGCCTCATGCATAAGGTCGAGGGTTTTTCTGATGTTATCTGACCCCTGGTGCCCCGGGATAAAGCCCACTTGATCTCCATGTACCAGGGTAGGGAGGAATTTTGACAATCTGTTCGCCAGAAGTTTAGCCAATATTTTGAAGTCAGTGTTTAGGAGTGATATGGGGCGATATGACTGGCATAAGGCTGGGTCCTTGCCCTCTTTAGGTAAGACCACTATTAAGGCTGACATCATTGTGGGTGGGAGGGACCCTTGGCTAAGTGCAAAGTTGAACAGCTTGGCCAGAAAGGGGGCGAGTGTGGATCTATAGGTCTTATAGAATTTGACTGAGAAGCCGTCGTCCCCCGGGGCCGTACCACTTTTTAAGGAGGAGATAGTGTCAATTACTTCTTCCGGGGAAATGGGGATTTCCAGAGTGTCGGCTTTGTCTGGTAGCAGGCCCGGGACAGGGAGGGAATCCAGGAACCTATCAACATCTATCCCATCCCCCTTGTATTCTGTGCAGTATAATTTTTCATAATATAGCCTGAATTGTTCCGCTATTTTGGAGTCCCTTGCGGTCGAGTTACCGTCCGCAGAGCGGATTGAATTCACTCTCCTGCTGTTCCTAAGTTCGCGGAGTCTCCAGGCCAGTATCTTGTCGGCCTTTTCCCCCTTTTCCATATATTTTTGTTTCAGAAAAGAGAGTTTCCTTTCCATTTGCCCTACTTGAAGGTGAGCCAATCTGGTGCGCAGCTTCTGCAATTCCTCCCACTGCCCAGGAAACATCTGTGATTTCTGTTTACCACCCGGTTGTATGGCCCCTATCTTGGTTTTCAGGTCTTTCTCTTCCCGGTCCCTCTCCCTTTTTTTCCCCGCCCCAATGCCAATCAGGGTACCTCTGATAGTTGCCTTAAATGCCTCCCATACTCCCATAGTGCCTACCTCCCCGTTGTCGTTAAGGGAGAAATAATCTTCTATGGCTGTCAGAAGGGTTTGGCGCATCTCCTTGTCATGTAGAAGGAGGTCGTTACAACTCCAACGGGAGCTGGCTGCAGGAGTAGGGGGGAGGCCAATCCTAATCTTAACCATGTCATGGTCCGTCCAGGGGACGGTTTCCACCCCGGCGCTGGTGATCTCTCCCTGCATAGTTGAATCTACCAGAATGTAGTCTATAAGCGAGAAAACATCATGAGGCTTAGAGTAAAAAGTGTAGTCGGGGTTCAGACCTTTCTTGGGTATACTCGTGTCACACAGCCCCAATTCCCCATTCACCTCCTGGAAGGTTGATGCCAATTTTTTGTGGAGACGGATGTTGGGGCAAGGGTTCACAGATTTCCTATCCCTCTCGGGACACAGCACCATATTAAAGTCCCCTCCCACCAGGAGGGTAACCTCCGCGAATGCCATTATTGTCCCCTTCATGCTTTCCCAGAAGACGTCCTGCGACTCAATTGGGGCGTATATGCAGACCAAGGTGAACAAACGTCCCCGCACATCCCCTTTTACCATGAGATACCGACCCTCAGGGTCGGACTGAGACACCTTAAACCCAAAGTGAGCCCCGGGGGACACCAGCAGAGCTACTCCCCTCTTCTTGAACTGGGTAGAGGCTGAGAATACCTGATCTATGTTTTTAGCCTTGAGCTTGGGCTCCTTCCCCCGAACCCAGTGGGTCTCTTGCACAAAGAGGAACTGTAGTTTCATCCTCGTAAATTCCCGCATGAGCAATGACCTCTTGGTGGGTGAGTTGAGCCCCCGAACATTAAGAGACCCCACTGACAAGGATTGGAGTGAATCATCCATTAGGACGCGTTTTGAAGCACATAACTCCAATTTCAAGGATGCAAGCGTCGTTACTCCCTAAATGTTTCAGCACCTCGCAGAGGGCTAGTAACAGCCCCCAGGGTGTGATCAAATCCCCAAACTTTGGCGTACTATAACAAATCCCCCAACATCCCAACTTCCCCTCTTCTCTCCTCCCACCCCCCTCCCCCCAGATCGCCTGGTTGTGTTGAGGCATCGTCCCAAGGTCACACAACCGGCCAACCATGTCTCCCCCCTCTGGGCTCGTTACCTCTTTATAAACACCCATTCGAGCCCCCCCCCCCTCTTTGGGATTAATGCAAGAACGTAAAATATAGCAACATCCCCATCCCCCCTTTGCAACGTCAAGTGGATAAAATTTTCATCGGATTCCAGTAGTTTGTTTCAGCCATTCTGAGGGTCCGGCGACGCTGGTGCCACTCTCCTGAATTTCCTTTGGCCTCGTACTCTGCACCTCTCCTTTGGAACGTTGTTCTTTTTTGGGCCCATCGGGGTGCGCTCCCGATCGCGGTCTCCCGGTTCCAAACCCGAACTATCTAGGAGTTCGCCCGTCACTCTTTGGATGTCATCTTCGGTGATCAGGGTATACTTATATCCCTCGAACTCGAAAGAGAGTGAAAAAGGATACCCCCACCTGTATCGGACTCCCTTGGCTTGGAGCATTTTCGTCAGATGGGAGCAAAGGCGGCGTCTCGCCAGAGTGAAGGCCGACAAATCCTGGTATACCGAGATCTGGGCCCCTTCCCATTCCACCGGGCCCTTCTTGCGAGCCAGTTCGAGGATCCTGCTTTTCTCAGAGAAGTAGTGGAAGCGGATTAAGACGGATCTGGGGCCTCTGGAGGCTGCCCCTGCTCTATGGGCCCTGTCAATAGTGGGTTTGTTAGTATTAGCTCCGTCAAAAAGCACTCTCACCACCGCGTTGACTGCCTTGACAATGTCTGCCTGAGTTTCACCATCTTGTTCCGGGAAGCCTAGGAAACGTAGGTTGCAGCGCCTTTCCCTGTTTTCCAAGTCATCCATTTTTAATGAGCATTTCTCTTCTCTTCTCTCAAGCTACGACAGGCGCATGTCAAATTGTGACTCGAAAATGTCACTAGAGGCTGTATTGTTCTCCAGTGCCTGCACCCTGTCTTCTATATTGTCCACCTTTTTGTCCAGGGTGTCCAGCCTAAGGGTGATATCTGCGCGGAATCCTCTAATTTCATCCAGCAGGGCCGCCATACCCCTGTAGACCGAGTTTGCATCTGTCGCTTCTTGTTGCGTTGGCCATTTCGGGGGCTGTAGGGGGCTCAGGGGACGGGCGCCGAAACCTCTGTAGTGTTTCCCTCCAGGTCATAGGCCTTCCCTGGGCACTCTTGCTCCCCGGTGTCTGCCACCGAGTGATTGTGGCCAACGGGGCCTGCTTGTCTCCTTTGCGTCCTGGGGGGAGCGGGGGCCCCTGGTAGCTCTGCGGCCGAGGGTGGGGACACGGTTGTGGGGGGACTGGAGCCCCAGGCAATTCCCTTGTCGTGGGCGGGGGTTTCCCTTTCTCCGATTTTCCCCGCTTTTTTTTTCCCCCGTAGTCGGGCGCCGTGACCTGTTGTGTTTTAACAGTCTGTCCTTTTGCAGCGTTTGCGGGGGGTAGTTGCCCTCGATAGAGCCCCGTGCACCTCTCAGGCTCAGGGTGCTTCCGGGGCTTGTATGGGCTTTCCCTGGCTTCTCTCCTCCTTCCCCCTTTTGGGTTTTATTTCCCCCGGTGGGTGCCCAGCCCCAGGGTGGGTCTCCTTACCTCGGGGGGGGGGGCCACTCCCACGCTACTCATGTTCGCCCCACGCAGGCTCGCCAGAATCTGCGCACTCCTGGGGTGCTGCTCCGTTGCTGTCTCCCCGCTGGGGGGGTTCCTTGACCTGTTGCGGTGCCTCCTTCTCCCGCTCCTTGGTCCACCTCCTGGGCCGTTTCGTCGCCACAAACAGCCGTCAGGTCAAGGCAGGAGTCCTCGGCCTCGGTCGCCTGGGCCTTTGCAAGTCTTCTCTGGGCCCGGGCTCACCGCTGCTTTACGCGGAGCCGCAGAGCCGCAGGGGGAGGGGCCTCGCGCCCTCGAAGTTCGCTGGTTCAGAACTCCGGCTCTGTTCCACCCTCGAGTTTCAAATTTGGGCCGGAGGTGCCCGGCACCTTCATACTGGGGGGGGGGGGGGGGGGGGTGCGATGTCTCGCTCCGGGGGTGTCGGGGGGGGCTCAGGTCCCTCGGTCAGCGCCCTGTTGGAGAGACGAGCGGAGATGCTTCAACACATCTCAGCGCCCCCTGGTGGATCCCCGCCAATCTCCTTTTAATGGAATTTAGGAGAGGAATGGCTTGGCTGGAGGGGGGTTTCTCTTTAAGAATGTCCTCCACAAAATCTTGTTCAGGTACGGCCTCTTGGGTGGCGATCTGAAAATGATCGGCTGCCTTCCTTAAGATGGCATTGAAAACCATCTCATCATCTACTGGAGAAGCCTGGCGAGCCGGAGTGGAAGGAGGGGAATCAAAACATAGGACTTCTGTGTCCTGATCGTGAGTAGGGAGCGCCCATGGCTCCGTCTCAACCTGATGAGTGTCCTCCCAGTTTTCCGTGGTGTCCGCCTGGTCATGCGCAGTGTAGTCCTGTAGGAAGGTAGTATCCTCTTCCTCATTGTAAATGTCTTGATATGTGCCCATCTGGATTTCATCTTCAGGGTGGATGGAAGTGAAATGTTCTTGAGAAGGTCCTAAATTTCCAGGAAATCTCAAAGTTGACACAGAGGGGTGGGGGGGTCCTCCCGAGGTCTCTTGGGGGTAGGGTGCTCTGAAAGCAAGACAAACCTTTCCAAACGGTCCATGCATCCTTCAAATTTTTCCCCTGGTCCATTTAGATGGACCAGAAGGGTCAAAGGGTGGAAAATCTTCATTTTCCTCCCTATAGCACCAAAATATGTTACTAATAGTGCTAGACAAAGTCTCATGACTGTCTTCATAGTCCTCGTGAGCATCAGGGTGCTGTGGCGTGTCTTTTGACGTGTCTGCGGCATGCTCTTTGCGCTTCGTCGACTCTTTAGGCTTCAGCCCCACTGTCGAAGTAATTTTTGCAATGCTTTCTGCGATGTTCGGCCAAGCAGAGCCTGCCGTATGACTAGGAGGCCTAGCGGTAGATTTTTAACCTACCGAGTGACTAGGAGGCCTAGCGGTAGATTTGTCTCATACCAGGGTTTTAGGGGGTTTGGAGTGTCAGCTGAGCACTCTTCGCTGGCCAAATGTGTTCTTGAGGTAGCGCCCTTAGTTTTCGAAGGCCCAGTCGCATGACGCTGCTGCGGATGGGGGAAGGCTGTTGATCTTCAAGATCAGAGGATTCCATTGAAATTTTTGGCGGTCCTGTTGGCACCTTCGCCCGTTTCGGCGGAACAGTCGAACCTGGGGTTGGCTGTTTAGTGTGGCTTTTTTGTACGCCCCTGTCACTGTATGTTGTCCCCATAGCGTGACTTGCGTCAGGCCTAGCGGGGTTCAGGGATGGGCGTGGTGGACCTAGAAGTGTCCGTCGTAAGGTCGATGGCATCCGGTACGGATGCTTGGTCATCACTAGTGCCCCCATCACTTTCGGCGGTTGCGGCGGTGCGGGAAGAAAATCCAACCCGCGACATGCCGTAGGCAGTCCACCGCTTAACGCTGAGCTCCTTACGTGTTTTAGGTCGAAGGAGTGTACAGGCCGTGCACTACGCTTCGTCGTGGTCAAGGGGTAGACAGTTATTGCACTTATCGTGCTCATCATCCTTCCACGGGTATCTGACCCTGCAAGAGGGGCAAAATCTAAATGGTATCCTTTCCATAGCGAAAGGTAATGAAGGTGATGACCAGACCTAGAGGGCAAAGAGGAGGAAAGAGGCGAGACATACCAGAAGATATGACCACCCCGACCCCACTCTCCCTACTGTGTAGGCCGGCCAGAGGGCCCGGTCACGTGGATAGCTCTGCCGCCGGATCTTAGGCGTCGAAGTCCACCGCCGTCTAAAGTTCCCACAGTGTTAGGGAGAA
The DNA here is from genome assembly GCF_040938575.1 of Ambystoma mexicanum. Taxonomy (NCBI): domain Eukaryota; kingdom Metazoa; phylum Chordata; class Amphibia; order Caudata; family Ambystomatidae; genus Ambystoma; species Ambystoma mexicanum. The sequence goes on along the minus strand of NC_090923.1, from coordinate 1,113,628,499 downwards.
TTCTCTGTTTAGGCTGAATTTCCTAACCTAGTGAGTCCCCCAGCAGCTTTGCTGGATTTCTGGAGTTTGTTTTTTTTCTCCTGCCAAGAAGTGAGTCTCTTTTCCTCACACTCCTGGACATGATTTGAGGGGTTCCTTTGACTGTTAATGTGTTTTATGGGCTATGGGGTCTTTTACTCCATAGGGTCTCATGTGTTTTTACTATGTGTGTTACACAGCACCCTCAGTGCAGTGACACAGGGGTGTCATAGTGACCCCCCCCCCATAGACTCCATACCCTGGGACTGACTACTGTCTCCCAGGGCATGTAAAGTCACCATTGGCTTTACTAGTCCCAAATTATGAACAGAAACCAGTACAAACCATCATATTGTGGACGTACTGGTTGGGGCAATTCGATTGCCCCGGGGTCTGTTATTCGAGGGGGCACGTCTCCGTCCCCCCTGATCGAGTTTTTGGCTGGTGGCAGTGGATACTACTTTTTATATTCGACCGCAAATATATCTCTATGGGATTTTCCCATTGTTCGAGGCTACCATTTTAATTATTTAATTCCTAAAGCCTCGAACATACCACCGGGTTATTTATTTAATATTAATTCAACGGTTGGTATTTTTTGCCAGAACTCGATTCTAAAATGGCGTTTGTGTTCTCTTCTGTGACTCCAACTCAAGTCGAGCCCTTTGTTCCACTTGTTGGCGGGCTTCTCCTTAGAAGCCTCCAAAAGTGGTACCACTCTGTCTGGGTACCACAGGGGGGGCATGAGGGGGTTTAGGCACCCTGGACTGAGTTGTCTTGGCAACTCAAGTCACACTCTTGTGTGATTGGCCCAAGTGGTGAGCCGGCCGGCTCACCACTTAGCATGTTTGATTGACAGCTAGGCTGAATGAATGGGGGTTTCTTGCATAAAAGCAGGGCTTTTGGGACTGGAACTTCAGAAGTCGCCACAGGACCTGAGAATCCGAAGAGGGAGAAGCTGAACAGACCTGCAACGACGACACCACCGGTGGAACCCTGCTGAACCGTCTCACCACTTCCCGACGACAGAGGAGATCTTCTTGCCGGAGAGTCTCTTCCCCTTGAGCTGGTGGGGACAACCAGTTCGCTTTCTTTTTCGCCTACCAGGACGTCTAGTGGTCGAATTGCCCGTGCCAAGCACCCCGGCAACCGGATAGCCACTTACCACTGAACCGCGAAAGAAATGTCCACGCCTTTGAATCGAGAAACTCTGCGGCTGGTTTCTTCCCTGGCAGCACAACGACCTCCTGCTTTCCTCCCCGACGAGATCTTCTCTTCTGCCGGACGAAGCACTGACTCGCGACCGCTGCCAGGAACAACTGCCCCCGCTGGAGTGTTCTCACCATTTCAAGGTACTGTGTCCACCTGGCCTCCCTTTCTATCTCGTAATGGCCCGTTGTTTACTTCCTCTCCCATTCCCATTAAGCCCTATGGGGGCTGAAATGGGAATGGGGATGAACCGTGTCCGTGTCCTCGAGTGAGGAATTACCGGGCCATCCGAACTCGGAATGGTCCGGTAAGTCCTCATTCCGAGGACACAGACACGGATGCGGTTTTGCCGGCAGCCATGCCGCCAATAGCGGCATGGCTACCGGCATACCTCGTAATGAGGCCCAGTGTGTTTTCTTAGATGTGTTTTTAAATAAATTATTATTTATCTTTTACACCAAAGCTCTGGTCAGTGTTTGCTTGTTCTACTGTGTTTACCTGCCCTATTGTGTATGCTCTGTATCCTGCCTAACTCTTCTTGAGAGAAGTCTGACTGCTCAGCCACAGCTACCAGGTAAATCTGGGTGGTGCAGACTGCTACCAATTGGGTTTGCTGCTAACTCCTGTAGTCCTAAACTTTTTGCAGTGGTCCCTAAGTGAACTGCACAGGTTTCTGCCTAACACACAGTCTTCGTCGTAGTATCTGAAGCACCGTCGAAGTGACTTTAGGGGGAATAACCGACAAAGTCGGTAAACAAGGATTAACAATGTCTCTTATGAAGAGTTCTGCAATAGGGCGACCAGTTATCTGGGTGGAAAAAAACCTGAGGGACCTCAGCGCATGAGGGATTTTGGGTACACTACACGTCACGATAGGGATAGTGTTACACACACGCCTATGCCGATGTCCCCTTTCTGTCCCCGAAAGACAAGATGCAATACTCCGCGGTTACCACCGGATGTCGGACCATATGCACAGCATGTGATTCTAAACAGATCAACAAGCATCAGAAATGCAGCTACAGTACAAAAGTGTACAAAGCTCTCAAGCCGTCTCTTGTAAGCGTTAAGTTGTTCAACTAGCCCTAGCTATAAAAATCGCATCATTTTGCATTGTTGTATGTGACGTCCCACATCTACACATGGAAAATAACACAAGAACATTACAAGGAACAAGGATTCAGTATGTCACGAGCTAATAGGCAGGACTTGCAGACCATCACTCACCAGCTCTGGATTTTTTAAAATAAAAACCGAATGATGAAAGAGTGTTACTAGTTCTGAAAAGTGGGTTGCCGTTGTCAACATGACTAGGTTTACTGGAATTCACCACTTCCTCCTCACTCAGCAGGTACCTCTCTACGGCCAAGCAAGCAAAACTGCCAATCAAGTTAATTTAGCTCCAAGGAGCGGGAGTGCCCCAGGCCCCGTGCAGTACAAAGTACGGCACGATGGAGGGCCTGGGAGGTTAGGCGCAGGGTGGGGGAAACAGAACGGCGCAAAATACAAGGGGAGGGGCAGCCAAGCGGCGCCCCCACCCTCAGCGTTGCTAGGGAAACCCCACACGGATGGGGGAAAGGTGTGAGGAAAGCAACTGGGGGGCAGGAGGAAGTCCGGCCCCCCCAGAGGGACAACAAAGGGCAAGGGGGGGGTATAAGTACCCCAGGGAAATGCAGGATAGGCACAACCAGGCAAGGAGCTCACCTCACACGGGTAAGCTCCCAGGGCCTGGAAAAGGGGGAGAAAGAAACGTTTTGCTTTGCCTCTACGGGCTTCTCATGTTTTCACTCTCTTACCTCGTATAAATGGTGCAGCGCTGGAAGGAACGTGATCCGGTCCAGGTCAATGGAAGAAGAAATCCACGGTGGTGAAGGATCCAGGGAATGGCAGCGTCGGTAGAGGAAAGAGAGAGACAGTCGGAAAGAAGCCGGGAAGAGCACCAGGTGCCGCGACCGAGTCGGGAGGCGAGGAACAGAGAAAAGAAGGAGATACAAAGTCAGTAGGAGCACGGAGAAGGTACGCCAGTCGGAGAGGCGAGGGAGGGAGCCACGAAGCCGGCAGGAGCGCGGAGAAGAAGGGACGGCAGTTCGGAGAGGCAAGGAAGGCAGCAGAGGAAGTCGGTGAAGCAGAAGACGGTGAGAAAGGAACGAAGTAATAGTTCAGGATAGGGTGGTAACGCCCGCGAAAAGTCGGAAGGAGCACGAAAGCAAAGGGGCGTGGCTACCAGAGCACACGTGATAGGAAGCAGCAGCAAGTCTTAAAGGGACACTGCACGGCAAGAATTACTTATCAACAGAACCGGGAGAGAGACTGGGCATAGGCACCCGTGGCTCAACAAGCAGAGTGGAGGGTCATGGAACAGAAGGTGGCGAGTTCAAAGTGCACAGAGGTTTGAAAAAAAAATTACAAAAAATTAAAAATTAAAAAATATATATATATATATATATAATTTTTGTCGGATTGATCACGAGCGCGGAAAAACCAAAGACAGCGCTGGGGCACATATAGCTCAGCCATTTATAAACATTTGAATTTTCTAAAAACAGAGTGCAATCGAAAGCGAATCAGCAAAGCATGGCAGACGAAAGGGCCAAAAAAGCGCAAGAATTCAGCGCATGGGCAGGGCACAATTAACGATTCATGTGCCACAAGCACGGGAAGCAACAGCAAAAGCACGAAGCAGACCAGTGGGGCCACACATTGGCACAGGCTGCAAGGAGAGGCAAGAAAAGCAAACATTCGAAGGAGGAATCGGAGGAGTTAATTTTGCCAATCAGTTGCCCACACAATAGTCAAAGAAGAGGGGGCAAGTTTCACGAGATGGCAGAAGAAGGGGCAGGAAGAGAACAGGTTTTCAGCAAATGGGCCAAGAAAATTGAGAAAGAACATGGAGCACAATGGGTGCGTGATGTAATGAATAAGGATGAAAAGGCAAGGGCAATGTCGGCTTTGCTGCTAGAGGAGTCCAGCAGCAGCGAAGAGGAAGATGGAATACCACAAGGCCAAAGGAGGTCGAGAGAAGACCCAAGAGGGGCACAGGAGCAGCCGGAGGCGCCGTTGAGGAGGCAAAGGAAAGGTATTGTGAAAAGGGATAACAGAGTTGGGGAAAAAATGGTAAAAAGGTTAAAGGCATGCAGCACGGCTCAGGGTAAGTCGCCCAGAACCTTGGAGCATGGAGCACAATGGGTGCTTGATGTAATGAATAAGGATGAAAAGGCAAGGGCATGGTCGCCTTTGCTGCTAGGAGTCCAGCAGCAGCGAAGAGGAAGATGGAATGCCACAAGGCCAAAGGAGGTCGAGAGAAGACCCAAGAGGGGCACAGGAGCAGCCGGAGGCACCGTTGAGGAAGCAAAGGAAAGGTACTGTGAAAAGGGATAACAGAGTTGGGGGGAAAAATGGTAAAAAGGTTAAAGGCATGCAGCACGGCTCAGGGTAAGTCGCCCAGAACCCGTGGAGGGAAGGATAAGAAGCACAAGAGGCACAGGGAAAAGCAAGGGGTAACGTCTTCAGAGACGGAAAGTAGTGAAGGTAAAGAGGGGGGCCATTTAAAGGCATGAGTGAATAGGAAGGGAGTAGTGAGCAATAACGAACAGAAAAGGGCAAGGGTAGGAAGAGCAGGCGATGGGCAAGGGGGCCTGGACCAGCAGGCAACGAGGTTCCCATACCACAGGGGGTGGCACAAGGAAGTACGCCTGGGTCTATTCCCCAGGGAACGACCACCAGCTTACCGGTGACACCGGGAGGGGTCACTACTGTAGCAATACAAGGGGAAGAAGCAGTAATGACGAAATATGGCAGGCCCCTCAGTCGGTAAGGATGCCCAAGGACGGTCCATGAAGACGCAAGCATGGTATATTGATGAGAAAGTGAAGGAGAAAACATGGAGAAAAGAATGCACTGATATTTTTTCATTAATGAATTGTCAAAAGAGAGGTCAAAACATATCAGTAGAGGACATGAAGGAGGATGAGAAGGGATTATTAAAAGGGCACCAGTAGTGAGGACTTTTTTATAATGGGATGGCGGCTTTCCAAAGATTGTCCATTGTTAGTTTGCAGAAATACCCAGTAGACGGGGTGTCATTTGTAACATACCAACAGAGAGTCTTAAAGGTCTACAAAGCAGTTGGGGGGAAGAATGGTTAGAATATGACCACGAATATAGGAAAGAAATGGTTTGCTTCCCAGATATAGGGTGGGACGAAAAAAAAATTCAACCTGTACATATTCAATGTTTTAAAATGGGACACCAGGGGGCAGAGTGCGGGAAGATATCATAGAAGATAATATTGGCAAAACGATTACGGAAGTGGTTAATAATAGAATAGCAGTAGTGACGAGAACAAGTATGGCAAAGCAAGGGAGCAGGTGGTGAGAGCAGGCAGTACAGTTCACAGAACAACATACTACCAACAGCCCAAGGAGGTGTTAGGGGAAATAATGGGTCAACAAGGACGGTGGCAGCGCAATGTCGAAATTTCAAGAATGGGATACCAGGCAGGTGGGGAAATGGAATGCAAACTCAGCCACGGATGTGAGAATTGTAGGGGAGATCGTAGTACTGCAAAGTGCACCAGGCCAACGACGCCACAGAGCTAGGAGAGGAGATGAGTAGGGGGCCAAGGAGCTGGGGGGCAGGAAAATCAGGTAAGAGATAGAACTGGGGAGGTCAGGGGGCACATACAAATCCCAGCCATTGAACGAATAGACATGTTCAAACGGGTTTAACGGATTTAAAAGATAAAGGAGACCACAGGGTCCACGGGTCAGGAGGGCAACAGGCATAATGGGAAAATAATGATAGAAGCAAAGACAGGTACAAAATCAGGACACGATAATAACGACAAGGAATCATTTGAGGTCAGGGGAAAAGAACCTGTGGGGCAGTCAATAGGGGACACAGAGAGGTCGGCAGAGTAGCAAAGTAACAGACCACCAAAGGTGCAAAAGGGGTGGCAGTGGAGATAGCGGGAAAGCATAGCTGGGAGCATGGAGCATAAAAAGAAGGGCAGGAAAGGGGAAATGCCAAAGTGTCCATTAAGCTTACACAAATAAGCATCGGGAAAAGGAGAATATGGCCACGTAGATGGCAGGAAAATAACGCCCACACCGGGAAAGGCATGGGTTCCACGAATAAAGCTCCGGAAATAATGAAAAGGTTAGACATAAGGCTGACTGGGAAAGGAAGAAAATGGCCATGTGTATGGCCCCTACCGGGAAAAGCATGGGTTCCAAGAATAAGCACCGAAAATAATGAAAAGTTTAGCCATAAGGTTCACTGGAAAAGGAAAAGATGGCCACGTGTATGGCAGGAAAATAACGCCCATACCGGGAAAGGCATGGGTTCCCCGAAGAAACATCGGAAATAATGAAAAGGTTAGCCACAAGGCCGACTGGAAAAGGAAAATATGGCCACGGGTTGACAGGAAAATAACGCCCATACCGGGAAAGGCATGGGTTCCACGAATAAGCACAGGAAATAAGGAAAGGGTTAGCCATAGGATTGGCTGGAAAAGGTAAATATGGCCAAAGGTATGGCAGGAAATTAACGGCCACACCTGAAAAAGCATGGGTGCCACTGGAAGAGAAGGAAAAGTAGCAGCAAAGATGTCCGAGAAACAGGTAAAACCAAAGGAACCAGGGCGAGTCAAAGAGAATCGGGACAGGAACGTACAAAACGGGTAAGCAGTGCAAAAAGCATGTGAATAAGGTGATAGCAGAAACAGGACAAGACGTAGATGAAATTACAATTGCCCAGGGTAAAAGGAAAAATGGGCAGCAGCGCATTTGTCTGTGGTCGCATATACCACAAAGGTGGCCGGGGTGACGGACCCATCAAATAGCACACGGATAAAAAATGCAACGAAGGGTTGGGCGAGATTGCAAAAGCAGGGTGGGATGCAGCGGAGTTTGGGACCCACCCGTTCTGAACAGGGGCAGCCACTTCAGCATGGGCAGGAGGCCTGGGAGCGAAAGGCGCAAAGAAAGTTGGGGGGTTGAGGTAATCCATCTTGGGGGTAGTGACCTGGCCAAAACAAATAGGGGCAAATTGATGCGCAACATGTGCGAGTCATTAAGGGCTATAGCTCATTGCTGGTGGGAAACCGAAATTTCTGAAATAGTGACACGCAGATTCTGGTACAGGGCGCGCAGTATACATGCCATTGAAACGACAAGGAAAAAGCTAAACAAGGCAGTGGAAAGTTACTGTAGGAGTACAGGGCCCCAGTTTATAAAGCATGGCTTATCACAGAACATTCCGGAGAGGCTCCACCAAGACAGTATACACCTATCCAGAAAAGGGTTGGGAAATCTTTCAGATAATATTTTTAGAACCTGAGCAGCACGAGGATGCAGTTAGGAGCGGGACCTGAGCGGCTGAGGCGACACCCACTCAGGTGTGGCGGCACGTGTCCAGGAACGGATGCCCCAGGGTAACTAAGACGAGCCGAGGAGAAGGCTGGGCATCTACAACCCCTGGACACGAAGTGCCCAAAAAGCAAGTTGGTGTTATTCTGTGTTTGTTATGATTATCATTTGGTGTTATTTTCTGTAGAAAATAAACAAGCCTACGGCCTATAATTTTTCCACAAACAAAAACCTGTCTGTACTATTCTTTCGGGGGAATAGGGTAATAGGAATAAGAGCGACGGGGAGCCCACACTACTCAGCCTATGCCCCAGGCCCCGTGCAGTACAAAGTACGGCACAATGGAGAGCCTGGGGGGTTAGGCGCAGGGTGGGGGAAACAGAACGGCGCGAAATACAAGGGGAGGGGCAGCCAAGCGGCGCCCCCACCCTCAGCGTTGCTAGGGAAACCGCACACGGATGGGGGAAAGGTGTGAGGAAAGCAACAGGGGGGCAGGAGGAAGTCCGGCCCCCCCCAGAGGGACAACAAAGGGCCAGGGGGGTATAAGCACCCCAGGGAAATGCAGGATAGGCACAACCAGGCAAGGAGCTCACCTCACACGGGTAAGATCCCAGGGACTGGAAAAGGGGGAGAAGGAAATGTTTTGCCACCCAACCCACCCAGCGGAAAAAAAAAAAAATTTTAAAAAAAAGGCAAGGAAAGGAGACAGAACAAGGAACAGGAACACCGAGTACTTTCTTCGGTACACGGTAGAAGAAAGCCATAGGCGGCGGCACGTGTCCAGGAACGGATGCCCCAGGGTAACTAAGACGAGCCGAGGAGAAGGCTGGGCATCTACAACCCCTGGACACGAAGTGCCCAAAAAGCGAGTTGGTGTTATTCTGTGTTTGTTATGATTATCATTTGGTGTTATTTTCTGTAGAAAATAAACAAGCCTACGGCCTATAATTTTTCCACAAACAAAAACCTGTCTGTACTATTCTTTCGGGGGAATAGGGTAATAGGAATAAGAGCGACGGGGAGCCCACACTACTCAGCCTAAGGTACGTACATACACATTTGCTAAAAGAGTATGACATTTTCCTTACTGTGGTCACAAGTCTTTTGACATCACCACCTATGGTTTTCACACACCGTATGGTAATTAGATCTCCCATGTATTTTTGGGGGATTTAATTGTGCCCTTTTCATGGTCTCAAACAGTACTTTACCCCGCATACTCAGGTGGGTTAAATGGTGCTGTTATGGGACAATGGAAAGAAGAAAGTTGTGGAAGCCGTTCTTCTCACCCTGTGCCCCAAATTCGGGCCCAAACTGCTAATCCCGTTTTATCATTATCAGCATCGTATTATAGTTAACCAGATGAGACACTTAAACTGGTAATGAACCACTTGAAGGTGTGCCCTATTCTGCAGACACGCGGCCGAGTATTGTTAGTATTACCCAATTCAAATTAAATTTAAAACAAATAATCACACACACACACCCCCCACCCCCAACCCCCCAAACCCCCCAAACTGTAGGTGGCTTTTATTCAGTTGGATACTTTACAGCCGCTCACACATCAAGCTATTACTTTAAAATAAATAGCTGGCGACGACTAGGTTTCAAGACTCACAATTTGTCGCTTCCTCGTAACACTGACGTAGACGTTAGTCGGCGTAAATTCGTTAATCCTTGCTGCCAGATGCTGAAGTCCCCAGACACCTCCGACTACATGACCAGTGCCACCCTTGCCTCGAGCCAGTTGCTTCAAAGGGTATTTATGGCCCGCGGTTCAGACCTTGGTTTGGCCGTGTCCCTTTGAAGTGTTACAACTGCAGTGGAATAAACCAACTCGAAACTTAGTCAGCTGTCTTTCCCAAGGCCCGCAGCGACCATGGAGGTAGAATGTGGACAGGCCGCATTCCCCACGTCAAGGCACACCCATTCCGGTCCCGTTGCAGTGTACTGGAAGAAGAGCTTTAAACTTCTAAACGAAGTTCCCGATGGGCAAAAGCTGACAAGGCAAAACCCGCAGGGATGGAAACTTCAATTACAGCTGCCCTCCTAACCTTTGAAAGTCGCAAGGAGGGTTCTAGGACTTCCAAATACTGAATATTTTTTGTTAAAAAAGTCTATATGAATTAAACTAGATTAATATTTTGGGGGGATTTGTGATATTTTAGTCGCTAGTAGACGAACACAAAGACGTGTTGTACTGAGTGTACAAGTCGGTCCAAGTGCCGCAACATGAGTGGCAACTGGCCTCTTATTTCCTTTGTCACTGGAGGGGCAGGCCTAAGTAACATGTCCCCTATATAGTGCAAGCTCGCTCCTAGTTGTGTCGTCATGCAATTCACGTGCCTAGCACACACCATCCCTCTCAAAGCATACCAATTACAACAATAGCCTATGGCTGTAGGTGCCAGGCCTTTACATGGCAGAGGGGCCAAGCCTCCCCACCCCCCAGAAGGAGCAGGAAGCCAGGGTCAACGAGGTGGTGACCCTGGAGGAAGTGGAAATGGAAGCAGATGCCAAATGGGGCTGGAGGACAGGGAGGAGAGCGAAAGGAACTTCGACCAGGTTGACACAACAGGCCCTTTAGGGCCTTTATATATGGGTGCACAGGGGGAGCGATAAATATGTAATAATAAACTGCAGCCTTGTTTTGCCACAATAAGAAGAGCTTGGCCAGGCCCCAGCTATTCATGCAAAATTATCCGCAAAGTGATTGATTGTGGGGTATGTTGGAGGGGGCGGAGGGGGTGGGGGGTGATCAGTACCCAACTGCCTATGTTAACAACCTGGTTAATTTGGTGTATCTAGAATGGCAGATGTGCGAAGAGAATGTGGTTATGTACCAACAATCTTCAAATAATGGAATCTGATGATATGCTGCTATCAGGTCTACCTTCAAGAAGGTTGTTGCTCCCTAAAGGTTAGCCACAATGTCATCAATCGTGGACGTGAGATGATGATCTTTTTATAGACCTGTGGGGCAAACGCATGTCCACACACACTCCGACAGCCTTGGGTTGTTTTGGTTTCATAAACACTACAATCAGGGAGAACCGCACTGTGGGTCCCTGAGCGGTCTCTTTGATACTTTCCGCCTCCAACTTAGCCAACTCGGTGTCCACTTTTTAACTGAGGTGGAATGGGATACGCCTGTGGCAGAGCACTACTGGTTGCATTGAGCTATCAATGTGAAGCCATCCTTATTGATTGCAAAGGTAACCAAGTCTTTTGAATAATGCTTTGAATGTGCCCATAAGTTTGTCAATGTAAGCTTTGCATATAACAAAAACAAAATGCACAGAGTCCAGGGCTTCCGTCGTTGTGCAGCAGAGTTGTTTTTTTGTGCTTCTTTGGTAACAGAAAGCTTTGCCTTGGTGCATGCTTAATCATGTCTCACCTCTGGCAAATACACCCTCTAAGTGTAAGAGGACAAAACCGCCATATGTGTAAATCTTCACCTTTGGCCGTATGGGACTCGGAGGGTGGGATATTGTCTCAAATTGCAATTTAGCCTGTTCACAGGCATACTGTATTTATGTGCCTGGGTACTTCAGACAACAAACTACAGTTGAAAACAAGATTTGTGTCACATGCCAGCATTGGACCAACACATTGTGGAGGTAAAGAAAACGTCTTCGTCCTCATCTTTGTCACCCAGTGGGCACTGTCTTCTACCTCTGTGGCGGTAGCTGCAACCTTCAATGATTTTATTCCTGCCCACCACTGATTTTGACGATCCCAGTACTGGGTGAATCGCCTTACACACCTATGCAAGTTGGTTTTGCTTTTGGTATTTATCTCCAATCTGCCTGACGACAGGCATACTAATTCATGTTGGAAGTATGTCGCCACAGTAATTGCACCATTCCTGCGTGTCTCTTCCTACACTCGGGTTAGGTAGCATTTTGCTCCTCTACCTGTGGGTCCACATCCAGCAGGGGCACCTCTGCTTATGGATTTGGCACCTTCAGTTCTGAGATTTCTTAGGGCAGCCTCCATATGGTCCACTTGCACATGAGCCAGTTAATGGGAGAGGGCCAGGTCCAAAATGCTCTGAAGGAATATTCCCAGTTCTTTAAGGATTAAGTACCTCAATCTCGCAGATGACCAGCTCTGAATAAGGAAAACCCTTATGTTGTTGTCCTCGTCTGGCAGCATGCGCGTTGAAGCCAGCTGTTGCAGTGGTGCATGGAAACCGTCTAGGAATTCCAGGGGGTCTTGGTGTGCTTGTCGCAATAGGAATCGCTCGTGGTCACAGTTGAGAGGTGTGAAATTATTAGTGACCTTTTTGGCGGTGGCATAGGTCTCATTCATTCATTTCAGCATCTTGAATATTATATGAACGGACCCCCCAGCATAAAAGAGGGGCATGGACTTAATAGCGTCATCCTTATCTCCCTTGACCTTGCAAAGACCGTTTCTAGGTGCTCTAGCCACATGATCTCTGGGCCTGGGAGAAGTTGATTCCTCCACAACATCAAACTCCGAGATTGGTGTGCCATGAAATGATAATTGTCCCCCACCTCAATGAGGACAATCCCCTCTCTCGATAGCATGCCACAGAGTAGTTAAAAAGGGCATGCACATATGATACTCTTTGCCGGGCAGCCCGCCTACGAGGGCGCAGGCTATACAATCGCTATTCGATAACATACCCCTGTCCAGGCTTTCTGCGACAGCTAGAGAACAGACTGACGGCCCAATTACCATTGAGGAGATTATGGAGTTTATCAGAGACCTCCCTAGGGGAAAGGCACCCGGCCCACATGGATTAACTGCCAATTTCTATGCCACGTTCAGGGTAATATTGGCCCCCCACTTACTGCAGGTATGGGAAGAGGCACTAGTCTGCTCCGTATTACCGTAATCGCTCCGGGAGGCCACCATCACGATCCTCCTCAAGCAAGGTAAGCCGACAAACAAATGCTGATCATATAGACCACTATCACTAATCAATGTGGACAGCAAAATGTTTGCCAAGGTAATTGCTTATAGGCTCACTCCTTCCTCTGATGTCGCACTTCATACACGCCGACCAGGTGGGATTCATTCCTGGAAGGTCCACTGTTCTGAACATGCGTAGACTGTTTAACACCATGTCTCACCTTTCCCCGGGAGCCTCTGCTGTGGTGGTTACGCTAGACGCGTAGAAGGCATACGGCATGTTGTCCTTGGGGTATCTATTTCTCATCCAAGAAAAGTGTGGGTTAGGGGTAAATATGATTGGGTCTATTAACCTATTAAACACACAACCCACGGCCAGAGTGCATGTCAACTGCTAGCTATTTGAACCATTGATGCTGGGAAGGGCAACACACTATGGCTGCCCTCTCTCCCCGTTAAAGTTTGTGTCAATTATAGAGCCTATGGCAGACATGATTAGGGAACGCCATGGGAAGAGGAGAATCATGTTACCGGGACCACCGGCTATTGTCTCCCTGTACGCCAACAACTTCTTATTGTATCAATTTGGATCCAACAATACAAGACATCACAGAGTTTGGGGAGCACTCAGTGTTTATGATTAATTATACCAAATCCAAGATGTTCCCCTTAACTGATAAGACTGCCAGGGCACGTATTCTTCTATGGGCACCTGGGGGTATCAAATAATTAGGAGTATGGATAGCTAGGGATAAGGGGTACCTTCTTTCCAAAAACGATGCAGTTCAGGAAACATACCTCTTGGACAATGTGAAAAGGTGCAGGGGTGTCCCACTTTCGCTGGATGGCAGACTAGCACTAGTAAAAATGATCCTGCTGCCCAAACTACTATATCTGTTTACCAACGTGCCAATATGGCTGGGAAAAGAGTATTTTGCCCCAGGCCCTCTCGCAGTTCCTTTGGCATGCATGTACGGTCTGGAAAAATGGGAGGTCTTGGCATAACCGTATGACAAGGGTGGCTTTGCTGCGCCCCATCTTGAGAACAACTGGCTTGCGGTCCAGGTGCAATTTGCATCCTACTGGTATGGAGGAGATGGGTCCCTGCCGCATTTCCGGCTTGAGCGCGTAGCGGGTGATGAGATTGACACACAATCCCTGCTCCTTAATACTACGTATGCAGATTGCCGATTTGACCCAGTGCACACCACTATTAGGGCCTGGCGGCAATCTTCCGCAGGATCAGTGTGACTCACCCCTACTACAAATGGCTCCCACTGTGGCAGTTTCCTGGACTGGAACCCACCTGGGATTGCTCGCTCCCTGTCACTTGGGAGAAACTGGGATTTCGGATGGTGTGACACTTGTTTACTGAGTGGAGTTTATTGACATGCTGGCTTGGCGGTGGGGGCACACGGGCACTGCGGTTGAGACCCTGCAATATTACAGACTTCGGCCTGCAGCATCCAGGATGTGGGAGGGTTACCCTACCAAACTCCCCCCGAGGATGCACTCCTGGCATACATTATATGGGTTGATTGTGGATAAGTCACTGGGGCGGGGAATTTACAAAAAAAAAAAAATGGGGCGATGAGCTGCAGGTGGAAATCTCTGATGACCAGATGGGAAGGATATGCTCGCTAACCAGGACTGTGTCGCTTAATTCCAGATTTAAGCTCATTCAATACAAGATTCTACAAAGACTACATTACACGCCCAGCAAGCTTAAACTCATTTATCAGGAAAATGATGGCAGATGCCCTCGCTGCTATGTGGGGGAGGTGGATCACTTGCACATGTTGTGTGCCTTCCATAAATTACAAGGGTTCTGGAAACACGTTATAGACACCCTATCCCAAATGGTGGGTCTCACACTGCCGTATTCGCCTATGAGTGTCCTGTTTGGGGTATGGGAAAACGTCCCAGAGAGGAGAATTAGATATCTCCTTAACATGGCATGTATATTACGAAAGTGGAAAAATGCTGAGACACCAAAGGGCGACGACAGGATGTCCGACATGATTTGGGTTGAGAACTGTGAGGATCTCTATTGCTATGCTGCCAGGTACGTCCAAACCAAAGGACATTTGATGTGAATTACGGGTCTACCTGGCCAGCCTTCATTCTACTGTTGGGGTCGCCTGAAGTCGACTGGGTTGGCGGGTGGGATTCGACATGGGGATGGCTGTCTTCTGGGTATGCAGTCGACCAGATGCCATGTTTTTTTGGTGATACTATGTACCCTATTGTAATACAAGTCACGAAATTCTGTTTCATGAATATATGCAGTGATTGTCCCTTTAAATGCTGTCCATTTGTGCTCGTCAAGAATAAATAAAAGTTTAAAAAGAAAAGGGTGTGTACACCTTGATCTGGATGAGGACACCTCCTTGTGCTCTTCATTTGATATGCTCTAGGCCTTAATACTTAATAATGTCAGCCACATGCCAGGGGGTGGATTAGAGACAGGAGGCACAAACACCCTTCCTACAGGGCTGTTCGCCTGTGAAGACGAGGAGCCACGAGCACCCTACCACTAGGGCTGCAAACCTGTGATGTAATCTTTTTTTTAAAAAAACTTTATTTACACAACATCCATAACAAATCCCAATACAATCAGCGTATATCAAATAACACATGAAAAAAAAAACACAAGAAAAGCACATTTTACACAGTACTATGTACACAGCGAGATATACAATACCCTAAATCCCCAACATCTTGATGGGTATGAGAACCTCCCAGACGAGAGTGCCTCTTTTGTAGAGCGTCACGCATTGGACAACAGGCAGCAGTCACCAGTGTGGGGACAAACAACTATGGTAGGGCCTCAGGACTGCACTTCTGAGGCCATGGCGATGACACACTCCCAGAGGGATCATAAGGGATAGTTGGCAGACGGTGGTTGGTAGAGGCAGTGTCGGGACATGAAAAAAGCATGCCACACAACCTTCTTTGTGGAGGATCAGTGCAGAAAACAAACAGTGCTGCAGCACAGGCATGGTGAGCTGACCTCCTTTCTTGCAACATGTTTTGTTACTAGTGGGCGAGCACAAGTAAAGACACATTACACTCAGTGTCCTGTGCGGTCTAAGTGCTGTGCCCTTACTGGCAACTGGCCTTTTGCTTCCTTTGCAATGAGGGGCATACCTAACACATCCCTTCAGTAGAGCAGGCTCTAAATGTGCCATTGTGGAAGAATGCCATCTATGAGGGTGGGAAGTTTGAACCTTTTTTTATTTTTAAGACTAAAATGAGGCAGGTAATTCTGTTTCTGAAAGGGAAGCCTGCTAATGAAACCCCTTTCATAGTGGTCCCTGCCAAAAGCATTGTGCATCTGTGTACCTTTGCTGGGACAGTTTCCTGACATTCCTGAGCAACTGCTCTGCCATGGCAGCAGGGCAAGTACAAAAGTCACAAGCATTCCTGGATACAGCTACTGAAACACAAAGTTCCAACAGCCACATGTGACTTTTTTTTAACCATCTGCACCCTCTGAGCCAAATTCTTATAATTGGGTACCCCAGCAGCTTTGTGGCACATTAATATATAAACATAAGGTTATGTCATGGTGGCTACAGAAATTACACAATTATACACAAGCATTGGATGTCACCTTATTGTCAGCATGGAAGGGTGACTCATTCTTGAGAGGGCTGGGTATTAGCGGTCTGGCCCTGATGCACCGACAACAACCACGTGGGACCTGGACCAAGGTGCTTCTCTTTTCATCCCTCTGATGACACTTTCCTCCCGGGCACAGCAACCTTCCTTGGGAGGGTCCCTTGGGAACTGGTGCTTCAAACACAGTCCTGACAAGACAAAGGCTTTTTACAATAGAGTGCCAATTACTGGACTCCTTTTAAATGAGGCCGTCAGAGGAAGGGGGTGAAGCTAAAGTAGCCAGAGGAGAGGTGTAGTCCAGAGGGGGATCCAACATGTAGTATTTTGCTTGGCCTCTCCAAACCGCCTGCCCCTCTCTACTTTCTGCAGACAAAGCTCTCTGGGTGGGACATCAGCAGGTAGAGGACATTTGCTTCAGCAGTCATGGTTTACATCTGAATGGTAAGCATGCTGTGAAACAATCCACGGTATTTTGCCTCTATAAAGCAGGTTGAGTCCTCTGTGAGGTTGGCATCATAGAAGGAGACATGGACAACAGATTCAATGTAACAAAAATACTTTAATTAACATAAATGTCAGGATGGTGTAAGGCCTAACTTGCCCTATGCTAAGGTGCGATTTCCCTTCCTAAGGAAACTAAGGCTAGTTGGTGTCATTAAGTTCAACTTAAAAGTCGGTCTGTGTCCAAAACCTATGCTTGCCCTCACAACTAACATCAAAACAAGAGTATGGATGTCAATCATAACTTAAACAGTGTTCCAAAAGTAACGTACTAAGCTATTTCTAGCTCATGCTTATTCATCAGTTTCTCCGCCCTATATAACAAGTTCACCACAATATTCAAGTTACCTCCTTTTGGGTTTAAAGTGATATAATTCCACACCTTTTTAAATGTCAGGATGCCCTTCCCTAAGTTCAATACAGTTCAATGGCAGCAAGTCTCAGAGTCCCCTTCCCCAAGTTCAGTATTAAAAGATATCACAAAAAGAAATATCTTGAAGCTTTGTCTTTAAGCTAGGTTGCAATAATTCTTCACAGCTCAGGGTTCCTTTCCCCAAGTCTTATATGCATCAATACTAGTTTTCCTATAGACACAGTAGTAGGTTTCCTTGTGAGCATATAAGGGTTCTCTGGTCTTGGCGCAGTTGTCGGGCCACACGGTCCACCCATCACAGGTCACGCAACCAGGATCCTTTAGTTCTTTTAGTGGTTTGATGTTCAGCAAACAAATGGTTTCTCAAAGGCAGCTTCAAAACCAAACAGTTTCTCAGGCTTGACTTCACTCGGCAGTCAGAGTCCTTCATTCGATTTAGTTTCCTGATTTCTTTCAGTACATGATTAAACATTAGCAGGTTCGCTATTTGGATTCAGTTCATTATTCAAGATTAGCAGATTTGCTTCTTCATTCAACTCGTTATTCAGGGTTAGCAGAGTTGCTATTTTCATTTAGTTTGGTAGTCAATATTAGCACATTTGCTGTTTTCATTTAGTTAGGTATGCAATATTAGAAAGTTTGTTGTTTTCATTTAGTTCGGTATTCAATATTAGCAGATTTACTGCTTTCATTCAATTTGGTATTCAATATGAGCAGGTTTGCTGTTTTCATTCAGTTTGATATTCAATATTAGCAGATTTACTGCTTTCCGTGCCACTTGCCTTTCATTCATTCGATTTCACTGTTCCATTTCTAATTGAAGTATCTACTCCATCAGCGCGGTTTACAACCTTTGCAGCCTGCCCGGTTCGCCCTGGTCTCTGGGAAACTTTCCCAGCACTCACTGGTTGTAGGCGTCTTCCTCCTGCTGTCCTTGCTGCTTTCTTTCTTCCTTCTGGATTCTGTGAGCCCCGCTCACATGGGGACAGGAGCTTAGTCTGCATAGGCGCCTTCAATGCCTCTACTAGGCCACACACAGTCTCCTTTGTGTTTGTGCCTCACTGCAGCTCCTTTTACTCCCACTTCACCCGGGGGACTTCGCTCTGCACATGGGAGGCTTCCCTTAGTTTGGGGATGTCGACCGGCATCCCGTCTCATTCTTGGGCCCAACACGGCTGCCTTCGGATTCCCTGGGTGTTATGCTTATCTCTGTCCAAGTTCCCCAGGTCCCTCTGTCTCACGCCTTCATGGCTTTGCCTTCATACACCTGTGGTCCTTCAATGGGCTGCAGGTGTATTCCATCATTCAATTCTGCCTGACACTGATAAAGAAGACATGTCTGACCGTCATACCTTGTACGCATCTTCTTCGTCCCCTTATCTAAGTGGTGAAAGTGAATGATGTTCATCATTCTCAGTTGTTTCTTTCTCGTCTTAGTACTATAGTGGTGTGAATGAGTGATGTTCATTACTCTCAGCTGTCTCTTCCTCATCTCAGTACTATAAAGGTTTCGCAAGAGGAAAGAAGCGGAGGTGATCCACAATAACCCATACATCTTTGGACTTCTGGAATTCTGTTGGGGATACAGGCCACAGAGGTGAATACAGAAGGCTCCAAGAAAGAGGAAAACTCTTCTTCCTACTCACCCAAAGGTCACATTTTGGGTGAAACTGCTGCGTGGACAAGGTCTCCTGCAACTGAGGCAGTGGTCTCCAGAACCCCTACACATGCCTTCTATACAAATTACTCATTAGGAAGGGTAGCAGAAATGACTCACCTTGCCCCAGAGACCCTGGACTGTGTCTGCCAGCAACCACAGAATCAAGGAAGAGACCCCTCGCTCTTCCTGAATCTCCAAACTGTCTCAACACTGGTTTGGGCACCTTGGATGTTGTCCAAGGCGCTGCAAGGGAAATTATGGAGTAATCCTCTACCTTGCTGCCCAACCACCTCTCACCTCTGCATCTCACCTCAAAGGACCCTATTGGCTTTAATGCCCCTTTTCTACCTTTTTTAAAGAAATCTTCAGAATCTCTGCATTTGCCTGAGCACCCAGGCCTACAAAACCAGAGTGTGCCTTTATTTTAAAATCTGCCTTCTCCCTTAGAGACGAGGGCCAGTAGTTTTTGTATTAGTTGTGTGTTCTGTTTGACTCATTAAGATCTTATTTTCATAGAGCCTCGATTGGACATTCTTTTATTGTATCACCGTATTATTGTTTGCGTTGTATCTGTGCTGGCTAAGGCCCCTCCTCTAGAGTATAGCCTGCCTTCATCCCACGCTACCAAAAGAGGCAAAGGAGGTATACTTGTAGGGCTGTGCCTGTTTGACCTTTATGACTCGGATCACTGGTGTCGTAATAGCGTGGGGCTAAGTAGGTGCCCCTGGTTAAAAAACTTAGGGGTGAAAATCTCAGCTTCTTTCTCGATGCCAGCTCAGATTGGCGCAGTTTGCCAATCGGGCCATTTTCAGTTGGAGATTCTGACGAACATTCTCTGCTTTCTTCCTCCGCTTTTGCATACTCCTGTAGTCCCTGCATTGGTTTTGAGTCGCATCAACAACTGCAATTACCTCTATCTGGCGCTGCTGCATTGTTGGATTGGCCGCTTCCAGATTTTGCAGAATTCGAAGGCAGAGCTGGCTATGGGATTCCCTTTCAGGAGCCATATCTCTCCTATTCTTTGCTTCTTGCATAGGCTCTCTGTGACTAAGCTAGTTCAATTCAAATCCCTCTGCTTAGTTGATGAGGCCTTTTCTGGGGTAGGTGCGGAACAGTTACAGCTTAGATTTCCCCCCTACAGGTCCAATGACTCTATGCGATCACACGAAGCGTACCTTATTCTAGTCCCCAGATTCAGATTTTCGCGGACTGGAGTGTGTTCCTTTTCTGTTGCCATGGCTAAAAACTTTGGCATGCTCCCACTCTAGCTTTGTGTTATACTCACAATCATTTGCTCTTCCATTGTTCTCTTAAAACTCTACTTTTTAAAATACATTATTCAGCGCTTCCGTCTGGCCTTTTTTTGCTGTATGGAGTTTCTTAACGCCAAGCTGCCCATAGGTGTACTCTGCGCTCTACAAATTGGATAACATTGGTGCTTTAGCCACTACTCATCCCTGTACTCCTGCAGAACAGTAGCCATTTCGTCATAGTGGTCATGTCACTCGTATGTCTAAAGCACAACAGGACTCAACAAGAAAGTCCACATTCTGTAACAAAGAATAAGGGTAGGATTCTCCAATGAGGGTCATTTGCATGCTGTGCAGAAGGAAGTACTTGAAGAAGAAGGCAGAATGCTGCCAAAGCAGGTACTCACTTAGACAGGGCTACTGGATTATCAGGAGTGTGATGAATCCTGCAGCTTCCTCACTAAGACAGTACCTAAAGTCTCCTCCCAGGTAGCATGGGAAAAGGCAGACGCTTTCTGAGCCCGACCATGGGGATGGTGTTCTGTGGGAGGATCACCTGGGAGGAAAAAGGACCCAAGGACATAAGAGGACTCCACTGGATGAGACACAGTATTTATCTTCTTCCAGGGAAGATATGTGAATGATACCAAAGTTTCTAATGGCTTGTTGCTAGAGAGAGCTTTTTACTTCCCTAAATTAACATCTTACTGTGGGTGAAAATACTCATTGACCCTTAAGCATTGGAAGAATGAAACCCCGTTTAAAAACAGGGAGGAACATAAAATGCAATGCTCCCCCTACACCCCAATGGAATAGTGCCGAAAAGTCTGAAAAAATACCAATCTGGACTTTAAAAATCCTTATTCCTCTGCAAATTCAAGTCTGTTAAATTATCCTTGTGATACTCCTTTAAGGAATATAATTAGGAAAAGAAATGAGCATGAAAACAACATTGCCCTAAGAAAAACGGATTTGTCCATTGTGGACTTCAAGTCCCATAATCCCCAAGTTACTGGGGCGAAGAAGAGGGCTGCAGAGGAACAAACTCCCAAGTGTGGCATGTTAAGGAAAATGACCCACACCCTGAGGGAGACTGGGAGGCTTAAAAGGCCCCCTCAGGTGCAGGCCATGAGTAAAGAGGAGTACAGCATTAGTCACAGGTGGAGGAGTTGTGAATTCTCCACATTGCAGCAGAAGCAGAGACTGGAGAAGGAAGACACCACTGTTGAGTACCGAGCAATAGCGGTTCTTGAGAGGGTATTCCCCTCCAGAAGCCTGAATTGCAGAGGTTGCACAGCGGGAAGCGTCGGAGGAGGAAGCTTGCCCCCTGGGTACCTGAATTGCATAGGCTGTGCAGCGGGAAGCAAACGTTTGGAGCGCTTTCCCCTTGTTGAGGCTGTCTCCGGTGGCAGGCGAGCACCGGAGAGCCTTTGGAGTGGAGGAAGCTCCGTGTATGAGTAGTGCGGGCACCACATAGAGAGAAAAGCCTGAAAGAAGGCAGAGAAAGCAGTATCTTGTGAAACACCTTGACTGTATCTTAAGCATACAGGATTGCGCGAGCAGCAAGAGGTGATAAGAATCCTAGCACCCAACACAAACTATCATTGCCCAAGCCAAACTAAATCTAAAACAAGGCAATTTAAAATTAAATCATACTACAAAGTCAAGATGGGGCGAATAGAAATCCCACTAACTGCTCCTTAACCTCACAACAACATTTTTCCCAACATTTCAGCTGCACTTGATTGACTACTTGGCAACTTTTCCACTGCAGAGGTATTGTTACCACGATTTTTTTCACGGACTACATTTTTGTTGACATTTTCACGGGATACCAAGCCAGGTAGTCCTACCCCAGGAGGAGAGGGATGGCAGTTGAGCGGGCCCCAATTCCTGCACCCCCCCTCCCCCAAGTCCCTGTTTATATATGAGCAGTCTCACCTTATATAACCTCCTGAGAAAGATGCTAGCCATGTCTTTCTCTTTCTTTCCTAGAACCAAAACGAATATAGCAGCAGAATGGAGTGACAAACCAAGAGAGTTCAACCCATCAGATCACCACGCTATCTGTCTACAATCGTATGAGGGGCCCAAACCAGTAGGGAGGGAGAGAGCCATCAGACAAAGAAATGGAGAGCTTAGGTGGCTGTCCAACACGTTGCACTGCTCCCCAGCACTGTTGCAAACTTTAGCCGAACAGCTGCACAAAGCATATTACATCAGAGGCTTGGCACAAAGCAGTGTTTGCACAGATAACTTGCACCTGCCTTGTAGATTGCTGCATCATGACCCCCTAACGCGAACTGGGATACTCTACAACTCGGGCTGCCTTTGTTGCAGCCGGGGAAAAGGGGCAGGGCTTAAACCACCATTTGTTTTTTTGTTTGTTGTTTTTTTTTCCTCTTTATTTAATTTTCAAACCATCAATAACATCAAAACATGTTGGCCGGAGTCATAAAACTAACAGTTTACATAACATTTTCTTTACCAAACAACAATTGTCAGTGAACAATAACTTTCAACATTAAGTCCTCCCACATATTTTAACTAAAACATGACAACACAAACAACACTTACAAACACCATTACAAACATAACATTACACACCAACCACCCCTCCCAAAACTCATATTACACCAAGTTTATCAAGTCTATACCCTATTCAAATAAATCATTAAAGGAATACCAATTTTCACTATACTCAGTCTCCCAATGAAGTCGAAAAGCCATTAACAATGCCCTATAAATCCAATCAGATGCCCCACAAATATCCAGACCTCTGCTTTCATTTGAGATAAAAACTGTAGACATGAAAGTTCGAGGGAACGATCCACCAATCACTAGATCTACTCGATCAATCACCTCCTTCCAAAAAGTCAGTACTCTATCACATTCCCAGAGCATATGCAGATATGTCCCTTTGGAATGGGAGCACCCCCAACACAAATCCGAATCAATCAAACCCTGTTCCGCCATTCTCACCGGAGTCCAATAAATACGCCCCAAAATACGTTGATGTATATATCTTGAGTTCAAAACCATTTTTGCTTTAACCGTCACCTTAGATATATCCCTGTCAAGTTCAATCACCCATTTATTCTGTAATCTCTGCCAGGAATCCTGTATACACACCCGTACCGGCATAAGTTTAGTAAAGGTAGAGACCACATTTGGAGCAACATTATATAATCCGCACACTTGGGGCTTATCATTTAACGGTTCACTCAGCATTTGATGCCGCTCTAGCAGCAAGCGCTCCAATGATCTATACCTCCCAATTTCTCTGTTATCCAAACCATATTGATCCATTAGATCTACACTTGGGGCTTATCACTTAACGGTTCACTCAGCATTTGATGCCGCTCTAGCAGCAAGCGCTCCAATGATCTATACCTCCCAATTTCTCTGTTATCCAAACCATATTGATCCATTAGATCTCCAAAAGGAGCCATCCCACCATCTTTCCACACATCACCAATCTTCAAAATACCCTTATTGACCCAACTCCAGTGTAATACTCTGTTCTCAATCTGTAAAGCAGTATTCGACCAGAGAGAAGCAGAATTATAAAAAAATACATTTTGTCCACACCCTTGAATCAAGGAAACCAAAGCGGATACTGTAGCTGTTAAAGCCTCTATCCGAACCCTAGATTTTGGTAATTTACTATAAGAATATAAACAGTCCACTGGAAACGGATACAGTTTTTCCCTCTCCATCAGGAGCCAAAAAGGATCAAAACCCCCCCTCCCTCTCAAAATAATAAGAGGCCTTTTTTAAAAGAAACCCTTTATAATAATCTTCCAATTACGGGAACGCAAGGCCTCCATCCCTAACACTACGTACTAGAATAAATTGCGGAATTCTAGGCTTCTTGCCCACTCCCCATAAGAAATCATAAAAACGTTTTCAATACGCTTTAATGCCTGCTTTGTAAACTTTAACGGAAGATATTGGATATAATAATCCACCATTTGTAACTTCCCGTGTTTGCAACACCTTTTAGGCACGGAAGACAGGTCATATTGGTCTGGGCCAGTGCAGAAATGGGAGAAGGGGGAGGATAAGAGGGGACATAGCAAATTGTGGGTTGTTCAGGTGATGTTGGTGGAGGTGGGAGACCAAGAAACCAGAAGGAGAAAGGACAGCGGACTGGCGTGTGGTGGCAAATAAAAGAAAAGGTGTTGTCTTGGTTGGTGAGAGCAAGTGGTACTGAGTGGCAGTGTGGGTGAGTGAGAGTGTTAGAGGGAGTACAGGGAGGGAGCGGGACATACTTGTGTGAGTAAAAGGAGGGGTGACTGAGTAGAAGGTGGGGTAGAGTAGTAGAACTGTGGAGGAGGGAGTAGTAGTGTGGAGGAGAGAGTAGTTGATTGGAGGACGGAGTAGTAGTGTGAAAAAGGTTGAAGGCAGGTAGTAGAAAGAGAAAGACATCGGAGGGACAGAGGAGGAAGATGTAAGCAGAAGAGGGAGAGAAGGTGAGTGGAGTTGGATGCAGCAGAGAAAGAAGGTGAAGAGTAACAGCCAGAGTGAGGGAGTGGAACATCATTGCGTAGAAGGAAGGAGACCGAGTTGGGTAGTGCGTCTGAAAGGCACATTCCCTAAATCTCTTTTAGTTATAAACCACATCAATAGAGTAGGGATAGTTTAGGAAGTTCTAAACTAGAAGCAGGACCAGGAAGCACAGCTCTCACCAACCAAAGAAGCAACAGTCTCCAAATCGGTGAGCGCGGCAAGCCACGGCCGATCAGCTGAAATGTAGAGCTCGAATTCGCCACCACCTTTCCTACATCACCGAGATATCACCCACACCGTGGGGCCAGTGGGTCAAGACGACAATTGCCTTTAGAATTTAGACACTAGGGGTCAATGTTATATATACACTAACCAAGAGACTAGGGATTCCTGTGTTAGGGTGGAAAATGCTATCTCTAGGCAAGAGAGTGAAGGACTGCCCTAGTGCCCTGCTAAAGAAAAAAAGAAAAATCCTTGAACTGTCTCGGAGAGTTGGAGTATTCTTTGAGCCATCTGTGACACTGAACGCTCCACCTGAGGGACTCCTCTGTGTCAGACGTATTCATCTTAGTATCCCACTCCCTACTCCTTATAATCTTCCCTATTGTGCAACTTTACAATCACAGGTACTTGATTTTCTGACCCTTTTACCGGAGGCTCTCAATCCCTGTATGAATGATGAATGCCCAGTGTCTGACCCCTGTGATGGATCTAGCGATGTCCTCACTTCTTTGCTAAGGAACCCCCCCCCAGGGGACGGCAGCCGCTACCTGATCCTGACCCTGGGGGCAGCTATCTGAGGGAGGACAACCTGGGGGGAGGTACACCTCAGAGAGATGACAGGGCATTGTTGGAGGAAACCACATACCCCTCTCCCCCTTCCCCTTCAGGGATGTTTCCTCTATTCCCCATACCTTAATGGCATATAGTCACACTTTTCCCCCAACCTCTTGGTAGATTTACTTTGGTTACTCCCCATTAGGGATAATATATTGACAATTGGAACGAGGAAGAGGCAGGGAGCAGTGAGGAAATGGTCCCATAACCACTTACACGAGAAAGAACCACAGAGTAATGAAGATCACTAGGACCGGGCGGCCAACGCAGCGGTCTAGTTGTTGGAAAAGGTACAATAAAGCCGGGAAGTTATGACCCAGCAATAACTAACGAGAGGGAGAGGAGCGAGCTGCATACGTCGGTCTACCTCGCTACCTGTAAAGAAGCCGAACACCACGCTGGAGGGAAACATACTGTGGCAGGCAACGTGAAGGAAAAACAAAATCTATGAAGACGAAGAGATACAGACGGTTCACGGCTTGAGGGAATAGAGCAGCAGGAACCGTGCACCAAGAAAGAAGGCACAGTGAAAGTGCAGCGCTTAACAGGGCACATGCAGAGTCAATACATTGAAGCGGAAGGAAGTGAAATAAAGTTGGCGGCGACCAGTAAGCCCAGGCAACACAAGTGGGTTACTGGGTTGCCAGGGAGCGTATGCCGCTCTGTAGGAATAACACTGAGTGAAAGAAACTGAAGCGAGGGGAAGCCAGAAAATACTGGTAAACCCAAAGAACACAAATGGGTTACCGGGTTGTCTAACCGAGTGTGTTGCTTCATATAAACACAGTGAGAGACCAAAAATAAAGTCATTAAAGAACTGAAAGCATTTATAGAATCAGTTACGAATGGGTTGTTAAACCCCTACCTTTAAGAGAAAGTGTTGTGTGTAATAAAGACCTGGCAAGGAATTATACCAGGTGAAGACAAATATGGGTGCATATTGTAGTGTGTCTCAAGGAAGGATCATGCCCTGACTATGAACTAATGTGTGAACTGTTGAAAGAAGGATCTCAAGGAAGGCCATGCCCTTGAGCTTGTGAACGGTTAAAAAAGTCTATAGACGAAAAGAGTCCTTAGAAGAAAGATACCCTTAGGATTTTGAAGTGAAGACAAAGCTTGAGGAAAGGAGCGATTTCCCAGAAAGAAGTGAATACGCCAAGGGGAGAGAGTGATCCTCTGGGAAACCTGACTATTCTTTTTGAAATTATTGCATTGGTACAAGGAGTCTGGCAAAGGAAGATATTCCCTGCAACTCTGAACCATTTGGAAACCTTTTTGTTGGATTTGCACTTTTGTGTTTTACTTAATTATCTGAGCACTTTGAGAAATCAAGACACAATTATAGGATTATGGACACATGACGTACTTTTGTTTGGGCATCTTGACACAGGACAGACCCATTAGTTTTGGTTGAGGTAGGAAAATTCCTCCTAGATTAGGGATAGTGAGGCATTTTCCAACCCCCATTTGTTTTAATAAAAGTTTGTAGCCACAAACATGTTTCCTCTGTGTCCGTGTCTCATTCATGACCTATGCCAACAGAGGCCCCACCAGTATCTCACTCTCCCCCTCAGTGGTCTGGCATCTCACCTGCCTGTGGGTCTACAATGATTGCTCCTCCCTACAGGGGCCTAGAACTATGCAGCTCCTGCCTCAGAAGATTCCACTGAAGGGTCCACGACATGAGATTACCAGCAGCTATCACACCAGCCACAGCATTCCAGTGTTATTTCACAGGAGAGCAGCCCCATGTAACATGGTTACCCTACTATCTGCTAACCATATATTGTGCACCCCTTTCTGGCAAGGGTAATTGGGAACGAAGAGGCTGGTGTTTTTTCCACCAGCAAAAAGACAAAAGAAAAAGTGATGATTCCAAGATGGCCACTGGCACTGTGTAGATGTGCCGACGGCAGCTCCGGGACTCTGCGGCCTGGATCGGGCAGCCCCACCACACCCCCCGGTACTAAGGCACAGTTTCCTGGTGGCAGGCAGTACCAGAGAGCCCAGCGGAGGAGCCCGTGGCGCCTGTGGAGCCGTTGACGAGACGCAGATTGGAGGAGCGGGCAGCCCCTCCCCCTCTTCTGGAGGAGTGCGGCGCGAGCCCGGGCTGCAGGATTCTATCCAGGTGCGGATCAGCAGGAGAACCCGCAGAGGTGCGCCGGGCCCTCTGCAGCACCGTCGGGGGAGCGGGAACCTAGCCCCTACCCCCGAGTGAGTGCAAGCTGGGAGACAGGTCACGTGGGGAGGCCCAGCTGTGGAAGCAGGCCCCCGGCGGCATCTGTGGAGGACAGTGGACTCGAAGAGTGGGGTTCCCCCCACCCCTAGGAAGGGCACGCAACAAAGCGGCCAGAGGAGGGCTGCATGGGGGTGCCCCGCGACGCAGTGGGGAGAGCTAGAGGCAGCTGGCAGAGGCCCCGAGGAGCAGCAGATCCTGGTGGATGTGCAGAACGCAGTCAAGGAAGGAGAACAGGAGATAAAGGCCCTGCACCTTCCCCTGGAGCAAGTACATTACCAGCAAAGGTGAGGAGCGTGGCAGTGAGGAGAAAGGGGAGCAAAGAGCCTAGAGGAGCAAGTGTGGAGTGCAGGCCCCTGAGAAAGAAAGGAGTGCGGGGCGCACCCAGAGGAATGGCTGGGGAGGGGAGAGCCCCAGCAACTGCGTAGGAGGAGAGGGGTGGTGGCGGGTGGACCCCTGCCGAGCGGTAGACCCCCACACAGAGGGAGAAAGCAGAGGCCTGGAGGACAGTGAGGCCCTCGTATGAGGAGGGGCTCCAGCAGACCACACACAGCAGTGAACAGGACCCTCAGGCCCCTCTCTCAACGCAGGGGAGTTGGGGGTGCACAAGCGGTATTGAACCACCACCGGGCTCAATAGACAGGGGGAGGAGCATACCCCAGAGCCTGCACAGGCCAGGGACCAGGAGACCGAAGGACACTGAGCCCAGCTGGCAGTTACATAGCGGCACCCTGACGCCGGATCAGAGAGGACTGGGAGACAAGGAAGGAGTGGCCCACAGGCTCAGAAGGTAGTGGCAAGGGGAAGCCCGCCGGAAGACGACTGTGCTACAGGGCATAGCAGCCGAGACGGCCACCCACTGGGAGTGGGACCCGGCATTCGTGGAGGGAGAGGCCCTCCAAGCAATTGAGGAGACAGCGGAGGGCCCGGTCGTCTGTGAGCGACGTAGTTGAGTCGCGGGGCCAGCCTACTATAGATGTCTTCCAGGTCCAAGGGGAGGACGGGGAAGGCTGGACATCTTGCGGGCGAGCCCCAGGGGACATTGTCTGCACTTTGGCCCACAATGGAGATCAGGGACTCTGGCAAAGGGCGGGGGCGGTCAGCCGAAAGAGCAACAGGACAAAGAAGGCATTGAGGAAACGTCTCAGATGACGAGGCAAGACCTTACCGGGGAAATGCAGAACTTGAGGGAGTCCCTGGCTAAAACTTTCCAACAACAATTCCAATTGATGAGGAGTGACTTCAATGTGGCACTAGAAGAATTGCGTCAAGAACTGGCCCCGCTAGGGGAGAGGACAGATCTATTGGAAAGAGGCCTCCAGGAGTGCGAAAAGGACACAATGGCAAACAGCGAGGCCATAGACCGTCTGGACATTGCTACAAGGAATATGGAGGTGATGGTGGAGGATCTGGAGAACAGATCCCGAAGGGTTAATATCAGGATAAAATCATTGCCAGAGTCCGTCATGGATAGACAATTGAAGGAAGAGATCCAGGGGGTCTTTGCAGAGCTCCTTGGCAAGGAATCCCCAGTCGCGATCGTGCTGGACAGGGTCCACAGGGTGGGCCGGGCCCCGGGAGGTCCGAGCGCCAGACCACAAGACGTGTTGGCAGCCTTCGCTCAGTATAGCCAAAAGGAGGCGGTGTTGAGAGCGGCCAGGCTGAGTGAACCGGTTCTCTACAAAGGGCGGGAAATGTCCTTGTTCCAGGACCTGGCCGCTACCAGGTTGATGAAGAGAAGAAGCATGGGCCCCATAGTGAAGGAGCTGGCCAAGAAAGGAATACAGTACAAATGGTCCTTTCTGTTCCAATTGGTGTTCGAGTGGGAGGCAGCTGGACTAATTCGACTGGAAGATAGGGGAGAGGGCCATGAAGGGGGGCCACCGACCCGAGGTAGGCAAAGGGAAAGAGGCAAACCGCGGGAATGGTCCACAGGGGGAGGGGGAACGAGGTAAGAGGAAGATGGTGCTGCGGGGACCAACGGTGGCGGCGACAGGCAGTGCCGGAGAGGTTAAGGATGGCAGCGGCGGGGGAGGACCGAAGTGACTAGATTCTTGATAGAAGGCTCTTCGGGGGGTGGTGGGAATGGGGGCTTTTCATGGTGGCCTTGGAGGATGGAGTGGAAAACATTCTGGAACGCATAAGGGCAGGAGTGTCTAGGGGGTTGCAAGGTTGGGCAAGGGGGGTGGGGGGAGAGGGCGGTCTCACCCTAAGTTGGGGATTCAGGGTGGGAGAGGGGGGGTGGGGGTGGTGGGGGGTTTGGTGGGGGCGTAGCGACCAGTTGAGCAACACAGGCTCTGTTGAACAGGGGGACAGAGGCAGAGAGAAAAGGAGGAGAGGAGGGGGGGTCGGTACACCCACCGCAGGGGGTGGGGGAGATCCAGGGCAGACCCGGTGAGGGGATGGTGGGACGACCAAGAGGGGTGTACTACACATCAGCCCAGTCTTCAGGTGGCTAACACATAATGTTAGGGGGCTGAACTCCCCTCTTAAACGAACAAAACTGGAGCAATTCACCAGGTCCCATAAGCCAGATGTACTGGTGCTGCAAGAGTCCCATTTAATGAGGAAGGACCAGAATCGCCTGCGGCTGAAGGGATTCTCACCGATACTGTTTGCATCGGGCCCCACAAAGAAAGGTGGGGTGGCCCTGGCATTCGGGAGGGAGATAGACTTCAGAGTCCAAGATATAATTAGGGACAAAAATGGGAGATACATTATGGTAACGGGAGAGTACATGGCTCGTCTTACACCATAGCATCAGTGTGTGGCCCGAATTCTAGTCAGGATCACTTCATGAGAGAGCCTCTGGGTACCCTGGAGGACTTCGCGAGGGGACAAGTAATATTGATGGGGGATTTCAATTTAGCTTGGGACAGGAGGTGCGACCGATCGCAACGTGAGGGGGGGCGGTGGCCTCTCCCCAACTGAAGGAGTGGTGGGAGGAAGCTGGATTGCGAGATGTGTGGAGGGCGATACGGGTAGGGGAGGAGGTGTTCACGTTTCTCTCAGACATCCATAGAACCCAATCAAGAATCGACTACATCTCGGTGTCCGCAAGCCTGATCGGAGGGGTGGAGTCTGTTGAAGTGGGTCCCATGGGGATAGCAGACCACAAGACTGTGCAGATGAAGCTTCAGCTGGGGAGGTGAAGGCTGGGGATGTGGAGCTGGAAATTCCCAGAGGCACTCCTGAGGGATCAGGTGATGCGGAAGGAGATTGGAAGCAAGATCCGGGACTTCTTCGAGAGGAATAATAGCTTGGACACGAGCCTCAGCACTAGGTGGGACGCCTTTAAGGCTATTCTGAGGGGGGAACTCATTGCTCTAAAGGCAGAGAGAAATAGATTGGTGAGAGGGCTGGAAACTAAGTTGGAAAGAGAGGTGGAGGCCGCCAGGGCGCGAGTGAGAGAGACCCCCACAAGGAAGGTGTACAGGGAATACAGGTTAGCAGAGGGCCAACTGGGGATCCTATGGACCAAAAAGGCGGAAGAGGCAATGCTGAGGGTTAGGCAAAAATTCTTTGCGAAGGTCAATAAGGTAGACTCACTTCTGGCTCGCCTTCTGAGGAGAAGCAGGGAACGGAATGTTATAATGGCCATGAGGGATGAGAGGGGAGAGAGACTCACCCGGACTGAAGAGATAAAGGGGAGGATGGCAGAATTCTACGAAGCTCTGTACTCTTCACAGAGCCCACAGCCTGGGCCACAGAGGGAATTCTTGGGGGCCCTTCCCCTCCCACGTTTAACTCGGGAAGAGGGGAGGGGGCTGGGTCGAGCTATTACAGAGGACGAGGTAAGAGCAATCATAATGGCACTCCCCCGCAATAAGGCCCCGGGTCCAGACGGCTACCCAGCATCTTTTTATAAAACCTACTCCCGTTTACTGGTACCGCATTTAATGCAATTATTTAACTGGTTTGGGTCCAGATGTAGTATTACCCCCTCGATGGAGGAGGCTAAAATAACACTTATACATGAAGCGGGTAAGGATCCGGAAGAATGCACATCGTATTGACCTACTGCCCGCATAAACAGAGGCAAAAATGTACACTAAAATATTGGCGAAACGTCTGAAAAAGTATTTACCCTTGCTAATTCACCAGGACCAGACAGGGTTTGTGATAGGGAGGCAGACCGCTGACAATATCAGGCGGGTGGCCCACATGGTGGAGAAGACACAGAAGACAACCACTCCTACAATCCTCCTAGCGGTAGAAGCCGAAAAGGCGTTTGATCGTGTGGAGTGGTCGTTCCTGTTTCAAGTTATGGAAAAGATGGGTCTGGGGACAGAGTTCATTAGTATGGTCATAGTAAATTATAAGAATTCCAGGTTGCGCATCTTAGTAAATGGAGAGATGTTCCAATTAATCTCCGGTGGGGGACGAAACAGGGGTGCCCCCTATCCCCGTGGCTTTACGCTATATATTTGGAGCCCCTTCTTCTGGCCATAAGAGAGGCAGACAATATTCAGGGTATACCATTTGGGGGATGCCAGCTTAAAGTGGCGGCATTCGCCGATGATCTGTTGCTTACGCTGACGAACCCGAAGGAGTGCATCAAGGTAATCATAGAACTGCTGACCAAATTCGGGGAGGTATCGGGTTTGCGGGTCAACTGGCAGAAGTCGGAATTTGTCCATAGGGGAGAATGAGGTGAAGGAGCTGAAGGCAATTTCCCCGTTGAGGTGGAGCCCGGGTGGGTTACGATACTTGGGGGTCAGGATAACCTCCTCTCTGGCGGGATGGTATGGAGCAAACTATGCCCCCATGTTAACGGCAATTAAGAAAGACCAGAGGAAGTGGAGTGCCCTTAGGATATCCTGGCTAGGGAGGGGGGCAGTCCTTAAAATGGTGGTTCTTCCCTGTTTACTTTATCTATTTCAGGTGATTCCGCTCTCCGTCCCGGCGAGCTTCTTTAAGGATATAAACTGGGCGATCAAAGAGTTTATTTGGGAGGGCAAGAGACCGCGCTTGTCCAGATGACTACTTACGGCATACAAAGGGTAGGGAGGCCTGGCTCTTCCCAACGATACCATGAGGCCGAACAGCTTCGGGTAATTAGGGAATGGTTTGCGGAGGACTACAATAAGCATTGGGTGAAAATGGATAGGGCAGTAGCCAGACATCATCTGGGGGAGGTATTAAGGCTTCCACGAAGGTTGAGACCGCCTCACATCTACTTGAGTGCCATACCAAAGGGAATGGTGGACATTTGGGGCAGTGCGGTGGAGAGGCGGGGGATCACGTCCTTTCCATCCCCGTTTACCCCCATTTTCAATAATGGGGACTTTACGCCAGAGTTGGATAAAGGGGCGTTCCGGGAGTGGGAGAGTGGGGGATGCAGGACACTGAGGGACATGTTTCACAACCAAAAGGTGAAAACATTTGAGGAATGCAAGCAGGAATTCGGGGTGGGCGAGGGAGAAAGGCACAGATACTTCCAGATTAGACACTGGGTTATGTCGGCGCAGGTAAGGAAGGCGGCTACACACGACCTAATGCAGTTTGAACGGTTCCTCCTAACGCACAAGGGATCCAGAGGTCTAATCTCGGACCTTTACAGGCTCCTAGAGAGCGCTGGCCCAAAGGTTACTTGGGCGTACATGAGGGGTTGCGAGCAACAACTGGGGGCTAGAATGGAAAGAGAAGACTGGGAGAGGTTATGGAAGATGATTCCGAAGGTGGCTAAAGCGGCCCAGCTGCAGGAAGCCTGGTATAAACATATATATAGATGGCACTATACCCTGGGCCGCCTGCACGCGATGAACCCGACAACTTTGGGGGACTGTTGGAGGGGCTGCGGGGGAGTAGGTACGGCAGCTCACTTTTGGTGGGACTGCCCCCTTATTAGGCCTTTTGGGCACGAAATTGCACAACCTCAGTCCCAGGCTTTAGGGGAGGGAGTCAGCCAGGACCCCTGGGAGATCTTGCTGGGGAAGCGGGCACTGGGGGGCAAATGGGAGAGGAGAGGGAGCACTAAGGCGAAAGTGGTTTTTACCTTGGCAGCGATGGCCCTGATTGCACATAAATGGAAGAGCCCAATGATTCCTACGGAGCAAGACTGGTTAAGGAAAATGTGGGACATAGTCTCGATGGAATGGGCAACGTATGCGGCTAATAATAAGCTGGGGAGCTTCTCAGCGGTTTGGGGCGAGACGCTGGACTACTTGAAAGGGGAGTTCGGGGAACAGTGGTGCCCCCAAAGACTAAAGTTGCTGGACATTCACGGTTAATTTGTTGGAAGGGGGAAAATAGGAAAGAAGGACCTACTGGGGCTATGGCTGAAGTTGGGGGGGATTTGGGGGGTGGGGGTCATTTCGACGATGCTTGGTTTGTTCATATGTTGAAAATAATAAAAAGAAGTTTAAAAAAACTGGTTAGACATTGAGAGACCAATAATAGAAAAAGGACACTAGAGATTTTCATAAGAGAAAGGGCATAATATCCTAAAGGATGAGGGGTCAGAAACTCAGGGACCCCTAATTAGGAATGGTACAACTATTAGTTACTCTCAGTATAACTGTTCTCAAACAGGGAATCCTTGCTGTCTGACTCATTCCTCTCAAAAAACAGTGCAGTATTGCTGGCAAGATGAGACAAACATGAGGGGACTGCATGAACTATGAACGCTGTTTTACCGTGGGGAAATTATATGATATATGATTTGATATGATATGGCATTTCTAACGCGCCTATACACAAGTATTTCAAGGCGCTACGAGGCAAGGAAGGGGAAACAGAGGGAGGACAGAGACAGCAATCCTTCTAGGCCAGGTGACATTGAGATCGCGCAAGTGCAGGGTAGGAGCAAAGGGCAGGTGACAGTGCAGTACATAGGATAACAGTAAAATAAATAAGACAATACATAATAAAGTGATGCCAGCTGGTGGAAAGCGCAAGGGTAAGTGCAGACATCAGGTGTCAAGTGCTAGAAGACGCTGTAGGGATACAGATCTGATTCCCATACTTTTGACACCCCATCAAATGAAGTAAACTGGCTCTGTGTCAGCCTTAGAAGGTGTGACTGACACGGTCAGGGACCTGACCTAGTCAATGGGGAATGATGACCCCTCTCAAATTGAAGCAGGAGGCCTACTTGAGTGCTTGCCAGAGGCAATCCTGCCCCAGTGGCAGGGTGAGGTTGGGAGGGCCTCATTTTCCTGGTTACAAGTACTTTTGATCACCTCATGCTTGCCAATGTTTTTTCTCCACTCTTGTTGGACTGCAGAGCCCAGAAGTCCTTGTGGTGGAGGATGAAACATGCAATCCACCCATGGCTAAAGTGATGACGAACAGCGAGGCACCAGAGCAGAATGCACTGCAGATCGCCGAACAAGCCGATCTAGAGCGCCCGATTAAAGTCTTGGAATGAGCCGACCTCTTTAAACACCAGCAGACCCTTGACTGAGAAGGGTGCAGGGCTTAAGAGCCGCTTTAAAGCCTTGCACCTGTATGATCCTACCCGTGGGAGAGCAAGATGTAGATTTGCCTGGGGAACCCGAAACAATGGGAAGGAGAGGAGGACAATAAAATGGGATGTGGGGAGCCGAGGAGTGAGGGCTGTTTGGGTGAAATCAAGTGCGAAGGCAGACCAAGAGACCAAGATGAGGAAGGATGGTGTAGCGGAGTGTGGAGCAGAATTACAGAGAGCATGTGCAAGGTGATGTATTGGTTGTTGAGAGAAAGTGGTACTTGGGTGTGAGAGCGATTTGTTTTGGCCGAATATCCATATGCCATCCTATGCTTCCACTAGGCCCATTCTGTGAAGCCCTGTATAACCATCATTACACGAGGCACACACTCCAGGCCTGGCGGATCTTGCTGAAGCCCCAGTAATCAGATGTCACATTTCACTGTTCTTTTTCTTCTACAATTACCTTATTTGGTATTATGTTATTGTTATGTTGTTTTCCATATAAGGGATGCAGATGCTTTGCTAGCCGGACCCTAAGTTACGAAAGAGTAGCCACGGCAAGGCTAACTGCCGCTCTGAAGCTATCTGTTTTAAGAACCCATTGCCATTATGCAAAACTGTCTGGTAACGCCCACCTGGAATCGGCCAATGTTACTTTATAATATTGCTCTGTCAATACAAGATGATCCCTCTGTGTAATCTAATCTGCAGAGATGGTACTTGCAATTCTGTGAGACTTGCTGTGACACTCTCTCCAAATCTCAGCTGTCATTTGTGCCTAACAATACACTTATCACTCAGCGTGGCTCAGAGTATGTGTGTTTTATTTTTCATGATCACTTATGCTAGACTTTTATGCTCCACAGGTGGTGACGGTTAACATCACACCAGCTCGTCGTCGGGGTGGCCAGGGACACCATTTAGGGGTCGCAACTGTGACCTCGGAGGTCTCCCTTGCGACATCTGTGGTCTACCTTTTTTTAAAAAAAGTTTTTAATGCAAGCCCGTGGGCTGTGGCCAGCACCATGTGGCTCTTTACTTCTGGAGTGTCTAGCTTTATTGTTCAGGCCCCTTAAAAAAAATATGAAAAATAAGAACAGTGCCACAAGTCTAACACTTTCAGCACTGACCCTAAATAAGAAAGAGTAGGAATACCAAATAATGTGTCTTTCTGGAATTCTATACTATAATTGCTAGACTCATTAAAGGTTTATTTCAGGCACACTTCAGGGGGTGAGTCACTGATTTAGTCTGTTCTTAAACGCCTAAGCTCAGCCTTTCATGCTTCTGAGGTCGATAAATGAGTACCAACACAGTTTGGGTGATATTGGGTGTATATTTTTTGTATTTAAAGCGCTTAAGCGTAAGTGCTATATAATAATACATCATTATCATTTGGTCATGGACGTCTGCTTGCATTCACAGTAATTTGGTAATATGGGCCTATACAGACTGATCTTAACGATACATATGGCGATCCATTCTTGTATGAAATGTACATCACATCATAGTGATATCGTAACCATATTTTTCGTAGTGTACAATGCTATGTGATGCCACTTCCTGTTTTGTCAACTGGTGAAAGGTCGTGTTCCATCGCTTCCCGCGATATCACTTCGGGTGGGGTCAAATGACATCACTTCCTGTGATGTCATGGGGGGGTCAAGGCCAGGGTTGTGTGATGTCACTTCCGCTACCCCTGGCATTTTGGTGAGATGACGTCCCTGGCCCTCTGACTCCATCACTACATCCGAGTGGGGCCCTGAATTTTCAGTTTCTTGACTGAAAGGCGAGTGCTGGTAGAAGCCTGGCAAACCTTTTTCAAAACATTTCCAATCTCTATGTGACTGTGATGCAGGGCTGAGGAGTGTTTACCTGACAAAGCAGTGCTGATGAGACCCAAGCTGAATAGCTGATATGGCTGACTGGTAAACGATTTCACTTTTGCTACTATAAAATGGTACAAATGCTGAAACAGTGAAGCTTAGCTCTCCAGAATATATGCTAAAATAACACTAGTCAATTTCGGCTTCAACCGCGATTTCCTTCTGTTAAGTTTCAACGAATGGGTAAGTGGCCGAAGCTTGCAAACAGGCTTGCTCATTTTGTGATTTTTGTGAACTGAATTATCAAATGTAATTGTTTCTAAACGCATTTCCATATGCAGCACGATCACTTCTAAAGGCATTTTCATATGCAGTCACATCAGAATTCTAAACCTCGGTCAAAGCACAAACAAGGCATTCTCATGCCAGTTTCAAATGTCTTAACGTGTGCCCACAAGTAGTTCTGCAATATAATGAGTTCCTTAACTCGCCATTCTAAACTGTGCACGCCGATGCACAGCTTTAGGTAAAAGCTTCTGGTATATATTGCACTGCCATTTCAGGCCTATTTTCAATATGTTCGCTGCACACGACTATTAGCACGCACAGGATGAGCGAGACAAAGAAAAGAACATCTAGCAAGAGGTTTTCTCTTCCTTTCAAGATTCACTCATTGCAAACGTTTTTCCACAGATTTCTTCTATCACACTTAAACAGCGAACTGTG
The DNA here is from genome assembly GCF_040938575.1 of Ambystoma mexicanum. Taxonomy (NCBI): domain Eukaryota; kingdom Metazoa; phylum Chordata; class Amphibia; order Caudata; family Ambystomatidae; genus Ambystoma; species Ambystoma mexicanum. The sequence continues at coordinate 1,113,591,061 of NC_090923.1, read as the reverse complement.
GCGATCATCTGTACAGCTTTAGTTAAGTGACGTCTGTTTTCGGATGAGACCATGCAGGACTTTGTTAGTCTTTCTTGTGTGGGCATCAGCCTCTCTTTTATCTTTCAATCAGCATATCCCAGCATAGCCCACTCTCACTTCACTCTGTCTCCCACAATGTATCTCCCCAGTGCCTTGTTTTTCGCGCTGTACTCTTGAGGACAGCAACCTCGAATAGAGGGTTTGTCTTTAAACGTCTTTGGCTGTGCTTTTCACAGTCACCTACCCCTGCTGCGACTCCCTGCTCTTCAGTTCTCGTGGATTACGGTGGGTTATGGTTAATCAAACCTTAGTCCTCCTGACGCAAACAGGAAATGCATACTATATGCACCATAATGAAGGTGCATACACATGCAAATATCTTTTGAAATGGCATTATTATACCAGATTCAGTACTGATTACTGTTTCCTACAGAGGGAAGTTTTGATATAGACAAACTTGTCATTCTAAGAGGAGCACTCGAAAAGATTTAAATATAAGATTTTTCAATGTCAATGGGAAGCATATTTTTCTTGGTATGAAGAGGTGAAAAAACACCTAAGGGAGTCTCAAATTAGACCTTTTAAAAACATGCATGCAAAATTAAAAAAAGAATTAGCACATTATAAACGTGCATACCACGTACATGGCTGGTCTCGAGACACTCAATCTACCAAATTGTACCCTAGCATAGAGGTTGCTCAAAGCACAGTACAGGCAGATCACGTAAGTGCCCTGCCTGAAGATCCCATAGACTACTTGCCCCCATACTCGCCACTGGACCAGCCACAACCTGGTCCTCCATTGAACCCTCCTCAATTCCTCCTCAATCCCCCACAACCCCTGCCTCACCAACCCTCGCCTCTGCCTCCCTAATCTCTGCCCAGTTACTCTTTCAAACGAGTCCCTGAAGAGACCCCTCTTAGCAGTATCGACAGCGCTCCGAACTGTGGTGTCATAGTCCACTTTTGTTTAATAAAGGGAGAAAGAGGAGTACGTCAGGGCTGTCTGGGTGCCCCCTTATACCTTAATTTCTACCTTGCTGACATGTGAGAAAGTGGGAGAAGAAGAGCCAGGTCAGAGCCCTATTCAGAGTCAATTGAACAACTGTTCAGCAAGCCATGGTGGCTGAAAAGAATTATGATGTCAGCATGTGTCAGGAGGGGATGGACTCTCTGGGTCTCTGTGTGAAAGACAGGTCTTTGGCCCAATGGGAAAGAAAAGGAATGCCTTAAGAGGTGCTTTTCTTTAATACTGGAACTTTTCTGATTATTATTGTTTTTCGTTTTGTGAACAGCTGTTGGAGGCTGAGGAGGAAGGAGTTTCCCCTGAAGACGAGGCTGTGTTTGAGTGGGCCTCTTAGTAATAAAAACTATCCGAGATAAGCAAGAGCACTCCCGTTGAGCAACGCTCGAAGAGTTTTATAAGTTAAAAGAACCGCAAGGGTTCAGAGACTTTCGTTCAAGGTGAGACGTTTACCAGCCCTACAGAGTCAGAACGGCCGAGCGTGAAAAGCTTTCATGCTGGTAAAGAGCTAACGAGCCTCCTGCTGATCAAAGCGACCAGACCTCATCCTGGGAGAAGCTGCACGGAGATCGCTCCGCTTCGGTCCCCACCGTTGTGGGGGGGGGGGGGAGTCCGAGGCGTGAGACAGGCAGAGGCTCTCCTTACAGCTGATGCATGTGGCCGCTGTGAGGGAGAAGGAGCCGCAGCCTGCCTAACGTCAGCTGAGCTGTCAGCTGTTCAATCCTAGAAGGAAGGCGGAAGGATGGGGGCTGCGGGGGCCGCAGCGGCTCTCTCCCAGCTGATCGGAGGCCTCAAAGAAGGGGAGAGAGTACCAGGAGGAGCGCTGCAGAAAGTAAAAAAAGGTGAGAAGAGAGCATGTGTATGCACGGCAAGCCAGATGAAGATTAGAGAGCTACAACATACGTACACTGAAACGAACTTGAACTTGTGTTGAGAATTAGAGAAAAGAGTGCGAGATTCCTATCTAATCCCTAATGAATAGGCACAAGGCTAAGACAACAGACTATTGGTCCCGCCTGAATTGTTATTCTCAGCTGCAGCCCCGAGATGCTAATCGTAGTTTCACTCTCCAGGCCTTAGAAAGAAATTAAACCCAGAGAGGAGTTTCTGTGTGGAAGACCGCCTAACAAGAGTGACTATATCTCCCGGTGGCTGAAGAGTGCCCATAAACAAGAAAGGGACTGCTAGATGAAGGAGAGAGTGCAGATCCTGTCCTACCTAAGGGAAGGTCCAAGTGTTACTGAATTTAAAACTTAATAAAGTTAAACCCAGTTTACCTTAACCTGAGTCAAGAGTGGTCATTTCCCGCCCGGCTTGTTACAATTTGGTGGCAGGGGTGGGATTTAACCTAAACACGATGGAGGAATTGATAAAGACTTTGAGCGAGGGACAACAGTTGTTACAGCAGGCCCTACAATTCTAAAGCCAGCAGGCGCAGGCCGATAGACAAGCTTTCCAACAGGCCTTGCAGGTCCAGCAGGCCCAGCTGTTAGAAGCCACAAATATGATGAACCACACACCAGTGCCAACTTCCGTCCTTCAAAAGTTCTCCAGCGGGGAAGACCCCGCACATTTCTTTGTCAATTTTGAAAGGGTCGCCAGGAATGCTCAGTGGCCGCCCGAGAGATGGTACCATTACATCGCACCATTAATGACCGGGGAGATGCAAAGTGCTTACCAGGCAGCGAACCCGGCATGAGACGCCGCTTATGCGGACATGAAGCGGGTAGTACTTGAGCGCCTAGGCCATGCCGAAGAGGCGTACAGGATCAAGTTCAGAGACACCAAATTCATGCCTGAAGAAACTCCCCAGCAGCTTTTTTACCGAATAAAAGAGTTATGGGAAAAATGGATGCAGATAAACACCTCAACCACACATGAGGTGGCCGAGAAGGTCATATTGGAGCAGTTTGTAGAGGCCTTACCATTGGCAATGCAGAGATGGGTTAGGCAACACCACAGACCTTCTCTGATTGAAGCAGTCAACATCGCCTCGGCGTACCAGAAGGCTGGACAGGCAAAGATGATGATCTAGCCTAAGAGCGGAGGAAGCCACACGGCCGTGAGCAGCCGACCCCTATCTACCTCCCGTTGGCCAAATTCTATGATGAAGAAGCCAGAATGGGAAGGAGGAAGAATCAGGCCTGTCGCTGAGAGCACTGGGATGACACAGCAGGCCAGACCACCCAGCCTCAGCGCAAGAGGTCCCCAGTGTTTCGAGTGTGGCGAATGGGGCCACCTGGCATGCCTATGTCCAAGGAAAGCCAAGGCGGAACCTATGGATGTCGGAGTTCTGGAGCCGGCAAAAGATGTAAACCTAAGTGGTCTTGGCCCAAGTCGGAAAAGCACATATCCCTATGTCTGTGAAGCGGAGGTGGAAGGCCGACCTACCAGGGCAATGATAGATTTGGGAAGTTTGCAAACCGCTGTGAAACCAGAGCTGGTAGGTAGTGTGGAAAAGGTGGAAGAAAGAATTCCCATCACATGTGTATATGGGGATGTTAAGAGTTATCCAGTCAAGGATATCCGGGTAAAACTAGCAGGTGAACGAATGACTGTGAAAGCTGCAATAATGCCTACGCTACCTGAACCTTTGTTAATTGGCTCTGATGTGCTGGAGGGTCAGTGGTTAAAGGAGGCCCCCTTTTACAATTGCGAGGGTATGTCACCACAGAATAAGACAAGAAAGAGCAAAAATCAGAAGAGGAGGGAGAAGCATGCCTGGACAGAACAGAACATGTATCCCATAGCTGTAGACTGGAAAGTAGATGAGCAAGGACACAGCTTCCACATGGCTCAAGAACTCGACCCCCTTCTGAAAAATGCCAGAGATTCAGCAGGAATCGACACAAAGGGGAAAATGGCCTATTTTGTCAAGGAGAATGGCTTGTATTATCGGGTAACCGATGCATCTGAGAAAGAAACTATCCAGCAGTTGTTGGTACCCAGCAAGTATTACCAGCCAGTACTTGAGGTTGCTCACCTTCAAATAGGGGAGGGTCACCTGGGAGTTGAGAAGACAACACAGAAGATTCTGGACAGATTTTATTGGGCGGGGGTTTATGGACAAGTGGCACGGTTTTGCCAACAGTGTCCTGAATATCAAAAAAAAATCGACCAAATGTACCCAAGGCTCCTCTCCAAGCAATACCTCTGATATTAGAACCCTTCTAACAAATTGGGATGGACATAGTAGGACCATTGGATCCCACCAGTAGAGGACATAAGTATCTGCCGATGATTGTGGATTATGTGACCAGGTATCCTGAGGCTTTTCCTTTGCGCACCACGACTGCCCAACAAATATGTGATGTCCTAGTCCCGTTCCTATCAAGGGTGGTTATTCCTAAGGAGATAGTTACGGATAGAGGAAGTAACTTCATGTCAGCGGTACTCAAACAGGTATGCGAAACCCTGCACATTCAACAACTCCGAACAGCGGTTTATCATCCTCAAACCGACGGTCTGGTCGAGAGATACAACCAGACAATAAAACAGATGCTGAAGAAGACTATACAACCGGGGGAGCGAAATTGGGACAGGGTCCTAACTTGGATTCTAATGACACTGAGGAATACCCCCCAGTCTTCGACAGGATATGCCCCATTTGAACTGTTGTTCGGGAGACCAGTGAGGACTTTGCTAGATATCCTGAAAGAAGCTTGGGAAGAACAGCCCAACACTGAGGTTACGTTGACAGAATATGCTTCAGAGCTAAAAGCAAAAGTGGAAAAGCTTCAGTCAGTAGGTAGAGACACCTGCAACAAGCTGCAAGAAAACAAGAACAATATTACAATCAGAAGACTCAAATGCGTAGTTTCCAAGTTGGAGACCAAGTCCTTGTACTTTTACCCACAACGGAAAATAAATTGCTGGCGTCATGGAAGGGCCCGTATACCATTGAGGAAGTCTTGGGGCCAGTGACCTATAGAGTTCGACAACTTGAAAGTAAAGTACCCCTTCAAACATATCATGTCAACTTACTAAAAAAATGGACAGAGCCCGAGGCGACAATCGCAATGATTAACCTGGAGGAGGGAACAGCAGAGTACCTACCAACGTCCGAGACTCCGCTTTGGAGAGAAGCTCTGAACATCAATCCCGAGCTGGGTCCTATCCAGAAGGAGGAACTGTCCAAGTTACTGGAGCGGCATGCAGATTTATTCTTGTCAATACCAGGGAGGACAACACTAACTTGCCATTACATTCAGACCAATCCAGGGGCAAAAGTAAGAATGCGTCCATATAGGATTCCAGAAGCCAGACTACAGGCCGTAGAGAAAGAAGTACAGGAGATGCTTCGGTTGGGGGTGGTTGAACCCTCGCATAGCGACTTGTGTTCTCCTCTTGTGATGGTACCGAAGCCAGATGGGAGCATTCACTTCTGCATGGATTTCCGAAAATTAAATGCGGTATCCAAATTCGATGCGTATCCTATGCCCAGAATCGACGACCTGTTGGAGAAGCTTGGTGAGGCTAATTACCTATCAACCATTGATTTGACCAAAGGGTACTGGCAAATTCCTTCGTTTCCCGAGGACAAGGAGGAAACTGCTTTCGCTACCCCTAGCGGGTTATTTCAAGTTACTGTCCTTCCATTCGGACTTCATGGCGCCCCAGCCACTTTTCAAAGATTAATGAACTACCTGGTAAGGGGTCATGAGGGTTACGTAGGGGCATATTTGGATGATATCGTGGTGTATAGCCAGAACTGGGTCGATCACCTGAGTCATCTAGCGGCAATCTTCCAAAGCTTGAAGGGGGCAGGATTACACATAAACCCGAAAAAGACAAACCTGGCAAACCCCTATACCAATTACCTGGGATATTTTGTTGGCCAAGGAACCATCCGGCCACAGCAAGGGAAGGTGGAAGCCATACAACAACTACAGTTCCCTGCAAATACCAGGCAAATTAGAGCATTCCTTGGGTTTGTAGGATATTAGCGTCGGTTTATACCACATTTTTCAACCATTGCAACTCCCCTGACCAATCTGCTAAAATCTGATGCCCCGCCAAAAGGAGAGTGGAGAAATCCTAAAATGGAAGAGGCATTTAAAGCCCTAAAGACTGCCCTTTCAGACAAAGCTATTCTTCACTGCCCCAACTTTAAGATGCCTTTTTATCTGCACACGGACGCTTCAGGAACGGGTCTAGGGGCGGTGCTCTTCCAGAACAAAGGAAAGGACGAGAGACCCATTTTATTCATTAGCAGGAAGTTGATGCCTCATGAGCTTAAGTATGCGACGATAGAAAAAGAGTGTCTGGCAGTGAAGTGGGCAGTGGAGTCCTTGAGGTACTATCTACTGGGCAGGGAATTTACGTTAGTAACGGATCATGCGCCACTGGTGTGGTTATCCAGGAACAAAGAGACAAACCCCAGGGTCCTAAGGTGGTTCTTGTCGTTACAGCCTTATTCGTTCCAGACTGTCCACCAACCCGGAAGTAAGATGGCTCAAGCGGATTTCCTATCTAGAATACATGCCCTTCCCGAGCGTAAGGGCTTAAGGGAGAGGATATGTGACAAAGTGGGAGAAGAAGAGCCAGGTCAGAGCCCTATTCAGAGTCAATTGAACAACTGTTCAGCAAGCCATGGTGGCTGAAAAGAATTATGATGTCAGCATGTGCCAGGAGGGGAGGGACTCTCTGGGTCTCTGTGTGAAAGACATATCTTTGGCCCTATGGGAAAGAAAAGGAATGCCTTAACAGGTGCTTTTCTTTAATACTGGAACTTTTCTGATTATTATTGTTTTTCGTTTTGTGAACAGCTGTTGGAGGCTGAGGAGGAAGGAGTTTCCCCTGAAGACGAGGCTGTGTTTGAGTGGGCCTATTAGTAATAGAAACTATCCGAGATAAGCAAGAGCGCTCCCGTTGAGCAACGCTCGAAGAGTTTTATAAGTAAAAGAACCACGAGGGTTCCGAGAATTTCGTTCAAGGTGAGACGTTTCCCAGCCCTAGAGAGTCAGAACGGCTGAGCGTGAAAAGCTTTCACGCTGGTAAAGAGATAACGAGCCTCCTGCTGATCAAAGCGACCAGACTTCATCCCGGGAGAAGCTGCACGGAGATTGCTCTGCTTCGGCCCCCACCGTTGTGGAGGAGGAGTCCGAGGCGTGAGAGAGACAGAGGCTCTCCTTACAGCTGACGCAGCGCTGCCGCTGTGAGGGAGAAGGAGCCGCGGCCTGCCTAACGTCAGCTGAGCTGTCCGCTGTTCAATCCTAGAAGGAAGGCGGAAGGATCGTGGCTGCGGAGGCTGCTGCGGCTCTCTCCCAGCTGATCGGAGGCCTCAAAGAAGGGGATAGAGTGCTAGGAGGAGCGCTGCAGAAAGTAAAAAAAGGTGAGAAGAGAGCATGTGTATGCACGGCAAGCCAGATGAAGATTAGAGAGCTACAACATACGTACACTGAAATGAACTTGAACTTGTGTTGAGAATTAGAGAAAGAGTGCGAGATTCCTATCTAAGCCCTAATGAATAGGCACAAGGCTAAGACAACAGATAATTGGTCCCGCCTGAATTGTTATTCTCAGCTGCAGCCCCGAGATGCTAATCGTAGTTTCACTCTCCAGGCCTTAGGAAGAAATTAAACCCCAAGAGGAGTTTCTGTGTGGAAGACCGCCTAACAAGAGTGACTATATCTCCCAGTGGCTGAAGTGTGCCCATAAACAAGCAAGGGACTGCTAGATGAAGGAGAGAGTGCAGATCCTGTCCTAGCTAAGGGAAGGTCCGAGTGTTACTGAATTTAAAACTTAATAAAGTTAAACTCAGTTTACCTTAACCTGAGTCAAGAGTGGTCATTTCCCGCCCGGCTTGTTACATAGAGGCATTGGAAGAATCGGCACTCGCAAGTCCCATAATCAATGGGTGTAAAATCCATTGGCTTGCTTATGCGGATGACCCTGCTGGACAAGAACCAGATAGGGCTGCAGCAACTTCTTGACAGATTGGACATCTATGCAAAGGAAAACGATCTAGCCATCAATCCAAAGAAATCTAGGATTGTAGTCTTCAAGCATCCACTCAAGAACATAAACTAGCTAGACTGGAAGCTTGGGGGACAGAGTATCCTAAGAGTAGAATATCTAACCTAGCTGGGCTACAAGGTCTATGCTACACCATCACAGGGGAAGCTAGAACAGGATGTGCAATTACAAATGTCACAGCTAGTTCCTCAAATGAAAAAGATCTCATGAAATTTCTGCAAATTCTCACTCATGCCATTGATCAAATTCTACAATGCCAAAGCGGCATTGTGATCCTCTATGGGCTAGAAACAAAAACATGTTTATGGAACATAGATTGGCAAAGGCTGTATGGGCTAGTCTGGAAGAGAGTACTGTGTCTCCCATCAAGCCTTCCAATGTCCTCTCTCAGATTCGAACTGGGCCTAAGGTCACTTAAAGCACAGGCTGAATAGAAATTAATCTCGCTTTTCCGACTAATAATTACTGCTCAGAAGGACACCCTGTATTTCGATATCAAAGCCGATCTGGAAGCAAAACAATCGAAAATACTTTCAAACTTGGAAGAAAGAACACTGAAAGGCCTGGAAAAAGAAGGAACTGACTTGGAGAAGCTGTTACTCAATCCTCAATACTCAATCCTCTAAAGGCAAAAAGGCTCTTAGAAGAAATAGATTGGATAATGACAATCGATAAGATGTGATCCCACACCCCTGAAAATCTCTTCCTAAAAGCAGAAAAAAAACAAGGAGCTCTGGCCTAATATCTTTTGAAATTCCCAGATTGGAGGATCAGAATGAACTCCAAATACAGGAGAAATTCTCTCAGTAAGGGGAAAAGGGGAGGAGGCAATTGCTCTATGCAATATCTGTAAAACACCCTCCAACCAGTCGTTGAAACACCTATTGTTGGACTGTGAAGGGACTTGGCCGGTGAGACTCTCATTCTTCGCAAGATTCAGAGTCGGTGGGGAATACCACATTGCAGATTTGTTTTGGAACAGATTAATCTCCGGTCATTCAAGCTCCTTAACAATAGCGGTGGTAAAGGTCCTCGAGAAATTTCACATTGTGATGACTAAGACAACCCTAAAGGTTTCCTAGGAAAATGTGTATCCTCAGGAAAATTATTGACAGTGAAATAGCAGTATGAAGGACTAATCACATTTGCATTTACATCAGTCAATGTATCCTTCAGACTCGTTCTTTTTGGTAATTTTATTTTATGCGATTTTTGAACAAAATACAAAGCATAAAGAATGTATTATTTTATTCTGCTGCTTAAGCATAGCGATGGATAGCTATGCCAAGTGCCTAGAAAAGGAAGTCTGTATTTTGGAAACATTTTTTTTCTCATTTTTATTACTTGGTTGTTTTACATTGAAATAAAAATAGAAGTTTTGTAAAAGGCATTCACTTAACCAAATACAAATTTAAAAAAAAGTTTTTAAAATCGCCTGTGGCTCACCTTCCGCATCCCAACAGCCTAGAGAATCCGTTGTCAGAAAAATACATACAAAGATATCTAGCAACAGGAAGGTGAAGGTTCCTCTCCAAATATGGTACACAACCTAACCTAGCAACTCAGGACCGACCACTCTCCCACACTTCGTTTTCAGGACCTCCAACACTGGACAACTGTGGTCCCAGACACTCAGAGCCCAACCCACCACTAGACGCTTCCATTATGCCTATGTGCAGATATCCTGCAGCCAACGCCCTAGGTGCCACCCAGACCATACACACTCCAAGGAGCTCCACAGACCTCTACCATATGGCACTGCCAGAAAAATTCTTCTGTATTTTTAGAACACCTAGCAACAGTCAACACCCACCACAGCTGACCTCAAACATCTCCTCTGAGCAGTCCTCAAAGACACTCTTTACAAGCAATTCATGGACAAATTGCATTTGTAGACATCTTAGGTGAACATGACACATTCGAGCAGAGGATGACTCAACTCACTAATCTTGTTAATCAAAAATATCTTAAGTAATCTGATTGGACAGAAATAACAGCCTGTAAACTGCAACAATCTGAATCCCCATCAGACTACCTCTCTAGTTTGAATGACTGTGCTACCAAGTATTTTGGCATTGAAAATACAGCAGAACAAGACACAACAACTAGTCTCGGATTGTGTTATTGGCCTTCTTCCTGAAATATCAAATAACATTCAAAATGCTCAGATAGGATGACAAGCAGAATCAATTGATAATGCCAGAGGCTGCTGAACATGTTCTGATGAATAAAAAAGACAAGAACAAGATGGTGTTGCTAAACCTATGGCATTACAGATCCAACATTATCAACCAAGGGTGTGTAACTCCAGGGAATGCTCTGGACCACCTCGTTAACCTTGCCTCCAACAGCCAATTACCAGCCCTCCTCAGATGCCACCACCTTTTCCACTACCATTTTTGCCTCCTCAGCAAATTCAACCTGGACAACCTTTTTGTAGATATTGCAAACAGGCGGCCATCTTATTCAGCAATGTCCAATTAGACCTGCAGGGCCACAACATCAGAACTCAGAACGCATCTCAGCAACAACATTTTGCCCAACCTGCTCCTTTTCATTTTCCTCCCCCACCACCACCACCACCACTGCCCCACTGGGATTTCTGGTACTACTGTTCCCCATCCTCTTTCCAATTACCTGTCTGGTTCCATTGATTTGATCCTATTATAGACAAGCATGCTTTCCTATTGAGCCCCTGCACTCCTACAAGCCTATTGGGTATTGAACCCTTGTGCTAAATAAATTGTATCATGTATTGTTCTCCTAATGGCATACATTTAGCCGTGCCACACAGGCTACATGCTGATTTTTTGTTTCTCTTGCAGCAACCGCCTTCTGCACCTGTGGCTTCTGCTCACACTCAAGCAGGCCTCACAGCTCTTTTGCGGTTGATTCCTGCTTTACTATGGGCATCAGATGCTAATGATGTTGGTCATATCCTTTCTGCTGATTCTGTATGCATTACAGTTAACCCTGCTGTAACCTTTTTTTGTTTTTTATATTTGATTGTGCATTTGCAATGCGCTTACACATCAAGTAAATTGTGTTTCAAAGCGCACACACGCCAACAGGGAGGGAACATGGGAAAGAAAGTAAGTATAACAATGAAAGATAGAGGCAAACTTACTATGCCTTGTGAACATTCAGAACATACAAGTGCAGAGAGAAAGAGAGAGAGAGGGGGCCAAGGGATTGGGGGGTAAGTGCTAGGGGTATCAAGAGGGAAGTGCTGGGGAGTGAGCAGCTGTAAGTGCATAGGAGGAGTGGTCAGCGGTCAATAATTAAGTGCAGGCATGTGATGACATATGCCAGTGGGTGCAAAGGCAACGTTCTGGGAGGGGTGGAGGCTGTAGGAAATTGGGTGTGGGAGGCTAGGACCCGGGAGGACACACAAGGGCCCTGGTCACCTATTTCAGCAACTGTAGGATTAGCAGAAGAGGGGGAGGGAAGGAGGAGGTGAAAAGGAGAGTCTTGAGGAGCTTCTTGAATTTGAGGAGATCCGGCTCAAGACGCCGAGGAAGAGGGAGGCTGTTCCATAGGAGGGAGCCTGCTGAGCAAAGAGATTGGCCACCGGCTTGCTGTTTAGCGAAGCACTTAACACATAGAGTTGGTGCCAGAGCAGCATAAAGATCTGGAGGGAGAGTATTTAGTAAGAGCAAGTTGTAGATAGCGTGGTCCCCTGCCCAAGACAGCATTATGGATGATGCTGAGGGATTTGAATTTGATCCTTGCAGCAACCGGGAGACAGTGGAGAGTGTTTAGTTCTGGAGAGATGCTGTCCCTTGGCTTGAGGCGAAGGATAAGTCTTGCAGCCCTATTCTGGTTTAGCGGAGGGGGGGTCGTAGAGAAGAGGAGGGTAGGTTAAGGAAGAGGCTATTGCAGTAGTCAAGCCTAGAGAGAACCAGGGCTCGGGTAACATTGAGCTTCTGGGGAAAAGTGAGAAAAGGAAGAATTCCTTTGAGAAGAAAGAGTTGAAAGTGGGACTTCTTGACAATTTCCTGAGCGTGAGGAAGGAAGGAGAGAGAGGAGTTGAAGACGGCTCCAAGGTTTCTGGCTTCAGATGAAGGAGAAGGGGGAGAGCCCATAGAGGATGCCCAGAGTGAGGGACAGAAAGAGGAAGCAGGAGTCCCAATATGAAGGGTCTCAGGCTTGCTGGCATTGATGCAAAGATCATTGGAAGTACACCAGGACTGGATGGCAGATAGGCATTCAGGAATGATGGAGGAAGTAAAGAGAGGATCAGAGGGAAGTTTCAAGAAGAGTTGTGTGTCATCTGCATAACACTGGAACTTTGGGGAGAAGACGGAAAGGAGGTGTGCAAGCGGAGCAAGGTAGTTATTCGAGAGCCAGGGAGAAAGGTTGGAGCCCTGAGGGACACCGCAGGTGGAAATAGAGGTGCGGGAGAAGGAGCCCAGTCGGACGGACGGTCACTGAGGGAGGAGATTAGCCAGTCCAGTGCCCGCTCCAAGATACCTAGGGTATTGTGGAGCCGTTTTATGAGGATGGAGTGGTTGACCGTATCAAATGCAGAGGAGAGATCAAGTAGAATGAGAACAGCTGGAGAGCTGTATTCTACCCTTGCCCAGAATACCCCAGTATAGACTCTCACCACAGGCAGAGGAAGGTATCAAACCCGTCATGGACTCCCTCATGCTGTCTTATCACTTTTCAGAGGTAAATACAACACCTTTCTGCTGCACGCCTCAAAAAGTATGACAAATTGCTAACATGCTCAATACCCAGAGGTTTCTAAGCGCGGACCTGGGGATCGAACCTGTGTTACTCCATGTCGTCTTGCTTCAAGGCAAACACGTTGCACCTGGGCTATCCTCCCAAGACATACAATAGTCTCCTTCCTGACTACCTCACGGCAGTAGACATTGTCTCCTCCCCATGACAGGACCTCAAGGATGTCACTCTCACTAATTCAGACTTTGTGCCTTTTGTTGATGGCTTGTGTTTGAGGAGTTCCACTGGTTCTCTCCAAACAGGTTTTTCAGTATGTACTTCTTTTGACGTGTTAGAAGCTTACCAACTCCCTTCTGTGTGCTCTGCCCAGGTCGCAGAGCTCATTGCTCTCACACGTGCTTGCACACTAGCCACACAATGCTCAGCCACTATTTAAACGATGCAAGTTACTCCTTTGGCATCTCACATGATTACGGTACCCTGTGGAAGCAAAGGGACTATCTCACTGCATAGGGCACACCAAAGCTCTGCTAAATACTATTCTTTTGCCTTCTTCTCTAGATATTGTAAAGTGCAAAGCGCACATGAGCTAATGATATCACACAAGGTAATGCACTGGCGGATTGGCATGCAAAAAATGCAGCCTTTTGTGGCCCTCCAGCTCCAGGTTATGTGCCACTTTTTCTCCTCTGCCTACAGGACCCCTAACATCCCTTTCCATCTTGGCAGACATCCAGGTCAAGACCCCACAGACAGAGAAACAGAGCTAGGAATATAAAGGTTGTGTTTTCAGACCGCCTATGGCGTCATGAATTTGGCCGTTTAGCCACCCCTATGTCTCTGCTTCCCTACATAGCTCATGTTGCATACTCTGTGTCTCATTATAGCAAAGGTAAAATGACTGCAAATATCCAGAAATATTGGTACGCTCCTAGGTTTACAACTGTTGTTCAGGACTATTGTACATCTTGTACTACCTGCCTTGCATTTAACCTGGGGAAACCTGTGAAGACTACACAAGGGGCTGACAAGCCAATTCATGGCCCATTTCTGAATATTCAGATAGCCTTCATCTCCATATCTAAGTGTGCCACTTTTGAATACGTACTTGTCAGTCACACATTTTCAGGAAGGACTGAGGCCTACCCCAGCAAATATGCAGACTCCACTACTGTGGCCATGAAACTGTTGACATAGTTCATCCCACACTTTGGTCTCCCGGTCTCCATTAACTCTGATAGAGGAACTCATTTTCCAGGTCAAATTGTGCAGAACATCTGCACTACTCTAGGCATTTTTCAGAACCTTCATTGCCCTTACCACCCAGAATTGGCTGGGGCATTTGAGAGAAAATAATGTTGACAAAATGTTTGTCATGAAACAGGTCTTAGCTGGCCCGACACTCTTCCCCTTGTTCCCAGGGACATCAGGAACAAACACATGGTCTTTCACCTCATGAAATACTTATGGGAAGACCCATGAGAATGCCATCTACCCATCCAGCCTCACCTGCTGATTCGGATTTGTAATTGAATGACGATCTTGTCATTTCACATTGTGACTAATGCTCGTTGTGCGTCAGTTCTCAATTTCAGCAAATCAAAGAGGTGCTCCTGCAGCCGCTGGATGCTCCTTGCCATTACCTCCTGCCAAGTGATTGGGTTACCATCAAGGTTCACCAAAGAAAATCATTGCTGCTGCCACACTGGAAGAGGCCATACCAGGTCATCCTGACTACCCACACTGCTGTGCGCTGCAGAGGCTGCGACTCCTGTGTTCATACCTCACAGCACATCAAAGGAGATTCGGCTACCAACTCCAAGGCATCTCCAGGCGTCTGGTACGAAGATACCCATCTACAGCCTCCAGGGGTCCAGGACAAAGACACCCCTCTTCAGTCTCCAGGGGTCCAGGACAAAGACCCCCTCAAAAGACACCATCTGTTTTTATCAGCGATAACCCTCCGCAAGACACCCAGAGGTACAACTTGCAGAGTGTTGCTAAGACCTCACCTGTTTCTACTGGGTGACACAAGGTACTCTACATCCCTGATCATATTGCAGCCGCAATAACAGAGCACATGATATGTGCATAAAGTCCATTTTTGCCTAACAAGGCATTTGTGGCCTTCCGAGAGGTGCCAGCGCCTCAGCAGCTTTTGTTTTTCTATTTTATGCCAGACACACCAGAACTACCTCAAGACTCTGGGTCGTCTCCCACCTGGTGCATTTGGCTGCTCATCACTCTGTGTCAGCTCACCTCACTGGCACACCTTGGTGCATCTGGCTGCTCTTGGACACAGGCCCCCGCCATGCTGCTACTGCACCTCGTATGCCGTATTTGTTTCACTTCTGTGCCATATTTGCTGTAGCTCCAGTTGGCATCCTGAACTTTGCCTTCACCATTACTGTCCTCATACTTCACTGTGACTTTATGTGCTGGGTTTCCTTGTTCTGTTGTCTCTTAACTATCACTGCACACACGCTTCAGACCAAAGCAAGCCAGATTGACTCTCTCTTCTGGAGCAGATACTGCCCCGATTGATGCACTAGATTTGTTAGAAGTGTGCGTTTCTTACATCTCACTGCATACGGTGCAGTTGCATATATGTACTGTGTCTGGGCTCTGATCCTTATTTTTCTCAAAAGGGGGGTGGGCGTATCCTGATGGCCAAATACAGTAGGTGAGCCGGCCTACCAATGTATCGAAACATAAAAAAGACCTATTATATCGTGCAGTCTGTTTTTCCAACACTTTTCAGGTATCCACAATTCAACATGAAATCTTGCTACAATCATATTAAAATTCACCAACATACTCGAATGTTATTACAAATGTATTACCAATAGTTCAAATATGTGTAGCATATCTAGCTACAACACACACACAATCCACATATGATACACAATTCATACAAAATTAATACAGAAATATACATATAAAACAATCACATAATCACTGTACAGTCTTCTATATCCCACGTGCAAAATGTCCTTGTTGAGCACCAAAAAAGAATCCAATTTTCTTCAGCAACCCCTGACAAACAAATGCCAGTCTATTTTTTATATAGACTAATTGACCCCAACACAGGCATGTTTCTGTCCTCCGGTAGTCATTAATACTATGGACAATCTTCGGGGGAAAAGATTATAAATCTACAGTGGGGAATTCAACTGCTTCATTCTATCAAAAACTTTTAGAGCTGAAAAGTGAATCAGATTTGTAAACTTTAAAAACGGATTCCATATTTAAATACATGTTAACGAGATTTTCTCATATATATAGGTAAGGATAATTTATACATAACTTACCTGGTTATTGCTACCATAGATCAGATAAAGTTTTTCTTATGCTTCCAATTGCATTATTTCATCAATCTGTAACAACACACCGAAAAAAGGGTGAGAGGTTAAAACCACTTAAATGTCGCCTCTCACTAGACCATAGAACAGAGTGAACGAATAACCATGATTTACCTAACAAGTACAAAGTAGTACGTGAACTCTCTCCGTCATGAGCTCAACTCAATTGAGGACCAAAACAGATTACAAACCAGCCACATTCTGAATAAAGGGCCTGCAAAACATAAACAAACCCATTGCCCTAACAGACATGTTCATCTTTTCTAATGCTAAAATGAACTGCAGTGCCACAGCACTTACGTCACTCAATGAGTCAATAACATCAGAGCAGCGCAGACCTGAGACTCCCCCCTCATTTGAAAGGGTGAAAGAAATGAGGCCTAGCACATAGGCTCCTTAAATAGGAAACCCAGGGAGTGCTTCATGTGAGTTCGTCATACTCACACGGCACTATACAAATCATGGGTGCTGTTTTGCCATGTAGGAGTATACAGTTGCTTACATAAATGGAACCACAGGGGGGCACCAGAGACCTAAAAATGGATCAACCTTCACGATTGCTCCAGAGTGCTTTTATTATTTTTTTAAAAAAAAGAATACACGTGGAACGATGCCTGCGTTGTACATCACATCAAATGTGCATTTAGTCCCTAGTGGTTCTCCTTGTGCAATTCAGCCAAAGGCTTACAAATTGTGGTACATCAAAGAATTATCCTAAATAGTTCGACTGTTTTGCACCTTTCAAGCAGGGGAAGGAACCACTTTCTAATAAGTGTCTCCCATTCTACCCTCTCATTCAGACCGGTGATATCACTCAAATAAACTTCTGTTCCAATTCCGCTAGTATCTTCTTAATTTTCTCGACTGTATGACCAGTCATATGTTGTAAGACAACCCATCTAAATTCATCAGGACGATGCTATAATTCCTCAAAAATGCTTCTCTAATTGTGCAGTGAGGATTATTTTCCTTAGGCAGCTCCTGTGTTCAATCATTCTTGTTTTGATACATCTTTCGGTTTTACTGATCTAGTTCAAAGCACATGGACAACTGATCATGTAGATCACCATTTTTGTGTTGCAATTGGTTAATCTATTCAGAATCCACTGGTGAGCCAGGCCTATCTCTACTTCTTTAGTGGTAGCTCTTTGTGGGGTGCTTATATCATGCCAGATAACACGATCTCAAACTGAATGTGCTTTTCTTAAAGGCAAACTTCGGTTCATCAAAGCAAGAGGTACCTCTATTTAAGATCTTCCAGTTCGCTTAATACAATTTATAATCCTAAACGAAAGGTTGGTATATGTAATCACACACTGGGTCTCATCACAAGTTGGGCGGTATCCCAGCGCAAATACTGCCAGGATACCGCCGGGGCTATTAGCGTTACCACCAAACTCCCAGCTCTATTAGCACCGGATCACAGGTCTGGCCTAACGGTAATTGCCCATTACCCATTGGGCCCATTCGGGAATTCCCTATTCCCCACTGGGCCCAATGGGGAATTTTCAGCGCTACTACTGTCGGCGATATAAGCGCGGTAATAGCGCTGAAAATCAACAAAATCGCAGCAGATTTACCCCCAGCTTAAAGCTGGGGGTAAATCCTGCCAAACGTGTGATTTGGCAGACCCTTAAATGCGGCGGTAATAGCGTTACTGCCGCATTTAAGGGTTGCCGCCCAACTCGTGATGGGGCAGACTATCTTTTGCTCTGAAGTGGATTATTGATTTCTGGTCATCTCCAATAAGGATTCTCTATTATTATTCCAGGGTCTTTTGACCACTTCCTTAGTCGTTTTCTACCATAGCCTCTTTTTTGTAACTACCAGATAAGTCTATTTGCTTCATATTTTTTGTGTTTTGATACTCTGATCCTTATTACCACGCTTGCAGGTTTTGATTTAATGCTGTCCACTTTTGTGGCTATTTGTTATGCGCTGCCACCTACAGACTGCTAAATTGCCCTCCTTTCAAAGTGCCAAGAACTATCTAGAACTATATTTTGCTAAAATGCTTTTCTCAAGTGTACTCTTATTGTGCTGCGCTTGGCCTTCATTCATCTGTTTACATATCTCACATCCCTCCCCTCATTTTAACACTTTCCTGACCATATGGCAATATGCTTCGCTCATGAATGCTTCTGTTATGCATGGGCTGCTTTCCTGCACCATGCCTTTGGGGGCATTCCATTGATTCCAGTTCCATTTAACTGGGGGATTGGTGCTTTTACTACAGGTTCAATACCACTTTTTGACCCGTGTACGAAAACCCTTTCAATAGGACTTCAATGCTGGGTCGCTCCCTCCCAGGATTACCACGGCCTATACACCCATGGGCCTCATGTCATCTGTGCAAAATGGGTCTTTTCCTTGGGTTTCACCACTCCACTTACTATCACATACCTAACATCACTTAGACTGTGGCAGAACGCAATTACTCCTTTATACATTTGTGGGCGACTTCAAGAACACAACTAATATATATATACACACGTCACGTTGAAGGGCATATAGTTTTTGTGGGAACGTTGCCTACCAATGGCTCCCCGGAATGGCTTCCTCACACCTGCACTCAAACATACCATACAATTTCTTAATTCAGTTCCACCCTCTCGCAGAAGCAAGTGCTCCGTTTGGGACTGGATTAAAGGGGCTATAGGCGTTGTCGTTCCATGGATAGGCACAGCTGTAAACATGGCTGACCTCCATGCTCTCTCCCTTCCTGCTTGATTGCCATGCTCAGCAGTCCTCACGTCTGCCAAAAGACACCAAGTTGATGATCCTATAAATGGTCGAGGACCCAGAGGAGGTAGTACTCGTCCTGTAGAGTGACATTTTGGGCGGCATGGCTAAGGACCTGTATGGCCAGCTCACGGTAGTATCCAATGTGTGATTTAACATTTTTTCAGTGTTCTTCAGTGCTTATTGGGTTTCCCCTTTATTTTATTATGCTATTATAATGCTCTGTTTGGCATTTTTGTATGCATGGTCACTGACTTTAAACATATTCTACGTTATGCTTTCTGTGGTCTATACCTTGTTTAGGGTATGACCAAATGGGGGAGGGGGTTGTTTGGCAGAATATCCATATGCGGTCATATGCTTTCACTAGGCCAATTCTGTGTGGCCCTGTACAACCATCATTACACGAATCACACACTCCAGGCCTAGCACATCTTGCTGAAGCCCCAGTAACCAGATGTCACACTTCACTGTTCTTCTTTTATCATTACCTTATTTGCTGTTATTTTCCCTGGACGTGATGCAGATGCTATGCTAGCCGAACACTATGTTACGAAACGGTAGTAACCACAAGGCTAAGTGCCACTCTGAAGCTATCTGTTGTAAGCATCCATTGCCGTTATGCAAAACTGTCTGGTAGCGCTCACGTGGAATTGGGTCAATGTAGTCTAGAGTGGAAGGTGAGTGTATTAGAGGATAGTGCGAGGAGAATGCAGTAGAGAATAGGCGGAGAAGAGTGAAGTAGATAGTAGTGGGAGGATAATGTAGTAGAGAGGGGAGTGGAGAGTCGTGGATAGCTAGGACGACTAGCAGTAGACGGAGGGACAGAGAAAGGAAGAGATGATAAATAGTATTGTGGGAGGAAGAGAAGGGAGGAGAGTAGAAGGAAGGGAAAGGAAAAAAATAACATCAGGGACAGGAGTATTAGAGTGTGAGGGGTAAAGACAGAGTAAGACCTGGGTTATTGGAAGACACTTCTTGATAACATTCTTATTGTTGGATCCCAGATTAGGATGCACCTAGAAAAACCCTTGAGGGACTAAGAGCGATAAAGAGGTTGCTTTTAGGCCCTCATCAGTAGCCAGTCAGATTTGTACACCGTAGGCATTACCATTCTCTAGTGAACACCTTGGGATTTAGGGACATCTGGGCTAGGGGGAGGGAGACCCATGGTGATGAGAGGGAGCCTATTAAGCATTTCATAACAACCATTGAACCGTCTTCGAAAGTTGGTGTGTGGTTGAGACCGTTTGTGACACGTGGTGTCATCATGGGATTCATCAAGAACCGATACAGAGGTTGCTCACACGAGTGAAAAGCAGACAAAGTCAGAGGCAGGAGATTTCTGGGTGACTGCACACACAAAACCCCTTGACCTAGAGATCTGGGAGGTGCAAGTAGTTGACGTGTTCTCAGGGATGTCAAATGGGGGTGGCCAGGGGTCACAATTGTTAGGAAAGATTTCCAATTTATGAGTAATGACTGCCATAGAAGCACAGCCTTCAGCTGCACTCCTCTGGGATTTCGCTCAATTTTTATGGGGAAACTGACAAGCCCATAAGACAGTCAGTACTAGGAGACTTTGTTTCCCTGAGTCCTTTTCTATGTTGCAACTTTTTCTGCAACATGTGACAAGTGCACAATGTACCTTACAGTACAGTGCACTTGGCTCTCTTAGTAATTTCCAAAGACCCTACTCTTGTAGGACTTTTTAGGAGATGTGCAGAAGTGTCATGGACAGGGCTGGTGGCAGCTTATCTTTTCATATCATTTTAACCCTTTACTGCCAATTAAACCGTGATTACCTCATTTGGCACAAGTACGTGGCCTGGCTCCAAAATTGTCATGCCAGGAGGTTCTTTGTCCTGTCCTTTGGCCATCTTGCCCCTTTGCCTTCCCCAGGTCGAGCCGACCTGGGTCAGTCCTTATTTGGTCATGTAGTTTCCCGCGAAACACCACGCTTTTGCGGGCTTCTGCATGCCTTGTGTGTATGCTTCCAGGATGTGGGCTGGGATATATGTTCCCAATACACATCCTGGGTGCCAGAGAGTCTGCAGTGCTGTGAATGCCTGGGACCACCGTCGTCTGTAATTGGTCCACGTATGGTATTCCTGAATGTGAGCAGATCTTCCATTGGGTCCTCTTTGTTTTGGCGCGAAGGAGATTCTGGATAAGAGAAGCACCCAAACAGCCATACCATGTCGATCTCTGGAGTTCTAACTGAACGAAGGATAGGATCCAATTATCCTGAAGCTAAGAAGCCGAGTCGAGGAACCGCTGGAAGGTTTGGCACCCTGAGCATGCTGTCGTCCCGTGGGACCCCTCTGCATCTGGTCGTCCTAGAAGGTCTGCAAAGACGCTTCGACCCATTAGAATAGTGGGATCAACTATTCTCGGCACCTTCAACAAAACCTACGAGGTATCCAACCCACTGGCTGACTGAAGATTATCATATAAATCTCTTAGCCTTGGCTTATCAGATATTAGTTCCTCTGGCACATTAGGGGTGCCAAACTGTAGTTAAAAAGGTGGTGTATCGCCATCAGAGGGAGGTTCCTCCTGATACATGGCTTGCAGAGACTTAAAATAGTCTTTTTTAAGTAAAGGTTTGTAAACCTTTTCTTGTACCACCACAGGTTTCGACAGTGTCAAAGTAGTCGTAGACGTCGACTTCGAAATCAGTGCCGATTTAGTCGACATCGACTTTGGTTTTGGTGTTGACGGCTCCGATGCAGACGGGGTGCCAGTGAAGGCGTTGAGGCTTTCGACGTCTTGTGCTTCTTCCACGGACCCTTGATTGGCTAGGTTCCTTACTCTTCGAAGCATGAACTTTCTCGATGCAAAACCGGCTTCAAGCTCGGTTTTGAAGATTTAGTCTTCGACTTCCCTTTGTCGTCCTTATGCGGAGCGACTGGGGCATGACTCTTCTGCTTGTCCTTCGCGGGGGTCGAGGCGGCATTCTTGAAGATTTGCAACATTTCACTATGAAATGCGTCCCATTTTGCAGAGGAATCAGATTTTGTAGGACACCGGATTACCTCTGTAGAGGAAACAGAGGTTGAAAGTGACCTATGACGCCTCTTCTTGACCTTCTTCGAAGAAGACGAAGAATGGTGCGATAGACTTCTCGATCAAGACCGTTTTTATTTTTTGTATCGAGAAGAATCCCACGACTCATCGGTCTTTCTTGAGCTCTTCGAAGGTGACTTCGAAGCTAACCTCCCCACTGCGAATTTACCTTTGCGCTCCGAGAGCCCTCTCAGTCATTGACTGACAGGAGCCACAGTCGGAGGTGTGGTGCCCAGAGCCCAAACACCACAGACATACGCGGTGGGGGTCAGTAATCTTAAAGCCGGACTTGGGCATCGATAGAGTCGATGAAGAAAACATTCTTTAAACGAAAATAACCCTTTCACTGAAGCACCGTAATTCTCTCAAAGCGTTAGCACGGAAAAACAAAACTGAATCCAACAGGGGCTGCATGTGCTACTTATAGTGATGATGACGTTGACCGTAGAACTGAGTCCCTCGAGGGACATCGACTCGACGACACTGAACACAGTGCCCTCTGTTGAAAAGAAATTCCGAAGCAGGAGAGATAATTATCATAAGATGAGGAATATGTGGGAGGACACAATCTATTTGGAACATTTTTCTTGTGGCCCACACTCCCTAGGTTGATTCTCAGGGTAATCTTCCTCTTTCGCCTTATAGGTCTGGCAAGATGAAAATTCCCATACGTTTTGATATTTCAAGTGTCACATCAACTCACCCCTTTTGATCTTGACTTGGCTTGATGAAAAGTTCAAGAGGACAAACTTTATTTCCTCTTTAGAGGATATGCGGACTAGTAACTTGCTTGCTCTCTTTCAGTCATATCTGTCAGGCGGTATAATATAGATGACCAAATTAGTGGGTAATTCTACATGTAGATCTAAAGAGGCAATCAGCTTCTCACTGGCAGAACAAAATACTCCCAGGGACAATAAAGATTATAACTGTTCTCCTCTGTGGGTTTCCTTACCGGAAGTATGGCCTAGGAGGTTAATCGATGGAAGATAACTCCCATCCTAGACATTAGCACAGCTCCATGGATATGGTTGGAAAGGTAGTGCATGTAGTATTAACTAGTGCAAAGAAATAATTATTACAAAAACATTTTTGTTTTCCAGTTAAAACATTTATTATTCGCTTATAGAATACTCCCATTGGGAAGGAGACTTACTTTTTTACTCCCTGAAAAATCATTTTACTTCCAACTTAAAAAAATAAGGAGTAAAATACTTCCACCTAAATTCTTATCTGGAGCACTAGATTGGGGCTTTGGTTAATGGACCTTGTAAACTCTACGGCCTCCTAATTTAAGTCAACTAGGCCAGATCCCAATCCTGGCACAACATGTAAGGGTGCAGAAGTAAGACTGACACAGAGAGGGTCATTGTGGTTGGCATAAACTTTTATTCAAGTGAGAAGAACCCTATCTTGACCTAGCTCCAAAAGCAGTTTCCCTACCTCAACCAAAATACTAAATGTCCTAGTCAGGATGCCCAAAAGCAAAAGTCCAAAGTCCTATGTCAGAATCCTATCTCTATCCCTCACATTCTATGTTAACCCTCCCACCCCCAAAAAAATAGACCTTCCTAGTCCAGAGGAATGACTCCCTTCCCCTGGACAAAAAGGCAAAAAGGGCAGTTCTTGGTTTGCAAGTTTCTCAAGTGATGGGGTAATGTCTCCTTTCCCCAGCCTTCCCCAGGCTTATAACACAGTTCAACAATTGGTGGGGACATGTCTCCCTTCCCCAACCTGCCTTTCTCAGGTTGCTTCTCAGTCTCTGGGGTCCCAAACACAGGTTGGCAGACCTGACTTTCTTCTACCAAGCACTGCAACAAAGAAGAGTGGCGTGGATGCTCCACCAAGGTGTGGTGGGTCCCCGACCCTGCTTGGCAGGTCTGGTTTCCTTCTATCAGGAACTGTGTTGAAGAAGAATAGGTAGGGTGATTCTTCAAACTCTGGTAGGTCCCTGATCCTGGTTGGAAGACCTGGTTTGCTTCTATATCAGGTATCCCTCCGCAAATACCTCCCCTCTCGAGCTCTTCGCTCCTCTACCTCCAACTCACTCAGGGTCAGTCGTTTTTCTAAGAAACAAGCTGGGGGTAGATCTCTGACTTCGGCTGGGGCCTCCCTCTGGGACAGCCTCCCTGCCACTCTAAAACTTGAGGAGAGCCATCTACCGTTCCGGAAGCACCTCAAGACCTTCCTCTTTTCTTCTGCCTTCGCTCCCCCTCTCCACTGCTGATCTGTTCTCTCTTGGCACTGTGCACCTGGCCACCCTCTGTCTTTTGGGCCCAGATACCTGCTCATCCTGCCACCCTCCCGCACTGCCTCCGGGCCACCCCTTGCACTGGGGTCTGTATCTGTACCCATACAGTCCCCCCTTTTTCTTCCTGCACTTATCGGACCTACCATGTCTGCTGCCTTAAACCTAGCACTTGCAAATTGCTGGCTGCATTACCACTGTTTGTTGCCTTTATTATTTATTTATTGTTATTTATCTGTTTCTCCTCTGCTTCGCACTTTTCACCTCTCCCCCCTTCCATGCACTTTTCCCCTCCCCCCTCTCCCATGCACTTGCGTGTTCTCAATGTCACTGGGCCTAGTAAGATCGCTGTTTTGTTCTCCCCTGTTCCCCTCCCTTGCCTTGTCGCGCTCTGAAACACTTGTGTACGAGCGCGATAGAAATAAAATATCAATCAATCAATCAATCTTAGTCCCAAACACAGATTTGGTTTACTCGCCTGCCAAGTTCTGTGTTCTCGGCTTGCCAAAGTGGCTCATGACCTTCTTTGGCGTGTGTCTCCCAACCAGACCACATAGTTCTGCCGTGCTGCACTGCAGCCACTTTCCCCAGCCAGCCTCTTGGGTTCCCCCAGGATGTCGGGTGGAGACTGTCACTTCAGCATGGGTTCGCTCCTGCTGCTCTCCTCGCCAAGCGGGGGTCCCTCCCCGGAGCATCTGACATTCAAGTGAGTCCATTGTCAGTTTTTATGTCTGTTTCCAATACGATCTGTAGTTGGAGACTAGACCATTCACTCCAGTTCTTTTGTTTGATCCCTGCGGATCCGCACCTCTTCATCATCACAGTTTCTTGGCTTAGATCTTTATGATAGTCATCCCTATTCTTCTTTGTCTCAGTCCTTTCTACTTCTTGCATGTTATACAAATATATAGGATAGGAGGGTAGGGGCGGAGTGTGGGTGAAGGGGAGGTGTGGGTGTTGGGTGGATACTGTGTTCTCCCACAACAGTCACTGATCCCACCCCCAGGGGGACTATCGGTTAGCACCCTCACCGCGCTGGCCTCATGGGAAGGGGCTCCCCATACGGAAGCAATATTGTGACGACATCCTGGGATTCGTCATATAATGCTTGATGTGGTTATTTAAAAAAAAAATCAATTCACATGTTATACAAGGAACAAGTTACTTACCTGTAACTGTTGTTCTCCAGCATGGGTCTGGCATGGATTCACATGCTCATGAATATTCCCCGTCGTCAGGCTGGGAATCCTCGGTAAAGAAAAATCAGTATCAGTTTCGTTTCTGATCTGTCTTTCGTAGTAGTAACCAATCACTGATCTCTGCGTCATACTGACCACAGCCAATGACTGCCATCTCCCTAAGCCCCGCCTCTGGCAGCCATCTTCAGATTTGGTAGCACGTGAAGTGGCAGTATGACCAAGTGAAGAGCCGCAGAGGGGTAGGTGGGTGGGTTCACATGTGAATCCATGCCAGACCCATGCTGGAGAAGAACAGTTACAGGTAAGTAACTTGTTCCTTCTCCAGCATGGGGTCTGGCATGGATTCACATGCTAATGAATAAAATAGCAGTACACACATGCACAACCACGGGAGGTGGCAAAGGCTCAACATTAGGCATTACATCCAAAACTCAACATTAAGCAATTCTTACCTCCTCACCAGGCTCACCTTAGGCAAACAGGTTGCGCAGCACTGCTTGGCCGACCCTGGACTCCTCCCTGGAATCCCGATCGACGCAGTAGAATTTCGTGAAGGTGTGCGTCGACCTCCATGTAGCAGCCCTGCAGATGTCCAGCAAGGGCACACCAGATAGGAACGCCGTGGTAGCTGCGATCGCTCTGGTGGAATGGGCTCTCGGACGGTCAGGCAGCGGTCGGTTTGCCAACCGATGACAGTACATGATACAGCCGGAGAGCCATCTGGAAATGGAACCCTTCGAGAGAGCCTTCCCCCGATTGACAGGTCCAAAGTTCACAAAAAGTTGTGACGTCTTTCGAAAACTCTTCGTGCGGTCCACGTAGAACTTCAGTGCTCTAGCCACATCCAGCGAGTGCAAAGTCCTTTCAGCCGGCGACGAAGGCGACGGGAAGAAAACAGGCAACACCAAGGGTTCGTTGAGGTGGAAGTCCGACGGCACCTTGGGCATGAAGGAGGGGTGCGTCCTGAGCACTACCCTCGTGTCGTGAAAAGTCAAGTACGGGGGCTTGCAGGAAAGGGCCTGGATCTCTCCCACCCGTCGTGCGGAGGTGATGGCCACAATAAACGCTGCTTTCCACGACAAGAACTTCAACAGAGCTGAGTGCAGAGGCTCGAACGGAGGTCCCATGAGCGTGGTCAGCACCACGTTGAGCTCCCACGCCGGGGCCGGGGCCTTCACCGGCGGGAACGATCTGAACAGTCCCTTCATGAATTCTTTCACCAGACGGTGAGACCACAAAGACGTCCGTCCCGTGGTTCTGGTGTATCGGGACATCGCAGCAAGATGAATCTTGATGGAAGCGTGCGCAAGCCCAGCCTTGGCCAGCGTCAGCAGGTACGGCAGTACTTGAGGAGCCGTAATCCGTAGAGGGTTAATCTTCTGTGCGTGGCACCAGACAGAGAACCTCTTCCATTTGTGTCCGTAGCATTTAAGAGTTGAGGACGCCCTGGCCTTTGCAAGAACCTCTCTGCAGGTGGCCGGTATGTCGTAACCTCCAAACTCTAATGCTGCAGGAGCCAGGCCTGCAAGTTCAGCGACTTCGGGTCGTGATGGAGGATGGCGCCTCCTTCCCTGGAGAGAAGATACGCGTCCACTGGCAGCTTGATTGACGGGGACGCTGACAAGTCCAGAAGGTCCGGGAACCATATCTGCTTCGGCCACGCAGGTGCGACGAGGATCATCCTGGACCGTGACCTCTTGAGCTGGTTGATGAGCCGGATCAGCAGCGGCAATGGAGGGAACGCATATAGGAACAGGCCCTCCCAGGGAAACGAGAAAGCATCGCCCATGCTCCTCGGCTGGCGAACCTCCGGCACTTGGAGTTTGTCGCCGTCGCGAACAGATCGATCTGGGGTGTGCCCCACCATCGGAAGAGGCGGACCACTAGATCCTGTCGTAGTTCCCACTCGTGGCACGAGCGCAGCTCCCTGCTGAGCGAGTCGGCAATGGTGTTTTTTATCCCTGCCAGATGAAACGGCACCAGAAACATCCCTTGGGCAACGACCCAATGCCACAGATCCTGAGCCTCCTTGGACAGGGCTGGGGATCTGGTACCGCCCTGCTTCCTGATGTAGAACATGGTGGTGGTGTTGTCGGTGAAGATCCTCACCACCTTGCCCTTGAGGGACGGAAGAAAGGACCCGAGGGCCCAAAACACTGCACGGAGTTCCAGGACGTTGATATGGAGGGACTTCTCCGTCGGCAGCCAAAGGCCCCTCGCGTGCAGATTTTCGGTGTGGCTCCCCACTCTTCCAGGGAGGCATCCGTGGTCACTGTCTTCTGGTGGCCCGGAGTCGGTAAGTCCATGCCCGCCGTCAGATGCGCGCGGGTGCCCCACCACCGGATCGCTCGTCGGAAGCTCCTGTCCTCGAAGCTGCCAGTCGTCTGGATCCAGCGAGCGTCCAGGAACTCCTGTAACGGGCGCATCCGAAGCCTGCACAGGCGAATGAGATAAATGCAAGAAGACATTATTCCGAGGAGGGACTTGATGGACCTCACCCTGGCCGCGTCCGCAACCAGCATCCGCTGCACCTTGCCCAAGATGGCCCTCGTCCTTTCCTCCGACGGAGAGGCCAGAAGCGCCACTGTGTCGAGCTTCGCTCCCAGAAACAGTGCGTCTTGAGCGGGCACCAGGTGGGGCTTGGCGTAGTTTATGGAGAATCCCAGGTCCGTGAGTAGTTGGACGGTCCTCGCCGTGTGCTCCGCGGCGAGCTCCTTTGTCTTTGCTCGGATGAGCCAGTCGTCCAGGTAGGGGTAGACATGGATCCCCTCCAGGCGCAGCCGCGCCGCCACCGGTGCGAGGTACTTGGTGAACACCCTGGGTGCCGACCTCAATCCGAAGGGAAGGGCTCTGAACTGGTGGTGACGCCCTTGGACCACGAATCTGAGAAACTTTCGGTGTCCCTTTAGGATGGGGATATGGAAGTAGGCATCCTCCAAATCCAACGATGACAGGAAATCGCCCTCCTCCAGTTGACCCAAGACGTGCTGGAGGGTGACCATCCGGAACTTCTGTGCCTTGATGAATTTGTTCAGTCGTCGTAGGTCCAGGATGGGACGCCATCCTCCCGTCTTCTTCTTCACGAGGAAGTATCTTGAGTAAACTCCGGAGCCCCGAAGCCTCTTTGGGACGAGCTCGATGGCACCTTTCTTGAGCATTGCCTTTACCTCCAAGAGAAGTTGAGGGATGTGATGTTCCTTCCTGGCCACGGGGGGGGACGCGCGGGCACTTCTTTAGAAACTCGAGCGCGTGACCCTGGGCCAGGGCGTCCAGCACCCAACGGTCAGTGGAGATGGACTCCCACACGCTGACGAAGCTCGCCATCCGGCCGCCCACCGGGTTGCTTCGGTGGGGGCCCGACCCCACGGCCGGTTCAGTCCTGCTTCGACGAGGCTTTGCCGCCTTGTCCTCCTTGGCGACGACGGCAGGGTCCGCCCGACTTGCCTTGTCCCCTGTAGGCTTCCTGTGACGACGAACGGGCCGCTTGACGATAGGTGGAAAATCAGCCGCCGGAACCTGTGGAGGCACCCCGCTTGCCTCCGCCGCTCCGAAAGGGCGGCCGTCATTACTGGAGAACACCAAGAGCCGGGCCGTCTCCGTGTCCGTCTTGATGGCTTGTAGGGAATCGTCCACTGTTTTCCCAAACAGGTTGCTCCCGTCGAACGGCATGTCCAAGACTGGATGGGAGTCAGCTGCCTTGAGCCATCCACGCCGTCTAAGGCACACGCTGTTGCCCAACTGGCGAAATCCAGTGTCAGCAATGTCCGTCGCTATCGTGATGGCATGGTCCGACGCCACTTCTCCTTCCTGCAAGATCTCTAGGGCCTCCGCCCTCTTGTCGTCTGGTAGGAAATCCAGCAGGGGGGCGATCTTGTACCACAACTCCCTGTCGTAGCGGGCTACGATAGCCAAGACGTTGGCAGCCTTAATCGTCATTGCTGCCGATGAGATGACTCTGCGTCCCATCGTGTCCAATTTCCCAATTTCTTTCCCTCGCCGTCCGGCGGGGAGGTTGACGTAGAGGCCGAGGCCCCCCCCGCTTTCTTCCTGGCCGCCGCGGAGACGACCGAGTCCGGGGTCGGCTGTGCCCGAAGGCACAAGGGGGCCGCGTCCGGGACCCGGTACTTCTTCTCGTACCGATCCCTTCTCGCAGGCGTTGTGGATGGGTTCTTGAGGAGGGCGAGACCCTCATCCCAGATATCTTCCAGTAGAGGTACAGCGAGGACCGTCTTCCTCTTGGTCTTGCGCCGTTGATAAAGGAAACCTTCCTTCTTCTTCTCTTCCGGGCAGAGCTGGAAAAGCTCGGATGCCCTGGCGATCATGGCATGAAACGATCGAATCTCGTCGGGCGGGGAGGCCCGGGGAGGAGGTGACGACGGGAGATCCTCGTCGTAAACCTTGTCGTCTGTGCCCGTCGCGGCCGTGTCAGTCCCCGTATCATCCCCACGGGTCGTGGACGGGGAGGAGGGCTGAGCAGGGCGCGATGGTTGAAAAGAAGGTGGAGGATGAATCCTTCTTCTCTTAGGAGGAGGGCTCCCAGAAGGGCCTGGCTCCGGGTCCCCCGTCGGGAGAGGTTCCTCTGTTGGTGGTAACGGCAATCTCGTCCTTATCTCCGAGCATAAGGACTGTATAGCCAACAAAATGGCCGCCGAGTTGTCTTGCGGCACTGGTTGAGGGGAGTCCGACGGGTCGGTCAGGAGCCCCGTCGGTACCCTCGACGTTCTCGTCATCTCCTAGGTCGGGGTCCCTCCCGACAGGCTGATCTTCTTCCACGCCAACGCCGTGGCTTAAGACTTCGATCAGCTCCTCCTCAGAGGTTGAGGCCGAATCCACGATGACCTCCTGCCCTCCCTTTTTCTTCTCCGTCGGAGGTTTCATGGGGTTCCTGTCGATGGGCATGAAAGACGACTCCCGCCCCGGTGGCAGGGAGACTCTGGGCCCTGAGGTCGCCACCACTGGTGTAGCCTCCATAGGCTGAGCCAGGGCCGCCGTGACTGTCTCGATAGAGGCCTTGGCCGGGTGGATTAAGGCTTTCACCACCTTAGGTGCGCTCACCGCCTTCTCCTTGGGGGGAGGGTCACCGCCTCGCTCCCCCTGCTATGGGGCCTTCAAGCTCGACCGGGGTATCTCCAGGAGCTTTGCCGGGTGCTCGGCCTTCCTCTTACCCGAGCCAGAGCGTTGGCTCGTGGTTGATGGCACCGCGGAGGATGCGCCCTGCCTGGCGCCCGTAGAGCCCGACCGTTCGGCGCTCCCGGTGCCAGCGGACTCGGGGTGCTTGGCCTTCTGTTGGACCCCCGTCGCCGGGGCGCCCTCAAAGGTCTTAGAAGACCGCTCGGACTTCTTCTTCTTCTCGCCTGACGGGCTCTTCCCTTCCAGCTAGTTGGCAAAACGCAGATGGCGGTCCTTCATGGTCCGCTCCGACATATTGCCGCAAAACGCACAGTCCTTCTCCATGTGCGTCTTGTCCTCATGCAGGCAGTAGAGGCAAAGGGAGTGTTCGTCCGCCTTAAAGACATTCTGAAGCTGGAGTCCTCCAAAAGCGTGGCTCGACGAAATCTTCACCCTTGGGGGCGTAGAAGAATCCGACACGGGTCCCCCTTGATCGGATAAAGAAACGGTGGAGCTTGAGGCTCTTTTGACCGAAAAAAAGAACATTTTCCTAAGAAAAAGCGCGAAAAAAGCACTAAAGCGCAAGAGCAATAGCACGAGGATCCCAACACTTGAACGTGCTGTAAAAATCTGAAGATGGCTGCCAGAGGCGGGGCTTAGGGAGATGGCAGTCATTGGCTGTGGTCAGTATGACGCAGAGATCAGTGATTGGTTACTACTACGAAAGACAGATCAGAAACGAAACCGATACTGTTTTTTCTTTACCGAACATTCCCAGTCTGACGACGGGGACTATTCATGAGCATGTGAATCTATGCCAGACCCCATGCTGGAGAACAGTACATTTCATTCAATCTTATATATGTATCAATATAACAGTACAGTCTCTGCTTACTTCATGAAAATGTGTTCACTAAAAAGGGACCTAAGGCTACAAGAGTGAATTATATCGAATTAACTGAAAGTTTATAAACTGGTATATAATCAGAACAATCTGGCCCAAATAAGATAATAGACTGAGACTTGTATAAATGTAACCCCAAATTACCCATGAATAATACAGAGTTAACTAAATGCTTGTAGGTTGGTATACCAGTTAACCAATCTGATCCACGTATGATGACAGTATCAGGAATAAAAAACAGTTAGCATAAAACACTATATATATTAACATATAAGAATGCAATCAATAAGTCCCAGTCTTGATTTGCAATCAGTGACAATTAGAGAAATGAAAAACACATAGATTTATAAGCTCATCTGAAGCTATACATGTCATCATATAAATAATTTAGATGCAACAATTGAAATTAAAGCCCTCATTCATGCCTTTCGGCATCAGAGTTTCCAAAATGGTCTATCCAAAAAAGCTCCCTCTGTAGAAGCTGCCTGATTAGGTCACCACCTCTATGTGTATTTCGTACTGCTTCTAGTATCATGAATTGCATCTGTGTAATGGTGTGGGACTTTTCTAGGAAATTAGGTGTTACTGGAGACTTTAGAATTTGTGTCCTAATGTTGGATTTGTGTTCCACGCATCTTAACCTGACCTTTCTTCTAGTCTGACCCACATATAACAAGGCACAAAGGCATTTACTAGCGTAAATCTCAGTCTCGTAGTTTAATCCTTTCTCCAGAATGAGGATGGTGCACAACATTGCCTCTCTGGATGTTATTGCAATTACTGCAATTGAGAGAGGGATAAGTACCTGTCTTGGTTTTAGAAAGCTCAGGGTTCAAAATTAAGGTTCAATGAGCAGGAGCTAAAACCTGCTCCTGAATGTCAAGCATCACCCAGTAGGCAGGAGTTACCACTAGGGAACGAGGAGCGAGTACACAAAACACTGCAAATCTAACTTCCACAGGAGAGGGAAACTAACTTTTTGCCCATTATGTTTAAATGTGTCCAAGATGTGCTATACTTCTTGTTTACTTACCTTCTCAAATACTCACATTTAATGTCAAATATGCATGTTTGTAGGCAATAGTTGACCTGGGGAGCAACAATAGCTCCTGGCAACTGTTGGTTTTAAGCTAACTAGGCTCTCCTAGGGTAGAAGCAGGAGCTAAATAACTCCCATCTCCCAGCAATTTCAAACCCTGAAGCGTGGTCTCTACATATTTCTGTGGTCTTTCCGCCTTTACCAGTGTGTCTCGTAAATTGCTTCCTCTCTTGTACGCCATAAGAGGAGGGTTAAGAATTCTTTTTTGGTATGCATATCCATGCTGTGACATATCTAGCGAAGCAGTAATTAACTCGCCGGGGAAAAAAATCTTCCCTCATGTGGCCAGGGAAAGGCAAAGGCTACCCGACTCTGGCCCTGGGCGTGGCTATCTGTGGGAGGATCACATGAGGGAGGACAACCCTCAGGGAGGCGAGGTGAATTTGCTGGACCAAAGCAGACCTTTAACTGTTTTTCTGGGTAACACTCACTTGCCCTTCCCCCCCATTCTTATATGGCATATTGTAATGTATATAAAAGTTAGTTTGAAGTGTTTTTAATGACCTTATTCGGTTCAATAGTGAAAACATTTTCCCATCCATCTAACTAATCCTGCAGCAACAGTGGTCTGGTGGTTGAAACACTGCAGAGCAACCAATGTAAATATTGAACATAAAAAGACCAGACACTTGATGCACTATGGTTCAAAATTATATTGGTTCAATTCTCATTATTTAGACCTACAGTATCATCCATAATCCTGATACACATTCCTACAGTATCATCCAAAATCCTAATACATATATCAACATGAACTCGTTAGAGGGCACATGCTGTTTCGCCCCTCTGGGGTTTATCTAGGTAGTATCAATATTAATTCATCACGCTGCGTCACCAAGTGACGCTATACATATTGTATTCAAGATGGCAGCCGTGTTCCTAAATGTGGGACGCTGCCGCCACTTGTTGAAAAATAAGTGCAGCGCACTAGTAAGTGGAATATTCTGGACAGAATGAGCTTTCTGGGTAGCTGTGTAAAGTTTTGTACACTTACATACATTTGAGTTAAGTAGTGTTTAAACGTGGGTGCACTTTGATTTTTAGGATCCAAATTTGGATGTGGAGTGAAACATGAAGAAGTAATGCCGACTAGGACAGATATAAATGATTCCATTGGCGGCGCTTGGCGATTCAAGCCTATTACAGGTACACACTTATTCCTTAACATGCGCTATCCACTTGGATAAACAGATCATTTATGAATAGAGGATTATGTATTGCTTCAAGTGTCTGTTTAAATTAGTATTATACTAACTTGATGATTTGACCCACAACATAGGATAGAGAATGAGCAGAATGGATCGTTAATACTATCCCATCTATGAGGACATGAGAACATGTGTTAGCTAGGTCAGATTTGCATACAAGTATCGTTTGTAGATACATTTAGAGGACTGTATTGATTTCAGTAGTTGACTCTCCTATGAAATTCAGAGTACTAAAGGCATAGATAATGCTGACTAGGACAGATATGAATTGATTCTACTTGAACGACAATGTATACATCAGTTGTAATTCAGTAGGCTGTCCAGTATTGGAGGTACAGGACAGTGGTGATGGTTTGGAGGCCTGAGTGAACCTAAGTTAGTATATTTAATTCACCTTGTTTTTAGGCATGATACAACTGTTCCATTGAAAATGTATGAGTGTGTCCTATTTCTTCTTGGGTATCTCACTAAGCTATTCTCTCCCTTGCCTTATAGATTATTGCCACAAAAGGATTGTGGATCATCAAGGAAGATAATGTACAACGTGTATTATTATATATATATGTACCAAAGACAGGAAGGAATTGCATATGAATGTTAGGAATGTCACTGTAATAACAGTACAGCTTCTTACTGAATGTGGGTATCGATAAATTAATATTGATACTACCTAGATAAAGCCGAGAGGGGCGAAACATTAGCACGTACTCTCTAATGAGTTAATGTCGGTATATGTATTAGGATTTTGGGTGATACTGTCGGTCCAAATCATGAGAATTGAACCAATATCATTTTGAACCATTGCGCATCAAGTGTCAGGTCTTTTTATTTGTAATGTCGATAGTCTCCAACTACAACTGTTCACCAACCTTACTTACATCACCCTCTGCTTAATGATACTGAGAAGGGGAAGACGATTGGAGAAAAAATGATCACTAGAAGCGGCAAACCAACGCTGCATTCTAGTGGTTGGAGAAGATGAACAGGTGCATGGACATTCAAATAGGGCTCACCTGAACAGAGCAAGAGAGACTCGTGGCCCTCTCAACAGTGGTTGGGACATCGCAGGAAGGAAAGCTGCAGACTGCGGCAGAGAAGCTGTCGAGAGCATTGTCCAGGGAAGTCAGGCAGAGGAAAGTTTTCTGCGTTGGTGCCGCAGACTGACTGAAGTGGAGCAGGCGTAAGGAAAGCATGATACGGCACAGAGCAGAAAAGAGGTAAGAAATGAAAGGAAACTAGTAAAGCAATATAGATATAGGAGTCTGCTGCAGAGTCTTGTGGTCTGTGTCAGTGGAAGACTCTACAGCTTCGTTCCAGTACCTGCCTGAGGATTTGAGTTTTTTTTTTTGTCCTCTTTCTACTGCTAACACTACCAAGGATAAAATACCCAGCAAACCGCGGAGCGGCCGCGGAGTCTGCTGCAGAGTCTTGTGGTCTGTGTCAGTGGAAGACTCTACAGCTTCGTTCCAGTACCTGCCTGAGGATTTGAGTTTTTTTTTTTTGTCCTCTTTCTACTGCTAACACTACCAAGGATAAAATACCCAGCAAGCCGCGGAGCGGCCGCGGAGTCTGCTGCAGAGTCTTGTGGTCTGTGTCAGTGGAAGACTCTACAGCTTCGTTCCAGTACCTGCCTGAGGATTTGTTTTTTTTTTTTTTTTTTTTTGTCCTCATTCTACTGCTAACACTACCAAGGATAAAATACCCAGCAAGCCGCGGAGCGGCCGCGGAGTCTGCTGCAGAGTCTTGTGGTCTTTGGGCTCTGCGGGCTCCGCGGCCCTCTTGAACCTTGTTAAATCCAACCTAAGCAAGTTAGCTTACTCGGAAGAGATACTCCTGGATTCCCGCTTCACGACACACTGCTGGAAAACCGCAAGCTGAACTCACCGCGCCCTCAGGACTTGGCTCGGGGCCAAAGCACATAACAACAGATGTACTTAAAACCGTGAGTTCGTTCTTTCAAATCACCTTACGTATTGTCCAACTGCCTGCGCACACCAGATTGAGCGCGTCAGCGAATTCTATCCTTAGCGAGGCGTATCTACAGCGACCAAGCGTCTTGGTGTCTGACTTTCGCTCTGTGTCTACCTCACTTCTTCGCCTTTTAGCGCGAGCCCTTATCAGTCTGCTGCGACAGTGTCCCCACAGCAAACAAACATAGCCCACTCTTCCACCTTCCAGTGCAAGCCCCTGTCAGACTGCTGTTCCTGCGTATCAACATCAAACGAGTACAGTTTATAGACTCAGAAGATACATACAGCGGATAGGCGACAAAAACAACCCAAAGAAACAATGTCGACAAACAGAATCAAGCAATCTACAACTGTACGACCAAAAACGAGATTGAGAACAAAACTTAATACAGCAGCTCTTACTACCCAGGACTCATCACAACTTACCCTGGAGCAAGCATTCTCGCGAAGACAACTACCAAAAATCCAATTGAACCAATATTTACAGAAAACGGACAATGACACTGACTATCATCATATCTCTGATACCTCGTCTGCTTCAGAAAGTGGCACTAAAGAGCAAGAAAATGACTGCGTAGCTTCTCAAAGCATACCTAATACTCAAACCCGTCTAAACAATAACTCTGAAATAGTTGAACACACAAGTGGAAATTTCCGCGTGACAACCAACGAAAAAAAACAGACAGCTGTAAAACCACAAATCGTCCTGGAAAAACTCTTACTCAATACTCAGTACCACCGAAATCAGGACCCCTTGATACCACCCAGAAAACCAGAACTACCCTTATCAGAAGAAAGAGAAAAAGCGAATCCGATAACACCTCAACCACATGAGCACCAACGACTCATTGAAAACCCACCAATACCAGGAGAAACTACACAAGACCCAATAGAAGACATCATACCTTGTGACCCGACAACAGACAACCAACCCGAGCGACAGAAATCTAGTGAAACCCAACAAAATATAATCGAAAACAATGATATAATGGATCATGCCATTAGCTCCACCACTATCTACCGCCACAACGAAGAACATCTACTTCCTAATGATCCAAGATCTACAACTCATGAACTTATTAAACCACCGTCTGAAGAACCACGAACCTCTACATTACAATGCGAGACAGTAACCGACACACTACAGCATACGACTAAAGAAAAATTAAACAAACTTAGTCCCCCTAGAACCCACTCAAACAACGAAGAACAACTATACCCCAAAGAACCAGGATCCATTCCTCATGACTTTATCAAACCGCTGGTAGATGAGCTACGTACTAATTTACCACAAGATACAGTAAACAACACACAACAGCAAACGAAGAAAGAAAAGGCAAGACTAGCCAAACTTGCATGGCTGAAAACCCACAACTCACTCAAACTCCCTCAGATGACAGAATCCACAAACAATCAAGAACTACTAAAAGCAAAAAGACTATCATTGGACATAACTGAAATTGAATCTATTATGTCAAGCATCGATAAACGAAAGGAAATTTTCAGCACAAATAAAGGATCACACCCATCTCGGATGACATCAACGCCGTGTTCATCTCAGGAACCTGGAAAAAGAATCATCAAGACTGAATATGCTATGATACATCAACTGGGACATCCCATACCAAATCGTTTGATACAGACGACTCTTTTTACACACCAGATAACATCAACAAAAATGATCCACCATTGCAGTCATCAAACCTCACAGAGCAGAAATCCCCTGCCTTAATGGACAACAAACCTGGACAACACGAAAACACTCATCTAAGAATTCCCACGACCATGCTAGATTTGCAAAACATGATGATCGCAGTACTAGCGCAAACCATGATACCATTCATTAAGTTACATGAAACAATGAATGATAACATTAAAGACCAAGGAACCTTATTAGCTATGATCCACTCTAAACAGATTTACATTGAAAGATTTGTGAACACAACGGAGGCTCGCCTCAACTTAGAAGCAGAGCAATCAACCCGCTGGCAACAACGTCTAGCAGAAATGGCTAGATGCGACCAACAAGAAAAAACAACCCTAAATAAAGAACTATTGAATCTACTCAAAATACAACAACACCACCAACTAAATCAAAAACCGGCCTTGAAGATTACCCAACCCTCTTTACCACAATGTCCAAATGTCCAACAATTAGCCACAAGATCAGAAATTTATGCAGAAAAGACCGTACAACAATCATCAACGTCAGGATCCCCCTTGAACTCGGAAGCACAAGATCAAAACATACTGAAGCCAACTAAAATAGAACAGTTCAAAATCTTCTCAAAAGAAAAAACAACTATCACTCCACAACCTGGACAGACAAAACCTCCCAAGAAAAGACAAACAGGATCCAGAGCCTTCCTCAGATCTATAAAAAACAACGGACAACCTGCACAAGATGCAAAAGAGAAGACAACGAGACAGTGCCAATTATCATCAGCAATTCAAACTAGACCTCCAGTCGCAATATCCACGACAATACAAGATCAAACTCCACTCACTCCAAGCACCATACCGTCACAACCACTGTCACAATCTGCCTCTCACGATGAAGAACTACTAAATTGCTCAACTCATGAAGATCAGGAAATAGACGACACACCACCATTCACATGTCCCATAACGTCATCAAGTTACATAATATTTGACGAGTACTCAAACAATTGTGAACCGCAATCCTTACACCAGTATAAAAACGTTGTCAATCAATCGCTACAAGATGTCTCAAATACGTCTCTCAACAGCCCCAGTTGCACCACTTCATGGAGTGACCTCTATGATCAAGTCACAGATGACTCCTTTGAGCTACAAAACATGTCCACAAGTGAATGTTCCTTACCTTCTTTTATAGATCCATTAGAACAAAACCAAATCTATCAAATTCATATCGAAAACCAACTAAAAAGAGCAAAACCTTTAATACTTAATAGAACAAACATTCTCCGACTTTTTGGAGCAATACCACAACTAAAACATATCACAACTAATAAGATCGATTTAATCACCTTTAAGGATGATAAACATTTAGACAAAATTATTGTAGAATTATCTGACCCAGAAGACCAAGACTTAATTATATCAAAATGTGAACAACTCCTCAAACTTGGCTTCAACTGCTGGCCTACTACAACGCTAAGAAACAATGCTGAGAGAAAACAGAACTATATCCGCAACAACAACCAAGCAACAAAGACTTCAAATTGGAATTCTCTGTCAACAGCGGCAAGAGCATTTAGCCAAGAACATCCAATCAAAAGAATCTACGACCTAGAAATATCAAGGTCGGAAACCACATACTCAAGAAGTTCAAGCTACTCCTATTCATAACAACCAATTAATACAAGTATAACATGGTCACTCTGCTCATGGAACACAAGAGGAAACCTGCACTTATACACCCAACCTTGCTCTAACCTCGAGAATTATCTGATCATTTGTTTACAAGAGACCTGGATCATGGAAACGCCAGCTTGCAACGGTTTTCTTGCATTCTTAAACCCTGCCTTAAAAAAACATCAAGGCAGACCCGCATCAGGACTACTCACACTTATCAAAATAACCCCGAAATGGAAAGTGTTGACAAACGAAAATATAAACCCCTGGATCCAAGTGACCGTAATAGCAACTACAACATTTAAACACCAAAAAAGTAGCTATGAAACAAAAATTGCCATTCTGAATCTCTACTGGAATCCTGTGGCCATCACAAACGAGGCATTTATGGACGGCGTATTCATGACTATAGACAATCTACTTCAGAGACATCAGCACATCGAACTAATACTGTGCGGAGACCTCAACATCAACCTAATAACATCAAATGGTACTCCACGCACGCTGGACCAACTAACTCCTAAAGCAGCAACATGGATGAAAGAAATAACAACACGAAACCTGATGCTCTTAAATCATGCAAAAGATAATTCGACTCCCTTTGTCCCAACATGGACCAGAGGACAATCAGAAGCGATCATCGACTACATATTTCTTTCACAAACGCTGCAAGCGTCTGTCAAGGCAGCTATAACGCTAATCTCTGACAATAGTGACCACAACATGCTAACCGTCACCTCACAGTTAATGACGAATGAACCAGTACCATCTGATGCCGCAATACTAGAACTTGCAGGTTCAACAACAAGACTACGCATATCACAAACAGCGATATCTCTTCTTCCGAGGAAATTAGAAGATTCATCAAAACCAGAATTGGAAAAACTGAATTACGGGTGGCTTCCTCTTCCCTTTCAACAAACAGTAAAAAACTGCCCTCAAACTTTACACGCACACACCTACAACCGGGAAATAGCAGAAAAAAAAAAAGAATTGGCCAAACAGAGAAGACAATTTAACAAAAACAAAACAATAGAAAATCGTATAAAGATTGCAAAATTAAAGCAATCCTACAACAATTGGAGGAAATCACATCAATCGATGCTACTCCAGACAGATGCAGAAACAATAATGAAGACTCTAAAGACCAACAACACACGTGAACTGTGGAACCTACTGAACGAAAACCACTTGAAACAACACAAGCTCACAGCTAATGTACCACAACAGACATGGATCACCCACTTCTCAACCTTGTACGGACCACAGCATAATTATTCAGAAGAAAAACTGAATCAAAGAAGTACAAAATGGACAATTCATACTTCTCAAGAAGATTTTCTACATATGATAAAAGGTCTCAATTCATCAAGAGCCCCAGGACCCGACGGCCTCTCGAACGCCGTCCTTAAACAAAACCCCACAGTATGGGCACAATTCATGTCACAGATCTTGGATATCATAAACAAAACTAACCGAATTCCAACTACGTGGAGAACAGCTACAATAGTTCCGATACATAAACAAGGACCACGTGACCTCCCGGAGAACTTTTGTCCAATAGCTCTACTGGACCCCTTGGGAAAAATCTTCGCAACAGCTCTCTTAAAGCACCTGACTGCATGGGCCACCACCAATGGACGTTTCTCTCCGCGTCAAACAGGTTTCACGCGCAATGTAGGGACTAACATAAATCTCCTACTATTGCACTTAATCAAACATGAAGCCATAAAAAACAGGAGCATGATCTACACGGCATTTATTGATCTAAAGATGGCTTTTGATACTATACCTCGACAAAAGTTATGGGCAAAACTGCATGCATGGAAATTCCCAGCGAACATCCTCAAACCCATCATCCTAATTTATTCTGACACTTCAATAAAAGTCAGACTCTCAAAACAAGGACACACATCTGCTTCCATCGCGACAATGAACGGCTTAAAACAAGGATGCCCTCTGGCAGCAACGCTTTACAACCTGTACATGTCAGACATTGATCAACATCTGGCAAACACGCAAACAAACCCTCCGAAAATAAACTCGATACCGGTCCCTATAATGGCCTATGCAGATGACATTGTTTTGCTCGATAGAACCCCATCTGGATTACAACTTTCGCTCACAGCACTAAGCAACTACATGAAACAAAATGATTTAGTCATCAATACCACGAAGACAAAGACTATGCTGTAGACGAAACCACAAACAAAATTAAAACACCAACCGAACTTCAACATCAATGGAATAAGAATAGAAAATGTCACAACATTTAAATATCTAGGGATCACACTCAATCAATCAAAAATAGAAGCGGACTGGGTGGACAAAATAGAACAGAAAGCCCAAGCACTGGCGCGCCAGGGGTGCATCCTGCACAAAAAATATGGAAAATTCTCATATAAACCGATTATTATGTAGTACAGGCAAAAATACATCCCCATAATAACATACGGATCTGACACTATGATGAATGCCGAACATGTAAACTGGGTAAAACTTGAGGCAATATTTTGGCGCAAGATCCTAAATCTTCCTCAATCATACCCCATGCCCAGACTCCGCTACGAGATAGCAACCCAATCCATCGGCTCCATGGTACGATGGAAAAGAATGGACATCTATCGGAAAATAATAGCGGATGATATCACTCCGGCAATTCAAATTTTGAAAACCGATTGCAAGGCTTTAAATAACACAATCTTAGAAACCTGGAAAAAATCAATCAACAAAGAAATGGAGAAAGAAGAGATCTCCGAAGAACTTTTAATCAAACGGCCGCAATATGCCAAATTCAAACTTCTCCAGAATGATTGGATTCAAACCATTGATCAGAAAAACAACTACAAACGGACGCTGCACTGCAACGCAGACAATAGAAAACTTCATGAACCGAAGCAATATTTGTCGAAATGTCCTGACCCAAATATTAGAGCAACCTTTCTACGACTTCGGCTAAATATCATACCAACGAATGATTATTTAGCTGCAACAAAACAAATTCCAAATGACCAAAATCACTGCCGTTTCTGTAAATGCAAGACGATACCAGAAACCATATTTCCTCTTCTGATGGAATGCCCCTCTCTTGCCATCCAACGAAATCAATTTCGCGGATATTTTGACATGGGATCCCAACAAATGACTACAGATAAAAGATGGGCGGCAATTCTTAGCGGAAAGAACAATAAATATATATATACAGTATCTCTCTACCTTCAACAAATCCTTGAGCTCATGAAAAAGAAATCTCAAAACTCAACGGAACTCCCCAGCTCTGCTGCCTCTCGACACTGATGTCTATATCTGCAGCACATTGGCTATTTATTCTTTTTTTTTTTCTCTTTGCACGAATCAAAATGATGGAAAAGTTTGATGGAAAAGTTTGAGACCAAACTAAACCATAACAAAAAAAAAATAGATTAAAAGAAGAGTGGCAAGATCAAGAGAAAGCAAGAAAAGCAGAGCGGGCACAGGGCGTGAAGTGGAAGAACTGTAATAAAGAGGTTGCAAGTGACCCAGAAAAGTGGAAAGTGTGCAAGTATGCACAGGAAAGCGGGAAATGGTTCCTGTGGGCACTGAAAGGTAAAGAGAGTGCAGGTGTGCACAAGAAGGCTGGAGAAAGTGCCAGGGGGCACAAAAAAGACAAAGAGGCTGCAAGTATGCACACAGGAAGTGAAAGAAGGTGCCAGCGGGCACAAGAATGAAAGGAAGGTGCAAGCGTGCAAGAGAAAGAAAGAAAGGTGCCAGTGGGCACGAGAAAGAAGTCAAGAAAACAGTGGAGAACAAGAAGGGGTGCAGAAAGCCCCTCAAAGCAAAAGATTAAGAGAAGGAAGGGCAGGAAATAAAAGAGAGGGGTTAAAGCTTGGAGTGATCGCGCTTAGGAGGGGAATATAACCTGGCATTTTTCTCTGATGCTACCCCATGAAATAACAGTATATGAAAGAAAGGTACATCCTGACAAACTGAACTATTGTTTTGAAACTTAAGAGGGGCATGAGCTTGGGGAAGGGAACTCTGAGAGGCCTAAGAGCAGAACTTGAGTTTGAACTTGGAAGAGGCCTGAGCTTGGGGAAGTGAATCCTGAGAGGCCCAAGAATTGGATTTGTGTCCGACTTAAGGCCTAAGCTTGGGGAAGGAAACCCTAAGGGACCTATCAAAGTGAAATCTTGATTGGTTTGTGTTACTGAAGCAATTGAAGCTTGGTGAAGGGAACCCCAAGACACTTAAAAAAAGAACTGTGTTTTTTTGGTTATGTTTTGAACGTGAAGGGTCTAATGCTTGGGGAAGGGAACCCCAAGGCATTAAAGACATTGACATTGTTTGAACTATAGAGACTGTCCCTTGAACAGTCCCTTTTGATTGAGCTCATTCTTTTGAAGCTGACCCAACTACACCTGGGGAGAAGACTACCTGAAACCAATATTGGTTTCCTATTTATGTTGAACCACCACTTTTTGCTTTTGAAAGTCTTCCTAACAATTCTTTTTCAAAGAGTAAGCGCAAGTGATTTAGACACAGATTTTTATTTTGGACTTTCAAACTTTGACGGCCCCTAGAAACATCAGTTGAGGGAACCATCCCTTAAGTGTTAGCGCCAGGTAGGCATTACACCAACTCAGGAACTTTAGTCATTAAAGGTTTTGAAACGATGAGTCTGTGTCTCTCTTGATACCATGCCTGTCTCACACACTCCAGACACTAAAGATATCGCCAATGTGGCGATATTCTTTGACCAGTGAGAATTGTTCAATACGTGTAGTCACTCAAAATGATTCAAACAGATGTTAGCATATGCGGGGGCAATTGCAGACCTGATTGAGAGACCAGAGATTTGAAGACAGAATTTACTGTCAAATCTGTGGAAACGAATGATGTGTACCAGTTCCATTACTAAGTGTTTGTTGGCTGGAAATAAGTCTTCCTTAAGCAGAATCTATTCAATTGCTTCTAAGTCGTCATTGTGTGGAATTGAGGTATATGGACTTTGCATGTTCATGGAAAATAAGAATCTCAGCTGGAGGTTAGTGGATAACTCAATGCAACTGAGAAAA
This sequence comes from Ambystoma mexicanum, assembly GCF_040938575.1. Classification (NCBI taxonomy): domain Eukaryota; kingdom Metazoa; phylum Chordata; class Amphibia; order Caudata; family Ambystomatidae; genus Ambystoma; species Ambystoma mexicanum. The sequence goes on along the minus strand of NC_090923.1, from coordinate 1,113,547,046 downwards.
TGGGTAGTAACCCTAAGGTACTTGTTTCCTGTACAATCAGTTGTAACTGTTAGGATGGTGGGGGTATGTGGAGTCCACTGTGGCCATAGCCATCAGTGGAGGGCTAATAAGCCCTGGCGCTGCAGCATGCTGGGACGCCAGACTACATTACCCAAGAGTTTAGGGGCCAGCATGCGTCGCGCTCGCCAGGACTCGTAAGGGCCGCGTAAATCAGCTCGCCAGCTGAGGCGAGGCAGCGAGAGCAATGAAGCAAGGATGCTGAATTCATGTGACAATATGCCGGCAGGCTCTTCCTGAGCCTGGGCGGTGAAAGCCAGGAGTGGGCAACAAGAGACGCTGGTGAATCTACAGGCGTTTGTGTGCCTGCGTTAGCCGACATGGCAGCAACAGCGTTCAGGCCACTCAGACCATGCCGGAGTCGGATGCGCCGGGGCTTCATACCGAGCTTCAGTTAAGTGCACAAGAAAGTGCATATGAATGTTTTGTGTATTACAGCGCATGAGAAAGCGCATATGAATGTGTAGTGTAAAAAAGCGCAATTGCACTAACCAACCTACGTTCACTGGTGAACGACTCGCAAGAGCCTACTTTTATTGTATGTTCAATGTTGTCAATTCATTCTTATCATCCATCCATGCTTATGTATCAAGTCGTGTTTTTGTTATGTGCTGTTCATTATGCTCACCATGCTTCATGAGAGGTTCTGATTTACGTTGCTTGTAGTTATTATGCTTACCATGTTACTGAAGTAATCACATTCATGCGTGATGATGTCATTATGCACTTGACCTCAGCATGTTTTTATCACGATCCGGCGGCCATCTTGGGTATTTAGAGGATAATCTTACCCATGGTACTTTTCTTCCAGCGTTCTTTTTTCATCCTGTGCACCCTTCCATGTGAGATTTGAAGTAAGTTATCTGGGTGAATGTATATTTCTGCTTTAATGCTGAGAACACGCACTATTGAAGACTTTATTGGTTGCCTAATCTTTCACACTGAATATCTTTCCCAGACACGTATGTTCGTACTGGGCCAGAGCACTCTAAGAATTTCCATGTGTACTTAATTAAAAGGTAACTTTGCTTCCTACATATGGTCTTATTGTCACTGCCATTTATTTCCTAATTTTAATTTTTGGCACTTACTTTACAGCCCCAGTACACCCAATTAACAATAGGTATATCTCTTTTTACAATTAACTTTCCAAGTAAACTCTTCAGTGATCATGAGTTACATTTTCATACATGAAGTACATTTTTAAGATCCTTGTATTAACCTTGATGATAGGTATGAATACATATCTTGAATTTTTGGATTACAACATTCTATGCTAGAAATCTATACTTCTACTTAAAATATTGTTTTCTTGTCTTTCTAGTTAACCACAAAACATTGCTCCTGATTACGGGAATTTTCTCCAAAGCGCGTCAAGCTTTTTAATGTATTAAATCGAACACAAATCTGAAGTTGGAATCTTTCAAGAAAATTCATGAAAAATGGATGTTAAATCACATACTTGATTACTTGGAATTGTTGAACCAAATTGAAACCATATAAATTGAATTAAAACTTTTTACCATATCCAGTCATTTTACCGAGACAAATTCAGAGTGGTACGTTTTACAGAAGTAAAATAAGACCCAAAAAATACAGAAAATGTTAAATAAATATATATATGGTAGTGGGGTAATGGGTTAAAATGGGTGGGGATTGAGTTAAAAGGTTAGGAAAACAGGGCATTTTGTACCTCGGTGAAACTCACCACTCAGAATGTTACTTCGGTAAAATCAGATAGAACCTTTTCTTACCAGTTATATGGTGTTCAAGGGACCCAGGTCTCTCATCTTTGAGACGTTTTCACTTTAGGTCTTTTTCGACTTGTGCCAGAGCCGTTGTTCTCCCTTGCACCCAAGTGCAAATTACCTACTGTGAATAATAGTGAACTAGGTTTACTGTGGTGTGCAGATAATCTATTCCTTCTTCTCAGTACTTGTAGACGAGTGCAAGGGTGGGGTCTTTGTTAGCTTGGAGCAGGAACAATAGTTTCAAGTGCTCAGCGCTGTGTGGCCTGTAATTGCAGGCAGGTGCTGGGCTGGTTTATGGTTCCTGGAGTTTGGGAGCTGTTCGTGCTCTGTGCTACTGCTGCTTACCTCTTCTGGTGCCCTACGAAGGCAGTTGCCTGCTATGGCTTCTGCTCAGTGATTGGCCAAACGAAGCATGAGTCTTCAGTAGAGGACAGCAGAAAAAAACGTACATATACCACTAGCTCCCCACCTCTAACACACCGAAAGGTGGCTACTTGTCAGAAATTTACCTCACAGTAGGAATTTCATAGGATTATATCTCCCACCATAGACAAAGAAATGTGGTTAGCATATTTTAATTATTATATCAAACAACATGGTAAAACAACATAAAAAACCTATTTCCAGCATTCGTTTTTTGTAGAAACACAAATGGGCGGAAGAAGCAGACACCAAAACATTTAAAATGTACAGTTTGTGTGATGTTAGTAATGGTGTATTTTGATCGCATTTTCAATTATACAACAACATGGTATAATAGCGTCAACATTTGAATATGTTTCTAGGGAGAAGGACAACACTGTTGCAGTTTAAAGCTCGTCAGTAAAGTCCAACGCCCCGTCTTCAGGACGCGATAGGTTAAAGAAACACGTTACACTGGCAACATGGCGCCTATGTGTCAGTGTGGTGACCTAAAAAGATAGATAAAAATTGTTTTACTCAAACATGATAAAAACGGTGATGGTGGTGTTTGTGGGAATACAAAACAAGTAGCCAGGTTGCTAACCTTAAAAGTGATTTCTTTTGATGTGATGGGCAAAGCGATTGCATGAATCAATTTAATTGAGGCGGCAGACCAGTCCGTCTTAAGAATTCAAGCTGTAAATCAAGACGTAAATTTATTTAGATTTTTGTTGAAACAAGTAACATATTGAACCAACTATAGTTACATTTTGATATATGAATCAATCATATTTACCACTTTATGTGTAAGGCAGGGATTTTTGTTTCAAGTCCTGCAGAGAAATTTCAGTGGTGTACCGAGTTTCTATGGTATTCCGGATACTACACAGGGTAAAGCGATTCTGTGAAGGCGAATACACACACGACAGGTAAGCCTGCTTTGAAATCCATGCCACACTTGATTGTTGCTCAAAAACGTACAGAGAGTCTAATTGTACTCTCTGGTGCCTTTGTCTCCCACACAGAGCCATTCACTGACACGTGAGCGGTTTAAAATATCTAACCCAATATATAACAATGCAAGACAGCCTTGGGGATCATTATGGCCAAGTAAGTGTTATTCCCTGCCACTTAAATGCTTGAAAGAAACGTAAATCTGGTGAAACCTGTGAAATTGAAAGGCTTTTCGCATCATTTTTTTAGATTCCATGATGCATTATGGGACATGTAGTATCCGGAATACCAAAGAAACTCGGTACACCACTGAAATTTCTCTGCAGGACTTGAAACAAAAATCCCTGCCTTACACATAAAGTGGTAAAAATGATTGATTCATATATCAAAATGTAACTATTGTTGGTTCAATATGTTACTTGTTTCAACAAAAATCTAAATAAATGTACGTATTGATTTACAGCTTGAATTCTTAAGACGGACTGGTCTGCCGCCTCAATTAAATTGATTCATGCAATCGCTTTGCCCATCACACCAAAAGAAATCACTTTTAAGGTTAGCAACCTGGCTACTTGTTTTGTATGCACACAAACACCACCATCACCGTTTTTATCATGTTTGAGTAAAACAATTTCTATCTATCTTTTTAGGTCACCACACTGACACATAGGCGCCATGTTGCCAGTGTAACGTGTGTCTTTAACCTATCGCGTCCTGAAGACGGGGCGTTGGACTTTACTGACGAGCTTTAAACTGCAACAGTGTTGTCCTTCTCCCTAGAAACATATTCAAATGTTGACGTTATTATACCATGTTGTTGTATAATTGAAAATGCGATCAAAATACACCATTACTAACATCACACAAACTGTACATTGCAAATGTTTTGGTGTCTGCTTCTTCCACCCATTTGTGTTTCTACAAATAACGAAAGCTGGAAATAGGTTTATGTTGTTTTACCATGTTGTTTGATATAATAATTAAAATATGCTAAACACATTTCTTTGTCTATGGTGGGAGATATAATCCTATGAAATTCCTACTGTGAGGTAAATTTCTGACAAGTAGCCACCTTTTGGTGTGTTAGAGGTGGGTAGCTAGTGGTATATGTACGTTTTTTTCTGCTGTATCTCTCCTCACATACCACAGCCCCCTTAAAAAATTGAGGAAACCCTTGTGCTCACAACACTTGCTTATCCCTTCAGTAGAGGACATGCATGTTCGCGCTCTTCATCTGGCAGGGTTTGGTGTCTCAGAGGCATCTGACGTTTCCTAGGGTGTCTAAGGCACAGTTGGTCTGCCTTTGCCGAGAGGCCTTGGGGATGGAGGCATGGCAACGGGGGAACTCTGGGAAATCCTGGGTAGCAATGTCATCTTCAACCTGTTCTTTTTTGTGGGGTGCTTGTTTCCTCTTTCTCTGCTGCAGAGCTCTATGATGTGGAGAAGTCCAAGGGGAAGTATCTGGACAAGGAGGCGCTGGCTGCAGTGCTATTTCAGATGGCAGACTACATTGGTTTTCTGCAGACAACGCCCGTGGGGGCTGATGTCTGGTTCCTGGCCTCCTCCTCTGCAATTTCACCATGTGTTCCAGGCGGGGGTGCGTTTTTTTCCAGTGACTGAGACTGTTGGAGCCTGAGAGGTGGCTGTGCCTCGCTCATGTCCATACTCTATTCCTTGCAAGGGGGAGGAGCTTGCGCTCCCTCAGTCTCTGCGGGTGGATACTATTCTGTCGAGTCTGGTGGGTCGCTGCCGTATGGCGGCAGAGGATGTGGCTGTGCATAATGTGGTGCACAAAAAGGCTACTTCTGCTTTGTGGAGATCCTACGCTGAGGCGCATATGGCTTTTTGGGCTGCTACTTATGTGTCTTACACAGCAGAGGTTGCGCTGGGTGGATTTCGGCAGTCGGCAAAGCTCATGGAAGAAGGTAATGACTGTGTGCCGCTGTTGCAGGCTATGCAATCTCTGGTGGAACTGCTCACAGATTTGAATTATGATGTAGTCCAGGTGGGGGCAATGACTATGGTGGATCCGGTGTCCGGTATCCAAAAGTTGTCCACCGGGATTTGCGTTTGGATGGCCATTAAAAGGCTGCAGCACTGACAATTCCCTTTGAGGGGAAGATGCTGTCTGGCGACTTGTCGGAGTGCCAGGTGCATGTGTGTTTATAGCTGACAAACACACTTTCGTCAGTGCTCAGACGCTGAGCCCTGGTCCAGGGTATCAGATGTTTCAAGGATGCCTGCTGTCAAACTGTTATTGTTATCCCTCGACCGGAAGCCATCTAAAGTTGCCTCATAAATCTGGTAAGCCCCTTTTCTACATCGCTGTCGCAGAAGTCCCGACATCAACTATCAACTGTATGTGTGGGTGCCAGAAGCCAGTGCTTCTGGCCTGCGTGGGGGGCTGCGTCATCCAAAATCTGGGGGAATTCGGATTGTCTGATGGCGGTACAAGATAGAGCCTGCCTCTGCTCTGATTGGGGGCATTGGCGGCCCCTGTTCCAAGGAGAGCAAAGTATGACCTGATGGCCTTGAAGTGATTGAATGCAGACTCTGCACTTCAAGCTGGTTTGTCCGCAGGGTATTCTCACTTTGTTTGAGGGGTTCGACTTTCTGGCGTCTGGATCTTCCGGACGCTTAATTTCATGTGCCCATTTAGAGGTCGCGTCAGAAATATCTGAGGTTTCTGTTCATGGGCCAGCAATTTCAGCTCAGAACTCTTCTGTTTGGCCTCAAGATTGCTCCAGGGATTGTTACAAACCTTTTGGGCATGGAGGTGGCACCTCTACATGCCAGTGGGGTGAATGTTTTTCCATGCCTGACCGATGGCAGCTAAGGGCTTCCCATCTGGGGAACTGTTACTGGAACATGTGGCCATTGCATGCAGAGTTCCTGCTAAATCTGGAAAAATCGCACTTGGATCCCTCCTGTACATTGGGGCCTGCTTTTGGACGGGGCAGGAATGGGTGTTGCTGCCGTTGGATCGAGCAGATCGCGTCTAGCGTCTCTTGGGGGGCCTGCTATCCAGTGAGTGGGCTTCTGCCAGGGAAGCTTTCAGATCAGGGACATATGGCAGCTTGTGCATTTGTGGTTCCATGGTCGAGACTTCACATGTGGCCTTTGGAGTCTCACCTGCACCACTGCTGGAGACCGGACTCTCTGGCTTACTGGATGGCCATCACTCTATTCTAGAGTGCAGGGCCCTGCTTCAGTAGTGGTTGCTCCGGGCCACTCTCCTGCAGTGGTTGCTCAGGGCGCGTCTTCTGCAAGATTTTCTGCCTTTTCCACCCTTGCCAAACATAATTGCCACTGATGCAAGTGGCCTCGGCTAGAGTGTGATTTCAGTGATCCAGAGCACCCAGGGCATTGGATGGCTGGGCAGGCCGCTCGCTCCAACTGGAGGGAGCAGGCAGTGGTTGTGCAGGCTCTTTAGGAGCTCTTTTGTATCATTCAGGGGTCAGCGGTTCTGGTGTGGGCAGACAACACATAGGCATTAGCCTACGTGCAACCCCAGGATGCGACCCAGTGCTGTCAGTTGGAGGCGTTGGCGTTCCAGTTGGGCTGCTAGGTGGAGCTCAACCTGCCTTCCTATGCGATTCACATCTGGGGGGTTGACCACATTCAGGCAGGCTGTTTGAGTAGGGTGTTTCCTTCCTCCTGTTGAGTGTGGCACCAGAAGGTGTTTTGCCTGATTTGTAGGATGTCTGGTGTGCCGGTACTGGATCTGTTTGCTTCTTCTCAAGATGCTCAGCTGCTCTGGTTTTGTTCCCAGTTCTCTTGTCCCGGGCCTTGGGGAGTGGATGCCATGATAGTATCCTGACCGGCGGGACTACTTGCCTTTCCTCCTCTACCTCGGCTTCCGAGGGTACTGGTCAAGAAACAGAACTCTGGGTCAGAGGTGAATCTGGTACTGCTAGTGTGACCAAGACTCTTGTGGTACCCGCTTCTCCTTAATCTGGTGGTAGCTCTGGGTTGGTTCTTCTGCGCTAATGGTGTATGATAAGCATTGGAGGTATTTTGCACTGATGTGCCAAGAAGTCAGTACAGACTGTGGATTGCTATGTGCTGATGATTGTGCACTTCCTACAAGAAGGCTGGGGTATGGGCCTGGCTCTGTCCTCCACATGGGATCAGTGGGGGGGCTGTTCAAGCTTTTAGGGAAACTTGGGTTCTGAGTACTGCATGCAAGCTGCTTGTGGCTCGGCAGTTGAAGAATTTCCTGCTGACCGGGACCATTGTCTATGCCGAGTTGCCACTGTGGCTCTTCCTTTGGTGCTGCTTGCTTTGCAGGACTTGCTGTTTGAACTGGTGGACATCAAGTTTCTAACTTGAAAGGCTGTGTTTCTGGTGGCTCTTACCTCTGCTCGGAATTTGGGAGAGATTGGGGTGTTGGTGTGTTCAGCCCTGTGCCTGCGGGTCAAGTCTGATAAACTCATTCTCCGGTGTGATCTAGAATTTCTTTTGACGGTTTTCTCTAAATTTCCCCAGGCTCAGGATATCATTCTTCTGTCCTTTTTCCCCACTCCCATTTTGGAGGAGGAGCAGTGGCACAAGTGGGATTTCAAGAGGTCTTACCATCCCTGGACTGCTTCCATTGGATGGCCAGACAGACAGTTTGTTTATGTTTGGTTGTTCAAAACCTTGCATGAAGAAGACGGTCCCTACTATTTGCAGAGGGATTCGGCAAGCGATTGCTTTGGCCCGTTCAGCGGCGCAGGTTCCTGGCTGGTCCCTATTCAGGTTTACTGAACTAGAAGCATGGAGGAATCCTGGGCAGAGGCGCAGGGTGTGCCTCTTCATGACATTTTCTGGGCGGCGGCCTGGGCAGATCTGAATCCTTCCACAAGACACAATTGCCTTGACTTGCATAAGCAGAGGTCAACCTCTTTTGGGGAGGAGGTGTTAAGCACTGTTGCGCATGTTTGAGAATGATGCGTTGTTGTGACTGGTAATACACTGGTGATGAGCTGTTCGAGAGGCACTCTGGTTAGCCTGTGTTTTTCACTGCTATAATTGGTATGCCTCAGAAGTAAGTACTGGAGAGGCCAGCAGGGGCGCGCAGATGGAAGTCTCCTGAGCGTGCTCCTCCGTCATCCAGATCCCAAAAAATTAAGTGAGCCCCCACTTATGTCCCCCAGGGATGGAAACACTGACTGGTGCAGAGAAAACCCAACGGTTGCACCTGACCCAAAGAAATGAAACAGTTGGCTGCGTACAAGCTGACATCTGCTCGCCGAACACAACCCGAGAAAGTGAACGTCATATCCTCGCTGCGAGGGCCCTCGCAGGGGTTTTAGTTCGCTGCGTACGGGCTCTAGAGGGTGCATCTGAACGACCCTGTGACGGCTAGACGATCGGAACCCCCAGAACGAGCTCCGGAGAGTTGCTGGTGGGGGCCTTGATCTCCCCCACATACCCAAAAAGCTGAGCGCAGACCTGTTGCCCAGCGGTTAAACGTCCCTAAGGAGGCCCGGTCCGTGCAGTACTGTATAACACGGAGCGGTGCCTGTGAGAGCCTCTCATTCCAGGCACTGCTTCTGTTGGTTGAAATACAGCGGCAGGCATGCCAGACTGTAAAAAAGCAGAAAGGTGCCTTTGGGAGCTAAATCTGCAGGGTGCAGCGGTCGCACTGGAAACTCGGGTCATGAATGGTGGGGACACCATGGTACATGTGGCAAGGCTGCTGTGAAGTCACAAGAGAAGTGCTACCCGGGAGTGCCCGTCTCCCTGTAGCCTCGGTCCAGGGAATGTGCATCATTGCAAAGAGCTCGGAATATCCAGGGACTGTGCAGGAAGTGTGGTCCCTCAATTTAGGGGCTTGTCCCTGCCCCGCTTATATCTCAAACGACTGGAAGGAATGTACACGAAGAGGCCATCCTGAGATTTGCAGGAACCAACTTGGAGGAGAACTAAGGAGTACCAGAAGTGGGACATAGCTAGAAGTGAATTGCTCACTCTTGAAAACCAGAAGAGGCCACTGGGAGTCCAGATTCGAGTGAGCCTCCGTTTGTCCCGCCTCTACCCCCTGCAAGTCGTGAGGGATGTTTTCACCAGACAAGTCGCAACAAGGCTGGCCCTTCCTCTCTGCCAACTCCCTAGATTTTTCTGCCTGACCAAGTCATGAGACTAATAGCGTGGCTTCCCCCTGGGGGAAGCGGTTGCTGGGTGTCATCAGTTCCTCTTGGATGTTTCACTTCGGCCCAGTGTTATATGGAGTTTAGTAAAGCTGGCTGAATTTGCATATTCGGGCAGGCCTGGCTCCGTAGACAATAACGCAGGGAAGAAAATGGCAGCTGGAGGGGAGAACTCGATGGCAACCAAGAAGGATGTTGCCTCCTTACTTGAAGAGATTCGGAGCATGAGAACTGATATCGGCGGTATAGTTGACAAGATCAATACTAGACTTGACAAAATGGAGGAGAGACTACGGGAGGTGGAATACAATCAATCCTCTTTGGACAAATTAGAGTCTCAAATAGACGTGACGATGAGCGAAATGGAGAGGAGAGAAGCTGAGATTGTTCTGAAACTGGATGACTTTGAAAATCATGAAAGGAGAAATAACCTCAGGCTCTTCGGGGTACCAGAGAAGGAAGGGCAGACTGAAAGGGAAATCAAGAGAAACATACATGAAGTTACAAAACTACTCTTTGAAGACGATTGAATTGATGAAACGAAAATTGAAAGAGTTCACAGGGCCGGTGGTTCGGCTAGAGGCCCGAGATCGATTCTTGCATGTTTCCATAACTATCCAGACAAGCTCAAGATTTTGGAGAAGGCTAGGGCTAAGGGTCCTGTGATGTTGGGCACAGCGAGAATTGCAGTTTTTCAGGACATGTCCTCCCTTACTCTCACAAATAGGCGATTGTGTTTGCCTCTGAAGAAATGGCTGACTGGTATAGATAGGGATTCCGATTCTCGATCTCTTTTGAGTTGGAAGTGCATAAGTACAGGCTGGTTACAGAAGAAGAAATCAACAGACTATCAGGAGAGCTATTTGGTGGTGAGGAGTGGACTCTGGGACCATGAGGGGAAAATGAAGGAGATAGATAAGGGCATATTAAGTGTCCCAATGGTAGAAGACTCCCAAGCTCAAGGAAATTTAGGAAGCTCAACACTTCCCCGGCCCACACATCTTGAACACAATTTCAGATAAGGTTGTGATGGCGACACTGGTAGTTTTTGACATGGTTGAGTCTACCATCATGACTTAAAGGAGCGGGGTTGAATGTGAATGATGCATTGAAATTGATTAGCATATTTGGGATACTTAGGAATGGAGAGGTGCTACAGCGGTTTGTTGTTATTGTGTTTGTTGAAGTTGGGGGGGCTGGGATGGGGGCTTTGGAGATTGAGGTGACTATTACTGGGGCCTGGATGTCATACTTATTGTGGTGGTTCTGCACTCGTCTAAGGATGGTTACTTGGCGGGCCGGGTGCCTTTTGGGGGGAGAATGGGATTTAGAATTTATTATATGGCTCTTGAAATGTTAATTTACGGATTTATTCAACACATGAAGTGGCTTGGGTGACAGAATTTGTTATGGCTGCCTTGGGAAAAGGGACTAAGGAAGGCAGTTTGTGGGTATGTACTTTGAATGCAAAGGGCCTCAACTCTCCTACTAAGAGGTCTTTGGTGGCTAGGGAACTAAGAAGGTCTGAGATTGATGTCCTATTCCTTCAGGAGACCAAGTATGTAGAGTCAGGATTTTGGTCCGTAGAGGACTCAGAATGGAATTTACTAAAGTATGGTCTGACTCTGAGGGAAGGGCCATGTTGATCTCAAGTTTGATTAAGAAGCTTCCTGCTCCCACCTGTGAGGCTAAAAATCTCGGTGTCATCTTTAACTCCACACTTTCCTTCTCTCGTCACATCTCTGACGTCTCTAAGAAGTCACATTACCAGCTGCACCTCCTCAAAGGTATTCTTCCCTTCCTCTCCTTCCCCCAGAAGCTCACTGTCTCCAGAGCTCTCTAGACTGGACTACTGCAAAAGCCTCTTTCTAAATCTGCCTGCCTCTACTCTCCGCCTTCTGCAACTCATCCAAAACAGGACTGCAAGACTTGTCATTGGCCTCAAGCCCAGGGATCGTATCTCTCCAGGACTGAAATCTCTGCACTGGCTCCCAGTGGAGGCGGGGATTAAGTTCAAAACCCTCTGCATTGTCAACAAGGCCTTCTGGGGCGTGGGACCTCAATACCTTCAACTCTCGCTTCCTAAATATCTTCCTTCTTGAGCTCTTCGCTCATCCGCCTCCAACTCCCTCAGGGTTAGTCGCTTCTCCAGGGAGGGAGTTGGTGATAGATCTCTTTCTTCTGCTGGGGCTTCCCTCTGGAACAGCCTCCCTGCCTCTCTGAAACTTGAGGAGAATCATTTCCAGTTCCGGAAGCACCTCAAGACCTGCCGCTGTGCTTCTGCTTTCTCTCCTCCTCTACCCTGTTGATCTCGTGGATCAATGTGAAATTGCATTGGTTACCTGGCTACTCTCTGATCTCGGGCCCGGGTCCCCTCCCCACCAGTTGTACACCTGCACTGCCCCCCGGCAACCCTTGCACTCAAGGACTGTTTCTGTATCCCTGCAGCCCCTACTAGCACTTGACACCTGATGTCGGAACTTGCACTTGCCACCAGCTGGCCGTACTTTTATTTATTGTCTTTATTTTTTACTGTTATCCTATTATCCTATGTACTGCACTTCCCCCTCCCCTTTCCCCCTGCACTTTTCCCCTTCCCTGCGAGATCTCAATGGCACCTGGCCTAGTAGGATTGTTGTGTCTGACTTCCCTCTGTTTTCCTTCCCTTACCTCGTTGCGCCTTGAAACACTGTTATGAATGCCATGTCATATCATATCATAAGGTTTACATTTGCCACAATTTACACCCCGAATCAGGGTCAAACGAGATTCCTACAGAGAACCCTAGCGAAAGTAATAAACGAGGGAGTGGGACATCTTATAGTCGGTGGGGATCTTAATGTTTGGATGGATGTCACTCTGGACAGGCAAACTATGCATTCGGGGGGACAGGAATCACAGAAACAGGGCTGCAGGGAGTTCCATACAGCTATGGAACTATAGGGATGCGGGACATATGGTACTATTTCCACTCACAAGAAAAGGGGTTCAACTTCTTTTCTGCCCATATGGAACCTGAACGAGAATAGGCTATTTTTACATCTCATGGGGCTTATGTGATTTGGCACTGGGATCGAGGAGCACCTAGTTAGCTGGTTGGATCACATTATGGTATCAGTAGATATTGGGTGGAGTGGTCTGTGTCCCAAGAACTCTGGAAGTGCAATGAATCCCTCTGGAAAGACCCTGTGTTTAAGGAAGAAATGGAGAATGGAAACAAAGAATTTGTTACCATTAATGACACTGGGTAGGTTTGAAAGAGAAATGTCTGGGATGCTACGAAGGCCACTTGGAGAGGCACGTTGATCAGAGAGGGGGTCTGTAAAAAGAGGGAACACACCCTAATCAAGAATAGACTGCAGAATAAAATAGGAGCTCTGGGAAGGCTAGCACAGTCGTCCACTAGTAGAAGGCAGGACCACATTATGGAGGCTGGAGGTGTGAGAGAAGTGCGGAGACTGTTGGAAGAAGGGAAGATAGTTCGTAACTTACAGTTTCTGAAATGGGGATTTTATGAAAAGGGAGATAAGGTAGAGTTTCTTCATGTCGCAAGGCTAAGGGGATAACATGCTGAGAGATGGGTTTCTGAGATAGAGGTTACGGGAGGAGACGACCAAGGTTTCAGCAGAAAGGATCCAGGAGGCATTTGTCTCGTTTTATGAGATGTTATATGGGAGTAAAGGGCAGGCCGAGACAGAAGAGATTAAGAATTACTTAAATGAGACGTGTCTCCCATTGTTGACTGCAGATGAGTCCTGTGCCTTGGATACTCCAATCACAGGAGATGAGATTAAGAACGCTATAGGCCGCCTTCGGTTGGGGAAAGCACCATGCTATAGGCCGCCTTCTGTTGGGGAAGGCACTAGGTGAAGATGATTTCACCTCTGGGTTATATAAATCGTTCTCGTCTGTCCTGCTCCCTTTTTTGACAACATTGTTTAATGGTATTCTGCAGACCGACAGAGCCCCTGATTCATTTGTCCAGGCCCTCATTACAGTAATACCAAAGGAGGGCAGGGACCCTCGGTCGTGTGGTTCTTACAGCCCAATCTCTCTTTTGAATATAGATGCCAACATATATGCTAGGATCCTGGCAGCCAGGTTAGTGGGACACCTACCAAGACTGGTACATTCTGACCAGGTGGGATTTGCTAGAGGGTTTCAGGGGGCAGTCACTATGAGGAAGTCATTGCATTTGGTTAACGAGGCTCAAGGCTGGCCAGGCGATCCCACGCTCCTCCCTGTTGATGCCGAAAAGGCTTTTGATAGGGTAGAGTGGGACTTTCTAGAGGTAGTGCTTACTAAATTTGGGATAGGCAGGAAATGTGTACATGGTATAATGGTAATCTACTCCTCCCCGGAATGGAAGATACTCACGTTGGTTTGGACTGGGCAGAGGGACGAGACAAGGTTGCCCTCTTTCTCCGGATCTCTTTGTTCTCTGCGTGGAACCCCTGGCCCATAGGTTGAGAGAGGATCGCGAAGTGGAAGGATTTGTGGCGGGAGGGAAAGAATATAAAATTGGATTATATGCAGACAATATGTTTCTGCATGTGTTGAACCCACGGACATCTGTAACGGCGGTGGTTAGTTTGATTGAACAATATAGCCACATGGCAGGGTTTAAAATTAACACAGGCTAACAGTCCTTTTCCCCTTGGACAGAAATAGGGATGATGATATGGGTTGTTTCTCCTCTCTATGAATGAAAATTAACCTGGAGAACACTATGTTACTCGGGTATTATCCACACAAGAGAATTTAGGGGACTATACGAGTCAAATGTCCCCCCTTTGATGTCTGAATTGGATTAAGAACTGGAGAAATGGAACAACATGACGATATATTGGTTGCGATGTTTGAATGCGTTGAAAATTGTGGTTCTCCCTAAGATTTGATACTTATTCCAGATGCTGCCCATTCAGATTCCAGACCCCTATTTCAAAGTAACAAAGGGGGCCCTCTTACGATTTTTGTGGCAGGGGAAGAAACCCAGGGTTTCTAGGGAGCTCCTGAGTCTTCCCAAGGAAAGTGGGTGAGTGGGATTGCCGAACATACATTTTTTACTAGAAGGCCACCCATCTTAGAATTTTGGTTCCATATTTTAGAGCTCAAGGAGACCTACAATGGGTGGGATTGGACAACTATCATCTGTGACCGGCCACTGTAGGAGAATGGGTGTGGATTCCTAGAGCGAAGTTACCATGCAGGATACTGGAACACCCCATTTTGGGAACATTCTGGAGTATTTGGCGACAAAGCGCAGGGTTAAGAGGCGTTACACAATGTGGCCATCGTCGTTGGGACACTTTTGTGTAATGGGAGTTAGGGATGTAATTCCGAATCCAGATAGCTTCCAACCCTGGTATGAAGGAAGCAGGACTAGAAAGGGTTGGACAGATGTGGAGGGATGTTAGATTCATTACAATAACGGAACTAGATGAGGCCTTAGGAAAAGGCTTGCTCTCCATTTTCTCATATTTGCAACTGAAGGGGGTACTAATGAGCAAGGCTTGTAGAGAAAAGATACGGAAGGAGCACACACCCTTTGAGAAGCTCTTAGATACGGTGTCTGATTCCAATGGATTGATTGGTGCATTGTACAGGATGCTGGTGGAGACAAGAAGGGACTCCACTGACAGGTTGAGAGAGCGTTGGGAGAAACATGGGAATGGATCTTGACCCTCAAACATGGCAGAGATTATGCAGGGGTGCCTTCCAGACATCAATTTCTTTTCAGTACCAAGTGCACGCCATTAAATTATTGCACAGATGGCAATATGATACGGTTAGGCGCTCCAGACTGTATCAAAGTGTGAGGCTAGATGGGTCTACAAGGGACTAAAAACCAAGAGGAAGTTTGGGTATTATTGTAGAGATGCTGCTATCTTAATACATGAATTTATATCTAGTTCTAACCTTATAATAGCCATAGGGATGCACTGTGGTAGCCCCAGGGGTTTCCTCCAGAATTTACCCGCAACAATCAGCAGCCACTCAAGATCTGTGTCAAAGAGTGATTCTAATCCATAATTGATCATGGGTACGAGACATTGAATATACAATTGACGTTCCCCCCATATGGAGAAGCCGCTTTGTTTGTTGGTAAACTGGTATATTAGGGCCGTTAATTGAGCAGCTTTCAATTTACGCCCTTGTATGCACTGATAATAACCCCCTTTCATGTCGAACTCCACTCCTAGATATTTGTAGAAAGAAGCATATTGTATTTCAAATGAATGGATATGCATACGTGGTCATGCAATCTTTCCCCTAGTATATACCAATAGCTGGGTCTTTTCACAATTTATCACTAGGCCATTTGTTTCTACATATTGCCACAGATTTTCCGCAGATCTCAATAGCCCATTGAAAGCATGGTCAAGCACCACTATGTCATCCGCATACGCCAATACAAGACAATGTTGAGTGCCTATGTTTGGAGAGTAATTATATGCTTCCTGTATAGATTGGGGAATGTCTGAAACAAAGGAGTTATACAGCAAGGGAGCCGTGATGCATCCCTGCTTCACTCCCCTATTCTGAAAGACAGATTTAGTCATAGTGCCACCAATGTCCAGTTTAAGCTGGACAGTGGTGTTACTGTGCAATAGTTTAAGGAAGTAAAGTAATCCCTCCGGGCATCCCAATTATTGAAGTTTAAGCCACAGTCTCTCTCTGCTGATGACATCAAATGCAGCTTTGAAGTTTATGTAGAGGGCATATAGAGGTGGGCTGTTGGGTTGTAATGCTCTGTTTCTTAGCAAATTCATGATCATCAAATTATGTGTGGTGGTATATCATGCTCTGAAACCGCTCTGAAAGCGGTCCAGGGCTCCAACTTTGTCTGCCCATGCTTATAATTCACATAATAGTAGGAAGGCGAATAATTTCCTGGTACAATCTAGCATGGACAACAGTCTATAATTTCTGGGATCGGTTTTGAGTCCCTTTTTATATATAGGTACCAGAATGGCTGTCTGCCAAGTACTGGGTATTATTCCCTCCCTTATTACTTTTTCGAATAATATCTTAAGTAGGCTTGCCCAGAAGCATGCATTGTTTTAAGTACTATATTGGACAAGCCATTAGGCCCAGGAGTCCTTGATGATTTTAGATTGTTGATTTTATTTTGGAGATCTTCAGCTGTCACCACAAAGGGGGGGGGGTCGGGCTTAATGCTTATTTCTTTGCTCCTACAGGTCATAACTGGCTCATTACGGCTCTCAAGGGACTCTTCCAAAGCCTGGGCACCAATAGAATTGACCAGGGGTTGATGCCTGTTTCCTCTTATTCCCCACAGCAATGCCCATATATTGCGAGTATTCCGTGAGCATAGTACATTAACCGTACGTTGCCACGCCTCTACTCGCTTTGCCCTTTTCCGCAATTTTAGTTAAAATCGATATTTATTTTTTAAGATTCTCGTGGCCTCATGTAGTGAAAGCAGTGAATTGCAGGTTATTTTGGCCAAACTTATATCCATTCTTAGTCGTCTTTTGGCATCTCGAATTTCATTATTGAAAGGGGCCCCAGCTTGAAAGTCTTTTACCACCATATGGGACCTGGATGTAGCATGAGCCCCCGAAAAAGAGTGACTCTAGCTCTCAATTTCCTCTATGGTCATGGCCTCAAACATAGGGGGGAGGTTAATATTGGGATTGAGGAGGGTCTGCCCTGCTTTCAAGATGTTATTTTCAGACCATACTATTCTTGTAGCGGTTGTAGGTCATTTGGTCGAAAACCAAATGATCGAATGCCATTTGATCAAGAGTCAAATGGTCGAAAAAATGGTCGATTTTTTAATATTTTTTTTTAATTTTTTATTTTTTCGACCATTTTTTTTCTGGCCATTTGACTTTCGATCAAATGGTCATTCGATCTTTTATTTTCGACAATTTGACCGGACAGCCCTTGTAGCGGCATGATTCTCTAGCATGTTCCCTGTTTTTATGACATCAGGAGTTTGTTCCACGATACCAAAATGCATGGATAATGTCTCGTGGTCACTTCACTCGTTTTCGGTTATTATCATATCTTTAATGAGGGTCGCCACTTCAGAGCTGCTAAAGATATAGTCCAGGGTGCTCTTAGCAGCACCTGCTTTCCAGGTATATTTTCCCAGACAGTCACTCACTGTGCAGCCATTATTTCTAATTCGCAACTATTACAAAAATGTAGCCAGCCTTCCCCTTCTTTGTCCTCAATATTGTGAGTCATACGGCTCCGGGGCTGCAATAGCATATTAATGACAATACCACTACCACCCTTGATGTGACAATTGAGAGCTCAGCAACAATAATAAAATTACTCTTAGACTCACTCATACATCCAATGACTTAATAGCTTATGCAGTGCTTCTTGAATAGTTTATTTATGTTGCTCCCCCTGGTGAATTTTAGAGATTAACCAGTAGCAGTCTTTCCCAACCCTCATTAATCATGACCATCACTTCATCTGCATTAACATTGTCTTCATCCGGTGTTGGTATCTTTCTTGCCCTTAATGCTATTGATACCCCAATCAGCAACCCTCCATACTGCCTTCCTCGTAGGCATTTCTTAGCTGCTATTTGGTACAATGTGAATCCATCCATAATAATTGGAGATAGCAACCATCTCTCTTGGAGTAAAAAGAATGAATGATTAGTGATCATTGGTAAGGATCCATTCTCTGATATAAAGTGCATAAAACCACGAGTGTTCCAAGTTAATAGGGACCAAGCTCAATGTTTTTGGTACCGCTAGAGGTAAGGTCAGCCACTTCAGCATCGTTTGTATATCACTGATTATGGACCTCTTTACCCACCTGTAATTTGGGTTTTTTAAAATGTTTTGTTTCTTGGTAGAGTATCCTTCTCCCTTACGTCCAGACTTCTCTTATGTTTTCGCATTAGATGTCCAGTAGCTAGGACTTTACAATGCAATGATGTGACATTAGGGTTGATGCCATTTAATGGTTCTACAGAATTCAAGTCCTCGATCTTATTACACGTAGCTGAGCAATAAGATGCAATTTGGTAGGTATTGCTGATCTTGGCAGCGATCTGTTTCTTTCTTTTTGATTTAAATTCTTTGCGGGGGCTGGTCCGCCTCTTAGCAGGGAGATCCCCATTGGTCACCCCACCTCCTGTGGCCAGTATATCACACATACATCATGAAATAACAACAGACAACTTTTGTAAGGTTATTTGGAATATACAAGGTCACAGTTTATTTGGAGCAACAATAAATTTGGGATGGCCCCAGCCACACATTACATTACATCAGCTAAGGGTGAACCGTGTCACCCTATCTGCCACCGGCAAAAGCTGAACACGCTTCTGGTTACTACCAGGCAAACACTGGTTACTACCAGTAGGACACTTTGGAGCACTGACAAGAAGGTTGTTGGCTAAAGCCCTAAAAAGGAGAGTCTGTACCGTACACAGATTTGGCTCGAGCCCGGCCAATCCTGAGCCACTGCCGCTGAAGCTGCAGAGCGAAACTCCCTCATTGGCTAGGACCGCCCCGATACTCTGCCACACTTTGGGGGTGGCTTTTGTGTTTTCTCCAAACTGCATTGATAAGCCTCTCTCCCACTATACAGGTGTCTCAAACTTAGCAGGGCCTCTGTGCCCAAATTGCATTGTCTGTTCTCCAAACTGCATTGATAGCAGGACCTCTGTAACCAAATTGCATTGTCTGATCTCCAAACTGCATCGATAGGCCTCTATCCCACTATACAGGTGTCTCAAGCTTAGCAGGGCCTCTGTGACCAAATTGCATTGTCTGATCTCCAAACTGCATTGATAGGCCTCTATCCCACTATACAGGTGTCTCAAGCTTAGCAGGGCCTCTGTGACCAAATTGCATTGTCTGATCTCCAAACTGCATTGATAGGCCTCTCTCCCACTATACAGGTGTCTCAAACTTAGCAGGGCCTCTGTGCCCAAATTGCATTGTGTGTTCTCCAAACTGCATTGATAAGCCTCTCTCCCACTATACAGGTGTCTCAAACTTAGCAGGGCCTCTGTGCCCAAATTGCCCCGAGGATCTCCAAACTGCATTGATAGGCATCTCTCCCACTATACAGGTATCTCAAATCTAGCTCACTCGCAAATTTAGCTAACAGTCAAGTCACCAGTGAAATACGGTGGGGGGTCACTCTGACTAGGGCCTCTCGCATCACAAGGTGAAAGTCCAAGCTGCTCCCGTCCAAGCCACCCTCCAACCAGCAGATACCCTTCCCAACCCACACAGCCTGCTCACCACAGTGAACCGCGATCAGGGAGACGGACAGTAAAGGGAGCCACCGATAACACCCGACTTAATAACCCTTAGCACCCCCTTCCCCTCCTAGGACAGCGACTGAACGAGTCGCCAGCTCCGGCCGGGAAACCACCTACAGACTGAGCCCAAACTAGTAGCGGACACCCCCTCACCCGCCACTACACCACAAGACCACAAGACAACCAGACCAAAGCAGGACCAACTAGACGTCACCAAACAAAGACTAAACAACTCTCAATCTTACAATGCAGCGCAAAAGACCCATTCCAAGGAAAAGACGAAGAGATAAAAGAACAAACACTCCAGAACATCAACCATAGACTGGACCCCCACAGAAAGGAACACAAACCGAAGCAACTCTGAGAGAAGAGAAAAATCCCTCTACCTAACTCCATACCTCGCAGACAACTGGCCACCACGGCAATCCAACCCAACATTAGAAGCAGCAACATCAAACAACCTAACACAAGCAAGTAGAAGAAGGATGACCAACACAAACAACAAACAGACGACTGACGCAATAACCCCCTACATCACCAAAGCAAGAGGAACTTCCAATCAACAACCACAACTCCTGGAAAACAAACGCGATGAAAATACAAAAAACCCAAGACAAAACCTAGAAGAACTATTCGAAGATGCTGACACCCCGAATCCCACAGCCCAACAAGTGACAGACCAGGAAGGAAACCTCAACACCAAACAGAAGACGACCTCGACAAAGCCCAAACCAAACAACACCTCCAAACTTCACTGCAATCTAATAAACGCAAGATCCATGTCAAAACACTCAACAGAGATCTTCGACCTACTCGACGACAACGGCATTGACATCCTGCTCATCACAGAAACATGGCTGGACGACAACTACAAAATCACACTCCAAAGCTGCCTTCCGACCGACTTCAAATGCCTACAAATAAACAAAAAAAACAAAAAAAACAAAAAAGGAGGAGGCATCACTGTAGCATTCAAAGAACACCTGAAAATAAAAACCGACAAACCACTCAACATCCTCAACTGCAAAACCATGGTAATACACCTAACAGCGAGCCCAAAAACCATCATCACATTCATCCTGGTATACAGACCGTCAACATATGATGCAACATTCGTCAATAACTTCATAGAAGCCATCACCAACTTAGCCATCAACCACGAACAACTAATCATCCTGGGGGACTTCAACATCTGGTTTGAAGACAGCCACGCCAACTCCCAAAACTCACTAATTGAACAACTCAGCACCATGAAACTACGACAACTAGTCAAGGGAGCAACGCACTCGGCAGGACACACCCTAGACGCAATTTTTGCCAAAGAAGAACTCATCACCTCGGCACCTCCGATACAAATACTGTGGAGCGACCATCTCGTCATCCCATTCGTGATCACTCTGCCTACCCAAGCCGTCATCCAACATCCGAAACTCACAACCACCACCAAAAGAAACTGGAAACACGTCAAAGAAAGCAACCTATTCGAACAACTGGAATTAACGAAACCCTCAACTACAGAACTGGAGCTAGCGGACCTAGACGGGAAAGCAGAGATACTGCACAAATGGATCGTGGATACAATAGACAAGATTGCCCCAGAAAAACCGTTCACCCCATCAAAAAAAAGAGCAATGGCAAAATGGTTCACCCCACTATTAAACGACATGAAAAAGGAAAACAAAAAGATGGAATTGGAATGGAGGAAAGAATACAACCCAGGGAAAAAAAACACTGTACCAGAAACAGATCCGCGCATACAAGAAGGAAATTCAAAAGGCAAAGAGAAGACATTACGATGAAAGAATCAACAATGACACCAACACACAAAAAGAAATGTTTAGCATCATTGAAGAAATGAGAAACCCACCAGGCTGCGATAACACCCCAACCCCCCTCAGAAAAACTATGCAGACCTGGCAGACCACTTAAAAAAAAAAAATCAATGACATCCGACAAACCATACAAAAGCGACCAACCAACCACAACACACAACCCAACGGACCTAACACGCAACCACAGCACAAACTCCAAAGCTTTCCTGAAATATCATCAGAGGCATTCGCAATGCTGGTAAAACGAAGCAAGTAGCGGGATTACCCATGGACCTCTGTACCCCAGACATCTACAAATCAATCCTCGCACAAGGATCGCCAGCAGAACACTATCAACAGGGACTGTACCGAAGATCTTCAAATCAGCATACATCAAGCCACTCTTGAAAAACACAAGTGGTGACGTAGATGACCTTTCCAACTACAGGCCGATCTCTAACATCCCCTACCCAGCAAAACTTCTATAAACCTATGTATATAAACTAACACAAGAACACGTAGAAAAACACCACCTGCTGGACCAAGCTCAAATCGGTTTCAGACCAGCGAGAGGAACAGAAACACCACTACTATCCATCTGGGATGACCTCAAAACTAACGCAGACTCAAACACTACCTCAGCCCTTATTCTGCTCGACCTCTCCGCAGCCTTTGACACAGTTAGGCACGACACCCTGACCAAAAGACTGGAAGCCATAGGCATAACAGACACTGCACTACGCTGGACCAAATCATTCCTAGCACACAGAACAGAAACCGTATGGATAAAACCGTTTCAAATCCACTCCACGAGTTAACGACTGTGGAGTGCCACAAGGATCCTCACTATCTGCACTATATTTCAACATCTATCAGACTCCGGTCATCAGAATCTTCAAAAAATACAACATTACATGTTACAACTACGCAGATGACACTCAGATCATCTACAAAATCAAAGACACCGATGCCGACCACTCAACCCTAACCGACTGTCTAAAAGAAGTCTTCAACTGGATGGATGCCAGCAACCTGAAAATCAACCCAGGAAAGACAGAAATCATGATCGCATCCAAAGACCAAGAGAACGAAACCACCATCCCATGGCCTACAGAAATGGGAAACGCACAAACACCATTGAAGGTAGTAAAAAATCTCGGAGTCCTAATGGACAACACCCTAACCCTGGAACCACAAATAAATGCAACAGTGAAGAAATGCTTTTTCCTCCTCCACACGGCAAGAAGAATTCTACCTTTCCTCTCCTTCACGCACAAAACACTCACTATCGTCGCCATAATCATGTCAAAAATCGACTATGCAAACAGCCTCTACCTCGGAATACCAGAATACCTCCTGAAGAAACTGCAACAGATCCAAAATGCAGCAGCAAGACTACTCCTCAAACTATCTAGAAGAGACCACATCACTCCAGCCCTAAAAACACTACACTGGCTCCCAGTAAAACATCGCATCACCTTCAAAACAATGTGCATAACGCACAGGGCAATCAGCGGACAAGGAGCAGAATTCCTACAAAAGAAAATAACAGTCTACAAACCGAGACCCCTCCGATCAAGCAACAAAATCCACCTGGAACTCGAACCATACCTTAAGAAAAAACTTGGAGGCACCTCCTTCTACCACTTAGCCGCAAAAACCTGGAACAACATCCCAAAAGAAATAAGAAACACTGAAGATCACCTAAAATTCAGGAAATCACTAAAAACCTGGCTCTTCAACACCACAGACTAAATCTGGAAACCAAAACCGGAAAAAGGATGACTAAACCGGAAAGGACACGGACATCCCCGACTGTAACGCTCACCTGACTCCCACGGAGGCGCTGGCCTGGTTCGCGCTGCTGTGACTTCTTCTAAGGTGATGCGCAGGGTTCGGAATACGGACTCGACCGGGCCCCCAAATCTGGCTTGTCTGGCTCGCAGAAGTATCCTTCTGTAGGCGAAAATAGGGGATTAACTGTCTGCGGGTAATGCAATCAGCCTCCCACTTTCCCCTCTCACCATCCTCGAAACCCTTCTGCGATTCCTCGTAGCGTCTCACCTTGGGGTCTGGAAGGACGAGCTCTCCATCCTGCTTCTGATGCAGGGGCGTGTTGGTACCCAGTTACTTCACTGGATTTTCGGATTGGTGAGAACCAAACTTGCTTGGCTTCCAGGTAAGTTTTTTGATAAGAGGTTCCCCTTGTGTCCATGCATTAATTTAATAATGCTAGTGTCTTTTTCCCCATAGGGGCCGGGGTACGGAATGCCGGGGAACAGGCACCGACCCGAGATGAGAGGTGAAATCCTTGTAGAAATCAGGTAAGTCTTTAATGAGCGTTTTTTGGTAATGTCTTTTCATTCGCTCATTAACGCTGATGTCTCTTTTTCCCCTTAGGGGCCGGGGTCCGGAAATGCCAAGATGCGGCGCGGACCCGAAATGAAGAGGGAATGAATCAACAGGTAAGTCTTAACATGGAGATTCAGCTTTCCTTATTCCCTTCTCTCTCTCACCTTTTGTTCTGGTCTTTTTCTCCGTAGGCGCTGGGGCGTGACTGCGAATCCGGATGATCGCTGCTGAACATGGAGGCCCCTGTAAAGGTGAGTGGAATGCGGCGCTGCAGCGATCGACGCGATGAGCATTTAAATAAAAGTTTTCCTTTTCAGGATTGTCGGCGAGATGTCTCCGGGATGCGGATTTAGCAGGTAAGGACTTTTCCTTCTTCTGTTCTCTTCTTCTCTTCCTTTGGTGATCCAGGATGCTGGCAGGCGTGGCAGAAGTCAGGATGCAGGAGTAGACACGGTGAGCGTCCAGCTGCTAGATGCAGAACAACGCGAAGCACGTGTGGCTGTTCGGGTGGGGTTTAAATAGCCTTGGAAGAAGTTCCAGGTATGTATCCTTCCTCCAATCAGGTATGTATCCTTCCCCGACCACGCCCGGATGGTAAATTAGTCCCACAGGTAAAGTAGTTCCTTTCAGGCCTCAAGGAGGCCGGGATCCTGCAGCATGGTCTGCATCAGGTAAGTGCACCCAAGCACTTCCATAATGAGCCTGGCGCCTATGGCGCCAGGACTGATGTCTTTTATGAGCCTGGCGCCATAGGCGCCAGGACACTGTCCAAAGGGCCCCTATATGGGGTTGCTGGGTCCTTCCTTGGGGACTGGATGTCCGCTTTCGGGGACGCAGGGCTTGAACCGGCTCCCCGGGAGCGGGCATCATGACACCGACCCGAGAGGGTAACTCCCATGGCACCTGGACGGATTACACCGGATAGACTGGAACACAGGCAGCATGCACAGAGATTGAGTCAGCTACCCCAGACAATCCCACCAACACTTTCACCCGCCCCTTAGTTACCGCCAGGTACCACAGAGGTGTGGAATTGTCAAGATATTGGCAATCCCCACACTACCTGAGAGGTTGACATTGGCAGGTGCACTGGCCACAGGAGTATGAAGGGAGGATAAGGGGAGCTATGAGAGATCATGTTAGAGGTGGGGGCCAGAGGAGTAAGGAACCTTATATGCCAGTCGGATCCAGATCAGGACAGATCAGCATCAGGGGAGACTACGCAAGCCGAGCGTCTCAATTCAGGATAGAGACGCAAACTAACCAACCCTACTAACAATGTCTCTTTCTGCATACACCTCTCAAACTCCAACCAAACACAACCAAAACCTACAGCACAACAAACCGCACAAACTTCACTACACTGCAACAACAAAACAAAAACACACAGTCTTGCACAACAGTACACGACGACTACCGGCCGCAAACACCCCAGGCCCAGCCAACGGACCCACCGGGCTGAGGCCGCCAACAGCACATCACTGCTCTCTTGCACTTTTCCTGCCTCCTCCCACTAACTCAACCTCCTCTCCTCCTTCGCAGCCGCCAGAGCGCCAGGGGACCACTATGGTGGTGATAGTGTGCGGTACAAATTGTCCTGTTCAGCTTTGGCTCTTACCCCTTCTTCCTCCCCACTCTCCTCACCTGTCTGGTAGTCCTGCAATTCTTCAGGTTTGAGGTGGCGACGTGTGCAATAATCTCTCCTTTCTTTAGAAGACATTTGCCTACCACGAGAGGAAGCCACAGTGAATGCTTGAAACTAGCAGTCCTGGGGCTCCTCTCCCATAGGCAGGTGGCAATGGAAAAAGCCCCACAGGCAGAAAAAACCCTTTGCACGCTGGGAAAACACGAATTCCAGGAGTCTTCCGGTATTGTTGATCGGAGGTTTTCCACGGATTGGAGAAAGGAGATCTTGTAAAGGGAGACCGTGGCTCAGAGGAGGAGGAAAGAAGCCGTGAGGAGCGGTGGCAAGAAACTCTAAATGCAGAGATGAGGAGCGGAAAGAGTGACTCGTTCCGGGAGACCTGAGCGAGCAGAGTAGCAACAGGACTGCAAGGTAGGTAGCGAGCGGGAAGAAAAGAGAAAAGAGAGGCGGCTCGCAAGGAAGCGATCCGAAAAGGAGTAACAGAGCGGCTTAGGAGCCGTGAAAGCAGGAAAACTAGCGTCATTCACCCAAAGGCAGCAAAGCTGGTAACTAAGGGTTTGCAATGCGGCGATCGCTGGGAGAGGTGTGGATAAGTACCTTCCAGCGACCGCCATCTTGGATGACAACTAGACCGACAATGTACGTATGATTAAACAACGTGCTGGGACGATCGCCTACGCACGAGCCGCCAACGCGGAAGCAACCGCCAATCGGCTCGGTGGCGTATGACGGTATGCCCCCTTCCAGTGCGGAGCACTCCGGGTTTACCAGGGAAAAGTCGATTGAATCGACTTAACAACCGAGGTGCATGTATGTGGGAAACAGGTTCCCAAGAGTCCTCCGACTCAGGGTATCCTTTCCACGAGACCAGGTATTCCAAACGTCCCCTGTAATATCTGGAGTCGCGAATGGCAGATACTTTGTATTCCTCTGTATTACTGGAACCCGGGATAGTCTGTCGGGGAACTGATCGATGGTAAGAGTCCGGGACAAAGGGCTTGAGAAGAGAAGAGTGAAAAACAGGATGTATGCGACTGAGAGTGGAGGGTGATTTCAACCTGTAAGAGACAGGGTTAATCTTGGATAGGATAGAAAAAGGTCCCAAAAAACGAGGTGAAAGCTTAGAAGGGTGAACCCATCTCGGTAAGAATTTAGTAGAGAGCCATACTTTGTCCCCTTTCTTCCAATCAGGACAGTCTTTCTGATGTTTGTCTGCCTGTTCCTTATTCCATCTCATACTCCTCTCCAGACTGTGTTTGGCAGTCATATGGGCCTCGGCAATGGACTGGAGTACTGCTCCAGTTGTGGGAGAATTGGTAGAAATTGGAATAATGGGAAAAAAGATCGAGGATGTACTCCATAAGTACAATAAAATGGAGTAAGCCTGATGGCTGAGTGTGTGGAGTTGTTGTATGTAAACTCCGCTGTTGGCAATAAGGACACCCAGTTGTCTTGGTATTGGTTGCTGTAGCATCGCAGATACTGCTCCAAGGTGGCATTTAGTCATTCCGTCTGGCCATTAGACTGAGGGTGGAACCCAGAAGAAAGAGCTCTTTCAATACCAACTCGGGAACACAGAGCCTTCCAGAAGTTTGAGATGTACTGACTGCCTTGGTCCGAAATAATCTTGTCTGGTAAGCCATGCAGTCGGAACATATCACGTGCGAATGTCTCCGCCATCTTGGTAGCCGTAGGTAAGCCCGGTAGTGGAGAAAAATGTGCCAATTTGGTTAAAGTGTCTATCGTCACCATTATGCATGTACAAGAATCAGACTCTGGTAGATCTACAATAAAGTCCGTAGAAACGAGTCCCCATGGACGCGTAGGCATCTCAGTTTTGGTTCACAACCCTAAAGGTTTACCAGACGGGTATTTAGCTCTGGCGCAAATCGGACAGGCTTTGAGATATTCCTTGATGTCTTCTTTCAACTCCGGCCAGAAGAACATTCTAGCTACGAGGTCAAGGGTGTTGTGTACTCCTCTATGGCCGGCTGTTGGTAGGTCGTGACACCAACTAATAATCTTTTCACGCCAAGAGCCGGCAGGAATGTACAGTCGGTTGCCATAAAACACTAAGCCGTTCCTCTCGGTATAGTTCCTCCCTCGTTGGCCTAGAAGTTTTGGCATTTCGGACGTCAAAGCGGTCTTGACTTCTTGAAAGAAGGTATTAACAAGTCCCAGGATCTTGTTCCTTTTAAACATGTTTTCCCGGGGAAGGGGGATACCATCACCAGAAGCATCCTTCCGAGACAAAGCATCAGCTACCCTATTGGAGGTACCGGGTAGGTAGGTGATATGGAAGTCATATTGGGCAAAAAAGTAGGCCCAACGAGCTTGTCTCGAGTTGACACACTCCATGTTTTGCAAGACTTTCAGATTTTTGTGGTCCGTTCTTATGAGAAAAGGATGTTGTGATCCCATGAGTAAATGTCACCAATCTTCACAATCCTGTTTTATAGCGAGTAGTTCTTTCTCCAGAACTGAATAGTTCAGATGGCTGGAAGACAGGGTCTTTGAGAGATAGGCTACAGGATGTTCAACTCCCTCGTAAAATTGTAAAAGGACTGCCCCTATGGCCATAGCAGATGCGTCAGTCTCAACGATGAACTGCAGATTTTGGTCACGATGGCGAAGAATGGGAGCGGAACAGAACAGCCTCTTTAATTTCCCAAAACCTCGTTCTGCATCTGGTGACCATTGAAAAGAGCCTGTGTTCTTCCTGAGAAGTTTTGTGATGGGAAGAACAATCTCCGAGAAGTTGGGAATGAACCTCCTGTAAAAATTAGAGAGTCAGAGGAATCTTTGCACTTCCTTGACATTGCCAGGAGAGGACCAACTGAGTATAGCAGTAACCTTGTCGGGATCCATGGAAATTCCTTCTCCAGAGAGAATGTATCCGAGATAGGGAACAGATGAGACTGCAAAGACGCATTTCTCGGGTTTGACCAAGAGTTGGTACTGTTGAAGGCGCTCCAGGACCTGTTTGACATGAAGGATATGTGTTTCCAAATCTGATGAATAGATTAGAATACCATCCAAGTAGATAATGACTGTCACCAGTAGCAGATCAGAGAATATTCGGTCCATAAATCGCTGAAATATAGCCAGTGCATTCACCAAACCGAACGGCATTACTCTGTATTCGTACAGCCAGAACAAGGTGCGCAATGCAGTTTTCCACTCATCCACTTTCGCAATACGAAGCAAGTGGTAGGCGTTTCGGCGATCAAGTTTGGTAAATATGCGCGCCCCTTGTACAGCCTCTATAATCTCCGAAATAAGCGGCATGGGGTAGCGGTCTCTGATGGTAACCTTATTAAGGCCCCTGTAGTCTATGCATGACCGCAATTCGGTGGAATCTCTCTTCTTGATGAAAAACAGAGAAGCTCCTGCAGGAGACTTGGAAGGCTGTATAAGACCATTTTGCAAGTTGGCATCCAGATAGTCCCTTAAGACATGTCTCTCCGTTTGGGTTAAGGAAAACATTCTGCCAACGGGAACCAGGGCATTAGGTTCCAGGTCCAGAGTACAATCCTCTGGTCTGTGTGGAGGTAATGTAGCAGGTCTCCGTTCCTTGAAGACGTCTTCTTGGCGTTGCAATCTGTCCTGTTCAGCCTTGGCTCTTACCCCTTCTTCCTCCCCACTCTTCTCACCTGTCTCGTAGTCCTCCAATTCTTCAGGTTTGAGGTGGCGACGTGTGCAATAATCTCTCCTTTCTTTAGAAGACGTTTGCCTACCACGAGAGGAAGCCACAGTGAATGCTTGAAACTAGCAGTCCTGGGGCTCCTCTCCCGTAGACAGGCGGCAAGGGAAAAAGCCCCACAGGCAGAAAAAGCCCTTTGCACGCTGGGAAAACACGAATTCCAGGAGTCTTCCGGTATTGTTGATCGGAGGTTTTCCACGGATTGGAGAAAGGAGATCTTGTAAAGGGAGACCGTGGCTCAGAGGAGGAGGAGGAGGACAGAAGCCGCGAGGAGCGGCGGCAAGAAACCCTAAATACAGAGATGAGGAGCGGAAAGAGTGACTCGTTCCGGGAGACCTGAGCGAGCAGAGTAGCAACAGGACTGCAAGGTAGGTAGCGAGCGGGAAGAAAATAGAAAAGAGCGGCGGCTCGCTAGGAAGCGATCCGAAAAGGAGTAACAGAGCGGCTTAGGAGCCGTGAAAGCCGGAAAACTAGCGTCATTCACCCAAAGGCAGCAAAGCTGGTAACTAAGGGGTTGAAACGCGGCGATCGCTGGGAGAGGGGTGGAGAAGTACCTTCCAGCGACCGCCATCTTGGATGACAACTAGACCGACAATGTACGTATGATGAAACAACATGCTGGGACTACCGCCTACACCAGAGCCGCCAACGCGGAAGCCACCGCCAATCGGCTCGGCAGCGTATGACACAAATGTCCTTTAACATTAACATTAACATATTACATGTCTTATTTTCCAGCAGGTTATGATCACTTGATGTTTCCAGTTCTTCTTCGATTGAGCTGGTACTAGCCATATATCTAGACATAGTCCTCTTGCGTGGTGTAGAGAATTTGTTTTCTTTAAGCTCCAGACTTTGCGAGAGTTCTAAATCTTGATTGTCGCAGCTTACCAGGGATATCTCGTTTGACTTTTCTGGGATTATCCAGCTTGTTAATGTCGCTGGGCCTCTTGCATTTTGTTTTTTAGATCTGGTTGCCTTTTTACATGCTCTTTTTGATTTCTTGGAAGAGGGGGTGCGGTATCAGGCAAGGGAGGTGCCACTACACGTGGTATATTCCTAACCGCTGCCTTCCTTGCTAATCTTCTCTGTTTCCTAGAATAGAAGACTACTGAGTTTTCATTAGTGTCTTTGATTTCCTCTTCAGCTGGTAGAGGTTCCAGAGGGTCTTGCACAATTTCCAGAGGATCTTCTCCCCTTTCTTCAGACAGCTTTGCTGCTAAAGGTTCCAGCAGATTAAGATGTAATACTGTATTCAAATGAATACTCCTGCATAACTTCAGGAGGATTTTCATGGCGAATTGCATCGATGCCATGGAGGCTTGTAAATCTGCCAATGCTGTTGCATTTGTCAGTGTGGGTTCCAATTTACCCGATCCTTCAATATCAATTGCTAAGTTTGGGGATGCTGAGAGTCAAGCAGATCTTTCCCCTAATGGCGAGTTGTCAGCCAGTTGGAGCACCTGCGCTTCAACGATAATTTCTTCCCCTCTAATCATTGAATCCTTATTGACAGTAGATGCCATAGATCTCTCTATTGACAGGCAGGGATCTAGAAGGGAATTATTATCTATATCATCAAAGTTTGTAATATCTTGTGGCTGACTGTCATTGTGTGTTGCCATAGAGTCCACTTCTGGTGGGGCCACAGTTTTGTCCTTTCATTTATTTTTAGGAAATAATACAGGTATAGAGTACCCTTTTAATTGGGTACCGTTGCGGGCCTTGTTTGTTTCCGATTAGTATTGTCTACTGAAGTATCCTTCTTGGCCCCACCCCTCCTCAGGTTATAACGGTGCTTTGAGGCTTTTGGTTTGGGTGCCATTCCTTAAACAATTACGGTTTGTTGAATGTCAGTAAATAAATGCACAGCGAAACTGAATAGCACGGCGGCTTTTCCCTGAACAGTCTATCCAATTGGGAGTCCCAGGCCTATTATGTTAACGTGCTATTCAATTTTATGTGGCTTCCAAGCCTCTTAATGAGCCAGGGTTAGAAACGCCAGTAGCATTTCGAAAGTACCTAGTTGCCGCATATATCGTCAATCATGTGCTGAATCAATGTTTTCCATGATTGCTCACAGAGCTATGGGATCTAAAGGGGCGGGCCTCCAACAGTCTCCTGTAACTCTCAGTGTTTATGTAAATATAATGCAGCTTACCCTTACTGCCTTTGATTGCGGTTTATCCATCTTCTCCAAGGTCCGGGGGCGTAGGTTTTATAGTAAGTTCTGCCACCTCAATCGCCCCGAGTGACCACAAAGGACCACTTCCAAACCACTTGACTCCGCGTGTGATCTGCGCTCGAATGGTGATTAAATGCAAATTGCAGGATTCTCGGGTCACAGGCTCCTTCTCTCAGGTTGCAATGGCAAACAGGCTCCAACTCAGGCACGAAGGACCACTTCCACACCACTTGACTCTACCTCTGCCAACTCTGTACGGGTTGTAATGAACACAAGTGGAGGATGGTGCCTGCCCACCTGCTAAAACAGAGTTGACTCAAATTGCATGTAATGTAGTATTTGTGACGTGAAACGTCTATGTTATTACATAGAGTCCACAATTTGGCCAACATAAATCCTTTTTTTAGGGCGGGGGCTGTTATGATGTGTTATTGTAATCTCGTCCTGTTATGCTAGCACCCTATGTATGCTGTGTATAATGTTGGTGACTGAAGTTATTGGCAGCTCAGGGGAATGTTGGTGAGTGTTCGAAAAGTGTCAGTTGGGGCCTGAGCTGGGGTGTGTGAGGACAGCCGGCGGGTATACTACATGCTCATTGTCCTGTACTATAACCCAAGAGTAACTGGAACCCTAACTTGTAAATATGTATAATAAAGACGACCTAGTTTCATAACAAGTGTCTCCACAGCTGGTCTGTGTCTAGTCTCCATCTGCCACGATCAACCTCAACAGAAATGGCGACGAGGATGGACATGAATGGTCTGGTTGATCCGCTCAGGCCCTGCCCAGGCCCTACATCCAAAAGGAGAGGTGCACCCTAGTCCTGTTGTTGGACAACCTTTGGTTCCCTCCCTTCGCCATTTCTTTTCCCCACCTTCTGGTGTGTTGTGTTTTGTTTTGGGGAGTGTTTTCCCCTGTGGGAATGTTTGTACTAGGGTGTGGCATGGCTTGGATTCGAGTGGCAGTTTTGGATGAGAGGGGTTTTGGTTTGGTGATTGGGTTAGGTTGCGGCAGTGGGTCTCTGGTATGTTTTTGCAGTGTGTACTTTTTTGGTATGTGAGTTTGTGTAGGAAGGGGGATGTTATGGTGTGTTATTGTAGGTGTGTCCTGTCTTGTTGGACACTATGCTGTGTAGAATTTTGGTGACTGAAGTCATTGGCAGCTCAGGAGA
This sequence comes from Ambystoma mexicanum, assembly GCF_040938575.1. NCBI lineage: Eukaryota > Metazoa > Chordata > Amphibia > Caudata > Ambystomatidae > Ambystoma > Ambystoma mexicanum. The sequence continues at coordinate 1,113,514,611 of NC_090923.1, read as the reverse complement.
ATATTGCTGGCGAGTGTTCCAAGAGTGTCAGTTGGGGCCTGCGCTGGGGTGTGTGAGGATGGTCAGTGGAAGTGTTGCATGCTCCTTGTCCCGTAATATAATTTAAGAGTAACTGGATCCCTAACTTGTATATATCTATAATAAAAACGAATTGGCCTTATAACAAGTGGCTCCACAGCTAGTCTGCCACCATCAATCTCAACATAAATACCGACGAGGATGGGCGTGCGTGGTCTGGTTTATCTACCCAGTCTCTGCATCCAAAAGGTGAGGTGCACCCTAGTCCTGTTGTTGGACAACCTTCAGTTCCCTCCCTTTGCTAATTCTTTTTCCCCGCCTTCTGGTATATTGTGTTTTGTTCTTGGAGTATTTTCCCCTGCAGGCATGTTTGTGTTAGGGTGTGGCAGGGCTTGGATGCGAGGGTGGCAGTTTTGGATGGGAGGTGTTTTGGTTTGAAGATTGGTTTAGGTTGTGAGTCGGTGGTGTGTTTTTGTGGTGCGACAGGCAGTGTACAGGTTTCTTCATTTGATATGTGAGTTTGTGTAGGAAGGGGGGATGCATACATGCCAACATTCCCGATTTAGGCGGGAGACTCCCGATTTTTGTGTGAAAAATACTGCTATTTTTCACGTTCTCCCGCCTAAAATAATTATTTGCCCAATGCATTCCTATGTGGAAATTGTTGTTGGCATGTATGGGGATGTTATTATGTGTTTTGTAGTTGTGTCCTGTCCTTCTGGCCACCTATGTATGCTGGGTAGAATGTAGATGACTGAAGTCATTGGCAGCTAAGGAGAATGTTGGTCAGTGTCCCAAGAGTCTCAGTTGGGGCCTGAGCTGGGGTGTATGAGGATGGTCGGTGGGTGTGCTGCTTGCTCCTTGTCCTGTAATATAATCTAAGAGTAACTGGAATCTGCCAACATCCATCTCAACAGGGGCATGACCAGATTAAAAAAATTCAAAACCGGGACATGGCAACTAACATAAAAGTATGACAGTGGCTGTCAAGGCACTACACTTCGGTAGCTGTTGGAGGAGGGTGGGGAGGGGGGTTTAAGTGTTACTGTTGGAATAAACATATATAATTAATTTATCACAAACTACCCCCCCCCCCCCTGCCATTTCCTCTGTGCGAGATTTTGCACTCCAGCCTGCCAGCTATGAAGACCTTCTACCAAAAACCGGGACCACTGGGTTTTCCAATGGAAACATTATCTTGAGAAAGGGGGACAGAGCACAACATTTCAAACAGTCCCGTCAAAACAGGGACGTCTAGTCACCATACAGAGGACCCCTCCGCAGAGGATGTGTATAAACATATGCTTCACTTGGAAACGTGAAGACTGTAGGAACATATGAATCTATAATCCGAAATAATGTCACTCACACATAAGTTTGTGTTTCCTTGTAACCTCTATAAAGTTTGAGCAGTGTGCGTTCACCATCATCTCCACATGCGATAAATAAAAAGTACTTATTAAGTTTTGTGTTTTACGCGAATAGCACTGGGAATACTAGAAAACGTGCTGGACACAAGCAGGAAAAGCGAAACTACAACTTCCGGACTCCATTGTAAAGTGTGGTTAGCTGGGTAATTTATGACACGAGGGCATTTGCTATGATTCGCTCCCAAGCCCTGTATAAGTGTTAGCCCCTGTACTTAGTCCCCACCTCTCCTTAAGAGTTATAATCCATTTCGCCACTTTCTCAATCATTGGTATCCTACGAGCTCTGTCTTCACCCCAGAGTGCTCTCACTACTTGGCTTTCTCACTACGCATGCGCCGCAGTACTTAGCGCCCCCTTGCACACTTTGCCATTGCTCACCTGAAGCGCGCTCTCGCTGCCCCTTGAGTCGTTCTCGCGTGCAATGATGCTGTGGCTGCGGGCGGGCGCGCGCCGGTAGCCCCAACTGCCACAACCGAGCAGGGCCACGCCTCTCAGTGCCAGCCACACACCTCGTGGGCGGCAGCACGCGATTTAATCCCGCCTCTTTGTTACGAGAACCACGCCCAGAGAAAGTTCAGCCATTCCCAAATATAGTTGAGAAAACTCCTTTCACATTGATTGCACGGTTCCTACTTCCTGACTATCGAAGGCAAACCTCTTCTGAAATCTTTCGTCTAATTGGCTGAAATAAAGGGGTGGGGAAGGGTTAAGGATCCACCCTTTATCGGGAGCGTGCCTCTTAAATACCTCAAACCTCTGCAAAGGATGTCCAAAGGGACACGTGGAAATAAACATCCAAGTGGACGCCGTTCAGAATCCAGTGTAGTAGACAAGGAAAATAACCTGTGACAGGGAATCTTGAACCTTGGTCAAAGGGTGCACATGTTAATGTTAAAGGTATTGTACCACTCACTATCACCACCGGAGTGGTCCCCAGGCGCTCTGGCAGATCTGAAAAGGAGGATGTGAGAAAAGGGGGAGTGCGGTGTGGAGGGGTAGTAGGGTGTAGTGGGAATAGGAAAGTGAGAGTTGTGATGTCCTGTTGGCAGCTTTAGTTAGTTTTGCACTGTTCTCTGAGTTTAAGTGCTGTTTTCGAGTTGGGGCGTTGTACCATAGCTGTTGTGTCGGGTTATGTGTTGTTAGTCTGTTGTTGCAGTGTGGTGAAGTATGTGTGGATTGCTGTGCAGAGAGGTGGTTGTATGAGTTTCTGTATGGGAGGTTGAAGTTTTAGACTTGGGTTAGTGGGTTTTCCTCACCTCTTTATCTTTGTGTTTCTGTGCTCAAACATCTTAGATTATGCTATGTGTTTGGTATTGTAGTTTATCCGCGTAGTTGGCAGGCATGTTGAGGAGTGGCAGTATTCCTCTGTGTTACTCTAGTGGTGTGTCTTCCTGGCTGATGCAAGCCTGTACCCCGCCCTGGGTTGGCGATATTTGGGTAAGAGACTCTTATCCTCTTGCGAAGCGATAGCTGGATGCCCTCTATGTTGGTTGTCCAATTAGTGGGTTGGTTCTGGTGTTCCTCTATCTTTGGATGACAGGGCTCTTGTGGGGTACTATGCGTTGGAAGAGGGCAGCGCAGTTGGGAGGAGGGTGACGGGTTCCTAGTTAACTTGGGCAGTGACCTGGCTATCGTTACTTGCTTTTGGTGGTCACTGGTTTTTCCTGGGTGAAGGGATTCTAGCAATCGCAGATGGCAGGCAATGGGGGAGTACACTTAGATTTGAGATTCCTAGATAGTGGGAGAAAATGCCTAGGTTTCACAAAACGGCAGTCAATTGAGAGAAACACACCTAGAACTGAGATTCCTAGATAGTGGGGGAAAAGGCCTGGGTTTCCCCATACAATGGACACTTTAATGTGTGCCTGTAAGTTGGGTGCACACTGGACTCCTCAGAGTGTGTCCTGGGTGTGTATGTTTAGTGGGTGAAGTACTAATCACATGGTTTATTTCATAGTCTAAGTGGCACGCAAGCTAATCTTCACAGTTCTATCTAGATGTAATGCAAGCTAATCTTCACAAATCTGTCTAGAGGTGACGCAAGCTATTCTTCACAGTTATGTCTAGATGTGACGCAAGCTAATCTTCACAGTTCTGTCTAGATGTGACACGAGCTAATCTTCACACCTATCTCGATGTGACGCAAGCTAATCTTCACAAATCTTTCTAGATGTGACGTAAACTAATCTGCACAATTCTGTCTAAATGTGACAAGCTAATTTTCACAGTTCTGTCTAGATGTGACACAAGCTAATCTTCACAGTTCTGTCTAGATTTGACGCAAGCTAATCTTCACAAATCTGTCTAGATGTGACGTAAACTAATCTGCACAATTCTGTCTAAATGTGACAAGCTAATTTTCACAGTCCTGTCTACATGTGACGCAAGCTAATCTTCACAGTTCTGTCTAGATGTGACGCAAGCTAATCTTCACAAATCTGTCTAGATGTGACGTAAACTAATCTGCACAATTCTGTCTAAATGTGATGCAAGCTAATCTTCACAGTTCTGTCTGGATGTGATGCAAGCTAATCCTCACAAATCCGTCTAGAGGTGATGCAAGCTATTCTTCACAGTTCTGTCTAGATGTGACGCAAGCTAATCTTCACAGTTCTGTCTAGATGTGACGCGAGCTAATCGTCACAGTTCTGTCTAGATGTGGCGCGAGCTAATCTTCAGACCTGTCTTGATGTGACACAAGCTAATCTTAACAAATTTGTCTAGATTTGACGTAAACTAATCTGCACAATTCTGTCTAAATGTGGCGCAAGCTAATCTTCACAGTTCTGTCTGGATGTGATGCAAGCTAATCTTCACAAATCCGTCTAGAGGTGACGCAAGCTATTCTTCACAGTTCTGTCTAGATGTGACGCAAGCTAATCTTCACAGTTCTGTCTGGATGTGATGCAAGCTAATCTTCACAATTCTGTCTCTATGTGACGCAAGCTGGTATTCACAGTAGATGCAGTAATACTTAAACTGGTGGTTTCTAAGGTAAAACAGGCTAAATATGAGATATATGCAACAGATAACACGCTCTTAGATAATATTAGAATAAGTTAAGAGAAGATGGGTCTGACAGTCTAGGGGTACCAGTAATTGTTGCTCCCCCTGTGCAGACCTTGCCTACCGTTTTGGTTGCTGCTGGTTGACAGCTGCCTGCTTCCTGCTTTTCCGGCAGACAGCATCTGGAGCTGCTTCTGTGGGAGCTGCTCTTTGCCTCTGGCCCTTAGCCAAGCGCTGCCGGGCAGGGCTATCCTGGGGGACCACTATTAAGAGGTTGCTCCCTCTGAGGAGGAGCCAATCAGTGGAAGGGGAGATGGGAAAGAGGGCAGGGCAGAGGTCGCAAAAGAAAACCAGTTACAGTAGAGGCCTGGAAAGGTGAACTAAGGAGATTTAATGAAAGGAGAAAGAAGACTGAAAATAAGGAAGAAGGCAGCGAAAAGGGTAACAGGACTGGAGATGGGAGGTGGGAGAAAAGACAAAAATGTAAGTCAGCCGTGAAAATGGTGGCAGAGGAGATGGAGGCGGGGTTTTGATGCTCCAAATGTATCGGAGGAACAGGCCCTCCGAATCCTTGTCCTTTATTGCTTCATCATGTATGTTCTGACTTGTTTTCTGTGCAGAAGGTCATGTGGGACTCCTGGCGGTGCGGCTCTTCCTGTATTTGGTTTGGTGAAGGGATCCTTGGGATACCCTTATGGCACCCATGGGTGGGAGTACGACCCTGTACTCCTAGTGTATGTTTTTGGCCACCTTTGTGTGGCCCACAGAGAAGGGTACGGGCTGGTGGCAGCTCCGTGCTGAAGTGACAGGTGCCCTGGGCATCCTCCATTTTGGGATGCCCAGGCCCTGTCATTGGAATCAGTGGATTCCTGATAGGAAACAAGATGGCCCCTGTGGCCTCTTGATTTCTATCGCCTGTTACCTTACTTTTCCCGAAGTCCCGGGAAGCCCTGACTCTGTCCCTTCCGCCTGACTGGCTGTTGGGTGGAAGTTCCATATACGGTGTTGTGGGGAAGTCCAGGCCAGGCTGGCTGGAGCCTTCCCAATGACTGTATGTTGTGGGTACGCCCGTGGGGTGGGACCTGGGTGAATGGAGTGTGTAACGAATACGCATTCTGTGTTATGAGTGTCTAGTATCTGGTGGTTGACACAATGACTGAGACAGCCCTGCCCGAAACTGGTTTGAATGTATTGTGTAGTGCTGAATGGCAGAGTTCTTCTCCGAATCCACATTCTGTATTGTGAGTGTCTGGATGGAGAAGAATGGCCCAAATGCACTGTACACTTGATTGGCTGACTGACTGCCTGAATTCCCTTCTGAGTGATTGGGTGCCTGAGTGTGACCCAGCAGAATGAATAGAAGATCAACAGTCTATCTGGGGGCCTCTCTCTGCTAGAAATCGTTCAGAAGCTGAAGTTGATACTTGATGCTTATTCTCAAAGCTGAGCCGGAAGAAGAAGAAGGTGAACCGTTGTTCCCTTCCGTGTAATCTGAAAGTTGCTTTGTCTTCAAGAACTGATCCAAGAGAGGACCTGGAAAGGAAACCTCTCTCCGAGCTACGAGGGACCATCGTGCACCAGCTGATCTTTGCCAAAGCTCCCTGGTAGACAGACCTACGAAAGGCTGCCGACCGGAGAAGGGGACCGTCCTGCCAGAGAAAGTGGAGGTCATCGACATTCCTTTGTGGGTGCTTGGGACTACCAGTGCTCCAGATAAGATTTTGAGGTGGGAGTATTTTACGCATGCTTTTTCAAATTAGAGAGTAAATGCAATTTCAAGAGAGTAAAAATTAGTTTTCTCTTCTGCAAGAGAGTACAACGTATCCAACACATACACAGCTGTGGTGTGCCCACCCCCATGTAGGGTGACCAGACGTCCCGGAATTGGGCCATCTGCCCCACAAGCTCGTTTTCGTTATTGTTTAAAAGGCCTATACTGGTTTTGGTGGGGGTGACCAGTGGCAGCATCCCAGCTGTCACTGCTGGAAGAGTAAATCCTCACATCTCGATGCACAATGCTCATTTACCAACAAGTCCACATAACAGTTCAAAATTAAATAAACATTAGAATAGCTTGGTAATTTTACTTTAAAATGAACACTTAAACTAGGTCTCTTACGTCCCATGGTGAGCCCAAACACCTGTCACATGAATTAACCGATTGTGCCACAGAGGTTGCTTGAGAATTGGTTTTATAGCAATCAAAGCAAAAGTTCCTTTGTTTTTAACATGCTTGTCACTACAAATCAGAGCAGTTTACATCCATCGGAATGTGTTGTATTCCTCACCCAACTGCTAAATTTCTGTCATGACAGCCACTGTCAAATTGCAGTGCTACTGTTATGTTGGAGGCCTGCTCTGGGTTTTATATCTTGAAAAAGTTGTCACCCTACCACCAAATCATAAAATCCATTTGAGGAACCGTAGCCATCTAACACAAACTTAAAGGATAGTAAATGTATTCTAAGAAGTCTACGAAGTTTGATTTTCAAGTCAAGCAGCAAATTTAGGAAATGTCAACTATTGCTTTCAAGTACATTTCCAGTTTGTCTCTGTGATAAAGGGTGGGTGGGAACGGATGGGCAGTGCCAGCATGTGGACGTTGCCCAGAGTGAAGTCTTTTGAATGAAACTGAAATAGAGCAACAACATTCCTGAGGCGCTAATAACTTCAATGGTTGCAAGGTTGTGGGGGGGTGGCTAGGAAGCCAAATATGAAGGGGACAGAAAAAAAGTCTGTCTATAGAACAGAACAGTCGAATATCCAACGCTCAGGCCCATATAGAGAAGCCTAGTGCAAGAGCTCCAGCCCATGGGGTGTAGGCGCTACATAATGCAGGGAGCTCCTACTTTAGAGCAGGGAAGTTGAATGCACAAAGCTCAGCACTAAGCGGAGTAGTCTAACACAGTAGTTCCTGTCCAATGGGGTGTAGGCAGTACATGGTGCAGAGAGTTTCTGTCTCTAGAGGGATGCAGTCTAATGGAGCTGTATAATGCACAATGCTCAGGCCCACAAAGAGCAGTCTAATGTATGAGCTCCTGTCCATGGGTTGTAGGTGCTAGATAGTTGAGGGATCTCCTGTCTACAGAGCAAGGCAGCTTAATGCACAACGCTCAGGCACACAGAGAAGTCTAATGCAAGCGCTCCTGTTTATAGAGAAGAACAGTCTGACAGAGCAGTCTAATGCACAACGCTCAGGCCCGTGGAGAGCAGTCTAATGCAAGAGCGCCTATCTGTGGGGCGTAGGCACTACATTGTGCAAGGTGCTCCTGCCCACGGGCTGTATGCAGGGCATATTGCAGGGAGCTCCTCTCTACAGAGCAGGGCAGGCTGATGCATAGTGAGTGCAGCTGTCACATGCAGAGAGCTCCTGTGCGTGGAGTGTGGCAGTCTGGTTCAGGGCAGAAGGAACTGTGACCCTTGACTTTATATTTTACAAAATCAAGTTTCACCGAAGTGCATCTGTGTTTCTACTCCTGTGCATGAGGATGCATGTACGCCTATTCGTCCTGTCCTGCGCTTGCTATGCTGCGGTTGACAAAAGAAACACTACAGTGCCATCTAGTGGTGGAAAGTATGTTTTTTTTATGAATAATTAAAGCGTACACAGTACGCAGTAGAAAATTAAATCCTCCCTATTGGCCATAATTGCATGAGTAAAAAGGCAAGATACGCAGCTTATCTAGAGGGCTGGGGACTACACTGTAATTAAGAACCAGCCGGCATCACCTCCTGAGAAGCTAGGCCTTGTTTGCTCGTCCATTGCTACCAACAATAGAGAATCTTGGCTGGGGTCCTTTTTGCCTCACCTCTACCATATAGAGAGCAGGAGTAAAGGCACCCTCTCCAGTGGTTGCTTTACACTGGTGGCAGAAGTGGGATGCTTATGGTTTTAAGAATCAGTGTGTAACCTTGCCACTTACAAAATATGTACACTTTGTTAAATTGAGGTTTAGTTGTGTACAAGATAACTACATTACAAGCAATGGAATCTATTACGAATGGTAAATTGGCTCGGATGAGCTTAGAGGCTCTCCAGAGTGCTTGTGAAGCCAGGGAGTTAGACTTTGTGGATAAGTCTAGGGCTCAGCTGATAGCTGCCCTGCTCGACTACCAGACTGATTGTGAAGCTCTTAAAGTGGGGAATGCAACCAATGAGGACTCCACCCCTGGGGTTGTTACTGAATCTGATTCTGGAAACACCACCATTCCTCCTGCTGCCTCTGTTCCGACCGTCAGCGATGTTTCTTCAGGGAATGCCCCGGAACTTGAATTATTAAGGATGAAGTTAGCCTTTGAATACAAATAGTTGTAAATAGAAACTGAGCTTAAGAAAGAGGAGTTGGCACAAGTGATCCTTAAAGTATAGGGATCTTGAACTCAAAGATAAGGATCTTGAACTAAAAAACAAGGACACTGAGTGTCAGAAAAACAAGCTAGAGAAAGCTAGAGTGGAGACTTCAGCGAAACCAGTTGAGTGTCAGGTTCCCAGCCACCAAGTTTATGAAAGATTGGGTTGGTGTGTATGCGCAGGGTTCTGATATCCTCCAATGGATTGAAGCATTTGAAATGGCTTGTGCAAATCATGATGTTAATAAAAGAGATTGGGTAAGTGTTTGTTAAGCAGGGTGCCTCAGACTGGATAGGACTGTATTCTGAAACTGAGTGTGGAAGAAAGGAGTCAGCATGAGTGCATGAAGTCTGCTGTGATTGCCAAGTTTGGCAAGACCCCGACCCAATACCTTAAAAGATTCAGGGAATTTAAGAAATGAGAGAATGTGTCTTGGGTTGACTGGGTGAGTGCTGTGCACATGAACATGATGGGGTGGATTGATGGTTACAAAGTGAAAACGTTTGTTGAGCTGTCGCACCTTTTATTTTTTCACCATTTTTCGGAAGCCTGTTGACCGGAGCTGCGTCAGTATGTTGCTGACCAGAACATTTTAGATCCCTTTAAGCTGGTCAGGCTAGCTGACAAGTGGGTCTCCCACTTGGTGTCCCCTAAGGACTCCAGTGGGAAGGACAAGGACAAAGGAAAGGGGACCTCTCAAAAGGCCGAGGAGTCCCAAAAGCAATCAGTCGAGTAAACCAAAACCTTCCTCTCCTAAGACCCAAAAATCTAGTGGGGATAAGTGTTTTTTGGGTGGAAGTAAGAGTAGTGGTCAACCTGCTGCAAAGCAGGCCCCCTGTGGTTTTAGTACCGTACCCTGCATTCCTGGCACTTGTTGGGACTGTGGGGTTCTGGATCACACAAGTGGTGACCCCAAGTGTAAAGGTAAGGCACTTGAAGTCCAGGCTGTCAGCCTGACCTACCCCTACCCCTACGCCGTACGTGAGGTGGAGGCCACTGTCCTCCCCTCCTCTACAGGGATCACATTCGGTGCTCCTGTAGAGATTTCCCTAGCATCCCTTTGGGGCCTGGGACCAGTATGCGGAAGTACTGGCGACAATCCCACAGAACACCCGTAGGTTTTTGAGAAGTGTCCTCTTGAATGGCCAGCCATTTACTGGTTTGAAAGACACTGGGGCAAGCATGACAGTGGTGGACAGGACCCTGCGCAAGCCAGAGGACTATGTAGGTGCTCTTCTGAGAACCACCAGGTTAGCTGGTGGGCCTCCTAAACTATCGCCTGTAGCCTTAGTCAACATTACGATTGGAGACAAGACAGCAAAGCTTCCTGTCCTGGTTCAGGACAACGTGCCTGTTAACAGTCCGGTTACCTCGCAGACGGGAAAATCCAAGGCACAACGAAGAAGGAAGAGCAAGAAGGCCGCCTCTGTGAAAGGGACCCCTTCTCTTTCTGCTGCTGCTGCAGCACTCACTGGGATTCATGCTCCGGACGGGCTGGGTCCAGTCGTAAACCCAAACTCAACTCCTGAAAGAGACGAGGCAGAAGACCCTCCTGCGGGAGAGGTGCTCAACCCGGAGGACCACCCCGACCTTCAATGCCTGTTGGCTGAAGGTGGACCCTCCCGGTCGGACTTCTGTAGGGGACAGAGAGAGTGCCACTCTCTCGAGGGTCTGAGGAAACAGGCCCAGTCCCAGGCACAGGGAGAAGTGCCTAGGAAATTTTGGAACTATTGGGAGGGTGTGCTCCTTGTTAGTGAGCCCACTAAGCCTGAACCTGGTGCACTCAAGAGGTTGGTGGTACCCCAGGTTTACAGGCCCTTCCTGCTGCAGTTGGCGCATGAGGTGCCCTTAGCTGGTCATCTTGGGACCAAGAAGACGAAAGAAAGGCTCTCTGCCCATTTCTACTGGCCCCGGATGGGAGTAGAAGTGGAGTCCCACTGCAGGACCTGCCCAACTTGTCAGTTGTCTGGCAAGACTGGAGGCAGTGTAATTGCCCCACTGCAGCCATTGCCAGTGGTTGGCACACCATTTGAGAGGGTGGGCATCAACATTGTCGGTCCCTTTGACCCTCCTACTTCAGGTGGACATTGGTTCATCCTGGTCTTGGTTGATCATGCCACCAGGTACCCTGAGGCTATACCCCTTCAGACTGTTACTGCCAAGGTGGTTGCCAGGGCTCTCCTGGGCATTTTCACCCGTGTTGGATTCCCTAAGGGGTTGTCTCTGACAGAGAATCCAAGTTCATGTCGAGCTACATGAAACAATGTTGAAAGAGTGCGGAGTTACTTACAAGTTCTCCACCTCTTACCATCCCCAGACTAATGGTCTGGTCGAGAGATTTAATAAAACTCTCAAGGCCATGATAGGCGCTTTGGAAGAGCCCCTAAGGAGGAAATGGGATCTCCTCCTGCCATGCCTGCTGTTTGCTTACAGAGAGGTACCTCAAGAGGGTGTTGGTTTCAGCCCCTTTGAGCTACTCTTTGGACATCCAGTGAGGGGGCCCCTTGCCTTGATCAGAGAAGGGTTGGAAGCCACCCCTCCAGGTCCTGCCAAGCAAGTGGGGGACTATGTGTTAGGCCTCAGACGGAGGCTGACACAAATGATGGGTCAGGTGACAGCGAATCTCGAGGCAAGTCAGGAATTGAACAAATACTGGCATGACCTTAAAGCCTCGCAAGTGGATTGGACTCCGGGATAGGAAATCCTTGTGATGGAGCCTACAAAGCCTCGAACATTGGCAGATAAGTGGACTGGACCCGTCAGGATCATCTCCAAGATGGGCGAAGTCAATTATCTGGTTGACATGGGAGTCCATGCAGTAGCCCCTCAGGTATTCCATTTTAACAGGTTCAAGCCTTTCCATAGGTGAACCGAAGTCTCATGTCTCTAGCTGGCTTCAGAGCAAGACGAGGATGAGAGTGAGCCCCTTCCTGATTTGCTGCATAGCAACCCTCAGGATGGCTCAGTGGAGGGAGTGCATCTCTCTCCAGATCTGACGACAGAGCAGCAGAGGGCCTGCAGGGCTTTGCTCCGGCAGTATGCCTCTCTGTTCTCACTGACACCAGGCCTTACACCGTGGTGTAGGCATGAAATTGACACTGGTGACACCGTGCCTGTCAAAAGTAGGTGCTACCGTATGTCAGATACAGTTAAGAACCACATCCAGGCTGAGGTCACGAAGATGTTGGATCTGGGTGTTATTGAACCCTCAACCAGTCCCTGGTCCAGTCCAGTGGTCCTTGTTCCCAGGCCAGTACCAAGGATTGGAGGTTCTGTGTGGACTACAGTGTTAGGGAGAATTCTCTCTTTAGGCTGAATTTCCTAACCTAGTGAGTCCCCCAGCAGCTTTGCTGGATTTCTGGAGTTTGTTTTTTTCTCTCCTGCCAAGAGTGAGACTCTTTTTCCTGCTCTTGGACATGATTCATGGTATTCATGGTATTTGACTGTTAATGTGTTTTATGGGCTATGGGGTTGTTTACTCCATAGGGTCTCATGTGTTTTTTTACTATGTGTGTTACACAGCACCCTCCGTGCAGTGACACAGGGGTGTCATAGTGACACCCCACCATAGACTCCATACCCTGGGACTGACTACTGTCTCCCAGGGCATGTAAAGTCACCATTGGCTTTACTAGTCCCAAATTATGAACAGAAACCAGTAGAAAACATCATATTGTGGACGTACTGGTCGGGGCAATTCGATTGCCCCGGGGTCTGTTAGTCGAAGGGGCACATCTCCGTCCCCCCGATCGAGTTTTGGCTGGTGGCAGTGGATACTACTTTTTATATTCGACCGCGAATATATCCCTATGGGATTTTCCCATTGTTCGAGGCTACCAACTTTAATTATTTAATTCTCATAGCCTCGAACATACCGCCGGTTTATTTATTTAATATTAATTCGCCGGTTGGTATTTTTTGCCAGGACTCGATTCTAACATGGCGTTTGTGTTCTCTTCTGTGACTCCAACCCAAGTCGAGCCCTTTGTTCCACTTTTGGCGGGCTTCTCCACAGAAGCCTCCAAAAGTGGTGCCACTCTGTCTGGGTACCACAGGGCGTGTGGGAGGGGGTTTAGGTACCCTGGACTGAGTTACCTTGGTAACTCAAGTCGCACTCTTGTGTGATTGGCCCAAGTGGTGAGCCGGCCGGCTCACCACTTAGCATGTTTGATTGACAGCTAGGCTGAGTGAATGGGGGTGTGCTGCATAAAAGCAGGGCTTTGGGGACTGGTACTTCAGAAGTCGCCACAGGACCTGAGAATCTGACGAGGGAGAAGCTGAGCCGACCTACAACGACGACACCACCGGTGGAGCCCTGCGGAACCGACTCACCACTTCCCGATGACAGAGAAGATCTCCCGGCTGGAGAGGCTTCTTCCCCTGACTGGTGGGCACAACCAGTTTACCTTCTTCTCTTCGCATCCCAGGCCGTCTTGTGGTCGAATTGCCCGTGCCAAGCCCCCCGGCAACCAGATAGCCACTTACCATTGGACCGCGAATACAAGGACTGCTCCTTTTACCTGAGAACTCCGCGGCTGGTTTCTTCCCTGGCAGTGCAACGGACTCCTGTCTTCCTCCCCGACGAGATCCTCTCTTCCCCCGGACGAAGCACCGACTTGCATCCGCTGCCAGGAACAACTGCCCCCGCTGGAGTATTCTCACCACTTTAAGGTACCGTGTCCGCCAGGCCTCTCTTTCTAAAGATTGCTACAAGGTAATAATAATCCCTTTACCTTCTGGACTGGGCTGGCCGCCTTGACCTTCTAACTGTTCCCTTTCTTTTGGTCCAACTCTTTTTGAACCAAGACTCTTGTGCACTTCAACCGTGTGACCTTGGAGACCTTTCGTTCTGATCCTCTTAAAGAGGATCTGGCCTTCTGAACTCTAACTTCACGGTTTTACTTGCCTTCCTCTCTTGTTTTGTTCTTATGAAAGTGTTGGGATCTGTTTCATATTATACTCTGCTTTTCTCTCCCTTTTTAAACAAATTATTAGAGTGCCATCTGCGTTAAGCGCTCAGCGCTGTCTGAAAATAAGTGGGGCTTTACTTAACACTTGTCTAAAATTCTTCTAAGGGAGTGTATATCTTTTAGTGACCATGTTTTTGAATTGCTTACTATTAGTGCCTGTGTGTTTTTCTAGATGTGGTTTTAAATAAATAATTATATCTCTTTTACAGCAAGCTCCGGTCAGTGTTTACTTGTTCTACTATGTTCTTTTGACCTATTGTGAATACTCTGTATACTGCCTAACTCTTCTTGAGGGAAGTCTGACTGCTCAGCCACAGCTACCAAGTTAATCTGTGTGGTACAGACTGCTACCAAGTGGGTTTACTGCCAAACACCTGTAGTCTTAAATCTTTTGCAGTGGTCCCAGAGGGAACTGCACAGGTTTCTGCCTAACATACAGAGGAGTCAATGCTGCCACCAAAACTGACGCACACCCATTGCCCAGGGTGGATTAGCTTGTGGACACCATAGGTGCTGCCAAACTTGTGAGCACCTTTGATCTTACTTCAGGTTATTGGCAAATAGCTCTGACGGACCATGCCAAGGAAAAGACTGCATTCTCAACACCTGAGGGGCTCTACCAGTTTAGTGCCATGCCTTTTGGGTTGAAAAAAGCACCTGCCACTTTCCAACAGTTATAATCAAGCACTCAGTGGACTGGAGGCCTTTTGTGTGGCCTACTTAGATGGCATCGCTCTCTACAGTTCCACTTGGGAGGAGCATTTGACTCACTTGGATAAAGTGTTGTAGGCCTTGAAAATGGCTAACCTCACTATCAAGGCCACCAAGTGCCAGGTATCCCAGGGGAAAGTCAGGTATCTTGGTCATAAGGTAGGAGGGGGTCAAATCCAACCCCTCCCCAGTAAAGTAAAGGATGTAAATGATTGGGAGACTCCCACTACTCAAACCCAGGTGAGAGCCTTTTTGGGCCTCACTGGGATTATCGCAACTTCATGGAAGACTATGGGACTATAGCTGCACTCCCGACCGCTGTGACTTCGGCCAAACAACCGAGGAAGGTTAATTGGACTGAAGACTGTCAGCGGGCCTTCAATCGCTTGAAGGAAAGTCTGTGTAGGGCACATGTGTTGTGTGCGTCTGATTATAGCAAGCCCTTTATCGTTCAAACTGACACCTGCGACACCGAAATTGGAGCTGTTTTGTCTCAGTTAGATGACAAAGGAAGAGAAGATAAGATCATATTCATCAGTAGACAACTCAAGGGTAGAGAATTTAGGTGGGCTACTGTTGAAAAGGAATGTTTTAGTATAGTCTGGAGCCTTAGGCATTTTAGGCCTACCTTGTAGGGTCTACCTTCAAAGTCCAAACAGACCATAAGCCCCTGAAGTGGCTTATGCAGATGAAGGGTGAAAACCCGAAACTGCTCAGGTGGTCCATTAACCTGCAAGGGCGAGATTTCACCATAGAGCATAGACCAGGGAAGAGTCATGGTAATGCAGATGGCCTTTCCAGAAGGTATGTTGACCGTCTGGATGAGGGTGTCTATCTCGTGGGAGATTAGGCACCCTAACCTCAGTCTGGGGGGGAGCGACTGTGATGCTGGAAATGCATCGATGGGACAAGGCCTCCGAATCCTTGTCCTTTATTGCTTTATCATGTATGTTCTGACTTTTTTCATGCAGGACTTCACGTGGGACTCCTGGCGGTGTAGCTCTTTCTGTATTTGGTTTGGTGAACAGACCCTTGGGATACCCTTATAGCACCAACGGGTGAGAGTACGACCCTGTACTCCTAGTGTATGTTTTTTGCCACCTGTGTGTGGCCCACAGAGCAGGGTACGGGCTGGTGGCAGCTCCGTGCTGAAGTGACAGGTGCCCTGAGCATCCTCCATTTTGGGATGCTCAGGCCCCGTCATTGGAATCAGTGGATTCCTAATAGGAAACAAGATGCCTGTGTGGCCCCTTGCTTTCTATCACCTCTTACCTTACTTTTCCTGAAGTCCCGGGAAGCACTGATTGGCTGTTGGGTGGAAGTTCCATATATGGTGTTGTGGGGAAGTCCAGGCCAGACTGGCTGGAACCTTCCCAATGACTGTATGTTGTGGGTACTCCTGTGGGGTGGAACCTGGGTGAATGGAGTGTGTGACGAATACACATTCTGTGTTATTGGTGTCTAGTATCTGGTGGTTGACACAATGACTGAGACAGCCCTGCCCGAAACTGGTATGAATGCAGTGTGTAGTGCTGAATGGCAGAGTGCTTGTCCAAATCCACATTCTGTATTGTGAGTGTCTGGATGGAGAAGAATGCCCTTAATGCACCATGCGCCTGATTGGCTAACTGTCTGCCTGAATGCCCTTCTGAGTTATTGGTTGCCTGAGTGTGACCGAGCAGAATGAATGGGAGATCAACAGTATATCTGGGGGCCTCTCACTGCTAGAAATCGTTCAGAAGCTGAAGTTGATACTTGATGCTTACTCTCGAAGCCAAGCCGGAAGAAGAAGGTGAAATGTTGTTCCCTTCCATGTAATCTGAAAGCTGCTGTGTCTTCAAGAACTGATCCAAGAGAGGACCTGGTAAGGAGACCTCTCCCCGAGCTACGAGGCACCATCGTGCACCAGCTGATCTTTGCCAAAGCTGGCTTGATCCATGCCCCTGACCCCCTCAGGTATAACAGCCCCCTGGAAGCAGGGGGCTAAA
The DNA here is from genome assembly GCF_040938575.1 of Ambystoma mexicanum. Taxonomy (NCBI): domain Eukaryota; kingdom Metazoa; phylum Chordata; class Amphibia; order Caudata; family Ambystomatidae; genus Ambystoma; species Ambystoma mexicanum. The sequence goes on along the minus strand of NC_090923.1, from coordinate 1,113,498,137 downwards.
ACCCTTCACACTGGCCCCAAGGGCCTTAAAACTCCATGAGAAACATACATGGAGTCAGTCCTGGCGCCTTTGGCGCCAGGCTCATTATCAGGAATAAAGCAATACCAGTTTTGGGCCTTAATCCAACATTGAGGCCTATTACACAGCTCAGTTCTTTAGAACCAAGCCATGCGGTCTAGTGTTTTGGGTGTGGCTGGGCCTGGAACTACTTGGCCTGAAACTACTTTACCTGGGCTATTTAAACCACACCCAAATGGCAGAACACGCTTCGCGTTATTCTGCACTCCAGCAGCGTAAAGCTCACCGTGTCCAGCTCCTGCTCATCTGCTTCTCCGGCGGCCCGACCCTGAAGCCCATAGATCTGGATTCCATTAATAAACTGGAAGAACAAGAATAGCATTAGCGAGCAAGAACACTTACCTGTGAAGAAACCGGTCTTGAATCCATCCTGCGCTTCGCTTACCTCGCCCATCTCTGGAGTTCACCACAACCTGAAAAGGTCAAGAAACAAGGACAGCATTAATAACAATTCTTACCTGGGCAAGCAGCGAGTCCTGGAAGCACCCTGCGCTTCTCTTACCTCGCCCATCTCCGGGTTTCACCGCAACTTGCAAGGGAGAAGGAACAAGGTCAGCATTAACAAAGCACTTACCTGGGCAAGCAACGCTTCGATCGCTCATCACTCCGGAACATCACCGCAACCTGTACAAAGAAGGGAAGAGAACACAGGTTAGCAATTAACACCAATAAACTGCGCAGTGCTCTGCGCATCAATAACTCACTGTGGTCTCCGCCATCGGCGCGGCAACTCCGAGATCGCAACCATCCCTGTGAGAACAAAAAGAGACATTGGGCCTCATTACAAGTACTCCGGTCCGGAATTAACACTGCCGGTAAAACCATACCGGCACCGTTTGCATGTCCGCGCAATCATGACCCGCGGCCCCGGTAATAGCACCACCCTAAACCGCCACCGCGGAAATAGGGTTCCCCTTAATTCCGCCTGCACGGAAACCCCTCCGTTACCGGCAACACGAAACACCGTGAGCATCACAACTAGCGCGGACACGGAAATACCGGGAAAAAAATGGCGGAAATACCGTGATCACGGTGGCGGAACCGCCGCCACCGCGAACATGGCGTTATACACTGCCGGCTGAACTGAATCAGGGCACAGGTGCACCAAATCAGCCCAGCTGGACCTAGCAGGCCACTGGGAGCCTACAAAAGGGCCACACCCAGCCCAACACAACACAGAACCATGCAGGCAGCAGGGCTAGTAGCACTGGGACTGGGCCTACTCAACCAACAGGCAGTACTGCACATGGTGGCAGCAATGGCGCAGAGGAGGAGGCGTAGGCGGAGGAGGCGCAGGCGGCAACCAGCCAACCCTGCAGCCATGGCAAACCCCATTGCCCAGCCAGCCCGACCCCGCCGCCAGCCACCAATACCACGCATCAGGGCCTCACCCTGGAACCTCACCCCAGGACAGATCCACACCCTATACCGGCTGGACCGTGCAACAATCCTGCACATCACCGCCATGATTGAGGACAACATCAGCAGCCTAATTGACACCCCCACTGCCATCCCCCCCCTCTTGAAGGTTGTCTCAGTTCTGCATTTCCTTGGCACTGGCACCTATCAACACACGGTTGGTGAGCTGCACGGCATATCACAACCGTGTTTCTCAAAAGTCCTGGTACAGGTACTGGATGCCATGTTGCGCCATGTGTCGGAACACATAGCCCTACCCCGCACCCTCCCCGGGGTCATTGCCACCAAGTTGGCCTTCCATGCCATAGCAGGCATGCCAAATTGCATAGGCGCAGTTGACTGCACCCACGTCGAGCTGACAGTACCACATGCAATTGAGGCGGTGTTCCGCAACAGGAAACAGTATCACTCTTTGAATGTCCAGATGGTTTGTGATGCCATGCAACTGATTACACACTGCTGCGCACGTTTCCCAGGCTCATCACATGACTCAATGGTACTGCGGAATTCCACGTTGCCACGGTACATGGAACGCTATGCCGGACAAAGCACGTGGCTATTGGGTGAGTACAGCTGACGATGCTACAACCCTGTCGGAGTGGTGTGTGTGTGTCCAGGCAATGAGCATTGTGAGTGTGCCGCTGTGACCGCACATGCATCACCCCCCTTCCATCTACCAAATATACAGCGGATGCCAAACATCATGAAGGAAGACATGACAGGGCACCACAATGTGCCCGTGCACACACTGCCACAGCCAATCCCGTCACTGTCCCATGAACCCTGTGCCACTGCAGACACCCACCCTCAATTGAAACACTGCCCCAAAAAGCACGAGAGGCGTGTAAATGATACGACGAGTATTTACTACTTCCGTACAGTGAAGTCACTCTGCCATGTGTGGACAGCACTGCACCATGACATGCACACAATCAAATGTCACCCGCAGGGCACAGCAAACATGCAAGTTAATGTGTAGGCCCATATGCAGTCAGCGACATTCCTCGTGATGGCCAAAACATACCTCCAGACACTGCATGGTTCATATGCATGAATGAATGATGATACAAGAATGCACAGCAGCAGATGAGGACATGATGCCACAAACACTGACATGTTCCCCCATCTACATCCCATGTAGGTGATGCGGGATATGCACTCACGCCATGGTTGATGACACCTGTACGGAGACCAAGGAACAGGCATGAAGAGGCATACAATAGGGCACATATCCGCACACGTGGAATGATTGAGAGGACATTTGGACTGCTGAAGGCCCGTTTCCGCTGTCTGAGCAGATCTGGCGGATCACTGCTGTACAGCCCAGTGAAGACGGGCAAAATCACGCTGGTATGTGCCATGCTGCACAATATATGCCTGCGCAGGAACATCCCAATGCCACCAGACGCAGATGAGGAAGATGGGGATGGGGATGGGGATGGAGATGGGGATGGGGATGGGGATGGGGATGGGGATGGAGATGGGGATGGAGATGGAGATGGAGATGGAGATGGGGATGGGATGGCACCGCCTCCCCCTGGGGGTGCACATGATGGCCAGAGAGCACGGGATGCCCTGATTCGCATTTACTTTTGAGTCACAGCACATTCACAGTAATGCACAAACATGGTGACGACAATGAATTAATAGTTGCACTGCAAAATAAATGATCAATGTCCACACATGTATGTCTTGATTTGAAATGGTGATGTATTGATGTAATAACAACAGGGAAGAAGGTGCATTGGTTAGGGAAGCTGTACACCCGGGGCCACCCACCACCCAAACGTGCCCACCCCCACCCAGAGCCCATTGTCCAAACCCCCAAAACTACCTACCCCACCACCCAAACGTGACCACCCCTCTCACACCCTTGTAGTCCACATGTGTCCTGCACTGCCCCACACACATGCCATCACTTCCGTGTGCGCTTCTGTGCAACCTTGCCCAAGGGACCCGTTAGCCTACTCGAGCGCTTCCTTGGACTGGCAGTAGTGGAGCTGGATGGGGTGGTAGTGTTTGATTGGCCAGAATCAGGGATTGAGGGCATCCGTGCCAGATTTGCCTGTTGGCCAACCAACATGGCCTCCACAAGCCTGGAGGTGTGGTCATTGCCCTCCCGCACATGGCGTGCAAGGGTCACTATGGTGCTCGCAAAGCGTCCAATGGACCTCGACAGGCGACGCACTGAGGCGCTGTAGCTCTCCCTCTGCAGCCTGGATTCCTCTAGCTGCCTCTCCACCAGCTGGGTGAGGGTAGCCTGCTGGTCCTCCATCCGCTGCATGCGGGCATTCAGTTCGGCCATGGATGGGGTGGGCGACCTCATGGGACTCCCCAGTGAAGTGGGGCTGAACCCCAGCTCATGGAAGGAGCCCAGGTCTTCCAATGTGGGCATCTCCCCCTGTGGCCCCGTTTCCGAGTGCTCTTGCGGGGCACTGTTATCACTGCAGGCCGCCCCCTCTGCAGTGCTGCTGCCTTCGGTGTTTTGTTGGGTGGCCATGATAGGTTCCTGTGGCACCTGTCTGGACTCAGCCAGTGTGGAGATGGTGGGGATGTTGGTGGTGGTGGTGGTGTGATGCACATCTGTAGTGGCTGGTAATGTGGCCAGAGGTGCAGAACTGCCGGCAGCATCCTCCTGTGTGGTGGCGGTGGCTAGTGTACTTGCCGATGCTGATTGGCTGGCCTGTTGTGCAGTATCACTGTCACTTGAAACGGCTGTGGGGACACAAAGGGCATGCAATTAGTGTTGTTGTGGTGGCAGATGGGTGCATCACATGCGTCATTTAGTTTGTACATTGAATAGTGTTAGTCACATGCATCTGATTGCTGGTGTCTGCATTCAGTGATATTGGTTGCCATACGGATCATAATGGGTCCTTTGGCCCACACATGCACTGCCTGGGGGGGGGGGGGGGTTGTTAATGGGTCCTTTGGCCCACACATGCACTGCCGGGGGGGGGGATTGTTAATGGGTCCTTTGGCCCACACATGCACTGCCTGGGGGGGGGGATTGTTAATGGGTCCTTTGGCCCACACATGCACTGCCTGGGGGGGGGGGTTGTTAATGGGTCCTTTGGCCCAGTACTCACAACTGCATATTTACATGTGGCATTCATGTTTGGGCACTTACCGGCATCTGCAGGTGGGCTCACTCCTGCCTCAGCCTGCCCAATCCCATGGATTCCCTCTAGGTGGAGGACGCTGCTGCAACGCTCCTCCCATGCTTGCAGCCTCAGTGGGGAAGGGGGTCCTCCGCCTGTCCCACTGCTGCGTTGGCGGTGCGTGGAAATGAGGTTGCGTACCCTCAGCCTCAGGTCGTCCCAACGCTTGTGGCAGTCCTTCACGCTCCTCACTGCCACGCCCACAGCGGTGCACTTGCGTGCAGCTTCGGCCCACACCTCCTTCCTCCGCTGCTGTGTGGCACGCCGTTGGTCGGCGCTGAACAGCATCTCAGCATTGTCCACAATGTGCTCCACCAAGACGGTTAGCTCCGCCTCGCTGAAGCGCTGTTTGCGCTGCCTCTGAGCAGGAATCCTGGCAGACATGCTGGTGGTCCCTTTTGGCTTCTCAGAGTCAGGATTGTGCTTGTGCTGGCTCTGGATGGCAATGGATTGTGCTTTTATATGATGGCCGCCTCTCTGTTTCCGGTTTTGGCGATCATGGTATTTCCGGTTCCGGTTCCGTGTCCGTGGCGGCGGAGGCGGAAACGGGTTTTGCGCCACTTGTGGCTTCGTTATTTCCATTTCCGTGGGGTATTCCGTGACGGCGGTAACAACGTTTCCGAGTCCGTGTGGTGCGCGCGACCGACAGCGTGTAATCGTGCGGTTTTTCCGCACCCTTGCGGACACGGAAACGTTTTTACCGCCATCACGGATTTTGCACGGTCCCGGACTGGCAGGTTGTAATGAGGCCCACTGTTAGGGAAAAGCATAGTGGATTAAGACGCCGAGAGGACAGAGAAAATGGAGGGAAAGAAAGAGACAGAATAAAGACGGAAAATACATTATAACTCACCTGGAAGACAGCCAGCAGAGTCACAGTCACAGCCGGTCTGGGCCGGACATAAGGGCACACGGACCAGTGAAGCAACTAGGTCCACGGAACGCCCGCACCAACCACGCGCCCCTGCACAGAGACGCAGGCCAGAGAGTTCAACGCACAAAAACCTAAGGTGAGGAATAACCCCAAAGGAGGCGATTTGGACCAGAGGGAGGTGGGAGCCCACCCATCACAGAACCAGTATCTTAACCCTCCATTCTCCTGTTATAGGCGCTACCCAAAGTCTGGCACTTAACCAAGCAGAGAGGGGTCCAGGATAGCCCTTAGACCTCCACCCAGTATCGTGTGGCGCCCCTGTGGATACCAGGTGAGCGTAACAAAAGCTCCCTGGTAGACAGACCTACGAAAGGCTCCTGACTGAGAAGGGGGCCGCTGAGGACAACGAAGAGAAGGCCGCTGTCGTCGAACAAAGCCGCCGTGCTCTCTTTTGCCTAAAAACACTTGTGTCAGGTTTGCCTGGTCAAGGTTGCCCACGTAGTGTAGAAAAAGAATTCTACGCTGTCGCAATGGCGGTCGCGATGCGGCACGAAAACGAGGCTGCCATGAGTTGCTAAGCAATTATCTCTATCTTCTACCAATCCTCGCCGCCGGTAGGCGGAAGCCGGTACTCGGAAGAAGGCCCGAAGAAAAAGGCCCTGTTCGCCCCGGGACGCCAGGACTAGGCGACCTGATTACACCAGGTGGCAGACCTGCTTAAACTACCTCCTACACTGCCTGGATGCCATATACTACTGTCGCACCTCCCACACGTACCAATGATCGACACAACACTAACTCTGCCTGTCGCTCCCCACCGCCAGTAAACTGCCTGCTAGGAACTGCACGGCCTACAAAATCTAGCATTGTTATACTCTTCCACGTTACTGCCGATCGCTTTTAAGCGCAAGTCTATTTGTGTAAAGCGCATGCTTGAAAAAGAAATATAACGCTGCATACTTTCATGAACAATCCATTTGCTCCTAATGCTAAACTTTACCTGATAGACACATGACCTGTATGCATGTGCACAACTCTAATGTGATGACAATGTGTGAATGTACTCACTGCTCTTAAATCAGACAAAACCTACCTGCCGATGTGTATTTGCTAAAGGAGCGTGACCTACCCACACTTGATCAATGTGATGGCTACATAGTATGCTGTATTATATTGTTGCTAAGAATTATCAAGCAACTATTGTCACACCACACGGATCAGCCAGTGGTCCCATTAGACCCTATATCTATAGTCATTAGACTCTAGGCTTACTGCCTTTAGAATACACTTTAGCTTTGTAGCTTCAGGCACGTCTCGGAACTCAGTTGCTGCCCTTCTGCATTATTAGCTTAAGTGTCCTACCTGAACCCAGGCGATGCCTAACTCCTCTTCAGCTTACGTACTATTATGTACTTAGATGCCGCCACAATGCATCAGGTGTTGTGCCCCATGGTCGCCTACAAACTACACTTGATTGATTTGTGCTGTGCCTTATGGTCGCATACAAACTACATTTGATTGATTAGTGTTGTGCCTTATGGTCGCCTACAGACCACATTTGATTGATTTGTGTTGTGCCTTATGGTCGCCTACCAGACCACTTTTGATTGATTTGTGTTGTGCCTTATGGTCGCCTACAAGACCACTTTTGATTGATTTGTGTTGTGCTTTATGGTCGCCTACAAGACCACTTTTGATTGATTTGTGTTGTGCCTTATGGTCGCCTACAAGACCACTTTTGATTGATTTGTGTTGTGCCTTATGGTCGCCTACAAGACCACTTTTGATTGATTTGTGTTGTGCCTTATGGTCGCCTACAGACCACATTTGATTGATTTGTCTTGTGCCTTATGGTCGCCTTTAGACCACATTTGATTGATTTGTGTTGTGCCTATGGTCGCCTATAGACCACATTTGCAACCCCTGATTACTAGCAACACTGCCCACATCATGTATTGGTGCCTATCTACTCTCATCCACCTACTGTATATCTACACTAGACGTTGGACTAGTCAACCTAATCCATTTCCTAGTCAAGACACTTACACCTGCACACTCATGTTAACCAACACCCTCACCTCGTGGCCTATCACCATGACACCTGCTAACCCGTATTCGGATGATCCAGCACTCTGGATACACCACTTTGCTACCAGACCAACACCCAACCAACCTTGTACTACGGCCATTAGAAACACTAGATTGAATTCTAGAACTAGCCCACCTACCTTTCCATGCTCCCACCACCCTTTCATTTCTAATAGAAACACTAGATTGAACTCTAAAACTAGCCCACCCACCTTTCCATGCTCCCACCACCCTAGCATTTTAACCAGAAACTTTATATTAAGAGCCCGCAGCATGAAACACTCTCATACTGACCACAACCCTGCCAATTCGACCACTGACTCAGTCAAGTTAGCCCATACCCATTTGCACGACCTACCTGTACCACCTGAAAAATCTTCCCAAAAAGACAAACTCATTAAAGCAGCTTTGTTGAATGCTAGGTCTCTTCCTGCCCATGCTCTCGACATCGCTGACCTTATATCTCACGAAAAGCTTGATTTCCTCGCAGTCACAGAAACTTGGCTTAATGCTGCCTCCGGTCCATCTCTGGCCCTTGCTATACCTAATGATTATGCTATTATTAGATGCAACAGAAACACCACTCAAACGAAGGGAGGTGGACTCGCCATCATATTCAGAAATACATTCGACATCAAAGTCATCCAGGACGCTCAAATCCCCTCTGCTGAATCCTTGTCTATTAAGCTACCTCTATCACCTAACCACACAGCATCTTTGCACCTTATTTACCGACCACCATGTCCCACCTCCTCCTTTATAGAGGACATCGCATCACTCATAACCACAGATACCAAACCCAACTCTCAAACGATCTTACTTGGGGACTTTAATCTTGGTTTTAACGACCCTAAAAACACTAACGCCCATGACCTAGCTAACACCTTATCGGATTTGGGTCACACTCACATTATTCACGAGCCCACTCATATCAAAGGCAGAACACTGGACTGGATCACTCACCTCAATTGCTCTATTGACCTTCTATCCAATGACCCATGCATTTGGTCGGATCATCACATAATAACCTTCTCTATCAAAGCCAATACACCTCACCTGGCGCCTATCATCGCCCCAGCCACCAGCACGAGAAATAAGAAAGATATTACACCTGACAAACTCTTACCCATACTACTCCCCATCCTGAACAATATCGACCAAGAGGCTGACCCCACAGTCTCAGTGGATATCTACAACCAGGCTATACTTAAAGCACTGAACACCATTGCCCCCTTAAAATTGCGGAAACCCAAACCACAGCGTCACCTCAACACTTGGTTCACGCCGCAGCTAAGAGAATTACGCAAAGCTAAGAGAACCGCAGAGTCACATTGGAAAAAACATCCCACAGCATCCAATAAGACTGAGCTAACCCTAGTCTCCTCTAGTTACAAAAAAGCCATCTTTATTGCTAAAAAGGACCCATATAACAAAAGGATTACACAAGCGGAATCCAACACAAAGGAACTCTTTAAGATTTTGAAAGAACTAGAATCCCCATTGCCCCCATAGACAAATGTGTTACAGATGCACTATGGTCTAGTAATATTCAGAAGGCCTTATTAGATAAAATAGCTCGCCTACAATCTAAAATCAACGCAAAAAAATCCCTGCTACTTGCTGACCCGGACTACAAACAATTACCTAACAAATCACCTACCTTTAAATCAACTTGTAAACCTTTCAGCTTCTCACCCCTCTCAATCTGGGAAGTAAAAAACATCATCAGGAAACTTAAGCCTTCAAATTACCAAGGTGATGCCTGCCCTGCCCCGATCATCAAAGCTGCTGCGCACGACCTGGCACCATTCATAACCAACCTCATCAATGCCTCCTTCAAAACTGGAGTAGTGCCTGATAACCTAAAAGATGCGTGGGTCATCCCACTCCTTAAAAAACCTACTCTTGATCCAGCCAACCCGTCTAACTATAGACCGATAACAACTGTACCTTTCTTATTAAAAATACTGGATAGAGCAGCCTACTTACAAATACAGGCCTACTTAGAATCAAACAATCTCCTAGGATTTAGGCAGTCAGGTTTCCGACCGAGACACGGTACGGAAACTGCATTAATAGATCTCACTACCCAGATCCAAATCCTGAAAGACAATGGTAAACTTGCACTCCTCTTATTGCTTGATCTGTCAGCAGCTTTTGACCTGGTCAACCATCAAACACTCTGTCACCACTTGAAAACTGCAGCACACTTCTCAGACGCAGCCACAGCCTGGATCAGCTCCTTCTTGGAGGGTCTTCTCTCCCACTGATTCTGCTGAACCTTCACCAGTACCCTGCGGAGTCCCGCAAGGCTCTTGCGTGTCCCCGACACTCTATAATATATTCACAAAGCCCCTCTTTGATATCCTTGACTATCTGGGTGTCACGTATACCAATTACGCGGACGACACCCAGATACTCATTCCTATCTCGGGGAACTATGAAACAGACAGCAAAACCCTTAATGAAATCTACTCAGTAATTCAAGCATGGATGGCACATCATGGACTCTGTCTCAATGACGAAAAAACCGAGTTGATCATCCTTGGCACTCACGGCAAACTCAACAATCTCAATCCCGCATTTAAATCCTTCACCATAGATGGCAATCTCATCCCCGTGTCAAATAACACCAAAACCCTTGGGGTTTACATCGATGCCACCTTATCCTTCTCCAAACAAACTAATGCAGTAGCATCATCAGCCGCTTACACCTGCAAGCTGATCACTGCATGTAGGCCGTTCATCTCCTCACCCAATTGCATTACTCTTGCTAGATCATTAGTCCTATCCAAGATAGACTATTGTAATGCCCTTTACTTAGGCACTAGCTGCAAAAATATCAACAAACTGCAAGTAATTCAAAATAATGCCATCAGAGCTGCCCTCAACATCCCCAAAAAGATGCACATCTCGGAGACCAGACGCAAACTACGTTGGCTTCCAGTCAAGCACAGAATATCCCTTAAAACTCTGGCCCTTACACATAAAGCCAGGGACAACCTTGCACCAGCCTACCTCACCAACCAACTTACACCTCACACTTCTTCAAGACCACTTAGAGCAGCACAAGCTAACACTATGTCCATACCGAGATTGAAACTTCATAACTCGGGTGGTGCTAGCTTCCCTGTACAAGCCTCTAAATTATGGAACACAATACCTGCGCTTTTGCGAGCAGAACCTTCATTTAACCTATTTAAACATAACACAAAGTGTTGGCTTCACAACATGGACTCTATGACAGCCTAACCGCCTGATCCCAGCATGATTGACTGTCACTGGCACACTTTTGTAATTAATGTACTTATACTAGACTATGTTTATATGCATTTGCATGACTAAGTTTGTACCCACCTGTAACTGCAATGTAACGGAACCCTTATTGACTGCTTTCAATTGCAACTGTAACCAGATCTGACTTATGCGCCCGTATGCCCCTGGGCCTGGCTGCGCTTTATAAATAAATAAAATACAAATACAAATACGCTACAATGTAACCCTGTGTCGGGATATATAAAAAAATAGCACCAGGGGTCAATTGTTTGGAAGAATGGACCCAAACGCGTGGCAGGAGACTCCCTAAACCAGAAAGGAAAAGAGGGATTAACAACAACTCTTTCCTACTATCGGAACAAATAGGGAGGACGGATAATCTACTACCTTTAGTGTAGATGCTCAAAATCCCAAGATGACACAGCTTGAAAACAACATCAACATCACAGTAAGCACTGAGGAAATCTGTGCCAATAGATAATGATAGAAAGAATTCTTAGTACGAAAAAGATCAAGCAGAGATAGAAAAAAACAAATGTAATGGACAAACATTTCTTACCATGGGATGATCGTGTGGTAATCACAGACAGCACAAGTGCTCCATGTAAGACTGTAAGGTACTGAGGTGTACAGGGCTATTCCCGCCAGCACGCGAATGTCTAGGGGTGAGGAAGTCCAAAAAAGAATGCCCGACGGAACAAGGACGCTCCCCCCTCTTCCCCAACAATGGTACACAGGCAGTCTCTAGTCCGTACCGGGGTGAGGCGAGGAGGATGGTACCAGTCAATCTTACAGGGTAGCACTTGCAGCTGTATGGATCCAAAGAAGAATCAGCAGTCCAATGAATTCCAGGTCGACAGCAGGCTCATGGTGAACAATGACCAGGCGTGAGGCAGAAGGTAATCCTACATGAAGTCAGAGTCGGCAATGTGTGTGTCTTCAACAATAACAAACGTGAGGCAAAGGCAATCCTGTAAGTAGTCCGAGTCGGCAGCAGGTAATCCGGTTCAAAGCGGGGTGGGTTCGAGGAATCGGGAGACAAGACACAATGGAGAACAAGGTTCAGAGAGACAGGGTGGGGACTGAAAACACAGGTAGAACACGTGGTACAAAATCCCTCAAAAGGTCAAGAATAAAAAAGCAGGAAACTTTACGAATGTAGAGCACTTCGGAATAATCAGAAGCAATGAACGCTAAGCAAACAACAGTTTAAGAAGTTATGATCACATGATCATAACATGCGTCTGACGCTGAAGGGGTCAATTGTCTCCACCTCAATTTCCATGGCAACTGGCCATCGCAAAGGAAAGGAAGGATAGTTTTACACAAACCTGGTGCGGCAAGGTATTAAAACATTCTTAAGATGTTTGCTACGAGATGGTACGTTTGAGTGAGTGTATGAGTCGCCTGCTTTTGAAAGCATATGTCGTGTATGATGGGACAGGGATGATGCAAGCCCACCTCGACTCCTGACAGTAACCCACCTCAAAGAACGCCTCTCACGACGGGAGGACCAGAAGTCCCGCAAACAAGCCAGGGCGTGGATATGATCCAAAGGCTCCCAAGTCCGATCATCAGGACCATAACCCTTCCAATCCACCAGAAAAAGACGCACTCCACAACAGACCTTGGTGTCCAGAATTTGTTGTACCTCATACTCCTCTGACCCAACCACAGTCAAGGGGCGCTCGGGAATGATTAATCGAGAACCTTCCTGGACAGGCTTCAGAAGAGAAACATGAAAAACTGAGTGAATTTTCCAAGTAGCTGGACGATACAAACAAACAGCCACTGGATTAATCACTTCTGAAACAGTAAAAGGACCAGAGAAACGTGGTAACAAAGAGCTACGACCAGGTAAGCGTAGATTTTTTTGTGGACAACCACACCTGCATCCCTTTAGAGTATGTCGGGGACTCCAGACGGCGGGCATCAGCATGTCTCTTGGTGCGACGCTGGGCCTCCAAAAGATGTTGTCTCACTTGGGAATGCAAGACTGTAAGAGACTGAACACAAGAATCAGCTGCTGGATTACTGGAACCAGACAAGAGAGGTAAAGGCAGTGTGCGAGGATGATGACCGTAGAGAGCAAAGAATGGTGTGGTACCAGTAGCCGCATGCAGGGAATTATTGTAAGTGAATTCGGCCATGGCCAATAAAGACAACCAAGAACCTTAATGGTGAAGCAGGAGACAACGAAGATATTGTTCAAGGGTAGCATTGATTCTCTCAATCTGCCCATCAGTTTGGGGGTGGTAAGCGCTGGAATACCTTCCTTCAATGCCTAATGATGCAGTAATCGCCCTCCAAAATCGAGAGGTGAACTGCGGACCCCGATCCGTAATGATGATGCTAGGGAGACCGAATCGCCTGAACACATGGGAAACAAATAGGTCAGCCAGGACAGGAACTGATGGTAACCCACAACAAGTAATGAACAAAGCGGATTTAATTAGGTAGTTGACAATAACCCAGATGGTCTTGTAACCCGTAATCAGTAGCAAATCCACAATAAAATCCATAGATATCATATTTCATGGTATCCTGGGGACAGGTAATGGTTGTAAGAGTCCCACAGGTTTTGCATGTGAAGATTTACCTTGAGCACAGACAGTACAAGTCTTGATATACTGACTAGTATCTGCAGTCATGGTTGGCCACCAACTCCATCTATTCAGCAGTTCCAAGGTTTTTCTGGTACCTGGGTGTGCAGAAAACTTGTCATCATGACACCACTGTAGTGCCAAGGAATGAGTAGCATTGTTGGGAAGAAAGATTTTCTCATGAACATAGGGTAATGAGTGCACGACCCTGATTCCCTCATCTTTGACAGTCTGTGGATTTTGCTCAACCCAGGCGACCAGATGGGATTTTAAAGAAGAGTCTATCGTACACCCACCCCCACTTGGTGAGGAAGCAAAATGGAGGTAACCATGGACTTTGAAATGTCGTTGCCAGGGATATGTGAAAGAGCATCTGTCTTAGAGTTACAAGAGCCAGGACGATATGTGATCGTTAAGTTCAAAGCCGAAAAAAACCTCATGCCAACGAGCTAGTCTGGCTGTAGTACATTTCACCGATTGAAGGGCTACCAGATTGCGGTGATCTGTATACACCTGGACAGGGATTTTAGTACCCAGCAAATGGTGCCTCCAGACCATCAATGCGTCACGGACGGCTAAAAGTTCCCTTTCAGTAATAGTGTAGTTCCGCTCATGAATGGTAAGCTTTCTGGAGTGATAAGCTACAGGATGCAAAGCATTTGAATCACGACAAGATTGTAACACAGCTCCTAATGCGGTATCTGAAGCATCTGCCTCGACCACAAAAGGTAGAATTGGGTTTGGGTGTTGGAGCACTGGGGCAGTAGTAAATGCTAGCTTGAGTGATTCGAAAACGTTGTTGGCCACAAGATCCCATACAAAAGACTTCTTACTACTGGTCAGTGCTGTCAAAGGAGCTACTCAAAAAAGGAACGTACAAAGGCCTGTAAAAATTGTCGAAACCCAAGAATGACTGCAATGATTTCAGGTTTTTTGGAGCTGGCCAGTCAAGAACCACCCTAACCTTTACAGAACTCATCTGTATACCATGGTCCGTTATTTCATAACCCAGAAACAAAACGGAAGTCACATGAAAAATACATTTTTTCATTTTGGCATACAAAGCATGCTCCCTTAGCCGTTGCAGGACTAGACGGACGTGTTGTACATGTTTTTCATAGGATTCAGAGTAGATCAGAATGTCGTCTAGATAAATGATGATAAAACGATCCGTCATGTCCCCAAAGATGTCCTTAACAAAATGTTGGAATGTAGCCGGAGCGTTGCATAAACCGAAGGGCATTACTCAATATTCAAAAAGACAATACTTGGTCTTAAATGTGGTTTTCCACTCGTCCCCCTCCCTGATTCTCACCAGGTTGTAAGCCCCACATAAATCTAATTTGGTAAAGATTTTGGAAGAACCGAGTTGATCAAGAAGAACAGATATCAGAGGGATCGGGTACTGGTTTTGGATGGTAATGGCATTTAAGGCACGATAGTCTATACAAGGTCTTAGAGCTCCCTCCTTCTTGGGCACAAAATAGGAGAGGCTGCTGGTGAGCGCAAATGACGGATAAACCCAGACTTCAAAGATTTATCGATATATTCTGTAAGAATCATGTCCTCCTTCTGTGGAAGTGAGTAAATACGACCGGCGGGTATTTTTGCTCCAGGGACCAAATCTATAGGGCAATCATATCGTATGTGAGGCGGAAGGGTTTCTGCTCTTTTGGCATCAAACACATCACAAATGGAAACATATTCCTCCGGTAGGGTGTTGGTAACAATGGCTGCAATTGAAGAGGTACCGTGTAACAATGGTCGACAAGGATTACTAGGTTCTGAAGTTGAGGGAAAACATGAAGCCTCACAATGGGATGACACAAACTCCAGTTCCCCGGAATCCCAGTTCCCCAGAATTCCAATCTACCACCAGGTTATGGCGTCTTAACCAAGGCAACCCCAGGATCAAACGATATTGTGGAGCTGCTATAAGGTCGAAGCTGATGGTTTCAACATGGCCCTGATTTGTGGTTAATGACAAGTCAACCCTCCACTCCGTGACCAAACCGGAAAGCAAAGTTGAACCGTCTACCGCATTGACCAGTTCTGGTTGAGATTTTGGAACCACTGGTATACCCAATTTCTTGGCAAAAGCATCGTCAATATAGTTTCCCATGGCCCCTGAATCAAGCACGGCATCAATGAACCACTCATGATCTGAGGGGTAGGAACATTGGTTAGGGATAGTAAAAGGTCTTGTAGTCAGGGAGTCAAGAAATGCCGAGCTCGGCAGATTGACTCCTTCTACTGCCGAGCTTTGGCATTTCCCTGACATTTTGGCTTCTTGTTACAAGCCTTCAATAGATGTTCTGATGACCCACAATAAAAACACAGATTGTTCTTCTTTCGTAGTTCCCTTTCCTCTGTGGTCAACGGACCCCGGACTGCACCTATTTGCATGGGTTCCGGGCCTCCAGTAACAGGAGTTGTGTAAGTGATTTCAACCCGGCACTCCACCTAAGTCGATGCACAGCTGGAACCCTTCATTATTTATTTATGCCTATAAGTTCTTTTATTTCTGAATGATATACTCTCATATCACACCCCTCTCTTTGAATCCCCCACGGTTACACTGAACCAGGAAGCAGGCTGTTTTGCAAAGTTAAAAAGATGTATATAATGTATTTCACAATATATATATACCACTCTATTTAATGGTTTATACAATGATCACCAATGGGGTGATGTCACAACAACTCTCTTTAATCACCCGGAGTAATAATAGGAAAAATAATGCAGCATAGAATAATACTTTGTGTGGGTTCAATCAAAATTGCAATGTGATACTCTTTCCCCCTGCGCACTACTCAATCCCCCCAATATGTAGTATAAAGAGATGGAAGGAGAGAAAACAGGTTTCAGGAATACAGAATTCAACAACACAGTATCAATCCCAATTTCCCCCAGCAAATACAGGAAAAACAGGAATGATTGCAACTGGTCAAAAATGGTTTCAAAACTGGCTTTGCATGAATGGTAAAAACGCTGAAAAATGGATTTAATTCACTAAAATGGTACTAGTGGGAGCCACTTTGTATGGGATCAGACAAACACTAGCAATGATTATTGAATAACTAGCAGGCTGAAAACTTAACCCTGAGGTTGGAAGCAATGTACAGCGGTTTCACACGTGATAGATTTGAGCCAAACGAAAAATTTGCAGCCAAATTTTCTGCGCGTGGTAAGCGCAATTGCGGAAAAACTATAAGGAGTTGGGATGCACTTTTGGATTCGTTGAAAGCTGAGGATGTTAGCTTCAATTTAACACTTAAATTACGTTTCTAGCATGCACAGTGTAGAAATTATGAAGGTGTTTGTGGAGGTCAATTTCTTTCAGAAAGAGTCAACATTTGTAAAACAAGGTTGCGCTTTTTAACATTAAAAACAAGGTTTCTTATACTAGGGAGTCTATGAAGCCACAAACTACACAACAGCACAGCCACCAGTCCAGCGACGCCTCTGGATGGTTTTTACCTGCCGAGACGCTTGTCTTTCTTCAGCAAATATATTAGCACAAAGATGCTAATATATTTACTGGACTGGAAGGGATACGGCCCTCAGAACAGGACATAGGAGCCTAGCGAGCACGTCCATGCGCCACGCCTGGTAAGACAATTTCATCTGAACCATCCGACCAAACCAGGGCCGGACGGAGGAAATACCTTGAGAGTGGCCTTAGGGGGGAGTGCTGTCACGATCCATGTCCCTGACTACTTCAGGTATAACAGCCCCCTGGCAGCAGTGGGGCTAAAGCCCTTCACACTGGCCCCAAGGGCCTTAAAACTCCATAAGAAACATACATGGGGTCAGTCCTGGCGCCTTTGGCGCCAGGCTCATTATCCGCAATAAAGCAATACCAGTTTTGGACCTTAATTGAACGTGGAGGCCTATTACACAGCTCAGTTCTTTAGAACCAAGCCATGCGGTCTAGTGTTTTAGGTGTTGCTGGGTCTGGAACTACTTGGCCTGGAACTCCTTTATCTGGGCTATTTAAACCACACCCAAACAGCAGAACACGCTTCATGTTATTCTGCACTCCTACAGCGTAACGCTCTCCATGTCCAGCTCCTACTCATCTGCTTCTCTGGCGCCCCGATCCAGAAGCCCCTAGATCTGGATTCCATTAATAACCTGGAAGAACAAGAACAGCATTAGCGAGCAAGAACACTTACCTGTGAAGGAAACGGTCTTGAATCCATCCTGCGCTTCGCTTACCTCGCCCATCTCCGGAGTTCGGTGCAACCTGCAAAGGTAAAGAAACAAGGACAGCATTAATAACAATTCTTACCTGGGCAAGGAGCGAGTCCTGGCAGCACCCTGCGCTTCTCTTACCTCGCCCATCTCCGGGTTTCACCGCAACCTGCAAGTGAGAAGGAACAAGGTCAGCATTAACAAAGCACTTACCTGGGCAAGCAGCGCTTCGATCGCTCATCACTCCGGAACATCACCGCAACCTGTACAAAGAATGGAAGAGAACACAGGTTAGCAATTAACACCAATAAACAGCGCTGCGCTCCGTGCATCAATAACTCACTGTGGTCTTCGCCATCGGCGCGGCAACTCCGAGATTTCAAACATCCCTGTGAAAACAAAAAGAGACATTGGGGGTCATTACGAGTTTGGAGGTAGCCATGGTGCTTTTAGCACCATGGCTGCCTCCAAAGTTGTGTCTGGGTTCTCTGAATGGGGATTTACCGAGTCATTCCAACCTAAGTCCCCATTCAAAATACCCTTCCCCATTCCCATTCGAGCCCCCATAGGGCTCAATGGGAATGGGGAGGGAGCTAATAACGGGCCCGTTATTAGCTCCCTGGTCCCTTACCAGCTCTCGCTAAGGACGGCTGGTTTTACCAGACGGCCTTGCTGGGACCCGCTAAGGGACCTCATAATGCGGCGGTAAGGGGTTAACGGCACTGGCATCTTTACCGGTGCCATTAACCCCTTATCGCCGCACTCGTAATGAGGCCCATTGTTAGGGAACAGCATAGTTGAGCAAGAAGCCAAGAGGACATAAAAAACAGAGGGAAAGAAAGACACAGAATAAAGAAAATACATTATAACTCACCTGGAAGACAACAAGCAGAGTCAGAGTCACAGCCGGTCTGGACCCGACAAAAGGGCACACGGACTAGTGAAGCAACTAGGTCCACGGAACACCCGCACCAACCACGCGCCCCTGCACAGAGACGCAGGACGGAGAGTTCAGCGCCCAAAAACCTAAGGTGAGCAATAACCCCAAGGGAGGGGATTTGGACCAGAGGGAGGTGGGAGTCCACCCATCACAGAACCAGTATCTTAACCCTCCATTCTCCTGTTATAGGCGCTACTCAATGTCTGGCACATAACCAAGCAGAGAGGGGTCCGGGATAGCGCTTAGACCTCCATCCACTATCGTGTGGCGCCCTGTGGATACCAGGTGAGCGTAACAAAAGCTCCCTGGTAGACAGACCTACGAAAGGCTGCCGACGGAGAAGGGGACCGCCAAGGAGATCGAAGAGAATTACTGGACAGCCGTCCACCGTCGACGACTGCCGTCGTCGACCAGAGCCGCCATGCTCTCTTTTGCATATTGATCCAAGGACTCCCTTGTTCATCACCGTCAGCCGCTTTCGTCCTACTGGAGAAAGTTGAGGTTGTCAACAACCGAGGAGAATCCGCCGGTGGGTTTGCCGCCAGTCGAAGATCTCAGAGACACCGACGAAGCTACTGAAGCCAGCCGTGGTCACATCCTGCTCGCCGACGACTCAACAACCTTGCTGGGCCAAAGTTCTTCACTAACTCTTTGCGGCAACAAACCATCGCCGTCGAGGTGCACCACATGCCTCCCCTGTTGCAGCATGTTTTCCTTTTTAAAACTTTATTTATCTTTGCACACAGGTACATCACATATTCATATATATTTCATTACATTACACTACATACATCGTTTACCACTATTGGCGATCCGAGACCACATTTTCGTTTTCAGCCTTGTCTGACAAGTATTGTTTAAATCTTGCCCATATGTTCCTAGGTCTTCAAGAGGCCAAGACCGAATCAATGTATAGTTCTTCAGTGTCATTTGTCCACACGATATCCTAATCCCAATCTGTCGGAGGGATTGCGTTTTTCCATCTCATTAATATCGCCCTTTTAGCTATCAAGAGACCCAGATTTAGCAATTTTTTCCAGATTGGATTCATGTTCCCCACCTCTCCCAATATACATAACCTCGGTGTCCATTCAACTGGTTGGTCTGCCTGACAAACCCCAGCACAGTATTCTTTCAGCTTCACACAAGCCCAAAGCATATGGTATATATGGTATATATTGGCGTCTTCTTTATTACATCTCGGACAAATTCCCGGGTTGTCTGGGTAGATCCGTTTGAGTTTAGCGGGGGTGTAGTGGGTTCTGTGTATTATTTTATAATGTATCAATTTGTATCTGGAATTGCACAAAACCTGCTTAGTTTGTGCACAGATTTGGGACCACTCCAGATCGTCTATTTGCTGTCCCAGATCATGTTCCCACTTATCCTTCGCAGTGTGTGTTCCCCGTGGGCGCGTCTGCACCACAAGTTTATATAAAGTTGAAGCTGTTATTTTCTGTGTCGCCCCTGTAAACATGTATCCAAGCCGAGTATTTATCTCTGGCTCATTTGGGAATGTTGGATATATATTCTGTGCTTCATTTCTAACCAACATGTATTGTTGTTTATGTTTAATCGTGTTTCTCACCACTTCTTGTATGTCTTCCCATTGGACAAAGCATTTTTCTGGAAAAGAGTTGACCCCATTGAGCGATGCCTCTAGCGCTCCAATGCTTAGCTAATTCCCCATCTAGGGTGAAAGATGATTGGGGGTCCCCCCAGAGTGGCATGCTTGGATGATATAGTCTATCTGTTCCATATATGTCTTCTATTTTTGCCCATGCCGTAGTAGTCACCTTCTCGGGGTCTATTGTGTTGTAGTCCTTGGGGGTCGGACTGGTCATCTTATGTAGCAGCGTAATTGCTTCACGTTGCCTTCGCTGGGGTGGTGGGTTCCCTGGATCAAGGAAAAGTGTGGTCCATTGGGCGGCGTGGTATGCCTGTGCCACAAGATAATATAGTTCCAAATCTGGTGCCATCAACCCCCCTCTTGGGAAAGTGTCGGTCAATGTTTTCCAGCTCAGTCTAGGATGCCCCCCCAAACAAAGTCAATGCAAGCGCTATTCATTTTTGAGAACAGGGCACGACCTGGCCAAACCGGTACCGTACTGAATAGATAAAATAGCTTTGGCAAGATTACCATTTTAATTAGTGCAATTCTTCCCATCATTGAAATTGGTAGAGCGCCCCATCGCTTTATTTTAATGCACAATACGTCAGCTAGGGCACTATAGTTCAGGGCGTGGGACAATTGGGATGTTCTGGCGATGTATGCACCCAGGTAAAGAATATGTCTTGGGCACCACACGAGACCATATAATTCAGTGGGTTTTCTTGTAGTTCCTGTCAATGGGAACACTTCTGATATGTTGGGGTTTACCCGTAGGCTTGAGTATTCACCAAATCTTTTAACCTCAGCAAGGATCTTGCTCAGTGATAGCTCTGGATTCTTAAGATATAACAGGATGTTGTCAGCGTAAAGCGTTATTATTTGTGGGTTACCGTCTAGTGGTAGACGGTAAGAGCTGTAGCGTGACCTGAGTATGTCTGCCAGGGGTTCTATTATTAGGGCGAACAATAGTGGGGAAAGTGGGCAGCCCTGCAGGTGCCCCCCCGCAGGTTTAATTTGTCAAGTTCCCGTTCACTCTTATCTTAGCATGGGGGGATGAATATAGTATTTGTATCCAATTTATGAAATTAGCGCCAAATCCATAGTTCCGCAATACACCGAATAGAAAGGGCCATGAGACAGTATCAAACGCTTTCCGCATGTCAATTGATACCGCTATCCCTTGCATCTCGGGGGAGAGATTGGCTAAAATTTTGTGACATTTTCTAATCTGTTGCAGCATGTTTTCTATCACTCGTCTATGAGCACTGCAAGGACAGAAGCTGCTGCCTCAACAACAACGTTCACCCTTTCTTCATCTCGGAAGTTCGACGACCCGTGGCTCTTGCCTGAAAGGGAGCGCACTCAAGAAGGGCCCGTTGATTCCCAGACGAAGAACTCTACAACACAAGGTACATTTGGTTTGCAGGATTATAGAAGAAGATAAGACTTTAATAGACAATGGGCCTCATTACACAGACGGCGGTAACCATGGCGCTATTGGCCCCATAGGGCTCAAATGGGAATGGGGAAGGAGCAAATAACGGTACCGCTATTAGTGGTACCGTTATTTGCCTTGAAGTCCCTCAGCGGGTCCCTTCCTTAACGTGTGGTCTGGCCCCACGGTAAGGACGGGACCCACTGAGGGACCTCGTAGTATGGCGCTAAGAGATTACCGGCACCGGTGCCCTTACCGGTGCCGGTAATCCCTTAGCGCCATCTGTGTAATGAGGCCCAATATATGGACTGGGCTTGTAGTACAACTTCATTTACAGGTTGCCCAGGTGGGGGGATCCTCATACCGAACTGTACCTGACGGTAGGGACTCAGTATTCTGCCAATTGTCTAACCAACTTGTCTTCCTTTTAAGCCTATGGTTGATATAGTTTTGCTGTGTTGATTCATATGTGTTACAACGAACCTCTGCGATGTCTATGGGTACCTCCGTCCCCAAGCTCCAGCGAAGGAGAAAAGGGCCGTGAATACGGGCACCAGGTACTGCAAAGGAAAAAACAGGTGAGTGTAAGTACACGGTAAAGAATATGGGAATAATCAATAATCAAGATAATGGAGTGGGACCTACCAATCAGGAAGGGTAACCAGGACGGGAAGACAGCCGGGAAAGTAGATGTTCAGGACCCCCACATTTAGGGGCTGTACGTGGTGCTGAGCCGAAGTCCAACCAAAACACCCTTGAGTCAGGGAGTTTCCAAAGCAGTTCCAAGTATTGTCCCAAGAAAAACCGGGTCCAAAATCCAAGAGATACAATCCTTGAAAGTTCCAAAAGCCAAGTCCGAAATCCGTAAGCAGGACCAATGATTCACGCCAGAGAGTTCCAAAATCCGTGTAAGCAATAGTTCAAGCAACCAAATCCAAGGAGCAGGCAAAGACAGTCCAGAAATAATCAGAAGCCAGAGTTCAAAAACCAGAGTTCCAAGATCCAACACAACGCCACTCGAATCGCCGGAAACAGCTGAGAAGCGCGGAGACTCAGCTTCCGCGTTCTTTTAAACCGGTGTTCGGGTTACGTGAGCGACGCAGCGTATCACGTGACCCTCGCAACCGGGGAGCAGCAACATGATTGGACGAGCGGCCCGCTCCTACGGCAACACGTGGGCGTTGCCTAGGTGACCAGGACACCGGGGTGGTGAGGCTCAATCCACCCCAGCGCCATCGCGGCCACAGTCTCCAAGCTGTCACGCGCCGCCTTCCTCTTCCGGGGAGCCCGGCACCATGGCCTCTGAAGGGGGGCGCTCGGCCAAGGCCACTGCCGTAGGTAAGATGTCGCTGAGAGATGGGCGGTGTTGCGCTGCGCTGGGAGGTGGGTCGTGTTGTGCTGCGCTGGGAGGTGGGCGGTACTGCGCGGATCGTAACAGAACCCCCACCCAAAGGCCCACGTCCACGTGGGCAGGACGGATGCTCTCGATGGAAACGTGATACAAGCAGGGGGGCATGAACATGAGACGCAGGCTCCCAAGACCTCTCTTCCAGGCCGAAGCCAGCCCAATCAATCAGGTAGTACAAGACCCCATTACGAAGGCGCGAACCCAATATGTCCCTCACCTCATATTCATCGGAGGACCCTTGCACAAGAGGAGCCGGCGGTAGTAGTGGTCTCGTGAGGGGCCGGCAAGGTTTCAACAGGGAAGTATGAAACACCGGGTGAATGCGCCAAGAGAAAGGAATGGTTAGACGAAAGGCCACTTGGTTAATGACCCTCGAAATACGGTACGGGCCAACAAAAAGGGGAAGGAGCTTACGGCAACCAGGTATCCGTAGGTGACGGGTGGACAACCACACCTTATCCCCACCCGAGTAACAAGGGCTCGGGGCACGATGCCTATTGGGCGCACGGCACATGGCAGTCTGGGCGTCCTTTAAATGCACCAGGTTCTGAGCATGTACGCTTTTCAGATCCCTAATGCAGTCAGCAGCCGCAGGAGTTAATGTATTGGAGAAGTCAGGAATGGGAAAGACTCGGGGATGTTGCCCATACATGGAATAAAACGGAGAGAAACCAGTGGCAGAATGAGGTGCGTTGTTATATGCGAATTCTGCAAGGTGCAAAACTTGGAACCAGGTATATTGATGTTTGGAGAGAAAGGCAGCGGAGATACTGTTCTAGTGTCTGGTTACAGCGTTCGGTCTGGCCATCAGTCTCGGGGTGATATGAAGACGAGAAACGAGCATCAATTCCCAAGAGGCGAGTGAGGGACCGCCAAAACCTAGAGGTGAATTGGGAGCCCCTATCGGAAATGATTACTGAAGGTAATCCGAAGAGACAGAATATCGATTGGAAAAACAATCTGGCTAGTGTTGGTGCTGATGGGATGCCGGTGCATGGAACAAAACGTGCCATTTTGGTGAATGCATCCACCACAACCCAGAAGGTATCATGACCCTGGATCCTCGGCAGATCAGTTATAAAATCCATGGTTACAGTGTGCCAGGGACGGGGAGGAATGGGCAATGGTTGAAGCAGACCCAACGGGCGTCCTCTAGTATTTTTACATTGGGCACAAATTGGACAGTTTAGAACATAGTTGGTTACATCTCGACGCATGGACGGCCACCAACACCATCTCCTTAATAGTGTGAGGGTCTTTTGTTGTCCCGGATGTCCGTTGACTGGGGCGTCGTGAGACCATTCAAGAGCCTGAATGCGTCGTCGATGTGAGGGAACCATACCCTGTGTCTGACCCGGGCCTTTGTTCTTGCGAGCCCTTGGTGTCCTTCATGCGCTAGGGCAACTATTCTGTCTTGCAGTCCTGGGGGTATGATGATGCGGTCACCCCTTAGCAGGAGCCCTCCTTCAGTGATTGAGAGGTCTTGTCGAACCGTGAACATGCCTGCTAGGAACTCCTTGGCCCCCTCGGTTCTGTTGCATGTGTGCGACATGAATTCTTTCCAGTTGCCTGACAGGATGGCATCTTTTACCAAATCGCAACAGGGGTCATTTTGGGTTTCTGTTGCAATGTTCTCAATGTTTATCGCTTTGGGCCTCATGGTGTGGATTACTTGACAAATGTGCTCCTACGTTTCCTCGGCGACAAACACTTCCTGCTGGGTGGCTGTCCGCGGGGTTGCCACTGCCCGGTTGGTATACAAGTTCGAAGTCATATTGCTGGAGGTGTAGCAGCCACTTGGTGATTCTGGCTGGTGGGTGCGCCGAGGACCCAATGAAGATTGGTAGTAGGGGCTTGTGGTCGGTGATCGCCATGAACTTACGCCCATATAGGTACATGTGGAAGTGTCGACACCCCCATAGAACGGCGATTGCCTCCTTTTCTATGTGGGAGTACCTTTGTTCCGTTGCTGTGAGCGCCCTGGATGCATATGCAATCGACCTTTTCGTGCCTTCTTTCATGACCTGCATCAGGATCGCTCCAAGTCCCACTGGGCTGGCATCCACAAAGAGTTCTGTCGGGAGGTCCGTGTCGTAGTAGGCCATCTTGGTGTCAGTTGATAGGGAGTCTTTTATGCTCTCAAATGCTTTCTGGCATTCGGGGCCACAGTCCCACTTGGTGCTGGCCTTTGTTAGCTCCCGCAGCGGTTCAGATAGGGTCGCTAGGTTCCGAATGAATCTGCCACAGTAGGTGGCCATTCCCAGAAAACTGCGCACCTCGGTGGGAGTCGTTGGGGGACTGGCAGCTTGGATGTCTGCCACTTTCTGGGGGTCTGGTGATATGCCGGTGCGGTCGAACCTGTATCCAAAAAAGGTTATTTCTGGTTTTAGGAACTCGCACTTCCCTCGATGGATTGTGAGTCCGGCGTTTTCCAACCTGCCCAGTAGTGTCTTGAGCCTCGTGATGTGTTCCTTGGTGTCCGGTGCATGTATTAGGATGTCATCGCTCACGTTCAATACCCCTGGTATGCCTCTGATGACCTCCTGGATGGTCTGTTGAAAAACCTCCGCGGCCGATGATATGCCGAAGCTCAGGCGCTTGTATCTCCTCAGACCTAGGTGGGTTGAGAAGGTTGTGATATAGCGCGACTCTTTGTGGAGCTTAAGCTGGTGGTACCCCGCCTTTAGGTCTACCTTCGAGAACACACACGATCCAGTGAGGTCGGTGATGATCTCATCAATTGTGGGTGTTATGTGTCGTTCTCTTTTTATGGCTGCATTGGGCAGGCGCATGTCAATGCAGATCCGAACTTTTCCAGGCTGTTTGGGCTTCCTGGTGACCACCATCGGGGAGACCCACGGTGTTGGTCCCGTGGCTTCTTCGATAATGCCAGCAGCTTCGAGTGACCTTAGCTCCTTCTCAACCTGTTCCCGCATGTGGAACGGTGTCCGTCGGTGTCTTACCGCACGTGGTTGCACTGATTGATCAATATGTAGTTTGATGGTCTTTCCCTTGAGACAGCCTATCCCCTTCTGTAACTTGGGGTGTTGCCTGAGGAAGTTCTCGACCTCGGACGTGTCGTCAATGTGGCATATGAATTTGACCACGCCCAGGTCTTCAGCCGCATCTCCGCTCAGCAGGCTTTCAATTCCCGCCTTGACAACGTAGATCTTCGACCACACCTTCTGTTTGCCATGCTCAAGAGTGGTGCGGAACCTCCCGATGACTGGTATGGGTCTCCGACTGCCGTAGGCAAATAGCCGAGTGTCTGTGGCTTTTAGCTCGGGTGGTGGCACGAGGGTTTGGAAAACGGTGGTTGGCATGACGTTTACCGAGGCCCCCGTGTCAATGGTCATCTGTATGTCCTGGCCTTGTATGTTGACCACACATTTTCGTCGCCTGGCGGTTCTTTTCACCGATGCTGGCCCTTGGTTCAGTGTCAATACTAGGAATACCTTTCGGCCCTTTCCTTCGTTCTCCGTGCCTGCTGTTTGTCGTAGGGCTGAGAGGTCATCCCCTTCCTCTTCCGTTGAGGAGTTGACTACCGCAACCCTCCTCGCGCTGGCTTGTTTCTTTTTTTTCGATGGCCCTTTTTCCTGCGGAGGCTGTAGTGGCGTGTTCACTGATATGCACACTCTCGCGTAGTGATCCTTCCTGCCACATGCTCCGCACGTGGTGCCTTGCGCCGGGCAGTTTCGCCTTCCGTGCCTTTGACCCCCACACCATCCACATTCTGTCGGTCCTGGTGCTCGAGGCTGCCACCTGTTCTGGGTGTAGCCGCTGCCACTTTCGCTTCTTGTTGATTGTCTGTCCGAGATTTGGGCGACCATCGCTGTGGAGGGTGACAGCTGGAGTTTTTGTAGGGTCGCTTCCATGTTGGCGGCCCTGGAGTGGGCAAGCTCCCTCTGCCGACCCAGTTCCAGGATGCGTTGTAGAGGGATGCCCTTTTCACTGAGCACGAGGCGCCTCAGCTTCTCCGAGTGAATTCCATTTATGATTTGCCTCCTAATCTCCCTTTCAGTGTTCGTAAACTCACACGACATGGCCAGCTTCCTCTGCCTCGTGTGGTAGGCGTCGAGAGTCTCATCGGTGGCCTGGATGGTCGTGCAAAAGATAAAAGTTTCATAGTCTGGATTGAGTTGCGGGAGAAAATGTGTGTTAGAGCGTCCTTTGCACTCCGGTATGCGTCCTGGCCGTCATCCACATCCAGGGAGTTGAAGATGCGCAGCACCTCGTCGCCCACGCTGAGGAGTAGATGAGCCTTCATCTTTCTGGATGACGTGATGTCTTTGCATTCCATGGCCATCTCGAACTTTTGTAGCCATAGCTGCCATCTGGGCCCACTGGATGATGGGTCTGTGAAGGGGTCGAATGGCTGGATCAACATCGACGAAGTCCCCTGCGTGCGAGGCGGTGGTGACGCCATTGACAGGTTTGCCGCCATCCTGGACGGTGTTGAGGGTCCAGGGGTAGATGACCCAGTCGCCATGGTGTTGCGTGCGCTTGGTCACCGATTCTCCGCCCTCCGGGTTCGTGCGCACCCTGTGGTGAGGCCGTGTCCCACGTGGTAACAGTTCCTACCGGCACCTGTGCTCCGATTAATTGGCGCTTGTGCCATGCAGGAGACGTTGTGCAGGTGATGACCGGGGCAAGCGAGAAGAGAAAAAGAAAATTTCACCCCCTGAGGATGAGGTGTGGGAGGGGAGTGACGAAAAAAAAACATTTTTTTTTTTTTGGGTGGGGGTCACGTGATCGTGGGGGCCCCCACCGGGTGTCCAAAAATTTACACGGAGCGTCCGTGTGGCATCCGCGTGTGAAGTGGTGGTGGAGCGCGTGGATGCTCGCTCACTTCCTCGTCGCCATTGTTGAATGCTGTTCCCCCGGAGGCCTAGCGCGAGGGGCTGGCTCCGGTCCAGGAGGCCGCGCGGCCTTGAGCGCGGCGTGCGCAGGAGCGCTGAACAAACACACGCACACGCTGGTCTGCATTCGCCCGGAACTGCCTCCCACTCCAGGGGGCGGGGCTTTTATTTAGCTGCCCAACGTCACCGCGCTGCGGGACGTAGGGCGGATATAACAGTCGCCTCAGGGCGTGACGGACTGCCTGGGTTCTGGCGCTGCTGGCATACTTCTGTGGAGGCTTGGTGAAAGGGTGCACACTCATAACATCTGAGAGATAGTTAAGAGAGGGAGAGCAAAACGAGATATTTTCTTTAATGGCATATTAGAAGCGAGCGGCACGAGCAGACGACACCTGTCAGTTGAAACGAAGAATTTCAGAACGGGCTCAGTCCCAAGATAAAACATTACAGGCTCAGTCCCAAGTAAACCTGACAGCAGCTCCGAACTCATAGATGTATTTAGAACAAGACCGACTAGGCCCAGGCCTAGGGCGGCAGATTTCCTGAGGAGTAGCATTTTATTGCAGTTAATTTTCAATTTACTGGTTGTTCATTAAAAAGAATATAAAGCCTATTTTGTTTCTCTGAGTCTGGTTGATCCACAACACTGCAAGTAATTTTGAGCTGTTCACAGTCATTACAGCTAAAGTCTTTGATGGCCAAACATGTATATATGCTTAATATTTGCATAAGCTATATTATTAAGTTGACTTTTGTTTAAAAGTCCCAACAGAAAACAACAAAGTAATAATACAGGTAAGAACGATGCCATAGCACGAGATACACAGTCAGATGCAAGCATCCCACCTATGTGGGGGGAAAGGGGGATTAGCACACCGCATAGACAAGTGGAGAGAGATCTCTGGAGTTTCCTGGGTATTGGAGACAAAAGGAGTATTTCAATTGGAGTTCTATAAAGAACCGGTGCAGGTGCATCCGCCGAGGCCGATGATATTTGCTAGAGAAGACAAAAAGCAATTAGACGCAGAGATAGAGGAACTAT
Organism: Ambystoma mexicanum; assembly: GCF_040938575.1. Taxonomy (NCBI): domain Eukaryota; kingdom Metazoa; phylum Chordata; class Amphibia; order Caudata; family Ambystomatidae; genus Ambystoma; species Ambystoma mexicanum. Next base: position 1,113,469,145 of record NC_090923.1, on the reverse strand, counting down.
GGCGAAGAGAGCCCATTGCCCCAGCACCAGATCCATCTCTTGCAGTATATCCTATTTAAGGGCGACTGGCTGGCCCAAATAAACCTCAGGGATGCGCATCTGACGATTCCCAATGCGCAGAGACAGCATCACCTCTTTCAGTTTTTCTGGAAGGGACAGAGATGGGAATTTACTAGTCTCCCATTCGGGCTGGCATCGGCACCATGGTGTTTCACCAAGTTGATGAAACTGGTGGTTGGACATATGGGACAGCAGGGCATCACTCCCACACTGACTCTTCCCTGGCTAATCTTCACCTCTATCACCAACACCCTGGACATCCTTACACCTGTCATGAGGATCCGCATGAAGCCTGCCTCCAAGCGCAACACCTGGTATGACTCTGATCTAGCCTCTCTGAAACGAAAGTGCAGAGTTGCTGAGCGGAAGTGGCTGGAATCAGGCACATCCTCTGACAGACTGGCCTTCCGCCTGCTCCAAAGGCAATAAAGACTCTCCATCCACTCGAGGAAGAGGGTCCATATCCAAGTCTATGTCTCTGGGGCCACTAACAATACAGGATGACTGTTTAAAATCTGCAAGGAACTCACCAATCCCACTGCAATCTCCACTTATCCCCTGCCATCCGAGACCCTCCGTAGTTCATTAGCCTCCCACTTCTTAACCACAACTGAAGACATCCTGTTCTCACTCTCCTCTTCTCCACCCCCTCCGACCTCCCCAGCTCTCAGGCCTCCCCTGGCCCCCCATCCCTCCTTCTCTCCTACTCTCCTCTTTCTCGCCCATAGCACCGTATGAGGTCTCTAGACAAGTCCTCTCTATCAAAGTCTCCTCTAACCAGGTGCTGCCTGCTCCTCCAGAACTATCAAGGACAACATTGCCCGATTTCTTTGGGGGGCGTAGCCAGCAGGCGACCAATGCAGTCATAGGTCCTCAGAGCTCCCGCTGCCGCACGACATTGGACAATTAAATCCTAGCAACGCAGAAGCAATCAACATAAAAAATATACTAAGGTGAGACCACCAGGGCGTGCAGGCGAAATGGAAGCCTGAATGCTCGCCACCCCGATGACCTTCGAGTAATGGCAAAGAACTCTAATCTTGCTCAGCCCGCAAGCAGTTCGTACACACCGTTGAGGAAGGAGAAGGGGTCAGCAGCCACCAGATCCAAGCCCGAATGAAATCAGACCAGGAATCCCCACGAACGGACCCCCCAAAGCAGAGCCACCAGCACCTAAGCCCCAGAGGTGAAATCGTGCTGCGTGTCAACGCAATAGCACAGGCAAGATGCCTGGTGGTGCAGCCCAGCAACGAGGAAAGGCCGAGAGAATACGGCACCACCACCGGAGGTCAAGCGGTCCACACCAGGTTGCACCGCGCTTGCGGCGCTTGGTAGAGCTGAGTACCTGGAAAATCAGAAAGTGGGAGGCCAGCGTGGTCCGGCAGCATCGCCTGGCCACGTGGGGATATCAGAGGCCCCGAAGGGGTCAGCCGCGTCAGTGGAGTGCCCCATGGCGGAAATCTGAAACATGGTACAAGCGCCCGCGGAGCACGCCTCTGCCCCCTGAGGTCCTACACAAAGAAAAAGCTGTGTCGAGCCCAGGGAACAAAGGTGCAACGTCAGACAGCACGTTCCGGGATGCGAAGAGAGTAGCGGGAGGGCTGCCCCCCCCCCCCCCCCCCGTGGAGGACCATGCCAGGTGCAGAGAGTTGTGGCGTTCTGGGCAAAACAGTAATAAAGATGGTGATGCGCCTCTGAGCGAGGACGGAGCGCCGGCTCCCAATAACACAGCTTGTGTGGCATCGGCAGCAGCAGCTCCGTGACACGCACGTCCGCATGGTTCTGGGAAAGTATATAACCCAACTTCAAAGATCAGCAGTTTCTCCCCAAGCGGTGCTCAGAGGGAAGCGAGTGCCGGGTTAGTCAACCGGATACTGCATGTAGCCCGATAGAGAGAAAGGACGCCCTTCGACTGTGAGGTGCGAATACAGCGTTTCAATGGAAGGTGCGGCAGGAGAGCCCATGCACCCGGAAAAAGAGCACCCCTGGCAACAGCGACGCCCGGCAATCCCAAGGCAAAACAAAGAAGGTGCAGCCCCACGGCGTGCAGAAGGCGTGCCCATCCAGCAGCGAGCGCAAGCCCGACCTGCTGCCATAAAGAAGCAGCCACAGACCAGCTGCTCCATCATGGAAGCTGTCCGGAGGGAAATAACCCCTGCAGCCGTCCATTTGCCTTTACTGCCAATTATTCTTTGCGCATGCACCCCCATGCACTACTCCTTATCCCCACAAATTGGCATGACACAGAATTTCAAATGGCAACCTTGGCCGCAGTTTTATTTCCATGACAACAGAATTATTTGTACACATTTGTGAACTTCATTCTGCCCGTGTGGCGTTTGCTTGCCGGACTTCCTTTGCTTCCCCCTCTCTTTGTTACCGTAGGCCCCCAACTCCCCCGACCCATTGTACCTGTTCCAATCCTGCCCGCGCAGGTGTCCGTGGGTGGGGAGAGCGCCGTTTGTTTTTTGGGGGAAGCTGAGCCTTATTTGTCCCTACCAGACGCCCCCGCCGTTTAGGCCCCCAAGAGGCGCTGGTCCGGAAGAGCGAAGACCCATTCCGTTTCCTTCTGGCTCGTCCGGAGTCTATCATTTGTGCTTGGTTGCCCAAACACCGCCAACTTGTCACATCCTGGCCTGGGTGTCCTGCGACAGCAACACCCCAGGTCTCCTGCTCTTTTGCTTGTATTTCGTGGGTGGGTGGGTGGAAAACGAAATTTCTTCCATCAGCGAGGCGGCGACCGGGTCCCAGTGCAGGAGCGAGATGCCTGGCACCCCGGTCCCGCCTGCTTAAATCCTGATGTCCCCGCCCATTTTCTTTTGTTCTGCCCTTCGCGGGCTTTTGGCCCATTAGGCCTTTGGCGCCTTTCCGCCCCTCGCCCTTTGACCCCCAGGGGATGGTTCCAGGTCCTGGCGGCATGACACCGCAGGGGTTAACCTGCTGCCTCCTCCATTTTTAGCTGATTTTTCCGTCGTCAGCTCCATAACCCCTGCAGCCGTCCATTTGCCTTTACTGCCAATTATTCTTTGCGCATGCACCCCCATGCACTACTCCTTATCCCCACAAATTGGCATGACACAGAATTTCAAATGGCAACCTTGGCCGCAGTTTTATTTCCATGACAACAGAATTATTTGTACACATTTGTGAACTTCATTCTGCCCGTGTGGCGTTTGCTTGCCGGACTTCCTTTGCTTCCCCCTCTCTTTGTTACCGTAGGCCCCCAACTCCCCCGACCCATTGTACCTGTTCCAATCCTGCCCGCGCAGGTGTCCGTGGGTGGGGAGAGCGCCGTTTGTTTTTTGGGGGAAGCTGAGCCTTATTTGTCCCTACCAGACGCCCCCGCCGTTTAGGCCCCCAAGAGGCGCTGGTCCGGAAGAGCGAAGACCCATTCCGTTTCCTTCTGGCTCGTCCGGAGTCTATCATTTGTGCTTGGTTGCCCAAACACCGCCACGCCACTGAGTGGGTTCTCGCCCACTGTGGCTCCCCTTCCTCCTGTCTCCTACTCCCCTTCCAGTAATTTGCTAAAGATGTCCCCGAAAAACGAGCTCCGTTTCGTTCGTGGACAAATTTTCCACCGTCCGATAGGAAGTACTCGGGTGTTTCCCCATCACTCAAGCCATGCCTATTCTGATCGGGGACCCCTGCCCTTGTAATTTTGCAACACCCCCCCTCAGCCTCCTTCTTCCCTTCTCAACTACTGCCTGGCTCTCTGCCCCCTTCCCTTGCGCCGGGGGAATCCCTTCCGACCCTACAGTTTCGCCCAACTGTGCTGCTATTTCCTGCAATGATCTCGTAATGTCCCTCAGCCGGACACCCCTCCCCAGGCTGGTCAGGTCGTTCCCTCCCAGGAGTATTACCAACCCTCCGGTTTCTGCCGCCTACTCAGCAATTTCCATAGCTGCCCCTCTAGCTGCGCCAACTGCATCCCTGGCACCCCGTGCCACTCCCTCTTGCCTCGCCGGCCATCGGCGCCTCCCGCCGCCGAGTCCAGCTCGCCTTAGCCTTTGAGATGCATGCGCGCCCCACTACCTACACGGTACGTTTCCTCCTTCCTTGTGCTGCTGTGAAGTGACAACAGGAGGGAACGGCATGGTTAACTTATATTTTGTGTGTCTGATATATGGTTTGCAACAACCTGAAGACCATCTCCCCAACTTTTGCTGTCTTCCGGCCATGCCTGCTCGGGGACCCTTCTGCCCCTACCACCTTTCCATCTTGCTCCACCTTAACCAGGGTGGGCCAGCTCTGGGACACCTCTGCCCCTGCCACCTTTCCAACCTGCTCCGCCTTAACCAGGGCGGGCCTGCTCCTGCTCCACCTTACCAAGGTGGGCCAGCTCTGGGACACCTCTGCCCCCGCCACCTTTCCAACTCGCTCCGCCTTAACCAGGGCGTGCCTGCTCCGGGACATTTCTGTCCTTGCCACCTTTCCTTCTTGCTCCACCTTACCCAGGGTGGGCCAACTCTGGGACACCTCTGCCCCTGCCACCTTTCCAACTTGCTCCGCCTTAACCAGGGCGAGCCTGCTCCGGGACACTTCCGCCCCTACCATCTTTCCGACTTGCTCCACCTTAACCAGGGTGGGCCTGTTCCGGGACACTCCAGCCCCTGCCGCCCGTCTCCTTACCATCCCGCTCTGCTTTAACCAGGCAGGGCCTGCTCTGGGACACTTCTGCCCCTGCCACCCCTCTCCGCCTTAGCCGTGGCTGGCCTGCTCCGGGACACTTCCCTGCCCCTGCCACCTTTCCGTCTTGCTCTGCTTTAACCAGGGTGGGCCTGTTCCGGGACACTCCTACCCCTGCCATCTTTTCCCCTTGCTCCTCCTACTGCACCCGCAAAAAGGCTCCTCCCCACTTTTTATCCAGCAAAAGCTTCCCAATCAATTTAACCTGGCTCAGCCTGCCCTTGCAGGAGTTCCCCTGTTAGGAGAGGGCCATTCCTGGCGGGTGAGGTTGAGCTGACTTCCTTTTGCTTGATTTCCAAAACCACCCTGCCTTCATTGCCCCTTCTCTTACTCTTATCCCTTCCTTTCTTTAATGGAGGGCTCTACCTTTCCATATTCCTTATCGTGTTGGCCCCATTCTCCTGGCCCCTACCCCTTAACGGGTTGCCCGAGCTTTGTTCTTGATATAGTCAACCGATACTTGGAAATGGGAGGTTTCCCCTTCCCTTGACATGTTCGGCCCATTTCCCCCTCTTACTCCTCTGCAGATGGGACCTTTCCCTTCCTTCCGCCGGCCAAAGCTCTCCCGTCATGGACCCAGCGGCCTGCCCGCCCACAGCTGACCCTGGCTGATGGGGTGCTGTTCCCGACCCCCACCATCTGCCTTGTCCTCTCCGACAGGGTAATGCCCTTCGTGATCCATCCGTGTGCCATTCCAGTGGCCATGCTTTGCCACACCACCGGTCTCTCAGGATTGCGTCAAAACCCCGGGACACCGAGGGCTAGGGAGCAGTTCGAGCCCCTGCCTGCTCGCCCAGTCCTCCCTCCAGATTGCCCCCCTCCTGAGAACCTCCTTCACCTCCTTTCCCAACCGGACGTGCTGAGAGGGGTGTTGCACCCTACTGTTTTCAGCTCCACCCTTCTGGCCTCGCCCTGCCCGATGGACGCCCTGTACCACCCTTTCCGCACGTTTGCGCTGCATGAGAAAAATGACCCAATAGAACCACATGCCATCCTGTATCCTACTTACTCTGAATGCGCATCCCCTCGTATTCCTATAAGAATCCAATCACTAACCCAGCCAACGAGATTATGGATTCTTGCACTCTACCTCTGCGCTCCAACCCCTGGTCAATGGCCTGCCGGTATCCTCCTGTTGGGAACCGCCGCCCAAACCTAGGCATACGAGTAGAGCCCTTGCATGTCGGCCCTTGGGTGCCATCTGAGCCCCTTCTCTATAGTGCGACGCAGTGTTTGGTCTGTGCGCCAACCCTTTACCTTTTGCAGCCATTCATAGCAATGCCCCCCTCTATGCGTTCTGGAACAAACCCCCTGCGCATGAACAAATGTGTACCGTCAGTAACCCCTTTAACCACCCTGAATCCAAGGTTGCTGCTGGACCCAACACCCCTCGTTGCTCTGCGCCGTCCTGCTTCCAAAACTCGCACGCTGCCCGTGCTCTCAATTCCCCGCATAACCCTTCGGTTACCGTAAGATCCCCTCTTCCCTTGTGGGCTAATTTGGTTGCTGGCTTGAGCGCTCATAACTCAGCATGTTGGGGTTGGCCGCCCTATTCAGCGCGCCAACTTAACATTGACCGCCACAATCCCCGAGTTCTCCGTTACTCCTGCGGCCTTATGCTGCAGTGGGCTAGCGGACCCACCCTTAGACAAGCCCAATTCACCCCCGATATATCTGCGCCATACTGCTCATGGTGCCAATTTTAACCCCTCCTCGGTGTGCACCCTATGCAATGGTCCAGCAATGCCATAGTGTTTCCGGCGCCCTTCAGTGATACCCCATCTATCATGACCGCGACATGCCATAACGCTCCTTGCGCCACCTCCATTACCAACCTCGAGGTGTTCCCCCCTATAACGGACAGAGTCCCTTAGTGTCATCTCGAATTCATTTCCACGCGGCACCCGCCATTGCTTTTTGTTGCATCCCAGCTACCTCATGCGACCTGTCCTACCCCTGATGGCGCCCTCTCCCATTGGTCTTATGGTAACTTGACGCCCAACCGTTGTGCCCCTTCGGTCTTATCTTTAACCCAAACATGGAGGCACCCTCCCTTCCTGTACCAGGCATTCTCCTTCCCCGCATGTGTGCGCATCACTTCCAACTTGCACCCTACTGCACCCCCCGTTCGCACCGCGGCGAACCGTTCCAGCCCAATACAAAAACCTACTGTAACATGGCGGCATTCTCCTGCCCCTACCCCTGCAGTGTTGGCCAAACTCCTTATAATGCTACTGTTGCGCTATGCATGCCGCGCCTTAAAACAAAGCGTTTCCCGAGCATAAATGTATATATCCCCTCCACATCGCTGCCCGTAAGGCCCCCCCCACCGTGCTGGGTGGGCCTTACTACCTCATGTTCTAACCTCCCACAACGTAGCGCCGAAATTTGGTTTACCGGAACCAACGGCCCCATTCCTTTTATACCAACTGCTCTGCCCATTTAAATATCCATTTTTAGTCGGCCCCTTTAAAGTATACCTTTTTAGTCGGCCCGTTTACTTCATCTGTATTTAGTCGGCCCATTTAAATTATACATTTGTAGTCGGCCCGCTTCCACCCTGAAACAACCTTGACACCTTGTTCACGGGATCAGAACCCGGCGCCACTATACTTACTTCTTGCTTAGTAATAACTGGCTTTAAACTAGCGCTACGAACCCTCGGTTTCGGCTGAACAGCTGAGTTTGGCCCCGCCGGGATTCGAACCTGCGTTAACAGGCTCTGCACGGATGTCGAAGCGAGCGCTCTACTCGCTGTGCCACTTGACCGGCTACCCCTTTCCTGACATCAGCTGCCCCGTGAAAATGCCATACTCTAATAATCTCTCTTGTTCCGTTACAAACGTGGTTCCCAAACCACAATCAGCAGTGCTGCGCACTGGGGCTTTAAAACCCAACGCTTGTCCTAACTCCCATAACTTTAGCCTTCCATACACCACACCACCCCACACTCATAATTTAGCATTTATACAACGCTACGCTCTCCTCCCTGTGCTATCCGGCCGGTATTCCATACATTAATTGCACTCGATAAACCAACAGCTGGGTATCTCCTCTTCCTTCCCTAGGCCCTTGCCAGCGATAACAAATGCACCTGCAGAACCTGTTGGCAGTTAAAACCTTTAAATGACTTGACTCTCGCCCCTCTACTTTCGTATCCCTGAGGGGCATCTCGCGCTTATGACCCTCTTGCTGGTCGGCCCATGCTCTACACCCTGTTCTAATAACGTGGTGTCCGCCCCCGCCTCAAGCTGCCGTTTGCACGCCTCCCGGCCCCCGTGCCCCCACACCATTTTTAAAACCGCCCCCACAACCTACTGCCTCACGCTACCAAGTAAGGGTGATAACAACTGCGGGGGGGGAACATCGCATTCGGCGGCTCCCACGGCAACGTACTCCCCCCCTGCTTACCTACGCACCTCCCCGCCACGGCCCGCACTCCCATCTCCTCACGAGAGCGCTGCATCCTCCGGGCCTCGCCTTGGCAGGAACACTTCGATCGCTCGAACCTGTTCCTTTGCATCTCCTCCACAGCCACAGGAACCTGATCAGCAACCAGCACGAACCGACGCGAACTCTTCTTCCTGGAAACGAAATTTCTTCCATCAGCGAGGCGGCGACCGGGTCCCAGTGCAGGAGCGAGATGCCTGGCACCCCGGTCCCGCCTGCTTAAATCCTGATGTCCCCGCCCATTTTCTTTTGTTCTGCCCTTCGCGGGCTTTTGGCCCATTAGGCCTTTGGCGCCTTTCCGCCCCTCGCCCTTTGACCCCCAGGGGATGGTTCCAGGTCCTGGCGGCATGACACCGCAGGGGTTAACCTGCTGCCTCCTCCATTTTTAGCTGATTTTTCCGTCGTCAGCTCCATTCCCCCTCCTCAGCAAACAGTAGGGGTAAGGCGAGTGGGTGGGAACCAGCTAGGGGTCATGGACACATTGTTGCCGAGAGCCTCATCACCCGGAAGACCGATAGAGGCTGTCGTGCCCCAGACACCCCCCCCCCGCCCCAGCAGTAAATAACATTGCCTGGGGCTCGTGCCCTGAGGCGGCCGCTCTCCCCCCCCCCCCCGGACCCTCCACTCTGATCCTTTGTGTTGAACCTCACGCCCACAATCCACGACAAGGCTAATGAGGACACAGTAGCCTTCAACGCCCGGCAGACAAACTGGCCATCAAACCCCACGTATAGCATCCTAAACATGGAAACAGTGTGGAGCAACAAGGCACAAGAGCATTGACTATAAGAACCGCACCCCCCCTCTGAATCCACAGGACAGTCAAGTGGGGAGAATCCCTCCCAGTTGCCCCACTACAGAATAGCCAGGGGCAAACAAAGGACAGAAGACGTCCAGGTCCTACAGCCCGCTGAGGAATAAACACAGGTTGCACAAGTACCTTGCCTCATAGGGGCCTCTACAGAGAATACACCCGCATCCCCCCCCCCCAACTTGCCAGTAAACAAACAGGACGGAAGAGGCACCCATTGCACCCAACCGCCCCCACCACAGATCGGGGTTGCCCCTTCTGAGCCAGCACCTACTCCTCCAAACAGCCCCTCTGTGGCAAAGAATAACGCCATTGTGCGACCGAAAACACTGCCTCAGAACTGACAAAGGGAGGGGAACAGAGCATTCGCCCCATTAATTCGCTGAGCCAGCAACAAACTCTCTTTGGGATTACAGAAGCACCGCAGGGTATATGCAGGGCGAGATAGCCACATTCACAGTCCAAAGGTTGCAGGAGTTCCGAAGAGGGAATACAAACATGGCCGCCTCCCAAGCCCAGGAAAGCCCCCTCAGCCCTTTGGGCGACCAGGAAACCTCAACAAAGGCGGACATACGCCTCTTACTTGATGAAATCCACGCATTTAGAACCAGCAAGACAACAACGATCAGCGCACTCCAGGAGAAGGTGCATAGGATAGTGGACAAGGTAGAGGCGCTGGAAAACTACCAACAATCCGCATACATTGTAGAAATGAAAACGGAAGGCTGATTCCAGGACCTTGAGCAGAGAAACTTGGATCTTGTGGCTAAAATCGATGATCTAGAAAAAAGGGAGAGAAGAGCGAATATAAGAATTCAGGGCCTCAAAGAAGCCCCCCAACGAGACCACAGCGACCCTGGAGAGACGATTCAAGGAGCGCATAGCCGTCCTACTACCCTTGCCACTGTCCCCAGAATTGGAATTCGAAAGAGTGCATCGAGCGGGTGGCCCGCCAGTCAGGCCAAGATCAGTCCTGGTGAGATGCCACCACTACAGTAGAAATCGTTAGACATGCAAGGGAGAAAGAGTCCATAGACTTCGTAGATTCAAGAGTCAAAATCTATCAAGACTTGTCAGCTGCTACCCTAGCACAAAGAAGGGCAAGTCGACCCCTAACCTCTTGGCTGAGAGAGCGTAACACGAGGTACAGGTGGAGCCACCCGTTTGCCCTCACATTTGACTATGCTGACAAGGAATACAGTGTAGTCTCGGGAGAGGAAACCTTCGGCCTGCTGAGGACCCTTCAGGAAAAGGGAGGCACGACCGACGGAGAAGAAATGCCATCCTGATCAGAACCAACACGAATGCCTACCAGACCTTGGTCACAAAGAGGCCGATCCAAAGGCAAGAGAAAGTTCAAAAGACTAAACACCCCATGAACAAGATAGACTGGGAAAGAAAAATACACAACGAGCGGGTCGAGAAGGGGCGTGAGGAGCACACCATGGACAGTGGAAAAAAAAGCACCCAACCAGTCATTACAAGAGAGAGACCGATCACCGGAACCTCACAGAAAATTTCTCCGCTCCCCCCCTCCCCTCTTTCTTGGCCGCAAGCTGCAGCCGTGCTGGGCATCCCATAAAGCTGACATTATGCACTTGCATGTAACATTATCAGTAAGCAGCAACTGTTGTTTAAAGGGTTCTCGAGCGACACCTGTTATGTGGCCCTATGCTTACACCTAGGCTGTCTCAAAAGTTACAGGAAGATAGCCTTCTTCTTCTTCTTCTTCTTCTTCTTCTTCTTCTTCTTCTTCTTCTTCTTCTTCTTCTTCTTCTTCTTCTTCTTCTTCTTCTTCTTCTTCTTCTTCTTCTTTTTTTCTCTTTTCAGCAGGGGGGAGGGGGCGTACACAGGGGCCCATTCAGAGTATCGGGGGGGGACGATGGGAAGCCAAAAGAATGAGAGACCGATCCAACTAGACCACACCTTATACGGGCGTGGGACACACGCAGTCTGACACTGAAGGCACATCATCACGAGCCTCATGCACACCTAAGAAATGAGAATCAATGCCCATTGGTTTGCACACAACACGCCTTGCCTCAAAAAGCGCGTACCTCGCACAACTCCGATGGCGGGGGACACTATTCGCATGGGGACCTTAAAGGTCAAGGGCCTCAACTCACCACAGCAGGCTAAATTATACATCCTTTTTGTTCAGGAGACCAAATCTAGACACAAAGAAGAGTTAACCCTGAAAGGAAGAAACTTAGGGCAGTCAGATGGGCCTCAGGGCTGGAAAAGAAAGGTGGGGTGGGTATTTAGTATTGCTCCTCCCTCAAGCTCCAAATTTTGCAAACACACAGAGGCCCTGGTGGAAGGTTCCTTATAGTGCAGGGATCCATTAAGACCAAAGCAGTAACCTTATGTTCCACATACGCCCAAATACCCAGCAGCTAACATTTTGCAGAGATCTCTTCTCGCAATTGGACAGGGAAAGAACGGGTTCACTGATCTGCGGAGGGGACTTTAACCTGATTATGAACCCAAACTTAGACTGGAGATCTTATAGAGAGGGAGCCCTACCCCCACCAGACAGGAAATCTTACATAAAACTTACTCCTGTATAGATTATTTCTTCTTGGAAGGGGACCTTGAACATTTGATGAAAAATGCCACAATAGAGGTGGTGGGGTGGTCCGATCACGATATGGTCACCATAGACCTCGACCTGGGCCTGACACACTCTTTAAAGACAAGGGGGGGTTATTGCGGGTTTGGAGGCAGCCATGGTGCTACTAGCACCATGGGTGCTTCCAAACACGGGTCCGGGTAGTCGGAATGGGGACTTACCGGGACATTGCGACCTATGCGGACACGGTAAGTCCCCATTTCGAAAACCATTCACCATTCCCATTTGAGCCCCCATAGGGCTCAATGCGAATGGGCAAGGAGCTAATAACGGGCCTGCAAATAGCGAGACCGTTATTAGCTCCATGGTCCCTTAACGGGTCCCGCTAAGGGTGGCTGGTTGAACCAGCCGTTCCTGGTGGGTCCCGCTAAGGGACCTCGGAATGTGGAGGTAGGGTTAACGGCACCGGCATCCTTACTGGTGTCGTTAACCCCCTACCGCCAGGGTCGGAATGACTCCAAAGCTCTTCAGGGAATTGCAAATGAGGAAATACAGGAATTCTTTAAAAGAAACAACATAGGGGAAACCCCCCACACCATGGTATGGGAAGCGGCAAAAGCGACGGTGAGAGGCCTGATAATAGCACAGGGAGCTTCTGTGAAAAGAATAAAACTACTCAGGGAAGCCGAAAATCAAACAGGCAATCAAAGATAAGGAGGCAGCCTTAGAGGAGGAAGAGGGGGGCACGTCTGAATCCAGAGTGGAAATCAGGAGCCTCAGGCAGGAACTGAAAGAGGCCTGGCAGGAAAAGGCACTGACCCACCTCATATATGTTAAACAGAGATACTTCGAGAAGGGGGATAAAGGGCACACTCTGCTCGCGGCCAGACTCCGCAAACAGAGAGCTGAAAGGGCGTTCCCAAAAATAAACTCCTCCTCTAGAACCAACTAAGTAAGCCCAACCAATATCACTGTCTGTTTTGCCCAATACTACGAACAGCTGTATACCTCACAAGAAAGCACAGCGTAGTTCATGGCCAGGATCACATTCCCCCCAATACAACCCTTAGACCGAGACAAATGAAATGCTCCTATAACACTAGATGAGATAGACCACGTCATTTCTCTCTTAAAAGCTGGGTCTGCACCAGGCTCGGATGTGTTTACGCCAGCATATTACAAGAGTTCGAGAGCCCTGACTCCATTCCTAGCCCTCCTGTTTAATGACATCATGTCCACCGGGCAAGCCCCACCATCATTTACAGAAGCTAGGATCATTGTCATACCAAAAGAGGGGAGAGACAGGCTGGAATGCAGCTCATATAGACTGATTTCTCTACTAAACGTAGATCTGAAAATATACGCCAGCATCCTAGCCAATAGACTGAGCGAGGTCCTACCCCAGTTGGTCCACAATGACCAAGTAGGATACGTTAGGGAGAGGCAGGGCGCAGACAATGTCTGCAAAACCTTGTACCTAATAGCCTTGATCGATGCACATGACGTGGACCCCACACTGATTTCAATCAAAGCCGAAAAAGCTTTTGACCGAGTGGAGTGGCGCTTTATGACACAAATTCTGCAAAAGGTGCGTCTGGGTCCTGAATGGGTAAGGGGTGCACAAGTGCTGTACAATAATACTCGCGCCATGGTCATAGTAAATGGGGTAGCATCACTGCAATTCACACTAACCAGCGGAACTAGGCAAGGGTGCCCTCTCTCACCGTTGGTTTTCATTTTAGTCATGGAATCCCTTGCCCAGAATATCAGAAACAATGACAGGATAAAGGGCCCCGTGAGATATGGTAGAGAGTACAAAGAAGCCCTGTTTGCAGATGTTGTTCTGGACAATTCCACACATGTCTTGCAATCGATCCCCGCTCTTTTGAATGGGATGGAGAAATATGGGGCACACTCAGGGTTCTGCATACATTGCAATAAGACAGTGGCCCTCCCCCTCATTGAGATTAACACACAGCCAAACGCAACCCCAACAAACTGGGGCCTCAAAGTTGCACACAACAACATACGCTATCTGGGGGTCACAATAACCAAGCAACTGCGCGACCTATACCAGGCCAATTATAAACCGGTCTGGGCAAAGATTCAGCAGGACTTAGAGAGCTGGGGGAAAATGAATCGCTCTTGGGCGGGCAGGCTTAGCACCATAAAAAGGAACATCCTGCTGTGCCTTCTCTTCCTGTTTCAATCCCTCCCCGCGCTCCCAGACACGTTCCTTAACATAGCCAAAAGCACCCTGTTGACATTCCTGTGGGAGCGAAAAAATCCTCGAATTGCTTACAACACACTGATTCTCCCAAAAGAGAAAGGAGGCCTAGCTTATCCTGACCTCCACGAGTACCACAGGGCAACACAACTGCAAATCCTTGTAGACCACATTCGAGCGTCAAAGAATAAACAGTGGGTTCATCTGGAAAACTGGCTCTTCACCCCAGTAACCCTGGGATGGCTGTCGGCCCCACTCAAATCAATCCAACGTAGAGCACGAGAACACCCGGTTCTAGAAGCGTTGTGGCCGATATGGAATAAAAAGAACCCTAGCATGGCTGGAGTCACAACCTGGCCTTCCCCTCTCAGTTGCATCTGGGCCCCCTCAATTTAGGGACTCCATCTTGGAATCAATCCGCTTCCAGCCACAATACGAACAGTGTCTGATCAGAGCAGGCCAAATGTGGAAGGACAGGATCTTCCTAACCAAGGCGGAACTGGAAAATGCACAGCAGGGCCTAAGTATCAAACACTCCTATACTTGCAGCTGAAGGTGTCCTAACTGATTTGAAATGGAAAGGGCAGTTGCAACGCCCCCTCACCCCCTTTGAAAATATATTAAACACTCATCCTGGTACTAAAGGTCTTATAAGAAAAATATATAGAGCTCTCATAGATAAGGGCCACCTGCCGCCACCATGCACAAAAGCAAAATGGGAAGACGCCCTAGGATGGTAAGACAACCAAGAGGGCTGGGAAGCAATATGCAGGACAGTCTGGAAATCCTCCATTGTAGTACAATACAAAATGCACAATTGTAGAATTTTAACACAGTGGCACTTGACTCCCCAACGATTGGCCAAAATGTATGCGGGCATCAACCCCTATTGCTGGAGAGGTTGTGCACAAATTTGCACATATTGGCACCAATGGTGGGAATGCCCCCACATACAGTCGTACTAGAAGGAAATCCTGGGGTGGATCTGCCAGATTGAGGGCATTCACAAGGAACCCTCCCCTCTCATGGTCCTCTTTGGGGTCGAACGGATAGAGGAGCAATACCTGGTTCTCCCAAACATGCCTAGGAACCTGCTTCTGGCGGCATGCGTGTGCGTCACAATAAAGTGGAAAGCAAACATACTCTCCACCAAAGCAGAATGGCTGTGCAAAGTGAAAAAGATCTATGAGATGGAGATTCTCACAGCACTGCTCATCAAATCACACACACATATCGACGCTCAATGGCTCCCTTTCCTGGAATTCTTTAGAGAAGCAAAGCCAAACCCAGACACTCTCTGAATCCGCCGAGCGCCACAACGCATCGTGCACTGTGGGCCAGTGCGTAATGGGTTGGAGTCACATCTGTGCTTGCCAGGTCGCGTTCTGTCTCTATCAGTTGTAAAACCTAATCTTTCTTTTCTCATTTCACCTAATGATTAGGATGGTCTTCCTCACGGTCTATAGTCAATGGAAAGGTAACCCAAGCTTCTCCCTTCAGTCAAAGGAACCTGCTACCTGGGCTGATTGGACCCAGGGGGCTGGACACACAGGGCTTTCTGGGGAAGGGGTTTTCTTTTTTCTGAACATTTTTTAAAACCTTAACATGTTGATCACGTGTAGAGTTAGTTTTATAATCAAGTAAAGTGTATTGTACTTGCCATGCTCTTGTTGATCACAATAAACATATATTTAAAAATAAATATATATACTAAGATACAACAGAGTACTGTGGGAGCAGGATTAAGGCTGCTCTGACGAGGAACGAAGGGCCTGGATCCTGGATCGGTGCCCCGCAGTTCCCGCAAGAAAATGCGGGCAGCCGACAGCAAGATGGCCACCACCCGTGCAGATTAACCAACAACTGCGGCTCAGATATGTTGTCCTGACCTGACCATATCGGCAGCTGGGAAACTGGCAAGTGACCCCCCCTCCCTGAGTGCGGAAGAGGAATGGGTGGAGGAAGGGGCCTGGGAGTCAGGGGAGTTGCTAGGTCTGGAAAAGACCCGGGGCTAAGCTGATGTTGGGACGGGGCTAGCTAGTCTTTTGGCTGTAGCTCCTGAGATTCTATCCGGGGCTACAGCCAAAAGATCAGGGGCTATAGCCCCCTTAGACCCCCCCTAGCAACGCCCCTGCTGGGAGTAAAGAGGGAGCACACCTACGCGCAATCTTCCCGAGCGGATTGCAAGGTCATTGGTGTAGGGACTGGCCTGCTTGAAGCTCGCACCAGGCTGTGCTCCCCTCAGTAGGCGGGTCTGTGAGGATCGAGTGCCGGGTCCACAGTGGTGATGGCTGATGCCTGTGGGTTGGAGAGTGACCCGGGCCACACTGAAGCATAGAACGGGAACTGGAGCAGAGGAGGAAGCACCAGGCTCCGGTGGATATTGGAGAGCAGGAGGCACAACTGCCGGAGCTGCGCAACAGACCTCGGTGAGACCCTGTATAGAACAGACTCACTACCCATCAAGTTTGAGAGCAACAGTGTGAATAACTAGCCCTGGGGCAGGCTAGATATTGGAGGCAGATGGTATCCCGAGAACAGAAGGATCAACAGGACCCCACAATCACAGGCACATGAACTGGCCGGTTGTCACGGCATGTGGGTACCATTGAGGCTGGCGAATGAACACAATATACTTTAAAAACTGAACAGAAGTTGGGAAACCCGAAGAGAGTACTGCCAGGGGTTGAGGCGCCCTGGATCAGGTGGAGTAAAGTCAAAGAGTGGTGAGAGTCTCCCCTATAAGGGAACCCTGCAGTGTACTGAACGGCAAGTTCAAGAGAAGGTTGCCGGACCTGATGGCATCCCCAGTGCAGTGGAATCCCAGGGAAGTGGGGGGCCATTTGACCTTGCAGGGAGGACGGAGAAGCTGACCCCTAGGCATATAGGGGTAGGGATCCAGGGGCCAAGAAGGTGGAGACCAGCCATAATGGTGAAGGGCCAACAAAAGATCAATAAGCATACTGACCTCAGGAGTAAGCAACAGAAGCATGAGGATGTGGTCCAATCACCAGAGGGGTTGGCCGTTGGGGGATCTGGAGGAGTGACTCTGGAAACCATTATGGAGGCTATTCAGGCTACGAAAGCTTCCCTTGAAGGAAGCATTAAAGAAGTACGGATGGATATGTCCCTTGTGAGGGCAGACCTACGGAAAGTATGTGAAAGGGTCACAGAGGTAGAGCAGAGAGTGAGTAATGTAGAGGATGTTCTGCAACGCCTTAGGAACCATGTCGGTGGCCTAGTAGGAGCAACAAGGACATTGGAAGCAAAAGTGGAGGATGCAGAAGGTCTATCCCGGTGCTGTAACATCCGGTTGGTAGGGATACTGGAGGAGGGGCAGAGTGTGGAGCTCTTTGTGGAGAACCTTATCTTGAACACACTCCGTGTGAAGGGGCTCTCAAAATTATTCACAGCAGAAAGGGCACATTGGATGCCAGGCAGGGCCCCGCCTCCCGGGGGACCGACAAGAGTGATAGTGGTCAAGGTTTTACATTTTCGGGACAGGGACACTATCCTGCAGGAGTCCCGGAAGATGGGCTACTATGAGGTGGGCAATGCGAAGCTACACATCTTCCCAGACTTTACAGTGGAGGTGCAGCAGCAGCGTAGGACCTATAATGCTGTGCGACGTTGTTAGGCAGAAACCTGTGCAGTTCCCTTGGGGAACACTGCAAAAGATTTAAGACTACAGGTATAGCAGTAAACCCACTTGGTAGCAGTCCGCACCACCCAGATTTACCTGGTAGCTGTGGCTGAGCAGTCAGACTCCCCTCAAGAAGAGTTAGGCAGTATGCAAAGTATACACAATATGTACTCAGACACAATAGCACAAGCAAACACTGACCAGAGCTTGGTTTCAAAAGTATATAGTTATTTATTTTCAAGAACACATAAGTTGAAAACACTCTAGCAAAATATAGTAAAATACTCTAAACACAGTTATATGGAAAGCAGTCCCAATCCTTATTCCTATCTAGACAACTCTAGGTTAACACCACATAATTCAAACAGAGGTGAGCGCTTAATGTTAGATGACACTCTAGTAGGTAAAAAGAAGGGAGGGAGAAGGAGCAGAATTAGGATAAACACACCACTCTAAGGTTAAGAACATTTTTTGTAAGCTCAACGAAGCACAAAGTCACAGGTGAGCAAAAGTCACTAAGCAGGGTCCACTCTTAGAGCAGGCAGAGCGAAAACGTGCCCAAGATCACACAGTTGGTAGGGATTCAGAGTCTTGCAAAAGAGTTCGGAAAAGAGTTAGAGAGGCTTAGAAAGTTTAGCCAAAGTGTCCCAGGCAATCCCAGGATCGAAAGCCGGGGGCTAAAACTACCCCGTACAGTCGGTGGCAAGGGAAGCCAGGCGGAACACGGTACCTTAACGGAAAGGATCCTCCAGCGGGGGCAGTTGTTCCAGGCAGTGGCAGCAAGGCTCGACGTCGGTCAGGGGAGAAGAAGATCTCGCTGAAGAGCAGAAGAAGAAGGTCGTTGCACTGCCCGGGAAGAAACCAGCCGCGGAGTCCTCCGGTTAAAGGGTTGTACCGACTTTCGCGGTTGGGGTAAAAGTGGTGGGTATTCCGGTTGCCGGGGTGCTTGGCACTGGCAAGGCGGCCACGAGATACCTCGAAGAGCGGAAAGAAGGTGAAAACTGGTTGTCCCCACCAGTCACGGGAAGGAGCCACTCCGTTAAGAGTTCTCCTCGGTCGTCGGGAAAAGTGGTGAGATGGTTCAGCAGGGCTCCACCGGCGGTGTCGTCGTAGCAGATCAGCTCAGCTCGTCCCTCGTTGGATTCTTAGGTCCTGTGGCGACTTCTGAAGTTCCAGTCCCCAAAGCCCTGCTTTTATGCAGCAAACCCCCATTCACCCAGCCTAGCTGTCACTCAAACATGCTAAGTGGTGAGCCGGCCGGCTCACCACTTGGGCCAATCAGGACGGAGTGCGACTTGAGTTACCTAGGTAACTCAGTCCAGGGTGCCTAAATCCCCCTCCACCCCTCCTAAGTACCCCAGACAGAGTGGCACCACTTTGGAGGGCTTCTGTGGAGAAGCCCGCCAAAAGTGGGACAAAGGGCTCCACTTTGGGTCAGAGTTACAGAGGCGAATGCCAACGCCATTTTAGCATCAAGTTTTGGCAAAAAATCCCAACCGGAGTTATAATAATAAATATATAAACCGGCGGTATGTTTAAGGCTACCGTAAATAAATAATTAATTGTGTTAGCCTAAAACAATGGGAAATCCCATAGGAAAATATTCGCGGTCGAATATAAAACGTAGTTTCCACTGCCACCAGCCAAAACTCGATCAGGGGGGACGGAGACGTGCCCCCTCGACTAACAGACCCTGGGGCAATCGAATTGCCCCAGCCAGTACGTCCACAATATGATGGTTTGTACTGGTTCTGTTCAGGATTTAAGACTAGTAAAGTCTTTGGTGACTTTACATGCCCTGGGAGACAGTAGTCAGTCCCAGGGTATGGAGTCTATGTTGGGGAGTCCCTAGGACACCCCTGGGCTACGGCACAGAGGGTGCTGTGTAACCCACATCACAAAAATATATGAGGCCCTATGGAGTAAAAGACCCCATAGCCCATTCAACACAAGGTTTAACCAAGAAAACACACTTCAACATGCCCAAGGGTGAGGGTAAAAGAGTCTCACTTCTTGGCAGGAGAAAAAAATAAACCCCAGCCATCCAGCAAAGCTGCTGGGGGACTCACTAGGTAGGGAAATTCAGCCTAAACAGAGAATTCTCCCTAACACTCGCCCCCCCCAGACTAAGGGACAGGAGGATTTAATCCACTCCTGGATGAACCTCATACCTCTAGTCGATGATATACATCCTAGCGAGTCCATCAGCATTTTGATGGTGACACCCTGACCTGTGCTCAATGGTGAAATCAAACCCTTGCAGGCAGATTGACCATCTCCATCGTTTTGGATTTTCCCCTTTCATTTGCATTAACCATCTCAAGGGTTGGTGGTCAGTCTGAATAACAAAAGTAGAACCATACAAGTATGGCCTAAACTTCTTCAGTGCCCACACAATAGCAAAGCATTCTCTTTCGATAGTTGCCCACCTTGTCTCAGGATCCTTCAGTTTCCTACTGATGAAGCAAATGGGGTGCTCCCTACCCTTCTCATCCAGTTGGCTTAGAACTGCACCTATACCTACATTGGAAGCATCAGTTTGTACAATGAAAGTTTGGTGGTAGTCAGGAGCTCTTAACACTGGAGCTTGGCAAAGAGCTCTCTTCAGTTTTTCAAAGGCCTGATTGCACTCCTCATTCCATTTTACCTTTTTTAGAGAATTTGGGAGAGGAGATTACATTCAGTGGAGAAGCTATGGTCCATAGTTCTCAATGAAATTCCTGTAATACCCAGTGAGGCCTAGGAAAGCTCTCACTTGGGTTTGGGTAGGTGTTGTCCAATTTTGCACAGCTTCAATCTTGCTGAGCAAAGGCCTTATTTCTCCACCTCCTACCTCATGTCCAAGGTAGACCACCTTACTTTGACCGATCTGGCACTTACTGGCTTTGATTGTCAAATGGGCCTGTTCAAGGGCCTGCAACACATGTCCTAGGTGGTTCACATGCTCCTCCCAGGAGTGGCTGAAGACTGCAATGTCATCCAAGTATGCCATGCAGAAGTCTTCCATCCCAGCTAGAACTTGGTTCACCATCCTTTGGAATGTGGCAGGTGCATTTTTTAGTCCAAAAGGCATGACCTTAAACTGGTACAAGCCAACTGGGTTTGAAAATGCAGTTTTCTCCTTGGCATGGTCTGTCAGGGCTATTTGCCAATAGCCTGACGTCAGGTCAAATGTGCTGAGGTACTTGGCTGCACCAAGTTTATCCACCAACTCATCTGTCCTGGGCAAAGGGTGGGCATCAGTCTTGGTGACTGCATTTAGAGCTCTATAGTCCACACAGAATCTCAAGTCTTTGGATCCTGCCTTTGGTACTAACACAACTGGGCTAGACCATGGACTAGTAGAGGGCTCTATCACCCCGAGATCAAGCATCTTCTTGACCTCTCCTTTGATGTGGGTTCTGATATGTTCTGACATTCTGTATCCTCTGCTTTTGACTGGCAGACAGTCACCAGTGAGTATCTCATGCTGGCCCCAAGGGGTCAAGCCTGGTGACAGTGAGAACAGGGAGGCAAACTGATTTAACATAGATTTGCACTCCTCTTGTTGCTCAGGTGTCAGGTCTGAAGAGAGATTGACTCCTTCAACTTTTTCATCTAAAGGCACCCCTCTGAGGAGATCAGGGAGGGATTCACTCTCTTCTTCCTCTGCAGCTGAAGCTAGAAGCAAGGCTCCTACATCAGGTCTGGAGATGTATGCTTTTAGTCGGTTAGTGTGGAAGACTCTAGGAGCTTCCCTGGGTCTGCCCAGATCCACCAGATAGTTGACCTCTCCAAGTTTTCCCACAATCTTGAAGGGTCCCATCCATTTGTCTTGCAAGGCCCTCTGCCTTGTTGGGAGCATAACTAGAACTAGCTGGTCTTGAGTAAACTCAACCATGTTAGCCTTCTGGTCGTGCCAATGTTTGACCAGAGCTTGACCAGCTTTCAAGTTGTCACTCGCTTCTGCCATCATGTGTGACATTCTCCTCCGGAGACCTATCACATAAGCAGTCACTCTGACTGGCTTGAGGGGAGGAGCACCTTCCAATCCCTCCTTAATCAGGGCCAATGGGCCTCTGACTGGATGGCCATAGAGAAGCTCAAAGGGAGAATAACCTACTCCCTCCTGAGGGACTTCTCTATAAGCAAAGAGAAGGCATGGCAGTAGAAGGTCCCACTTTTTCTTAAGGGGTTCTTCTAAAGCACCTTTCATGCTCTTCATGGTTCTGTTAAACCTTTCAACCAACCCGTTTGTCTGAGGGTGGTATGCGGTTGAGAACTTGTAGGTAACTCCACAGGTTTTCCACATGGCTTTCATGTAGTGGGACATAAAGTTTGACCCCCTGTCAGAGATTACCTCCTTAGGAAACCCAACCCTGGTAAAAATACCAAGGAGGGCCTTAGCCACAGCCGGAGCTGTAACAGTCCTCATAGGAATTGCCTCAGGGTACCTAGTAGCATGGTCTACTACAACAAGGATAAACCTGTTGCCTGAGGAGGTTGGGGGATCAAGGGGACCAACAATGTCAATCCCTACCCTCTCAAATGGGACTCCCACAACTGGGAGAGGCACTTAAGGTGCCACATTCTTGGAACCAACCTTACCAGAAGTCTGGCAGGTGTGGCAGCTCTTACAATATCTATCTACTTCAGCCCCCATCTTTGGCCAATAAAAGTAGAGAGAGAGCCTTTCCTTGGTCTTCTTGAAACTCAAGTGACCAGCCAAAGGTATCTCATGGGCTAGTTGTAAGAACTGTTGTCTGTTCTCTTGTGGGACTACAAGGCATTTGTAGTCTCCAGGTTCAGACTCAGTCGGTTCACTGTAGAAGAGGCCATCTTCCCAGTGTAACCTATACTTCCCAGGCTCTTGCCCATCAGCCTGAGAAGCTGCCTGGTGGCGGAGACCTTCCAGAGTTGGACATTCTCTTTGCCCCTTACGAAAAGCTGCCCTGCTAGGCCCACCTTCTGCCAGTAAAGACTGCAGCTCAGGATGGTCCTCAGGGTCCAAATCTCCAATAAGGTTGGGGCCTCCTTCTAGCTCTTCCTCAGAGTCTAGCTCAACCGTACAGGGTTGTACCTCCCTCTCAGCCTCAGCTGGAGGTGGAGTTGCAGGTGTAACTTTGGACAACCTAGGGGAAGTCCTTGTTGGAAGCACTGAAGTGCTTGCTGCTGGCTTTTTCCTAGGAGTCTTGGGTTGCCCCTTTGCTCCTGATCTGGTAGTTACTGCAGTAAGTTGCTCCAGTGGGAGAGGAGTGATTTCTGTCATCATCTCCTGAGATAACCCTCGCAGGGTTTTCTCTCTTGCAGGTTTTGTGAGCTCCTGTAACCTTTTGCTAGGTGGTCTGGGGGTATGTGACACAACTCCAAGAGCTTTGAGGTCATTACCCAACAGAACCCTACCTGGCACTTCACATTGTACACTGACAGGTATTTTTACAGCCATATCATTACATTGGATGAGAACTGGTAACTGGGGACACATCTGCACAGGCCCACCAGCTAACTTGGTGAGGCATTTGGGTGCCTTAGCAACATCCTCTGCCTTGAAAAATGATTCATCCACCACAGTTATGCTGGCTCCAGTGTCCCTAATGGCAGGGGTCTCCTGACCATTCACCTGGACACTGTCCTTATAATACTCTTTAGTATTATCTGGGATAGAGTTATAGACATCTAAATTCTGTTGTTCCCACAACCCCAGAGAGACTAAAGAAACACTAGCTGAGACTCCAGTGGGTTCATCAGCTAGTAGTAGAAAGTTTCCACTTGCCATATGTACTTCCTCTTCTGGAGCGAAGGCTAAGGAGGCAAGCTGGACCCCTGAAGGTTTACCCTTACATCTGGGATCTCCTTTCACATGGTCAGTAGCCTTACAAACAAAGCATGAGCCAAAGGCTCGCTGGAATGGAGGCTTGTTCTGACCTCCTTCTGGTCTGGGACCAGAAGGTACACTAGCCTGATTTGGTTTCCCTTGTGGCTTACCCTTATAGTTTTGTTTGGGGCCCTCTTTGGAATTTGTAGTATTAGAATTCTCTTTGGAGTCCTTTTTAGGCTGTTTCTCCCCATCCTTCTTCTGAGTTACCCCAGAATCCTTGTGAGTGGCCCTGTTGGCAACCCACAAGTCAGCAGCCTTAGCTAGTTTCCGGGAATCTAATTCTCTGGAATCAGCCAAGTGTTGTCTGAGCTCAGGAGAGCAGGCATCATAAATAGTCTCCAACATAAACAAATTCTTCATACCTTCATAAGTGTTCACCTTGTAACCCTTAATCCATCCCTCTAAGTTTTTCAACCCTTCACTCACCCAGGTAGCCCAAGGGGTACCATCATGCTTTTTGAGGTTCCTAAACCTCTTAAGATACTGGGAAGGGGTCTTCCCAAACCTAGCTATTAAAGCTAGCTTCACACATTCATAGTCCTTCTTATCCTCCTCCCCCATCTCCATTACCACATCAGTTGCAACAGGGGGAAGCCTAGAGAACAACCAGGGGAGTAAGTCATTTCCTGTGATGTTCTGGAGCCCATGATTATATTCAAACAGAGACAACCAATCCAACACATCCAACTTAGGCTCATACATACCAACCAATTCTTTAGGCATCCGGGGTCTTTTAGGACTGGAACTTCTAGAGGAGCCAGAGAGAGAAGCATTCTCAACAGATAATTTCTTCATTTCTAAGTCATACTTGAGCTCCATTTCCCTTAGCCTTAGTTCTTTGTCAGTTTGAGCATTAAGTTTCTTATACTCCAATTCTAGTTTCATTTTCTCCAGTTCAAAGTACTGAGGACTAAATGTGGGACCTGGTAAAGGTCCAGTAGGTACAGCAGGTAGAGCAGGCAGAGGCCTAGGGGGGACAGTCACAACAGCCTCACCCTCCTCTTCTGACTCTTCCTCAGAATCATCAACATTTTGCTCCATGTTAACTTCAATACTGTCATCTACAGTTGCTGGAGTGGTAGGTTCCTCTGAACCATCACCTAGACTTTGGTTAGCTAACAATCTTTCAATCAGTTCCATTTTCTTGCCCTTAGTCAGGAGATCCTTATGTTTACAGAGCACTCTTAAACAATCAGCAGTTTTGGCTGCAAGGGACTCTTGACTATAGCTTTCTATAACTGACATGTTAGAGGATTACTTTTACAGTGCTAAGCTTTGTGGTTAGTTGCACCAAGGTGTCTAAAGCACAATAAAATGTATACTCAATACAAATCCCACCGCTGTGCACCAGTGTTAGGCAGAAACCTGTGCAGTTCCCTTGGGGAACACTGCAAAAGATTTAAGACTACAGGTATAGCAGTAAACCCACTTGGTAGCAGTCCGCACCACCCAGATTTACCTGGTAGCTGTGGCTGAGCAGTCAGACTCCCCTCAAGAAGAGTTAGGCAGTATGCAAAGTATACACAATATGTACTCAGACACAATAGCACAAGCAAACACTGACCAGAGCTTGGTTTCAAAAGTATATAGTTATTTATTTTCAAGAACACATAAGTTGAAAACACTCTAGCAAAATATAGTAAAATACTCTAAACACAGTTATATGGAAAGCAGTCCCAATCCTTATTCCTATCTAGACAACTCTAGGTTAACACCACATAATTCAAACAGAGGTGAGCGCTTAATGTTAGATGACACTCTAGTAGGTAAAAAGAAGGGAGGGAGAAGGAGCAGAATTAGGATAAACACACCATTCTAAGGTTAAGAACACTTTTTGTAAGCTCAACGAAGCACAAAGTCACAGGTGAGCAAAAGTCACTAAGCAGGGTCCACTCTTAGAGCAGGCAGAGCGAAAACGTGCCCAAGATCACACAGTTGGTAGGGATTCAGAGTCTTGCAAAAGAGTTCGGAAAAGAGTTAGAGAGGCTTAGAAAGTTTAGCCAAAGTGTCCCAGGCAATCCCAGGATCGAAAGCCGGGGGCTAAAACTACCCCGTACAGTCGGTGGCAAGGGAAGCCAGGCGGAACACGGTACCTTAACGGAAAGGATCCTCCAGCGGGGGCAGTTGTTCCAGGCAGTGGCAGCAAGGCTCGACGTCGGTCAGGGGAGAAGAAGATCTCGCTGAAGAGCAGAAGAAGAAGGTCGTTGCACTGCCCGGGAAGAAACCAGCCGCGGAGTCCTCCGGTTAAAGGGTTGTACCGACTTTCGCGGTTGGGGTAAAAGTGGTGGGTATTCCGGTTGCCGGGGTGCTTGGCACTGGCAAGGCGGCCACGAGATACCTCGAAGAGCGGAAAGAAGGTGAAAACTGGTTGTCCCCACCAGTCACGGGAAGGAGCCACTCCGTTAAGAGTTCTCCTCGGTCGTCGGGAAAAGTGGTGAGATGGTTCAGCAGGGCTCCACCGGCGGTGTCGTCGTAGCAGATCAGCTCAGCTCGTCCCTCGTTGGATTCTTAGGTCCTGTGGCGACTTCTGAAGTTCCAGTCCCCAAAGCCCTGCTTTTATGCAGCAAACCCCCATTCACCCAGCCTAGCTGTCACTCAAACATGCTAAGTGGTGAGCCGGCCGGCTCACCACTTGGGCCAATCAGGACGGAGTGCGACTTGAGTTACCTAGGTAACTCAGTCCAGGGTGCCTAAATCCCCCTCCACCCCTCCTAAGTACCCCAGACAGAGGGGCACCACTTTGGAGGGCTTCTGTGGAGAAGCCCGCCAAAAGTGGGACAAAGGGCTCCACTTTGGGTCAGAGTTACAGAGGCGAATGCCAACGCCATTTTAGCATCAAGTTTTGGCAAAAAATCCCAACCGGAGTTATAATAATAAATATATAAACCGGCGGTATGTTTAAGGCTACCGTAAATAAATAATTAATTGTGTTAGCCTAAAACAATGGGAAATCCCATAGGAAAATATTCGCGGTCTAATATAAAACGTAGTTTCCACTGCCACCAGCCAAAACTCGATCAGGGGGGACGGAGACGTGCCCCCTCGACTAACAGACCCTGGGGCAATCGAATTGCCCCAGCCAGTACGTCCACAATATGATGGTTTGTACTGGTTCTGTTCAGGATTTAAGACTAGTAAAGTCTTTGGTGACTTTACATGCCCTGGGAGACAGTAGTCAGTCCCAGGGTATGGAGTCTATGTTGGGGAGTCCCTAGGACACCCCTGGGCTACGGCACAGAGGGTGCTGTGTAACCCACATCACAAAAATATATGAGGCCCTATGGAGTAAAAGACCCCATAGCCCATTCAACACAAGGTTTAACCAAGAAAACACACTTCAACATGCCCAAGGGTGAGGGTAAAAGAGTCTCACTCTTGGCAGGAGAAAAAAATAAACCCCAGCCATCCAGCAAAGCTGCTGGGGGACTCACTAGGTAGGGAAATTCAGCCTAAACAGAGAATTCTCCCTAACAGATGTCGCCTTTAAGAACTCAACATTAGATATATGATGTCTTTTTCAGCAAAGTTGAAGATCATAGCAAATGGTAAATCCCTGTTCATAATGATTCCATAGGAGGTGTGGACTTGGTTGGACTCAACAACACAGTGTCCGGTCCAGCGAGGTGAGGGAATGCAGGGGACGCCAAAGCCTGGGGATTGAGATTGAGACTGAGAATCCGGCGGGAGGGGAGTTGGGAACCAGGAGGGGGAGTGGTGGTTACATGGTAATATCGGGACTATGGTTCTAGGTGCTGGGTAATGGGAGTGAGTGGTATGCTTTGTGTGACTGGCGGAGCGAGGGTTCAAAAAGACACACCTCTGGACTACTGGTCACTCGTCCATTGGAGTGAGGAGGAGGGGGGTGAGACTGACTGGGGTGGTGGAAAGTGAAAGGGGAGAGGGAGGGATTTGTTGAGGGAAAAGGCGAGGAGATGGGGGAGAGGGTATTTGAGTTGGGGGAAGTTAGGGGAGGATGGGCAGCTGGACGAGGGTCCAGGGAGGTATAGGGGAAGGACTGAGGTTGGGAGGTCTTCATATGATATGATATGGCATTTATATCACGCCTATACACAAGCGCTTCAAGGCCCGGCGAGGCAAGGGAGAGGAACAGTGGGAAGACAGAGACAACGATCTTACTAGGCCAGGTGACATTGAGATTGCGCAAGTGCAGGGGAGGGGGGGAGGAGAAAAGTGCAAGAGGAAGTGCAGTACATAGGATAAACAGTAAATGCATAAAAACAATAAATAAGAGCAGTTAATAAGAAGTGCGGCCAGCTGGTGGCAGGTGCAAGGGTAAGTGCAGACATCAGGTGCCAAGTGCAGGTAGGGGGCTGTAGGGATACAGAAACAGCCCCAGAGTGCAAGGGTTGCCAGAGGGGCAGTGCAGGTGTGCAACTAGCGGGCAGGGGACCTGGGCCTGAGAGCAGAGGGTAGCCAGGTGACCAGTACAGTTTCAGTTTCAGCCAGGAGTTCAGCAGGGGAGAGGAGGAGAGAAAGCAGAAGTAAAGAGGAGGGTCTTGAGATTCTTCCGGAACCAGATATGGTTCTCCTCAATTTTCAGAGAGGCAGGGAGGCTGTTCCAGAGGGAGGCCCCAGCCAAAGAAAGAGATCTACCACCAACTTGTTGCTTGGAGAAGCAACTGACCCTGAAGGAGTTGGACGCGGATGAGCAAAGAGCTCGAGAAGGAAGATATTTAGGAAGAGAGAGTTGAAGGTATTGAGGCCCCAGAAAGCCTTGTGGACGATGCAGAGGGTTTTAAACTTAATCCTCACAGCCACTGGGAGCCAGTGCAGAGATTTCAGTCCTGGAGAGATACGATCCCTGGGCTTGAGGCCAAGGACAAGTCTCATACTCCTGTTTTGGATGAATTGCAGAGGGCGCAGAGTAGAGGCAGGCAGATTTAGAAAGAGGCTGTTGAGTTGATTAGATTTGATATTCGGGGTGTTGGGATTGTTGAGGTGGGGGGAGTTGCAGAAGAGACCAGAGATGTGATGGCCAAAAGGTGGACTGTGGGAGGACTTTAGGGGGCACAGGTGGGGTAAGGAGCTCTGGGGAGGACTCCAAATGGAGGATGATGTATTAAAAATTGGGACATCGAATCTCCAGGGGCTGGGAAAGCACATCAAAGGCGGCGGATGATGGGGTTTCTAAAGAGGCATGAGATTCAGGTGGGGCTACTTCAGGAGATGCACATGGTTCAGAGAGACCTGGAGGTTCTTTGGAAGCAGTGGGGGGGAGATAATAGTGGGGACATCATACTCTTCATATGCCAGATGGGTGCTGATCTGGGTCACACCTGGAGTCCCGTTTAAGGTACAGAAGGTTCTGATGGACTAAGTTGGAAGAACGGCGATGCTTAGGGGATTGCTGGAGGGGAGGGTAATGTGTGTAGTGAATTTGTATCCGCCAAATACTGATGATGGGGATTACTTTCTGCCAGTAATGGATGTAATGGGTGCATATAGGGAGGGTCTGTTTATATGGGGAGGGAATTTTATTTGCCTGTTGGACTCAGACCTGGACAGCACGGGGACATCAGTGTTACAGAAGCGACAAGCACCAGCGGCA
This sequence comes from Ambystoma mexicanum, assembly GCF_040938575.1. NCBI lineage: Eukaryota > Metazoa > Chordata > Amphibia > Caudata > Ambystomatidae > Ambystoma > Ambystoma mexicanum. The sequence goes on along the minus strand of NC_090923.1, from coordinate 1,113,440,270 downwards.
CTAAAAAAAGTTGTGGGGGGGTTGGGTCTGGTGGAGTTGTGTCAGGTGACACATGGGTGAGAGCGTGGAATACTCATTTCACTTGGGGGTGCATGGTCCTCAGTCCCATCTGGACTATATGTTTGTGGGGGGTGGAGAATTTTCACTCCTCCACAGGCACAGAGTACTTGGGGCGGTCCCTATCGGACCACTCCCCATTGACAACGTCACTGTGGGGGTTGTGACGGAAGCCCCTGCGGCGGATGTGGTGTATGCAGCGTTGGAAGATGTAGGACTCAAGAGGAGGTTACGGGAGGAGCGTTTTATAAAATGTAATGAAGGATCGGTGGACTCAGCAGGGTCCCTATGGGAGGCGTTTAAGGTTACGCTTAGAGGGGTCTGTATTTCCAAGGTTACGTTGGTTAGGAAGGAATTATAGGGGAAGCTGAAAAGGATGGAAAGGCAGGTAGCTGATTTGGAGAGGGACCTAGCAGGGGGGAAAAGGTGGGAGAGGAATCAGCTCAGGTACATCACAGGGTCACGGTTTCACTGTCCAGTTTCGAGAACAGTCAACTGGATCCACGGGGAGGGGATAAGGCAGGGAAGCTATTGGTCTGGTTGATACGAAAGGTGCAGCTGCGCAAGACTATTGTTCAAGTCCGTAGGGAGACAGTAGAATTGACTTGTACCCAGGAGGGTATTAATGATGTTTTCCAAAGATTTTACCAGAAACTATACGCAAGCGAGGGTACATCCTCGCCAGAGGATGCAGATGCATTACTGGAATTAGTTCAATTACCAGTTCTGTCGGCAGACCTTAGGGATGGAATGGAATGGCAGATCGAGGAGGAGGACAAACGGGAGGTGCTGCCGGCCATGAGAAGGGGCAAGTTCCCAGGAAGTGATGGTTTTCCTGTTGAATTGTACAGTAAGTATGCAGATCTGGTGATCCCTAGGTTTAAGAGGGTATATGATTAGGCATTTGAGAAGGGGGTACTCCCAGCTTTGATGAGGGAGGCGGTCATAACAGTATTAATAAAGGAAGGGAAAGATCCACAGGAATGCGCATTTTACCGTCCAATTTCATTACTAAATGTGGATGTGAAACCTTTTGGAAAGATCTGGCTACCAGGCTATCGAGGGTGCCCCAATACTAGTACATCCTGATCAATGCAGCTTTGTCGGGGGTCGTAATACTGCAGGAATATTGTTGATTATACCATGTTATGAACCAAGCGTAACATCTGGAAGGGCGAAATGGCATTGACCTCCTTTGATGCAAAGAAGGCATTTCATTCGCTGGAATGGGAACGGTTGTTAAGAATGTTGAGGGCCTATGGATTTGCGGATAGGATCTGCCATTGGTTGAGTCTGCTATATACCAAGCAGGTGGCTGCGGTTAAGACCAACGCCGGGTGTCAGGGCTATGGTAGCTAAGTAGGGGTACAAGACAGGGGTACCCATGTCACCCACCAGTTCTGTTCCCCATGGCGCTGCAGCCTCTGGCACAGTTCTTAACACGGGAGATGGGCAAAGCAGGGATTCTAGTGGGGAGGACACAGCATATAAGTTTGCTATATGCAGATGATCAGCTGTTGTATGTAGGGAAACCCGTGGGACAATATGTCCAGTGCTAGGAAACTTCCGAAAGATGTCAGGATTCCAGATTAATAAAGAAAAGTCGCTTTTGTTTCCACTGGGAGGACTTAGAAACGTGAATCTGGCTATCTTCCTGATTGGGGGATACGTTGGGAGGGGGAGTCTTCAGATACCTGGGAATTCAAATATTTCACAAGATAAATCTTACAATACAGGGAGGGTGCTTTCCAGGATGGGGGTGTTCCTCCAGTTTTGGAAGAAGCTGCTGCTGTCAGTCATTAATGGGAAAGGTGGTACTCTGCAAGATGGTGATATTGAAGAGGCTGCACTATTACTTCGCCAGCATCCCATACTTGATCAAAAGGGTGCTCTTTAAGATGCTGGATGAGAAAACCTGGGAATTGTTCTGGAATGCGGGCAGAAGGAGGGTGTCACTAGTGACTCGGTCGGAAGGGGGTATTCATTTGCATATCTATGAGGGGTATTTTGTGGCAGCTCAACTGCAGGTGATATTGGAGTGGGGGGATTCTGAACCGGAATTATTGAAGGAACTGATGAGGGGGACTTTCAGGTGCCAGGCAGGGGATTGAAATGTTGTGGGGTCATATAGATCGTAAGGGAGGGACAAACATGTTCCAGACCATACGGGAGATATGGCAGAAGTATCTTGGAAGGATGCAGGTGGTAGGGTTATATAGTCTGGATTTACCATGGTGTGCAGACGGAAAGATAAGGCAGATTATTGGGAGGGTAGGTATCAGACGGCAGGATGAGAATGGATGCTCGACGAGGGTGGAAGATTAATGAGGTTTGTGGAGTGGAGCAAACGCTATGGGATTTTGAAGGAGCATTTTTGACATACAGGGCAGTGACTAAACGGTTAGCTGCTATATGGGAGAAGATACCGGATGAACCGGAAGTAAGTCGATTGATGCAGGCTGTTAGGGAGAATTCTTTGTAAGGCTAATTTCCCAAACCTAGTGAGTCCCCCAGCAGCTTTGCTGGATTTTTGGGGTTTATTTTTTTCTCTCCTGCTAAGAGTGAGATTCTTTTACTCCCACTCTTAGACATGATTTGAGTTGTTCCTTTAACTTTCCATGTGTTTTATGGGCTATGGGGTCTTTTACTCCATAGGGTCTCATGTGTTTTTGATGTGGGTTACACAGCACCCTCCGTGCCGTAACCCAGGGGTGTCGTAGCGACCCCCCAACATAGACTCCATACCCTGGGACTGACTACTGTCTCCCAGGGCATGTAAAGTCACCGTTGGCTTTACTAGTCCCAAATTATGAACAGAAACCAGTACAAACCATCATATTGTGGACGTACTGGTCGGGGCAATTCGATTGCCCCGGGGTCTGTTGTTCGAGGGGATACGTCTCCGTTCCCCCTGATCGAGTTTTGGCTGGTGGCAGTGGATACTACTTTTTATATTCGACCGCAAATATATCTCTATGGGATTTTCCCATTGTCCGAGGCTACCAACTTTAATTATTTAATTCTTATAGCCTCGAACATACCGCCGGTTTATTTATTTAATATTAATTCACTGGTTGGTATTTTTTGCCAGAACTCAATTCTAAAATGGCGTTTGTGTTCTCTTCTGTGACTCCAACCCAAGTCGAGCCCTTTGTTCCACTATTTGGAGGGCTTCTCCACAGAAGCCTCCAAAAGTGGTGCCACTCTGTCTGGGTACCACAGGGGGTGTTGGAGGGGGTTTAGGCACCCTGGACTGAGTTACCTTGGTAACTCAAGTCGCACTCTTGTGTGATTGGCCCAAGTGGTGAGCCGGCCGGCTCACCACTTAGCATGTTTGATTGACAGCTAGGCTGAGTGAATGGGGGTGTGCTGCATAAAAGCAGGGCTTTGGGGACTGGAAATTCAGAAGTCGCCACAGGACCTAAGAATCCGAGGAGGGAGAAGCTGAGCCGACCTGCAACGACGACACCACCGGTGGAGCCCTGCTGAACCGTCTCACCACTTTTCCCGACGACAGAGGAGATCTCCAGTCAGGAGAGTCTTCTTCCTTTGACTGGTGGGGATAACCAGTTTCACCTTCTTTTCACCTTACTGGAGCATCTCGTGGCCGCCTTGCCCATGCCAAGCACCCCGGCAACCGGAATACCACGGTTTACCACTACCGCGAAGAGAAGGGTAGTGCCTTTTAACCAGAGAACTCCGCAGCTGGTTTCTTCCCTGGCAGTGCAACGACCTTCATCTTTCCTCCACGGCGAGACCTCTTCTTCCTCTGGACGAAACACCGACTTGCACCTGCTGCCAGGAACAACTGCCCCCGCTGGAGCTTCCTTCACACTTAAGGTACTGTGTCCCCCCTGGCTTCCCTTGCGACAGATCATTTGGGGTGACAGTAAAGCCTCGACTTTCTAACCTGGGCTGGCCTGGGACAACCTAGCTAACTTTTCCTGACTTTAATTTCATCCTTTTTGTGCGAACTATCTACAAGACGTTTTGGGCATAACCCCACTGTGTGAACCTGGACCCTTTCTGCTTGCTCTCTCAAAAGAGTGGGCCTTGCAATTGACTTCCTTGCTCTCCAGTAGAACTCTGCCTATCCTGCCTTACTGTGGTTCTTTGTAAAAGTATTGAAACTTGTGTGCTTCCTTAACTCTGCTTTTTTCCCTCCCTTTCTTTACAACTTATTAGAATGTCATCTTATGTTAAGCGCTCACCTCTGTCTGAAAATAAGTGGTGTTTCTCACTAAGACTTGTCTAATAAGTGAATAGGGTTGTTTATATATGATAGTGACTGTGTGCCGAATTTACTAACCTCGTTTTTGCTAGTGTAAATCACAAGTGTGTTTTTAAATAAATAATTATATACTTTTACACCAAAGCTCTGGTCAGTGTTTGTTTGTGCTACTGTGTCTCTGTACCTATTGTGTATACTCTGCATACTGCCTAACCCTTCTTGAGAGAAGTCTGACTGCTCAGCCACAGCTACCAAGTGACTCTGTGTGGTACAGACTGCTACCAAGTGGGTTTACTGCCAAACACCTGTAGTCTTAAATCTTTTGCAGTGGTCCCTAAGGGAACTGCACAGGTTTCTGCCTAACACAGGCATTGATGGATCAGGGTGGAGGTGGAGCTAAAATCTCTCGCATTTTCCAAGCAATGAGGGATCAGGTACCCTTGAAAGAGTTAGTGGTGAAAAGTAAATGGGAACCGACAGATGTTGACAGATCTCTGAGAAGGAGTGAACAACAATCTGGGAGCAGGTTCGGATGGTGTTAAGAAATGCCAGTTTTCCGCTTATTCAGTTCAATATACTGCACAAAGTTTATATTACTCAGACTAAGCTTCATTCCATGAATAAAACCATCAGTCCAGAATGGCAGTGTTGCGGGAGGGGACCGGCGAGACTTTGGCATATGCTCTGGGAATATGTGGTTATTGCGCCGCGCTACTGGGAAAAAGTTACATCAAGAATCAATGCGCTACTAGGCTCCAGGTACAAATGTGACCCGAAGATCTGTTTGTGGGGAACGCTTTTGGGATGGGGGGAAGCGTCATAAATTACGAAACCGACTGGCCCAGTTCTTGTTGATACTGGCCAAGCAGAGAACAGCCATAGCCTGGAAGAGATCCCAGGGGCCTACGATAGAACAATGGATAATGGACGTTCGTAGGTGGGGGATGGCGTAACTAGAGGCGCTGCAGAAGGATAATGACCCTTAGCAGGAGGAAGGGGTGGTGGCAGACTAGAATCAAATGTTGAATGAGTTGTGTTCCTCCAAAGATATGAAACCCGCTCCAAAGATATGAGGGATCGCTATGAATTGTAATTTGCTCGATTGATGCTACTGGCTATGCACGAGACCTGGAAAGTCAGCAGAACAGGAATACCATTAATGAAGGAAGGTACCGGGAAAGACATGGAAATATGCGGCTGCGGATGGGGGGGGAAGGGATGTTATTGCTTGTTCTTTATGCAAACACTAATAAAAACATAAGTGCGAAAAAAGGACAACATTGCCTCCCTTGCACCAGCCTTGGCCGATTTCTATAATCACCCCTTTACCACAGGCTCCTTCCTGCTTCCACATAAGCACTCCCTTGTACATTCTGTCCTCAAAAAGCCCTCTGCCGACCCCTCCTGCCCGGCTAACTACCACCCTATGTCCATTACCTCCTTCTTGGCCAAACCCCTGGAGATGTTGGTCATCGCCCAAATGATACAACACACTGAATCTGTTGGTTGCCTCCACCAGCCTGGATTCAGAGCAACCAGAGTCACGGAAACTGCTCTACTGAACACCCGTGAAGACTTCTTCTCAAATCTCAATTCCAAATCTCCATCCATTCTTATCCTTCTGGATCTTTCCTATGCCTTCAACACAGTCAATCATGCCACCCTGAGGAATTGGCTCTGTGACTCCCTTGGCATCACGGGCATGGCTCCGGACTGGTTGACCTCATTCCTCTCTGACCAACCTTCCAGGTTCAACTTTGCCCTTTTCTGTCCCAAATCACACTCTCCACCTGCAGCATCCCTCAAGGCCTCATCCTCTCGCCGTGGCTCTTCAACATCTATCTTGCCCCTCTGGCCCAGCTAATCTCCTCCTTCTCTCCTCACTTTCAGTGGTATGCAGATGACCCGTGGCTTTTCTTCAAGCTTCCCTCTACTGCCTCCTCTTCCTCCTCTGTCAGTCCTGACTATCTGACTGCTATTCAGGCATGGTGTGTTGCCAAAGATCTCTGCCTTAACGCCAGTAAGACTGAGATCTTTCTCAGTGGGACCTCAGCTCCCTCCTACCCTCTGACCGCCCTCTATGGGGCCCCTTCCCCTCACACTCTTGTCCAAAACAACAAGCAGGGGCCAAACGGGTCTACGAGGACGAAAAACATAGCAGAGGAATTCCGCAAATACTATGAACTCCTCTACATGAGCGAATTCAAGAGGGATGGAGCTCCAATAAATACATTCCTAGAGACCCTCCCCATCCCTGGCGTACCCCCGCACAGAGCAGCCGCATTAGATAACCCAATTTCGCACTGGAAATCATTTCATCGATTGGGAAAATAAAAGGAGGAACGGCACCAGGAGACGTTGGCTTCACAATAAGCTTTTATAAAGCGTTCCGGTCGACCCTAGCTCCATTCGAGGCCTGTGTAACGCTCACCTGATTCTCGCAGAGGCGCCGGTCTTGACTGGGCGACTACCGTATCTTCAAAGGTGATGTGTAGCACCCGGTTAGCTCTTTGGGCTGGACCTCTGTGCACTGTATGCCTGACGTGTAGAGTAAGATGTCTGCAGATAGAAAATAAGGGGTTAATGAACTAGGGTTATTGGGGTGTCCCTATCTCTTTCCTCTTCTCCTCTCCTGTAGACCCCCAAAGGTTAACGCTCTCACCTTAGGTAAGTGAATGCCGAGCTCTCCATCTGCCTCGGGGCAGGGTGCTGTAACCAGTTTCTTCACTGGATAGGTAGCGCAGGCCTCTTGACTTCAGAGGACTGCTGTCCGTCGTTTACTGCACGAACGGTAAGTTTCGAGTCATTCAAATGTCTGTAAAGTCTTTAGTAATGATGTCTCTTGTTTTGCAGGGTTCCGGCGATGGCGGATGACGGGCTGAAGTGAGTTGAAGATGGAGCCCGTGTGATGAATAGAAGCGCCTGGAAGCACGTAAGTAAGCGCTTGTTGCCTGCTTCATGATGCGCTCTAACTGTCTTTTTATTTTGCAGGTACGAGTTCGGAGCGGCTGCAGGGTGCCGGAATACCCACTGGATTAGATGTGGAAAGGAGTAATGGCACGTGAGTATTAAAGTTCCCCAATGTCTTAAACGCACCTTGTTTTGTCTTTCAGATGCGGGATGCAGCGCCGAAGGCCTCCGGAGCGTGCAAAGAGTTGGTAAGCTTTTGTCTTTCAGATGCCGGAATGCAGTGTGAAGACCTCCGGAGCGCACAAAGAGTAGGTAAGCCTTTGCCTTTCAGATGCCGGAATGCTAACCTATTCTTCCTTGTCTTTATAGGTGTTGCTGAAGACTGGATTCAGGATGGTAAGCCTTTGCCTTTCAGATGCCGGAATGCTAACCTGTTCTTTCTTGTCTTTATAGGTGTTGCTGAAGACTGGATTCAGGATGGTAAGCCTTTTTCCTTAGGCCCAGGACCGGATGCAGAAGACACGATGAGCGTTCTGCTGCAGAGGTTGCAGAATAACGCAAAGCAAGATTCATCCACCGGGTGTGGTTTAAATAGCCTCCTGTAGTGCTTCGGTGTCTCCTTCCACAGCCACGCCTAGGTAAGAAAAGAGTTCCTGCTTTTCCAGAAGAGTTCCAGTGTTCTGAATCTAGGGAGTGGCTCCAGCCCCACCCAACAGGAAAAGTAGTTCCAAACAGAAGGGGATCAGAGGCTCAACTGGCAGGCAAGTAAGCAGCATGGTCTGCTGCAGGTAAGTCCACCCAAGCATTATGAGCCCGGCACTTCCAGCGCTGGGACTGGGCATATTTATGAGACTGGTGCCACTGGCGCCAGGACTGGGTCCAAAAGGTCCCAATTGGGACTGGTTGGCACTCGGAACCTGGGTTATGGATCTGCTTCCAAGGGAGTTGGGAAAACCCTGACCTTTTGGAAGCAGAGATCATGACAGTACCCCCCCTCAAGGCCCCTCCCAAACCGGGCTTCTCCGGGGGTTTTGGCTTGTCAGGAAATGTTCGGTGAAATCTTTTGATTAGGCGAGGAGCGTGGACATATTCAGCAGGTTCCCAGGATCTCTCTTGGGGGCCGTAGCCTTTCCAGTCAATTAGGTACAATAGTTTAGATTTGGAGATCTTGGAGTCCAGAATGCTTTTGACTTCAAACTCGAGTTCTCCATCAACTAGGATAGGTTTTGGAGATTTGGTTAGTCGGGTTTGAGGTTGCACGGGTTTTAATAGAGAGACGTGGAAGACCGGATGTATCTTCATGTGCGGGGGCAAGTCCAACTTGACCGCTACTGGGTTTACTATGGTAGTGATGGAATAGGGACCAAGGTATCTTGGGTTGAATGTGCGTGGCCCTTTTAGAGATAGATATTTGGTGGATAACCAGACTTGATCCCCTACTTGATAGTGAGGGGCTTCCTTCCGATGTTGATCTGCTCCTTTCTTGTATTGTTCTTTAGCCCTTTGAAGGTGAGAAACAGCTTCCTTAAAGGCTTGGGTGATTGTAGAATGCAGGTAGTCTACTGCTGGTGTTTCAAGATCTTGGAGGGGATCCAACTCCGAGGTTCGAGGGTGACTGCCGTGCAAAAGAAAAAACGGGGTTTTCCCAGTTCCCGAATGGACAGAGTTATTGTAGGCATATTCGGCTATCCAAAGGATATCTTTCAAGTTTTTTCAGTTTGTTGCAGCATGCAGCGTAAATACTGTTCCAGAGTTTGATTGGTCCTCTCGGTTTGTCCGTCGGTCTGAGGGTGGTGACTGGTCGATAGTCTCACATAAATTTGAGCCGACCGACAGCAACTTCGCCAAAAATGAGAAATAAATTGACTACCTCGATCCGAAATTAGAACCGAAGGAAAACCGTGCAGTCGGACGATGTTTTCGAGAAATTCTCGGGCCAGAGTTGCTGCTGTTGGCAAGCCTTTGAGCGGAATGAAATGCGCCATCTTGGACAATAAGTCCACGATTACTAGAATAGTATTGTATCCGGAGCATGGAGGTAGATCGGTGATGAAGTCCATAGAAAGCGTATGCCAAGGGCGAAGTGGGATGTCAATAGGGCGTAAGAGGCCTGCTGGTCTTTCCTTTTGACTCTTGTTTTGGGCGCATACTCCACAGGACATTATAAAGTCTCTGATATCTTTCTTCCAAGACGGCCACCAGAAGTAGCGCTTGATCTTTTCTGAGGTCTTGGCCATACCGGGATGACCTTCCATTAAAGAGTCGTGATAACAAGAGATTACTTTTTTCTGTAAATCTGTGCTGGGTAGATATAATCGTTCTTGGAAATACAATAAGTTGTCCTTTACTGCAAAGTCCTTTCCCTGCAGATGCCAATTCTGTATGTCTGCTGGAGTTACAAGTTGCCTGGCTTTATCCTTAACTTCCTCTATGGATTCGGTGGCGATTACACCCAGAATTCTTTGTTCGGGAATGATTGGTACAGGTTTAGGGTTGATCAAGTGTTCTTCCACTCCCATCCGAGAAAGGGCATCAGCTTTACCGTTCTTTGTACCAGGTCGATAGGTAATTATGAAGTCAAACTCGGCAAAGAATAATGCCCAACGGAGTTGTCTAGAGGATTGGGCTTTCGCGGTTTTCAAATATTGCAGGTTTCGGTGATCCGTAATCACAGTAACGGTGTGTCGGGCCCCCAGCAGATAATGCCGCCAAGCCTTAAAGGCAGACTTGATAGCCAGAAGTTCCTTGTCAGTAATCGTGTAATTGATTTCAGGAGGCGAGAATTTGCGGGACCAAAATGCCACGGGATGCAACTGATTGGTTACCGGGTCCTTTTGTGATAGAACTGCCCCCATGGCAAGGCTTGAAGCATCAGTTTCCACGATGTAGGGGAGTTCGGGGCGAGGGTGTTTTAAGATTGGTGCAGAGATAAATTTAGTCTTCAAATCCTGGAAAGCTTGTTCCGCCTCGGTAGACCATTCAAAACGTTTGTTTTTCTTTAACAAGGCAGTGATGGGCTGGACTATTCGAGAGAATTCGGGGATAAACCTGCGGTAAAAGTTAGCGAAGCCTAACATGCTTTGCACACCTTTTACGGAGGATGGTGATGGCCATTTGAGAACTGCATCGACCTTCTTTGAATCCATACGCACTCCGCCAGGTGATAATATGAATCCCAAGAATTCAACTTCAGTCACGTTGAAAACACATTTTTCCAACTTAGCGAAAAGTTTGTGTTGACGCAATCTTTCGAGGACCATTTTCACGTGTTTCCGATGTTCAGATTCCGATGAAGAATAAACGAGGATGTCGTCAATGTAAACAACAACACATACATCTATGAGCTCTCTGAGGACATCGTTCATAAAATATTGAAAGGCGGCCGGGGCATTGCAAAGTCCGAAGGGCATGACCTGATATTCAAAAGCCCATACTTGGTGCGGAAGGCCGTTTTCCATTCATCGCCCTCTTTTACTCGTACCAAGTGGTAAGCTCCTCTAAGATCCAGCTTTGTATATATGCATGCTTTTCTGACTTGGTCCAGGAGTTCAGGGATCAAAGGTAACGGATATCTATTCTTAACGGTGATCTGGTTCAGGGAGCGATAATCGATACAAGTTCTAAGGTCTCCTTCCTTTTTTGGAACGAAGAACAAAGCTGAAGAAGCAGGGGACTTGGAAGGACGAATAAACCCATTTGCAGGTATTGATCCAGGTATTGTCGAAGGTGAAGGTTCTCAGGCTCGGTGAGGGCATAAATTCTACTACAAGGAGGAGTAGATCGAGGTATCAGGTCTATCTGGCAGTCATAAGACCTATGAGGAGGTAGAGAGTTAGCCTGATCCTTCCGGAAAACATCTTGGTATTCTAGGTATTCGGGAGGTAACTGGGGAGTCTCTGAAGAAATTGCGGCCAGTGCAACACCAGGTGGAGTGTGACAAGTAGAGACACATTCTGGAAACTGGACCGTTCTTGCTCGCCAATCGATCAGAGGATTGTGTTTCTCTAACCAAGGTATTCCTAGAATAATCTGAAACTGAGGGGCCTTGATCACATCGAACACGATCTTCTCATGGTGTCCATCTTGACTTACTAGCGTCACCTCTTGAGTGGTATGCGTTACTGGCCCGGAGGCTATCTCCGTACCATCCACCGTAGTAATGACGTCCTTTACAGCCTTGGGACAAAGAGTTAGATTCATCCTCAAAACCATTTCATGATCCACATAATTGCCGATGGCACCGCTGTCGACGTAAGCTTCAATTGCATGTAATCGATCCGGATTATCAGGGCTAATGAGGACCATCTGTATCACGAAATGCGAGGTCACGGAACTGGTTTTCACGCTCGGCAAGAGGACCTCTATTCTTGTCGGGCGAGGTCGTTTCCCTGCTCAGAGTTTGTAACTTTGGTAACTGCAGCTCCTACTGCCTTCTTGGCAGGTTTCACCGGACAGTCTCGAAGAAAGTGTCCTGAGTTTCCGCAATATAGGCATAATTGCAACTGTTTCCTCCTTTCCCGCTCCCTTTGTGTTAGAGGACCTTTCAGACCCCCTATTTGCATGGGTTCCCCGGAGTCTACTCCTTTGGAAGGAGTTGGCGGTTTGGAAAATACTCGAGCATCAAACTTGGAACGATCGGCCTTCCTGTTCTGCAGCCTGTGATCTATTTGAACGACCAAGTCTATATAATCCGAACAGTCTTGTGGGGGATTCACTACTTGGGCTAAAACGTCTTTGAGCTCTCCACGTAGACCTCTATAAAACAGCGTAATCCTTTTGTCCTCAGGCCATTGAGTTTCCACTATTAGTCTATTGAAAGATGCAATATAAGCCAAAAGGTCTTGATTACCCTGTCGCAACGAAAGAAGCTCATTGTCCAAGGCCTGCCCCTGTGAATGTCTTGCGAACAGTTTTTCCATACTAAGCTGAAAGGCTTGAAAATCATGGAGAACCGGATCATCTTGATTAACTAGAGGGATCGACCAGTCTGCCGCATTGCCACTAAGGTACGAAAGTACAAAAGCTACTTTTGCTTGATCAGTTGGAAAGGCTGTTGGCCGGCATAAGAAGTGCAACCGGCACTGATTGATAAATACTGCAAACCTCTTTGGGTCACCAGAAAATCGTTCGGGCGGAGCCAGAGGTACATTCCCAGGTAGGTTGATCTGCACTGGATTCATAGAGGAGGTTGAAGGAAGATTTGCCCCTGATGCGGGTAACGGGGTCTGTCCGGCTTGTGACTGTAGCACTTGTCTAGCAAGATTGTCTGTTCTCTCCTTGGAAATAATTAGTTCCCTTCTTACAGCATTCGTTTCCTGACGAGCTGCATGCACTTCTGCCCTTAGTTCCCCAAGTAACCGGGCTAGGGGGTCAGTATCCGAGGTTTCCATAGCACCTGGGCGAGAGTTTTGCGGTAGGCTTTGCGTTCTGTAACGCTCACCTGATTCTCGCAGAGGCGCCGGTCTTGACTGGGCGACTACCGTATCTTCAAAGGTGATGTGTAGCACCCGGTTGGCTCTTTGGGCTGGACCTCTGTGCACTGTATGCCTGACGTGTAGAGTAAGATGTCTGCAGATAGAAAATAAGGGGTTAATGAACTGGGGTTATTGGGGTGTCCCTATCTCTTTCCTCTTCTCCTCTCCTGTAGACCCCCAAAGGTTAACGCTCTCACCTTAGGTAAGTGAATGCCGAGCTCTCCATCTGCCTCGGGGCAGGGTGCTGTAACCAGTTTCTTCACTGGATAGGTAGCGCAGGCCTCTTGACTTCAGAGGACTGCTGTCCGTCGTTTACTGCACGAACGGTAAGTTTCGAGTCATTCGAATGTCTGTAAAGTCTTTAGTAATGATGTCTCTTGTTTTGCAGGGTTCCGGCGATGGCGGATGACGGGCTGAAGTGAGTTGAAGATGGAGCCCGTGTGATGAATAGAAGCGCCTGGAAGCACGTAAGTAAGCGCTTGTTGCCTGCTTCACGATGCGCTCTAACTGTCTTTTTATTTTGCAGGTACGAGTTCGGAGCGGCTGCAGGGTGCCGGAATACCCACTGGATTAGATGTGGAAAGGAGTAATGGCACGTGAGTATTAAAGTTCCCCAATGTCTTAAACGCACCTTGTTTTGTCTTTCAGATGCGGGATGCAGCGCCGAAGGCCTCCGGAGCGTGCAAAGAGTTGGTAAGCTTTTGTCTTTCAGATGCCGGAATGCAGTGTGAAGACCTCCGGAGCGCACAAAGAGTAGGTAAGCCTTTGCCTTTCAGATGCCGGAATGCTAACCTGTTCTTCCTTGTCTTTATAGGTGTTGCTGAAGACTGGATTCAGGATGGTAAGCCTTTGCCTTTCAGATGCCGGAATGCTAACCTGTTCTTTCTTGTCTTTATAGCTGTTGCTGAAGACTGGATTCAGGATGGTAAGCCTTTTTCCTTAGGCCCAGGACCGGATGCAGAAGACACGATGAGCGTTCTGCTGCAGAGGTTGCAGAATAACGCAAAGCAAGATTCATCCACCGGGTGTGGTTTAAATAGCCTCCTGTAGTGCTTCGGTGTCTCCTTCCACAGCCACGCCTAGGTAAGAAAAGAGTTCCTGCTTTCCAGAAGAGTTCCAGTGTTCTGAATCTAGGGAGTGGCTCCAGCCCCACCCAACAGGAAAAGTAGTTCCAAACAGAAGGGGATCAGAGGCTCAACTGGCAGGCAAGTAAGCAGCATGGTCTGCTGCAGGTAAGTCCACCCAAGCATTATGAGCCCGGCACTTCCAGCGCTGGGACTGGGCATATTTATGAGACTGGTGCCACTGGCGCCAGGACTGGGTCCAAAAGGTCCCAATTGGGACTGGTTGGCACTCGGAACCTGGGTTATGGATCTGCTTCCGAGGGAGTTGGGAAAACCCTGACCTTTTGGAAGCAGAGATCATGACAGCCTGATTGTTTAACCATGTATTAGAAACAGGAGCCCTACCTGACTCCCTACTTGGGGCTTTAATAGTAGTGATCCCAAAAGAAGGAAGGGACCCAACGCAGTGCCAGTCATATCGACCAATCTCCCTGTTGAACACAGATGTAAAGATCTTTGCGAAGGTGCTGGGTTTGGCCCAAAGTATATCCAAGTGGTGGAGGCAAACTATAGAAACCCTACAATTAGGTTAGCAGTTAATGCACAAACCTCAGACGCTATACCCTTATCTCCCCATCTGTATGCTATGTATTTGGAAACCTTGCTAGCTTCTATCAGACAAAACCAAGAAATTAAGGTGGTCCCATATGGCGCGGAAACGCATAAAACAGCCAGCTATGCGGATGACATGCTATTAACACTGGTGGAACCTGCCTCATCCATCCCAGCTTTGGTAGGAATATTAAGGGAACAAGAAGGACTGTCAAGGTTAAAAATAAATATGGGTAAATCAGAAATGCTTGATGTGGGCCTTCCTAAAGGGATGACGTCCGCTCTACAGAGGTGCGCACCCTTCTGTCCCGCCGGGGGAAGCATAACATATTTAGGGATCAAAGTAACCAGTAGAGTCTCTGCGCTGTATAAAGCTAACTACCGAGACCCAATTAAAAAGACACAACCAGACTTCGCTAGGTGGACCCCGTTGCGGCTCTCCTGGCTGGGACGTATAAATACAGTAAAGATGGTGACCCTCCCCCGATTATTATGTACATTCCAAATACTTCCTATAGTGGTTCCGAAGGCATTTTTTCAGTCAATAAATACACTAATTACTAGATTTGTGTGGCTGGCCAAATGCCTGAGAATCGCGTTGGACCTCCTGACGACCCCAAAACAGAAAGGTGGAGTGGGGCTGCCGAATCTATACCGCTATTACGAGGCCGCTCAATTGAGAGTGGTGCGCGAATGGTTGTCTGATTGTAGGGAAAAAATGTCTGGGCACGGATGGATAGAGCTGTGGCGGGTTGCTCACTTGCAGGGTTACTATGGCTTCACGGGAAAGACAGGCCCGAGTGCCAGGAGTAGCAGGTTGCTCCATGCTACATGTGATATATGGGACAGGTGGATCAAAAGGAGACACTTATCGACAATTCCATCCCCATTCACCCCTATGTTTGAAAATTCCAATTTCACCCAGGGTATGGTCAAGGGCACATTTAGCCGTTGGAAAGAAAGTGGGTGTGTGAAGACTAGAGATATGGTATAGGAAGGGGACATCATGTCATTTGAGGACTGCAAGGCACATGTTGGACTAACTGAGGGAGATAGATACGTATACATAAAGCTTAGGCATTGGTTGCAATAGAAGCAGACCCACCAGGCAGCTACTAGGCAGCTGACTAAATGTGAGAAATTCACTCCCACCCATAAGGGGGACAAACATTTGGTATCTGACATATATATAATTCTTCAAGATTGCTCAGACCCTAAGACCTAGTCGTACCAAACAGCATGGGAGGGGGCGTTGGGTGAAGAGATTCCAGAAGGCCATTTGGAAGGGTTATGGAAGAACCTCCCGAAATTGACTTAGTCCCTACAGTTATGGGAGGCATGGTATAAAATGATGCTACAATGGCATTATACTCCTAGCAGACTTCATAAAATGTACAACTCGGTATCGCAGGAATGCTCGAGGGTGTACAAAGGGATCGGGCATTGGAGACATATATGGTGGGAGTGTCCCAAGTTTAAGGGTTTTTGGAAAGAAGTCACGGGCTACTTGCAGAAAATAGTACCGGAAGTGCAACCTCTCTCAGTAGGTAAGTACCTATGTGGACTATTAGATCCTGAGCAACATATAATGTCAAAGCCACAGAAAAGAGCAACAGGTACATTATTAATATCGGCCTGGCTGTTCATCGCAAAAAACTGGAAGCAAAAAAGTCCACCCACGGCAACAGATTGGCTATGCAAGGTGTGGGATATAGTAGCAATGGAATGGATTACCTACAAGATCCAAGGCGACTCTGAGAGATTTTGGAATGATTGGGGAGAATTTATCTCTTTTTTGAAAAGCGACTATGTGCAACAACTGTGCCCACAAAATATACGGGTGCTGGACATCCAGTGACTAGCAAACGAACCAGTTGGCACCCCTTTACCGTCAAAGATCGACATGATCTCTATACTTCAAAGCCAGACTATGCAGTCCCTTGGGGGGGAGAAGGGGGGTTGAGGGTGGGGGTGGCGGTGGGGGGGGAGGTGTATTAGGGGGGAGTTGTTGTTTGACAAATGCCACTATAGATATGTTTAAAAAAATATATAATAACCCTGCCATCTCAAGAATAAGATGCAGTAAGGTCAACTTCAAATTGTCCCTTTTTGCAGATGACTTCTTATGCTATCTAACTGAGGTCCCTCGCTCCCTTCCAAGACTCCTTGACCAAATAGCCGCCTTTGGGGCCTTCTCAGGCCTAAAAATAATGCATCTAAGTCCAGCGTTATGCCACTACAGTTGGATCGCGCCTTCATGACCGATCCAGGCCCACTGAGAGGGATGAGAATTAAACCCAAAGAAATCACCTACCTGGGGATATGAATACCCAGAGATTTGAGTCGGTTGATTGATTTCAACTACACCGGCGAACTGAACAAACTGTGTTCTGATCTCACCCGCTGGGCCCCTTGACCCTCTCATTGTACGGTAGGATGACATCTATTAAAATGACGGTCCTCCCACGCTTCCTATACTTGTTCACCGGCCATCCCATCACCACTCCTGGATGCCTTCTTTGGGAAACTTAATACCAGGATATCCCGGGTTATCTGGCAAGGCAAAAGACCCGGAGTCAAAAGAACTACCCTGACTCTCCCCAGGAACTTCGGAGGGTTTGGGCTCTCATATTTCTACCTCTATTATAAGGCTGCCCAACTACGAATCCTCTTAGAGCACACGAGGGACAACATGGGCACGTACTGGATGTACTTAGAAGACCCCCTTTCCCACCCTAAGAAAGTTAGAGATCTATTATTCAATCCCAGTAAGGGTCTGGAATCACCCAGTATTGGGGGTACTATGGTCTCTATGGAAAAGAAAATGGTCCCAATGAACTACTCTCCTCCTGGCTGTCCCCACTGAGCTTGCTGTGGGGAACACTTTTAGACCGTGGTAAAAGGGATTCAAACACACACACAGAACTATGGTGAGATAGAGGCCTAGAGAAGATGGGGAAATTCTTCCAGGAGGGACAATTTAAAGACTATGAGATGGTGCGAGAAATTGTGGGGGAAGACGGGTTCAGTGTATTTGATTATTTTCGGTTAAAGGGCATATGTGTAGTCCCCAGAGTGCTCCCCAAACTTACCTGTCCACTGTCAGAGTTTGAATGCATCATCAATGATGCCACCACCAGAAAAGGGATTGTATCCAAGACGTACAGTGCCATGGTGACAGCAGACCTGTCAGGGAGACAACATTTTAAACAATACTGGGCTTCACAAATAGCTTCGGACATAATGGAGGATACATGGAGAAGAGCCTACGATATCATGTTTCATGGTAATCTCTTTACTTCTACGAAGGAACACAATTTCAAGATTTTGCGTGTTTGGCATTTATCCCACCAGAAACTATTGAAAATGTTCTGTGGAGTGTCCTCCCTCTGCTCTAGGGAATGCGGCCACATCGCCACATCATACCATCTCTGGAGGGTATGCCCCAAGATCCAGGTGTTAAGGGCAGAGGTCCTTAGCTGGGTGAAGGAGACTGTGGGAATATCTTTGGATCTCGAGCCTATGCAGATGCTCTGGGTGTCGTGGGCGAGAGCAGAGAGGAAGCCCGACTTCCGAGAATGTAGGAGGCCATGTTGAGAGCTGGGAGGGTTGCAATAGCTGAACGATGGAAGAGTAAGTCTGCTCACTAGAAAGGAGACTGGATGAATTAGCTGTGGGATATTTTCACCCGCGAGAAGCTTACTGAATACCAAATTGAATTAAACTGTCATGAGGAGAGGTACCTGGAAGGTCTGGACACGCTAGAAAAGCCATTAGAGTGTTCCACCACGGTATCCAGACTAGCAGTCTAGTGTTTCCGTTCCCTTTCCTTCATACTCTTGGAAGCCACGCCCCCTCGGTGCATTGCAACTGTTCCTGTTTCTTCACTCTGCTGGTTCGTCTCGCGTCCTATATTTTCCTCGCCCGTGCCTTTTCCTTCTCTGCTGATTCCTTTTTGCTTTATGTCTGGTTCTACCGGACCTTCGTTCTCTTGTCTAGCTCCTCTATCCCCCGTTTTGTATTCCGCAGGTCCTCTTTGTTCCTGTGCCCTCTACGCCACGCTCTGCGTATTTCATTTCATTTCTTTCGTGCTTTAGCCGGCTCGCCTCCGCGGGTCTGTTTTCTACCTTTCTTTCTCAATAGCCTTAGCTCTTGCTCTTCATACCCGCTGCTTTCTGACTTCTTCTCCCCGCTCTGGGTTTCGCTGCCTTCCCGTTTTCATTGTTGTTTTCCTTCGGCGCACCTCCAGTCTGACGGCTCCGGTTTTCTTACTGAGTCCTTTAAAGGTGTGTCGAGCCTCTTGGGATTTGTTTCGGTAGGTTTCTGTTATCCTGTTCTCTATCTGCATTTCCTTACGTATTATATCTGCATTCTCTGTCAGTTCTGTCCTCCTCAGTGCTGCTTTGGCATTCTGCTCGTGCTCCTTCCTTTCCTCAACTCTTCCAGTTTGGATCTTCATATTTTACAGTACCACAACTCACCATCTGTGGATCCCCCCCGAGTGTACTTCTCTTCTCCATTGTAAATAATAAGTAAATAAAAGAGCAAAGAGAGTCGATGGAATGTGATAGAAAGACTAAAACAGATAGTGTAACTAAAATGGATAGAGCGAGTGAAACGGATAAAGTAAGTGAAATGGATGGTATAGATGGAACAGACAGAGTAGATGGAATGGATTGAGTACATAGAATGGATCGAGTGGATGAAACGGATAGAGTGGATGGAACGGATAGAGTGGATGGAACGGATAGAGTGGATGGAACGGATATTGTGGATGAAACGGATAGTGGATGGAACGGATAGAGTGGATGGAACAAATAGAGTGGATAGAACGGATGAGGGGATGGAACAGATGAGGGGATGGAATGGATGAGGGGATAGAACGGATGAAGTGAATGGAACGGATGGAGTGGATAGAACGGATGGAGTAGATAGTGGATGGAACAGATAGAGTGGATGGAACGAATGAGTGGATGGAACGGATGAGAGATGGAACGAATGAGGGATGGAACAGATGAGGGATGGAACGGATGAGGGGATGGAACGATGAGGGATTGGATCGGATGAGGGGCTGGACGGATGAGGGAATGGAAGGATGAGGAGATGGAACGGATGAGGGGATGGAACGGATGAAATGCATGGAACGGATGAAGTGAATTGAACGGCTGGAGTGCATGGAAAGGATGAAGTGGTTCGAATGGACGAAATGGATGGAGCGGACGAAGTGGATGAAACGGATGAAGCGAATGGAACGGATGAAGCGAATGGAACAGATGAAGTGAATGAAACGGATGAAGCGAATGGAACCGATGGAGTAGATGGAACAGATGGAGTAGATGGAACCGATGGACTAGATGGAATGGATGGAGTAGATGGAACGGATAAAGTAGATGGAACGGATGGAGTAGATGGAGTAGATGGAACAGATGGAACGGATGGAGTAGATGGAGTGAATGGACTGGATGGAACGGATGGAACGGACAGTCAATGGAGTGGATGGAACGGCTAGAGTGGATGGAACGGATAAAGGATGGAACGGATGAGGGATGGAACGGATGAGGGGATGGAACAGATGAAGTGAATGGAACGGATGGAACAGATGGAATGGATGGTGGATGGAACGGATAGAGTGGATGAAACAGATAGAGTGGTGGAACGGATGAGGTATGGAACGAATGAGTGGATGGAATGGATGAGAGGATAGAACATATGAAGCGAATGGAACGGATGAGGGGATGGAACGGATGAAGTGAATTGAACGGCTGGAGTGCATGGAAAGGATGAAGTGGTTCGAATGGACGAAATGGATGGAGCGGACGAAGTGGATGAAATGGATGAAGCGAATGGAACGGATGAAGCAAATGGAACAGATGAAGTGAATGGAACTGATGAAGCGAATGGAACCGATGGAGTAGATGGAACAGATGGAGTAGATGGAACCGATGGAGTAGATGGAATGGATGGAGTAGATGGATCGGATAAAGTAGATGGAATGGATGGAGTAGATGGAGTAGATGGAACAGATGGAACGGATGGAGTAGATGGAGTAGATGGAGTGAATGGAGTGGATGGAACGGACAGTCAATGGAGTGGATGGAACGGCTAGAGTGGAAGGAACGGATGAAGGATGGAACGGATGAGGGATGGAACGGATGAGGGGATGGAACAGATGAAGTGAATGGAACGGATGGAATGGATAGTGGATGGAACGGATAGAGTGGATGAAACAGATAGAGTGGATGGAACGGATGAGGTATGGAACGGATGAGGGATGGAACGGATGAGGGATGGAACGGACAAGGGGATGGAACGGATGAGATGATGGAACGGATGAGAGGATGGAATGGATGAGAGGATAGAACATATGAAGCGAATGGAACGGATGAAGTGAATGGAACGGCTGGAGTGGATGAACAGATTAAGTGAATTGAACAGCTGAAGTGGATGGAAAGGCTGAAGTGGATGGAACGGATGAAGTGAATTGAATGGCTGAAGTGGATGGAACGGCTGAAGTGGATAGAACGGCTGAAGTGGATGGAACGGATGGAGTGAGTGAAATGGATAAAGTAAGTGAAATGGATGGTATAGATGGAACAGACAGAGTAGATGGAATAGATTGAGTACATGGAATGGATCGTGTAGATGAAACGGATAGAGGGGACAGAACGGATAGAGTGGATGGAACGGATCGAGTAGATGAAACAGATAGAGTGGATGGAACGGATAGAGTGGATGGAACGGATAGAGTGGATGAAACGGATAGTGGATGGAACGGATAGAGTGGATGGAATGGATAGAGTGGATGGAACGAATGAGTGGATGGAACAAATGAGTGGATGGAACGAATGAGTGGATGGAACGGATGAGAGATGGAACGGATGAGGGATGGAACAGATGAGTGATGGAACGGATGAGGGGTTGGAACGATGAGGGATTGGATGAGATCAGGGGATGGAACGGATGAGGGGAATGGAAGGATGAGGAGATGGAACGGTTGAGGGGATGGAACGGATGAAATGCTTGGAACGGATGAAGTGAATTGAACGGCTGGAGTGGATGGAATGGATGAAGTGGTTCGAACGGACGAAATGGATGGAGCAGACGAAGTGGATGAAACGGATGAAGCGAATGGAACGGATGAAGCGAATGGAACAGATGAAGTGAATGGAACGGTTGAAGCGAACGGAACGGATGGAGTAGATGAGTAGAAGGAGCGGTGGAGTAGATGGAACCGATGGAGTAGACGGAACGGATGAAGTAGATGGGATGGATGGAGTAGATGGAACGGATGAAGTAGATGGAACGGATGGAGTAGATGGAACGGATGGAACGGATGGAGTAGATGGAGTAGATAGAATGGATGGAGTGGATGGAACAGATGGAACGGATGGAACGGACAGTCAATGGAGTGGATGGAACGGCTAGAGTGTATGGAACGGATGAAGTGAATTGAACGGCTGGAGTGGATGTAACGGATGAAGTGGTTCGAACGGATGAAATGGATAAAGCGAATGGAACGGATGAAGCGAATGGAACAGATGAAGTGAATGGAACTGTTGAAGTGAATGGAAAGGTTGGAGTAGATGGAGTAGATGGAACGGATGGAGTAGATGGAACAGATGAAGTAGATGGAACGGATGGAGTAGATGGAGTAGATGGAACGGATGGAACGGATGGAGTATATGGAGTGGATGGAGTGGATGGAACGGATGGAACGGACGGAACGGACAGTCAATGGAGTGGATGGAACGGCTAGAGTGGATGGAACGGATTAAGTGAATTGAACGGCTGAAGTGGATGGAACAGCTGAAGTGGATGGAACGGATGAAGTGAATTGAATGGCTGAAGTGGATAGAATGGCTGAAGTGGATAGAATGGCTGAAGTGGATGGAACGGATGGAGTGAGTGAAACGGATAAAGTAAGTGAAATGGATGGTATAGATGGAACAGACAGAGTAGATGGAATGGATTGAGTACATGGAACGGATTGAGTAGATGAAACAGATAGAGTGGAAGGAACGGATAGAGTGGATGGAACGGATCAAGTAGATGAAACAGATAGAGTGGATGGAATGGATAGAGTGGATGGAACAGATATAGTCGATGAGACGGATAGTGGATGGAAGGGATAGAGGGGATGGAATGGCTAAAGTGGATGGAACGGATAGAGTGGATAGAACGGATGAGGGGATGGAACAGATGAGGGGATGGAACAGATGAGGGGATAGAACGGATGAAGTGAATGGAACGGATGGAATGGATAGAACGGATGGAGTAGATAGTGGATGGAACGGATAGAGTGGATGGAACGAATGGAGTAGATGGAGTCGATGAAACCGATGGAACGGATGGAGTAGATGGAATGGATGGAGTGGATGGAATGGATGGAACGGACAGTCAATGGAGTGGATTGAACAGCTAGAGTGGATGGAACAGATTAAGTGAATTGAACAGCTGAAGTGGATAGCACGGCTGAAGTGGATGGAACGGATGGAGTGAGTGAAACGGATAAAGTAAGTGAAATGGATGATATAGATGGAACAGACAGAGTAGATGGAATGGATTGAGTACATGGAACGGATCGAGTAGATGAAACGGATAGAGTGGACGGAACAGATAGAGTGGATGGAACGGATTGAGTGGATGAAACGGATAGTGGATGGAAGGGATAGAGGGGATGGAACAGATAGAGTGGATGGAACGGATAGAGTGGATAGAACGGATGAGGGGATGGAACAGATGAGGGGATGGAACGGATGAGGGGATAGAACGGATGGAGTGGATAAAACGGATGGAGTAGATAGTGGATCGAACGGATAGAGTGGATGGAACGAATGAGTGGATGGATGATGAGGGATGGAACAGATGAGGGATGGAACGGAGGAGGGGATGGAACGATGAGGGATTGGATCGGATGAGGGGATGGAACGGATGAGGGGATGGAAGGATGAGGAGATGGGATGGATGAGGGGATGGAACGGATGAAATGCTTGGAACGGATAAGGTGAATTTAATGTCATGATGCCTACCTCCAAGGAGCCAAGTCCGACCCAGCAACCCCAGAGGCAGGCATCATTTCCCCCAGGGGAGTGCCAGCGGGCCCAAGCTGGGGCCCTTTGGACGCAGTCCTGGCGCCTTAGGCGCCAGGCTCATGTTGGACCTCTGTCCTGGCGCCGCCAGGCTCATAAAGCTAGACGTGTGTTCAAGTGTTTTAATGTGCACTTACCTGATGCAGACCATGCTGCCACATCCAGGCCCTCTTGAGGCCTGAATGGAACTACTTTACCTGTGGGACTACTTTCCACCCGGGTGTGGTCGGGGAAGGATACATACCTGATTGGTGGAAGGATACACACTTGGAACTTCTTCCAAAGCTATTTAAAACACACCCGATCAGCAACTCACGCTTCGCGTTGTTCTGCTCCTCGCAGCTGGACGCTCACCATGTCGGCTCCTGCATCTGGACCTCAGCCACGCCTGTCAGTATCCTGGGTCACCTGCAAAGGGAGACAAAAGACCTTACCTGCTAAATCAGCACCACGGAGACATCACACCGACGATCCTGAAAAGGAAGACATCATTTTAAAAGCATTTCGGTACGATCGCTGAAGCGCTGCATTTCACTCATCTATCCTGGACGCCACCATCTTCAGCAGCGATCATCCGGATCCACAGCCACTTCCCAGAGCCTAGAGAGAAAAAGACAAGAACAAGGTGAGAGAAGGAAGGGAATAGGAAAAGCTCAGTTCCCTTCTAAGACTTACCTGTTGGGTCATTCCCATTTCATTTCGGGTCTTGTCGCTTCCAGGCATTTTCCGGACCCCGGCCCCTATGGGGAAAAAAGACAAAGACATTACCTGAGCGCTCATCCAGAACTACCTGTCATTTACTGGAACTGCACGTTTCACTTCGGGTCGGCGCCATATCTCCGGCATTCCGAACCCCGGCCCCTAAGGGGAAAAAGACAATGAACATTATTATTAAGCTTGGACTTTTGAACTTGCAACAGAACTTTTACAGAGCCTTACCTGAATAGTCAAGCTTACCTGAACTCCCATCAATCCTCAAACCAGTGAAGTAACTGGGTTTCAACGCGCCCCTGCATCAGAAGCAGGATGGAGAGCTCATCCTTCCTGACCCTAAGGTGAAACTTCACGGGGAATCGTGGAAGGGTATCGTGGAGGGTTGGAGGAGAGTGGGAGGCTTGAGTATAACTCAGTCAGTAGGTAATACTCCCTTTTCACGCACAGTGGAATATTCCTGCGAGCCAGAGAAGTCAGAGTAGAGGGGCTCTTCCTGTCCATCTTCGGAGTCCTGCGCTTCAACATTGAAGAAGCATCAGCACTCGAAGCCAGACCTGCGCCTCCGTGGGAATCAGGTGAGCGTTACAGAACGCAAAGCCTACCCACAATTTCCCACCCGGGGGCTATGGAGACTTCCGAGACTGATCAGCTGGCCCAGCTTTTGGGGGAATTACGGGCAGAGGTGCACTCAGCCCGCCAGGAGACTAACGCTCTCAAAAGAGAACTGATCCTATTCAAGGAAAGAACAGATGACCTAGCCAAAAGGTTATTACAGGCCCAGGCAGGGCACACTCCTTTACCTAATTCCGGAGACATTTCCACATCAATGGGTTTGAATAACCCGGTACAAATTAATCTACCTGGACACATGCCTTTGGCCCCGCGTGAACGTTTTGCGGGGGATCCCAAGAAATATGCTGTCTTTATGAACCAATGTCGTTTACCCTTTCTATGCAGACCCGGAGCCTTCCCTAACGACCAGACCAAGGTAGCCTTTATACTTTCTTACCTCAGTGGCAGTGCTGCCAATTGGTCTATTCCATTGGTAAATCAGGATGATCCCATTCTCCAGAATTTTCAGGGCTTCCAGGCCAGCATGGAAAGATTGTTCGCTCGACACTCTCAAGGACAGGCCCTTGATAACGAACTGCTATCCTTACGACAAGGTAATCAGGATCTTCTGCCCTACATTGCCACCTTTAACAGACTGGTTGTGGAAACTGGATGGCCAGAAAACAAAAGGATCACATTGTTTCATTGAGGCCTGCGCGGAGAGCTTAAGGATGTTCTAGCTCAGATAGTAAACCCACCCCAGGTCTGCGCAGACTACATAGACTTGGTGGTTCAACTTGATCACAGACTTCAAAATAGACAAGCAGATCGGTTCAAGTATGAAACCCGAGTACCGATCAAAACCCACGCTAACTCCAAGAGTACCGACGTATCCGAACCTATGCAAATCGGTGGTGTTAAAGGACCATTAACGCAGAAAGTACGAGAGAGAAGGCGGCAAATGCAACTTTGTCTGTATTGCGGAACTTCTGGTCACTTTCTTCGAAATTGTCCAGTTAAACCACCTAAGAAGGTGGTTGGAGCTACTGATAACGAATTATTGACACCTGATTCGGGAAACGACCTAGCCCGACAAGCGTAGGGGTCCGCTTGCCGAGCTTGAAAACTAACTCTTTGACCTCGCATTTTGTCATGCCAATGGTGCTCGTGGACCCAAAGCAGCCTCAGCAGTTGCATGCTATAAAAGCATACATCGACAGTGGAGCTATTGGAAATTACATATACCGTGAATTGGCTTCCAGGATTAAGCTTCCTCTCCGCCCGAAAGTAACCCAAGATGTCATTACTACAGTAGATGGAACCGAAATAGCCTCAGGGCCTGTAACGCATTCCACGGTTGAAGTGACACTGGTGGGTCAGGATGGACATCGGGAAGCAATCGTGTTTGATGTGATCAAGGCCCCACAATTTCAAGTAATTCTTGGAATTCCTTGGTTAGAAACACATAATCCCAGAATTGACTGGAGAGCAAAGAAGATAAGTTTTCCAGATTGTGAACCAACTTGTTATCCAAGAAATCCAGCTATGGGTCTAGCCTCAGCAACTTCCACCCCTGTATAGCTACCGTCAGAATACCAAGAATTCCAAGACGTTTTTCAGAAAGAACAGGCTAACACGTTACCTCCCCATCGGTCTTATGATTGCCAAATCGATCTGGTACCCAATGCTCAACTACCTTGTAGTAGGATTTATGCTCTTACGGAACCTGAGAACCTGCATTTGCGTCAGTATTTAGATCAGTACCTAGCCAATGGTTTTATTCGCCCGTCCAAGACTCCTGTGTCCTCAGCTCTGTTCTTCGTGCCGAAAAAAGAGGGCGACCTTAGAACATGTATAGACTATCGCGCCCTAAATCAAATAACGATTAAGAATCGTTATCCTCTGCCCCTGATCCCTGAGCTTATCGACCAGGTAAAAGACGCTTGTGTGTACACCAAGTTAGATCTCCGAGGAGCTTATCACCTGGTGCATATAAAAGAAGGCGACGAATGGAAGACTGCATTCCGCACCAAATCTGGGCTTTTCGAATATCAGGTGATGCCCTTCGGGTTGTGCAATGCACCTGCCGCCTTTCAGTACTTTATGAATGATGTTCTTCGGGAACTTATCGATGTCTGTGTCATTGTTTATATTGATGACATCCTGGTGTACTCTTCTTCAGAATCCGATCACAGAAAACATGTAAGGGCAGTTCTTGAGAAATTGTGCCAGCACAGACTATTTGCAAAGCTCGAAAAATGCGTTTTTCATACCACAGAAGTTGAGTTTCTCTGATTCATCCTAACACCTCAAGGAGTCCGAATGGACTTGCGAAAGGTGGACGCCATCCTCAAATGGCCATCTCCTAGCTCGGTGAAGGGAGTTCAGAGCATGCTCGGCTTCGCCAATTTCTATCGAAGATTCATCCCGGAATTTTCCCGAACAGTCCAACCCATCACAGCTCTCCTAAAGAAAAACAAACGCTTTGAATGGACTCTTGAGGCCAAACAAGCCTTTCAGGACCTGAAAATCAAATTCACCACTGCACCTGTATTGAAGCACCCACACCCAGACCTCCCTTACATTATGGAAACTGACGCATCCAGTTCGGCCATGGGAGCTGTCCTGTCGCAAAGAGACCCAGAAACTAACCAACTACACCCTGTGACCTTTTGGTCCAGGAAATTTTCTCCTCCTGAAATCAACTACGCAATTACCGACAAAGAGTTACTGGCTATTAAATCTGCTTTCAAGGCTTGGCATCACTACCTTCTCAGGGCAAGACACACCATCATCGTAATTACGTACCACAGAAACTTACAGTATTTAAAGACGGCCAAAGCTCAATCTTCACGACAACTCCGATGGGCTCTATTCTTTGCGGAATTTGATTTTGTAATTACCTATCGCCCTGGCTGCAAGAATGGAAAAGCGGACGCCTTATCCCGGATTGGCATGGAAGAACCTAATTCGAGCTTAGAACCTGTGCCCATCATACCTGAGCAAAGAATCTTAGGCTTAACTTCATTGCAAACTATTGAGGACATCCAAACGCAAGTAAAACAACTTCTAGACTCTTCAACCTTACTGGAATGGAGTCAAAAGGGTCCTCATTACACCGTTAAGGATGACTTACCCTACTTCCAGGAGCGGTTGTTTCTGCCAAGTAAAGAATTGCAAGAACTTGTTATTGCCCATCATCATGAATCTTTAATGGAAGGACACCCTGGTATCGCTAAAACGGAAGAAAAAATCAAACGCCACTTCTGGTGGCCTTCTTGGAGAAAAGACATAAAGTCCTTTGTTCTGTCTTGCGGAATTTGCGCCCAAAACAAGGCTCAAAAGAAAAGGCCAGCCGGCCTACTTCAACCCTTGGATATTCCACCTGCACCATGGCACACCCTGTCAATGGACTTTATAACCGACCTGCCTCCTTGTGCTGGTTACAACACAATCCTTGTAATTGTGGACCTATTCTCCAAAATGGCCCACTTTATCCCTTTAAAGGGTTTGCCTTCAGCTTCCACCTTGGCCAAGGAATTCCTGGAGAATATAGTTTGCATACATGGTTTCCCTTCCATATTAGTCTCGGATCGTGGAAGTCAATTTTTCTCCCATTTTTGGAAGAAGTGTTGCCAACTAGCACAGATAGATGTGCGGTTATCCACCAGCCACCACCCCCAGACCGACGGACAAACCGAGAGAACCAATCAGACTCTCGAGCAATATCTTCGGTGCATGTTACACCAATCCGAGTGAAATTGGAAAGACATCCTTTGGATCGCAGAATATGCATATAACAATTCAGTGCATTCTGGAACCGGACAAACCCCTTTTTATACTTTGTATGGTCACCATCCTCGGACCTCTGACCTAGATCCACCTCTGACCCTGGAAATGCCCGCAGTAAATCATCTGCATTCCACAATAACCCGAGCCTTCAAAGAAGCTGCAACTCATTTACAGCAAGCCAAGAAAAAGTATAAAGAAAACGCTGATTTGCACCGAAGTAAAACTCCTCCTTACCAAGTAGGAGACCAGGTATGGCTAGCAACTAAACATTTACCCCTCAAGGGCCCGTGAACCTTCAATCCCAGATTCATAGGACCTTATCCCATCAAGGCTATAATCAACCCAGTGGCCTTTAAACTGGATCTACCGTCCAACATGCGTATTCATCCAGTTTTTCATGCATCACTTTTGAAGCCAGTACAACCAGGAACCCGATTGTCCAAGCCTCCAGATCCAGTTCAAATTGAAGGGGAATTAGAATTCGAAGTTAAAGACATTTTAGACTCCAAGGTGGTTAAGTCGAAACTCTTCTATCTTGTTGACTGGAAGGGATATGGACCTCAGGAGAGATCTTGGGAGCCTAGTAACCATGTCCACGCACCTCGATTAGTACAAAGGTTTCACCGGAGATTTCCGAACAAGCCAAAACCCCCGGAGGAAAGAACCTTGGGAGGGGCCTTGAGGGGGGGTACTGTCATGATGCCTACCTCCAAGGAGCCAGGTCCGACCCAGCAACCCCAGAGGCAGGCATCATTTCCCCCAGGGGAGTGCCAGCGGGCCCAAGCTGGGGCCCTTTGGACGCAGTCCTGGCGCCTTAGGCGCCAGGCTCATGTTGGACCTCTGTCCTGGCGCCTTAGGCGCCAGGCTCAAAAAGCTAGACGTGTGTTCAAGTATTTTAATGTGCACTTACCTGATGCAGACCATGCTGCCACATCCAGGCCCTCTTGAGGCCTGAATGGAACTACTTTACCTGTGGGACTACTTTCCACCCGGGTGAGGTCGTGGAAGGATACATACCTGATCGGTGGAAGGATACACACTTGGAACTTCTCCCAAAGCTATTTAAACCACACCCGATCAGCAACTCACGCTTCGCGTTGTTCTGCTCCTCGCAGCTGGACGCTCACCGTGTCGGCTCCTGCATCTGGACCTCAGCCACGCTGTCAAGAAAGGAAGAAGGCCTTGACTATGGCAAGGGGTAAAGTGCACAGAATTGCACAGGGAACAACTTTGGATCTAACAACGTGCATAAAATACCCAAGGCTTGTGTATGTATAAACCCAGGAGTGCAAATAAAGTATTTACCAATATACGAAAAAGGAATGTAGGGAAAGCACTTAAGACCTCCTTATAACTGAAAGGAAAGTCAGCAAACTCTTTACCCACTATGCTCTTACAGATACTGACGGCGCTAAACCCACGTAGCGGGCAAGCAAGTACAGATTCTGTGAACTGACACTCTGTAAAATACTGAATAAGTAACATTCAAACAGTACTCACGAGGACCGGAAAGACCACTAGAATGTCAGTAATTTCACGAACCCTGTAGATCAAACAGGAACCCAGAAGGCTGTAAAAGAAAGTGTTAAAGATAACAAAATACATTAACCCTAGTCAGGAGCAAGTAAGAATTGTGATATTAACTTGTGAGGAAAACAAAAGGGGATACACACTGGAACATGTTACAACAACACCCACACCTAATATGCGATGGAAAGTAAATGCTGAAGTGCAATGCAAAATATGGAATGGAATCTGAATAAAGTAGGATCAGGAGCTGGGGAAACGCTATTACAAAGAAAACCTTTCCCACCCAACCAAGGGAAAAAGGCAGTAAACTAATACTGCAAAAGTAAGGTTAATGCATCAAGTCTTCAGTAACCAGAACAGCATAAAGAGACAGAACGCTCCGGCAACCTGGGCTGCATCAAATAGTAAAGCACAGAGAAAGGCTGTCTGCAGACAGAGGAAGATAGAAAGGGATTTGCAGAAAGCATAAATCAATTAAGCACATTAATCCGAAATCCAGGACAGAGGAACAAGATACAGGAGCTAAGAACTGGCCACAAAAGCTAGGAACTGGAACTAGGTACAAGGCACAGAAACCAGGAACAAGGGACAAGGAACAGGAGACTAGTCACAACAGGAACACTGCTACAATGACCAGCGCCGGACTGAAGCAAACTGAGGCTTTTTAAAGCTGCTAAACGAGCACACCCCTCAGGCGTGCCGCCTGCTGCACCTGCAGCCACAGGTGTTGCCTATCCTCCACCCAGCCTTGTCCTGCAAGGGAGGAGATGAAGCAGTGAGCCAGGCATTCTGGGAAGCATAGTCATTTGATTTAAGTAGCATGCTGGCTGCCAAAAACCTGGAATGGATCCGGAAGGGAAGAAACTTGGAAAATAAGTTTGTAACGGTCCCAATTCATCAGAACACTGTAGCATAAGGTTCGAAGGAAATGTCCAGTAGGGAATAAACCCCAAATCCTGCCCCCAAGTGGCGGGAACGGGAACGAAGGGAGCGAGAACGGGAGCGAAGGGAGCGGGCCGTGACACACGCCTGTCAGTATCCTGGGTCACCTGCAAAGGGAGACAAAAGACCTTACCTGCTAAATCAGCACCACGGAGACATCACACCGACGATCCTGAAAAGGAAGACATCATTTTAAAAGCATTTCGCTATGATCGCTGCAGCGCTGCATTTCACTCACCTATCCTGGACGCCACCATCTTCAGCAGCGATCATCCGGATCCACAGCCACTTCCCAGAGCCTAGATAGAAAAAGACAAGAACAAGGTGAGAGAAGGAAGGGAATAGGAAAAGCTCAGTTTCCTTCTAAGACTTACCTGTTGGGTCATTCGCATTTCATTTCGGGTCTTGCCGCTTCCAGGCATTTCCGGACCCCGGCCCCTATGGGGAAAAAAGACATTGAATGAGCGAATGCAAAGACATTACCCGAGCGCTCATCCAGAACTACCTGTCATTTACTGGAACTGCACGTTTCACTTCGGGTCGGCGCCATATCTCCAGCATTCCGAACCCCGGCCCCTAAGGGGAAAAAGACAATACACATTATTATTAAGCTTGGACTTTTGAACTTGCAACAGAACTTTTACAGAGCCTTACCTGAATAGTCAAGCTTACCTGAACTCCCATCAATCCTCAAACCAGTGAAGTAACTGGGTTTCAACGCACCCTGCATCAGATGCAGGATGGAGAGCTCATCCTTCCTGACCCTAAGGTGAGACTTCACGGGGAATCGGGGAAGGGTATCGTGGAGGGTTGGAGGAGAGTGGGAGGCTTGAGCATAACTCAGTCAGTAGGTAATACTCCCTTTTCACGCACAGGGGAATATTCCTGCGAGCCAGAGAAGCCAGAGTAGAGGGGCCCTTCCTGTCCATCTTCGGAGTCCTGCGCTTCACCATTGAAGAAGCATCAGCACTCAAAGCCAGACCTGCGCCTCCGTGGGAATCAGGTGAGCGTTACATTGAATGGCTGGAGTGGATGGAAAGGATGAAGTGGTTTGAACGGACGAAATGGATGGAGCGGATGAAGTGGATAAAACGGATGAAGCGAATGGAATGGATGAAGCGAATGGAACAGATGAAGTGAATGGAACGGTTGAAGCGAATGGAACGGATGGAGTATATATATGGAGTTGATGGAACGGATGGAGTAGATGGAACAGATGGAGTAGATGGAACGGATGGTGTAGATGGAATGGATGGAGAAGATGAAACGGATGAAGTAGATGGAACGGATGGAGTAGATGAAGTAGATGGAACGGATGGAACGGATGGAGTAGATGGAGTAGATGGAGTGGATGGAACAGATGGAACAGATGGAACGGATGGAAAAGACAGTCAATGGAGTGGATGGAACGGATAGAGTGGATGGAACGGATCGAGTAGATGAAACAGATAGAGTGGATGGAACGGATAGAGTGGATGAAAAGGATAGTGGATGAACGGATAGAGGGGATGGAATGGATAGAGTGGGTGGAATGGATAGAGTGGATAGAACGGATGAGTGGATGGAACAGATGAGGGGATGGAACGGATGAGGGGATAGAACGGATGAAGTGAATGGAACGGATGGAATGGATAGAACGGATGGAGTAGATAGTGGATGGAACGGATAGAGTGGATGGAACGAATGAGTGGATGGAAAAAATGAGTGGATGGAACAAATGAGTGGATGGAACGGATAAGGGATGGAACGGATGAGGGATGGAACAGATGAGGGGTGGAACGGATGAGGGGATGGAACGATGAGGGATTGGATCGGATCAGGGATGGAACGGATGAGGGGATGGGAGGATGAGGAGATGGAACGGATGAGGGGATGGAAAGGATGAAATGCTTGGAACGGATGAAGTGAATTGAACGGCTGGAGTGGATGGAACGGATGAAGTGTTTCGAACGGAGGAAATGGATGGAGCGGACGAAGTGGATGAAACGGATGAAGCGAATGGAATGGATGAAGCGAATGGAACAGATGAAGTGAATGGAACGGTTGAAGCAAATGGAACGGATGGAGTAGATGGAGAAGATGGAACTGATGGAGTAGATGGAACAGATGGAGTAGATGGAACGGATGGAGTAGATGGAATGGATGGTGTAGATGGAACAAATGAAGTAGATGGAACGGATGGAGTAGATGGAGTAGATGGAACGGATGGAACGGATGGAGTAGATGGAGTGGATGGAGTGGATGGAACGGATGGAATGGATCGAACAGACAGTCAATGGAGTGGATGGAACGGCTAGAGTGGATGAAGGATGGAACGGATGAGGGATAGAATGGATGAAGGGATGGAACGGATGAGGGGATGGAACGGATGGATAGTGAATGGATAGTGGATGGAATCGATGGAATGGATAGTGGATGGAACGGGTAGAGTGGATGGAACGGATGGAGGATGGAA
Organism: Ambystoma mexicanum; assembly: GCF_040938575.1. Taxonomy (NCBI): domain Eukaryota; kingdom Metazoa; phylum Chordata; class Amphibia; order Caudata; family Ambystomatidae; genus Ambystoma; species Ambystoma mexicanum. The sequence goes on along the minus strand of NC_090923.1, from coordinate 1,113,406,848 downwards.
CGGATGAGGGATGGAATGAATGAGGGATGGAATGGACGAATTGATGGAACGGACGAATGGATGGAACGGACGAGGGGATGGAACGGATGAAATGATGGAACGGATGAGAGGATGGAACGGATGAGAGGATAGAATATATGAAGCGAATGGAACGGATGAAGTGAATGGAATGGCTGGAGTGGATGGAATGGATTAAGTGAATTGAACGGTTGAAGTGGATGGAACGGCTGAAGTGGATGGAACGGATGAAGTGAATTGAACGGCTGAAGTGGATGGAACGGCTGAAGTGGATAGAACGGCTTAAGTGGATGGAACGGATGGAGTGAATGGAACGGATGGAACGGATGGAGTGGATGAAACGGATAGAGTAGATGGAGTAGATGGAACGAATGGAACTGATGGTGTGGATAGAACGGACAGTCGATGGAACGGATGAGTGGATGGAGTGGAGAGATCAAGTAAGTGGACGGAACGAACAAGTGGATGGAGCGGTTGGAACGTATGGAACAGTTCGAACAGATGGAACAGATGGAACGGATGGAACGGATGGAACGGAGGGAACCGATGGAACGGATGGAGTAGATGGAATGCATGGAATGGATGGAACGCATGCAAAGATGGAAATGGATGGATGAATGAATCAAATTGAGTGATGGAAATAATGGAATGCATGGAGCAGATGGAGTGGATGGAGTGGATGGAACAGATGGACCGGATGGAAAAGACAGTCAATGGAGTGGATGGAACGGATAGAGTGGATGGAACGGATCGAGTAGATGAAACAGATAGAGTGGATGGAACGGATAGAGTGGATGGAACGGATAGAGTGGATGAAACGGATAGTGGATGGAACGGATAGAGGGGATGGAACAGATAGAGTGGATGGAATGGATAGAGTGGATAGAACGGATGAGTGGATGGAACAGATGAGGGGATGGAACGGATGAGGGGCTAGAACGGATGAAGTGAATGGAACGGATGGAATGGATAGAACGGATGGAGTAGATAGTGGATAGAACGGATAGAGAGGATGGAACGAATGAGTGGATGGAAAAAATGAGTGGATGGAACAAATGAGTGGATGGAACGGATAAGAGATGGAACGGATGAGGGATGGAACGGATGAGGGATGGAACAGATGAGGGGTGGAACGGATGAGGGGATGGAACGATGAGGGATTGGATCAGATCAGGGGATGGAACGGATAGAGTGGATGAAATGGATAGTGGATGAACGGATAGAGGGGATGGAACGGATAGAGTGGATGGAATGGATAGAGTGGATAGAATGGATGTATGGATGGAACAGATGAGGGGATGGAACGGATGAGGGGATAGAACGGATGAAGTGAATGGAACGGATGGAATGGATAGAACGGATGGAGTAGATAGTGGATGGAACGGATAGAGTGGATGGAACGAATGAGTGGATGGAAAAAATGAGTGGATGGAACAAATGAGTGGATGGAACGGATGAGAGATGGAACGGATGAGGGATGGAACGGATGAGGGATGGAACAGATGAGAGGTGGAACGGATGAGGGGATGGAACGATGAGGGATTGGATCGGATCAGGGATGGAACGGATGAGGGGATGGGAGGATGAGGAGATGGAACGGATGAGGGGATGGAACAGATGAAATGCTTGGAACGGATGAAGTGAATTGAACGGCTGGAGTGGATGGAACGGATAAAGTGGTTCGAACGGACGAAAGGGATGGAGCGGATGAAGTGAATGAAATGGATGAAGCGAATGGAACGGATGAAGCGAATGGAACAGATGAAGTGAATGGAACGGTTGAAGCGAATGGAACGGATGGAGTAGATGGAGTAGATGGAACGGATGGAGTAGACGGAACGGATGGAGTAGATGGCATGGATGGAGTAGATGGAACGGATGGAAAGGATGGAGTAGATGGAGTGGATGGAGTGGATGGAATGGTTGGAACGGATGGAACGGACAGTCAATGGAGTGGATGGAACGGCTAGAGTGGATAGAACGGATTAAGTGAATTGAACAGCTGAAGTGGATGGAACGGCTGAAGTGGATGGAACGGATGAAGTGAATTGAACGGCTGAAGTGGATAGAACGGCTGAAGTTGATGGAACGGATGGAGTGAGTGAAACGGATAAATTAGGTGAAATGGATGGTACAGATGGAACAGACAGAGTAGATGGAATGGATTGAGTACATGAAACGGATAGAGTGGACGGAACGGATAGAGTGGATGGAACGGATCGAGTAGATGAAACAGATAGAGTGGATGGAACGGATATAGTGGATGAAACGGATAGTGGATGGAAGGGATAGAGGGGATGGAATGGATAGAGTGGATGGAACGGATAGAGTGGATAGAACGGATGAGGGGATGGAACAGATGAGGGGATAGAACGGATGAGGGGATAGAACGGATGAAGTGAATGGAACAGATGGAGTGGATAGAACGGATGGAGTAGATAATGAATCGAGCGGATAGATTGGATGGAACAAATGAGTGGATGGAACAAATGAGTGGATGGAACGGATGAGAGATGGAACGGATGAGGGATGGAACAGATGAGGGATGGAACGGATGAGGGGATGGAACGATGAGGGATTGGATCGGATGAGGGGATGGAACGGATGAGGGGATGGAAGGATGAGGAGATGGGACGGATGAGGGGATGGAACGGATGAAATGCTTGGAACGGATAAGGTGAATTGAATGGCTGGAGTGGATGGAACGGATGAAGTGGTTTGAACGGACGAAATGGATGGAGCGGATGAAGTGGATGAAACGGTTGAAGCGAATAGAACGGATGGAGTATATATATGGAGTTGATGGAACGGATGGAGTAGGTGGAACAGATGGAGTAGATGGAGTAGATGAAACGGATGGAACGGATGGAGTAGATGGAGTAGATGGAGTGGATGGAGTGGATGGAACAGATGGAACGGATGGAAAAGACAGTCAATGGAGTGAATGGAACGGATAGAGTGGATGGAACGGATCGAGTAGATGAAACAGATAGAGTGGATGGAACGGATAGAGTGGATGAACGGATAGAGGGGATGGAACGGATAGAGTGGATGGAATGGATAGAGTGGATAGAACGGATGAGTTGATGGAACAGATGAGGGGATGGAACGGATGAGGGGATAGAACTGATGAAGTGAATGGAACGGATGGAATGGATAGAACGGATGGAGTAGATAGTGGATGGAACGGATAGAGTGGATGGAACGAATGAGTGGATGGAAAAAATGAGTGGATGGAACAAATGAGTGGATGGAACGGATAAGAGATGGAACGGATGGAGTAGATGGAGTAGATGGAACGGATGGAGTAGATGGAGTAGATGGAGTGGATGGAGTGGATGGAACAGATGGAACGGATGGAAAAGACAGTCAATGGAGTGGATGGAACGGATAGAGTGGATGGAACGGATCGAGTAGTTGAAACAGATAGAGTGGATGGAACGGATAGAGTGGATGAACGGATAGAGGGGATGGAACGGATAGAGTGGATGGAATGGATAGAGTGGATAGAACGGATGAGTTGATGGAACAGATGAGGGGATGGAATGGATGAGGGGATAGAACTGATGAAGTGAATGGAACGGATGGAATGGATAGAACGGATGGAGTAGATAGTGGATGGAACGGATAGAGTGGATGGAACGAATGAGTGGATGGAAAAAATGAGTGGTTGGAACAAATGAGTGGATGGAACGGATAAGAGATGGAACGGATGAGGGATGGAACAGATGAGGGGTGGAACAGATGAGGGGATGGAACGATGAGGGATTGGATCGGATCAGGGATGGAACGGATGAGGGGATGGAAGGATGAGGAGATGGAACGGATCAAGGGATGGAACGGATGAAATGCTTGGAACGGATGAAGTGAATTGAATGGCTGGAGTGGATGGAATGGATGAAGTGGTTTGAACGGAGGAAATGGATGGAGCGGACGAAGTGGATGAAACGGATGAAGCGAATGGATGAAGCGAATGGAACAGATGAAGTGAATGGAACGGTTGAAGCAAATGGAACGGATGGAGTAGATGGAGAAGATGGAACGGATGGAGTAGATGGAACAGATGGAGTAGATGGAACGGATGGAGTAGATGGAATGGATGGAGTAGATGGAACGGATGAAGTAGATGGAATGGATGGAGTAGATGGAGTAGATGGAGTAGATGGAACGGATGGAACGGATGGAGTAGATGGAGTAGATGGAGTGGATGGAGTGGATGGAACGGATGGAACGGATCGAACAGACAGTCAATGGAGTGGATGGAACGGCTAGAGTGGATGGAACGGATGAAGGATGGAACGGATGAGGGACAGAATGGATGAAGGGATGGAACGGATGAGGGGATAGAACTGATGAAGTGAATGGAACGGATGGAATGGATAGAACGGATGGAGTAGATAGTGGATGGAACGGATAGAGTGGATGGAACGAATGAGTGGATGGAAAAAATGAGTGGATGGAACAAATGAGTGGATGGAACGGATAAGAGATGGAACGGATGGAGTAGATGGAGTAGATGGAACGGATGGAACGGATGGAGTAGATGGAGTAGATGGAGTGGATGGAGTGGATGGAACAGATGGAACGGATGGAAAAGACAGTCAATGGAGTGGATGGAACGGATAGAGTGGATGGAACGGATCGAGTAGTTGAAACAGATAGAGTGGATGGAACGGATAGAGTGGATGAACGGATAGAGGGGATGGAACGGATAGAGTGGATGGAATGGATAGAGTGGATAGAACGGATGAGTTGATGGAACAGATGAGGGGATGGAATGGATGAGGGGATAGAACTGATGAAGTGAATGGAACGGATGGAATGGATAGAACGGATGGAGTAGATAGTGGATGGAACGGATAGAGTGGATGGAACGAATGAGTGGATGGAAAAAATGAGTGGTTGGAACAAATGAGTGGATGGAACGGATAAGAGATGGAACGGATGAGGGATGGAACGGATGAGGGATGGAACAGATGAGGGGTGGAACGGATGAGGGGATGGAACGATGAGGGATTGGATCGGATCAGGGATGGAACGGATGAGGGGATGGAAGGATGAGGAGATGGAACGGATCAAGGGATGGAACGGATGAAATGCTTGGAACGGATGAAGTGAATTGAACGGCTGGAGTGGATGGAATGGATGAAGTGGTTCGAACGGAGGAAATGGATGGAGCGGACGAAGTGGATGAAACGGATGAAGCGAATGGAATGGATGAAGCGAATGGAACAGATGAAGTGAATGGAACGGTTGAAGCAAATGGAACGGGTGGAGTAGATGGAGAAGATGGAACGGATGGAGTAGATGGAACAGATGGAGTAGATGGAACGGATGGAGTAGATGGAATGGATGGAGTAGATGGAACGGATGAAGTAGATGGAATGGATGGAGTAGATGGAGTAGATGGAACGGATGGAACGGATGGAGTAGATGGAGTAGATGGAGTGAATGGAGTGGATGGAACGGATGGAACGGATCGAACAGACAGTCAATGGAGTGGATGGAACGGCTAGAGTGGATGGAACGGATGAAGGATGGAACGGATGAGGGACAGAATGGATGAAGGGATGGAACGGATGAGGGGATGGAACGGATGAAGTGAATGGAACGGATGGAGCGGATGGAATGGTTAGTGGATGGAATCGATGGAATGGATAGTGGATGGAACGGATAGAGTGGATGGAACGGATGAGGTATGGAACGGATGAGGGATGGAACGGATGAGGGATGGAATGGACGAATGGATGGAACGGACGAATGGATGGAACGGACGAGGGGATGGAACGGATGAGATGATGGAACGGATGAGAGGATGGAACGGATGAGAGGATAGAATATATGAAGCGAATGGAACGGATGAAGTGAATGGAATGGCTGGAGTGGATGGAATGGATTAAGTGAATTGAACGGTTGAAGTGGATGGAACGGCTGAAGTGGATGGAACGGATGAAGTGAATTGAACGGCTGAAGTGGATGTAACGGCTGAAGTGGATAGAACGGCTGAAGTGGATGGAACGGATGGAGTGAATGGAACGGATGGAACGGATGGAGTGGATGAAACCGATAGAGTAGATGGAGTAGATGGAACGGATGGAACTGATGGAGTGGATAGAACGGACAGTCGATGGAACGGATGGAGTGGATGGAGTGTTGAGATCAAGTAAGTGGACGGAACGAACAAGTGGATGGAGCGGTTGGAACGGATGGAACGGTTGGAACAGATGGAACAGATGGAACGGATGGAACGGAGGGAACCGATGGAACGGATGGAGTAGATGGAATGCATGGAATGGATGGAACGCATGCAAAGATGGAAATGGATAGATGAATTAATCAAATTGAGTGATGGAAATAATGGAATGCATGGAGCAGATGGAGTGGATGGAACAGATGGAACGGATGGAAAAGACAGTCAATGGAGTGAATGGAACGGATAGAGTGGATGGAACGGATAGAGTGGATGGAACGGATAGAGTGGATGAAACGGATAGTGGATGGAACGGATAGAGGGGATGGAACAGATAGAGTGGATGGAATGGATAGAGTGGATAGAACGGATGAGTGGATGGAACAGATGAGGGGATGGAACGGATGACGGGCTAGAACGGATGAAGTGAATGGAACGGATGGAATGGATAGAACGGATGGAGTAGATAGTGGATGGAACGGATAGAGAGGATGGAACGAATGAGTGGATGGAAAAAATGAGTGGATGTAACAAATGAGTGGATGGAACGGATGAGGGATGGAACGGATGAGGGGTGGAACGGATGAGGGGATGGAACGATGAGGGATTGGATCAGATCAGGGGATGGAACGGATGAGGGGATGGAAGGATGAGGAGATGGAGCGGACGAAGTGGATGAAACGGATGAAGCGAATGGAATGGATGAAGCGAATGGAACAGATGAAGTGAATGGAACGGTTGAAGCAAATGGAACGGATGGAGTAGATGGAGAAGATGGAACGGATGGAGTAGATGGAACAGATGGAGTAGATGGAATGGATGGAGTAGATGGAACGGATGGAGTAGATGGAGTAGATGGAACGGATGGAACGGATGGAGTAGATGGAGTAGATGGAGTGGATAGAGTGGATGGAACGGATGGAACGGATGGAACGGATCGAACAGACAGTCAATGGAGTGGATGGAACGGCTAGAGTGGATGGAACGGATGAAGGATGGAACGGATGAGGGATAGAATGGATGAAGGGATGGAACGGATGACGGGATGGAACGGATGAAGTGAATGGAACGGATGGAAGGGATGGAATGGATAGTGGATGGAATTGATGGAATGGATAGTGGATGGAACGAATAGAGTGGATGGAACGGATGAGGTATGGAACGGATGAGGGATGGAACAGATGAGGGATGGAATGGATGAATGGATGGAACAGACAAATGGATGGAATGGATGAGGGGATGGAACGGATGAGAAGATGGAACGGATGAGAGGATAGAATATATGAAGCGAATGGAACGGATGAAGTGAATGGAATAGCTGGAGTGGATGGAATGGATTAAATGAATTGAACGGTTGAAGTGGATGGAACGGCTGAAGTGGATGGAACGGATGAAGTGAATTGAACGGCTGAAGTGGATGGAACGGCTGAAGTGGATAGAACGGCTGAAGTGGATGGAACGGATGGAGTGAATGGAACGGATGGAGTGGATGAAACAGATAGAGTAGATGGAGTAGATGGAACGGATGGAACTGATGGAGTGGATAGAACGGACAGTCGATGGAATGGATGTAGTGAATGGAGTGGAGAGATCAAGTAAGTGGACGGAACGAACAAGTGGATGGAGTGGTTGGAACGGATGGAATGGTTGTAACAGATGGAACTGATGGAACGGATGGAGTAGATGGAATGCATGGAATGGATGGAACGCATGCAAAGATGGAAATGGATGGATGAATAAATCATAATGATTGATGGAAATAATGGAACGCATGGAGCAGATGGAACGGGCTGAGTGGATGGAACAGATAGACTGGATACAACAGATAGAATAAATGGAACGAAAGGCGTGGTGGAATGGATGGAGAAGATAGAATGGATGGTGCGGATGCTACAGATGGTGCGGATGCTATGGATGGTGCGGTTTTCACGGATGGCACGGAAGGTGCGGATGACAAGGAAGGTGCAGATGACACGGAAGGTGCGGATGACACGTAAGGTGCGGATGGCACGGAAGGTGCCAATGCTACTATGGATGGTGCCGATGCTGCTATGGATGGTGCTGATGCTGCTATGGATGGTACTGATGCTGCTATGGATGGTGCAGATGCCACGGATGGTGCGGGTGCTACGGATAGTACGGATGTTACGGATGGTGGGGATGCTATGGATGGTGCAGATGCTATGGATGGTGCGGATGGTGCGAATGGTGTGGATGCTACTGACGGTGTGGACGCCACGGATGGTGCGGATGACTCGGATGGTACATATCTGTATCTCCTATATATGTACATGTATTCCCACGTTGTCTGTATCACATGTTTACCCCTATTCATCCCGTCGCTTTATATACGTATGCCGCCTTTGTACGCCCCCTGTCCTGCTCTCGTGCCTGGTTGCAGGCGCTTTACTGATAACCACCATATCACACTACTACGCTTACTTTCTCCTATACACCATTATTCAACTAGAACACAGCTATACCTTGATAAATTCGGGCTAGCTTTTCTCATACTAACAACACCCACGAACACCTCATCATCCTAATAAAACACAGCTAGCTGAGCACATTTCGGCTATCTTAGGCGTCACCTCAGGCCTAACACAGCCAGAACTCAGTCTAGGTGTTCACCAGCCAGACTGAACACATCCAACTGATTTCCATGGCACCACACCTACGGCTAAGTAGCAGCTACCATGCAACAACCACACCAGCTGCACACATATCCGGTGCGCCCACGCACCATATGACACTCTCTCTCTCTACTGACTTGAACTGCATTTCCCGAGGGCGTTCAACCTACCAGCGCTTTGAGGCCATACCAATGATATATAAGGCGCTATATAAATGCCAAGTAACATAACTTAACATAACATTGGACTCACCATTCTGCAGAATCCTCATCCTACAGAATAATCATCCTATTGAAACCTCATCCTGCAGAAAACCATCAGGGTTTTCTTAATGCCACCAGCCTTTTCCCCATCCTGGGCTGTACAGGGGGATTGTCATTCTTGTTGCATACTGTTTCTCAGCGCAACGACAGTGGTGAGTTCCCGGAACAGACCCTACCTCTTCACCAAGAAGGGAACTCCTGACAAGAACATCACAGAACCTTCCAGATCAGACCTCTCGTATAGCGACACTGACACTGAAGCAAAGGTGAGCACCCCATCAGTTGACAGAAACAAGCAAATTTACACTTATTGAATACCGAATTGAATGAAACAAGCAAAGTTGCACTAACTGAATACTGAACTGAATGAAATAAGCAAAATTTGCACCTATTGAATATTGAAGTGAAAGGAAAGGCAAAGAATATTCATTTTGAACATTGAGTTACATGAAACAGCACATCAAATTGAATGCAAATAACAAAACTGCTAAATATTAAACAATGAACTGAAACCAAATGGGAAACTACATTGAAGGAATGTACATTAAAGATGTGGAGCTGCATTTGAGAAAATACTTATTTGGCTGAATATTGAAGTACTCAAGGAGAACTGGAGGTTCCTGGTTGCGTGCCCTGTAAGGGGATTAATCGTGCAATCCAACAACTACGCCTAGACCAGAGAACTACTACCCATTGAATAAAGAACTGTTGAAAGCGAATGCAAGGCTCCTGGTTGCATGACCTGTAATGGGTGGACCATGTGGTCTAACAACTACGCCAAGACCAGAGAACCCCTATATGCCAACAAGGAAGTTTACTGTTGTGTCAAAAGGAAAACTACAATTGGTGCATACCAGATTTGGGGAAGGGAACCCTAAGCTGTAAAGAATAGTTGAAACTCAGTCAAAAGAACAAAGCTTCAAGATACTTCTTTTTGTGTCCTCTTTTAATAGGGAACCTGGGGAAGGGAACCCTGAGACGTGTTACCCTGGAACTATATTGAACTTGGGGAAGGGTATCCTGACCTTTACAAAAGTGTGGAACGTTATTGCTTGAAGTCCAAAAGAAGGTAAATTGAACATTGTAATGAACTCGTTGACATTTGCGGAAAAGAAGCTGAAGAGTAAGCCCGAGCTGGAAATAGCTCAGAATTTTACTTTTGGAACACTGTTTAGGTTATGGTTGACATCCCTGCGCATTGTTTTGTGTTAGTTGTGAGGGCCAGCATAGGTTTTAGACACATACTTTTCAGATGAACTTTCTGACCAGACTTTCCTTAGTTTGTTTAGGTCAGGAAATCCCACCTTAACATAGGGTAAGTTAGGCCTTTCTCCATCTTGACATTTCCTTTAATAAAAACCCATTGTTATACATTGCATCTGTTGTCTTTGTCTTGTTCCATGATGCCAACCTCACACAGGCCACCGCTGCCATCACCACGGTCGGGCGGAGGCGGAGGGAACATACTGAGGGTATGCCTGCCTTTGCAGAGTCCCTAAATTCCTCCATGGTGCTGACCCTGCAGCACGCCCGGGGCCAGGGGTCTGAGACCTCCACCTCGGTCACTCCCACAGAGGGGTGATAGCCAAGCACCCCAAAGTGCCTTTCACAGCGCCACCTGACACCTAAGGTGCTGGAGCAGGTTACCAAGGCCAAGAGGCACCGGAAGTGACTGCTATTTGTTTGACATTACATGTGCATATCAGTTGGCCTAAAAGAAATTGCCCATCCGGTCTTGCTGAACCAGACAAACATCCCTACCCTCTGCCCGCTCAATGTGTGGCAGCGCAGCACCTGCAGGTAGTGAGAACTCCTATTCTGAGGGTAACATGTCCTCATCAGGAGGCAGGGAAACATTCTGCTTGAGACAAATGGTGTGCAGCATGGCACAGGCAAGGATAATTGGCTGACCTTCTCTGGCCTGTATATTAAGGCCCCTCCAGATTGGTGCAGGCACCGGAAACAAGCTTTCAACAAGCTGAATGTCTGCTCAATGCAGAGACGTCTTATGTTGCATTCTCGTTCCTGTAGTCCTATGTGTTTGTTGCTACCCTGTTGGGGCAATATGCATTGGCGATTTACTGCAGCATTGTCACTCATGTCCCAGTCCTGTGGCTTGTAGGCTGTCATGTGCAGAGTTAGAGAGGAGGTCCTGCATTGTACAAGGCCGTGACAGGGCATGCATTCTTCATTTGTGGTAATCCCCACCTGTGATGAATCTAGCAACATCATCACTGATTATCTGGAGGGAAGATTCTCTTAAGTGGCCAGGGAAAGGCAGAAGCTACCTGACTGTGACCCTGGGGGTGGCTATCTGTGGGAGGACCACCTAGGGAGACCACATTCCAAAGAGGCAGGAAAACACTGAATCAAAATAAACGTTCAGATGTAATTCTTAATGACACCCATGTTCATTTGCGACATGCCCATATGGCTTATTGTAATGCAGATAAAAAATTCCCAAGTTGTCTTGACCAGCAACATTATTTCTCTTACCTCTCTTTTTTGGTACTGAGATGAGGAAGAGGGATGGAACAATGAGGATGACCAGAAGCGGTAAGCAAAACACACACAGCTGAACAGAATATGAGCGAGAGGTAGAGACTGCAGAGGAAAACAGCTTGTGCTGATGCTGGTTGGAACACCGAAGGCGAGCACACTGTGGAAGGCAGCACAGAGGCCGACGAGAACGGCGTACAGAGAGACCGGGCCAAGAGAAGCGCACTGCTTTATTGCTATAGGAAGCTGGAGCCACCAGGAGCAAAGGAAAATAAAGTGGGAGCCGCCAAAGCAAAGGCAAATAAAGTGGGAGCCAAACGGCTAACGGGGCGCACCCCCAGTCAGCGATTCGAAGGAGAAGAAGACGGAAGGACCCGAGGAACGCCAAAGCTGCCCGGTAAGCCCAGAGAGAGTGAGTGGGTTACCAGAGAGCTTGAGAGCAAGTATCGCGTATCATTAACAGAGCGAGAAAGCCCTATTAAAGTAATTGGAGGAACTGATACAAATACAAACAGTTTTAAGAAAGGGTTGGTGACCCAAATCTTCGAAAGAAAGATTGATACAAATACAAACAGTGTCAAGAAAGGGTCGGTGACCCAAATCTTGGAAAGAAAGATTGATACAAAAACTTGGTTGGTGACCCAGAACAGTCTGTGGGATGGCACTTGTGCTCACCCAATATCCACATCTGTTGCCCTATGTGCCTCTTCATGTATCCAGGCAGTGGACTGTTCTGCAGGACCGTAGCATTGTGGGTGGAACCAGGGAAGCAAGCACAGCAGTGAGTAATGTCGAGGTCAGGATTGCAGGTAACTTGGACATTCAGGGAGTGGTACTGCTTCTGGTTGCTGTTTACCTCTTCAGATGCCTGGGTGGCCACCAAGAATACGTGGGCGCAGTCCATAGCAGCTATCATGTTGGCCATGTGTCCTGCTTCATAGAAACGTGCCTTCATGGCGTTCTCATGTGCCGGGGTGGTGGGCATGGAGAAGTGCGATGAGACATGGCACAGGAATGTTACCAGCACCTGCACGAGCACATTTGAATATGTGGGCTGGGACATGCAGTGCAGCATGCCCACAATATGCTTGAAGGTGCCCATTGCCAAGAAATGCAGGACCGACACAAGCTTCAGCAGTGGGGGTAAGGCTGTCCTGATGTTGATATTGCTCTCTGTGTCATCCTGGATCAGGGTGAGCAACTCAGCGATGGTCTCCCTGTTCAGCCGGTACAGGGTGATTAGCTGGTTGTCAGTCAAGGTCCAGGGTGAGGGCCTGACCCTGGGTCTGGGCACTCGCCTTGCATGGCGTCTCCTCCTCCTACCTCTCCTCTGCATCCTGTACCCTGTGTTTCTCTTCCAGCCTCTGCAGCTCAATGCAAAGTTGGAGCAGCTGATTCTCCATGTTCACAAGAGCCAGAGGCAACATGGCGGTGTTGGAAGTTGTGTTTGGCGAAGGTGTGAGCCTTATGTACCCTTCTTGAGTGGACTGGGTACAACTGTGGCTTCATGTGCATCACCTGTAGGTAGAGGTAAATGTACTTTGCATTTGGAGGTATTAGTGCCCAATTTCAACGGTATTGCCACCATATTTCAACTTGTAATATTGCGGTCATATTGTTTTGTGGTTTTGGCAGTAATTCCACCAGCGGTAATACCATTGGTGTTAATTCCGCTGACAGTAATATTGTTGCCGGTATTACCACTGATGGTATTACCGTTGCCTAATTTGGCGGTAAGGTAAATGTAGCAGTAATACAGTTACCACCACTTTTAACATTTATGGCCAGACTCATAATGAGCCCCTATGCAAAGCTTTTAAAAAAAATCTGGAGTGGCTGGATAATGACCTTCGGTCCAGAAAGGCCCCATCAACTAAGCTGACTATGCTTTTATGACTTATTTCTGGAAAAGAGTAACCGAGGTAAGGGCATTAGACACGAAGGGTAAGAGTTTCTCCATGGAAAAGGTGACAGTTCACATTTGCCTCAAACCTGTGGCACAGTTATTGTGTGAAATTAATACTTTCACATTTCTAAGCATACAAAAACAAGGGTCACGACAGTGTTCGATCCAACTTTTCCTTACCAACCTAAGTTTTGCGTAGTGTTGTGTCTCAAAAGTTACATGGCAACTACAGCGAGCCTTAGACAATTTATGGAAACCCAATAGTTAATACGTTTTACCAAGCTCCATAAGGCAGTCTCATGGCTAAACTGGAAAGGCTGATCAGATGGACCATGGAGCAATCAGGTAGAGATACACACAGGATCATACTGGGCGCATAACAGTGTCTCGGGCACCAATGGAAAAGTGGCCCACAGTTGCAGAAGGCAATTAATTCCTTTTGGGACAGACTGTCTGAATAGTACCCAAGGGGGAGTTTTATTATTTAAAAAAATGCATATTTAAAGAGTATTTATTCATCAACAATGGTCAAATCTACTAGCCTTATAGAGAAGTAAACCATCAAACTGGCCCACATTGGCCAAGAAAGTGGTCCAGTTTGACCCCAAAAAACTGGCCCACGCTCGCATTTTACTTTTTTGGTTTGGGCTTTGCCCTATTGCCCTACAGGCCAGTCCGAGCTGGATACGCAGACGGTTGGAGACCTGGTTTTAAAGGCATCTGCGGCACGGCTAGATTCTAAATTGTGAAGGCAGCGGATTGGCCGGGAAAATGGGTTTTGATTGGCCGGGAAAATCGGTTTCGGAATGACTGTGATCATGGCTTCAGATGCAGAACTGCTATCCTTGCCACGTTCAATGAACAAGTTACACGTTTTAAAGGGGGCAGAGTCAGATATTTTAACGTTTTAAAGAAGCGTGCAGGAATAATGCCGGGTCAGGTGCCTTATCTTCATTGATGCTGTTGCATCAGTGCTTTCCTACGACGATTTAGCCGGTCCAGGTTTCTTTAGCTTGGGTTCCGATATGCCTTCTAGTTATGACGTGATTAAGTTTGTGTCGCAATCACTTGAAAGGGAATATAACGATTTGTAAAAGTTACGGAATCCTTCTGTCTTGGGAACCCATGTGCTTCGGAAGCCTTCCCGTTTTGGAAGTTAGCTAAACGTGTGTCCACATTGTTCAATTATTGAAATTCTTTCGCTCTGAATCTCAATATCGTGGTGGAAGCCCTGTGCGCTGAATTTTTTTTTGTGAACATTTTATTTTAGTATGCAATATTTACAAACAGGCTCATATTAAACAAATATATACAATGATACCCAATGAATACATCTCAGATGATCTAACATCAAATCACTACCCAGTATTATTGTCTTAAAATCATACTTTAGTCTTTCACCTATAACCTTTTCACAGACATTATCATACTCTAACCAAAATCCTCTTACCCATGAGCAGTCCCAAAACATATGTTCTAACATTCCAGACTCTTGTACACAAGCCCAGCAGTCTGAATTATCACTCATACCTCTCTTTAGCAATCGTTCTGGTGTCCAGAACACCCGATTCAAGATCTTGATCTGGTGCAATCTCTCTGTTAACCCTAAAGAACATAATTTGACATTTTCACACATGCGTGACCATTCACTGTCCTCAATCTTGCATCCAATTTTTCTGCTCCATTCCATTCTCAATAAATCATTTCCTCAGTATGCAGTCACAACCATTCCATAAATACGGCTAGCTAACCCACTTTCTACTGGTTTTCGAGTTTTTTTTAATAGGTCCAAATTCAATCCACCCTTCACCCTAATCTCCCCAATAGCTTTCTTAATCTTTCTATAGTCGGCTCCACTGAAATTTGGAATATCAAAGGTTTCTTGAATTTCTTTCTCCGTCATCCACCGCCCATTCTTATAAAGGTCTCCAAGCCACTCTACACCACCCAGGAACCACTCATGCCAAAAAATAACCTTTCCCTCAACTTTGATTTTTGGGTTCATCCAGATAGAGGCCTCTGGATCTCTCATGGCATCAAATCCCAGGTATGTATCTGAAAGGTACAGGAAACCCAAACACAATATAATAATATAACAATTCATCAACAATTCTCTACCGGTTTCGACATATTAACTTTGTTTTTGTAACGTCTTCATCAGGAGATTACAAATAGTTGTCTACAGGAGATTACAAATAGTTGTCTACAGACAACTATTTGTAATCTCCTGATGAAGACGTTACAAAAACAACGTTAATACGTCGAAACCGGTAGAGAAACCCAGGATAAGGCCACTTGTGAAGATCTCTCCCCTCCTTTTCTGGCCTATTCCAATTGCTGACCACTCATAAAATCTATTGTGGCCACGCACTATGTGTTGTTTTGCATAAAAACTTTTTGTACAATAACTGAATTGTTGATGAATTGTTATAATTGTTATATGTTTTTATCTTGTACTTATTGATGTTTCGCATGAGTGGATTGATGGATGTTGTATGGATGTGGATGAATTCATGAATGACCCAATAGGATGACTTTTATAGAATTATGATGTTTTTACATTTATTCCTGCTATGTTAAATAAATAACTGCATGAGTGCTTGTGAAATCGTGATTAAATTCACAGAGTAAATGTATTAGGTATAATAAAACCCTTAATACGTCTTTTTCAAATTGTTTCCTCTGGATTTTCTTTCTGAAATCAAATCCCAGGTAGTCATTCAACTTCTCCCATGCCATCTTAATATTCCTAGTTATTGGATCCACTATATTGTCTTTTCTAGACACTGTCGTCAACATTGCTTTCGGTGTGAGTGGTCCATGAAAACTAGTCTCAGCCAGCACCCATTCCTCTGGTACAGGTTCTACAAATTTGACTATGAATTGTGAAACAAAAGCCAAATGATATGCTTTAAACCTTGGCACTCCCAAACCTCCTTTAGACACGGGTAACTGCAATTTACATAGCTTTAAACATGGAGGCTTTTGGTCCCAAAGGAAGCTCTGAATTATCCTATTCAGCTCCAGCCAATATTTTTTCTCAACATCCAGTGGTATTATGCCTAAGACATAGTTTATCCTAGGGGTCGATACCATTTTCTAAGCGTTCACTTTCCCCCAAATTGACAGGTGAAGGTGTCTCCACCTCTCTATGGGCCTCATTACGACCCAGGCGGTAAGTTACCGCCTGGGTCGTACCTTTACCACCATGGCGTAAACTACTACTACGTTTACGCCATGGTGGTTGGCGGACTTACCGCCCCATTCCGAGGTTGGCGGGGCGGTAAGTCCCCAATCCCCACTTACCCTTCCCCATTCCCATTTTTGCCCCATAGGGCATAATGGGAGTGGGGAAGGCGTTAATTACGCCACCGTAAATTACGGTGGCGTAATTAACAACAAGGTCCCTTAGCGCCATGGATTTTAACACCTGCTAAAAGCAGGTGTTAAATCCTCCATGGCGCTAAGGGACCTCGGAATCAGGCGGTAAGGGTCGGCGCTGTTTTCGCCGCCGTAAACCCCTTACCGCCTGGGTCCTAATGAGGCCCTATGTCTGATTTAAATGTAGAGCAAACCATTGTCATATTCTCCTTAATGAAATCCTTAACCCCTGGTGTTATCCATACTCCTAAGTATAAAAGTTTTTCTGAACACCATTGAAACCCCAAATGTGTGACTAAATTCTTGTTACAACTGTGTGTTAGGGGCAAGACCTCTGATTTGGTCCAATTCACTTTGTAACCCGAACACCGGTTGAAAGCCTTTAAGACATTCATCAGTCTTGTGCGCTGAATTGTATCGAATGAAGATGTTTGCTTTGAAGCTCTGTGAGGCATTTTGGGAACTGATATACAGGTGATCCGGTGAACAGATCAACCCACAGGACTACTGGGCTAGTGATTGGATTCATATTTTCTAAGAATAAGTGATTCATTGCACCTTGGATTTCTGTTTAGATTTTTGAGTCTGTTAAAAAGTCACTAAAATGCCATGCTATTCTTAACAGGAGTAGTGAAGATCTGAAGTGGACCACTGCCTGATCCAGTACCATGATGGGTTCAATCTTGTAGCCTGTGGAATAAAATGTGTGATATGAAGAACATGTCTATCCTTTGTGTGGTCCATGAGGATGGGGAAAATAGTAAGTTGAGGTGATTTGGGTTCAGCTTGTTGCTCATTTTCACTTTCCCACCAAAGCAAATGGCTCCCACAAACTCTGATTCGGATAACTGTGATGTTTAGCAGATTCAAGCTGCTGAATTTTATGCTCTTGGATTGAGTATATGTATAGGTTTTATCTTGCTCAATCAGTATTTATATTTATGCACTGTTTTTTTTTTTTCTGAAGGTCGACCCTGGTCTTAAGGTGAAAGCATAGAATAATATATATGGATTTGGAGCTAGCTGGTGCACAACATTGTAACAACTGTTCTCCAAGATCCTTATTGGACACAGGGCTTGAAAGGTTGCATCCATGAAATGTATATCAATGTTTTTGAGATTTGTATTGTTGTTAATGCTGTACGTATGTTTTTATGCTTTTATGGCTATATAGCCGAAATAAAGCAATTTGAAGGATGTTTAGTCTTTCTTTCCTCCCGCACCGTCAGCGCAGTGCATCATCACTGGCAGGTGGTGGGAGCAGGATGCGTAGCAAGGGTGTGGCAGGCAGAGTGGCACTGAGGAAGCCCATAGCGAACACATACATGGCTCAACAACTCCTGAAGTGCGCCATTCACACGCTCCCTGAAACTCTTCATTAGGAATGAATTGAAGCAAGATTAACATCTGCCTATTGCAATAAAGACCACTCAATGTATCCAGCAAGTTAAGGACCATGGGGCAGATTCTCAAAAATTAGCGCTAATGAAACAAGCACAGAGAGTTTGCATTTTTCTTTTGGGCTCATCACAGAAGTGTGCAGGTCACTGGGGCGACTTCCGCAGAACACTCCGGTGAGTCCCGCTCCGTGGGAGCTCCACTACCTTTGTGCTGCCTGCCGGAGACATCTCATTGCTCCGAACACATCCTGGGTGCAGCCTGCCGGGCTGCGCTGAACTGAGCCCCGCACCCACCGCTACCTCCTCGCTGTCCCGTGGACCCTCCCCGCGACCTGGGGGCGCTCTATGGGCTGCCGGACGCAGACATTTTGCCCGCACTCTGGGCTTGGTGATTTGTATCTAGGTGGGTGTCACCCAGACATATTGAATCATTGTCGAGGTGCCCCCCTGGAGCATGAACCTCGCACACCCTTGCTAGCACTGGGCCAGATCTGGTCACACCCCTTCTGGCGACAGTAAGGCCCTGGCTGGGCCCAGCGGAGACCATTGCGCTAAGGTTGGAGGCTCTGAGCTCAATTTGCTTCCCAACTGGTCCACTTGTTGCTGAGGGCCAGATTAGTGCTGCTAGGGTGGCACAGTGATTGACGCTGTGTCCGGGGCCTCACCTGGTGCTGTATTGTGTGTATTGGATTACTGTTGAATCAAGGTTCCAGTGGGGCGACATCCTCAGCTGTTAACTCTCATCTGGAAAGATGGGGAACAACAAGAAACAAGCAAAAATACAGCAATTTGGGATCAACCCCCCACTCCACCTGCTGCACCCTGGTCCTCCGCTACCATCGTTGTGACCATCTTAAACCAGTCTCTGCTTCCCCTAAATAACAGTACGGACAGTCTGGGCTCCAAGATAGATACGCTGATTTGCAAGGTTGAGACTTCAGCCATTCAAATAGATAAACTGTGTGGGAGCATGACTGAGGCCGAGCAGCGAATAGGAGACAATGAGGACAGGGTGGCAACCTTGCAGAGAGAGGTGGTGTCCCTACAACAATCAGCGAGGCATGCGGAGGCCAAGAACGATGACCTGGAGGGCAGGGCGTGCAGGAACAACATCCACAATGTGGAGGTCCCTGAATCTACACAGATTAATAACATGCAACTGTTTGTGGAAAAACTCCTACTGGAAATACTCAAACACTCTCCAGTCTCCTCCATGTTCCTGGTCGAAAGAGCGCACCGCTGCCTGGCTCCTAAACCTCCCCCAGGAGCACCTGACAGACCCATTGTCACCAGAATACTCAATTATAGGGACAGAGACACCATTCTCAGATCCGGAAGAGTCAAAGGCGATCTACATTATGGCTCCTCAGTCTTCAGGCTGTTCCCAGACTTCAGTCCACAGGTTGAGGCGCAAAGGATATGTTCCAGGCAGTTAAAAACACACTCAGGAATAAGAAAATTTCATACACCATGCTGTTTCCCGCCAAGCTCCACATAGTACACAATGGGAAAACCTGGTTCTTTACTACCCCTGCATCAGCAGACCGCTTTGTGTCCGAGCTACCTGACACTACTGAGGCCCAGGGTGACTCTAACAGTTGACCTAAGCACATACCTCTCCTTTGGTAATGCAACCCGCCGGACCTAATTCCGATCCCGAATGGAACTGGACGGGCACCACGATAGAGCGAAATTGGTGTTGCTGATATCTATGCGAGCGGTACGGCCGCGTCCAGCACCCTGTTGACACAGTGTCTGTTGTGTGATGTGTGTTGGTTTGTTAAGGGGGTAATTTGCAGGTATGTTGGTGTTTCTGGCGTGGGTAAGGGTAACTGTTCTATGTTTAAGGTGTTTACCAGATCATAGTTAATTCTCACAGATTTCTATGAGATATGATTGCGTGACTTCAATGAGGTTGAATCTCACTGGGATGTACTGGCCTCGTCAAGGTGTCTCACTGTTGGTCCTTAATTTGAATAATCATGGGGGGCATTGAAACACTGAATGTAGTGTCCTGGAATATTAGAGGGGTCACCAACTAGAGGAAATTCTGAATGGTGATTAACCAAGCAAAATGTCACGCGGTTAATGTACTTTGTCTGCAGGAGACACACCTTCCCCCTGACGGGTCGCTCCCACTGGCCATGGGTTGGGGGGGTATATAGATATGGATCCTCCTATTCGTCACACTCTAGAGGTATTGCGATATATATACACCAGTCATTGAAGTTCCGATTACATGACAAAATATGTGACATTGAGGGTCACTACATCTTCCTTGGAGGGGAATGCTTGAGATTGAAAACTCTTTTTATCAATGTGTACGCCTCTAATGTGGACTCACTGGAATTTTTCAGAACTGCGCTCCTATGATTCTCAGATTTCCTGCATATAAGGTGATATGGGTGGGTGTCATGAACCATCGGAGGTGTCCTTTCTGGACTTCCTGGTCCCTGACCCATAGGGTCTTGCACTCAGCAGTACTCCCAACATGGCCACCGAACGCGGAATACTGTTTACCAGTTTTCGCGCCGTACGCATTACGTTCTATAAAGTGGACACGCCCCCCTTGGGCCTGCGCGTCTCAACGCTATCGCTTGCCATGGCTAGACGTGTGCTGCCATAGTTCGCTTGTGTTTTCCTTTGATTCCTGGTTCCCGGTTCCCCTAAATTCCTCCTCTTTCATTCCCCCTCCTTTTTGTCCTCCTTGCATCCCCGATCTCCGTGCACTCCTTTTCCGTGTGCACTCTTTGCTGTTTTCCTGGATTTCCTCGGACTTCCCAGACATCTGAACGTTCCCAGGGCTCAGAACGCTGAACGCACGCTGGAACCCAAGGACCTGCACACTGGGTTGTACAAGACCCGAACTCTACAAAAGAAAACTCCATCGAAGAACTCCAACAAACAACAAAGAAAGGTGAGAAGGGGGGAAACCTGTGACAGATTGAGACGCCGACAAACTGATACAGATACGGACATGGAGGCTGCAGTTCAAGACCTCATGCGCGGCATGCAAGAGTTAACCACAGAAGTTCAAAGCTGAGAATGGCGCATTAAAACAACTAGTCCTGTCACGTGATTCCGCGACCAAGGAAAGTGTATTGCTGGGCGGAGTAGTGGATATATATGATGGCTCCTCAAGGAACCTTTGTGGCTTCCTTGATTCGTGTTTAGTGCACTTTACCTTTAAGCCCTACTACTTTTCCACCCCCAGGGCAAAGGTGGGCTTTATGATTTCGCATCTCTCCGGGAATGCATTAACCTGGGCTACGCCCTTAGTTAATTCTGGAGATGCCCCCCTGGATGATTATGATGGGTTCATACAGGCTCTAAAGACCATGTTTGACCGCCCAGAACAAGTTTACAGTGTCCAAGAACGTCTATTGGATTTCCAACAAGGGTCCCAGGATATGCTTACCTATGTAACACGCTTTAAGCAATTGGCCAAGGAAGCAGATTGGTCCCCGGAGGCCTGTTTTACCCTATTCCAGAGAGGATTAAACGAAGAAATAAAAGACCAGCTAGCCAGGGTAGCACGCCCAAGTTCCTTCTAGGCCCTTATGGATCTCTATAAATAGACTTTCGAATCCAGGAAAGGAAGGCGGAAAAGAAGAAAACAAAGATCCCTTACCAAAGGACCTCTATAGAATCTCCCTCTAAACCCGAGCCCACTCCTGCCCCGACCACAGACCCTGAACCCATGCAACTGGGGGCCTTTTGCGGACCCATATCCCTGCAAGAAAGATTGCGAGGGATTCACAGCGGGCTGTGTATGTACTGTGCCTCAGATAAACATCTTGTGAGAGAATGTCCTTTGGCCCCTCCACGGCATTTGGGAAAAGCCAGCTCCCGATCCTAGATGGAGCACAGCTTCGGGAGAGAGATGTTTGCTCCACATCTATTCCATCCTTGAATGTTAGGAGGAAGGGCATCCAAAAGGTTTGTGTATAGTGGTTTGCCGGCAGAGGGAAAAAGACTGCAATTCCCATCATGCTGTGGGAAAGCCTGTAGTTCGGTGCGCGCGTTGCCAGCTGCTATTGATGAGAGGCAGCATAAATGAAACAACGGCACACACGCAGGTGTGGCTTATTTTCGTTATTGAGTACAGCACGAGCAGAGAGACGGGAATGGGACGCGGAAGAAATCCTGCCAAGCATGGACGGTGATTAAGGACGGCTACCGTAGGTTCCCGTGGAGCAAGGAGGGAATGCTGTCGTTCGGCAGCAGTTCACGGCGATCCACATTTCGTCCGAGAGGTCCCGCGGGACCTCTCGGAACTCAGATAAGTACGCTCTGTGTTTTCTTACTGAATCGCGCTCTGTGTTTTCTTACTGAAGCGAACGCTTACAAAATATGTTTACTGTAACTGGCTGGGCCTCATTAGACTTTGCAAAAGAAAAACTACAACAAAACGAACATTATCTGTTTAAAGGTTTACCGTGTGTGAGTGTATGGGTGTTTTCACTCACACGCACGGAGAAGGGGAAAGGTGTATTCAGTGATTTGCAGTCGGACAGAGGGGGTGATCAGTTTAGAACCTCCACAAGGTTTATCCGTTATGAGAGAGGCATAATTTTGTGATATGTGTTTGGTGTTGCTTCTACGCGCCCTAGGGGCCATGTGTTCTGTTTCTTCATCCATGGAAAGCTTTCCATTGTTATGTGTTCATTATGCTTATTGCTATGTGTATGTTTGTTTCATGTACACATGTATCAAGGTGTGTTAAGGTCTGTGTAGGGCTGGTTCAGTAAGGTACAGGTTACTGTTAGAATCAGGTTAATATGTATGCAGGTTGAAGTTAAGGAGGGTTTTTCCCTGGTGATTCCCCTTTTCCTATCCAACTTAGGTTTCCCTACACGTCTACCCGGTTTTCCTAACTTCCCCCACACCTATCCACAACCTCTCCCTAACCCCTCTTGCCCTCATTGGCTGCCACGTGGTGTCCTGTGTTCTCAAGTCAGGCGCCTGTGCCAACCACGGGTGGAGGGTCGATTCCTTCGGCTTCGGTGGTTCGGGGGAGAGTGTCGATTACTCTCCTCCATTATTGTGTGCACTCTGACATAATAAGCCACCCCCATATTGGGATACTTAAACCACCCAAGCCAAATGGATTTGACCACTCCGCCGCTGGCCGATGTGCTCAAGGCACTCCAAGATATTCAGCTAGAATTAGCACATGCTCGCCAGGAGGCGGATTCTTTAAAGACTCAAGTACAAGGTTTGGAGGCTCAACAAACTCCTTTGGAAGGGGCTAGTGGGTCTCAGACAAGAGAGAATGCCCCTAGCCAAAACCCCACCGTGATTGTTCAACCTCCTAGTAGTGTACCGTTAGCAGCACCTGAACTGTTTTCGGGGGATCCCCGGAAGTATATGACTTTTCTCACACAATGCAGGTTATATTTCGTGTGTAAACCCACAGCTTTTGAGACCATACAGGCTAGAACAGCGTTTGTGATATCATACCTGTCGGGGGATGCCGCAGCCTGGGCAATACCTCTTGTGCAAAAGGATGAGCCTTTGCTATACAATTGGGATGGGTTTTTGGCGGAATTTGATAATTAGGATAAGGAATTGTTAGGATTAAAACAGGGCACTAGAGACCTAGTAGCGTATGTGACTCAATTTAACAGGTTGGTAATAGAAACGGAATGGCCCAAGAATAAACAAACAGTGTTATTCTATCAGGGGTTGAAGGAAGAATTAAAGGATGCGATTGCTCAAGTGGAACCACAACCTCGAACATGTACGGCTATGATAGATTTAGCCCTACGCTTGGATCACAGAATAACAGAGAGGAAGGGGGACAGGAAAAGACAAGAAGTGGCACCTTTGGTAAGATTAGACATGAGTAAAGGAGGGAGGATGAGTGAGGTGGAACCCATGCAAATTGGGAGCGTTAGAGGGACATTAACAGCAGCAGAAAAAGAACAGCATAAAAGTAATAACTTATGTCTGTATTGTGGACAGGCAGGACATTTTATACGGACGTGCCCCAACACTCCTCAGAGAGGGGCGGGGGGGACAAGAACAAGAAGGAAGCAGGAAAAGAGTTGGGCCGGCTGTAAGGGGAACACAGGTGTCGGCCCGAGTGAATTGAGGTTCCCCAGATGGGTGGCAAATACGGTGGGAAGTAGAACATCTCATTTGTATATATTGGTGACATTGGGCCTCATTACACGGATGGCGGTAAGGGATTAACGATACCGGTAAGGGAATACCGGTATCGTTAAATACCCTTGCCAATTACGACCCGGACAACCACTATTAGCGGCACCGCTAAGAATGGTGCCGCTAATAGCGGCTAGTCCGCGTGCGTGCAACCCCTCATCCCGTAAATAGCGGCATGGCGCTAATAGCACACCATCACAAGGCATGCGGACATGCTAATAGCGGCATGGAATAGCCCCAAAAAGCCCATACCAGCCTGGCGGAAATACCGGCATCGCGAGCCACACGTTAAGAGACATGAGCAGTGTTCCCACCTGCCACAGGTGGACACAATAAGCACAGATGGAGGCAATGGAGACTGTGGCAGCACAAAAGGAGCACACCACACCCCTTCCCACACCCCTTCCCACACCAAGGTGGTTCCCATACTAGCATCATTACATGGGCTGGAGGACATGATTGCATTGCAGCACCAACAACAACAGGCAGCACAGAGGAGACGCAGGAGGAGGAGGAGGGCGAGACAGGCCCAGCAAGCCCCGCCAGTGCACCTAGTAATACCACAGAGGCAGCCACCAATACCCAGGATTCGAGCCAGTCCATTCAACCTAACCCCTGAGCAGATACACACCCTGTTCTGTCTGGACCGGGATACCATCACCAGCATCGTGGACATGATACACAACGACATTGTGAGCCTCATAGACATCCGTACTGCCATCCCCCCTCTACTGAAGGTGGTAACTGTGCTCCACCTCCTGGCCACAGGCACCTACCAGCATACAGTAGCGCAGATGCATGGCATCTCACAACCAGTATTCTCACGCACGCTGACCCAGGTGCTCGATGCCCTCCTGAAGCACACAAGTGAACACATATCCCTGCCACGGACTGCCCAGGAGATCTCCAACACCAAAGTTGGCTTCTATTCACTGGCAGGCATCCCAAGTTGCATCGGGGCCATCGACTGTACCCATGTGGAATTGGTGGTCCCACATCACAATGAAGCAGTCTACCGAAACAGAAAGCAATTTCACTCCATCAATGTCCAAATGGTATGTGACTCAAACAATATAATCACACATTGTTGTGCCCGATATCCCGATCAACCCATGATTCAATGGTCCTGCGGAACTCAACGATAACACGCTACATGGAGCGACATGCCGGACAACATTTGTGGCTACTTGGTGAGTAGCAGGGCAAGCACATGGCAGTGTGATGTGGGGTGTGATTGGGGGGGGGGGAGAGATGCATACTCCAACTGGGTGTGATTGGTGGGGAGAGATGCATCCTCCAACTGGGTGTGATTGGGGGGAGGGATGCATACTCCAACTGGGTGTGATTGGGGGGGAAGAGGTGCATACTCCAACTGGGTGTGATTGAGGGGGGGAAGAGATGCATACTCCAGCTGGGTGTGATTGGGGGGGAAGAGATGCTTACTCCAACTGGGTGTGATTGGGGGGGGGGAAGAGATGCATACTCCAACCGGGTGTGATTGGGGGGGTGAAGAGATGCATACTCCAACTGGGTGTGGACTGTCATCCCTAGAACAAATGGACATACAGATGTACACCAATGTCCACCAAGGCAGGCCACAATGGACCGGAAACAAAACCACATGCAATTTTGAAGCTGCACAACATTGAAATCAATCCAATATGCCAAACATGACACATCTATCCACATGCACATTGCACATCATACCATACCCCATATGACACAAATCAGCAACATGGCGCCAATATGCCAAATGAAAATGTGCGCTGAACAACATCACTACAGCTATGCGCCCTTGAGTGCATGCAAAGCGATCACCTGTAGCCATTGTACTGAACCATACCCGTACACCACTACTGAAGTGACGCTTCACAGCATGGCGACAACGATCTCAGAATGGCAGTACACTAGCAGTGTGGTACCAGAATTGCCTTGGCCCAGGAACACCTAAGACCTGTCCTCACCCAGGACATGGCAATAACAGCCAGAGGCATGCATGGTGCATGTCCACTTGCAGGGACTAGCTCACCTTCTCACATTGCAGTTACACAGATCGTCTTCATGCATGCTGGGATTCGTGGAGGCCAATCACAACGCAAAGTTGATTTGTGTGTTATGTACAGGTTGCACTTGATGTGAACAGTAACAAGTCTCCATTGTTGCTCCCATGCAGGTGATGCTGGCTATCCCCTGAGGAGGTGGCTCCTTATCCCTGTACGGAACCCACAGAACAGGCACGAAGAGGTATACAACCGTGCACATACCCGTACCCGCGTGGTAATTGAGCAGACATTTGGCCTTCTGAAGACACGGTTCCGGTGCCTCAGCAGGTTGGGTGGGGCACTGCTGTACGGCCATGAGAAGGTGGCCAAGATCAACATGGTATGTGTCATGCGGCACAATATGTCTATCAGACGGAATGTGCCAATGCCCCATGACATTGAAATGCAACCACCTGATGAGGATGATGAAGGGGATGAGGAGGGAGGAGATGGGCCTTCAGGTCATGCAGGAGGGACGCGATGTCCGTCAGCATCTGATCAACCAACTATTCTGATTCACATGGTCCTACTCTGTTGAATGGATGTGGGTATTTGTCCACTGGGTTCTGTGGTGAAGCGCACACTGGTCCCTGTCCCCCAATGAAGCTCACATACTCAATGATGATGTCCAAGCCTGTGTTTTAACTTGTCACCAATGTGTTTAATACATTAGGAGATGAAGAGGTGCATGGACCCAACAACGCAAACACCCTTTCCACCCTCCCCCACAACACTCCCAAAACACCCTTTCCCTCCTCCCCCCACGACAACCCCATGTATGGCTGGCACAACGTTGCTGTCTTGCTGTACATGTGCCAGCTACATCGGGCTGGCCCTACTTCCCATCCCCACCACCACCATTAGGGAGTTGGGAGGGTGTGCGCCTCATGGAGCACAAGGAGCGGCGCAGGGGGCTCGTCTGCCTTGAGCTGGCAGAGGAGGTGCCTGGTTGTTCTTGTGGTGGTGGGGGGTACTGTCTGTCCATAGCGTCCGCTATGCAGGTGAGGACCTGCCTCAGTTGTGCCATCTCCTCACAGAGCCTGTTGGTGCAGGCTTCCATGCCCTGTCTCGTCTCCCTTGCATTCTCCCTGAACTCCTCCCTCAGACGGGCTGCCTCATCAACATGCTGGCCAACCAGCGCTGTTATCTCTTCCTGCCGCTGTCTGATGGTGGCCTTGTCATGGCCACTGTGTCCTGCTCGTGGGGTCTGTGCCGCGCCTTAATCTATGGGTAGGGCATCAGGTGAGGACACCTGTGGGCTCCAGCACCCTGCCACAATTTCATCACCAGACTGGGCATGGCTGCTGGTTTGTGATGTTGGCCATGGACTTGCTTCTCTGGATTGGTGGGGGCTTGGGGTGTGCTCTTGCATGGCCAAGTCACAGGTGTCCTCCACATCGGACAGCGGTGCGGGGGCTGCTGCCTCGCCAATTGAACTGTTGGCAGCAGACAGTGGCTCCTCCGTGGGTGGTTCCTGCGTTGGGGGATTCACTCGAGTGGGTGCAGCAATTGTTTCAGCCAAAGCTTCACGTCTTGGTGACGTGGGTGGCTTGCTCTGTTTGCCTCTCTGCAGGAGCGCACTCCTCCCTGTGCCCCTTGATGTGCTTGCAGTGTTCCCTGCGTCCTTTGCCCTGGCTTGTTTCTTGGCAGGGGGAGCCTGTGTTGCAGTGTCCTGCTCATCGCTGTCAGTCTGTGAGCCTATGGGGGACAAATAGGGGGATGGCATTGGTGATGGGTCAACGTGCTTCATGCAGATGTTGTTCATCATGCTGTTCTATGCATTGGGACTTCATTAGTGGGCATTCAGGTCATGGGACTGTCGGGTGAGTCATTCATGCATGGATCTGGGTGGCACGTGTCTGTGGTGATGCGTGCATGTGTGTGTTTTGGGGTGTGCTACTCACATGGGCAGGGTTGTGTGCATGTATGTTTGTGGCCGCATCCATGAGCTGATTTAGGGCTCACATTTGGGGGGCACCTCACCTTTCACAGTGCATTGTTTTATGTGGACACTCACCTCCATCTGATGTTATGGGCGCACCACGCTCCATGTCGCTGACTCCCTCTATGGATTCAACACCTATGGTGCTCGCGCAGGTCTCCTCCCACTCCCTCAGTTTGACCTCCTGTGGCCATGGCCAGTTCCGATTGTCGCATAGTATGCTGCGGACACGGAGGCGGAGATCGTCCCACCGCTTCCTGCAATGTTTCACAGTGTGGGTGGTGGTGCCCACCGCACTGACTTTCTGGGCCACCTCTGCCCAGATGGCCTTTTTTTTAACTAGGGTCTCACGCCGCATATCATTCGCAAAGACCACATCCGCATTGGCGGCAAGCGTGTCCGTGAGCATGATGAGCTCCTCATTGGTAAATTTCTCCTTCCTCTGCCGATCCGCTCCTTTTTTTTATTGCCTTGGGCATTGTCAGGGCTTCCTGGATGGTTTGGTATGGCACTGGTGTGGATGCAGGTCCTGGGGCAGAGGATGGCAATGGATTGTGTTTTTAAAGATGGCTGCCGTGCTCTTTCCCGTTCCTGTGCGATGAAGCTATTTCCGGTTCTGCAATTTTACGGTGACTGCTAATAGCGGTCACAGCTAATTCCGTGTTGCTGGAGCTCGGAAGTACTATTAGCGCTTTCATCGGTGCCGCTAAGGGTCTTTTCAGGGTCTTTAGCGGCATAGCGGTATGGTCATTACCGGCATGGCGCTATGCTCGTGTCCGCGTACTCGTAATGGCACGCAATTAGCGGCCTCTTGCCTAGGCGGACAACTTAATAGCGCCATGCCGGTAAGGGCAGTATTTTACCGCCATCCGTGTAATGAGGCCCATTGTGTTTTGCTTTGGGTCAGAAAGAAGTATGGGCCATGGTGGATTCAGGAGCGACTGGCAATTTTGTAGATATAGGGCCTGATCACGATTTTGGCGGTAAAGCCGGCGGTATTACCGCCGGCAGTATTAGCCCTACCGCCGAACTCCCCGACGCTAATAGCGCTGGATCACGAGTTCGGCGGTAATGTAATTCCCCATTGAGCCCATTCGGGAATGCCCCATTCCCCATTGGGCTCAATGGGGAAAATTCACGCTCTTACAGTAATGGCGCGAAATTTCGGTGGATTTCCCCTCAGCCAAGAGCTGGGGCGAAATCCGCCGAAGTTCTGATTTGGCGGACTGTTACACTCACCTGGTTCCCATGGGGACGTCGATCTGGACCGGCCTGGTGCCACGTAGAGCCGAGATGACTGACTGGACACCCCCGCTTACTTCGTTTGTCGGCTCGTATGAATGTCTTGATCGTTCGGGAAGGCTCCAGGTCTACATAAAAAGTGCAAGCGGCATTGATTCATAAATATAGCAAACCTTTTTGGGTCTCCGGCAAAGCGTTCAGGCGGAGCCAAGGGAACGGCTCCAGGTAGATTTATCTGCACCGGGTTACTCAGTGGTACTGGAGCTGGACGTGCCCCAAGTCCTGGTAGAGGTGTTTGTCCAGCCTGGCTTTGCAATAGTTGTCTGGCCAAATCATCGGTTCGTTCTTTTGAAACTATCAGTTCTCTCCTGAGGGCATTAGTTTCTTGACGGGCGGAATGCACTCCGGCCCTTAATTCCCCTAATAATTGGGCCAACTGATCCGTTTCCGAGGTCTCCATGACGCCCAGGTGGGTATTTGTGGGTAGGCTTCGCGTTCTGTTACTCTCACCTGGTTCCCACTGGGACGTTGATCTGGACCGGCCTGGTGCCACGTAGAGCTGAGATGACTGACTGGACACCCCCGCTTACTTCGTTTGTCGGCTCGTATGAATGTCTTTCTGCAAAGGAGAAAGGGAATTAACCTCCCGTAATTCGAGTGTTAACCCACCTTCCACTCCCGTTGTCTGCCCACTGACCACTCCCGATGTTCCCTCTTGTTCTCACCTGATGGTTTAGAAAGGTGGGCTCTCCATCCTGCATCGAGCGCAGGGACGCGTAGACGACCAGTTACTTCACCGGCGTGGAGGATTGGTGAGTTCTAGTATTGAATAAGGATCCAATAGTTTGTAAGAGTTCAAATGTTTGATCTTCACTCTTTCCGATTCCTTGTAGGTTGCCGACTTAACCACCACAAAGAGTCCAAAGGGCAGTTGGTGAGAGTCAGGTAAGTCTATAGTGGTTTTCCGGGGTACGGCGATGATGCAGAGTTAACTGCGCCGACCCGATATGAGGTGAGTACCCCCTGCGGTAAATCAGGTAAGTCTTTGGGGGGTTGCTTGTAATGTCCAGTGGTTTCCCCTTAGGGGCTGGGGTGCGGCGGTGATGCAGAGTTAACTGCGCCGACCCGAGATGAGGTGAGTACCCCGCGTGCTAATTCGGTAAGTCTTTGGGGGTAGTTTGTATTGCCCTTTTGCATTCCCGTGCTCACCTGGCTTTTCTTGTCCCCTTAGATATCAGAGAGCTGTGTGGAAATGCTGAGCCTGCGATGGAGTGAGGAAAAGCTGCACTGGATGGTGAGTGCAGTGCGGCGCTGCGAGGTGCGTGACGATGCGCGTGCAATGACTCCTTCTTCAAGATCGACAGCGCGATGGATCAAGAATTCAGGTAAGGTTTCAAGTTTGAACCTCTTCTCCTTCTTTCTTTTCGTTTCCAGGTGGTCCAGGACTGAAGCGGGCGTGGCTGAAGACTGGAAGATGCTGGAGGCACGGTGAGCGTTACGCTGCTGAATGCAGAATAACGCGAAGCACGTGTGGCTGTCCAGGCGTGGTTTAAATAGCCTAGGAAGAAGTCCCAGGTAAGTATTCTTCCACAGCCCCCACCCGAGAAAAAAGTAGTCCCTTAGTTAAAATAGTCCCTCCTAAACCCCATTTGGCTTGTGGCTTCGTGCAGCATGGTTTGCACCAGGTGAGTATGCAGCATGGTCTGCATTAGGTAAGTTTTCTGTAATGAGCCTGGCGCCCATGGCGCCAGGACTGACTTTATCCTTATGAGCCTGGCCCCATAGGCGCCAGGACTGCACCCAAACAGCCCCGAACTGGGGTTTTTGGGCATGCTTCAAATGGCATGATGCCTGCTTCCGGGGTTGCTGGGCCTGGTCTGGCTTCCCGGGGGCAGGCATCATGACAGCACTCCCCCTCAAGGCCCCTCCTAAAGTCGTTCTTCCCCCTGGCCTTGGTTTGTTAGGAAATTCTCGGTGGAACCTTTTCACTAATTGAGGTGCATACACGTGGTCACTAGGTTCACAAGCCTTTTCCTGAGGACCGTAGTCTTTCCAGTCGATTAGATAAAAGATTTTTGATCTCACTTTTTTTGAGTCCAAGATGCTCTTAACCTCAAATTCGGGTTCTCCATCTATGAGGATGGGGTCTGGAGGTTTGGTTAGTCTTGTTGCAGGTTGTACTGGCTTCAAAAGGGATACGTGAAAAACGTGATGAATCCACATATGAGCAGGTAGGTCCAACTTGACAGCCACCGGGTTAATGATGGCCTTGATGGAGTAAGGTCCTAAATACCTAGGGTTAAAGGTCCGTGTTCCCTTGAGTGGGATGTGCTTAGTGGCCAACCATACTTGGTCCCTTATCTGGTATTGCGGTGCTTCACTCCTGTGCAGATCCGCATCTTTCTTGTATTTTTCCTTAGCCTTTCGCAAATGGGAAGTTGCTTCCTTAAAGGCTTGTGTAATCAGAGTGTGGAGATGGTCCACCGCAGGCATCTCCAAGAGTTGGGGCGAATCAAGGTCCGAGGTTCGAGGATGGTGTCCATAGATGGTAAAAAAAGGACTTTGTCCGGTTCCCGAGTGTACAGAATTATTGTACGCATACTCGGCAATCCAAAGAATGTCTTTCCAGGTACCCTCAGACTGATGTAGCATGCAACGCAAGTACTGCTCAAGAGTCTGGTTGGTCCTCTCTGTTTGACCGTCGGTCTGAGGGTGGTGACTGGTGGAAAGCCTAACATCTATCTGCGCCAATTGGCAACATTTTCTCCAAGAATGCGAAATGAATTGACTGCCCCGGTCCGAAATCAACACGGATGGAAAGCCGTGTAGGCGAACAATGTTTTCAAGGAACTCTTTGGCCAAGACTAAAGCTGAAGGTATCCCTTTTAAAGGAATAAAGTGAGCCATTTTGGAAAAAAGGTCCACAATAACTAAAATGGTGTTAAAGCCATTGCACGGGGGTAGATCTGTTATAAAGTCTAATGACAAGGTATGCCAAGGAGTGGGTGGGATATCCAAAGGTTGCAATAGTCCAGCGGGTCTTTTCTTTTGACTTTTATTTTGGGCGCAAATGCCACAAGACATGACAAACAATTTAATGTCTTTGCGCCAGGTGGGCCACCAGAATTGTTTCTTAATTTTGGCTTAAGTTTTTGCAATACCAGGATGTCCTTCCAATAAGGTATCATGGTACCGGGAAATGACAAGTTCTTGTAGTTCCTTCTGTGGCAGAAATAGCCGGCCTTGGTAATAAGGTCAATCATCGGTGACAGAATACTCTGGACCTTTCTTGGCCCAGTCCTGTAAGGCAACTGAATCAAAGAGCTGGTTGATCTTTTCTTGAATGTCCTCCAGTGAATGTATGGACGTCAGGCCAAGGATCCTTTGTTCGGGAATTATGGGTACGGGTTCTAAGGTTATTTCTGTTTCTCCTATTCCAATTCGGGACAAGGCGTCTGCTTTACTATTTTTACAACCTGGTCGATAGGTTATTACAAAATCAAACTCGGCGAAGAAAAATGCCCAACGGAGTTGGCGCGAAGAATGGGCCTTAGCTGTCTTTAGGTTTTCCAAGTTTCGGTGATCGGTGACGACCCTGATGGTATGTCTGGCACCCAGCAGATAGTGCCGCCAAGCCTTGAAGGCGGACTTGATGGCTAACAGCTCCTTGTCGGTAATGGCATAGTTTAATTTGGGAGCCGAAAACTTCCTTGACCAGAATGCCACTGGATGAAGCTGGTTAGTTTCGGGATCCCTTTGGGAGAGCACTGCTCCCATGGCTGAACTGGATGCATCCGGTTCCACTATGTATGGAAGCTCAGGGCGCGGGTGTCTTAATACAGGGGCAGATGTGAATTTTGCTTTTAACTCTTGGAAGGCGTTTTCGGCTTCCTCTGTCCACACAAAGCGTTTATTCTTTCGCAATAGCGTAGTAATGGGATGCACAATGTGTGAGAAGTCCGGGATAAACCTGCAGTAGAAATTGGCAAAGCCAAGCATGCTTTGGACACCTTTGACTGAAGTTGGCGAAGGCCAATTAAGAATTGCGTCCACCTTACGTGTATCCATCCTGATTCCTCTCGGGGTCAGAATAAATCCAAGGAATTCCACTTCCGTAGTGTGAAAGACACACTTTTCCAGTTTAGCATATAGTTTATGCTGGCGTAACTTCTCTAGGACTGCTCGGACGTGCTTTGCATGATCAGATTCTGATAGGGAGTATACTAAGATATCGTCGATGTAAACGACCACACAAACATCGATGAGCTCTCGGAGGACATCATTCATGAAGAATTGGAAGGCTGCTGGTGCATTGCATAGTCCGAAAGGCATCACCTGGTACTCAAATAATCCGTACTTGGTGCGAGAAGCAGTCTTCCATTCATTGTCCTCTTTGACACGTACCAGATGATATGCCCCCCGAAGGTCTAGTTTAGTGTATATACAAGCGTCCTTCACCTGGTCTAGTAGTTCAGGTATCAAAGGTAATGGGTATCGATTCTTGATGGTTATCTGATTCAGAGCGCGGTAGTCTATGCATGTTCTAAGATCGCCTTCCTTTTTTGGAACGAAGAACAAAGTTGAAGATGCAGGGGACTTGGACGGGCGAATGAAGCCATTAGCAAGGTACTGGTCAAGGTACTGGCGCAAGTGGAGATTTTCGGGTTCCGTAAGGGCATAGATTCTACTGCAAGGTGGTTGTGCTCCCGGTACAAGATCTATTTGACAATCATACGATCTGTGAAGTGGTAAAGTGTTTGCCTATTCCTTTTGGAAGACATCCTGAAAGTCTTGGTATTCAGCAGGTAATTGCGTGGCATCTGGGATTACTGGGGCCAGGACTGAGTTTTGAAATTTCTTAGGGTAGCAGGTGTGAGCACATTCTGGGAAGGTTAGTCTCTTCTCTCGCCAATCAATGCAGGGATTATGTTTTTCTAACCAAGGTATTCCCAGTATTAGTTGGAACTGTGGGGCCTTGATCAAATCAAACACAATAACCTCTCGGTGCCCATCTTGACCCAGAAATGTCATTTCTGCAGTGGAATGTGTTACGGGCCCAGAGACAATTTCCGTTCCATCAACTGTGGTGACGACATCGGCAGTGGTCTTTCGGATGAGAGATAGATTCATCCTGGAAGCCAATTCACAGTCCAAATAGTTTCCTATAGCTCCACTATCAACGTACGCCTTTACCGCGTGCATGCGTGATGGTTGCTCTGGATCTACAAGGACCATGGGTATGGTGAAATGCGAGGTCAGAGTGTCCTTCTTTAGGCTCGGCAAGCGGACCTCTACACTTGCCGGGCTTGATCGTTTCCCGAGTCAGGTTCTAAATGGCTTTCGTCTGCTGCTCCTATAGTTTTCTTGGGTGGTTTTACTGGGCAGTTCCGAAGGAAATGACCGGTAGCTACGCAATAGAGACATAATTGCAGTTGTCGTCTTCTTTCTCTTTCCTTCTGCGTTAGGGGTCCTCTAACCCCCCCCAACTTGCATAGGTTCTGGGGCATCTATTCCCTTGGAGCTTACGTGGGTTTTAATCAACACCACATTCTCAAACTTGGTTCGGTCAGCCTTTCTGGTTTGAAGTCTATGATCCAACTGGACCACTAAATCTATATATTCAGCACAGTCCTGAGGCGGGCTCACTATTTGGGCTAAAACATCTTTGAGTTCTCCTCGAAGCCCTCGATGGAATAATGTGATTCGCTTGGCTTCAGGCCATTCGGTTTCCACTACTAATCTGTTAAAGGTTGCAATGTAAGTTAAAAGATCCTGATTACCTTGCCGTAAGGATAAAAGTTCGTTATCCAAAGGGAGTATCGGGCGAATAGTCTTTCCATGCTTGTTCGAAAACCCTGGAAATCTCGAAGAATCGGGTCATACTGATTGACTAGTGGAATGAACCAATCCGCTGCACTGCCACTGAGATATGACAGCACAAAGGCCACCTTGGCCTGATCGTTCGGGAAGGCTCCAGGTCTACATAAAAAGTGCAAGCGGCATTGATTCATAAATATAGCAAACCTTTTTGGGTCTCCGGCAAAGCGTTCAGGCGGAGCCAAGGGAACGGCTCCAGGTAGATTTATCTGCACCGGGTTACTCAGTGGTACTGGAGCTGGACGTGCCCCAAGTCCTGGTAGAGGTGTTTGTCCAGCCTGGCTTTGCAATAGTTGTCTGGCCAAATCATCGGTTCGTTCTTTTGAAACTATCAGTTCTCTCCTGAGGGCATTAGTTTCTTGACGGGCGGAATGCACTCCGGCTCTTAATTTCCCTAATAATTGGGCCAACTGATCCGTTTCCGAGGTCTCCATGACGCCCAAGTGGGTATTTGTGGGTAGGCTTCGCGTTCTGTTACTCTCACCTGGTTCCCACGGGGACGTTGATCTGGACCAGCCTGGTGCCACGTAGAGCCGAGATGACTGACTGGACACCCCCGCTTACTTCGTTTGTCGGCTCGTATGAATGTCTTTCTGCAAAGGAGAAAGGGAATTAACCTCCCGTAATTCGAGTGTTAACCCACCCTCCACTCCCGTTGTCTGCCCACTGACCACTCCCGATGTTCCCTCTTGTTCTCACCTGATGGTTTAGAAAGGTGGGCTCTCCATCCTGCATCGAGCGCAGGGGCGCGTAGACGACCAGTTACTTCACTGGCGTGGAGGATTGATGAGTTCCAGTATTGACTCTAGGATCCAATAGTTTGTAAGAGTTCAAATGTCTGATCTTCACTCTTTCCGATTCCTTGTAGGTTGCCGACTTAACCACCACGAAGAGTCCAAAGGGCAGTTGGTGAGAGTCAGGTAAGTCTATAGTGGTTTTCCTCTTAGGGGCCGGGGTACGGTGATGATGCAGAGTTAACTGCGCCGACCCGATATGAGGTGAGTACCCCCTGCGGTAAATCAGGTAAGTCTTTGGGGGGTTGCTTGTAATGTCCAGTGGTTTCCTCTTAGGGGCCGGGGTGCGGCAGTGATGCAGAGTTAACTGCGCCGACCCGAGATGAGGTGAGTACCCCCCCTGGTAATCCGGTAAGTCTTTGGGGGTAGTTTGTATTGCCCTTTTGCATTCCCGTGCTCACCTGGCTTTTCTTGTCCCCTTAGATATCGGAGAGCGGTGTGGAAATGCTGAGCCTGCGATGGAGTGAGGAAAAGCTGCACTGGATGGTGAGTGCAGCGCGGCGCTGCGAGGTGCGTGACGATGCGCGTGCGATGACTCCTTCTTCAAGATCGACGATGCGATGGATCAAGAATTCAGGTAAGGTTTCAAATTTGAACCTCTTCTCCTTCTTTCTTTTCATTTCCAGGTGGTCCAGGACTGAAGCGGGCGTGGCTGAAGACTGGAAGATGCTGGAGGCACGGTGAGCGTTACGCTGCTGAATGCAGAATAACGCGAAGCACGTGTGGCTGTCCGGGCGTGGTTTAAATAGCCTAGGAAGAAGTCCCAGGTAAGTATTCTTCCACAGCCCCCACCCGAGAAAAAAGTAGTCCCTTAGGTAAAATAGTCCCTCCTAAGCCCCATTTGGCTTGTGGCTTCGTGCAGCATGGTCTGCACCAGGTGAGTATGCAGCATGGTCTGCATTAGGTAAGTTTTCTGTAATGAGCCTGGCGCCCATGGCGCCAGGACTGACTTTATCCTTATGAGCCTGGCGCCATAGGCGCCAGGACTGCACCCAAACAACCCCGAACTGGGGGTTTTGGGCATGCTTCAAATCGCATGATGCCTGCTTCCGGGGTTGCTGGGCCTGGTCTGACTTCCCGGGGGCAGGCATCATGACACGGACCCTTAAATCCGGCGGTAATAGCGCGACCGCCGGATTTAAGGGTTACCACCAAAGTCGTGATGAGGCCCATAGTGTTGGCTGAACAGTTAGAGCTACCCATACAAGATAAGGAGAGGGTGGAAGGAGTTCAGTCTGTGGACGGCTCTCCATTGGTGTCCGGGCCTATTCAGAAGCAAACAGAGAAATTGGAGATGGTATGCATGGCACGGCATAAGGAAGACATTACTTTTGATTTAATAGCAGCACCTCAGTTTGGGCTGATTTTAGGAATGCCCTGGTTAAGAAAACGTAATCCAAGGATTGATTGGAAGAAACAAACTTTATGGTTTGAGGAACAGAAGTGTCAGGAACACATTTTTACTGAAGTGGGACCGGCCACCCGGTTGGCGGAAAGAGAGGTAGGAGAAGCAGTAGTGGGAGTGGTGGATTCAGGAATCCCCGAGCATTATATGGAATTTACCAAGATTTTTGACAAGGGAGGAACGGAATGACTACCTCCACATAGACCTTATGATTGTGTAATTGATCCTTGCAGTCGCATTTATGCACTCACGGAAACTGAAAATAAATATCTCAGAGAATATTTAGACGAGATGCTGGCTAAAGGTTTTATCAGGCATCCCACTTCTCCAGTTTCTTCACCTTTATTTTTTGTTCCTAAGAAGGAAGGCACGTTACAAACGTGTATTGACTATCGTGCCTTAAATAAGGTTACAGTGAAGAATAGATTTCCTTTACCTTTGATTTCAGTATTGTTAGATCAAGTGTGGGAGGCACAGATTTACACTAAGTTGGATCTGAGAGGGGCCTATCATTTGATCAGGGTGAAGGAGGCGGATGAGTGGAAAACGGCTTCCTGGACTAAGTTTGGGTTGTTTGAGTATCTTGTAATGCCATTTGGTTTATGTAATGCCCCTGCAGCTTTTCAGTTTTTTATGCAAGAAGTTTTGAGGGACTATATTGAGATTTTTGTTATTGTTTACATTGATGACATTTTGATTTATTCAGAATCCCCTGGGCAGCATGTACTACATGTAAGGGCAGTGCTGCAACGCCTTCAAGAATATCAACTTTGTGTAAAACTAGAAAAATGTGCATTCAATGTGAAGCAAGTAGAGTTTTCGGGGTTTATTTTGACACCTACAGGGGTGGTTATGGATCCCAAGAAAGTACAAGCAGTGATGGAATGGCCATCTCCACAGTGCATTAAAGATATCCAATCCTTTCTGGGGTTCGCCAATTTCTATCGCCGATTTATTGGTAATTTTTCTAACATAGTCACTCCCATCACACAACTACTCAAAAAGTTGAGCAAATTTGAACAGAGTCCAGATGCAGAAAAGGCTTTTAAGGAATTGAAGGGAGCCTTTACTTCGGCTCCGGTGCTAAAAGATCCCAATACTGAGGAAGTGTTTCAGGTAGAAACGGATGCTAGTAATGTTGCGATAGGAGCCATCTTATCTCAGAAGGAGGAGAAAGGAGTATGGCATCCAGTGGCCTTTTTCTCACAAAAATTAACAGGATGTGAGCAAAATTACTCCATCACGGATAAAGAGCTGTTGGCCATTAGATCAGCCTTTATAGAATGGAGACATTATTTACTGGGGGCAAGACATCAGGTGCTAGTGGTAACCGATCATAAGAACTTGCAATATTTCAAGACAGCCCAGACCCTGAGTCCAAGACAACAGCGTTGGTCCCAGTATTTTAATGAATTCGATTTTGTGGTAACCCTCTGGCCTGGTAAGAGAAACGGGAAGGCGGATGCGTTATCTTGTCAACAAAATATGGACACGGTGGTAGGAGAGGTCAAGACCATTATTTCTCCTGAAAAGGTTATTGGAGCAATTACTACACAATTAATTGAGACAATAAAGAGAGGCTTCTCACCGAAGCAGCTTCAGAAGTGGAAAGATAGTCATCCCACAAGATCGGTGCGGAATGGGTTGCCTTACCATCAGGGGCAGTTGTATCTACCCACCAAATAATTACAGGAAAAGGATTTATTTTGGTGCCATAAATCCCCTCTGGCAGGTCATGCAGGTCGGAGGAAAATGCAAATTATGTTGGAGAAATACTTTTGGTGGCCAGACATGAGAAAGGATGTGGAGAGGTATTTGTTACAATGTGAGAATTGTGCACGGAACAAGGCTGACCATGGCAAAAATCGAGGGTTACTTCAGCCATTGCCTACTCCTGAAAGAGCCTGGACTCATCTGTCTATGGATTTCATTACTGATTTACCACCGGATAACCAGTTTGATACAATTTGGGTGGTGGTGGATTTCTTGTCCAAACAAGCTCATTTTATCCCATGTGTGGGAATTCCAGGGGCGGGCAAGCTGGCGGAGCTATTTTTGCAACATGTGGTTAGATTGCATGGTTTGCCAAAAAGTATTGCCTCTGACAGAGGTTCTCAGTTTACATTGAGGTTTTGGCGTGCTTTCTGTCGGATGCTGGGGATCAACTGTGCCTTGTCTACTAGTTATCACCCTCAAACTGATGGGCAGACAGAAAGAGTTAACCAGACATTGGAACAATGCCTGAGAGGTTATCTGGGAGATGGTAGAGACTCATGGGTACAGGCATTGTGGCTGGCCGAGTTTACCTATAATAATACCTATCATAGCTCCCTGGGTATGGCGCCTAATGAATGTTTGTATGGGCATGAGCAAAACATGATCCCCGAACACTTACCAGATACAGACACTATGCCCGTGTTACAAGAGCGAAAACAGTTGCTTTTGAACATCAGGCAGAGAGCACGTGAAAATTTGTAAAAAGCTAAGAGAGCATTTAAAGAACAGGCTGACAAACATCGGCAAGGGAATCCTCAGTATCATATTGGGGATAGGTGTGGTTGTCAACAAAATATGTATCATTAATAGGATCTCGTAAATTTATGCCTAGACTTATTGGTCCTTAAGAAATCTGTAAATGTGTATCAGACACTGCGATGAAATTACGTTTACCAAAAATCTTTACCTGTCCACCTGGTATTTCATGTGTCTTTAGTTAAACCTGCAGCTCCCAGTTTGTAGACCAAACGGCCACTGCCTATTGGGAAAGATGGACAAGAGAAATATGAGGTGAAAAAAATTTTGGATGTCAAAAGGAAGAAACAAAGGTTATGGTACTTGATTCAGTGGGTAGGTTATGAACCGGAAGGCTGTTCTTGGGAACCGGCAGAGGCAGTGCATGCTCCCAGGTTGGTGAAACTCTTTCATTTACAACATCCGGCAAAACCTGGTCCTGGGAAGAGGCCTGGGAGAGGAGGTAATGTTAGGAGGAAGGGCATCCAAAAGTTTTGTGTATAGTGGTGTGCCGGCAGAGGGGAAAAGACTGCAATTCCCATCATGCTGTGGGAAAGCCTGTAGTTCTGTGCGCGCGCGTCTCCAGCTGCTATTGATGAGAGGCAGCATAAATGAAGCAACAGCGCACACGCAGGTGTGGCTTATTTTCGTTATTGAGTGCAGCATGAGCGGAGAGACGGGAACGGGACGCGGAAGAAATCCTGCCTAGCATGGACGGTGATTAAGGACGGCTACCGTAGGTTCCCGTGGAGCAAGGAGGGAATGCTGTCATTCGGCAGCAGTTCACAGCGATCCACATTTCGTCCGAGAGGTCCCGCTGGGCCTCTCGGAACTCAGATAAGTGCGCTCTGTGTTTTCTTACTGAATCGCGCTCTGTGTTTTCTTACTGAAGCTAACGCTTACAAAATATGTTTACTGTAACTGGCTGGGCCTCATTAGACTTTGCAAAAGAAAAACTACAACAAAACATTATCTGTTTAAAGGTTTACCGTGTGTGAGAGTATGGGTGTTTTCACTCGCACGCACGGAGAAGGGGAAAGGTGTATTCAGTGATTTGCAGTCGGACAGAGGGGGTGATCAGTTTAGAACCTACACAAGGTTTATCCATTATGAGAGAGGCATGATTTAGTGATATGTGTTTGGTGTTGCTTCTACGCACCCTAGGGGCCATGTGTTCTGTTTCTTCATCCATGGAAAGCTTTCCATTGTTATGTGTTCATTATGTTTATTGCTATGTGTATGTTTGTTTCATGTACACATGTATCAAGGTGTGTTAAGGTCTGTGTAGGGCTGGTTCAGTAAGGTACAGGTTACTGTAAGAATCAGGTTAATATGTATGCAGGTTGAAGTTAAGGAGGGTTTTCCCTGGTGTTTCCCCTTTTCCTATCCAACTTAGGTTTCCCTACACGTCTACCCGGTTTTCCTAACTTCCCCCACACCTATCCACAACCTCTCCCTAACCCCTCTTCCCCTCATTGGCTGCCACGTGGTGTCCTGTGTTCTCAAGTCAGGCGCCTGTGCCAACCACGGGTGGAGGGTCGATTCCTTCAGCTTCGGTGGTTCGGGGGAGAGTGTCGATTACTCTCCTCCATTATTGTGTACACTCTGACATTGAACTCTCCTGGACAAAACAACCTTGTGATCTTGCAGGCCTTTCTATCGCCGTCTAAGAAAGCAACTTACCCCATTCTGGCATTAGTGGATTGTGGAGCCATGGGGATTTTTATAGGTCAGGATTGGTTCACTACCCACCACATTCCATATGAAACTCGAGACATCAAGCAACCTGTAGAGGCCATCGATGGACGACCTCTCTCTTCAGGACCAATCACCCTGCAAACCAAAGAGATCCAGCTCTCGATAAACCATCATCAAGAGATGATCAAGTTTGACATCATAAAGTCTGCCCATTATCTAATGGTACTGTGTATGCCCTGGTTACAGATGCACAACCCATACATCAACTGGGCAGCAAGATCCTTGTTTCGTGGCTCAGAACATTGCATGTCTCACTGCCTATCCCTGGATTCCTCATCTAGATCCTCTGAAGGTACTCTGAAAGACCAGCAAGGCCCACTCACGGCCTCAAATATTATCCAGGTCCCCAGAGCCTATCAGATGTGTTTTCAACTGCCATAGTTCAAGCCCACCCCCTCACAGACCTGAAGACTGCACTATCGACACTGAACCCTCGGCAGTGATTCCCTTTGGAAGCATGTTCATCCTATCAGAACCAGAGAAAAGGGCCCTCCGAGAATACTTGGATACCAACCTAGAAAATGGCACCATACGACC
Source organism: Ambystoma mexicanum (assembly GCF_040938575.1). Classification (NCBI taxonomy): domain Eukaryota; kingdom Metazoa; phylum Chordata; class Amphibia; order Caudata; family Ambystomatidae; genus Ambystoma; species Ambystoma mexicanum. The sequence continues at coordinate 1,113,364,282 of NC_090923.1, read as the reverse complement.
ATCCAAATCCCCAGCGGGAGCTTCGTTGTTTTTCCTTCCCAAGAAAGATACTAAGGAGCTTAGGCCTTGTCTTGATTATCGTGGTCTTAATCAATGCACCCTCAAGGACCGCTACCCATTGCCCTTAATCTCGGATATCCTGGAAGCGGTGAGAGGAGCCGTAATCTTCACGAAATTGGATCTCAGAGGTGCCTACCATCTGATCTGTATAAAGGAAGGTGACGAATGGAAAACAGCCTTTAGAACACCTTTTGGTCACTTTCAATACCTGGTCATGCCTTTCGGACTCGCCAATGCCCCAACGGTCTTCCAACGTTTTATGGACCTTGTGTTCTCCGATATGCTGTTCCTCTTCATCATAGTTTACCTGGACGACATACTGATATACTCCAAGGACCATCTTAAGCATGAAGAGCATGTCAAGGCAGTCTTACAATGGCTACGTGAGCATAAACTCCTGAATAAATCCGTGAAATGCCTTTTTCATGTCTCTACTGTTCACTATCTCGAATTTGTCCTTAGTCCAGAAGGAATTGGAATGGACCACTCAAAAGTAAATTCCATACTATCCTGGCCTGTTCCAACTACTGTGAAACAGATTCAATCCTTCATGGGGCTTGCCAACTTCTACCGGAAATTCATGCATTCCTTTTCGGAGATAGTTCAACCGATTATTACATTGTTGAAGAAGGATACTCCCTTCCTTTGGACCGCAGCCCAAGACAAAGCGTTCCAACATTTGAAGTCGGAATATACACAAGCCCCCATCTTGGCTCAACCTGACATTGATCGACCTTTCCTAGTGGAGACTGATGCCTCTAACTACGCCATCGGAGCAGTCTTAAAGCAGGAATTCAAGGACAAACTAGAACACCCCATCGCTTATCTCTCGCGAACCCTAACTCCTAGCGAGACCCATTATTCTGTTCTGGAAAAGGAATTGTTGGCCATCCGTCAAGCCTTCACAGAGTGGCATCATCTACTCCTGGGATCTAAACATCCTGTTCAGGTCCGTACGGATCATCGGAATGTCCAAGTCCTACATCCATGGAATGTAGAAATAGTTGTCAAGCCCGTTGGGCCTTCTTCTTTGCCCAGTACCAGTTCCAAATCCATCATGTACCTGGAACACACAGCATAATTGCTGACGCCTTATCCCGACGTCCCGACTACGAAACTCTTGAAGATCAATCCTTCCCAAAGATGTTTCCCTGTACAATTTTCATAGCTCAAGCAATCACTCTCCTGGAAGACATTCGGATTCAAACCCAGTCCTCTGAGATCTGGAAGGAATTTACTGGGAAGAATCGATGGAATCTTAAAACCAAGGACGGGTATTTTTTTCAAGGACAATGGCCTGGTCATTCCCACACAGAGACTGCGGCAAAGGATTACAAGCCTCTGTCATGATACCCTTCATTCAGGACATCGTGGCATTACCAACACTCTCTACAGACTTTATTGTGGAACTACCACCTTCCAGGGGATACACAACTATCATGGTTACCATTGATTTATTCACTCACATGGCTCATTTTACACCCTTGTATAAATTACCATCTCCTTCAGAACTCGCTGGAATCTTCCTGGAACACATATTCCGACTTCATGGACTCCCTTCCAAGATCATATCAGACAGAGGTCCTCAAAACATATCTCAACTCTGGAAACACTTATGCCGTAAACTAGGAATCCAACATGCCCTCTCCTCAGGTTATCATCCACAGACCAACGGAGCTACAGAACGTGTGAACCAAACCCTGGAGCAGTATCTTTGTTGTTTCACCACCAAGGTCCAGGACGATTGGTCTCTTTTAATACCTATGGCTGAATTCGCCTACAATAATTCGGATCACTCGGCTGTCAAGACCAGCCCCTTCTTTTGCAGCCAAGGATTCCACCCTTTGGTTCTACCATCCCTTCTCCCACATCCTACACCAGTTCCTACAGTCGACTCCTGGATTGAAACCCTCATCAACGTACACAAGGAAGCCAAAGAACACCTCGAAAGGGCCTGAGTTAACACCACGCACTATGCAGACTCCAAAAGAAGACCAGGACCTTCCTATGCAGTGGGAGATAAGGTCTGGCTATCCTCGAAACTACTGCCTTGACACTTACGACCTAATAAGTTGGCTCCTCGGTACTATGGCCCTTTTTCCATAAAGGAAATCATTAACCCAGTGGCCTTCCGACTCAAATTACCAGACTCCTGAAAGAGGATCCACCCAGTGTTTCACACATCTCTAATGAAACCATACGTCCAGACCTCTCCGTCTGCTCCAAGATCTACCCCTGTGGTTGTCGACGACCAACTAGAATACAAAGTGTCCCGAATATGTGACTCCAGGTACAGACGTGGTCAGCTACAGTATCTGGTGGAGTGGAAAGGCTATCCACCCAGTGAACGCACCTGGGAACCAGTCTCAAACCTAAACGCCCCCAGGCTACTTCAAAGGTACCACCTTATACACCCGGGCAAACCCAGAGGAACAGGCCTTCGGAGGAGCCATGCTGTCATGAACCATCGGACGCGTCCTTTCTGGACTTCCTGGTCCCTGACCCATAGGGTCTTGCACTCAGCAGTACTCCCAACATGGCCGCCGAACGCGGAATACTGTTTACCAGTTTCCGTGCCATACGCATTACGTTCTATAAAGCGGACATGCCCCCGTGGCCCTGCGTGTCTCAACGCTACCGCTGTCATGATGCCTACCCCCGGGGAACCAGACGAGGTCCAGCAACCCTGGAAGCAGGCATCACGTAATCTGGAGCAAGCCCAAAAACCCCTGCTAGGGGCTGTTTGGGTGCGGTCCTGGCGCCTATGGCACCAGGCTCATATGGAGAGTCAGTCCTGGCGCCATAGGTGCCAGGCTAATAGAGTAGAACTTATCTGATGCAGACCATGCTGCAAGCTCCAAGCCAAATGAGGCTTGGAAGGGACTATTTTACCTAGGGACTATTTTTTACTCGGGTGGGGCTGGGGAGGAATACTTACCTGGGACTACTTTAGAGGCTATTTAAACCACGCCCGAAGAGCAGCACACGCTTCGCGTTGTTCTGCATCCAGCAGCGTAACGCTCACCGTGTCTGCAAGCCTGCATCCAGTCTTCTGCCACGCCCGCCTCGAGTCTGCAGCTCCTAGAAAAAGGGAGGAACAGAAGGAGAAGAGGTTAGAATAAGAGCAAAACCTTCGATCCTTGCCTGAATTCCGGATCCACCGCGCCTTCGAGCTGGAAGAAAGAAGCATTTTACGCACGCCGCCTCGCCCGCTGCAGCGCCGCGCTGAACTCACTAGCCTTCGCAGCATCCTCACGATCCACCGCATCCTTCTGCACGTTCCCGCCGCACTCTGGCACCTAAGGGGAACACAAGAACAGCAAAGGTGAGCCAAGGGAATAAACAGAGGCAATAGTAACTACCCCCATAGACTTACCTGATTACCGCCGGGTGTACTATTGCTCTTAACGGGTCGGCACAGTCTCCATTGCATCCTCGCCGTAACCCGGCCCCTAAGGGGAACAAAAGGACAACAAGGTGAGACAAAGGGACAAACAAGGGGAACTCTTCTCACCACAATAGACTTACCTAATTTTACCGCCGGAGATATTATTCCCCGAACTTCATATTTTCTCTCCACACCTGAATAAGGGAGCAAGCAACAGGTTACATTCTGGCCTTATTTTATTGAACTGTGTAGGATAAGCCAAATCCTTACCTGAACTTCGTCAGCTACCACGAGGAACTCTTCGCTGGGGTCAAGCTGCAAACTGCAAGGAATCGGACAAGAGTGAAAGTCAGACATGTGAACTCTTACGAACTACATACTTTTCGGAGTCAATATTGTTCTGGAACTCACCAATTCCTTCGAGCCAGTGAAGCAACTGGTTATCAACGCGCCCCTGCGCTCAATGCAGGATGGAGAGCTCATCTTTTCAAACCATCAGGTGAGACTGTAAGAGGAGACATCAAAGGTGATCTGTGGGGAGAACAGCGGGGGTGGACCATTTGCAGAAGAATATTCCTACGGGCCAAGCAAACAAAGCTAGGTGGGCCAGTCCAGTCCGTCATCTCGGCCCTACGCGTAACATTGGTGGAGACCGCAGCTGTCCAGTTCAGATCGATGCCTCTGTGGGAGCCAGGTGAGCGTAACAACCGCTTGACGTGGCTAGACATGTGCTGCCGTAGTTCGCTTGTGTTTTCCTTTGATTCCTGGTTTCCGGTTCCCCTAAATTCCTCCTCCTTAATTCCCCCTCATTTTTGTCCTCCTTGCATCCCGGATCTCCATGCACTCCTTTTCCCTGTGCACTCTTCGCTGTTTTCCTGGATTTCCTCGGACTTCCCGGACATCTGAACATTCCCAGGACTCGGAACGCTGAACGCACGCTGGAACCCGAGGACCTGCACACTGGGTTATACAAGACCTGAACTCTACGAAAGAAAACTCCATCAAAGAACTCCAACAAACAACAAAGACAGGTGAGAAGAGGGGAAACCTGTGACAGTGGGTGACTTTAATCTGGCTATGTCCCTGGACCTAGACCGCTCAATGACGACACAAACTATACTATCTAAGGTGGCCACAGCCTGGGGTGATATAGCCAATTCATTCGGGTCAGTGGACATATGGAGACACCTGCAAGGGTGTTTTCATTCTATTCCGGGGATCATGGTAGTGCTTCCAGAATAGACTACTTTAAGCTAACCATCCCCCTGGTGGGTGAGACACAATCCGCCAGGGTGTTACCCAGTACGCTCTCCGACCACTCCCCAATAGTGGCAGTCATCTCCATCCTGAATACAGTACCACATCCTTCACGCTGGCACTTCCACCCTCGCGCTCTTGAGGACAAAGTATTCCGTGCCGGGATCTGGGATGACATCTTTGAATATTTTCAAACTACTGCAGATTCGGTCCCCGACTATAGAACGGTATGGGAGGCCTTAAAATGTCTTTATAAGGGGCTGCTGCATTTTACGGGAGGGCGAGGTCCTTAAATCCTTGAGATTAACTCTCTCCGTAGTCTGGTAAAATATATTAAGGAATTGGAACATAAATAGTCCTAGGGGGGGAACCACAGGTGGAGATATTGCTATCCAGTAAGAGACTCGCTCACCACAAGGCGGCAAATAGGTTGGATAGGTTTCTGGGCGACTCGATTCTGGTGACCAAATATGTGGAAGGTGGTAGACCCAGTCGTACCCATGACTGGGCGATCTGCAAAGATGGGAACCAGTGTGACTATAATGGGAACTCGGCTTGTGACTCCGGGGAAATGAACAAGATATTTCATGACTATTATAGTACTATATTCATCACAATTAATAGTCTCTCCCGAAGAAATCAGATCGTACTGAGACCGGGTGGCCCTGGGCTAGCTGGACCCCGTTCACATGGACCAGATGAACTCCCTCCATCAGTCGGAGAAATGTGTAGGGTCATTCGAAAACCATCCTAGCGGTAAGGCCCCTGGATAAGATGGTATCTCGGTTAAATTCTACACAGAAGATGCCTCCATCCTTGTCCCATCTCTTTGCCATATGTATGAATTTTCCATGTCTGCGGGCCTTCTCACTGAGTCCCCCAGGTCTGCGATGGTCACACTCCTCCTCAAACCTGATAATGACCCTGCCAATTGCGCTTACTATACTCCCCTGTCACTCATCAATACCGACAATCAAATGTTTGTGAAACTATTGGCCGATAGGCTCCTTCCTCATATGAGCGCTTTGGTCCACCCTGACTAAGCTGGGTTTATCCCAGGCAGGTCTACACAAAATAACCTGAGGCGGTTGTTTTCCCTGATGCATAATATCAATGATGATGTTCCCATAGTGGTAGCGGTCCTTGATGCTGAAAAAGCCTTCGACTATATCTAGTGGCCTTTTCTATTTGAAATCCTCTGCAAATCCGTTTAGGGCTCCAGTATATTCAATAGATTCAACTGATCTATACCGCCCTCGAGCCGTGATATTAACGAACCAGGAGACTTCAGATAGCATTTTCCCAGCCAGAGGTCCGAGACAGGGTTGCCCGTTCCCTCCCGTCCTTTTTGCATTGATGGTTGAGCCCCTTGCATGTGCCATTAGGGAGTTTTCATTCACATAGGGGGGGTGCTGATCTCACATATTTCAATAATTTCCTTCTATGCTGACGACATACTTGTGTATGTCAAAAACCCAAAACATAATCTACAACCCTTGATGCAGGAAATATCTTTATTTGGCAGATTTTCGGGCTATGGATTAACTGGTCTAAGTCAGAGGTTCTACCCTTAAAGGATAGTTCCGGGACTTTTTTTTTTATTGTCCCTACGGTTCGGCCATGTGTTTTTAAGCATAACTCGGTAGATCGTAGAAAACTTTCCTATGGACCTTACCCGACTTTTCGTCCATTATCGCACTCAAAATCAGCCGCCATTTTCTGATAATCCTATCATTTCCCCCCATCGTCCTGGCTCACCTGCTTTTGCGGCACTAAATCAAATCCCCCGCCCCTGAAACAGACTTTATCAAAACATTCATATTCCCCGCCTCTATCCATGACGTGACTGAGCTGCGTAGGCAAACGCGCCCAGGCGTCTTCTACGCGACTCCACACAGAACCCGGAAATCAACACAGATTAGGTCACAACACAGCGCGCCACAATTCGGAATATGAAACTGTACTTTTAAATCAAACCGCAAGATTGTAAATTTGGTAAAGTACATTTATTTGACATCAAATGTTTTGAGAATATTCAGCGATTTTCATTTTTATTTGCTCACGTTCCAAAAAGTTCGTTTTGAGGCACGCGATGTTCCTTTGCTGTACACAGGGTCTTAGATCATCTCACAATACAGCGCCACAATTCGGAATATGAAACTGTGGTTTAAAAGCAAACGGCAAGATTGTACATTTGGCAAAGTACATTTATTGGACATCAAATGTTTAGAGAATATTCAGCGATTTGCATTTTTCTTTGCTCTCGATCCAAAATAGTTCGTCTTGAGGCAAGCGATGTTCGTGTGCAGTACACAGGGTGTTGGTTTACGATAAAATAAGCTCTTCGGTCGCACTGATAATCGCATGGCTGTTCCAACAACGAGACACTAGGCCACCACAACGGTCTGTATGTTGCATCTAGCCGTTAGTACCGCGTAAGGGCATACTTGTACTTGGCGATCGTCCCATAAAATGGTCAGGGTGGTAACGTTGTTCACGCAGAGAAGCAACTGGCAGTTAAAAAAGCCACCCGCCGGTGTCTGGTACTCGTGACACATACAATAATGAATGATGTACCTGTTTGAAAAACATAAAAAATGAAATTAGTCTCACCATCAGGTCTTTATTAAAATTATTCATTTTATATATTAGGTCGGGAAATTATTTCATAGCTAGGACAGTGCAACTGGGTATTATACGTCAAGGGGGGGCTGTAGGATACTGAGACAGTCCCCCAGTGCAGGGGTTGACAGGGAGGCAGTGCAGGTGGAGAGTGGAAGGGCCCAGGACCGAGGTCGCAGACTGTGGACCAGTTGTAGCAGCGGAGAGGGAGAGAGAAAGCAGAAGCAAAGAGGAAGGTTTTGAGGTGCTTCCGTAAAAGGAGATGGTTCTCCTCAAGATAGTGCGCGGTACAAAACAATATGCCACATAGAACGAACAAGTACAACTTAACCCGTCTTTAAAGCTACTGTATAGTAATTAAATTGCGGTATAAACTCATCTAAAGAGTTACTTACATTATATTTGCATTTTCCATTGTGTCTGTGCGTAGGGCAGCCCCGAAATACCACTCCTTCTATGCCGACGTTATTTCTTCTAATGAACGAACATTAAATGGCTTTCGTTTCTGAAATTTTATTCATTATCGTTTCTTACGTTATTGCACCACACCCCCAAAAAGAAGTCTTTCGGGATGGTCCCGGCCTGTCAAGGTCAAATAACAATAGAACCTTATACTGAGTCGTGGGCCATTCCGGCACCCGAGCAAAAAATCAAAGCAGCTGACCTTCACTTTGAACGAGCACACATTCCTAGTTAGCTACATTCAGTGTAAGGCCATCTCACAGGACTTGAAATTTACACTCCATCTTTGCATTTTGTCTGCGTGCTTTGCAGCCCCAGAGAACCATAAATACGGAGACATTCTATATTTTTTGAAAAATGATTTATATTACTGTTTGGTTTAATTTAATGCGCAAATGAACAAGGTTGGATAGACACATTGCATGTACACTGAGCAATCACTTTTATTTACACAATGCATAGCTACACATATTCAATGGGCCTGCGACATGAGGAGACTCGAGAGCAAAGTCACAGGTGACACCCGGATGGTTCGCACTACTGCACGGTGAAGGGAGGGGCAAGGGTGGAGAGACACATTGCATGTACACTGAGCAATCACTTTTATTTACACATTGCATAGATACACATATTCAATGGGCCTGCGACATGAGGAGACTCGAGAGAACAGACAATCAAATGACAATCATTTAAACCGTGATGTGTATTTCTCAATGAGCTCTGCTTTAGGTGGACATGGAACAGAGGCAATGTTGGGTGGCAATGCAGTTGTCCCCTGCACAGGTTCGTTCACAACTCCATGTATGTGCCTATCTAGGACATCAACAATAAGTCTCTCAATAAACTCATATTGCATATCCTCAAACACTGGTTTGATCACCCATTGTTTACTTCTTTTCGTGAAGGCCTTATTATAGCGAAGCGTCCCTGAAGTTCCGGTCGTCCTACTTTGTTGACGGCCAACATTATGGTTATGGGCCAAGACCGCTAGAAGAGTCCGATTTATCATGCCCTCCCTGCCAAAATGCAATCGTTTTGGCCTGTACTTTAGGTACATATTGTGGAACACCTCCAAATCTCCTGTGTGGCAGAATTCCGTGAGTCCCCTCAAATCTCTTGTTATAGTTTTATCAAATACAATCTTTTCAATGGCTTTGTGAGTGGGTGATGAAGGAATCAACCACTCCTTCTTCCGTGCCTCCTCTGTGGACAAATGGCCATGTTCACAATTGTGGAAATGTTGGTTTGTGGTCCAGCGGTGAACGTTGCTACAGTGTAGCATTACTGACCGCCATTTTTCCAGTAGAATTTCCAACGACCCTCCACATGTTTTTGAGCTCCACCAAAGATGGTTGCTGATTGACTTGGACCACTGTGAAATACCTTGCATATCTTTTTTTTTACCTGCAGCCGACATTTTTTTATTGATTGTTTTTGCAAGATGCCAAACGTCAAATTGGTGATTTATATTTTTGGACTCTTCTCTCATTGTCTTGGCAATTGAAACGTGTCTGTCCGTGGCTATCAGGTCGATCACCATTCCCCGCGATTGTAGTTCTTGCAATGATGCTACAAAGCCAACATTCTCCATGGCCACTGAGGATGTACTTTGTGACACCTGCACGACCACCGAACTCACAATTTTCTTACTTTCCATGTCCTGAAAGTGGTAGGTGCAGTACTTGGCTGAAAATCCTGGGCTGTCGCACTGTCCATCACCGGCTAGCCTGAACCGTTTGCCCGCGAATGTACTATCAATAGACATTTTTTCCATTCTCCAAGCTTCGCTAATGTCTGGTAATAGATAATCGGTTTGGTATTTGTAGAACTGAGTTTTCGCAATGAAATGGATTCCCACAAACTGAAAGAAAGACTCTAACTTTTTAAAACTTGGACCACTAAAAAGTGCAGCCGCTGCACAAAGTAGGTTGCCTGCTGGCAGTTGCCCCAGCATGGGTTGTGCAGACCATGAGAAAGGATGATATTTTGTACAGGTGGCATGTATTTTAAGGTTAGTGCCTCGAATTGCACGAGTCACATTAATCAATGGCTCCCCACATACTTCCCCACTAACCGAATGCCCACATTGCATCCGAATAATAATATCAATCAAACAACTATCGAATACAATGAATTTGGCCTCTTTCCTTATACTGTCACTCTGCATCCCAGCTGGTTCGGCCTGTAACGTTGAGGACATGTCACTCACATGAAAGGTAGAATCTCTGATATCGTCTTCCGCTATGTTCAGTGATATTGATGGTGTTTCATTGTCGTCCACTTCATTCTCTTCCATTGCAACATCTGTTCCTTCTCCGGCGATGGGTGAATAAAACAATTTCTTCAACTTTCTCGCGGTCTTAGTTTTTGCGGGTGTGGATTCTGTGAATTGATCTCCGACTGCATCCGAACTACCAGGAGGACATTCACTATCGATGGCTGGATGTGGTATAGCTCCGTTGTCAATCACTTCATATTCTTCCCATTGGCACGATGCATCTCCAGTCTCAAGTCCCTGCCAAAAGGTTTGACAAGCAACATCTCTCGTTCGCTTCACTGTCTGTGTAGATCTAGTTCGTACACCCACTCGCAACTAGAGGACAGATTGGAAAAGGGATGTTCAGTTTAAACACAATTTACAGTATTGAACTATTAACAGTGAAAAACAACATAATATAGTGACCAGGACACTAACCTTTTTTTGCTTTCTTTTCTTTGAAACTTTCTTGCCTCGAACTTCAACATCGGGACGCTGTTGCTCCGACTCGTGTGTGCATGTCTCCACTTCCTCTTGCGCTGCAACGACTATATTTTCATGATAAGCACATCCATCACGCACTGACGCTCCATCGACTCCCTGAAACATAGAACTTTCATTAGTATGTATAATAATATTGAAAACACAAAATGTACTTGGGGACCAATACCCACGTACATCTCAATAGCAAAACACGAATGAACGCTTTGTGTAGAACATTCAAACGACAATTATTCACGCATTGTTGATCTAGTTAGATGGAACTGTCAAGATCCATACCTCGGGCTCCCCATAGACTTCCATTGATGATATTATTGAAGATGATCCTTCAGTAACTCCCTGAAACGCAGTAATTGCATTAGTATGGTTTTCTATTTTGTTAAAAAGAACATACACTTTGTGCAGGCGTCAACGGCTCATCTAAATAGACCTGCACAAATGATCAGTTGTCTAAAATAAATAATGGATATCTAAATATGATTCGATTTGCTCGATCGTTGGAAGTGTCACCACCCAGAAATCTGTATCAACTACTAGGGGTGATGTTCTTGTAGAAGAAGCTCTGTCATCTCCCTGAAACATAGTACTTGCGTTAATAAAGAAGGAAGTATAGCGGATGTAATCACGTCATATGATCTCGCTTGATCGAACTGTCAGTATCCATACCTCGAAATGCATAAGAACATCAAGGGACGATGTAACTGCGGTGCACACTTCTGCAAGCTGTTGCGCCGACCCGTAACTGCATGCTCCCCCTTCTTCTTGGAATAATGCTCCATCGACTCCCTGAAACATAGGACTTTCATTAGTAATGAACACAATATTGAAAAAAGAAGACACATAGGAGGGCGACGACAGAACGACATATCAATGGCTAAAAACGAAAGAAACATTGTGTGTAACAATCATGCTACAAGAATGCAAGATCTGATGATCTCCATCGATGGAACTGTCCGGAAACGTACCTCGAGCATCTGAGTGACATCAACGGTTGTCGTCAATACGTTGGACTCCTCAGCATCTCCCTGAAAGACAGTACTTGCATTATTTTGGATAACAATAATTATAACTGAAAACAAAGACTAGAAGACGAGTACAAGGGTGTACCATTAGGTAAAATAATTACACGATAAATTAAAACTATTCATTTACATGCCTAAAACAAGTCAGTGGCAGAATAGCCAAGTAAGGTTACCTGATAGGCGCTTGAAGTGGCTGATGACTGCAATAACGACACGGATGGAGAATCTTCCGCTTTCATATTGAGTGGATACATAAATGGGGAAATTATTGTTAGCTAATGCTACACACTACCGCAAGGCCGAGAGATAAATACGTAAACTTGACTCACCAGTGGAGGGATGTGGACGAATAGAGTGGGAATAGCGGTTGAGAGCAATTTTCGCCTCACTCGCGGTATGTTCTTCTTTATTAGCAATGATGTGGAGTACATGTCTGAGCTAAAGTGCCTGCTGCAGATGCGGTATCGATCACCCCTCTTGTCCGCAAAGACTTCTAGGACTCTACTTTCAAGCTCAGACGGTGGATATCCGCAATATCGGACCCATTCTCTTATCTGATCTATTGTCTTAGGGAAAACATGCATTATAGTACCTTCAGATTTATTATGGGTCTTCGAAGGGCAACCGCCAATGGAACAGGCAGGCATTGTGGAAAGTTCTGAAAAGTAAAGATCAACAATTCTCTATGAATACCAATGTGTTAAAAAATTAAATGACACATAAAAGGTTCAATGCAAGGTTTGTTTTGGTTCTTGGAACTATACACGTTATTCACATGCGGATAAGTATTTGAATAACTTTAAAAAAAATAGAAAAATAATTTGACTAAACTCAGAACATGTGACTAGTTCCGTGCAAGAAATTGGACGCAAAATGATTATGGTACATGGCCTTACCTTGACGAACAAACAGTTAGATTCCGGGATCAGAGTAGTTTCTTGTCGTAGAACAGGGAGCAGTTCACAGGTTGCAAACTGACGAGTTTCCTCGAAGTGGTCACGGAAGTTCATAGAGACGAAGAGCAGATAACCAGCACCTTCACGGGTTGACTAGCAAAGCGCAAAGAAGTTCTCATTAGAAATATGAAGTGGGTTATAAAGAATTCGAAACAGGGGTGTGTTTGTGAATGAATGACGTGTATATGTCGTGGCATTATGCGGTTTGCAGGGGGCCGTCCAGCGTGAGGGGGATGCTTGGCAGGAGACACGGGGTCTGGAGGTAGACATGGGAACAACAACCCATGCTCTATAGACCACTTTGAATTGCACATGGTCTTTGGCACCTCTTGGCCTTTATCGCTCCCTGACAGCTCCACTTGCCAGCACAAGTACCCCGGTGCGAACTGCCTTTGATAGGGCGGGGGGTCGATTGGGGCGGTGGTCGTGCAGACAAGACACAGGAAGACTCGTGAATGGAGACACACTTATGTGGATTGCAGGGGGCCGTCCAGCGTGAGGGGGATGCTTGGCAGGAGACACAGGGTCTGGAGGTAGACATCGGAACAACAACCCATGCTCTATAGACCACTTTGAAGTGTACATGGTCTTTGGCACCTCTTGGACTTTATCGCTCCCTGACAGCTCCACTTGCCAGCACAAGTACCCCGGTGCGAACTGCCTTTGATCGGGCGGGGGGTGGATTGGGGCGGTGGTCGTGCAGACAAGACACAGGAAGACTCGTGAATGGAGACACACTTATGTGGATTGCAGGGGGCCGTCCAGCGTGAGGGGGATGCTTGGCAGGAGACACGGGGTCTGGAGGTAGACATGGGAACAACAACCCATGCTCTATAGACCACTTTGAAGTGTACATGGTCTTTGGCACCTCTTGTCCTTTATCGCTCCCTGACAGCTCCACTTGCAAGCACAAGTACCCCGGTGCGAACTGCCTTTGATAGGGCGGGGGGTGGATTGGGGCGGTGGTCGTGCAGACAAGACTCGTTTGCCGCAGGGCCTCACCAAGGAGAGGCCATCTAACTGCATGTAAGAGGCAGGCTGCAGGATCTAGTACATGGAAGGCAGGGGGTGAGTTTATAAATACCTCACCGTCCCAGGAGAATATATGGGTGCAGTTCACCCTGGAGACCCTGGATGCCTAGGGTTGATGCCAACCCACAAAATAACATATGTATGTCTGCTGCATATGGGTTCAACGGTTATGTGGATTGAAGGTGGGCGGCCAGCGTGAGGGAGGATGCTGGCCGGAGACATGTGGTGTGACAAGACAAGGCACAGGAAGACTATTCAATGGAGACACACTAGATTCATTTAAAAAATCAAAACAACCATTGTTAAAATATATGTTGGGTTTTATTTTAGATCTTAATTTCAATTGAACATAAATAATAAACATTACACATTGTAAAGTTCCGGTTGCAGCACATCCAGGGAAAATCCGCGGTATTGTCCACTGTCGCTGGGGAAATGTTGTCTAATGGCAAGTACCGCACAGGCAGGTATTACTCTCCAAACGCGGTGTCCGAGCCTCCCGTGAAGCAACGATAGGCCACCAGCCTGAACCACCTGTGAAAAAGAAAGATGCAAACTGTATTAAAATGACAAAACTTTCTTATCACTGTCGATTCAGGTAAAAAATGTCATTCTGCTTTGAAAAAAATTCTATCTAGAAAATGCACAATACGGAACCAATTTACATGCATTCGAATGATATGTAGATGTAATTTTATATGTGGGAGACGACCATGAAATAGTAGTGGCATCACTGACATCACAACCAGAGTATACTTACTCGTTACTCGGATTACGCGGACGAACAGTGCCGCGAAGTTTGTGCATAAGCACCATCATCATCCTCAACACGGTCCGTGAGAGGCAGGCTTCCCTGAACTCTGGCAGCTCGGTGATGCATTGCGGACTTGGCTCGCCTTCCGAAATGTAGGCCAAGCACCTGGAATTTTCACGGCAGCAGCAGTTCTCCTCCTCAGTTGGCATTAGCTCGCCCCGATTGCACGTGCACCAGGTGGAGACGCCGTCCATGAGACATGGTCCAGGCTCTTCATCCGTTGACTGGTCCTCCCAACTGCCGTCCGAATCCCCATCGTTTTCGCGTGCTTGCCTTTCCAGTAGTTCTTCCTCGGTGTACTCGGGCTCGTACATATACGGCATTATTGTAGCCATTGTGTGGTAAAGAAAGTAAAATAATTTACAGAGATGGTACAGGTGTTCACAAGGCCTAGAAGCGGCGAAGGTAGCTGACCGGAGCACAGAAACGAGTCACAGAATACTCAAAGTAGCACAGAGAGAAGAATGGAATCGAAAATCTGCTGCTGTGTGTTGTGAAACGGTGTGTTTATACTTATTGAGGAAAGAGGCGTCCTGCCATTTCCATGGCGACACTTCATTAGCTGAAGCGCAGCGATTGTTGACACGAAACGTGCTTTGGCGTTGGGAAATGGGCGGTACGCGTCTGCTGATGTCTGGCTCAGGGGCGGGGGATTTGATTTAGTGCCGCAAAAGCAGGTGAGCCAGGTCGATGGGGGGAAATGATAGGATTATCAGAAAATGGCAGCTGATTTCGAGTGCGATAATGGACGAAAAGTCGGGTAAGGTCCATAGGAAAGTTTTCTACGATCTACCGAGTTATGCTTAAAAACACATGGCCGAACCGTAGGGACAATAAAAAAAAAGCCCTGGAACTATCCTTTAACATCAACAGTACTCCGACATAGTTTGTTACAGATTTCCGATGGTGCCCCAAGGGTATGAAATACCTTGGTATAATGGTCTCCACCTCCCCATCTAAACTCTTTGAAAAAAACTATCTTGCAGCCCCCGAACATCTGGAACACTGGGGCGGTATTTGAATCCGCCTTCCTCTATCCCAAACCGCTCGTCTGGCGCTGGCTAAGATGGTTGTGTTTGCCAAGATGTTATACATCTATAATAACGTCCCACTGATCCCACCTGCTTCGTATTGGAAACGCAGTTGGTCGCTTCTATCCAGATTGGTATGGGTGGGGGGGACAAGCGCAGGTTGCACTCGATAAACTGACACAACCATACACCAGCGGGGGTCTAGACTATCCAGACCTAAACGCTTACTATCTCGCTTCTCAGATCCAGTAAGCCATGTGGTGGTGGCAACCTTCAGTTGATCTGCCGCATATTAAACTTGAGAAAGTCACCACCCGACCTGATGATCGGAAGGGCATGCTAAGGGGTACACCTACACATACTCTGAGGGGGGAGATACAGCCGATAGACGTAACTCGCTGGGCATGGGATCATGGCCACCTCCAGTGATACCACGAAGAGTAGGTAACATAATGGCTTTGCTCTTTAATGTGGTTCATGGATTTCCGCTAACTCCAGTGATACCACGAAGAGTAGGTAACATAATGGCTTTGCTCTTTAATGTGGTTCATGGATTTCCGCTAACTCAAGAGAAGATCTTTATAACTGAATTTGAGAAGCTGAGGGTCCTCTCCCTGGGAGATATAGTGATTGCTAGCGAGTTCACTCAGTGGGATGCACTTAAGGACCATGGCCCCTGGACCGTTGTTACGATGTTGCTGTATTTCAGGTTATGTGCAACCCTTTGAGATATGTGGGTCGGGTTCCATTGGGGAACAACAACCTCCCCTTTGGCCCAGTTTGTGACTAAGCCCGCTAGATTCAATGGCGTAGTCTCAACGCTATATAAACTCATCAAATCTCTACAGCCAACCCCTCCCTCTCTGGACTGTTCAGAGAAATGTGGGATAGGGCACTGGACACCCCCCCTTCTGAGACCCAGTGGGAGACGATCTGTGAGATGACTCGGAAGATGACTCGAAAGATCTCCTTAAATGCTAGATTTCGCCTGATCCAATTTAAATTCATTCACCAGACCTATTATTCCCCTGCTCAACCCCACAAATATTACCCTGCGAGAGCAGGTACCTGCCACGATGTAATTTTGACTCGACAGATTACATGCACATGGTTTGGGACTGCCGTCACATGCAATCCATTTGGGAGGGAGTTTATGGAGCTATGAGCACAATGGTCCCAGACTGCCCACGTGACTCCCTGATGGATTGGTTACGGGCATACTTTGACGTCCCCAAATACTATGGAGAGAAAACTCCCGGCTATGGCTATGGCTTCAGTAGTTGCTAGGGCACTGATAGCTAATACATGGAAAAGATCAAGAACACCTGTGGTACAAGAATGGATCCATAAATTAAAAATCTGTGAAAACCGTGAATCATGATATCCAGTCAGTATGTCGAATGCATTTTTTCAAAATGCAAATATGTCGAAAACATTTGGTCGAAATGTTTTTTTCTAATGTATTATTTTTTTATTTAATACATTTTTTGGGGGGTTTTGTAAGTAAAATAAAGTGTTTAAAAAACGGGGATTTGGGGGGAACCCCCCATTAAAAAAAAAAAGAAAAACATTAAAAAAAGGTTTTAGACAACATTTTTTCCACCTATTTGCATTCGAAAAAATGTCATTCGAAATACTCACTATAAACCGGGAATCATCATACCGGGCTTCTTTCCCCCAGGTTAGACCTGCAGACTACTGGGCCCCATTTTGGACATATCTCTTAGTCGAGACAGACACCGCCTCACCTGGACCAGGACAGAGGACAGTGGCATGATAGGACAATCACAATGCGAGGTGATGGTACTAGTACCACACAAGATAAACTGGAATGGCACATCCCAATGTCATCTAGTGTGAATGGTGCCCTATTGGCACAAGCTTATAGATAATAACCTTTCTCCTACTATGTTTGGTCTGAATCTGATCAACAGATATAAATGTATAACCACCAGTTGTTGGTGGGTTTGGGGTAGTTTAGGGAGGTGGGAAGAGGGTAACATGAAGTTGTTAATGTTATGAAAACTTGAATAAAAAGTGATTTAAAAAAAAATAAGTTTGCAGGTCACTTTATTGTCAAAGTTAACTTGTACATTTAAGGGGGAGCTGGACAGTAGCCCTAAGATGCGCTGACCAGCCCTAGTGCATACGTTAGTGTCAGGAGCGCATTCCTGACACAGCAGCCACGTGGTTGATGGGAGCACATTTCACAGAGATAGGCATTTAAAGGTCCTGTCGTTGTGAAATGCAGTAAAAGGAAAAAGGCATTTCTATCTTTCTTTGAAGAATGAAATTGCAATTGGTAATGCATGAAAAGTTCAGGGATGAACCTCCCACGCATTGCGCCTTCCTCTTTGCCTAGTCCAAAAAGGCGCATGGGAAGGGCTTAAATTTTTGCACAGCAACACCAACTTATTTGCGCAAAAAAAGTGAAAAGGGGCACATGAATGTGCACATTCAATCAATCAAAACACTATTTCGGAAATGTCCCCTCAAACAGCATTAAAAAACATACATGCAAACATTAACAGTAATACAAATATTAAAGACATTTATAAAAATTCCATAGATACTAAGTTACAAAATCTGTTCATAAATACCAATTCAGCAGAATTAAAAATATACATAGATTATCAGTATAAAGAAACATAAAAAGCTATGGCTTAAATAGGCTAAAATCTTTTACATCCCCTTCCTATTTCTTTGACTTACATGCAGTCATATATGTCTGCCCTGTTTGTTTCTTTCTTTCTTTCTTTATTCATTTATAATGCGCACTAAACCCAGAGGTATCAAGGCGCTGTTACAACCAGTTACGCATATACTTAAGAGGAGGGGACCAAGTCAGGGGGGGAGAAGCATGTGCTTGATTTCCAGATTAGGCAAACAGCCAAGTCATCCATGTTCTCCTGAACACCCAGTAAGATTGTTCCGCTCTCAAAGCTGGCGGAAGTGAATTCCATTGTCTGGTCGTGGAAGTGAGTTCCATTGTCTGGTCACGAAGGTGGGAAAGCTTGTGCCTCCTGCTTTGGATCGGTTGAATTTGGGCAGCCGGAGTCTATTGGTGTAGGCTGATCTCAGAGGTCTTACCGTGGGCTATGGCGAACTTCTGCGAGAGATATGGAGTGGCAGAGTTGGAGAGGCATCTGTGCGTGATCGATAAGGTCTTGAAGATAATTCTTTCACGAATCAGAAGCCAATGAATACTTCTCCTAGCACCAGAGATATGTTCACTTTTGGGAATGTTGAGGGCGGCTCTGATAGCATTGCTCTGGATCACCTGCATCTTACCAATGTTAAGTCTCAAGGTGCCAGCAAAATGTGCGTTGCAGTAATCTAACCTTGCACCGATAATTGCTTGGTGCGGCAGCTGTCTTGGGATAGGAATGCTCTAGAGGCGTTGATCACTTTTGTTGTGTGCGCAGCGAATAAGGCAACAGTGCTCACCTGTCACGAGAGTGAGAGGGTGGAGTCAAGGTACACTCCTAGGGTCTTTACTGAAGGGGACGCTGAGATTAGAGTGCCATCAATGTTGAAAGAAAGATACTGCGGGTCGAGCTTCTTTATAATCGTCGGGGGCCCAACCACAAGGATCTCTGTCTTTTCATTATTCAGACAAAGGCCATGCATGGCCATCCAGGCTTGTATTGTGCAGTATATTTTGTTTAAGGCAATGGTGTCATTTGAGTAGTTGCCTGACAAGGGGAGGAGAATATTGGTGTAGCAGGGCATGTGGCGTGGTGTATATGTGGCATGGCATTATTTACTGGGGCTTGAGTGTAAAACAAACATGATATGTTATTGAGTGGATAGAAGGCCCTACATTAGTGCAGCCAGACCAGATGTATTTTCTTACTATGACATGGTATTTTTTCTGAGCATCAATGGTAAATCAAAGATAAGTGTTATTATGTAGATGGACTGGCCTGGTGACACCAGTCTGTATGTATTTCCATACTGTGCCCTGACATTTCTTACTAGCCTTAAGGGTAAAGCCAACATGATGAGTTTTCGTGGAAAAACTGGCCTACAGGTGCAGACAGTCTGGACATATTTTTCTACTGTGGTATGGCATTTATTACTAGCGAAGCCAACAGGAGTATGTTCTTATATGGTAATACTGAAATATATTGGAGCAGCTTGAATGGATATGTATTGACACAGCCAGCATGTTTATTTTTAAAATACTGGCTTACATAGTGGGCAAAGGCATTATGAAAATGAGTTGGAAAATACTTCTGTGCTCTGTTGGTGACTCGTGTTACCCTACAACTGATTGCAAATTGTAGCTTTTTATCAAAATTTTCATTAAATGTGTGCTGAAAATGGCACCATTTTAACCGATTTCAAATTGGTCCGATGAAACGAGTGTCAGCAGCTGCTGCCTTCTCCTCCACCTTCATTCCCCCTTGCCCACCCAACACAGACTCTACCTCTGATTCTGCCCTCAGAAACCTCTATCTGTCCTTTACCAACACCCTTGACACCCTTGCCCCAGTCATGAGGATCCGCCTGAAACCTGGCTCCAAGCATAACACCTGGTACAACTCAGAACTTGCACACCAAAAACGTAAGTGCAGGGCTGCTGAACGGAAGTGGCACACAGTCTCTGACAAACTGGCCTGCCATCTGATCCAGAGACACTACAGACTCTCCATCCGTGCCAAACAAAGAGCACACATTCAGGCATGAGTTTCCAATGCGTCCAACAACACAGCTGAACTCTTCAAAATCTGCAGGGAACTTGCCAACCCGGCCCCAGTATCTTCTGCCCCTACTCCTTCTCAGGCCCTTTGCAATGCACTCACCTCTCACTTCATTTCCAAAACCCAGGACATACTGAGCAGCAGTATCACACACTCTTCCAACCCAACCCTTCCCCGTCTGCCCCCCACCACTCACTCTCCCCCCTTCCTACTTCTCCTACTTTGCTCCTGTCTCCCCAGAAGAAGTCACCAGAGTGGACAATTCCATGAAGGTCTCCTCCAAACAGGTTGCCCCATGATCCTCCAGAACCATCAAGGACATCTCCTCTCTTGCCCCTGCTCGCGCTGATCTTTGTAACCACTCCTTTGCTACTGGTTCTTTTCCATCCTCCTTTAAGCACTCCCTTGTGTGCCCCCTCCTTAAAAATCTCTCTGCGCCCCTTCCTGCCCAGCCACCTACGCCCCATTTCCATCACCCCCTTCCTGGGAATACTGCTCGAGAAGTTGGCTCTCCTCCAACTCATCTCCCATACCGAACTTGTTGGCGGCCTACACGACCACCAGTCTGGATTCTGAGCATCCAGGGGCAGGGAAACTGCTCTTCTGAACACCTGTGAAGAACTGCTCGCATCCCTTGATTCCAACTCCCCTGCTGTCCTCATCCTTCTTGATCTCTCTTCTGTATTTGACACAGTGAACCATTCCATCCTCATAAAAAGGCTCCATGATACCCTTGGTATCTCAGAGCGGGCACTGGACTAGCTTACCTCCTTCCTAACTGATCGTTCCTCCAAAACTGTTCGGGGCCCTTTCTCCTCCCCTACTTCCTCCTCCACCTTTGGAGTTTCCCAGGGCTCCATTCTTTCGCCCTTGCTCTTTAACATATACCTTTCTCTGCTGGCACGCCTCATTGCCTCCTTCTCCCCCAACTTCCAAGTGCTACGCTGACAACACACAACTCTTCTTCAATCTTCCTACTTATGCCCTTGCACCTTCCTTCATCCCTGACTGCCTCTCTGCCATCCAGGCCTGGTGCACTGCTAATGACCTCTGCCTCAATGCCAGCAAAACAGAGATTCTCCCTTTTGGGGCCCCTGCACCCTACATCTTGCCCTTACTCTGGCCTTCCGCCATGGGCTCCCCTCTGCCCCCTCCTCTGAAGCCAAGAATCTCTGAGTCATCTCCGACTCCTCGCTTTCCTTCATCCCACATATCCAGGACATAGTCAAGAAGTCCCACTTTCAGACCTTCCCTCTCAAAGCAACTCTTACCTTCCTCATCTTCCCCCAGGGACTCAATGTTACCTGTGCTCTGGTTCTCTCCAGGCTAGACTATTGCAACAACCTCTTCTTCAATCTTCCTTTGTCCACCCTGTGACCCCTCCAGCTAACCCAGAATAGGGCAGCAAGATGTTTCCTTGGCCTCAAGCCCAGGGACCCCATCTCTCCTGCCCTACAAAGACTTCACTGGCTCCCACTCTCAGCACCGATTAAATTCAAGTCCCTCTGGATCATCCACAAGGCTATCTGGGGGCCAGGGACCACTCTATCTTCAATGCTTCCTGACTAGATACTCTCCTTCTAGACTCCTGCATTCCTCTTGCACCAACTCACTGCGTGTGAAGCGGTTTGCTAAACAGAGAGCTGGTGGCCGATCCCTTTCCGCAGCGGGCTCCGTTCTGTGGAATAACCTCCCTCCCCCTCTGCATCTTGAGCAGGACCTCCTCAAATTCTAAAAAAACCTCTCAAGACCTTTCTCTTTACCTCTTTCTTCTCCTCCTGCCTTCCCTGCTAATCATACAGTAGCATGACTGATGTGCAGGGCCCTTATGTATCCTCGGGGCCCTGACCCCCCACATCTCTCATCCCAGCCGCTGTCTATTTACTGCACTTGCTCAGGCTCACCTGTCCCACGGAGGTTGCACTTCCGTTTTCCCTTCTTAGCACTTCATCCCGAGCACTTCTTCATGAGCACCACAGCACCTATCCCTTACTCCCCTCCCCCTCTACACTTGCACGTTCTGAGCACTCACAAGGAATAGTAGGTTTGTCCCCCCTCTCTATTTTCATGATTGTACTATTAATTCAATTATTTATATTTGTTGTAATTCATTGGCTACCTCCCCTGTTGCCCTGTGGGCGCTTTGAAACCGTTTTCCTAATTGTATAAGTGCCTAACAAGGGACCAATAAATAAAAATAAATACGATTTCGAAAATGTTCTTGGGAGCGTTTAATATAATGGTTATTGTAGACACTTATATCAATTAACTTTATTTCTAAAATATTTCAATAAACATCAAAAGTCCAGGATAGCGCAGGGGCAATGCGTTTGTCTTGGAAGCATTCTTTCCCTTAAATCCTTGTTCACAGCCCCAGTGGGCGAGGCACCACCCTCGAGCAGAAAGCTTTTATTTCTGTGAAACCAGTGCACATTCATGATCAAATACCATCACATGTAACTGTACAGCGTAATTTCCTCTTTTTTCTACCTGTATGATTCGGCTCCAAAAGATGTGCAACTAGTGCTTGAGAAGCAACCCGTTTGTCAATGGCCGAGAAAAAAGTAGACATAATTCAGCCTGGCATTTTCAAAATGCTCACGAGGGGGCGCTGTACTACCACTAAAGGATGCTCCGAAAGGACAATGCATTACTGATCAATACTTGGGTTACAGAGATTGATTTGCAGCAACTATTTTTAAAAGGACAGCTCAAACTAATAGTGTAACTGGTTTTCGTTGATGTTATGAGGGCGGAAACACACAGCTCTTAACCGAATCAAACAGTAAAACCTCAGTCAGAGTTTCCGCACATTCACAATGAATGTGTAGAACATAAAACACATTTTCATATCAAAGTGATCATTTCCGCCACCTCCTCTGCTGAGGGCTCCATTGTTTTGACTTCTGCAAGTACACAAATAGTGAGGGTTCATTCGCTTGCTGGTACACGCCTGAGGTCGATGTTTACACACAGCAGATTGCTGGCAGTGTGGGAACCGCTTCTTGCGATATTGTCAGCACTAATGTGATGGTGTATCATGCAGCACAATGCTGTGTGTTTAACTGAAGCATTGCTGCTGAAGAATTGCAAGCACTGACTGGAATATGAAAAGACAACTTTTTATGAAAGTGCCCACCTCACCACAGGCCGCTCAGCCAGATTCGTCTACTTTAGGACCCGGCTTGCGTCCTGTGCTGCAAATGGAGGCGTTTGACTGAATTAAACCGGCTTCTGACCGGTGTAACGTCACTTTTTTGGGCGGCTGCGTCCTCCATGTAAGGAAAGGAAGGTGCGGGAACATTGACTGGTCACTCCACCTGATTGGATGAGTTCTGCGTGTGAACGAGCATTACATTACAGCAGCCTGCCTGCCAATGTAGACCAGCAAGTATTTCCCCTTTCCCTCATTGGGGCGAAGATTCTGTGGGTAACCTTAGCACTTGGCACCTTCTAGCACTAAGCGAGAACAAGTTGTTAAGCGTGCTCTATAGGCGGGCATATTTCACGTCTCCATGCATGCCGCATCCCATGCGGTGGGTCCTACGTTTGACCTGGACCATGCATGCCGGTTTCATCCATTTTCAAGTTGCCCCCATACCTGCACTATTGCCACCTTTCTCCCTGGTGGCGCATCGTTGCTACCTGCTGCGAGAGCATCGGGAATGGGACGGCCTCTGCTATACGTGGGACTTAGGATGGGCCTGGCCAAGTAGTTTCCCCCCACTTTAGGACCTAACATATTTTTCAGTTTTGTTTTATTTTACACATTGCTTTTCTGCCTGCCTGTTCACAGAGAAGAACCAACCGACCTTGTAGAAAACTTGGGCATATGCTTCCTTCACAGAATGGATCCTTGAGATAAAGGACACAATCAATGACGAGACACTTTTTTTAATCTTTACTTTTTTCACCAGAAATCAATGACATTTTATAGGACTGTAAAGCAAAAACAGCAACTGAAAACATCCCATCTCTTGGGTTTGGCTCATAGGCTTTGCTTTAGCGCCACCCACTGCACAACTATTGGCATGGAGGAAGTGTACGAATAATGTGTCATGCTCTTTTCTTTGTTTTATGCATTGTTATTCTCTGAAAGTTTAACTTTCTAGGCGTGACTAAGTAGCAGCTGGCTTTAATGCAAGCTGAGTCTGCTGTCAATGCAATGCAAAGAGTTCCAGATGTCCATAGCTTGACAGAACAACGTTTGTTTTTCTGCTCTAATTCTTTGTTTAAAGTGTGTGCCTATTTTTGTCCTGTGTACTTTTATTGCCACTTTTAATGGTGTGTAGTTTATTGTGTTCCTTTAATGGTGTCATGAAGCTTATGGAAGCCTTTAAAGCTGTTCTTGACATAAGACAGCAAAACCTAATGCCATTGTCTGTGGTACCTCTATGCTTTCAACCTTAATTCAATAAAGGAGACTTATAAAGAAAACCA
This sequence comes from Ambystoma mexicanum, assembly GCF_040938575.1. Classification (NCBI taxonomy): domain Eukaryota; kingdom Metazoa; phylum Chordata; class Amphibia; order Caudata; family Ambystomatidae; genus Ambystoma; species Ambystoma mexicanum. Next base: position 1,113,339,734 of record NC_090923.1, on the reverse strand, counting down.
ATTCATCGTTTGAATATTCACCCTTAAATAGTTCTTCATCTGTCAGATCTGTCAATCTACATCCTTCATTGAGGGCTATCACTGTTCTCCATTCTCTTCCCTCATCATCTGTCCCATGAAGCACCACCCTCTCTTCTCTTACCACTGCTGCTTCTAATTCTAAAGGAATAATTTTCCTTTCCTCATCATCCATGGGTATTTCTGGCTTGAACAAAAAATGTATCTGGCAAACCTATTATTTTACTTGTTAATTTAGGTAACCATGATAGTAAAACATGTACTCCATATAAGAATACTTCCTCATCTAGAGGCACTCCTCGTAAGGCTTTTCTTCCTGCGAAAGCTAGGATAAGTTCTCTCACATTTATATAATGTATTCCCGGGGCTGAACACACTATGCCTTCGTCAGTCAAAGATATCATCATGTTGAGTTTTCTCAGCAAATCACGTCCTAATATATTCACTGGTGTCTGTCTAGAATATAGCAATGGCACAGACAAGTTGTGTTCTCCCATAGAAAAAGGTAATTTGTAAATGGAACTAAAGTCGTCGCCCCAGTAAATCCTTGAGCATTCATGGCAATGCCTAACATTGAAAATGTTCCCTCACGGACAAAGGAACAAGTCGCTCCTGTGTCTTCAAGGAATGAGTATATCTTGCCTCCTATCGTCACCTTAACCGTTGGTTCCTCTTGGGGGTCTGGTGTTACTGATAGTACTGAACACATTAGGTCGTCCTGTGGGCTGCCCTATTTTGGTTATAAATTCATCCCTGTGCCTCCAACCGCGGTCACACGCCCTAATTTGGGTTTGACTATCTGTGTAGCTCCCGTACCCATCTGCTATTGTGATGTGCCTGTCTGTTGCATTGGTATATATTGTACCTGTTGAGTGGGTGCCTGTTGCTTTTGCACGGGTGCTTGCTGTTGCTGCCCTTGTAATGATTGTGTTTGGATTGGCATTTGTTGGAATTGCTGTGGTTGTGACACTTGTGTTTGTGTTGGCGCTGGCTGAAACTGCCGAAACTGCTGTGGTTGCGGCGCTTAAACATGACTTCGCCTGTGATCTTGGGCATAATATCCTTGTGAATCTGTGTTATGTTGTGGAGCATATCCCATCCCCCCTCTTGAAGTTTTCCAATTCTGCTGTAGCTGCTCTACGTCTACAAACTCTAGCCATGTGCCCTAATTTTCCACAATTCCAACATATCAATGATTGTCCACCCTTAAATCCTCCACTTCCTTGAGGGTTTTGAAATCCCCCTCATCCCCCTCCTCGAGGCCCATTCCATCTTCCTCTTGGCATATAATTATTCCCATTCTGATATTGAGTATTGGCTTTGTTTTTTTGCTGCAGGAATTGAACTATTTGCGCTGTGCTTCCCTCATTGCTTGTCGCACTGCTCCCTCTATGACATACTTTGACAATTTTTTCTGCACCAACTTCGCCTCTTCTTGCTTTCTTCCCTCAGCTTTTTTCTTTTCCATTTCTTTAATGTTCTACAATATTACAAAGATTGCTAATTGAATCTCTGGCCATGGTTTTGCTTCCATTCTCACCTGTTTCTTTAACTGCCTTTGTACTGGTACTGGCAGCCCTTGACATAATACGTGGTAAAATAATGCAACAGTTTTATCCAACGGTTCATGCGTCTCTGCACCCCATTTATCTTGAATATCCCGAATAAACGAAATGGGGTCCTCATCCTCCCTCATCTTCCTAGTAAATACCGCCCCAATATCTGGTGTATCTGGATACGCTGCAGACTGCCGCCCTCACCGCCTCTGACTGCCACAACCTCTGCAGCTCCTTAGCCCACTACACCTACCACAGACTGCTGCTTTCAACACCTCTGACTCCTGTGGCCCCTGCAGCTCCTTTGGCCCACTCCATCAACCACGGACTGCTATTTTTTCCTCTGCTTCTGTAGCTGCCTCTACGGACCCTCTTGCCCCTCCACCGATCCACTCTTGAGTGTCTCAACTACTGCCTCTACTGCCTCCCAGTAGCACTGCCACCATCTTGCGTGCTCCGAAGGGGTACCTGACCCACCCACCCGGCAGCGTCCTCTCCAGTTTTAGGCATCAGCCCCTTGGACCTCTTACTCTCCTGAGCATCCTGTACTACACTTTGCTCTACAGCCCTTCCCACTTCTTACCAACCGTTATTCTGGTACTCAATACCTACCATACCCGCCCTCTGCTCTAATTCTTGCTCCTTTTTATGCGCTGCTCCCCCTTTCTGTCCCACCCCCCTCCCCTCTTCTCCCTGCCCTCACCCCTCTCCCCCCTGCCCTCTCCCCCCTCAAAGTTCTCTACCTTATCATCATGGCCATTTCCTCTCTCAACCTCCCCTCCCCTGCCCTCCCCATACCCACTCCTTCCCACCTCCAAACCACTCACTCCAACGCTGCAACCTTATCTACCCACAAATCTAATACCCCCAATACCTTCGAAGTTGCCCTCCTGAATACCAGATCGGTCTGCAACAAAACCACTGCTGTTCTTGACCTATTCTTACACCTCAACCTCCAATTTGTCTGTGTCACTGAAACATGGATCCTTCCCCATAACACCTCTGTTCCGCATCCCTCACCTCTTCTTCATCTTTTTTCGAGCACGTCCCCCGCCCCTCTGGCCGTGGAGGCGGCCTAGGCTTTCTCTTTCGTCCTCACTTTACTTCCTCTCCCTCTCCCCCTTCTCTACCCACTCTTCCTTCCTTTGAATTCATGTATAAAATCTTTCATTCTCCCCACACTATATCTTTCCTCATCATATACCGCCCTCCTGGCCAGTTGGCTCATTCTACAAGGACACTGACCATCTTCTCAGCCTCCTCTCAGCCAGCCCCTCCCCTCTAATCGTACTTGGTGATTTCAATCTCAATCTCTATACTAATTCCCCCTCCTCTCCTCTCCTGTCCATCCTTGATTCCTACCCCCTTACCCCTCTCCCTTCCCCTCCTACTCACCAGTCTGGCTCTACCATTGACCTCATCTTTACCTCCTTCGTCTCTGCTTCTCCTATTTCTTCTCTACCTAACTACGTTTCTGACCACTCCTTACTCTCCTTCTCCCTCACCCCCTTCCCCCTCCTCCCCCACCCCTCCTTCTTCCACCCCCTTCTTCCGTTGTGACCTACGTAATTTCAACCCTTCTCTCTTCCTCACTTCTTGCTCTTCCTCCCTCCCCCCTCTCCCACTTGTCCTCTCTTTCAGCCACAGAAGCGTCCTCCACCTTAACTTCCTCCCTCACCCCTACTCTAGATCTTCTTTACCCTCTTTCCTCGTTTCGCTCTTCTCGCCGTCCTGCTGAACCTTGGCTTTCAGTTAATCTTTCCTCCATGCGCCGCCTTCTTTGACGCCTCGAACGTTCCTGGCTCAAACACCCCACCCCCTCCAACTAATCTGCATACTTCGACTATCACTCCCTCTATGACTCGTGTCTCAATTCTGCTAAGCGCACTTACTTCTCCGACCTTCTTCACTCTCAGTCCTCCCATCCCGCCATATCTTTCAAACCTTAACTCAACTTCTTTCTCCTCCTACCCCTGATCATTCCATTGCCTCTCCTCTCACTGCCTCTGATCTTGCCACCTTCTTTTCCAACAAAGTCCTCAACCTCTGACAATCTATCCTCTCTTCCCCTTCTTATTCTCCTCCTCCACTCTCCCTCCCCCTCCCTTCTCTATGTCCTCATTTACCCCTATCACTCAATCTGAAGTGACCCTCCTCCTTTCCAAAACTCATCCCACTGCTTCTCCTGCTGACCCCATTCCTACCTCCCTCATCCCTAAAATCTACCCCCTCTTAACAATACCCTATCTCTGCTCCTTCTTCAACACCAGTCTCTCAACATCCACCTTCCCCACTCCTTTTAAGCATGCTACTATCATCCCCATTCTCAAAAAACCTTCTGCTAATCCCCATCTTGCATCCAATTATCGCCTCATCTCCCTTATACCCTTCCTCTCTTAACTTCTAGAACACATTGTCTATTCTCAACTCTCTACCTTCATCTCCAACCATTTTCGGCTCCCCCCCACCCAATCAGGATTCAGCCCTTCTCACTCCACGGAAACTGCTCTCACCTCTGTTCTCAACTATCTCCTTTCTGCTCGCTACTCTAAGCATTCTTCTATTCTTATCCTACTGGACCTCTCAGCTGCCCTTGATGCTGTTGACCACCCTCTTCTCCTTAATTCTCTCTCTTCATTTGACCTTAAAGATTCCATTCTCGACTGGTTCTCCTCCTATCTCTGTAATCGCACCTTTTCAGTCTCCTGGGGTGGCTGCTCCTCACCTATCTTTCCTCTCAACCACAGTGTTCCCCAAGGTTCTGTCCTTGGCCCCTTTCTGTTCTCACTCTATACTTTCTTCCTAGCTCCCATTGTCTCCTCCTTTGGTGTTTCACACCATTTCTATGCGAATGATACCCAGCTCTTCCTTTCTTTCTCCTCCTTCTCACCTGACATCCACCTTAAGCTCTCTTCTTGCCTCTCTGCTATTAAATCTTGGATGTCCTCTCACTTCCTTTCTCTCAACGCAGATAAAACTGAGCTCCTTTTCTTCCCTCCCATCACTCTTCCTCCTCCCTCTCCTCCTCCCTTCATTCTCTTTCCCCCTTCCCAACTCCCCTTCTCTCCTCATGCCCGCAACCTTGGTCTCCACATCGACCCCCACCTCTCTCTTTCTCACCACATTTGTCTCATTGCTAGATCTTGCCGCTTCCACCTCTACAACATCCGTAAAAAATGTGTCCTCTCCTAACTTTTCACGGTACTAAACTCCTAATATCCTGCCTCATCTTCTCCAGACTCTTCTACTGTTCCACTCTCTTCTTTGGACTCCCCTCCTCTCGCCTCTCCCCCCTCAAATCCATCTACCACTCCGCTATCTGCTCCCTCTGCCTTCTCTCACCTCACGACTCCATCTCCTCTTCCCTTGACTCACTAGGTTGGCTCGCTTTTCACTCCCAGCTTAAATTTAACTTCCTCTGTCTAGTTTTAAAAGCCCTCTATTGTCTTGCCCCTCCCTATCTATCCTCCCTTCTCACTTTCTACACCCCTTCTCGTTCTCTCCGTTCTGCGGATCACTTCCTTCTCTCTCTTCCTCCTCCACCCTGTGCCCCTTCCCGCTTCCGCTGCTTCCAACTTCTCGCTCCTTTCCATTGGAACCACCTTCCCCTCCCTGTCCCCTCTATTACCTCCTACCCCTCATTTCTCACTTCTCTAAAATCCTACCTCTTCCATTCACCCTGCTAGCATCTTTTGGCTTCCTCTCTCTCCACTGAATCCTCCTCCTCCTTCACCTTCTAACCCCCCTCTCTCACTTTGCTCCCCCTCCATTTGTGCTTAACCTCATCAATAATGTAAATTGTTCCTTGTACTGTTTTCTGGTTTGATTCAATGTCATGTATTGCTTGTTGTAGTTGCTTGTTCGTCTTGTAAAGCGCTTTGGATTAAAGAGCTATATAAATCTAAATAAATACAAATACAAATATTGTACTCTAAGTGCTCGCCATATATCTGCTCTACAATTATTGAATGGCGCTCCATCATACACTGTATTTTGTGCAGTTACTTTTGGGTACCCTGCTCTTTTCCAAATATCATCAGATCTTTCCCCTAGAATAGCAGACAATAGGCCTTTTATATAACCTATAGCTAACGTCATCCCTGACGTCCTTTTCTCTAATTCCTTAATCAATTTTCCTGTACCGGAAGTCAAACTCGACAACGTGCATTTTAAATTATCCTTATCCATCTGGGGCCACGGTATATATTGTGGTCGACCCTCTCCTTTCTCTAATAGTGGCAACTGTGAAAACCCTGATTTATTTAATTATATATTTATAATTCACCAATGCTCTCAAGCATCAGGGCACGAACAAAAACACGTGGACTGGTTGGGGCACAAGACAACGAGAATAGACGACACATGTGTCCGAAGAAAAGGGTAGAACAGTCACAAGCTCGAGTGCTATTTGAAGAGGGCAGTTTTAAGCTGCTTCCTGAATTTCAGGAAGTTGCTTTTAAGTCTGAGATGGCGAGGTAGCTCGTTCCATTTAGAGATAGCTTTGGAGGGGAAGGCTCTGCCTAAGCCTATGGCTTTTTTTGGGGGGCCGACTTCCAGCAGTCCCTGGTTTTCAGATCTGAGGCTGAGTTTGAATCCCTGTTTTAGATAAGCTGGGGCCGTTCCATATAGGCAACGGTGGACCAGTGTCAGAGATTTAAACGTAATGCGTTTCTCCATTGCCAGCCAATGGAGGTCCTTTCTGTCATTCGTAATATGTTCTCTTCCGGATTTGCCTGTAATGGATCTGACGGCATTGTTTTGTATTGTTTGGCATTGTTTGATGCATTTCGTGCTGGCTCCCAGGAGCAGTGCGTTTCTGTAATCGAGATGTGACAGAATAGTAGCCTGATCTATCGTGGCACTATTTTGTTTATTCAGCAGGGGCCTGATACGGCACAACAGCCTTTGATAATATTGGCAGTTACGCTTAAGATAGGATATTTGGGCTTCTGCTCCTAATGTTGATTGTAGATAGATTCCGAGTGTCTTAACCTTGTCTGATACTTTGATGGCAGAGTCTTTTATCAGAAAGGAGGAGTATGCTGGGTCTAGCTTGCTTATGGCTTTAGTTGAACCGAATGTCATGAGCTTTGTTTTTGAGCCGTTCAGGCACATCCAGTTTGACTTCATCCAGATTTCAATGGAGTTATAGATGGCTGAAAGTCTGTCTGATCACTTGTCATACCTACCCACACTCCTTGTCTTCTAGACAGCATTATCATCACCTATTTGTTTTCTCCCTGGCAATGCCTTTAGTCAGCTCACATAGGGTGGGGACGCATCCCTTGTACTGTACGATCGAACTTGTGGTTTTTCAGTATGATACTGGTTCTAGTGTTTTTCTCATAGGGTTCTCTAGATCTAGCCATTTTACCCCTTTATCTACACTTCACTCTCTTGAAAATCCACATGTGCCTTCTTCTTGCACCTCTTTATTTTGTTTCCTTTCCTCATCTGACACCATTATACCCCAACTCTTGTTACTATTATCCTCTTCAACATCCTCAAGATGTAACCCGCTTAAGAATATAATCCTTTGATCGCTTATCCTAGCATTGTCTAAACTTCCTCCTGTTCCCCTCAAGGATACTTCTTGTTTGCCCTCTTGAATTCTATGCCCTTCCTTATCCCTCATTTGTCTATATAGTCTCCCCATTCTTGTTCCTATACTTTCTGTATCTTCTTCTCTCCATGTTGGTATATCTAATGGTCGTCGCCATCCCCCACGGGATGGTTGCGATCCTCTCTCTTCTTCGGTTTGCTCTTGTGTTTCTGTGGGTATTATGCTTCTACAGAATAAATATTCAATCTCATCTTTAAATCCCCTGCTTCTATTAATTTCTTTCTCCCTTCTAATTTCCATTGATTCCTCTTCCCCTGCCTTCTTTGTACCCTACATGATTTCAATCTTTGAGATTTTACTTCTTCTCGCTTCTCCTCTTCCAACCTCTCTTTCTCCCTCTTTGCCTCATGCCTCCTTTGTTCTTCCCTTTGTTTACATTACTTGTCTATCTCCTGTTTATATAGCGTCTCTTCTTCCTTTTCTTTCACCTTTTTATCTTATTTGTCCCTTTCTTCTATTTCTTGAATTCCACCAATACCTTTATCATCTAACTTAAGTAGTATTTTTCCTCCCACCCATTCATTCTGTACTATTGTTGTACTCTTAGCCATATCTGTTGTTCTCTTTTGTTTCTCTACCTCTTCTTCTATCTCTGTCTGTTTATTCTGTCTATCCTTCCTCTCATTACTCTGCCTACTTTCAATGTGTGTCTGTATATATTTGCTTTCTTTATTTTTGTTCTCTTCTTCTGTCCCTTCGCTAGTATAGGCAAGTGGGACATATGGTAGATTAGCATACCTCGCTGATGCTTTCAATTCCTTTAAAAAGGTAAACCGCCTCCTCTTTATCCTCAATATCTTGTTCTTCAGAAGGGGAAAGAGGAGCTGAAGGTGTTACATCTTGCCCTTTGTGTTGACTAAGCATCCACGCCTTATAGACGTGGTCTTCCTGCTCCGTCTGATACATCTTTCCAGAGCTCTAATACTGCCAACCTCTTCTCCAGCGTCTTTCCCTTATGTATGGCATGTAGATATGCCATCAGATTTCGTAATACTGTGTTTGATAATGAACCTCCTGGGGGCCAGGGCATAAATGTTTTATTGACCGTGCCCTTAATCCATTGGTATTGCATAATCTTGGCTGTATATCTTGGCAATGTCCTGCATAGGTGTGTGAGAGGTGTCTATTTCATTACGACAAGCCCATTCAGGCTGTCAATACTTACTCACATTTTTTCTTACTTCCAAATTAATTAAATATATTATTTCAATATTTTTGAGTAGGCACCATCAATTGCCACTTGTATTTAAAAAGATCAAGATGTTTTCCCTATCTTTATTTATAATTGTTATTTTTTTTAAATAGAATTAATTTGACGCTATTTTCCCGACTCCTTCGTTTATACTTTCTGTTAATTATTTTTTATATTGTTCTTGTTTTTTTAGTATCTTCAGACTGTCTACTTTACTTCTATTTGGTTTTTTTTTTAATTCTAATCTTTTCGATCGATGTCGATCCTTTGTCAAAATGTGAGCAGAAAAAAGTATTTTTATTTATTTAGTTTATCTTAATCTATGCTTTCTTTGTTTTTAGCATTTATTTTTAACACATTTTTTCTACAATCATATTATGCACTTTATATAGGTGCACTTGTAATATATACATTTCCTTTTACGTACGTCTTTTCCCACTACCCTAGTGGGTGTATTTTTCTTGCTTTTATTTACCCCCTCTGGGGGTTTGACACTCACTTTTCTACCTGGCGCTGCCAGTAGGAATCCTTAATGTTCTGCTGAAGAACTATACTGTGTGCCCTTTCTGTCTCTCTTGAGCCATTGAATTTGAGGTATCATTATCTTTTTATTTGTGTAATTCCCACAAATCAAGTTAATTTTTATACTTTTTATTTTACAACATAACATAATTACATTCCCTACCTCCATATGCTTTTACCAACTACAATGGTCTACTTACGTCTGGTCCTCAGTTGGAGTGCCCCGTAATCGACTCTCCCGTAATCTACCAGTTCCCCTATCGTCCGCGGGGCACATGCGGGGACCGAATAGAAATGTCTTCAAAGGGAGACCTGCCAACCATATATGAATCACGTGAATTCAATTACAGAGTGCCATTCACTGCAGGAAGCTCCGCGCTCGTCTGGTTTATGGCGGGAGTTGTCGATTGTCCGGGAACCTGGGTCTGGGTTCTAGGTCTGAATTCTAGGTCGATTAACCAAAACCATCCGCACTGCTACCACCTTGCACCTTGAAGCATTTGTTGCGCTAGATGGAATTACCATGCAAAATACTTCATACCCAATAACCGGGCAGACATTTTGAGTTAACTGGGTTGATTTTCATGAGTGGTCATCCATCTCGTTCTGATGTTAATCCTAAACATTGAATATGTACCTCTCATAAGCAAGCTTCTATGTATTCTTTCTACCTTGCGTTTCAGTGTATTTACAGTTCTTGACCAGGGGCTCACTTCATTCTTCTTTGTATTCGTAACTACTGCATCATATAGGGTTCTAATACTGTTTCAGTTACATCGTCATTCTTAAGTATTTTCATATCGTTTCAGCATAGGGTCATATATCTTCTTTCGGATATTCTTTTGCTATTATAAGACTTTGTTTACCGTACGCATCATTTTATTCATGGCGGCTTTTCAACAACTCGGCAAGGAACATCCCTCTTGGTAAGTTTCTTCTATTGTTTCCACGTGAGGATATCTTCTGAATGGCTGCCTAAGTGCATATTGTTTTTCATACAGTCAATGTGGTAGAAACATGTTGCATAAACTTGTACATGGGTTCCAAATTATAGCTCCTTGTCTGTTACTGCAATAGGGTGGGGCTGAGGGGGGTTGACTAGGGAGAATGCATCCACTTAATCCTCTACAAAGAGCTGGGGCAACAGTTTCCCGGTAGTGGCTGCCAAACACTGGAACGCCTTACCACTACCCTTAAGAAGTGAACCCTCATTCTGGACATTCCGAAAATGCCTCAAAACATGGCTGTTCACTCAAGATTTGTAAATGAAAAACTCTGCATGCATGGTATCTATGTAACTGTATCTATGCAATTGTCCCACAAATCTGCATGAACTGTACTATACGTATCTGACTCATAAACTGTGCTTAATGTAACGAGCGCCTTGATGCTTCCGGGCATGTTGCGCTCTACAAATGACAAAATAAATAAATAAATAGTTCTGAATCAGTAAGGATGGTGGTCATAGTCAACGTAGATTCCACTACTGGGTCAACCTTGCATTATTTTAATAGGTTTATGTGATATATTTACATCTTTTGACCTCTATCTGGTTGGGACACTTAATAATTCAGGGGATCTTTTCTCTCTAGAATTGTATAGGGACATTACATTTAGAGATAATTTGATTCTCTGTGGTGGGAAGGAGAACTAATACAGATTTCCTTATGGAGAAGGATCAGTCTACCGCTTGCTTGTCATGTAAAGTCTTCTGATGGTCTTGGGCTTTGCCTAGATGTTGTTTCACAATTTCCCTGACAGCAGTCATATGAGCGTTATGTTTTTGAGTTGTTTGGGAGATGGGTGAAGTGGCACCTTCTCTTTCCTCTGTGATGAACCAGAAGAAGTACTCTGATACAACAAGGACGTTTTTAGTGATCTTTATTTCTTAAAAAGAAAGAACATGCCTATCTGACCCTAACACTATGGGGATGTTCCCTTACTAACCAAACTAACTTAGGTGCTTGTCTGTAGTCTAAGTCCACATAATAATATAAAACTATTCCTGTCTGACCCTACCACTACATTTATAACTAACTCAGGAATCTTCCCTTTAGCTGTATTTCTCCGGGCTTTGTTTCAGGGTTTTCCAAAGTATAATGTTCTATTAGGCACAAAGTCAATATAGAATATTTCTCCTCTTATTACTGTTCTCACAAATGAGCCCCTGAAGCTCTTGATATAGGGTGGAGGCTTTCGTCTCGGTAAACCTCGGATATCCATTCCTCTTGTTCACCCACTCCTTGTGGCGATTTTCTCTTCCCTTTTTCCTTTTATGTTTAAAACACTTGTAATACACGGTATTTCACTCTCTTAATGTTGGTTTCCTCTTTAGGTATCTGAGGTCACTCCTCCTGGGACTTTTCATTATATTCTCCTCTTAAATGTCTCTAAACCTGACACGGTAATCTCTGTCCTTAGAAATTTGCTCTTTGGCTTCCATACCTTTTTGGAGGTTCTCTCTTCCTTTTTGTCCTTCTAGATATAGACCTGTTTCTTTTTGGGTGTTTCTCTCTCTTAATATGTATTTCTTCTTTAGGTAACTGAGGTCTCTCCTCCTGTGTCCTTTCGTTAAATTCTCCCTTCAAATGTCTCCAAAATTGGCAAGTTCCTCTATGAATGATCTCACTTGGTTTCCCATAGTCTTTTCTCCCCACTGCCTATTAATAGTTATCATTTCCAACCCTCCTGGATCCCCCTCACATATGGGTTCTTGCTTTCTCAACTTTTCATATTCAATGTGACAGTCAATTTGATACCGTTCATCTGATCCCCGTAGCTTCCCCCCTTCTCAGAATCACCCTGGTACCTTTGTTCAGCATGGGCTGATTCAACAGGCTTGGCTTTTGAATGTATCCGCTACGGCTTTTAGTCACGTCAGTTTCCTCGTTTTCATTGCTGGCTTGCTCTCTGCATCCTGTGCTTTCTAGGTGCTCGGCACAGGTTTGCTGAACATAGGCTTCGTTACTCGCTTCCACTAAGGCCGGGATGCACAACTGGCTTTTGCTGGAGGGCCGGATGCAATTTGCAAGCCTTCTGTGGTGGGGGTCCTGGAGGCTTTCTATGCTAGAAAAATGACCACATGAAGCAAAAGAAGAGGTGTTTTCTGAGATGTATTTATTGCTCAATGTCTACATTTTCTAAAAAAATCCTGTAATATTTCAGAGGAACTTAATGAAAACATTGATGTTTGTTAGAGGAAAGTACTTGGGACCTGTGAAGGCATCATGAAAATAAGACGCAGACAACAGATTCACTTCTCTACAAAATAATGTATTTCTCTTAAATGTCAGGATGGAGTAAAACCTAACTTACCCTATACTAAGGTGGGATTTCCCTACCTAAAGAAACTAAGGATAGTCTGTGGCATTAAGTTAAACTCAAAAGTCTGCCTGTGTCCAAAGCCCATACTTGCCCTCACTATACTTGTCCCCACAAGTAAAGATATACTATGTGTATGGATGTCAGCAATTAAGGAAACAGTGTTCCAACATAAAGTTCTGAGCTTCTTCCAGCTTCTGGCGTGCTTTTCAGATTCCCCTTCCCCAAGTTCCACAAAAGGTCTTGGGGTTCCCTTCCCCAAGTTCAACACAGTTCCAAAAGGCCTTGGGGTTCCCTTCCCTGTGTACAACACAGTTCCAAAAGGTCTCTGGGTTCCCTTCCCCAAGGTCAGCGACATTCACAAAGTTCCACACAGTTTCTGTATCTTGGCTTTCTTTGGTTCTTTCCAAGTAGGGGTTACTCGGTCTAGGTGCAGTGGTCGGACCACATGGTCCACCCATCACAGGTAACGCAACCAATGACCCATGGCACTTAGTTAGACTTGGCTTTTCTTGGTTCTTTTCCAAAAGGGGGTCACTCAATCCATGCACTGTTGTTGGACCCCGCAGTCCACCCAGTACAGGTCGCACAACCAATAACCCTTGGCACTTGGTTACCCCCTTATGGGCTCTCTCTTATGAACCTGTATTCTTGTTTAACATTCAATTTTGCGTCACCGTCTCTTTGCTTTATCATACCATGCTTTGAATATCTTAGCTACCTTTGGACTCACACTAATTTCAGATTCTTCTTGCCACAACTTAAATCTCATAAATCCTTCAGGCTTTTCTTACTAACACAGGTTTTTCCCTCTGAACCTGTGTTATTATTCCACATTCAGTGCTGTTTCTCCTTGGCAGTCTCCTGACCATGCCACAGCGTTACTTTCACACAACTACTAAGCTCATTCCATCTTCATCTACCCTGAACACACAATTACGAAATACCGATATCAGAAGCTACCTGATCGATGCCACTCTTAAGCCTAGTTCTGCTTCTATTGCCATCTCTGACCAAGAATGTCTGTCCTGTGAGACAAATACTCACATGCACCAAAAAACACAGGTCGCAAACCATCACTGTCATTTGCAACACAGTGACTGCTGTATAGCTGCTGACAGTGTATCTGCTATCAGTAATGTAAACTTTCCTACCAATGCTTTACGTGATGGTTTGAGGGTTAGTACTTCATCACACACTGAAATGTTTAAACAGATCAAGCAAAATTCTCTGAATGATGTAAAAACTAAAAAACTAAATCTCTACAAACCCTCTGGCGAGTGAAGTTAAGGAAGATCTTGCAAAAGTACTACTGACTATGAGCCACCTATAAATCACAACAACATTTTGTGTATTTTACTCACTACTATAGTAGCTCTTAGAGCAATTAGCTCGAATGATATCAGAATTGTAGACCAACTTGAAAACACAGTTTTAGAAGAGCTTGGCTATGTTGGTCAGGTCTAACATGGCGACATCTTTTTTCAGTAATGAGTAAAAATGTTCTTTTCTCTACAACAGATTCCCAGCGGTCGCATCCTCTTGGGTAGTGGTTTAGCCAAGTGAAAACCACATAGAAATGGTTAAATAAGAAAAAAAGATCCCAAGTTGAGACTGCGCCCAGTTTTTTCAACAAGTGTTTTATTATATTGGTGCCCTTTGTGATGACACGTGTTTCGGTACCTCTTGGACCTTTCTCAAATCAGGGCTGATTTTATATATCAATGAAAAGAAAAGGTCACAAAATTATAAAGATATTTTCAAAATAATATGAAAGCAAAATAAAAAAAATAACATAAGTGTTCATTCACATGTTTAACCAATTATGACAGCAGTTGATGGGTTAAAGCAAACCATAATAAATAACAACAGTTATTAAATCAAAGTAAACCAAAATACCAGACAAAAAATGGAGTGGGAAATAGGGAGGAATGTCAGGGGTCAAGAGGTGGGCAAAACCACATTTTCGTTAGGCAATGCTACATGTAGTTTCACATCGAAAATCAAGGAAAATTGGATTCAAGTTGTCTCTTTTACCTTATTTTCATCTACTGACCCCTATGGTTTAAAGCAAATAGTAGTCTCTCTTCGAGTCTCGGGTTAGATCCCTTCGAAAAAATACAAATCAAACAAAGATGTCACCTCCAATTATGTGTTCTGGCTCACCATATGTATCACCTAATATTGCAAGATAGTAATTCTGTAACTCCCCAAGGTAAATGTGTTTCTCTTAATTCTTAAGCGTTAAAGTATTGTGAATCCTGTGCGTTATCCATCAATTTAATACATACATTTTTGAGAAAATAATGCCCTTTCATTGCCTTTCCATATCTTATTCATTTTATAGAAGTATTAATTAAGGTTTACAAGTCATTCTTGACTGACTGTGTTAGCTAGGGCCAGGGCATATTTGGTGCCTATAGCAATGCCCTTTGTTTGTCTGCAAAAAGTTATTGTCGAAATTGAAGATATTACTTTTAAAGGACTTTTAAAAGCTCTGCACCCTGTGACAGGTCCAGTACATATGGATCATATCTGCGCCTTCATTGCTGCACCAGGGGCAGTGTGATCAGGCTTGTTTGTTGAAGCCAGCTACCCTGTGCAGGGTCATATAGGTCCTATATAGGATGTTCATTTGTATAAGCCTGAATCTGGCATTTCTCGACACCTCTTGGTATATTAGCGCTCTCTCCCATTTGTCTTCGGTCATGGTAGTGCCCAGGTCTTTCTCCCATCTTTCCTTCAGTGACATGCTGCAGGGGTTGGGTCTGTCCGCTATTTGGTTGTATATTCTGGATATGGGTTTCCAGCCGTCATTTAGGTCGTGCAGTACTTGTAGTAGGGGGTTCAGCAGTGGTTCCTCAGGCCATGTGTTCCATTTCTTTTTTGCGATGTGTTTGACTTTCGGAACCACAGGAACCGGCCTTTTGCCAGTCCTTCTTGTGTTTGGAGAGTTTCAAAATCTTTAAAGGTTCCATTATTGTACATGCCCCCCCAGGTGTACAGTCCCACTTTCTCCCAATGTCTCATTGCCTGTAGGTCGTTGAGGTTTGTGCATACATCCACCATTATGGGGTTTTCTGGAGAATATGGATGTTGTAGTTTGAGCGTCCAGCTGGTCTGTTCATTGGGTCTATCAAGGGGCTCCACAATGCTTCTTTGGGGAACGTTGGGGTTTTCTGATGTTGCAGTAGCCCTAATTCGGCTGATGGATCGTCCGACAACCACTTCGTGACATGGCTGAGCTGGGCCGCCAGGTTGTATTTTTGGAAATCAGGTAGTTGTATCCCTCCTTCTCTATGCATCAGTGTCAGTATGTGTAGGGGTAGTTTATGGTGGGTCTTGCCCCATAAGAATTCTTTCAACAGAGCTTCCAGTATTTTAAAGAAGGGTGGTTTGATGTAGTAGCATATATTTATGAAGTAGTATAAGAATCTTGGAAGTATTATCATCATTGTGATGGAGGCTCTGCCCATCATGGATAGCGGTAGTTTGGACCAGAATTTCATGGATTTGCGTAACCCTTTCATCACTGCTTCCGTGTTGCAGTCGTGAGTGAGCTCTGGTATATGTTTAATGTTGACCCCCAAGCATCGGAACATTTCTGGCTGCCACTTGACTCCTACCATGAGTAGGTCTGCTTAATTTACTGCTCTTAGTCTTCCTAGTGGGAATGCACAGGATTTTTGTTTGCTGAATTGAATCCCTGAGTATCGTGCAAAGTTGTACAATATGTTGAGTGCTGTCGGAGCATTTAATCGGGGGTCTCTTAGGTATAGTAGCATGTCATCGGCATATAGTGAGATTATGTTGTAGTCTGTGCCCACCTTTATCCCTGCATCGAAGAGTTGCTTCCTAAAGAATATGGCTATTGGCTCCAGCCCTAGTATGTACAGCATCGGCGATAGCGGGCATCCCTGTCTGGTGCCTTGCTGTATCTTCCAGGCCTTCGATACCACCTTTTCACTCTTCACTCTTGCCATCGGGTTGTTGTATAGTACTTTGACCCATCTCACAAATCTTTCACCAAACCCGAATCCCCTCAGGGTCTCGATTAGCCATTCCCAAAAAATTGAGTCAAACGCCTTGATGGCGTCTAGGAATAGCACATCCATGTCTTTGTTGCTTCCCATTGTTTGCGACATGACATGTTGGAGTCTTCGCAGGTTGGCTGTGGTGTTCCTGCCTGGTATAAACCCATTTTGGTCCTGCTGGGCTAGAGGTCCAACTACCCTGGCAAGTCTTTTGGCTAGTATGGTGGTTTTGATTTTGCTATCATAGTTTAGCATTGCCAGAGGGCGGTATGAGTCACAGTCGTTTGCCCGTTTATTTGGTTTGAGCATTGGGATGATAAGCGTTTCTCTCATACTCCCAGGGAGTGTTCCCATTTCGTATGCTTCCTGAAACACTTCTTGCAGTATTGGGGTTAAGGTAGATTCATAGGCTTTGTAGAATTCTGGCGGGAGGCCATCGCTACCTGGGGTTTTGCATGTGGCGAGAGATCTGATTGATTCAGTTATGTCTTCCAGTGATTCTCTGTGCTCCTCAGTTAATGTGGGTAGCTCTATCTCTTCCAGGGTGGCCATGATGTCTTCTCTTGGCACCTCTGTGTTATGGGATTATAGCTCGGAGTAGAACTCTGTGAAGGCTTCATTGATCTCTATTTGTGTTCTGTGGAAAGCTCCGTTTTTGTCTCTGATTTCGGTCGGTTGGTGTTTCGGGTGTTCCCTTTTGCACAGCCATGCCAGCAGTCTACCTGGTTTGTCAGCTTCTTTGTGTGCTCTGGCAGTGCGCGTTGTGTAATCAAACTTGGCCAGTCTCTGCCAAGCCGTTCAGCATTTGTCCATGATCTCCTTAAGTTTTTCCTCGTTTCCATTGGTGCTCGAGAGATTGTCTTCTAGCAGCGTTATCTCGCTTTCCATGCCCTCTAGTTCTTTTCTTAGTTATTTCCGGACACCACCGGTGCCCGCTATGACTTCTCCCCGGGTTACCACTTTCAGGGCTTCCCATATTGTGCTCCATCTGTCCACTGTGTCCTTGTTTAAGCTTATGTATTCTTCGAGTTTTTCGCCAAGGTTTTCGTTAAACGCTTGATCCTCAAGTGCCTCTGTGGGCATTCTCCACATTGGGATTGGGAGCCGGGTGCCCTTAATCTTCCATTGCATGAGTAAGGGCGAGTGGTCCGAGATCGATCTGCCCAGGTAGTCGGCGGAGTCTGCATATATTAGTTGTTCTCTATCAAGGTAGAATCTCTCCATGTACTTTTCACCCACATCGGCATAAGCAGCACTATACCTGATTCATGGAATAAGAGCCACATTCTACCGATACACAAAAAGGGATGCTGGACTAACCTTGCATATTATAGGATGCTTGTGATGCTGGACATTCCAGCAGAGATATTTGCTAAGGTACTATTAATCAAACTAAACCAATGGATTGATGAGCATAACATCCTCCCCCTTCATCAGATTGGATTTTGACCGAAGTCGAGTACATCTCACAATTTGTTGATATTAGTATCTGTCACAACCGCGGGTTCCTGGCGGTTGTGGAACAGGTGGAAACATGGCCGCCAACGTGTTGTGCCGTCACGTCTCCTCCCTAGTCGTCTTTTGACGGTCTAGTTCTTTCCAAGACGGGCGCCGCCAAGCGTATTTTACTTCCCACTTTCGGCGGCTCGGCGCGTTGCAACTCTCGTACTATCCCTTTGTTGCCTAGGCTCCTTGTTATTTCCCTTGGCGGTGTTCCGCCCTTTCCTTGCCTTGTGGTTTTTCCTCCTTTTTCTCTCTCTCTCTCTGCATCACTCCGGACTCTCCGTTGCTTCTTTCGCCCCTGTTCCTGCTCAATGCTCAGCATTCTCTTCCCTCTTGTTCCCTCCGCTCTCTCCCTGCATCTCCCGGCTCTGTCTGTGCCTGGACATTGGACTGCTACGCTTGTACGCTCGCTCCCCTTCTCTGCTTCCAGATCGCTGGGATCACCATCCAGAGGGGTTTTTGTGCCACAAGGCTTTTCCCCTACTCCGGCTTCCTTCCGAGGCCGGCCTTACCTACTAAAGAAAGGCAAGACACACGGGCGTCGCACACGTCGGAAGAGGCTGGACTACTCCTCTACATCAGGTGGGGAGGAGGGGGATTTTGGAGACACTCTGTGTTTGAGTGAAGATGAAGACATAACTGATAAATTGGAAAACTTACCTACGCAGTCAGATACACCTGATAGCTTGCAACGCCAGAGTACCGACATGGCAACTCCCCAACAGCTGCAGGAACTCGTGGCAGCGGTACAGACCCTCAACCAGGAAGTGCAAACCCTTAAGACAGACAATGCCGCTCTTAAGCAAAGGGTTGATGCCCGAGAACAGCAAACCACAGATCTTCCCCCTCTGCCTTTGGTATCAGGCAAATTTGACGGCTCTGAAAAGAAGGCTAAAGAATTTTTAGAAGCCTGCAACATACATTTCGCTTTCAGACAGCACGCCTTTTCCACAGACCATACTAAAGTGGGATTCATGATTACACACATGACCGGGAATGCCTTGGCATGGGCTACTCCCTTAGTCTCCCAGTCTGACCCAGTTCTTCAGAACTATGCGGCATTCAAGGATCTATTAAAGCAGACCTTCCTTCGCACCAAAAGCGCTCACATAGCAAATGAAGACCTACTGGATGTGCGTCAAGGAAGTTCAGACCTACTCTCCTACATCTCCTCTTTCAAGAGGTTAGCGGCTGAAGCAGGCTGGCAAGAAGAGGCACAGTACACCATATTTCGGAGGGGTCTGCGAGAGGAGCTAAAGGATGAGCTAGCCCGGATATCTCGCCCTGACTCGTTCTCTGACCTCCTAAAGGCTGCGGTGAGAATTGATTTCTGTTTGACCGAACGGAAGAATGAAAGAAAGAAGACCCGCAGCCTCGGTCCTCTCCTGGAAACGCATCCTTCTACCTCTTCATCTACTACCCGTCCTCTTACCAGAGAAGAGCCTATGCAAATCGGAACTACCAGAGCACCCCTGACTGCTGAAGAAAAGAAGAGGAGAAGGGAGGGAAGCCTCTGCTTATATTGTGGCTCTGCCACTCACCTCCTGAGGGACTGTCCCGACGTACCCCCCAGACGGTCGGGAAACGAATGCCCTCGGTAGCCGACAGGACAGACTACCGAGGGGCTTTTTCCAGTTCCTACACTACGCTTTCTGTAACCTTCGCCAAGTCCTCTGAAGATCACCGTTTAATGGTGATATCGGTCCTGCTCCAGTTCCGAGGAAAGGAGATAAAGACCCAGGCTCTGCTGGATTGGGGTGCCGTGGGGAATTTCTTGGACACCCTATGGGCCGATAAGGTGGACCTACATAGAATCGCCAAAGAAGAAGACCAGAAGGAAGAGGGAGTAGATGGTACCCCTCTATGCTCAGGTCTTATCACCCACACCACGGAGGATGTGCTTGTTTCTATCCAGCAACATTCGGAAACATTGAAGTTCGACATCATCTGCGCTGCCCATTTTCCGGTTATATTGGGGATTGGCTGGCTCCGAAGGCATAATCCCACCATAGACTGGACGAGGAATTTCTTGAGCTTCCATTCCATCTACTGTCAAGAGAAGTGCCTACCGGGACCTTTGTTCGAGAGTGTCAAGACTGTATGTGCCACAGAAAAAAGCTCCATCCATTGTATTCCGAGCCGTTTTAAGGAATTTGTTTCTGTCTTTGAAAAACAGCAACCCATAGAGCTACCCCCCCACCGTCCGGAGGACTGTAGGATTGATCTCGACCCTCAGGCCTTGGTTCCCTTTGGCAGGATGTATCCCCTCTCTATTTCTGAAAAAGAAGCCCTCCGACGTTATCTGGATGAAAGCCTAGCCAATGGTCTTGTCCGACCATCCAGATCACCTGCAGGGGCCTCTTTGTTTTTTATACCCAAAAGAGGCTCCAAAGAACTAAGGCCATGTATCGACTACAGAGGCCTAAACCAGTTGACCATCAAGGACAGGTATCCCATGCCCATCATCTCAGAGATCTTGGAGACGATCCAGGGCTTAGTGATATTCACTAAACTTGATTTACGAAATGCCTATCATCTACTCAGAATCAGGACCGGAGATGAATGGAAGACGGCCTTTCGCACTCCCTTTGGCTTGTTTGAATAACAAGTAATGCCTTTCGGACTAGTGAACGCTCCCTCTATTTTCCAAAGGTTTATGGACTGCATATTCTCGGATCTGTTGGGTCTGAATACAGTGGTCTATCTTGACGACATCCTGGTTTTCTCCCGCCAGACCGAAGAGCATACCCTCCAGGTAAGGGAAGTACTACGCAGGCTGCAGCAACACCACCTTCTGGTCAAACCGGAAAAATGCTCTTTCGCCCAATCCTCCGTATCCTATCTGGGGTTTATCCTGTCTAAAGAAGGAATCACCATGGATCCTAGGAAGGTTGAAGCCATACTTGACTGGCCTCTCCTTCGTCGGTCAAGGATATTCAGAGGTTCTTAGGTCTGGCAAATTTCTATTGGAAGTTTATCCCTGAATTTTCCAGACTCACCCTCCCAATCACCGCATTGTTAAAAAAGTCCTCCACGCCTTTCCAGTGGTCCACCGAAGCCGAAGACAGCTTCACCCGCTTGAAGAACAGGTTCTGTACCGCACCCATTCTAAGGCAGCCCGACCAACGTTTGCCTTTTGTTTTGGAAACTGACGCCTCGGCTGCAGCAGTGGGCGCTGTTCTCCTCCAAACCAACCAGGGCCGGGAATATCCCATAGCATACTATTCTAAGACATTAAATCCGAGCCAACGGAATTATTCCGTGATCGAGAAGGAACTCTTGGCCATGAAATTGACTTGTTTGGAATGGAGACATCTGCTGCAGGGAAGTTTGCATCCTTTTTTGATTTGCACCGACCATAAGAATCTTTAGATACTGCGACAACAAGAATGCTATAACACTCGTCAAGCCAGATGGGCACATTTCTTCGCTCAATTTGCTATTTTCATCACCTATATTCCCGGCTCTCAAAATCAGATTGCTGACGCTCTGTCTCGTAGAGAGGAAGTATCTCCAACGTACCGAAAGGAATTAATGTTTCCCCATACCAAGATCATCTCCATGGTATCCTCTTTCTGTAAGAAGTCAGAGAAGCATTGCTTTCTCCGGAAGGATCGACCTTGTCCGTGGGCAAGCTGCCGGTTGACGAGAAAGACGGTCTGTACTTCACGCAAGGTAGATTAATCCTTAGTCAGTGTTCTGACAAGAAGGACCGCTTTGTTGGGAGACACTGAAACCAGCACCCTGCTTCATTGAACAGCTGTGCACTGCGAGCTTGCTGAAGCTCCTGCCGACAAACTCTTCGCTTCCTGGAGGAGGCGGAGTCACCGGCGATCACGTGACTGCTCACGTGAACTAACAGCAGCATTTAGAGACTGCCAAAGCACCCTTGCGGCGTAAGCCCTGGTGGCAGAAGGGCTGGTGCTGTTAGGCTGTTTGGCTGGAGAGCAGAGAGCAGTGCCCTTGATGACCGCAAAATGCTCCAGCATCGGCAGATGTTAAATCCGTGGACCACAATGAAAGCGGCGACCGGCTCAGGTAAGTGAGCGGGGTGATGGGCTTACTGGCCCTGTGGAGACGACTGCATTCCCCCCCCTCTCTCCCATCCACGCATCCAACATCCGATGACAGAAGCTCATCATCACCCGCACATTCGCCTCTTGTAGTGGCTGAAGCAAACAAACTTATTGAATACAATGAAACAAACATTGCAAACAAAGTTCCTGTCACTCACATGCAATCACAGCCACATGAGCCCTGCGACAAGCACCCTTGGGTGGCTGACCCAACTGATTCAATTCCTCCTTCTTCTGGCCGCCTGTCTCCAGCATTAGCATCAGCACTTGGTGAATCTATAAAGCAAAATGAGACTGTTGGGTGTTGGGTACAAGGGGAATCTAACACTAGTTACACCAGTTGCACGGCTTTCCACCTTACCTTTGCAGGAAAACAACATGCACATACCCCCTTTGGCAACTAGCTCGGAAGTTTTTTACTCGCCCTTTGACCTGACGGATGTCGAAATGATTGAAGCCGAACCCCCAATTGTGAATATCTCAGTCGAACTTCATTCCTCTCATACAGCCACTTCTAGTGCTGCAACTGGTATACCTGTAACATCCGTCCTGAGTGAAACTTTGCCTATTTTCCCCGACACGTCAGCAATATTGGCTCCATTAACTACCCTGTCGTCACACGATGGCACCCCAATGATCGCAGAAAACACTAGTAATTCTTGTGCTCCGATTGGTACCCGCAAATTTACGGACTGTACTATTTCAAACATAATGCCGATTACACCTTCTGCGTCAAGGAAAAAGACTCATAACACATTTAGATCAACACCCGATGTGAACATTTGAAAAGAACCTTCAAACCTTGTTAATCATCAAGATCTTGACCATCTCCCGCTAATTTCTAAAGGGCTAAAAAATGGTCATCCCAAAGAAGTCCAATCTGAGCTACCTATCAAGATCAATAAGTTAAACATAGTAGGAAAAATGTCAATATTGGAAAAAACAGTAGAAGTTTCAGTACTGAAGGACGTGAATTGCGCCTGATGGCACAACGTGATGCTGACTATGCCATAGCAAAGCAAAGGTTAATAACCTATTATGATCAACGTCATCAATCTTGTCTTCGGCCAATGCAACAGATCAATCCAAGTGAATCAACTGAATTGGTCACTCTGGGAAATCATCCTCGGCAAGACCACTCGCCATCAAATGTTGAAGGAATCGACCTGACTAACCACTCCCCTGGCTCTGCCAACAGAGACCCTGAAATAAATCAGAATGTATCTTCAAATAACAGTGTGGTCGAAGGACGTCGAAGGACGTCGAATAATCAACTTAGCATCTTCAAGCACTCCCAGGGCTAGCTCTTCCTTCTTGAAGAAACAATTGCCTGATCACTCGAAAAAAGCTCAATCGAGCACTCAACCATCATTACATGAGGACACTTCCTCGAGCCTACACTCTGGTACTGATGGCTCCTCATCGTCAGCCCAAAAATCTAGTCTTTCAACTGCAGCCGCCACACAGCTGTACAACAATGTGCTTGCTGCGACCTCGATGGTGATGATTCCCTTTACAAAACTTTATGAATCGATCCATGATGCTTTAAAAGACCAGACAGCTCTAATTGCAGCATTATCCAACAAAATGGTGAAAACCGAAAACTTTAATAATTTGCTTAAAAATCAGATCGCGAGAGAAGCTGATCTTACCACTCGGTGGCAGGAACGTCTGACTGACTTAGCCGCACGTCACCACTGCCAAAACGACACCTTGTCGGAAGGACTACTGGACGCCCTAAAGTGGATGCGGCATAACGTTGATGTTGCCTCCTCCAACTCAGTACCGCAAAATCCACTAATCGCTAAAACGTCAGGGCAGCGACCCGCAGAGTCTATAATCGAATGTGCGTCAGATGATCTCTCAAACTCGTCGGCCAATTCCGCCTCCTAATCTTCCAGGCTGTCAGTCGCACCCTGACGAGTTTCAAAAAAATAGCAAGGACAACACCGAAAAGGAAATCCCTACTCCAAGTAAGAGTCCAAAAGGAGCACCTTCTAACGCGGAACAGTCAGCAGTAATTCTATCAAAAGACAAGAGACAGGTCTCTGTGTTTTCAGTTCTGCAGTGTTCGTCAAACTCGTTTGGCATTTTCACGGGAACTGCGAAATCTATAACTGCGTCTCAGTTCGATCCATTAACCAAAAATTCACAAACTGCGAAGAGCTCACAGGTCTCTAACAAGCCAAATCCTAAACATCCTCGTGCTGCAATTGATAAATTGAAAGTAAAAAAATGTATCAGAAATGTATCATCGCCGAAAAAGGTGGGGCTGTTCACTCGAACAGCCCAACCAGAAGAGCTTGTGGCCAAAATCTCCGCCCCATCAGTGAAAGATGTAAGACCAACTTGTGTATCGAAATTAATTAATGAAAATACAGGACTCTGCGCCAACAACTCAAGTTGAGTTAAATCTTAGATTATGCTTTATTGATCATCCATGACCATTGAGCCCATAATTGATAACATGTTTCGGCTCCACTGAGCCTTTTTCAAATCCGGGCTACCCATAATTGTAATATAGGACATACAATATATCATAGTCAAAAAACAATTTGTATGAACGACATCATAAAGTATAACATAATACCAGTTTTCAAATATCGTGACCACAAAATATGCATAATAACATGAAAGAAATTAGACAGAAAAACAAGGATGGGCAAAAGGGAAGGGTTCATGGGTGTAGAAAAATAGGCAAACATATCATAATACATTGTTATGTTTGAGTAAACAGAAAAAGAGCACAAAAAACAGAAACAAAAACACAAACAAAAAGAAAAAAAAGAAAAAAGAACCCATTAGTAATCATTATTCTTCAATTCATTGAATAATATAACCAAATTCTGCAATGGTCCCTTGAGACAAACTGACAACTTGGTGGATGTCCTTACCCGAAATTTGATGTAACCAGTTCTTATGACTATTTGTCCATGTAGTAGTAACGGGGTACAATCCCCAATATCAATCTAAACAAAAAATGTAAGTAGCGAAGGTAAATAAAACTGATTGTCCAATTTAGAATATACATTAATTGTGTATATCAAGGTTGCCTGTGGCAACTAGGCATTTTCATGAGAATAAATCCCGCCCTTCACCAAACGGGCAAAACAACTCTTCTTAATGGTCACAGGCCATTTCTGCCTTTTTCAAAACAATTCATTATAAGTTCCGTAGTGAAGACAATTGTAATTAACCATCATTACGTGAAATGATGACGCATTTCCAATTATAGAACACGTATATCAAGTAGGGAAAGCACAACATATAGCTTATTTTGTTGCTACTCGTCAAGTACCATTAAAGCTAAATCTCATTGAAAAGTAAACCATGAGATAAGCGGTCCTCTCTTACCAGTTCCTGGAACACAAACAGTCACACGCGTCGGCAGGTAAGCCGAACGCTTACCAGGTATGCCTTCTTATACTAGGCGTCATCACTGTGCGCGGTTACCATGGCGACGCAAGGACAAGCGTCGTCATTGAAAACCGCATTCTATCCCCCAGCATTCTACAAATTACATATGCTATATAATTCAAAATATTTGAATAAAGCCTGAGAAACTAACAAAGCATGTATACGCTTCTCCTGACCCAATTTATATTTGTTGAATACTTAAATGGTTACTATCACAGTAATGTATAATCACGGGCACTAATGCACCTAACTACAAAAGGTTGGTGAGCATTACACGCAACATTCAAATAACATACTGAGCTACCAATTATGATGGGGTATCCCTTTAACAACACCCTGAAATACATGTAACCTCCTAATAAACAATGAGCCGTGTTCTAAATCAGGTATAACAATGAAAATTATTCGAGCTTGAGAAGCCAGATTGCAATGTACTACATCTCACAAGAATGAAACCATTTCATTATCTGTATTAAGTCCTGTATTTGTCGAATTGAAGTAACAAATTGCTCTTGCTTCCGCTTGTCGTAACGCCTTCACTCTGTCACCACCTCTTTTGTTCAAGGATACTTGTTTAAGACCAATGAATCTAATTTCCGATTTGAGATGTAGCTGATGTGTTTTTTGCCAATGTTCAGCTAACGGAAGTGATGGGTCTTGACTGCCAATTTTGGCTAAATGTTCACGGATACGGATTCTCAACTGTCTCTTGGTGCTACCAATATATAGTTTGTGGCAGACACAGATGATGCCATATACTACAAAAGTTGTTTTGCAATTAATTCCTTGTTTAATGATCCAACATTTTCCATTTTTATCTTCGAATTCCGTTGTTCTTTGGTATGCATATTTACATTGTGGACAGACTCCACATTTCCTGAAACCAGAATCTTTCTTGTGTAACCATGTACCTTGAGTAGTGCTCTCAATGTCCGGTAATAACGATGGACTAAGGATAGATTTAAGTGTATTTGCTCTTCTGAAGGTAATGCGTGGATGATCACTCACAAACTCACCAATATGACTGTCCAATTTAAGTAGGTACCAATGTTTGTTCAAAATTTTTTTTCGTAATCTCTGGTGGTCTGAACAATATTGAGTGATAAAGCTAATCGGCATGTTAGCTTCCAAATTATTCCCTTGTCTCTGTCTCAAAGTATCCTGCTGCTGCATCAATTTGGTTCTCTTATATGCTTTACTTATGTCTTTTTGGGCATATCCCCTCCTTCTAAAACGTCGTTGTAATAGATTACATTCCTCTTCAAATTTTAAGTTACTATTACAATTTCGTCTCGCTCTGATATATTCACCCAATGGTATATTGGTGATAGTTGGTCGAAAATGACAACTTTTAGCATGTAATATTGAGTTAACTTCAGTTGGTTTTCTGAATGTAGTTGTTTGTAGTACTTGATCTTCCAAATATATTGTCAAGTCCAGAAAATGTATCCGCTGTTTGTTGCATTCTCCAGTAAATTGAATATCAAAACAATTAAGATTTAACTTGTCCACAAATGCGTGAAATTCCTCTATGCTACTATCGACGATGCAAAAAACATCGTCGATGTACCTTGTCCAAAATTGGATTTTCTCAATGAAAAATGATTCAGTGTATATTGCTTTGTCTTCCAACATCCCCATGAAGATATTCGCCAATGCTGGGGCATATTTAGTACCCATAGCTACCCCCTTGGTCTGTTGGTATACCTTGTTGTCAAAGGTAAAGACATTGAGATCAAACGTGAGATGTAACATTTCTTTAATCATGTTCAAATGGTTGTAATACGAGGCTGACTCATGCCTGAAAGTATAGTCAACTGCAATCATGGCCCATTTATGCTGAATAGACGTGTACAGTGCCTTCACATCTAGAGTCGCTAGAAGGAAGGTACTCTGCCAAGTAAAGTTTTTTAGTTTCCGTATAAGGCTGGTGGAATCTTGCAAATATGAATGAAGTGACATAGCCCTTGGTTTGAGTAATAGATCCAGATATTCCGAGATATTTTCTGTGACCTACGTAATTTCTTCAACGTATGGGACGGTTAGGCTTTTTACCGTCCTTATACAGTTGACCTGCGACTTCATTGACCGGATTTTGAAACTTTTAATCTTGCACGTATAACTATCGGGATTGTAAGGAGTCGCCCTGGTGGAGCAAGGTTTTTCAAAGCCACAGTTTTTCAAAACTTTACTTAACTTGCAAATTGGGCTGACCCGTTACCTTTATTAACATTCTTCTATGATGGCAGCATATATGAAGAACCGTGAAGAAGAAACTAAAAACCTGTTTACCCCCCGAGGGGATATGTCACATGCATTTTCAAGTATGGCTACGAAACGAGAAGATTTACGTTCGAAATTTATAAAACTGGAAAGAATATCGAAAAAGGAAATTGACAAGTACTGGGAAAAAGTATCACTTGAGAATTATGTCGCTAATGAAAGAGTACCTAGGGGTTTGAGGATTCTTATATTTCCAAATTTCAACAATGAATTGGATAAAGATTTAGCAGAAGGCTGGGAAGCTAATTTGAGCAACAGCTCCATGAAGATGATTGACCTATTGAGTGAACATGCCACTAGGGAGCATAAAAGGGCATTAGATGGTATAGAAGGCATACGCAAAGAAATTGCTGAGATGAAATCTAATGAGGATACTAAAGCCAAAAACTATGAGAAGATGTATGAACTGTTGCAAATATATCAAGATGAAGTAAAAATAAGGAAATTACGGAAAAGCTATAGAGATGAACGTGATTACAGGGAAGATCGTGTATATACATTCCAAACCAAATATGACTCAAGTTCAAAACCAATGTCCAGAAACTCAACCCCCAATACATCATCGGCCAGTTCTGATGCAGACTCAGACCAAGACAACCAAGCTAATGCTAGTTCCAAATCAATTGAACAAAGAGGATACTTGAATCAGATCAAAAGATACAAGAAAGGGAATCGTAATTCTACTCAGAAAACAGTCCGTTTTCAGCTACCACCAACTATGGGTATTTTGACACCTGTGCTAGGAGAAGAGGAAGGAGGGGGTGTAGAAAACGACGGCAACATAGGAAGCTTACAAGCAAACAAGAGACAAACCAGGGCCAGCTCCAAGGAGATGAGCACCAACAAATAACAGATGATCTTGTTCTCAATTTGTCTAAAAAAACTATATCTCAAGAGGAAAGACTTCTTCTTAACAAGGGTTTATCCTTTGCACCCACATGTAACTTCAGTCCATTGGACGTAAAAATCGATTTATTTAAATTTACCAGAAAATTGAAGTTAAAAAAATATTTTGCAACCAAAGCACCGGGTGATTTTCAACCTGAAGAGGTTAGCATACTTATCAGTGATAAGTCGATCCAGGATATTGAAGATACATATACATTGCGTTCATTGACCGAAGGTGATCAATATCATGTATTTCACTTATTAGATGAACTCAAGATAAAATCTGATACCCTTACCACAAAGGAACTTAAAGTACGTTCAAAATTCATGCCACAGTTGGCATCTGACAACGTCATTGACACTTTTCAACAAGCAGTTTCACGAGATCTATATAATCTTAATTGTAAAAAACATAAGAATTGGATTACTCAGAACAATTTAACTAAATCGGAAAGGAAAGCACTTGTTTCGCTTAAATTGGATTCACGGACAGTAATTAAAGAGGCTGACAAGGGAGGCAATATTGTGCTAATGGATCGGGAGGATTATTTGGAAATGGCATCCAGACATTTAAATACCCCTGGGTGCTATGAATTAAGAACGGATGATTTTCGAAAATCAGCATTGGAGCAAGTTGAAGCGCACATACTCAATTGGCATAGAAAAGGATTGATAACGGATGATGAACGCACTTATTTATGGATAAAAGAACCGGTAACTCCAACAATGTACTTCTTACCGAAAATACATAAACCCTATGAAAGGATACCAGAGGGCCGCCCGATCATGAGTGGGATTGGGTGGGTCACAGAGAATATCTCGGAATATCTGGATCTATTACTCAAACCAAGGGCTATGTCACTTCAT
Source organism: Ambystoma mexicanum (assembly GCF_040938575.1). Classification (NCBI taxonomy): domain Eukaryota; kingdom Metazoa; phylum Chordata; class Amphibia; order Caudata; family Ambystomatidae; genus Ambystoma; species Ambystoma mexicanum. Next base: position 1,113,310,434 of record NC_090923.1, on the reverse strand, counting down.
TCATATTTGCAAGATTCCACCAGCCTTATACGGAAACTAAAAAACTTTACTTGGCAGAGTACCTTCCTTCTAGCGACTCTAGATGTGAAGGCACTGTACACGTCTATTCAGCATAAATGGGCCATGATTGCAGTTGACTATACTTTCAGGCATGAGTCAGCCTCGTATTACAACCATTTGAACATGATTAAAGAAATGTTACATCTCACGTTTGATCTCAATGTCTTTACCTTTGACAACAAGGTATACCAACAGACCAAGGGGGTAGCTATGGGTACTAAATATGCCCCAGCATTGGCGAATATCTTCATGGGGATGTTGGAAGACAAAGCAATATACACTGAATCATTTTTCATTGAGAAAATCCAATTTTGGACAAGGTACATCGACGATGTTTTTTGCATCGTCGATAGTAGCATAGAGGAATTTCACGCATTTGTGGACAAGTTAAATCTTAATTGTTTTGATATTCAATTTACTGGAGAATGCAACAAACAGCGGATACATTTTCTGGACTTGACAATATATTTGGAAGATCAAGTACTACAAACAACTACATTCAGAAAACCAACTGAAGTTAACTCAATATTACATGCTAAAAGTTGTCATTTTCGACCAACTATCACCAATATACCATTGGGTGAATATATCAGAGCGAGACGAAATTGTAATAGTAACTTAAAATTTGAAGAGGAATGTAATCTATTACAACGACGTTTTAGAAGGAGGGGATATGCCCAAAAAGACATAAGTAAAGCATATAAGAGAACCAAATTGATGCAGCAGCAGGATACTTTGAGACAGAGACAAGGGAATAATTTGGAAGCTAACATGCCGATTAGCTTTATCACTCAATATTGTTCAGACCACCAGAGATTACGAAAAATTTTGAACAAACATTGGTACCTACTTAAATTGGACAGTCATATTGGTGAGTTTGTGAGTGATCATCCACGCATTACCTTCAGAAGAGCAAATACACTTAAATCTATCCTTAGTCCATCGTTATTACCGGACATTGAGAGCACTACTCAAGGTACATGGTTACACAAGAAAGATTCTGGTTTCAGGAAATGTGGAGTCTGTCCACAATGTAAATATGCATACCAAAGAACAACGGAATTCGAAGATAAAAATGGAAAATGTTGGATCATTAAACAAGGAATTAATTGCAAAACAACTTTTGTAGTATATGGCATCATCTGTGTCTGCCACAAACTATATATTGGTAGCACCAAGAGACAGTTGAGAATCCGTATCCGTGAACATTTAGCCAAAATTGGCAGTCAAGACCCATCACTTCCGTTAGCTGAACATTGGCAAAAAACACATCAGCTACATCTCAAATCGGAAATTAGATTCATTGGTCTTAAACAAGTATCCTTGAACAAAAGAGGTGGTGACAGAGTGAAGGCGTTACGACAAGCGGAAGCAAGAGCAATTTGTTACTTCAATTCGACAAATACAGGACTTAATACAGATAATGAAATGGTTTCATTCTTGTGAGATGTAGTACATTGCAATCTGGCTTCTCAAGCTCGAATAATTTTCATTGTTATACCTGATTTAGAACACGGCTCATTGTTTATTAGGAGGTTACATGTATTTCAGGGTGTTGTTAAAGGGATACCCCATCATAATTGGTAGCTCAGTATGTTATTTGAATGTTGCGTGTAATGCTCACCAACCTTTTGTAGTTAGGTGCATTAGTGCCCGTGATTATACATTACTGTGATAGTAACCATTTAAGTATTCAACAAATATAAATTGGGTCAGGAGAAGCGTATACATGCTTTGTTAGTTTCTCAGGCTTTATTCAAATATTTTGAATTATATAGCATATGTAATTTGTAGAATGCTGGGGGATAGAATGCGGTTTTCAATGACGACGCTTGTCCTTGCGTCGCCATGGTAACCGCGCACAGTGATGACGCCTAGTATAAGAAGGCATACCTGGTAAGCGTTCGGCTTACCTGCCGACGCGTGTGACTGTTTGTGTTCCAGGAACTGGTAAGAGAGGACCGCTTATCTCATGGTTTACTTTTCAATGAGATTTAGCTTTAATGGTACTTGACGAGTAGCAACAAAATAAGCTATATGTTGTGCTTTCCGTACTTGATATACGTGTTCTATAATTGGAAATGCGTCATCATTTCACGTAATGATGGTTAATTACAATTGTCTTCACTACGGAACTTATAATGAATTGTTTTGAATAAGGCAGAAATGGCCTGTGACCATTAAGAAGAGTTGTTTTGCCCGTTTGGTGAAGGGCGAGATTTATTCTCATGAAAATGCCTAGTTGCCACAGGCAACCTTGATATACACAATTAATGTATATTCTAAATTGGACAATCAGTTTTATTTACCTTCGCTACTTACATTTTTTGTTTAGATTGATATTGGGGATTGTACCCCGTTACTACTACATGGACAAATAGTCATAAGAACTGGTTACATCAAATTTCGGGTAAGGACATCCACCAAGTTGTCAGTTTGTCTCAAGGGACCATTGCAGAATTTGGTTATATTATTCAATGAATTGAAGAATAATGATTACTAATGGGTTCTTTTTTCTTTTTTTTCTTTTTGTTTGTGTTTTTGTTTCTGTTTTTTGTGCTCTTTTTCTGTTTACTCAAACATAACAATGTATTATGATATGTTTGCCTATTTTTCTACACCCATGAACCCTTCCCTTTTGCCCATCCTTGTTTTTCTGTCTAATTTCTTTCATGTTATTATGCATATTTTGTGGTCACGATATTTGAAAACTGGTATTATGTTATACTTTATGATGTCGTTCATACAAATTGTTTTTTGACTATGATATATTGTATGTCCTATATTACAATTATGGGTAGCCCGGATTTGAAAAAGGCTCAGTGGAGCCGAAACATGTTATCAATTATGGGCTCAATGGTCATGGATGATCAATAAAGCATAATCTAAGATTTAACTCAACTTGAGTTGTTGGCGCAGAGTCCTGTATTTTCATTAATTAATTTCTTCAACGTATGGGACGGTTAGGCTTTTTACCGTCCTTATACAGTTGACCTGCGACTTCATTGACCGGATTTTGAAACTTTTAATCTTGCACGTATAACTATCGGGATTGTAAGGAGTCGCCCTGGTGGAGCAAGGTTTTTCAAAGCCACAGTTTTTCAAAACTTTACTTAACTTGCAAATTGGGCTGACCCGTTACCTTTATTAACATTCTTCTATGATGGCAGCATATATGAAGAACCGTGAAGAAGAAACTAAAAACCTGTTTACCCCCCGAGGGGATATGTCACATGCATTTTCAAGTATGGCTACGAAACGAGAAGATTTACGTTCGAAATTTATAAAACTGGAAAGAATATCGAAAAAGGAAATTGACAAGTACTGGGAAAAAGTATCACTTGAGAATTATGTCGCTAATGAAAGAGTACCTAGGGGTTTGAGGATTCTTATATTTCCAAATTTCAACAATGAATTGGATAAAGATTTAGCAGAAGGCTGGGAAGCTAATTTGAGCAACAGCTTCATGAAGATGATTGACCTATTGATTGAACATGCCACTAGGGAGCATAAAAGGGCATTAGATGGTATAGAAGGCATACGCAAAGAAATTGCTGAGATGAAATCTAATGAGGATACTAAAGCCAAAAACTATGAGAAGATGTATGAACTGTTGCAAATATATCAAGATGAAGTAAAAATAAGGAAATTACGGAAAAGCTATAGAGATGAACGTGATTACAGGGAAGATCGTGTATATACATTCCAAACCAAATATGACTCAAGTTCAAAACCAATGTCCAGAAACTCAACCCCCAATACATCATCGGCCAGTTCTGATGCAGACTCAGACCAAGACAACCAAGCTAATGCTAGTTCCAAATCAATTGAACAAAGAGGATACTTGAATCAGATCAAAAGATACAAGAAAGGGAATCGTAATTCTACTCAGAAAACAGTCCGTTTTCAGCTACCACCAACTATGGGTATTTTGACACCTGTGCTAGGAGAAGAGGAAGGAGGGGGTGTAGAAAACGACGGCAACATAGGAAGCTTACAAGCAAACAAGAGACAAACCAGGGCCAGCTCCAAGGAGATGAGCACCAACAAATAACAGATGATCTTGTTCTCAATTTGTCTAAAAAAACTATATCTCAAGAGGAAAGACTTCTTCTTAACAAGGGTTTATCCTTTGCACCCACATGTAACTTCAGTCCATTGGACGTACAAATCGATTTATTTAAATTTACCAGAAAATTGAAGTTAAAAAAATATTTTGCAACCAAAGCACCGGGTGATTTTCAACCTGAAGAGGTTAGCATACTTATCAGTGATAAGTCGATCCAGGATATTGAAGATACATATACATTGCGTTCATTGACCGAAGGTGATCAATATCATGTATTTCACTTATTAGATGAACTCAAGATAAAATCTGATACCCTTACCACAAAGGAACTTAAAGTACGTTCAAAATTCATGCCACAGTTGGCATCTGACAACGTCATTGACACTTTTCAACAAGCAGTTTCACGAGATCTATATAATCTTAATTGTAAAAAACATAAGAATTGGATTACTCAGAACAATTTAACTAAATCGGAAAGGAAAGCACTTGTTTCGCTTAAATTGGATTCACGGACAGTAATTAAAGAGGCTGACAAGGGAGGCAATATTGTGCTAATGGATCGGGAGGATTATTTGGAAATGGCATCCAGACATTTAAATACCCCTGGGTGCTATGAATTAAGAACGGATGATTTTCGAAAATCAGCATTGGAGCAAGTTGAAGCGCACATACTCAATTGGCATAGAAAAGGATTGATAACGGATGATGAACGCACTTATTTATGGATAAAAGAACCGGTAACTCCAACAATGTACTTCTTACCGAAAATACATAAACCCTATGAAAGGATACCAGAGGGCCGCCCGATCATGAGTGGGATTGGGTGGGTCACAGAGAATATCTCGGAATATCTGGATCTATTACTCAAACCAAGGGCTATGTCACTTCATTCATATTTGCAAGATTCCACCAGCCTTATACGGAAACTAAAAAACTTTACTTGGCAGAGTACCTTCCTTCTAGCGACTCTAGATGTGAAGGCACTGTACACGTCTATTCAGCATAAATGGGCCATGATTGCAGTTGACTATACTTTCAGGCATGAGTCAGCCTCGTATTACAACCATTTGAACATGATTAAAGAAATGTTACATCTCACGTTTGATCTCAATGTCTTTACCTTTGACAACAAGGTATACCAACAGACCAAGGGGGTAGCTATGGGTACTAAATATGCCCCAGCATTGGCGAATATCTTCATGGGGATGTTGGAAGACAAAGCAATATACACTGAATCATTTTTCATTGAGAAAATCCAATTTTGGACAAGGTACATCGACGATGTTTTTTGCATCGTCGATAGTAGCATAGAGGAATTTCACGCATTTGTGGACAAGTTAAATCTTAATTGTTTTGATATTCAATTTACTGGAGAATGCAACAAACAGCGGATACATTTTCTGGACTTGACAATATATTTGGAAGATCAAGTACTACAAACAACTACATTCAGAAAACCAACTGAAGTTAACTCAATATTACATGCTAAAAGTTGTCATTTTCGACCAACTATCACCAATATACCATTGGGTGAATATATCAGAGCGAGACGAAATTGTAATAGTAACTTAAAATTTGAAGAGGAATGTAATCTATTACAACGACGTTTTAGAAGGAGGGGATATGCCCAAAAAGACATAAGTAAAGCATATAAGAGAACCAAATTGATGCAGCAGCAGGATACTTTGAGACAGAGACAAGGGAATAATTTGGAAGCTAACATGCCGATTAGCTTTATCACTCAATATTGTTCAGACCACCAGAGATTACGAAAAATTTTGAACAAACATTGGTACCTACTTAAATTGGACAGTCATATTGGTGAGTTTGTGAGTGATCATCCACGCATTACCTTCAGAAGAGCAAATACACTTAAATCTATCCTTAGTCCATCGTTATTACCGGACATTGAGAGCACTACTCAAGGTACATGGTTACACAAGAAAGATTCTGGTTTCAGGAAATGTGGAGTCTGTCCACAATGTAAATATGCATACCAAAGAACAACGGAATTCGAAGATAAAAATGGAAAATGTTGGATCATTAAACAAGGAATTAATTGCAAAACAACTTTTGTAGTATATGGCATCATCTGTGTCTGCCACAAACTATATATTGGTAGCACCAAGAGACAGTTGAGAATCCGTATCCGTGAACATTTAGCCAAAATTGGCAGTCAAGACCCATCACTTCCGTTAGCTGAACATTGGCAAAAAACACATCAGCTACATCTCAAATCGGAAATTAGATTCATTGGTCTTAAACAAGTATCCTTGAACAAAAGAGGTGGTGACAGAGTGAAGGCGTTACGACAAGCGGAAGCAAGAGCAATTTGTTACTTCAATTCGACAAATACAGGACTTAATACAGATAATGAAATGGTTTCATTCTTGTGAGATGTAGTACATTGCAATCTGGCTTCTCAAGCTCGAATAATTTTCATTGTTATACCTGATTTAGAACACGGCTCATTGTTTATTAGGAGGTTACATGTATTTCAGGGTGTTGTTAAAGGGATACCCCATCATAATTGGTAGCTCAGTATGTTATTTGAATGTTGCGTGTAATGCTCACCAACCTTTTGTAGTTAGGTGCATTAGTGCCCGTGATTATACATTACTGTGATAGTAACCATTTAAGTATTCAACAAATATAAATTGGGTCAGGAGAAGCGTATACATGCTTTGTTAGTTTCTCAGGCTTTATTCAAATATTTTGAATTATATAGCATATGTAATTTGTAGAATGCTGGGGGATAGAATGCGGTTTTCAATGACGACGCTTGTCCTTGCGTCGCCATGGTAACCGCGCACAGTGATGACGCCTAGTATAAGAAGGCATACCTGGTAAGCGTTCGGCTTACCTGCCGACGCGTGTGACTGTTTGTGTTCCAGGAACTGGTAAGAGAGGACCGCTTATCTCATGGTTTACTTTTCAATGAGATTTAGCTTTAATGGTACTTGACGAGTAGCAACAAAATAAGCTATATGTTGTGCTTTCCGTACTTGATATACGTGTTCTATAATTGGAAATGCGTCATCATTTCACGTAATGATGGTTAATTACAATTGTCTTCACTACGGAACTTATAATGAATTGTTTTGAATAAGGCAGAAATGGCCTGTGACCATTAAGAAGAGTTGTTTTGCCCGTTTGGTGAAGGGCGGGATTTATTCTCATGAAAATGCCTAGTTGCCACAGGCAACCTTGATATACACAATTAATGTATATTCTAAATTGGACAATCAGTTTTATTTACCTTCGCTACTTACATTTTTTGTTTAGATTGATATTGGGGATTGTACCCCGTTACTACTACATGGACAAATAGTCATAAGAACTGGTTACATCAAATTTCGGGTAAGGACATCCACCAAGTTGTCAGTTTGTCTCAAGGGACCATTGCAGAATTTGGTTATATTATTCAATGAATTGAAGAATAATGATTACTAATGGGTTCTTTTTTCTTTTTTTTCTTTTTGTTTGTGTTTTTGTTTCTGTTTTTTGTGCTCTTTTTCTGTTTACTCAAACATAACAATGTATTATGATATGTTTGCCTATTTTTCTACACCCATGAACCCTTCCCTTTTGCCCATCCTTGTTTTTCTGTCTAATTTCTTTCATGTTATTATGCATATTTTGTGGTCACGATATTTGAAAACTGGTATTATGTTATACTTTATGATGTCATTCATACAAATTGTTTTTTGACTATGATATATTGTATGTCCTATATTACAATTATGGGTAGCCCGGATTTGAAAAAGGCTCAGTGGAGCCGAAACATGTTATCAATTATGGGCTCAATGGTCATGGATGATCAATAAAGCATAATCTAAGATTTAACTCAACTTGAGTTGTTGGCGCAGAGTCCTGTATTTTCATTAATTAATTTCTTCAACGTATGGGACGGTTAGGCTTTTTACCGTCCTTATACAGTTGACCTGCGACTTCATTGACCGGATTTTGAAACTTTTAATCTTGCACGTATAACTATCGGGATTGTAAGGAGTCGCCCTGGTGGAGCAAGGTTTTTCAAAGCCACAGTTTTTCAAAACTTTACTTAACTTGCAAATTGGGCTGACCCGTTACCTTTATTAACATTCTTCTATGATGGCAGCATATATGAAGAACCGTGAAGAAGAAACTAAAAACCTGTTTACCCCCCGAGGGGATATGTCACATGCATTTTCAAGTATGGCTACGAAACGAGAAGATTTACGTTCGAAATTTATAAAACTGGAAAGAATATCGAAAAAGGAAATTGACAAGTACTGGGAAAAAGTATCACTTGAGAATTATGTCGCTAATGAAAGAGTACCTAGGGGTTTGAGGATTCTTATATTTCCAAATTTCAACAATGAATTGGATAAAGATTTAGCAGAAGGCTGGGAAGCTAATTTGAGCAACAGCTCCATGAAGATGATTGACCTATTGATTGAACATGCCACTAGGGAGCATAAAAGGGCATTAGATGGTATAGAAGGCATACGCAAAGAAATTGCTGAGATGAAATCTAATGAGGATACTAAAGCCAAAAACTATGAGAAGATGTATGAACTGTTGCAAATATATCAAGATGAAGTAAAAATAAGGAAATTACGGAAAAGCTATAGAGATGAACGTGATTACAGGGAAGATCGTGTATATACATTCCAAACCAAATATGACTCAAGTTCAAAACCAATGTCCAGAAACTCAACCCCCAATACATCATCGGCCAGTTCTGATGCAGACTCAGACCAAGACAACCAAGCTAATGCTAGTTCCAAATCAATTGAACAAAGAGGATACTTGAATCAGATCAAAAGATACAAGAAAGGGAATCGTAATTCTACTCAGAAAACAGTCCGTTTTCAGCTACCACCAACTATGGGTATTTTGACACCTGTGCTAGGAGAAGAGGAAGGAGGGGGTGTAGAAAACGACGGCAACATAGGAAGCTTACAAGCAAACAAGAGACAAACCAGGGCCAGCTCCAAGGAGATGAGCACCAACAAATAACAGATGATCTTGTTCTCAATTTGTCTAAAAAAACTATATCTCAAGAGGAAAGACTTCTTCTTAACAAGGGTTTATCCTTTGCACCCACATGTAACTTCAGTCCATTGGACGTACAAATCGATTTATTTAAATTTACCAGAAAATTGAAGTTAAAAAAATATTTTGCAACCAAAGCACCGGGTGATTTTCAACCTGAAGAGGTTAGCATACTTATCAGTGATAAGTCGATCCAGGATATTGAAGATACATATACATTGCGTTCATTGACCGAAGGTGATCAATATCATGTATTTCACTTATTAGATGAACTCAAGATAAAATCTGATACCCTTACCACAAAGGAACTTAAAGTACGTTCAAAATTCATGCCACAGTTGGCATCTGACAACGTCATTGACACTTTTCAACAAGCAGTTTCACGAGATCTATATAATCTTAATTGTAAAAAACATAAGAATTGGATTACTCAGAACAATTTAACTAAATCGGAAAGGAAAGCACTTGTTTCGCTTAAATTGGATTCACGGACAGTAATTAAAGAGGCTGACAAGGGAGGCAATATTGTGCTAATGGATCGGGAGGATTATTTGGAAATGGCATCCAGACATTTAAATACCCCTGGGTGCTATGAATTAAGAACGGATGATTTTCGAAAATCAGCATTGGAGCAAGTTGAAGCGCACATACTCAATTGGCATAGAAAAGGATTGATAACGGATGATGAACGCACTTATTTATGGATAAAAGAACCGGTAACTCCAACAATGTACTTCTTACCGAAAATACATAAACCCTATGAAAGGATACCAGAGGGCCGCCCGATCATGAGTGGGATTGGGTGGGTCACAGAGAATATCTCGGAATATCTGGATCTATTACTCAAACCAAGGGCTATGTCACTTCATTCATATTTGCAAGATTCCACCAGCCTTATACGGAAACTAAAAAACTTTACTTGGCAGAGTACCTTCCTTCTAGCGACTCTAGATGTGAAGGCACTGTACACGTCTATTCAGCATAAATGGGCCATGATTGCAGTTGACTATACTTTCAGGCATGAGTCAGCCTCGTATTACAACCATTTGAACATGATTAAAGAAATGTTACATCTCACGTTTGATCTCAATGTCTTTACCTTTGACAACAAGGTATACCAACAGACCAAGGGGGTAGCTATGGGTACTAAATATGCCCCAGCATTGGCGAATATCTTCATGGGGATGTTGGAAGACAAAGCAATATACACTGAATCATTTTTCATTGAGAAAATCCAATTTTGGACAAGGTACATCGACGATGTTTTTTGCATCGTCGATAGTAGCATAGAGGAATTTCACGCATTTGTGGACAAGTTAAATCTTAATTGTTTTGATATTCAATTTACTGGAGAATGCAACAAACAGCGGATACATTTTCTGGACTTGACAATATATTTGGAAGATCAAGTACTACAAACAACTACATTCAGAAAACCAACTGAAGTTAACTCAATATTACATGCTAAAAGTTGTCATTTTCGACCAACTATCACCAATATACCATTGGGTGAATATATCAGAGCGAGACGAAATTGTAATAGTAACTTAAAATTTGAAGAGGAATGTAATCTATTACAACGACGTTTTAGAAGGAGGGGATATGCCCAAAAAGACATAAGTAAAGCATATAAGAGAACCAAATTGATGCAGCAGCAGGATACTTTGAGACAGAGACAAGGGAATAATTTGGAAGCTAACATGCCGATTAGCTTTATCACTCAATATTGTTCAGACCACCAGAGATTACGAAAAATTTTGAACAAACATTGGTACCTACTTAAATTGGACAGTCATATTGGTGAGTTTGTGAGTGATCATCCACGCATTACCTTCAGAAGAGCAAATACACTTAAATCTATCCTTAGTCCATCGTTATTACCGGACATTGAGAGCACTACTCAAGGTACATGGTTACACAAGAAAGATTCTGGTTTCAGGAAATGTGGAGTCTGTCCACAATGTAAATATGCATACCAAAGAACAACGGAATTCGAAGATAAAAATGGAAAATGTTGGATCATTAAACAAGGAATTAATTGCAAAACAACTTTTGTAGTATATGGCATCATCTGTGTCTGCCACAAACTATATATTGGTAGCACCAAGAGACAGTTGAGAATCCGTATCCGTGAACATTTAGCCAAAATTGGCAGTCAAGACCCATCACTTCCGTTAGCTGAACATTGGCAAAAAACACATCAGCTACATCTCAAATCGGAAATTAGATTCATTGGTCTTAAACAAGTATCCTTGAACAAAAGAGGTGGTGACAGAGTGAAGGCGTTACGACAAGCGGAAGCAAGAGCAATTTGTTACTTCAATTCGACAAATACAGGACTTAATACAGATAATGAAATGGTTTCATTCTTGTGAGATGTAGTACATTGCAATCTGGCTTCTCAAGCTCGAATAATTTTCATTGTTATACCTGATTTAGAACACGGCTCATTGTTTATTAGGAGGTTACATGTATTTCAGGGTGTTGTTAAAGGGATACCCCATCATAATTGGTAGCTCAGTATGTTATTTGAATGTTGCGTGTAATGCTCACCAACCTTTTGTAGTTAGGTGCATTAGTGCCCGTGATTATACATTACTGTGATAGTAACCATTTAAGTATTCAACAAATATAAATTGGGTCAGGAGAAGCGTATACATGCTTTGTTAGTTTCTCAGGCTTTATTCAAATATTTTGAATTATATAGCATATGTAATTTGTAGAATGCTGGGGGATAGAATGCGGTTTTCAATGACGACGCTTGTCCTTGCGTCGCCATGGTAACCGCGCACAGTGATGACGCCTAGTATAAGAAGGCATACCTGGTAAGCGTTCGGCTTACCTGCCGACGCGTGTGACTGTTTGTGTTCCAGGAACTGGTAAGAGAGGACCGCTTATCTCATGGTTTACTTTTCAATGAGATTTAGCTTTAATGGTACTTGACGAGTAGCAACAAAATAAGCTATATGTTGTGCTTTCCGTACTTGATATACGTGTTCTATAATTGGAAATGCGTCATCATTTCACGTAATGATGGTTAATTACAATTGTCTTCACTACGGAACTTATAATGAATTGTTTTGAATAAGGCAGAAATGGCCTGTGACCATTAAGAAGAGTTGTTTTGCCCGTTTGGTGAAGGGCGGGATTTATTCTCATGAAAATGCCTAGTTGCCACAGGCAACCTTGATATACACAATTAATGTATATTCTAAATTGGACAATCAGTTTTATTTACCTTCGCTACTTACATTTTTTGTTTAGATTGATATTGGGGATTGTACCCCGTTACTACTACATGGACAAATAGTCATAAGAACTGGTTACATCAAATTTCGGGTAAGGACATCCACCAAGTTGTCAGTTTGTCTCAAGGGACCATTGCAGAATTTGGTTATATTATTCAATGAATTGAAGAATAATGATTACTAATGGGTTCTTTTTTCTTTTTTTTCTTTTTGTTTGTGTTTTTGTTTCTGTTTTTTGTGCTCTTTTTCTGTTTACTCAAACATAACAATGTATTATGATATGTTTGCCTATTTTTCTACACCCATGAACCCTTCCCTTTTGCCCATCCTTGTTTTTCTGTCTAATTTCTTTCATGTTATTATGCATATTTTGTGGTCACGATATTTGAAAACTGGTATTATGTTATACTTTATGATGTCGTTCATACAAATTGTTTTTTGACTATGATATATTGTATGTCCTATATTACAATTATGGGTAGCCCGGATTTGAAAAAGGCTCAGTGGAGCCGAAACATGTTATCAATTATGGGCTCAATGGTCATGGATGATCAATAAAGCATAATCTAAGATTTAACTCAACTTGAGTTGTTGGCGCAGAGTCCTGTATTTTCATTAATTAATTTCTTCAACGTATGGGACGGTTAGGCTTTTTACCGTCCTTATACAGTTGACCTGCGACTTCATTGACCGGATTTTGAAACTTTTAATCTTGCACGTATAACTATCGGGATTGTAAGGAGTCGCCCTGGTGGAGCAAGGTTTTTCAAAGCCACAGTTTTTCAAAACTCAACTTGTGTATCGACTCGCCTTGCAAACAAAAGGCGAAGAATAGAGTCTGAGAGTGGGACAGTTGAGCGCATAGACAGTAGCTCTGAAATAGACCTTTGTGATCTTTCCACCTATTCACACCGGGACGACCTTCTTGAGAGACATAATGCGAGTGAAAATGATAACTCACATTTCTTTCCAACCGATGTCCAGGGTACGTCAAAACTTAACAGAAATCAAAGGTCCAAGTCTGCGGTCCTCTCTTTTCGTGTTGGAAATGAAGATCCTAGAGCTCGTGAACAACGTGTGCATCCAATTGAACACCCATCAAGATGGAATCCTAAATGTACCCAAAATCAACAAAGTAAGAAGGTGCACTACGTATCTAGAGCTCATCAAACTCTCTCTTCTCCTTCAATTGCCCAAACTGGGAAATTGCGCCTTCAAAATATTCAAGATGATGACAATGACGTCAATTTAAACCGTGCTAATGTGATGAGACTATTCAAATGTATTCCGATATTACGCACAATTGAATCATCCGACATCAAGATTTTCGAATATCCAACAGAACGTTCAGCTGATCAGGTTATTTTGCACATTGCTTCTGCCTCTGTTCGCAATACCATCATGCATGCCTCTGACGAGCTACTGGCTTTTGGTTTCGACATCTCAATCAAACCTCCGGCACAGCCAAGGAGTTCCAATGTTTGCACTCTTTCGCAACCATCAAAGACCAACGCCACTATAAGCTGTAATGAGCTAAGGCAGTCGCTTGCTGAAATTTCATCAAGGCACAATCAAAATCTCCAGAGTAGCCGAGAGTCAAAATGGGATAACCAAAACTCACGTTCCCGTGACATGAGACAATAGCCATGACCAACTGGCCGTGAACCCTGGTGCGAGTTCCTATCATGGAACACGAGAGGGTTCATGCATCTTTTTAACAACTTTGATGCTGATCTTCAACGAGTTGTTATAATCTGTTTACAAGAAATGTGGCTTGCTGAGGCTCCAACGAGAGATGGCTATGAAGTTCATTTAAACCCTGCAGTAAAAAACTTACAAGGTCGCCCTTATTCTGGGCTACTTACGATGATCAAAGTTACTAACTACTGGAAAACTTTGGAAGTCTCCAATCCAAATTCTTTCATTCAGGGGATCATCATGCAAACAACTCGAAGTACTATAGAAGATGGGCAAAACCTTCTGATCATCAATGGATACTGGAATCCTCATAAAATCAGCACAGCTCTTTTTTTAAAGGCCATTACTAGTCTCATAGACAATGCTGTCATAATATACAAAAATTTGTCTATAATTTGCTGTGGGGATCTTAACTGCTCTTGGTTTGGATTTGACTGCACCCGACAGTTATACTTACCACTGGCCGAACATGAGCTTTCTAGCCGAAGCAAAGCATGGACGAAGGCCCTTCAAAATCGAAATTGCCATTTGGTGAATGGCAATGTCAAGGGTGATGTGCCTCCATCTGCAACATGGCATCGTGACACCTCTCACAGTGTCCTGGATTACTTCTGGGTGTCTCAAAATATGGTGGACAAGATAAACAATTTGAATGTCGAGAAAATGTGTAACAGCGATCATGACCTTTTACGCCTTTCATGCACGATGGCGTGGTCATTCTCAGAAGGACACTATGAAATCCCCATCTCAGTAAATGCTGCGGGCAACCGCTTGCGAATAAATGGACCTAAACTAGAATTATTGAGTGCACAGTTTTTCAATCTTTATGAAGATCAAAATGTCAACTATGTGCCATTGGTTAGCAAAATGAAGTCCACCATAGCTGCAGCAAGATCAATGGGAATGTCCCATAAACATATGGCAAGTACAATCATCTCTGATCAAAAGAAAATGATGAGAGCCGGCATAAGACTGCTGAAAAGGCTCTCCAGCTCCTCCAACAACGCAGAGATGATAAGAAAAGAAATTAAACAAAGGCGCCAGGTGTATCGTAACTGGCTGAAATCTCATAAGATGATTATTCAACAAAACAAGGCTGAATTAATGATGAAAATACTGGTGACCAAAAATACCCTTCAGATTTGGGACATCTTAAACTCTGGTATCTGGTAACTCTCGATGCTCGGCGCATATATCTAACGCAATAAACAGTGCAACCTGGGTAGAGCACTTCTCTCAAGTTTATCAGCGGCCCCAAGAAGAACGTCAAACGGATACAAAGCTATCCGGAGCGGTTTGGGAGGTGACGATGTCTGTTCTTGAAATAGAAAACATGATAAAGATCTTGAAGAACTCTCATGCCGCAGGTCCCGACATGATAACCAATATCATGTTGAAAAAACATGCTCGGAAATGGGCCATCTTGATTGAAGCCTTGCTAAAAACGATACAAACAACAAAGCAAATGCCTGATTCATGGCTACAGGCAATAGTGGTTCCAATATTCAAGCGGGGCAATCGAGCGACACCAACTAACTATCGCCCGATTGCCCTCCTGGACACTATTGGAAAAATCCTGGGTTCGCACCTACGTCAAAAACTAGACGCATGGGCTTCACACGCAAAAATTTTGGACATCAGACAAACGGGTTTTACTAAGGGAGTGGGTGTTGATCACAATTTACTTATACTAACCATCTTAAAGCTGGAAACCTTGAAGACAGGAAAAAAACTATTCTTTGCCTTTATTGATCTACGTCAAGCATTTGACATGATCAATCGCGAGCTGCTCTGGACAAAATTAAAAAACTGGAATTGCCCGAGATCCATATTAGAGCCGATACAAGCCTTACACTCGGGCACATCAATGCAAATACGGCTAAATAACCAAGGTGACCTGTCACCAAAAATTGTTACACATAGAGCAGTGAAGCAAGGCTGCCCAATGGCAGCTGAGCTCTTTAAGCTCTTTATTGCAGATGTTCCAGCCAGCTTGAACCAGGTCCAGTGTTTCTCTCCTAAAATCAATAACACTCCAATAAAATGCATAGCATATGCAGATGACCTTGTTTTAATTGACCGCACCCAGATTGGCCTTCAACGGCTGCTGACCAACCTCAGCGACTATCTAAAACAAAACGATCTGAAACTGAATGTCGACAAAACCAAAATAATGGCTATTGGTTCAATAACATCCCGCAAAGACAAAGCCTTTAAATGGACTATCGAGAATAAAATCTTGTCAACAGTGAAGTCTATTCGCTATCTTGGCGTCATGTTCAATAACTCCGTAAACGAACATTATTGGAGGCAAGATCTAATTGCACGGATGAACCAGTGTGCAATTCAAGGAGCCAAGATTAACAGTGAATACAGCAAATTCAGTCTGTCTCCAGTTTTGACATTTTATGCCCAAAAAGTAATTCCAGCAATTGCCTTTGGTGCTGAAGCCGGCTGGAATCTGGATGAACAGACGTGGCACAAACTTGAAGCAATATTCTGGAGGCGCGCTGTAAGACTCCCAAACTATGTATCCATTATTGCGATTCGTTAAGAATTATCTCTGAATTCTCTATACTCAGTGGTAATTTGGAAATCACTGTGTGCGGATGGAGAAAAATGTGCGTTGCTGCGCCAAGACCTGCTTACCAAATTCTAGTTGGGAAACATGAAGCCGCCAATAATCAACTGCTGGATGCCTGGAAACAAGCCCTGGCCAACCAGCTAACCAATGCGGACATATCAATTGACGATCTAATTAACTTGCCACAGTTGGCAAAAAAGAAATTTGAAAATTGGTCTTGGATTTGCAACTTAGATCATCGAAGCACATTGAAATCCACACTGAAATCAGAAACTAGTGTTCACAAGTTGAACAAACCTTGTATATATTTGGTAAAATGTCCTGATTCACATTACCGTGAAAAATCTTTGAAGTTCCGGCTAAATGCTATTCAGACCAAAGAAACGCTGTGGCAACGCAGGAACAAGGATACCATAGATAACATCTGTCAATTTTGCTTTGATGCCATAGAATTGTCACAACATCTGGTGACGGCATGCCCAGGGCTAAATATTGAACGACAATGCCATCTTGGGAAATTTGCCCCACTTGACGGTGACATGGCAAACTAGTGGGGCCGTGTGATTGTCGGACATGATATACAATAAACATGTGCTGTTGTCAACTTTTTGGACTCTCTCTGCTTGCGTTTTGAGGCTTAGCTAACCACTTCCTCTTTTTTTTCTTGCATTGGCACTTATAGAATTTGAATCCAGTTGTTTAATTTTATTAACACTCAAACTGCTAATCAAGTCTTTATTTGATAACTGGACCTGATCCTTGCAGGCTTATGCATTCTTTCAGTCTAAAACAACCTAGATATTGCTTGGAAACATGACACAATGTCATTCTGTTAATGTTTTTTTGATGGCTGGGTGTAAGAAGTTCTTCAGATGTTTAGGTTTTCTTCTATGTAACAAAAGTTATGCTTGACTGACTTTTTTTAAGTTGTGATCTTATAGCTGAAGTTTCAATAAATTTTTTTTAAAAAAAGATGAATCCTTCCCTCACGAGCCCTCCGTCAACAAGCTCTTCGGTGGTGCCACGACTCTAAGGTAGCATGTCATTGAGGCCTGCGGAGCACCCTAGATCTTCTTAGAAGGTCATTCTACTGGCCCAACATAAGAGCGGACACTCAGACATACCTCCGGACCTGCTTGACCTGCATGCAAAACAAATACTCCACACAAAGACCCATCAGCCTGCTTCAACAGGACCAGATCCCTCCAGGTCCTTGGAAGCACATTTCCACCGATTTCATCGTGGACCTACCCAGTTCTCAAGGGTGTACGTGTATTATGGTGACAGTGGACTCTTTCTCCAAGTTAGCTCATTTCTCACCCCTGTCAAAGATTCCTTCGGCTTCAGTCATGGCAGAGGTCTTTCATAAAGATGTATTCAGGCTACACGGGCTTCCCAAAAAGATTGTGTCCGACCGTGGTAGCAAATACACCTCTAAGTTCTGGACTGCATTATGTAAACTACTAGGCATCGAGAGGGCTCTGTCTTCAGGTTTCCACCCGCAAACTAACGGACAGACGGAAAGGCTAAATGGAACCCTGGAACAATACCTAGGGTGTTTTGTCAACCAGCTACAATACAACTGGGTGTCCCTACTCCCCACCGCAGAGTTCACCTACAATAACTCAGTCCATAATGCCCTCGGGTTTAGCCCTTTCTATTGTACTTATGGTTTCAACCCTCAATCTATTGTACCCGTCTTTTGGCCTGAGACTCTTATACCCTCCATTGAAACCTCCCTCACCGAAATAAAGGAAGCTCATAACACAGCTAAACAAAGTATGGACTCCACACCTAGGTGAAAACAAATGGGCTGCAGGTTAACATCAGTAAAACCAGAATTATGCCGTTTACGGGGAAAAAGAAGAACGCCTACCCCAATTTTGTATGGATATTCGATGAAGTACAGGTTGATCATGTGACCCAATATAAATATTTGGGTGTGATTGTTGATGAAACCTTGAAATGGCAAGTGGACCAAAAATAAGTGTATGAAGTTAACATATGCATTAAGCTCCTTCATTGGAAGGAATAGGGGTTGGTCAATTCAGCCTATCCTGCTACTATACTCCACTAGGATTGTCCCTGTTCTGATGTATGGAGTGGAAGTTTGGGGACATAAACTGCCAAAGAGAGTTAAACCGCTTTGACAGGGACGTCATTTCACCAAAATGGCAGGGGTAGCGGAAATTACATCACATGACCCTTGACCTCTGATGACATCACAAGAAGTGATGTAATTTGACCCAACCCCTAAGTAACATAAAGGGAAGCGATGGAACACAACTGTTCACCCCTTGACAAAACAGGAAGGGGTATCACATAACATTGTTCCTAAGTACACAACGAAAAATATGGTTACGCTACCACAATAATGTGATAGACATTTCATACAAGAATGGATGAGCATGTGTATCATTGATATCAGTGTGTATCGGCCCATATCACCAAATCACTGTGAATGCAAGCAGATGTCCAAGGCCAAATGATAATGATGTGTTATTAAATAGCACTTACGCTTAAGCGATTTATATAGAACAAATATACATACAATTTCACCCAACCTGTGTTGGTACTTATTTATCAACCTCAGAAGGATGAAAGGTTGAGTTGAGCTGTTTAAGAACTGACTTAATCAGTGACTCACACCCTCAAGTGTGCCTGAAATAAACCTTTAATGAGTCTAGCAATTATTGTATACAATTCCCGAAAGGCAAATTATTTGTTATCCGTCTTCTTTCTTATTTAGGGTCACTGCTCAAAGTGTTACACTTGTGCAACCCCCTTTTTTTTAAGATGCCTGACCAAGAAAGCTGGTTACTCCAGAAACAAAGAGCCACATGGTGCTGGTCACAGCCAGCCCAGGAGCTTACATTTAAAAAATAAAAAATAAAAGTAAATCTTTTTTTATGGGGGAAGCAAGGGAGACCACAGGGGTAGCAAGGGAGACCTCAGAGTTTTCAGTTGCAACCCCTGGCAACTCCCAAATGACATCCCTGCTCTTTGAAGCCAAGATGCTACAGATTTTTGCTGGGAATGCCGAAGAATCTTTCTGTTGCTCTCCTATGCTTAGAGTTCAACGTTAAAGGCATCATAGCAGAGCTACAATGTTCTACGAAAAACTCCTGTCTCTTGACAGTGGTACTATCATGGTCAGTTTCTATAAGGAGTTCACCAACTTGGATAGTTTTGAGAGCATGGGTACTTTGGGAAAATTAGCTAAAATCCACACAACTTGGTTTTAAACATATAATATAAACAACAATGAAGTCACACAACAATCGCGTAGAAGGCAGCTAAAAAAGAAAATTCTTAGTTATAGCTATGAGTCTAACCTAATTCAGTTACCGACTAATATAAATAGTGGCCCGTTCATACAGTATAGGATGCTACGTGAATCACTACGCAGATACATCTTTACATATCCAGACAGCTATATCATCCGTCAATATCTCCTGCTTAAATTTAATATGTGCTCAGTCCTAGAGAAAGTAGCCGCAAGAATACAGATCCTGAGACCTGAACGCATGTGCCGCCTCTGTGGGGTGAACGTCATTGAAACGCTTGAACACATATTTACTAATTGTGAAAGCTTAAATATGCTGAGAAGTCAATATGTGAAATCTCATAGCAATGAAATAGACTGTTTGGATGAATCATGTATGTGGAAGATGTTTATGGAAGGAAATGACCAAATTTTATGTATTTTATGGTTAAATTCTACATGAAATGTCAAGAAATCTTAGAAAACCTATAGAAAGGTATCTTTTATTAGGAGCTGTAATTTTATCCCGTATGCTTTTTATTTGCCTTTTTCCCCTAGGTTTGTACGTGATCAATTTGATGATTCTTGTATTGATGAAATGTTTAAAATGTGATTTTATGGCTTTTTTGGCTATTTCCTTTCATGTATATATACAAAGCCATGTTGGCTATGAGTATATCAACCAAATAAATAAATAAATAAACAACTCATTTTGTGGAACTTATTATTTGACACCACCTTGCTTTCAGATTGTCCAATAGTGCTTATCATTTGCTTTCCACTTAGTTCATCAATGCTCATTACTAGTTTTCACTGTGCTCGTCAATGCACATAGCTTTTGTTTCTCTCGTTCAGTGTTTTCATATACTTTGCATATCTTTTCCTTAGTTATGATATGATATGATACAATAGGTTATTTATAACGCGCTTAATACCCAGAGGTTTCTAAGGGCGGATCAAACCTGTGTTGCTCTGTGTTGTCTTGCTTCCACGGCGAGAACGTTGCAGCTGAGCTATCCTCCCGAGACAGCTTGATATTCAATAATTAAAAAGTACTTTGCAGCTTGATCGGTATTCAAAATGCTTCTCTTTGGTCTCCAAACTCATTGAGTATCATTCTCTGTTTGATCAGCATTTCCATCTTCCCAATTCCAGCCCAGGGAGTGCCCCGGTAAGAGTGTTCCCTTTCTTTCACTCACCGGTGTCCGGCAGCTCCTCTGCGAATCTTCATTCTTTCTCCGGCTTTCTCTTACTTCCTGCTTGCTTGTTCGGAGTTCCCAAGATGCGCTTGCCTCTGTTGAACCCTGCTGCTGCAGTTGGCGGCACACTGGAGTCTTCTGTGTCCCACAGTTCTGGCTGTGGACACGTGTCACACGGGACTGCAGAGCTCTCGACCCTCTTGCGACTCATTCTGGCCCATCGTCTTCTTCACTCCTCTGCAGCGTACAGCATCCTTTTTCGCCTGCCCAGTCTCCAGCCTGCTCCACGTCGGGTTGCTGCGTCCTTCTTCCCAGGTGGGTTTCTCTCTAACTCTCACCTGCCTCTCCTTTTATGCACCTGCAGCCTCTCAATTGGCTACAGGTGCAAGTCCTTTGCCTACCCATAGTTAACGTCATTAGCGGGACATGCCTGACCATTGTAGTGGTGCTGCATAGTCCTCTTCCTCATCTCAGTACCAAAGTGGTATGCATGAATAGAGGTGTGCATAACTCCCAGTTCCCTCCTCCTCGTCCCAGTCTTAAAGGAATATAAATGTGGGACAGCTGATGTGTGTAAAAGAGGGGAAGGCTGAATGGAACGGGACATGATTCTCAGTCGTGTCTTCCCTGTATTGTTATGGCTCTGACACTTTTCAGTATTAACAAGAGGAGATTGGTGTAGATTTAACCTGCCTATACAATGATGTGTCCTCCTATATGATCTCTTTCTTGTCCCTTTATAACAATGGTAATTTCAAGGATCACTTTGGAAGGAAGAAACAGCGGTGGGGGCAGGGGATTGACAGTACCCTATAATGGCTTCTGGAACTGAAGGTTCATTGTGAAATGAAAATGGGGAATACAACGTCTCACCTGAGGACACCCTCTATCCACTCCCCAAATCTCCTCCACCCAGGTGATCCTCCCCCGCATATCCACCCCCAGGGATGGGATCCAAAAGGGATGGCCTTTTCCTGGCCACCTGAGCAGAGGATGTAGAGGAGAAGGAAGTGAGAACGCCCTCAGGTTTCCCACAAGGCGTGGTTAACAAAACAAGGATGCTGACATAATAACTCCTAAAGTGTACTGTTCTCCTGTGATTGTATTTTATTTTAAGCAGCTTTTCAAAGATAAAAAATGACAGTTTCACTTATCCAATACCATGGATAAACTGTATTGTTTATCATAACTTACTTAAATACCAAAAACGAAATACAAGCATCTGAAGAAAAAACATTTGACCTATGTAGTGTTTGTGATGTTGCCTCTTTAAAATGCAAGTGTTGTGTGCTTTAGGAGATTTTAGAAATGTTTGAGAAAAGCCACTGCAACATAAAAAAATTGGCCATTTATGTAACTTTATTTGGCAAACACTTGGCATTTACTGTTAGTCCAAAACATTCAAGGCCTAATTTATTTTTCAAGGTATAATTTAAGCAATGCCTACAACGATGAACCACTTGGTTTTGTGATTTTCTTCTCTTAAATGTACAAAAATAAACAAGAATGGAGATGCCAGCGCCTTTTATTTCTGTTTTGCATAATTTTCTCTCTAATGCTTAGAGAGGAAACGACTGGAAAAGGTCTTGACCTCATTCTTGAGCTCCACTGGCCTGGAGGGTCATAAATCATGATGTGTAGAGCTGCATCTGCCCACGGTTCCTATGTTGTGCACCCTTGCAATAAGTTTCCGTCATTTTTTGCTGGGTTCCAGACCCACCACGGCTGTCTTGTGGTGATGTCACCATTTTGGAGGGTCAGCTCGCCTTCAGGCGTGTAGCGGCTTCCCAACTGGTCTTTGTGCCAGGCTCCTGGAATTTTAGCTTGGCTTTTCCTATTTTGCGGGCTCTCGTCACTCCGTGGCTGCCCTCTGCTCTTCCCCTCGAGGCTGTGGATATGTCAGAGGGTTTCCCCAGCGTATCGCTCTCTCTCCTCTTCCATATCCGTTTTGTTCCTTTTACAGATTGTCTTGTGGGAAAAGGGGCATTTTTTTTTCCATTCATGGTTTGTCTTCTGTCCAGCATTACCTGAAGCCAATAGATATGAATCAACATTAATGATGTTTGGGGTCAGTTCCATGTAAGCACATAGTTGGGCTGGTATAGGGAGATTCACGTGGGAAGGGGAGTCCTTATCCCCTAGAGCAGAGTCACTCCCAGTGAGGTCCCACTTGCCCAGACCCGTAGGGAGGGTCTTGCCAAGCGGGCTCACTTCCCTAGCTTCAAAGTGGGTGACTCCCCCTTTGGGAGAAGGGACGAACATCCTAAAATTGTCACACCTCCAAGGTTTCTTCCAACACGTTGAGTACATCTCGAGGTTCCCTTCCATATAATACCTCAAAAGAGGAGTAACCTAGATGCTTGAGGTGTTTTTCTGACAGCGAAGAGAGCCCAGGGAATCATCACATCACAATTACTTTCATCCGCCTCTACTAGCTTAAGTAATATCCTTTTTAAGCTAGTTGACCCCGCCCCCAAGTGATATCAAAGGAAATGATGTCACACAACCTTTCACACCTTGACAATACAAGAAGTGGCATCACACATAGCATTGTTCCTCAGTACACTAAGAAAATATGGTTACGATAGCACTGTAATATGATATACATTTTTACAAGAATGGATCACCATATGTAGCGTTAATACCAGTGTGTATAGGCCCATATTACCAAATTATTGTGAATGTAAACAGACGTCCAACACAACAACCTGGACTATTGTACTTCACTCGGGCTAAACTGTAAACAGACAGACATCTCAAAGAAGCCTAAACCCCAATGTGCAGACATCCAGTGCCTGCAAAGTGTCTGGCTAAAGACTGAAAACAGTAACTGACCAACACAAGTCCAACCAGAAGACAATCTGGTTGGATGTACCCCTTCATGCTTTTACACTTGGACAGTATGCGCAGGTATTTTCTTGTCAATAGTGCACCTTGAACCATTACACAGCAACCCACTCCTGCCAATCACCCAGAGCCTCAATATCCCCCAGCCATTTTCACCATGGGCATCCCACCAGACACTCTGAGTCTCTAAGAGCCCTCCATCAACAGCTTTAAATGTCTGTCACCCACTACCGCCCTCCAACACTTTATACCTCCAATGCCTTGCTCCAACACCTTCATGTTTACACAGTGCCACCATACAGCAACTTAAGTCTCCAGCATTCTCCAACAACATCAACCTCAAGCAAATTAGAAACTTAAGTCTCCAGTACCCTCCTTCAACAGTGTGAGCCTCTCAATTACCCTCCTCAAACATCTAATATCTGCATTCAATGCATGGGCGTAGGACATGGGGGAGACAGGGGGGACAAATCCCCCCCACAATTTTAAGTGGGGGGAGGTAATGTCATTTATCCCCCCCAGAATATGTGTTTGGTGTGTCGTGCAGGGGTCTGTTTTTGAAGTGGGGGAGGGGCTGCTTACTATGTAAGCTGCCCTCTCCCCCCTGACCCCCAAAGCATGGGGGGCAATACCCTGTGGGCAGATGGGTGATCAACTGCCCCCAGGGAAGGGGGGCAAACAAAAAAAAGTTTTTCTTAAAACATAGTTTTGGGTGGAGTGGGTGCGGGTGGGACCACTAGCCACCAGGGATTTTTGCAAGGGGGGTGGCCCTCTCCCCCCCACCCTAAGTGAAGGGGTACATGAGATACCCTCCATCCATTTGGGGTGGGGGAGAGGCCACTGCAAATATTGGCAGAGCCACCCCTCCCAAGCCAGGGGCAGTATGTTTTGATCCCCCCCCCCGGCGGCAGATGGCCACACACATGTGCCCATCTGCCCCTAGGGAAGGGCAAAACAAAAATATATATATTATAACTTGTTTTGGGTGGGGGCAGGGGGCTCGGGGGGACCACTAGACCATAAGGATTTTTTGTGTTTGAAAGGGGGATGCCCCCCCCCCACCCTAAGAGGATGAGGAGGCACCTTATGTAGCCCTCCCTGGTGGCAGATTTCTGCCCCTAGGAAGGGGTACATGAGATGCCCCCATCCGTTTGGGGTGAGGGGAGAGGCCACTGAAAATATTGGCAGAGCCACCCCACCCCCCAAGCTTGGGGCAGTGCGTGTTGCCACTCCCCTGGTGGCAGATGGTCACACACATGTGCCCATCTGCCCCTAGGGAAGGGCAAAACAAAAATATATATATTATAACTTGTTTTGGGTGAGGGTGGGGGGCCCACTAGACCTCCAGGATTTTTTGTGTTTGAAAGGGGGGTGGCCCTCTCCCCCCACCCTAAGTGGATGGGGCACCTTATGTAGCCTTCTCTGGGGGCAGACTTCTGCCCCTAGGAAGGGGTACATGAGATGCCCCCATCCATTTGGGGTGGGGGGGGGCACTGCAAATATTGGCAGAGCCACCCCCCATGCCTGATGCAGTACGTTTCGCCCCCCTCCGGGGGGTAGATGGCCACACACATGTGCCCATCAGCCCCTAGGAAAGGGGCAAAACAAAAATAAAGCAAATTATAACTTGTTTTGGGTGGGTGTGGGGGGCCATTGAACCACCATGGATGTTTTTAGTGGAAAGGGGGATGGCCCTCTCCCCCCACCCCAAATGGATGGGGGGCATCTCATGTAGCCCTCCCTGTGGGCAGATTGCTAGAACAATCTTCCCCTAGGAAAGAGGTAAAACAAAAACAAAAATAAAAAAATGATAACTTGTTTTGGGTGGGTGTGGGGATCACTAAACCACCATGGATGTTTTTAGTGGAAAGGGGGGTGCCCACAGGTGTCTTCTTTTTGGAAATGCATGAGGTTCTCTGTTTTTCTTGGTGGCTTTGACACCCTAGGCCCAAATCTGTAGGTTGTCCACATGTGTCAAAACTGCTTTGCTGAAAGGCTTGGGGTTATCAGTGGGTTAGCCTTTGCCCTTTGCACCGAGGTAGGTGCATCCACACATGTGAGGTACTGTTTTCATCAGAAAACCTGTGGGAACGAGGGAAGGTAGGCCATGTGTTGTTGGCTGCGTGTTTCGGTGGGTGACCAGAGTGAAATATGCGGAAATTGTGTTTTTCTGTAATTTTCCCGATTTCCCCCCAAACTATGGAATCTTTCCCTACATATTTGTTGCCTAACCTGTGCAAATCACCCCTTACTAAACTTGGAATATTGTCTACTTTCTGGCTTCCCATTCAACTTCCCTACCCTTTTCTTCCATTCTGTCCACGCATGTCCTATTGTACACAAAATGCCAAAATCGCCTACCTCTCACAAAACGGCTGATTAACATATCAAAATATGTTATTTTGGTTTCCACTCAATCTGTTCTTGAAAGCCTGGAAAATGGCGAATCCAGCACAGCAAACCAATTGTTCCTAGCTCGTACAAGGAAAACACCACAGGCTTATTTGTACATTTTATTGGCATTTTCTGAAAAAAACAAATGTTCTCCTTTTTGGTTATTTTGTCTCACACCCCTACAGCAAACTAGGATTTCTGGGTGGCGTTACGACCGCCTACATGTGGGAAAAAAGGGGCCAACTTTGGCTGAGATATCTCATGTAACAAAGAAGTTACAATGGATTGAATGGCGACATACCGAAATCACCAGAAAAGGCACTGCGGGGAAATACCCATGGCAGTTAAGGGGTCAAGACGGTAAAGCCCCAGAGGAGATATCATTTGTAAGGTAGCTCAGTTAGTTAATTCTCCAAATGCAGATTGTACACAGGAATATGTTACACCTGTGTTCAGAACCTGGCTTAATCTTCCGGTGGGATAATAGGCAGAGTGAATGCATTCAGCTTCCGATGCAACACAGCATTTTCCAAGTCAATTGGTTCAGAAAAAATGGTGGAAAACACTATTACTGTCGCTTTTTCAAATTGGCCAGATTTTCGTGCATTTTCTGGGTGGAGTTCGGGAGCCGAGTGGACACACCAGGACCCCCTGTATTTCCCGCTCCACCAGACAAATGCTGCCTTACTGCCAGCATGGATTCTCATGCTAGAAATAAGGTAAGGGATTCCTCTGGGATCTGCTTGGAAATTAAACCTGGTAAAAGCGGGCAGAGTCCAGAGGAAGCCATTGTCAATTCCGCCAGCAATCTTGCTAATTGCGTGAGGTATTTACACTCTTCCAAAGTGGAAAAGCAATGTGATTTCACCTGCCTTTTACGCTAAAATCTTCCATTTTGTGGTGGGAAAGTAAAAATATGTGCCAATGGAAGTGGTCCACTCCATGCAGTTTACTTAGCGCCTTGATGCTTGGGGGTTTTGCGTGATGCTACACATGTAATAAATAAATACATTTAACATGACCCCAGATAAAATGCCAATTCGTGATCAGAATGAGTGAGAATGGCTTGTCGCTGGTAAGAGGGTGTCCTGTGCTTCTTGAGTGCGTTGGCAAATGCCCTCAATTGCCATCTCGCATTAAGCAGGTGCTAAAACCCATCAGTGTGGATTGCGCAATAATAAGTCGACAGAGGTATTTCAAATGGCCAATTTTGCTCTTTGGGTGACATTGTCAAAGTGGGAGAATGTTGCCCAGCATGTGTCACTTTCTCTGCAGAGTGAATTGTGCCCACCCTGAGGAAGAAGTGTGAAAAAACCACAAGGGCACTGTACCCTGCTCTTTCTGTGTGTGTCTTCCCCACAGGGCGACAGATGCCGACTCAGACATGGGTAAGTCTCAGTTGGCAAGCCTGTACCCTAGTTGAGGTGGCAAAGGATTCATGACTCCTGAGGCTGATAACATTAGTAGCACTGAGTTACATGCCACTTGACAGGTATGTGTGATAAAGTTTCAAAGCGGAGCTGTTAGTGGGCTAAAGCAGGAGGCAATGTCTGCCCACCCTCAAAGGGTACGTACAACCAAAAGTAATATGCCCCTCCCCCCCATCATGGCTGTAGGGGCCAGGGTCCAAAACAGGGCAAGAATGCCCTCCAATCATCCTTGCCCACGAGTAGGGTACCCCTCGTGCTCCAGGAACCCTGTTGAGCAACCTCTGTGCTTTCCAGGTGATACTAACGTTATTGAAAGCCAAAAGTCTAAAAGGTAATCGCTTAATTGCAGCTGGAAATCTGCTCCTGGAGTAATCAAAATGTCTTATCCAAGTGTGACATCATACCCTTCCTTTATAAGCAATATGTGTGCTCTCGCGTTTCTTCATCCACTGAATTACTGTTAGAAACAAAGGCAAGAGTTGTGTCTCTTGAGTAGGCATTAAGAACAGTTGCCAGCCTCTGGCATAATATGTCCATGTTCTTCCAATATTGGCTAGCTGTTGCCCTCTTATGGACAGGTAAAACCATCATGGCAGTGACTGGCAAATGCCTTTCCCCTGCAGAAAGAAAAGCGGAAATAAGAGGCCAATTCAAGACACGTAACAAATAGAAGTTAAGACAGACTGCAACTGCCTTTACTGTGTTAGCGAGAATATGTTGAGTGTTCAAGCAAGGAGGTATTTATTAAGCAAGCAAGCAAGCAGTGAGAAAAGGGAGAGGCAAAGAAAGGCCTGAGGGGCTCTTTGAATAATGTAACAGGGCAGAGGACCCATGCTCTGCCGTCCTGGTAACATATGAGAGAATCAAATAGATCAGGCTTTGCAGCAAATGTTAAACGAGAAAGGAACAGAGTCCAGCTCTGCATTCAGAATAACCAAGGCAAAGAAAGGCTAGGCTCTGAAGCCAGTATGAGATGGAATAAGAGAGACCAGACTCATCGTGAGAGGCTGGCCCGGCCCTCGCAGGGGCGCTAGAGGGGCAGCCCACATGGCGGGCTGCCCCTTTGGCCACCCCCTGGGTCCACATACACCCCACCTACTAGGCATCCCCCGAGTCCGACACATCTAGCCGCGGACCTGGGGAGTGCTTATAAGGGGGTGGGCTTGTGATCGCTCATCCTCCTTGTTTGCTGTACCCCCCCGGAGGACAGTTGAGCAGCAACATCACACACCTGGTCCCTCTACTCACATAACAGGGCTTACTCAGAGGTACAAACAAGATTTCCTCTTTCTTTAAAACCCCCATCTTTCCATTCCAAGAGACACACACGTCTCCTTGCCCCACACAAAAAAAAGTAGCAGTTGGTAGAAAAGGCTTCAACTCCTTTATTTGGCAGGAGTCCACTTACAGGTGGTCTGCCTCTTAATGAGCTGGCGTCCTAGCTGTGGCCCACTGGAAGTAATTGTTATTTCCTCTCTCTTACCATGAGCTCATAGTCAGATGAAACATCCAGAAATGCAACATACAAAGACATGTTCCTTGCTGCTGCATCCTTCAATTTTCTTCTGTTTTCTTTTTGTATTTTCTCTTGTTTTATACAGTGATATTTGTAATTTAATACGTACTGCTATTTTAATTCTATTTTTTTAAAAGTCGAGTTCTTTGACTAAAACACAATCAATAAATATATATATAAATAAATAAATAAATAAATAAAGCAAAGTCCCCAAGATGCTGACTGTCGCCCTAGATTTTATGTGTCTCCTAAGCCCCTGATTCAATGCATTTCAACTCTCCTACAGTGCATTATGTCTCAAACACTCTCCCAACATCTGTAAGTCACTAGTACAACATCTTGATTCTCCTATGTCAGCCTCCATAACATTAACTAGATAGAGGGGTATGTGTTGCAGGTCACAGTAGTTGCAGGTTTTTTTCATTTTAAAAAGTAAACAGCAGCAGTAGTTTCATGCCATCACCCCTAGAAAAAGCCAATTGTATTATTTTCTTTGGCGCTTTATATCTTTCTGAATGACAGCCTCCTCCAGCTTCTAAGCACTGCAACATGAACTAAACCCATGTTGCACTGCATCCTGTTGTTCCCAAAGCAAGTGGGTTGCCCCTGAGCTATCCTTCAAATATATATGTTTTGCTAAAGAGAGCCTCGCTTAATCCTAACGCTCTAATTTGCCAAATGCGGATTATCTATAAAAAAAAAATGGCAAATTTACTATGGGGCCTCTGTTTGTTTTTTACTCATTAAAAGCTGAGCCAATTATTCTGTATGGGCTCGATATCTGCCTAGCCAAAGTCCTTCCCTTCTTAGATCTACTTCAAGCGGGAATGTGGAAGCAATGTTTGAAATTATCAAATTCTCTCCCTAATGTTGTCTTGAGACATGAATTGGGTTTAGCTGCTCGCTCTGTATGCTATCCGTGGAGGCTTCTCAACAATTACAGCAAAATGAATGCTCCTCCTCCAAACTCTCTTTGTGAGGAACTGCATACGATATGATATGATAGGTTATTTATAACACGCTTAATACCCAGAGGTTTCTAAGCTGCAGACCCGGGGATCGAACCTGTGTTGCTTCGTGTGGTCTTGCTTCCAAGGCGAGCACGTTGCCGCTGAGCTATCCTCTCGAGACACAATGCTTGAACTTGGACAACCACCTTCCATTGTCTCTTTTCAACTAAATATGGAAAATCTCCTTTTACAAATTGGTCATGGGCGCGATGATCTTGTGACTAGACCTGGCCATGTAAAAAAACACTCTTTGACTATGATTGGTACAGAACAGTTGATGCACTTAGCCAATATACTTGTTACAAAGAGAAGACATCCACGCCAGCTATACTTTCTACGCTTTCCGTCAAGTAATGCACAAGAGACATATTTAAGGTTCAGGCTAAATCAGATGTGGACATTTGAAAAGATCAAACATTGGGCCCCTACACACTTACACTTGAATGTAGATCAGTGCAGGTTTTGTAAAGCTCTTAACCAGCTAGAAACACGCAAACATCTGGTAATCTACTGTGTATTTTTTAGCCATCCCCGAACTATTGCGTTTTGGCAAGATCTAATTGGTGTGACTTATCTTTCTCATGAATCTTTGTGGCGCCGCTGTATGATGAGTACAAGCCTCAAGATCATGCTGGTACTAACCCAGCTCTTGGTTATGATCAACGAGGCATTGGCCCAGAAAATGAACTGATATCGAGCTACTAGCCCCATTTTTAATTTTACACCAGAATTGACATCTTCTGCAAGAGCTCGTTTTCTTCCATCATGAGTATTTTACAACCTACTCTTCTGACTTTTACTACCGTGGTTTGGGGTTTTTCGACAGTTCTCACTGCTCTTGCACAAGATCTTTACATACCTTCTTCTCACACCTCAAATCCAAATATGAGAAATGTACGTACTGAATGTCACACCATATCAGGTATTCTGGTTATAGAACAACGCCTCTCTAGGATAAGGAGTTATGCATTTTCCTGGGACGGAACCTCATCCACCACTATTCGCCTAAAAAGTTGAGAAATATAACTTTCTAAAACGCTCAACCCGGACTTAGCATTTTTAAAACTGTGGCTTTCCTGGAATTTAATCTATTTACAAAGTCCAAACGTACCTTGTATTTTTTGATGCTGTATTTATGATGGTTTTATTGTTGTATTTTTTTAATTAACAAATTGCGGAGGATTATTTTTTACTCGTTCTTGGTTCTTCCTTCTTTAAACAAATTGCTTGCATTTTGATCTGTTTTATTGAAACTAGACATGTTGCTATTTTGCGCAATAACTTGTAAATGTGCGTATTTGTACCTGTACCTACATTGTTTTTCTGTTATACATGAATCTATGTTTCTGTCCTATGCAATTTATTGAGACATTAAGAATAAGCTTTTTTTTAAATGTAATTTTCCTAATTCGGATAAATGTGGTTATCTTGGTGTTCTAAAAAAGAAAAAAACATCTGTTCGATGTATGTACTTTACCTCTCTTCTTTTTTTTTCTTTTGTATATATGCTTTCTATAGGTGCTTTATTTACTGATGTTCTTTGCTATTGTATATGGATGTTGTAAACGTTTTAATTTGAAAGAAAAAACAACAATAAAAAACATTTTAAAAAATTCTCGTGAATGGCAAAAAAATCAATCTACAGGGTACTCCATATTTGGAAGAGTTGCGTACAGTATTTCCCATTTGTGTGTCTGGTGATGACAGCAGCTCAGTTTGTCAGCCTGGTTGTCAGTCTCACCCAGAAGATGGGTTTCATGGGGAGATATGCCATATTAAATTATCCTTCCAAATGGCCCAGATAACATAAAGACAGGGATCTGCTGCCCACTACTTGCTTACATAAAATACAGCTGAGGTTTGTCTATGAGAATCAATTCCAGTTTATTCCAGGTAAGTAGAAGAAAGGCCCTCAGCACGAGAAAGATGGGCTTCAACTCTAAGACATTTGTGTGCAGGAGGGAATCCTGCAGATTCCATAGATTGTGGATGCATACATCTTTCAGGGTGGTCCGCACCCAAAAGAGGAAGAGTCCATCATCATCGTGAGGTCGCATAACAGGTACTGAAAAGGAAACCTCACTAGCGGTTCGTATCTGAGACCAACTATGCCAGGTGCTGCTGTTTAAGAATAGCCAGATGAGTTGACTGACTTTCCATGTTCTGATTTCATTGGAGGAGACATGTATTTGGGTATCTCATGCATAGGCAGACCATGGGCGTTCCCTTCACATATAAGGCCATTAGATCAAGAAGTCTCTGAAACCACCAGGTCATGTGCTCCCACTGAAGGAAATGGGCCAGAGTGGCCCCAAAGTTATTGATCCTCTCTCATGTGTAGTGTCCCAGACATAACCTATTTAGGTCAATGTTTGGGTCAAAATAAGCTGTGATTTATTTGCCTTGATTGAAAAACCTAGGTCGAAAAGCAAATCTACCAGGTTCTGGACTAAAGCAGTAGTGCCTTGGAAGAGTCCACGAAGCCTAGCCGGTTTTCCCGGAATGGATAGACATGTATACCCCTTCAGATGCAAATTGGAGGCCACCGCAGTTATCAGTTTTGTCAACACTTGCAAAGCTGAGTTTAGGCAAACTCAGAGGATCATTTACTGAGGCTTCACATCCTAAAAAGATATATGCAGAAACGTTCAATTGTGTTCCCAGATGTGGATGTACAAATAAGAACCCCTATCCCATACTGATGTGATCATTTTGAATGTTTCCAGTGGAAGGGAAAGGTCAGAGAAAACGGGTCCAAGATTGTGGACAGGCATACCTCTCAACCTGTTGAATCCCCAGGGCAGATGAAGACCAATGATTTTGGTTTTGGCGGATAAGAGCCCATTGAACTGCATCAATGGTTTAGGGGTTTAGTAGGTAAGTGAACTGATTCTAGGGTGAGTGACACTGACCAAAAGCGTGTGAGTTGATAGGTCTGCACAGGCAAGCCTAGTATTTTTTCTGTAACACAAACAACCTAGAAAAATAGCGCAAGCTCCTTTGGGCAACAGACAGTTTCTATGGACATCATCATGAGAAGCTGGTCAACGTCCAGCCAAAGAAGTTCACTCCCTGCATGATGAAAAGGCAGCTGGAAAGGAGGAACGGGGTGGGTAAACGGCTGTACACCCTTTGAAATGACTGACAGAAAACACAGGTCTTTGAAGAGATAGCGCCAGACATGTGAATGCTTAAACAGCTGGCTTCCAATCTGTGATATTTGATCCCTAACTTTTACATCATTGTTTTCCTTTGGTTCCTGGGGTTAATGGTTGGGTGATGAAATCCCTTAGCTGGGGTATTATACTGCTTTCACTGCTGTTGGCTGCATGCTCTGTCTTGAAGCTTATGTTTCCTTACACAATAGTATAAACCCCCTACAAATGATGTTGGTTTATCTAGTTTGACGTGGCCCTGATAAGAATTCAGTGGTTGCTTGATTAAGGGACACCAGAGATTTTAGAGTCAGAGTAGTCATTTTCTTCTGGGTGAGCTCTTCTCATTGATGGGTTGAAAGAGCTCAAGGCCATTAATTGGTAGGCCCAAAATTGTGCACTGGTCGTAAGGGTTAACTTTGACCACTTGCATCTAGACCTGCCTTCTCGCATCCGAGCCTAACAGCTGTGCTGATGTGATGGACGGCTGATTCCAACAGGTCGGAATCTACCTGCTTGGCCTCCAATAATTCTGACTGAAAGGCTGTAAGATGTTCCAGCAAGAGAAAGAACTTAAAATTGTCAATTTCTGTCCATAACTTCTGATTATTGGCAGTTTTCATAGAGTAAGCACCAGCTTGCCTAAAATGTAAGTTAACATTTTGGTGACCTTTCTGCCAAAATCATCTAGGATCTTGAATTCCTTGTTTAAAGGGATGCTAGCAGAAAAACGGTGTTGCAGCCTTGTTGCATAAGATAGCAGTGGCCACTACAGAGGACTGAGGTATTGACGCCAAGCAAATTTCCTCACCTTCTCATCTGATGTCTAGCTTGCAAGTGATGGGGTGGACAGAGTTCAACATCTCCCAGATCGTTTTTGCTTTGGCAAAAACATAATTTTGAATGTGGGTGCCGGATTTGAAGGATTATTTTGATGCCAAAACCCTGGACAATACCCCTTCCTCCAGTGAAGGTAATTCAGGGATGCAAACACACATATTCCATAACCTATTATGGAAGGCCCGAGCTAAGATAGAAATCTCTCCTCCCGCCTCATCCAGCACATCAGGAGTGTGGTCTGTATACTCCATCAGGGTCAACGATTGGCAAGGAATGAAGGAGGCCGGAGCTGGGAGACCTGAAGCCAGTGTTTGTAGGGCCTGACGGGTGTCTGTAGGTCCTGTAGGGACTGGCGGCCTGACTGGAGGAGGTTCCTTCGGCATTGGAGACTGCAGAAGAAAAGCCTGTGTTACTGGGACTGGCATGGAGACCTGCATGTCCTGGATTAGGCCCAAAAACTAGCTCCTCGTTGCTTGCAAAGCCATAAACTTTTGACTTTTTTTCAGAACAAATCCTCATTGGATGTTGCTGGGTGTGGTTTGGGATGGTGAGGAATTAATGGGTCCTGATCCCAGGGGATATAGTAAACCATTGGAGAAGCAGTCCAAAAAGTACTAAAACTGATGTGGATAATGAGGCCCACTCAACTCTGTTGTTTATGGGGTTGTCTTGCGGCTCCCAATCTTGACAAGGAAAACAGAACCCTTCTTCATTTTTGCTTGCTATGGCCGACAAAGATGGTTCTTGGTCCTCTGATAGGTTTTGCCAGTCGGAAGAATTTGACTGGGAAAGGGCCAAGTGACTAACAAACTCCTGAGGTCCCTAGCTCTGAGCGAGGCTGACTGACATCTTGCATACAAACCAAACATGTGTCACAGGCATAAACCTCTGAATGGAAACAGTGGCTGCGGTAGAACAAGTAGCCGCAATCTGTGACTGAAGGGCAAGCTTAGGGCACACCCTGGGGCCAGGTAGTTGACTCATCTGCACCTTAGGCCAGTGAGGTTTCCCTGGTGACTTATTGTGGTTAGCCAAGTTTCCCATAAGCCTGAGGACCATGGACCCTGGTTCTACCTTGGACTCAATTTCTAAAGGCTGTTTGATCCTGTTGAGAAAGAGAGGGGTGAACTAGGATAGCCAAAGAGGGGCCTGTACAGTTCTTGGAAAGTGCTACCATCTTGATTCTGTCTGCCTATCTTTCTCTTTCCTCTTCCCTTCAATTCCTCTGGAGAAAAGCACTTTGGATGTGACATCAAAAGGGCAAAGTCCACTCATTTTAAGAGTAGGGATTGGGCCCCTAAAGCAAGCTAGCTTTACTCCAATCATTTACCTATAAAAGACTTCTTTGAATCATCTGGACTCATCTTAAACCACCCTGAAGATTCCAATGGACCATGCTGAGAGAGCAGTCCTTTTCTAAAGTCCTCCAGTTGTGGGGTGAAGGCAGAGGTTCAAAAGGTAGAAGCCAGTTCTGCTCCCTGACCATCCTCAGGAACCATTGAGGGCGAACACTGCTCCTGGACCAGAAGTGTGCCTCTCTAGACAACCACCCTATGCTTAGGACCTCACCATGCGCCAGGTCCGCTGAAGGTTTGTGCCACTCTCCCCTGGGCTTGGGAACCAGAGAACGGACAGACGTTGCCCCTCCAGACCCTAGAGTGGGACTCACACCACCTGGAAGCCAGAACAGCTAAGATCCCTTTTGACGATGACCTGCACCGAACCATGATTCAAGCGCACTGTGCCGCTGAGTGATCCAGCAGGACACATTAACGCTGTCCCCTTTGGTGTCCATTGTTCTCCGAACCACCGTCTGTCCTCGTTCACTGCTGTACCGTGCCAGCAAAAGCGCGTTGTTGCTTCAGCTCGAACTACAAAGTACTGCTGCCTTACCGAAGTCACCATCTGAAATGCCAGCTTCTTCATCGCTGCTCCTGTGAGTCGACCGCTGTCGATCTTCAACCACTGAACCAGACCTGGTAACCACCCGATTTGAAACGCTTGAGTAGATGCTTCAAGACGGCAGCTCTCCTTCTGTTCGCTCCTGCCTCGACTCTCGCTTGCCGTTGGACCGCTGTCACTGCTGCGACTGCTGCATCTGCAACCCAAACCGACATTGCGGCTGACGCCAAGAAACCTGGTTCGATGCTGTTATATTCCCAATACATTTGCAGAAGGTATTTGACTGATATCTTCCCCCTGGTCCATCGTTGGGCCCTAGAGACTGGCTAGGTCATTTGTATCCCTTCTTGCAACTTGAAGAAGTATCCTTTTTACAGTGCGTTCTTTTGAATGCTTTCTCCACCTTGTCTCATCACCCAGAGTGCTGCATCTATTCTATCTGTGCATATTATGTGTTTCTTCTACAAGGGTGGGTTTTTACAGTGTTTTTTAGTTAGTATTGTACATGCTGTGTCTAATTAAAGCATATATTTTTTTATAGAACCTTGATTAGACATTCCTTTATTTTGGACTGTTATACTTCACTGTTTGGGTTGCTACAGAACCACATTCACACCCCTCTTAAGAGTATAGACTTCCCTCCGCCCATGTTACTACAAAAGGCAAAGGCGGTATATCTCTAAACTGTGCCTCTTTTACCTTTATGAATGTGTTGGTTCTTGGTTTGTAGAAGTGTGAAAGCTGAGTGGGCGTTTTATCCTCTACTCTTGTCAGTAGGTGAACTGCGGGAGCTTTATAAAGCTAGGGGTTACCCCTATGGTAATAAGGTAAACACAACTAAACTGCTGAAATGTATCCAAGCTTTTGAGGAAGCTAGTGGGCTGGAAGTTTGCCCGCAGGCCAGCAGAGGTGCTGAGCCTCGAGCTCAAGATTCCACGTGGAAGGCGACACTGATAGTGCTTCCCACTATTCCTCCCAGAGAGCAGGTAGCATAGTCTCCCAGAGGTCCACAGGTCCAAGTGTACAGGTGCCTTACAAATGCCATATCATATCATATATCTCGCCCCTTTTATTATGAAAAGAAATGTCGCTGCCATACCCAAACCAAGGCAATTCTTAAAGGTTTAAGCGCTGCACCTATTCTAAATCTTCACACACTACATAAACCCATGTATTTCTGCAAGATGGCCCTCGTAAAATATATGGATAGTTGGATAGTACTGTGATGAGAAAGAATGGCAAAGTTCCTATATTGAATAAGGATTTCATTATTGAGATGAGGCGCTCCCATGAGGATGCAGGAATGAGACATCGGAACCAGGAGCAACACTCTAGTCTTTTTTCAATGGCTGAAAGTAACCCAAGCCATAAAAGAGAAGGACATGGTGTTGGAGGAAGAAGTAGCCATGAATCGGAGTGGAGAGACAGTCAGGGAAGCAGAAGTTGTAGAAAACAAAGAGCAAATAGTGGTTGGATGGAAACGAGAACACAAGAGACAAAACGAATTAAGGAATTTCACAGGCTCGCCACACTGGTGCCTGAACCTAGAAGATGTCTTTAGGCAGACAAGAGGACAGCCTCGCAAGGAACTGGGAGACTTCTGTCTGAGGGCAGATAGGGCTCAACATCGGAACTACACACAGTGGCAACCAACGACTGTGGCAAGGTGCCTGGCAGTTGAGAACACTGTCCAACACGCTGTCAGCGGGTGCACATCGTTGTGTGGGCCCATCTTATGTGAAATCCATCTTCACATAAATCCACTCATCAAAATGGTGGCCCAGCATTACAGGGGGATCCCGTTCAATATCCAAAGGCAAGTAGAAGAGGAACTCGACATGCTGATCAAGATGAATGTAATTGAACCCGTATCAGGACCCACACCCTGGGTATCGCCCATCGTCCCCGTCCCCAAAAAGTCACCGGACGGGTCCATACGCCTGTGTGTTGACATGCGCAGAGCCAACGCCGCCATTGAGAGAGAGAGGCACCAGGCACCCAGAATCACGGACATGATACACCTCCTCCATGTAGCAAGAATCTTTTCAAAACTATATTTGACAAAGGGGTACCACCAAATTGAAATCGCGCCTGAATCCCGATATATCACCACGTTTGTAACCCACCTTGGCCTTTTTCAATATAAAAGACTCAGTTTCGGCATATCCTCGGCCGCTGAAATCTTTCAAGAGGAAATTCACAAAGTAATCCGACATGTCCCGAACTGTTTAAATTACTCAGACAATGTCCTAGTATATGGCAAAGCGCAAGAAGAACACGACATAGCACTACACAAAGTGTGTCAGGCACTAGAGGAAGCAGGACTAACTCTAAACAAATCCAAATGCGAGTTCTCCAAGGGATTCTTCAGACACATTTTCTCGGACAAAGGAATGAGACCAGATCCGGAAAAAGTCCAGGCACTCAGCTCAGCCACCCCTGCGGTTGTTTCTGGGGTTGGCCAGTTACTGCTCGAGATACCTGAAAGACTATTCCACCGTGAGCAACCCCTTACGCCTGCTCATGCGCAAAGACACCCCATTCATATGGTCAAAGGAGTGCCAAGAGGCGTTTGAAGCAATCCGAAGTGCCATATCACAAGCAGAAGACATGGCATATTTCGACGCCAGCCGGGAATCCGAGATAATCGTGGACGCCAGCCGGTGGGACTAGGCGCCATACTTACTCAAAAGGACCCAGCAGATCAGCACAC
This sequence comes from Ambystoma mexicanum, assembly GCF_040938575.1. NCBI lineage: Eukaryota > Metazoa > Chordata > Amphibia > Caudata > Ambystomatidae > Ambystoma > Ambystoma mexicanum. The sequence continues at coordinate 1,113,271,464 of NC_090923.1, read as the reverse complement.
CACCCACATCGTAGCATACGCCAGCAGAAGCCTGACGAACACGGAACAGGCATACTCGCAGGCAGAAAAAGAAAGCCTGGCAGTAGTATGGGCATGCAAGTATTTTCATCTCTTTCTGTTCGGAAAAGAATTCACGATAGTTACCGATCACCAAGCACTACTCTCCACCTACGGAAATCCCAAAGACCGGATGCCGCAGAAAATTGCAAGATGGGGTCTGAGGTTACAGGACTACAAATTCACAATAATACACCGCCCTGGGAAAGAAGAAAACCCTGCCGATGACCTCTACCGTCACCTGACGGCCTCAACCGCATCTCAGCCGTCCATAGCGGATGCGTACATTAACTACGTCATACACCACCTACAACCATTGTCAGTCGGATGGGCGGAATTGTCAGCGCAATCAGAAGCAGACCCAGCCCTCCGGATCGTAAGACACTGCCTACAGACAAACAGAATGACCCTCATGAGACAGCAGGCAAGGGCGGAAACGGACACGACACGGGACGATGTCAAATGGCTTGACCAAGTCCAACAGGAACTGACGATAGTAGAGAACAACATAATACTAAAAGGCTGCAAGGTAGTTGTCCCGAGAACTCTCCGAGAACGGACAATACACTTGGCCCATGAAGGACACTGAGGCGTAGCTGCCACGAAACGTCTACTTCGCCAAAAAGTATGGTTTCCACAGCTTGATCACCTAGTTCAAACCGTGGTAGGAGGCTGCCACATTTGCGCACAGGTAGCTCCACCCCCACACCCAAACCCCTTACAGATGTCACCGCTACCTAACAGAGTGTGGGAGGAACTCGCTGTAGATCTATTTGGACCACTAAGTGACAGAACTCATGTGGTCATGCTCATGGATGAACACTCATGGTATCCAGACACACAAGTCGTGGAAAGCAGTGCAACATCAAGCGTCATACCAGCACTCGACCGAATGCTATCAGCGTACGGCATTACCAAGGTTATCAAATCAGATAACCGCCCCACGTTCATAAGCCACGAGTTCCAAAGATTTGCAAACTACATGGGATTTCAACATCGATGAATAACCCCCGCTGTCCCCAAGCAAACGGCATGGTCGAAAGATTCATGGCCAGCATCAAGAGGACCCTGCAAATCGCTCACATCCAAAACAAACCATTCGAACAGGCACTCAACCAACTGCTCAGGGAATATAGACACACACCTCACACCACGACGGGCGTATGCCCTGCGGACCTGCTCTTCACCACAAGACTGCCAGAGGATCCGAGACTGCAAGAACCGACGAATCTGGAACAGGAAGCGAGAGCACATGATGAAGCGTGCAAGACAAAAACAAAAGAAGTCACTGACAGGAAGAGAAGAGCTCATGAGAACCCGATGCAGCCAGGGGACGAAGTGTGGCTCAAGCAACCCAAAAATCGAAAGGAAGAAGCCACCTTTGCGCCCACTCCACTTGTTGTGACACACAAGAAAGGCACCATGGTCACGGCTCAGAGAAGTGACTGCTCGTCGGTGACCAGGAACAGTTCGCATTTCAAACGCGTCAAGCCGCGCCAGGAAGAGCGATGGGAAACGGACATTGACGGTGAAGAAGAACCCATCCAGGAAGAACCATACCGCAGAGATGGAGAAGAGTCGGATAACGAAGCAAACACCTCGACACACGCGCCCGAGAGGGTGACTCCGAGGAAGGTGAGGCGCCCTCAGAGGATCCGTCTAAAACCACTCCGCCTCATAGAAGAAATGGGGTAAGAGGAAGGACAATGGACTCGGATGTTAAAAAGGAGGGAGATGTCAGCGGGTCCACATCGTTGTGTGGGCGGGCCGCCGTTGCAGCCCCGACAAGAGACGTGCAGGAAGTGACATGAAGGGAAGGGGAGGGCGAAGGGAACGTTGCAGCAGTTGCCGCCTGTGTTAAAATAAAGCAGGTTGTGTTTTGCAGAGCTGGCTCCTGCGTATCATTGGCCGCTAGGCCGGTATGTGTGTGTGACCACGGTCGAGGTGTTCAACACACGCTATAACAGAACGGTCGGGGGCTACATCATCTTGTGTCAGAGACGCAGATCAAAGAGAGAGTGACTGCATCCATGAAAGCCTGTTGGGACTCCTATAAACAGCTGGGAGACAAACTGCACTGAAAAAATTCATCTCAGAAGGTACAGTTCAGGGGAAGGGGCTGATAGCGTTCTTAATGGGTGATACCAAAGTTATCAGGCATTATTACTAAAAGAACATTATCAACCAAAACAAGAGAACCAACTACAATAGGCTGATGAGTGGGGCATACGGACATTGGCAAGAGAGTAAACCAAGGCTGTAAGATAACGTGACACTGGACATTCTTGAGCATTATAAAAGGATCAAAGGGGGCGAATACACCCATTTACACTAGGAAGTTTACAAGTCTCAGAAATACCAGTAAATAAAAAGTAACATCACCCCATATGCTCCTAAAACAACATAGGTAACTGGTGATATTGGATAAGAGAGAACCCTAGCCACGGGGAAAAAAGAAGGCAGCACAAATATGGATAAACCTAACAAATAATACTTGGGAGGTTAGTTAACCACGTGCCTTGGGCTAATGAAACCGACACATTGGGCCCCATTACAAGTGTGGAGGTGTGGAAACAAGCCTACCGGCGCCCTTGTTTCCAGACTGCCACACTACAAGCATGCCTGCCGGGGACGCCGCACCCGGCCGGGCACAACGTACCGGTAGGCAAAGTTGTTATGGAAGCACTAGCTCCGTTATCAACGGTGTCAATGCTTCCGAGTCCCCATTCCCGTGGAGTCCTATTGGGCTCCACAGGAATGGGAACTTACCGAATACCCCGCCTGACTTCCCGCTCCACCAGGACTTGTAATATTCTGGTGGCATAGGAAGTCAGGCAGCAGATTCAGTGTTTTGAGGTTGCACCAGCGGGTTACCGCCAACCTCGTAATGAGACCCATTGACGTTGGCAGGAGAGTACACCAAGGCTGTGAGTCAAACTAAAGCCCAACAAGGAATCTTCACAAAAGGGACTCATATGGAATGGAATCCATCCTTTTTTGGAATGGCATGGAATTTTAATTTTGGAGGACGCTGTTTGCTGTTGGAGCTATTTCTCTGGAACATCCTGCTTTCCGTAGGAACGTTCTTTTGGAACAGAAAAGAAGGGCTGCAGAAAACCAGCCAAGAGACATTGGGCCTCATTACGAGGCTGGCGGTAGCCATGCCTGTAGTACAGACACGGCTGCTGCCGGTATTTCTTTTTTACCGGCACCAGGGAATGGGCAATTACTGGGTTATTACGGCCTTGCCCATTCCTGGCCACGGGGAAATATTCTTCCCCATTCCCATTTGAGCCTTACAGGGCTCAATGGGAATGGGGAAGCCGGATGCACTGGCACCGTAATAAACACTGCCGGTGCATCCGACATCCTCTGCTTGCGGGCGCATGGCACCCGCAAGAAGAACTCGTAGTTTGCCAGTCCGGGAACTTATAATGAGGCCCATTGTTTCCCCTGTTACACCTTTTGTTGAGTTTAAAGTATAAGGGACAGAGTGGGTTTTGGACACAGGACGGAGAACTTTATTTTGGACATTCTGACAGAGACGTTAGTTCGTTTTTGTGGATACAAGGACACCCTTCTTAGTACCAGGGCTAGTGAAGCATTTCCCCAAATCCCCCTTTTCAGTTATTCTGAATAAAAGTGAACCCAGAAAATAAACATTCCTGTGTCTGCCTCCTACTTCTGATTTCTTACATAGGCCTCGGCCAGGTCCCAAACGTCTGTCAGGTCATGGGTTTCTGTTAGGCCCAGGTTTACCCAAACTTGAGCAGATTTAACCGATAGGGAACTCTTGTTTGAGAAAACAAAGTGGGCCTTAGAGACCCAAAAGCAGAGGGAGTCTGCTGCTCTGGAGAGACAGAAACAGGGCCGCAATAGCAGAAAGCTACTGTGGCACTAGCAGAGCAGAAGCAGCAGGACTTTGTGCTCCTGTGTAAGATGAAGAGCAAAGGGGAGAAAGGAGGTCTTCCAATTGGGAAGGGAGTATCTCCAGTGGTTAGCCCCTCCTTATGAGACGGGGAAGACCATAATTGATTGGTTTGAGGGACTGGAGCACCCCTTCCACATGCAGGATGTGGAAGAAGAGTTGTGGGTTGCAGCCCTTATGAAACGTCTACCAATGGCTGGTACTAATGTTATTATTTATTTGGCTTCTGAGGAGAGGCCAATTTATAAGAAAATTAATAATAATTAATTTCTTAAATAGAGCTACACACCCAGAAGTCTCTGAGCGCTGAAATAACATATGACATTTTCATCCCACAGAGTGGTACTCAATTTATGAACCACAGAACGATGAACGGCTGAGTTGACCCTCTCGGAATTCGTACCTGCCAGAGCAGGCTGTGCACAGATATCAGGGGCAAGCGCTTAGTTCACTGTGCTATCTGATCAGCCACCATTCTCAAGAAGTTCTGCAAGACCCCCGAGCAGTACCTCAGGAGCTTCGGAGCTCGCTATTAAATCAAGACAAACCTTTGAAGCATTCACGCATCAATCCTTGAATTATCTGAACAGATGGGTAACAAGTAACAAAGTAGAAACATTTGAGGGCCTGTTCAATTTGAATGCATGTGAAAATATCCTTAAGAACTGTGAGATGGGGTTACACCAGCATCTAGTGGACAAGAGTATCACAGACCCAAGGGAACATGTCAAGGCTGCTAACAGGCATGTGAGTACTTTAGTCCAAAAGAAGGAACAGGCAACTACATCCAAGCTAGATGATAAAAGAAAGCACAAGGAGGGCAAGAGCACAGGCTCTCACCCCCTGCCAAGAAAGTGCCCCAAAAGTATAAAGGTAAATCTATTACCCATGGTTCGTCAGCACCCACAGAAAGACGGAATGAGGGCACCCATAGCACTGGGGTACCTGCATCCACAGCACCAAGAGGCTGCTTTCTATGTTGAGACATGACACACAGGAGAGGAGATCCTGCTTGCAAGGGTAGTCCAAAGCAGGCTGCAGGTAGTGCTTCCCTCATAGAGGAGGAGGCAATAGTCAGTGGGGGTATCATAGATGATGAATTCCCACTAGACCAGAGGCTGGCCGAATGCACCCTGATATCGCTATGTGAGAAAGGTACTGCGTCTCCCACTGAGTCCCCGGTTCCCGCTAAGAAAGCCATATTGTTGGACCATGTGTTCATAAATGAGGGTAAAGCCCTGCACTCTGTGATACCGCTGCAAGTATCACCACTGTGTGACCACAGGGGGTGTGCAAGGACCAGATGCTTCCTGGTCCTCCCAGGTTACTCATGGGATTTGATAGCCTCACCAGTTGCCAAATGGCTATTGTAGAATATAGCTGGCGGGGCGAAACCTCTCAGGTGTGCGTCGCTGTCAAGGATGCAGTTTCAGTGCACTGAATGTTAGGGGATGACAAGCCTGATGACGAAATCATTGGTGCGGTCACAAGATCTAGGTCCAAGGAAACAGCTCGGTTAGCAACCCTCGAGGTCATGGGTCCTAGGGCGCTACCGGCTGAAAGTGGTGAAAGACCAGTGCAGACCAATACCACCTTGTCCTGTCCAGAGGCCACAGAGGGACCTGCTCCTACTGGAGAGGAACTTGTGGTCCCTGAGGTGTCTATTGTCGTGGCACCAGGGTCAGTGACCCCAGGGTTGCCTACTGGCATAGAACCAACACCTGGTATGGAGGACACGGTAGTCTCAGATCCCAAGGGCCTGCCTGAACTAAGTGACTTGTCCTTAACTGGAGGCCCAGCCAGACTGACATTTGCCAGGTGCAACATATCAGTCCAACTCTGGCAGATCTGTGTAAGCAGGCAGAGAAACAGACACAGGGGTTAGCCCCTGCAATGTTTAAGGTGTTCTGGGAGCATGATCTCCTGTACTCTGAGCTCAAGAATCCTGTGACAGGGGCCAGCCGGAGGTTGGTGGTGCACCAATGTCACAGAAGGTTCTTACTGGACTTGGCTCATGGAATTCCTTTTCGTCCACTGTGGCAAAATCTAACATCTCTTATCTTAACACTGAAGTAAAATTATCTCCGGAAAAGAAAATGGCAATTCATAGTACATCACAAATCGACAGATCAAAATTCATTATTACAGTGGGGCTCATTTCATCCGAGACACATAGTGCAAAACATACCCTATTCACAATTTTTACGAGCAAGAAACATTTGTTCTGAAGATAATACATTTGAACTGGAAGCAAGATTCATTGGACAGAGGTTTATGGCTTGCGGATACCCCCACTCAGTGTTGGAACAAACCCATTAAAATGTGACATCAAAAACAAGAAAAAGTTTACTTCAGTACAAAAAGAGAACTGAAACATCTGATTTGGTGTTTCCTGTTACGTTTGGACCATCTTTGAAAAAAGTGATTACATTCATTCGAACACATTGGAGCATACTACAAACAGAAAATGTGCTTAACAACACCAAAGATAGCTTACAGGAGACAAAATCATTTGAAGGAATACCTGCTTTGTGCAGACATTTACAAGGATGTTGACCCTCAAACATATTTCAACCACCTAAAGCAGGGACTTTCCTGTGTTTAAATTGTATACATTACAACATCATACCAAGAAATGTAGTATATCATCCACAACCTGGAGAAAAAAATACACTGAACCATTACGGGACATGCATCTCAAAATACATGGTATATATTTTATGTATGTATTTATTTATTGGAAAAATAAAATGGTGTTTCAAGGTGCCAGAAGACAAAAAGGGAGCGTGAGACAAGCGAGAAAGATAACAATAACGGTCCTTGTGACATTCGGATCGTGCAAGTGCAGTAGCAAGAAGTGTGAGGGAGAAAGGGGGAGTGACGGTCTGAGCAAATGCAAAGTGCTAGGGTGGGAAGGGAAGTGTTGGGCAAGAGGAGAGAGTGCAAGTGAAAGGGGAGAGTGGAGGGGGGAGAGGGCCACAGGGGCTAGGGCAGTGCTAAGGGAAGGCCAGGTGGGCAAGTGCCAGGGATTGCATGGGATGCAGGAGGTGAGGGTCCACATGCTAAGTGTGAGGAAGTGGATGGACTGGGCGGGGTGCCTGGTGCCCTGTAGAACTCAGAGGGAAACCGGTCAGCGAGTCACTGTGGCAGACGAGAGCCTTAGCGGGGGAGGGGGAGAGGGAAGAAAGAAGAGAAAAGGAGGGTCTTGAGGAGCTTCCGGAACTTAAGAAGATCTGGCTCAAGCCTGAGAGGGGCATGGAGACCATTCCAGAGGGAGGCTTCTGTGGAGGAGAGAGATCCAACCCTCACTCTCTGCTTAGAGAAGCGTTTGGTCTGCAGAGAGTCGGAGCTAGAAGACCAAAGGGCTCTAACAAGGGAGAGAGTTGGATGTACAGGGGTCGTAGGCCCCAGAAAGCCTTGTGGATGATGCAGAGAGTCTTGAACGTGATCCTAGCAGCAACTGGGAGGCAGTGGAGAGATTTTAGGGCTGGAGAGATGTGGTCCCTGGGCTTAACGCCAAGGATAAGTCTTGCAGTCCTATTCTGGATTAGGTGAAGGGGCGAAGGGAGGATACAGGAAGATTGAGGAAGAGGCTGTTGCAGTAGTCTAGCCTAGAGAGGACCAGAGATCTGGAGACATTGAATTTTTGGAGGCAGGTGAGGAAAGGGAGAACACCTCTGAGGAGGCGCAGCTGATAGTGTGCCTTCTTGGCAAGGTCTGCAATGTGAGGAGAGAAGGACAAAGAGGTGTCAAAGATGACACCAAGGTTTTTTGCCTCACAAGAGGGTGAGGGGAGGGGACCCATAGAGGGTGGCCAGAGGGAAGAAGGGTGCTGGGGCCCCAATGAGAAGGATCTCACTCTTACTTGCATTAAGGCAGAGATTATTGGTAGCACACCATGCCTAAATAGCAGTCAGACAGTCAGGGATGAGAAAGAAGGAAGAGGAGGCAGTGGAGGGCAGCTTGAAGGAGAGCTGCGTGCCATCTGCATAGCACTGGAAGTGAGGAGAGAAGGAGATCAGGTGGGCCACAGGGGCAAGGTAGATGTTGAAGAGCCAGAGCGAGAGGATAGAGCCTTGAGCGACGCCGCGGGTGGAGAGTAGGATAAGGGAGAGAAAAGAGCCTAGTTGAACCCGGGAAGGTCGGTCGGAGAGGAATGAGGTCAACCAGTCCAGTGCCAGGCCCATGAAGTCAAGGGTGTCACAGAGCCGATTTGTCAGGGTGGCATGATTGACCGTGTCGAAGGCAAAGGAAAGATCCAGAAGGGTAAGAACGGATGGAGAGTTGGAATGGAGATTAGAGAGCAAGTCTTCACAGGTGTTCAGCAGAGCAGTTTCCGTGCATCTGGCTGCTCTGAAGCCAGACTGGTGGTCGTGGAGACAACCAACAGATTCAGTGTGTTGGATCAGTTGGGAGATGACCAGCTTCTCCAGGAGTTGCCCAGGAAGTGGGTTATGGAGTTAGGGTGGTAGTTAGCCGGGCAGGAGGGGTCGGCAGAGGTCTTTTTGAGGAGATGATGCACAAGGCAGTGCTTGAGGGGTACTGGGAAGGAGCCAGTGGCAAAGGAGTGATTACAGAAATCATCCAAAGCTGGCACCAGGAAGGCAATGTTGTCCTTGATAGTTCTGGAGGAGCAGGGGAGTACTGGTTTGGAGGACACTTTCATAGAGAGGACTTGTCTAGAGACCTCATCTGATGCTATGGTTGAGAAAGAGGAGAGTGGGCAGGAATGGGAGAGGGGGGCCAAGGGAGGCCAGAGAGCTGGGAGGAATGAGGGAGTGATATAGAGGAGAGTGGGGAGAGTATGTCCTTAGTTATGGTTAATAAGTGGGAGGCCAGTGCAGTACAGAGGGTCAAGGATGGCAGGGGAGAAGTGGAGACTGCAGGAGGATTGACAAGTTCCTTGCAGATTTTAAGCAGTTTGCCCTTGTTGTTAGTCGCTCCAGAGACTTTGGAGCAGGTGGCAGGCTAGTCTGTTAGAGGATGTGCCTGAAGCCTGCCACTTCAACTCAGCATCTCTGCACTTGCGTTTCAGGCTATGTTGGATTCATACCAGGTTTTGCACTTGGAGGCAAGCTTCATGCAGATCCTCATGTCAGGGGCAAGGATGTCTAGGGTGTTGGTGATAGAGAGGTGAAGATTAGAAAGGGCAAAGTCAGTGTGTGAGTCCATGGCAGGAGTGGGAGGGGGAATGACACTTGCTTCATCAGTCGAATGACAGAGAGGGAGACTGGCAGTGCAGTCAGAGGCTTAGCGGGGGGACCTAAGAGACCCAGGTGAGAGGACAGGAGAGCATGGTCAGACCAGGAGAGAGGTGTAGTGAGAGGGTTGGAGATGGGGATGTCTGCTGAGATGCGAGCATCCATGGTGTGTCCGGCTAAGTGTGTTGGACCAAAGGGAAAAATGGTGAGGGAAAGAAAGTCACAGAGGCTGCGGAAGAATCCAGTGGCCGAATCAGGAGTGTCAAGGTGAATATTGATGTCTCGGAGGAAGAGAAGTATGGAGGTGGAGGCAAGAAGAGATGAGGTCAGACCACTCAAAGGAAGAAGGGGACCGGACCAGTGGTTCTGTAGATGGTGGCGAGAGTCAACGCGATGGTTGGAGAGAAACAAAGCCTGCAGATGAGGCATTCGAAGAAAGAGTAGGTCTGAGTGGGAATGATAGTAGCAGGGACACATTCGCGGAAGCTCAAGGCCATTCCACCTCCAGACCGGTTAGGCCTGGGCTTAGAGAGTATTGTATAGCCATCATGGAGGAGTGTGTCAAAAGCAGTGACATGGCTGGCAGTGAACCACATTTCAGTGAGAGAGAGAACGTCAAGGTCAAAATCTTCAAGGAGACAGATATCAGAGGAGTGAGAGTTGAAGTTAGCTAGGTGAAGCTGGTTGCCTGGCACCTTTGAAGGTCTTCCAAGGAGGGGTACAGGGATGTGTTACGCCCGTAGGTGGTGGAGAAGGGGCAAGAGGGGCAGCAGAGGGAGGAGTGGCAGGAGAAGCGATGAAGTTGATGAGAGATGGAAGATGCCAATCAAGAAGGAGGAGGTTGGGCTGAGAGCCATGGGCAATGACAGTTCCATTCTGATAGACATTAATGATGCACCTAGTGGATGGAAAGCATGCCAAGAGTACTTCCCACCTGGTTCCACCATTAATGGACGGCGAAGAGAAAGGGGAGAGGATAGAAACGATGTAGGGAGTCCATAGGTCCGGAGAGGGAGCGACAAAGAGGATGTCAGTGACAGTCTGCCTGGAAGAAGCGTTGTCGTAGGTGTCAGCGATGGGCAGGCCAGGATTGGAGACCAGGAAATGTTTTTTGAAATGTTTACTTCCAGACTTCGAAAGAGGAGAAGGATAGGTGATAGAGTAGCATTTAGAGTAAATAGGGTAGATGGAGAGCACCATAGAAGGAGAGAGCAGAGAAATGAAAAGTAGAAGAGATAGAGATGGAGAAATGGCACAATGTGCGACAAAATCAGGTGACATAGCAGCAAGACAGGCGCAGACAAGTCAGGTGCACCAGACCTCCCAGGTCACCATAGATGCTGTACCACACAGACGGCTTAGCAGCAAGACAGGCGCAGATGAGTCAGGTGCACAACATCACACAGGTGTCCGAACGGGGCATCACACTTCTCCAGCAGCAGAGGAGTAAGGAAGACGACTCAGCAGGGATGAACCCAGGGGTCTCATCCCTGCAGCGTGGAGAAATGCAATCCCTTCTTGTTGGAATAGGGTACCCAGTGGTAGTCAAACACCAGCCGCCATCTTCTGTCCCCATGTCTCGCTTTTGTCTGTTGTCACTAAGCAAATATATTTGTCCATTGCGTCGGGCCATGGAAGTACCGAAGATTTTGCAACAAGTGATGTATAAGGAATAACAAAAATGTGAATGTTACTCCTGTGCAGCCTGGCTAAACTGCCAGCAAAGTGCTTCAGACCGGTGTTCAAACAGAGCAACCTCCACCCTGCTGCATAGTAGTGATGTGCTGATGGGTAGCTTGATGTATGGAGAGTCTTCACATATTAGATGCTAGCGGTAACAAGGCATTCCAGGCTTTCCAAAGTCGTGTGCACCATCAAGAGCCCTCCACCATTGAGGCCACTTCACAGTGCCTGCAACCAGTCAGCCAGTCTGCAAAGCCCAGAAGAATCACTGCTATGAATCCCAGGTTCCAACTCAGAAGTGTCCAGGATGGGCAGCTGCCGCTCCCGTGGCACTGGAAGAGTAAATACTTGTATGCTTGGCCCCTTTGTTCAATCCCGGGCAGTTTATGTACTGACATTTATTAGTATTTTAATTTTTTTTTTGTTTTTTTGCATGGCAGGAAGCTAGAATTCCTATGTGCGAAAGTAAAACAGGTTGGCCGATGTAGTCAGGGCCCGCTCTACCAGCATCCACCTCAGACCGCCACCATTCACAGCCCCAGAGGGATCCACACTCCTAACAGGCTAAGTGCGGCTGCCGTGGCCTAGCTGCGGAGCCTGGCTCTCGTTCTCCAAATTCCGGCGTGCCCTCTGGAAAGTCAAGGGACTTCAGGTTCCTGCCTTTCGGGGTCTTCAGGCTCTGCACCTTCTTTGAGGCAGGCCCACCGAGTGCCTCGCAGCCACTGAGAGATCTGCAGCGCATGGGTCTGTCCCTTGGGCTGGCCAGCTCAGGAAGACAGGCCCTCCTCTCCTCTCGAACCTCCACCAACGTGGCCGTCCACCCGCTATACAATCTTGGGGGCGACCACCCCTCAGGCACCACTCCCCCTCGGTTATACAGGTCAGGCCAGTGCACCACACTCCCAGACTCACTGCATGGCCACCGCTGTATCCTGAAGGACCTCTGCTCCATGTGCAGAGGGTAGGCCATTGTAATCAGGGGCGCTCTCCTAACGTCCGCCTCAGGGCTCCACAGTTGCACCGGTCCTGGAGCTAGCCTCTCCGAGCCTCTGCGTGTGTCCCTAGGAGAGTCGAGGGACCTCAGGCTGCTGTTTCTCGATGTCTGCAGGCACAGCACACTCGTTCAGGGGCAGGCCCACTAGGCACTTATCGGCTTCTGAGAGGCCTACAGTCTTGGGCATATAGGCATGCCACAAGGGCTGATGAGCTCACAATGGCGGGCCCTAGTTGCCTCACACACCCCCTCCAGAGCCCCCCCCCCCAGCACCCCTCTGTGATCCGGGACTCATTCGCCCCACCGCCTCCACTCCTCCTCCCTGGCACCTCAGGTAAGGCAAGTCCTCCCAACCTTCCCTTCAACACAGGGTTGCCGCTGTGCCCCGGTGGCCCTCCTCTCAATGAGCTCCAGGCACCATTTAGGGAGCCGTGAGTGCTCGGGTCTCTCGTGCCACATTTCGGTTACTGTCTAGGAAGCGAGATGCAGGTCGCCAATGAGGGCTTCAGTGTTCCACAGCTTCAGAGGCTAGATCAGGGAAAATAACGCACTTTAAAATGCATTTAGGCGGGATCACAGGGCCAGTACCCCCAAAGCTCATGTAGAACACGTCCATTCAGTCTGCCATCAGAAGTTGATATCCTGTTGTAATCATTTAATGCATATAGTTTAAAATGCCCCTGCAGGAAATTATACATTGGTGAAACTGCAAGACCAACAAAAGAACGCACAGGAGAACACAAAGGAGACATCAGAAACAGAAATGTCAAATCACCAGTAGTAAGACATTGGGCCTCATTACGAGTGTGGCAGCCCGGAAATAACCAGCACCCCGATTTCCAGGCCACCACACTAGAAGTCTGCCTGCAGGGGCTGTCGCACCCAGTAGGGTCCGATCCTGCGGGCCCAACTACCCTGGTAGGCAGAGTTGTCACGGAAGCACCAGCACCGTTAGCAAAGGTGGCGGTGCTTCAGAGTCCCCATTACTATGGAGTCCTATGGGACCCTATGGAAATGGGGACTTTACCAAATGCGACGCCTGACTTCCCCTGCAGCCGGGACTTGTAATGTCCAAGTCGCACCAGGAAGTCAGGCGCCGGAAACAGTGTTCAGGGTCGGAGGCAACCCGCCGGTGGCACCGGTGACCACCAACCTTGTAATTAGGCTCACTGTTTTGAAGAGAACCATCAAGTTTCACAGCTCAAATTCCAAAGTTTGGAGATAGTACCAAGACATCCCAGAGGTGGTGACAGACAATAAAATATTTTTTAAAAAGAGACACTCTGGATTCACGAATTCCAGAGTATATATTCTTTGGGAATGAATTAGGACTTTAATCTGACATGCTTTTAATAACACCTGAACATTACGTATGGGATGAAGGTTGTAAGTCTTTGAATAAAATATTTGAATAGTTTTTTGCCATTAAGGAACTGTCTCAAACGTACATATACAAGAGAAATCAGTTCAGAGATCATTGAGATTGGACATTAAACAACGTACACATACATAATTGCTCCATTAGAGTTTATGCCTCATTGATAGGGAGTTAGATTACAGTCTAGAAAACATTGAGAACACATGTAGATCTTATCCAGAATTGTGTAAAATTCACATAGTGATCCACATCCAGCCACACCACACCACACCAAGATGGCAACACTTATGGAAGCTTTAAACAGAGGCCTAGCGAATCAGCCCACCAGCAACACCCGTCAGTCCTTGGTTCTGCAAGGCAGGAAACCTGACTAACTAATATTTAATGGGGGATGGCAGGCAGGGCCTATAGAGGAAAGGAGACTATGGACTAAGAGTAATGAAGTCACTAAACTGAGTAACTTTTTCTTACTCTTACATCCCGTCCCCTTTCCTTCATACTTATGGGAAATTATAAAGCACTAATCTATCTGGGTGCCTGGAAACGTATTTCAAGCAAAACGGTACTGCAGAACTGCCTGACAAAATCTAGCATCCGATCCGGCTGCTCTATCCATGCACTAGTGTTTGCAGAACACAGAAGGGGAAGCCTAAGTTGCTGCTTTACTAATGACTTCCCATGGTATGTTTTTTTGTAATGCCACCGCTGTTGCTTTGGCATGAACTGTGTGACCATGTAATCCCTTAGGTACTGGTCTGTTCTGAAGCTTGTATGCCTCTACAATACAGGAGACGATCCACCTGGTTATTGTGGCTTTTAAAGCCTGAAGGACGCTTGTTGATTCCCAAATGTTTTGTTTTATGTTACGTGTTGGAACTGTTTCCCTTTTCTTCATTTGTTTGAAACACTTTAATTTGTTCACAACACTATTATTGTTATGTTGTTTCTGATTATATGAGAATATCTTTTATGACCCGTGCTCACTGATGTCTAGTGTTAGCACATTGGTACAAAAATAAGAATTTCAAAAAAGGTTTAACTTACTTACCTGTAACTATTGTTCTCCAGTATGGGTATGGCATGGATTCACATGCTCATGAATATTCTGTGTCATCAGGCGAATCCTCTGTAAAAGAAAAAACTGTTTCACTTTAAAACTGTATTTCTCCTCTAAACCAATCACTGTCCTCTGGGTCATACTGACCCCATCCATTGACAGTCCTCTCCCTAAGCCCCTCCTCTGGCAGCCATCTTCAAATTTGGTAAGCACGTTAAGTGGCAGTATGACCAAGAAGAGCCGCAGAGGGGCCAGAAGAGGGTTCGCTTGTGAATCCATGCCAGACCCATGCTGGATGACAATAGTTATAGGTAAGAAACTTAAGCCTTCTCCAGCATGGGGTCTGGCATGGATTCACATGCTGATGAATAATGAATACACAGCAGTACAACATAACACAACCACAGGAGGTGGCAAGATTCAACAGAAGCAATTAACTCTTACCTCTGGAAAAGACTCACCTCAAGCGAATAGGTTGTGTAGCACTGCTTGGCTGAAGGTGTGTGTGGTCCTCCACATAGCAGCCCTGCAGATGTCTAGCAGGGGCACACCAGACAGGAACGCCGTTGAGACAGCTATCGCTCTGGTGGAGTGGGCTTTCGGACGGCCCGGCAGCGGTCAGTTTACCAATGGCAGTGCATGATGCGGCCGGAAAGCCATCTTAAAATGGAAGCCTTGGACAAGGCCTTCCCATGGTTCACAGGACCAAAGTTCACAAACAATTGAATATTCTTCCGAAAACGTTTAGTGCGCATCACATAGAACTTCAAGGCACGCGCAACACCCAACGAAGGCAAGGTCCTCTCTACCGGCAACAAAGGTTTCGGGAAGAAAACAGGCAACACCAAAGGCTTGTTGAGGTTGAATTCTGACGGAACCTTCAGCATGAAAGAGGGGTGCATATGCAGTACCACCCTTGATTCGTGGAAAGTCAGGTACGGTTGATTGCAGGATAGGGCCTGCACCTACACATCTGGCAGAGGTGATGGTCACAAGGAAAGCTGTCTTCCACAAGATAAACTGAACGAGGCCTGATGCATGGGCTCGAAGGGAGCCCCCATGAGCCTCGTCAGAACCACGTTGAGTTCCCACGCCGGGACAGGAGCGTTCATTGGCAGGACGGATCGGAAAAGGCCTCTGAGAAACTCCTTGACGTGTCTCTGGGACCACAGTGAGGATCACCCCGGGGACCCAGTGTAGCGGGAGATAGCCACCAGATGTACCTTGATAATTGCGTGAGCCAGCCCAGCCTTTACCAAGGAGAACAAGTATGGCAGGATCTGTGGGACCATGACCCTCAGAGGCATAATCTTCTGCGAAACGTAGCAAAATGCTTCCACTTATGGCCGTAGCACTTCAAAGTCGACCACGCCCTCGCCTTGGCAGTACGCTGGCAACTCATAACCTCCAAACTCTAAGGCTGCAGGAGCCGAGCCCTTGATGAAGGATTGCGCCTCCCTCTCTAGTGAGAAGATCCGGAACCACCAGCAACCACCAGCACCTTGAATGAAGGTGCTACTGACAGGCTCAGAAGGTCCGGATACCAAATCTGCCTAGGCCACGCCAGGGCGATGAGTATCATCTTGCATTGACACTGTCTGAGTGTGTTGATGATTTGTAGCAGGAGAGGGAACGGAAGAAACGTGTACAGAAACAGACGTTCCCACGGGAAGGACAAGGCGTCCCCCCAAGCTCCTCTGCTGGTGGAACCTGATGGCATTTGGAGTTCGGTGCTGTTGCAAACAGATCGATCTGGGGTATGCCCCATTCGATGAACAGGCGGTCCACCTGATCCTGACAAAGCTCCCACTCGTGGCAGAAGCACAGTTCCCTGCTGAGGGAGTGTGCAATGATGTTCTTGACTCCCGCCAGGTGAAGAGTGACGAGGAACATCCCCTGTCAGACAGCCGAGTGCCACAAGTCCTGGGCCTCCTTGGAGAGCACCGAGGATCGAGTGCCCCCCTGCTTCCTGATGTAGAACATGGTGGTGATGTTGTCCGTAAAGATCATCACCACCTTGCCTTTCAGAGACGCTACAAACGCCTTGAGGGCCCAGAACACCACCTGTAGCCCCAGGATGTAGCTATGCAGATCCTTCGCCTTCGGCAGCCACAGGCCTCTGGTGTGCAGACGTCTGGTGTGCACTACCCAACCCTCCAGGGAGGCATCCGGGGTGACCATCTCCTGGTATGAGGGTTTTTGAAATCCTGTGCCTTGGGCGATGTTGGAGCAGACCCCGCACCACTATATCGCCCATCAGAACTCCTCGTATCCAACGGGCATCCAGGAGTTCCTGTAGGGGTTGCATCTGCAACCTCCAGAGGCTGATGAGGTAGATGCAGGGTGACATCATGCCCAGTAACGACTTGATGGCCCACAGTGTGGCCGTCTTCAGAGATGACAGTCATTGCACCTTTCCTTGAATGGCTGCTAGCCTCTCCTCCAAGGGCGAAGCCAGACAAGGCACTGTGTTGAATCTAGCACTGAGGAACAGCGCGTTCTGCGATGGCATTAAGCAGGACTTCGGATAGTTGACGGAGAATCCCAGATCTGTCAATAGTCGGACGGTCGCCTTTGTGTGTCCGTCGGTCAGCTCCCGCGAGTGGGCGCATATCAGCCAGTTGTCCAGGTACGGGTATATGTGTATGCCCTGCAGACGTAGATGGGCCGCCACTGGTGACAGGCATTTTGTGAACACTCTTGGGGCCAACTTCAAGCCGAATAGTAGGGCGTTGAACTGGTAGTGTTGGCCCTGCACCACGAAGGATAGAGCTTTCCGATGTTTCTTGTGAATGGGGCCGTGGAAATAGGCATCCTCCAGGTCCAACGACGTCAAGAAATCCCCTTTCTCCAATTGGCCGAGCATGTGCTGCAACGTGACCATCCTGAATCTTTGGGACTTTAAGTATTTGTTCAGATGTCGTAAGTCCAGGTTGGGTCTCCAGCCCTCTGTCTTCTTTCTGACCAGAAAGTATCTGCAATAGATTCCGGAGCCGTTGGGGAACTAGCTCTATCGCTCCTTTTCTTAGCATGGCTCATACCTCTTCCAGAAGCTGAGGGATGTGCTGCTCCTGACACGGAACAGAGGAATACAAGGACACCTGCGTTAGAACTCCACGGTGTGCCACTGGGCAAGATCGTCCAGCACCCATCTGTTGGTGGTGATCTTTCTCCACTCACTGACGAACCTCATCAGACGGATTCCCACTGGGGTGCACGAGCGGGGGTCTGACGTCTTGGCTGGTTCAGGCTTGCTTGGGTGCCAGTGTCCTGCCCTGTGGGCGACAGCAACACTGTTCTCCACTACCGTAGGCCTAGGACGGGTCTCTGTAGGCTTCTAGCATTGAGGACTGAGAAGGCTGTCTGTAAGACGTGGAGAAACCTTTTGATGACCTGCTCGATTTTCACCTGGAGGAGAGAACAGAAGACGAGCAGTGCTGTTGGAGGGTGCCAAGGGAATGGGTCATCTCCGTATCTGTCTTGATGGCCTGGAGGGACTCATCGATGGCCTTCCCAAACAGATTCTCCCTGTCGAGGGGTTTGTGCAGTACCTTCGCCTGGACCTCCTGACAGAAGTTAGTGGCCTTCATCCATCCCTGTCGACGAAGGCAGACACCGTTCCCCATCTGGCATAACCCACTGTCGGCGATGTTCACTGCCACCGTGATGGCATGGTCCAATGCCACTTCTCCTTCCTGGAAGAGTGCAAGAGCTTCCCTTTCTTATTGTCGGGTAGGAGCTCCAGAATCAGTCCTAGATAGGGGTTTATCTAGACTCAGCGCTAACTCTCACCCGACAATTCAATGCCATCACCTCAGCCTCTGCATATACTGCTAAACTTATCACTGCATGCAGACCCTTCTTAACTGTGGAGAACTGCGTCACACTGGCCAGAGCACTGATCCTCTCCAGGATCGACCATTGTAATGCCATCTTCGCAGGCTCCTCGGCAAAAAACATTAAGAAACTTCAGATAGTCTAAAACAACATAATCATAGCGGCACTCAGTATCCCCAAAACAGACCACATAACCACAACCAGAAGAAATATTAATTGGCTCCCAGCTAAAGACTATTAAATTCAAAATACTATCACTCACACACAAATGTCTGCCAATACCACCCTGGAGCCGTGCATGTGTTCTTCATGAGGGCCAGGCCCTCCTCCCAAATAACGTCCAGAAAGGGTACCGCCATGATCGTCTCCTTTTGGCCTCTCGCCTTTAATACAAGAAGCCTTCCTTCTTGGTTTCCTCGGGTACCAGTGGGAAGAGCTTGGATGCTCTGGCGATCATGGAGTGGAACGATCCCGCCTCGTCCAGTGGGGAAACCCTATGAGGAGCATCCAAATGTGGCAATTCATTGCCGGTGGGATGAAGTTTTCGTCCTCGTCTGTAGTCGTGGCCGTATCTGTCCCCGTACCCATATCAGGAGAGCAAACTCAAGGACTCCCAACACTGAAGCGTGCGATAAAAATCTGAAGGTGGCTGCCAGAGGCAGGGCTTAGGGAGAGGACTGTCATTGGATGGGGGAAGTATGACCCAGAGGACACCGATTGGTTTAGAGGAGAAATACAGTTTTAAAGTGAAAGTGAAACTGGTTTTTCTTTTACTGAGGATTCGCCTGACGACGGGGAATATTCATGAGCATGTGAATCCATGCCAGACCCCAAGCTGGAGAAATATATTTTTGTAAAACAGATGTATTGGTCAATATGAGGAAGATGAAGGTGCAAATTGAATTTTCTATTTTTTCAAGGAAAATCACTATTTCTTTCTTTTGGGATCCATCTGCCAAGTATAAGGGACCACAATATAGATATGCAATAAAGTATAATCATGGTTTTAAATTATGTGTTGGGAACCTACCCTTGTAGGCAGTCTTCCTGAATTCCTTGGCATGTCCTAAATAAAGTGTTAGCCCCCGCCTAACATCCAGAGAATGAAGGACTCTCTCTACTTCATATTGGGGGAGGGAGGAACAAATGTGGGAAGAAAAGACACAACCTTGGGCAAAAACGTAGGATGTGTCTTAAGAACAACGTTATCCCTATGAAAAACTGATGAAGAAAGAGCCTGAATTTCCCTGATCTTTCTACCAGAAGTTACGACTACTATAAACAGGGTTTTGAAAGATACCAGTTTTATGTTTGCTGTAGACATTGGTTCAAACGGCTTATGGGATATTGCAGACAGCACTATGTTTATATCCCATACTGGGTGAGGTTTAGCCATTGGGGTAGTGGTAAGTCAGAAGAAGGAGTCCGACAAGGGGTTGGCATTTTATACACACCTTTAATTCAAATGATAAGAAAAGGGCCTATCTTTCCCTATAATTAAAGAATGCGGTCTACCTAACTGAACTCTAACTTGGGTGCTCGTCGTCAGGGTGGTTGTTGTTGGGGTACACATTTTGTGTCCCAAAATGGTAAAGAGGTTCACACCCTGTAAATTGTACTAAGTCATGGTGTGGCTGGTTTATATGCAATTCTGCAACTAAATATGTTTTCCATCTAGTCAGAAGAATTGAAATGAGTGTTACTTTTGTTTTAGTTGGATACATTTTAGAGTCACAGTAGGCAGCAACATGAGTAGCAGTAGCATGGATACAATGTTTTGTGCAGTGTACAATCTGTAGCACTGAGAAGTATGTAGTGGGGAGCTTTAAGCATGCGAGAAAGGAGTTAATTGAAGGGTAAACTAACATGTGGGAATTCAACAATGGTTTAGATCACAGACACATGTAGGGCACTGGGAAATATGGTGTTTATTGTGGGTACATGGAGACATTGCAGAATGCAGGTTTCACCTGCTTATAATTTGTGCAGGCCAGAGAGAGCCTGGATTTGCAGGAATGGGTTGTTGCTTAGGTTGGAGAGCTGGATGACCGAGTTCATAGAAGGTGGTAGGAAGCGAACCGCATACGGGCAGTTGTGATAACATCGCAAAGGGCTGAAGTTCAGAACGGAATGGAAAGCCATTTGTTAGATTTTTATGGCCGGATTGGCATTCTTAGATATAAAGTGTAATTTTCCTGGGAGCATGAAGGATTTTTTTTTGATGACCAAAGAGGTCTGCTTCAATGGAGGGTTACATTGTGAGCTGGTGGATTATGGGCTTTCACGGTAATAAGCAGAATGTATACCAAAGGCTATATGACTTGAGATGGCAGTCGCAAATAGGATTACGTGAGCGAATGCAGGGAAAATAATATGGGATGCAGAGCATCTGGGAGGATAAGAATTTTACTGCTGCTTCAAAGGAGTACTTATTTATTTGTCTTCCTCCCCTTGCCTTGAAGTGTTTATGGAAAGCATTGCACAATCACCATTTTGGTTAATGGGTTTCTGCACATGGTCTGAATAATAAACTGAATTAAGCAAAACCAAAGGTTGATGGTGGAAAGTTTTGAATAAATCATAACCACGGGCACAGCTGTGGGCAACCCTCCAAACCATCGTTGTTCAGCCTGCCAAGCCATTACAGAAGGGGAAAGACCATATGCAAATAAGGCTTGGTCCCACCCCAAAAGGGGCAGTCCAGCCAAACTGTTAGGTCACATCCCTTCTGCACTAGATCACAAGCATCCCCAGACATGTTCCGACCTTGTTGGGCATCATCAGTGAGCAGTAGCTTGGCTTTATAGCCCCAGCAGGCTTGTCCCACTCTGGGAGACTAAAGCAATAAATGGAGTTATTCATGAATGATGGAATATTATGTGGTGTAGATCATAACTGATTATGAAAGAAGATCACATGTCAAAGGGTTTTTACTTTGTGAATGTATCCAATAGGGTTCTAGAGTTAGGGGGATTCAATTACTTTGTATGAGAGTCAGCCAATGGGAATTTGGGGGATGACTTTGTAACAGTATATTTGTGATTATGTAAACTGTCTAATTGAGTGTATAAGCCTCAACTTAGTTGTCATTCTGAGAGAATCGGGCTCGGTTTCTGCTGCAAGGAACTTACTAGCCCATCCCAATCGTTAGCATGCAAGAAAACTTGCTTTTCTGATCAATTGCATTAATTTCTTCATGGAAGCCATTCTTTTGCATTGGAATCTTCTTTACATTTGGTGACCAGGCTGACGTGCTCTCCAGGCTTTCTGCTGTCGGTTGCCCTACTGCACACACTCAGATGTGGCTCTTATCTGCAGATTGATCAGTTTCTGTGCATAGTAAAGAAATGGCCTGCAGCATCAAATTAATTGAAGACCTGCCTGCGCACTCGACCGGAGGTGCCAGTCGGTCCAGTAGTTCAGGCTATTTGAAAGGGCATTGTTTCAGAGAGCTTCGGAGCACATCTATTTTTACTTGAGTACACTCTTGTGAGAAAATCAAGGTGGAAGAGGGAAAAAAGTTATTTTTTTATTTCTTCGGATTGAATAAAACGGGTGTGAAGTGAGAGGTTGTTGCGTTTTTTTTGGAGATTGGTGAGGTTTTTTTGGAGTCAGAAAATTAATTGAAATTGAATGAAAGTGAGAGATTTGACTTATGGGTGTGATGGTAGGAAGAGTTGCTTCATGTTGCAAGTCCCTTTTCTATCTTTTTTTTCTTAGTTTATTATTTTTGGTAAAGTAGTGAGAAGAGACCTTCCCGTAGTCAGGAAAAGACAGCATTGTAGTCAGAAATGCTGTACTAGAGAGAGAAAAGTGGTGTTGTAGTGGAAAACACCACACTCTTTCAGTGGCCGAGCAGTGGCGACCAGACCTACCTTACATAGTTGAGACAGATGCTTCAAAAATAGCCATGGGAGCAGTATTGTCACAACGAGACCCTGAAATAAGACAACTACACCCCGTCGCATTCTGGTCCTGCAAATTTTCATCCCCCGAGTTGAACTACGCAATCACGGATAAGGAATTACTGGCGATTAAAGCAGCATTCAAGGCCTGGAGACATTACCTTCTTGGGGCGAGACATACGGTCACTGTCATCACGGACCACCGTAACTTGCAATACTTGAAAACTGCCAAAGCACAATCCTTGCATCAACTTCGTTGGACTCTGTTTTTCAAGGAATACGATTTTATTATCACTTATAGACCTGGAGTATGCAATGGGAAAGCCGACGCTCTATCACGCGTGAGTGAAGAAAAAGAGGCTTTTACAGCATCTGACCCTGTGGCCATAATTCCTGAAGAAAGGATTCAAACCAGAATAGCTGCCACCACGTGTGTGGATGACCAAAGAACCAGTTTGCAATCCCCGATAGATCAATCAACACAACAGGAATGGCTGTTAAAAGGTTGCCAGTACACCATCGAAGACAATCTACCATATTTCCAAGGACGATTATATGTCCAAGACCAAGAGCTGCAAAAGCAAATCATCACAAATTACCATTCAAAACTCAGGCTAAGGTAAAACAAAACTACTGGTGGCCAACCTGGCAAAAAGACATTGCCCAATTTATTGAAACCTGCAGTGTCCGTGTACAACACAAGTCTCAGAAACAGAACCCTGCTGTACCGCCAGCAAATTGGCGTACCCTGTCGATGGACTTCATCACAGATCTTCCACCCTGCAATGGATACAACACCATATTAGTCATTGTGGATTTATTCTCTAAAATGGCCCATTTCATCCCTCTGAAGGGACTCCCAACTGCGTCAACTCTCGCTTCTGTGTTCCTAGAGTAAATTGTTCGATTGCTGCCTGAATTGAAGAACTGATTTTACTTACTCGAAGGATCCACGTTTTGGGAACCGGCATTGCGAGCTGCCTCGGTGCTCCTGCCGGCACCCGCCACCCGCTCACTTCCTGGAGGAGGCGGAGCCACTGTGACACGTGACCAATCATGTGTTTCCCAACGCCCTAATAACACCGGGGCTGCCTGCCGAGCGGTGTGTGCTGCCTGAATTGAAGAACTGATTTCACTTACTCGAAGGATCCACGTTTTGGGAACCGCCATTGCGAGCTGCCTCTGTGCTCCTGCCGGCACCCGGCACCCGCTCGCTTCCTGGAGGAGGCAGAGCCACTGTGACACGTGACCAATCACGTGT
Organism: Ambystoma mexicanum; assembly: GCF_040938575.1. Lineage (NCBI taxonomy): Eukaryota > Metazoa > Chordata > Amphibia > Caudata > Ambystomatidae > Ambystoma > Ambystoma mexicanum. The sequence continues at coordinate 1,113,248,163 of NC_090923.1, read as the reverse complement.
TTCCCAACGCCCTCATAACACCGGGGCTGCCTGCCGAGCGGTGTGTGCTGCCTGAATTGAAGAACTGATTTTACTTACTTGAAGGATCCACGTTTTGGGAACCGGCATTGCGAGCTGCCTCTGTGCTCCTGCCGGCACCCGGCACCCGCTCGCTTCCTGGAGGAGGCGGAGCCACTGTGACACGTGACCAATCATGTGTTTCCCAACTCCCTCATAACACTGAGGCCGCCACCCTTGCAGCGTTAAGCCTGACAGGGGTAAAGGCCAGTGACTGTTGTGCGGCTGTTTGGCGGCGTTGGCAAGACGATAAGACGCTGAAATCAATACAGTCTGAGCCACATTGAACTGCCCCCAAATCTAGAAGGGAAGACAGAAAATACATAGTGGAGACTGCGGGCAATTAGCCTTTCATCCACTATACGCAACAACGGTCTGGGAGGCACACGCAGGAGAAAGTCCCGGAAATTGGCATTCAAGAACTCAACTCTTCGTTTTATTAAAAAAATAAATAAATAACGCCCACGACAAGTAAAATATAAGCCACAAAACAGTAACTAAAAACTACATACAAGAGAAAAACATACCCTACAGTGCCCGAACGGGCAAAAAAGTGTGCATCTCTAAAACTCACTCTTCGATTGAAACGAACAACAAAGCGCGGGAAACCTGTTGAACTAACACCCCAGCACATGAATCTCAGAAGAAAGACAATGGAGATCCCAGAACTACAACATGTAATGACCAAACACTGCGGTAGCAACAAAAATACTAGCCCTAGAGAATGTAATACCGAAGAATCACCAACAAATACCGAAAGCGATACCAATACAAGCGGAGCAAAAGAAAGAATTCAAATAATAGCACCAACAAATGAATGCGACGGAAACACCAGAGAACCTTCTCCTCCAATGTCAAAAGCAGATATGAAGTTGATCTCCCCAATTAAAAAGATACAAAACACATCCGAACTAAAAGAGAAGCCTGTAACAAAAAGCGAAAACGAGAACTTAGTAACAGGAGACAAGAAATTGGGAAAAAAAGAGTCCATGAATGTGGAACGAAGCGACAATACTACCCCTGCTCAAAAGAACCAAATCAAAATAAAGAAGGAGGATGGGATAAAGGAAATTGAGAAGATCCCAAAGCTGCCGGCCCTACAAGAAGGAAAGGAGGAAAAAGAAAGAAAAATCATAACCCAGCAGGAAAAGGCTGCCAAAGCACAAAAGAAATGGCAGGCCCTATACGAAAGCCGTAGACACTCGCAACAACTGGACTCAAAGAAAAACGAGCAGATAAATCCTAAAACCGCAAGATTATCCCTGATATAACAGAAATTGAAAACCTAATGAAGAATCATGAAAGAAGAAAAGAGGTCTTCGGCAGCCCACCATCACTCGCAAAGAAAAAAGAGACAGACACTTGGATACAAAACCAACAAAAAGGAAAAGTACTAACACCAAAAGAACAAGAAACCCACAACAATGACAGAAGATCACAAAACAAAAACGATTGGCAATGCGAAGAAACACAAAATCCAAACCAAGAATTATCAGACAAATGCAGATGCGATCAACATACTGAACAAGAATTAGCATTTATACCGACTTCAATGCTAGACCTACAAAATATGCTGATCACAACTACAACACAATCATTATTGCCATACATGAAGCTGCAAGAGGCACGAGTAGATTCAATAAAAGACCAAACAACACTCATTGCATTGATCCATTCAAAACAAAGCTACTTAGAACAATGTATGATTAAAATACTGGAGCGACTAGATATCGAAGAACAAAACAGCCACCTATTGCAAACTAGGCTATTTGATATCGCGCACAGTGACAGAGCCGAAAAAACAGATCTGACTCGCACACTAATTACAATGATGACACAAGGAAACCAAGAAAAACCAAAGCAGATGCCTTTCTTGAAATCCCCACAGTTTAAGCAATACGTTGATATGGACAAAAAGGGGTAGATAACAGCGATCCCCAAAGATTGCAGAAAGACAAGAAGCAAAAAGCAATTTCACCTCCGCAGAAATAGATTTAATCGACCTTACTGGGGAACCCCTTAAAGTGATGAATACAAACAACCACATAGATAGAGACAAAGGACAAAAGGAAAACAAACCAATTGATGACAAGAAACCTATAATCGTTCGGAATGGAAAAGAAACGTATGAAATCTTTGCGAAAGGAAACAAGACTCAACTCAACAGAGAGCAAGATAAAAAAGGAATAACACCCAATAAAAAAAAGGCAAAAAGGATCATGCGCTTTCTTAAGAAACCTGACAAATCCCCCAAAAGAACTGCATCTAAAAATGAACAAATTATCACAGCAGAACAATCAGAAAACCATCGTACCCAAAGAGAACAACATAGGTCTAAACCACAACGATGAAGTCATACAAATAGATGAACTAATCAACCTATCAAATTATACGGAAGATGAAATTGATCAATCTGAAGAAGCCCGAATAGAAATGGCAGAGACATCTTTGATTACGATAGATGAATACGAAGAAGAGCATCCAGAAGAAGACCAAAACCTGGAAGAATCCGGATATGAAATGACACTTGATGAAATATCAAAAATTGAATGGGAAGATGACAACGAAACAACAGCGGATGCAAATAATCAATTCACACCGACAAGGGAATACAAAAATAACAATGACAAGGATGAAACAACTGAAGACCAAACAGGAAAAATAATAAAACTACCAATCTTTGTACTCCCACAAAATCAGCAGACAGAAAAAATAGACAAGAAAATAAAAATAAAGAGAACAACAACAAAAAACGACAACTTAATCATGTGCTAAGACTGATACAAGCTATCCCAAACATGACAGAAATTACAACGAAAGATAAACGAACAATAGAATTTTGTGATGAAATAACAACGGACCAACTGAAGATCACCTTTGAATCTGAAAAAACACTGAACAGAATGCTAGACAATAAACATATCTGCAAGCAGATAGGCTTCGAAGTGACCTTGATCGAAGAATTGCAAAATACAGAGCGGAGGAAAAAACTAAAAATATCAATTCCATTCTGGGATGAACGAAAGTAGTTGCGAAATGGATGACGCCAATGAGAAGACACTATCTGAACATAAGAGAAAAGATGACAAGTATGAGAATAAAACAAACGACAAGAAAGACTATCAAGACCGTCACGACCTCTACAGAAAATACAGAATACGGAAGCAACAAGACGATTCACCTATAAATGCAGAAGAAAGATACAACCAAAAAAGATAACAATTAAAAGAAGTCAATCTGCAAACCACCACGTTATGCTCATGGAACACCCGGGGACATAGCCATTTATTCAACACAACAAACTCGAATCTCATATCGGCTGACAATAAACTGCATCCAAGAATCATGGATTATGCAACAACCGATAGCTGACGGCTACACCATATTAATGAACCCCGCAATCCAAAAGCAAAAAGGCAGACCGTCCTCTGGACTTCTAACTATAATCAAAAATGGACGAAACATCGACATATTTGAATATGAAAACTTAAACCCGTGGATACAATACTTAAGCACAAAACGGGAAACAAAGAAAAAGAACCTCCAACTGTGAATCACAAGAAGGACCGCATATGGGCGATAATGAACCTATATTGGAACCCGGCAGGAATAACGGATGAGAAATTTATAGATATGGTAACATCAGCAATAGACAACACCAAAGGAAAATATAAAGAGACAGAATTTATATTATGTGGAGATCGAAATATCCACATATTTAACGAAAAAGGAGAAGAAATAGAAAATTCTTATCTGTCACCCGAGCCAAATGCTGGACCAAAGAACTACTATGCAGGAACTTAAGAAAATCAGATAGCATCGATACAATAATTGGAAGGCAAAAGGAAACCTGGGCAAGAGGCAAGTCCATTGCCATAATTGATTACATCTACATGACTGAAAACATACATGAAGAACTGAGGGAATCCAGAAATATTAATTAAACAGAAGCAAGCGACCACTACATAATAAAAAGATCGTGGAACACTGGAAAAATGGCAAATAACAAACTGGACCCAACAAAAATCAAAATAAACAATGGAAAAAACAGATTAAGAATTGGAAAAAAAATGGAAGAACTGCCAAAAAGGATAAAGAAACAAAATCCACTGGATAATGACAAGGAAATTAAAACAGCAAAACAACAATACAGAAATTGGATAAAGAACAACAAAGCTATGATAATACAAGATGACGCGGAGAAAATGCTCCTGACTCTAAAGAACAGAAACAGAAACATGAGACAACTATGGTTGTTATTACACGATCAAACACAAACACAGAACAGCATGGTCACCTATGTTCCAGAAGCAAGATGGACGGAATATTTTAAAGAGATTTATGGAAACAATGATTCAACAAAAGAAGAAAATAACACACAACAAAAAGCATGGCAATGGGAATGGGACCATGAAGATCTAGAAAAGGCAATAAGTACCCTAAACACCTCCAGAGCCCCAGGTCCAGATGGCCTTTCCAACACGATAATCAAGCAGAATGCAGTAGACTGGACAGCGATATGCGAGTGCATCTTCAAGATGATACAAAACACAAAAAAAAATTGCAAACACATGGACACAAGCCGTTATAATACCCATATTCAAGCATGGAGACACAAAATAACCACGAAACTATCGACCTCTGGCACTTTTAGACCCTTTGGGTAAGATTTTCGCAAAAATACTACTAGGAAAACTGGACAGATGGGCAAATAAAGAAAAGAAATACGCAACGAGACAAACCGGATTCATCAAAACACTGGGCACTAATATCAATCTATTTCTACTAAATGTATTGAAACATGAAGCCATAAGAAACAAAATACAAATTTACGCCGCCTTTGTAGATCTACGGCTAGCTTTTGACTCTGTGAGCAGAGACATTCTATGGAAAAAACTGATTGCATGGAAATGCCCAATTGACATCATCGAACCAATTAAACTCTTATATGGGGACACCAGCGTGAGAGTCAGACTATCGAGAGACGGCTCACTCACGGAACAAATCAAAACATGGAATGGCCTAAAACAGGGATGCCCATTAGCAGCTACTCTATTCCACCTCTACATGGCCGATCTGGAAACAAACATGTACACACCGCAAATAAATCCTCCAAAAATAAACAATACAGCCATACCCTGCATTATGTACGCTTGCGATATAGTCCTTCTTGCAAAAACACCAAGAGGATTGCAGATTGCACTAGAAAAACTAGAAACATACATGACAAAGAATGAACTGGAAATAAACACGAAGAAAACGAAAGTCATGTCTCTAAAGAAAGACAATAAGATCAATCGCCAGCTCCCGTCTTTCCATATAGGAATGGAAAAAATAGAAACAGTAAAAACCATAAAATATCTTGGAATATGGATCTCCCAATCACCAACTGAAGAGGAATGGGCGGTACAACTCAAAGAAAAAACCTTATCCTTAGCCCGGCAAGCGAAAATAATCCACTGAAAGTATGGAAAATTCTCAATGACCCCAGTAGTTACATTCTACAAACAAAAAGTAACGGCCATACTAACATACGGAGCAGAAACCATGATAAATACCAACCCCAACATCTGGGACAGACTAGAAGGGTGCTTCTGTAAAAAAGTACTAAACTTGCCGAATTCACTACCCATCACACGAATTAGAGCAGAACCTGCACTTCAATCGCTCAAATCCATTGCCTCATGGAAACAACTTGATTTATACAGGAAAATTATGACCAAAACCAATACCCCACCCCTGGAAATATTCAGAACGGGGAAAAATTGCAACAGAGAACATGCCTTAGAATAATAGAAAACAGCGACAGAAGAGAAAAGAGAAGCGCAAGATATATTGATGGAAATGTTATTAGAGAGACCTCAAAAAGCGAAAATAAAACTAAAAGAGAATGACAGAATGACTGGATGAAGACTAACCAAGAGAAAAACAAATACCGGCATAATATACACAACCCATTTGATAACAGAAGAATTAACCAACTACCTTCATACCTGCAAATATTTCCGTTTTCAAAAATCAGAGATACATTTATGAGACTTCGGTTGAACATCCTCCCGACACGAGAAATAATGGCAGCCAGAAAACAAATTCCTATAAGCAAAAAACACTGTTGATTTTGCAAGAATCCCAAGATGACCGAGAGTTTACATCACATAATCATGATATGCCCGGCATTGAATGAAAAAAGACAACAATCGAGAGAATGGTTCATGAACACCGAGACTGTACTAACACCTGAGGATCGCTGGGTGAAGATGATATCTGGGAATGAGAAAAAAACTGGTGTTTGCCCTAATATCATTTTGGCACAATATCATGAACAATAGATGAGTATGACAACAAAGATACACAAGGAAAGAATACAAGAAGTAAGAAAAAGGACAAAGCTCGCATAGCACTCGCTTTGTAAATTGAGTAAAGATCACAAGTAAAGTAAGATGAAAGGTTTGAATGCAAACCAAACGTTTTATTTAAAAAAAATAAAAATTTTAAAAAAATTGTTCGATTGCATGGATTTCCATCAATATTAGTATCTGATCGCGGAACTCAATTTGTTTCTGCCTTTTGGAGAAAGTTTTGTACGATTGCCAAAATCGATCTCCGGTTGTCCACAAGCCATCACCCTCAAACTGATGGGCAAACTGAACGAACCAACCAAACTTTAGAGAAATATCTCAGGTGTATGTTGCAACAGTCCGAGGATTCTTGGAAAAATATACTCTGGATAGCTGAGTATGCATACAACAACTCAGTTCACACAAGCACAGGGCAAACTCCATTCTACACTGTGCATGGAAGACATCCGAGGACATCAGTATTTGATCCACCCGATGCCCTGGAAATGCCAGCCATAAAACACTTGCATAAAACCATCACTCAGGTTCTTAAGGAGGCGACAGAGCATCTGGCCAAGGCTAAGGAAAGACAAAAACTGTTTGCTGATCGACATCGGAAGGAAGCTCCTGCCTACCAGATTGGAGAAAAGGTGTGGTTAGCATCCAAATGTATTCCCCTGAAGGGGTCAAAAGCTTTCCGCCCAAGATACCTGTGCCCCTATACTATAAAGTCCATAATCAATACTGTTGCCATGATATTGGCGTTACCATCTCACATGAAAATTCACCCCGTATTTCATGTCTCTCTCCTCAAACCAATGAAATCCAATACACGGCTTAGTTCTCTGCCAGAGCCCGAAGTAATAGAGGGAGAACCAGAATATGAAGTCAAATCCATCCTGGACTCCAAGGTGGTTCGATGAAATTGTATTACCTAATTGACTGGGAAGGTTATGGACCTCAACACCGAACTTGGGAACCCAGTGAACGCGTCCATGCTCTGCGTTTAATCAGACAGTTCCATCGCAATAATCCCACCAAACCAGGACCGGGAGGAGAACCACCCTTGAAAGGGGCCTTGAGGGGGAGTGCTGTTATGGTCATGAAGTCAGGGGCACAGGCATGCATGGGGCGCATGCACAGGAGACCTGGGTGGACACTGTCCTGGAGCCGTTGGCGCCAGGCTCATGAACAAAAGTAAACAAGAACATCCATTTAACACCAAAAAGCTTTTATTGTGGACATAGCACTTCAGATGCATTAACCTTGAACATTCCATCCATTCTGCAGGATGCATTAACCTTGAACATTCCATCCATTAAGCAGCCCCTTAGTGTATTCTTGGGTGTGGCTGCTAATGGATTGCCTTCGCACATGCTCACTCTCTAGGAGTGGCAGGGTGTGGCTGGTAAACTGGCGCTAATGGGCGCACCCACGATCTCAGCTATATAAGCTGCCCCGATCCTCAAGACAGACACTTCACGTTATTCTGCACTTGCAAGCAGCGTAACGCTCACCGTCGCCTGAGGTCAGACTTACCGTTGAAGATCCTGCTTCCTGCCAGCATACTTACCAACTGGGGGAGGCTGTTCTTACCTCTACATCTCTTCCGTGAACCAAGTATTCATTTATTTACACTTTCCAGAACGCCGCGTTCTTCATCTTGGCACCGCAGCACGACACGCTCCATCGTCGACAGCAGTGCATGCAAGGAAAAATAGAAGACAAAGTTAGACATTGAAAAAACAGTCAGTTTAAGGTTGCAGTTCGCCATACTTCGCGCTTGCGCTTTTCCTTAAACCATCACTTACCTGCTGTTGAACATTGCGGTAGCATCCATCTTCCATCCGGCTGAGTCTCGAGTCTCACAGCTCCATTGAGGTCGCATTTCCATCTAAGGGAAGAAAGCAGAAGAGAGACATTATTGCAGGCATAAACAGGAGCAACGTATAAAGACATTAAACAGAACAAACAGCCTCACAAGAGCTCAAGAAATTACACAGGAGCGTGTGTTTTGGGGGGAGCCCCTTTCTGCTTCCAGGTACAATTTCATACCCAGACTAGGATAGCCCACAGAGAGCTCTGACATGTCCAGTCCTGTCTGTTACCGCCAATCTAGAAGAGGAACCCTAGGTAGGTATAACGAGAGGTGATCAAACTTTTTCATTCATAGACAAACTAAATCTTGCATCAAGGAAGTCAAGTTTCCCTTTTCAGGAAACATGTTGGACCTACAAGGATTCTCTGGGGCCATCGTGTCGGTTGAATACAGGGAGGATTTACCTATTAAGTTAGGCACTCAGGATTTATCAGCTCTTTTGATGTACTGTACAGATACCCCATTCAATCGCTTGGGCAGAGACCTGTTGAGTAAACTGTATATGACAAACTTATTCACAGAACAAATTATTGTATGTTCAACCCCAGGTTTGTATCATGAAAAACTGTGGCACTTTTGCAAGCATGTTATAGTGACAGCACGATAAGGAGGTGCTGTACATTCAGATTTGCTTCTCTACTGAACAATGGCAGAGCTGGAGTGGATTCCTGGGATTCCAGCATTACGGATGCCAGCAGAGTTTTTGTTTCAAGACACTATTTCACCAGAGAAAGTGGAGGGTACTGTTGTCACCATAACTTTAGAGGCAGTAATTGTTAAGAAGGACAAAGTGGTTCTCTCTGTCAGTGATGAGGAAGGAGAGGAATGTCACACAGTTTTGTGCATCATCCAACACTATCATTGTGAGAGGTGTCTGAGGAACATTTGTTTGAGGATCCTGCGGACACAGGAGGAATGGTCTTGCCAGATTAACAATAGAGCATAGGGAGATACCTCAGACTATGGGCCTCATTACAAGTTTCACGGTAGCCTTGCCGGCAAAACCGGCAGTCTGACGGCAAACTTGCAATTTGTTCCAGTGCCCGCAAATGGGCAATTACCAGGTCATTACGGCCCTGCCGGACTTGGTAATTGCCCATTTGCAGGCGCCAGAATGGAATGGGGAGGTTGAATGCACCGGCACCATTCAGAATGGTGCCGGTGCATCTGACATGCTCTGCTCGTGGGTGCCGGTATGGCCGCCAGATCAGCCCCGGCGGCTGTAATGGCAGCTGCAAGCAGAACTCGTAGTTTGCTGGTCCGGGAACTACGGTACTGGCAAGCTAACCGGTACCGTAGTTCCCAGACCGGCAAACTTGTAATGACCCCCTATGTCTATAGAACTACATTGCCATATTTAAACCAACCCTGTTCAGAAATGTAGTTCTAGATAGCTTGTATGTATCAATTATGATTCTAACCATTCTAACCATTACCTGTAACTAATGTACTTCCTATATCTGTAACCTTGCAACCACTGCCTTCATGTAAACCAGATTCCCCCGGGTTTGGAGTGCTTTATAAATGTCAAAATAAATAAATAAATAAATAAAAAAGAAGGAAGATTTGGAGAAGGTGCCTAGTCACTTATGGACAAGTAATCCTTATGACGCGGGGTTGCTGAAGAGCACAGGAGCGGTGAGGATACAATTGAAGCCTGATGCAATAGTGCCACGTTTGTGACAGTACCCCATGTCTAGGGAGGCAGATGAAGGGATTTATGATACCATTATGGTGTGTGAGAAACCTGATGGTATTCTCCCACCTACTCCCCCGGGATCTTCCATTCAGGTGGCCAGGGAAGGGCCATCGCTTAACATCCTGACTCCAATTCACTCTACCTACAGTATAAAAAGAGTGGTTTTGCCAGAATCATTGCGCGAGCTAGGGTTGCTGGATGGAACCAGAAGGCCAAGGAGCAGAAGGCTGCAAGGAGAGGAGCCCAGAAGGACTGGCGGAGTGCAGGATGCAGAGACGCTGTCCCGGCGTGTGTGAGGGGTTGCAGCGTGGCGAGGGAGCAGTGTCTACAGGAAGCCGGAGTGGGACAGAAGGCAGTCTTGGCCTTGGTTAGGCCGTGTGCAGTCCCAGGGGTATCTGAGGGGCAGGTGGTGCGAGCCTGACTGCGACCCATACCCATTTGACCTGCTCACCAGTGCAGCACTACGATGGGCGAGTTTCATGAGCCAGAAAGAAACTCAGTAGTGTGTGGGTGGCTGGAGCGGGAGTAGGAGCGCTGAGAAAAGAAAACAGCCCGTTGAGCGAAAGCAGAGAAAGCAAAACAAAGCAAGGAAAAGGTAAAGGCAGGCGAAGCAAGCGAAAGCTGGAGAAAGGGCGAAAGTAAGTAAAGTGAAAGGACAGAAAAGGTGCGCTAGAAGCGTGGAAGTAAAGAAAGACAGAGCTGGCGGCACGGAAACAGTCAAGAGGGGCTGAGAGAGACCAGAAAGTAAGAAAGAGGGTGCAAGCACAAGAAAATACAGTGTGCAAGAGGCACATTAAAGAGAAAATGAAGATGCAAGAGAGTACGGTGAGAAACTGAAGGTGTAAGAGAGCACAGTGACAAGCCAGTGTGCAAGAGGCACAGCATGGTGAAAAGAAGGTACAAGTGTGCACAAAAGGAAAAAGAAGGTGTGCAGGAATCACAGAAAGGTGAAAAAGGGACAGAGTGAAAGACGCACCGAAGAGGAAAAGGATGCCATCTTTAGGAGCCATGTTATTCCTTCAGTTATTATTCCAATTCATGCCATCTTTAGGAGCCATGTTATTCCTTCAGTTATTATTCCAGTTATTATTCAGCTATTATTCCAATTTTTAAAAAAGGTGACCCTTTCAATCCAATCAATCATAGGCCCATAGCGTTAACTGATGCTATCAACAAGGTTTTTGCTACGTTGCTTTTGAGAGATTTAAATCTTGCCATCCAATAGTCTCAAGTTCTATCTAGATTTCAAGTGGGATTTGGGAAATACATGGGGACTTCTTTGAATGTGACTATATTGACCCATTTATTACACAATGTGAAGCATAATCAGGTTGGTTCTGTATACATGACTTCCTTGGACTTGACAAGCGTTTTTGATTGTGTAATACGTTAAGTCCTGTGGACTAAACTGTTAAAAATGAATATACCTCCTAAATTGGTTCAGTTACTTGGCCTTCTACACACGAATACCTCTATGAGGATTTGTTTAACGCATGAAGGGTAAAAAGAAAGAGGATTCAACTTGGGAACCCTCCCGTCCCCTGCACACTTTCAAATGTTTGGATTAATCCAATACAGTTGTTCAAATTGAGTTATACTCATTGTACACATTTTTGTTTCTAACAAATATGGTCAGACACAGAAGTGTGAGATAAAAAATATATATTTATAGCCAAGCTATATTATTTTCAACAAGAAGTATAGTTCAGAGACAGATTATTTACAGTGCATAGAAACAAAATGGAATCAATAGATGAAACTCAAATTGAGAAAAAATGTAGTCCAAATTAAATGACGACGCGTTTCGAGGAAGTTCTCTTCTTCAAAAGGCCAAACTTGGACTCTTAACGTAAAAGGAAAAACATAAATTCAGTAAAGAAAATATTGTATACACAATTCATAACATATTCAATTTTACAATTTAGAAAATTTAGTGACATTTGTTCTAACATGTCATAATATGCGTTGTAATACATGCAACATTATAAAGTGAATTATGTGGTCCATGTTTGAGAGAGAAACTGAAGGTCAATTGATACACCCCTTCCTGTAAAATAGACAGTAAAACGTACATCATATTATAGTTCAGTGGAATGATCCCTCTAATGGGACTTGTCAAGTGGATGGTGAAACATAAGCTAAAGTGAATATATAGGGAAAAAAGTTAGTAGTTTCTAAGCTCAATCGATCTAGTGGGGAAGTAATGCGAAAGTCGTTACCTTTGTGAGTGGAAAGTGCTGGAAACAAAGAATCCGACGGTGCAGGAAAAATAAGTAGACAGACTGTCTTCGTATAACAGTTAGTTCCTAGAGACACGGCCAATTCCCAAAAGGATACTAGAAATCTGTAAATAACAGAGCCTGATCAGTGTCAACTTTATCAACTTTAAGGGATACCGGGCACCGGTAAGGAGACCGGTGCTGGTAATCCCTTACCACCCTACTACAAGGTCCCTTAGCGGGTCCCTCCAGTATCTGCTGGTCTGACCAGCTGTTGTGCACAGGACCCGTTAAGGGACCAGAGCGCAAATGACAGGCTTGACATTCGCAAGCCTGTTATTTGCACCCTCCCCATTCCCATTGAGCCCTATGGGGGCTCATATGGGAATGGGCAATGGCATTTTCAATGGGGACTTACTGGTCCCGCAAAGGTCGGACTACACCGGTAAGTCCCCATTGAACTATACCTGTGCAGGACCCGTTATTGGTGGCAGTCATGGTCAAATAGCGCCATGACTACCACCAATCTCAGAATGAGGGCCAATGTATTGGACATTGTGCTCCAAGAGAATTGACAGGGCATCATCATTAAGATGTTTGGGATATAATTTGACAAATACAGTGTCAATACAACTCTGGAAGGATATACTTCACATAAAAATGTGTCTGCTAATTTCTCAAATGAAATGTCTTTTTTTCAAGGTGTGCAAATTCTAAATTTTACCAATTTTATGATTTTATCTTATGAAGATTGAGCCAATGGTATTATACGGCCTTGATATGTGTCTAATTGATTTGGGGAACTTTCTGAATGTAATTCAGGGGGAAATGTGGAGGGAAGTGTTGGGTCTATCACCTTCCATCCCTAATTCAGTTATGCAACACAAGCTCTGTTTGATTTTTTTAAAGGTGTGCTTTGACAGTTGACAGTTGTCAATTTATTCCAAAATTGTGCACCCTCTGGAAAATTCATTGTATGGTGATTTCAACATCATCATGAAGGATGCATCTATTAATTCGATCATCTGTTTTAAAAGTAAGATTCAGGATCTTTTAACTGAGATTGGTGCATCGGAACACAAGCTCTTTTATCATCCAGGACTGGTAAAGCAGAAACCTTTTAGGTATGATTGGGTGGTGACTAATGATTCCATCAACTCTTTTTCCACATACTCGAAATTTTCTCGTAAGAGATCATTTTTACCTTTGTATTTGTTGTGTTTTCCATGTAGCAAAGTCCACACCTTACATATGTGTTTTAGGATGAATCAAATGCATTCTAGGGAAAGAACCAAACACTGTAAGGTCTGTCATGCACTAAGCACTTTGGAAGAATGTAGATTTTGCACTACGTCTAATTCGAATGAAACTTTAAAGCATTGGGTCACTGTTTGTCAATTTCTTTATTCTACTAGACTGAGGTTTATTAAGAAAGCAGTATGTTTGGATATTCAATACATTTATTTTGTCCAGGCTGATGTGGGGGGAACATTATTGCATTGTATCACTTTTTAGAGGTTGTTTTAGATCAGTTGACATGAATTATAGCACTGATTAATACTGAAGAAAACGTCTGGTTTAGATCAATTGATATGAACTACGTTGCTTTTAGGTAGTTGATTGTACTGTGTAATGAATTTGTTCTTATTTGTATTTTGTGTAAGTTTGCTGTAAACCATATCACAATAAAAACATTCAACATTTTTGCCAGGCAATAAGGAGAGGAGTTAGAGGTCAGAGGGGTCACACCTGGGAGGAGCAGAAAGTTTGCCATTCTTGTAAGTCTCTGATGCTACCCCTGTGAAGGAACTGTACAGTGAAAGGTACATCCTGACAAGAGGAACTTTTTTTTGTTTGCTGAACTGTGTAAAGAGGGGCCTAGGCTCGGAGAAGGGAACCCTAAGAGGCCCACTAAAGACATTGGGCCTCATTACAGGGCCGGCAGTAAAATTCAGCTGTTACCATAATGGCGGTCCTACCATGTCCACCACTGCATGGTGCCGTAAACAAGTTAGGATTACGGCTTGCCGGCTGCGGGCATCACTAATGCGTGGAACCGGTGCCACCGCCATTATGGTAACACCAGCGGAGACGGATGTACCGCACAAATGTTGGAGGTGCATCCGCCTCCACCGCGTGCATGTCGGACATAGTGGCACAACATGCATGGAGCCGGAAACACCAGAACTGGAAATAACGTGATTGCTGGAACCGGAAAGAGACCGGCGGCCATTACAAAAATCATAATCCACTGCAATCCCCCTGTACAAGAAGCCATACAGCATCAGCGAGTGGGCCAAGACACACAGGGACATGGCTGCAAGGATACCCCAAAACCACATGCGCAAGCCACGCTTCAGTGAAGCTGAAATCACCATGTTGGTGGACCATATGTGGCAAATATGAAGGGGGAGCTATTCTCTGCCGACCAGCGGCGCAGCACGCAACTGGGGCACAAGGCCATATGGGCTGAGGCTGCCTAGAAGGTGACAGCTGTGGGTGTCACAGCCCGTAGCGTCAAGGACTGCCACAAGTGTTAGGATGACCTCTGCCTAAGGGTGCAGAATCTTCTGGCAGCCCACAGGCGTAAATGCACTGCAACAGGTGGTGGACCAAACTCACCCCTAAAGCTGCTCCCATGGGAGGACGAGTACAGTAGTGTGCTACATCTCGAGGGCATCAAGGGAGTCGGTACAGGGTTGGCAGGAGCTGGGATATCTGGCGAGGCTGGTGAGTACAGAAAGTGCACAAATAAGAAGCTGAATCAAGCTAATCCTGCCTCTCTCCACCATCAACGCACAGAAATGCCTATATCACAGTCCACATCACCCCAACCACACCCAGTACTCCCATGGTGCCCCCTGACAGAATAAAGTGCAAAGGCAGTCAGATGCCCTGTCCCCAAGTATGACCCATACACACCCACATAACAATGCAGCACACATCAATGCTTGTAACCAGACACTTAAGTGTAAGTAGACCACCACACGTGACAGGTCCAGCAAACACATGAGGATGGCCGATTACAGTGGCTGCCATGGCTGCAGCAGCCAACCTGCACGTCTGTGGTGGCTGCGGCACCCCTGCCATGCAGAGTTGTATGTAATCACTGCCACCGTCAACAGCGTTGACACTGCACATGCCTACCCTCCCAAATGTGACAGTATGGGACTCCACACAAATGTGAATCAAGAACATCCTGCCACCTGACCTCCTTTTCCCTTTACTGGGTACATCCGAGTACAACTGTCATGTCAGCCAGCACATGTACATTAGTAATGGCTCCAGTAGCAAGGTGCCGGTTGCACTGGCATGGGCAATACATGACCCATAATGAGTGTCACCTGCACACTGCAGCACACACACCCATGCTGGCACCCCCATATACAGCTGCATGAACAGCATGGCCATGGCGTAGGCCATGCACCCAGTCCCCGCCCCCACCAAATCTGCACATATGCGCACACAGAAGAAGAACACTCCAGCCGGCCCAAATAGCTATACCACAAAACATAACATACGAATGCAACTACGTGCATCCTGGACACGAGTATTACATGTTTGTCTGACATGCTGCTACTGCCAGCACACCACAATACTGGTACGCACTCACCTGCACAGAGACATGGGCACACACTGATTGTGGAGTGCATGTTACTCATATGAACCTGGCAGCCCTCCCATGAACATACCACACACATCCTGCCCAGTCAAGCAGGTCACACATCGACTCCAGGCATGCCCCCCCATGTTTACACACATCCCAAATTACTGTACACGGGCAGTCGCGCATGGCACTACCCACAGACTAAGCCCAGTGTACATGTGAGCTTGCCCAGCACAGCTGTTTCACATGTGCCATCTGCACAGTGCCTGCAGTTCACACAAGGCAACCCATGCATGAGATGCACATAACATGCATCAATGCCTGCACCCAAAATGTGATCTAGCTCAACGACTGTGTTGCATGTAATTGTACTATACTCATCCTGTCTGTCCACATGCCTTTAATTCACCCACAGGAACAGCATCTGACACCGATGGCGGACAACCAGGGACATCGAGGGAGACCGGACGTGCACGTTGCACAGCACACTGTCCCTCAACATCTGCTGCAGGCACCTCGGGTATCCGGGAAGTCACAACAGCCCAGGTACACCATGCAGAGGAAACTGACAGGCCAACATCCCTGCTGCCCATGGGACACAGCAAGCCCCTCAGGCCAACCTCCCTTCTGCCCCTTGGACACAGCAAGCACCTCAGGCCAATATCCCTGCTGCCCTTGGGACACACCAAGCACCTCAGGCCATCATCCCTGCTGCCAATGGGACACATAAAGCACCTCAGGCCAACATCCCTGCTGCCCCTTGAACACAGCAAACCCCTCAGGCCAACATCCCTGCCGCATGTGCAATCCCACAGGGACGTGCACCACCACCACCCCACAAGGCAGAATCCCATGGCACAGACAGCCGTGCAGAGGAAGTGGCCATTGAGGCAACCGGAATCGGTAGCGAGGAGAACCAGAACTCCCCTGCGGTACTGGGCACATTCCGCCCCATGAGCCCCAGGAGTCCCATGCGCTCCACCACCCCATCATTGCAGGAAATCACCAGCCGTATCCAGTAGATGGAGGAACAGCAGGATATGCTGGCCACACTGGTCCAACAGCACATCAAGGAGTCCAGGCTACAACGTGAAAGCAACCGGTCCATTGGGCGCCAGATTGTATGTGCCATTGGGCCTTCCAACTCAGCAAACATGATGATGTCACAGAGGGTCTGTGAGGGTAACCGTGTCCAGTCCAACATAGCAGAAACCATGGTGCTGGCCCTACAGGCCATCATGACACGCCTACCGCAGCATAACCCCCCAATGCCCTCCACCAGCACCACGCCTACTAGCTCCCAGGCAGGCAGCCCCAGGAGAAGGTCCATGCGCCTGTCTGGGTTGTCTTTGAGGGACAAACATATGCGGCCAAGCGTGGAAGGAAGTAGTGTTCATTAACTGACACTTGTTGCACATGTTGCCATTTTCGGTCTGGGAGGTGGATGGGTATGTTTGGGAGGGGGGTGGTGGTCCATAGTTGGGATAGGTAGTTGGGGCCTGGAAGGTGGGTGGGTACGTTTGGGAGGGGGGGGGTCCATAGTTGGGATAGGTAGTTGGGGCCTGGGAGGTGGGTGGGTATGTTTGGGAGGATCCATAGTTGGGATAGGTAGTTGGGGCCTGGAAAGTGGGTGGGTAAGTTTGGGATGGGGAGGAGGGATCCATAGTTGGGATAGGTAGTTGAGGCTTGGGAGGTGGGTAGGTATGTTTTGAAGGGGGAGGAGGCGTCTACAGCTGGGATAGGTAGTTGGGGCCTGGGATGTGGGTGGGTACGTTTGGGCGGTTATTGTTGTTGCACCTGTTTAATTTTGTCATCATAATACACTGGGTTGTTAATCTGAATAACGAGCGGGCAATCTTCTTCTGTGTGTGAATACAATATTTAATGTAAGTGTTACAAATTACATGTGTGATAATGTGCTCCATGTGCTTGTGAGGATTGTTCAGAAAAAAGTGTGAATAAGTGCTTCCCGTGCATATTGTCCATCCTTGGCACCCCACTCTGGTTGCACACGCATCCCATCATCATCGTCGTCATCCTCCTCATCTGATGGGTCCATGTCCGGCGGCAGTGCAATGTTCTGGCGTACACACATATTGTGCAGCATGGCACATGCAAGCATAATTTTGCCAACCTTTATGAGGCTATACATCAATGCTGAGGCAGATCTGCTGAGGCAGCGGAACCTGGCCTTCAGCAGTTCAAAAGTCTGCTCTATGATGCTCCGTGTATGTATGTGTGCCGATTGTAGGCCTTCTCATGCCTGCTCTGTGGTCGTCTGACGGGTGTTATGAGCTATGGCATGAGGGGGTATCGGGCATCACCTGCATGGGAGTGACAGAAAGGTGATTGGATGTTTATGGTGGAAATTTGGTGTTGGAGATGATAGCATGTTCAGTCTCAGTATTTTGTTAGCAGACAACATAGTACAAGCCACAGATTTTACAATGAATTTTGCTGAATTAGCTTGTCTCAACTTTTCAATATTCCACACTTAGCTCACTTATTACTACTGAGACTGTTTGGCCTGCTCAATGTCTGCATTCATGATATGGCCTTCTAGAGAACTACATGTCTTATTCCTTTCAATATACACAATGGTGTGTTTCTGCGTACTAGGTGCCTCATGTCTTGCATGGTGCTGACAAAATCTGCATCATGCACCTGCAGCGCACAAGAGTGAAGACACTGC
The DNA here is from genome assembly GCF_040938575.1 of Ambystoma mexicanum. Lineage (NCBI taxonomy): Eukaryota > Metazoa > Chordata > Amphibia > Caudata > Ambystomatidae > Ambystoma > Ambystoma mexicanum. The sequence goes on along the minus strand of NC_090923.1, from coordinate 1,113,229,672 downwards.
TGTGAGCAATGGCAAAAATAGGCATTGTGCAATGCACATGGGAGCACCTGCTACTTTCTCACTGGTGCCAACACTCCCATTCACATGTTACCATTGCATGGTGTGCTACTCCATGGTTATAGGGTATTTCCATTTGCCAGTACATGGATTCCCTTGACATGGCAAACTGTCATGGACCTATTGCAGCAGGAAGCTGGGTGAACTCTGGTGAGTGTCTATTTGCACCCCCTCCACACTACACAGAGATCATGCACTGGTCATTCTACTAACCCAACAGCCAGGAGCACTCTGGTGAGTGTCTACTTGCCCCCCCACCCACTACACAGAGGTCATGCATTGGTCATTCTACTCACCCAACAGCCAGGAGCACTCTGGTGAGTGTCTATTTGCCCCCACCCCCACTATAGAGGTCATGCATTGGTCATTCTACTCGCCCAACAGCCAGGTGCTCTCTCCGATGTAACATGCCATGTACCCTTGCAATGTGGAGTTCTGCAAAACCACTGAGTTGTGTGTCGATCCCGGAAAACGTGCACAGCAATGGGTGATGAGTTGTTTTGCATCACAGACCATCTGCACGTTGAGGGAGTGGAATAGTTTCCGATTTCTATTCACCACCTCAATGGCATGTCTGGCAACCAACTCCACATGGGTGCAATCTAATGCACCAATGCAATTGGGCATGCCGGCAAGGGCATGGAAGGCCACTTTTGTGGCATTGACCTGTGCAGGGGTTCAGGGTAGGGCAATGTGGTCTGCCACATGGCGCAGCAGCGCATCCAGTACCTGGAACATTATCCTTGAAAAACAGGGTTGTGACAGCCCGTGAAGCTCACCGGCGTGCTGGTATGTGCTGGTTGCAAGAAAGTGCAGTACCAACATTACCTTCAGCAAGGGTGGAATTGCAATCCGGATGTTTATCATGCTGCAGATGTCGTCATTGATGAGGGTGACTATTGATATAATGGTCTCCCTGTCAAGCAGGTATAAGGTGTGGATTTGGCTTGGGGTCAGGTTCCAGGGTGAGGCCCTGATGCAGGGTATTGGTGGCTGCCTCTGGGGTGGTACCTGCTGCACACTGATGTTTGGGATGGTGACCTGGTTCCTCATTTGCCTCCTGCGTCTACGCCTCCTCCTCTGCCTCAGTGCTGCTTCTGTCTCAATAGCTGCTTGCAGATTCCCCAGCCCTATTGCTGCTACACTGACTGCCAGCATGGCTGTGTTGGGAGTTGGGTTGGGTGAGGTTCTTTTGTAAATTCCCAGGAGCCAATGGTGTGCTGCTGGGCTAATTTTGTACACCTGTGGCCTGTTTGCCAGCATGGTTGTGTTGGGAGGTGGGTTGGGTGTGGGTTTGGTCCTTTTGTGCATTCACAGTGGTCAATGGTGTGCAGCTGTGCTGGTTTTGGACACCTGGGGCCTGTTGCTGCTCACGTGGCGCTGTTTAACGCCTGGTGCCCGGTGGGGGTATTACAGGCGTGGCGGAACCCCTAATGTGCCCTGAAAACCGCTGTGCTGGTAATTCACGGATGTCCGGCGACTCGTCCCGCTGATTCTGCCATCAAGGGTCGGAATGTGCCGGTCTGGAAAAAGGTGCCGGTATGGTGCTACCAGCACTGTTGATTCCAAACCGGCAAGGTTGGAATGAAGCCCATTGTGCGACTTACAAGGGAGAAAGAGATGAGAGTATGAACGTCAAGGAAGATGCATTAAAGGCAGTGGAGGTGCTCTTTGGTGACGGTTTGTTGACAATCGATCAGGACACTGGTGAAAGGCACACAGGAACGGCAGTTGTAGCCCTTGTGGAGGGTGATTACCAAGTTAGAGTGAAAAGGAGATTGCTTTCACACATTATTCTGCACAACCGGCAGGCGCTAGAGAAAATAAGGGGAAGGCAGTCACTATTCACTCTGACTCTGCATATGTCACGTTCACTGTGCATTCAGGGTTGTTGAGATGGCAGAGGAGAGGGTTTAGGAGATCTGAAGGGTCCCACGTCCAGCATGCTGCGCTACTATCCATGCTAATGAAAGCGTTAACACTACCAACAGAGATATCCATTGTTAAATGTGCTGTGCATGCCAACAATACTGACGTAATTGCACTTGGGAATAATGCGGCTGACAAGAGCGGCAAAGGAGGCCACGTATTTACCATTTACAGATCATAGAAACCGTGTCTCAACAGGTACAGTTACCAGTCCTGTATACTGCAGTTCCTCTGATTCAAATTATAGAAATGTAAGAGGGAGCTTCAAAGGATGAGAAAGAGCTGTGGGTGAAATGAGGGTGCACCCTCTCGCAAATAGATGTGTTGTGGACACAGTAGCTTCCAGGTAAATTAGTAATGCCTTTAGAGTTACTTATTGAGAGTCTGGAACAGCTGCATTACTCTTTACACATGTCTCGGCGACAAATAGCGGCAGAACTCCAGTAGAATTGGTTTGTCCCTAACTTGTAGGAACAGGTAAGTAAGTTCATATCTAACTGTGTGACATGTCACCCGTTCAACACTGGAAATACCATGAAGACTTTAAAAGGCACTTTGCCCCAACCTTTGAGACCCAGCAGAGAGCTCCACATTGATTATTTAGATAGGATAAACAGGTGCAGCAATTTTCATTATCTCATCGTTGTCATTTGTCCATTCTCCCGATGGCTTGAGGCTGGACCCTGTGCACACCATGATGCCAAATCAGCAGTGAAAATCTTGGTGTGGGAGGTATTCCCACAGTGGGGTATATGCAAAGTTTTTAGATCCGACAATGGAACTCATTGTTTTAATGACCTTTTTGCAGAGATTACTTCTTTATGGGGCATAAAACACAGGTTGTGTTCAGTGTATCACCCACAGGCCAACGGGATTGTGGGAATAATGGACTGTTAAAAAAATAGGCTATCCAAAGTGTGTTGAGAACTTAAAAAGTAAAGCCTTCTGCTGGTACTGTTTTATTTAAGGACTCAGCCGGGAAAGGATCATCACTTGTCACCACTCGAGATAGTGATAGTGAAAAGGAAACATACACCACTCTCACCTAGACATACAGGATCAGATGCACAGAAGTCCTCAGAGATTCTAGGAGAGGAGTTTAGGGCCTACCCGAGGGACTTAACCCAAGCTGTCAGAATTATACCTTCACAGGTTACTTCCTCACACCAACAGCCAGCTGCAACAGAGGGAATCGATCAAGATTCTGGAGTTCTTCCACAGCCACATCTCATCCCTGGAGACCTCCTATATAGCAGTTCATTTTTCCAGCGCTGGCGTGAGAACCGTTTTCATGGGTCGCATACTGCTGTCTATGCCACACAGAGCGCCATGAGGATACACCTTACGAACGTGCAGAAAGTTGCCAGTGCTTCTTTACCTTCGCAAGACCAAGACTCTGGGGAAAAGTCATCACAAGAAAATTGAATACTCAGTTAAGTATTCACAAAGAGGTCAGGGCTCATTCCCGCTAGGGAATTTGAATGCACAAACAGACATTACGTTTCTTGTGCAAATATTGTGTAAATATTGAAGAACTAGGTCAAAAAGTATGGGTGTTGGGATGTTTGCTTGGTTGTTGTTTCTCTTTTTTCTTTCTTTGCAATGATGGATAATGATGTAAATATGTCTGCTAGTGTTATAGGATCCCATGAAATTTTAAAACCCCGAACAAAAAGAGATACTGACCAAATTGTAAATGAAGGGGTGGGTTTGGATAGTGTGGTGAATGTGCATGGCTTTGCTCCAGATACTTTGTGGTATAGGCACATGAAGAGGGTGGGGAGAGAAAAGGCAGTTGACTCTTGTTATGTCTGTTTGCTCATCCCACACGCTTCTGGCATTTCAAGAGTGTTTATTCCTGACGAGTTGTCACCACAGATAGTACCATGGGTGGTGAACCTATCTTTGTGCAGAGTGAGGGGCTTATTTCAGGGACAAGTAGTTCTGGCTACTATCATACCAATCGATGAACATGAATGTTTGGAAAAAGAGGAAAAGGAGCATGAAGATATAAGATGTAGCCTCGATCACTGTTGAAATGAGATGGTTTTGTTTTCATACACAACGGATGGGAGTAGGGGGTGAAGAGCTGTAACGCGGGAGGAATGTGAAAGTTCACGAACAACAAGTTGAGAAAATTAATGAGGAATGTTTTTTATATGTGGGATGTACATGTAAAACGTGGCTGAAGCCACAAGAAAGGCCTGTTAAGATACAGTTACTTACACATTTTTCCTTATGTGTTAGGCGCAATGGCATCATACCAGTCAGGACTAACTTACCAGAACATTGCGTGTTGCGGACTTGGCCGGTAGGACCTCTGCCATCCTTGATCACTACTGGGTCTGCGGAACCCTAGCTTACCTTCAACTCCCACCGACCTGGAAGGGAGTGTGCAGTATTGCTGCCTTGCACTCCCCAGTCCTGGTTGTCCTCGAAGCTTATCTGGTAGTTTCTAATGTTTCTACCCCAAGCCACCTTTTTACCCCCTCTGCACCCTCCCTCATTGAGTACACCTGCACTTGAAACTGTTGAAGGACATCAAATGGCTGAACCTTTCAGACAATCTACCCAGAGAAACTACCTTTCATTGTCTTCTTCAAAGGCGTTAAAAAAGGTACCTGAGCACTTCAGACTCTTCAGTAGTATGTAGATGATCTTCGCCTCTCTCCTGGCTCTGGGTGTCCAAGCCCTTGTCAACCCTAAATGGCTCCAGATCAACGTGTATGAACTCATTCAACTGGTTGATCATTCAGAGACTGCCTTTAATGCAAAGCCTTGCATAATCTGCATGAGGCCATGGAGAGAGAGACTGGACTCAAACATGACACTTAGTTAAATTCACTCTTTGCCTGGGTTCCATCATGGCTGAGTCTGACTGTGAAGATACTGATGCCACTTTTTGTTTTTCTGCTTGTCCTTTTCTGTTCCTGCCTAGTACTTTTAAGATGCTGTTCTGCTAAGTTACCTCAAACAGCAGCTATTATGTTGGTCACTCGGTCCACAGGTAGGGCCACTTCCATCTCAAACCATATACGCAAGCAGACCGAGTCTGGGTTAATTGGGCCTCCAGGTGTTGTTTTGTGTCCTCCGCCCGATCTAGATAATTATGTGTAGTGTTGGGTAGATAGTGGGAAAAAAGGTGGGTGGTTGTTTTTGTCTTGTACGCCACAGGAATATGCTTGAAGTGGAAAGAGCAGGCAGCATCTCTGCAAGTTTGGGTTCCCAGAGATGGTCATGGAATGAGAAATTAATTTGGAAGTTAATAAATTAAGTAAAGGGGGAAATATTGGGGTAGACGTTTTAGGTCCCAACACAGGAAAGAGATTCACACTACGTAAATTGTACTAGGCCATGGTGCGGCTTGGTTAGATGCAATGTTGCAACGAAATATGTGTTCATTGTAGTTAGAAGACTTCAAATGAGAGTTACTTTGTATTTTAGCTGCATACATTTTAGGGTCAAAGTAGGCAGCAACATGAGTAGCAGTAGCATGGATACAATGTATGGTGCCACGTACAATTTGTAACGCTGAGAAGTATATAGTGGGGATCTTTATGCATGTGAGAGAGGAGTTCATTGAAAAGGAAACTAACATGTGGGAATTCAACAATGGTTTATATTGCAGACACATTTAGGGCACTGGGAAATGCTGGGTTTATTGTGGGTACATGGAGACATCGCAGAATGCAGGTTTCACCTAATTGGAGTTTAAGTAGGCTGCAGAGTCCCTGGATTCACAGGAATTTGTTTTTGCCTGGATTTGAGAGCTGAGATCTGGGCGACCGAGGTCATGGAAGGGGGTAGGAAGCAAACCGCATATGGTATGATAACATTGCAAAGGGCTGAAGGCGAGAACAGAAAAGAAAGCCATTTGTTATATTTTTATATGGTTGGATTGTGTTCTTGGATGCAACGGGTCATTTTCCTGGGAGCATGTATGCTTGTTTTTTGATGACCAGAAAGGTCTGATTGTAATGGAGAGTTAAAATTAGGGATGATGGTTCGTGGGCTTTTGGGGAAATTAGCAGAATGTATGCCAAAGGCTATATAACTTGAGATGGCAGTTGCAAATAAAGTTACGTGAAGGAATGCAGGGAGCATAATATGGGATGCCATAGCATCTGGGAGGATAAGGATTTTACTGCTGCTTCAAAGGAGTAACTATTTCTTTCTCCCCCTCTCCTTGCCTTGAAGTGTTTATGGAACGCCTTGCACAATCATCATCTTAGTTAATGGGTTTCTGTCAAATGGTCTGAATAATAAACTGAGTTATTCATGAATGATAAATGTATAATGTGTAGTATGTCATAACTGACTATGAAAGAAGATTACATGCCAAAGGGGTTGCATTTTGTGAATGCATCCAATAGGGTTCTAGAGTTAGGGGGATTACATTACTTTGCATTAGAGCTAGCCAATGAGGGGTTAGGGGATGACTTTATAACAAAATATTTGTGATTATGTAAATTATCTAACTGTGTATATAAGCATCAACTTTCTTGTCATTCAGAGAGCATCAGGTTCGTTTTCAGCTCCAAAGAACTGACTAGCCCCTCCCGATCGTTAGCATGCAATACAACTTGTTTTTCTGAAAGTGCAATCATTTAATCGTCAAAGTCGTTCTTTTTTGCATTGGAATCTTTGAATCACTTCCTTGCGTAGTCCAAAGTAAAAGTCTGTCCTCTGTCCAAAAACGATCCTGTTCTGACCCTATCACTAATCAATAGGATTAAGCAATGACTTCCTTCTCCTGGCCTGGCCGACTGAGCTTTATTGACTGATTCACTTACTGTCTTTTGAAATAGTTCTGATTAGACCCTGTAGTTCCTTAAGGGGGCTTATTTTGGGCTTTGTCAAGTCTCTGACAATTATTCCTTCTCATTGTCCAATACGATTCTTGTCTTCAGTGTGAAGTAGTTATTGGCTCTCTTCTATTGGGTCACTCTTAGGTGCTTCCAACTATTAACACAAGGACGTTATCCCCCTGTTTCTTTGGGGCTTATGTGGTAATTCTTATAAGCACTCTGATGCTGAAGGAGCCTCCCGTAGCCCTCTTGGCTTTTCTTATCTTCTTCACGCTCACTGTGACAAGGGCAATTACTCCTGTAATGTTCTTGGCTTTTCCTATGATTTTTACAATCACTGTGACAAGGGATATTGCTCCCATAGCACTCTTTACTTATCTTGTGTTTCTCACAATCACGGTGACGAGGGAGATTACTCCTGTTGCATTCTTTACTTCTGTTATGGTTCTCACAGTCACTGTGATTAGGGAGATTACTCCCTTCGCAATCTTTACTTCTGTTATGGTACTCACAATCCCTGTGACGAGGGATATTACTCCCGTAGTAATCTTTACTTCTGTCATGGTTCTCCCAACCACTGTGACGAGAGAGATTACTACCGTAGCAATCTTTACAATGCCCAAACCCATACCGGGTCTTCCGCTTCTCCCATTACCTTGGATTTGATGGGGATGCGTCTTCCTGGGATTGCAAATTGGCTCTTTCTCTGCAGGTCATGTCACCACCTGTCTTCTTACAGCTTGCAAGTGGGTTGGTTCTCAGTTGAGTCATGGAATTCTCCTCCAAACGTTCCGTGTTGTCCCCTCGACCGAGAACCAGCTTCTATACATGACCGCCTTGTTCTCAGGTTTGAACTTTCTGGGATTTGCAGGCTTAACACCGGCTTTGCTCTCCTTCAACTGGTCCTTTCTCTGGTTTTATTCCATGTAGCTGGGTCTTCCCCAGAGGAGGACCAGAGTCCTTTTTTTGTTTCTAAGAAGTATTCTCCATGCCTCCTTGTGGCCAGCACTTCCCAGTACTGACTATCTTTAAGAAAGGAGTGATTTTCCAAACGCCTTCTTCTCAGTTCTTCTGGGTTCCAACCTGTATCATTCTCTGTGTTCCTTTTACTCTTCCTCTTCTTGGTGGTGTTAATTCTTGGTTGAGTAAAAGAGGAGATGTTGCAATAACAAACAATAGTGTTTTCAGGTTGGCTTTCCTGGGACATTGAGGGCCTCAGGGTCTTAAAGGAAAGAGTATTAGAGAGTTCCTTCATGGAACGGGAGTCATTATCCCAAAGAGGGGAGTCCCTCACTGTGAGGTCCCACTTACCGCCACCCTTAGTAGATTTTTGCGTAGCTGGCTCACCTCCCTAGCCTAACAGGTACGGCCCCCCCTTTGGGAGAAGTGAGGAGTTACTATGAATCGTCACAGTGGGTAAAGCTTAAGTAGACTGTCGAAGTGCCTTTTGATAACCAGGTTAGATGTTGTTACTGTAAGGTCTGCAGCGCTAATATGGGCTCCGGTAGCAGATAGATATTTATTACAAGAATGGATGGTCACTCCTGTCTACGCTAAGTGAGACACAAAAGATAGAACATTGTCTAAAGATGACTGAAGAGGAATGAGGGATCGCTCCAGCATCCAGAAACAGAAGTGTGTCCACTTGCTCATGTATTGCGATCTCATTGACTGCTTCCTGGCAGCTCGCATAACAGCCATATTATCCTATCATAATCCCATTCCAGCAAAAACGAGGTTCTCAGGTACCAGGCTGCGAAATTGAGAGATATCAGTGAGGCGTGAAACACCTTCCCTTCCTGCTGATAGAGTTGGTTCAAATTCCCAAGGAGGAGACACGGTCCGTGAACACAGAGGAGTAGGAGATCTGAGTACCAGACCCTGTTCAGTCAATTCAGTGCTATCAATATTAGAGTACAATGCCTTGACCTTCTGAACTGAATTCTGGGAATCATGGGAATCAGTGGAAATGCATAGCATGCCTCTCCGTCCCAAGGAATTTGGAGAGATGCAGACTTTGCCCTAGAATGGCTAAAAATATTGGGCACTTGCGGTTTTGGAAAGTTGCTTAGAGTTACAACTGAGGATGACCCCATTCCAGGAAGATCTGATGTGGCAGTGAATCCTTTAATCCCATTCGTGGTTGCAGCATGAAAGAAACCTTAAAGCGTCTGCTCTTGTATTGAGGTCTCTCGCTAGATGAACAAGCGCAGAAATGTATGCAGTGCTGCATAGCACATTCCCAAATTTGAATTGCTAGATGACACCAGGGGATTTTGTACCACCCTGCTTATTGAGCCAATATGCTGTCTGTTCGTATGAGAACTGAGGAGTTCTGGAACAAGGGAAGAAAGGACTTTAGGTCTATGAAGCTTGCTAGAAGTTCCAGCATATTTATGTGCCAGAGAGATTCCGCCAGAGACCAAAGAGCATGTGTCTGAAACTGTTCCAATGTGCCTCCCTATCCTGTCAGATAAGAGCCTGAAGCTATGGCATTCAGATGAGGAGCATTCTGAAAGGGGACTTCCACCCTCAGATTCTTTTTGTCTCCCCACCACACCACAGAAAATCTGGTTTAAGGCTATGGTAAATCTGAATCACTTTTGCCTGAGGTTCACACTCCTGAACCCAGCAATGTGCCAAATGCAGCTGTAGACACCTCATCTTAAGGCGAGCACGAGGTAAGGCTAGAATAGATGCTGACATAAGGCACAGAAGATGCTGAAACCACCACACCAAAGGGGCTTTCCGGCTCAGAAAATGGGAAGTTGATTGCTGAATGTCCTGAATCCTCTGCGCTTTAAGGAACACTCTGCCCAATGCTGTATGCAATCTGAACCCTATGAAGGTGATGTTGACTGACAGGCCCAGACTGAATAAAAGGTCTAGCAGTTGTTGAAGAGAGGCTGAGGCTCCTGTGCATGTTTCCGATCTGACAAGCCAATCGTCTAAGTAGTGATAAATGTGAATCCTCCTGATGCTTAGATGAGCTGCTACAAGCGCCATCAATTTCATGAAAACTCTGGGGGCGGCATTGAGCCCAAACGGAAGAACGCAGTAAGAAAATGTGCCTGCCAAGAGAAAATCGGAGGAATTTTTTGTGTACTTTGTATATTGGAATATAAAGATATGCACCCTTTAGATTGATTACCCACAACTAGTCTCCCTGGTTGAGGGCATTCCAAACATGATCTGGTGGAATCATCTTGAACTTTTCTAGGGGAAGGAATAGAATCAGATAGGAAAGGTCCCATACCATCCAGAGGCCTGCCTGTTTTTTCTAGGGAACGGTAAAAAGGCGAGAGTAAAAGCCATGCCCCCTTTCTTGAGGGGGGCCTTCCTTGATCGTATTGATCACCAAAAGGTTGTAATCTTCTGTAGGAGAGTGGCTAAACCTATTTGAATTAAAGGTGAAGAAGGAAGAGGGTGGGGAGGAATGTGCAGTCTGTAGCCTCCTCTTGACCACCAACAAGGTCCAGGAATCTTCCGAAATGACACACCAGCTGTGATGGAAAGTTGAAACCCTGCCCCCGACCGGGAAGGAGTGGATCCAAAAAAAGAAATCATTGTTTTTTAGTATCTGTGGTTGAAGATGGGCAAGCATAGAAAAATCTTCTATTGGAGGTTTTCTGTTGCTTCTTCCTCCGAAAGCTGGGTGACCTGTCTGGAAGCTGGCTTTTCCTTTCTTGGTAACCATGAACCCCACCAAAGATTTTGTTCTTAAAATCCGATTGTGGCTGTCTGGAGGTCTGGAATGACTTCTGTGATGCCTTTGGGTCTGGAATGACTTCTGTGATGCCTTTGTGATAACTGTAAGCTATTTGGCAGTAGCAGTTGAAGTTTTCTTTTTATTTAACTCCTCATCGGTAGAGGAGTGAAACAAGTCATTTCCTGTGAAAGGTAAATCAAGGATCTTGTCCTAAACATCTTTATTAAAGTGGGTCGCTCTAGCCCAAGCCGACCATCTCAAATCCACGCCCATAGCTAGTGCTCTAGCGGAGGTATCTATATGGTGAGCCACTGACTTTCTCTTGTCCCGCGTGATAGGTTTTGTTTCTGAGAGACCAGATTTAAAAGCAGCTATCCTGTCTGCAGCAAGATACTGCTGAAAATCTTGCCACAGATAAAAGTCTGTCCGCGTTGGCTTCTCGTAAGTGAAGGGACGCATTAGCGTATGTTTTCTTGACATAAGATTCCAGAATTGTTACTTCTTTATATAGAGGGCCGGAGGTTTGTGATGCAAAGGAAGACAACTTGGAGAACATCGTTGCTGAAGCTACCACCGATGATTGAGGCTAATGGTTTGAGGATAAAGCAGGAGTGTCTGAAAATTACTCCTGATATCGGGCATCAACTATTTTACTTGTAGCAGTTGCTGTATGTAAATTTCTCCAGACAGCTTTTACCTCAGCTAAAACATCCTTCTAAAAAAAGAATGTCAGATCTGTCAGACTTGCTCAGTGACAGCATGCCGAAAAGTACCCCAGACTCTGCATCTGATTTTTCAGGTACAGGGAAGCCAAAAAAGTCTTGCATCCCTACCATTCTGTTATGGAAAGCTTTTGTTGATAAAAAGGCCTCCTCCTTGCATTCCTCATCAGCCCCTGTGTCGGTATCAGTCGCCACAGAAAGTTCTTTGCCAGGATTCTGTGCCGTGGATCCAGATTGCTGATCTGGCTTCAAAGCACTGGTCGGTAGAGGCGGCATAACAGGTGGGGCTGGAGTGACTGGGGGAAAGGAGGAGCTGGAACTGTAAGCAGATGTCAAAACCGCGGGCGACTGGCATGTGTGGAGGAGGTGGAAACAAGGACGCCATTAGACTGTGCCACCACGTTTCCTTGTCAACGTGGTTGACGGTCTAGTTTTTCTTCCAACATGGCCGCCGCCGAGTATATTTACCATTCGGCACTCGGCGGCTCGGCGCATTGCAACTGTGATTTTTCTTCGTTGCGTGCGCTCCGTTTTGTATTCCTCCCGGCAGTGTTTTTTTCCGCCTGTTTATTCCAGCTTGCTCCCTCTCCCCCTCTACTTCCTGGCTTCGCCCCCTTCCAACCTTCGCATCAGCATTCTCTCGCTTTGCCTGTGCATTCTTTTTTCTTTCTCTTCTCCCGTTACCATCCCTCCTGGATTTCTCACCTGCCTTTGTTTTTGGGACTACTTACGTGGTCTCTTCTGCCTGACTTCCTCCAGGAGAGACGTTTTCAGTGCCGCTTCATACTGAGGACCTTCCATCCTACATTTGGTACTTTCATTCGCCAGTTCAAGATCTTCAGCCGAGTTTACTCCTGCCATCCCAGCCAATTCATCAACAGCTATTCCGGCAATCTTCAGTTCTCTTCAACGAACCGAGGGTTTTTTTTGTGCCCAAAGGCTTTTTCCCCTTGCAACATTACTGGCTGTCACAGAGGGGAGCCACTGTGGATTTCTAGACCTAGAGTCACTGTGGCTTCCTTTCGAGGCAGACCCTATCTGCTCAAGAAAAAGAAGCCCAACGCTCGACACACCTGAAGGAAGAAGTTGGACTATTCAACCTCATCAGGTGAGGAGGAGGCAGGGGAATCGGGAGATCTCCGTTATTTAAGTGAAGAGGAAGATATTGCTGACCCATTAGCCAATCCTATTGATCAGCCTGATAGTCCTGATAGCAGACTAGAAGGACTCAGAGGTAGAGGAACATTTTGGGGTATCACCTCCTTAAAATCGCCTTTCATAGGAATGCATAAACCTCTGAAATGTTTCAAAGAATCTATCTTCCGAAGACGTGGAAGGTCCTGCAGTAGTGGGAATGTAATATGAGGAGGCAGATGGAGAACAATGTGGTGGTGGTCTAGGGTACGAAGTTGGTTGCCTGACCGGAGGTGGAGGTCCAAACCTTAGGGAAGAGGATGCTCCCACGTAAGAAGTAGACAAGGTGGTCGAATGCGACCAATCTATCCTCGCAAAATCCAGACAGTAGACGGAAGAGAGATCTGTGAAGTTCTTGACGGCGCTTAAGACCACGACTCTAGAAAGGAAACCATGATAGAGGTGTCAGTCTGTTTTGATTGCTATGTGGCGGTCATTTTAAGTGCAGGTGGGCGCTGAACCTGAAATGGCATCCCCTTTTTGGCTGAATGTGCCTTTTTCTGACAGGTTGTGGTAGTTTTGGAACCTGTATCTAAAGCCAGTAAGGAGACGCAAGGAGTGCCACTCAATGTGGAGCTCTGTTTCTGCTTCGATCCTGTAGGAGCCTTGGGTCGAATCCTGGTAGATTCTGTTGACAGACAATACTCAGATTTTGGTCCTGGTGGCCAATGGCCCTCGGGCCTCTGACTAGGCCTGGTCGATTTTCGATGCTGAGGTGTCACCTCGGTAACAACAACATGGTTTTAGACCTTGGAAGGTCATCAGTGCTTGGACCAGTAGTAGCCGGAAGGGCCTTGGAGGATGCTCTGGGAAAAGCTCCTGAAGGAACTTCAGTGCTCTTGGCACTGGTAGAAGCCAAGTTGGCCTTGGAGCAGACTCTGCTACTGCAGTGGCTAGCCGCCACAGGACTAGCGTTCCTCCTGCTTTCATGGGGTGCCTGACTTACTGGACATGAAGACGGTGATGAAACAAACTCTTTTAACTCACACGGAGCAACGCGTTGAAGAGATCCCTCCACTTTGCTAATCTTCTGCACAGAGTCTTCGGTGATAGCGCATGGTAGGAGGAATAGGCCACCCACCTGTGTTGAGGACCTAAACACTTCAGGCACTGCCCGTGGAAGTCCGCCACCATGAAATGCCTGCCTCAAGGCGCACAGGTTGAAAAACCCTTGATACCTGTCATATAAAACAGACAAAAGTTGCTGGAGGGTGAAGAAAATAAATGAATTAAAGCTGAAAAAAGGCCTAGGGGAATAGTGGAACAGTAAAAAACCTGCGTGCTATGCCAAGTGCCCAGTCCCGTCGACACGGAAAAAAGGACTGACGGGTGTTGCTGATGGGTGGAGTCAGCAGGGCTGGCCATACCCACACCGCAGTGCCTCCCGTACAACATTAAGATTGTCTGAAGAGAGTGAGAATCATTGCTGGCACACTCGAACTCGTCCCAGTCAGGATCAAGTGTTAGGATTGTCTGAGGAGAGTGAAAATCATTACTGGCATGCTCATACTCGCCCCAGTCAAGATTGAGTATTAAGATTTTCTGAAGAGTGAAAATCATTACTGGAACGCTCCTACTCGTCCCCATCAAAGTCAAGTGCTAAGATTGTCTGAAGAGATTGAGAATCATTCCTGCAATGCTCATACTCGTTCCAGTCAGAATCAGATATCAAGACTGTATGAGGAGAGTAAGAATCACAAGTGGAATGCTTCAACTCATTCTAGTCCAAGACAAAGGCCAAGAGTATATAAAGAGAGTAACAATTGTAATTGGGATAGGAAGGACATTGAGAAAAGGAGAAATCTTGAGTCAATATAAAGAGGAACAAGAGTCAAAGGGTTGGGAATGTGACTTGCGCTCTTAAACAAGCCCACGGATTGTTCAAAGTCCACTGAAATAAAAGACTTGTTGTATATCACTTCAAATTTTCAATATTTGAGTTTGTTTAATTTTGGTAGTACTCAAGGCTGCAATCATTATTGAACATTGGATATCAATAAATCATAATGCGAAATAACATTGTGTTATTGTATAAAATTCACACAACATTGTATAATTCAAAGTTCAAACTATAAACAGCATATTTCACAGGAAGGTCATACACATAAATATATTGTTGTTCCAGTAATTGGAAAAAGAACAAACATACCATGTGTTGGCACACGTCAGGTCAGGGATGGAGGGTTGGAGTCAGTTTGTGGACTTTGAACAATCCGTGGGGGTGATTAAAAGCGCAAGTCACCTTCCCAACCGTTTGACTCTTGTCTAATTACTCCAAACTATGTGGGAAGTTTGTGGGACTTAGGTTAACTTGCTGCCACCCATGCTTTCGAAATAGGTTTGCTTTGCGCAACTATAAAATCCTAGTACTCTGATTATCTTCAGAGAGTGGTAAGTAGCGCACAACCAACAGATCAATCCCACAACCCAATCCCAATATAAAGAGGAACATTGCAATTTATACAGAAGTGGAAGAAAAGGGGCATTGAATTGAATTGAATTGATATTTTATTTCTATCGCGCTCGTACACAAGTGGTTCAGAGTGTGTCAAGGCAAGGGAGGGGAACAGGGGAGAATAAAACAACGATCTTACTAGGCCCAGTGACATTGAGAACGCACAAGTGCATGGGAGAAGGGAGGGGGAAAGTGTATGGAAGCGGGAGAAGTGGAAAGTGCAGAGCAAAGGAGAAACAGATAAATAATAATAAATAAATAAATAAAGGCAACAAACTGTGGTAGTGCAGCGAGCAAGTGGCAAGTGCTGGGTTTAAGGCAGCAGACAGGGTAGGTCTGATAAGTGCAGGAAGAAAAAGGGGGGGCTGTATGGGTACAGATACAAACCCCAGTGCAAGGGGTGGCCCGTGGGCAGTGCGGGAAGGTGGCAGGGTGAGCAGTGACCTGGGCCAGGAGGACAGAGGGCGGCCAGGTGCATGGTGCCAAGAGAGAACAGATCAGCAGAGGAGAGCGGGAGCAAAGGCAGAAGCAAAGAGGAAGGTCTTGAGGTGCTTCCGGAACCGGAGATGGTTCTCCTCAAGTTTTAGAATGGCAGGGAGGCTGTTCCAGAGGGAGACCCCAGCCGAAGACAGATCTAACCGAAGCTTGTTTCTTTGAAAAACGACTGACCCTGAGGAGTTAGAGGTAGAGGAGCGAAGTGCTTGCGAGGGGAGGTATTTTAGGAGGGATAGCTGAAGGTATTTTGGACCCAGGCCCCAGAAAGCCTTGTGGACAATGCAGAGGGTTTTGAATGTAATCCTTGCATCCACCGGGAGCCAATGGAGAGATTTCAGAGCTGAAGAGATACGATCCCAAGGCTTGAGGCCACAGACAAGTCTTGAAGTCTTGGTCTGGATTAGTTGCGGAGGGCGGAGAGTAGAGGCAGGTAGATTTAGAAAGAGGCTGTTACAATAGTCCAACCGAGAGATAACCAGAGCTTGGGATACAATGAGCTTCTGGGGGAAGGAGAGGAAAGGCAGAGTACCGCCGAGGAGGTGCACTAGGAGGTTTGAATTTTTAAAGACCTCAGAGATGTTGGAAGAGAAGGAAAGATGACCCCAAGGTTCTTAACCTCGCAGGTGGGGGTAGGAGGAGGGCCAAGGGAGGTCAGCCAGAGAGTGAGGGGAAAGGATGGTGAAGGTGTGTTGATAAGGAGGATCTCCGTCTTGCTGGCATTCAGACAAAGATCATTGGTGGCACACCAATCTTGAATGGCAGTTAAACAATCAGAGGCACTCAGAGATGAGAGAGAGAGAGGAGGTGGCAGAGGAGGTGGCCATCAGCGTAGCACTGGAAATTTGAGCAAAAAATGGCAATGCAGTGGGCATGATTTGCCAGGTATTGGTTGAAAAGCCAGGGCGAGAGGTGTTAGGCAGAATCCCATGCAGTTCCCTTGGGGACCACTACACACAATTAAGACTACAGGTGGCAATACAAGTTTTACCTTTGGTACAAGCCTGTACTACGATGTTAAAGTGGTAGCAGTAGCGGACCAGCCAGGCTTATCTCAAGAGTATATGAGCAATATCAGAGATTACACAAAGGGACACAATTACTGTGGCTCAAGCAAACACTGACTCAAGGTTTCAGGTAAAAAATATAAGTACATGTATTTTTAAACCATTTGTTATTAACACAACACTTCTATTAAATTTAAAACCACACGTTAAATACACTACAACTGACCAATTCACTTTGTACGGTATAAATCAAGGTAGGTATCCTGTGTTTGAGAGAACCGGTGTTACGAAACAATACACGTTACCCTGAATACGATTGCGATCACTTTTTGACAGTTCGGTCTACTAAATAAACGCGTATCCGTGGCAAGAAATGCTTCCGGGGCAAAAAAACCCTTGGCACCTGAGATACCTAGAGAGAGTTGGGGGCAAAAACCATAGGCAATATGTTAGGTAGGCAAACAGAATCGAAGAACACTCATAGGCAGAAATGCAAGAGTCAAGAGGCCGGAGCCAGTGTCAAGTGGAACCGGGTTCCTGTGTCGAGGATCACACGTCGGATAGTTTGCGATTCAAAGTTGCCAAAAGTACTTTAGATATTGTCAAATGTTCAGAAGCAAAAGTTATAAGAAGGAGGGAAAAATAAGGACAAGCCTATTGAACGAGAAATAGGGATTTCACCCAAAATTTCTCAAGCAGGACACAGTACCTTTTCAAAGAAGAAGCTGGCGCCACGGCAGTTGTTCCTGGTAGTTTCCTGTAGACCCACGATTCCTGGCTTCGGCACGAAGAAGGACGATGAAGGGGGTCTACACCACACAGGGATGAGGCCGGCAGCAGCGACAATGAATAAAAGGTGCGCTCCTTAAAAACAGGAGAGGCTCTTCAGGTGGCTATCCGGACCACTACAGCAGTGTGCAGCAATTTCGACCACGAAGGCGACCTCTGGCTGAAGAAGATGAGCTGGTTATCCCCACCAGGCTCAAGGGAAGAAGACTCCGGACTGGATCTCTTCTTAGTTGTTGAAAGGTAGATAGCTCAGGACTGCAGCAGGGCTTCACCGGTAGGAGATAGTTGCAGCAGTCGACCTCTCCTCCACTTCTCTTCAGTTCCTTGTAGTTCCAGTGGTGACTCTCTGACTTCCAGCCCAAGAGTCCTGCCTTTTATGCGAAAATCCCACATTCACACAGCCTGGCTGTCAATCACACAGCAGGGGGGTTGTCCAGCCCGGACAACCACCTCAGCCAATCATGAACAAGTGCGACTTGGGTTCCTAGGATACCCTGTGCAGGGGGTGACTACACCCCTCCCTCACATTCAGCCCAACTAGACAACCAGGCGCCTTGAGGAGGGCTTCTTGGCAGAAGCCCGCCAAAAGACAGTGAACAAAGAAGGCAAACCTGGTTTGCCACGCAAAGTAAAACACAAGAAGGATTTTAACAAAAAGAAATGGCGAATAAACCGCACCAGAGCCAAAAGGAAAAGTATTTGGTCAAGCGGGTTTAAGTTCGAGGCTAACACAATAGCCTACAATATTACCACGGTTATATAAGATAACCGCGGTAGAAAATTAGGGGAGATACCACTGCCACCAGCCATGTCTAAATGTTAAAATGAGGGAAACAATGCTCTGCGAGATATAGATAAAAAGGGCTAAGAGTTAACCCTTCCAGTACTCCATATAAGATGGGTGTACTGGATATGTGGTTAATTTGACTAAGTAAAGTTAATGGTAACTTTACCCTTTTCTGGGGGACAATTGTCAGCCTCAGAAATGGAGTCGGTGGGAAGCCTGAACAACAACCCTGTGTCACTGCACAGAAGGTGCTGTGTGACACACAAAAGATGGGGGCTACTGAAGTGGTGTACTCCAGAGCCCACCATCACAAAAACATGTAAAAACACATAGCAAAACACAAGTAAGAGTGGTGAAAAGCTCACACTCTTACCAAGTGGAAAGAAATAACTCCAGGGATCCAGCAAAGCTGCTGAGGGACTCACTAGGTAAGGGAAATTAGCCATGAAATGAGAATTCTCCCTAACAAGAGGTTAGACTGCTGGGGAACACCACAGATAGAGAGGGAGATAGATGATAGTAAGGAACCAAGTTGCACCTGGGAGTGTCGATCAGTGAGGAAAGAGGTCAGCCAGGCCAGAGCCTGATCAGTGATACCGAGGTTATCACGGAGACGGTTGAGCAGGATGGTATGGTTCACCGTGTCGAAGGCAGAAGAGAGATTGAGTAGGACGAGGACAGAGGGAATGTTAGAGTCAAGGTTGGAGAGCAGATCTTCACGGATGTTCAGGAGAGCAGTTTCCATGCTTCTGCCAACTCTGAAGCCAGACTGGTGGTCATGGAGACAGCCAAAAGAATCGGAATGAAGGTTAAGCTGAGAGATGGCCAGCTTTTCCAGGAGTTTGCCCAGAAAGGGTGTCTTGGAAATTGGGTGATAGTTAGCTGGACAAGAAGGATCAGCTGTGGGTTTCTTGAGAAGAGGATGCACAAAGGAGTGCTTCAGAGGGGAGGGGAAGGGTCCTGAGGCAAAGGAGTGGTTGCAAAAATCGGCAAGGACCGACGCAAAGGTGTCAATGTGGTCCTTGATGGTTTTAGAGGAACAGGGATGAACCTGTTTTGACGAGGCTTTCATAGATCGGACTTGTCTAGCGACCTCATCAGCGAAGAAAAGAGGAAAGGACAATAAGAAGGGTGGGGGGGTGGCTGAAGGAGGGTCAGCAAGCACAGACAGAGAGGGGAGAGGAGAGGTAGGGGACGAGAGGGTGGACAGGATGTCTTGGGTGTTTGAGATAAAGTGAGAGGCAAGGGCATTGCAAAGAGCCTGGGAGGCAACAGGAGGGGTAGAGACTGCAGCAGGGTTGGCCAGCTCTTTGCAGATGTAAAGAGTTTGGGCCGAGTTGTTAGATACCGCAGAGACATGGGCTTGAATGTGGACTTTCTTCTTGGCGAGGACAAACAGTCGGTATTGCCTTTGGAGCAGGCAACAGGCCAGTTTGTCAGAGGATGAACAAGAAGCCCTCCATTTCCTCACAGCCCCCCTACACTTACGTTTAAGTGTAGCTAGGTTGGAGTCATACCAGGAATTGCACTTGGCTTTGGATTTCAAACGAATCTTCATGACAGGGGCAAGAGCATCAATAGTATCAGAAATTGAAGAGTAGAGCAGAGACAGGGCTGTGTCAGGATGTAAGACAGCCAGAGTTGGAGGGGGGGGGAGAAGGTGGCGGCGAAAGCCTCAACTGGCATACGCTCCATGGGATGTATGTACGAGAAGGTAGGTGGCAATGTTGGGGTAGGCTTGGCTTGGGAGGAAGAGAGGGCGAGATGAGAGGATAGGAGGGAATGATCGCTCCAGGAGAGAGGAGTGGTCAAAGGGTTGGAGAGGGGGAGGTCAGAGGAGATCAAGACATCAAGTGTGTGCCCTGCAGAGTGAGTCGAGCCAGAGGGGAGGATGGACAGGGAGAGGTATTCACAGAGGTCACGGAAGAGTACAGAGGAGGAACAAGGAGAGTCTAAATGGATATTGAAGTCACCGAGGAGGAGGAGTTGAGTGCCAGGAGGCAGAAGGAGCAGTCTGCCCACTCAGAGAGAAAGAAGGTGACTTGACCAGAAGGCCGGTAGATGGTAGCCTCAGTAAGAAAATGGGTAGGAGAGAGAGAGAGAGAGCCTACAGACAAGGCATTCAAAAGAGGGGTAGCTCTGTGTCATGATCTCTGCTTCCAAAAAGTCAGGGTTTTCCCCAACTCCCTTGGAAGCAGATCCATAACCCAGGTTCCGAGTGCCAACCAGTCCCAATTGGGACCTTTTGGACCCAGTCCTGGCGCCAGTGGCACCAGGCTCATAAATATGCCCAGTCCCAGCGCTGGAAGCGCCGGGCTCATAATGCTTGGGTGGACTTACCTGCAGCAGACCATGCTGCTTACTTGCCTGCCAGTTGAGCCTCTGATCCTCTTCTGTTTGGAACTACTTTTCCTGTTGGGTGGGGCAGGAGCCACTCCCTAGATTCAGAACACTGGAACTCTTCTGGAAAGCAGGAACTCTTTTCTTACCTAGGCGTGGCTGTGGAAGGAGACACCTAAGCACTACAGGAGGCAATTTAAACCACACCCGATGGATGAATCTTGCTTTGCGTTATTCTGCATCCTCTGCAGCAGAACGCTCATCGTGTCTTCTGCATCTGATCCTGGGCCTAAGGAAAAAGGCTTACCATCCTGAATCCAGTCTTCAGCAACACCTATAAAGACAAGAAAGAACAGGTTAGCATTACGGTCTTCAGTGACAGCTCTTCACTTACCTGGTCCATCGGCTGTCACCAACGCCTCGCGCTGCATTCCAGCATCTGAAAGACAAAGGCTTACCTACTCTTCGTGCGCTCCGAAGGTCTTCGCACTGCATTCCGGCATCTGAAAGACAAAAGCTTACCAACTCTTCGCACGCTCCGGAGACCTTCGGCGCTGCATCCCGCATCTGAAAGACAAAACAAGGTGCGTTTAAAGACATGGGGGAACTTTAATACTCACGTGCCATTACTCCTTTCCACATCTAACCCAGTGGGTATTCCGGCACCCTGCAGCCGCTCCGAACTTGTACCTGCAAAATAAAAAGACAGTTAGAGCGCATTGTGAAGCAGGCAACAAGCGCTTACTTACGTGCTTCCAGGCGCTTCTATTCATCACACGGGCTCCATCTTCAACTCACTTCAGCCCGTCATCCGCCATCGCCGGAACCCTGCAAAACAAGAAACATCATTACTAAAGACTTTAAAGACATTAGAATTACTCGAAACTTACCGTTCGTGCAGTAAACGACGGACAGCAGTCCTCTGAAGTCAAGAGGCCTGCTCCCCTTATCCAGTGAAGAAACTGGTTACAGCACCCTGCCCCGAGGCAGATGGAGAGCACGGCGTTCACTTACCTAAGGTGAGAGCGTTAACCTTTGGGGTTCTACAGGAGAAGAGAAAGGGAAGAAGAGAGAGACATTCAATAACCCAGTTCCTTAATCCCATATTTTCTATCTGCAGACATCTTACCCTTCAAGTCAGACATACAGTGCACAGAGGTCCAGCCCAAAGAGCCAGCCGTGTGTTACACATCACCTTTGAAGATACGGTATACGCCCAGTCAAGACCGGCGCCTCTACGGGAATCAGGTGAGCGTTACAGAACGCAAAGCCTACCACAAAACTCCCGTCCAGGCGCTATGGAAACCTCGGATACCGACCAGCTAGCCCAGTTACTTGGGGAACTAAGGGCAGAAGTGCATGCAGCCCGTCAGGAAACGAACGCTCTAAGAAGGGAACTGATTATTTCCAAGGAGCGAACAGATGATCTCGCTAGACAATTGCTACAGTCACAAGCCGGACAGACCCCGTTACCCGCATCTGGGGGAAATCTTCCTTCTACATCCTCTATGAATCCAGTGCAGATCAACCTACCTGGGAATGTACCTCTGGCTCCGCCCGAACGATTTTCTGGTGACCCAAAGAGGTTTGCAGTATTTATCAATCAGTGCCGGTTGCATTTCTTATGCCGGCCAGCAGCCTTTCCAACTGATCAAGCTAAAGTAGCTTTCGTGCTTTCGTACCTTAGTGGCAATGCGGCAGACTGGTCGATCCCTCTAGTAAATCAAGATGATCCGGTCCTCCATGATTTTCAAGCTTTTCAGCTCAGTATGGAAAAACTGTTCGCAAGACATTCACAGGGGCAGGCCTTGGACAATGAGCTTCTTTCGTTGCGACAAGGTAATCAAGACCTTTTGGCTTATATTGCGTCTTTCAACAGACTGATAGTGGAAACTCAATGGCCTGAGGACAAAAGGATTACGCTGTTTTATAGAGGTCTACGTGGAGAGCTCAAAGATGTGTTAGCCCAAGTAGTGAATCCCCCACAAGATTGTTCGGACTATATAGACTTAGTCGTTCAAATAGATCACAGACTGCAGAACAGGAAGGCCTATCGTTCCAAGTTTGATGCTCGAGTATTTTCCAAACCGCCAACTCCTTCCAAAGGAGTAGACTCCGGGGAACCCATGCAAATAGGGGGTCTGAAAGGTCCTCTAACACAAAAGGAGCGGGAAAGGAGAAAACAGTTGCAATTATGCCTCTATTGCGGAAACTCAGGGCACTTTCTTCGAGACTGTCCGGCGAAACCTGCCAAGAAGGCAGTAGGAGCTGCAGTTACCAAAGTTACAAACTCTGAGCAGGGAAACGACCTCGCCCGACAAGAATAGAGGTCCTCTTGCCGAGCGTGAAAACCAGTTCCGTGACCTCGCATTTCGTGATACCTATGGTCCTCATTAGCCCTGATAATCCGGATTGATTACATGCAATTGAAGCTTACGTCGACAGCGGTGCCATCGGCAATTATGTGGATCATGAAATGGTTTTGAGGATGAATCTAACTCTTTGTCCCAAGGCTGTAAAGGACGTCATTACTACGGTGGATGGTACGGAGATAGCCTCCGGGCCAGTAACGCATACCACTCAAGAGGTGACGCTAGTAAGTCAAGATGGACACCATGAGAAGATCGTGTTCGATGTGATCAAGGCCCCTCAGTTTCAGATTATTCTAGGAATACCTTGGTTAGAGAAACACAATCCTCTGATCGATTGGCGAGCAAGAACGGTCCAGTTTCCAGAATGTGTCTCTACTTGTCACCCTCCACCTGGTGTTGCACTGGCAGCAATTTCTTCAGAGACTCCCCAGTTACCTCCCGAATACCTAGAATACCAAGATGTTTTCCGGAAGGATCAGGCTAACTCTCTACCTCCTCATAGGTCTTATGACTGCCAGATAGACCTGATACCTGGAACTACTCCTCCTTGTAGTAGAATTTATGCCCTCACCGAGCCTGAGAACCTTCACCTTCGACAATACCTGGATCAATACCTGGCAAATGAGTTTATTCGTCCTTCCAAGTCCCCTGCTTCTTCAGCTTTGTTCTTCGTTCCAAAAAAGGAAGGAGACCTTAGAACTTGTATAGATTATCGCTCCCTGAACCAGTTCACCGTTAAGAATAGATATCCGTTACCTTTGATCCCTGAACTCCTGGACCAAGTCAGAAAAGCATGCATATATACAAAGCTGGATCTTAGAGGAGCTTACCACTTGGTACGAGTAAAAGAGGGCGATGAATGGAAGACGGCCTTCCGCACCAAGTATGGGCTATTTGAATATCAGGTCATGCCCTTCGGACTTTGCAATGCCCCGGCCGCCTTTCAATATTTTATGAACGATGTCCTCAGAGAGCTCATAGATGTGTGTGTTGTTGTTTACATTGACGACATCCTTGTTTATTCTTCATCGCAATCTGAACATCGGAAACACGTGAAAATGGTCCTCGAAAGATGGCGTAAACACAAACTTTTCGCTAAGTTGGAAAAATGTGTTTTCAACGTGACTGAAGTTGAATTCTTGGGATTCATATTATCACCTGGCGGAGTGCGTATGGATTCAAAGAAGGTCGATGCAGTTCTCAAATGGCCATCACCATCCTCCGTAAAAGGTGTGCAAAGCATGTTAGGCTTCGCTAACTTTTACCGCAGGTTTATCCCCGAATTCTCTCGAATAGTCCAGCCCATCACTGCCTTGTTAAAGAAAAACAAACGTTTTGAATGGTGTACCGAGGCGGAACAAGCTTTCCAGGATTTGAAGACTAAATTTATCTCTGCACCAATCTTAAAACACCCTCGCCCCGAACTTCCCTACATCGTGGAAACTGATGCTTCAAGCCTTGCCATGGGGGCAGTTCTATCACAAAAGGACCCGGTAACCAATCAGTTGCATCCCGTGGCATTTTGGTCCCGCAAATTCTCGCCTCCTGAAATCAATTACACGATTACTGACAAGGAACTTCTGGCTATCAAGTCTGCCTTTAAGGCTTGGCGGCATTATCTGCTGGGGGCCCGACACACCGTTAATGTGATTACGGATCACCGAAACCTGCAATATTTGAAAACCGCAAAAGCCCAATCCTCTAGACAACTCAGTTGGGCATTATTCTTTGCCGAGTTTGACTTCATAATTACCTATCGACCTGGTACAAAGAACGGTAAAGCTGATGCCCTTTCTCGGATGGGAGTGGAAGAACACTTGATCAACCCTAAACCTGTACCAATCATTCCCGAACAAAGAATTCTGGGTGTAATCGCCACAGAATCTATAGAGGAAGTTAAGGATAAAGCCAGGCAACTTGTAACTCCAGCAGACATACAGAATTGGCATCTGCAGGGAAAGGACTTTGCAGTAAAGGACAACTTATTGTATTTCCAAGAACGATTATACCTACCCAGCACAGATTTACAGAAAAAAGTAATCTCTTGTTATCACAATTCTTTAATGGAAGGACATCCCGGTATGGCCAAGACCTCAGAAAAGATCAAGCGCTACTTCTGGTGGCCGTCTTGGAAAAAAGATATCAGAGACTTTATAATGTCCTGTGGAGTATGCGCCCAAAACAAGAGTCAAAAGGAAAGACCAGCAGGCCTCTTACGCCCTATTGACATCCCACCTCGCCCTTGGCATACGCTTTCTATGGACTTCATCACCGATCTACCTCCATGCTCCGGATACAATACGATCCTAGTAATCGTGGACCTATTCTCCAAGATGGCGCATTTCATTCCACTCAAAGGTTTACCAACAGCAGCAACTCTGGCCCGAGAATTTCTCGAAAACATCATCCGACTGCATGGTTTTCCTTCAGTTCTAATTTCGGATCGAGGGAGTCAATTTATTTCTCATTTTTGGCGAAGTTGCTGTCGGTCGGCTCAAATTGATGTGAGACTATCGACCAGTCACCACCCTCAGACCGACGGACAAACCGAGAGGACCAATCAAACTCTGGAACAGTATTTACGCTGCATGCTGCAACAAACTGAAAAAACTTGGTAAGACATCCTTTGGATAGCCGAATATGCCTACAATAACTCTGTCCATTCGGGAACTGGGAAAACCCCGTTTTTTCTTTTGTACGGCAGTCACCCTCGAACCTCGGAGTTGGATCCCCTCCAAGATCTTGAAACACCAGCAGTAGACTACCTGCATTCTACAATGACCCAAGCCTTTAAGGAAGCTGTTTCTCACCTTCAAAGGGCTAAAGAACAATACAAGAAAGGAGCAGATCAACATCGGAAGGAAGCCCCTCAATATCAAGTAGGGGATCAAGTCTGGTTATCCACCAAATATCTACCTCTAAAAGGGCCACGCACATTCAACCCAAGATACCTTGGTCCCTATTCCATCACTACCATAGTAAATCCAGTAGCGGTCAAGTAGGACTTGCCCCCGCACATGAAGATACATCCGGTCTTCCACATCTCTCTATTAAAACCCGTGCAACCTCAAACCTGACTAACTAAATCTCCAAAACCTATCCTAGTTGATGGAGAACTCGAGTTTGAAGTCAAAAGCATTCTGGACTCCAAGATCTCCAAATCTAAACTATTTTACCTAATTGACTGGAAAGGCTATGGCCCCCAACAGAGATCCTGGGAACCTGCTGAATATGTCCACGCTCCTCGCCTAATCAAAAGATTTCACCGAACATTTCCTGACAAGCCAAAACCCCCGGAGGAGCCCAGTTTGGGAGGGGCCTTGAGGGGGGGTACTGTCATGATCTCTGCTTCCAAAAGGTCAGGGTTTTCCCAACTCCCTTGGAAGCAGATCCATAACCCAGGTTCCGAGTGCCAACCAGTCCCAATTGGGACCTTTTGGACCCAGTCCTGGCGCCAGTGGCACCAGGCTCATAAATATGCCCAGTCCCAGCGCTGGAAGCGCCGGGCTCATAATGCTTGGGTGGACTTACCTGCAGCAGACCATGCTGCTTACTTGCCTGCCAGTTGAGCCTCTGATCCTCTTCTGTTTGGAACTACTTTTCCAGTTGGGTGGGGCAGGAGCCACTCCCTAGATTCAGAACACTGGAACTCTTCTGGAAAGCAGGAACTCTTTTCTTACCTAGGCGTGGCTGTGGAAGGAGACACCTAAGCACTACAGGAGGCTATTTAAACCACACCCGATGGATGAATCTTGCTTTGCGTTATTCTGCATCCTCTGCAGCAGAACGCTCATCGTGTCTTCTGCATCTGATCCTGGGCCTAAGGAAAAAGGCTTACCATCCTGAATCCAGTCTTCAGCAACACCTATAAAGACAAGAAAGAACAGGTTAGCATTACGGTCTTCAGTGACAGCTCTTCACTTACCTGGTCCATCGGCTGTCACCAACGCCTCGCGCTGCATTCCGGCATCTGAAAGACAAAGGCTTACCTACTCTTCGTGCGCTCCGGAGGTCTTCACACTGCATTCCGGCATCTGAAAGACAAAAGCTTACCAACTCTTCGCACGCTCCGGAGGCCTTCGGCGCTGCATCCCGCATCTGAAAGACAAAACAAGGTGCGTTTAAAGACATTGGGGAACTTTAATACTCACGTGCCATTACTCCTTTCCACATCTAACCCAGTGGGTATTCCGGCACCCTGCAGCCGCTCCGAACTTGTACCTGCAAAATAAAAAGACAGTTAGAGCGCATCGTGAAGCAGGCAACAAGCGCTTACTTACGTGCTTCCAGGCGCTTCTATTCATCACACGGGCTCCATCTTCAACTCACTTCAGCCCGTCATCCGCCATCGCCGGAACCCTGCAAAACAAGAAACATCATTACTAAAGACTTTAAAGACATTAGAATTACTCGAAACTTACCGTTCGTGCAGTAAACGATGGACAGCAGTCCTCTGAAGTCAAGAGGCCTGCTCCCCTTATCCAGTGAAGAAACTGGTTACAGCACCCTGCCCCAAGGCAGATGGAGAGCACGGCGTTCACTTACCTAAGGTGAGAGTGTTAACCTTTGGGGTTCTACAGGAGAAGAGAAAGGGAAGAAGAGAGAGACATTCAATAACCCAGTTCCTTAATCCCATATTTTCTATCTGCAGACATCTTACCCTTCAAGTCAGACATACAGTGCACAAAGGTCCAGCCCAAAGAGCCAGCCATGTGTTACACATCACCTTTGAAGATACGGTATACGCCCAGTCAAGACCGGCGCCTCTACGGGAATCAGGTGAGCGTTACACTCTGAGTAGGAATGATAGAGGCAGGAATCCACTCAGGAAAGATCAGGGCTACCCCCTCACCGGACCGGGAGGATCTGGGTGCAGAGAGGATCTTGTAGCCACCAGGGAGGAGCGTGTTAAAGCTTGTGACAGAACTGGCTGTGAACCATGTCTCAGTAAGACCAAGGACATCAAGGTCTAGTTCTTCAAGGAGGTGGCAGATGTCAGAGGAGTGCTTGACAGCAGAGCGAGAGTTGTGAGTGGTAATATGAAGAAGGCTCCCAGCCTTAAAGACCTTCCGCGGAGGGGTACAGATCAGAGGTATGCCCTGTGGAGGAGAAAGAACCGTAGGAGGGGCAGAGGAGGAGGAGAGCGGGCAAGGTAGCCAAGGAGGGAGAGGAGCGGACAGCAGGAGAGGAGAGTAAATTGATGAGGAGAGAGAAGCACCTATCAAAGAGGAGGAGTTTGGCCTGAGGGCCTTGGACCATGACAGTGCCATTAAGGTAGACATTAATGATGACTTTAGAGGAGTCGAAGGAAGCCATGAGAACTTCCCAGCGAGTGTTACGCTCACCTGGCTCCCACAGGGGCGTCGATCTGAACTGAACAGCTGCGGTCTCCAACAATGTGATGCGTAGTGCCGAGATGACGGACTGGACTGGCCCACCTAGCTTCGTTTGCTTGGCCCATAGAATTATTCTTCTGCAAATGGAGAAAGGGAATTAACCACCCATGGAGTTGAGCGTTAACCCTTCCCCACTCCCGCTGTTCTCCCCACTGATCACCTTTGATGTCCCCTCTTATAGTCTCACCTGATGGTTTGAAAAGATGAGCTCTCCATCCTGCATTGAGCGCAGGGGCGCATAGATAACCAGTTGCTTCACTGGCTCGAAGGAATTGGTGAGTTCCAGAACAATATTGACTCTGAGATTCCCGGCAAGACGCCGTTAGTATGTAGTTCGTAAGAGTTCAAATGTCTGACTTTCACTCTGTCCGATTCCTTGCAGGTTCCAGCTTGACCCTAGCGAAGAGTTCCTCGTGGCAACCGGTAATATTCAGGTAAGGATTTGTATTATCCAACACAGTTCGATAAAAGAATGTCAATATGTAACCTGTTGCTTTCTCCCTTATTCAGGCGCTGAGAGAAAGTATGAAGTCTCTGGGAATAATGCATTCGGCGGTAAAATCAGGTAAGTCTATTGTGATGATGAGGTCTCCCCTTGTTTGTCCCTTTGATTCACCTTGCTGTCCTTTTGTTTCCCCTTAGGGGCAGGGGTTCGGCGAGGATGCAGTGGAAGCTGCGTCGACCCGTGAAGAGGAATAGTACCCCCGGTGGTAAAATCAGGTAAGTCTATGGGGGGCAACTAATATTGCCTCTGTGTATTCCCTTGGCTCACCTTGCTGTTCTTGTCTTCCCCTTAGGTGCCGAAGTGTGGCGGGAACATGCAGAAAGATGCGGTGGAATGTGAAGATGCTGCGAAGGCGGGTGAGTTCAGCGCGGCGCGGCAGCAGGCGAGGCGACGCGCACAAATAACTTCTTTCTTCCAGCTCGAAGGCGCGATGGATCGGGAATTCAGGTAAGGATCAAAGGTATTGCTCTTGTTCTAACCTTTTCTCCTTCTTTCTCCCTTTTTCTAGGAGCTCCGGACTCGAGGCGGGCGTGGCAGAAGACTGGATGCAGACTTACAGGCACGGTGAGCGTTACGCTGCTGGATGCAGAATAACACGAAGCGTGTGCTGCTCTTCGGGTGTGGTTTAAATAGCCTCCAAAGTAGTCCCAGGTAAGTATTCCTCCCCAGCCCCACCCGAGTAAAAAATAGTCCCTAGGTAAAGTAGTCCCTTCCAAGCCTCTTTTGGCTTGGAGCTCTTGCAGCATGGTCTGCATCAGGTAAGTTTGCAGCATGGTCTGCATCAGGTAAGTTTTAATCTATGAGCCTGGCGCCACTGACTCTCCATATGAGCCTGGCGCCATAGACGCCAGGACTGCACCCAAATAGCCCCTAGAAGGGGTTGTTGGGCTTGCTTGGAATAACTTGATGCCTGCTTCCGGGGTTGCTGGACTTGGTTTGGGTCCCTGGGGGTAGGCATCATGACAGCGAGTGCCACCATTAATGGGAGAGGAGGAGATAGGACAGAGCACAGAGATCATATGAAGAGTCCATAGATCTGGCGAAGGAACGACAAAGAGGATGTCGGTGAGGGTCTGTTTGGAGGAAGCATTGGAGTAGGTGTCGGCGATAGGCAGACAAAGGTTAGAGGCCAAGATATTCTTTTTTTTAAAACACTTTATTTCTAATTTTCATTAAATCATTAAACCATGTTACAACCAAATACTGAGTTTGAACTATAAACGGTTACATTAAAAAGTTATATGCAAGCAATATAATCATAAAATCACAGTAGAAAATCCAACGCCCAAAAACCAAACTCAGATTCTCTAAAGCACAATTTAACACCACATAACAAACAACATAACAGGACAAGACAAGACAAAGGACAACACATAAACCCACACCCACATCCCTAACCCTCTTTCCATTTTTTAAAATAAAAATACATAACTCACACCCCAATATTCATTTATCAATGTCCATAAAATTCATTGAAAGGTTCCCAAAGTTCATCATACACTTCTTTCTCATATCACAAAGCCATTCCTCAACAAAAGGTTTTTCCTTGTTACATAGTCAACATTTCGTCCACATCTTGGAGATTGTACAAACTGTGTCAGTTCTGTCCAGCACATCCTTCCAGTAGTCCATCACTCTATCACAGTTCCATAACGTGCAACAGAGTTCCTTTTTCTTTCCGACAACCCCAGCAATAATCATTCTCCACCAGTCCTAAACCACACATACGGACAGGGGTCCAATAACATCTACCCAACACTCTTTGGTGAATGTAACATAAGTTTAAGTCAATTTTTGCCTTAACTGGGACCTTCCAGATTTGTTCCCATCCCTTCATCGAAATGTCTTTGCCCAACTCTTCAGACCATGTCATTCTTAGCTTCTCCCATGAGGTCAACTAAGTACTCCCCAACATCCTATTATTCACCTGCAATCCCAGATTACACCATAGTGATGCATCTTTATACATATGCAACCCCTGACCATTATCTGTTGCGAAACCAGTGCATCATTTGTAATAGCAATTGATTTTAGATTCATAGCTTGTCGAGGTAGTTTCCCAAGGGTGTACAAACTCTCCAATCGCACTGAAAACCCTCCATCATAATAAATGAACAAGGTATGAAATAATACAATCCTTCCCACACAGACAAACACAAAGATAACACAAGAACAAATACAACATAAATAAATGCATTGTTTGATCAAAGTCCGACTAACTACGGACCTAACTATTAGTCTATTATATACATTAGAAACAGTATTCCTAACTATTCTCCCAGAGCACTGCACCTCAATATTTGAATTTGAACTATTCTCCCTCTAATTACCTACAGTGAGATTAGCTACATCTCAAATATAGAACCCTTTAATAATTCAATCTTTATGGTTTCCTTAAAACCTCAGAGTATTACAAAAGGCAATCCAGTTCTGTATCCAGAGCCTATATATAAAAAATCCCCTCATAATAATCAATCACAGTGCACATATACCGCAACCCCCTTCCGTATTCTTTCTACCATGACCCAACCATATGTCTCCCCATTTTGCACATTGAATCTAAATAACTCAGTACCATATACCTACTTCTACCTTAATTCAGTAATACCATCACCCATACCCCTAATTATTAACCAAGACCTAAGCACTCCCATTAACCCCTTAAGTGCCAAGGGCGAGGTATCTCGTCTTTGGGATTACCTCACTGTTGCCAAGGATGAGACACCTCGTCCTTGGCACTTAAGGGGTTAATGAAACAGAAAACGTTAGAAGGCATTGAATGGCCAAATACCAAAATCACCAAAAAAGGCCTTGGCACGGGGGGGACCCATGGCAGTTAAAAGTTTAAGATATCCACAGCATTGCAACTTTTAACTTTAGTATGCATCAAGTCCTGAGCATTGAATGCTCAACCTTACATCTAAATCGCATTACCGAAATGACAGATTAATACTTTCCTTCCCAAACATTGTTCATGTATGTATTCATCATTAAGTCTAGATTGTGTAACAGATTGATCAGTTGTGTCACTGCCTATAACCTTTCATGTTGTCACCACAGATGACCAGTATAAGTAGTTCATTTCAACTCAGGATACTGCAAACAATTATTGAAGCAGCCACCTCTGCATTTTTTCCTTTACACACCAATTCCAAGATTATCCTCAGTCTCCTCAGTTCTCAGTTTTAGTGGTCTTCAGCATGAAACAAAACTCCTTTTCAATTGGGCGCCGCCTGCTGGCATATAAAAGACTAGTTTCACCCATAATTTATAAAACCACGGGTGGTTCACATTTCTATGTTCCACTCCTGATATGTGCTGAACAGGTTGTAATTCTGTGGTGACTACAAACACTTATCCCCCTGTATCTTATTCATTCTACCCTGGCTATTGTAGCTACAAAAAGCCCTTTAACCTTTGTAACTCTTCTCACAGCCACCAGGAATAAATTAGCATTCGATATTGGAGTTGCAATATTGGTTGCACCTGCGTTATTTTGATCTTCTAAAACAGCAGTTCAGTAAAGAAGTCTGAAACAATGGATTGACGGGATGTTGTAAGAAATCAATTCTTGCCATGTACACAAACTTGATGAAGTTAAAATTCTCAGCTCGGTCTAGCCATGCAATGTCTCTATCCCGGCCATGGTATCATATATGAATACGGTGGATACACTCAGGTGCTTTACAGCTGGGCACACATTCATATAACGATTAATAAGGGTCACACATAATTAGTCCGCAAAAGCCGAAATCATGCTTCCAACGTGAATGCCATCAGATCGATTTTAGGCCTTCCACTCACAGCTCACTTCTCTCATAGTATCACCACCTACCTGGAATACTGCATGGTTGTAGCGATGGGCAAAGGCTTCTCTGGACTGTGGACAGTACTTTCTGCACTAGGGAAGAATGCAGGATCCACAAACCTGCATAGGACAGGGTAACTTCCTCTGCCCTAGGCTATCACTGGCCAGTTAGAAGTGGATGTGAAAGTAAGGGGCTTCTATGTGCTAAGCTTGAGCTTCCGCAACAAACTCATGAAAAAAGCTTAGATTCTCCTTAGGGTTCCATCCTCTACTGCTGTATTATCTAAACAGTCCAGTTATATATGTGAACTTACAACACCAGCGTACGGGGCGCTTTTGAAGGAGGCAGATCATAAATCCACTTGCAGGTAGCAGCAGGACAGAACGTTTGGGGGAGAAAATGGCTGGTCAACGTTCAGATAGTTGTAGTGTCACAGTGGAATGATAAGAAGAGGCGGTCCGTACCATCAAAAATAATGTCTTGTTACTGTGTTTGTGTCATCCTTATTTCATTCCCCTCGATCATTCCGTTTTCAAAGCGTTTCCACCCATTTCTTTAACACCCAGCAGCACATTTTAGCTCTCAACAGCCTTCCGCCTTCCTCATTGAAGCAGGGGCAGTGGGGCGTTGTGTGAAGGATGAGGAAGGGGGCCTCTGACAGGAAGGTATCCTTTTTGAACTTCTTCCTGCTAGACTTAGGGAGAAGGGAAGGATAGTCAATGGAGAAGGAGTTGGAAAAGATAGGAGAAACAGAAAGGGCCATGGGGGTGGAAGCGAGGAGAGGATGGAGAAGCTTGGGGGGGCTAAGGCAGGTAGGTGTGGGACAAAAGAGAGTGGTGAGGTCACTGGGCTGGCAAGTTACAGAGAAGCAACAATATACAAGCAAAATACAGAGAATTTAGCAATGGGCAGCAAGATTTGACTTTCTTGCAAAAAGCAAAAATAGCAAGATCTGACTTTCTAGCAAAAAGCAAAAACAGCAAGATCTGACTTCCTAGCAAAAAGCAACAACAGCAAGATTTGACTTTCCAATCAGGGATTCAGATGTTAGCAAAGGGTTTTAAGAGGCACTGTGCATCACATGACAATATGGGAGAAACAAGCAGAAAGAACAGTGATAGTCAAAGGTGGTAGGAGTGAGTCTAGAAGGAAGGAACTAACCCATAGCTCTGGAGCTGACAATGTCAAGGCAGTCCGGAATTCTTAGAGGAGTGAGCTGGCTGCATCATTGTGGTTAAGGAGCAGCGATGACCCCAATTAGCGTTCCGTAAGCGGACAGCGAGCAGACAGGGGCCTTAGAAGTGGGCCTTTTCTAAGAGGGCTGGCTAAAGCCTGCCGGTCCCTGGCTGAATGGAAGAAAACACTCAGCAACCAATGGGAGTGCTGCACAAGGAAAGGCATCTCAGCCAGCCTGCCTTCACAACAAAGAAAACAATGGTGGCCATCTTGGAAGGGCCAGAAATCAGTCAAATAAGCAGGCAATAGAGGGAAAACGTGTGCTTTCAAAATAGCAAGGCAGCTTCAGGTATTAAAAAGCTCACAAAACGGCAGCGTGGTGTAAATGCGCAATTAAATAGTACTTTTCCAACAATTTCAAGCACATTTCGTTTTTTCTTCTTTTTTTCAGTTTTTGATTGTTCAGGTTCAATAATTCCCCTGGAGGTGCAGTAATGCACAGAAAGTGCACCTACCTAATGGAGGCACAAACTCCACATGTGCAGAAAATAACAGATGGCCAGGAGGGTGGAAACAGGACCTCACTTCCAGTGAAAAGCAGATGAAATAAACCCTAATAGAGTGAAAGGAAAAGAGAATAAGAAGGAAAGAAGCAGAAAACTAGTAAAAGAGACGGTTGAGATCCTGAAGAATCCAGTATCTGAAATGGATGATCTGATACAATCAGCTGGCAAGAACTATCTGAGAATATGCTGTTGAATTCAACGTGGTGGAAGACTGCCTTAAAGGAGAAGGGAGGCATTCTCCTGTGCTTTAGTTGCTACAATAGTGGTAGAGTCAGCATAGGTTAGTTTGGACAGTGGACTGAACTTGGTTTGGACTCTCACTAACAACTGACAAGCATATTAGCTAGTTTTGTTAGGTAGGGAACACACACAGTTTAGGGAAAGATAGGAGTTTTCACCTTTCATTTAATAAATAACTGACTTGAGATGGTAACAGAGTTGGGGGCGTGGCCAACTGCCATGCCGTAAGGTCGTGTTTCCCATGGCTCCCGTGTATTATCTTGACCTTAAAGATACTTTGCAGAGTGTACGGACGCCAAGCTATACAAGCCTGACTTGACAATAACGCAGAGGCGTGAACCGCTGCTGAAACGTTTGGCTTGGGAGCAGGGAAAGCCTTCTATCATCAGAATCACCATTAGATGATATCCCAGAGCCTGGAATTAAGATGGCAGCTGGCTGATAAGTTGCTGTGCACTACAGGATGTCCTCGCTCACAACATAAGTATGCAACATCCGGAAGACACTCTACCCAAATCAGTATTACTGGAAGTGGCGGACCTGCAGTGAGGCTGCAGCACAACTGCAGGGAGCACCAACCTCTGCGAATGTGGTGACTGAGGCTGCAGCGCATGGTGCATGGGGAGAGCAGAGGCTCCAGTAGTGTATTCTGGAGTGCGCTGCACCCGCGCTGACACAGGAGGGAGTCAGAGAAGGTTGCGTTAGTCAGCGTAGCCTCAACGGAGAAATGTGCTGAAAGGTATGTGCAAAGCAGCAGCCCAGCAGGTGTGCGCGCTCTCCTCTACTCGTAAAGACAGTTCACAGCATCTTGCCAGCGTGCAAGCTGGACTGGCAAAAAGACCTAACGAGTGCTGCAACGAGGCTGGGGGAGGCAGCCTGGCAGGAACACACTGCCACCCTCCTCCCCATTCACAAAGGAGCAATATGATACACCTGCAATGCCACAAATAGCTCCAAGCACCCTAGCAGGGTTGCCACATGTACACACCCTGAAGTCAGAAGAAGGCCCAGCAGAGTGAGCACTCCCCTCCACTCGGTGAGACAAGCCACAGCATTTTTGTCAGCAAGTGAGTCGATCCGTTAAAAGACGCAAAGAGTGCCGCAACGAAGCAGGAGGAGGCAGCCTGGCAAGAGCACACTGCTCCCTCTTCCACCCTTACAGAGGAACAACACAATACATCCAAAGCACTATAGACAGCTTAAAGCTGCCTGGCAGGTGGCCACATGTACATTTGGAAGCCAGGAGAGAGGCGTGGTAGCCAAAAATGGCCAAATAGAAATGAGTGCACTCACATAAAGTGGAACAATAACACAGGTCTGAGGTGGTGATAGCACCAAGAGTCCCCGTGTGGACGGTATATCATATAAAACATGGCTGCCACATAAGGCCTTGGGAAGAGTTGCTGAGTGCATTAACTCAACAAAGGCAGGTGGGCTAGGGCATTAAGCCTATACATACGTCTGCGGTGGTGTGAGAAACACATATATAGTACAGACATCGGCATCTCTCAGTGCCCCATACATGTCATCCAAAGTGCTGAGGAATAAATCGAAGCAGCCCACACTAGATAGCTTCACAAAAGTGGGAGGAGCAACGACACTAACCCCAATGGCTGCACAGTCATAGACTAACATAATGGAACAGGCAGGAGGCAATCAACAGGTCCTATCAGCCATTGCGGACCTCAAAGCCTCATTAGAATGCAAAATGGATGCTATTAGTCTGGATGTTAACCTCCTAAAGCAGGATATGAGGGCACTGTCAGAAAGAAAGGGCGCGCTGGAGAAGCAGGTGGTTGTAAACACTACAGAGCTCCAGGTAAGTTGAATGTGTCATCAATAATGCAGCAACAAATCAAGAATTTGGAAGACAGAGTAGAAGACGCTGAGGGAAGGGCCAGGAGAAACAATATTAGGATCAAAGGCCTTCCTGAAGTAGAAGAGGGAATGAATCCCACAGATTTTATAGAAAATATGCTACTACAGGAGACAGGTCCTGGGTGCCTGACGCAAGGTTTCACGGTTGAACCAGCGCATAGGTCCCTCGCCTGCAAGCCCCTGCCTGGAGTGTCTCCGCGCCCATAATTGCGATGATCTTGAATTATAAAAACC
This sequence comes from Ambystoma mexicanum, assembly GCF_040938575.1. NCBI lineage: Eukaryota > Metazoa > Chordata > Amphibia > Caudata > Ambystomatidae > Ambystoma > Ambystoma mexicanum. Next base: position 1,113,193,207 of record NC_090923.1, on the reverse strand, counting down.
TAAAAAGAAATCTGGGATGTTTTTTAGATCGGGTGCACGATACTACGAGCTTCAGCCAAGATCACAGCGTACCCTCACTACACCCTGCAGGTACAAAAAGACAGAATTCAATTTACCTCCGTCAAGAAAAGACTCTGCAAATCCACTCTGAAATACATGCTGCTGTACCCAGCAAGACTTACAATTATACACAAAGGCCGAGCCATCTTTTTTCACATCCCAGAGGAAGTCTAAAATGGATGGATGAAGAGCATCTGCCATCTAGAGCAGAAGAGAAAATGGATGTTGCTACGAGAAAATGATCTATTGACCACAAGTATGCTCAGAAAGTGACAGGATCAAGCGAAATATGGCCCACAGAAGCATTGATACTAGTTAACACTGGAACGTTAGGCTTATGATGCTAAGGAACACGGGAACTAAAACTGCGCACGTCCTGAGACACAGGGATGACGTAGTGGGGAAGAGTGCTCTACCCCCGATTACGGTTTTGTTCGGATACTAGAAGTTACCTTTGCGCCTGCTGCACAGTCGGCACTGACGGACAGGTTTGGTGGGTGTGGAAGTGAGAAGCAGGGATTCCTGAGCATGGAGTACATAGCCGGGCAACTGTTGGGATTGTTGGGAAAGTTGCAGTGGTGGAGCAGGTGGGGGAAGAGGGAAGTTATGGAGGAAGGTTTGGGGTCTGCCGACACAGCCATTAAAACTATGAGAAAAACAAGAAACAGATGCAGGGTGCTTATAAGTAACTGGACCAATGGCAGGGGATCTGATTACCTGGAATGTCAGGGGATTGAATAACTATATTAAGAGGAACCGGGTGATGACTTATCTACGCGGCCTCAAGGTCGATGTAGCCCCCCTATAGGAGACACATTTAACACCAGAAAAACACAAAGTTCTTATCTCCAAATGGTGTGGTACCAAGATAGGCTCGCCCTATTCAGCGTATAATAGAAGGGTATTAATATGGATCACCCCCCGATGGTGCCCTTTCGTGTCCTTCAAATGGTGACAGGCAGGCTAGCCTTGGTTCATGGTTTCTTAGAGAAGCGGGAGGTGTGTTTCATCAACACTTATGCTCCAAATCATGATTCAGGAGGGTTCCTCCGGTCCTTGTACCCCAAACTGGGCCCTTATAGACACTGCACCATGGTATGGGGAGGGGATCTTAATTGTACAAGTGACCCAAGGCTTGATAGATCAGACTATAAATACATGCGCCCAGCACCACCGGCTAGGTCACTTGATACTTTGGACACAGCCCTTGATCTAGTAGATGTATGGCGTAGCCTCCACCCTCACACCCGAGGATATTCTCATTAGCCTGCTCCCCAGGATTTACATACTAGATTAGATTACATCCTCACAGGTGCGGGGTCAGCGGGAGAAATTAGGCAAACAGATTACAAAGCAAGGGTATTATCAGACCATCACATGGCAGGTGGTCCCCCTGCAAGCTTGTATCCTGATGTGGAGACTAAGGGGAGAGGCCCTGGGAGATAGCGCATTCAGGGAGCATCTTCGTGAGGACATATCAGATTACTTCACACACAACACAGGCAGTGTGTCATCTGCCGGTACTGCATGAGAGGAATTTAAGGTAGTGATAAGGGGATTAGCAATATCCAAAGCAGGTGGGATTCAGGCCACAATAAGTAAAGAGCTAGAAGAAATTGAATAGTTGGAAGGGGAAGCAAGGGACCACACTGTGGAATCTAATAGATTAAAGCATGAATGCATTAAGCACTGGGATAGGCTGAGCAATTTAAGTTACTCGAAATAAGTGGAGAAAAAACACGCAGAAGGAGACAAACCGAGCAGGATGCTTGCTTGGCTGTACAAGAGCGATACTCAGCATCACACAATAAACTCAGTTACGGATAGTGATGAATGGTTCGGGAAAGACAAACCGAGATAAATGAAAGTTTCTTAAAATACTATGAGGCTCTGTATGACTGCACCTCAGAAGTGCAGATATCCGATATAGAAGAAGCCCATGAGCAGATAGAGCTCCCCACCTTAGACACCAGAGCGATGGAATTATTGGAGGCATCCATAACCCTAGATGAGTTGGTGACCACGATCAGGGGACTCCCTACAATCAAAACGCCGGGTACCAACGGACTGCCTAGCAAATTCTATAAGGAATATGTTAAGGAGGTAGCACCTTCACTATTGGCTATGCTGAATGAGGCATTTGGCCTAGAAGTTCTCCTGTTATCATTCAGAGAATCCATTATTATACCCCTCCTTAAACCGAACAAACCGGACGTAGACCCAGGATCATATAGGCATCTCTCATTACTTAATCAAGATGGGAAGATTCTAACAGGCTTGCGAGCGAATAGATTGAAGGCCTCAATAGCCACATTAATACAACCGGACCAGACAGGCTATGTGCCAGGGAGGAGCATCACAGGCAATCTGCTTAGGCTACATCACATCACGACCTCGGCGGTAACTCTTAAATCCGGCTGTAGCGCTATTACCGCCAGATTTAAGGGTCTGCCAAATCAGGGCTTCAGCGGATTTCGCCCCAGCTCTTGGCTGGGGGAAATGCGCCGAAAATTCGTGCTATTACCGCCGGCGGGAAATCCACCGGCGGTAAGAGCGCAAATTTTCCCCATTGAGCCCAATGGGGAATGGGGCATTCCCGAATGGGCTCAATGGGGAATGGGGACTTCCAAGTCCGCCCAACTCGTGATCCCGCGCTATTAGCGCCGGGGGCTATGGCGGTCGCGCTAATAGCCCCCGCGCTAATAGCGTTAGCTTTACCGCCGAGGTCGTGATCAGGCCCATAATAGATTACACCAAGAATAGTACAGACCAGTATTCGGTGACTGCATTAGATGCAGGCAATGCTTTTGATTCGGTCAGATGGCCCTGGCTAGTAGCCCCACTAAGGAGCTTTGGGATAGGCCCTAACTATATAAAATGGGTCCAAATACTATATAGCCAGCAGGTAGCCAGAGTCAAAACAGGTAGCCAGATCTCAGAACAATGGGTTTTACAGAATGGCACAAGACAATGATGTCCTTGGTCTCCCATGCTTTTTCTCCTGGTGCTGGAGCCTTTGGCTGCCTACCTCCAGAAGGAGTATAAAGAAGTAGGAATTAATATACACGGCACATGGCACCTGAAATCTCTATTTGCTGATGACATGTTGCTGTACCTACAGAAGCCTGAGACTATTCTGGAGTATATACTAGCGGTGTTAAAACGATACTCAGAGCTCTCGGGCATCAGGCTGAGCACACAAAAGTCGAGCCTGTTCCCGTTGCCGGGATGTGGGCATGAGTCGACGAGATTGCTACCTGTGCTCCTGATCAGGTGGGCAATAGACATATTCAAGTACCTAGGAGTGAATGTATATCATGACCCTAGAGATGAATACACACACAACACATTGAAAGTAGTAAGTGGGCTGATGAAATGCATGGACTTCTGGGCAAAGCCTCTCTCTTGAAGATGGTAACCTTTCCAAGGCTTCTCCATTGCTTCACTAATATCCCGTACCATATACCCTGGAGCTTTTTCAAACAAGTGGGTACATTATGTAGGGGATTTCTGTGGCGCAATGACAGGTGTAGATTGGCCCTGTCCGAACTGCAAGGCACGTATGAACAATGAGGTATATGATTATCGAGCTTTGAGATGTACTATGTGGCCAGCCAGCTACAATTTGTGGCGGGATGGCTCGCAGATGAGCCAACTCAGGATACCCCTCTGTTGCAGCCTATGTGCAGCCCATTCTTTTATAAAGAGGGGTTTGGATATAGAATGCATGCTTACATAGCCCATCCCTATTGCTAACACTAAGGAAAAGCATGTAGCATGGAGCATGTACACTAAAGGGTATTGTTACGCCTTACTCCTTCCAGGTCCCATTAGTGGTAGAGAGAGCGGAGGTTGAAGGTGCGGACCTCCGCACTGGGAGCCTGTAGGAGTGGCCACAGTGGGAGACCTGCTGTATGAAGGGAAACTCAGAGACTTTGACGAGCTAGCCGCAGCAACAGGTTTACACATGGACCAACATTTAACACACGCTTCCCTGCTGAAAGGAATAAACCTTGGGTGGCCATTATTGTGGAAGAGTTTATAGAGAAGATGGGGATTGAACAACTATACAACGTATCGGAAGGGGGACACGCAGTGTCCAGGATATACAAACTAATGATAGGCCATCAGGCCGGGGGGTCTATTGGTACTAAACACAGCTGGGAAGAAGATCTCCATGAATCCTTTGGAGATGGTGCATGGGAGAGGATGCTGTTGTATCACAAGAAGGTGTCCCGGAACACGAAGCTGCAGCTCTGCAGCTGTATGTAACTCACCAAGCATATCTTACTCATGAGAGAATGTCAAGGCTCAACATAACTAAAGAACAATGTGCCCGAAATGTAAACGGATTAACGCTGATATGGTACATATGTTTTAGGCATGCCCTAAGGTAGCACATTACTAGAGTGAAGTGGCGCGGCTGTTGTCAAAAGCAGATGTAGCGTTAAACTGACACTCTCCCTTGGCTTGTTTGCTGGGCATCTTCCCAAGATCTCAGAAATTGAAGCATGTGAACAAACTCAAAGACCTAGGGTATGCGCTGGCCAAATGCAGAATAGCAATGGGGTGGAAAGCACAAGGTGGCCCAGATGCTAGACACTGGTTGTGAGATCTACAAAAATGGACATTAGCAGAGACCTCTGTATGTCAGGAAGCAGTACACACGAGCCAAGGGGAGGCATGCACAGATATTGGGCCTCATTACGAGGAAGGCGGTAGGGGACTAACAGGGTCAGTAGAGCTGCCGGCCCGTTAACCCCCTACCTCCTCATTACGAGGTCCGCTCGCGGGACCCGCTAAGGACGCCTTGTTTTACCAGACTCCCTTAGCACGTCCCGCGAGCAGTCCAGCATGCTAACAACGGGCCCGTCATTAACGGGCCCGTTGTTAGCATGCTCCCCATTCCCATTGAGGCACTCCAAGATCGTAATGGCCGGGTATTTCCCGATTCAGGGAACCTGGATGCGGTACCCGGAATGGGGGTAGCCATGCCGCAAATAGCGGCAAGGCTACCTCCAATGTCGTAATGAGGCCCATTTACTCATGGAGGATTATCCTACATAGGTTGTTTGATGACACGCAGGAACATTCAAAGGAGGATCCATTGGTTGTGCGGCTCATAATAAGTTTTGAATTGTAGAGTTATAATAATGGTTGTGGCAGATGAGGTGGAGAAAGCAGAGATGGAGGAGGGGGCCTGAACACGATCTAAGGATGTACAATAATGTGATATCATGTATCGTGGCTTTAAGTTGTGAAAGTTAATAAAACACATTTTTTTTAAAACTAACTGAGCTGGAAAACCATAGTCTCTGTTCTTCTGACCCGCCACAGATACTAACCACTTTGATACCATCTTGTTTTCAGAAGTGGGTAAAAGGACTAGTGCAGATTGGCCTATCGAAAAGGTACGGTGATGGCTTTCTTATCATAGTTGACCATCTGATGTTCCTGGGCGGTTTGAGAAATTGCCAGGGTGGCTTCTTCTCTTTCCTCCAACAACTCCCTTATCTCATGGTTCCCTTCCGTACAGAAGCTCAAACATGAAACATCCAAGAGAGTATGGGGAGTTTTTCAATCTGTGTATAGGGCCCATGTAATCATCACATCCCAGTTTTTACCATCAGCTTCTATCAGCTTTCATAACATCCTTTTCAGGGTTTTATTGAAAAACTCAACTCAACCATTGGTTTAAGGATGGTGTACCGAGGTCTGTAATATTTTTATTTTGAGCATTTCCTTAACTTTGAACCTAAAACGAGACATAAAGGTAGTCCTCTGATCCGTGAGGATCTCTTTGGGAAATCCTACCCCGGAGAGGAAGGGTAGTAACTGCTTCAGGATCTGTTGCATGGTATTCTTCCTCATTGCGAAGGTCTCAGGATAAGGTGTGGCATAGTCCATGATAACTAGGATAAACCTTGGACCTAGTTTGGCTGTTTCCAGTGGTCCTACTATATCCATGGCTATCCTCAAAAATGGGATGCCAATAACAGGTAATGGCTGAATGGGTGCCAAAGGAACAGTGATGGTGTCGGTTTTCTGACAGATCTTGCATGTTAGTACGATGTTTTTTATGTCGGCAAACACCCCTGGCCAATAGAAGCTTTGAGCTATTTGGCTTTGGGTTTTTCTAACTGCCTGATGTGCTGTAGTTAAATGGGAGTGGGCTACTTCTAGTACCACTCTTCTATGGCTCAGAGGAACTACTAACTGGGTATGAGTCACTCCTTCTGAGGTGGTATCACCCCTATATAATAAACCCTTTTTGTAGGAAGAAAAAGGGACTGGCTTGATTTCTCCTGTTCTTCTTAGGTTTAACGTCACCAAGGTTTGTGTCGGTTGAGGATCGATTTCTCTTCGTAATGTGGCATATCTAGCTCTTTCACCAGCCTCTCCCTCCTTTGGTTGTCTCAGAGAGGTATTTGGAGTCTGTTTTTTTTGCTACTGCTACTTGGACCGCTGGTCCAGCACAGCCTTCTCGTAGTTACGCCACCATGCTCTGTTCCTCTGTCTCTCTTTGCTTCGGTACGCAACGTGTCCAGCGGTGCTTGAGCTGCTTTACTTGTTACCGATAGTAACATGTCTCTGGTCTCTCTTGGTCACTTGTATCTATACGTTGCGCGTCTTGCCTCAGCTTCACTTCCCAGCCCAGGTCTCTGACCTTTTGAAGTTCGCAGGCGGCTCTTCCTTCTTTTTCCCAGGCTCCTCCTTCTTCCTGACTGGTGTAGCCATGTGGCTTTCCCTTCACAAGGGTTTGTTCCTTTTTCTATTTATCTGGTTGGTTCTCTCTTCCTCCATATGTCCTCTTCTTCATCCCAGTGGATGTGTTAAAAAGGGATCTTCTATTTCGTGATAACAAAACCACATTTTTACCTCCTTCTCTTCACAGATCCCATCTTCAGAGAGGGTTAAAGGTGTTCTTTTTCGAAGTCCTCTAGGGAGTTCCTCCTGGGAACAGGAGTCCTTGTCCTCAAATGGGGAGTCTCTCCCAGTGAGGTCCCATGTGCCTCTACCACTAGAGAGGATATTGTGGAGCAAGCTCACCATCCTAGCCTCACAATGGGGGCTCCCCCTTGGCGAGAAGGGATGAATTACTGCGATTCTTCAAACAACCGCAAAGTCAATTGCACCGGAGACTTGGACAGAGGCCGCCCGAGTGCCAATTTCACCGACCGTTCGCTGAGCGCCTTCAGGTTCATTTGTTGACAGAAACCATACTGATCCATGTCGTGTTCCTTCTAGAGCCACAGTACGCAAATACTGTGCAGGTCAGTGATGGACATCTTCGAGCAGCAGTCTTGACAGTGCTTCAAACCCAAGGCTTTAGGGCTCAACATATAGGCATAGATTGAAAAGTAATTTTCTCACTGAAGAGAATTGCACCCTGAAACAGCACACTCAGAAAAATGGAACTGAGATAACGGGGTGTAGTGATGTGATATATGTACTGCCAACATCACGTTCGGAGCTGAGGAGTTGTGCAGCCGAGTCATGGTGGAGTGGACGGTTGTTGCTAGACCGCACTTCGTCCCCTGTTGAAAATGTTTCTGAGCAGCTGATGCTGGAAGGGATATCTATCAGATGTGGAATCTGCAGGAGAATGCAATCCATTGAATAGGGTTGTAGTGAGAGGAGAGGGTTGCATTGAGAGGTCAAGAGAGAGGAGTAGTGAGAGATGAGAAGAGTGTTATATTGAGAGGTGAGGGATGTAGTATAAGGAGAGGAGGTGAGAGAGGGTGTGTGAAGACTGGAGGGAGAAGGGAGAGGAGGCATGGGTGTAAGGAATGATGTTGAGGAGCGAAAGGGAGCGACTGAGGGTGAGAGCATCTGTGAATCACACTTTTCAAATCAAGCCACATTAACAATTGGGGGAGTGTTTGGACAGGGCTTCTCTAGAACATCCCAAGAGGGAGCCAGATAGCAGGTGTTACCGGTCACTAGATGGGAAAGCTAAGGACACCTGGGATGGAACGTCAAAGCCCACGGGAGACAAGAAAGGGATGCCCAATAGTGTACATGCTATACATCCGGTCCAAGAAGCGGGGTCATATCCAAGCCCTCATCTTTGGGGCCAGCAGCAACACAAATGAACTTTTCAAAATCTGTAAGGAATTTGCCAATCCTACTTCAATCTCTACTTCTCCTCTTCCTTCCCAGGCCCTCTGCATGACCTTAGCCTCCCACTTCATAACCAAATCTCAGCACATCCTGTCCTCACTCTCCTCCTCACTCCTGCCTCCACTTCCTCTTTGGCCTGCCTTGGCCCCTGTTCCCCCGTCCTTCTCTCTTCCTTCTCATCCATTGCACCAGATGAGACCATGAAGACTGTTTGCTCTATGAAAGTCTCCTCCAAGTGCTTCCCTGCTCCTCTAGAACTATCAAGGACAATATTGCCACCCTCGCTCCCTCTTTGGCTGAGTTCTGCAACCACTCTTTTGCCACTTACTCCTTCCCACAACCTCCAAAGCACTCCCTTGTGCACCCCCTCTTAAAAAAGCCATCTGCTGACCCTTCCTGCCCGGCTAACTAGCGCCCTATTTCCACTACGCCCTTCTTGGACAAATTCTTGGAAAAGTTGGCCATCTCCCAACTTATCCACCACACTGAAGCTGTTGGCTGTCTCAGTCTGGCTTCAGAGCAGCCAGAGGCACAGAAACTGCTCTTCTGAACAACCGTGATGACTTGCTTTCTAATCTCGACTGCTGCTCTCCTTCTGTTCTCATCCTCCTGGATATGTCCTCGACCTTCAACACTGTCAATCATGTCACCCTCTTAAACCGCCTCTGCGATACCCTGGGCATCACAGGCCGGGCAGTGGCCTGGTTGACCTTGTTCCTTTCTAATAGGCCCTCCCAGGTTCAAATGGGCCTTTTTCTCTCCTCTACCTCACTCTCTACCTGCAGCGTTCCACAGGGCTCTACCCTCTCGCTATGGGTTTTCAACATTTACCTTGCCCCTCTTGCCCACTTGATCTCCATCTTTTCCCCTCATTTCCAGTGTTATGTCGATGACGCACAGCTTTCCTTTAAGCAGCCCTCCTCTACCTCTTCTCCTTCTTCTCTCATTCCCGATTGCTTGACTGCTATTCAAGCATGGTGCACTGCTAATGTTCACTGTCTTAATGCCATCTCTGTCTCCTGCTCCTTCCATCCCTCCTAATATCTGGCCACCCTCCTTGGGTCCCCTCCCCTCACCCACTTGTGAGGCAAAGAACCTGGGAGTCATCTTCGACTCCTATCTCTCTTTCTCATGTCACATCACGGACCTTGCCAAGAAGGCTCACTTTCAGCTCTGCCTCCTCAGACACATTCTCCCTTTCCTCACCGTCCCCCAGAAATGTAATGTCTCCAAAGCTCTTCCTCAATGTACCTCTTTCCTCCCTCCACCCTCTCCAACTAATCCAAAATAGGACTGCGAGACTGAATTACTCCAAGTCAGCACAATGGTCACAAGTTTTCTCAGTGTAACATGTTGGCTACCCAAATGGATATTCACAGAGAGAAAACCTTGGCTACACTTCTAATGATGTGGTCCAACACATTGGCCACCCTCACAAATACCTTCAGTGTATTACATTGCCAACCCCTCACAATCCATCTAAGAGCTATACATTGCCTACCCTCCAAATCCATCTGAATGCAACACATTGCCTACACCCAAAATCAATCCAAGTGCAATACATTGCCTACCCCAAATCAATCTAAGTGCAATACATTGTCAACCCCCGTATCAGTGCAATACATTGTCTACCCCAAATCCATCTAAGTGCAATACATTGTCTACCTCCAAAATCCATTCAAGTGCAATACATTGCTCACCCCCGAATCCATCGAAGTGCAATACATTGTCTACCACCAAAATCCACCCAAGTGCCATAAATTGCAATTCGCAAAAGAGAAAGCCCAGAATCTGTAAATGCCCACAAAGCGCTGTGCAGGCATTTACAGACTTTACCCTGCAGACTAAGCAGGAGGGGTTGCTCTTTGCCTCCCACGCAGGTCAGGAACCAGGAGGCTCTCACTGCTTACTGTCTACGTGGAGTTAGTTAACCAGAGGCCTATGGAGCAGTTGAGGAGATGGTGGCAAGTCAAAAGGGAAAGAGCAGGTAAGGAAAAATAAAAAAGTGTCTTTGTTTGTGAATGCATGTGTGGTATGTGTGAGGATTGTATGTATGAATGTATGCATACATGCATTGGTGTGTGTAAGTGAGTGTATGTTTGGGAGGGTGTCTGTAAGTGCATGCATTTGAATTACTGCAGTGTGAATGGCTTACATGAAATGAATGGGGGCACATATGTGAATGTGTATCTGTGTGTGTATATGTACATCTCTGTGTGTGTATGTGTGTGTGTGTGTGTATGCATGCAAGGCTGGGAGTCGGGGATGGGCATTGGAGCATGAACATTTTTGGAAAGGGCATGGCATGGCATGTTTTACTAGTGTTTTGAAGTAAAGGTAACTTAAGAGTTTCTATGTGCAGGATGATTTGGGGTGGAGGGAGGGTACACAATGGGACTGGCTGGCTACTACTATGGCACGGAATTTCGTACTCAATTTAAGGGCAAAGCCAACATGAGTGTGCTTACCTGGGCAAGGGGGGGTGGCATTTGTGTAGCTAGCAAGGCAATGTTTTCTTACTGTTGCATGACATATGTTACTGGCATTAGAGGGCAAATACAGCATGATGAGTGTTCTTATATGTGGAGAGGGGATTTGCATAGCAATCAAGGGCACGTGTTCTTACTGTGGCATGCCTTTTTTGATACTGGCATTAAGGCAAAGCCAACAGGAGTTTGTTCTTAAGTGGGGATACTAGCATATATAGGCAGAGCCAATATGAACATATTTTGTTACAGTATCATTTCTAGTATCATGGGCAAAGCAAACATGAGTAAGTTTTTATGTGGGAATACTGGCATATAGAGGAGCACTAGAATGGATATTTGTGGGCACAATCAGTATGAACATGTTTTTTACACTTGCACAGTACTGGCATATAGTGGGCAAAGGCATTATGAAAATGCATTGGAAAATTCTCCTACCCATTGTTGTCGACTTGGAATCTAATGGGCTTTTTTCATGTCTTACCCTACAAACCCAATTGTAATCTGTGTGGCTTTTTATCTAATTTATCGCAGAAAGTGTACTATAAAAATGTACCATAATAACCCATAATTAAAAAAATGTATTGGGGGAGACCCCCCGCTCCCTGAATCCTGCTCTATTGATAGGCTTGGTTGCTCCTGCGCATTCGACCAAGGACAGAACAAGCCCTGTTCTCTCTGCAGGCTCTCCATGGGGCGGGCCCTACTACATTAGCTCCAGACCCCACTTGTTACACAATCCTTGCTACGCTTCAGGGGCTGAGTAAGCTCTTTAATCAATATCTGATGGCCTTGTCCTAATTTATGTAAATACTGGGAGGGCATATTACATGATTTTATATGCTTGGATGATGTAATCCTCCCAAAAGAGTCAATGTTATGCCTCCTTAATAAACCATACTTGGCTGTTATCTCCCTCCCCCGGCTTCCTGATCCCCCGCCTACCCTCGCCCACTCCCCGCCTCTCATACACTGCAGTCCCCCACCCTCCCACACACTAACCCCACCAGCCCTTCTGTCAGCTAGTAGACTCTTCTTTCCTTTCAACCACTTTGCGTTCCCACACAACGTTCCTTGTGGGACGGCAAGCACAAATGGAGGACTCATGTAGTCACTCCAGCAACTTGCACCGGGAATTCATCCTGACAGTGGGCCAGGCATTGCACTTGTATGGGCTTGGAGCGCGGGCAATACATCACACTTAAAAAAATGCACCTTGGAAACATTACACTGATTATCCTGTTGGAGGCCAATCAGGCACCTGGGACCCCTCGCTCGTGTTTGGACCTGCATGTAACTCTAAAGCACAGGAGGGTGGACCATGCCGCTGCATGTAATCATGAAATGGGGACCTTGTTTTCACACTCGAAGGAACTAGGGATGGCAATCTCTCACTTTAAGAACCTCTCAGAGGGTGTTAGGCTTTCATCTAGCACTTAGAACGCCTGTGAAACGTAGCACTGCTCCTTGTACATAGAATCCAGAAAGTAGACATTGTTTTTCCAGCTAACCCATTTCTTCTCTCGCACATCGCACCTTTGCAACTTAGCGGAAGGGACGGGCTCACCCCACACATCGTGAACTCACATATAACACAAACACTATTGCACATCACCTCTACCATAATAATTAAGCTACTTTTAACAACAATAATTCAAACTGGGGCTTCCCACATAACTCGTTAGGCTAAGAAGTGGGAGCTTGGGTGAACTGTAGATCTCCGTACTTAGAAGAGAAATATTATTTGGTATCGCTGAATGTGGTTATATTTACTGCTGCCTGTGAGTGGAGTTCCATTGGGACAGAGCTCCTGCCGTCGCAGATTTTGAGATTGTATAAGTTGTTGTTGGAACCCCACTTAAAAGTGGCGCTGGATCTGGTGTTAACCAGTTGTTAGTTATTACTTCATGTTGAATCTCCAATGATACGTGACACAGTTGTGTGCTTTGAGAATAGTTGGATTTATTATTCCATAGATTCAGTTACACGTTGTGTCAAAAATTGCTTGCCACTTGGGTGGCGTACATCTCTGCGTACAGTTTAGGAACTATGTCATAAGCTGTTTGCTTTTGTATGGAGTGCCGACACGTGTTTAATCCATGGGTCTTTCTCAAGGCTGTGCAGTTAAGTGATGGTGATAATAATGTGCAATAAATGTGACATAATAGCGTGTTTAGCGTAATATTCCATGATGTGTGTCACTTATCATTGGAGATTCAACATGAAGTAATAACTAACAACCGGTTAACACCAGATCCAGCACCACTGTTAAGCAGGGTTCCAACAACAACTTATACATTCCCACATAACTCTTTATCTTCTTAAACACAATCCCCCATTTAGTCCATTGTATACCTTTGCTGCGCCCATACACACTCCATTTAGGCATGAGTGACGAGCAGGGTCTTGGCCACTCTCGCATAACTTTATTGGCTGAAATTCACACACGCATAATAGCACCTCCCAAATTCTCCATAACCTTTGTACTCTGGTCCCTCCAAGGATGTTAAGATAAAAGCACGTTGGGACCATAATTGTGGTGAAAGGCGCTGTAACAAATGTACAAAATTAATGACATGAATGAATGTGTACTACAAAGGTGCAGGAATGGTGAGATCATCCCTTAAGTGCTGCTTGTGGCTTGACAGGTAATTGTGACTCAATGGAAGGCTAGACAGTTAACTGCAATACAATGGAAAAAGACAAATACTTCAGGTGGAATGCACTGGTATTCCAAAATGTGTGCTATATTGAGAAAAGATAACTAACTATGCAGGGGAATTTCAATGGATTACTTTATTTGGGTGGGGGGTTCAGCTTTTCCTATTACACAGGCTCTTGTCGGGTCTGCGGCTGTACTCTGCTCTGCCCCTCCAGGCCGTGGAAACGTCAGAGGGTTTCCCAAGCGTATCGCTCACTCGTCTATTCTCAATCTGGTTTGTTCCTTTTACAGATTGTCTCATGGGAAAAGGGGCATTTAGTTTCCATCCAGCATTACCTGAAGCCAAATGATATGAATACACATTAATGAAGTTTGGGGCCAGTCCCACGTAAGTAGATAGTCGGGCTGGTTTAGGGAGATCCACGTGGGAATGCGAGTCCTTGTCCCAAAAGGAGGGTTTTACCAAGCAGGCTCATCTTGCTAGCCTCAAAGTAGGTCCCCCTTGGGATAAGGGACGAACACCCTATATTTGTCACACCTTCCACTCCTCAAGAATCTCGTGCCTGATAACCAATATTGCCAGAAGGCCAATCCTTCTGGTATTATAGCCTTAATCCCTACGGGGTGGTTGGCAGGCACATATGAATCCATGAGAGATACCAATGCTGGAGAATAGGAGTTACAGGTTAGCAACATACTCCTTCTCCAGCACTGGACCGTTTATGGATTCATATGCTTTGAATAGAGTACACAGAGTTTGCATTTTTGACTGGGAGGTGTTAATGGATAAAAGCACACCTTATGGAAACAGGTGTTGTAGGACGGCTCTTCCGACCCCTGCTTCTGCTTCCCTTTGTCCCTCCATGCAGTAGTGCTTCACGAAGGTGTGAGGTACTGCCCAGGTGGCTGCACAGCAACGGTCTGACAGTGGAATCCCTGCCAATAACGGAGCAGATGAACCTATTGCTCTGGTTGAATGCATTCAAATGGGCACTTGCGGGGGCCTATTGGCTTGTGCATGCACTGTTGTGATGGTTGCGGAGACCCATCTTGCAATTCCTTGCTTGGAAATGGGACAACCCCTGTTAGGGGTTCCAAAAGCTTCAAACAGCTGTGATGTTCCCCGAAAATCTTTAGTCCTTTCTATATAGAATTTTAATACTCTCCGAAGATCCAGCGAATGCATTGACTGTTTTGCTGGAGTAGTAAGCTTCATGAAGAGCACCGGTAACGTTACTTCCGCTTGTAGGTGGAATTCTGACAGTAATTTAGGTATGAAAGTAGGATTTGGTTTCAGGACAACCGTTTGTCTCAAAACATAGGTATGGTGGCTTGACAGATAATGTGTGTATCTCCGATCTCGCCGGAATGATGTGTGACTATGAATGCTGTCTTCCATGACACATATTTTATATTCATAGTAACCATTGGCTCAAAAGGTGATTTCCTTAGTACTGCTGGGGCCGTTTTCCAGCTCCACTGCAGAGGTACTTTCTTATGTGGTAGATAAGTGTGGAAAAGGCCCCTCATGAAGTGTATCACTAAGCGAGCTCTGAACAGGGGAAATTGTTTCTCTTTTCTGTTGTTTCTAGAAATTGCTGCCAAGGGCACTTTAATATATGTGTGAGATAATCTGTCTTTAGCTAACTTAAGCAAATAGGGCAGAAGCTCATGCAGGGCTATATTGAGCAGGTCTAACTGCTTCTGAGCACACCACCTGCAGAAGCGATCCCACTTGTACCCATATGATTTGTTTGTGGATTCTGCTCTGGCTGCATTCAGAATGTTTCTTGAGAGAGTGGATCTTGGCCGAATTCATTGAAGTCAGGCACCAAGCCTTTAAATTGAGAGATCTCTGGTCGTGATGTGGAACCTGTAGTTGCATATTGAGAGCAAGTTGGGATCCTACCCCAGAGGGATTGGATGATCGAGAGATGGATGTAGGAGGTCTGAGAACCAGGGTATTCTCCCCCATACTGGTGCTATCAGAATAATTGGGCATTTGTACATTGTGATCATTTGAACAACCTTGTGCATCACAGGAATTGGAGGGAATTGTGAGAAACCTGAGGGTATTCTTGTGGGCAGACCTCGAAAATCCCTTATTCAAGTGGCCAGGGAAGGGCTGGCATGCTCAGGTCCCAACCTTGGAAACGAACAAGTGGAGAAGGAACACCTGGGTAGGGAAACCCATGGTGGTTCTTGGGGAAATGCCCCAGGTGAGATGCAGTGTTATACCGGGGAAGCAGGAGGAGGACGAGATCTCTAAGATCTTTGTAGGCTGTACTACATCTGCCTTCCTTCCTCCCATCGAATCTCTCTTGCCCAAATCCCATGCCCCCCCCCCATATATAACAAATCCCCTATGATATTTCTCCCAGAATCCCTGTTTTCCTGTGTCCTACCCGAATACTCCCGGTCATTCTTTTCCACGTCCCTCTGATGATTATTTTCTGAGCTCTCAGTCAGCATTGCCAAAACCAAACAACAACCCCCTTCTTTATGGCACTTTCCCCCCATTCTACCCCGTAGGATACTTATAAAATCTACCCTCCACCTTTCTGACACAAACTCTTTCGCACACCACAAAGGACCAATACCAAAACTGTTTACCTGACATGTCCCAACCCAAGGGTCAGGCAAAGTCAGGCAACTGACCAGCACAAGAAGAGCAAGGTAGACTGCACGACGAAAGAGCTATCCAAGCCCGGCAGTTCAAGAGGAGGAGAAAGGTGGCGAGAATCAAAAAGGTAACAAGGAGAGAAGCGACCTTGCCCTTTCTGACCCAGACCCACAAAGCTTCTGTGGAAGGTTTTGTAAGACTGCGAACAATAGCCAGAGTGTGTTGCATCAGATGTCAACGGTACATCGAGCCTGCCTATGTTGATAAGCAGGACCGAGAGAGAGACGCCTGCTACCGTGGTGCCGTCCTTGACTCCAGATACAAGAAAAGCGAAAGCGGTTCATCACAGCTTGTGTTACGCTCACCTGGTATCCACGGGGACGCCCGTATGCCCTGGTTGCCGGATTCCTCCCGGATGTGCTCAATTCAGGATGATGTCTTCTATGGCAGGTGGGCCTGAAAACACAGGAGAACTGGACTTAGGCACAGATTTCGTTTCCTCCCACCAGCCCCTTGGACTCGACCTGATGGCCCCCTCCTCACCTTGTTATAATGTCTGGCGTGCTCTCTGTCCTGCTTTCTGCATAGGGGCGCATAGCTTTCTGCGGGTTGAAGCGACCGAGTTAACTTCACTGGTGCCAACCCATTTAAGTGTCTTTAAGGAGGTAAGTTTGATTATAGTAGTCTCTGAAGGCCTTTGCTTTTCTTTCGTGCTATTAATGTCTTTCCCTGATTGTTTCCCCCTTAGGTGTGTGGAGGTTCGCTGGGTGCGCTGCTCGGGTCAGGCTCCTGCCGGGATTTATGGACGAGGAGCGTATGAAGAAAGGTAGGTTCAGCGCGAAGTGCGGCGCTCTAATGTCTTTTTGGGCTAACCTGTATTCTTTATTCCTTTTCAGGTCGCAATGGTCTTTCTGGGCGTGCAGTGATTTCCAGAGCGGAATCGGCAAAGATATGCCCAGCCAGGTGAGGAGGTTATGGTTACTGCTGTGATTG
Source organism: Ambystoma mexicanum (assembly GCF_040938575.1). NCBI lineage: Eukaryota > Metazoa > Chordata > Amphibia > Caudata > Ambystomatidae > Ambystoma > Ambystoma mexicanum. The sequence continues at coordinate 1,113,176,259 of NC_090923.1, read as the reverse complement.
CGGTGAGTAACCTGTTGTATGTTGTCCCTTTTTCTCTCTCCCCTCCAGGTGCTTTGTTCCGGCGCGTGCGTGGTCCTGAAGATGCTGCCAACGGGATGGAAGACCGCGAGCAGCCGGGATCAAAGGATGGAAAGCTGCAGGTAAGCTGGGACTGCTAATGATGTTCTTTTGTCTCCTCTGCAGGTCCGCGATTCCAGGAACGCCGGGTGCTGGTCTCTGAACACGATGAGTGTCACGCTGCTGGCTGCAGAATAATGCGAAGCACGTTCTTTAGCTTGGGTGTGGTTTATATAGCCTACCCCTGTAAAGTAGTCCAGGTAAAGTAGTCTGGGCTACCACACCCTAAAACACTGCACCGCACAGTCTGGTTCTTAGGGACTAGACTGTGTGGGTGTCTCCATGTTGGCTGCAGGCTTCCACACAAAAAGTAGTCCCCTCAAGTCCCATTCCAAATATGAGCCTGGCGCCAAAGGTGCCAGGACTGACTCCAGGAGAGTCCCTGGTGATAATGTAAGGCCCTAGGGGCCCCAAATGAACCCCGAGTCCTAACCCTACCTGGCATGTGACCATGCCAGTGGGGTTCTGGGTCACGGGTCTTAACAGCTGGTGAGTTTAGGGGAGAACAGATAAGAAACTGTGTTGAATAAAAGTTGCAAAGTGGCAAATTAAGAAGCATTCAAAGAACTGGGAACATTAAGGGAAAGCCAGCTGCAGAGGCGTCCGGCACCACGTGGGTGTTCACTCGAGAGACTCTGGCTGATCCCACATTTGTTGAAACTACCGAAACCAGAAGGCCCTAGGAGAACCGCAAGGAAAAGTTCAAAGTGGTCATACAGGGGTCTAGCAGAACTCCCCTGTACAGTCGAAAGTCGTTGACCTGCACGTAATTGGAAAGCTAAGGGAGATGAATCCCGCATTGTGAGAAAGTGATGTATGATTTATAAGACTTAGCAACAGTGACCCGACGGAGGGATGTCAATAGAACGGGGTGAAGCCTGAAGTCCCAAGGAACAGTGTATTGACAAGAGTAACCCCGACAGAGGGATGCCCACAGTGAACGGTTTAAAAGGACATTAAGATCTGGGAATGCCATACGTAAAATTGAATGACAACCGCTGTAGTGAACCTGACGGAGGGAGGCAAACATTCAAGAAGGGTCTGAGCCCAGAAGAGGGGAATCCAACGTTGAACAGCCGTCATTTCAAAATTTGTTAATGCAAAAGGAGAAAGCATGTGAATCAGAGCTGTAGTGAACCCGACAGAGGGAGGCTGCTATTCGAGAGGGGTCTGAACCCAGAAGAGTGGGATCCAGGGGTGAAAAGCCAACACCCACAGACACATGAAGTTAACAGACCAAGTTGTTTGAATACAAGCCAGAGTGAACCCTACGGAGGGAGGCTGATATTCGAGAGGAGTCTGAGCCCAGAAGAGGGGGACGCAAGGGTGAGGAATCATCACCCAAAGTGCAACCAGAAAGGAACTTTTGTTGAACTTTTGTTTATTATTTTGAACCGGTCAGGCCCTCGGAAGCAAGAAAATGTAACTACTGAAGGTTGTGCTATCACTAGAAACATTTTGGTGTATCTGAGCCCGGAAGAGGGGGAGCCAGGGGTGAAAAGTCATCACCCAACGTACATATAGAAGGGAACTTTTGTTTGGTATTTGACCACATCAGGTCCTCAGAGGCTAGAGACTTTTTTTGTAGAAAAGAGACAACCACCAAAGGTCTTGATAGCCTAGAACGGAACTGTGGTGCTGGGAAAGCTCGAGTGTGTGCTGTGCTCCAGAGTCCCGCCTTGTCCCATGCTCAAAACATGGGGAAGGGAGACCCCCGGCTACCACATCCTGACTTATCATTTATGAACACTCCTTTCTTTCTTGTGAACACAATCCCACACTCTTTTTTGGTATTAGTTGTTAGGAGGACTTCCTTATTATTATTTGATGGTCGTAGCTTGCTCCCATCTTAGATTTAGGTTTAGATTAGGCGTGTTTCAACCTGCATATACAGTTTAACAAACACCCTTGAACTGTGATCACTTGTGTCTGTCTTTACTGTTGCCACCATGAGTTCCTTAGATAACGCATATGCGAACATTCCTTCCCACGATATTGCAAACGCGTCTCCCAGCGATTGGTTGTGTGGGTACCTGCTGGCGAACTGGGTACACTTCTTGTTCTCCCATGTGGAGAATAGGTCAATGGCAGGTGTTACCCACCTTGCAAAGATGCCTTTTCAGTTTGCTGTTCGCCAGTTGCCACTCGTATGACTGATTGACAGCTCTGCCGAGCTGGTCTGCAGCTTTGCTCTGTTTTCCTGGTAGATTAAATGCTTGGAGCCATTCTTGATTGCCCAGTGCCATAATTGTTGTTTTTCTGTTGAAAGTGTTCTGTACCTTGTTCCTCCTGGTTTCTGCACGTTATACATGGTGGTCATGTTGTCTGTCAACACTCTACCTTGTTTTTGAGTATTGGTTGGAATGAGCAGAGAGCTCGGGATACTGCCTTCAATTCTAGGATACTGAAATGGAGTTTGGTCTCTTGGGCACTCCAGTGTCCCTTTACCAATAGTGATTGCTGTGTGAGCCCCATCCTGTGAGTGATGTGTCTGTGACCAACATCCCTTGAAAGGGCAGTTGTTTGAAAGCCATCCCTTTTGTGATATGGAGCCAGTAGAGATGTCAATGCCAGTTTGTCGTTCCAGCATCCACATTTTTGAGACCATTGGTCCGCCAGAAACTCTTGTAGCGGTCTCATTTGTAACCTGCAATGCTGGATGAGAGGTATGTATGAAGACAGGGTCCCGAGTAGGTGCGTGCATGTTGGTACTGATACGTTGTTGCCTGGATTGAATTTGTTGAAGAGAAAAAGGTTACTGTTCGTGTTCTGTCCTGGGAGGGTCGAACCCACCCCTTGGGCTCCTAGAAACACTAAAGTATTAGATGGCCTGAAGCATGACGTGTCTGAATTTATGGCAAAGCCGAGGAATGAGAGGGTGCTCGACATGTGTTGTACGGCTTTTTTAATTTGGCATATGAAGGTGCCCGTACCGACCAGCCGTCAAGGTAGGGGTATACATGGTACTCATCCCTCCTTATTGATGCGGCCACTGGGGCTATGTACATGGTGAATGTGCTGGTGGCTGAACACAGTCCGATTGGTAGTACCTTGAACTGTTAATGGCTGGTTCCTATGACAAACCTTAGGAACGTCCTGTGTACTATCCAAATGGGGATGTAAAAATACACCCCATACTTGAAAACACAACGAAAAAAAGTCTTGGAGACTACTATCCTCCAAGGAAAATAAGATCAACCTGAGCACCATAAATACTCTCTGTAAGAGTGAAATACTCCTAGCTAAACAATGAAACTTATAACTCCAGAATATCACAATCCAAATCAAGTATGAATGAACTCTTTGTTATCCTGAAAGAATTAGAAGCCCCCATCCCAGTGCTGGACAATTGCATAAAAGGTAAACCATGGTGTTCCAACATACAGCAAGCTTTAGCTAATAAAGTCTCGATTTTACAAACTATAATTGCCAAGAAAAAAGACTCACTAACCTATATTACGCCTCCCATAATTTCCCCTACACCACCTAAAAACTCTGTTTATCCCCCACGCTTTAAATTCTCTAAAGTCTCCATAATTGAAACCGAAAAAACAATTCTATCGCTCAAACCCTCAAACTGTCAGGGTGATCAATGTCCTGCCCAACTCATAAAGGATGCAGCCACAGACCTGGCCCCTTTTTATCACAAAACTTATCAACGACTCATTCTCCTCAGGCATTATCGCAAGCAACCTCAAAGAATCTTGGGTGCTTCCATTACTTAAAAAACAGACCTTAGACCCAGCCATACCTGCTAATTACCGTCCAATAACAACAGTCCCTTTTCTTCTGAAAATTATAGACAAGATGGCCTACTCACAAATACAAAAACATCTGGAATCCAATCTCTTACTAGGAGCACGCATATCTGGTTTTCGGTCTCAGCATGGAACTGAAACAGCCTTAACAGACCTAAAAGCCCAGATTGACGAGCTCAGGGATAAAGGGAAATCGGCCCTACTTCTCCTCCTGGATCTATCGGCTGCATTCAACCTTGTGGACCATGGGGTCCTATGCAGCCATCTGGAATCAGCCGCTCATTTCTCTGAAGAAGCTATAGCATGGATACAATAATTTCTAAGTAATCAGACAATGAGAGTCTTTTCCCCCACTGCAGCTGTGGACCCTATCCCCATCACTTGCGGAGTGCCTCAGGGATCTTGCGTCTCACCAACTTTATATAATATTTTCACGAGGCCCCTTTTCGATGATCTGGATCATCTGGGTATCACCTACACTAACTATGCAGATGATACTCTGATCCTCCTACCACTTACTGGAGATTATGACAAGGATTTGGCCCTGGTGAACAGGGTATATATCATCATCTAGGCATGGATGGCCACCCATGGACTATTTCACAAAATTGACAGAAGGATATTTGTTAAAAAGTTATCCCTAACACTGGATCCCTAGTGCTGACTATATAGCCCTGTAGGTAAGTAACCTCCTGCGCAGTCGCTGTCAGCCCTAGTAGGTGCTGATGTGCCGACTACAAATGGAGTGTAGAGGTACTGTCCCTATCCTCTCCCACTACTTTCCTAGTTTCTAAGAGTAAGTGCATACGTGGTGGGGGTCAGTCTCAGTCTTTTAATGTTGTCGACTCTAACGCGTATGGCTTATCACGTAAGACGTTTTCCCTGTGGCCAAACGGTCTAGGGCTGTTAAAAATGCTATATTTCTGTTCACCTAACAATGAGTTAGATAGAAATAGTTATTACAATTGCTTCAACAATGAGCCCCTTTCATCTGTGTATGTGGGGTATCGGAGCATGGATCATCAATCCAGTACTACTTTAAGAAAGAGTCAACCGGTTTCAGCGGGATCAGTAAGTAGCCGCTTTCTTCAGGACGAACACCTGTGAGTGTGGCATTCTATATACTATCTTCAATGTATGAAGGTTATGAGGATATCTTCGGGTGTCTGATGGGCTTAAATGAATGGATCCTTGAATCCTATAGGATAAAACGACAAGAAAAGACAAGTGGAACTTTTATCAGTTTTATGGTGCTTCTAATAATGGGTTGTTACTATTCAATATGTGGGAATGTGTTTCCACATGTTCTGGGGGTAAGACATTTCTTACCTGTATGGGCAGTATTGTTTTGTTACCGCCTGTCCTATGATGAACAATTCTTGTATTCGACTATATCTGTTCCATACTGGGATCTGTGGATAAATGAATGATCAATGCTGATGACTCATTCTCTCGGATTCTAATTAACTGTCCCCATCGGGGTAGTGTAGTTCAACAAGGCACAACCATGTGGTTTAGTTACCTGTTTTCTCTACTGGATCTTTTGCAGTGGAAGGTATAGGATCAGTGCTTCTGCCCTTTCGGTTTTCTCCTGTGGACATCAAACACATGGCCCCTTAGACAGTGGCCTGTGGATGTGCATATGCATTTCAGAAACCCATGTAAATCTTCGTCCCCCTATTGGTGGTATAGAGCCATTGCTACCCATCTCGAGTTGTAGCTGACTATGTAGCATTGCGGGCATGTGTATTAGCACATTTTCTGGCTATCGCATCATTAATTACCAATCCGCCAGTGCTCTGTGGTCCATTGTATACCTTTATCACTATTTCAACGTGACTAGCGGTTCCTAAACGTCTAGGGCAACTCATAATCATGAACAGAGCTATCGTGCAACTATGCAAGCATTATCTCTACTGTGTAGCTGATCATCGTTTCTAACCTTAATTGCTTTTGAAATCCGGATCTCGTTGGCTGGTTCGTGTAGACACCATCTTGTATTCCTGTCTGTATTTATGTCGGCGTCGCGCTCACGTGACCTAAGTTCTACGTTCATGAAAAAGCGGTTATTTTTCATTTTAAATCGTGGCAATGCGGTTAATGATGGATAACGGACGTGCTACCAGAATATTATGTATTTCTGCACCTCCGTTCTGGGAAGATGTTCATGTCTTGTATCCACTAGTCACGTGGAGCACATTGTGCCTGCTACTATGCCCCCATGGATGCTGGGAGGTGTAGTCTACACTCATGTTCATTTTATGCACCGTTATTATTGCGATGTCTTCGCAAAGTCCTGCTTTAGGGTAGCAAAAATTGCGTACTCATGTTGATGGATTCTTCTATCTGATGTCCTCACACTATCGATCATAAATAGCAGTTATTTTTCTCTCGATCACGGCGATGCAGAAGGGCTACCAGGCTGTTATATTCTATGCTTCCACACTCTCGCGTTGCGGAGATGTTGTCTTATGGTCACTTAAAACACATTATGACTACCACTATGCCCCCAGGGATGATGGGGAGTGTAGTCCACACTTAAGATATATTATGCACAGTTATAATTGTGGTAACTTCGCACAATCCTGCTTTAGGGTAGCAATAATTGCTTACCCATGTTAAAGGATGTTTATTTCTGCTAACTACCGAGAGCTGGGAGGATAGTGGTCCTGTCATCGCCTCTTGTGGTTCTATAGCGGCATCTCGTGCATGTAGGAAGAAACTATTCATCTGTGGCTACTATTGCTAGTCATTTACTATATACTAGTATGTATGCTAGTCAGTCCCTGGTGGTGCTGGGAGCCATAGTACGATGCTCTATTTTGTGTTCTCACTGTAGAATAACATATATATATCTACCCAGATGATGGTGGCTCCATCCTCTATGTCTGCCTGGAGGCATACTACCATGCTCTTACATAACCGCCAATGCTTGCCAACAAATTTCTTCATTCAGACCAAGTAAGTTGCTCTGTAGCCTGAAGATCCATTGTTGCTCTCTTCTCAATAAGAGAGCTGCTATGTTTCCCCCTCTCTTTGGTATTTTGACCTTTTCCAAAATTGTCCATACGAGGTCGTTTTATGTATGGTTCTTTTCAATGTAATGTTCGACTAGTGGAGCTGTTCTTTTCTTGGTCCTAATGTTGGACCTATGTTCTCCAATGCGGATTTTAATGGCTCTCGTCGTCATTCCAATGTATTTTTTATTGCATGGGCACTGAATCAAATATACCACATTCGTGGTGTTACAGTTTGAAAACTTCCTCTGTTCCCAGGGATATTTCCAACCAATATCTATAGATGTAGTGTGTTCCGTGAATTTACAAACTGAGCAATTCCCACACGGTGTGTGGCCCAGTGGTCTTGGTGTATTCCAATGTGTGGTTGTGTCCATTGGTGGTTTAGTTTCTTTGTAACTGTGCACCAATGAGTCCCTCTGATTTTTTCTCCTTCTAATTGCAAACAGAGGTTCCGGTAAATTATTTTCCTCTACATTCAAAATGTACTAGGCTTTTCGGATTTCCTTTTTTAAGCGATTAGTGACTCCAGAGTGACTAAATACTGCTGTAATTGTATTTTCATCTCGGTTTCTTTTGCCATGTTGGTTGAGGGTTATTTCTCTCGGTATATTTCTTGCCCTCTTTTTGGCTTGTTTTATTATTCTGTGTGGGTAATTCCTGTCCTTTAGATCACAACTCGAGATGGGTAGCAATGGCTATATACCACAAATAGGGGGACAAAGATTTACATGGGTTACTGAAATGCATATGCACATCCACAGGCCACTGTCTAAGGGACCATGTGTTTGCTGTCCACAGGAGAAAACCGAAAGGGCAGAAGCACTGATCCTATACCTTCCACTGCACAAGATCCAGTAGAGAAGACAGGTGCTAAACCACATTGCTGTGCCTTGTTGAACTATTCTACCCCGATGGGGACAGTTAATTAGAATACGAGAGAATGAGTCATCAGCATTGTTCATTCATTTATCCACAGATCCCAGTATGGAACAGATATAGTCGAATACAAGAATTGTTCATCATAGAACAGGTGGTAACAAAACAATACTGCCCATACAGGTAAGAAATGTCTTACCCCCAGAACATGTGGAAACACATTCCCACATTTTCAATAGTAACAACCCATTATTAGAAGCACCATAAGACTGATGAAAGTTCCACTTGTCTTTTCTTGTCATTTTATCCTATAGGATTCAGGGATCCATTCATTTAAACCCATTGGACATCTGAAGATAGCCTCATTACCTTCATACATTGAAGACTGTATATAGAATGCCACACTCACAGGTGTTTGTCCTGAAGAAAGCGGCTACTTACTGATCCCGCTGAAACCGGTTGACTCTTTCTTAAAGTAGTACTGGATTGATGATCCAGACTCCATTACCCCACATACACAGATGAAGGGGGCTCGTTGTTGAAGCAATTGTAATCACTATTTCTATCTACCTCTTGTTATGCGAACAGAAATTATAGCGTTTTTAACAGCCCTAGACTGTTTGGCCACAGGGAAAACGTTTTACGTGATAAGCCATACGCTTTGGAGGCGGCAACATTAAAAGACTGAGACCGACCCCCACCACGTATGCACTTACTTTTAGAAACTAGGAAAGTAGTGAGAGAGGATAGGGACAGTACCTCTACACTCCATTTGTTGTCGACACATCAGTACCTACTAGGCTGGCAGCGACTATGCAGGAGGTTACTTACCTGCAGGGCTATATAGTCAGCACTAGGGATCCAGTGTTAGGAATAACATTTTAACAAATATTCTTCTGTCAATTTTGTGATATAAAAGTTAAGGTATAGACGGGAGGTGACCAGACTGAGATCATCATCCTGGGCACTACCTCAACCCTAAAAAAATTGGGACCCAAATACTTTGCCTTCAATATCGACAATAATACTATTACCGTCGCTAATGAGGTGAAAATCTTGGGGTTCTACCTGGACTCTACCCTCTCCTTCAATAAGCAGGTCAATGCCATGTCATAAGTCATGGCATATACTTGCAAGTTGATTAGAGCGGGTAAACACTTCTTGTCTAATAACAGCTGTATGACCCTGGCCAGAGCGCTCGTTTGGTCAAAGTTAGACTACTGTAATGCACTGTACATAGGGGCTAACAAACAAATTATCAAGAAAATCCAATTCCTTCAGAATAATGCCCTTAGAGGGGCACTCGGAATTGCCAGGAGATAACATATCTCCGAGACCAGAAGATTAAATAGTTGGCTTTCAACACATGACAAAATCCAGCTAAAAGTTGCTTCTCTCACATATAAATGCCTGAACAATGCAGTGCCTTGCGATTTGACAGAGAGACTCACAAAAAAATCCTCCACAAGAACTACCAGATTATCTAGCACTAACTGCCTCCCAAGATTTAAACTCTCTAGAGTCGGGCGTCGTAGCTTCCCGGTCAAGGAAGCTCAACTCTGGAACTTCTTACCCCCTCCACTGAGAGCAGATCAATCCTACCCAAACTTCTGCCAGAACCTTATACGATGGTTCAAAGACTCTGATAAGTAATGCCGCCGCCATGATACCATTAACTCACCCTCTCTTCTACGCTGTAAATAATTTCAGATAGAGTGTCCCCTAAGTATCCCACTCTACCGGCCCTGATCTATGAAACTCACTAGTTATATTTCTGACTGTCCATTGTATATTCCTATATTTCTGTACATGTTATGTTGTTCCCATTTGATCTTTCCGTATCTACAGTATGTATATTGTTCCTTCCTGAATAACTCATATGTATTTTATTGCTCTTATGTGTAACTAAGCTGTAAATTGTCTTATGCAATGCGCATCTGATACCCACGGGTCTGGTGCGCAATACAAATAATAATCTGGTTCTGCAGATAGAATTCCGTTTACAGGAAAGACGCCAAGAGAGGAAGAGACAGAGAGAGGGACCTTCTATCCGAAGACCATTGACCCAACAGATGCACAAGGACATCCCGGTAGCTGATAAACCAATGGAAGTGGGATCAGCTAGAGGCCAACTAACCACAACAGAAAGACAACAAAGGAGAGGCATGGGCTTGAGTATGTATTGTGGATCCCATGGACATCTGCTTCGAGATTGCCCAGAAGTTTGCCTAGGAAGCCAGGAAACTTCAAACCCCTGTCATAGAAGGGATACTTCACCGGGGTGGTACTAAAGTATCCCGATTGAAAAACACACAAGATCCAGAAGGGACAGAAGCTCAATTGATGGCATTTGAATTGTTTATTTTATATTGGGTTGTTTGTGTGATTAAAAACTATGATGAAAAATCTGATTCAACAACTTCGCTAAGCATTCTTTTTAGATCACTGCCATAAATGCTCCACGGGATATCTGTTGTGGATAGCCATAACTGCACACTTTAATGAATGAACAAGTGCTAATCAAGTTTTTCTTCCCCGTGGTGGAACCCATAGTTGTATGTATATGTACTTTACCCCAGCCACCAATGGGAGTAGCGGGTAACCCTACTGATGTCTACGTGATTTTTGTTACCATGTCAAAACAGCATTTGACTTGTTAGGGAAGGGTCATTTACATCAGCTAAGGAGACTTGCAAAAGGAAAGGGTGATGGGAGTTCGTTCATATCAGGATGTTACAACGTCTTTCCTTCTCTTAGGCTCTGTAACGACTACTCGCAATCAAGAGTCGGGAACATAAAATATCCTTTTAATCACATAAATGAGCAAGCATTCACAATACATGTGTGGCACACGGATTTCTGCAGCTTTGCCATTAAAGCATCTAAAAAGGTGGGATCTCCTCTAATCTGTGGATCCCAGATTACAGAGCCCTAAATGGCAGTCTTTTACAGATAATGGCAAGCCGTAGAGGTGCAATGCATGTTTAGTCCTTATAAAATAGGAGAAGAGGGTCAGAAGGCTAAAGTGAAGGTAGGCATTCAGGGGCAAAGGTGCAATAAGCCATATGCAAGGAAACCTTTGGAAGGTGCATGAACAGTTAATTGCAATGAAATGTATCCATTCTTCCCCTCTCCAGGTGACGCTTCCAATGCTATTCGGTCTCCGTCATAAGAAATACATATCTAGATATTTTTGTAGAGCTAGAGCTTCCAGGTTTCGACCATGCCCTCTTTTCTCAAGACAGGATTCTCAGAAAAATACACATATCTGATAGTTTCAATCTGTCAAACAGATTCCATTTGAGAACACCTTTGGGTACATGCTACAGCGGTTGTTCCGCAGTTGATTCACAGGACACCAAATGCAAAGGGAAGTATTTTCATTTAAATAGACGCACTATGTGAATGTCAGTATCATTAAAAGCTGGGATCCGTACAAAAATATCCTGCCAGTAACTGCTCCTTGTTACAATTGCTCATTTTTGGTTGCTTGATATCCTGACCATGCTGGAGCTTAGAAAAACGAGGGTTGCTAGACTGTTTACTACTACCATGGAGACCTGGTACCCCAGATCAGTATTCTATGGGCTGCATAAGGGGTGCAGAGATTTGTTGGCCAGTCAGAATAAAAAATAGGAAAAAGTGAAAAACTCCTCCTAAGGCTGCTTGGATTAAGCAATGGCAGAAGGGTGCTGTGGAATGCTCATATTGATACAGCAACCCTCACATTCAATCTGGTTGGGACTAATGTCTCAATGCCACACTACCAGGGTCAGAAGGCTGCAAGAGTGGACCTTCACCTGTAGTCGGAAAACAAAGATGTGACCTTCGGCACAAGGCGGAATGGGCGTGAGCTTCTGAAGAAAGGGTCACTTGTCAGGCTGATTAATAATGTGTATGGCACGCATGCAGAAAGGCAAGAACATAAGATGGGCAGAGAGAGTGAAAGATGGGAACACAATCTAAAGGCAAATGAAGAACAGAGCAGAGGGACATTGCGAACGACTAACCAAGAAACAAAGAATTAAAACTCAGCGACAGAAGGAACAGATTGACAGAGAAAAACGAGAGTGACAGACAGATAAAAAGACACAAGAAGTGAGTGAAACAGACTGCTATACGGAAGAGGCAGAAGAGCGGACTGGCAGATACAAAATATAACAGACAGGGGATGCAATAGAGAAACAAACTGACAGATAAGAGAAATTAAACAAATAGAATCAGAGACACAGGGAGAGGAAGACACTAATTAGAGCTCATGGAGATAGTAGCGTTATGTCATAACGCACGTGGCATCAAACAAAATGCACAGTCTTCCTTGTTGTCTCCCTTCACCCCCCCTGACAACTTGCATGCACTTAACTGAGGCCTGTGGGGCCGGACAGCACCTAGCCAGGCAATTCAGCTCCAGCGTTGAGCGGTCGAGCTGCAATCACTGTGATGTGGTTCGTGTCTCCGTGAGCGAGAAGGAAGGAGCTGTGACTCCTCAGAGCTCTGTCTGTGATATCCCTCACTCCTCCTCAAAACAGGGGCCCAGGTCTGCCAGCTCTACATCCTGCTCTCCTCCAGCCCGTTCCTGCAGCGCCTACAATCACCAACAAGCAGCATGGGCTGGTGAGGAGTTTAAATAGAAAAAAAGGCGTGCGCACGCGTGCAGACTCAACCCCAATGTCCTTATGGGAAATGTAGTTTTCTGGATCCCTTAGCCTGAAAACATACCTGCCGAGCTCCCAACATGTCCCTTTTCCTCACATTACCCCCTCCTCTAGGGCCCTTCCCAGGACCTCGCTTATCAGAATGTGCATGATGAAATGGTCTTACCAAATGGGCTGCATGCACTGCCTCCGAAGGTTCCCAAAAATCATCCTCAGGATCACAACCCATCCATGAAATCAAATACCAGAGTTTCTTCCCGCGCCACTTGCAGTTCAAAATATGCTGCACCTCAAACTCTTCCTGACCATCCCACATCACGGCCGGAGCCTTCCGTGTGACCACACCAGGAGCTGTGGATTTAACCAAAGAAACATGAAACACAGGATGGATCCTCATATGCGAGGGCAGAAGCAAACACACCACAGTCTCTGAAACACATTTCACAATCGTATAGGGGCCAATGAAGCAGGGCAAAAACTTACGGGACCCAAATATCTTGATGTGCTGAGTAGACAACCACATTCGATCACCCGCCACATACTTGGGACTGACCCGTCTTTTCCGGTCCACCTACTTCTTATGAGCCACATTGGCTCTGTGCAGATTTTGGCGTGTTTTCTTTCATATACCGAGAAGCTCCTGAGTATGTTCTGTCACTGCCAGAATCTTATTAAACTCAGGAACTTCCTACGGCAACATTTTACAATTTTAGCCATACAAGCAGAAATGGGGGGACATACCCAGCAAATTATTTTTGGTATTGTTATAACTAAATTCTGCCAGCCACAAGGACCGGACCCAAGAGAATTTGACATCAGCCAGTAAACAACTGAGATATTGCTCCATAGTCTGATTAATTCTCTCAGTCTGACCATCTGTCTGCAGATGGTAACGGGTGGATAGAGCACATGAGATTACAAGCAACTTACAAAAGGCACGTCCAAACCGGGACGTAAACTGAGAGCACTGATTGGATACTATGGTTCTCAGTAACCCATGCAACCTCACTACATGTTGCAAAGACAATGCCGCCAATCTCCCTGCACTCGGAATTCCATCACAAGGAACAAAATGAGCTTGCTTAGGAAGTAATCAACCACCACCAAAATGGTATGAAAATCCACATCCCTGGCCAGTTCAGTAATAAAGTCCATAGATAAACACACCCATGGTTCCTCTGGCATGGGTAGTGGTTGTAAAAGACCTGCCTTCCTCAAATGGTCTGCCTTGGACCTCACACAGGTCTCACACCCTGCCACATACTCCTGTAAATCGGAAGCCAAGCCCTCCCACCAGAAGTACCGATGCACCATGTCCCGTGTCTGCCTAACCCGGCTTGACATGCCATTGGGGATTTATGGCACCAAAACAAGGCCTTCTTTCTCAACATCTCAGTGGGGAGAAACAACTTCCCTTCCTGATAGGGTAATCCCTCCCGACTGTGTCTGGCACTGACCTTCTTCACCCATCCCACCCCTTCCACTCCTTTCTTGGGAAACTCATGCGCACCTCCCCGAGCACATCCTGAGTTACTGCACCCACAATACTCTCCACTGTAATAATACATCATTCTTCCTGGCACTGCCTTCCCATATTCTCCTGTCCGGACAGTGCATCTGCCTTTCCGTTACTCCTGCCCGGACGATACATGACCACAAAGTCAAATTCTTCAAACAATTGTGACCAGCGTAGCTGCCGGGAACTCAAGGTTCTTGCTGATCTTAAATACGGCAAATCTTTATTATCTGTAATAACTACCACAGGATGCCGAGCCCCCATCAAATAGTGGCGCCACTCTAGAAAAAGCCTCTCTAATGGCCAGGAGCTCTTTATCCATAATAGCGTAATTCTGCTCACAACTTGTCAGTTTGCGTGAGAAATAAGCCAATGGATGTAGGATGCCCTCCCCATCAGCATGTGACAAAATTACCCCTATGGCCATATTGGTAGATAGATGTGTGGTGCCTTAACCTGCATCATGTTAGCCACGGCCGACGGGAACTCCACCTACCTAAGGCTCAGTGTAGTTGTTCCCCCAATTATCGAGCCCCCTCTTTTCCCACCTCCACCCTTTTCCTATCCAAGGTTCGTGTTGGGGTATTGGGACAGTTGCATGTAATGCCCTGCCTTCCCACAATAAAGACACAAATTGTTAGTTCTACTCTTCTCTTTTTCCTTGGATGACAATGGTCCCTATACACTCCCAATCTGCATGGGCTTCCCCTGCTCTCATTCTGAGCATCCCACTATCTCCTTACTTCTGTCTAGGCATACAAATGGTACCCCCTCAGTTCTCCTCTTTTCCCCTTTGCGCTCACTCAATCTATGATCTAACCGCAGAACTAAATCAATCAATGCACTACATGATTCTGGTTGAGGTTCCACATGAGCTATCGCATCCTTTAACTCCTCTCTCAACCCCTGATAAAAACAAAACTGCTTGTTTTGGTTCTGGCCAAGCTGTCTCTACCACCAAGCAATTAAACTGTTTCACATAGGTCACCAAATCCTTAGTGCCCTGTGTAAGGGCTTGCAGCTCCATATCTTGAGCCAAAGACACATTGTGGCGATCAAACAGGTGTGCGAATTCCAGTGAAAATCCCGCCGAGTCAAACAGTAGGGGATCATCCTTCTGTACTAAGGGGATTGTCCAAGCTGCTGCATCCCCTGACAAGTAAGATATAACAAATGCCATCCAAGCTTGGCCGGACACAAATGCAGTAGGCTTACACAAAATATTTACTTTACATTGTGTCAAAAAGGTGGAAAACTTTCTAGGGTCCCCGACAAACCTCTGTGGTGCTGCCAGCTGAACCCCTAAATGCTGTTGCACCACCACTGTACTCTATCAACCAGATGGCCCAGAAGCAGAAGCCGCTACTGCATCCCCCTGAAGCAGCGTACCTTAAGCAATTAACCTACTAGCCTGCATCTTCAATGTAGTAGTCTCCTGTCGTAAGAGAGTTATGTCGTAACGCACGTGGCATCAAACTAAATGCACAGTATTCCCTGTTGCCTCCCTTTACCCCCCTGACAACCCGCATGCACTTAACTGAGGGATGGGGGGGCTGGACGGCACCTCCTCGGTCAATTCGTGCCTCCGTGAGAGATAAGGAAGGAGCCGTGGCTCCTCTGAGCTCTGTCTGTGATGTCCCTCACTCCTCCTCACCCCGGGGCCCGGGTCCGCCAGCTCTATGTCCTGCTCTCCTACGGCCCGTGTCTGCAACGCCAACAATCACCAGCAAGCAGCACAGGTCGAGGAGGAGTTTAAATAGCATGCAAATGTGTGCGCAAGCGCGCACACTCAACCCATATGTCCTCATGAGAAATGTAGTTTTCTGGATCCCTTAGCCTGAAAATAGACCTGCCGAGCTCAAAACAAGCCCCTTTTCCTCACAAAAAAAGAAGAAGGAACAAGTTACTTACCTGTAACTGTTGTTCTCCAGCATGGGTCTGGCATGGATTCACATGCTCATGAATATTCCCTGTCGTCAGGCTGGGAATCCTTGGTAAAGAAAAAATCAGTATCAGTTTCGTTTCTGATCTGTCTTTCGTAGTAGTAACCAATCACTGATCTCTGCGTCATACTGACCACAGCCAATGACTGCCATCTCCCTAAGCCCCGCCTCTGGCAGCCATCTTCAGATTTGGTAGCACGTCAAGTGGCAGTATGACCAAGTGAAGAGCCCCAGAGGGGTAGGCGGGAGGGTTCGCATGTGAATCCTTGCCAGACCCATGCTGGAGAACAACAGTTACAGGTAAGTAACTTGTTCCTTCTCCAGCATGGGGTCTGGCATGGATTCACATGCTCATGAATATAAGAATACATAGCAGTACACACATGCACAACCACGGGAGGTGGCAAAGGCTCAACATTAAGCAATACAACAACTCAACATTAAGCATCTCTTACCTCCTCACCAGGCTCACCTTAAGCGAACAGGTTGCGCAGCACTGCTTGGCCGACCCTGGACTCCTCCCTGGAATCCCGATCGACGCAGTAGAATCTCGTGAAGGTGTGCGTCGACCTCCACGTAGCAGCCCTGCAGATGTCCAGCAGGGGCACACCAGATAGGAACGCCGTAGTACCAGCGATCGCTCTGGTCGAATGGGCTCTCGGACGGCCTGGCAGCGGTCGGTTAGCCAACCGGTGGCAGTGTATGATGCAGCAGGAGAGCCATCTGGAAATAGAAGATTTCGAGAGAGCCTTCCCTTGATTCACAGGTCCAAAGTTCACAAACAGCTGTGATGTCCTCCGAAAACTCTTCGTGCGGTCCACGTAGAACTTCAGCTCTCTAGCCACATCCAGCGAGTGCAAAGTCCTCTCGGCCGGCGACGAAGAAGACGGGAAGAAAACAGGTAACACCAGGGGCTCGTTAAGATGGAAGTCCGACGGCACCTTGGGCATAAAGGAGGGGTGCGTCCTAGGCACCACCCTCGAGGCATGGAAAGTCAATTACGGTGCTTTGCAGGATAGGGCCTGGATCTCTCCCACTCGTCGTGCGGAGGTAATGGCCACCAGGAATGCAGTCTTCCACGACACAAACTTCATCGGTGCGGAGTGCATCGGCTCGAATGGGGGCCCCATGAGCCTAGTCAGCACCATGTTAAGTTCCCACGCCGGGGCCGGAGCCTTCACCGGCGGGAACGACCGGAACAGTCCTTTCATAAACTCTTTCACCAGTCGATGGGACCACAGGGACGTCCGTCCTGTGGTTCTGGTATATCTGGAGATCGCCGCCAGATGAATCTTAATGGAGGCATGGGCTAGCCCAGCCTTTGCCAGCGATAGCAGGTACGGCAGCACCTGAGGGGTCGTAATCCGTAGGGGGTTGATCTTCTGTGCTCGGCACCAGATAGAGAACCTCTTCCACTTGTGACCATAGCATTTGAGAGTCGAGGACGCCCTGGCCTTTGCAAGAACCTCTCTGCAGTCGGCCGGTATATCGTACCCTCCAAACTCTAGCGCTGCAGGAGCCAAGCCTGCAGGTTCAGCGACGCCGGATCGTGGTGGAAGATGGCGCCTCCTTCTCTGGAGAGAAGATCCGCGTCCGCCGACACCTTGATGGATGGGGACGTTGACAAGTCCAGAACCAGATCTGCCTCTGCCACGCCGGTGCGACGAGGATCATCCTGCACCGGGACCTCTTGAGCTGGTTGATGAGTCGAAGCAGCAACGGAGGGAACGCATACAGGTATGGGCCGTCCCAGGGGAACGAGAACGCATCGCCCATGCTTCTCGGCTGGGGAAACCTGCTGGCGAACCTCTGGCACTTCGAGTTCGTCGCTGTTGCGAACAGGTCGATTTGGGGTTTGCCCCATCATCGGAAGAGTTGATCCACCTGATCCTGGCGCAGCTCCCACTCGTGACACGCGCGCAGCTCCCTGCTGAGCGAGTCGGCGATGGTGTTTCTTTCTCCTGCCAGGTGGAAGGGGACCAGGAACATCCCCTGGGTGACTGCCCAGTGCCACAGATCCTGAGCCTCCTTGGATAGGGCTGGGGATCTGGTACCTCCCTGCTTCCGTATGTAAAACATTGTCGTGGTGTTGTCCGTGAAGATCCGCACCACCTTGCCCTTCAGCGACGGGAGGAACGATTTGAGAGCCCAGAACACGGCTCGGAGTTCCAGGATGTTGATGTGCAGGAGCTTCTCCTCCGGGAGCCAGAGGCCTCTTGCGTGGAGATCTCCGGTGTGGGCGCCCCAACCTTCCAGGGAAGCGTCCGTCGTCACCGTCTCCTGGTACGCCGGCGTCTGAAAGTCCTTGCCTGCCATGAGGTGCGCTCGAACGCCCCACCACTGAATCGCCCGCCGGAACACCTCGTTGAGGGGGACCCTGTCTTCGAAGGTGCCCGTCGCCTGCGTCCAACGGGCGTCGAGAAATTCTTGAAGATGGCGCATCCGTAGTCTGCATAGGCGCACCAGGTAGATGCAAGAGGACATCATCCCCAGGAGGGACTTGATGGACCCCACCCTGGCCACGTCCGTGGCTAGCAGGCGCTGCACTTTGCCCAGAATGGTCTTTGTCCGTTCTTCTGACGGTGCCGCCAGGCGCCTCACTGTATCGAGCTTCGCTCCCTGAAACAGGGCCACCTGCGATGGCACCAGGTGGGACTTTGGGTAATTTATGGCAAATCCCAGTTCTGTGAGTAGCTGGACGGTCCTCGCAGTGTGTTCGACGGCGAGTTCCCTCGTCCTTGAGCAGATGAGCCAGTCGTCCAGGTAGGGGTAGACGTGAATCCCCTGCAGGCGCAGCCGCGTCGCCACAGGTGCTAGGCACTTGCTAAAGACCCTGGGGGCCGACTTCAATCCGAACGGCAGTGCTCTGAATTGGTAGTGGCGTCCCTGGACGACGAACCTGAGGAACTTTCGGTGACTTCTGAGGATGGGAACGTGGAAGTATGCATCCTCCAGGTCCAGCGACGATAGAAAGTCGCCTTCCTCCAGCTGTCCCAGCACGTGCTGGAGGGTGACCATCCTGAACTTTTGTGACCTGATGTATTTGTTCAAACGACGAAGGTCCAGGATGGGGCGCCAGCCGCCCGTCTTCTTCCTGGCGAGGAAGTACCTTGAGTACACCCCGGAGCCCCGGAGCCTCTTCGGGATGGGCTCGATGCTGCCTTTCCTGAGCATCGCCCGTACTTCCAACAGCAGTTGCGGGACGTGATTTTCCTTCCTGGCCACCGGTGGAATGTGAGGGCACTTCTTCAGGAATTCGATAGAGTGTCCTCTTGCCAGGGTATCCAGCACCCAACGATCGGTGGAGATGGACTTCCACACGCCGACGAACTTCGTCAGCCGGCCTCTCACCGGGGTGCTTCGGTGGGGGCCCAAGGCCACGGCCGGTTCAGTCCTGCTTGGAGGTGGTGGCCTTGCCGCCCTGGCCACCTTGCCGACGGCGGCGAGGCGCTCCCTGCTTGCCGCGACCCCTGTAGGCCTCCTGAGACGAGGAGCGTGCCGCCTGACGGTAGGACGACGAGGCACCGCTGGATCCCTTGGAGGCCCTCTGTCTGCCTCCAGAGCTCCGAAAGGGCCGTCGATGATGAAGGGCTCCTAGAGCGCGGGCCGTCTCCGTGTCCGTCTTTATGGCTTGGAGGGATTCGTCCACCGCCTTCCCGAACAAGTTGCTGCCGTCGAACGGCATGTCCAACACCCTGGTCTGGACGTCCTGACGGAAGTCGGTCGCCCGGAGCCAACCCCGTCGTCGTAGGCAAACTCCGTTGTCCAGCTGGCGGAACCCGGTATCGGCAATATCGGTTGCCACCGTTATGGCGTGGTCCGATGCCACCTCGCCTTCTTGAAGTATTTCCAGGGCCTCGGACCTCTTGTCGTCCGGTAGGAAGTCCAATATGGGGGCCAGCTTAAACCAGAGCTCCCTGTCGTAACGGGCCACGATCGCCAGGGCGTTGGCCGCTTTGATCGTCGTCGCCGCCGACGAAATGACCCGTCGCCCCATGGTGTCCCACTTCTTTCCCTCGCCGTCCGGAGGGGAATTCAACGTTGAGGCTCCTGACCCCGGCGCTTCTCATACCGGTCCCGTTTGGCTGGTGCCGTGGAGGGGTTCTTGAGTACCGACAGGCCCTCCTCCCAGATGTCATCGATTAGAGGCACCGCGATGACAGTCTTCCTCCTGGCCTCCCGGCGCTGATAGAGGAAACCTTCCTTTTTCTGCTCCTCCGGGCAGAGCTGGAACAATTCGGACGCCCTGGCGATCATGGCGTGGAATGAGCCAATCTCGTCGGACGGAGATGCCCGTGCGACGCGAGACGGGAGACCCGTTCCGTCGTCATCGCCGTCGCCCTCAGAACCCGTCGTCGAGCCCACCGCACCCTCATCTCCCGACTCGTGGGAGGATGAGGAGGGAACTGCAGGCCTTACGGGGGCGAGCGGAGGAGAGGGTTGGGTCCTCCGTCGTTTGTTCTGAGGACTTTCCGACGGGCCAGGTTGCGGGTCCTCCGGCCTGGGCCGTGGTAATCTCGTCCTTATCTCAGAGCATAAGGACTGGATTGCAAACAAAATGGCCGCCGAGCTATCCTGAGGCCTAGGTTCCGGCTGCGCTGGAAGGGAAGGCTGCTCTTCCTCGCCATCGTCGTCTTCCTCGGTTATCTCCCGAGGATCTTCCTTGCGGGACCGAACCTTCTCGAATTGTACTTCGAGATTCCTTGCGACCTCGGTCAGTTCCCCCTCCGAGGCTGACTCCGAGCTCGAGGAGGCTACCGTGCCCCCCTCCCCTTGTTCCATCATGGGGGCCATGACGATGGGCTGAAAAGAGAATTCCCTCCTTGGCGGCAGGGAAACTCTAGTCCCGGAGGCAGCCTCCGCTGGCGGGGTCTCTGCCGGCTTGGCCAGAGTCGCCGCGATCGCCTCGATAGAGGCCTTTGCTTGCTGGGTAGGGGCCTTCACCACCTTAGGTGCGTCCTGGGCCTTCCCCTTAGGGGGAGGGGCGACACCTCGCTCCCCCTCTCCCGAGATCGGACGGGGCTTCTCCCGAAGCTTACCCGGGGTCTCGGACTTCCTCTTCCCCGAACCGGAGCACTGGCTCGTGGTTGACGGTGCCGGGGAAGGTGCGCCCTGCCTGGCGACTGAATAGCCCGACCTTTCGGCGCTCCCGGAGCCAGCGGACTCGCAGCACTTGGCCTGGTGTTGGGCCCCCGTCGCCGGGGCGCCCGCACAGGACTTAGAAGCCCGCTCGGACCCTTTCTTCTTCTTCTCACCCGTCGAGCCCTTCTCCAACCAGCTGGCGAGACGAGATCGACGGTCCCTCATGGTCCGCTCCGACAAGTTCTTGCAGAACTGGCAGTCCTTCTCTACATGAGTCTTGTCCCCATGAAGACAGTAGAGGCATCGCGAATGTTCGTCCTCCTTAAACACATTCTGCACCCCGCATCCAGGGCAGCTGCGAAACAGCTTGGGTCCGGGTGACGAACTCGCGTCCTGGGCCATCTCGAAGTAGGCCGCGAATCTTCTGGAATCCTCCAAGAGGTTGATTCGACGAAATCTTCACCCTTGAGGGGCGTAGGAAAATCCTGCAACGGGAACCCGTTAACAGGAGTAGAAACGGTGGAGCTTGAGGCTCGATTAACCGAAAAAAATGTGAAAATTCACCTGAAAAAAGCGCAAAACACACAGTAAAAGCTCGAGAGGTAAGCACGAGGACTCCCAACACTTGAACGTGCAGTAAAAATCTGAAGATGGCTGCTAGAGGCGGGGTTTAGGGAGATGGCAGTCATTGGCTGTGGTCAGTATGACGCAGAGATCAGTGATTGGTTACTACTACGAAAGACAGATCAGAAATGAAACTGATACTGATTTTTTCTTTGCCGAGGATTCCCAGCGTGACGACGGGGAATATTCATGAGCATGTGAATCCATGCCAGACCCCATGCTGGAGAAGAGAAAAATACTAAGACAGCAACAAAACGCAAGAGAGAGAAAAAGGGAGACCAAACAAAGAGGGACAGAGGGGCAGGTGGAAAGCGACAGAGAAATAAACTAGCAGGGTGAGAAAATAGCAAAAGAAAATAGACGAGAAGAAAATGAGAACCAAGGATAGAAAGTAAGAATCACAGCTACAGATTTATAGAGAAAAAACAAGAAACAAAGTCATAGCAAAATAGCCACATGGGGAGAAAGGGACACAATACTTGGCCTCAAAAGTGGTTCACAGAGAGAGGAAGATTTGCTAGCACCCTATCAACCATGGCATCAAAAGCGACCCAACAGACGTAGGACCCACCAACATCCATCTACTGACTGGCATCATCAAACCAGCTGCCCCTGGCATTTGATCGTCATCCTATCTGTGGCATCAGTCTATCATAGCTGTCATTTCACCAAGCTTGAAATTGCAAAGGAGGTGGCTACCAAAAAGTGCAAGATAGGTAGTGTTAAAACAAAAGAGGTATAGACTGACCAAAAGAGGCACAAATGGGGAAAGGACAGAGACTAGAGATAAAAGCACCAAGGGAGGGCAAAAGACAATGACACAGGAGCAGTGATCTAATATGTGCAAGACCATTATAGCAGTTAAGGCCTAGAAAAGGCGGCAGAAAAGGGGCACGAGAAAGCAGAAGGATGAATGTCAGCAGATAAGAGAGGCAGAGATAAAAAAGCAACGAAAAGCAAAACTATGGAAGACCCAGAGAAAGGTAGAGTAAGGAATAGAACGCAGAAACATTTGTTAAAAAACAAAATGACACAACGAGGAAAAATAATGGCAGAGAACAGAAATAAATAAAAGGCTAGGTGACCAGGATACAGCTAACTCTACTACATTTGCCCCTTCACAACGCTCCTAAGTAATGCCAAAGGATCAACAGTCTCCCAGTCCCAGGAACATCTACCAGCTGAAATTCCTGGCCGTCTCAAAAACATCCTCTCCTTAGTTAATACAGCAGCTTTCCGAGGAAATATTGTCCTGATGTGCCTGTTTTTCCCTATCTTTCATGTCCAAAGGCACCTTTGTCCAGTATTGAGGTGCGTGCCTCGATCCAGGGGCCACAAAATGTGTAAGTTCACCTTCAAAAGGGCCTTGCTAGGTTACGTCTGTGGGGTGGAGTAGAGACACTGGTGATGGTCACCTTGCTCATGGTCCCTGGAGAAGGGTAAGGGGGGAGTGAAGTGCTGCGTGAACCAGCTGTGGTTGCTGCGGCGACCCATGGAGCCATACCATGGTACTTTTTGCAGGCTAGCTGAAAAGCTGCAGGGAAAAAGCATCAACTTATTTTGTCCGGACCTAAGCATTTGCTGACCGTAGATAAGAAATTGCCTATTCCAATGCTTTTAGGTAAAAGGCTAAAATTTGTATCCAGGATAAAGAATCTGAGTTGTGTAAGGCAAGAGGATCTCGGTAGTGACGCTCAGATGGGAGCAAAGGTCCAGCCGGTGCATTTTGTTCTGAGACTCTTACGCCAAGAACTCCCCAACATTCCTAAAGAAGATCATGCGTCTGTGGTTGGTGCATTAATCAGCGCCCACTTGGACTATTGCAATAGTTAATTGTTGGGTGTCCAATCCAAACAACTCCAACGACTTCAAAAAGCACAGAATATGGCCATCAGAACTGCTCATGTGTCCTCATTTCGCTGTGATCTACACTGGCTCTCAATTGAAGATAGTATAAGGTTTAAGGTAGCCTGCATCATCTTTAAATGTCTATATGGTATTGCCCCTCTGTACCTGAGAAATCTGATTCAGGGTTCATTCAGCAACTAGAGACAGTTGCGCTCACGTGATTGTCACCTCTTGGCTGTCCTTCACTCAGTATATAAATCACTAGGTGGTAGAAGATTTTCTGTTTTTTGCCCAAGGTTGTGGAACTCCTTGCCACTAGAAATAAGGACCATTCGTCAAGCACTGAAGACTTTTTTGTTCAGATAGAGTAGCCCTACATTGATAGGTTCCTGTATAGATTTAGCTGTGTCTATACCAATTGCTGTTTTCATCTGTGCCACTATACGGTTCAGTCTGTTCTATGTGGGTTATAAATACCAACAAAAAAAAAGAAGCAGAAGACAATGTAATTTCAAGTCACTGAAGAAAGACCAGGGATACAAAGGCATAGCAGTGAAGTACCCATCAATTTTGTTGGAGGCAAGATAACATCAGTTACATACAGTGCTTTTAAGCGGGAAACGGAATCAAGTGGAGGGTCTAGAAAGAGGATGCTAACACTTGTGAGCAGGTTATTGGGCCATAACCCCCTTTTTTTGGAAACATATCTGTTTATGGGTGTTTTGGAGTGACTTACCTATTGTGATGTACTGTGATCTGTAGTGCAACATCACAGGTATTTAGAGGTCACGTGTGTTCATTAAATAAAAGATCTAACATGAATGCAAGTCGCAACCATAGACCACCGGTTTACAACACTGTGTATGTGCGTGCCGTTACTGGACTCATTAGGATTCGTCCTACTGAAACCACAAGTCTCCCTAAGCAAAACCATCACTACCCTAAGAGTTTTGCAAAAAGGGAGCAAAATATTGCATTCCTACAGTTGTTTTAACACTTGAGATTTCTAGTCATGAACTAATGGTGAACAGCTTTGGAACAATAGCGACATCTATTAAATCAATCCGCAATATGGAAAATAATGATACCCTGATCATGACATTATGTCCAAGTCCCTCTTCCTTGTCAAATTACTTCCTATGAGAATCCAGCCTTCATGGCAGGACAGATTCCCCATTTATTTTATTTCAACTCCTTTCCCTCCTTGAGGCATAACACTCACGCTTTTGTACAAACCCTTAGTTAAAAAATGGCCTGTCCTTCAGACTGGGATAAAGGAGAGCTGCTGATGGCTTACCACTTTTTCCTGACCCCCAACTGCTGGACTTTCCAGGTGCAACAAGTCCAGCCAGGCCCCTCCCCTCTTCGGAGCTTACTGCAAGGTGAGTCGGCCTGAAGGATGGGATGTCTCCAGATGGTCATTTGTGGAAGAGATGTCAGTTGAGATGTGAATGAGGATTACAGCAACCCCAGTGAATGATGGGGGTTGTTGGAGTCATTTGCTGGCAGCATGAAGACAGGGGGAAGGTAGAGGTCGGCACCTCAGCAGGGGTGAGCGGCAGTCGGGGAGGAATGAACAGCTCTGAAAGAACTGGGCTGTGCATGTAGGCAGGAGGAACAGGTGGGCCCTAAGTATCATTGTTTGGCAGCACCTGGTCGAAGGATGCCTGTCAGGTAAATTATTACAGAATGAGTTCCCTGCAAAAAATTGAGAAAAGGAAGTATGGAGACAATACTGAAAAACTCCCACAAGAAAAAGAAGGGTCATGAGAAGCACAAGAATGTAAGAGGGAAAAAAAGGAGGTGAAGGAGATTATGAAGCATGCCTTGCAAGTAAAAGAAATAAGAAGTGAACCCGAAGATACAGCAATCCAAACAGTTCACGAGGATTGGCCTTCTTGCAATATTGGATATCAGGCAAAGCGATTCTTGAGGAGTGGAAGGTGTGACAAATCTAGGGTGTTTGTCCCTTCTCCCAAGGGGGCTAGCGAGATGAGCCCGCTTGGACACTCATCTTGGGGACAATGTCAGGAATAAGGGTTGGAGTAGGGGAGTGTGTCGTGGACTCAGAAAGGGGTAGGGCCTGAAAATGCATGAAAAACTACACTTCCCAGCAGTACTTGGGAATACTATGTAGTTTATAGCTGTGCGCGCGTGTGGCCAGCTGACACTGATTTGCAACAGTTTATTAAGAGCCAACGGCGCATGGCAGGTGTGGCTTATTTTGTTTTCAGTGTGGAGCTGTATCGGAGGAACGAAGAAGACGCCCGCGTATGGATCCCGCTGTTCTCTTGAACTGGCAGGCGTGAGTTTTGCAGCAGCAAAGGGAGAGAAGGCTGACGGCTGCTACGGGCTACATAATACTTTGTCCGGGAAGGCTTGTGAGCTTCCTGGACTTAAGATAAGTGTGGGAGGGGCTCTAATGAACTGAAATGTGTATGCGCTCAGCACGATCGTTATAATGCATACGAACCGGCATTCATATCACGGGGGCATTGCGATTTAATACTACCAGTATTTGGGACTCCACGGCAGCGCTGCATGTCCTTCTTTTTTTGTAATTCAAAACACCCCAGGGGGAAAGAACTCCAGCATGTGTTTGCTCATGGAATACTAGTGCTTCAACACTTGATGTGCCGCATTTCCCCGATTTACCAGTGTTGTCAACTCGTTTTTGTTTGGGGAAACCTCATGACCAGAGTGTGCAAACAGCATATTCTTTGTGTTTTGCATGTTAACGACCAGTTATGTTCATTGTTTGTAAGTGGTGCTTGCGCTAGTCCAGTGGGCCATGTGTTGTGTCTTTCATAGTGGGGACATTCCCAGCCGTATGTCTCATACTGCTTGCTATGCATGTTGTTCATGTCAGAGGGTGAAATAGGTACATGTATCAAGGTGTACTACTATGTGTGTTATGAGCCAAGGAACTACATGGTTTGTGGTAATTATAAGGTACTAGGCAGGGTAGGGTTTTTTCCCTGTTACTTCCCCAGTCCTATCCAAACTAGGTTCTCCCTTACCCTGTATCCGGTGTTCCTAACATCCCCCACCCTGTCCACAACCTCTCCCTAACTCTCTTCCCCCACTGGCTGCCACGTCGTATCCTGTTTTTCTGTCTATCAGGTACCTGTGCCAACCACGGTGGGAGGGTCAACTTCATTCAGCTTCTGTGGTTCGGGGGAGAGTGTCGACCTCTGTTCTCCATTTTTTGTGTATGTATTTGACAGACAAGGACTCCCATTGCCATGTGGATCTCCCTAAACCAGCCCGACTATCTGCTTACATGGGCACCCCATTTGAGACTACGGAGATTAGCCTGCTTGGTAATGTTATGTTTGTTATGTTACCGTAATCTGTTAAGCACACGTACGCCAAAGGCATCATGGCGCTGAAGACAGAGATCGGAACCATAAACAGGTGAGAGGTTATAAAAACAGTAGTGTTTTCAATTTACGCCGAAAGCCGAGATGATCAGCAGTACTCCGCAGAGCTAACAGAAGTTTGTTCCAGGCATTCGCGACCACAACAGAGAAGGCACGGCCACTCGACCGAGCCAACCTAAACCGAGGAACAGCTATAAGAAGAGCTGATTGTGAACGTAGGGGCCGGGTCGGAGAGTAGTGCACAAACTTAGCTTGTAGATACTCAGCTCCGATATCGTAGAAGGCCCGATGGACCATACACATAGATTTAAACACAACTCGGGCCTCCACGGGGAGCCAATGCAATTGCCTCAAAAGAGGGGTCATGTGAGCACCAAAGGGGGGGCGGATAATAGATCTTGCCGCTGCATTCCGGAGAAGTTGCAGCTGCTTGGTTAGCTAGAGAGGCTGCCCCAGATAAAGCGAATTGCAATAATCCAAGACACCCAATACGTGGCAGGCTGTGGGGATAAAAGTAGGAACCTTCCATAAGACCCGAAGATCAAAATGACCAGTTTTTTTTTTTGTTTAGATATTTTTATTGATTTTCAACACGAAAGGCATTACAAACAATTATATCAATTATATCAACAATTAATTTCATTTTGTTCAAATCAAGAACCCTCGTACCCCAACAATTTCTCAGTTTTTCACATATTTGGCATTAAATAACAGTGTTAAGTACAAATTATATGGTACAATATGTCTTCAGTTGGTTAATCAGGGGTAATGAGAGAGAAGAAGGGGGAAAGAGAGAAAAGGGGAAAAAAGGAAAGAAAAAAAAAAGGGTTTACAAAGTTAAGTTCATTGGGTCAGTTATCTCTCCTTTAACCAATCCGAAACATGAATTCATTAAGCAATATGAGATATCAAGAGTTCATAAACATGACTACCATTGATACACATTCTCTATCAAGAGTGCATGTGTGCAGAGCTAACAAATCTACAGTCAATTCAGGAATTCATGAAGTGCTTCAAGAGTTGTGGTTGGAAGAACATGTGCTCTTTATCAGAGACAAAGTCCAGAAAAGGGCGCCAGACTTTCCAGAATCTCGAGAGCTTCCCCTCCATCACTGCTGTAAGCTTTTCCAAGCCTAACAATTCCTACATTTTCATCCACCAATAGGCTATTTGCGAGCCCTCTATCGTTTTCCAGAATCGGGCTCTGGTAATGTGAGCAGCCACTAGTAAATGCGAAATCAAAATTGCTTTATGCCCTGACATGGGGAAGGACCCATCTTCTGGGGCATCCCCCAGCAGGAATACTCTTGGGTCCATGGGGAGCAAGGAGCCCGTAATGTCCTTAATTCTAGACCGCACCTCTAGCTAGTATGACTGAATAATCTGGCAATGCCACCACATATGAGCCATATCTCCTCGCTCACCGCACCCATGCCAATATGTATCCGGATACTCTGGATTAATGCAGTGGAGTCTGCTGGGGGGGGGGGGGGAGTACTACCTGAAACAAATTTTCATGGCATGTTCTTTTACTAGAGCACAGCAAGAACTGGTCTGAGTTCTGTGCCAGATCCGCTGCCAGGATTCTTCTGGAATCTCCAGGCCCAGTTCTCTCTCCCAAGCTTTCATATATGGAAGTTTCTAATCTATTGAGGTTTTCTTTAAAAGTCTATAACACAGCGATATCTTGCGGGACTGCTGGCCTTCAAGAATTTTGAGTTCGATTCCCAGAGGGACCCTTCTAACTGCCCTGCGGATGTCCCTATTAGTGAGCCAGTGGCGTAGTTGTATGTATCGGAAGTGTTCCGTCTCTGGGAGATCAAACCTTTCCTTGCATTCCTGGAAAGTCAAAGGTTCCTGATCAGCATATAGATCCCTCAGGCGCAAGGGTTTGTCTCGGCACCAGATTCGGAACGTTGTGGGTGTGAGGCCTGGAGTGAAAGCCGGGATCTGAGTGATAGGGGACAATGGCCCTAGTCCCAGTGGGATCCCCCTCTGTGATCGTGCTTTATCCCAACTCTGTAGAGTGGACAAGGTGGTTGGCAACATTCCACCCCAATAATTACGCGCCTCTTTCTGGAGAAATGGAAGGTGAGCCAAAGGAAGTGAGGCGGCCGCCTGCTCGATCTTTAACCATTTAGGATGATCCGGGGAATCAGCCGAAGAAAGCATTATAGCTACTTGCGCAGCTCTATAATAGCGTGGTATCGAGGCAAGGCCCAACCCCCCCAACATCCTTCCCCTTGTCAGGAGTTTACTAGAAATACAGGGTTCCTTCTTCTTCCAAATGAATCGGTATATCTCCTTTTGGAGGTTTATGAGTTCAAATTCAGGGATGGCAATTGGCAAAGAGTGGAATGCATATAATAACTTCGGGAGAAGTGTCATCTCAACCGCATTAATACGGCCCACCCATGAAATTTCCTGGGAGTACCATCGCTGTAACCACTCCCTTAACTCTTTAAACAAAGGGGGAATGTTCGCCCTGTAAAGACCTGCGTATGCTGGAGTCAGCTTTACCCCTAAGTACGAAATCTCTGTTGGAGACCAGGGGAAGTTCGTCAGCGTTCGTATTTCATCTAGTCTACCAGGGTCTCCAGACAAGTGCACACCCACTGATTTAGCTGGGTTTATTTTGAAGCCAGATATCGTGGCAAACTTGTTTAGGAGGTCTAAAGAGGGGAGGAAGCGTGTGGGGGCATCCCTCAGGAAGCAAAGCAAGTCATACGCGTATAGCACGATTTTATGGGATTGTCCCTCCACCTCAAACCCCAGAATATCTGGGTGTAATCTAACATGCTGAGCAAAAGGCTCCATTGCTAGGGCAAAAATTAACGGGGACAAAGGACGGCCCTGTCTAGTACCTTTGGCTGACCTAATTAGTGGAGTCCAATTTTTATTAACCTTGATCTTGGTCGAGGGAATTTGAAAATATTAATCTGGAAAACTCTGGGCCAAATCCAAACCCCTCTAGTACTATTTCCAGGTACCCCCAAGACATACTATCAAATGCCCTGTGGGCATCTAGGGACAGCAGGGATAAATTACCTGGCATCTTCAGAGCGAGGGCAATTAGATTAATGGCACGGCGTACATTATCATAGGTGGACCGATTATGTATAAAACCTGTCTGATCATTATTTATCAGAGACGGGAGAACCGGACATAAGTAGTTCGCTATTATTTTCCCCAACAATTTAGCGTCTGTGTTTAGTAATGTAATTGGCCTGTAAGAGGTATCATTAACTGTAAAGTATTGGTCTATACAGTTAGCAATGCAGGAACGGGCCTGAGGGTCCAACAATACGAGTTCATTCAGCCGCCAAGTTCGGGGGGGTTCCGGGGTATCGCTAAACAGAGACATGCAGACTAATACCGGGGCATGGTCGGATAGGGCTTTCGGGAGGATCTCTACCTCTGTGGTGTGGGGGATAAGAGTATCGGAGAGAAGGAACATGTCTAACCTAGAGAACCCCTATGCAGAGGAGAGAAAAAAGTATAATCCCATTCTCCCTGATGAAAAAACCGCCATCCCTCTATCAATGAGTGTTCCCTGAGGAGAGAGGTTAGAGCCATGAAATTCTTCTTACCAGCTAGAGTTGGGGGCGAGATCTATCTTCCAAAGGGTTAATCAAAGCATTAAAGTCTCCTCCAATTATAAGGTCTCCCTCAGCATGCTCACTCAGCATTCCGGATATGGAGGTAAAAAACTGGTGCTGATTAACATTCGGTGCATATACCGACAACAAGGTCACCCTCTTCCCATATAACGTGGCTACCGCTAGAACATATTTTCCATCTGCATCTAACCTGGTTCTATGAACTGTCAGTGGGGCCCCCTTCCGAACAAGTATAGCCACCCGCACTTCTTCGTCCCCGAACACACACACATTTTGATTGGGTAGAGTTTGTCATTCAAGCGAAATTCATCAGTTGGCAACAGGTGAGTTTCTTGCAAAAATAATATTGTGGAGTTGTATGTCGCCAGTCAGTGAAATAACGCTCTTCGTTTAATCGGGGAGTTGAGACCCTGAACATTGAGGGTGAGACAAATTATATTTGGCTTCGTTATTTCAGTATTCCCTCGTGTTCTACACACACTTAACATAGTTGGCAAATTACATGGGTTATTACATTACATTCACCCATCAGTACACTCCCACTCCAGATCTTGAAAGCCTGGAAGTTAACTTTCAGTGAAACACTTAACGCACTCCAGATGACCCACTCCACAGAGCACCCCGCTAATATTTCAGACTTGAGATTGCCATTATACGAGTTGCCTCGTCGTTGCCAGCTCCCATCCGGGACCGACCCAACAACAGAATTCCAAAAAGGGGGAAAATAATAAGAATAATCCTGGATGACAACAAAACCAAGAAAAAGAAAGAAGAAAACAGTTTGCACTGTTGAACAATGCGATATGACAACTTGAAGAATGATAAGAAATAAGCTGTGAAAAGCTTTCATAAACTTCAACTTCTATTTAGACAACAATAAACCTTCAACAGAATCGGGCGCATTCCGAATTAGGCGCCCCCACTTTGAAATTATATGTAATTTTTGCACACCATATAGACCTCACCCTGGGGATCTCTCCCATGACCACTCAGAGTCCCGCGACCAACCAGCGGGTTTGCTTGAGTCTGCGTGGTCAATGATCTCTCCCCTCAAAAGGTGGGCTCACCAGTATCTTCCCATGTAACGCTCACCTGACTCCCACGGAGGCGCTGGCCTGGTTCGCGCTGCTGTGACCTCTTCTAAGGTGATGCGCAGGGTTCGGAAGACGGACTGGACCGGGGCCCCCAAATCTGGCTTGTCTGGCTCGCAGAAGTGTCCTTCTGCAGGCGAAAATAGGGGATTAACTGTCTGCGGGGTAATGCAATCGGCCTCCCACTTCCCCCTCTCACCCTCCTCGAAACCCTTCTGTGATTCCTCGTAGCGTCTCACCTTAGGGTCTGGAAGGACAAGCTCTCCATCCTGCTTCTGATGCAGGGGCGCGTTGGTATCCAGTTACTTCACTGGATTTTCGGATTGGTGAGAACCAAACTTGCTTGGCTTCCAGGTAAGTTTTTTGATAAGAGGTTCCCCTTGTGTCCATGCATTAATGTACTAATGCTAGTGTCTTTTTCCCCATAGGGGCCGGGGTACGGAATGCCGGGGAACAGGCACCGACCGAGATGAAAAGGGAAATCCTTGTAGAAATCAGGTAAGTCTTTAATGAGCGTTTTTTGGTAATGTCTTTTCATTCGCTCATTAACGCTGATGTCTCTTTTTCCCCTTAGGGTCCGGGGTCCAGAAATGCCAGGATGCGGCGCGGACCGGAAATAGAGAGGGAATGAATCAGCAGGTAAGTCTTAACATGGAGATTTAGCTTTCCTTATTCCCTTCTCTCTCTCACCTTTTGTTCTGGTCTTTTTCTTCCTAGGCGCTGGGGCGTGACTGCGAATCCGGATGATCGCTGCTGAACATGGAGGCGCCCTGTAAATGTGAGTGGCATGCGGCGCTGCAGCGATCGACGCGATGAGCTTTTAAATAAAAGTCTTCCTTTTCAGAATTGTCGGCGAGATGTCTCCGGGATGCGGTTTTAGCAGGTAAGGACTTTTCCTTCTTCTGTTCTCTTCTTCTCTTCCTTTGCAGGTGATTCAGGATGCTGGCAGGCGTGGCAGAAGTCAGGATGCAGGAGCAGACACGGTGAGCGTCCAGCTGCTAGATGCAGAACAACGCGAAGCACGTGTGGCTGTTCGGGTGGGGTTTAAATAGCCTTGGAAGAAGTTCCAGGTATGTATACTTCCTCCAATCAGGTATGTATCCTTCCCCGACCATGCCCGGATGGTAAATTAGTCCCACAGGTAAAGTAGTTCCTTTCAGGCCTCAAGGAGGCCTGGATCCTGCAGCATGGTCTGCATCAGGTAAGTGCACCCAAGCACTCCCATAATGAGCCTGGCGCCTATGGCGCCAGGACTGATGTCTTTTATGAGCCTGGCGCCATAGGCGCCAGGACACTGTCCAAAGGGCCCCTATATGGGGTTGCTGGGTCCTTCCTTGGGGACTGGATGTCCGCTTTTGGGGACGCAGGTCTTGAACCGGCTCCCCGGGAGCGGGCATCATGACATCCCACTCCGCCAAGATCTTAAGACATCCAATAGGGAACCATATTCATCAGAAATGTTAGCCATGTAGATTGCAGTCCTGCCTCCAAGTTCTCCCCGGAAAATACGAGGGTATGTCACCTGTATCTCTTCACCTTCTCCTTTTGCCATCAGGCAGGTGCGTCGTCAGATCGTGGGGGACTAGCAGACTTTGAGCGGCCCTTTGGGCTGTCCGGAGAGAGGCGTGCCCGACTTTCAGCCGCAGCCCGCTCACCACTGAGAGCAGGATCGCCCATTAGTCGCCAACCCCTCGGCTTCCTTCTTCTATCTATCGGGGTAGACTGTAAGCCGTGATCCACCTCTGATGAGGCATCTCGGTCCAACGCAGGTACAGCAGCCTCCCCAGCCATTAGCTCCCTCGCCTCCACCTCCGAAGAGATTGCGTAATGTTGATTACGAAAGTCAAAAATCAGCTTGCAGGGGAACCCCCAGCGGTAGCGGATCTTCTGGGATTGGAGCCATGCAGAGACCTTCTGTAGACGGCGTCGGCAAGCTAAAGTATACGGGGAGAGATCTTGAAACAGCCGAACAGATGCTTCCCGAAATTGCACAGATTCTGATTTTCTGGCCGCCATCATAATTTCCTCTTTTTGACGGAAGTAATGGACTCTAGTAAGGACATCTGGGAGAAGATTTCTCCTCTGCTGGGCAGCTGGGTAGTTCTTGATCGGAGATTTGCAGAGGAATACCTCGAAGGCGCACCTTATTGCCTCTAGACCAATTTTCAAGGTCTGTCTGCTTAGCCCAGATCTCCTCCAGATGGTCTTCAATCACCCGCACCCGTTCTGAGAGCACCTCAGTATCATGCGTTATGTCACAGGTAACATTCTCCAGATCGTTCACCCAACTTTCAAGACCACACAGATGGGAGGTAAGTTCTGCCAAGGATCTGCCCAGTGAGTCTTTAGAGGTGGTTATCTCTGCCTTGATTTCGTGAGTGATCTCTTGCTTGAAGGCCTTCAGCAGATCTTCAAAGTCCGACCTGGTAAGTGCCATGTCTGCTATGGAGTCTGTTGCGGGGGCTGGGTGGATGTCCACTGATACTGTATGACCCTGGAACCCGGGAGTCGCCTGAGGTGCCAAGAAAACCTTTATGCCCTGTGTTTGTTCTTTCTTTTTTGCTCCTGCCTTGGGCATAGTTGGGGAAAGCAAGACTTCAAATAATATAGTCCCAGACGCAACACAACGTTTGCAGAGCGCGCAGTGAAGAAGGTCCTTAGAGCTGTCTATTAGGCGTAAGCGGGTGCCCCGAGGGTCAGTGAGTCCCCTTAACGATTCCCGTGAGAGGTAGCAGGCCGCGGCGGGCGCCAAGCACCACCAGTCCGAGCGCGCCCAGAGAAGGGTCTAGCGCCGGTGCGTAGCTAAGTGGGGGAGCGCCGGGCCGCAATGGTCCAAGACCGCGCCCGCAGGCAGGGCCCAGGAAGCCCAGCAGCCCCGCGGGCCTCTCAGTCCTCTAGGCCACCACGAGTGGGAGCCCCGCTCAATACCTCCAGACCGCCACCCCCAAAGCAGCAGATGTGGCCCCCCCCAGGCGGGCCGGCGACTCACCTTGGATCCCCGAGCCACACGCCCCGCCACAACAGTCTCAAGTCCCCACAGACCTCCTCTGGTTCTCTTCTCACCACGGTCAAAGGACAGGAGCGCCCGCCACAGAAAGGAACCCAGGTAGGCGAGCGGAACACCTCAAGCCTCAGTCGCTCCCTCCGCTAAGTGGTAGGGGAGACCTCCCGCTCTTGAATCCGCCGGCTCTCGATGTGGAACCGGGAGGTCCCCGACGTCCGTTAGGTGAAATGGCGCACACCGCCATATTGATCTCGGCGGTCACAGGGGGCTCCAGGTCGTCCCGGTGATATCTTTCGCATCCGTGCTCCGATTTCTATCGGGACCACAAACCATGGAATCCCGCCCGGTTCAGCCTTCACTCTTGTATATTTGGGCTCATCACATGGGTGCAAAAATACCAAAATAGCGTTACTAAGGGGGCCGTTGGCAGAGCTCACAGCAGACACGTCCTCATTGTATGCTGCCTAGCCACCCCCCCTAAAATGACCAGTTTTACATACTGCCGCCACCTGCTCTTTCATGGCCAAGGAGGCAGAAAGTTTAACCCCACATTTCTGACCGACAACACAGGCGTAGGAAGAGGGCTAAGCGAGGGAGGCCAAAAATCGGCCATCCAGAACAGCTGAGGGGAGGAGGTACCAACAACCAGCACCTCTGTTTTACTGACGTTGAGCTTCAACCAGTTAGATGACATCCAACTGCTCAGTTCCTCCAGACATTTCCTCAGTCGAGCAGCAGACCCTCCTCTTGGGGACAAGGACTCCCATTGCCACGTGGATCTCCCTAAACCAGCCCGACTATCTGCTTACGTGGGACTGGGCCCAAATGTCATTAATGTGGATTCATATCTATTGGCTTCAGCTAACGCTGGACAGAAGACAAACCATGAATGGAAACCACACGCCCCTTTTCCCACGAGACAATCTGTAAAAGGAACAAACCGGATTTGGCAGAGGCGAGTGAGCGATACGCTGGGGAAACCCTCTGACATATCCACAGCCTGGAGGGGCGGAGTAGAGTACAGCTGCAGAGCTGACAAGAGCCCGTGGAATAGGAAAAGCTGAGAGAAGACGCCAGGAGTCTGGCAGAGAGACGAGTGTGGGAAGATGATGATTTCTGAAGAAAAGTAGGTTCTTTGAAGTATTTTTCCAACGATGTAAAATTTCTCTCAGGAGGAATGGCTTAGGGGACTCTGCAGCACGATGTGTAGTTAGAATCTGAAGAGGGCTTCCTGGGTGGGGCTAGATACTTGACGTTCCATTGGCTGGGGCAGAATACACCCAAGAGGACATTGATGGGCTACTAAAGTAAGCCAAAAAACTTTTTTTTATAAGGTATAATAGTAAGGTGTAACGCTTACCTGGAGTCCTCCGGACCGTAATACCCCTTCAGCCAGTAGACCTGATACCTTGAAGCCTTTAGGATTCTTTTTCTGTTAGGACAGACAGATAACAACAATACATATGCTATAAAAAAAACTATTAACTGTGATAACTACTAGATGAGGTGTGTATAAACACCTAAAAATGTTCTCCCCTCTAACTGGTGTTAAATTCCCTTCTCACCTGTGTTTTGTAATTGTGGAGCTCTCCATCCTGTTTTCAATAGGGGCGCGTTGAGATGGTAAAACAATTGCCAAACTTGGCATGCGGAAGAACTCGATAATTCTATGAAGGAATGAGTCTTTAGGTAGGTAAGCAGATGACGACACTGTAGATTTACTGCCACCGTTGTTTCCGGACCGGCTGACTTGTAATGAGGCCCTATGTTTTCAACTGGGATCATGACATAGGGTTACTGAGGATGCCCAGCCTACCGGCAGGGAATATTCAAAGCATGTGAATCCATGAAAAATCAATGCTGGAGAAGAGACAGATGACAAACCTTAAGTGAAGACTATGATGATTTTATGTCAAGACATAATTTGATTTGTTAGAGAAGAACAAGTTACTTCTTACCTTGTAACGTTCTTTCGACAGGATGTTCCTCCGACGTATTCCTCATCTTAGATATATCCTTCCAGCTCTGCTGGCCTCGGAAAATTTTTTCTCTAGAGGGCGCTGCGCGTCGACGTCCCTCGAGTCGATGTCCCTCGACAGCCGCCGTATCGACGCTCGACGTCATCCTGCCTATAAAGGCCGCGCGCAGCGTCCGTTGCACAGTTCCGTTTTGTAGCCCACAGTATTACTGTCTGGGCTAGACTAATCACCCTGAAGGAGCGTAAGCTGCAACAACAAGGGAAGTAGAACTGCGGGGATGGATGGGAGGGTCGATGAGGAATACGTCGGAGGAACATCCCGTCGAAAGAACGTTACAAGGTAAGAAGTAACTTGTTCTTCGAAGGGATTGTGTCCTCCGACGTATTCCTCATCTTAGATATGCTCCCATAGCAGTATTCTATATTCGGAGGAGGGAGTACTGATTTCACGCTGTCTTCTATTGATGAATAGAATGCAGTACAGCCCTTCCAAACCTAGTCTCTTGACTGGAGGAGGAATCCAGATTGTAAAAACGTGTAAAGGTATGGACAGACGACCATGTAGCGGCCGCACATATGTCTTTAACCGGCACGCCTCTTTTGAGGGCCGATGAAGCTGCAATACCTCTGGTCGAATGAGCCCTAAGGTTTTGAGGGGGCTCTTTCCCTGCCAGTTTATAACATTCCAGAATGGCTAGAATGATCCATCTGGAAATGGTCTGCTTAGTTATTGGTAACCCCAGCTTGTGACCTGCGTAACCTACAAACAGCTGGTCTGCCTGTCTTATCCTGGCTAGTCTACTAATGTAAAAACTTAAAACCCTCCTAGGGTCTAGTCTGTGTAACCTCTCTTCCTCTTTCCCCGGGTGAGGAGGAGGATAGAAAGATGGTAGGGTAATCTTCTGAGTGATATGGAATTCAGAAACCACCTTTGGGAGGAAATTAGGCTTCACTTGCAGGACAACTTTGTCTTTGTGAAAGATTGTATGAGGGGGTTTACAAGAAAGAGCTTGTAATTCGCTCACCCTTCTAGCAGATGTAAGTGCTATTAATAAAACAGTTTTAAGGGTAAGGAATCTTAACGAACAAGAATGGAGAGGTTCGAAAGGTGTACCCATTAGGAAAGTTAGTACTAAGTTTAAATCCCATAGGGGAACTTGGAATGGTCTTGGGGGATAAACATTGGTTAACCCCTTTAGAAACTGTATTACCAAGGGTAATTTGAAATAGGATGGTTCTTCCGCAGTACGCTTAAAGATAGATAGCGCTGCGAGATAGCCCTTAATGGTGCCAACTTGAAGGCCTGAATTTGTCAAATATAGTAGGAAGGACAAAACCATTGGTGTACCACATGAAAATGGGTCGATATTCTGTTCTCTACACCAGCTGCAAAATCTGTTCCAACGGCAGCGGTATAAAGACTTTGTTGCTGGCCTCCTTGCCGAAAGCAACACCTCCATAACATCATCAGGGAGGTCCCAATCCTTGTACCTCAGCCGTTCAGAAGCCAAGCGTGAAGGTTGAGGGTTTTGATGTCTGGATGGAGAACCTGACCTCCCTTCTGTGAGAGTAGGTTCTCTCTGAGAGGAAGTCGAATTGGAGGGCAGATGGACAAGTCTAGAAGGTCCGGGTACCACGTTCTCCTGGCCCAATCCGGGGCAATTAGGATCATGGTTCGCCGGAATCTTCTCAACCTCCTGATCATTTGAGGAATGACAGGGACCGGTGGGAACGCGTACAGAAGCGGAAACTCCCAGTCCACTATGAACGCGTCTCCCAGAGCTCCTCTCTGAGGAAATTCCCTTGAGCAGAACAGGTCGCATTTCCTGTTTAGGCTGGTGGCGAACAGATCTACCTGAGGGGTTCCCCAAAGGGCGAAGATCTCTTGAAGGACTTCCTGAGCTAGCTCCCACTCGTGGGAGACTGTGTTCTGCCTGCTCAGAGCGTCCGCTGTCAAGTTCTTCTCTCCGGCTAGGTGAACTGCCGATAGAAAGATTCCTTCTTGGATTGCCCAAAACCAGAGCTGCATCGCCTCTCTGCATAGGGGTAGTGATCCTACGCCTCCTCTTTTGTTGAGGTAATGCATGGCCAACGTGTTGTCCGTCATTATCAGGACGTTCTTCCCTTGTACAGCTGGCAGGAAAGCCTTCAACGCAAGTCTGATGGCTCTCAGCTCTAACAGGTTGATGTGTAGTCTGGACTCCGATGGAGACCAACGACCGCTGATGGTCAAGTCGTTGGCGTGGGCTCCCCACCCCGTGAGTGAGGCATCCGTGACTACTGTTATCTCCGGCCAGGGTTGCCAAAACTGTTCTCCTTTCAGAATGTTCTCCTGACAGGCCCACCACTGAAGGTCTCGAGCCACCCTGCCGGGAACCTGAAGAAGATCTGTCATTCTCCCTGAGAATTGTGACCACTGAGTCCTCAGTGCCCACTGGAGGGATCTCATTCTCAGGCGAGCCTCTGGCACAAGAAAATGCAGGATGCCATGAGGCCTAGCAACCTCAAAAAGTCGAAGGCTGGGAGACGTTGGGCATGCTGGAACTTGGTAACCATCTGTAGAATATCTTGAGCCCTCACCTCTGGTGGCAAGGCTTTTCCCAGGGAAGTATCCAGGATCGTTCCTATGAACTGGAGTCTCTGCGATGGTATCATTTGTGACTTCTTTAAATTGAGGGAGAAGCCCAGTCTGTGAAGGAAATGGCACACGTGATTTAGCTGGATCTGAGCTTGCTCCGGAGAAACAGCCCTGATCAGCCAATCGTCCAGGTAGGGGTAGACGTGAATCCCTTCCCTCCTTAGACTTGCAGCCACTACCGACATTAACTTGGTGAAGACCCTCGGGCGGAGGTCAGCCCAAATGGCAGTACTCGAAATTGATAGTGAGAGTTGCCAATTGCGAACCTCAGGTATTTCCTGTGTTTGAGATGGATAGGCACATGGAAATAAGCGTCCTGAAGGTCCAGAGATACCAACCAGTCCTGAAACTGAAGGGCCTGGAGGATCTGAGAAAGAGTGACCATCTTGAATTTGTCTTTTCTGAGGAATTTGTTCAATTCTCGCAAGTCCAAGATGGGTCTCAGTCCTCCGTCTTTCTTCGGAATGAGAAAGTAAGGGGAGTACCAGCCCTTGTCCCTCTCCGCTACAGGTACCGGTTCTATGGCACCTTTCTCTAGCAGGTCCAAAATTTCCTGCAAGAGGAGCGGATCTGGAGCTTTCTGAGAGCTGATCCCCGGTGGATGACTCTGAGGTATACGTAGGAAAGGCAGGCAGTAACCTTGGGCGACTGTTTCCAATGCCCAAGCATCTGACGTGATAGCCTGCCATACCGTCAGATGTTGAGTCAACCTGCCTCCTACAGGTGTCCTGTGAGGGGAGTCCTCAGAGTGGTTTTGGGGCGGCTGATGCAGATGCCGATGGTAAAGAGGCACCTGCTGTTGCTGCGGCTTTAGAATATCTACCCCGTCCACCTCGGGTAGTTCTTCTTTGACCCCTTTGAGCCGGTCGTCCTCTACCTCTTCCGAATGCGAAGTAGAAGCGAAAGGACTTGCCCCTCGCAGAGGTTCCTGTGGGACGAAAAGGAGTCTGACGGATTGCAGCTCCTAGGGATTTTGCTGCAGCTTTTGAAGTTTGCAGTTTCTCTAAACTGTCATCCGCCTTTTTCCCGAACAAAGAAGAGCCATCGAATGGCATGTTCAAGAGCCTGGCTTGCACATCTGGGGCAAAACCCGACTTTCTCAACCAAGCGAATCTCCTGGTTGATGTACTTGCCGCCATTGCTCTGCTGATACTGTCAGCCGAATCAATGCCCGTCTGGAGGGATTCGCACATAGCGTCTTTGCCGTCCTGTATAATATTCAGGAACGCATCCCTTTCTTCTCCCTCCGGGATGCAGTCAGCCGCTGTAGAAGCACACTCCCAAAGTGTATGGCTGAACCTAGCAAGGGTGCAAGTAGCATTAACTGACTTTAACGCCATGCTACATGCTGAAAAGACTTTCTTTGCCATAGCATCATATTTTTTATCGTCCCTGTCCTGTGGGACTGTAGGATAAGCCGTCTTGACATCGGTAGAGGATGCTGCTTGTACCACCAGACTTTCTGGGGATGGAAGTTTAGACAAAAACTCTGGGTCTGTGGAAGATACTTTTTATTTACTGCTGGTATTACATCTGGGGTTTCCCAGTTTATCATGATCTTTCTCTGAAGAGCTTTATGAAAGGGCACCACAGGATCCTCATGTGGGCCTTTGTCGAGAATATCCGTGAGGTCATCTTGCTGGAAAGATTGTGAAGGTGCAGACCACCCCATGAACTCTGTAATCCTGGCCATTAAGGCTCTGTAGGGGGTTTCAGCATGCTCCCCCGGGTCTGGCTTAGCAAAATCCACCTCAGGGGAAGTGTCTAACCCACTTGCCTCATGTAAAGAATCATGAAGATCCTTTAATCTGCGCTCTTCAGAGGAAAATTCCTCTCTAACTGGGGTTACAGGTCCCTGTAACTCAAATGTGTCTTGTTCAGACAAATCACCCTCTTCTAAAATTGAGGATATAGTTCTCAATTGTTATGAACTCATAAAGGGAGTAAATCCCATTTCCAAGGCAGAGGGTGCCGAACTTGTCATTATTGGCCTCGAAAACGTCGCTGTCGTCGACGCTGACGTCGAAGGCTTTGAGCGTGGCGTCGAAAACAGAGGTGGAGGCCTCGAGGACCTCGACAGAATTGGAATTCTACTCGACAATATCGACGCCATCGACGACGAGGGCCTGGGGATAGTCACTGGATGTGTGGTCACCGTGACTTTTCTTGGCGTCGACGGCGGTGTCGAGGCCGGCGTCGAGTCGACAGACCCGTGTGTCGAAGGTCCCTTCGACAACGGCGTCGAAGACATCGACCTCGATGTCGACGGAACCTTCGTCGACGGCGTCGACGGAACCTTCGAGGAAGGTTTGGAGGTCATAGTCCTGCTCGAGGGTTCGAGACGCGCTCGAGAGGTTTCTTTCGCCGGGTACTGCGACTCGCGGCGTTTTTGACCTTCGGGTCTTTCGACCAGAGCATCGATCTCGGCAGTCTTCGAGGGGGTCGAGGCCGCTTTCTCGAAGACGCTCATCATATTTTTTCGGAATTCCTCCCATTCAGCCCGGGAACTATGTTTCGTGGGGCAAGGGATTCTTTTTGGCGAAACAGAGGAAGAGGAAGACGGAGAAGGGGATCTTCGACGTCTCCTCTTCGAGTGCTTCGATCTCGAGGAGTGATGAGACCCACTCCGAGACCTGGAGCGCGAATGGTGACGAGGAGAAGAATGTCTCGACTTCGTCGACGAAGAAGAAGCTTTAAAAGTCTTACCTTTCTCCAGCTTCCCCCTACGCTCCTTCAGGGCCTTAGCTGTCATGGACATACAGTCCTCGCATTCCGAACAATGGTGTTCAGCTCCCAAGCACCACAGACAATTTCTGTGAGGATCGGTCAACGACATCTTTTTCCCACAATCTCGACATTTTTTGAAGCCGGATCGAGGAGTTGTCGGTTCCGACGAGGAAGCCATCGAGTACGGATCGAATAACTCGAGGTAAATAGGATTAATCTGACTAAGAACTGAGCAACGGTATTCCGAGGCACCGAGTAAGCGCGGAAAAACAGAACTGAGCAACGGACACTGCGCGCGGCCTTTATAGGCAGGATGACGTAGAGCGTCAATACGGCGGCTGTCGAGGGACATCGACTCGAGGGACGTCGACGCGCAGCGCCCTCTAGAGAAAAAAATTTCCGAGGCCAGCAGAGCTGGAAGGATATATCTAAGATGAGGAATACGTCGGAGGACACAATCCCTTCGAAAGGTAATTTACATCAGCTAAGGAGGCCTGCAAGAGGAAAGGGTGATGGGAGTTTGTTCATATGAGGATGTCACAACGCCTGTCCTTTTCTTAGGTTCCGTAACGACTGCTCGCAATCAAGAGTCCGAAACATAAAATATCCTTTTATTCACATACATGAGCAAGCATTCAGATTACATGTGTGGCAAACGGATTTCTGCAGCTTTGCTATTTAAGCGTCTAAAAAGGTGGGATCTCCTCCAATCTGTGGATCCCAGATTGCAGAGCCCTAAATGGCAGTCTGTTACAGATAATGGCAAGCCGTAGAGGTGTAATGGCATGTTTAGTCCTTATAATATAGGAGAAGAGGGTCAGAAGGCTAAAGTGCAGGTAGACGTTCAGAGACAAAGGTGCAATAAGCCATATGTAAGGAAACCTTTGGAAGGCGCTTGAACAGTTAATGGCAATGAAATGCATCTATTCTTCCCTTTTGCAGGTGACGCTGCCAATTCGGTCTCTGTCAAAAGACATACATATTTAGACATTTTTGTAGAGCCAGAGATTCCAGATTTCAACCATGCCCTCTTTTCTCAACACAGTATTCTCGGAAAAATACACATATCTGATAGTTTCAATCCATCAAACAGGTTCCATTTGAGAACACCTTCAGGTACAGGCTGCAGCGGTTGTTCCCCAGATGATTCACAGGACACAAATACAAATGGAACCATTTTCATTTAAATAGAAGCACCATGTAAATGTCAGTATCATTAAAACATGGGACCAGTACCAAAACATCCTGCCAGTAACTGCTCCTTGTTCCAATTGCTCATTTTTTGTTGCTTGATATCCTGACCATGCTGGAGCTTAGAAAAACGAGGGTTGCTAGACTTTTTACTACTACCATAGAGACCTGGTACCCCAGATCAGTATTCTGTGGGCTGCATAAGAAGTTGGAGGGGGTGCAGAGATTTGTTGGCAAGTCAGAATACCAGAATAAAAAATAGGAAAATGTGAAAAACTCCTCCTAATGCTGCTTGGACTATGCAATGGCGGAAGGGTGCTGTGGAATGCTCACATTGCCACAGCAACCCTCAAGTTCAATCTGGTTGGGACCAATACCTTAATGCCACACTACCAGGGTCCGAAGGCTGCAAGAGTGGACCCTCACCTGTAGTAGGAAAGCTAAGATGTGACCTTCAGCACAAGGCTTCAGTGAGCGGAATGGGTGTGAGCCTCTGAAGAAAGGGTCACTTGTCAGGCTGATAAATAATGTGTATGGCATGCATGCAGAAAGGCAAGAACATAAGAGGAGCAGAGAGAGTGAAAGATGGGAACACAATTTAATGGCAGATGAAGAACAGAGCAGAGGGAAAGACATTGCGAGCGACTAACCAAGAAACAAAGAAAATTAAAACTCAGGGACAGAAGAAACAGATTGACAGAGAAAGGAAAGTGACGGACTGATAAAAAGACACAAGAAGTGAGTGAAACAGACAGCAATACAGAAGAGGCAGAAGAATGGACTGGCAGATGCACAATGTAACAGACAGGGGACACAATACAGGAACACACTGACAGTTAAGAGAAATGAAACAAATAGACACAGGGAGAGGAAGACAGACATAGGGGAAAACATAAGAAGAGAAACATACTATGCCAGCAACAAAAGACAAGAGAGAGAAAAAGGGAGACCAAACAAAGAGGGGCAGAGGGACAGGTGGAAAGCGACAGAGAAAAAACTAGCAGGGTGAGAAAATAGCTAAAGAAAATAGACGGGAAGAAAATGAGAACCAAGGATAGAAAGTAAGAATCACAACTACAGATTGATAGAGAAAAGGCCAGAGCAAAATGGCCACAGGGCGAGAAAGGAACACAATACATGGCCTCAAAAATGGTTCACAGAGAGA
The DNA here is from genome assembly GCF_040938575.1 of Ambystoma mexicanum. Classification (NCBI taxonomy): domain Eukaryota; kingdom Metazoa; phylum Chordata; class Amphibia; order Caudata; family Ambystomatidae; genus Ambystoma; species Ambystoma mexicanum. The sequence continues at coordinate 1,113,132,023 of NC_090923.1, read as the reverse complement.
GGAAGATTTGCTAGCATCCTATCAACCATGGCATCAAAAGCGACCCAACAGACGTAGGACCCACCAACATCAACTGACTGGCATCATCAAACCAGCTTCCCCTGGCATTTGATCGTCGTCCTATCTGTGGCATCAGTCTATCATAGCCGTCAGATCACCAAGCTTGAAATTGCAAAGGAGATGGTTACCAAAAAGTGTAAGATAGGTAGTGATAAAACAAAAGAGGTATAGATTGACCAAAATAGGCACGAATGGGGAAAGGGCAGACAGAGACTAGAGATAAAAGCACCAAAGGAGGGTGAAAGACAATGACAGAGGAGCAGTGATCTAATATGTGCAAGACCATGATAGCAGTTAAGGCTCAGAAAAGGAGGCAGAAAAGGGGTACGAGAAAGAGAAGGATGGACATCAGCAGATAAGAGAGGCAGAGAAAAAAAGCAACGAAAATCAAAAATATGGAAGACCCAGAGAAAGGTATAGTAAGGAAAAATAATGGCAGAGAACAGAAATAAATAAAAGGCTAGGTGACTAGGAAACAGCTAAATCTACCACATTTTCCCCCTCACAACGTTCCTAGTAATGCCAAAGGATCAACAGTCTTCCAGTCCCAGAAACATCTACCAGCTGAAATTCCTGGCCTGTCTCGAAAACATCCTCTCCCTAGTTAATACAGCAGTCTTACAATGAAATATTGCACTGATGTACCCGCTTTTATCCCCCATCTTTTATGTCCAAAGGCACCTTCGTCCAGTACAAAGGTGCGTGCCTCGATCCAGGGGCCACAAAATGTGTACGTTCACCTTCAAAAGGGCTTTGTCAGCAATGCACTTGCCAGGTTACGTCTGTGGGGTGGAGTAGAGACTGTGGTGATGGTTGCCTTGCTCATGGTCCCTGGAGAAGAGCAAGGGGGGAGTGCAGTTCTGCGTGAACCAGCTGTTGTTGCTGCGGCGACCCATGGAGCCATACCATGGTACTTTTTGCAGGCTAGCTGACAAGCTGCAGGGAAGAAGCAGAAGTCAATGTAATTTCAAGTCACTGAAGAAAGACCAGGGATACAAAGGCATTGCAGGCCAGGACCCATTCATTTTGTTGGAAGCAAGATAACATCAATTGCCTACAGTGCTTTTAAGCTGGAAGCGGAATCGAGTGGAGGGTCTGGAAAGAGGATTCTAACATTTGTGAGCAGGTTATTGGGCAATAACTCCTTTAATTTGGAAACATGTCTCTAATGGGTGATTTGGAGTGGCTTACCGATTGTGGCGTAGTGTGATCTGTCGTGCAACATCACAGGTAATTAGAGGTCACGTGTGTTCACTAAATAAAAGCCCTGGCGTGAATGCAAGTTACAACCATAGACCACCGGTTTACAACACTGTGGAGTTCATTACAACCTTGGTGCTAAGTGCACCAACTTTACCACCATGGTGTAAACTACGTTTACACCATGGTGGATGGCGGATTTACTGCCCCATTCCAAGGTGAGTGGGGCAGTAAATCCCCATTTCCCATTTTCCCTTCCCCATTCCCATTTTTGCCCCATAGGGCTTAATGGGAGTGGGGAAGGCGCTAATTACGCCGCCGTAAATTACGGCGGCGTAATTAGCACCATGGCGGGTTAGCGCCATGGACTTTAACGCCTGCCAAAAGCAGGCGTTAAAGTGGGAATCCGGCGTTAAGGGTTAACGCCGTCGTTAACCCTTAACGCCGGGGTGTGTGTGTGCGTGCCGTTACTGGGGACTCATTGGGCTTCGTCTTTGCTCCCTAAGCAAAGCCATCACCACCCTAAGATATTTGCAAAAAGGGAGCAACATATTGCATTCCTACAGTAGCTTTAACACTCCAGATTTCTAGTCATAAACTCATGGTGAATAGCTTTGGAACAATCCCGACATCTATGAAATCAATCCACAATATGGAAAGGTTGATGCCCTGATCATGACATTACGTCCAAGTCCCTCTTCCTTGTCACATTACTTCCTATCCGAATCAAGTCTGCATGGCAGGACCTATTCACCATTTATTTTATTCCAACTCCTTTCCCTCCTTGAGGCATAACACTCACACGTTTGTACAAAACCTTAGTTAAAAATGTCCTGTCCTTCAGACTGACATAAAGGAGAGCTGGAGATGGCTTACAGCTTTCCTGATCCCCAACTGCTGGAATTTCCAGGTGCAACAGGTCCAGCCAGATCCCTCCCCTCTTCGGTGCTGGCTGCAAGGTGAGTCAGCATTAAGGAGGGGATGTCTCCAGATGGTCATTTGGGGGAGGGTCAGTTGAGATGTGAATCAGGATTACGGAAACCCCAGTGAATGATGGGGGTGGTAGGGGTCATTTGCTGGCAGCTTGAGGACAGGGGGAAGGCAGAGTCCTGAACCTCAGCAGGGGTGAGCGGCAGTCAGGGAGGAATGATCAGCTCTGGAAGAACTGGACTGTGCATTTAGGCAGGGAAAGCCAGGAGGAAGAGGTGGGCCCTAAGTACACTGCTAGGCTATCCTCTCCTTAAACAGAATGGTCAGCCATCATGGCTTGGGGTGACCTGAGACGTCGACTGAGCATGTGCAACGATGCTGGCAATGCAAGGCAGCCATTGTATTCGTCGAGAGTCCCTGTTGTTTGGCAGCACCTGGTGGAAGGATTCCTGTGAGGTAAATTACTGCAGAATGAGTTCCTGAAAAGAATGGAGAAAAGGAAGTATGGAGACAATACTGAAGAACTCCCACAAGAAAAAGAAGGGTCATGAGAAGCACAAGAATGTAAGAGGGAAAAAAGGAGGTAAAGGAGATTATAAGGCAGGCCTTACAAGTAAAAGAAATAAGAAGTGACTCCCAAGATACAGCAATACAAACACTTCACAAGGATTGTCCTTCTGGCAATATTGGATATCAGGCAGGAGATTCTTGAGGAGTGGAAGGTGTGACAAATCTAGGGTGTTCGTCCTTTCTCCCAAGGGGGGGAGGCACCCCCTTTGAGGCTATGGAGATGAGCATGCTTAGTAAGACTCTCCTCTAGAGGAGAAGGACTCCAATTCCCACGTGGATCTCCTTAAACCAGCCAAACTATTTGCTTACGTGGGACTTGCCCCAAACGTCATTAATGTGGATTAATATCTATTGGCTTCAGGTAATGCTGGATAGAAAGCAAACCATGAATGGAAACCACATGCCCCTTTTCCGACAAGGGAATCTGTAAAAGGAACAAACCGGATCTGGAAGAGGCGAGTGAGCGATACGCTGGGGAAACCCTCTAACGTATCCAAGGCCTGGAGGGACGGAGCAGAGTACAGCCGCAGAGCTGACAAGAGCCTGTGGAATAGGAAAAGCTGAGCAAAGACACCAGAAGCCGGGCAGAGAGACCAGTGGGGAAACCACTGGATGCCTGAAGGCAAGCTGACCGTTGCAAACAGTGGCGTTGCCACAGGACATTCGTGGCGGGTCTGGGACCCAGCAAAGAATGCCAAAATATTAGCAGAAAGTGAGTAACAAAGCATGTGCCAAGCATCCAGAAAGCACGGGACACAGAGAGAGAGCTTGCAACACAAGCAAGGAAAATGACATGATGAGAAGCCCCAAAGCCGATCCCAGTGAATCAGCCTACACTGAACAAAAGTACTAGGGTGATTCTGAGAAGGGAGAGGATACAGGGATTAGATGAACGCTATCAAATTGACTGTCACAGTGAATATGAAAAGTTGAGAAAGCAAGAACCCATATGTGGGGAGGACCCAGGAGGGTCGCGAAGGATAACTATTGCTAAATATTGGCAGATAAGGAGAAAAGACTATGAGAAACCAAGTGAGATAATTCAGAGAGGAAATTGCCAATTTCAGAGACATTTGAAGGGAGAATTTAACAAAAGGCTGCAGGAGGAGAGGCCTCAGTTACCTAAGGAGGAAATCTATATTAACAGAGAAGTACCCATCAAGAAGCAGGTCTATATCGAGAAGGACAAAAGGAAGAGAGGACCTCCTAAAAAGGAGTGGAAGCCATAGAGCAAATTACTAAGGACAGAGATTACCTTCTCGAGTTTAGAGACATTTAAAAGGAGATTATAACTAAATATCCAAGGAGGGGTGACCTCAGATACCTAAAGAGGAAACCAATATTAATAGAGTGAAATACCCCACATTACATGTTTTTTAAACATAAAAGCGAAGAGAAAATCGCCACAAAGTGTGGGAGAGCAAGATGAAAGATATCCGAGGTCTACAGAGACGAAAGCCTCCACCCTATATCAAGAGCTGCAGAGGCTCATTTGTGAGAGCAGTAATAAGAGGAGAAATATTCCGTAATGACTTTGGGCCTCATTACACGGAAGGCGGTGAGCCATGGCGCTAATAGCGCCATGGCTCATGCCGGTAAAATACCGGCACCGCCTTGGCGGAAAGGGGATTTACCGCCCCATTCCAAGGTTGGAGGGGCGGTAAATCCCCCTTCCGCCATTGCCCTTCCCCATTCCCATTTCTGCCCCATAGGGCTCTATGGGAATGGGGAAGGCGCTAATTACGGCACCGCAATTTTGCAGTGCCGTAATTAGCTCCGAGGTCCCTTAGCGGGTTGGATTTTAACGCCTGCAAAAAGCAGGCGTTAAATCCCCCAACCCGCAAAGGGACCTCGTAGTAAGGCGGTAGGGATTTAGCGGTACCAGTATTTTACCGGTACCGGTAAATCCCTAACGCCATCCGTGTAATGAGGCCCTTTGTGTCTAACAGCTAAATGGAAGATACCTGAGTTAGTGTTACTCACCCGACCGTATCTGCTGGGGGCGTTGGATAGATGTCCCAAGATCAGTGAGGAGACCGAACGAGCAGAACATCACAATCGACAGCAAGCCTGACTTTGCTAGGACCTCCGACCAGTCAGGCCTCCTCCACTTGAGGGAACTCTTTTTTACGATACACCCCTCTGCTGTTCTAGTAATAGACAGACAGAGGGGTTGATCCCACAAAAGAGTGGGGATACCACACACCGCCAAACCAATGCTGTAATGGAAAGACAGAATGTTGATTAATATTCAGTTGTTAGTAAATGTCACAACAACTACCTAAACTTAATTAAAGAATAGCTGAAAGGTTATCTCGATGGGTCATAGAGCCTCTGCACCTATAGTAAAATCAAAACACCCCTTAAACTCCATAGTGACTAACTACCCTCAAAACAAACCACCCCAGTCAATCAGGAAGTGTTCTTACCACAATGTTTCTTAGGGAAGGTAAATGAAGTTTCAGCCGAGGAACATCCAAAGGAGAAAATAACAAAAAGGGGAGGTTAGTAAAGGAACAATAACCCGGGCGGCACGATGGACGCACTAGTAACAGGTTGGTGCACTGGGCTGCAGAGCGTTCGAGTGTGCACTTGAATTAAGTCCACAGAACCGGGTGGAGTGGTGAATGTAGGAGAGAGAGTTCAGTTATTTAGTTCAGCAGTGGTGAATGCAGGAGCATATTCAGTAGATTCAGCAATAGAAACAACAGTAACTTGTGTTTGCAGACCAGAATCAGAGCTGATGAGGTACCAACAACAAAGTAGACGGAGATCATAAGCAATGTTACTAAATGCGGAATTCAATCTCTTACGGTATGTTAGAAGCAGGCTCTGGAGTCCGGCATGCAGTCCGATGTCAGATCAAGGAGCTATCTGATTGTACTACACAAAAGAACAACTACGGCAGGATCCGGATGAACCCGTAGTCGAAAAATCCACAAAATGAGTGCAGTCCACGTCAGAAACCAGAGGCAGACTGCGGTAGAGATCAGGAGGCAGGCAATTTGTTATACAGTCCGAAGATGGAAACCGTGGGGGCAATATCAGGATCAGAATCAGCAGGCAAAGAAATCCAAGAAACAGTCTGAGTTAAGAATAAAGGAGTAACTTCAAATGGAACGAAGTCCAGGTCACGATACAGGCAGGAGCAGTAACGCTAATTAGAAGCACCAGTTTGATGGTCAGTGCTGGATTTATGATGTGGTTCGTGGGTGGGGTTTAAGCGGAAACGTAGTCCGTGAGAATAGCCGACGTGTCACATGACACGAGTGAGCTCTGGTTGACAATTTCCATGGCAACCTTCATCTATGCCAGAGGGAAATCTTCGCGCCCCGTCTCGGCTGCAACTTCCTTGTTGCACGGAAGCGCTGTGCCGTTCTCCCATGTGTGACAGTTAGTTATAAATGTAGTGGCAGGACCGGACAGGAATAGTTTATTGGAAGGAGGACATATTATAGATGAGCACCTTAGTTAGTTTGATTTGGAAGGGAACATCTCATAGAGTTAGGTCAGAACCGCATTTCTTTTCTTTTTAAGAAATAAAGATCACTTCTTGCCCATTGCATTGCCGCTCTCTGCCCCAACGTTTAGTGCTATGCGGATGACACTCAGCTCATTTTCAGGCTCCCTTCCGCCACTTCTCTCATTTCTGATAGTCTGTCTCCTATCCAGGAGTGGCGTGCCGCCAATGATCACTGCCAGTACCACTGAGAATCTTCTCATCAGCACACCTCCTCCCTCCTTTCCTGTCACTCTCTGGCCGGCCTCTCTTGGCCCTCTTCCTGCTCCCAGCTGTGAGGCTAAAAACTTTGGGGTCATCTTCGACTCCACACTCTCCTTCTCTCCTCACATCTCTAACGTCTCTAAGAAGTCACACTACCAGCTGCACCTCCTCAGAGGTATTCTTCCTTTCCTCTCCTTCCACCAGAAGCTCACTGTCTCAAGAGCTCTGGTTCTCTCTAGGCTGGACTACTGCAACTGCCTCTTTGTAAATCTGCCTTCCTCTACTCTCCGCCCGCTGCATCTCATCCAAAACAGTACTGCGAGACTTGTCCTTGGCCTCAAGCCCAGGGATCGTATCTCTCCAGGACTAAAATCTCTGAGCTGGCTCCCAGTGGCTGCGAAGATTAAGTTCAAAACCCTCTGAATTGTCCACAAAGCCTTCTGGGGCCTGAGGTCTCAATACCTTCAACTCTCTCTTCGTAAATATTTTCCTTCTCGAGCTCTTTGTTCATCCGCCTCCAACTCCCTCAGGGTCAGTTGCTTCTCCAAGCAATGAGTTGGTGGTAGAACTCTTTCTTGGGCTGGGGCCTCCCTCTGGAACAGCCTCCCTGCCTCTCTGAAACTTGAGGAGAACCATCTCGGGTTCTGGAAGCACCTCAAACTACCTCTTTGCTTCTGGTTTCTCTCTTAATCTCCCATGCTGGACTCCTTACTGAAACTGCAGTGGTGACCGGGCTACCTTTTGATATCGGACCCAGGTCCCATCCCCACCAGCTGCACACCTGCACTGCCCCCCTGGCAATCCTTGCACTCTGGGGCTGTTTCTGTATACCTACAGTCCCCTACCAGCACTTGACACAATGTCTACACTTACCCTTGCACTTGCCACCAGCTGGTCAAACATTTTATTAATTGGTTTTTATTTATTTTTACTGTTGATCCCATGTACTGCACTGCCCCCTCCCCCCTTCCCCTCGCATTGCCCCCCTTCCACTGCACTTGCGCGATCTCAAGGTCACCTGGCCTAGTAAGATCATTGGGCCTCATTACACGGACGGCGGTGGACCAAGGTGCTATTAGCACCTTGGTCCATGCCGGTAAAATACCGGCACCGCCTTGGTGGAAAGGGGAATTACCACCCTATTCCAAGGTTGGTGGGGCGGTAATTCCCCCTTCCCCCATTGCCCTTCCCCATTCCCATTTTTGCCACATAGGGCATAATGGGAATGGGGAGGGTGCTAATTGCGGCACCGCAAATTGCGGTACCGTAATTAGCTCCCTGGTCCCTTTGCGGGTTGGTTTTTAACGCCTGCAAAAAGCAGGCGTTAAATTCTCCAACCCGCAAAGGGACCTCGTAGTAAGGCGGTAAGGGTTTACCGGTACCAGTAAAATACTGGTACCGGTAAACCCTTACCGCCTACCGTGTAATGAGGCCCATTGTCTCTGTCTTCCCTCAGTTCCCCCTCCCTTGCCTCATCGCACCTTGAAACACTTGTGGATAGGCGTGTTATAAATGCCATATATCATATCATTCTATAGCGGAGTGGTGCAGCTGAGTGGTGCAGTGTTGGCAGCTGGGGAGTCTGTCTGTGCTCTCTTTTGTCTGACAGAGGAGCGAGTGCATAAAACCCTACCCCCCTCGTGGATCGAGCCGCAGAGTGGTGCAGCTGAGTGGTGCTATCTTTGCAGCGGTAGAGTCTGTCTCTGCTCTTTATCTTCTGAAGGAAGAGGAGCGAGTGTTTCAAACATATCCCCCTCGTGGAGAGAGCCGCGGAGTGGTACAGCTGAGTGGTGCAGCCTTGGCAGCTGGAGAGTCTGTTTGTGCTCCCTATTTTCTGAAGGAGGAGGAGCGAGTGTTTAAAACATATCCCCCCTCGTGGAGTGAGCCGCAGAGTGGTGCAGCTGAGTGGTGCAGCCTTGGCAGCAGGAGAGTCTGTCTGTGTGCTCTATTTTCTGAAGGAGGAGGAGTAAGTGATTAAAACCCTATCCCCCTAGCGGAGTGAGCTGCAGAGTGGTGCAGCTGAGTGGTGCAGTCTTGGCAGTCTACACAGCATATGAAGCGTGAACCCTGTGACCTGGATTGCGTGCAACCTAGAAGGGAAAAAAGTAACCTCCGGTAAAGTGAGCAACGGCCAGTTTGTTGGGCTAAGGCTAGCTGTAAAAGCAGATTTGGGACAATTAACAAAGAGACGTTGCCTATCCGATTGAGTGGGAAGTTTATATTTGACACCTGCGACTGCATACAAATAAACCGTATCAACATTGTAACTGGCCGTAAAGAGGTGGCAGGGTTTGGGAAGTTGTGCTTATGTCGGCGAAAGTGAGGAATCTTGCGATGCTTGTTTGAGAGATTCCTCACGGAGCCTCGCTGCAGACTTGTGGACGCGTAGGAGAACCAATATAAACCTGGCGCAATAAGCCACTGCTCGCAGTGAGAGCGGATGACAAAGAAAACGAATGTCCAAACAATAAGAAGTACACTGTCCGACGCAAATACGATCCACGTCTGAACAAGTAAGCATCAGGGTTTGCCGGGCAGTCTGCCGAATCTGACAGGTGAACTGATTATCATAACCTCAAGAAATTGGTCCTGACGAAGATGGCGCATGGAAAGATGTAATTGAAACCGGTCTACCAGACTCTTAGCAGATGTCTCTGAACTAAACAAGACACACAGAGAGAAATTATTATGAACATGGATTATTACCTGATAACTAGTACATCAGTTGTACCCACTGTACATTTTTTAAATCAGATTTTGAGAACATGCAAGGGTAACTACTGCATTCTATAGGAGTAAATGCCTATTGAAGCATAGATATATGCAGTACTCTAGGCCAATAACCAACCAGAGAGGCAACATGTACTGGTCAGTCTCTCTCCATATTTTTTTAATGAAAATACGCCCTCGGATGGGCCAAGCACACCTCTCAGAGGGTGAATAAATTGGTTTTGAAAACAAATCCCACGTGAACTGCTTGAGCATCCGATGAACGCAGTATGGGAATAACCATCCCACACTGCCATTTACAATAATTTTTATAGCTAACAATTCTAAGCCGCAACAAAACCATTGTAGCATTAGGGCCAGTTTTGCTCTTCCTATCCCTTTTAGATAGGGGTTGCAACAGCGTTACCCAGGGCAAGTAACACCATGAAGGGAAAGAGTATTCTTCTAACCAGGGTGATTGATAGGGAACACAATAATAGTGTGAATAAGAATGATCTGTAAATTTGAAGCCTTGCCTGTCCTTTGTTTTGTGTGATACCAATATTTGCAGTTATAAAGGTTAAATACCCCATTATGAGGTGAAATTTTAAGAAATTTTCAAATATCCCTGTATTGTTTGCGATCTCCACTCAAGCCAGAAACCTTGGAGTCATGTTCAACTCCACCCTCTCCTTCTCTCCTCACATCCCAGACGTCTCTGAGAAGTCCAACTACCAGCTGCACCTCTGCATAGTTATTCTTCATTTTCACACTTTCCCCCAGAAGATCACTGTCTCCAGAGCACTAGTTCTCTCTAGGCAACAGTGCCGGGGAGAAGACTAAAACAAGCTCTCTCTTTCTAAGCACTTTCCTTCTCAAGCCCGCCGCTCATCCACCTGCAACTCTGAGGGACACACACTTCTCCAGGCTTCGAGGGGGTAGATCTCTCTCCTCAGCTGGTGCCTCCCTCTGGAACAGTCACCCCGCCTCTCTCAAACTTGAGCAGGACAACCCCAGGTTTTGGAAGCAACTGAAGACCTTCCTTCACGTTTCTGCTTTCTTTCTCTCTCTCCCCTGCTGATGTTCTCTTTCGGCTGCGATAACATGTTACCTGGCAACCCGCTGAACCTTATAACCAGTCCAGGGTAATAAGGGGCACCCCCCATGGAGCTCAACGGCACAAGCCCTTAAGCTTGGGAGCAGCCCACAGGGTAACAAGGGGGCAAGGAAGTGGAAGAAAGGTGACCATAAAGCAACACTCTCCCCCTCGCCACCTGTTCTCTGCTGAAGCATCAGTCACAGGAAAAGCCTGACAGGGAGGGGACTCAGGACATAACAAAAGGTGCTATCAGTCAGGTTGCACCTACAATGAAACCACCAGTGTCTCGCACACTCTTCAAAGGTGGACAGAATACTCTAGCAATATGAGAGGGGAAAGGCAGGAAGCCAGGCACATAGGTGCAAAGTGGCTTTCGGCACAGGCTGGCCATTTTGGGGCGGGGTACAGCAACAATATGATGCATACTTGCCATACACATGAAGAGCTGCAGGAGCAGACTTGCAGAAAGAACACTCAGACCTAAGTGTATCTGGACTCTGCGTTCACAGACCCAGCCTCTGATTTGGCCGGATACCACCCAACCCTGGAAAAGGTACATTTGGGCAAGCACAGGACAACGGTTGTTGTATGAAAGTCGTGGAATAAAAGAGCAGGAAAGGCGGCATGGGCCTGGAAGGAAACTGCCATCAGACAGGAGTGCTCACCGGCCAATTTACAGGTCCCAAACACACGGACCAGGGAGCTCACATTGGCGACACCCTGTGAGCAAAGAAGGGCAACTTCCATTTCCTGGCACAAGTGCCCAGAAGTACAGAACTAAGAAAAGACTGCACACCTCTTGTTGGGGAATACCCATAATACTAACTTATGCTTTTAGTAGTATTATGTTTAATAAAAAGCCACAGCCTTTTTATAGACAACACAAAACAAGTTTCTGAGTATTGTGTTATGTATTTACTATGTACAATGTATGCCCCATAGGGCTAGCGGTTCCACAGCTTATGGAGACCAGGCTACCTCATGGCCAGTAGCCCCATGCACTGCCTTCGGCCCTACGGCACACTAGTGGGCTGTATCTTCAATCACCAAAGTCCCATGCCTACTTGAACTTATTTAGAGCCAGCCACCCCGGCAGCATTTATTTGATCTCGCATTTTGCACTCTCCCCTTCCCTCCCCCTGGCACCTCCCCTCTCCAACCTCGTTGGACTTGCACAATCTGAATAACACAATGCCTAGTAAGATTGTACATTCTGTTCCCCTTTGTCTTATCCTTCCTTGTCTTGTCGCACCTAGAAACACCTGTGTACAGCATTTAAATAATGGTGGAAGGAATATGTATAGCCAATGTGCATTATTAACCTGCACCGGTGGCCTTTGCGCATTTACATCTTACTGTGAAGGCCAATATGTGGATGACAACCAGACGCGCTTGCATAAATGCAGAAATCAATATAATTGTGGGAATAGATCTACTCAGAAGCTAGTAAGCCTCTTCTGACATCTGCCTCCTTCTTGAAAACTTTGATCTCAACGTGCTCGCTCTCAACGAGATGTGGTTCAATGACAGCTTTGTCACTGCTTTTGACTCCCTCCTCAATGATTTCTACAAGATCCTCTCCAAGCCTCAGACCAAACGATCTGGAGGTCCACTGAGTTGGTCCCTACCTCTCTCATACCCACCCAGTGCTATTCCTCCTTTGAAAGACTTGTCTGCAAGATGGGTGTCTCACGACTCACCCTTGCCACTATGGGCATACCCCCTGACCCTGTGTCTGTCTTCCTTTCTGAATGGGACGACTTCACACCCTCTCCTGTGACTTTTGCATCCAAACGACTTATTCTTGTTGACTTCTACAGATGCCTGCTATGCAATGTTTGTGCTTGTACACTCTCCCATGATCCCTGTATCTCTCTGTCTCCCTCACTATTATCCCTTCAGGTCCCAGTCTTTCTTCTGGACTAACTATGTAGTGGGAACAGGCGCCTTGATTACCCTCAACATTGAAGAAAATATTATCAATGCGGTTTACTTGAAATATTTAGTTGTTTTACCGAAAAACTAAACTTACTCAGGCGCGCTGTGAACGCTGGATGAAGGGTCCCATTGTTATGTGTCCTTGAATCCACTGCACTAAGAATTTGACGGACCAAATGTGTCGAAAATTCCCAAAGAAATCACTATGTTGAAAGCTTACGCCAGAAAGTGAAGTTTCTACTTCAAAAAACTGTCTTTCAAAGCGGTTGGTCCTCTATCTCATCCTCCATCACATTGGAAGAATTGAATCTCAAAACACAATGTAAGCAACATTTTGAACAATATTTATCCAAGTTTGGATGGAAAGTGTGCTATGTGCTACATGATAAACTTTGTGACGGATGAATGCTCAATTTGATGCAAAAAATAGACATGTGCGTGTTAATTGTAACTTGTGCTATTGGCAGCGGGCACATGGCGACCCCATCCATGGCACACCCCTTCCCAACACAACATCACAAAGCGTGTAGGCCACACCCCCTAACACCCTACCCAGCAATTGTCAGTACACGACAGTATCCCCGGCACACCACCCTACCATGTACGGACATTACACATCCACCTGCACAGTACGCATAACACAAGCATGCCATGACTCCCGCCATGTCCCCGACACAGCACAGGCACAAACAAGATAATGCATGAATCTCTGCCTCATCAATCCACACTCTTCACTTACAACCTGGCTTTCTGACTCCCTCAGGCACATCATCTGATAATGAAGAGGCCCATCCAAGCACCGCAAGGGGCACCAGCCGTCCACGCCATCGGACCCAACGAACCACGACCACCACCTCCACTCAGGACTCCACAGCCTCAACAGGCACAACTGCCACTGCGACCCAAGCTGCACCCGTCGAGCCACCACCGGTCCCACCGATTCGACCCATTCAGCCAACACCGGTTCCACAGGCTGAACCCATTCAGCCACCACCATTCCCACAGGCTCAACCCATTAAGCCACCTCTGATTCCACAGGCTGAGCCCATTCAGCAACCTCCGTTCCCACAGGCTGAACCCATTCAGCAACCTCCATTCTCACAGGCTGAACCCATTCAGCCACCTCCGGTCCCACAAGCTGCACCCACTCCGGCAGCCGCAGCTGCAGCAATAAAACCACCACCACCGCAGTCACAAGTATGTGCACATGCGTGCACATTGTAGGCAACATAGATGACAACAGCGCTGTGGACACGGGGGACACCAGTGACCACAGCACTGATGAGCCCTTGCTATTCAGCCCCATGGGCCCAATTAGCCCACAACGACCACCATTACCCACTGTGAGGGAAATTGATGGCAGACTCAGCCGCATGGAACAACGCCACGAGGCCTTGACAGCCCTGGTGCAGCAGCACCTCCAGCAGGCGCAGCTGATACGCGAGAGCATACAGGCTACTGGGCGATGTAATGCCTATGCACTTAGCCGGGGTACACAAGCAATAGTACAGATTTCCAGGAGGGCACGGGAGGGGAACAGCGTAATGTCACCTACAGCCGAGACAATGGCCATGTTCCTCCAGGCCTTCTTAGACCGACGGCCCATGGCATTCCCCCATTCACCATCCACCAGTACAATGCCTGCTTGTTTGGTGCAGAGCAGCCCAAGGAGGCCTTCAATGCGCTGGCCCGCTCGGCACACAGCCGCACGCACGACCTGAAAAGGGGACGAAAATAGGCCATGGACACAAATGTTCTCTGTCTGTGACTTGTGCAAGTCATCCTTGCAGAACATGACAGGAGTTGCGTACAGACAGTTGAGAAGGGTGAGTGCAGAGGGATAGTTGGGGAGGGGGACTGGGGAGGGAGAGTATGGGCAGTTATTTTGTTCCACATTTGTAAATATTATCATTGCACAAATTACAATTGGTGTTGAATAGAAATCATGACTGGCCATTGATTTTTCAGTATAAGTGGGCCTCATTACGAGTATGGAGGCAGCCATGCCCTTAATAAGGGCATGGCTGCCTCCATACCGGGTTCCAGCTCCAGGTTCTGTGAAAGAGGAATTATCGGGTCATTCCAACCTTGGAGGACCCGGTAATTCCTCATTCACAAAACCAATCCCCATTCCCATAGGGCTCAATGGGAATGGGGATGGAGCTAATAACGGGCCCGTTAATAACGGGCCCGTTATTAGCTCCTTGGTCCCCTTGCAGGACCCGCTGAGGACGTCTGGTCTGACCAGACGATCTGTGCGGGTCCCGCTAGGGGACCTCGTAATAAGGTATCCCATAATGAACGGTGCCGGTCTCGTACCGGCACCCTTCATTACGGGAGCGCCAGCCTCGTAATGAGGCAGAGTGAGTGATTTATTTACTGCACAGTGTCCAGTTCGCTAGCTGGCCTGTGCAACGTGTGTGTGTGAAGTGTCCAGAAATAGTGGTGAATAAGTTCCTCTCGTGCAAGATGGCCATTCATGCCATCACGGCGAAGTGCAATTGGCAAATCATCATCATTCTCATCCTCCTAGGCCTCTGGTCAGGGACGTCATTTAGGGGTCGCCAGAGCTCGGATACTCCCTTGCGACCTCTGTGGTCACCCTTGCGACCGCTATAAAAAAAAAAAAGAAAAAAAAGTGGGTTTTTTTTGTAATGCAAGCTCATGGGCTGTGGCCAGCACCATGTGGCTCTTGAGTTCTGGAGTAGCCGGCTTTCTTGTTAAAGCCCCTTAAAAAAATAGAAGAAAAAGAAGAAAAGGAGTGACACAAGTCTAACACTTTCAGCACTGACACTAAATAAGAAAGATTAGGAATACCAAATAATGTGTCTTTCTAGAATTCTATACAATAATTGCTAGACTCCTTAAAGGTTTATTTCAGGCACACTTCAGGGGGTGAGTCACTGATTTAGTCTGTTCTTAAACGCCTCAACTCAGCCTTTCATCCTTCTGAGGTCAATAAATGAGTACCAACACAGGTTGGGTGATTTTGGGTGTATATTTTTTTATATAAAGCGCTTAAGCGCAAGTGCTATATAACAACACATCATTATCATTTGGTCATGGACGTCTGCTTGCATTCACAGTAATTTGGTAATATGGGCCCATACACACTGACCTTAATGATACATATGTCGATCCATTCTTGTATGAAATGTACATCACATTATAGTGATATCATAATCATATTTTTTGTAGTGTACAATGCTATGTGATAGCACTTCCTGTTTTGTCAACGGGTGAAAGGTTGCGTTCCATCGCATCCCGCGATATCACTTTGGGGTGGGGTCAAATGACATCACTTCCTGTGATGTCACCAGGGGGTACATGACAAGGATCGTGTGATGTCACTTCCGCTACCCCTGGCATTTTGGTGAAATGACGTACCTGCTTCTGATGGGTGCATATCCATGTCGGGGGGGCAGTGGGATGTTGCGCCTGATACACATGTTGTGCAACATGGCACAGGAAAGGACTATCTTTCCCAACTTCACAGGGCTGTACATAAGTGAGCCCCTGATCTGCTCACACAGCAGAACCTTGCCTTTAATAGGCCAAAAGTCTATTCTATTGTACAACAAGTACGGATATGTGCACGGTTGTATCCCTTCTTGTGCTGATTGTGTGGCTACCTCACGGGGGTCATCAGCCGGGGCATCGGGGATATCCAGCATCACCTGCACGGGAGCAACAGAAAGTGTAGAATGTCATACTTGTGCACGTATCATGTTGTTCAGTCTGTATAGTGTTCACTAAACAATGCAAAATAACACATTTTAATTGCTGATAACGTAGCATTTATCCTATTTTGGGTAGTTTAAATGCGCTTTGTCAGTGTGATGGAATGTCCATGCATTGTATGGACCATTTGGAGTACGATCAGGGTGATATCTGGGATATATGTCTGCAGTCATCAATGTCAATGTAATGACAAGTAGTGACAAGTGGCAAATTGTGGCTTGTCCAAGTGTAAGTGTGCTGGTACCATCACCAGGTTGCATTGGTTAATGGCCAGGAAAATAGTCTTTCGACCTGACACTGCCGGTGTGCCAGACAGGGAAGACCCTGCCGGGTGCCGCAGACCTAGTAGGCATGGCTGACATGGGTAAGGACATTAATCTGCATTGATATGTGCTTTTGATTTTATTTGAAATCTGAACATGCCTGAAGGTGTACTTGCATTCTGTGGTACATGATGTGCTGCATGGGAGTGGTTGAACAGCTTCACTGATCACTGCAAAAGGATGGGTGTTGGCATATTCACAGAGAGATACCATACAAGGAATTGGATGGATGGAGAAGGCAATGACAGCCTAATGATTGACATGAAGCAAATAGGCCTTGTCAATATGCGTGGTGGGTGTGTGGTGTGCATTCGCTTTGACATGGCCCATTCACAGGCACTATGAGCTTGGACCCTTTCATTGCAACACACACAACTGAGACTGGTGTGTTATTGTTGTGTTCAAATGCAATATTCCTATCCTTAGGCATGTGTCACAATCATAGATATGTGTGGGTAATAATTTCAACTTCAGGCCACATGCATATGTTTATGTACACTTCAAACATGCAGGGGAGCTGGATACTTGTTGTGCGGGATACTAGTGGTATGTAGGTGGTGTATTCTGATGCATAAGTATTATCAGTCTGTGCATCAGGTGGTGTGGGTTTTGCTGATTGTGTTGCTTGATTTTGGGACACCCAACAGTCAGGTACGCTGTGGTGTTTTCTGCCCCCCCTAACCCCAATTCAACAGTACAAATGCTCTGGTAGTTACACTCACCCAACAGCCAGGTATGTTCTTCACTGTGATGTGCCATGTACCCTGGCAGCATGGAGTTCCGCAGCACCATGGAGTTGTCGGTTGAGCCGAGGAATCTGGCACAGTAGTGGGCGATGAGGTGGCAGGCAGTACACACCAACTGCACATTGAGTGAGTGCTAGAGCTTTCTGTTCTGGTACACTTTCTCTATGGCATGCCTGGTACCAGCTCTGCATGTGTGCTGTCCAATGCACCTATCACATTGGGCATGCCTGCAAGGTCATGAAAGGCCATTTTAGTGGCAATGACCTGGTCAGCTGTCCTGGGTAGGCTGATGTGATCTCCAACATGACGGTGGAGTGCATCGATGGCCTGAAACAGAACACGCGAGAAACAGGGTTGCGATAGCCCATGCAGTTCACCCACAGTGTATTGGTAGGTGCCCGTGGCTACGAAGTGTAGCACAGACACTACATTGAGCAAGGGGGGGATGGCTGTACGGATCTGTATGAAGCTGATCAGGTCGTCATGGATCAGGTCCACTATGCAAGTGATGGTCTACCTGTCTAGCCGGTACAGGGTGTGGTTCTGGCTTTGGCTCAGGTTGAAGGGTGTGGCCCTTATGAGTGGTATTGGTGGCGGCCTGCGAGCTGCAACCTGCTGGCCATTGTTGTTTTTCTGGGCCATGATGGCCATCCCTCTCCTCAAGCGCCTCCTCAAGTAGTAGGCCTGCATGCAGGGCCTCCAGCTCGAGTACTGCTAGTATTTTGTTGTGGGAATGGGTGTGCGGTGTGGGAGTGGTCCTTTTGTGCTTTTGCTGTGCTCATTGGGGCCACCTACGCCTAATTTGGGCACCTGTGGGCTGTTTCTGCACACCTGATTGTAGTTAGCGCCCGGTCAGCGATGCCAGTGTTTCAGACGTGTTGTTCACAGTGCGACCGGCATATCCATGCTGGTGTTTCCGTGTGCGTGGAGCTCGGAATGTGCACTTACTAATTCCATGCCGGTGTCTCAGGCACGGCCGATGCGTCTTTTGCAGCTGATTCCGTTCACAGTGAATAGGATAGGTCACTTGCGGTGACAGTGTTTGCGGAATCATGACTCTGAGTATTTCTGGTGCGGCATACTTGTAATGAGGCCCTTCGTCTCTCATGGCAATGACTGGAAAAGACTGTCAGGCTTTTGATCGGCTGAGTGGGATATGACCCTGAAGCTGTGGTGTGAAGTATAAGCTCACCATTACTTCTCTGGCTGTGGTCGGATAAGTGGTGTTGTGTCTAACTGTGGCCTTCGGAAGCATAGGACCTTCAAATAATCAAAGGTCAATAGAAGGAGTCATGGTCTCATCTAGGCCAGAGACTGTTTCTGTGATGATGATTTCCGACTAGCAGAATATCTGAAGCCCCACTGTGGAAGCTGCTGCTCTGGAGGGATGACAAACCTCTGAGGTCTGGGTACAGTGCAGCTGTGCTGTTTGCGCCTGTACCATGGAGGTGCAGTAAGAATTCAGTAGTTGCAGTTCATGTAAGACTTGGGATCCAAGTTCTTGGAGGTTGTTTAGCTTTAACACTAGGCCTCAGGCATTGCCTTTAAAGATGGTTAGTGTGCGTGGGGTGGCAAACGCAGAGCAATGAGTAGCTGTACCCCAGAGCTCTGGCGCTGACCTTGATATTTGCATGTAATCCACCAAAATGCGACGAACCCTGGCAACCAAATTGACTCTTCGAACAACCTGAACATTGGGGATTATCCTGGAACGAGGAAGAAATCTGGTGCAGCAGTGAGAAACAGCTTCAAGAGAGAAGCTTGCTGAGCACCGCAGATAACCAAGATAGCTCCTGTTTAGCTGGACTACAAAAGTCCAAGCAGATTGGCGCTCGAAAGAAAGTTGAGTGGAGCTACTTGCTTCAGGCGGACGGATACTGGGGCCAATCCCACCCCCTACACACACCTTGTGATGCAGAGAGGGGAGGGGAGGGTCTCCTTGCTAAGTCTCCGATTCTGACCCTCAAATGGGCCACGCTCCACTGACTCTTGTCGAGAGGACTTGGAGCGCAACCTGGGGTTCTAGCTAGGCTTTGAAAAAAAGAACACTGTTGAACCCAGTAGATATTTGCGCTTACTTTTGAGTCAATGCATTGGTAGAAATCACTCAAAGTTATCCTTGTATTTCAGCACTTTTTATTTCTGTAATTCTGTTGCTTGAATGTTTGTTAAATTAGTGTCATTCAGACAATGTGCAATCCTTAGTGCATATTTATACACAAAATACGAAAATAGTGAACAACTTGTATTTTTCGCCAATTGCTCTTTGTCGCATCCAAATACATTTATTGTGACCAGCCCTTTCCGACACGTGTTTCCCCGTCCTAGGTGTGACGGTTCATCAGGGGTTTAGGTGGCTTAGTTCAGCTGTTGGATATTTATCTAATTAGTTATCCTCAAATATTATGCTTTTGTGGGTAGTTAATTGAACTATTGAAAGTTTAGTTCCTTCCAATATGGAACCTTTACTGTTCCTTCGTTTTTAGCATATCCAGTGCTGAGAAAGATAACAGATGAAAAAATATAAATGAAAAATATAGTTTAGACATGAATTAGGGAATTCCCTGGTTACAAGCTAGCTAGAAAAAGAAATGTGTATTTAAATTGATTCCACTTGGTGTGTTTTTATTAGTTGTGGGATTGTTCTGGTATGGATTAAGCTCTCTGTCTGCCTGCTCATGGCATTCATCCGTAGAAATATTAATTCTGTTTGAAACGTAAATAGTAGTGTTCAGTTTGACCGTAATGCATTTGGTCAAGTATTATTTGTAACTAATATTTGTATTAGCATGTCTATCCTTTACCTATATCGTTCTGTCTATCGTTATCATTCACTGCAGGGTAAATCAAGAGACAAATCTACTATTGTGCATAATACTTATTCACGTTGTAGATATCACAGGTTGTATGTTATTGTTAGTAATTGTTCTGTTTTGTAAACAATAAAAATGGCTTTTACTTCTTTATGAGGAAGGAAATGATAAAATACAAGACCCTAAAAAATTATAACTACCGGTATGGAGAATAGACCTTTCTATAGCTATATTCACTGTACATGTATCGCTAACACTCTTATCTGATTCAAAGCGTTGTCTCGAGCGTTCTTGCAGAGCGGTGTGATTGCCGGCATTGTTGCAGAATCGATGCGTACCTCCTGTGTTTACATTGAACGAAAGGCATCTCGCGTACATGGCGCGATTACATCATAATTAATTATTGCGGTGTCCATTTTGGATTGGGATCTCATTTTGTGCCGATCAACTGATGTTCTAATCCGGTGTCAATCTTAATATTGACTGTGGAAATTAATATTATATTTCAAATTAGAGACATTTTTTTTATTTAATTCTATCAATTTCTGGCTCTTTACTATCATCTTGAAAAATGACCACGTGTTGAAAAATGCCCTAAATTCGTGTGTATGTCTCTCATGATTGGAAATATAGAATGTAAATGATGTAACACACAGAACATTCTATACAAAAAAAGGAGGGGTAGACTGATTTCATCAAATGATGTACAATCAATTCACCCATAAAAGTACTATTTGGATGTTGCTTAGATATTAACAGAATTTTTGATGAAACCTTAATATGTCTCAAACATGAAAAACAAATCAACACATTAACACAAACTTGCGTATTATGGAACATGTGTACATTTGTAAATGATTTAGGCTTCACCTGGAACTCTGAGAGGAGATACCCAATGTGACCTGCTAGCCCTGGAGGCGAATGCGCCCTGAATGCCAAGAGGTATAGGTGGGTGGGAAGGACGAAGGTTGTGAGAATTGCAGGCGGTTATCATTAAAGGACGATCCTGAGAGGAACGCCACCCTTAATCCTTATGAGGGCCTGACCTCCGACCAAAGCACAACCCGAGGACCGGTGGGGCCACTGGGGGA
The DNA here is from genome assembly GCF_040938575.1 of Ambystoma mexicanum. Taxonomy (NCBI): domain Eukaryota; kingdom Metazoa; phylum Chordata; class Amphibia; order Caudata; family Ambystomatidae; genus Ambystoma; species Ambystoma mexicanum. The sequence goes on along the minus strand of NC_090923.1, from coordinate 1,113,111,079 downwards.
GGGGATGACCTTCTTCGACGACCTTTGGGGCCCGGCCTGTGTGGATGCCCCCCCAAACCACTTGCGACCCCATAGAGCACTGTTTATGAGTTAACTCTGGAACAGAGCAACACCCAGATACACAGGACCTCCCGCCCCACTGGAATGCATCTATCAAGGGGGAGAACACTTAATCAGCAATGGAGACCGCAGGAGCTGGTAATTCAGTAAGAGCTAAAACAATAAGCAAACAACAATGTGTGATGACGGCCAAGGAAGAGAAAGCAGCCAAGTCCCAGAGGGATAGCGGCCTTGCGCACTTCTCTGGATACATGGTTGGGGAGTTAAGGGTGGATGTATCACTACTATGACAGGACTTACGCAATCTGGTGTATCACGTGGGCTCGACAGAGTGCGAGATAAAGGAAATGACGCAAGACGTGAGTGACCTAAGGATACCGGTGTCTGACCTACAAGCACGCACACAGCTGTGGGAGAGAAGAGTTGAAGATGCTTGAAGCTGAGACTGCAAAAACAATACACACATCATCGGCCTCCCAGAGAATATGGAAGTACAAGACCCAATGAATTACGTCGAAAACCTTCCCCAGGCAAGCAATTGGTCAGGGAAACAATTGCCTGGCTTCGTGGTGGAGATGGCATACAGGGCAGTGACCAGAAGACCTCAGCCTGGAACCCCTTCGAAACCCATAATTTAAACTATAAAGACAGAGAACCGATACTGAGATTTTCACAATAGGGCGGGATGATCCAAAGAGACAGAGCCTCTCTTGACCTTTACCCAGATTACACCGCACAATTACAGAAACAGCAACAAAACTGCAAACCTATTAAACTCAAACTCTGAACTACAATTGAAATACCTGCTAATGTTCACCACCAAACTGAAAATAATACATAATGAGACAACCCACTTGTTCGAATCCCCAGACGAAGTGCAGAACTGGCCAGATACCTTAAAAATCCGAGCGCGTAGGAGAAGACAGGGGCCCTCATTACAACTGAGGTGCTAAGTGCACCAACTTTACCACCATGGTGTAAACTACGTTTACACCATGGTGGATGGCGGATTTACCGCCCCATTACAAGGTGAGTGGGGCGGTAAATCCCCATTTCCCATTTTCCCTTCCCCATTCCCATTTTTGCCCCCTAGGGCATAATGTGAGTGGGGAAGGCGCTAATTACGGCACCGTAAATTACGGTGCCGTAATTAGCACCAAGGTGCCTTAGCACCATGGAACTTAACGCCTGCAAAAAGCAGGCGTTAAGGTGGGAATCAGGCGTTAAAGGTTAACGGTGGCGTTAACCCTTAACGCCTGAGTTGTAATGAGGGCCAGGGTGTCCTAGGAGAAGCCCCCACCCACCCTGGCAACAAGAGCCCTAAATGAGAACCACGCAACCATCGAGCAACTGGCATCCAAATCTCCCAGAGAAGCGGTTATAACAACACACCTTTGATAAAGATGTATGCCCCCAGAGGGGGATCCTCAATAGCATTATAAAACCCGATAAGAGGGACTGGCCAGAGGGAACGGCCCCCTTGGCCTGAAAATGAACACTGTTAAGCACTAAAGAATCCCCCAAGTGAATGTAGACTCACCAGATTACTCGAAATCCTCCTACTGGACCAACTGGAGTTCCCACAGCACCTAAGCTCTAGCGCAACCTTACAGACAGAGACAAAGAGGTGGCTGAGTTTAGAACTAATCTTAGCCTCTAGCATTGCTCTGGGCATCCCTCGAGATAATCGTTCTTCGTCTGCCAAGCCATTACAAAAGGGGAAAGACCATAGGCAAATTAGGCTTGGTCCCACCCCATAAGGGGCAGTCCAGGCCGAAATGCCTGGTCACATCCCTTTTGCGCAAGACCACAAGCATCCCCAAACATGTTCTGGCCTCGCTTGGCCTCATGAGTGAGGAGTTGCTTCGGCCTCTGGGCCCAACATGCATGGGACCCACGTCTGGACAGACCCGTCCCACTCTGGGTGACTGTAGCAAAACAAAAGAGGTGATGGCTGGAAAGTTTAGAATTAATTTTAACCTCTGGCATTGCTCTGGGAAGCCTTCTAGACCATTGTTCTTCGCCTGCCAAGCCATTACAAAAGGGGAAAGACCATATGCAAATCAGGCTTGGTCCCACCCCATAAGGGGCAGTCCAGCCCAAACTACCTGGTCACATCCCTTCTGCATGAGACCACAAGTATCCCCAGACGTGTTTCAGCCTTGTTGGGCCTCATCAGTGAGGAGTAGCTTGGGTGCCTAGGCTCAGTAGGCACAGACCCTAGTCTTGGCATACCCGTCCCATTCAGGGTGACTACAGCAAAACAAAAGAGGTAATGGCTGGAAGATTTAGAATTAATCTTAACCTCTGGCATTGCTGTGGGAAGCATTCAAAGTTACTATTAGAGGAACACAAACAGGCTGATTCTGTCAAATAACAGGACAGGAACCTGAATGGCCATACCCCGTCTTTGATCTCTTTGTGGGGGGTACGTAACGCCCTCCTCCAGAGACAGCTGCACAACAGGCAGTTGTCCTGGGCCCGGGCATCAAATAAGCACACTCGCTCAAGTGAGTAGCCTCACAACACGGTGCTGCATTTCTAAAGACCTTTGATCCTAGTGAGAAGGGAAGGGGGCCGATAACTGTAGACGGTAGGTCCCTGTACAGTTGGGGAATACTTTCACTATCTTGTTGGACCCCTGCAGTTGTGTGCCAGCCTCCACCATGTTTGGGAGAACGAGAAAAGGACTGATCTTGTCCCTGAGCCCCTGGATTAGGAATCACAAAACCTGGAGAGACAAGCCAGTTGTGATCCCAGTATTTTTCACCACTGAACTACTTGGAGTCGTGCTTCAAGAACTGTTCAACACATTAGAAGCACCAGGACAGTCCGGTGCTGTCTTTGACACTGTGCAGATCTTCAAATTGCTCGCAAAGTGCCAGGAAGTCTGGTTCGGTACTGCCAGACCACCAAGAACAGCAAAAAGGTAATATTGAATACTTACTACCCTCTTTGTCCATTTTGGCCCTACAGACTGTTAAGTCACTTTGATCCCTTTTGCAACCAAGACATAGCCTTTTTGAAAGTTGTGTTCTTTTAATTGCCTTTTCTTCCCCTGGCTCATTAAGTGCTGCATCTATTATATCTTTGCATATTCTGTGTTCCTTCTACAGGGGTGGGTTTTTAAAGTGTTTTCTATCTAGTTATTATTGTATATGGTTTGTATGATTAAAGTATACAAGGTCTCATCAGGAGTCTGGTGATATCGTCGGGATACCATCAGCACAAATAGTGTTACCGCTACTCGGTCCGGTGCTATTTGCGCCAGATCATGAGTGGCGGTACAGCTGTAAATTCCCATTCCCCATTGTGACCATTGGATCCACTGGGTTTGGGGGGTTGCTACTACCGCCAGCAGTAATTGCGCCCGCGGTAATAGCACTGAAAACGTCCGAAAACGGGTGGGAGGGGGTCTGTTTTTACCTCCAGCAAAAAGGTTGAGGTAAAACTCCATCTCCCACTTACTGCCCGACCCACTTACTACCGCCGCATATAAGGGCTAAGGACCAACTCATGATGAGGCCCATAGATTCTTATGGAACCTTGATTGGACAGCCCTTTGTTTTGGCTGTTATACTTCCCTGTTTGGGTTGCTACTGTACCCCATTCATACCACACCATTCGAGAGTATAGCCTTCCTTCGGCCCACGTTACCACAAAAGGCAAAAGAGGTATATCTCTTAACATAGCTTTTTTTATCCTTTTAATTGTGTTGGTTCTTGGTTGCTAGAAGTGTGAGCGCTGAGTAGGCGCTTTAGCCTCTACTCACCCTTGTACTCCAGCAGGGCAGAAGTCGATTTTTGCACACGCTGGCTCACGTATTAGCAGTCAGACGAAAAGCAATATTGTGGAAAAGGAAGCAAGCCCCAAGTACCAGAATGTGGGATGCTGATCTAGAACAATGGGCAGAAGCCGAACTGTCCATCATGTGTCAAAATAGCCACACTGCCACACAAACCAAACAAAACAGCCTGATTAGCTGGGAGACAGTACTGATATCGCTTACTAGAGATACTGATGATAAGCCGCCGCGAATGACTAGAAGTCTCCTCATTTTTACAAAATTACAGCTTATCCTGGTACAGCCGCATACCAAGGACACATGAGAGCTGATTACTGGAGAACACTCCTTGAAGCGAGCAACACCTCTCTACTTAACTGGGCCGGGAGAATAGCCCACGGATCTAAGTGATTACCACGCATCAGGAAATTGCAAATCTGAAAAAATTGAATTGCAAAATCCCACTACGCAGTGGTCACGTAAATAACAGTCGCCAACATCCAGCATACCGTACCCCTGCCCCTACCTACCTTGTCGGCAGCACCCACAGAAGTGTGCCACCGACTCTCCTCTATCCCTGCAATGTCAGTTACCTCCCACTAACGTGGGTCGGAGCTGGCGCCGCAGGGTCCCTTTTTCTGTTTTCTTCTTTTTCTTTTTTTTTTTACATTGTCCCCCCCACCCCCCGCAACTCCCAGTCCCCATGCTTGGCATTATGGGTTTCAATTTTTCTGTGCAGTAAACGCGCATTCAGCTTTTTCCCCAGGATTTTCAGGGAATACCATAGCTCACGGGCAACGTGTTTGTTTAGGAAGTAAGACAACGCAGAGCAACACATGTTTGTATCCCGGTCCTGCGCTTACAGACGGGTCTCCGGTATTAAGCACATAATAAAAGATTCATTACTATTAAATCTAACGGGGTGCAGCGATCACTGGACACTTAAATGGGTGGGATTGCATTTTTTTCCTTTTCTTTTTTTTGCTTTTTATTAGCAAATGTTCTTCCTTTTTTGTTGTTTTACTTCACCCGCTTAAAAAACGACTGCATTCTTTGTTGTGTAGTAAGAATATCAAACAGCCTTCAATATACAAATTGTAATCTTTTTATATCCAATTTGTACAACTGATTGGCTAGATGAACAGAAAAGCAATAAAGACATTTTAAAAAAAGAAAGATTTTGCGATGAATCTGATCATGTCATCACTCCTCTACCGGGGATGGCCTCTTCCCATGGAGCCAAGGGACGGCAACCGCTACCTGATCCTGACCCTGGGGGTGGCTATGCGAGGGAGGATCTCATGAGGGGAGGTGACCTTCAAGGGAGAGGACAGGCATCATCAGATTAGACCCTTTCCTTTTGTGGATTTTTCCTTCATTCCTCATGCCATGATGGCAAATTGTAGTAATCCGCTTCAACAATTTGCCAAGTCTCCTGACAGTAACTTTCCATGCCCATCCTTTAAGTACTGAGATAAGGAAGAGGGATGGAGTAAGGAAGAGATCCAGAAATGTCAAGCTACGTAGCAGTCAAGCGTTTGGAAGCTACTGAAACAGGGCCAGAGAGTGGTATGAGGACACAGCTGAGAGAGAAAGGGAGAGAGACTCTGTAACGTTAGCTGATGCCATGCTGCACACAAAAGGCGGAGACATGGAGAAAGACAGTGTCGAGGCTGTCGCGAGGCACCTCGCAACTTTATTCTGGAAACAGACGAACCAGGGCACGCAGAACAAAGGCTCTGAACGAGACTGAGCACAGTGACCGAGCCAACAAAAGAGCCATGTTGAATGACTGCAGGCAGACGAAGCAGCCGAAAGCAGAGGAAGGTGGTGCAAAGGCCAACTGGCTAACTGGACAGCGCCGTGCCGGCGAACGGTGGAGGAGGAAGGACAGACACAAGGAGCACCTGAGCCACATGGTCGACCATAGAGAGTGAGTGGGGAACCGTAGCACTAAGGGGTGAATGCCATGCTGAGATGGAAGGAACAAACAGTGTTGAATAACTGTCAAGGACCAACTTGTCGTCAGAAGGTGAAGGGAAGCCAAATGCGAACTTTGTTACTAAAAGGGCACTGGCCCTAAGGTGGAGATATATAAAGATGTGGTTGAGAGAAAGAGTGAATAAGAAGAGAGAAACCCTGTCAGGCTAGTGAACCAGACTGTGTAAGATTGGGAGTGGACCAGGAGAAGAGGATCGCTCCTCCTAAAGCAAACCGAAAGGAGCAATGTACATTTTGGAACTGTGACCAAGTCCTGGCAGGAGAGTATACCAGGCAAAGCCAAGTGAAATCAAGTGTGTGAAATGAACTGCAAAAAAGAACGACAAGGAAGATTCATGACCTTAGGATTTTGAGTTGCATTGAAAGTGGAAAAGGGAATCCCATGGAAGACTCATGCCCTTAGAATTTTTAATTGCATTAAATGTGCAAAAGACCTGGGTAAGGGAGTCATTTCCCTAGGAGTGGATTGCTACACCAAGAGGAGGGAGTGTTAGGCAGAAACCTGTGCAGTTCCCTTAGGGACCACTGCAAAAGATTTAAGACTACAGGTGTTTGGCAGTAAACCCACTTGGTAGCAGTCTGTACCACACAGATTCACTTGGTGGCTGTGGCTGAGCAGTCAGACTTCCCTCAAGAAGAGTTAGCCAGTATGTAGAGTATACACAATAGGTACAGAGATACAGTAGCACAAGCAAACACTGACCAGAGCGTTGGTGTAAAAGTATATAATTATTTATTTAAAGACACACTTGTAAGTTACACTAGCACAAAGAGGTAAGTAAATTCAGCACACAGTCACTATTATATATATACAACCCTAATTACTTATTAGACTAGTCTTAGTGAGAAACACCACTTATTTTCAGACAGAGGTGAGCGCTTAACATAAGATGGCACTCTAATAAGTTATTAAAAAGGGAGGGAAAAAGGCAGAGTTATGGAAGCACACAAATTTCAATACTTTCAAAAGAACCACACTAAGGCAGGATAGGCAGAGTTCTACTGGAGAGCAAGGAAGTCAATTGCAAGGCCCACTCTTGGAGAGAGCAAGCAGAAGGGGTCCAGGTTCGCACAGCGGGGTTATGCCCAAAGAGTCTTGTAGATAGTTTGCACACAAAGGATGAAATTAAAGTCAGGAAAAATTAGCTAGGTTGTCCCAGTCCAGCCCAGGTTAGAAAATCGAGGCTTTACTGTCACCCCGAATGATCTGTCGCAAGGGGAAGCCAGGTGGGACACAGTACCTTAAGTGTGAAGGAAGCTCCAGTGAGGGCAGTTGTTCCTGGCAGCGGGTGCAAGTCGGTGTTTCGTCCAGAGGAAGAGGAGGTCTCGCCGTGGAGGAAGAAAAACAGCCGCAGAGTTTGCTCGGTTAAAAGGTACTACCCTTCTCTTCGCGGTAGTGGTAAGCCGTGGTATTCCAGTTGCCGGGGTGCTTGGCACGGGCAAGGCGGCCACGAGATGCTCCAGGATGGTGACAAGAAGGCAAAACTGGTTATGCCCACCAGTCAAAGGAAGAAGACTCTCCGGACTGGAGATCTCCTCTGTCGTTGGGAAAAGTGGTGAGGCGGTTCAGCAGGGCTCCACCGGTGGTGTCATCGTTGCAGGTCGGCTCAGCTTCTCCCTCCTCGGATTCTTAGGTCCTCTGGCGACTTCTGAAGTTCCAGTCCCCAAAGCCCTGCTTTTATGCAGCAAACCCCCATTCATTCAGCCTAGCTGTCAATCAAACATGCTAAGTGGTGAGCCGGCCGGCTCACCACTTGGGCCAATCACACAAGAGTGCTACTTGAGTTGCCAAGGCAACTCAGTCCAGGGTGCCTAAACCCCCTCCCACACCCCCTGTGGTACCCAGACAGAGTGGCACCACTTTTGGAGGCTTCTGTGGAGAAGCCCGCCAAAAAGTGGAACAAAGGGCTCGACTTGGGTTGGAGTCACAGAAGAGAACACAAACGCCATTTTAGAATCAAGTTCTGGCAGAAAATACCAACCGGTGAATGAATATTAAATAAATAAACCGGCGGTATGTTTGAGGCTATAGGAATTAAATAATTAAAGTTGGTAGCCTCGAACAATGGGAAAATCCCATAGAGATATATTCGCGGTCGAATATAAAAAGTAGTATCCACTGCCACCAGCCAAAACTCGATCAGGGGGGACGGAGACGTGCCCCCTCGAACAAAAGACCCCAGGGCAATCGAATTGCCCCGACCAGTATGTCCACAATATGATGGTTTGTACTGGTTTCTGTTCATAATTTGGGACTAGTAAAGCCAATGGTGACTTTACATGCCCTGAGAGACAGTAGTCAGTCCCAGGGTATGGAGTCTATGTTTGGGGGTCGCTAAGACACCCCTGGGTTACGGCACAGAGGGTGCTGTGTAATCCACATCAAAAACACATGAGACCCTATGGAGTAGAAGACCCCATAGCCCATAAAACACATGGAAAGACAAAGGAACACCTCAAATCATGTCTAAGAGTGGGAGTAAAAGAGTCTCACTCTTAGCAGGAGAAAAGAAATAAACCCCAAAAATCCAGCAAAGCTGCTGGGGGACTCACTAGGTTTGGGAAATTAGCCTTTACAGAGAATTCTCCCTAACAGGGAGTTATCCTCTAAAGGTATAAAGAACTGGGTTATTCTTTGAACTTTTGTTTTGGTGAAGAGGAACTTGGGGAAGGGAGTAATTCCCCAGAAACTGTGAACCTTATCCTTTTTGTTAAACTTGAACATTTGTGCACTTTCAAAGCCAAAGACAATACCCATAGCACCTTAGTGTTACTTTTAGAATGAGAGGGCAAGAATAGAATTTTGGGCACAGGACATTTTTGTGCTGGACATCTTGACACAAGACAGAAAGTTTTGGTTGAGGTATGGAAATACTTCCTAGATTAGGGACAGTGAGGCCAAATTCTGGTCCGCCTGGACTTATAATGGCGGCACGTTGCCAGGCGTGTTTCCTCGCAATCAACATCTGGATGAGGGAAACCTGGCTCCTTCTGAACGGGAACAAGACCAAGGTGGTGGTGGTAGGTCTCCCCTCACCTTCTGTCTTGTGGACCACTAATTTCTGGCCATCCTCTCTTGGTCCACTGCCTAAACCTGTCCAAGTAGTAAAGAACCTTGTGCTAGGGAGAATTCTCATAAATGGTGGATTTCCCTTACCTAATGAGTGCCTCAGCAGCTTTGCTGGATTTCTGGGGTTTATTTTCTTCACCTGGTAAGAGTGTGAGCCTTTGTCACACTCTTACATGTGTTTTGCTGTATGTGTTTTCACGTTTTGGGTGATCTTGGGCACTGGATCCTCACCTACTCCATGGCCTCATATTTTACATGTGTGTTACACAGCACCTTCAGTGCAGTGACAAAGGGTTGTCTTTAAGACTTTTCCCCTGACTCCATAATCTGGGGCTGACTACTGTCCCTCAGAAAAGGTAAAGTTGCCATTAACTTTATTTTAGTCACTTTAAACCACAGACCCAGTACACCCCATCTTACATGGAGTATTGGAAAGGGTTAACTCTTATCCCTTTTTGTCCATGTCTCTTGGAGCATTGTTTCGCTCCCTTTACAATAAGACTTGGCTAGTGGCAGTGGTAACTACCCTAACTTTTCTACCGCGATCATCTTATATAAACGTGGTATTGTTTTAGGCTATTATATTAGCCTCGAACATAAACCCGCTTGACCAAATACATTTTATTTTGGATCCGGCTGGGTTTAATCGCCATTTCTTTTTGCTAAAGTCTTTCTCTTGTTTTTCTTTGCAGGCCAAACTGGGGATGATTCCTTTGTTCGCTGTCTTTTCGCGGGCTTCTGCACAGAAGCCCTCCTTAAGGCGCCTGAAAGTCTAGGTAGGCAGGATGTGAGGGAGGTATCTTCGGACCCCTGCCATGGGTTCCCTTGGTAACCCAAGTCGCACTCCTGTTTGATTGGCTGAGGAGACTGTCCTTGCCAGGGCAGCCACCCTGCTGTGTGATTGACAGTCAGGCTGTATGAATGGGGGAAAACGTCATAAAAAGCAGGTCTCTGGGACTGGAAAGGCAGAGTCGCCACTGGAATAAAAGAACCAACGAGGAGTTGGCAGAAGAGGACCCCTAGAACGACTGAACTGCCCGGTGAAGCCCTGCTGCAGGTCCGAATCTTCAGCATCCGACGTCAGAGAAGATCCTCCAGGAAACTTCTTCCCATGAGCTGGTGGAACCAACCAGTTCGTCCAAACTGTTACGGCTCAGGCTGTGGCTAAGGCTCTACTTGGTATTTTTACCAGAGTAGGGTTTCCTAAGGAAGTGATATCCGACAGGGGATCCAATTTTATGTCCCACTACATGCAGGCCATGTGGAAAAACTGTGGTGTCACTTATAAGTTCTCTACAGCCTACCATCCACAGACAAATGGACTGGTAGAGAGGTTTAATTGTACTATGAAGAGCATGATAGGTGCTTTAGAGGAACCCCTTAAGAAAAAGTGGGACCTTCTACTGCCATGCCTTGTCTTTGCATACTCAGAGGTCCATTGGTCCTGATCAAAGAGGGGTTGGAGAGTGCTCCTTCCCCCAAGCCAGTCAGAGTGACTATGTAATATGTCTTCGGAGGAGAATGTCACACATGATGGCAGAAGCAAGTGATAACTTAAAAGCAGATCAGGCTCTGGTCAAACATTGGCATGACCAGAAGGCCAACATGGTTGAGTTTACTCAAGACCAGCTGGTATTAGTTATGGTGCCAACAAGGCAGAGGGCCTTGCAGGACAAATGGATAGGACCCTTCAAGGTTGTGGGCAAACTTGGAGAGGTGAACTATTTGGTGGACTTAGGCAGACCTAAGGAGGCTCCCAGAGTCTTTCACACCAACCGTTTAAAGGCTTATGTCTCGAGACCAGAAGAGGGAGCTTTGCTTCTGCTTCAGCTCAAGAGGAAGGGGAGAGTGAACCTCTACCTGACCTCCTCAGAGGCCAACCTTTAGACGAACAGATAGAAGGAGTTAATTAATCTCTCTTCTCAGCTGACTTCTCAACAACAGGAGGAGTGCAAAGTTCTGTTGAATCATTTTGCCTCCCTGTTTTCACTATCACTATGCTTGACCCCTTAGGGCCAGCATGATATTCTCACTGGTGACTGTTTACCTGTGAAAAGCAGAGGTTACAGAATGTCAAAGCATGTGAGATCCCACATTAAAGGAGAGGTCAACAAGATGCTTGATCTCAGGGTTATAGAGCCATCTACAAGTCCATGGTCTAGTCCAGTTGTTCTTGTATCAAAAGCAGGATCCAAGGAGTTGAGATTCTGCGTGGACTATAGAGCTCTAAATGCAGTCACTAAGACTGAAGCCCATCCTTTGCAAAGGACAGATGAACTGGTGGAAAGACTTGGTTCAGCCAAGTACTTCAGTACATTTGATCTAACCTCAGGCTATTGGCAAATAGCACTGACAGACCATGCCAAAGAGAAAACTGCATTCTCCACCCCAGCAGGCCTCTACCAGTTTAAGGTGATGCCTTTTGGACTAAAGAATGCACCTGCTACATTTCAAAGGATGGTTAATCAAGTTCTGAATGGGATGGATGACTTCTGCATGGTATACTTGGATGACATTGCAGTGTTCAGCCCTATGTGGAAAGAACATATTGATCACCTGGGATATGATTTGGCGGATCTTGAGCTGGCCCATCTGACCATAAAGACAAGCAAATGTCAAAATGGTCAGAGTAAAGTGGTCTACCTTGGCCATGAGGTAGAAGGAGGTGAAATAAGGCTGTTGCACAGCAAAGTACAAGCTGTGCAAAACTGGGCCACCCCTACTCCTGAAACCCAAGTGAGAGCTTTTTTAGGTCTCACTGGGTACTACAGGAATTTCATAGAGAATTTTGGGACCATAGCTTCTCCCTTGAATGTGATCTCCTCCCCAAAATTCCCTAAAAAGGTTATATGGAATGAGGAGTGCACTCAAGCCTTTGAAAGCCTGAAGAAAGCCCTTTATCAAGCTCCAGTCCTAAGAGCTCCTGATTATCTTTTTTTATTATTTATTTATTTATAGTGCAATAGCCAATATTTGACTTTTAACACATTTCAACATACAATATATTAAAATGAGACAATTGAAACAAAAGAAAATATTGACCAGCAGTTTACAAAATTTGAATAAAAACATACATCATAGAGAAAAAAAAGGAGAAAAAAATAAAAAGGAAATTCTAACCAGCACAAATTAACACAAATAGTTCAAAATGTTACTAACTTCAATTCCCTTAAAACTCTTCCCACCTCAATTGATAAAGCCATCTCATTACCAGAAGATAATCTTGCCCAAAAATCATCGGTATTCAAATAAGACTCATCATGAAATCTGAAATCTACCAAAAAATCTGGCCCTGATTATCACCAACCCTTCATTGTGCAGACAAATGCCTCCAATATATGTATAGGTGCAGTCCTTAGTCAAATGGATGAGAAAGGTAGGGAGCACCCCATTTGCTTCATTAGTAGGTAACTGAAGGAAACAGAGACAAGGTGGGCAACCACGGAGCGCAAATGTTTTGCCAGTGTGTGGTCTTTGAAGAAGGTTAGACCATACTTGTATGGATCTACCTTTGTGATTCAAACTGACCCTCAACTCTTTAGATGGTTAATGCAAATGAAAGGGGAGAACCCAAAACTTCTAAGTTGGTCCATCTGCCTGCAAGGGTTTGATTTTACCATTGAGTACAGAGCAGGATGTCACCACAAAAATGCTGATGGTCTCTCTAGGATGTTTATAACCGACTAGAGGTAGAGATTCATCCAGGAGTGGATTAAATCCTCCTGTCCCTTAGTCTGTGGGGGGAGGGGCGAGTATTAGGGAGAATTCTCATAAATGGCTGATTCCCCTTACCTAATGAGTCCCTCAGCAGCTTTGCTGGGTTTCCGGGGTTTATTTTCTTCACCTGGTAAGAGTGTGAGCCTTTTTCCCACTCTTACATGTGTTTTGCTGTGTGTGTTTTCACTTTTTGTGTGATCTTGGGCACTGGAGCCTTACATACTACATGGCCTCATATTTTTCATGTGTGTTACACAGCACCTTCAGTGCAGTGACACAGGGTTATCTTTAAGACTTCCCCCTGACTCCATTTTCTGGGGCTGACTACTGTCCCTCAGAAAAGGTAAAGTTGCCATTAATTTTATTTTAGTCACTTTAAACCACAGACCCAGTACACCCCATCTTACATGGACTATTAGAAAGGGTTAACTCTTATCCCTTTTTGTCTGTATCTCTTGGAGCATTGTTTCGCTCCCTTTACATTAAGACTTGGCTGGTGGCAGTGGTAACTACCCTAACTTTTCTACCGCGATTATCTGATATAAACGTGGTATTATTTTAGGCTATTATATTAGCCTCGAACACAAACCCGCTTGACCAAATACATTTGATTTTGGCTTCGGCTGGGTTTATTCGCCATTTCTTTTTGTTAAAGTCTTTCTCGTGTTTTTCTCTGCGTGCCAAACCGGGGATGATTCCTTTGTTCGCTGTCTTTTCGCGGGCTTCTGCACAGAAGCCCTCTTAAGGCGCCTGAAAGTCTAGGTAGGCAGGATGTGAGGGAGGGATCTTCGGACCCCTGCCGTGGGTTCCCTTGGTAACCCAAGTCGCACTCCTGTTTGATTGGCTGAGGGGACTGTCCTTGCCAGGACAGCCATCCTGCTGTGTGATTGACAGCCAGGTTGTATGAATGGGGGAACATTGCATAAAAAGCAGGTCTCTGGGATTGGAAAGGCAGAGTCACCACTGGAACAAAAGAACCAACAAGGAGCTGGCAGAAGAGGACCCCTACAACGACTGAACTGCCCGGTGAAGCCCTGCTGCAGGTCCGAATCTTCAGCATCCGACGACAGAGAAGATCCTCCAGGAAACTTCTTCCCTTGAGCTGGTGGGACCAACCAGTTTGCCCAAACTACAAGCCAGGACCCCTCCTCTGGTCAAATTCGCTGTACAGAGCTACAGTGGGCCGGATAGCCAGGAAGGTTGGACCCTGCTTGGGTTTTAAAGAGCACAGCTTTTATTCTATGTTTTGCTCTGCCGCTGGCTTCTTCCCTGGGTGGCGCAGGACCCTCCAGTCTTCCTAGCTCGTGTCAGTCCGACAGTCGCTTCAGGAACTGTGAGCCTGCAGGAACCACCAGGAACGTCCGCCTCAGCTACAGCTCCCTCTCCGTTTTAAGGTACTGTGCAAATCCGGTTGTCCGTTTCATTCAACCACAGTGAAAGTGTTTCAAATCTTTCTACAATCCGAGGGCTTGTCCTTCTCTTCTCTTTGAACTAACTTTTCTATCAACCAAACTTGTCCGGAATCCGTGCCACAAACTTTACCGCAAACTACCCTGAACTGTGTGATCTTCAGCAAAAGACTTTTGAACCATTGACTTTGAACCTAAACCTTTTCTATCTGATTCTATCACTGTAGTTCCTCTTGTTCAATTGCCCTGAGTACTTACCTGTTGGTGTGATTTAATTTCTATTAACTTTGTCTTTCCCTCCCTTTTAAAATTGCTGGAGTGCCAGTTTGCTCCCACTTCATTTTGTGAGCTTAACTTGTCTGGAATTTAGGGGTTTGGTGTGGTGTATTAAGAGAGTGATTTTTGAATGGCTTATAATAGTATAATGTTATACAACTGAAGAGTGAAATGAGTCAGTGTTTGCCTGAATCATAGTAATTGCTGTCCTTTGTGTAACTATTTGATACTGCTCACTTACTCTTGAGATAAGTCTGGCTGCTCCGCTACTGCTACCACTTTAACTGTGTAGTACAGGCTTGTACCAAAGGTGAAATTGTACTGTCACTTGTAGTCTTAATTGTGTTTGGTGTTCCCAAAGGGTACTGCATATAATTCTGCCTAACACCTTGGCATCAAATGATCTTCCTCTTTGGCCTTTCAGATTCAGGTGGGCACGGTTTGCCAGTCTGCTTATTTCAAGCTCAAAGTCTTATGTAAAGTGCTTCCCTTTCTTCCAGAGCACTTTCATGCAATAGTGATAGCTTCCATGGTTGCAGGTTGCCTGGATTATTGCAATGCCTTGTACCTGGCCCAGCCTTCTTTCCTTGCAGAATACCATGGCTAGACTGACCGCGGGCTCCTTTTCGGGCATACGCCTCCCCTATTTTAGATTTGTTACGCTGGCTCCCCATAGCCTAACAGGTCGAATTTAAAGCACTGTGTTTTGTGCACCAGCCTTTCTACAGTTTGGGCCCAGAATTTCTGCAGGAAACGTTCTCTCCCTATGTCCATGCTCGCACTCTCCGCTCTGCTTCCCTATTATTTTTGCAGATTCCTCATTTTGTCATTCCACATCCTGGGAATCCTTTTCGGTTGTGGCTGCCAGATTGTGGAAAGCTCTTCTTTTGAGCTTACAGAAAACTAAAGATAATTTCCAGTTTCGCCGTTCTCTGAAGACCTTATTATTTTAAGCGTTTGATTATTTTACTCTATCCTCTACCCTACAGCAAATCTACTCTACCATATAAGCATGGATGGCTACTAACGGCCTCTGCTTGAACGGGGACAAGACCGAAATCCTCATTCTCGGACAGAAATCCACCCTCTCCAACCTCAACCCACTGTACATCAATTTCAACATAGACAATTGTATCATCCCAGTCCTATCAATCGTCAAAACACTGGGGGTTCACATAGACGCCACGCTATCTATGGACAAACAAGTCAGCACCATAGTCTCGGCCTCAGCACTGAGTACTAAACTCATTAACGCAATAAAACCATTCCTAACCAAGGATAACTGCCTCTCCATCGCCCGAGCAACTATAGGAGCCAAACTACACTATTGTAATGCGCTCCTAGCCGGCACCTCCTAAAAAAACATATCTAGGCTCCAAACAACCCAAAACAACGCTCTCAGAGCAGCCCTCAGCATACCAAAAAGAGAACACATCACACAAGCCAGAAAGGCAGCTCATTGGCTCCCAGTCAAAGACAGTATCTCTTTCAAAATTCTCACAACCACCCATAAATGCATCAACCTCACAGCTCCCTCTTATTTATCGGACACGATAGGTAGATCTCAATCCACGAGACTGAGAAGAGCACAATACACTAATCAACTAGTAATACCTCGCATCAACAGAACTAAAGCAGGAGGCATAGGCTTCCCCTTCCTCGCACCTAAACTCTGGAATTCCCTACCTACTGACCTCAGAGCTGATGCATCTCTCTTCTCCTTCCGAAAGAAACTCAAAACTGCCCTATTCAACTACCCTCTTTCTCATGTGCTCCTGCTGCTCTTCGCATATCTGTAAAAAAAAGTATATTTCGTCCAATGTAACCGCACAGACATGAACTGTGTGTAACTAAGTAGAAGCAACACTGTAACTTGCGCCACAATGTCTTCGGTCTGCTGCGCGCTCAACAAATGTGAATAAATAAATAAATAAATAAATAAATATGCTGCTCCTACTCTCTCCAGGTAGTGCCATGATGCCCATCGTTGGTGGAAGCTTAGTTTTACAAGTATATAAATACATGTTCCAATCCCTTTATTCTTTAAATAAATGTATGTACCAATCACAATGAGTCCTCGGTGTCTGTGTTTCATTCCTAGTTTCTTACAATTGCCAGTGTACCTGGTGCCCCCACCCTTGTGGGTCCAGGGAGGGACGAGCAGCAAAGGTTTATTTAGGCATAGGTGATCCTTGGGACTTTCAACCCAACTGCCTCTGCCCGCCGTGTCCTCTCTGTTTCATTATGCCTCCGTGCCTTGGATGAACATCAGTTTATGCTGAATTAAGAATGCACTGTACTTAATAGTGTGAGCCGTACACCAATATCTCCCAAGCACCCCGCCTTTGCCTCTCACACTACACGCACCATCCCACTTGACTGAGCCACATCGATATTATTTAACCGTGCGTATTCCTGTAATGGTGCCCCAACACACACTATTGTGTGACTACACTGTCTCCTTTGGTCTACTGCCCCTCAAAATACCAAATGTGCTAATATTACTAGCACCTACGAGTCTAAATTGCATTGCTACTATTGCTATTTTTCTACTTAATTTGGAGTGGTCTGGCTATAACCGCACTCACGTATGAAGGACTCGCAACTGTTTAACCATCAGAAATTACTGCCTCTAATCGGCATTGTAAAACTAACTGCTATTTTCTCACACTATGCCTGTTTGCTACTACTTGCTTATCACCTTACGTTTTCATGAATGTGACCACCTGATTGTACTTGTATATTTGCACTAATTACCAATCTGCACACATACTAGGGTACCACTGTTTTTCATGGTTCAGCCCACTTCACCCAGAAATGTTACATTCTCACCAAGCCCTAGCATGTTTTTTACTCAGCTGTGCTATACTTCACACACTGGCCCCTGGGGACCAGTGTGTGAAGTATAATCGGCATTGTAAAACTAACTGCTATTTTCTCACACTATGCCTGTTTGCTACTACTTGCTTATCACCTTACGTTTTCATGAATGTGACCACCTGATTGTACTTGTATATTTGCACTAATTACCAATCTGCACACATACTAGGGTACCACTGTTTTTCATGGTTCAGCCCACTTCACCCAGAAATGTTACATTCTCACCAAGCCCTAGCATGTTTTTTACTCAGCTGTGCTATACTTCACACACTGGCCCCTGGGGACCTAACAAGTACGATTTACCCTGAATTGAATTTCAACACCATAATTAAACAGCCCCTAGCTATGAACGACTATCAATGCCTAACCCCGAGCATTCCTTGCACAACTGAGTCTAGGAACACTCGTCTTAGAGCCAGTATAGGAAAAATATATGAGCCTCCTATCAGCTCGCTACCCACCCCTATAGGAAAGAGGACCCCAAAAACCTTGCTTGGCCCAACTCCCACGAGTACAAAGTCAGCACACAACTGCCCTCCTATGACTACAAATTGCACAGTCCAGCACCCCAAACATAAAGACCATCGAACTTCCCACCCAGCATCCACAACTCTCACAAGCCCGCCTATTAAAGGAGCTCTAATAAACTCTAGATCTCTAGTAGCACACGCCACAGAGATTGCCTACCTGATCCTAAGTGATAATTTAGACTTCATCGCCATCACTGAGACATGGCTGCATGCTGCAGCAGGCCCTATGCTTATGCTAGCAGTTCCCGATGGTTATACGATCTTAAGACAAGATAGACAAGGGACTAGAGGCGGAGGCATTGCCATTATCTGTAAATGCAGCCTCGCCATGAGATTAGCCCCCCCTCATGACATTCAATCATGTGAAGTTCTGTCAGTCAAAGTACCACTGATTAACTCCCAAACCCTTAATATCCACCTGATATATCGCACCCCGGGCCCAACTGGGACATTTGAGGAAGATAACAACACCATACTCTAGTAACCTCAAAAGCCCAACCCAAGTACTACTACTAGGCGACCTCAATCTGGGTTTCAATGACCCTTCGGATCAGTTTGCCTTGCCAACGGCAAACATCTTATCGGAACTTGGCCTTACACAAAGAAGCAAAACCCCACCCATAACAAAGGTAGAATTCTAGATTGGGTGGCAGATTACAACTGCCATGCCAATATCCTTTCCATTTCACTGCTAGCCTGGACCGACCACTACCTACTCTCATTTACGCTCTCTACAAACGGACCCCTGTCCATACCTGCCCCCATGGCTCCACTAACACTAACTAGAAATAAAAAGAGGATTAGAGCGGATAGGCTTATCCCTGCTATTCTCCCCACCCGTAACTCTCTTCCTGACAGCACTGACCCAGAGAGCATGGTCGATGAGTATAACAAAATTATGGCCTCCTCCCTTGATCAAATTGCCCCCTTAAACTGAGACCAAGCAAGCCAAAAAACCACTTAAACAAAATGGTTTACACCATTCCTAAAAAATGTAACACAACAAAAAGGCTGCATGGAAATTACTACCATCGGAAGCTAACAAACTAAAGCTCACCAAACTCTCATCCCTCTATAAGAAAGAAATATGCTTTGCTAAACGGGAATCCTACGACACCCGTATATCCCAAGCTAACTCCAATATGAAAGAATGATTTACCATTCTTAAACAACTAGAGACTCCCATCGCAATACCTGACACTTGCACCAAAGACAAAAAATGGTGCTCAGATATCCAACACGCACTCGCCAATAAAGTATCTACCTTTCAAAATAAAATATCCCAAAAGAAAGCCTTCTTAAATGCCCCACCTTCACCTAAAAAATCTGTGAACACCGCTGAAGTCCAACCTACCCGGTTCAACTTCACCAAAGTATCTATCATCGAGGTGGAAAGAAGTATTCTGTCTCTCAAACCAACTAATTGCCAGGGTGACCTTTGCCCGGCACAGCTCATCAAGGATGCGGCTCGAGACCTATCACCATTCATATCCAAGATTATCAACGCTTCCTTTGCCACCGGCACCATCCCTACAAACCTTAAAGAATCATGAGTTCTTCCACTTTAAAAAAAAACGACTCTAGATCCCTTAACACCCACCAACTATAGGCCAATTACAACAGTCCCCTTTCTTCTAAAAATACTAGACAAGGTGGCTTACATGCAAATACAAAAATGCTTGGAATTACACCACCTGTTAGGGGCCAGACAATCAGGCTTTCGTCCACAACATGGAACGGAGAATGCCCTCATCGATCTCAAGACCCAAGTCGATGAGCTTAGAGACAGTGGTAAATCAGCTTTGCTCCTCCTCCTGGACCTTTCTTCTGCTTTCGATTTGGTGGATCATACAATTTTATGCAACCATCTCAACACAGCAGCACACTTCTCCAAGGATGCCATAACTTGGATTAGATCTTTCCTTAGCGACAGCACAATGAGGGTCTTCTCCCCTTCAGCAGCGGCAGACCCCACACCTATCACCTGTGGTGTACCACAGGGGTCCTGCATCTCGCCTACACTGTACAATATTTTTACCAAGCCCCTTTTCGATGATCTGGGCCATCTCGGTATCACCTACAATAACTATGCAGATTATACTCAGATCATCCTCCCACTTTCAGGGGATTATGACAAGGATTTGGCCTTGGTGAATAGTGTGTACATCATCATTCAGGCATGGATGGCCATGCACGGCCTATTCCTGAATGATGATAAAACAGAACTCATCATCCTGGGTACCCCTACTAACCTAAAAAAACTAGGACCTGCCTATTCCTCATTCATAATTGACGGTAACCTCATCAAGGTAGCACAGGAAGTAAAAACATTAGGTTTTTACCTCAACTCTGCTCTGTCCTTTTCCAAGCAGGTCTACACGTTAGCGTCCTCTACTGCATAAACGTGTAAACACATTAGAACTGGTAAACCATTTCTCTCGAAAAACAGCTGTACCATCCTGGCCAGAGCCCTCATCCTGTCCCGTGTGGATTATTGTAATGCCCTATACATAGGCTCAAACAAATCCATCATAAGAAGAATCCAAACCCTACAAAACAATGCCGTTAGAGCGGCCTTAGGCCTCTCAACAAGAGAGCACATTTTTGAGAGTAAACAATAGAACAACTGGCTCCGGACCAATGACAAAATCCTACTAAAAACTGTGTCGCTCACCCATAAATCTCTTAATGACGCCGCTACTATCTACCTCTCTGAGAGATTCCAGAAACTGACATCCGCAAGACCAACCAGATTTAGCAAACAGAGATCGCTTGTCCATCCCTAGATACAAAATATCCGCGATTGGAGGTAATAGTTTCCCTGTTAAAGCGGCCAAACTATGGAACTCCCTGCCTCCGACACTGAGAGTAGACCAGTCTTACCAGAATTTCAGAACTAATACTATCTTGTGGTTGAAATCCACTGGTCATTAACTTGCATGACGCATGATCCATGCCTGTGTAACTAAAATGCAACTAGTAAATACCCACCGGCTACCCACTTGGCGGTATCCACAATTATGTGTACTATGCCTAAAATATCTGTATATCCTGTTTTTGTAAATAATGTATTTCAATTTATGATTCACTACCGGCTACCCCCATGGCGTGAACCTCAATTCTGTGCACAATTCCTTGTAAATTTGTAAATATCTGCATACCCTGCTTTTGTAAGTAATGTATTTCACTTTATGATTCACTGTAAATAAGCTTTGCATATTCTTGTAACTGCTGTGCCCTGATACCCTTGGGTCTGATGCGCATTACAAATAATAAAACAAACAAACAAACAAACAAACAAACAAACTGTGCCCAAGGGAGCACCAGTTCCTCTGTTTCCTCTGGTCACTGAGAAATCCAACGTCTGCATAGGTGTTGTCAAAGTAAGATATAGCAACAGACCCTGCTCTCAATGCTCCTGGTCTGGTTTCTTCTCAGTTCCGGGACAGGCTTGCACAGCGTCTTTTACAACAGTCATGGTATGACTTTAACAGATTAAGAATGCAGACTCCCAGGATAAATAGGAAAAGTAGGAGCGGGGTGCATACCCAGCTTCCATTAACAGGAGTGTACCCTTTCAAACTGTTGGCAACCACCCGATCACTGACAGTTAGCACTTTCCAACCTTTACAATTCTTCTTTACAGTGCTTTACTAAAAATATGGATGAATCCAGATAACATTCAAGTATCTGGCCAGATCTGGTTTCAGATCTACAGTCCTCTACAGCCCTCGCGTTGCTGAGGCAAGTCAAAGCCATGACAATGAATGGCAACTGCTGTGTCTCATTCACTTAGAGGAACCAGGTGTAACTGTGTGATTCGGCTATGGATTGTAAAATGAATGGCGAGCATTATAGAGCATCCTGTCCCACTAGAAACAAAATATTTTATGGTCTCCCACCAACTATTGAAGCCATGTGCACGCACGGGAAATAGGTTGTCTTTGAGGCCATAGTTGTGGACTTATTTGGGGGAAAAAAAGAGAAAAAACAGTCAGGAAAAAGCAAACATGTCTGGACTTCTCACCAGTTTAAGACATATAATGTTGCAGGATACACTGAGTGTTTCACTGTGTGCTCTGATTGAAAGTAGTTCCTTACCTGCATGCCTCCTCCCTATTTGGCTGCTCCACAGAAGAGGCCATCCCCGAACCCACTGTGTAACCATCCATCTGGTGCGTGTTGTCAAAAAAGTAGGAGCAAGACCCAATAACTTGCCCATTGATAACTCTTGCAGAGCTCTGTGAAGAAGGAGACAATAGACAACAGATTGTTAGAGAGTTAGACCATTTAGGTAGGGTGACCACTGTTACAAAAAATGATGGACAGTCACTTCAAATATTCTGGAAGCAACGTTAAATTTATACACACACATTGTAGACAAAGTACAGCTGAAACATGAATGCATGTTAAATGTATGACTCCTAAACAGTTTTAAAATATGAAATAAAATACTTTATGGTTTTTAATAGTTAAGAACTTGTACAGAGTACGTTCTTCTAAAGTGATTGTGGAATACATGCACCCTTTCATGTCTCAAGAAGGCAAACCATGGAGTCAAATGGCACATTGTTAAACTTTTCTTATTCAAATGTACTGGTTCATGCTGCTGACATACTATATGAGCAAAGGGTCATGAAATAATGCAATTCTTTACGTTGCTACAGGCACCCAGATCACTGACTAAACTCTAATCTTAGTGCATGCCCTTTAAAGGTATTTGCTGATAATCCCCCCCGCCCCCAAGGTTCTGCAAGCCTGTGCCATTACATTTTCAGTAATGCAGTTGCTGCTGGAAACAACAGATAGGCTACACTGAACTGTGCTCAGTTAGCCAAGCACAACCAGATTCCACTGCAACCGACTTGCACAGCAGTGCTCGATTCCATTTTCTGTAGCACATATTAGCCCGATTCTAATATGCCCAGCTAGCCCTGTAACCAGGGTCCCATACAATTACACCTCATTAGCAGAGCTGTGCCAGAATCCATTAGAGCTACTAAGTACAGCATGATCCATTAGGCCTACTAAGCACAGCATGATCAGATTCCATTATGCCCAGTTAGCACAACACGGCCAGATTCCAACATGCTTGGTTACCACATCATTGAAAGATTCTACTACACTCTTTTAGCACAACTGTGTCATGTATATCCAGTTACCACAACCCATTCAGATTCTATTGTGCTGTGTCAATCTGTCACAGCCAAATTCCATTGTGCTCATATATCACAGCAGTGCCAGACACAATTATGCCGAATTAGCACTTCAGCACCTTAATCAGATGTACCCAGTCAGCACAGTGATAAATTCCAGTTGCCCAATAAGCATAGTAGTGCCACAGTCAATGAGGCCTACTTAGCACAACATAACCAAATTATATTCAGCCATCCCAGTTCTTATCCGTTGAGCTCATAGCAGTAAAGATAGCAGTAAAGATAGCATTATACGCTGTATTTTATTTATTTTACATTTATAAAGCCCGCAGGCTGTTACAGGAATTGTTTGTTTTTCTAGTTGCGTAATTTGTCTTAGTTACTATTCATAACGGGCTTAAACACCCAGAGGTTTCTAAGCGCGGACCCGGGGATCGAACCTGTGGTTGCTTCGTGTCGTCTTGCTTCCAAGACGCGCACGCTGCCGCTGAGCTAACCTCCCTGTAATAACAGTGGCAGGCTCCTTTATGC
Organism: Ambystoma mexicanum; assembly: GCF_040938575.1. Taxonomy (NCBI): domain Eukaryota; kingdom Metazoa; phylum Chordata; class Amphibia; order Caudata; family Ambystomatidae; genus Ambystoma; species Ambystoma mexicanum. The sequence goes on along the minus strand of NC_090923.1, from coordinate 1,113,087,665 downwards.
TCATTTACCACCACTGTGTCAGATTCCATTATGCCCAAATGACAGTGCATTGCCAGAATCGATTGCACCCAATAAGCACAGCAGTGGCAGATTCCCTCCTGATTGCAACGCCATGCCAGATTCCATCATGCACAGTTGGAACAGCGGTTCCAGATTCTACCACACCCAGTTAACACAGCAGCACCACTTTCAGTTCAGGTAAGAACTGACGAACTTACTGTAGATAACAATGGACCAAAGTATATGGGAAAGGCAGGCCCCTTCAGGTCAACCACACAGTCATCACCACAGAGTCTTCCTATTGTATCGTGCTCCGTGCTTCCTTGCCGAATTTGTGCTTATGAATACACACATACATATTGTTCGACTGACATGGCACAACATGACCACATGTCACTGCGCCCAGTTGTCACAGCGGTGTCAGGTTCCCAATATGCCCAGTTACAACAGCAATGCCAGATCTCATTGTGCCCCCTTAAAGTAACATCACTCGATTTCAATATGCATCAGTGCTATATTTCATTGGGCCCAATTCGCACATCAGGGCGGGGATCAATTAAGTACAGTTACTACAGTAAGGCAAGATACTATTAAACGGAGCTAGTACCGAAGTGGACGATTTTGCTATATCCAGTTAGCAAATCTGTGTCAGATTGAATTTTGGACAGGTAGCACATCCAATTTTTTTTTTTTTTTTTATTTGTTTATTTGTTCTTGGTTTAAACAAACCTTTACAAAATCGATCTTACAGAGTAACACTTTTTAAAAATGAAAAGAAAAAAGAACAAAACATTGTTAAAAATTTACAATCAAAATCACAACGAAAGCATCGTAAAAAAAAAAAAAATATTAAAAAAAAAAAAAGAACCATATACACATTTTAGAAAAAGTAAAAACATTTCTAGCTCAAATCACATACTATTTTTAAAAACATAATTAATCTAATAATCAGAGTTGATGAGTAACCATTTCTCATTCTATACCATATGAACTTAGGGTCATTACAAGTACCATTGTCAAATAACTCCATAAAATAATCTGATCTTTGTTTACGTAAATAGGAACATTCCACCAAAATATGTTCTAAAGTCTCTTCCATTTCTGTGATGTTACAAAAGCGACACCATCTCTTTTCTTCCAGAGGATTCCTTAAGTTTAATATACTACGAGTGTACATAACATTAAATCTAAATCGCATAAAAGAATTTCTATACCTTCTAGATGGATATTTGTTTAAGTAGTTTTCCATAACCATATCAAGTTTCCAGAAAGAGTGTACCTGATTATACAATTTAGAAGCATATACTTTAGATTTGGAAAGAGACCAGTCCATCCCTTTTAAGATCCTTTTACATTTATTAGGTTTATTTATCACTGTGCATTTAGCTATACCACAGTCCTCAATCATTGATTCGATGGATTTATTTAGGTCAAGCATAAAAGGACATGAAGTGTCGGTGCCTGCTTCTAAATAGAAGTTTGTGGGGCCTGATAACCTACATTTTCTCCATAACATGCATCTTTTGGTTACAACAATTGAATGAAGTGATTGTAAACCCAATTCATACCTTAGGACTTCAAAGGGTATACAGCTAGGCAGAAAGAATAATAGACCCCTCCATATTAGACTTTCCAGGGATTTCAAAAAGTCTACAATACCTACATGATAGAATTCCAAACCATAAGTGATCCGCGGGACCACCTTTCTTAAATAAAACTCTCTCATCGGTTTCAAAGAAAACCCCCCAAATTTTCTCTCTAGCATTCTCATCTGTCTTAGGGCCACCTCTGCTTTCATCTTCAATTGATTTTTGAGTAAACTGACTGATTCTACGCCTGTAAAACAGTATCCAAGAAACTTGAATGCTTTCTGTATCTTAATTCGTTTACCCCCACAAAACCACGAGTAAGAATCTTGTTTCTTGTTTACTCGTCCCATTCGTATAATAGTCGTTTTATCAGGATTGATTTTCAAAAACAAATTACGTATAAATTGTTCAAAAATGACAATCAGTCGCTGCAAGCCCACCTTGGTATTGTCCATGAGGATGAAATCGTCGGCATAAGCCAACCAAGATATTTCCTTCCCATTCAATTTGGGCGAAATCAAACCTCCATTTACAAAGGCAAATTGGGCTCCACTAACATACAGATTAAAGATTGTCGGTGCCAACATGCACCCTTGGCGTAGTCCATTATTGGTTACAAACTCCGTAGATAGATCTCCTCCCACATTCATACGTATCACTAATCTTGTGTCCGTGTACAACTCTATAATAATGTCTAATAAATGGTTTGGCATTTTTAAGGATTGCAATTTGTGCCATAGCCTTTGTCTGTCCACAAGATCAAATGCCTGGCTAAGGTCCATAGATGCAACATAAGTTTGGCCCTTTCCTTTTGTCCAGGTTTTACTTTGCAGACATTTCAAAATCAATCCACCACAGTCAGTACCACAATTTTTTCTAAAGCCAATTTGATTCATACACAAGATCTGGTTCTGATCCATCCAACTCTGAATATCAATAAGAACCAAAGAAGCAAATATTTTGGAATCCGAATCTGCAATCGCTATTGGTCTATAGTTGGTGGGCAATAATCTAGAGCCTTTTTTAAATATCGGAATAACCACAGAAACTCTCCACGAGAGAGGGATAGTTTTCGACATACACACGTCCTTAAAAAGAATACATAATATTTTTGCCCACAATAGTGGGTTACATTTCAATACCTTATTACTTAAGTTATTGAGTCCCGGGGCCCCCGTGTTTTTAGATTTCATTATGAGGCTCCTAATTAAATCCACCTCGCATCTCAAAGACCATTCAGAAGATCCCAATCTCAGAAATGCTTGACTTTGTTCATTAGATTTATATATCTCTGCAAAATGACCCGCCCAAGTGCTTTCAGGAATTGGGTTTACCGTTGTCATCACCTGGGATGGATCAACATTGTTCATTAATTGCCAAAAGTTTGAGGATGTCACGCCCCTCATAGCATTCAAAATACTTTCTCCATCACGTTGAGCAATGATACCTTATGGCTAATCAGCCAATTTTTATAAGATTGTTTCAAACGTTTAATATCAATCCAGGCACTGACATCAGTTCTACTTGATTTGCGTAGTCTACGGATTTCCCTATTCAGCTCTCTTTTTCTTTCATAGACCTCTATATCCATAGAGTGTCTATGGAATATGGGTTGAGTTTTTTTATCATATTTCATTACACTTTTAATTTTAGTTCCAATAGTAGAATTGAATTCTAGTACAGAGAACATTTGGAGACGTTGTTCCAACTTAGTGTTATCATATTCAGCAACCAGAGTCGATATGAATTTATTGGTAGTGTTAAAAGACCATTTTATTCTGTTGTTGGCAGTATTGACCAATAGTTCCTTATTGTAAATTCGTTTAGTTTTGTCATAAATTGTAAATTCAAAGTCCACTATCAGCATACAATGATCACTCATTGCCACATTTCTTACTTCTAATTTGGACATTGAATAACTCAGTTTGGCACTCAGAAAAATATAATCAATCGTGGACACACAACCTCTCGCGTTCCAAGTAAAATGATCATTGGGTATCTGCTTTAGTCCCCACATTTCAGTATATTTTAGCCATAAGAAGCCTCTAAGTTTCTGATTGCCAAACAAACTAGATGGTACTTGGAGATACAAAAGTTCTCCTGTCAGTTTATCTACGCTACAATCAGCATTAAGGTCACCTGCTATAATAATCTGACCATCAGAATTTATCAGTGTCCACCGGTCAATTATAGTGCCTAGATCGATTAAGTTAGTTTCGAGGTGTTGATCTCTTAGTTCATTGGCATTCCAGTATACATTAATAACCAGTAAAGGGAAACAGTTCAACTTCTCACCAACCACATATTCCGTAATAAGAAAGGAGTGACCTTGTTTCTGAGAATTTATCTTAGAGATACTTGAGGAAACTTTAGATGCAGTAAATATACCACCCTTTGGTCTACCTTTTGGTCCCTTTATGGCACATAGGTCGTCCACCACAAAGTCTACCAAACCTACACGGGAAGTAAGCCAAGTTTCCTGTAACATTAAGAAATCAAAACCATGCAACTCTTTCATCAGTTGTTCATTATTGAAAAGATTGAAGTTGCCTCGCGAATTCCAGCAAAGCAGCTTCAAATTGTGTTTACTAGCTATGCAGGTTTAACCAATTCTTTTAGGTTGGAGATTGCATCACGTAAAGATAGTGCCAGCCATCTCCAATCTTGTTTTTCCAAAACTTCATCATTACTTTGTTTCAGGGGATATTTTACCTGTTCGGAACCTTCTTGTACTGAGGGTCTTCCTCTATCTAGGGCTTGCTTGGTGGTTGCTAAGTCATTGAAGGGAAAAAGATCAAACCCCATACGTTGCAGTGCTTCTGCCTCCTTCAAAATCATTGAACGAACTAAAGGGGATGGAATTACCAACCTTACAAAGTCTATTCTTTCGTTATCTATGAAATCAACCAGATGAATATCAGCTGAAGTGATAAGTTTAAGTTCAGGTACCCCCGCAAATAGTGAAAGAATATAAGATCTATTCAATGGTTGATTTCTATCATCTTTAAACAATGAGCATAGAATCAGCCCCGGCATCGTTGGAAAAGCCAAAGGTCTAGACTCTTGAACCTGATTTTGATCATAAGGAGGTTTTTCGTTGTACCATTTATCCTCCCCTCTTACATAAGAGCGATATTCACGTTCGTTCCTCTCTTCATCTAACCAGACCTTTTCTCTATTCTCACATGTTCGGGGTCCGTCTTTATTCCGCAACCTTTTATTATCTTCAACAATATCCTGCATATTTTTTAGTAGTTCATCAATTGAATCTCGTTCATTAGCCTTATGATCATTCGTTATGTCAGTCAAAGCTTCAATTGATATAAATTTATCCGGTACAACCCTGGTTGGTTTCACTGATTGTGATACTAGTCCATCACTTTCTGTGTATGGGCTATCACTCTTAACATTATTGGCATCATTTTTTTCTTTCAGCCTTTTGTTTTCAATCATCAAATCCTGCATGTTTCTGAGAATATCCTCCACATATAGCTGCATCTTAGTTGGGGGGGGATTGGAATTTGGAAGTCCTTCCTTATTACATTGAAGTGAGGATAATTCCTCTAATTTGTTACCAAAAGTAGCAGACGTTTTGCTTATGAATGACAGAGTGTTGTCTTTCAAAATATCTTTTTGATATAAACCAGTATTTACCGAGTGAACAATTGGCCTTGTTCTGGGCTTAGTTAACTCACCATGATCACTAGATAGTTGGTTTTTAATAATTTGATCAGTACCAGAGTTAATTTCAGAGATCTTGTTACTTTCCTCTGTCTCTCGTAGAGTTAAACCCTTATCCTCAGTGGTAGGTGGTACTTTAAAGATCCTAAAAATGTCAGTTAGCCCATTATCCAGTCTCTTGTTCTCCACAAGTAAATCCTTTGGTTTTTTCTTTTTCATCACTTCATATATACCATCCATTCCTTCTTCATAATCACTCTGGGTCGCCTGATCTAAGGAGGTTCTCCCAGTTTCCAGCCTAGTCGTATGCCTGTCACCCTTTTGTAAGGCCATATCGGCAGTTACATCTTCTGCCTCCTCATCAATCATATGCCTCATATCCAGATCTCTTAAGTATTTCCTTGAGGATTTATTCTTGAGGTCAACCTTTTTTGATTTATTATTTTTTTTTGCTTGTTTTTTAGCTGCCCTGGATAGCGTATTGCCAGTCTCGGGGTCTATAATTATGATCTTTGGGTCATTTTTGGGAATAGCTACATCCTTCTTCGCCACAATATCCGAAAAAGTAGAAACTCTCTCAATATTCATGGGTATTATTTTTTTTTCAGCAATTCAGAGGGATCAGACGGACTCGACATCTGCCCTTCATCTTCCACATTATCCCACCTTTTCTTTTCAACTGCCCTCATTGTCATAGGCTCCTTTAGTAGGGGCATTAATAAATCAGATAAATCTTTAGGTAATACCTTTATACTTTTCACTATTGGTGTAAAGGCATCTGATATAGATTTTGGAATCTTGTCAAAAGCTGATACTAATGTCGTCAGCAATTCATTATTTTTCCTCAGTTCAGCCAGAATGGCTCTATTAAAGATACCCAACATGGTCATGGTATCTTCCATATGTGGAAATTCGTTGACACCCCCAGAATTTATGTCATATATGGGGTCCGGCAAATTATCGTCCGAAATAAAGATGGCGGGAGTATCTGAATCAAGAATGCCCATCCCATCAATGATTTTTTCTTTGAGTGTGTTACTACGCATCTCTTCAGTTATATCAACCCCTTGCTGTAATTCATCACATATCCCTTCTATCTCATGATCAAACATTGGTTGGGAAGGGTCCAGATTACCATCAATGTTTCTGATTTCTGCTGAGCAATCTTGCGCACATTGTAGCATTTCTTCCTCATCTACGCAAGGGGCAGGTAGGGGTAGGGCAGCCGCACGGGCTAAACTAGCCCTGCGAGTGCTGACAGCGTTAAAGAAATCCGCTCTATGATCTTTACGGAGAGCGTTTAGTTTAAATTTACCCATATCGCTATTTTTGTTGGAAGAAATGATTTCTATCACAATCTAGTCTAGATATTAGTTAAGTCTTTCCCCCTGCACAACCAAATATTCAACTCTCATTAAGAAAGCTTGCAGGCGGGTGCTTATAGCCAATTAGTAAAACCCTTCAGGGTCCTCAATAACACCTGCTTCCTCCTTCAACCGCCCGCCAAACAGCCCAACAACCACACTTCCATGCACTTCAGATACGTTGTTCAATTATAACGCTCCCCTCATCCAATATAGCAGCACACAGTATTAATACTTTCCTACAGAAATATCACAATATAGACATCATGATCTCACTAATGCACTAATTGCATTTCCTGCCTAAAACACTCTCTTCTTCCTGTACAACGGCATATGACAACAGGTAGTGTTATTTTATTCCTAAAAATATGCCCCAGTGGCCGGCTCTGAATAAAAGTGAGAACTGGCCGTCCTACCGTGCGGTAGAGTTACAGTCACTCTTACCGGAGTGATAGGGCGAACACAGCTCACAATGAACCCACGTCCGCTCGGAAGATTGTAGAGTAATTTGTTCTGTGCATAAGATCAGAGCTAGCCGTCAAGCCATGCGAGAGACGTATGAACTCACTTCCCAAAGTAAGACGGAAGCATCTCGCAGCAAAAGCGGGAGCTGCTCGTGAAGTTTTAGGATGACTCAATAACTTCGCAAATATTTAAGGGGCGCGTGGGTCTAACCGGCTGCACTGTTGCGCTGCGAGCAGCGGACAGCAGACAGCCACTTTCAGACCACTTCTTCGGAGCGCGCGCGCAGGAGCGCGCACACTGGTGGTTTTAAAGATTTTTTTCGAAAAGTGGGCGTGGCCTAAAAAAAAATAAAAAAAATGATTATAAATATATATTTAGAGTCTATAATTGTAGTTGAGACTCGTAAATTATGTTATATATGGATACTGATTGAAGAAGTGTCCTCGTACTTGAAGCAAACAAAGTCAATTTGAAGTCCTTTAAAGTGGGGGTTTCTCAGGCAGCATTCCGCAGCAGTAACAGCAGACAGCCACTTTCAGACCACTTCCTCGGAGCGCGCGCGCAGGAGCGCGCACACTGGTGGTTTTAAAGATTTTTTTCGAAAAGTGGGCGTGGCCTAAAAAAAAATAAAAAAATGATTATAAATATATATTTAGAGTCTATAATTGTAGTTGAGACTCGTAAATTATGTTATATATGGATACTGATTGAAGAAGTGTCCTCGTACTTGAAGCAAACAAAGTCAATTTGAAGTCCTTTAAAGTGGGGGTTTCTCAGGCAGCATTCCGCAGCAGTAACAGCAGACAGCCACTTTCAGACCACTTCCTCGGAGCGCGCGCGCAGGAGCGCGCACACTGGTGGTTTTAAAGATTTTTTTCGAAAAGTGGGCGTGGCTTGAAGCAAACAAAGTCAATTTGAAGTCCTTTAAAGTGGGGGTTTCTCAGGCAGCATTCCGCAGCAGTAACAGCAGACAGCCACTTTCAGACCACTTCCTCGGAGCGCGCGCGCAGGAGCGCGCACACTGGTGGTTTTAAAGATTTTTTTCGAAAAGTGGGCGTGGCTTGAAGCAAACAAAGTCAATTTGAAGTCCTTTAAAGTGGGGGTTTCTCAGGCAGCATTCCGCAGCAGTAACAGCAGACAACCACTTTCAGACCACTTCCTCGGAGCGCGCGCGCAGGAGCGCGCACACTGGTGGTTTTAAAGATTTTTTTCGAAAAGTGGGCGTGGCTTGAAGCAAACAAAGTCAATTTGAAGTCCTTTAAAGTGGGGGTTTCTCAGGCAGCATTCCGCAGCAGTAACAGCAGACAGCCACTTTCAGACCACTTCCTCGGAGCGCGCCCAATACAGTACAAAAGCCCCTCCGCCTTTGAGCCAGTCAGGTCTGAGCCTGTATGGTATGTGAGCCAGGTGACAAATGGACAGAGAATAGTGTTGTGTGGGCAAAGTGGAGAGTATAGTGTTGTGCTTTGTCCCCTGGGAGCGGCAACGTTCATGAGAATGTGTAATTTACTGTGCCCACTCTGGGAACATCCAACAGCTAGGAAGCTGCTTGAGCGTTCCTGCAGAGGGACTGGCCGAATATGTGCACCAGCCTCTGTATACACAGGACACGCCCACAACCTGCATAGTGATCCTGTGAGGATCATTCTTCCTGTTTTGAGGCTCTGACTGGGAAGGCAAATCCCTAGGCACTAGATAACCAAATTCACACACCTGGCACTTGGTTTCAGCTTTCACCCCCCTCCCCTGTCACCCCCTCGCTCCGATTACATTGAGAGCTAGAAGGCTAGGGAGGGGTGTCCCCTTGACAGCACGCTTCCTTTCAGAGGCGGACAGGAGAGCAATCCTGGAGGGCAGGAAAAACTATGTCACGAGAGCTCCGCTGGACACAACTGGTCCACTCCCTTGGTCAAAGTTGGTCACTTGTAGTCTTTTTCAGCAGAACTCTGGTGCCTAAAGCGGAGACAGGCATCTTCTGCCAGGCTCAAGAAATTGTGCAGCCCTATGCAAAGCTGATAAGTTAGCAGCCGGAAATGGAACCCCCTCAATGGTCAGGATCCTCTCAGGAACTGGCAGGCTCTTGGCCCTGAAGGTGGCATTGCTCTGAAAGTGCATTGCATCCGTAAAGGTCTAGCTTGGAGCTGCAGCTCCAGCCGGAATGTTGTTGTAATGGACAGCAGCTGTACTAATGGAATTAATATAAATCTTGAAATGTTACTCACCGTAGTGACACTGGTACTCTTAGTATCCTTTCCTCCCTACCCGACAGAGCGTGTTGCAAAGCAGCAAAGTAGAACTTTATTCAGCACAAACATGCTTTGACATGCCCATGCTAGGTACCTCCTCTATTTGGAGGAGTGAGAGTGATCAGGGGTCTCCAATGAGCCCACACAGTGAAACACCAAGAATTACAATTAGACAGTAGTATTAAAAATATACCATTTATTATAGGCCCAATAACAACACAATGAATAATGTAATGCTCTAATCAAATAACACACAAACACCACACTATGTAATATATATACAATCACTTGGGGGCAGTGCGAGAAAGTTAAAAACTCCACCAATACTTGCAAAGGAAGGTGAGGAACTTTTGTAGCACTGACAGACTTCAGATATCACAATCCTAACTTTAGGAGTCCAGCCCTAAGACGAATGGAGCCTTGTGCTCAATGCTCAATGCACTCGCAATGCGCACGGTTGTGGGTAAAGTTCCCAAGTACTTTTCAGAGAGCAGGAAAAGGTTAGGAGAAGAGTTCTGAAGTGGTGAAACGGGTTCCAAGAGTCAGGCGAGGATCTGCTCCTATGAACAAAGCTGTTCCCGATTTTCAGAGGGCTCTAGGCGGCAAACATTATCCAAGCCGACATGAAGGCCAACACCTAGCCCTCGAGGAATTAATGTGTTTGGGTGAACAAAGGATCACCAGTAAGTGACTTCACTACTCACCACCCTTCATTTGGTTTTGGTCCAGAGGTGGTTACAGAGATACGATTTCCCGCCCTCTGTTCGCCTTCCAGATGCACAGACGCTGCGGTGCAGGTACAGGTCCAGTATGGCACAGGAGCTGCTACACTTGATTCCGGCAAGGAAAGAAGAAAACATCAGAGCAGCAAGTCCCAGGCTACTAGAATGAACACGGGAAAACAGTCTTCAGCGACCGTCACAACAGCAAAGTGACCAAGGGGACCCAGCTCCCGTGGTATGATGCAGCCATCTATCTCGCAGCCCAAAGGTGCTGAGACAACGAAATTCAGCAGAAGGATGTCTTGTTGGTCAAGTTAAGATTCCTGAAAGCATCGGGTGGAAACTGAAAACGGCAACGCTCCTGCACGATAAGCTAGGTTTGAGCTGGACAGCCCACTGGATGGTCCAGGGACATTTCCAAACAAGCTCACTTGCAGGGTAACCAGGAGGCGTTGAGAGTGATTGGTCCCACCACTACAAGGGTTTGAAGCACTTTCACATGTCTCCTGAGATCAGGAGCAAAGCAGGGCTTCAGTGGGATTCGAGTGCCAGGCCTCCTCAAGTGCATCTCAGGGTTGTCCTTTGTTCTGCTAGGCTCCTCAGGATACGTGGCTCGTTCTTCAGGTCTCATGAATGAATGCAGTACCCATCCACATATCCACAGTCAGGTGAGTGCTTGCACCCAGCCCACCATGGCAAGATCTGCTCTATGCATGCACACCAGTAGTGGTCCAATCAGGGACCACTGGGGCCTTCATGCTCTCATGCACACCAGACACTCTGACAGCAGTAGTGTGGATTGGGACCAGACAGTCCCAGCCCACTTACTGGGTGCCTACACACGTGCCCTGCAATGGCCTGCAAAAGAAGCAGCTTTTGTGGGCAAATGCATGCCCAAAAAAACATCTCAGTACTGGAAGGGCAGGGAGAAGGCAAAGGGACAAAATGGCCAAAGTAACAGACAAATGAGCCAGGTCGGATACTAGCCACAGTCAGGAGCCACGTGTGATAAATGCATAATAGCTCAATAAAAAGTTATACAAATAAAATAATTAGCTACTGCAGCCACCAGTCTTTCCTGAATTGTAACACAAAAGGGGGTTAACGCCAGTGTAGATTTGATCATACTGTTACTTATATATGATTTCTTATTCTTGAAAGCTGTATTGGCATTCACATAATTGCCAAAGACCCTTTCCCGTGGTCTAAGATGCAAATGAAATGGCAAGTGTTCCGGTAAAGAAATAAAGCAGTCTGCAACAGTTGCAAAAAACAAGCTATCCTTCTTTCATTGACTAGAAGAACAAGTTACTTCTTACCTTGTAACGTTCTTTCGACGGGATGTTCCTCCGACGTATTCCTCATCTTAGATATCTCCTTCCAGCTCTGCTGGCCTAGGAACATTTTTTCTCTCTAGAGGGCGCTGCGCGTCGACGTCCTCCGAGTCGATGTCCCTCGACAGCCGCCGTATCGACGTCGACGTCATCCTGCCTATAAAGGCCGCGCGCAGTGTCCGTTGCTCAGTTCCGTTTTGTAGCCCACAATAATACTTTCTGGACTAAACTAATCACCCTGAAGGAGCGTAAACTGCAACAACAAGGGAAGTAGAACTGCGGGATTGGATGGGAGGGTCGATGAGGAATACGTCGGAGGAACATCCCGTCGAAAGAACGTTACAAGGTAAGAAGTAACTTGTTCTTCGAAGGGATTGTGTCCTCCGACATATTCCTCATCTTAGATAGGCTCCCATAGCAGTATTCTATTATCGGAGGAGGGAGTACTGACTTCACGCTGTCTTCTATTGATGAATAGAATGCAGTACAGCCCTTCCAAACCTAGTCTCTTGACTGGAGGAGGAATCCAAATTGTAAAAACGTGTAAAGGTATGGACAGACGACCATGTAGCGGCCGCACAGATGTCTTTAACCGGCACGCCTCTTTTGAGGGCCGATGAAGCTGCAATACCTCTGGTCGAATGAGCCCTAAGGTTTTGAGGGGGCTCTTTCCCTGCCAGTTTATAACATTCCAGAATGGCTAGAATGATCCATCTGGAAATGGTCTGCTTAGTTACTGGTAACCCCAGCTTGTGACCTGCGTAACCTACAAACAGCTGGTCTGCCTGTTTTATCCTGGCTAGTCTACTGATGTAAAAACTTATAGCCCTCCTAGGGTCTAGCCTGTGTAACCTCTCTTCCTCTTTCCCCGGGTGAGGAGGAGGATAGAAAGATGGTAGGGTAATCTTCTGAGTGATATGGAATTCAGAAACCACCTTTGGGAGGAAATTAGGCTTCACTTGCAGGACAACTTTGTCTTTGTGAAATATTGTATGAGGGGGTTTACAAGAAAGAGCTTGTAATTCGCTCACCCTTCTAGCAGATGTAAGTGCTATTAATAAAACAGTTTTAAGGGTAAGGAATCTTAACGAACAAGAATGGAGAGGTTCGAAAGGTGTGCCCATCAGGAAAGTTAGTACTAAGTTTAAATCCCATAGGGGAACTTGGAATGGTCTTGGGGGATAAACATTGGTTAACCCCTTTAGAAACTGTATTACCAAGGGTAATTTGAAATAGGATGGTTCTTCCGCAGTACGCTTAAAGATGGATAGCGCTGCGAGATAGCCCTTAATGGTGCCAACTTGAAGGCCTGAATTTGCCAAATATAGTAGGAAGGACAAAACCATTGGTGTACCACATGAAAAAGGGTCAATATTATGTTCTCTACACCAGCTGCAAAATCTGTTCCAACGGCAGCGGTATAAAGACTTTGTTGCTGGCCTCCTTGCCGAAAGCAACACCTCCATAACATCATCAGGGAGGTCCCAATCCTTGTACCTCAGCCTTTCAGAAGCCAAGCGTGAAGGTTGAGGGTTTTGATGTCTGGATGGAGAACCTGATCTCCCTTCTGTGAGAGTAGGTTCTCTCTGAGTGGAAGTCGAATTGGAGGGCAGATGGACAAGTCTAGAAGGTCCGGGTACCACGTTCTCCTGGCCCAATCCGGGGAAATTAGGATCATGGTTCGCCGTAATCTTCTCAACCTCCTGATCATTTGAGGAATGACAGGGACCGGTGGGAACGCGTACAGAAGCGGAAACTCCCAGTCCACTATGAACGCGTCTCCCAGAGCTCCTCTCGGGGGAAATTCCCTTGAGCAGAACAGGTCGCATTTCCTGTTTAGGCTGGTGGTGAACAGATCTACCTGAGGGGTTCCCCAAAGGGCGAAGATCTCTTGAAGGACTTCCTGAGCTAGCTCCCATTCGTGGGAGACTGTGTTCTGCCTGCTCAGAGCGTCCGCTGTCAAGTTCTTCTCTCCGGCTAGGTCAACTGCCGATAGAGAGATTCCTTCTTGGATTGCCCAAAACCAGAGCTGCATCGCCTCTCTGCACAGGGGTAGTGATCCTACGCCTCCTCTTTTGTTGAGGTAATGCATGGCCACCGTGTTGTCCGTCATTATCAGGACGTTCTTCCCTTGTACAGCTGGCAGGAACGCCTTCAGCGCAAGTCTGATGGCTCTCAGCTCTAACAGGTTGATATGTAGTCTGGACTCCGATGGAGACCAACGACCGCTGATGGTCAAGTCGTTGGCGTGGGCTCCCCACCCCGTGAGTGAGGCATCCGTGACTACTGTTATCTCCGGCCAGGGTTGCCAAAACTGTTCTCCTTTCAGAATGTTCTCCTGACAGACCCACCACTGAAGGTCTCGAGCCACCCTGCCGGGAACCTGAAGAAGATCTGTCATTCTCCCTGAGAATTGTGACCACTGAGTCCTAAGTGCCCACTGGAGGGATCTCATTCTCAGGCGAGCCTCTGGCACTAGGAAAATGCAGGATGCCATGAGGCCTAGCAACCTCAAAAAGTCGAAGGCTGGGAGACGTTGGGCATGTTGGAACTTGGTAACTATCTGTAGAATATCTTGAGCCCTCACCTCTGGTGGCGAGGCTTTTCCCAGGGAAGTGTCCAGGATCGCTCCTATGAACTGGAGTCTCTGCGATGGTATCATTTGTGACTTCTTTAAATTGAGGGAGAAGCCCAGTCTGTGAAGGAAGTGGCACACGTGATTTAGCTGGATCTGAGCTTGTTCCAAGAAACAGCCCTGATCAACCAATCGTCCAGGTAGGGGTAGACGTGAATCCCTTCCCTCCTTAGACTTGCAGCCACTACCGACATTAACTTGGTGAAGACCCTCAGGGCGGAGGTCAGCCCAAATGGCAGCACTCGAAATTGATAGTGAGAGTTGCCAATTGCGAACCTCAGGTATTTCCTATGTTTGAGATGGATAGGCACATGGAAATAAGCGTCCTGAAGGGCCAGAGATACCAACCAGTCCTGGAACTGAAGGGCCTGGAGGATCTGAGAAAGAGTGACCATCTTGAATTTGTCTTTTCTGAGGAATTTGTTCAATTCTCGCAAGTCCAAGATGGGTCTCAGTCCTCCGTCTTTCTTTGGAATGAGAAAGTAAGGGGAGTACCAGCCCTTGTTCCTCTCCGCTACAGGTACCGGTTCTATGGCACCTTTCTCTAGCAGGTCCAAAATTTCCTGCAAGAGGAGCGGATCTGGAGCTTTCTGAGAGCTGATCCCCGGTGGATGACTCTGAGATATACGTAGGAAAGGCAGGCAGTAACCTTGGGCAACTGTTTCCAATGCCCAAGCATCTGACGTGATAGCCTGCCATACCGCCAGATGTTGAGTCAACCTGCCTCCTACAGGTGTCCTGTGAGGGAAGTCCTCAGAGTGGTTTTGGGGCGGCTGATGCAGATGCCGATGGTAAAGAGGCACCTGCTGTTGCTGTGGCTTTTGAATATCTACCCCGTCCACCTCGGGTAGTTCTTCTTTGTCCCCTTTGAGCCGGTCATCCTCTACCTCTTCCGAATGCGGAGTAGAAGCGAAAGGACTTGCCCCTCGCAGAGGTTCCTGTGGGACGAAAGGGAGTCTGACGGATTGCAGCTCCTAGGGATTTTGCTGCTGCTTTTGAAGTTTGCAGTTTCTCTAAACTGTCATCCGCCTTTTTCCCGATCAAAGAAGAGCCATCGAATGGCATGTTCAAGAGCTTGGCTTGCACATCTGGGGCAAAACCAGACTTTCTCAACCAAGCGAATCTCCTGGTTGATGTACTTGCCGCCATTGCTCTGCTGATACTGTCAGCCGAATCAATGCCCGTCTGGAGGGATTCGCACATAGCGTCTTTACCGTCCTGTATAATATTCAGGAACGCATCCCTTTCTTCTCCCTCCGGGATGCAGTCAGCCGCTGTAGAAGCACACTCCCAAAGTGTATGGCTGAACCTAGCAAGGGTGCAAGTAGCATTAACAGATTTTAACGCCATGCTACATGCTGAAAAGACTTTCTTTGCCATAGCATCATATTTTTTATCGTCCCTGTCCTGTGCGACGGTATGATAAGCCGTCTTGACATCGGTAGAGGATGCTGCCTGTACCACCAGACTTTCTGGGGATGGGTGTTTAGACAAAAACTCCGGGTCTGTAGAAGATACCCTGTACTTTGCAGACAGTTTTTTATTTACTGCTGGTACGATATCTGGGGTTTCCCAGTTTGTCATGATCTTCCTCTGAAGAGCTTTATGAAAAGGCACTACAGGATCCTCCTGTGGGCCTTTGTCAAGAATATCCGTGAGGTCATCTTGTTGGAAAGATTGTGAAGGTGCAGATCACCCCATGAACTCTGTGATCCTGGCCATTAAGGCTCTATAGGGGGTTTCAGCATGCTCCCCCGGGTCTGGCCTAGCAAACTCCACCTCAGGGGAAGTGTCTAACCCACTTGCCTCATGTAAGGAATCATGAAGATCCTTTAACCTGCATTCTTCAGAGGAAAATTCCTCTCTAATTGGGGTTACAGGTCCCTGCAACTCAAATGTGTCTTCCTGTTCAGAAAATTCACCCTCTTCCAAAATTGAGGACATAGTTCTCAATTGTTCTGAACTCATAAAGGGAGTAAATCCCATTTCCAAGGCAAAGGGTGCCGAACTTGTCATTATCGGCCTCGAAAACGTCGATGTCGTCGACGCCGACGGCTTCGAGCGTGGCGTCGAAAACAAAGGCGGAGGCCTCGAAGACCTCGACAGAATTGGAATTCTACTCGACAATCTCGAAGCCATCGACGTCGAGGACCTGGGGATAGTCACTGGGTGTGTCATAACCGTGACTTTTCTTGGCGTCGACGCCGGTGTCGAAGCTGGCGTCAAGTCGACAGACCCGTGTGTCGAAGGTCCCTTCGACAACGGCGTCGAAGACATCGACCTCGGCGTCGACGGAACCCTCGTCGACGGTGTCGACGGAACCTTCGAGGAAGGTTTGGAAGTCATAGTCCTACTCGAGGGTTCGAGACGCGCTCGAGAGGTTTCCTTCGCCGGGTACTGCGACTTGCGGCGTTTTTGACCTTCGGGTCTTTCGACCAGAGCATCGCTCTCGGCAGTCTTCGAGGGGGTCGAGGCCGCTTTCTCGAAGACGCTCATCATATTTTTGCGGAATTCCTCCCATTCAGCCCGGGAACTATGTTTCGTGGGGTAAGGGATTCTTTTTGGCGAAACAGAGGAAGAGGAAGACGGAGAAGGGGATCTTCGACGTCTCCTCTTCGAGTGCTTCGATCTCGAGGAGTGATGAGACCCCCTCTGGGACCTGGAGCGCGAATGGTGACGAGGAGACGAGTGTCTCGACTTCGTCGACGAAGAAGAAGCTTTAAAAGTCTTACCTTTCTCCAGCTTCCCCCTACGCTCCTTCAGGGCCTTAGCTGTCATGGACATACAGTCCTCGCATTCCGAACAATGGTGTTCAGCTCCCAAACACCACAGACAAACTCTGTGAGGGTCAGTCAGCGACATCTTTTTTCCACAATCTCGGCATTTTTTGAAGCCGGATCGAGGAGTTGTCGGTTCCGACGAGGAAGCCATCGAGTACGGATCGAATGACTCGAGGTAAATAGGATTAATCTGACAAGAACTGAGCAACGGTATTCCGAGGCACTGAGTAAGCGCGGAAAAACGGAACTGAGCAACGGACGCTGCGAGCGCCCTCTAGAGAGAAAACATTTTCTGAGGCCAGCAGAGCTGGAAGGAGATATCTAAGATGAGGAATACGTCGGAGGACACAATCCCTTCGAACATGGAGTTTATTTCATGTTAATCTCATCTTTTTTTCCCAATTATTGTAAGGGAGACATTTCAAGAAAATGCATACCAGTTGGTAGATTCGAACATGCGGTACAGAGCATGAGTCTCATGCCGAGCTTAAACAATGTTTAGAACAACACTTTAAGACTTGACATTTAAGTCGAAACATCAGTGCAAGCGAAAGCAGGTACATAACATAGTCAAGTGCCATACTCAACACATATACATACAAAGCAAACATAATAGTGCAAATACAAACTTAACAAAAGTATCTAATGTCAAGGAACTAAAATTGTGTGTCCTCAAAGGTAAAGACCCCAGCTCATGTGGGTCTGGCTGCAGTAAGAAATGACCAATCCTCGGTCATTCATGCCATCGTTGTTATGCTGGTCTGCGGATCCAGAGTCTGAACTGGAAGTATCCGAAAAGGTGACCCATCGTTTTCTCTGTTTCGTGGCTCCTGCAGTGTTCTGTGCCCTTTCCTTGTCCTTGTTTTCTTTGTAATCCGATGCTAGATAGGGGTAACCTCTTTCTAGAATAAACGTGCTGATTATCTTTTGCTAGTTTTTTATGTTTCTTTTCTAGAGTGTCCGACACACATTGGTCCATTATGATGTTTATTTCACATGAGCTGGGGTGCTTGCACGGATGTTTTGACTTAAATGTGAAGTCTTAAACTGTTGTTCTGTTATGTTATTGACTTTTATCAAGCGCACGTACACCCAAGGGTATCATGGCGCTAAGAGAGAGGGAGGGAGATGGAAAAAGCAGACAGAGAGCAGGACACTATTTAAACAGCAAAGTTTTCAGATTCCGCCTGAAGGTGAGATGGTCGATAGTCTCACGCAGGGGGAAAGGCAGCTTATTCCATCCCTTAGCGGCCGCTACCGAGAACGAGCGGCCACCATTACAGGCAAGTCTGAAGTGGGGCACCATCAATCGACGGGTCCCTTGAGAGTGGAGGACACGAGTGGGTTGGTAGCGAGGAAATTTAGCCTGCAGGTATTCGGCTCCAATACCATAGAAGGCCCTGTGTACCATGCACATCAATTTAAACATAATTCACTGGGCTACTGCAAGTCAATGCAGCTGATGCAGCAACAGAGTCATGTGGGCGCCAAAAGGAGGATGGAGAATGGATCTGGAAGCAGCTTTCTGCAGAAGCTGTAGCCGTCCTGTCAGGTGGGCAGGTTGCGCAGGATAGAGCGAATTGCAGTAATCCAGCACACTCAACACCAAAGCCGCAACCACAGGAGCCTGGTTAGCAGCCGGAATAAAAGGAAGAACCTTTCGGAGGATCCTAAGTTTTAAATGGCTGGATTTAAATACCGCACTGACTTGTTCATCCATGGTCAGTGTGGCTGAGATCCGCACACCAAGATTACGTACCGATGATACCGGTAAAGGAAGAGGACTGAGGGAGGGAGGCCAAAACTCTGCAGTGCAGAAGGATTGTGGATTGGAGGTGCCTACAACGAGAACCTTGGTTTTGCTACCGTTAAGTTTCAACCAATTTTGTGACATTCATATACCTAATTCCTCAAGACAGTGCCTGAGGCGAGATGCCGTTTCGGTTTTAGTTAGGTTAAAACGGACCAGAATCTGGGTGTCATTCGCATAGGAGTAAAAGCGGAACCCATGTGAAGCAATAAGGAGCAGAAGGTATCTTATATAGATATTAAATAGAATAGGGGATAGAGCTGATCCCTGAGGAACGCCCCAGGATAGGCGAACCGGGGCGGAACGAAAAGGAGGGAGAGACACTGATTGCAAGCGATCCGCCAGGAACGCAATAAACCATTTCAGCACTTGGCCATCAATCCCAGCCTCAGAGAGCCGGGAGATAAGGAGAGCATGATCAACGGTGTTGAAGGCATCCGAGAGATCTAATAACAGGACTGCCTCGACACCGCCCTGATCAACCATACACATCAGGTCGTCCATAACAGAGTTTAGTACCGACTCAGTGCCTCTGCCGGGCCGAAAACCTGATTGGAAGGGATCAAGAAAGTGAGAGGATTCGAAAAATGCTGAAATACAGGGAGACACTAGTGCCTCTAAAACCTTCATTAGAAATGGAAGAAGGGAAATTGCACGGTAGTTGGCTAATACCTCTGGATCGAGTGAGGGCTTTTTCAACAAAGGAATAACTAAAGCGTGTTTGAGGGGGCCTGGTATAGCTCCTGTCGTGAAAGAAATGTTGACAGCAGAAGTGATGAAATTAATTATATCAGGCGACGACTTCTACAAGCCAAGGGTATGGCATCATCAGGGGAAGCAGATTTTTGTTTTAAAATAGCAGACAGAACATCATAGTTGGAAAAATGGGGGAAAGTAGACCAAGATCCTGTCGTAGGAGGAAGTGTAGCAGTGGCAAGAGCCTTCATGATTAGCTGGGAATCCGTTTTTATGTTGTCACAGATAACCGTAATTTTTTCACGAAGAAAGTAGAAATAGAGTAACATAGCTCCTGAGAAGGGGGAGCTGCAATATGTCCGGCTTTAGGGGTGGACAAGGATTGGACAAGGTCAAATAGGGCTTTAGGTTTATTAATAGCCTTCTCTACCGACTGACCAAAGTAGGTTTGTTTTGCATTTACTATAACGATATGGTATGCGGCACACATATTCCGATAGAGCAGCTTGCATTCAGGAGAGTAACTTTGGCGCTATTTCCTTTTGGCTTGCCTACAGCAAAGCAAGATTTCTTTTAGGCCATGAGAACCATGGTTCGGGTGGACGGTTACGCTGTTTACATAGTTTAACCAGAGCCAGAGTATTGGCAGTGGTTAAAAAAGCTTCTTCCAATGTGGACAAGGTGCATGTTCCAACGCTGCTGCACTGAGTTTGCAGTGAGCAAATTAGCTCAGGTTTAACAACCCGAGTCTAGCTGTGTTTAGAAATAGCAGGTTTCTTAGGCACAATGGGAGGGCTTTTCAGAGCAATGGAAAAGGGGACCATTAAGTGGTCTGTCCATATTATAGGAACTGGAGTGGCTATGTTAGTAAGTATGGCAGGGGAGAAAATAAGATCCAATATATTGCAGCCGTTGTGGGTAGAGGTCATAACCCCCTGGGAGAGACCAAGGTTGGCCATAAGTGCTAAGAACTTTGTGATGGATTTCGCCGATACCTGATTCTTTGATAGATTAAAGTCCCCCAAAGTGATTAGGTCAGGGTACTGCACAAGCAGTTGTAACATAAATGCAGGGAATTCGGTGTAGAACACGGTATCAATACCAGGAGGACGGTATACCAGTAGGACTGTGAGTGTGTGGGTAGAGGTAATGCAAATGCGAATAAGAATGCATTCCATTTTTAAAGAGTGCTTAGGGACTGAGCTGGTGGTCTATATTTAGTTTTGTAAATAAGAGCTACCCCACCCCCACGGTGGGGGGCTACACGGTCCACATGTATTATGGCATACTTTTCAGGGAGGGCTTGAACAATGGCTGGGCCAGATGTCTCTCTTAGCCAAGTCTTAGTAATAAAAAAGAGATCCAGCCCCTCCTGAACAAGAAGGTCATAGCAGTCCATTGCATGTGCCACAAGGGACCGAGTGTTCAAGAGGACACATAACAGAGTACCCAAACACTTGTGTTCCTGCAGAGGTAAAGCTATTTTGAAGCCAGCTGGCCATTTAGTCGTGCTAGGGGCAAAATATAGAAGTTCTGTGTGTTTCTCACTGCCATGAGGTGAAAGGTCCTTCAAGGAGGGCAGAGCACTCTGCACAATCCGTGCACGGACGGGCACAGATAGGCCTGCGTTAAGCGCGCCTTTGGCGTGCCCACTGCACCAGTTTGCTGCGTGGGTGATCGATCCAGCACATAAGTGCAGCGATCGTGATGAAAGCGATGCTGAGCCGGCCTCCAACACTTTAGCAAGAAAGAGGACTAGCCTCTGACTTGCCTCGTAGTGGGAGGTAGGCGCAGAGCAATCAGCCTAACACGCGACCGAGTGAGAGACTATTCAGTCCGTGCGGTGACAGTAGCAATCACACAGTTACAATTAGGGCATTGATAAAAACAATATAATTAGTCAATATTTTAAAAAGAGTGCCCTGAGCGGCTTTATAGTGGCAGCCCCGTGAAGGACAGCCTCACCTCTCAGTAAGCGGCATTCGATCTGGCACATGTTCTAAACATTGTTTACGCTCAGCATGAGACTCATGCTCTGTACCACATGTCTGAATCTACCAACTGGTATGCATTTTCTTGAAATGTCTCACCTACAATAATTGGGGGGAAAAAGATGAGATTAACATGAAATAAACTCCATCTTCTAGTCAATGGAAGAAGGCTAGCTTGTTTTTTGCAACTGTTACAGACTGCTTCATTTCTTTACTGTAACACTTGCCATTTCATTTGCATCTTAGACCACGGGTAAGGGTCTTTGGAAATTATTTCAATGCCACTACAGCTTTCAAGAATAAGAAATCATACATAACTAACAGTATGATCAAATCGACACTGGAGTTAACCCCCTTTTTTGTGTTACAGTTCTTGACCCAGACCTAGGTTTCGCCAGTCAGGGCGATCCCTCTCGTTATAACACCAGTCTGTCCTGAAGCACATTGTACAATCGCCAAAAATTCATTAGAGGGTGCCTAGGGCCATAAAACACAGAGGCCCCATTGCGTGTTACTGGAAGGCACTTTGCACAAAGATAAAATGTTATCAACTAGTGGCAACAAATTCAAAAGAGAGCTATAAAGAGAAATCTTTCGTAACACTCATCCCTGCCCTCCTTCCCTCCCCGACTAGGGACAGGGGGAATTAATCCTCCTCTGGATGGGTACTCTGTTGCAGTAGGTTGTCCCAGTTGGACAGCCCATTAGCATTGCTAAATTTAGGATCTGGCCTTGGCCCAATAGTGAAATCCAAGGCCTGCAGAATCATGAACCACCTGAGCCACTTTGGATGCTCCCTCTCAATATCCACCAACCACTTCAAAGGCTGAGCATACACAGTGAAGTTAGTCCTATAGAGGTAGGCCTTCAGCTTCCTAACACACCATATCATGGAAAACCATTTCTTATCCACCTTGGGCCACCTGAGTTCTCCACTACTGGTAGCTGATGTGACATATAGGTTGCCTCTCGCCTTTGTCATTAAGCTTAGATAATTTTCCTAGTACCCAAGTGTCATATGCATGTGCCTGCACTATGAAAGGGGGACTGACCTAGGGACTCTTTCAGGCCAATGAAGGCCTGTTCAGACTCCAGGGTCCATAAGAATTCTTTAGGTCCCCTTGAAGTAGCGAGGGCAGTCAGAGGAGCAGCTATATGGTTATAGTCAGCCACTTTACTCCAGTGTTTCCCAGTGAGGCTCAGGAAAGTCCTCACTTGGAGTTTGGTAGTGGGGGTTGCCCAGTTCTGCACATCATGTAGTTCACTGACAAGAGGCTGAAACTTACACCAATGTTATGCTCAAGGAAGGTCAATGGCTCCTATTCAGTCTGACACTTGGTTGTTTTTCTGAACAAGTTGGCCTGATGAAGGTCCTGAAACACAGTCTTCTGAGTTATTCTGAGTTCATTACTTCCAAGTGGGGTGGTCAGAATTAGCCATATCACATATATATATATATATATATATATATATATATATATATATATATATATATATATATATATATATATATATATATATACATATATATTGCAAAGATCCTCATTCCCATTCAGAACATGCTCTAATTTCATTTGACAGGTGTCAGTTGCAGCCACCAATTCTGAATACACTGAAATAAGGCTCTGAAAAAGTAGAAACTGCTGTCTTCTCCTTAGCATAAAATGACAGGGATATATTACCATACCCTGCAGTGAGATCAAAAATGACTACTGCACTTTTCAATACAGAGCTCGACCACCAAGTTGTCACCTCTTGGTGGGGAGTGTGTATCTGTCCTGGGGGCAGCATACAGAGCTCTAGTGCCCATACGAAATCCCAAACTGGATGTATCTGTATGTTTCTCTAGATCTTCAGAACTGGACCCATGATTCCCTAGAGGGCTCAAACACCCCTTGTTCCAACACAGGGTTGATACCACACCATTTTTTAGAACGTCTTGTTTGTGGATCTGCACCACCACAACACCCAAACCTGGTGGGTTCACCAATTCCCATAGTACAGTCTGGCTCACATCAATCTGCTATAGTGAGTGTCAGTGGAAACAAGCGGGGAGATTGACTCAGCAAAATCTCTACCTCACCCTGCTGATGTTGGGTCAGTTGAGGGGGCACTACGCTGCCCTCACTGAAGCCATTAAAAGGGCTGCTTTGACACAGGACAGGGAAACACTCAGATTCCTCTGGCCCCCTGTCTGTAGCCATTAGCAGGGCTCCCATTCTATCCCAAAGGACAGAATTGCTCATACTAATCATAGGAAACTCCATGGTAACCTTTCTAGGTCCAAAATATAGAACAAATATTAAAGAGAGAGTGTGTGTGTAGGTGCGCGTCCGTGCCTTCGTGCGCGCGCACTGAGGCTAAGGATTCAATTACCTCACTCTAAGTACCAGTAGTATATTCAATTTTTATTGTTATAAAAATCTTATCAAAAAAGACCTTAAAAAACACCAATTTAATTACTACTACTCAGTGAGCATTATGAGTAGTTTAAGAAAGTGACACATGCTTATTAAAACTACACAACCTTTCTAGGTCCACCAAGGCCTTCTGAATAGTTTACCTTGCTAAGTTGGGAAACTTGACAAGGCGCAGACCACTCACATGTGATCGCGGATTTAATGAAACAAGTTTGATATGAGAAGGTCCCACTCTCTTCTCTGGGGTTCACAAAGGGCTCCAATCAAACTTTGTTGAGATCTAAAAAGTCTCTCTCTCAGACCAACCTCCTGTCGGTGATAGCTGATAGCTGAGTGACACATGACAGGACACTGCACCTTCCTTCCACTGTGTTTGGCCATTACTAAGTACAGCAGAGGAGCTACCTTTGCTATTGACTCTCAGTAAGCTATCAATGACTGACTTGGCAGTCATTCTCTGTGGGATGGCATAAAGACATATGGTGTTGTGATAAACAATCAGCAATTGTAACTTATTGCTTGAGGTCTCCAGGGCCAAAGGGCAAAACAAATTAGGCTGTGTCTCTGGTAAAAATGAGTTTACTTCTAAAAGTGAATCCTGTAGTGTCTGAATACTTGTCTCCCTTCTGCCAGCCTGGTGACAGACTGTGAGACCCTTACAGTGGTTTCCTCGTGGGACCCCCATCTTGGGCCAGAAAGAATGTATGTTAGACCACTCTGGCGGTATCCTGACATTAGGATGAGCCACCAGGGGAATATCACACACCATATGTAGGAGGAAGGGCCACACATCTTGAGGAACCTCCATCCTCTCAAGGTGTCATCGGATGGGCTCCGTGGGCTTACTTTCTAGTAACCCACCTTCCTGTTGTATCCTTTGCTTCTCTGAAGGGGAGCCCTCCCATTGGAAGTAGGCCTTTCCCATCAGGTCTTTTAGTGACTGTTTGCTTCTTTGTTGGCCCATGCTAGTCTATTCCCTAGAGATCTCCTCTACCAGTAAACTGGATAGTTCAGGAGTTCCATAGGCTCCAAGATTTTTTGGTGGTCCTTCTTCCAAGCTTGGTTTAGGAACACTGCCAACTACCTCAACATATGTTGTAGGTAGAACAGGGGGAATATTCTCTTTCCCTCTGCCTCTTTTTCTGACTCCTTAGCCTTTGGGTTTCCCCTTTGGCCTAGGCTTTCCCTTGGGATTGGCTAACTCAGCCTGATCCTGTGACCTAGTAGGAGTGTCTTTCAGGACCTAAGTCTTCAAGACTGATCTCTTCCAGTACTCTTCTAGGAACAGCTCTCCTAATATTGGCAGATGCCCTGACCATTTCACTATTCACAGTTCTCATAACAGGTGCTACTGGAACATTGAGAGAGGGTCTACCATTCAACTGAGTATCCCCCACAAGATCTATGGAAAGAACCTGCGAGTTTACCATGGAGGAAGCTATATCAGTAGGACTGGGCCCAGTGTTCCTAACAGTAGAGGCACGTACACATGCTACCTGAACACTATCCTCACAAGAATCATGACAAAGGGACATGTCTGGGATGGGAACAGATGCTCCAGCATTACTAGGGTCCCAGAAATGTAGACTAACTTCAGATTCTTCACCTGTGGGGAAGGAACCCAAAGGGAAGGACACCCCTGCAAACTCGTCTTCTTCATCCTGAGGAAATGCCAGACTTACAGAGGAGACCCTTACACCTGGGGTCCCCCTTCCTGTGGTCACTGGCCCCACAAGTGAAACAAGTCCCACTGGGTATAGACACATAGGGAGGCTTAGAGAAACCACAATCAAGCTTGGGAGAAATAGTTCCACTACCCTAACTTGACTCTTGTGACTTCCCCTTTTCAAACATTTTGTGGGCCTGTTTGGATAAAGTTTTCTTTGTTTTCCCACCCTCTTTCTCCTTTTGCTTCTTTCCCTCCTCCTGCTTACTGGAAACAGGCTTGTCCGTATGGGACACTCATGTGAAACCCATAAATCAGCAGCAAGGGCTTACTTATTAGGATCAATCTCCTTAGAGTCAGACAAGTGCTGCTTGAGTTTTGGGAAACAAGAGGCAAAAAGGTGCTCAAGCATGACCATGTGGATCATGCCTTGAAAGGCGGTTACGTTATAACTCTCTACCCAGCCGCACAGGTTCTTTAAGGAATCTGCAACAAAAGTCAAATAGATCATACTTTCTTTTTTCTCTATATGTTTTTACGTATTGGGCAGGAGTCCTCCCAAACTTTAACATGAGAGTTTGCTTAAGTCTTGCAAAAACCTTTCTCTCAGAGTTTGACATTTCCATAATGGCACTGCAGCCAGAATGGGGCAGCCTGCTGAACATCCATGCAACCTTGTCAGCACGCACTACGTATTGTACTTCACAAGCATACTCAAATGCAATCAGCCAGTCCATGATGCCATTCTTTTCAAAATACACACTGATCAGATCTTTAGGAAACTTAGGATGAGAAGAGGAGCCAGAACCAATCCCAGAGCCTCTGGAGGAACTATTTGTAGCCTGCAATTTGGCAAGTTCCAATTTGTGATCCCTGTCTTTCTGTCTCTCCACCCTCTCAAACTCAAGCTTCGCCATGCTGAACTCAAGCCCTTTCTCTCTGAGCCTAGGCTTTACCTTTTTAAGCCCCAGCACAGCTTATTTTCCAGATGAGACAGATGAAACATTGGACAAGGCATCATCATCTTCCTCCTCTCTCTCAATGATGGCAGCAACAGTAATACCATCAGTGTTACTCGGAGCAGCCCCGGGCCCTTCTGCAAGATCATTAGAGGGGAAAGGTACAATCGTACTTTCTTGACAATCTACAATCTTTTGAATTAACTCAGTTTTTGTCTCAGAGGTAGACATACCTCTTTCAATGCACAGCTTTCTTACATTTTCAGCTTTGGAAGCATTTAAAGTAATTGCAGTGACTGTTTCCATATTTTTAGTTTAGCAGGTGATTTACAATTACAAGGTGATCCAATTCGCAGTGTTTCTGTGTAACTATAATTCAGGCCCTACACCAGTGTACAACACTGGAGTACCCCAGATCTTATGCTCACCGCTGTACACCAATTTGTTACAATGGATTTTTTAACTCTGGCCTGGTGGACAGATGTTTAGGAGGCCACCCTTGTTAGATGAACAGGGGACACTACTGCGAAGATAGCCATCCCAATTCACAGTAGCTTGGAGAGCAGTCAAGGCTAAATCTCAGTAGGAGCGAAGGCAATCAGGGGTCTCCAATGAGCCTGCGGGTATTCCCACACCTACTCCCCTTGGATCCGCTTCTCAGGTGGCCAGAGAAAGGTTATCAATTTGGATCTTCACCCTGGGGGTAGAGAAGCGAGGTAGGATCACACGGGTGGAGGGTCCTTGGGGATTGGGGAGATGATATCCACAGCGAGACATGGTATCCCCCTTTTCCTTATGAAGACCAGCCCAACCCTCACCCAGCCTTTATTGACTACTGTAATACATTTCGCCACATTTTCCATCACTCAGCACACTATGGTACCGAGAGGAATAAGAGGCTCCTAAGAGTGATGAACACTAGTAAGTCATTTCACCACTCTAGTAATTAAATGAGGAAGAGGCCTGCTAAGTATTGTAAAGGTCAGGCATGTCCCATTAACTATGGTCAGGCAATTGGACTAAGTGACCACCACCTGCGGTCACTTAGTAAGCCCAAAGGATATAAAAGCGTGGGCTATTCAGATGGAAAGGGGACGTACAGCAGACTGGAGCGTGGAGCCAACTGGAGCTGGAGGCTGGTGAACCGGAGAGACAGGAGCGGGAGACGTGAGTGCAGGAAGCCATGTCACGCAAGGACCAGAGACGTCGCGGCCGAGGCAGGCCCAGAGAAGGTTGGGCAGTCCTGTGCACCCTACATGTTGGGTGCAAGCAGGAGCTGTGGGGCGCCAAAGCACTCCGGTCATCGCGGACCTGAGCGAGTACCACTCTCCCTGACATTTGCGAAAGAAGAACGCAGGCTGTGGAAGAAGGAAACGCACTGCAAGGAGTGGAACTGACCTGACGGGAGCTGCCGCCTGAAGCTGGTGAGTGCAGATGGGAAACACGCATATCGGGGCATGCCAAAAACCTGCAATAAGCCTTTCTTGAATGTCGAACATTGTGGAAATCGTCATAAGCACTTTTGAATACTGAAACAAGTGCTTATAATATGGAAATGAATTGAAGGTAATTTCAAGGGTGAAACAGATGACTTTTGAATACCGAACAAACTAAAAGGGTTATTGAATACCATACAGAATTAAGCCAACATGGAAGCATGATTGAATAAGCATTTCTGAATGCCGCAAAGAGACAAAGCAAATAATGGACATGTTTTGAGTGTAACGAAAGAAATGTTGTGCAGGTGGCAAATACTACACAGTGAATTGATTGAAATACAAGTCTTGGCAAAGCAAGCAAGAAGGGTGTGAGAAGAGAAACAAGTATTGATGCAAGCCCATTGATCAAGGCACTACAGGTTAAGAGGAAACATCTACTGACAAGAGTCAGAGAGGTATCACAAGTGTAATCAATTGAATGGTGAACAAGCTAGCCCCTATATAGGGCTTGAAGGAAATAATCTGGATACAATAAGTACTTTTTACTGTCAACGGAGAACAGTGGTCAATTGTTGCTAAAGCAGATGAAGAGGGGTATCAGTTGTGTGACCTGTAATGGGTGGACTGTGTGGTCTGTCAACTGCGCCTAGACTACTGCGCCTTGACTGAGGGAACCCTTGCATGAGAGCAGTATTGAAGAACAGCCAGGGAAAAGAAATTGGTTGTGTGACCTGTGATGGTGTTGTCCGACAACAGCACCTAGACCGAGTGCTTTGCATGAAAAGGCAATAAAAGGAGAAATCAAGCGCATTAATGTCAGAAGAAGCAAGTTAATGATAATATACATGGAAAGACTTGTGTTGTAACAGACGTGCATAGGTGAACCAGAGAAATTACACACGGTAAGAAAGTTGGGGAGGATCTCAATCCTTTGAGAACTGTTTTGTTTTGAACTTTGATCTTTCCGTCTTGAACTTGAGGAAGGGAACACTAATACTTTGTGGAACTGCCTTGAACTTGGGGAAGGGAACCTCAAGACTTTGTGGAACTGTCTTGAATTTGGAGAAGGGAACCCCAAGAGTTTTGTAAAACTGCTTTGAACTTGGAAAGGTGAGCTTAAAAGTAAGTCCGGAGCTTGAAGAAGCTCATAACTTTATTCTTTTATTGCTGACATCCCTACACATTGTTCATCTTTAGTTGTTAGAGCAATATAGGTTTTGGACACAGACAGACTTTTAAGTTGAATTCTTTGACTCAGACTTCCCTTAGTTTCTTTAGGTAGGGAAATCCCATTTTAGCTTAGGGCAAGTTAGGCTTCATCCCTCCTGACATTAAGATTAAATAAACCAGTTTTGTTTGAACTTTGAATCCGTTCTCTGTGTCTTACTTCACGATGCCTTCACAGGAGACACAGTGAAACACCAAGAATTACAATTAGATAGAAGTATATAAAAATATACCACTTATTAGAGCCCCAATAACAACACAATGATTAATGAAATGTTCTAGTAAAATAACCACAGAAACACCACACTATGTAATATATATAAAATCACTGAGGGCAGTGCGAGAAAGTTAAACACTCCACCAATACTTGCAAAGGAAGAAGGTGAGGAACTTTTGTAGCACTGACAGACTTCAGATATCACCATTCTAGCTTTAGGAGTCCAGCCCTAAGATGAGTCGAGCCTTGTGCTTAATATTCAATGCATGCGCAATGCGCACAGTTGTGCGTAAACTTCACAAGTACTTTTTAGGGAGCAGGAAAAAATTGGGAGAAGAATTCTGAAGGGGTGAAATGGGTTCCAAAAGTCCAGTGAGGATCTGCAACTATGAACAAAGCTGCTGCTGATTTTCGGGTGGCTCTAGGCGGCAAACGGTACCCTAGCCGATAGGAAGGCCAAAACGTAGCCATCAAGGAATTAATGCGTTTGGATGAACAAAGTGCTACCAGTAGGTGACTTCACTACTCGCCACCCTTCGTTCATTTTTGGTCTAGACTTGCACAGGGGCTGTAGGTGCAGGTACATAGTATGGCACAGGAGCTGCTACAGTTAATTTCGACAAGGAAAGAAGGAAACACTGGTGCAGCAAGTCCCAGGGCACTGGAATGAACGTGGGAAAACAGACTTCAGCGACCGTCACTGCAGCGCAGTGATGCAAGGGGATTTAGCTCTCGCGGTATGATGCAGCCTTCTATCTCGCAGCCCAAAGGTGCTGGGACGACGAAATTCAAAATGGCGACGCTCCTGCACGGTAATCTAGGTTCAAGCTAGACAGCTCACTGGATGGCCCAGGGACACTTCCAAACAGGCTCACTTGCAGGGTTACCAGGAGGTGTTGAGAATGATTGGTCCCACCACCTCAAGGGATTGAAGCACCTTTGCATGGCTTCTGGGATCAGGTGAAAAGCAGGGCTTCACCAAGAAAGCAGTGGGATTTGCGTGCCCGGCCTCCTCAAGTGCGTCTCAGGCTTGTCCTTTGTTCTGGTAGGCTCCTCAGGATACATGGCTCCTTCTTCAAATCCCATGAATGAATACAGGACCCTTCCTCTTATCCAGAGTCAGGGGAGTGCTTGCACCCAGCCCAACAATGTCAAGATCTGCTACCTACATGCACACGCGCAATGGTCCAATCAGGGACCACTGGGGTCCTCATGCTCTTATGCACACCAGAAACTCTGTCACCAGTAGTCTCAGACCACTTCCAGGGTGCCTACACACGTGACCTGCAGAGGCCTGCGAAAGCAGCCTTTGCGGGCAAATGTATGCCCCAAAAAAGGAAATCCTGGTGCTGGAAGGGCAGGCAGAAGGCACAGGGACAAGATGGCAAAAGGAACAGAACAGACAAAAGACCCCATGGCATGACCATGTTGGACACTAGCCACAGTCAGGAGCCATATGCGGTAAATTCGTTAAAGCTAAGTAAAAAGTTATAAAAATAAAAGCAATAGCTGCTGCCACCAGTCTGTCTTGAGGCACATTGTACAATCACAAGACATTCCTTAGAGGGTGTCTAGGGCCATAAAACACGGAGGCCCCATTGCACGGTACTGGAAGGTACGTTGTGCAATTATAGAATGTTAGCAACTAGTGGGAACAAAGTTGAAAGACTAAGAGAAACAAGGGTTTTCAGTACTGACAGCCTGAAGGACGTGTCAGTTTCCCCATAACAAACAAGCAAAAGCCAGTGTAGTGAAGTCGGCTTCACTGCACTGCGTGAAAGTTCAGGTCAGATTAAAAAATAAAAAGCAAAACATTTGGGGGTCTATAGAAATGGAGGGAAAGGTGCTATAAAGAGAACTCTTTACTAAAAATAGCTTAAAGCGGGGACGGTGGGAGGGTATATGGTACACTTACTTACATTCAGGCCCCTTCCTCCAATACTCTTGGGAGATTCTACAGCACCCCAAGCAATATGGGTGGCATATTTCAACTTGCAAACAGGTTATGCAAAACCAGGTGTCCAAAACCTGCATTGCTTCTCAAACTGTAATTCAAGGAATAGTGTCCACAGAAGGAACGTGTAGTTGCCCAAGTTGCCGCTTAACAAATGTCTTCTATCACTATATGTCTTTGGCAGTCCACATAGTGGCTTTCCCCGTATCAGATGTACATGAAGGCCTTTAGGTGGGGTCTTTCCTTGCATTGTGTATGCCCCCAATATAGTTAAAACCATCCAACAGTCTATGCACATCTTCAAGGCTCCGGCCCTGGACACATTTCTGCAGAATGTTACAAAGAGTTAAGTTACTTTGCACACACCCCTAGATCTGTCCATGTAGAATGTCCGCGTCCTTGCAATGTCCATAGTATGTAGTGCTCTTTCCGCTTCCGTGCTGAGTGAAGGAACAAAACACTGTAGCGAAAGCTCCTCATTTAGTTGAAAATTATTAAAACTTTAGCTAGTGTTAGAATATAAAAATAAATATATGTAATTAATTAGCCCTAAGCTAATCCATTTCTGCAAACAAAACCCTGTTTTCTTGCAAGGTTTGAAAAGGGTACATTTGTCAATTTCATCAAATGAACCAAAATAGAAAGGCACTTGTGGCCTTTTTCCCTATAGTCATTGCAGAGAATGTTGGTGTTGAAAAAACTGGATGTGTACAGAAAGATGGCCCTTGTTGATACAACCTAGGTTCAATACGATAAAGGCGAGTACTCTTATCTAGCAGGGAAAGAAAACCTTGTTTCAACATATCCCATTCTGTGGGTTAATGCTATGAAAAGCCTGACCGGGTTAAACAAAGTTTAGTTAAACACTGAAGTGTAGTGCTCAGCCTTCTCTGTCTTATCAAATCCACGAAAGACAGCCTTAGAAGCCTTCTTGAAAAGTATTACTAGTGTTGATGCAAAAGGCAGATGGGGTATGTTTTAATGACTTCAAACATGAGTCTCTGATATGAACTGGTGGCAAGAATAAACATTGAGCCATGAGTAAATTGAAGATTCTTGACATAGCAGGAACATCTGCGAAAAACATAGTTTGTCATACCAACTTGAGATTAGATAAACATTGGTCAATTTGTGGAGTATATATGCTAAACATGTTTGTATTGTATCATCTTTTGTAAATAAATGATGAACCAACTGTGTGTTCACCACAAGAAAGGCCGTTTTCAGAGTTACCCATTTGAAATCGGTGGAACCCATTGGCTCAAAGGGTTTATGCATGAGATGCATGAGAGCAGACAATGCAATGTAAAGATCCCCTAGGCTGTGAGGTTTTCTCCTAGGTGGATAGTTTCAATTTTCCACTAAAGTGTCTACTTTCCGCATTGTTTGAAATTGTCATCCTTATTTAAACATGCCCATATGGCTGCTAAAAAGGTCCAACAAGAGTCCACTGATACTACTGATTCTGCAAGATACATAATTAAAGGCAGGACATCATCCTGTGAGGCTTCCGATGGTTCCTTTTGTGATGCTAGACACCAATGGCAGAAATGTGTCCACTTACTAATGTGCCCTAGCGTTGCACTTCCTGACTGCTTTGATGATAGTCATATTTCCGTCTCTTAAACCAAGGAGACCATATTACTAAGCCCTAAGGGATCAAGCTTCCAACAACAGTCAGTGTGGTGAGGGTGAAGCATCCTTCCCTGTTGTTGATGGAGTATGTCCTGTATGGCGGGTCAGAAGAAGAAGTCAGACACACTGTGGAAATGTTTATATTCTTTTAATGAAATTATAAAGAAGAACAGTTACTTACCCCTGGTAATGCTCTTTCGACTGGATGTTCCTCCCAAGTATTCCTCATCTTTGATATATAATATCCAGCTTCAGCTTCTTCTGATTCTTTTTGTGGCAGAGGGCCCTGTACGTTGCTGCAGTTGACTTGGCGTCCATCAAGGGCCTCCATCTCGAGGATGAGGTCATCGAAGGCATATATAGCACGCGCAGCGCCCGTTGGCTTCAGTTCTGATTTTTCGTGTCATTCTCTAGTAGAACTACCCGCATCAAGACGGGTTTGACCGTACTAGGCTCTAAAGGAGCGATAGCTGTAATAGCATGGGAAAGTTTACAGAGGGGTATGCTGGGAGGGCGATGAGGAATACATAGGAGGAACATCCAGTCCAAAGAACGTTGCCAGGGGCAAGTAACTTGTTCTTCAAATGGATTGTGTCCCCCCGCGTATTCCTCATCTTTGATAGACTCCCAATCCAGTGTTTGTTTCGGTGGAGGGAGTAAGAATTTTGCCATCAATGGTTTCCATGAACAGTTTGGAGGACAGCTTTTCCAAAGCTTCCATCCTTACTTAGGGTAGAATCAAGGTATTAATGCTTAGTTAAAGTGTGCATTGTGGACCATGTAGCTGCCTCCCAAATCTTTTGGGAAGGAACAAGTTACTTACATGTAACTATTGTTCTCCAGCATAGGTCTGGCATGGATTCACATGCTCAGGAATATTCCCCGTCGTCAGACTGGGAAACCTCAGTAAAAAGAAAAACAGTTTCACTTTCACTTACAAACTGTATTTCTCCTCTAGAGGAACAGCTGAATGTCACTGCAGGATGTCCCGCCCCCATTCTGCCTATATGTTTGAAGCGGAAACTGCTACATGCGCAACGCCACTGATGGTACCTATTCCATGAAGAGCCTTAGAGACAAGGTATCCATTGAGGAGACCCTATATAATGACGTGATAATGATGTGTTATTTAGCGCCTTTATCCAAAGCGATTTACACAGCACATATTTACATACAATATCACCCAACCGAAATTGGTGATGTATCCCCATCGAAATGACAGTCTCTTGGAAGAGATACCCGAAGGAATATGAGGATGAGAGAAAGAGAGGCTGGTGACATCACAAAAAGCAAATGTGACACACTGAGAAGAGGGGCTAGAGAAGAGAATGCAGACCTTATAGAATCTGATGACGAAGTAAAGAATTGAGAAAACTTTCATATGCAAAAAGAAGATTGCTTGTGTGAAGAGCACTGCAGAAAATGCAAGCCGTTTTATAACTGTACAGATGCAGAAACGCAAGTAGTAATCGTAAAGGATGGCTGTACATAGTAAATAGACTGCAGGCGGTGCTGCCATTATTAAGATTCTGGACATTGGTGTCACATATTTAGTAAGCTCAGACCCGCAGAGAAAGATGGATCGGAGGGCTGTGTGTCGCAGTAAGAAAACAGCAAAAGTTTGAGGAGAGGCCTGAAATAGCTGTCTGGCCTGGTGTTAAAGGATGGAGTAGCCAAGAACCGGTTATCTATCCTTGAAGAACAGGGGATGTGAGAAGCTGAATCAACCCTTGTTAAGGTGCGAGGAGAGCACACCATGAGTGACAAGTTTATTAATTCAAGACAATTAAATGCTGCAAAATAGGCCAAAATACGGTCTCCGGTCACGTGAGTCGAGGATGGAAATAGGATAGGATGTGCAGACCTGAGCTACGATAAGGATGTGCCCATACTCCCTTTTATTCTCAGGAGCAATGATACTTTGTAACGCCAAGACAATGTGAATGGCAGACGACATGAGTGTGGACAGATGTTGGGCTAATTGATTGGGGAGACAGTTCACCCACCAGCATCTGGGGTACCAGCTTATGTGCTGCTAGTCAGCCGAATGTTCCAGAAGGGCACGAGCGTGCCAACCAATTGTAGAGGGCCATATACCGAAGGGCATTACAGTTTGAGAGCCAATGATGTACTGTGTACTTAATAAATGTTGAATATGACTTGCACTAGGGATGTGCATAAATTGTCCACCTGACTACAGAGACCCAATCACAATCCGTCCCTTTATAGAAAGTATACTTAGATGTTCCCCTTGAGCCAACCACAATTCCCCGTAGGTTTTCTTAGTTTGCCACGTAGACGTCACGTTTGACACATTTTTACTATATAAATGTGATTTTTTTAATGAAATATGTTGAGACTTTGCTGTGCAATGTCTGTTGTAACTCACTGTTTTAGACAATTGAAAATAAAACAGTTGAGAGAGACATTTTGGTAACTTTCTGAGTCGGTCTTATTATTTGATGTCAGAGCTATTCTGCATCCCCAGCCTTGTATGACGTGTTACTGTTTTAAAAGGGCCCCTCCATGGGTTCATGTGGTAGCAGAGGATGGTTGCATAGACAACCCATTGACCTGTTGACTCCAGAGCTTCGGACGATCGGATATCTTCTGCCATCTCGCCAGAAGATCACCCTTTTCCTGTGGAGAGCGTCCGATTAGAAAACTTGTAAGTGAATCAAAACAGTGGGCAGGGTCCCTCTTTGACACAATCCCTACCTGGTTTCCACAGGCACTTTGCGGACGGAAGGCAAAAGTGATCGATTGGAGGAAGACTACGATACCAAAGTCTTCGAGCCGAACGAACGAATGGTGAGTAAACCAAGGGGAATGGCAAACTGAGGGGATGAGATTGTGGTAATTTAGAAAGTAACAGGAAAGTAATGAGAGTAGCAGAAGATTTTCTTTGTGTAATGAGAAAGAGAAAAAGCCCATGAGTCCTAACTCAAGGGGTTTTAGAAGAGATTGTCTCACACATCAACAGGAGTAATTTAGGCTACGTAGAGGACAGGTCTGTATAAGGTGACAATCTAAACTCTGAAAATCAGGGTATTATTAGGGGCAGAAGAGGGGGCATCACCAAAGTTTATTATGTAAAGAGTCGGCTAGTCTGTCTTTTTGTGTATTTGTATGGAATTAAGGTGTTGAGGAGCGACACAAACTGTTGTGTGAGAAGCGAAGTAAAGTTAAGGAGTTATATTACCTATCTAGGGAAACAGTTGGTACCAATCCAGAGGTAGGAAGAGATTACTGGAGAAATAAAGGTTTTGAGCAGCAAATGTTGGAGCACGCTCATATTAATTGTTTTATAAAGGTATTTTGTAAACACTGGTAAATATTGACAGTCAATTGAGACGCGTCACAATGGGAGACATTACTCCTCTGATGCATTTCTGTAAGACAAAGCACATGCACAAGCTTAAACAGTATAGTGCGGAATGGGTGAAAGGCACGGCAGACAAGATGTTCATGCCATGGCCACAAGCGGATAACTGCCAAAAGCGGTATTGCAACACATGACCACATACTTGCATGCTGCGTACACACGAAAGAAATTAGAGAAGAGATTTGTTATTTTAGAGCTTTGGAAGATGTACCAGGAAGAGAGGCAAGATCCACCACCCGAAGATTGGATGCTTAACCAGTGATGGGAGGAAGGTGTCGAGCCTTCTGCTCCCCTTACCCTGGCTGAAGAAGAAGGCGATAGTACGGAAGATGTAGGATTGTATCCGTTTAAGGAACTAAAAGCGGCGATGGGGTATAGTAATCCGATATGCAAACCGCCTGCTTATAGCATGATGATACATGATGATAGTCCAGAGGAGACTAAGAGAAAAGAAGAAATCTTTAAGATCTTGCAAAACAAGGAGAAGTGAGGGATCGAATGCATTGACCGACATAGAATGAGAGATTAAGAGATGGAAGGGAGAAAAGAAGCAAGCTGACAAGGTAACGATCGTACAGAATGAAATAATGGGAGGACAGATATTGCTCAAACTAGATGGGAAAAGTATTGAGGAAGTAAGGCAAAGGGAAGATCAAGACTAACAAGACAGAAAAGACAGGGAACGAGAAAATAAATTGAAGGAAGATGACAGCGGGGAGAACAGATGTATCAGGAGGAACAACAAAAGAAGGAAGAAAGGGCAGAGGAGCAAAGAAAGTATGATAACAGACAGAGGGCAATGTAAGAACGGGATAGGCAAGAAAGGAAAAGAGAAGAGGAGCAACCACAGAAATTAAGGAATAAAAGAATACAGAGATGGAAAGAAGAGGAAGAAAGAAGAGCAGGGGCAAGGAGAGAAGAAATAAGACAGGAAGAAGAAAGGGTTACATTGGAAGCAAGGAAGCAAAAAGAATTAGATGAAGAAATATAACGAAAGAGGAGACAGCGG
Source organism: Ambystoma mexicanum (assembly GCF_040938575.1). Taxonomy (NCBI): domain Eukaryota; kingdom Metazoa; phylum Chordata; class Amphibia; order Caudata; family Ambystomatidae; genus Ambystoma; species Ambystoma mexicanum. The sequence goes on along the minus strand of NC_090923.1, from coordinate 1,113,050,441 downwards.
GAGCGCAATACTGACCACATTCAAAAGGAGTTAATGGCGCAAAGTCCAGCAATACAATTGGGCAGTATAGAGGAGTTCCTTCCGTTACAGGGAGAAACGTCAGGGCCATCTAGCGTAGCCCTAGAAGAGAATTTCGACATAGGGAGCATTGGAGAAAGGATCGATAAATCCTATCAAGAATTAAGGGAAGGTGGCAAATCGGGAAACCGAGGGAAGGGAGATCAAACACTGGTCTTCCATACACAAAGCAAAGAGAGTAATCCATTCAGCCTCGAGCATAGAGCCTTCTCTTAGACAAGGGTGAAGGGGACGAGAGTCACACTAGTTGGGGACTAGATATGTCAGATGACGAACGGGAATCCTTCTGTGGCGAAGATGGAGGAGGTGCATGGACACCTGAGGGAAACCTGCAGGCGGACAAGGAAGTTAGACGGTCTGATCTAGAACAGCCTAAGGATAGGGCACCATATCCCATAGCATATCCAGAGAGTCTCAAAGGACGTCTGTATAGTGAAAAGGGAGAATCACCACCATATGTGAGCAGGTTAAGATGGTTGCCAGGGAGGAGACGGTCAGGAACCATTGTCCCCACCATGGATAGGCAGACGATGGAAGTCGATTGCGGGTTAGGGTTTACGCAGTTTCCCTTATTGGAAAAAGCGGGAGCGAGCCCACAGTATATTCAATGGCCACAGATAGATAAGGATAATTTAAGATGCAAACTTCTGAGTTTAACAGCGGGTGCGTGAAAAATGATTTATGAATTAGAAAAAATGACAGGAGGAAATATCTTGGCAATAGGGGACATTAAGGGTCTCCTAACAGCCATTCTTGGGGAAAGAGCTGATGACATATGGAAGAGAGCAGGGTATTCAAGTGTGACAGCCCAGAACACAGCACAAGATGGAGCACCGTTTAATAACTGTAGAGCAGATGTCTGGGGGGCTCTCAGGGTGCAGTATCCTGACACATCAGACATGTGTGCAATCATGACACGTAAGATGAAAGAGGACGAGGGTCCTCTTGCTTACATTCAGGACATTCAAGAGCGCTGGACTCTTGAAACGCGCGAGCTGTGGGAAAAAACGGTGGCATTGTTTTATCACATTCTTTGTCAAGGGATGCCCGAGAAAGTACAGAAGCAACTGAAAAAACAAGTGGAAATGGAAGCAAAGCCATGGGCAGAAATGCAGTTGACGATTGTACATCACTGTCGGCTGATGCAGGAGAAAAACAAGAAGAGAGAAGAGGCTGGGAAACTTGAGGAAGCTAAATTAGTTCAGAAGAAATTGTCAAAGTATGCCATAGAAGAGGCGGTATTGACAAGCAGAGAAGGATTAGAAGTACAGCAAGCAGTGGGTACATCACAGGCGAATAATCAGCGCCCGATGGACCAAGGGGGGAATGGATTTGTACCACGAGGTAAAGAAATGGGCTATAAAGGAAGGGGTGGATTTCAAACCAATCAATGCGGGTTTCAGAACGCACAGAGTGATAATCAGAATGCGCAAGGAGGGTTCAACCAAGGGGGGCTGATTAGAAGGGCTACTCCTGTATGTTGGACTTGTGGGATGACAGGGCGCATTGCGTGCGGTTGTGGGAGCATATGTAAAGAATGGGCAATTCTCAAGAGGGGGGACAGCTTATCCTCCAGCATATAGCTCACAAGCTACAGAAGGGTTCGCCCAAGATCAGACAGTGTATCAGACACAGACGCCGCAAATGCAACAGGCACAGCAGCCACAGCAAGCACAACTGAATACACTGCAAGGGCAGTTATAGCACGCCCCTATGCAGATACAGCAGAATGCAAACATGGGACAATTATTGACACCTAGAATACAGGATGTCACTGTGGTGGTAGGAAATACCTTCACAGGTACAGGGGTATGCATGTATCCACAATAGGACAGCTCACAGGGCGACTTGATATGTTCAGTACTATCAGTGACACCAGACCCCCAAGAGGAAGGAACCCAGGGTCGATGTGACTATAGGAGGCAAATCATTTTCATTTGTGGTAGAAACTGGGGCTACTCGTTCATTTATACGAGAGGGAAAATATCCAATGTCGGGAATTGCCATGGTTCTCTGGAGCTATAAATCGAGTTCCTTTTACTGATGAATTGCCAAGGTCTCTGTAGGAGAGTGTGACATGTCTGTTCCATTGTTGTATTCACGGCAGGCACCAGTTAACATTTTGGGAAGACATTTGTTGGCAAAACTTAACATGACAATTTCTTTTACCGACAAATTGATAGTGTGTTCCACTCCTGGGATACATTACATGAATGTGGGTGAATTTATATTGGCATTCACAGTGCAAATGGCTGTGCGAGGGGTTCCAATGGAGCCCAAAGTTTTTCTTTATGGGGTGCGCATTCTGTTGACATGGCTACCTGGCTTAGTGGGAAGGACTATGAGGATAAAGTTGATGTTAAGATAAAGTTGAAGCCAGGAGCAATTTGATATGATATGATAGGTTATTTATAACGTGCTTAATACCCAGAGGTTTCTAAGCGTGGACCCGGGGATCGAACCTGTGGTGCTCCGTGTCGGCTTGCTTCCAAGGCGAGCACGTTGCCCCTGAGCTATCCTCCAGAGACAATTTAACCTCTAGCAAGACAGTACCCAATGTCTCGAGAGGCAGATTAGGGTTTTTTTAAGACTATTTCAGCACTGATGGAACAAGGTATCCTGGTGCCATCAGAATCATTGTGCAATATCACAGTGTACCCGGTGAAAAAATCAAAGGGGGGTCGTGGAGATTTATACAAGATATTAGACAGATTAAATAGATTGTAGAGGCAGAGTTTCATTTAATTCCTAAACCAGAACAATACTATGTAGTATCCCAGTGGAAGCTCGATATTGCACGGTGATGGATTGAAAAATGCATTTTTCTCAATCCCGTTGCACAAGGACTCACAAGACTTGACTTCATTTACGTTCCGCCACAATTGTCTGAAACACACTTGTTTGCATCAAGGGTACTGTGAGTCCCCCATCGATCTTTAATAGAGTCCTACAGATGGACCCAGGCAGTATTGATTCGAAGAGCACTGTGATACAGTACGTAGATGACATTTTAATTTGTAGCCCTACAGAATATGAGTGCAGACAAGACTCGATTCAGTTAATGACTATCCTAGCAGAAAAGGGATATAAATTAGACAAAATTACTGTATTGTCAAGAAGAGCTGTTGTACATAGGCTGGATGATCTCGCATGAAGGAAAGAGGGTAATGCCTGAAAGAGCTGAGGTGATCACGAAAACTGCAAAACCGCATACAGTGAAGCAGGTGCAACAGTTTTTGGGGTTATGTAATTATGTACGAGCATGGGTGTTTTGACATTGGTTCGTACACAAGACCCCTTTTGCAGGCTTTGAAGAAAGCACCGGTGAAAAAGGAGAAAATAGAATGGACTGGGGAAAGGGAGGGAGGATTTGAAGAGTTGAAGAAAGCAATTTGTACAGCTCCTGTTTCAGGAATTCCCAATTATGCTGAGGAGTTTTTCTTATTTTCACACACCAATGGGACAGTCATGACAGCAGTGCTTATACAGAAGACTACATTGGGGTACAAACCTCTGGCATATTACAGTGGGATTTTAGATCCAGTTATGATAGAGCACTTTCCTTGCGAACTTGGCAGCCGTCGCGTTCGCAATTGAGAAATCTACAAGTATTGTAATGGGGCGTGGCTACGAGAGCCATGTGAGCAGACGTGCTCTTGGAGGAGCTCCTATCGATCCTGCATTAATCCGGATAAAATGTGCAGATGCACTTGCCTCTGGCAGAAGGAAATATAGGCATTAGCTTCTGAATACTCAGCGCACAGACAAGGAAAGTCTGGAGCCCGCACAACTAAAGAAACAGCAGTAAGAAGCGAGCGAAGTTCCCGAGACGAAGACCGGAAAGAAAAGGAAAATGGCGGACGTTCCAACACAAAGGAATAATATGTAGAGAAGAAGCGGCGCCCATTGTATGCACGGCTGTAGCGCAGGCTGCGTCAAAAGAAGATATATCCTCGGCGCGACACGGACGAGCATATTATGCTCTGAATGGCCTCAATTATAATGACATATGAAGCCAGAGACCGCACGAGGAGGAGGGGCGGCCGGCGTTAGGAACGCATCAGCGGTGCGGCAAGAGCAGCTGGACCTCGCGGCCCGAGCGGGGTAGCGCTCCAAATATCCTGGGGGTGAGGGGGGCGAACATTAGACCCTAGCCCAACAGCTGATCTCCAGGAACCGGAGACTGCGGCGCTGTGCCGCGAAGTCCCGCCACCAAGCATTACTGCTCAGAGGACACGTTTATTCGGTGAGGAGCCCGGTGGCCACACAGTGAAGCGCTCGGGTGCGCCACGCACCGAGCACACGGAAGGCCTGTCTACTGGCGCTGAGACCGCAAAAGAAGTGAGGAACGGGCGGCGGGACCCCACGGCCCGCACGGGGGACCGGCCTTGGCATCCCATAGCGGGATAAGGCGGGTGGATTGTCCTGATTGACAGTTGTACGCCTGGGGCTGCGAAGACAGTAGCATGCTGATGGGCGCCGGACAGAGGCACAGTCTGATACTCGGAGACAAGTATCCCAAATAGCCGCTACCACCCAGCATGCACAAAGCGGTGAGAGCGGGTATATAGAGTGGGACACATGTGGGTCACATAAAGAGAGCTGGAGGACCTAATTGGGCCTGCAGCCAGTCCGGGCGCACGATGCCTGGTTCAGATGGCCCACAGTAAGCGCGGATGCTGGACCAGTTCCGCTGGTGCTGGCTGGTGTCGAGGCTCTCCCACAAGTCTGTGACACAGCGCCATGTCCAGCAAACCTCTGAGAACGAAAAGCAAGCAACCCACGCTAGAAGAATACGCCAGAACACCGCCGTGCCCTAGGGGAGAAAAAATGACAGACAAAACCCCCGCTGGAAGTGCAGTCACCATGGGCACTAACCAGGAGATCCTTGCTGCGATTGCGGACCTGAAAGTGGCCTGGGAGACCAAACTGGGACTGGCTATGACTGAATTGAAAGCTGCATTGGAGCTTAAAGTTGGTGCAGTGCAAGAGGAAGTGGACCTTCTCTGGGAAAATGTCAGGTCGCTGACGGAACTCACAGAGAAATTGGGAAAAGAGGTTGGCCCGAACACAACGAACTGTACAACACATAAAGCAGAACTTCACGCCCTAGTACAACGTGTGGGCAACCTAGAATGCAGAGCGGAGGAGGCGGAGGGACGCGCTCGAAGGAACAATATCTGCATTGTTGGTTTGCCAGAGGGGGCTGAGGGACCCAACCCTACAGAGTTCATCAAATCCATGCAACTGGAGGAAATAACTGGAGGTGTGTTGTCCCAGGGGTTCGCGGTGGAAAGAGTGCACATGGCCCTGATGAGGAGGCTGCCCCTGGGAACCCCCCCTGGACCGGTGTTTACTAAGATCCAGAACTATCGTGATCGGGAAAGATCAGGAAAGAATCCTTGAACACTCCCGGAAGGGTGGAACAATACAAAGGGGAACAGCAAATATAACCGCATACCCAGATTATACCCTGTTGGTGCAACGTAGCCGCATGAACTTTGGGACTGTGAAGAGAAGATTGCGTGAAGCAGGCCACAAGTATATGTTGCTCTACCCGTTGAAGTTGAAGGTGTTCCACAAAAACAGAACATTGTTTTTCGAATCCCCGGTAGAAGCTATGGGGTGGCTCGATACGCAGAGCTGCCCCCAGGAATCGGGCATCCAGACGGGAGAAGGTGATGGAAGAGATAAGTAATCAGTGTATGCGGCACCAATGGGTGTCGCAGCCTAAGACTAGGGGACTTGATTATTGTAAGAGATGTAGCTTATAACCAGGCATGATCAGGTTATAACTGGATATGATCCGTGAGCACTGAGACTTTTTACATGGTAAAGGAGCCTCGCAGAGCTAGTCCTCATACCCCCATTTATAGTAGCTTAGTTAGGTCACCGGTAGCCCGTGACACCCTGCCGAGCCTCTTTCCTCGGCATACCGAGGCAGAGCCAAACGCGGGGTCGCCTGAGATCTAGGGATGGAGCTGGGCATTTGTTGAGGTTGGGAAGGGGGGGAGGAGGGATGGTGTGGAGTGTGGGGGTTTGTTGTTGGGAAAAGGGGGGGAGTTTGTTGGGAGTGAGGGGGTAACGAGCCAAAATGTGAATCTTATTAGGCGGGTTGGAGGGTGGAGAGGGAGGGCAGGCTATTGTATCTATGGCGTCGGGATGCCTTAGAGTGTTTAACTGGAACGTCAGGGGCCTCAACAGTTACTTGAAGCGTAATAAGGTGATTATGTACCTGAAAAGAATGAGGATTGACATAGCATTATTGCAGGAGACCCACCTCACCAGGGAGAAATTGGAGGTGGTCGAGAGGAAGTGGAGGGGGTGCATGGCAGGAGCCACATAATCGGCCTACGCAAGAGGAGTTATCACTTGGGTAGCACCGCATGTGCCATTTCAATTGCTTCAGGCTACGGGAGACCCAGAAGGCAGAATGATAGTTGTGAGGGGGATGCTGGAAAACCGGGAGGTGAGTATCGTAAACTTATACGCCCCCAACCAAGATACGGCGGCTTATTTTAGGACCCTGTATGGCAAAATTAGCCCCCTATTAGGTGGCGGGATCCTGTGGGGCAGAGACTTTAATTTTGTACTGAATCCTAAGGTGGACAGATCAGATAGTAAGCTAGACAAACCCACCCTGGCTGCAAAGGTGTTACAGGCCCTCCTGAGAGATTTTGACCTAATTGATGTCTGGAGGCAGTTGCACCCAGAAGATAGGCAATACTCGCACTATGCTGCACCACATGACCTGCACACGAGGCTGGACTACGTGTTCGCTGCTGCAGAGCTGGCGGAAGAGATGAGAAGCGCGGAATATAAGGCCATGGTGCTCTCAGACCATTCCCCCCTGGTCCTGGAGTGGTGACACCAACCCCCTAGAGCGCGGATTCTGATGTGGAAGCTCAGAGCCGAGGCTCTGCAGGATTCGGGATTCCGGGAGGATTTAAGGGAGACGATCATGGAGTACTTCGAGATCAATACTGGCAGTGTTCGATCGATGGGAACTGTGTGGGAAGCATTTAAAGTGGTACTGCGGGGGGTGGCTATATCGAAATCTAGAGGGCTCCAGGGGGGCATAGAGTGGGAGCTGCGGGGAACGGAGGAAGAGTTGGAGGACATTATGCGTAGGGGAGGCACCTCTAGGGAACACGGGGTCAGGATAAGACAGCTACAACAAGCTAGTAGTGAACACGGGGACAGGTTATGTAAAATAAGCTATAAGAAATATGTGGAAAGACAGCATGCAGGAGGAGATAAGCCGGGCAGGTGGCTGGCCTAGCTATATAAGAGCGAGGCACCACGGCCAGTGATCAGGGAAATTAAAGGGGAGGGAGGCCGGATCCTGAACACCCAGGAGGGAGTAAATGAAGAGTTCCTAGGATACTATAAACATCTCTATGAAGACCCAGGTGGATCGAGGGACCAAGAAATCCAGGAAACGCTGGAGGATATAGGCCTGCCCACCCTAGGCGATTTAGAACGAGCAGACCTGGATGGCCCAATTACATTAGAAGAACTTGAGCTAGTGATTCAACACCTGCCCACGTGTAAGGCTCCAGGGTCAGATGGGCTCCCAAGTGAATTCTACAAAACCTACAAACAAGAGCTGCTTCCCCCGTTGTTGGCTATGCTTAATGAGGCGTATGAGCATGGCAGGTTGCAAGAGTCCCTACGAGAGGCGGTGATCATTCCGCTTTTGAAGCCAGGTAAGCCTAGCACAGACTGCGGATCATACAGACCCCTATCGATGCTTAACCAGGACAGCAAAATCCTTACGACTGTGCTGGCAAATAGGCTTAAGCGAGTCATTGGTAAACTGATACATCCTGACCAAACAGGTTACGTCCTGGTAGGAACATAACTGATAACCATAGAAGATTGCATCACATTATTGATCAAACAAAGGAGGACCCGGGTGTACTGGTGATCGTCTCACTGGATGCAATTAAGGCTTTCAACTCAGTAAGATGGCCCTGGCTGTTAGCGACTTTGGGAAGCTATGGAATGGGGCCAGGATATCTCAGGTGGGTCAAATTGTTATACAGCGCCCCAATTGCGAGGGTTAAAACGGGTGCCACTATCTCAGACAAATGGCAATTTAGCAGGTGCACTAGGCAGGGCTGCCCTTGGTCGCCCATGTTATATATATTAGCGTTGGAACCACTGGCCGTCTGTCTTAGACAACAATATGGGGAAATAAGGATCCGCACTGCAAGTGGCCCGCATCTTATTTCATTATATGCTGACGATATACTCTTGTATCTGCGCTTCCCAGTAGAGAACATACAATACATTCTAGAGGTGATGGAACAATATGCTGCCCTCACTGGCATAGCGGTAATCCCCAAGAAATCTAGCATGTTCCCCCTGGGGAGATATAGAGTTGACCTACCTAGGGGCTTGCCGACATTGCCAATACCCTGGCGAACCAAGTCGTTCCGATATCTCTGAATTAACATATATCACACGACAGGAGAAGAACATAAATACAACACAGAAAAGGCAGTAGAAGGTATTAGAAATAGCATTGGATTTTGGTCCAGACTACCCCTGGCCATGATGGGGAGAGCTGCTCTACTTAAGATGGTAGTCCTGCCCAGACTGTTACACTTCTTTGTAAATATCCCTCATGTGATCCCTAGGCGCTTCTTCGCTAGTCTTCACAGTCTGTGCAGGGGCTTTATATGGCACAGCTCCAGGAACAGGGGGGCTCTTTGGAAACTACAGAATTTGTGCAATAGGGGGGGAATAAACCTGCCGAATTTTGAGTAATATTATTTGGCGGGACAGCTGCAATATGTGGCGAGATGGCTGTCTGAAGAAGAAACAGCTGAAACTAGGTTGCTGTGCATGGAACCGGCTCCCTACTTCCTTAGAGAAGTAGTGTGGTTGTCCAGGCCAAAGGTACTGGAGATTGCAAGGTTGTTGGTGCTTGGATGGGAGATGTGGCATAGGGCATGGCAAATGGTGGGATACCCGGCAACGTTTTGCAGGTGCCGTTGGCGGCGCTATGCAGAGAGGACGCCCAATTGATACAAGGGGTCCGTAGATATTGGGAACCGATGGGCCTGGCCACCCTGGGAGACATATGGCAGGAAGGGGAAGCACTGGAATTCCAGAAATTAATAGAGGACACCGGGGTGCATAAGGGGCAGTATATAACCTACGCCAGAATTGTTAAACGAGTGCGAGAAAAGTGGCCGGCGGTGGTGCTTACTGAACAACCGGATGCCACCATTGAGATGATATATGACATCTCGGAGGGCGGGCATGAGATATCCCGTATATATGAGCTGCTGGGATCTAAGGTGGGGAAGGAATTGTTCCAATTGAGACAACTCTGGGAAGAAGAGGTGGGAGAGCACATGTCTGATGGGCTCTATCCGATAAGAGCCCAAAGGTATCATAAGAAAGTGTCCCGGAACGCAAGGCTCCAACAGATCCAATTATATGTCACACATAGAGCATGTCTGACCCCTAGTAAGATCGCCAGGTTTGGTGGCCAGACGACTCAGAGGTACCCCAGGTGTGGGGAGGAGGAGGCCGGGATGTTACATATGTTCAGGGCCTGTCCGGAGGTGGGTAGATTTTGTTCAGAACTGAAGACACGCTTAGCAGGAAAAGGCATCACGCTGGAGGTGGAGTCGGCCTGGGCATGCATGCTGGGGGGTTTCCCTAGGCCACGTTACCTGAGGCACATTAGCAAAATGAAAGATCTGGCATACATCCTGGCTAAACGGAGGATTGCAATGTGCTGGAAGGCAGCCCATAGGCCGAGGATGGAGTTGTGGTGGGATGACCTCATGAAATGGGCTGAGGCAGAAACGGCTGCCTGGTTTGAAGCAGTCTGCAGGGGAGGGGAGGAGGAGGAGGTAGGACCCCTAATCGAATGGAGGCAGTTGGTGGCGACCATGGTGGGCCCCCCCAGCCCGATCACAGTGATGATGATATGGATAACATGATGATGATAGACCCGCCTGAAGAAGTACAGGATGATGACTCGGTCACAGTGGCTCAAGTTAAGGGGGTGGGAGGGAGTGGGACTGAAGAACATAATTTGTAATGTTATATTGTTAAACTTGAACATGGAAGTCCTAACTATTGTAATGTTTGGTGTGTTGTTATAAAATAATAAAAATGGTTAAAAAAAAAGTATTGTAATGGGCTGCTCTATGAAGCTTTTTGTAGAGCATGCTTTGTTTGCCATATTAGAAAAACCCAAGAGTACGTTAACATCCCAGAGAGCTTGGGCATACGAAGTGATGATCTGAAACCAAGCGATTAAAATTGTCAGATGTAAAATAGTGAACCCGGGCACATTTGTAGCTGAGCCACTGACAGAGGGCGAGCATGTGCATGATTGTGCGAATTACATAGAATTGTACGATGACATACCGCACGTAGAGGAGAACGCACTGTCATGAGGGGAGATTCTCTTTATTGATGGTTCTTTGAAAATTGATCAAACAGGTGAAGAAAGGCATTCTGGCACAGCTATATTGAGATATAGAGCAAATGGTGAATTTGAGGTTGTAGCAAGTGCAAGACAACTGTCTCCCTTTTCAGCACAAGCGGCAGAATTGGTAGCGCTCATTGTTGCTCTTGAGAATCCTGCAGGGCAGGAAGTGACGGTGTACAGTGATTCTGCCTATGTGACGTCAACCATACACACAGGACTAGCATGTTGGAAAAGGAGGGACGACCTCCGAGCGGACGTCACTCCAGTGCAGCCAGCATCATTAATGGACAGGCTTATTAAAGCACTACAACTCCCAGTAGCCATAGCTATAGTTAAATGCGCAGAGCATAGGAAGCAAACTGACTTTATTTCTTGCGGGAACGAAGCCGCAGATGCAGAAGACAAAATGGTTGCATATTCACCAGATATTTCAAGTTTTGATACTACAGATGTTAAGGAGAAGATAGTCATGATTATGGTAGTGAAGGAAGGATTTCATCATTTACTGAGAACACAATTAATGGAGATTCAAGGAAGTGCACCACAGGAAGAGCAGGAATTATGAAAAAGAAAGGGGTGTTCTTTATCCCCCACTGAAGCATTATGGTGACAGGATAGCACTGGAAAGCAGGTGATGCCATTAGCCTTGCTAAGGGTAGCGCTTGAACAGCTGCACTACCTTGTGCATGTAACTAGGGAAAGTCTTGCTGCAACAATTGCAGAAGACTGGTTTGTGCCAAATTTGTTAGGACACGTTGCATTTTATGTAGTAAACAACATCGTATATCAAAGGTTTACTGCAGGGCATACACTGCGAATGATTAGAGGAGTAACTCCTCGACTGAATGGTCCATTTCAGCATTTACATATCGATTATGTTGATATACTGCAAGTATGTAGTGGATACAATAGTGGTGGTATGTCCCTTCTCCAGATGGATCGAAGCAGGTACTTGTACAAACCATGATGTCACTTGCGCAGCAAAGTTTTTAGTATGTGAAGTCTTTCCAAGATGGGGAGTGTGTGAAGTGCTGAGATCCGATAATGGGCCACATTTTGTTAATTAAGTATTTGAACAGATAGTTTTATTGTTGAGCATTAAACACAAGTTTTCTTTTGCTTATCACCCGCAAGCGAACAGACTTTGTGAGAGACTCAATGGCCTCTTTAAAGAAAAGATTGCCAAGCTTAAGCTGACGTTGAAAAAGGGATGGCTATATTGCCTGCCCTTAGCTTTATATTCCTTAAGGAATCAGCCTGGTTCAGACCACCACTTCACACCCCACGAGCTAGTGACAGGAAGGCAAATGAGAACGCCTTTGATTCTTCCATCAAGGAATAGAAGTGATGCCCAGAGTACAGCAAAATGTTAGGAAATGAATTTAATGAATATTTGACATGTATGACCACCAGTATCTCTATCATTTCAGGACAACTCAAGCGCCAGGGGGGTCGGTCTCAGAACACAGATGAAAACCATTCAGCAACCAGATTTTCAGAATTATTATCAGCACTGAGGCTGAAATAAAATGAGAAAATATGTAGAGGGCAGATCCTAGCACCTGAGGGAACAATGTTCCTGCATCCAAGAAATCACAGGAAATAGGTGGGACGATGGATTTACTGTAACCCAAAGGGACAATGCAGTCACATGACCTGGAGCGTTGCTGAACAAGTACAATCAGCAGGATCTCTGAAGGGAGTAGCAAAGATTTGGACTCAGAAGAAGCATTTCTTCAAGAGAGGATACCAGGATGTGAAGACTGATGGAGGAGTGGTCAATGAATCATCCAGAGGGGGGAGTGTAGAGGAGCGGCTGAATACCTCTGCAGGAAGTCCCATCCCCATTTTGCCTATTTGTTGGAAACTGGAAACTGCGCAGCGTCAGAGATGGTACCTATTCCACGAAGAGCCTTTGAGACAAGGCATCCGTTGAGGAGACCCTATATGATGTATCCCCGTAGAGATGACGGTCTCTTGGAGGAGATCCCCAAAGGAATATGAGAATGAGAGAAAGAGAGGCTGGCAACGTCACAAGAAGCAAGTGTGATGCACTGAGAAGAGTGGCTGAAGAAGAGAATGCATAGACCTTATAGAATCTGATGACAAAGTAAATAATTGAGAAGACTTTTATATGTGAAAAGAAGATTGCATGTGTGAAGGGCACTGCAGAAAATGCAAGCCATTTTATAACTGTACAGATGCAGCAAACCAAGTCGACTAAGTCATCGTACAGGCTGGCTATATGTGGTGAATAGACTGCAGGCGGTGCCGCCATTATATAGAATTCTGGACATCAGTGTCACATATTTAGTAAGCTGAGACCCGTGGAGAAAGAATGATTGGAGGGCTGTGTGTCATCGTAAGAAAAGAGCTGAAGATCAAGGAGAGGCCTGAAATAGCTGTCTGGCCTGGTGTCAAAGGATGGAGTAGCCAAGAACCGGTTATCTATCCTTGAAGAACAGTGGACGTGAGAAGCTGAATCAGCCCTTGTTAAGGGGCGAGGAGAGAACACCATGAGTCCAAGTTTATTCATTCAAAACAATTAAATGCTGCAAAACAGGCCGAAATACAGTATTCAGTCACGCGAGTCAAGGAAGGAAATAGAAGTGGATGTGTAGACCTGAGCTACGATAAGGATGTGCCCATGCTACCTTTTATTCTCAGGAGCAATGATGCTTTGCAAGGCCAAGTTCAAAGACAATCTGAATGGCAGGTGACATGAGTGATGAGAGATGTTGGGCTAATTAGGTGGGGAGGCACGGCAGTGGCACACCAGCTAGGAACGCTGTCGTCACAGCGATCGCTCTGGTGGAGTGGTCTCTCGGACGGCCGGGCAGTGGTCGGTTCGCCAACCGATGACATTGCATTATGCATTCAGAGAGCCACCTTGAGATGGAAGCCTTGGAAAAGGCCTTCCCATGGTTCACAGGACCAAAGTGTCATGATCCCTACCCCTGACCCCCACTGCCAAGTCAGCCTGCCAGGTAGGGCCAGGTTTCGGGGTTCCATTATGGCCTCAAAGGCCTTAAAATCTCACCCGAGACTCTCTTGGAGTCAGTCCTGGCGCCTTTGGCACCAGGCTCATAATCACTATGGAGAACAACTTTAGGTTGTTTTTTTTTTACTTGGAACTACCTTCTTGGGGGCTTCAGTCAACATGGAGGCACTCACATAGCTCAGTTCGGAAGAACTGAGCTATGCGGTATAGAGTTTAGGGTGTGGCTGGCCTGGGACTACTTTACCTGAAGACTATTTAAACCACATCCAAACAGCAGAATACGCTTTGCGTTATTCTGCTGTTTGCAGCGTAACGCTCACTGTGTCCAGTTGGACCTCCAGTATTCTTTAATGCCAGCTATTCTTGGAACCGCGTGCCCGAAGAGAGAAAAAGAACATCATTATTGGAATCCTACCTGTGAGTAGCATCCTGTCTTCAGGCCATCGTCAGCTCCTGATTCTGCTTACCTAGAGACATTCGATCCAGCAACTCCATCATCTGGGCACCGCATGCTTCCCAGAACGCAGCAACCTGAAAAGGGGAGAGAGAAGAACAGCATTAGTGAGCACATACTCACATTTCCACACGAACAACGAAAATCACAAGATTCTTACCGGATTAGTCGCCTCTTGTTCAGCATCATTCCGGAACATCACTGCAACTGGCGAAGAGCACCGTGGCCTACGAAGGAAGGGGAGAGACACAGGTTAGCATATACAAGGCAAAACAGCGCCACCCATCGCGCATTACTTACCGGATAGCATCGCGCACAGTGCCTTCATTTACCGGCTCATGCTTAGCTCCAACCCGCACGAAAACGCCAAAATCTCTTTGCACACCTAAAGAGAAGAAATAAGACATTAATAACAATAAGAGGAAGGAAAGAAATAACAGAATAGAATACAAAGACTGTAAAGCAGCAAGACCTACCTTAAAGACACTCAAAAGGGCTCGCACCAGTGAAGCAACTTTGTCGCTCACACCCACACAAGACTATGCACACCTGCCACGAAGAGCAGGACGGAGAGCATGCCTTCTAAGGAATTAAGGTGAGTAGAGGGCCAAGGGAAGGTTTTGAATCCAAGGGAGGTGGGAAGACACCCTACCAGAGACAGTTAAGTCCTGAATCCAGCCCTCCTGTATTTCAGGTTCAACTTCCATCGGAGGCTCTACCCAGGGATCAGGGAGAGAGTTTGAGGCGCATATCCAACCAGGGCTGAGTGGCATCCCCATGGATACCAGGTGAGTGTAACACAAAGTTCATGAACAGCTGTTAAGTCTTTCGAAAACTCTTTGTGCGTGCCACGTAGAACTTCAGGGCATGAGCAAAGTCCAAAGAGTGTAAGGCCCTTTCAGCCAGTGACAAAGGTTTCGGGAAGAAAACAGGCAACATCAAAGGTTAGTTGAGGTGGATTTCAACAGAACTTTCGTCATGAAAGATGGTTGCATCCGCAGCACCACCCTCTATTTGTGGAAAGTCAGGTATGGCTGTTAGCAGGATGTATCTCACCCACCCTCCTGGCAGAGGTGATGGCCACCAGGAAAGCCGGTTTCCACGAGAGGAACTTGAGAGGGGACTGATGCATAGGCTTAAAGGGGACCCCCATGAACCTCGTCAGGACCACGTTTAGTTCCCAAACCGGGTCAGGAGCCTTCACCAGCGGGAAAGAACGAAAAAGTCCTTTGAGGAATTCCTTGATAAGTTGATGAGACCAAAGTGAAGAACTTCCTGGAGACCTGGTGTAGCGGGAGATAGCCATCAGATTTGGCTTGATCGAGGCATGTGCCAGTCGCAAATATGGAAGAATCTGTTGGGCTGTGACCTTCAGAGGGGTAATCTTCTGTGACAGGCACTACGTAGCGAAACTTCCACTTGTGACCGTAGCACTTCAAAGTCAACAACGCCCTGGCCTTAGCGAGGACCTCCCTGCAGTCCGAAGGCAACTCATATCCTCCAAACTCTAAAGCGACAGGAGCCAAGCCCTCAGGTGGAGCAATCCTGGGTTGTGATGCAGGATTGCACCTCATTCTCTGACGGGACTGCTGGTTGCTTGATCGGAGTAGAAGCTGATAGGCTAAAAAGGTCCAGATACCAAATCTGCCTCGGCCCCACCGGGGCGATAAGTATCATCCTGCACCGAAACTGTCTGAGTGCATTGATCACTCGTAGCAGGAGAGGCAAAAAAGTAAACACATACAGAAACATCCCTTCCCACTGTAAGGAGAACATGTCTTCCAGGCTCCTCGGTTGGTTGAATCTGCTGGCAAACTTCTCTCATTTGGAGTTCGCGGCCGTCGCAAACAAATCGATCTGGGGCCTGCCCCACTCGGCGAAGATGTGGTCCACCTGTTTCTGCCGCAGTTCCCACTCGCGGCAGGAGCGCAATTCCCTACTGAGCGAATCTGCGACAGTGTTCTTGACTCCCGCTAGGTGAAGAGGGACGAGGAACATTTAATGTCTGACGGCCCGGCGCCCTAATTCCTGCGCTTATCTGGAGATGGCCGGGGATCGAGTGCCCCATTGTTTTCTGATGTAGAACATAGTGGTGGTGTTGTCCGTTAAGATCTTCAGCGATGGAAGAATTACTTGAGGGCTCAGAACACTGCCCGTAGCTCCAGGTTGTTGATATGGAGATCCTTCTCCTGCAGGATCCACAGGTCTCTGGCGTGCAGACGTCCGGTGTGGACTCCCCAGCCTTCCAGGGAAGCATCCGTCTTGACCATTTCCTGGAACGCAGGGTTCTGGAATCCCATGCCACGGTGATGTTGGAGCAGACGCCCAACCACCTTATCGCTCGACGGAACTCGTCGTCCAGGGTCATCTTGTCTGTGAAGTTTCCAGACAGTTGTACCCAGCGAGCGTCCAGGAACTCCGGGAGAGGTTGCATCTGTAATCTGCAGAGCCGGATGAGGTAGATGCAGGACAACATCATGCCGAGCAACGACCTGATGGTCCAAACCGTGGACGTCTTCATCGACAACAGCCGCTGCGCCTTCCCCTGAATGGCTGCTAGCATCTCCTCCGAGGGCGATGCTAGACAGGAAACTGGCCCTCATTACAACCCCGCCGGTCCAGAAAGAACGGTGGCGGTAAAACCACAACCACAGTGGTTTCCGGACCGGCTGATTCAGAGTCCTGCAGGCGGGAGGTGTCACTCCCACCAGGTCTGACATGGCGGGATTAACACCACCCACCTGCAGGCGGACATGGAAACACCAGCTCTGTCATAGACAGAACCAGTGTTTCCATGGTCCCCATCCCCATGGAGTCCTACTGGACTCCATGGCAATGGGGATTTACAGAATTCCGCCTCCGGAATTACCAGGTCACCGGGGTTGTAATGCCCCGGTGATTCTGGCAATCACGGAGGCGGAATGGTATTACAGGTCTGGCGGTTGACAGGAAAGTCAGCCCCTACAGTGCCCTACGTGTTGGCCGGTGCAGGCTTGCTTCGGCACCCTGCCCTGCTGGCGGCATCGCTGCTGTCCTCCTCCCCCATAGGCCAGGGAACGGCCTGTGTGGGCTTTCTGGGTCATGAATCTGGAAGGCTGACGGTACAAGGAGGAGAAACCTTTCGAAGACCTGCCCGACTTTCCTCTGGAGGAATGAAAGGAAGAGCAGTGATGTTGGAGGGTGCCCAGGGCACGGGCTGTCTCCATATTCGCCTTGATGGCCTGCATGGACTCGTCGACGACCTTCCCAAAAAGGTTATCTCCGTTGGAAGGCATGTCCAGTACCTTCGTTTGGACCTCCTGGCAGAAATTTGTGGCCTTCATCCAGCCTTGGCGACAAAGGCAGACACTGTTCCTCATCTGCGGGACTCCTGTGTGTTCAACATCCAGTGCCACTGTTATGGTGTGATTCAATGCTGCCTATCCCTCCTGGAAGAGGGTAATCGCCTCCATCCTTTTGTTGTCAGAGTGGAACTCCAGAATCGTGCCCAGTTTGTACCACAGCTGCCTGGCGTACCTGGCCCGGATTGCCAGAGCGTTGGCTGCCTTGATGGTGGACGTTGCAGTGTAAATTAATTTCCTCCCCATGGCACCCAACTTCTTACCCTCGCTGTCCGAAGGGACTGAAGACGACGAGGACGGGTTAGATGACCGCTACCTCGCGGCCGCCATAAACACAGAATCCAGCGATGGTGGCAATATTAGGCATTTGGGTGCAGATTTCGGTATCTGGTACTTCTTCTCCAGCCTATCCCGCTTGGCTGGAGCCATGCAGGGGTTCTTCAAGAGGGCTAGGCCCTCCTCCCACACGTCGTCCAGGAGGGGCACCGCCATGATTGTCTTCCTCTTGGCCTCGCACCTTTGGTACAGGAAAGCCTCCTTCCTGGTTTCTTCGGGCAAAAGCTGGAACAGCTCAGAGGCTTTGGCGATCATGGAATGGAAGGACCCCACCTTGTCTGGTGGGGACGCCCTAGGCTGCGGGGACCCACTGCGGCTCCGACGATATCATCGTCGTCGTCCGTCGTCATGGCCGTATCCGTCCCTGTACCCGTGTCTGGGTCTGCTGGGGGAGATGGGACCAGACGCGGATGTGGAGGCTGAAATGGGGGCGTTGAATGGCGCGTCCTTTTCAACTTCGGCGGTTGGTCGGGGCATGGGGGACCGTTGGAACAGGCCCTTGTGGCATCCTCTTCTGGATCTCCGACACCAAGAAGACACATCCCTCTGCGGAACTGGTGTGATCGAAACACTAGGCCCTGCGTCGTCGCCGTCCTTGTCCTTCTCTTCAACGTCCTTGTGGACCGTGTTTAGGGACTCAAGTCCTCGTCGTCTGTGGACAAAATGTCCATGCCCCCCCTTTTTTCCACCCTGAGGGGCTGGAACTGCGTTTTGAGGGAGCGACTCCTTCTCCGGCATGCCGGCAGACCATGTCAAAGTCACCATGGTGGCCTCGTGCCTCGGAGGGAGGGATACCTTCAGTGTTGGTGGGCTACCTTCTCTGGGTCAGCCACTTTAGCTTTCGAGAGAGCAGCCACCACCAGCTCTATCATCGACGAGGACTTACCCTGTGCCGCCTCGGCCTTCAAGAGCAGCTCGACCTTCTTCTGCTCTGTCCGTGGCTTCTCAGGTTTCTCCCGCAATTTAGCCGGGTTGGATGACTTTCTCTTCGAGGAGGAGCTTGATGGCCCTCACAGGACTTAGAAGGCCGCTCCTCGGACTGACCAGCCTTGGGTGAGGCATGCCCCTGCTCGGAGCACAGGGCAGAGGCCTTGGCGTTTAACCACGCCGACATTCTACTGTGTCTGTCCTTTGTCATCTTTTTGGAGAATCTGCGGCATATCTCGCGATCTCCTTACTTGTGGTCCGGATGCAAGCAATAGAGGCATTGCATGTGCTTGTCCTCCACAAGCACATTTCGGAGCCCACACTTTGTGCAGGACTGGAAGAAGGACCTTCCTTCTTTCTTCTCCTCTGTCATGGTCGGAGGGCACGAAGTAGGCCCGATGGCCTTCTGGAAACTTCGATGATCTTCGCCCTTGAGGGGCGCTGAACTTCACTGACAACGGATCCCCGCTGTCGGCAGATAGAGAGAAGAGCACAAAGCTCTTTTGGAATTAAAATATTCTGCGAAAAACACGAAAGAACATAGCTCACAGAACAAACTAGAGGACTCCCAATACTGAAGCGTGCAGTACATATCTGAAGATGGCTGCCAGAGGAGGGGTTTAGGGAGAGGACTGTCATTGGATGGGGGCAGTATGAACCAGAGGACAATGATTGGTTTAGAGGAGAACAAGTTACTTACCCTTGGTAATGTTCTTTCGACTGGATGTTCCTCCCACGTATTCCTTATCTTTTTATATTTTCAATATCCAGCTTTGTAGCTTTGGAATTTTATTTCTCAGCAGGGGGTGTTGTGCGGTGATGCCTGTCGACTCAATGTCACTCGGAGGCCTATGTCGATGTAACCAAAGGTATATGTAGTACGCGCAGCGCCCGTTGGCTTTAGTTCCGCTTTTACAGGTTAAGGATTTATCTTATATCTGACGGATACCTCTCCTGAGAGAGCACAGACTATAATCTCAGGGGAAATTCTATTGCGGGGTAGGTTGGGAGGGGCGGTAAAAGTAAGGACTACGTGGGAGGAACATCCAGTCAAGTAACTTGTTCTTCAAATGGATTGTGTTCTCCCATGTATTTGTTATCTTGTGATACACTCCCAAAGCAGTTGGTAGTTTTACTGGAGCAGGAAGTCCGAATTTGTATGACAATTTCATCGTTTTCATGGGTGTGTGTGCACGGAATGTAACACTGCTTTGCCAAATACAGTTTCCTGACCTGAGGAAGAGTCTAAACTATAATGTTTGGTGAAGGTATGTACAGACGACCATGTGGCAGCCGCACAATTTCCTTTATTGGCACTTCCCTCAGTAAAGCAGAGGAGATTGCCATGCCTCTGGTCAAATGAGCCTGTAGGGCTTCTAGATAATCTTTTCCCGCCAGTCTGTAGCATTCTGATATTGCCAATATAATCCATCTAGATAATGTCTGTTTGGTGATAGCCATACCCAATTTGTCACCCGACTAGCCCGTGGTCATCCTGTCTTAACTTTGCCATTCTAGTTTTATAAAAGCTCAGTGCACATTTAGGGTCAAGCCTGTGAATCCTCTCCTCTTCCTTCCCAAGGTGAGGAGGAGGGTAAAAGATGGTAAAGTTATCTCTTTTGTGAGATGAAATTCAGAGACAATTTTGGGTAGAAAGGTGGGTTTTATCTTCAGCACCACCTTATCTTTATAAAAAACAGTGGAAGGAGGTTTGCAGGATAAAGCCTGAAGCACACTCACCCTTCAGGCAGATGTAATAGCTACTGGAAAGATGGATTTTAGGGTTAGTAGCTTCAAAGGACAGGAGTGTAAAGGCTCGAAAGGAGCACAAATCATAAACTTCAACACTAAGTTGAGATCCCAAACCGGGACTTGAAAAGGGATTGGAGGGAAAACATTTGTCAGTCCCTTTACAAATTGTATTATTAGAGGTATCTTAAAGTAAGAAACTTCTTCAGAAGTGCGCTTAAATATAGAAAGCGCTGCCAGATATACTTTAATGGTACCAATCTGGTGCCCCAGATTAGCTAGATGTAACAAAAAGGATAACACCATCAGTTTATTACATGTCAATGGGTCAACATTCTTATCTCTACACCAGCTGCAGAACTTATTACAACAGCAGCGGTACAAAGATTTAGTTGCTGGCCTTCTGGCCGAAAGCAAAATATACATTACATTGTCCGGGAGGTCTCAATCCTTGTATCTCAGCCTCTCAGAAATCATGCGTGAAGGCTGAGCATCCTGATATCCGGATGCAGAACCCGATCCTCCTCTCACGAGAGAAGGTCCTCTCTCTGTGGAAGACTTATCGAAGGGCAGATGGACATGTCCAGAAGGTCTGGGTACCACGTCCTCCTGGCCCAATCCAGAGCAACTAGGATCATGGATTTCCTACTCTTTCTCAACCTCCTGATTACGTGAGGAACACCGGGGACTGGAGGAAACGCATCCAGGAGTGGAAATTTCCAGTCCACCACGAACACGTCTCCTAGAGCTCCTCTTGGAGAAAATTCCCTGGAGCAGTACAGCTCGCACTTCCGTGGCAGTGACCCTACACCTCCTCTCTTGATGAGGTAGTACAAGGCTACTGTGTTGTCTGTCATTATCAGGGCATTCTTTCCCCTACATATGGCAGAAAGGCTTTCAGTGCTAATCTGATTGCCCTCGGCTCCAAAAGGTTGATATGTAGTTTGGACTACGATGGAGACCAACGATCGCTGATTGTCAGATCGTTTGCGTGGGCTCCGCACCCCGTGAGTGAGGCGTCCTTCACTACTGTTATCGCTGACCATGGTTGCCAAAACGGTTCTCCTTTCAAGATGTTCTCCTGACAGGCCCACCACCGAAGGTCCTGTGAGACTCTGCTTGGAATTTGTAGGAGGTCTGACATCCTTCCTGAGAATTGGGACAACTGAGTCCTGAGAGCCCATTGGAGAGATCTCATTCTCAGGCGAGCCTCTGGCACCAGAAAAATGCAGGATTCCATGAGGCCGAGCAACCTCAGAAAATCAAAGCCTGGTAGATGCAGGGCATTTTGGAATTTGGTCACCATCTGCAGAATGTCTTGACCTTCACCACTGTTGGTGAGGCTTTTCCCAGGGATGCATCCAGGCCTGCCCCAATGAATTGGAGTCTTTGTGATGGTATCATGTGGGAGTTCTTGAAGTTGAAGGAGAAGTCCAGTCTGTGAAGGGAGTTACATGTATAGCTGAGATGTTCCAGGGCCTGTTCTGGGTAACTGGCCGTGATCAGCCAATCATCTAGGTAAGGGTAAACGTGAATTCCCCCTCTCCTGAGACTTGCTGCCACAACCCTCATCTGTTTGGTGAAAACCCTCGGGCGGAGGTCAGCCCAAATGGCAGAACCCGAAACTGATAATGAGAACCGACAACAGCGAACCTCAGGTACTGTCTGTGCTTGTGATGGATCGGCACATGAAAGTAAGCATCCTGAAGGTCCAATGATACCATGCAATCCTGACGCTGTAGGGCCTGAAGGATCTGAGAAAGAATTTCCATCTTGAACATGTCTTTCCTGAGGAACTTGTTCAAGTCTCTTGAGTCCAAGATGGGTCTCAATCCTCCTTCCTTCGTGGGGATTAGAAAGTAAGGGGAGTACCAACCTTTGTTCTTCTCCACTACAGGTACTGGTTCTATAGTACCTTTCTCTAGCGGGGTTAGTATCTCCTGCATAAGGAGTGGATCTGGAACTTTGTAAGAGTTGTTCCCCGGTGGATGACTCTGAGGCTTTTTTAGAAAGGGAAGGCAGTAACCTTGGGCAACTGTTTCCAATGCCCATGCATCTGAAGTAATAGCCTGCCATTCTCTCAGATGCTGTGACAGTCTGCCTCCCACTGCAGTCTTGTGAACCAAGTCCTCAGAGAGGTTTTGGGGCGGCTGATGCAGTGACTGATGGTAAGGTAGCCGATGGTGCTGCGGTATTAGTACTTCTTCCCCCGTCCACCATGGGGGAATCTTCTCTGGCCACTTTGAGCTGGCTGTCCTCTGTCCCTTCCAAATGTGAAGTAGTGACGAAATGACCTACACCTCCAGGGTTCGTTTGTTTGTTTATCTATTTTTAGTGCGCACCAAACCCAGAGGTAGCAGGGCACAGCAGTAAGAATATGCAAGGCTTACAAAGTTACAGGTTGTACCCGTGGGGCGGTTTGGAGGTTGTCTGATTGCAGCACCAAGTGATTTGGCTGCTGCCTTAGAAGTTTGCAGTTTCTCCAAACTCTCATCAGCCTTGCTTCCGAATAAATGAGTGCCATCAAAGGGCATGTTGAGAAATCTGGATTGTAGGTCTGGAGCAAATCCTGACTTTCTTAACCAGGCAAACCTGCGCATAACTGTACTTGCCGCCATAGATTTGCTGATACTGTCAGCTAAATCGAGACCAGTCTGGAGGGATTCGCACATCGCATCTTTCCCATCCTTGACTATGTTTAAAAACCCATCTCGCTCTTCGCCTTCCGGGATATGGTCAGCCGCCATGGATATGCACTCCCAAAGGGTGTGAGTAAACCTTGCCAACGTGTATGGGGATTAGACGATTTCAGGGCCATAATTCCAGCCGAAAAAACATTTCAGGCTAGGGCGTCCTAACAATTATCATCCCTATCCACAGGGATTGTAGGGTAGGCATTTTGTCTTCTGGTTGAGGTGGCAGCTTGAACCACTAGACTCTCTGATGTTGGGTGTTTTGATAAGCAAAAGGGATCAGAACTTGAACCCCTGTATTTCAAAGTCAACTTTTCTTGACAGCCAGAATAACTTCAGGTGCCTCCAAGTTGGTAGCCACACGCCTTTGCAAGGCTACATGGAATGGCACTATTGGAAAGTCCTCTTGGGGTCCCCTATCCAAAATGTCGATTAAGTTGCCCTGTTCAAAGACTGGACTTGGTCTAGACCAACCCATATATTCCATCACTCTTGATATCAATTGTCTGTAAGTAACCTCTGCATGGTCACCGGGGTCTGACCTGCCGAATTATACCTCAGGTGAGGTATCTAAACCACTGGCATCATGCAGGCATTTTTGTAAATTCTTTATTCTGGAATCCTCTGAAATTAATGCTTCAGGAACTGATGCGTACCATACAGGAGACCAAAAGGCTTAGATTCATCTGAAGATTCCTCTGCATCCTCATAGATAGAGGAGAGAGAGACTTCAAATATTCAGCCCTAGGCAAAGGGGTATATGTTTTCTCCATTGTAGTCGATGCAGTCATAATATTTGGGGTCAAAAGAGGCGAAATGGTCGAGACTGTCGACGTTGACAGCTTTGATGGCTGCGTCTACGGCTTCAATACCTGTGGCGTCGAGGAGCTCGATGTTCGAAGCATAGATGGTTTTTCATAATTTTTCGGCACCAATGGCGTTGATGACGCACCTTTCAATCACAATGGCGTCGATGTCGAGTCTTTCAGCGTCGATGACATCGACGACCCAGTCCTCAAAGGGACTTTTCCTTGACTCGAGGCATCCTTCGATCGCTCTCGAGGAGTTTTGCCTGCCGGGTCCAAAGACGCACAGCTTTTATGCATATAAGGTCTTTTTTTTTGAAAATCGACTTTTATTAGGTTTCATTTGTGCATTACGACATTACATTGCCTTTATTGATGTGAGTTAACATGAAAAAACCAAACGCAACACACCCCTTCTCCCTCCCTCCTTTTCCCTCCCTCCACCCCCCTTCAGTTCAAATGTTCGTGAATTAGTTAATTGCTTGCTTAACGGGCTCTTTTAGAAACAGAAGTGTCAATGCACTGTGTGCGTGGCACGTCGAAGTCATGTGGACCAATTAGGCAAAGTTCGCATTCGGGTCCGCGGGCCATGGCCCCATGTCCTTGGGGAGGAGGGGGGTCCCTCAGATCCCCCACCAAGCCTTAGACCGCTCGGCCGTATTTGTCAAAAAAGGGAAGCCAGATTTCCTCGATGCTGGATTTGGACTCGTCAAGCAGGTGTGTGAGGAACTCCATGTCGTAGATGGCCCTTACTTTGGTCACCCAGGTTTTTTCCCCTGGCATTTTCGGATGTTTCCATTTCTGTGCCAGGCAACATCTGGCTGCTACCAGCATCACCTGAAGCATATGGTCTTGGGTGCCCTCTTGGCCCTCCCCATTGTCAATACCGAAGAGGAGGAGCCAAGGGCAGGAAGCTCGCTCAACCCCATCCACCCCCTTAATCCAGGCCCGTACCTTGTCCCAATAATTCTGAACCACTGGGCATCCCCACCACATGTGAAAGTAGTCTCCTCTTTCTGTCCTACATTTCCAGCAGTGTGGGTCGTATCCTGGCCGCATCCTAGCTATCCTCTGCGGGGGGTAGTGCCATCGATGTAGTATCTTGAGGGCCTGATGGCGATACTGGAGGGAAGCTGTGGACCGATTAGCCCGTCTACACATCTCCGTCCATCTTTCGTCATCGATTTCCTCACCTAGGTCCCTTCCCCATTGTGTACGTGCTGGCGGTGGGTCTCTGGGGACAGAGAACAGAAAGAGCTTATAGAGACGAGAGATTATCCCCTTGGAGCCCTTCGCGGTTAGGAGAAGCCTTTCGAAGTCCGTGAGATCGCCCCAAGATGGCTCAGTAAGGACACCTTTGAGCTGGAGATAACGAAAAGGGGAAAGCGTGCCTATTCCCAGGGCTTCCTCAAGGTCATTCAGGGGTAGGAAAGAGCCCCCCACCCACATTTGGCCAGTCCTACTAAGGCCTGCCTCGAACCATGTCTGGTATGCTGCTGGTTCTGCTATTTTGGCCAGGAAAGGAGGGGCCCAAATACAGCTTAACGGAGAGGGCCATGTTGTGAGCCATCTGTAGTAGCCTCCCTCTTTCCATAGGGACCACAGTACTCTCAGAATCGGATGGTTCAAGACGGTTCTGGGGATCTTATTCCTTGGGACCCAGAGCCATTCCTCTAATGTGACTGGTGCCAGGGGCCTATTGTCCATGGCTACCCACTGTTTTTTCGTTCCCGGTGAGAAGTGATCAACCAGAATCCTTAACTGGGACGCCCTGTAGTATGTCTCCAGGTCGGGGTAACCCACCCCCCCCCCGTCCTCCTTAGCCCTGGTCAATACCTCATATGAGATTCTGTGTTTTTTACCCTGCCAGAGGAAATTAAGGAGGACTCGTTTTGTTTCATCAAAAAAGGCCCTAGGGACCTGCACCGGGAGCATTTGGAAGAGAAACAGGAATTTTGGGAGAATCACCATTTTTATGAGATTAAGGCGTGCCATCCATGAGAGACCCGTTCCCGCCCACCTTTCAATGTCTCTCCTGATTGCTGACCAGAGGGGGGGAAGTTGGCCACATACAAGTCCTCAAGGTTGCGCGTGATTTGGACTCCCAAGTAACGAAACCCCTCATCACTCCGTTTGAAGGGGAGGCCCTCCACAAAGGCCATCTCCGGGTCCGATAGATTCCCACCCATGAATGCCACCGATTTGTCTAGGTTGACTTTGTACCCCGATAATTCTCCATACCGTGTGAGGCCCTGTAACAACCGGGGGATTGTTTGGGACGGTCTGGTGACATAAAGCAGGGCGTCATCCGCAAAAAGGCAGATTTTGCAATGCATGTCCCCCATTTGTACACCCCTGATGGCCATATCATTGCGGATCGAAATTGCCCAGGGTTCCATCACTAATGCGTAAATTAACGGGGATAGGGGGCATCCCTGCCTCGTGCCGCGTTCAAGGGGGAATTCTCTTGATTCCATTCCGTTTGCCACTACTCTGGCCGAGGGGGAGGAGGAATAGAGCGCGGATATCCATCCCAACCACCTTGGGTCCATCCCCACAGATATGAGAACCTCCCTCATGAAGGCCCAGCTGACCCTGTCAAAGGCCTTCTCCGCATCGAGAGCCAATAGGAGTGTGCCCTCGTTTCTGGCCTCAGTTGCGGCTAGTATATGAAGTGTTTTCCTTAGATTATCGGAACCCTGTCTGTTAAGGACGAATCCCGCCTGGTCTGGGTGTATCAGGCGTGGGAGGGAATTTTCCAGTCTGGAGGCCAAGATTCTAGCAAAAATCTTGGCATCCAAGTTAAGAAGTGAGATGGGTCTGTAGGATCCACAGACTGCCTGGTCCTTATCGGGTTTAGGTATAACGGTGATGAGGGCCTGTAGGAATGTCGGTGGGATTGTGTCGCTACCCTTAATCTGGTTGAACAGTTTAGCCAGGGGCTTCACTAGGATCGATTGGGTCTGTTTATAAAAATCTGCTGTGTAGCCGTCAAGGCCTGGTGCCTTTCCGGCCTTCAGTCTTTTGATGGCTCCCTCCACCTCTTCTTCTGAGATCTCCCCCTCGAGGGCCTCTAAGTCTTGGTCGGTCAGTTTGGGGAGGGGATGTTCTGCCAGGTAGGAGGCAATATCCTCCTGTGATTCGCCCCCTTGCCTGGAATAAAGTTTGCTGTAGTAGTCAGCAAAACATTCCGTTATTTTCTGCCGGTCCCCCTGAATTCTGCCTCCCACGTCGCCCAGCTGGGCAATCCCTCTTTCCGCTCTGCACCCCGTGACCTCTGTGCCAATAGAGTGCCTACCCTGTCGCCCCGTTCATAGTATCGCTGTTTGGTATATCGCATTTTTTTGACAACCTCCCCTATGAGAACCGTATGGAGCTCCTGTCTTTTGCCCTGCATCTCGTCCAGGAGTGCATCCCGGTCAACCCCCGGGGCGCCCAATCTGGCCCGTAGGATCTGTAACTCCGCACGGAGTTTGCTCTCGATCAGGCCCCTCTCCCTTTTACGCCTCGAGCCCTCTGCTATAAGGAGACCTCTAAAAGTGGCTTTCCCCGCTTCCCACACCATGGACATGTCCGTCTCCCCGGTGTCGTTTGTTTCAAAGTAAGCCAGCATTTCTTGTTTCATGAAGTCGCGACATACTGGATCCCTAAGGAGCGTGTCGTTACACCGCCATCGGGATGATCTCGGGGCGATGGGCAGAGACCAGTTAGCCACGAGTAGTTCGTGGTCCGACCACGTTATGGTCTCGACCTTAGGTTGGGTTACCACCCCGTCCCCTTCCTCTGAGATCAGCAGAAGGTCGATTCTAGTGTAGGTGCAGTGTGGGGGAGAGAAGAATGTGTAACCACCCTGGGCCGGGTACGCTCTGCGCCAAACGTCCACCCAGTAGTGATCCCTCAGGAGGTTTTGCAAGGCTAGGTTGTCCCTAGTGATCCCCCTGGGTGTCCCTCCCCTGGCGGACCACCAATCCAGTTGGGGGTCAGCTATGAGATTGAAGTCCCCGCCGAGTATCAGGGCTCCCTCTGCCCATACGTCCATGACACCAAAGATCCGCGTGAGGAACTCTACCTGACCCGAGTTGGGTGCGTATACGGTGGCAAGAGTGACTCGTTGCCCCTCGCAAAGCCCTTTGACGCCTAAAAATCGACCTCCAAATCCTCTCTTGATTTCTACCCCCGTGAGTTGGAGAGCCCTTCTCAGGAGAATGCCCACCCCCTCCTTCTTTGAGGTCGGATGTGATGCCCAGTAGTTGCTGCCAATATCTTTCCCCTTGATTCTGGACTCTCTCCCTCGCTTATAATGTGTTTCCTGTAGGAATAGGACTGTCAAGTGTTGTTTACGGAACATATTGCCCGTGAGGGACCTTTTATTTTGAGAGTTTAGGCCCTTGACATTCAACGTGCCTATCTTCCCTTCAATCATTGTCATCTTTTCGGGTGTGCATTATGAACCCCTCGTAGTGTCTGGATTTAAGAGCCCGCTGCCAAGCGAATTTCTGCGGTTTGAACTGACTTTCCCCCTGGACCCCTCTAACTGTCCCATTGTCCCTCCTTCCCCCTTCCCCCCTATTCCAAGCCCCCCTCCCTGTTCCCTCCCCCCTCCCGCCCCACCCCTGAAATATAAGGCGTTCGTCCACTTTCCCCAACCTGTGTTGGGGTTGGTCAACGAACCACCAAGGACTCTAACCCCAGCCCCGGGGTTTTCGTGTGTTTGGGGAGTCCCAATTCTCGAAATCGATACGGGTCGGCCCCGTCAGATCCTCGGTACAAATAGCCGAGGTAGAATTCTGGAATCCGAAGCCCCCACCCCAGTCCACAAACCATTAACTTGGGCCTCGTGTGTGGGCCAACACAAACAAACAGATAACTTTCTAACAAACTTTCACCCGCCCCATAGTCCGGCGGGGCAGTCGCAGCGCCGACGCGGCTTCCATTCAGGGCACCTCGTGAGCCCAGGGCCTCCAGCACCCGGGCCCCGAGTCAACTCTCACCTTGTGATTCCCTCCACCTCCGATCGAACGATGTTATCATGATTTCGAGTGGTCTTCAGAGTTTGTCGACGGGTGTCTAGTTTTCCGAAACTTCCGGGCCCCCTTGACCTTGGATTTGCCACTGTGATTTCCTAGTCTGTCGGGACCCCTGAGGGGGTCTCGGGATCCTCCATCATGGGCACCTGAGTGGCCCGCCTGGTCGCCCACCAGATCATCTGTGACCCTCCGAATATCCTCCTCCGACACCAGGTGGTGTTTCTCTCCCAACCATTCAAATTCCAAGTAGAAGGGATGCCCCCAACGATATCGGACTCCTTTTCCCTGCAACCATCTTGTGAGGGTGCCACATTTCCTCCTCATTGACAGGGTAAGGGCCGACAGATCTTGAAAGATGGACACCTTTGAATCGCCGTATTGTATGTTGCCAAGACGTCTCGCTTTCTCTAGAATTTTGACCTTGTCTCTGTAGTAATGTAGCCGAACCAAGACCGAGCGTGGGCCCCTGCCCCCTCCCCCTGCTCGGTGCACCCTGTCAAAGTTGATCGTTCCAGCATCCTCTATTCCCAGGGCGATCCTCACAATGTCGTGCACTTTGCCCTCGAGTCCTTGTGGGGATTCGCCCTCGGATTCCACCAGGCCAAAGATGCGCAGGTTGTTCCTTCTCTCCCTGTTCTCCATGTCATCAACCTTAAGCCGAAGTTCTTCCTCTCGCCTTTCCATGTCTCGGAGTCTCATGTCCATTTGGGTTTCAAGGAGTGTCACAGAGAGTTGATTATTTTCGACTCCCTCCATTCGGTCTTCTAGGGTGGTGACTTTGGTGGTGAGGTCAGCCAATTTGGCCCCCATGTCAGTCCTCATCCCTCGTATCTCCTCCAGAATCGTTTGGATATTGTTCTGGATGGCCCCCAGGTCTGGGGGTGGGGCAGTGGGGCTACCGGTCGCCATGACACTTTCGTTGGCCACAAATTGATATTTCTGCAGGTTTTCTTTCCAGCTCATGGAAGGTTCGTGTCGGCTACTTGTCAGCGGGCACCGCCTGTTCGTCAGCCGCGTCCGGGTCAACTGGGGTGTCGGGGGGAGATGGGGTGCGTCCCCCGGAGGTGGTCACCTTGTTTGGCTTCGTAGATTAGCCCTGTAGTGGAGGGTTCCCGGTATCTCAGCTGGGGGGGTTCCCAAGGTCTTGCAATGTGCTCCACGTTCCCCTTGGTGCCCCTTTTACTCCAAACGCCCTCCCAGTGGGGGGTCACAGGGGTGCCGAGTAGGGGTCTTTTCCCTTGTGCTTGCCTTTCCTGGTTCCCCAAGCCACGCCGTCGCGGGGATGGTCCCTGTCCCCCTGGTATTTTCCTCAAGTGAGAGTGGTAAGAGGAGGAATGTGTTGGGGGGGGGCGCGCTCCCGCTCCGGTCCCCCGGCGTTGTCGTTGCTCCGTGGGCGAATGGGCCCTGGGGCCGTGGAAAGGGCGAGTGGGCCCGCGCCTCCCTGTGATCGAGCGTGCCAGCGGCACCTCGTCTGTCTCGCCTTGGGAGTCCGGGGCGTCAGGCGCGGGGCCCCCGAGCGCCGTGGGCCGTTTCGGTGAGTGCTGTGATGGGAGGGGGGGCGCGCTCCCGCGTCGGCCCCCCTGCAGTGCCGTTGCTCCAAGATCCGGAGGATGGTCCTCTCCGAGCCGGGACCCTATAGCAGGCGTGTGCTCCTTGGGCGGGCGGATTCTCTTCGGGTCGGGTCCCTGGGTCGTGCGGTAGGCCGCGTAAGGTGTCCAAGGGGGGGGGGCGCCGCGGGCCCACAATCTCGGGCCTATTCGTGAGCGGGGCGGCCCGCGTTGCCTCCTACGCTGCCCCGCGCCAGGTCGTGGGGGAGGGGCAGCTGGTACCGCCTCGGTCCGTGTAACTCCGCACAGGAGCGTCGGATCGGGACCAGAGTTGGGTCCAGGTGGGGGCTACAGGCTCCAACGTCTCTTGGTGGGGGTCGCGTGGTTCATGGGACCCTCGTTCCGCTGGTGAGTCGCAGTTTACCCGGGGCTGGGTGCGGAGCTCGAAGCTCAGGCGTTCATCCTGCCTGCACCCCCTGGTGGCCTCCCGCATATAAGGTCTTTTGACCGGAGCATGGCTTTTGGGTGTAGTCAAGGGGGACAAGGCTGCATTCCCGAACACCTTTAACATCTTAAGTCTAACCTCTTCCCACTGGGCTGGTGAGGCAGATTTAGTGGGGCATACAAACCATTTCGGAGATGAACTGGAAGACGAGGAAGATGGCGATCTATGCCACCATTTCTTTCCATGTTTAGACGATGAGTGTTGGGAACCACTACACGATCGGGATTGCTTATTCTTCTTACAGCGAGGAGAAACAACTCTCAACTCGTCCGCAGTTTGTTTTTTCGACTGAGTTGAAGGAGATTTAAGGTTCCTACCTGCCGCAAGCTTCCCTCTGCGCACTCTCGGGGCTTTCGACATCAAGACAGAAAGTCCTCACACCATGCTGGAGAAGTAGCCATGCCCCTCGTGGAATTGGCCCTCCGGCCTTTTGGAGGATCCTTGCCCGCCAGCCTGTAGCATTCTGAAATCGATAGAATAATCCATCTGGATAAGGTTTGCCTTGTCACAGCCTGACCCAGTCTATGACCTGTATAACCTATGAATAGTTGGTCGTCCAGACGAAGTTTTGACAACCTTGAAATGTAGAAGCTCAGAGCCCTACGAGGATCGAGCCTGTGCAACCTCTCCTCTTCCTATCCAGGATGAGGTGGAAGACAGAAAGTGGGTAACACAATCATTTGTCCTAAATGAAAGTCCGAAATTACCTTAGGTAGAAATGAGGGCTTCACCCTCAGGACGACCTTGTCCTTGTGAAACCCAGTAAATGGTGGTTTATAGGATAGTGCCTCTACAGGCTGAAGTTAGTGCTACCAACAAGATGGTCTTGAAAGTTAGTAACCTTAAGAGACATGAATAAAGAGGTTCAAATGGTGCACACATAAGAAATGTTACAAGATGGAGGGAATACAATAGTGAGTCCCTTCAGAAATTGTATCACCAAAGGTATCTTAAAATGTGAAGTTTCCTTTGACGAGCACCTGAAGATGGATAGAGCTGCCCAATAACCTTTAATGGTCCCAACCTGGAGCCCCAGATTGGCTAGGTACAGTAGAAAGGATAACAGTTCCAGTGTTTTGCATAGCAAAGGGTCCACATTCTTGTCCCTTCACCAGCTGCAGAATTTGATCCAAAGGCAATGGTACAAAGACTTTGTTGCTGGCCTTCTGGCTGAAAGCAAAATCTCCATTACATCATGCGGGAGGTGCCAATCCTTGTATCTCAGCCTCTCAGAAACCATACGTGAAGGCTGAGTGTCTTGACCTCTGGATGGAGAACCCGACCCTCCTCTCACGTGAGAAGGTCCTCGCTATTTGGAAGACATACTGGAGGGCAGATGGACATGTCCAGAAGGTCCGGGTACACGTCCTCCTGGCCCAATCCGGGGCAATTAGGATCAGGTGTTTCCTGAAGTTTCTCAACCTCCTGATCACGTGAGGAATGACAGGGTCTGGAGGAAATGCATATAGGAGTGGAAACTCCCAGTCCACCACAAACGCGTCTCCTAAAGCTCCTCTAGGCGTGGACTCCCCACCACGTTAGTG
Source organism: Ambystoma mexicanum (assembly GCF_040938575.1). Taxonomy (NCBI): domain Eukaryota; kingdom Metazoa; phylum Chordata; class Amphibia; order Caudata; family Ambystomatidae; genus Ambystoma; species Ambystoma mexicanum. The sequence goes on along the minus strand of NC_090923.1, from coordinate 1,113,017,971 downwards.
AGGCGTCCGTCACTACTTTTATCTCTGGCCATAGTTGCCAAAAAGGTTCTTTGTCCAGAATGTTGTCCTCACAGGCCCACCACAGAAGATCCTGTGCAACCCTGCTTAGAACCTGAAGTAGGTCTGACATGTTGCCCGAGAATTGAGACCATTGTGTCCTGACAGCCCATTGAAGGGATCTCATTCACATGCGAGCCTCTGGCACCAGAAAAATGCAGGATGCCATGAAGCAGAGAAACCTCAAAAAGTCAAAGGCCGGGAGACGCTGGGCACTCTGGAACTTGGAGACCATCTGCAGAATGTCTTGAGCCCTCACCTCAGGCGGCGAGCTCTTTCACAAGGATGTATCCAGTGCAGTCCAGATGAACTGGAGCTTTTTAGATGGTATCATGTGGGACTTCTTGTAATTGAGGAAGAAGCCGAGTCTGTGGAGAGAGTGGCAGGTCACGTTGGGATGAACCAGGATTTGTTCTGGGAGAATGCACCCTGATCAGCCAATCGTCCATGGAGGGGTAGACATGAATCCCCCTCTCCTGAGACTTGCTGCTACCACCTCCATCAGTTGGTGCAAACGCTCGGACGGAGGTCAGCCCGAATGGCAGAACTCAAAACTGATTATGAGAACCGCCAACGGCGAACCTCAGGTACTTTCTGTGCTTGAGATGGATTGGCACATGAAAATAAGCATCCTGAAGTTCCAATGACAACATCCAATCCTGGAGTTGGAGGGCCTGAACGATCAGAGAAAATGTGACCATAGTGAACATGTCCTTCCTGAGGAACTTGTTCAAGTATCTCAAGTCCAAGATAGGTCTCAGTCCTCTGTCCTTTTTGGGAATCAAAAAATATGGGGACTACCAACCCTTGTTCCACTCCGCTACGGCACTGGTACATAGCGCCTTTCTCTAGCAGGGTTAAAATCTCCTGCTGTAGGAGCGGATCTGGAAACTTCAAAGGGTGTCTCCCTGGTGGATTGTTTTGAGGCTGCGTTAAGAATGGAAGGCAGTAGGGGCGTGGCCTGGAGCGCCAGCTATGAGGCAGCTCCTTTAACGGCCTCCTCTCGGGCCCGCGGCATTGGCGGAATATTAGTGGTTCCTGTTACCCTTGAATGACGCTGCAAACATTTCAGAGCAGCGGAAGATGAGCAGCATCACCGGCGACAAGCACGACCGAAAACGCATCCAGAATCCCTAAGAACGCGGCGGAGAAACTCTCCAGCGAGGCCACGCACCCGAATCCAAGATGGTGGCCTCCATGCCGTAACCCAGTCGCGGCCTCCCGCCGTCAGTACTAGCCGCCCGGCGATCCATCCCAGACGGGTGAAATAACTGCGGAACGTGCTGCAGCAGCTTGGAGAGCTCGCTCACTGTCCCGCACGAGATACGCGGAGGTGAGCAAATCAATAGCCCAGCCCAGTCGGGGCCCTTCGGAGGCTGCTCCTCCAGAAGCGGAGCTTCTCGTCTCCACCCTTAGTGCACCTGCAGGCCCTGTGTCCCTCCCGAGGTCGGACCCGTTGTTGCTCTGGGATGCTCGGCCTCCCCCCCGCCTGATCCAGGCTTTTGGCGGAGGACGTCACCAGCGGAGTCTTCCCGCTGCTCTCACTACGCGCTGACTCTCCCTGCTGCGGGAGACCGAGGCGGGGCTCCCGCTGGCGAAAGCCGCAGGGGGTTACTTCAACATAATCAGACGCTGAGCCATCTGACTCCAGCGACGCCGGCATTATCCCAAAAAGGGCGGACACCCCTGCCTCTTGCACCAGGTGGAGGTGTCCGAGTGCGGAGTCTTCCCCAGATCCCGCGCTCCGACGCTGTACTACACCCAGCCTGCCCCCCTACGACTGGACTCTGTGGACTGAGATCCCTGCTGCGGGCCCCAAACTGAAGTGGGCTGTTGGTATCTTCAAGGTCCCGCTTGAGGCCCCAGGATCATCCTTCCCCCACCTCCCCCCTGTCTTCCTGGGGCGCCCCTGCCCACCATCGACCCACAACTGTTTAAGGAGCCTTATTCCCCTCTATCGCTCCTCTCCATCAGCCACTCGATCTTCAGCGACGGCGGAGGGCAAACCAAAGTCCTGCCACCTCTACCCTGCCTCAGGCTGTGGACCTGCTTCGGGAGCCGTGGCCCCCATTCCATCTACTGCCTCACTGAAGCCAGCTGACCATTGGACCGTCCCCGGAGGGCGAGATCCCCCGCTGAGGGCACTGAAGAGGCCTGTCGGCCTACGCTCTCCAACCCGCACTGGAACTACAGGTGAGAGCGATCCGATAGCAAATCCATCTGACGCTGGGCTTCCTCAAACACGCTCTTCACCTGCTCGCATACCCTAGATCCTCCCCTGCTGCCGCCAATTCCCAGCAAGAGCCTTACTCTACTTAACTGGCCTAGCAACCGGCCGAATTCCTGGGGTGCCCCCGCCCACCATCAACCCGTCAGTTTGATCCACGGCCCTGACGTAGGTCTACTCCTGTCCAACGGACAGTTCTGGGAACCAGTAAAGTGCCCACGGCAAGCCCAATCATTGTGGAATTATTTCCCCTACGTCCCCTCTGAATTCTGAGTTCTCCAAGTCCCGACTGCTCTCCGTGACCCACTTTAAAGACAGAGCCCCGAAATCACGGCGTGGACAAGATGTCGAGGCTCAATAAATCAGCTAAAACCCCAGACATCTCCGCCATGCTAGTAGCAACGGACAAGACAAAGAAGCAGAACCCTCCCCCTAATCTCGCCCCACAGAGGACCCCGGAGGAACAAAGCAAGCTGGCCACCAAAGATGATATCGTGGCCTTCATGAGTGATATTAAAGCTGAGTTTCGGTCCTGCATGACCGAGTTCACTACGCGTCTAGAACAAACGGACCAGCGACTCACTGAAACCGAACAGAGAATAGGAGAGGTTGAGGACCTGAGCCAGAGCCACGATGCAACGATAATAGAAATGAAACGCGAGATCCAAGTGCTCCAGGCTAAGAGCGAAGTCCTCGAATTTAAGCAGGAGGACCTGGAAAATAGGGCGCGACGGAATAACTTGCGCATTCGGGGGGTCCCGTTGTCGGTACACAGAGACAGAGAGCTACCGGAATACATTAGCAACTTCTTCCAGGCCCTCCTCCCGCTGATGGACAAAGCTAACCTCGTCCTGGACCGGACCCACAGATTGTGCCCGAGACGGGGAGTGGATTCAGACGGCCTCCCAGATGTGATCACTAGGGTCCACTTCTATGTTACCAAAGAAGCCATCTCGGTGATAAGCCGCACCAAAGACGAACTCTCATTCATGGGGACCCCGCTACAGATATTCCAGGATCTCTCCCCGATGACTCTACAGAAAAGAAGAGCCCTCAAACCCCTGACCCTGTTCCTTCAGAACCAGCAGATCCGCTACCGATGGCTCTTCCCCTCCACTTTGCAATTCTCATACCAGGGAACCCTGTGTAAAATCAGCCATCTTGAAGACGCAAAATCTATTTTGCACTCAAACTTCCCAGAAGCCTCGCTCACCTCCAGTCCGCATCTCCCGCCTGAGGAACCAGACCAATCACCCCAGAGACAGCAGCAAAAATCTTGGTCCAAAGCACAGGGACGCCGGAAGATGAGGTGATCTAGTCGTCCGCTTTTACAATGCGAACCCCGTTCCAGGAACCGAAACGAAGCACAGTAATGCCGCAGGCCCTGAACGGCCCATACCCCACTCCGAGGTGTATGTCATGAACTCCCCCTTGGAGGCAAACCAAGTTTGATGGTTCAACCCCTGCCCCGTTGGCGGAGGAAACTGTTTCGGCCCAGTTGGCCGTGGAGGGGGCCGTGCAGAAAACCCTGGCCCCCCACACATCCTCGAGTTCACCCTACCGTTCAAGTTTACTCTCCCGTTGGAGAGGGGCTGGGAGGACAGTTAAGGCCCAGTTGGCCCACTCACATAAAAATTCACCCTCCTGTTGGAGGACACAGGAAACTCAGCCACAGGAAAGCCTAGTTAACTCTGAGTCACGAAATGAAGACTGAATACCCTCAGCCCCCCCCACGAGCAACAGAATCCCATTCCAGAGGACATCCAGGAGGCTCTCCCTCCACATCAGAAACTAAGGTTTCTATCGTTGAATGTTAGAGGACTCAACGCCCCACAGAAACGAAAAGCGATCCTAAAACGCATTCAGAACGACAAGGCCTCCATTGTCTTCTTACAGGAGACACACCTGATCCCGGCGGATTTCACGAGGCTCCGAGATCGGCAATTCCCACTACAGTTTTTGGCATTGAACGGAACAAAGAGAGGTGGCACGGCAATCTTATTCGCCAAAGGTCTGAAGCCGCAAATCCTGGACTCTAAACTGGGCCCCGATGGCCGCTTTGTAGCGGTGAAGTGCCGAATTTTCGGCCAACTGTACACATTGATCTCCGTATATGCCCCGAACGAAGAGCAGGAGGCATTCTACTCAACCCTGGAAAGCACCCTTCTACCGTTTGCGGAGGGCCAGACCATCTTCGGAGGAGATTTCCTCCCTAACCCCTTAGTAGACAGATCACACCCCCCAGCCCCCAGGGATTTTGGCTTGGCGAATGCTTTACTTAAACTGTTCCGTACCTTCGACGTGGTAGATACCTGGAGGATCCTCCACCCAGAGGAGCGAGACTACTCATGCTATTCCTATGTATATAGAACTTACTCACGCATCGACCTTCTGTTGGCATCCCCGCAGATCCTGGCATACACAGATGATGTCCTCATAGGTACCAGAATCCACTCAGACCACGCGCCCATAATATTAACGATAAGAGCGCATAACCCAGACCCGTCCCCAAGACACAGATGGTCGCTTTATGATCCGATCCTAAATGATATGGCCACCAGGGACATAGTAGCTAAAACAATAAAGCAGTTCTTTGAAGAAAATAAAAATGAAGATACTTCCCCAGCGAATACGTGGGACGCAATGAAGGCCGTGGTAAGAGGAGTACTGATCTCCCGAGGGGCAGCCTACCACAAACAAAAACAACAGTCACGCCGCGTCCTAGAAGACAAGGTACAGGAGGCCGAGACGACGTGTAAGGCCAGAAACTGGTCCCCAAGAACCTACCGAGCCTTGCAGACGGCCCGAAAGAAATTAGAGGCTCATTAGGCGGAGGACACAGCCCAGCTCCTAACCAAAACAAAGCAAAGTTACTATGCTAGAGGAAACAAGGCGAATAAATTCCTGGTGGGGAAACTGGCAAGAATCAAGAGGAGAAATACTATTATAGGCCTCCGAGATCCCCTGGGTGCAGTCCAGTTCGCAGATCGGGATAAACTGAGGATTGCAGAGGCCCACGTAATCAAGACTATGACAGCGACTCCAAAACCCAGCGGAGAGCAGCAGTCCTACCTGCAGGAAGCCTCCTTACCCAAACTCTCAGAGGCAGGCAGAGAAGAGTTGGAGGCCCCGATCACCGGCGAAGAGATCAACGAGGCTGTTAAAAGCTTGAAAACTAGAGCCCCAGCCCCGGATGGCTTCTCGTCTCGATTTTTTAAACTCTTTCGGCCCCAGCTGCTAGCACCAATGACAACACTCTTCAACTCCTTCGCCACCTCTGGATCAACAACCCCATCGATGAAAGAGTCAATCACAGTACTAGCGCTGAATCCAGGAAAAGACCCTAGAGATATCGCAGCATATCATCCCATCTCCTTATTAAACCTGGATGCAAATATCTATTCAAAGGTCTTGGCAAACCGATTAGCGAAGCTCCTCCCGGACATCATAGACCCGGACCAGACGGGTTTTATTCTGAACAGAGCCACCACGGATAACACTCGTAGAGTCCTCAACCTGGTCGAGATAGCGAGGCAAGGCTCACAGAAACTTGCCCTGCTAGCCTTGGACGCGACCAAGGCTTTTGACAAAGTGGACTGGACGTTCCTGCGCCTTACCCTGGAATCGTTCCGCCTGGGACCCACCTTCGTAAAGCTAATCTTAGCGAACTACCAAACCCCGACTACCCTTCTGCGAGTCAACGGCTTACTAACCAGCCCGATCACTTTAACATGCGGCACTAGACAGGGCTGTCCCCTCTCTCCCCTATTGTTTGCTATGGTGATGGAACCCCTGGCCCAACAGATTCGCCTCAACACCAGAATCAAAGGTCTCCAAGTGGGCTCCACCCAGCATAAGATCGTGCTCTACGCTGACGACGTGATGCTAACCATCACAGACACCTCCCAGTCCTTAAGAACTGCCCTAGCGGAAATCCACAGATTCGGGAAGGTGTCCGGATTTGCCATCAATTTCATGAAATCAACAGCGTTAGGGATAGGATTGGATCAAAGAGACAAGGAATCTTTCAGCGCCCAGTGCGCGATCCCACTAAGTGAAACATCCATCCCCTATCTCGGGGTGCGGATCGCCGCTAACCCTGGAGACACTTATTGGATTAACTTTGCGCCCCTGATTAAAAAACTGGAAAAAGACCTGGACGCCTGGCTCACTCAGGAAATATTACTAATAGGTCCCATCACGGCCTGTAAGATGAATCTATTGCCTCGATTTCTATACGCTTGCTCGGCCCTTCCCATCATAGTCCCCCGCCCCCAGCTACAGCGAAGATCTTTGAATTCATATGGAGGGGAAAGAAAGCTTGCATTCCGCTGAGGACCATGCTATGTGCCTCGAACCAGGGAGGCTTGGCGGTCCCGGACCTCCAAAAATACCAAATGGCGGCGCAGATAGCTCACACCCGGGCTTGGACCATAGCGCCAGGCCCCCCAAATGGACGGACATAGAACAATCCCGATTACCTCTCCCCCTGCGCTTTCTGTTGCATCTGCCGACTACACTCCGGCGGTCGTGGCCAGCCATTTTATCCTCGACCAAGCAGACGCTAAAGGCATGGGATTGGGCCCGCAAATCCAGAGGCATCCCGAGAGACCAAGGCCCCTCAGCTCCAGTCTTCCACAATCGGGCATTCTCTCCTGGATCTTCCCCCTCGAACTTTAGAACCTGGATCGCCAGAGGCCTCAGCTCCCTAGGCCAACTATCTGAAGGATCCCAGCCGCTGACATTCGTCCAATGCAAAAGAGCGTTTAATCTCTCGGAGTCAGACAGGTTCTCATATTGCCAAATCAGGCACTGGTGCTCACATCCCCGAACACGGGAGGCTGCCACCCGAGATCTGGACGCCTTGGAACTAACGGTGGCCGACCCTCCAGCCCGAGGGCGCATCTCGACGCTACACCGACTATTCCAGATGAACCTACTGTCGGCCAGAGCAACATACATGTCGCAGTGGGAGAAAGATCTAGGGCATCCGATCAAACATCAGGCCTGGACTGATATCTGGTCCCGCACACATTCATCTTCGTTCTGCCTCACCAACCGAGAATGCGCACATAAACTCCTCCTGAGATGGTATTTCCCACCGCTTCAACTACACCACTTCAATCAGTCGCTGGACCCACAATGCTGGCGTCGCTGCGGCTCGCCAGGCTCGTACCTACACATGTGGTGGTCGTGCCCGATAGTGTCAGTCTTTTGGGCCCAATGTAGAGCTATCATCGCAGACATTACCCAGATTTCCCTGCCGCTGGAACCGGAACCTCTCCTGCTGGGGACCCCAATTCCAGGCATTTACCCAAAAGCGGGCTCGCTCGCGGCCCTCATCACTCAATTGCTCTTGGCCGCTAAAATAACAGTAGCCCGGACATGGAAGTCCCCGGAAGGCCCCTTAACAGTGCTGTGGTGGCTGAAAATCTGGGACATTTTCATCGCTGAGAAAATCATGGCAGCGAATAGAGGCAGCCTCCACCGTTTCACAAACATTTGGTCACCGGTGATAGACTATGATCTGTGCTTTCCGGCGCTGACATACAAGCCGCGCCTAGTGATGAGTGCCCTGCGGGCGGCAGAGGGAGAACAGACTCAATCGAGAGAGGAGCAGGCCCCGGAGGATAGCCAGAATCAGGACCTGGTGACGTAAACTCAGAGGCTGAGGAGTCGGGGACCGGACTTTACGGGCAAAGAGAGAGTCCTCAGAAGTCTCCCAGAACTAAAGGTTGGGAGTGGGTATAGGGGGATATACAACTATGTGTTAATGTGGCTATGAACTGTTGAACTGATATGCTAATTTGTTTTCCTGTGCGCTAACCAAAAATAAACAAGTTAAAAAAAATAAAAATAAAAAAGAATGGAAGGCAGTAACCTTGGGCTAATGTTTCCAGAGCCCAAACATCTGAAGTAATGGCTTACCATTCTTGCAGATGCTGAGGGAGTCTGCCCCCCACCGGTGTAACATTATGCAAGCCCCCAAAGCGGTTTTGGGGCGGATGCTGCGGCTGCTGATGGCAAGGAAGCTGCAGCTCGAGCTGGCTTAGCACTTTTACCTCGTCCACCACAAAGGATTTTTCTTTGGCCTCTTTGACTGGCCATTCCTCTCGCCTTTCCATATGAGGAGTAGTAACGACAGGATCGCCCTCTCCAAGAATTTCCTGATGAACGAAAAGGCTGAGGTTGCCTGATAGCGGCTCCCAAAGACTTGGCAGTCGCTTTTGAGGTCTGCAACCTCTCAAGGCTCTCGTTAGCCTTGCTGCCAAAAAGGTGAGACCCGTCAAAAGGCATGTTCGAGAGACAGGACTGCACATCTGGTGCGAAACCCGACTTCCGCAACCACGCAAACCTGCGCATAACTGCGCTAGTAGCTATGGACCTGCTGATGCTATCAGCAGTGTTCAAACCAGATTGAAGGGATTCTTGCATGGCTTTCTTTCCATGTCATACGATAGCCAGGAATCCTTCCCTTTTCTCCCCTTCCGGTATATGCTCCGCCGCCATGGAGATGCACTCCCAGAGAGTGTACGAGAATTTTGCCAAGGCACATGTGGAGGTGGCCATCCATTCACGCGCTTGTTGTCCCTATCTGGAGGGATGCAAGGGTATGCTGCTTTGTTGGATTTAGTGGTGGCTGCCTGGATCACCAGACTCTCGGGAGTGGGGTGTTTGGACAGATAGCCGGGGTCGCTACTGGAAAGGGCGGTATTTTGATTTAAGGGACTTATTCACAGCAGGAACAGAGTCTGGGTTCTCACAATTCTTGGCCATCCTATTTTGCAACGCCACGTGCAAAGGTAAAACTGGATCAGTGGGCAGGCCTTGATCTAGATTGTCCGTCAGATCATCCTGGACAAATACGGCCTGTGGTCTAGCCCAATCTAAATAATCAACCACCTTTGTCATTACTTGACGGAATGAGGAATTGGCATGGTCTCCTGGTTCTGGCTTTCCAAATTCTGCCTCAGGTGATGTATATTCTACTCTCTTCACAGATGAGACATTCTGGGACATTTGGGGTGCCATATTCCAAGCCAAATCGGACCTCCTCATCCTTAGACCTTTCCTGCTCTTCAAAAATGGAGGACAGGGATTTAAATAATTCTTTCCTGGGCAGAGGAGTGAAAGTCTTCTCTGTAGGAACTGTTTTTGAAGAGGTTGTAGGCTTTGCAGATTTCTCTTTTGCTGCAACCTGTTCAGATGACTGAACTGGAGCCTTAGGAATTTTTGGCGCCAACGGCTTCGGAGTCGACGTCGACAAAGGCGTCGATGCCATTGATGAGGAGCCGTCGACAGAACCCGTCTCAAAGGCATCGAGGCACTCTTCAATGCTTTGTCCTTCGAGCTATGCGGGACCTTCGATGGCGTCGATGACTTCGAATGGTCGTCTCGACTCGAGTGGTCTTTCTTGCTCGGGGTCCTCGAGGGTTCCCGATCAGCTCTTCTTTGATCACCCGGGCTTGAGGGTGCGCGAGTGTCGGTACAGGAACGCTCCCGGCCGGATTCCGAGGAAGGCGCGGTCCGAGGCTTAGCCCTTTTAAGTACTTTCATCATTTTCACCCTGAAAGCTTCCCACTCTTCAGAAGAAGAGTGTTTTGTGGGACATTTCATTCTTTTGGGAGAGTCGTCAGACGACGAAGTGGATGGGGACCAGTGGCGTCTCTTCTTCGACCTTTTCGTCGAACGCGAGGAGTGGTGGGAGCCACTTCGGGAACTCGACCTATGTGTCCTATCACATTGAGGAGATTCTTTATGGGTTTTCGACTCCAAGGATTTTCGGTCAGATTTTGTCTGTCGACCCACCCGCAGTTTTCCCTTCCTCTCTCGCAAGGCCTTACCGGTCATCGCCTGACACTTCGTGCAGGCCTCCGTGTTGTGATCTTCACCGAGGCACCACAAACACGATCGGTGTGGGTCAGTTATTGACATTTTTGAACTGCAATCTTTGCACATCTTGAACCTCGAACGCGGGGTAGTCGGGGTCGATGAAGAGGACATCTTCGATTCAATTTTTCTTCTAAAAAGATACCTGCATCACAGAAATTACTGAGGCGCGCCGAGTCTCTGATAGCAACACGTACTGCGGAAAAATGGAACTGAGGCCAACGGGCACTGCGCGATCTATACCTGATGACGTCACCCTCGACGGAGGCCTTCGAGGGACCTCGACTTGACGCCATCGACGCACGGCGCCCTCTGCTGAGAATATTTTCGGAAGCATCGAAAGCTGGACGTCAATACCTAAAATGAGGAATACGTTGGAGGACAAAATCCATTCAACATATTTGTTACCAAGTGTGAGAAACCTGAAGGTGTCTCCCTAGCTAGTCCTCAGGGATCTGTCATCCAGGTTGCCAGGACATGGCCATCGCTATTGGATCCATTTCCTGGGGGTGGACCAGTGAGGGAGGATCACCTGGATAGGGGGTCCTTGGGGAGTAGGAGTGGGACACCGACAGGTGAGATGCAGTATCTCAAGTCTTTCAACACATTTTCCCCATCCTACCACTTAGGATATTCTAAAACAATGCCCCCCCTTTCCGACATGAACACTTTCGCACAACACGAAAGACAACGGACTAACACCAGAGCTGTTTACCTGACATGTCCCAATACCAGGGTCAGGCAAATCACACACACCTGACAGCCCTTTCTCCTCCGCACAGGGATAAAAGGTGGCGTACGAGAGCACAGGACGAGCAAGGCAGACCGCACAACCTGAGAGCTGACTGAGCACAGCAGTTCAAAAGGAGTGAAATACGGCGCATACGGAGGGGGTGACAAGGAGAGAAACGACCTTGCCCTTTCCGACGAAGGCCTGTGAAACCTCTACAGATGGAAACCTAAGACTGAGAACAATAGCCGGGTGTTTTGCAGCGGATGTCTATGGTAAAACCCTCCTTCGCTGATAACCAAGCCGGGGAGAGACACTGGTCTCTGTGGTACCAAGCTTGACTCAAAGGAGAAGAAAGCCAAGTAGTTTATCACAGCCGATGAGTCGAGGGGAGAGTTGATAAGAAATTGAACTGTGTTGAACGAAAAGTAGCAAGCAGCTAAATTTGAACTTTGAAAGATTGAAAGGAACTATAGAGAAAGAGGGGGAAAACCTGGAACAGAGGTGTCCGGCATCACGTGGGTGCTCACGCAGGACACTCTGGGCGATTACCCGATGGTAAGAGACTACCGTAACCAGAAGGCCTTGGGAAGAGGCGAAGATAGGTCAAAGTGGTCATACAGGGGCCTTGTAAAATCCTCGATACCGTTAAAAGTCTTTGACCGACAGATAATTGTGAAAGAAAGGGAAATGAATCCCGCTTGAACAGAGTAAATTTGGCAAAAGTGAACCTGGCAGAGAGAAGTCAACAATCAGGGGCGAAGCCTGAAGAACTGTTTACAAAGACATTAAGACTTGTGAAAATAAGAAGCATTGGAAGACCAGGAAAAGTGAATGCTCCCCCTTGTCAAGTGGGCTCTAGCCCGGTCGAGGGAGATCCAGGGGTGAAAAGTCCTCACCCAAAGTTCATTGAGAAAGGAACTTTTTGTTTGTTTGTTTGTTTGTGGTTTGAATACATCAGGCCCTCGAAGGCAAGAGACTTTTTTGAAAAGAGACTTAACGATCGAAGAACCAGATAGCTGGAACGGAACTGTCAGCTTGTGCTGAGAAAGCTAGAGCGTGTGCTGTGCTCCAGGGTCTCACCTTCTCCCATGCTGAAAACGTGGGGAAGAGGGACCCCTGGCAATTACATTGTGACTTATTATTTGTGAATACTTCTTTCTTTATTGAACCCTTATGCCACACTCTTTTTGTAATTAGTTGTAAGGAATTGCCAATAGGGCTTTCTTAGTATAGGCCCTTTTATTTTGACACAACGCCACAAGGACTGCCTTATTTTTTTATTTTATGGTGGAAGCTTGCTCCCATCTTAGATTTAGGCTAGGCATTTTTCCACTCTGCATTTACAGTTTATTAAACACCCTTAACCTGTGATCACTTGTGTCTGTCTTTACTGTTGCCACCATGAGTTTCTTACACCAGTCTAGAGGTTTCTAATGGTCCAATGATATCCATCCCAATCCTTGAGAAAGGGAGTTCTATTATTGGCAAAGGTGTAATGATTCAACACTAACCTGACTCGTGCAGCAATCAATGAGGCAAATGGAGAGTCCCCTAAGGCCCCTAACGCCTCCCTCCTCCCTAATAGGGAAACGGAGGGTTGTGCGAGGGATCCCAGGGAAACCCTCCTGGGGAAAAAAACCCTGCTGGAACGGATGTGGAGATGACCCGGTTGTTTATCGGCTGGACGTTTACAGGATTACTGGATCTGGTCACAGAAACTCGGCGAAGTCCGGATTCTAGATAAGTAAACAAGAGATGAGAGAAGGAACTAGGTACGAGAGGAATCAATGTAATGGTTGGTGATGTACCTAACGTGTCTGGAAGGGAAGACTACCAGAGTTTCTTGTAGACTCGTGAACAGCGGAACGGGAAGGCTGGGCAGAAAGGCAAGGCTGTAGGAAAGAGCAGGAAGAAAAGGTAAGCATAGGAATAAGGTTTAGAATAATAATTTCCCTAGATGCGAACTCACGTAGCGTCTGTAGAGAGTAGCGACGCACTGAGCTTCGGCTCTTGCTGGGCCATATCCGGAATCCTTGCGAGAACGAGATGACGTCAGAGGACGTCTGCCACGCGAACGTGAAAACACTGCACCGTAACCCAAAGGATGAGGAGCCATCTTGGAAGAGGGGGAAATGGAGAGTGCTCGCAATCTCCAGCGTTGCCACAGGGAACGCCGGTGCCAGTAAGTCGTGACAGTATGCCCTCTTCCGAGGGTAACACCCCCTGGTTTGCCCGGATGACACCTGTGAAAATGGCGAACAAGTACGGGGGCGTGGACCGCTGAAGATGGTTCCCATGTACGGTCGGCCACAGAGTAACCCTTCCAATGGATCAAATATTGCAGTCGACCGCGATGATAACGGGAATCACAAATGCCCGAGACTTCGAACTCCGGACCCTCCGTAGTAGCTACTGGAGGCGGGTAGGCCTTAGTAGATCGACCAAAACGATCCGATACGTGAAGCTTGAGTTGTGAAACGTGAAAAACTGGGTAGATTCTGGACCAAGAAGGTGGAAGCCGTAACTCAAAAGCCAAGGAACCTTTTGCTCTCAATACCGTGAAAGGTCCAAAATATTTTGGAGACAATTTAGAAGGAACCAGATGTCTGGGCAGAAACTTTGCCGAGAGCCAGACCAAATCCCCCGGAACAATCACTGGAGATGGTGAACGATGTAAGTCAGCATAACGTTTAGCATGCTCTTGAGCTTCCATTAATGCGGTTCTGGCCAAATTATGTCCCTGTTGAATGTCGCCCATTAGGGCGTCCACATCTGGAAAGGCCGAAGATCTGAGAAGGGAGGATGAATAGCAGGAAGGATCGTACCCATAGGTACAATGAAAGGGACTAGTTTTGATAGAAGCATGAGGAGCGTTATTGTAGGCAAACTCTGCCAAAGGTAACAAATCCTTCCAGTTGTCCTGTGCCGCTGATACAAAACAGCGTAAATACGTTTCCAGAGTCTGATTTAAACGTTCAGTTTGCCCATTCGTTTGAGGATGGTAACCCGAACTTAAGGCTCTCTTTATGCCTAAGGCAGAGCACACTTGTTGCCAATATCGGGAAATATATTGGGAACCCCGATCCGATACTATACTGTCAGGAAGACCATGCCGGGAAAAGATGGAGTCTATGAAGTGTCTGGCCATCTGTGGAGCTGTCGGTACTGAGGGCAAAGCCAGGAAATGAGCCAATTTGGTGAAATAATCTACCGTTACCATAATGGTGGTTTGATCTTTAGACTTAGGTAAGTCTACAATAAAATCTGTAGAAATCAATTGCCAAGGACGAGTAGGTATCTGGACTTGAGCCAGCTTTCCCAATGGTTTACTGTGAGGTACTTTGAATTGCAGACAGATCACACAGGAAGAGACGTATTCAGTCACGTCCCTTTTTAATGTTTCCCACCAGAAATGTCTCAGTATGAGCTCCTGGGTGCTGGCGATTCCACGATGACCTGCTACACTAGAATCGTGACACATGTGCATTACTTCGGTTCGAAGCTCGAGTGAGGGAATGTACACCTGATGACCCCGGTAGAAACATCCGTCTTCGAGACTTAGTCCCCATTTATCCGCCTGAAGTCTGATGGAGTCCATTAAGACATGAGTTCGGGCTGCTACAGAGTGAAGGAAGTCCTGTACAACAGATATGAATGTAGCATGAGGAAACAGTCTTTCGGTCTGAAAGCCAGATTTGCAATCGGGATCTCTTCGAGATAGAGCATCTGCTTGGAGATTGATTTTACCTGGAATGATAGTGAAAGTGATATTGTAGGGAGAGAAAAAATGGGCCCATCTTGCTTGCCGGCTGTTGCGAATTTCAGCGTATTGTAAACTCTTGAGATTCTGATGGTCGGTGCGGACCTCAATGGGATGTTGGGAGCCCAAAAGGAGATGTCTCCATTCTTGAAAGGCCCGTTTTATAGCCATCAACTCTTTCTCCAACACCGTGTAATTGATCTCAGAGGGAGAGAAAGTCTTGGACAGAAAGGCTACAGGGTATTCTGTTCCTTGGCCAAAAGCTTGTTTAAGTACAGCACCCAAAGCAAAATGGGAGGCATCAGTTTCAACAATAAACGGTAAACTCTGATCTGGGGTTCGCAAGAGTGGAGCGGAAGTAAAAAGAGTCTTCAAAGTATCAAAGACTGACTGGGCGTCTTCTGTCCAGTTAAAAGGCTTTCCTTTCTTGAGTAAACTTGTAAGGGGCAGAACTATTGAGGAAAATCCCGCTATAAATTTCCTATAGAAATTCGAAAATCCCAGAAATCTGTGTAGTTCCTTGATAGAACTAGGAGAGGACCAGTCCAGAATAGCGATCACCTTGCGGGGATCCATGGAAATTCCAATAGGGGACAGAACGAACCCCAAGTACGTGACCGTAGTCTGATGGAAACTGCATTTTTCTGGTTTGCAATAGAGGTGGTTACTTCGTAATCGGTGTAATACCTAACACACGTGTTGGTGATGTTCTGTAGGATTGCTGGAAAACACCAAAATGTCGTCAAGATATACTACTACCGTATGAAGAAGGAGGTCTGAGAATATATGGTCAATGAATCTTTGAAAAACTGCAGGTGCATTCGCGAGTCCGAAGGGCATCACCCGGTATTCGAAATGACCAAAGGGGGTGCGAAAAGCGGTCTTCCATTCGTCACCTTCCTTGATTCTGATGAGGTGATAAGCCCCTCTGAGGTCCAACTTTGTGTAAATCGTTGCCCCTTTTACTGCTTCTAGAATGTCTGGAATCAAGGGCATTGGGTATCGATCGGGAATTGTGATCTTGTTAAGACCCCTATAATCAATGCAGCGACGTAACTCGTCCGTGTCCTTCTTTGCTATGAAGAATAACAATGCGCCTGCAGGGGAAGTCGATTCCGCAATCAAACCATTTCTAAGGTGGGTGTCTAAATACTGTCGTAGGACTGACTTTTCCTTCTCTGAAAGGATGTACATCTTTCCAAAAGGGAGTGGCTGAGAGGAGTCTAGACGAAGACAACAATCGTCTCTACGATGAGGCGGAAGTTCAGAAAATCTGGAAGAGAAGAAAATGTCCAGAAACTCTTCGTACTCAGGAGGAACAAGACTAATCAAGTCTACTATCCTTTGAGGGGCAACAGGATTCAAAGAAGGGGGACGAAATTCGACCGATCCTTCAGCAAGACAGTGTTGGGTACAGTATTCTGATCCTAAAAAAATGGAACCGGCTGTCCAATTTATGTAAGGGTTATGTAGTCTTAACCATGGCAAGCCCAAAATGACAGGGTAGTGAGCTGCTTTTATAATATCAAATACGGCGTCCTCCCTGTGTGATCCAATGAACATCTTCAAAATGTGAGTCTGTTCTCGTATGGGACCCGATATTAGTGGGGTTCCGTCTACGCCTTCTACAGGTACAGCGATTGCTTTAGGAGATCGGGGAATATTCAGTTTTCTCGCCCAAACATCGTCCATGAACAATCCAGCTGCCCCACAGTCAACCAAGGCTGGGACAGTAACAATGTTTTCATCTGACAGAGAAAAAGTGACACGCAGGACTACCATGTCCAGCGAGGGAGACAAACTTGTAAGAGATTGGGAACCTGTATCTGTCACCCCGACCGTATGTCCCCTTACGGTTGAGGTCTGGCGTTTCCCGAACGAAATGGTTTTCTGAGAGGAGCGATTGGGCACTCGTGTACAGCATGGCCAGAAGAACCGCAATACATGCATAGTCCCTGGTTTCTTCTGCGGGCGCGTTCCTCTTGAGTCAGAGGACCCCGTGTAGTACCCAACTGCATAGGTTCTTCCGGAGTAACTGTTTTAGGGAAGGATGCTAATTCTGGCGCAGAGCGATGACTTCTCCCTTTTCTCCTCTCCAGTTTGCCTTTCCTGCAGCCGATAGTCCAGCTGCATGGTTAACGAAATTAGTTCAGCTAATGTGTTTGGTCTCGGAACTCGAGCTAGTTCATCTTTCAACTCCTCATTAACCCCTCTCCTAAACAACGTAATAAGCGCATCATCGGCCCATGATGTGCCTAGGGCCATTTGTTTAAAACGGGTAATGAATTCTAAAATTCCTAAAGACCCTTGCTTGAAATCTAGAAGTTTCTCTTGAGAGGAGACATTGTATTCCCTCCGAGAAAACATAGCTTTTAGACTCGCCGTAAAAGCGGGCACAGAATCTAATATGGCATTGTTGGAAGTGACAATAGGCGTGGCCCAAGCTAACGCGGGACCTGTGAGATGAGTAATCATATATCCCACTCTATCTCTGTCCGAGGGAAAAAAGGATGTCTTAAAAGCAAATTGCACCGTACATGCATCCAAAAATTCCCTTAAAGAATGCGGGTTTCCGTCGTATTTCCCGCCTGGTAGAGGGCCAGGAGGAATCTCTGAACTAGTGGGGGCCTTCATTAACATTTGCTGTTTGAGGATTGCATTTACATGCTTTAAGGCCTGTACCTCATGGGACAATCCTTGTACTGCGGTCGTCAATTGCTGCACTTGGTCTAAGGCTGCCTGTAAAGTAGCCATAATGAAAATCTAAGCCTCTTTCTTTTTAGGGCGTCGCTAGCTGTAATGCTTCAACACTAACCTGACTCGTGCAGCAATCAATGAGGCAAATGGAGAGTCCCCTAAGGCCCCTAACGCCTCCCTCCTCCCTAATAGGGAAACGGAGGGTTGTGCGAGGGATCCCAGGGAAACCCTCCTGGGGAAAAAAACCCTGCTGGAACGGATGTGGAGATGACCCGGTTGTTTATCCGCAGGACGTTTACAGGATTACTGGATCTGGTCACAGAAACTCGGCGAAGTCCGGATTCTAGATAAGTAAATAAGAGATGAGAGAAGGAACTAGGTACGAGAGGAATCAATGTAATGGTTGGTGATGTACCTAACGTGTCTGGAAGGGAAGACTACCGGAGTTTCTTGTAGACTCGTGAACAGCGGAACGGGAAGGCTGGGCAGAAAGGCAAGGCTGTAGGAAAGAGCAGGAAGAAAAGGTAAGCATAGGAATAAGGTTTAGAATAATAATTTCCCTAGATGCGAACTCACGTAGCGTCTGTAGAGAGTAGCGACGCACTGAGCTTCGGCTCTTGCTGGGCCATATCCGGAATCCTTGCGAGAACGAGATGACGTCAGAGGACGTCTGCCACGCGAACGTGAAAACACTGCACCGTAACCCAAAGGATGAGGAGCCATCTTGGAAGAGGGGGAAATGGAGAGTGCTCGCAATCTCCAGCGTTGCCACAGGGAACGCCGGTGCCAGTAAGTCGTGACAGTATGCCCTCTTCCGAGGGTAACACCCCCTGGTTTGCCCGGATGACACCTGTGAAAATGGCGAACAAGTACGGGGGCGTGGACCGCTGAAGATGGTTCCCATGTACGGTCGGCCACAGAGTAACCCTTCCAATGGATCAAATATTGCAGTCGACCGCGATGATAACGGGAATCACAAATGCCCGAGACTTCGAACTCCGGACCCTCCGTAGTAGCTACTGGAGGCGGGTAGGCCTTAGTAGATCGACCAAAACGATCCGATACGTGAAGCTTGAGTGACAAAAGGATTCAGAGGGGCAGGCAAGGGAATGTGAGTACTGGTTTTCTGACATATTTCACATGTCTGAATGAAGTTCTTTATATCGGCATGGATACCTGGTGCGTAAAATGTCCCACTGATCTTCGCCTGGGTTTTAGACTGTCCTAAGTTTTGCCCTGTCAGATGAGAATGTGCAATCGCTAGTATGATTTTCCGATGGGTTTTGGAGATTATTAACTGAGGTTTACTTAGGCCTTCTGTGGATGTTTCCTTTCTATACAGTAATCCCTGCTGTAGGAAGAAAAACTGACTTCCTTTCTCTACTCCCTCCCCTTTGGGAATTGCTTGTAAGAAAGCCTCAGCGAGTGCTTGATCATTTCGCTGGGCGAAGACTAGGTCGGGAAGGATAGTAGGTTCTTCTTCTCTTTTCCCTTTAGTGGTGGATGGTTCATCAGCTTCCCCAAAACCTAAGGTACCTCTCTCAGTATCTTCCGATCCACTCTCTTTAAAAAGAGGAAATAGGGCCCTTTCAAGAATCCCTTGTGCAATTGTGTCCCTACGATGTACTTCAAATGGAATTTCACCATGGTTCTGTAGGAGAACCTATATGTCTCCCCGTAAGTCAGGATCAATGGTGCCTGCTAGAACACCTAGTCAGAACTTCCAGGCCAGGCCAGATTTTGGGGACAATCTTATATAACACCCGTGAGGGGGTATCAAAACTAAGTCTGTGGGAATCATTCCCCTTTTCCCTGGAGGGATAGTAGCTTCTCTGGTGCTACAGATATCAAAACATATTGATTCTTTCATGGCAACAGAGGGGTCTGAGGCTCTATGACTAAGCTTCTGGAATTTTAGGGTTCCCCAATTTGTCTCAATTGTGTCACATCCCACTCCTGACACCACATGTAAGGAAGGCATGGTATCAACAGTAAGACAGACACAAGTGACCACAGTTCAAGGGTGTTTATTGAACTTCAATAAAGGTTGGAAAACGCCTATCTAATCCTAAATCTATGGATGGGAGCAAGCTAAGGCCATCAAATAATAACGCAGTCCTAGTGGTTTCTTGTCAAAATAAAAGGGCCTATACTGATAAAACTATTGCCAATTCTTATCTCTAAATACAAATATAGTGGGAAACAGTGTTACACAAAGCAAGAAGTGTTCAAGAAAATGATGTGTCAAAATGTTCAGGCTGTTGCCCTCCCTTTCCCACAAATTCAGCACGGGACAAGGCGATACACTCGAGCTTATCACAGTCTCTGGCTTCTCTAGCACGAGGCTACAGTTCAATCATTAGCATCAGGGCCTTCTGTGTCCAAGTCTCTTTCCCTTTCAAAGTCTCTTATTGCAGAGGGCCTGATTCGACCAACAAACACTATGTTATTTTCCTCATAGGTTTTCACAAGTACTCAATTTCTCAGGTGATTCACTATTAATCTCCAATCCCCCTCTACCAGGCTCTGTTCGACTTTACACAATGCTCATAGGATATTCACGATTCACCTCAGATCCCCGTTTGCCGGGCTCAGATCCACTTGAACACAATGTTTGTAGGATTTCTACTTATCCAATTTCTTAGGTAGTTCACTGTTCACCCCGGATTCCACTGAGCCGGGCTCAGATCCTCTTTAACACACTGTTCAATTAGCCTCTCTCCGCCGGGCTCCCACCAATTAACTTTTTAACACAAATTGCTTTAACCAAAAGCTCCCAGCTGATCTCCCTCCGCCGGGCTCGGACCAACTACATCTATTTTGTCATCAACTTTCTTTACGCTATTAACATCGAAGACTTTCGAATGTGCATGGGATTTTGCTTGACCTGTTGCAGGACTACTTCGATTTCACAATTCCTTTTCACTCTTTCGCTTTTGCTACCTTTCAGTTGGATACCTTACAGAGACTTTCGAATGAGCACACACGTGGTGCTGGACCACTCTGTCTAAGGTATCGTATCTTGGCTTTAAAGTTCAATCACTCATCGGTTATTCTATTTTGCTTGCGTCAATTACCACATACGCTTCATACACATTTCGCTTCAGCTTTCATTATCCAATGTGATGATGCAACCTTGGCTTCAACACAGACCGGTTTGGTATCAGTCTCCCCAACTCACCGGCTTTGCTGACTTAACTGGTGCTGCTTTGTTGTAGGAGCCAAGGACAGTACCACGGCGGTAAGCGATTCTCCCAGCCTTGACTATTGACGCAGGAGAGCCCGAGGTACCTCTGACACACAATGCAGGATTCTTCAGCCTTGATTCCTGGTCTTACGTTTCCTATTCTCGAAAGCTCACGAAAGTAACAGTCTTTCGTTGAAAAGGTCAAGGGCACTTTTCTCCTTGCGATCCTCTTTGGTTCTTGCCATCTTTCGCATTGTATTAAACTGCCATCTTGGAACTGCTGCTTCTTCGTGTGCTTTGCCTTGCTCAGAGTGTGCTCTCGTGTTCTGCCTTTTATCCGTGTGGGGAAGTGTGATGGAAGGCAGGTGTATGTAATGGTCAGTAATTGCCTGACCATTGTTTTGGGACATGGCAGGGATATGGCTCGGGTGTTAATCCGTTTCCTCTTACAGTGAGCTGTCCTTGAAAAAGTGTTCGTGTTGGGAAAGGGGTGGGGGGGAGGTCTTGAGTTCCTTAGTATCTTACCTGGTAGGACGCTGTAAATGTCTTACATACCGCATCTGTCATGCCTGCCATCCCAGGATCATCCGGCTCTTTTGTTTACCCTAACCGCCCCTTCTTATCGGCATCTTCAGTTTACAGAACGGCCAGACCGTTCTATACTCAATGGAGATTATCTGGGAGGCGCTGCTAATACTGAACTTGCCTTTGGTTTCATGTTGAGGCTACGACTGTTATTGTGCGTTTTTTCCAACATTGCATGCTCGGATCACCTGATCAAAGCATACGTCATCACGCTGGTCAGGTGCATGTCAGCTGATGCCATTTAACGAAGCGGATGAAAAGCAACAGCGCTTCTGATCGTTTTACGTTTGTCAGCGTTCCAGAGCTTTGCTTCTGCTTTTCCCTTGCAGATGCGCTATTTTCTTCAATCGGCATTTCCTGCTTTACTGGTTTCCGCACGGAGCGATGGCCTTTCTCGCGTTCTTACGTGACACCCGGCAACTCCCCGCTCGTAACAGAGCTGCCAGTTTCTTCCGTGTTCCTACGCAGCACCCAGCAACTTCTTGCTCCATTCCAATACAGAGCCTCCCGTCGCATTCCCACGCGGCGCACAGCGACTTCCTGCTCTGTTCCTTACAGAGCCTCCAGCTGTTTTTTCACAGACTGACAATAACAACCTGCAGAGTCCTGTTCCTACCTACCTATATCTCCTGCTATTTGGACTCTTTATACTCTGTCACCCTGACTACTACAGACCTTCACTCTCCTTGTGGGTATATGACCTCTGCTAAATCCTATCCAACTTGCAGGAGAGATTAGATCTGTGTTCATAGTAAGTCCTTTTTTGGCCCTACCTTCCCAACTGGACTTCTACAGCAAAAGGGCTTATCTTCCTGGATCAAGGTTCTCCATCTCCTCCTCCTACCTTCACGTGCACTGAACTTTGGACGCTTTCCGGTGTGCACCAACCCGACTCTAGTGCGGCCCTTGTTCCGTCCGGGTTAGATTCCTCACTATCCCCTTCCTGGTTGTTGTTTTCTTGGATTCATCGGACAGTTTTGGACTTACCTGTGGCTGTGCAAATTCCAGGTTAGTGTACATTAGATAGGCTCTTACTGTCCTCTTGAAATCTATAGTGTTCTAATATAGTTCCTCTCTATCAACAGCCTGGTGAATCTTGGTCCACTCACGCCCTTCCCACTAATAGCTCTCTCTGACTGTAATCTTATACTAGTCAGAGAGTGACATTAGTTAGGTTTTCTCTTGACATAACTCCGTTCTACCTCTGGCATCAATCGATGAGAGAAGACTCCGAATGTATCCTTTACAAACTCCGTATCGTTTTAAGTTAATCTGAGACATATCATTCAGTTTCCTTGTGTTTCATTTTCATTAAACCTGAGTTTTAACAGCATCTCACCATCCGGTGTCCCACTCCCACTCCCTGAAGACGCCTCAACCAGGTGATCCTCCTGCACTGGTCGACCCCCAGGAACTCGGTCCAAAAGCGATGGCTGTGTCCTGGCCACCTGGATGACAGATCCCTGGGGACTAGCGGGTGAGACAACTCACAACCGGGGTTGACTGGAGTAATGGGAGGCTGCAGGGCGAACATGTGATGAACGAGTAGAGAATATGTGTGCCACAAGGGCAATAACGAGAAGGAGAACAGGTATAAGGAAGCATTTAATTAACTGTTCAAGCATTTGAAGGATAAGAATAATTATGAGTTCTTAAAGAAGTGGAGACAAGGACACTGAGAAGGAGAGAGGACATCCCAGGAGATAATTGGGAGCAAGACAATTGCAGAAGAGTGGGGAAACCACTTAATGGGAAGTTGTAGAACGTGTTGTGTGTTGAAAGTACCAAGGGAAATATACAAGGAGAAAAGGAGTCTATCAAGGAGCTCCCAAGGTTGGGGAAGTCTCACAGCTGATAAACTCAGCAAACCTTCTAAAGTGAAAGGAAGATGTTTGAAAGACTATCTCGAGGTGAGTGATAATAAGGCTCCTATGGTCTGGAAGACAAGACCCATGAACAGTTGGGAAGAGTTAGAAGAACTCTTAAATCAAACCCAAAAGTCTTATCAGAGGAGTTCACCATACAGAAAGTATTTAATGTGACGATTCATCAGATGACACTTTCCCTGAGGGGGAGCCCCTTTCCATGAGGCCAGTGAGATGAGGCAGCTCCCCAATAGTCCCCCTAGGGGTGGTATAATGCTGGAGGATCTCACTAGGAGAGACTCCTCCCCATCCCTGAGGAGAAGGATGAACACCTGGACAGAATTAGGCACAACTTCCCCAACCTAACCTTCCCAAGCCCTTTACCACCTTTTAACCAAACTCCACTTGCTAGCACTTCCATTTGCTACTGTGACATTATACCACTGACGGACTCCAGTACTGAGACGAAGAACAATACCTGGGAGGCAAGTACTGACCCAAAGAGAATATACGGATGCAAGAAAAACACTTTTGTTAACTTAGAGGAGCGTTCAAGCTTTCCAAGAAGAAACAAACTTGGACAGACTTTAAAAATCGAAAAAGGACTTGACACCAGAACAACAGAATACATGGAAGCTATCGGGCGTGGGAGGTTCAAAGGGCTGGAGACCTGAACGCCCACAGAGGAGGAGACGCGTCTCTAGTGGGCAGGACACAAGACCCTGGAAGAAGCTGGCGAGGCATTATCACGGCCTCCAGGATGTGGTGGACTGTGCAGTCTGTAACAGGTGCTGATAGTGCGAGGAGCCAAAGGCCGCAGAGCCGCCACAGCAAACCAGAACCTACTGGAAGCTACCAAAGACCAAGACAGGGCAAGTACAGACCCCAGGAGAGACCGGAGCCTAGCGGAAAGGTCCCAGAAGGTACAGGAGAGAGGGGGCCGACCGGTGGGGGCATGAGTGAAATTTTCATTAGAGGAAATCTTCCTCACATCAGTTATAGTACCAAAACCACTGACCACCAGAGAAAGTTCAAAGACCCCAATATGAGAGCGTGTGACCTTTGCATCCAAGGATGTCTTCCTTGTGTTGGTGGTAGCCTCAAGGCCACTTACCGTCAGAAAAGGGTTGAGGACCCCAGTGGTAGAGAGCAAGATACAAATACAAGTCATCTTCCACGTGGCAGTACTTGGCAGGGTAGTGAACCAAGTTGGCTAATTCAAAGAAGAGGTTTAAGAGAAACCAGGGTCTGAGACCCAGTACAAGTAAGAGATACAAGTTATCTTCCTTGTGACAGTACATGGCAGGGCAGAGAAACAAGGGGGCCAAGTCAAAGAAGAGGTGAAACCAGAATTTTGTGTTGTAGGTGTGAAGCCTGATGGAAAGAAAACCAGGGCAAGGTAGTCATTGCCCACGTTTGTGGTGAACTGAGAGCAAGATATCAGGGGAAATTATTCATACTCCTGGTAGCCTGGACCGGCAGTAAAGTCCAAGAAAGCCTGGGGAAGAGAGTCATTCCACCAGGCTGTTTGAAAGAACAGATAACAAGATACCAGGAGAAGGGAGTCATTCTCCTCGTAACTCGGGCTGGCAGTAAGGTGCAAAAGTGCCTTTGCAAGGGAGTAATTCCCACAGGCTACCTGAAACTGGATGTCAGGAAAAGGGAGACATTCTCCTGACCCACCAAGAGGGAGTACCAGAGTGCTTGGACTCTACTATCAGGGGAAGGGAGTCATTGCCCCTGATAACACATGAGAAGTATTGTTCGGAACATTACTGTCAGGGGATGGGAGCTATTCCCCCTATCAACATGTGAAACAAGGGACTATTTTGAAATTAATAGAAATGTTACAACAAACCAGGAAGTTGAACCTAGGAGAAGGGACTCATTCTCCTGGGATCGGCCAGAACAATACTAGTTAAGTTATAGTTTCTAATGTGAGGGGCAGAAGAACAAGTTACTTACCCACTGGTAACGTTCTTTCGATTGGATGTTCCTCCAACGTATTCCTTATCTTTGATGTATTCCATCCAGCTTCAGCTGCTTCGGAATTTTTTTTCGGCAGAAGGCGCTGTGCGTCGATGTCGTTGAGTCGATAGTCCCTCGAAGGCCTCTGTCGAGGGTGACATCATCAGGTGTATAGGTAGCACGCACGGCACCCGTTGGCCTCAGTTCTGTTTTTCCCTTTTCATTATCTATTTTTCACTGTGTAGATTGTGCCGGTAGACATGTATTTGCCTTGCGAGAGCTTTGGAGTGTCAATAACCCAGAAAAAACTACAGAGGGGTAGGCTGGGAGGGCGATGAGGAATACGTATTCCTCATCTTTGATAGACTCCCAAAGCAGTAAGGACAATTTCTGTGGAGGAGGGACTAGATTTTTTCGATATTTTTCAGATGGCTGAATATAGAACTGCTTTACCAAAATTCAGCTCCTTAGATTGGGAAGCATCCAGGCTATAGCATTTTGAAAAAGTATGCAGCGAAGACTAAGTTGCTGCTTCACAAATGGACCTTATAGGAACACCTCTTTGTAGGTCTGTCGACGAGGCGATGCCTCTGGAGGAATGAGCCCTTAGACCTTCTGGTGGGTCTTTGCCTGCCAATCTGTAGCATTCTAAAATACAAAGCACAATCCAACGTGATATTGTTTGTTTTGTCACTGACTGATCCAATCTTTTTCCTGTGTAGCCAATAAACAGTTGATTATCGACTCTAAGCCTAGAAAGCCTAGAGATATAAAAGCTTAAAGCTCTTTTTGGATACAACCTGTGTAATCTTTCCTCCTCCTTACTAGTATGGGGTGGAAGGTTGAATGCGGGTAAACAATTTTTTTAACTTAAAAGAAACTCAGATACCACTTTTGGTAAAAATGAGGTTTTAACCTTCAAAACAACTCTGTCCTTATGGAACACAGTATAGGGTGGGCTAGACGACAGTGCCTGCAATTTGCTCACTCTTCTTGCAGATGTTAAAGCAACTAGGAAAGCAGTTTTCCATGTTAGTAATCTTAATGGACAAGTATGCATAGTCTCGAAAGGAGCACACATTAAGAATTTTAAAATTAGATTGAGATCCCGAATTGGAACTTGAAACGGATGAGGAGGAAACACATTTGTGAGTCCTTTTAAGAATTGTATTATCAAAGGGATTTTGAAGTAGGAGCATTCTTCCGACGAGCGCTTGAAGATGGAAAGCGCTGCAAGATAACCTTCAATGGTTCCCACATTTAGACCTTTGTGTGCTAGGGACAGGAGGAAGGACAATACTTCCGGAATAGGGCATAAAAAAGGATCGACATTCTTTTCTCTGCACCAGTTGCAAAACCTTTTCCAACGGCAACCGTATAGAGACTTTGTTGCTGGTCTTCTTGCCGAAAGCAACACCTCCATGACGTCATCTGGAAGGTTCCAATCCTTATATCACAGCCTTTCAGATACCAAGCGTGAAGGTTCAGCGTTTTGACCTCTGGATGGAGAACCTGACCCTCCATTTGAGAGAGAAGGTTCTCTCTCTGAGGAAGAGATACTGGTGGACAGATGGACATGTCTAGAAGGTCCGGGTGCCACGTTCTCCTGGCCCAATCCGGGGCCATTAGGATCATGCGGCTCCCGAAGCGTCTCAATTTCCTCATGACCTGAGGAATGACGGGAATCGGAGGGAAGGCGTATAATAGTGGGAAATTCCACTCCACTACGAACGCATCCCCCAGGGCTCCTCTCGGGGGAAATTCCCTTGATCAATACCTTTCGCACTTCTGGTTGCTTTCGGTAGCAAATAGGTCTACCTGAGGGGTTCCTCAAAGGGTGAAGATTTCTTGAATGACTTCCTGAGCCAGTTCCCACGCTTGGGACACCGTGCTCTGCCTGCTCAGAGCATCTGCAGTCATATTCTCCTCCCCGGCTAGGTGAACTGCCGTTAAGGAGATTCCTTCTTGAATTGCCGAATACCAGAGCTGCATTGCCTCTCTGCACAGAGGTAGTGACCCTGCACCTCCTCTTTTGTTTAGATACTGCATGGCCACTGTGTTGTCCGTCATTATCAGGACATTCTTTCCTCTGACAGACGGCAAGAAAGATTTCAGCGCCAGTCTGATTGCTCTCAGCTCCAGAAAGTTGATGTGTAGTTTGGACGCCGATGGAGACCAAAGACCGCTGATTGTCAGATCGTTGGCATGAGCTCCCCACCCCTTGAGTGAGGCGTCCGTCACTACTGTGATCTCCGGCCATGGTTGCCAAAAAGGTTCTCCTTTCAGGATATTCTCTGAACAAGTCCACCAAAAAAGATCCTAACAAACATTGTTCGGAATCTGGAGAAGATCTGTCATTCGACCTGAGAACTGGGACCATTGAGTCTTTAGAGCCCATTGAATGGATCTCATTCTCAGGCGTGCCTCTGGCACCAGAAAAATGCAGGATGCTATGAGGCCGAGTAACCTTAAGAAGTCGTATGAGATTTTGGGCATTTTGGAATATGGAACCTATCTGAAGAATGTCTTGAGCCCTCGATCTGGGAGGCAAGCTCTTTCCCAGGGATGTGTCTAATACGGCTCCTATATATTGGGGCCGTTGAGAAGGTGTCATTTGTGACTTCTTGAAATTGAGGGAGAAGCCCAGTCTGTAGAGGAAGTGGCAGGTGACTTTCAGGTGATCTAGTGCTTGTTCGGCAGAATGTGCTCGGATTAGCCAATCGTCCAGGTAGGGGAAGACGTGAATCCCCCCCCTCCTGAGGTGCGCTGCCACCACTACCATCAGTTTGGTGAAGACCCTCGGTGCGGAGGCCAATCCGAATGGCAGGACTCGAAACTGATAGTGTGAGTCGCCAACTACAAACCTCAGGTATTTCCTGTGCTTGAGATGAATCGGCACATGAAAATAAGCATCCTGGAGGTCCAATGACACCAACCAGTCCTGAAGTTGAAGGGCCTGAAGGATCTGAGAAAGGGTGACCATCTTGAATTTGTCCTTCCTGAGGAACTTGTTCAAGTTTCTTAAGTCCAAGATGGGTCTCAGTCCTCCGTCCTTTTTGGGGATAAAAAATACGGGGAGTACCATCCCTTGTTTCTCTCCGCTGCCGGTACCGGTTCTATAGCACCTTTCTACAGCAGGGTTAAAACGTCCTGCTGTAGGGGCGAGTCTGAAAACATCAAAGGGTGTCTCCCTGGTGGATTGCTTTGAGGTTGCATTAGAAAAGGAAGGCAGTAACCTTGGGCTATTATTTCTAGAGCCCAAACATCTGAAGTAATGGCTCGCCATTCTTGCAGATGCTGTGACAGTCTGCCTCCTAAAAGTGACTTGTGATGCAAGTCCTCAAAGCGGTTTTGAGGCGGTTGCTGCAGCCCGTGATGGCAAAGAGGCTGTAGCTGGAGCTGGCTTTGCACGTTTTCTTCGTCCACCGCAAGTGGCCTTTCTTTGGCCCCTTTGACTGGCCATTCCTTTCGTCCTTCCATATGAGGAGTAGTAACGATCGGATCATCCCCTCCAAGATTGACTTGTCGCACGAAAAGGCTGAGGTTGCCTGATGGCAGCTCCCAAAGACTTGGCAGCTGCTTTTGAGGTCTGAAACCTCTCAAGGCTCTCGTCAGCCTTGCTGCCAAAACGGTGAGACCCGTCAAAGGACATGTTTAGAAGACGGTTCTGTATGTCTGGTGCGAAACCCGACTTCCGTAACCATGCAAATCTGCGCATTACCGTGCTAGTGCCCATGGACCTGCTCACACTATCAACAGTGTCCAAACCAGATTCAAGGGATTCCTGCATGACCTCCTTTCCATCTCTAATGATGGCTAGGAATCCTTCCCTTTCTTTGCCTTCTGGTATGTGCTCCGCCGCCATCGCAATGCACTCCCACAGAGTGTACGAAAACTTTGCTAAGACACATGTAGAGTTGGCTGATTTTAATGCCATACTCCCAGCTGAAAATAACTTCCGTGCCCAGCCATCCACACGCTTATCGTCCCTGTCTGGAGGGATAGAAGGGTACGCTAGTTTGTTAGAAGCTGTGGCTGCCTGTATGACCAAACTTTCGGAAGTGGGATGTTTAGACAGATAGCCGGGGTCGCTACTGGCAGGGCGGTATTTTGAAGCAAGGGATTTATTCACTGGGGGAATAGAATACGGAGTCTCCCAATTTTTGGCCACCCTATTTCGTAAGGCTACCTGAAAAGGTAGAATTGGGTCTTCAGTAGAACCATGGTCCAATATGTCTGTAAGATCAGCTTGGACAAATTGGGCTGGAGGTCTGGCCCATCCTAAATAATCTACTACTTTAGTCATTAATTTGCGGTATGATGGACTGGCATGTTCACCTGGCTCTGGTCTACCAAAATCATTTTCTGGAGACGTATCAATAGCACTTGCATTGTGCAGTGATTCAACCAGATCCCTCATCCTGCTTTCTTCTGAAATTAGGCATTCTGGGACATTTGGAGTGCCATATTCGAGCCCAAAAGGTACATTCTCCTCATCGGATTTCTCTTGTTCCTCAAAAATTGAGGTCAAGGACTTGAAAAACTCCTTCCTAGGGAGAGGTTTGAAAACCTTTTCTGGAAGAGGTGGAAGAGGAGTGCTAATGGGTCCTGAAGGCATCACAGGTATTTTAGCCTTTTCTTTCTCTCTTCCTGGCTGATCTTGCCGAACTGGAAGTTTCGGCGTCGAGTGCTTCGGGGTCGACGTCGACAAAGGCGTCAATAGCGTTGACGTAGTACCCGTCTTCGACGGCATCGGCTTCAAGGGCGTCGAGGCACTTTTTGAAGACTTGCCCTTTGAGGTATGTTCGGTCTCGGATGGCATTGGTGACCTCGAGCGGTCGACTCGACTCGAGCGGTCTTTCTCGCTCGGCATCCTAGAAGGTTCTCTATCCTTCCTCCTTCGATCACCCGTGCTCGAGGGCACGCGAGTGCCGGAGCGATGACGCTCCCGGCCAGCTTCCGAGGAAGGCGCGGACTGAGGCTTCGATTTATCGAACACCTCCATCATTTTGACCCTGAATGCTTCCCATTCTTCGGATTATGAATGTTTTGTGGGACATTTCATCCTTTTTGGGGATTTGTCCAAAGACGAAATGGAGGGGGACCTGTGGCGTCGTTTCTTTGATTTTTTTGTCGAAGACGACTAGCGATGGGAATCGCTTCGGGACCTGGACCGATGGCTTTCAGGTCGAGGAGATATCTCCTCACGGACAACGCTAGAAGCTTTTCTGTCGGATTTACGACCTACCTGCAGTTTTCCCCTCCTCTCTCGCAAGGCTTTCCCCGTCATTGCCTGACACTTCGTACAGGCCTCCATATCGTGGCCTTCTCCGAGGCACCACAAACACTCTCAGTGCGCGTCGGTAATCAACACCTTCGAACCGCATAACTAACTAACTAACTAAAGAGTCTTATATAGCGCAATCACTCACCCAAAGGTCTCAGGCGCTTACATAACATAACAAACAAATAACATAAATTGAAAATAGAAGAGGAAGAAGAAATAGCCGCGATGGCGACTAACACGTCCTGAGAGATAGCCAGAGATCTTAGGGCATACGATGGCGATTAGACATCAAAAAGAAAGGTCTTAAGACGTTTTCTGAATTGTTGCAGTGTGGTGGACTGTTTGAGGTGGAGAGGGATATGTTCCAATTCTTAGGGCCCCAGGCCCCAAAGCTTGCTTCACCCACTTTCTTCAGATGAGTACGTGGTTGTGCCAATAGCAAGAGACTGTTTGAGCGTAGCGTACGCTTTGGAATCGCTGTCTGTAGCCTAGTTTTTAGATATTCCGGGGCTTTGCCTGAAAGACATTTAAAAACTATAACTAGACCTTTGAATTTAAGCCGCTGCTCAATAGAGAGCCAGTGTAACTTTCTTCGATGTTCTGAGATGTGAGTTTGGTGACTTAGCCACATGCAGCTCGAACAGCTCCGTTCTGCATAGTTTGGAGACTCCTATTGTTTCTTTTTGAGGTACCTATCAGGTGGCTGTTGCAGGCAGTAGTCCAGCTTGGTGTTAACTATGGCTGCTGCAATGGATGCTCTATTAACTTCGGACAGATATGGTCTTATTTGCCATAAAAGATGTGTGAAAAACTGCAAGATGACTTGAGGTGGGATACGTGCTTCTGAAATGTAAGATAAGTATCAAAATATACTCCCAGCGTTTTTACAGAATCTGATACATGAATGTTGTTACCGCCAATTACAAAGGCTGCATAGTCTGTGTCCATGTTTTTATGCCTAAAAGGTGTACTGATAACCAGTAACTCTGTTTTTTTATTGTTGAGTGCGAGAGAGTTAAGAGTCCATCCATTTTTGAATGGTATCATGAATTTCATTTACAGTAGCCAAATCATCCTTGTAGACACCAGATAGTTTAATCACTATCTGCGTGTCGTCGGCGTAGTTAGCAAATTGTATGCCCATTGATTTCAGCAAATCACATAGGCATTTGATGTAAATATTAAAAAGTAGAGGGGATAAGCAAGATCCCTGGGGGACACCACAGGTCGCAGGAATTTTTTGAGATTTAAAAGATTCCTTCGCGACACATGCATTCCTAGGACCCAGGAAAGATTTTAGCCACCGTACCGCTTCGGGAGAGCATAGGCCGGTTTTTTGGAGTCTATCAGCAAGTAATTCATGGTCGACTAAGTCGAACGCAGAGGAGAGATCCAGCAGGAGCAGTAAAGCAGAATTACCCTCCTCAAGTATCTCTGTTATATTGGCCTTAAGACCTAATAACGCCGTCTCAGTTCCATGGTTGGCTCTGAAACCGGACTGTTCCCTGGCAAGAATGTTATTATTTTCGACAAATTTCTCCAGCTGGATATAGGCTATTTTGTCCAGTATTTTAAGTATAAAGGGAACATTTGTAATGGGACGGTAGTTCTCAGGTAGCAAAGGATCAAGATTGTCCTTCTTAAGTAGAGGGGTGATCCATGCCTCCTTTATGCCAACAGGAACAGCAGCTTCCTGAAACGAGCGATTGACAAGTTCTGTTACCCATGGGGTAAGGGAGCTGGCGAATTCCTTAAAAAGTGAAGTGGGAAAGATGTCTCCTTTGCATGATGTAGGTTTTAGGCCCTCAATAATCGCTAGGACCTCTGATTCAGTCATGCTAGTAAAGGAAAAAGGTGTTATGCCGTGATGCGGAGACTCTGGCAGAGATGGTAGTGATAATTCAGTTAAACATTGAGACTCAATTTTATCCCTAATGCGTTCTTGATGGAGTTCAGTTTTCTGAGTGAAACTATCAAGTATGTTTTGACACCATTCATTGTTTATAGTGATCCTATGATCAGTATTGGGATTTTTGAGTTTGTTAAGGACTGTAAAAAGTTCTTTAGATTTTATTGCGGCTTTTTCAATTCTGTTGTTAAGAGACAGTTGTTTAGCCTCAAGCACAAGACTTTTGTATTCTCTAGCTGCGGCTTGATAGGTCAGTAGGGCAAGGGGGGACGGGTGGTTGCGCCACTGACGTTCATATTTTCGTTTGTTTTTCCTAGCAATGATTATATTGGGGGTGAGTTGAAGCGTGAAGCCTTGCTTCTTCTTCCTTTTTTCCTGACGGAGGGGGACAAGAATATCAAACGCCTTGTTAGTTGCGTTTCTAAAGGCAGTAGTAAAGTCTTCCAAAGATAAATTACCTCCTAGGGGTGGTAGCATGGGCTGTATGGTAGATTTAAATGTATCAGCTGTAATATTTTTTATATTACGTGATTCACTTATACTACTAGTTTTTTCCGGGATAGGATTAAATTTCAATGCTAATGCAAAATGTACCAGAAGGTGATCAGACCAAGGGCACAGATCAATATTAGTTATAGTAGGTATAATATTCCTAGTAAGAATCCAATCAAGGGTGTTTCCAACTTTGTGGGTTGGCTTATCCACTGTACAAACCCTATAGAGGAGAGTGTCTGAAGAAAGGTTTGAACTTCTGTATCTTGAAGGTTATTTGCCCATAGGTTAAAATCTCCTAAAATAACAGCTGCAGTATTAGTTTTACATATACTTCCTATGAGAGCTAGCAATTGTTCCCCAAAGAGGGTAGTTTCTTTTGGGGGTCTGTAAATAATTATTAGACTTAGAGAGTGAGTTGTATCTGTTTTAAGTTTGAGTTGAATAGCTTCGCATAATTCAAGTTGAGGAGAAGACGATATGTAGAAATCTAAAGAAGATTTAAAGATAATTGCAACCCCACCTCCACGTCCAGATTTACGATCAGCATGTAAGCACTTGTATCCTACTGGAGTGGCAAGAGCTATAGCATGCAAGGCTGTATCATGAAGCCATGTCTCGGTTAGGACGACAAGGGCATAATTATTAGCCATGATATTATCAGCGATCTCAGTTGCGTGTAACACCATGGAGCGTGTGTTCAAAAGACCGCACTTGAGAGGTGAGGAGTGTTGTTTGTTTACACTAGTTAAAGTAGGTTCCTCTTGTAGTGTGATTGTGTTGGCACAGTCATCTGAAACAGTGGTATGGTGCTCATATGTTGGGCAAGAAAGGGCATGATAACTTACTCTACAAGGTATGGTGTGCAGGGAGCTTTCTTTTTTGAAAGGGCAGTTGGCTTCCGCCTGAATCCGTAATCTACGATTTCTTTGAATCATATATACGAGTTCTATTTGTGTGTATTCTTTTATAGGCATGACTGGTGCCTGTACTAAGTACAGGTAACTATAGGCGCACAATAAGATAAAAGAAAAGAAAAAAGGGATATTGCTATGCTATGCACTCACCTGTAGCGAACCGGAGCAAACCGGCCCCTACGTGCCGGTGCTTACGCGCCTGACGTGAGATTAAATGCACTTCAGAACTACAGTGGAGATGGGAGTTGTAGTTCTTAGCAGTTTCGTCACTGCAAGCAAGCAGAGCAAAGATACCAAACAGGTGCTTTCACGGCGAAAAGCACGCGAGGCAGAAGAAAAAAATAAAATCCTGACTTATTTCGCAATTACATTAGTTTACAAAGCACAAGTAGTTTGAGCAGTTCCTACAATTCCTACAATTCTTAACTATACAGATAAAAGGGTTTTTAAAAAACGAGCGAAAACGAAAGTAAAATAAACAGCACTTCACTTCAGCCTATCATATGAAATAAAACAATCTATTGCCTGATGGATGCTTTCTCAGTTTAAATACCGGAGCAAACCGGCCCCTACGCGCCGGCGCTTACGCGCCTGACGTGAGATTAAATGCACGTCAGAACTATAGTGGAGATGGGAGATGGCATGACTTGCACTTTTTGAAACCCGATCTCGGGGTCGTGGTCGGCGTCGATGACGAGGACATATTCGTATTTATTCGCTATTCTCACAGAATTCGAGGCACGCCGAATCTCCGAAGCAACGTATACTGCAGAATATTTGAACTGAGGCCAACGGGCGCCGCGCGTGCTACTTATACACCCGATGACGTCACCCTCGAAGGAGGCCTTCGAGGGACCATCGACTCGACAACATCGACGCACGGCGCCCTCTGCCGAAATTTCTTTCCGAAGCAGCTGAAGCTGGATGGAATACATCAAAGATGAGGAATACGTTGGAGGACACAATCCACTCGAAGCAAGGTTTTCTTGACAGAGGGCGGTGGACATTTTGAGTTTACATGCATGCTGACAGTCAATTTAGATCTTTTAGTTGAGGCAGAAAACCCCCCTCTTAGAGATAGAGTTAGGGATAGATAGCTTTTCTTTTCTCTTTTTCACTGAATAAAAGTCTTTACTCACAAACATGCCACCTTTGTGTCATGCTCCTTCTTCTGCACCCTTACATGTCAAAAAGAGACATTTGTACATGGAAGAGCTGTGTTGAATCAGAGATCCCTGGAAGGCCACTTCATGAGGAAAAGGCAAATGGGAGGCCAGGAGAAGAGATATTCTTTTGGCTCAAGAGTAGTTTTGGTTTATTAGTGGCAGGGTTAGGTAGATTTAGGTTTTGGACTGAGGACAGTCTTTTGGATTTGACCTTCTGATGATATACTAGCACCCTTAGTTTCAGTTAGTTAGGTAGGCACTTTCTCTATATCGACAGGTTGAAAGAGGCCTTTGCTTTTTTTATTTTATTAAAAAAAAAAAATGTGCACATTGTGTCTGACTTTCATCCGACCCACAATAATATGCAAGAAGACACAGCTGCTGCTAGACGCTCCATCACGTCTAGCACAGAGAAATGGACTGACTATTGGTGGGACAGATGGAGGAGGTACCTAGCAGGGCATGCCAAGGCATGGTCATGCTGAACAATGTTTTATTATGCTGTTTAGCAACATACTCCAGTCCCGTCCCCTGTTTTGGGGGGCACCCCAAGAGTATGACAGATAGGGGATGGGATGTAAGAGTACTTCCATCTGTATGTGCATCTTGTCTTGCAATGCTTCATTTGCAGTTTCCCCTTCACCTCTGCAATTAAGATTCCCTGTGTGAACCTGACTTTACTCATGAGCTTCGATCTTCAGAAATCCTCCATAAATAGGACTTCCAACAAAGGCATCCCCTCATTCCCACTCCTTTCCAGTGAGGTTACCCATCACACCATCCTTCCTGGAAAGCCTTGTCCCTATCTGAGTTTGAGTCTCCGGGAAGTGGGGGGTCTTTTGGGAACCCTCTTAACCATTAGTCTTCTTGTATCTTCCCTCAGCACTAATGGGTGCCTTATCAAAATGACTCTTGCAATGTTCCCTGACAACATCTTTCCAGGGCAGTGCCCGTACATGACAAACAGAAGGTCTGGAATTCAGGACTGACGTGTAGAAAACCGATGGGCGGTCATTCTACATGTGGGAAGGAGAGTATAGACTGAAAAAAGAGAGACAACAAACTGAGCAGGAAATCTAGCCTGTTGAAACAAAAACAAGCAAGGCTTTGACACCATGTTGGGAAGCATACAAAGGGCACTAAGGAGGAATAGACCATGTGAGGAATGGGAAAGGAAGGCTTTGAAGAGAGACTAATAAAAGAGGAAGAAACTAAGCAGGGAAAGAGCTGAACAACTTCAATAAGAGACTGCTGAATTTAATGAATTCATAAAAAAGATCTTAGATCAGATATATTACAATGCTCTGAAATAATTCCCCTATCAACATTCTTTCTCTGTAAACCAGGAGTACAAAAGATGTTAGGATTCTATGTGTGCATCTCAATTTCTATGTTGAGGCTATGATCAGAAATACCTGGACCACACATTATAATTAATAGTGTATGGATCCCACCAATTTTGAAAGACTCATCTACATAAGACAACACTGTCAGATATTTAGATATACGAGTGTATTACAAAAATACTGTGGCTATATATGAAGAGACACACCTTTCTTGGCCCACTGCATCGCAGCAGAAGACCATACTGTCAACACATTATAAGAACATAACCTACCCAAAGCCTACAAGGTAGTAGTTCTACCTCTATATGGCCATTGTGACAAGCCACACGGACAGTCACAGTGTTCCCAGAACTGAGATCAAACACAAAAGCATATTTCAAGGGTGTTAAACAAATATTTAAAAAATAACGTGTCAGAATGGTGAGAAAACTCAACAAATAAGGTGTTAGCAGCCGCAAGTGTAAAGGTATAAGGTGAGAGAATGTGACAATGGGGTTCGCTCAAACAAGGGTTCAAATGAACAGGGGCTTCGCCTTTTGCTCCAAAAGGGTCCTCCAACAAGCTGCTCAGTATAAAAATGTTTAACCAATCCCAGGGTCCCAGCAAATCAAATGGTTCCAAGACCTTCCAGAGTCGCAAACAAAATGAAATGCGCATACAATCTTCCTTCCCTCAAGGAGGGTGTCTCTGCCCCCCGTCAAGGAGACAGAAGGAGATAGGGTATCTTGTACTCTGACCCTTTCTTTTGGCTGCATGCTTTCCAGGGCTGTGGACAGATTGCTGTAGGGCAGATAGGTTTTTCAATGGTCCTCCTTTTGGCGGCCACTTTAGTCTTCTTCTCAGGATTCACTGTTGATAGTGCAATGAGAGCTTCCTGTCAGGCTGGGTGCAAGGTTGGTGCTTGAAAGATGGTCTAATGCATCCTGGTGGGAGTTAGCTTAGAAGCGTGGCCCTGCTCTGTTTCTCCACCCCTTCCCATCTCAATGGTTTCTCTGGGTTCCCCCTCCGCCTTGTCTACACCTCCATGTTTTCTGGTATAGTGGTAGCATGGTATTCCTCCACCCACCTCTGCAAACTACCCTGGACCTCAGAAAGAACAGGTCCATATATGATGCTCCCTCTTATTTGGTTACAGTTCAGATTCATCAACTTAGTAGTTTGAGTTGCGAAAAACTCACTGGGACAAGTTTCTCCACTCATATGACGATTCCTTTTTTGGCTTCTCTGTCCTCCTGTTCTCCCAGTTACCTCTCTCTCAAAGGAAGGGTGGGGGGGGAGAAGGACCTCTCCACTTAATCCCTTTCAGGGTTTGATATTTTGAGATCTTTCTCTCAGGGAAATCTTGTTCACTGATTAATGATCTCTTTCTCGGGTTTACATATAAAGTTCCCTCTTGTTTTGTTACCGTTCAGATTGATCAACTTTGTAGTTTAAACAAATTCCCTGAGAGGAGTTCTCCACGCGTATAATGATTCCCTTTTGGCTTCCCGGTCCTCCCGTTCTCATTGTTACCTCTCTCTTCATGGGGGAACTTTTGCAGGGCCTGCGGTCACTCGGGAACTTTTCTGCTGCTTGGTTCTTCTTTCTTGGTTATTTTCTCCATTAGCGTCTCTTCACCCATTGTGTGCTTAATTTTCGTGCTACAGTCCGGCATCCCTCCTGGGAAACGGTGCTGTTGCGGATACGCCCGCATGTTAGTGTCAATGTAGTTGGCAGGGCTCCCTGTTCACCACAAACGTCTCGTGATCACGCCACCAACTGCTGTCCGGTCTTCGGACCCTCTGTTTCCCGGCAATTCGGTACGCTGTCTTTCCAGCTTCTGATCCTCTAATTCAGAGTGCTTCTGAATTCCGTAGCTCTCACTGGCTCCGGCTTCGTCTCCCTCATGCGTTACGCTACCAGATGGCCTCCCCTGCTACAATACTATTCTCTCGCTCACTCTTCACAGCATGTCCTCTTACTTAAACGTCCTCGTCACAATGAAGTCGAGGTTTGTCCTTAAAGAGACGCTTTTTTTCTTGGACTTTCGCGATACATGTTAACCCTGCCTTCAGTCCAGTCTTGGTTTTCATTGCTGCTAAGCACCTCAGGCAGTCCCATGTATCCCATCATGGGAGAGAAGTTGGGGAGTTCCTCAGAGGAACGGGAGTCCTTGTCCCATAAGGGGGATGACTTTCTCGGTGAGGTCCCACTTACTTCTACCCCTAGGGAAGATATTACGGAGCGGGCTCACCCCCCTAGACTCACAGGAGTGTGGCTCTCCCTTTGGGGGAAGGGACAAATTCCCTCGATTCGTCACAGACCGCATACAGGTTCATAACACAAACAGTGATAGATGCCAAAGTAGGTATGAGGCACAAAAATAATGGCATTCTGCGTGTTTAGTTACCAATTCATACCTCTAAAACATGTTTTTACTCTCAACAGAATTTGCACACTATTGTTAAATGTAAGGCTCTCAATAAGGCAGCCCCCAATAGCTTATTTGTGGTTGCAGAGATACTCCCTTAAGGGACCTAATTATAATAAGAACACTCATTTACTAACTGCTAAGCTGTTTGATTTTGCAACAAAACATTAGACTTTTACATGGAACTTGAAAAGGCCATATATTGATTAGAAGAACAAACTACTTACCTCCAGTAATGTTCTTTCTTATGGATGTTCCTCCCACAGATTCCTCATTTAGATATCTTCCATGTGCTTCAGCAAATTCTGGAATTTTCGACAGCAGGGGACACTGTGCAGCATTGGCGTCGAGCTCCATCGACGTTCTTCACAGCTGAGTCTGCATGTGGCGTTGGCATAAATAGCTTGCACCATGCCCCATTACCTCAGTTCAATTGATCTTTCCCCTTGCTCAACTGCACTTGGGAATTAGTTTGCAAAAAATAAGAAATGAGTGTTGTGATGCAGCAATCATACCACTTTGTCGCATCGCTCACATCTCAGAATACTGCATCATAGCTCCAAAAGGTGATCACAGGAGTACCCTGTTGTATTTGCCCTGCACGGCGGATCGACCACAGCTATTTAAAGTGGGCAAGTCTACCGGCCAACCTTCCACGACCCTCCGTAAGTCTATGAATATATGTAGCTGCTCGTTTATAGCATGCCCAACAGGCATCTCCGTTACACTTCAGTGTCTATTAGATCAATGGTCATTCCCCGCTCCACAGAAGCACTCATCCACTCAGCACAGCCCTGAAGAAGAGCAGATGTTCGAAACACATGTCGGCTGGGCACAGATGTGGCACAGATGTTTGACTTAACTTCTCTACATACGAACAACAATGGTAAACCCCAATCTGCAATTTCAAAGGAATTTTTAGCCACATGTCCAGCAATCTGGCCATAGGAAAGGAAACTCCATTTCGATGGATTATTTTGGTGAGAGCTTTTTAAATCATTTTTGGGAAAATTCATATGTCAATCAATATTTATAAAGAACAGGTAAACTTGTGTGACATGGATGCAAACAGAATTTCATCTTGCCATCCATGCCATTGAAAAGAAGACAAATCTTTACAATCAAACAACAATTAAGTAACAATGTACATGAAAGAATTCTACAAAACATACGGAGGGGAGAGCCCCCTGTCCTCAAGCTTACACTTGTAACAATCGTGGGCACTCTGTCATTTGGTGACCATCTGCAGAATGTCTTCAGCCCTCACCAGTGGCAAGGTTTTTCCCAGTGATGCATCCATGACTGCTCCAATGAATTAGAGCCTTTGAGATGGTATCATGTGAGATTTCCTAAAGTTGAGGGAGAAGCCCAGTCTGAAGGGAGTGGCATGTGGAGTGGAGATGTTTCAGGGCCTGTTCTAGGGAACTGACCCTGATCAGCCAATCATCCAGGAAAGGGTAGACGTGAATCTCTCCTCTCATGAGACTCGCTGCCACCACCACCATAAACTTGGTGAACACCCTCGGGCGGACGTTAGCCCAAATAGCAGAACCCGAAATTGATAATGAGAACCGCCAACGGCGAACCTCAGGTACTGTCTGTGCTTGTGATGGATTGGTACATGAAAGTAAGTATCCTGAAGGTCCAATGATACCATCCAGTCCAGAAGCTGGAGGCCCTGAAGGATCTGAGAAAGGGTAACCATGTTGAACTTGTCCTTCCTGAGGAACTTGTTTAAGTTTCTTAAATCCAAGATGGGTCTCAATCCTCCGTCCTTCTTGGGAATTAGGAAGTACAGGGAGTACCAGCCCTTGTTCTTCTCCGCTATAGGTACTGGTTCTATAGCACCTTTCACTAGCAGGGTTAATATTTCCTGTATAAGGAGCGGATCTGAAACTTTGAAAGAGTTGTTCCCCGGTGGATGACTCTGAGGCTTTTTTTTTAGAAAAGAAAGGCAGTAACACTGGGCAACTGTTTGCAGTGCCCATGCATCTGAGGTAATAGCCTGCCACTGTGTCAGATGCTGTGACAGTCTGCCTCCCACTGCAATCTTGTGAACTAAGTCCTCAGAGAGGTTTTGGGGCGGCTGATGCAGTGGCTGATTGCAAAGTGGCTGCTGCTGAGGCGGTCTTAGTTCCTCTTCCCCGTCGACCGCGGGGGAATATTCTTTGGCATCTTTGAACTGACTGTCTTCTGCCTCTTCCAAATGTGGAGTAGTGACGAAAGGACCTACCCCTCCAGGGCGTACATGTGGGGCGATTTGGAGGTTGGCTAATTGCAGCACCAAGGGATTGGCTGCTGCCTTTAAAGTTTGCAGTTTCTCCAGACTTTCATCAGCCTTGCTACCGAACAAATGAGTGCCGTCAAAGGGCATGGTGAGCAGTCTGGATTGTACGTCTGGAGCAAATCCTGACTTTCTAAACCAGGCAAACCTGCACATAACTATACTAGCTGCCATTGCTCTGCTCATACTGCCAGCTCAGTCAAGACCAGTCTGGAGGGATTCACACATAGCGTTCTTTCCATCCTTGACTATGTTTAAAAAACCATCTTGTTCTTCCCCTTCAGGGATATGGTCAGCCGCCATGTATATACACTCCCGAAGGGGGTGAGTGAACCTAGCCAACATGCACATGGCATTTGCTGACTTCAGGGCCATACTGTCAGCTGAAAAAACGTTGGGCTAGAGCGTTTTAATGCTTATCATACCTATCAGGAGGGGCAGTAGGGTAGGAATTTTGTCTAGTGGTTGAAGTGGCAGCTTGCACCACCAGACTCTCCGAAGTTGGGTGTTTTGATAAATAATAGGGATCACTGCTTGACACCCTGTATTTAGAGGTCAGCTTCTTGTTGACAGCCGGATTGAGTTCAGGCCCTTTCCAATTAGTAGCTACACGTTATTGCAAAGCTGCATGGAATGGAACAATTGGGTCTTCCTGAGGTCCCCTGTCAAACCTGTCGGTTAAGTCATCCTGTTCAAAAACTGGACTTGGTCTAGCCCATCCCATATATTCAACTACCCTTGACATCAACTGCCTGTAGGTAACCTCTGCATGATCAAATGGATCTGATCGGCCAACCCCTACCTCTGGTGAGTTGTCCAAACCACTGGCATCATGCAGGCACTCTTGAAGATCCTGTATTCTATAGTCTTCAGAAATTAGGGCCTCAGGGACTAATGGTGTACCATATTGGAGGCCAAAAGTTCTAGACTCATCTGATGATGGCTCTGTATCCTCATAAATGGAGGAAAGAGACAAGAAAAAGTCAGCCCTAGGCAAAGGGATATGTGTATTTCCATAGCATCCGATGGGGTCGTAATATTTGTCGACAAAGGTGCCGAAATTGTTGAAACTGTCGACGTTGAGTGCTTCGATGGCTGTGTCGATGACTTCGGCGCCTGTAACATCGAGGAGCTCGAAGCCTGATGCGTCAATGGCTTTTCATGAGTCTCTCGGCGCTAATGGCGTCGATGACTCAGTCCTCAAAGGAATTTTTCCTCGACTCGAGGGATTCTTAGACCGCTCTCGAGGAGTTTTGCCTGCTGGGCCCGAAGGCGCACAGGTCTTATGCTTACCAGATCTTTCGACCAGAGCATGGCCTTTGGTTGTACTCGAAGGGGTCAAGGCCGCATTCTCGAACACCTTCCTCATTTTAAGCCTCAACTCTTCCCACTCAGCTGGTGAGGCAGTTTTAGTTGGGAATACGACACGATACGGAGAGGAATTCGAAGATGTCGAAGATGGCGACCTATGGCGCTGTTCCTTTGAATGTCTAGACAATGACGAATGGTGGTAACCACTTCGTGATCAGGATCGTTTATTTTTCTTACGGAGAGGAGAAAAAGTTCTCGACTCATCCAAAGTTTGTCTTTTCGACAGAGTAGAATGAGATTTATGGGTCCTACCTGCCGCAAGTTTCCCTCTGCGCTCTCTCAGGGCTTTCGACGTCAAGGACAGGCAGTCCTCACACTCAGATGAAGGATGAGCGGATCCCAGACACCACAAGCATATTCTGTGGGGGTCTGTAACGGACATCTTCGAAACGCAGTCACAGCATTTTTTTAAACCTGACTTTGGAGTAGAAGACACCGATGACAGTCATCTTTTGAAGATTTCTCTAAAATGTGTCGAAGATTTGTCGAAGATTTATCTTCACAAAGGAATGATGCGTACCGTAACCGAAGCGTTAGCGCGGAAAAACAGAACTGAAGCCAATGGATTCTGCACGCACTATATATACCTTCGGTGACGTCGACATCAAGGAAGAGGCCTCCGAGGGACATCGAGTCGACAGGTATCGACACGCAGCACCCTCTGCTGAAATTCTTTTTCCGAAGCAGCTAAACTGGATATTGGAAATAACATAAGATAAGGAATACGTGGGAGGACACAATCTATTCGAAAGAAAGAACTTCAATTTAGGGGTAGGATGGGAAAGCAATAAGGAATCAGAGAGGAACATACATCAGAAAGAACATTACCAGAGGTAATGTGTCCTTCCAAGGACTCCTCATCTTAGATAAACTCCCTTAGAGAGGAGGAAGAGGGAGATTGAACTGTTATTAATTTAGATCAGACAATTTTGCAGGACCACTTTTGCAAAACAGGCCTTCTGATCCGGCAGTGTCCAACCTATAGTGTTTTGAGAACATATGTAGGGAAGACCACGGTGCAGCTTGGCCAATTTCCCGAGCTGTTATCCCTCTCTAGAGCACTGCTGTGGCCGCTACTCCTCTAGCAGAGTGTGCCCGCAATCTTTCAGGAATGTCTTTTCCTGCTATTGTGTAATACTCTGATATGCATAAATATATCCATCTGGATAATGTTTCTTTGGTTACTCCTCTACCTAGTCTGGGACCTGTGTAGCCGATAAAGAGTTGATCTTCTAACCTGAAGTTGTTTGTTTTTTTGAAATGTAGAAACGCAGTGCTCTCTTTGGGTATAGTTTGTACAACCTCTCCTCCTTGGAATGGTGAGTGGGAGGATAGAAAGCAGGTACGTT
The DNA here is from genome assembly GCF_040938575.1 of Ambystoma mexicanum. Lineage (NCBI taxonomy): Eukaryota > Metazoa > Chordata > Amphibia > Caudata > Ambystomatidae > Ambystoma > Ambystoma mexicanum. The sequence continues at coordinate 1,112,974,471 of NC_090923.1, read as the reverse complement.
GATTTTTTGTGACAGGTGAAAATCTGAAACAACTTTGAGGAGAAAATAAGGGTGGACCCCAAGTTCTACCTTCTCATTTGTAAAGATTGCGAAAGGCGGTTTGCATGAGAGTGCTTATAATTCGCTCACCCTGAGAGCAGAGGTGATGACTACCAAAAATATAGTCTTTCCTGTGAGGAGCCTAAGAGGACAAGAGTGGAGCCACTCGAAAGGTACCCCCATCAGGAATGTTAAAACTAGGTTGAAATCCCATGTTGGCACCAGAAATGATGTTGGTGGGAAGGTATTTGTTAGGCCTTTCAGGAATTGAATTACTATAGGAATTTTGAAGTATAAGCCTTGCTATGGTGTGTGTTTGAAGATGGAAAGCACAGCCAAGTATGATTTCATTGTATGCACCTGTAAACCCTGCAAGGCCACGTGCCAAAGGAAAGATACAACCATGCATGTGTCACACAGAAAAGGTTCTATATCCTTCAATCTACACCCGCTGCAAAATGTCTTCCATTGGCAGTAGTATAGAGCCTTTGTTGCTGGTGTTCTGGCCGAAAGCAACACCCCTGTAACGTCTTCCAGGAGGTCTCAGTCTTTCTACCTTAACCATTCAGAAGTCTAGTGTGAAGGTTCAGTATCAGTGTAGTAGAACCAAGCCTCCCTTCTGTGACAGTAGGTCCACTCTCCGACGAAGACGAGTTGGAAAGCAGATGGACCTGTCTAGAAGGTCTGTTAACACGTCCTTCTGGCCCAATCCAGAGCGAACAGGACTTCACGGATGAAAGAGACTTCCAGAAACGTGTATAGAAGAACAAGTTACTTACCCCTGGTAACGTTCTTTGGACTGGATGTTCCTCCCACATATTCCTCATCTATGATATCTCCAATATTCAGTTTCAGCTGCTTTGGAATTTCTTTCGGCAGAGGGCGCTGTGCATCGATGCAGTCGACTCAAGTTCCCCGAGGGCCTCAGTCTCGAAGCTGATGTCATCAAAGGTATATATAGCACACGCAGCGCCCGTTGGCTTCAGTTCTGTCTTCTCAGGTCATTCTTTTTTTCAATTACTTTTTGATTGGCATTTATATCAAACAAAGTACCACAAAAACATAAACACACACCCCAACTCCCTGTCCCCCCAAGTCGCCCCTTTCACAGGTCTTGAATGTTCTGTTCGGTCTCTGCCTATGGTTCAATCCAGCCCTCCTTTTTCCCTTCAATATCAGACATCTCTCCACCTGTCTTTTCACTGTTCTTGATTTATTTCCCATCCTCCCCTTTCATTGATGTTATCTTTCCTCTTCCCCCCTCCCTTCGTCTTGATAGCGTCTCAGTGTTCCCAGTGGGGGAGGCTTCTCAGGTGAGCCCCAGAAGGATCATCCTCCTTGGGCACCATGTTATCCTGAAGTCTTTCATTAGAAATTGCATCACCTGGTGCTGTTGAACAGCACTAGCACCAGTGACGGCTGCCTTGCTGCGTAGCTCCATCTCAGGCTAGATTCTTTATACTTTATAAATATCCTGATCGGTGCTTTCTTTTTTTATAAAAGAAACGTAGGGGAAGGCAGGGTGCCACGACTGCCTTACTCAGAGCTGCCTAGGCTCTGTAACGACGTGGGACTCCCTGCTGTAAGCTGACAAAGGGGTGCAGTGGCTGAATGAAGCCTGTGCCGGAATCCCGTGACCAAAGACATCCTGCTGGAGTAAACTGCGTGGCTTCGGTGGCCTGCGTGAGGAAGGAGCAACCTACTCTGCGCATCCCTGGAAGAGGTTGAGATCCCGCTCCCCCACGATTTCACCAGTGGGGGGCTGCCTATAACTGCCGCTCATGGGAAAGAGCAAAGGTGAAGACCAGTTCCACCCACCCCCCGCCGAGACTGCCTGGACTGCCTAGCCGCTCAACAGGGCTTCAGGATGACAGTAGGTTCACTGTGTGGTCCCGGAGCACGGTTGAAGACCACGACCTGCACAGTGCGCATAGCCCCCCAGAGATACGGCCCAGGTGTGAAATCTCTGCCGTGACTGGTTGAAGGACACACTGTTGTGCGCGAGCGGTGCAAGGACATACCGCTCCAGCTGCGCCCCAAAAGAAGCAACGGGACAAATCCACTGAGCTGAGCCGCCTCTACCGGTGCAGACTGAGGCTGTCTCCTGGGTCCTGCCGGATCCCAACATCACCATCCTGCAGGTTAGGCCTGATGAAACGGGAGGTCTCACGGGCGGCCCTGGCACGTGGTATGACCTTCTAATTCGTGGGAGAGTATAATCCATCCTGAATCTCGTCATGCCTTAGTGTAAAAGACATATATAAGTGGAAGCAACGACTGGCTCTTACACAGACTAATAATACATTGATCCCACAATAAACACTGAATGTGTGCGACACCGATCAGTAAGAGTCACCAGCATCAAAGCTCAGACATAGTGCCCCCCCTAGGTGTACATATGTGTTAGAAGCTGGGGCCCAGCTACCATTGCTCCCTGGGACCCTAGTACATTGAGAAGCCCTAAAGGGCCACGAAGAGTTATAAGCAGAGTCCTTGAGAAATGGAAAGGGCACGCATTTATTTTTGTGGACAAACCGCAGCTATATAGGGGGAACCTCTCTGCTCTGCGGCCTTGTCCTGCACTTGGCGGACGTCTTCTTGTGCAGACGGGAGGACGGCCGGATACTTCTCTGACTTCCTGATATCGAACCTGTTGTGGGAGAGCATGCGAGCAGCAGCCAGGGCATATCTAACAACACGACTGGGGAGTTTGACTGCCTGGCACTGGAACCAGTGGAAGAGGGGGCCTGGCTGCACAACTATAAATTCCAATAGAACCTACCTCTTCTTGGGGAAACAACTGAAAAGATTTGATTAATTGAAAAAGGACCTCTTCTTTGCAAAATCTCGGCGAAAATGACGAAGGGCGCTGGCGGGAAGAAGAAAGGCCTGATGGACTCCTTCACCAACTCGCAGACTCCAAGGGGAAGCTCATCGACACTCCCAGTAACTGATGCTCCATCAATGTCAACTTGTAACCCTAGAGAAGATCACTTATTAACAACGCTAGCACCTTGATGCCTGTGTGCTGTAGTGTGCTCTATAAATCCAAAAGTAATAATAAAAATAAACAACGGTGTAGACCAGCTTCTTGTCCATAAATGTAAAACTAAATGACATAGTAGCAACAATTGGGTCACTCTAATCTAAGCTTCAGAAGAAGAGGCCACGGATAAGTGATACTGAAGCCAGAATTAGTGTGACTGAAGACAAGGTAGATCAGCCCGACCGGGACATAACGCACCTGAAGGGAATCGAGATCCAGGAGAAACAATGTACGTATTCTTGGAGTCCACGAATTAGCCTGTAAAGGCCAAATGGAAATGTTTGTGGAAGTGCTTCTCAAATCCCTTTTTGCCACAGCCTCATTCTCTGAACACTTCCCAGTGGAACGTGCACATCGCGCCCTGCCCCCAACCCATAAACCAGGGACCCCCCTTGCACTATCATAGCGAGGCTGCTAAATTACAGGGACAGAGACTTAATCCTGAGACTGTCAAGAGAACTGCGAACGCTGAGATACGAGGAGAGTAATATCCACATCTATCCGGAATTTCGCAGCAGGGGTGCAGGCTCAGAGGAGAACATATGACCCGGTGAAGAGACAACTTAGACTACGCCCGATTCCATATGCATTGATTTTCCCAGCGAAACTGCAGATCCAACATGGAGGTAGGGCACACTTTTTTGAAAACCCTACTGAGGCTGTGAAACCTCTATTCCGCTCTCACCTCGGCTCCGAGATGGAGACCGGAACAGGAGCCAGAGACTCAAAGATGAAAAGAAGGGACCCTGTGGACTGAATGATAAGACCTATGATATCCTTTATGTTCCGCACAATAAGGTTGAGCAATCAGTTGGCACCAACACAAAGGTTTTAGAGTGCCTGGGCGGTGACATGCAGCTGGCAGCTGCCATGGGATAGCAGCAGCTAGTGTGCCACAGGAAAGTTCCATGAATTATAAAGGGGGACATTATCAAGTTAGGGTCGATGGTGCGGGGGACCAAGTATTACCAAGTTCAAATGTAACCCTGAGTTGCAAGTCAGTATGTCAGTTGGAATGTGGGTTGGTTATTGCATAGACAAGCTTCCCAGAAATGTTGTAACAATGTTGGGGTGGGGGGAGCGGAAGGGGAAAGAGAAGGAGTTGACTGAAGGAGTTAAAAATTGGAAAAATAATGGTCATGTTGATGGCAAATGTATGATTTATAAGTGTGCACACATCATATTTGTTGGTAGAGCTCGTCGTATATGGCAGCTAATACACCCAAAGACAGAGGGTTGCAAATTAAACTCCTGACCTGGAATGTCCGCGGCCTTAACAACCCGGTTAAGGCAAGGAAAGTTAGTGCATATGTATCCAGGCATGGGCCCCAGATATTGATGTTGCAGGAGATTCAGACTCGGAAAGGAAGTGAACACCTCCTTTGCTCAGAACTGGGGCCCTCTAAGATATTATATGCAATATTCCACACAAGGCAGAGGCGTCCTCACTCTTGTCTGCCCCTCATTGGGTTACCGGTTTACTAGAAGCAGGGTGGATCCACAGGGTCGATATGTGCTGGTATGGGGGAAGGTAGTTGGCTATCCGATTGTATTGGTCAATTCCTATGGGCCCAATTTGGATGATTCAGAGTTTTAACATACAATCGCCAAAATGTTGATTGCAATAGATGGCACCTGGGTGATATGTGGGGGGAGAGGGGGAGATTTTAATACCATTCTAAACACAAAATTGGGCCGATCATCAGATGCTCCACGGGCACTCCCGAGAGTGGCACACATAGGACATACAATTTTACTGCAGCTACCCCTCACGGAAATATGGCAAACATGGCAAAGAATGTACATATTATTCCTCACTCCACGACTTGGAATCCTGCATAGACTTTTGGTTATTAACTCCCCTGATCGCCAATGTGGTTCAGAAATGTGTCATCCTTCCATGCACATTGTACAACCACTCTCCAGTCTCTTTGACCCTTGAATTGTTTGACCCTCCAGCAAATGCCCCACAATGGAGGATGATTTCCTCTTTCCTAAGAGACACCTGCGTGACCGAAGTCCTACATGTTGAAATTACTGAATTTATTGCCATCAATACGGGATCGGTTAGTACCCATACAGTGCTCTGGGAGACATTCAAAGTGTGGGTAAGGGGTATCGTTATGGCCAACATTACTGGATCACTCAAGAGTATTTCGAAGGGAACTAGGCCAAGCTGAAAACCAGCTCAGGGAACAGGAAAACATATGTGATACAGCACACAAGGAGGAGACCCTTGCACGGATACAGGAGTTACTGTGTGAATTCCACAAATTAGCAGATATGGAGGTTTTGTATATGGGTGTCCCTAACAGGGCAAGTAGATACGGAGAAGGAGATAAAGCCGGTAGAACACTGGCGAATCTGGTAAAAGGTGAGAATCATCGTAACTCTATTACTGGGATTCAGGCCGCGGATGACACGGCGGTGACTAATGATAAAGACATTAATGACACATTCACACAATTCTACTCCACTCTATATTCTAATCGAGATGAGGTCACGGAGGAGGAACTCACCCGATATTTAAAGGAATGGTGCACTCAGACATATTATTGTCCCGAGGGTTCGGGCATGTGTTTTTAAGCATACGTTGATCGATCGCACAAACATTTCCAATGCACCTCACCATAGTTTTCCTCTTTTGTACACATGCAAAATCAGGCAGTAGGACGCGGCCATCTTGTCATAATCTTATCAGTTGCTGCATCGCCAAGGGTGGACTGCCCTTGCGGCACTAAATCATATCCCCCGCCCCTGAGCCTGACATCACTAGACGCGTACCGCCCATTTCACAACACCAAAGCACATCTTGTGTCAACATTCTCTGCGCCTCAGCTAATGACATGTCACCATTGAAATGGCAGGATGCCTCTTTCCTCAATAAGCATAAACAGACCGCTTCACAAGAGACAACATCAGATTTTCTATTCCATTCCTCTCACTGTATTTCTTTGAGTATTCTGTGCCTCGTTTCTGTGCTCTGGTCAGCTACCTTTGTTGCTTGTAGCCCGTGCAAACAGATACCATTACCATTACTATAAATTATTTGATTGGTTTCCCCCACAATGGCAACAATACAGCCCTACCAGTACGAGCCGGAGTATTCTGAGGTGGAATTACTTGAAAGAGAAAGATGCATAAACTATGGGGCTTCGGACGGCAGTTGGGAGGACGATTCAACAGATGAACAGCCTGGTCCTAGTCGCATGGACGATGTCACCACCTGATTTACCTGCAATCGGTGCGTGCTAATGCCAACCGAGGTGGAGAACTGCTGCTGCAGAGAAAACTCTGGATGCTTGTCCTACATATCGCAAGGCGAGCCACGGGTGCAATGCATTACCGAGCTGCCAGACTTCAGGGCAGCCTGCCTCACCTGTTTCGTGTTGAGGATTTTGATGGTGCTTATGCACAAACTTCGCGCAACAGTTCGCCCTAGGAATCCAAGTAACGATTAAGTATACTCTGGTTGTGATGTCACTTAGGCCACTACTATTTCAAGGTTGTCTCATATATTGTCGTAACTTCAATATATCATTGTCAAACCAGTTTAGTCTTGCAATTCTCTAGTAATATTCGTATAATAGTCGTTCAATATTGTACACTGTCTAGGTAGCATTTGCACTGGCAACAATGCCATTGGATACAAGAATTGTCATTGGCAACTAAGGTTTAATACACACACTTATCTTGGTCATTTAAAAACAGTTTGTATCTTTCTCTTTCACAGGTGGTACAGGCTGGTGGCCTATCGTTCATACACATGGTGGCTTCAAGGGAGGCTTGGACACCGCATTCAACGAGTAATACCCGCCTGTGCCGTTGGTGCCATTAGAGACACATTCCCCAGTGACAGCGGTCAATACAGGGGATTTTACCACACTGTGCTGCAACCTGAACTTTATAATGTGTAATGCATTTGTGCCATAAAATTAAGAAACAAAATAAAGCACTACAGATAGAATTTTAATCAATGGTTGTTTCAGTTTTTCAGTGAATCAAGTGTGTCTCCATTCAGCAGTGTCTGCACGCCTCAGGCCCATCCATCCCCCCTCCATTATCAAAGGCAGTTGGCACCAGTGGATGTGCGCTGCCAAAGGGGGCTGGCAGGGGCGGGAACGGCCAAGGTGCCAAACGCCATATACACTTCAAAGGTATCTTTTGCACAGGAGTCAATGTTCACATGCTCTCCCCAGACCCCGTGTCTCCAGGCAGGATCCCCTGAAGGAGGCCGTACCCTTGCAATCCACATAAGTGTGTATCCATTTAGCAGTGTTCCAGGCCTTGTCTGCACGCCTCAGGCCCATCCATCCCTCCTCCATTATCAAAGGCAGTTGGCACCAGTGGATGTGCACTGCCAAAGGGGGCTGGCAGGGGCGGGAACAGCCAAGGTGCCAAACACCATCTACACTTCAATGGTATATTCCGCAAAGGGGTACATTTTCACATGCCCTCCTCAGACCCCGTGTCTCCAGGCAGGATCCCCTAAAGGAGGCCACGCCCCTGCAATCCACAAGTGTGTCTCCATTCAGCAGTGTTCCGGGCATTGTCTGCACGCCTCAGGCCCATCCATCCCCCCTCCATTATCAAAGGCAGTTGGCACCAGTGGATGTGCGCTGCCAAAGGGGGCTGGCAGGGGCGGGAATGGCCAAGGTGCCAAACTCAATGTACACTTCAAAGGTATCTTCCGCACAAGGGTCAATGTTCACATGCCCTCCTCAGACCCTGTGTCTCCAGGCAGGATCCCCTGAAGGAGACCACGCCCCTGCAATCCACATGAAACCACAACATATACACGTCATTCATTCACATACACACCCTCTTTTCTAATCCTTTATAAACCACTTGATATTTATCATGAGAGCATTTTCCAGCACTGCAAGTCAACTTGTGAACGTGCTACCTGAGAACCTCAGTGACCACTGCGAATCTGCTCGTCGTCGTGCTTCCTGAGAACTTCTGTGACCACTGCGAATCTGCTTGTCATCGTGCTACCTGTGAACTTCTGTGACCGCTGCGACTATACTCGTCGTCGTGCAACCTGTGAACATCTCCCTGTTCTCCTGCCACTAACTACCTTGCTTGCTGAATCTAACTGTTTGTTGGTCAAGGTAAGGCATGTCTCCTAATCATATCTCCTTGATCTCTAAATTTCTATCTATTTCAAGCGAACGTATCCAGTAGTGTTATGTTCATTCTTCTCATTGCGATTGACTTGAGTTTAATTTGTTATGTTATCGATATATCAATTGTCATCAGTGTCAATTGGCATCGAATTGCATCCTTAGCGGACTGTGTCAATATTATAAGCATGGTTCCTTTTGATGCACGATAGTGCATTCAAGGGACGAGTAACTTGTTCTGATTTTCAACACATCAAAGAATTGTTTATGAAAGTTATCCTATAATACAGCTGCCCACGCTACACTGGTTTTGCTGTGGTGACCAAAACATACCTTGCATAGAAGAATGTATGGTATTATCCTTCTTTCTCACGTTTTTATGTAAAGTAATTTTCAAATAATGTTGACCTTTTTTTGTGCAGAATTTACAATGCCAGCATGTGCGATTTTCGGTTGCCCTTCTAAGACCCATGAGAAATCTGAAGGCACTACAATGCATGTATTCCAAAAGACTGTAGATCGAATAAGAGAATGGGTCAGATATTGCGGATATGCGCTAGAAGAGCTTGAAAGTAGAGTCAAAGATGTCTTGGAGGACAAGAGGGATGATCGATTCTGCATCTGCAGCCTGCACTTTACCCAGAATATGTACGACCCATCCATGTACACAAAGAAGAATCAACTCAGAACGACTCGAAAGTTGATCCCAAATGCAATACCGACTTTATTCGTTTACATGCTGCCTCAGGTGAGTCACGGTTCCGGATTTAGCTGTATCCCTTGGGGTCATGAACAGGTAAGTAAATGGACGGATTGGTGCTTTAGGTGTTTTTGTCCCTTATAATACTTTTCATATTATTAAGATTGTATTGCTTTAAAGACCATTTTGCTAAACATCTGTCCTTGGTTTTAGAAGCCTCATAGAAAATTGATTTATGGTCACAGATAACTATGCTATAGTGTCCTTTGAAATAAGCATCATGTTTCCGTAATCTGTCTACTTACATGCCAATTTTTAAGATTAGCATTTCTAAATCAAATAGTATTTTCCCTTTACAACTCCATGACTATGCACTGAATACGAAGGAGCAAGATTCAGCATCTATGTCTTGGCTGGAGTCAACAACCACTTTAAGTGCGTATCAGGCAGTCTTACTTAGCTATTCAGTTCCGGAATTGTATTATGCATGGAATTTGAGATATTCTGATCATATTTACGCACCGTGTCTTTCGTTTACTCAATGTTTCATTCGTGGATGGCTATTGATATGTACCAATGTCTGCGTCACAATGTGTGTGTTCAATTTCAATTGTTGCATCCGTACTAATACAAGTACTGTGTTTCAGGGAGATGCTGAAGCTTTGACTGCAATTACAACATCCCTTGTAGTTGATCCAGAGCCAGAGGTATGCGTACTGACAGTTCCCTCGAATGCAAGAAAGTCGGTCCTATATCTGATACTATTAGACAGTGACAATATTAGAAACAAGCAGTTTTTGCAAATTACTTGCTTGCAATATTTCAAACAATTTCAGATAATCAGATCATATTTACGTACCGTGTCATTCGTTTACACAATGTTCCATTCGTGGATTGCTATTGATATGTACCAATGTCTGCATCACAATGTGTGTGTTCAATTTCAATTGTTGCATCCGTACTAATACAAGTACTGTGTTTCAGGGAGTTGCTGAAGCTTCGACTACAATTACATCATCCCTTGTAGTTGATCCAGAGCCAGATGTATGCGTACTGACAGTTCCATCGAATGAGATAATCTCATCATGTTTACATATTGTGTCGTTCGTTTACACAATTTCATTCGCCTTTTTTTATAGATATGTACCAATGTCTCTGTCACATTGTGTGTGTTAAAATTCAAATTTTTTCAACCATACTAATACAAGTACTGTGTTACAGGTAGATGATGAAGTTTCGACTACAATTACATCATCCCTTGTAGTTCATCCAGAGCCAGATGTATGCGTACTGACATTTCCCTCGAATGATAGAAAGTCGGTCCTAGATCTGATACTATTACACAGTGACAGTATTAGTATTATTTTGCAAATTGCTTGAGTGCAACATTTCGAAGAGTGTGCTTCGGACAGTCAACTTTGATCGAGTAAACTAGCCATCAAGCAGGTGAAATCCCAAATGTATATTTTCATTAAATGATTTACACGATGTACGGGTTTATCTGTGTAAGTGTCAAGACTTGATTGTAGTGTGAGTAATGGACCTCCATCCCTAAGCAACAAACAGCGAAAATAGAAACTACTCGCTGTTTGAGGATTAGAGCCACAGGTGGTGAAAGAACAGGAACACTGAGTCCTTTGGATGGCTGCTGTAAGAAAATGGTCAGGTTAAGCAAACGGATAAAATAGAAATGTCCTGCAGTACCAGTGATATGGAATAAACGAGCACCTACCAGATGAAGGAGCAGAGGGAGGATCCGATGGAGGGTCGGGTATCAGTGTGTAATCCTGTTCTATAATGCTGGAGAATGGGAAGGGCCACGGGTTGGAGGAAAGAAATCAGTTAGCCCACCAGCAGCACCTGAATGCAGAAAGGCAGAGTCAATGAACCACGGCTACTTGCAGCACATAGCTCTGGAAGCCTAAGTTCGAAAGTCTGAAGGTATCCAAAGTTACCAAGGGGAAGATCAAACACAGTCTGTGAAACAATCCATGGTCTAGCTGTGAAATCGCTTGGTACGAGGTTGCAGAAGGATAAGGCAAAAGAAGTCCAACACACACAGTCCATAGTCGTAAAAACCAGAAAACACAATCCGAAGTCCAAGAACGCCAAACGCTGAGTAAAACAGCTGAGAAGCAACGCTCGCCGGGAGAGCAGCTGTTTTATTTCCTGTTTGGAAGATCATGTGTTCCAATGCGTGCATCACGTGACGGGATGGCATAAGCAGGAGCAGTTCAAGAAACCACATCACGTGATCGATTACCGGGCCAGACGCTCTTTCTGTATGTTGTGATGGCAGGACTCCGCTTCACACAGAGCCGCCACGGAAGCCGCCAAGCACGGAGAAATGGTGCGCGGGCACCCGGCAGCACGCCTCTGAGCCCCTGATGCTGCAGGTGGATAACGTGACGGCTACAAGAGCGTGCTGTATGGTGTTTTGTGTGGGGCAAAGCCTGGGGCACAGTGAGCAAGGACTGCACTGGAGAGGACTGGGATGAAAGATGCATGACAGTAAGCCATGTGTGTGAAGGAATAATTTGATTTTGAATACAAATGACTTAACAAGTGACTTATTTCAAATGGATACTCTTTTCTATGGATGTATACAAGATCCAGATATAGAAGAGGAGGCACATGGATCCGAGTCGGTGGACCAGCTTCCTGTTAATGACGTAAAGAAGGTTTCAAAGAAAAGCAAGAAAAATAAGGTAATTTATAAACTATTTCAATTTTTAACCAGTGTTTTGTGCTGGGCCTTCATAATATGCTTTTTTTTATGTAAACTGTCCAACAATGTATGTTGGATTTACATTTAACATATTTTCCAACCTGTCTTCTAGTTGCCCATGGTGTACTGACTATGCAGACACAGACAGCGACACAAATGAGAGATGCTGCTTGCCAAACTGATTTCACCATGGAGAAACTATTAATTAAGGTGCGGCATGTTCAGACTCGAGATGCATTTGCCCAATGGCCAGAAAATGAATTTAATGTGACCGGCGAAGCCAGCAAGTGTTTTTGGACCATTGCTACAATGCGTCTGCTCCACCAGATGAAGATGAAACTGAATGTATTGAAGATGCTTTTGAATTAGTCGCAGACCACTTGACACAATCCACACCCGCCAAAAAAGGGCCACCCAAAAACCAGTCGACATTGATGTTTTCTCCGATTTAGGTTCAAGCAACAGACACTGAAATGACAGTGACTGAAGCATCAATACTATTGACCGAGGAACTAGACAAAGATCTCGACTACAGTATGTCCAGTTTGGCTTATATGTCAACCACAGTTCAGTCAGAAACAACATTAATGCCGGATGACAGTCTAATAAAGGAGGCCAAATACATAGTATTCGACAGCAGCTTGATGGAGATTTTAAAGATCCTGCATTGTGTACATTCAGTGAGAGGGGAAATATGTGGGAAGCCATTGGTGAATGTGACTCGTGTATCACAAGACAGTAACCTCAAAATTCATGCCACTTGTGAAATGTTCCATGAAAAATATTCATGGTCCGCTCAACCAATACTGGGGAAACTGCCAGCTGGAAATCTACTGTGAGCAGCAGCTTTACTTTTCAGTGGCTCTAGTTTCAGTAAGTTGTCCAGTTTCTGTCAATTTGTGGGACTCCATTTCATTTCTGAAACGCAGTACTACAAATATCAACGTCAATATCGATTCCCTGCCATTAGTGAAGCTTGCAAAATTGAACAATTGTCTATTCAAAGTACATTCTCCGAAAAAAACGGTTCAGGCTAGCTGGCGATGGGCAGTGTGACAGCCCTGGATTTTCAGCAAAGTACTGCCCATACCACTTTCAGGACATGGAAAGTAAAAAGATTGTGAGTTTGGTGGTCGTGCAGGTGTCCAAATGTAAATCCTCAGTGGCCATGGAGAAACTTGGTTTTCAGAAATCAATGGAAGATCTACTATCGAGGGGAATGCAAATCGACCTCATAGCAACGGATAGACACATTTCAATAGCCAAGACAATGAGAGAGCAGTTTCCAAATATTCGCCATCAATTTGATGTATGGCACGTTGCCAAATCGATCAATAAAAAAATATCAGCTGCAGGGAAAAAATAAGGTTCCGAAAGTATTTCACAGTGGTCCCAGTCTTTCAGCAAGCATCTTTGGTGGAGCTCCAAAACTTGTGATGGGTCTGTGGAAATTCTACTAGAAAAATGGCGGTCACTGATGCACCACTGTTCCAATGTTCACTCTTGGACAGAAAACCAACATTTCCACCAATGTGAACATGGCCCTTTATCGCCGGAACAGGAACGGAAGAAGAAGTGGTTGATTTCATCTTCGCCTCCACACAAAGCCCTTGAGAAGATTGTGTTTGATAAAACTCTATCAAGAGATCTGAAGGGACTCAGAGCATTCTGTCACACGGGAGATTTGGAGGTGTTCCACAATATGTGCCTAAAGTACAGGCCAAAGAGATTGCATTTCAGCATTCAAGGAATGAAATATAGGACATTACCAGCGGTATTAGCGCATAACGAGAATGTAGGCCGTGAACAATCGAGGACTGCGGGAAACCTTGGGATGCTTTGCTACACTATGGCCTTTACAAAAAGAAGCAAAAAGGGGTGGTCAAGCCAGTATATGAGGAAATGGAATTTGATTTTGTGAAAGATCTTATTATTAATGTTTTGGAGATGCATAATCATGGAATGCGATTTTGTTCCGAGTACACATACATTGCCACAAAACATTGCCAACGTGCCCTGTCCACCTAAAGCAGAGCTTGTGGAAAAGTTCAAATCCAGATACAAATGATTACCATCTGTTTTTTTGATCAACAATGTTTTTATGAAATGTCCAAATAAAGCATCCAATTTGTCTGTTAAAATGTATCCTCTTTGTTAATTTTTTTTCCAACTAGTGTAGTTTTTACAATTGCCTTACAATGTAACGCTGTGCTTTCACAGTTCACAGTTTCGTCGAGCTACTGTGGGACCTTCACTGATCGTGGGAGGGCCAGATGGATAATAGTGTGAAAGAAACTTTGCGGTTCTGAAGTTGCATTACCATACAGTTGCCCAAATAGCTGAATAACTGCTCGCCCCACAAAAGGGATGAGACCTAGGCTACATAAGGGAAGGAGGCTGTGACATAAGCAGAGGTGGGGCTATGGCTAGACACACTTTGACTCCTTTTTGTGTACCCTCGACTACAATTTTGGAGTAGGGCGCATTCTGTCATTGCCAAGTTTCCCCTACCCCACAGCAGCGCCACGATCATCGAGCAAGTACAGACCAAACATTTTTCCTCCGGTCCCCCAGCATCACAATTCCAGTTCTCATGGATACGGTGAGCCAAGATGTTGCAAACTAAGAATGCGTCTTCATTCTGAGTGAAGGTCACCAACTTTGAAATTTTGCTTGCGAGCTGTGGAAGCCCACGCATCGCGCACACAGTATAAGGTTCAATTGTTTTTTGACCTTGAGAGATAAGGTTCTCCATTCCAAAAATGGGCCAAGGACATGTAAGTTCAGTTTATGAAAAATCGTTGATGTGAACGGAGTCTGCGTTACGGTCTGAGTTACGCCAAGAGAATGGAAATGCCAAATATAATGTAAGTTTGACTTTTCACGATTTTATACCCGAACGAGCATCAACTTATCATTAGCTGACCGTTATTGCTGGGTTACATTGTACTTGTTTGTTCTGTGTGGCATATTGCAATGAAAAGCAAGTACAACCTTTGTGTGTACTGGTCTTTCAACCAGGCACATGGGCAGTCGAGCATCGAGATGCATGTAGACCACCACTCGGTTCCATCAGGTTCAACGCTAATATTTCATTAAAATGCCATCTATGTGCAGCTTGAATTGTAGCGTTAGCTTCCCTATCCCGTTTAGAGCTGAACATACTCCATAGCACTAGCCTCGGAAGCAAATTGTGTAGTATTTCCACGTTGTTTTCACTCTGTTCACATTGTTTCATGTCTGTGCTAATCGTTAGTTTTAACTCGATGCCGAATTAATAAGTAAAATGATCAATTGTAATAAAGATCGGCTACTGAGACACATTTCTATTATGTTTTCCAAACTGGTACATCCTGCCATTCTTTGTCATCAATTCCAGATACCAACTGATGGGTTCTTCAAACGGCAGCTGCAGTTACATGTCAATAACAGGATATATTTGACTCTTTTTTGGTACGATCGCCAAGGGCCTATATGCCCTTACGCGGTACCAGCCATTAGGAGAAACATAACATCCTTTACGGCCGTCTAGCCCCAAGTTGATGCACAAGACCTGCAATTCACCGTGCGACCAAAGCACTTCTTTTACTCAAAACGAACACCTTGTGTACCCAAAAGGAACACCGCGTGACTCACGATAAACGTTTTCGGATCAAGAGCAAAGGAAAAAAAATCCAATTTGATTGAATATGGCAATAGCCGGATGTTCTCAGAGCGTTTATTGTGAAATAAAAGTACTTTACAAATTGTACAATCTTGCTGTTTCCTTTTAAAGCACAGTTTTATATTCTGAATTGTGACACGCTGTGTTGTGAGACGATGTGTGCTGATTTCCGTGTTCTGCGTCACGTCACGTAGGTGATGACTGGGTGCGTTTGGCTACGTTGCCCAGTAACGTCACGGAGAAAGGCAGAGAATATCACTAGGCTTGGTGATGTCAGGCTCAGGGGCGGGCGATATGATTTAGTGCCGCAAGGGCACTCCACCCTGGGCAAAGCAGCAACTGATAAGATTATCGCAAGATGGCCGCGCCCTGCTGCCTGATTTCGCGAGTGTACAAAAGAGGAAAACTACAGTAACATGCATTGGAAATGTTTGTGCGATCGATCAACGTATGCTTAAAAACACATGCCCAAACTCGCGGGACAATAATATTTCTGAGCGCACCATTCCTTTAATGGCAGTGGGGCTCCCCACACTCTCGACCGAAGCCATGCTCACTCTAGATCACCCTGTAACACATGATGAGATCATCAGTGCCATTAGGTCGTTGGTATCTGGGAAAGCGCCAGGTTCGGATGGCTTGGGGATCGAACTCTAAAAGGAGTTCCATCAGGAGCCAGCTCCTATCCTATTGGGAGTGTGGGAGTTATCCATGGTACACTTCCGCGATCAATGCGCAAGGCTATTATCACTGTGCTACTTAAACCACACTGATCCCCTCATGATGTGGCTTCTTATAGGCCTCTGTCATTAATTAATGCGGATGCTAAAATATTTGGGGAAATCCTGGCTTCAAGGAAGATCCGGGCTATCCCCAACTGGGGCATCTGGATCAGTCAGGCTTTATCCCTATGAGGTCGACTGCTTTGAATTTACGTTGTTTATTTGGGGTGATGGCACAGGTGAGTCCCCATACAACGGCAGTGGTGGCCGCCCTTGACGCCAAAAAGGCATTTGACTCTGTGTCATGGGGTTATTTGTTCTTGGTGCTGCGCTGTTTTTGGGTCGGCCCATACTTCCTGAGCTCTGTTCGATTACTATATTCCAACCAGAGGCCAAAAGTCTTAAATCAAACACTCTCAGCACTATTCTCACTCGGGAGGGGCACCAGACAGGGTTGCCTCTTCTCTCCATTACTGTTTGCTCTTACTATCGAACCCATGGCCACACTGGTTAGAAAGGTACATGGACACAGAGGAATAAACAGACCCCCCTAGATAATATCATTATATGCTGACAATATTCTCCTATATGTGTGTGACCCTGATCACAATCTCATTCCTATAATAAACGACATTCATACTTTTTCCCGTTACTCAGGTTATAGAATAAACGACTCCAAGTTGGAACTGTTCCCCATTACACCTATTACCACACAGCCATCTCACATAGGAGGGTTTACATGGTCACCAATACATTTTTGATATCTGGGCATCATGGTGTCGGCCGACCGTCAATCGCTGTACACATACAACTATGAAACCTACTTGCAACAACTATCTACCAAGCTACTGCTATGGGCAAAACTCCCAATATCATTGTACGGGCGGGTGGCGCTTCTGAAAATGGTGGTTCTCCTGATATTATTAGATTTCTTTGGTAATGTCCCTTTGTGGCTGGGACGTGCCTTCTTCACTAAGCTTAAATCATTAGCCTCTGCGTTTGACTGGGGATCTGTAGTGGCAAGAATAAAATTGGTGGTACCGGATTTTGAACTATACTACCTGGTATCACAGGCCCAATTTGCAAGATACTGGTACAACCCTAAAGACACAGCTACACATATACCTCTGGAGAGATACACGGCATCCCCCACGAACGAGAGATGGCCATCATTCAAGATGGAACCAGAGTCACACGCATGTATAAGCGCCATCATGTCCAATGATGGTACAAAATAGACCTCATCACGAGATATTACTGCCACCTTTAAGAGTCCGCCAAATCACGGGCTTGGCAGATTTTGCCCCAGCTCTGAGCTGGGGGCAAATCTGGCATGATTTTGCTGATTTTCGGCGCTATTACCACCATCAGTAATAGCGCCGAACATTCCCCATTTGGCCCAATGGGGAATGGGAAATTCCTGAATGGGCCCAATGGGGAATGGGGACTTACCGTTCCACCAAACCGGTGATCCGGTGCTGATAGCTCTGGGGGATTTGGCGCTAAGGCTAATAGCCCCGGCGGTAATACCACTGGGGTTAGCACCCAACTCGTGATGAGGCCCATAGTGTCTAGATTGTATAGGTTAGTACAATCTCATCTCCCCCCCACAATTCCATTAAAGAGGTGTGGGACGGGCACGTGGGAGCCACAATTGGAGATGATAAATGGAGCAAATACTGCCAACTAACTAAATCTGTGTTTTTGAATGCTGGTTTATGATATGATATTTTATTTGTATCGCGCTCATACACAAGTGTTTCAGAGCGCGGCAAGAGAGGAGAACAGGGGAGAACAAAACAATGATCTTACTAGGCCCAGTGACATTGAGATTGTGCAAGTGCATGGGAAAGGGAAAGGAGAAAAGTGCATGGAAGGGGGAGAGTGGAAAGTGCAGAGCAGAGGATAAACAGATAAATAATAATAAATACAAATAAAATATATAATGGAGCAATAAACAGGGGTACTGCAGCCAGCAAGTGGCAAGTGCTGTGTTTATGGCAGCCGAACTGGCTAAGTCTGATGAGTGCATAAAAAGAAGAAAATTGGGGGATGGGAGACTGTATGGTTACAGATACAGTCCCCAGTGCAAGGGGTGACCGGGAGGCAGTGCAGAAGGGGGGCAGGGTAGCAGGTAACTGGGCCAAGGGGATGGAGGGTGGCCAGATGCACAGTGCCAAGAGAGAGCAGATCAGCAAGGGAGAGGGGGAGCAAAGGCAGATGCAAAGAGGAAGGTCTTGAGGTGCTTCCGGAATCGGAGATGATTCTCCTCAAGTTTTAAAGTGGCAGGGAGGCTGTTCCAGAGGTAGGCCCCGGCCGAAGAGAGAGATCTACCCCCGGCTCGTTTCTTTGAGAAACGACTGACCCTGAGGGAGTTAGAGGTAGAGGAGCGAAGAGCTCAAGAGGGGAGGTATTTGCGGAGGGATAGCTGAAGGTCATTTGGACCCAGTCCCCAGAAAGCCTTGTGGACAATGCAGAGGGTTTTAAATATAATCCTTGCATCCACTGGGAGCCAATGGAGAGATTTCAGAGCTGGAGAGATATGATCCCAGGGCTTGAGGCCAAGGACAAGTCTCGCAGTCATTTTCTGGATTAGTTGGAGAGGGTGAAGAGTAGGGGCAGGTAGATTTAGAAAGAGGCTGTTACAAGAGTCCAACCTAGACAGCACCAGAGCTTGGGAGACCGTGAGCTTCTGGGGCAAGGAGAGGAAAGGAAGAGTGCCTCTGAGGAGGTGCAATAGGAAGTTTGGCTTTTTAGAGACCTCAGAGATGTGGGCGGAGAAGGAAAGTGTGGAGTCAAAGATGACCCAGAGGTCCTTAGCCTCACAGGTGTGGCCAGAGAGTGGGGAAAGGATGGAGAAGGGTTGCCGATGAGGAGGATCTCTGTCTTGCTGGCATTCAGACAAAGATCATTGGTGGCACACCAATCTTGAATGGCAGTTAGACAATCAGCAATGAGGGAGGGAGGGGAGTTGGGCGAGGGCAGCCCGAAAATGAGTTGAGTGTCGTCAGCGTAGCACTGGAAATTTGAGCATAGAGTGGCAATGCAGTGGGCTCGAGTTGCCAGTTATTGGTTGAAAAGCTAGGGCGAGAGGTTAGACCCCTGTGGAACACCACAGGTAGAGAGGAAGATAGGACCCCAGTTGACCCTGGGAGGGTCGATCAGAGAAGAAAGAGGTCAGCCAGGCCAGAGCTTGATCAGTGATACCCCGGTTCTCACGGAGACAGTTGAGCAGGATGGTATGGTTGACTGTGTTGAAGGCAGGAGAGAGATCGAGTAGGATGAGGACAGAGGGAATGTTAGAGTCAAGGGTGGAGAGCAGATCTTCACGGATGATCAGGAGAGCAGTTTCCGTGCTTCTGAATGCTCTGAAACCAGACTGGTGGTCATGGAGACAGCCAACAGAATCAGAATGGAGGTTAAGCTGAGAGATGGCCAGCTTTTCCAGGAGTTTGCCCAGAACGGGAGTAATGGAGATTGGACGTTAGTTAGCCAGACAGGAAGGATCAGCTGTGGGATTCTTGAGAAGAGGATGCACAAGGGAGTGCTTCAGAGGGGAGGGGAAGGATCCTGAAGCAAAGCAATAGTTGCAACAATCGGCAAAGGCCAGGGCGAGGGTGTCAATGTGGTCCTTGATGGTTTTAGAGGAACAGGGATGAACCTGTTTTGATGAGGCTTTCATAGATCGGACTTGTCTAGTGACCTCATCAGAGGAGAAGAGAGGAAAGGAAGAGAAGGAGGGAGAGGGGGTGCTTAAATGGGGGTTAGCAAGTGCAGACTGAGTGGGAATAGGAGGAGGCGGGGAGGAGAGGGTGGACAAGATATCCTGGGTTTTTTAGATAAAGTGAGAGGCAAGGTCATTGCAGAGAGCTTGGGAGGTAAAAGCAAGGGTAGAGACTGCAGCGGGGTTGGCAAGCTCCTTGCAGATTTTGAAGAGTTCAGCCGAATTATTAGATGCCGCAGAGGCACGGGCTTGAATGTCGACTCTCTTCTTTGTGCAGACAGAGTCGGTATTGCCTTTGGAACATGCGACAGGCCAGTTTGTCAGAGGATGAACAAGAAGCCCTCCATTTCCTCTCAGCTGCCCTACACTTAAGTTTAAGTGTAGCTAGGTCGAAGTCCTACCAGTAATTACACTTGGCTTTGGACTTCAAGCGGATCCTCATGACAGGGGCAAGAGCATCAAGAGTATCAGAAATGGAAGAGTAGAGAAGAGACAGGGTTGTGTCCAGGTGTGAGTCAGCCAGAGGAGGAGAGGGGGGAAAGAAGTTTGCAGCGAAAGCCTGAACTGACAAACGCTTCATAGTTTGGATGTCCAAGAAGGTAGGTGGCAGTGTTGCGGTGCGCTTGGCTTGGGGGGAAGAGAGTAAGAGATGAGAGGAGAGAAGGCAGTGGTCACTCAAGGAGAGAGGAGTGGTCAGAGGTATAGAGAGGGGGAGGCCAGACGAGATCAGGACATCAAGTGTGTGTCCTGCAGAGTGCGTCGGGCCAGAGGGGAGGATAGAGAGGGAGGGGGAATCGCAAAGGTTGCGAAAGAGCAGAGATGAGGGACAGGGGGAATCGAGGTGGCTGTTGAGGTCTCCAAGGAGGAGGAGTTGAGTGGTAGAGGTCAGGAGATAGGAGGAGAGGTCATCCCACTCAGAAAGAAAAGAGGAAATTTGCCCAGGGGGCCAATAGAGAGTAGCAACAGTAAGAGAGTGGCTAGGAGAGATTGAGAGCCTGCAGACAAGGCATTCAAAAGAGGAGTAAATCTGAGTGGGAATGATAGGTTTGCAGCTGATTCAGTTTAAGGTCCTGAACCATTTGCACTACACCCCTGCTAGAATGGCTAAATGTGTGCAAGACTGCACTGGCGAATGTCTAAAGTGTGGGAGCCCGCAAGCGGACGCCTTCCATATGCACTAGCCATGCCCTCTGATTGTGTCATTCTGGGGTAGGCTCTCTGAGGCTTTAGAAGACATAGTCCACATTCCATCCTCACTTGCTCTACTCGAGTACCTCTTTGATGACATAGGCATGGCCTCTGAGACCACAAGACGGCTGTTTAACATTGCATGTGTTGTTGCAAAGAAATGCATATTAACATTTTAGAAGTTTAAGACTGAACCCAGTCTTGACGACTGATTACACAAACTAACCTATGTTAATGAACGTGAAGAGCAATTTGTGCTTTCTGTACCACCGACATGCCGCCTTAAGGACATTTGGGCCCCATTCAGACAGTACTTGTGTGAGATTAATTTTGATGCAGATAACACCTGTACTTAAATTGGTAGTCATTTGAAGACGTTTTAGATGTTGTTCACCTACAGAAGTGTTGTACACTGTATGTACAGGACTGTGAATTATGTTGCTTGTAATATGACCATTGAATAAATAAAGGTTTAAAAAAAATGTGTCATCAAATCCCAGTCCATGAGGAATATCTGGTGTTCCCCCATGACTGCATATCTTACCCTTTCCATAGCTTCTAGGTTCCATAAGTTACCCACCCCTTCGTGTTCCGTGGGTGCCTCTTTTGATTTCCATTTGCGGGCAACTAGCAGGGCTACGGCCATCACCAGGATTACAAACATTTTTTGTTGAGCTTTCATGGTCAACTTTTCTAGCTCTCCATGCAGACCCATTATAAACAGTCCCTTGCTTGCCTTCTCCTCCATTCCCAAAATGTCCTTCATCGCTTCTTGAATCATCTCCCAAAACGGGTAGATTATCGGGCATTGTCACCATATGTGTTTCCAAGTTCCTTCAACTCTGCACCCGCTCCAACATAACTTGGATGTCGTCTGATAGATTTTGGACAGACTACTGGGGGTGAGGTGCCATTGATACACGATTTTTAACCAGATTTCCTGAATCTTTAGTGAGTGTGCCAATTAAGGTATGTTCGCCCAAAGACTTTGCCACTACTCGATGTTTATTACGTGTTCTACTTCCCTCTCCCAGTTGAGCATGAACCGTCTTTCCCAGGACTCCTCCCCTTCTTTAATCAATCCATAAAGCGCTCCCACTAGGTGTTGTCACCTGGGTTAGTGGATACAAATTTCTCGAATGGGGTCAGCTCTCGTGTCGATGCTTTCTTTACCGTGAGGTCCTGGACCCAGTGTCTCAATTGGGCATAGTGGTATCTTTCCCCTTCATCTACACCAAAATCACATTTACATTGGGGGAAGGATTTTATCTCCTCTCATTCAAACAAGTCCTGTAGCATCCGACATACCCCTTCATGCCATTTGACAAAACTTATACTAGCCCACCCTGGTATGAATAGCGTGTTCCTAAATATCGGGGTGATGAGAATGATTCTGGATCGCTTAACCACTTCATCCCATGTGTGCCTTTTCAGGGATTCAATTTCACTGTAGTACATATTATGGGGTCTGTCCTCCTGGGGGAGCCATAATACCTTCTCTAGATTTGTTCCCACCACCGCCCTGCCCTTGTTCCTCCACTTTTTCCCCTCTGTCCTCCCTCAGCCAGTCCCTTATGACTCTAATTTGGGCTGCGCGATAGTAAGCTATGGGGTCGGGTTCTCCCATCCCCCACTATTCCTAGGCTGCAGTATCAACTTATGTGGAACTTTTGGTTTCTTCTGTTACCAAATGAAAGCCTGCGTGTGTCTGCGTAATGCTTGGAAGAATGACATTGGGACCTTTGCAGGGATTGCCATGAACGCATAAAGAAAGCATTTTCTGTAGGAGAACCATTTTCAAGGCATTTATCCTACCCATATGGATAGGGGATCCATCTGTGAAGCATGTTTTTGATGGTCTCCAGTAGAGGGGGATAATTAGCTGCAAAAAGTTGGTCTATGGTCTTGGCAATATAAATTCCCAGATGTTTTATCTTGTTAGGGATAAAATCCAGATTTTATCTCTCCTTCCCTCCCCGGTGGTATATCTAGACTCAATAACTCGGATTTGCTCCTATTTATTTTTAGAACGGCGACCTCTCCAAACTGAGCAAAAACCTTGTCTACTGCCTGTAGGGGTTCCTCTGGGTTTGTTAGTGTTGGCAGCATGTTGTCAGCCAATGCTGCCTTCTCGTGTCATTCTTACAGTAGAACTACCAGAATTGATTTGGGTTAGACCATATTAGAGTCCTAAGTAGCGTAAACTGCAATAACATGGAAAATTCTACTGCAGGGTAGGCTGGGAGGGGTGATGAGAAATATGTGGGAGGAAC
Source organism: Ambystoma mexicanum (assembly GCF_040938575.1). NCBI lineage: Eukaryota > Metazoa > Chordata > Amphibia > Caudata > Ambystomatidae > Ambystoma > Ambystoma mexicanum. The sequence continues at coordinate 1,112,951,261 of NC_090923.1, read as the reverse complement.
ATCCAGTCAAGAGAACGTTACCAGGGGCAAGTATCTTGTTCTTTGAATGGATTGTGTCCTCCCACATAGTCCTCATTTATGATAGACTCCCAAAGCAGTATTCGTTTTGGCAGAGGGAGTAAGAATTTTGTCATCAAGGGTTGTTGTGAAGCGAATTAAGCACTGCTTTCCCAAAGCTTCCATCCTGACTTAAGGTGGAATCAAGGCAGTAACGTTTTGTAAAAGTGTGGATGGTAGATCAAGTGGCTGCCTCACAAATATTTTTTATTGGAACACCTCTTTGCAGATCAGAAGAAGTAGCCATGCCCTAGTGGAATGGGCTCTCAAGCCTTCTGGGGATCTTTCCCGGCCAGTTTATAGCATTCAGTAACCACCAAAATAATCCATCTGGAAAAAGTTTGCTTAGTTACAGCCTGTCCCATTCTATGACCTGTGCATCCTATAAACATTTGGTTATCTAAACGAAACAGTGACATTCTTGAAATGTAGTAACTCAGAGTCCTTCGTGGGTCGAGTCTGTGTAACCTCTCCTCTTCCTTGCCAGGATGAGGTGGTGGGTAAAAAGTATCCAATACTACCTTCTGTCCCAGGCGAAAATCTGATATAATCTTAGGTAGGAATGAAGGTTTGACCTTAAGGACAGCCTTGTCCTTATAAACAAACATAAAAGGTGGTTTAGAAGATAGTGCCTGCAACTCACATACCCTGGCTGATGTTAATGCTACCAACAAGATGGTTTTGAATGCTAGTAGTCTCAAAGGACATGAATGGAGTGGTTCAAATGGTGCACACATTAGAAATTTCAAAACAAGATTGTGGTCCCAAACAGGAACCTGAAAAGGAGATGGAGGGGACGCATTAGTGAGTCCCTTTAGAAATGGTATCACCAAAGGTATTTTAAAATATGCCGCTAAATAACCGTTAATGGTTCGAACCTGGAACACCAGATTGGCCAAATACAGCAGAAAAGATAACACTCCTTGTGTTTTGCATAGAAAAGGATCAACATTCTTATCCCTGCACCAGCTGCAGCATTTGTTCCAACGGCAGCGGTACAAAGACTTTGGGCCTCATTCTGACACTGTCGGTAAGGGGTTAACGGCACCGGTAAGGATGCTGGTGCCGTTAACCCCCTACCACCGCATTCTGACGTCCCTTAACGGGTCCCACTAAGGCCAGCTGGTTTTACCACCCGCCCTTAGCCGGAGCCGCTAAGGGACCAGGGAGCTAATAACGGGCCCGCTTTTTGTGGGCCCGTTATTAGCTCCTTCCCATTCCCATTGAGCCCTATAGGGGCTCAATGGGAATGGGGAATGGTTTTCAGAATGGGGACTTACCGGGTCCTCCAAGGTTGGAATGACCTGGTAAGTCCCCATTCTGACCACCCGGACCTGAGTTTGGAGGCAGCCATGGCGCTAATAGCACCATGGCTACCTTCAAACTCGTAATGAGGCCCTTTGTTGCTGACCTTCTGGCCGAAAGCAAAATCTCCATTATGTCATCCAGGAGGGCCCAATCCTTGTACCTCAGCCTCTCAGAAACCATGCGTGAAGCCTGAGTGTATTGATCTCTGGATGGAGAACCTGACCCTCCTCTCGCGTGTAGGTAATACTATCTTTTGTCCCAAATGAAAATCCAATATAATGTTAGCTAGGAATGAAGGTTTGACCATAAGGACGACCTTGTCCTTAGGAAAGATCATAAAAGGTGGTATAGAAGATAGTGCTTGCAACTCACTCACCCTACAGGCTGATGTCAACTCTACTAACAGTATGGTTTTGAATGTTAGTAGTCTCAAGGGACATGAATGGAGTGGTTCAAATGGTGCACACATAAGAAACTTTAAAACAAGATTAAGGTCCCAAACCGGAACCTGAAAAGAAGATGCAAGGAACACATTAGTGAGTCACTTTAGAAATTGTATCACCAAAGGAATTTTAAAATATGACATTTCCTCAGCTTGAAGATGGAAAGCTCAGCCAAATAACCTTTAATGGTCCCAACCTGGAGCCCCAGGATTGGCCAAATACAACCGAAAAGATAACATCTCCGGTGTTTTGCATGCAAAAGGGTCCACATTCTAATCCCTGCACCAGCTGCAGAACTTGTTCCAATGCCAGCGGTACAAGGATTTTGTTGCTGGCCTTCTGGCCAAAAGCAAAATCTCGTTAAGTCTTGTTAAGCAGAATTGCATGAAGTACCCTCTGGGACCACCATATACAATTACGAATACAGGTGTAAGCAAAACCAACCTTTGGAATAAGTCTGTACTACACAGTTTTGTGGTAGTGAGCTGAGCAGCCAGGCTTATCTCAAGAGGGAATGTGAGGAGTACAAGAGGTTACACAGAGGTTTTACAATCACAGTGGTTCAAATAGACACAAAAACTCAAGGTGTCTTGGTAAAACACTTATCAATTTATTACACAATCATTTAGAAAACATTCACTAGAAGAAGACGACTTAATATTATACAAACACACACTTCAATAGCAACCCAATACGTTTCAGAACAAATTAAGCTCCCCTGAAAAAGGAGCAAAAGGACATTTCAGTTACTTTCAATAGGAGTAAAAAGGCACAAGTTAGCAGAATAGATCACAAATACTTTCTTAGGTAGTGCAAATAGTTTTAGTTCACTAGAGGACTCGATTAAGTTCAATAGGCCTAGGCCAAAGTCAATGGACTAATGTCTTGGATAGGAAAGAGCAGTTCCTGAAGTAAACGGTAAAGTCTTTGCCAAATTTCTCAAAAGTAGTTTGTACGAAAAAGAATCATATGTTGGGTCACAAGCTGATTAGCACTGTAAGTTGAGAAAGTTCCACAAACTTTCATCACGAGAGAAGCGTTCTCTTAATCGGGTTGGCACAGTACCTTAGTATGAAGCAAAAGATGCAGCTGAAGACGTTGGTTCCTGGCAGTTCCTGCAGATCTCACTGTTCCTGAGCTTCAGTCGTGGGGACAAGAGGGAGGATGTCGGGGGACTACTGCACTGCATGGGATCGTCGGAAAACGCGGACAAAATGGAGTCACTTCAGTTCAAGTAGCTGTTCATCAAGCACACAAGCTGGTGTCCTTCCCCCTGGTTAATCCTAACCAGCTCCGAGAATGGTATCCAGGTGTCTTACGAGTTGATTAGTCCCACCAACTCAAAGGAAGAAGTCGTGCTTGATGGGGCTTCTCTGTCGAGGTGAACTTGGCAATTCGAACCTGCAGCATGGCTTCACCGGGCAAACCAACGGTCCAGGAGTTGCAGCAGCTGTCCTCTTACAGCTCGTCTTCGGTTCTTTTGTTCCAGTGGTCGACTCTGACTTGCAGTCCAAGAGACTTGCCTTTTACCCAGTTTTCTCCCATTCATTCCAGCCTAGCTGCCACTCGACTAGCAGGGTGGCTGTCCTTGCTGCACAGTCAGCCAGCCAAACAGTTAATTTGGATCTCCTAGGAGACTGGGCACATCAGAGCGAGCCACAATCTCTCTTATTAGTTTGAACACGAGAGGATTCCATCACCTGACAAATGGTCGAACTTTAAATTTAAAGGATGTTGACATTGTTATGTTTCAAGAGACATGGCTTACAATAGCTCCAACTTGGGATTATGATGTGTACCTGAATCCGGCTCAAAAATCAAATTATGGTAGGCCTACTTCTGACTTCTGGGCTCTTAATAAGTGTAAGGCAAAACTCCCCATTTACATCAGAGCACTGGCTATCTCCCAATCCTTTTCTACAGATGATAAAATTAAAAGTATTTACCGTAATATATGCTCTTATAAATGTATATTGGAATCCTCTTGGCATCTCCGATAACATCTTTATGAGAGATGTGGCTCGCCCATTCGATTTAGTATGCCTTGATAGCACCGTCTCCTTTGTTATTCTAGCAGGGGATTTAAATTTGTATTGCCTGGGGAAATCTGTGCATACTACTAGATTCAAGGCCTGGAATCACTTTGTCAAATCACGAAGTCTGCAAATGTTAAATGGTACATTTGCAGACGACATACCTCCCCAACCAACATGGCACAGAGGTGAGACAACAGCAATCATCGATTACATCTACCTTAATCAAGAGATGATTTCTGATGTCACCAAATTTCGCATTCAATTTACAACCTTGAGCGATCATAATTGTTTAATCATGAAACGGCAGGTAAACAAACCTCTAACTTGAGAGATAGATGTCGTGCCAATTTGGTTACAGTGAACAGTGGGGGCAACAGGTTACGATGGAGTGAAACTTCTTTGAAAAGATTCAATTGTTTCTAAGCTTTAGAGATAACCAAAACAAAGAAAGATCTGCATGATGAAATTGTATACCATGATCTGGTGCAATTATTTCAATCAAGAACGAAAACACGTACAGTTAACAAGGTTCAGAACTTACATGCATACAACAAGAAAGTACAAATAGCGAAAACCATCTTTCATACTAACAAACGACGAGCGATGAAACTCCCGCTTAGTATTAGAGGATCAATATTAACTAATATTAAAACGAGAAATAAAAACTGGTTACAACATTATAAAGCTTCCTTGTATCAGCATGATGGCGCAACCAGGTTAAGTGCATTGGCTGGCAAAAACACAGCACAAATATGGCCCATCATTTACCAATTCACTGTAGGACATCAACTTAAGTACCAATCTAATAATGTTTCTGAACAAGCCTGGATCAAATATACAGATCTTTACACTTGTCCAGTACGCAAACATTATACTAATCCAGTACCCATGTTGATAAATCTACCTTACATTTTGATAGGGAAGATATCGAGTACTATATAAACAGAGTAAGCGAATCGCGGGCCTCTGGGCCAGATGGTTTATCTAATCACACTCTAAAACAATACCCTAAATTATGGTCAGAAATATAATCGTGGAAACACTTCATTATTCTCCCGATTCATAAAAAGGGCGACAGATCCAATCTGGCAAATTACAGGCCTATCGCCCTCTTTGATGCCCTGGGAACATTTTTCAATCAAATTGTTCTCAGGGATTTAAACAAGTGGGCAACAGACCTAGAGAAAAGAGATCCATTTCAAACAGGTTTTGTTTTGGGATTGGGAACATCTCCAAACATTATGACACTCAATATGTTAAGATCTCAATTTGCCACCCGGAATCAACCACTGTATCTTGCATTTGTTGATTTCCGGTAGGCCTTTGACTCTGTTGATCGTGAGCTGTTATACAAAAAATGATTCAGTATGGTTGTCCATTTTCTTTAATTTCCATCATCAGACAATTACACACCAATACAACACTACAAATTAGGCTTACGATAGAAGGACTGCTATCTGCATATATTTCGACTGAGCGAGGGCTCAAGCAGGGTTGTATTTTGGCGTCCTTTTTATTTAATCTTTTCATTCTTGATTTAGGTGAACAACTTAAGAACATCATTTATGGTGCGCCAAAATTGTGTAGACAACAGATTGCATGGATGTTATATGCAGACAATCTTGTTTTGTTATCCCAAACACCTAGTGGATTACAAAACCTATTGAATACACTATCTAAATATTCAATAGAAAACAAACTTGTCATCAACTTAGAAAAGACCCAAGTTGTTACCTGTTTTCGAAACAAGTCTGTTTCTCAAAGGAGTTATAGTTGGTACTTGCAGAACGTGGCATTAGTGAATGTTAGTGGATATAAATATCTGGGTTCAATGGTGTACAATCCTTTGTCTGACATACCCTATTTTGCAACATTGAATCTGAAATTACAAACTTTAAAATCACAAGCAAACATTCTAGCATTTAAATATGGTAAATTCTCATGTAAACATATTATGATGTTTTATTAAGCTAAAGTAGTACCGATCATGCTGTATGGAGCAGAAACCAAGCTGTCATTGAAGTGTAACATCTGGGACTTATGTGAAGGTCGGTTTTGGAAATCTGTGTTGAATTTACCAAAGTGTACTCCGCAACCCATAATTCGATTTGAACTGGGACTAATATCATTATCTGCACAATTATCATGGAAAATGTGTAATCTTTTCCGTAAATGCCTGTTGGGTCTTGTGAAAAACAACATCTTGAGTGCTCTTGCTTATTATCTTGTCAACTCGGAGCATGTATTCCCACTTAAATGGAGAAAATATGTACTGGACGCGTTATCGGATGCATGTATATCAATAGAGGTTTTGTTAATGAATCCAAATCGTGCAAAACTGAAACTGTTTCAGCATGACTGAATCTGTAACAGAGCCAAATGTTGTACTTACAAAGATTTTAATGGGCAACTATTTGGGTCAAAAAGATTCCGGGTAACGGCAGATTATTTGTTAAAGTTTCCATCATCATACATTAGGCAACGGTATATGCGATTCAGACTCAATTTATTGCCCACAGCGGAAATATTGGTAAGAAGGGGGATTCTTCCAAATAAATTAAGTCACTGCCGTTTTTGTCATGACGAAGAATGTCTTGAAACATTACAACATTTGGCTGTTATCTGTCCAGCACTAACATTAATAAGGAAAACTTACTTTCATAATTTACTATGCCTGTATACACTAGTAGAAAAACTACAGTTAGAATTGCAGTAGTGCAATATTTAGATTCTGTATTGTCATTGGTTAATGTTAGATCTAACTAGTATGAGTTATTAGCTCCAGTAAAGCATGTTGAGAAACATTGATAGGACACTTATCTAATTAATTTGTATTATGTCTGCTTCCGTTGTTTATGAAAAATGTATGTATTTATATATGATTATGTATTTGTATTTTGTATGAAATATTTGAAAGGTTGTTTTTCAGCCAACCAAATAAATAAAAAATAAAAAAAAAGGGTCACCCCTATGTCACTACACTGAGGGTGCTGTGTAACACACATGAAAAGATGCCTATGGAGTTATCTTAAAACTCCATACGCCAAGAACACAAGAGTAAAACACACATCAAAATACATGAAAGAGTGGGGAAAAAAGGCTCACACTCTTTCCGGGTAACAAAATCAAGTCCTTAAAATCCAGCAAAGTTGCTGGGGGTCTCTAAGGTGAAGGGAATTAGCAAATTTTTGAGAATTCTCCCTAACACTCCACTTCCCCCTAACCCCCAAACTAAGGGACACAAGGATTTAATCCACCCCTGGATGAATCTCTTTACTCCAGTCGGTCAAACATTCTGGAGAGACCATCAGCATTTTGGTGATTACACCTTGACCTGTGTTCAATGGTAAAATCAAACCCCTGTAGGCTGACTGACCATCTTAACAATTTAGGATTTTCCCCCTTCATCTGCATTAACCATCTCAAGGGGTGGTCAGTCTGGATCACAAAACTAGATCCATACAAGTATGATCTAAACTTCTTCAGTGGCCACACAATAGCAAAACATTCTCTTTCAATGGTTGCCCACATTGTTTCTGGTTACTTCAGCTTTCTGCTGATGAAGCAGATGGGGTGCTCGCTACCTTTCTCATCCAGCTGACTCAGAACTGCACCTATACCTGTATTGGAAGCATCTGTTTACACAATGAAGGTTTGGCTGCGGCTGCAGTCAGGAGCTCTTAAGACTGGAGCTTGACAAAGGGCTTTCTTAAGTCCTTCAAATGCCTTGTTGCTCTCCTCACTGCACCTGATCTTTTTAGGAAATGTGGGTGAGGAGACTACATTCAAGGGAGAGGCTATGCACCAATAGTTCTCTATGAAGTTCCTATAATAACCAGTGAGACCTAAGAAGGCTCTCACTTGGGTTTGGGTAGTAGGGGGTGGCCCATTCTTCTACAGCTTGTACTTTGCTAGGCAATGGCTTTATTTCACCTCCTCCTACCTCATGTCCAGGGTAGACCACTTTGCTCTGACCAATTTGACATATACTTGCCTTTATGGTCAGATGGGCCTACTCAAGAGCCTGCAAAACAAATCCTAAGCCATCAACATGTACTTTCCAAGTAGGGCTGAACACTGCAATGTCATCTAAGTATGCCATGCAGAAGTCCTCCATCCCATTCAGAACTTGATTAACCATCCTTTGGAATGTTACCTTAAACTGGTAGAGGCCTGCTGGGGTTGGAAATGCAGTTTTCGCCTTGGCATGGTCTGTCAGGGCTATTTGCCAATAGCCTGACGTTAGGTCAAATGTACTGAGGTACTTGGCAGAACCAAGTTTGTCCACCAGATCATCTGTCCTAGGTAAAGGATGGGCATCAGTCTTAGTGGCTGCATTTAGAGCTCTATAGGCCACACAGAATCTCAACTCTTTGGATCCTGCCTTTGGCACTAGAACAACCGGACTAGACCATAGACTGGTAGAGGGTTCTATTGCCCCGAGATCAACCATCTTGTTGACCTCTTCCTTTATGTGGGTTCTGATATTATCTGACATTCTGTAACCACTGCTTTTAACAGGTAAACAGTCACCAGTGAGTATGTCATGCTGCCCCCAAGGGGTTAAGCCTGGTCATAGTGAAAACAGGGAGGCAAACTTATTTAACAGAACCTTGCACTGCTCCTGTTGTTCCAGTATCAGATTAGAAGTGAGATTAACTACTTCTATTTTCTCATCTAAAGGTTGTCCCCTGAGGAGATAAGGTAGAGGTTCACTCTCTTCCTCCTCTTGAGCTGAAACTAGAAGCATAGCTCCCACCTCTGGTCTTGAGACATAGGCTTTTTAGACGATTGGTGTGAGACACCCTGGGGGCCTCCTTATATTGCCTAAGTACACTAGATGGTAGACCTCTCCAAGTTTTCCAACAATCTTGAAGGGTCCTATTGTCACGCCCTTTAGGAAGCGCTGGTCCCTCTGGAATCGGTGGACTCGACGGTGTGCGGCGTCCATTTTTTCTCCCAGGATGGCGGTTCATTCCGCTTGCAGCAGTCTAGATGTTCGACTCGTGAAATGCAGTGGGACTCCGCCCCCTACTCCGCATACAGCATACCTGGTGTCCTCTCAAGCAAGCCGATGCGTTGCTACTCTTAGAAAACAATGCTTCGTAAGTACAGACCTAGGCTTATCTTCCTGTCCTTACAAACTCTGAGCAAACTCACTTTCTGTTTCTGTTTCCTAATTCTTAGAGCAAATTGACTCGCACTCGCGGGCCTGAAAACTCCATCTAAGACTTCCGGGAACGAACGCTTCCACACACACACACCTCGCCTTCGCCTTCTCACTCCAAATCATCCCAGGCATCTTCGGAGGTAAAGGATCGTGTTGACCTCTTAAATTCTACTCATCTGCTAGATCTAGCCTTACCCTGTTATATCATATCTTTCAGTCCTCTCCTTGTAAGAAGCGATACCCCACATTTCTGTCTTCAGTTCAGACTTCATCCCGTTATCCCTTCCAAGTACATTACAGCTGGGAGATACCCAGTCACTATTTTTTCTCCCTGTCTAGATATAACTCTAGTTTCTTTGATAGTGGAATCCCTCTAGAATCCAGATCTTCGGTCCTTGCGTCATAATCCACTGAATCCAACACTTCAAAGGGTGAATTCCGTCCACTCTCTCCTTTTACTTACTTACTATACTCTTTGCCTTACAACAACTTACAATTTCTATTTCGTCTTTTCCTGGGTAGACATCACCGCCTGGAACCAGCCTTCTGCCTAAAAGAGACATCTGAAGCAGACGATATCCAGACGCGCATGGTTTTATTCCCCCGGAGGGTTTCCCTGGGGTTCTTCTCTCCACCTGGGGCCTTGTGTCACGGGGTGGGAGAGGAGTTCCAGGGGGATTCCTATAGCATCGGTTCTGTGACACTTCAGACACAGACGCATTAGGGAATCCACTCCGCTGGTGAGTCCTTGGGTAAGGGTCCAATCCCTGCCATATCTTTATGTCACGTTTCAAAAGGATTGCAGAGGCGAAAGTTATCGCATTTATTACAGTTAGCAATGCCCAAAAAGAGAAATATCGAGTGCGGCAGGATTGGATCCTTGGTAGGGGGCTGCGGCGTACTGTCAATTCCCAAAGATTGACCCAGCTCAGCAACAACAATTGCTGACTGCTGTTCAAACATTGACTGCAGAGATTCAGGCTTTAAAACAGGAAAATGCTATCCTTCGCCAGCATATGGGAAGGGCTCCTAGTTGTTCTGAATTGCAGGGGATTTATACGATGGGGATCCCCATAAATTAAAAGCTTTCATAGAAGCTTGTACTGTCCAGTTTTCATTTAAATCTGCATTCTTTCATAGTGATCGGGACAAGGTAGGGCATATGATTTCAAACTTAACTGGACCCGCCTTAGCCTGGGCAACTCCATTGGTAACCACCAATAATCCTTTGTTAGATTCCTACCCAGCCTTTTTGAATAGCCTTCGGGCTATGTTCGGGAGGCAAGAAATCACAGTTTCAGCTCAGGAACAGCTCTTGGATTACAAACAAGGGTCTCAAGACCTGTTATCGTATATTACTAGATTCAAACAGTTGGCTGCATGCACCTCCTGGGCTGAGGAAGCTCTAATTACGATATTTAGAAGAGGACTGAATGCAGAGTTAAAAGATAAGGTATGGAGAGTGCCTCACCCCCCCTAATCTCACAGAATTAATCTCCCTTGTGATGCAAATGGATTACCCTCGGTTCTCCGACACTTCAGACACAGACGCATTACGGAATCCACTCCGCTGGTGAGTCCTTGGGTAAGGGTCCAATCCCTGCCATATCTTTATGTCACTTGTTCAAAAGGATTGCAGAGGCGAAAGTTATCGCATTTATTACACCTATCCATTTGTCCTCTAAGGCCCTCTGCCTTGTAGGAAACATAACTAAAACGTGCTGGTCTTGAGTAAACTCAACCATGTTGGCCTTCTGGTCATGCCAAAGCTTTACCAGAGCCTAACCTGCCTTTAAATTATCAGATGCTTCTGTCATCATGTGTCTCATTCTCCTCCGGAAACCTAACACATAGTCAGTGACTCTCACTGGCTTGGGAGAAGGAGTACTCTCCAACGCCTCCTTAATTAGGGCCAATGGACCTGTAACTGGATGACCATAGAGAAGCTCAAAGGGAGTAAATCCAACTCCCTCCTGAGGGACTTCTCTATAAGCAAATAGAAGGCATGGCAGTAGAAGGTCCCACTTTCTCCTAAGGGATTTTTTTAAGGCACCTATCATGCTTCTCATAGTACGTTTAAACCTCTCTACCAACCCATTCGTTTGAGGATGGTAGGCAGTTGAGAACTTGTAAGTCACTCCACAGTTTTTCCACATGGCCTGCATGTAGTGGGATATAAAATTGGATCCCCTTTCAGAGATGACTTCCTGAGGAAAACCTACCCTGGTAAAAATACCAAGTACGGCCTTAGCAACAGCCTGAGCTGTAACAGTCTTCATAGGTATAGCTTCAGGATACCTAGTAGCATGGTCTACTACAACCAATATTAACCGATTGCCTGAAGAGGTTGGAGGCTCTAAGGGACCAACAATGTTGATTCCTACCCTCTCCAAAAGGGACTCCCACCACTGGGAGAGGCACCAAAGGTGCCACATTCTTGGCGCCACTCTTGCCAGAGATCTGACAAGTGTGACAGCTCCTACAAAATGTATCTACATTAGACCGCAACTTAGGCCAGTAGAAATAGAGAGAAAGCCTTTCCTTGGTCTTCTTGAAGCTCAAGTGACCAGCCAAAGGAATCTCGTGGGCTAACTGTAGGAACTGTTGTCTTGTCTCTAGAGGCACTACAAGTCTTCTGTAGTCCCCTGGGATAGACTCAGTTGGTTTACTGTAGAAGAGGCCATCTTCCCAGTGCAGCCTATGCTTCCCTGGCTCTTGCCAGTCCATCTGGGAAGCTGCCTGTTGGCGAAGACCTTCAAGAGTAGGTCACCCTCTTTGACCTCTGCTGAAGTCTGCCCTTCAGGGGCCACCTTCTGCCAGTAAAGACTGCAGCTTAGGATGGTCTTTAGGATCCAGATCTCCAACAGGAGCAAGGTCTTCTTCCAGCTCTGAATCTTCAGCAGCTGATTCAACCTTTCCTGGTTGTTCCTCACACTCAGCCTCAGCTGGTGGAGTAGTCACAGGTGTGACTTTGGACAGTCCTCTCGGAGATGTGCTAGTTGGTAGCACAGGAGTGCTTCCTGGTTTTTTACTCGAGATCTTGGGTTTCCCCTGAGTCTCATTCTTCCTGGAAATAGCCTCACCTGTTAGTAGTTCCTGTGGACTGGGTGTTATAAATTCCTCTGTAACATCCACTAGAGAGTCAGTTAAGGTACTCTCTCTGGCCTTTCTTGTCCGCTGGTGTTTCCTTTTACTGGGAGGCCTGGGGGTGCTTGATAAAACTCCAAGAGCTTTTAAGTCATTCCCCAACAGCACTCTCCCGGGCACCTCACTTTGTACACTAACAGGTATCTTGACAGTCATGTTGTTGCACTGGATGAGAGCTGGTAGTCTAGGAAACATTTGGACAGGGCCTCCAGCAAGCTTAGTAAGGCCTTTGGGTGCCTTAGAAACATCCTCAGGTTTGAAAAAAGATTCATCCATCACTGTAATGCTGGCCCCAGTGTCTCTAGTGGCAGGGGTCTCCTGGCCGTTTACAAGTGCACTGTCCTTGTAATATTCTGTTGTGTTATCTGGAATTAAATTATAGACATCTAAATTCTGCTGTTCCCACAAACTCAGGGACACTAAAGAAACACTGGCAGAGACTTTAATGGGGTCTTCAGCCAGTAATTGAAAGTTTCCACTTGCCACTTGTACTTCTCCCTCTGGGGAAAAGGCTAAGGAGACAGTGTGGACCCCTGAAGGTTTACCCTTAGATCTGGGATACCCTTTCGCATGGTCAGTAGACCCATAAGCATAACATTTTCCAAATGTTTTGACAAATGAGGGTTTCTGCTGACCTCCCTCAGGTTTGGCACCGAGGTTTCACTAGCCTGATTCGGTTTCCCTTGTGACTTTATGTTTGGGGCCCTCTTTTGTATTGGATGTATTAGAATTCTCTTTGCCATCTTTCTTTTGCTGCTTCCCATCATCCTTCTTCTGAGTTGCCGCAGAATCCTTGTGAGTAGCCCTGTTGGCAACCCACAAGTCAGCAGCCTTTGCTAACTTCTTTGGATCAATTTCCTTAGAGTCAGCTAAGTGCTGTCTCAGCTCAGGAGAGCAGGCATCAAAATAGATTCCAACAAAAATAGGTTTCTCATTCCTTCAAAAGTGTTAACTCTGTAACCCTTTACCCAACCATATAAGTTCTTCAAACATTCACACATCCAGGCAGCCCAAGGGGTACCATCATGCTTTTAAACCTGTTAAGGCGCTGGGAAGGAGTTTTCCCAAATCTAGCTATCAAAGCTAGCTTCACATTTTCATACTGCAATCTTTCAAGTTCCCCCACCTCTATTACAGCATCAGTTGCAACCTGTGGGAGCTTAGACAAAAGCCAAGGAATCAACAGATTCCCTGTGAAACCCTGAATCCCATAGTTATATTCAAAGGCAGCCAACCAATCCAAAATATCAAGTCTCACCTCATACATACTCCCAGCTTCTTTAGGCATGCAAGGCCTCTTAGGACTGGAAGATCTAGAAGACTCTGGGATAGAACCATTTTCAAGAGACAATTTCTTCATTTCAAGAGCATGATGCATTTCCATTTCTCTGAGTTTGATTTCTTGATGTTTACTTTCAGTTTGCATTTGGAGCCTTTTGAACTCTAACTCAAGTCTCATTATTTCAGGAGAGACACATTCTGGACTCAGTACTGGACCTGGTAGGGTCCCTGTGGTTATAGTTTGAGGACCTAAAGCAAGTAGATGTGCAGTGGGGTTCACATCCTGAGACTCCTTTGACTATTCTAACTCATCAATAACATTAGAGTTTGACTCTGAATCATTATCATCCTCATCAACATTATCCACATTTGCTGAGGGGGTAGGGGTTATAGCTCTACCTCCCAGTCTTTGATGATTCAACACTTTCTCAATCAATTCATTTTTCTTGCCTTTAACAGAGAGAGACCTGACTTTACACATATCTTTCAGTTGATCTACTGTTAGAAGGATCAGGGCTTCCTGTTTGAAGTTATCCATATTTGGCATTATAAAACAATTGCTTTTCTAGTGGTGCTTAGCCTTGTGAAGGTTATTTAAACAAAAGTAAGAGCAGCACTCTCAATGTAACAACTATACTTTATCCTCACTGCTTGCCACCAGTGTTAGGCAGAATTGCATGCAGTACCCTCTGGGGCCATCCCATACAATTAGGACTACAGGTGTAAGCAAAACCAACTTTTGGTATAAGTCTGTACTACACAGTTGTGTGGTAGCGAGCTGAGCAGCCAGGCTTATCTCAAGAGGGAATGTGAGCAGTACAAGAGGTTACACAGAGGCCTTACAATCACAGTGGTTCAAATAGACTTTTAAAATCAAGGTTTCTTGGTAAAACACTTATTAATTTATTACACAATCATTTAGAAAACATTCACTAGAAGAAAGCAACTTAATATTAAACACAAACATACTTCAATAGCAACCCAATAAGTTTCTGAACAAATTAAGCTCCCCTGAAATAGGAGCAAAAGGGCATTTCAGTTACTTTCAATGGGAGTAAAAAGGCACAAGTTAGCAGAATAGCTCACAAATACTTTCTTAGGCAGTGCAAATAGTTTTAGTTCACTAGAGGACTTGATTCAGTGCAATAGGCCTATGCCAAAGTCAATGGACTAGTGTCTTGGATAGGAAAGAGCAGTTCTTGAAGTAAACGGTAAAGTATTTGCCAAAGTTCTCAAAAGTAGTTTGTACGAAAAAGAATCATATGTTGGGTCACAAGCTGATAAGACCTGTAAGTTGAGAAAGTTCCACAAACTTTCACCCGAGAGAAGTGTTCTCTCTATAGGGTTGGCACAGTACCTTAGTATGAAGCAAACGATGCAGCTGAAGACATTGGTTCCTGGCAGTTCCTACAGATCTCACTGTTCCTTAGCCTGAGTCGTGGGGGCAAGAAGGAGGACGTCGGGGGACTCCTGCACTGCATGGGATTGTCGGAAAACCTGGACAAAATGGAGTCACTTCAGTTCATCAAGCACACAAGCTGGTGTCCTTCCCCCTGGTTAATTCTAACCAGCTCTGAAAATGGAATCCAAGATGCTTACGAGTTGATTGGTCCCACCAACTCAAAGGAAGAAGTCGTCCTTGAAGGGGCTTCTCTGTCGAGGTGAACTTGGCAATTCGGACCTGCAGCAGGGCTTCACCGAGCAAACCAATGGTCCAGGAGTTAGGGCAGCCGTCCTCTTCCAGCTTGTCTTCGGTTCTTTCATTCCAGTGGTCGACTCTGCCTTCCAGTCCAAGAGACTCGCCTTTTAAACAGTTTTCTCCCATTCATACCAGCCTAGCTGCCACTCACCCAGCAGGGTGGCTGTCCTTGCCGGACAGTCAGCCAGCCAATCACGCCAGAGAACATTTGGGTCTCCCAGGAGACTAAGCACATGGAGTTTTGGGCCCCTCCCTCACTTCTTGCCCACCCCAGACACTCAGACGCCAGAGGAGGTCTTCAGTCCTGAAGCCCGCCAAAGGCATAGAAACAAAGGGATCAAACCAGGTTTGGCGCGCAGAGACAAACACTAGAAGGACCTTTCCAAAAAGAAATGGTGAAAAAAGAAGACCGGGACCCGTTTAAACAAAGGGGCTTAAGGCGCCATCTTGAAAAACATGGCTCCCGCGATTTTTAGCTACCGGTGTTCGCGGTCGGGAAAAATCATGGTAGTTCGTTGTAAGACCACTACCTCAAGCCATTTCGATAGAAAAGGGTACCATTTGACTGCTACATGAGTTTCTAGACACAGGGGATACTAGGTAACCCCTCCAGCACTCTATAGGAAGATAGTGTGAGCTGGGTCTAGGAATTTAAAAAGACTAGTAAAGTCAATTTAACTTTGCATTCTCTGGGAAACAGTAGTTTATCACAGAGAAGGTATTTAAACATTTGGGAAGTCTAAAAAGACATCCCTGTGCCACTGCACTGAGGGTGCTGTGTAACACACATGAAAAGATGCCTATGGAGTTATCTTAAAACTCCATAATCCAAGAACACAATAGTAAAACACACATCAAAATACATGAAAGAGTGGGGAAAAAAAGGCTCACACTCTTTCCAGGTAAGGAAATAATCAAGTGCTCAAAATCCAGCAAATTTGCTGGGGGTCTCTAAATTGAAGGGAATTATAACATTTTTGAGAATTCTCCCTAACAAGTGCTCCGGGAGGTCCCAATCCCTATACCTCAGCCTCTCAGAAACCATGCATAAATGCTGATTGTCTTGACCTCTGGATGGAGAACCCAACCCTCCTCTCGTGAGAGAAGGTCCTCTCTTTGTGGAAGACGTATTGGAGGGCAGATGGACATGTCCAGAACGTCAGGCTACCATGTCCTCCTGGCCCAAACCAGGGCAATTAGGATCAGTGATTTCCCAAACTTTCTCAACCTCCTGATCACATGAGGAATGACGGGGACTCGAGGAAACATGTACAGAAGTGGAAACTCCCAGTCATTATGAAGGTGTCCCCTAGAAGTCCTCTTGGGGGAAATTCCCTGGAGCAGAACAGTTCGCACTTCGGGTTGACACTGGTTGCGAACAGATCCACTTGAGGGGTTCCCCGAAGAGTGAAGATCTCTTGAAGGGCTTCCTGAGCTAGTTCCCACTCGCGGGCGATTCCGGGGCTTCCCAATTTGAGCGTACTCTCTTTTGTAGAGCAACATGAAAGGCAAGGTTAGGATTCTTTGAGGACCTTTATCCAGGATATCAGTGAGGTCATCCTGTTCGAATGGGAGGGCAAGCCTGCTCCATCCCATAAAATCAGTGACCCTGGTCATTAGCTGTCTGTAAGATGCAACTGCATGATCATCTGGTTCTGGCTTACCAAAATCCAACTCTTGTGAAGTGTCCACCCCACTGGCTGACTGTAAATTTTCACGCAGATCCTGCAACCTAGATTCCTCTGATATAAAGCTAACAGGGTTATTAGGAGTGCCCTATTGCAATCCAAAAGTTGTCATCTGAAGGCTCATTGTCTTCATAAATGGATGTGATTTATAAAAAATCCTTTCTAGGGAAAGGTGTGAAGGTTTTTTGAATCGCAGGTAAAGGCATTGATGGTTTCGAGCAACATGCTGATGGAGTTGTCGATGTCTTCGATGAAGATGTCTTGAGCCTTGATGGCACCGGTGGCGTCGATGGCACTGATGGCGTCAATGGCATCGATGGCGTCAATGACTTCGACATCGACTTGTCAATGGACTTTGTCCGTGACGGACTTCCATGGCTCGGAGAATTCTTCAATGACTTTTCATTGTGTCGAGGCCTCGACGGCTCTCGGTGAGAATCTGGCCTTTGTCCCGATCTCGAGGGCATGCAGGATTTGGCTCTAGCCCTTTCCTTACCGGCTTCAGAAAGTGCAGTAGGAGCATGGCCTACTTGCTTCGAGGGTTTCTGGCTCGCGAAAATCTTAAGCATTTCCTGCTTGAATGATTCCCATACAGCCGGAGTAGCGACCTTAGTGAAACAAGATATAGCTCCTCTCTGCGCAGGTGTTGGACCAGGAAGACGAAGTAGGCGATTTATGATGGCTTTTCTTCGATTTCCTCGACGACGTTGAGGAGTGGTGGGACCTACTGCATGACCTGGACCTTTTAGTCTTTTTCCATCGAGGAGAGTCGTCTCTCGCTTTGTCAGAAACATTTTTTTGACTGGGATTTTTGGGAGATTCTACCTACTGCCAATTTCCCTTTAAGCTCCTTCAGAGCTTTTCCAGTCATCGACTAACACTTCTGACAGGTCGAGGTCTTGTGCTCCACACCGAGACACCACAAGCACACCCAAGGTGGGTCCATCAGTGACATTTTTGCGTTGCAGTCTTGGCATTTTTAATACCCGGTCTTCGGGGTTGTTGGAGCCAAAGACAAATACATTTTCGAAGAAATATATGAAGCACGCCGTAGTTCACAAAGCTAAAGCTTACTTGGAAAAAACTGAACTGAAGCCAACAGGCGCTTTACATGCTATTTATCTTCGATGACATCATCCTCAAGACGGAGGCCTTCAAGAGACTTCGAGTCGACTGCATTGACGAACAGCGTACTCTGCCGAGATTTTATTCCGAAGCAGCTGAAGCTGGATATTGGAGATATCATAGATGAGGAATACATGGGAGGACACCATCCATTTCAAATGAAATGGAAAATTCCAATCCACTACAAAAGCCGCCCCCACTGCTCCTCTCTGGCAAAATTCCCTGGAGCAGAAAGGTTCACACTTCCTGCTGGAACTGGATGCAAACAGATCCACTGGAGGGATTTCCCACAGGGTAAAGATCTCTAAAAGGACTTCCTGCGATAACTCCCATTCGTGTGAGATGGGTCCCTGTCTGCTCAGGGCGTCTGACATCATATTCTCCGTTCCAGCCAAGTCGACTGCTGACAAGGAGATCACGTTCTGTAACGCCAAAAATGGAGCTGAATTGCCTCCTTACACTGTGTTTGAGACCATACACCATCTCTCTTGGGGTAGTGCACGGCCACTGCGTTGTCTGTCATGATCAGGAAATGTTTCCCCCACATCAAAGGCAAAAAAGCCATCAGCGCCAGTCTGATCAGCTCTAACAGGTTTATGTGCAGTCTTGTCATTGCTGGGGATCACAGCCCACTTATTTTCAACTTGTTCAGATGTGCACCCTAGCCCTTGAGAGAGGTGTTGTGACCACAATGATCTCTGGCCATGATTGCCAAAAGGGTTCGCCGGCCATCAAGTTCTCTCTGCTGGCCCGCCAAAGGAGGTCCGGTACTACCCTGCTCAGGACTCGAGTAAGATCTGTCATGCTGCCTGAGAAATGAGACCACTGAGATGTGAGGGCCCATTGAAGCAACCTCATTCTTAGTCAGGCTTCCAGCACCAGACAAATGCAAGATGCCATGAGACCCATCAACCTTAGGAAATCTAAGGACGGCAATGTCTTGGCGTTCTGAAATTTCATGACCATTCGAAGGATATGCTCAGTTCTTATCTCTCGGAGTGTGTTGGGGGGCCTTCGGGAAGTAGTCCAGTATCATTCCGATGAATTGGAGCATTTGTGAGGGTGTACTGTCAAAGAAGCCCAGTTTGTGTAGATTTGGCAGGTGCTGTTGAGCTATTTAAGAGCCTGTTCTGGGGAACGCGCCCTGATAAGTCAATCATCTAGGTAAGTAAAGACATGGATCTCCCCCTCTCTTTAGTATGGCTGCCACAACTGCCAACAACTTGGCGAAGACTCTTGGGGCAGAAGTGAGTCTGAAATGTAGAACATTGGAATTGATAGCGAGTACTGCCAACCACGAACCACATGTACTTCCTATGTTTGGGATGTATGGGCACACGGAAATAAGATTGAGTGACACCAACCAATCGTGGAGCTAAAGAGCCTTGAAGATCTGTGAAAGATTGACCATCTTGACTTGTCCTTCCTGAGGAACTTGTTCAAGCGCCTCAGGTCCAAGATGGGTCGTAGTCCTCTGTCGAGTACCAGGTACTATGTTGAGAACCAAATTTGGTTCCTTTCTGATGAAGGCATCATTTCTATGGTACTGTTCTCCAGCAGGGAACATATCTCCTGATGGAATAGCAGATCTGAAAGCAGAAAAGGATGGACTACTGGAGGGTGATCTGAGGGTCTCCACAGAAAAGGAAGACAGTAGCCCTGGGATACTATTTGAAGTATGCACACATCCAAAGTAATTTCAATACCATTCTTCTGAATGGTGGACTAGCCTTCCTCCTACAAGTGATTGATGGGAGACTTTGTAAAGTAGTTTTGTGGCTGTGGATGCGGCTAATGGCATGGATGGAATAGTTTTTAAGGCAGGCTTTCCGTCATGACTTCTAGCAGGATGAGAGAATCTTCTTTGTCTACCTCTTCGATTAAGAGAGAAGTAGCGACATGTTTTACCCGTCCATCCTTGCAAAGTTGCTTATGGCTGCTGTTGCCATATTACTGCCCTAAGACATTTACTGCAGCCTTTGAGTTGAAGTTTGTCATCATTAGGACCAAATACATTTGATACATCAAATGCCATATTACGACAGGGTAGGGGAGGCCCTTGGTGGGCAAACGTGGTGCGGGTCTGGATATAGTACAAAAAATAACAAATATGACCACGTTGCAGAACAACTCAATACTTTGTATCTGTTCTAATTATTTCATAGATATGATGATGTGCTGGAGAAGTCACAAAGAATATCCCATGAGTAACTTAGTAGTAACTTTTTTTATTTATTGTGGTGGCAAATATATCCAACAAAAAAAACATGTGTTGCAAAATTGAAAATTGTGAAACAAATATTGAGTCCAAACAGTAGAAAAACAATAATGGTAAAGATCCTCGTTCTGCAATGTGGTCACATCAAATGGCATAGCCTGTAACCTGGCTTAAAACCTGAATTTCATAGTCACACAAATCTACTGAGCTATTGCACATGGACCTCCCTATGCAGTATGCTGCATCAAAACCTGACTGAAGAGGTCGACAAAGTAGATGAGTATTTAGCCAAAGAGCAAGATGCATGTATTGCTTTTAGGGCCATGCTGCTAGATGCAACAACTATTTTTGCTAGTACATCATATCTTTTATTGTCCCTGTCATTTGATAGCAATGTAAAGGCAGATTACTTTGTGGTTGATGTGGCAGTGTGAACCACTAGACCTTCTGGGGTTGGGTGTTTTGAGAGAAAGTCTGGGTCTAAAGATTAAGGTTTCTATTTTTCCACCAGGTCCCTGTGTACCATAATTGATTTTGTGACTATTCACAGGATCTTGTCACTTCTCCCCAAGGGGGAGCCCTTCCCTGTGAGACTAGGGTGGTGTGGCTGCTACCCAATAGAACCTGTAGAGGTGGTAGGGGTGGTGGAAAGCAGGACCTTACAGGGAAAGACTCCCTTCATGGGGCTAAGTACTCCTGTTCTGTGAAGGAACTCCTCTTCTGTGAAGGAACTCCCTAACCCCTTTTCCCTTGTGTGAAGGCATTGTGAAGCAAGACACAGACAACAGATTCAAGATTCAAAACAAATGCTTTTATTAACTTAAACGTCAGGATGAAAAAAAGGATAAGTATAAAGCAGTTCCAGCAAAAAGTCTCAAAATTGCCTCTCAAGTTCAGGATGAAACAGTTTTAACCAGTATCCTTCCCCAAAATGCAATTTCAGCAGCAACAGAAATATCCTTTGTCTCTTTTAAAGTTCTTTGTCACTGTTGTGCCCTCATTTTATGCTTGGTTTCTCATGTACAAATTGTAGTTGTGTTGGAATAAACTTCAAAGGCCCTCATTACGATACCGGCGCTTAACCATGGCGCTATTAGCACCATGGTTGGTGCCGGTATCGTAACGTGTCCGCCATGGTGAAATGGGGAAATACCGCGCCATTCCAAGGTTGGCGGGCCGGTATTTCCCCATTTCCCCATGGCCCTTCCCCATTCCAATTTTTGCCCCATAGGGCATAATGGGAATGGCGAAGGCGCTAAGTAAGGTACCGCAAATTGCGGTACCATACTTACCGCGAAGTTCCCTTTGCGGGTAACTACTTTAACTGCTGGCCTAGACCAGCCGTTAAGGTCGGGTCCCGCAAAGGGACCTCGTAATTAGGCGCTAATGGGTTAACGGCGCCGCAGCCTTTTATGGTGCGGTTAACCCATTAGCGCCAGGGTCGTAATGAGGCCCAAAGTCTTAATTCTGCTTTAAATGTAATTTTCTGTTATATGCAGTTTTCACGTCATTCATTTTAGAATACAGCATCCACGGGTTTCACTTGGATTTAAAGTTTCATTTAGAATTCATCATCTGATGGTTTTACTTGAATTTAAAGTTCTGTTCACTTCTGAACTTAATATGTAATAGTTCTGCTCTTTTGTAAAGTTTTCCCTCAGTTTGGCATCCAAGAGATATTGGTTGTATTTGTTGAGGTTTTCATTCAGTTCGTTATTCCAAAGGCACAGGTTGCGCTCAGAACACTTTTCATTTAATACATTGTGTAGGTTTTCATTTAGTTCAATATTCAATAGGCATGTGTTGTGCTCAAAACACACTTTCCATTCAACCCGTTGTGTAGGTTTTCATTTAATTCACTTCAGATGAAATGTCCAGCACTCCGAGACTTTCGATAACATGCTTCCTCCAACACGTGACCACTCTGATACAAAGTATTCCTAGTATTTCAATATTTCACAATGGCTTGAATCAGAGACCTTCAAAAACATGTTTCCTCAAACAAGTGACCCCTCCGATACAAAGTATTCCTCGAACAGAAAAGCTCAACCGCTCGCGCACCGGGTTTTTCAATGCTAGAAACTCAGTGGTCGCATTCACAGGCTCCCCAGCAGCGTGGATCATACAGCCTTCTGCTCTTCAGGTCAGGGGTCGACCTCCTGCCCCTCAGGCACTCCTGTAACAACCTCCTGACACAGGGGAATGAGCATCTTGACCACAGGTAAAAGGGACAGCCTCTCCAGACGGCTCCCTTCACAATGTTCTGTCTCTTCCACGGAGCCCCAGCTCCTATGCCATGCTTCCATAGACTACTTCTCGCTGCAGACTTCAGCGTTTCGGCGTGGTTTCCAATCAAAGTTCCATGATGCTTACACCGGCCTTCCTGCTGCTTCTCCTGTCGCTCCCATCGTTCTCGTTGCTGGTGGGCTGGTCTGTTTTTATACACCTGCAGCCCCTTGACAGGCTGCAGGTGTGGATGTCCAATCAGCCCTGCCTGACCACAATTAAAGGGACATGCTGTTAACATGCATCTTCCTCATCCCAGTACCAGAGTGGTAAAAGAGTTTAGTCTTCATTGCTCTTAGTTGCCTCTTCTTGGTCCCAGTACTGTCAATTGTCATGTGTGGGAAAATAAGGTGAACTGGCTTATAACAGCCCAATTGGGTTGGGTTGGTTTTCAATGGGGAAAGGGGGATATCATGTCTCACCCAAGGGCTCCCCACTCCCAGTCACCAAGGACCCTCCACCCAGGTGATTCACCTTGCTTCTCCACCCCCAGGGTCAGGATCCAATAGTGATGGCCTTTCCTTGGTCACCTGTGCAAGGGGTTTAGGAGGGAGCATACCCTCAGGTTTCTCATACTTGGGACTAAGTCCTTATCAGAAACTGTCTGTTATGCTAATGTCTCTTCTGCCTTTGATCCACAAATTAATATGATCAAGACGAGGAAGAGCCAAAGAAACCTGCAGAATAATAACAGGTTGCCTTACCAGTACTGCAAGGAGTTGGCTCCAAGGAGGCATACAGATTATCTCAACAACAGTAAAGAAGGACTTTAACTTTAAGCTGGGGAGAAGCCAGTCACAGGGAATAAAGGGCAAGAAAGGACTGGGAAATAGAGAGAGCAGCCAGCGTGCAGCCAGTCCAACCTGGGAAGTTCGGACCTGGGAACACAAAGCAGCAAGAATGTTGATCCCCAGTGGCAGTGACATCCAAGAATGGTCGGCGGAGTGCTGCGGAGGATGCCAACCTCCAGACCAGTGGAAGAGTGGGAAAGAAGCCAGCAGTGGCAGGACCTCAGGGAGGTGGATTGTGTGGTCCTGCAACTGAACCAGAGGCATGTGGACCAAGTCTCTGCAGAGCTGTTCTGGACTTGATGGTCGTGCAGATTAATGTTACCTCCGTCCCCAAGTACCACACGGGTAGAAAGTAAAACCACTACCCCTGCAATCTTTGAGGCCACAGGTGTAGAGTGCCGTCAGTTTGGAACCAGGAAAACCGGAAGGACCCCCTGACCACTGCAAGGCAATGAATGGTTATGTCAAAACAGTAGCAATGAACAATGATGCAGGGTGGTTGCCAGACATTTGGTCGAAAAAAATTGGTCGACCAGACAAATGGTCGAACCAATTTGATCGAAAACCAAATGGTCGATTTTTTTTTTTTTTATTATTTTAACCCTTTTTTTTTTTTTTTGGGGGGGGTCCCCCCAACCCCCTTTTTTTCTCTAAAAACCCCTTTTTATACTAAACGAAAACCCGAAAAATAAATATATAAATAAAAAAAAAATTCGACCGTTTGGTTTTCGACCAAATTGCGTCGACCAAATTGCAGTCGACCAGTTTTTTTTCGACCAGTTGACTGGACACCTGCAGGGTGACAGAGAAAATCTCAAGAGGGCTTACCTAAGTGTGATGACAGAAAAACCTTAATAGATAGTACACAGGATGATCCGTGGGCAGTCGAGTAGACAAATCCGAGGTCGAGAGCCAGCAGTAAAACCAAAGTCAAGAGGGTTTGATTCCAGAATCCAAATAACAAAGCCAAAGGTCAAAATACCAGAAGACAAACGATGCGACTGAACTCCAAGGGAAAAGACAAGGCAATCCATAGAACGTTCCCTGGTCGTAGCAGCTTAAGAAGTCCAAAAATATTCAAACGCCATAGAGTGGTCACATGATGTGGCTCACGGGGAAACGTGAGAACCGTGTCACGTGACCCGCGATGTTGACGGGCACAGTTGTAGGCGCTTGGTCACGTGACGTGGGGATCTCTGCGTGCCCGTGTGGTAGCGCTGCCCATGAGGAAAACTCCATGGCAGATGCCAGTGTAGAAAAGGGCGCAAGGATCTTGGATTGCCAGCCGGGTATCTCCCCTGCCCGGTGAGTTGCTGCCGTTGATTACGTGATTGAATACGGGAACTGCAGGGACCTCAGCGGGTGATGGGTGTGGAACCAGGTGGGCGGGGACTGGATGAGGATCTGGTTGGGCATGAACGGGGATAACCCATGAGAGACATGATAGAGCCCCCCCCAAAGGTCCGCAACCCGGTGGGCTGGACGGGTGATCCTGATGAAAGCGAGCCACCAACCGAGGGGCATGGACATCCTGAGAGGGAACCCAAGAGCGGTCCTTAGGACCGTAACCCGACCAGTCCACAAGGTACTGCAACTGACCCCTAAGGAGGCGGGAACCCAAAATGGCACTGACCTCAAAGACATCAGGTGAGGACACAGAGATGGGATCAGGAGGGGCGGTGATACGGTTAGGTCCTGGGCATGGCTTGAGCAACGAGGTGTGAAACACCGGATGGATTCGCCAGGCAGTAGGAATCGCAAGCCGTAATGCCACAGGGTTCAGGATCTTGGCAACACGATAGGGACCCACAAATCATGGGAGCAGTTTACGACAGCCAGGGATATGCAAGTGACAGGACGACAACCACACCCGATCCCCCACTTTGTAATCAGGAGCCGCCACCCGTTTCTTATCAACAGCCACCTTCATGGAAGCCTGAGCCTCCTGCAAATGGACAAGGGTCTGGGCATAGACCGTGACAAGATCGCGGGCACAGGCGTTGGCAGCAGGGGTACCGGAAGGTGTGAAATCTGGGAGTGGAAGTGTGCGGGGATGCTGACCGTACATGGAGTAGAATGGGGAAAAAACAGTGGATGAATGTAGGGTATTGTTGTAAGCGAACTCCGCAAGATGCAGTAAATTGAGCCATGTATCCAGATACTGAAGGGTTAAACAGCGTAAGTACTGCTCCAAGGCCTGGTACACCCTCTCCATATACCCATCGCTTTCCGGATGGTATGCAGAGGAGAACCGTGCATCAATGCCAAGCAGTCTACTAAGGGCCTGCCAGAAACGGGACGTGAACTGAGTACCACGATCTGATATTAGGACCTGTGGTAGCCCGAAGAGACAGAAGACTGATTTAAAGAACAACCGGGCCAGTTCAGGAGCAGAGGGTATACCTGTACAAGGCACAAAGCGAGCCATCTTAGTATAGGAATCTACTACAACCCAAATAGTGTCATAACCCTGCCTGCAGGGTAGATCCGTAATCAGGTCCATCAAGACCGTATGCCAAGGTCTGGGAGGAATCGGTAGTGGTTGGAGTAGTCCCAATGGGCGACCCCTGCGTGACTTACATTGAGCACACATCGAACAGGTGTTCACGCAATTCTCAACGTCACGCTTCTTCGATGGCCACCAGCACCAACGTTTGAGCAGATCGAGGGTGCGACGTTGCCCCGGGTGACCATTGATGGCGGCTTCATGTGACCAGTCCAGGGCATGATTGCGTGTGTCGCTCGTGGGTAGAAAGAGCTTCCCTTGTATGAACGGCAACCCGTCCTGGAGAACATGGTCCCACTCTGCCACTGTGTGAGGATGTTGAGAGACCCAAAGGCGTATGGTGGATAACATGGATGGGGCTGGTGTACAAACACAAACGACATGACCCTCTTCTAGCAATGCGACAGGAAAAGACGGGAGGGACTCCCCCCCCCCGGAGACCGAGAAAGGGCATCAGCTTTCCGGTGGACCGCTCCTGGTCTATGCTTAAAGGAAGGGTTGGCCCAAAAAATTTTATTGCAAAAAAAGATGGGCAATAATAAAAAGAATCGATTGGCACTTTTTTTTTTAAGTCCCTATGTAACATTTTGAGAAAATGAAGCTCAAAGGGAAGCACATGGGGGCATCCATTTTGTAAAATGGATGCCCGCCGCTGTGCTTGCTTTGGCTTTTGCGGCACTAATGAAGGAAAAGCTAGCCAGCTGTAGTAAACAAAAGCTACCATTCGGTGGCTTTTCCTTCACTGGTGCCGGGACTCGGAGGACAGAGACCGGAGACTACAGGCAGAAAAGATGCAGCTGCATCTCGGTAAGTGCTATTTTTTTAATAAAAATAAACACTAGCTGCGTTTTTTTTCTAAGTTTTCCGGGCTGGAGGAGCCTGGAAAACTTAGAAATAAAACCGCAGCTTTAAAAACGTTGTATTTATGTTTGCGGTAGCTTTTGAAGCTACTGCAAACATAAATACAATGTTATTGTGTTTGAAAACGCTGAGGTTTTTCTTTCCAAGTTTCTCAGGCTCCTCCGGCTCGGAGGAGCCTGAGAAACTTGGAAAGAAAAACTGCAGCGTTTTTGAAACACAACCGCGTTGTGTTTCTACTGCCGTGGCTATCACTTTGGGTCTCCGGTGCTCCCCCAGGGGAGCACCGGAGACCCAAAGTGAAAGCCAAGGCAGCAGAAACACGGTTGTGTTTCCATGCCGCAGTGTTTCTGCCAAAGCTGTTTTCCCATTTGGGGCTCTCGGGCTCCCCACAGGGAGCCCGAAAGCCCCAAATGGGAAAGCAGCTTTAGGCAGAAACACTGCAGCGTTTAGCATTTCAGAAAACAACCGCGTTGTGTTTCTGCCTAAAGCTGCTTTCCCATTTGGGGCTTTCGGGCTCCCCACAGGGAGCCCGAAAGCCCCAATAGGACTACGACCCATCTTTTTAAATTGTGAGCTTCATTTTCTCTAAATTTTACATAGGGACTTCAAAAAAAAAGTGGCAATCGATTTTTTTTATTATTGCCCATCTTTTTTTGCAATAAAAAGTTTTGGGCGAACCATTCCTTTAACATTTTTAATAATGTCTTCTATTTCCTCCACATTCAAGAACAGCGCAGGGCTTTTCAGGGCATATCTGGTCATACTTTCGGTCCCCAGCTTTTGGTCAATGTATAATTCTTGTATATGCCGGTCCCAAGACATCTCCGTCACTGAGTTGAGGTAGCATTTTATTGCATTTGTTAAATTATTGTTTAATTTATGGCAGTTAATGGTACAAAGCTGCCAACTGGTGGTAAGCCGTTTTTCGTTTTTGCGTACTGCCTGCTGGTAAGTTTAGTCGTTTTGCTGAGTCTGAAGGAAAATATGATGTGATGTGCCCGCTACTCCTGTGCGTGGCTTGCCTCAGTGATGTATTTGGTGCATTAGACACTGGTGGAGGCAGGGTCATAGCTAACTGCTCAGTGCTTGTGGAGTGTGATCAAGTGTTTGCTTTTTTGTAGGGCTTGTCTTTGCGAAGGTTATATGCCTTCGAACTATCAATTTTTCCTGGCATATTGTTCAAGTGATACATGGCGCACAGTGTGTATGGATTAGCAGATTCTGCGAGCGGAGGCCAAAGGTCACAATTAACCCAAACAGTACTAACAACAGGTCTCAGCCGTCTTCTTGGAAACAGTACCTTGTGTCGTGGTGGTTATCCGACTTGGGCTCGCTCTCTCCCCAGCCGCACCACGCTGTCGCCCAGAAGCACAGAACACAAAACACTTGACACACTCTGCACTGCTCCGCTTAGGCACAGAGTGTTTGTTGTGTTAGTCCCGCCTCCAATGAATGGCAGCAGACATTTCAAGAATAACATATGCACAAAACACTCGACACGCACCGCCATAATCCTAGTTTTGCACAGGCATTCGAGTGGAGACTACGTAGGGTTGGTATGGCCTCAGTGTGCTGGTGTAAGAAGGGCCTTAACAACTGTCGCCGACTTCTTAGACACCCACCTCCCTCTAACCAGTTGCTTCTTTGTCCCATCATCTGGGCAGGAACGGAAGCAAAGAGCCTGGGCGCGTGAATGCAGATACTGCAAAACATTGTTAAAAAAAAATAAATGCGTAAAAGAAAAAATTATTTGTAAGTGGTTGGGAGTGATTGGGGCTGTTTGGAGGGAAGTGTGACAAATTTAAGGCCCATTTTTATTTTTGGGGTCAACTGAATGCGTGGTCGCAAAAATGGCTAAAAGTTGGCTGCAATTTCTAAAAGCCGCCCCAATCCACTGACAAATATTTTATTTTGCTGAATAAAATGGTGTAACAGAGGTTTTGCAGTGCCTGTGCATGTCTTACTCTAACACTACATATATAGGAATAGCCACAAAGACAGCCTTGGGGCACACATACGTATGCAACAAAATCGGTTACATCCTTGTTTAGTTGAAAAAAAGAATTTGTCACTAGTTGGGGCGGGGTAATGGGGGGGCTATTTTTGAGGAATTGTGGTGCGTAAATTCATGTTAATGTAAAAAGGCTTAAAATTGGCTACAATTGCTCAAAGTAGCACTTGCCCACTCACACATACTTTCTTTTACAAAACAAATGTTTACATACGTTTTTTGGTGCTAGTGCATGTCTTAGTCAAACCCTACATTTAAATAAAGGGGGCGGGGAAGGGAGGGTCTGAGGACTGAAATAAAGACATTGATTGAAAAATCCATGTTAAACCATTTTGTGTAAATGCAAATAATTGCCGGTAGTCAAGCTATTTTGAGGTATTTGTCAATTTAGCGACGTTAATCCGCAGCCACATAAAATATTTTTGTATAAATGTTTTTATACAAAGAAAATGATGTAACATATCATGTGCAGTATTTTTTAATACGGTCTGGAGAAAGGGGAGCAAACAACGGGAGAAATCATACAGGGGGAGTAAGGCCCTTCTCCTATTGTATCCCAAGCCACATCTCCAGCCACCTGTGTACCCCCAACCCTCACCCCATCCTTGCTCACACTAAGGCACTACTGAAAGGGTTAAACACAGTGTGTTTTCGGTTTAAACCAAGGAGGCACTTTTTCTCCTGGTTGTGTTTTTTCGGGGTTTATCGGATTAAACTGAAACCCATAAAGTCTAGCCATAATCTCCTAGTTACACTACCCAGTAGCATCATGCACCCATGTAACCCTTGGCATGATGAGGGGGGTTCAGTACTGTGACAAGGAAGAGTATTACTGAGTACAGATTACCTTTAAGTAATGAATGTATTGCTTCTATGTCCCTCTTCCTCGTCCCAGTACTGGTCTATGAGGTACCAACTCTTCTTATGGAAGGGATCATGACAAACAACACTGACCAAGAAGTAGGTTTCCACCCCACACCCTCTTGCAGACCACCTCAATTCATACAGAATGCAAGACACCAGCACAAAAGGAATCAGAAACCGGACTGCCTACAATCTGTTGGGGCTTGATGAGTATGTTTAGGTCCACCAAGTCACAACTTGGAACATCTCTTGAGCATGATTCCACACATCCACCATGCCTTTGGTGGATCTGCCCAGCACCTGAGATGGTAGACTGCAACAAGCCCCTTCATATGCCATTCATATCACTGTTTGGATCCATCAGCTAATAGCGACTATAGAGGCGTTGCTTCCTGTCCCAGATATCACACACCAATTGTCTGTTAACCACATCTAGTAGGTGGCACGCTTCACCCTCTGTAGATGAAACGTTCTGAAAACATGGTGGAAGGCTGGTGTTCATGACATTTTGTGACCACAGTTGGTACAAAGTTGGAGTCTTCTCCTAAATACCATGGCATCGGGGTGTATGGACAAAAAAGGAGGTTTACACTATAATGCTCCAAGTTTCCCTAATATGCAAGCAGAAGTTATGGTTGTGAGAAAAGTAGTCTTGAAGGTGAGATACTTTATCAGTAGACCGTAAAGTGTTAAAGTTCGCCACCCGCAGAGACTTTAGTACTGGAGGGATAGCCAGTGCACTGTCCCCTTTGTTTGCCACGTGTCTGTCAACAAAAAAACTCTTCAACAATCTATTCGCTAATTTCTCTCCCTTATCTGGCTCTAACCAGTGCTCTCTAAAGGTTCTGACTGCCCCTGTCACCCATGCTCTGAGCTGCCCTTTAAGGGGGTCGTCTTTCATCCTCCGTGTAGGACTGACGAAAATCACTACACCAGAAGGTTAAGTGAATGGGCAGGAGGATTGCTATACGTCTCTCCTCAGCTGTGAGGGGGGAGAGAGCGTGTTAACAGATTATCAATACCCTTATTGCAGATATGCATTCCTTCACTCTCCCTACCTTTAGGAATTTGACTATACTTGTGAATGTTTGGAGGATTGAGGGCAACCTAGTCCTCTGGTTGCTGGAAGGCTGTTGAGCATTTCAGAGGCAAGACAGAAGAAGATGCCAAGAACAGGCACAGGATCAATCCAAAAAGTCACACAATAGTCCAAATCACTATCCAAACAAACTTGCGAGACTTGTCCAGTTTGTGCCAAGGTTAAGCACCAGAAGAAGTACAAAGAATCCAAAGCAGTACAAAAGGAAGCCAGAGTTCTAAGGCTTAGATCCAGCGCTGTCAAGGGGGGCGCACTTACCAGTTACACAAGTGACGTAGAAGTGATGCGGTGGGTGTCTTCAGGTGACATGGCACGTGGCGCAGATACTACAGATCTAGTTTGCGAAGACAAAGGAGTTGTTGCAGCACTAGAAGTTGCACGGGGGAATTGCCAGGAGTATGTGTAACTTGTCTAGTAATGGGGTAGTAGGTGTAGCTCTGGCATAAGGGCTGGGGTGGGAGGTGCTTTTTGGGGTATTGTGGTAGAAGGCTTTTGAGCAATATTTGAACATTAGAGAAGCCATGTTTTGTAGGCCCATGTTGGGAAAGCATTTTTGTAGACGGCTCATGATAAAGGGCTGCATGGTTTTGTGACAGCAATGTTCACTTTTGAATAATCAGCAGAAACAGTGCACAGTAATGTTGCAAGACTGAAGCTTCCAAGGAGGATGCAAAGTCTCTCCATGAGAAACTTTCGAGGCCACTGCGCTAGGCACCAGGGTGTCCAACGAGAATTGCCAGGGAAAAAGGAATCTAATGCAGTTAATGAAAATATATTCACAGTGCTGGATACGTTTTTAGAAGCACGTCTGGCAGCAAGGTGTGATAAGAGAGATGGGGGGGGGTGCTAGACCGATGGGGCAGGGGCTGAGGGGTGCGTGACGATGAGCCAATCAGCAGGGAGAGGTTTCAGTGTTCCTATGGTGCAACATTGTAAGGTGTCCTCACTGATGTCCGCCGGGCACATCATCGGTCAGACTCTGTGAGAAGGTCTTGCCCCGTGCCATCTCAAGATGTCATGTCAAATCAGTACGCAGTAGGTTATCCATTTGTATATTTAAACGTGCCAATCAATGATCATTAAGAGTTTTTTGACCGATTAGCACAATAACGTTTTTGTGGGGCTGTGTGGCAAAGTTTGTGACATCACAAGGGGTGTTGATGTGATATATTTTCCAAGAAATGTTTTATGCAATGGAAGCCACCTAACATAAGGACCACTATAAGGGTCTGATGTATTTCAACCAATCGGCTCCTGTGACCTGCCCCAAAAATGTAACTAAAATGTTATATGGTAATAGCTCATTTCATTCATTTCACTTGCACAGGACTGTCTGAACCATGTCTCCCAGCTGTTTGGGTTCATAAATCGGTGTTACTTCTTGCATATGGTATGCTCCTTTTTTTGGATCACTTTTCTTTATGGGTATTCCTTTTCACAGAGAGCCCCTGATACATTGTGGAGGCCCCAGCGAGATCCTCAGTTCCCTTGGTATGCTGAAGGTATTCTTGTCGCACTCCTGGAGAGCGCGGGGCAAACTAGCTTAGACCAATTCGGAGTGCACTAACTAGGAGGTCCCGAGTGCTGCCTGTGCTCAAAGGGAGGTGCAAGCCGCTGTGGAAGACTCGACGTCAAGAGGACTCGAGGATCTCTAGAGCACGTGAGTGTACCCTTGCACGAGCATGCAGCGCTGTGCAGGTTATAGGTCAAAGGATCGAATCAAAAGGATCGAAAGGCAAAAAGGTCGAGTCAAAAGGACTGAAAACAAAAGGGTCGAAAATTATTATACATTTTTTTTACATTTTTTTTTGTTTGTTTTTTTGGGGGGGTGGGGTCCCCCACAATCCCCTGTGTTTGTGGTAAAAAACACTTTTTTTACCTAAACGAAAACCCCCCAAAAAATATATAATAAAAAAAAAATTCGACCCTTTTGTTTTCGATCCTATTGACCATCACCTTTTGCATTCGACCCTTTTGTATTCGATCCTTTGACTGGACACCCGCTGTGCACGCGCACACACGGCACAGATGTTATGGTGTATAGAACTCATCCTACAGCGGTAGGATGATTTTCCGTAGTAGTAGATATCAGCTCCATCCCTCCAGTAGGGAGAGGGTGTGTGGTGGGCACATCTATAGTAGGATAGATGATTACATAGATGGTGGCAGACTTCCAGTAGATGGAGTGGTGTATAGTGCAGGCGATTATATAGTTGTGTAATTTTTCTCTTTTATTATGGAGATTGAAATAAGAGATTGAGGTAAAGAGGATAAGCTTTGGTTATTGAGCAGTGTGCGCAGTAGAATAGAAATATGGTGGTATGTAGTGTTGGTCAAGGTGGCTGGGACGAAATTGTTGCTGTAAATAGTGCTTAGTGATTGTAGAAGTAATTTGGTGGCCCACGGAAGAGGGGCCAGGTAGTTGTATAATAAGGTAGATTACAGGCCTTGCAAATTCCCCTCAGACTCTCGCACTGGGAAGGGTTTTTTATGAGGGGTGAGTGTCACTTTCAATGTACACAAACACCCTGGCAAGCTACTGTTTATTTGCAATTTTAGTTAATTTGTTGTGCTGTCCTCTGTGCCCACTAGATGGAAGCAGCATGTAATGCAATTTATTTAGAAGGCTCATGTCGTTGCTTCATGGAGGGTTGACTGTCCTTTTTTTTAAAGGTTGTTGGGGGTCGAGGGGCGGGGGGGGAGTGCGGCGTGCTGTCTCCAGTGCTGCTGGCATTCACTGTTCTCAGACACCAGAGCGGTCTGATTGCCTGCTTCCGAGTCCCTACCTGTAACAAAACTCAGGAAGTTTGAATTTCAGCCCTATGGAGTCCGCAGACTCCAGGTTCATTTATATTGTCCTTGACAGCGAGATAACTGTTTTATGAGGCACACTGCAGGCGCACAAGGGCCATTGACCAAATGGGACCTTAACCCTGCCGCCCCCGTTCCTCCCCGGAAATTGACCTCACTCACCTACAGAGCTGTCAGGACAAGACAGATAATAAACGGTGCCTGGGACTGCTCTGGCAAATACTTTTGTAAAACATTGTTTTAACAGCATCTGGGCTTTTCGCATGCAGAGGTGATTTAAATCGTGATGGGATGTTAGTTAGCACTTGCATGTTAAATGAGTGCTTGGAATGGTGAAAGGGAAAAGGAGGCAACTAATCTGTACAGTAGTCATCAAATGTCTAGTTTCAGATGTGAAGTGGAGAGTTATGGAAGCATTTAGCATTGGAGCCTCAGCTGAATAATCTCACTAGAATGTTTTAAAGAAGTTGGATCAGCTAAACGCCACATTTGGTCAGGAAGGACCACAGAAAGCAAGTGACTCCCAAATAAAGCTACATTTTAAAAAGTATATCCATGAAGTCTTAATTGAAGATGAAGACAAGTGAATTTGCATTCTGGGACTTGTAGTCTTCCATTCTGGTTGTGACAAATAGAGCTACAAAGATGATTTTGTTTTGTTTAAGAAGTTTATATTAGGCTTTAAATATTGTAAGATTTCTTTGTGTACTTTACAAGTAAAATCTATAAGACTGTATTATTGCGATATTGCCAAAACATACATTTGTACGAAGTAGAGCTTGGAAGATGTGTGGTAAGGTGCCTAACTTGCTGGGTACGAATCATGGCTTCACTGCTGTGAAGGGATTGTGAGTCACACATAGACCACAGGTTCAAGTTCTTACAATAAAGTTTTATTAACTAAAAAAGGCAGGGTGGAGTAATGCATAACTCGTCCTATGCTATGGTGGGATTTCCCTACCTAAAGAAACTAAGGCTAGTCTGCATCAGGAAGTCCAAAGTAAACATCAGCCTGTGTCCAAAACCTATACTTGACCTCACAACTAACTGCATACAATGTGTAGGGATGTCAGCATCAAAATGAATAATGTTCAAAGTAAAATTCAGAGCTTCCTTTAGCTCTTTGGTCTGTAATCAGCTCCCTTACCCAAGTTAAAGTAGTTCATCTTCCAGCTTTTCAAAACAATGCTTGACCTTGTCACTTAAAGGCCTTTGCACAACACAAGCTTCTTTATAGGTGTTTTCAGTGGCTTTTCCATTCATGGGCACCCAGTATAGGTGTAGTCGTCAGACCACACGGTACACCCACTACAGGTCACGCAACCGGTACCCCTCCTTGACTGCTTTTCCATTAACACCAGTTCACTGCTTCTCCTCAGCAGTGCGGCTTGCTTCAGCCACATGTCACACTCTCCTGACATTGTATTGTTGCTTGCCTGGCCACCATACACTTGTTACACTTGGCTCTTGCCAATCCTTGTTTTCCTATAACCTACAGTTCCTTGCACTTTCTTGGCTTTGGCAAATGTTGGATTTCTCATATCATGCATACAACCCTTTGTGCTCTCTTGACTTTGCTAGCACTTGTTTCAGTTAATGCAGTTCATCGTTTCAATCCAGTTTAAAAACTTCTTTCAGTAAGATTCACCATCTTTCTTTCACTCCTCTCAAGATGCAAGAGTGTTCCCAACTTGCTTTAATTTAGTTTGATATTCAAAATGCCTTTATTTGCATGGCAATGCGTGTTTTCCATGTATCTGAATGTCCATGGCTTCTATTTCTATCACCGCCTGCCAGCCCGGTGTCCCTCCCACGCCCCCCATCCACCTTTCTGGTTGCACTCACCGGTCTTACGCCCCCACGGGTTTCTTTCTCCCCACGCGGTCCCTCGCATCTTCTCCCAGAGGTCTTGTGGTTTGCACACAACTAGCAGTGCTTCCTCTGCGACGCATGACTCACACAACCGTTTCCCTCGGTTTTGCCGGCCTCCTTCTTACAGCTCGACAGTGGCCTCCAGCGTCCTGTACCTTTGCTTCCCGCTGCATACGCTCTGCACTTTTCCACAGTTCTCGATCGCTCCACCTGCCACAAAGGAGAGGTCTGCCTGCACCCAGTAGTTTGTGGGGTTTCTCCCACAGCTGACTCCCTTTCATTCAGGATTCCAGCATTTAAGGCTCCCGCCTCCATTCTCATTCGAAAAAGGACTAGACCACTCACCATTAAAGTGGTAGTCCTGCTTTACTCTTGTCATCCTCCTCGTCCCAGTACCTGACTAGGGTTGATAAGTGTTCGCTTTAACAAAGTGAGAAAGTGTTCTTTTGGGTGTCCTCTTTTTCGTCCCATTACTATACTGTGTAATTTGGGGAATACTTTATTGGAATCACAGGGAAAGTGCTGATAAAAGGCTTCAGGGATGGAGGGTTTGTTGTGAAAGGGAAATGGGAGAGTGGGGGGGATACCATGTCTCACCTAAGGAAGTCCTATTCCCCACTCCCCAAGTCTCCTCCTCCCAGGTGATTATCCCCCCGCATAGCCACCCCAGAGTCTGCATCCAAAAGCGATGGCCTTTCCCTGGCCACCTGAGAAGAGGATACCAGGGGGAAAAGAAGTGAGGACGCCCTCAGCTTCCTCGCACTGCTTAACCAAATGTGTAATCCTGGGCAAACTATTTGATTCTTCCCAACCACATGATTACCGTGCTGGCAACTACCAATACAAATGTGTATTTTTGTCCTTCAGTCCAACCGTGTTTCGTGTCAGTGGCCTGATATGCATTAAAGGAATGGTTCGGCCAAACATTTTTATTGAAAAAAAAGATGGGCAATAATAAAAGAAATTGATTGGCACTTTTTTTTTAAAGTCCCTATGTACAATTTTGAGAAAATGAAGCTCAAAATTTTAAAAAAGGAAGCACATGGTGGCATCCATTTTGTGAAATGGATGTCCGCCTGTGCTTGCTTTTGCGGCACTAATGAAGGAAAAGCCAGCCAGCTGTAGTAAACAAAAGCTACCACTGGGTGGCTTTTCTTTCATTGGTGCCGGGACTCGGAGGACGCAGACCGGAGACTACAGGCAGAAAAGCTGCAGCTGCATCTCGGTAAGTGCTATTTATCTTAAAAAAAATAAGCACTAGCTGTGTTTTTTTTTCTAAGTTTTCCGGGCTGGAGGAGCCCGGAAAACTTAGAAATAAAACCACAGCTTTAAAAACGTTGTATTTATGTTTGCGGTAGCTTATGAAGCTACCGCAAACATAAATACAACGTTATTGTGTTTGAAAACGCTGCAGTTTTTCTTTCCAAGTTTCTCAGGCTCCTCCGGCTCGGGGGGAGCGCTGGAGACCCAAAGTGATAGCCCCGGCAGCAGAAACACAACGCGGTTGTGTTTCAAAAACGCTGCGGTTTTTCTTTCCAAGTTTCTCAGGCTCCTCCGAGCCGGAAGAGCCTGAGAAACTTGGAAAGAAAAACCGCAGCGTTTTCAAACATAATAACGTTGTATTTATGTTTGCAGTAGCTTCAAAAGCTACCGCAAACATAAATACAACGTTTTTAAGGCTGCAGTTTTATTTCTAAGTTTTCCGGGCTACTCCAGCCCGGAAAACTTAGAAAAATAAACGCAGCTAGTGTTTATTTTTATTTAAAAAATAGCACTTACCGAGATGCAGCTGCAGCTTTTCTGCCTGTAGTCTCCGGTCTCCGTCCTCCGAGTCCCGGCACCAATGAAGGAAAAGCCACCCAGTGGTTGCTTTTGTTTACTACAGCTGGCTGGCTTTTCCTTCATTAGTGCCGCAAAAGCCAAAGCAAGCACAGCGGCGGGCATTCACAAAATGGATGCCCCCCTGTGCTTCCCTTTGAGCTTCATTTTCTCAAAATGTTACATAGGGACTTAAAAAAAAAAGGGGCAATCGATTTTTTTTTATTATTGCCATCTTTTTTTGCAATAAAATTTTTTGGGCGAACCATTCCTTTAATTACAAAATCGTACGCCGCAAAAAACAGATGCCAACGTACTTGTCGACTGTTCATGCACTTGAGGGAAGCCAGGTCCTGCAAGTTCTTGTGGTCTGAGTATACAACAGTTTGATGCTTAGCCCCTAGGAGATGGTGTCGGCAATTTTGTAATGCGTCTTTTGTGGCAAGGAGTTCCTTTTCCGTAACCGTGTAGTGTGATTCAGATGGCGTGAACTTCCGTGAATGGTATGCCACAGGGTGCAGGTGGTCTGTGGACGGACAGGGTTGGGAGAGTACTGCGCCTAATGCAAAAGATGAAGCGTCCGCCTCTAGAACAAAAGGGAACTCTGGGTCAGGGTGTTGCAGGACCGGGGCCGTGGTGAACCTGGTTTTTAGGGCATCAAATGCCACCTGATGGTCTGGGGTCTAATGGAAAGGGACGAGGGGACTGGTTAGAGTGATTATAGGGGCAACAATGGAGGAGAAACCAGTGATAAAACGCCTGTAAAAATTAG
Organism: Ambystoma mexicanum; assembly: GCF_040938575.1. Taxonomy (NCBI): domain Eukaryota; kingdom Metazoa; phylum Chordata; class Amphibia; order Caudata; family Ambystomatidae; genus Ambystoma; species Ambystoma mexicanum. Next base: position 1,112,913,398 of record NC_090923.1, on the reverse strand, counting down.
CGAAACCAAGAAAAGACTGCAATTGTTTAAGGCTGACTGGGACAAGCCAATCCGTGATAGCACGGACCTTTGACTGATTCATGGATAGACCCCCGGGTGTTATGTGGAAACCTAGGAAATCAACTTCCTTAGTGTGGAACGGACACTTTTCGGGTTTCGCAAATAATGCATTTTTTTTAAGACGGGACAATGCTTCTCTAACGTGGACGTTATGTTCCTCCAGAGTGGGGGAGAAAACCAGAATGTCATCCAGATAAATTACCACATAAACATCAAGGATGTCGCTGAACACATTGTTTATAAAGCGTTGAAAGGTAGCTGGGGCATTGCATAGGCCAAAAGGCATCACTGTATATTCGAAGAGACCCTGTCGGGTGCAGAACGCTGTTTTGCACTCATCCCCACTGCGCATGCGGATCAAATTGTACGCCCCCTGGAGGTCCAATTTGGTATAGATGGACGCATGTGTCAGTCTGTCTAGTAGTGTGGAGATGAGGGGAATGGGCTACCGGTTCTTGATGGTGATAGAGTTCAATCGCCTATAATCTACACAAGGGCATAGGTCCCCCTCCTTCTTCGGAACAAAGAATATAGGACTTGCAGCTGGGGGGGTTGAGGGCCGGATATGGCCTAGCCGTAAGGCCTGTTGGATGTATTCCTTCAGGGCCTGTTCCTCTGATTGAGATAGTTAATATATCTGGCCTTTCGATATTGAGGCATTGGGGACTAAATCAATGGGGCAATCATATGATCTGTGTGGTGGCAAGCCCTCTGCCGAGGCTTTGTCAAACACGGTTTGGAAGTCATGGGCCCTCATTAGGACCCTGGCGCTAAGTGTTTAACGGCGTCGTAAAAGGCTGCGGCGCCGTTAAACACTTAGCGCCTTACTACAAGGTCCTTTTGCGGGACCCGACCTGAACGGCTGGTCTAGACCAGCCGTTAAAGTAGGGACCCGCAAAGGGACCTTGGTGCAATTTGCGGTACCGTACTTAGCGCCTTCCCCAGTCCCATTGAGCCCTATGGGGCAAAAATGGGAATGGGGAAGGGCCAATGTTCAATGGGGAATTACCGCCCCGCCAACCTTGGAATGGGGTTGTAATTCCCCATTGAACATTGGCGGACTCGTTATGATACCAGCACCAACCATGGTGCTAATAGCGCCATGGTTTAGCGCCAGTATCGTAATGAGGGCCATGGTATGCCGCTGGGATTCCAGCCAGGATAGCCCCAACCGTGTGTGGTGTTGTAGCTGTTGGGTCATCGTCTGCTATGTGTAAGGAAGCCACAGCCCCAAGGACTCTAGCCGGACTAGGGAACGTCTCAGGTTCCACCAGGCAGTAATGTTGGCAGACCTCGGACTCGAAGAAAACCTGCCCAGTACCCCAGTTAATTAGCGGGTTGTGTTGTCTCAGCCAAGGAATGCCCGGGATGATCCCGAACTGCGGTGTAGCGATAAGATCGAAGGACATGGTTTCCTTGTGGGTGCCCTGAATTACTACCTCCAGAGGAGCGGTTTGTTGCTTGATCGGACCAGACGCGAGGGAAGTGCCATCCACGGCCTGCACTGGTTCAGGGTGTTCCTTTGTTATCATGGTAGGTTGAGGTTGTTGGCCAGCGTGATGTCTATGAAGCAACCGGTGGCCCCTGAGTCAATTACAATGTGTACCGAATGTATGCAATCCCTGGTGGGTTTCAACAGAGCCTGGACAACAACTGATCTAATAGCCCCGAACGTGGCTTTGGAGGGGGTCAGTGAAATGCTCGCCCGTGCCCCAGGTTTCAAGGGCGAGCCTTCTGAAAACCCGAATTCTTGTTCGACCGTGACACTCCTTGACATAGTGACCGTTGATTCCGCAGTAAAAACAGGCGTTGTCTTTTCTTCTGCATTCCCGTTCAGCATGGGTTATTGGGCTACAAATCCCGCCTACTTGCATGGGTTCTGTGGTTGTGTCTGCCAAGGGGAGAGACTGGTGACTAGAAAGACCGGCTTCTGCCCTGCGCTCGGTTCTCTGTGCGTCCACCTGCAGAGCCAGGTCCACCAGATCCGAATAAATGGCTGGGAGAGACGGTACAACCGAGAGTGCGTCCTTCATGGCGCTACACAGACCTCTATAGAATACAACAGCCTTTTTGTTCTCGGGCCATGATGCCTCTGCAGACAGTTGGTTAAACCGGGTTATGTATTCAATGAGTGTTTGTCTGCCTTGGGTGAGATCTAACAGTTCCAAGTCCCGGGATTGTGCCTTGTATCTAGTGTCGAACACCTTGGCCATCTCACCCACTAGGAGATCAAAATCATAAAGCGTGGATGGTGGTTCTCTAGCAAAGTGTTCGCCCAGGTGGCTGCCACACCAGATAAATGGGAGAGCAGGAAGGCAGCCTTGGTGACGGGATCGGGGAATGCTTGGGGTCGACATAGAAAGTGGAGTTTGCACTGATTCAAGAATGTGCGATACTTCCTGGGATCGCCCTGGTATCTTTCTGCTGCTGCAAGGGGGAACGGGATTGGCAGCACCAGCGGAGTAGGTGGTGCGTGGGGGCGTGGATGGAGTTGGATTTTGAGGTGTGGCATCCCTGAACTCGGCATCTTCGGGTGAGGGGTGACGGGCACTCTGTAGAGCGTCCAGGCGGTGGTGAATTGCAGTCGTGGCTGCGGCCATGTCTGTCCTAAGGGCTGCAACTGCTTGCATTAGAACGGTCACAGGGTCCCCAGCTGAGGTATTCATGAACTGGACGACCAGGAAGGCTTCACAGTCTGTTCTGGACTTGACGGTCATGCAGATTAAAGGAATGGTTCGGTCAAAAAATGTTATTGCCCCTACGGGTCGGCCATGTGTTTTTAAGCCTAAGTCGCTCGATTTTAGAAAAATTTCCTATGGACCTTACCCGAGTTTTCGTCCATTAAACACACGTGAAAACAGGCACCAGGGCGCTGCCATTTTGTGATAATCCTATTTATTTGTTTATTTGATTTAATCAATTTAATGATTTTTACAAAACAATGTTGAAGAAGAAAACTGCTAAAAAAAGACAAAAGAAGAAGAGGAAAAGGAGGAAGAAGAAGCGATAAAAAGAAGAAAGAAGAAAAGGAGGAGGAAGAGAAGAAGATCACAGAGACAAGATATGTTTGAAAGACTGTGTGGTGGCGATTGTCCAGGTGTTCCTTTCTCCGCTCATTAAGCGACCCCACCAGAGTTCCTCCTCCTTTGTACACGATCCCGAAAGGTGTGGTAGCAAGAATTTCTCGCCTATTGTCTTTGTTTCTGGACAGTTTAGTAACAGGTGACATAAGGTTTCAACCTCTTTTTCGTTTTTGCGGAAACCGCATTTATCTGAGTTGCTTAGCCCTCTGAGTATTAGGATCTCGTTGGTTTCCAGAAGATTTAGGCGCGCGCTCAAGAACAAATTTCTGGTGGATTTGCTGGGGGACTTGCTCAGGTAGTTTGGAACGATGTTTAGTTTATTTTGATAAGGTGGAAAATGTCCGACTGATTTTGCCTTTGCTGCGTTGTCCAGGGTTTTGATGCAGTCTAGCTCGCCCATTTTCCTCTTTATTTTTTTTGGGTGTCGGAGGAGCTCGGCCTCCGAAGTGTTGATTTCCAGTAGTTTCCATTTGCACGCTTCTTCCCAGGATTTTAGCGCGCTGCAGCGTGCGCCCACAGTGTCTGAGTGTATTATGGTGAGTAGAGGAGTGCGGTCTGGAAGCTGTTTTTTTTTCTGTACAGAATCATACTCTTTATCTCCGTCGTCCCGCCCAAAGAGAGAAGGCCTAACTCTCCTCTGATTAATAACATGGAGGTTGATTTGGGCAGACCTAGAACTGTACGCCAAAAATAACCCTTCAGTTTCAGCCACAGGGGCACTGGCGTATGCGGGAGGGCTTCCGCTGCGTAGGTAAGGGACGGAACCACATTTGAACAGTAGAATCAGACCGTCGGCAGCAAAGAAAAACGTCCGAATTTCTTGTCCAGTGCACATGCTTGTGCCGCCAGTTTTTTTGTTTTGTCCATTAAGGAACACTGCAAAGATGTGTGGATGCTTGAGCAATCGAGAGTGACTCCTAAATATTTGAACTTGTCGACTTTTTCTAGTAGAGTCCCCTCCAGATACCAGGACAGTTTTTCTTTTGGGCGTTTGGCTTTTTCCAGGATCAATATCTTGGTCTTGGATACATTGATGGTGAGGTCATTTGCTCGAATGTATACAGCCAGGTTGTCTAGCTGGCGCTGGAGGCCTATGGGGGTCAAGTCCATTAAGATCAAGTTGTCTGCTTACAGTAGCCTTGTTGTTTTCTGCTCCCCCATGGATGGAGGAAAAGAACGGATGGATTGTTTGGAATCTTTGAAGTCACAAGTTAAGCGATAAAGAGGGCCGGGGCTAATGGGCAGCCCTGCTTCACTCCTCTTCCACCTGGAACTTCTGCCGATAATAGGCCCGCTTGATTCAGCCTCACTCTTAGCTTGGTTTCTTGGTGCAGCGCTCGGATGGGTTGAGCGTTTTCATTGGGACAATTCCAGTGTCTCAGTTTGTCCTACAGAATTGTTCTGTTCACCTGTTGAAAGGCTTGGGCCAGGTCGATAAATGCCAAAAAGACACGTGGCCCTCCTCCAAGGACTTTACTCTTTAGTGCGCTCAAGTACAGGATATTTGTCACCGTGCCGTTGTTTTAAGTAAACCCAGTTTGAAACGGGTCCACGCACGGAGCCTGGAGGGCCCATCTCTGGAAGTGTTGTAGTAGTAATGTTCCAAAGACTTTGCCGATGGTATCCAGCAGTGCTATGGGGCGGTAGTTCTTTGGTTCTTCTTTGCACCCCTTTTTGAATATAGGCACCACGATTGAGGTAGTCCTTGAGGAGGGAATCTGTCTTGAGTTTTTGCAGCGTTTGAAGATTGCGCTTATCAACGTAGACCACTCCAGTGGGTTTTGTTTGAGGTCAAAGTTAGTAATTCCATCCGGTCCCGGCGCTCTCGATGGTTTGAGCATATGAAGAACTTTAATTATCTCCTCTTCGTCGGACAGGTCGACCGAGGGATCCAGTTGAGTACTGGACTCTGTGGTATTTTGCACCAGCGGTGGCTGGAAGAGGGATTTTTAAAAGTTCATCCAGCCTTCTTCGCTTATTGGGTTTGTTTGTAAATCCTCCGTAGGGGCGGATGTTGATCTTAAGAGAGACCAGAATTCTCACGGATGGTGGCCGGAGATCAATTTCAGCATGGCTTCCGCGTCCTGTTGGTGTAAGTGTAGTCGGTGTTGCCTGATCCAAGAGTTGTAGGTTTGCTGAGCCTTGTTGAAATTGGCTTGATTTTCTAGCAAAGGATGTTCGCGCTGTTGCCTTTTCATTTTCCTCACTAAGCGCCTTTTCTCCACCAGTTCTTTGCTGTACTCATGAGTGAAAGGTTTGTTGGGACGTCTAGTCTTGTTGATTGATGATATGGAAGGTACCAGGAGAGGTTGGTAGTCTGGTAGCAATGAATCGTGCTTTGAACAGTGCTCGGTTCCTTTTTTTTGGTAGTAGTTTGTGATCTTCATGAGGGAGGTTACCGATAGTTTGAGGCGTTTTTTTCGGTTGTTAGTCTCCAATTGTGCAAGCATGTGTAGTTTGTTCGTTGCGCGGGTCTTCCACTTCAGGACCAGCAGATTGTGGTGGCTGGCCATGGACTTTAGAACTTCGAATGAATTTGTTAAAGCTGCCAGGTGTCTGCTTATGAAAATGTGATCAATGTCCGCGTGTGAGTTTCCTCTCTCCCAGGTTGGAGGTCGATTTTCTCTTGAGAACAGGTCCCCAGCGCATAGTAAGTCTCTAGAGGACATCAAAGACAGCCACTTTGATCCCCAACTTTTTCTCGGGGATGCGGAGGAGCGGAGGGCGCAGCTTGCGTCTTGCGGGGGCCAGGTGGCATTTAGGTCACCGCAGAGTATCAAGAGAGCCTCGGGGCAGTTCACACGGGCTTTGTCGATGGATTACCCGATCAAGGCTATGAAAAAGGTGTCGCTCGTGACTACGGGGTTCCAGTAGACATTGATAATAATTAAGAGCAACTGAGTAGAAGAACCCTTTTCTTCTGAGGGCAGATCCCAGTTTACCTCCGTTGCAAGCAGATGAGTGGAGGATTTCAGTGTTTTTTTTAGGTGTAAGCCGCAGCGAATTGCTGTTATAAGGCCGGAAGACGGACGACCAAAGATCCCTATTGCAGCTGGAGCGCACGCTATGTCGTGTCCGTCCATGGTGGGGCGTTCTGTCATCCAGGACTTTTGAAGGCAGACAATGTCAAAACCTTCCAGATTCAAATCCCCTTTCTTGGTCAGGTGAAACAAAACCCTGAGTGTTCCACAACCCCAGCGCCATCTCTTCTTTCCCGGTGGTTGTCTTTGTGGAAAGCGGTGTGGGGGTGGGGGCGCTCAGCGCATTGCTATTTGTTCTTTTTAAGCGAGAGGGCATTTGGTATCCAGGCCCATAGTTGCACAAGTGGCGCTTGTTTGGTTATTTGCAGAAGTTCGGGGTCCTCCGGTTTGGGACATTGGGTGACAGTACGTTGGATCTTGGCCGTTGGACCGACCGGGAATCTTCCTATTCCCAGTGGGTCTTTGTATACGTTTTCTGATCTTGGCTTATCCTCCGTGAGTTGGTGTGTGGCGGTCGCTGAGTAAGATTTCGTAGTTGTGCACCATGGTGGGCCACCTGAAATGTTTGGTTCTTTGTTGTTAACTTGCTGATTGAAGTATGTCGAGTCGGAAGTCTCCCAGGTCACTTTTGGCTTGCTACTTGAATTCGTGGAGTGACAGGGTTTTTGGGACCTGACTAGCTTGGCGCTTTGTCGTGGTGAAGTGGGCGGCACACTCTCGTCTAGTTCGAACAAGTCCAACCCCAGTTTCAGCAAATTTTCGGCCACCTCGGAGATCCTGGTTTTTACCCAGTTGGGGATACGTGTAGGTATGCGCTCGCGGTTTTGCCCTCGTGGAAGGGTTCTACCAGGACAATGGCCCTCATTACGACCCTGGCGGAGTGGGTTTACGCCAGCGTTATTCGCGGCGGACCCGTCCGCCCTACTACGAGTTCCCGTAGCGCCATGGAGCCTTTCTCCGCCTGGTTTTTCCGGGCGGAGAAATCCATGGCGCTACGGGACCTTGTTGTTAATTACGCCACCGTATTTTACGGTGGCGTAATTAACGCCTTCCCCACTCCCATTATACCCTATGGGGCAAAAATGGGAATGGGGAAGGGTAAAATGGGGGATGGGGATTTACCGCCCCGCCAAGGTCGGCATGGGGCGGAAAATCCGCCAACCCCCATGGCGCTATCGGCAGCTTTCCGCCGTGCTCCGCGGTGCATTTAGCACCGCGATTTCCGCCAGGGTCGTAATGAGGGCCAATGTCTTTAGTTTCCACTCGTTAGAGCGAGGGCACACATTTAAAGAGCTGGAGTGCAAAGCCGCGGTTGAGAACCACGTATTTTTTGTTGTCCGGTAGTTGTTCAATCTTGAAGGTACGCTCTGATTTGGTGCGGGCAGCCAATTTCCAGAAGACACGCTTAGGGCTGGATTTTAGGCCATGCTTAGTCTTGTTTTCTGTGTTGGAATTTTCAGCGTGCTTTGGCGTGCCGGGTTGCCGTTTGACCCGGGTGGCATGCACCCATCTCTGCATTTGCGCAAGGTCTGGTGTGGGGGAGGGGGCGGCTTTCTCCGCTCTCCGTCTAAGGGGGGATTGAACACGACTAGAGTGTCCTTCTCCTGCCTTTTTAAATGAGCGATTTGAGAGTTCCTGAATGGGGGAGCTGATGGTTGTCGGCCCCCGGGTAGATTTTTTGATGAGCTTCTTGCAGCGGATTTCCAGAGTCTGAAAGGGTGATGTCTCCTCTTCCCTGTGCAGAGACTGACCGCTAGCCACATGGTCGTCAGAAAGCGGGTAGACGCTAAGGTTGAGTATATCCTTCTCTTCCTCAGATGCTCCATCCTTAGGGGCGGGGGCGGTATTAGAAGTGAGTCTCTCACCTTCCGTATTTGAGTTTTCCTGGGGAGCAATGATTGCCGATGGTTCGATGTGGAGCGGTTTCTCCGTCCACATGTGGGGTCTGCCTTCCTTTGTAGCATTAGGCTATCTGGTCTGGGTCGGCTGTGACGCGGCTGAGGTGGTGGTTGTTTTTTGATTGTCGAATATGGTGGATTCTTTGTTTGCATTTGCAGTTTCCTTTACATTTGAATCTTGGGTCAGGTCACAGACAGGTAAAATGACAATCACTTCATTGTTGATAGCGCCGTTTTTAGTTATAGCTACTGACTTGGATTTGCTCCCAGTGGGCCCTCGACCTGTCGTTTTCGGACCCGATGTTTCCGGTAGCCTTTTTGGTATGGAGGTCGACCAGGCGGAAGGGCTCTGGGAGCTGGAGTCGCTGACCGGGGCTCGGGAGAGGGAGTGTTTCTGACTTTTGGTGCCCCTGCCTTGGCTTGGGCGGTCTCCTCTTCTGCCTGGCGTTTCTCCATTCTGTTGCTTAACGCATTTATGTAGCCTTCCAAGAAGATAAGACGACTGTTCATCATTGCTGTGATCGAGGTATGGTCTTTCAGGGAGTCATTTATAGACTCATACAATTTGCAGAATGGTGCGAGAGCCAGTGTTACTGTGGATATAATTAGCCTTAGGTCTGTCTTCTTTGCTGGGGAATCTTTAGGGAAATTTCCTGGTTGCTCACTGGAGCGCCGAGGTCTCGTAGGACTTGATGGAATGTGGGAGCCAAGGCTCTGGTCCCGCACCGGTGCCCCTCGGATTGCAGAGCTATCGGGGGGCAATGAGACAGGACTCCTGGTCTCTGGGGATACGGCGGCCTGGGTTGGGGGGTCCTCATTGCCTCCCTGCTGGGCCCCCGCAGTCGCTCCTGGGAAAGCGGGGCCCTGAGTGGTGTTGAGGGAGCCACATTCTTTCGTGAGGAGCCCCATCGCAGATGGGGCCGAATCCGAGGGATGTTGCTCCTGGGGGTTTGGTGTGTCTGAAGCACCTTCCAGGTTTGCCCGGGGCCCGACTGGCTTGATGCTGGGTCGGGGGTGTGCGGCATGGCCGCGAGGGCGGGGGGGGTACGAGCGGCCTCTCCGTTCGTGATCCATGATTTAGAGAGGCCTTCCTGTGTGTCACCTGGCGCCTCGCGGTCTGCAATATACGATCCTCCTCTGCATCCTGTGTGAGAGGAGAGTGCTGTTTTGATGAGAGCGAGCCGCCAGGTAGCGGTGAACCAAAATGCCATCTGACTATTGCTTCCGGCACAGTGCCGGTGAATAAATATTGTGTAAAGTCTATCGAGATATCTGGACCCACAGCAGGCGCCCCTACAGAGTTCTTTATGAGAGATGTTTGGTCTAAAACTACTTTCAAAATCTCGGCATCTGAGAGTTCTTCGCTAACAGTTGGTTTCTTTTTTGGAAAGTTTGCAAAGAACTTATTACTGGCCGCTGACACTGACGTGTCCCCCTTTGGGGACGAGTTCTGAGGCTTTAGAGACGGGGTTGGCAGTCTGATGCGCGGAGTCGACTGCGCTTTGAGGCCAGATTTTTGTCTCAGGTGGGCGCATCATTTTCTTCTTGCTGGAACCCCCTTTTTCTTTTGTTGGATGGAGTTAGTAGAGACATGTAGGGATTTGACGTTGCTGCCCGGCAACTGGTCGCTCAGGATGGCAGCTGGCGTGGCAGACTCCGTTGGTGCCCTCTTATCGGCTATATCCTGCCCCTCCTCGGCCTCTGACATTCCGGGCGAGGGGGGGCGCCGCCCCTGCCCGCCCCTCCGGCAGCCGAGGACTGGGGTGGTGCAGGATGGGGACCACTGTCAATTTTGTCGGTCCTGGGACAATGTTTCCTGAACTTATCGAGGATGGAAAAAACCCCTTTCTGCTCTGATCTGGCGGCCCCTCCCTTGCCGGCAGAGGGGTGGTGAATGGGAAGAGGGGTGAAGGCGTTTTCCCCGATGCCTCGCCGACAGCTGATACAGAATCGGGTACACAGATCCCCTTCGCTCCATGAACCTCCTGCCAGCGCCTCCTTTCCTTGTTCGGGCGGCGTTACCTCTCCTCCGAGGGGTGACGCTGAACCCGCCTCGTACGGCGTAGGGCTGCAGGCGGGAAGAGGTAGCTGCGTCGGGAGCGGCTGATGAATTCCATAGGTTCCGTGAGGGGTCTCCGGGTCCTTTGCCAATGGAACCTGTTCGAGTTCAATTGTAGCGCGGGACACCTGCCTCACCGCGGGTGGCCCCGCCTCCCGACTCAGGGGAGAAGAGAGAGACGCCAGGGGGACCAGGGGGGCCATACCTTTTGTGAAGCTCCATAGGCAGTGACCCTTCACCTCCAGCTGGGTTGCTTCGGAGTGCTGAGAAACGAAGAGCACAGTGGTTTTGCTGCCTTTTCCTTTTGCCGCCCTTCCTGCCATAGACTGCAGAGACTGCTACTCTGCAGCTACTCCGCGGCTGCTCCGGGGAATGAGAGGGGTTTTGAGCAGAGTCCCACCCTCTCAGCCAAAACACTGTAGAAAGACTTCGTAGCCACACAGGAGCCAGGAAACACGTAGAAGGTAGCCGAGACTGCTACTCTGCAGCTACTCCGCAGATAATCCTATCACTTGCCCCATCGCCCTGGCTGACCTGCTTTTGAGGCACTAAATCATATCCCCCGCCTCTGAGCTTGTCATCAGCTGACGCGTACCGCCCATTTCACAACGCCAAAGCAAGTCTCGTGTCAACAATCGCTGCACTTCAGCTAATGACGTGTCCCCATGGAAATGGCAAGACGCCTCTTTCCTCAATAAGTATAAACACACCGTTTCACAACACACAGCAGCAGATTTTCGATTCCATTCCTCTCTCTGTGTTACTTTGAGTCTTCTGTGACTCGTTTCTGTGCTCTGGTCAGCTACCTTTGCCGCTTGTAGCCCGTGTGAACACCTGTACCATCGCTATAAATTATTTTAGTTTGTTTACCACACAATGGCTACAATAATGCCCTACATGTACGAGCCCGAGTATACCGAGGAGGAACTACTAGAAAGGGAAACACGCAAAAACGATGGGGCTTCGGACTGCAGTTGGCAGGACGAATCAACGGATGAAGACACTGGACCTAGTCGCATGGACGGTGTTTCCACCTGGTGCACATGCAATCGGTGCAAGCTAATGCCAACCGAGGAGGAGAACTGCTGCTGCTGTGAAAACTCGGGATACGTGGCCTACGTTTCGGAAGGCGAGCCACGACCGCAATGCATCACCGAGCTGCCAGACTTCAGGGCAGCCTGCCTCACACGGTCCGTGTTGAGGATAATGATTGTGCTTATGCACGAACTTCGCGCAACTGTTCGTCCTCGTAATCCGAGTAACGAGTAAGTATAATCTGCTTGTGATGCTACTACTATTTCATGGTTGTCTCCTATATCCAACATTACATCTACATATCATTGTAACGCATGAAAGTCGTTCAATAGTGTGCAGTGTCTAGATAGCATTTGTCCAGGCAGAATGCCATTAGTTACAAGAATTGTCATTGACAACAAACGTTTAATCAACTTATCTTGGTCATTTAAAAACAGTTTGTATCATTATTTATCACAGTGGGACCGGCTGGTGGCCTATCGTTCCTTTACATGGTGGCTTCACGGGAGGCTTGGAAACCGCGTTTGAAGAGTAATACCCGCCTGTGCCGTTCGTGCCATAAGAGAAACTTTCCCGAGTGACAGCGGTCAGTACAGGGGATTTTCCCTCGCTGTGCTGCAACCTGTCCTGTACAATGTGTAAAGTTTTGTATTTTTGTGCCATCAAAAAAAGAAACAAAATAAAACACCTCATATATTTTAACAACGGTTGTTACGATTTTTTAAATGAATCAAGTGTGTCTCCATTCAGCAGTCTTCCTGTGCCTTGTCTGCACACCCACCGGCCCATCCATCCATCCATCCCCCTCCCCTTTCAAAGGCAAAGTATAACTATATATATGGTTAGTTTAACAAAAACAAAAGTCCATAACAAGAAGTCCAGTGGGGGGCTGTCAGGGGCGCGAACGGCCAAGGTGCCAAACAGCATGTACACTTCAAAAGGTATCCCACGCCAAGGGCCCATCGCTCACATGGCCTCCTCAGACTCCGTGTCTCCAGGCAGGGCTCCCCCTTGAAGCAGGCCGCCCCCCTGCAATCCACATAAGTGTATCTCCATTCAGCAGTCTCCCTGTGCCTTATCTGCATGCCCCAGGCCCATCCATCCCACCCCCCTCTATCAAAGGCGGTTCGCGGCAGTGGATGCACGCTGCCATGGGGGGCTGTCAGGGGCGCGAACGGCCAAGGTGCCAAACAGCATGTACACTTCAAAAGGTATCCCACGCCAAGGGCCCATCGCTCACATGGCCTCCTCAGACTCTGTGTCTCCAGGCAGGGCTCCCCCTTGAAGCAGGCCGCCCCCCTGCAATCCACATAAGTGTGTCTCCATTCAGCAGTCTTCCTGTACCTTATATGCACGTCCCAGGCCCATCCATCCCACCCCCCTCTATCAAAGGCGGTTCGTGCCAGTGGATGCGCGCTGCCATGGGGGGCTGTCAGGGGCGCGAACGTCCAAGGTGCCAAACAGCATGTACACTTCAAAAGGTATCCCACGCCAAGGGCCCATCGCTCACATGCCTCCTCAGACTCCGTGTCTCCAGGCAGGGCTCCCCCTTGAAGCAGGCTGCCCCCCTGCAATCCACATACGTGTGTCTCCATTCAGCAGTCTTCCTGTGCCTTATATGCACGCCCCAGGCCCATCCATCCCACCCACCTCTATCAAAGGCGGTTCGCGCCAGTGGATGCGCGCTGCCATGGGGGGCTCTCAGGGGCGCGAACGGCCAAGGTGCCAAACAGCATGTACACTTCAAAAGGTATCCCACGCCAAGGGCCCATCGCTCACATGGCCTCCTCAGACCCTGTTTGTCCGGCCAGGACCCCCCCTCACGCTGGCCGGCCCCCGGCAAACCACATAATACCACGACATACACACGTCATTCATTCACAAACACACCCCTGTTTATAATACTTTATAAACCACTTGATATGTTTCATGAGAACATCTATGTGCTTTGCAAGTCAACTCCTGAACGTGCTACCTGAGAACCACTGAGATCTATGCTAATTGGCTCGTCGTCGTGCTATCCGTGAACTTCTGTGATCGCTTTGAGCAAACTCGTCAGTGTGCTACCTGTGGCCATCTACCTGTTCTCCTGCAACATACTGCTCTGCTTGCTGAATCCAACTGTTTTTAGACAAGGTAAGGCCATGTATCCTAGTCATATTTTGTTGATTTATAAATTTCTATCTATATGCGAGAAGAGTACTCAATAGTGCTATGTTCATTGGTCTAGCTTTTTGAATAATGACATTTATCAATATATTCTTTTTCGATTTCATAAACCACAAACATAATCTATATGTGGGCACAGGGAACTGTGCTATATTGCGCATTTTCAATAGCATTACTCTCAAGTATTCTGTCTCCTTTCATGGCAAATTTTAATATTGGCATTTCATTATCAATCAATAATTTACCTTTACAACTGCTTGACTATCCCTTGAATCTGAAGCAAGAACATTCTACATCCGTGACGTGCTCGCAGTTATCAACCACTTCTTGCGCGTATCAGGTAATCTTACTTGGCTATTCCGTTACAGACTTGTTTTATGCATATGAAGTAATATTTTTATTGTATCGTGTAATTATTTCACTGAATGTTTGGTTAGTGCTTTCCAATTGATATACACCTTAGTTATCGTCCACTGGTGTTTGCTTTCAGTTATGATTAGTGTTATCCATAGTAATGCAAGTACTGTCTTTCAGGGAGATGCTGAAGCGTCCACCACATTGACAACATCCCTAGATGTTCTTCAGCAGCACAAGGTATGGATACTGACAGCTCCATTGAACTAGATCATCAGAGCTGGAATACTTGTCGTTTGATTGTTCTACACAATGTTTCATTCGTGGTTAGCCATTGATATGTACCTGTGCGGTCGACCCCAAGTGTGTGTTATGTTTTCAATATTGTAATCCTTACTAATGCAAGTACTATCTTTCAGGCAGTTGATGGAGCGTCAACCCCTGCACTTGATGCGGAGCCTGACATTCAAGTAATTCCAGGGGAAGTGGAAGCGGGACCTTGCGTATACGAATCGGCGCAACAGCTTTCGGAAGTGCGCACTACATTTACAACATCCCTACATATTCTTCGGCAGCACGAGGTATGCATACTGACAGCTCCATCGAGCGTCATCATTTAAAGTGATTCCATTTGCGATACTTTCTTCCCTATTAACGCAAGTACTGTGTTTCAGGGAGACGACAGAGCTTCCTCTACAATTACAACATCCCTTGTAGGTGATGCAGATGTAAAGAAATCGGAGAAATAAATCGATGAAATCTGATCATATTTAGATATTCCTTGATTCTTTTAGATAATGCATCATTTGTGGTTATCTCTTTATATGTACCTGTGCCGTCGACCCCAAGTGTGTGCTATGTTTCCAATATTGAAAACCATACTAATGCAAGTACTGTGTTTCAGGGAGTTGCTGATGCCTCCTCTCCAATACAACCATTCATGGCAGTCCATGCGGAGCCAGAGGTATGGATACTGACTGTTCCATCGAACTAGACCATCAGAGCTCGAATACTTGTCGTTTGATTGTTCTACAGAATGCTTAATTCGTGTTTAGCTATTGAGATGTACCTGTGTGTTCGTCCTCACGTGTGTTTTATGTTTTCAATATTGTAATACATAGTAATGAAAGTACTATGTTTCAGGAGTCGATGGAGCGTCATTCCTTGCTGTCTATGCAAATCCAGAAAATATAGTCGTTGCAGCGCAAGAGGAAGGGAAGACATGCGGAAACGAATCGGAACAACAGCGTGCAGATGTTGAAGTTCGAGTCAAGAAAGTTGCAAAGAAAAGAAATAAAAATAAGGTTAGTTACAAACAGTTCATAATTTTAGGAATTGTTTTGTGTTGGGGACTATATTATGTTTTTTTCCTGTCAATTGTACTATACTTTATATTGTGTTAATTGTGTTTAAGATTTCCAATCTGTCCTCTAGTTACCCGTGGGTGTACGAACTATACATACACAGACAGTGAAGCAAATGAGAGATGTTGCTTGCCAGACCATTTACACTATGGAGGAACTATTAATTCAGACGCAGCGTGTTGAGACTCGAGATGCTCATGTCCAATGGCCAGAACATGAATTGAATGTGTCCGGAGAATCCAGTAAAGTTTTATTGGACCATTGCTACAGTTCGACCGCACCACCGAAAGAAGATGATACTGAATGTATTGAAGATAGCTCTGAAGTAGTCGCAGATCAATTCACACAATCTACACCCGCCAAAAAAATGCCACCCAAAAAGCTGTCGACATTGTTGTGTTCTCCCATCAATGCTGAAGTAACAGATGTTGAAATGACAGAGAATGAACCAGCAGCAGCACCCAACGACGCATCAGAACTTGATATCAGGGATATTTCTTTCAAATTTAATGATATGTCCTCAACGGCACAGTCCGAAACAACTTTCACACAGGATGACAGTATAATGAAAGAGGGCAAATACATAGTATTCGACAGTTGTTTGATGGACATTATAAGTATGCTGAAATGTGGGCATTGAGTTGGAGGGGAAGTATGTGGGGAGCCATTGATTCATGTGACTTGTCAAAAACAAGGCAGTAACGTCAAAATACATGCCGCCTGTAGATTAAATCATGCGTTCTCATGGTCTGCACAACCGATGCTGGGGAAGCTGCCAGCAGGCAATCTACTGTGTGCAGCTGCCTCACTTTTTAGTGGGTTCAGTTTTAGAAAGTTAGAGGGCCTCATTACGAACCTGGCGGATGGACCATGGTGCTAATAGCACCATGGTGCATGCCGGTAACTCTCCGACTCCGCCATGGCGGAATGGGGAATTACCACCTCATTCCGAGGTTGGCGGAGTGGTAACTCCCCCTTCCGCCATGGCCCTTCCCCATTCCCATTTTTGCCCCATAGGGCATAATGGGAATGGGGAAGGCGCTAAGTACGGTGCCGCAAATTGCGGCACCGTACTTAGCACCATGGTCCCTTTGCGGCATGGTTTTTAACGCCTGCAAAAAGCAGGCGTTAAAATCACCATCCCGCAAAGGGACCTTGTAATCAGGCGTTAAGGGTCGGCGCCGTTTACGGCGCCGTAAAACCGTTAACGCCTGACTCGTAATGAGGCCCAGAGTCTTTCTTTCAGTTTGTGGGACTCCATTTCATTTCTAAAACGCATTACTACAAATACCAACATGATTATCTGTTTCCGGCCATTAGTGATGCTTGGAAAATTGAACAATTGCCTCATTCGAAGGGAAACAATTCAGGCTAGCCGGCGATGGACAGTGCGACAGCCCTGGACTTTCTGCCAAGTACTGCACCTACCACGTTCAGGACATGGATAGTAAGAAAATTGTGAGTTTGGTGGTCGTGCAGGTGTCCCAATGTAAATCCTCAGTGGCGATGGAGAAACTAGGATTCATAAAATCATTGCAATATCTACAATCAAGGGGAATTCACATAGGCCTCATAGCCACGGACAGACACGTTTCAATTGCCAAGACAATGAGAGAGCAGTTCCCACATATTAAACATCAATTTGACGTATGGCATCTTGCTAAATCAATCAATAAGAAAATCTCGGCTGAAGGGCAAAAAAAAGGTTTTGAAAGTATTTCACAGTGGTCCCAGTCTATCAGCAACCATCGTTGGTGGAGCTCCAAAACTTGTGAAGGGTCAGTGGAAATCCTATTTGAAAAATGGCGGTCACTGATGCACCACTGTACCAACTTTTACCGATGGACAGAAAACCAACATTTCCACCAATATGAACATGGCCCTTTGTCCACAGAGGAGGCACGGAAGAAGAAGTGGTTGATGGCATCTTCACCTACACACAAAGCCATTGAGAAGATTGTTTTCGATAAAACTCTATCAAGAGATTTGAGGGGACTGACAGAATTCTGTCACACAGGAGAATTGGAGGTGTTCCACAATATGTGCCTAAAGTACAGGCCAAAGCGATTGCATTTCAGTTTACAGGGCATGAAACATAGGACTCGACTAGCGGTCTTGGCCCATAACGAGAATGCGGGCCGTGAACAGTCTAGGACTACGGGAAATGTAGGGATGCCTCGCTACACTTCGACCTTTGGAAAAAGAACTAAGAAATGGGGGGCAGGGGGTAAAACCAGTATATGAGGAAATGGAGTTCGACTTTGTTAAAGGCCTTATTGTTAGCGTACTAGAGAAGCATAGATATGGAATTTTGAGCGTTTCTGTGCAGAGCACTGATGCATTGCCACCAAACATTGCCACTGTGCAATGTCCACCCAAACCATAGCTTGTTGAGAAGTTCAAATCCCGATTGTCTTTTTGAAAATAATGTTATTGTACAGTGTGCATACAAAGTATGCTAACCCTAAACCCTCCATTCACCATCCTGGGTGGCGAACAACATGGGTGTCATCTTTGACATCTCCCTCTATTCACCTCATATCGCTGACCTTGTGAATATGTGTATGTATATATTTTTGTTGCTGTAACTAAGTTTCGCAATCTCATGTAAATGCTGCGCACTGTTAACCGAGGGGAGGCTTGCGTATTGCAAATAATAAAACAAATAAACAATAAATCTCACTTTCAACTCAACTCCTCGGGTACTTTATACTTTCCCTGACCTTTCCCCAAAAAGTCAATGTCTCCATAGTTATGGTTCTCTAGGGCTGCAAAGCCCGCGGACAGCGAGGACAAAATTGGGGGCCTTAGAACGCGCCAAGCGAGGCGTTGCAGATGGGAGAGAAGCCAGTTCGCATTTGCACATTGAGGCCTAGTACAAAGATGGAGTCGAAAATTAAAGTTCTCACAGATGGCTTTACATGGGATGTTGCAAAGTAAGAATGTACGCTCATGCAGAGTGAAGGTCAGCGGCTTTGATTTTTTGCTCGCAGGCTGAAGAGGCCCGCAAATCGCACTGGCAGTATAAGGTTCTATTGTTTTTTGACCTTGAGACACAGGGACAATGCCGAAAGGACTTCATTTGAAGGAGGGGGGCAATAACGTAAGAGACGATAAGGCTGAAAATTCTGAAACTAGACCGAGTTTCATGTTAGTTCAGTATATGAAAAATCGTTGCCACGAACACAGTGGGATTTACGGACTGCATTACGCAGAGATACAATGGAAATGGCAAATATAATGTAAGTAACTCTTTAGACGCTTTTATACCGGAATGAATGAATGAATGAATGAATGAAGAGCAGGTACAACATTTGTGGGATCATCTTTCTACCGGGCACATGGGCATGCATATGCCCATTCGACACGCATTTAGACAAACAGTCGTTTCTCAGTGGTTCAAAGGGTAAAATAAATCATTAGTTTGTGTGTTTCCCTCGATTTATTTCGTTAGTTTTCGCATTGCTTTTAGAGCCGAACATACTCCATTGCACTATCCTCACAAGCAAATATTTTCAGCTCGCCCGTAATAAATAAAATGAATAATAGTAATAAAGATCGGCTGGTGAGACTAATTTCAATTTTTATGTTTTCTAAAAAGGTACATCCTACCGTACTGCCACGGCCACCTATTCCAGACCCCGGCAGACAGATTTTTCAACCACCAGCTGCAGCTTCTTATAAACAACTGCACAACGTTGACCATTTTATGGGACAATCGCCAAGGGTCCATATGCCCTTATGCGGTACTAGCGGCTAGAAGCAACATATCGACCTTTACGGTGACCTAGTGTTTAGTTGATGGAACAGCCTTGCGCTTCACCGTGCGTCAAAAGTGCTTCTTTTAACGAAAACCAACACCCTGGGTACCATAAAGGAACAGCGCGTGACTCACGATAAACTTTTCGGGATTTGCGGATCGAGAGAAAAGAAAAAAAATTCCATTCCGATTTAATATGCCAATTGCTGAATATTCGCTAAACATTTAATGTCAAATAAATGTACCTTACCAAATGTACCGTATTGCTGTTTGATTTTAAAGTACAGTTTCATATTCCGAATTGTGGCGCGCTGTGTTGTGAGTTGATTTGTGTTGGTTTCCGGGTTCTGTGTGAAGTCGCGTAGAAGACTACTGGGCGCGTTTGCCTACGCAGCACAGTAACGTCACGGAGAGAGGCGGGGAATATGAATGTTTTGATAATGTCAGGCTCAGGGGTGGGGGATATGATTTAGTGCCGCAAAAGCAGGTCAGCCAGGGCGATGCGGCAAGTGATAGGATTATCACAAAATGGCAGCGCCCTGGTGCCTGTTTTCGCGTGCATTTAATGGACGAAAACTCGGGTAAGGTCCATAGGAAATTTTTCTAAAATCGAGCAACTTAGGCTTAAAAACACATGGCCGACCCTTAGGGACAATAAAAAATGTTGACCGAACCATTCCTTTAATGTTACCTCCGTCCCCAAGTACCACACAGGTAGAAAGTAAAACCACTACCCCTGCAATCTTTGAGGCCACAGGTGTAGAGTGTCGTCAGTCTGGAATCAGGAACACCGGAAGGACCCCCTGACCACTGCAAGGCAATGAATGGTTATGTCAAAACAGTAGCAATGAACAATGATGCAGGGTGACAGAGAAAATCTCAAGAGGGCTTACCTAAGTGTGATGACAGAAAACCCTTAATAGATAGGGAGGACAGGAGGGGCCGGTGGCAGCAACAGACTGGTAGGGTCCAAGCAGCACTCTGGGTGATGGAAAAACACCTGAGCCAAAGGTACAGTACACAGGATGATCCATGGACAGTCCAGTAGACAAATCCGAGGTCGAGAGCCAGCAGTAAAACCAAAGTCAAGAGGGTTTGATTCCAGAATTCAAATAACAAAGCCAAAGGTCAAAATACCAGAAGACAAACGATGCGACTGAACTCCAAGGGAAAAGACAAGGCAATCCGTAGAACGTTCTGTGGTTGTAGCAGCTTAAGAAGTCCAAAAATATCCAAACGCCAGACAGTACTCGAAAGAAGCAGTTGTGAAGCGTTGCTTCTGTGTTTCCCCGATCCTTTTGCCTGCATAAAGTGGTCACATTACGTGCCTCACGGGGAAACGTGAGGACCGTGTCACGTGACCCGCGATGTTGACGGACACAGTTGTAGGCCCTTGCTCACGTGACGTGGGGATCTCTGCGCGCCCGTGTGGTAGCACTGCCCATGAGGAAAACGCCATGGCAGATGCCAGTGTAGAAAAGGGCGCAAGGATCTTGGATTGCCAGCGGGGTATCTCCCCTGCCCGGTGAGTTGCTGCCGTTGATTACGTGATTGAATAAGGGAACTGCAGGGACCTCAGCGGGTGATGGGTGCAGAACCAGGTGGGCGGGGACTGGATGTGGATCTGGTTGGGCATGAACGGGGATATCCCATGGGAGACGTGACAGGAGCCTCAAGGACGAAGCAGAGTGAAGGAAGAAAGAAGCACTGAAGCAACACAAATCAGCCCAACACCCCAGGAAGAACTGGCAATGCTGTCCCGACACATAACAGGTAACAGGAGTACCGGGAGACTCGATAGGAGCTTCGGATAGCTCAAGAGTCACAGTAGTGATACCCAGAGAACCGAGAGAGCCACGGGAGTACTCTCCCTCATCTCAGTAGTGAGATCCAAAGAACTAAGAGTCAAGAGTGCATCAGGAGGAATCTTCCTTGTCAAAGTGGTCATCTAAGTAATAGTCAAGAGGAAGCTAGACAACAAGAGCTGCCTGGAAGTAGTCTTTATTGTGTCATAAGACAGGGAAGAAATGCTGCAACTGTAAAGCAAGCTTTCAGGAGCCCTTGGGAAGAAGTGAAGAGACTTTTAAGTACTATTGCAAAAGACTATCGGAAGACAGCCCTCAAGGTTGTGCAAGGTGGGTAAGAAGAAGGGAGTCATTCTCCTGACCATACTCTCTTTGTTGAATCAGAAATTGAAACAAAGGATTGTTGGAAAAGAGATAAAGACCAGGTCTGTTCACCAGGAGAAGGGAGTCATTGTCCTGGTACTATTTTCATTTGGATGCTGAACCCTTTTGTAGATTAGTGGTAGGGTTAGAGTAGGTTTGTGGACAGAGGATGGAGACTTTTTATTTGGACAAAACATTTTGACGACGAGCAACCGAGTTGATATTTGTTTAGGTAGGGATAACCCTTTAGAGATAGGGAGAGGTAGGTTCTTATCTTTATTTCGTAAATAAAACATTGTTGAAACATGCCACCCCGTTGTCTGAGTCCTTACTGCACCACACCACACTATATGTTTTTTCCATACTTCAAGGAGCGGATCTTTTAATGGCAAATGGAAAGGTAAAACAGGTTCTTTAGGTGGACCTTTATCAAGAAAATCTGCAAGGGCTTATTCAGTAAAGTCGTTAGAAGGGCGATCCCACCCTAAATATTCTATGACCTTATTCATACCTTTTCTGTAGGGGACTTTTGAATGGGCTTCAACTGGTTGTTCAAATTCGACCTTGGACGAGGTGTCGATCCTACTGGCATCGATTGGATACTGTGTGAAACCTGAGGGTATCCTCCCTCCTACTCCCCCTGAATCCTCTGCTCAGGTGGCCAGGGAAAGGCCATCACATTTGGATCCTGATCCTGGGGGTGGAGAAGCGAGGGAGGATCACCTGGGTGGAGGGTCCTTGGGGATTGGGAGCGGGGTACCCACAGGCGAGACATGGTATCCCCCTTTCCCTATTGAAAACCAACCTAATCCTCCACCCGGCCTTTATAGGCTACTGTACAACAACTTTGCTCATTTTCCCAAATTTTACCCATGACAGTACCGGGACGAGGCGACTAGGAGTAGTGAACACCAATAACTCATTTCTACTCTCTAGTACTGGGACGAAGAAGATGCCTGCAGAGTACTGTGAAGGTCAGGCATGTCCCAATAACTAAAGTCAGGCAACTAAACCTACTGACCCACACCTGCAGACTTTAAGCACTACTAGGGAGTACAAAAGGTGAGGCTGCACACCATGGAGGGGAGCGGGAACGGAACGGGCTGGAAGCATGTCGGAGAAACCAGAAGTGGGAGCCACATGAGCCCAGAGAAGGAGAGAGACACCTAGGCTGAGTTAGAGCCATGAGAGGGTGTAACAGTCTTGCAGAGCTCTGGTTGCCGACAACCTCAGCGGGAAGATGTGCTTCGCCCAAAGCCCACAGCCGCTGCAGCAAGCGGGAGAGCAAGGGAAGCTCTCATTAGCAGCCTCAAGAGAGGCAAAGCTTGTCGATCCAGGAGGATCGGACAGAGAACCGGCGAAGCAGTAGAGAGGAGCACCTTTTGGAAATACAATTTAAAGCCAAGCAAGTAATGAACATCTGAGAATAAGATGTTAAGCAAATATTGGCTATCGAATTGAATGAAAAAAATGTGGGCAAAGCTATGAGCTGATAAAAGTGAACGCGCCCATTTGAAAGCAAACATACAAAATAAGGGCACAAGTGTGAAAGACCATGACAGAAAAGTGGGGAATAAATAAGCACACCACAAATTGAACTTTATGAATGAATACAGTACAGCTGGGCCAAAGACTGGCATAGGATGTGTGACACATTGTGGCAAAGCCAAAAGGCTAATCAGGAGAAGCCAGGAGTGTGTGAAACTGCACAAAAAGCCAGGAGGCCGACAAGGAGAAGCTAAGTGAATGTGAATCTGTACACAGGGGCAAATACAGAAGAACCTGTGTGGGCTGAAGAGCCTACGGTTCCTGGTTGCGTGACCTGTGATGGGTGGACCGTGTGGTCTGACAACTGCGCCTAGACCAGGGAACCCTCCATTGTGAAAGCCAAAGCCATTGTGAAACAAGCCAAGGAGGAGCACGTTAAGTGTACTATTAATGCAATCCAGAAGGAGTGTCAAGTTGAACTGGAGTTGTGTTGAACATTGGAAGCTTTAAACCAACTATAAGTTGATACGTTGGAGTCTTGGGGAAGGGAACCCTGAGGCTTGATGAACTTTAAAACTGTCTTGAAGACGGACCCCTCAAGACCATTTTCTTTGGAACTGTGTTGCCTTGGGAAGGGAACCCCAAGAATTTGTGGAACTTTCTTGAACTTGGGGAAGTAGAGCTGAAAAGGGATGTGCTGGAAGAAGCTCTGAACTATGTTTTGATCACCATTTCTTTTATTGTTGACATCCCCACACATTGTTTAGCTTTAGTTGTGAGGGCGAGGATAGATTTTGGACAGAGGCATATATTTAAGTTGAACTTTCTGACTGAAACTTTCCTTAGTTTCATTCAGGTAGGGGAATCCCACCTTAGCCTAGGGCAATTTGGGCCTTCAACCATCCTGACATTTGGTTTAATAAATCATTTTATTTTGAACTACGAATCTATTGTCAATGACTTGCTTCATAATGCCTTCACAATACCAACTCCTCCATCCTTACCTCGTTTGCGACTAACTCCTCAGGAATGTTCAATGTTCAAAGCCAAATGGATCATCATCATAGCTGGATTGGAATGATGTAATGTAATGCGTACATGTAAGAGAAGCATGCATCGACATCCAGGTCCAAGGCTTTTTCAACACCATTGGAACCTTCGAGGCAGGCACAGACAATACATTGATGGAGGAAGGCACACCAACAATTGACTATGTAGATGCTGTGCTCGCCACCTTTGTAGAAGCCTTTTCACCCGGGCCCTCTCTTCCCTGCCCGGGACGTGTTGAAGGAAGCAATGTTTCCTCTGTGTGGGCCTGCAGCAGAATGGCAATGGCAGCCGAAGGAAGTGGACTGTTCAGTTTAGAAGATGTTGTTCCTGGCACCCCCTAAGGTTTGTGAGGGTTTGGCTCCCCCATATTAGACCCTGGTGGCGTAGGGTACTGGGTTGCGGCTATGCATGTTTGGTGCTATTATTTTGACGTATTGCGGAGCTTCCTAGTTCGGTGCTGTAAGGAACTCATGGTGACAACAGTAAAGACAGACACAAGTGAACACAGTTCAAGGGTGTTTATTAAATTGTATAGGTAACTATTGCCAATCCTTACAACTAAATACAAAAAGAGTATGGGATAGGGTTCATAAGAAAGAAAGAAGTTTTCACAAAATGATAAGTCAGGATGTGGTAGCCGGGGTTCTCCCTTCCCCACGTTTTGAGCACGGGACAAGGCAGGACTCCTGAGCACAGCACACTCACTCAAGCTTTTCCCAGCACAAAACTACAGTTCCCTTCTCAGGCATTTGGATCTTTGGTGGGTAAGTTTCTTTTATGCGAAAAAGTCTCTTGCCTTCGAGGGTCCGATGTGTTCAAAATAACCAAACAAAATGCTCCTTTCCGTAAGTACGTTGGTAAATGACTTTTCACCCCTGGATCCCCCTCTTTCGGGTTCAGACCCTTCTCGAAAGTTAGCCTCCCTCCGTCGTGTTCACTATGGCTTTTTCCTAAACAATTTCATCTGTTGCATTCACAAGTTTTAATGTCCTTTTAGATAAGCCATTATGGCCATCCTTATGTCGGGTTCACTCTTGTCAACACAATGTTAATTGGGGCATCCTGCTTCGCCCCGTTCTGCAGGCATCCCTCAGTCAGGTTCACGTTTGCCAGCCCCACAGTTCCTTCTCCTTTCTCACTATGTAGGATTCACTTCCCTTTGTCTTCCAATTACTTGTCGGTCAAAGACCTTCGATTGTACAGGGGGTTTTGCTAAACCCCTGTATGACCACTTTGACCTTATCCTCGCAGCTCTCCTAAAACCTTCTGGTATCGGTAGTTTCAACAATAGGGGAATCAACCAGAGTCTCTGGAGTGAGCACCCACAGGGTGCCGGACCCTTCTGCAGCTAGTTTTCCCCCATAGGTGTTAACAGTTCTTCAATTTCCCTTAATTTGCCATTCGCAACTTTCGTTCAACATAGCACGGTTTCTTATCGGTTCTTCTTTCGGCTCACCGGCTGTGATGAACGGCTTGGCTTTTCTTGTCTTTGGAGTCAAGGACGGTACCATAGTAGCAAGCGTCTCTCACTGTCTTGGTAATCAGTGTTGGAGGGCTCTGTGTACCATGGACTTCTGCTGCAGCACACGCTGGCTATTGTTCGCGGTTTTATGATTCCTTTCACAGAGGCTTTGTGGGTCTGGCTCAAAAAGGGCAAGGTTGCTTCCCCCCTTGTCGCCCCTTCAGTTCTCGCTGCCTTTCTCCTCCTCTTGAATTGCCGCCCTGAGCTAGTCATCTCATTGTGCGGTCTGCCTTGCTCATAGTGTGCTCTCGTGCTCCACCTTTTATTCCTGTGGGTCGGGAAAGGGCCGTTAGAGATGTGTGTGCGGTTCTGCTCAATTGCCTGACCCTTGTGTTGGAACATGTCAGGTAAATGGCTCTGGTGTTAGTCCGTTGTCTTTCTGTTGTGAGAAAGTGTTTGTGGCGGGAAAGGCGGTTGGGGTTAGAGTTTCCGAGTATCCTACATGGTAGTATGGGGAAAAGGTGTTATAAAAAGGGGAATACTGCGTCTCACCCGTCGGTGTCCCACTTCCACTTCCTGAGGACCCCCCATTCAGTTGATCCTCCCACACTGGTTGACCCCCAGGAACTGGATCCAATAGCGATGGCCGTGTCCTGGCCACCTGCATGACAGATCCCCGGGGACAGATCACCTTCAGGTTTCTGACATACACTTCCTCCATGATGTAGCCACATTTGTTTCGCAGGGGAACCGGGAAAGAAAATCTACATTTCTCTGGTCTTTTCCTTTTCAGAGCTCGACAGTAAAACAATATGGTTGTAGGTCTAGAAATCATCGCATGATCCGAGGGTTGGAGTCTTTGCGTTGGATAATCCAAACTATGGGTGAGTGATCTGTAACAAGTGTGATCTTTCGTCCCGATAGGTAGTATCAAAGATGGATATTGGCGCACTTGATGCCCAGGACCACTAGTTCCAACCTGGCGTCATTTTTGTCACATGGGAACAGCTTGCAAGTAGTAAATAATATGGGGTGTTCCAATCGATCGCAAACCTGGGATAGGACAGCTTCTAACCCTGTAAGGAAGGTATCGTCTGTAACACAAACTCTTTAGAGAAGTCAACTACCTTCAGGATTGGATTCTGGCACAGTGTCTGTTTCAAGGTGTTATAAAATATCTCATTCTCGTAATTCCGATGAAGTTTCAGGGGTTCGGCATTCTTAAGTTTATCTGTTACCCGGGCTGTTATGTCTGAAAAGTTGGGGATAAACCTATGTGAATATCCGATTAACCAGACAAAAGCTCCAAGATGTTTTTTGGTCTTGGGGGTTGGTGTATCTAAGACGGCTTTTACTTTCTCATGTTGGGTCTGTACATTCCCATTCCCTACGAAGAAGCCAAGGTATTTTGCGGCTGACTGGGCCAATCTGCACTTAGCTAGGTTAGCAGTTAGGCCAGTGTTTCTGAGGACTTTCATGATAGTATAAAGATGGAAGAGATTGTCCACCCAAGTCTTACTATCAATGAGGATATTATCAATATAAGCGCCACAGAAATCGGAATAGGGTTGTAGGAGTTGATCCATGAGGCGTTGGAAAGTGGCTGGCGCGCTGTGTAAGCCAAAAGGAAGGAGTTCGAATTGGAACTGTCCTAGAGGCGTTGAAATTTTCCTTATCTGGCGCATACACAGCAACTTGCCAGTACCCTTTGGTTAAATCTAGGGTAGATTGAAAGGTGGATGCTCCGAGTTGATCATTACGCATCGGATAGTCATCCAAGTTCGAAATGGCATTAACTTGACAGAAATCTATGCAGAATCTCCAGGAATGGTCAGGTTTAGTGACCAACATGATAGGAGAGGACCATGGACTTGAAGACGGCTCAATATTATTGGCTTTCAACTTTTTACTGACTTCCTCAATCACTACCTGTTTATGGGCTTCTGTGAGGCTATACGGTTTTAAATTAACCACTTTACCTTTAGGTGTTCTAATATACATCGGAGAATGTGTCAACTGCATCTTTTAGATCTTCTTGTTGTTGGATAGATAGCTCAGGAGGAATTATGTCAAAGTTATCTATCTCTTCGGGAGCCAGACAGGCTAGTACTTTGGCATGGGTAATTGCCGGGTTCTCGTTCCACTCTTTCAAGAGATTTACTTGATACAAATGGACCTTCTGTTTTCTGTCTGGTTGGGCTACTGTTACGCTCACCTGGTCTCTGCGGAGGCGTTGGGGCATGGTTGCAGCCCTCCCTGGGGTGAGGTCGCACAGGACCGACTTCACCCTCTGCGCTTATGTGGTGACAGTTGGTAATAGGTGATGTTGCTCGGGACCGCTCCTGTGTGGCGAATAGGGGGCGTGAATATGCCAGCTTGTGCCCCTGATCCCCTTCCAGACCCCTCCTCCCAAACAGTGGTACCCGTGGGATGCGCTGTCCCTGGAAAGCTCACATGTTGATTAGTTTTGGTGAGCAAAAAACTCCTGCTGCTTCTGGCGGGGGCGCTTGTATGATCTGGACTGAGTTCCTTCACTGGTCCCTTGCACGTGGTAGTCCAGTCGTGCTGCGACTAAGTCACTATACTTCAGGTAAGTGTTCCTGTTTTCCGTTGTCTTTCCTCGTCTGTTTTTGTTGTATTGTAAAGTTTGTTGTCTTGTATTGCTGTCCGTTCAACTTTTGATGTTTGCTCTTTTGCTTTCTTCCCTTGCAGGTGATGTTGCCGGCCCGGCAGAAGCTGCGGAGCTCGAGGCAACAGCCGGAGGGAATGAGGAGCGAAGCTGCAGCGGTACAGTAGCTGGTAAATTGTTAATTAGAGGGTGAATGCGGCGCGGCCTTAGGATGGATGTTCTAACCTTGTCTTTCTTCTTCTTCACACGGTCCGAGTTCGTGGATACGGAGTGCGGTGCTGCAGCGTCGGGATCAAGATCACTGGATGTCAGGAGATGAGTCTGCAGATGAAGCGATGAAGCACTGGTTTACTAGAGGTGAGTATGGAGGAGAACGCCTGGTTTCAAAGGTAAGTAAACTGGTCCAAGCGGAGGTGAGCGTCACGTTGCACGCGAGTTCACAGTAACGCGAAGCACCGGCCTTAAGAATGGAGCAGCTTATATAGCTGAGCTTCTGAAGCCACACCCACCAGGTTCAGCCTGCCTGCCACACCCTGTCACACCTGATAAATCAGCACATAAAGACAAGGCCTAGGGAGCCACACCCGATGAGTCAGCACATGAGGATGTTCTCTGAAATAAAGGCTTTCAGCTCCTGGAAAGTTCTTGCAAAATAAAAGCACTCCTGCACTGAAATAAATTAAAAGCACTCCTGCACTGAAATAAAGTGTACCTTCTCACATCTCTATATGAGCCTGGCGCCAAAAAGGCGCCATGACTGAGTCCAGCCAGGGCCCCTGTGTT
Source organism: Ambystoma mexicanum (assembly GCF_040938575.1). Classification (NCBI taxonomy): domain Eukaryota; kingdom Metazoa; phylum Chordata; class Amphibia; order Caudata; family Ambystomatidae; genus Ambystoma; species Ambystoma mexicanum. Next base: position 1,112,885,055 of record NC_090923.1, on the reverse strand, counting down.
TATAGGTCCCAAAGGGACATAAGTCAGTCAAGTGACTCATTGCCCCCATCACTAGATGGTGTGGACTTTGTGTTCTGGGGCCTGTGGCCATGACAGCTACTTAATAAGTGAAGGTTCCTGTTCGTTCTACTATCTCATAGGGTCCGTGCCACTTGGATACAAGTTTGTTTTCTGAGGTGCGTAAAAGGACCACTACTTTTTGTCCTATGGAGAATTATCTTAAACTCACCTTTTTGTCATAAGTGGATTTTTGTTGGCTCTCGCCCTTTCCCATATGAGTACAAACTAAGTCTCTAAAAATTTCATATGCTCTTGCATTCTGGTGGTGGTTTGAGAGATGGGAATGGGGCCTCCTCTCGTTCTTCCCAGTTTTCCCAGAGCATGTTCAGGACATCTCTGGGTTCTCTACCATAGAGCAGTTCAAAAGGAGAGAAACATGTGGAAGCCTGAGGGGTTTTCCTTACTGAAAATAGTGCCCACAGGAATCATTCAGTCCCAGTCTTTCCCGTCCTTACCTACCAATTTTTGCTAAATTAGCTTCAGGGTGTTATTGAATCTTTCTACCAAACCATTGGTTTGGGGATGGTACACAGAAGTTTTCAAGGTGGTAATGTGGAGTAGCTTTGACTTCTGCTATAAGCTTACTCATAAAATTCCAAGTCTGGTCTGTTAGTATTTCCTTGGGAAAGCCAACCCTGGAGAAAAACGGTAGAAGGTGTTTAAGGATCTGCTGTGTGGTATTATTTCGCATTGGGAATGCTTTGTATATCGGGTCGCACAATCCACAATTACAATGGCATATTTATTGCCTAGTCTGGATGTCTTTAGAGGTCCAATTATGTCCATACCGATTCTTGAAAAGGGGACTTCTATGATCGGCAGCGGGTTCAGAGGGGCAGGTAATGGGATGTGCCTGCTGGTCTTTTGACATATTTTGCATGTCTGGATGAAGGTCTTCATATCGGCGTCGATACCTGGCCAGTAAAACTTCCCACAAATATGTGTCTGGGTTTAAGATTGCCCTGAATACCCCCCGGAAAAATGGGAATGCGCAATCTCCAGCACAACCTTTTGGTGGCTCTTGGGTATTACCAACTGTGTTTTTACTAAACCTTCCGTAGATGTCTCTCTTTTATAAAGCAATCCTTGTTTTAAGAAGAACAAGGGACTTCTCTTCTCTAAGCCTTCTCCTTCCACAATTGCTTGTAGAAAAGCCTCAGCGAGAGCTGGGCCATTTCGCTGGGCCAAGGCTAGGTCAGGATATAAGGTAGGTTCTTTTCCCCTCCTTTCCTCAATGTTAAGAGGTTTATTAGCTCCCCCAAAGCCTAAGTTACCTCTTTCTGTTTTATCTGGCTCACTTTCTTTTAACTGAGGAAATAGAGCTCTTTCCAAAATTCCCTGGGCAATTTGATCTCCATGACGTACCCCAAAAGGGATCTCACCATGATTCCGCAAGAGAACCTTCGCATCTCCCCGGAAGTCGGGATCAATAACGTCTGCTAAGACGTCTATCCTGAACTTCCATGCTATGCCAGATTTTGGGGCCAATCTAATGTCGCACCCCGGAGGGGGTATCAAAACCAGGTCTGTAGGAATGATTCCTCTTTTCTCATGGGTGATAATAGCTTCCCTACTGCTACAGATATCAAACCCTATCGATTAGTTGGTGGCGATGGAAGGGTAAGAAGCTCTCTGACTACGTTTTTGAAATTGTAGGGTTCCCAAATTAGTTTCAATTGAGTCACATCCCTGACACCATATGTAAGGCACTCATGGTGGCAACAGTAAAGACAGACACAGGTGATCACAGTTCAAGGGTGTGTATTAAACTTTATAGGTAGGTTGGAAAAATGCCTAATCTAAACCTAAATCTAAGATGGGAGAAAGCTACAAACATCAAACAATATTAAAGGCAGTCCTAGTGGCGTCTTGTCAAATAAAAGAGTCTATACTAAAAAAAACAATTCCAATCCTTACAACTAAATATAAAAAGAGTGTGGGAGAGGGTTCATAAGAAAAAAAGAAGTGTTTCCAAAATTATAAGTCAGGACCTGGTAGTCGGGGTCTCCCTTCCCCACGTTTTGAGCACGGTACAAGGCGGGACTCCTGAGCACATCACACTCTCGAGTTTTCCCAGCATAAGACTACAGTTCCGTTCTCAGGTATTAGGATCTTCGGTGGGTAAGTCTCTTTCATGCAAAAAAGTCTCTTGCCTTCGAGGATCTGATGTGTTCAAAATAACCAAACAAAATGTTCCTTTCCGTATGTATGTTGGGTGATGACTTTTCACCCCTGAATCCCTCTCTTCCGGGTTCAGACCCTTCTCGAATGTTAGCCTCCCTCTGTCGGGTTCACTATGGCTTTTTTTTAAACAATTTCATCTGTTGCATTCACAAGTCTTAATGTCGTTTTAGACAATCCACTGTGGACATCCTTCTATCGGGTTCACTCTTGTCAACACAATGTTCATTGGGGTATCATTCTTCGCCCCGTTCTGCAGGCATTCCCCTTTTGGGTTCACATTTGCCAGGCCTCATAGTTCCTTCTACTTTCTCACTATGCAGGGTTCATTTCGCTTCATCTTCCAATTACTTCTCGGTCAAAGACTTTCGACCGTACAGGGGATTTTGCTAGACCCCTGTACGACCACTTTGACCTTTTCCTTGCGGATCTCGTAAGGCCTTCTGATATCGGCAGTTTCAACAATAGGGGAATCAACCAGAGTCTCTCGAGTGAGCACCCACGGGGTGCCGAACACCTCTGCAGCTGGTTTTCCCAATAGGTGTTAACAGTTCTTAAATTTGCCCTTAATTTGCCAATCGCAACTTTTGTTCAACACAGTGAAGTTTCTTATCAGTTCTTCTTTTGACTCAGCGGCTGTAATGAACCGCTTGGCTTTTCTTGACTTTGGAGTCAAGGAAGGTACCATGGTAGCAAGCGTCTCTCCCTGTCCTTGTTATCAGTGTGGGAGGGCTATGTGTACCGTTGACCTCTGCTGCAACATACACTGGCTATTGTTCACAATCTTATCATTCCTTTCACAGAGGCTTCATGGGTCTGGTTCGAAAAGGGTTCTCGCCGCCTTTCTCCTCCTCTTGAACTGCTGCCCTGGCATAGCGGTCTCGTTGTGCGTTCTGCCTTGTTTCTAGTGTGCTCTCGTGCTCCACCTTTTATCCCTGTGGGGAAGGGAAAGGGCCGTCAGGTGTGTGTGGTTCTGCTCAATTGCCTGACTTTGCCTGACCCTTGTGTTGGGACATGCCAGGTAAACGGCTATGGTGTTAGTTCGTTGTCTTTCGTGTCGTGAGAAAATGTTTGTGTTGGGAAAGGGTGGGGGTAGAGTTTCTGAGTATCCTACGTGGTAGGATGGGGAAAAGCTGTTATAAGAAGGGGAATACTGCATCTCGCCCGTCAGTGTCCCACTTCCACTCCTCGAGGACCCCTCATCCAGGTGATCCTCCTGCACTGGTCCACCCCCAGGAACTGGATCCAATACAGATGCCCGTGTCCTGGCCACCTGGATGACAGATCCCCGGGGAGTAGTCAGGGAGACACCTTCTGGTTTCTCACAGTGCTTGGGGCTGTTGCTGCTGCGTTCCCCTCTCCGCTGGTCCTCATCTGCCAGTGGTGAAGTGATGAATACTGGGGGTTGTTTGCCAGGGTTGTTTACTCTCTTTCCCTCTCCTTTATCGCTCTCTCTGTCCCTCTCTCTCATCTCTCGCATCTCTGTCTCAACTCAAGGAAGCATGGTGCAAGAGCCCTACTCTAATCATGCCATATTTCGCTAAAGAGTTCATCCTTTAAACTGATGCTTCTACTGTTGGTCTTGCGCAGTGTTATCGCAAGGAGAGGATGAGGAAGAAAAGCTGATCGTATACATCAGTCGAAAGTTATACCCCTATAGAGAAGGATTACCCTATAATTGAAATGAAGCCTTAGCTATTAAGCAAGCTATTTATAGCCTGCGGTACTACCTGACCGGCCAACTGTTCAAATAAGTGGTGATCTGCGCACCACTTGTCTGGATGGCCAGAAATAAAGGCACACATCTTTGCATCCTGAGATCGTGCCTTACAGTCTTTCTCATTCAAAGTGGAACATCTGGCTGGCACCAAACAAACTAAAGTCCTTCCTATTTTCTCCAGTCAGTTAGCAGACAGTTAGAGGAGGAAGATTTAGAGGAAAAGGTGGTGGTGTGTAACAAGGCCAATCCCATGGCTTTCTCTAGAGGGGATGGTAACCCATTTTAACCCCGGAAGAGAGGCTTACCACGGAGACATCTAGAAACAGTCCTACCCTTGAGGTTGACGGTGACAGACGAGAGGGCCAAATTCCATGCCTCCCCCTAACACCCACCTTGAGCATTCTGCTTCTGTGCAGACCATTGATTTCTCTGTTTGTTTCAGAACATCAAAAGCAGAAGATGACAAACCTGAAGGTATGACATACTGCCACAAAGTCACGCCCCAACAAGAAAGAGAGCAGGTAGCAATGGTCTGCCATTCACTATATCTTGCTAGCTGGCACTGTCACAGATGGCACAGAAATCACTGTGAGTCTTTAAGACATTTCTAGGGGTTTTATTTTATTTGTGGGGCCTAGGGATGTGCCTCCTTCTCTCTCATCTTCCCACAACGTCCTCCCTAAACCAGCTGTAACCCATGGTTAATTCTACTGAATGTTGACCCATATTGTCTAAAGATCGGCCTTCTTCTACTAGTGCTTCCCAAAATGCATGCTGGCCAAACTCCCTCACGGACTTCCTAACTTTCCCTCCTCTTAACAAAGATTAGTATTCTAATGGGAGTTTGAAAAAGTACAGTGTACTTGCTTGTGGTATTCAGGTTAGTTACGCATACTCACCTCTTCTTTACACTTCTTGCTACCACTGCTGCTGATTTACTCTTCCCACTAGACTCTGAGCTTAAAATGTTACACCCCTCCTACCCCTTGCCTTTACCCTTTGAGGTCACCACTCCTCCCACTCCCTTCTCTCCTACTAGCCTCACTATAACATTCTTCCTCAGATTACCACACTCCTCCCACTAGCACACCCTCCTCCTCCCACTACACACTCCTCCCACTCACACACTTCTCCTTCCACTAATACACTCTTCCTCCCACTACTACTCCACCCTCCAAGCTGCACAACACCCTTCTTTCACTCCATATAATTCGCGTAACATTCACTGCGTACACTAACTTCTTCTAGTCACTAACCACACAAAAACACACACTCAAGCTGCAGAACCACTCTCACCCCTACCTGCTCAAACAATCTCCTACACAAGCCACTGCTCATACCTTCCTCCTACTAGTCTCTTGGTCGTCCACCTCTGACCTCAACCAAAAAAAACACACTTCCTGTTCCATGTCCCCTGCCGTCTTTCCCTAACCAATCTGTCCCCTTCTTTATTTATTTATTCATTGGCTATTTATATGGCGTTTATACAACAAGACAGTGTTTCAAAGCGCCACAAGGCAAAAGGCAAGGGAACAATGGTGCAAATAAACAATGGAAATTACTATGAATAAACAATAAAACAACAAACAGTGGTCCTACTAGGCCTTGTGACATTCAGAACGTGCAAATGTAGAGAAAAAGAGGGGTCTGGGGGGTGAGGGAGTAAGTGCTAAAGGGCCAGCCGAAGGGGGAGGGGGTGCCAGGGTGCCTGTTGGGGAGGCAACAGGTAAGTGCATGGGCGGAGGCATCCCAAGCCAAGAGGGAGGTATAACGCCCATCAGGTAAGTGCAGGGCTGAAACAAACCACCCAACTAGCAGGTGTAGGCCCATATGGTAGTGCGGGGGGGTGGGAGTGGGGCGATGGTGGGGTTTAAGCTGGTGGCGATTGGGCAAATGGCCAGGACTCTTGAGGGAATCTCAGCAGCTGAGGGGATGGTTAGCATGGGAGGGAGAGAGAGAAGGAGGAGAAGAAGAGAAAAGTCTTCAGTTGTTTACTGAACTTGAGGTGATCCAGTTCAAGACGGAGAAGGATACTGAGACTATTCCAGAGGAGGGAGCCAGCCAAAGAGAGAGATAAACCCCCAGCTCCTTGCTTGGAGAAGCGTTTGACCTTCAGAGAATTGGAGCAAGAAGATCGAAGGGATCTGGAGGGAGAGTATTTAGTGAGAAGGAGTTGCAGGTAGCGGGGTCCCAGGCCCCAGACAGCCTTATGGATGATGCATAGGGTCTTGAATTTGATCACCGAGCATTCCAGCCCCGGCGGGCCCGGTACATCCCCATTGCCGGGTGCCGGTAATAATTACTCCCCATTCTGGGAATGGGGAGGCCGGCTGCACCGGCACCATTCTTGAATGGTGGCGGTGCATCCAACATGATATGCTTGCGGTTGCCAGTCTGCCGCCAGGTCAGACCTGCCGGGCGAAAAGGCACCCACGAGCAGACCTCGTAGTTTGCATGCCGGTAACAACGGTGCGGGTAGCTTACCTGCACCCTTGTTACCGGATCAGCAAACTCGTAATGAGGCCCATTGAGCTTCTGTGGGAAGGTGAGGAAAGGGAGTGTGCATCTAAGGAGGTGAAGTTGAAAGTGGGCCTTCTTGGTAAGGTCCAAGATGTGTGGAGTGAAGGTGAGAGAGGAGTCGAACATGACCCTAAGGTTTCTGGCTGCAGTGGAAGGAAATGGAGGAGAGCCCATAGTGTGTGGCCACAGTGCAGGAGGGAAACAGGGAATAGGAGTCCCGATTGGAAGAATCTCAGTCTTACTGGCATCAAGACAGAGATCATTGGAGGCGCACCATGGCTGGATAGCAGACAGGCAGTCCAGGATGATAGAGGAGGAGAAAGAGAAGTAGGAGGGGCTTTTGAAGAAGACCTGTGTGTCATCTGCGAAACACTAGAAATGAGGAAAGAAGGCAGAGATCAGGTGAGCAAGAGGTGCAAGGTAGATATTGAAGAGCCAGGGCGTGAGGACAGAGACCTGGGGAACACCACATGTAGAGAGAGTGGTGGTGGAGGAGAAGGAGCCCATTAGAACCTGGCAGGGCAGTCGTGAGGAAGGAGGTCAACCAGTCCAGTGCCTGCTCTGAGATGCCAAGAGCATCTTGGAGCTGCTTTATGAGGATAGAATGGTTGACGGTGTCAAAGGCGGAAGAGAGGTCAAGCAGAATGAGAACAGCAGGAGAGTTAGAGTCAAGATTTGCGAGCAGATCTTCACAGGTGTTCAGGAGAGCAGTTTCGTTGCCTCTGGATGCTCAGAATCCAGATTGATAGTCATGTAAACAACCAACAAGCTCAGTGTGTTGGGTCAGTTGGGGGAAGACCAACTTCTTCAGATGTTTCCCAAGGAAGGGTGTAGTAGAGATACGGTGGTAGTTGACCGGACACTATGGGTCTGTTGTGGCATAGATGTTGGCAATTATTGCCTCAAAAAATGACAGATCCTTTTGGAAAGGCAGCTTAATCCTATCCTTGAAAATGAATGGCAAAGGCACTTTAGTACAAAATATACAGCACCCTGGACTATATTCAATGGTCGTATGACTGGTGATGGAGTATGGGAATTGGGCATTGGGTATGAGGATGCGCTCCTTCCAATTAAAAAGGCAAGTAGTTCCCGGGCTACGGGCCGGAAAGGACTGACAAGTGTAATTTTGAAAACAGCACCTGTACTTTGGCCACAAATTCTCACTGTTATTTAATAGTATTGTACAACAAAGCCAAACGCCAGCCTCATGAATACTATCTTTTGTAGTGCCCATCTTTAAGAAGGCAAATCACCTAGACCCAACATACTATCGGCCCATTATGATTCTGCATGTGGATAGTAAGATCTTTTCCATATTAATCCTGAAGGACGTTGAGTCCTGGGGTGTGGCTACGGGCCATTTAAGTATATTTCAAACCGGGTTCAGAAGCAACGTATACAAGTATACTGAATATACTGCATAATTAGGCAATGACTGATAACTCCCAGGATATCTACTTTAGTTTCATAGACTTTACTTCTGCTTTCGACACCGTGGATAGGTGCCGTTTGTGGGAGAAATGATCAGGCTGGGGTCTGAAGTCGAATCTCCTTAGTCTACTCATATTTACATATGGATACAGTCCTCCAGATCAATTTGGATTGTGGAGGGACCCCTTCTAAACAGGTGGCCACAAACAGGGAGTTGTGACAGGGCTGTGTGCTGGCCCCTTGTTTGTTTAGCCTGTATATACCTGACATGGGCACTACCCTAGAAAGTGCATGCCTGGCCTCATCGAAAGTGGGAATGGATCGAATGCACTGGCTGGCATGTAGGGTGACATTCTCCTTTTAGATCTCACCCAAATTGGCCTCCAAAGAATGCTTAAGGCACTTCATGGTTACGCATAATTAAATAACCGTAAAGTTAACAAAGGGAAAACAAAGGTTATGAGGTTTAATGCAGCAAGCAATAAAGTTGAATTTAAACTGTATTATTATAGCGAGCTGCTGGAAGTCACAGGCCAGTGTATATATCTGGGAAGAGTAAGGGTGCCACTGTCACTGATCTTCATGCCAAGCGATGGGGCCTCAACACGAGTCCAGCGGAATTCCGGTGCAATTTTCCGCAGAGCAGAATTAGTGTTACCACCGGATTGTGCAGTTGTATTAGCGCTGCATCACAACCTGGCGTGAATGTGCACCCCACTCAGGCGGTGGAAACATCGTGCTACCGCCGGCACTATTAGCAGTGGAAATGGTGTAATCGCCGGAACGGGATGCATGGCGGCGTACATCTTTAAAAACTCAATCCAACCAAAATCACCCACTTCCTGCAGTTATCCGGACCTGAAAGTCAGCAACCAATGTTACATCAGAGGACCGGAGGCAAGGTGCCTGAATATCGACTACGTAAATCATAATTCAGTTAGGGAGAACTGGTGGTTCTCACTGATGAGGTCATGCCCACTGCGACAAACTGTTCAGCAGTAGGCAGAGGAAGACATTGGGCCAGTGCAGGACTGCCATCTGGCATTCCATCAGCCAGAAGGTGACTGCAGTGTCCAGCGGGCCCCGTGACGCTGAGGACTGCAGAAAGCGGTGGAACCAACTCAGGGTCAGAGTGTGGGGACTCCTGTCCCAACACCGCCAGAAGCCACTAGAAACTGTTGATACACTGGTTCTGATGGCCTGGAAAGATAAGTGCAGCACTGTCCTTGATATGGAGGGCATTGATGGAGTTGGAGGTGTGGAGGCGGGCGCCAGCAGCCAGGATGTAGGAGGTGAGTCAACCCCCCCTAACACACAGCACAACACCATGCACAAATGTCAGCCTAGCATAAGATGCCGCAGTGGACATGGACACATGTTAGCAGACCGAGCAGCTGGCGACCCAATCAGGGTGAAGTGACAGGGTGCCACATCAGCCACCCTACACAGTAGCCACGGGGCAGTGCACCAAGTTCACCCCTGCGCGTTATAGAAGTGTAATGTAACCAATCCAAGTGTCATGCACATCACACCCCTGCTGGTGCACTGTGCCAGCGGGATTGTGGAGCGTCAGTAACCACGACAACGTGCAGCAGTCACATCAACATGTTGTGGGCCCAGTTGACCAGCCCCCTGTTGGAACGGCAGACAAGCCCCATGGAAGTACATGTCTCCCTACACCGACATGGGCGCAGCTAGCCAATCATTGAACACCACAGCTCAACACTGCTGGCTGCACAGCAGCGCCCCATAGAGCTATGGCAGTTCCATGGACAAAGCCACAAAACCCACTCCCACAAGGTGTTTGCCACCCGGGGAGGGGATATGGGGGCATGAACGGCCAGAAGCATGCATGCCATACATCAGCTGCCCCAGCACGGGCACCCTGTCCTCCCCACACACAGGCCAAAAGCCACCTGGCTACGAGTCTCACACACACATGGATGCAACCATCTCCACAATGCTGTGGCCACATGCAATGTCCCCTGACCAACCATGCCTGTTTGCCCAAATGTGCAGGGTGCCACTCTGTACCATAGCAAATGTGTCTTGCATGCCAACAAACGTGAAAGAACCATACCTGACAACATTTCCTATGTCCTCTACATGCACTCACGCATCACCAGAAGCATTGGAGGATAAGGGTGCAGGCCCATCGAGAAGTGGCGCCTCCAGGCCCTCAAGGTCAGCCACCACCACCACACCACAAAAATGCACACAGGCCATGCCAGGCCTCCATGAAACACCTCGACCCAGCAAGGCCAAGCCTGCAGGTAGCACCACAAGTCCTGCGCCAACACCACAGACCACCAGGAGCAGCTCCAAGCCTAGTGCACTCACTCATGCACCTGCAGTGTTCTCACACAGAGGGCACACCTCCTGGCAGAGCTACCGTCAAGGCACAGAGGGACATCATCCCTATGTCTCAACCTGATAAAGGTCTACAAACCCCTGAGAGCCCTCACCGCAGCCAACGTGCCCAGACACCTGAGCTGGATGTGGATACACCTTCCGATGGCTCACCGGCCTACAGCCCTGAGCCTCTGCACAGCCCCCTCCCATTCAGCACACACCACCAAGCAACACCATCCTACAGAGGCTGGATGAGATGGATAAGCGGCAAAGGGTGATGGAGGCCACTGTGCACACCCATTCCGAAAACCTCCAGGCAATCTGTGATTGCCTGCACGGGGCCATTTGCAGGATTGTGCTATGGGAAGAAACCGGGGAGAGGCAGCTGCCAGTACTGCTGCCCTGACTTTGTATGGGCAGAGAGTCTGGGAGATGACTGAAGGGGTTTTGGTCGTTGTAGAGGCCATCCGTCAAAGCACCAAGGTCACACTGCAGCACATACGGGGGCCAGAGTCAATATCCTCTAGTTCCACGACACCCACTGAGGGGTCACAGCCGAGCACACCCGGACGCCGATCTGAGCGCCAACTGGGTCCCAGATCACTTGGGTCTGGCATGGGGGGAAAGAGGCTACGGAAATGACATTGGGGCACATTTTGCCCTGAGTGGCAGCGCTGGGGTGTTGGTGGTGGGAGGGGTGATGGTGTGCTCAGGAGTTGGTGGTGGGAGTGGCATAGTGTGCTGGGGACTTGGTGGTGGGAGGGGGGAGGGGGGATAGTGTGCCGGGGATTTGGTGGTAGGAGGGGCGATGGTGTGCTGGGAGTTGGTGGGGAGATTGTGAGTGCACATTGTTACATTAAAACTGTTGAACTTCATCAATGCAAGGGCATTCCTGATTTTGTCACTGTTGTGCTTATTAATGGAAGTGATTGTCACACAGTGGTGCATGGCTTGTGCCAATTGAATATGCCAAAATAAATTGTCTATCAGTCCCTGCCGAGACAGTCCCCCATCCCTCACGTCATCTCTGGCAATGTGTGCAGTTGCCTCTGCCACAGGCACTGCATCCTCATCCTCTGGGGGTGGCATGTCCACGGCAGAGGGTAGCAGTAAATGTCTCTGCAGGCAGATATTGTACAGCATGGCACACGCAAGCATATTTCTACAGACTTTCTCAGGAGCGTACATCAGGGCTCCCCAATACGGTCGAGGCAGCAGAAACGTGTCTTCAGGAAACCAAGGGTATGCTCGATGCACCCAAGGGTCCTGCTGTGAGCATGGTCTTAGGCAATATCCTGCTGTGTTTGTGGATCATGCACAGGGGTCATTAGCCAGGGCAGCTGCGGGTATCGGGAGTCACCTACATGGGAGGAAGCACAGCTATGAGTCACAATGTAATGTGTGGGGTTGGCCTTATATAGTAAAAGTGCAATGGACGTCATGTGCATGCATACGGGGCTTCATTCCGTGGCATGTGTCTATAAAATGTTGTGTCACTCGTATCATTAATTGTTTTTACTTAACATGCACCTTGTTCCCTTGCAGCAGATGTTATGTAATGTGTCTGTCGGTGACTTGTGGAGCTGACATGGTGGCTATCTTGTGGCACTGTATTGTTTGCGTGCTTGTGGCATGCCTGGTTTCCCATCGGTCCTCCCTCGGCTTCTGGGGCCAGCGGGTCAGCATTGCAGGCTGGGAGAACATGGGTACATGGCTGTGGTACTGGCAGGGTTGCTGTTGTGTGATGCGATGTGGCACTTTGTTTGCAATGCTTTGGATTATGCATGTTGTATTGTGATACCTGTAGTCATGTGTGCATTTGGAGTTGCTACTTTATGTGTTCATTGTCTTCTCCGTCCAGGCATGCCCGACATGTGCATGCTCCCTGGGCTGTACAGTGACGTTGATGCGGGAGGTGGTCCATGCTTTGTGCGGTTTATCACCCCCCCCATTTGGTCAGGTACTTTGCAGCGCATGTGTGCAGGCAGTTTACCTCACCCACTATCCACGTCCGTTGTCCTCTTTGCCTCTCCATTTATCCTGGAGGTGTTGTCACGATTCCTGTCACACGCACATGCACACCTGTAACGGCCCGGAATCATGTTGTCCCCAGCGCACGCCCCCGCCCACCGTTCCGTTCATCCCTTTCTCCCTCCTCTCTCCGGGACTCACGTGGATTCCCTAGCGGCTCTCACGCATGGGCGCGCCGTGTCTGCAACAGACCGTCTGTCAGGCTATGGCCGTTTCTACACTGGCAGCTGCCTTGGCGCCTGGGATTGTGAAGGACTAACATCGGGCTTCCGCGTCGCAAGGCTATACGGTCGCGTGACGCGCTCGCCCATTCACGTGACCCAGCAGCGCACCACGTGACCCATTCACGTGACCCAGCAGCGCACCACGTGACCAGAAGCGCGAGTACTTGAACACAGGAAGCCCGGGTGCTCGTTGCTTCACAGCTGTGCTTTGCATCCTGTTTGGCGTTACGTACCTTTTGGACTACTGGCTACTCACGGAATCGACCTGGCTTGTTCTACTGGACTCTTCTTGGATCAACCCTTTGGCTTTGTTACCCGGATATAACGGACTGTTATTTGGATTACCTCACAGATTCTCCTTTTTGCACTTGGCTCTTGGGCTTCCTGTACCATAGCTCATAGTTGGCTACTACGCTAACAGGCGAAAAGCGGACTACTACTTCCTCTGGAATACACCAGTCCACGTGGGTCCCGGATCCGTCCCTTAGGTTCCTCACCTCTTCCTTGACCTCCTTTGGTAAGACCTTTTTGCCTTCTTCTTAACACTGTGGTTGCTGTTTGTTGCTTGGTACTTAACCTGCATTTTCTTGCAGCGGCTTGGGGTCCCAGAGGTTCGCGGTCCCGGACTGGAACATCTCCGCCTGTGGCCTCAATGGCTGCACAGAGAGGGACTTTGGGTTCTCTCTGTGCGGCATTTGGGGACGGAGGCCTCTTCTGCCTACACGAAACTCAAGTCTCAACAGGTGTGCTGTTCCGTAGGACCATGGAATCGTGGGTGGAACCAGAGTAGCAGACACAGCATTGGGAGATGTACAGGTTGAAGGTTGCAGGTCGCCTGCACATTCAGGGAGTGGTAGTGCTTCTGGTTACGGTACACTGTTTAGTGGGCATGGGGGGCCACCAACGTAACATGGGTACGGTCCAGGGCTGCGATCACGTTTGGCATTTGGGCAATGGCATAGAACTGTGCCTTCAAGGCATTGACATGGGCTAGGGTGGTGGGCAGTGATATGTGGTGTTGCACATGCCTCAGGAGGGGCCTAAACTGCACGAAATGTGAGCTGTGCCATGCTGTGCATCATGGCCACGGAGTGCTGGAAGGTGCCAGTTCCTAGGAATTCCGGGACGGACACTAGCTTCAGCAGTGGGGGCACAGCTGTCCGGATGTTAATCCTGCTCCCTATATCGTCTTGTATTGTAGTGAGCAGCTCAGTTATGGTCTCCCTGTTGAGGCGGTAGAGGGTCACCAACTGGCTGTCTGTGAGAGCCCAGGGTGAGGGCCTGATCCTGGGGATCGGTGCACCCCTTGCTTGGGCTCTCCTCCTCCTCCTTCCCTCAGTCCCTCTCTCCTCCATGTACTCCCTGTGCCCTTGGCTGGTTGTCCTGCATCTCTACTTCCAGGCGCAGCATGAGCAGCTGCATGTTCCAGCTTGCAATGGCTAGTGGCAGCATGGCGTTGGAAACAGTGTTTGTGGAAGGGGTGTGCCTTATGTAGCCCTCGAGTGGATTGGCATTGCCTGTGGCTTCATTTCTGCCACCTGTGTTCATTTACCTCATCCTAGAGGATTGGGCTAATTGCGCTGTGTTTTTGGCAGTATTTGCGCCGGTTTTCAGCGCAAATACTGCCGTACTGAACTTGTGATGCAGTGGTGATTGTGCTTCATGTTATTGGCGCAGATTCCACCATCTGTAATTGTGCCGTATGTAATAACGCCAGCTGTAATAGCGCAAGCTGTTTTTACAGTTGGTGGAATTTGTGCTGGCACATGATCCGGCGGAGCGGTATTGGCGGAGCTAATTCCATTACTGCCACTTTTAAGGCTTACCGCCCAGTTTTTAATGAGGCCCATAGTTTGCTGCTAAAAATGATGAAAATCTTGAGCAAATATGGGAGATTTTCTCTAGCCCTGGTGAGACAGACATGGTATCAAGAGAGACACGGATTCAAAGATACGTTTTCAAACCTTTATTTCTCAAAGTTTCTGGGTTGGTGAAATGCCTATCTGACGCGAACACTAAAAGGGATGATTCCCTTAACTGATGTTTCTAAGGGTCGTCGAAGTCTAGATGTCCAAAATAAATGTCTGTCTCTGTCTATAAGTATACTTGCCCTCACTCTTTTGTAAAAATGTGTTAGGAAGTCTTTCAAAAGCAAAAAGTGGTAACTCAACAAAAATAGGAAACCAGGATTGGTTTCAGGTGGTCCGCTCGCCAGATGTAGGTTAGTCGGCTTCAAAAGAATGATTTCAATGAAAACGGACTGTTCATAGGACCCTCTCCATAGTTCAAACAATGTCAATGGCCCTCATTACAAGTCTGCCTGTCTGGAATCAACGGTGCTGGTAGCACCGTACCAGCACTGTTTCCCAGAACGGTACATTCTGAACTGCGATGGCAGAAAACACCATCACTGCAAAGTGACCTCCACAGTGCTACCGCACCCGGTAGCACTGCGACCGCAAACAGCAGGACGATCAGACGGATGTCCCTGAATTATCGGCACGCCAGTATACTGGGAATATTACGAGCTCCACGTCCAGGGAAACGCTGCCATATAAATGGTATAAGAACTGTGACCACCGCGCCTGTATTACTGCCACCGCGGAATTAGGCCAGCTGTACATCATTGGCCACTGGGAACCTACAAAAGGACAACACCCACACCCAACCCACCTCCAACACAACTATGCTAGCAGTCGTCCTAGCAGCAATTGGGATGGGGAACTTGCAAGCAGCAATGGAGTTAGAAGCAGCAGTGAGGCAGAGGAGGAGGTGTAGGCGCAGGAGGCAAATGAGGAACCCAGTGGTCATCCCAAACATCGATGTACAGCAGGTACCACCCCGCAGACACCCACCAATACCCTGTATCAGAGCCACACCCTGAAACCTGGCCCCAAGTCAAGTCCACACATTATATTGACTTGACAGGACCACAATAATATTAATTGTCACACTCATCAATGAAGACATCAGCAGCATAATCAACAGCCGCAATTCCGCCCTTGCTGAAGGTTGTCTCGGTACTGCACTTCCTTGCAACTAGAACATATCAGCACATCGTAGGGGAGCTGCATGGGCTGTCACAAGCCTGTTTTTCAAGGGTACTCTTCGAGGTACTGGATGCACTGCTGCGCCCTATGTCAGACCACATGCCCTACCCCGAACACCTGCACAGGTCAATGGCACCAAAGTGGCCTTCCATGTCCTTGCCGGCATGCCCAATTGCATTGGTGCATTAGACTGCACGCATGTGAAGTTGACTCTCAGACATGCAATTGAGGCGGTCTATGGAAATCGGAAGCAATTTCACTCCCTCAACATGCAGAAGGTCTGTGATGCACAACAACTAATCACACATTGCTGTGCACGTTTGCCGGGGTCGACACATGACTCATTGGTATTGCGGAACTCTACATTGCCTGGGTACATGGCACGTTATGCGGGACACCCACCAGAGGTCATCCAGTTTACAGTCACAGGAATACATAAACCGGCTAATTTAAAAAATCCCTAGCCATGGAGTGGCACACCATGCAATGCCAACATGTGGAAGGGAGTATGTCCACTGATGATGAAATAGTAGGTGCACCCATGTGCTCAATGGCTAGTCATCATGCTGTGCGCAGTATATAATTTAATTGTGTGAGCTTTGTCTGCCTGACACAGATTCTGCAAGCACCTTACAATGCATGATGCACCTAGTACATAGGAATACTCAATTGTGTGAATAGAAATTAATGCGACATGTAGTTGCCTAGCAGCACATCACGAATGGAGACACAATGCAAAACAGTCTCTGTAGGAATGTGTGACCCAAGTGTGTCATGTCGAACAGTTGAACAAAGTACAACTTTGTCTGTCCGGAAACAACAGAGGCGGTAAGCAAGTCTGCGGCCATGTGCTGACCCGCCTGCACGGTCTGCCCTGGCGGGCGGAATGGCACCCGGCTACAGAATTTCACTGCAACACCGGCACAGTTATTACATGGTGCCAGGGTTTCAGTGGTCCCCATTCCCATTGAGTCCTATGGGGCTCAAATGGGAATGGTGCCTGACAATTACTGCCGCCTGATTTACCGGCAAGTCAGGCGGCTGGCATTCAATACAGGTCCTTAGGCTACCTGCTGGTTTTACCGGCACGTTACCGCCGGACCTGAAATGAAGGACAATGTATCATATTGCACATTGAAATCTGTGGCCTGTACTATGTTGTGTGCTGATCGAATACAGAGACTGTGTACATGCTATCATTGGGAGTAAAAACAAAACAGCACAAACATCCTATTACTCTACTGTCACTCCCATGCAGGTGATGCGGGATACCCACTCACGACATGGCTCATGACACCCATCCGACAACCCCGGAACAGGCATGAGGAGGCCTACAACCGGGCACACATACGGACACGGGGTATGATAGAGAGGACCTTTGGACTGCTGAAGGCCAGGTTCCGCTGCCTCAGCCGATCTGGTGGGCATTGCTGTACAGCCCTGTAAAGGCAGGCAAAAATGAGCTGGCATGTGTCATGCTGCACAATATGTGTATATGCAGGAACATTCCACTGCCCCCGGACATGGATCCAGCAGATGAGGATGAAGAAGATGAGGACGATGGTGATGGGATGTTGTCCAACCAGGGTGGGGTGCCATGGACGGACTACATGCACGCAGAGCACTTATTGCCAATTCTTTATGATTATAATCAACTGCACATGTAGCATATCAGTTTGTAACACTTACATTAAATTATTGAAACACACACAGAAGAAGATTGTCCACTCATAGTTCTTATTTGCAACCCAGTGTATTGCGGAAAAAATATACAAACAGGTGCAGCATACCCACCCACCGCCCAAGCCCCAACTACCTATTCCCACTATGGACCACCCCCACTTCCTCAACGTACTCACCCACCGCCCAGGCCCCAACTACCTATTACCACTATGGACGACCCCCACCTCCCCAAAGTACCCACCCACCGCCCAGGCACAAGACACAGGGCCTCATCACGAGTTGGGCGGTAACGCCGGCGCTATTAGCGCCGGCGCTAATAGCCCTACCACCAAACCCCCCGGCGCTATTAGCGCCTGATCACGGGTTTGGCGAAACGGTTATTGCCCATTCCCCATTGGGCCCATTCGGGAATCCCTCATTCCCTATTGGGCCCAATGGGGAAAATTCGCGCTATTACTGCCGGCGGATTTCCCGCCGGCGGTAAACACACCAAAAATCAGCAAATTTGCCACGGATTTCCCCCCAGCTCAGAGCTGGGGGGAATCCACCAAGGTCATGATCTGGCGGACCCTTAAATGCGGCGGTAATTGCGCAACCGCCGCATTTAAGGGTTACCGCCAGACTCGTGATGAGGCCCACAATATGGCAACATGTGAAACTTTGGTATATCACACTACACTCTATTTCTTCCCACACTTGGGCTGAGGTATGTCCCTGTGAGTTGGTCCAGACAGCCACGTGGACCTCCTCCTGGGGTTGCCAGCCTGCAAACTGGATGGACTGGTGCTGGTGGAGGGCATAGTGGCGTTCTGTGTGGGTAGGCGGCTCATGATCGCCTGCAGGGCCAGCGACATTGTTTCTGCAATATTGGACTGCACGCTGTTTCCCTCACGTACCCGTCGTGACATCAACATGTTTGATGTGGTACAACGCCCAATGGCACGTGCAACCTGCGGCCTATACTCTAGTTGATCTCCCGCTGCAACCAGGACTCCTCATGTTGGAGCCTGGACTCCTCCAGGTGTAGATCCACCAGTGTGGCCAGCATGTCCTGCCGTTGCGCTATGCGATGGAGACGGCTGGTTAACTCCTGGAGTGATGGTGTTGGGGAGTGCATAGGACTCCTGATGCTCATGGGGCTAAATGTGCCCAGTTAATCAGGGGTTTGGGAGTTCTCATCAATCCCTGATGCAGGTGCATCACCAGCAGGTCCCTCTCGAGTGCTATCCGCGCCATCAGACTCAGACAGGTCTGGTGGTGGTGCTGCCCTTCCCAGGGTATTTGCTGTGGCATCAGGGATGTCCAGTTGGGGTGCCGGCGCAGCAGGGATGTCCTGCTGGGGTGTCTGTGATGCAGAGGTGCCTGCTGGGGTGTGCGCGCAGCAGGTATGTTCTGCTGGGGTGCTTGCTGCGGTGTTGGCGCTGCAGGGGTGGTGGTGTCCTGAGCATGATGCACCTGGGCCATTGTTACCCCACGGGTGGACGAGATGCCTGCACCTGATGTTACTTGACAGCTCAGGCGATGGGCATGTCCAGTCCCCCATGACGTCTCTGTTTGGCCCCCATCGGTCTCAGATGATGTTCCTGTAGGAGATTGAAAGGCATGCTGTTAGTGGTGTCACAGGATGTGTATAGTACGATTACATGCAACACGCTCCTCAAGCAACATCACACTGTGGTTCCATGCATTGATGTGTGCTGTGTTCATGTGGGTGTTTATGGGATCATATGTGGGTGCACGCCATCTTGCTGGCTGGGGGGGGCACATGGCAGTACTGGGTGTGCGTGGGTTGATGGGGACTGTGATATGTTTCTTTCTGTGCATTGATGGGGGGGCAAGTTTACATTCATTCACAATCAAATTTTGCCACTTTCTGTACTCACCAGCCTCGCCAGGTGTCACTACTCCAGCCTCCGCTGCACTGACTACCTCAATGCCTTCGGGGTGTAGCATGCTGCTACACTTCTCCTCCCACAGTAGCAGCTTCAGTTGGGAATGTGGGCCACCTCCTGTAGCACTGCAATGTTGTCTGTGGGCTGCCAGTAGGTTGCAAACCCTCATGCGCAGGTCATCCCACCTCTTGTGGCAGTCGTTGACCGAATAGACTGTGACCCCCACAGCTAACAACTTCTCTGCCACCTCAGCCCGTATGGACTTGCGCCTGAGCTGCGTGCTGCGCCTATGGTCCGATGTGAATAACTCCTCTGCATTGTCAACTATGTGGTCGACAAGCTGGGCGAGTTCTGCTTCACTGAAGTGGGGTTTGCGCTGACGGCTCACTGTAATCCTAGAAGACATCCTCCTCAGTGGTTCTGGTCAGACACAGTAGCTGGATAGCTTCTGTAACCAGAGGATTGCAGAGGATTGTGATTTTTGTAATGGCCGCCGCTCTCTTTCCGGTTTCGCTCATGACGGTGTTTCTGGCTCCAGAATGGTGGTCCATCCGTGTCTGCTGGTTTTACCGTAATGGCGGTGGCTCCGGTTCCGCATGTTGATGCTGGCCGCTGCCAAGCAGTAATTCCACCTTGTTTCCGCCACCACGCGGTGACGGAAACGGTGCCATCGCCATCACGGTAACACCAGATTTTTTACGCCTAACTTGTAATGTGGGTCAATGGGCCTCATTAGGACCCTGGCAGCCACAGAATGAACAGTGCCAGTAAGACTGGCACCGTTCATTCCATGCTGCCCTATTACGAGATTTGCAGCGAGTCTCGCTAAGGAACGCCTGGTGATACCAGGCGTCCTTAGCGGGACCCGCTAGCAGACCAGGATGCTAACAACGGGCCCGTTGTTAGCATCCTCCCCATTCCCATTGAGCCTTATGGGGCTCATTCAGAATGGGGATACATTTTTACCGGAGCCCAGAAAAGGGCAATTACCAGGTCCGCCAAGGTCAGCATGACCCGTTTATTGGCCTTTTCTGGGCCCCAGGAAAAAATCATTACCGCCGGCAGCCGTGCCCTTAATAAGGGCACGTCTACTGTCAGGGTCGTAATGAGGCACAATGCATTTAATGCCTGGAGGTTCCCTTCCCCAAGCTTCAATTCCTTCAATAACTGAAACCAAGTAAGATTCCACTTTGATAGGCCTCTTAGGGTTCCCTTCCACAAGATCAGGCCTCTTTCAAGTTCAAATACACTTCTTGGGCCCCACAGGGTTCTCTTCCCTGAGCTCAGACCTCTTCCAAGTACACACACAAGTTCAGCTCTTAGGCCCCAAGGTCAGATCCCTCTTGAGCTAAAAAGAAAACCCAAGTTCAGTTTGTCAGGATGTACTGCGAAAAAACCAGAGGGTGTTTCACATCTTAGTCCCGGGGATCCCATACTCAGGTGGCCAGGGAAAGGCCATAGCTTTTGAATCCTCACACTGGGGGTGGACAAACGAGGGAGGATCACCTGGGTAGGGAGTCCTCAGGGAGAGGGGGTGAAGCACTCGATGGTGAGACATGGTACCCCCTTTTCCCTTAACACATTTAACCACTATCCCTGCTTATGTTTTGGGAAACTACAACTCCCATAATTCCTCCCCACTTCACCTTGACCAAAGTACTGAGCCGAGGAAGATGACATATGAGGCCAGAAGGATTACTTCTACTGACTTGCAATGGCTCTGTACCTCTAATGAGGTCAGGCAGAGTCCGGCACATAATCCAAATCACATAAACCTGCCACTTGTTAACACTCCCTGTCAGGTTAAAAGGTGGCGTACACAGGCACACTCTGACTGAGGCTGGATACGAGAAGGTACAGCTCTTTTTGGGCTGATGCGAACCAGGCTATGGAAGTTGGAAGGCCAAGGGGCTGATCGGCTGCTGCAGAGAACGAGAGAAAGCCAGCCGAGAATTCCATCCTTTTGGGAAGCCGTAAGAATTCCACGACCGAAAACGAAAGAGCAGAAAAGGGAAACCCTCAAAGTGCTTGCAGGCGGTCTGCTACCCTCCCGGGTGGACGACAGAGTTGGGGAGGAGCAGAGGAGACATTGGTAAGGCCCTGACTGCTACCCAAACAGCATTGAAGACAGAAGCCTAATTAACACGACCAGTGAGTTATCAAGAGCAACCAAAGCCCAGTTTTAGTTAAAAGCGAAAGAAAACAAGAGTTGAAGGTTGCGCATGTGCCGATAAAACACATATTGAAAAGAATAATGAATGAATGATGAGAAAGGTGTACAAGGTAACAGGGTGGTCCTGCAAAGTGGAATCGCACGTTCAAAAGTTTCTGTGAAATCAGTTATGGAAAACGGGCAACAAAGGCAAGAAAGTAACCACGATTCCGAACGAGAGCTGATTGAGAGAAAAGCATTCTGTTGAACTTTGAAAACTGTCAAGTGGGCAAAAGAAAATAGGATATGATCTTTGAAAGATACCAAAAGGGAAAAAGTAAAACTACAAGTACTAAGAGGCATTGGTGTTACGTGTGAACTTTGAAAGATAGGCAAGTAACAAGATGCATTGGTGTTGCATATGAACTTTGAAAAGGTGCCAAGAGGGCAAAGATGAAACTACAAGTACCAAGGAGCATTGGTGTTGTGAAGTTTGTTGATTGTCAAATTGTCTAAAAGGAAGTCGAAGTGGTCATGCAGAGGTCTATGTAAAATCCTTGCAGTTTCGAAAATTTTCGCCAGTAAAAATATTGTGAAGGACAGAACGTGGGGAAGAGGACCCCCACAAAGAGAAAAACAGACTTGAGCCCGGCGTAAGGGAAGCCTGTGTTGAACTGTGGCAAAGTGAAAGCCGAAACCAGAACTGTGTATTTGTGGAAAGGCAGACGACGTCTAAAGAATTGATTTGAATGTAAAAAGCTTGGAGCCCAAGCATGAACTGTTGAATTGTACCAGCAAGCCAGAGTGTGCAATACTGATAGAACTGTGCCATCCACCTATCCCTTTTAATTAACTCTCGAGACCTCATCCTTTTGAACGTGGGGAATGGAGTTGTTACTTAAGCCATTCTGACATTTCTTTTAAGACACTATTTATCCTTTTTGTATTGCATTTATGCATTTGGCATTAGAGAAGGAGGGCAAGGTTTGTTTTCTTTTAGCATATGCCTTATTTTTTTGACTAGACTTACTTGGACTCATTTGTTGTTTATTTAATGGTCGAGACGATTCCCATTTTAGAGTAACGGCCAGTTTGGAATTCCACCAACCCCAGTAAACTACAAAATAACATTTTAGAAACTTGCATCTATTGTGTCTGTGTCTACTGTTGATACCATGCCTTCCTTATACCACCTTATTTTCTTCATATATTGTTCCTTCAAAGGGCAACCAAGGCTTTTGAAAAATTCCTAACTCTGTGTGCTCACTGGCAGGGGTGTTGCTAGGTCTGGAAAAGACCCGGGGCTACGCTAATGACGGAACTGTCGGGACTCGGGGCTAGCTAGCCTTTTGGTTGTAGCTCCTGAGATTCTATCCAGGGCTACAACCAAAAGACATGGGGCTATAGCCCCCTTAGCCCCTCCCTAGCAACGCCTCTGCCCACTGGCACCTTTATTTCCTTCTCTTGCACACTTGTCCTTTTTGTTTACCTTTCCGTGCCCACTGGCACCTTCTTCCTTGCTTTCCCGTGCACACCTGCACTTTTTTTACCTTTCCATGCTGTGAGAAACCAGAAAGTGTCTCACCTGCTAGTCCCTGGGGATCTGTCATCTAGGTGGTCACGGCACGGCCACCGCTTTTGGATCCAGTTCCTGGGGGTGGACCAGTGCGGGAGGATCAACTGGATGAGGGGTCTTCGGGGAGTAGAAGGGGGACACTGGATGGCGTGACGTGGTATCCCCTTCCTTGTAACAACTTTTTCCCATCCTACCAAGTAGGATACTTAGGAACTCACCCCTCGTCCCCTTTCCCGACACAAACACTTTCTCACGGACAGCTCACTGCGAAAGAAAACGGACTTGCACCCGAGTCGTATACCTGACATGCCCCAATACAATGGTCAGGCATTAACTGATCATTGCAAACACCTGACTTCCATCACACTTCCCCACACAGTTAAAAGCGGAGCACAAAAGCACACTGTCAGCAAGGCAAAGCACACAAAGAAGCAGCAGTTCCAAGATGGCAGTTTAATACGAGGAGAAAGACGGCAAGACCAGAGAGGGCTCCAAGGAGGTTAGTGCCCTTGGACCTTTTCAGAGAAAGACTGTTACTTTCATGAGCCTTTGAGAATAAGAAAAATAAGACCTGGAATTAAAGCTGAAAAAACCTGCATTGTGTGTCAGAGGTACCCGGGGCTCTCACGCGTCGATAGCCAAGGCGGGGAGGAGAGTTTGCTGTTGTGGTACTGTCCTTGGCTCATACAATAAAGCAGCGCCAGTAAAATCAGCGCAGCCGGTGAGTCAGGGAGTCTAGTCTTTGTTAGAACTAAGGTTGCAAGCGGCAACATTGTATGAAGAAATCTGAAGAGAGCAGTGTGTGAAGCGCATGTGACGAGCGACGTGAATATAATAGAACCAGATGAGTGACTGAACTTTTAAAGCCAAGATAGACAGCGCAAACAGAGTGGTACGGCAGTGGTAAGAAGCTAGAGAGAGTGCTATGGTTGAGTGACCATCCTTGCCCCGTGCTGAAAACGTGGGAAAGGGATACCAACGGCCTTAACAGCCTGACATATCATTTTTGAACACTTCTTTCTTTTTCATAACATTATTCCCTACACTATTTGTATTTAGAGGTAAGGATTGGCAATAGGTTTTTTAGTATAGGCCCTTTTATTTTGACAAGACCACTAGAACTGTATTATTGTTATTTGATGGTTGTGGCTTGCTCCCATCTGTAGATTTAGGATTAAATAGGCATTTATCATACCCTTGTTGAAGTTCAATAAACACCCTTGAACTGTGGTCACTTGTGTCTGTCTTACTATTGATACCATGCCTTCCTTACATAGCCCACTGGCACCTTCCTTTTTATTTCCTGTGCACACTTGCACTTTCTTCACTTTTCCGTACACACTTGCACCTCCCTTCTTGCTTTCTCGTGCACCCTTGCATTCTGTTGGTCGCCTGCAGCCATCTCTCTCGTTTCAGGCCCTTCTTAGCAAAGTTGTTTTCTTTCTTGCCCCTTGCGTGCTCAGCTTTCCGTCCAACCTTCTCTCTTTCTCATTATACTTCTCTCAATCTGGTTTCTTTAAGCTGCTTTCCCTTTGTTCTGCTTCAGCCATTGGCATACTCCCAAGTGTCGGTCTCTCTCTCTCTCTCTCTCTCTCTCTCTCTCTCTCTCTCTCTCTCTCTCTCTTTCTCTCTCACTCTCTCTCCTCTCATCCAGGCAGCAGCGGGATGACAAGCGGTCCTCTGGACTGTGCAGGCCTGAGGTCAGGGTCGCACTACCTGGCCCTCAGGCACCCTTGGAGCCAGCACAGATCCCAAGGGAACGAGCAATGTTTTACCCACCAACAGCAGCCTTCAAGACACTCCGCTCTTACTCCCTGGAGACATGGCTCCCTAGCCACGCTACAGCCCTTCAGTCACAACAGGCTAGCTTCTCGGCACGCTGTTCTCCTCTGAGACGCCGGTCCTGCTGTTCTCTGCTCCTTGGCTCCTCCGGTCCAAACAACGTCCCCAGCTCACTCATTCAGCTGTGCAGAACCTCACCTTTTATAGTTGTAGAAGCAGTGAAGTGGAGTCAAGTGTGAGTGATAATTAGCGAATGCCTGACTATGCCTATCAATGGGACATCTTAAGTTCTTTCTATAGCCGGTTTCCCTTACATTTCCCCATGTTAATCCTATGGGAAATCTTCACCTTCCTGTTTGCCTCTTCCTCGTCCCAGTATTTGTTGGACATAGGGAGGGGGTGATACTATGGGGTTGGAAATGCCCCCTGAAAACTAAGGGAAAGGGGTTTGAGGAAGAATGGGATTCTACATTAGATTGATGGTTACGTCTATTTACTAGAAATGTATTATGAGAGTGTCAGCGGAGATAGGAACACCCTCTAGCCTTGTTTTTATTTTACTAGATAGTATCTCCTTGTGGCAGAGTAGTCCATCTCTCTAATGTTTCATTATACAAGCGTCGGTCTTGATAGAATTCCCTGTGGTCTAGATGGGTAACAAATGAATGGATATTAATATCACGATCCGGTCTATGTTGTGCTTGATCTTTATTCTTACCTGATCTCATGCACTTAACTCTTTTCCTCCTTTTATTGGATGAATAATGGGTTCTAAGGAAGGAAAGGCACTATTAAGTTCAAGAGTTGTAAAAGAGTTTGTTCTCCCTAGCTGTCTGGGACATTTTATCTTCCCTTCTCGTGAGGGAAGGTTGAGGGGTAGGATGGGACTCAGGTAACAATATCCCATTAACGGCGAGAGTGGGTAGGATATATTGGGGCAAGGAACGGGGATACCATGTCTCGTCTCGCAGGTTCCGTGTTTCCTTCCGTAGGAGCTGTTAACTCCACAGTTCCTCTCCAGCTGTTCTGTGCCCCACCTTTAATTTACAGTGAGGATCAGATCAAGTGGTGGGGGAAAAGGGAATGGGACAAAACAACAAATGACACAGGGGCTCTTCTTGCTTTTTATAACAACACCCTGTATGGGAATTAAAGTAAATTAAAACACAGTTGCATAATTGCTTTTAACAACTACTATGAATTCAACTGAAGAAACAGAATTATACCTGTGTTTTCTCTGCCACTAGCTTGGAGGAATTGTAATGCTTTCTGAATTGTTTATATTTGTATTAGCACACTTTATTTTAAGGATTTGTCATGGCCACTGGTCATTGGCCAGTTTCTTCACATCCTGCATGGTCCCAATGGACCCAGTCTTGGCGCCTTTGGCACTAAGCTCATTATAAAGTGTGCTTTGCACACAGACTGTTGAAGGCACATGTATCTGGGCAGGGCGGGGCCGTAGCAATGCATGGAAGGCACATGCAGAAGGCAGGAGTGGCAAGGTGGGGCTCAGGGCGGGGCCTAAATGGAGTGGCTGGGGCCAGGCTATATAAGCCGGCCCCACCCGCATGCTGGCTCTTCGCGTTAGTCTGCTTGTGCAGCGTAACGCTAACCGCCGCTCAGAAGACCTTACCTGTTTCAGCACGTGTGCCCTTAGACTCCGGAACCCACCAGCATCTCACCTCGATGTAAGCCACACAATCACTTCACTTCTGCAGCTACGCACGCATCTTACCTGAGTCGCCCACGCCATCGCTGGAAGCACTGCCACTGCTTCACTTCTGCAGCTACGCGCGCATCTTACCTGAGTCAGCCGCACCATCGCTGGAAGCACTACCATCGCTTCACTTCTGTAATTACGTACGCATCTTACCTGGGTCAGCCGCACCATCACTGGAAGCGCTGCTATCGCTTCACTCCTGCAACTACGCGCGCCTCTTACCTGAGCCAGCCGCACCTTCGCTGGAAGCACAGCTACCGCTTCCCCTTCTTCAGCCACTCGCATATCTTACCTGGATCTGCAGTCCCTCGCGGGTGCTGCCCGGCATACTTACCAGTCCCGAACTTCCATCAACACGGGAGCTTCTTCCGACACACCATCCTTGCAGATCTTAATCTCCGGCCGCCTGTAGGAGTTCGGAAATCACCCATCAAGCACTGATCAGCTGCATCTGCAAAGGGAAAGGAAACACAAGGTTAGCACTTGCATAGACTTTCATACTCTAAGCAGCGAGCTTCAGGTAGAGATCACTTACCTCTGATAGCTCCTCCGGAGTGGACTTGTCATCACACGTTCCTGGGTCATCTTCATTACTAAGGGAGAGAGAAAGGAAAATATAGGGTTACGGACAATAATCATGGAGGAAGATTAACACAATCTATACGAACAATAATCATAGTTACAAAACTTACCTTCAAAACGGAATGTTGGCAGCCTGTCTGGACCTTCACGCAAAGTACCAGTGACGCAACTAGGTCCATCTACAGCGCCCCTGCTGGAAGAAAGCAGGACGGAGAGCTCATCTTTCAATCAAAACAGGTGAGCCTGCATGGGAAAACTCTTGCTCACAACCTTCTGGCACGAAAGGGTTGAGGGGAATCCCGACACCACCACATCATTTTCACCGTCTCTCATACTCTCTCAGGAGCAGAACCAGTATCCTGGGTCCTCGATAACGCAGTGGCTGGGGGAGAGAGCTGATCCATGGGAGCCAGCTCCAGGGAGGGCTCCAACCATGCCCCAACGTGCCCGTGGAGACCAGGTGAGCGTAACAGAACGCAAAGCCTCTCCGAATCGCTGCCTGGGCGTTATGTATGCTTCAGTGACTGACCAGTTGGCCCAATTGTTGGGAGAACTACGAGCAGAAGTGCATGCCTCCAGACAAGAGACTAATTCATTAAGAAGGGATCTTATTGTTGCACGAGAAAGAACCGACGAACTGGCAAGGCAGGTACTTCAAACACATGCGGGGCAAGTCCCGTTACCTGGAATCGCCCCAACCCCTTTGCCACAGTGCAAGTGCTTCTCCCAGGGGCTGTACCGTTGGCTCCACCCGAACGGTTTACCGGCGACCCCAAAAAATATGCGATATTTATGAATCAGTGTCGCCTGCACTTTATGTGCCGTCCAGGGGCTTTCCCGAGCGACAGCTCCAGAGTGGCCTTCGTACTTTCGTATTTAGGAGGCAGTGTGGCAGACTGGTCAATACCATTGGTCGATCAGGACAACCCAGTACTTCACAACTTTGGGAGGTTCCAACAGGAAATGGAAAAGTTGTTTGCAAAACACTCCCAGGGACAAGCTCTGGATAACGAACTATTGTCTCTAAGACAAGGAAATCAGGAATTATTGACATATATAGGCACCTTTAATCGCCTCATTGCATAAACCAACTGGCCCGAAGAAAAAAGGACCACATTATTCCATTGAGAACTGAGTGGGGAATTAAAGGATGTGTTAGCCCAAGTGGTTAATCCTCCTGAAAGTTGTACAGAGTACATTAATCTGACGTTGCAACTGGATCGTAGATTACAAGACCGGAAATTAGATCGCACGAGAACTGAAGGGATAATCACGTCAAGGCCCATGAAGCAGCTGAACCCATGCAAATCGGGGAGTTGCGGTCCCCCATATCCAAGGCTGAGAGGGAGAAAAGGAGGCAACAACAGCATTGTTTGTATTGTGGCAAGGCTGGACACTTTCTGGCAGATTGCCCAACGAAACTCCCCAGGAAAACCATAGGTGCAACGGACAATAATGATAACGAGCAAGACCAGGCTTCGGCTCCGGAAAACTCCAGCGCTCGACATGGGTAGGGGTCCCCTTGTCAAGCGAAATAAAGAAAGCAGTTTAGACCTCACACCTAGTCATTCCAGTACTTATAGTCCACCCTCAGCAACCATCGAGGTTACACGCCTTGGAGGCGTATATCGACAGTGGAGCAGTTGGTAACTATATTGATCAGGATCTAGCCGCAAGAATAAGCCTTCCTCTTCAGCATAAATCGCAGGCGGAAAACGTAACTGCAGTGGATGGCTCTCAACTATCCTCTGGACCAGTAACGCAACACACCGAAAAAGTTATGCTGATATGTCAGGATGGTCATCAAGAATACATCTCTTTTGATGTTATTGGAGCAGTTCCAGATGATCCTAGGAATGCCGTGGCTGGAGACCCATAATCCCGGAATAGACTGGAAAACACGAGTGCTGACCTTTCTGCAAGAATGCGCCAAAACCTGTTATCCTAAGAACTTGCAGAAACCCGAATCCAAAGCAAAGGCACTTCTGGCTCTTGCGAGCACCTTACCCCCGGAATATCTGGACTATCAGGACGTATTCCAAAAAGAACAAGCGAATACATTGCCCCCGCATAGACTCTATGACTGCCAGATCGACCTGATACCCGGGTCCCAAATCCCGTGCAGTCAAATATATGCCTTGACAGAGCAAGAAAATCAACACCTACGAACCTACCTAGATCAGTACCTGGCAAACTGATTTATTTGTCCATGTAAGTCCCCTGCAACCTCAGCGCTCTTCTTCATACCCAAGAAGGAAGGAGAACTCAGAACGTGCATCGATTACAGGGCCTTGAACCAAATCACGGTTAAGAATAGGTATCCTCTACCACTCATCCCAGAACTACTCGACCAGGTAAAGAGCGCTCGGATCTACACAAAGCTAGACCTCCCGGGTGGCTTATCACCTCATACGAGTTAAAAGTGGTGACGAGTGGAAAGGAATAAGTTACTTAACTGTAACTGTTGTTCTCCAGCATGGGTCTGGCATGGATTCACATGCTCATGAATATTCCCCGTGGGAATCCTCGGTAAAGAAAAAAATCAGTATCATTTTTGTTTCTGATCTATCTTACTTAGTAGTAACCAATCACTGATCTCTGGGTCATACTGCCCCCGCCAATGACTGCCCTCTCCCTAAGCCCCGCCTCCGGCAGCCATCCTCAGATTTGGTAGCACGCCAAGTGGCAGAATGACCAAGTGAAGAGCCGCAGAGGGGTAGGTGGGAGGGTTCGCATGTGAATCCATGCCAGACACATGCTGGAGAACAACAGTTAC
Organism: Ambystoma mexicanum; assembly: GCF_040938575.1. NCBI lineage: Eukaryota > Metazoa > Chordata > Amphibia > Caudata > Ambystomatidae > Ambystoma > Ambystoma mexicanum. The sequence goes on along the minus strand of NC_090923.1, from coordinate 1,112,855,317 downwards.
AGGTAAGTAACTTGTTCCTACTCCAGCATGGGCTCTGGCATGGATTCACATGCTCATGAATAAAAGAATACATAGCAGTATACACATGCACAACCACGGGAGGTGGCAACAGGCTCAACATTAAGCAATACAACAACTCAACATTAAGCATCTCTTACCTCCTCACCAGGCTTACCTTAAGCGAAAAGGTTGCGCAGCATTGCTTGGCCGACCCTGGACTCCTCCCTGGAGTCCCGATCGACGCAGTAGAATCTTGTGAAGGTGTGCGTCGACCTCCACGTAGCAGCCCTGCAGATGTCCAGCAGGGGGACACCAGACAGGAACCCGTGGTAGCAGCGATCGTTCTGGTCGAATGGGCTCTCGGATGGCCGGGCAGCGGTCGGTTTGCCAACCGGTGACAATGCATGATGCAGCCAGAGAGCCATCTGGAAATGGAAGTCTTTGAGAGAGCCTTCCCTTGATTCACAGACCCAAAGTTCACAAACAGCTGTGACGTCTTCCGAAAACTCTTTGTGGGGTCCACGTAAAACTTCAGCGCTCTGGCTACATCCAGCAAGTGCAAAGTCCTCTCGGCCGGCGTCGAATGCGACGGGAAGAAAACTGGTAACACCAAAGGCTTGTTGAGGTGGAAGTCCGACGGCACCTTAGGCATGAAGGAGGGGTGCGTCCTAAGCACTACCCTTGTGTCATGAAAAGTCAAGTATGGAGGCTTGCAAGATAGGGACTGAATCTCTCCCACTCGTCGTGCATAGGTGATGGCCACGAGGAACGCTGTCTTCCATGACAGGAACTTCAAGGGTGCCAAGTGCATAGGCTCGAATGGGGCTCCCATGAGCCTGGTCAGCACCGCATTAAGTTCCCACGCCGGGGCAGGAGCCTTCACCGGCGGGAATGGGAATTTACCAGGCGATGAGACCACAAGGACGCCCGTCCCGTAGTCCTGGTATATCGGGAGGTGGCAGCAAGATGTATTTTTATGGAGGAGTGAGCCAGTCTAGCTTTGGCCAGCGACAGTAAGTACTGCAGCACTTGAGGGGCCGTGATCCGCAGAGGGTTAATCTTCTGTGCACGGCACCAGACAGAGAACCTCTTCCATTTATGACCATAAAACTTGAGAGTTGAGGACACCCTGGCCTTTGCAATAAGCTCTCTGCAATCAGCCGGGATATCGTGCCCTCCAAACTCTAGCGCTGCAGGAGCCAGGCCTGCAAGTTCAGCGACTGTAGGTCGTGGTGTAGAATGGCGCCTCCTTCATTGGAGAGAAGATCCGCGTCCGCCGGCAGCCTGACTGGCGGGTACGTTGACAAGTCCAGAAGGTCCGGGAACCAGATCTGCCTCGGCCACGCCGGTGCGACGAGGACCATCCTGCACCTGGACATCTTGAGCTGGCTGATGAGGCGGAGCAGCAACGGCAACGGAGGGAACGCGTATAGAAACAGGCCGTCCCAAGGGAACGAGAAAGCATCGCCCATGCTCCTCGGCTGTGGGAACCTGCTGGCGAACGTCTGGCACTTGGAGTTCGTCGCCGTCACGAACAGGTCGATCTGGGGTTTGCCCCACCGTTGGAAGAGTCGATCCACTTGATCCTGGTGCAGTTCCCACTCGTGGCACAAGCGCAGCTCCCTGCTGAGTGAGTCGGCGATGGTGTTTTTTATTCTTGCCAGGTGGAAGGGAACCAGAAACATCCCCTGGGCGACGGCCCAGTGCCACAGATCCTGGGACTCCTTGGATAGGGCCGGGGATCTGGTGCCTCCCTGCTTCCGTATGTAGAACATTGTGATGGTGTTGTCGGTGAAGATCCTCACAACCTTGAACTTGAGGGATGGGAGGAACGACTTGAGCGCCCAGAACACTGCACGGAGCTCCAAGATGTTGATGTGAAGAGACCTCTCCTCCGGTAGCCAAAGGCCTCTTACGTGCAGATCTCCGGTGTGGGCCCCCCAACCCTCCAGAGAGGCGTCCGTAGTCACCATCTCCTGAAACGCCGGGGTTTGAAAGTCCGTGCCCGTCGTGAGGTGAGCCCGAGTGCCCCACTATAGGATCGCCCGATGGAACTCCTCGTCGAGGGGGATCCTGTCCTCGAAGCAGCCCCCCGCCTGAACCTAGCGGGCGTCGAGGAACTCCTGTAGCGGACACATCCGAAGTCTGCAAAGGGGTACAAGGTAGATGCATGAGGACATCATCCCGAGAAGGGACTTGATGGACCTCACCCTGGCCACGTCCGTGGCTAACAATCGCCGTACCTTGCCCAGGATGGTTTTGGTCCTCTCCTCTGAAGGGGAGGCCAATTGCCCAACTGTATCGAGCTTCGCCCCCAAAAACAGTGCTACTTGTGATGGAACCAGGTGGGATTTGGGGTAGTTGATGAGAACCCCAGCTCCGTGAGCAACCGGACGGTCCTCGCCGTATGATCGACGGCGAGTTCCCTTGACCTTGCCCGGATTAACCAGTCGTCCAGGTAGGGGTAGACGTGGATCCCCTGCAGGCGCAGCCGCGCTGCCGCTGGTGCCAGGCACTTGGTGAAAACCCTGGGTACCGACTTTAATCCGAACGGTAAGGCTCTGAATTGGTAGTGGTGTCCTTGAACCACGAACCTGAGGAACTTCCTGTGCCTTTCTAGAATGGGGATGTGGAAGTAGGCATCCTCCAGGTTCAGCGACGATAGGAAGTCGCCTTCCTCCAGCTGTCCCAGTACGTGCTGGAGGGTGACCATCCTGAATTTATGCGCCTTGATGTATTTGTTTAACCGACGCATGTCTAGGATGGGGCGCCAACCGCCTGTCTTCTTCCTGACGAGGAAGTACCTTGAGTACACTCCGGAGCCCCGGAGCCTCCTGGGGGCGGGCTCGATGGCACCTTTCTTGAGCATCGCCTTTACCTCCAACAGCAGTTGAGGGACGTGATTCTCCTTCCTGGCCACGGGAGGAATGCGAGGGCACTTCTTTAGGAATTCTAGTGAGTGCCCGTTGGTCAGGGTGTCCAACACCAAACGATCGGTGGGGATGGACTCCCACACCCTGACGAACTTCGTCAATCGGCCTCCCACTGGGGTGCTTCGGTGGGGGCCCGACCACCCGGCCGGGTCAGTCTTGCTTGGACGCGGCCTTGCCGCCTTGGCCTCCTTGGCGACGACGGCGGGAACCCCCTTGCTTGCCGCGACCTCTGTAGGCCTCCTGGGAAGAGGAGCGGGCCGCCGGGCGGTAGGAGGAGTTGCCGCTGGATCCTTTGGAGGCACCCTGTCTGCCTCCAGCGCTCCGAAAGGGCCGGCGCTGCTGAAGCACTCCAAGGGCCCGGGCCGTCTCCGAGTCGGTCTTGATGGCCTGTAGAGACTCATCCACCGCCTTACCAAAGAGGTTGTTTCCCTCGAACGGCATGTCCAACACTCTGGTCTGGACGTCCTAGCGAAAGTCTGTTGCCTTGAACCATCCTCGTCGTCAGAGGCAAACTCCGTTTCCCAGTTGGCGAAATCCGGTATCGGCAATGTCCGTTGCCACCGTAATGGCGTGATCCGACGCCACCTCGCCCTCCTGCAGAATTTCTAAGGCCTCTGTCCTTTTGCCATCAGAACAAGAGCTCCCTGTCGTAGCGGGCCACGATCGCTAAGGCATTGGCCGCCTTAATCGTCGTCGCCGCCGACGAGATGACCCGTCGTCCCATGGAGTCCAACTTCTTGCCCTCGCTGTCCGGCGGGGAAGTGGAAGTTGAAGACGCCGCGCCCGCTGCCTTCTTCTTAGCTGCTGCCGAGACGACCGAGTCCGGCGTGGGCTGGGCCCTGGGGCACAAGGGGTGGCATCGGGGACTCGGTACTTCTTTTCGTACCTGTCCCTCTTGGCGGGTGTCGTGGCAGGGTTCTTGAGGACGGTAAGCCCCTCGTCCCAGATGTCGTCGAGTAAAGGCACCGCGAGGACCGCCTTCCTCTTAGCCTCTCGCCGTTGGTACAGAAACCCCTCCTTTTTCTGTTCTTCAGGGCAGAGTTGGAAGAGCTCGGATGCCCTGGTTATCATGGCGTGGAAAGAGCCAACCTCGTCGGCTGGGGACGCCCGCGGGGGGCGGGGTGTTTGTCGCCGTATCTGTCGCCGTATCCTCTCCCGGGGGATGAGGGGTCCACCGGCCTCGCGGGCACGAAGGGCAGAGAGGGGTGGACTCTCCTCCGCTTGTTCGGAGGGTTTCCTGACGGGCCTGGTTCTGGATCATCTGTCGGGGTTCGTGGTAATCTCGTCCTTATCTCGGTACATAAGGATTGGATTGCCAACAAAATGCCCGCCGAGCTATCCTGGGGCTCGGGCAATGGCTGCGACAGACGGGAAGGCCGTTCCACTGGGCCCTGTTCGTCCTCCTCGTCGCTATCTTCGATCACGTCAGCAGGGACCGTCCCCTGGGATCGAACCTTCTCGAACCTCTCGTTGAGGTTTATGAACCTCTCGTTGAGGCCTATGGACCTTTCGTTGAGGCCCCTCTCGGTCTCCACCAGTTCCTCCTCAGAGGCTGATTCCGAGTCTGTAGCGGCCACCGCCCCCCCTCTTTTTCAGCCGGGGGCTTCACGGGGGTCTTAGCGGTGGGCTGGAAAGAGGATTCCCTCCGCGGCGGCAGGGATACTCTGGGCCCAGAGGCCGTCTCCATTGGCGTAGTCTCAGCCGGCTCCGCCAGGGTCACAGAGACCACTCCGCTAGAGGCCTTAGCTGGGTGGATCAAGGCCCTCACCACCTTAGGTGCGTCCTGGGCCTTCGCCTTCGAGAACGACTGGGTCCGCTCCAGCGACCTACCCGGGTTCTCGGACTTCCTCTTCCCCGAACCAGAGCGCTGGCTTGTGGTCGAACGTGCCGGGGAAGTAGCGCCCTGCTTGGCAACCGAAGAGCCTGACCTTTCGGCGCTCCCAGAGCCCGCGGACTTGTGGTGCTTGGCCTTCTGTTGGGCCCCCGTCGCCGGGGAGCCCTCAAAGGATTTAGAAGCCCGCTCAACCTTCTTCTTTGCCTTCTAACTTGCTGTGCCCTTCTCCAGCCAGGTGGCGAGGTGGGAACGACGATCTTATTTGGTCCATTCCGAAAGGTTCTTGCCGAACGCACAGTCCTTCTCCACGTGCGTCTTGTCCCCATGGAGGCAGTAGAGACATTGCGAATGCTCGTTCTCCCTGAAAACGTTATATAATCCGCATCCAGGGCAGTTCCTGAACAGCTTAGATCCGGGCGTTGAGCTTCCTTTGTCCTGGGCCATGTCCGTTGAGGTAGGCCGCAGATCTTTCGGAATCCTCCAAGAAGTGTAAACTCGACGAAAACTTCACCCTTGAGGGGCGTAGAAGAATTCCGAAACGGGTCCCCTTTATCGGAAGTAGAAACGGTGGAGCTTGAGGCTCGATTAAACCTAAAAAATGAGAAAATCTCCTGAAAAAGCATGAAAACGCAGTAAAAAACCATAGAGCTAAACACGAGGACTCCCAACACTTGAGCGTGCAGTAATAATCTGAGGACGGCTGTCGGAGGCGGGGCTTGGGGAGAGGGCAGTCATTGGCGGGGGGCAGTATGACCCAGAGATCAGTGATTGGTTACTACTAAGAAAGACAGATCAGAAACGAAACGGATACTGATTTTTTTCTTTACCGAGGATTCCCAGCCTGACGACGGGGAATATCATGAGCATGTGAATCCATGCCAGACCCCATGCTGGAGAAACAGCATTTCGGACCAAATATGGACTTTTTGAGTATCAGGTGATGCCCTTCGGGTTATGCAATGCACCAGCGGCATTTCAGTTCTTTATGAACGATGTACTCCACGAACTGTTGGATGTCTGTGTTCTTGTTTACATCGACAATATCCTCATCTATTCGCAGTCCAAGGAAGATCATATGGGCCATGTAAGAGCTGTGCTGGAGAAGCTTCGTCAGCACCGATTGTTTGCCGTACTGGAAAAATGCTCTTTCCACGTCACGGAGGTCCAATTTTTGGGATTTATGCTCACTCCACAGGGTGTTCGGATGGACAAACGCAAGGTTGAGGCTATCCTCAAATGGCCTTCCCTGACCGCTACTAAAGGGGTACAAAGCGTGTTGGGATTTGATAATTTTTACAGATGATTTATACCACAATTCTCTCAGATCGTACATCCAATCACATCTCCAACTCCCTCATGGTCAGCCGCTTCTCGAAGCAACGAGCTGGGGGTAGATCTCTCTCCGCAGCAGGGGCCTCCCTCTGGAACAGCCTTCCTGCCTCCCTGAAACTTGAGGAGAACCATCTCCGGTTCCGGAAGCAGCTCAAAACCTTCCTCTTCGCTTCTGCCTTCTCTCTCCCTCTCCCCTGCTAAACCTGCTTAACTCCCCACTGAAATTCTGCACTAAACCTGCATCTTGGCCACTCTCAGCGACCTCGGTCCAGGGCCCAGCCACTCTCCACTTGCACTGCCTCCCTCTGCACTGTGGGACTGTCACTGTATCCCTACAGCCCCCTTCCTAGCACTTGCTCTGCACTTACCTCGCACTTGCCACCAGCTGGCCCTTTTATTTATTATTTATTATTTTATTACGCTACTTACCGTGTACTGCACTTTCCCCCCCACCTCCCCCCTGCACTTTCTCCTTTTCCCCTTACCTCTGCACTTGCCCGATCTGAATGACACCTGGCCTAGTAGGATCGTTTGTCTGTCTTCCCCTTGTTTCCCTCCCTCCCTGCCTCGTTGCGCCTTGAAACACTTGTGTATAGGCGCGTTACAAATACCATATCATATCATATCATATCATATCCCTTCTAAAGAAGAATAAGAAATTCTTATGGTCCACTGAAGCAGAGAGTGCTTTTCAGGAATTGAAACAAGCCTTCACCTCGGCGTCTGTACTTCGACATCCTCGACCGGATCTACCCTATGTGGTGGAGACGGACACCTCCAGTATTGCCATGGGAGCCGTGCAATCGCAAAAGGACCCTGAGACGGGGAAACTCCATCCCATAGCATTTTGGTCTTGCAAATTTTCAGCACCCGAAAAGAACTATGCAATTACTGACAAAGAACTCTTGGCAATAAAAGGAGCCTTCAAGACCTGGAGACACCAGGCCTCATTACGAGTCCGGCGGTAAAACCGCCTGGTTACCGCCGGACTCGTATTACCATTCCGCCTCTGAGATTCCCGGAATTACCGGGGCATTACAACCCCGGTTTCCCGGGAATCACAGAGGCGGAATGGTGTTAATCCCCATTCCCATTGAGTCCTGTGGGACTCAATGGGAATGGGGATCATGGAAACACCGGCAGCATCTTGTGATGCTGCCGGTGTTTCCTCGTCCGCCTGCAGGCAGGCGGTGTTCAACCCGCCAGGTCAAACCTGGCGGGAACATCACATCCCGCCTGCAGGAGTCGGGATCAGGCAATCCGGAAACAACAGTGGTGGCGGGTTTACCGCCACCGTTATTTCCGGACCGCCTGATTTGTAATGAGGCTTTAGGGGCCAAGCACACAGTCACTGTTATTACTGATTACCGTAATCTACAATACTTAAATACAGCTAAATCTCAGTCCTCACGTCAACTCCGCTGGGCTTTATTCTATGTTGAGTACGATTTTATAATAACCTATCGACCAGGAGTGCGTAACGGAAAGGCAGATGCCCTATCAAGAATGGGAGAGGGCCAAGACGCCTTCAATCGAGTTGACCCTATTGTCATTATTCCTGTTAGGGAGAATTCTCTGTAAAGGCTAATTTCCCAAACCTAGTGAGTCCCCCAGCAGCTTTGCTGGATTTTTGGGGTTTATTTTTTCTCCTTCTAAGAGTGAGACTCTTTTTCTCCCACTCTTAGACATGATTTGAGGTGTTCCTTTGACTTTGTATGTGTTCTATGGGCTATGGGGTCCTTTACCTCATAGGGCTTCTGTCGTAAATCTCCCCCGTCTCACCTGGGATCGCTTCTTGCTCTGTTCCGCGGGAGGATTCCTCTTGTGGATGGATCGGGTCTTGTATAGACTCACTAGAGTCTCGTCCGGCTGCAGAGCGCGTTCAGAGTTCCGGGAAGGCTGCTGCTTCAGGATGTCCAGGAAAGTAGGTAGCGGTCGCTAAGAATGGGGATTCCAGGAGTCGAAAGAGGGACAGGGAGAAGGAAGGAGGAAGGGAACCAGGATCTTGGATAGAAGATTCGCCGAACAGCACACACACGTCAAGTCACTACCTAATGATAGCGTTGAGATGCGCGGGGCCGCGAGGGCATGGCCAATTTATAGGACGTGCCGTGTGCGACGTGAAAGCTGGTGTGAGGCAAGTCACTTGTTGCGGCCATGTTGGGAGTACAAGCCCCGGCGCGATAAGGACCAGGAGGTCCAGAAGGGACAAGTTCTATGGTTCATGACAGCTTCATGTGTTTTTGATATGTGGGTTACACAGCACCCTCCGTGCAGTAACCCAGGGGTGTCGTCGCGACCCCCAAACATGGACTCCATACCCTGGGACTGACTACTCTCTCCCAGGGCATGTAACGTCACCATTGGCTTTAGTAGTCTCAAATTGTGAACAGAACCAGTACAAACCATCATATTGTGGACATACTGGTCGGGGCCATTCGATTGCCCCGGGGTTTGTTGTTCGAGGGGGCACTGTCTAGTCCCCGCGACCGAGTTTTGGCTGGTGGCAGTGGATACTACTTTTTATATTCGACCGCAAATATATTCCTATGGGATTTTCCCATTGTTCGAGGCTACCACTTTTTTTAAAATAGTCTCGAACATACCGCCGGTTTATTAAATTAATATAAATTCACTGGTTGGTATTTTTTGCCGAAACTTGGTTCCAAAATGGCGTTTGTGTTCGCTTCTGTGACTCCAACCCAAGTCGAGCCCTTTGTTCCACTTTTTGGTGGGCTTCTCCACAGAAGCCTCCAAAAGTGGTGCCACTCTGTCTGGGTACCACAGGGGGTGCGGGGGGGGGGGGGTTTAGGCACCCTGGAATGAGTTGCCTCTGCAACTCAAGTCGCACTCTTGTGTGATTGCCCAAGTGGTGAGGCGTCCGACTCACCACTTAGCATGTTTGAGTGACAGCTAGGCTGAATGAATGGTGGTTTTCTGCATAAAAGCAGGGCTTTGGGGACTGGAACTTCAGACGTCGCCACAGGACCTAAAGAATCCGAGGAGGGAGAAGCCGAGCCCACCTGCAGCGACGACACCACCGGTGGAGCCCTGCTGAACCGTCTCACCACTTTTCCCGACGACAGAGGAGATCTCCAGCCCGGAGAGTCTTCTTCCTTTGACTGGTGGGGATAACCAGTTTGCCTGTCTTTTTGTCAGGAATAAGGGCCTGTGGTGCAGGAGGAAGCAGGTACGGCATATCTAAAAACTACAATTCCCAGCAGGCATGGGGAAATGTGTAGTTCCTTGGGCCTGTCGGTACTCAGCTGCCGGCACTTTGCAATTAGGGATTGGGCTCTTAACGGCCGCCCGCCCGTGCTCATGTGCTGTTGATTAATGTTGGAGAGCATGGGCGGCGGCGGCAGGAGCGAAGCAGGAACGCTGAAGGTGTAAGCGAGTGGCGGGAAGGAATCACGCCAGTTATGTCGCAAGGCATCTTTATATCCCGGGGTGCGGCGGCACACGCTCCTTAATCTGCTCCAGAGCTACAGGTCCGGGTCAGCCGCAGTAGGCTCCCGGACCATCAGTTAAGTGTTTCTATATTTGTTCACTTGGCCGGTTTACGGCATTAACATGGAGTAATCAAAAGCTTCAAGTATTTATGTCCGGACGTCTCAGGAAAACGTCCGGACCAAAAGTTAAGTGCAGGCACATAAATCCTTGGTTTTTGGGCAAGATAAATGCCAGTTTGGTAGCCGGCACATTGCTTCCTCACGTTCTAAGCACCAGGGAAAATTCAACTCTTCTAATCCGCATTTCCAGTATTAAGTTTTTTCTATGTGCAGTGCATTATGTTAATTCATGTTTTGTTGAGGCATGTGAACGTCTCAATGTTCTCTGTTCATTATCAGTGTATTAAGGTTCTAAGTCATTTCTAGTTAAAGCGCCTTTCTATGTGCATTATGTTGTGCTAATCCATGTTTGCTCACGATTTGTGTAGGGTGGCGTGTTATGTGTTAATTAATTACTGAAGATAGAGTCAGGTCAGGTTGCAGGAGTATTAAGCTATCTAGTGAGGAATTGTAGGGGTCTTTTGTCGTTTTATGTCTTGTTGTCTTCCCTTCCTTCCCTTTATTGGTCCATCCCCTTTCCCTAACTCCTTCTTCCCCCCATTGGCTGCCACGTGGCTACCTGTAATTCGAACATCCAGGTGCCCGTGCCAACCATGGTGGGAGCTGTCGATCCATTCAGCTTCTGTGGTTCGGGAGAGGGGATTGAAATCCTCCTCCCTTAAGTTCAGTTGTGACACTTTTTGCCTTTCTGGACCATCTCGTGGCCGCCTTGCCCGTGCCAAGCATCCCGGCAACCGGAATACCACGGTTTACCACTACCGCGAAGAAAAGGGTAGTACCTTGTAACCGGGAAACTCCGTGGCTGGTTTCTTCCCTGGCAGTGCAACGACCTTCAGCTTTCCTCCACGTCGAGACCGCCTCTTACTCTGGACGAAACACCGACTTGCACCCGCTGCCAGGAACAACTGTCTCCGCTGGAGCGTTCTTCCCATTTTTAGGTACTGTGTCCCGCCTGGCTTCCCTTGCGACAGATCGTTCGGGGTGACAGTAAATCCTCGACTCTCTAACCTGGGTTAGCCTGGGGCCTGTTAACTAACTTTTCCTGACTTGATCTCAATCTTTTATGAACTATCTACAAAGACTCTTTGGGCATAACCCCACTGTGTGATCCTGGACACATTTCGCTTGCTCTCTCTAAGAGTGGGCCTGGCATTTGAACTTACTTGTTCTCCAGTAGCCTTTGCCTAACCTGCCTCACGGTAGTTCTTTGAAAGGTATTGAAATTGTGTGCTTCCATAACTTTGCCTTTTCCCTCCCTTTTTCTATAAATTATTAGAGTGCCATCTTATCTTAAGCGCTCACCTCTGTCTGAAAATAAGTGGTGTTTCTCACTAAGATGTGTCTAATAAGTAATTAGGGTTGTATATATATAATAGTGACTGTGTGTTGAATTTACTTACCTCTTTTTGTGCTAGTGTATTTACAAGTGTGTCTTTAAATAAATAATTATATACTTTTACACCAAAGCTCTGGTCAGTGTTTGCTTGTGCTACTGTGTCTCTGTACCTATTGTGTATACTCTATATACTGCCTAACTCATCTTGAGAGAAGTCTGACTGCTCAGCCACAGCTACCAGGTAAATCTGGGTGGTACAGACTGCTACCAATCGGGTTTACTGCCAACCACCTGTAGTCCTAAATCGTTTATCAGTGGTCCCTAAGGGAACTGCACAGGTTTCTGCCTACCAATTCCCGAAGAACGGATTCAACACCAGATCGCCGTAACCACCTGCTGGGAAGACTTAAAAATTGATCCCCAAAGTCAGATGGACCAGACTGCCCAAAAGGAATGGTTGATCAATATTCTATCAAAAAAAATCAGCCTTATTTCCAGGGAAGACTATGGGCCTCCGTGATTCCTGGAATTACCGGGGCATTACGACCCCCGTGTCCCGGGAATTCCAGAGGCGGAATTCGGTAAATCCCCATTCCCATTGAGTCGCATAGGACTCAATGGGAATGGGGACCATGGAAACACCGGCACCATCTCGTGATGGTTGTGATGCTGGAAATGCATCGGAGGGTCTGGGCCTCCGTATCCTTGTCCTTTACTGTTTTTATCGTGTGTTCTGCCGTGTTTTCCGCGCAGGAGTTCATGTGGGACTCCTGGCGGTGCAGGCCTCTCTCTTGGTTTGGTGAACAGACCCATGGGATAGCCTTATGGCACCCATGGGTAGGGATGCAACCCTGTGCCCCTAGCGTATGTTTTTGGGCATCTGTGTGTGGCCCATAGAGCAGGATACGGGCTGGTGGCAGCTCCGTGCTGAAATGACTTGTGCCCTGAGCGTCCTCCATTTTGGGATGCCCAGGCCATGTCATTGGAATCGGTAGATTCCTTATGGAGACAAGATGGCCCCCATGGCCTCTTGCCTTCCATCGCCTGTTACCTTGATCTTCCCGAAGTCCCGGGAAGCCCTGACTCTGTCCCTTCCCCATGACTGGCTGTTGGGTGGAAGTTCCATATATGGTAGTGTGGGGAAGTGCCGACCAGACTGGCTGGAGCCTTCTCAACGACCTTATGTTTTTTTTTTTTACTTTGTTTATTTTAAATCAAGGCAGAATGATAAATACAGACATTACATGCAAGGGTTATCTCAGCAAGTTGACCCCCAGTCTTTAGACCCCTCCTATGTCTTCTCTCTCTGTCCTCCTCCCTGGATTATCAGTCCCACAAGCTCTGCGAGCGGGTTCCTCCCGCCCGGGCGATCTGGCCTGAGTCTCAGCGGTCAGGAGTCTCCCTCTGGGCTCGCCTGGTTCGTCAAGATCCAGAGGGCTCTGGCGGGCCTATAGGTCAGGGCGGGGAAGCGCTGGTCGAATTCCAGGACTGGGGCCCAGATGTTCTGAAAGCGGTGTAGCATCCCCGCTCGTGCTGCCGTTACCTTCTCCGCTATCAGAATGTCCCATACTTTGGTCCACCATTGAGCAATGTGGGGGCCTTCCGGGGATTTCCAGGTTCGGGCCACCACCGTTTTCCCTGCCAGTAGGCAGTGAGTCAATAGTTTCGCTCTGGGAACGACCTTATGTTGTGGGTACGCCTGTGGGTGGGACCTGAGTGAATGAAGTGTGTGACGAATACACATTCTGTGTTGTGGATGTCTAGTATCTAGTGGTTGACACAATGACTGAGACAGCCCTGCCCGAAACCGGAATGAATGCAGTGCAGAGTGTTGAATGGCTGGGTACTTGTCCCAATACACATAACTTGTTGTGAGTGTCTGGAGAGAAGTGAATGGCCTGAATGTTCAGGATGCCTGATTGGATGCCTGCCTGCATGAATGCCCTTAGTCGTGGTTGGATGCTTGAGTGTGACCCAGCGGAATGAATGGGAGATCAACAGTATATCTGGGGACCTCTCACTGCTAGGAATCGTGTTCAGAAGCTGAAGTCCACTACGACGAGTAACTGGAGTAGCTGAAGCTTAACCTTGAAGCCCTGCTCTCCTATGGCTAAATGCTGCTCAGGCCAAAGGCCACCCCAACATGGCCCAGCTGTGCCGAACATTATGGAAAAGAGCCTGGAAGACGCAAGGCGTGCAAGATCCCTGCTCAGACAGATCCCCCTGGCGGGACTGGTAGATACCCGAGTAGCAAGCCTGGCCACGTACAGAGCACAATGGGAGGACAAGGGGGTAGCCCAAATAGGGCACCTGTGGCAAGAAGGACAATGGGTCGGATTCCAGTCCCTGGTAGAGGAACAGGATGTACACAAAGGCCAATTCATCCTGTATAACAGCCTAGTGCAGGCAATAAAAAAAGAGATGGGAAACCATGCCAGAGGCAGAGGACACTGAAGGTGCGCTAGACGCATGGTACGATGTTTCTGAAGGAGGACACACCGTGTCCAGGCTCTATGAACAACTATTAGGATCCACCAACAAAAGGACACTGAACGCGTGAGCAAAATGGGAGGAGGAGCTTCAGCAACCCTTCAAAGATGAGGAGTGGAGCAGAATCCTCCGGTACACGAAAAAGGTCTCCAGGAACGCTAGGGTCAGGCAGATGCAAATCTACATTGTGCACAGAGCATATCTAACCCCCAAGAGAATGTCGAAGATGGGAGACGGACAAAGTCGGAGCTGCCCACGCTGTGGAGAAGAACACGCTGACATGGTGCACATGTTCTGGTCGTGCCTGAAAATAATAGACTTCTGGAACATGGTGAAGGACAAGGCAATGTCAGCAGGAATCCACATGCAAGCTTGGTCGCCGGCGTCTTACCTATTGGGCCTGTTCCTGAGGGGAGACAGGCAGATGACGCACGTGGCAAAGATGAAAGACCTGATGACAATACTGGCGAAGCGCCGCATAGCAATGGCTTGGAACACAAGTGAAGGACCCTCGAAGGAGGGCTGGTGGGCAGACCTGCAAAAGTGGGCAATAGCAGAAACGGCTACCGTTTGCCTAAGAACTTTCTTTGATCCAAGGATGCTCTCATTTGCATCGCCGCCCGCTTTATCCCGCTGGAGAAGGCCCGACCGGCGACGCGCCGAGGAGCATTCGCCGGTGGGTTTCCCGCCACCTAAAGACCACAGAGATGCCGTCGACTCAACGCCCTTGCTGGGCCACAGTTCTTCAGCATCTCTTTGCGGACCAGAACTATCGTCACCGAGGTGCACCGCACGCCTCTTCCTTGCAGGATGCTAACGCTCCGTCGTCAACGAGCACCGCTAGGAACGAAGCTGCCACTTCACTGCCATAGTTCACCCTGTTCTCCGTCGGACGTTCAACGACCCGTGACTCCTGCCTTAAAGGGAGGGCACTCAAGAAGGACGTCGATTTCCTGTCGACAAACACTACAATTCCAGGTACATTGGGGCTGTAGAACTATTGTAGAAGGAAATAAGACTTGCAGAACAATATATGGACTGGGCTTGTGATACATCTTTGATTTACAGGTTCCCCAGGTGGGGGGGATCTCCACACAGAACTGTGTCTAGTGGTACGGGGCCAGTATTCTGCCAATTGTTCAACCATCTTGCTTTCCTTCCTCTCTCTACTGCTGGTTTCCTAATTATTTGATCTATGTGACATTTTGACAGTATAGTTTATGCACTTTAACCAGATCTGATATTTGTGGTACCACTTTAGAACTGTATATATTTACCATTGTTGATTTTCTGAGTACAAAGTGAGTTATTGTGATAGTGTACATAACCTTGAATATTAATTATATAAAGACTGTGTTTTAACTAATACAGTGTGTGGACATTCCTTTGTGGCGGCTTGGGGACTACACTGTACTTAAGAACCAGCCTGCATCACCTCCTGAGAAGCTAGGCCTTGATTGCTCGACTACGTTACCAATAATAGAGAATCTTGGCTGGGGTCCTCTGTGCCTCTCCTCTACCATATAGAGAGCAGAAGTACAGACACCCCCTCCAGTGTTTACACTGGTGCCGGTGTTTCCACGTCCATCTGCAGGCAGGCGGTGTTAAACCCGCCAGGTGAGACCTGACGGGAATGACACCTCCGCCTGCAGGACTCAAGATCAGTCGGTCCGGAAACAACGGTGGCGGTGGGTTTACCGCCACCGTTATTTCCGGACCGACTGGCTCGTAATGAAGCCCTATATGTTCAAGACAAGGGAACACGCGCCAAAATAATAGCGAACTATCATGAGTCATTGGTGGAAGGAAACCCTGGAATTGCCAAGACTAGAGCCAAAATCCATGGCAATTATTGATTGCCCTCTTGGAGGAAGGATGTAACCCAGTTTGTTACCACTTGCAGTGTCTGCAAACAAAACAAAGCCCAAAAACGAAACCCTGCAGGGCTATTGAGACCATTAGGAGTGCCACCGACACTATGGCATACTTTGTCACTGGACTTCATTACCGACCTGCCGCCCTGTGATGGGTTTAATACGATATTGGTAGTGGTAGACCTATTCTCCAAAATGGCACATTTTATTCCACTGAAAGGACTTCCCACCGCTGCTACTCTGACCACAGTATTTCTGGAACAAATCGTTCGACTACATGGTTTCCATCTGTACTGTTTTCTGACCGGGGAACTCAGTTCGTTTCGGCCTTTTGGAAAAGATGTTGTAAGATAGCCCAAATTGACCTCCCGTCTTTCCACGAGCCATCACCCCCAAACTGATGGTCAAACTGAAAGGACGAACCAGACGCTGGAACAATACCTGAGATGCATGTTGCAACAAACAGGAGAGTCCTGCAAAAAAATATTCTCTGGTTAAGGGAAATCACATACAACAACTCTATTCATACCAGCACCGGGCAGAACCCATTTTACACAATGAATGGTCAACACCCCAGAAACATCCTCTTTTGATCCCCTTGACGAGCTGGAGATGCCGGCTGTTACATCATTGCATAGGATACTCACTCAATCCCTTAAAGAAGCCACCAAAAACTTGAACCGTGCTAAGGAGCAACAAAAGAAATTTGCAGACCAACATAGGAGAGAGGCTCCACAATACCACGTCAGGGATAAAGTGTGGTTGGCATCCAAACACATTCCATTAAAAGGACCCCGTGCCTTTCTGCCACGATACCTGGAACCATATCCGATTAGGGCCATCATCAACCCTGCGCCATGAAATTGGATTTACCAGCCAAAATGCGAATCCACCCAGTATTTCATGTCTCCCTTCTAAAACCAGTGAAACCAGACACACGAATTTCAACACCACCTGAACCGGAGGTTATCGCGGAGAACTTGAGTATGAGGTAAAAAATCATCCTGGACTCCAAGAAAGTACGCTCAAAACTTTATTACCTTATTGATTGGGAGGGCTACGGGCCCCAGGATCGTACTTGGGAATCAGCCGAATTTGTCCATGCTCCACGACTCAAACAATTTCACCGGAACAACCCTACCAAACCGGGACCAGAGGGAAGGACAATCCTGAGAGGGGCCTTGAGGGGGAGTGCTGTCATGGACACTGGTCATTGGCCAGTTTCTTCACATCCTGCAGGGTCCCAATGGACCCAGTCTTGGCGCCTTTGGCACCAAGCTCATTATAAAGTGTGCTTTGCACACAGACTGTTGAAGGCACGTGTATCTGGGCAGGACGGGTCCCTAGCAATGCATGGAAGGCACGTGCAGAAGGCAGGAGGAGTGGCAAGGTGGGGACTCCGGGCGGGGCCTAAAGGGAGTGGCTGGGGCCAGGCTATATAAGCCAGCCCCACCCGCATGCTGGCGCTTCGCGTTAGTCTGCTAGTGCAGCATAGCGCTTACCGTCGCTCAGAAGACCTTACCTGTTTCAGCATGTGTGTCCTCAGACTCAGGAACACTCCAGCATCTTACCTCGAGGTCAGCCAGGCCATCACTTCACTTCTGCAGCTACGCACACATCTTACCTGAGTCACCCACGCCATCGTTGGAAGCACTACCACCACTTCACTTATGCAGCTATGCGCGCATCTTACCTGAGTCAGCCGCACCATCGCTGGAAGCGCTACCATCGCTTCACTTCTGCAACTACACGCGCATCTTACCTGGGTCAGCCGCACCATCACTGCAAGCGCTGCTATCGCTTCACTCCTGCAACTACGCCCGCCTCTTACCTGAGCCAGCCACACCTTTGCTGGAAGCACAGCTATCACTTCCCCTTCTGCAGCCACTCGCATATCTTACCTGGATCTGCAGTCCCTTGAGGGTGCTGCCCGGCATCCTTACCAGTCCCGAACTTCCATCAACAGCGGGCTTCTTCCAACACATCATCCTTGCAGATCTTAATCTCCGGCCGCCTGTAGGAGTTCGGAAATCGCCCATCAAGCACTTATCAGCTGCATCTGCAAAGGGAAAGGAAACACAAGGTTAGCACTTGCATAGACTTTCATACTCTAAGCAGCAAGCTTCAGGTAGAGATCACTTACCTCTGGTAGCTCCTCCGGAGTGGTGCCTTCACACGTTCCTGGGTCATCTTCATACCTAGGGGAGAGAGAAAGGACAATATAGGGTTACGGACAATAACTCACCTTCAAAACGGAATGGTCGAATCCGGTCTGGACCTTCACGCCAAGGATCAGTGACGCAACTAGGTCCATCTACAGCGCCCCTGCTGGAAGAAGGCAGGACGGAGATCTCATCTTTCAATCAATACAGGTGAGCCTGCATGGGAAAACTCTTGCTCACAACCTTCTGGCACGAAAGGGTTGAGGGGAATCCAGATACCACCACAACATTTTCACTGTCTCTCATCCTCTCTCAGGAGCAGAACCAGTCTCCTGGGTCCTGGATAACGCAGTAGCTGGGGAGGGAGCTGATCCATGGGAGCCAGGTCCAGGGAGGGCTCCAACCGCACCCCAACGCCCCCGCGGAGACCAGGTGAGCATAACAGGAATTGAGTTGTCTTCCATTTAATTTCTCTCTCTTTTTACTAACTCCTTAGAATTCCAAAGGAATTTCTTTAGTTGCAAATATATGTGCTCAAAGTAACTGTTTTAATCTTTTTGCAAGTATTGCCAGTCTTTCTCCTATAACTTCTTGAATTATATTGTGAAAAAACAGAAGGATCTAGTGTTAATCCCTACTAAACCACTAACTAAGATGCTCATCTCTAAACTACTCTACGCAGAATTCCTAAGAAAATGGCCACCGACACTTTGTTTCCACGTTGTGTGTCTTCAGAATTCTTTCTGTGATGCGGGATAACAAAACAAACAGTCTTTATGAAATGAACTGAGTCAATGAGGGATTCTTGCCACTTGTTAAGAGAACAGGTATTGTCTTCCCACATCTCTCTCAAAACCTAATCTGAGAGAGGTAAGTGTGTCTTTATTGCAGGCGTTCATATCACTGCAGTGAACTACCGCGGCATTCCGATCACTTACAAACTGCTTTTGAAGTGACCGCGGTAGCCATGAAAACTGCTTGCATGTTTCAACTAATAAACTCTGCTATCTAAACAGCAGAGGAGTTACACGAGAGTCGCGTAACTGTCACTTTCCATTGCAGGCACACAGATCCCTGATGAGAACTACCGCGGCACTCCGGTCACGTACAAACTGCTTTTAAAGTGACAGCGGTAGCTATCCAAACTCCTCGCTCATTTGATTTTAAAAAACTGCTAATTTTACAGAAGAAATGTTACGCGAGAGTCGCGTAATGGTTACTTTTCCATGCAAAGCAAAAAACAAAGAGTTCAACAAAATTTCTTCACGTGAGGCTTCAAAAAAGCATGAATCATGCAGATTTCAACATGCACAGCATTACACTAGAACATCCACCGTCTAAAGTCTCAAGTATTTAAATGAAACAGCTGTCTGCTCGCTCTCAAGCAGAATTTCACATATGCGACGTTCCCAAACTACTTATACAGTTCAAGCAGATAAAGTCAAAAATAAATTGCTGCAAGCTCGCCAACAAGCTATGCTCCCACCAGTTTTAAGTAGACTGTAGACAGCTTCAATCTGGCATCTTCCTCAGGCTTCTAATGAACTTTCAGGAAAGGCCTGAGCCCAAACCACCCTTTTGAGTGCATAACTCTGCTGATCTCTGAGAAAAGTCATTAAGGAAAAAGGATAACCATTTTGCATTACATATTTATCCACCACCCTTCAACTTATGCACTCTGCAGACTCTGTGTATCCTTGTTCCCAGCCTAACTCTTCCAGTATGACCCCTGATGTCCCCGACAGCCTTCAGATTCCCTCCCCGTAGTCCCAGAGTACCCCCTGCGCAGGTGATCCTCCCTTGCTGGTCCGCTCCCAGGGTTGGGATCCAAGAGCGATGGCCCTTACCTGGGCACCAGAGCAATGGATACGCGGGGACTACTTGTGAGAACACCCTCAGGTTTCCCACACCCCTATGATCAAATATTATAACACCAAGGTAATACCAAGTATAATATACGGATGGAAACAATGCCAGATTTAGATTGGGGGCTACACAATAGCTTTGAAGCATGACTCTGGCATAAGGTATTAAAGTAGCCCCAATGTTTGCCAGGAGCAGTAACACGCTTTGAATTAGGCCTCATATCCTTTAAGAGCAGAATGTGCTGGAATGCCATTTTACTACTTAGGAAAATTAGATTTCCTCCCCATTCTGCGACCTCCATGCCTTACTGATAGAATTTTTTTAAAAATATCTGGTGACTTGGGCTGCAGTGTGAATTGCTCTTGGAGGAAGCAAATTGCACTCTGGGTCAGTTAGAGGTAGCAACGCTGAACACCATTTGTCAGGATGTTTCGACAACATTGTGCCCATGGTCTGACCACATGTTAATACATTTTGCACTAAAATTGCCAGTGTTGGTGAAACAGAAAAAGCACTCCAAAGGCCAGGTACTGGCTCGCAATCTAAAACGCCTTACCCTCAATAATATACTACTGCTATTGGATAAAGATATCTGTTTTTCATCAGACCTTTCTATCAATGAAATGTCCGCCGGCTTGGTTAGTAGTATGGCTAGTATTTCTAATACTCTAGTTCCTTTAAAACCAAAGAAACAAAATAATCCAGACCAAAAAAGTCAGACATGGTATACGGAAGAGTTGAAAAAGCATAAATCAGTGTCAACTAAGGCTTACTACTCCTGAAAAACTGTCCCTACTCCAATTTCGCTCCAGCTTTATAAGACCCTAATAAAGGAATATAAAAGTGCTGTTTTGGTCAGTAAGAGCAATTATCATAACTCTCGTATTATTAATGCCACATCGGATGTTAGGAAAATCTTTAAAATCTTAAAAGAACAGGAAATAACTCCCTCACCTGATGACCACCTTGTGATTAGAGATTCCACTTGGTGTCAGCACATTCAAGACGGAATGCAAGATAAATTGCTGGGAATAAGAACAGGGATGCTTGAAAGAAAGAAATTGTTAACACCTAAAGCACCAATGTCACAGCAACGTTCATTGAATACAGGGGTTACAGTAGCTGAATTTAATTATCAGCCTATCTCAGAGAAATCACTCCAACTCAACACCGAAAAACTAAAACCCTCTAGCTGCAAAGGGGACTCATGTGCCTCATTAATCATAAAAACGTGTCCCCCATTGCTGATTAAAGCCATTTGTACGTTTGTTAACACATCTCTAAGAGAAGGTAAGGTCCCGGATGACCTGAAACATACAACGGTAACACCCATTCTTAAAAAGTAGGTTTGGATATGGATAATCCTTTGAACTACTGTCCCATCTCCAATACACCTTTTTTATTAAAAAATTCTGGATAAGGTGGCTTGTACACAGATTTCAGAATACCTCAATAAATATCCTATTCTGAATGCTCACCAATCCGGTTTTAGGCAAAGCTTTGGAACCAAGACCTCCTTACTTGTCCTTAAATCAAAACTCCTAGATCGTTTAGACAAAAGTTCTCCTTCTCTTCTAGTATCCCTGGATCAATCTGCGGCATTCAACTTGGTCGACCCTCGGATATTAAAATCTAGATTATCTGAAGTAGCCAACTTTTCACCTTTGGCTTTCGCATGGACAATGTCATTCTTGTAGAACAGACATAGTAGAGTCTGCTCAGATATAGCAGAAGCCAATTCCATACCGGTTCTGTTCGGGGTCCCTCAGGGGGCCAGTACATCTCCGAGCATATACAATATTTTTATGATACCATTCTTTTCGGAATTAGAGGCAGAGGGGATCTTATTTTCTAACTATGCGGACGACACTCAATGTATCGTCCCGCTCTCAGTCTGCCACTCTCAAGACGAAGCAGAGTTAAATAGAATCTTCAACTTAATTGAAACATGGATGCTTAATAATGACCTGGCATTGAACAAAAGCAAAACGGATCTAATGATCATAGGAAGCTGCGTTGCCATTAGTAAGCTCGAAAGCAAATATCAATCCTTTAAGCTTGGATCAGACTATATTAAGTCAGTATCAAAACTTAAGATTCTATGAGTTAGCTTAGATCAATCATTGTCCATGTCACACCACGTCTCTAGTATAATTTCGGCATCAGCATACTACATGAAGCTACTACACCATCTTAGACCGCTCATTACACAGGCAAACTAGGAAACTATTGCCAGAGCCATTATAGGCGCAAAAATGGACTACTGTGGCAGTCCACTAGTAGGTCTAAAAAAGGGAGACACCCAAAGACTTCAGACAATGCAGAACAGGGCGGTCAGAGTGGTTCTGGGGCTGTCTAGAAGAGACCATGTAATGGAGGCAAGGCGCTCACCCCACTGGCTACCAGTAGAAGCACGCTTCAAATATAGAATTTTAACAATCACCTTTAAATGTAGACAGGGCATCATGCCATTTTATTTGCAGAATGTCATTAAGGAAAAAAACGGGGAGCAGAGAATTGAGATCCTCAGGGTAGAACCTTCTAAATATTCCCAGGAGCAGAACCTCAAAGGCTGAGAAAGGAGCTTTTCACTTTGTAGCCCCAAAATTTAGCAATCGGTTTCCCCTTGCGTTGAGACTCCAAAGCTCACTGCAGATTTTTTTAAGAGTTGAAAACTCTCCTCTTTGATTGAATATCTAGCCCCGTATTTAGCATACCAATGGTGAGAGCCTTACCATACTGTCTGTACTTGGTACAGTAATATCTATGTAACAATGTCAGCACCTTCATGCCCCAGGGTCAACAGCACGCTATATAAATACTGTAAAGTAAAGTAAACATGAGCACTGTGAAGCAGAGATTGTGGGATTTGGACTGGGTAATCACATGTATGGAATTGTGCAAATGTAAGCTGGTTAGGGATCATAGTCTGGTGGTAATCTACCTGTATATTTGGAGAAATGTCCTAACCATTATTACAGAACACAGTTTATGAGACTAAGAAAGAACTTGTTTCAAACAAGAGAGGTTCTTCATGCAAGGAATAGGAATGACTAAGCTCTGCCTTCATGTCAATACTGCAATCATGCTGAGGCTAAAGAAAAACTCAGGCACATAATGTCCGTCTGCCCAGTCCTCCATACCATCTGTGCACATTATTGGGGGGAACTTACACGCAGGAATGCATGGCTGGGACCCCAGTATCTATGGCAAAACTGCTATGAGGGTAACTCGGTCAAACATATAATTAAGGTCCTAAGGTTTCTGAATGAGGTGGGATTAATTTAAATTGGTAATAGAAATAGATAATGTCAAAAGACTCATCCTTTTAATTTGTTAACTTTTGATGGTATGATGAATTAATATTGATAGGACTATATGAAGATCCTACGAATGATGCTGGTGAAATGTTCTCAGGGATATAGCTGACTTGTTTTAGTGCATGTAATTTTAGCTATGATATATAACTGAGGCAAACATGAAATGCCCTTTTTTATGTGAGTAATGATGAACTGTGAATTATTTGTACAGTGTATTGTAAAATTAGATGAATTGCTCTTAATTTGTTTTAATTGTTCAAGGTTTATACGATTAAACCATAGCAAAATGCCTGGTCTTGTGCATTTTTAAATAACCATCATATCACATCACTATGCTTACTCTCTACTATACACCATCATACAACTACAACACAGCTATACCCCTGATTAATTCGGCCTAGCGGTTCACATACGAATACGACCCCATGAACACCTTATCACCCTAATAAAACGCAGCTAGCCGAGCACCTTCCGGCCTAATTGCTCACATATGCGTCCTTCAGGCCTAACGCAGCAAGAACCCAGTCTGGGTGTCCACCCACCAGACTGCACACATACAACTGATATCTTCAGCACCACACCTAATGCTAGGATATAGCTACCAGCCGGAAATGACATCAGCTGCACACATATCTGATGCACCCACGCACCCTACGACACAATCTCTCTCTACTGACTAGAACTACGGTTCCCAAGGGCATTCAACCTACCAGCGCTTTGAGGTCATACCAATGATATATAGAGCGCTATATAAATGCCAAGAGCGATATATAAATGCCAAGTAACATAACATAACATAAATATCAAGGCACATTAAGGCCTACACAAGCAAACAACAAAATACACTCCACATGATACCCTAAATACATAATATATTCTGATTTTTATAAGTATTGGATTGGGTAAAATACATTTCAAGTAAATACTATAGGTAAGTAAACACAACACTGTATACATTAAAAGTGTTTAAGTAAACCCAACACACTCCCAAAACCAGTGGAAATACACTTATATCAAGGGAATACACTATACTTTGTGTAGTTACTAGGAGACAGTAGTATGTTATAGTAGGCAGGAACATAAACTATCACCAGAAAGTATTTACAATACAGTAAATGCAGTATTGAGTCTGTAAATAACCTGTAAAGAACCCAGTTCATCCCTAGAGCATGTAGAAGCACATTCAGGCATGATAGAGTAGACTTTAATCTTTGGAGTTGTAGATCCCTACATGTGTGGGTCCGCTAAACATTTAGCTGGCTTCCATGTACTGATTTTACTTTTCGTTTGAGGTCACTTGGAGTTCCATGGAATTCCCACTGTCACTACAACCCTTTTTCTGATGTTCTATCCTTAGTAGCCCATATGACTATAGAAGGACAAGGGGTGCTTTTTAAGCACCCCAATTTGGTCCCAGGGTTATTCTATCACTCAAAAGTCTGCAGTGAAGTACGGTAGTGGCAGCTGTGAATTCGTTTTCGCTAAACCCAGGTTGTAGCTGGTTTTACTACATTAGCAGCCCAATTAACCATTGGAGTACTAATATATGTTTTTAAGCCCTGCTCAAGGCCAACCCTTTATCTGCGTGGACCACAAGGCACAGCTACAATAGCTACTTTGCTGATGTGGACTCATTATGCGCCCACAATGGTGTTCTTGGTTGTGGCTTAAACTGGGGTAGAGTGGTTCAAAGTCATCCAGACTTCCCAATCTACATCCAGTGTGGGAATACCTATGTGTTTGGTGATTTATAGGGGCATCCTAATTGGCTGGCCACCAAAACCTGTGTATGTGTCCCTACCTGTAGTGTGATTGGTGGGCTGGCTTAAGCTAACCCCTGGGTGAATGTATTATTGTTAGTTTGTTTATTTCAGAATAGAATTACATAAAACAAAAAGGAAAAACAATTCATAGGCAATAATACTGAGATACAATTCAGAATACAAACCAGTTCTAATAAAATCTGATAGGTTAAAATTACTATTTATAGTGATACATTCCTGATTCTTGATGCCTGCCTGAGAAAAGATAGCAAAGCCCAACCTCAAACATGTTGATAGGCCCTACAAAACAGTAAAACATTTAACAACTCTTCTTCACTTATAGCACAAAACCTATTGCACCTTTCGCCCTGGTCATGTTTTGTCCAATGAGGCATTCTCACACTAAATGGTAAACTGTTATGACTGTTATGATAGGCCCTTGTAATAAGACATCTGTCTTTTAATATGCTACACCACAAGAGATATTCCTGTATTTTGTTTGTAGCAAGCAAAGCACATATTCGGTTGGCTGTTTTTTTGGAGCTTCATGTTCTCATGCTGGTTATAGAAAAAGGTTTTAACCTGGTTACAAATTGTCACCTTGGTTGGCAGTTCTAATAACCTAGGCATAGAAAATAACAGTTCAGCATTAATTTGCATTAAGCACTTCTTAATGTGCTTGAGTAATGGATGGTTAGGACTCCAGGTTCATTCAGAAGAATAATAATAATTGATTGGGTTAGGGTTGTTTTAGGATTTGACCAGAGACTTATCAAGTGGAGAACCGGCTCCATCAACAAATCCTGCAAGGTTTGCAGTATTCGTGCTACGAGCACTCAGTCATCAGCATACGACGGAACAGGTAAAAACATGTTCCCAATTTTAGGTACATCTGTCCCGAGATCCACAAGGACCTCATACAAACCGTTTATATACAGAGAGAACAGTAGTGAAGCCAGAACACGCCCATGGCGTACTCCTGATGCTACATTAAAATAGGGAGTAAAGTGTCCATTGTCTCCCAGCTGACACATGCTTTATGTCTCCAGTTTTGACACATACTTTATTAGGGATTGTGTACAGCGGATGGCCAACTGAAATGTAAACAGGATCTTTCTCAGTGAAAATAACAAAATAACAGTATCTTCTTCCTTCAATGTCTCTTGCAGTGGTTTTCTCAATGTCAGGATGCAAGTTCAAACAGTCCGATCTCAGCTGTTTCTCATGGAAGTTACCCCTCTCCTCAGTCCAATATGTTGCTAACTTTTCTTCTGCTCCCTTGAGCCTTGTTGCAGGTTTCTAGGGGTCCCGTATCCCAAAACGAAATCAGTCCAAAATGTTCTGTCGGATATTCAGGGGTGGTTTTGGGATCTTGTTGGGGTCAGCAAGGAGAAAGGCAAAAGGACTACTCTGCACTAGACTTTGTTCTTGACTTGGTTCTTACCACCACCTCTCTGAGCTATCACCAAGCTCCCTGACCCCACGCTGGAACCTCCTCCCCCTTTGTAAACCTACCTAGGGCCGGACCTGGCCCTCTCAAACCTCCTACTTTTAAATGACTAGTCATCTCTGGCTCCTTACCTCCCCTTTCCGTATTTTACTAAACTCTCTCTTCCAAACCTCATCAACCCTTAAATCATCATCTTCACTCTGGTCAACTGAAGTTGTATCACTCTCAGTTCGCCCACTTTCACCTACACCCTCCACCTGCTGATTTTGCAATGTCTTCTTACTACTACTTTAGCCTTTTGTCAGTGCCTCAGACTCCACTTCGGGTATTACTTTCTCCCGCCAACCTTATAATATTATTTCACCCTTCAACTCCACTTCAAGTTTCATTTCCTCCTTTTGTATTGTTCCTACTTCCCTCTTTAGCTCCACTCCAGGGGTTTCCTCCCCCTTTTGTCCTCTATTCCTGCTACAGATTTCCAACCCTCTCTTGGGTTTACTTCTTCCCTATTTTCCTCTGTTAGCAATGGGTACATGTAATCCACTCCAGGTTTTCCTTCCACCCTTCTGTCCTCTACTTCAAGTACTGCTTACAAGCCCCTCCTGTGCTTTCCTCACCACTTCCTTTCTCTATTTCGGCTACTGGTTTACAGGCCCCTCCTGGGTTTGCCTTACCACCACCTCCCTCTATTTCAGGGACTGGCTTACAAACCCCTCCAGGGTTTGCCTCACCACTTCCTTTCTTTATTTCAGGTACTGGTCTACAGGCCCCTCCTGGGTTTGTTTCACCCCTTCTTTCTCCTACTTCAAATATTGGCCTACAATCCCCTCCTGGGTTTACCTCCACCTTTCTTTCCTATATTTCAAATATTGAACTACAATGCCCTCCTGGGTTTGCCTCTGCCTTTCTTTCCTCTAGTTTGTGTACTGGCCGAGAAGCCCCTGCTAGGTTTGCTTCAGCCTTCTTTACCCCTTGTAACGCGAAGGCGGTGAGCTCATTCCTAGGACTAGCCAAAATACAAAATAACACAATCTCTCCCCCGCAAGTTCTAACTTTATGTGACACTTAATCATCTCACTCTGGAAAAAGCCAAGCCAGAATATCATATACTTGCATTTATTTGACAATGAATAGATGATATGAATAAGCAGCAATTTAATAAAATGGAAAGAAAGCGAGTTAAAGATCACAAACACACAGAGCACAAAGGCTTATGTTCCCAGATAATCAAGCGCAACATCAAGGACCTGTTCAGCCTAGCACCTGGCCCATCTTCCTCTCTGGACAGCACTGCACTGGCCTTTCTCCCTCTCTGATCAGCGCTTAGGTAAGATATGGCAAGCTAGGAACCTCAGCACAGGAGTATGCTATTGACTCTGGGCACAGTGTAAGGCCTGCAGAAGAGCCCTACCCACCCCTCTTAAGTGCAAACCCTTTATCAGGTGGGCCTGTCACTCAAGGCAGCATAACTTTTCTCGAATCTTCAGTGCAGAAACATGTTTGCTGGTATTGATCCAAATCGCACTTCACCCCTTCCATTTCAGAGCCCAGCTGCAGCTAGGAAGCACTACTCTGGAATTTCTCTTATCAGGACTGCCCGGGTCAAACTGTTCTTTCTCGTACTAATGTGTACCCGTTTATGATGGATGGCAGAGCAGTTCCTGCAAACACAGTGTCTCTCAGTGAAAGCCAAATACAGGTATTGCGATTAGCCCCTGGTGATCATCTTTGTGCTGGTCCATGCTCTCTGTGCTTTTCCGTTTGAATATAGCTCACTAAAATAAGTGCCTAAGCACTTCAAGCCACCATATAAAGAGGCATAGTCCAAGATTGCCAGCATTCAGTACGCTCTTCGAATAACCTATCAGCTATATTACCCAATACTGCAGACCATATGCCTGATATGCAGTGTGGTTAGCTCAGTAGGTTTAAGTGCCTTATGCATGCTTTGCTCATTACATTACACCCCTTTTCTCTTACCTTTAAATCTCAACACAATTTTCTCTTCTATGAGGATCACCTCTCTCCTGCTGCCCCTTCTGCAGCTTCTTTCTATGGCAGACTCCTGTCTGCATTCTTCAAATTCTCAACAGCACTGCTCACCTGCAGCACCCTTTCCTTTCCAAACAGGAGCCACCTGCTCCTATCAGCTCCCACCCTGGACTGGGTTTCTGGGCTTATACAGCAACACTCCTCCTTCCTGATTGGAATTAAGGCTGACAGTCTGTGTCCCTCTCACTTCATGGTATTGAGATTGAGGCTTGGGCTGACTCTATAAAAACTCAGGTGGCCATTTTGAAATTGTGTATGCAGGCAGAAGCTGAGGAGGCAGCTTGTGTGACAGACCACATTCTGTGTTGCTGTGTGGCAGGTAAGTGGGTTAAGCGTTCTCTAGGGGTGTTTGGGTTTCTCCTATGGTCTTCCTGTCTGTGAAAGGTTTTGTTAAGGCTTCCTGTGCTTTGAAGGGACCACTTAACCCCCCTGATCTGTTCTGTGCTTTCTGATTGGGAGAGGAGGGCATTGTGGAAGATGTATTCCCTCTGACGGTGGTTTGTTTGTGTGATCCTGACATTTGGGTTTGGTGACAACTTTTCTGGAGTCTTCTCTGTCTTAAAAGAAGGTATTCAATGGTTTTCCAGGTTTACTGTTTTCCTAGCCTCTAATTCCGCTTACCGGATCCAGTCCGGGTTTTTAGTTTTGTTTCTCCGAGGCATTATGGGAAATGTATTTTTCCATTATTAGTTTATCTGAGAAGCCAGCTTCCTGAGTTTCTTGGCTCACGGCTACTAGATGGAAGTCTCAGAAGGGGACTTCGTCACATCACACTCAAAAGATTTGATTTAATCAATCTACATTCCTTGCTAAACCAGCCCTTCTGGATATTTTTGGCTCGATGATACCAATAGGCACATTCAGGCATGATATATTAGAACTTCATTTTTGGAATTCCAGATTCCTACATTGTGGGTCCCCTAAACATTTTGCTGGCTTCCATGTATTGATTTTACTTTTCTTCTGTGGTCATGGGGATTTCCACAGAAGTGTCACTGCCACTCTTTTTCTGATGTGCTGCTTATAGTAGCCCATGTGACTATGGCAAGGGCAAGGTTGCTTTTTAAGCACCCCATTGTGGTGCCATGGTGATTCTATCACCCCGAAAATGTGTTGTGAAATACGGTAGTGGCACCTGTGAATTTGATTTCGCTACACCCAGTTTGTAGCTGGTTTTACTACATTTACAGCACAATTAACCTGTTTGGTAGCCATTGGAGTAGTAATGCATGTTTTAAGCCCTGCTCAAGGCCATTTTGTTTTGGGCCATCCCTTTGTCTTTGTGTACCACAAGGCACAGTCACAATAGCTGGTTTGCTGGTGTGGGCTCATTCTGAGCCCACAATGGCATTCTTGGTTGTGGTTTAAACTGGTTTACACTGGTTCAAAGCCATCCATACTTCCCAATCTACATCCTGAGTGGGGGTGCCTATGTGTTTAGTGAATTATAGGGGAATCCTAATTGGCTGGCTACCAATACCTGCGTCTGTGTCTGCCTGTAGTGTTACTGGTGGCTGGCTTAAGCTAACCCCTGGGTGAAAGTATCAGTGGGACACACTGTACATTCCGGAAATCTGGTTGAAATCTTACATTAAGACTGCTGGAAGATGGGTGCTGCCGAAGATTCTGACTGGGCCATACTTGCATCCTGGCTGGTCTGTGCTCGCGTCTTGCTCCTTACTTGCTGGTGGAATCCAATCCAAGGCTCTTCCGGGTTTCCTCTTCTCTTTACTTCGTACAGTCCTTCAAGAGGGCTGGGCTGGCTGTGCCTGCTGCACTCTTCCTCGTCTGCATTTGCTGGAGACTGTTAACATCCTTCAGGTTCGAGTGCATAGGATAAGGAGTCCTTCCTGGTTTGGAAACTCAAGTGGCTTCATGCTTCTGCACCTCAGCTGATTGTACCCCCATATGATTTGCATTTAGAAGTGCCCATGCTGAATTGTACTTTACTGTCCCCCACTGGATTTGCATTTAGAAGTGTCCATGCTGAATTGTACTGTGCTGTCCCCCACATTATTTGCACCTAGATGTGCTTGTGTTGAACTGCACTCTGCAGCGTAAAGTGCTGTGTCCCCTTGCTGACTTTCATGTAGACGTGTCATTTGAGTAATCGATTTTCTGTCGCGCTCCCTGGAAGAACTGCACTTAGAACTCTTTTGGATAAACTACATTTAGAGTCACCCATTCATCAACTGTACTCAGGAGTGCACCCCTGACCCTCTGCATCTTGCTGCCTCTCAGGTTACTGCCACAATGCACCAATACATCACTAGGCCTGGATTTACCACAGTCTGGCACCTTCAAGATATGGACAGCCAGAAACCAACAACCTGCCTACCATCCTTCCTCATTAGGATATTCATCAGCTCAAACACACTTTAACACTAAAAATGTCAGTCAACCTCCCAGACTCGCATACTATCCCGCCAACATGCTTCCTGCCCTATATTCAGCAAACCAACTCTGCAGTTATCACATCGGACAGAGAACCCAAGTTCTCACCCCGCCCTAGCCAACCCATGCCTTTGGTCCCTCAGATCACCACTCTCAAATTCATGTCCAGCCGAAATCGACCTTGCCCACTGGTCACCCAGAACTTCAGAATAAGTTGCCGACTAGCTACAGGCCGGCAACTGCCGCCAACCACAAACCAATCGACCACCTGGAAAAATGAACACCTTAACTCAAGAGCCACCTGCCCCAACTCCAGGAGAGTTCATCAACCACCGTCGCAAATCACCCATTGCAACTTGAAGGACACCACCCTCAACCGAACTGCTACTAGGCGCAACCAAATTGATACGGCACCAAACTCTACCGATGCCACTAATGAACTAAAGACCTCCGTCCTAGGTCTCCCGAACTCCAATGCCCACATTTCATCTCTACCAAAACCTCCTACATGAGCCTCATCTACAACCTCAAACACCTGGACCTCACAAGCTTCAGTGCATTCATTAAGCACTGAGGTCAATCCTGCCACTATAGATCGTGCCAACAAGGGCGCACTCATCAACGCAAGATCGCTCCTGGCACATGCTCTAGATATTGCTGACCTTATCACCACAAACAATCTAGATTTCCTAGCCATCACCGAAACTTGGCTCCACTCAGCAGCCGGCCCGGCACTCTTTTTTGTGTGAGAAACCTGAAGTTGTCTCCCTAGCTAGTTCCCGGGAATCTGTCATCCAGCTGGCCAGGACACAGCCATCGCTATTGGATCTAGTTCCTGGTGGTGGACCAGTGAGGGAGGATCACCTGGATGGGGGTCCTTGGGGAGTGGGAGTTCGACACCGACGGGTGAGTCGGTATCCCCCTTGTTTTAACACCTTTTACCCATCCAATCACATTCCAAAACACTGCCCCCCCCTTTCCGACACAAACACTTTCACACAACACGAAAGACAATGGACTAACACCAGAGCCGTTTACCTGACATGCCCCAATACAAGGGTCAGGCAAAGTCAGGCAATTGACCAGAATCACACACACCGGATGGCCCTTTCCCTTCTCCACAGTGATAAAAGGTGTAGCACGAGAGCACAGGATGATCAAGGCAGACCGCACGACGTAAGAGCTAACTCAGCACGGCAGTTCAAGAGGAGGAGAAAGACGGCGCATACAGAGAGGGTGACAAGGAGAGAAGCGACCAAGACCTGTGAAACCGCCACAGACGGAATGATAAGACCGCAAGCAATAGCCAGCGTGTGTTGCAGCAGATGTCAACGGTACACAAGACCCTCCTCCACTGATTACCAAGCCGTGGAGAGACGCTTGCCTCTGTGGTACCAACCTTGACTTCAAGGAGAAAGAAAGCCAAGCGGTTCATCAAAGCCGGTGAGTCGAGGGGAGAGTCGATAAGAAACCAAACTGTGTTGAATGAAAAGTAGCAAACGGCTAATTTAAACTGTGAAAGGCTTAAAGAGCTATTGATGAAACAGGGGGAAAACCAGCAACAGAGGAGTCCGGCACCATGTGGGTGCTCATTGCAGGAAACTCTGGGCAATTACCCAATGGTAGAAACTACCGTAACCAGAAGGCCTTGGGAAAAGGCAAAAAGAGGTCCAAGAGGGCATAAAAGGGTCTTGTAAAATCCTCTGTACTGTCGAAAGTATTTGACCGACGGAGGATTGTGAAGAAATGGGAAATGATTCCCGCTTGGTGAAATTAGCGCATGAACAGTGTGTAGCAAAGGTTGGCAATAGTAAACCCGGCGGAGGGATGCTAACAAGAAGGGGCAAAGCCTGATGTCCCATGAACAGTGTGTTGACACGATTGAACCCGACCGAGGGATGGCCACAGTGAATTGTTTGAAAGGACATTAAGATTCATGAATGCACAAAGTATTGTATGACCTGGGGAAGTGGAATGTCCCCCTTCGCATTTGGATCTGAGCCCGACCGAGGGAGATCCAGGGGTGTAAAGTTATCACCCAAAGTTTATTTGGAAAAGAACCTGCTTGTTTTGTTGTTCAATACATCAGGCCTTTGAAGGCAATAGACTTTTTAGCAAAAAGAGACTTCGAAGAACCTGATAGCTGGTACAGAACTGTCGGCTTGTGCTGGGAAAGCTTGAGCGTGTACTGTGCTCAGGAAATCCACCTTGTCCCGTGCTCAAAACGTGGGGAAGGGAGACCCCTCGCAATCAAATCCTGACTTATTATTTGTGAACACGTCTTTCTTTATCTAAGACCCTATCCCACACTCTTTCTGTAATTAGTTGTCAGGATTTGGCAATAGTTTTCTTTAGCATGGGCATTTTACTTTGACAAGACACCACAATGACAAGACACCACAAGGACTGCCTTATTTTTCGTTTGATGGTCGAAGCTTGCTCCCATCTTAGATGTAGGTTTAGGTTAGGCATTTTTCCACTCTGCATTTACAGTTTAATAAACACCCTTGAACTGTGATCCCTTGTGTCTGTCTTTACTGTTGCCCCCATGAGTTCCTTACCATTACCATCCCCAAAAGCTACACTATCTTCAGGACAGATGGACAGGTCTCCAAAGGAGGAGGAGTAGCATTTATCGCTAAGAACCAACTCCACATAAGAGAAGCACCTAACCAATCATTTCATTTAGGGGAACTACTCTCCATTAGACTGTCATTAACTGCTTCACTCACCTTGACCCTCCACCTTATATGCAGACCTCCAGGTCCAGCACTCTCTTTCGAGGAAGATGTTGCACAACTCCTTTCATTGAACACCAAGCCATGCTCTCAAATCATGCTGCTGGGAGATCTAAATCTCGGTCTCAATGACAATGCCCTTGCAATAGCCAACACTATTGCAGCGCTAGGCTTCTCACGGCGTATCAATAACCCCACACATATCAAACGCAGAACTCTCGAATGGCTGGCAGATCTTAATTGCAATACCAAGAGCCTCTCCAACACCCCATGTCCATGGTCTGACCATCACATCATCTCCTTCATCATCCCAAAGAACTTCCTCAGAGACACCTCCTCTACCCAAGCACCAGCCACAATAACTAGAAATACACATAACATCATAGCAGAGAATCTACTACCCCTGATGCACCCCATTACCGAATACGTGGATAACTCTTGCAATTAATCCTCCACTATGGTAGAGCTATATAACCAAACCCTACTAGCTGCCATTGACAAAGTAGCGCCACTGAGCATGCGCAAAGCTAAACCACTAGCCCACGTAAACTCCTGGTACACCCCAAACCTCAAAACGATGCACAGTACTAAGAGAACGGCGGAGAGACGTACTGGAAAAAATACCGCACTGAATCCAACAAAGAAATCTTTACTGTTGCCTCCAAAAACTAAAAACATGCCATCCTCCAAACCAAAAGCTCCACCTATAATGAGAGAATTACCAAAGCCAACTCTGCCACCAAGGAGCTCTTCTGTATTCTACGAGAACTAGAATCACAAGTGCCACCGCAAGAATCATGTCTTAAAGACACTGCCTGGTGCACAGACATTCAATAACCTCTCCTTGACAAAATCAGCCTACTACAAACAAAAATGTTATTAAAAAAGATTAACCTAACACCTGACCAAAACCTACAGATTCCCATATATACTCCCCAGAATTCCAATACACAATTTGAATTCGCCCCAGTCTCAACATCAGATGTATTGAAAATGATCACCGGCCTCAAACAATCCAGGTGCCAAGGTGACATATGCCCAGACTCACTCATTAAAGACTGCGCAGCTGAACATACTCATTCCATCACTTCTCTAATCAATGCCTCATTTAAAACAAACACTGTCCCAACTAACCTCAAAGATTTGTGTGTTCTCCCTCTACTCAAGAAACTTACTTTAGACCCTAATATTCCCACAAACTACCGTCCTATAACAACAGTACCTTTCCTCCTCAAAATAATGGACCGAGCAGCTTATCTGCAAATCCAAAACCACCTGGAAGCCAACAAACTCTTAGGCCTTAGCCAATCAGGATTCCGGCCAGGACATGGCATCAAATAAGCCTTATTGGATCTAAAAATAAAGACAACAGCAATTTAGCACTCCTCCTCCTGCTAGATCTCTCAACAGCCTTTTATTTAGTCAACCACAATATACTCTGCAAAAATCTCGCTGCGGCAGCACACTTTTCAACCAATGCCATATAGTGGATAAAGTTCTTCCTAACCAGTAGAACTATGAGGGTCTTCGCACCTACTGAAGCAGCAGTGCCAGCCACAGTCTCCTGTGGAGTTCCACAAGGATCCTGCGTCCCCCTTACACTTTACAATATTTTCGCTAAACCTCTAGTCGACCTTCCGGATGACCTGGGTGTCACCTACACTAACTATGCAGACGACACGCAAATCCTCATACCCATTACAGGCAGATACGACAGACTCAATATTCACCCAACTATCCAGGCTTGGATGGCTATACATGGCCTATGTTTAAACGATGAAAAAACAGAGTTACTCCTCATAGGCCCACAAAACCGCCTAAACAAACTAGTCGACCCCTTCAAATCCTTTGCTATTGATGGCATTACTATCAATGTCTCCAAGGAAGTAAAAACCTTAGGTGTCTATCTTGATTCAGCTCTCACATCAACTAGACAAGTCAAAGCTACAGCATTGGCGGCAGCTTACACCTCAAAGCTCATCAATGCCTGCAGAGCTTTCTTGCCATCCAACAATTGTATCAAGTTGGCTAGAGATCTTATCTTATCCAGACTAGACTACTGTAACGCCCTCTATGCAGGCCCCAACAGGCGCAACCTAAAAAAACTTCAGGTGGTTCAAAACAACGCCCTAAGAGCAGCCCTTAACATCCCTAAAAATAATCACATCACCACAGCGAGATGAAATGCCCACTGGCTGCCGGTGCACGATCGAATAGTATTCAAAACCCACTCTCTGACGCACAAAAGCCTATCCAACTCAGCTAAGTATTTATCTAACACATTTTCCAAAACCCAATCCAATAGACCCATGTTCTCAGCCCACGTGCATCTACCCACCATACCCAGGTACAAACAACAGAAAGCAGGGGGCAGCAGCTTCCCAGTGATATCTGCCAAACAATGGAACACTCCACCTCCATCACTAAGATCTGATCCCTCCTTCTGGATCTTCTGTAAAAGCCTGAAAACCTGGCTTTTCACACAAGAGCTGTGAAATTATCTCTCTCTTTCAATCCCACACAAATTCTCCAGCACTGTCTAACTGTATACTTTACTCTGCATAGAACTGTTAACCTATACCTTTTACGACTGTACGCACCTACCTTTCTACTGTACCTCTCAAAAACCAGCGCCAAGATGCCTCAGGGCTAGGTGCGCCATACAAATGTCAAAATAAATAAATAAGCTCTGTTGTGGGACACCTTGGCTCTCCTCCAGCTGTTGCCATCTTGGCCGTCTGTATCTTCCTGCTCCCGTAAGCAGACCTGGAACCCTGATCATCGTCACTGTGTTCTGCTGCAAGCGTTTTTTCACTAGTGTCTTTTTTGTTGGGCCTTCTTAGTCTGAGTCCTTGCAGGTACATGGGTTTGAATCCATTTACTCTGAGCCTTACCCTGCTACCTGCTTAAATCCCACACTCCACCTATTTGCCCACTGTTCCTGGCCAAATTCTTTGCAACCGGTGATGTAAGCATTTGTTCTCGGGTCCTGAGATTGTAGTCAGTTTCGTCTGCAGGGGTGCTATGGGTCTGGGAGTAGTGGAGTTGTGCGGTCCCTCAGTCTACTATTGGTTGGTTTGGGCTTTGTGCTCATGCTACTACCAGGTCGTCCAGACTGGCTGGTTCTTGAACACTGGGTGGGAACTCTTCAGGGGTACCTTTTGCGTTTCCAATCTGGCTAATTTCCAAACCTGCAGTGTATGTGAGGTAAAAAGCACATTTATCTGACTTTTCCCTACAACCATAACAGACCTTTGGAATTTGTCCTCTGTTTTTGATGGGGGGACTTCTTCAAACAACTTTAATTCCTTCAAAGTGACTTGCTAAGGTATTTACCTGAACAAAAACATCTTTCCTTGGTGTAAGTGTGCAGAGGTAGATGAGGGACACGAAGGTGGCATGCTTGTTGGCACAAACTTTTTATTTAACTGAAAATAAGGAAGAACCCTACGTGTTCCTATAACTAAGAGGGGTTTCACTGCCTTTAACAAAACAAAGGATAGCATGAGAAATTTTGTCAAAAACAAATAGTCCACTGTCCTATGTTCCAAACCTATTTCCGTCCCTTACACTTCAAAATAAATTAATATGTAGGCTACACCCTGACTCCAAAAGGGTGGCTCCCTCCTTCGGGATGATTTTTAGGCAGTTTGTGAATGATGTGGGAATATTCTTCTTCCCCTGGCTGTCACTAGGCTTTTCTATATTGTTCCACACAGATGGGGAGGAGGTCTCTCTTCCCCAAACCATCTCAGGCGATTTGCTTATAGTTCCAAAAACAACATTGGAAATGTGTCTCCCTTCCCCAAGCCTTTCTCAGGCTCCTTTTTAATAGTATCAAAGATTGTCTGGATTTCTACCAAAGGATATATCTTCCTCTGATCTTCTCATAACTTGTGCCAAATTATCTCTTTCTCTTCCCCTGGTCTTCTATTGACTTTGGTTAAATAATCTTTCTCTCGTCATTAGTTCTTCTTCTGTCTTTGCAAAAGGATACCTTTCTCACCCCTTGGTTTTCTCTTCTCGTTCTGTGGGTCGCAGAACCCTTCTCAGCATTCTAATCGCTCTTAAAGCCGGTTCACTATTCTGCCAGCAGCTATCTTACATATACAACTCTCTCAGCTTCCGAGTATCAGGTCCCTTACCCCCTTCTCATCTTTGTAATATCACTTACATAAGCCCAGTTCACTATCCTGCCAGGCCTCTTTGAGAAACCAAATGGTGTCTCACTGACTAGTCCTTTGGGATCTGTCATCCAGCTGGCCTGGCACGGCCATCGCCATTGGATCAGACCCCTGGGGTGGACCAGTGCGGGAGGAGCGCCAGAGCATGAGAGCACCTGGAAGGAAAGGCGAGCACAACCAGCAAAGCGGCAGGAGAGCAGATCCTGTGAAATTGGAGAAGCCTTAG
Source organism: Ambystoma mexicanum (assembly GCF_040938575.1). Classification (NCBI taxonomy): domain Eukaryota; kingdom Metazoa; phylum Chordata; class Amphibia; order Caudata; family Ambystomatidae; genus Ambystoma; species Ambystoma mexicanum. The sequence goes on along the minus strand of NC_090923.1, from coordinate 1,112,817,791 downwards.
GAGAGGCCAACCCAAGTAAAAGAAAGTCAAAGTGGTCATACAGAGGTGCAAGGAAAATCCTTGTACAATCGAAAGTCTTTGACAAGTGGGAAACTAAGTGAACAAATGAAAAAGTAAGGCTAAGTGAACTATGTTGCAAAGGCAAGTATGAACCCGACGGAGGGATGCCAGGGGAGAGTTAAGGGGAGCGAATCCCGCATTGTGATAAAGTTATAAAGGCAAATGTGAAGCCGACGGAGGGATGCCACACCAAATATCTGTTTTAAAAGACATTAAGACTTCCAGAATGTTATAAGCTAGTAGAACTGATGAAGTTAACAAACTGTGATTCAAAGGCAATAATGGAACCAACGAAGGGATGCCAAATGAAAGCAAGGGAAAGTGAATCCCGCATTTTGTTAAAGTGACTGAACAGTGGTGTAAAAACAAAGGCGAACCCAATGAAGGGGGTATCACGAGGAAGCCGGGTAAGAGGAGAATCTTGCAGGATGAAAGCTTGGGAAAGTTTTGTGACGCCAAGCAAGAGACATTGATTCGAGGGATCCTGCCTTTTCTTAGAAATTGCTTCCTGATGCCTATAGGCCCAAGGGGGGCTCACAGCCATGCCACTGTTCCTCCTTGTCCCGTGATGAAACGTGGGGAAGGGAGTACACTAGTTCAGGAGTCCTGAACTATCAAAACCCTTTTGGACATTTCAGTTTGTACTACACTCTTTTGTTATACATGTCATTGTCCCACACCCTTTTGTTATATAGAGTAAGGATTTGGCAATAGGTTTTTTAGTACAGGCCATTTTGTTTGGACACGACACCACAAGGACAGTGTTTTCTTTATTTTGATGGTTGTAGCTTGCACCCATCTTAGATTTAGGCTTAGATTAGGCATTTATGTCATGTACATTTATAGGTAAATGTATAGAGCGCACATACACCCAAAGGCATCTTGGGGCTATGCAGAGTCCACCCAACAGCTCATACCCTCTGTTACCCTTTAGACAAACAGAAACATCTTTAAGGATCGGTGGAAGACTCAGTGATCCGCCGTCGACCGGAGGTGAAGTGGAAGAGATTTCCAACACCTAGCTGCAGAGACAGAAAAGGCACGCCCCCCTCCAATTCGAGAGAGACGTATACCTGGGACAAAAATGGTATATTACTCAAGGGATCGGAGCAGTTGGTTAGGCACGTACGGGCGAAGTCTACTCTGCAGGTATTCTGCGCCTTGGCCATAAAAGGGTTGGTGTACAATGCACATTTAAATTGAACTCTCTGAGCCACGGGGGGCCAGTAAAGCTACCGTAGGGACATGTGGTAAGGAGTACCTACCACCAGTCTGGCTGCCGTATCCTGCAGTACTTGCAGGCGGTGTATCAAATATATAGGCTAGGCTAAATATAGTGAGTTACAGTAGTCCAATACACTCAGCACCAGTGCAGATACCACTGGCGCATGAAACTGTAAAGGGAGAAATCCCAGCACCCTACGCAGAACTCTCAGTTTATAGTGACCCGATTCACAAACAGCGGCTACCTGAGCCTCTAAAGAGTGTGAGGCAGAGATTTTCAACCCCAAGTATTTCACCACAACGACCGTAGTGGGACAGGGACCTAAAGAATGGGGCCAAAAAGCAGAGGTCCACAACGAAGGTGTAGACATGGGGCCCACCGCCAGGATCTCAGTCGTGTCCCCATTCAAATTAAGCCAATTGCCGATCATCCACCTCCCCACGTCCTCCAAGCAACTCTGTAGCTGAGACGCCGGATCAGGATGGGAATGATCAAGCCACAAAATAATCTGGGTGTCATCAGCATAGGAGTAGCACTGGAGGCCGTGAGAGTGGATGAGCCTAACCAACTGCTGGATGTAGAAATTGAATAACGAAGGGGACAGAGCTGAGCCCTAGGGGACGCCACAAGTCAAAGGAACAGACATCGAGCGAAAAGGTGGGAGAGAAAGAGTGTGCGTGCGATCAGCGAGAAAAAAGCAGATGGTGGGGTGGTCAACAGTATCAAACGCTGCTGATAGATCTAATAACACCAACACCCCCACTCCCTCCTGGTCGGAGAGACGAGCAAGGTCATCCACTACCGAGAACAGTACGCTCTCCGTACCCCGGCCGGGACGGCAACTGGACTGAAAGTGATCTAAGAAAGCAGAGGTTTCCAAGAAGGCGCTGAGAAGAGGAGCAATTAAAGACTCCAAAAGCTTCATAAAGAAGGAAAACAAAGAAATAGGACAAAAGTTAGAAGGACAGGCAGGATCCAATTAGGGTTTTTACAGAAGTGGGGTCACCACTGCATGTTTCAGTTGCGAAGGAATAATCCCCAACTAACAAGAGTGATTAATAGCTTGGGCGACCCACGAAGCAATGGCCGGCATTATATCTTTGCACACCGCTAATAGAATAGCATCCAAAGCTGATGACTTTTGAAGCCGAGAAGTGGCCTTTAAGATCTCTTTGACTGAAAACACAGGAAAGGTAGACCATGTCCCCGGGGAGTGGCAGCCAGATGCTGCCGAAAAAGCCGCCCTCACACTCTGGGTGAGATGACACGATGAGTAGCACATTTTTACAATTTTCTCAGAAAACAAACTCGACAAAGAATCACATAACTCCTGTGATTGAACAGCTCCGGCCAGAGCTGCTCCAAGGGAGGATAGAGAGCATACAAGTTCAAATAGCCCTCTAGGCTGATTATGAGCAGCCTCAACTTTCCCTGAGTAGAACCGACTATTAGCAGCCACAACAGCATTGTGAAAAGCAGCTATTGCCTGGCGAACTGACGCCCGGTCAAGCTGACAGTAGGAGCATCTCCATTTCTACTCAGCCTGCCACAGCTTAAGGCGCAGAGATCTTAAAGCATCATAAAACCATGGTTTGGATTGCTGAGAGCGCTGACTGGACAGTCTAGCAGGAGCAAAAGAGTTAGCTGTTTCTGAGAAAATCTGGCCCAAAGACTCCAAATACATAACTGGCAGGGCTTGTCAGCCGAATACGATGGACTGAGATACCTCATTCAGATTAACAGATTTCCAACTGCGCTTCCAGATTTTTGGTTTAGCACAGGGCTGAGGTGGAGATTCCACCATTAGGCAGATTAGAACTGCAAAAGGATCAGTCCCGGCCAGTGGAAGGGCTGGGAAGGCTGAGACAAACCCAGGAGGTGAGAATATCAGATCAAGTGTATTACCCACAGAATGGGTAGGACTATCCACCAGCTGAGTTAGATCTAAGTCCTTCATACCCGTCGGGAACCGCAGCATAGGTTGGTCGTCTTCCAAATGAACTTTCAAATTAAAATCCCTACAATTAATAAATTATTAAACTTAAGCCGCAACTCAGCCACCAGATTTAAAAACACCCACAGAAAGAAGAGGGGAGGGAGATAAACTGTTAAAAACATAACAGGGCTGGGATGATGTGACTGATAAATTAACTAGCAGAGTTGAATGACACACACAGTCAGGGTTTATCTCACCCTTACACTGTTTAATAAACACAATTGAATTGTACTCACTGTGTCTGTTGTGCTTCTGATAATCATGCCTTCCTTACAGCATCTCTTCAGGTCTCTCTGAGGTGTTCTCTCACCCAGTATGTGCTTATTTGATCTCTCTCTTTGGTCCCACTGAGACGAGGAAGATGGTTCTGCACTTCCTCCCAATCACAGCCTCCAGGGTCTTCCAGTGCCTTCCTGGTTGGTCCCCATCCGTGTACCTTCCACCTTGGTCCGCAAGGGTTCTGGTCCTCGGCAACACAGGTAAGCTTCTCCAGATTCTCCTGAGTCTGTTTTCGGCTTTCAACAGCTCCACCACACTGGTTTCTCCCCACTTGTTGGGTCCCACCCGGACCACTCGGATGGCTGACTTCTTGCCACCAGATTCCCCAACCTTCGGGTGAGTTTTGGTTCTTCTCCACCTTCCCGGTCCCCGCCTTCCTGCTCCAGGCGTTCAGGTCTGCAGTGCGTCCACTCTGGTTTCCCTCCCCAGCTCCCATGGGATTCTCCCGCTGAGTACCACCCCCAAGGGAACTATCGGGTTGCGGCCTCACCCCTCTGGTCCCATGGGGGACCATGGGAAGGGTCCCCCTCCCAGGGAGAAGTGACAATACTGAAAACTTGTCACACAGGGTTTTGGAGCTTTGTGCTTACATTGTGTGTTTCTAAAGGTGAGATGGGTAAAATTCAGGCCAGTACTGTAATCCAAATGTCACTTTTTATCTTTTGCCAATTTGTTCAAATCCCTTTATTCACTCCTTTTTAGAACACATAGGCCTAGTGCTATTTAGTGTGTTTTGGAGTGAAGTGGAATCAGTGTATTATTCCTTTACAGAATTTGTGCTATAAAGTTGATTTATATGTATATTTTAAAGTCATTTTTTAGAGTATTTTTTTACTGTAATGCAACACTAAAAAATGCACATATTATTTGTACAGAATATCATGTGAGGTTTATTGTATTGTGTACATTTATGACACTCATTGTTCTTTGATAACAACCTATCCTCCCTTAAGGGTAAAGCCCGACTGCTCTGCTACATTGGCCATTGGGAGGGTTTTAGTTTAACTGGCTGGATACCATGTTGGATACCATTCCACACAGGATAGGTCTGTTCACATACTTCAGAGGGCTGTGGAACAATCCCCCTAACTAGGCACAGTTTGGCTACTATGGAAGATACATTGGGAGTAAATTGAAGGGATTTGTCACAGTACAATACATTAAAGGTCACCAGAATATTTTGAAAATACAGGGACTGCCCTGAAGACTCTGGTACTCCAAGGAGTATAAAGCTAAAATGCCAGTACACAATTAAGGAATTGTTGAGGAGTTTCAGAAGTTCCAGAAAGTTGTCCATGAAGTTTAATGAAACAAACCCAATCCTTCTCTAGTGGTTATGGGTGAAATGTTAAGTAAATTATACTTATAGCCCACAGGTGCAAGAGAGGCGACAACCACCCAGATGAGGAGTCACAGGGAGCCCTCCAGAAGAGTTCCAAATCCCAGAGGCAGAGAGGAGGGCAGTATGAGGTCTCAGGTCATATGCATAACATGGCTGTGGTCCTGGGCACACAAAAACAACTCTGTACCCGGAACTTTAAGAGCCTGGAAGAGAGGACCAACAATGGGATCTGGGTAAGGGGGCCTGGGGGGCAACTACTCACAGACATAGTTGCAGCAGTTTTGCCCCAGGGAGAAAGAGTGCATTAGATCTCACTAGATGGCAGTGGAGGGGTCTCCGGTAGGTAGGCAGAGTGCCCTGGAGTACTAGAGCCAGTGTAAATGCAATAAAGAGGCAATCTATGAAGACTATCTACAGTGAGAAGGGCAACACAGCAGCGACAGAAGCAACGTAGCAGTGAAGAGGATACAGCATGCACATCACAGGTTGCCTAGGTGGAGACAAAGGTTCATCCAAGTAGTAGCAAACAGTCCCTCAAAGAGAAGCAGCTGCAGGAGGTGAAACAGATGGTCCCATAATAGAGCAGGTAGATGCAGAGTAGCAATAAACCACTCAGGGTCCAGGTACAGCAGCAGACAGGCTCGGAGAGCATCAGTAACTGCAGGCTTACAGTTCCAGCACACAATGATGGAGGGAAGCATAGTCTTTCTGCTAGCAAAGTCAAGGGCATCCACAAAAGGACAGTGTCAATCCAAGACAGTAGGCATCAGAGTCCACAGGAACAGCAGATTTCACTTGCAGTCTTCCAAATAAGTTGGAGAACAGATTTGAGAAACAGCCTACGGTCTCCCTCATTATGGGCACATACACAGGGGAAGAATTACTACTGGCCAAAAATCCACAACTGTGCAGCATCCAAAGTTTGGTCAGCCAGCCTATCAGAGTGGGCCATCCAAATGTCCATACACTCAGGTCCACTGACAAAAATGCCTATTGAGGTGTCTACGAGTCACTCTCCCAACCTAAATTGGAAAGCAGTCACACAATGGTGCCTGTGAAGACTTTGTCCAGAGTGTATGTAGACAGAACAACCATTTTGGCCATCCTTGTGGCCCATTCAAACAAAGACAGGCCACAGAACAAACTGGAAGGGCGGAGGACGTTTCAGTAGCCCAAATGACTCTCATATATAGACTTTTAGCCATTAAGACAGTAAAATGTCTACACCATGCTGTAGTCAAAACAAAGCGTATAGCTGCTAGCCTACTTTCAACACACTTTATGGGTCAGAGAACTGTCCCAGAGACAAAGAGGGATGCTTAAAAGCATCCCTGCTCTGGTAGCCACCTGGACTACAAGGGGTAGCACATCAAAAATGAGTTACAGCCACAGAGGCACTTCAGCAGAAAACAAAAGGAGTGTCTAAAAAACAGAGAAGCTACCAAAAGATTTAGGGGACTCAAAGTTGGACTAAGAAACCCAACAAATGTAATTCTGCCCTAATACTTACTTCTACACTGGAAACAATCTTTAAAAATCAGCTCCAGCTCACCAGAATATATTGTACAAAGCTCTTAAAAGTCCAGACATGCAATAGGATAAACCAGACTCAAACCAAAATCCATATGGATACAATCTTTCACTTACCAGATCTTGTGGTGGCTGATGCACTCTGAAAAATCCAACCAGGATGGCAGTGGGCAGCAGCTCCCAGATGAAGAGTATTAAGCCAAACACCAGATATCCCTTGTCCCCGAGGTCCGAGATGAGATCTGCCTGAAAGAAAACAGCAACAATCTCTGTTGCATCACAGTGTCCATAGGGCAAGGATAGCAATTTTCCACATGAGCAAGGAGGCGTCAGAGAGCAGATCTGTGTGCTGCAGCGTTATTCAATTGAATACTCAGATCTAGGACTTCAAATACACAAACATTCTTCTGCAAGGGTCCCTAAAGGCACACTGTAACTTAGACATCACCCCTTTTAAGGGAACTCACCTAGATCAATGATTATTTTATACTTTGATTCCTGAACTGATAAGGTATCAGAAAGAGGCAAATAAAATAAAATTCCGGCTACAGTACCAAATAAATGAGTCTAACTCTTTCCCTTGAGGTGGAGGTGAAGGGTGGTAGGAGATCACTCACCCACCCATAAAACTGAAGGCCTTGACTCCGAACTAAGTCAAAGGGAACCCCTGACAGTTCCATTTAAAATGTTCCATTAATATGGTCAATGCTAATTTCTGCTGGGTGGGTCTAGAATATTGTAGCCGAGCTGAGCTTGGTCACTAGAAGCAGCTGCCAACGGAAGATCCAGGGCAAAGAAAAACATTATGTCTCACGTTTGATGAATATCCCTGCAGGTTGTTGCACCAGTGTCAGTCTTTCTTCGGCGCATTTCGTTTGGAGGTGGAACTTTCTTTCAAATACTCTTGCTATCCGTGGAACGGCGAGAGGGAGCGAAGAGTAGCAGTCCCTGCAGGTCTTTGTTCCAGTGACAGTCTGTGGCAGTCTTTCTTGGATGCATTTCATTTCGAGGTGGAACTTTCTATCAAATACTCTTGCTATCTGCCGAGCAGCACAGAGTAGCAAAGAGAAGCAGTCCCAGCAGTGCGTGCAGCCTGGGTAGCCGGAGGGCGGGGAAAGGAGCTGCTCAGTGCGATTCCCCCGCAAGGTTACACAGCGCTGATTTGGAAAACACCTTGGGAATCAAGGGGCCTGTCCTCTTGATCAGAAGTCAGTGAACCCCCGATTAGAATTCTGGCAGCAGCAGTAAAAGGGTACAACTTACCGAGTGGGAATTGTGGCATGGAGAAGCAGTTTCGAAAATCACATCATACATCGGATTCCAACATGTTGACTGCAATCAATCTTCCGCTCCCACTGTCTGCAATACCACAATCCTTGCAAACTGATGATGTAATTTTCGTAAGCAAAGAAGAGGAAAAAAGACTGTTAAATCTTCAATTAGAAACAAACTTGGTGATTCCTAAAAAAGTAATTGCTCGCTCGCAGATTACAGCCTTTTTCCATCCGGTGGCAAAACCTAAAATCAACCAGGAAGGGCAGAAATGTCCTAGGGATCCTAGCACAAAAACCTTGGTTAATGACGTGAAGGGGGTTACACCGACCAATCACGAAGTGGATGCCCATGTACTGTCAAAGACGAAGGCACTCTCTCGGTTAAAACCAGTGCTGGTTCTTACACAGCCCCCAAGTCCTGCCCCCCCGGAGGACAGCTTCCCAGATACTCCTCCAGACCTAGGAAAAAGATACATTCGGGATTTCGATTTATTGTTGTCCTCTTTTGACCCCCCCCCCTGTTATCTATTGTGATGAGGAGATTTATGTCCGTTTTGCCAGTGAACTGCATATCTGTGTCAGTGTTAGGCAGAAACCTGTGCAGTTCACTTAGGGAACACTGCAAAAGATTTAGGACTACAGGTGTTAGCAGTTGGTAGCAGTCTGTACCACCCAGATTTACCTGGTAGCTGTGGCTGAGCAGTCAGACTTCCCTCAAGAAGAGGTAGGCAGTATGCAAAGTATAGGCACTCAGACACAATAATACAAGCAAACACTGACCAGAGCTTTGGTATCAAAGTATATAATTATTTATTTAAAAACACACTGTTTGAAACACTCCAGCACTCTTAATGTAAAAACACTCTAAACACAGTTACTATTATAATATATACACCCCCTATTCCTTATCAGATGAGTCTTAGTAAAACACCACTTATTTTCATACAGAGGTGAGCGCTTAACTAGATGGCACTCCAATAAGTTTGTGAAAAAGGGAGGGAAAAAGACAGAGTATGGAAAGGTACACCACTCTAAGATTTAGGAACACTGTTCGCAAGGCAGAAGAGCAAAGGTCACTGGTGAGCCAAAGTCCAAAGGCTGGGCCCACTCTTAGAGAGAGCAGAGCACAAATGCGCCCAAGATCACATAGTTACACTAGGCTTAGATAGTCTTGCAGAGAGTTCAAAAAGAGTTTAGAGAGGCTCAGAGAAGTTTAGCCAGGGTGGCCCAGGCTAACACAGGTTCGAAAGCCGGGGGCTAAATCTACCCCGTACAATCGGTGGCAAGGGAAGCCAGGCGGGACACGGTACCTTAAGTGGGAAGGATCCTCCAGCGGTGGCAGTTGTTCCTGGCAGTGGGTGCAAGTCACGTCGTCGTCCAGGGGAAGAGAAGATCTCGACTTGGAGGAAAGATGAAGGTCGTTGCACTGCCAGGGAAGAAACCAGCCGCAGAGTTTTCCGGTTAAAGGTGGTACCCTTTAATTCGCGGTAAAATGTGGTATCCCGGTTGCCGGGGTGCTTGGCACAGGCAAGGCGGCCACGAGATACGTCGGGAAGGCGAAAAGTCGGTGAAACTGGTTATCCTCACCAGTCAAAGGAAGAAGACTCTCCGGCGGGAGATCTCCTCTGTCGTTGGGAAAAGTGGTGAGACGGTCCAGCAGGGCTCCACCGGCGGTGGCGTCGTGGCAGGTCAGCTCAGCTTCTCCGCTGTCGGATTCTTAGGTCCTGTGGCGACTTCTGAAGTTCCAGTCCCCAAAGCCCTGCTTTTATGCAGAAAACCCCCATTCACTCAGCCTAGCTGTCACTCAAACATGCTAAGTGGTGAGCCGGCCGGCTCACCACTTGGGCCAATCAGGACGGAGTGCGACTTGAGTTGCCTAAATCCCCCTCCACCCCTCCTAAGTACCCCAGACAGAGTGGCGCCACTTTGGAGGGCTTCTGTGGAGAAGCCCGCCAAAAAGTGGAACAAAGGGCTCGACTTGAGTTGGAGTCACAGAAGAGAACACAAACGCCATTTTAGAACCGAGTTTTGGCAAAAAATACCAACCGGAGAATTAATATTAATTAAATAAACCAGTGGTATGTTCGAGGCTATCATAATTAAATAAATAAAGATAGTAGCCTCGAACAATGGGAAAATCCCATAGAGAAATATTTGCGGTTGAATATAAAAAGTAGTATGCACTGCCACCAGCCAAAACTCGATCAGGGGGGACAGAGACTTGCTCCCTCGACTAACAGACCCCGGGGCAATTCAATTGCCCCAGCCAGTACGTCCACAATATGATGGTTTGTACTGGTTCTGTTCAGAATGTAAGACTAGTAAAGTCAATGGTGACTTTACATGCCCTGGGAGACAGTAGTCAGTCCCAGGGTATGGAGTCTATACTGGGGGGTCACTATGACACCCCTGTGTTACTGCACTGAGGGTGCTGTGTAATACACATCACAAAAACACATGAGGCCCTATGGGGTAAAAGACCCCATAGCCCAGTAAACACATCTGGAGTCAAAGAAACACACTCAAATCATGCCCAAGAGTGAGGGTAAAAGAGTCTCACTCTTGGCAGGAGAAAAAAAATAAACCCCAAAAATCCAGCAAAGCTGCTGGGGGACTCACTAGGTTAGGAAATTCAGCCTAAACAGAGAATTCTCCCTAACAGTCAGGTCTCGTATACACTTGATGTCCTTGGAAGCTGCTGAACCCACCAGTCCCTCCAATGTGTTGTGCCCTCAATCTAATTCAGACCAGCTGAGCTCGGAACACCCCAGAGGGAAAGGGGAAGTGGATAAAATAATAAACTGTTTAGATTCCTGGCCTTGGTTTTGAAGGATATCTGCTTGAGACAGAGAAAAAAGAGCACAATTAATTAATTAATATGCTGACCTTTCCTACACTTCACCTATACTGCCAGAGATCATTCATTGTACCAGAGTTCCCTCTGCAAAAGCTAAGAAGGTGAAAAAGAGAAGTTTCTTCAAGGATTGACTACTTCACTAGAATGTCTTCAAGCAAACACTTTAAAAACAGAGATTTTCCTTCCAGGTAAAGTACACTGAGTTTTAATCAGATTTCAAGACTAAAGTCCTTGTACACATCAGAAGAATTGCTGCTCTACTTTTTCTGAGTCTATCTTGAGAACTTTTTTTGACAACTGAAATTATTTCTCTTTTTACTGAAGAAACTGCAATGCTCTCTGAATGTCCACGCACTCCTAAAGGAGATTGTCAAGAAAAGCAAGAAAAATCAGCCTTGCACACATGCATTGCCGATGGATGCCACTAGAGGGCACCAAAATACTGAAAGCTTCAAGGGAAGCTCAATCGGCACGCAAGCCGTGCTGGCTTCTAACTTTCACACAAAGCCACCCTTCTTGCTCCCGTGCATGTCTCCGCACAAACCATGCAGGAGTCCTTTTCCTGTCAGTGAAACACAGTTTGAAGCGTTCCGCGATAAGCAGCCTGCGATGCCCGTAAACTGACAGACTCTGGATGGTCAAATTCTGAAAACCGTGGACCTGACAATCTGGTAATTCTTTGGACCAATCCTTGACTGAAATTAACCAGATTCTGAGTATTCTGGTGTCCCTTTATGAGAATTTGAAAACGGAAGTCAAATCAAACTCTGTTTTACTAGAATCACTTTTATTTAAATTTGACAATGTAAAATTGCATGTGGCTGCAAAGTAGTGCATTTTTAATCATGCTTCAAAGGAACCAGGAAAAACAGCCGAGCCACAATCCACAACTCTCATCTGACCGACACTTTGCCTTAAATTCTTCAGTAGTGTAAACTCAGTAGGGCAGAGAAAAGTGTTGATGGAGGGGAGGTCCCAACTCCCACCCCTTACTGAAGAAACTGCAATGCTCTCTGAATGTCCACGCTCTCCTAAAGGAGATTGTCCTACCCCTTTTTACACAAACACTGGGTGAGGGTGACAGTAACAACATTAACTTTCACACATCGCACTGGACATGTCCCGCTAATCGGGTCAGGCAAAGTGAGGCACTTAACTCTAAGTGCAACATCTAATACCAACTAGCTCTCCTCACACGAATAAAAGCCAGAACCTAGAGACACACACTGAGCAAGGCGTGAACTTTGTTTTGAAGGGTCTGAGCCCGACAGAGGGTGACCTATGGAGCGTTACTCCATGAGGTCTAACATGGGGAGGAGAGCTGGTTCAACCACATTTATTCTTTTGAACACTGATTTTTTCTTTGCATACATTTCTCTTTTTTTACACTTTTTGTATAAGTTATAGGGCAGGAATTGGGTTTTGTTAGCATAGGCCATTTTGATTTGACGGACTCCATTAGGATTGTTTTGTTTATCGTTTGATGGTTGAGACTACTCCAATCTTAGTTATAGGCCAATGTAGGAGTTTCTCCAGCCCCAACAGCTTGAACAAAAACTTTACAAATTGTATCCAATGTGTCAGTGTCATACATGCAATACCATGCCTCCCCTACAGTACCCAGATGGAATCCAATGATGCTGTTGTGTTGAATGTTCCAAATTTATGTGAGCCAGCTCAAAGTTTCACTCAAGCAAATGCTCAGGTGTCAGGTAGTAGCTCTATTGATCCAACTCAAGCCTCTTTGGGTTTGATCTATAGGACTGGGTTTCGTAATACAAATCAGACTATCATCGGGGCTTGTAACAATCTTAGCAATTCTAGATTGTTTTCTGATGTCATCCAGCACTGGAAAAGCGACTCCTTGGAACTTTGGCCGAAGGGTCCTCATGCCTGTTTAAGATCAGACAGAAAAAATACCACTCAACATTCTAATATGCCGTTGAAAATTGATAATGCGAAGAATAAGGGTAATAGTAAAGACAATCCCTTTATAATTCTTTTTGAAGGTATCGTCCCAGAAACTAAATCTGCAATTCTCGGTCATTCTACTATTTTGTATCTTCATTCACAGATCCCTAATTTAGAGGGCATAACACCAGGTGACTTGAAAAGGGTAGATTTCATTGATTGGTACAGAGCCGATAGATGTATTGTTTATTTTCATTTGCAACTTACCTTTAATGCAGTAATGAATGAAAGAGATTGGTTGAGAATGAATGGTTTTGATCTTTCTCATTATCAGGTAATATTAATTGATGACAGTGCTAATAAAACATCTGACAGTTTGTGGTGACATGATTACTTGTTTGCAACAAAGAATTAATGAAATAAGAAGGTCAAGCGTGCACTGGCCACCTGAAATGACTGAGCTGTGTCATCACTACAGATACCAGAATCCTTAGAGAATGTAAATGAAAACTAATTAGCAACACCTGAAAAGGTACAGAGTCTCCCTGAAGATTGTTTGAGACAAGAAAGTACTTGGAGGAGAAAAGCAACAGAGGAATTGAACAGCAGCACATGGGATTCAACCCTGTTACTATTGCATGATGGGATTCAACCCTGTTACTATTGCATATTGTTGGGATTTAACCCAGTTACTATTTGCATCAAGAATTTTTGACTGGGAACTAGAGTTCACGCCTGACCACCTTTTGCACATGGGATTCAACCCTGTTACTATTGCATCATTGGATTCAACCCTGTTTGTTACTAGTGAATATTGTTGGGATTTAACCCAGTTACTATTTGCATCAAGAATTTTTGACTGGGAACTAGAGTGCGCGCCTGACCTTCTTTTTTCAACAAAGAATAAAGTCTTCTGAAGTAACTAAGGATTGGACATGGCTAGTTAATGCGATGCAACACTAAGGCATATCCGAGGGATAGTACTACTCAGGTACAAATCAAATCAGTTATTGATATTGTCATGGAATACAAGGGGTCATCAACATTTGTTTCGTAACCAGGATCTATATGACAAAATTGGATCTTTTACAGTGATTTCTTTACAGGAAACATGGTTGTTAAATCCTCCAACATTTGATTGGTATTTTGTGTCTTTGCAGTCTGCTAAGAAAGGTTTGGTGGATCGCCCTGATGAAGGAGTAATTACTTTAGTACGCTCCTGTAGAAATGTACTTGTTATTGCAGAACAGAAGAAGATGGCTGAAATGTGTTGATGCTTTGGGGCTGTCGTCACTGCACACAACTTTAAGTACTAGGTTTCCTGCTGTCCCTATTTGGTGAAGTGGCAAGGCTCAATAGTCTATTCACTATATTTTTCTTCACAACTTGTTAATGCTAAAGTGTTTAGATTTTGTGGTCACTCCTTCCAATTACAGTGACCACTCTATGTTAGAAGCTCGCTTTTATACTTCAGCAGTTCAACTCGAACTACAGGTTAATAGACTGACCGATTTGCAAGTAAATGTAACTGGCTCTCGGATTAGTTGGAATGCTTTCAAAGCTCTGAAGGTAAATGAGTCCTTATCACAGCGAATGCTGAATTGTTCGGAGGATTGGGAATTCAATACCTTTAATACACATAGATTTGGTGACTTTTTATGGAAAATCTTTTGGGCTCGAATCGAATTAGGGAGCATTGTGTAAACCGATACACAGAATAAACCATTGGCATATTTATAGTGAAGAGGTTGCTCACTGGAAAAAAGAACTGGGCGGAATATTAGGATTCTGAAGAAAGAAATCGACCTAACTAATGAACAGCGATTTGTTTGAATTAAACGTGTGCATCAAACATATAAGAACTGGCTCCAACAACAAAAATAAAAACTCCCAAGCCTTTTGGCAGTTTGTTAATGGGGTGGAATTGTCATGCAACACCATTCAACCAAATGGAGTGCAAGCAGTGACTTTGGTCTCATTTTACTTCGGTCTGTGCTGTGCCCAAAGCAGCTTTCAGAGCGGTGGCCATGATGAAGGATTCGATGGAGTCCCTGTATGACATTGATTTTGGTAGTGATTTATTGACTAGAGTGATTAATATCAGTGTTTCACATGCTCTGGGTCGCAACAGGCTCTCAAATTATTTGCTTAAGAAGGACCCAGTAGTGTGGGTTCGAATTTTATCCACTCTATTTACTAGAATAACAGAAACTAAGTTATTTCCTCCTTCCTGGTCGTCTGCGTATATAGTTCCTCTTTTTCAAAGAGGTGATAGAAGGAACAAGTTACTTACCTGTAACTGTTGTTCTCCAGCATGGGTCTGGCATGGATTCACATGCTCATGAATATTCCCAGTCGTCAGGCTAGTAATCCTTGGTAATTGAAAAAACAGTTTCAGTTTCATTTCATTTCCAAACTGTCTTTCTCCTATAAACCAATGACTGCCCCCAGCCAATGACTGCCCTCTACCCAAGCCCCTCCTCAGGCACCCATCTTCAGACTTGGGAGCACGTAAAGTGGCAGTACGACCAAGAGAAGAGCCGCAGAGGGGCAGACGGGAGTGTTTGCATGTGAATCCATGGCAGACGGATGCTGGAGAACAACAGTTACAGGTAAGTAACCTGTTTCTTCTCCAGCATCAGATCTGGCATGAATTCACATGCTCATGAATAAGGAATACATAGCAGTGCACACATGCACAACCACGGGAGGTTGCAAGGCTCAACAGAAGCAATCTCTTACCTCCTCACCAGACTCAACTTCAAGCGAACAGGTTACGCAGCACTGCTTGGCCGACTCTGGACTGCTCCCTGGAATCCCTATCGACGCAGCAGAATCCCATGAAGGTGTGCGTCGACCTCTACGTAGCAGCCCTGCAGATGTCCAGCAGGGGCACACCAGACAGGAATGCCGTAGTAGCAGTGATTGCTCTGGTAGAATGGGCTCTCGGACGGTCAGGCAACGGTCAGTTTGCCAACCGGTAACAGTGAGTGAGACAGCCAGAGAGCCACCTGGAAATGGAAGCCTTGGACAGGGCCTTCCCATGGTGCACAGGACCAAAGTTCACAAAAAGCTGAGAAGTTCTCCGGAAACTCTTCGTGCGGGCCACATAAAACTTCAGCGCTCTAGCCACATCCAGTGAGTGCAAAGTCCTTTCAGCCGGCGACGAAGGCGTCTGAAAAAACACAGGTAACACCAAGGGTTTGTTCATATGAAAGTCTGACGGCACCTTGGGCATGAAGGAGGGGTGCGTCCGCAGCACCACCCTCATCTTGTGAAAAGTCAAGTAACATGGTTTACAAGATAGGGCCTGTATTTCACCCACTCGTCGTGCAGAGGTGATGGCCACGAGAAAAGCTGTCTTCCACAACAGAAACTTGAGTGGAACAGAATGCATAGGCTCGAACAGGGCTCCCATGAGCCTAGTAAGTACCACATTGAGCTCTCACGCCGGCGCCGGAGCCTTCACTGGCAGGAACGAGCAAAACAGTCCCTTGATGAATTCGTTAACCAACCAGTGCGACACAAGGAGGGTCCTCTTGGGGAATTGGTGTAGCGGGAGATAGCCGCCAGATGAACCTTGATGGAGGCATGAGCCAGCCCCGATTTAGCCAATGACAGCAAATATGGCAGTACCTGAGGAGCCATGACCCTCAGCAGGTCGATCTCCTGAGAACGACACCAAATTGCAAATCTCTTCCATTTGTGTCTGTAGAATTTCAAAGTAGATGACGCCCTGGCTTTGGAGAGTACCTCCTTGCAGACCGCTGGGAGATCGTAACCATCAAACTCTAATGCTGCAGAAGCCAGGCCTTCAGGTTCAGCAATCCTGAGTTGTGGTGCAGAATTGCGCCTCCTTCTCTGGCAAGAAGATCCACGACCACTGTCAGCTTGACTGGAGGGGACGCTGACATGCTGAGAAGGTCTGTGTACCAGACCATCCTCGGCCACGCTGGTGTGACGAGGATCATCCAGCACCGGCACCGTCTGAGTTGATTGATGACTCAAAGAAGCAATGGCAAAGGAAAGAACAAATCCCAGGGAAATGAGAATGCGTCCCCCATGCTCCCCGGCTGGGGAAACCTGCTGGCGAACCTCCGGCACTTGGTGTTAGTAGCCGTCGCAAACAGATCGATCTGGGCATTGACCCATTTGTCAAACAGGTTGTCCACTTGGTTCTGCTGAAGCTCCCACTTGTGGCAAGAGCGTAGCTCCCTGCTGTGAGAGTCGGCGACAGTGTTCTTTACTCCTGCCAGGTGGAATGGAATGAGGAACATTCCCTGGGTGACGGCCCAGTGCCACAAGGCCTGCGCCTCCCTGGAGAGCACCATATAAGAACTGGCTACAACAACAAAAATAAAAACTCCCAAGCCTTTTGGCAGTTTGTTAATGGGGTGGAATTGTTATGCAACACCATTCAAACAAATGGAGTGCAAGCAGCGACTTGGGTCTCATTTTACTTTGGTCTGTGCTGTGCCCAAACCAGCTTTCAGAGGGGTGGCCATGATGAAGGATTTGATGGAGTCCCTGTATAACATTGATTTTGGTAGTGATTTATTGACTACAGTGATTAATATCAGTGTTTCACATGCTCTGGGTCGCAACAGACTCTCAAATTATTTGCTTAAGAAGGACCCAGTAGTGTGGGTTCGAATTTTATCCACTCTATTTACTAGAATAACAGAAACTAAGTTATTTCCTCCTTCCTGGTCGTCTGCGTATATAGTTCCTCTTTTTCAAAGAGGTGATAGAAGGAACAAGTTACTTACCTGTAACTGTTGTTCTCCAGCATGGGTCTGGCATGGATTCACATGCTCATGAATATTCCCAGTCGTCAGGCTAGTAATCCTTGGTAATTGAAAAAACAGTTTCAGTTTCATTTTGTTTCCAAACTGTCTTTCTCCTATAAACCAATGACTGCCCCCAGCCAATGACTGCCCTCTACCCAAGCCCCTCCTCAGGCACCCATCTTAAGATTTGGGAGCACGTAAAGTGGCAGTACGACCAAGAGAAGAGCCACAGAGGGGCAGACGGGAGGGTTTGCATGTGAATCCATGGCAGACGCATGCTGGAGAACAACAGTCACAGGTAAGTAACCTGTTTCTTCTCCAGCATCGGATCTGGCATCAATTCACATGCTCATGAATAAGGAATACATAGCAGTGCACACATGCACAACCACAGGAGGTGGCAAGGCTCAACAGAAGCAATCTCTTACCTCCTCACCAGACTCACCTTCAAGCGAACAGGTTACGCAGCACTGCTTGGCCGACTCTGGACTGCTCCCTGGAATCCCTATCGATGCAGCAGAATCCCATGAAGGTGTGCGTCGACCTCCACGTAGCAGCCCTGCAGATGTCCAGCAAGGGCACACCAGACAGGAATGCCGTAGTAGCAGCGATTGCTCTGGTAGAATGGGCTCTCGGACGGTCAGGCAACGGTCAGTTTGCCAACCGGTAACAGTGAGTGAGACAGCCGGAGAGCCACCTGGAAATGGAAGCCTTGGACAGGGCCTTCCCATGGTGCACAGGACCAAAGTTCACAAAAAGCTGAGAAGTTCTCCGGAAACTCTTTGTGCGGGCCACATAAAACTTCAGTGCTCTAGCCACATCCAGTGAGTGCAAAGTCCTTTCAGCCGGCGACGAAGGCGTCTGAAAAAACGCAGGTAACACCAAGGGCTCGTTCATATGAAAGTCTGACGGCACCTTGGGCATGAAGGAGGGGTGCGTCCGCAGCACCACCCTCGTCTTGTGAAAAGTCAAGTAACATGGTTTACAAGATAGGGCCTGTATTTCACCCACTCGTTGTGCAGAGGTGATGGCCACGAGAAAAGCTGTCTTCCACAACAGAAACTTGAGTGGAACAGAATGCATAGGCTCGAACGGGGCTCCCATGAGCCTAGTAAGTACCACATTGAGCTCTCACGCCGGCGCCGGAGCCATCACTGGCAGGAACGAGCAAAACAGTCCCTTGATGAATTCGTTAACCAACCAGTGCGACACAAGGAGGGTCCTCTTGGGGAACTGGTGTAGCGGGAGATAGCCGCCAGATGAACCTTGATGGAGGCGTGAGCCAGCCCCGATTTAGCCAATGACAGCAAATATGGCAGTACCTGAGGGGCCATGACCCTCAGCGGGTCGATCTCCTGAGAACGACACCAAATTGCAAATCTCTTCCATTTGTGTGTGTAGAATTTCAAAGTAGATGACGCCCTGGCTTTGGAGAGTACCTCCTTGCAGACCGCTGGAAGATCGTAACCATCAAACTCTAATGCTGCAGAAGCCAGGCCTTCAGGTTCAGCGATCCTGAGTTGTGGTGCAGAATTGCGCCTCTTTCTCTGGCAAGAAGATCCACGACCACTGTCAGCTTGACTGGAGGGGACGCTGACATGCTGAGAAGGTCTGTGTACCAGACCATCCTCGGCCACGCTGGTGTGACGAGGATCATCCGGCACCGGCACCGTCTGAGTGGATTGATGACTCAAAGAAGCAACGGCAGCGGAAAGAACAAATCCCAGGGAAATGAGAATGCGTCCCCCATGCTCCCCGGCTGGGGAAACCTGCTGGCGAACCTCCGGCACTTGGTGTTAGTGGCCGTGGCAAACAGATCGATCTGGGGATTGGCCCATTTGTCAAACAGGTTGTCCACTTGGTTCTGCTGAAGCTCCCACTTGTGGCAAGAGCGTAGCTCCCTGCTGTGAGAGTCGGCGACAGTGTTCTTTACTCCGGCCAGGTGGAATGGAATGAGGAACATTCCCTGGGTGACGGCCCAGTGCCACAAGGCCTGCGCCTCCCTGGAGAGCACCAGGGATCTGGTGCCCCCCTGCTTCCAGATGTAAAACATTGTGGTGGTATTGTCCCACAATAGAAGACCCTTACCACTTTGCCCCACATGACTGTCTCCTGGTACGGTCATGCCCACGGCGATATTGGAGCGTTTGCCCCACCATCTGATAGCTTGTCGGAACTCCTTGTCGAGCGCGATTATGTCCTGGAAGCTTCCGGACACCTGGACCCAACCGGCATCGAGGAACTCCTGCAGCGGCGGCATCTGTAGCCTGCAGAGCCGTATCAGGTAAATGCGCAATGACATCATGCCGAGCAGTGACTTGATGGTCATCACCGTAGCTATCTTTAGTGCCAACAGCCGTTACACCTTGTCCAGGATGGCCGATATCCTTTCCTCCGACTGTGACGCCAGGCATGACACTGCATTGAGCTTGGATCCCAGGAACAGTGCGTCCTGTGATGGAGTTAAGCAGGACTTTGCTTAGTTCACTCAGAACCCCAGATCCGTCAGCAGACCGACGGTCCACTCCGTGTGTTCAACGGCGGTGTCCCTTGACTTGGCCCGGAGGAGCAAGTCGCCAGGTAGGGGTAAACATTGATCCCTTGCAGTCGCAGGTGGGCCGCCACTGGAAACCAAGCACTTGGTGAAGACTCTGGGCGCCGACTTCAGCCTGAACGGAAGGGCCTTGAACTGATAATACGTTCCCTGAACGACAAAGTGCAGAAACTTGCGGTGTCCTTTGAGTATGGGAACATGGAAGTACGCGTCTTCCAGATCCAACGACGACAGAAAATCCCCCTCCTCCAGCTGGCCGAGCATCTGCTGCATCGTGACCATCCTGAACTTCTGGGACTTTATGTATTTGATTAGCTTATACTCTGGAGTCGCTATAGAACCAGCTCTATCGCCCCCTTTTGTAACATGGCCTGAACCTCCAGCAGCAGCTGAGAGATGTGGTTTTCCTGGCGGGCCACCATTGGTATTCGGCGACAGTTCCGTTGGAATTCTAAGGTGTATCCGTGGGCAAGAGCGTCCAGCACCCATCTGTCGGTAGAGATGGTCTCCCACGGCCGACAAAGTTCGCCAGCTGACCTCCCACCAGGGTGCACGGGTGGGGGCCCGAAGTCTGGCTAGTTCAATCTTACTTGTAGGTCGATGGGCCACCGTGCGGTCCCTGGCGACGATGCTGTTCGCCCCCGGAGGCCTTGGAGCGCTCCCTGTTGGCTTCCGGGGTCGAGGAACAGGAGGGCTGATGGTAAGAAGATGAGTCCCCCCCCCGAAAACCTGCAAAGACCGGATAGATGTCCCTCCAGAAGAACTAAAGGACAGTTGTCGTTGCTGTAGGGAGTGTAGGGCAAGTGCAGTCTGTGTGCCCGTCTTGATGGCGTGGAGGGATTCATCCATAGCCTTACCGAACAGGTTGTCCCTGTCAAAGGGCAGGTCCAAAACCCTTGTCTGGACCTCCTGTCTGAAGTTGGTGGCCTTGTGCCAGCCACGACAGCGAAGACAAACTCCATTTCCCATCTGGCAGAAAGCCGTTTCTGCGATGTCCAGGGAGACTGTGGTTGTGTGGTCCGACGTCATCTCGCCTTCTTGAAGGATCTCCAAAGCTGCTTCATCGGAGTGCTGCACAGCGTTTTTGATCACTTTGGATTTTTGGATTTCATGACTACGGAACGTTCTACGGATTGGATTGCTCTTCCCTACTGTTAAGTTGAACTGTTGTCCTCTGGTACTACGACCTTTGGCTTTGCTATTTCGGATTTTTGAACTTTGGACTTTGGTATATTTCTTCTGGCTACTGACCTTGGATTGTTAATTGGATTGCTCAAGGATCATCCACTGTGCTGCCTGTTTGGCTCAGGTGTTTTCCACCCAGAGTGCTGTCATCGGCCCCTCCTACTCTCCCTACCCCTTCAAGGCTTTTTGGCCGGCTCATTAAAGTAAGCCTTTAACACATAGTTTTGGTATATTGAACTGTCTGCCATTGCTACTGTTTGACCTAATCATTCATTGCTTTACAGTGGTCAGGGGGTCATTCCGGTGTTCCTGATTCCAGTTTTTCGGCACTCTAAACCTGTGGCCTCAAAGACTGCATTGGTAGTGAATTATTTTCTATCAGTTTGGTACTTGGGGACGGAGGTATCTTAATCTGCACGACCATCAAGAATAGAACAGGCACTGGGAATGCTTGTCGTCCATGTATACATTCCGCAAACGGCAGTTGGAGCAAAGCTTGAAGAGGGAAGCGCTGTCCTTCTTCTCGTCCGACATGATCCACGCGGTGTAGGCCTGAAGAATCTTCTGGAAGCCTCCAAGAAGAATACTTGACGAAAACAGCCCTTGAGGGGCGCTGAAAAAAACGCGAAACTTGTCCCTGTTAGTCGGATAGATGATTGATGAAGCAGACAGGCTCGATTGACCGAAAAATAGAGTTGAACTCTCAAAAAGTGAAAACGCAGCAAAAAGCTTGAAGAGCGAAGCACGAGGAATTCCAACACTTGAACGTGTGGTAAAAATCTGAAGAAGGGTGCCGAGGAGGAGCTTTGGTAGAGGGCAGTCATTTGCTGGGGGCAGTATGACCAAGAACTCATTGATTGGCTTATAGGAGAAAGACAGTTTGGAAACAAAACTGAAATAGTTTTTTCTATTACCAAGGATTCCCAGCTCGACGACTGGGAATATGCATGAGCATGTGAATCCATGCCAGACCCCATGCTGGAGAACGGATCCACTCAACTATCGACCGATTTCTATTATTGATGCTGATAGTAAGGCCTTTGCCTTAATATTATTAAATCATTTGGAAATATGGGCATAGGATAATAATAGGCTGGAGAAGGGTCAAATCGGTTTTCGAAGAAACATGGGTACATCTCTGAATGGTTTAGTATTGAAGTGCATTTAGCATTTTGCTTGGCGGGGGAAATATCTAACGGTCTATGCAGCCTCAATAGATCGTACTGCGGCTTTTGATATGGTTGACCGTAATGTATTATGGAAAAAATTAAATCAGTGGGGGATTCCCCTGGGACTTCTAAGATTAATAATTGCTTTACACACGAACACTAAGGTTTACGTGCAGCTAAATCGTATGGGGCTCTTATGAGAAATACCCACCTACCGTGGCGTAAGGCAGGGATGCGTATTGGCTCCCTGCCTTTTTAATTTATACTTGTCTGATATCAGGGACTGGTTGAAATCTGCTGCCTTTGCTACTCCAAAACTAGCGAACTTGAAACCCTATTGGCTATTTTACGCTGATGATTTTTTAGTCTTTGATTGTACTCCCCTCGGTCTTCAGCACTTCATTAATTGATTTACAATAATTGCTGGTGCACATTCTTTGAAACCAAATGTCCCAAAAACAAGGATTATTACCTTCAACAAGGGGAAACAAATGTTTAGTCCTAAATTTAATTGGAGGATTGGGAAGGAACCCTTGACCAAAGTCAGTTCTTTAATATATCTGGACTTTGTGGTTACTTCCACTCCCAATCTGAATGAGTTGTATACATGGTTGAAGGATAAGGTTAGCTCGATGACGAATCAATTGATAAGAATAGAGGCAAGGTATGGATAATGTTCCTTTCTTCCAGTCCTTAAATGATATCTAAGAAAAACTGTGCCTAAAACCGTATATGGGATTGAATGTTATCCCAATGCAATACTAGACTATCTGAATATACTAGAAGCAAGGTTATGGAGGAAAACGTTGTGTCTACCAAATTCCCTACCAATCCCGGCTATAAAATAGGAATTAAGATTGGTGTCTTTGAAAGCTCATGCACAATGGCAACTATTGTCTCACTTTCATAAAATGTTGTGCTGAATGGAGGACTCTTTGTTTGAAGGCCTAAAGGAGATTATGTTGACCAAGGGTAACACGAGGATTAATTAAATTTTGGAGTGTGTGTATAGCCTTTTAAACTAAATAAATAGCTCTACAGATGAACTGGAGGCTAATCCTGCTCTTGTATTACCATGATTGGATGATTACAATGGATTTAATGCAGCGTTATTCACAGTTATTGCATCTACATAATGATTATAAGAAAGTGGGTAAATTGGCCCCTTTTCTCTCAATCTATCCAGATAGATTAACTATATCTACGTTCTTGCGATTTCGCTGGAATATTCTTCAAACAAAAGAGATATTGATAAGGTATGGCAGGTTACCAGCAGAGCACTTATCATGTCGTTTTTGTAAGGAGGAGGACCACCAATAAACACAAGCACTAGTTGATGATTTGTCTGGCATTAAAGGGAAATACGGAACATTATTTTAAAAGGTTTTTGAAGTTGTTTTTATCTGATGATGTTGAAATGTTATGGTCAATGTGTCGATCTGGTTGTATGACCTTGATAGTAACTGCAGTTGCAGGTATTGTTAAATCACTGAAATTGTAGAGTATATCGAATAGATTTTTTTTTTACTGTACAATACATTTAATGGTTGCATTTTTTTAAATGTAATATTTGTAAAATATAATAATTTCTAGACATTCACAATCTATGGGCCTCATTATGACTGGGGCGGTAGCCGTGATGGTAAATACCGGCACGGCTGCACCGGAGTCATTTTTTTACTGCCACCCGGCAATGGGGATGTACTGCAGCATTCCAGCCCTGGCAGACCCGGTAATTCCCCTTTGCCGGGTGCCGGTAAAAATTACTCCCCATTCCCATTGAGTCCTAGAGGACTCAATGGGAATGGGGAGGCCTTTAGCACCGGAACAGTTTATAACAGTGCCGGTGCTTCCGTGTAGGTCAACTCACTGGTGCCGTTTCGCCTGGCAGGTCAGACCTGTATAAAAAAAAAATGATATGTAAATATTTATGATTTTTCTTTTATCAATGAAATGTCTAAATTTGTATTAAATGTTAAAGATTGATTTGTTTCTATCAACTAAATAACAATAAATTTAAAAAACTTGGTCAACGATATGGGCTGACGATACAATGAGGCAGCCTCCAATAGACATAATCAACAACATGGAACTGACTGGCTTTGAACACTACGTTAAGGCATCCATCAACTAAGCAGGTCATACATTTGACAATGTTCTTACACAGCATCACCATCACAAACCTTTAAGTGCATTCCAATCATGGTCAGGCTATCTTATGATCTCAGCAAAGATATTTTTCAACAAACCCACAACTGCACAGTCAATTGACTTTTCAAACCTTTTGAAGAGACTTGAATAAGATTTCATGAGTCGACTTTTATTGCATATTTATCGACCCGTTCATCAATGAAGAGGGAAACCCCACAACCAGTTCTGCCAATATTACACAACATCACACACTCATTCGACAGTATAACACTCATTCGAACAAAGAAACAGTAATCTGTCTGAACTCCCACCTACAGATGGGCCACACCATTTGGCCTTGTCAAGAGAGTATGTGTTGTACCCTTCTCAGTCAGGGTGGGAAGCCAACCATGGAGATATCCAGTGCCAGTTCTACTGTTGAGTGGGGGGCAAGTTGGGAGGGCCCCAATTCTTGCCACCCATTTGTGCCAGCATGTATCTACGCAATCCACCTTTATCTCAGCTATGTCTCGGCAACAAGATTCTTTTCTCCTAGAGACATCCAAATTGTAAGAGAATCCAGCAAGAAGCATCCGAGGTGAAGTGCTATGGTGACGCCTGACTTTAACCACCAACAGACTGCGACCCGACCACCAAGAGCCAACCTTGCAACATCCGACACGCATAAAGCACAGCAGAAAGACTCACAAGGAGAGAGAGAGAGACATTGCGACTCTGGTGCACATCAGTCTGGAAAGCCGCACAGCATCACTGTGCAGATTTAGCAAACACACAGAGCGGCAGAGAACAAACCTAGGCCACTAGGGACTGATACCTATCGAGTAAAAAGAACCAAGACACCAAATAGGAACTCAAGCGATCCGCCTTCCAAGTCACCATCACTTTTCACAGCAGATCCACGTGAACCTTAGCCCCCAATTTGTGAATCTGGCCATATACAAACAAGTATTGGGAGAGGAAGACAGGGCCTGATTGGATAAAGACAGGAGAACAATTTAGGGAGGAAGGGGGGATAAAAGACCCCCACAGGAAGCAGGAAGTGTGGGTTATTTGGGTGAGGTCAGAAGTGGAAGAGGTGAACGGAGGGAGGAAGAAGCAGTGAAGTTTGGAAGCGATTTCTGGAGAAGGTGAGGTATTGAATAGTGAGTGAAAGTGTTACTGCAGTGTGTGTGTGGATGTTAGTGTGGCAAGCATGGATACGAGATTTAGTGTAAGGAGTGTGTGGCATGCTGGAGTAAGGAGTCAGACAAAGGGGTGGCATTTTCACTAGGATATTTATTTCAATAATAATGAAAAAGGCCTGTCTTTCCCTATCTATAATGGGTTTTCCCGAGCCTTACTAAAGAATAACTTGGGTGCTTGTTGTCAGAGTGGTTGTCAAACTCAAAGTATCTGTCCTCTGTCCAAACTAGCCTATTCTAGCCCTACCACTACCCAAGTACATTACCACAGGGTTCGAAATTATGGGGAGCTGGGAACTATTTAGCTCCTGCTTGTAGCCTAGAAGAGCCTGGTTAGCTTGACACCAACTTAAACCAGGAGTTACATTTGGCTCCCCAAGTCCATTGATGACAAACAAACAAACCTATGTGAATTGAACTCTGTGCATTTTGGACAATCTATAAATAAACATTAGGACACAGTTTTACGGCAATTTAAAGCATATGGGGTCATAAATAATGGGCAAAATGATATGTGTTCATCCTAGGTGGAAGCCAGATTTGGAGACCTCCATTTACTAGTTCCTTGTTTCCCTGTGGTAGCTCATGGTCACTAGTAAATTCTGGATACTCACGAGCTGCTGTTAGCTTCCTGCTTATGCAATTTTAATTTCAACCCATTGACATAAATAGTTCCAGGAGAATAACTCCCTTCCCCTGGTTCATTGGGATCAGCCGTGTGTTGATAACAGTTCAACGTGAGCACTTGTAGCCAATATCAGGAGAATTACTCCCTTCTCCAGGTTCAACAGTTAATCAAATGTTACCTTCTGGTCAACTTGGTCAGCCTCCAGGCTTCCATTTGGTAACCTTTTGCCTTAGATTCTGATTCAGCAGTTATGTGGATAACCAGGAGAATGAATACATTCCCCGGGTTCAGCCAATGGTTATCACTGGATAACTTCCTGCAACTGTTTTTATTAATATTGGCAATTGTTACCAGGATTCTCTCAGGGTTCACTTAAAGTTTATACACTCCTTCTGTTTCCAATACACAGTTATTCTTTAACTTTCTTTACCTTCCTCTTGTCTGTGAGTACAAGGGGAATTGTTCCCATAGTGTCCTTGTTTCCTTCTAACGCTCTCACAAAGGAGACTGTTCCGGCACTCTTTAGCTATAGTGTCCCTCTTGAGGATAGAGTGTTAAGGGAGACTACTCCTGATATGCTCTTCTCTTTGACATAACTCAGGAAGATCACTTGTGATATAATCTTCACACTTGGTACTTTGATCACAACTCTGGAGACGAGGGAGATTACTCCTGAGGCTTTCTTTCCATTCAGTACTCTTGATACAACTACTGAGACGAGGGAGATCACTCCTAATGCCTTTGTTACATTCAGCACCCTTCTCCAATCCCTTAGCGGTTCTCCCATGACTCCCATTATCTCTTCTCTGGTGGGGGCAAATCACTGATTCTTCCTGGGGTGTTGGGTCATTGCATTCTTGCTGAGCGCTCTCTTTGCTTCTCCTTCTGCTCCGCGCTGCCGTGCTTTGGCTCCACAGGTGTCCGGCAAGGCGGTGTCAGTGCAGTTAATGGACCGCTCAGTCCACCTCCTCGAGGTCACACCACCGTCGGTTGTTTCCCAGCTTCAGTCAGGCCTGCCCTACGTCAGCCTGCGAAGGACTCCTGCACACTGCTGTCAGCGTCCTCCCGACTGGAGGTTTGCTTCTCCGGCGTAGTATCGTGCTTCCAAGTTCAAACTTCCTGGGTCTGGTAGGCTTCACGCCTGCTTCGCCGCTCAGTGAGTCCTTTCTCCATGTTTATGTTTTACAGCTGGGTCCTCCCCAGCAGAGTGTCATAGTCCTTTATTTGTGTCCATTGTATATTCTTCATGGCTCATCGGGCCACCTCTTCCCAGTACCTTCTGTACTTGTCAAAGGAGTAGTTTGCATAACTATCGATCTTCTACATCAAAGTACTCTTGGAAGATGACTTGATAACAGACTGTATTTTAGTCTTCCTTATCTTTGTAGTATCAATTCTAACAGAAAGGAAGGAGTATTCCAATAACATACAGTAGTGCTTTCAGATTTTCTTTGCGCAGACTTTATGGTCTCAAGGGTAAGAGGGTTATGGAGTTCCATCACAGAACGGGAGTCATTGTCCCCATGAGGGCAGTCTCTCCCTGTGAAGTCCCTCTTTCCAGCACCCCTAGGTGGAATGTTGCATAGCAGGCTCCCCTCCCTAGCCTTACAGGGAAGGGCTCCCCCCTGGGGAGAAGTGACAAGATCCTGTGAATTGTCATAAGTGACTGTGAAGTGAATGGTACCAAGTGAAAGGAGGGTGCCTGTGCAGTAGTTGTGTGGATGGGGGAGTAGTAGTGTGGAAGTGGGAGCAGTAGTGTGGAGGAGCGAGTAGTAGTGAGTAGGAGGGAGTAGGAGGATTGAAGGGTAGTGGTAAGAGAGTTTCAGAATCAGCCCTGTAGACAGATTCCGAGAGGCCACCTTATTCTGATCAACAGCGATATCACTAATGTCTAGCCAAACTCTATCCGGGTAGTGTGGAAGAGCAGCAAGGCTAAGACTTAATAGGGTGTAAGAGTGGTGAAGGGGGCCACTTATGTTCACACAGAGCACTCTCAATAATACAGTTAGGCAGAACATACAAAAATGCAGATATTTATTCAGACTTTAGAACAAAAACCTATCAATGAAAAACACAGGTAAGTATCACACTAAATCATTCAGTACTATTATATACACATTCACCTTGGTATGCTCTGCTAAGAGCACTAATACTTCACTTTCAAATATATGAAAATTAAATTTGATTTGAGTTATTTTGTCAAGCGCATAACTTCTGTAAATGAAAAACCGGGCAAACTAAACTGCTTCTGGGCACAGATGGTACAAAATCGTATAAGGAGCATGTTAGCATGCATACTTAAAAGTTACTGAAAAAGATGACTCTTCTTGCTTTTTCTAAACACCAGGTAAGATTTGTTTTGTTTGAGTTTGGTGGGAAGCTATATGTTTCAAAATACTGTAAGTGTTGCAAAGCAAGTGAATAAAGAAATAGAACCAGGTAAGTAAATCAATACTTTGATAACTAATACGTTTAGAATTAAGATGTCAGCAGCCACCATACAAAACCTTATAACTAAGGTATTAAACCTTAAGAAGTACTTCCCTAGATAGAAAAGCAGGGGCCTACACAGGTTCCAATACAAATCTTTTCAGGATTGGGGAGTCTTTTCGCAAGTTGCAAAAGTGATGGCGTGAGACAGTAGTCGTAAGTGTTCCAAAAGGGTGTCTAGTCAAAAGGTCGACAGACAAATGGTCGACAGACAAATGGATGACACAATTTGGTCGACAGGTCAAATGGTCGAATTATTTTTTATTTATATATATATTTTTTAGGTCTTCGTTTAGGGAATAAAAGGTGTTTTTAGCAAAAAAAAGGGGGTTGGGGGGACCCCCCCCAAAAAAAATTAAAAGGTGAAAAAACAAAAAAAATATTCTACCATTTGACCTGTCGACCTTTTGGTGTCGACCATTTATATTCGACCAAATGACCTAGAACCTTCCAAAAGCTAACAAAATCAAGAAGAAAGTCTTTAACAAACCCTCTCTCAATCCAACCACCTTAGGAGAGACCCAGGGGAGGATACCAGTCCCAAACCTCCTCATTCCAGGCTTGGCAAGGGAGGGATAGGGCTAGGACCTTACACTATGTATACGGGGGAGGGAGCAAAACAGGGATATTTATTTACCCCATGTACTCCGATTCACTCAGGGACCACCTTGGAAGTTCCTTATATCGCTGGGCCTTCTGTAATTGTGCCTTGGTTCCATTGAAGGACGTCCAGGGGTCTCGGTGCAGAGGTCACTTCAGGTGTTCGGTTTTTTGGTCTTCAGCGGGCTGCTCTCCTTCATAGGGGTCTTGGTTCTAATGATATTCTGTCGAATGGCTGCAGGAGTCCTCTTCTTATCCAGAATCCCAGCTGGGGTGCCCCCAGCCTATCAAAGGTAAGGATCCGCATCATTTAAACCTGGGAGTAGCTGTCCAATCTGTGACCTCTGGCCCCTGCATTTGCCCAGCAGGTGACACATTCTGGTACAAATGTGTACTGTGTCCAAGCTGACCCAGTCCCTACATCCGGCCACACAGAGACAGCGACTTTGTTGTACGAACATTCCCAGGGAAAGGGCTTACCATATATGAAAGAAGGTTGAAATACAAGATGGCCAAAGTATAGGTGAAAATCTCACGAGACAGCCATTTTTAAAGTATATGGCACTCTAAATGGCTTTCAGGGGTAAAATTCAAAAATGCATGACAGTATAAAAATGAGAACACCATAGAAGTATCAGCTGCCACCAGCCCATCTTGGACACATCATGCAAGTAAAAAGAAAGTTGATAAAAAACATATTTATAGGTACACAAAGAGTCCCTACCGCAGTTGCCTGAAAAATAAAAAATGAATAACGTTACTTAAGCAATAAACCCTAACAGTCGGGGGCTTTAGGGGCCATTTAATGCCCATGGTTAGTTAGAAGCCCGAGTGAAGCAGGGGCTTTAATGTTCGCCCAGGGCCTCATCTGCCCTGATAATGCCCCACCCGAAGGGGTTTATTGCTATTAGTATCCCAGCACATTGTAGCAGGATACTAATCATTTTTTCAAGTTGAGAAATGGCACGTTTTCCATTTCTCAACTTGGAAAAAACCATACAAAACAAGATGGTCGCCATGGATCAAGGCGAAGAGAACTACACATAGTCCCTTCTCCCTCTCCATGTGGCCATTGCCACGGCGGAGCTGTTCCGGAAACATAGAGTCAGGGCACAAAGCAGTGCAGGGTAAGTTGGAATGGGTGGAGAATGTGCAAATTGTGGTTGGGAGGAAGGAGGTGCACTTACCTTAGTACCAGCTGGTAAGATGGCAGCCTACCTCTTCTGACCCTCCTGATTGGCTGGGAGGGTGCCACAACCCCCCAGCCGTGTACTAATCTGGAGAACAGAATTCTCCTGTATTGTTATGTTAAAGGTTCTTCTACCGTGCACTGTTGCCACCTGTGTGGTCTCTTGGCGCTTTGACAGATCTGTAATGCAAGGAGGGTGGCGGGTATGTTAGTAGGACTGAGCGGTAAAACGAGCAAGAAAGCTGTGATGTGCTGTTGGCAGCTTCAGTTCAGAGAAACCGGTCACTGAGCATAGGTGTGTTTTTCGGTTGGTGGTCACCATGTGGTGTTGGGCAGTGCATGCCGTTTGTGGTGCTGTAGAGGTATGGTTGTGTTTAGCTCAGAGTTTGAGAAGGTGTATGCAGAGGGCGAGTTTTAAGTACGGTTAGTTAGTGGCAGTACATTTCCTACCCCCGC
This sequence comes from Ambystoma mexicanum, assembly GCF_040938575.1. Lineage (NCBI taxonomy): Eukaryota > Metazoa > Chordata > Amphibia > Caudata > Ambystomatidae > Ambystoma > Ambystoma mexicanum. Next base: position 1,112,786,924 of record NC_090923.1, on the reverse strand, counting down.
TGGTTTGATCAAATGCGACCCATATCCCTTCCCCTGTCGTTCATTTTAGTGTGTAGCAATTACCACCTCCATGAGTTCCTCCAGGAGTGATGTGTTCCTTGTGCCCCACGGTCAGTTCGTAGGTTGCACGGTTTCTGCTTCCAGCCGTATACCTTTATGTATGACAAGTTTCTCACCCTCAGTGGTCCGATTAAGTGATACATATCTCTCTCCCCTGTTTCCACCTTTGGCCCCCTATTGGGATGAGATACACTTCAGGTCTTAAACTAGGGTCCTTCCTATCATCTATCTTCCTCTCTACCTGCGGAGTTCCCCAGGGTTCTAACCTCTCACCCTGGCTTTTCAACCAATACCTGGCAACTCTTGCCCACAGCATTGCCATTTTCTGCTCAAATTTCCAGTGCTACGCTGACGACACTCAACTCATTTTCCGGCTGCCCTCTTCCACCTCCTCCACATCTCTCATCTCTGACTGCCTAACCACCATTCAAGATTGGTGTGCCGCCAATGATCTTTGTCTGAATGCCAGCAAGACAGAGATCCTCCTCATCGGCACACCATCTCCATCCTTTTCACTCACTCTCTGGTCTGCCTCCCTTGGCCCGCCTCCTACCCCTACCTGCGAGGCTAAGAATCTTGGGGTCATCTTTGACTCCACACTTTCCTTCTCCGCCCATATCTCTGAGGTCTCTAAAAAGTCAAACTTCCTACTGCACCTCCTGAGAGGCACTTTGCCTTTCCTCTCCTTCCCTCAGAAGCTCACTGTCTCTCAAGCTCTGGTTCTAAGTTGGACTATTGTAACAGCCTCTTTCTAAATCTACCTGCCTCTACTCTCCGCCCTCTGCAACTTATCCATAACAGGACTGCGAGACTTGTCCTTGGCCTCAAGCCCTGGGATTGTATCTCTCCAGCTCTGAAATCTCTCCATTGGCTCCCGGTGGATGCAAGTATTAAATTCAAAACCCTCTGCATTGTCCACAAGGCTTTCTGGGGCCTGGGTCCAAAATATCTTCAGCTGTCCCTCCGCAAATACCTCCCCACTCGAGCTCTTCGCTCTTCTACCTCTAACTCCCTCCGGGTTAATCGTTTTTCAAAGAAACGAGCCAGGGGTAGATCTCTATCTTCGGCTGGGGCCTCCCTCTGGAACAGCCTCCCTGCCACTCTAAAACTTGAGGAGAACCATCTCCGGTTCCGGAAGCACCTAAAAACCTTCCTCTTTGTTTCTGCCTTCTCCCCCCCTCTCCCCTGCTGACCCGCTCTCTCTTGGCACTGTGCACCTGGCCATCCTCTTTCCTCTGGGTCCAGGAACCTGCTCACCCTGCCACCCTCCTGCATTGCCTCCCGGCCACTCCTTGCACTGGATGGACTGTATCTGTACCCATACAGCCCCCCACCCTATTTTCTTCTTTTCTGCACTTATCAGACTTACCCAGTCTTTCGCCATAAACACAGCACTTGCCACAGTCTGGCTGCACTATCACTGTTTACTGCCTCCTTTCTATTTTTTTTAATTTGTATTTATTATTTATTTATCTACTCTCCTCCGCTGTGCACTTTCCACTCTCCCCCTTCCATGCACTTTTTCCCTTTTCTCCATCCCATGCACTTGCGCGTTCTCAATGTCACTGGGCCTAGTAAGATCGTTATTGTTTGTGTTCTCCCTTGTTTCCCCTCCCTTGCCTAGTCGCGCTCTGAAACACCTGTGTAATGAGCGCGATACAAATAAAATATCATATCATATCATAAACCACCTTTTCCAGTCAGACGCCTCTCTTCTCCTCTGCCCTCCACTCCGGTCTGGCCTACTTCCCACTCCTTTTCTGTTGTGTGTTTGTTTCATGTTATACGGATGTTGTTCAGTCGTTTTCATCCTGTCCGGAGCTGAAGGGCGGGGTCTTTAGAGGTTTTCTGAATTGTAGATGGTCTTCCATAGTTCGTATTTCTCTGGGGAGAGAGTTCCAAAGTTTTACGGCTATGCAAGAGAATGTCGATGCTGGATCTAAGTGTTCTTGTTGGCTTGTAGATGGTGATTTTCTTTTGTACGAATTTCACTCTGTGGCCGTGGATTGCTCTGTGTGTTATGCACATTGTTTTGAAGGTGATTCGTTTTTTGGCTGGGAGCCAATGTAACATCCTTAGCGCTGGTTTGATGTGGTATCTTCGTGAGAGTTGAGGAGAAGTCTCGCAGCTGCATTTTGTATTAGTTGCAGTTTCCTCAGTAAGTAGTCCAGCATTCCGAGGTATACGCCTAGTCTATCCTGGACATGATGAGGGAGATGATGGCCAGTGCTTTGTGCGTGAAGGAGAGGAAGGGTAGAATAATTTTGATCGTGGGAAGATGGTAGAAGCATTTCTTAATGAGTGCATTTACTTGTGGTTCTAGAGTTAACTTGATGTCCATTAGGATTCCAAGGTTTTGACTACCTTGGAATGGTGTAGGTGGCGTTCTCAGTTGTTTCCTTGGTTGTCGGGTGTAATCATGATTTACGCCTTGTCCTGGTTAATTTTGAGGTTATTAGTGTTCATACATTGGTAGAGTTCTTTGAGACAGTCTATTAGCGTTTGGTTCTCCTCTTCTTTATTGCTGATTTTGTAGATGATTAGACTGGCATCTGCGTAGTTGTAGCTTGTGAAGCCATGTCTTTTGATGAGGTCGATTAGTGCCATCATATAGATGTTGAAGAGTAGCAAGGATAATGAGGAGCATTGTGGGACTCCACAGGTGGTGCTCTGCGGTGAAAATTTGAATGGTTTTCTCCATACTGTTTCTGTTCTTTCGGACAAAAAAGATGTGATCCAAAGCAGCGCCATGTCGCTGATCCCAGTTTCTTCCAGTCTCTTGACAAGGGTGTTATGGTTCACTGTGTCGAATGCTGCAGAAAGGTCGAGTAGTATCAGTGCAGAATTTGTGTTGGAGTCTGCGTTGGTCTTTAGGCGTCCCATATATAGTGTAGTGCCGTCTCCGTTCCTCGCATGGGTCTGAAGCCTACTTGTGCCTGGTCCAATAGTTGGTTATTTTTGACGTGCTCCAATAACTGTTCGTACACATAGGTCTCTAATAGTTTTGCCGGGAAGGGAATGTTTGAGATGGGTCTGTAGTTTGAGAGGTCTTCCACACTGCCTGTTGTATCTTTGAGAAGTGGTTTATTGTAGGTAGATTTGAAGGCTTGCAGTAATCTCCCAGTTGAAAGTGACAGATTGAAGAAGTTTACGTAGCATTCCGATGGTGTGCCCTGTCTAAGGATTGATTTGTAGATGTCTGGTGTACAGGGGTCCATTGGGGAGCCTGCCTTGTTGCTTTTGTTCATCAAGCTGAAGAATCTTTCTCTTGACATTTGGGTGAAAGTCTGTTCTGTGGTCCCGGGGTTGGTTGGAAGTGATGAACAGTCTGGTTGATCGGATTGCTTTGTATGATCCGATGTATGTTGGTGATTTTATTCTTAAAATGATCTGCAAGATCATCACATCATTTTTGCGAGGGCACCAGTGTGTTATTGCATCCGGGGGCATTGCTCATCTCGTTTACAATGCTGAATAGTTCTTTCTGAGCGTTGGTAGCTTTTGTGATCCGGTCGTTGTAGTATTTCTTTTTGCTTTGAGAATTTCCACTTTGTATGATCGGATTTGTTTTTGATATGGTATTCTTTTGACTTGGTCAAAGTTTTTTTCCCCCTTCTTGTTCTAGTTTCCGGTTTGTTGTCTTTATTGCTTTGAGATGGGATATAAACCATCTTGCCACTGCTTTCTTTTGTGATTGGATGAGGGTTTTTTTTCTGGGGAGATGCTATCAATTGTTTCCTTGATCCATTTTAGGATTAGGTCTGTTTTTTCATCTTCAGTTGCGTCTAAGGTTGGCTTTGAGGATTTCAGTTTTTCTTTTAGGTTACTGCTTTTGACAGTTCTCCAGTTTCTTTTCCAGATCAGGAGATTCTTTTCCGGTTTGTTGGATGCTTTTGATGGTATTTGGATCCCAAAGGGTATAATGAGGTGATGGCTCCATAGTATTTGGATTGGTGGTGCTGTTGTGATCACGTTTCTATTGGCTAAGATTGCATCCAGAGTGTGTCCTGCTGTGTGCCTTGCTCCTTTCACCATCTGTCGTAGTTTCATTGTCTCAAGCTGCTTAGTTAGTGTTTTCTGCGAGTTTGCATTCTCTTCTTCGAACCATATGTCCCTGAGAATGATCACGTGATCGTGTTTAATGGTCAGGTTCTGGACTCCTTCTATGAAGTTGTCTATGAAGGTTGCGTTGTAGGTTGGTGGTCTATAGATGAGTATAAATGGGAGGTTTGTTTGTAGGTCCGAGATCAGGTGAAGGACAAGGGATTAGCAGTTCGGGATGTTCATTAGTTGGCTGTTTTTATTTGTAGGTGTTCTTTGTAAGCACCTCCTCTTTTTCCTTTTCTGCTTGCCTGTATGCATATGAAATTGTCAGGTAGGCAGCTGTGCAGTATGACTTTGTAGTTTTCAGCTAGCCAGGTTTCTGTGGCAAATAGGATGTTGTTTCCCCCATTGCAAAGTAGATCGTAAATCTCTCTTGTGTGTTTGGACATAGATCTGGTGTTGATTAGGTTGCAGTATATTTATTTCTTTAAAGTGGCCTTTTTTGTTCTTGCTTGCGTCTTTAGGTGGTGTGAGACAGGCATGGTATCAAGAGAGACACAGATGCAAAAGCAACAGTTCGAAAACCTTTATTGAAAACCTTTGTTGTGGTGGTGTAACACCAAACTGGCCCTACCTCTAAGGGGGTTGTTCCCTCAAGTGATGTTGGGCCGTCGATGTCCATAAGTCCAAAACTAAAATCCGTCTGTGTCACAACCTATGCTTGGCCTCACTCTTAGACAAAATGTGTTCTGGAATCATCTTTAAAAAAAATGGTGGCTCAAAAAAAAGAAATGCAAACCAAGACATGTTTCTGGTATCCTTACCATCAGGCGTAGTTCTGCCAGTTACAAAAATAGTTCAAGTCAAAAGGGTTGCCCTCGGAATCTTCCATGTAGGGTTCTTGCATCCACTCAATAAAGCTCTCAATGTCTCTGGGTCTCTTGGGGTTCCCTTCGCCAAGCTTTGATCCTTCCAGTTACAAACAAAAAGACACAGTTTCTGTTTAGGCCACTCAGGGTTCCCTTCCCCAACTTAGGCCCCTCTGGTTTCAAACAAAAGTTCACCTTGTCAGGAAGCACCTTTCAACACATAGTCCTTTCATGGGGCAGTGTCAGAGATTTTTGAAAACGCCAGGCTTTTGTTCCTCCCCTGCACGACCAGTCGGACTTCTGACCCCTTTGTTTACAACTTGTATCTGTCTTCTGGCACCTTTTCCCTCTGGTGCCTTTTACACTTTGCTCTTGTTTCGCTTTCACCTCTCCTTCCACTTTGCTGTGCACACTTGCACCTCCTTTTCTCTTTATTGTGCCTCTTGCACACACCTCTTGCTTTGTTGTGCCTGTGGCACATTCTTCCCACTTGATAGTGCACCGTTGCACCTTCCTTTTTCTACTTCTGGGTCGCTCATACCCTCTTTCCTGTTTTCGGATTGCTCACACCCTCTTTCCTGCTTTCGGGTCACTCGCACACCCTTTCCTGTTTCCAGGTCGCTTGCACCCTCTTCCTACTTTATTTATTTATTTACTTATAACGCAGCGGCAGCCCGCAGGCATTGGTGCACACATTAACACAGTGGACATGACAGATAAGACCAGGACAGCCCTAATCTGAGAAAAGTGGAGAAAGGAAGGAAATTCTACTCAAATAAGAATGTTTTAGGGACCACCGAAAGGCAGAAGGGTTTTGCTCTTGTCTAATACTCAGCGGGAACAAGTTCAATGAGTATGCCGCACAGATAGGGAAGGAACAGCCCAGTCCATTCTTGCGTTTGAACCCTCCACATTTCACAAGAGCTAGGTCAGAGAAGCAGAGGGTTCAGGCCGTGGTGTAGCTGAATACTAGAGATTTAAGGTAGACAGGTTCCTGGTCATAAAGGCACCTGTAGACTAGCATAGACATCTTGAAAAGAATGTGTGCGCGGACTGGGAACCAGTGCAGATTTTTCCTGTGTTTGGAAATGTGCTCTCTCCAAGGTATTCCTTTAATAATGCGCACTGCGTCATTCTGGAGGATCTGACATTCATGAAGGTATGACTTATTGGCTCTGATCAACATGGCATTACAATAGTCAAGGCGGGATAGAAGAACAAGTTACTTACCCCTGGTAGCGTTCTTTCGATTGGATGTTCCTCCCACATATTCCTCATCTTATGTGAATTATCCTTCCAGCTTTAGCTGCTTCAGAATTTAGTTTTTGACAGGGGTCCGTTGTGTGCAGTCTCGTCAAGTCTATGTCCCTTGAGGTCCTGCGTTCGACTGTCGACGTCATCATCAGTATAAATAGCGCACGCAGCGCAGATTGGCTTCAGTTCTGTTTTTCCCCCTCCTGGAGAGGAATTACCAGGCGTACCATAGACCGTAGGCTCCAAGGAAGTGTAAAGTGTAAAGACACAAATTCTATGCCGGGGTAGGACGGGAGGGGGCGATGAGGAATAGAGAGAGGAACATCCAATCAAAAGAACGTCCTTCGAATGGATTGTGTCCTCCCACTTATTCCTCATTTTATAATATACTGCCAAAGAAGTAATAATTTGGAGGTGGGAGTTCGAATTATATTTTAACTGTTGTCATGGACTAAATGAAGGACCGCTTTTCCAAATTGTCCTTCTTGACTGGAAGGTGAATCGAGGCAGTAATGTTTCACAAACGTGTGAACAGATGACCAAGTTGCCGCTGAACAAATGTCTGACTGGAACACCTCTCTGAAGAGCAGCAGAGGTTGCCATGCCCCTTGTGGAATGTGCTCTCAAGCCATCCGGTGGCTCTTTCCCCACTAACCTGTAACATTCTCCAATAGCCAGGATGATCCATCTGGATACGGTCTGTTTTGTAACAGCTAAACCCAATTTAGGGCCTGTATAGCCAATGAATAATTGGTCATTTTGATGAAAATGTGTCCATTCTTGATATATAAAAACTGAGCACTTTTTGGGTCCAGCCTATGTAATCCTTCCTCCTCCTTTCCAGGATGAGGGGTTGGATAGAAAGTTGGCAAAATTATCTTTTGCGACAAGTGGAAGTCGGAGATACTTTAGGTAGAAAAGAAGGTTTCACCCTGAAAACAACCTTGTCTTAATAGAAAACCATATGTGGGGGTTTACAGGAAAGTGCCTGCAACTCGCTTACCCTGCGGGCTGAAGTTATTGCGCTTAGAAAAACAGTTTTCAAGGTTAACAGTCTTAATGGGCAAAAGGAATGCATGTTACAAATGTTAACACCAGGTTAAGATCCCACTGCGGGACTTTGAATGGAACTGGTGGAACTACGTAAGACCCTTTAGGAATTGAACAATCAGAGGGATTTTAAAATATGAATCTTTCTCTGAAGAGCGCTTCAAAATAGGTAGCGCCGCCAGGTAACCTTTAATTGTTCCAATCTGGAGCCCCAGATTCGCCAAATGTAACAAAAAGGCAAGCACCATAGGTGTGTCACATAGAAAGGGATCCACATTCTTATCCCTGCACTAACTGCTGAACTTGTTCCAACGACAGCGGCACAAAGATTTCGTTGCTGGCCTTCTGGCCGAAAGCAAGATCAACATTACGTCATGCGGGAGATCCCAATCCTTGTATCTCAACCTCCCAGAAACCATGCATGACGGTTGAAAGTCTTGACCTCTGGGTGGAGAACCCGATCCTCCTCTAGCGAGAGAAGGTCCTCTCTTTGTGGAAGACGCATTGGTGGGCATATGGACATGTTCATAAGGTCCTGGTACCACGGCCTCCTGGCCCAATCCGTAACAATTAGGATCATGGATTTCTCGAACTTTCTCAACCTCCTGATCACATGAGGAATGACAGGGATTGGAGGAAATACAGGAGTGGAAACGCCCAGTCCAGTACGAACCTGTCCCCTAGAGCTCCTCTTGGAGGAAATTCCCTGGAGCAAAATAGTTTGCATTTCCGGTTGACACTGATCATGAACAGATCCCCTTGCAGGGTTCCCCAAAGGGTGAAGATCTCTAGAAGGCCTTCCTGAGCTAGTTCCCACTTGTGGGAGACTGTGCTGTGCCTGCTCAGTGCATCCACCGCCGTGTTCTCCTCTGCGGCTAGGTGAACTGCTGATAGAGAGATTCCTTCTTGAATTGCCCAGAACAAGAGCTGCATTGTTTCTCTGCATAGTGGTAGTAACCCTACGCCTCCTCTCTTGGTGAGGTAGTACATGGCAACTGTATTGTCTGTCATTATTAGGACATTCTTCCCCCGTACAGAGGGCAGAAAGGCCTTCAGCGCTAGTCTGATTGCCCTCAGCTCCAAAAGGTTGATGTGTAGTTTGGACTCCGATGGACACCAACGACCGCTGATTGTCAGCTGGTTGGCGTGGGTTCCCCACCCCGTGAGTGAGGCGTCCGTCACTACAGTTATCTCTGGTCATGGCTGCCAAAATGATTCTCCCTTGAGAATGTTGTCCTTGCAAGCCCACGACAGAAGGTCCTGAGCGACTCTGCTCGGAGATTTCAGGTGGTCTGACATTCTGCCTGAGAATTGGGACCATTGAGTCCTGAGAGCACATTTGAGGGATCTCATTCTGAGACGAGCCTCTGGCACCAGCAAAATGCAGGATGCCATGAGACCGAGCAACCTCAAAACATTGAAGGCCGGAAGATACTGGGCACTCATTTAGTGACCATCTGCAGAATATGTTGAGCTCTCACTTCGGGTGGCGAGGCTTTCCCAGAGGAAGCAACCAGGACTGCTCCAATAAATTGGAGTCTTTGAGATGGTATCATGTAGGACTTCTTGTAATTGAGGCAGAAGCCTAATTTGTGGAGAGAGTGGCAGGTTACGCTGGGATGCTCCCAGGCTTATTCGGGTGAATGGGCCCTGATCAACCAATCGTCCAGGTAGGGATAGATGTGAATTCCCCCCCTCCTGAGACTCGCTGCAACCACCACCATTAACTTGGTGAAAACCCTTGGGGCCTTTTCCATCAAGGAGAATCTCTCGACTCATCTGTCTTTCTTTTTGAGCTCTTCGAAGGAGACTTCGAAGGCAACCTCCCCACCGCCAATGTACCTTTTTTTTATTTATTGGCATTTCTTAGTCATACATAAATCTCAGTGCATAGTACAGTAACTTTATATAACAAATAACGAACACAAACTGTCTTCATGCGTTTAGCAGCGTGTAACCTCTTTGCAGACTAAACGTGGTTTGTTGGTCTTTCCATGTCTGTTGCTGTGGTTACTGTGAGGGGGGTCTTTTTATTTTCCTCGTTTTGCAGTGCAATAGTTACATTTTGTCTGGTGCATCTCTTCATGGTGGCATGTCATCTGACGGGAGGAACACGTCTCCAATGATTGCTTTCCATGCCTCAAATCTGATGTTGGTGTCCTCATCCGCCCTGGTGGCCCCGGTGCCCCATGCTTCAGTTTCTGCAGCTGCCCACCGTTCCATTTCCCTTTTCCATCTTGCAAACTGTGGGCCCCTGCTTGCTTTCCATGACATTTCAATCTCCCTTTTGCTAGCATGCATGCCATGTCCATTACTCTTACTATATGCTTGATCTTGCTGATCCTTGGGTACGTTCCCAGAAGGCATTCTTTCAGGGTCCAGTCATATCGCTTGACCCCCCTTTTCCTGCATGCCTGTTCCACTTTTGTCCAGAGGTGATTCGCCTTCTCGCATCCCCCGAGCATATGTATCAAGTCAGCTTCTGTGTAGTTGCACCACAAGCACAGCGCCTCTGTCTGCCTTCCAAAGCTTGCCACTCTTTTAGGGGTCATGTATGTTCTGTGTAGGATGTTTATTTGTATTAACCTGAATCTAGCATTTCTGGAAACTGCTTTAGGGTGATTCAGTGCTCTTTCCCACTCATTGTCTGTAATGTTTGCTCCCATGTCTGTTTGCCATTTGCTTTTCAGCGTTGTGCTGTGAGGGTTGGGCCTGTCGTTTAATTGAGCCTAGAGTCTTGACACTGGCTTCCATCCATCACTCGGGTTGTACATTTCTGTCACTAGGGGGTTTGTTGCTGGTTCTTCTGGCCAGTCTTCCCACCTTTTCTTTGCTGCTTGCTTTAGTTTATGATATCACAAGAATTGTCCCATTGGAAATCCCTCCCTTTCATGTAGCGATTCTAAGTCTTTGAATTTCCCTTCTTCGTACATATCTCCCCAGGTGTATATGGCAATTTTTTCCCACCATCTGAGGTTGCTGAGGTTGGTTTGTGTTGGTCCTATCTCTGCCATAATTGGCAACTCAGGAGAGTAGGGGTTCAGCAGGTGTGTGATGACTTTGGCTCTTCCCCATATTTGCCTGCCCAGTTTGACTAGCTCTGGTGTGTTGTGAGGGCGGCCTTGCGATATCCATAGTATTTCTTTCAAGGCTATGGGTTTGATCAAGTCTCGAATGAGGCCTGTCTCGTTTGTGACGTCGTCAGACAGCCATCTAGTGAAGTGGCTCAGTTGGACCGCCAAGTAGTACCTTTCAAAATCTGGTAGCTGTATGCCCCCCATTGTGTGTGGTAGGGTCAGTGTAGCTAGTGCTATTTTGTGACGCGCCTTTCCCCATGTAAAATCTCTGATCAAGGCGTCTAGGTTTCGGAAAAAAGATAGTCTTACGAAATAGCAGATATTCTGGAAGAAATGTAAATATCTTGGCAGGATAATCCTTTTAACTATCAATGCTCTCCCCATCATTGATAGCGGGAGCCTGGACCAGAAATTCATTGAGTTGCGGAGTCCCCGCGTAACCACCATTGTATTGTGCTCGTGCATGAGCTCCGGTGTGTGCCTGATCCCAACTCCCAGGTACTTGAATGCGTCTGGCTACCACTGTATCCCCACCTCTGGTAGGCCTTCCATCGTTTTCTCCCTCAATTCCGCCAGCGGGAACATGCAGGATTTTTGCCTGCTAAATTGTATCCATGAATGACGTGCAAAGTTATCCAGAACCTCTAGGATTGTTGGGGCATTGTTCTGAGGATCTCTCAGGTAGAGCAGGACATCATCTGCATATAGCAAGATGACATGATATCTTTGTCCCACCCGTATCCCAGGATCCCAGAACTGCTTTCTTGTGTAGATCGCAATTGGTTCAAGCCCTAGTATGTATAGCATGGGCGATAGGGGGCAGCCCTGCCTTGTTCCCCTCTGTATCTCCCATCCTGCCCGTTTTTACTCTTGCTGTGGGACCATTGTATAGTACTTTGACCCATCTAACAAACCCTTCCCCGAATCCAAATTCTCAAAGTGCCTCTATCAACCATTCCCAGTAGATGGAATCAAATGCCTTAATGGCGTCTAGTGACATCACAGCTAAGTGTTCCTGGTCCCCCTCTGTTTGTACCATAATGTGTTGTAGTCTGCGCAAATTGACAGTTGTGTTGCGACCGGGCACAAAACCATTTTGGTCCTCATGTACCAGGCTTCCTATCACTTTGGACAGGGTCTTGGCCAATATTGTGGTCAATATTTTGCTGTCGTAATTTAACATTGCTAGGGGGCGATAAGAGTCACATTCGTCTGTAGGTTTATATGGTTTGGGTATTGGGACTATTAATGATTCTCGCATGCTCTTAGGTAGGATTCCTATCTCGTAGGCTTCCTGGTACACCTCATGAAGCACTGGGGCTAGCGTTGTTTCATATGTTTTGTAGAATTCTGGGGGAAGCCCATCCGTTCCCGGGGTTTTGCATGTGGCCAGGGTTCTGATAGCATCTGTAATGTCGTCCAGTGTGATTGCCTCTTCTAATGCCAGGTGCGCCATGTCAATGAACATATAATCGATTTGCGTGAAAAGGCCGTGTGGCGACGAGTGGTATGAATAGATCCTATCTGAGGGGTGGTGCTCCCTCCATGCATCGACAAGGTCTAAGTGTTTCAGTGTGGTGTTTATTGCATTCAAGGTTTGTTCGACCCATTTCTGCGGGGGCTCAGATCTGTCTAATTTCAGGCTAATTCCAGGTAAGCCCAATTGAGATCACCACCCCATATGTAAAGGCCCTCTCTGTGTGCTGTTAGTTTGGGCTTCAGTTTGGCAAAATAAGCTGGTATACCTTGGTTGGGGAAGTATGTGTTTACTATGCAGATCTCCACCTGCTCAATCACACCCCACATTATAAGGTACCTCCCCTCATTGTCTGCTTCCACCCCCATTAATTGAAAGGGCACCTCCGGGTTGATCCATGTATACACACCTTCCGCATACTTAGAGTAGGGGGCCCTCTGCCCTTGCCCACCCCAGTATTCCTGTAGCCTTACCTGGGCTTCTGCTGTGAGGTGAGTCTCTTGAAGTAGTGCAATATCAACCCTCTTTCTGCTTAGATAGGACCTGATCCTGTTCCTGCGTAGGTAGGATCCCATCCCGCGCACATTCCATGTAAGTATTTTAAGCTGCGCCGCCATGGTTGGTCTTGTGATATTTCCAGGTCACCCCTCTCCTTCCGCTCCTCCAATTCCACATTCTTGACTCTGGAGCTCCCACTCCCTCCCTCAATTCACTTCCCATGTCTCTAGCCCATCGGCCACCTGTGTCCTTTCTTGCTTTGCATGAAGACTCTAATACTAATGAAGAAGAAGAACAACAACAAGTGTTAACCAAACAGTCGCTCCCAGCAGCATCACAACCGGTGTTGTGCTCAGGTGCCTCCACATAGTCAGGCCCCTTCCAGGGCTTCCAGTGCAGATGTGGTCGAAGCAGCAACTGGCCGGCTCCGGTCATTCCGAGGATTAGGGTGTTGCACTTAGTTTGAGTGGCCTAGTTCTCTCCCGGCCGTTTATTCAACACCTTTACGGACCTTGTGTGGTAGCGGGTTGCCCACCAGGTGGCAGTTTAAAGTGTACACTCTGCCCAAGCGACTTGTCCCTCCCCCCCTTGGTGGTCCGTTTCATTTGTCCTGGCAATCCGCCAGGTCATTATGCTCCAAACACATGTTGGCTGCCGCCGGAGTCTCTAAGAATATAGCACACCCTTTGTGGATTACCTTCAGCTTGGAGGGATACAGTAGCATGTACTTTATGTTTAGTTGTCACAGCCGTGCTTTGATCGCGACGAAGGAGTTTCTTGCTCTCTGCACCGCTTGCGTGTAGTCAGGGTATATGGTTATCTTTGAGTCTCCTTGCGCTATGATTCCCCCTTCTCTTGAGTGTTTAAGTATAATCTCTCTGTCTTGGAAATTGAGTATTTTTGCAATCATTGGTCGGGATACGAGCCTGGTGGTGGTTTCTATTGAAGGGAGCAGTGGGCTCTCTCTACCGCAAATCCCTGTGAGAGCTTATGTGCGCCAATTTCTTGTTGCAGTAGCGACTCCACATATCCGGTCGGGTTCGTTCCTTCCGTCCCTTCAGGGATTCCTAGTAGTCTGATATTGCTGCGTCTAGCCATTCCTTCCGCTTCTTCTGCCCTTGCTTCCAGCCATCCTACCTTCTTCTCCAGTTCGGCCACCTTGCTCTTCAGTTCTTTTGTGGTTTCCGAGGTTTCCGACACTCCAGCTTCAGTTATGTTCACCCTTTCTGCAAGGTTTCTCACGTCTTGCCTCATTAGCTTCATGTCTGTTTTTACTTCATTGATTTTTGTGTCAATGAAGGTCCTTAGAGCTGCTTTTGCTTCTAGCACCTGACCATCTCCATTTCCTGTTTTTGCTTCTTTCTGGGCCTCCAGTTCAGTGGCCCCATTGTATGTCACGGACGTTGCTTTTGGCGCCATGCATGATTCCACTGTCGCCATCTTCACTTTGCTTTTATCTTTAGTGGATGGCATGTTCGAGTGGGGTATCGTGGTGTCCCCCAGCCTGTGTTGGTGATCTGTCCCCCGCAATCCAATATACAGGGAGATCGAGGCTCGTGCTTTCCCACCCCTTCACAGTACAGTTACTTCAGTGGTCTGTCCGCCCCTGTGTTGGGGCTTTTCGGGAGTTAACTTGCCTCCACCAGCTTGATTGACGCAGTTCACCTTCACTATGCAATTAAGGCACTCGAGCTATGCTTTGAGCCTTTCTAGGCACTCTTGCCACTCTCAGTTATTGGGTGCTACACTATGTTGCTGGGTTGCGTGGCATTCTTAAAGATTAGCTGCTCGGGTCGTATCGTGGTGGTTGGTCTGTTATTCCTCCCCTTACCTCCCTTTTGTGTTCTGGGGCTGTTGGGAGGGCCGCCCGGGGTTCCCACAGTTGACCCGTCTTACAATCTCTCTCAGGGGGCCAGGTAGCGTGACCCTTGCAGCATGTGTATAGCGCTTGGGGCTGGATTGTGGCTTGTGTTCAGTCCTGAGCCACCCTTAGTTGCCCTCGATTCTGTTTGCCCTCGCTCTTGTGGCCAGACCGCGCACTGATGTATAGGAAGATCTGAGCCTGTGCTCTCCCACCCCCTCGCAGTGCAGTTACTCAGCAGTCTAACTTCTTGAGTGTCGAGGCTTTCTGGTGGTTGTCCTGCCTCCGTTGACCTGTTTGCCTCAATCCTCCTTCGCTACATAGCTGAGATACTTCTGCCGTGTTTGAGCCCCATCAGGCACTCTTGCCACTCTCAGTTATTGTTGGGTAGCACTGTGTTCATGTAGATTGGGAGCTCAGGTCATATCATGGGAGTTGGTTTGTTGTTCCTCCCCTTGCCTCCCTTTCGTGTTCCGGGGCATGCCAGGGTCGCGCAGGATTTCTCCAGTTACCCTACCTTGCAGTGTCTCTCAGGGGGCCAGGTAGCATGTCCCGTGCAGCCTGTATGTAACGCTTGGGGCTCAGCTGTGGTTCGCATGCAGTCCAATGCTGCCCGTAATTGCTCCCATTTTATTTGCCCCCACTCTTGTGGCTCACCTTGATGTTTGTGGTTGCCTCCGCTCCTCGCTTCCTCCGACCCCCGTCTCATTCCCAGGGGGTGTCGTGCTCGGTGTCCTGTTGCTGCGTGGGGGTGTTCCTGCATGCGCGTTTGCTGGGCTGTCTTCTCCGTTCTAACCTCCCACACCTCCTCCGCTCCGTCGGTTGCAGTGTTCCTGTCGGCTCTCCCTCTTCTGGTTCCAAGGCGCTGAGAGGGGGTCTTCCGCTGCGTCCTGCCGTCGAGGTGGGATCTACCCTGCTTACTCCGGGTTGTCTCTTCCGCCTCTGCGTCCTTGCCTTCTCAGCTCCGTCAACTGTGTTGAGCTTTCCGATCCTGGCGGCTCGCTCTCCAGGCTCGTTTCAGAGTTTTTATTCCGCTCCCCCTCACTCCTCTCTTGGGATGATTAGTCTTTCTCTGGCTTGGGGCGCCTTCCAGTCTCTGGTCGTTGCCGCTTCAGTGCCGTGGCTGTTCGCTGTCCGATTCCTCCCCTTTTTACAGTGCGGGTTCACAGCAGATCCCTTCTGCTCACCAGCGGTGCTTTTGTTGCTGTGTTTAGTGCAACATGTCCGTCATCATAGGATCAATACCGAGGATTACGGCCGGAGCTCGGCGCTTTGCTTCTTTACTTCATGCGTGCTAGGCCACAGCCCACCACCAATTTACCTCTACGCTCCCTCACGAGCCTTTTCAGTCAGAGCCTGACAGGAGTTACAGTCGGAGGTACGGTGACCGGTAACAAGACACCACAGCACTTAGTGAGGGTTCTAAATAGACACCTAGTGTTTTGACATTGATAAGGACAGGGATCTCAATGTTTTACATTTTTAAGCTTTGATAGTCTGGATGCAGCTTAGATGTTGCTTGACTGGATCCGAAAATCAAGAGCTCTGTTTTAATCCCATTTGGGCAGAGCCAGTTGTCTGTAATCCATCAATCGACCAGGTGATATATATCTTCAACATTGGACCTGTCAGACTCATAGTTACCATTAAGCTGGACGACGAGTTGCATGTTGTCGGCATAGTTAGTGAAGAAAATCCCTTTTTCCTCTAGAAGTGTGCAGAGAAGTTTGATGTAGATATTGAAGAAGAGGGTTGGAGACATGCAAGCCCCCTGGGGGACACCGCCGCTGATGGGTTCTGGCAGAGACGAAGAGTCCCCCCAGTGAATGTTGGATTGGCAATGGGACAGAAAGGATTCAACCCAGAGCATTGTGTCATCACTGCAGTTGTCCAGTACCCCCAAGGTGTTTGTGATCTAAGAGATCAAACGCTACCCAAAGATTGAGCAGAATGAGGAGGCCAGTCTTCCGTTTGTCGAGGATGCTTAGCATGTGTGTTTGCAAGTCAATAAGAGCAGTTTCAGTACCATGTACTGGTCTAAACCCTGACTGGTGGCTATGAAAGAGCATGTTTAACTCTATAAAGAGTTGGAACTTATGAGGTTGCCACTTTATCTAGAGCCTTCAGAAGGAAGTTGGAGTTAGTGATAGGTCGTAGATTAGAGGCCGTCTTCGGGTCTAGGTCTATGCTCCAGAATAGGTTAAGGAGGAAGAATGTTTCCGGGACAAGAAAATGGGCGCAAAGACTCAAGAGTTCTTTCCAATGTCGGCAATAGAAACAGAGGATAAGCTCAATTTGGGACAATCCGATATTATGGAGGGACGGTCAGCCACATCTGTTCTTGCAGGAGCAGTGGCTAGGTCCCATTTGATCTTATTGCGTGCTTTTGACACTTTAGAAGCAAAGGCTGTTTTTACATTGGTACAGTCTTGGAGTGCCGGTGAGAAAGGAAGTAGTTGAGAATTGGACAGTGCCATGGTTTTTAAAATCTCAAACAGCTCCCTAGAATTATTTGGAGCTTCCTTAATTTGTTTGGCCAAAAAGTTTTTTGTGTAGATGATGGAATTTTTATAGTGTTTTTCAAGAATTTTCCAGGCGCCTTTGTTAGCTTCTGAAGGATTGTTCAGCCATTCTGATTCTAGGTTCCTTTTAGTCTTTTTTAAAGTTGCAAGTTCCAGAGAGAACCAGTTTTGGTGGCCTACATTCTTGAAAGGAGCATTTCTATTGAGTAGTCCTGTAAATAAGCTGCTATAGGTAGATACTAAGTTCTCAGCCGTATCCATGTCAGATGCACTGGACATAATGTCCAGTAAGCACTCTTTCAAGCCAGCTGGCTTTCATTTTTTTAAATTGCGGCTCATGATTCTTTGGGGCAAGGTACTGATTTTAGGAAAGGATTCTTGGAAAAGAACTTGAAACTCAATCATGTAATGATTCGACCAGATACAAGGGGAGGTGGAACCTATATGCACTGTTAGATTCTGTGCAGCCACCCAGTCCAAACTGTTATTCTTGGCTGTGGTCGACTTGGAAATCCATGGCTTTGAGAGAGCCTTTCAGGTCAATGGCCTCTTGGTCTGCCTTATTGCCTCGCCAACAGTTTAAGTCGCCCAGAAAGAGCGTGGAACTATTTGGGCCACGAGAGTTACTCAGAACTGGGAGATCTCTTCATTAAAACCAAGCATGTCTACAGGTGGACGGTAAATGAGAACGAAATTAGTGCAGCAGTGGTCCAATAGGGCAATTTTTAAGTGTACAATTTCACAGTCTTGGCATGTGCTAGAGGCGGGGAAAAGTTTGAAGCTGCATTTCGCAATGATAGCTGCTCCACCTCCATGATCTAGTGGCGGTTTTTACAATATGTAGAATAGCCCTCTGGAACCACCACTGCAATCATGGGGCCACTGGCCTCCGTGATCCAGGTTTCGGAGCAGCATAGCATATCCAGGTCCCTTTCAAGACTCCAGTCGTGAATGTCAATTGCATGCCTACTGAGTGACCTAGTATTTAACAGGATTATTTTCATGGCATTCGTTGGTTTAGCCGATACATCATTACTCCTCTGTTCTTCCAGAGGATTGGTGTTTCTTTGCCCACTAGGACCTACCTGACTGGGCCTCATCGGGGGGTGTTGAAAAGGCAGCTGCAAGGCCTTGAGAAACCTGCTCTATGGCAGGTAACAGGGCGTTGTCTGCCTCAGGCACAGATCCAAGGGCAGGTGTCGATGTCAAAAGGAGCGAGTCAGGTGCCGTAGATGTTGCGCCAATGACAGCAGGGGTCAGGCTCACAGGGGCTGGAAGAATCCCGCTGCTAAGTCAGGGCTGTGTGGGGCGAGTGTAGGGGCTAGTGCTGAGTCCAGAGCTCTGAGAGCTTTAGACCGCAGATATTTGTTTACGATGGCCAACCGATTGCCCTTTTGTGCCTGCAGAAGCAGGGTAAATCCATCCATGTAACCCATGGTAAGCCCAGAGTTTCTACCACGGCTTGGCGAGCCACTGAACTGGAAGATGCCAAGCGCTACGTTTACTACTAATGTCTTGGATGGGCAGTATTATTTTTTGTTAATTTTTTTTACCTTCTTAATTCCCGAAAAGGGAGCGGCCGCCTAGCACCTCACAGCAAAAGTTGGGAGGAGAAAGTTCAGAGCGGGCAAAGTCAGTACCTGATACAGCAGATAGTCTGTGGCATTCGATGGTGGAAATGGCGGACGATGGCCGGCTTGGTCCTGGTGCGCCAGCACTGGTGCGCCTGGACTACAAATATATATGCACGAGCTGCATACTAGCACAGCACAACGCTGTGCTCCGACTGTCAAACACACTGTCTCAATTGTATTTCTAGTGAGCAGAACAATTGCAAAAATGACAATTACAAATACTATGTTCACTCATAAATCTGCAGCAACTACTTTCAGCAGTCTTTCTAACACAGTTTAGCAAAGATTAGACTTTCAAATATCACAACATGGAAACAATAAGACTCACAATTCTTCGGGCCGCTTGCACCCTCTCGTTGTTTTCTCTTTGTTTTCCACCCTCTTTATTCTACTTTAGTGTTGCTTGCGCCCTCTTTCTTGCTTTCGGGTCGCTCGCCACTATCTTTGTTTTCCGCTCCCTTTAAATTCACACTTTCAGTTATTTGCACCACCAATGCACTGTATTTCTGGTTTTCCTTGCTTTCTTTATGCATTCCAATTAATGCGCTGCTTGCATCTTTCATCAGTTTTGCTCCCGCTACAGCCTCCCGCACGCTACCGAGTCTCTCTCTCTCTCTCTCTCTCTGCGAAACTCACCCGGTAGCGCTGTGCCGGCGAGCAGTTACTCAGGATTTGTAGGTTGAGGTCAGGGCCTTACCACCTGCCCCTCAAGACACCCCTGGCACCGGCATACGTCCTAGGGGAATGAGCACTGGCCTGGACACGGCCAGCAGCTGGCAGCACACCTCACTCCGGCTCCCTGGAGACACAGCTCCCTGGCCATACTGCAACCCTTCTGATACACACGGTCAGCTTCTTGGCGCCCTGCTCTCCTCCGGATCTTCCAGGCTTTTCTTGTTGTCGCTTCAGGCTCCCTGGCTTCCATGTTGCAACCAGCAATCCCAACTCGTTCTCCTTCTTTGGCAGAACCACACCTTTTATACCCTAATTGAGAGTCAAGTGGAGTCAGGTGTGCATGGTTAAGGTGAAATGCCTGACCTTGCCGGACTATTAGCAGGACAGACTATGGGTGAAATGTAGTAGGCCTCTTCTTGCCTCCCAATGTTATTCCATGGGTAATCCTTACTACTCTTGTCACCTCTTCTTCGTCCCAATACATGTTGGAAATGGGGAGGTGGAGATGGAATGGAATTGGAAACATCCCGTAAAAGATGAGGGAGAGGGTTTTGATGCATAATGGGAAAAGGGGGAAAACCATGTCTCGCCTTTAGGCATTCTTCTCCCAATTCCCAGTGATCTTCCACTCAGGTGATCCTCCCTCGCTTGTCCACCCCCAGGGTCGGGATCCAAAAGTGATGTCCCTTCACCTGGCAACTTGAATGAAGGATCCTGGTGGAGTAGGAGGTGGCAGAATACCGTCAGGTTTCTCACAGAGGTCTTCTTGGTAACATTCATTATTATCATCACAATGTAGGTTGTTTTCTGTTAAGTCTGTTTCGTCATTAAGTAGGTTAGCTAGGTTTCGTATTGGGTTCACGTCTTCTTTTGGCTCTTCTTCCGTTTCAGGCTCTTGTTGCTGGTGGTGCCCTGGGGCTTTAGTGATGTATGGAGTCAAGATACCCATTGTGCTCCTTTTGTTTGTTTCTGCCTTTTCCATTTAGAATCCCAATATGGTTACCAGACATTTCATCGAAAAAAATTGGTCGACAGGACAAATGGTCGAACCAATTTCGTCGAAAACCAAATGGTCGAATTTGTTTTTTTATTTTGACCCTTTTTTTTGGGGGGGGGGTTCCCCCAACCCCCTTTTTTTCTAAAAAACCCTTTTTTTCCATAAACTACAACCTTAAAAATAAATATATATATATTTTTTAAAAATCGACCATTTGGTTTTCGACGAAATTACGTCGACCAAATGTCCTGTCGACCAATTGTTGTCGATGAAATGTCCGGACACCTCCCAATATCCTGCTGATGTGTCTAACGCTTCTGGTAGTTGGTTGCTGCTCTGGCGGGTGGTCTGTTGCAAGGTAGGGCGTTAGGTACAGTGATTTTTGTCTTGTTTTCGGGGTGGTTCTTTTTACCGTCGGGCTGGTGGGTGTGTGTTCCGTTGCTGGGTTGGTATTTGCTGGCGTGGAGGTCTGGTTCCATTTTGCTTGGTTTCTTGCACGTTGTTCCTTCCTCTGGTGTGGCATATTCTGTTCTCCTAAGTCTTCTAGTCGTTTTCCTTTGGGATACTCGAAGGCTCAGGGTATCCCATGGTTACGAATGACTTTGTGTGATTCTAAGGTTTGATATTCTATAATTGTGTGTTCCTTGGTTTTGTGCCCAAGCCGGTCCTCGCTGATTTGGGTTTTTTCCTGTGGGGCTCCTTGGGTTTTCCTTTGCGTGTCCGGGTGCGTTTTAGTTCCCTGTTGCAATTTCCTTCCTGGGAGTTAGAGTTGTGTTCTATTTATTGGCGGGTCGTTTGGTTATGTACCAAGTGTGGTAGTTGTGGTTGTGTCTGTAAGGCTCCTACCATGGTTTATTGTGTTTTCCTGTATTTTCTTTCTGTCTTTTGGTCCTTTGGTTGGCGCTTTGGAGTTTATGTAAATGTATTGTATCAAAGGGGCGCTAATCCTCCTGCGATATGAGTTTTTGTTGGCCTTGTTGTTTTCTTTCTTGTTTGTTTGGCTTGAGGGACCCTTTTAAATTGAGGTTTTCTTAGTGGCTTCTGTTGTCTGTAGCTACTGTTGGGGGAGCTGTGAGTGTGACACAGTTGCGGGCAGGTGGTTTGCAATGGGAGGCCCTCTAGCTATATAGGGCATTAAGGACAGTGATACTACATATAGGTTGAAAGGAGAGGAGTCCCAGTGGCTAGTTGGAGGGTCATGAAATGCAGGATTGGTACCCTTGCGCTCGGTTGGGAACGGGGTACTACATAGTCGGTATCCCTGTAAGTATGATGACCGGAAGGGGCAGTGGGGATCAGGAGGCCTATGGTGTTATAGACCACATACAATGCTGGTAACACCTGCTCTGTAGGATCTGTTGGACAGCATGAGTTATTTTACCCCATCCGGTTGGATGAAAAACGTTTGGCCACCTTAGACTACTAGGTCACGTGCAAACCTGAGCCGCCCTGCACGCCCCGGCTAAATGCAGAGGTTTGGCCCCTCTTGGCAAATGGTCAGATTGCAGACTTTGGCTACCCTGCACACTTGTGCCAAATGCAAACTCTGGTTACCCTATACACTTAAACAGTTGAAAGCTTTGGCTATCCTATATAATTGGCCAGATGTGAGTTTTTAGACCACCCTGCACACTTAGGTCAAATGCTGAACTCCTGCTATCTTAAACAGTTGACTAACTGCAAGCTCTGGTCACCTTACCCACTTGGGCCAGATACAAACTTTAGCCTCCTCAGACACCTAGGCCTTAGGCAGCTTTTAGCTACCTTTCCACCCTTTGGCTAATTTGCAAACTTTGGCTACCTGAAGCCGTCAGCAAGCTGGTAGCTGTGGCTACCTTAGACAATTTGCCAGTTTCAAGTTTCAGCTGCCTTACACACTTAGGCCTAGTGCAAAACATTGGCTATCTTGGACCGTTGGGCAAGTATACCTTTTATGTTACGTTGTTTCCTGGGGCTAGTCGCAAGGTTTGGTTGCCTTCCCCACTAAGCAAGATACAAGATTTGGCTATTTGCAAGGTGCAGACGTCGGCTAACCTACACACCCAGGTATAAATACAAAATATGACTAGCTCACACAATGAGGTGGAAGGCAACATATAACTATCTCATACAATGTATCAGAATGCGAAAGAGACTATCTCACACAATTACGTGAAATTCTGAATATGTTTACATTATACAATCTGGGAAAAAGCAAGATCTGGCTGTGTCACACAATCATGCTAGATGTGAATAATTGTCTGTCTTGCACAACCAGAGGGAGTGCAAAATATGACCAGCCCACACCATTAGCAAAAAAGCAAAATATAGCTATATCATACAATTATGCAGGATGTGAAAGATGATTTTCTCACACAACTAGGGGAAAAGCAAAACATCACAATCTAATCCATTTTGGCTAATTGTGAGAAGAGACTACTTAATCAGGGCAAATGCAGACTATATCTCTGTCATACAATTGGAGAAAATAGGCCAAATGCAAGATATGGCTCACTAATACAAATGGGCTAAATGCGAGATATGGCTCAGTAACACAAATGGGCTAAATGCAAGATATGGCTGACCAATAGAGATGGGCTAAATGCAAGACATGGCTCACTAATACAAATGGGCTAAATGTGGGATATGGCTCACTAATACAATTGGGCTAAATGCCAGATATGGCTGACTAACACAGATGGGCTAAATATGGGATATGACTGACTGACAGAAATGAACTATGTTCTACTAGGTAATAAGAGTGGTGGGGCTTTACTTGAGCAAATTAATGGCTTTACTCCCTGCCCAAACCACACTTACCGTATTAGTCGCTGCTGGTTGACTGCAGCAGGCTTCTCAGGCGAACACAGGAAAAACAGTGTGGAGCTGCTTCTTCAGGAACTGCCCTTTGCCTCTGGCCCTTAGTCGAGGGCTGCCCAGCAAGGCTGCACTGGGTGGTCTTACTAAATGGGTTACTGTGGCCAACTAGGGGAGCAGGAGTATTGGGAGGCAGGTCAGTAATCAGGAAGCAAGCAGGTAGGCAGGGGAAGGCACAGAAATGTGCACAGAGCGTTGGAGATGAATTTAAATGTCAAAACCCCCGAAATTTGGGCAAATGGGGTTGCAGCAATAGTGGAGGCCCAAACTCACTGTCTAAATCACCACAGGAAAGGCAGGGAATCGGAATTACTAGACCTGTAAAACCACCTTGAAGCCTTCAGAGATGAAGGGCAAGCCACCCCTCCTACTCCTCCTGGATCACTCCGCCGCTGTCATGATGCCTACCCCCGGGGAACCAGACCAGGTCCAGCAACCCCGGAAGCAGGCATCACGTTATTTTGAGCAAGCCCAAAAACCCCTGCTAGGGGCTGTTTGGGTGCCGTCCTGACGCCTATGGCGCCAGGCTCATATGGAGAGTCAGTCCTGGCGCCATAGGCACCAGGCTCATAGAGTAGAACTTACCTGATGCAGACCATGCTGCAAAGCTCCAAGCCAAATGAGGCTTGGAAAGGACTATTTTACCTAGGGACTATTTTTTACTCGGGTGGGGATGGGGAGGAATACTTACCTGAGACCACTTTGAGGGATATTTAAACCACGCCCGAAGAGCAGCACACGCTTCGCGTTATTCTGCATCCAGCAGCGTAGCGCTCACCGTGTCTGCAAGCCTGCATCCAGTCTTCTGCCACGCCCGCCTCGAGTCTGCAGCTCCTAGAAAAAGGGAGGAACAGAAGGAGAAGAGGTTAGAATAAGAGCAAAACCTTCGATCCTTACCTGAATTCCGGATCCACCGCGCCTTCAAGCTGGAAGAAAGAAGCATTTTACGCGCGCCGCCTCGCCTGCTGCAGCGCTGCGCTGAACTCACCGGACTTCGCAGCATCCTCACGATCCACTGCATCCTTCTGCACGTTCCCGCCGCACTCTGGCACCAAGGGGAACACAAGAACAGCAAAAGTGAGCCAAGGGGATAAACAGAGGCAATAGTAACTACCCCCATAGACCTACCTGATTACCGCCGGGGGTACTATTCCTCTTCACGGGTCGGCGCAGTCTCCATTGCATCCTCGCCGTACCCCGGCCCCTAAGGGGAACAAAAGGACAACAAGGTGAGACAAAGGGACAAACAAGGGGAACTCTTCTCACCACCATAGACTTACCTAATTTTACCGCGAGAGGCATTATTCCCCGAACTACATATTTTCTCTCCACACCTGAATAAGGGAGCAAGCAACAGGTTACATTCTGGCCTTATTTTATAGAACTGTGTAGGATAAGCCAAATCCTTACCTGAACTTCGTCAGCTACCACGAGGTACTCTTCGCTGGGGTCAAGCTGCAAACTGCAAGGAATCGGACAAGAGTGAAAGTCAGACATGTGAACTCTTACGAACTACATACTTTTCAGAGTCAATAACGTTCTGGAACTCACCAATTCTTTTGAGCCAGTGAAGCAACTGGTTATCAACGCGCCCCTGCGCTCAATGCAGGATGGAGAGCTCATCTTTTCAAACCATCAGGTGAGACTATAAGAGGGGATATCAAAGGTGATCTGTGGGGAGAACAGCGGGGGTGGGGGGATTTACGCTCAACTCCACGGATGGTTAATCCCCTTTCTCCATTTGCAGAAGAATATTTCTACGGGCCAAGCAAACGAAGCTAGGTGGGCCAGTCCAGTCCGTCATCTCGACCCTACGCGTCACATTGGTGGAAACCGCAGCTGTCCAGTTCAGATCGACGCCTCTGTGGGAGCCAGGTGAGCGTAACAGCCGCCTTTCACCTGGTGGACCACAAAACCGCATACTACCATCTTATAGCCGCCGCCAACTTCTCACATGATGCCCGACCTGCGTAGGCTCCTTCTTGGAAGGAAGATCCATGAGAGTTTTCTCAGACACTGGCAGCGCCCCTCCCATCCCCATTTCCTGTAGTGCTCCACAAGGATCCTGTGTCTCCCCTTACCTCTACAACATCTTCACCAAACCCCTCTTCGACCTCCTGGACTCCATCGGCATAGCCTACACCAACTATGCCGATGACACCCAAATCCTCCTCCCACTGTTCGGTATTCATGACAGAGACTCCCTTACTATCAACAAAATAAATTCAACAATCCAAGCCTGAATGGCCAGGAACTACATATGACTTAACGACAACAAGACGGAGATGCTACTGGTGGGGTCACCGGCCATGCTAAAAAACTCAACGCCCAAATCTCAGCCTTCTTTATAGAGGGCATTCACATCCCTGTTTAGGCATTTGTGAAAACACCGGGTGTCTACTTGGATGCTTCCCTCTCCCTCACCAGACACGTGAACGCTATTGCCTCTTCAGCTGCATATACAGCCTAACTCATCAATGCAGTCAGACAATTCCTCACAGACCAGCTGCCTCACTATCGCAAGAGGAATTATAGGAGGGAGAAGTGTCACTGCAAAGAGGATGTTGCAGTAGTCATCTAAACAGAACATTAACAAAATGCAGGTAATCCAAAACAATGCCCTACGTGCAGCACTCAACATTCCGAGAAAAGAACACATCTCAGCAGCAAGAAAGGAAGTGCATTCGCTCCTAATCCGAGAAAGAATGATCTTTAAAACACATCACGCATAAATGTCCTGCTAACGCTGCCCCGGGATACCTGTCTCAAATAATTGGGAGAACCAAGTGCATCAGACCAGTGAGGTTTTTCCACACCCAACATCTTGTCCCTCCCCCCACCTTCAAAAAAGTCAGAGGAGGAAGCTCTAGGTTCCCTGCAGTGGCAGTGCACCACTGGAATGCTCTGCCCCCTGCCCTAAGTGCAGAGGAATCTTACTGGCCCTTACGCAAGGCCTTAAAAACGTGGCTCTTTGCCTAAACGACATTGCTATACAGTTAAGCACATCTACCGAAATTACTGCACGTGTGGGGAGAGTATCTTGCCTCGCACCCCCTTGCTTATATGCTATGTGTGTAACTGGTTTCATTAACAGCGCCCT
The DNA here is from genome assembly GCF_040938575.1 of Ambystoma mexicanum. NCBI lineage: Eukaryota > Metazoa > Chordata > Amphibia > Caudata > Ambystomatidae > Ambystoma > Ambystoma mexicanum. Next base: position 1,112,760,950 of record NC_090923.1, on the reverse strand, counting down.
AATGCCCTCGGGTTTAGTCGCTTTACAAATGTAAAAAATAGATAAAATAAGGAATGTCGCATGCAGCAGGGCTAGACCCTCGCAGGAGCAGGGATCTCAGATGGCCAATCGGTGGAGGGATTGGAGGTGGGCCAGTAATCAGGAAGAAAGTGGGTGGGCAGGGAAGGTACGGAAATGCGCACGGCGCGCTGGAGATGAATTTAAAATGGAAACACCCGAAATCAGAGTGATAGGGTCACAACAACAGTGGAGGCCCAAACTCACCGTCTAAATTGCCACAGGAAAGTGGCGTGCAGCAGCAGTCGCGGGGCTAGACCCTCACTGGAGCAGGGATCTCAGATGGTCAATTGGGGGAGAGATGAGAGGCGGGTCAGTAAACCGAATGCAAGCGGGAGGGCAGGGGAAGGCACAGCAATGCTCACAGAGCACTGGATAGCCAGAGGGACTGATCAATGCCGTAAAACAGATGCGCTTAGCCAGGGAAGAGATGCAAAAAGGCTTTGCTTACCTCCTAAAGTCCAAAAAGATACAAAACAACAGCAAAAGGAAGGCTGTCCCATTCGTGTCAATAGAGTGAACAACGAACGGTATTAATATCAAAAGCTGGAGTCAAGTGAGAGACGTCAGAGGGACAGGAAGGGGAGGGATGAGTGAGCAGAGGTAAGAGAGGTGAGGTGAATGGAGGGGAGTATAAAACAGAAAGGAGAGGGAAAGGAAAGAGGGAGTGTTTCCCTCTATATAACTAAAAACTGGTTGGAATAGGGAAAATTAGGAAGCCGTGTGGGTTTAGAGCAAGAAGGCCAGCACCTTTTGGTTCATATCTCAGCTCATTTAGAATTTAGCATATGGAGGGAGAAACAATTGCTCTATAATAAACTGGGGCTAAGGATGTCTGAGCTAGGGAGGAGATTCTTGGAGATGGGAGAGTGACGGCCGTAGGGCCCATTTCATTTTGAATAAAAATCCTTCAAACACTTTTGAGAATTGGGAGTGATTCTTGTGCCATCTTTGATACTAGCTAAATCTTAGAGGAGAGAAGTGAAAATGACAAAGAACAACACAGAATAAACATCTGAATCATCGAAAGGGGTTAGAGGACTGTTAAGTCAGAATTCCTATTTTGGGGATTCTAGGGCTGCTTTTTGGGGCCCCTCAGCTTTTTGCTTTATCCTCCTCTTTTTTTTATTTATGGACTTCTTTTTGGCGACCAAAGGGACTTCTGAAGTTGCCTCGCCATTACATCCCATTATACCGTGCTCAAGATATATGGTACCAGGTCGCAACTAAGATGCCAAGGGGTACCTCTCAGGGTCTCCCATTTTTGCCCTAGGTGCTAGGTGATTTGATCACCCTAGGCATCGCCCAGACATCTACATGTATCAATATACTGATGACATACCGACACATAAAATTCAACCATGTGGAAAACATCTCTGGCTAAAATTATGCTCATCAGCAACTTGACCAGTAAAACACTCATCTTATCAGAGCTAGTGAACAAACTTAAAAGGATTCTTTCCAAAGCTATCCCCTGGTACCAAATCGCGAGGCATTACTATTGACTGCAACTTCTCCATCGGCAAAGGGGAGGGCAACTATAGCATCCTCCATGTAACCCTTGCACCACTAAAAGCAGTTTATCACGCCACAGACAAACTAATCACCTGCATCAAAAACTTAAAACACATTTCCCTCACCCTCAGAGATTTAAAGTGTCTACCAATAGCAGCCTGGAAAACCTTCAAGACAGCATGTATCAGATAGACGGCTCTGGCAACTCATGCTCCTCCATAATTAGCTGGCAAACTGGTTGTCTCATTTATTGGTACATTTCCAGAAGCCGGAACATCACGAGAAGACAGGGAACTAAAAATCAGGAGACAGGCCTTCTCCTGTTATGCACCGGGGCTATGGAATGCCATCCCAACTATCTCTCTGGGGTTCGTGAAGGAACTGAAGACCTTGCCATTCCTCTAATAGGGCTGTGCATCACGGAAGACTGGTCAGGCAGATCCGCTTTTGTATACTTTGCAGCTAGCCCCGCATTGACCACCTTTGTGATTCTCAACCACTGTAAATTGCCCTGTTGCTTCCAAGCTAGGTTTACATACAAAAAGAGAAATGTCATCCCCTAGATCGTGCATTCATTGCCATATGAGTCCTGTTCCAAAGTCAGCAATTCTCACCTGATCTGACACGTTGTACCAGTCATAGTCGAAGGAGTCTATGTGGGTGCGCCTGGATAAAATCAGGGCCACCAGGTTATAGCAGGCTCGGCTGGTGGACAAGACAATCAGGCTTCCTCCAACAGCGGCGGTCCTGCACACTGTTGTACCCTGAAACAAGACAAACAGTTTACATAAAACACAACAATGGTCACTCAAGTAGGGTCATTTTCATTTCAAACCAGGAGGTCCATATATATTTCCTTTCCTCTCCTTGCTCACTAGAATTAAAAAATCTATTTAGACCTTTTAACTATGGTTGACATTCCTGCCACAGTGCATGACCACAACAAATACAATTAATAGGTATTGTGGGATATGTGGACATCCATGCCATTCGCAATTAAGCACTTAATTTGGTGGACCTGAATGCCCTGTAGGGGGGGATCAGGGGATCATTCCGTAAAATGTATAAACCCTGTCATGAATCAATCAGTAGATTCTTCAGTCACAGAATTTAAATTGTCTGAAAATGGTGCTAACTCCCTATAACCTATGTCCTGTCCCCAGCAACATCAGTCTGTAGGCCTCAGTTTATTTTGCTGTAAGAAGGAGAGATGCTCACTTGCTAGAGCCCCAAAGAGGCGACACAGTCACAGGCCTACAGAATCAAATATTGCATGTCAGAACAGCTTGACATTGTACTTAGTATGCTGTAAAGATGTGCATGTTCTCCAGTGTTTAACTATGAGCAATGCATTCATGTGTGTAAGGATTGGCAATGCATGGACAATGTGCATCTAAATCGGAGGGCCCCCTCCACCCTCCTTTAATATATCAGTACCATCTGGCCTTATGGCATCTTTTGAAGCTTAATGGGATGCATTCAGACATAGCAACAGAGCCAGACCTTTACCAGGAACTGACAAGACCCAGACCTGGCAAGCATATTGGTGAATCTGGCAGAGGATCAGTAGCAAACAGCATCAAGGCAAACATCCTCCTCTGGGTAAGAGGCATAGATAGGGCAGGGCCTAAGCGGGCAAGGCCCCCCCATAATCTGTAAATGCCCACTCAGCAGTGCTTTGTGGACATTTACAGATGTTAATGTCACTGGGGTAGGCCCAACTACATTGGTTTCAGGCTCTACTTGTTAGACAATCCTAGCTACCCCTCTGCTCTGGGCCACTGTCTCCTGAGTCAACTGTGGGAGGAGTAAGTCGTGAGAACCAGAAACTTTAGTGTCCCTTGATTTGATAGGGGAAGGCAAGGACCAGTACAAACAGAGGTGGGACAAGACAGCTGTAATAGTCCACTCTGTCAGCCAGAACGTTTTGAAACACCCAGCTTTCACATATTGTACTCTGTCTCTAAAGCATTGAAGAGGATTAGCAACAGGAATTTCTTTATTTTTTTTAAAAAAATCTGTTTATTGATTTTCAACAGTAAAGACATCTTTCGAAAATTCACCCTTTCAATATAATACAACTTTATCAATTTCTCTACCCTCCTCAAGCCTTCCTCCCCAAACCCGACAGGCAGCTGCAAACATAAAACTACGAAAAGCAGTAAGAAAACCCCTCCTGTGATCCTAAAATAGGTCTAGTAATTGTAGGTGTTGGGGGCACCACTGGGCTCTATAGTGTTCCCTAAGAAAGGCAAAGATTTGTCCCCAGTCTGTAGCGAATCGTGCTAGGTTATTGTTCATTGCATAAGTTGCCCATTCGAGTGCCACAAACTCCCAGAATTTCCTTAGCCAGTATTGCACTGTGGGGGTGTCTGCCCCCTTCCAACGCTGCGCTATCAGGAGCGTTGCCACCAAAGTAAGCACTTGTCTGGCCTTCCACTGGCCTCTGGGTTCGTCCCCGGCTCTCTCACCATCCAACCGCTAGCATAACTTCCTCGGGGGCGCGTTTGCAGCATTAACAAATATTTCCTTCTGAGCCTCCTGTACTTACCTTCAGAATGGTTTAATTTTGGTTCATCTCCACAGCCGTTCCAACACGTCTTTGAGGACCTGGGGTATATACTGTGGAGACGGACCGGTTTGTCGTGCCACCTAAATATCCGCTTGTACCAGTACTCCTGTAACTGAGAGGACCTGACCACCCTTGGCACCAGTGACCACAGGCTTTCCCAATCGCTCCTCTCGAACTCCCTCCCGATCGTCCTCTCGCAATGCCTCATGTATGGACACGCTGCCCGAGGGGTGGCCATCACCAACACTTTGTAGAGCCTGCTATCAGACCCCTTTCACCATCATGTGGTGTTAGGTATTTTTAAAACTGAGTAAGTGGGCATATTGCTGCCTCCTTTACGCCGGGGTCTTGCAGCCAATGCCGCAGCTGAAAATAACATAGCCTTTAATTTTCCCTCACCCCAAAGCATTGCTTACACTCAGGGAAAGATCGAATGGAGCGGCCCTGAAACATATCCCTGAATATACTGCAGCCTCCTTTTTGCTACTGTGTGAAAGCCTCCTGGGACAACCCCAGAGAGAAGTCAGGGTTATTGTATAGTGGAGTAAACAGAGATGGAAATGTTGTAATCCCATACTTTGTGGCTAAATTGTCCCATGTGTCAGCTACGAGTTTTGTTATGGAACTTAGGTACAGATGCCGAGGCCTATGTGGGCACAAGTGCCACATGACTTAAAGCAGGACCCTCCTCGCCACCGCCCAATCTATTCACCCATAATAGTCCCCCACTGCGTGGCAGCTATTCCCTTATTTTGCGGATCTAGGACACCTCGTAGTATTGTCAAAAGTTGGGGAGCGCCAAACCTCCCTCCCGCCCGCCTAGGGGACATCAAAAGCCTGCAGCTAAGTTGCGGGCACTTGCTTTGCCAGATTAACTGGCCAGTAATTTTCCCCAGGTTCTGAAAGAAGCTGTTGGTTAATGCCACCAGCAACACCTGGAAAAGGTAGAGCAGTCAGGGAACAGCCACTATCTTGACTGCTGTCATCCTGCCCAACCAAGAAATTCTTCCATTTGGTGAGGTCCACTTTTGTGGAGGCCAGTATTGATGGATATTTGGCCTAATACCACTTGGGGAGCTGGGATGTAATGTTAATCCCTAGGTATATGATCCCCCCCTGGGCTCCAGATAAATGGCGAGGCTGCCTTCAGCTCCCCACCTATCTCCCCCCTCACTGTGAATTTCAGCAGTTATGACTTTGCTACATTGATTCTCACACTTGAAACCATCCCGAACTCCTCTAGCGCCTTTCTACAAGCCCCCATTGACTCCCCAGGCTTTATGAGTGTGAGCAGCATGTCGTCGGCAAATACTGCAAACTTGTGTTGGACCCCCCGAATGGTATCCCATGCACCTTCTTAGATTCCCGTAGAGAATGTAGGAGAGGCTCTAGGTATATGGCGTAGAGCTGGGGGGAAAGCGGGCAGCCCTGTTTCGGATGAAGTCCCCACCCAGCCCCATCCCCTCCTTCGCCCTGAACATAAAATACCACTTCACGCGGTCGAAGGCCTTTTCAGCGTCTAGGGAAAGAAGGACCAATGGAAGTGCTGTCTAAAGGCCTTCTCCACCAGGTGTGCTATTCGGCGAATGTTTGCTTTCCCACCACGAACCCCGATTGATCCGGGTGATTCAGGTGTGGGAGGTGCCACTCCAATCTGTTGGCTAGGGTTTTAGCATACATTTTGGCATCAATATTTATTTATCCTATCGGCCTATAGGAACTACACCTGGAGGGGTCCTTGTTGGGTTTAGATATAAGGATAATTTTCGCCTCCTCCATCAACGTCGAGATACGAGCTCATGCCTGAAAGAGATTGTAGAGTCTTGCTAGGTGGGGAATCAGAAGATGCCCAAAGGTTTTGCAAAAGGAGGCAGTATATCTGCCCGGAACGGGCGATTTATTGGGGGGAGCACTGAAATAACCTTCCTTACCTTCTCCTCTGTTATCTCCCGCCCCAAAGCTTCCCTAACCTCGGCTCCCACTTTAGGTAATTGAACCCTGTTCAAATAGTCCTCCTGCATCGGCCCCGGCGGGTTCTGGGAGCAGTATAGGTTCCTGCAGTATTGGGCAAAGGCTTCTTGGATCTCCTCCATAAGTGAGTGTCAAAGACCCTGCTCGTCCACTATTGACGGTATAGTGTTGCTAGCTGCCGCCCCCCTCAACAACCTCGCCATTAGCCTATCTGTTGGCTTTCGCATAAATGTGCTGACGGACAAATAACAGGGATCTCTCTGCCTTTTTAGTGTGCAGGACATTGTGCTGAGCCACCGCCTGCTGGTATTCCCTCATGGTCCATCTGGATGGGGTTCCCGGCATGCGCTTCTTGATTGTATCTACCTCGGCCACCAGCTCTGTCTCTAACACGTGTTTGTTTTGCTTCAAAAGTGCACAGAAACAATTTCACAGCCTCAGCACACAATATAAAGAAAACTCAAACGCTGAAGGAAAATTATTTACAAAAAACACTCAGCTAAACTGCAGAAAACGGCTCTTTATTACCTTTTATTCACAAGAAACATACATGAATAAGCATAATAAATGAATGAATAATTACTACTGCGAGAAACCAGAAGGTGTCTCACCGGCTAGTCCCCGGAAATCTCTCTCGCAGGTTACCAGGGCACAGCCATTGCCTTTGGATCCAGATCCTGGGGGTGGACCAGTGCAGGAGGATCACCTGGGTGAGGGGTCTTCGGCGAGTGTGAGTAGGACACCCGTTGGCGAGACACAATAGTCCCTTCCCTGTATCACCTTTACCCCATCCTACCCGGTAGGATATTTAGGAACTCTACCCTCCACCCCCCTTCCCTACACAAACACTTTCCCACAGACAGCTCACTCTGGGAGAAAACAGACTCGCACCCGAGCATTGTACCTGACATGTCCCAATACCCTTGTCAGGCAAGGTCAGGCAATTAATGGTAACCCCTCACACAGAGGTCCCGGCGCCGCAGGTGAGTAAATCTTTGCCCGAACCCCCTTAGCCTTGTGTCTTGGCCCTTTTTGTATGTTTTTAGCACCCCCCAGCCTCTTCGTGCACCATGTTCCCTTCGCTTCCTTCCCCCTCCCAGCTCCCGCCTCCCCGCCCGCCCCCCTCCCCTGATAGGCTACTTTCATTCTTCCTCGGTGGCCTGGTCTCCGGCACCAGCAGCTGCTCGCCACTTTAGCTCCTGGCGCCGCAGGTGAGTAAATCTTTTCCCGACCTCCTTAGCCTTGTGTCTTGGCCCTTTTTGTATGTTTTTTAGCCCCTTCGTGCACCATGTTCCCTTTGCTTCCTTCCCCCTCCCAGCTCCTGCCTCACCCCCTCCCCTGATAGGCTACTTTCACTCATCCTCGGCAGCCTAGTCTCTGGCACCAGCACCTGCACGCCACTTTAGGTCCCGGTGCCGCAGGTGAGTAAATCGTTGCTAGCCCCCCTTAGCCTTGTGTCTTGGCCCTTTTTGAATGTTTTTTAGCCCCCCGGCCCTTTCCTCCACTGTGTTCCCTTCGCTTCCTTCCCTCTCCCAGCTCCTGCCTCCCCGCCTGCCTCCCTCCCCTGATAGGCTACTTTCATTCCTCCTTGGCGGCCTCGTCTCTGGCACCAACACCTGTGCGCCAATTTAGGTCCCGGTGCCGCAGGTGAGTAAATCGTTGCCCCGACCCCCTTAGCCTTGTGTCTTGGCCCTTTTTGTATGTTTTTTAGCCCCCCCAGCCCCTTCGTGCACCGTGTTCCCTTCACTTCCTTCCCTCTCCTAGCTCCCACCTCCCAGCCCACCCCCCTCCCCTGATAGACAACTTTCATTCTTCCTCGACGGCCTGGTCTCCGGCACCAGCACCTGCGTGCCACTTTAGGTCCCGGCACCGCAGGTGAGTAAATCGTTGCCCCGACCCCCTTAGCCTTGTGTCTTGGCCCTTTTTGTATGTGTTTAGCCCCCCAGCTCCTTCGTGCACCGTGTTCCCTTTGCTTCCTTCCCCTCCCAGCCCCGTCCTCCCCGCACGCCCCTCTCCTCTGATAGGCTAGATCACCAGCCATAACTAACCTGCCCCAGGGCAGTCCCCTGCCTGGCAGCCTCTTCGGCTAAGGGCCCCAAGGCAAAGGGCGGCTCCAACAGGGGCGGCACCAGAAAGTATCAGCAGGTGTCCGTAGGGAAAGCCAGCAACCAGCCGTCAACCAGCAACAACCACTACAGTAAGTGTGGCATGGGTGTGGAGTAGAGCAATTACTCTACTTCAAAAAAACCATGCCACTCCACTTTACCCACCTCCTGAGTGTGAACATTAGCACGCATCTCACCTAGATGTAATCATGAACACTAGCATGGCACACTTAAGACAGAATATGTCCATCATTTAGTTAGAATTGTGAACATTAGGCTGCGCCAGACCCAGACAGATTTGTGAATGTTAGCAATGCCGCACTTGGTTAGAGTTGTGAACATTAGCCTGCATAACATCTAGATAAGAAATGTGATTTTTAGCATGTCCCACACCTAGTAAAAATTGTAAATGTTAGCATGTGCCTCACTTAGATAGAACTGTGAATGATAGCAAACCTCACACTTCGATGAATTGTAAATGTTTGCATGTGCCACACTTAGATGGAATTGTGAATGGTGGCATGTCCCACACTTATATGAAATCGTGAACATTAGCCTAAGCCGCATCTAGAGCGAATGCAATTGTCAGCATGCCCCTCACTTAGATGGAATTGTAAATGTTAGCATGTGCCTCACTTAGATAGAACTGTGAATGATAGCAAACCTCACACTTCGATGAATTGTAAATGTTTGCATGTGCCACACTTAGATGGAATTGCGAACGGTAGCATGTGCCTCACTTAGATGAAATCGTGAACATTAGCCTAAGCCGCATCTAGAGCGAATGCAATTGTCAGTATGTCCCACGCTTTGATGGCATTGTGAATGGTGACATGTGCCACACTTAGATGAAATCATGAGCATTGGCCTGAGTCGCATCTGGATAGAAATGTGAATTTTAGCATGTCCGAGCATGTCCCACACCTGGACGGAATTGTGAATGTCGGCATCTCCCACACTTGGATAGAATTGTGAATGGCAACATGTGCCACACCTGGTTGAAATCGTGAACATTGGCCTGAGTCGCATCTAGATAGAAAGGCAAATGTCAGCATGTCCCACACTTGGATGGACTTGTGGATGGAGGCGTGTACCTCACTTAGATGAAGTCGCGAACATTTGCCTGAGTGGCATCTGGATTTAAAATGCAAATGCTAGCATGTCCCACACTTGGGTGGAGTTGTGAATGTTAGCATGAATTGCATCTAGATAGAAGAACAATTTACTTACCAACTGTAACGTTCTTTCGATTGGATGTTCCTCCCACGTATTCCTCATCTTATGATATTCCTATCCCAGCTCCGCTGCTTCGGAACATTTTTTCATCAGAGGGCGCTGTGTTCGAGGCCGCGGAGTCGAAGTCCCTCAAGAGCCACCGTCGGGCGTCAACGTCATCCGCTGTATAAAGGGCTTGAGCAGCGCCCGTTACCTCAGTTCTGTTTTTACGGTGTTCATGGTCGCATCAGCTGATCAGGTTTTAAGTCCTCAGGCTCTTAAGGAAGTTAGAGTGCAACTGGCGTGAACTGTACGGAGGGGTAGGTTGGGAGGGTCAATGAGGAATACGTGGGAGGAACATCCAATCGAAAGAACCTTACAGTTGGTAAGTAACTTGTTCTTCAAATGGATTGTGTCCTCCCACGTATTCCTCATCTTATGATAGACTTCCATTGCATTGGTAAGTTTGGAGGTGGGAGTACTAACATTTTTTATTATGGACTGAATGAAGGACAGCTTTTGCAAATAGTCCTTCTTGATATGAATTAGAGTCCAAGCAGTAAAGCTTCACAAAGGTGTGGTTTGACGACCAGGTGGCCGCAGCACAAATATCCTGCACCGGGACACCCCTCTGAAGAGCCGTGGAAGTTGCCATGCCTCTGGTTGAATGAGCCCTTAATCCATCTGGAGGCTCTTTCCCAGCTAATTTGTAGCATTCAGCGATTGCTAGAATTATCCATCTGGATAGACTTTTTTCCCAGTATATCCAACAAATAGTTGGTCACATTGTCGAAGATTTGCCAATCTGGAAATGTAGAAACTGAGAGCCCTTTTTGGGTCCAGTCTATGCAATCTTTCCTCTTCCTTACTAGCGTGAGGCATAGAATAAAAGGTAGGCAAGACCATTTTCTGTGACAGATGAAAATCAGAAACTATTTTAGGGAAGAAAGATGGTTTGACTTTTAGAATAGCTTTGTCCCTATGGAAAATGGTGAGGAGGCTTACAAGACAGAGCCTGCAACTCAATTACCCTGCGGGCTGATTCTACAGCCGCTAACAGAATTGTCTTAAGAGTGAGAAGTCTTAATGGGCAAGAATGTAAAGGTGTAAAGAATGTAAAGGTTCGAAAGGGGAATTTTAAGACTAGATTTAAATCCCAGATGGGCACCAGAAAAGGTGTTGGAGGGTATACATTTGTCAGCCATTTCAAGAATTGAATGACTAAAGACATTTTAAAATAGGACGCCTCTTCAGAGGAGCGCTTAAAAATAGATAGCACTGCCAAATATCCTTTTATAGTACCGACTTGGAGCCCCAAATTGGCTAAATGTAAGAGAAAAGAAAGTACTATTGGAGTATTACAAAGAAATGGATCCACATTCTTATCCCTGCACCAGTTACTGAACTTGTTCCAACGACACCGATACAGAGATTTTGTTGCTGGCCTTCTGGCCGAAAGCAAAATCTCCATTACGTCATCCGGAAGGTCCCAATACTTATATCTTAGCCTCTCAGAAACCATGCGTGAAGGCTGAGTGTTTTGACCTCTGGATGGAGATCCCGACCTTCCTCTTGCTAGATAAGATCCTCTCTTTGTGGGAGATGTATTGGAGGGCAGATGGACATGTCCAGAAGGTCCGAGTACTACGTCCTCCTGGCCCAATCCGGGGCAATTAGGATCATGGTTTGCCTAAACTTTCTCAACCTCCTGATTACTTGCGGAATCACAGGGACAGGGGGAAACACGTGAAGGAGTGGAAATACCCAGTCCACTACGAATGATTTCCCTAGAGCTCCTCTTGGAGGAAATTCACGTGAGAAGTACAGTTCGCAGATCCAGCTGGCACCGGTCGCGAACAGATCCACTTGAGGGGTTTCCCAAAGGGTGAAGATCTCTTGAAGGACTTCCTGAGCTAGTTCCTGGGATACTGTGCCCTGCCTGCGCAGAGCGTCCACCGCGTGTACAGCTCTCCGGCTAGGTCAACTGCCGATAGAGAGATTCCTTCTTGCATTGCCCAGAACCAGAGCTGCATTGCCTCTGTGCACAGTGGAAGTGATCCTACGCCTCCTCTTTTGTTGAGGTAGTACATGGCTACCGTGTTGTCCGTCATTATCAGGACATTCTTTCCCTGTACAGAGGGCAGAAAAGCCTTCAGCGCTAGTCTGATTGCCCTCAGCTCCAAAAGATTTATGTGCAGTTTGGACTCCGATGGAGACCAACAACCGCTGATTGTCAGATCATTGGTGTGGGCTCCCCACCACGTGAGTGAGGCGTCCATCACTACTGTAATCTCTGGCCATGGTTGCCAAAAAGGTTCCCCTTGAGGATGTTCCCCTTGCAAGTCCACCATAGGAGATCTTGAGTCACTTTGGTCGAAACTTGCAGAAGATCTGACATCCCCCCTGAAAACTGGGACCATTGAGTCATGAGGGCCCATTGAAGGGCTCTAATCCTCAATCTGGCCTCTGGCACCAGAAAAACGCTGGATGCCATGAGGCTGTAACGCTCACCTGACTCCCACGGAGGCGCTGGTCTAGTCTGGGTTGCTGTGGCCTCTTCGAGCGTGATGCGCAGAACTCGGAACACCGACTGAACAGGACCCTCAAATCTTGCTTGTCTGGCCCCTAGGAATATCCTTCTGCAGATGAGAAAGGGGATTAACAGTCTGCAGAATAGTGTCCTTGCACCCCCCACACCCCTTCGTTCTTCTCTAACTCCTTCCGAAATCCCGGGTTGAAGCTCACCTTATGGTTTGAAAGGATGAACTCTCCATCCTGCTTCTGGTGTAGGGGCGCGTGTTTGTCCAGTTACTTCACTGGTTTTCAGAATGGTGCTGGCAAAATCCACTTGACTTTTCCGAGCGGAATGCCGTAAGTATGAAGATTACAAAAGTTCAAGTGTTGAGCCTCCTTTTCTGTTGCCTTCCTAACCTGTGATCTGTCCTTTATTTCAGGTGCAGAATGAAGGCGATGCGTTGAGGGATTGACTTGCCGATGGTAAACTCAGGTGAGTTAGCGATGGGGGTGATCCCTCTTAATGTCTTTAAATTCCTCCAGTAATGTCTTTTGTCCTTTCCCCATAGGGGCCGGGGTGAGGTACCTGCCAACGTAGCGGTGCCGACCCGAAATGAGGAATGATCCACCAACAGAAGACCGGTAAGTGTTATGGTGGAAAATTAGGCTTTCCTCATATGTTCCTTCTGCTCACCTTTTGTCTCTTCTTCTCTCCCCTAGGCGCAGAGATGTGGCGACCGGTGCAGACAGTCGCGGTGGAGCCAGAAGAACTCCCGAGGACAGGTGAGTAAAGCGCAGCGCTGCAGCGAGCAACGCAGTGCTTTTAAATGAAAGTCTTTTCTCAGGAACGCTGGCGTGAAGGTTCCGGATGCAGGTAAGAAGTTTGATAAAATTCTTGGTTTTCACCTTTCTCTTCTCTTCTTTCCTTACAGGTTTTCCAGGATCGAGGCGGGCGTGGCTGGAGACCAGATGCAGGAGCAGATACGGTGAGCTTTCAGCTGCTTGGATGCAGAACAACGCAAAGCGTGAGCTACTGTCTGGGCGTGGCTTAAATAGCCCCCAAAGTAGTTCCAGGTAAGTATCCTTCCCTGGCCACGCCCGAGTGGCAAAATAGTCCCAATGAAAAAATAGTCCCTTTCAGGTCTCAGGGAGGCCTGAATCTTGCAGCATGGTCTGCATCAGGTAAGTGCACAAAACACCTTCCTTTATGAGCCTGGCGCCTATGGCGCCAGGACTGATTTCCAACATGAGCCTGGCGCTAAAGGCGCCAGGACAGAGTCCAAAGGGCCCCTATAAGGGGCCGCTGGGCTTTTACCCGGGGGCATGATGCCTGCTCCCGGGGGTGCTGGGCCTGGTCTGGTGCTCCGGGGGTAGGCATCATGACAGAGGCCTAGCAAACTTAGAAAGTTGAGTGCCGATAGATGTTGGCCATTTTGAAACTTCATTACCATCTGCAGAATGTGGTGAGCTCTCTCCTCGGGAGGCGAGGCTTTCCCTGAGGAAGTGTCCAGGATTGCTCCGATGATTTGGAGTTTTTGGCTTGGAATCATTTGTGACTTGTAATTGAGGGAGAAGCCTAGACTGTGTAAGAAGTGGCAGGTCAAGGCCAGATGTTCCTGGGCTCGTTCGAGTGAACTCTCCCTGATAGCCAATGTCCAGATAAGGTAGACGTGAATCCCCCTTCTTCTGATACTCGCTGCCACCACTGCCATCAGCTTCGTGAAAACCCTCGGGCGGAGGTCAGCCCAAATGGTAGAAACCGAAACTGATCATGAGAACCACCAATTGCGAACCTCAGGTACTTTCTGTGCTTGAGATGGATTGGCACATGAAAGTAAGCATCCTGAAGGTCCAATGAAACCAGCCAGTCCGGAACCTGAGGAGCCTGAAGGATCGGAGAAAGGGTCACCATCTTGAACTTGTCCTTTCTGAGGAACTTGTTCAAGTTTCTTAAGTCCAAGATGGGTCTCAATCATCTGTCCTTTTTGGGGATGAGAAAATAGGGGGAGTACCAGCCCTTGTTCCTCTCCGATACAGGTACATGTTCTATTGCACATTTCTCTAGCAGGGTTAAAATCTCCTGCACATGGAGCGGGTCTGGAATTTTTACAGAGTTGGCTCTCGGTGGATGATCTTGAGGTCTTTGATGAAAAGGAAGACAGTAACCATGGGTCACTATCTCTAGTGCCCAGGCATCTAACGTAATGACCGCCAATCGTCCAGATACCGAGTGATTCTGTCCACCACCAGTGTCTTGTGGGTTAAGACCTCAAAGTGGCTTTGCACGGCTGCAGCACTGGCTGAGGAGGTATTAGCCGCTGCTGTGGCTGATCTAGCACGTCTCCCTTTCCACCACAAAAGGGTTTTCTCTGTTGGCCTCTCTGACTGTCCTGCCCCCTCCCTTTTCCAAAAGAGGAATAGAAGCGAAAAGGGCAACTCTTCCAGGAAGATGAGACTGTGTAAGAGTATTGTTGAGGTTGCCTTATAGCGGCAGTAAGTGATTTTGCTGCTGCTTTTGAGGTCTGCAGCTTCTCCAAGCCTTTGTCCGCCTTGCTGCCAAACAACCTCAAGCCGTCAAAGGGCATATTAAGTAACCTAGATTGCACATCAGGTGCAAAGCCAGACATCCTTTGCCATGCAAATCTGCGTAGGACCGTGCTAGATGCCATGGACCTGCTTACACTATCCGCAGTGTCCAGTCCTGACTGAAGGCATTCCTCCATAGCCTCTTTACCATCTTTTACTACAGCCAGGAAACCATCCCGTTCCTCACCTTCCGGGATGCATTCAGCCGCTGATGACATGCAGTCCCACAGGGTATATGTAAATCTAGTTAATGTGCAAGAGACATTAGTAGATTTAAGGGTCATACTGCACGAAGAAAAAACTTTCCGGGCCCAAGCATCAACTTTTTTATCATCCCTGTCTGGTAGTATTGATGGGTAAGCTGATTGCCTAATGGAGGTTGCAGCTTGAACCACTAGACTTTCAGGGGAGGGATGTTTAGATACATATTCTGGATCTGATAAAGATGGCCTATATTTTGGTACAAGTTTCTTATTTACTGTTGATATAGAATCAGGAGTATTCCAATTTACCATCACCCTTTTTTGCAGTGTTTTATGGAATGGAAGAACAGGATCTTTTAAAGGACCTTCACTCAGGATATTAGTCATGTCATCCTGGTCGAAATCTGGTGAAGCTGCCTTCCAATCCATAAAATCAATGACCCTTCCCATAAGATTCCTATAACTAGGATCAGGATGATCTGTAGGGTCTGGTCTTTCAAAATCCACTTCAGGTGAAGTGTCTAAGCCACTGGCATTTTGGAGACAGTCATAAAGATCTGTTATTTTAGACTGTGTGTCCACTAGCTCTTCAGGGACCTCTCTGGCTCCAAACCTAACTCCAGCTGAAGGGACATCCTCTTCAGAGGAATGTTCTTCATATATGGATGACATGGACCTGAAAAATTCCTGTCTAGGTTGAGGGTGGAAAGTCTTTTCAGGTAAAGAAGGTGAAATCGACCTAGGTATGGCCAATGGCGTCGACTTGGGTCTTAGAATCAAAGAAGGCCTCGATAAAGGCGTCAAAGGTGTCGATAGATAAGACGCTGGCTTCAACGGTGTAGAAGGAGGCTTCGATGCTGACAAAGAAGGCTTCGATACAGCCAAAGGTGTCAACGTCATTTTCGTCAGTGGTTTCGACGCTATGGTCGTCAACTGTGTCTAGTCGAGTTTTGGCTTCGACTTCGATTCCGCTAACCCCGATTTATGCACCAGAGGCTTTGACTTAGTACGAGGCTTCGGGGAACTTTCCCTTGAAGACACTCTCAACTCCTTTTCAACTCTTGCATGTTTAGATCTTGATTTTCCTCTGTCACTTTTAGAGTGGGTAGAGCCATGATCACCACGCAGTAACTTCGAGGGGGTCTGGGCCGCTTTCTCGAATATTTCAAGCATTTTTCTGGGGAATCGTGCTTTGATGGATAAGTTACTCTCCTCTCAGAGGAGGACGAGAAGGAAGAAGACCTGTGACGTCGCTTTTTTGACTTTTTAGTCAAAGACAAGAAAGATTTCCACGAACGACTCTTTGATCGCGACCTCCTCGACTCATGACAAGATTTTCGAGTGGATTCACCCAAATCCTTTTGTCTTTTCGAAGACTTATACTTTTCCTCCCCCACTGCCAGCTTACCTCTACGTTCCCTAAGAGCCTTGTTGGACATAGCCTGACAGGACCCGCACTCGTCAACCCGATGGGCTGGGCTGAGGCACCAGAGGTAATTCCAATGGGGGTCAGTTATCGCCATTTTCCTACCTCACTTCTGACATTTTTTGAACCCTGTCTTGGGTGTGGTGGGAGTAGATGATGAGGAAATTGTCGAGGAAAAATCAGGTGCGCCGTTCATAACACTAAGCAGTTGCATAGGAAAAATGGAACTGAGGTTACAGGCGCTGTTCGAGCCCTTTATACAGCGGGTGACGTCGACACCCGACGGCAGCTCTTGAGGGACTCCGACTCTGCGTCCTCGAACACAGCGCCCTCTGGTGAAGTTTTTTTTTCCGAAGCAGCAGAGCTGGGATACGAATATCATAAGATGAGGAATACGTGGGAGGACACAATCCATTCGAAATGCAGATATAAATGTTGCATGCCCCACACGTGTGTCACTGTGCACCCTGCTTTCCTGTTTTCCATGCTGTTGCTGTATATCCGTATGCCCCCTTCCTGTCGCTGTAATCCCAACCCGCTGTCACTGTGTGTCCGTGTGTCACTGTGTTCCCTGCCATCCTGTTCTAGTGCCTGGTCTCTGGTGTTTTAAAGATAATCATAATATCACATCACTACGCTTACTCGCTACTATACACCATCACACAACTAGAACACAGCTAAACCCCTGACAAATTCGGCCCAGCTGTTCACATATGAATACTCCCCCATGAACACCTCATCACTGTAATAAAACGCTGCTAGCTGATGACATTCCGGCCTAGTTGCTCACATAATGCGTCCTTCAGGCCCAACACAGCCAGAACACAGTCTGGGTGTCCACCCACCACACTGCACACATCTAACTGATATCTTCAGCACCCCGCCTAACGCTAGGATGCACCTACCATCCAGTAATTACATCAGCTGCACACATGTCCGGTGCACCCACGCACCCTACGACACTATCTCTCTCTACTGAGGGCGTTCAACCTGCCAGCGCTTTGAGATCATACCAATGATATATAGAGCGCTATATAAATGCCAAGTAACATAACATAACATAACACCTGACTTCCATTAAGCTTCTCCACACAGATAAAAGGCAGCGCATGAGAGCACACTCTGAGTGAGGCAAAGCACATGAAGGAACAGTGTTTTCGAGACGGCAGCAGAACGAGGGGAGCAAGACGGCAAACCAAGAAGGGTACACCAGGAGGGAGATACCCTTGACCTTTCCGGAGGAAAACGGCTACTTCACCAGTCCCTCGGATGAATGAAAGGCATAAGGCCAAAAAACAAAACTGAAGAATCCTGCATTGTGTGTCAGAGATACCCGGGGCCCTCCTACATGGCTGATCAATTCGGAGAGGAGCAGCCGCAGTACTGTCTTTGTTTCCAAGATTAAAGCAGCGCCAGTAAGATTAACACACCCAGTGAGTTGGGGAGACCGATGCCAGACCAGTCTGTGTTGAAGTTAAGGTTGCAAGAAGCAACATTGTATAAAGAGCGCAAGAAGGAAGATATGTAACGTGTGTGATGAAAGACGCGAGGAAAGCTGAATTGGTGATGGATTTTCGAGCTAAGAGAAGAAAGATATAACACCTCTGACAGAGTGGTCCGGCACTGCAAATGTGCTCAAGCAAAGGTCTCTGTAAGTTGTGCAGCTAAAAGTGATAGAAGTGAATCGAAGTGGTCCTGCAACGGTTTAAGAAAAATCCATTGTGCAATCGAAAGTCTTTGATTTTTTTACACGGTCCAAACCCGAACGCGGGAGATCAATTGAGAACATTCTGTTAAGGGGTCCGAGCCCGAATGAGGGAGGTCCGTGGTCCAAGCGCGATTGAGGGGGGAGACCAGTTGTGAATATTGTGCTAAAGGGGGTCCGTACCTGAAGGAAAGAGACCCATGGTGAATAGTGAACCCGAGAACTTGTCAATGTGAAAAACCTGGGAAGAAAGGAATTTTAATGCTTGTTTGTTACGTCAGGCCCTCTGCAATGAAGAGACTTTGAATGGTAAAGATACTTTGGCACAGAAGACCCTGATACTGATGCTTTGAACTGTATCCTCGTGGCAGAGAAGCCAGAGTGTGTGCAAAGCTCGAACGTGCCGCCCTGACCCATGCAGAAAATGTGGCGATGGGAAGCCAAACTGCTCAACTATCCTGACATATTCTTTCTTGAACACTTTTCTTTTGCATACATTGTTATCCTACACCATTTGTATTTAGAAGTATGGATTGGCAATATGTTAGATTTAGGCTTAGATAGGCGTTCAACCAACCCATTGAGGTTCAATAAACAACCTTGAACTGTGATCACTTGTGTCTGTCTTCACTGTTTGATACCATGCCTTCCTTACACTAGACATAGAAAGAATGTAAAAAGTCTAAAAATACTTCACTTTTGAAGCAACCGCAAAACAAATCCTTACCTCATCAGGATTGCACTGAAAAGCTCCAAAGGCGTGCAGAGATCCTAGCATCAACGGGCATGGAAGCAGTACGTCCACTCTTCCAAGAAGCTTTCTGCCTGACCGTCCCAATGCCACTGATTTTAAGCCTCCCACAAATGCGTGATGACATTTTCCCAGAACTTTGTGGCTTTCAAAGTCTCTACATGTTGACAATTCACATAGGCAAAACACTTCAATTTCTCATGAAAGTGCGAAAACAGCTATATAACCTTTCTTCAGCTTTGCAAGATTCCCTTGCAACGTTATCAAATACCAGCTGGCACCTTCTTCAAAACAGTGCTTGACGCAATCCAGACGCAGAAAACATGCTAGCCAATGAAATAAAATGAACCGTGTTACAGGGTTCACATCAAAATGCAGCTTCCACTGAGGCCTGAAGAAAATGTCTGTTATGGCTCTGGGAGCACCCAAAATACACTGTGCACAGATGCCATGTTTTAGTTAAAAGCATTACAATCCACCCATTTGATTTCCATAACTCAGTGGCACTAAAGCCGGCTTCTGAAACTGTGGTTGGGTGTCGGCGTCAGCATTAGGCGACACCCGGACATCATTCCTGAGCATCGTCAGACTCACATTGGTTGGCAGCGCAAATACGACTTCTTGCGTTTGTTGTAGTGTGTCGTTTTACCCTTATAAATGGAGTCGATTTAGTATCACATATACACCAGCCAGGCACAGGTTCTACAAGACAAACCCAGAAAAGACATATCAGTGTTGATAATCATTCTCTTAAATAGCATTTGTCTGCGGGGTACATGGTCCCATTTATCCTTGCTAGACTCCATTACTAAAACCACTTGGTCCCTGCCGGACGCTATGATATCTGCGGGTACAGGTTGGCCACTTGGTTTCTCTACCCACACCTTTGCACCCGGTACCATGCAGTCTGATGAGCTAAAATCACGGTCCCCACAAGTAGTTGACACGGTAGGGGGCTCCCCGTATCTGATCTTGGACAATTTGTCAGATATGACAATCAGCTGGGCTATTCTGTCTCCTACAAGGACAGGCAGCATTTGGTCTCCACTGTTCGTTAACATGACTTTAATTTCTCTTTGGTAATCAGAATCTGTCACTTCTCACAGTACTAGGATGCCCTTTTATGCTAATCCAGATCTAGGGGCAATCAAGCCCATGTGTTTTGGTGGAATCTGTACTCCAATCCCAGTTTCAATTACTATTATACCTCTGGGTTCTAATCCGATTTTTCGGTGAGAATGCAAGTCTACACCCCTGCAGATTCTGGCATTGCGCGGTATGGAGTTAAAGCACCAGTACAGTAAAGTCTCTTCAGCTAAATTAGGTAACATCTGTAATGCAGGTGTCAACATTCGCATCAAGGGTGTCTCATTCTCAGTCAATGGTCTATTATTCAAAATGTGCACATCATCAAACACACAATCACGCCAGAGTACCAGACGGCCATTGCCTGATTTGCGCAATTGTTCTTTCAACAACCATTCATGAGTTCAATCAAAGCCGACGCTTGTGGATGATACAGTACATGGTAAAAACCACTCAGTGTTCTTCTCCTGACAATACTCCTGAACCCACTTGCCTTTGAAATGCGTGCCATCGTCACTTTGTATTTGCAAGGGCACACTGTAATGCAATATGATTTACTCTAACAGCTTAATAGTGTCCAATTGTGTGGCCCTCTTGCATGGTAGTACCATCAAATATCCCGTAAAGGTATCCACAATCATACATGCATATTGACAACTTTTACTGATTGGCACAGGACCCATAGAATCGATCTGCCAGATTTGACCCAGCAATTTACTTCTTCATAAAGTGCCCTGAACAAAATGAGGGATGGGTCTATGCTGCTAATGCTGACACACAGGACATTGCAAAATTATTGTTTTCACTACCTCTAAAGGGATATTAATCCCCCGAGCGTGTGCCCACCTGTGAGTAGCTTTCTCTCCCATGTGTCCCCATTCCTGGTGAGCCAACTTGGCCAAACCCTCCAAATCGCCCTCCTGAACCTCTGTGTCTACAGAGGAAATCTTGGTGTGCTCGTCTGCAACCGAATTGAACCAATGTTCTAATGAGTCAGTAGTACAGAGTGCCTCCACATGATACACTGTTACCTCACTTTGGGATTGCATTTCTCAGATATCTTTCCACAGTTCCTTTCCCCACACTTCTTTGGAATACATTTTCCACCCATTCTTTTGGCAGCCACACAGCTAACCCATCGGCCACTGACCATGAATCTGTGTACAAATTACACTGACCAGGTATTTCTTGTTTCAAAGCTTGATATACTGCATAATGTTCTGCAAACGGACTGCTCTTCCCTTTACCTGACGTTGTTAGGATCTTTTTTGTCTTGGGATTATATGACAATGCTTTCCAGTTGCGCTCAGTTCCTATAAAGCTAGCAGAGCCATCAGTGAACCAGGCATGTTCTGTCTGCTCCACTGTCAGATCCCCCATAAGGTATTCCCCATGGAGACTCATGTACTCCTGTCATTTCCTGCGGTATGTAGTCTACGGGTGGTATATTAGCCACTTGCTCATTTATTTTTGCAACCCCACCCTTTCCTGATTTTGCTCTGTCTTGGATATACCATTTCCACTTGATTATCCTCGCTTCCTGGGCGTGCCCTATCCTGTGTGTTTTAGGAGAACTCAATTCCCACTGCATAACCAGGAAATCCGGGCCTGATCATTAGATCATGACCCACTGTCAGTTGCTCAGCATCAACAAGAGCCCAATAACACGCTAGCAATTGTTTCTCAAATGGAGCGTATTTATCACCAGCTTTGGGTAATTTGCGAGTCCAAAATCCCAAAGGAACTTGCTTTTGGTCTTGCCTTTGCCCTAAGATCCAGTTAGCATCATTTTCTTGTACAGACACATTCAATTCCACTTCTCCTGACTTCAAAGGCCACAGATCGAGCACCCGCTACACTGTCTTTTGCCAAATCAAACACTCTTTGCTGCTCCTCGCCCCACTCAAACTCATACTTCTTTCGTGTCACTTTGTAAAGTGGTGCCAATATGTGCCCTAAATGTGGTATATGCTGTCTCCAAAATCCAAACAGCCCGATAAACTGATGAGCTGGTTTCTTGTTCAATGGAGTGGTAAATTCAAGTATATTTTGTCTGGCTTCGGGCACCATCTCTCGATGCCCATTATGCCATTGAATTCCCAAAAATACTACAGTCTCACTTGGCCCTTGAATTTTGTTAGAATCTCCCAGCCTTCCTTCTTCAACCCATCAATGATTACTACCAACGGATTTTGCACATTTTGCTCATCCTTGCCCTGAATCAGTATATCGTCAATGTAATGTGAGATTTATATCAGGTTTATATGATATCTTATCTAAATGTTCTGCCACCAGCTGGTGACAAAGGTTGGGCTATGTAAGTACCCCATAGGCAATCTCGTGAAGGTATACTGACGCCCACCCCAGGAAAATGAAAACTGCTCCTGGCACTCTTCGGCAATTGGCACAGAAAAAAGGCATTCGCCAAATCTAACACAGTATACCAGGTTCCTTCAAACCTTTGTATGTTCTCAATCAAGGCGACAGTATCTGGGACTTCAGAAACTGAAGGGGGAGTACATTTGTTCAATTTTCTATAATCCACAGTCCTTCTCCAGCTCCCATCCCCCTTTTTCACAGGCCAGACCGGATTATTTCAAGCAGTAGTGACTGGGCGTAACACTCCTGTCTCTACATGTTCGTTAATGGTGTCTGAAAGGTCCTTATGACCCCCGGGGAATTCGGTATTGCTTCATAGACACACGCTTTGTGGCCAAAGGCACGTGCACCAGAGGGATTTTCAATTTGTCTACAATAACTGTTGTACAACTTAATGCATTCACTCCAAACTGATAGGTTTTACCTCCGAGTCCTAAAGTCGACCCTTCCAAAACGTCAAACCAATTATATACTCAGGTATCGGAGCAATCAACACTTGATATTTCAGTTTTTTTAAATTGACAATCTTAATTTTCACTCTTGCCTGTACTGCTGGTGTTTGATTTCCCCCATCCCAGTAATGGTAAAGTGTCGACTTCTAAATCTTGAAGGATTTCCATGAATCAATGAGGGCTCTGTTCCAGTATCTATCAAAGCTCGGACCTCTTGTGTGTTTCCATGCTTCCAAAATATCTTAGCATTGTCAGGACGTCGTCTGTCAACTTGTATACAATCTGAAACTGCCGGGCCTTGGCCATAATCCTAGTCAAATTTAGAATGAGTGTATCCAGACTCAGCCTCTAACACTGCACTCTCTGTTTTTCTTAAGTCAGCATATGTTGGGTGGTACTGGGAAGAGATTCCCATGGACCCTTATCACGGCCCCTCCTCAGGAGGCACTGAAGGTGAAGTGTCCCTTTTCTACTTGTAATCTATAATTGGGCACTTCCCTATTTTTGTTTACGGGGGGCGGTGGGACCAGCACAGTTGCAGGAAGAATGCAGAGCATGTACAGAAAAGATGGACTGGTTACCGCTCCCTGCGTCCGCTTGATTGGGTTGTTCACTACCAATAAACCATTATAGATTTTTTGTTTCTCATTATTTATCAACAGACAGATTCCTTACAAAAATAGTACAAAAATAGTTTATTCAGTACTTTGAAAACAACTTATAGTTATAAAATATAGGATGTTCAACTTATCATCCAATTAAGAGTTTAAGCAACTCACTGAGGAAATAAACATCAGATCGGACGGCGCGAGAATTAAGGCTACAAATCGAAAACTGTTTAAGACGCGGGGCCACAAGGGGATAAAAAGAAAAAAACCCTGGTGAAGAATGAGAACAGCCAAATATTCGGATTAGAACACAACCTGCAACACCAGATAACAGTAAGAAGATAGCTGCACAGTCAAGACAGAAGAGGTTAGTCTTGACATATGAGTCTGAGTCCGAATGTATTTGTAAACCAGTGTAAAGAGTCAGAGGTATGATATGATATGATATGGCATTTATAACACGCCTATACACAAGTGTTTCAAGGCGTGACAAGGCAAGGAAGGGGAAACAGTGGGAAGACAGAGACATCGATCCTACTAGGCCAGGTGACATCGAGATTGCGCAAGTGCAGGGAAGGGGGGAAGAGGAAAGTGCAGGGGGAAGTTGAGGGGGCAGTGCAGTACATTGGATAACAGCTAAATAAATAAAGACAATAAATAATAAATACAAGCGCATCCAGCTGGAGGCAAGTGCAGGGGGTAAGTGCAGGATATCCAAGGAGGTCCAGTGATTGAGTCACAAATATAAAGACATTGGGCCTCATTACAACCTGCCAGTCCGGGACCGTGCAAAATCCGTGACGGCGGTAAAAACGTTTCCGTGTCCGCAAGGTTGCGGAAAAACCGTCCGATTACACGCTGTCGGTCGCGCGCACCACACGGACTCGGAAACGTTGTCACCGCCGCCACGGAAAACCCCACGGAAATGGAAATAACGAAGCCACAAGTGGCGCTAAACCTGTTTCCGCCTCCGCCACCACGGACACGGAACCGGAAATACCATGATCGCCAAAACAGGAAACAGAGAGGCGGCCATCATATAAAAGCACAAACCATTGCCATCCAGAGCCAGCACAAGCACAATCCTAACTCTGAGAAGCCAAAAGGGACCACCAGCATGTCTGCCAAGATTCCTGCTCAGAGGCAGCGCAAACAGCGCTTCAGCGAGGCGGAGCTAACCGTCTTGGTGGAGCACATTGTGGACAATGCTGAGATGCTGTTCAGCGCCGACCAACGGCGTGCCACACAGCAGCGGAGGAAGGAGGTGTGGGCCGAAGCTGCACGCAAGTGCACCGCCATGGGCGTGGCAGTGAGGAGCGTGAAGGACTGCCACAAGCGTTGGGACGACCTGAGGCTGAGGGTACGCAACCTCATTTCCACGCACCGCCAACGCAGCAGTGGGACAGGCGGAGGACCCCCTTCCCCACTGAGGCTGCAAGCATGGGAGGAGCGTTGCAGCAGCGTCCTCCACCTAGAGGGAATCCATGGGATCGGGCAGGCTGAGGCAGGAGTGAGCCCACCTGCAGATGCCGGTAAGTGCCCAAACATTAATGCCACATGTAAATATGCAGTTGTGAGTACTGGGCCAAAGGACCCATTAACAACCCCCCCCCCCCCCAGGCAGTGCATGTGTGGGCCAAAGGACCCATTAACACCCCCCCCAGGCAGTGCATGTGTGGGCCAAAGGACCCATTAACTACCCCCCCCCCCCAGGCAGTGCATGTGTGGGCCAAAGGACCCATTAACAACCCCCCCCAGGCAGTGCATGTGTGGGCCAAAGGACCCATTAACAACCCCCCCCCCAAGGCAGTGCATGTGTGGGCCAAAGGATCCATCATGATCCGTATGGCAACCAATATCACAGAATGCAGACACCAGCAATCAGATGCATGTGACTAACACTATTCAATGTACAATCTCAATGACGCATGTGATGCACCCATCTGCCACCACAACAACACTAATTGCATGCCCTTTGTGTCCCCACAGTCGTTTCAAGTGACAGTGATACTGCACAACAGGCCAGCCAATCTGCATCGGCAAGTACACTAGCCACCGCCACCACACAGGAGGATGCTGCCGGCAGTTCTGCACCTCTGGCCACATTACCAGCCACTACAGATGTGCGGCACACCACCACCACCGACATCCCCACCGTCTCCACACTGGCTGAGTCTAGACAGGTGCCACGGGAACCTATCATGGACACCCAACACAACACCGAAGGCAGCAGCACTGCAGAGGGGGCGGCCTGCAGTGATAACAGTGCCCCGCAAGAGCACTCGGAAACGGGGCCACAGGGGGAGATGCCCACATTGGAAGACCTGTGCTCCTTCCATGAGCTGGGGTTCAGCCCCACTTCACTGGGGAGTCCCATGAGGTCGCCCACCCCATCCATGGCCGAACTGAATGCCCGCATGCAGCGGATGGAGGACCAGCAGGCTACCCTCACCCAGCTGGTGGAGAGGCAGCTAGAGGAATCCAGGCTGCAGAGGGAGAGCTACAGCGCCTCAGTGCGTCGCCTGTCGAGGTCCATTGGACGCTTTGCGAGCACCATAGTGACCCTTGCACGCCATGTGCGGGAGGGCAACGACCACACCTCCAGGCTTATAGAGGCCATGTTGGTTGGCCAACAGGCAAATCTGGCACGGATGCCCTCAATCCCAGATTCTGGCCCATCAAACACTACCACCCCATCCAGCTCCACTACTGCCAGTCCAAGGAGGCGCTCGAGTAGGCTAACGGGTCCTTCGGGCAAGGTTGCACAGGCACAGAAGCGCACGCTGAAGTGATGGCATGTGTGTGGGGCAGTGCAGGACACATGTGGACTACAAGGGTGTGAGAGGGGTGGGCACGTTTGGGTGGTGGGGTAGGTAGTTTTGGGGGTTTGGACAATGGGCTCTGGGTGGGGGTGGGCACGTTTGGGTGGTGGGTGGCCCCGGGTGTACAGCTTCCCTAACCAATGCACCTTCTTCCCTGTTGTTATCACATCAATACATCACCATTTCAAATCAAGACATACATGTGTGGACATTGATCATTTATTTAGCAGTGCAACTATTAATTCATTGTCGTCACCATGTTTGTGCATTTCTGTGAATGTGCTGTGACTCAAAAGTAAATGCCAATCAGGGCATCCCGTGCTCTCTGGCCATCATGTGGACCCCCAGGGGGAGGCGGTGCCATCCCATCTCCATCCCCATCCCCATCCCCATCCCCATCTCCATCTCCATCCCCATCCCCATCTTCCTCATCTGCGTCTGGTGGCATTGGGATGTTCCTGCGCAGGCATATATTGTGCAGCATGGCACATACGAGCGTGATTTTGCCCGTCTTCACTGGGCTGTACAGCAGTGATCCGCCAGATCTGCTCAGACAGCGGAAACGGGCCTTCAGCAGTCCAAATGTCCTCTCAATCATTCCACGTGTGCGGATATGTGCCCTATTGTATGCCTCTTCATGCCTGTTCCTTGGTCTCCGTACAGGTGTCATCATCCATGGCGTGAGTGCATGTCCCGCATCACCTACATGGTGTAGATGGGGGAACATGTCAGTGTTTGTGGCATCATGTCCTCATCTGCTGCTGTGCATTCTTGTATCATCATTCATTCATGCATATGTACCATGCAGTGTATGGAGGTATGTCTTGGGCATCACGAGGTATGTCGCTGACTGCATATGGGCCTACACATTAACTTGCATGTTTACTGTGCCCTGCGGGTGAAATGTGATTGTGTGCATGTCATGGTGCAGTGCTGTCCACACATGGCAGAGTGACTCCACTGTACGGAAGTAGTAAATACACGTCGTCTCATTTACACGCCTCCCGTGCTTTTTGGGGCAGTGTTTCAATTGAGGGTGGGTGTCTGCAGTGGCACAGGGTTAACGGGACAGTGACGGGATTGGCTGTGGCAGCGTGTGCACGGGCACATTGTGGTGCCCTGTCATGTCTTCCTTCATGATGTTTGGCATCCGCTGTGTATTTGGTAGATGGAAGGGGGGTGATGCATGTGCGGTCACAGCGGCACACTCACAATGCTCATTGGCCTGGACACACACACACCACTCCGACAGGGTTGTAGCATCGTCAGCTGTACTCACCCAATAGCCACGTGTTTTGTCCGGCATAGCGTTCCATGTACCGTGGCAACGTGGAATTCCGCAGTACCATTGAGTCATGTGATGAGCCTGGGAAACGTGCACAGCAGTGTGTAATCAGTTGCATGGCATCACAAACCATCTGGACATTCAAAGAGTGATACTGTTTCCTATTGCGGAACACCGCCTCAATTGCATGTGGTACTGTCAGCTCGACGTGGGTGCAGTCAACTGCGCCTATGAAATTTGGCATGCCTGCTATGGCATGGAAGGCCAACTTGGTGGCAATGACCTCGGGGAGGGTGCGGGGTAGGGCTATGTGTTCCGACACATGGCGCAACAGGGCATCCAGTACCTGTACCAGGATTTTTGAGAAACACGGTTATGATATGCCGTGCAGCTCACCAACCGTGTGTTGATAGGTGCCAGTGCCAAGGAAATGCAGAACTGAGACAACCTTCAAGAGGGGGGGGATGGCGGTGGGGGTGTCAATTAGGCTGCTGATGTTGTCCTCAATCATGGCGGTGATGTGCAGGATTGTTGCACGGTCCAGCCGGTATAGGGTGTGGATCTGTCCTGGGGTGAGGTTCCAGGGTGAGGCCCTGATGCGTGGTATTGGTGGCTGGCGGCGGGGTCGGCCTGGCTGGGCAATGGGGTTTGCCATAGCTGCAGGGTTGGCTGGTTGCCGCCTGCGCCTCCTCCGCCTACGCCTCCTCCTCTGCGCCATTACTGCCACCATGTGCAGTACTGCCTGTTGGTTGAGTAGGCCCAGTCCCAGTGCTACTAGACCTGCTGCCTGCATGGTTCTGTGTTGTGTTGGGCTGGGTGTGGCCCTTTTGTATGCTCCCAGTGGCCTGCTAAGTCCAGCTGGCCTGATTTGGTGCACCTGTGCCCTGATTCAGTTCAGCAGGCAGTGTATAACGCCATGTTCGCGGTGGCGGCGGTTCCGCCACCGTGATCACAGTCTTTACGCCATTTTTTTCCCGGTATTTCCGTGTCCTTGCTAGTTGTGATGCTCACGGTGTTTAGTGTTGCCGGTAACGGAGGGCTTTCCGTGCAGACGGACTTAAGGGGAACCCTATTTCCGCGGTGGCGGTTTAGGGTGGTGCTATTACCGGGGCCGCGGGTCATGATTGCGTGGACATGGAAACGGTGCCGGTATGGTTTTACCGGCAGTGTTAATTCCGGACCGGAGTACTTGTAATGAGGCCCATTATTTTGTCTTGCAGAAGGCCCAACAAAATATAGTCAAAAGGCGTTAGAGATAACGCCTAATAGACATAAAGGCTGAAACATATGTAGACCATTTATGAGGCCTAACCAAAGAGCCTCATTCACTTGGAGACCATAGTCTAAGGTTCCCCTTGTTCTTATAAAAAATGGATTCTGTGACTTGTACATGACTTTGTTTTCCAATATCACTATCCAAAAAACAAGAAGTGTTTTGTGGGGAACATGAATGTTTAGCCTGCTGTTTTGTTCTGTATGATGAATTTCACAAACCTACTGTATATGTTATATAAGAACTTAAGTCACGTACTAACCCCACCCAGATAAACTCTTAATTGGATGATAAGAAGTTGAACATCCTATATATTGTAACTATAAGTTGTTTTTACTTGTTTTTTCAAAGTATTGAATAAACAATTTTTGTAAGGAATCTGTCTGTTGATATATAGTGAGAAACCAAAAATCTATAATGGTTAATTGGTGCTGAACAACCCAATCAAGCTTTTCTGTACATGTTCTGCTTGTCTCAACTTGTTTATAGCACTCCTTCCCAGCAAGCCCTCTCTTTTTGTATAAGGTACAAGTTACTTACCTGTAACTGTTGTTCTCCAGCATAGGTTTGCCATGGATTCACATGCTCATGAATATCCCCCGTCGTCGCACCGGGCATCCTTTGAAAGAAAGCAGTATTGCTTTAAAAAGCTTGAACACTGCCTTTCGTCTCCTTATGCAATCACTGGAGACTAGGTCTTACTGCACCCATCCAATGATAATCGTCTCCCTGAGTCCCGCCACTGGCAGCCATCTTTAGATTCAAAGCACGTGAGGTGCCAGTATGAACCCAGAAGAGCCTCAGTGGGGCATGAGGGAGGGTTTGCATGTGAATCCATGCCAGACCCATGCTGGAGAACAACAGTTACAGGTAAGTAACTTGTTCCATCTCCAGTATGGGGTCTGGCATGGATTCACATGCTCATGAATACCATTATATAGCAGTAAACACATGCACAACCACGGGAGGTGGCAAGGCTCAACAGAAGTTCAACATTTACCCCTGTAACAAAGTCTCCTCAAGCAAACAGGTTGCGCAGTACTGCTTGGCTGACTCTGGACTTCTCTCTGGAATCCCAGTCAACACAGTAGAACCATGTGAAGGTGTGCGTGGACCTCCACGTAGCCGCCCTGCAAATTTCCAGCTGGAGCACCCCAGAGAGAAATGCTGTTATTGCAGCGATGGCACTGGTGGAATGAGCTCTAGGCCAGCCCGGGAGTGGTCTGTTGACTAGCCAAAGACAGTTCATGATGCAGCCACCTGGATTTAGAGGCCTTAGACAGGGCATTCCCTTGACTCACAGGACCAAAGTTCACGTCTTCCAGAAATCCTTTGTGCGGGCCACATAGAACTTTAAGGCACGAGCAACGTCCTGCATATGCGGCGACCATTCAGCAGCTGAGGCAGGATTTAGGAAGAAGGCTGGGAGCACCAATGTTTCGTTAAGGTAGAATTCAGACGAACTTTAAACATGAAAGACGGTGAGTACGAAGCGCCACCGTCATAGCCTGAAACGACAGGTATGGGCACTTGTAGGAAAGAGCTTGAATCTCCCAGACCCGCCTGGCCGAGGCAATACCTACCAGAAACACTGCCTTCCAAGAAAGCAACTTCAGAGGAGCCTGATGCAATGGCAACCCCATGAACCTGGTGAAGATGACATTGAGTTCCCACACCGCGGCAGGGGCTTTCACTGGAGGGAAAAACCTAAAGAAACCTTTCATAAAAACCTTGACAAATCTGTGGGACCATAAGGATGGCCTGTCCGGCTAACGGGTGTATCGAGAGATAGCTGCCAGATGCACCTTGATGGAGGCGTGGGCTAGGCCAGTCTTGGCAAGCAACAGTAGGTACAGCAAGAGTTTAGGGGCTGTGACATGCAGAGGTGTAATGTTCTGTGACCTGCACCACACCATGAAGCGCTTCCACTTGTGGCCGTAGCACGACAGAGTAGACGATGCCCTGGCCTTGGCAAGAACAGTTTTACATTCCACAGGGAGGTCACAGTGGCCAAACTCTCAGGCTGCAGGAGCCAGGTGATGAGGTTCAATGACATTGGGTCGTGATGCAGAACGGTTATGCCTTCTCTGGAGAGTAGGTTGGGAAGAGGAGGCAGCCTGATGGCTGGGGCCACCAACAGGCAGAGCAGGTCTGGATAGCAGATCTGACGGGGCCACGCTGGGGCGATGAGTATCATCTTGCAGTGGTATAGATTAATTGCGTTTATCTCACGCAGCAGAAGAGGAATTGGAGGAAAAGCATACAGGAACGGACCATCCCATTCGAGCAAGGACGCATCCCCCCAAGCTCCCTGGCTGGGGAAACCTGCTGGCGAACTGTTTGCATTTGGAGTTCGCTGCTGTGGCAAAAATATAGATCTGGGGATGGCCCCATTAGTGGTACTGGTGAGACAGTTAGTCCTGCTGCTTCTCCCATTCGTGAACGGACCGTGGATTCCTACTGAGGGCATCTGCTACGATGTTCTTGATACCTGCCAGGTGAAAGGGAACAAGAAATATGTCTTGGAGAATCGTCCTGTGCCAGGGTCTGAACTTCCAACGGAAGAGCCAGGGATTGGGTCTCACCCTGCGTCCTGATATAGAACATCGTGGTGGTGATGTCTGGGAAGATCCTCACGACTAGACCTTTTAGAAGTGGTAGGAAAGACGTGAGGGCCCAGAAAATGGCCAAAAGTTCCAGCACATTGATGTGTAGATTCTTTTCCTCTGAGCCTCAGTTGTGGGGACAAGATGGAGGACATCTGGAGGACTCCTGTGGCAGCAATTTGGAGGTCGGCGGCAGCTACAGCCTCTTTATGGATCTGCGGCACTTTGCGGTTTCAGTGCATGGTAAAAAATACCACCACAGATCTTGGCTACTGGTTGGGCTCCCTTCATGCCTTGTGTTCTGCACTCTGGTGAGGGGACCCGAGCTCTGGTTGTCCTGTTTCTGGAGGGTCCTTTGGAGACTCCTGGAGCTTCTGCTCAGATTGCAGACTTTGCAATGGACTATGGATTTCTTGACCCCTGGCACTCGGTTCCTGCAGCAGCAAAGAAGTACAGCCAGTCGAGAAGATGGTCCAGTGGAGTTCCTCTCAGGGTTAGTTGGTCCCACTTGCCCAAGGGAAGAAGTCGTCCCTTCCGGAGCTTCTCTTGTCGCTCAGAAAAAGGATTTTCAGCACAGCAGCAGGGCTTCACCGGGCAATTCAAAAGTCCAGGAGGATGCAGCAAGCTTCGTTCATGGTTTCTTCTTCGAGTGTTCTTCCCAGTGGTTGCAAAATGGCCCCCCCGTCTGGTAGTTTGCCCTGAAGAGGCCTGCATCAGTGACTGCTGCTTTTCTTCGTCAAAAAGGTTTGCACTTAGCTCCTGGACCGAACCGGAATCCTCTCTGCACCTGCAGCTCCTGGGCATCTTCTCCTGTATCCAATGATGGGAAAACCTAACTCCAGGTACTCCGTCGAACTTCCTAGTCACTTGGGAAAATCTGTCCGGCGGTGAGGGGGAAAGGGGAAGAGTACATGCAATGCTTTCAGCCGCCCCTGTCTCCCCTATAATAAACTTTAGAATAAAGTATGGTTTATTCCATTCCATTGCTTTTTTAACGTGAGTTGTAAAAGCTGTTCTAAAGGATCGGAAAATAATCTTCCCTGGAATATTGTTGACTAGTCTGTCTTCTGGAACATGTTTCACCAATGCAACAACTCTTCCTATATTTGTTCCCTCTCCTAGAAGAAGCTTTGTGGCCTTTGGGCGGAAGGCCCCACACAAAGTAGGGATTTGACTTACAAAAATAGGGCATTTTTCTTGGGAACTGGTTTACCTTACTCATTACTTACCTTCCAGTTGATTGTCATTATATGCTTTTCTACAAACCTAAGGTGACTGTATATATGTTTGATAACTGAGTGTTGTGTGATAATGCTACTGGCTAGTTTCATTTTTCTAGTGTGTTTCGAGTCTATAATAAGAGTATTTTTGTATTTATCTTTTTAAGTGAAATTGTGTGCTTCACTGTGTGGACTCATTGTGGACCGCTGGCAACACTCACTTTCTCCTGAGACTAAGCCTTGACAACACTCCACGCTTACCTTGATTGAGTGTGGCTAACCTCTCAGAATTTCCATATTAACTATAACTAGGGTGGCCTCCTGAAATCTGTCCACCATGTCAGATTTTAGAAATCCATCTTAACACCTTCCTGCCAAGTTTCAGCTTCCCAGAATCAGGGGATCCTGCTCTGGAAGGTCTTCAACTACAACTGGAAAGGCACCTGCTGTCGCCTTTGTTCAGTAGCTGTCACTGGAACTCACCTTCCCCGTCTGAAGTGTCCTGAAGAGGTCTGCATCAGTGCCTCCTGCATTTCTTCTTCGCAAATGGTTGCACCACTGGTGTATTAGGGGCCCCCGCAGTGCGAGGGCCCCCCACTTGAACTAAAAAAAGATGGAGAAAAGAAATGTTTTCACATTTTCTTTTTAGTTCTTTTTGAATTCACTGCATTTATAAAGAAATAATTTCTGTAACAGAAATAATTTCTTTATGAAGGCAGAGTGAATACAAAAAGAAACTTTATTTTTGAAGTTGGGGGGCTACTCCCACCCCATGACATGAAGACCCTAGGCTGGAGGCATCCATGTCATGGGGTGGGTGGAGGCCTATGACTTCAAACATTTTTGAAGTCACTCTGCCTTCATAAAAAAACTATTTCCGTTATGGTTAACGGAAATAGTTTCTTTATGAAGTTAGATTGACTTCAAACAGAAACAATTTATTTTTGAAGTATTATGGCTCCCCTCAACCCCATGACGTGTCCGTGTGTGAGTGTATGGTGAAAGAGTGCACACAAATGTATGGGTGGCTGGGTGTGCATGTGTGCGTGTACTGTGAAAGGATGCACACTTAAATGTATGGGTGGCTGCCTAAGTGTGCCTGTATGGCGAAAGGGTGCACACTTAAATGTATAAGCGAGTGCCTGGGTGTGTGTGCCTGTATAAGGAAAGGGTGCACACTTAAATGTATGGGTGGCCGCCGGGGTGTGCCTGTATGGTGAAAGAGTGCACACTTAAATGTATGGATGACTGGGT
Source organism: Ambystoma mexicanum (assembly GCF_040938575.1). Taxonomy (NCBI): domain Eukaryota; kingdom Metazoa; phylum Chordata; class Amphibia; order Caudata; family Ambystomatidae; genus Ambystoma; species Ambystoma mexicanum. Next base: position 1,112,727,345 of record NC_090923.1, on the reverse strand, counting down.
GTGCGTGTGTATATATGGTGAATGGTGTCTGTGCTTGTTTTCAGGGGCTCAACAAACCCTACATTTCAGGGGGGGCTAACCATTCAAATGTTAGGAGAGGCGCTAACTTCATGTGTGGTGGGAGAGGAACAAACATATTTGTGTGGGGGCATCGAACTTCTTTACGCATTTTAACAAGACTATTTTAGTGCAGCTTCAATGTTACAAGCAGTTAACTCTCTCCTTTAAGTCTGAAAGCACCCACTTATGGACTGCTGTGAGAATGACTGGTCTCCTATTCCCTCTCAACCCTTCCAATCACTCCCCTGACATGCAAGTACTAAACCCACATTGCAATTTCAATTGCCTAAAAAATGTGGCATTTGAATGCAGGTACTAACAGTGAAATGCTGTACATTAGTAATTGCTGGGCCGGGACCTTGTTAACAGCAAAACCCAGGTGCCGTTTAACATCTGTGTCCTTTTCTGTCCGGCAACTGCTCTGTAGGTCAGCCAGGTGAAGTCAACATAGCCCACAATTTCAGGGAGGGTGTGCTGAAGCCCAGTCAGCCCAATGGTGTTGCACCACTACTTGTGTTTAATGCCTTGATTACTTATTGGTAATCTTCATTACGCAGTACTTGTGTATGAGGCAGTACTTGTGTATGAGGCACTATGCCGCATACACAAGTACTGGGATGAGCTAGAGGTACGTGAAGGTAATGCCTGACTTAGCTACCTGTAATCTTTATTGCTCCTAGTTCCACTCTTCCTCATCCCAGTACTTACCTATGAGGCATGGAGCCTCATACGTAAGCATTGGGACAAGGAAGAGGGACGTGGGGGTAATTCTGGGCCAATGAGCTGATTTTGGAGGTTGGGTAAGGGATGGGAGGGAGAGGGGGTGTGTGGGTGGGGGCGGGATTGTGCAATAAATCATAATGGCTGTCCATGTCCATGCTAAGCAGGAATGATATGTGGTATAAGTGGCGAGAGGCATTTTGGTGCAGCCGGTCTAGTCATTCCTCAGTTTGGTATGACTTTTTTTAACGGGGCATTTCTGATAAAGCAGTCCTTCTAAGTGTAATTACCTGGCTAGACTGGCATTTGGGTTCTGCCAGTCTAGCCGTTTCTTACTGCGGCATTGTATATTTTTCTGGGCATCTGTGATAAAATGATATGATATGGTAAATCATATATAACGCACCTGTACACAAGTTTTTTTATGTGCGACAAGGGAAGGAAACAAAGGGAGAACAAGACAAATGATCTTACTAGGCCTTGTGTCATTCAGATCGTGCAAGTGCGAGAAAGAGAAGTGCAAGGGGAAAGGGAGCACGGCAGTGCAAGGGAGAGGAGAGGGGAAACAGGGCAGTAATGCTCTGAGTAAGTGCAGCCAGGGCAGCTTGGCTCTCGGTACTGCAAGGAGAACAAGGGACTGTAGGGTTACAGTTACAGCCCTTAACTGCGTGGTAGGCCCAGAGGCAGTGCAAGAGTGACTGATCAAGAAAGAGCCTGGACTCAGTGAGAGTGAGGATAGCCAAGCAACCAGTTGGTACAGCAGACAGGTAGGTCAGCAGGGGAGGGAGAGAGAGAAAGCAGAAGAGAAGAGGAACATTTTGAGCTGCTTCCGGAACTTCAGGTGGTACGGCTCAAGTTTGGGAGGGGCAGGGAGGCATTCTGTAGAGGAGAGAGATCTACCCCCCACTCTCTGCCTGGAGAAGCTTAGGGCTCGAGAAGGAAGGTATTTTGGAAGAGAGCGTTGGATGTAGTGCGGACCCCAGCCCCAGAAAGCCTTGTGGGCAATGCAAAGGGTATTGAACTTAATCCTTGCAGCCACTGGGAGCCAGTGGAGAGATGTCATGGCTGGATAGATACGGTCCCTGGGCTTGAGGCCAAGGATAAGTCTTGCAGGTCCTGTTCTGGATTAGTTGCAGAGGGTGGAGAGTATAGGAAGGCAGATTGAGAAAGTGGCTGTTGCAGTAGTCCAGCTTAGAGAGAACCAGGGCTCTGGAGACAGTGAGCTTCTGGGGGAAAGTGAGAAAGGGAAGAGTCCCTTGGAGGAGGTGCCGTGGTAGTGGGACTTCTTGTCGAAGTACGGGATGTTAGGAGAGAAAGAGAGAGTGGAGTTGAAGATGACACCAGGAATGAGCGAGAGATGAGAAGAGGCTGAGGGGAGCCTGAAGGAAAGCTGAGTGTCATCTGCATAACACTGAAAGTTAGAGGAGAAGGCAGAGATCAGGTGGGCCAAAGGGGCCAAGTAGAGGTTGAAAAACCAGGGTGAGAGGATAGAGCCCTTGGGAACGCCACAGGTAGAGAGAGGTGGCGGAGAGAAAGGGACCACGTTGGACCTGGGAGGGGTGGCCCAAGAGGAAGGAGGTCAGCCACTCCAGAGCCTGATCCATGATGCCCAGGTTCTCACAGAGTCGATTGATCAGGATGGCATGGTTGACCATGTCGAAAGCAGAGGAAAGTTCAAGGAGGGTGAGGACAGAAGGAATGCTGGAATCAAGGTTAGAGATCAGATCTTCACAGGTGTTCAGGAGAGCAGTTTCCATGCCTCTGGAATCTCTTAAGCCAGACTGATGGTCATGGAGACAGCCAACAGATTCAGTGTGGAGAGTAAACTGGGAGATGTCCAGCTTTTCCAAAAGTTTGGGAGAGGGGAAAGTTCCAGTGGCAAAATAATGATTACAAAAATCGGTCAAGGCTGGAGCAAGGGTGTCAATATGGTCCTTGATGATTCTGGAGGAGCAGGCGAGCAACTGTTTCAACGACACTTCCATAGATGGGACGTGTCTAGAAACCTCATCAGGTGTTATAGAGAAAGAGGAGAACGGAGGAGGAGAGGGAGAGATGTCCAAAGGGGGCTGAGAGAGGAAGAGGGAGAGGAAGAGGAGGTAGTGGACAGGATGTCCTGAGTTTTAGCGGAGGAGCGAGAGGCCAAAGCCGTACAGAGGGCCTGTTGAGGGAACAGGAGAGGTAGAGACCACAACAGGATTGGCCAGTTCCCTTTAGATTTTAAAAGGTTTGGCTGTGTTGTTAGAGGCCACAGAGACACAGGCTTGAATGTGTGCTCTCTTCTTGATAAGTCTTATTGCTTTCGACTGGCATTTTGGTGCAATCAGTCTAGGTATGTCTAAATGTGGCCAGGCATGCTTTACTGTAATGTTATTACGGGTCTACACTGGTCATTTTTTGGATATGTTTTCATTGTGGCATGGCATTATTAATACCAAAGCATTAATGTTCCTGTGCACTGTTGGTGACTTGCATGTATTGGATTGGTGTTACCCTACAAAACAATAGCAAACACTGGCTTTTTAGCACATTTTTCTCAGAAAGTGTGCTGTATATTGCATTAAAACACATTTATATCTTTCTCCTAGTGCAGTGTGTGGCATACCCCTTCAGTAGCACGTTTGTGCATATTGCGGTAGCGTGGTAATCTAGGCCGGCTCAGAGTGTGGCGCGCCCCGTGATTTGTAGCCGAGTTGGGGGGGGGGACCCTCAGCATGGCTCGCAGGGGGGCCCCCAGATCTTGTGTTACGCCACTGGGTTGCAGTCTTCTCCTGGAACTGACAGGAAGAATCATTGCACCTACAGGTTTTAGGCATCTTCTACTGGATGCAATGGTGGGAAGACCTACCTCCAATGACCAACCCCTGCTCCTCCTAGGGGTCCTGCCTAGTCACTTGGGAAAATTGGAGTCAGGGGGTCAGGGGGTCAGGGGTGGGGTGGGGAGTAATTGCAGCGCATTCACCACCCCCTGTTTTTGTTAGACTAACCTTTGGTTATTCCATTCCATTGTTTTTTCATTATTGGATCTAAAAGCTGGTATCTGAAAGATAGAAATAATATTTTACATGCATGTAACCTGTTGAATATGTTCTGCAACATTCTCACCACCACACAAAATCTTCCTACATCTGTCCACTCTCCTACTAAGAAGAAGCTTTGTGTCTTTTGGGCACAAGGCCCCATACATCAAATGGATTGGACTTATAAAGTTATGGGAGGATAGCTCAGGGGCAACGCGCTCGTCTTGGAAGCAAGACGATGCGGAGCAACACCAAGTTCAATCCCTGGGTCCGCGCTTAGAAACCTCTGGGTATTAAGCACGTTATATGTATCCTTGTGCCACAGAAGCCAGAGTGTGCACTTTGCTCGAGTGAGCCGCCTTGTCCAGTGCTGAAAACGTGGGCAAAGGAGGCCAACGGCCCGAGGACCATGACATATTATTTTGTGAACACTTCTTTCTTTTTCATGAACATTACCCCACATTATTCGTAACTTAGTGGTAAGGATTGGCAATAGGTTTTTTAGTACAGGCCCTTTTAATTTGACATGACTTCACTAGGACTGCATTATTATTATTTGATGGTCGTAGCTTGCTCCCATCTGTAGATTTAGGTTTAGACAAGCATTTGTCACACCCTTGCAAATGTTCAATAAACACCCTTGAACTGTGGTCACTTGTGTCTGTTTTACTATTGCCATCATGCATTCCTTACATCACCAATAGATATTTCAAGCCCTCCATTGCCTCTGACAATTGGGCTCTGAGCCATTCTTACAGTGGTCTCATGCACAGTCTTGCCTTGGGTGTTCGGTAAATACAAGAGGCCATCACACTTAATAGTGTCATGCCCTTCCAAACTATTACTGACATTTACGGCTGTTAAGACGGAACTATCTCCTGGAAAGCCTGCAAGTCATTGTGATCTGTGCATTTAATCCACTCCCCGAATAGTTTTTAAATGAGAGGGATCCAAGCTTGATTTTGGAAAAAAAACAACTGGCGTAAGAAATGCAATTTTCTTCACAAAGGCCTCTTGGCACTATTCCCAGTTATGAGTCAGTTGTCCAAGTAGGGGTAGACAAGTATCCTCTCTCTGTGTAAATGGCTAGTACCTTTGTGAATACATAGTGCCAAGGCTATCCCAAAAGGCAGAACTTTGAACTGTTAGTGAGAGCTGCTCTCCTTGAACCCAAGATATTTTCTCTATTTTGGGAAACATGGAAATATGAAAGTTTGCATCTTTCATGTCTAGCGTTTTCATATACTACGAAGTAATGGGATTACCTCTTGCCACACAATCATTCCGAAATTCTGCACCTTGTCAAACATTTATTTAGGATGTAGGTTGAGGACCAGTCGAATTTCTAGGTTTCTCTTTGCGATGAGAAAATAGGTTAAGTACATCTCTGTATTCCAATCTAGTGGAGGTACATTTTCTGTGGCCGCCTTTTATAGCAAAGCCATTACTTCGGCTTCTGACAGTAGTTGATGCTTTGGTAGAGTCTCCCTTGGTGGTATTTTATATGGGCTGGTGTTGGATTTCACACAGCAAGCATGTCTTTATTTTCTTTTCAGTAATCCTCTCTTATTTGCATTAGCAAAGTGTTTTATTTGGCTCACTATCTGAGTTGCTTGGGAGAGAATATTGCACAGGTAGTTGGTTTGGGTGTAGTTTTGCCTTTAGCAGAAGCAACATGTGTGTACACTTGTGCCCTCTTCTGTGGGGTGTAAACTGGCTTGGATGTGATTGGCCTTGTTACGAAGGCTGTTGGGTTTGCAGTTATGTCCCTGGGGTGATTTGAGCACTCTAAGAGGGTTGATTAAACTGCTACGTTTGCTGTGAGTGAAACCGCTTCTGTTACGGTTTGCTGCTCAGCGGGAGAAACCCTGCCCTATTGGTTGTTCCAAGGTCTTTAATGTCTCTTAGTCTTTTTTGCCTTTCCTAATGCAAGGGTACAGAAGTCAGACTCAGACACAAAAGTGGCATGATTTTGGGAAAAGATTTTTATTAAAGGAAAAAAGGGTTGGAAAAATACCTCTCTGTCGCTTAAACTAATAGGGGTTTCCCTGCTTCTAAAGAAACTAATGAAAATGTCAGAAAGTCCAAAAGTAAAGATTCAGTCCCTGTCGTGTCCAAAGAAACCCCACTTCTCCACCCAACACAAATATACTACTATAACTGTGCAAGAAATGTCTTTACTTCAAATAAACAGTGTTCTTGGTGTTCTCCGTAAACAGAAACGTCTCTAGGTTCGCTGGTAATAACGTGATACAAAGTAATATTCAAAAATAGCAAGTTCCAAAGCTAAGGTAATGCTCCTTTTCCCCTAGGTGTGTTCTTCTTCCAAGACACTGGATAGTAAACAAAGAATTGTCTCTTGTATTCCCAGTCCTTCAATCCCCCTAACTTGGCATACTCCTCTACTAAGTATAGATTTTCCTTGATCAATTCCAGAGTGTGCTCCCCTGGTTTCCAATCGTCTAGTTGGGAGCGAGTCCCTGACTCGCAAAGGTGATTGTTAGAGATATGTCTCTTCCACTAGCACCCAGACCCTTCTGGTTTTAGAGTTTGGTTTATGATATGGGTGCGGCTCCCAGACCTGCACAGGTTTGTTGCCCCATGGTTCACTCTCCTGGTTCCCTCTCCTGTCCAGTATGCAAGTCCAGGGTCCCAGACCCTCTTCTTCTTGCTTGCTTATTTGGGTGCCGTTCCCAGACTTGCACAAGTTTATTCCCCTTGGTTCACTCTCTTTCACTCTGGTTCACTCTCTTATGCAACTCTCTTTCAATCTCTTTTGAGTCCCAGACCCTCTTCTTCCAACTCTTATTCACCCTCGAGCTTCCCTGGACCTCCAACACGTTCTGGTACACCTGCATACCTGTTCTCTCTCTTTTGACCAGTAACAGCGTTTCTCCAGCTGTTGTGTTGCTCGTCGAGGCTCTGGCAGCTCCATGATGAATGGTGAGGTCTGTAGTGGAGAGTCTCTCTTTCTCTGGTTGCACGTCCTACTCTGCAAGCAGCTCCCGGGTGTTGGGGTCGCCTGGAGTTAAGTATCGGCAACAGCCCTGTCGGACCACTGGCAGGTTTTCCTTCCCCTCGCGGCTTCCCGTTCAGCTTCTCTATGCCTGCACATGTCCGCTGTTCCTCCTGTGAGGATCTTTCTCCCTGAACTTCATCTCTGAGCCCCTTTTGAACTCCTGCACCGGCCAGCTGTGTTCATTCAGGCACTTGACATTGTGAAAAAGACTAAATCGTTCACTTTGTTTCCTCCGATTGATCTTCCTCGTCCGATTTTCCTCTCTGAGGCAGGACACTGTCTAATAGGTGAAGGTTATCAAGTATAATAGAGTCACTAACCTGGCAACAGATTATATTGGTTCTGTCTACAAAGGAGGGGGACGGATTTGGTATCTGAGAGGGGACTCTGTGTAATAAGGCGGAAGAATACCACATTCTCTGAGAACAATTGTCACCAATTCTATAGGGGGCTTCCCTCCCCATGCAATCCTCCCTTGGTGCACCACCCCCAGGGGGATTATTGTACTGTGGATGCACCGCCATGGCCCCATGGGAAAGGTCTCCGCTAGGGAAGAAGGGACGATATCCTCAGATTCGTCACACTAAGCACTCATAACTGTATTGACGAAAAAGGAGGTCTTGGTCTAGAGGCTTATTAATAAGCATTACCTGAATTGCCAGATTGAAGTCTGGTTTTTACCTGCAACCACAAGTAGCACTTGTGCACTGCTGCACTAGCTGCATGACATCCAAACAACCTCTGTGATGTCTTTAGTTACTTTTAATGACCGCAAGGGAGGCTTACTGGCCCGCCTTGATTAAAGACTGAGCTTTTGCCTGGATGCTCTCCGGCCTGACCTTGACTAAGTCCTGCACTGGGTTGCATGCCAGCTTACCAAATCTGTTGAGTTTCTGATGCATACATTGAATGCTGTGCTTGTTGCCATCATTTTCCACCACAAAGTAAAACCCTCTTACAGTCATAGGTCTGTGGAGGAATCTGTAGGGGAAGTCGGTGTACAACATCTTTTCCATGCGTTTGTCATCACCATTGAGTCCACAAGTAACTGCCCTCTAGTTATGAGTGGATTGGAAGGCAATAGCTTATATTTCTTTACAACATGCAGAATAACTGATTTGTTAGAAGGCTGTGTATCAATTGAGGCCCAGAGTTATTTTTATAGACTCCACAGTGGGTTTCTATGGAGCTGGTGGCTTAGACTCTGAGAATATTTTCGATAAAGTCTTCTTCCTCTGACTCATGTTGTATGATAATATTAAAGCAGGTAGATACTGTCATGAGTAAGGTGCAATGTGTACATTGGTCCTTGGTTGGGGATTCAGAAACTGGAGGTTCAGTTTCCTCTGGTGCACCAATGGGGTAGTTGTGCAGCTCTTGCATATCAATGTCTCCTGTGTGCGATTTGACTTGTGCATCTGACAATGCATCCTCCCCTGTAACAACCTCTTTCCCTATTTCATTACAGGTAGTCTATTCTACCAAGGAAAATGTTCAGGTTGGATGTCTTTGACTTATATGTGTTCTCTCGTTTCTTTTTCCTCGCAAATAGGTTCAGATTTGTTAATGTTTAGTCTTGCAACAGAGTGTTATCTAGGTTGGTGATGCCCTCCTGTTACTCCTTTTCCTCCTCTGCACTATAATCTTCCTCTTCCTCAATCAGGTTATGTTCTAATGTCCTCTTGACATGCTTTCTTGACATATTTCTGCTGGTACATAGATGCCAGTCTGTGCTGCTTTGATGCTTGACTTCACGGGATCTGACAAAGGTGTCAGAAAGTGTCTACACTCTTGGATTTGCTGGTGGCCTCTTTCTGGACGGCATTGGTCCTCTCTGTGCCTTGCCCTGCCTGGGTGAATCTGGTTCTATCCCTGTTCTATCGGCGCCATGATCTTGTGTGCTTTTTCCAGTGTTGGTACTCTCTGCACCTTTTGCAGGTTCCTATTTATTCAATTTCTTTCCAGTGCCATTCTGTTGACTTTGTATCTCACTGCCAATCTTTTCAGAACTATATTTGTGTGTGTGCACATCATTGACAAATCTCCAGCGCAGTTTGTGTGATGACTTTACAGTGCCTGACATTTCAGTGTTGTGTTTGTGTGTGTTAAGGCTGGCTATGCTTTTCTTTGCAAAGGGCGTCTCCCCCTTCTATTCTGACTCGGTTAAAGGGGACCTAGTGCTTGCTTTGGCCACTGGCTGTGCAGCAAGACTTGCTTTGCTTCAGCGCCATTGTTAAATGAGCCTTCAGCCTTTTAGAAGCCATGAGTTACCTTCCAAAATTGCCTTAGAGCTAGCTCCTCAGAGATGGAGGGGGCTAGATTTGGTCCCCAAGGGTATGATGTTGTGGTGTTTAAGCCAACTGTCACTATGGGTCTGATTAATTGAACCCCCTCCCCCATTGACTTGACCTCGATTACATCACTACACTCTGTTTCGGTGGCTGCAGACTTATTGGTCTCAATGGCATACACCACTTAGCAGTGTTTACTTCGACAAAAGGTTCTCCATGTTTTGCATGAGTTTTCCGCATAGTCTCATTGACAGCATCTACTTTTACATACGCTGTGGTTGCCAGGGAAACCGTTAGTTGCACTTAGGGAAAAAATGAAAACCAAAATCTCAGTTAAGGGGAGCAGACACCAAAAATGGGCAAAGAATAAGTAAGTCATTTTCTGTTTTACATACAACATGTCCTTATTAACGCAATGACTTGGCCTTGCGTGGTAGACTCCAGGCTCCGTCGAGGCGGTCTGTATGTGCCTTATCGATATTGACAGTTGTCTGCAATGTTTTCCGGTTCAGAAGAACCCATTTCGTAGTCTGTCCTTTCCCTGCTCAAACAGTCATGACCACACCAATGGAGGAAAAAAGCAAACGGAGGGTGTTGGCATATTGGGCCACGATCCCCCTAGTGTAGGGATAGTGTGTCCGGAATGCCCCTACCAACCCCTACTTTCAGAAAAACAACCTGCAAAACTGTGGACCAACCACTGGATGACGGAATATGCACAGCATGCACATCTACATACATACAATTCTCTAAGGATGTCTGTGCATTTTGGACTGGGTATGATGCACAGACCCAAAAGCACAGACTGTTTACCATGAGACATGGCTTCTTCTTTTATTTAGCAAGGTTTCCGGTTATGGGAGAGGAAACAAAACCTCCAGAAACAATAAGGGCAATGCTTGGATCCCAAAGGAGTGACCGATGTAGCAGCCATTTCATCCTCACATTCGAATACTGAGGCTGGTCAAATGCCTATATATGGTTCTTAGTTACAAACACTTTAATCTTAGGGAGAATATTGTGAATAATGAAACAAACACTAAGGCCAGTGTGTATTGTGTACATAGTGATGCATGCATACAACCCTTTTATCAAAGACCTATTTGTCAAATATAAAGATATGTTGCCAAAATGTTCTTTGATTTTAGGGAAAGTGGAAAGTAATCCTCATCCGTGCTACATGTCTCATTGCCATTTCTTTTTTTTTAAAACATATTTTTATTGAGAGAGTAGGTCAGCAGAAAGACACAACATAAACATATCAAAACATAGCTTAATTATTTTACAGCCTTCAAGTTAAGGAAGGAGGGGAAGAGGAAGACATCACAGTTTTCGGACATGAGAGCAACCAGTACAAGAGTAGTAGACATTGCAAATCAAGGTGAGGACCCGGGTGTTGCATCAGGGTCTGAGTCCAGGTCGCACAGGTAAAAGCGTAGCAATGACCAAATATCCTTGGGGCGACATGGTGACGGAACCGACAATACAAATAGTTCCTCATCGTCATTTACCATACAAAGGTCTTTTAAGAAAGTGGCTCTGGTTGGGGCGGTGGAGGACTTCCAACATTTAAGAATACAGTGTTTGGCAATAATGCAAGAGATGTTAAATAGTCGCCTCGTGGTTTCCTTTACCTTGCCTATATCACCCAACAGGTATTTCAGGGGGGAGAGAGCCGCTGGGATGGCCGTGATATCTTCAAGGAGCCTCGCGACTTCCTTCCAGAACTCCACAATCAACGGACATGACCAGTACATATGATAAGGCCCCGCATTGGGGGCGTCACATTTGGGGCAGGCACCTGTGCAATTTTCCACAAATTTAGCTAATCTGGCAGGGGAATAGTGTAATTGATTTAAAACTTTGAACTGAATCAGCCGGAGCCCAGCATTCATGGACACTGATCGAGTAAGCTGACAATACCGGGCCCAGCGGACCTCATCTATCTGAGTGCCCACGTCTCGCTCCCAGATTTCTCTCATCGTGTTGCGCGATGGGGAATGGGTCTGCAGCAATGAATATAGCATAGAGACCCCCTTGCCGTGACCGTCCATAGACACTATTGACCTAATGCATGCATGGGACTGGGGTTCCTGCGGAAATGTCGGCCACTTCGCCGAGAAAGCAGCCCTCATCCTGTAGTATTGAAGGCGTTTGAGCTGGCCCCTCCCCACCGCTTCAGTAAAGCCCGAGAGGTCACAGAAATCACCATCAGGGAAAAAGTCGAGTAGCGTTAAAAGCTTGTTAGGGTCCCAGGATTGCTGGAGGGCTCGATCAAATGTGGGGGAAATGCTGGAGAAGTCCCACAGGGGGACTTCCGGGTCATAGGGGGATTCCAGTCCTAGCCTCTTGTAAATTCTGGCCCAAGCATGAGTGGTCGTGTATACCGGATCGAACGGGCATATGTCCCCATAGCTTGGGTTAAGAAGGACTGAGCGTATGTTGTTTGGGCGAACAGAGTGCTTTTCAATCAATATGTGGGGGGCAGTGTCCTCTGGGTCGAACCAATGCTATGCAAATTGAGCTTGCGTGCATAAATAATAAAGCTCGAAGTCTGGTGCCGCGATGCCTCCCTGCACGAAAGGCTCAACCATCTTTTCCCAACCGATCCTGGCAGTTTTCGCATTCCAGATAAACGAGGAGGCAAGTGATTTAAGTTTCGAGAAGAAGGGTTTACCAGGCCAAAGTGGGATGTTATTGAAGTAATATAGGAGCTTGGGGAGGACCACCATTTTGAGTAGTGCAACTCTGCCATACAGGGATAGTGGAAGGCTAGCCCAAATCTGAAATTTGGTCGCAAGGGCTGACAACAGTTCCCCATGATTGTGCGTATTTAGCAGGGTTTTATCTTTGGCGACCATTATCACAAGGTAGGGTACCTTGGTGGGGGCAGGTCTAAATCCCTCTATTTCAGCTAGGTCTCCCGTGCCGTCAGTAAGGGGAAATATTTCTGACTTTGGTACATTAATTCTATATCCCGAGTATTCTGAGAATTCATGTATGTCTGACATGATGTGTTGCACATTTTCTTTGGGGTCACGGACATATAGTAAAGTGTCGTCCGCGTGAAGTGATATTATCGGAGGGGGGCCGGTCATCCTAAGACCTTTGTGTGAGTGGTTCTGACGTATGAATTCCGCCATTGGTTCAATGGTCAGAGCGAAAAGTATGGACGAGAAGGGACATCCCTGCCTGGTCCCCCTGTGTAGGTGGAATGACGGGGAGAGAGTGGTGTTAGTCAGGACCTTAGCTGTCGGCTGTGTATATAATAATCGGACACAGTTAATATAGTACTGGCCGAGACCAAACCGCTCCAGCACCAGAAAGAGGCATGCCCAGGAAACTGAGTCAAAAGCCTTCTCGGCATCTAATGACGCCACGGCCACCCTGGCATCTGGGTCTATCTGTGCCATAACATTAAATAGGCGTCTCAGGTTGAGAGCCGTGGATGATCGGGCTGGTATAAAGCCGGCGTGGTCAGGATGAACCAGGATCGGCATGTATGGCAGGAGTCTGGTGGCCAGCACTTTTGCGAAGATTTTTGCGTCAGTGTTGATTAAAGACAGGGGTCGATAGGACGCCATGTCTTGTGGCGGTCTACGGTGTTTCAAAAGGACAGTGATGATTGCTTCTCGCATCAATTCCGGGAGAACCTGCAGGTTCATTGCCTCTTCCCACACTTTCAGCAGTATCGAGGCCAATTCACTAGAGAATTCCTTGTATAGTTCCGCTGGAAGGCCATCCGAGCCAATATCATATTGAAGTCGCCACCCCAGAGTACTTGTGTCTCCCCAGTTGATGATAGCATATCCAGTATTGTGCAATAAAACTGTGGGTCATCTAAATTGGGACCATAGGTATTAATCAGAAGCACTTGGTGCCCCGCCAATTCCCCCCACACCAGTACGTATCTACCCTGTGGGTCTATTTTGTGGACTGATATTTAAAACATAATTTGGGGTGTATGAGAGTCAACACTCCTCTGGATTGTGCTGAATGTTCTGTATAGCACCTGTGCGACCCCCACCTCGGTAAAAGTTTAGTATTGACCTGCCCAAGCACGTGCGTCTCTTGCATAAAAAGAATGTGAGGGTTGTGGCGTGTGATATATGCTGTGAACTTCCTTGCCTTAATCGGGTTATTCAACCCTCGGATATTCCAGGAAAGGAGCTTAACATTCAAGCCCTTATTGACCTTTGTCATGGTCGTACCTGAGACTGGGCATACGTCCATACTCCCGCCCCTGTCGCAGGGAGAATGGGTATCCCGCTGCAAAACCGCTCTCTATTTTAACCGCAATAACAACCCGAAACAAGGGTTCCCCCAACAAGCCTGGCATTTCGCACGGCAACACCGTATCCCCATTCCACTCCCAACCCCCTCCCGCATCATCAAACCCAACTGGACGATGTACCCCTAAAACCATAACCTAGGAACACTCCTGCACTCATATGACCGCCGACCCAGGAAGTCTGCACGGCTCCATTCCAACAAACATTTACATTCAGGGCCACCCTGCGGCCTTCAATTTAAAACATTATAGCAGTGTGGCATCAAAAAAACACATCACCCTGCGGGGTCATCGGGCTCCACCGCGCCCCGGGGCGGCAGATTCTGGTTCCCGGCCCGCTCCCAGGTCGGTAGAGGGATGGAGGCTTCAACGTAGAGCATGGCTTCGGTTGGATTTTCAAAAAAGTGAGCCCTGCCTCCATGCTGGATTCTCATTTTCGCTGGGCAGACAAGGGTGTACGGGACCTGGCGGAGTCTCAGTTGTCTCTTGACGGGCTCATAAGATCTCCTAAGTGATTGCACATTGGTGGAAAAGTCTGGATATATGTGGATTCTGTTGTTTTCATGGAATAGGGTGCCCTTATCCCTGGATATCCGCAGGATAGCGTCCCTGTCCCTATAATTGAGAAGGCGGGCAGTTATTGTACGAGGTGGCGCTCCAGGCCTGGGCGGAGGCGCCGATGTACGGTGTACTCGCTCCACAAGGAAATGGTCCGAAAAGGAGTCGGAACCCAGGAGTTCCTTCAGAAGGGCCTCTACCTGGCATTCCATAGACCCCTTGCCAAAGGTTTCAGCCACACCAACCAGACGGATATTGTTCCTCCTGGAACGGGATTCCAAATCCTTGCATTTGTCAAGGGTTTTCCGGAGGTCCCCTTTCAACTGGGCAATATCGCGGCCATGTTGTAGTATCGAGTCTTCATTGATAGCGATCCTGCCTTCGGCCTCAGTAATCCGTGTGCTTTCCTTGTCCACCCTCGCCTTCAAGGTGCTGATTGTTGCCCCTATGTCATCCAATTTAGTGTTCACCGCTAGGAAGCCGTTCTGAACCATAGCCATCAATCGGTCCACCCTCTCCTCCATTGGCAACTCGGGCTGACTGTCCACTTGCTGCGACGGGGGCGCCATGGACCCGCTGGGCTGGGAATTGGCAAAGGAGTCCATTGGGCCTGTTTTCTTGGGGTGTGCTCCCTTCTGCTCGTATCGGCCCATGTGTAGATTCAAGTAGACCGCGTCTTCCAGCGCCTCCAGCCCCGCCGCCCCAACGTATGGTACGGACTCTATACAGGATTGGTAGTGAGCTTAGACCCAGTTATCGTGCAGGAGAGGTGTGTAAAGGTTATCGCCCAGGGAGGGCTGTAGCCGGATAAAATGTCCCCTCCTCGGCAGATCCTGTTCGGGGTGTCCACCCTCCTCATGCGTTGCCCCACCTGTTCTTACTTGTTTTTACGTACGTCCACATGTGGGGAGATATCAGGGGAGCCAAGGGCCGCTCCGCAGGCACGGGAGTTGGATCAACAGTGGCCCGCGTAGCACAGCGGTTGTAGACCACACGGCCGTTGGCGGGGGACCACCGCGTTCGCCTCGCCCAGTGTGCGGCGGCGACATATACCGATGTGGCACCCTCACATTAGCCAGCAGCGATGGTCCGATCACCTCCAGGAGTTTGGTCGAAGCGCGGCCTCTCCGACTCGATCCGGCCCCTCCCCCCGCAGCTCCAGGGGAAGTTCGCCCGGAACTCGTGGACGGCCAATGTCCCAGCCTCCGTCCGCAGGATCTTCAGGACGGTGTATCTTCAACGCGGTCCGGCGTAGCGGCCCAAATTTTTCCCAGTATGTGCCCACAGTCTTGAGCCACAGATCGACGCACTTCATTTGTTTCGCAGGCGGCCCTGAGAGAGGATGCGTATCTTGAAGGATTTATAGAAGCCGGAGCTCTGGAACTAGGCGGCCATCTTAGATGTGCGCAACAGCGCCCCCCCCTCTCATTGCCATTTCTAACAAAGTTATTTGAAAACAGTACAATGGCAAATATTCTATATGGTTCTTTTAGATTTTTTAAAAAATGAACACTGTAAATTTTACAATGTTCGTAAAATGAAATAATAGAAAATAAAAACTGTTAAACCTGCAGGCGTGTGCTCTGGTCCATTATAAGCTCCTAGAACCACTCGCAGCGCCTATCCTAGTCACTCTGACCTCTTCCCATATGGAACATTCACAGCCAGTGTGATGCCCACTTTTCAGCAGGCCACACGCAATGATAATGTAGGTCTCCAAATATCAGGATTTTCCCCACCTCTGGGACACCTATATCTGCTTCTCTCATTCTACTTATAACCATAACAAAAAGTAACAACTCAGCAATCCCACGCCTTCAAGAGATCACTTTTTGATTAATGAAGCAGTTGCTGATGCAGACTGCATTAATAACGGTTATACCGTAACCAGGCAAAGATCCTTTGTTGTGTGGTAGTTACCGGCCTAGCTCGCTTTAAAACATGGATGTGAAAATCCTGGCAAAGATATTTGCTAGAAGATTGAATGACCTACTTCCAAAGCTAGTTCATAAAAATCAGACTGTGTTTGTAAGTGGAAGGAATAGTAGTGGTCATCTACGGGAATTGCTAGACGTTATTTACTTAAAGAGACATTCTGCAGAGGCATATGCAGCCATTAGTATAGTTGCGGAAAAGGCTTTTGATAGGGTCAGCTGGAATTTTTTGTGTCAGGTCTTGATTAAAGTAAATGGAGGACCACTTTTCCTTAGACTTTTTAGCGCCCTGTATGGGGGTGCAAAGGCATCTGTGGCTGTTAATAGTAGTGGTTTAGAGTGTTTCCGGATTCTGAAAGGAACCCGACAGGGTTGCCCATTGTCCCCATTATTTTTATATTTTTTTATTGAGCCTCTTGCCATAATGCTTAGGAATCACCCAGATATAATAGGTATTGCATTTGGGGAATATGTGTGAAAAGTCCTTCTATATGCAGATGACCTTTTGGTCTTAATTTCTGACCCAGAGCGATCTTACCCGGCACTTTTAGTAGCGTTACAGGAATTTGGTAATTTTTCTAATTATAAAGTTAATATTACAAAGACTTTGATTTATCCGATTTCCGCATCGTGTCATAGGGGGCTATTTGAAGTAGATCAGGAAATGTGGGCTGCTTCTGGGCTTACATATTTGGGTATCCAAGTAAACAGAGAAATTGAATCTTTGATTGCATATAACATACACCTGAAAATTACAGAAGTAGATAGGCTCTGCTGTAGATTGGAGAAATTGAAATTGTCCTTATGGGTTAAAGTGAAGGTGGTAAAGATGTCCCTTCTTCCAAAATGTTTGTACATTTTTAGTATGCTCCCGCTGCCACTAATCTATTATTGAGTAGTAATACGTCTTTGAATATTTTTTTTGGGGGGGGGGGGGGCTGTGCGCGAATCCCAAAAGATGTTCTTTGCAAATCTGTGAATGTGGGTGGTTTTGGCTATCCTGATAAAAACGTAATCATTCTGCATTTACGTTACAAACTCTACACCATTGGTTGAGAGCTGATCAAATTAATTGTGCAGGTTGGATTAAAATAGAGAAAGAAGCTGTTTCGCCTATGTTCTCTTGTTTATGGACAGAAGGTTGTCGGTTGGTGCAACCCCTCCTTTTATAAAACATGTTGTGAATGAATGGTGCAAATGTAATGAGGTCCGAGATGAGAAATATTTATTGTGTGCAGATTCTAGTCTATGGAAAAACCAGGCTGTGAAGCAGAATAATTATGTTTTAGCATGGACTTCATGGCAAAGAGTCGGCCTCTGGAAAATTGGACAGGTCCATGATGGACACAATATGGTTGATTTTGAATGTTTGCGCTTTAAATATAAGCTGAAAGCAGCTGAGATTCGTTGTTATAATGCACTAAGCGAACTTTGTGATGTAATTTTTTCACCATTGAAAGCTAGAAGGCATGCATCGCCTACTTTATTAGTCCTCTCCAGGAGCATGCCTTTGTCTGCATCTACTTTGTACAAATTGATTGCACCTCCTGCATCTCAGTTAATATCACAATGCGGTAGAAGGAATTGGGATTCAGATTTGGGCTACTCGTTATCAGATATTGAATGGAACTGTATATGTACAGGTCCTATTAAATATGAAGTGGATTTAGACATGATGTTCACACAACAAAGAATTACTCATTATTTGTATTGGTCTCCTTGGAAGATGCATTTGTGCAGGTTGTGCAGCATGGAAGTTTTGGGGAATTGTAAAAGGGAGATAGGTACCATGCTTCATATGTTGTGGTTGTGTGGAAATATTTTTTGGGATGGTGTCTTTCAGAGGATGGAATTAGTTTTGGATTTATCCTTGCCAAGAGACCCGCTCCTTGGTGTGCTGGGTTTAATCCCCTTCAATCTTGCATTGTCTAATAGCAAAATGTTCTGGGTGTACAGAGCTCTCCTACTGGCTAAGAAGCAAATTCTGACACTTCCCCTAATGTAGATGATTGGTTACAGAGTTTGTCCCTTCTGTCTACGAGAGAAAATTATTCTTTTAATGCTAAAGACCAGCTTGATAAATAGGAAAGGATTTGGGGTGTGTTTAATGATCTGTATACTTAATTGTTTATTCGCATTCTAGGTTTTTTTTTTCTTTTTTCCCTTCTCGTCCATCTGGATTTCTATTTGTCTTGTTTTTTTTCTTTTATAAGAATAATTGGACTATTATATTGCATTTGAATAAGTATTGTCTCATACATTTACAATATTGTATTTTGTTACACTGTTTATGTAAGAACATAATGAATAATAAAGTTTAAAAAATATAACTTTTTTGTTCTGGTTGCAGTGCTGTCAGCATCGGCTGGAGTGGCCCTAGAAAATAGGGAGAAAGCAATGTGCTAACAGGAGGAGGGGGAGTTGTAAGGATATAGTGAAGGGGGTCTGCTGTAACCATCCTTCCCCACATTGAACCTGGATAAGAAATGCCACTTATAATGAGTTCGCCAAGTGACCCTGCCTGCACATCTCGCCGAATAACAAAGGGAAAGAACCATGCACCGACACATTTGTCATTCAGTTCAATTCAGTACTACTTTAATGGCATGACTTGAGCAATTAGCATTCCAAGTTATACAGTTGGTGCCCAAGTTATGACATTACAAAGTATGGTTCGGGGTATGGACCCTCCAAACAAAAGACCGACATTGAGGAAAGCAGCCTTGCAGGCTGCCCCCCGCAAGGTCGGTCTTTTGCCTTTGCCCCCTTCCCCCATTTGTTTCTGGGGGACTCCCAGTCATCTTCTCCTGCTGCGCCCTGCTGCTACACTACCCCGCCCCCACCACTTACGTCTAGCAGCTCTGGCATTATCTTCAGGCTTTCATCCAGGCCGCTTCCCTGAAAAACAGACGTACATTCGTCAGACAATGTGACACAGCATTGTGTACGCCAGTTATTCAGTGAAGCAGTCTAGACTGCCAATGCAACGTATAGGCCATTTTATGGCGAACCCTAGCCATCCTGAACTTAAAGTGCATTTCTACTTTTGTTTTGACATCCACTCCCTCCTTTCCGGAGGTCAGCGATGCTCCTGGGAGTTCTACACCACTCAGCTTGTCCTTTTCTTGAATCCCCCGATGCCTTCAGAGAGAGAAATAGAGGAATAGCTCAGCAAGGCTCTGGCAATAAAGCACAGAGGTAAGGGGAAAAAAGGAAGGAGAATGAGCAAGTGGGAGAGAAAAAGAGATCCAGAGGCAACAGGAGAGAGATTGAGAGAGAGAGGTAGAGAGAGAGAGAGAGAAAGAGAGATACAGAGAGAGAGAGAGAGAGATAGAGAGAGAGAGAGAGAGAGAGAGAGAGAGAGAGAGAGAGAGAGAGAGGCAAGAGCACTCGATTGGCTTATGATAGACAAGGAACAGCATATTTCCTCTATATATATGTTCACACACATGCACGTGAATACATGCACACACTGCATCTCTTAGTGGCTCTGAACTGAAGGTGAACTTCCAGGGATTGTTGCTGGGTGGCACTGTGACATATTATACATAAGCACATGCTATAACATACACATACACACACACACACACACACACACACACACGTTGACGAATCCAAAGAGATCGTAATCTCTACCACAGGGCGAGCCACCTCCTTTGGGACTAGGGAGGTGAGCTCACTATGCTTAACACCCACTAGGGGACCGGGTAAGCGGGATGTCTCCGCAGGTGACTCCCACTTAAGGGAGAGGGAACCTCCAGAGAGGGGTACAAGGCACCATCCCTCCCCCCCTGACACTAACATCTTTATGGGTTATACAGCGGCTAAGTGGTATGACAACCACACAAACACTTTAATCATGGCTGACTCAGCTTCGGACCCTGATGTGTACCAGCCCCCTGGAGGAGCATCCAGGGGAAGAAACAACCAATCAGGAGAGAGTTTAACCGTGTTGAGGAAACACAGGAGGTGTGGTCGGTGAGAGAGCGAGAAGGCCAGTATCTGTGCAGAGCTTTGCGATGTGCTCTGGGAAAGTGGAGCAAGGCGCGGCCGGTGAACATCCAGAGCAACCCATAGAAGTGGTGAGGGCCCAGAGACAAAGCACCGCTGCGAGCCGAACCAAAAGAGGTCCCAGAAGCCACCTAACCGACCCCACACTGAGCAAGTAGGAGACAAGACTTGCTGATGCGGAGCCC
Source organism: Ambystoma mexicanum (assembly GCF_040938575.1). Taxonomy (NCBI): domain Eukaryota; kingdom Metazoa; phylum Chordata; class Amphibia; order Caudata; family Ambystomatidae; genus Ambystoma; species Ambystoma mexicanum. The sequence goes on along the minus strand of NC_090923.1, from coordinate 1,112,707,256 downwards.
AGTCGAATAGTTGCGTAAGCGGATCTGCTAAGAGATGCGAGCTGAGCCAACCCAACACCCCTCCCAAGGAGCACCGTCTATGGCAATTAGGCAAGTAGCGGCTCTGCATGAGCAGAGACGGGCAGAGGAACAAGGAAAACAAGGTAGAACCCACAAGCAGGGAAAGGCTGAACGAACCTCAGAGAGAGGAGAGGCTGAACGAACCCCAGAGAGGAGAGAAGTTGAACAATCCCCAAAATGGGTAGAGGCTGAAAGAATCCCAGAGTGGAGAGCAAGAAAGAGACAAACCCCAGAGAGGGGAATAAGAAGAAAGAAAGCCCCAAAGTGGGGAGAGAAAGAGAAAACGAGAAAGAGGAATGTCCCAGAGAAGGGAGGGACGGAAGAAACCCTGGAGGGGGGAGAACAAACAAAAAGAGAATCCCTGAGCAGGTAGTGAAAAAGAGGAAACCCCTGGACTGCAGAGAAATAGAAGAAATCCTGGAGTGGACGGAGCAGAGAAAGAAAAACCCTGAGAAGGGACTAAGAAGGAGGAAGGGTTTATAGTGAAAGGATCGAATGCAGTAGTTTCAAATCAAAAGGAGCGGAAAAAGAAATCTGAATGCACATATTTTTTTTATTTTTTGGTCGGGGGGTCCCCCCCAAAACCCCTGTTTTTGGGGAAAAAACAAGTATATTTTCCTATACAAAGGCAAAAAAAAAATACATTTAACAAAAAGGCATTTGAATAATTTTTTTTCCGTCCTGTTGATTCGAAACTATTGCAGTTCGAAACAATGTATTCGACCCTTTGACTGGACACCGGAGGAAGGACCTAGAGTGCGGAGAGACTGAAAGAACCGCAGAGAGGGGAGTGAGAAGAGCCCCAGAGTGGGGCGAGACTGAAAGTATCCTAGACTGGGAAGCAAGAGGGGAGAAAGACTGAAAGAAACCCAAAGTAGGACAAAACGCAAAGAGGTCTGGGCCGGAGAACTCATAATATTACTGTCGCCAAGAACTGGATCACTTGAACTACTAACACATGTTAGGGCCTATGAAAAAACATGTATAGGTTTGGGGTTGGAAGCCAGTAGTCATCCCTTTCTGTGGCTAGTTCCCTAAAGTCTTTGTTCTGTTGTTTTCTACTAGTGGATAGGGAAAGGGACTAGGTTAGAGCAGGATTCCAGACAGAGGACTTTTGAGACATCTTGACTTCCTGACAAGCACTCTTTACAACTTTCTGTTGTTATAGAATGGGGCTTGAGCAGTAGAGTTAGGGAAAGTGTAGGTTTCACTTTGAGAGAAAATAAAACTCTTAAAACATTCCCCGGTGTCCGAGACCTGATTCTGACCTATCACAGCAGACACGCATACACGCAAACGCACGCACACGCATGCACACACCAATATAAATTTGGGTCTCATTAAGTCCATTCAAATTAGCTCTGTCCAAATTAGCATATACCAACGAAAAAAAAAGAAAAATTCCCTTGCAAAGTGTGAGCTAACTTCTGATATCACCAGCACCTGTGAGTTGCATCTCAAACACATATTGATGCTCCCCCAGTTCCCACTGGTTATTTGGGAGGTGGGAAAATGACCCTTACTGTATAAGGCAATTCAAAGAAAGTTGCCAAAACGGATTACTGCATAATTCCTGTGATGATCTAAGGTACACAACTGTCCTCTCCTAGCATACCTTTTTTTAAATCCTTATGTGAAAAAAATGGGGTCATTGACCCCATTTTGTCATGTTTAACTGACCCAGACCTTATGGCCTAAAAAATATTTAAGAAACTCAGTCAATGACTACAATTCACTGCCCAATAAATCCTGCCCACCCCGAGCTTTCTCTCTCCCAGCTATCTCTCATTGACAACCTGGAGGCTCACCTTAGCTTCCAAGTAGATGCTGGTGGAGGAGGACTTTCTGGCCACCAGGTATAGGCAGCAGGCAAGTGAGGTCGCACTCAGCATGAACAGTGAATCGTTGATAAGAACCCGCACTAGCACGATGCCCCAGCTCTCCGAATGGCGGACCTTGGCCAGAAAGGCACAGACCATGTTGACCGAGAAGAAAAGCAAGCTGGCCAGGAAACAAACAAGGCGCACAGCCAGACTGGAAGAGAGGAAGATAAGGCAAGATGAAAAATCATGACAGGGACAGCTCTATTTTCATTTCAAAAGTTGAATCTGACTGCAGTGCAGAGGAACAGGTCCTTGTCCCAGATCCTTTAAAGGTGTAGATACAAGCTTTATATTACCACCCCTGCCACAAAACTGCCTGATCTCATTGGTGGATGGAAGGGTCAGCAAGAGATCTGGGTACCCCCACATGCTAGGTGATGCTGATCCCGGCGTGGTGTGGGGAAGGATCCCCTAGCTGCCCTTTTACCCAGTGCAAAGTGCAGGGGCTTGTTATGTTGCTGCCTTAAATAATTCTGTAAGTTTAAAGGAAACATATAGGATGGATGGTCCGAGCACTTTATGGACACTCTGCTCCCCTTGCAGAGATCAGAACAAAACCCACGGGGGAGGTGGGGAGGAGCAAGACCGGATCTAAAATGGAAATGTCCAGCAGTTAGTCACCTCACAATGTTGCCACATATACACCCAATGCCTGTTAGGCTATGGGAGTTCTCCTGCAAAGCGTAGCCAGGGTGTGGTAAGCAGAACGAGGACCACCCAACCCAATGTTACACTTCAAAACTGCAAGCTATTCCCAGGGCAGGGCCCATCAGCCAGTCTCCATACATCCTGCACAGGCAGACATAGCTGAGTTGCCTAAAATCAGCATGAGGCTATATGTTGGGTTAAGGCCCTTGTAAAAGGAGGGGGCTGTGGGAAGTTGGGGAACAAGCTCATTCAGTGGCTGCTCGAGAGCAGAGCAGCAGGAGATGGAGCAGGAGGAATAAGGCTGGTGGGAGGCTGGGAAAGAAAGATTCTTGAAGTTAGAAGAGAGATTGCAGCAGCTCTGGTTACGGTTCCATGTAATAAAGACGCCATAATAAATCATCCCGCTGTAAAAAATGCTGATTTATTTTCATTTCATTTTTTACTTTTTCCACATATAAATGTGTGGGGGGAAACCCCCCTGCAGCCCTCCCCATAACATAAATACTTACCATTACCCACCCCCCACATATATATGTGAAATAAGTGCATTTAAAAAAAGAAACAGCATTTTTTAATCACAGGATAATCTCTGGGATTTTATTAATGGATACCCTGATTACAGTGGTGATTGAGGAGGTGGTGAGAACAGGTGAGAAGTGGTGAAGCAGTCAGATATAGTAGTGCCTAAAGAGAAAGTGGTGAACTATGAGAAGACAATTGAAGAGAAGGGTGTCCAGAGTGGAGGGGCTAAGTGGAGAATCACCAGGAGTGGTAGAAAAGAGGAGGGGAAAAGGAAAGATCAGGTGGAGAATAGAGGTGCAGGAGACGGAAGATGGAAGCGGGAGCATAGAACTGGTGGAGGAACGATCCTTAGGCATAGCATGGAGGTGGTGAAGAAGAAGCACAAGGACACAGAGAAAGTGAAGGTAGGAATAAGAAGGAACCCCAGGTACAAGCTCATGGAGAGGCATTGAGTAGCGGGGCTAGTTTGGTTTGGGAGGCGATGAGATGCCTAGAGAGAACCATATGCAGGCCTCCTGTTACCTATTGTTGGAGGCCTGCGTTTAAGGGCTAGTACCCATGTGCCACTGACTAAAGAAGCAACTATCAGGCTACAGGACTATTTGAGAAACTGCCCCTTAGCTGGAGAAGAATGGCATGTAGGAGGATATGAACACCAAAGACTTTATTTTCAGATTGAAACTGCAAGATCGTGGGAGGCATTTTTCATGGAATTTTGTATGCTTTATTTGGCACACTAAGCCTCCTACCACTACATTTGGTTTTACTTTGTAGAGCTGACAGAAAGGAGCAGGATCTGCCCTACGAAGAAGCAAAAATGTATTTACTTTGGACTTATCTTGAACCTTCCAGATGGACACTGATATGTATTTTGAGCCCATCTCTCCTGACCACACACAGGTTATTATTATTGTTTTTCAACATATCTTTTTATTAACGATTTTCAACAGTATACAAACAAAACATAACATGGATAGGGAAGCAAACAAAATGAGGTTGGGGGGCACTTTGGGGAGAGACACGGCCGTTGTACACATGTGTATGGTTGCTCAGCATTAAGGCAATCGGGAGTCTGTAGTTTCTGATGTGATGCCCGTGGGGCTGATTAAAAGTGCAGCAATCTAGGTCCTTTTGCTGATCCGGGGCTACGGTTCACCTGGTGGTTTACACGGGTATCAGTTCCACGGATGTCTTTTAGTTGTACTTCGCCAGCCAGCGGAGGGCAGGAGGTTGCCGGGTCACACCCGGAAATTGTTCTGTGTAATCTAGAAAAGGCGCCCAGACATTGTAGAATTTGCTCCTGTTTCCGTTGTGGAAGGCTGTTATTTTCTCTTCGACTGCTATATCCCAGAATTTGGCCCACCACATGGGAATAGCTGGGCCTCCGGGGTGTTTCCACAGTCTGGCTATGGATATTTTTGCCGCTGTGAGCAGGTGGGAGCAGAGGTCCGCTAGGAAGCCAGTCATTGGAAATTGTTTTGCCCGTGCCCCCCAGTAGGACTATCCCTGGGTCCCATGGGATCGTCCATCCTGTGATTAATCGGATTTGCTCTAACACTTCTTCCCAGAATTGTGTTGCTCTCGGGCATGCCCAGAGGAGGTGAAACAGGGTGCCTGTGACTGTGCCCCCTCCCCAGCTTTGTGATGGGATTGTTGGGTTTCTTTTATTTAGAATTTCTGGTGTCGGGTACCACCTGTAGCACACTTTAATAGCCTCTTTGTTGTTTGTGAGGCATTTTGAGCTTTTGAGCATTCGCATCCAGATTCAACCCCATTCCTCCAGCTCCAGTTATTTTCCCATGTCCTTTTCCCATTTCTGCATGTAGCTTTCCTTTTTGCTGGGATCTGATTTGTCTAGGAGTTTGTAAAGAGTTGATATCTTGCCTTTCAGGGCACTTTCTAGTGCTGTTGGGTATCTGCCCCCATGTGTTTTTATATTGCTGTGGGATAGCCAGTGCCGAAGCTGCGTATAGCGGAACAGTTCTGTTTCCGGCACCTGGAATTATACTTTACGTGCCTCAAACATTAGCGGGGTACGGTTGGTGAAAAAGTCTGCTCTCTGTTTTAAGCCTTCTCTCTCCACTTGTCAAGTCAGGGTTATTCCAGATTGAGGGCAGGGGCCCACAGTGCTTTTACAGCCCCATCTGCGAGCTGCCTTTCTCCAGCTTTCTACAGTGTTTCTGGTGGCTGTTAGTGGGCCAGAGTTGGGAGGATCCCGGAGCCTTGTGATATGTGGGAGTGTGGCTGGTGGGAACTGGCTCCAGTCCTCCTCCATTTTCTTCCAGCGAGGTTGGTTCGTGGTCGATTGCCATACGAAGGCCTGCAAGAGCTGTGCTGCAAGGCAGTATCGGGCGAGGTCTGGAACTCCCATGCCACCCATTCCTGTTACCCGGAGCATTATACATTTAGCTATTTGTGTTTTTTTACCCCCAGACATATTTCAAGATTTTAGTTTGCAGCTTCTGTAGGTCCTTTTTGGGGATGGCTATGGGGAGAGCCAATCAGTGATAGAGTAGTCTTGGTACTAGGTTTATCTTCAAGGCCGTTATTCTCCCCAGCCAGGATACCACCTGTGCGTGCCAGCGTTCCAGGTCACTGCGCAATTCTTTAAATAGTGGGGGAAAATGTATGCAGAATGTATTCTCAATTTTATTTGGAATCGGGACACCTAGATAGCTAAAGTGGGATTTAGCCCATGGGATAGGGTGTTTGGTTGTTAACGTCTCCCTAATCTTCCTTGGGATATTAATGCCTAGTGCTGTTGATTTTGTGTTAACTTTGAAACCCGATGCGTCGCCAAATGCTTCGATCTCTACCCATAGAGCTTTCATGGATTCGTCAGTCTGGGTCATGGTAAGGAGGATGTCATCTGCAGAAATGGCTGCTTTATAGACAGTGCCTTTCCCTTCCACCCTGTGTATTAGTGGGTTGTTTCAGATTCTGTTGGCAAATGGCTCCATGTAGAGTGTGAAAATTAGCGATGACAGGGGGCAACCCTGCCGCGTGCCTCTGGTAATGGTGATTTTGGGAGATCTAACGCTGTTTATTCTGAGGGACATGTTGGGATGTTGATAGTTGGTAGTTGACCTAAATCCATTTTGTGAACTTTGGCCCAAACCCGAAGTGGGCTAAGGTTTCCTTTACGCATCCCCAGTCTAGCAAGTCGAACGATTTGTGTGCATCGAGGCTAATTCTGCCCCAACTATGTTTGTGTGTTCAATTATATTTAGGGTACGTCTAATGTTATCTTGGGTACTGCGGCCTGGGATGAATCCTGTTTGGTCTGGGTGGACCAGATCTGGGAGGATTGTTGCTAATCTATGTACTAGGACCTTTGAGAATATCTTGGCATCGTTGCTCACTAGTGTGATGGGTCTGTATGATACGCATTTTTCTGGGTGTTTTCCCGTCTTTGGGACCAGTAATGTTAAGGATTCTTCCACTGAGGGTGTAATAGTGCCTGTGGAGAGGAATGTGTTGAATAGGGATGCAAGGTGGGGGGCCAGGATGTGGGCACATTTTTTATAGAACAGGGTGGGCCAACCCGTTGGGCCTGGGGCTGTATTTTTTAGGGGTTTTATAATTTTTACTATTTCGTTTGCTGTTATTGGGAGCTCAAGGGGCTCGAGTTGAGGGTGGGGATTTTCCTTTCGGGCCGATTGTAGGTACCTGGTCTGTGCCGCTTTGTCTGTTGGTGCTCCAGACATAATTTCTCTGTGATGCTTTACCATTAAGTCTAGTTTTTCCCTCTCTGCGAAGCAGGGGCTACCGTTGGGGCCTTGAAGGATATGAATGTTGTTCTGGGTGTGTAATTTCTTTAATTTGCGTGCTAGTGGACGGTTTGCTTTGTTGCCTTGTTGCTGTGTATATAGTAGTACTGCCTGGTGTATGCTAGTGCATGTGCTGATATGTCTGCCAGGTGCATTTTAGAGAGGTTTTTGCTTTCTTAAGCTCTCTACCTACCTTGGTGGATTGTTGTTTTTTGAATTTACCCTCCAACTCTGTGATCCTCTCTTCCAACCTAGTCTGCTGTAATTGGTTCCTTCTCCTTTGAGCAGCAGTGCAGTTCCTTGCCATCCCTCTTACCACTGGCTTCATTGCGTTCCAGACGGTTTGGTCAGGGGTAACCCTTGCTGTGTTTTCTTTGAAGTAGCACGTGATGGTTTCACTGCACTTCCTCGAAGCATGGGAAGAGAATACTAGATGTTAGCACTAGGTCCAATCTGAAGAATCCCTTATGTACATGTGAATAGAATGTGCATACTCCCTCATTGGCCAGCCTCCAGGTGTCTACTGTTCATGTTTCCCTTAGGAACTCTGCGAACCCTATTGACCAGGCTAAGTCTTCTTTGGTCGGGGGTAGCGTTTTGTCATTGTGTGGGTCTGGGGTTAAATTGAAGTCGCCCCCAATCAGAAGGTGGCCCTCTGCAAATGCGGCTATAGTTGGGTGGATGCTCCGGAGGAAGCAGTCCTGTGCGTTATTTGGGCAGTATATTGAAGCAATGGCTATGGGTTGCTCGACCAGGAGCCCTTGACTAGGAGGTACCTTCCCGCTGGGTCACGCTTGACTGATTCGTGTGAGGGGGACCTGACGGCTAATTAGTAGGGCAACTCCCCTTTTCCTTTGGCCTGCCGTAGCGAAAAATCACCTGGAGAAGTGTTTGAAATTAATTTGTTTCTCGTCCACCCCCAGGAGGTGAGTTTCTTGTAGGCAGACAATGTCTGCAGAGAGCTGGGACAGTCTGCGCTCCACTGATTTTTTTTTAACTATGTTTATTTTTGAAACGGAGCAGAGTGATTACATTTCAAGTAACATTATCGCAAGGCATACAGCTTCTTAAATTCCCCCGTCCCCCGACGCTCCCACCCCAACTTTGGTTTCAAGATCTTGACGCTTCCATTCATGTATTAGTTTCTTCCTCTGCTCTGGAGGTTTCCGTCCCCTCCAGGAATCTTCCCGCATTCCGGGGCATGTAGGTTACGGCCGGGAACTTTCTGTCATAGTCTAGAAATGGAGCCCAGGTGTCTTCGAAGTGATGCAGAAGCCCAGTTCTGGCCGCAGTTATCTTTTCTGCAATCAGAATGTCCCACATTTTTCCCCACCACAGCGTCATAAGCAGTCCTTCAGTGGATTTCCATGTGCGGCCAACACAATTTGCGCTGCCAGTAAGCATTGGGTCCGGAGTTTAGCTTTTCTTCCTGATCTGGGGTGGCACCCTGGGACTGGGACACCCATGAGGATAGGTTTGGGTTCAATGTGACCAGAAAAGTTGAACCTTCGGGCATGACCACCACATGTGATAGAAGGAGCCCGGTTGTCTGCATAGTCTCCAACAGGCAGGTCTCAGGGCACGGTTTATATGTTGGAACCGTAAAGGGGAGGGGAAGGTAGTACCACCGCAGTAAGAGTTTGTACGTGCATTCTCTGTTTGTAATGCAAGAGGACGATGAGTGGTTTCACAACCATATGTCAACCCAATTTTGGTCCATTAATGAGTGCCCTTGGTCCGCCTCCCATTGGGCCATAGCACGGGTCTTGGAGATAAGGAAGTCTCCCATGAAGCGTTTGTATAGGGCCGAGATCCTTTCCGGGCCGGAAGTTCTTGCAGAGTTAGTTCAAGAGAGGAGAGAGTGCGCGTTGCGGCTTGCCGGGTTTGTGGGTGGGTACACTAGTGATGAAGCTGAATATAAGAGAATATGTTCGATTCATTAAGCTGAAAGGTTTCTTTGCATTGTTTGAACGTTCGGGGGTGACCTTCCACAAAAAGTTGGCCTAGTGATTCTAGGCCTCCCCTGATCCAGTTCTTGAAGTTATGAGGGTTGGTTCTGGGGGCCTAAGCCTTTTGGACTCTTTTTGCGTCGTCGTGCCCAGTCCCATGCGTTCAGAGTGTGTTTTGTGGATATTAGCAGCTCGTTCCAACTCTGTCGAAGTTGAGGTGGAATATGCGGGAGAAAGCGTAGGGGGAGGGGAAGCCGAGATTGTTCTATTTCCACCCATCTGGGGCGCCCCGAGGTCATCAGCCAGGCATGGGTGTGGGCTAGCTGAGCCGCTATTTGGTCATTCTGTAGATCGTGGACTCCCAGTCCTCCCAGCCGTGCATTCCCCAGCATCGTTCTCAGGGGGATCCTAGCTTTTTTACCTTTCTAGATAAATTGAAGCAATTTCTTCTGGTGCCCCTGAACGGTGGCCAGCAGAATCGTTACGGGAAGGGCGGAACAGGCCTAACGGAATCTGGGGGGGAGATTTATTTTGCTCGCTGTGACGCGCCCCATCAGGGCGATTTCTTGCGATGCTCATCTCTGCAAGTCTCTTTCTAGCTCGTGGAAAAGTGGGGGAAAATTTGCTTGGTATACTGTCTTGGGGTCCGCAGGGATGTGGACTCCCAGGTAGGGAATCAACTCCTCCTTCCATTGTATGGGGCTAGGGCCCCTCGGTCGCCAGGTGACAGGCCGATCCCCAAAGCCACCCATTTTTTATAGTTAATGGAGAAGCCCGTGACTTTTCCATAGTTCTCTATTTCTGCAAGAGCGTGACGCAAAGAAGAGTTGGATTCCAAAAAGGTGAGCAGGACATCGTCTGCGCAAATGACTATTTTATGTTGGGTAGGGTCAATCTGAGGGCCTTTGATATTAGGGTTGGCTCTGATTCTCTGGGCAAAAGGCTTCACAGATAAGGCAAAAAGCAATGGGGACAGCGGGCACCCCTGCCTTGTCCCACAGGTTAGCGGGATCGGGTTGGAAAGAGCACCATTGACTCTAAGAAGAGTTTTCGGAGATTGATAGTTCGCCAGGACCATCCACTGGAACATGGGCTGGATGTGGAAGGCTTCAAGAGTTTGACCCATAAAAGCCCAGTCTACCCTATCGAACACCTTGGTGGCGTCCAGGGCCACCAGCACTAGTTTTTGAGAGTTCCGGACCGTGAGGTCGACCAGGTCTAGGGCTCTGCGGACATTGTCTCCCATGGATCTGTTATTGATAAAGCCCGATTGGTCCGGGTGGATTATCTCGGGTAGAATGGGTGAGAGGCAGTTGGCCAGGATTTTGGAATAGATGTTGGCATCAATGTTCAGCAAGGCGATAGGTCTGTACGATGCTGGGTCTTTGGGTCTTTTCCCAGCGTGGGTAGCAGGATCCTGATGGATTCCGACATGGAGGGGGTGACAGTACCCAAGACTCTGAATGAGTTAAAGAGGGCCACCATGTGGCCACCAATTGTGGCTGGAAGATTTTGTAGAATCTTGTAGAGAGCCCATTGGGCCACAGGGCCTGCGATTTGAGGGACTTGATGCCAACTTCAATTTCCTCACTTGTGATAGGCGTGTCCAGGTTTTCTCGAGCTGCGGCCTTCAGGTGGGGCAGAGCCGCCTTCTGTAGATATTTTCTTTGTTCACTTCGGTCTCTGAGTGTGTGGTCATTACCTGAGCCAGGTGATCCGCAGCCAGTTGCTGCTTCTCCCGCTCTGCGTATTGAACAATGCCTTGGCGATCCCGCAGCCCAATAATTGTGTTGTTCCGGCTCACTTTGGCGAGTTTTCTGACTAATAGTTTGTTTGCCGTGTTATTTTTAGCATAGTAAAACTGTTTAGTTTTGGCCAGGAGATGCGCTGTGTGTTCAGCATAGTGAGACTCAATTTTATTGCGGGCGATACGGATTACCCGCTGTGTCTTCGGGGACCAGCCCTTCAGTTTATGTGTTCTTTCGGCTTCTTGAAGTTCCGTTTTAAGGGACAGGCAGGTTTGTCGCCTGGATCTGTGGTATACCACTCCCTGGGCGATAAGTTCCCCCCGGTCCACCGTTTTCATGGGATCCCAGGTGTTTGCTGGGGGTGTATCCTCATTCCGATTTTCTTTGAAAAGATTTCGGATATTGGTGGCGATTGAGTCTCTCAGGGGCATGTCATTTAGGCCCAGCGGCGCGGTGGAGGTGAAGTGGCTTGGTAGGCTCGGAGTTCTAGGGCTACTGAAGCGTGATCAGATAGGGTTCTAGTTCCAATCGAGATTTCTTTGACATAAGGATTAATTGTGGCGACGTCAGGGGGAGGTCGATTCTAGAGAAGGTCCTATGGACATAGGAGTAGAATGAGAAATCCCTCTCTGTGGGATGGAGCACCCTCCACGAATCCACCACCTCCAGGCTTCTCAAGAGGCGCAAGAGGCCCAGTCCCGTGTAGAGATCTTTAGGAGAGGGACGGTGTGATATGTAGTTTGTGGGGTCCCGGACTCCGCTAAAGTCGCCTCCGATCACCATTAGGCCTTCTGAGAAGGAAGAGAGGGTAATGCCCAGGGAGTCATAGGTGGTGGCTTGGCCCACATTGGGGGCATATGCGGAGACAAGCGTGTATAGTTGGCCTAGTAAAAGGCACTTAATAGCAACATAGTGGCCCTCAGGGCACAGTTTGGTATTTAGGCTCTGCGGATTCAGGCCCCTTCTAAAAAGAATCGCCGTCCCCCCTTTCTTAGTGCCATCCGAAGCTAAGAACTGTAGCAGGAAGTCTCTAGACCTGAGGCGCCCAAAGTCCCCCGGGAGCAGGTGGGTCTCTTGTAGCAAGGCCATGCCAGCGTCTTCATCCAGGAGTCGTTGGATGATCGATTTGCGTTTAGCAGGAGAGTTCAGACCCTTGAAGTTAAGGGAGATAAATCAGAGAGTTCGGGAGTTCGGGGCGTCTTCAGCATTGGTGGGGACAGTTGGGTGGTTGGGGGCCGGGACGGGCCAAGATCAGCTGCCATTATGAAGGAGCCGTAGCAGGGAGTCACTCTGTCTCTGAACTTTTAAACGGAGACTCCAACGGGAGAACCAAAAACTGTTCAACGTGGATGGGGGGGCCTGGGGTTTCAGAATGAGACCCCCCCCATGACCAACTTGTCCGGAGCCATGCTCCCCACCAACATGGTGGGGGCTGGCACCCGGAAAAAAGAACCATTCCAAGGACTCATAGATGATCTGTACCTTGGAAACGGTCATGAACCGTGGAGGGCCCGCCGAAGGGTTTGTATCTAGAAAATGAAGGGTCGGTATTTTTCAGAGGGCAGGTTGAGGAGTTCAAGGAGAGTGGGGGAGGCAGGGTTCCATAGGTGGCATTCAGTCGGTCATTTTTTCCTCCCATATCTCGGGACTCTGAACCACGGAGTCCTCTTGGGTTTCGGTGGGGAAGTAGGGGTTGGGGAGTCTTTAGGGGAATATGAGTGTAAGATCTTCGCAGCGTCTTCCAGATGGCGATTCTTCGGAGGGAGCCATTGTAGGTTAACTGGAGAGCTGTTGGGAACAGCCACCTGTAGCGAATCTGGTGGTTCTGGAGGTAGAGAGTTAGAGGGCGGAGGTATTTTCTTTTTTGTAAAGTGAGCAGCAAGAGGTCTTGGTAGATCTGGAGGGTAGCCCCTTGAAAGGATAGCTCATCTCGGGAGTGGCTTATTGCCGCAATGGCTTCCTTTGTTGTAAAGAAGTGCACTCTCGTTATTACGTCAAGGGGGGGGTATGATTCCACTCCTCGTCGAGGGCGCAGCCTTGAGTTCGGTACAGCAACAGCAGGGGTTTTATCTACTTGAGGGAGAAGGGCCTGGAAGAAGTTCCCCACATATTCTGGGAGATCCTTGTCAGGGACGGAGGATGGGATCCCCTGAATTCGGAGGTTGTGACGCCGAGCCCTATTTTCAAGGTCCTCCTGTTTGAACTCGAGGATCTCACATCTATCTTGTAGGGTTTGAATGGAGTGTTGGATCTCTGCCAAAGCCGCTGTGTGGTCCTGTGCAGTGTTCAACTTCCCCTCTGCGTTGTTCCACTTCTGTTACCCTTTGGTTGGTGTGCTCAAGCTTTGTGGCGAGTTCGGTCATGCACGACCTGAACTCAGATTTAATGTCTGCCATAAAGGCTTGAATGTCCTCTTTAGTTGCCAGAGATTCTTTCTCATCCAGCGACTTCTGCAGCGTTACTTTGAGGGGTGGGGGTCATGTTTCTTGCCCTTGTCAGCCGCTAGTAGCATTGTGGTTATGTCTGAGTTCTTATTGGCTTTCGACTGTTTGGCCATGGCAGAACCCAGTTAATAGGGAGGGAGTGGGGTTGCTTGCACCCGACTTGCAGGGTCGATTGGGTGGGTACCCTTGGGCTTGCCCTCAATAGCTCCTAGAGTTGTTAGGAGCTGAGTGATCTTACCCGGTGCTGTCTTGAAGTGTATTGAAGCAGGTAGCCACGGGTCCGGTAGCAGTCAGGCGCGGAGGAGGCACCCGATGCCCGCCGACCAGTGGAGTCACACCATTGACCCCAGCAGTAGTCGGGAGTAAGAAGAGAGGATTGTTGCGTGGGCCGGGGCGCCCCGGGGAGTGGGAAAGAGCGGGCCTCCTCTCCGTGGGGTTGCACTGACAGCCGGGCAGGAGGGGTCCTGATTTAGGGTGGTGAGGTGGACAGGAGATGAGGGTTATCTTCCGGGTTCAGAAACCAGGCAATGAGGGGAGCAGTCCCAGTAGAAGCAGTCGTCGTTGCTGCGGTTACAGACTTCCTTGGGGGGGTGCCAGAAGCGAGCAGTTGGGTGGGCAGGGGTGCCCCAGGAGAACGTGCGGGGGGCTACGGGCAGCCTTGGGGGTATGGGGACCACCAGGGTCAGGCCATGGGTATCTCACCTGAACGTACCCAGCGTTAGCTCCTCAGGTTGGGAGGGGGATGCCTTCCAGGTAGGCTGCGTTAGCTGGACTCCCCAAAAGCTGGGTGGGGGGGGGGTTGTCCCCTTAGAAGGGGCGGTCGTCGCGGAGGTTCCAGCCTTCTCAAGAAGATATTGGGGGGAGGGGAGCTGCTGGGTCGGCAGGGGCACCCCAGGAGTTGGTGGGGGGGCCCCAGGCCACCTTGGGGGTGATGGAATCCTCTGTCTAGGGTGCCCCCACCAGGGCTGAGTTGTGGGCACCGTGTTAGTGCGGATGGCTGGAGAATGGGGAGGCCTCCAGGTTGGCTCCCTGTTGGCAGCGGCTCCCAGTAGCTGCGTGCCGGCAAGATCAAAGGCATCCGAGCCGCCACCTGGCTCATGGACCCTGGCACCTCAGCTCACTGAGGCAGCTAGAGATTTAGGCTCAATGGAGGGGCCGGGGGGGACCAGGGGAGCACTCACTGCAGCGGCGGTGACTTCAGGTGTCCCTCAGCACGGTAGCCGCTCCCGAACCGCTGGGGCCAAGGAGTTTGCCCTGGAATGAGCGGGTGGTAGCGGGGGAAGGGCCTCCTGCGACTGGGGCCTCCACTGGAGTCGCTCATCATATCGGCACTGCTGACGGGTAAGAAGCTCTGTTGATGGGCAGCTTAGTCGGGGCTCTCATCCCCCGGGAGGCAGGGCTAGAGCGTGCCCCGGCCGCCATCTTGGATCCTCTTGCTCCAAAAAGCTAAAATTTGAGAAACGAAATTCGGGGTCCTCCGGGACCGGAGAGCCCTCATTTTCAATCGATGCGGTCCTCGAACCTTCCTATAATGTCACATGAAAGGAGAGTTCATTTAACAGTGCCGAAACCCATTCATTTTGCATGTTCCCCGGAAAGTTCAGCCCTTGCACATTCCAAGTTAACATAGTGAGCTCTTTGCTTGAGTACGTCATCTGAAGTGCTCCCTTGGATTCTGCTTCATTGGTCCAAAGGTTCTTTGCTTCCGCCTGAGCATATATGTACGGTTAACTTTGGCGATTGTATTTTAGTTCCCCATGATGAGCTGCTGTTCAATGTTGTCTCTCCTCTCCGACCCCCACTTATAACTCCCCCTGCCCCAAATTCCTGCCCCCCCAACTGCCCATGTGTAACGCTCACCTGATTCCCGCAGAGGCGCCGGTCTTGACTGGGTGAATGCCGTATCTTCAAAGGTGATGTGTAACACACGGTTGGCTCTTTGGGCTGGACCTCTGTGCACTGTATGTCTGACTCGAAGAGTAAGATGTCTGCAGATAGAAAATATGGGATTAATGAACTGGAGTTATTGGGTGCCTCTCTCCTCTTCCCTTTCTCTTCTCCTGTAGAACCCCAAAGGTTAATGCCCTCACCTTAGGTAAGTGAACGCCGAACTCTCCATCTGCCTCGGGGCAGGGTGCCGTAACCAGTTTCTTCACTGGATAAGGCTGCAGGCCTCTTGACCTCAGAGGACTGCTGTCCGTCGTTAACTGCACGAACGGTAAGTTCTTTTTGTAATGATATCCCTTGTTTTGCAGGGTTCCGGCGATGGCGGATGGCGGGCTGATGAGAGTTGAGGATCGAACCCGCGTGAGGAATAGAAGCGCCTGGAAGCACGTAAGTAAGCGCTTGTAGCCTGCTTCACGATGCGCACTAACTGTCCCTTTTATCTTGCAGGTACAAGTTCGGAGCTTTAGAGAAGCTGAAGGGTGCTGGAATACCCACTGGATTCGGCGTGGGAAGGAGTAATGGCACGTGAGTAATAAAGTTGCCCAATGTCTTTAAACGCACCTTCTTTTGTCTTTCAGATGCGGGATGCAGCGCCGAAGGCCTCCGGAGCGTGCGAAGAGCTGGTAAGCTTTTGTCTTTCAGATGCCGGAATGCAGTGCGAAGACCTCCGGAGCCTGCGAAGAGTAGGTAAGCCTTTGTCTTTCAGATGCCGGAATGCAGCGCGAGGCGTTGGTGACAGCCGATGGACCAGGTAAGAGATGCGCTGCCACTGAAGACCGTAGTGCTAACCTGTTCTTTCTTTGTCTTTACAGGTGCTGCTGAAGACTGGATTCCAGGATGGTAAGCCTTTGTTCCCTTAGGCCCATTATCAGAAGCAGAAGACACGATGAGCGTTCTGCTGCAGAGAATGCAGAATAACGCAAAGCAAGATTCATCCATCGGGTGTGGTTTAAATAGCCTCCTGTAGTGCTTAGTGTCTCCTTCCACAGCCACGCCTACGTAAGAAAAGAGTTCCTGCTTTCCAGAAGAGTTCCAGTGTTCTGAACCTAGGGAGTGGCTCCTGCCCCACCCAACAGGAAAAGTAGTCCCAAACAGAAGAGGATCAGGGGTTCAACTGGCAGGTAAGTAAGCAGCATGGTCTGCTGCAGGTAAGTCCACCCAAGCATTATGAGCCCGGCGCTTCCAGCGCTGGGACTGGGCATCTTTATGAGCCTGGTGCCACTGGCGCCAGGACAGGGTCCAAAAGGTCCCAATTGGGTCTGGCTGGCACTCGGAACCGGGGTTATGGGTCTGCTTCCAAGGGAGTCGGGCAAGTCCTGATCTTTTGGAAGCAGAGATCATGACACCATGTGAAACAGGTTGTCAGGACCATCCCTCGACCAACGGGGTAACTGGCCGGGCCCTCGCAACCGATCTTCCAAGAGGCAACAGAGCCTCTTGCAAATGTGGGTAAAGCTCCATGTTTGTGTTCTGCGTTAAGTTCCTGATCCGTCTAGTGTTTGGCGCAGGCAGTCTCTCTGAGCTGCTCTGGTTTGTGAGGAGGCTTGCTGATGGGGCTCCAAGGCTTTCTTCAACGTGGGCTTTCCGGTGTGCGGGTGAAAAGTGCTGGATTTGAAGGGGCTATAGTTTCACTGTTTTAGGATTTAGGGGGCCGAGTGACCCAGGGCGACGCCCCTTTCAGACTTTGTTGTTTTGCTTATTTTTGGGTAGAGACCCCTTGATTCTGCATTGTCGATCTACTCGGGTCCAGGATTTCACTGAGTCTCTCTGGGATCCTCCCTCAAAGGCTTCGGGGTGCGGATGAGCCAGGGCTTACCCTCCCAGGAGAAGTTCAAGGCAGTAGGGAAACCCCCATTGGTATGTGACTTTCCTTTCCCGAAGCCATTCAGTGATTGGCTTAAGGGCTTTCCGCTTCTTAAGTGTGGTCGCCGCCAGATCTTGTTATAGGGATATGGGGGTCCCTAAGTAGATGCGCGCTGTGCTTCTTGCTTCTCGCATTATTTCCTCCTTGACTTTGTAGAAGTACACTATCACTAGTACGTCCAGAGGGGTAGTAGAGCCTTGTTTCGACCTAGTTCTGTGCACCCTGTCCAGATCCAGTGGGGGTTTGTCTGGTAAGGTTAGAATGAAGCAGAATAGGTACCGCGTGAAGAGTTCCAGGTCCGTGTCTGAGACTGTTGTTGGGATACCCGAAGGCGGATGTTGTTGCGTCGGGAGCAATTCTCTGCGTCTTCTTGTTTGAGTTCCAGGGCCTTGCATCTGGCTTCCAGAGCCGTGATTCTGTCTACTCCCTCTCCTATTTTGAACTTTTGCTCATATAGGGTGGTTTCGATCACTGCTGTTCTGTCTTCAATTTCGCCCACACGTTTGTCTAGGGGCATGATTTTGCTCATGACCTCCTCAGTGTCCTTCTGGTACTCTTTAGTTATGGCCGCTAGTAGTTCCCGAAGATCTGTTTTTGTCACTGTCTGAGCAGTGAGGCCACTCGCGGACACTGGGTTCACCACCGGGGGCAAGGTTTCACTTTGATCCCCCTTCTTTGCTTTTTCGGCAGAGGAAGATGCTAACAGCGTGGAAATGTCAGTTTGCTTTGCCGACTTTGGGTTTTTTGCCACTTTCCCTACAACCCTTTACTTGTATCGGCAGAGTCCTATGCTTGTGGAAACCTCTGTACCGCTCTGTCGTGGCTAGCGGGCGCAGGGGAGACGCTGCCTGAGTGCGTGTTATTTTTTCCTCCCCTGGGGGATTTTGGGAGTGCTCCGCTGATGGCCTGTTGGTCCTGGCTTCCCTGTTGAGGTGTCTGCTATGGGTGTTGAGGGGTGTTAGTGGCGCTCGCGCAACCCAGGTTATTTCCGTTCCTCTTGACCGTGACTGGGACTCCAGCAGTTGGGTGCACTATATTTTCATCGCCGAGGGATGTATGTGTTCACCACCATGATAACCGTTGCCCTGCAGGCCAATGTGGGAGAGAAGTAGCCTGGTGAGGGGGTGATGAGCCCAGTCGTTTCCACTCCTGATGGTGTGAGCGATTGGGGGAGGGCCAGAGCAGGGAGGCCAATTCGCTTGTTCGTGCCCCAGGCTGAGTGAGAGAGGGGGTACCGTCAACGGTTGCTTATGTTGAGGCTGGTTGGGTGTTGTAATTGCTGCTGGGCGAGTGCGTGGGTTCTCAGCCAGAGGGCCCCTGCGTGATGTAAGGCAATTCCCTTAAGTGAGGGAGCAGAGGGACCGGTGGGGCCTTCGTCGGTTCAGGAGCTCAGCGCATGCAGATCTACCTTCATGTGGCTTTGCCAGCTGTGTAGCTGGAGACAGTGAGGGATGGCTCTCGAAGTCTGCCGGTTGCTGTGGACTTCAGAGTGGAGCCAAATGCTGCATACGCAGGACTGGCATATCTTGGGTCAGACCAATTATTCCAGACCGATGCAGTGCTTCTTCACTGCCACCAGAATCGGAGAAGGTGACAGTGAGGGATGGCTCAGGCTCCATGCTGATGTGGGCTTCTGAACTCGGATCGATGTTGTAAACGTGGGACTGGCATCCCTTTGGGAAGATCAATTACATCGCGTTGCAGTGGGCTTCAAAATAGGGCTTGATGCAGCCCCTGCGGGTCTGGTATACCACAGAGGAAGATCTATTGCTCAGATCCGATGCAGCTCCTTCTTCCTGCCACCGGAGGCAGAGCTGTTACAGAGGAAATGGGAGTGAGGGATGGAATTTATAGGGCACGGGGAGCTGCAGATGGGCCACCAGGATACTTATGCAACTTCACTGTAAAATGGAGGGGTTCCCCCATTGCGGACTGACATTGTGGCTCAGCTCTTCCTCTGGATATTTAGGGCTGGGGCTGCCAGTGAAGCAGTGAGTTCTCCTGCACCGCCACTATGCTTCAATTGGTGGGTCCCCACGTCGAGACCCCCGCTTGCGCTCCGGAGCGCTGGGAAGGCGGATTGATGGATGCCATTTTGTCTCTTCAGATGGGTACGCGGGTAGCCTCGTCTCATCACAGGGATCTCCCAGTCCAGGGCAGTATTCAGTTCAGGAGCATGTCACCGCCTGCAGGGCATTTCGCACAACGCTTCGCTCAGTTTTTATGTCTGGATGAACTGGTTTAACGCAGTATTACGGTTAGTTGCGTGGCTCGAGCCGGGAGCTCCTAAGAAGCCACTCTGTCCGACATGGCCCCAAGCCACGCATTTTATGCATGTTCTTGGCCCCCAAAATATTTTGGTTTTATAGCCCTAATAGAGACCTGTTGGGAAACATTCCACGTCTGGCTCATGTCTTATCCTTGTATGATTCACAACAACCAACACCCGCTAAACTAGCAGGCCTATTAATTTTATTTTTGAATGGTAAAGATTACATATTAAACAGCTAAAAAAAGAATCCATCACTGAACAGTTTGCGATTTGCCGAAGCTCTGAGCAAACATAAAATGTACTGCTAGGTTTGCCACCTTCTTTGGGGTGCAATCTATGTTTTTAATATTACTTGATGACTTCAATATTTTGCTTGGAAAACAAACCATGAGACTGTCCTTATGAGCATGGAAGTACCAATATGGAAGTAGCTTGCCAAACAATTTTAAGCCAAAGTAAATTGTTCAGGCATATTATTGCCTCTGGTGACTTGTAAAATGCTTTCTTTTGCAGTTTCCTGATCTAGCTATAGACTTTTCCGCTACCCAGCCATGTAAGTCCTCACCCTCTTTTACTGCAGCTACCAGGCCAACATCAGACATTATAAAAAATAAAAAAAGAACTCATCCTCATTCTGATGTTAATGGATGGGGAAACTAAATCTGTCAAAATCTATGAAAACCCTATTTTTCGATGTCCATCTCTCAGATGGCCCCTGCAAGGGAGTTTTCTGCATGGCGTGGAACCCCATCAGGAGTTAAAGAACACAGTTCCTGCACCCGTGCAGGAAATATTATTGCTGCACGGGATCGGGATTCTGATACAAGCAGAATGTGTTTGTTTCCATGAATAGTGCCTAGATTTACTGCACTAAAAATAATACGGGTGATTCCATGAAAATCAACAGGCAATGGTGGATGTCACTGCTACAACAAACTTCAAAACATGGATCAGTTAGGTTTTTTTTTCATTCATTATGTTTTTGTGCGTGATATTGTCATTTTTTTAATCAAATACTGACAATCTATTACATTTAAAAATTATAATATTTTATATATAAAACAGAAATGTGCAGTTTATGACAGTAGCCTGTTACAAAGGAAAAATAAACAGTTTATTTCATTACATTGACCTAATCATCAGGGAATCAAATTGATTAGACAAAATATTTCTAATTTCCAACAAAATGTTGTGGGAATTATTTCAGAGAACTCCAGAAGTTGCATTGAATTCAAACAAATGACATCCATGACCCAGTATATGGGATATATTACTCGCCGTAATTGTATTTCTGATGCTTGTATCTGCTTAGATTCACATGCTTTGCATAGGCCGACATCAAGTGGAAGCTGCAGAGTATTGCACATGAAGTTTTTTCGATGTTTGAAAAGGGACGTCGACAGGGCATGACTGTAATGCTATTATGTTAAAAGACCTTTTTTTAAAACGAGAAAAAAAGATCGATTTAAAAAGCCCGCTCTGTGACCGCACAGAGCGGTCTTTCCAAATCCAAACTGTCATGCCCCTGCCCCACACGAGTGCGTGCAGGGGCTGACAGGCTCACCAGGACCAGGAAGCGCTGTCAAGAGAGAAACAGTAAGTGTGTTTGTGTGTGTCTGTTTGTGTGCGTGTGTGCGTGTTTGTGTTTTTTTGGGTCAAGTGAATTCTTGTGTGTGGAGGGAGACGGCAGGGGCAGAAGGAAGGGGGCACGAGAGGGTGGGGGGTAAAGCTAAGTCAGGTTTTTGCGGGCCGTCTTAAATCAGCTGAAAAAAAACAGTATTTTTGTTAGGCGACGACTGTAATACTATCCCTAGTGCGACGTACCCTGTATCCATGAACCCTCACGCGTCATGGTCACTAAGATTATTTGTATCTGACAAGAGGGAGTGTAAGTTGTAAGCGTGAAGTTTAGGAAGAGACCATGAGGTGTGAAAGATCTATGCTTCTTTCCCCAAGCCCCTTCTACTCCAAGAGGGAAGGAAGGGCGGGCGCATGTGAATCTAAGCAGATACAAGCATCCGCAAATTATTACAGTGAGTAATGTATCCCTTCTGAGGCTTGTGGATCTGCTTAGAATCACATGCTTTGCATAGATTAGCGAGAAGTACTAGTAGAAGGAGGTGGGTTATTAGAAGGTAGCACTGCAAAGAGATCTTTCAGCACAGCTTGTCCCACCTGTGTATCACCCCTAGAATGTGTGTCTAGACAGTAATACTGGGCCAAAGTGTGTACTGAACTCCAAGTTGCAGCCTTGAAAAAAATGGCATCTAGAGGCAATTTTTTCTATGAAAGCTAATGTTGCCCCATGCCTCGAGTTGAGCGTGCTCTGGGCTTAAAGTGCAATGTTCTCTTGGCAAGAGAGTAACAGTGTTGGATGCAGTTGACAATCCATTTAGAAATTGCTGCTTTAGAGATAGGGCCCCATTCTCTTCCAGCGGCTCCATTTCAACATTGACAATTCCATCATCCCTGTCTCATCCTCTGTAAAGACACTGGGTGTGCACATTGACGTTAACTTATCTATAAACAAACAAGTCAGTGCCATTGCCTCCGCTTCTGCTTACAGCACTAACTCATTAATGCCATCAAACCCTACCTCTCCAAACCGAACTGCCTCACAATAGCCAGAGCAACTATTGAGGCCAAACTTGACTATTGCAATGCTCTCCTAGCTGGCACCTCTACCAAAAACCTACACAGACTACAAACTATACAAAACAATGCCCTCAGAGCAGTTCTGAGCATCCTTAGAAGGAACCACATCTCACAAGCTAGACAGGTGGCACAGTGGCTCCCGGTTAAAGACCACATTACACTTAAAATCATTACCATCACGCACAAATGTCTCAACCACACAGCACCCACATACTTATCAGAAACCATATCCAGAAGAACATCTACTCGCCCCACAAGAACTCAGTATATCAACCAATTTCACATCCCTCACATCTGCAGAGCTAAAATAGGAGGAATAGGTTTCTCATACATAGCATCTCAACTATGGAATTCGCTCCCCACCACTATCAGAGCTGAAACCTCCCTCCAGCCCTTCAGCAAAAATCTCAAAGAAACCTTCCTGATCTAACCACCCGCACCCCATTACACCTCTTCCTGCCTCTTCTGCCTACAACTGCTATTGCATACTGTAGTGTAAATTTATTGTATCTTATTTGTGTTCTTTAAAACTATACTATTATGTAAATGTCATAAAGTGTTGAAGAACTTTTGTATAACTCTGTAACTAAGATTGTTCATTCTCTGTAACAAGCGCCACAATGCCTTAGGGCTGCTGTGCACTATACAAATATGAATAAATAAATCCATCTTCCTCATCGACTTTATCTTTTGAAGGTAGAACATGACAGCTCTGCGTACATCCAGTGTATGTAGACTTCTCTCTGTTGCGTTTGTTTGGTTTTGAGTGAGGGAGGATCACCTGGGTAGGGGAACCAGGGGTTATGCTCGGGGAAATACCCCAGGTGAGACGTGGTACCATCACAGGGAGGATGGTGATGGAGTCCCTAAAGCTTTTATAAGCTAATCCCGCTCATCATCTCTTCCACCCATTGAATCTCCCTTACCCAAAGGTAAAACCAACAACCCACTCACATCTGATAAATACCCTAGGAGCACGAACCCCATCAGGATCAAAAACAGCCTCTCTCAGAATCCTTGCATCCATCCCATTTTCTATCCGAATACTCTCATTCATTCTTCTTCCCGTCCCTCTGACTGCTATCTTCCGCAATCAAAACCTGTTCAGATAGAATACTACCGTTCCCACAATCCCCCTTATTTATTTCGCAATCCCAGCTATTCCTGTTTGTCACGCAATACCTACCAATCTCGTCCCTATGAGCGTCACTTTCGGAAATCACAATCGAAAGTGACCAACAATTACAGCTCCCACAAACTCTCCAAAACCCACCTTTCCGAAATCACAGATCCTCCTAGAATGGAGATTATAATTCCCTATAACACCTCTTCCCCATCACGTCCCGTAGGATACTCTGACACTTCAACCCTTTTCCTTTCCCCACAGGGATAAAAGGCGGAGTAAAAGAGCACAGTACAGGCAAGGCAAGCAAGGCGAGAAGGGCAGAAAGCATGACAAGACAGCTAACCAGGCGCAGCAGTTATAGAGAAGGAGAAAGGCGGCAGAAATCGAGAGGGTGGCGAGGAGAGACGTGACCTTGCCCTTTCCACCCATGGCCTGCAGAAATCTTCGTGGAAGAGAGCCTAAAACCGCAAACAATAGCACAAGTGTCATGCAGCAGATGTCAATGGTACACAGGGCAAGCCTATGCCGATAAGCAGGAGCAAAGGAAGCTGCAGCGCCCGTGGTCCCGGCCTTTGACTCCAGGGATAGAAAAGCCAAGCAGGTCATCACAGCTGGTGAGTCGAGGGGAGAACCGATAAGAACCGGGCTGTGTTGAGTAAGAATCGCCAAAGTGGCAAGTTGAACCAAGATTAATGAACTGACATATAAGAACTATGAAAGAACTCTAACAGTGTTAAGGGGGACCAGCTGCAAAGGGAAACCGGCACCACGTGGGTGCTAAACTCGAGACTCTGGTCGAGGGCCATCTGAAAGAAACTACAATTACCAGAAGGCAGTAGGAAGGCCAGCGAAATAGGTCAAAGTGGTCATACAGAGGGTCAAGCGAATTCCCAGTACAAT
Source organism: Ambystoma mexicanum (assembly GCF_040938575.1). Lineage (NCBI taxonomy): Eukaryota > Metazoa > Chordata > Amphibia > Caudata > Ambystomatidae > Ambystoma > Ambystoma mexicanum. Next base: position 1,112,683,468 of record NC_090923.1, on the reverse strand, counting down.
TGAAAGACTTTGTTCTACAAGCACTGTGAAAGAAAGGGAAGTGAATTCCGAAAACATTGAACTGTGTTAAAGAGAACGTTTAGAGTAAAGAGGGGTCAGCGCCCAGAAGAGGGGGACCGAGGGGTGAGCCACTATCACCCTGATCGAGAGCCACAGTAAACCCAGTGAGGGGAGGATAAGATTCGAGAGGGGTCGGAGTCCGGCAGAGTGGGGTCCAAGGGTGAAGGGTCTTCATCACCCCAAGATTGAGAAAAATGAAAGCAAAAGTTAAGAGACAGCAAGAGTGAACGTGAAGGAGGGATGCCAGTGAGGAGGGGTCAGAGCCTGGCAGAGGGAGATCCAGAGGTGAAGCCATCAATTGAGTACTGACAGTCAAGAGCCTGACCGAGAGAGATCCAGGGGGAAGGTATCATTCAAACGTCAAGTAAGAAAAGAACTGACATAGAAATTAAGGAATACGATACATGAAGGGTCGGCGCCCAGAAGAGGGGAACCCAAGGGTGAAACCAACACCCTATCTGAACTGTGGATTACAATTGAGAGTGGTCAGTGCTCAGAAGAAAGGGACTTAGGTGGTGAATCATAATCACCCTAACAAACTTTAATTTGGTTAAAGGAACTTTTGTTTTTGTTATCGAACACATCAGGCCCCACAAGGCAAGAAACTTTAAAAGGAAACGAGTCTTGGCCATCGACGGTCCTGAAAACTGCCATTGGAACTGTCGTCTCGTGCTGGAGAAGCCAGAGACTGTACTGTGCTCCAAGCTCCCATCTTACCCTGTGTCCAAAATGTGGGAAGGAAAACCCAGGCTACTGCAGCCTTACATATTATTTAAGAACACTTCTTGCTTTTCTTGAGAACTATCCCACACCCCTTTTTGTATTATTTGCGAGGTTTGGCAATAGGTTTCTTAGCATAGGCCCTTTTTATTTTGACACACTGCCACTAGGACTTCTTTCTTTTCATTTGATGGTTGACGCTTGCCCCATCTTAGATTTAGGTTTAGATTAGGCATTTTCCAACTTGCATACAGCACTAATTGTTCAATAGACACCCTTGAAATGTGATCATTTGTGTCTGTCTTACTTGTTGCCACCATGAATTTTTCACAGGTCCCCATGAGCCTTGTGAGTATGGCACTGAGGTCCCATCCGAGTGTAGCATTAGAGATGGGAGGGTACAGCTTTTTGATACCCTCTATGAAAGCCTTAACTACGGACACCTTCCACGATGAAATCTTGTTCTGAGTATAAGCAGAGAGAGCTGCTAGGTGTACTTTGAGTGTGTTAAATACCAATGCTGCGTCAAGAAGGTAGAGCAGGTAGTTGACAATATTGGTTGGAGAACAGTTGGTTGGGTTGAGAGACTGTGTTCTGCACCATAAGACAATGCGTTTCCATTTGTTAAAATAGCAGTGCCTTGTGTTAGTGCCTCCTTGAGTATTTCCATGCACCTTTGTTCTAGGTTAAGGTAACCAAACTATGACCTCAGGAGCAAAGCTGCTACGTTCAGCTTCTGAGGGCATGGGTGCAGCATTGTTCCATGATCCTGGGTCAACAGGTTGTCCGTGCAGCAGATTTTCATGGGAGAACACAGGGGCATCATTTTTAAGTGTGAGAACCAGGTCTGGCGGGACCACATTGGATCTATTAGGATCAGTGTTACTAATTTGTGGACTATTTTGTTGAAAAGAGATGTCGGGCGGGGGGAATAAAGTGTATGCAAATTTCTCTGACCAGTTCAACAGAAGTGTTTTCCCCTTCCTGGGGAAATCTAGACGCGTAATCTTGGCATTGCGCATTCTCCAGTGTTGCGAAAAGGTCTATTTTTGGGAACCCCCAGTTTGAGAAGACGTTGTTTAGCACGTCTCTGTTTAGTTGCCATTCGTGGTCTGAGGGTAGCATTGTACTCCTGCTTAGTACCTCTGGACAGCCCTGGAGAATGTGTACCCCCAAACCACTGTTTGTTTAAATAAAACATGGCTGTGGTACTGTCCGTAAGGACTAGGACCGCTTTGTGCGCTAGCCGAGTCCTGAAGCCTTGAAGTGCTTTGAGAATCGCGAGTAGTTCCAGAAGGTTGATTTGTTTCCTGGTTAGCGCCTGTGTCCACAGGCCGTGAGCAGTGTAATGCAGGAAGTGAGCGCCCCACCCAGTCATATATGCGTCTGTCGTTAGAGTTGCCTTGTTTGCTGGTGTGTAGAAAGGCTGTCCCTTTAGCAGACTGTCTCTGTTCCACCACTGTAGCAATCGAACCAGAGGTTGCAAAACCACCACTAGATCGTCCCACAAGCCACTTGCTCGCGACCACTGTTTCACTAGCCACTCTTGCATTGGACGCATGCGCAGCCTTGCATGATACATTAGGTAGATGCAGGAAGCCATCATTCCCAGGAGGAGCATCGCCTTTCCTACCATCACCTGATGACCGGCTATGTACTGAGATGTTTGAAACAGCATGTTTTGAACCCTCTCTTCGGAGAGGTAGACTAGACAGATGTTTGTTTTGATTAGTACCCCTAGAAATTGCTTTACTTAGCTGGGCACTAGAGTAGACTTCTTTTAGTTTATAGAGAAGCCCAATTGAAACAGCACATTGATTGTTTGCTGCCTGCTTTGAAGGCACCTCTGGGGAGAGTCACTGGTAATTAGCCAGCCGTCTAAGTAAGGGTACACTGGAATAGACAGCCTTTGCAAACCGTGGAGGCTGAAGCAATGCTGAATGGTAGCACTTTGAATTGGTAGTGCTCGTCTCCCAATTTGAATCTGAGGTATTATTTGTGCACTGGCAACATTGAAATAAGAAAGTATGCATCTTTCATGTCTTTAATAGTGGGATGACTTCCTGCAACGTAGTCATCCTGAATTTTTGTGGTTTGACATACGTGTTTGCAGTGTGCAGGTCCACTACTGGGCGCATTGTTAGATCTTTCTTTGGAACAAGAAAGTACATTGAATAAATACCTAGATTTTGTTCCATGAAGGGCACCAGCTTGAGGGCTCCTTTCTGTAACAGCCTTTCAATCTTCTCCTTGAGGATGTTGAGATGTGCGGAGGACATGCGGCCTACGCGAGGTGGATGGTGGCGAGGTGTTTCGAGGAACTCCACCGAGTATCCATTTGCCACTGTAGCGAAGACCCAGTAGTCTGATGTTGTTCCCTCCCATTGCTGGGCGAAGAGTGTTATGCAACTGCTGACTTGGGACACATGGGAGGGAACATGGATGGGCACGTCATTTGGCAGCAGGGGCTGCTGCGCCTCTAGAGGCCGCAGCCCTGGCACATCCTTTCCCGCAGCGAAACCCATGCTGCTGGTACTGACAGGACGTCTGAGTGTGTGTACTATAGAAGCAGGCGCCATATGTGCTTGCTCCGGCTTAGCCCTATTTTCCTGAGCCTTGCGCCTGAATATGTCGGCGTGTGTTGAATGCTCCCCTTGGGACAAAGGGTTTGCTGGAAATCTGACCAAGGGTCTTGATGGTATTGTGCTCCTTCTTTGCGGTCTGCAGGCTGGTCGTTGACAGCTTTGCCAAAGAGGAGATCCTCCTAGATGGGCATATTAATTAGGGCCGCTTGTGTATCTGGCTTAAATACTGAGTCTCTAAGCCGGGTACTTCTGGTGGAACAGTGGCCTTGGGGTGTCCTTGGGTCTCTCCCTAGGGCGCTTCTTGCTGAGGGCGGAAGACAGAGGTGAGGATTCTTCTTCATAGTGACCAGGGCTCATTTTTTGCATATCTGAGGAACCTGTTTACTGTGAGCAGAAGGCTCCTAATGGTGTTTTTCTGAGTTCAAGTGTAATTTGTACTTTTTCGGCAGCTGTTTAGGCATCTCCGCCTCAGCCGTCGAAAAGTGTTTATGCGCACCCTACATTGGAATGTCTGTGTGATCGCCATGTGGTAAACGCGTAGGCGGAACCACAGCGGGCATGGTTGGCGTGGAGTCGTTGGGTCGAGAGGCATCAACCAGCGGTGCACAGTCCTCCTGATGTGCTTATGGGGAGAGGTATGTGCGGGTATGCCGGCGTCGCCAGAAGCCATCCTTATAGCAGCGCACTGTGCCTGCCTTTCGAGGCTGGGGACATGCGTGTGGGGAGTAGACAGTTCCGCAGTGGTGTCTTCGTGCTCCGAATCAGAGTCTCGGCTGCTTTGGCCTTCGTGGTCTGATTAAAAAATCCTGGCAGCAGTCTCTGACCAGCCCGACACAGTGTATGCCACCCACCTTTTGGTTCTGCGCTCCTTTGGGTCTTGGGCCTAAACAGCTTGCACACATAACAACAGGATTCGAGATGGTCACGTGGAAAGCTGTGGTTACAAACTCTGTGTTTTTCTACTCACAGGAATTTCCTGTTGCACTTAGGGCAAAACTTAAAGGGAGTGCGCTCCATAATGGAAGGCAGACAGAGAGGCAGCAAGACAAGGTTAGCAGGGGTAGGAAATGGGGGTATGCATTCTCTGAATACGAAGGATCAGTCCCCCCACTCTCCCTACTGGTAGGCTGAAGCCAGGTGTAGGCCTAAGCCTGTTTTTGGAGAAGACGTCTGGTTCGGAAGCCGGAATCAGCTGTCGAGAACTTTAGAGTATCAGCCATTGAATTAATGCATTGAACGCAAGCAACAAAAGAAATTCTGAAGTTTTTGAGCTCTTAAGTGGCGTACAGCCAGGGACTCCACTAACAAACAATGTGAAACAATGGCGGAAAAACATTATCTGAGGGACCTCGACACGTGAGGGTTCATGGATACAGGCTACGTCACACTAGGGATAGTATTAGTCATGCCCTGCCGACATCCCTATTTCGAACTTCGAAAACGTAATCTGCAATACTCTGCAGCTTCCACTAGATGTCAGCCTATGCAAAGCATGCGATTCTACGCAGATCCACAAACCTCAGAAATATATTTATCACGGTACAAATGTTTCAGTGCTTTACAATGTAGAACCCCTAATTCTGTGTTCTTTAGGACAGATCAGAAAGTGTAGTGTGTATTTAATTTAAACACACTGTATATTCCTGTGGACAAGATTCTTCTCAGGGTGCATTTATTCTTTTCCAGCATATTTGATGTATGATGTATTGGAGGACAAAGAATGCTGGTTGGGCATTGTGATATACCTTTGTAGTGACATCTTACAAAGGATTGCAAGCAACAACCCTGCTAATGTTCATTCAGATTGCTTCCAGCATTACATTTCCCTGATATTTTCTCACACAGTATTGCCTATATGCGTCTGCAGGTTCTTGTTTCACCCCTAGTCCATGTATTCTCGACATCTTGTCATATGTAGCATCCGGTGTGCACTGTAAGGAAGGCATGGTATCAATAGCAAGACAGACACATGACCACAGTTCAAGGGTGTTTCTTGAAGTTTCACAAGGGTGACATAAATGCCTATCTAAACCTAAATCTACAGCTGGGAGCAAGCTACAACCACCAAAAAATAATAATGCAATCCTAGTGGAGTCTTGTCAAATTAAAAGGACATATACTAAAAAAACGATTGCCAATCCTTACTACTAATTTACAAATAATGTGGAGTAAGGTTCATGAAAAAGAAAGAAGTGTTCACAAAATGATAAGTCAGGATGTTCGGGCCGTTGGCCTCCCTTCCTCACGTCTTTAGCACGGGACAAGGTGGTTCACTCGAGCAAAGCACACACTCTGGCTTCTGCGGCATGAGGATGCAGTTCCATTTACACAGTTCAAAATCTTCTTTGTCTTTACTTCTTGCAAGTCTCTTGACTCAGAGGGCCTCCTATACAAAAACAACACAAAAACAATATTTTCCTTGTTCTAGTATTCAATGTGGGTGTTCACCCTGGATCCCCCTCTTCTGGGCTCAGATCCCTTTCAAATAAAGTTCAGATAATTCTTTCTTGAGTGACTCATGGTTCACCCCAGATCTCCCTCAGCCGGGCTCAGATACCTTTGATTCACTCAATTAGTCTCCCTTAGCCAGGCTAGGGCCAATTGTGATGTACTTTAAACTATTGAAGACTTTCCAATGAGCACCCATGAGGCGCCGGACCACGCTGTGTATGGTAGTTTTTCTTGGCCTCCCAAAGTTCAATTGTAAAGTTCAAATTATATCTGCGTCGCTCTTTGCAAACGCCTCACACACTGTTCTCTTTGTACAATGTTGCTGCTGGCAAACTTGGTTAAAAACACAAGCTGGTTTGGTATCAGTCTCTCCAGCTGACCAACTGTGCTGTCTTCTCTGACGCAGACATGTTGTAGGAGCCAAGGACAGTAGCACAGTGCCAATCACTACTCCACGCCTTGGTTATTGACACGGTAAAGCCCCAGGTACATCCGACACACTGTGCAGGTTTGATCAGCCTTAGTTCCTGGTCTTCGGTTTCTTACTTTCCAAGGCTCACGAAAGTAACGGTCTTTAGAGGTCTCGAGTACTTCTATCCTTGTGTCATGCCTGCGCCACGGGCGCATACATTTGCGATCAATATGGACTTTATTTTCCATTTGCGAGACTTTGGTGCTTTTCTATTTTTCCCAACAAACTACACTTACCACAATGCACTTGGCTATAACCATCTATTCCTGGCCGTTCCTATTCGTCATCTTCGGAACTACAATCCCCAGAAGCCCTAGGGATCTCCTCTGCTTCCACCAGCTCAGGAACAGAGAGGGAGGTGGCCGATTGTCTGCAGGTGTGCTGAGCCAGGTGCAACCAATTAGCCTGCCTCTGTGCTGGGCAGGGCGGTATAAAAGCTGCTGCCTGCAGGAGCTCAGTCTCTTGCATTAAGAGTCCTTCCGGCACCTTTTTGTGCTTCAAGCTACGGATCTTTGTATGCGGTTCCTCTTTACTCCTGCTTTTGATCCAGTGCCCTGCCGGGCTCTCTGCATAGCAGCCGATCACGCTCTGCTGCTTTCCAGCCTCCGCCTTTGCCCTTCCGGGCTCCTGCCTTGCAGCCGATCACGCTCAACTGCTACCTTCTGTCCTTGCCTTCCAGGCTCCAGCGAAGCAGCCGATCACGCTCCGCTGCTACCTTTCGTCTTTGCCTTCCAGGATCCAGCCAAGCGGCCGATCCCACTCCGCTGCTACCTTCAGCCATTTCCTTCCAGGCATCTGCCTTGCAGCCGATCACGCTCCGCTGCTACCTTCCGTCTTTGCCTTCCAGGCTCCAGCCAAGCAGCCGATCACGCTCCGCTGCTACCTTCCGCCCTTGCTTTCCAGGCTCCTGCCTTGCAGCCGATCACGCTCCGCTGCTACCTTCCGCCCTTGCCTTCCAGGTTCCTGCCTTGCAGCCGATCACGCTCCGCTGCTTGCTACCTACAGCCTTTGTCTGCTGGGTTCTCAGCCTAGCAGCCCTCTACAGTCCTCTGCAGCCTTCTACAGTCAGCGGCCCTGCTCCTCTGAGCTTACTCCTTGCTGCCGGTCCTTCTGGCTCCTTGCCGCGCAGTCTGCTTCTCTCCGCTGCCAACAGCCCTTGTCCTCGGGGCTTCCTACCTTGCAGCCGATCACGCTCCGCTGCTTGCTACCTACATCCTTTGTCCGCTGGGTTCTCAGCCTAGCAGCCCTCTACAGTCCTCTGCAGCCTTCTATGGTCAGCGGCCCTGCCCCCCAGGGCTCACTCCTTGCTGCTCGTCCATTCTGGGCTCCGTGCTGTGCAGCCTGCTTTACTCCACTGCCTTAAGCCCTTTCCCTCTGAGCTCCCTACCTTACAGCCCTGCTCCTGTGGGCTTGCTCATTGCTTTCCTGCTCCTCTGAGCTCTCAACCTTGTTCCTTACTGTCCTCTGCTATCCAATCCTGTTACACGACGTTCCCTCATTTCCTTCTGCTAGTTTGCTATCAACTTCCTTTTCCTGGATTTGTCTGTAAGTATCTTCTCTTGTACTGTTTGTAGACCCTTTTGTACAGAGCTTGTCTGTTGGTTCCATCAGGCAACCTCTGCCCCTTCCCTTGTCTCGTTTCTACGTTACAGACACCCATAGCTGTTGTTCCAAGCCATGAGCAAACAAACTGTTCAGAAGACTAGAGTTTTTCCTAAGGTCCGTGGAATACTCTTTTCCTATATCTGCATACACCCCTAGAGGGAATCCATTCTGTAGTACTTTATTCCTTGCTACACTTGATTACTCTTCGTTCTCATTACTTTCAGCTGTGTGTGTACTTATCTGTCCATCTTACTCCAGCACAGCTACCCAAACCCTTCCTGGGTGTCCTGTGCCACTCTTTACAGGGTGTCATCCCGTGACACCTTGCGGCTTTCTCTGGTCTCGCCGTCTTTCTCCTTGTACTGAACTGTCCTCTTGGAACTGCTGTTTCCTCATGTAGTTTGCCTGGTTCAGAGTGTGCTTTCGTACTCTGCCTTTTATCCACGTGGGGAAGTATGATGGAAGTCAGGTGTATGTAATCATCCGTAATTGCCTGAGCTTGCCTGGCCATGGTGTTGGGACATGTCAGGAATACAGCTCTGCAGCTAGTCCGTTGTCGATTACTGTGAACTGTCCATGAGAAAGTGTTTGTGTTAGAAACAGGGAGGAGGGGGGGTTGAATTCCTAGGTATACTACCTGGTAGGATGGGGAAAAGGTGTTATTTGGAAGGGGATACCGCATCTCACCCTTCAGTGTCCCACTTCCACTTCCTGAGGACACCTCCACGAGGTGATCCTCCCGCACTGCTCTGCCCTCAGGATCTGGATCCAAAAGCGAGGGCCGTGACCTGGCTACCTGCATTTCTGCAGTAATATAAATACAGGGACACAGGATATGGTGAAATGGGCTGCGAGTAAATGGCATAGATCTGCTCAGTCTGGCTCTTTTCCACAGTTTCACCACAGACATCAGAATGATGCAATCAGTGGGTGTACTTGATCTGTACAAGATGATAACAGAATGTGGCATTAACATGGAATGCAACCCATACTATTATGCTGCTGTTCCGCAGGCTTTCTTCACAGCAACCACTGATTTTGTGACTGACACTACAGATAAGAAGTAAGTAAACAGAGGTCGTTATTTTGCCTGAATGATTCTAATCTTTGTAAAACTAAAGTACTGCTCCATGCTAAAAGACAAATTACCTCCAATATATTCGGGAAGCTCCTTGTTCACAAAGGTACGTTGTAGCTGGATAACACCACTTATGTCTGATCTGAAAGTATTACGTACTACTGTGCTATTTGAGAACTTATGAGCTTTTTTCCTTCTAATACAATACATTGGAGTAAAACTAGCAGAAGATGCATCAGTTACTCCCTTGAAGAATCTACAGCACAGGTTAGTGTTTCTGCAACATTTAACTTATCTGATTCTGGAAAGGTTTTATGCAATCTCGTCCCTTCAATTTCAATCCAGGTTCAGAGATAGTCAAAGTATTAACTCGCTATCCCTCTAAAATATTTTATATCTAATTGGCCCCAAGGTGTTAACATCATACATTCTTCCTTGCCATCTTGACAAGTCCAGCTTCTTTCACTAAGGAAGGTGTTGCCCCCTATTTAAACTGGAACCCAGGAGCCCTTCTAAATTAAGGGCCATTGACTTCCCTTCACAGCTAAATTGGGGAAGAGACAATTAGGCAACAACTCTCATTCAGTGAATCCTATTACCTATTGAACCCCTTCATGGAACCTTTACTGCTGTCCTAATTAAAAAACCATTCAGGGTTGTCATTATGACAAGGTCTATGCCCGAATACCATTTGATTTTTAAGTATCTTTGACACTGATGGTCATGAAGAATAACTTACATGTTTGTAATTAGAACCCTGAGTGGGTAAATTACCCTTTCCCATTGGTCAATTAGCGGGCTATAAGAGCCAGCATAATTCAGTGTTTTCTCATAGCCTGCACGTTTCAGCATTGCTTTCTTTTTCTCAAAAAACAGTGCCTCCAGTTGCGTAACTGAAAATGACATTTTCCTACAAATACCATACTTTTATGTTAGTTTAAATCAGTGAAAAGGATAATATACTATAAATAAGCATAACATTTTTGCCATATTATTTTTCATGTTTTTTTTTTAAACTTCAAAAATTTCACATGGAATATTTAAGTCCCCAAGAAAAATCAATGCAGAACAAAAATATTTTTTGTTTTGGGTTACAGAGGAGCATGGACGGTCTGGCCTCATATATGCATATGCAGAAATTGCAAATTAATATTAGCAAATCGAAAATCATGATCTGCATGAATAAGAGATCCAAGATTACATATAAGGAGAGGCAAAATGGGGAGACGATGGAATGTGTGGATATATATTAGTACCTGCAATCTATAATCGCCCCCAAAAAGGTGCACACCTTGAAAAATTGACCAAGAAATGTGGTGTGTTCATAGCACAAATGGAAAAGCTGAATAATAAGTTTGGCCATTTTCGCTTCTGCTGACAAGTTAATACTTTAAGGCCAAAGTAACCCCAGCTCTGCTGTACGATACAGAGATACTTTCTCTAAATGGGTTAAAGTATGTGAGAGCCTTCTGGAAAATATAGATGCTGAAAACCCAGAGGAAATCGGTTAGTTGGAACCCTAGATGCAGCTTCGCCCCTCACGGCGGGGAAAATGAAAGTAACGGTGAGGCCCCGACGGCTGCTCCCTGCACCATTACATAGGGAGGGATGCCCAAAGAAGGCTGCTGTCATCGCAGGGGCTCGAGCTGCGGAGCTCACCCCCACCCCCTGCTCTGAAGATTTGAGGGGTTTCGTCCCGTGGAGGAGCCAGGTGTCCCTCGCCATGCACAGACTTTCGCTGTGCCGTGCCACTTGCGGTCACGGCTGCGCTGGTCCCACTGGGGAGACCCCAGAGGCCTGAAGAAGAGCTCTAGAGGCTCACTATGGTCCCGGAACACAGAGGACCAAAAGGCAGCTGAAGTCCCTGGGTGCCAACGGAGAAGAAAAGAGGGTCAGGAGGCGGCAGCAGCAGTGAACGGCTTGCAGGGTGAGGAACCCCTCCTAAGGGGCGTGTGTCTTCCCTGCAGCCGTAGGAAAGGAGCCCCTACAACAGGGAGGAGAGAGTCTTGGCACCAGGGAGCAGTGTTTCCCTTGGGGCCCTGGACACAGTTGAGGAGAGAAACTGCATAGGGACGCTGGGCTGAGAAGTGGTCCAAGAGAAAGCCTTGTGCTTGGGGGGCAGCCTCCTGTACTGGGATCAACCCGAGCGTCATAGGACGCGGGGCCCCAGCGCCGAAGGGTGTCCGGAGATCCTGTCCTTGTGCTTGCAGACGTGCTGGGCCCTGAAGGTAAGGAGGCAAAGTGACACAGGAGAGGAAATCCCCGGGAAGTGTGGAGGTCCACGACGGGGCCTCGAGTGCGCAGGGGGCTGTGAGGCGGGTGTGTGGCCCCCAAATTTGGGGCGTGTGCCAGCCCGCTTTGGCCCCATTAAAGAAGAAATAAGACTCCAGGGTGGGTAGGTTGGTGGCCCTCCAGGGGGTGGACAGATCTCTTTGGACATTGGTGCGACTCGCCATGCCGGGAAAGGCCCTGAGAGTTCTCAGAGACCCCAGCGGATACCCTCTCCCGGCTGCATCTCTTGGGGACGACAGGCAATTGCTGGGATCGATTGGTGATCACCCATACTCCTGGGGGGCCCACGGTCCTTGACGCAGTAGTGCATGGAGCCTTGAGCCGACTGGCTGAGTTCTCACACCAGGGCACGAGAGAAAGCAGCGACTACAATAAGGAGAGTGCGATTGCGGCAGGAGGTGAAGACTCGATGGCAACGAAGGATGTAGCCTCGCTGTTTGAGGAAATCAGGGGCAAGAGGGCAGACATTGGGGGAAAAGTGGATAAGATCAATGTCAGGCTGGACAAGATGGAGGAGAGGTTGCAAGAGGTAGAACAGAACCAATCCTCGCAGGACACCCTGTAAACACAACTAGACGTAAGGTTGGTCGAAATAGAGAGAAGGGAAGCAGAGATGCTCCTAAAGATGGACGATTTTGAGAATCGCGAAAGGAGGGACAACCTCCGGCTTTTCCGGGTCCCAGAGAAAGAGGGAGAGACAGAAAGGGATCTAAACAGAATAATCCACGAAATTACGAAACTTCTCTTTGATGATGACTCGATTGACAAAACAAAAATTGAGAGAGTCCATAGAGCTGGTGGTACGTCTGGAGCCCGAGATCAGTGTTGCTGCGCTTTCACAACTACCCAGATAGACTTAAGATCCTGGACAAGGCAAAGGCGAAGGGGTCGGTGATGTTGGGTATGGCGAGGGTCACTATATTCCAGTATCTGTCCTCCCTCACCCTCACAAAGAGGCAAGTGTACCTACCCCTGACAAAGTGGCTCAATGGAAAAGATGTGCGCTACAGATCGGGATTTCCGTTCTCCAATTCTTATGAACTTGATGGGCTCGTAACAAAGAAATAAATTAATAGAGCCACGAGAGCTACAGGGCGAGGAAGAACTTTTCCCGGGATCCCAGAGAGAGACAGGCGAGGACAGAGCCTGGCGAGTCAAGTGTCCGAAGAGGAGAAAGATCCCGGGCTCTAGGAAATTTATGAAGCTCAACGCCTCCCCTCCCGGTGTCTTCAGAGTATATTCCAGGAGATGACAAGGAGACGATTTAGGGGGACCTTATTATGTGCTGTGATCCCTTTGGGCACAGCAGAGAAAAGGGGAAAGCACACTAAGGGCTGCAAAGTGCAAAAGGTCCGGTTCTGAGTCTAAGAGGGTTCCGGAAAGTTTAAAACGTTTTAAAATGTTTAACTATGTGGTGTTTGTTGAAGTTGAGGGTCGGGTGGGGGCACCCGACAGTGAGGTGCAATGAGCGTGAGTCAGGGTTTCGGGCCTGTTTGGTGGCTTGGACTCGCCTAGTGATGGTTACTGGGGGGGCAGAGCGCTGAGGGAGGGGGTGCGCAGGAGGGGGAGGAGGAAATGGAGTTCAGGGGGGTGTGGGGTGGAGGAGATGGCTCTTGAAAAGTTCACCAGGAATAATAATAGTCTCCATGTATGTAAGTTGAATGTTAAGGGGCTCAACTACCCCTCAAAGAGGTCACTGGTAGCTAGAGAGTTTAAGAGATCAGGGATTGATGTTCTATTCCTACAGGAAACTAGATACCAGAGGGGCAACGAGCGGAAGATCCCCTTCGCCTCATGGGGGGGAATACTGGGGATCGGGAATTTCCAGGAAGGCAGCAGTTGGAATTCTGGTACGCAAAGGGCTCTGGATGGAGGTCATTAAGAGATGGTCAGACACAGAGGGAAGGGTCCTGCTGATATCGGGTCTAATCCAGAAAATAAGGGTGACCTTTGCAACAATGAATGCCCCAAACCAGGGTCAGAAGACATTCCTGCAAAGGATTATATGAAAGATAATGGTAAAGGCCCAAGGGCACCTTATACTTGGGGGGGACTTCAATGTCTGGATGGAGGCAACTCTGGCAAGGTAGGCTAGACGCGAAGGAAATAGTGAGCCACAGGGACGGGGAGAAGTGGAGCTCAGTAGGGCCATGGAGCTCTATGGTCTGAGGGACATCTGGAGGCATTTACATCCGCAGGAGAGGGGTTTCACTTTCTATTCCGCCCCACACAGTACCCTCACGAGAATAGACTACCTGTTTGTATCAAGAGACTTATGGGAGGTATTAGGAGATTCAGGGATTCACCCAATCTCATGGTCAGACCACGACATGGTTTCAGCAGACATCAATTGGGAGGGATTGTGCCCCGGAAACACCAAGTGGAGATGTAATGAGTCGTTATGGAACGACCCGGCTTTTAAAGAAGAAATGGAGAACAGAATTAGAGAATTTTTCATCCTTAATGACACAGGCAAGGTCAGAAATTGAATGGTATGGGACGCTGCTAAAGCCATGTGGAGGGGCCTTTAAGAAAAAGGAACGTGCGCTCATAGAGAAAGGGTTGAGGGGTAAAATAGGAGCCCTGGAAAGGCTTGCTCAGTTATCACCCGCAGATAGACAGGAACGTCTCCTGGAAGCTAGGGGCCTGAGAGAAGAATTAAAATAGTTGCAAGAGGGGAAGATAGTCCGTGGCCTACAGTTTCTCAAACAGAAATTTTATGAGAAAGAAGATAAGGCGGACGCCCTCCTGGCTGCGAGATTCCAGGGGCAGCGGGCCGAGAGATGGGTCAATGAGACAGAGGGAGGGGACGGTAGAGGGATAGGTTCAGCGGAAGGGATTCAAGAAGCATTTGCCTCGTTCTATGAGGTTCTATATTGCAGTGAAGGGAAGGCTCCCATGTGGGAGATTGACAGATATCTTGAAGGCCCCCACCTCCCTTCTTTACTAGAGACTGTGGTGGAGGCCCCCATTACAGGGGAAGAAATCCAGGGAAGCATAGGGCGCCTCTGCCTGGGAAAGGCACCTGGTGAGGATGGTTTCACCCCGGGCTTCTATAAAACCTTCTCAGCGGTCCTGCTCCCCTTCTTGACACTACTTTTCAATGATATTATGGAGACAGGGAGAGTACCTGACTCCTTTGCCCAGGCCCTCATTACGCTGATACCTAAGGAGGGCAGGGACCCTAGGTCTTGTGGTTCCTTTCGCCCAATCTCACTCCTAAACATTCAAGATCTTTGCCAGGGTCCTTGCAGCAAGACTGGAGGGTCACCTACCGAAATTGGTTCATTCTGACCAAGTTGGTTTTGTGGGGGGACGTCAGGACAACATGAGAAAAACATTGCACCTGATTAACGAGCCCCGGGGAATGCAAGGGGACCCTACTCTTCTTCTCGGTAGATGCTGAGAAAGCATTTGATAGAGTGGAATGGGGCTTTCTAGAGAGGGTTTTTTCAAAGATAAGACTGGGTGAGAGACTACTCCGGGGCATTAGGGCAATGTATTCCTCCCTGAGGGCTTCCGTCTCGGTTAATGGGGGATACTCAAGGTTTAGTCTGGGGAGAGGGAATAGGCATGGTAGCCCACTGTCTCCAGCTCTTTTTGTTTTTTCACTTGAACCTGTTGCTCAGAAACAGATGGAACAGATTGGAGGGGATGGTAGTTGGTGGGAAGACTTATAAATTGGGCCTATACGTGGATGACATGTTACTCCACATTACAAACCTGCTAACATTGTTCCCAGCAGCGCTACAGGGGGTTGAAGAATACGGTTGATTGGCAGGGTCAATAATAAACACAGGCAAATCGGTTCTTTTTCCCATTCGATAAAAGCAGGGATGGAGAGATGGGGCGGTTCGCATTTCTGGGCATGAAGGTTAGCCTGGGGACACTGCGATATTTGGGCATTGACGTCACAAAATAACTAGACCTCTACGAGGCAAACTTCCCCCCCATGATGGCTGAAGTGGAGAAGGACCTCGGCAGGTGGACCAAGCTTACCTTATCCTGGAAGGGGCGACTCAAGGCGATTAAAGACAACAAATGACTTACCCCTGGTAACGTTCTTTCGACTGGATGTTCCTCCCACATATTCCTCATCTTTGACATACAGTGGTCGAAGTGTATGAAAAGAAGTAGTGGAACTATGTTCCCTGCTGGCCTGCACCCACTCCCCACAAACCCCATCACCACGTCCCGTCCCACACACAATACATACTCCCAAACACTTGCACCTGCTGTTTAAGGGAACGTTCAGTGCAGTTCACTGAAAGTGCAAGTTTCAACTTCTTCCTACACTTTTATTTTAAAACGAAACCATTCCGGAACAGTTTCTTTTTAAAATAGAAGTATAGGAGCTGTGAAAGGTAATTTAAAAAAGTAGAGGAGGACCGCTCCCGCTCACTTCGACCACTGTTGACATGTAATGGCCAGCTTTAGCTGCTTCAGAAAACTTTTTCGGCAGACAGTGCTGTGCGTCGATGGTGTCAAGTCAATGTCCCTCAAAGGCCTCCGTCTAGGGTGATGTCATCGAAGGGTATATATAGTTCGCGCAGCGCCCATTGGCCTCAGTTCTGTTTTTCCATCCTCTTGCGAGAGAGATGCCCATAAATACAGACATGACAGTACTCAGCCTTGGTGGAACGAAAGGTGTAATAGCACGGGAAATTCTACGGAGGGGTAGGTTGGGAGGGCGATGAGGAATACATGGGAGGAACATCCAGTCGAAAGAACATTACCAGGGGTAAGTAACTTGTTCTTCGAATGGATTGTGTCAGCTCAAGTATTCCTAATCTTTAACAGACTCCCAAAGCAGTATTATGTTTGGAGGAGGATGTAGAATTACAGTTATACGTTTTCATGGGCAGAGCAAAGAACTATCAATTTGTATTTTGGACGTTCTCGAAATCTAAAAGTTTAGCGCTCTTCTAAGATCTAACGTATGAAGACTTTCCTCCTCCTTACCAGGGTGAGAAGGGTAGAAGGAAGGCAGAACAATTATCTGGTTCAAATGAAAATCTGAAATGATTTTGGGCAAAAAAGAAGGTTTGGTAAAGGGTGGCCTGGTTGACAGTCCCTGGATGTGAGAGCTACCAAGGTTAATAACCTTAGAGGACATATGTGCAAGGGTTCAAAATGTGCACACATTAGCAATTTTAAAACCAGATTTAGGTCCCAAACCGGAACCTGGAAAGGAGATGGAGGATACACATTAGTGAGCCCTTTCAGAAATTGAGTCACCAGTGGGATTTTGAAATAGGAACATTCCTCTGATGAGCGCTTAAAAATGGACAACACTGCCAAATAGCCTTTAATGGAACCAATCTGGAGCCCCAGATTGGCTATGGATAGAAGGAAGGATAAAACATCTGGTGTTTTACACAGAAAAGGATCTACATTCTTTTCCTTGCACCTGTTGCAGAACTTCAGAAACCAAGCGTGAAGGTTAAGAGTGTTGACCTCTGGATGGAGAACCCAACCCTCCTCTCGCAAGAGAAGGTCCTCTCTTTGTGGAAGACGTATTGGGGGACAGATGGACATGTCCAAAAGGTCCGGTACCACGTCCTCCTGGCCCAATCCGGGGCAATTAGGATCATGTGTTTACCGAATGTTCTCAACCTTCTGATTACATGAAGAATGACGGGGACTGGAGGAAACGCGTACAGGAGTGGAAACTCCCAGACCACCACAAACGCGTCTCCTAGAGCTCCCTGGAGCAGTACCGTTTGCACTTCCGGTTGGCCTCGGTCCCAAACAGATCCACTTGAAGGGTTCCCCAAAGGGTGAAGATCTTTTGAAGGACTTCCTGAGCTAGTTCCCACTTGTGGGAGACTGTGCTCTGCCTGCTCAGAGTGTCCTCCGCCATGTTCTCACTGGCTAGGTGGCCTGCCGATAGGGAGATTCCCTCTTGAATTGCACAGTACCAGAGCTGCATTGCCTCTTTGCACAGTGGTAGTGACCCTACACCTCCTCTCTTGTTGAGGTAGAACATTGCCACTGTATTGTCTGTCATTATCAGAACATTCTTTCCCCGTACAGAAGGCAGAAAGGCCTTCAGTACTAGTCTGATTGCACTCAGCTCCTAAAGATTAATATGTATTCTGGACTCCGATGGAGACCAACGACCGCTGACTGACAGATCATTGACAAGGGCACCCCACCCCGTGAGTGAGGCGTCTGTCACTACTGTTATTTCCGGCCATGGTTGCCAAAAAGGTTCTCCCATCATAATAATTTCCTTGCAGACCCACCACACTAGATCCTGTGAGACTCTGGTTGGATTCTGAAGTCGGTCCGACATCTTTCCCGACAACTGAGACGATTGTGTTCTTAGAGCCCCTTGAAGGGATCTCATTCTGAGGCGGGCCTCTGGCACCAGAAAAATGCAGGATGCCATGATGCCGAGCAACTTCAAAATAAAAAAATAAAAAAAATCGAAGGCCGGAAGACTCTGGGCACTCTGAAATTTGGTAACCATCTGAAGAATGTCTTGAGCCCTCACCTCGGATGGCAAACTCTTTCCCAGGGATGTGTCTAGCACAGCTCAGATGTACTGGAGCTTTTCAAAGGTGTCATGTGGGACTTCTTGCAATTGAAGGAGAAACCCAGTCTCTGAAGGGAGTGGCAGGTGACTTTGAGATCATCCAAGACTTGTTTGGGAGAATGTGTCCTGATCAGCTCATCGACCAGGTAGGTGCTAGACACGAATCCCCCTTCTCCTGAGATTTGCTGCCACTACTGCCATCAGTTTGGTGAAAACCCTCGGGCAGAGGTCAGCACGAAAGGCAGAACTCGAAACTTATAACGGGAACCGCCAACTGCGAACCTCGGGTATTTGCTGTGCTTGAGATGGATTGGCACATGAAAATAAGCATCCTGAAGGTCCAATGACACTAACCAATGCTGGGGTTGGAGAGCCTGATGGATATGAGAAAGTGTGACCATCTTGAACTTGTCCTTCCTGAGGAACTTGTTCAAGTATCTCAAGTCCAAAATGGGTCTCAGTCCGCCATCCTTTGTTGGGGTCAAAAAATATGGGGAGTGCCATCCTTGTTCCTCTCCGCTACAGCTACTGGTTCTAAAGCACCTTTCTCTAGCAGGGTTAAAATTTCGAGACAGTCTACCCCCCACTGGTGAACTGTGACTCAAGACCTCAGAGTGGTTTTGTGGCGGCTGCTGCAGAGGCCCATGGTAAGGAGGAAATCTTCTGTGGCCTCTTTTGACTGGCCATTCCTCTCGCCCTTACAACTCAGGAGTAGTAGCGAAAAGATCTACTCCTCCAAGGTTGCCCACTAGGACGAAAAGGGTGAGGTTGCCTAACAGCGGCGCCTAAAGATTTGGCTGTTGCCTTTGAGGTTTGCAACTTCTCAAGGCTCTCGTCAGCCTTGTTGCCAAAAAGATGAGACGAGTCAAAAGGCATGTTGAGAAACATAGATTGCACATCCATTGCAAAACATGACTTCCTCAACCAAGTAAATCTGCGCATAACAGTGCTGGTAGCCAGGGATCTGCTGATGCTATCCGCAGTATCCAATCCTTATTGAAGGGATTCGCAATTAGCTTCTTTGCCGTCCTTAACAATAGCTAAGAAGCCATCCCTTTCTTCCCCTTCAGGAATGTGCTCTGCCGCCATAGAAATGCAATCCCACAGAGTATAAGAACATTTTGCAAGGGCACAAGTGGAGTTGCCAGATTTCAGTGCCATGTTCCCTGCAGAAAATGCCTTTCTCGCCCATCCATCTACACGCTTGTCATCCCCATCACGATTCATTTGGAACAACTGGATGAATCGTGGCCCTCCCCCAGGAACCACAAGCAGATACGGTGCGGGTCAGTAAGAGACATCTTGGACCCGCAGTCTTGGCATTTTTTGAAGCCGGACTTCGATGTCGCCTAGTCGAAGGTGAAGGCATTATCCAAGAATTTGTAACAAACCGTCACGAACTGAGGCGCACCGAATTTCGGATGAAAGCAAATGCTGTCGCAGAAAAATTTAACTGAGGCCAACGGGCGCCGCGCGTTCTATATATGATCTCCGATGACGTCACCCTGGACGGAGGCCTTCGAGGGACATCAACTCAGCGCCATCAACACATAGCGCCCCCTGCCAAAAAAGTTTTCCGAAGCAGCTGAAGCTGGACATTAGATGCCAAAGATGAGGAATACGTGGGAGGACACAATCCATCCAAATTGGTGGTTCTGACCTCCAGATTCTATACCTGTTCCAGATGCTCCCAATACAGATCCCAGACGACTACTTTAAGAACTATGGGTTCCCTCTCACAGTTCCTATGGCAGGGAAAGAAACCTAAGGGCTTCAATGTAACACTGAGTATCCCGAAGGACAGTGGAGGGGTAGGACTTCCAGACATACATCTATACTACAAAGCCACTCAGTTGAGGGTTCTTATTCCACATCTTAGGCAATGGGTGGGCCTTGATAACCACCACTTGACCCATGCGATGGTCGGGGAACGGTTATGAGTTCCCAGGTCAAAATTACTCCAGAGGATAAGGGAACACCCCATTTTGGGCACCATTTGGAGCATTTGGCAACAGGGAGCAAGACTGACGGGTGTTACAACTTGGCTCTCTCTGCTGGATCATCTCTGGTGCCCGGGAATCAGGAATGCCATCCCAAACCCAGATAGGGTCTAGACCTGGTATGAAAAAGGGCTGGAAACAGCTGGTCAATTATGGAGAGATGGCAACTTTGTTATGATACAGGAGTTAGAAGAGGCTTTAGGACTGGATCGCTCTCAGTCTTCCTATACCTACAGCTGAAGGGGGTGATGACGAGGGAGCTCTGGAAAAAAAATTAAAGAGGGAACGTACACCCTTCGAGAAGATCTTAGACACCAGGTCAGGGTCCAGGGGATTAATCGGTGCACTATATAGGGCCTTAGTGGAGATGAAAAGGGAGAGCTCAGACAGGCTGAGACAGAGCTGGGAGGGAATTTTCCCCGCGGACATGACAGAAGAGGGGGCAAGGGGGGGCTCACAGACATCTATTTCTTGCTTTTACAAACTACATGGTATCAAACTCTTACATAGGTGACGATATGACCCAGTACGACTTTCCAGGGTGTACCAAGGAGCGAGCCCATGTGTTGGCATGAGTGTGGGTCTAGAGCTGACTATTGGCATATGTGGTGGGGATGTAGGATGGTCCAGTCTTACTGGGATGAAGTTTTAAGTTGGATTAAAGAAATGGATGGGGTTACGAGGGGGAAAGCACTGATGCTGATATTATTTCGCCTGAAAGAACAGGACGGGGAATTCACTAGATTGCCGATGATGATTCACAGTTTGCTCCTTGCGGGGAGGGCATTTCTGGCAACATACTGGAAAAGAGGGCTACCCCCGAGTAAGAGTGAATGGGTCAATATAGCCCAGAATCTTTACCAGATGGATCGTCTGACCGTGGCCATTCACAGAGATGCGGGGTCCATCGAAATGTAATGGGCAGACTTCTGTGCAAAATACCTTCAATAAAATGGGGGTTACCAGCCCAACAGGACATGGTAGGGGAGTTACAAAGCCTTGAATTTCTCATCTTCGAGGTTAACACACACAACATGAGACTTTCCCTGGGGCAGAAGGATAAGGATTCCCCCCGAGGTGTAATGAAGCATTGGTGTATATGAAAAAGACTTTGTTTGTTAAGCGGTTTGGGGGATGGAGGGAGGTAATGGATCAAAGGACACACCTGCACGGTTTGTTTTCTTAGTACTATGTTATATTACTGTCGATCCGGTTAATGGATCCGTTGCTGCATGTGTGTAATGTGCTTCTCATAAAACGCCATGTGGGAACATGACTGGTGTGGAACGAGGGACTCAATTAACGACTTTTCTTTATTAAGGTATCAAGCCCTTCAGGAAAAACAGTTTGACTTTCCTGGGGAATACATTGAGAAGTTCCAGTGCCCTAAATGGAAAGCCAAATTTGTCAAACTGAGGCTGAACTTGTTCCCAACTTTACAAGTCATGGGAGACAGGACAAGTATACCAAGAGCATTACGCAGATGTAGATTCTGCAGGGAGAAAGAAACAATGTAGACTTTGGAACATCATCTCACGGAATTTAACAAAACTATACAGTATGGGAATAGGTTCTTAACACTGTTTGTTCAGGATATGAATATCTATACTCATTCACTTTTTTGGTAAAGAATTTGATCAGGGACCCAGATATCATTATCGGTAGCCGCACTAAGGTGTACTGATGACATATTAAGTCACAATGAAGGGAACTTTTAATCTGTATATTGCATGCACATGTTTCACAGGATAATATGGAACTGCGTGGTTCTAACATTTTTGAGAGATATAAGAGAATATGATCATTTTAATGTGTGTTGCCAACGTGTCGTGTTTTATACGTGTGACTGATTTAAAATGACACATGAACTTGTGTACTTAATCATCTACAATAATAAAAGACTTATCATTTTGTGAAAGGTTTGAAACAAACAATGACACAATAAAAAAAAAATGCAATTATATTTTTACATGAACTTTTTTGTGTTTGACAATGGGTTCTAATAGCTTTATAGACCTCGCCCTTTGTCTATGCTATCGTTTTGGGCCCTCATACCTCCCTGTATGGCCCTCAGCATAGGTCTATAAGTCTAAAGTATAGAGCTCTAGCAATGGGGTCTTTAAAGACTCAACTACTTTATAATATACTCGATTGTATGGTTAGGAACCCCAGAATCATACTTACATCATTAACATAGGAAAAACATGAATTCCTTTCCCCCCACCATTGTTTAACCACAGCCTGTCTATAACGGTTCCTGCCAAATTAAGTGCAAACGAACAGCTAGGCCAATATGGCAGGCCTAGTGCTGCCAGTGTGCAGTTTACAATTTATGTTTAATTTTCAGATTCTTTTTTTTCAACTTTTTATTTATTATTAATAGAAAAACAAAAATGCATTAAGTACAGCCAACGATACATCTTAGGCCACTATGGAATAAACCTCACCACATCAATAAAACAAAACTGATAATACACAATGAACATCAGTCAAAATATAAACAAATTAATTAAGGATAAATCAGCCTAAAATATAACCAACGAGTAAGAACCCGACAACCACAAACAAACAGAACAACACCACACAGAAACTCAACAAACACACCCACCCACCCCAACCCAATAGTTTTCAGATTCTTGACTCAGATGAACCACTAGATAATCCCGACTTTATCTTTGAGGAAAGGCAGGGTTATGTCAATTTATAAAAACATCAATACTGGAGAGCTCCACATACAAATATGTAAATAATTCATCTTCAGGAAGCATTGGTTCTTTTACATATTCACAATACGTCATAATATAAATTACCAAGTGACAATGGAAGCAGTTAGTACATGGTATTTACTTTTAGAACACAAGAAGCCAGTAAAACCAAATTGATTCCGTAGCCTCGATGGATGGATGGAGGTTTCTCATCAAACAGATCCCTCAGCACAGCATGGCCGACCTATGCATCCTCATGTGTTATTAGGTCCAAGCAGTAATGTCAGCTGAATGTGTGAACGTTTCTCCCAGAAGTTGGCTTGCAGACCTTGTGAGGGGCCTGCTGCCAAGCAAGGTACAAGTTGCCACCCTTCATGGAAATGGCCTGTTGATTTTTTCGCAGTAAGGTTTGATGATGCAGTCAGCGACCCGACGGGCGAATCCAAGCTTCGATACAGCATGCTCTTTATTTTGGCTGGAATGGGATATTAACATCTGTTCCATTTGTCTAAAGAGTTGTTCTGTCCAAGTAAAATGTCAATGTTCTCTTAGCATCAATGACTTATAGTGCCCTTTCCGCTGGACAGTCCATATTCTATAAGAACACTAACAGGGGAAATACTTTTCATGAGCTCCGCCTTGTCCCTGAATAATTTCAAGGAAAGTTTTTGCAATGATACAACCCCCATTTCAGAAACCCTCTGCTGACATGATCGCCAGACTAAACCCTAACTACCATGAAAGAAATTACATATCAGAACAATGCATCAACTCGAATGATGCACTTAACCAGCTTGGGCAGAAGCATGCTGTTCTACCATGCCCAAGTTGATCTGTACACTGACGAAAACATGCAAAGAAACCCTCTCAAGAACTCCTTTACCACAGGAACTGTGTGCAAAGCAAAGTCATTCAGGGCCTCTTCCTCTAACATGTGATAGTGGAAAGGTTTTTTTTTCTTTTTTCTTTTCCTTTCCCTCGGACAGGGGAACTTTGATGTTTGAGCGCTATAATGCATAGCAAATAGGGCAGGATCTCTGCTCTAGTCAGATTCTGTGAAGCTGACACATAATCTAATGCAGGTCTACATGCACCAGCAATGGACTCTCTGCAACTTCTTCGTAGAAGTGGCCCTGGTATGCACTGCACTCAACTCTTCACATCTAACCATGCAATTCTGTCCCATGTAATGGCCAAACTCAAGAGCCACGCTGTTAGACTGAGCGATGCCGGGTTGTGATGTAGCACCCTGCCCTGCTACAAGGACAGCAGGTTGTGAAGTGGAGGCAATCGGATGTCAGGCTCCTGGGACAGATGTAACAGTTCTGTGTATCAAGGCTTCCTGGCCCACATCGGGGCAAACAGAAGAATGTACACTGTGCTCTATGCAGCTGGTGCACTACTCTCTGGATAGGTGTAATCAGAGGAAAAGCATACAGAAATGTCACCGGCCAGCTCATCGAAAACGCATACCTTCAATACTACAGATGATGGGAACTGGAGGAAAGGAGTATGGTGACATACATATGTTGATTTCAGGAACAGAGTCTTCAAAGGAAAATCTAGAGACACCGTGCCTGGGATGGCCATGTGGCCAAGGGATATTGGATGCAAGACCCCTTTGGGTTCGGCACATGGGACAATCAGGACTATCCACTCACCATTGTGAGAACAGGCCCAAAATTAAAAGGGACTTTGACGCTGCTCTCACAATGGGCGTGGGTGGGCCGACATCCTTGTATGTATTTTAGAGTCATCAATCCTGCCCCCACGTCATAATATTGATATAGAAATATTAGGATAACTCCTGAATGTATTTCACACCCTAAAAAAAAACACCCAACAGAATTTTAGGCCAGTCCTCCCTGTATCCACCCCAAACTCACATACACACCCACTTATCCAACTATATTAAGCCAACTTCGAATCCTAGTAGGAAAACATCTCTGCATTCTACTACAGATATTATCATTGCACAACAATTTTTCTTTGTTGCTAACTCGCCACATAGATATTTCAACAACATGTATGTTAACTCTTCTTCAGACAACCTTTTTGATTATTATGTAGGACGTTCATTTCTACTGCTTTTTATGCTGTTCTCCCTACCTCATAACTTTTCATAGATGTTCAATATTTATTAATTTATCATATTTAAATTGTTTGATTTTTAGCTCTTTAAAAACCACATTACATTATATAATCAGTTATAACTATCTAATGTATTGCTTTGTAAATCAGTTGCATACTTTGATACTTTTTTAATATTTAATTTTAGAACTTGTGCAGCCAACAATGTGTTCCTGTATTGTATTTGGTGCCTACATTTCAGCCATTCTAAGATTCCCGGTACAGTGCTGCACATTTTTCTAATAGGCATGTTGCTGATACGAGCATGGCTGCTCAAGTGTGGCTTTCCAGATTCTGAGTTTGACAACAGCGGTAAAGATGTCTTTCAGGATGTTTAGGGGGTAAAAGCTTCTACGTCCGATATATATGTATGAATCCTCCAAGTTCACTAAATAGGGCCCCTGCAGACTGGCTCGTAAGTTATTTCCCAATGCTTTTCCGACTGTCTTTCATCACACACGGTCGTTAAGTACAAACTACCAATAATTATTATATATATTACTCCTTGTATCCCTAGAACATCTTGCCCCATTTCTCATGTGACGATTGACAGCTGAATTGCTTTCATATATTTGTATAATAATGAGTGTCAAATTGTAAGGTTTTTGGAATTGGCATTTTATAAAACAAAATTAATTTGGCATAGGCTTATATTCTTGACTTGATAATAAAAAGAATAAATAGCAAACTCAAGCTTCATGTTAGGAAATAATAACAGCTATCGCAATAATCAGACTTATTACTGCAGTTAATTAATTTCAATATTTTTAATTACTTACTAGACAGCAGATGGAAGTACAGCCGGGTACTTTGGAAGGGACGACAAACACTTCTCCTAACACTCCGGTGAGCCCTTATGACTTGCCCAGATGTTGAATTATTCTGTATTTAATTGTCTATGTGTTAGATGTACAATATGTTTTCTACCGAGTATGTTCATTGTTACATAGATTTTCAACAGGGACAACTTCCACGTCGACAAATGTTTAAGAATCAACATTCATCAATTGCCTGTCAAGCACTCTTACTATGAATCTAAATTGGTCTACGTGTAGACTGGCACATGCTATTTTTGAATCAATAGCCTTGATTTGTGATATTTAAATGTTGATTTAAAAATATTTATTTTGTCTTTTTTCATTTTGCAAATATATTGTCATCTTTAGATCATCGCAGTCTTTCCTTTATTTCATATACAGGAGGCGGCTGGAATGGTATCAACATACACTTCATGACTTGCGACTACTCAGGGGGAGGATTATTTACTATTCAATGCATTTGTTTGACATTTTATTAATTTCTTTTCAATAGTTTCATTTACTAATTCTAGTGTTTTTGAATGTGACTGTGCAATATTGTCTTGTTTACCATGTACATTGTTGTGAAATACACATTGCACTGTATAAGGTCAGCATTAATGCGTAAATTAAAAAGTATGTTTTGTCAATTACATTTACTTGTTTTCTCTTCTAGATGCTCAATGTGTTTGTTTCTATACTGGATACTGTGACGAATCGAGCGTATTGGTCAATTATCCCCAATGGGGAGCCACCCTCTTTGAGGCTAGAGAAGTGAGCCTGCTCTGCAAAACCCTCTCTAGCCTAGGGGTCTCGGCAAGTGGGACCTCACTCGGAGTGACTCCCCTCTTAGGGGACAAAGACTCTCATTCGCACAAGGAAATGCCTATCCATGCCACCTTATCTGCATATATGGGACTGACTCCAATAATGAATAACATGCCCTTCTTTTGTTTGGCTCCAGGCAATGCTTGATCCCCTACGACGCCAAAAAGAAAAGCGAATATCCCTTTAAGAGTGAACTTGTATGTAAGAAGGACGAGTGGAACAGAAGGGAAGAGAGAGCGGCATACACAAGAGAAGCCCTCTGACGTAGCTACGCCTTGTAGGGGCAGAGCAGAGTGAAGCTGCGGAGCCTGTTGCAATCCAAGAAGCAGAGAATGCCAGACCGAGACACCAGAGACCTAGCAACCTGAACAGCAGAAGAGCTGTCAGGACGGAGCTTGGAGGACCGTCCAACGTGGTGGTGTGACCACGGAAGCACCATGGTGGGCCTGGGGCCCGTCTAACGACGCAGACAGCCGTGGAAGTGGGACACCTGAAACCTCGTGCCAGCAAGCATTCGCTGAGCTCAGCAAGCAGTTGTGAAGCCCCGAGTGCAGAGACCACCAACCGAAGAAGCAGACCTGTGCAAGCGCCAAACCCCAAAAACCCCACCCACGCCGAACAAAGGTACTGGGAGGGAATGAAGAAGGGGGAGGCCGCCGGGGGAACATACCTTAAGTAAAGGAACTTGTGGAAACTACGATTTTGAGGTTGGGACACTGAAAAAGCATAAATATATATATCACAAGAAACCAAGGAATGTGAGTGGTGATATTAAGCATGAGGCTTTGAGAAGGCCAGAGAGAGTATCCTATGAAGGATGGAATAAGCGGCCAAAGTTAAATGTTGTAGAGTGGGGGAATACCTTATTGAAAGACATTGAAAATTAATGTTAGTCAAGATTATATGTTGCGCCAAGGGCTGAGGGAAAGACCCTAGTAGAGAGACCCCTGGAGTGGTGGTGTCTCACCCATGATAAGGATAAAGCACATCCCAAACATCGAGTGGAAAGAGAGTGAAATACTCAAAGTCAGAGGAAGTACTGTAAGAGACTATCTTAAAGAACATTAAGGAAAGTACTGAGAATCCCAGTGGCTCATAAATCAGACACGAGAACCAGAAGAGACCATCATAATGAACTTGTTTCTAGAGGATGACCTTTTCACATCTGATCTATATATATGAACGCACTGAACCCTGAAGTAAAGTCTTGAGACCGACGGCAGAAGGGAAGCAGCCAGGAGAGAGACATTTTTTTGGGCAAACTTTAGTTATTAGTATTAGTGCTAGGGTCAAGGAGATTCGGTTTTGGACAGAGGATATTTTTTGAGTTGAAATTCCTGAAGACAGACTAGAACCTTAGTTAGTTTGGTTAGAGAGTGATCATCCCTGCAGCAATAGGGTAAGAGAGTCATTTACTTTATTATTTTGAAGAAATGTCCAATCTGTAGCCGACTCCTTCTTCCAACTCACCACGGCCCTGTTCTTACCAGTTTTTACCTTCGATTTAAACGAGACAGTTGTGCTAACTCTATGACACAAGCAATGTACAACAGGCATTTGTTTTAAAATTAAAAATTTCTAATTTCTACATTCAAAATATTTAAAGCTGAAACAATACATTTGTTTTAAGTAACTTTATGTTTTGATCCATGCTAATAGTATTCTGTTTAATATTATGCCTTTATAAATATTCTCACTAGTAGTGAAGAAATATTATGCTGGAAAGACCACTCATCTGTACTTTTCATATGATAGCATGAACGTTTACATTGCTAATCATTTTCTGTCCTTGTGCGGTTATGGAAAAATTCCTCATCTTTCTTCTTGTTGGATATCATTTGTTCATGATGCACTATATATTAATGTGGCTTCATATACTATCATATGGATCATATGTGGGATTTTGTCTCTCCGACTTTCCATGATTGTGCATTGGGCTACATATATTTGCTTATTGTACATTTAAATCTTAGTGCGGTCTATTGAATGAGTTTTGTTTGGTGTTGGGATAATATTATGCATTAAGCACTCAATATGCAACATGCGAGTTTATAAGGGCATCGAATATACTCTTTGACTCATTTAACTATGTGTACGCAGCAACATGCAAATTGCACTAGACACTTAACAATACAGGCTATTTGGGTTTTACCCTGAATTTGCACTTTAGTCTGATAATACATGCCAAGTTTGCACTTTGTATTTTGCACGCTAGAATAAATTAGCCAATCTTGAGTGGCAAACTGTTGTGTATATATTCTGATATGCAGTAAGTTTTAGAATGGTTGAGTGGTATATTAATATCCAATAGTACTGTAGGATTTTATAATGTCATAGGCAGAGGACAGGATTGCAATTTTTAGATGGCACATCAATACGGGGATTCCATATCTTGGTAATTAGAGATCATGCTGCACTTAACACTTTGTCGTATTGTGTATGTGATATTTTTACCTTGTATGTAATGGATTAGGGACTCTGTCTCCAGGTTATCAACACACTTGGCAATTTAGATTATGTTATTTTCTAATAATTTCTACATTCAAACCATTTCAAGCTGAAACAATACATTTGTTTTAAGTAAAAGTTATTTTTAATCCATGCGAATACTATGTTGTTTAATATTATGCCTTTATATATATTTTTTAATTTTGGCCTCTTCTCTTCACTTGTAGTGCAGAGAAATTATGCTGTAAAGGCCACTCATCTGTACTTTTCGTATGATAGCATACAGGGTCAATGCTTACATTGCTAATTATGCTTTGTCCTTGTCCATGGTTATATGTTGATGACTATGAATGGAAAGGAATGCAAGGAATACTTAAGAGGGGGAGAGGGGTGCGATGAGGATCTTCTGATGATAAGCCCAGTCAGAGTGAAGTTAGTTATGCAAATCTGACTGGGTTAAACAGTACGAGTTAATTAAAACATATACTTCTCTGAAGGAGTACATAGGTACAGAAAGAAAATACAATATTTAAAGCGGCTCCCGAACCAAACATATCCGCTGGTCTTTTGGAGATTCACAGTAAATCAATTGAAGACAATGGAAGCTCGGGCCAGAGGAAAGGTTTTCCAAAGGATGATAGAGGGTGCCGTTTGTGCAAAGTCCAGGGGTCACTGGACACTTGGAAACATGTAATTACACAGTGGGACTATGCAGGAAATGTAGTTTATCAATTTTTTTTGGTTTTGTTTTAGAACATGTCTTAATGAGGAATTAATTTCTGATGTCAAATTAATTTTGGAGAGAGTTGGTTAAGGGTAATTACCCCAAATTGATCATTGCACTAGTGCACTTCATCAAATGAATGTGTGAGGAAGGGAGAGACCCCTGGCCCTCTGGGTAAATGGCATTGAGAATATTAAGGGAGATAGGGAGTTTTGAGGCCACAGGGCCTAAAAGGGAAAAAAATGTAAACATTTGAAAAAAGTGAAATGAGGGAATGGTGGTGTGATGTGATGTTGTCGAGATTTTAGTGCTGTGATTTTTTTAAAATTCTTTTTATTGATTTTCAACACAATCATATAACTCCCCCATCCCCATCAATCCCCCCACTCAACTCCCTTGGTGTGATTTTAATCTTTTAAGGATTGATGTTTTGGAATTGATGTTTTGAAATTGTATGTGATGGAAGTGTCTAGGACGTAATTATATAACTATATTGTGAATGTTACTTGTTTAAAAAGGTTTATATAAACCATATATACAATAAATAAAAACAATTAAAAAAAAAGATTTTCACTATAATGTGACAGTGCCATGTCTGAAATCCCCAATGAAATGCAATTAAAGCTCAACCTTCATACTATGAATAATGTATTCATATACTTCAGTCATGCCTTGCAATGTACAAGGAGTCTTCTACTGACGTAGTGGAGCTGGAAGTAATCCAAGGTGCACAGGTACAAAGGTTATAGTGAGAGTCAGAATGTATTCTGCATTGTAGTGTCATGTACATTGCACAGTGTAAAGTAAGCAGTAATGTGTTAATGAAATTGTTCGATTTGGTGGCTTTTCTTACTTGCTTAGTATTCTAACTACTCAATGTACATCTTTCTATACTCAACACATGAGCTGCAGCAAACAACAGCTTTTTCAAATAGTGAATATATATTGTGTTCTTACAGTTTTATCTGTGACTTACAGGAGGAGATTGTTGTCCAAACTGTGACCTGTATTCCCTATGACCCTAGTGATTTACAACATGTATTTCTTTGAAACTAATGTTATTCTTCTAATTTTTACAAACTATTAAACGGTGAAACAATAACTTATTTTCAAGTTAAAGTGAATGTTCGGTACATATTAATACTAAAATACTGCACAGAAGAGCTGTTCTCATTACATGTTGATCCACACCCAGGCTATGCCATCAAAATGATTGTTGCAATATACAGATCTACTTTTTCCCTATTTCTCCAATTGAATCTCAATCTCCTGATATATCACAGTTTAAGATCACAGAGGCCCTCTTCTGAAGTGATTGACGATAAGGACAAAGACACTGACTACACCATGGGTTGTGAGGAGTAAGTCACCACCACCACCTTCATAGCAGAATACTCCACATTGCAGGACTAGTGGCTATTGAGGGAGCTAAAATACACCGTCTTTGACTGCTTGAGATTTTAAAAAGGATAAAATGTAACTTTAACTTTGAAAAACATGGGAACACTTGTGACATGCCGTTGGTAAATTTCACTTGCAAAGTCGTTGGAACCAATCTGAAGATCAAGGGGGGTTGTGTGCGTGACTATTCTAGTTTTCCTTGGTTCGATAAACCCATTCTCTGCAAAGTTCCAGCATGAAATGTAATGAATTCTTGTGCTCTCTTATTCAGTGGAACAACATTTAGTAAGATCTCAAATTTCTATAATTGTTTGCGACTCAGAGCTCATTGCTGAATCTGCATACTACAAATATCAGCAGCATTACATATTCCGCTCTATAAGTCATGCATGAAATCTAGATAGAAAAGGAGAGGAGGAGAGGTACAACCAATGTTTGTATGTTTTGGAGGTTGATATGGCCCCTGCAGGATGCTAGGCTGTGGAGATGCTGCTTCTCCCCCACATGATTTGTGCTGGTCAAATGACAAGAAACCAGGAAATGCACTATAAAAAGCTTAGCAACAAACCAACAGTGCTCCTCAGCGTTCCTGCAAGCAGTGTCTTGGCTTCTTCTCCTGCAAAGTTTGGATTACCTGCTTTTTGGCTTTTGAACCTTGGCTTTTTCTTACCTGGTTTGTGCTTGGATTTCCCTTGTGTCCTTGGTGCTTTTTGGACTCTCTCTTTCTGGATTTTCTGTGATTTAGGACCCGGCAGTCTTTTTTTATTCTGCCCCTGGAACTTGGTTACTGGATTTGTTTACCCTTTTGGAACATGGACTGTGTGGCCATTGCTTCATCTCATTTTTTGTGGGACTTCTTGTGCACCGGAACTGATAACTCCTCATTTGTTGCGCCATCGTGCCGTTCGGGAGAGGCTTCCCTTTCCTTGGGTCCTTTCAAAAAGGTGCTGCTGTTCTACCATGTTAGGTAGGTGGTATACCCAGCTTATAATACATGGCTTACCTCTAGATTGTGTCGTTGAGTAACCCTGTCCTTTTTCCCTTTTATCTGCCCAGGACCTGGCGATGCAGTTCCTGTTCCACCAGAAGCCCCAATAATTGGTTAGAGAGTGCAGAACACATCTCTCTGACCGGAGCTTGGGGACGGAGGTATTAGTCCGCCCGGGAGGCCACCTCTCGACACTGACGGAGCTGATAGCGCCAATCTGATCTGAACATATCAGACCTTCAGCTGAAGCACATGGTCGTTGATGCCTCAAGCAAGGCAAATAGTGAAATCCCAATGCAGATGGATGGGTCCCTTGAGCTGCCTGCACGTCTTTGTGCCCCCAATAAAATAGTAGAAATCTCATCTATCCAAGCCACCATATGTGCAGAAATTTCTATTTCCTCTATTGTAAATAGTCCTGCGTCTAGGAAACAAGCTATTAAACTATCCCTCTTAAATACCGGTCTCTAGGCAAACATGCCATCAATATCCATGACTATGGCCCTCATTACGACCCTGGCGGAAAGCAACTGACTTGACCGCCATAGCGTAAATAGCGTTTCCGCCATTGCACGACGGAGTAAAGTGCGGCTAATTCTGACCCATCGGGCATGAGCACTACGCCTTGGCGGAAGTGCAAAGTCCGCGATGGCGGAAATGTCCCCAAAACGCCCCTCACTGCCGTCGTACAGCGACCTAGGTGCAATTCCGCCACCGATCATAGCGGTCACCGTAATGAGCGGCAATCGGAAAATACGGTGACCGTAAATATACGGAAACGGAAGCAAAAACATGGTCCCGGAACGGGAAACAGCACGCCGTACACCTATAAAATCTGAATTTCCACACAACCATTAAAAATACTACCCTGAGAGACATCCCAACCCGTCATCCACCCTAGTGAAAACAATAACAATGGGAAAAGTAGCGAAAAAAGCGTGGGACCGCAAGCGGCAGGTCCACTTCTCCCGTGAGGAACTCACGGTGCTCACAGAGACCCTCCAGGAGAATGCTGCCGTCGTCTTCTCGACGCAAATGACCAGGACGGCACTTGCGAACAAGAAGGCCATATCGGCCCTGGTGGCACAGCGGGTAAGTGCGGTGGGGACCGCAACCCACAGCAATGCAGAAAGCGATGGGACGACTTGCGGATACGCGTACGGAGCATACTATCCGCCAACCGTAACATTGCCACAGCCACCGGGGGAGGATCGGAATCACCCATCAAGTTGACCCCCTGGGAAGAAATCTGTGCCTCCACCATTGGAATGGAGACCATAGAGGGAGTCGGAGGGATGGAGAAAGGAGTGCAGACATCCGAAGAATCAGGTAGGTGTCCCAAATAAAACAATGCTAAAACCACAATGTCCAATCATGTGAAGTACCATGTGTCCACATAGTGCAACAGAAACACATGTCCAGGAGAACGTCCACACACATTGGCCTGATAGCGCACATTAAAAGTCAAATTAAATAAATAAATAATTAAAATTCCTAAAAACACCCTCTACACGTGCAGCAGGCACCCCCTAACTGCAGGCTGCAAAACAACTGCACCCTCAATCCACACAAAAATGAAACCACCTCCAAGGCCCTGACCCAAATCACCCTCAGGTACCACCCCAATGCATGGGATACATTGCCATTCCAATTTCCACAGACCCATAAATAACGCTCGCCCTCCTTTACTCCACCACAGGGTCCGATTCAAACGACGAGCTCCAGGACACCCCTACCAGCACACCTGCAAAGAGGGCCAAGACCAACGGCCAAAGACCCTCCACCTCAGCTGCACGGATCAAGACACGGCAGCAGCACAAATCAAGTGGCAGCACACAGGAGGGGACTTCAACAGGCACCCCAGCAGCCAGCATGGCCACAACAACACCACCACAGGCCCCCCCAATGGATGCCACAGAAGGCACTGCTTCTGGTGGCAGCAGCACCATAGGTGACACTGCATTAATGGCAGCATGCTCCGACACAGAAAACGGTGATGTCGATGTACGATCCATCCATGACCTGTCTCAATCCCCCTGTTTGTTTCATCCCGTACACCATGAGGATACCACGCAGGGGCACTCACAAGACGACGACTGGCCATCCCCCACAAGCCCTGTGTCAAGGCAACATGAGGTGATCAGCCCCTCTGTGACACCACCGCAAATGGCCATGGCCCAGCAGAGGCAACAGTCCCTCGACCAGGTGATCGTGCAACAGCAGCAACTGGCCACGCTCCTCAAGGACCATGATGATGAATGTGGGGGTACTAAGGCAGCCATAGAAACATGTACAGAGACACTAAGGGCACAAATGGAGAGAAGCACCGAGAGCCTGAGAGTACAAATGGAGAGAAGCACCGAGAGCCTGAGGGGGGAACTGCATGCGACGTCCAAAGACGATGTGCAGAACTTGCCGCTGTGCGCCGTGTGCTCACTGAGCTCTCACAAACCCTTAGGGACATGCATGGACGTGAGCAGGCAGAGACATCATCCGTTGCAAGTTCCGTCCAGGGCAGCCCCCAACGTAGATCTGGGAGGAACCTGCGCTCCACATACCCGGAGAGGGGGCTTGCAATAGTGTCTGCCCACTGACAATGAGCATCCTTGGACACTGGTGTTCGGGGGGGAGGTAGGAGGGTGGAGGGGGTGTGTTGGGCTTACTTGGGTGGCGGGTCGATGGGGTGTGTAACATAATTTCACATATGCTATAAACATTTCACAATCATCCAATGAGATGTGTGGACATTGATCTTTGTGTACGAGGCCATTATAGGCGTACAGTCCATATTGTGCATGTTCCAGACACACACAGTGCCACAAGTCCCGTGTCCATGTATCAGCCACCAGGCGTGAGTGCTAGAAGCATGAATCTATGATAATCTGACGAATTTCACGGCCCTCCTGTGCCTCGCGGACTCCTTGAGGTGCTGCCACATCCCCACCCTCATCATGACCATATTCAGGTGCTTGCAGTTCTGCGTCAGGGGGCATGGGCACATTTCTACGTACGCACATGTTGTGTAGCATGACACATGCCATGACCATCTTTGCAACCTTCTCATGGCGGTACAGAAGTGCCCCGCCAGACCTGCTGAGGCAGCGGAAACGACCCTTCAGTAGGCCGAATGCCTGTTCTATGACTACACGGGTACGTGAGTGGGCATGGTTGTAGTCCTCCTCATGCTGGTTCTGTGGGTTCCGGAGTGGTGTAAGGAGCCATCTCTTCAGTGGATACCCGGCATCACCTGTATGTGGACAATTAAGGATGTTTGAGGAATGACATTGCTACGTAAGCACCCCCCCCCGCCTTCCTGCCAGGTCATTGCCGCATCACATACCCCACATTATCATGCATGAAATGAGACTCACCGAGTAGCCAGGATCTGTTCCCTGCGTGTCGCTCCATGTAGCGTGGTATTGTAGAGTTCCTTAAGACCATGGAATCATGGGTTGATCCAGGAAATCGGGCACAACAATGTGTAATGATCCTGTTTGAGTCACAAACCATTTGTACATTAAGAGAATGATATTGTTTTCGGTTGCGGTACTGGGCCTCCATGGCATGTGGGACAACCAATTCCACATGGGTGCAGACGATGGCACCAATGCAACCCGGTATGCCGGCAAGTGCATGGAATCCCACTTTTGTGTTCGTAATTTCCTGCTCCGAGCGTGGTAGAGAGATGTAGTCGTCTGCGTGCTTCAGGAGGGCATCGAGCACTTGCAATAGTGTCCGTGACAACAGTGGCTGTGAAATGCCATGCAACTGTCCGACTGTGTGCTGGTAGGTGCCTGTGGCCAGGCAGTGGAGTACAGACACCACCTTCAGTAGGGGTGGGATGGCGGTTGGGCTATCTATCATGCTGACAAGGTCAGCGTGTGTCATGTTCACAATGGCGGTTATGGTGTCCCGGTCCAAACGGTAGAGGGTGTGGATCTGCTCATCAATGAGGTTGAACGGATGTGCTCGGAGGCGTGGGATTGCGGGCTGCCTGCGTGGTGGTAGTGGCTGTGCCGGTGGGCCTTGCTGGCCCTGCCTTGCCCTCCTCCTCCTCCTGCGTCTCCTCTGTGCGGCCGGTTGTTGTAGTAGTTGGTGTTCGTCTTCTTCTTGAAGTTGGAGTACTTGCAGTGCTATCAGGTCCCCCAGGGCCAACATCGCTAGTCCTGCCGGTAGCATTTTGGAGTGGGTGTGGTTGTGGGAGGGGGTTGGGTGTGCAATTTATGTGTTTTCAAGCTGTATAGCCTCCACCTGTGGTGATTCATTCCACCTGTGCAAGCTGCAATCCCCTTTCGGCGAGCACGTCCCGCACACAACGCTGCAATTCGACGCATGGCATCTTGCTATTACAATCATGTATTTCATCCCGATGGCAGTGAGATATTGGTTCATATGTTAATTCTGCTATGGTCCCATTGTTTCACATACTATCTTTGCAGTCGGGAACAAACTTGTGAAAGGTCAGTGGAATGTAGTACTCGATTAACGGTGGACCCTCATGCAGCACTGTACCGCGGTTCACTGACGGGCGGGGCGTCCCATTTGTGAGTGAAGCCAGTTGCCATTTTCACACACTGCCGCACTAAATGGATGGATTTGTGATTTCAAGCGGTCACAGATGCCTTTTCGACGTGATGTTGCAAATGAGGAATTCGAAGGACAGCGCTTTCGGTTTCCAGCTAGCGGCGAGGAGACGCCCACAGGTCTGACTGCAGATATAAAGTTCTATTGTTTAATGTCCTTGGGACAGGGGCCATGGCGAGAATGCAATGATTGATATGAATAGTATGGGATGCGCAATAGCGTAGTGGAGGATAAGGCAGGACGTTCCCAAATACATGTTACTTCACAACACTAGAATTCCGGCCTGGAGCACAGTGGATTTTGCAGACTGCATTACGCATAGACTCAATGGAAATTTCAAATGTTATATGAGTAAATAATCAGGCGTTTTTATACCGGGATGAGGGAATGATGTATGGATGCATGGACAGATGATTTAATAGAGAGTCTGCCATGTACATGGCTTTTTGGAATCTATCAACTTCCCCTGCGCTATGTGATGCAGGGCTGCCATAGTGGGACCATCGTCTATCTGCCCTTGTTGAACCCTCCCTGTCTCGACGCGCCTTCAAACACTTGTGTCTATGCACGTTACTAATCCCATCTAATGGATTCTGTTTTAACAGACGCATGCACACAAACACTCGTTTGTAATAGTGTTTTCACCTCGATTTATATAGTTATGATTCGCAAGTGATTTTTGGGTGCGAATAATCCTTTTGAGTGGGCTAGCATGCATATGGCTGTGGATTTAGTGTGATCTTTGAAGTGAGTAATTCAAATGGAGTTCTGATGGCCATACTATTTTTTTTCGTTTCATTTGGGTGACAGGTATCTCCTCCCCTTTTGCCGCTGCCATCTGTATGCCACTCCTGCAGATGGCTTTTACTCCCGACACCTGCTGCTTCGTGTTAATCAGTGGAGCACCATTACGATCTTATGGGACGATCGCCAATGGCCCACATGCCCTTACGCAGTACTAGTGGCTAGGAGCAACATTTCGACCTTTCAGCTGGACTAGTGCCTACCTAATGGGACGGCCCTGCGGTTCTAGGCGCTTCCATGTTGCCTTTTTGAACGTGAATGTAGCCCCTGTGTACCATGGAGGAACAGGGCGTCACACAAGAAGAAGCTGGTCATTTATTGCGGATGCAGCCCACAATTATGAGATATAATTTGGAGTTCATGACCTAATAGCTGTATGGCCCAGGTGATTTTGTTGTGCATTAAATTTTGATTATGATATTGACCGTGTAGCGTTATTCTTTGCAAGTAATGTAGCATATTCCTATTTGTGGAGCGATGTATTGTGAGGAGATCTGCTTTGTGTTCCGGCTTCTGAGTATAGTTGCGTGGTACTGTACTGGGCGCGTTTGCCTACGAAGGCCAGTAAGGTCAGGGATAGGGGCTGCCATTATGTCTGTTTTGATGATGTCATGCTCATGGGAGGGGGATTAGCTTTTGTGTAACAGATGCCGGTCAGCCAGGTGGATTGGTGGAATGATGTGATTATCAGAATATGGCTGGTCACAGGTGCCTGTGTTTGCGTGCGTTTCTTGGAGGGAGACTGAGGTCATGTCCATTGGAATAGCTTCTGTATTCGTGCCATCTGTGCCCTGCTGCTCCCATTGGCCCCTCTTGAGATGAGCCTGGCTGCTCAGTCACTCTGCCAACTTGTGTGGTACATGCTTATGCCGATGGTTGGTTTGTTTACTGGCAGGAGTACAGGGCTGGTGCAGTCTCACTCAGGATACTGCTTTGAATGTTGCCTTACACTGGTGTCAAGCGATGGGGGGCCTTTTTTTGTTTGTCTCAGTTTTCAGTTCATGTTGCTGTACTTGAAGCTTCACATGCCTGTGCTGCATCAGTACGGCAATGGTGCCATGGCTAATATGGATGGCCACTCACAAGGCACTTGGAGCCCCTACATTCATTTGTTCGTTGGCATGCATGGGTGACTTGTACATTTCACTGGTTGCATTGTGTGACTTCATTGCACCTACGAGGAGTTGTGCAATGTGGCCAGGGAGTGGTGTACAGGCACTCAGTAGGGCCTTTTACGGTTGGTTTGCGATGCCGTACTTTTCACCATGGCGGAATGGTACTTTCCGCCATGCTTGATGGCGTTAGGTACATGTCTGCTAGGGTCAGAATTCCCGTACCGTTGCGCCATGGTGGTAATTACGGTTTCGGATGGCGCGCGTGCGCGTACTTGGTGCAGTTAGCGTTGGCGTTCACTACGGTGTCGCTAATGGCATCGTACTTTACGGTGACGGGTCATAATCGCACTGAGCGGTATTCGATGGCGGTATTGCATTTCCGCCATCGTTTTTCGATATCCGCCAGGGTCGTAATGAGGGCCTATGTCTTTGATAATGGTATTGATGTCATGTGTCTAACTGAAACCTGGTTAAAAGATTCAAGTGGACTAAATATAGTCCTGGCTACACCAAAAGGATACAACTTTTTGGGCCAGTTCCGTGAAAACGGGCATATAGGAAGAGTTGCCATCCTGGCAAGAAAATAACTATGCCTCTTCCAATCATCCACTATCTGAACGTTGTGAGATTATACCTCTCAAAATGACTCTGTCCTAGTAACTGTGTGAATATTATCCTGCTCCATCGCCCACCTAAGGAAATGCCCACTTTTAATGAAGAAATAACCTGCCTTCTCGCCTCATTGAACAAACCCAATTGTTCCATCATTGTTCTGGGTCATTTCAACCAATAAATACCTCTGATAATGAGGTCACGCACCTAGAGCAGTATCTTAATAACATTGAGGTTACTATACCTAATAAAGAACCTACTCACATCAAGAGAAACATTCTAGATTGGGTAACATCTAGGAACATGCATATTAGTTCCATGAGTACCAAGCCCTGTGTTTGGTGGTATAACCTCTTTGTAAACTTTCAGTTCACATTACCTGAAAAACCAGGGCAGAAAACAAACATGGCTAAAAAAGTCACTAGTAGAAACATGAATAAGGTACACTCAGATGATTTAGGCGACTGCGTGTATATGCTCATGAGCCCTACCACGATCTTGACCCCCTGCATGTCCCGGCTGCCTGTTATGGGAGGCACCTAGCCGAATTGTTGGACCGAGTGACCCCCATGAAATCCAAGATTGACAGAGATGATTAAACCACCATAGTTGGTTCACACCTGCGCGAACTAATCTTAAACATGATAAAGGATGGGCTGAAAGAATCTGGGCAATAAGTACAACGGAGAAAAAGAGGACTGCCTAGAAATCTCTGGAAAAGACCTATAGATTGGAAAGCTATGAAGCCACGAAGAACAAGTTACTTACCCTGGTAACGTTCTTTCGATTGGATGTTCCTCCCATGTATTCCTCATCTTGTGATATTATAGCTCGCCAGCTTTGGAAAAGAAATTCTCAGCAGAGGGCGCTGTAATCGATGCCGGTGTTTCAATGCTCCTCGAGATCCTCCGTCGAGCGTCGACGTCATGGACAATATGAATAGTGCGTGCCGCGCCCGTTGGCTTCAGTGCTGTTATTCTCTTCCCCTTTTTCAGGAATTAACCAGACGTACCAGAGACTGCAAGCTCTCAGAAAGCGAAGTGTGTATTACAGGCAAATTGGACGGCGGGTTAGGTTGGGAGGGGAGAAGAGGAATACGTGGGAGGAACGTCCAATCTAAAGAACGTTACCAGAGGTAAGTAACTTGTTCTTTGAATGGATTGTGTCCTCCCACGTATTCCTCATCTTGTGATAGACTCCCAAAGCAGTGACAATTTGGAGGTGGGAGTATCAATCAATTTAGTCATGGGCCGAATGGAGAATGGCCTTGGCAAAAAGTCCTCCTTGAGTCGAGGAAGAATCCTAATAGTAATGTTTGACAAATGTGTGAATGGATGAACAAGTGGCTGCTGAAC
The DNA here is from genome assembly GCF_040938575.1 of Ambystoma mexicanum. NCBI lineage: Eukaryota > Metazoa > Chordata > Amphibia > Caudata > Ambystomatidae > Ambystoma > Ambystoma mexicanum. The sequence goes on along the minus strand of NC_090923.1, from coordinate 1,112,643,173 downwards.
AAGTCTATAACATACTCCAATGGCCAGTATGATTCACCTGGATATAGTTTGTTTGGTGACAGCCAAGCCCAATTTGGGGCCGGTATACCCAATAAAAAGTTGATCATCCTGGGAAATGTAGCCATTCTTGAAATGTAAAAGCTGAGAGAATAGAAAGGATAGAAAGTTGCAAGCGTTATCTTCTGTACAGTTGGAAGTCAGAGACTAACTTCGCTAGGAATGATGGTTTAACTTTAGGATGACTTTATCTTTATAGAATGTAGTATGAGGAGGCTCGCAAGAAAGAGCCTGCAACTCACTTACCCTGTGGGCTGATGTTATTGCGATAAGTAGGACTGTTTTCAATGTTAGAAGCCTTAAAGGACATGAATGTAAAGGCTCGAATGGGATACAAGTCAGGAATTTTAATATGAGGTTTAGGTCCCAAAAAGGTACAGTAAATGGGACTGGAGGGTATAAATTAGTAAGTCCCTTTAGAAATTGTACAATCAGGGGTATTTTGAAATAGGAATCTTCTTCTGAGTAGCGCTTAAAAATGCAAAGCACTGCTAGGTATCCTTTTATGGTTCCAATCTGAAGCCCCAGATTGGCTAAATGCAACAGGAAAGAAAGCACCATAGGTGTGCCACATTGGAATGGATCCACATTATTATCCTTTCACCAGTTACTGAATTTATTCCAATGACACCAGTACAAGGATTTGGTTGTTGGCCTTCTGGCCGAAAGCAAAATCTCCATTACATCAACTGGGATGTCCCAATCCTTGTATCTCCACCTCTCAGAAACAATGCGTAATGGCTGAGTGTTTTGACCTCTGGATGGAGAGCCCGACCTTCCTCTTGCAAGGGAAGATCCTCTCTTTGTGGAAGACGTATTGGAGGGCAGATGGACATGTCCAGAAGGTCTGTGTACCACGTGCTTCTGGCCCAATTCGGAGCAATTAGGATCATGGATTTCCCGAACGTTCTCAACCTCCTGATCACGTGAGGAATGACTGGGACTGGAGGAAACACGTACAGGAGTGGAAATTCCCAGTCCACTACGAACGTGTCACCTAGAGCTCCTCTTGTGGGAAATTCTCAGGAGCAATAGAGTTCTCACTTCCGATTGGTGCCGGTCGTAAACAGATCCACTTGAGGGGTTCCCCAAAGGGTGAAGCTGGTTCCCACTCGTGGGAGACTGTGCTCTGCCTGCTCAGAGCGTCCGCTGCCGTGTTCTGATCTCCGGCTAGGTGAACTGCCGATAGCAAGATTCCTTCTTGTATTGCCCAGAACCAGAGCTGCATTGCCTCTCTACACAGTGGTAGAGACCCTACACCTCCTCTCTTGTTGAGGTAGTACATGGCCACTGTGTTGTCTGTCATTATCAGGACGCTCTTTCGCCATACAGACAGCAGAAAACCTTTCAGTGCTAGCCTGATTGCCTCAGCTCCAACAGATTGATATGTAGATTGGACTCCAATGGAGACCAACGACCACTGACTGTCAGTTTGTTGGTGTGGGCTCCCCACCCCGTGAGTGAGGCATCCGTCACTACCGTTATCTCCGGCCATGGTTGCCAAAAAGATTCTCCCTTGAGAATGCTGTCTTTGCAAGCCCACCATAGAAGGTCCTGAGAAACTCTGCTCGGAACTTGCAGTTGGTCTGCCATATTCCCTGAGAATTGGGACCACTGAGTCCTGAGAGCCCATTGAAGGGAACTCATTCTCAGCCGGGCCTCTGGCACCAGAAAAATGCAGGATGCCATGAGAGCGAGCAACCTCAGAAAATCGAAGGCCGGAAGATGCTGGACATTCTAGAATGTTGTTACCATCTGCTGAATGTGTTGAACTCTCACCTCGGGTGGTGAGGCTTTCCCTAAGTAAGTATCCATGACTGCTCCAATGAATTGGAGTCTTTGGAATGGTATCATATGGGACTTCTTGTAATTGAGGGAGGGAGAAGCCCAGTCTTTAAAGGGAGTGGCAGGTGATGCTGAGATGTTCCTGGGCTTGTTCGGGTGAACGAGCCTTGATCAGCCAATCGTCCAAGTAGGGGTAGACGTGAATCTCCCCTCTTCTGAGACTTGCTGCCACCACCGCCATCAACTTGGTGAAAACCCTCGGGCGGAGGTCAGCCCGAATGACAGAACTCGAAACTGATAATGAGAACCACTAAACCGCGAATATCAGGTACTTTCTGTGCTTGAGATGGATTGATACCAACCAGTCTTTGAGTTGGAGAGCCTGAAGGATCTGAGAAAGGGTAACCATCTTGAACTTGTCCTTGCTGAAGAACTTGTTCAAGTTTCTTAAGTCCAAGATGGGTCTCAATCCTCCGTTCTTCTTGGGAATGAGAAAGTAGGGGGGATACCAACCCTTGTTCCTCTCCACTACAGGTATATATTCTATTGCACCTTTCTCTAGTAGGATTAAAATGTCCTGCACAAGGAGCAGATCTGGAATTTTGACAGAGTTGGATCCCGGTAGATGATCCTGAGACCTTTTTGGAAAAGGAAGGCAGCAACCACAGGCTACTGTTTCCAGAGCAATGCATCTGAAGTAATGCCCCATTCGTTCAAATGCTGAGAAATTCTGCCTCCCACTGGGGTCTTATGGGCACTGAGGTCTTGTGGGTCAAGGCATCAGAGTGGCTTAGAGGCGGCTGCAGTAGCGACTGAGGGTAAAGTTGCTGCTGCTCGGGTTGATTTAGCACCCCTTCCTCCTCCACCACGAGGGAATCTTCTATGTCCCCTTTGTCCGGCCTGTCATCTTCCTCTACCAATTAAGGAATAGAAACAAAAAGAACAACCCCTCCAGGAAGATGAGTCTAAATAGGGTTGTCGAGGATGACGAATGGGTGTGCTAAGGGATTTAGCTGCCGCCTTGGAGGTCTGCAGATTCTCCAGACTCTCATCCGCCTTGCTGCCGAACAACCTCGAGCCGTCAAAGGGCATGTTGAGCAGTCAGGCCTGCACATCCGGTGCAAACCCCAAATTTCTCAACCACCCAAACCTGCATAGTACGGTGCTAGCAGCCATGGATCTACTGATGCTGTCAGCAGTATCCAATCCTGACTGGAGACATTCACCCATTGCCTCCTTTCCATCCTTAACTATAGCCAGGATGCTGTCTCTTTCTTCGCCTTCCGGGATGTGATCAGCCGCCATTGCAACACAGTCCCACAGGGTATAAGGAAATCTTGAAATAGTACAGGTGACATTGGTAGATTGCAAGGCAATGCTGCCTGACGTGCGAAAACGTTACGTGCCCAGGCATCTACCTTCTTGTAATCTCTATCTGGGGGGATAGAGGGGTAAACCGATTGCCAGGTTGATTTGGCAACCTGCACTACCAAGCTCTTAGGTGTGGGGTGCTTGGTCAGGTATTGTGGATCACTGCTGGAAGGCCTGTACTTCCTTGCAAAGTTTCTGTTAACTGCAGGTCCAGATTCCAGGGCCTCCCAATTTGCAGTAACATTCCTCTGAAGGGCTTTGTCGAAGGGCAAAATTGGGTCCTTCGGAGGGCCTTGGTCTAGGATGACAGTCATATCATCCTGTTCATACGTAGGGGAAACCCTGCTCCAACCCATATATTCTGTGAACCTATTCATGAGATTTCTATAGGTGGAATCCGCATTTTCAGAAGGGTCCGGCCCGCCAAATTCCAGTTCTGGCGAGGTGTCAAGACCACTAGCCGACTGGAGAGAATCATAAAGGTCTCTCATTTTGGACTCTTGATTAATTAGCTCTTCAGGCGCATTCCGAGTGCCAAATTGTAACCCAAAAAAAGGGGAATCCTCTTCAAAGGGCTGTTCCTCCTCATATACTGAGGAAATAGACTCAAAAAAGTATTGTGGAAAAGGCCTCAACAAAGTCGAAGTGGCTGTAGACGGTGTCGAAGACGGCTTTGACAATGGCACCGGTTTACTCGGTATCGCCTTTGTCTTCGGCGTCAAGATTTTTGACTCCATTGGGAGTCGACAAAGTCGTTGAGGTCTTTGATGATTTGTGTTTCTTTGAGGTATCGAAGAAGGACTCGTTTCTCAGTACTTTCTCGAAGTATTGCTGGCTTAATGCTCGGCTTCGAAGTAGTAGCCTTCGACTTCCCTGAGTCGTCCGAAAGGATCGACCAGGGCATGGCTTTTGCGTTATTTTTTCGAGGGGGTTGAGGCCGCATTCTTGAAAATCTGCATCATTTCAGATCTAAAAGCATCCCATTTTCTTGGGGAATCTGATTTTGTTGGGCATCTGATAACCTCAGTAGAGGAATCAGATGAAGAGGGAGTCCTAAGGCATCTCTTCTTCGCCTTCTTTGAAGAAGACAAAGACTGCCTCTATCCGACTCCTCGACTGGGACCCCTTCGATGTCCTACGCCGGGAGGATCTCTAGACTCGCCAGACTTTCTTTCTTTCTTCGAAGAGTTTAAAGCCACCCTCCCCAACGCCAGTTTACCTCTGCGTTCTCCGAGAGCTTTCTCCATCATGGCCTGACAGGACCCGCAGTCATCGGTACGGTGCCCTGAGCCCAGGCACCACAGGCAGACACGGTAACGATCCGTAATAGACATCTTCGACCCGCAGTCGTAGCATTTTTTAAAGCCAGACTTTGGGGTCGAAGGAGTCGATGTTGAAGACATTTTCTATGAAGAAAACTGAAGCGCACCGTTAATAACTCGAAGCGAAAGCTTTCAGGAAAATGGAACTGAAGCCAACGGGCGCTGCATACGCTATTTATACTGACGATGACGTTGACGCTGGCCCTTGATGGACATCGACGCGACAGCATCCCATACAGCCGAGAAAATGTTTATCCGAAGCAGCAAAGCTGGCGAGATATAATATCACAAGATGAGGAATACGTGGGAGGACACAATCCATTTCGAAGAACTATTTTAATGAACAAATTGAGAACGCTGAGAATAAAACCTTTTGAAATTTTAAAAAAACTGGAGTAACTTCACACCAGTCCGTTGTTCCAACTAATGAAGAATGTGTTAGGCTTCAGCAGGCTTTCTCAGACAAAATAAAGCTAGTTCATTCCAGAATTGCTAGCAATATTGCCTTGATGTGCCCTCCAATCCGCTTGAGGTCCTGAGAAATAACGCAACCCACTTTTAAGTTTAATCCCATGTCCATGACGAGATGGAAAGTGTGCTTAAGAAAATTAATCCTGAAGGTATAATCCCTATATTCATTTTGGTTAACATTAAATCAAACGCCCCTTTCCTTTCATTATTTACCAATGCAACTTTCCAGTTCCCGCCTCTATAAAAGACGCTGTGGTAACTCCATTGCTAAAGAAACCTAGACAGAACCCTAAAGTAGCAAGCAATTTGAGACTTATTAGAAATGTTCTTTTTTTACTACAAATCGTGGACAAAATTGCCACTATGGAATTCCAGGAGCATTTATAACATTCTGATATTTTGCGTCCTAGGCAGTCAGGGTTTTGGTCTAATTACGGCACAGAGTGCCTTGTTGCACCTTCAGACTCAGATGCGAGGTATTATCGATAGGAGCAAGACTGGGCTGCTAATGTTACTCGATCTATCAGCAGCTTTTGATCTTCTTGATCATGAGAGGCTCCTGAGAACTCTATCCATTATAGGAGGCTGCTCCAAGCAGCCTATTGACTGATCAGCTCATTTCTGACTAATAAGAAAACTAAAATATGCTGTTTTCACGCTGTCTCCGACTTAGCACAAATTACTTGTGGAGTACCACAAGGTGTGTGCCTCTCGCCAGCTCTCTTTGGGTCTATATACGACCCCTTTGCGACTTACTTCAAAAAATGGGGGCACAATTTACAAACTAGGCTGGTGAGACCCAGTTGCTGTTCTAACTAAGTGGTGATTACACCAACAATGCTAATAGGATCCTAAGCACCTTTAAGATTGTAAAATGTTGGATGTCAGTAAATTGGATGTGCCTAAATAGTGACAAAATAGTGCAAAAACAGAGCTCCAGATTTTTGGGTCAACACAAGCAAGGTCTAAACTAGATCCCACAATCGCAAGTTTTTACATCAAAGAAAACTGTATTGATGTGCTAGACAAAGTAAAAACTCTTGGTGTCTTCCTCGAGTCCTACATTGCCACTGACGCCCAGGTTGATAGCACAGTAAAAAGGTTGCAGTACCACTTGAGACTACTGAGCTTAGTTAAACCCTACGTATCCACAAAAAATTGCAAAACTTTGTTGAGGGCAGGAATTATGCCCAGACTGGACTGCTGTAATACGCTTCTGAGCGGTGCCAGTAACAATTGCATCCATAAACTTCAGATGTTTCAGAACGTTGCAGACCGCATAAACAAGAATGTACCCAGAAGAGAGCACATCTCTGGTTTTAGGAAAGAACTTCATTGGCTGCCTGTGGCATCTAAAATCTGTTTTAAGATGAACACTTTCACACATAAATGCCTCTGTGTCGGCCCCCTCTTACCTCAAAGAGAGTCTCATACAACATACACCTTGTAGGTCCACACAATCTTGTACCACCTTTCGCCTAATATGCCCTCGAGCAAAACGAGGCAAAACGAGTAAGGGGCAGCATCCACGCCTTCCCTGTCCAAGCAGCAATTGCTTGGAATAACCTGCCTGCTGACTTGAACAAAGAAAGGAACTTGTTCACCTTTCGGAAACACCCTCAAGACCTCTTTGTTTGATTAAATGTTACAGTTTTCCTGATAATCTGTCCCGTCTTGATATGTCCTTGGTGTTAATGTGCGCCCTGATGCCTGCAGGCTTTGGTGCGTAGTAAATAAATAAATACATTTCAATAACTAGACACAGAGGAGATATATCACTGTGAACTGCCCTTTCCAATGAGGAGTGGAAAATCACATGTAGCCAGACTAAGAGAATATCACTAAACTATCAGCAAAGTTAATATATCATACATTATTACAAAAGATGTATCATACAGCAAGTTGATTGAATTCCTACATGCCTAATTCAGCTGATGATTATCAAAGGAGGGGTAGTAGTCAAGCTGATTGAACTCTTGTCTTGGTCCTGCCCAAAGATTCAGGGATCTAGGGCTCCTAGTTTGTGTCACAGTTATGAACATAACAGATCTGGGGCATGGTTGTTATGGATATTCGCAGTATCATTTCCATCCCAGCTAGGCGTCGAGTTGCAATGAACTTGGGTAGCAGCTCAGTCCCCACTAAGGGCGAATGGCCTTAAGATCTCATATACTGTAATACCAATGAAGACGCTTACATTAGCCTACTCCTTTTTCCACTTCAAGGCCAAGAGAAATACACATATTTAAGATCCTTTCTTTTGAGGGGAGATAAATCGGGGATCGATGTGCCTGAGAAAATATACAAGCTACTTAATCAGGCATTCATCTTTACAGTGGAGATGTGTTTGTAACGGAGGACACATGTTCACACATTAAAAATGAGAATGTAACATCAAAGTGAAGAAAGCTAGAAGTAATCTAGTTGATAGCTATCCCCTGATGATGCAATGGATAGCAGCGGTTCATTAAGTATCAATGATTACTGCAATGTAAACCGAGTGTGGGGTCCTCTGTTATATTGTTACTAAAAATATACATAAAGTAAAACATACATTTTAAAAAATAGCATCCTTCAGGTCTAGAGAACACAGGAAATTTCCTTCCAGTATTAGAGGGATGATATCACTATGTTAATGTTAAAGATCATTCATACTGCACACTAACACCAACGGAGTGGTCCCCTGGCATACTGGTGGATCTGAATGAAAAGAGTGTGGGATGGGGTAGTAGGGCATAGCGGGAAGAGGTAGAGCGAGAGTTGTGCTGTCCTGTTAATCGCTTCAGTTCGGTTTGCACTGTTCGCGAAGCTTGGGTATGATTTACGGCTCGGTAAACTCCCATGTGATGTTGTCCGGGACTATATGTGGTTTGTTTTGTTGTTGCATTGTAGTGAAGTGTATGCGGATTGCTGTGCAGAGAACAGTTTTTTGAAATTTTATTTTATATGGTTTTATTACACACCGAAAACCTGACCGGCATCAGGGCGTGTGGAACATAAAACACACAAAACAAAACAGATTACACTGAGCCCAGGCAGCCTAGCCTATCAGAGATATATTAGTGATCTATTCAAAAAGATGTGTTTTCAAGCCCTTACGAAAAGAGGCTAGGTTATACTCTTAGTGTAAATTCAGCTGAAGCGTATTTCAGAGGGAGGGAGCAGTAAACGGGAAGGATTATCCATTTGCTTTGATCCATTTAGGTTCTGGACAATTTAGCAGCATAGCGTTACTTAAATGTAAAGTTTTAACTGGTTGGTAGATATTAATTCTTTTTTTCAGGTATTCAGGTTGCGTTTAGTGTTTAAGAGGTGTCGTTCAATGTTTAAGAGGTGTATGTGGAACTTGAGGTTTTAGGGTTGGATTAGTGGAGCTTTTATTACTTGTTGGTTCAGTCTTCTGTGCTCAGCATCTCTGCCCATGCTTCGTACTAGGCGTTTTGTAGTGGTTCATTCGCTGAGTTCTGCGCATGGTGGTGGCTTTCCTCTCTAACTGTCTAGCAGTCTGTGGGCATGAGGTGGTGAAGGCCCCCCCCTGGGTGGAGATGGGTATGGTTGAAGGATTAGCTCTTAAGTTGTCAAAGGGTGTGCCTACCATTGCCGCTCCTTTGGCGGGATCCCTAACTACCGAGGACCAGGCGCTCTAAGGCCTCCAGGGGTGCCAGTTATTGAGTAATGCTTTAGTGCCTGTCCCTAGGGTGATGTCTGAAGAGGGGGTATTGTTTGGGAGTGGGTCTTTTCTGGGCTCCCTCCCTGGTTTCTTTTTTTCATGTATGCTTGCTGAGGTGTGTTCTGTTTCCACTGGTGTCTTTGTCTTTCCTAGTCGTTCCTGTCTAATTCTGAGGTGAATAGCCAAGTTTTAAGTAGTTGATCCTTCGTATTGCATATTTCTTTTGGGAGGGTGTTCCAAGTTTTAGCTGCCAGGTGGGAGAATGACGACCCCCCACGTTTTCTTCTTGTGTATGGTTTTGGTTCTAGGCAAATGTCGTTACTTGATCTGAGCGGTCTTGTCGGTAGCTAAATGGTTAATTTCTTTTGTAGGAATTCTGCTCCTTGGCCATGGATTGCTCTGTGGGTTATGCACATTGTTTTGAATGTGATTCGTTGTTTGATAAGCAGCCAATGTAGCATTTTTAGCACTGCAGTTTCCTAAACAGGTGTTCCGGCATTCCAAAGTATAGGTTATTGGCACAGTATATTCTGGACATGGTGTGGAAGATGATGGTAAGTGTTTTATGGGTGAAGAAGAGGAATGGCAGGATTATTTTTACTGTGTGCAGGAGGAAGAAGCATTTCTTGATTATTGCGTGTACTCGTGGTTCTAGTGTTAGTTCGTTGTAAGGTTTTTGGCTGTTTTCAATGGCGTCAGTGCTTGTCTTGGTTCTGTGGGCCATGGGATGTAGAGGTTGTTGTCCTGGTTTTTGGGTATAACCATTAGTTTTGTTTGGGCTGGGTTGAGTTTGAGGCTGTTTGTGTTCATCCATTCATAGAGTTCTCGTAGACAGTCTTCCAGCATTGTGTTTTCTTCTTGTCCGTCTTCGATTCTGTAGATGAGTTGCGGGTCTTCTGCATAGTTGTAGCACGTAAAGTTGTGTCTTTTTATGAGCTAGATTAATGGGGTCAGGTAGATATTGAAGAGCAATGGAGATACGGATGATCCTTGTGGTACTCCACAGTTGGTGTCCGTTGGGAGTGGATTTAAAAGGTTTAATCCAGACTGTTTCCATTCTATCGGTTAAGAATGATTTAATCCAGAGTAGGGCTAAATCAGTGATTCCTACTTCTGCTAGTCTTTTGATGAGGATGTTGTGTCAAACGTTGCAGAGAGGTCCAGCAGTATCAGACCCGAGTTTGTATCGAAGTCTGCGTTTGTCTTTAGATCATTCCAGATTGAGAGAAGTGCTGTCTCTGTCCCTTTCTTAGGCCTAAAGATGACTTGTGCCTCGTCTAGTAGCTGGTGTTTTTCTATGTGTTCCTGTGTTAGTCCATATATGTAGGTTTCAAGTAGTCTTTCTGGGTGGGGAATGTTTGAGGTAGGTCTGTAGTTAGAGAGGCCTTCCATGTTGCCTGCTGTGTCCTTGATGAGCGGTTTGATGCAAGCCGATTTCAATGATCGCTGTACTTCCCCTATAGCGAGTGATAGGTTAAAGAGGTTTCTGTAGCATTCTAGAGGTGTGACCTGTGGGAGGATTGATTTATAGATATCTGGAGGGCAGGGGTCCACTGGGGAGCCTTCTTTGTTGCTATTTCTTACCAGCTTGATGAATGTCTCTACTGAGATTTGGGGGAAGCTTTTGAGTCTGTACTGACGCTCCACGGTTAAGGGTGTGGGTTGAGTATTTTGGTTGACTGGTCTGCTTTGTATGATTCGGTGGGTGATGCTGATTTTATTTTTGAAGTGGTCTGCAAGGTCGTTGTATAGTTTCAGTGAGGGTACCGGAGTGTTGTTGCAACCAGGTGGGTTCTTCATTTCGTTTATGATGTTGAACAGTTCTTTTTTTCAGTGTTACTGGCTTTGGTGATTCGGTTGTCGTAGTATTTCTTTTTGGCCTTTTAAATTTTCTTTTTTGTATGATCGGATTTGTCGTTGATATTGTGATTTTCTTTGTCTGGTCATATTTTTTCCTCCATTCTAGTTCCAGCTTCTTGTTTCTTTTCACAGTGCTGAGGAGGGGAGTAAATCATTTTGCCATTGTTCTCTTTCGTGATGGGGTGAAAGGTTTTTCCAGTTAGATGATGTTGTTTTGGTGATCCATTTATGAAGAAGGTCTGTTTTTCCATTGAGGCCGGCTTCATCCAGGTTAGCGGTTGATGGTTTTGTGAGTTCAAGTTGTTCTATTAAGTTGCTACCTTTGATCTTAAAAGTTTCACAATAAGCATGTTCAAATCATGCCAGTCCAGTAAGTGCCTCTTTTCCAAATGAGAATTATCTGGAGTCCTACCCTTGTCCCCTCTGGTCTCTGGGGGTCACATCGAAGGCACCTTTCTTTTCAAAGCAACTCCAATTCCTCCTTCAACTGTGCATGATTATGCTCTTTTAGTACCTCCCTTTCCTGTAATGGAGGGAGTCTTGTTCTGAAACTCCACTACATATACCTTCTGACAAGCGAGTGTTGAAGATCATGGAGACGTTATGGACTGGCAAGGTATTAAATAGCTGGCTATTCTTCTTCCCAACAGCGCCTTTGAGTGGCAGGGCACAGGCCTCCTTAATGTAGATACCTCCTCTATGGTGCCTGTGTATAGACCAAAAGGGAGCTTTGACCTCTCTGCATATGATGTTGCTGCAACTGGGAGGTCAAAAGGCAGGTGTGTTGAAGTTCAATGCCTTAGGGTAGAGGATGGGACTGGAGAGACCATGGAGGCCGGGGACTACCACCCGCTGTATAATCCAAGTGGTAAAGGAGGCAAATGGCAGATCCCCAAGGCTCCCCAGGCCATCCCTGGCCATAAATGTTTCAGAGCTTCGAAGTACTCAGCGTTCCCTTTACTAGCTTTGCTTAAGAACCCTACTTGTAGACAAGAAGGTCCTGATAGTCTAGGAACGAAACCTGTGCAGATACCCCATCAATGTGCCAGCAACATACCTTCAGCAGATATCAGGCTTGAAGAGGACTGAAGGAACAGGCAGGCCATAATTAGGTGCCTCCTCAGTGGTGGCCACTTCTTCTCAAGACCGCTCCTCTTCCACAAACCACTTCCTGTCACAGATGGCACAAAAATCACTCAGAGGTTTGAAGACAGCGCATGGGTTTTTATTAGTATTTTGGGGGGGATCTAGGGCCAACCCACTCTCTCTTTCTTCTGCCCACATCCCTCCTCCGTAACTCGTCTGTAATCCCCCCACTGTCTAATAGCTGACTTAGACTGGATAGTTCCCTATAAACGTTGACTCTCTAAACTTCCTGAGGGACTTCCTAGCTGTCCCTATTCCGGCCAGTTCATAGTGTTCTAAGGGAGTTGGCAAGTGCCTTGCACATACTCAGTTGGATTCAGGCTTGATCACTCAGGCCCATGCTTACTTTTTCCCTTCTACACTCCACCTTACTCCACCCATCACTCATTTGTCCCTTTGAGGTTTCTCTCCTTCTAGCGCTCACCTTTACCTTTTGATTTTCCTTCTTCTTCCACTCTACTTCAGTACTCCTCCTCTGCCTACTACTATGCTCCTACCACAACTACCCTTCTTTTTCCACTGCAACCCTCCACTATTGCTCTCCTCCCTCCACTACTACATCCCTAACTCCTACTACACGCCTCTCTCCAAACTACTCAAACACCCTTCTTCCACTCTGCACCAACCACTTGACATTCACTCCTTCCACTAACTTACTCTACTCAGAGTCCACACAAAGACGCACACACAAACTGCAGAACCACCTTCACTCCTCAACCAATACCTCACCTGCAGCACAAATCCCCTCTACAAGCCACCTTTCCTTTCTTCCTCCTGCTTATCTCTTGGTCGACCTCCACCTGCGCTACTAGCCTCACACTAATAACCCACACTTCCTGTTTCCTGTCCATTGCTTCAATCTCCTTCCCTCTGTCCTGATTGGACAGCTTTGCCTAGCCAATCCAGCTTGTTTTCCCCTCTGGGGTGTGTATGCAAAATGAAAAAGTCATACGTAGCGGGCTAAGCCCTGTGCACTTTCTCAGTGCAGGTTAGTCGTGTACCAAAGATGACGGCGTTGGCAGTTGAATGGCTTTGTATTTTGGGCCCTGGCTTCCTGGGGTTGTCTGGTAAGTCTATTTGGGAGTGGTTTCTCTCTTTTCCTTGATTGTCCCTGATGGTCTAGGGGACCTATGAGTTCCTCTCCCTGGTCAGAGAATCCCACGGCATTGCTGCATATTCTGGCTAGAGGCCCAGGAAGTCCAATGTGCACGTTTGCCTTTTGGGACCCGGTCGGTAAGTCCTCCAGGGGAGGGTGGGCCCCTCTACCCAGTTGGTCCCTGCTGATATAGGGTCCACTTTATTTTTGTGCTGGCTTGCCTATTACGCTCGGCCAATCCATGACATGTCCTGTATTGCCACATATGTATATGGCTTCTCACTCTCTCTGTTGGGAACCAGCTGCTCAAACAATCCACCGGGAGCACTTCTGATTTTCTTCCCTTCATGATTGCTCTCTATGTAGTGACTCTCAAAGCATTAAATAGGGGTCTCTGGCTAATCTTCCACATGTAGCTGTACTTCGAGTACTGGAGCTTTGAAATTAAAATAAAGGCACTGGCAATATCTCGAAGAGGAGGTAAGGCTGGAGACAACGGTCTGCAAACATTCATGCTGGAATGGGTGGGACAGGAATTGTACCTCTCTGTGCTGATCTCGCCCTCAGGGTTTGGGCTAACTCAGGATTCCTCCTTACCATGCCAACCTCCTGCGGAGAGGGGTTCCGACCCCTTTTTGATAATGTACAGCTACTAGCCTGGTCACACTCCTCAGAATCTTCCTCGGAGTACACTATTTGTTGCTGAACCAGGGACACCTTGACCTGGCGCCACCTGGGCAGAGCAGTACAATTGCCTCACCTCAAGCATTTTCTTTGTGAAAGTGAGGGGCAGTGAGGTTGGCAAAACTACTGCCTACTTGGCACAGAGTATTTCTCAAGTGTGTCTGCCCCTTTAGGGGACCGTCTCCTTTGCACTGCCAAAGAGGTGATGAACAGTTCATGAAATGAAAAGAATTTACAAAAGACTACAAGTCTTTAAAATCACCAAATTGAAACATAGGTTAACAAAATAAAAACCAAGGGGAAACTGCATCAACAATAGTCAGACTCTTTTCAACAGTGGAGCACACTACTGTGAGAAGGGTTCTCGCTATATTGACAGCATATTAAGTAACATGTTTCCAGACAAGCTCTTTTTGTGTAATTTTGAGAAGAAAAAACAGTACTTACAGGCCTTTGCTGGTACCGTGTTGAGTCCGTGCTTTAGACTTGAACACCACCTAGATAGTTGGAGAACAGTCCCAGTTAATACAATCGCCTGCATCACTTCCTAAAACCAGTCCTCAAACACTGAACAGAATGGTTCAGAGTATCTTACACTATGAATCATTAATGCCACCCAAAACAAAATTACTTCCTTGGAGCCATTATCAGGCACGGACAGAGGCGTTTACATGTACTGTCTATAGAGAGATGTACTATGTATAGAGAGACAGCTAAGGTTGCAAAGTAAAAGAGATATGTAGGCCCAGCGCAGTCATCCCACCTTTTTCCCCTTACACTTGCCTTCTTGGGTCTCCCAGCACTTCCCTCTCCTCTTTCCTGGGGCCCTCTACTCCTGCTCATCTCCCTATACCCCATCAGCCCCTGCACTTACCACCTTCTCAAGCACTTGCACAGTAGGACTGTGAAACGGCCAATATAACCGTCTTTTGGTTTTTGTTGTTAATTCTTTGTCCTCTCCTCCCCCATCTTGTCTTGTGGTGTCTGGAAACACTTGTGTCTAAGCGCCATCCAATAAATTAATTAAATAAATAAATGCCAAGAGCTTGAAATATGAGAAGTGGAAAGAACACAAAGAAGGTGGAGGGGACCTCTGGAAAATCGAAGAGGACGAAGAAGGAGAGGAGGTCAACAACCTTAGAAAAGAAAAGACGGAGAGAAAGAAAATCAGCAAATGTGAGAGAATTAAGGGAACATGATGTGGAGAAGAGAAGGTCAAAAACTGCAAGAAGAAAGAAGTGAGCGAGAGTGAAGATTTAAGCTAGCAAAAGACCAACAAATGAAAGAAGAACAGAAAAAAGAGGATTTATAGAAGAGAAGAACAAGTTACTTCTTACCTTGTAACGTTCTTTCGACGGGATGTTCCTCCGACGTATTCCTCATCTTAGATATCTCCTTCCAGCTCTGCTGGCCTCGGAAATTTTTTTCTCTCTAGAGGGCGCTGCGCGTCGACGTCCTCCGAGTCGATGTCCCTCGACAGCCGCCGTATCGACGTCGACATCATCCTGCCTATAAAGGCCGCACGCAGCGTCCGTTGCTCAGTTCCGTTTTGTAGCCCACAATAATACTTTCTGGACTAAACTAATCACCCTGAAGGAGCGTAAGCTGCAACAACAAGGGAAGTAGAACTACGGGGATGGATGGGAGGGTCAATGAGGAATAGATCGGAGGAACATCCCGTCGAAAGAACGTTACAAGGTAAGAAGTAACTTGTTCTTCGAAGGGATTGTGTCCTCCGACGTATTCCTCATCTTAGATAGGCTCCCATAGCAGTAATCTATTATCGGAGGAGGGAGTACTGACTTCACGCTGTCTTCTATTGTTGAATAGAATGCAGTACAGCCCTTCCAAACCTAGTCTCTTGACTGGAGGAGGAATCCAAATTGTAAAAACGTGTAAAGGTATGGACAGACGACCATGTAGCGGCCGCACAGATGTCTTTAACCGGCACAGCTCTTTTGAGGGCCGATGAAGCTGCAATACCTCTGGTCGAATGTGCCCTAAGGTTTTGAGGGGGCTCTTTCCCTGCCAGTTTATAACATTCCAGAATGGCTAGAGTGATCCATCTGGAAATGGTCTTCTTAGTTATTGGTAACCCCGGCTTATGACCTGCGCAACCCTCAAACAGCTGGTCTGCCTGTCTTATCCTGGCTTATCATACTGATGTAAAAACTTAAAGCCCTCCTATGGTCTAGCCTGTGTAACCTCTCTTCCTCTTTCCCCGGGTGAGGAGGAGGATAGAAAGATGGTAGGGTAATCTTCTGAGTGATATGGAATTCAGAAACCACCTTTGGGAGGAAATTAGGCTTCACTTGCAGGACAACTTTGTCTTTGTGAAATATTGTGTGAGGGGGTTTACAAGAAAGAGCTTGTAATTCGCTCACCCTTCTAGCAGATGTAAGTGCTATTAATAAAACAGTTTTAAGGGTAAGGAATCTTAACGAACAAGAATGGAGAGGTTCGAAAGGTGTGCCCATCAGGAAAGTTAGTACTAAGTTTAAATCCCATAGGGGAACCTGGAAAGGTCTTGGGGGATAAACATTGGTTAACCCCTTTAGAAACTGTATTACCAAGGGTAATTTGAAATAGGATGGTTCTTCCGCAGTACGCTTAAAGATGGATAGCTATGCGAGATAGCCCTTAATGGTGCCAACTTGAAGGCCTGAATTTGCCAAATATAGTAGGAAGGACAAAACCATTGGTGTACCACATGAAAAAGGGTCGATATTCTGTTCTCTACACCAGCTGCAAAATCTGTTCCAACGGCAGCGGTATAAAGACTTTGTTGCTGGCCTCCTTGCCGAAAGCAACACCTCCATAACATCATCAGGGAGGTCCCAATCCTTGTACCTCAGCCTTTCAGAAGCCAAGCGTGAAGGTTGAGGGTTTTGATATCTGGATGGAGAACCTGACCTCCCTTCTGTGAGAGTAGGTTCTCTCTGAGTGGAAGTCGAATTGGAGGGCAGATGGACAAGTCTAGAAGGTCCGGGTACCACGTTCTCCTGGCCCAATCCGGGGCAATTAGGATCATGGTTCGCCAGAATCTTCTCAACCTCCTGATCATTTGAGGAATGACAGGGACCGGTGGGAACGCGTACAGAAGCGGAAACTCCCAGTCCACTATGAACGCGTCTCCCAGAGCTCCTCTCGGGAGAAATTCCCTTGAGCAGAACAGGTCGCATTTCCTGTTTAGGCTGGTGGCGAACAGATCTACCTGAGGGGTTCCCCAAAGGGCGAAGATCTCTTGAAGGACTTCCTGAGCTAGCTCCCACTCGTGGGAGACTGTGTTCTGCCTGCTCAGAGCGTCCGCTGTCAAGTTCTTCTCTCCGGCTAGGTGAACTCCCGATAGAGAGATTCCTTCTCGGATTGCCCAAAACCAGAGCTGCATCGCCTCTCTGCACATGGGTAGTGATCCTACGCCTCCTCTTTTGTTGAGGTAATGCATGGCCACCGTGTTGTCCGTCATTATAGGACGTTCTTCCCTTGTACAGCTGGCAGGAACGCCTTCAGCGCAAGTCTGATGGCTCTCAGCTCTAACAGGTTGATATGTAGTCTGGACTCCGATGGAGACCAACGACCGCCGATGGTCAAGTCGTTGGCGTGGGCTCCCCACCCCGTGACTGAGGCATCCGTGACTACTGTTAGCTCCGGCCAGGGTTGCCAAAACTGTTCTCCTTTCAGAATGTTCTCCTGACATGCCCACCACTGAAGGTCTCGAGCCACCCTGCCGGGAACCTGAAGAAGATCTGTCATTCTCCCTGAGAATTGTGACCACTGAGTCCTCAGTGCCCACTGGAGGGATCTCATTCTCAGGCGAGCCTCTGGCACTAGGAAAATGCAGGATGCCATGAGGCCTAGCAACCTCAAAAAGTCGAAGGCTGGGAGACGTTGGGCATGTTGGAACTTGGTAACCATCTGTAGAATATCTTGAGCCCTCACCTCTGGTGGCGAGGCTTTTCCCAGGGAAGTGTCCAGGATCGCTCCTATGAACTGGAGTCTCTGCGATGGTATCATTTGTGACTTCTTTAAATTGAGGGAGAAGCCCAGTCTGTGAAGGAAGTGGCACACGTGATTTAGCTGGATCTGAGCTTGTTCCGAAGAAACAGCCCTGATCAACCAATCGTCCAGGTAGGGGTAGACGTGAATCCCTTCCCTCCTTAGACTTGCAGCCACTACCAACATTAACTTGGTGAAGACCCTCGGGGCGGAGGTCAGCCCAAATGGCAGCACTCGAAATTGATAGTGAGAGTTGCCAATTGCGAACCTCAGGTATTTCCTGTGTTTGAGATGGATAGGCACATGGAAATAAGCGTCCTGAAGGTCCAGAGATACCAACCAGTCCTGGAACTGAAGGGCCTGGAGGATCTGAGAAAGAGTGACCATCTTGGATTTGTCTTTTCTGAGGAATTTGTTCAATTCTCGCAAGTCCAAGATGGGTCTCAGTCCTCCGTCTTTCTTTGGAATGAGAAAGTAAGGGGAGTACCAGCCCTTGTTCCTCTCCGCTACAGGTACCGGTTCCATGGCACCTTTCTCTAGCAGGTCCAAAATTTCCTGCAAGAGGAGCGGATCTGGAGATTTCTGAGAGCTGATCCCCGGTGGATGACTCTGAGGTATACGTAGGAAAGGCAGGCAGTAACCTTGGGCAACCGTTTCCAATGCCCAAGCATCTGACGTGATAGCCTGCCATACCGCCAGATGTTGAGTCAACCTGCCTCCTACAGGTGTCCTGTGAGGGAAGTCCTCAGAGTGGTTTTGGGGCGGCTGATGCAGATGCCGATGGTAAAGAGGCACCTGCTGTTGCTGCGGCTTTTGAATATCTACCCCGTCCACCTCGGGTAGTTCTTCTTTGTCCCCTTTGAGCCGGTCGTCCTCTACCTCTTCCGAATGCGGAGTAGAAGCGAAAGGACTTGCCCCTCGCACAGGTTCCTGTGGGACGAAAGGGAGTCTGACGGATTGCAGCTCCTAGGGATTTTGCTGCAGCTTTTGAAGTTTGCAGTTTCTCTAAACTGTCATCCGCCTTTTTCCCGAACAAAGAAGAGCCATCGAATGGCATGTTCAAGAGCCTGGCTTGCACATCTGGGGCAAAACCAGACTTTCTCAACCAAGCGAATCTCCTGGTTGATGTACTTGCCGCCATTGCTCTGCTGATACTGTCAGCCGAATCAATGCCCGTCTGGAGGGATTCGCACATAGCGTCTTTACCGTCCTGTATAATATTCAGGAACGCATCCCTTTCTTCTCCCTCCGGGATGCAGTCAGCCGCTGTAGAAGCACACTCCCAAAGTGTATGGCTGAACCTAGCAAGGGTGCAAGTAGCATTAACAGATTTTAACGCCATGCTACATGCTGAAAAGACTTTCTTTGCCATAGCATCATATTTTTTATCGTCCCTGTCCTGTGGGACGGTAGGATAAGCCGTTTTGACATCGGTAGAGGATGCTGTCTGTACCACCAGACTTTCTGGGGATGGGTGTTTAGACAAAAACTCCGGGTCTGTAGAAGATACCCTGTACTTTGTAGACAGTTTTTTATTTACTGCTGCTACTACATCTGGGGTTTCCCAGTTTGTCATGATCTTCCTCTGAAGAGCTTTATGAAAAGGCATCACAGGATCCTCCTGTGGGCCTTTGTCAAGAATATCCGTGAGGTCATCTTGTTGGAAAGATTCTGAAGGTGCAGACCACCCCATGAACTCTGTGATCCTGGCCATTAAGGCTCTATAGGGGGTTTCAGCATGCTCCCCCGGGTCTGGCCTAGCAAACTCCACCTCAGGGGAAGTGTCTAACCCACTTGCCTCATGTAAGGAATCATGAAGATCCTTTAACCTGCGTTCTTCAGAGGAAATTTCCTCTCTAATTGGGGTTATAGGTCCCTGCAACTCAAATGTGTCTTCCTGTTCAGACAATTCACCCTCTTCCAAAATTGAGGACATAGTTCTCAATTGTTCTTAACTCATAAAGGGAGTAAATCCCATTTCCAAGGCAGAGGGAGCCGAACTTGTCATTATCGGCTTTGAAAACGTTGATGTCGTCGACGCCGACGTCGAAGGCTTCGAGCGTGGCTTCGAAAACAAAGGCGGAGGCCTCGAAGACCTCGACAGAATTGGAATTCTACTCGACAATCTGGAAGCCATCGACGTCGAGGACCTGGGGATAGTCACTGCGTGTGTCGTAACCGTGACTTTTCTTGGCGTCGATGCCGGTGTCGAAGCTGGCGTCGAGTCGACAGACCCGTGTGTCGAAGGTCCCTTCGACAACGGCGTCGAAGACATCGACCTTCGACGTCGACGGAACCCTCGTCGACGGCGTCGACGGAACCTTCGAGGAAGGTTTGGAGGTCATAGTCCTACTCGAGGGTTCGAGATGCGCTCGAGAGGTTTCCTTCGCCGGGTACTGCGACTCGCGGCGTTTTTGACCTTCGGGTCTTTCGACCAGAGCATCGCTCTCGGCAGTCTTCGAGGGGGTCGAGGCCGCTTTCTCGAAGACGCTCATCATATTTTTGCGGAATTCCTCCCATTCAGCCCGGGAACTATGTTTCGTGGAGCAAGGGATTCTTTTTGGCGAAACAGAGGAAGAGGAAGACGGAGAAGGGGATCTTCGACGTCTCCTCTTCGAGTGCTTCGATCTCGAGGAGTGATGAGACCCACTCCGAGACCTGGAGCGCGAATGGTGACGAGGAGACGAGTGTCTTGACTTCGTCGACGAAGAAGAAGCTTTAAAAGTCTTACCTTTCTCCAGCTTCCCCCTACGCTCCTTCAGGGCCTTAGCTGTCATGGACATACAGTCCTCGCATTCCGAACAATGGTGTTCAGCTCCCAAACACCACAGACAAACTCTGTGAGGGTCAGTCAGCGACATCTTTTTCCCACAATCTCGGCATTTTTTGAAGCCGGATCGAGGAGTTGTCGGTTCCGACGAGGAAGCCATCGAGTACGGATCGAATAACTCGAAGTAAATAGGATTAATCTGACAAGAACTGAGCAACGGTATTCCGAGGCACCGAGTAAGCGCGGAAAAACGGAACTGAGCAACGGACACTGCGCGCGGCCTTTATAGGCAGGATGACGTCGACGTCGATACGGCGGCTGTCGAGGGACATCGACTTGGAGGACGTCGACGCGCAGCGCCCTCTAGATAGAAAACATTTTACGAGGCCAGCAGAGCTGGAAGGAGATATCTAAGATGAGGAATACGTCGGAGGACACAATCCCTTCGAAATACAATTACTGCAATAAAAACTGAGGTAACTAAAAGGTGATAAAGTGATCTACAACACCAAGGACAACCAAGACAATGCAAAGAGGACATAGAGGAGAGAAGGAGGTCAGAAGCATTAAGAGAAATTGTGAGAAGAGGTAAAAAAGAAGTAAATTACAACAACTGTAATATGAATGCAAAAAACAAGAAGATAATGGAAAGGAATAAGGAAAATCCACATCTGCAGACCCAACCATCAGCTGAATAGTTTGTGCCGCGTGTGAAGATTCATGGGATCAAGTCACTTCTCCCCTGGGGGAGCTCTTCTCTGTGAGGCTAGGGAGACGAGCGCACTAAGCAACATTCCCGTACGGGTGGCAGAAAGCAGGACCTCACAGGGACAGACTCCCCTCATTAGGACAAGGACTCCCGTTCCGTGATGGAACTCCCTAACTCTCTTGCCCTTGAATCTGTAAAACCCATAAAGGCTGCTGAGAAACAATCTGAAAGCACTACTGTATGCTATTGTAATACTCCTTAATTTCTTCCTGTAAATATTGATACTATCAAAATCAGGAAAACTAAAGAGGGACATACAGTCTGCTCTCAAATCATCTTACAGCAGTACTGTGAAGAAGAAGATTGATGAAGGGATACAAACTACTCCTTTGTCAACTATGAAAAGTACTGGGAAGAGGTGGCCTCAAGGAGTCATGAAGAATACCCAATGGACACAAACAAAGGACTGTGACACACTGCTAGGGAGGAAACAGCGAAAAGAATAGACAAAGGACTACTTGAGAAGCGAAGTGGCAGGATGATGTGCTGAAATCCACAGGAGAGATCTCAATAAAGTAAATCCAACAAGGGAATAGGCTCCGGTGACTGAGGAGAATGCTGCCGGTGAGTATAGAATCCCTGCGAGGAAGGGAATAGCCAGCTGAGGGAGGAAGGCAGCAGCGGAGCAAAACAGGGCCCAGAGGGACACGGCCCGGGAGGAGGGAGCAATAAACACCAGAGAAGAAAAGAGAAGGAAGGAAGGGAAAACTGGAAGACCGCTAGGGTGAAGAACGCGGCAAAGAGGAAAAACCTGCCGCCGAAGCAACGACTGAGAGAAGGATAGTCAGCTAGAAAAACCGCCGAAGGATCAGCGGAAGAGAAAGGGAGAAGTGAGAGCAACTGCTGGACGAACCGACAGACAGGGAGGAAAGCAGAAACCTGTTCCGCAAGAAAAGCGAAACTAGCTGGCACCAATACCGCCGCAACGCCGAGGCGAGCAGAGGATAGCAGGAGGAGCCAAGAAAATAAAGCAAAGGAACCAAGGTAGCTGGAGCGAGAACCAGCGAGGTTGAAACGCAGCGACTGCCGGGAGTGGGGAGCAGATAACTTCCGGCAGTCCTGCGACCGGCCAATGGGCTGATACCAAACACAAAGAAGGGACTACCATCCCTACATGCCGGGTTGCAGTTTCCAACGTGGAAGGAGCCGCCACCCGCGGCAGCGATTGCGGATGACAGTAATATCCCTCGTCTCAGTCACTGTTTTAAAAGTACCAAAGATAAAGAAGACATGGGGCGAAATCACCCTCCTTCCAGTAACTTTATTAAGAATACTGAATGGGAAGAAAGTAGCGGGAGAAACCGCCCTCATCTCAATAACTGTCTCACAAGTAACGAATGGGAAGGAGACATCAGGAGTGATCTTCCTCGCCTTAGTAAATGCATCAAGAATATAGAAAAGGAAGAAAGCCTCTGGAGTAATCCCCCTCATCTCGGTAATTGTATCAAGAGTATTCCAAGGAAAGATAGATGCAGGAGTAGTCAGCCCTGTTTCAGTAAATGCATCAAGTGCACTGAAAAGAAAAAAAAGCCTCGAGAGAAATCTCCCCGGTCTCAGTAAATGAAACAAGAGTAATGAAAGAAAAGAAAGCCTTGGGAGTAACCTCCCTCGTCTCAGTCATTGTTTCAGAAGTACTGAATGGGAAGAAGATACTGGGAGTGATCTCCCTCCTCTCAGTAATTGTATCAAGAGTACTGAAAGGAAAGAGTGCTCTCCCTCGGGTCCAGAGTTGGGACAGAAGTATCAAGTGTGAAGATTACAACATCGTTGATCTTCCTCATCTCAGTTCTGTTAAAGAGACTGAAAGAAAAGAGCCTACTCAGAGTACTTTCCCTCAAGCCTCTATCATCAAGGCTTGTGAGCACCACAAAAGCAATCTCCTGTGTCAGAGTGTCAGGAGAAATCAAGGAAACTGCAGGAACAGTTTCCCTTGTCTTCAACAACAAGAGGAGGGGAAAGAAAGACAATAAATAATTGTGTGCTTGAAATAAAGGGAGTGTTTGACTTTTAAACAAGCCCGAAGAGAAGCCTGGAAAGAAGTGCAAAGGTTGATAATAACTGTTGCAGGAAACGATACAAAATGAGCCAACAGGTAAAACCAACTGAACCAGGAGCAGGGAGTCATACTCCTAGTTCCTTCATCTAAATCGTTGAACCAGAAACTAAGGCAAAGGGTTGCTTGGAGGCTGACCAGGTCGACCAGGAGGAGAGAGCACTTGTTAAACGGTAGGACCAGGAGAAGTATTCTGATATTCTCAACAAGAGCAGAACTACTCACCATCATAGACTAATAGAAATACACCCCATGGGCTGATCCCGAAGCACCAGGAGAAGGGAGTCATTCTCCTGGTGTTGTTTATATTAATATCTTTTGTTAGTGCTAGGGCTAGAGTAGGTTAATTTGGACAGAGGATGGACATTTTGAGTTTGACAGCCACCCTGATGACAAGCACCGACGTTCTTCTTTAGTTGGGTAGAGGAAACCCTTTAGAGATAGAGGAAGATAGAACTTTTTCACTATATTTGAAATAAAGATTGTTGTAAACATGCCACCCCTTCGTCTGACTCCTTACTCCAGCACGCCACACACGCCAGAGAAAGCAGACGAATCAGAGTGGGACGTTGGATCTACAGGCCTGAGAGAGGTCACAGCCATGAAACTGTATGTGGTTGGAAAAGTAGGCATGGCAGCAATGAGTGACAGAGACATGTCACAATTTACTACCAAATTGGAGTCGGTGGATCCCGGGCTGGGGCGAGGTCATCTTTCAGCTATGATCTGGTGAGGTTGGACACTTCGGACAAAGAGTTATGTTCAATGCAATGCTTGTCCCCCCTTTTCTGACTCACCTCCTCTTGATTTCTAACTAGTTGGTGATTGAGCATCTACCTAAGGCCATGACAGGGAATTATTCCTATGCACCACCATTAGATTAACACTGCTGCTTCTTCTTGTACGCAGCGTCTGGCGGTGTACCTTCTATGTGGGCTTGTTTACTTGATACACTAGTCTTATGTTGGAACTCAAAGGTCCAACTGAACAGTCTGTAATGCCTACTGTAGTTTTTACTGTTATGCTTGTCCAATTTCTCAATATAACATCTGCATATCAAGTAACAATTTTTTAAACATTTCTCTATAGTGGCAAGAGGCCTTTGAGCGAATGCGCAATCTCTGAATAATAGAATAAAATCTAATCAAGAAAATCTGCTAAAGGGGGAAAAAAGAAAATCAAAGGCAGTTGCAACAATGGTAAGAAGAATGTGAAAATTAGAAGAGGGGGCGCAGAGGAGATCAAGTCAATCATGCCGGTCCGATAGCACAGCAGTAGGAGTGCTTGCTTTAACATCCGTGCAGAGCCTGCTGACGCAGGTTCGAATCCCGGCAGGGCCAAACTCAGCCTTTTATTCTTCCGAGGTCGATAAATAAGCACCACAAACCGTGGGTAATAATAAGCAGTGCTCAGATACCCGAGGGTTCGTAGCGCTATATAAATGCTAAATTATTGTTATTATTATTATTATTATTATTATCAAGAATGGAGAGGAGAGAGTAATAATAGCTGCAAGAACAAATGA
Source organism: Ambystoma mexicanum (assembly GCF_040938575.1). NCBI lineage: Eukaryota > Metazoa > Chordata > Amphibia > Caudata > Ambystomatidae > Ambystoma > Ambystoma mexicanum. The sequence continues at coordinate 1,112,618,598 of NC_090923.1, read as the reverse complement.
GAATTAAAATAGCGAGAAAAAAACATTCAATGACTACAAAAGGAATGGAGGAAATGAGGAAGGTGTAGAGAAGAATGGACATGAACAACAGCAAGAAGAGATGGGATGGAAAGATAAAGAGAATCCACAACTCGAAGAAAAACCAATAGAAGGAGAGAAGGGCAGTATGAGAATAAACAACTGCAATAGAGAGAACACAAAAGGTTTGAGAAGACAATTAACAAAGGAGAGAATAAAGGAAAGAATTGGAAAAGGAGAAAGTAAACATTACCAAGCCGAGTTAGAAAATGTGGATTCAGTAACAGGAATGAAAATGGCAAAAAGAATGCAGAGAATGAGAGGCTAAAGACACACCAAGTAAGAATCAAGAAAAATTAATACTGTAAAACCCCCTTCCTGTCTCTGCATTCCCTCTCTTCTCCCCTGACGAGGTTTCTAGACAAGTCTGATCTATGAAAACCTCATCAAAACAGGTTTTTCCCTTTTTCTTCCAAAACCATCAAGGATCACATTGACACCCTTGCCCAAGCCCTGGCTGACTTCTGCAACTACTATTTCGCCTCTGTGCCTTCTCATCCCCCTGAAGCACTCTCTTGTGCACCCTCTTCTCAAGAAACCCTCAGCCGACCACGCCCTTCCGGCTAACTGCGGCCCGATCTCTATCACTCTTTTCCTAGGTAAACTCATGGAAAAGCTGGCCATCTCCCAGCTCAACCTTCACACTGAATCTGTTGGTTGTCTCCATTACCATCAGTCTTGCTTCAGAGCAGCCAGAAGCATGAAAACTGCTCTCCTGAACATCCGTGAAGACCTGCTCTCTAACCGTGATTCTAATCTCCCCTCTGTCCTCATCCTACTCGATCTCTCTTCTGCCTTTGACACAGTCAACCATGCCATCCTGCTCAAAATGCTCTGTGATAACCTGGGTATCACTGATCAGACTCTGGACTGGCTGACTTCTTTCCTCTCTGACTGACCCACCCAGGTCCAACTTGCGTCCTTCCTCTCCTCTATCTCTCCCTCGACCTGCAGTGTTACCCAGGGGTCTAGCCTTTCTCCCTGGTTGTTCAACCAATACCTGGCACCTCTCACCCAGCGCATTGCCGGTCTCTGCTCCAAATTTCAGTCCTATGCGGATGACACCCAGCTCGCCTTCAGGCTCCCCTCTGCTGCCTCTTCTCCTTCACTCATCATGACTGCAATCCAGGAGGGGTGCGCCGCGAATGATCTCTGCCTGAATGCAAGCAAGACGGTGATCCTCCTCATTGGCACACCGCACCCCTCTTTCCCGCCACTCTTTGGCTGGCCTCCCTTGGCTCTCCTTCTGCTCCCACCTCTGTGGCCAAGAACCTTGGGGTTATCTTTGACTCCTCACTCTCCTTCTCTCCTCATATTTCCGACGTCTCTAAGAAGTCAAACTACCAGTTCCACCTCCTAAGAGGTATTCTTCCTTTCCTCTCCTTCCCCCAGAAGCTCACTGTATCTAAAGCCCTGGTTCTCTCTAGGCTTGACTACTGTAAGAGCCTCCTTTTAAGTCTGCCTGCCTCTACTCTCCATCCTCTGCAACTCATCCAGAACAGAACTGCAAGACTTGTCCTTTGCCTCAAGCCCAGGGATCATATCTCTCCAGCACTGAAATATCTCCATTGGCTCCCAGCGGCTGCAAGGATCAAGTTCAAGACCCTTTGCATTGTCCACAAGGCCTCCTGGGGCCTGGGACCAAAATATCTCCAGCTTTCTCTTCGGAAATATCTTCCTACTCAAGCACTTCGCTCCGCCACCTCCAACTCCCTGAGGGTCAGTCGCTTTTCCAAGCAACAAGTTGGGGGCAGATCTTTCTCTTCGGCTGCCGCCTCCCTCTGGAACAGCCTCCTGCTTCTCTGAAACTTGAGCAGAACCATCTCCGGTTCCGGAAGCAGCTCAAGACTTTCCTGTTTGCTTCTGCCTTCTCTCTTCCGCTACCTTGCTGATCTGTCCGATATTGCACTGGTTACCTGGCTACCCTCTGAACAACGGGCCCAGATTCCTGCCCTCCCAGTTGCACACCTGCACTGCCCCCCCGGCAACCCTACACTCGGGGCTGTATCTGCAACCCTACAACATCCCCTGCTTGCACTTATCTATCACCTGTTTTACTGCACTTAACCTTGCACTGCCACCTACTGGCCGCACTTCCTGTTGTCAATGTTTGATCCTATGTCTTGCACTTGCTCCTCCACCCCTTCCCTTGGCACTTCCACCCTTCCCTCTCCCCTGCACTTGTGCAATCTCAATGTCACTGGGCCTAGTAAGATCATTGTCTTGTTCCCCTCCCTTTCTTCATTGCGCCTTGAAACACTTGTGTATAGGAGCGCTATAAATAAAATATCTATCATAAGAAGAAACTTTAAAGGACAAATGAAAGTAACCATCTGCAAAAGAATTTGGAGAACAAGAGGAGGAAAGAACATATTAGAAAGTTTAACAAGTTTCAAAGGTCCCTGTGTAATCAGGAAACCCAGCCCAATAAAGGACAGCTACAGGCCCAAAAGCACTAGAAAGCACCATAGAAGTCCTTAGAAGAATTCATATTTAAAGCTTGGAAGAAGCCTTCAGAGGCTCAGAGCCCTTCAGAATCCTAGAAGTAGCCTCAAAGGCATGGAAGGAGCCCTCAGACGCACAGTTGGAGCCCCCAAAAGCTGGTATTATAAAATATTCAAAGTCTGATTCATTACATTGAAAGCACTCCAGTATTTACTGGTCCCATCCCCATCCCAAAGCCATAGCCCTTTTCATGGCCACCGCGGTTACCTGTGCGAAGTAGAGGTTCATCAAGTTGAGAGTGAAGAACTGCAGGCAAACAGGACAGCAGTACAGGAGCCAGAAGAGGAAGGGTCCGAGGCGGTTGGCTTGTATTGTGTTCTTGAAGTAGAAAGAGAAGAGGGTGGCCCGCAGAGCAGCCCAGAGGAGGCAGAGTGAAAGGAAGACTGTTTGGTAGCTGAGTTTCTTGTGCCGGTATAGCAGCACCAGCCAAAGCTGAGTGTAGACAAAGAGGAAAAGCAAGAGGTAGAGAGTTGTGTAAAGGGAGGTTAGTCCTAGCTTGACCACCGGTGGAAAGGCTGGCTGTAGTGACTCGGCAGGAACCATCTTCGAGAAATTGCTAGAGGATGACAGCTCATCCATGCTGCGTTGGGCTTTGTGCAGACACAACAGGTAAGTTAAAAATAGCAAGTGAATAAACCTTCCTCTTTAGCCATTTTGAAAATGGAGTATGCTTAAAGGTGATAAAATATGAATGAATGTACCAGCTTCATGTACAAGACATGTCCAACATTTAGTCACAATGTGCTGAAGTGCTGTCTCGGCTGTTCAATTAAAAAGCAGAATAGGAAGACTTCACAAGAAAACGCACATCCAAATTGAAGAGTTGGCCCGGTCTATGCAGCAGATAACCTTGAACCACAGCAGCTACTGATTTTCAAAATGTCACCAGTGTTGGTTGACGAGATGGATGGATAGACTGGGGTAGGTTGAGAGGAGGGGGTCCTTAACAGGTCCACACTTGCATGAAAAGTAGAGACATTGGCATACAATGACGAAACCAACATGGAATATGAAGGTGCAGTTGCAGACTTTTTTTGGCATCTAAAACAATAACCTTTGCAAAGTCTCCACATCGCTCCACAGTGTGAGCAGGTTGCCCAATCGTATTCTTTTCCAAATGTGAAGTCAACTCTCCAAACTCAGCTAAACCATTTACCAGACGAACATCTGAGCAATTGCAACTCACTTGTCAAAGCACTGGCCCCATGAATTCCACTTGGGCGGCCCACACGGGTTAAGTACAACACTTTCAGAGGCCTGCAATGTTGACAGTATACAAGATTCCAATATGAAGGCAGACGCGGAGCTCTTGCAAGACCAGAAAGGACAATCCGTTGAAGGAGGTGACTGCAGAAAGCAAGAGAAACATCAGGAGAGTTTAAGCCAGCACAGCCATGCATGGTCCATAAATCCAGCACAAACAATTAAGGGGTCGGTTTAGGTCAGGAGCTCTAAGTGGACAGATTCAGAGATATCACTAACTCGTTCCCTGTAGCAACACGCTTTTTTCCTCAATATTACCTTTGCAGGCACATGCCAATTCCTTGTGTGTGGATTTAAGAGTCAGCAGAGAAAGGTATCACACGCTTACTGAGACTACTAAAATTCTGAATGCAAAAATTGTGAACTTTTTTCCAGTTTTTGCTTAAATTAAATTTGGGGGGAGGGTTAGGGTAATAAATTAGGTAAGGGGAGTATCGGGGTAGAGCTGCGGGGTGGTCTCCCCCACATATAAATGCACAGAATACAAGGAGAAAAAGTAATCAACATTTTTGCAGAGTTTTCTTTTCTCAGTGGTCACATAGATCCAAGAGAAATACCTAAAAACACATCAGCTGAAAGAAGCGAAAATGCGAATCAATGATAAAGCAATGCTCAACAAATGCATGCAATAGGTACTGACTTACAGGAGGGAAGTACTGTGCTTTTGGCCAACCAACCTTGAAACGGAATGAAGTACCTCCTCTGTCTCAATGAGCTCTTGGACATAATCACCTTGCAGTGCCCCACAATATGAAGAAAGGTGTGCATTTGCCAGAGCGGTCAGGAGACTCATCATGTGTAAGACACTTATTCAAATGCACTTTATACATTTTTTTAAACAGTCAAAGAAATAACATAGAGTAGCTATTGGGGGATGTTGTGATAAACTACATTTGCCTCCCCCAACCACTAGTGCCACCCCCCAATCCCGCAAGGACGCATTACATCTTCAGATATAATTACCAATCCAATGTTAACAAAGGAAGTAGTGGCTTCCATTTAGCGGTGAATGTACTTAGATTTTTGTTCAGGTCCATAGAGAGATTTCCCAAGGCGATGAAATGCTATAATTTGCTCTACCAAATATTTATGTAGAGTGCATCACATTTCCACCACATTGCTCCTAGTACCAATTTAGCTGCTTACAACATAGCTGTAATAATTTTCTCCTTGCGGGAGCCTAAAGGGTAAACAAGTTTAAAATACTTTTTTTCTACTCACTTCTACTCACTTTTTCACACTAGACATATATAAATTCAACAGTAAATCATTGTATTGTAAATTACCATCGATTAGGCCAACATAAAATCAAGAAACCTTAAATATTCTTTATAACTTTGAATAAATCCTCTGGTGTATTTTTATAATCAACAATAACCTTGAATTTATCGTATAGTGTGTCTTGACAATCAACCATAACCTTCAATGTGTCCTATAGTGTGTCTTTACAATGAACCCGACAATGCTGCACGTGCCTAGTGTATCGCCGGATCGGCTTTATCAAGGTTTACAATTGTTGTAAGAAATACAAAATAACTATATCCTTTCCCATCTTAATCGAGATCAATTACTCTTCTATCTGGTTGAAATGCATGGGTTCCCCTGATGATAGGTTATGATAGGTTATTTATAACGCGCTTAATCCCCTGAGGTTTCTAAGCGCTGACCCGGGGATCGAACCTGTTTTGCTCCATGTCGTCTTGCTTCCAAGGCGAGCATGTTGCCGCTGAGCTATCCTCCTGAGACAATGGTTATTTGTACTAGGTGACAGAAGGTGTATCCCAATGGCGATATACCAGAATTCCTGTTACTTCTGTTAATGCTTCTGTTTGTGTTGTCCCTTCACCGGTTTCATTCACTTTTTTCATTATTTATTGTGAAGTGCAAGTACGTTTTCTCTTCTGCATTTCACATGTTTGTTGTAATATTGTTACAAAAAATGGATGCAACTGGATAGGTGTGGCATGTTATTTAACAAAACCGAGTTGTCATATTTCAAAAAGTAATTGATCAAACCAGTGATATCATGTATGTCATTAGTGACACCATCAGTGATGTCATTTGTGGTGTACCTACTAATTTTTATTTTTTATTTTTTGATTACGGTTAGCAAAGCAAACCTTTACAAAAATAAAACTTTTCATCAGGCCCTAATTATATCATAATGCATAAAATATTTCCTAAAGCAATAAAAATTAAAAGTAGCACTTAGTAATATAATTTGCACACTCTATACAGAGGCATTTTCAGTGCCCTTTTCATTACTTTTTTCAGCATTTCATTTTAAACGGCCCCTTAGCCTATTTCAGAAAGTTGCTTTACAATTCCAATTTTACAACAGTTTTTCACACTGAGTCACGTATGACGAGTTGCTTCGATGATAACCAAATGATACAACACCACATATTTGAGACAGAAAGTAAACTACTGCAATTTTCATTGACACAGATGGTCCATGCAACATGTTCCACCATAGTGCTTCTGAGTTTACCCATTCTAAAGTTGGAACAAACTTTTTAAAAACATGAATACGATCTGGGAGTAGTACCTTACAGTATAAGAGTAAATGTGCAAGTGTTACTTTCACCTCTTTTTCTTGACAGAACCTACAAACAAAATGCCCATTCAATGTCACAGGAGCCCTTTTCATTGATCTTATTTCCATTATTTCCCCTGTCAAACATACATTGAAGCGGAATCTCAAATAGGCATTTCGCCACCATTTATTAGGGAATCTAAACAGGTAAGTTTCCACAACAGCCAACTTCTTTTCGTAAGTAACCAGGTGAGCAAATAATGTCAAAGAGGCTACTTTATCCAGCGTCCCAGTCCAATCTGCCAATTGTACTAACTTGTTTACCCATACTGGGTTTTCTATGAGGTTTTCACAGGTAAGTCCTGAGGTTTCTAGCACTTTTATACACAGTGTCTGCAACTTTAATAGTGCTTCAACCTGTATATGACTCATCCTTAAACCCTCCCCCAATATTCTATACGGATTATTCCCTGAATCAACAACCAACTTTCTTTACAGAGACAATTGACGTCATAGGACATGATATCCCAACGAAAGCAGTCCAACATCATGCCTTATTGCCTCAATCGGAACAGATTGTGGAAACCAAAACATTATGGTTTACCAAATTTTGGCTTCAATCCTCTTGATGTCCATAGTAATGCTTTCTGGGAATAATTCCAGGCCATAAGTAATCTTTGGAATGACCTTCAGGTTATAAAACTGTATTAATGGAATCATAGAATACCTTCCATACCTTTGTTCCACCTTCTTCATTTGAATAATTTGGACAGATATTTTCTGCTGCAAATGCTCCTGGTATTCACATTTCTTAAATTTATCATAAATGGGGAAACCTAAATAAATACTTCATTGAGTTCTTTACTACTAGCTTTTCCCCATTTATAAACCACGAATAACGCCTCACAAGTCTACAATTAGATAGTTTCATAATAACTGTCTTACTCGCATTTATTCTGACCCGATTCAATGCCACATAGGAACTAAAGGCTGTTCTTATGTATTGCAGACCCTTTGGAGTGAAATTGAAAAAGAAGAAAGTAATCGGCGTAAGAACACCAAGCTACCTTCCTCCGACCGATTTGAGGTGGTACAAATGAAACCCCATCCATGTAATCACCAGCATCTGACACATAAAGGTTAAATAGCGTCAGGGCAAATATGCACCCCTGTTTTAAACCATTATACATTTTTATCAGGGCTGTCACCATACCCTCGGTGTTCAAACGCACCTGCACCTGAGAGTCCATATGAAGATGTATTACAATAGATAGCATATTACCCGGTATCCCCAATGATTTTAATGTTTGCCATAAAATATCCCGGTCCACCAAGTCAAAGGCCATGGAAAGGTCAATCGCCACCAAATATATTGGAGTTGACACAGAACTCCAAGCCCTTTGCTGTAGAACTGTCAGTAAAAGACCCCCTGCATCTGTTCCTACTTGCTTCCTGAAGCCGAACTGCTGTGGTGACAAAATATTATTTACGTCGCCCCATTCCTTAATTTTGTTTAGAATAAGCCCTGCAAACATTTTGGAATCAGCGTCCAAAATCGCAACTGGGCGATAATTCTTAGGTTGTTTTTTATCACCCTGTTTATAGATGGGGATAATATAGGAGAAGTGCCAGGAGGAAGGTACTGTTTTTGTAGTTATGATATCTTCAAACAGAAATGAGAGAGCTTTAGCCCAAAGTCCACTATTCCCCTTCATTAATGCGTTTGATAAGTTATTAGGTCCCGCAGCACGAGAGGAGCTGGCACATTTTATTTGGTTCTCAATGTCATCCACCGTAAGTTTAATGTCCCAGGGCAGCATCAAGGTAGACTTCTAACTTTTTGGATTTGCACTAGTTAAAATGACCCGCCATAATTCTTCAGATATGGAATTTGTTTGGGAAACACTTTGGCTTGACTCTAACTTATTTATCAGTAGCCAAAAGTTTCTACTTGAGCTGTCTTTGATGGCCACCAACTTGTAAACCATGTATCCTATGATTTTACATCCAATATTTACACTTTTGCATTATTTTCTTTATCTCAGCTATAATTACTAGTCTATTTAGACCTGAATTTTTCAGGCGTCTTACCGCCCTATTATGTTAAATTTTTTTCCCTCTAAATTGGTTATCATAGCAATGTCTCTGCTTAGCTCCCAAATTATGCTTAGTTGCTAATTTACTAGCTATGATTCCAATTAGTCTATCTGTATACAGACCAAATTCACTCTGCGAAAACAACACTCGTTTTTCCATTATTGCGGTTTTTGCAATTTGTCTCTCAAAAAGTTTCTTTTCTTTCATTATGTTCCACGGGCACCAATATAACCTTGTTTTTGTTTGGTTAACATAGAAAGTAACTTTTTTACAATAACTGATGTCCCAACTTTCCCCTAAATCATCCCAAGTTAATTCCAACATACTATGGTCACTCAGCCTGGTAGTCAATGTTCTGAAAGAGGAAACCATATCGGACAAAAGTTTAGACTTAAAAATGTAATCTATTACTGACAATCTCAGGCCGTCTGACCATGTTGGAATTCTACAATTGGAGCTTTCCATTTCTCTAGCCGACAAACCCCAGATTTCAAAGAAATGTTGCCACTGTCCCTTCTGCTCCCATTTCTTTCCACCCCTGGGACTGTCTATCAATGGAAGAACCCATTTTCCTTATGAACACTTTAGTCCAAGATTCTCTTCCTCTTTCTGTGAAGAACGGGAGACACTGACACTTTCAATATGAACATTTAGATCATCTGCGACTATTACCTGTAGTCCAATACAACTTGTCATTTCTTCCAAAATAAAATCATTCAGAAGTCCCAGAGCTAGTTGCAGGTTATTCTTTGGGGACCAATAAACATGTAACAACAGTAAGTGAACAGTATGTTTCAAAGTGTAGACATCAATCTTCAGAGCAAGTATACCTTCAACAATGTTGGTGCATTTAACCACCTTATGGTCCTATTAATCTTAACAGCTGTTAAAAGGCCCCCAGCCGGGCGCCCTAAAGGGCCATGTGTGGCCAATTCATGATAGCAGTCATATTCACCCAGTGCATATGAGCATGTCATCCAAGTCTCCTGAAAACACAAAAGTTAATATCTCACCAGTTGAGCACACAGTTTGGCAGAATTTCCCAAATGAGCATACCCTCTTACATCTCATGACAAAATCGAGATTACACAACTGTTAAAATTTTGCCTTCAAGTCTTTCAGTTGATGAATAGTCTCTCTAAGTATCAATGCTAGCCAACGCCAGCTTGTTACATCCTCACCTGTGCCCAGAGAGTTATTGGATACTGGGGGCCTTCCACCCTCCGTGATAACTTCCCTTCTCTCGGGAGCAGTATTTTTAGTTTCCACTCTTGTATGACCTGGGTAAAACAATAGTATATCATAGCCCATTTTATTAAACACCTCTGTCTGCTGTAAGAATGTCTTGTACACTAACCTTGTGTTAAATACCAGCCGAACATGACCATACCGTTCTGGGTGTATGACGTCTACACACTTTATGACTGCCGAAGACACAGTTCTCAGAGCAGGAATCACATCTAATAAGGCTAGAATTCGCGTCCTATTTAGGGATTCTGGCCCCCCCATAGTCAAAAAGATAATACAACAAGATAATGGGATAATCTAAATGGCATGGTTGTCTCCATTGGACCTTTTTCAAGTCACTATTCTGAACCATTTTATATGAGACAGATCTCCCTTCAGTTTCAAAGTTTTTACTGTCAGAAACGTTTTGACCCATTGCCTGATCCCAGATATGTTGTTGTTTGCTACTCATATCAGTGTTTTCAAATGGGTCATTCCAATTACTCCCAATACGCTTTTCACACCTCTCACCCTCTATATTTTTAACTGAATCAGTTTGAAGAGTAGCAGCTTGTCCATTAAATTCAAAACTTTCTGTTTCACCTCTAACCTGTACAGAAGAGGTCCCTTGACTGAAGGACACTTTTTGTTTCGGAAAAACCTTCCACTTGTGATTGCTTTTCTGTTTCTTTTATCCCACTAACTGGAGAAATCACTTGAGCTTTTTCAGAACTGTCAACCATCAATTGCCTTGCTACTCTTCCTCTTATTATATCTTCAATAAAAGAGTCAGTTCCCTCTCCTAGATCGGATTTATTTGGGCCCCTGTTTTGTTCATACCTTTTTGGATCAAGGGATCCCATCTTCCTATACGACCTTATAGGTAGAGCAGCTTTAGTCGTACTTGTCCTGAGACAGTTAGTGTTACTCACTGACTAGGATGAGCAAAGGTATGCAACCGGGTCTGGTATTCACAGGGCTTTGATTGAAGAGCTCGGATGGGGCCTCCAACCGAGCCTCCTCTCTGTGAGGGTAAAAGATCTTTAAAATGATATGACCCTCTACTGAGTAAACAGTACAAAGAGCCTGATCACTCAAAAGAGCGGGGAGAACACACCGCCACGAAATACCAGCTGCAAAATAAAGAAGAAGGGATGAGTTTTATGCGACAAATATACAGATATAAATAGTCAAACTGCTATGGATTATACCTGATTTTCTATCTTGCTACCAAGGCACAGATTTCCTACCTAAAAAACAGATATCAATATCAGGGCTGTTCTGGGCACTTTAAGATGGATTGGAATAGAAATTAAACATTCCTTACCACTAATAGTATTGGGATTAATCCAAGGGTGAACAAAACAACAGGATAAAATAATAAACAGGAAGGTTAGTGAGGGTTCTAACCCGAACGGCACGAGGAGCGCACTAGGTCCGGGTTGGTGCACACCCTGCGCAGCATCCACTTGTTGGAGAGAGGTAAAGGATGTCCCAATATCTTATGGTTCAGAAGTGGTAGCAATATCAATGGATCCCCAGATGGTAGTTTTCACAAAAATCGGTTAAGGCACTGTTAGATGTGGTGTCCTGGGCTAGGTCGGCAGGAGCCAGTGCCGTTACAAAGTGCTGGGTATAAGCTGGGATGCCCAATAGCAGCTGAGCAGCATCTGAGAAAAATGTTGCAAAGAAGAAAGCAACCCAAAAATAGACGGACAGTTTTCTTATTACAGGCTGGCAATAGCCGAGACAAAACGTTAGGCAAATCAATCAATGAAGGAAGGAAAATGGTCCTGTTAACGGGCGGGCCGCAGGAGTACAAAGTCATTCAGCAAGGCAATCCGTGAAAGCAAGATAAGAGTCCTGGTACACTAACCTGACAGAGGTGACAAGAGCAGCAAACAAGACGGTCCGTTAGGCAGGCAAAGGTCCGGAATACCGAGAGATCAAAAGGATGATGAAGACGTAACTTCAAAGGTGATCGCAACTTCATTCAGAAGCGGCGAGCTGAATGAAAATGCTACATTTATCAAAACCGAAAGCAAGACGTCAGAGCATGTTGATTGGAGGAGCAGGGCACATGACAGTGCAGCGGAGCGGCATGGGAAATGTAGTCCGTTAGATTCCCCGCCATAACCTCCATCGCAAAATGAACAGGGGAATGAAGCCCCGCACACCATAAGGAAGGGAAACAGGTATGCGCGAGCCCTTTGATGTATGAGCCCGTCTTCTGGGATGAGGTGCACAGCGAGGTGTAACAGTTAGGCAGCATTCCAGTCTTCAAGGTCACTTCGTCCTGAGGACTAGAGTTCTTTTCCTGCTGAGGAGATTTCTGACAGATCCACAAATTTCATCGGCGTAACGATTGTAATAACATCCGCCTTGCTAGATACTTTTACTTTCGGTGAGTTAACAACAGTTGTCTTTCCTGGGGAATTATTAGGCAGAGTTTCCACCCCCCTTTCCAGCAGAATACCTGGCCCAGCCAGGGCACCAACCAACTTACCCACTGACTCATTTACTTTTTTTATTGGGAAAAACTTAAGTAGGCCCCCCTTTGGTTGTTTGTTATTCTCAAAGGTACACCCTTTGCCTGACCCCTTATGATTTTTATTTTTCAGGGTTTCAGAGATAGTATCAGCCGCTAGGGTGCTGCCTTCATGACTACAAAGAACAGCTCCCTCGCCCGATGTATCCAGGAGCGGTGTCCTGTGGGAGCTAACCATGTCTTCTTTAATCAAATTACGCCATGTATTTGTCATGATTCCTGCCCCTCATGTCCCCAGCCCTCCAAGATGTCACGCTGGAGCCAGGCCACAACCACCTACAATGCCCTCAAGGGCCTCTCCATCCCTCCAAAGACCCACTTGAAGTCAGACCTGGCCCTTGTGGCACCAGACTCACTCACTCCCATAGGATAACATTGGGGATTGGACTTGTAGTGCATTGATGGGGACAAGATGGATGCCCCCACATATTTTGGTTCCCAGAACTGCATGTGCAGTCTAGTCTTTTGGGTGTGGTTCAGCCCAGAGACGCCTGGAATACCCAGAGACTATTTAAGCCACGCCCAGGCTGAGAAACATGCTTTGTGTTTTCTGCACCTGCAGCGTGACACTCACCGTGTTCGGATCGGTATCCAGTAGGCCTGCATCTTTCTTCTGCGCTCAGCTCCTGCAAGAACAAGAACACCGTTGGGAACAGCCTTACCTTGCGGTGCTTCTGCCCATCATTCATCGCTTCTTCTATTCTGCGGGCATCCTCGGCGGTGTCATTCCCATCCCGGCACGCCGCTTCCTAAGGAAAAGGGAAAAGAACAGAAAAAAGGCATTATTAAGCATTCAGCAAATCTTCGTTTATTTTTAAAGACTGTACGAGCTTCAAACGCTTACCTGAATCCCAGCCGCTCTGAGGGAACTCTGTCTCCAGAACTTCTCATCCATCTGCAAGAGGGACAAGACACTCCAGATTAGCTTGGAAACATCTAGAGGCACAGCATACCGCGCTTACCGCATTTCTTCTTCATAACCGGCATCCACGCTGAAAACGTCGCGGCACCTAAAAGACACAGAAAAAGAACTCAGTTCAATACAAATACGAAAGGGTTGCATCGCGCATCACGCTCTCACTCACCTTCAGCGCTACTCATCTCAGCAGCACGTCACATCCCCGGACGTTGGCCATCATCTAAGGAAGGAAAGGAACGAAGTTAGAGAACTGTTCAAAAGACTCATTATACTTACCTGTCAGACTCTTGCCAGTGAAGTAACTAGGCAGCAACAAGCCTGCATCAAACAACGCACCCCTGCGCTGAAAGCAGGATGGAGAGCACACTTTCCAAGAAAACAAGGCCCAGTCTCCAGTCCAGTAGAGTCCAGGGAAGGGTTTGAGGTCGTAAGAGGTCAGAACAGGCTGAGTGACGTCCCTATGGATACCAAGTGAGCATTACAGAACACAAAGCCTCACATCAAAATCCACCTGGGCGTCATGGAAACGTCAGAAACCGACCAGTTAGCCCACATGTTGGGGCAGCTATGTTCCGAAGTACATGCAGCCAGGCAGGAGACCATCACCCCGAGGAGAGAGCTGATAGTAGCCAAAGAACGCACTGATGATTTAAGCCGGCAATTTCTCCAGTCACAAGCAGGGCATGCACCATTGCCGGGAAGCGTGCCCTCGATGCCAACACCATCAGCCAATCCTGTTCAGATAACCCTTCCTGGGGCAGTTCCCTTGGCCCCGACCGAACGATTTATGGGGGATCCCAAGAGGTTTGCAATGTTCATGAACCAGTGCCGCCTGCACTTCCTTTGCAGAGCAGGGGCCTTTCCGAATGACCAATCACGGGTCGCTTTTGTGCTATCCTACCTGAGTGGTAGCACTGCGGACTGGTCTGTACCCTTTGTGGCCCAAGACAATCCTTTGCTGCCTGATTTCAGGGGCTTTCAGCAGGAGATGGAAAAGCTGTTCGCCCGTCGTACTCATGGGCAGGCATTAGACAACGAACTTCTGTCCCTACGCCAAGGAAATCAAGACCTATTAACATACATAGCCACATTCAATAAACTCGTAGTTGAAGCAGAATGGCCAGTGGAGAAGAGAACCACGTTATTTCATCGGGGTTTGCAGGGGGAGCTCAAGGATATTCTCGCACAAGTAGTGAACCCCCCGAAAGATGGCTCAGAATTCATTGACCTTGTTGTTCAACTGGATCATAGGTTGCAGGGCCGAAGAGCAGATCGAACCAGACCGGACCCTCGCCCTATGTATGTGCGTTCAAAGGACAATATTGCCCGCACAACAGAAGGTTCAGGACAACCAATGCAAATCGGGGGGGGGGGTCAGATCCCCCTTGACTAAAGCGGAAAAGGATAAAAGGAGCCGGCAGCAGTTATGTCTGTACTGTGGAAGGTCAGGTCATTTCCTTAAAGAGTGCCCTGTGAAGCCACCGAGGAGGACGGTAGAGGCCACGGACAAGGAAGATACTATCAAGGAATCGAAAAAACTCCCCAGCCCGGCAAGTGTAGGGGTCCACTTGTCGAGCGAAGAAAGTGAACTACAGACCTCCCATTTTGTGGGTCTTGATCAATCACCAACAACCTCCTCGGATGCACGCAGTAAGAGCGTACATTGACAGTGGAGCCGTTGGGAATTACATCGACCAGGATCTTGCGGCAAAGATGGGGCTTCCGTTACGCCCTAAATCAACCACTGACACTGTTACCACTGTCGACGGCACGGAAATAGCTTCTGGTCCAGTATCCCAATGCAATGCAGCTTTAACACTTCTGTGCCAGGATGGAGACCAAGAATCTATCGTTTTCGACCTCATTAAGGCACCACAGTTCAGGTTGATTTTGGGAATTGCATGGTTGGTAGCTCACAATCCTAGAATCGATTGGCGAGCAAAAGAATTGCAAAAAACACTTTAAAGGAGGTAAGAGGATTATCGGCCCTTTTCATAGATCGTCCTCAATAATATAGGCGAAGCCTTGAACAAGAAACACAAAGTGCTACGGGGCTATATATGTTCCCTTCTGGGTATTTGTCCCACTCTCTAGAGCATCAAGCTGTAATTATTCAAAACAGATTCAAAACGTATTTACAAAAATATAAGTCATTTATTTAAATCTTTTCAATTAGCACAATTAAAAATGTGTTCACAAAGTCAACAAATCATGAAAAACTACAATATCTCAAAAAAAGTGTAAACGCAATTAACAAGTAAAGCAACAGAGTGAACACCAAACAAAAATGGGGAAAGTAATTAATACCAAATTGTTTGTGAACCAGAAGTGATCCAAATTAGGGTCACTCAGCGGTAGTGTTGTGTAGATACCACCAAACTGAACTTATTTCCACACTACATTCATTCCAATCTCAATTCAGGCATACTCATACTCTCACATTCCCAGCATGTTTCTTTCTGATCGTTTGTGTAAATATGTTAAACAGAAATTCATCAGGGGTAGTCTGCCGTCTACCACGTCAATTAAGACCTAATCAATTTAATTAACAGGTTACACTTTTTCTAATTACATCCACAATTGAATTTGCAGGTTTCAACAGATTTAGAGAAAAGACACAAGTAACATGTGAATAAGCTTTGTGTACAGTTCATGCGCATAGGTTGTCCAAGCTTTACTAGTCCTGTGCGTGGTCCATGAATCCTTTGGAGTCCGACAGTGAAAGGGACTTCATACCTAAAAAGGGAACAGATCAGGGTATAAGTAAAGGATGCCCCGATTATCCATTCTCTGTAAATAGAGTTGGATAAACATTTAAAACTGACCTAGTCATAATACTGGTCTCTACAGGTAATGCTCAAACCCTAACTGGCGAGTATACCACTGCAGTGGTTAAGAGGTGACAGTAACATTTCGTGTTGTCGTCCACTCTGAACAGGAGTGGACCTAAAACCCAAAATCATTCCACCCTCTAAAATGGTGACAGGGGGTGAGTCCGATAGAATATTCAAACTATACAGTCGTCCATGCATGTCTAAATTATCTGTCTGGTTCGCACCTTACTTAGGAAGAAGAAGGTTAATTGGTCCAGAGGCCCTCCTTGGTATCGTCTCATGAGTTGCTCGGTCCTATATCTTGTGTCACTGGAATTAAACATCTGACTATATGGAAACGGCTGATATTCGCTGTGAAGACATAAGGGTAAGCGTACATTTTACCTCTTATGGAGTCCTTTCATGTGTGAATTTCAGCAATTGCTGTTATTAGTAGATTGCAATGTTTACCATTCTTCTTGCAAGGGACCAAGCGGTCAGTTTGATGTCATCTGAATTAGCACAAACGTGTTTATCTCGTATCGCAATAGGTACGGAACCGCCCAGGATTATTCGTCCCGTAGTGTAGTATGATCTGGTACTAATTCGCTGGTGAACTACATGTGGTCATTCCTTGCCTGTATAGTGCAAAAATATCAGTAGGTAAGGACAAGGTAGGTGAAGAAAAACCCTTTGTTATACTCTGCTACCTCATGCCGATTAGCATTAGTGCGGGATTTTGAAAACGCTCGTAAAGTGCGGGAATGTGGCATACTTTTCTATCGCTGGTGTGCGATGGAGGTATTTCTTAACGAGCCGAAGGCGATTCGAGTAGGAAGTTTAAGTAGCCCGCTCGGTCCTGCGCAGGACTTTGAAAAGTACACTTCATTGTATTCTCGGTTAGAAACTTCCTTATCTATGCAAAGTAAGAAGGGCTTGAGTTAACTATGCCTTTCCCTAGGTAACTGAATCCAAGAACAATTCTGAAAAGGTTTTATCTCGTCTCCCCCTAGTTTGCAATCTTACCGTGATCGCGTTGTCATCCGCGCTCCGCCATCGGTGCTTCCATTTCCGTTGTTGTGTCGTGCGCAGAGTCACATGATTCTTATACGTTAATGCGTACGTATCTCAGCGTTGTGCGTGTCGTGCAGTTGGAGCGTCAGTTTTGGGAACGATGTATCTATTTTGTAGTTCTGAAAGAGTGATCACTTCTATTATGCGTCGGCAATGCTTCCATGTTTTCCTGTTAAGTTGTAGTTTTAGTTGAACGGTCACTTCTTTTATACATCCACGCTTCCACTGTGGTAAACGGTTAAGAAATAGGAGGTAAACTTTAATGATGTTACGGAAGACTACAATCCGGACGATACTGCTGTGTGGATTATTACATCCATTGAGCTCTGTAGTTTTACATGTTGTGTGAAGTAGGAAGAATGTGTGTATTCATAAGTTCCAGTCAATTTTTTCATTAAGACCAGTCACAGAACTTCTAGTTATGAAGATCAGTTGTTGTTCCTTCCTCAAAAGGTTTGTGCTGGCTTTATTGATGTCTTACTTGATGTTAGTTTATAAATTACCGTCCATCTTATATCTTCAGGAGAGTGTTGATATTCCACCCAATGATCAACATTGGTGCGTTTCTGGTCCGGCTTTTAAGGCAGCTTCTGTGTTCACCAATGCGTATTGTCACTTTTCGGTCCGTTTTGCCGATATACATTTTGTTGCAGGGGCACCATAATGCATAAATTACAAAAGTCGAGTTGCAGTTTGTGTGGCTTCTTGTTTCCATTTGGATTTCAAGCCTATGTCTACTTCTGTGCTCTTTTTAGTGTATTTGCAATGCACGCACTGGCCGCACGGATGATGTCCCACAACTTTAGGGAGTCCCCATTGTTCAGTTAGACTCATTGTTGATTGTGGTTTTAGTGTCACGTCATTCCTTGTGACTTGCTCTTTTAGGTTTTTACTACGTTTGAACGCAACAACTGGTCTTGGGACCGGTATATCTACCTTTTCCAACGTGGGCCAATTTTTCAGGATGATTTTCTTAATGCCATTAGACATATTGCTGAAAGTGTTTCCGAAAATTAATTTCAGATCTTTTTTGGTTTCTGAGTGTTCTTTGTACTCCAATAGGGAGTCACGATTGTTATTATTGGCACGTTTGAGTGCCTTCCTAACTACTTTTTTGGGGTATCCTCTTTCGAGTAACTTGGCTTCCATCTTTCTTGCTTCTTCGGTAAAGTCTTCTTTCTTAGAGCTATTTCTTTTAAGCCTCAGAAATTGGCCCAGGGGGAGGTTGTCCCTTACATGTTTGGGGTGTGAGCTGTGGTAGTGTAGTAAAGAATTCTTATCTGTAGGTTTATTATATGGTTTCACAAAGATGCATTTTTCAATGGCGTCCACCAGGATGGTTATGTCTAGAAATTCCAATTTCTTGGTACTGTAGTTAGAAGTGAACTGTAAGTATCTGTCTTGAGTATTGATCCAGTTGAGGAAT
The DNA here is from genome assembly GCF_040938575.1 of Ambystoma mexicanum. NCBI lineage: Eukaryota > Metazoa > Chordata > Amphibia > Caudata > Ambystomatidae > Ambystoma > Ambystoma mexicanum. The sequence goes on along the minus strand of NC_090923.1, from coordinate 1,112,600,112 downwards.
TCTTCAAGTGCTGTTACCGGACCATTCCATATCACGAGAATATCGTCAATATATCTTCGCCAAGTACGCACATGTTTCAAAAAGGGGTTGGATATATGCATAATTTTATTGATTTCAAAAGCTTCCAGGTAGAGGTTTGCTAAACTTGGGGCTAGGGTGGCTCCCATGGCCGTGCCATGTATTTGTTGGAAGAATTCTCCATTGAAGCGGAAATAGTTCTGCAATGGTGATGGAGAAACAAGCAAAACACCATTAATCACTTATCTGCATACCCGGTCACCGAACTAACTGCATTCCTGATCATCAGCGTGCCGCCTCCTGTGTGAAGGAGAGAAAGGAATACAGGTTAGCATCTGGCTCGCATTGAGCAGCGCTGCGCTTCACGCTAAACTACATACCTCAGCCTTAACCATCCGGCGCTGCGGCTCCGCAACAGCAAAAATCCCTGTGGAAGACAGAAAGAGACATTAAGAGCAAAAGGAACACCGAAAAGCACAGGGAAGGAAAGAAGACAGGAGAGGGAATAAAGACTGAAAGTCTCACCTGAGCACATTAAACAAGTCGGTGTCACAGCCGGACTGGACCCGATACAAGGGCACAGGACCAGTGAAGCAACTAGGCCCTCAGAACGCCCACAACATACGCCCCTGCACTAAGACGCAGGATGGAGAGCTTAACACACAAGAAAATAAGGACCTGTCCACCAGCCAACATACAAACAAGCAGAAAGGGGTCCAGGACAGCGCACAGCCTCCCATCCAGTATCAGGTGGCGTCCCGGTGGATATCAGGTGAGCGTAACAGAACGCAAAGCCCTCCTTAAAATATCCACCTGGGCGTCATGGAAACAGCTGATACTGATCAACTAGCCCAGTTATTGGGGGAATTACAAGCTGAAGTACACTCCGCCTGGCAGGAAGCCAACGCTCTTAGAAGGGAGTTGATAGTCGCCAAGGATCGTACCAATGATTTAGCTAGGCAACTACTCCAAGCACAGGCCGGTCAGGCTCATTGCCAGGAACTGTTCCGTCGCTTTCTGCCATATCTGTCAATCCTGTGCAACTGGTCCTCCCCAGGGCGGTTCCTTTGGCGCCACCGAGCGTTTCACCGGGGACCCAAAGAGATACCCAAAGAGATATGCAGTCTTCATGAACCAGTGCTGCCTCCATTTTCTCTGCAGAACCTGATGATCAGATGATGATCTTCCGAATGATCAGTCACCGGTTGCCTTTGTTCTGTCATACCTGAGTGGCAGAGCCGCAGATTGGTCTGTACCGTTGGTGAAACAGGATTATCCACACTTGCGAGATTTCGGGGGGTTCCAACAGGAAATGGAAAAGCTGTTTGCCCGACACACCCAGGGCCAAGCTCTGGATAACGAACTTCTGTCACTTCGCCAGGGCAGCCAAGATTTATTAACGTATATCGCCACCTTTAACAGACTCATAGTTGAAACTTGGTGGCCGGAGGAGAAAAGAACCATGTTATTCCATCAAGGGTTACGGGGGGAATTGAAAGACGTCCTAGCCCAGGTGGTAAACCCACCAAAAGACTGTGCTGAATTCATCAACCTCGTTGTGCAGCTCGACCACAGGCTGCAAGATCGAAAGACAGATCGGGCCAGAACAGATCATTGTACTGTGTATGCACATCCCAAGGAGTATATTCCACATGCTTCAGAAAACACTTCAGAACCCATGCAAATCGGAGGGGTACGCAGTCCATTGACCAAGGGCGAAAGAGACAAAAGAAGGCAGCAACAACTATGCCTGTACTGTGGGAAGTCCGGTCATTTCCTTAGGGAATGCCCAGTGAAGCCTCCTAAGAGACTGGTCGGTGCTGCTGAAAAGGAAGGGGGAGAACATGAGTCGGAGAACTTCCAGGCCCGGCAAGCGTAGAGGTCCGTTTGTCGAGCGAAAAGGAAGCACCACAGAACTCGCACTTTGCGCTGCCTGTGATTCTGATCAGTCACCAACAACCGTCTCGGATGCATGCCGTGGAGGCTTATATAGACAGCGGAGCCATTGGTAACTACAGAGACCAAGGCCTGGCAACAAGGATGGGGCTTCCCCTCTGTCAGAAAATGACAACTGAAAAGGTTACCACCGTCGACGGCACAGAGATAGCTTCGGGTCCAGTAACTCAACGCACAGCGGAATTAATCCTTCTGTGCCAGGATGGACATCGGGAAGCCATAGCCTTTGACCTAATCAAGGCCCTTCAGTTCCGGGTGATTCTGGGGATGCCGTGGTTGGTGGCTCACAATCCTAGCATCGACTGGCGTACAAAGAAATTGACTTTCTCCAATGACTGTGCTCATGCCTGCTACCAAGTAAAAGTGCCAATGTCTGATCCGTTAATGCCAGCTCAAGTTAAAGAGGCAGTGGTTCTAGGTATAACAAGTACGCTACCAAGCGAATACCAAAACTTCCAAGTTGTTTTCCAGAAGGAGCAGGCTAATACCTTACCCCCTCACAGGCCATATGACTGTCAGATCGACCTTGTACCCAGAGCGCAAATTCTATGTAGTTGCATTTACGCACTCACGGAACCTGAAAACCTCCATCTGAAATCATACCTGGACCAATATCTGGCAAACAGGTTCAACCGCCCGTCTAAATCCCCAGCTGCGTCACCTTTATCCTTCGTACCCAAGAAGGAGGGAGACTTGAGAACGTGCATCGATTACCGCACACTAAACCAAGTAACAGTAAAAAAACGCTACCCTCTACCCCTGATCCCGGAACTGCTGGACCAAGTCAAAGATGCCCAAATTGGACCTCAGGGGAGCATACCATCTCGTACGGGTAAAGAAAGGAAACGAATGGAAGGCCGCCTTTTGTACCAAATATGGACTTTACGAATATCAAGTGATGCCCTTCGGGCTATGCAACGCTCCCGCCGCATTCCAGTACTTCATGAACGATGTACTGCGAGAGTTGATCAACGTATGTGCCCTAGTGTACATTGATGACATCTTGGTGTATTCCTCTTCCAAACAAGATCATGTTGGGCACGTACGCTCTGTCCTTGCAAAACTCTGTCAGCACCAGCTACATGCTAAACTTGAGAAATGCTCCTTCCATGTTACTGAAGTCGAGTTCTTGGGTTTCATCCTCACTACCAGAGGCGTCCGGATGGATATGCACAAGGCAGATTCCATTCTTAATTAGCCGTCCCTGTCTTCAGTAAAAGGTGTCCAGGGTATGCTCGGTTTTGTGAACTTTTACCGTCATTTCATTCCGGGTTTCTCACAGATTGTACACCCGATCACTTCTATGTTACGAAAGAAAAACAAGCATTTTCAATGGACTGAGGAGGCAGAAAAGGCCTTTCAAGAACTTAAGAGGAGGTATACCTCAGCCCCAGTTTTACGACACCCTCGCCCAGACCTCCTGTATATAGTAGAAACAGATGCCTCCAGCATGGCAATGGGGGCAGTTCTTTCCCAAAAGTGATCCCTGAACCGCAAATTACATCCGGTGGTCTTTTGGTCGCATACGTTTTCCACACCTGAACTTAATTACGCAATAACGGACAAAGAACTCCTAGCGATTAAGGCAGCCTTTAAGGATTATTGACATTACCTCTTGGGCGCCAGACATACCATCACTGTAATCACCGACCATCGGAACCTACAAAACCTCAAGTCGGCAAAAGCTCAATCATCTCACCAACTCAGGTGGGCTTTGTTTTTTGCGGAGTATGATTACATAATCACCTATCGACCCGGGGGTTCAGAATGGTAAGGCAGATGCCTTATCTCGCATGGGAGTTGATGAAAATGCTTACTCAACCCCAGACCCTGTGGCCATCATTCCGGGAGACAGACTACTTGGTCTTACCGCCACATTGTCCCAGGACGAACTTCATAAGGAAATTCAGCTCCTAATGAACACTGAGTCATTACAGGATTGGGCCGCTCAAGGTGAACATCGCACAATCAAGGATCAACTCCCGTATTTCAGGGAACGTTTATATCTACCAAATAAGGCATTACAAGAACAAGTCATCTCAGGTTATCATGACTCTCTGATGGAAGGACACCCTGAGATTGCCAAAACTTTAGCCAAGGTGAAGAGATATTATTGGTGGCCAACCTTGCGAAAGGACATCACACAGTTTATTCTATCATGTGGCATTTGTGCACAGAATAAATCCCTGAAGCAAAGACTTCCGGGCCTTCTTCAGCCCTTGGAGGTTCCGCCTGCACCCTGGCACACTCTCTCCCTTGATTTCATCACCGACCTACCTCCCTGCCAAGGATTCAACACTATTTTAGTGGTCGTGGACTTCTTTTAAAAAATGGCCCATTTCATACCACTTAAAGTTCTACCAAATGCATCCAGCCTGGCGAAGGTATTCTTGGAACAAATCGTGCGACTAGACAGATTTCCCTCCATCCTGATTTCAGACCAAGGCAGTCAGTTTGTGTCTAATTTCTGGAGGATAAGTTGTGCAATGGCCCAAATTGATATCCGTCTATCCACCAGTAACCATCCACAAACTGATAGTCAAACAGAGCGGACGAATCAGACATTAGAGCAAAACGTAAGGTGCATGTTACATCAGGTTGAAGAAGGCTGGAAGGATGTGCTATGGATAGCCGAATATGCCTACAACAATTTGTTACACTCCAGTACAGGACAGAGTCCGTTCTATACCATGCACGTCCCTACAACTTTGGAAATGCCAGCAGTAAAAACTTTACATACAACTTTCACTCAGACTTTCAAGAAGGTGGCAGAACACTTAATTCAAGCCAAAGAAAGACAGAAAAAGTTTGCTGACCAACACCGACGAAGTGCCCCAACCTACTAAGTTGGAGATGAAAGGCCTCATTACAAGGTTGGCGGTAAGGCAAAAATGATGCCGGTATGTTAATACCGGCATTGTTTACTGCTCCAGTGTATTCCGACCCGCAAACCCAGTATTAGCAGCACCCTAAATAAGAGTGCTGCTAATAGCGGCACAGGCGCGGACACGCGCCCCTTCCTGGAGCAAATACCGGCATGCCGGTAATAGGGGGACATCCCAACCCACGCGGACATGCAAATACCGGCATCGCGAAGCCGGTAATCATGGGCTGCACGATCCCAGCCATACAGGCATCGCGGACCACCCGCAGACAGCAATCAGGGTACAAGGCAACTGCCATAGGTGCACACAATCCCCACAGGGATTCAATGGAGGCTGGGCCAGTATAAAATGAGCACACCCACACACCATACCCCTTCCAACACCAAAATGCTACCACTAGCTGTTGCAATAATGGCACTGGAGGACATGCCCATACTGCTACAACTACAGCAACAACAGCAACAACAACTACAGCAACAACAACAACTACAGCAGCAACAACAACTACAGCAGCAACAACAGGCAGCACAGAGGAGACGCAGGAGGAGAAGGAGGGTGAGGCAGGCCCAGCAATTACCACCAGCGCAGGCAGCAGTGCCTCGTAGGCAACCACCAATCCCTCGCACCAGACCCAGCCCTTTTAACCTAACCCCTGAGCAGATCCACAACCTGTACCGGTTGGACCGTGACACCATCACCGCCATAGTGGACATGATACAGAACGACATTGCCAGCCTCATTGAAATACGCACTGCCACCCCCCCGCTACTAAAGGTGGTGTCTGTGCTCCACTTCCTGGCCACAAGCACCTACCAACACACAGTGGGGCAGCTGCATGGCATTTCACAGCCACTATTTTCACGCATATTGAACCAAGTGCTGGATGCCCTCCTGAAGCACTCAAGCACCCACATATCCCTACCACGGACTGCCCAGGAGATAGCCGACACCAAAGTAGGCTTCCATGCACTGGCAGGCATGCCCAATTGTGTTGGTGCCCTCGACTGCATCCATGTGGAATTGGTAGTCCCCCATGCCATAGAGGCGGTGTACCGCAATCGCAAAAAATACCACTCCATCAATGTGCAAATGGTATGTGACTCCAGCAAGATCATCACACATTGCTGCGCCCGGTTTCCTGGAGCAACACATGATGCCATGGTACTGCGTAACTCCACGCTACCCCATCACATGGAGCGACATGCTGGTCCACGTGCCTGGCTGCTTGGTGAGTTGCACAACTGTCCCATGGCAGTGCTTTGGGGTACTGATGTGTAGGGATGCAACAGGGGGGGCATACTCCACCTGGGTGGCCATTGCCGGTGTTTGGAGAATGCATGCAGAGCTAAACATTCCTGACCTGAACCGGCCAAATGGAACATGACATATCACTGGGCCACATTTCACAAATTATGCATATCAATGACAACAAGTAAGAGGCACAACCAGGCCACCATGGTGATGGCAAGCAATGCATGAATGAACAGAATGGCAACTGTGGCAATGTGGTCAGTGTGACCATGCACAGTGAAGAATGAACAGCATGAATTGGAGGCTAAACATTGTTGCACTACCACAGCACATCTGCCTCAGCATGCATGATTACACCCTGCATCATCTATTGAACGCCATCCAGACTATCACACTTCATGACAGTATAGATTGCATCTAGGTGACACATTTGCATGCGTACAAGGACATGTGCATGCCCACACCAAATACCTGCTGCCGTGACTGTGCTCCCTGAAGGTGGCAGTTCAGAGTGACACACACCTATTTGTATCTGCTTGCAGGTGATGGAGGATATCCCTTGAGGCCGTGGCTACTTACCCCTGTGCGGAACCCGCAGAACAGCCATGAAGAGGAGTACAATCGTGTGTACACCTGTACCCGTGTTGTGATTGAGTAGACCTTTGGCCTGTTGAAGGCGCGGTTCCACTGCCTCAGCAGGTCTGGTGGGGCACTCCTATAAAGGCCTGAGAAGGTGGCGAAGATCACCATGGCCTGTGTCATGCTGCACAACATGTGCGTCCGGAGAAATGTACCACTGCCACCTGACATTGACATGCATGCCCCGGGTGAGGATGATGAGGATGGAGACAGAGGTGAAGTAGCCCCCCTGCTAGTACATGATGTATGGGATGGCCATGCTGTACGCCAAGCACAGAATCACAAATACTCCTGACCCACAGGCACTATGAAAGACATGTGTCAGTCAGACACTGGGCCAATGTGGACATGCACACAGGGATTGTTGGGAGTTGGGCACTGAACACCGTAACACATTAAATGGATGCACACGAAAATAACAATGTCCAGCCATGGATTTTTCTTATCACAATGTGTGTATTATTTACAACAGCAAAAATGTGACCACCCCCCCTCCCAAACCCTCCCAACAAACTCCCAGACCCCCCCAACAAACAAAAATACCCCCAATAGACTCCACAAGATGCACCCCATCACCCCCAACCTTGTGTCCCACTCCCATTGTCCCCCACACTACTTCCGGGACTTCTTCCTATCCGGAGGCGGCATTTCAGTGTGCCTTGCACTCCTACATGTCTGGCACGCTGGGCTGTTGGGGACAGATGAAGCTGGTGTGGAGGTAGTAGGTGAGTCGCTGGCAGGTTCCACACCTCCTGCAAGCTGTGGCAGCTGCATATGAAGCAGCATTGAAGTCAGTACCTGTGTCACCGCCCCCAGGCATTCTCTCATTAGCCGAGACGATGCATTAACAGCGGCTTTGCTGGCTTCGATGGCCGCTGTGGTCCTCGCAATTGCTGTGGCAATACCCCGCCTGGTTTCCTCCCCGTCCGCTATCTACTGGTGGAGTAGGTCTAACATGGCCTCCTGTTGGGCCTCCACCATCGACAATCGTGTCTCCAGGGTTTTGGAGGGGGCTGGAGTGGTGGGTTGTGAGGTCACGTGGACGGAATTTTTTGGGGACTGTACTCCTCAGTGGTGGGTAGGTCACAGCCACAGAGGCAGGGATCAGCTTCACTGCAGGTGGGTGACTGCAGGTGTTGGGGCGAGGGGGTGGGCACGGGGCTCATGGTGGCCAGGCATGTCACCCCGGTGTCTCCCTCAGGCTCCACACTGGCATCAAGTTCTTCCCTAGTGGAGGCGGGTGCTTCCAGGGACTCCCCTTGGACAGGTGTGGGTGTGGCCTGCTGGGTCAGTAGTGTGTCAGGCACACTGGCAGCAGGTGTTGCTGGCTGTGTCCCAGCTTGCACAGGCACACTGGCAGTGGCCTGTTTGCCTCCAGCAGAGGTGGTGGTGGTTGCCCTCTTCTTAGGGTGTGAGGTGGATGCCCTCGCGGTGGTCTCCTGGGTTGCTTCTTCCTCATCTGTGCCTGGGGGGGTAGAAGAGATGCAGGGCATCAGTGATGGTGTGACATGGCAGAGGCATAAGATGGTGCTGTTCATTATTCATTTAATCATGCATTCATGTCTTACAGGTGTGTCACACAGGGTATTCAGAGGGGACATGTTAGCATTCACTGCATGGCAGGTGGCATGCCGTTGATTTTGGGTTTGTGTGATGTATCACATGGGCAAGGTCCAGGTGTGTTGGCTGTGTGTTGGTTATGGGATTGGCACTCAGCATGCATTTCAGTGTGGCAGCGTTTGGCCCGCCATCTGGACTTGGATATGGTCATGTGGGTGTTGGGACATGCATTGCCTTGCCTAGACTCTCTACCACTTCACTTGTCTACGTCATGGTCTCCCCTACAGGGATCTGCAGGGTCACTCACCTCCTTCCGCGGTTGATGCTGCACCCGTCTCCATCTCGCATAATCCCTCGATGGACTCAGGACTGATGAATCTGCTAGCCGTCTCTTCCCAGGGCATCAATTTGGCAGGGGGGTGGGCACCCCCGCCTGTGGCCATGGCCTCCCTCCGATTGCTGGCCATGATATTGCGTACCCTCAACCGGAGGTCATCCCACCGCTTCCTGCAGTCCCTCACACTGCGCGGGATGGTACCTACGGCTGATACCTTGTGGGCTACCTCCTGCCAGATTTGCCTCTTTTGTTGCTGCACTTCCCGCTTCTTGTCGTGGGATTGGATTATGTCTGCATGTGCAGCTAGAGTGTCCGCTAACATGGTCAGCTCTGCGTCTGAGTAACGCTGTTTCCGCAGCCGGGGGGTGGTCTTCCTGGTAGCCTTTGACATTCTCTATGGATTGCCACTGTGCTCTCCAAGTATCGACTGGTGGTTAGGGAGTATGGCAATGGATAGTGTTTTTAAAGATGGCCGCCGGCCCATTTCCAGTTCCTGCGCGATGATGTTATTTCCAGGTCTGGTTCTGCGAACCCGGTATTAGCATGGTGGTATTACCGGGCCGGTATTTAGAGGTTGCTCCTAGGCGGTGCCGGTATCGGTGGGTACCGCGATGCCGCTATCGGGGGTTGGAGGGCCTTTAACAGCATGCCGGTATTTCCATTACCGGCATGGGGGTTCACGCGTGCTCGCGCACTCATAATCACCCGCTATTAGCGGGTTCATACAAGCACGGACCCGCTCTTACCGGCATGCTGGTAATGAACCCGTTTTTACCGGGCTACTCGTAATGAGGCCCGAAGTCTGGTTAGCGTCTCGACACATGCCCATAAGAGGATCTCGAACATTTCGTCCCAGGTACCTAGGACCTTATACCATCAAGGCTATCCTAAACCCTGTGGCGGTAAAACTAGCTTTACCATCAAACATGCTGATCCATCCTGTGTACCACGTCTCACTTCTAAAGCCTGTTCAACCGGGAACCCAGATTAAGACACCACCAAAGCCGGCATTGGTTAATGGAGAGCCTGAATTCGAAGTTAAAGGCATCCTAGAATCAAAAATCACCAAGTCCAAGTTATATTATTTAGTGGACTGAAAAGGGTATGCCCCTCAGGACAGGACATGGGAGCCTAGCGGGCATCTCCCTGCACCATGCCTGGTTAAACGTTTTCATCGGAATCATCCAACCAAACCTGGGCCAGTCGGAAGGGATACCGTGAGAGGGGGCTTGGGGGGGTGCGGTCATGACCCCTATCCCTGACCCCCTCAGTTGCAACAGCCCCCTGGCAGCAGTGAGGCTACAGCCACCCAGAGCGACTCGAAGGGTCTTAAAAACCCAGCAACAGCAGACATGGAGACAGTCCTGGAGCCTTTGGCGCCAGGCTCATTATCAAGAATAAGGCAAGCCACTTGCCCTATTGGCAATTGATCTCGAAAAGGCATTCGAATCGATCCGCTGGGACAGCTTGTGGGAAATTATGCGACGCATGGGGTTTGGAGACACTTTTCTGGGTTGGGTAGAGCTACTCTATACAAATATCCAGGCGGAGGTCAGGGTGAACGGGTGGCCCTCTCGGCCTTTTCCTCTCGTTAGAGGTACGTGACAGGGATGCCCCCTTTTACCCCTCCTCTTCGCCCTAGCGATTGAGCCACTTGCTCTGTGGCTTTGCCACAGCGCAGCTTGGACGGGATTTAGATGGCCGGAGGGACACGAAGACCAAATGTCTTTATATGCAGACAATCTCCTAGTATATCTAAGGGACCCAGCGTGCACCTGCCCATAGTGATGCAGATGCTCATCCGATTTGGTGAGTTTAGCAGACTGAAAATTAATTGGGGGAAATCTGTCTTTTTTCCGGTAAAGGGTGGAGTGCAAACAGCCCCCCAGGATTGCCTGTACCGAGTGGAGCGGCAGGGCTTTCGATATCTGGGAATTCGGATACTGACTAGTTATGCCACACACAACCTCCAACTGATCGCTGATCGGTTCGTCAGCGATGTTCATCACTGGAAACTTCTCCCTCTGACACTTATGGGCAGAGCCGCACTCTTTAAAATGATGACCCTCCCAAGGTTCCTATACGTCTTGCAGAATGCTCCGCTCAAGATCCCAGACTCTGAATTTGACAGGGTAGAGACTCTTCTTGGGGAACTCATATGGGGTGGAAGTCAACCCTGCATTGCGTTAACCACGCTCCAAAGATCGATCTCCCCGCCTCCAAACATATTATTGGGCTTCACAGCTAGCAGTGGTCAATGACTTACTCTATGGTGACCGGGAACTACCGCATATAACGGCTGAAATCGCTGCTATGAGTGACACTGACCCTCTTCGCCTGACATACCAACCTCCCCCGAGACCCCTTTCGCCCACAACCGCAGGACACATTACCACTGTTTGGAGGCAAGCCCATAATTTTGTAGGGTGGAAAAAAAAATAACTGCTTCACAGCCTCTATGGCAAAATAGTAACTTGACCGAGTTAGGGAAACTCAAGCCATGGCCCAGATGGATAGGGGCGGGGATTCTGAGAGTGGGGGATATCCTTGTGGATGGGAAACTGGCCTCGTTTAACGCCTTACAACTAAAATTCCAAATCCCAACCACCGAGCGATACCATTACATACAGCTGGTCCATGCCTTGAAAACCCACGTACCAGCAGATGCCACCGTCCCTGACTACACACCTATAGAACGCAATATGATACCAGCCCACATTCACACCAAATGCACGTCCATTCTGTACACTGCTATATAGTCCTTTGCCACTCCTGAACTGATTAGTTTGAAGGCCAAATGGGAAAAAGATGCAGGAGAGATAGACCCAGAAGACTGGATCCAGGTGCTGATGCATCCTCAGGAGGTTGCTATCTCCTCCAGACTCTGTCTAGTACAGATAAAAATCTTACATCGGATATATTACCCCAGGACGACTTTATATAGTTGGAAGCGGGCCCCAAACCCGAACTGTCTCCGATGTGGAGAGGAAGAGGGGACTTTCATACACATCCTGTGGGCATGCCCCCGGATCCAAATCTTTTGGAATGTCTGTTGTAATGAACTTGAACGTGAGTGATATTAATGAATGGGAAAGACTGTTTCTAACCATGGCAGCGGGGCTGATGAAACAAAACATTGCGCAGAAATGGGGAGCCCCAGAGTCCCAGACACTAGACCAATGGGTAATAGATATGGACACGTGTGCTATGTTGGAAACGCAGGGTCTACAATGGGAGGGGCTGACCTACCAAAGCTGCCAAAATATGGGGGAGGTGGGAAGAGGGGTTGCCATAGGACCCCCTGGTGTAGCCTGTGAGACTTTGAACAACAAGTAAATATGTTTACGTGAAAGTCCTTTGCTGATTGGTACCACATTTACTGTTACTTGCCTATGAACGGACATGCTAGTCCTCATTTTGGGTTTGTGATTGTTGTTTAAAATAATAAAATATCTTATTAAAAAAAAAAGAATAAGGCAAGCCCACTTTGGGCCTTAATCCAACATGGAGGTCCTTCCTGCAGCTCAGTTCCATGAACTGAAGCATGCAGACTAGTGTTTTGGATGTGGTCGAATCTTCAGGTGTGGCTGGCTATATAAGCCACGCCCGAACTGGAATCCACGCTTCACGTTATTCTGCACTCCTGCAGCGTAACGCTCACTGTGTCCAGCTCCAGCTCATCTGCTTCTCCCGGCGGCTTGAATGTGCAGCATCAACCTGGATTACACTGGCAACCTGCAAGAACAAGAACAGCATCACCAAGAAACACCTACCTGTGAGTAGCAGCTCCAACATCCATCCGCGCATCTGTCCGCGCTCGGTGGCTCACCCATCTCCGCAGCGCTCCGCAACCTGCAAGAACAAGAACAGCGTTACAAAGGGACAATTACCTGTGAGTAACAGTTCCTGCATCCGTCTGCGCTCGGGGGCCTCGGCATCTGCGGAGTGCTCCGCAACCTGAAAAGTAAAGGACAGCATTAACAGCGGGTTTTAGCATTGCGCTACGCTAATCTGCAATGGTGATGGAGAAACAAGCAAAACACCATTAATCACTTACCTGCATACCCGGTCACCGAACAAACTGCATTCCGGGTCATCAGCGCTCCGCCTCCTGTGCGAAGGAGGATAAGGAATACAGGTTAGCATCTGGCTCGCATTGAGCAGTGCTGTGCTTCGCGCTAAACTACTTACCTCAGCCTTAACCATCTGGCGCTGTGGCTCCGCAACAGGAACAATCCCTGAGGAAGACAGAAAGAGACATTAAGAGCAAAAGGAACACAGAAAAGCACAGGGAACGAAAGAAGACAGGAGAGGGAATAAAGACTGAAAGACTCACCTGAGCACATTCAACAAGTCGGTTTCACAGCTGGACTGGACCCGATACAAGGACACAAGACCAGTGACGCAACTAGGCCCTCAGAACGCCCACAACTAACACGCGCCCCTACACTGAGACGCAGGACGGAGAGCTTAATGCACAAGAAAATAAGGACCTGTCCACAGCCAACATACAAACAAGCAGAAAGGGGTCCAGGACAGCGCACAGCCTCCCATCCAGTATCGTGTGGCGTTCCCGTGGATATCAGGTGAGCGTAACACGCGCGCACAGGGGTGCAAGCCCGTTCTTTTTATGCACAAGAGCCACGTAAGGGTGCGGAGCCACCCGGTCACACAATCAATCTGTAGAGTTTTTGCTTTAAAAGAAGTGGTCCTCTTTGAATCATTGGACTTCAAAGCTTCAAGAAGATTTCATTGGACCGGAGACACTAGCCATCAGACACATCCTCTCTCCCCCCCTCAGGCAAAGATGAAGGTCCTCCTCTGCACTCTCCTGGCTTCTGCACTCCTTCTTCTAACTACTAATGCCATCTGTGTTGTCATCATTGGGGTCATTTGCTGCGCAACAGAGGCAGATAGTTAAGGTGGGCTTGCTTGAAATGAGAGTGCTGAATTGTATTTTATTTTCTCGCTAAATCTGATCACCTTAGCTCTCTCTTAATTACTGTTTTGTCACTGAATTTCAAGAGTTTTGTTATACTATAGTTGCCTCAGTGCCCACTAGCCATTGCCTTCAGCCATGACCTCTGTACACGTTGCACCAATAGTTTTCTTTTGGGCCCACTAGCCGTATCACACAATTAATTTGTTACCAAACACCCACTGACCCCTGCCCAATAGATGTAGGCGCTGCAGATGTGAAATTTTTTTTTCTAACTCCTTAATCCAGCGATAATTTCACAGTAAGCAGTTGCAATAACAGAAATTCCTGAGGTAGTGTGCCAGTTCGACGAATCCCGTATTAGCAGGAAAAAATGCTTGAAATTAAAAACTCTTCCCCGTCCTCACAGGCACTCAACGTGTGTCCCCTTTCTTTTATCCAGGTCCCCTCAATCCACGTAATTGCTTTTCACCCTACCTAGCCCTCCCCATTACCCCCTATCACTCATCGGTTTGTATGACGTACATTTTTTTCTGAGCGTGTCTTGCGGCACTGCCGCTGTAATCTCGCAAGGTTCCAGTGGTCTTCTCAAAATAAACCAAAAAGGGTCCACATGGAACCTGCTCCCCAAACCACCCCCTTTTTCTATTGGTATTATATAGAACCTACGGCCAGGCCATCTAAGCGCTGTTGTTCAAAACAACCAGTGTTCCCCTAAGAGTGACAACATAAACAGAAGAGTTGAGTCCCTTTCTGAAGTCGAGAAGGCTTTCAGACTCTCTAAGGTAATTGGGGAGTGGATTCCAAAACTTTTTCCTACTCCAAATAGCGTTTTGATCACTTTTCTTTTCCGGTTTCTCCCAGTACTATTGCGGGAATCGCTCACATCGATCAAAAAAACAAAACAAAGAAAAGGAAAAAAGGAGATTTTACATTTCTGAAAGGTTTCTCAGCTTCTAGAGAGAGAGAGAGAGAGAAAAAGAGAGAGTGAGAGAAAGAGAGAGAAAGAGAGAGAGTGCGTAACCCTGACTCTGTCGAATATTAAAAAAATTACTGGATGAATTTACCCCAAACCAGTCATGGAAATGAACTCAACAACTTTTTTTGTTTTTTTAAACAAATCTTTCACAAAATGTCTAGTTTTGGAGGGCGTGACAAACTTTTTATTTGGAAAATGTCATTCAAATCCGTCCTGCGAATCAAAAGTAATTCGCAATAGAATTTTGTGAAAGGTCTATGTACAATGATTTCACCTTAACAATAGGGCAGTGTCCGCCGCCCAATAATATAACATGTACAGATAATGCGGTTTTATTGCTAGAACAGAAATAGCATCCAAATATTACTCAATTCCCAAACAAACCTTGTAGAGAGCGGTATCTCAAGGTACACATTAGTAACTCTTGTCCTAAGAATCCCAAAACACAAAATGTATCGTTCAAGTGGGCATAATGTGAAATTGAAATAGAACTAATTTGGGAGATAAACATGTTAAATAGCAGCCATTGCATACACATATGAGGCAAGATTCAATTGAAATGGCATTTTCTGATTGCCGGAAATGCTGGGCATGTCTCAAACTGTGCACTAACCTTTGGCTAGAGATAATTGGCTCTTGGCTAATAAATGGTATGGTGTGTGCATGTGAAGAACTAAACGGGTCAGTGCCTTTTTCTCCCTGGCTTGTAGCTTACAATTTATAATTTGTATGTATTTGTGGGCGGACCTCTCCTCTTCCCTCCTGGTCTCAACCACTCAACTCCTCCTTCTTGGAGACTTCAACATCCACCTGGATGCTTCCTGTCCTTCCATTGGACTCTTTTGTGACCCCTGTGACTCTCTCTCACTCTCTGTTCTCCCCTCTGACCCGACTCACGCCACAGTGAACAGTCTGGTTTCTCGGATCTCTTCAGACCTTCCCCTTTGAATCCCTCTCACCACGCCTCTCTCCTGGAGTGATCACTTTCTCCCATCTCACCCTCTCTACCCCTCAGGCCAAGCCAACTCCAGCACTGCCACCTACCTTCTTGGTTATCCAACCCAGGAAGCGTGTGTCAGGGAGGCTTTCTCCGCCATTTTCTCACCCCCTCCTCCCCCTTGGCTGACTCACACCGACACAGACCTTTCCATGCTCCACTCAGCTATATCTGATACTCTCGATGTTCTTGGCCCTGTCTTGAGGATCCGCCTGAAGCCTAAAGCCAAGTGCAACTCTTGGTATGACTCAGACCTTGTCACCGTTAAACGCAAGTGCAGTGTTGCTGAGAGGAAATTGCATGCTTCCGGTACATCCTCTGAGAAACTGGCCTGCCGCCCTTTCCAAAGGAAATACCGGCTCTCTGTGCGCACCAAGAAAGCCCACATCCAAGCCTGCGTCCCTGCGGCATCTAACAACTCGGCCAAACTCTTGTAAGGAGATGGCCAATCCTCCTGCAGTCTACCTCTCCTATCCCCTCCCAGGCCCTCTGCACGGCCCTGGCTTCTCATTTCATCTCTAAACCTCAGGACATCCTGCCCTCTCTCTTCCTCTCCCCCTCCTCCCTCTACTCCCTTCTCTTCCTCTGACCCTTCTTCAGCCACCTCTCCTCCCTCCTTCTCTGCCTTTCCCCTGTTCTCCTCAGATGAGGTTTCTAAACAAGCCCGATCTATGAAAGTCTTGTCAAAACAGGTACACCCTTGTTCCTCCAAAACCATCAAGGACCACATTGACACCCTGGCTCCTGCTCTGGCTGACTTCTGCAACCACTCCTTTGCCACTGCAGTCTTCCCGTATCCCCAGAAGCACTCCCTTGTGCACCCTCTTCTTAAGAAACCCTCTGTCAACCCTGCCTGCCCAATAACTATCGTCCAATCTCCATCACTCCTTTCCTGGGCAAACTCCTGGAAAAGCTGGCCATCTCCCAGCTTAATCTTCACACAGAATCTGTTTGTTGTCTTCATGATCATCAGTCTGGCTGCAGGGAAACTGCTCTCCTGAACATCTGTGAAGACCTGCTCTCCAACCGTGATTCCAACACCCCCTGTGTTTTACTTGATCTCTCTTCTTTCTTTGACCCGGTCAACCATGCCATCCTGCTCAACCGTCGCTGTGATAACCTGGGTATGACCGATCAGGCCCTTCCTCACCGATCGAACCTCTCAGGTCCAACTTGGGTCCTTCCTCTCCTCTATCTCTACCTGTGGTGTTCCCCAGGGGTCTAACCTCTCTCCCTGGCTGTTCAACCAATACCTGGCACTTCTTGCCCACCGCATTGCCACTCTCTGCCCCAACTTTCAGTGCTATGTGGATGACACTCAGGCGGCTCCCTTCTACCACCTCTTCTCCTTCTCTCATCTTTGACTGTCTGTCCGCCATCCAGACGTGGTGTGCAGCCAATGATCTCTGCCTTAATGCCAGCAAGTCTGAGATTCTCCTCATCGGCACACCTGCTCCCTCCTTTCCTGTCACTCTCTGGCAGACCTCCCTTGGCCCGCTTCCTGCTTCCACCTGTGAGGCTAAAAACCTCAGGGTCATCCTCGATTCCACCCTTCCCTTCTCTTCTCATAACACTGACATCTCTAAGAAGTCACACTACCAGATGCACCTCCTCAGAGGTATCCTTTTCGTTTCCTCTCCTTCCCCCAGAAGCTCACTGTCTCCAGAGCTCTGGTTCTCTCTAGGTTGGACTACTGTAAAAGCCTCTTTCTAAATCTTCCTGCCTCTACTCTCTGCCCTCTGCAACTCATCCAAAACAGGACTGCAAGACTTGTCCTTGGCCTCAAGCCCAGGGATCATATATCTTCAGGACTGAAATCTCTGCACTGGCTCCCAGTGGCGGCGAGGATTCAGTTCAAACCCCTCTGCATTGTCCACAAGCCCTTATGGGGCCTGGGGCCTCTATACCTTCAACTCTCTCTTCCTAAATATCTTCCTTCTCGAGCTCTTCGCTCATCTGCCTCCAACTCCCTCAGGGTTAGTCGTTTCTTCAAGCCTGGTGGGCTGAAAGGAACCCGCTCACAGAACTCGTAGTTTGCCGGTCTGGAAACAACGGTACCGGCAAGCTTACCGGTACAGTTTTTTCCAGACCGGCAAACATGTAATGAGGCCCATTTACTCTTATAATGAAACACCGCTTTACACAGTGCTTCATGTTAAATGCCTTAAGCTACTAAGGTATGTTATAATATGTGTCATGAGAATGAAGTGTGTTAATTATAATTAAACACACAGAGACAAACAAGTTACTTATGTTCTTCCCACGCATTCCTCATCTTTAGATATCTCTGTAAGGAAGGCATGGTATCAAACAGTGAAGACAGATACAGCTCAAGGGTGTTATATTGAGTTTCAATGGGTTGATTGAATGCCCATCTAAGCCTAAATCTAAGAATGGGCGCAAGCTACGACCATCAAATAATAATAACAGTCCTAGTGGAGTCTCTGTCAAAATAAAAGGGCCTATACTAATTAACCTATTACCAATCCTTACTTGTAAATACAAATGATGTGGGAAAACGATGTATGCAAAAGAAAAGTGTTCAAGAAACAATATGTCAGGATAATTGAGCAGCTGGCTTCCCTTCACCACGTGTTCAGCACGGGACAAGGTGGCACACTCAAGCTTCACACACACTCTGGAATCACTGCAACGTGAATACAGGTCAAAACATAGGTATCTGGGAGGATTCCAAGATGGCAGCATAGAGTGGAGGACGTCGCGCCCGCGCTCCCATCCTGCTATCAAGCGCTAGCCCATCCGCCACAGTTGCAGTCCTCCCTGGCACCCAGAGCAGGCGGCGGGGGGACTCTCGAGCGGGGGGGGGCGCCGTCTGGATTGGTTGATGGCCCCTGGAGGAGACGCGGCCGGTGACGCTGGGGCTGCGGCGGCCTGGTTGCCCGTGACCGAGGCCGCGCCCAGCACAGAGAGGTGGAGACGGAGACCTTGGCACTCGGAGCAAGTCTGGCAGGCTCCAAGCGCGGGCTCACCGCATTGCTGCCGGCCCCCCCCATGGCCCAAAAAGGAGGGGGCGCGGAGTGTCCCTGCCCCCCTGAGGACTACTATGGGGAGCTCCCGGCGATGAAGGTACGGAGGAGGCCGGGGGAGAGGAGCGCTATATCGGCCCTTGCCCCAGCGTGCCGGGGCAGGGAGTAAGTCCGTGAGAGGCGCGCTTCCCCGGGCGAACTGATCGGCGGGGTCGAAACAGCCCCTGGGGGCTGAAGATTGAGGCGCTACCCGAGGTGCAGGACTCTGGAGCCGGTACCCGGTGGCCGCCTGGGTAGCGAGCAGTGGCAGCTATATGTGACGCTCTGGAGTGGGGGCCCCGGCTGGGCTCTCTGGGCCCTGCAGTGTAGATAATGCCTCGATTTCAGAGCAACAAAACAATCAGGCCTCTAGAGGAACCGGCGCCTTTGAAATTCGATGTGTCCTGGGGAAGGCAGCAGTTGGACCCACTAAGTAGAAGCACCAGAGGAGTGGGCGCTGATCACCATGACGGGGAGTGAGCGCGGTGGCGCCCGGTCGGGACATTGAGGGACACTTGCATACACACCAGGACGCAGCGGGATCCATCTGAGGTTGTGCGGGATCCCCGCGCCTCGGCTCTGCTCTGACAGCGCCTCCTCACCAATATACTAGCCCCCACCTCCCGGAAGACATTGCGCGCACACTCTCCGAGCAGCGATGTCTAGAAATAAGGGAAAAGACTACCCAGCCCGGGGGAAAGGCCCTAAAAAAGTAACAGACGGCCCCCTCACGAAATTCTGGCCAAAAGACTCAGAGACGGCAGAGGCTCAAGGGATGGGCCAAGGCTCAGGGGATAATGAGGCTGCGGTGTCCCACGAGGACCAAGACAAGCCGATATCTCAAGCGATGTTATCCCAGTTCATGGGTGAACTGGTGGAGAAGATCACAGCAGCGGGGCAGAAGCAAATGGACAAGCTGCGAGAAGATCTGGCGGAAGGCCTAAGGGAGACCAAAAGAGACATTAATAAAGTCAAAAAGAGAGTGGACATTAACAAGCGGGCCATTCAAGAACTGACGGAGGATGCAAGAAAAGTGGATAACTTGCTGGAAACCCTGGCTGCGGCCACACAAAACCTGGAGTTACAAGCTGAAGACTTGGAGAATAGGTCAAGAAGGGCGAACATCAGAGTTAAATCGCTGCCAGAGGACATTCCGGATCAGGAGCTGGCCCCATCGTTAAAAGAAATATTTGTGGATCTGCTAAATTCAGACTCGGACTCAGACATGCACTTTGACAGAGTTCTTAGGATGGGTCCGCGCAGATCGGAGCCAGGATCTAGACCGTGTGATGTGCTGGTGGCCTTCCATAATTACGCAGTAAAGGAGAAGATTTTGGAGAAGGCGAGAAGGGCCACTCACATCACTTACAATGGCCATGAAATCTCTCTTATACCAAGACCTGGCGAGGATCACGCTAATTAAAAGGAGACTGATGGGTCCGGTCCGGTCCTGTCCTTCCTAAGATCTCAACAAATTTGCTACAGATGGGCCCACCCTTTCAGTTTGTCTTTTGTCTGGCAAGCCTCCCATCATAAGATCAAGACCTGCGACCAGGGGCTGGCCTTGCTGGGCCTGGAGGAGCAGGCCTCGGCCCCACTGGTGGGAGCGGAAGCGCAGTCGGGTGGGCGCAAACCAAGGGAATGGTCTACAATGAAGCCCAAGAGAGGAAGGAAGAAAGCTCCGGGCCCAGTTCCCAGGAAAACCATCAACAACGGGGCCCTGGAACGTTCATCGGAGGAGGGTAGACCTCCAACAGTCACATAGGACATCCTACGGTTGTGTGAGTCCTCGAAAATAGAGCCCGGGGAGGGCTAGCGAAAGCAAATCAGTTGTTGGTGATGGGCAGTTCACTAGAGATGTAATGGGCTTTAGGAGTGGGGAGGGGGGAGGGCTGGGGTCTTGGAATGGGATTGGGAAATCCTGCGTGGGACGTTTCTGGGTTAGTTATTGAGTTCGGCTCTCTTGGAGAAATCACGAGGGGGGATGAGCGCCAGCCAGTCTCGCCTGGAAGGGGGTGATGGGGGAGTTGGCAAAGGGGATGTGGGGGAGGGAGTGGAATAGATCCAAGGTTCAGAGCTGGATAGTCCAAACAGCGGCTCTCGGAAGGAGCACACACTGCAAGCAGCAAACGGGGGAGGGCACAGGGGGTCCAATATGGTTAACAAGGCCTCACATGAAAATGTCATATGGCTAGCTCAGATGCACTGAAGTTCCTTTCTCTAAATGTGAACGGCCTCAATTCCCAGGTTAAGAGGAGGAAGGAGGAGAGGTACCTCAGGCAGGAACAACCCCAGGTAGTAGCACTGCAGGAGACCCATGTACACTCCAAGGACACCCACAAGATTAGATTCCGGGGATACTCCCGAGTGGTTCAGACCACGCAAGCATGCAAGAAGGGGGGTGTCTTAATTGCTCTAAGAGACGGATCAGATCTGACCCTTAGGGATATGCAGAAGGATAACCAAGGAAGGTACCTAGCGGTGATACTCGAGGGAAAGGGGGAGTATTTCACGGTAGCAACCCTCTATGCTCCCAATCATGCTCAAGACGCCTTTATACAAAATATTCTCACCCGATTAGGGAAATTTGCTAAGGCGAACATCCTCCTAATGGGGGACTTTAACTTAGCCTGGGACCCTTCCAAAGACAGGAGTTCCTCCTCTTGGGAGGTACAGGGGGGACCGTCAGGAGATCTGGTGAAGAAAATGCGCAATTTGGCCCTGGTTGATACATGGCGAGAACTCTATGGGGAGGCAGAGGGATACACCTTCTACTCATATGCACATAGGTCTCACTCGCGGATAGACTATGTCTGGATTTCAAAACCACTGCTGGGAAGGGTGACAGCATTGGAGGTAGGGGTGATTACCCTCGGAGATCACGCTCCACTCACCCTGTTAATAGCTAAACCTAAGGGACCCCCTGCTATTTGGAAATGGAGGTACCCAGCCTCATTGTTCCAAGATCCAGTCTTGGTCAGGGAAATAGAGGAGGAAGTAATTGAATATACCAATCACAATAAGTGTGAGGACACGACCCCTCAAATCTGGTGGGACGCCCTCAAGGCCACAATTAGGGGCAGGATCATAGCAATCAAGGCCAGAAGGGAACAGGAGGTAAGACTGGAGGAACAACAGCTGGAAGCAAGACTTAAGGATGTCATGGCTCGCATGGGCTCCAGGTTGTCGGCAGCCACCAAAAAGGAATACAGGGTAGTGAGAGGTCAGCTGAACCTAATACAAACAAGAGCGGCCGAACACAATCTCCTCTGGCTGCGACAAAGGTTCTATATCAAAGGCAACAAGGCTGACCGCTTTCTGGCCAGAAAGCTAAGAAAGGAGGCAGGTGACAAAACAATACTAAAAATAAAAGGGGAAGGAGGGGTCCTGTTCACAACGAATCCCGACATCGAGGGTGAATTTACCAAATTTTACACGGACCTCTATAGCTCATGTAACCCCAAATGCACAGACCAGAAAGCTTATCTACGCGAGGCAGGGTGTTGAAGGATTTCGCAGGACGATAGGGATGCGCTGGAAGATGAGATCATCACGGACGAAGTTAGTAGAGTCATTAATAACCTACCGTCCAGTAAAGCCCCAGGCCCTGATGGGTATGTGTCTGAATTTTATAAGACCCATAAAGAAGTGTTAATTCCCATTCTAACCAAGTTATTTAACTGCATAGGGTCCACTGGAAATCTCCCCAACTCCATGAATGAAGCCAAAGTAATCCTGATACACAGAAAGGGCAAAGATCCGACTGACTGCGCATCCTACCGGCCAATTGCTTTAATAAACGT
The DNA here is from genome assembly GCF_040938575.1 of Ambystoma mexicanum. Taxonomy (NCBI): domain Eukaryota; kingdom Metazoa; phylum Chordata; class Amphibia; order Caudata; family Ambystomatidae; genus Ambystoma; species Ambystoma mexicanum. The sequence goes on along the minus strand of NC_090923.1, from coordinate 1,112,577,722 downwards.
GGACGCCAAAATCCATGCGAAAGTCCTGGCCAATCGCCTTGAAACCATCCTCCCCAAACTAATCCATAGAGACCAGGCGGGCTTTATAAAAGGCAGGCAAACATCAGACAATGTCAGAAGACTGGATCGAAAAGACACAGAAGAAGAATATCCCGTCCCTTCTTCTGGTCGATCGACGCCGAGAAGGCTTTTGATCGGGTAGAGTGGGGGTTCCTGTTTGCGGCCATGAGCGTAATGGGATTTGGCCCGGGTTTCATTACGTGTGTAAGGGCAAATTACCAAAACCCAGTAATACAGCTGGCAATAAACGGCCAAGTATCAGCTCTGATTCGGGTGGGAAGGGGTACTAAGCAGGGCTGCCCAATGTCGCCGCTCCTCTAGGCCCTTCAACTGGAACCGTTTTTGGAGACCGTGCGAGCAGCTGAGGATATTAAGGGAGTCCCGTTTGGGGCAAGGTCCACAGGATCGCTGCCTGTCACTGACCCACCCGATCACCTCCTTGCAGGCAGTGGCAAGAGAACAGAATAGATTTGGCCAAGTAGCAGGGCTAAAAATCAATGTCCACAAATCTGAAGCGTTACCTCTCACCATGTCATCCAGCGCAGCCCAAGACCTCAGGAAGGCCTACAATTATAGATGGGTTGACACTTTGCTAAAGTATCTGGGTATCCATCTGACCAAGACCGTGGGGGAATTATACACAGCAAATTATCCCCCGCTCCTTCAGAACGTGAAATCGAAACTGGTGGACTGGGGCCCCCTCAAAATCTCGTGGTTGGGCAGAATCAACACCTTAAAGATGGCAATCTTACCTCTGCTCCTATATCACTTCTCAGTATTACCGGTCTGAGTCCCAGCGTCTTTCTTTAGGGCACTGCAAAGAATAACCAGCCGTTTTGTCTGGAACCGAAAGTGGTTCCATCCAAGGGTGGCAGCATCCATTATGAAAGCTCTGCCAGACCGGTCGGGGGAGGGGGCATAGGGGAGCCGGCCTTTCGAGTGTACTATCTAGCAGCACAGAATAGGGTCATCAGAGATTGGCAAAGAAATGGCAGGGGGAAGGTGTGGAGGCTGATGGATAGGGCGGTAGTGGGTAAAGACCTGGAGGGGGTGCTGTGGATGCCGAAGCACGATAGGCCGGCCAGAACGCTTGGGATCAAGCCATTGATAGGGCCCAAATTACCTTCTTCCCATCCCCGTACACGCCCCTACATGGTAACCCGCAATTCACTCCAGCGGCCACTAATGCGCCGAACTTTGACACATGGTTTCACGGGGGCTGCCGGATGGTGTGGGATATGCTGGTGGCGGACGAGGTGAAAAACTTCGAGCAGTGTAAGAAGGACTTTGGCTTGGGGGAGAAGCAGAGGTTTTCGTATCCCCAGATCAGGCACTGGATCTCCCAGCCGTTGGTAAGGCAGGCGGGCTCTCGTTCCCTTACCCAATTTGAAAAATATCTAGACACGGACACGGGAGACAAGGGGGTGGTGTTGTCCATTTATAAACTTATAAAACGGGAGGAAACTATACAGTCCAGGAAATACATGATCAAATGGGCGCAGGATGCTGGGTCGGGCATAGAGGAACAGGAATGGGTTAAGCTGTGGTCTCAGATCCCGAAACTTGCAAGATCTATTCAAATCCGGGAGATCTGGCTGAAGCTGATATTGAGATGGCACCTAACCCCACTCAGGTTAAATAAAATATACCCTACTGTATCATGTAATTGTTGGAGGGAATGCGGCGCAGTGGGCTCCTGGGCTCACATTTGGTGAGAGTGCCCAAAACTCAATCTGTTTTGGTCTCATGTCCAGCGGGCGATCGGCCAGGTGTTGAGTGTCCAGCAGAGCTGTGGCAGAGGGTGGGACTTATTAGGCCTTAATGTATGTGATAATGATGTTGTCAGCTGAATTGGTCCTGGCCAGGAAGTGGAAGTCAAAGGACCCTCCACAGGAACACGAGTGGGTTGCGAGGCTGTGGTCATTGGTGGGCATGGAGTGGCTCACCTACTCGATCCAGGGGCTTCACATGCGGTTCATCTCGGATTGGGCCAACCTGTTGTCATATCTAAAAGCGGGAGCTCGCCGTGCATGGTGCCCCAAGACCATGGAACTATTGGGCATAGTTCGCCCTCAGGACGCATCGGACCTGTGAAGACTTGTGTGTTAGTGCATCTATTTTTTTTGGGAGGCCGTTTAGAGACACTGGCTCAAAGTTCTACTCGGGCTACCGGGCCGCATTAACATGCATAATGTGTCTAATTCATTTGTCGAAGTCGGGCTGTCAGCAAACCTACAGGATCTGGAAGGGGGGAAGGGTGGGAGGGCGGGGGGAAGGTGTTAGACGAAGGGAGTTTCTGTTGGTTCTAATTTTTAATCTACCTGTTTCACTGAAAACTGTTAATAAAAACATATTGGAAAAAAAAACACAGGTATCTGGGCCTTATGCGCCCATGTCCCTTTCCCAACAAAAGTCTCTTATTGCAAAGTGCCTGGCATAACAAACAAGTACCAAAGTTCCTTTCTCATCAGGATTATCACATTCACAAGTTCTCGGGTTTATTGTTCACCATGGGTCTCCCTCGATCATGCTCAGACCCCCTTTTTACAATTTCACAATGAGTCCCCCTCAATTGGGCTCAGCCCATGTACTCTACATAAAGTTGGCCTTAGAAGGCACGATAGGATCATGGCTCTTCGCCTTATCTCTTGAGGGGGCAGGGCCGCTTTCTCGAAAATCTTTAGCATCTCCTGAATAAAAGCCTCCCACTCAGCGGGAGTCATTGACTTACTCGGGCAGGCTACCCTGCATTCAGGCGAGGAATCCAAGGACAAAGAAAGGGGAGAGGTTGAAGGGGCGGTGGCGTCTTTTCTTCATTTTTTAAGAAGACGAGGAATGGTGAGAACCGCTATGTGACCGGGAGCGTTTCTTCGACCGTTTCCTCTGCGAAGAGACACCTCTCGACTCATCCGAAGAACGCCTTTTTGATGGAGTCGTGGACAGGGAGTTTAGACGCAATTTCGTCCTTCAACGCCTTAGCCATCATGAATTGACAAGATATGCAGTCAGCCGTCTGTGGTCATCACCAAGACACCACAAACCGACCCAATTTGGGCCAGTTATCAACATCTTAGCACAACAGTCAATACACTTCATTCGATACACTTCTTGAACCCGGTCTTCGCAGTAGAAGATGATGATGAAGCCATCTCGAAGTTATGACGCTGTTTAGTGGGAAACCAGACGTGCCGCATCCAAAGCGAAAGCTATCGCGGAAAAACAGAACTGAAGTAATGGGCACAGTGCCGATGCTGGAAGGGAAAGATCTAAAGATGAGAAATATGCAGGGGGTCACAATGCATTTGAAGTTATTTAGCAAAAGAAACGTCCAGGGAATACAGAGCTGTAGCCCTTTTTATGAACAAATGATGATAAAGAGGTTCACAACAAAAATCCACGTTAGGCGGATGCAGCTTGGCTCCAAAGCAAATCCTCAATACTCAAAACAGAAACACACAACCAAAGAAACATTGTCATACGGTTTACTACTTGTGAACATTCTTTGACACTGAATACACCTTGCACTTGTATTTCCATACTAAACGAAGCAGGCATTATTTGAGAACAAGTAGACATTGTGGAAAGGGGAATGGGTTGACTTGGCAATGCAGTGTTTTCATTGCCTTGTAAAAGGCACATGTTAGGCAGATAATGTGGGTTTGGTGGCTTTACGATGCAAGTGTGGCAGTTACCACCTATAAGGAGAACTCATTTACTTTGGCTATTCTCAGCAACTGCTTTCATCATAAACCCCCAGAGAAAAAGGACAGTACTTTAGATATGCAATGCAAAAACACAAATGATTTAAAAGATAACATTTGCCAGGCCAGAAGCACTGGATACAGGGTTCGAAATTGCAAGTAGGTGGGAGATACCAATGGCGTGGATCGCAGCCCGCTGAGCCCTCATGGTGGAGACAGAGAGAACCAAGTTAAATCCATCCTGAAGAAACTGCAGCACAGGAGCCCCAGAACCCAAGAAGGAGGAACAGCCATGTCTCAGACACCAGGACATGAAGTGCCCCCAGTGCCTCTCGTAGGCCCTCAAGGTAGAAGGATGCCGGTCCCTCTGAATGTGAGAAACCAGGTGCGCCCTTTCAATCTCCAAGCCCCCAGATCAAGATTTTGGGACCCTCCACCCCTACAGGGCACACCACAGGATCCACACTCCCAGCGAGAGGCAACATGGGGGACACAGCTTAGTCCAGGAGAAGGGGAAACCAGCACCTGTGAGGCCAAAGCGGAGTCCAGGATGCGTAGCAACACCGTCTGAATAGGAGGGAGGGATGGAAAGGCATTACAGGAGCCCTGGTGGCTATAGGGAGGTCAAAGCATCCAACCCCAAACCCCACCCTTCCCCTGGTGAGGGGAAACAGGAAAAAACTGGGCGATCTTCGCAGATAGGGGAGAGGCAAACAAATCCACACAAGGAGTCCACAGAATCCTGCAGATCCTCCACAGTGGCAGTATTGGCCGAGCGGAGGAGAATAGCCTGCCCCTCCAAGACCGGGCAAAATGACTTTAGAGCCCTGAAGGCCGCCAAGAGCTTCCTCCAGTTGGGACCTGGCCGCGTCCCCCCAGGACCACTTCTCCTGGAGTTCCTGACCCTGGACCACCGCCCCCCACCCCACCAGGCTGGCGTCCGTGGTAACAATGATCGGAGAGGGTGGACAAAGCGGGAACACCACCAAAAGATTGTGCAGGTGCAGCCAACAACGAAGTTGGTCCCTGAGGGAGGTACCCAAAGGGATAGGAGCCTCGAAGTCCAGAGACGACTCCTTCCAGAACCTGTGGATATGGAGCAACAGGGGATGCAGGTGAAGTCTCGCCCATGGAACAAGGAAGACAACACCGCCATGTACCCCTCAGCCTGAAGAAAGGCCGGGGCCGACTCCCGAGCCAGAATATGCACCAGGCAGTCTCTGTGCTCTGACAAGGGGAAGAAGAACACGCCCCACAGCATCCAAAACCTGGCCCCAATGAACTGAAGATCCAGCGAGGGCTGCAGATGAGACTTTGTCCGGTTTATGAGAAACCCCAGCGAGGTCAGCAGGGCATAAGTAGACTCCAGGTGGCACAGCAGAAGAACTCTCGACCGAGCCTTCAGGAGCGAGTCGTCGAGGTACCTGAACACCTGAATCGACAAGAGGAGCAGAGGGGCAATGACCGGCCCAGAACCTTGGCGAAGACCCAGGGAGCCAACTTCAGACCGAAGGGCAAGGTCCGGAAATGGAAATGTTCCTTGCCCACCACAAAGCTGAGAGATTTCTGATGGGCAGACCAAATGGGAACGTGCAGGTAGGTGTCATGAAGATCAAGGGAAACCAGGAAATTCGAGCCCTTCTCCAGAGGAATGACCCGCTGAAGACACTCCATTTTGAACCTCTGAGTTAGAATGTGCCGGTTCAAGACTTTGATGTTTATAATCAGATGGAAGAACGCCGTAGGTTTGGGCACCAGGAAGACAATGGAGTAAACCCCCAGATCCCTCTCTGATCGAGGCACATGCCGAAGAGCCCTCTTGGAGCAAAGTTCCTGGACCGCCTGTCGCATGGCCAACCTCTTGACAGGACACCTAGGCAGGGGCGTCCGGATTAGAGCAGACGGAACAGGAGGGGAGACCAATTCCAACATGTACCCCCATCTCACCAGACGATTGACCCAGGCATCCCCCGAGAGCCGGGACCATTGCTTTCAAAAGAATGGCAGGCAGCCCCCAACAGACCTGGTGTTAGGACTTCTGCTGGCGAGGGGGGGAGGGTAAGAGACCAGACCCGAGCGCCATTTTCGCCCAGGCACAGGCCAAGTCCGACCCCTAGGGCAGGGGCGAGCCTGCTGGGGAGGGGCTACCCCGGCAGAACCCCTGTGAACAGGGGCAGACTTCCTACACAGCTTGCCAGCATGATTGTCCACCTTGAAGACCTTATGGACCTTGTCCTCCAGGGAATCCCCAAACAGCATCCATCTATCAAAGGGAATTTTCATGGCAGTAGACTTCTGTCGGGCTTCTGTCTTCCAATACCTGGTAAGAACGTGCCGACGACCCCCCACGATGGAACCCATGGATATGGCGGCTGCCTTCACACCATCATACGCCAAGTCAGACAAAAACTTCACCTGAGACTTGACGGCCTGTAGAAGGGGCACAAGATCCGAGCCCTCCCCTGCCGCCTTTAGGACAGACTTCAGACTCCCAAGGGCAGCTTCCGCCATGTACGAGGCATAAGTGGCAGTCCGCAAAGCCAAACAAGCCCCTCCATAATCCTTCCTCAAGGAGGCATCCACTTTGCAATCTGTGGGGTCCCGAAGAGAATCATCCGAGGCCAAGGACGACCTTCCCACCAGACTGGGAATTATGTCATCCACCAGAACCACCTGTGGCAGGGCCATCTCCTCCCCCTGCAGGGGATACAGCTTGGCAAGGAACCTGGAGACTGCTAACTTGTCCGGATGAACCCACTCCCTCAAAATCTCAGTCTTCATTTCAGAGAGAAGCACGAGACCCTTCTTAAGAGTGTGCTTAACCTGGTGAGGAGGGGTCCGAACCCCTCCAGCCAGGGTAAACGGGGGCTCAGAGTTGGGAAACCCCATATAATGTGACACCTGAAGAAGAACATCTGCTGTGGCCTCCTTGTCCAGGTACTTGCCTTTAAAATTATCAACCTTGGGGAATCGCCCAGGCTGCAGGATGAGGCATGCGTATGAGGAAGAGGAAGGGGACACCCCCCTGCTACGAGGCTTAATCTCCTCCTCCAGTAGGGCTCTCTGAAAAACATGTAGTAGCCGGTCCTCTGGCACCCTACACCCTCTCTGCCTTTTAGGAGGGGGAGGGGAACAGGAAGAAGAGGAATAGGAAGGGGAAGGAGAGCGCTTTCCCTTGGCGTCAGCACCAACACCCAGAAGTCGAGGCCCGCAAGCACAGAGGAGCAGCCACAGAGGAGGATGGTAAACACTCTCAAATATGCCAGTATCAGCGGGAAAGGGTTGGTTGCTAGGCAACCACCAACCCTGCCCGGAAGGCCAGGTGCACACAATCAAGCCAGCAAAGAGGAAAAGGCTACAACCACCCCCCCACCCGCTTACCTCTGCCCGGGGTGAGACCACCCCGGGCCATGCAGACCTGGAGGGTGAGCCACAATGCCCCACAGTCCCTGCCCCAACCGGCGGCGGTAGGAGGGACCGGGCTCCCTGCCCATACTCAACAGGGGGCCCTGCTCAGCAGGGATCGGCCCCCGTAGAACACCCACCAGGGACCCTCGAGGCAGTGGGACATGATAATGAATCCCACCCTGGCCAGAAAGGCAGGAAAAAAAAACTGCTGGGTCTTGGGGAAGGTGGGCTGTTATGCCCAGAGGCAGGAGCCGGAGGGGGCATGGCATGAAGAAATTAGAAGTAGAAAGAGAATTCCTGTAAAGAGGCGGGACACCTCATTTATAAGTGCTGTGATGAGGAAGAGTGGACGTGGAGGTAATGAGTAAACCGATTCTGTAGTTGGCCTACTTGGTACTGCCTAAACTGTATACATAGACAAATTCAATTCACTTCACTGTTCAACTTACTGATCCTTAGCTCACAGCCATAGAATTTCACTGCATAACTAATGCTGACCCTAGCCAAATACAGTTACCCCTGCTGAAACCTAATTGTCAGATAAGATTGGCCTTCTGACTGCCAAACTAAATTTCTTTGTCATACAATTAGTCCACTAGCCACAGAAACAAACCTACTCATGGCGTTGGCCTTAGCAGTCATTACTTAGCCAGTCCCTTGCCTGGTCACGCTCAAGAGAGGTTGGAATCACTTGGTGTAATCATCACATTGCATGTTTTGTCGCTCACCTTACCAGATGCTTCTGCTGCGTAACCAGTCTTTCCCACATAGCTATATCTATCTATCTATTGCTTATACAAACAACCTGCCACATAGCCAGATCCAGTTACTCTCATGAACTAAACTCCTTACCAAAGCGCCAGAACCACGCTGCCCAGGGAAGTAGTTACAAAATTACTTCTGCCCCGCAGGAACATAAAGATTAGTGGCTAAATACTCAGCCCTCACACTTCTACAAATCAAGGGTGATCCCAATCATAAAGGTGTAACAGGTGTAACAAGAATATACTGCCTTCGCCTTTTGTGGTAATATGGGCCGAGGGCAGGCTATAAAGTAAGAAGTGAGAATGTGAACCATTAGCAACTCAAACAGCAAAATAAACAGTCCAAAATAAAGGAATGTCCAATCAAGGTTCTATATAAATATATAGAGATATACCTAAAGGTTTGGTGCGCCCTACAAATTAAAATTCATTATATATCACTACAAAAAAAACTTTGTTGAGGGGACGTTATGGTTAAGTTGCCCTGCCAAAAACCTGTGCAGTTCACTGAAAAAATAATTTCAACCTCCCCTTTATGGTTCAAATTAAAACCGAAAAACCCCTGAAATTCGACAGTTATGGTAACCTAAGCCCCCAAGCCTGCCACCGGCCCTGTGCACTGCTTGTCACAGGTTTCCCCCCTTCTCACCCGTCTTTGTTGTTTATAGGAGTTCTTCGATGGAGTTTTCTTTCGTAGAGTTCGGGTCTTGTATAACCCAGAGTGCAGGTCCACGGGTTCCAGCGTGCGTTCAGCGTTCCGAGTCCTGCGAACGCTCAGATGTCCGGGAAGTCCGAGGAAATCCAGGAAAACAGCAAGAGTGCACACGGAAGACGAGTGCACAGTGATCCAGAGGATGCAAGGAGGACAAAAGGAGTGGGAATGAAGGAGAAGGAATTAGGGGAACCAGGAATCAAAGGAAAAACCCAAGCGAACTACGGCAGCACACGTCTAGCCACGGCAAGCGGTAGCGTTGAGACGCGCAGGGTCACGGGGGCGCGTCCGCTTTATAGAACATAATGCGTACGGCGCAGAAACTGGTAAACAGTATTCCGCTTTCGGCGGCCATGTTGGGAGTACTGCAGAGTGCAAGCCCCTATGGGTCAGGGACCAGGAAGTCCAGAAAGGACGCATCCGATGGTTCATGACAGCATGCCTCCTCCGAAGGCCTGTTCCTCCGGGTTTGCCCGGGGGTGTATAAGGTGGTACCTTTGAAGTAGCCTGGGGGCGTTTAGGTTTGAGACCGGTTCCCAGGTGCGTTCACTGGGTGGATAGCCTTTCCACTCCACCAGATACTGTAGCTGACCACGTCTGTACCTGGAGTCACATATTCGGGACACTTTGTATTCTAACTGGTTATCGACAACCACAGGGGTAGATTTTGGAGCAGACCGGGCGGTCTGGACGTATGGTTTCATTAGACATGTGTGAAACACTGGGTGGATCCTCTTCCAGGAGTCTGGTAATTTGAGTCAGAAGGCCACTGCATTAATGATTTCCTTTATGGAAAAAGGGCCATAGTACCGAGGAGCAAACTTATTAGGTCGTAAGTGTTGAGGCAGTAGTTTCGAGGATAGCCAGACCTTATAACCCACTGCATAGGAAGGTCCTGGTCTTCTTTTGGAGTCCGCATAGTGCTTGGTGTTAGTTCAGGCCCTTTCGAGGTGTTCTCTGGCTTCCTTGTGTACATTTGATGAGGGTTTCAATAAAGGAATCGACTTTAGGAACTGGTGTAGGATGTGGGAGAAGAGATGGTAGAACCAAAGGGTGGAATCCTTGGCTGCAGAAGAAGGGGCTGGTCTTGACAGCCGAGTGATCCGAATTGTTGTAGGCTGAATTCAGCCACAGGTATTAAGGATACCAATCGTCCTGGATCTTGGTGGTGAAACAACGAAGATACTGCTCCAGGGTTTGGTTCACAAGTTCTGTAGCTCTGTTGGTCTGTGGATGATAACCTGAGGAGAGGGCACGTTGGATTCTTAGTATACAGCATAAGTGTTTCCAGAATTGAGATATGTATTGAGGACCTCTGTCTGATATGATCTTGGAAGGGAGTCCATGAAGTCAGAATATGTGTTCCAGGAAGATTCCAGCGAGTTCTGAGGAAGATGGTAATTTATACAAGTGTGTAGAATGAGCCATGTGAGTGAATAAATCAATGGTAACCGTGATAGTTGTGTATCCCCTGGAAGGTGGTAGTTACACAATAAAATTTGTAGCAATAAATTCCCAGGGCCTTGTTGGTAGCGTTGGTTGGAGTAGAAGACCCGACGGGCTTTTGTTATCATGCTTGTTTTGATTGCAGACTGCACAGGCTTGGATGTACTGCTGGACATCAACTTTCATCTTTGGCCACCAAAACTGTCTTTGTATTAAACGGAGAGTGTCGGTAATGCCACGATATCCTGAATGAAGGGTATCATGACAAGAGGCTTGTAATCCTTTGTCGCAGTCTCTGTGTGGGAATGACTAGGCCATTGTCCTTTAACAAATACCCGTCCTTGGTTTTAAGATTCCATCGATTCTTCCCAGTAAATTCCTTCCAAATCTCTGGGTTTGAATCCAAATGTCTTCCAGGAGAGTGATTGCTTGAGCTACGAAAATTGTATGGGGAAACATCCTTGGGAAGGATCGATCTTCAAGAGTTTCGTAGTCGGGACGTCGGGATAAGGCGTCAGCAATTATGTTGTGTGTTCCAGGTACATGATGGATCTGGAACTGGTACTGGGCAAAGAAGAAGGCCCAACGGGCTTCACGACTATTCCTACATTCCATGGATTGTAGGACTTGGAGATTCCGATGATCCATACGGAACTGAACAGGATGTTTAGCTCCCAGGAGTAGATGACGCCACTCTGTGAAGGCTTGACGGATGGCCAACAATTCCTTTTCCAGAACAGAATAATGGTTCTCGCTAGGAGTTAGGGTTCGCAAGAGATAAGTGATGGGGTGTTCCAACTTGTCCTCAAATTCCTGCTTTAAGACTGCTCCGATGGCGTAGTTAGAAGCATCAGTCTCCACTAGGAACGGTCGATCAATGTCAGGTTGAGCCAAGATGGTGGCTTGTGTAAATTCCGACTTCAATTGTTGGAATGCTTCATCTTGGGTTATGGTCCAGAGGAAGGGAGTATCCTTCTTCAACAATGTAATAATCGGTTGAACTATCTCCAAAAAGGAAGGTATACATTTCCGGTAGAAGTTGGTAAGCCCCAGGAAGGATTGAATCTGTTTCACAGTAGTTGGAACATGCCAGGATAGTATGGAATTTACTTTTGAGTGGTCCATTCCAATTCCTTCTGGACTAAGGACAAATCCGAGATAGTGAACAGTAGAGACATGAAAAAGGCATTTCTCTGGTTTAGCCAGGAGTTTATGTCCACGTAGCCGTTGTAAGACAGCCTTGACATGTTCTTCATGCTTAAGATGGTCCGTGGAGTATATCAGTATGTCGTCCAGGTAAACTATGATGAAGAGGAACAGCATATCGGAGAACACCCGATCCATAAAACGTTGGAAGACCGCTGGGGCATTGGCGAGTCCGAAAGGCATGACCAGGTATTCAAAGTGACCAAAGGGTGTTCTAAAGGCTGTTTTCCATTCATCACCTTCCTTTATACGGATCAGATGGTAGGTAACTCTGCGATCCAATTTCGTGAAGATTACGGCTCCTCTTACCGCTTCCAGGATATCCGAGATTAAGGGCAATGGGTAGCGGTCCTTGAGGGTGCATTGATTAAGACCACGATAATCAAGACAAGGCCTAAGCTCCTTAGTATCTTTCTTTGGAACGAAAAACAACAAAGCTCCCGCTGGGGATTTGGATGGTCGTATGGTGCCATTTTCTAGGTTGGTATCCAAGTATTCTCGGAGGGCCCTTTTCTCTGGTTCTGATAGGATGAACATCCTTCCAAAAGGAATCACTGCCGAGGGTTCAGTATCGATAGCGCAGTCTTCAGGTCTGTGAGGGGGTAGGGCTTGAACTATGGCAGTTGAAAACACATCAGTGTAGTTCTGATAGGCTCTGGAGACCTGGATAATATTTGAGACTGTGAGTGGGCCTTGCTGGTCTGTCAGCGTACCTTCAGAGGATCTTGACGAGGAATCCAGGGAGGCAGTGAGACATACAATGTTCGGAGCCAAGAAACAAGGATCCTGCTGCCCAGTTGATGTATGGGTTGTGCTTCTGTAACCAGGGCATACCCAGTACCATGGGATAATGGGCAGACTTTATGATGTCAAACTTGATCATCTCTTGATGATGGTTTATCGAGAGCTGGATCTCTTTGGTTTGCAGGGTGATTGGTCCTGAAGAGAGAGGTTGTCCATCGATGGCCTCTACAGGTTGCATGATGTCTCGAGTTTCATATGGAATGTGGTGGGTAGTGACCCAATCCTGATCTATAAAAATCCCCATTGCTCCACAATCCACTAATGCCAGAATGGGATAAGTTTCTTTCTTTGATGGCGATAGAAAGGCCTGCAAGATCACAAGGTTGTTTTGTCCAGGAGAGTTCAAGGACGGAATAGATGTGGAGCAAACATCTCTCTCCCGAAGCTGTGCTCCATCGGGAGCTGGCGTTTCCCGAACCCCATGGAGGGGCCAAAGGACATTCTCTCACAAGATGAGATGTTTATCTGAGGCACAGTACATACACAGCCCGGTGTGAATCCATCGCAATCTTTCTTGCGGGGATATGGGTCAGCGGAAGGCCCCCAGTTGCATGGGTTCATGGTCTGTGGTCAGGGCAGGAGTGGGCTCGGGTTTAGAGGGAGATTCTATAGAGGTCTTTTGGTAAGGCATCTTTGTTTTCTTCTTTTCCGCCTTCCTTTCCTGGATTCGAAAGTCTATTTGTAAAGAGAGGTCCATAAGGGCCTGGAAGGAACCTGGGCGAGCTACCCTGGCTAGCTCGTCCTTTATTTCTTCGTTTAATCCTCTCCGGAACAGGGTGAAACAGGCCTCCGGGGACCAATCTGCTTCCTTGGACAGTTGCTTAAAGCGTGTTACATAGGTAAGCATATCCTGGGACCCTTGTTGGAAATCCAATAGACGTTCCTGGGCACTGTAAACCTGTTCTGGGCGGTCAAAAATGGTCTTTAGAGCCTGTCCGAACCCATCATAATCATCCAGGAGGGCATCTCCAGAATTAACTAAGGGCGTAGCCCAGTTTAATGCATTCCCGGAGAGATGCGAAATCATAAAGCCCACCTTTGCCCTGGGGGTGGAAAAGTAGTAGGGCTTAAAGGTAAAGTGCACTAAACACGAATCAAGGAAGCCACAAAGGTTCTTTGAGGAGCCATCATATTTATCCACTACTCCGCCCAGCAACACACTTTCCTTGGTCGCGGAATCACGTGACAGGACTAGTTGTTTTAATGCGGCATTCTCAGCTTTGAGATTCTGAACTTCTGTGATTAACTCTTGCATGCCGCGCATGAGGTCTTGAACTGCAGCCTCCATGTCCGTATCTGTATCAGTTTGTCGGCGTCTCAATCTGTCACAGGTTTCCCCCCTTCTCACCTATCTTTGTTGTTTATAGGAGTTCTTCGATGGAGTTTTCTTTCGTAGAGTTCGGGTCTTGTATAACCCAGAGTGCAGGTCCTCGGGTTCCAGCGTGTGTTCAGCGTTCTGAGTCCTGGGAACGTTCAGATGTCCGGGAAGTCCGAGTAAATCCAGGAAAACAGCAAGAGTTCACACAGAAGACGAATGCACGGAGATCCAGGATGCAAGGAGGACAAAAGGAGTGGGAATGAAGGAGGAGGAATTAAGGGAACCGGGAATAAAGGAAAAACACAAGCGAACTACGGCAGCACACGTCTAGCCACGGCAAGCGGTAGCGTTGAGACGCGCAGGGCTGTGGGGGTGTGTCCGCTTTATAGAACGTAATGCGTACAGCATGGAAACTGGTAAACAGTATTCCGCGTTCCGCGGCCATGTTGGGAGTACTGCAGAGTGCAAGCCCCTATGGGTCAGGGACCAGGAAGTCCAGAAAGGATGCGTCCGATGGTTCATGACACTGCTACCACTAACACCCAGACCATGAAAGATGTCATCTCAAATGTTACTGATGACATCACATGTTTAGTCCCTTTGTTTTTTTCCCTGCCATATATATATATATACCCTAAGAAAAGTACCTAAAGAAGACACAACAAGGGTAACCTTTAGATATACAGCACCTTTTCAATTTTTATATTGTGATTGTCAGTGAATAAAACCACCAGGGCTACATTTTTCATTGCACAAAAATAAGTGAGGCAGACATGAGCTGTCATGAGTGATGTCATCAGTGATGTTTGGGATGTCATCTTTGATGTCCTGGGAGTTAGTCTTAGCAATGCGTGTAGATGATTTGAGTTATCGTTGCTTAGCTTACCATAATGGGGGAATGAGCAGTGTTTTTTGGTTTCGCTGTGAAGTATAACATTCCTTTAACAAAGTTTTTTTACTGAATGTACATGTATATATATATATATATATATATATATATATATATATATATATATATCAGGGGAAAAAAACAAAGGGACTAAACATGTAATGTCGTCAGTGATGTCATCAGTGACATTTGAGATGACATCTTTCATGGTCTGGGTGTTAGTGGTAGCAGTGCGCAGTGGCTGTGGAGGGCTTAGGGGCTTAGGTTACCATAACTGTCGAATTTCAGGGGTTTTTCGGTTTTAATTTGAACCATAAAGGGGAGGTTGAAATTATGTTTTCAGTGAACTGCACAGGTTTTTGGTAGGGCAACTTAACCATAACGTCCCCTCAACACATTTTTTTTGTAGTGAATTTTACAGGTTTTTGGGAGGGCAACTTAACCATAACGTCCCCTGAACAAAGTTTTTTTTGTATTGAATTTTACAGGTTTTTGGGAGGGCAACTTAACCATAACGTCCCCTCAACAAAGTTTTTTTTGGATGGGGAACTTAATCATGACAGTGTGTCAAAGAAGGTGTTGTGTGGAATGTACATTGTGATGATGTGATTTTGGGCGATATGTAGTACAAACTACGTACTTGATATACATTTAACATAGAACATACAGAACCCCCTCCCTATTGATAATAGAAAGGGATGACTGAGCGCCTGTTTGCAGACGGGGGCGGACAGGATCAACATTACCCAAAGAGGCGGGGGGTATCTGAAAATGTACTATTGTCTTACACAAAAAGTGTACAACGAAGAAGGACATAAAGATATTATAAGTAGTAATAAGTAAATATGGAAACCTGAAGATGTGAAAAGAAAAGGACACATTTAATAAGCATGTAGAATGAAATAGATGGTACCATTAAAAAAAAAGAATGCCTCCATCGTAATCAATTCACAGAAAGTCGGCAGTCTGGAACGACAGTGGACGGACGCAGTAGGAAGAAGGGACATTACATCAAAAGAGTGAGTTGAGGCCATTTTTTTGTATGTGTGTGTTTTGTTTTGGTATGTGGTGCAGAAATAATAATTTCTTTCTGTTCTTTTAACTCAGAAATGGCTAGTACTTTGGAGTGGCTGGAGGAGTATTTTCTGCATGGGGAAATGTCTGAAGACAGCGACAATAATGGTACACATTGCTCTGCATATGCAAAATAATGACCAGTATTTTATAGGCATTTAACATATGTATATTTTTTTTGAACAGACCAGGAAAGCAAAGAAGAAAGGGCAACAAACGAAATAGGAGAAGATAGGATAAAAAGGATTGAGCAGAAAATGGACATACTGAACGAGAATTTTAAAACATTACGGGAGTTTGTGGAGGACTGTGTGAGAGGAAAAGTTTGTTACCATTACCCCACCTGTACCTGCCCCGCTTCTCCATTCCCTAATGAACCATCACCAAACCTTGAAGAGGAAAATAGACGTTTTGCCGAAATATTCATCCCTTCTTCCCCTCACAAATGTTCTCCTCATAACCAGCCCGTGTTGAATCCTAGAGAGAGAGAGAGAGAGAGAGAGAGAGAGAGAGAGAGAGAGAGAGAGAGAGAGAGAGAGAGAGAGAGAGAGAGAGAGAGAGAGAGAGAGAGAGAGAGAGAGAGAGAGAGAGAGAGAGAGAGAGAGAGAGAGAGAGAGAGAGAGAGAGAGAGAGAGAGAGAGAGAGAGAGAGAGAGAGAGAGAGAGAGAGAGAGAGAGAGAGAGAGAGAGAGAGAGAGAGAGAGAGAGAGAGAGAGAGAGAGAGAGAGAGAGAGAGAGAGAGAGAGAGAGAGAGAGAGAGAGAGAGAGAGAGAGAGAGAGAGAGAGTGTGTGTGTGTGTGTGTGTGTGTGTGTGTGTGTGTGTGTGTGTGTGTGTGTGTGTGTGTGTGTGTGTGTGTGTGTGTGTGTGTGTGTGTGTGTGTGTGTGTGTGTGTGTGTGTGTGTGTGTGTGTGTGTGTGTGTGTGTGTGTGTGTGTGTGTGTGTGTGTGTGTGTGTGTGTGTGTGTGTGTGTGTGTGTGTGTGTGTGTGTGTGTGTGTGTGTGTGTGTGTGTGTGTGTGTGTGTGTGTGTGTGTGTGTGTGTGTGTGTGTGTGTACCCTTACTAATGTCAAGTAAGATGACTTGATGTTTGGCCGCACCATCTGTTGAAGTTGTGCGTACATAAACAGAAATGGCGTTCTAAGGACATTATACCTCACCGTACCGCTTGTAAACGAGATGAAACATGTTCGTAGAACACACCAGCTGTCTGGGATGGCTGTAAATAAGCAAAATGGGAGTGTGTGAAGGATAGTATACCTGTACATATCAGGCACAGCCAAAATGGTGCCGTTCGTAGAACAGGCGCAGTGGCCAGCAAGTTCGTAGGCAAACAAAATGGAGTTGCTCCTACGGACACTGGAACTGTCCGTATAGTGAACATATCATGTATTCACATGCGCAGTACAACCGTAAGTATAGCGAAGATCGCGCCTGTCCCTAACTGAGTGTCTCACTTGTGTCACACTGTGAAATTGTTTGAGGACCCGAACACTGTCCGTAGGACACTTGCACGCATGTGCACGTTTGGTACTCTGCGTTTGCTGTCCAGCGGACTCCCATTGCTGGCGCGCATGTGTTCAGGACGTCATCATGTGACCGCACCGACGCTGAGCATGTGGACTAATTTGCGCAGTTTGTGTGCTTCCACAACAGTCCAAAAAAATTGTAGACACAAGGCAAAGTATTGTAGAGTGTAAAAATATAATTTCACATTTTCCAGACAATAGCTGATCTGAGGACTTGATGTGTAAAGGTTTTGTACCACTTTGCAGTGATGAAGACGGTCACGAGGCACACCCCTCCACCCCTACAAATGGCCACACCCCCGAGCGCATCTTCATTGTCCTTCTAGCTATAGCAGATTGAGGTGTACTGCCTTTATTGCTGTAGTGACCAAAAGGGAACTAATCGGTATGGCTTACATGGCTGCTGTTGGTTCATTAGCCTCTGCACCGCCCCCAAACCCGCCACCACCTCCCCAAGAGCCTGCAGAGAGATATATGGGTGAGGATGTAGAGAGCGAGGAAGAAGAAGAGGAACAGAATGAAGTGGAGGAACTCAGCAGTAGGAGCACTCGCTGGGAGTCGTGGGTGTGGCGGTTGTTTTCCGTTTATGGGAACGTACCAAAAGAACGTGCGACCCTGGTGAAGTGTAACCAGTGTGAGGTGGTGCTGAGTCGCAGGAGAGTTGGTTCGTACAGCTTTGGTACGACAACCATGAAGCGACACCTCACTTCATTCCACACTGCGGACATTCGCAAGGCGGTGCCATGTAAAGAGCATAGTCGCTTGAGTTCCTCCACAGCATCCTCTGTGTCCGATCCTCCCACAAGAGAGACTCCTGTGGGGGAGCGCCTCCCTCCACCTGCCTCACAAGCCATTCGCAATGCTGTTGACCCTTACCTTTCAAAGGTGACAATAGTGTGTAATTATTGTGACGCAGTACTCTGCAGTGGGGAGAGTTTTTAAAGTGCTTTTGAGGCTACGGTCGCAGAGCACCAGAAGATCTGCTCCTTACCTAAATAAAGCTCACCTTATATCTTTCTCTGTTCACTTGCCCTTTCTTATCCCCGTGGCTGGTGTCCCTTCCTTACCCTCCTTTGGACTCTTCTCCTAGTGTGTCGTGTGCTGTGAAGCAACAAAAATTACTGCAAAGGCTCTTTTCAGAGCCGCTTTTCTCAGTTTAACCCTTGAAGTGCCAAGGACGAGGTATCTCGTCCTTGGAAGTGCATACGCAGTGCCAAGGACGAGATAGCTCGTCCTTTTCGGCACCTTGTTTTGAGCGATCCCTGCAAAGCAGGGATGGCTCAAAACTGTAATCCAACCCCCGGGCTATGTGAGGGGGAGGTCCCCCCTCACTGCCAGGGGGCTGGATTACCTTCAGTTTCACGTCGGCATGCGTAAAGCACGTCGGCGTGAAACTGAAAGTAATCTTCACTGCCATTTCGGGCTGCTGCAGTGAAAATACAAGGTGAGTCTTCACCTTTCTCCGCCTCGATCTCCGGCTGTATTTCAAGCCGGAGATCGAGGCGGGTATCGTTGGAAAGGGGAGATTCTCCCCTTTACAACAATACCCATTGTGTGGCATTTTTACCCGCAGAACGGGTGCAGGGCGCGCGATCCGCGGGCAGCAATGTCACCGGATCAAATGGAGATCCGTTTGTGATGCGGGGGGAGGAGGGGATGCTTACTAGGTAAGCGCCCCCCTTCCCCCGCGGCCCCAAAGCATGGGGCCACAGCACCAGAGACCCCTGGGGCAGATGATCACTGCCCCCAGGGGTGAAAATAAAAATAATCGAGGGATGGGGGGAGGTGGTAGGGGGTTTGGGGCCCTGGGGCCCATTGGGCCACCAGGAACAGAGGAAAAAGTGGTGTCCCTGGAAAGGGGAGGTTCTCCCCTTTCCAAAGACATCACTTATATGAAGCATTGCTGGTCACGGATCAGCGCAGAGCGCTGATCCATGACCAGCAACCACTGGACCACCAGGGAAACGTTTGTGACGTGAGGGGGAGGGGGGCGGCTTCAAGTAAGCAGCCCGCCCCCCCCCCGGCCCCCAAAGCATGGGGGCACATGCACATGAACCCTGGGGGCAGATGGCTGGCCATCTGTCCCCAGGGAATGTAAAACGAAAAAAAAAATGATGGGAAAAGGGGGAGGGGTGGGGTGCCACTAGCCACCATGGCTTTTTTACTGATTGAAAGGGGGGGTGCCCCCCCCAACCGAAGTAGAAAGGGGGCACCCCTTGTAACCCTCCCTGGGGGCAGATATCAGCTCCTAGGAAGGGCCATCTGACCCCAGGGAGGGATGCATGAGGTGGGGCCTCCCCTTTCTGACGCCAGGGAGGGATGCATGAGGTGGGGACCTCCATTTGGGGCGGGGGGTGCCACCCCACGTTGCAGTACAACATTCGCTGCCAATTTAGGGTGCCCCTCAGCCCCCCCTAAAAAGCAGCCTACGATTTTGTATTATTTTTTTTGTTTTGTTTACCCAACTTCGCTTGGCGCAGATGTGTGCCAATCTGGCCTCAGGGTGCCCAAACCCTACTGCCCCATCTATTGGGGGTCCTGCCCCACCTTTTGTGGTGGACCTCTCCCCCCACCCCAAATGGCTGGGGGGACACCTCATGCAGCCCTCCTTGAGCCTCCTAGGAAGGACTGCATGATGTGCCCCCCCTCCGTTCGGTGTAACGGGGGATGGCCCTCTCCCCCCACCCCAAATGGTGGGCCCCACCTCATGTATCCCTCCCTGGGGTCAGATGCCCCTTCCTAGGAGCAGATATCTGCCCCCATGGAGGGTTGCATGAGGTGGGGCCCTCCATTTGGGGTGGGGGGTGAGTGCCACCCCCCGTTGCAGTATAACATTCGCTGCCAATTTAGGGTGGCCCTCAACCCCCCCTAAAAAGCAGCCTATGATTTTGTATTATTTTCTTTATTTACCCAACTTCGCTTGGTGTAGATGGGCACATTAGTGTGCCAATCTGCCCCCAGGATGCCCACAACCTACTGCCCCATGCATTGGGGGGCCTGTCCCACCATTTTTGGGGGCCCTCTCCCCCACACCCCAAATGGAGGGGGGGATGTACCTCACGCAGCCGTTTGAAGGAGGCCCAGGGAGGCCTGCATGAGGTGCCCCTGCCACCCATTTAGGGTCAGGGGGGAGAGGGCCCCCAAAAATGGTGGGACAGGCCCCCCAGTGGGTGGGGCAGTAAGATATGGGCACCCCGGGGCCAGATTAGCACACCAATGTGCCCCTCTGCACCAAGGCAAGTTTCATAAACAAAGAACAAAATGGAAAATGGTTTAACGCTTTTTGGGGGGGCTGTGGGGCACCCCAAAGGGTCTGGGAAGTTTCTAATGGGATGGGGCATTGACCCCCTCGCCCCCAGCCGCAATGGAGTGGGTGCCATGTCATGCAGCCCTCCCTGGGACCAGATATCTGCTCCTAGGAACGGACACCTGAGCCCAGGGAGGAGTGCAGGACAGCCCCCCCCCCATTATCTGCCCCTGGGGAGGGCTACATGAGATGGACCGCCCCTCCAATTTTGCCATGTGTGGGTTCCCACGGGTGTCCTCTTTTGGAAAATGCACGGGGTTCCCTGTTTTCCTTGCTGGCTTCGACGCCCTAGGCCCAAATCTGTAGGTTGCCCACATGAACAAAATGGGCAGTGGGGAAAGGCTTGGGGTTACCAGTGGGTTACCCTTTTCCTTTTGCGCCCCCGGTAGGTGCACCCACACATGTGAGGTACCGATTTCATCGGGGCACGTGTGGGGACGCGGGAAGGTAGGCCACGTGTTGTTGGCGGTGTGTATCTGTGGGTGGCCAGAGCAAAATGTCTGAGAATTGTCTGCATTTCCAGCCAATTTCAGAGACATTTCCCTGTGTCCACTCACCAAAACACGTCGCCAACAACAGATATCATACCTTCTCGCGTTCCCACAGGTGTCCTGACGAAAAAGGTACCTCACATGTGTGGGTGTACCTACCGGAGGCGCAAAAGGAAAAGGGTAACCCGCTGGTAACCCCAAGCCTTTCACCACAGCACAATTTGTTCATTTTGTATGTGAAAATGTCAGAGTTGTGTACTGTGTACGGGCTACAGTAATGCTACTTGCAAGGTAATCGTATGAGAAAAGTAAGCGCCTCCGATTGCTGTGGTGACATCTCCCTAAGGGTCTCCCGATTTTTCGGCATAGTGCTTTTAATTTGCAAGTAGAACATTTTTCCCCATCTACTACTGTGCCCTATCGCTTACAAACCTCACCTATACATAGTACACCGTGCATTTCCATAAAGTTAAAATTGTTAGCAAATTTGAAGGACTTTCAAGTACCATATTGCAAATACCATGGAAAGACTGCACAGAGTGAAGTGAAATGCACACATGCACTGGGTTGAAATATGGAAGTAGAATGCTGTGACGAAAGCAGCACAATTAATGTGTGCAGTATCATCACTGCTGTAAACACACTAAGTAATTGATTTTCTTTTTTTGCATCGCAGTGAAGACTACTCTCCTGAGAATCAACAGCATCTACACTGCAGACGACATACCTGAGGAAACCTGGTTATTTTGCAAAAAAAATTAAATACAATACAGTACTACCTTTATATTGTAACTACTCCTCAAAGAGGCTGTGTGGGTTATTTGTTTATTTTGGGCGCCAAAGCAAACATTGATTTTTAAACCATTCTACCTACAAATATCCATTTATTGAACAAAGAATAACAGGCAGAATGGCTCACAAATCCCTGTGTGTTTGGAACTCAAATAACATCCGTAATCCTTAGAAGGTTAGATTTAGAAAAGAAGTTGGTGTTGCAAGTTTATGTCATTTTGTTCATTAATAATGGTTCTCATCACAAGTAGGCCACTTTGTACTCTCATCTGAAGCACATTGTAGTAATATAGAAACAATAAAGTAGCCTTACCAAATAATTGCAAGAGTCCAATGCACATCGACACAACATGACAAAGACCTTCCCCATCAGACTCATGCACACATGCACACAGCACACAGACATTGGACAACAGGCCAAAGTATACCTTTTTTTTCAACAGACACCAAAGAATGCCTACCAAAAAGCAACTCCGTAGAAAGGAACGCAAAGGTAGAGCAAATAAAATAAAAGTGGCCAATGTAAGCATCCACCTGTTGTAGAGTTTGTAGAGAATGTTGGAATAAACCAGCTAATGCAGTTGGTTAGCAAAACAAAGGAAGTCTCAACTACCGAAACTTTACCTCCTCCATCAAAATGTGTCACAAAACACAAAAATGTTGTCAAAAAAACGACTACCAGTTCAGCTAACAATGCTCCTAATAATCCTGATAGTGTAATAAGAACGCATAGTAAAAAAAGTATTTTATGAAAAATGTTTCATCACAGAGTCCTTCAGAATCTACTAAGAAGAGGACCGAAATCATCCTCAACCCTTAAAACCTACCGTAGAAAGTTAATCCTACAAGCTCTCGTGGACAGTGCAATCCTTCTCAAAAGGAAGTTGTTTATATTAGTGTTAAATAGGATGAAAGCACTAAAAAACTAAGTACTAAACTACAAAAGAAACTGAGCAATAAACGGAATGTGAACAAAAATAATTTCTTACATGTTTGTGGTGAATGGAGTCACACAACAAACACAGAACCATATTTTAATGAAGAAGCATACAAACAAAATCAAACACAATTGCCATCCATAGCAGTGGATGAGGGTATGAGAAAATCAATACTACCATCATGGAACAAGAAACACTGCTTACAAATATATTCCCTGAAAACTCAGAATTATCTCTCGATTCAGCAGAACCACACCGTGCAGTATACAAATGGCTGTGCACATCAATGTATACCATGCCACATCAATGTATACCATGCCAAACAAAGCCTTCAAATCTTTACATCAGTTCCTTAATCAATATGTAAAAGGTAAAGAGAAAAGTAAAATGAAAGTGCTGAAAAATATGGATATTTGTCCAGTGTGGAAATACACAGGACTAAAAGGACATTCATTAGCCTGCTTTTCTGGGCCTATTTGCAAAAGCACCTTCCATGATATCAAAAGGATATCAATACATCATTCCAATGTAAGAAATCTAGTGTATAAAATATACTATGAAAAAGTCCAGCTTCAGAATTAGGCAACTTAAATACCACTCTTCTGCATGGTACATCCAAATACTTACAAGAAGAAATTGACCGTATTCAGAGAACGTATTTTGGAAGTGAGAGCCACTTACAAAATGCAACAGTTTTAAAACATAGTAGCAACAATTCTGCACATAGCAACCTTCTATTATACACATCCAGAAAAGAAATAATAAAATTAAAAAGGTTATCAGCTGAAGTACCAAACCATGTGTGTGTGTGTTGCCGCAGAACGTTTTACAAAAGGAACACAAAAAATGTGGACATAGCATACAAAATAGAAGACAAGGAAGATTCTATATGGTTTGAATTAGCCCTCTACCTTTTAGCAGAAAACAAATATGAACTAACTGAACGCCTAATATGTTGCAGTTACTGTACTACAAAATTAGACAACAACCACACTCCTTCACGTGCTATTACAAATCATTTGGAATGGTTTCCATTACCAAAAATCCTGCAGCAGCTCAATTTGTATGAGAGCATAATAATTCAAACAGTTCACCCATTTCAAGCAATTATACGCCTTCATCCAAAAACAGCAAAACTACCTTCCTCTGAATTGGTGAAAGGCATTTGTGGCAAAGTAGTTTATTTGCCATTAGATCTAATGGAAAATATACACACTCTAGGAGTGGAACGTTCAACAGAGCATTCTTTAATAGTCTTGGTAAATGGAGAACTAACAAAGGACAAATAAATTTGGCAACAATTAGTGGACTTACACAAAGTTACACAAGCATTACAATATCTAAAAGACAATAATGAGTACTACAAGGAAATAAATATTGATGAAAGCTTAAGGGAAACAACTGAAATAATTCAAGAGCCATCAGAAACTGGACAATTCGAACTTCTGGATCCTGTTACAGTATCCATTCTTTTGGACCATTACACAATTCATCCATTGCATTCCAATGAAAGCATAGATGATGCACTAGAAACTTACCAAATGCGACAAACCAAATGGTCACCAACGAGTATATGGGAAAAAAGTATATAAGCACGTGCTTTTCCACTGATATGTCCTACTGGCAAAGGTGG
The DNA here is from genome assembly GCF_040938575.1 of Ambystoma mexicanum. Taxonomy (NCBI): domain Eukaryota; kingdom Metazoa; phylum Chordata; class Amphibia; order Caudata; family Ambystomatidae; genus Ambystoma; species Ambystoma mexicanum. The sequence goes on along the minus strand of NC_090923.1, from coordinate 1,112,553,654 downwards.
AAGATGACCCACTCAAATTGGAGCATCAGAATACCGTTCATTACGAATGTATTCGCAAAATCCCAGATTTAGACAAAATGTGGAATACATATTCCACCTACTCTATGAAAGTGAATTAGAAACACTATGTTACGGAGTTGCACACATTCTTAAATCTGGTACCCACCTTCAAAATATGTCAGCTATGCAGTTAATACAAAAAGTACAGGAAAAAGATGAGGTTTTACAATCAAGTATAACAAATTTGTTTGCAAACATGCGTGTGGAATACTGGTTCTGACGGCACAGAGACGTGCGTCGTATGATGCTAAGTTGTGCGGAATATGCATGGGAAGATTTACATGAGTTCCTACGCATAGCAAACAGTAACAAAAACATAGATATATTAACACCTGGAGAACTTTGCTCTCTAGTTCCAGTTAATGTGTCAAGATATTTCCATCATCGTTTCATTGACATGCTACACTTTATTTGCAATAAAACTGTTCCTCCCCTTGGAAAAGTGCAGCACTTCTTTTGGAGAAAAGAATATCAAGCGAGAGGAGCACCACATATTCACATGCTGTTATGGATCAAAGGTACACAGAAATTTGGTCACAACAGTGACAGCACTGTTTTGCAGTTTATCCAAAAATATGTCACTTGTGAAATCCCTTCTCAACAGACACACAGTGAGCTGCATGGGCAGATTTTACAATTTCAAAGACACAAATGTGGCAAATACTGTCATCGCAAATACAAAAACAAAGGTAAATACTACACTAAATGCTGCTTTGGTTTCCCTAGGCCAGTTACAGAAACAGGTGAAGTAAACATCTTCATGTCTTCAGTTCGACATAGTGTTAAAGGTAAATCACCTAAGAACACGTATTACATAAAAGGATGGGAAGAATCAAAATATATCAATGATTACAATGCAATCATTGCCCTCTTATGGAATGCAAACATAGATGTGCCGTACATTGCAGACAATTCCACTGCTGTTGCACAATATGTTACAGCCCACTTAACAAAAGCAGAACAAACAGAGCTTCAAGACCTCTGGGATGACCTAGCATCAGACAAAACATAACATAAATTGTACAGCCTAGGCATAAACATATATCTCATAGAGAATGTGGTGCCTATGAAGCAGCAGATCGTTTAACCAGTACTGCTTTGTATGGAAAATCAGACAACATAGTATGGCTCAGTCTTAGTCCTGCAAAATCTAGAAAAAGAGTGCTAAAATCATATGAGGACATAGAAACAATTGCCAGAAATGATCCCAACAGCCAAGACATTCTGAAAAACTATCTACTGGACACATACTATCGGAACAGGACTAGCACTCTGGAAAGCATGTATCTATACCACATTGCTCAAAACTTTGCATACAAAAATAATGTAAAACCCGATGAAAGTAAACGTAGATATAGAGTGAGCGATTGTGAAGGAGCTTAGTGAAACCAACCAAACTAACCTTAATTAATCATGTAAAATTGTCATTAAAACGTCCTCAACAGAAAGAACTATATTACATGTCTCTGTTACAACTTTTCAAACCATGGAGAAAAGAGGAAGACATACTAGATAACTATGACTGCTATGAAGATGATTTCAAAGCAAACGAAAGCGCTATCACCGATGTGAACTTTACGCAGTACAAAACAATGTTACAAAATGAGCAGCAACAGGAAGAAGAACTTCAGGCCCAACTAGATAAGGACTCTTCCGACAGTAGTCAACCTTCTGTAACAGGAAGTCAAGAACCACTAGGACAACCACTAATAGCAAATGGGGCTGAAGTAGCTATGGCAGAAGTAGAAAACACCATGTATCAGTATCAAGAAGATACAGAACACTTAACTGTACAACAAGCAAAACTTAACAACGATCAGCGCACCATTTTTGAAGACGTAACAAAACAAATTGTACATGGTGTACAACACGAAGATAAAGAATGTACCTGCCAAAATTACAAACCTATACTGCTGTACGTCAGTTGTGAAGCTGGATCAAAGAAAACATTCTTAATCAAAATCATCAGCAAATTCCTCCAACAATTGACAAACAACAAACTGTCAGCTGTTGTAATGGCCCCCACAGGTGTAGCTGCCTACAACATAGGCGGTGTCACTTTACACCGATTACTACTGCTTCAAGAAGAGCATACAAATAAATTGGACTACTACAAACTTTCTGCAGAAGCTGAAATGGAATTACGCAGAGTATTGAAACAAATGAAAATGCTACTAATAGATGAGGTGAGCATGGTCTCCAACCTAATGTTGGCTTTGATTCATCTCAGATTGCAAGAAGTACTTAAAAGTAACAACGAAGAACTCTTTGCAGGGAAACACATTATCGTCTTCGGAGATCTTCTACAATTGACACCATTGAAAGGTGAACCGATTTTTAAAAACTTAGGCCACAAACTCTGCCGGAAAACTGTTGGTAGCATAGGTAATGTTAACCTTTGGCAACATTTCCAATATAGAGAATTAACTGAGAAGATGCGGCAATTAGCAGATCTCACTTATGCCAACATCTTAAAAAGTATTAGAGTTGGTGTATTATCGCAAGAAGCACAAGTTGTATTGAAAAACCGGCACATACATGCACTTTATGGCGACAATGCATGTGCAACTGATATTATGGAAAAAATAGCGAACAAAAATGTCAATTGTATTGTCACGCTCACCTGATTCCCACGGAGGCGCAGGTCTGGCTTCGAGTGCTGATGCTTCTTCTATGGTGAAGCGCAGGACTCTGAAGATGGACTCACTGGCTCGCAGGAATATTCCCCTGTGCGTGAAAAGGGAGTATTACCTACTGACGGAATAATGCTCAAGCCTCCCACTCCCTTCCAACCCTCCACGATACCCTTCCTCGGTTCCCCGTGAAGTCTCATCTTAGGGTCTGGAAGGATGAGTTCTCCATCCTGCTTCTGATGCAGGGGCGCGTTGAAACCCAGTTACTTCACTGGATTGAGGTTTGATGGGAGTTCAAATAAGCTTGACTATTCAGGTAAGGCGCTGTAAGAGTTCTGTAGCAAGTTCAAAAGTTCAAGCTTAATAATAATGTTCATTGTCTTATTGCAGCAAGCGCTAACGCGTATGTCTTTTTCCCCTTAGGGGCCGGGGTTCGGAATGCCGGAGATATGGCGCCGACCCGAAGTGAAACGTGCAGTTCCAGTAAATGACAGGTAAGTTCTGGATGAGCGTTCGGGTAATGTCTTTGCATTCGCTCATTCAATGTCTTTGTCTTTTTTCCCCATAGGGGCCGGGGTCCGGAATGCCAGGAAGCGGCAGGACCCGAAATGAAATGGGAATGACCCAATAGGTAAGTCTTAGAAGGAAACTGAGCTTTTCCTATTCCCTTCCTTCTCTCACCTTGTGTTCTTGTCTTTTTCTCTCTAGACTCTGGGAAGTGGCTGCGGATCCGGATGATCGCTGCTGAAGATGGAGGTGCCCAGGAAAGGTGAGCGAAATGCAGCGCTGCAGCGCTGCAGCGATCGAAGCGAAATGCTTTTAATATGATGTCTTCCCTTTCAGGATCGTCGGTGTGAAGTCTCCGTGATGCAGTTTTAACAGATAATTCTCTCCAATTCTCTCTTAGCAGGTGACCCAGGATGCTGACAGGCGTGGCTGAAGTCCAGATGCAGGAGCTGACACGGTGAGCGTCCAGCTGCGAGGAGCAGAACAACGCGAAGCGCGAGTTGCTGATCGGGCGTGGTTTAAATAGCTTTGGAAGAAGTTCCAGGTATGTATCCTTCCACCGATCAGGTATGTATCCTTCCCCGACCACACCCAGGGGAAAGTAGGTCCACAGGTAAAGTAGTTCCATTCAGGCCTCAAGAGGGCCTGGATGTAGCAGCATGGTCTGCATCAGGAAAGTGCACCTTAAAACACTTGAACACATGTCTAGCTTTATGAGCCTGGCGCCTAAGGCGCCAGGACAGGGGTCCAACTTGTGCCTGGCGCCTAAGGCGCCAGCACTGTGTCCAAAGGGCCCCAGCTTGGGCCCGCTGGCACTTCCCTGGGGGAAATGATGCCTGCCTCTGGGGTTGCTGGGTCGGACCTGGCTCCTTGGAGGTAGGCATCATGACATGTATGGTCTTAATACCAACTCTTGCAAGCTGTTTCAAATTCAATGAAACAATGTTAAATAAAGAAATGCAACCAATACTGGAAATTAGCGCCACATACAAACTAGACGTACATGGTATGACAGTGCCCATGTGTGAGCAAGCCACAACAAGACTAAATAGTTTAGAAAATTCAATATCGAACACAGCTGGGTTGGAAAAAATATTGAAATTATCCTTAAATTGTAGAGTAATGCTTAAACGTAACCTTGACGTAGAGCAATGGCTAGTTAATGGAACACTGGGCACTGTTGTTGGCTTTCAATCATACCCACGTGATAGCAGCATTCAATTTGTCAATATTCGCTTTGATAAAGTTTCAGAAGTGAAAAGGATAGGCCGCTCAATTGCTCGATTCCTTCTCTTCAAAGACATGTATGTACGTAGAGAGCAATTTTCTCTAACTCTTGCATATGCAGTTACCATTCATAAATCCCAAGGTCTTACCATAGACAAAGCATTGATAGATATAGGAAACACAGTCTTTAAGGAAGGCATGAGCTACGTAGCATTATCACGCGTATGTACACTTGACGGTCTATTGCTAATGAACTTTGATGCAAGTAAAGTCAAAGCTGATATTCCTTGCATTCTAGAATACAATAGATTGCGTTCACTCACTGTACACCGCTCATCTCAAACAATACCCTATCCAGATAAAGTAAAACGTGGTAAAAGGAAACTAAATGAAACAGAAATGCAACAGAATCCAACAGCAAATTCCGGAAAGAAAAGAAAAGAAGCTAAAGTTTCATCAATTACCACAAACATAGAAGAACCTATTAGGGAATGTTAACCAGGGACGTCGGCAAAGAAGCAACAGAAATTCCGAAAAATGCACTCAGATACAGAACTTGCTGGACCATTCACATTTGCAAATGAAAGTGGAGTAGGTTGCTATGCAAATGTAGCAATGAATATTCTATTTCAATTGCCACCAATTGTTAACAATATTTACCTCCACAGTACAGACCAATTGTGTTTGCAAAATTTAGTGCTGCATAGAAATGCAACAAGCAATCCTGACAACACAGTGTTCATGGAGTAAGGCAACAATTGGCCGACTGTGCTGGAATGGTGAGATTCACTATGAACTCACAAGAAGATCCACAAGAATTTCTAATGTACATAACTATTAGTATTCAAAAACAAAAGCATACCTGTAAATGAAATCTTCCAGATTTCGTACATGTGGAAACATACATGCACTCTCTGTAGCAAAGTGATACAGGAAGAAATGCCAAATGAGTGATTTGTGTATGTTTCCATACCAAATAGTGAGAGCATTCCATTTCACCAACTTGTACAAAATGCAAACCACTGCAGATTATGTACTATTTGCAATTCAGTCTATCGCCCCACCCTACTGATACAATCACATAGTGCCTACATAATACTTATCCTTCTACGTTATAATGGCACCAAAAACAACTGCAAACTGACTGGATTCACACACGGTCAAGTGTCACTTGGAAAGAAAACCTTCACAACAGTACGTATAATCTACCATGCAGGAGCTACAACCAATGCAGGTCACTACACTGCATACATTAAAAAGAATTGTGGATGGTTTGAATGTAATGATAGCACCATTGCTCTAAAGCAGAGATTGCCAGCTAATCTTACAAATGTGTATTTAATGTATGCTCTTAAAGCCAAAATGTACCAAATAATGTGTACTTCAAGATTAAAAAAAAAAATTATGTTGAAAGACTACAAACAGAATACGCCAACAGGTATCTAACTACCCAAGAGAATGTAAGAATGACACAAACAAATGAATATCACAGATCGTTGGGAACAAATGCACAGGTAGAATACGCCTACAGGTATCTAACTGTTGTTAAAAATCGGCAGGAAAGCAACAAACATAACATTAATGGGAAAGATGAAGGAAACAGGATATAACAACGACACAAATGAATGAATATCACAAAGCTGTAGGAATAAATGCACAGTTAGAATATGCCTACAGGGATCTAACTGTTAGTAAAAATCGGCAGGAAGGCAACAAACATAACATTAATCGGAAAGATGAAGGAAACACTCAAAGGAAACAAGGAAGTAGTTAGTACCATAGTAAATTAAGGTTTTATTTAATCCGACAAGGATTTTTTTCCCCAGACCCAAGGATTAGAAAAGCAAACACAGAAACTGAGCGCAACGCACAGTACACTGGTTTGTAAACTAAATATGAGGGTAAAAAAAAAAAGGTAAACTGTCTATTAAGCAATGTAGTACATTTTCAAAAAATGCAAAGACTAACATACATGTTTCTTTTATCACAGAAATGGAAAAAGGGATACTTCCGCCAAGTACGATAACCATTTAAAAATTATATGTGGATTCTGAACAAAGTAAGGAGTAAGTATATTGGCAGTCATTTTCTACACATGTGAATCTACACGTCTAATCTATGGTACTAATATGCTGCAGCGCCTGTAGGCTGGCCCTTGCATCTTCGGTGTGTAACCTACCATCTACGCCTTACGACCAAGGTACAAGGAGTATAGGTCCTAGCCACAACCATCGCTGCATATCATAACCATGGTCCTTGTAAATTACCTACTTATAAATTTACTTTTCGGACCATCGTCTGCAGCCATGCAGGCAACACACTAGGGCGTCCACACAACAAGCGCATTACACCACACCCATATTCACTTGTAACTGCACTGCTTATGACTTCAGTCTTGGGTGCATCGCCTTTGGGCATGCAATCAAGAGTCTGGGTCCTGGCTAGAAACACCACAGCATATCAGAACCATTGTGCCTTGTCATTGTACTATGTACAAACATGGTTTTGGGAGCATGGCCTTTGGCCTTTGGCCATGCTCCCAAAACGCTACGCCCTCCCCACACCCATCTTAATGATGTTGCATAGTACAAGTGTACCAATAGCTGTGATATGGTGGAGTAGTTTGTAGCCACAGGCTACAGAGGTAAGTTTGAGGCCATAGCATTATGAATGTATGAGTATACAGTATTTAAAATGCGTAGTTACTTACAAGTGCAGTGCTTATTACTTTGTTCAAATACTCTACATCCTGGCCACTACTACCACACCATATGACATCCATTGTGGCATATAAGTACACTACGAACAAATGTACTTTTGGGGGCATGGCCTTTGGCCATGGACCCATGATTGCAGCCCCTCCCCACAGCCGCCAGTGTGATGCACTACCACACCGTATCGTACCCATTGTACCTTGTAAGTACACAACATATAACTGTGCTGTTGGGTGCATGGTCTGCGCCCATGCACTCATGACTGCAGACTCTCCCCACAGCCACCTGACTGATGTCAATAGTAGGGGTGTCTCTGTAGCTCTGAAGTGCTGCACTGTTTGTGCGCAGGGCCTAAAATTGTAGGTGTGTGGCCATACATTTCGATATATGGTTGTGAAGTGTCTTATAACTGCAGTTCTTACAGGTTTCCTGTTGGGTGCATGTTTGGGTGTATGGCATACAGCCTGCAACCATGCACTCAAAAGTACACATCTTGTCCATAACCACTGCACTACATGAAACCCATGTGGGCTTGTAAGTGAAGAGGTTATAGCTTTGTTCTTGGATGCATGGCCTTTGGCCATGCACCCAAGACTGTACCCACTCCCCACAACTTGCCAATCGAAACGCAATACTACAGGTGTATCCATGGGTGTGACATGCTGCGGTGGTTGTAGCCAGGGCCTACAGTTTTGGAAGTAAGGCCTTCGGCCTTCGACCGACGGCCCTGCATCCAAGACTCTAGGCCCTGGCCACAACCACTGTAGCATGTGACACCCATGGCGGCGTACTAATGAAAATAATAATAGGATCCAAGATGTTGGCCGCATCCAAACAATCTGACGCAGAACACGTCTCGCAGCAGCCAATGGGCAGAGACGTCGCGTGTCCGCAGTCATGACGCCAGCCCCTTAGCCAATCGGTATCTTGTCCGTGGACCGAACAGGGAAGTGTGACCGCGAAGCGGACATAGATATCACTAATTTTGTCAGACCTACTTTTTGATAATTTTAAAGAAAAGTACTGCACGGAAAGTCACCAAATTTACAAAAGCACGCTTTCTGGACCAAGCCCCTGTACCTGCCGCAGATTTCGTGAAAATCCATCCAGCGGTTTGAACTGTAGCCGTGCGCAAAGTTTTTCCCCCATTCAGTCTATGGGAAAAAAAGACGTTTTGGGACCCCCCCCTATAACTTTTGCCCCCCTGCACCAAACATCTCCAAACTTTTTTTGCAAAGTTTGGTGAGGATTCGTCCAGGGGGAGCAAAGTTATAAGCCACCCAAAAAGTGCTCTTCCTATGGAAAACAGCAACTTAACCATAACTACATGGCCACTACCATGGCCGTGTAATATATATATATATATATATATATATATATATATACACACACATTTTAAACACACCCTATGAAATAATAACTAAATGGGAAAACACTACAAAAACCCACCCCTATAGAAAGAGCACTGTGGGTAATGAAATAATGATGATGATGATGATAATGATGTGTTATTTATATAGCGCCTTAATCCAAAGTGCTTTACAGAGCACATACATACAATATCACCCAACTGAAGTTAGTACTCATTTATCGACCTCGGAAGGATGAAAGGCTGAGTTGGCCTTGCCGGGATTCGAACCTGCGACCTGCAGATCACATCGCAGCAGCGAGCGCTCAACCCGCTGAGCTATCTTACCGGCTGGGTGAAAGGCAATCAAAAATGACAATGTTCATAAAGGGATATGCCTTTTGTGAGCAAAAGGGATCGAAATTGACCTAACCAGCCTCTAGAGCCCAAAGTGGAACCAGGGAGGTAGTTAGGAGTCAATGGGCCTCATTCTGACCCTGCCGGTCCGCAAACAAGGTAAGCTTACCAGCACTGTTGTTTCCAGACCGGCATATTACAGGTCTGCCTACCGGAACCACTGTGCCCAAGAGGTCTGACCCTGCCGTGCACAGCGGCCACAGTAGGCAGACCCGTCACGGAAGACCCAGCTCTGCTGGTCCCCACTCCCATAGAGTCCTATGGAACTCTATGGGAATGGGGATTAATGAAAAAGGCCGGCAGCTGACTTCCCGGCCGCCCGACTTGGAATAGCCCGGTGGCACTGGGAAGTCAGGCAGTAGTAATTTTTTACGGGTCCAGCGGCAACCCGCCGGTAGCACCGTGAGGGTTACCGCCGGACCCGTAATGAGCTCCAATGTCTTTTCGCTGTACTTGGCGATTCAACAGCATTGAAGCAGGCTTCTTGGCACGGTGAACAGGTTTGGAGATGGAGCACCAGCGGACCGAAGAGTTTGACCAAATATAAATGTCAGCAACACAGGTTATATTGGTTTGAAAGCATTTGAACACGGTTGACATGCAAGAGACCAGCTGCTTGGCTTCTTCAGTTGCTGCGAACCCCAATCCAGGGGCTCAGGGACAAGATGGGCCCTTGTTCTCATTTTCCCTAACACAGGGGAGGCTGGCAAACACCTGAAGGAGTCCTTCGCCACCAGCGAGGTTCTGGGTACTGGTGTAACTGGCAGAGTGGCAGGTCTTGCTCCAGCAGCAGGACACCCCCAATGGGCCCTGGGGATAATTAGTGATCAGAGCTTGCCTCTGCCTTGGATCACCCGCCTTCTCCTCAGGAGGACTTGGAAATGACGGCTCTCCCAGCAGGGTCCAATTAATTATTTTGGAAGGTTTTAAGTCCATAGATTAATCAAAAAAAAGGGGGTGAGACCCCCTCTGTTTTAGGTAGACATCCACAGGTGAATGGACTAAAGCAAACCGGCTTTAGAGGGTCCAAGCTCTGTTCTTGAGACAAGTGGTCTTTGCCTGCTGACAACATACCAAAAGTTATTTGTGGTAAAGGAAGTGGAGGGACAGGAAGAAAAGAGAGATACAGAAATAAAGATGATATGATAGTGTATTTATATATCGCGTTTATACAATGTTCCTCAGTATAGGTTTGCTGGTCCAGTAACTATGGTACCGGTAAGCTTGCCGGCACCGTAATCACCGGACCAGCAAACTACGAGTTCTGCTCGCGGGTGCCATTACGTCTGCCAGGTCTGAGCTGGCGGCTGTACCGGCACCCACGAGCAGAGCATGTCGGATGCACCGGCACCATTCAGAATGGTGCCGGTGCATCCGACCTCCCCATTCCCATTGAGCCCTGAGGGGCTCAATGGGAATGGGGAGCATTCCATTTCGGAGCTCGCGAATGGGTAATTACTGGGTCCGGCAGGGCCATAATGACCCGGTAATTACCCATTCGCGGGTGCTGAAATTTTTCGGAAGTTTGGCAGCAACCTGCCCGTTTTACCGGCAAGGCTACCGCCAAACTTATAATGAGGCTCAATGTGTTTAAAAGCGCTTCAAGGCAAGGGAGAGAACAAGGGAAAATACAGTTACATTCTTACAGGCCCTTAATAGTAAGGATGTGAAATTAACTATCGTACTCAGCCTGATGACATTTCAGATAGTACAAGAGCTAAGACATAGATAAGTAAGGGAGGGGGAGAGTGGGAAGGAAAAGGAACAGACAGGCGACTACCGTACTAGGCGTGATGACATTTCTGATAGATTCAGAGAAAATCAAAAGGTGAGGGAGAGGGGTGCAGAAAGGGAGGGGAGGAACAAAACAAGCGACTATCGTACTAGGCCTGACGACATTTTAGATAGTGCTGGAGGGGCGTGGGGGACACATGTAAGGGCCGGGGGGCGGAGCCAGACGAGGTTGCTATCATACTAGGTCCAGGGACAATTCTGATAGAGTAAGTGCATAGAAGAAAGTAAGGGGAGGAGGGGAGGAGAAAGGAAAAAGGAGAGGAAGAGAGAATAGAGGGTAAGTAGTCAAAAAGAGTGGAGAAACAAGAGGGGAGAGCGAATACAATTACAGAAGTCACCACTTTCCTCCCAACTAAGCCGAGCTCCCTCTGTTTACACTAACCCACTCCTTCCTCTGTCCACAGCATCAAAGGCGCTTTTAGCATGCAGCACCCTGGTGTGAAACCAGTCCTTTTGGGATGGGTGTGTCCTGTGATTCCTGTTTACCAGAACAGCTCCTGCTGGAAGGCTGTCCTGCTGGTGAGAGGTGTTACCAGACCTCACAAAGGATCAAAGGAAAGGCACAGTCTACTCTTCAGGTTCAGGCTGTCTGGCCATAATGCGCATATACAGCTGTCCTCACAGTGCTCAAACTTGTATCATATCAATCAGATGTGGCTTTAATAATTATGAGAAATATTAGCCACCATACCATAAACTCAGGCGTGGTTTATATTTAAAGTTTACAATTGCCATCAGGATAGTACAATTCATAGTTATGTGGCTTGGAAACAGATGTGCATATCTTAAATGCAGCCCCTGAGCTGAAGTGACTTGTCTGTTACTACAGCTGTCAAGAAGGCACCTGTGTCCTCTGACATGCTCTGTGCCACTGGAGAGCATGTGCTGCAGATCAGGATACTGAAGCAGCAGGGCGCCGGTGTACATTATGCTTTTGGTATGGAGCTTTATGATGGGGTGAATGGTTAGAAGACCATCCTCTAGAAGATGGAAATACCTGCATCAATGTATTAATTAATAAAATTAAAGGCCAGGCCTTCTACACCCTTGCTAGATGGCAATTCTTAACAGACCCACATAAGAGCACCCCTCACAGAACCACTTTATCAACCAGCCCCTTACAGAGGAAGTTCCACAAAAAAAACAGGAACTCAAAAATACAACAGGACCAAAGCTGAAGCAAAGCTACAGTCTACCTTGGCAATGCCCACAAATTAATCAACAAGAGGCCGAAGACCGATGACCACCTTCATCCAGATGTCTCTGTACACAACTACCAGAGCCAGCTTCAAACATCCATCCCTCACTTCACACCACTAATTACAAGAGAGACCAACTGAAAACAATCTTAACAACCCCAAATAAGTCCCCTGATGTCCACAAGATCTTCACCTCTGTCCAACCCAACTCCTGAAAGCGCATGACTCCAAGGGCCAGTAGACATTACATCACAAAACTGCACTCTACAGCCACCCGTCACTGGAAGCTGGAGGGCCATACTGACCCCACAGGGAACATAATGTGCCTATTTAACAGGGCTTGCAAAACCTACTCAGCGATTTGCATTGTCGAGGAGATTTTATAAAATGTTAGTACTATTTGGATGTTACTTGACCTTACCGTAAAGTACAGGTAGGGTTGAAACTTTCATTTGACATTTACTGCAAACAATTTATGTTTGCAGTAGATGGCAAATAAGTTTCAATATGTGTGGCTAGCTTCTGGGTGCCAGTATTGCAGTAAATATGAAGTATGCTTATGGTGGCATGGACCATTTTACAGAAACCACTTGTAAATTTGTTGCCACCTATCAACATGGGGCAAGTGCATTACCCTTAGCTCAAGTATGTAAACTAAGGAACTCGACCTACAGCTGTAGTGGGATTTTTAAGAAACTGCAAAGCCTGTTTAAATATGAAAGTAAATGCCTAGAGCCCTCATATGACATGTTGCAAACAATAGCAAATCGGATTTCAGACCCCCATCTTACAGAATCGCATAGGAGCGGTCAGCACTTGATTTCTCCTAATCAATACCTGTTCAGTCACCAAAACATCCTCTGACATCTATGTTGCCTATGGTGAGGACAAAATAGACCTACTCTTAACAGAATCCTCTATCTCCGATGATCATTCATCAGCTATTCACAAAACCATTTCTATAGCATACAAAATCATGTTTACCAATATAAAAGCAAGGAGTGTGGGAGGAATTGCAATTGTTCACAAAGATTATATCAAAGTTGCAACTCCAACCCACAACATCCCCGACTGTGAATCCCTCCTCTTAATCTGCTTAATCTCATACACTTCAACAATAACCTTCCTACTCGTATTACTGTGAAAATTACATTTTTTGCACCAAATCTCGCCTCCCACTCACCCAGCCAAAGCCAGACTACCACTTGTTTCTTTTATTTATTTTTAACAGTTTAACCACAGACTACAACCAAAGGCAAGAGCATGCTCGAGCGAGGACTGTGCAGCCCAGATACCTGCAAAAGACAAAGTTCAAACAGCAGCCCACGGGGAGCAAAGGATAAACCCTAACTTGCGAAAGAGTGATAAGATGTTTACATTTCAGTGAGTAGCAAGGACGGCTAGTCATCTAAGTGGACTGTGAGCAACAAGAGTCTGGAACCTCGGAAGACTGTGCTGTTTAGTGAGATGTCAGCACTGTGAGTCAAGAGGAGGCTGAAGTGTAATGCAAAGAGTAGGATGCCATATCACTATTTCCCTTGTTTCCAACAGAATTTTCTTCATGCATCACAGATGCCTAATCGTTCCTCACCCCTTCCTTGCCTTTAAAAAGAAGTCTATTTAGCAGCTGCTGGAACAATTTCATCTAAGTAAAAACTCACAAACGGAACCCAACTGGCTACCCTTCGATGTTACAACTGCTAGGGACTTGTAATAAAACAAACAAGGTGAAATGTCATCTTTATAAACATATATCAAAAGATGAAAATAGGGTCGGATATGTAGAAAAGTATGAAATTAAAAAAAACATAGTAAAAAACCTCATACTGTTTAGTCATAAGAATTAATAGACAGACTTGTAAACAGTCAAAGAAAAATCAAAACTACCATTCTATAGAGGAGACAGAAAATCTCTCCATATATGGTAGATTATGACACAGAGTGGAAGTGATGTTAGTAGCTGGTGGGTAACTTGTCAAGCTGCATTTGTTTTCGATTTCATCTATACATAGATCCCCACACGTATATAGGTGTCGACAGTTTTCAATCCGTTTCCAATTTCATCTCCTGCTAACCAGCCCTGAATGATTTTGGTTTAGCAGATGGAGGAAAATATATTTTATTTAAGCCTGCTTGCTGAACAGGAGATCTCTGAAATCCTCTTACAATGGACAGACCTTCATATTTTTGTTTCAAATATACACATTTCCTTATTCACTATATGTATATTTATACTGTTTGAGACCTTTAGAAGCAAAATACAAATCATACTGAGCAAAATCACAGCTCATATAGTGTGAGCCCGGTTGCTCTCTGAGTGATAACAATTAATTAAAATACTTCTATGTCTTTCACACTGTGAGCTAATTTCCATTTGCAAGCATGATTTAGAATTACTTCATAAGGGATGAGAGCCAAGTGAAAAACACATCGGGAATCAATCTAGTATAGCTTTCATTGGAAATAGTAAACCCTTCTTCATGCACTGGGCAAAAATATCAAACGCCCAACAATCAGACACACTTGCCCCCAAAAAGGTATCAAGTGTAGAAATGTCACTGCTCCCATCAATACATTTGGAAGACAGTGAGGAGAGCAATATATATGGATTCAATATAATCTCAAGGAAAGGTTTTACATTTCCATTGTGTGTAACAATCCCTTGGAGACCGCAGTCTCCAATGGTCCCTGCTCTATGTTCTTGGCGTTTGCACTGGTGGCACAGGTAATGAGTACGCAAAGACTACGTTTCCCAGTGGGCTGTGCAGTGGCAACATCATCATGACTGCAGCATTGCGGCCAAATGCAGAAAAATATAACTGCATAGAACAATTCACAGTGCTTCTCAAATTTGCCTGGTGATTGAGCAACATTTCATCCTTTCATTTCTGATTCGCTTGGCTCAATTTTGACCTCAGCTTTGTTCTTCTGGATTACACCTGCGGTTTTTCCGAGGCCGGTCACGTCACTTTGGGATATCATTGAATCCATGCATCTGGTTCTGTGTCTTGAACTACCCTTTTGGATTTTCCCTGCTGGCAACTTTGTGTAAAGTTTGGTGAGCTCCTGGGAATTCTTGTTGGGTTGTGCCTTCTTATTTGTTCTTCACTGGATTTTTGAGCCTTATCTTTTTTTGGATTGTCTTGCTGTTTGGGACTATGCTCTGAACCTTATCCCTAATATAGATGGAGGGAATTTGTCACCTTGGACCTCGTTTCTTTGGATTTGTTTGGGAACTATTGAACTTTGCCTTTGTTTGAAGGAAGTGCATCTTGCCTTTTGGACTTCAGAGTGAATTCCAAAAATAATACAAGCTTTTTTTGGCAGTTTTCTCTGCAATCCAGTAAAATGGCAATTACAGGATAGAGATGGTGGGTGCATGTCCATTGGAAAGGGTATTCTGGCTACTAACCTCTGTCGTTCTTGTTTTCTTGGCAGCATAGGAGAGGGCCCTCCCTTACCCTCCTTCCGCCATTGCACTCTATCACCGCCCTCCCACCCCCCGACAAGAGCCACCTGTTTTACAGGCACCTCCACGACAGGAGCCACCTGCACCCCTCATGCAAGGCAGACCACCCACCAACATTGGTGAAGACAGTGGGCCCGATTATATATCCAGTAACCACAGCTACCTCAATGCTGAGGGATTCAGTCCCATGAGCCCAATGAGCCCCCAGCCCAGACAACCACCATCCCTACACAATTTACGTGACATTGAGGGACACCTGTCCAGGATGGAGGCACGGCAAACATCAATGCACACAATGATGCAACAATACCTGGAGGAGGACTGGCTCATGCGGGAGACACTACAGAACAAGTGTTTCAAGGTGCGATGCGGCAAGGGAGGGGGAACAGAGGGAAGACAGACAACGATCCTACTAGGCCAGGTGTCATTCAGATTGCGCAAGTGCATGGGAGGGGGGAGGGGGAAAGTGCAGTACATAGGATAAGAATAATTACACTAAGTAATATACGGCCAGCTGGTGGCAAGTGCAAGGGTTGGCAAGTGCAAGGGTAAGTGCAGACATCAGGTGTCAAGTGCTGGTGGTGGAACTGTAGGGATACAGAAACAGTCCCTAAGTGCGGGGGTTGCCAGGAAGGCAGTGCAGGAGTGTGACTGGTGGGGGGGGCCTGGGGGCCGAGATCAGGGGGTGACCAGGTAACCAGTGCAGTTTCAGTATCAGCCAGGAAGTCAGCAAGGGAGGGGAGGAGAAAAAGCAGAAGCAAAGAGAAAGGTTTTGAGGTACTTCCAGAACCAGAGATGATTCTCCTCAAGTTTCAGGGAGGCAGGGAGGCTGTTCCAGAGGGAGGCCCCAGCCGAGGAAAGAGATCGACCACCAACTCATTGCTTGGAGAAGCGACTGACCCGGAGGGAGTTGGAGGCGGATGAGCGAAGAGCTTGAGAAGGAAGATATTTAGGAAGAGAGAGAGATTAAGGTATTGAGGCCTCAGGCCCCAGACGGCGTTGTGGACAATGAAGATGGTTTTGAACTTAATCCTCACAGCCAATGGGAGCCAGTGCAGAGATTTCAGTCCTGGAGAGATACGATCCCTGGGCTTGAGGCCAAGGACAAGTCTTGCAGTCCTGTTCTGGATGAGTTGCAGAGGGCGGAGAGTAGAATCAGGCGGATTTAGAAAGAGGCTGTTGCAATAGTCCAGCCTATAGAGAACCAGAGCTCTGGAGACAGTGAGCTTCTGGGGGAAGGAGAGGAAAGGAAGAATACCTCGGAGGAGGTGCAGCTGGTAGTGTGTCTTCTTAGAGATGTGAGGAGAGAAGTAGAGTGTGGAGTCGAAGATGACCCAGAGGTTTTTAGCTTCATGGGTGGGAACAGGAGGAGGGCCAAGGGAGGCCGGCCAGAGAGAGATATACCATCTGTCACGGCGGGTGAGGGAGGGGAATGGGTCGATCTCAACCCTGGTAGAGTCCATCGCCGTGTTTGTGCAGACACTTGCAGAACAACGGAACATGCCCTTACCACTGGCACCATCATCAAGCACCACTCCTACGAGCTCACACAAAGCAGCCCAAGGCGTAGGTCGATGCGGCTGACTCGCCCTGCACCAGTGCGCATTCCTGCACATACACGTGGACGAAAATAGTACACAGACTCGTTGTGTGTGGGGAGGGAAAGTTGGGGAGGGGGTGTAGGTAGGGATAGTTGGGTGGGATTGTAGAGGTAGTCAAGGGCATTCAAAAATAGTACATTTTCTCACAATATATATGGTGTTCATAACAAAAACATGAGTGGACAATGATCTTTCAGTGTGAGTGCATTTATTCTTGTACAGTGTCCAGTGCCCAGTGTGCTCAATGTCCAGTGCTGTGTGTGTAGCAGGTGCTCAAAAGTAGTGCTGTACAATGTCTGCACGTGTGGCACGTCCATCATTGCCATCGCGGCGCTGGCCATATTCCTCCTCCTCCTCAGTCTCGTACTCAGCCCCTGGTGGTAGCATGTCCATGTCGGGGGGGAAAGAGGACATTGCACCAGATGCACATGTTGTGCAACATGGCACATGCCAGCACAATTTTTCCCACCTTCTCAGGGCTGTACACGAGGACTCCCCCAGATCTGCTAAGGCAGCGGAACCTGGCCTTTAACAGGCCTTAAGTCTGCTCAATGGTGCAGCGAGTGCGTACATGGGCACGGTTGTACGCCTGTTCGTGGCTGCTGTGGGCTGCCTGACGGGGATCATTAGCCATGGCATGAGGGGATACCCAGCATCGCCTGCACGGGATCAAGAGAAAGGGTACATGTCAATTTCCTGGTCGTTCCATGTTAGCACAGGCTGTATAGTGTTCCATTGAGAAGACTAACATGCACAGGCAGAATAGAGCTTAAATTACATCAGTTCTTTTCCGTGTACCAGAAGGGATTACTTTCAGGATGCGTGTGGGGTGTGGCTTGTGTAGTTGCATTCACATGGACCATTCACAGACAATATTACCTCTAACAATTTTCCCAGCAAATGACACAAATGGATGTAAATGTCATTGATGTGTCACATATGATAATCAACTATATGTCCTGGTACAATGGTACTTTTAGCATTTTAATGGTATGCATCTGTGATGTAGTGGTAGTAGCGGTGTGCAGTCTTTATTACAACTCCTTTGTATAGACATGCTTTGAAATCGTGACCCATATGACGAAGGGCAGATTGATGGAATGTGTGTGTGTGGGGTAAAGGGTTTCATATTTGCTATGGGGGGGGTGGATTTTGGGGTGTGAAACGGTGGATTGGGTGACGACGCCACATAGAGATCATATATTAGTGTTAGAGAAGTATATTTCCAATTCAGAGGTTTTTGTTTAGGAGCATTACATTGAAGGGTGTTACATTTGGTAGATATGACGCAGGTACTAACAGGCAGTGTAACTGTCAAATGTCTGTGCATCCACAGGTTTTACAAGGGTGGCAGCTTCTGGATTCTCTGGCTGAGCATTATGTGTTGTGTATTTCATTGACTACGTATTTCCCTATCACTATGCTGTGATGCATTCTGAAATGTGCAGTTTTGGTATGAACTGTATTTTTTACATACATGGCGACAGGGATGTCAAGGCATTGCGCTCTTGCATACTACAACTGTGTTGCAGCTTCAGTTGCACCTACACACTTGCACATGTCATGCCCTCACAACGCTGAGTAGGGTCATGTCCCCTTGAATGTGTGTGGTTTATTATTGTTACAATTGTGGTTAATGATGTTCCTTGCTCCTATTACTCATCTACCTTTGCCTTTCAATTACCTATCCTGACTCTGGGCGCTTTCACAGGGATTTGGTAATTGTATCAGGTATTTGCAGTAGGAGTTATGATGCATTGATGAATGCAGTGTGCTCATCCACTGGTCATGGGTCTCATACTGGGCTATTTTGTGAACACAACACATGTTCTTGTAGTTGAAAAAAGAGGGGGTGAGGGGCGCACTCTAGTTCCCAGTTTTGTATACCTGATGCAAGTAGTAACAGGGTTAAATCCCATCAACTGTCAAGTAATAACAGGGTTAAATCCCATCTGCTGCAGTTCAGTTGCTCTTCTCCTCCAAGCGCTTTCATGTCTCTTACAATCTTCAGGGAGGCAGTCTTTTCAGGTGTTACTAATTAGTCTCAATTTAGGTCTCAGGGACTTCCGGTAGCTGTAGTCACTTCTGGTAACCAGGAACCAACTCCCCTCCAATAGCACAATTTTTTCCCATAATAGTGGGAGGGGAAAAAACCATCAATGTGGCTCTCCTAGGTAGGGCATGATGACCCCGGTGCCGCTGCTTCTAGAGCCGAGGACTCTCGAACCAATGTGTAGAAAAAAGAGGGGGTGAGGTGCGCACTCCAGTTACTAGTTTTGTATACCTGATGCAAGTAGTAACAGAGTTAAATCCCATCAATGATCAAGTAATAACAGGTATACAAAACTGGGAACTAGAGTGCGCGCCTCACCCCCTCTTTTTTCTACACATTGGTTTGAGATTCCCGGGCTCTAGAGGCAGCGGCACCGGGGTCTACACATATGTTCTTGTAGTTAGACTCACTCAGAAGCCAGATATGCTATGCTCTTCACTGCTCTCCCTTTCCCCCAATTCAACACTCCACGTGGCCTTGTAGTTAGCCTCACCTTGCTGCCAGGTATGATGTCCAGCGTGTGGCACCATGTACCAGGGCAACGTGAAGTTCCGCAGCACCATGGCGTCATTTGTAGAACCAGGGAATCTTGCACAGCAATGTGTGATGAGGTGGCGGGCATCACACACCATCTGTACATTGAGGGAATGGTACAGCTTCCTGTTGCGGTACACTACCTTCACAGCATGCCTGACCACTAGCTACACATGTGTGCAGTCCACCACTCCAATTACATTATGCTTGCCTGCAAGTGCATGGAATGCAAATTTTGTGGCATTCACCTCCTCAGCAGTCCGTGGTAAGGCGATGTGGTCCCGTACATGGGACAGGAGTGCATCAAGCACCTGGAAGAGAACACGGGAGAAACAGGGTTGGGAGATACCATGCAGCTGCGCCACTGTGTGCTAATATGTGCCTGTGGCAAGGAAGTGTAGCACAGTCACTACCTTCAGCAAGGGGGGGGGGTGGCTGTCCGGATATTTATGAGGCTCACCAGGTCATCATGTAGTGGTGATGGTGTCCCTGTCTAGCCGGTAAAGGGTGTGGATCTGACCGGGGGTGAGATTGAATGGGTTGGCACTTAGGCGAGGGATTGGTGGCTGCCTGTGGGGTACAACCTGCTGCACATTGGGGATTTGCTGGGCCATGATGGCCCTCCTCCTCATGCGCCTCCGCTGCATCCTCTGCCTGACTGCCTCTTCAATAAGTAGCTCTACAGGCATGTCCTCCAGCTCCAGTACTGCTAGTGCTAATGGTAGAATTGTGGTTTTGGAAGGGGTGTGGGAGTGGTCCTTTTGTGCTGTGGCACAGCCCACTGGGTCCACCTGTGCTGCTTCTGAGCACCTGTGGCATATTTCTACACACCATAATCCACTTAACGCCTGGTCCGCGATGCTGGTTTTTCTGGCATCGTTTTCATATGTTACCGGCACGTCCATGCCGGTGGTTACGTGTCCGTGCTCCTTAGAATGTGCACTCACTTATGCCATGCTGGTATCACAGGCATGGCTGCCGCGTTTCTCCAGAGAAACCGGCAACGGAGTTGCCGGACGCAGTGGGTCCCTTGCGATGCCGTTGTTACCGGCGTCGCAACTCTGACTACACCGGTCTGGAAAAGGGTGCCGGTACAGATATACCGGCACCGCTATTTTCAGACCTGCAAGCTTGTGATGAGGACCAATGTGTCATAATTGAAGGGGGATAGCGTGCCACTTGTGATTGCTGCTAACCAACTCTGAGAGATGTCTGTTCCCCATTTCAGCAGCTGTCCCAACAAATCAGTTTAAGCCCAGCAAGACCAGGGGACTACTAGTCCTTTTTTAAATACTTTTATTCCTGAATATGTTATGCTAAAGGATATTTACACTGCGCACTATCACCACCCGAGTGGTCCCCTGGCGCTCTGGTGGATCTGAAAAGCAAGAGGGTAAGGTGGGGGGTAAGTTAGTAGGACTGAGCAGGACGAAAGAGTAAGAGAGCTGTGATGTGTTGTTGGCAGCTTCAGTTCGGTTTAGGTGTGTTTTTTCAGTTTGTAGCCGGCATGTGCTGTTGTGCGAGGCTGTGTGTGGTTTGTTTTGTTGTTGCAGTGCAGTGTAGTGAAGTGTGTGCGGTTTGTTGTGCTTTAGAGGTATCCTTGTGTTTAGTGAGAGTTTGAGAGCTGTATGCAAAGGGGTGAGCTTTTTAGTAGGGTTGGTTAGTGGCATCACTACCTAGTTATGCCGCCAGGCTAATCGTCACAGTTCTATCTCGATGTGGTGCAAGCTGATCTCCACAATTCTATCTAGATGTGACGCATGTTGATCTTCACAATTCTGTCTAGATGTGACGCAAGGCTAATCTTCGCAATTCTGTCTGGATGTGATGCAAGGTTAATCTTCACAATTCTGTCTAGATGTGAAGCATGGCTAATCGTCACAATTCTGTCTGGATGTGATGCAAGGCTAATCTTCAAAATTCTACCCAATCCATAAATGCCCAGATACAAAGTGTGGCTAACACAATAGGCGTTATGCAAAGTATGATTACCTTAAACATTGAGGTTAGTTTCAAAATGGCTACCTTTTACAAGTGCGGCAAATGCTGACTATTGCTTATAAGCATAGGTGGGCCGAGTGCCTGGGGAAGTGGGATATTAGGTAATGAGACAGGTGGAGTAGTTAATGGAGTACAGTAGTGGCTGTACCCCCTACCACACCATGCTTACCTTATCAGTTGCTGCCGGTTGACGGCTGCAAGCTTCCCTGGTGAACATGGGCTGGCGCTGCTTCTTCAGGAGCTGCCCTTTGCCTTGGGGTCTTCAGCTGGCGGGCTGCCTGGGCTTGGGCTGCCATGGGGGACACTGATAAGAAGCACCTCCCTCTGAGAAGGACCCAGTCAACAGAAGGGGAGTCGGGCGGAAAGAGGGCATGGCCGAGGGCGCCAGGTACGGTGGAGGCCTGGTAAGGTGAAATAAGGATGAAGAAAGAAGAAAAAAGGGCAGAAAGTGGCAGAAATAGAGGCAGAGGCCAGGAAAGATGAAAAAGGAGGAAGAAAGGAGAGAACAGGGCAGAGAAACAGCAGAAAGGAACAAAAATGAAGGCACAGGGCACAGTGAGGGAGAAGGGGTATACTCACCTCACAGGGGCCAGGATGCAAGATGGACTGCATCGTCCTGGTCCCAGAAAGGTTTAGGCACCTTCTGAGGGGGACCCAAACAGGGGAATGGGAGGCCGGCGGGGCGGTGGGAAGAGGGCAGGGCAGAGGTCGCCTAAGAGAGCCCGTTACTGTAGAGGCCTGGTAAGGTGAAAAAAGGAGAAAGAAAGAAAGAAAGAAAGAAAGAAAGAAAGAAAGAAAGAAAGAAAGAAAGAAAGAAAGAAAGAAAGAAAGAAAGAAAGAAAGAAAGAAAGAAAGAAAGAAAGAAAGAAAGAAAGAAAGAAAGAAAGAAAGAAAGAAAGAAAGAAAGAAAGAAAGAAAGAAAGAAAGAAAGAAAGAAAGGGGCAGGAAAATGGCAGAAAGTGGCAAAAATGGAGGCAGAGGTCTGGAAAGAGGAAAACGGAGGAAGGAGAGAAAATGGCAGAAAGACAGGAAAAAGGAACAAAAATGAAGGCACAGAAAGCGAGAAGGGGGACACTGACCTCACAAGGGCCGGGATGCACGTTGGGGAGGCTGGGGAACGGAAATGGCACTGCAAGCACCGAGTGCACGCTGTTTAAGACAGCAAAACTATTTTACATGCCCAAAAGTGTAGATTAACGGGTCGCAGACCCTAATGCAGCAAACTCACCACTAGAGGATGGATGGCAATAATGTCGAGCTGATGTCTAGGGATGAGACCCTCGCCGAGTTCCTGGTGGCAAGCAAGGCTCAATCATGGGTCGGGTGGGCTGGGAGGCGTGCGGGTTGTGGATTGAGAATTCTGGAGGGTTGGGGACGCTGGGAAAGGGAAATGGCACTGCAAGCACCGAGCGCACACTGTTTAAGACAGCAAAAGTATTTTAAATGCACAAAAGTGCAGATTAACGGGTTTCAGACCCCAATGCAGCAAACTCACCAGTTGATGTCCACAATTAAAAATAAAAAGGCAGTAACCGGGCGATATTTAAAATGATAAATTTCTCATGAGACGACGGCTCCGACCCAACCTGTAATGTAACAACTGTAGGAACAATGCTTTAAGCACTAAAAGACTTTCAATAAATGGTGTTTTTAATTGTTTTCAATTACATTTCAGCATCCGCCCAAAATACCTATTAAACAAAGAAAGTTCCATTTACTTATATAGTAGACTTTGCAGAAGCTATGGAATAGTAAAACCAGTTAGTGGCACTAACTGCAGAGCCACCTATTGGCCAAACTGGTAGGAAGCGATCTGCAGCCAGCAACCATTCTCTACAGGTGCCTTGCCGGACCTCTGCAAGTACCACATCTTATTTCTAACAGGATCTACGTATCCACACGTTAAAAAGCCTATGGGGGGCTTGTTGATGCACGCCCAATGTGCAGATCACAGCCCCATCCGCATAACCAAGCAATGGACTGGGTCGGCACTGGATGGCCACCTCAATATTATGTGCATCCAATTGGAGTGTTAACGTTTACAGCTACCTTCACAAATTCAGTAAATATGTTTAGGATTTCTATAAAGAAAAAAGTAAGACTTGCCATACATACGTGTAACAGTTGTAACATACCTGAAAAAGTCACCTCATAAAAATTGAAGACTAGTGCAGGACAGATACGGCCCTCAGCAGTGATTTCCTTGCTTATTCTGAATTGTTCAACTTCTGTTATAGTATGTCTATGGTATATGTAAGTACAGTTTGCACTTCTATGGTGAGGCCCTTTATTTAACTCTCTGTTTGGGGGTGCCTGCAATGCTCCATCCAATGCAGTTCCTTCTCAATGCAAGTGCAACCTTCACTGCTGTAACCCACAATGCATATGTTCCTTGTGTTAATCTTGCATTGTTGATACGCACAACGTTCCTGTTCCATGTGAGGAAAGCATGTTCTACTGAGATCCATGGTATACCATATATATATATCAGGAGTGGAGTGTGCACTGCTGAAGGCTATGTCACACAGGTTTTATATGAGAGGAGCTTCTACTGCGGAGACACATTCCTTATATATTCTGTGTGTGGGAATCTTCTACCCTTGCTTTACACCTTGTACTGATCACCTCAACCTGTTTTACATGATTAAAGCTTCCATTGGGGTAGCTCCGATTCACCTTCTCAGTGTGTTTGGGGGAAGCCTACACATTCCTACGGAAGCTGACCTGCCCTGTGTAAGTAACGTGTTAAAAAGCTTATATTGCACTTGTACCCTCTCTTTACGTGCAAGGGAAACTCAGAGTGTTAGTGCTCATTTGTTCC
This sequence comes from Ambystoma mexicanum, assembly GCF_040938575.1. Classification (NCBI taxonomy): domain Eukaryota; kingdom Metazoa; phylum Chordata; class Amphibia; order Caudata; family Ambystomatidae; genus Ambystoma; species Ambystoma mexicanum. The sequence continues at coordinate 1,112,529,276 of NC_090923.1, read as the reverse complement.
ATTTGTGAGAGGGTGTCTGTGCCACTGTACTGTGTGCTTTATTAATTGTGAAAGAAACCTGCTTTCATGTACGAATGCAGAAAGCTGCTGCATGATAAGGATTTCCATACAGTTTTAACTCTGCGCATGTCGGCTGGATGTCAAATCGTTTTTTTTGTTATTGTTGTTCATTGAATTTTCAGAAACACACCTACAGCGCAACGGCAACAGGCCGTCAAAGTTAAAAAATAGGGAGTATAATACTCCCACCTCAAAATCCTATCTGAAGCACTGGCCTCCAGTACGGGAGATGTAGAACTTCTGGACCCGAACCGGGTCCAGCCGATGTAATCATTCCTCTGTCTTGGATGGGTGAGGCGGAGGGAAAAACACCTAAAGATGGATCTTCTGAGAAAGATGGAAATCAGACCTCCTTTGGCAGAAAGGAGGGTCTCACTCTCAACGTCCCCTTCTCTTTGGAAAAAATCTAAATAGGGAGGTAAAAGAGGCAACGCCGGGAGCTCACTCGCCCGTCTCGCTGAAGTGATGGCAACCTGGAAGTTCATGTAATGGTGAGTAACCTAATAGAACATGAATGAAGGGTGCATAAGGAGAACCCATAAGAAATGGCAAAATGAAATTCAAAAACCACACTGGAACTACAAACTGGCCGGATGAAAATTGGTCACACAAACCAAGCAAAAACTGCATTACAGTGGGGAATGTGAAGAACAAGCTCTGTTCAAGGGAAAAGTGAAATAGCAGTGAGGTAACCCTTTACAGTGTCAATCTGCAGGTGTGCCTGGGCCAAAGAAAACAGAATATCCAACACAGGGTATTGTGGACTGGATAAAGGTCCAGGTCTCTCTCCCGGCACCAGATCAAAAATTGATCTCAGAGCATAAATGGATTTCGTAGCGGGCCACTGAGCTTAGAGGAAAGCATCGAGGACATTGTAAGACTCCTTGTATCTCAGCCTCCCAGTACTCAAGCATGAAGTTTAAGGCTGTTGAGGTTCGGGTGGAGGACCTGCCCCTCCGAATGAGAGAGCTCCTCGGAAGGCGCCAGGGAGTGCAGATGGACATGTCCAGCAACTCCGGATATCACACTCTCCGGGCCCAGTCTTGATGATCAGGATCAACGTGGTGCGAACAGGCGCAATGTCCTCAGAATCAGCAGAACGACAGGAATCAATCGGAATGCATAAAAAAGGTCAAAGTCCACTTAACAGCCTGCTCGTCCCCCACAGCTCCCCGATGAGGAAATTCCCTGCAGCAGAGAAACTCGCACTTCCCGTTGACACTGGAAGGAGTTCCACAACAGGAGAAGATCTCCTCCAGAACTTCCTGACAGAGCTCCCACTCATGGGAGGCTGAAGTCTAGCTGCTCAAGGAATCTGTTGTGACATTCTCTTGTCTTACCAAAGGCAAGAACCCTATGCCCTCTCATTTGTTGAGGTAGTGCATGGCCACTGTGTTGTTCGTCATGATCAGCACAGTCTTGTGTTTCACAGAGGGGAGGAAAGCAAACAGTGCCAGCCTGACCAACCTCAGCCTTATTGCCCCCAGCTCCAGCAAGTTGATGTGTTCCTGAGACCCGTAGGCACAGATTAAATTGGCAAAGTTGTGTTTGTTTAGCATCAGTTGGCCTAGTGAGCCACAAGTAACTCCTGGTAGCTGTTGATGTCAAGCCAACCAGGTTCTTCTAGGCTGCAAGCAGGATGAATAGCTCCCAGCTCCTCTCAATGTCAAACCCTGCATGGGTTCACCTCAAGAAAATATTCTTAAAAATACATTCCAGTAAGGCCTCAAACATGGTCCTCTAAAATTATACAATCTAAATTGATCACACGGTAAAGCTCTGTGTTCCAGATCCAGTACTTCAAACACGGCCAATTGCAAGTAAAGTCTCTGTCAGCTACCCAGATCAATCCTTAACTGAAGGCAATCCTGAACATGAGGTTTCGCATCCCCAAATTGACATAAATGAAACTTAGGACATTTAAGATGCAAAGCACAACTTTCGACATAACTCCACAATGATATGACTTAGAGCCAAAAGAAAATGTTTTTCGAAATCACAACAATCTCCCATACAAAATGAATACATTTGACATGTTCATATTTATTAATTGCTAAAATCATATGACGTTGTCAAAATTAATCTTACAAACTCGGGTCCTGGATTTGTGAGGAAAAGGTAGATCTACACATCCTTATTTCTTTAATGGGAGGGATTCCCATACAGAGATATGGGCAAAAGCATGATTACGAGCCCGAAGTGTTCATAACACACCCCTGTCACATGCTGAAATAATGCTGGCCTATTAAAAAAGTGTGTATTCGCTGGGAGTGTCATACTGTTAAACAAGCAAATGGAAAGAATTGACCAATTTAAAAAAGTGTTATGTCAGCTATGACATACGGTGGGAAAAGTACACATAATATAAGCATAAACACACATGAAGTGGGGGAGCTCTGGGATTGCAAAGGCTGCATACATCCTCTGTCCAACTGGATGAGTTCAAAGCTTGGATAAGATCTAGAGATGAGAGCGACCGTTGCCTTATCCAAGAGGAAGCCTGGAGCAGATATTACCTGATGGAACAGAGACCATAGGGGCACGGCTGACTGGGAGATTACCTGAAAGCTTTGAGGATCCCTGCTGGTGCGGTGCATTAAAAGAATGATCTAAAGGAGTATAACATAAATCCTCAATGCATTTTCCTGTTAAGTCCCTGTAGTGGGAGGACTTGGGGCAAAAGGGTCAGGGGGGGGGAAATTACCACTAAGGCAGGCAGATTCTAAATAGAAAGCTTTGCTATTTGGTGTGAAATGCACCTTGCTTTCTCACTATACTCAAACCCAAGTGAGATCTGATTAAGTGCAGAATAGATAGCATTTCCTACGAAGAGAGCACAGTGTCTGATAAATCATAACCAAATGAATGCAAATATAATGTTGTCGCATATTAGTGTGAAATGTATCCTGCTTTCTGTGCATATTCAAAGGTAGGTTGGGTTAAATTGGAAACCAATAACATTTCTACACAGAGAACACAGGATGTTGTCAACCAAAGGAAAGTAAATCATATTATGTATGTTTTCACAGGTGTAGTATTACACTGGATTTGTAGACTGGTGTACAACCGATCGAAACATTTTGAACTGTGTAATCCTTAGATACATAAAAAGAGATACTTAAAAAGACGTATTGGGATTGGGAGCTCAGCTGGGCCATTTCTATTTCCATAGAGAATAATGCAATTTCAAATGAACAGTAAACATTTCACCAATGATATTGGCCCTCATTATATGTTTGGTAGTATCCCATCAGTAAATCTGACGGGCTACCACCAAATGGTAATACCGTTACCAGCGGAATTAACGGAAGATAACAGGTTCCGGCAACAGTATGCTCATCCCCATTCCACAGGACTCCATGGGAGAATTGCTGGTAATACTGGTGCCGGTAACACCCGCTATTTTTTGCTAGTGGCGTGTCTGACTTACCTTCAGCTCTTGGCTGGAGGTAAATCAGGACAACCCACCAGAAAGCTTGTAGTTTGGCGGTGCGGGAAAAGTGGCATTTCAGCCACTTTTTTCCTCCACCACCAAACTTGTAATGAGGCCCATTGTGTTGAAGTGAGAAGACCCTGAATTAGATAAACCCGAATAATCCAAGGAAATTTTGGGGAATAGTTACCATAAAACCAGAAAATCAAAATGTTGGGCTGATACATAATGTAGATAAATCTAAATTCTGTGTGTTCTAAATTGATAGGAGAGCATTCTTAAACTCAAGTCTGGAGATTGCGATGAAACCCACTAGTGCGTGTATTTCATTTGCATACACATGCTAGAAACCAATCGCACCACATCGCACATGGGAACACATGGCTAAAGGGAAATATCTAGCAAATGCATATTTCTGTGTAACCTTTCTCTGATATCAATCCTTGGTTTTTGATATTGGAGAAAATAAAGTATTTTGGGAAATCTGCACTTCATTAAAAGAAAGTTGTTTTTTATGTATATGTGTTTGGAAGTATTTAAACACACTGGTCAATAAGCGTGATGCAAGGACTGAATTTTACTATTACTAGAACACAAAGGCCCTATGCTGACATGCGCTGGTCGTGTGGAAATTGCTATCAATCACAAAAATTCAGATGGACAACAAATAAAGTGCTAGCTGATATTTATTATGTGTTCACTGCTAAATGTCTTTTATTGCATTTTCAAACCTTGGAAAATATTAGGATGAAGCCCAGTTTAGCTTGGGGCAAAAATACATCTGCCAATGCCTATGACATTTGGGAAATTGTTATGTAAGGAGATGATGATGGGTGTATTTTCCATTTGACGAAATTGTGGAAGATAATCAAAGCAATACTGAGGATTATCAAGACATTTCTTTCTTGACTTTGGACTCATATTAATGTATTTTATTTGACGGAATATGTAAAATAACTGAATCAACATTAAGATTCTCAATTAATTTTACTTTGGATGTAGAGAATGATGCAGGTTATATTGAATGTATTAAACGTTTACTAAATGCTAAACTATATAATGATACAAAACAAAATAAAAATGCTGACCCCACCCTCCCCTCAAGAGTGAAGTCTTGTAATAAGTTAAACCTTGTATCTCATAACAGAGACCCCATATCAAGACCTCATACGAAGATCTTTCAACCCTTACTTGGGGCGAATGACTCTATGTCACCTGGTCTATCAGCTGGGGAGGAGACGCACAACGCAGACACCGCCGTTATTCCACGGAAGCAGCGCAGCCTGGAGGTGGGGCCACAGAGTGTGCATAGTTGGCGAGCAGCCCGCAGAATTCCACTGGGTCCACAAACGCCGACCAAACAAAGTTTGCTGCTCACTTCCCGAGAGATGCCGAAAAAGAATGGAGAAGAGACACCGGCAAGCCTAGGAGAAGGCTGTCGCCGGAAGAAGCCACAGAAAGCGATACCGGCAAGCCTAGGAGAAGGTTGCCACCAGAGGAAGCCAGAGAAAGAGACACAGGTGAGCTCATGAGAAGGCCACCACGGGAGAAAGTCCAAGACAGAGACACTGGCGAGCTGGAAATCTGCCGCCAGAGAACACCAGAAAGCAGTACGATGTAAGGGAGTCCGCCTCCACTGGACCCACCGACCTTCTCTGGAAAGAGTACCGTAGAGTATCGGGTACATGGCTTGGGCATTAAAAAAGGGAGGTGGGTGGTCAAAATCCGCAACGAACAGGGGGAAATACAAAACCCTAAAAGGGAGGCGAGGACTGTGAAAATGCTGGTCACCACCCCATGAACAGATACATATAGCCCACATGAAAACAGAGACACAAGGACAGCTTGAGAGAGACAGATCAAGCCATGTGGATAAAAGCACCAATCATATAGATGATACGGATATTAAGAACAAGGAAACATCCGAGCAGGATGTAAACCCAGGGGCTGGAGGGCCCATTAAAGGCCTAAAGCGACCAAACAAAGACACGACTCGAAGATAACAAGCAGGGCTAGGAGGTACATGAGAGACGGTAGACCATAGCACGATTACAACCCTTAGAGGCCTAAATGCTCTTGAAAGGGGTCGGTTGGGAAAGGCCAAATACAGAGAAATGTGATGAACATTTATTTTCAACAGTTACCCGAGAAGGGGGTCAGCTACAAGAGCCTAACAGCCAAAGCCTAACAGGCATTTACTTTACGAATTATCATGTGTGTATAGTGGTAGAGCCAGTTAGTTAAATTAGACTTCGGACTGAGGACAGAAACTAAACGTCGCAACGAGCACCAGAGATCTTCAGTTGGAGATAGGGAACCTCAGTGTTGAACTGAGGTCAAGTGAGTGTGTTTTTCATTTAAGTTAATAAAGATTTTTTCTGTTTAACCATGTCCAGTGATCCGACTCTTATTTCTAGCAACCCACACTTGCCACTGCCTATATGTTAAAAGGGCAGTATTGGAATACTTGCAACATACTGAACCCATCAGACTGACAAACTATTAGTGACATTTGAATCAGGGGGTGCAGGAAAGAATCCATAGTAATCAGCAGATGGATTTGAAAGGTCATTCTCATGGCTTATGAGAGGGCAGAGCAGCATCCACTTGGGCATGTTTAGGGTAGTGCCACGAGGAGTGTGGCACCATCTTGGGCCAGTGCAGAGGGTGTGTCCTTGCAAGAAACGGTAGGGTTGACCCTTGGGCAAGCCAGAATACCTTCATAAGACAATACAAGTAGTTGTATAGAGAAGACCATCGGCCCACCTCGTTTGGAATTGGAGTACAACAATCTGGAACTCAATAGATTTGGGTGATTTCAGAAATTTAAAACGGAATAAAGATGGTAATGGGGCAATGCAAGCATCAGTGCCAGCGTGGTTTGTCAGAGGGCCGTTACCATTCAGATAGTTTGGATAGCTCTCAAAGGTAAGTATTGGGATGAGGAAGGGGCTGTGAGTGTATTGGTGGGATTACTTGCACACCACCTTCGAATTCTTAATCTCCCTAGTCACATTACCGACTTCACACTGCACCCTTCCTGGTGTGGGAGGGGTCCTATGACTAAGATGAGGGAGTACAAAATGAGGTTCGAGTGCAAGCTTGGGAAGGGGAAGGAGGATTCCTGGAATGGAGGTGGGACCTCAAAGAAAGTACTGGGATGAGGAAAAGAGGGGCTAGGAGTAAGGATGATTAAAAGAAAGGCAATTTGACATTTGCTCTTTAGGAACCTCAATTTTGTTTTAAAAATGTTATGCTTTTCTCTGAACACATGTTGATCAACCAGAGCTGTAAACTATGTATTAAAGTGCCCACATTACAGATTGGGCTCAAATCCCATCGCATCTGAGCCACCTCATCATGGTTGCCGTTTCAACACTTTTTCTATTGTAGGCAAGCACCCCATACCGCCCTACACCACTAGCCTAAAAAACATAAATATATAATCCCTTTTCTCCAACGCAACCCCTTAATAAATTCTGCGAGAAATCTGCTGCAACGAGGTTGGCGGGTTCCTATTACATATTGAGCAACACAGGGGTCTTTTTCAACAGTTTTTTTAAGTCTTCATTATAAACTGTATCACTTCCACGCACTCGCAATTTTGGCAGATAAGGGACATTAAGGGAGAATTGTTTACCCATGGTCACACACTTTAAAGCACTGGTCTTCAAACTTTTTACGCTTGCTCCCCCTCCCCCAAGTGGAGGGACATAAATATTTCCCCCAGATATGCCATAGCGACCGAGCGTAGCGAGGGAGCCTGAACCAATCAAGGGAGGTTCGGGGGTATTCCCCCCTAGAATTTTTTTTAAATAATGGGTTAAGATGTTGCATTTTAGAGCATACTTTTTTTAAAAAATGGGTAAAAAGCCAAACAGTATGCAATTGGTGCTGCGGGGCCCACGGGGCAGTCATGACATTTTTTACTGGACATCCATGATAGAAGTCCAGTAAAAAGATACCATCATCCCTGGGTCCCACAGCGCCTAATACAATCAACATGATTATGTGTGTATGCAAGGAGCTGGGGGGCTCAGGGGAAAGGCATGGTAGTTTTGACTAGACATGATAGATGTCCAGCAGAAAAATATCATCCCTGTCCCCTGGGCTCCACAGAGCCTCAGAAGGAGAGCTGATTTTGGTAGGTGGGTAGGGGGATTGTGCAACAAAGGCATTTTTAAAATGCCTTTGTTGTACAACCCTCCTCCACCACACTCCACGGACCAACACAAACACATTCACACAGCAAGCACTTTACCATTCACACGAGCACCCATCATCATACACTCACTCATAACACAAGCATTAACGCAGCCATGCACATATTTAGATAAAAAATAAATGAACATAAATGTATCTTCTAACCCCGGTCCTGAGGTTTCCTGCCCAGCGCTCCAGCTCCTGCATCATGAAACGGAATCTGGAAGCAAGAACTTCCTGGTTCCTGCAAATGCGTGCAGGGGCCTGAGTGTGGGTGCTGAAACGCCCCGCTCCGGGCTGCTCTCTCCGTATGTGCGAGGAGGCACAGGAATGCCCCCTCGCACATATAGACATGCAGTTCCCCAGCCAGCATTTCCAATGAGCTATGCAAGGCTTGAGAAGCAACACGCCCCCAGTCTTGCATGGCTCAGTGAGCAAGTACAGCTGGGGAGCTGAACTGTCAAAGAGAAACAGTGTTTCCCTTTGACAGTTCTGCCATCCCAAGAGCACTCCCTCAGTTGGAAAAAGCCACTGAGGAAACGCTCAGTGTTTCACTGGGCTGGCTCCAGTCAGGCTTGGACTGGCCTATAGGGCAATGCCTGAACCAAAAATGCTAAATGCCAGCTTGGGTCTGTTTTTTTGGTAAAAATTGGCCACTTTTCTGGCTAATGTGGGCGAGTTTGATTAGTTACTTCACTATTTTAGGCTGGGGTCTCACACCCTCTTGGAATGCGGCCGCTCCCCCCTGCGGGGAATCAGGGTTGCCCCACAGTTAGAAGACCTCTGCTTAAAGTGATCAAGCTGGGGTGGTACCATGTCCTGCCCACCTTGTTGAGGTCCTTTCACTTTTGGTTAAACAGACAATTTAAGCGCGTGGGGATTTTTAGGATGATGGGAGGGCATGAGGGCTCCCCCTTTCCCGGCCCCCCTAAAAAAATGCTGCAAAAAATGTTGGGAAACACAGCGACGTGTCCGGGATCCATAATAGTGACGGTTAATATGCATAGAACAAAAGGTATTCCTCTCTTACATTTCTCATGGCAAATTAATGTAACTTCTCATTAAGCATTATAATATGAAAAATGTATTTCACTGCGTGACGTCATGCTCTGCCTCATCACTATCGATACATATGCAAGTTCCAGTCCCTGCACCCCTTTTTCATCATGGGGTTTTTACACATCCATGAATTTAGGCATCTGTCAATACTCACAAGATATTAATTTCAAACCCTTATTTTCATCAACCTTTTCAGCATTATTTTCATCTTGTTCTCATAAGCGCCAAATGTTTCCGGTTCATAAGATCCATCTCCCATACGTCACTCTGTATAAAACCCAAACGTATACGTTAATCGATGACGTCACCCCATGACGTCACAACATCACTAATGCCGAGATTAAATCTCCGAATTCCACTTCCAATTTGAAAGGCAAAAACCACACCCACAACCCCCGGGCCCATTTTACCGGTTTACGTCTCCCTTCTCGCAGCCACCGCTTACTTACACTATGTTAACGGTTCGTTCCTATTAGAGGAACGGCCCTAGCAGCGCCTCTTAGTCATGTGACTTATTCATAACAATACGACCTATATAATACCTTGTGATTTATGTACCTCGAGGTTATTTCCATACCGCCTACGTCACGATCCAACGTCATGATTGGTGTACGAGCGAGCCGGAAACTGAAGTGTAGCTAACTTGTTGGCTACAAGATGGCGAGAACTCTAGCCAGTTCCATGCTAACTTCTCATGCGAATTGCACGTTATTGTTCGGAATCGGGGGGTTGGGGTATGGTCCTGTAGAGAATAGTGTGCTCGAGAGAGCTATGCGTATGAGAGATTGATGAGTTCTCTTGCAGAGCTTCATAAAGGGTAAATCCAGGGAAACAATTGGGACGGAACAAGTTGGAGCCGGCAAAAATTGCCTTTCCAGACCGCTGTTCCGTGTAGACAAGAAGTCCAAAGCTCCATAATTTGAGGAAACTCTGCCCCTGATTGCCACGGGTCTCCTGAACGCTAGCTGCGTATTTGAAGTCTCGATGCATGCAGCAATATGCAGCGACTACGTCAGAAAGTCCTTTGGTCACCAGGACAGCTCAAACAGAGGTGTAGCCCAGATTGTCTAAGAAGTGGTGCCTGACCGCTAATGTAGTTGTGCCCACCCCAGTGACATTAACATCTGTAATTACCCACATAGTGCTGCTGAATCGGCATTTACAGACTTTGGGTTGGGTTGGCCTTTGTTGTGGGGAACCTGTACCCCCGCGATGTTCCGTGTACCCCTGCACCCGCCACAGACTCACACAACAAGACGTCCGCTCGGTTCGGCTGCACTGACCGTTGGGGCAGGCCCCCTTTATTTAAAGGCCCGCAGCGGAGTGCAACGTCACTCTGCCGTGTGCCAAAGCCCTTAAAGGGGCAGCACCACACTCCTCCTTTTTTATGAGGACAAACAATTAACAGTATAAACATAAAACTCAAAAACCAACTTAATAACATGAAACCATGCAACTATGACCCCACTGGGCCCCTTTAATCACAGCCACCTGGGTCCTCGTACAACTAGCGCACCCCACTGAGGTCGCTCTGGATTACTGTTCCGAGACATAGTCACTGAGGCGAACAGATTTCCCTCGCCCGTCCTCAGGAGGTACCTCCTGCTCACCTCTGGGAGGGGAGTTCCATCGGCGGCCTTTACACCGACCGAAGACCCGCGCCCTCATCTGGGACCTCTACGATGTCCTGTTCCTGGGGTACTTCTGTCCTGATTTCTCCCAATCTTTTGAAGAAACTCACGTTACTCGTGACCGATGCCCTGCCATCCGAGGCCGTCACCATGGACCCTTTTACCGCTACCACGTCCAACGGCTCAGGTTCGTATGTCAGGGATAACTTCCCATTTTTTGATCAGCACCTCATCCCGGGCACAAGATGCTGAGGTCTGAGCCCTCTCACGTTCTCTTGTTCAGTCCTCAGTCTGCGGTCTTGCTCCACTTGCTGGTCATCAATGACCCCCGTTTCCTTTTCTCTGACCTCTGGTAGGAGCCCCCTCGGGCACCGCTTGAATAGTACCTCCGCCAGGGCAACTCCCGTGGAGGTGTGGGTGGTTCAGTAGACATGCAGGAATTGGTATAGCACCCTTTCCAGGCATCGTCCTTGCCCCTGTGCTATGCGGAACACCTTGTTTAAGGTGTGCATCAGTCTCTCCGCCTCCCCATTTGCCCTGGACCAGAGCGGAGTGATTTTCCTGTGTTGAACCCTGTAATCGTCCATAAGAGCTGCAAACCGCTTGTATTGGAATGGCGCTCCATTGTCCGAACACAGGGTTTTCGGGAGTCCATGAGCGGCGAAGACCTTTTCCATGGCCACCATGACATGCTCGAAGGCCACCGACTCAATAAATTCGACTTCGGGGTACCTAGAGTATTCGTCCACTACCACCAGGAAGTGGGTACCCTGCGTTGTGGAGCCAAAATCGGCATGTACGACCTCCCAGGGACGCCTGCCTCGTGGCATGGCTTCAATGGGGGGCTCCCTCTGTGCGGGGGAAGCTGTATAGCACCACACACACAAGGCCACATACTCTTCTACTCGTCGCTCCAACTCTGGGAACCATACCTTGAGGCGTAGGCGGGCCTTGGTTTTGGCAGCCCCTTGATGACCCTGGTGGGACCGATGACCTCTTGGACTTTGGCCTGATGGTCACGATCCGGTCACCCTTAGTAGGAGGCCAGATGTGGATGAGTGACGGTTCTTCCCTCACTTTCCACAGCTGCTCGAGTGCCACATTCACCTCTTGCGTGCGCATTGCCAGAGATTCCAGCATGCTCCTCCAGGATCCCTGTTGCATCGCCGCTCTTAGGACACAAAAACATTCGTCCTGAGCCGCCGCTGCCTCCAGGTCTTCCAGCGGCAACGCATTTGGGGTCGCCGCCTCCACCACCAGCTGAACATGGTCATCAGCCTCTTCGCCACAGGCATCCATCTCGCCCTCAATACCTCCCTTCGGATGGCGAGACTGAAAGTCGGCCGCGTTGTTGAACCCTGGCTGGTACACCAGTGAGACCCCATATTCAAGCAGCGCGAGCATCCATCTTTTGATCCTCGCCGGTGGCTTAGAGGGTGAACCGGCCAAGATGGGGAGCAGAGGCTTGTGGTCGGTCACGACTGTCACTGGTCTGCCCAGAACGTACAACCGGAAGTGCCTACACCCCCACAGGACAGCCAGGGCCTCCCGCTCAATTTGGGAGAAGCATTGCACGTTCTCAAACAGCGCCTTGCTGGCATATTCCACCGGACGGATGCTGGAATCAGGGCCAATCTGTGTCAGTACAGCCCCCAGGCCGAACGGGCAGGCATCAACTATTATTTCAGAATGGAGGGTGGGATCAAAGAACGCCATGGTGACTTCCGCCGTGAAGGCACTCTTAATGTCCTCGAAGGCCGCCTGCTCGTGCGGTCCCCACTGCCATGATGTCTCTTTCTTGGTGAGGGCCCGCAGGGGCTCCAACCTGGACGCCAAGTTTTTGATAAAGCGGCCACAGTAGGTCACCATGCCCAAGAAACTCTGCACCTCGGACACATTTTCAGGTGGGCGTGCGTCCCCGATGTCCTTGACTTTGCAGGGATCGGGAGATACACCTCCCTCCTTAAACATGAATCAGAAAAATTCGATTGTCGGTTTCAGAAATTCACATTTCTCCCGATGTAGCTTCAGGTCTAGCGCCCGCAGCCATTCAAATGCCTTTGCGAGCTTGTGTAGATGGTCCACCTCAGACTTTGCGAACACAAGGATATCATCGCTAATGTTCAAAACACTGTCGAGGTCCGCCAAGGCACCCCGTATTATATTTTGAAAAACCTCAGCTGCTGAGGATACCCCAAAGCTGAGTCTCTTATACCTGTACAGGCCTCTAGGTGGTCGTGAATGTTGTAATGTATCTGGACTCTGGGTGTAATACGACTTGGTGGTACCCGCCCCTGAAGTCTAGTTTCGAAAAGAAACAGGCCCCCTGCAGCTCAGTGATGATATCGTCTATGGTTGGTGTTAGAAGCCGCTCTCTCCTGTTTGCCTTGTTGGGGAGCCTCATATCCACACAGATCCTCACCGAGTTTGGTTGCTTGGGTTTTCTTGCAACCACGGTGTCGGGCCGTCCACTTTCCCGATGATATCGAGGTTGACCAGGTTGTCCAGTTCCTTGTCTACTAACTCTCTCAAGTGGAAGGGCACCCTGCAGTGCTTGAGAGCAATAGGCTGCACAGATTTGTCGATGTGAAGCCTTACTGGGTCGCCAGCCATCTGTCCAATCCCTTGGAAGAATTGGGAGTATTTGTCTAGTAGGGTTTGAATGTCCTCCACGTATACTGAATACGCGAAACTTACAATCCCCAGGGCTTCTGCCGCAGCACAGCTCAGCAGGGTGTTGTGCTGACAGGTGTTACATAGAAGCGTGCTCTTATTTTCTGCACCGTGTCCCACCTTCACTACAAATGCACCATCCAGGGGAATTGGCTGAGAACCCCCCAATGTAAAGATGCGAGCCCTGGGGGCGGTGAGTTTCGGGGGGCACTCCATGGTGTCATAGTGTTCTCTGGCCATTACATTGACGGATGCCCCCGTATCCACCAGTACCGGGATAGGAGACTTATTGACTGCGACAATGCACATTTTTTGCCGTCTGCTCTTGGATTTGAGGGTCACAATGCTAGATACAAGGAAAATGTTCTCTTCTTCCTCCTCGTCCAGTTGTGCACCCTGATCGACCTGGGTAACGTTGGGCGGGCGAGATTGTCGAAAGAAGCCAGACTGCACCAGACCCCTCGGCACCATCACCAGCAGGGACGCCCTACATACCTGGGTGTAGTGGTCAGCCAGGCCGCACGGGCTGCAAGTCTTTCCTGCCGCTCGACACTCAGCAGGGTGGGGTAGGTCATACCCGCACTTCAGGCACGCCTCACCTGGCTTTCCGCCCCTGTCGCTGAAGTTGCCTGCCCCACAGCACAGACCTCCTCCGTCTTGACTGGTTGCGCACCCGCTTCTATCCTGGATACACGTACCTCAGATACTTCTTGGCAGCGAACCAATTCCAGGATGCAGGGCAAGGTGATCCCAGGTTCCCTCAGCACCTGTCTCCGTAGCTTCCCCGATGAGCACCCTTGAATCAGCTGGTTCTTGACCATGTCGTCAGGGTTGTCCCAGGCACGCGCCAATGACAGCCGTCTGAGACGCCGTAGAATGTGTCCAATGTCTCATCCTCTTTTTGGCAGGTGGAGAGTCTGCATTAGCTAAGGGAAGGAAGTAGTTGTGGAGAGCCGTCTTCGCTGCGCCATAGGAAGCATCTGTAGGCTGGAGGGAGTACAGGATTTCATGTACCGCAGGCCCTGCAGCATACAATAAGGTTGCCAATTTACTGTCGTCGTTGGTCTCCATTGTAGCCCGTAAATACATGTCGAGGCGATCAATCCATCGCTTTCACCTGGGCCCCAGGCTTGATAGAGCCCTCAATGTAGGTAGTCTCTGGGCCTTCTTGACTGAGGAAATGACGACCCGATTGTATGTGCACCTCTTCGAAGACACAGCACAGACGCTGACACTGTCACAAGGGATTCCCCACTCCACCCGGATTTTTCGCGCACAGCGGCATTAGTGCCACGGCCACAGCCACAGCGCCTCCCTAAATACCTACAGCATACAGGAAACTGGTACATGGTGTGATCACCCTACTTTTGAATAGTCCAGCTGGAATAAGCATTCTATCTGATTCCTGCGGCAACAACATGCTGACATCTAAATCGCATACCAGACTGACGTTACCTTGATAGCACCTGTATGCTCTACAGGTCGTCATTTCCTCAGTCAAGAAGGCCCAAAGGCTACCCGATTTATCGCAGGCTTCACCTCCAAAATTTGTTTTGAACAGGTGCACAATCCAGGTCCTAGCATGGCACAGCACACATACAAAACAGCCCGTTTGTTCTCTCATTCGTCCTGATGAAGGCCCGCTCCAGATTGGCTGGCACAACAGTCATTGAGGGCCGAAACACAATTGTGTAGACAAGTCTTTAACCACCATCGCAGTGTCCAATTGTTAACAATGATGTTTCAAGCTTCATGTTATGTTTTCCTGACTTGAAATGTTGTATTCACTGTATTGACCCCTGTTGTGACTTTACACAGTAGTAGGATTTTCATCTCCATCGGATGATATTGAACTTGAGGTTTGAATTCATCCAACTATTTGTTTTTTGATAACATCACATATCTGTTATGCATATCGACATGGACAACTCATGTTTATGTGTGTGAATAGACAACAGGTCTAACTTGCAAATACATATATCTTGCATTAACGCAACACAGTGGGCCTCATTATGAGTTTGGAGGCAGCCATGCCTCCAAACTCTGGTCCGGGTTCCTTTAATGAGGAATTACCGGGCCATTACAACCTTGGAGGACCCAGTAATTCCTCATTCAAAAAACCCATCCCCATTCCCATTTGAGCCCCCATAGGGCTCAATGGGAATGGGGAGGGAGCTAATTACGGGCCCGTTAATAACAGGCCCGTTATTAGCTCCCTGGGACCCGCAAAGGACATCTGGTCTGACCAGACGTTCAGAGCGGGTCCCGCAAGGGAACCTCATAATAAGGCATAATGGGTTTACCGGCACCATTACCGGCACCATTAAACCCATTCCGCCCACCTCGTAATGAGGCCCAATGTGTCTTATACTTGATACATAACTAATAATTTGGGCAAAGGTATAGGAGTGGTAGAACCATTCCTTTGATTTAATGATATTGAGCCCTCTTGGGCTGAATGGGTTGTTAACCAGGAGCCTTTATATACTCCATTGATAGAGGGCCAGACACGTCAAATTCAGGGATTGGCTGAAGTGCCCCTGGGGGCCTCATCTGGGCGATGGCTTGAGGCACAGGTAGGGGCCCAGGCTGGGCTGCAGTTGGAAGCTTGCCTTGAGGCAGTGGCTGTACTTCTGGTTGTCCCCGTTTTGATTAGCCGGATCACTCATGCGTCAAGCGCACGAGCACCCCTTCGAGATGACACAGGGGCCGCAACTCACCCAGAAGGTTTGACCTGTGCAGGCCTCCTTGATCTTCAAGCTTCCACACCAGTCTACAATGGGGCATACATGTGCAGGCCTTCTTGATCTTCAGACTTCCTCACCAGTTCAAAATTGGGGCATAGGCCATGCAGATTAAGTTCAGGCGCAGAACAGCCAGCCACTATGATGTAGATGGGCCCACAGGCAGACAGGGAGTGTCCAAAAATTTAGCCATGGAGGTCTAGGGTATTCCCAGGGAACAGCAAGCTTCCCCTGCACCTCACCTTCACTCGATGAAAAACACCTTAAAATTAAAATAATCCGGATTTGAAGGGTTGTGTGAGCAGAGATAGCTGCTCGCTACATTCTTGTCAAAATATTAGGCCTGGATGGCATCCGTGAGCACCTCCGGACAGCTGCAATCTTCTTAACCATTTCTAAAACCGCACAACTTAGTGCCTTAATAGTGATACGCACGCGTGTATGTATCAATCAACATGATGCTGATGACTGTATTCGAGTAATTAGCCATTGCTCCTAAATTTCTGGTACAGTGATATTTCTCATCATTGCAGAAAGAACTGTAACTTTAACAGCCTTAAAAAACGTGCTCCCTAGCATTGGTGATATTCGGAATCACTAATGCGCAGCGATTGTTCAAGACGTATAGTCCTGGCCAATGATTTTAGTCTATTTCATGCATATGTCTGCATCTGATAGATAATTATACCCTTTGCAGGCGGGATTCAACCCGTTAACAGGGCAACCACCCAAATTGCAAATGTTACAGACAAAGATACATCTATTAGGTAAGTCGTACACCGTTACCTAAAACAGACTGTGCGCTCAAAACCATATAAACTACTTACTACCTCAAATTGAAGCTCAAAATGTTTTTATAAAATTTGTTTTCTTTCTTTCTCTCCCAAATTTTTGTCTGTTCTCTGTTTCTCTCAAATATCCAATCCCTTTCCTCCTCCCAACTCTCTGTGGTGACATCATCTCCCCACAAAATTGTTCAAATGCAATTTCTGATGCAATCCAATGCCTATTATGATTTGACAACTTCATAACCATTTATATGTTTTATCACTTATTTAAAAAAAATAATGTACAAATCACTTTTGACAATCATTTGTTCTTTGTATAACCACTGTATATGTTGCTTCTACAAGTCATTATAATTTCATAAATGTTCATAGACCTGATTGAAAAAGGCAAAGTAACTGCCGAAACACATGTCTCACAAAAGGGCATTTAAAATATATGTTCACCACAAACCTTACCCTGTGTTGATTACTTATTCATGGCGCTGCCTACCATGTGAAGAAGGGTTTTCCTTTCTTTCTGAATTCACAATACAGAGCAAGGGGTATTCTCTGTTCCTTCACAAGGCAGACGACATTATCTCAGGTGCAGGGCACGGATACATTGATATCTCAAGACCCCAATCTTGGTAATAATGAACTCAAACTAAAGCAATCAAATGGTCCAAAGTTGTCTCATGCTTTGCACACATTTTGCTGTCAGGATGACTATTGCGACATATGAAATGAGCACCACATCCAGTGCGCATTGCATGCTCAGAAGGAATGCACATTTGAATTACTATCACAGACATGTTTCATAAATTGGTAATCATTTTATGCAAAGCAGCCAGCATCCTATATTTAGGGCAGCCGCATTATTTGACACCTAGTACCGCAACTCAGTCCTGTCTACACCCCTGACAATCCACCCCCTTCTCAGGAGTTCACACATGGAAAACTCCCAATAGATGCAAGGTCACTCACACATGCCAACCGTCCCAATTTAGGTGGGAGACTCCCATTTTTGGGGCTGATTCATGGAATTATTTGCGCCGAAAAACAGGGATTTGTGCGCCATTCTGCCTGCAAATCCCCCTTTGTTAAACAGGGATTTGCGGGCAGATTGGGGCACAAATCCCCGGTTTTCGGCGCAAATAATTCCATGAATCAGCCCCTTTCTGTCAAAAATGTTGCTATTTTCTACTTTCTCTCTCCTAAAATATCACTAACCCCTATGCAATTAAATGGGAAAATGCAATTCTCCCTCTTTCCGTGCAGGGTTCGAAATTCAGGGGAGCTGGGTCCTATTTAGCTCCTGCTGGTAGCCTAGAAGATCCTAGTTAACTCTACACCCACTGCTACCAGGAGCTACTTTTGGCTTCCCAGGCCAACTGATGCCGAACAAACACACCTATGTGAATTTAACTCCGCGTTTGCATACATGCTGTCATGTTGATAAATGAGGCATGTTAGCCCCTTTATGTGGAAGGGGTCTAGATGGGGTGCAGAGTGGAAAAGGGAAGTGATGGGAAGAAGAGGAAGTTGTCAGTTTGAATTAATAAAGGAACGTCTCTGTCGCTGCCTCCCTTTATTGAAGGTCCAACCCGAGCCACAGGCGGCGAGCATCTGAAGCTGCTCAAAGGTAGCCCAAGGCCAAGTACTGCCATCGTTACAAACGCCAACATTCCGAGGCACCTGGGAGGGAGATTTCGTCTACAAAATCGTGAGATGTAAAGTTTCCCATAGGAATGAATTGGGGCTTGAATTATTTTAGGAGGGAGAACGTGAAAAACAGCAATGTTTTTCAGTGAAAAATCGGAGCGTCTCCTGCCTAAATCAGGAGGATTGGCATGTATGTGTTTGGTTGACTCTATAAATAAACATTAGGATACATCTAGACAACAATTAAGCATAAGGAGTTATTAATAATGGACACAATTATATGTTTGCATCTTATGTGGAAGTTAGATTTGTGTAATGCTATGTACTAGCTTCTTGTTTCCAACCGGTAGCTCCCGGTCACTGGTTAATGCTAGATACCCAAAGAGCTGCTTTTAGCTCCTGCTTTCCCAACCCTAATTTCGAACCTGCAATGACAAAATCTCCCTCTGAGGCGATCCAAAATGTTGTCATGTGTGCTCTAATGAAGCTGCACAATTACAAGCTAGCATTATCAGCATTAAGTGTATTCTCTATCCTGAAACTGCAGGTGCCATCTCCCTGACGTACAATTAGGAAGATGGATTATCTCTTCACAAATAACCATTTCTTGTTTATTATAAAGGCAGCTATCATTGAAGTCAAAGAACTGGCCTTTCTGTCAGATGAGTCATTCAGTACACCCAAAAATAAGTGGTTCCATGTTACATGTTTTTCACTTCTGAGTGTGGGGTGGACCATGGCTCCTGAAGGAGCAATGCTGCCCCCACTCACTTCACCCATCTCATGGGAGATGAGATGTTCCATACACTGCCTACTAGTGCAAATATTGCTTATGGAAGGTCTTTACATTTCGTAAAACAAATATGGGTCGCTAATTTACAACTAATTTTCGCAATCAATTAACAAAATGCATTTGTTTACACCAGTAGGATAAATGGTGCTGCTTGGGATACATCAGAGGCTAACACCCAGTTCTGGGCCTGCAGCCTGTGCATCCTGGCCATCAACGCCACTGCTAAAGAGAAAGGACAAAGAGTAAATTAGTGCCATGGGGCTACCATTAAGCCAGTACCCAGAAGAGCAAGATGCAAGCTAGGGTAAGGAAACAGCAAATGGGTCTTGCCAGATGTAAAGACAATGTTGCTGGAATTCAGGATAACATACTCAATATGGTTTGTCAACCATTCAATCAAATGTTGATACTGATTTTTGAATATATTGCCTCTCATTTATAGCACACATTTAAATGAGGGTTTGTGTTCAAGATCGCAATAGTAGGGACATAGAAGACAATCTTGCTCTGGAGGGAAAACAGAATAAAAAGAGAAAATCTAGTAAAATATCTTGGGGCAAAAAGTCCAAGAGTGTGATCAATGGTTAAGACGGAGGAATGAACATGGTGTTGCATACCAGGGCTTCTTTCTGCTACCTCCTTCCTTCCTGGGAAGACATAAACAGCTTACATCATCTATGGGCTTCAAAAAAGTGATCACATCTCAGGCACCTGTGGTAAATCAGACATAGAAGATGGACAAGAGGACATATTTGAACAGTATCCTTTATTGAATCAATAAATGAAGCCTCCTCTAAACTCTTATCCTAAGTTTGGTTCCCTATACTAGAAAACAACAAAATGGGTGCTTATCAGAATGTCCGACAAATGAACTCAGTCCTCTGTCCCAACCTTTGCTAGCCTACCAATTATCCTACCACTATACAAAGGACAAAAAGTTTCTAAGCTTCCGCTCTAGACCCCCCTCCCCCTTGGCTAACTTAAGTGCTGACTGGTTTTCTGACACCAACCAAAGAGTTCTTACGTGGGCTTTCTGCTCCTCGACTTCATAGAACAGGTCCAAAAAAAAGAAATGTCTCTCAGCTTCTCCTCTGAGTCAAAACAATATCTTCATCAGGCAGTCCGCACAGTTTCTAGTTCATACTTTTTCCCAGCATATAGTCCCCCTACAGGTGGAGACTGATGTGTCCATAAAAGCAAAGTTTGTTCTTTACCCCTTCTGGGTTATTCAACCCCTTCTGGGTTATTCAAAGCCCTTTGTGGGCTTTGGGCGTGTTTTATTTTTTGAAAATTGAATTTCAATAGTTCATTACAAACTTTTAAAATATAATTTAAGTCAAAGAAAACACAAAATCGTCACACTTTTTCTCTCTCATTCTCTTATGAGTCCATCTGGTGTCGGGTGACATTTCCATCACTATTTTCGATTGCTTCTAAGAAAAATGTTAGGGCAAACATCACTTGTTTGTTTTCGCCTTCATAAAATAGGCTCCAAGCCTCTTCCATATTTTGGCAGTTTTTTGGTACTTTTACTCTCTTGAGGATGGATTGTCTAATGTTTTTGAACTTAGGACAGAGCAGAACCAAGTGTTTTAATGATTCATTTGCTTTTCCACAAAAGCGACAGTGTTCATCAGTCATTAAGCCTTTTTTCCAGATATTCTTTTTTTCCTTGGTTCGATACAAGTTTAGACGGAACATCATAAATAATCTTCTCTTAAACTTTGATGGACATTTTACGAGGTTGTTTGGCAGTTTGTGGCATTCGCGAGCTTGAGAAGGAGAGTTCTTCATACAACGGTATGCTCTTCGTTGTTCTGATGTTTCAAACCAATCTTGGTCCCATAGCTTTCTTTTGATGTTATTAGGATTTTGGATTAGCGTGTCAATATCTGATGCCAGGTGGCTTAGTATTTTTTCGCAGGCTTCTTTCCACATATCAAATATGGAGTTTCTCTGCTTAGATCTTCTAGCATATAAGATTTGGAACTGCAGCAGATTGTCCGCCCCCATGATTTTCCGGTATAAAGTTAAGGTGTTCCATTGAATTTGGGCATTTATCGATATCAAGCCGAGTTTGTGCCAGAGGCACGCAATCGGGGCTCCTCTCGGCAGTTCCAGGATCCTGGTCCAAAAAGTATTTTCACACCATGGCCAAATTTTATGGGAGCAGCCCAGCATGGTTTCAGCTCCAAATATTAGCGATGGTATTACTTTAGCTCGGTAAAATTCCATGACTGGTTTTAGACAGAATTTGCAGTTTTTCCTGTTGATCACTGCCCCTTGGGCCGCTAGCATTCTGCATTTTCGCCTTATCCTTTGGGTCATTGGCTCATCATTTATTTTTGATAAATGTTACGCCCAAGTACTGAACCTGGTTTACTCGGGCAACTAAATCGGGTCCAATATACCACTTTGGCTCTTTTGTATTTTTCTTTGCCTTCTTGGTCCTCAGATTTTGTAGGATCAAGATCTCCGTTTTGCTGGGGTTGATTATTAGACCATTATTTTCTGTGTAGGTTTTCAAAGCAGTTAGTTTTCTCTGCAGTCTGATAGGTGTTTGGTCTAATATAACCATATCGTCTGTATAGACCAGGTGGCCCAAATTTCTTTCGTTGATTTAGGGAGAAAAGATCTTACTTCGGAGAAAGCCTCGTCTACGTTGGAAATTAGGAAGTTAAACAGCGTAGCTCTGAGCAGACATCCCTGCTTTACACCTCTAGATGTCAGGATTGGGGTGGAGAGAAGCCTGGCCTGATTTAAACTTATTCGGATTGATGTCTCAGAATGTAGATCGTAAATTGCTGTAATGAGGTTTCCTGGCCAGTTGAGCTGCTCGAGCTTTTGCCATAAAATTTGCCGGTCCACACTGTCAAATGCGTATGCTAAATCGACAAAAGCTACGTATACCTTACTGTTGGTCTTAATTGCTTCCATCTTTAGAATATTTAGCATCAACAGGTTTAGGGAGCAACCGACTCCCTTCACAAACCCTGTTTGTCTGATGTCGTAAGTCTTTGATTCTTTTATCCATTTAACTAGTTGGTTAGGAATCTGGGTGGAGAAAAGGTTACCTACTACATCGAGTAGTGCTTTCGGGCTGAAGTTTCCTGGCTGGGCTCTGTCTCCTTTTTTAAATATAGGCACAATGATGCTCTTCTTCCATGAAATATGAACTCTTTTCTTCATTTGTATGTTCAGGAATAGGTTGAAGCAAAATGTTGACCAAGCTTCAGATGTTCTTTGAGGAGATCATTTGTGAGCCCTTCAGGGCCTGGGGCTCTTGAAGAACTAAGGTTTTTGATGTTCTTTAGAATATCTTCTTGAGAAATGATAAAGTTCCAGTCTTTTTTTGGTTCAGGTAGTTCGTAAGCACTTTTAGTTTGTTTTGAATATAGGTCTGTTAGTGTGTTATCCACTGTGCATCTGACACTATACTTGATAAGAGCGTTTTTTGTGGTGCCTCAACTTTGTTTATGACCACCCAATATTTCCCCAAGTTTCCATTTGACATTAGTTTTAGCATTGCTTCAGCATCTTCTTGCAGCATATTCTGTTTATGCAATTTTAACCAATTTTTATATATTTTTTTGCTCTTGATTCTTTGTTTTTTTTGCTTTGTATTCGATCCACCATTCCGGTTTCCCTTCTCTCTTTAATTGCCTTTTAATTTTTCGCAGCTCTCATTTTCTCAGAAGAATATTTTGGTCATATTTGTGTTTATGTTTAAAGTTGGGCTTTGGTGAGCCCTAGTCCTCCTCAGAATATTGGTCAAACAGTGTGTTGTACTCCTCGACAGTGTCTATGCCTTCCTTGTGAATGTTTTCCAGTATTTCAGACATTTTTGAGATTTTCCTTTCATTCAATCGAATTCTGTTTCTGCCGGGTTCAACCGTAATCTGGGTTAGCTAGTGCTCTCTGTCGTTTCGGTGAAATCCATTTATAATGACCGTTACTAGGTCATGGTCGCTTTGTTCATCTCCATGACGTTGAGGGTTGTGATTTGGCCGAAGATTGAGTCTGATACGTAGAAGTCATCTAGAATCGATTGATGTTTTCCGTCACTCCATGTATTTTGCGGCGGGATGTCGCGTGTATGTTTCCATTCAGGAGCAACATTCTCCTTGCATCCATTTCTTCGACCCAAGCTGTTTTTATCAGATATTCATCTTTCGGGTATCAACATGCAAGTTTGTTTTTCTAGTGTCTACCAAGTGAAGTGAAGTCATGTTTAAATCGCCACATAGTATTATCTGGGCTTTCTCTTCTTCGCTTTGTATGGAGTCAATCAAACTGCATATTTGATCTAAAAAGTCTGATTCGTCACACGCACTGTGTTGCCAGTATAGGTTTATGATGGCGATTTTGTGGCCTTGGTAAATTTCATTACTCCCTATTTCAATTACAGAAACCTGGATGTATGAAGATATATTTTTTGAAGATCTCAAAAACATTGCATTCCGCTTTTGACTAAGGTAATTAGACCGGCTTTCGGTTGCCCTTTCTTTTGTTTTACTGCTTGGTTAAAGGTAATTTCATAATTTGAGGCAACTGGGCATTCTGAGACCCAGGTTTCTTGTAAACAGATTATGTCCAATTCTTCGAGTTCATTTGGCGCAGTATTAAAAAGGTGAACGAACCCTTGCATGTTCCATGATCCGATCCTTATGCTCTGGTCTGTTGGCTGCTTCTGGCGTTATACTTCTGAGTTATTGTTTAAGGCTCCTGCAAGTCAGGACCAAGAGTCTTTTTCTTTGTCGGCATCTAAATTGACTATTTTTGTGAAGTTGCTCGGGGTAATCACATTAGGCATGAAGGTAACCTTAATTGCATCACGTTCTGCTGTTCTCGTTGTCACCTCGTTGGGAATTTGACTGCCATTTGTTCCCAATAAGTGATCAATTATTTTAGGATTTGTTTGGCATCCTCGGGTGACTTTTCTTTTAAAGATCTCAGAAAGTTAATCGCTCCTTTTGGGGTAGTCAGTTCCCCTAGTCACACTAGATGTATTTGGTCGTTCTATATCCTTATCGTGCCATTCAGAAAGGTCAAATCCCAGAGAATTTAAGTCTGAGCTGTTGTTCAACATCAAGTCTCTCACAATTCTTGACTGAATGTGGAGTTTCACCATGTCCATTATGTTCTCGGTAATACATTCTACTGTCTTTATGTCCTCAGAAGCGATGGATCTGAATTGTGGGATGTACTTAAACAGTTGTAGGATGGTTCGTCGGTTTAGAATTAGTTTGTCCTTTCCTCTTAAGACTTTTTCCAGAATTAAACAGTAGCTCGTGGTGCTTGTTAGTTTGATTGTTGGATATTGAGTCCTTTGCATCTTCTGCGTCCATCTTTGTTTTGAGTGTGCTATTTCTCCTTCTTCATATCTTGTGCACATTTCACTCTGCATCTCATCAGTCCAGCGGCATTTCTCATTGTTTTGGAGGGCTTGTTGTACGTTTATTTGGTCCTCGTTCGATCGCCAAGTTTCATCATTACTTGGAGATTGGGAAGTTAGCCTTTTTTTCATTTCGATGCTAATTAGGCGCTCACTTAAGGTTAGGTATGTGGGCTCGGCGAGCACTTCTTCAGTGTGGTTTTCTGGGGAGCCATTATGTTCAGGTATCGGCTTAATTATTTCACAAGATCGCTTTGATCTTTCACCTGCGTTTCTCATGAAGCTAACCTTTTAGATACTACTGCCGGGAAATCGGCCAGACATTCTCCAGAGTTTTCTGGTCGATCCGACAATGGAGGGGTATTCACGGTATCTTCATGAACATCGTCATGTGTGGAGAGATTTGCCAGTAGTTCAATCATGTCAGCTTCTGCAGTTTCTTCACCTACAATTTTGATTGTTTCCGCAACGTTCGCATCTACCGAAACAGCTTTACTGTTTTTATCATGCACTTTAGGTTGAACTTTGGTTTTGGGGATGTCGGCAGATTCAGTGTCCACTCTAGTTTGCAACAAAGCACTTAGCGTCTTCACATTTCTTAGAAATTTACAAGAACCTTGTGCCTGAAGGTTTTTTCGTTTCTGAATATTTTGTGGTTTCCATTGTTGTTTCAAACAGGTTTTCTTTCCCATAGTCTCTTCTCCCGCGTTTACTCCTTGGATTGCTTTGTCAAAAATTGGAAAGTTATTAGAACCTTTCTCTACTGTGTTAATGGCACTGTCCGCTGCTTGAGGCTCAAGATCCTGTGGTAAGGAAAGGAGGCCATCGGCTTGGGCAGAGGTTGAAGGGAGACTTTCATAGACAGTTTTGGTGTAGGATGTTTTGATGGAATTTCCAGTAGTATGAGATGTTTTAATGGAGTAACATTGCTAGGTGGTCCATCGTTTTTAGCTTTGGGCAAGTCAAACCGTGGCTCTGTTATTAGTGCTTCATTATGTTCTGCGTAGATTATAGTGTTTTCCTCGGGATTAAGGTGTTTGGCCTCCAATGAAGCAAATTGTTGTTGAGTTGCAAGGCCTTCGGTCTTATCACTATTATGTGTTTGGTCTTTGTGTTCTTTTTCTTTTAATGCTTCTTTGTTGTCCAAAAGTTTGGTAGTCATCATATGATGGTTTTTCATCATTGAGACAGTTTCTCGAGCCACCTCTGCTAGCAGTCGTTTGTCCTCGGCATTTTGTTTTCAATTGTTCCTTAATTATTTCCCAAAAAGTTCCTTGAGACTTTGTGTCATTTTTAATGTGAGATTTTAGACCTTCAATTTCATCCTCACAGTTTATCATTTTGGTGTTCAGTAATGCCAGCAGGGTGGTTGATCTCGACACGTCTCGTTTAGCTGTTCATAGAATTTAATTAAGGGCACCACTGTGATTGTCAGAGCCGAGGTTAGGCTTGGTCGCAATTCATTGATGATTTGCTCAACTAGGTTGAAGCATTGTTGTCCATTTCCGTTTAGACCGGCATTGGTGCCATGTGTGTGGGCATTTTGCGAGCTCATGATTTCGCTTGGGGTGTTATTCCTGTCACTTGAGGAATCAGAATCAGAGGAGCTTGTATCCGAACTGGAGTATAGTCTATTGTCAACATCTTTTTTAGAGATTTTTGACAATGCTTTATTTCTTGTTCATCTTCCCTCTGTGCACAAGCGTTTTTGCGACAACGGGACTTGCCCGTTGAAGCTATAGTCCATTCTTCTGGGCTTAAGTTGTTGAAACGAGTTTTCTTGAGGGCAGCGATCTTCATTTGCTGCTTTGGTTGTATCCAGCGGTGCGGGAAAGTAGAGTCCGACTGGTGCTTGTAGTTCAGAGTTCTGAGGCACATGGTACATATTATTATTTCTAGGTTGTGTGGCAGAAATTGCTTGATTGATGGTTCTCAAGTCTTCTATCAGTTTATCGGCTACTACCAAGGAGTCACGACGTCTCAAGGACAAGCCATCAGCTCTGTGTTTCTCTTGATCAAAGGTATGTGCAACGTCATTTGGTAGTGTCTTTAAGCTCATAATTTCTTCGAAAGGGTTTTGTGTCATTTTTTCAAAAACATCATTTGTTTGTCTGATTTGCCGCGCAGCTTGGGGCGGCTGGGTATTTGGGTTCAATGGGCTTTGTAGTTGCGCCAAAGTGTTGTCAGGGTCATCAAGTTCGTCAGAGCTATTTGTTCCATTGGGGACAGTTGGAGATAGAGAGCTGGCTGGCAAGGATGTGCCGGTGTTTCCTGTTGTGTACTTAACTAATAAACCAATATAACGCTGGCTCAGGTGTGTTGATGACAATACGACATTGTTACACTATTGGTGTTCACAAGTTCTTTATTGGTCTTGGACAGGAGGGCACCTTGTGCAACTGTTAGTAGCAAGCTTATTTCCCTCCCAGTATCGTTGCGATCACATGGTGTATCTCAGGTGATGTTATGTTTTGAGGTTTCCCCACTTTTACATTCAGTAAGATTATTATTAGGTAGCGGGGCTTAGCTACAGCAGGATTCATTTAAGGGCTCTCCCATTTTGACATTGTTGTCGGTAATGTCGCCTGCCTGATTGTTTACTGAGTCCTGCTTTAGAGGCATTTCTGAGAGTAAGTTTTCAACCATCAGTTCCCCGCCCCCGTTTCACTTGTAGCGAGCAGATGTTCTCGCTGGGTCGAGGACGCACGATAGTGCTCTCAGATTTGCAGCGCCGCAGGGTGGGGGACCGTAGAGAGGTCGGGGTAAGTATCCGCCGCATAACAATGGGCGGGAGATCACGTGTCGCTGTCAGCGGCCCCCAGCGAACACAGCAAACACATTCTGCTCACTCCGCCTTGGCTCCGCCGAGGGGTGATGTTTTTGTAGCTCCACCTGCTGAATTGAAATGCCACAGTAAACAAACTCCAGTCTGTGACAGCATGGCACGGCAGCAAACAAGGAAGAAAGTTCGGGATTCTGACCTTAAAGAGCAGCAAACACACTCTGCTCACACTGCCTCGGCTCTGCCGAGGGGTGATGTTTTTGTAGCTCCACCTGCTGAATTCAAATGCCACAGTAAACAGACTCCAGTCTGTGACGGCACGGCAGCAAGCAAGGAAGAAAGTTTGGGATTCTGACCGTAAAGAGCAGCAAACACACTCTGCTCACTCCGCCGTTTGGCATCTGGCTTGCTCAGCCTGATGTACTTGGTTGCTTCTCTTATCCCCTCAGGGTAGTGAGATCTTTAGCCCCCTGTGGGCTTTGGGTTTGCTCCGCCTGATGTGCTCAATTACTCTTTTCACCCCTTTCAGGGATATTCATGTTGTTAGTCCTGTATGTGCTATGAGCCCTCTCAGCCCAATGTGGTAAGTGGTTGTTTTCACCCCATTCCTGGGGTATTTTGTTTCTTAAGTCTGTGTGTGCTTCGGGCCTCCTCAGCCCTGTCTGGCCAGTCACCTGTTACACCCCCTTCTGGGGTATTCAGATCATTAGCACTGTCTGGGCTTTGCCCTGCTCAGCTCTGTTTGGTCTGTGTTGGCTTCTACCCCACTCTGGGTTATTGGGATCGGTAGCCCAGTGTGGACTTTGGGCCAGCTCAGCCCTATTTGGTCAGTCGCTGCTGGCATCACCTTCGGTATTCAGACCATTATCCCCCCCAACTGCTCCTTGGATACTGTCGCGTACTTGATAGTTGCCGTGGTACTCTGAGCTTGAGGCGGTTATAATGGCCCCTGCGGTCCTTCTTCCGTTGATGGGTTTCGGTGTCAGCAGAGGATGTCGCTGATGCATCTTGTTTTTCTCGGTTCTCTTTGTTCTCATGTGGTTCTCTGCTTTCTGAGAGTTTTGGCTTCCCTATAGTGGAAGCGCTCTGCAGTGTGATGATTCCGGTGGAGTCATCACTCAACCCCCGGCGGTAACCTCCCCTCATGTGGCTAGGAGACGGCAGCCTCTACCTGCGGGCGGCGGGTGGCAATTTGAGAGAAGACCACATGGGAGAAGACAGCCTCCGGGGAGATGTCATGACTCCATCGGGTAAGACATGGTCTCCCCCAATTTCTTTGCAAATAACCCTCCCATGTCTGAGAACCTCATGGCCTATTGCCATATATCCACCTCTTTTCCCAAGAAGAACAGGGAAACTGTCACGATCCGACCATAGAGGGTTTGGGATTGTTTCAGAATTAGCTAGCCGTCACATCACGTTATCCATGTATCTGGGAGTAACAGTCTAGTCTTTTTGAACATGATGGCTCATGCAGACTCTTTCCTCCCACCTGTGTCAAGGGTCCAGGCGTTGCAACTGACTTCCGTGTTGCTCCTACGCTGTGTGACCAAACAGTATTCGTTCTGTCCTCTTTTGTTCTACTTCGTGTTTCTATGCATACTTAGTTCCCCTCCTGCACGCACACTTCCGTGTTCTTAGCGGAGCTCTCTTTCCGTGTCTCGAGTGGATCATTTTCACCGCGTCGCGAGCGGTATCTTCTTACCTGCTTCTTTCATTCCGCATCTCACGCGGATTTATTCCAGCTCTCCTCCACATTTCGCAAAGTGAGTGGTTCCTCCTTCTGCACCAAACCTTGACTCCCACAGGCTGTTACTGGTGTCCGGCATTCAACAGAGTCTCCAGGATTGTGATACATTGTTACACACTTCACGTAGTGTGTTTAATATCTACCCTACTCACTGCTGGATTTTCAATTCAAGTTCTGGTGCATGCTGGATATTGGTGTACCTGTTCACCAGAAGACACAAACAATGGAAAACTAACCACAGAAAACAAACCCAGGATTTCGTAAGACTCCACCCACTCCAGTTCCCTCACCATGGTTTTTCTGCATCCGCTTTTCCCTGGACTGGGGCAGGCTCCCCAGGGTCCCCACTGCCAGGTATATTGCTAAGTAGGCAAAGTGGCCTCTGGGGTAGCCCGAACCTATAAAGAAAGAAAAGGAAAGACGGATGCCATTGGAACTTGGCGGGAGAGAAGAAAATACATCTCATCTGCAGACTCTGAGGAGGACATTTCCGAGACCTCAGGTGAGAAGTGGGCTGGCAAGGAAGGTATTGAGGCTAATATTAAACCTACTGCATGGCAACTGGTCGCAAACCCACCAGTATTTGAGAATTTGCAACGCCCAACGATTATGGCCAGTTTAGAACAATATCAAGAACTCGTAAATTCCATTGAGGGACTCACAGTTGAGGTCCAGACCCTGAAAGCGGACAATACAGCTCTCAGGCAGCAAGCACAACAGGGATGAACACAGGAGCGAACTACCTCTGCTATCATTCCCATGTGGTAAATATGATGGCAATCCAAGAAGGTTAAGAGAATTCTTGGACGCATGTTTCATCTATTTTACCTTCCGTCCCAAAGCTTTTGAAACAGACCGAGCAAAGGTTGGATTCCTCATTTCTAATTTAGCTGGTAATGCATTGACTTGGTCCACCCCGTTAGTAACCAGCACGGATCCCTCTCTCAACGATTATGGCAACTTTATCCAACTATTTCGGAACAGGTTTGAGAGACCTGAAGTTCTGTATTCAACATATGAAAACATCTGGACATTAGACAGGGAACATCTGATGTGCAGACCTGTGTTTCATGTTTTCAGAAGGTCGCCACAGGAGCAGCCTGGCCTGAAACAGCTCAACAAATATTATTGCGGAGAGGATTACAAGAAGAAATCAAGGATGAGTTGGCTAGAGTCTATAGTAGCCTGACCCACATCTTTTCATGATTTAGTAGCTTTGTCATTACAAATTTAATTTGACTGGGGGAAAGAAGCAGAGAAGAGGAGACCCAGACTCAATATGCTGCTCCCTAGGCGGCCCTCACTTCCCGAAAAGATGAGAACCGAGGAAGCAAGGGATCTGCTTACTGCGGTTGAAAGTAAGAGGAGAAAGTACTTGGGTCTCTGTATGTACTGTGGCTCGGACGCACATCTTCTACGCAATTGCCCCAAAGTACCCCCTAGACGCCAGGGAAATGACAGACCCTGACCCTGAGCAAGGACAAGGAAGGGGTATCAGCAACCAGTCCCTAAACACTACGCACCCCAACGCTACCGACATATCAAGACATCAGATGGTGTTCAAGGTAACACTAGAATGGGAAGGAAAGGTTCCAGTAGAGTGTATAGATATACTTGACTGCGGAGTGGCAGTTAATTTCATAGAGTATCTATGAGCCAAGGAACAACAGATTCCCAGGCGATCCAAGGCGCTACCTATTCCGGTCGAAGGAGTGGATGGAAAGTCACTAACCTCCGGACCCATTGTTCACGATACACAGGCACTAGAAGTTAGGATGAAATCACACCAAGAACATCTTACCTTCGATCTGATCAGAGCGGCTCACTTTCCAGTTATATTTGGAATGATGTGGTTGAGGAGACATAACCAAAGCATTGATCGGGAACTGAACACAGTGCAGTTTAACTCCTGTTATTGCCATCAGCACTGCATCAAATTGAAGGCAGACAAAGCCCAGACTGGAATCACTATACTTATACCGATTTCGTGTGTCAACTCCATACCAAAGATTTACAGTGACTTTGCAGATGTGTTCATGGATGGTCAACTGAAGCAAATACCGCCTCACCGCAGGGAGGACTGCAAGATTGACTTGTTACCAGGATCCACCGTTCCTTTTGGTAGAATGTTCCCCTTGTCTCTACCCGAAAATGAAGCACTGAAAGAATACTTGGCAGTAAACCTCCAAACGGCTTAATCAGAGAGTCAACGTTTGGATGGAGCCTCACTTTTCTTTATCTCAAAGAAAGGTACCACTGAGCTAAGACCGTGCATTGACTTCAGGGGTTTAAACAGTCTGACCATTCGGGATAGATATCCCATGCCCTTAATGAAGGATATTAATGAAGCAGTCCAGGGTGCTTGTGTATTAACAAAGCTAGATCTTAGAGGGGCATATCCTCTCCTTCTGATCCGCGAGGGAGAGGAGTGGAAGATGGCCTTTAGAACACCTCTAGGCCATTACAAATACAGAGTCATGCCCTTCGGATTGGTGAATGCACCAGTCCAGTTCCTAAGGTTTATGGACAAAATGTATGCTGACTTGCTCTTCACCTCAGTAGTCATCCATTTAGATGACATTTTGATCTTCTCACACACAATGGTAGAGCACCGGAAACATGTCAGAGAAGTACTACACAGGTTACACAAGAAGCATCTACTGGCTAAACTGGAGAAATGCGTCTTTGATGCTGACACAGTGCCATATTTGGGGTTTATTATCTCATCCGTCCACTACAAATGGACCCTGACCAGACTAGGTCTGTCACACAGTGGCCTGCTCCCATTTCCGTCAAGGATGTGCAGAGATTTTTAGGTCTCTCTAATTTCTACAGGAAATTTATAACAAGATTCTCAGAAATCGTACTGCCTATCAGATCTTTTCTCAAGAAATGGGTAAGATGTAGTTGGGACCCAAGAGCAGACCAGGGTTTCAATCTCCTCAAAAGGTCTTTTGTGTCGGCACCCATACTCAGAACACCAGACCAAATCCTCCCATTCATTGTGGAATCAGACGCCTCGGAAGGAGCAATTGGAGCCGCTTTGCTACAGAAGAAGGAAGATGAACTGGAACATCCAATTGCATACTTTTCCCGCTCCAAGCGAGAAAAACTACTCAGTATTGGAAAAAGAACTATTGGCGATTAGGCAACCCTGTGAAGAATGGAGACATTTACTTCAAGGTGCAGCACACCCCTTTCAGGTCTGTACCGACCATAGAAATCTTCGGGTGCTGCAACAAATGGAATGCAGGAATTCCAGGCATGCCAGATGGGCTTATTCTTTTTCCCAATTTGATTTTGAATTAACTTACTTGCCAGGTAAAGAAAATCAGTTGGCAGACGCATTGTCCCTCAGCCTAGGAGATGAATCCGGCACATACCTAGGAACAGAAAGGCTACTATCAGGCAAGAGGTTTATCAGGGCGATCAACATTTTCCTACAACAAGTACAAGATGCTCTGAAAAGGCAACCACCCAGAATGGTTCCCAGCCTTAACCGCAAGGGAGACCTCCTCTTAAAGGACGATCAGCTTTACCAACCCATCAAGGAACTTCAGACACAAGCTATGTCTTGGTGTCACGGTCTCCTCACGGCAGGACATAAGGGACAGTCAGCTACTCTAGAGTTGATCATTCACCATTTTTGGTGGCCTACCGTGATTAAGGATGTCAAGAGATACGTCTCCACTTGTCCTACCTGTGCACAGAATAAGTATTCCACTTCAAGACCCCTTGGACTGCAGGAGCCTCCACCAGCAGGCCCATGGCAACACGTGTCCATGGACCTCATCGTGGAGTTACAACCTTCGCAAGGGTGTACAGCGATAATGGTGACAGTGGATACTTTCAGTAAATTGGCACCCTTCTCTCCATTGAAGGGCATCCCCAGGGCATCCCTCATTGCACAAGTGTTTCTGAGAGATATAGTGCGACTCCATGGTCTACCACAAACTATCGTATCAGATAGAGGATCACAGTTTACTTCCAAATTCTGGGCTAACCTATGTAAACAACTTCAGATCCAATGTGCGCTTTCATCTGGTTTTCATCCACAAAGCAATGGTCAAATGGAATGCTTAAATGCCACACTGGAGTAATAAATCTGATGCTTTTGTAATCAAGAACAAGACGACTGGCATGGACTACTGCCCATGGTGGAATTTTCATATAAAAACACGCGACACTCTGCCATTGGAATTAGTCCCTTCTGTTGTACGTACAGGTACGCACACAGACATATTCCTCTATCTGGTCCTCTATCCTCTAAATTACCCACAGTTGACCATCTCTTGGACTCTCTAAGACAACTCCACAAGAAAGCACAGCACAATCTACAAGTGAGCCATCCGGATTATAAGAAGTGGGCGGATAAGAAGAGACCACCCAAACCACCTTGGGATGTTGGAACAAGGGTCTGGTTATCGACCACGTTTTTTCCCAGGTGGGTTCAACCCGGAACATTCTCATCTCGGTACATTGGTCTTTCATGATAAAGGCTAAGATAAATCCAGTTGCCTATAGACTGTCACTACCAAACAGATTAAAGGAATAGTGCGCTCATAACTATTATTGTCCAGAGCGTTCGGGCATGTGGTTTTAAGCAAACTGTAATCGATCGTAAAAACATTTTCTATGCAACGTACCTTAGTTTTCCTCACTTTTACATGTGTGAAATCAGGCAGCGGGCGCAGCCATCTTGTGCTAATCTTATCCGTTGCAGCATCGCCCTAAATTGAACTGCCCTTGTGGCACTAAATCATATCCCCTGCCCCTGAAGCTGACATCACTATTCCTAGCGATATTCTCCACCTATTTTCATGACGTTAGTGCGCAGCGTAGCCAAACGCGCCCGGTCCTGACCTACGTCTTAACGTTAGTTGACGCAGAATCCAGAATATCAACACACACATCCTCTCACAGCACAGTGCGTCCCAAATCAAAATAGAAAACACAATTTTTAAAGGAAACACCAATACTCTGCAATTTTTAAAGTGCTTTTTTTCACAATAAAGGCTCCGAGAACATCCGCCAATTTCCATATTCAACCACATTTTTAATTTTGTTGTTTTCCAACATCAAATCTTTACCATGAGGCACACAGTGTTCCTTTCGGTAGAAGAAGCGCATTGGACGCACTCTAAATCGCAAGGCTTCGGCATCAGCTTCTTGCTAGACCACCGTAAACGATGTCAGGTTGCTCCTTGTTGCTGGTATCGCCAAAGGGCATATCGGTCTGGGGCGATCGTCCCACATCAGCGTAATTGTAAGCCAACCATTTAGGTGTATCTGCCACAGCCTGCTGATGAACCCGTCACTGGGTATCTGGAAACGATGACATTCGCAGAAAGGAAGGATGTAGCTGTGTAGAAAACATAAAAGAAATATATCTCAGTAGCCGTTCTTTATTCAAATGTATCCATTTAACCTTTCATTCTGCACTGGGTGAAACCTAATAATGAACACAAACCAGAAACAATGGAAACACAGAGAAAATGCTGTGGAAAATTGGAGTCTATGATGTGCTTCAGAGGTTAGTGCTGTGGAGTATGTTTAGCTCGTAATGGGATGCGGATGCGGAAGATGACGGAAGCATTCGAACAACACATAGAGGGCATTATAACGGAATATTAGCAACAAGCTTGGCATTGGTGGAACCTGGGGGTACCCAGACATGGACTCCATGCATTTCGGTGCTGGACTGCCCATGTGCCCGGGACAAAGATAAATACATACAGGTTGTGATCGTGTGTCGTCACAATATGCCACAACCAACAACCCATTAAAATGTAAGCCATAACTACCGGTCAGAAAATGCAACCTTGACTCGTTTGTCTATAAACTCATCTACAGTAAAATGTACATTATATTTGGTATTTCCATACTCTTGGCATAACGCAGAGTGTCCGCTCAGATCAACGGTTTTCATAAAATGAAATTACATGTTCCTTTGTCTAGTTTTGAAATGGTGAACCTTATCATTTTTACGGGTATTACATACCTCCTATCATTCAATTCATAGCGAATCCTCCCTTTCTTCCAAGGACAAACAACAATTGTACCTCCTTAGGAGCGCGTATGCTAAGTTTCCTTTTGGTGAAGGAAAGCCACAAATGAAAAACATACTGTACAGGATGCGTTAGTGTGAACAGACTACAAGCAACATCAAACACAGTGACCTTCACTCCATGTGAGCGATTAGCCTGGCCGTCCAACGTGGCATTCAAAATATGTTTGAAAAATAAACAAATTGTTTGCTGGCATCCACCAATGCCGCACTATCGTGAATACGTTTTTACTCATCTATATGGATAGTGATTTAGTTATTTTAGGACAACAGTTCCATTTAGAGTCCTCCCCATTGTCACGTCTGCGTGCGCCCTGCTTCCGTGGAGGAATGTGCTCTACGGATACCGTGAGACACTGACAAGTCATAAATCCAAGTGCCCTTCCATCTCCACTGAACTTCCCGTGCAAAAACACATGTTGGAGGAGAGGCGGTATATCCCGCCCCCCTGCATCATTCTCGTACTGGGCAAACGATGTATAAGCTAAGGTGGGAGACATCTCCACCCTTCCTGTACCTATTTGCATCACCCATGTTTCATATAAGTGTATTAACACTGTGCTAATGTGTATACTTTGAACTCCATTTTGTGTCCTTCCAAACGCCATATTTTTCTAGGCCCTCTGCCCCTCTGGCGAAATGTTCACTCCCCCAGCGCCACGCACAGCCAGCCCCCACCACCTCTGTCCTCTGTCAGCTCAGCACATCTCCTGTTCTCATGGAAATGCAGCTATTCATTTATGCAAGTAGCGAGTATCGAGCCCTGACAAAATGTGCTCATCCAAGAATGTGAGACCAAGGCCTGCTCCAACCTTAGTGCCCCATCCATCTCTGCTGACCGACTCATGCCATCTTAAACCCCTCACTGCCAGGCTGCGGCCCCCTGAACCCTTGACCCCTATTCCCTTTGAATGCATCTGGTCACCAGACCCTACACCCGCACCACCTCCAATTCAACTACCATATACCTAATCTAGAGTGGTCATATATTTTGGTAACACTAACACCGATCCCTACTGTGTTCGAAATTGTAAGACTTCAAAGGCCGCAAATCAAAGATCAGCCCTTCTGATAAGGCAGAATGCACCTATTTCACACCAACAGCCCCCTTTCATGCAGGGTTTTGCTTACAGTCATTAGTTCTTGCATGCCAAGTTTGTTATTTAGCTTAGGTCTCATTCCTTAGTGGGACGCATATTTATTCTGTCTATTTGGACACATGCATGCTAAGGCAACTGCAGACCCAGCATTTGCTTTCACGCTGATATCCATCTCACCCTGCCATGCCCTGATCAGTGAAGGACCCACAAGAGCTGGCTGAAAGCGGGAAGGAGGAAAACACAGAGTTACACTGTATGGCATCCTTCAACAGTCACTTCTTGCAAAAAATATGAACAAAGAGGATACATTTGAAAAGACAATTTGGATGCTTAATACTTTTTAATACTTTTAATAGCTTTGAAATTCGATGTCTGCTTTTGGTGGACAGGGCACGTTTGAAATTTTTTGTGGCAATGTATGTGTCCTAGGAACAAAATCATGATTGATTCCATGAGTATGCATGTCCAACACAGTCAAAGTGAGATCTTTCACAAAATCGAATTCCATTTCCTGGTATATTGGCTTGACCACCCATTTTTTTGCTTCTTTTTGCAAAGGCCATTGTGTAACGAACCATCCCGAAGTTTCCTGCAGTTGTAGATTGTTCTCTCCCTATATTCTCGTTATGCGCTAATACTACTAGTAATGTACCGTCTATGCCGAAATGCAACCTCTTGGGCCTGTACTTTAGGCACATATTGTGCAACACCTCCAACTCTCTGGTGTGACAGAATTCTGTGAGTCCCTTCAGGTCTCTTGAAAGAGTTTTATCAAACACAATCTCCTCAAGAGCTTTGTGTGGAGGTGAAGATGGAACCAACCACTTCTTCTTGCGTTCCTGTTCCTCTGATAAAGGTCCATGTGCACATTGGTGAAAATGTTGGTTTTCTGTCCAAGAGTGAAAGTTGGAACAGTGGTGCATCAATGAGCGCCATTTTTCAAGTAGAATTTCCACAGACACATCACAAGTTTTGGAGCTCCACCAAAGATGGTTGCTAAAAGACTGGGACCACTGTCAAATATTTTCAGAACCCTTTTTTTTACCTGCAGCTGTAATTATTTTGATTGATTTGGCAATGCGCCATGCATCAAATTGATGGCGAATGTTTGAAAACTGCTCTCACATGGACTTGGCTATTGAAACATGTCTATCAGTGGCTATGAGGTCTATTTGCATTCCCCTCAATTGAAGATGTTTGAGGGACTTTATGAAACCATGTTTCTCCATGGCCACTGAGAATTTACATTCAGACACCTGCATGACCGCCGAACTCACAATTTTTTTGTTTCCATGTCCTGAAAGTGGTACGTGCAGTACTTTGCTGAAAATCCGGGGCTGTCACATTGTACATCGCCAGCTAGCCTGAACTGTTTACCAGAGAATGTCCTTTCAATTGACATTTGTTAAATTTTCCAGGCTTGACTAATAGCAGGGAATAAAAATTCTCTTTGATATTCGTAGTACAACGTTTTAGCAAGGACGTGAAGTCCCACAAATTGACAGAAACTGGACAACTTACTAAAAGTAGAGTCACTGAAAAGTAAAGCTGCTGAACACAGTAGATTTCCAGCTGGCACTTTGCCCAGCATTGGTTGAGCGGACCATGAACATGTATCATGGAGGTGGCTGTCACAGGTTTCCCCTTTTCTCACCTGTTTTCGCTGCTTGATGGAATCCTTAGGAGGAGTTTTATTTCGCATGGTTCGGGTCTTGTACAAGCCCGCTCGGCCGTCTTCGGCTTCCAGTGTTCATTCAGTTTCAAGTCCGGGATCGCTAGGAAACTCCAGGAAGTCCAGGAAAGGGGAAAGGAGCACTCAGAGGTGGGTGCACGGAATCCGGGAGAAGGCTGAATAAGAAGGAGTGAGAATAGTAGGAAAGCAGAAGGTCCGGGAACCAGGAAACAACAGAGTTCCGCAAAGGCGAACTACAGAGCGCACGTCTAGCCACAGCTAACAGTAGCGTTGAGACGCGCGGGGCCGTGGGGGTGTGGCTACATTATAGAACGTCTGCATTGGACGTGAAGGCTGGTAGGCAGCGTTCTGTGCTTGCGGCCATGTTGGTAGTATAACAGAGCGTAAGCCCCGACGTGTCAGGGACCAGGAGGCCCAGAAGGGGTGTGTCCGATGGTTCATGACAGCATGCCTCCTCCGTAAACCCGTCCCGCCGGGTTTGCCCTGGTGTATGAGATGGAACCTTCTGAGTAACCTGGGGGTATTTAAGTTTGAGATGGGTTCCCAAGTGCGTTCACTGGGAGGATACCCTTTCCATTCCACCAGGTACTGGAGCTGACCAAGTTTATATCTGGAGTCACATATTCTGGAGACTTCATATTCCAGTTGGTCATTGACAAGTACGGGAGTAGGCCTGAGGTTAGACCGAGAGGTCTGGATGTATGGTTTCAATAGAGATGTATGAAAAACTGGGTGGATTTTCTTCCAGGAGTCTGGTAATTTGAGTCGAAAGGCCACTGGGTTGATGATTTCTTTTATAGGAAAAGGCCCATAATACCAAGGAGCCAGTTTATTTGGCCGTAGATGACGGTGCAGCAGTTTCGTGGATAGCCATACTTTATCTCCTAGTGCGTAGGAGGGCCCTGGTCTTCTCTTTGAATCCGCATAATGCTTGGTCTGAGTCCTGGCCCTTTCTAACTGTTCTTTGGCTTCTCTTCGTACATTGAAGAGTGTTTCAATCCAGGAATCAACTGTAGGAACTGGTGTAGGATGTGGGAGGACAGAAGGTAGAACCGAAGGGTGGAATCCCTGGCTACAGAAAAAAGGGCTGGTCTCAATAGCCGAGTGATCCGAATTATTGTAGGCGAATTCAGCCAGAGATATTAAAAGGGACCAATCGTCCTGGACCTTGGTAGTGAAACAACGAAGATACTGTTCTAAGGTCTGATTCACACGTTCAGTAGCTCCATTCGTTTGAGGATGATAGCCTGAGGAGAGGGCACGTTGAATCCCTAGTATCCGGCAAAGGTGTTTCCAAAACTGAGAAATGTATTGAGGCCCCCTGTCTGATATGATCTTGGAAGGGAGTCCATGAAGTCGGAAAATGTGTTCCAGGAAGATTCCAGCAAGTTCTGATGAAGATGGCAGTTTATACAGGGGGGTGAAATGAGCCATATGGGTGAACAAGTCAATAGTGACGATGATAGTCGTGTATCCCCTGGAAGGAGGCAATTCCACAATGAAGTCTGTGGCGATTAATTCCCACAGCCTTGTTGGCAGTGTAGGCTGCAGTAGGAGACCCGCCGGTCTCTTGTTATCATGTTTGTTTTGACTACAGACAGAACAGGCTTGTACGTACAGTTGTATGTCGGTTTTCATTCTGGGCCACCAAAATTGCCTTTGTACTAGACAGAGGGTATTGGTAATGCCACGATGTCCGGAGAGAAGGGTATCGTGACAGAGGCTTATTATCCTTTGTTGTAGTTTTTGTGTGGGAATGACTAGAGCATTATCCTTGAACAAATATCTATCCTTGGTTCTCAGATTCCATTGATTCTTCCTTGAAATATCTCTCCAGAGCTCAGAGGACTGGGTTTGCATGCAAACTTCTTCCAGGTGGCTAATTGCTTGAGGTACAAATATCGTATGGGGAAACATCTTAAGAAATGTCCGGTCTTCAGGGGGTTCGTAATCAGGACATTGAGATAGGGCGTCAGCAATTATATTCTGTGTTCCAGGAACATGATGAATCTGGAACTGGTATTGGGCAAAGAAGAAGGCCCAACGGGCTTGACGGCTATTCCTACATTCCAGGGCTTGTAATACTTGAAGATTTCGATGGTCCGTGCGAATCTGGACAGGTTGTTTTGCTCCCAGAAGTAAATGACGCCACTCGGTGAAGTCTTGACGGATGGCTAGCAGTTCCTTTTCTAATACAGAGTAATGGGCTTCACTGGGAGTTAACGTCCGTGAAAGATAGGCAATAGGATATTCCAGTCTGTTGTCAAATTCCTGTTTCAGAACTGCTCCAATGGTGTAGTTAGAGGCGTCTGTTGCCACGAGGAAGGGCCGGTTGATACCAGGTTGAGCCAGGATGGGGGCTTGTGTAAACTCTGTTTTCAACCGTTGGAAGGCTTCCTCCTGAGCTGTTGTCCAATGATAGGGAGCGTCTTTCTTCAACAAGGCAATAATCGGTCGGACTATTTCGGAAAAGGAAGGTATGAATTTCCTATAGAAATTAGCTAAGCCCAGGAAAGACTGGATCTGTTTCACTGTGGTCAGACTTGGCCAGGATAGAATGGCTTTTACTTTGGATTGATCCATTCCAATACCTTCCGGACTAAGGACAAATCCTAGATAGTGAACAGTAGAGACATGAAAAAGGCACTTCTCGGGTTTTGCCAGGAGCTTCTGTTCACATAGACATTGTAACACTGTCTTAACATGTTATTCATGCTCAAGAGGGTCCTTAAAGAATATTAAGATGTCATCCAGATACACGATGACGAAGAGAAATAGCATATACGAAAACACCCGATCCATGAAGCATTAGAAGACCGCTGGGGCATTAGCGAGTCCAAAGGGCATGACCAAGTATTCACAATGACCAAGGGGTATTCTAAAGGCTGTCTTCCATTTGTCACCTTCTCTAATACGGATCAGATGGTAGGCACCTCTGAGATCCAACTTAGTGAATATTACAGCTCCTCTTACTGCCTCCAGGATATATGAGATCAAGGGCAATGGATAGCGATCCTTAAGGGTGCACTGATTTAGACCGCGATAATCAAGACAAGGTCTGAGCTCATTGGTGTCTTTCTTTGGAACAAAAAACAGAGAAGCCCCGGCTGGAGATTTGGATGGTCGTATGGTGCCATTTTCAAGGTTAGTATCTAGGTACTCACGGAGGGCCTTTTTCTCTGGTTTGGATAAAATGAACATCCTTCCAAAGGGAATCGCAGCTGAAGGTTCGGTTTCAATAGCACAATCTTCAGGTCTATGAGGAGTTAAGGCTTGAACAATAGCAGAAGAGAACACATCAGAATATTCCTGATAGATTTTAGGAACCCGGATGATGTTTGAGACCGTGAGTGGAGCTTGAAGGTCTGCTGAATGCCCTTCCGATGGTGTCGGAGCAGGATCCAGGAGTAGGCAATGAGACATACAATGCTCGGAACCCAGGAACAAGGAACCTGCTGCCCAATTGATGTATGGATTGTGTTTTTGTAGTCATGGCATTCCCAAAACCATTGGGTAATGGGCGGACTTTATGATATCAAACTTTATCTTCTCTCGATGGTGGTTTATTGCAAGCTCAATTTCCTTGGTCTGAAGGGTTATAGGTCCTGAAGAAAGAGGTCTCCCATCAATTTCTTCTACAGGTTGCATGATATTCCAGGATTCGTAAGGAATATGGTGTTTAAGGACCCCTTCTTGATCTATGAATATTCCCATGGCCCCACAGTCCACTAATGCCAGAATGGGGTAGGTTTCCTTCTTGGATGGCGATGGAAAGGCCTGTAAAATTACCAAATTGTTTTGTCCAGGAGAGTTCAAGGATGGTATAGATGTGGAGCCAACATCTCTCTCCCAAAACTGTTCCGAACGCCATGGAGGGGCTATAGGACAGTCTCTCACTAAATGTTTGTCCGAGGCGCAATACATGCATAAGCCGGTATGGATCCTTCGTAACCTTTCTTGCGGGGGATATGGGTCCACCGAAGGCCCCTAGTTGCATGGGTTCGGATTCGTTAGTAGGGACAAACCACCTTTGGATTTCGAGGAAGTCTCTATGGGGTTCTTCTGGAAGGTAACCTTGGTCTTCTTTTTCTCTGCCTTCCTTTCCTGGATGCGAAAATCAATCTGTAGAGCGAGATCCATAAGGGCCTGGTATGAACTTGGACGTGCCACCCTGGCTAGTTCATCCTTAATGTCTTCGTTTAGCTCTCTTAGAAAGAGAGTGAAGCAAGCTTCAGAAGACCAGTCCGTTTCTTTAGCCAATTGCTTGAATCGTGTTACATAGTGAGCATGTCCTGGGAGTCCTGCTGGAAATCAAGTAGTTGTTCCTGAGCACTATAAACCTGTCCTGGGCAGTCAAACATGGTCTTGAGAGATTGAATGAATCCGTCATAATCATCCAGGAGGGCATCTCTGGCATTAACTAATGGGGTGGCCCAGGTTAATGCTTTCCCGGAAAGGTGCGAAATAATAAAGCCCACCTTAGCCCTAGGAGTAGAGAAATAATAGGGCTTAAAAGGAAAGTGGACCAAACAGGAATCAAGGAAATCCACAAAGGTTTTTTGCTGACCCGTCGTATTTGTCTACAATGCCGCCCAATAGTACGCTCTCCTTCGTGGCAGAGTCGCGGGATAAGACTAATTGTTTTAACATGGCATTCTCTGCCTTTAGGTTTTGTACCTCGGTCGTTAGTTCTTGCATGCCGCGCATAAGATCTTGAATGGCCGCCTCCATGTCTGTATCGACTTCAGTCAGGTGGCTTCTCAATCTGTCACAGGTTTCCCCTTTTCTCACCTGTTTTCGCTGCTTGATGGAATCCTTAGGAGGAGTTTCATTTTGTATGGCTCGGGTCTTGTACAAGCCCGCTCGGCCGTCTTCGGCTTCCAGTGTTCGTTCAGCTTCAAGTCCGGGATCGCTAGGAAACTCCACGAAATCCAGGAAAGGGGAAAGGGGCACTCAGAGGCGGGTGCACGGAATCCGGGAGAAGGCTGAATAAGAAGGAGTGAGAATAGTAGGAAAGCAGAAGGTCCGGGAACCAGGAAACAACAGAGTTAGGCAAAGGCGAACTACGGAGCGCATGTCTAGCCACAGCTAACAGTAGCATTGAGATGCGCGGGGCCGCGGGGGTGTGGTGACTTTATAGAACGTGCTGCAATGGACGTGAAGGCTGGTAGGCAGCGTTCTGTGCTTGCGACCATGTTGGTAGTATAACAGAGCATAAACCCCGACGTGTCAGGGACCAGGAGTCCCAGAAGGGGCGTGTCCGATGGTTCATGACAGTGGGCACAGGTGGCTTGGATTTTCAGGTTAGTGCTTTGTTATACACGTGTTACAATCACCAATGGGTCCCCGCATATTTTCCCCCTCACTAGATGGACACATTTTAGCATCTGTATAATCTCTACCAGGCAGCTGTCGAATACAATGTATTTCTGCTCCTTTATTAGCCAATCGTCCTGTTTGATTGTGGTTTGTGACTCAACTGTGGTGGACAAATCGTCCAAACTAGAAAAACTGTAGTCAAGATCTTTGGCAAGTTCCTCGATCAATTGCGTAGAAGCTGCAGTCTCTGTTAGTTCAGCTTGTGTTCTTTGCCCATGAATTGGAGAAATCATCAACGTCGATTGTTTATTGGGTGGACCTTTTTTTGAGGGTGTAGATTGTGTCAAGTGGTCAGCGAGGAATTCAAAAGCATCTTCATTATATTCAGTTTCATCTTCATCTTGTTGAGTTCACACATTGTAGTAATGGTACAACAACACTTTGCTGGCTTCACCGGTAACATTCAATTCATTTTCTGGCCATTGGACATAAACATCTCGAGTCTGCTTATTGACTGGACCATGCTGCGCCTCAATTAGTAGTTGCTCCATGGTGAAATCTGTTTGGCAAGCAGCATCTTTGGTTTCATTTGTTGTCTGTGTCTTTATGCTTCTTTTCCCTCTGGGCCTATAGGAGATGGGTTGTAAAAACATGCTCAATATACATCACACATACGGTAGATAGCACTTTAAATCAGAAAACATGTTATGAAGAAAAGGCCAGCCCAAAACACTTCTAGAAAATAAAATTGTTTGTTAGTTACCTTTGTTTTCTTGATTTTCTGTGAAACCGTGGTCTTCTCTGTAACGACAGCACCAGCAAGC
Organism: Ambystoma mexicanum; assembly: GCF_040938575.1. Classification (NCBI taxonomy): domain Eukaryota; kingdom Metazoa; phylum Chordata; class Amphibia; order Caudata; family Ambystomatidae; genus Ambystoma; species Ambystoma mexicanum. The sequence goes on along the minus strand of NC_090923.1, from coordinate 1,112,485,321 downwards.
TGGTTCACCACCTCTGATCCATGTGCCTCCTCTTCTAATTCCCGACCTTTTATACATTCCTTGAATAGAATATTCATTAAAAAAAACAAAAGTCAAACGTTTTTGAAATTAAAATCTTTGATCACACACATTGCTTACATGCATACCCCGTAAACAGTGTACGTCATTTAGTCAAAATATACATTTTGAATTTCACCTAAATGATGGCAAGTGCACTTGATCAGAGATCACCATGCAAAACATACTGATTGTAATGTTGCCCTCAAACATTTTGCAATGTATTCTGCATTAGGGAGAAATTGTAACGTTAGAACTAAAATGATAAAAGTTTGAAACACTGCACGTTTATATGAATGTCACTGTCTAATAGTATCCTATGTAGGATTTACTTTCTTTCATTCAAGGGAACTGTCAGTACGCACACCTCATACTCTGGACCAGCTCCAAAGGATGATTTAATTGTAGTCAAAGTACCAGCATCCCCCTGTAACACAATACTTGTTTTAGTGTGGATGAAAACAGCAAAACGGAACAGAGACAATGGGATGCAGAAAATGGTACATATAAAGAGAAACCCATAAATGACACATAGGGCTTCATTATGAGTCCGGCGGTAACCGCGGCGGTAAAACCGCCTGGTTACCGCCGGATTCGCATTACCATTCCGCCTCCGTGACTCCCAGAAATATCAGGGCATTACGACCCTGGTGTCCTGGGAATCCCGGAGGCGGAATGGTGTAAATCCCCATTCCCATTGAGTCGCATAGGACTCAATGGGAATGGGGAAGTGGAAACACCGGCACCATCTCGTGATGGTGCTGGTGTTTCCACATCCACCTGAATGCGGGAGGTGTTCAACCCGCCAGGTCAGACCTGGTGGGAAGATCACCTCCTGCCTGCAGGACTCGGAATCGGCCGGTCCGGAATTAACAGTGGCGGCGGGTTTACCGCCACTGTTCTTTCCGGACCGCCCGACCTGTAATGAGGCCCATAGTGTACACAACCGACAGGATACATAAACAATTTCACATTATTTTAAATTCAAAGCATAATACATTCTCGTAATTGAAAAGTGATATAAAATTATCTAATAGGCGCTCAAAGTTGTTGTTGACTCCAGAAAAGAAATGGATGCAGAATTTTGCTCCTTCATTTTCAGTGCATTGTCACGAAGTGATAAAAGGGAACATTAGATTTGCATTAGATATGTGGGAAGATCAAGCTCTTGATAATATGAACTTCTGCAAGTCTGTAGGGCTCACCATTGGTATACTGGACATGTCGGTGGTGTCGTCACTTGCGAGGATCTGTGCTCCAGTCAGTTTGCTCTCCTAAAAAAATTGACATGTGAAGCAGCCATTTACAAAATGATTATGCTTCTTTTGAAGGGCACTATGGCATTGTTTTCTATGGTCATAATTACTTTCTATGATGCTCCATAAACCAGGGACAGATGTGTAGTAAAATGTGGTATAGTTAAAAAGTAATACAGTCTAGTAAATATGCAAACTTTAGAAAGACACATGTACACCGAAAGCACCAATCCGTTCATGTAGTAACCTGTTCAGTACCCCACCGCCTACAGCTAATTCAACATCTGGGACTTACCTGAGGCAGCGTGTGCATCAATTGAGTTGGAATTGCATTTGGAAGCAATTTACGGACATTCTGAGTCGATGCTTTTTTGTGTACTGCGATTGGTCGTACATTTCCGGGGTAAAGTGCAGGCTGCAGATGCAGAATCGATCGACCCTAGAGTCTCCCAAGACATCCTGGGCTCTACTTTCAAGCTCGTCCACCGGAAATCCACAATGTTGAACCCATTCTCTTATTAAATCACTTTTGACATGGCTCCCAGAAGGGCAACCGAAAACCATACAAGCAGTCATTCTTGAAAAATATGTATAAAAAAAGTACACATAATTACAAAACAATTCTACTGAATGCATGAGATTGATGGAATTATATCAAAGTTTTCTATGCAATGTTTGTTTTGGTCAAAGAAGCAAAACCTGTGTAGCATAGTTGAATTTACACTGGGATAACTTTCATACAAAATTGATTGATGCAACGTAAATCATAACATGTTACTCGTCCGTTGAATGTACTTTCATGCATCAAAAGGAAACATGCTTATAGACATGGGGCCTCATTACGAGGAGCGTGGTAAAAACGGGGTCATTACCGGCATGGAGGAACTAGCAGGTCTGTGCTTGTATCATGCCACTAATAGCGGGTGATTACGAGTGGGCGAGCACGCGCGAATCCCCCATGCCAGTAATGGCCATACTGGCATGCTGCTAAAGGCCCTCCAACCCCCAATAACGTCATCACGGGACCCGCCGATACCGCCTCCGCCTAGGAGGCATCCCTTAATACCGACCCGGTAATAACATCATGCTAATACCGGGCTTGTAATACCGGACCCGGAAGTCACGTCATCGCGTCGGAACGGGAATGCGCCCGGCGGCCATCTTTAAAAACACAATCCATTGCAATACTCCCAAACCACCAGTTGTGTTCAGGAGAGACCAGTGCCAATCCCTTCAAAGGCTACCAGGAAATCAACCCCCCGCCTGCGCAAAAAGCATTTTTCAGACAAAGAACTGCTCATGCTGGCCGACACCCTAGCAGCCCATGCTGAGGAGATCAATCAGCAAAACCTGAAAAGGGCGGTGCAGCAATGCAAAAAGGAGATCTGGGAGGAGGTAGCACACAAGGTCTCGGCAGTCGGCACCACCCCACGGACAGTCAAGGACTGTAAAAAAAGGTGGGATGACCTCTGCCTCAGGGTACGGAACATCCTGGCCAGCAATAGGAGGGAGGCCATGGCCACAGGCGGGGTCCCCACTCACCCACAAAACCTACACGCTGGGAGGAGACTTTCAGTAGCTTCATACAGATGGAGTCCAATGAGGGATTTGGGGAGATGGAGACGGGTGCCGCAACATCTGTAGATGGAGGTGAGTGACCCTGCAGAACCCTGTAGGGGAAACCATGACGTAGCACAAGTGATGTGGAAGAGAGTCTAGGCAAGGCAATGCATGTTCCAACACACACATCAACATATCCTTGTCCAGATGGAGGCCCAAACCCTGCCACACTGAAATGCATGCTGAGTGCCAATCCCATTACCAACACACAGCCAACACACACAGACCGTGCCCATGAAATACATCACACAAAGCCCAATACAACGGCATGCCACCTGCCATGCAGCATCCCTGCACTGAGACATCACGGCACATGCCAAAATGGCCCCTTCATACTACCCTTTGTGACACACCTGTAAGAAATGAATGCATGAATAATGAAATTCTCCACAGCACCATATGATGCATCTTGCATGTAACACCATCACTGATGCCCTGCATCTCTTCTACCCCCCAGGCACCGATGGAGAGAATGCCAGTGAGGAGACAGCCACAAGGGCATCCACGTCCCGGCACAAGACCACTCACACAGGCAAGACCACCTCTGGGGCAGCCTCGCAGGCCACACCGAAGCCCAGGGCGAGTGGCCAGGCCATGGCCGCACATTAGGGCCCCACATCAATGCTTGACACCGGGAGCATGGAGCTGGCAATACCAGTGGAAGGCGAGGCCAGTGCCCCACTGAGCAACATAGAAACTGCAGTGGAGGAGTATGTGGACGAGGATGGACTCATCCATGTGGCATGTCCACACTCCCCAAACCCTGTGTCCACCCCCTAACCCCACACTCAGCCCTCACCCACCAGCAGCGCGGATCCACTGCTACATGATTCTGACCTCAGCAGCATCCCAGAGGACAGCACTGCCAATGCAGGCCCAGTCGCAGCACCCTCTACCACTGGTGCCCCCACCACCAACCTTGAGGAACGGCTAGCGAGGGTGGAGGCCAGACAGGACTCAATGTTGGACCTGCTCCGTCAATAGGTTGCAGATGGGGAGAACACGAGGCGTGAGATTGCCCAGGCCATAGCGGTGAACACAGCCGCCATCAATGCCTCTGCATTGATGGTGTGAGACAGTCTGGAGGCCATTGCGCAGGTCCTCACCTCTATCCTGCTGCACATGCAGCAGCCACAACCCACACCAGCCGTGCAAATCACCACGGCTTCCACCCCATCCACCACACCGCTTCCTCTGCACCCACTTCCTCTGCACCCTCTAGCCCTGTGAGTCCAACAAGACGAAGTGCGAGGCACTCAGAAATGCTGCCCCCGGACAACAGGAAATCCAGGAAATAGTGGGGGAGAACAAGGAGAGTGGGTTAGATGGTGTCAGTGGTGTATGGGTGTATTAGGGCGATTTCATTGGGGAGTTTTGGGAGTTAATTGGGGGTTTTGGGAGTTCATTGGGGTATGGGGAGTTTTGGTGTTGTGGGGGCGGGGGTTGCACATTTCTGTAGTTGATATCAATACACCCATTGTATGAAAAATCATTCAATGCCTGGACATCGTTCATTTCGTGTGTATCCATTGAATTTATTACAGTGCACAGTGTCAAACTCCCCACATTCCCTGTGTGCATGTCCACATGGACCCAGTGTACAATGTGTCACTGACACATATCTATCGACGTCCCTGTGGGTCAGAAGTATTCGTCAATCAGTGATTAGCGTACTGCACGGCCATCTTGTGCATCACGTACTGGCAGGGGTGCTGCTTCTCCTCTGTCTTCATCCTCATCAACCTCAGCCGGTGCAATGTCAGGTGGCAGTGGTACATTTCTCCGGACGCACATGTTGTGCAGCATGACACCGGCCACGGTGATCTTTGCCACCTTCTCAGGCCTATAAAGGAGTGCTCCACCAGACCTGCTTAGGCAGCGGAACCGCACCTTCAACAGGCCAAAGGTCTGCTCAGTCACAACACGGGTACGGGTATGTACCCGATTGTACTCCTCCTCATGGCTGTTCTGCGGATTCCGCAGAGGGGTAAGTAGCCACGGCTTCAAGGGATAGCCTCCATCACCTGCAAGCGAATACAAATAGGTCTATGTGAGTCACTCTGAGCTGCCACCTTCAAGATTCACAGCCATGGCCGCAGCTATTTGCTGTCGACATGCACATGTCCCTGTACGTATGCACAAATATTATTTAGATGCATTCTATACTGCAATATGGTGTGGTAGTCTGGATGGCGTTGTACAGATGGTGCAGGGTGAATTCTTGCATGCTGATGCCAATGTACTGTGGTTACAGGACAATGTTTTGCCTCACATTGTTGCTGTGTATAATACACTGTGCATGGTCACACTAGCCACATTGGCACAGTTGTAATAATGCTTAGTCATGCATTGCTTGACTTACCCATGGTGGCCAGGTTGTGCGTCTTACATGTTGTCATTGATATACGGCATTGGTCCAATGTGTGCCAGCGATGTGCCATGTTCGGGCTGGGAGTGTTTAGCTCTGCGTGCATTCTCCACTCACCGCCCATTCCCACCCAGGTGGAGTATGCATCCCCTCATTCACACCCAGGTGGAGTATGCACCCCCCCCATTCACACCCAGGTGGAGTATGCATCCCCCCATTCACACCCAGCTGGAGTATGCACCCCCCCATTCACACCCAGGTGGAGTATGCATCTCCCCCCCCATTCATACCCAGGTGGAGTATGCACCCCCCCTATTCCCACCCAGGTGGAGTATGCATCCCAACACATCACAACCCCGAAGCACTGCCATGGGCCTGTCAGGCAACTCACCAAGCAGCCAGGCACATCGTCCAGCATGTCGCTTCATGTGACGGGGTAGCGTGGAGTTATACAGCACCATGGCATCATGTGTCGATCCGGGATATCGGGCGCAGCAATGTGTGATGATCTTGCTGGATTCACATACCATCTGTGCATTGATGGAGTGGTATTGCTTGCGATTGAGGTACACCGCCTCTATGGTATGGGGGACTACCAATTCTACATGGGTGCAGTCGAGGGCACCAACACAATTGGGCATGCCTGCCAGTGCATGGAAGCCTACTTTGGTGTCGGCTATCTCCTGGGCAGTTCATGGTAGGGATATGTGGGTGCTAGCGTGCTTCAGGAGGGCATCCAGCACTTGGGTCAGCATGCATGAAAATAGTGGTTGTGAAATGCCATGCAGCTGGCCCACTGTGTGCTGGTAGGTGCCTGTGGCCAGGAAGTAGAGCACAGACACCACCTTTAGTAGCGGAGGGATGGTAGTGCGTATTTCTATGAGGCTGACAATGTCCTTGTGTATCATGTCCACTATGGTGGCGATGGTGTCCCGGTCCAACTGGTACAGGGTGTGGATCTGCTCAGGGGTTAGATTGAATGGACTGGGTCTGATGCGAGGGATTGGTGGCTGCCGAGGTACTACTGGCTGCACTGGTGGCAATTGCTGGCCCTGTCTCAAACTCCTTCTCCTCCCGCATCTCCTCTGTGCTGGCTGTTGCTGTGGCTGTAGTTGTAGCAGTATAGGCATGTCCTCCAGCCCCATGATTGCAACAGCTAGTGGTATCATTTTGGTGTAGGAAGGGGTGTGGCGTGTGGGTGTACTCCTTTTATACTGGGACAGGCTCCATTGACTCCACCTGTGGTGATTGTGTGCACCTGTGGCAGTTGCCTTGATTGCAGATTGCTGTTTATGGGTGGTCCGCAAAACCTGTATGGCCGCCATCGTGCAGGCCCTAATTACTGCCTACGGGATGCCAGTAATTGCATGCCTGCGTGAGTTGTGATGTCCTCCTATTACCGGCATCCCGGTATTTACTCCGCGAAGGGGCGCGTGTACGCACGCGTGCCGGTATGAAGGGGCTTGGTACGGGCGGTGGCGGTATTGGCGGGTTGTTGGGTCGTAATGCCTCAGACCCGTTAACGATGCCGGTATTACCATTCCGCCTTCCTTTTTTCATTACCTCCATTCTCGTAATGAGGCCCATGGTCCGAGAAAGATGCAATTCTATCACAATTGACACTGATGAAAATGTGCTACATATCGAGATCAGATATATAGCAAACTGTATACAATGGTAAAGCCATGGAGATCAATGAACATTACACTACTGGGTACATTTGTTCAAAATAGATAGAAACTTTGAGATCAGAAAGAGATGATTAGGTGACCTTCCCTTACTTTGACTAACAAACAATTTGATTCATCAAGCAGGGTAGTTAGTAGCAGGAGAACAGGTAGCACGATCAAGTGTTGACTTCCAGTGCTCACAGATGTTCACAGGTAGCACAATCAGGTGTTGACTTCCAGTGCTCACAGATGTTCTCAGGATAAATATCAAGGGGTTTATAAAGAATTTGAATAGTGGGTGTGTATGTGAATGAGTGACATGTTTCTAGCGTGGTCTGCTTCAGGGGAGCCTGCCTGGAGACACTGTATCTGGCGAGGCCATGTGAACAATGGCCCCTGCGTGGAAGATACCTTTGAAGTGTACATTGTGTTTGACATCTTGGCCGTTCCCACCCTGCCAGCCCCCTTGGGAGTGCATGGCCACAGGTGCAAACTTCCATTGATACTGAAGGGGGGATGGATGGGCAAGAGGCGTGCAGAAAAGGGCCAGAACACTTCTGAAGGGAGACACACTTATGTGGATTGCAGGGGCGCGGTCTGTTTCAGGGGAGCCTGCCAGGAGACACTGGGTCTGGCTGGGCCATGTGAACAATGGCCCCTGTGCGGAAGATACCTTTGATAATAATAAGCCTATTGCATTTACTGACCTATGCTATTGCACCCTATCTGAACTGGCCTGTTACCTATCTGTTGAATCTGCCTACTGCATTTTACCTATGCCACTGTACCCTATCTGAAGTGGCTTATTGCCTAGCTGTGTCCTGGCCCATTACACATCATCAGTACCTACCCATTGATGATTTAAGCATGCAGCACTCTGGTGTCCTAGCCCATCGCACCCCACATATACTGTGGTCCACTGTTTACTGTGAACCAGTCTAGTGCACTGCACACTTGTTCTGTGGATCTACGCCTTAAGACCTAACCCTTTGATCAGATCGTACACCCAACACTTGCACTGCAAGCATTCTAACTGTCGGCATCTCAGCTGATCTTAGCTTGCTGCCTTTATAATCAGTTGGTGCTACACCTACTGAACCAGACATCGTATTATGGTATACTACACCCTAACAATGGCCTCTATTCTCTCCATCCTCAACGCACCCCCATTCCCAGACAACCACCCTCTACTGCAACCAGGTCCCTCACTACACACTTACCGTGAGCCCTCAATCAGCAATAACTGTAAAACACAGCACGTGCTGAGCTCCCACCTCATTACCATTGAATGGATCAACCGCTTTGCAGCCCCACCTCTTCTATGGACCCCTTGCCAGGTGGAAGCTAGAACCTCAGACTCGACTCCCAGATCCCCGACGGAGGACTCCACACCCGAGAACCCGCCAACCCTGCCTACCCAAGCCCACACCTACCAGCACACCTCTATGCCCACCATCCACACCCAATGCTTGTGTAACACCAAGCTTATCTAAACTTCCCATCATCTGAGGTTCCCTCATCAATGCCCGCTCCATGGTCGCCCACGTTCTAGACATTGCATATCTCATCTCGAACAATGACCTTGACTTCCTGCAATCACTGAGACCTAGCTGCATCAGGCGGCAGGTCCAGCACTATCTCTAGCCATCCCAGATGTTTACTCAATAATAAGGAAAGACAGGGAACAGCAAAGGAGGCGGAGTAGCCTTCATCGCTAAAACCTCCCTCTGCCTTAGAGCCACCCCTACTGCCAGCCCCACCTCAATGGAGCTATTATCAGTTAAGCTGCTCCTTCCAACAACCCAAACCATACTCATCCACCTCACCTACCGACCCCCAGGTCACATCTCTTCCTTCACAGAAGATATCGCTGATCTGCTAACCAACAACACCAAACCTAGCTCTCAAATAATCATACTTTGTGACTTCAACTTAGGTCTGTCCGATCACAACGACCCCAATGCCACATCCTTGGAAAACACCATCTCCCAACTCAGCTTTAACCATCGTGTGACCTCCCCAACGCATAACAAAGGCAGAACCCTGGACTGGTTAGCTGTCCTCAACTGCTCTACAACCATCCTCCAAAATGTTCCTACTGCATGGTCAGACCATCACCTCATTTCCTTTACTACCCAAGGAAATGTGCCTACCCTTCCCACACCCCACACCACACACAAGTCCTCACCAGGAATAACCACAACTTAACCCTTCATAACCTATGACCCCTTATCCAGAACGTCCTTGACCCAGCCATCTTTAAGGACCTGGACTCAACCAAGCTAGTGGATTTTTACAATAAGACCATCAAGGCCATGGGAAACTGCATCGCCCCCACCAAACTAGCCAAAGCCAAACCACAAGCCCACCACAACAAATGGTTCACACCGGAATTCATTTGGTACGCCAAAAGAGCAGCAGAAACCCACTGAAGAAAAGCACCCAACCCAACTAACAGGGCCCTATTCTCTGCAGCAAGCCACAACTTACAAATTGGCCATCCTTAGCGCCAAAAAAGAAACCTACGACAACCGCATCCTTAACTCCAAATCCAAGACAAAAGAGCTCTTCAGTATTGTCATGGAACTAAAGTCCCAAGCAACACCCTCAGAAACATGCACTAAAGATGCAGTCTGATGTGCCAACATACAGAAAGCTCGCACAGACAAAATTGCTCTGCTCCAATGCAAAATTGAACAAAAAAGAGTCGCCTAGCCAAGAACATCTTCCCCACCACCAGCCCCCCTCCAGTCAACCCCCCAAACTGCCCACTTTTCTCCTTCCCACCAGTCTCAGCCAACGAAGTGGAAAAAATCATCAAAAGCCTGAAACCCTCCAAATGTCAGGGAGATCGTTGCCCAGCGGCAATCATTCAGGATGCCGCAAAGGACTTGGCCCCCTTCATTTCAGCACTATTCAATTCCTCCTTCGAGACCAACACGGTACCCAACAATCTCAAGGAAGCTTGGGTTATATCCCTTCTAAAAAAAAGTATCCCCAAGATACTAAACAGAGTGGCCTACCTCCAAATCCAGAAATATTTGGAGGACCACAATTTACTTGGCCTTAGACAATCAGGCTTCAGGCCCAGACATGGAACGGAAACAGCCCTCCTGGATCTAAAAATCCAAATGGATGAGGGCAAGGACAAGGGTAAGCTTGCTATGCTCCTGCTGCTAGATCTTTCGGCAGCTTTTGATCTCTGCATCTGCCTAAACGACGAGAAAACCGAGCTCCTGATCGTCGGCTCCCAATCCTGCCTGAACAAAATAGACCCTCGCTATGTCTCCATCTGCATTGATGGAAACACAATCAAAGTGGTCAAAGAGATTAAAACCTTGGGAGTCTATCTGGACTCCACACTCTCCCTTAAGAACCAGGCAAACTCAACTGCATCCTCCACAGCCCTCACAAACAAACTAATTATGGCCTGCAAACAATTCCTGTCACCAAGTAGCTGCAAAACACTAGCCAGGGCCCTAGTGTTATCCAAGATCGACTACTGCAACAACCTCTACCTAGGCACCTCCGAAAGGAACGTCAACAAACTCCAGGTCCTACCAAATAATGCCTTAAGAGCAGCTATAAGCATACTGAGATCCGCGCACATCTCTGGCTTCAGATATGACACACTACGGGACAGGATTGCCATCCGCACTCTTGTCATTAACCACAAGTGTCTTTCAAACACCGCCCCCAAATACCTAGCCGATAAAGTCAACATACACCAACACACAAGACCCACCAGAACCATCTACTCTCACTGCCTAGCTGTTCCAAGATTCCTTCTAAAAAAAGCAGGTGAAGCGATCTTCCCAGTACTAGCGGCCACACAGTGGAATGCCATCCCCCTCAGCATCAGGACTGAACCTGCATTCTGGACCTTCAGAGCGAAAGTAAAGGGCTGGCTCTTCGGGAAGTTCCAAGAACGGACAGCCTCTGGCCCGCTCAACCTCCCCTTCCAGATGTAAAGCCTTACACCTAACACTGTAATTCCTTACTCCCAACGCTGTATCTACTGATTGCATTGTGTACCCTTTACGACCACCCTGTAACCTTGGTCGACCTGCACTTATCACTGTAACTGTACTTCTTCTTGTCTTGTCAAATCTGTAACGCATATATAAGCTTTAAGCGCCCAGTTACCAGAGGGTTTGGTGCGCGGTACAAATAAAGAAACTAAACTAAACTTTGAAGTGTACATGATGTTTGGCACCTTGGCCGTTCCCGCCCTACCAGCCCTGCCAGGACAAGTGAGCGTGACCTTGATTCACTGAAAAATGGAAACAACTATTCTTAAAAGATAATTTGTATTTTATTTTGTTGCTGATGTTGATAGCAAAAATGTACTACAAATTGTATACTTTGGGTTGCAGCACAGTGTGGGAAAATCCCTTGTACTAACCGCTGTCACTGGGGAATGTGGCTCGAATGGCACCAATGACACAGGTGGGTATTACTCGTCGAACGCGGTATCCAAACCTCCCATGAAGCCACCATATAAACGAACAATAGGCCACCAGCCTGTACCACCTGTGGAATAGAAACATATAAACTGTATTTAAATGAATATGATAAGTGTACAAACCATAGTTGAAAATGCAGTCTTGTATCCTATGGCATAGTTGCCAGTACAAATGTTACTTCATGGATCAATCAACTTGGGCTTTAAAGTGTAGACACATTACAAAAGTGAACACCTATGTAATCCATAACGTTCGGGGCACAGAGAAACATTGTTTCTTGGTTGTACTTGAAAGACACATAAGATGTATCTATGATTTCCCCAAATCCTGAGAGATGTATTGAATTGCCAGACTACATTCATTTGGCAGTGATAGATCAAAGTTACGTCAATATAGGAGACAAACATGAAATGTTAGTGGCCTAAGTGACATCACATCTAGAGTACACTTACTCGTTACTTGGATTGCGAGGGTGAACTGCTGCGCAAAGTTTGTGTATAAGCATCATCATAATCCTCAACACAGACCTTGTGAGGCAGGCTGCCCTGAAGTCATGCAACTCGGTAATGTATAGCAGCCGTGTCTTGTCTTCCAATATGTAGGCCAAGCATCCAGAGTTTTCTCTGCAGCAGCAGGTCTCCTCCTCGGTTGGCATGACCTTGCACCGATTGCAGGTGCACCAGGGGGAAACGTCTTCCAGAGGCTCTGGCTCAGCATCCGGTGATTCGTCCTCCCAACTGTCGTCCGATGCTCCATTGTTTCCCCATCTTTCTCTTTCAACTAATTCTGCCTCTGAATACTCTGGCTCGTACTGGCAGGGCTGTATTGTTGCCATTATACAACAAAATTAATATCGATAGTAATGCTAGTACTAGTATCTGTTCGCACAAGCTACGAGCAAAAAGGTAGCTGAACAGAGCAGAAACGAGTCACAGGATTTACAAAAAAATACAGTGAAACGATTGAAAAAGCAACTCTGAGGTTGTCTGATGAGAAGCGATCTGTTTATACTTATTGAGGAAAGAGGCGTCCTGCCATTTCCATGGAGACACGTCATTAGCTGGCGCTCAGAGAACGTTGACACGAGACGTGCATTTGCATTGTGAAATGGGCCGTACTCGTCTTGTGATGTCAGCTTTAGGGGCGGGGGATATGATTTAGTGCCACAAGGGCAATTCAACTTAGGGCAATGCAGCAACGGATAAGATTAGCACAAGATGGCCGCGCCCGCTCCCTGATTTTGCATGTGTAAAAGTGAGGAAAACTAAGGTAAGGTGCATAGGAAAGGTTTTTACGATCTATCACAGTTTGCTTAAAACCACATGCCGAATGCTCGGGACGATAATATTTTTGAGTGCACTATTCCTTTAAACAGGATTCATCCTGTCTTTCATTCAACACTACTTAAGAGCTATTTGCCAGATCCATACACCCACAGATTCCAGAAGGTGGTTCAAACTCCAAAGAAACGCTCAGAGAAATACGGAGTGTCCAGTTTGCTAGATTCTAGGTACAGAAACGGGGTACTTCAGTACTTTGTGAAGCGGAAAGGATATCCCATGGAAGAATGTTCATGAGACCCCTCCACGAATATCTCAGCACCCAGACCAATCCGACAATTCCATAGACTCAGACCCGGTAAGCATGCTGGATCTTGGTGTACCTCTTCACCAGAAGACACAAACAACGGAAAACTAACAACAGAAAATAAACCAAGCTTTTCGTCAGACTCCACCCACTCCAGTTCCCTCACCAGGGTTTTTCTGCATCCGCTTTTTCCTGGACTGGGGCGGGCTCCCCAGGGTCCCCGCTGCCGGGCATATTGCTAACTAGGCAAAGTGTCGTCCAGGGGAGCCCTATCCTATAAAGAAAGAAAAGGAAAGAAGGACGCCATTGGAACTTGGCGGGCGAGAAGAAAAGACATCTCATCTACAAACTCTGAGGAGGACATTTCCGAGACCTCGGGTGAGGAGTGGGCTGGCGAGAGAAGTATTGAGGCTAATATTAAACCCACTGAATGTCAACTGGTCACAAACCACCAGTATCTGAGAGAAACCCCACTAGTAAAATCTCTCAACCTCCCTTGTCAGTCTTATGGAATCACCTTTTTCAATTCCATTTATCAATCTATCAAAGATAACTTGCCATCAAGACCTTTTGCAAATGCTCATCCAAGTTCCATGAGTCAAACATTTACAATGGACTTCTGTTCCCATAATTCACTAAATACTGAGAGGAATGATTGAGCAATGTGGAATAAGAGAGACTGTGAACCTAATTAGCATTCTATTGTTTCCCGGCACACACCTGTGCTCGGGAAATGTAAGCAGCCCAAACAGAAAATGAAGGGCAGCTGCTGTGGCGACTGGCGAGAGAGCGTTACACCTCTCTGCACAGAGCAGGCAGTCAAAAAGCCAGAATGGGTGTGGTGGAGTCAAGCAGCTCGCTGCTGAGTGAAGAAGGAACTTTGAATCCGAGAGGCACTGCAGGAAAGCCAGGAGCAGGTAGAGAACTCCTGAGCATTTGCAGAAGCAGGGGAGGAGCAGTTCGCTGTGTAGAAGCCAACAGGACAACAGGCGGGTTGCGAGAATGCCACAGAGGACCAGCGACCAAAGGAAAGGAGACCGCGAGAGAGAGAGAAGTGGGAAACCTTCCCCAGCCGATCGCAAGAGAAGAAATCAACACGCACAGAAGATGGTGAGTCTTCCTGAGAGGAACAGGGACACCGGGGCATACCGGCAAACACACCAAAGGCGGGTAACTGAAAATTACCTGCATGAAAGGGAGAAAAGAAATGGACATAGTAAAAGGGAATTGTCATGACTCGCAGGGATCACAACAGGTTTCCCAGTCCCCCCTCTACGGTGCCTAACCCCTCCCGATCTCATGCCCAGCTCCGGGATTTACCAGCATCCTCCTCGTTTAGGTTGCCACCACATGGTCCCCAGCGTTTTGCAACCCACCCGTTACGGCGCCCGCTTCACTGGCGTCTCCCATGGAGATTGAGGGATCGACTCCGTGCAGCCGCACTTCCGCATTCCAGGAATGCTTCACGTTCCCAAGACATGGCTGTTGGTCATGTGACCCGGAAGGTACGCATGCGTGCGGCAGCAGATCACGTGACCGGAGGCTGCGGGTCACGTGTCCAGATGGGGAGCGAAGCGCCAGTATTTAAACGGCTGCGTCGGTGCAACCGGCACTTCACAGCTGTTTAAATCCTTGGACACTGTTTGGTGCTACGTACCTGATCTCTTGAATACCTGGATACCGACTTTGGACTGCTTCACGGAATTGCTTTTGGATCTCCTTGGCTTTGTCTTTTTGGAACTACTGGCCACGAACCACGGACTGCTTTTGGACTTCGTCTTCTTTATCCCTGGCACTATGATCACTGGTCCTTGTTCTGAACTTTGACAACGGGTGGGCCCGTTCCATCTCAAGTACGTTGAACCTTCTGGCAATACTTCCCTGTTAGGGAGGGTTCTGGAGAATCCCGGAAAAACCCCATAGGTATACCGGAGTACCTCACCGCTCCACTGGGTAAGACTGTTCCAACTTGTTGTTGTATTGACTAGTGGTGGTTGTTGGGCGCATAACTTAACCAGTGTTTTCTTTGCAGTGGTCCAGGGTTTTCTGAGGGTCTGCGGTCCTGGAGGAAGAAGATCTCCCACCTGTGGCCTCAAGGGTTGCATAGGGAGTCTTTTTGCTCCTCCCTGTGCGGCACTTGTGGACAGAGATCTCTCCTGACTACACGACAGTCAAGTCACAACAGGAATTTGAATTGCAAATGTACCCATTGCTGATGTGTGATTGTTCACAGGGTCAATACGAAGTAAACAGAAGAAAGATAATATATCGGGAAGATAGATTATCAAATACAATATACAGACAACTTTTGGAATGGGTGAAAGACCCATATGAGTAAAAGCAGACGTACTGGCAGGAGAGTGTATGGGGCAGCAAAAATTGTGTGGGGGGGAAACAGAAGTCCTGATAAGGGAGTACACCAGGCAAACGTCAAGTGTGTGAATTAAAAATTCTGGCACGGGAGTACACGAGGAAAACTTCATGTGTGTGAATTAAAAGTCCTGGCATGGGAGTACACCAAGCAAAGTCAAGTGTGAAACACATAAGTCCTGGAAGGAAAGTATACCAGGCAATTGAAGAAGATTACAATAAGACAAAGAGTTGTGTATGCAAGTGTTACATTTGGCCAAGATAGGACAGAGAACTATTCTTGAAAAAAAAACAATGTTGTGAAATAGTTGTCATACAAAGAGTTGTACCAGGTCAAGAGAGACCCAAAGACTGTGAAGTCAGAATATTATTGTACATGTGTTGTGTTTGGCCAGAATAGATCCCAAAGAACTATGGTGTTTTGAAATGTATTTGGAATGGAATTACTCTCTGTAACCAAGAACTTTGTCCATGAGCAATCTTTTGTTTAAATAATTTATTTTTCCTTTTGAACACTTTTTCCAAAAAAACAAAAGTTAAAGACAAATCCACTTTTTCAATATATAGTTAAGTTTATCGTTTTATGGTCAGAATATAACAGTGGACAGTTTTACTTTGGACATCCTGACATGGAAAAAGCCTTAGTCTTTGTTTAGGTAGGGAAATCCTCTTAGAGCAGGGTCAAAGAGGACTTTTCCAAACCCCCTTTTCTTTAGTAATAGTCTTTAACACAGAACAATGGCAGTCTCATTTCTGACTCCTCACATATGGTGTCAGGGTGGAATCAGGCTCAGTTGACACAAACTGAGGAACCCTTAAATTTAAGAAATTCAGTAATAGAGCTTCCAATCCCACAAAAGCTACAGAACATTCTATTAGATTTGATTTGTGTAGCATCAGGGGGGAGTTCATACCACCCAGAGACCACGTTTTAATACCAACTGATTTTGTCCTCATACCCCCACCAGGTACTTACATAAGACTCACCTCTAAGTCAGTCCTAGCATGGCGATATGATTTAGATTTCCTAGCGGGCATTACAGACCCTGATTATAGAGATGATATAAAATGTTTGATTCAAAACAGCGAGAAGGAGACATATCAGGTAAAGGCAGGTGAAAAGCTAGCACAAGGGATTCTGGAGAGGGCTCTTTTGCCTAAATCCAAAGAGGTTAAAAACTCTGATACAACTGAGAGAGGGAGCAACAGCTTTAGAGAGGCAGACATAGACTTCCCTTCTACATCTGAGGTAGTTCCACCAAAAGCCCTTGAGGAAGAAGCCAAAATGATCCCATATTTGGTGTTTGCACAAAGGAATGATTCCTTGTTTGCAGAACCCTTCCTTCAGGTGTTGCCAGAGTAGGAGGGCAGAAAGAAAGAGGGTTAATAATTTTTTCTAAGAACTAGGTTACTATGCGGAGGAGACATCAGTCCTGATGGCACCCATAGATCACAAATAATGGTGGCCAAAAGTCATTAACAAATTGCTTTAGAAATCACACACTCCCACTTGACAGGTGATCATTTAGGAACGGCTAAAATGGAAGCACAAATATTGCGTCCATTATATTTGCAGGGATTTATGCTGATGTGAAAAATGTGCTCACTTGTGCCTTATGCCAAAAGACCAGCTTCCACACCACGGCCATTACAAGCTTTACCAATCATTGATCTACCTTTTTCACGCAAAGGTATGGACATAGTTGGGCCCCTTGAACCATCCCAACTAGGGAATTGATATATATTGGTAATAGTGGATCATGCTATTCGCTATCCTGAGACATTCCCTTTACGCAATGATACAGCCCAACAAATTGAAGGAGATCCTAATGAACGAGGGGACTACCTATAAGAGCAGATTGATATCAGAGATGAAGGAAATTCTACATATTAAAAGAATGGAAACTTCTATTTATCACCCACAGACTGACAGACTAGTGGCATGGTTTAATTAAACCTTAAAACACATTCTGAAAAAAACGAGTTGAAGCCAACTGCAAGAACTGGGACATTATAACACCCTGATCCCTTTTTGCTGCCTGCAAGACCCCACAATCCTCAACAGGATGTTCTCCATTTGAACTGCTATATGGTAGAGAGCCATTTGTGATGTCCTTTATATGTTGCGAGAAACCTTCAAAGAGTGGTAGAAAGCTATTTTGCCTGTTTCCCCAAACAGCCCAACGGTTAAAGGAGCACATGGCCACGGTCGGATGATAGCATAAACTCATATGGTTAAGGCTCAAGAACATCAGAAAGGTTACCATGATAGGAAAGCTCTGATTAGAACCTTTTCCATTGGACTTGTTCTCCTTACCTCCTCGGAAAACAAAATGTTGTCCAAGTGGCATTGTCCCTATAAAGTAATAGAACAAACAGGACCATGTGATTATTGAGTATCACAACCTGACGAAGGATTAAAACACATCTCTATCACATACATCACCTAAAGGAGTGGAGGTAAAATCCTGTTGAAAATATCACTGTAGACTTGACTAGTTTGTTATTGGATTAATCAAATAAAAACAGTTTCATTCCATCTGACCTGCCCTAAACTGAAAGGAAGACCTGTTAGACATGCTAGAACAATTCCCTGATGTTTTTAGGACTGAGCCAGGACGAGTAAAATGGTTGTTACATCATATACTTACACTCTCAGGAAAGGTGGTCCATTTAAAACCTTATTGGATACCTGAGTCTAGAAAAGATGTCATCATAGAAGAGGTGGAAAGCATGCTGAGAGCCGACTTCATTGAACCCTCTCAATGCGCTCGCTCCTCCCAAATAGTTTGTTGCCAAGCCAGATCAATTGTGAAGATTCTGTATCGATTTCAGAAAGTTAAACAGGGTCTCCTAATTCGACAGTTACGCCATGCCAAGGATTGACAATCGGATTGATCGATTGCGGGGCGCACTTTTCCTCTACACAATTGATCTGACAAAGGGGTACTGGCAAGTGCCTGTTAACCCAGAGGACAAGGAGAAAGCAGTGGTTGCCACCTATGTAGGCATCATAACGCAAGACACGGACAACAGATTCAAAGTTAAACATAAAATGGTTTGTTAACTTAAATGTCAGGTTGGTCGAAGGCCTAACTAGCCATATGCTAAGTTGGGATTTCCCTACCTAAAGAAACTAAGGAAATTCTGAGTCAGAAAGTTCATCTTAAAAGTCTGTCTGCATCCAAAACATATCATTGCCCTCACAACTAAAGCTAAACCATGTGTAGTGATGTCAGTAATACAAGAAATTGTGATCAAAGCAAAGTTATGAGTTTCTTCCAGCTCCCAGCTTACTTTTTAGCTTCCCTTATCCAAGTTCAGGAAAGTTCTGCAAAAGTCTTTGGATTACCCTTCCCAAGTTCAAAACAGTTCCACAAATCTTTGGGGTTCCCTCCCCCAAGTTCAAGACAGTTCCACAAATCCTCAGGGTTCCCTTCGCCAAATTCAAGGCAACACAGTTCCAAAGAAAAGGGTCTTGAGATTCCCGTCCTCAAGACAGCACTAAAGTTCATTAAGTCTCGGTTTTCCCTTCCCCAAGACTTCAACTTGCCAAGTTATACATACAGGGTAATTCATAGAAAATCTCACAAAAGTGGCGCACGCGACTGGCGCACAGCTTGCCCGTGCGAATGTCTGCGCCAGCCGCGTGCGCACAGCGTATTCATGGATTTTTGCATCCAAAACCAGCCGTGGTGCAGCGTGGCACAGCGACCCTGCAGCAGCGCCAGTTACGCCCCCAAGAACGCCCTCGCGCACGGAAAAGCCTTCAAAATCCCCAAATAATCGCAAAAGGCTGCGCTAACCCTGGACCAGTTCACAGGGCTGGCAAACAGCAAACGCCAAGCGGGGAACGTGTATTACAAGGGTTCGTGGGAAGTATCACACGCGATTCCAGCAGGGTACGTGTATTTCAGGGGAGCGCGGGAAGTTCCATACGCGATTTCAGCAGGGTATGTGTGTTTCAAGGGTGCGTGGGAAGTTCCACACGCGATTGGCCCCGTGCGAGCAGGGTACGTGTATTCCAGGGGTGCGCGGGAAGTTCCACACGCGATTGGCCCCGTGCGAGCAGGGTACGTGTATTCCAGGGGTGCGCGGGAAGTTCCACACGCGATTTCAGCAGGGTACGTGTATTTCAGGGGTGCGAGGGAAGTTCCACACGCGATCGGCCCCGTGCGAGCAGGGTACGTGTACTTCAGAGGTGCGCGGGAAGTTCCACACGTGATTGGCCCCGTGCAAGCAGGGTACGTGTATTTCAGGGGTGCGCAGGAAGTTCCACACGCGATTTCAGCAGGGTACGTGTATTTCAGGGGTTCTGGGGAGTACTACACGTGAATTGGCCGTGTGGGTCCTCCCAGGTGTTTGCTCTACAACCTCCACGGCCCCTGCAGGCAGCCCACACCACAGGGGACTACCCTGCACCCCTGCTCTTGTCCCGCACGCAGCCCATCCACCATGGGCATGCCCCCAGGCCAACCCACATGTCACCTTGCACTACTGATCAACAATGCATGTCTCCCACCACCCCCACCCCCCAGCAGTGCAGGGGCAGCCTCCACCAGGCCCCCACCCATGTCTACCACCACCCCCACCCCCCAGCCACCAGGGACAGTCTCCACCAGGCCCCCATCCATGTCTACCACCACCCCCACCCCCCAGCCACCAGGGGCAGATTCCACCAGGCCCCCACTCATGTCTACCACCACCGCCAACCCCCAGCCACCAGGGGCAGCCTCCACCAGGCCCCCACTCATGTCTCCCACCACCCCCACCCCCCAGCAGTGCAGGGGCAGCCTCCACCAGGACCCCACCCATGTCTACCACCACCCACACCCCCCAGCCACCAGGGGCAGCCTCCACCAGGCCCCCACTCATGTCTCCCACCACCCCCACCCCCCAGCAGTGCAGGGGCATTCTCCACCAGGCCCCCACTCATGTCTCCCACCACCCCCACCCCCCAGCAGTGCAGGGGCAGCCTCCACCAGGCCCCCACTCATGTCACCCACCACCCCCACCCCCCCAGCCACCAGGGGCAGATACCACCAGGCCCCCACTCATGTCTCCCACCACCCCCACCCCCCAGCAGTGGAGGGGCAGCCTCCACCAGGCCCCCACCCATGTCTACCATCACCCCCTCCCCCAGCCACCAGGGGCAGCCTCCACCAGGCCCCCACCCATGTCTACCGCCACCCCCACCCCCCAGCCACCAGGGGCAGATTCCACCAGGCCCCCATTCATGTCTACCACCACCCGCACCCCCCAGCCACCAGGGGCAGCCTCCACCAGGCCCCCACTCATGTCTCCCACCATCCCCACCCCCCAGCAGTGCAGGGGCAGCCACCACCAGGCCCCCACCGATGTCCACCACCACCCCCACCCCCCAGCCACCAGGGGCAGCCTCCACCAGGCCCCCACCCATATCTACCACCACCCCCACCCCCAGCCACCAGGGGCAGATTCCACCAGGCCCCCACTCATGTCTACCACCACCACCACCCCCCAGCCACCAGGGGCAGCCTCCACCAGGCCCCCACTCATGTCTCCCACCACCCCACCCCCCAGCAGTGCAGGGGCAGCCTCCAACAGGCCCCCACTCATGTCCCCTATTACCCCCACCCCCCAGCAGTGCAGGGGCAGCCTCCACCAGGCCCCCACTCATGTCCCCTATTACCCCCACCCCCCAGCAGTGCAGGGGCAGCCTCCAACAGGCCCCCACTCATGTCCGCCATTACCCCCACCCCCCAGCAGTGCAGGGGCAGCCTCCAACAGGCCCCCACTCATGTCTCCCACCACCCCCACCCCCCAGCAGTGCAGGGGCAGCCACCACCAGGCCCCCACCCATGTCTACCACCACCCACCAGGGGCAGATTCCACCAGGCCCCCACTCATGTCTACCACCACCCCCACCCCCCAGCCACCAGGGGCAGCCTCCACCAGGCCCCCACTCATGTCTCCCACCACCCCCACCCCCCAGCAGTGCAGGGGCAGCCTCCAACAGGCCCCCACCCATGTCTCCCACCACCCCCACCCCCCAGCAGTGCAGGGGCAGCCTCCACCAGGCCCCCACTCATGTCTCCCACCACCCCCACCCCCCAGCAGTGCAGGGGCAGCCTCCACCAGGCCCCCACTCATGTCTCCCACCACCCCCACCCCCCAGCCACCAGGGGCAGATGCCACCAGGCCCCCACTCATGTCTCCCACCACCCCCACCCCCCAGCAGTGCAGGGGCAGCCTCCACCAGGCCCCCACCCATGTCTACCACCGCCCCCAGCCACCAGGGGCAGCCTCCACCAGGCCCCCACCCATGTCTACCACCACCCCACCCCCCAGCCACCAGGGGCAGATTCCACCAGGCCCCCACCCATGTCTACCACCACCCCCACCCCCCAGCAGTACAGGGGCAGCCACCACCAGGCCCCCACCGATGTCCACCACCAGCCCCACCCCCCAGCCACCAGGGGCAGCCTCCACCAGGCCCCCACCCATGTCTAAGACCACCCCCACCCCCATCCACCAGGGGCAGATTCCACCAGGCCCCAACTCATGTCTACCACCACCCCCACCCCCCAGCCACCAGGGGCAGCCTCCACCAGGCCCCCACTCATGTCTCCCACCACCCCCACCCCCAGCAGTGCAGAGGCAGCCTCCAACAGGCCCCCACTCATGTCCCCTATTACCCCCACCCCCCAAAAGTGCAGGGCCAGCCTCCACCAGGCCCCCACTCATGTCCCCTATTACCCCCACCCCCCAGCAGTGCAGGGGCAGCATCCAACAGGGCCCCACTCATGTCCCCCATTACCCCCACCCCCCAGCAGTGCAGGGGCAGCCTCCAACAGGCCCCCACTCATGTCTCCCACCACCCCCACCCCCCAGCAGTGCAGGGGCAGCCACCACCAGGCCCCCACCCATGTCTACCACCACCCCCACCCCCCAGCCACCAGGGGCAGCCTCCACCAGGCCCCCACTCATGTCTACCACCACCCCTACCCCCCAGCCACCAGGGGCAGCCTCCACCAGGCCCCCACTCATGTCTCCCACCACCCCCACCTGCAGGGGCAGCCTCCAACAGGCCCCTACCCATGTCTACCACCACCCCCACCCCCAGCCACCAGGGGCAGCCTCCACCAGGCCCCCACTCATGTCTACCACCACCCCCACCCCCCAGCCACCAGGGGCAGCCTCCACCAGGCCCCCACTCATGTCTCCCACCACCCCCACCCCCCAGCAGTGCAGGGGCAGCCACCACCAGGCCCCACCCATGTCTACCACCACCACCACCCCCCAGCCACCAGGGGCAGCCTCCACCAGGCCCCCACCCATATCTACCATCACCCCCACCCCCCAGCCAAAAGGGGTAGATTCCACCAGGCCCCCACTCATGTCTACCACCACCCCCCAGCCACCAGGGGCAGATTCCACCAGGCCCCCACTCATGTCTACCACCACCCCCACCCCCCAGCCAAAAGGGGTAGATTCCACCAGGCCCCCACTCATGTCTCCCACCACCCCCACCCCCCAGCCACCAGGGGCAGCCTCCACCAGGCCCCCACCCATGTCTACCACCACCCCCACCCCCCAGCCACCAGGGGCAGATTCCACCAGGCCCCCACTCATGTCTACCACCACCCCCACCCGCCCAGCCACCAGGGGCAGCCTCCACCAGGCCCCCACTCATGTCTCCCACCACCCCCACCCCCCAGCAGTGCAGGGGCAGCCTCCAACAGGCCCCCACCAATGTCTACCACCACCCCCACCCCCAGCCACCAGGGGCAGCCTCCACCAGGCCCCCACTCATGTCTACCACCACCCCCACCCCCCAGCCAAAAGGGGTAGATTCCACCAGGCCCCCACTCATGTCTACCACCACCCCCACCCCCAAGCCACCAGGGGCAGATTCCACCAGGCCCCCACTCATGTCCCCCTGCAACCCCACCCCCCAGCAGTGCAGGGGCAGCCTCCACCAGGCCCCCATTCATGTCTACCACCACCCCCACCCCCCAGCCACCAGGGGCAGCCTCCACCAGGCCCCCACTCATGTCTCCCACCATCCCCACCCCCCAGCAGTGCAGGGGCAGCCACCACCAGGCCCCCACCGATATCCACCACCACCCCCACCCCCCAGCCACCAGGGGCAGCCTCCACCAGGCCCCCACCCATATCTACCACCACCCCCACCCCCAGCCACCAGGGGCAGATTCCACCAGGCCCCCACTCATGTCTCCCACCACCCCCACCCCCCAGCAGTGCAGGGGCAGCCTCCACCAGGCCCCCACCCATGTCTACCACCGCCCCCAGCCACCAGGGGCAGCCTCCACCAGGCCCCCACCCATGTCTACCACCACCCCACCCCCCAGCCACCAGGGGCAGATTCCACCAGGCCCCCACCCATGTCTACCACCACCCCCAGCCCCCAGCAGTACAGGGGCAGCCACCACCAGGCCCCCACCGATGTCCACCACCAGCCCCACCCCCCAGCCACCAGGGGCAGCCTCCACCAGGCCCCCACCCATGTCTAAGACCACCCCCACCCCCATCCACCAGGGGCAGATTCCACCAGGCCCCAACTCATGTCTACCACCACCCCCACCCCCCAGCCACCAGGGGCAGCCTCCACCAGGCCCCCACTCATGTCTCCCACCACCCCCACCCCCAGCAGTGCAGAGGCAGCCTCCAACAGGCCCCCACTCATGTCCCCTATTACCCCCACCCCCCAAAAGTGCAGGGGCAGCCTCCACCAGGCCCCCACTCATGTCCCCTATTACCCCCACCCCCCAGCAGTGCAGGGGCAGCATCCAACAGGGCCCCACTCATGTCCCCCATTACCCCCACCCCCCAGCAGTGCAGGGGCAGCCTCCAACAGGCCCCCACTCATGTCTCCCACCACCCCCACCCCCCAGCAGTGCAGGGGCAGCCACCACCAGGCCCCCACCCATGTCTACCACCACCCCCACCCCCCAGCCACCAGGGGCAGCCTCCACCAGGCCCCCACTCATGTCTACCACCACCCCCACCCCCCAGCCACCAGGGGCAGCCTCCACCAGGCCCCCACTCATGTCTCCCACCACCCCCACCTGCAGGGGCAGCCTCCAACAGGCCCCTACCCATGTCTACCACCACCCCCACCCCCAGCCACCAGGGGCAGCCTCCACCAGGCCCCCACTCATGTCTACCACCACCCCCACCCCCCAGCCACCAGGGGCAGCCTCCACCAGGCCCCCACTCATGTCTCCCACCACCCCCACCCCCCAGCAGTGCAGGGGCAGCCACCACCAGGCCCCACCCATGTCTACCACCACCACCACCCCCCAGCCACCAGGGGCAGCCTCCACCAGGCCCCCACCCATATCTACCATCACCCCCACCCCCCAGCCAAAAGGGGTAGATTCCACCAGGCCCCCACTCATGTCTACCACCACCCCCCAGCCACCAGGGGCAGATTCCACCAGGCCCCCACTCATGTCTACCACCACCCCCACCCCCCAGCCAAAAGGGGTAGATTCCACCAGGCC
This sequence comes from Ambystoma mexicanum, assembly GCF_040938575.1. Taxonomy (NCBI): domain Eukaryota; kingdom Metazoa; phylum Chordata; class Amphibia; order Caudata; family Ambystomatidae; genus Ambystoma; species Ambystoma mexicanum. Next base: position 1,112,460,418 of record NC_090923.1, on the reverse strand, counting down.
CCCACTCATGTCTCCCACCACCCCCACCCCCCAGCCACCAGGGGCAGCCTCCACCAGGCCCCCACCCATGTCTACCACCACCCCCACCCCCCAGCCACCAGGGGCAGATTCCACCAGGCCCCCACTCATGTCTACCACCACCCCCACCCGCCCAGCCACCAGGGGCAGCCTCCACCAGGCCCCCACTCATGTCTCCCACCACCCCCACCCCCCAGCAGTGCAGGGGCAGCCTCCAACAGGCCCCCACCAATGTCTACCACCACCCCCACCCCCAGCCACCAGGGGCAGCCTCCACCAGGCCCCCACTCATGTCTACCACCACCCCCACCCCCCAGCCAAAAGGGGTAGATTCCACCAGGCCCCCACTCATGTCTACCACCACCCCCACCCCCAAGCCACCAGGGGCAGATTCCACCAGGCCCCCACTCATGTCCCCCTGCAACCCCACCCCCCAGCAGTGCAGGGGCAGCCTCCACCAGGCCCCCATTCATGTCTACCACCACCCCCACCCCCCAGCCACCAGGGGCAGCCTCCACCAGGCCCCCACTCATGTCTCCCACCATCCCCACCCCCCAGCAGTGCAGGGGCAGCCACCACCAGGCCCCCACCGATATCCACCACCACCCCCACCCCCCAGCCACCAGGGGCAGCCTCCACCAGGCCCCCACCCATATCTACCACCACCCCCACCCCCAGCCACCAGGGGCAGATTCCACCAGGCCCCCACTCATGTCTACCACCACCACCACCCCCCAGCCACCAGGGGCAGCCTCCACCAGGCCCCCACTCATGTCTCCCACCACCCCACCCCCCAGCAGTGCAGGGGCAGCCTCCAACAGGCCCCCACTCATGTCCCCTATTACCCCCACCCCCCAGCAGTGCAGGGGCAGCCTCCACCAAGCCCCCACTCATGTCCCCTATTACCCCCACCCCCCAGCAGTGCAGGGGCAGCCTCCAACAGGCCCCCACTCATGTCCCCCATTACCCCCACCCCCCAGCAGTGCAGGGGCAGCCTCCAACAGGCCCCCACTCATGTCTCCCACCACCCCCACCCCCCAGCAGTGCAGGGGCAGCCACCACCAGGCCCCCACCCATGTCTACCACCACCCACCAGGGGAAGATTCCACCCGGCCCCCACTCATGTCTACCACCACCCCCACCCCCCAGCCACCAGGGGCAGCCTCCACCAGGCCCCCACTCATGTCTCCCACCACCCCCACCCCCCAGCAGTGCAGGGGCAGCCTCCAACAGGCCCCCACCCATGTCTCCCACCACCCCCACCCCCCAGCAGTGCAGGGACAGCCTCCACCAGGCCCCCACTCATGTCTCCCACCACCCCCACCCCCCAGCCACCAGGGGCAGCCTCCACCAGGCCCCCACCCATGTCTACCACCACCCCCACCCCCCAGCCACCAGGGGCAGATTCCACCAGGCCCCCACTCATGTCTACCACCACCCCAACCCGCCCAGCCACCAGGGGCAGCCTCCACCAGGCCCCCACTCATGTCTCCCACCACCCCCACCCCCCAGCAGTGCAGGGGCAGCCTCCACCAGGCCCCCACCCATGTCTACCACCACCCCCACCCCCCAGCCACCAGGGGCAGATTCCACCAGGCCCCCACTCATGTCTACCACCACCCCCACCCGCCCAGCCACCAGGGGCAGCCTCCACCAGGCCCCCACTCATGTCTCCCACCACCCCCACCCCCCAGCAGTGCAGGGGCAGCCTACAACAGGCCCCCACCAATGTCTACCACCACCCCCACCCCCAGCCACCAGGGGCAGCCTCCACCAGGCCCCCACTCATGTCTACCACCACCCCCACCCCCCAGCCACCAGGGGCAGCCTCCACCAGGCCCCCACTCATGTCTCCCACCACCCCCACCCCCCAGCAGTGCAGGGGCAGCCACCACCAGGCCCCCACCCATGTCTACCACCACCCCCACCCCCCAGCCACCAGGGGCAGCCTCCACCAGGCCCACACCCATATCTACCATCACCCCCACCCCCCAGCCAAAAGGGGTAGATTCCACCAGGCCCCCACTCATGTCTACCACCACCCCCACCCCCAAGCCACCAGGGGCAGATTCCACCAGGCCCCCACTCATGTCCCCCTGCAACCCCACCCCCCAGCAGTGCAGGGGCAGCCTCCACCAGGCCCCCATTCATGTCTACCACCACCCCCACCCCCCAGCCACCAGGGGCAGCCTCCACCAGGCCCCCACTCATGTCTCCCACCATCCCCACCCCCCAGCAGTGCAGGGGCAGCCACCACCAGGCCCCCACCGATATCCACCACCACCCCCACCCCCCAGCCACCAGGGGCAGCCTCCACCAGGCCCCCACCCATATCTACCACCACCCCCACCCCCAGCCACCAGGGGCAGATTCCACCAGGCCCCCACTCATGTCTACCACCACCACCACCACCCCCCAGCCACCAGGGGCAGCCTCCACCAGGCCCCCACTCATGTCTCCCACCACCCCACCCCCCAGCAGTGCAGGGGCAGCCTCCAACAGGCCCCCACTCATGTCCCCTATTACCCCCACCCCCCAGCAGTGCAGGGGCAGCCTCCACCAAGCCCCCACTCATGTCCCCTATTACCCCCACCCCCCAGCAGTGCAGGGGCAGCCTCCAACAGGCCCCCACTCATGTCCCCCATTACCCCCACCCCCCAGCAGTGCAGGGGCAGCCTCCAACAGGCCCCCACTCATGTCTCCCACCACCCCCACCCCCCAGCAGTGCAGGGGCAGCCACCACCAGGCCCCCACCCATGTCTACCACCACCCACCAGGGGAAGATTCCACCCGGCCCCCACTCATGTCTACCACCACCCCCACCCCCCAGCCACCAGGGGCAGCCCCCACTCATGTCTCCCACCACCCCCACCCCCCAGCAGTGCAGGGGCAGCCTCCAACAGGCCCCCACCCATGTCTCCCACCACCCCCACCCCCCAGCAGTGCAGGGACAGCCTCCACCAGGCCCCCACTCATGTCTCCCACCACCCCCACCCCCCAGCCACCAGGGGCAGCCTCCACCAGGCCCCCACCCATGTCTACCACCACCCCCACCCCCCAGCCACCAGGGGCAGATTCCACCAGGCCCCCACTCATGTCTACCACCACCCCCACCCGCCCAGCCACCAGGGGCAGCCTCACCAGGCCCCCACTCATGTCTCCCACCACCCCCACCCCCCAGCAGTGCAGGGGCAGCCTCCAACAGGCCCCCACCAATGTCTACCACCACCCCCACCCCCAGCCACCAGGGGCAGCCTCCACCAGGCCCCCACTCATGTCTACCACCACCCCCACCCCCCAGCCACCAGGGGCAGCCTCCACCAGGCCCCCACTCATGTCTCCCACCACCCCCACCCCCCAGCAGTGCAGGGGCAGCCACCACCAGGCCCCCACCCATGTCTACCACCACCCCCACCCCCCAGCCACCAGGGGCAGCCTCCACCAGGCCCACACCCATATCTACCATCACCCCCACCCCCCAGCCAAAAGGGGTAGATTCCACCAGGCCCCCACTCATGTCTACCACCACCCCCACCCCCAAGCCACCAGGGGCAGATTCCACCAGGCCCCCACTCATGTCCCCCTGCAACCCCACCCCCCAGCAGTGCAGGGGCAGCCTCCACCAGGCCCCCATTCATGTCTACCACCACCCCCACCCCCCAGCCACCAGGGGCAGCCTCCACCAGGCCCCCACTCATGTCTCCCACCATCCCCACCCCCCAGCAGTGCAGGGGCAGCCACCACCAGGCCCCCACCGATATCCACCACCACCCCCACCCCCCAGCCACCAGGGGCAGCCTCCACCAGGCCCCCACCCATATCTACCACCACCCCCACCCCCAGCCACCAGGGGCAGATTCCACCAGGCCCCCACTCATGTCTACCACCACCACCACCACCCCCCAGCCACCAGGGGCAGCCTCCACCAGGCCCCCACTCATGTCTCCCACCACCCCACCCCCCAGCAGTGCAGGGGCAGCCTCCAACAGGCCCCCACTCATGTCCCCTATTACCCCCACCCCCCAGCAGTGCAGGGGCAGCCTCCACCAAGCCCCCACTCATGTCCCCTATTACCCCCACCCCCCAGCAGTGCAGGGGCAGCCTCCAACAGGCCCCCACTCATGTCCCCCATTACCCCCACCCCCCAGCAGTGCAGGGGCAGCCTCCAACAGGCCCCCACTCATGTCTCCCACCACCCCCACCCCCCAGCAGTGCAGGGGCAGCCACCACCAGGCCCCCACCCATGTCTACCACCACCCACCAGGGGAAGATTCCACCCGGCCCCCACTCATGTCTACCACCACCCCCACCCCCCAGCCACCAGGGGCAGCCTCCACCAGGCCCCCACTCATGTCTCCCACCACCCCCACCCCCCAGCAGTGCAGGGGCAGCCTCCAACAGGCCCCCACCCATGTCTCCCACCACCCCCACCCCCCAGCAGTGCAGGGACAGCCTCCACCAGGCCCCCACTCATGTCTCCCACCACCCCCACCCCCCAGCAGTGCAGGGGCAGCCTCCACCAGGCCCCCACTCATGTCTCCCACCACCCCCACCCCCCAGCCACCAGGGGCAGATACCACCAGGCCCCCACTCATGTCTCCCACCACCCCCACCCCCAGCAGTGCAGGGGCAGCCTCCACCAGGCCCCCACCAATGTCTACCACCACCCCCACCCCCCAGCCACCAGGGGCAGCCTCCACCAGGCCCCCACCCTTGTCTACCACCACCCCCACCCCCCAGCCACCAGGGGCAGATTCCACCAGGCCCCCACCCATGTCTACCACCACCCCCACCCCCCAGCAGTGCAGGGGCAGCCACCACCAGGCCCCCACCGATGTCCACCACCAGCCCCACCCCCCAGCCACCAGGGGCAGCCTCCACCAGGCCCCCACCCATGTCTAAGACCACCCCCACCCCCAGCCACCAGGGGCAGATTCCACCAGGCCCCAACTCATGTCTACCACCACCCCCACCCCCCAGCCACCAGGGGCAGCCTCCACCAGGCCCCCACTCATGTCTCCCACCACCCCCACCCCCAGCAGTGCAGAGGCAGCCTCCAACAGGCCCCCACTCATGTCCCCTATTACCCCCACCCCCCAACAGTGCTGGGGCAGCCTCCACCAGGCCCCCACTCATGTCCCCTATTACCCCCACCCCCCAGCAGTGCAGGGGCAGCATCCAACAGGCCCCCACTCATGTCCCCCATTACCCCCACCCCCCAGCAGTGCAGGGGCAGCCTCCAACAGGCCCCCACTCATGTCTCCCACCACCCCTACCCCCCAGCAGTGCAGGGGCAGCCACCACCAGCCCCCCACCCATGTCTACCACCACCCCCACCCCCCAGCCACCAGGGGCAGCCTCCACCAGGCCCCCACTCATGTCTACCACCACCCCCACCCCCCATCCACCAGGGGCAGCCTCCAACAGGCCCCCACTCATGTCTCCCACCACCCCCACCTGCAGGGGCAGCCTCCAACAGGCCCCCACCCATGTCTACCACCACCCCCACCCCCAGCCACCAGGGGCAGCCTCCACCAGGCCCCCACTCATGTCTACCACCACCCCCACCCCCCAGCCACCAGGGGCAGCCTCCACCAGGCCCCCACTCATGTCTCCCACCACCCCACCCCCCAGCAGTGCAGGGGCAGCCTCCAACAGGCCCCCACTCATGTCCCCTATTACCCCCACCCCCCAGCAGTGCAGGGGCAGCCTCCACCAGGCCCCCACTCATGTCCCCTATTACCCCCACCCCCCAGCAGTGCAGGGGCAGCCTCCAACAGGCCCCCACTCATGTCCCCCATTACCCCCACCCCCCAGCAGTGCAGGGGCAGCCTCCAACAGGCCCCCACTCATGTCTCCCACCACCCCCACTCCCCAGCAGTGCAGGGGCAGCCACCACCAGGCCCCCACCCATGTCTACCACCACCCACCAGGGGCAGATTCCACCAGGCCCCCACTCATGTCTACCACCACCCCCACCCCCTAGCCACCAGGGGCAGATTCCACCAGGCCCCCACTCATGTCTACCACCACCCCCACCCCCTAGCCACCAGGGGCAGCCTCCACCAGGCTCCCGCTCATGTCTCCCACCACCCCCACCCCCCAGCAGTGCAGGGGCAGCCACCACCAGGCCCCCACCCATGTCTACCACCACCCCCACCCCCAGCCACCAGGGGCAGCCTCCACCAGGCCCCCACTCATGTCTACCACCACCCCCACCTCCCAGCCACCAGGGGCAGCCTCCACCAGGCCCCCACTCATGTCTCCCACCACCCCCACCCCCAGCAGTGCAGGGGCAGCCACCACCAGGCCCCACCCATGTCTACCACCACCACAACCCCCCAGCCACCAGGGGCAGCCTCCACCAGGCCCCCACCCATATCTACCATCACCCCCACCCCCCAGCCAAAAGGGGTAGATTCCACCAGGCCCCCACTCATGTCTACCACCACCCTCACCCCCCAGCCACCAGGAGCAGATTCCACCGGGCCCCCACTCATGTCCCCATGCAACCCCACCACCCAGCAGTGCAGGGGCAGCCTCCACCAGGCCCCCACTCATGTCTCCCACCACCCCCAGCCACCAGGGGCAGCCTCCACCAGGCCCCCACCCATGTCTACCACCACCCCCACCCCCCAGCCACCAGGGGCAGATTCCACCAGGCCCCCACTCATGTCTACCACCCCCCCCACCCGCCCAGCCACCAGGGGCAGCCTCCACCAGGCCCCCACTCATGTCTCCCACCACCCCCACCCCCCAGCAGTGCAGGTACAGCCTCCAACAGGCCCCCACCAATGTCTACCACCACCCCCACCCCCAGCCGCCAGAGGCAGCCTCCACCAGGCCCCCACTCATGTCTACCACCACCCCCACCCCCAGCCACCAGGGGCAGCCTCCACCAGGCCCCCACTCATGTCTCCCACCACCCCCACCCCCCAGCAGTGCAGGGGCAGCCACCACCAGGCCCCCACCTATGTCTACCACCACCCCCACCCCCCAGCCACCAGGGGCAGCCTCCACCAGGCCCCCACCCATATCTACCATCACCCCCACCCCCCAGCCAAAAGGGGTAGATTCCACCAGGCCCCCACTCATGTCTACCACCACCCCCACCCCCCAGCCACCAGGGGCAGATTCCACCAGGCCCCCACTCATGTCCCCCTGCAACCCCACCCCCCGCAGTGCAGGGGCAGCCTCCACCAGGCCCCCACTCATGTCTCCCACCACCCCACCCCCCAGCCACCAGGGGCAGCCTCCACCAGGCCCCCACCCATGTCTACCACCACCCCCACTCCCCAGCCACCAGGGGCAGATTCCACCAGGCCCCCACTCATGTCTACCACCACCCCCACCCCCCAGCCACCAGGGGCAGCCTCCACCAGGCCCCCACTCATGTCTCCCACCAACCCCACCCCCCAGCAGTGCAGGGGCAGCCTCCAACAGGCCCCCACCCATGTCTACCACCACCCCCACCCCCACCCACCAGGGGCAGCCTCCACCAGGCCCCCACTCATGTCTACCACCACCACCACCCCCAGCCACCAGGGGCAGCCTCCACCAGGCCTCCACTCATGTCTCCCACCACCCCCACCCCCCAGCAGTGCAGGGACAGCCACCACCAGGCCCCCACCCATGTCTACCACCACCCCCACCCCCCAGCCACCAGGGGCAGCCTCCACCAGGCCCCCACCCATGTCTACCACCACCCCCACCCCCCAGCCACCAGGGGCAGATTCCAGCAGGCCCCCACTCATGTCTACCACCACCCTCACCCCCCAGCCACCAGGGGCAGATTCCACCAGGCCCCCACTCATGTCCCCCTGCAACCCCACCCCCCAGCAGTGCAGGGGCAGCCTCCACCAGGCCCCCACTCATGTCTCCCACCACACCCACCCCCCAGCCACCAGGGGCAGCCTCCACCAGGCCCCCACTCATGTCTCCCACCACCCCCACCCCCCAGCAGTGCAGGGGCAGCCTCCACCAGGCCCCCACTCATGTCTCCCACCACCCCCACCCCCCAGCAGTGCAGGGCAGCCTCCAACAGGCCCCACTCATGTCCCCTATTACCCCCACCCCCCAGCAGTGCAGGGACAGCCTCCACCAGGCCCCCACTCATGTCCCCTATTACCCCCACCCCCCAGCAGTGCAGGGGCAGCCTCCAACAGGCCCCACTCATGTCTCCCACCACCCCCACCCCCCAGCAGTGCAGGGGCAGCCACCACCAGGCCCCCACCCATGTCTACCACCACCCCCACCCCCCAGCCACCAGGGGCAGATTCCACCAGGCCCCCACTCATGTCTACCACCACCCCCACCCCCAGCCACCAGGGGCAGCCTCCACCAGGCCCCCACCCATGTCTACCACCACCCCCACCCCCAGCCACCAGGGGCAGATTCCACCAGGCCCCAACTCATGTCTACCACCACCCCCACCCCCCAGCCACCAGGGGCAGCCTCCACCAGGCCCCCACTCATGTCTCCCACCACCCCCACCCCCAGCAGTGCAGGGGCAGCCTCCAACAGGCCCCCACTCATGTCACCTATTACCCCCACCCCCCAGCAGTGCAGGGGCAGCCTCCACCAGGCCCCCACTCATGTCCCCTATTACCCCCACCCCCCAGCAGTGCAGGGGCAGCATCCAACAGGCCCCCACTCATGTCTCCCACCACCCCCACCCCCCAGCAGTGCAGGGGCAGCCACCATCAGGCCCCCACCCATGTCTATCACCACCCCCACCCCCCAGCCACCAGGGGCAGCCTCCACCAGGCCCCAACCCATGTCTACCACCACCCCCACCCCCCAGCCACCAGGTGCAGCTTCCACCAGGCCCCCACTCATGTCTACCACCACCCCCACCCCCAGCCACCAGGGGCAGCCTCCACCAGGCCCCCACTCATGTCTCCCACCACCCCCACCTGCAGGGGCAGCCTCCAACAGGCCCCCACCCATGTCTACCACCACCCCCACCCCAGCCACCAGGGGCAGCCTCCACCAGGCCCCCACTCATGTCTACCACCACCCCCACCCCCCAGCCACCAGGGGCAGCATCCACCAGGCCCCCACTCATGTCTCCCACCACCTCCACCCCCCAGCAGTGCAGGGGCAGCCACCACCAGGCCCCTACCCATGTCTACCACCACCCCCACCCCCAGCCACCGGGGGCAGCCTCCACCAGGCCCCCACCCATGTCTACCACTACCCCCAGCCACCAGGGGTAGATTCCACCAGGCCCCCACTCATGTCTACCACCTCCCCCACCCCCCAGCCACCAGGGGCAGATTCCACCAGGCCCCCACTCATGTCCCCCTGCAACCCCACCCCCAGCAGTGCAGGGGCAGCCTCCACCAGGCCCCCACTCATGTCTCCCACCACCCCCACCCCCCAGCCACCAGGGGCAGCCTCCACCAGGCCCCCACCCATGTCTATCACCACCCCCACCCCCCAGCCACCAGGGGCAGATTCCACCAGGCCCCCACTCATGTCTACCACCACCCCCACCCCCCAGCCACCAGGGGCAGCCTCCACCAGGCCCCCACTCATGTCTCCCACCACCCCCACCCCCCAGCAGTGCAGGGGCAGCCTCCAACAGGCCCCCACCCATGTCTACCACCACCCCCAACCCCAGCCACCAGGGGCAGCCTCCACCAGGCCCCCACTCATGTCTACCACCACCCCCACCCCCCAGCCACCAGGGGCAGCCTCCACCAGGCCCCCACTCATGTCTCCCACCACCCCCACCCCCCAGCAGTGCAGGGGCAGCCACCACCAGGCCCCCACCCATGTCTACCACCACCCCCATCCCCCCAGCCACCAGGGGCAGCCTCCACCAGGCTCCCACCCATGTCTACCACCACCCCCACCCCCCAGCCACCAGGGGCAGATTCCACCAGGCCCCCACTCATGTCTACCACCACCCCCACCCCCCAGCCACCAGGGGCAGATTCCACCAGGCCCCCACTTATGTCCCCCTGCAACCCCACCCCCAGCAGTGCAGGGGCAGCATCCAACAGGCCCCCACTCATGTCCCCCATTACCCCCACCCCCCAGCAGTGCAGGGGCAGCCTCCAACAGGCCCCCACTCATGTCTCCCACCACCCCGACCCCCCAGCAGTGCAGGGGCAGCCCCCACCAGGCCCCCACCCATGTCTACCACCACCCCCACCCCCCAGCCACCAGGGGCAGCCTCCACCAGGCCCCCACCCATGTCTACCACCACCCCACCCCCCAGCCACCAGGGGCAGATTCCACCAGGCCCCCACTCATGTCTACCACCACCCCCACCCCCCAGCCACCAGGGGCAGCCTCCACCAGGCCCCCACTCATGTCTCCCACCACCCCACCCGCAGGGGCAGCCTCCAACAGGCCCCCACCCATGTCTACCACCACCCCCACCCCCAGCCACCAGGGGCAGCCTCCACCAGGCCCCCACTCATGTCTACCACCACCCCCACCCCCCAGCCACCAGGGGCAGCCTCCACCAGGCCCCCACCCATGTCTCCCACCACCCCCACCCCCCAGCAGTGCAGGGGCAGCCCCCACCAGGCCCCCACCCATGTCTACCACCACCCCCACCGCCCAGCCACCAGGTGCAGCCTCCATCAGGCCCCCACCCATATCTACCACCACCCCACCCCCCAGCCAACAGGGGTAGATTCCACCAGGCCCCCACTCATGTCTACCACCACCCCCACCCCCCAGCCACCAGGGGCAGCCTCCACCAGGCCCCCACTCATGTCTCCCACCACCCACACTCGCAGGGGCAGCCTCCAACAGGCCCCCACCCATGTCTACCACCACCCCCACCCCCAGCCACCAGGGGCAGCCTCCACCAGGCCCCCACTCATGTCTAACACCATCCCCATCCCCCAGCCACCAGGGGCAGCCTCCACCAGGCCCCCACCCATGTCTCCCACCACCCCCACCCCCCAGCAGTGCAGGGGCAGCCACCACCAGGCCCCCACCCATGTCTACCACCACCCCACCGCCCAGCCACCAGGGGCAGCCTCCATCAGGCCCCCACCCATATCTACCACCACCCCATCCCCCAGCCAACAGGGGTAGATTTCACCAGGCCCCCACTCATGTCTACCACCACCCCCACCCCCCAGCCACCAGGGGCAGCCTCCACCAGGCCCCCACTCATGTCTCCCACCACCCCACCCGCAGGGGCAGCCTCCAACAGGCCCCCACCCATGTCTACCACCACCCCCACCCCCAGCCACCAGGGGCAGCCTCCACCAGGCCCCCACTCATGTCTACCACCACCCCCACCCCCCAGCCACCAGGGGCAGCCTCCACCAGGCCCCCACCCATGTCTCCCACCACCCCCACCCCCCAGCAGTGCAGGGGCAGCCCCCACCAGGCCCCCACCCATGTCTACCACCACCCCCACCGCCCAGCCACCAGGTGCAGCCTCCATCAGGCCCCCACCCATATCTACCACCACCCCACCCCCCAGCCAACAGGGGTAGATTCCACCAGGCCCCCACTCATGTCTACCACCACCCCCACCCCCCAGCCACCAGGGGCAGCCTCCACCAGGCCCCCACTCATGTCTCCCACCACCCACACTCGCAGGGGCAGCCTCCAACAGGCCCCCACCCATGTCTACCACCACCCCCACCCCCAGCCACCAGGGGCAGCCTCCACCAGGCCCCCACTCATGTCTAACACCATCCCCATCCCCCAGCCACCAGGGGCAGCCTCCACCAGGCCCCCACCCATGTCTCCCACCACCCCCACCCCCCAGCAGTGCAGGGGCAGCCACCACCAGGCCCCCACCCATGTCTACCACCACCCCACCGCCCAGCCACCAGGGGCAGCCTCCATCAGGCCCCCACCCATATCTACCACCACCCCATCCCCCAGCCAACAGGGGTAGATTTCACCAGGCCCCCACTCATGTCTACCACCACCCCCACCCCGCAGCCACCAGGGGCAGATTCCACCAGGCCCCCACTCATGTCCCCCTGCAACCCCACCCCCCAGCAGTGCAGGGGCAGCCTCCACCAGGCCCCCACTCATGACTCCCACCACCCCCACCCACCAGCCACCAGGGCAAGCCTCCACCAGGCCCCCACCCATGTCTACCACCACCCCCACCCCCCAGCCACCAGGGGCAGCCACCACCAGGCCCCCACCCATGTCTACCACCACCCCCAGCCCCCAGCCACCAGGGGCAGCCTCCACCAGGCCCCCACCCATGTCTACCACCACCCCCACACCCCAGCCACCAGGGGCAGATTCCACCAAGCCCCCACTCATGTCTACCACCACCCCCACCCCCCAGCCACCCGGGGCAGATTCCACCAGGCCCCCACTCATGTCCCCCTGCAACCCCACCCCCCAGCAGTGCAGGGGCAGCCTCCACCAGGCCCCCACTCATGACTCCCACCACCCCCACCCACCAGCCACCAGGGCAAGCCTCCACCAGGCCCCCACCCATGTCTACCACCACCCCATCCCCCAGCCAACAGGGGTAGATTTCACCAGGCCCCCACTCATGTCTACCACCACCCCCACCCCGCAGCCACCAGGGGCAGATTCCACCAGGCCCCCACTCATATCTACCACCACCCCATCCCCCAGCCAACAGGGGTAGATTTCACCAGGCCCCCACTCATGTCTACCACCACCCCCACCCCGCAGCCACCAGGGGCAGATTCCACCAGGCCCCCACTCATGTCCCCCTGCAACCCCACCCCCCAGCAGTGCAGGGGCAGCCTCCACCAGGCCCCCACTCATGACTCCCACCACCCCCACCCACCAGCCACCAGGGCAAGCCTCCACCAGGCCCCCACCCATGTCTACCACCACCCCCACCCCCCAGCCACCAGGGGCAGCCACCACCAGGCCCCCACCCATGTCTACCACCACCCCCAGCCCCCAGCCACCAGGGGCAGCCTCCACCAGGCCCCCACCCATGTCTACCACCACCCCCACACCCCAGCCACCAGGGGCAGATTCCACCAAGCCCCCACTCATGTCTACCACCACCCCCACCCCCCAGCCACCCGGGGCAGATTCCACCAGGCCCCCACTCATGTCCCCCTGCAACCCCACCCCCCAGCAGTGCAGGGGCAGCCTCCACCAGGCCCCCACTCATGTCACCCACCACCCCCACCCCCCAGCCACCAGGGGCAGCCTCCACCAGGCCCCCACTCATGTCTCCCACCACCCCACCCCCCAGCAGTGCAGGGACAGCCTCCACCAGGCCCCCACTCATGTCTCCCACCACCCCCACCCCCCAGCAGTGCAGGGGCAGCCTCCAACAGGCCCCAATCATGTCCCCTATTACCCCCACCCCCCAGCAGTGCAGGGACAGCCTCCACCAGGCCCCCACTCATGTCCCCTATTACCCCCACCCCCCAGCAGTGCAGGGGCAGCCTCCAACAGGCCCCCACTCATGTCTCCCACCACCCCCACTCCCCAGTAGTGAAGGGGCAGCCACCACCAGGCCCCCACCCATGTCTACCACCACCCCCACCCCCAGCCACCAGGGGCAGATTCCACCAGGCCCCCACTCATGTCTACCACCACCCCCACCCCCCAGCCACCAGGGGCAGCCTCCACCAGGCCCCCACCCATGTCTACCACCACCCCCACCCCCAGCCACCAGGGGCAGATTCCACCAGGCCCCAACTCATGTCTACCCCCACCCCCACCCCCCAGCCACCAGGGGCAGCCTCCACCAGGCCCCACTCATGTCTCCCACCACCCCCACCCCCAGCAGTGCAGGGGCAGCCTCCAACAGGCCCCCACTCATGTCCCCTATTACCCCCACCCCCCAGCAGTGCAGGTGCAGCCTCCACCAGGCCCCCACTCATGTCCCCTATTACCCCCACCCCCCAGCAGTGCAGGGGCAGCATCCAACAGGCCCCCACTCATGTCCCCCATTACCCCCACCCCCCAGCAGTGCAGGGGCAGCCTCCACCAGGCCCCCACCCATGTCTACCACCACCACCACCCCCCAGCCACCAGGGGCAGCCTCCACCAGGCCCCCACCCATATCTACCATCACCCCCACCCCCCAGCCAAAAGGGGTAGATTCCACCAGGCCCCCACTCATGTCTACCACCACCCCCACCCCCCAGCCACCAGGGGCAGATTCCACCAGGCCCCCACTCATGTCTACCACCACCCCCACCCCCCAGCCAAAAGGGTAGATTCCACCAGGCCCCCACTCATGTCTCCCACCACCCCCACCCCCAGCCACCAGGGGCAGCCTCCACCAGGCCCCCACCCATGTCTACCACCACCCCCACCCCCCAGCCACCAGGGGCAGATTCCACCAGGCCCCCACTCATGTCTACCACCACCCCCACCCGCCCAGCCACCAGGGGCAGCCTCCACCAGGCCCCCACTCATGTCTCCCACCACCCCCACCCCCCAGCAGTGCAGGGGCAGCCTCCAACAGGCCCCCACCAATGTCTACCACCACCCCCACCCCCAGCCACCAGGGGCAGCCTCCACCAGGCCCCCACTCATGTCTACCACCACCCCCACCCCCCAGCCACCAGGGGCAGCCTCCACCAGGCCCCCACTCATGTCTCCCACCACCCCCACCCCCCAGCAGTGCAGGGGCAGCCACCACCAGGCCCCCACCCATGTCTACCACCACCCCCACCCCCCAGCCACCAGGGGCAGCCTCCACCAGGCCCACACCCATATCTACCATCACCCCCACCCCCCAGCCAAAAGGGGTAGATTCCACCAGGCCCCCACTCATGTCTACCACCACCCCCACCCCCAAGCCACCAGGGGCAGATTCCACCAGGCCCCCACTCATGTCCCCCTGCAACCCCACCCCCCAGCAGTGCAGGGGCAGCCTCCACCAGGCCCCCATTCATGTCTACCACCACCCCCACCCCCCAGCCACCAGGGGCAGCCTCCACCAGGCCCCCACTCATGTCTCCCACCATCCCCACCCCCCAGCAGTGCAGGGGCAGCCACCACCAGGCCCCCACCGATGTCCACCACCACCCCCACCCCCCAGCCACCAGGGGCAGCCTCCACCAGGCCCCCACCCATATCTACCACCACCCCCACCCCCAGCCACCAGGGGCAGATTCCACCAGGCCCCCACTCATGTCTACCACCACCACCACCCCCCAGCCACCAGGGGCAGCCTCCACCAGGCCCCCACTCATGTCTCCCACCACCCCACCCCCCAGCAGTGCAGGGGCAGCCTCCAACAGGCCCCCACTCATGTCCCCTATTACCCCCACCCCCAGCAGTGCAGGGGCAGCCTCCACCAAGCCCCCACTCATGTCCCCTATTACCCCCACCCCCCAGCAGTGCAGGGGCAGCCTCCAGCAGGCCCCCACTCATGTCCCCCATTACCCCCACCCCCCAGCAGTGCAGGGGCAGCCTCCAACAGGCCCCCACTCATGTCTCCCACCACCCCCACCCCCCAGCAGTGCAGGGGCAGCCACCACCAGGCCCCCACCCATGTCTACCACCACCCACCAGGGGAAGATTCCACCAGGCCCCCACTCATGTCTACCACCACCCCCACCCCCCAGCCACCAGGGGCAGCCTCCACCAGGCCCCCACTCATGTCTCCCACCACCCCCACCCCCCAGCAGTGCAGGGGCAGCCTCCAACAGGCCCCCACCCATGTCTCCCACCACCCCCACCCCCCAGCAGTGCAGGGGCAGCCTCCACCAGGCCCCCACTCATGTCTCCCACCACCCCCACCCCCAGCAGTGCAGGGGCAGCCTCCACCAGGCCCCCACTCATGTCTCCCACCACCCCCACCCCCCAGCCACCAGGGGCAGATACCACCAGGCCCCCACTCATGTCTCCCACCACCCCCACCCCCCAGCAGTGCAGGGGCAGCCTCCACCAGGCCCCCACCAATGTCTACCACCACCCCCACCCCCCAGCCACCAGGGGCAGCCTCCACCAGGCCCCCACCCATGTCTACCACCACCCCCACCCCCCAGCCACCAGGGGCAGATTCCACCAGGCCCCCACCCATGTCTACCACCACCCCCACCCCCCCAGCAGTGCAGGGGCAGCCACCACCAGGCCCCCACCGATGTCCACCACCAGCCCCACCCCCCAGCCACCAGGGGCAGCCTCCACCAGGCCCCCACCCATGTCTAAGACCACCCCCACCCCCAGCCACCAGGGGCAGATTCCACCAGGCCCCAACTCATGTCTACCACCACCCCCACCCCCCAGCCACCAGGGGCAGCCTCCACCAGGCCCCCACTCATGTCTCCCACCACCCCCACCCCCAGCAGTGCAGAGGCAGCCTCCAACAGGCCCCCACTCATGTCCCCTATTACCCCCACCCCCCAACAGTGCTGGGGCAGCCTCCACCAGGCCCCCACTCATGTCCCCTATTACCCCCACCCCCCAGCAGTGCAGGGGCAGCATCCAACAGGCCCCCACTCATGTCCCCCATTACCCCCACCCCCCAGCAGTGCAGGGGCAGCCTCCAACAGGCCCCCACTCATGTCTCCCACCACCCCTACCCCCCAGCAGTGCAGGGGCAGCCACCACCAGCCCCCCACCCATGTCTACCACCACCCCCACCCCCCAGCCACCAGGGGCAGCCTCCACCAGGCCCCCACTCATGTCTACCACCACCCCCACCCCCCAGCCACCAGGGGCAGCCTCCACCAGGCCCCCACTCATGTCTCCCACCACCCCCACCTGCAGGGGCAGCCTCCAACAGGCCCCCACCCATGTCTACCACCACCCCCACCCCCAGCCACCAGGGGCAGCCTCCACCAGGCCCCCACTCATGTCTACCACCACCCCCACCCCCCAGCCACCAGGGGCAGCCTCCACCAGGCCCCCACTCATGTCTCCCACCACCCCACCCCCCAGCAGTGCAGGGGCAGCCTCCAACAGGCCCCCACTCATGTTCCCTATTACCCCCACCCCCCAGCAGTGCAGGGGCAGCCTCCACCAGGCCCCCACTCATGTCCCCTATTACCCCCACCCCCCAGCAGTGCAGGGGCAGCCTCCAACAGGCCCCCACTCATGTCCCCCATTACCCCCACCCCCCAGCAGTGCAGGGGCAGCCTCCAACAGGCCCCCACTCATGTCTCCCACCACCCCCACTCCCCAGCAGTGCAGGGGCAGCCACCACCAGGCCCCCACCCATGTCTACCACCACCCACCAGGGGCAGATTCCACCAGGCCCCCACTCATGTCTACCACCACCCCCACCCCCTAGCCACCAGGGGCAGCCTCCACCAGGCTCCCGCTCATGTCTCCCACCACCCCCACCCCCCAGCAGTGCAGGGGCAGCCTCCAACAGGCCCCCACTCATGTCTCCCACCACCCCCACCCCCCAGCAGTGCAGGGGCAGCCACCACCAGGCCCCCACCCATGTCTACCACCACCCCCACCCCCAGCCACCAGGGGCAGCCTCCACCAGGCCCCCACTCATGTCTACCACCACCCCCACCCCCCAGCCACCAGGGGCAGCCTCCACCAGGCCCCCACTCATGTCTCCCACCACCCCCACCCCCCAGCAGTGCAGGGGCAGCCACCACCAGGCCCCCACCCATGTCTACCACCACCACCACCCCCCAGCCACCAGGGGCAGCCTCCACCAGGCCCCCACCCATATCTACCATCACCCCCACCCCCCAGCCAAAAGGGGTAGATTCCACCAGGCCCCCACTCATGTCTACCACCACCCTCACCCCCCAGCCACCAGGAGCAGATTCCACCGGGCCCCCACTCATGTCCCCATGCAACCCCACCACCCAGCAGTGCAGGGGCAGCCTCCACCAGGCCCCCACTCATGTCTCCCACCACCCCCAGCCACCAGGGGCAGCCTCCACCAGGCCCCCACCCATGTCTCCCACCACCCCCACCCCCCAGCCACCAGGGGCAGATTCCACCAGGCCCCCACTCATGTCTACCACCCCCCCCACCCGCCCAGCCACCAGGGGCAGCCTCCACCAGGCCCCCACTCATGTCTCCCACCACCCCCACCCCCCAGCAGTGCAGGGGCAGCCTCCAACAGGCCCCCACCAATGTCTACCACCACCCCCACCCCCAGCCGCCAGGGGCAGCCTCCACCAGGCCCCCACTCATGTCTCCCACCACCCCCAGCCCCCAGCCACCAGGGGCAGCCTCCACCAGGCCCCCACTCATGTCTCCCACCACCCCCACCCCCCAGCAGTGCAGGGGCAGCCACCACCAGGCCCCCACCCATGTCTACCACCACCCCCACCCCCCAGCCACCAGGGGCAGCCTCCACCAGGGCCCCACCCATATCTACCATCACTCCCACCCCCCAGCCAAAAGGGGTAGATTCCACCAGGCCCCCACTCATGTCTACCACCACCCCCACCCCCCAGCCACCAGGGGCAGATTCCACCAGGCCCCCACTCATGTCCCCCTGCAACCCCACCCCCCGCAGTGCAGGGGCAGCCTCCACCAGGCCCCCACTCATGTCTCCCACCACCCCACCCCCCAGCAACCAGGGGCAGCCTCCACCAGGCCCCCACCCATGTCTACCACCACCCCCACTCCCCAGCCACCAGGGGCAGATTCCACCAGGCCCCCACTCATGTCTACCACCACCCCCACCCCCCAGCCACCAGGGGCAGCCTCCACCAGGCCCACACTCATGTCTCCCACCACCCCCACCCCCCAGCAGTGCAGGGGCAGCCTCCAACAGGCCCCCACCCATGTCTACCACCACCCCCACCCCCAGCCACCAGGGGCAGTCTCCACCAGGCCCCCACTCATGTCTACCACCACCCCCACCCCCCAGCCACCAGGGGCAGCCTCCACCAGGCCTCCACTCATGTCTCCCACCACCCCCACACCCCAGCAGTGCAGGGGCAGCCACCACCAGGCCCCCACCCATGTCTACCACCACCACCACCCCCCAGCCACCAGGGGCAGCCTCCACCAGGCCCCCACCCATGTCTACCACCACCCCCACCCCCCAGCCACCAGGGGCAGATTCCAGCAGGCCCCCACTCATGTCTACCACCACCCTCACCCCCCAGCCACCAGGGGCAGATTCCACCAGGCCCCACTCATGTCCCCCTGCAACCCCACCCCCCAGCAGTGCAGGGGCAGCCTCCACCAGGCCCCCACTCATGTCTCCCACCACCCCCACCCCCCAGCCACCAGGGGCAGCCTCCACCAGGCCCCCACTCATGTCTCCCACCACCCCCACCCCCCAGCAGTGCAGGGGCAGCCTCCACCAGGCCCCCACTCATGTCTCCCACCACCCCCACCCCCCAGCAGTGCAGGGCAGCCTCCAACAGGCCCCACTCATGTCCCCTATTACCCCCACCCCCCAGCAGTGCAGGGACAGCCTCCACCAGGCCCCCACTCATGTCCCCTATTACCCCCACCCCCCAGCAGTGCAGGGGCAGCCTCCAACAGGCCCCACTCATGTCTCCCACCACCCCCACCCCCCAGCAGTGCAGGGGCAGCCACCACCAGGCCCCCACCCATGTCTACCACCACCCCCACCCCCCAGCCACCAGGGGCAGATTCCACCAGGCCCCCACTCATGTCTACCACCACCCCCACCCCCAGCCACCAGGGGCAGCCTCCACCAGGCCCCCACCCATGTCTACCACCACCCCCACCCCCAGCCACCAGGGGCAGATTCCACCAGGCCCCAACTCATGTCTACCACCACCCCCACCCCCCAGCCACCAGGGGCAGCCTCCACCAGGCCCCCACTCATGTCTCCCACCACCCCCACCCCCAGCAGTGCAGGGGCAGCCTCCAACAGGCCCCCACTCATGTCACCTATTACCCCCACCCCCCAGCAGTGCAGGGGCAGCCTCCACCAGGCCCCCACTCATGTCCCCTATTACCCCCACCCCCCAGCAGTGCAGGGGCAGCATCCAACAGGGCCACACTCATGTCTCCCACCACCCCCACCCCCCAGCAGTGCAGGGGCAGCCACCATCAGGCCCCCACCCATGTCTATCACCACCCCACCCCCCAGCCACCAGGGGCAGCCTCCACCAGGCCCCCACCCATGTCTACCACCACCCCCACCCCCCAGCCACCAGGGGCAGCTTCCACCAGGCCCCCACTCATGTCTACCACCACCCCCACCCCCCAGCCACCAGGGGCAGCCTCCACCAGGCCCCCACTCATGTCTCCCACCACCCCCACCTGCAGGGGCAGCCTCCAACAGGCCCCCACCCATGTCTACCACCACCCCCACACCCAGCCACCAGGGGCAGCCTCCACCAGGCCCCCACTCATGTCTACCACCACCCCCACCCCCCAGCCACCAGGGGCAGCATCCACCAGGCCCCCACTCATGTCTCCCACCACCTCCACCCCCCAGCAGTGCAGGGGCAGCCACCACCAGGCCCCTTCCCATGTCTACCACCACCCCCACCCCCAGCCACCGGGGGCAGCCTCCACCAGGCCCCCACCCATGTCTACCACCACCCCCAGCCACCAGGGGTAGATTCCACCAGGCCCCCACTCATGTCTACCACCACCCCCACCCCCCAGCCACCAGGGGCAGATTCCACCAGGCCCCCACTCATGTCTACCACCACCCCAACCCCCCATCCACCAGGGGCAGCCTCCACCAGGCCCCCACTCATGTCTCCCACCACCCCCACCTGCAGGGGCAGCCTCCAACAGGCCCCCACCCATGTCTACCAACACCCCCACCCCCAGCCACCAGGGGCAGCCTCCACCAGGCCCCCACTCATGTCTACCACCACCCCCACCCCCCAGCCACCAGGGGCAGCCTCCACCAGGTCCCCACTCATGTCTCCCACCACCCCCACCCCCCAGCAGTGCAGGGGCAGCCACCACCAGGCCCCCACCCATGTCTACCACCACCCCCACCCCCCCAGCCACCAGGGGCAGCCTCCACCAGGCCCCCACCCATGTCTACCACCACCCCCACCCCCCAGCCACCAGGGGTAGATTCCACCAGGCCCCCACTCATGTCTACCACCACCCCCACCCCCCAGCCACCAGGGGCAGATTCCACCAGGCCCCCACTCATGTCCCCCTGCAACCCCACCCCCCAGCAGTGCAGGGGCAGCCTCCACCAGGCCCCCACTCATGTCTCCCACCACCCCCACCCCCCAGCCACCAGGGGCAGATTCCACCAGGCCCCCACTCATGTCTACCACCACCCCCACCCCCCAGCCACCAGGGGCAGCCTCCACCAGGCCCCCACTCATGTCTCCCACCACCCCCACCCCCCAGCAGTGCAGGAGCAGCCTCCAACAGGCCCCCACCCATGTCTACCACCACCCCCACCCCCAGCCAGCAGGGGCAGCCTCCACCAGGCCCCCACTCATGTCTGCCACCGCCCCACCCCCCAGCCACCAGGGGCTGCCTCCACCAGGCCCCCACTCATGTCTCCCACCACCCCCACCCCCCAGCAGTGCAGGGGCAGCCACCACCAGGCCCCCACCCATGTCTACCACCACCCCCACCCCCCAGCCACCAGGGGCAGATTCACCAGGCCCCCACTCATGTCCCCCTGCAACCCCACCCCCCAGCAGTGCAGGGGCAGCCTCCACCAGGCCCCCACTCATGTCTCCCACCACCCCCACCCCCCAGCCACCAGGGGCAGCCTCCACCAGGCCCCCACTCATGTCTCCCACCACCCCCACCCCCCAGCAGTGCAGGGGCAGCCTCCAC
Organism: Ambystoma mexicanum; assembly: GCF_040938575.1. Lineage (NCBI taxonomy): Eukaryota > Metazoa > Chordata > Amphibia > Caudata > Ambystomatidae > Ambystoma > Ambystoma mexicanum. The sequence goes on along the minus strand of NC_090923.1, from coordinate 1,112,438,767 downwards.
CAGGCCCCCACTCATGTCTCCCACCACCCCCACCCCCCAGCAGTGCAGGGGCAGCCTCCAACAGGTCCCACTCATGTCCCCTATTACCCCCACTGCCTAGCAGTGCAGGGACAGCCTCCACCAGGCCCCCACTCATGTCCCCTATTACCCCCACCCCCCAGCAGTGCAGGGGCAGCCTCCAACAGGCCCCCACTCATGTCCCCCATTACCCCCACCCCCCAGCAGTGCAGGGGCAGCCTCCAACAGGCCCCATTCATGTCCCCCACCACCCCCACCCCCCAGCAGTGCAGGGGCAGCCACCACCAGGCCCCCACTCATGTCTACCACCACCCCCACCCCCCAGCCACCAGGGGCAGCCTCCACCAGGCCCCCACTCATGTCTCCCACCACCCCCACCCCCAGCAGTGCAGGGGCAGCCACCACCAGGCCCCCACCCATGTCTACCACCACCCCCACCCCCCAGCCACCAGGGGCAGCCTCAACCAGACCCCCACCCATGTCTACCACCACCCCCACCCCCCAGCCACCAGGGGCAGATTCCACCAGGCCCCCACTCATGTCCCCCTGCAACCCCACCCCCCAGCAGTGCAGGGGCAGCCTCCACCATGCCCCCACTCATGTCTCCCACCACCCCCACCCCCCAGCCACCAGGGGCAGCCTCCACCAGGCCCCCACTCATGTCTCCCACCACCCCCACCCCCCCAGCAGTGCAGGGGCAGCCTCCACCAGGCCCCCACTCATGTCTCCCACCACCCCCACCCCCCAGCAGTGCAGGGGCAGCCTCCAACAGGCCCCACTCGTGTTCCCTATTACCCCCACCCCCCAGCCGCCAGGGGCAGCCTCCACCAGGCCCCCACTCATGTCTCCCACCACCCCCACCCCCCAGCCACCAGGGGCAGCCACCACCAGGCCCCCACCCATGTCTACCACCACCCCCAGCCCCCAGCCACCAGGGGCAGCCTCCACCAGGCCCCCACCCATGTCTACCACCACCCGCACCCCCAAGCCACCAGGGGCAGATTCCACCAGGCCCCCACTCATGTCTACCACCACCCCCACCCCCCAGCCACCAGGGGCAGATTCCACCAGGCCCCCACTCATTTCCCCCTGCAACCCCACCCCCCAGCAGTGCAGGGGCAGCCTCCAACAGGCCCCACTCATGTCCCCTATTACCCCCACCCCCCAGCAGTGCAGGGACAGCCTCCACCAGGCCCCCACTCATGTCCCCTATTACCCCCACCCCCCAGCAGTGCAGGGGCAGCCTCCAACAGGCCCCCACTCATGTCTCCCACCACCCCCACTCCCCAGTAGTGCAGGGCCAGCCACCACCAGGCCCCCACCCATGTCTACCACCACCCCCACCCCCCAGCCACCAGGGGCAGATTCTACCAGGCCCCCACTCATGTCTACCACCACCCCCACCCCCCAGCCACCAGGGGCAGCCTCCACCAGGCCCCCACCCATGTCTACCACCACCCCCACCCCCAGCCACCAGGGGCAGATTCCACCAGGCCCCAACTCATGTCTACCACCGCCCCCACCCCCCAGCCACCAGGGCAGCCTCCACCAGGCCCCACTCATGTCTCCCACCACCCCCACCCCCAGCAGTGCAGGGGCAGCCTCCAACAGGCCCCCCACTCATGTCCCCTATTACCCCCACCCCCCAGCAGTGCAGGGGCAGCCTCCACCAGGCCCCCACTCATGTCCCCTATTACCCCCACTCCCCAGCAGTGCAGGGGCAGCATCCAACAGGCCCCCACTCATGTCTCCCATTACCCCCACCCCCCAGCAGTGCAGGGGCAGCCTCCAACAGGCTCCCACTCATGTCTCCCACCACCCCCACCCCCAGCAGTGCAGGGGCAGCCACCACCAGGCCCCCACCCATGTCTACCACCACCCCCACCCCCCAGCCACCAGGGGCAGCCTCCACCAGACCCCCACCCATGTCTACCACCACCCCCACCCCAATCCACCAGGGGCAGCCTCCACCAGGCCCCCACTCATGTCTCCCACCACCCCCACCTGCAGGGGCAGCCTCCACCAGGCCCCCACTCATGTCTCCCACCACCCCCACCCCCCAGCAGTGCAGGGGCAGCCACCACCAGGCCCCCACCCATGTCTAACACCACCCCCACCCCCCAGCCACCAGGGGCAGCCACCACCAGGCCCCCACCCATGTCTACCACCACCCCCACCCCCCAGCCACCAGGGGCAGATTCCACCAGGCCCCCACTCATGTCTAACACCACCCCCACCCCCAGCCACCAGGGGCAGCCTCCACCAGGCCCCCACCCATGTCTACCACCACCCCCACCCCCAGCCACCAGGGGCAGATTCCACCAGGCCCCAACTCATGTCTACCACCACCCCCACCCCCCAGCCACCAGGGGCAGCCTCCACCAGGCCCCCACTCATGTCTCCCACCACCCCCACCCCCAGCAGTGCAGGGGCAGCCTCCAACAGGCCCCCACTCATGTCACCTATTACCCCCACCCCCCAGCAGTGCAGGGGCAGCCTCCACCAGGCCCCCACTCATGTCCCCTATTACCCCCACCCCCCAGCAGTGCAGGGGCAGCATCCAACAGGGCCCCACTCATGTCTCCCACCACCCCCACCCCCCAGCAGTGCAGGGGCAGCCACCATCAGGCCCCCACCCATGTCTATCACCACCCCATCCCCCAGCCACCAGGGGCAGCCTCCACCAGGCCCCCACCCATGTCTACCACCACCCCCACCCCCCAGCCACCAGGGGCAGCTTCCACCAGGCCCCCACTCATGTCTACCACCACCCCCACCCCCCAGCCACCAGGGGCAGCCTCCACCAGGCCCCCACTCATGTCTCCCACCACCCCCACCTGCAGGGGCAGCCTCCAACAGGCCCCCACCCATGTCTACCACCACCCCCACCCCCAGCCACCAGGGGCAGCCTCCACCAGGCCCCCACTCATGTCTACCACCACCCCCACCCCCCAGCCACCAGGGGCAGCATCCACCAGGCCCCCACTCATGTCTCCCACCACCTCCACCCCCCAGCAGTGCAGGGGCAGCCACCACCAGGCCCCTTCCCATGTCTACCACCACCCCCACCCCCAGCCACCGGGGGCAGCCTCCACCAGGCCCCCACCCATGTCTACCACCACCCCCAGCCACCAGGGGTAGATTCCACCAGGCCCCCACTCATGTCTACCACCACCCCCACCCCCCAGCCACCAGGGGCAGATTCCACCAGGCCCCCACTCATGTCTACCACCACCCCAACCCCCCATCCACCAGGGGCAGCCTCCACCAGGCCCCCACTCATGTCTCCCACCACCCCCACCTGCAGGGGCAGCCTCCAACAGGCCCCCACCCATGTCTACCAACACCCCCACCCCCAGCCACCAGGGGCAGCCTCCACCAGGCCCCCACTCATGTCTACCACCACCCCCACCCCCCAGCCACCAGGGGCAGCCTCCACCAGGTCCCCACTCATGTCTCCCACCACCCCCACCCCCCAGCAGTGCAGGGGCAGCCACCACCAGGCCCCCACCCATGTCTACCACCACCCCCACCCCCCAGCCACCAGGGGCAGCCTCCACCAGGCCCCCACCCATGTCTACCACCACCCCCACCCCCCAGCCACCAGGGGTAGATTCCACGAGGCCCCCACTCATGTCTACCACCACCCCCACCCCCCAGCCACCAGGGGCAGATTCCACCAGGCCCCCACTCATGTCCCCCTGCAACCCCACCCCCCAGCAGTGCAGGGGCAGCCTCCACCAGGCCCCCACTCATGTCTCCCACCACCCCCACCCCCCAGCCACCAGGGGCAGATTCCACCAGGCCCCCACTCATGTCTACCACCACCCCCACCCCCCAGCCACCAGGGGCAGCCTCCACCAGGCCCCCACTCATGTCTCCCACCACCCCCACCCCCCAGCAGTGCAGGAGCAGCCTCCAACAGGCCCCCACCCATGTCTACCACCACCCCCACCCCCAGCCAGCAGGGGCAGCCTCCACCAGGCCCCCACTCATGTCTGCCACCGCCCCACCCCCCAGCCACCAGGGGCTGCCTCCACCAGGCCCCCACTCATGTCTCCCACCACCCCCACCCCCCAGCAGTGCAGGGGCAGCCACCACCAGGCCCCCACCCATGTCTACCACCACCCCCACCCCCCAGCCACCAGGGGCAGATTCCACCAGGCCCCCACTCATGTCCCCCTGCAACCCCACCCCCCAGCAGTGCAGGGGCAGCCTCCACCAGGCCCCCACTCATGTCTCCCACCACCCCCACCCCCCAGCCACCAGGGGCAGCCTCCACCAGGCCCCCACTCATGTCTCCCACCACCCCCACCCCCCAGCAGTGCAGGGGCAGCCTCCACCAGGCCCCCACTCATGTCTCCCACCACCCCCACCCCCCAGCAGTGCAGGGGCAGCCTCCAACAGGTCCCACTCATGTCCCCTATTACCCCCACCGCCTAGCAGTGCAGGGACAGCCTCCACCAGGCCCCCACTCATGTCCCCTATTACCCCCACCCCCCAGCAGTGCAGGGGCAGCCTCCAACAGGCCCCCACTCATGTCCCCCATTACCCCCACCCCCCAGCAGTGCAGGGGCAGCCTCCAACAGGCCCCACTCATGTCCCCCACAACCCCCACCCCCCAGCAGTGCAGGGGCAGCCACCACCAGGCCCCCACTCATGTCTACCACCACCCCCACCCCCCAGCCACCAGGGGCAGCCTCCACCAGGCCCCCACTCATGTCTCCCACCACCCCCACCCCCAGCAGTGCAGGGGCAGCCACCACCAGGCCCCCACCCATGTCTACCACCACCCCCACCCCCCAGCCACCAGGGGCAGCCTCAACCAGACCCCCACCCATGTCTACCACCACCCCCACCCCCCAGCCACCAGGGGCAGATTCCACCAGGCCCCCACTCATGTCCCCCTGCAACCCCACCCCCCAGCAGTGCAGGGGCAGCCTCCACCATGCCCCCACTCATGTCTCCCACCACCCCCACCCCCCAGCCACCAGGGGCAGCCTCCACCAGGCCCCCACTCATGTCTCCCACCACCCCCACCCCCCCAGCAGTGCAGGGGCAGCCTCCACCAGGCCCCCACTCATGTCTCCCACCACCCCCACCCCCCAGCAGTGCAGGGGCAGCCTCCAACAGGCCCCACTCGTGTTCCCTATTACCCCCACCCCCCAGCCGCCAGGGGCAGCCTCCACCAGGCCCCCACTCATGTCTCCCACCACCCCCACCCCCCAGCCACCAGGGGCAGCCACCACCAGGCCCCCACCCATGTCTACCACCACCCCCAGCCCCCAGCCACCAGGGGCAGCCTCCACCAGGCCCCCACCCATGTCTACCACCACCCGCACCCCCAAGCCACCAGGGGCAGATTCCACCAGGCCCCCACTCATGTCTACCACCACCCCCACCCCCCAGCCACCAGGGGCAGATTCCACCAGGCCCCCACTCATTTCCCCCTGCAACCCCACCCCCCAGCAGTGCAGGGGCAGCCTCCAACAGGCCCCACTCATGTCCCCTATTACCCCCACCCCCCAGCAGTGCAGGGACAGCCTCCACCAGGCCCCCACTCATGTCCCCTATTACCCCCACCCCCCAGCAGTGCAGGGGCAGCCTCCAACAGGCCCCCACTCATGTCTCCCACCACCCCACCCCCCAGCAACCAGGGGCAGCCTCCACCAGGCCCCCACCCATGTCTACCACCACCCCCACTCCCCAGCCACCAGGGGCAGATTCCACCAGGCCCCCACTCATGTCTACCACCACCCCCACCCCCCAGCCACCAGGGGCAGCCTCCACCAGGCCCACACTCATGTCTCCCACCACCCCCACCCCCCAGCAGTGCAGGGGCAGCCTCCAACAGGCCCCCACCCATGTCTACCACCACCCCCACCCCCAGCCACCAGGGGCAGTCTCCACCAGGCCCCCACTCATGTCTACCACCACCCCCACCCCCCAGCCACCAGGGGCAGCCTCCACCAGGCCTCCACTCATGTCTCCCACCACCCCCACACCCCAGCAGTGCAGGGGCAGCCACCACCAGGCCCCCACCCATGTCTACCACCACCACCACCCCCCAGCCACCAGGGGCAGCCTCCACCAGGCCCCCACCCATGTCTACCACCACCCCCACCCCCCAGCCACCAGGGGCAGATTCCAGCAGGCCCCCACTCATGTCTACCACCACCCTCACCCCCCAGCCACCAGGGGCAGATTCCACCAGGCCCCACTCATGTCCCCCTGCAACCCCACCCCCCAGCAGTGCAGGGGCAGCCTCCACCAGGCCCCCACTCATGTCTCCCACCACCCCCACCCCCCAGCCACCAGGGGCAGCCTCCACCAGGCCCCCACTCATGTCTCCCACCACCCCCACCCCCCAGCAGTGCAGGGGCAGCCTCCACCAGGCCCCCACTCATGTCTCCCACCACCCCCACCCCCCAGCAGTGCAGGGCAGCCTCCAACAGGCCCCACTCATGTCCCCTATTACCCCCACCCCCCAGCAGTGCAGGGACAGCCTCCACCAGGCCCCCACTCATGTCCCCTATTACCCCCACCCCCCAGCAGTGCAGGGGCAGCCTCCAACAGGCCCCACTCATGTCTCCCACCACCCCCACCCCCCAGCAGTGCAGGGGCAGCCACCACCAGGCCCCCACCCATGTCTACCACCACCCCCACCCCCCAGCCACCAGGGGCAGATTCCACCAGGCCCCCACTCATGTCTACCACCACCCCCACCCCCAGCCACCAGGGGCAGCCTCCACCAGGCCCCCACCCATGTCTACCACCACCCCCACCCCCAGCCACCAGGGGCAGATTCCACCAGGCCCCAACTCATGTCTACCACCACCCCCACCCCCCAGCCACCAGGGGCAGCCTCCACCAGGCCCCCACTCATGTCTCCCACCACCCCCACCCCCAGCAGTGCAGGGGCAGCCTCCAACAGGCCCCCACTCATGTCACCTATTACCCCCACCCCCCAGCAGTGCAGGGGCAGCCTCCACCAGGCCCCCACTCATGTCCCCTATTACCCCCACCCCCCAGCAGTGCAGGGGCAGCATCCAACAGGGCCACACTCATGTCTCCCACCACCCCCACCCCCCAGCAGTGCAGGGGCAGCCACCATCAGGCCCCCACCCATGTCTATCACCACCCCACCCCCCAGCCACCAGGGGCAGCCTCCACCAGGCCCCCACCCATGTCTACCACCACCCCCACCCCCCAGCCACCAGGGGCAGCTTCCACCAGGCCCCCACTCATGTCTACCACCACCCCCACCCCCCAGCCACCAGGGGCAGCCTCCACCAGGCCCCCACTCATGTCTCCCACCACCCCCACCTGCAGGGGCAGCCTCCAACAGGCCCCCACCCATGTCTACCACCACCCCCACACCCAGCCACCAGGGGCAGCCTCCACCAGGCCCCCACTCATGTCTACCACCACCCCCACCCCCCAGCCACCAGGGGCAGCATCCACCAGGCCCCCACTCATGTCTCCCACCACCTCCACCCCCCAGCAGTGCAGGGGCAGCCACCACCAGGCCCCTTCCCATGTCTACCACCACCCCCACCCCCAGCCACCGGGGGCAGCCTCCACCAGGCCCCCACCCATGTCTACCACCACCCCCAGCCACCAGGGGTAGATTCCACCAGGCCCCCACTCATGTCTACCACCACCCCCACCCCCCAGCCACCAGGGGCAGATTCCACCAGGCCCCCACTCATGTCTACCACCACCCCAACCCCCCATCCACCAGGGGCAGCCTCCACCAGGCCCCCACTCATGTCTCCCACCACCCCCACCTGCAGGGGCAGCCTCCAACAGGCCCCCACCCATGTCTACCAACACCCCCACCCCCAGCCACCAGGGGCAGCCTCCACCAGGCCCCCACTCATGTCTACCACCACCCCCACCCCCCAGCCACCAGGGGCAGCCTCCACCAGGTCCCCACTCATGTCTCCCACCACCCCCACCCCCCAGCAGTGCAGGGGCAGCCACCACCAGGCCCCCACCCATGTCTACCACCACCCCCACCCCCCCAGCCACCAGGGGCAGCCTCCACCAGGCCCCCACCCATGTCTACCACCACCCCCACCCCCCAGCCACCAGGGGTAGATTCCACCAGGCCCCCACTCATGTCTACCACCACCCCCACCCCCCAGCCACCAGGGGCAGATTCCACCAGGCCCCCACTCATGTCCCCCTGCAACCCCACCCCCCAGCAGTGCAGGGGCAGCCTCCACCAGGCCCCCACTCATGTCTCCCACCACCCCCACCCCCCAGCCACCAGGGGCAGATTCCACCAGGCCCCCACTCATGTCTACCACCACCCCCACCCCCCAGCCACCAGGGGCAGCCTCCACCAGGCCCCCACTCATGTCTCCCACCACCCCCACCCCCCAGCAGTGCAGGAGCAGCCTCCAACAGGCCCCCACCCATGTCTACCACCACCCCCACCCCCAGCCAGCAGGGGCAGCCTCCACCAGGCCCCCACTCATGTCTGCCACCGCCCCACCCCCCAGCCACCAGGGGCTGCCTCCACCAGGCCCCCACTCATGTCTCCCACCACCCCCACCCCCCAGCAGTGCAGGGGCAGCCACCACCAGGCCCCCACCCATGTCTACCACCACCCCCACCCCCCAGCCACCAGGGGCAGATTCACCAGGCCCCCACTCATGTCCCCCTGCAACCCCACCCCCCAGCAGTGCAGGGGCAGCCTCCACCAGGCCCCCACTCATGTCTCCCACCACCCCCACCCCCCAGCCACCAGGGGCAGCCTCCACCAGGCCCCCACTCATGTCTCCCACCACCCCCACCCCCCAGCAGTGCAGGGGCAGCCTCCACCAGGCCCCCACTCATGTCTCCCACCACCCCCACCCCCCAGCAGTGCAGGGGCAGCCTCCAACAGGTCCCACTCATGTCCCCTATTACCCCCACCGCCTAGCAGTGCAGGGACAGCCTCCACCAGGCCCCCACTCATGTCCCCTATTACCCCCACCCCCCAGCAGTGCAGGGGCAGCCTCCAACAGGCCCCCACTCATGTCCCCCATTACCCCCACCCCCCAGCAGTGCAGGGGCAGCCTCCAACAGGCCCCATTCATGTCCCCCACCACCCCCACCCCCCAGCAGTGCAGGGGCAGCCACCACCAGGCCCCCACTCATGTCTACCACCACCCCCACCCCCCAGCCACCAGGGGCAGCCTCCACCAGGCCCCCACTCATGTCTCCCACCACCCCCACCCCCAGCAGTGCAGGGGCAGCCACCACCAGGCCCCCACCCATGTCTACCACCACCCCCACCCCCCAGCCACCAGGGGCAGCCTCAACCAGACCCCCACCCATGTCTACCACCACCCCCACCCCCCAGCCACCAGGGGCAGATTCCACCAGGCCCCCACTCATGTCCCCCTGCAACCCCACCCCCCAGCAGTGCAGGGGCAGCCTCCACCATGCCCCCACTCATGTCTCCCACCACCCCCACCCCCCAGCCACCAGGGGCAGCCTCCACCAGGCCCCCACTCATGTCTCCCACCACCCCCACCCCCCCAGCAGTGCAGGGGCAGCCTCCACCAGGCCCCCACTCATGTCTCCCACCACCCCCACCCCCCAGCAGTGCAGGGGCAGCCTCCAACAGGCCCCACTCGTGTTCCCTATTACCCCCACCCCCCAGCCGCCAGGGGCAGCCTCCACCAGGCCCCCACTCATGTCTCCCACCACCCCCACCCCCCAGCCACCAGGGGCAGCCACCACCAGGCCCCCACCCATGTCTACCACCACCCCCAGCCCCCAGCCACCAGGGGCAGCCTCCACCAGGCCCCCACCCATGTCTACCACCACCCGCACCCCCAAGCCACCAGGGGCAGATTCCACCAGGCCCCCACTCATGTCTACCACCACCCCCACCCCCCAGCCACCAGGGGCAGATTCCACCAGGCCCCCACTCATTTCCCCCTGCAACCCCACCCCCCAGCAGTGCAGGGGCAGCCTCCAACAGGCCCCACTCATGTCCCCTATTACCCCCACCCCCCAGCAGTGCAGGGACAGCCTCCACCAGGCCCCCACTCATGTCCCCTATTACCCCCACCCCCCAGCAGTGCAGGGGCAGCCTCCAACAGGCCCCCACTCATGTCTCCCACCACCCCCACTCCCCAGTAGTGCAGGGCCAGCCACCACCAGGCCCCCACCCATGTCTACCACCACCCCCACCCCCCAGCCACCAGGGGCAGATTCTACCAGGCCCCCACTCATGTCTACCACCACCCCCACCCCCCAGCCACCAGGGGCAGCCTCCACCAGGCCCCCACCCATGTCTACCACCACCCCCACCCCCAGCCACCAGGGGCAGATTCCACCAGGCCCCAACTCATGTCTACCACCGCCCCCACCCCCCAGCCACCAGGGCAGCCTCCACCAGGCCCCACTCATGTCTCCCACCACCCCCACCCCCAGCAGTGCAGGGGCAGCCTCCAACAGGCCCCCCACTCATGTCCCCTATTACCCCCACCCCCCAGCAGTGCAGGGGCAGCCTCCACCAGGCCCCCACTCATGTCCCCTATTACCCCCACTCCCCAGCAGTGCAGGGGCAGCATCCAACAGGCCCCCACTCATGTCTCCCATTACCCCCACCCCCCAGCAGTGCAGGGGCAGCCTCCAACAGGCTCCCACTCATGTCTCCCACCACCCCCACCCCCAGCAGTGCAGGGGCAGCCACCACCAGGCCCCCACCCATGTCTACCACCACCCCCACCCCCCAGCCACCAGGGGCAGCCTCCACCAGACCCCCACCCATGTCTACCACCACCCCCACCCCAATCCACCAGGGGCAGCCTCCACCAGGCCCCCACTCATGTCTCCCACCACCCCCACCTGCAGGGGCAGCCTCCACCAGGCCCCCACTCATGTCTCCCACCACCCCCACCCCCCAGCAGTGCAGGGGCAGCCACCACCAGGCCCCCACCCATGTCTAACACCACCCCCACCCCCCAGCCACCAGGGGCAGCCACCACCAGGCCCCCACCCATGTCTACCACCACCCCCACCCCCCAGCCACCAGGGGCAGATTCCACCAGGCCCCCACTCATGTCTAACACCACCCCCACCCCCAGCCACCAGGGGCAGCCTCCACCAGGCCCCCACCCATGTCTACCACCACCCCCACCCCCAGCCACCAGGGGCAGATTCCACCAGGCCCCAACTCATGTCTACCACCACCCCCACCCCCCAGCCACCAGGGGCAGCCTCCACCAGGCCCCCACTCATGTCTCCCACCACCCCCACCCCCAGCAGTGCAGGGGCAGCCTCCAACAGGCCCCCACTCATGTCACCTATTACCCCCACCCCCCAGCAGTGCAGGGGCAGCCTCCACCAGGCCCCCACTCATGTCCCCTATTACCCCCACCCCCCAGCAGTGCAGGGGCAGCATCCAACAGGGCCCCACTCATGTCTCCCACCACCCCCACCCCCCAGCAGTGCAGGGGCAGCCACCATCAGGCCCCCACCCATGTCTATCACCACCCCATCCCCCAGCCACCAGGGGCAGCCTCCACCAGGCCCCCACCCATGTCTACCACCACCCCCACCCCCCAGCCACCAGGGGCAGCTTCCACCAGGCCCCCACTCATGTCTACCACCACCCCCACCCCCCAGCCACCAGGGGCAGCCTCCACCAGGCCCCCACTCATGTCTCCCACCACCCCCACCTGCAGGGGCAGCCTCCAACAGGCCCCCACCCATGTCTACCACCACCCCCACCCCCAGCCACCAGGGGCAGCCTCCACCAGGCCCCCACTCATGTCTACCACCACCCCCACCCCCCAGCCACCAGGGGCAGCATCCACCAGGCCCCCACTCATGTCTCCCACCACCTCCACCCCCCAGCAGTGCAGGGGCAGCCACCACCAGGCCCCTTCCCATGTCTACCACCACCCCCACCCCCAGCCACCGGGGGCAGCCTCCACCAGGCCCCCACCCATGTCTACCACCACCCCCAGCCACCAGGGGTAGATTCCACCAGGCCCCCACTCATGTCTACCACCACCCCCACCCCCCAGCCACCAGGGGCAGATTCCACCAGGCCCCCACTCATGTCTACCACCACCCCAACCCCCCATCCACCAGGGGCAGCCTCCACCAGGCCCCCACTCATGTCTCCCACCACCCCCACCTGCAGGGGCAGCCTCCAACAGGCCCCCACCCATGTCTACCAACACCCCCACCCCCAGCCACCAGGGGCAGCCTCCACCAGGCCCCCACTCATGTCTACCACCACCCCCACCCCCCAGCCACCAGGGGCAGCCTCCACCAGGTCCCCACTCATGTCTCCCACCACCCCCACCCCCCAGCAGTGCAGGGGCAGCCACCACCAGGCCCCCACCCATGTCTACCACCACCCCCACCCCCCAGCCACCAGGGGCAGCCTCCACCAGGCCCCCACCCATGTCTACCACCACCCCCACCCCCCAGCCACCAGGGGTAGATTCCACGAGGCCCCCACTCATGTCTACCACCACCCCCACCCCCCAGCCACCAGGGGCAGATTCCACCAGGCCCCCACTCATGTCCCCCTGCAACCCCACCCCCCAGCAGTGCAGGGGCAGCCTCCACCAGGCCCCCACTCATGTCTCCCACCACCCCCACCCCCCAGCCACCAGGGGCAGATTCCACCAGGCCCCCACTCATGTCTACCACCACCCCCACCCCCCAGCCACCAGGGGCAGCCTCCACCAGGCCCCCACTCATGTCTCCCACCACCCCCACCCCCCAGCAGTGCAGGAGCAGCCTCCAACAGGCCCCCACCCATGTCTACCACCACCCCCACCCCCAGCCAGCAGGGGCAGCCTCCACCAGGCCCCCACTCATGTCTGCCACCGCCCCACCCCCCAGCCACCAGGGGCTGCCTCCACCAGGCCCCCACTCATGTCTCCCACCACCCCCACCCCCCAGCAGTGCAGGGGCAGCCACCACCAGGCCCCCACCCATGTCTACCACCACCCCCACCCCCCAGCCACCAGGGGCAGATTCCACCAGGCCCCCACTCATGTCCCCCTGCAACCCCACCCCCCAGCAGTGCAGGGGCAGCCTCCACCAGGCCCCCACTCATGTCTCCCACCACCCCCACCCCCCAGCCACCAGGGGCAGCCTCCACCAGGCCCCCACTCATGTCTCCCACCACCCCCACCCCCCAGCAGTGCAGGGGCAGCCTCCACCAGGCCCCCACTCATGTCTCCCACCACCCCCACCCCCCAGCAGTGCAGGGGCAGCCTCCAACAGGTCCCACTCATGTCCCCTATTACCCCCACCGCCTAGCAGTGCAGGGACAGCCTCCACCAGGCCCCCACTCATGTCCCCTATTACCCCCACCCCCCAGCAGTGCAGGGGCAGCCTCCAACAGGCCCCCACTCATGTCCCCCATTACCCCCACCCCCCAGCAGTGCAGGGGCAGCCTCCAACAGGCCCCACTCATGTCCCCCACAACCCCCACCCCCCAGCAGTGCAGGGGCAGCCACCACCAGGCCCCCACTCATGTCTACCACCACCCCCACCCCCCAGCCACCAGGGGCAGCCTCCACCAGGCCCCCACTCATGTCTCCCACCACCCCCACCCCCAGCAGTGCAGGGGCAGCCACCACCAGGCCCCCACCCATGTCTACCACCACCCCCACCCCCCAGCCACCAGGGGCAGCCTCAACCAGACCCCCACCCATGTCTACCACCACCCCCACCCCCCAGCCACCAGGGGCAGATTCCACCAGGCCCCCACTCATGTCCCCCTGCAACCCCACCCCCCAGCAGTGCAGGGGCAGCCTCCACCATGCCCCCACTCATGTCTCCCACCACCCCCACCCCCCAGCCACCAGGGGCAGCCTCCACCAGGCCCCCACTCATGTCTCCCACCACCCCCACCCCCCCAGCAGTGCAGGGGCAGCCTCCACCAGGCCCCCACTCATGTCTCCCACCACCCCCACCCCCCAGCAGTGCAGGGGCAGCCTCCAACAGGCCCCACTCGTGTTCCCTATTACCCCCACCCCCCAGCCGCCAGGGGCAGCCTCCACCAGGCCCCCACTCATGTCTCCCACCACCCCCACCCCCCAGCCACCAGGGGCAGCCACCACCAGGCCCCCACCCATGTCTACCACCACCCCCAGCCCCCAGCCACCAGGGGCAGCCTCCACCAGGCCCCCACCCATGTCTACCACCACCCGCACCCCCAAGCCACCAGGGGCAGATTCCACCAGGCCCCCACTCATGTCTACCACCACCCCCACCCCCCAGCCACCAGGGGCAGATTCCACCAGGCCCCCACTCATTTCCCCCTGCAACCCCACCCCCCAGCAGTGCAGGGGCAGCCTCCAACAGGCCCCACTCATGTCCCCTATTACCCCCACCCCCCAGCAGTGCAGGGACAGCCTCCACCAGGCCCCCACTCATGTCCCCTATTACCCCCACCCCCCAGCAGTGCAGGGGCAGCCTCCAACAGGCCCCCACTCATGTCTACCACCACCCCCACTCCCCAGTAGTGCAGGGCCAGCCACCACCAGGCCCCCACCCATGTCTACCACCACCCCCACCCCCCAGCCACCAGGGGCAGATTCTACCAGGCCCCCACTCATGTCTACCACCACCCCCACCCCCCAGCCACCAGGGGCAGCCTCCACCAGGCCCCCACCCATGTCTACCACCACCCCCACCCCCAGCCACCAGGGGCAGATTCCACCAGGCCCCAACTCATGTCTACCACCGCCCCCACCCCCCAGCCACCAGGGCAGCCTCCACCAGGCCCCACTCATGTCTCCCACCACCCCCACCCCCAGCAGTGCAGGGGCAGCCTCCAACAGGCCCCCCACTCATGTCCCCGATTACCCCCACCCCCCAGCAGTGCAGGGGCAGCCTCCACCAGGCCCCCACTCATGTCACCTATTACCCCCACTCCCCAGCAGTGCAGGGGCAGCATCCAACAGGCCCCCACTCATGTCTCCCATTACCCCCACCCCCCAGCAGTGCAGGGGCAGCCTCCAACAGGCTCCCACTCATGTCTCCCACCACCCCCACCCCCAGCAGTGCAGGGGCAGCCACCACCAGGCCCCCACCCATGTCTACCACCACCCCCACCCCCCAGCCACCAGGGGCAGCCTCCACCAGACCCCCACCCATGTCTACCACCACCCCCACCCCCATCCACCAGGGGCAGCCTCCACCAGGCCCCCACTCATGTCTCCCACCACCCCCACCTGCAGGGGCAGCCTCCAACAGGCCCCCACCCATGTCTACCAACACCCCCACCCCCAGCCACCAGGGGCAGCCTCCAACAGGCCCCCACTCATGTCTACCACCACCCCCACCCCCCAGCCACCAGGGGCATCCTCCACCAGGCCCCCACTCATGTCTCCCACCACCCCCACCCCCCAGCAGTGCAGGGGCAGCCACCACCAGGCCCCCACCCATGTCTAACACCACCCCCACCCCCCAGCCACCAGGGGCAGCCTCCACCAGGCCCCCACCCATGTCTACCACCACCCCCTCCCCCCAGCCACCAGGGGTAGATTCCACCAGGCCCCCACTCATGTCTACCACCACCCCCACCCCCCAGCCACCAGGGGCAGATTCCACCAGGCCCCCACTCATGTCCCCCTGCAGCCCCACCCCCCAGCAGTGCAGGGGCAGCCTCCACCAGGCCCCCACTCATGTCTCCCACCACCCCACCCCCCAGCCACCAGGGGCAGCCTCCACCAGGCCCCCACCCATGTCTACTACCACCCCCACCCCCCAGCCACCAGGGGCAGATTCCACCAGGCCCCCACTCATGTCTACCACCACCCCCACCCCCCAGCCACCAGGGGCAGCCTCCACCAGGCCCCCACTCATGTCTCCCACCACCCCACCCCCCAGCAGTGCAGGGGCAGCCTCCAACAGGCCCCCACCCATGTCTACCACCACCCCCACCCCCAGCCACCAGGGGCAGCCTCCACCAGGCCCCCACTCATGTCTACCACCGCCCCCACCCCCCAGCCACCAGGGGCAGCCTCCACCAGGCCCCCACTCATGTCTCCCACCACCCCACCCGCAGGGGCAGCCTCCAACAGGCCCCCACCCATGTCTCCCACCACCCCCACCCCCCAGCCACCAGGGGCAGCCACCACCAGGCCCCCACCCATGTCTACCACCACCCCCAGCCACCAGGGGCAGCCTCCACCAGGCCCCCACCCATGTCTACCACCACCCGCACCCCCAAGCCACCAGGGGCAGATTCCACCAGGCCCCCACTCATGTCTACCACCACCCCCCAGCCACCAGGGGCAGATTCCACCAGGCCCCCACTCATTTCCCCCTGCAACCCCACCCCCCAGCAGTGCAGGGGCAGCCTCCAACAGGCCCCACTCATGTCCCCTATTACCCCCACCCCCCAGCAGTGCAGGGACAGCCTCCACCAGGCCCCCACTCATGTCCCCTATTACCCCCACCGCCCAGCAGTGCAGGGGCAGCCTCCAACAGGCCCCCACTCATGTCTCCCACCACCCCCACTCCCCAGTAGTGCAGGGCCAGCCACCACCAGGCCCCCACCCATGTCTACCACCACCCCCACCCCCCAGCCACCAGGGGCAGATTCTACCAGGCCCCCACTCATGTCTACCACCACCCCCACCCCCCAGCCACCAGGGGCAGCCTCCACCAGGCCCCCACCCATGTCTACCACCACCCCCACCCCCAGCCACCAGGGGCAGATTCCACCAGGCCCCAACTCATGTCTACCACCGCCCCCACCCCCCAGCCACCAGGGCAGCCTCCACCAGGCCCCACTCATGTCTCCCACCACCCCCACCCCCAGCAGTGCAGGGGCAGCCTCCAACAGGCCCCCCACTCATGTCCCCTATTACCCCCACCCCCCAGCAGTGAAGGGGCAGCCTCCACCAGGCCCCCACTCATGTCCCCTATTACCCCCACTCCCCAGCAGTGCAGGGGCAGCATCCAACAGGCCCCCACTCATGTCTCCCATTACCCCCACCCCCCAGCAGTGCAGGGGCAGCCTCCAACAGGCTCCCACTCATGTCTCCCACCACCCCCACCCCCAGCAGTGCAGGGGCAGCCACCACCAGGCCCCCACCCATGTCTACCACCACCCCCACCCCCCAGCCACCAGGGGCAGCCTCCACCAGACCCCCACCCATGTCTACCACCACCCCCACCCCCATCCACCAGGGGCAGCCTCCACCAGGCCCCCACTCATGTCTCCCACCACCCCCACCTGCAGGGGCAGCCTCCACCAGGCCCCCACCCATGTCTACCACCACCCCCTCCCCCCAGCCACCAGGGGTAGATTCCACCAGGCCCCCACTCATGTCTACCACCACCCCCACCCCCCAGCCACCAGGGGCAGATTCCACCAGGCCCCCACTCATGTCCCCCTGCAACCCCACCCCCCAGCAGTGCAGGGGCAGCCTCCACCAGGCCCCCACTCATGTCTCCCACCACCCCACCCCCCAGCCACCAGGGGCAGCCTCCACCAGGCCCCCACCCATGTCTACTACCACCCCCACCCCCCAGCCACCAGGGGCAGATTCCACCAGGCCCCCACTCATGTCTACCACCACCCCAACCCCCCAGCCACCAGGGGCAGCCTCCACCAGGCCCCCACTCATGTCTCCCACCACCCCACCCCCCAGCAGTGCAGGGGCAGCCTCCAACAGGCCCCCACCCATGTCTACCACCACCCCCACCCCCAGCCACCAGGGGCAGCCTCCACCAGGCCCCCACTCATGTCTACCACCGCCCCCACCCCCCAGCCACCAGGGGCAGCCTCCACCAGGCCCCCACTCATGTCTCCCACCACCCCCACCCCCCAGCAGTGCAGGGGCAGCCTCCACCAGGCCCCCACCCATGTCTACCACCACCCCCACCCCCCCGCCACCAGGGGCAGATTCCACCAGGCCCCCACTCATGTCCCCCTGCAACCCCACCCCCCAGCAGTGCAGGGGCAGCCTCCACCAGGCCCCCACTCATGTCTCCCACCACCCCCACCCCCCAGCCACCAGGGGCAGCCTCCACCAGGCCCCCACTCATGTCTCCCACCACCCCCACCCCCCAGCAGTGCAGGGGCAGCCTCCAACAGGCCCCACACATGTCCCCTATTACCCCCACCGCCTAGCAGTGCAGGGACAGCCTCCACCAGGCCCCCACTCATGTCCCCTATTACCCCCACCCCCCAGCAGTGCAGGGGCAGCCTCCAACAGGCCCCCACTCATGTCCCCCATTACCCCCACCCCTCAGCAGTGCAGGGGCAGCCTCCAACAGGCCCTCACTCATGTCTCCCACCACCCCCACCCCCCAGCAGTGCAGGGGCAGCCACCACCAGGCCCCCACTCATGTCTACCACCACCCCCACCCCCACCCCCCAACCACCAGGGGCAGCCTCCACCAGGCCCCCACTCATGTCTCCCACCACCCCCACGCCCCAGCAGTGCAGGGGCAGCCACCACCAGGCCCCCACCCATGTCTACCACCACCCCCACCCCCCAGCCACCAGGGGCAGCCTCCACCAGGCCCCCACCCATGTCTACCACCACCCCCTCCCCCCAGCCACCAGGGGCAGATTCCACCAGGCCCCCACTCATGTCTACCACCACCCCCACCCCCCAGCCACCAGGGGCAGCCTCCACCAGGCCCCCACCCATGTCTACCACCACCCCCACCCCCAGCCACCAGGGGCAGATTCCACCAGGCCCCAACTCATGTCTACCACCGCCCCCACCCCCCAGCCACCAGGGCAGCCTCCACCAGGCCCAACTCATGTCTCCCACCACCCCCACCCCCAGCAGTGCAGGGGCAGCCTCCAACAGGCCCCCCACTCATGTCCCCTATTACCCCCACCCCCCAGCAGTGCAGGGGCAGCCTCCACCAGGCCCCCACTCATGTCCCCTATTACCCCCACTCCCCAGCAGTGCAGGGGCAGCATCCAACAGGCCCCCACTCATGTCTCCCATTACCCCCACCCCCCAGCAGTGCAGGGGCAGCCTCCAACAGGCTCCCACTCATGTCTCCCACCACCCCCACCCCCAGCAGTGCAGGGGCAGCCACCACCAGGCCCCCACCCATGTCTACCACCACCCCCACCCCCCAGCCACCAGGGGCAGCCTCCACCAGACCCCCACCCATGTCTACCACCACCCCCACCCCCATCCACCAGGGGCAGCCTCCACCAGGCCCCCACTCATGTCTCCCACCACCCCCACCTGCAGGGGCAGCCTCCAACAGGCCCCCACCCATGTCTACCAACACCCCCACCCCCAGCCACCAGGGGCAGCCTCCAACAGGCCCCCACTCATGTCTACCACCACCCCCACCCCCCAGCCACCAGGGGCAGCCTCCACCAGGCCCCCACTCATGTCTCCCACCACCCCCACCCCCCAGCAGTGCAGGGGCAGCCACCACCAGGCCCCCACCCATGTCTAACACCACCCCCACCCCCCAGCCACCAGGGGCAGCCTCCACCAGGCCCCCACCCATGTCTACCACCACCCCCTCCCCCCAGCCACCAGGGGTAGATTCCACCAGGCCCCCACTCATGTCTACCACCACCCCCACCCCCCAGCCACCAGGGGCAGATTCCACCAGGCCCCCACTCATGTCCCCCTGCAACCCCACCCCCCAGCAGTGCAGGGGCAGCCTCCACCAGGCCCCCACTCATGTCTCCCACCACCCCACCCCCCAGCCACCAGGGGCAGCCTCCACCAGGCCCCCACCCATGTCTACTACCACCCCCACCCCCCAGCCACCAGGGGCAGATTCCACCAGGCCCCCACTCATGTCTACCACCACCCCCACCCCCCAGCCACCAGGGGCAGCCTCCACCAGGCCCCCACTCATGTCTCCCACCACCCCACCCCCCAGCAGTGCAGGGGCAGCCTCCAACAGGCCCCCACCCATGTCTACCACCACCGCCACCCCAGCCACCAGGGGCAGCCTCCACCAGGCCCCCACTCATGTCTACCACCGCCCCCACCCCCCAGCCACCAGGGGCAGCCTCCACCAGGCCCCCACTCATGTCTCCCACCACCCCCACCCCCCAGCAGTGCAGGGGCAGCCTCCACCAGGCCCCCACCCATGTCTACCACCACCCCCACCCCCCCGCCACCAGGGGCAGATTCCACCAGGCCCCCACTCATGTCCCCCTGCAACCCCACCCCCCAGCAGTGCAGGGGCAGCCTCCACCAGGCCCCCACTCATGTCTCCCACCACCCCCACCCCCCAGCCACCAGGGGCAGCCTCCACCAGGCCCCCACTCATGTCTCCCACCACCCCCACCCCCCAGCAGTGCAGGGGCAGCCTCCAACAGGCCCCACACATGTCCCCTATTACCCCCACCGCCTAGCAGTGCAGGGACAGCCTCCACCAGGCCCCCACTCATGTCCCCTATTAAGCCCACCCCCCAGCAGTGCAGGGGCAGCCTCCAACAGGCCCCCACTCATGTCCCCCATTACCCCCACCCCTCAGCAGTGCAGGGGCAGCCTCCAACAGGCCCTCACTCATGTCTCCCACCACCCCCACCCCCCAGCAGTGCAGGGGCAGCCACCACCAGGCCCCCACTCATGTCTACCACCACCCCCACCCCCACCCCCAACCACCAGGGGCAGCCTCCACCAGGCCCCCACTCATGTCTCCCACCACCCCCACGCCCCAGCAGTGCAGGGGCAGCCACCACCAGGCCCCCACCCATGTCTACCACCACCCCCACCCCCCAGCCACCAGGGGCAGCCTCCACCAGGCCCCCACCCATGTCTACCACCACCTCACCCCCCAGCCACCAGGGGCAGATTCCACCAGGCCCCCACTCATGTCCCCCTGCAACCCCACCCCCCAGCAGTGCAGGGGCAGCCTCCACCAGGCCCCCACTCATGTCTCCCACCACCCCCACCCCCCAGCAGTGCAGGGGCAGCCTCCAACAGGTCCCACTCATGTCCCCTATTACCCCCACCGCCTAGCAGTGCAGGGACAGCATCCACCAGGCCCCCACTCATGTCCCCTATTACCCCCACCCCCCAGCAGTGCAGGGGCAGCCTCCAACAGGCCCCCACTCATGTCCCCCATTACCCCCACCCCCCAGCAGTGCAGGGGCAGCCTCCAACAGGCCCCCACTCATGTCCCCCACCACCCCCACCCCCCAGCAGTGCAGGGGCAGCCACCACCAGGCCCCCACTCATGTCTACCACCACCCCCACCCCCACCCCCCAGCCACCAGGGGCAGCCTCCACCAGGCCCCCACTCATGTCTCCCACCACCCCCACCCCCCAGCAGTGCAGGGGCAGCCACCACCAGTCCCCCACCCATGTCTACCACCACCCACACCCCCCAGCCACCAGGGGCAGCCTCCACCAGACCCCCACCCATGTCTACCACCACCCCCACCCCCCAGCCACCAGGGGCAGATTCCACCAGGCCCCCACTCATGTCCCCCTGCAACCCCACCCCCCAGCAGTGCAGGGGCAGCCTCCACCAGGCCCCCACTCATGTCTCCCACCACCCCCACCCCCCAGCCACCAGGGGCAGCCTCCACCAGGCCCCCACTCATGTCTCCCACCACCCCCCCCAGCAGTGCAGGGGCAGCCTCCACCAGGCCCCCACTCATGTCTCCCACCACCCCCTCCCCCCAGCCACCAGGGGCAGATTCCACCAGGCCCCCACTCATGTCTACCACCACCCCCACCCCCCAGCCACCAGGGGCAGCCTCCACCAGGCCCCCACTGTTGTCTCCCACCACCCCCACCCCCCAGCAGTGCAGGAGCAGCCTCCAACAGGCCCCCACCCATGTCTACCACCACCCCCACCCCCAGCCAGCAGGGGCAGCCTCCACCAGGCCCCCACTCATGTCTGCCACCGCCCCACCCCCCAGCCACCAGGGGCTGCCTCCACCAGGCCCCCACTCATGTCTCCCACCACCCCCACCCCCCAGCAGTGCAGGGGCAGCCACCACCAGGCCCCCACCCATGTCTACCACCACCCCCACCCCCCAGCCACCAGGGGCAGCCTCCACCAGGCCCCCACCCATGTCTACCACCACCCCCACCCCCCCGCCACCAGGGGCAGATTCCACCAGGCCCCCACTCATGTCCCCCTGCAACCCCACCCCCCAGCAGTGCAGGGGCAGCCTCCACCAGGCCCCCACTCATGTCTCCCACCACCCCCACCCCCCAGCCACCAGGGGCAGCCTCCACCAGGCCCCCACTCATGTCTCCCACCACCCCCACCCCCCAGCAGTGCAGGGGCAGCCTCCACCAGGCCCCCACTCATGTCTCCCACCACCCCCACCCCCCAGCAGTGCAGGGGCAGCCTCCAACAGGTCCCACTCATGTCCCCTATTACCCCCACCGCCTAGCAGTGCAGGGACAGCCTCCACCAGGCCCCCACTCATGTCCCCTATTACCCCCACCCCCCAGCAGTGCAGGGGCAGCCTCCAACAGGCCCCCACTCATGTCCCCCATTACCCCCACCCCCCAGCAGTGCAGGGGCAGCCTCCAACAGGCCCCACTCATGTCCCCCACCACCCCCACCCCCCAGCAGTGCAGGGGCAGCCACCACCAGGCCCCCACTCATGTCTACCACCACCCCCACCCCCCAGCCACCAGGGGCAGCCTCCACCAGGCCCCCACTCATGTCTCCCACCACCCCCACCCCCAGCAGTGCAGGGGCAGCCACCACCAGGCCCCCACCCATGTCTACCACCACCCCCACCCCCCAGCCACCAGGGGCAGCCTCAACCAGACCCCCACCCATGTCTACCACCACCCCCACCCCCCAGCCACCAGGGGCAGATTCCACCAGGCCCCCACTCATGTCCCCCTGCAACCCCACCCCCCAGCAGTGCAGGGGCAGCCTCCACCATGCCCCCACTCATGTCTCCCACCACCCCCACCCCCCAGCCACCAGGGGCAGCCTCCACCAGGCCCCCACTCATGTCTCCCACCACCCCCACCCCCCCAGCAGTGCAGGGGCAGCCTCCACCAGGCCCCCACTCATGTCTCCCACCACCCCCACCCCCCAGCAGTGCAGGGGCAGCCTCCAACAGGCCCCACTCGTGTTCCCTATTACCCCCACCCCCCAGCTGCCAGGGGCAGCCTCCACCAGGCCCCCACTCATGTCTCCCACCACCCCCACCCCCCAGCCACCAGGGGCAGCCACCACCAGGCCCCCACCCATGTCTACCACCACCCCCAGCCCCCAGCCACCAGGGGCAGCCTCCACCAGGCCCCCACCCATGTCTACCACCACCCGCACCCCCAAGCCACCAGGGGCAGATTCCACCAGGCCCCCACTCATGTCTACCACCACCCCCACCCCCCAGCCACCAGGGGCAGATTCCACCAGGCCCCCACTCATTTCCCCCTGCAACCCCACCCCCCAGCAGTGCAGGGGCAGCCTCCAACAGGCCCCACTCATGTCCCCTATTACCCCCACCCCCCAGCAGTGCAGGGACAGCCTCCACCAGGCCCCCACTCATGTCCCCTATTACCCCCACCCCCCAGCAGTGCAGGGGCAGCCTCCAACAGGCCCCCACTCATGTCTCCCACCACCCCCACTCCCCAGTAGTGCAGGGCCAGCCACCACCAGGCCCCCACCCATGTCTACCACCACCCCCACCCCCCAGCCACCAGGGGCAGATTCTACCAGGCCCCCACTCATGTCTACCACCACCCCCACCCCCCAGCCACCAGGGGCAGCCTCCACCAGGCCCCCACCCATGTCTACCACCACCCTCACCCCCAGCCACCAGGGGCAGATTCCACCAGGCCCCAACTCATGTCTACCACCGCCCCCACCCCCCAGCCACCAGGGCAGCCTCCACCAGGCCCCACTCATGTCTCCCACCACCCCCACCCCCAGCAGTGCAGGGGCAGCCTCCAACAGGCCCCCCACTCATGTCCCCTATTACCCCCACCCCCCAGCAGTGCAGGGGCAGCCTCCACCAGGCCCCCACTCATGTCCCCTATTACCCCCACTCCCCAGCAGTGCAGGGGCAGCATCCAACAGGCCCCCACTCATGTCTCCCATTACCCCCACCCCCCAGCAGTGCAGGGGCAGCCTCCAACAGGCTCCCACTCATGTCTCCCACCACCCCCACCCCCAGCAGTGCAGGGGCAGCCACCACCAGGCCCCCACCCATGTCTACCACCACCCCCACCCCCCAGCCACCAGGGGCAGCCTCCACCAGACCCCCACCCATGTCTACCACCACCCCCACCCCCATCCACCAGGGGCAGCCTCCACCAGGCCCCCACTCATGTCTCCCACCACCCCCACCTGCAGGGGCAGCCTCCAACAGGCCCCCACCCATGTCTACCAACACCCCCACCCCCAGCCACCAGGGGCAGCCTCCAACAGGCCCCCACTCATGTCTACCACCACCCCCACCCCCCAGCCACCAGGGGCAGCCTCCACCAGGCCCCCACTCATGTCTCCCACCACCCCCACCCCCCAGCAGTGCAGGGGCAGCCACCACCAGGCCCCCACCCATGTCTAACACCACCCCCACCCCCCAGCCACCAGGGGCAGCCTCCACCAGGCCCCCACCCATGTCTACCACCACCCCCTCCCCCCAGCCACCAGGGGTAGATTCCACCAGGCCCCCACTCATGTCTACCACCACCCCCACCCCCCAGCCACCAGGGGCAGATTCCACCAGGCCCCCACTCATGTCCCCCTGCAGCCCCACCCCCCAGCAGTGCAGGGGCAGCCTCCACCAGGCCCCCAATCATGTCTCCCACCACCCCACCCCCCAGCCACCAGGGGCAGCCTCCACCAGGCCCCCACCCATGTCTACTACCACCCCCACCCCCAGCCACCAGGGGCAGATTCCACCAGGCCCCCACTCATGTCTACCACCACCCCCACCCCCCAGCCACCAGGGGCAGCCTCCACCAGGCCCCCACTCATGTCTCCCACCACCCCACCCCCCAGCAGTGCAGGGGCAGCCTCCAACAGGCCCCCACCCATGTCTACCACCACCCCCACCCCCAGCCACCAGGGGCAGCCTCCACCAGGCCCCCACTCATGTCTACCACCGCCCCCACCCCCCAGCCACCAGGGGCAGCCTCCACCAGGCCCCCACTCATGTCTCCCACCACCCCACCCGCAGGGGCAGCCTCCAACAGGCCCCCACCCATGTCTCCCACCACCCCCACCCCCCAGCCACCAGGGGCAGCCACCACCAGGCCCCCACCCATGTCTACCACCACCCCCAGCCCCAGCCACCAGGGGCAGCCTCCACCAGGCCCCCACCCATGTCTACCACCACCCGCACCCCAAGCCACCAGGGCCAGATTCCACCAGGCCCCCACTCATGTCTACCACCACCCCCACCCCCAGCCACCAGGGCAGATTCCACCAGGCCCCCCACTCATTTCCCCCTGCAACCCCACCCCCCAGCAGTGCAGGGGCAGCCTCCAACAGGCCCCACTCATGTCCCCTATTACCCCCACCCCCCAGCAGTGCAGGGACAGCCTCCACCAGGCCCCCACTCATGTCCCCTATTACCCCCACCCCCCAGCAGTGCAGGGGCAGCCTCCAACAGGCCCCCACTCATGTCTCCCACCACCCCCACTCCCCAGTAGTGCAGGGCCAGCCACCACCAGGCCCCCACCCATGTCTACCACCACCCCCACCCCCCAGCCACCAGGGCAGATTCTACCAGGCCCCACTCATGTCTACCACCACCCCCACCCCCCAGCCACCAGGGGCAGCCTCCACCAGGCCCCCACCCATGTCTACCACCACCCCCACCCCCAGCCACCAGGGGCAGATTCCACCAGGCCCCAACTCATGTCTACCACCGCCCCCACCCCCCAGCCACCAGGGCAGCCTCCACCAGGCCCCACTCATGTCTCCCACCACCCCCACCCCCAGCAGTGCAGGGGCAGCCTCCAACAGGCCCCCCACTCATGTCCCCTATTACCCCCACCCCCCAGCAGTGCAGGGGCAGCCTCCACCAGGCCCCCACTCATGTCCCCTATTACCCCCACTCCCCAGCAGTGCAGGGGCAGCATCCAACAGGCCCCCACTCATGTCTCCCATTACCCCCACCCCCCAGCAGTGCAGGGGCAGCCTCCAACAGGCTCCCACTCATGTCTCCCACCACCCCCACCCCCAGCAGTGCAGGGGCAGCCACCACCAGGCCCCCACCCATGTCTACCACCACCCCCACCCCCCAGCCACCAGGGGCAGCCTCCACCAGACCCCCACCCATGTCTACCACCACCCCCACCCCCATCCACCAGGGGCAGCCTCCACCAGGCCCCCACTCATGTCTCCCACCACCCCCACCTGCAGGGGCAGCCTCCACCAGGCCCCCACCCATGTCTACCACCACCCCCTCCCCCCAGCCACCAGGGGTAGATTCCACCAGGCCCCCACTCATGTCTACCACCACCCCCACCCCCCAGCCACCAGGGGCAGATTCCACCAGGCCCCCACTCATGTCCCCCTGCAACCCCACCCCCCAGCAGTGCAGGGGCAGCCTCCACCAGGCCCCCACTCATGTCTCCCACCACCCCACCCCCCAGCCACCAGGGGCAGCCTCCACCAGGCCCCCACCCATGTCTACTACCACCCCCACCCCCCAGCCACCAGGGGCAGATTCCACCAGGCCCCCACTCATGTCTACCACCACCCCAACCCCCCAGCCACCAGGGGCAGCCTCCACCAGGCCCCCACTCATGTCTCCCACCACCCCACCCCCCAGCAGTGCAGGGGCAGCCTCCAACAGGCCCCCACCCATGTCTACCACCACCCCCACCCCCAGCCACCAGGGGCAGCCTCCACCAGGCCCCCACTCATGTCTACCACCGCCCCCACCCCCCAGCCACCAGGGGCAGCCTCCACCAGGCCCCCACTCATGTCTCCCACCACCCCCACCCCCCAGCAGTGCAGGGGCAGCCTCCACCAGGCCCCCAACCATGTCTACCACCACCCCCACCCCCCCGCCACCAGGGGCAGATTCCACCAGGCCCCCACTCATGTCCCCCTGCAACCCCACCCCCCAGCAGTGCAGGGGCAGCCTCCACCAGGCCCCCACTCATGTCTCCCACCACCCCCACCCCCCAGCCACCAGGGGCAGCCTCCACCAGGCCCCCACTCATGTCTCCCACCACCCCCACCCCCCAGCAGTGCAGGGGCAGCCTCCAACAGGCCCCACACATGTCCCCTATTACCCCCACCGCCTAGCAGTGCAGGGACAGCCTCCACCAGGCCCCCACTCATGTCCCCTATTACCCCCACCCCCCAGCAGTGCAGGGGCAGCCTCCAACAGGCCCCCACTCATGTCCCCCATTACCCCCACCCCTCAGCAGTGCAGGGGCAGCCTCCAACAGGCCCTCACTCATGTCTCCCACCACCCCCACCCCCCAGCAGTGCAGGGGCAGCCACCACCAGGCCCCCACTCATGTCTACCACCACCCCCACCCCCACCCCCCAACCACCAGGGGCAGCCTCCACCAGGCCCCCACTCATGTCTCCCACCACCCCCACGCCCCAGCAGTGCAGGGGCAGCAACCACCAGGCCCCCACCCATGTCTACCACCACCCCCACCCCCCAGCCACCAGGGGCAGCCTCCACCAGGCCCCCACCCATGTCTACCACCACCCCCTCCCCCCAGCCACCAGGGGCAGATTCCACCAGGCCCCCACTCATGTCTACCACCACCCCCACCCCCCAGCCACCAGGGGCAGCCTCCACCAGGCCCCCACCCATGTCTACCACCACCCCCACCCCCAGCCACCAGGGGCAGATTCCACCAGGCCCCAACTCATGTCTACCACCGCCCCCACCCCCCAGCCACCAGGGCAGCCTCCACCAGGCCCCACTCATGTCTCCCACCACCCCCACCCCCAGCAGTGCAGGGGCAGCCTCCAACAGGCCCCCCACTCATGTCCCCTATTACCCCCACCCCCCAGCAGTGCAGGGGCAGCCTCCACCAGGCCCCCACTCATGTCCCCTATTACCCCCACTCCCCAGCAGTGCAGGGGCAGCATCCAACAGGCCCCCACTCATGTCTCCCATTACCCCCACCCCCCAGCAGTGCAGGGGCAGCCTCCAACAGGCTCCCACTCATGTCTCCCACCACCCCCACCCCCAGCAGTGCAGGGGCAGCCACCACCAGGCCCCCACCCATGTCTACCACCACCCCCACCCCCCAGCCACCAGGGGCAGCCTCCACCAGACCCCCACCCATGTCTACCACCACCCCCACCCCCATCCACCAGGGGCAGCCTCCACCAGGCCCCCACTCATGTCTCCCACCACCCCCACCTGCAGGGGCAGCCTCCAACAGGCCCCCACCCATGTCTACCAACACCCCCACCCCCAGCCACCAGGGGCAGCCTCCAACAGGCCCCCACTCATGTCTACCACCACCCCCACCCCCCAGCCACCAGGGGCAGCCTCCACCAGGCCCCCACTCATGTCTCCCACCACCCCCACCCCCCAGCAGTGCAGGGGCAGCCACCACCAGGCCCCCACCCATGTCTAACACCACCCCCACCCCCCAGCCACCAGGGGCAGCCTCCACCAGGCCCCCACCCATGTCTACCACCACCCCCTCCCCCCAGCCACCAGGGGTAGATTCCACCAGGCCCCCACTCATGTCTACCACCACCCCCACCCCCCAGCCACCAGGGGCAGATTCCACCAGGCCCCCACTCATGTCCCCCTGCAGCCCCACCCCCCAGCAGTGCAGGGGCAGCCTTCACCAGGCCCCCACTCATGTCTCCCACCACCCCACCCCCCAGCCACCAGGGGCAGCCTCCACCAGGCCCCCACCCATGTCTACTACCACCCCCACCCCCCAGCCACCAGGGGCAGATTCCACCAGGCCCCCACTCATGTCTACCACCACCCCCACCCCCCAGCCACCAGGGGCAGCCTCCACCAGGCCCCCACTCATGTCTCCCACCACCCCACCCCCCAGCAGTGCAGGGGCAGCCTCCAACAGGCCCCCACCCATGTCTACCACCACCCCCACCCCCAGCCACCAGGGGCAGCCTCCACCAGGCCCCCACTCATGTCTACCACCGCCCCCACCCCCCAGCCACCAGGGGCAGCCTCCACCAGGCCCCCACTCATGTCTCCCACCACCCCCACCCCCCAGCAGTGCAGGGGCAGCCTCCACCAGGCCCCCACCCATGTCTACCACCACCCCCACCCCCCCGCCACCAGGGGCAGATTCCACCAGGCCCCCACTCATGTCCCCCTGCAACCCCACCCCCCAGCAGTGCAGGGGCAGCCTCCACCAGGCCCCCACTCATGTCTCCCACCACCCCCACCCCCCAGCCACCAGGGGCAGCCTCCACCAGGCCCCCACTCATGTCTCCCACCACCCCCACCCCCCAGCAGTGCAGGGGCAGCCTCCAACAGGCCCCACACATGTCCCCTATTACCCCCACCGCCTAGCAGTGCAGGGACAGCCTCCACCAGGCCCCCACTCATGTCCCCTATTACCCCCACCCCCCAGCAGTGCAGGGGCAGCCTCCAACAGGCCCCCACTCATGTCCCCCATTACCCCCACCCCTCAGCAGTGCAGGGGCAGCCTCCAACAGGCCCTCACTCATGTCTCCCACCACCCCCACCCCCCAGCAGTGCAGGGGCAGCCACCACCAGGCCCCCACTCATGTCTACCACCACCCCCACCCCCACCCCCCAACCACCAGGGGCAGCCTCCACCAGGCCCCCACTCATGTCTCCCACCACCCCCACGCCCCAGCAGTGCAGGGGCAGCCACCACCAGGCCCCCACCCATGTCTACCACCACCCCCACCCCCCAGCCACCAGGGGCAGCCTCCACCAGGCCCCCACCCATGTCTACCACCACCTCACCCCCCAGCCACCAGGGGCAGATTCCACCAGGCCCCCACTCATGTCCCCCTGCAACCCCACCCCCCAGCAGTGCAGGGGCAGCCTCCACCAGGCCCCCACTCATGTCTCCCACCACCCCCACCCCCCAGCAGTGCAGGGGCAGCCTCCAACAGGTCCCACTCATGTCCCCTATTACCCCCACCGCCTAGCAGTGCAGGGACAGCATCCACCAGGCCCCCCACTCATGTCCCCTATTACCCCCACCCCCCAGCAGTGCAGGGGCAGCCTCCAACAGGCCCCCACTCATGTCCCCCATTACCCCCACCCCCCAGCAGTGCAGGGGCAGCCTCCAACAGGCCCCCACTCATGTCCCCCACCACCCCCACCCCCCAGCAGTGCAGGGGCAGCCACCACCAGGCCCCCACTCATGTCTACCACCACCCCCACCCCCACCCCCCAGCCACCAGGGGCAGCCTCCACCAGGCCCCCACTCATGTCTCCCACCACCCCCACCCCCCAGCAGTGCAGGGGCAGCCACCACCAGGCCCCCACCCATGTCTACCACCACCCACACCCCCCAGCCACCAGGGGCAGCCTCCACCAGACCCCCACCCATGTCTACCACCACCCCCAACCCCCAGCCACCAGGGGCAGATTCCACCAGGCCCCCACTCATGTCCCCCTGCAACCCCACCCCCCAGCAGTGCAGGGGCAGCCTCCACCAGGCCCCCACTCATGTCTCCCACCACCCCCACCCCCCAGCCACCAGGGGCAGCCTCCACCAGGCCCCCACTCATGTCTCCCACCACCCCCCCCAGCAGTGCAGGGGCAGCCTCCACCAGGCCCCCACTCTTGTCTCCCACCACCCCCACCCCCCAGCAGTGCAGGGGCAGCCTCCAACAGGCCCCACTCATGTCCCCTATTACCCCCACCCCCCAGCCACCAGGGGCAGCCTCCACCAGGCCCCTACTCATGTCTCCCACCACCCCCACCCCCCAGCCACCAGGGGCAGCCACCACCAGGCCCCCACCCATGTCTACCACCACCCCCAGCCCCCAGCCACCAGGGGCAGTCTCCACCAGGCCCCCACCCATGTCTACCACCACCCCCACCCTCCAGCCACCAGGGGCAGATTCCACCAGGCCCCCACTCATGTCTACCACCACCCCCACCCCCCAGCCACCAGGGGCAGATTCCACCAGGCCCCCACTCATGTCACCCACCACCCCCACCCCCCAGCCACCAGGGGCAGCCTCCACCAGGCCCCCACTCATGTCTCCCACCACCCCCACCCCCCAGCAGTGCAGGGGCAGCCTCCACCAGGCCCCCACTCATGTCTCCCACCACCCCCACCCCCCAGCAGTGCAGGGGCAGCCTCCAACAGGCCCCACTCATGTCCCCTATTACCCCCACCCCCCAGCAGTGCAGGGACAGCCTCCACCAGGCCCCCAC
Source organism: Ambystoma mexicanum (assembly GCF_040938575.1). Lineage (NCBI taxonomy): Eukaryota > Metazoa > Chordata > Amphibia > Caudata > Ambystomatidae > Ambystoma > Ambystoma mexicanum. The sequence continues at coordinate 1,112,407,479 of NC_090923.1, read as the reverse complement.
TCATGTCCCCTATTACCCCCACCCCCCAGCAGTGCAGGGGCAACCTCCAACAGGCCCCCACTCATGTCTACCACCACCCCCACCCCCCAGCCACCAGGGGCAGCCTCCACCAGGCCCCCACCCATGTCTACCACCACCCCCACCCCCAGCCACCAGGGGCAGATTCCACCAGCCCCCAACTCATGTCTACCACCACCCCCACCCCCCAGCCACCAGGGCAGCCTCCACCAGGCCCCACTCATGTCTCCCACCACCCCCACCCCCAGCAGTGCAGGGGCAGCCTCCAACAGGCCCCCACTCATGTCCCCTATTACCCCCACCCCCAGCAGTGCAGGGGCAGCCTCCACCAGGCCCCCACTCATGTCCCCTATTACCCCCACCCCCCAGCAGTGCAGGGGCAGCATCCAACAGGCCCCCACTCATGTCTCCCATTACCCCTACCCCCCAGCAGTGCAGGGGCAGCCTCCAACAGGCTCCCACTCATGTCTCCCACCACCCCCACCCCCAGCAGTGCAGGGGCAGCCACCACCAGGCCCCCACCCATGTCTACCACCACCCCCACCCCCAGCCACCAGGGGCAGCCTCCACCAGACCCCCACCCATGTCTACCACCACCCCCACCCCCCAGCCACCAGGGGCAGATTCCACCAGGCCCCCACTCATGTCTACCACCACCCCCACCCCCCATCCACCAGGGGCAGCCTCCACCAGGCCCCCACTCATGTCTCCCACCACCCCCACCTGCAGGGGCAGCCTTCAACAGGCCCCCACCCATGTCTACCAACACCCCCACCCCCAGCCACCAGGGGCAGCCTCCACCAGGCCCCCACTCATGTCTACCACCACCCCCACCCCCCAGCCACCAGGGGCAGCCTCCACCAGGCCCCCACTCATGTCTCCCACCACCCCCACCCCCCAGCAGTGCAGGGGCAGCCACCACCAGGCCCCCACCCATGTCTAACACCACCCCCACCCCCCAGCCACCAGGGGCAGCCTCCACCAGGCCCCCACCCATGTCTACCACCACCCCCTCCCACCAGCCACCAGGGGTAGATTCCACCAGGCCCCCACTCATGTCTACCACCACCCCCACCCCCCAGCCACCAGGGGCAGATTCCACCAGGCCCCCACTCATGTCCCCCTGCAACCCCACCCCCCAGCAGTGCAGGGGCAGCCTCCACCAGGACCCCACTCATGTCTCCCACCACCCCACCCCCCAGCCACCAGGGGCAGCCTCCACCAGGCCCCCACCCATGTCTACTACCACACCCACCCCCCAGCCACCAGGGGCAGATTCCACCAGGCCCCCACTCATGTCTACCACCACCCCCACCCCCCAGCCACCAGGGGCAGCCTCCACCAGGCCCCCACTCATGTCTCCCACCACCCCACCCCCCAGCAGTGCAGGGGCAGCCTCCAACAGGCCCCCACCCATGTCTACCACCACCCCCACCCCCAGCCACCAGGGGCAGCCTCCACCAGGCCCCCACTCATGTCCCCTATTACCCCCACCCCCCAGCAGTGCAGGGGCAGCCTCCACCAGGCCCCCACTCATGTCTCCCACCACCCCCACCCCCCAGCAGTGCAGGGGCAGCCTCCAACAGGCCCCACTCATGTCCCCTATTACCCCCACCCCCCAGCAGTGCAGGGACAGCCTCCACCAGGCCCCCACTCATGTCCCCTATTACCCCCACCCCCCAGCAGTGCAGGGGCAACCTCCAACAGGCCCCCACTCATGTCTCCCACCACCCTCACTCCCCAGTAGTGCAGGGGCAGCCACCACCAGGCCCCCACCCATGTCTACCACCACCCCCACCCCCCAGCCACCAGGGGCAGATTCCACCAGGCCCCCACTCATGTCTACCACCACCCCCACCCCCCAGCCACCAGGGGCAGCCTCCACCAGGCCCCCACCCATGTCTACCACCACCCCCACCCCCAGCCACCAGGGGCAGATTCCACCAGCCCCCAACTCATGTCTACCACCACCCCCACCCCCCAGCCACCAGGGCAGCCTCCACCAGGCCCCACTCATGTCTCCCACCACCCCCACCCCCAGCAGTGCAGGGGCAGCCTCCAACAGGCCCCCACTCATGTCCCCTATTACCCCCACCCCCAGCAGTGCAGGGGCAGCCTCCACCAGGCCCCCACTCATGTCCCCTATTACCCCCACCCCCCAGCAGTGCAGGGGCAGCATCCAACAGGCCCCCACTCATGTCTCCCATTACCCCTACCCCCCAGCAGTGCAGGGGCAGCCTCCAACAGGCTCCCACTCATGTCTCCCACCACCCCCACCCCCAGCAGTGCAGGGGCAGCCACCACCAGGCCCCCACCCATGTCTACCACCACCCCCACCCCCAGCCACCAGGGGCAGCCTCCACCAGACCCCCACCCATGTCTACCACCACCCCCACCCCCCAGCCACCAGGGGCAGATTCCACCAGGCCCCCACTCATGTCTACCACCACCCCCACCCCCCATCCACCAGGGGCAGCCTCCACCAGGCCCCCACTCATGTCTCCCACCACCCCCACCTGCAGGGGCAGCCTTCAACAGGCCCCCACCCATGTCTACCAACACCCCCACCCCCAGCCACCAGGGGCAGCCTCCACCAGGCCCCCACTCATGTCTACCACCACCCCCACCCCCCAGCCACCAGGGGCAGCCTCCACCAGGCCCCCACTCATGTCTCCCACCACCCCCACCCCCCAGCAGTGCAGGGGCAGCCACCACCAGGCCCCCACCCATGTCTAACACCACCCCCACCCCCCAGCCACCAGGGGTAGATTCCACCAGGCCCCCACTCATGTCTACCACCACCCCCACCCCCCAGCCACCAGGGGCAGATTCCACCAGGCCCCCACTCATGTCCCCCTGCAACCCCACCCCCCAGCAGTGCAGGGGCAGCCTCCACCAGGACCCCACTCATGTCTCCCACCACCCCACCCCCCAGCCACCAGGGGCAGCCTCCACCAGGCCCCCACCCATGTCTACTACCACCCCCACCCCCCAGCCACCAGGGGCAGATTCCACCAGGCCCCCACTCATGTCTACCACCACCCCCACCCCCCAGCCACCAGGGGCAGCCTCCACCAGGCCCCCACTCATGTCTCCCACCACCCCACCCCCCAGCAGTGCAGGGGCAGCCTCCAACAGGCCCCCACCCATGTCTACCACCACCCCCACCCCCAGCCACCAGGGGCAGCCTCCACCAGGCCCCCACTCATGTCTACCACCGCCCCCACCCCCCAGCCACCAGGGGCAGCCTCCACCAGGCCCCCACTCATGTCTCCCACCACCCCCACCCCCCAGCAGTGCAGGGGCAGCCACCACCAGGCCCCCACCCATGTCTACCACCACCCCCACCCCCCAGCCACCAGGGGAAGCCTCCACCAGGCCCCCACCCATGTCTACCACCACCCCCACCCCCCCCGCCACCAGGGGCAGATTCCACCAGGCCCCCACTCATGTCCCCCTGCAACCCCACCCCCCAGCAGTGCAGGGGCAGCCTCCACCAGGCCCCCACTCATGTCTCCCACCACCCCCACCCCCCAGCCACCAGGGGCATCCTCCACCAGGCCCCCACTCATGTCTCCCACCACCCCCACCCCCCAGCAGTGCAGGGGCAGCCTCCACCAGGCCCCCACTCATGTCTCCCACCACCCCCACCCCCCAGCAGTGCAGGGGCAGCCTCCAACAGGCCCCACTCATGTCCCCTATTACCCCCACCGCCTAGCAGTGCAGGGACAGCCTCCACCAGGCCCCCACTCATGTCCCCTATTACCCCCACCCCCCAGCAGTGCAGGGGCAGCCTCCAACAGGCCCCCACTCATGTCCCCCATTACCCACACCCCCCAGCAGTGCAGGGGCAGCCACCACCAGGCCCCCACTCATGTCTACCACCACCCCCACCCCCCAGCCACCAGGGGCAGCCTCCACCAGGCCCCCACTCATGTCTCCCACCACCCCCACGCCCCCGCAGTGCAGGGGCAGCCACCACCAGGCCCCCACCCATGTCTACCACCACCCCCACCCCCCAGCCACCAGGGGCAGCCTCCACCAGGCCCCCACCCATGTCTACCACACCCCCACCCCCCAGCCACCAGGGGCAGATTCCACCAGGCCCCCACTCATGTCCCCCTGCAACCCCACCCCCCAGCAGTGCAGGGGCAGCCTCCACCAGGCCCCCACTCATGTCTCCCACCACCCCCACCCCCCAGCCACCAGGGGCAGCCTCCACCAGGCCCCCACTCATGTCTCCCACCACCCCCACCCCCCAGCAGTGCAGGGGCAGCCTCCAACAGGCCCCACTCATGTCCCCTATTACCCCCACCGCCTAGCAGTGCAGGGACAGCCTCCAACAGGCCCACACTCATGTCCCCCATTACCCCCACCCCCCAGCAGTGCAGGGGCAGCCTCCAACAGGCCCCCACTCATGTCTCCCACCACCCCCACCCCCCAGCAGTGCAGGGTCAGCCACCACCAGGCCCCCACTCATGTCTACCACCACCCCCACCCCCACCCCCCAGCCACCAGGGACAGATTCCACCAGGCCCCCACTCATGTCCCCCTGCAACCCTACCCCCCAGCAGTGCAGGGGCAGCCTCCACCAGTCCCCCACTCATGTCCAACTCATGTTCCCCTGCACCCCCACCCCCAGCACCGTGGGGCTCCTGCCAGCAGGCCCCCACTCATGTCCAACTCATGTTCCCCTGCACCCCCACCCCCCAGCACCATGGGGCACCTGCCAGCAGGCCCCCACCCATGTCCAACTCATGTTCCCCTGCACCCCCACCCCCCAGCACCGTGGGGCACCTGCCAGCAGGCCCCCACTCATGTCCAACTCATGTTCCCCTGCACCCCCACCCCCCAGCACCGTGGGGCACCTGCCAGCAGGCCCCCACTCATGTCCAACTCATGTTCCCCAGCCAACATGTCATCACAATCTAGATCCCCGGTCCCCATGGTCAGCCTCCAAATACAAAACACCCACCTGAGTATTGCATCCACCCACTCAGAAATGGAAATAACATGATAGAACTGCAATTGCAAGTTTGGAAACGAATACATGTCCCTCACATACACCCAATGGGTGTCAGTGAATCTCCAAACCAGTATCATGATATGCATGAAACCAATGAGATGATACTACACATTGAAGTTTGATCTAAAAATATGTATTAAAGAAAACAAGAATTGAATCAAAAATAAACTAACAGAAATGGGAATGTAAAAAAAGTAAAAAGAAGCATGTCCATGAAAAAATGCAAAACCAAAAATCAGAATCCAAAGGAATGGTGTCCAAAGTCACAGTCCAGAAAAGAAAATCCAATGTGAAATTATAATAGAAAGCCATTGCTCCATGGGTAAATGGTAAAAAGAAACGAAAATCCAACAGTGAACTATGTACAGGTGAACAAGCCAGGATCCATGATCCCAACAAAAGAAATGAAACCTATCTAACAACACTACCTAATAAAAAATAACTATATACAAAAATGTGGCCCATTGTCCAAAAGGTCCAAAGAAAAAGCAAAAACAAAGGAAACCTAACACTAACTACATAACTATTTACATGGGCAGCGGGCTAGTCCAACGGCTCACTGGATGTTGTCATGGGCCAGGGCATCATCGAACTCCTGTTCAATGGCTTGGAGGCGGGCATGTTCCCTGGCCCCGAGGTCTCGCAGGGATAAAGCAGTGTCCAGCCCCAACTCCCTGCGAAGACCCTCGAGGCACTCAGCCCACCTCAGCGCCCTCCGCATGGAGTTCTCCGCCCTGACCATTGTGAGCCGTTCCTCCTCTGCCCGCTGCCGCTCCGCACCTATCCGCTGGCCCAACCGCTCCCACACGGAAGCCACTCCCATTCCAGGGTTCTCCTGCCCTCCGGCCGATGCCTCCACCCCTGATGTTGATGGCCCTGAGCCATGATGCCTCCCACGTCGAGCCTGCCGCTGCCTCCGACGCAACTGCCTGTGCCAGCACGAAGGCATCCAGGCTGATGGTATCCACCGACGCCGTCGTGCACGTGCCCTGCCCGATGATGCCATCACATCCTCCATCTGCTGGGGTCCAGTTGCTGGTGTGTCCACCCCTGCTGGACCTCCGACTCCCGACTGTGGCAGGGATGGGATCCCCACCGAGCCGGCTGCATTGGTCGGGGCAGGTCCACAGGGGCCCTGGTGGCATCTGGGCCGGAAGACGGCATGGAGAACGACTGGTGCATAGTCTCCACAGAGGAGGAGAGGGTCGCCAGATTGGCCGACACATGTAGGAAACCCCCGACCATGGCCGTTCCCAACTGGGCCACGTCGGCACAGTGCTCTCCGTGATGACGTGCATGCTCCTCCCGGGAAGCACGCACCTCATCACGAATTGCACCTGTGCGCAACGCGACACCAATCAGGACCTTCTCCATACGGCCAGGGGTCCTCTCGTACGCAGGTGGAGGGGAGTCAGATGACATGGACATCCCCCCTACCCGCGGACAGGCCTGTGATGGGGCATCCCTCCTGGTGCATGGTGGTGCAGTCACAGTGTCAGGGACAGTGATATGCACAGGCCCCTCCACGGCGACCTGTGCTGCCTCCTGCCCCTGCCCCTGGACTGCAACACTTGCAGCAGCAGGGATGCCCCCACCAGGCCCCATGTGCGCCTCAGTAGCGGCCTCCTACTCCTCTGTGGAAACTACCAACCTGGATGGCTCCACCCCGTCTTCCGCCGTTGCAAGCCCCTGTGGGGGCTCACCCACCCCTTCCGCTGCAGCCGTGGGGCATCCCTGCCGCTTTGCTCCACAGAGCCGTCTCCGCCCTCTTCTTCACGTGGCCCTGTGTAGAGGGAGACATAGAACACAAGCATCAGGGTACTGTACAATGGTCCCCTAGACAGGAAGCAATAGCAGATGAGTGGCACTGTCAAAGATCACTTCCATCATGTCCCTCCACAACACATGGCTCAGTGCAGGTAAAACACATGCGGTAACAGGCATGGCGCATGCTATGGACATTAGCATACATGTCCAAGTTATTCTTTAAGCATACACTGTTGTTTTGGAACTCACATGCATCATGTGCCATGCCTATCACATGCACACACTTCACCCTAGTTTCATCCATCTGGCCTCGTACACCACAGACACAGTGGATACAAGGATGACTAGGCTGCATCAGTGAACCGGAACATTGCCACAGACATGTGTCATGCATCCCAGGAATTCACAAGTCACAGACACGCTGGTCAGACACACAGACATGGACAGCATATATGTACATGGCATCAGCACCCATCCCTCACCCATGTCCGGGAACAGAGACTGGCATGCTTTCATGTGGCCATTCCGCATAGGGCAACCCATGTTGCATTTGAACACATGCACCAACCGTGTGGTTCACACTGGTCTCACATGCATGACTTCCCTGCACACACACATGCATACATGGGCTATGTCACACATACAGGCAAGTATCAGACAACCAGCACACTGCGACATGCCCTGTCTCACACAGCAATGCTTGGCCACTTACCGCTCAACTCCAGACAGGTCTGCCTCTCAAGGATCTGGCCGTGGAGCGTGGGCCTACACGTTCCAGGATCCTCATCTGGATGGTACTCATGCGGCCCCGGCCCCCCTCAACGAGGCGCTGGGCCTTCAAGAGGGTCCTGGACCTGCAGTCATCCCAGCGCTTCTTGACATGTTGGTAGTCGCGGACTGCCACCCCCTCCGCGTTGATGGCAGTCACGATGTCCGTCCAGATCCGAGTCCGTCCTTTCTTGTTGGCGCCCTTACTTCCGAAGAGGGCATCATACTGCCCCAGGACACCAATTTCGGTGGCACTGAAGCTGGTGCCCCTCTGCCTCTCTGGCCGGGGGTCACCAGTGGTATCAGATGTAGCAGTGCCTGACATGGCAACCCCAGAGGCAGGAGTGGGTGGGCAACAGGGTCCTGGGGCTGGGCTGTGGAGCGATGGTATCCCAGTCGGGAGTCTTCTGTTCCAGCAGGGGTGGACACAGCAAATGGACCCCTGCAGATGGCTGATGTGCAGGCACCAAATGGCAGGGCACGGTGGCAGCAGGCAGGCAGGCAGCAGCAGATGGCTCGTGGGAGGCTTCTCAGGGCTCTGGGGGGCAGTAATTCGGCCTTTTGGGCAGGAGCGTGGTCTTCCATGTGCTTACGCGTGGCCAGCTTGATACGGAGTGATTTGGCACGTGAAAATCCTGCACGTCTGCGTGTAAATCGAAGAAAGGCCCTTAGCGCGTATGCACGTCAGCACGCATATGCGATTTCATCGGACCAAAGGCCCTTAGCGCGTGAGCGCGTCTGTGACGTGAGGCGCATGGGTGTTTCCCTCATTACACGTGATGACAGAGCACACGTGGATTTCCACCAATCGCGTGTGGAACTTCCTGCACACCCCAGAAATACACATACCCAGGCCAATCGCGTGTACGCTCACTTCCCTCCGATTACACGCGATGACACTCGGACATGCAGTTTCATTTCATTGGCCCAAAGGCCACCATGCGCAGCTGTGACGTCACGCGCATGGCCGTAGAGAATGGCGCGTGTAAAAATGAAGAGATACACGTCCGAGTGTCAAAGCGCGTAATTAGTGGAAATGGCCTCATTGCGTATGCACGTCTGTGACGTGTGTATAAAAGGTACGTGTAGGACGCCATTTCCTTGTACGTGCTTTTCGTGGAGAGCGAGTGGGTGAAATCTGTACTTCTTGTCGGTTCACACGCGATTTACTTCACAGCGTTTCCAGTTCGTACTCCCTGTTACCTCTGACAGTTTTTTCTCTTTTCCTCTTTTTCCTGGGCCTGTTTCCTCAAACAGCTTCCCTACTACTGTTGTCCTGTCTCCTCAGACAGCATACAATTCTTCTTTTGGCGGGGGTGTTGCCAACGCGCACACGTGCATATTTTTCACGCTTTTGTTCCTGGCAGACGGTGAGTCGCGCACGTATCTAACATCTGTGCTTGCCCCGTGTGTCGCGTACCCCTTCAGAGGTCATTCTAGGCTGCGTGTGACACGCATACGTTCATTCTTGTGTTCCTGGGTGCCACAGCGTAGTGCAGGTTTTTCTTTCCACGCACGTGGTCTAGGAGGGGTTGCGTGCACCTTACTTCCCTTTTTTGGGCTGCCTGCGCGTTGCGTGACCCGTCATCTTTCCCCAGGTGTGACATACAGACTTGCTAGAGCACTAGGGTACGATTACCATCTGGTACCCAAGCCCTTTGACCCCCAATTGCCCAGGACAATAGTTCACATCAACTCCCATACGCACAATAACATCAGTGCCATGGCTGGGAGGCAAACAAGCCGTAAGGGTGGCAAAGGTGGCCGAGCCCCAAGTGGTGGCCGTGGTGGATCCGGTAGGGGACGTGGCCGTGACATGCAGGGTGCCCCTAGCCCCCCATGTGTGGAGGAGCAGTCAGGGACACCCATGCCCCCCCCGGGTGAGGTTACCGTGGCTGACACCATCCATGCTCAGCCCTTGTTGGACCAGCCCACTGTGGAACCAGACCTGGCACAGGGTGACTCCATGGCTGACTTCCAGGTCAGCAGGTCTAGGCCACGTGCGCCGGTGAACGTTGGTGTCATCAGGCCACGTGGATCAGGGGCAGCTAGGTCATCTGCTGCCCCGCGTAGGCAGGCTGGGGAGGCTGCAGGGGCAGCTGCGGCTCCATCCACCCCACCTCTCACACACCCAGCCAGGACAGTGTCGGTCCAAGTCCATCATGATGACATTCCCCCTGACACCATTACACTTGAGATAATGCCTGCACCAACTCCCATGCTGAGTGTGCAATCCCACGCTCCTGCCCCTAGTGTCCAGAGCGGCGCAGGACACTCCGGATCCCCACCACCTTCCAAGCGGAAGAGGAAGAGTGCTCGTCCAGTAGAGGCTGATGCCCCAGACACGGCTACACAGTCCGGCCCGCCAAGGAAGCCCAGCTTCAATGAGGCCGAACTGAATGCACTTGTAGAGTATGTGTCCGCACATGACCGCGAAATGGTGATTGTTGCAGGATCCAAGACCACACCTGCACAACGTCAGGCACACTGGCAGACCATTGCGGACATCATAAGTGCCCTTGGAATCGTGAGGCGCACAGCTAATGATTGCTACAAGCGCTGGAATGACCTGAAGCGCAGGGCAAAGAATAAGCTGGCCTCAAGTCATGCCGCAACTCTAGTGACTGGAGGTGGGTCTCCAGCAGACGACATAGAACTCACTCCACATGAGCAGGTTGCTGGGACCTACGTCACGGAGGAACAGATCCAAGGCGTGGGAGTAGTGGCAGATTACGAGGCATTGTCCGGTGAGTGCACATGCATGTGTGTGTCATCCATGTGCATGTTGTGTGTGGGAGGGCTTCTGTTTGTGTGCCAGGGGAGGGTGTGTGTGCCTGAGTAGTTCGGCTCACCCATGTGCCTCTTCCTAAACATTCTTGGCACCAGCATTTGGGTATAGCAGCATCCCTTCGGCCAACATTAGACATCCAGCCCAACACCACGCCAGTTGCCCTTGGAGTGTTATCTTGCCACTACACTGTTGCTTATTTACCTCTGCTTATTCTGGCAGATTGTTTGCATGCCACCACTTTTACTCAGGATTTCTCAGTCCTATTGTCACATGTCTGACATGGCTATGGTACAGTGGACTGGCTCAGTTTCGTGGACATGATTAGTTTGGACATGTCCCTGTGCTATAGGACCATTTTTGACTGGCAGCTGCATGTTAAACATTACAACCATTACAATGAAAATAATCAATCATATGAACAAACTGGACTGAATGAACAATTGGTGACCTCCTCTCCCTCTTCACTTCATGGCTAGGGTACATGCCATCTGTGTGATGGCATGTGTATTTGACCTGCCAATCACTGGCCAATGTGTGATGGCACTGCTAGGCAGCATGCAGCAAATGTGTTCATCTTCCATCTTGGTGTCATCAATGTGTGGCATCTGCCTCCCCATCACACGCAGTGACGGTGCATGCATGGGAGTGTTTTAGTCATGTGGGACATGTGTCAATCAAGTACTGTTTCTGTAGCCTCTCAGCCCTCATTGTGTGTCATGGTGCTAATGCCTGTTTCCATTTGTTTTCTTTTATGTCTTTGCAGGGGAAGACGCACCTAATACTGCTGGGGTTGTGGAGATGGTGCAGACCCAGGAGGGGTCTGAGGGCCGACCGACCACCAGTGAGGGACGTGGTGTGGTGGTGGGTGAGAACCCACAACTGCTGCAGGTCGTGCTCTCAAGGGGTGTCTCTGGCTGCACCTCCCCCAAGCTGTACTGAGGTGTTGATTCGGATGATGAGACCTACGTGCCGTCGCAGGTGAGTGTTCCTGGGAGGGATTCTGTTCTGTCCGACCCACCTGCACCAGGGTTAGAACCCTCAATGGGGATGTCAGTGTTGGCAGGTACGCCTTTGGTGGTTACGGATGTAGGGTCACACTCCGCGACATCTGATCCTGTTCCTGGGCCAGCAGATCAGAGGGGGAAGGCAGTCCTGCAGCCTCAGGCAGTGCCGGCACAGCAAGGTGCAGTTCGCCTTGCCCCAGACAGGTGTGGTGCCCGCCGACGTGGTGGCCGTACGCCACCTGGCAATACCGCATGGGAGCAATCCATTTACGGTATGGCAACCCAACAGGCAGCATCATCAGAGATGATGGCTCAGGCCATGGATAGGGTGGCCACTTCCATTGTCCCCCCCCGAAAGGCTGATGGAGCGACTACAGCAGGCAACCGACTCCATCTGCCAGTCACACAGGGAGGACATGTTGGCGTCCAACAGGGACAGGCGGGCGGCACTGGCGACTCTGCAGGAAGCCATCTCCATAGAGTCCCAGGGTCACAGGGAAGCCCTGAGGCTGGAACTCCTTCACCTCAGGACGACTCTTGTTGAGCTTGAGGCTTCAACAGACCGAAGGACAGAACAGCAGCTGGAGCGTCTCACCAGTACGCTCTCAGCTGAGATGCAGGCAACTAGGGCGGAGGTCCGGGCATCCCGTGAGTTGTTGCATGGGGACCTCCGCACACTCATCCTCCAGAACGAGACCTACCACACCCGCATGCTTGCAGCCATGGAGGAACAGACTAGGGCCTTGCGTGGGCTGCCTCCCATAGTGCCACCACCTCCGGATGCAGCTGCACAGGGTGAGAATAGCAACAGCAGTGATAATCCCACAATAGGGTAGCCGTGTGGGCCATGAGCCCATGGAGGTGTTTTTTTTCCGCAAGATCCACACAGGTGGGTTTTGGTGTGCACCCTGTCCTCGGACCTCCTGGGTGGCCTCCCCAACCCCCCCCCCCCCCTGGGCCCATTAATGGCCATTTTTTTTTTTTGTTTTTTTTTTTTTGTTTTTTTATTTTTTTTGGGACAGTGTGTTGCCTTGTGTGGCTCCCGTGGGCATACGCTGCATTGTGGCTGGGCACATGCAGGCTTGTCATGGATTTGGTTCAGATGCTTGGGTTTTTGTCACACACACCCCTCCTGCTTCCCGTTTCCATGGGCTTGCAAAGGGTGTGCCCAAGTGACATTGACGTACATGGTGACATTGGACTCCCATGAGCTGTGTGGGCAGTCTGTAGTCAATACTGTGTATACATTCATAGTGCATATTGTTGTTGTATTGTACACTGCGTGGTGTATTTATATGTGCCTCTGCATCCATCTCATCCTCCATATTTGCAGGTCCATATCTCATGTCTTCATAATGCGGTCCACCTTGGAACTGGAGTCCATGTTGTAAGCAGTGCACCATCACTCTTGCGTGGCGCTAACACTGTATACTTGCAAGTGTTCGGAGGGCTGTCATCATCAGGTGGTGAGGCTAGCTAATTTTTAAGTCTGTAATGTCATGTTTAAGGTGGGTTGGAGGTTGTGTAGCTGATTGGTATTATTGGTAAGTATTTGGTAATGTGGGCTGTAAGTCCTGCATTACTGTGAGCATTTCATGTGTGGACAGGTTTCCATTAGGGACACTGTATCTGCTGACACTTGGGGCATGTTGTGGGGATTCATTTCTTTCCTCTCACATTGCATGACATGCCATGGTGTGTTGTGTGGCCGTGCCGTGGAGGGGGTGGGTAGCATGGCACTGTTTTCATGTAGTATTTTGCAAGTGGGTATTCATTTCTGCAGCATGGAAGTGTCTTTTCATGACACTGCATGGTGGTGTTTGTGTAGGTAGGGATGCACACATTGTGACACTTCCACATGAACAATCTCAGGCTGCTATGGTTCTGACAGTTGACAGTCCCTTTGTTCGTCTTAACTGTCAGGTCGAGTCATCATTGCTTATCAGATGGTATGTGCCAGGCCTGTGTGCACTCCACTGGGGTGTGATTTCTATGTGAAGTAATTAGCCACCAGCTGCGTACGGGCTGCCTCACCCCGTGCCCTCTCCCCTCCCATGCACAGCGGGCGTGCTTGTGGTTGGGGATGTGGGGGCACCACCATGTCCACGGCCAGGCCCCGGCGTGTTGTAACATTGTGCAGGACACATGCTGCCACTATGATCCTGCACACTACTGGGGGCGCATATAACAGCTGCCCGCCAGACCGGTCAAGGGAGCGAAAGCGTGACTTGAGCACTCCGAATGTGCGCTCCACTATGCCCCGGGTTGCAATATGGGCTGTGTTGTATCTTACCTCTGGAGGCGTGAAGGGGTTCCGAATTGGCGTCATCATGTGGGTGCTCAGAGGGTAGGCACTGTCCCCTGGTGAGGAGGTGATGGGTATCATTAGTGGGGTAGTGACATAACTCTGCATCTGACATGCATGCATGTGCAGTGGCATTCATACTCACCAAGCAGTCATGTGTCACCATGCCGCCCAGCTTCGAGGTCCCGGCTTAGGGTAGACATTCGGTGAATGAAGCTGTCGTGGGTGGACCCTGGATAGTTGGCATATACTGAGGTGATGATTCCCTTAGCATTACATACTACCTGCACGTTGATGGAATGCCAGTGCTTGCGGTTCCTATAGATGTGCTCAGATGCCCTGGGGGGACGTTGTGCCACATGGGTGCAGTCAATGGCACCTAGCACTTTTGGAAATTGTGCCACACCGTAGAAATCGAGGGTGGCAGCCTGCCTTTCTGCAGGTGTCCTGGGCAGGTATATGTGCCTACGAACTGATGGGCGTGCAGTGATGATGTTCAAGACCTGGTGTAGGCAGCGTGACTGCGTGGCCTGTGACACCCCACCCACTATGGCACTTGTCTGCTGAAATGATCCTGTGTCCAATAAGTGCAGTACATTGAGGACCTTCTCCAGGGGGCTGAGTGCTTGGGAGCACAGGGTGGGTGATGTGAGGTCATCCTCCCACTCACTGACCAGGTCCAGTATTATGTGTGGGGGAAACCTGTACCTCCCATACACCTGGTCATCAGGCATCCCAAAAAGGCTTGTTCTGGGAGTGAAAATTCGGGCCCTCACTATCCTCCTCCTCCTCCTTTGGTAACCCACGGCCACTGCTGCTAGGAATGGTATATTCATCCTGGCGTATGAGCTTGTTTGTGGTTTTCGCGCACTTTTATGCTACGCGGGTCGACGTACGCCGGCTTCATGCTGGCGTACGTGTGTCAGGATTGGACCCTTTTTGGGCACGTGTGAATCTTCCCGCCCACACCAGGAATAAACGTAGCACGCTCTCACAGGCACAGTCGCGGGTAAATATTCCCGCCCACCCCTGGAATACATGTGACCCACTCTCACAGGCCCAATCGCGTGTGGAAGTTCACGCGCACCCCGAAGTACACGTACCCAGGCAAATCGCGTGTGGAAGTTCACGCGCACCCCCAGTAATACACATACCCAGGCAAATCGCGTGTGGAAGTTCACGCGCACCCCGAAGTACACGTACAATCGCGTGTGGAGCTTCACGCGCACCACAAAGTACACGTACCCAGGCAAATTGCACGGCCGGGGGGTGGGGGTGGTGGGAGACATGGGTGGGGGCCTGGTGGAGGGTGCCCCTTGTGGCTGGGGGGTGGTGGGTGGTGGGAGACATGAGTGGGGGCCTGGTGGAGGCTGCCCCTGACTGCTGGGGGTTAGGGGGTGGTGGGAGACATGGGTGGGGGCCTGGTGGAGGGTGCCCCTGACTGCTGGGGGGTAGGGGGTGGTGGGAGACATGGGTGGGGGCCTGGTGGAGGGTGCCCCTGGTGGCTGGGGGGTGGGGGGTGGTGGGAGACATGAGTGGGGGCCTGGTGGAGGGTGCCCCTGCACTGCGGGGGGTGGGGGTAATAGGAGACATGAGTGGGGGCCTGGTGGAGGCTGCCCCTGGTGGCTGGGGGGTGGGAGACATGAGTGGGGGCCTGGTGGAGGCTGCCCCTGGTGGCTGGGGGGTGGGGGTGGTGGGAGACATGTGTTGGTGATCAGTGGTGCAAGGTGACATGTGGGTTGGCTGGTGGGCATGACCATGGTGGATGGGTTGCCTGTGGGACATGAGCAGGGGTGCAGGGTAGTACCCTGTGGTGTGGGCTGCCTGCAGGGGCCGTGGAGGGTGTAGAGGGAACACCTGGGGGGACCCACATGGCCATATCACGTGTAGCATTCCCCCGCAACACCGAAATACACGTACCCAGCCAAATCGCGTGTGAAACTTCCCGCGCACCCCTGGAATCCACGTAACCAGCCAAATCGCGTGTGAAACTTCGCGCGCACCCCTGAAATCCATGTAGCCAGCCAAATCGCGTGTTGAACTTCCCGCGCACCCCTGAAATCCACGTACCCGGCCAAATTGCGTGTGGAACTTCCCGCGCACCCCTGAAATCCACGTACCCAGCCAAATCGCGTGTTGAACTTCCCACGCACCCCTGAAATCCACGTACCCGTCCAAATCGCGTGTTGAACTTCCCGCGCACCCCTGAAATCCACGTACCCAGCCAAATCGCGTGTGGAACTTCCCGCGCACCCCTGAAATCCACGTACCCAGCCAAATCACGTGTTGAACTTCCCACGCACCCCTGAAATCCACGTACCCGGCCAAATCGCATGTGGAACTTCCCGCGCACCCCTGAAATCCACGTACCCAGCCAAATCGCGTGTGAAACTTCCCGCGCACCCCTGGAATCCACGTACCCAGCCAATTCGTGTGTGAAACTTCCCGCGCACCCCGAAATACATGTACCCGGCCAAATTGCGTGTGGAACTTCCCGCGCACCGCTGAAATCCACGTACCCAGCCAAATCGCGTGTGGAACTTCCCGCGCACCCCTGGAATCCACGTACCCAGCCAATTCGCGTGTGAAACTTCCCGCGCACCCCGAAATACACGTACCCAGCCAAATCGCGTGTGGAACTTCCCGCGCACCCCTGGAATCCACGTACCCAGCCAATTCGCGTGTGAAACTTCCCGCGCACCCCTGAAATCCACGTACCCAGCCAAATCGCGTGTGGAACTTCCCGCGCACCCCTGAAATCCACGTACCCAGCCAAATCACGTGTTGAACTTCCCACGCACCCCTGAAATCCACGTACCCGGCCAAATCGCATGTGGAACTTCCCGCGCACCCCTGAAATCCACGTACCCAGCCAAATCGCGTGTGAAACTTCCCGCGCACCCCTGGAATCCACGTACCCAGCCAATTCGTGTGTGAAACTTCCCGCGCACCCCGAAATACATGTACCCGGCCAAATCGCGTGTGGAACTTCCCGCGCACCGCTGAAATCCACGTACCCAGCCAAATCGCGTGTGGAACTTCCCGCGCACCCCTGGAATCCACGTACCCAGCCAATTCGCGTGTGAAACTTCCCGCGCACCCCGAAATACACGCACATGTTATTTTTCAGTCAGCGGGTGTCCGTGTTTGTGGGTACCCCTTTGCACGTCATTTGTCCTGGAGGGCCACAGTATAGGACATTCATCATAGCTGTATATAGGTGCTATTTGTTGGCGCACCTTTTCGCGCACATTTTTTACAGGCGCAGGGACGCTACCGCCTGCTTTCTTGTGGCGGTCGTGTTTGTGCCTGTGCGCTGGTTTGACCGTGCGCTGGTTTGCCCTATTCGATTCCATGAATACGTGTTGTAGGCGAGCGTGTGGGCGTTC
Organism: Ambystoma mexicanum; assembly: GCF_040938575.1. Classification (NCBI taxonomy): domain Eukaryota; kingdom Metazoa; phylum Chordata; class Amphibia; order Caudata; family Ambystomatidae; genus Ambystoma; species Ambystoma mexicanum. The sequence goes on along the minus strand of NC_090923.1, from coordinate 1,112,390,411 downwards.
CGCGCACTTGCACCCTGTACTTCCCCCGTGACGCCCACATTTTGGCAAGTTGTTCCCCATTCCGAGTGTTACGCCCCGTGTTCCGCCTACTTTTGTTGCGTGCGCCGCGCTATGTGCGATTTTCGCTGTGGCCTGTGCGATTTTCGCTGTGACCTGGCACACGCCGTTAGATGGCCTGTGCGCCAACGTGCGCCGCGCACTTTTTTAGCGCACATCAGATGGTTTTTTCGCGCACGCCCTTCCATGAATCGATGTGCGCTGCTTTTCGTGCGATTTTCGCACTTGCACTGCGATTTTCGCAATTCCACTGCGATTCGCACGTTTTTGCCCACTTGCGCCGCGCTAATTATTCCATGAATCGGCCTCTTAGTCTCAGGCTTTCAATGTTCAAAACAACTCCAGATCAACTTGACACTCTGTCTGGATTAGCTTAACAATTCAATCAGCTTTTCTTCTTGATTTACTTCAACAATGTCTTTGGCTTTTACAATTTAGGGCTCCCTTGTCTAGGCGCGGTTGTCAGGCCACACGGTTCACCCATTACAGGTCATGCAACCAGGAACCCTACGCTCTCTAGCGCACACAGGAACTTCTGTATCTGCCCCTGTGTGAATGTTCACTCTCACTTGGCATCTCCTTGTCAGCCTTTTGGCTTTATGTGAAGGTACACACTCAGCTTGCATCTCCTTGTCAGCCTCTTGTGTCACGTATCATTTGCCAGTTGTTGGCCTCGCCACACTGTATTTGTGGTTTGGTCGTTTTATTCCTTTGCCACCTTGCGGCCATGCTCTCTCGCAATCTTCCACTTTTGCTCTCTTGCCTCTTATTTTGCTTTCGAACAGGCAATATCTGAACTTCATATTAATTTGTCATCAGGTGGTAACTTTGCCCATAAAGGTTTAATTCCGTTTGGTATTCAATAGTGGTAATCATTTACTTTGCCGTTTAATTTTCACCCAACCTGCAGCTTCCGGTTTATTTCACTATGTGCATTCTGTTTTCTTTGTTCAGCATTCGCCTCGCTTCCCCACAGCCCCTAGGACTGCCCCGGTTCAAGTAGCTTTTTTCCTTCACTCACCGGTCCCTGGCGTTCCCCCCCAGAGCAGCTGCGCTGTTCGGTTTCGGCTGTGCCTGCCGGCTTTCCTTCAGTCGCTCGCCCCGCTCGCCCTTCAGATTCTCTTAAGCTTCCACCCGCAGCTACACTTCCTTTCCACGGACGCTGACAGCCACTTTGCTTCCTCTTCTTTGCCCACAGCTCTGGGTGCGTATCTCCAACCACGGAGGCTCCTACACCTGTGGTTTTCTTATGGCTCGCTGGCTCCTGGGCTCCACAGTTCCTTGTGGTCGTCTGCCGGTGCCCGACTTCCCTGCAGAACCCATCAGGGCTGCCTCCTCGCAAACAGGATCCCCTGCTGGTCTGATGGCTGCTGGTCACCTCCCTTCTTATAAACCTGCAACCATTTGACAGGATCTAGGTGTGAGTTCCCAATTATAATTGCCTGACTGCAATTAGAGGAGAACTTGGAACATGCCTGATGTTTACAATACTCTGAAGGCATCTTCCTCGTCTCAGTACTTGAATGGTGAAATGACTTACTGGTGTTCACTACTCCTAGTCGCCTCTTCCTCGTCCCAGTACTGTGGTAGGTTGAATGAGGAAAAATGAGGGTATATGTTTTACAATAGCCAATAAAGGGCAGGGGAGGGTTAGGTTGGTTCTCATAAGGGAAAGGGGGATGCCAAGTCTAGCCTCTGGATACCCTCTTCCCAATCTTCAAGGACTCTCCACCCAGGTGATCCTCCCTTGCTTCTCCACCCCCAGGGCCAGGATCCAAAAGCGATGGCCTTTCCCTGGCCACCTGAGAGGAGGATCCAAGGGGAGTAGGTGTGAGGATATCCTCAGGGTTCTCACATACCCGTCCCCAATGCAGGTTGAACCGGGGTGCTTCACAGGGAAACCAGGAGAGGAAGTCCATGTTACCTTGCTCTGACCCCTCGCAGTGCTCTACTGTGAAGCAATACGTTTGAAGGTCCAGGAACCACTACATTATCCGAGGTTTGGATTCTTTCTTCAGACTATTCCATACCAAAGAGGAGTATTTTGCAGCAACTGGCCCACTTTGGGATTAGTCAGCAGGGTCAAATGACCCCTAGAGTTCCACGATATGAGTGTCAAGAAAAAGTAGGGCAGATGATCATTAGGAACAGTGGGGAAAATGCAATTCCTTTCCAGTGGGCAAGGTCCCCAAAAGTCAGGACCTGTCCATATGCTGATCGTGTGTATATGGAGTGCCCGTATCCGCCTGGGGTTGTCTCAGATATTCATTTTCATGTTAAAGGGAGATAATAATCTCCCTAGGTGAGAGCCGCTTCTTGTCCCCCTAAATCAAATCGCCCATGTGTGGCTTTGATATAGTATAGTACGTGAGATCAAAGCCAAGTGATCTTATTGTCTGAAGTTCCTTCATCAGCAAACTTTGCACAACATTTGCTGATTTGATGTACGATCTTTGATCGATCTGTGGATCGCTGTAATCAAGCTTTGATCTATCTGTGAATCGCTGCAATCAAGTTGCTTAGATGTTCCTGTTTCTTGAGGTAAGGCTGAGTATAATACTTTTGAGACTAATGGAGTAATCATCTGAGCATTTGATACACTCAAAGTTGAAGCTTCCTGTTCCACAGAAGAAGAAAGTAACCAATGTGATACTGAGTCCTGCAGTGCCGGATTTGCTAGTCATTCCTGTGAATGTATTTGGTGTAAAGTGTGTATTTAATTTAATAAGTAGAAACCCCAGCCAAGTGTCTTTTAATACAAGGATCAGCATTAGTTACGCTTGGAGCATGGAAATGTAAAGTTTCACCTGTTGGAACCGCTAAAGAGCTGAATTGCTGGATTTGACACAAGGGGTGTTAGCATAAGACTGAGTTTGCTGCATAAGGAGTTCAAGCGGCTAGACCCCAGGTGGGGGCTTAAACACTAATGCCCCCACTAGGGAATCCGATTTCCTGGAAGTAGATGATTGAGTACCAACCACCTCAGGGGCATCCGAAATGTTACAGACTGTAGTGAAGTGACTCCCAGTCTTCTTAGGTTGACTTGCTAGGTTTATTATTATCATTACAAGCAGTCAATCAATAAGTTACATATAGGACAATAAAACACTGGCAGCCAATCACCCAGGCCTCTGGCTGAACAACTGACCAAGTTAGAACATTCACCCATGCATTCCATCACTCAGGCATAAACACACCACATGACATCACAACATTCCTTCTGCAAAGCTAAGCCATACACAACACATCTCCTCCCTTTACATTGCACATCACACACAGCAAAACGTTACACAACACATCTCCCCTCTTCCGACAACAGCGCAAGAAATTACACAACACATCCCCACACACACCAACATAAGCCATTCACACAGACTCGCATCATCAGGGCTAGCACACAACACGTGCTCTGACATCTACCACTCACCTCATACCCGATGCACTGGCCAGGCACAGCAAGACCAACAACCAATATCACTGTCACACTTTGGACCCTGATGAGGGTGGAAAGAGTCATAGAAGCGGACACAGTACAGCTAAACACAGCCGCACCGCATGTGCACAGAGAAAGAAATCTAATTATTTGTGGTAAATAAACCACAAAGTCGGGGTAGTGTTTGACCATGCAATGCCTAATACCACAGACATGCCCATACCAAAGTCGGGGGCGCTACCACCCGTACACACATACCCCTACACCTACTGGGGGCGCTACCACCCAGATACCAAACCAATCACCTTGCATGACTAACTTCAGTCACACCCCGACAATTGGTGGCGCTACCACCTCACACAGCCATACGTGGAATTACCATGCATAACCTATTATAGTCACGCCCCTACGGAACTGGTGGCGCTACCACCAGAAACACAAGTACACTTTTTAACCATGCGCGACTCATCACAATCACGCCCACACCAAACTGGAGGCGCTACCCCCAGATACCATACCATGTGGCACTACCTCTCAAATACCCTTGTGGTATACCCATCCACATCCATACTGAATGTTAGGCTGAAGGCGCTACCCCCAGCAACCACATTGAGAGGTAAAACGTGCTGACCTGGCACTCACACCATCAGCAACCATACTTATAAATTTCATATAAGCTTCACCCAAAACCAAAAACATGGGAGGCACTACCCCCCCAATCACCAGACAACCACATCAACACCCATACAATGGATACTTGAAGACGCTACCCCCAAAATGACTAAACTGCCCAGATCCATACAGATCTTCAATACTCTACACCATACATCACATATTACACAATATGTAATTCACATTGCAATATTTTCAGCATTAGTTTGGATGCATGTCTTAAAAGACACTATATATGTCATGAAGCACAAACCAAATCCATTCCTAAAAGTCCATGTTGCTATTTAGCGACCTAAATGCTGAAAATCCTCAAAAAGTTACATCTAGTCTCTAAAACATTAGATGTCATGAACCCGACCCAAATCCAATCCTAAAAGTCCATGTTGTCAAATAAAAGTCCATGTTTTTATGGGACAACGTAAATGCTGAAAATTCTCAAAGAAGTCAAAAACTAAACATTCAGGAAAACCCTGACTTCCATACTAGTTTTGGACCATACCATACACTTTACTCCATACTAAAAGACCATGTCGCTTGCTGCGACCCTAAACTGAAAATCCTCAAGAGTGTTAAATCTAAAACACACTCATCACATCCAAACCATACCCATCCATAATTAAAAACAAAACACCAAATACCAGCCTGCAATCCATCTATGTGCATCAAAGTAAATGAAACACAGATAAGCACATAAGCAAAATACATACTAGGATGCTCCACATAGTACATTTTCCTTCCATCCATAGAGCAAGCAACTTCAACCATTTTACCCAAGTCCATAGGTCCATAGCTTAAAGCATACATAGTTTTAACCAAATCCAGGCTCCATGGATCTGTCCCACGCCGTACCATGTCCTGTGTTTTACCCAAATCAGGCTTCATGGATCTGTCCCACGCCGTACCATGTCCAAACACCTCCATCGTGCAGATTTGTCCACAATGTTGCCAAACTGCGCAGCTTTTACCAATCTCCATTACGTGTTCCGATCCCCTGCATTAGTACTCATTGCAGGTTTGTCCAACCACTCCAATCCTTTGACCACCAGACCTTCTATGTACCAATGTCTCCCCTTATGGGACCCAGCTCGAACTCTCCAATGCACAGATGAGACAGTTTCCCGTAGTTGTAAGTGCAGTAATGACATGCACATAAGCCCAGCTATGATGTTAGAATTCAGTGCACATAACCGGAGCAGCAGTTTTTAGTGCACATAACCACAGAAGTTATTCTCCAGACCACCAGACTCCTCTCTCCTGCACATGAGACTCGCTTCACCTGCCATGCAATTCATGCCCAGCATCCAAGCGCTATGGATCTTCCATTAATTGGCACCCCAAAACTGGGAAGATGACTCCATAAAGATGTCCCTGGATCATAATAATCCGGCTAATAACCAATCCGTTGTTCCCTCTCCTGCTTATGGGACCCAGCTCTGCCTCTCTCTCCTGCTGATGGAAACAACTCCCTTTTCTTCAACTTAAGAGTTGGCTTCCCTTTTTCAGCCCTGCAGTACATTGCCACCCTGGGTGATGGGCCTTACTTCATTTGGGGGCAGTGTTGTCCTCTTCTTCCTTCCTGCACCCCCCACAGCAGGGCACCAGCTTTACATCTGTTTCACGCGTAGATTCTTCTTTTAAAAGACCAACTCGTCGCCATTGTAGTGAAGTGACTCCCAGCCTTCTTAGGTTCACTTGCTAGGTTTATTATTATCATTACAAGCAGTCAATCAATAAGTTCCATATAGGACAATAAAACACTGGCAGCCCATCGCCCAGGCCTCTGGCTGAACAACTGACCAGGTTAGAACATTCACCCATGCATTCCAACACTCAGGCATAAACACACCACATGACATCACAACATTCCTTCTGCAAAGCGAAGCCATACACAACACAGACCGTCCCTTTGGACTTAAGTTTGGCTTTAACTTGAGGGTTTTTTAACAATATGCACATACCATTTTTTTTAACTTAAAGGTATGTTTTTTATTTATTTTTTTTTTTTTTTAAATTATTTGCTTTTATCAAATCAATGATTTTGCAAAGAGAAGTAGAGAAGAAGGCTGGAAAAAAGAAAAGTAGGAAAGAAGTCAGAAGAAAAGAGAAAAAGAAAAGCTTAAAGTTTCTTTAGCCTAGTTAAAAGTTTCTTTGATGTGGCGAGAGCTCGTTCCCTTCTGGTTTTCAGTGTTTGAGTTCAAATCCAGGTTCAGCGTTTAGTCAGAGCTTAGTTGGTCGGCTTCGCTTGATTTAAGGGAACATGCCTCTAACGCTGCTTTTAAAATTTTTGCAGTTGCTATTGACCATGTAGTTCTGGAACCGCTCAGTAGTCGATTCCACCAGACGTCTTCTTCATACAGGAGATTGGGATTAATCAGCGGGCCCAGGTAGGCTCTTCTCCATTTTTCCGTTTTGGGGCAGTGCATCAAAAGGTGCTTTACTGATTCCGGCTCCTGATTTGTTCCGCAGAGGTGACAGAGATTGGTTTTTGATTGACCTCTTATGGCCCTGATTTCATTTGTTGGAAGAAAGTTGAGATGACTTCTGAAAAAAATTGATCTTGAAGCCTTGTCCGGGAATCTTTTCAGGACTTCAGTAGTTGAATGTAATTTTTTGGGCTTGAAGTTCAATTGGATGAGAAGTTTGTTGTTTCCTGCTAGTCTAAGAGTATCTATCCAGTCCAAGAGGTCCATTTTCCGTTTGATTTTCGTGGGGTTTTGGGTCAAATCGTCTTCAGAGCATCCACTGTTGACCAAGTGTGCACGTTGCTTGGCTGCCCAGGTGGCAAGAGGCTTGCTCCTTCCTTCCGTCATTTCTGCTTTAATTATGTTGTACACAGGTGGTGAGTCTTACATTAATATTTTTCTAAAAAGCGCCATTTCTCCTGTCTCGATGGCCGCTTTCAGAGAGAGAATTCCCAGTTCTCTTCTGATGATCGAGATGGAAGTAGAACTTGGGAGCTGAAGGATGTTCCGCTAGAAGTAGGCTTCCAATTTAGGCCAAATCGCTGAGGGGATTGCTGGCATTGCCTCACATCCGTATGCCAAGCTCGGGATTACTTTGCCCTTGTAAAACTTTATGGCCGGGAGAAGCGAGAATCGACCGTATTTTCGGTCAATTATTTTAGCCTGAGTAGTGAGTTTGCGAATTTTGTCCCATAGGTAGTTTTGCATCGAGGTCTCAGATTTTGAATTGTCCAGCATCACACCCAGATATTTAAAGGACTGCACTTCTTCAATAGTCGAGTCTTCTATGCGCCATCTGAAGTTTTTTGAGTTCTTATTTTTCTGCTTTCCAATGGTCAAGATTTTTGTTTATCTCTAGATTGTTATTTGAGATGTAATTAGCTGAATTGTCGAGCTGCCTTTGTAGACCAATTTCAGTCTGGTCAACAAGGATGATATCATCGGCATAGAGTAGACGAGTCACAGACGTCTCACCAATTTTCGGAGGAAAAGATCTTATCTCGCTGGAATTTTCTTTGAGATCTCCGAGAAAGGAGATGAAGAGGGCCGGGGCCAATGGGCAGCCTTGCTTCACTCCTCTAAGCGTTGGAATCTCTCCGGACAGGTTTCCAGCTTGGTCCAACTTTACCCTGATTGACGTTCTGTCGTGGAAGGCCTTTATTGGGTCGAGAATATTATTCGGACAATTCCATTTTTCCAATTTGGACCACAGCAAGGGTCTGTCTATTTGGTCAAAAGTTTGACTACAGTCAATGAACGCCAAGTGTACTTTCCCAGGCTTTGATGTGAGTTTAGCCTTTATGATGCTTAACATCATGATGTTGGCGGTGGTCCCTGAGTTTTTCAAGAACCCTGTTTGGAAAGGGTCTCGGCACGGGGCAGATTTGGCCCAGGTTTGGAAACTTGTTAGGAGAAATGATCCGTAGAGTTTACCAATTGTGTCCAAAAGTGCTATGGGGCGGTAGTTTCCTGGCTTAGTTCTATCTCCTTTTTTGTAGATGGGGCGATCACTGCAGTGCACCATGAGTTTGGGATCGATCTTGTCATGCTGCATTTTTTGAATACTTGACCAATAAAGTTCGCCCACTCCACCGGATGGTTTTTTAAATCTATGTTGGTGATGCCATCTGGGCCCGGAGCTCTGGATGATTTAAGACACTTGATGTCCAAAACAATGTCTTCTTCGTTTGAGAAATCTTCCCATGTGGTTGATTTAAACTCAGACTCCGAAGCCGGTACTGATTCCCCGGGGAGTTGGAAAATCCTGGAGAAATGTAGTTTCCATGCTTCTTCGGATACGTTGTTTGACCCTTTTGCGGTTGCCCTGTCTTCTGTGTTTTTTATTAGTTGCCAGAAAGCACCTGAGTTCTTGGGTGCCAATTTTCTCAGCATTTCTTCTGAGTCACGTTGATACAGGGGGACTCTTTGGTGTCTTAGCCAGGATTTGTACAGCTTTTGTTCCTGTATGTAGAGTGTTCTTTGTCCAGCTGATTCAGAAGTTGCTGCCTGCTTCTTCAACTTCCTCAGAATGCGACGTTTCATTACCAACTCTGTGTCATAGGTATGTAGTGGTTGTTGCGTTGCCTTTTGGTTTGGCTTCCTGGGTATCAAGTACGGAACCAATAAGGGTTGGTAATCAGTGGAATTAGATGCCTCCCTGTTGCCCCTTGAGCAGTGGATTGAGTAATTTTTGGTCAGTTCCTTAATTCGCTCTACTGTAAGCCTAAGGCGTTTTCCTTGGGCATTTGATTCAATTTTTTCCGGCATTTGGATTTTATCACCCCCTATGGACGGCCATGAAATTTTCAAGATGTTGTGGTCACTTGCTTCGGCCCTCAAGACCTCAAAAGATGTTATTCGACTCAGCATCACCTCAGATGCAAATATGTAGTCTATCGTTCCTTCTTGCGAACCTCTTTCCCAGGTTGGGATGCAGACGGCCTGAGGAAGAGAGTGAGCGATGTTGAAAACATTTCTGGAATCCATAAGTGATTGCCATTGTTTGCCCCGTGATTCTACCTGGCTTATTGGGCGCGACAACGGGCATCTTGAGGGTCCGGTCGGGCATTTGGCATTTAAGTCCCCACTTAAAATTATGAGGGGGTTGTCATGGGTGGTCATAATGCCATCAATCTCAGTTTCGATGTATGCTAGGAAAAGTCTGTCTGAGGTAACTTGAGGATTCCAATAGGTTGTGGTTATGGTAATTAAAGAAGAGGTCAACGTTTGGCTATTACAGACCAGTCGATCCCATTTTATCAATACTGCTAAGTGAGTTTGAGTTGCAGCTATCTTCTTCTGGATTGAGAGTCCTGAGTCGGATTTGACTGCCACTAGGAGGCCAGCTGATGGACGGCCTAAACAGCCTTTTTTTGCTGGAGAAACTACAACTGAGAAACCGTCAATTGTTGGGGGAGCGAGTAACCAGGTTTCTTGGAGGGTGATAATGTCAAAGTCACCAAGGTTAACTCGTCCAGGTTTTGTGAGGTGAGCAAAGCCTCTGGTGTTCCAGGACATCATTTTAAGTGTTTGGGATTGAAGGTCTAATTCCTGTCTTTGGGCTTTTTTGGCTTATTCCGTCTTTGATATCTTCCTTCCATTTTCTAGATGATGTTTATTGCTATTTCTTTGAATGGCTTGATGAGGTTTTCGGGAGCCATGCCAGAAGCTGCTTGATCGGTGCGAATGTTGACAGATGCTTCTTAACTGCTGAGTTCTCCAAATGTCTCGATGATTTGTAGCTTCGGTCGGACTGTTTTCATTCAGTCTTGGTTTCAGAATAGGACAGGTTCCTACTCTCAGTGGGAAGTCTGTCTTCTTGGATTTCACTCTATCTGTGCAGATTCTTTTCAGTAGATTTCCAGCTCAGAGAGTGTTGTTTTTTGCTCTTTCCGGTGTTGGACGACGATGAGACCGGGTCTCTCCTTGGAGACTGAGTCAGGTTCTGCGTGTTGGACTCTGTTCTTGACCTGTAATGAATTTTCCCAAGAGCATAAGGATTCCTCTTAGTTTGGAGTTTCCAATCATTCAGTGATCGTTTTACCTCGGTAATAAAGTAACCCTTTTTCAGAAGGTCTGCGTTGCCTTCTTTGGACCATCTGCCATTTGCTTCTGCGCTTACATGTAGATACGCCTTTGCTTTTTGATCTTTATGGTAGGGCTCTACAAGTATAAGGTCCTCTGTCATCAAATCTTTGAGACCTATGCGTTTCAAGATTTTCAGTACCGTACCCCTATTTAGGGTTGTCCTCTCGAAGTTTGCCGGAATCTGTTCCAGCTTAAGGACTGTCGCAGAAGCAAGTCTTTGTTGTTTTGCGGTTTTTTGGGTCGAACTTCTGTCACTGAAATTATTTTTTTCTTTCTGTTCAGTGGATTCTTTTGATCTTTTATGCAGATTTAGACCGACTTTCCGATTGTTGTCGGTGTCGATAGGAGATTTTAATTCCGCGAGGTTCATTTGTGACACAGGTTTCTCTCTCAAGGAATCCGGTCCTCGTGGGTATCTCGGGTTTGAACAGTGCCAGTCCTTTTTGTTGTCGCTGTTTGTCTTTCGTTTTTTTGATGTTGGGGGTGTTGCACAATTTGTATTCGTTGACAATCGTTCCTGGTCGTGTTTTTCAGTTAGTCTTTGAGTGCAGCTCTCTGGGGATGAATGAAGAGTGATGTTCATTGAGGCTTCATCTCTCAGGAAATCTTCTACAGTAATTGGTGGCTGTGCCAACGAAGTCTGTGAGGGGCTTCTAACAAAATGACAGACCTGGATGGGAGATTTTGGGGAGACACGGGAATTGGTTGATTTGGAGATCAAAGCATTGTTTTCCAGTTGAGAGCCCAAGCTGTTTCCCAGGACCTGGCAGGTTAAGGGGAAAGTTGAAGAGGCTGTCGCCCCACCTTGAGGGATGGGATTTTTCTGATCTCCATTCAGTTTGTTTGACTGGGCTGATGTTCCTTTTGTTGAGACTTTCGCTATGCACTTCTGAAATGGGCTGTGTATTTGTCTTGATGCTGTTTCTTTCAGGAATGCTTTAGCCATTCCCTTTTTGACCCCTTCAAATAGGAATGTGCGGGGGGTTTGGTTTTTTCTTTTGCTTTTTGATTTTTTGAAAGCTCTTTCCCAAAGTCGAAGCAGATTTTGTTGGAAACCCGCTTGACTGCTGACTGAATCTTCGCCCCCGGTTCTTTTTCTTTTTCAATAATTCGATCTGTCTGAGAAGCACAGTCTCTTGTGTCCTTGATTAAGATTGGGTGGAGTAGAGGGATTGGTATTGCAGGATTGTTTCGTGTTGGGACCCCTATGATTTTGTCGTATATAACGCTGTCAATCTTTTCTTTTGCCGATATATATCCTTCGAAGTGTGTCATTTTGGTGTGAGTCATTGCGATCAAAATAGTTTGGTCTTTTAACGTGTCATTTATAGCTTCGTAAAGTTTCCCGAATGGAGCGAGCGCAATCGTCAAAGCTGACATCAATGTTGTCAGATCGCGCTTTTGCGGGGGTGTTTCCTTTAGGACTCCCTCAGTTTGACTTTCCCCTCTGCTTTTCCTTCGAGGTGAGATGTTAGGAGGGCGAGGTGGAACAAAAGGTTGTGGTTGTGTCTTTGGTAAGTGGGGCTCTTTTTCCGACAAAGCAGCAGATGGGTCCTGGTGTAGTTGAATTTTGGCTGGAGTGTCGGTTGGCAGAGCCTCGATATTTTGAGGGACAAGGTGAGGGCACGTTGGACCCTTAGGACTCTCCGTCCGAGAAGGTTTTGCGGGCAAGGGAGATAGTCTCGTTGGAAAAAGATTTAGAGAGACAGTTTTCGGACTAGCAGATGATGCAAGAAAGACTTTCAGATGGGGGAGAATCCACAAGGATGTTTTCGTTCTCAACAAGATTTGGGATATCCTCCTTTGGTGTATACGGAAGCTTGCGTGCTTTTGGACCCCCAGCGAGGTCTGACGTTGCGTCCAGCAGTTCTGCATCGGTCAGTTCAAGAAGAACGTCGTATTTTCGTTTCCCTTGACTACTGACAAAATATTCTTTTAAAGAACTGCAGATCATTGAGTTAGTCAGAAGCTGATCCGAAGGTCTCTTATTTTTGTTGCGTATTGCTTGAGCAAGTGGTCCTTTCTTTTTCTTTTGATTTTTTTTTTTTTTTTTTTTTTTGCTTGGAAGAGGGTGTGCTTTGTGCATTTTTTTTGGAAAAATTGAATGGATGCAGAGAGTCACTGGAAGGGGTTTCACTGTCTACACTCGAATGAGTTTGAGGCAGGACAGGTTGGAAATCTTCTGTTGAACTGTTCTCCTCGGTGTGTTTGTCTTTGGCTCCACCCCCATGAGGAAGTGGAGCCTCGTTTTCGGCCGCGTGAATTTGGGTGTGCGCCGCCTTCTCCTCAGATGACGCGGACAGAGCCAATCGTGATTTCCGACGTGTTTTCCTGCAAGCTGGTAGCAGGGGAAGTGGATGCCTGCGGATCTTCGTTTTCGCAACGAGGAATCCTCTGACTTGGGCTGACCGTGCAGTCCCGTGCCGAGCCGGACGTAGCAGGCTCCAAAGTTATGTTAGGTGATGTTTGTAAGCCCTCCTTGGCTGTGTCATGCGACCCGAGTCGGGGAGCCACATGCCGTTCTCCCGCAGCCCACCCTTCGGTCGGCTGCACTGGGAACGTGACAGTATGAGGCTTCCCCAAGTGCGGCGGCAAGTTCTGCTCCAGGGCCTCACAGGAGGCTTTGGGAGCGTTTCCTCGCTGGCTGCATCTTTTCCAAGGCAGGGCACCGGGGCTTCACCCAAGCCTTGGTGAAAATCTTCCAAGGAGGTCTCATGTTGTAAATGAGCTGAGGGGCTGGCACTGTGAAGCCCCGATTTTGGGGGGTGTCTTTGTCTTGACGCAGGGCGGCCTGGTGGGGGAGGGAGATCGGATCTGTGGGAAGCAAGCCTTGAGCTTGAGCTTCTCATCCATCGCGAGTCCTCATCTTCGGCTCCTGATGTCGGTGAGGATGGCATTTCACCCTTTCTGACCTCCATGTTGGCAAGGAGGCGTCTGCCTAGCCTGCTCACGGACTGCCACAGACTGCAACTCAGCAGCCAACTCTGCGGCCGCTCTGCGGTTAGCAAGGGGTTTTATGGGTCCACCCACAAAACTCAGAAGGAAAGCATAGAAGGACTCTGGTAAGGGGAGTAAACTGCCACAGACTGCAACTCAGCAGCCAACTCCGCGGCCGCTCCGCGGTTAGCAAGGGGTTTTATGGGTCCACCCACAAAACTCAGCAGGAAAGCGTAGAAGGACTCTGGTAAGGAGAGTAGACTGCCACAGACTGCAACTCAGCAGCCAACTCCGCGGCCGCTCCGCGGTTAGCAAGGGGTTTTATGGGTCCACCCACAAAACTCAGCAGGAAAGCGTAGAAGGACTCTGGTAAGGAGAGTAGACTTCCACAGACTGCAACTCAGCAGCCAATTTCCTAGTGTACTCAAGCAGAAGGGAATTTTGACTGCCAGTAGGTGGCAAAAGAGCTGAATTCCCAGTGTGAGCAGCAACAGAAGACAAAACAGGTGACAAAACGTTTGGCATTGGTGCAGAGTGCAAACTGTTCATACATAAATGTTGCCCCTCTGAAACTGCTAAACAGACATCAGAAGTAGGATCGACAGTCAGCAAGTACGGGTTGTGAGCAGGAATGGTAGCCGAATTACACGTTGTTGTGGAAGTGACATGAGCAAAAAACCCTGATGTGGGAATGGGGGCAGAGCCAGTGAAACTGAATCAATGCTCTCAATAAGCGGCTCAAGCCCCCGATCCCCTCCAAGCGAATCCTCATAAGGAACATAAACAAAGGGGGGTTGGTGCGAGATAGATGCCGGTTCAACTCGACCACCGATCCTGGTGTCCTAGTTCCCGCAAGTAGAAAGCAATTCCTGCGCCATGTTGTGCATTTTAACGTTTTCAAATTTGAAAAGAAGAGTCCCTAGTAAAACTGAGTGAGACTTAGTTTCAGATTTCAGACCCTCATATAATGACACTAGCACACATAAAACCTGATTCATTTACGTCAAAGCATCGCAAATTGTAATTGTAAATTGTAATTGTTCCCAAACATGATTGCGTGAAGCCATTCGATTGAGGGCAAATTTTCTCAGTCACAGAATAAAACGCCATCATTTTGCTCTTTTTAGCGGGTGCACGTATTTGATCTTCAAGCAAGATACGAGGGGCGCAAGAAGACAGGGGTGTTCAGGGGGAACAGGCATCAGGATATGTACAGCTGATGTGGCAGGAGCTGCTGTACTGACTTCCAGGGGTGGAAGTGGCAATGGAAGAGCTGCCGCCACTGCCAACAACATGGTCCGGCATAGTGTCGTCGATCCCTTACTGGCACCACAGCACAAATGCATCATTAGGACATACATGCCAACATTCTGACGCACCTTGGAGGGAGATTTCATCAGAGAAATCCGAAGACATACATTTTCCTATAGGAATGAATTGGAACTGGAATTGTTTTACTGAAAAATCGGGAGTCTCCTGCCTAAATCGGGAGGGATGGCATGTATGTTAGGATGTAATTAAGTTTATGCACAAGGTAGGATTCAAACTCAATGAAAATAAAGCTGGATTTTCACTTCTGCTTTTGCTGCCAGGCTTTAATAATTGAAGAATGAGGATAGAAGTACTTGCAGTTGAGGCACGGCAATGAAAGGGAGGGAAGGCTATCGAATTACCACCAAAAATAACACTCCGGCAGCTTCTGCAGAACTGCTGAACTGCACACTGCACGCACACTGTGCGCGTATCACGCCGGGTTCTGGTTTTGAATTATGACACACATCCAGGCAATGAAAACAAAAAGCAGACTTGGGAAGTGTTCAGACCAGGCCTTCAGATCTCTGAATGGCACACTGCATGCAAACCGCGTACGTACCGTGTCAGGTGGTGGCTTTGAAGTATGAAAAGACTCCAGGCAATGAAAACGAAAAGCAGACTTGCAAAGTGTTCAGACCAGTCCTTCAGTCCTCTGAACTGCACGCATACCGCGTTTTAAGTGTACCACTTTGCCTACGGGAGTGCGGATATGATGATAAATATTCTTCACTCTTCCGGGCTCCTCTCTAAACACATCAGTAAACAGTCTTATAAGGTCGTAAAGGTATTGCTTTTGATTGTTACTAAGGTCATAGGAAATTAAGGCGTTGTTATCCGTGTCTTTTAGCAATAACAGGATAATATTACAGCCTGGGATTCCGAAGGACTTTCTCTCCATTCCTTTAATACTTTTTCATGGTAGACTTGGGTTTTAAGATGGATGGCGGTCCGGTTGTGAGATCTCATAATTTCATGGACCCATTTAAGCCTATTTGCAGTTTGGGAGAGTGGAATTGGGGCTTCATCTCTCGCCTCCCACATTTCCCTCAACATATCCAGGACATCCCGGGGTTCTCATCCATACAGGAGTTAAAACTGGGGAAATCCTGTTGATGCCTGAGGGGTTTTGCTAACAGCGAACAAAGCCCATGGTATCATTTGATCCCAGTTCCTACCATCCTTTTCAACTGTATAGTTTTTAGGGTTTTACTAAATCTTTCCACAAGGCCATCTGTCTAGGGATGATAAACAGATGTTCGTAGTGTGGTGATATGCAACAGTTGATTAACTTCCACCATAAAATTGCTCATGGAAGTAGAGCCCTGGTCAGTTAATATCTCCTTTGGAAACTCTACTCAGGAAAAGAAAAGGAGCAGGTGATTCAGGATTCGTTGTGTTGGCTCTCAGGGGGAAGGCCTCGGGATATCGTGTAGCATAGTCTACAATGACCAGAATGTATTTATTCCCCAATTTGGAAGTTTCCAGGGGTCCTACAAGATCCATACCAATCTGGGAAAATGGAACCTCAATTATTGGTAGCAGATTTAAGGGAACTGGTGGTGGTATGTGAGTGCTAGTTTTCTGGCAGATTTTATAAGGCTGAATGACATTTTTAATGTCAGCATGGATTCTAGGCCAGTAAAATGGGTTCATTATTTGGGCCTGAGTTTTGGACTGTCCCAGATGGCCCACCATCAGATGTGAATGGGCTATCTCTAGGACCACCTGCTTGTGATGTTTAGGGACCACCAACTGTGTTTTTACCAAGCCCTCTGAAGTGGTGTCTTCTCTATATAGAAAAAAGGTCCCCTTTTCTCACGACCCTCTGGCTCAGATAGGACTTCTAAAATTGTCCCAGCTAACAAGTGGCCGTTTCTTTGAGCAAAGGTCAAAGTCTGGAAGTGTTTTGGTTCTTCCTCTTTAACTTTTCTGGGGTTCAGGTTTGGGAGGGCCTAGGGAACACTGCTTTCTCAAGCAACCCTTGAGCAATTGTATCCCCTTGATGAATTTGGAATGGGTCCTTCCCGTAATATTGTAACAATACCTCTAAAGTCTGGGTCTGTCATTCCTGATAATACATCGATTACAAACCTCCATGCCAGCCCGGATTCTGGGTGCTAGTCTGATGTATGTATCAGGGGGTGGAATTGGTATCAAATAAGTGGGTATCAGTCTTCTTTCGCTTGAAGTAATAGTGTCATCTCTACTGCGACAGATATCAAACCCAATGAGCCCTTTTTAGCTACTTAGGGGTCTGATGATCCGGCACCAAGCTTTTCAAATTTTAGGGTCCCACAACTTCTATTGGTTGAGCCTCATCCCACTACTGACACCATTTCCCCTTGCCCCCTCCCCTGCACTTGCACAATCTCAATGTTTCCTGGCCTAGTAGGATCGTTGTCTATGTCTTCCCTCTGTTTCCTCTCCCTTGCCTCGTCACGCCTTGAAACACTTGTGTGTAGGCACGTTATAAATGCCATATCATATCATATCATTTGTAAAGGCAGCATGAAGCAAGACACAGACAGCAGATTCAAAGTTCAAAATAAAATGGTTTATTAACTTAAATGTCAGAATGGTTGAAAGCCTAACTTACCCTATGCTAAGGTAGGATTTCCCTACCCAAAGAAACTAAGGAAAGTCTGAGTCAGAAAGTTCAACTTAAAAGTCTGTGTCCAAAACCTATCCTTACCCTCCCAACTCAAGCTAAACAATGTGTAGGGATGTCAGCAGTAAAAGAAATGGTGATCAAAACAAAGTTCTTCCGGCTGCTAGCTTACTATTCAGCTCCCCTTTCCCAAGTTCAAGAAAGTTCAGCAAATGTCTCGGAATTACCGCTCCCACGTTCAAAACAGTTCCACAAACCCTCTGGGTTCCCTTCCCCAAGTTCAAGGCAACACAGTTCCAAAGAAAAGGGTCTTGAGGTTCCCGTCCTCAAGACAGCACCAAAGTTCATTAAGTCACAGGGTCCCTTCTGTCATGACCCTTGCCCCTGGCCCTCACTGGCAAGTCACCCTTCCAGTTAGGGCCAGGTCAAAGGCCTTAAAACCTCATCCAAGACTCTATTGTAGTCAGTCCTGGCGCCTTTGGCACCAGGCTCATAACCATCATGAAGACCAACATTAGAATGGGTCTATTTACTTGGGACTATTTAACTTGGGAGGGGTTCAGCCAACATGGAGGCACACACATAACTCAGTTACAGGGAACTGAGCTATGCGGTCTAGTCTTTTGGGTGTGGGAGGCCTGGGCCTCATTTACCTGGACTACTTTGGGTGTGGCAGGCCTGGGACTATTTTACCTAGACTACTTTACCTGAGACTATTTAAACCGCACCCAAACAGCAGAACATGTTTTGCGTTATTCTGCTGTGGGCAGCGTAACGCTCACCGTGTCCAGTTCTTTGATGCCAGTTTACCTGAAACCAAGGACCTGCAGAGAGAAAAAGAACACTACGAAACTTACCTGGAACAGTATCCTGTCTTCAATCCATCGTCGACTTCAGTTCCACTCACCTGAAGGTACGAACTCCATCATCGGGCACCGCATGCATCCTAGAATACCATAACCTGGAAAGAGGATAAAGAAAGACAGCATTAGTAAGCGTTAACTCACGTTTCCTCCCGTTTCCTCCCGAATGAAGAAAGCCACACAATTCTTACCTGGGTAGTCATCTCCTTGTCAGTATCATTGCTGGAACATTACGGTGCTCGGAGAGGAACATCGCAACCTGCAAAGAGAGAAAAGACACAGGTTAGCAATATAAAAGGCGAAACAGCACCGCGCATCACGCATTACTCGCCGGACAGCGTCACACACACTGTGCTTTTGCCTACCGGCCCATGCTCATCTTCAAACTGCATGACAACACCAAAATACCTTTCCATACCTAAAAGGAAAGAAGCAACACATTATTATTCGAACTAAGAGGAACATAAGAACTGCATATAAAGACTGTAAAGCAGCAAAACTAGTCGCAGCAGGCCTGGATTCCCACAGGTGGGCTTGCACCAGGGAAGTAACTTGGTCGCTGCTCGCCCCCCACTTCTATGCACCCCTGCCACGAGGAGCAGGACGGAGAATCCACCTTTTACAATATTAAGGTGAGGAGAGGGCCCAAGGGGGAGGAAGGAGTTGAGGCCAAGGGAGGTGGGAAAACAAAGACAATCTGGTATTAAATCCAGCTCTCCTATATTGCAGACCCATCTTTAACCAGAGGCCTTACTAAGGGACCGGGAGAGGGTTTGAGAGTGAAAATCATCCAACCAGGGCTGGGTGGCGTCCCCGTGGATACCGGGCGAGCGTAACACCTTCCCCAAGACTTCAACTTGCCAACTTATACATAGTCTTGGTCTTTCAATGTCCAAAGCAACTCCAGATCAACTTGACACTCCTTCTGGATTGGGTTAACAATTCAATCACCTTATTCCTTCTTGGTTTACTTCAACAATGTCTTTGGCTTTCACAATTGAGTGTCCTCTGGTATCGGCCCAGTTGTCAAACCACACGGCCCACCCACTACTAGTCATGCAACGGGGAATCCTAGGCTCTCTAGCCCACACAGGTTCTTCTGTATCTACTCCTGTGAATGTTCATACTCACTTGGCTTATCCTTGTCAGCCTCTTGGCTTTATGTGAAGGTTCACACTCACTTGGCTTCTTCTTGTCAGCCTCTTAGCTTTGCCACAATGTGTCACATAACCTTTGCCAGTGGTTGGCCTTGCTACACTGTATTCATGCATAACGTTCACTTTTTGGTGGTTGTATTCCTTTACCACCTGTAAGGAAGGCATGGTATCAAGAGCAAGACAGACACATGACCACAGTTCAAGGGTGTTTATTGAACTTTCACAACAGTGAGATAAACACCTATCTAAACCAAAATCTACAGATGGGAGCAAGTTACAACCATCAAACAATAATAATGCAGTCCTAGTGGAGACTTGTCAAATTAAAAGGGCTTATACTAAAAAATTCTATTGCCAATCCTTACTACTAATTTACAAATAATGTGGGGTGATGTTCATGAAAAAGAAAGAAGTGTTCACAAAATGATAAGTTAGGATGTCCGGGTCCTTGGCCTCCCTTGCCCACGTTTTCAGCACGGGACAAGGCAGTTCACTTGAGCAAAGCACACACTCTGGCTTCTGTGGCACAAGGATACAGTTCCATTTACAAAGGTCAAGACCTTCTGTGTCCAAGCCTCTTTACTTCTTGGAAGTCTCTTGACTCAGATGACCTGCTATGCAAAAAAAAACACAAAACATTATTTTCCTTTTTCCAGTATTCAATTTGGTTGTTCACCCTGGATCCCCTCAGCCAGGCTCAGATCCCTTTCAAAACAAAAGTTCAACATTGAATCCCCCTCTTCCAGGCTCCAATCCCTTTCAAACAAAGTTCAGATAATTATTTTTCGGGCGAATCACGGTTCACCCTGGATGCCCCTCAGCCGGGCTCAGATCCCCTTCATTCACTCAATTTGTCTCCCTCAGCTGGGCTCGGACCAATTGTGATGTACTTTAAACTATCAAAGACTTTCGATTGTGCACAGGGTTTAGCTTGACCCATTGCATGACCACTTTGATCTCAATATTCTTTTTACTCACACTTAGCATCCATAGGATACTTAACAAGGACTTTTGAATGAGCACCCACCTGGCACCGGATAGCTCTGTGTATGGTAGCTTTTCTTGGCCTCCCAAAGTTCAATTGTAAAGTTCAAATTATATCTGCATCGCTCTTTGCAAACGCCCCACACACTGTTCTCTTTGTACAATGTTGCAGCTTGCAACCTTGGTTAAAAACACAAACTGGTTTGGTATCAGTCTCTCCGACTCACCGGCTGTGCTGTCTTTTCTGACGCTGCTTTGTTGTAGGAGCCAGGGACAGTACCACAGCGGCAATGGCTCCTCCGCGCATTGGTTATCGACGCAGAGAGCCTGGGTACCTCTGACACACTGTGCAGGTATGATCGGTCTTAGTTCCTGGTCTTTGGTTTCTTAATTTCCAAGGCTCACTAAAGTAAAAGTCTTTAGTGGTCACAGGTCCTTCCCTCCTTTTGGCTCTCTCTGGTCTCACCGTCTTTCTCCTTGTACTAAATTGCCATTTTGGAGCTACTGTTTCCTCATGCGGTGTAACGCTTACCTTGTCCCTGCAGGAGTGTAAATGGTCTGGGCACCCTAGTGTTCTGCCAATACTGGTTAAACAGGAATCCCCCCTGTCATCAAAGGAGAGAAAAACAAGAGGGGAATTGAAATTAATATAATGTGGTCACTATACTATGGCTCACCTTTTTTCCCACCCTGCTGTCTGCCCTATAGTATCTATGTGCCCGTTCTCCTCCTCACCTTTGTTTTTATATTAGGGACCTCTCCATCCTGCTTTCGTGCAGGGGTGTGTTCGTGGTGAGGCACAAGAAGAACTCAGGCTGGAAAATGCTGAAAAGGCCCCTGAAGGTAAGTGTCTTGATTCATGGCGGGATCTTTTGTTTTTAGTCAGTTGGGTGCTATAGTCTCTGGGAGTAAAAAGGTTCTTAGGAGAGAGCTCTCTGTCTTGATGTAAATCTAACAACTCTTTTTTTCTTTTGCAGGCTCGTTGAAGAGAGAATTTTCACTTGAGGAAGACGGCATCGCGGAAGAAAAAAAAACATGAAGTCTTCTCTTGAGGTAAGAATGCACGCGTAATTGGGAAAGACGCGCAGCGCTATGTCTCTTTGTTACCAAACTATAGTACCCTCCCTGTGAGGCCAGGCTTTGAAATGCTTGGAAGAGTTTGTCAGAGCTTCATGTACGTAAGCACATAGTTTTATTTTCACTCGCTACAATGGGCCTCATTATACGTTTGCCGGTCCAGTAATATGGGTACCGGTAAGCTTGCCGGGACCGTTGTTACCGGGCCTGCAAACTACAAGGTCTGCTCGCGGGTGCCTTTTCGCCCTCAAGGTCTGACCTGGCCGGCGGAACGGCAGCCGCGAGCAGACCATGTCAGATGCCCCGGCACTATTCACGATTGGTGCCGGTGCATTCAACCTCCCCATTCCCATTGAGCCCTTCTGGGCTCAAATGGGAATGGGGAGTTATGCATTCCGGCGCCTGGCATTGCGGAAATACAGGGTCCGCCAGGGTTTTAATGGCCCTGTATTTCCCTATTGCCAGGCACCAGAAAAATTCACATGTTCAGCGGCAGCCTGCCGGTTTTACCGGCAAGGCTCCCGCCAAACTTGTAATGAGACCCAATGTCTTTAATGTTCTTTCTTTAACTATTGTACCGGTTCTTGCAGATTTTCGGAGGTCGGAGTATTCCACAGAGGACTGCTGCTATGGAAATTCTTGTCAGGTACGTTGAAAACTTAGGTCTTTGGATTTTCTGTTAACTCCATAAGTTCATAACATGACTTTTCTATTATCTTTACAGGTCTGTGAGCAGAGCGCCGGTAGCGTTACACCACTGTCAGCGGAACTAACGCGAAGCGTGTGTTACTGCGGGGGTGGGGATTTTATAGTCTCCATGCCCAACTAAAAGTTCTCAATTGCTACCTAGTCTGTGACCCGCCGGGCAGTCATTTTAAGGAAAATTGTTAACCATTGGATCTCTATCTGAGCCCACTGTAATTTTGGTACTTAGGAATGTGAGAACGCCGGGTTTGCCATGCTAGTACCCATCTAGCCCCGACAGATCTGCAAAAAGAATCCTTTTTGGGCTGAAAATCTGATCCCAGCCCTACAACCCTAGAGGTGATCATAACATGCGGTTAGCCTCGCACAGAGTGTGCTTTCATGCTCTGCCTTTTATCCATGTGGGGAAGTGTGATGGAAGTAAGGTATGTGTAATAATCCGTAATTGCCTGACCTTGCCTGTCCATGTTGTTGGGACATGTCCAATTTACAGCTCTGGTGTTAGTCCATTGTCGCTCAAAGTGAACGGTCCGTGAAAAGTGTTTGTGTCGGAAAGGGGCTTTGGGGGGGTTGAATTCTTAGGTATCCTACCTGGTAGGATGGGGAAAAGGTGTAATTAGGAAGGGGATACTGCGTCTTG
This sequence comes from Ambystoma mexicanum, assembly GCF_040938575.1. Taxonomy (NCBI): domain Eukaryota; kingdom Metazoa; phylum Chordata; class Amphibia; order Caudata; family Ambystomatidae; genus Ambystoma; species Ambystoma mexicanum. The sequence continues at coordinate 1,112,367,914 of NC_090923.1, read as the reverse complement.
CCCTCTGGTGTCCCACTTCCACTCCCTCCGCACCCCTCATCCAGGTGATTCTCCCCCACTGGTCCACCCCCAGCAACTGGATACAAAAGCGATGGCCGTGTCCTGGCCCTCTGAATGACAGATCCCTGGGGACTAGCGGGTGAGACACCTTCAGGTTTCTCACACACCTTGCGGACATGCTTTCTCGCAATCTTCCACTCTTGCTTTCTTGTCTCTTACTTTGCTTTCAAACAGGCAATATCTGAACTTCATATTCATTTGTCATCAGGTCGTAACTTTGCTCATAAAGGTTTCATTCAGTTCAGTATTCAATATTGGTAATCATTTAATTTGCAGCTTAATTTTCACCCAACCTGCGGCTTCGGGTTTGTTTCATTATGCGCATGCTGGTTTGTTCGTTCAGCATTCGCCTCACTTTGCCACAGCCCCCAGGACCGCCCCTGTTTGAGTGACTTCCTACCTTCACTCAACGGTCCCTGGTATTCCCGCCGGCAACTCTGCTTCCTTTCTGCAAACGCTGGCAGCCACTCTGCTTACTTTTCTTTGCCTGCAGCTCTGGCTCTGTATCTCCGACCACAGAGGCTCCCACACCTGTGGTTTTCTGCTGTTCCTTGGTGTTGTCTGCCAGCATATCCTGTCTTCCCTGCAGGACCAACCATGGCTACCTCCTCTCAAATAGGATTCCCTGCTGATCTGATGGCTTCTGGTCTCCTCCCTTTTTATACACCTGCAACCACTTGACAGGTTGCAGGAGTGAGTTCTCAATTGTAATTGCCTGACTGCAATTAGGGGAGAACTTGGTACTTACCTGACCTTTATAATACTCTGCAGGCATCTGCCTCGTCTCAGTACTAGAGTGGTGAAATTAATTACTAGTGTTCACTACTCCTAGATGCCACTTCCTCATCCCAGTACTGCAATAGGGTGAATGAGGAAAAATTATGGTAGGCCGGGGAGTGTTAAGTTGGTTCTCAGAAGGGAAAGGGGGCTACCATGTCTCGCCTGTGGATACCCTCTTCCCAATCCCCAAGGACCCTCCACCTAGGTGATCCTCCCTTGCTTCTCATCCCCCAGGGTCAGGATCCAAAAGCAACAGCCTTTCCATGGCCCCATGAGTAGAGGATCCAAGAGGAGAAGGTGTTAGGATACCCTCAGGTGTCTCACACACCCCAATTGCACTCTTTCAGTTGAAGGTATTGCCCTTTGGGCTCCATGAGGCTCTAACCACCTTTCAGAGATGAACGGACCAAGAGCTCCATCCGTAGACCTCTTTCTGTGGAGCATACATCGATGATATCATCAACCACAGTAGGACGTGGAGAGAACATTTACATCATTTGCATTTGGTCACTAGGGCTTTAAGTAAGGCAGGGCTCACAGCAAATCCGAAGAAATGCCACTTGGCTCAATCTGCTGTTAAATATCTTGGATTTTACTTTCGCAATGGATTAGTTCAACCCCAGACCAAAAAGTAAAAGCAGTCAAGGAAACACCTGTCCCAAAAACAAAGACCTGAGAGCCTTCTTGGACCTGGTGGGGTACTATATGCCGTTTATCCCCAGTTATTCATCCATCATGTCCTGCCTCACTAATAAGCTCAAAAAACGCTGAGCCCCAAAAGGTAAAATAGAAAGAGGAAGATCAGTTATGTTTTAATAAACTTACAACACATTCTGTGTAGTGAACCCGTGTTGAAAGTGGCAACAAGGATTTCGTTTTACAGACTGATGTTTCACATGTTGAGTTAGGGGCAGTCCTGTCACAAGATCACAATGATATTGTGCACCCTATTTTGTACATTAGTAGGAAATTGTTTCCCCAAGAACAGAACTACCAGGAAAAGAACTATGCCACTATTTAATTAGAGGCCTTGGCAATACATTTTAAGTATTACTTTACAGGTAGGAATTTTAGGTCAGTCACATACCATGCCCCGCTGACTTGGTTAAGTCTCTGCAAAGACACCAATGCTTGAATAATGTGCTGGTTCTCAGATCTATAGCCCTGTTGTTTTAGAGTAGAACACCAGAAAGGAAGGGAACAAGGTAATGTAGACTTCCTTTCCTGTTTTCCAGTAGGCGATGAGAGAACCAGTGACATTAGGCAAAAGGTATGTGATGAATCCAGTTGAGTCATCACGGAACTCCTGGCGGTAAGCTCCTCTCATGTGTCCAGGGGACCGCTACTGGATCCTGACCCTGGGGATGGCAATATGAGGGAGAACCACATGGGAGGAGACAGCCTCTGGGGAGATGTCATGACTCCATCGGGTGAGACAATGTATCCCCCATTTTTCCTTGAGAATAACCCTCCTGTGTCTGAGAACCTCATGCCATATTTCCTCTCCTTTTTCCATGAAGAATAGGGAAACCCATCGAGTTACATCTGTGAACCACCCTTGTCAGGCTGATGGAATCACCTTTTTCAATTCCACTTATCAATCTATCAAAGATAGCTTGCCAACAAGACCTTTTGGAAAAGCTCATCCAAGTTCCATGAGTCAAACATTTACAATGGACTTCTGTTCCCAGAATTCACAAAATACTGAGACGAGGAAGAGGAAGGATTGAGCAATGTGGAACAAGAGAGACTGTGAACCTAATGAGCATTCTAGTGTTTCTCGGCACACACCTATGCCCAGGAAATGTAAGCAGCCCAAACAGAAAATGAAGGGCATCTACTGTGGCGACTGGCAAGAGAGCGTTACACCGGCGTGGTGGAGTCAAGCAGCTCGCCGCTGGGTGAAGAAGGAACTGTGGACAAGAGAGGTGCTGCAGGAACATCAGGAGCAGGTAGAGAACTCCTGGGCATTTGCAGAAGCAGGGGAGGAGCAGTTGGCTTGCCGGAGCTATCAGGACAGCAGGTGTATCGGGAGGAAACTGAGGAGGACCAGCGAGCAAAGGAAAGGATATTGCAAGAGAGAGAAGCCGGAAACCTTCCCTGATGGACATGAGAGAAGAAATCAACACCCGCACTAGCCGGTGAGTCCTCCTGAGATGAACGGGAACACCGGGGCATATCGGCGAACACGCAGAGGGCATCTAACTAAAAATTACCTGCATGAAAGGGAGAAAAGAAATGGACATAGTAAAAGGGAATTTGAAATGTAAAATAACCCTTTGCTGATGTGTGGTTGTGCACAGTGTCAATACGAAGTAAGCAGAGGAAAGATAATATATTGGGAAGATACATTGGGCCTCATCACGACTTGGGTGGTAACGCTGACGGTATTACCGCTGGCGGTATTAGCCCTACCACCGAACTCCCTGGCGCTAATAGCGCCGGATCACGAGTTTGGCGGTAAAGTAAATCCCCATTCCCCATTGAGCCCATTCGGGAATGCCCCATTCCCCATTGGGCTCAATGGGGAAAATTCACGCTCTTACCGCCGGCGGATTTCCCGCCGGCGGTAATAGCGCAAATTTTCGGCGGATTTCCTCCCAGGTCAGAGCTGGGGCGAAATCCGCCAAAGTCCTGATTTGGCGGACCCTTAAATCCGGCGGTAATAGCGCTACCGCCGGATTTAAGGGTTACCGCCAAAGTCGTGATGAGGCCCATTATATGTTCTGTTCTATCATGGTTCTCATCTTACTTATCCAACCGTACTTTTGCTGTGTCATGGGGTGGTAACACCTCTTCTTCTCTTTCTCTTGACTACGGTGTTCCTCAAGGGTCAGTCCTTGGTCCTTTTCTATTCTCCTTATACACTTTATTTCTTGCTCTTATAATTTCTTCTTTTGGACTATTACACCACTTCTACGCTGACAACACTCAACTCTTTCTATCCATTTAATCTTTTACGCCTGATATTCATTCTACTCTCTCAAATTGTCTTTCTGCTTTATATCCTGGATGGCCTCCAATATCCTTACTTTAAATTACGGAAATAATGAAGTTTCATTCTTTCCCACTAACACTCTCTTGCCGCAGTCTCCTCACTCTTTTTTATTCCTTTCCTCCGTTCAGCCTATCTATCTCTTCCACTGCCCGCAACCTTGGTCTTTACTTCAATTCTAATCTCTTCTTTGCTCACCATATTTCCCTTACATCTCTTGCCTGTCGATTTCATCGATTTCATATTCATAGAGTTCACCCTTTTCTCACTTTCCATGCAACCAAACTTCTTATCTCTTCGCTAATTGTTTCTCGTTTATTCTATTGTTCGGTCACATTCTTTGGTCTTCCTTGTTCATGTCTTGCTCCTCTTAAATCAATCTATCACTCATATATTCGCTCACTCTGCCTTCTCGCTTACTGAGACTCAATCTCCTCCTCTCTCGCCTCACTTGGCTGGCTGTATTTCCATTCCCAGCTTAAATTGAACTTTCTTTGCTTAGTTTTTAAATCTCTGTACGGACTTGCCCCGACTATCTTGCATCTCTCCTATCATTCTATTCTCCCTCTTGCTCTCTCTGTCCTACAGCTCTTTTTAAACTGAATGTTCCCCGTCCTCCCTGTGCTCAAACCCACTTTCGTTCTTTTCAACTCCTTGCTCTTCTCCATTGGACTCTCTTTGTTCCATTACTTCTTATTCTTTGTTCTGTTCTTCTCTATAAACTCACTTGCTTCAGTCCTCTGATTGATTGTCACTGGCAGTATTTGAAGGTTGATTTGCATTATTGATTTTATGTACTGTTGACCTTTTCTTATGTAAAGCGCTTTGGACAAAGGCGCTATATAAAGTAAAATAAAAATACAAAAAAAAGACAAATACAATATACAGATGAGTTGTGGAACGGGTGAAAGACCTATATGAGTAGCAGCAGAAGTCCTGGCAGGGGAGTATGAAAGGCAGTCACAAGTGTGTAGAGTGGAGTGAAACAAAGTGCTGGCAAGGGAGTACACCATGCACACTTCAAGTGTGTGAATTAAAAGTCCAGGCAGGGGAGTACACCAGACAAAGTCAAGTATGTAACACAAAAGTGCTGGAAGGGAACTATACCAGGCAACTGAAGAAGAGTGTTGTTTACATGTGTTACATTTGGTCAAGAGAAGCACAAAGAACTATTCTAAAGTTGTGAAACCGTTGTCATACAAAGTGTTGTACCAGGCCAAGAGAGGCCCAAATATTGTGAAGTCAAAGGATTATTGTACACGTGTTGTGTTTGGCCAGAAGCATCCCCAAGGAACTATGGTGTATGGAAATCTCAAGGAGTAAAGACACGTCCAGGGGAAGGGATTTAACCTTTGGAACCAATAACCTTTTTCTTGAGGAAACCTTTGTTTAAATCATTCATTCTTACTTTTTGAACACTTTTTCCAGACCAACCAAATTTAAAGACAAATCCACTAATTCACTTTATAGCTAAGATTGTAGTGTGAGGATCAGAATAGAATGTTGTACATTGGACAGTTTTACTTTTGACATCCTGACACGGACAGAGCCTTAGTTTTTGTTTAGGTAGGGAAATCCTCTTAGAGCGGTGTTAGAGATACCTTATTATTTGATGAAAGACTTTAACACAAAACCATGGCAGTCTTGTATCCGGCTCTCATTTCTGACTCCTCACAGCGGGCTGTTGTGGGGCTCCTCCAACCACACAGACTGAGTGGTTTTCAGCTCCTCGTGACTGGGAGCGTCCCCTTCTGTTGCGTGCCTGCCCCGGCCAGAGTTTTCTGCTCTCCTGCGGATTCTCTCCCTCTGGCTTGATGTTCTGTTGTATTTGATTCCCTCCCTGGAATGAAAGGGAGGACTCCATTGGCCCTGCTTTCTGTAAAGAGGAAGAGGCACATCCAAGTCAGAAACCAAGTATTCCATTTTAAAAGGGCCCTGTATGTTTTTACCCTGTTTAAGTCCCATATAATCAACAAACATATGGGTGGTTTGACACAAGGGGAGGTGGCATGGTATCTCTACCTGGGCCTTCTTTGTTCCAAAAGGAGAGTCACTCCCAGTGGGATCCTGCTTGCCCTGTCCCCTAGCAAGGTTATTGCATAGCAGGCTCATTTCCCTAGTCCCAAAGGGAGTGGCTCCCCCTTTGGGAGAAGGGACAAATTCCCTGGAATTCAAACTTCCCTAGATGTCAAAGTCGTATGCATTACTAGTATGGCTAGAGTCCTTCAATCCAGTACAAATGACAAGCTAACCCAGCCAGCCCATATAAAGAAATGGTATAGAAGGAGAAGCCTAGCAGGTACAGAGCACACTGCATGATATGCTTTGCAACTGGACTTGAGAATCAAACCAAGCATCTGGCATTCAGAAAAATACTTAAAAAACCTGATTTTCAATAAAGTGTTCCCACCAGACTCTGGACTATAAAAGACCTCCACAAATGCATTGGGAATCCTAGCACTTGGCTATTCAAAAATGTGTTGATTGAAAACGTATTGCCACAAGGCAGGAATTGCCTTGGAATTGGCTGTTAGTTCACTCAGCTCTGAAAATTCCTTGTTTCATTTTTTATGGTTACTACGTCCTCACATTCCATCCTAATATCCTCCCCCAACCCCCATCTATTATTTCCTTTAGTGCTACAAAGTATCCTGTTATACACAATGGCACTTTATAAAAGATCTACAATAAAATAAGCACACTCTGGGAGGCGTGACAGGTTGAGGGTCATGAAAATGCCTGCGATGGGAGTGTTCAAAAGGTCCCACAGTGAATGATTACCACCCATTGGTGCCTAAATCAGACAAAGGTTGGAAACTATGATGGCTAAATGAGATATCTGAGTTTGATGCCTACTCTATGCCTCGGACTGATGAGTTCATTCATTAATTTCGTAATTTGTTATAGCACCTTTCACCATAACTATGGTCACAACACGCTTTTGGCTGAACACCCTCGGAGGGACCGGAATCCACACATTTTGCAGAATTTGGGAGGTGCTATTAAGCGTGTGTGCATTTCTGCCATTAAAGTAATACAAGGGTGATCGTGGCCATGACCCTGCTAGTCACCCATGTCTAAATTGAGGTGTATGGGCGCAGCAGAGGTATACTATGGAGTAAAGGTAGGTATTGTGTTAAAGGAGATAGAGAGTTATGTGAGAAGCTACAGTTCGAATTTCTGTCATTAAACGTAGCCTTATTCTTATGGCAGAGGTGATGTGCAAAAATGTTTGTGTTATATGTGAGTGCAGGGTGTGTGGAAGTGAGCCTGTGCCTTCCGCTTAGTTGCGGTGTGCGGGAGGAGAAAAGGGTTAGCTGTACAAACAACCATGTCTACTTCCTGGTTTCCATCTATGTAGATGGAGCAAGTGCTACATTTCAAAGGCAATCTAAGTGCTAGATGGATGCATAATACCGTACACAATTAGGCTAAATGCGAGATATGGCTTACTAACACAAATGGGCTAAAAGCAAGATAAGGCCACCATACACAATTAGGGGAACGTTGGTGGAAACACTGGTTGAGGTGAGATTCATCTCAACTCTGGACCTCACAAAAGGATATTGGCAAATCCTGCTTCACCCCCGAAGCAAAAGAAAAGAGTGCCTTCTTTACACTCGGTGGGATGTTTCGCTTTACAGTTCTGCCTTTTGGGATTCACGGCACCCAAGCAACCTTCCAAAGACTCATGGATCTAGTGCTAGAATCATGCCACAAATTCTCAGCAGCTTACCTGGATGACAAGGTCATACACAGTGAGACCTGCTGCATCTCTATGCCATATGCTATTGTTTAAGGAAAGCCGGTCTGACAGCCAACCCTTCCAAGTGCCATCTGGCCATAAATTCTGTGAAGCGTCTAGGGTTCCAGGTTGGGAATGGGCACCTGCTCCCGCCCAAGAATAAGGTGGAATCCACCAAAAATGCTCCCTGCCCACAAACAAAGAAGGACATTAAAGTCTTTTTGTGAGTGGTAGGCTACTGCCACTATTTTTTCCCTAACCTCCCGACCTTAGCTGCACTCCTAACAGACTAATGGAAAAGACCAACCAAATCCTATCCATTGGCACAAGTCTGCTCAGGAAGCCCTCGAGCAACTACACATGGCCCTATGCCATAGTCCAATCCTCATCATGCAGGTTTGTTTCACAGATATTTGTCCTCCAGACAGATGCTTCCCTCATAGTGTTGGGACACGTGTTTTTCATAGTGTCCTATGACAAGTGTTGCCCGCCAACCAGAAGAAGGAGTCGGACTAGAGATTAACATTTCAAGGGTGTTATTTTAAATAAAGAAAATATGTCCCTATTGCTATGAGGGGTTTTCCCTGCCTATAAAATAAACTAAGGGTGCTTGTCAATTGCTCAAATCAAACATAGTGTTCAGTCCAAAACCTAACCCCTATCTGGCCCTAACAATTTAAATAAAAAGACAACAAGAATTAGGATCCAGTTGTGGTGTGCCAAATTGGTAAATTTATTGATAAATTATAGTTTCTTTTCCCTCAGTTTTGCAAAATGTCTTGTTTCAAAATCCTTTCTTTAGATTGCACACTTAATTTCAGTGTTCCTTGTTGGATTCTCTTCATAGTATTTCAAAAGGTGCTAATTTGACCCCTCATTTAGCGCCACGGCACGTGTTTCCCCATCTATTATAGAGATGGTTCATCAGGAGGGTTAGATATTGTAGTATCGTGTGAGAAACCAAAAACAAACTAAATGTGGTAAACCTTATATGCATGTTGTGTACCGCGAATCAACATTGACTCAATATTATGTGTTATATTAATTATACTCACCATTATTCACACTTTGGCCAATTCAAATGTGGTATGTTTGGTATATACCCTCTCCTTCTGTTGTATTCAATAGTGTGGGAGTTTCCTCCTATAATGTACAGAATATTAGCAAACTTTGTCAATTCAACATCTGCATGATAGATTTGGGAGCACCTTTTGAAATACTATGAAGAGAATCCAAAAAGGAACACTGAAATAAAGTGTGCAATCTAAAGAAAGGATTTTGAAACAAGTTGTTTTGTAAAACTGAGGCAAAAGAAACTATAATGAGGCGTCAAATGAGGGGGCCAAATTAGTACCTTTTGAAAAACTATGTAGCAAATCCAAAAAGGAACACTGAAATTAAGTGTGCAATCTAAAGAAAGGATTTTGAAACAAGTTGTTTTGTAAAACTGAAGAAAAAGAAACTATAATTTATCTATACATTTACCAATTTGGCGCACCACAACTGGATCCTAATTCTTGTTGTCTATTAGTATCAAGGTTCTAGTCAGCCTCAGCACCCCTAGGATCCGACATTGCTGCTGAATAAGTCACTCAAATTAAACCAATACCTTTTTAAGAAAATCCAAGACTCAAAAGTTAAGGGGACTCGCCATAGCTGTTTAAGGCTGAACACACACAATTACCAATTTTAATAAAACAACATAAAAATTAGCCAGAGCAGTAGCCTTTTCATTCGGGCTTCTTCTGGCCAAAGCTACTTGGGTTACTCCCAAGTACTGTTCATCAGTCTAACGTGTGTTTCCCACAAGTTTGTCAAAGTAAGGTGTTCAGTCGTCTCTTCAGGTTCCTTTTTAATAAGCGTCACATCTTTACACAAATCCAATGGTTCCAGTTCCTTAAAAGGAGAAATTATGCTCTTAGAGTGATTCTGCCAAGTTTGTTTTGTTTGTTTTATTCATTTGTAATGCACACCAGACCCGAGGGTATCAGGGCGCAGAAGAAACAGGAATATTTTAAGCTTAAGGTTACACAGCTGTGTAGTAAAAGAGGCAGATGGATATAAACAGCAAGGAAAAGGTCAGAATATTATATACAGTCAAAGTTGTCTTTCATATTGTTTTTTGATTTAGAATTGAATAATTAAACCCTCCAGGTTCCCTGTCTTCCAAGTGTAATTATTTTTCTAGGGCTCCCCAAAGCCTTCTAGCCCTGCGATTTGCTCAACTCAGCAGAGTCTCTCTTGGGCGTTTGCCCATGTCAAGCAATTGGGGTTCTCTGGCTCCCGTAACCCTTTAAGCTTTTCCAGCTTCTCGTCTCCCGATAATAGAACTGGAGTGCTTGGCGGTTAAATAGGCAATGAATAGCCTTACATTCTACCTCGCAGGGCACTAGTTCAGACTGGTGACTGACGTTGGCCTCATGCTATTCATTTATTGGAACCTCTTGGAAAATACATAGATTATTTTCTACAGCCATTAATCCAAAAAACCAATACATACATTAAGGATTTGACACATTTTCTCCAACGTTTGAACTCAATACCATTTGATCCCAACAATATTTGTTTTACGATAGACATGAAGAGTTTATATACCACTATTCCTCACGAACTAGGAAGTGAGGCAGTTGAATGGATACTACTAAAAGAAGCAGACATACCAGCGCAAAAATAATTAATCATGGCACTCTTGGAATTTATAAGTAATAACTCATATTTACGGTACAAAGACAAGTATTACCTACAGGTAGCAGGCACAGCAATGGGGGCGACGATGGCCCCATCGTATGCAAATGCATTTATGCATATGTTTGAGACCGAGCATGTACTTCTCAACCGACGCTGGCAAGAAAATCTAAGCATATGGATCAGATACATTGATGATATCTTCGGAGTGTGGAAAGGCACTGAATTGGAATTACTAGAATTTTTTGAATATTTGAACAGCATTGACATCAGGATCCAGTTTACGCATGAATATTCTCGAGAAAGTATACATTTTTTGGATGTCAAAATTCTCATAACAAACACCCAATACCAGACAACCTTTTTCCGAAAGTCAACAGATCACAATAACCTGCTCCAAAGACTGAGTTTTCATCAACCAAGTCTGATCATAAATCTGCCATATAGCCCGATGCTTAGGGTCAAAAGGTAAGTGGGTGATCCAATTGACTATGATATCGAAGTCAAGGAAATGGGCAAAAAATGTCTTGATCGAGGATATACAAAAGAAGAAGTCACAGCAGTAGAAGTACGTGCAGCATCTTACAATAGAAAAGATCTCCTTAAGCCAAGAATTAAGAACACCATACCACCATTGGTGTTTGTGTTGAAATACTCAAGACAAAGTAACCACATTAAGGACATAATTAAAAAGCACTGGAACACAGTGACATGTGATCAACAGGTGGAACATCTGTTCAAAGAGGTCCCCACATTCGCCTACCAACGTAGTCAAAATCTTAAAGATAGACTAGTAAACACGAGACCGGCACAGAAAAAGAAAACCACAGATCGCATTGGTACTTTTCCTTGTTTGAACTGCAGCAATTGTGGCTATATAATGAAAGGAACATCAGTCAATCATCCTTACACTGGAGAGACGATCAAACTGAAAAACTATGCCACATGTTATTCACACAACGTTATATATGTGATCAAATGTCAGTGTGGCCTATACTATGTAGGCCAGACACAGAGGGTAGCTAAGGCCAGATGGAATGAACATAGGTCTTGTATATGAAACTTGAATAAAAACTTGGCAGTGGCTAGGCACTGGCAGGACAAACACCATAACTTGGCCCAGATCAAGTTTGTAATCCTGGAGGTAGTGCAGAGAAGAGATCAACATGAGAATTTCCAGAAGAGATTAGACCAACGTGAAACCTTTTGGATTGACCGGTTTAGCTCCTTGACACCAAAAGGGCTAAATGAGGAAATTAACTATATGTGCTTCCTATAGAGAGTATCAATCAATGGGATTTATCTGAGCTCTTATGACTTTGAATACTTTATAACAAGTTTTATTCTGTAATTTACTTTGATGTACTCTAGATTATTGTGTACAATCTGACTGTGTTTTGATTTTGTGCTCGAGACCTGTTCGAATTGTATTGTGTTCTATTTTTGGCAATTTAACAGCTTAACAAACACAGACAATAGTTGGATTTACTCATATCCAATGAGTAATCTACATTATGCAAATCACATTTTGTTTAACTATTTAATAAACCAGACAATCAACTGATCGCCATACACAGCGATTCATGGAGATTCGGCTAATCTATCAAAACATGCCTCTAGAGGCAGCCAGCGTCGCCATGGAGACATCCCCGCCCTCGGGTGCACACTCGGGGGTGGGGCTCGAGGTGTACGTGCCATGGCCCTCGAGCTGGACCACGACGTCTCGCACAGTCTCCATGGCAACTTATAAAGAGACACCCAGACTGCACATGCACGCGTTCCTGCGGCTCTATTCAGCCGTTTTGGAACAAGAATACGAGGTGAGTGCTCCGGTCATAGAGCGTGAATAGAGTAGATTTGTAGATAAAGAGACAGACTGAAAGTAAGTTTCTTTATATTTCAGCAAGGACGACTCTCTACACGTGCATCTAACACGTATTAAGAAATCTGATTAACACCATACTCGGTATGTTTAAAACACAGAATTACACACAGGTACCGAGATTGCAATGACATTTAAAACTGAAACGCCTTCTTTTTATGTCTCATGTTACATGTTGGGATGAATCGGCTGACACAACTATCGATGGTATGTACCTTTTTGTTTGTATATTTACAAAATGTGTTGACCTTGTTAATAATCTTATAATTGCAAATAATATGATTAGCCAAAGCGAGCAGAGATATTGATCTGATTAGTTAAACTGAGCAAAAGATCAATAGTCTATGTACAGCCCTGACAAAGGTTTTAGCAAAATGCATTGGCAAACGTACATTATAAGGCCACTTTATTGATGGCTCAACTGTATAAAAGCAATACATGCTATGTGAACTACAGTTATCGGAGATGTGAATAAAACATTTCTGGTTATACGCTTAAGAGTGAATATCTGATTACAAAGATTGAACATTTGAAAAATAATAGACTCGAACTTTACAGCCCCTTTTGGGAGACAACTGAGAGCGCCAGCTTTAGTAAGGTGTAGTCACCTTATTTTTCTTGCTGGCTAATTTTTGTATGGTCCTTGTGCTATAGGAGCATTTTAGGCTGGCAGCTCCAGGCTAAAACAACTTGCAATACATCAAAACATTACAAATAACAGATACACAAACAAGATAGAACAATGTGATGCCCACCTCTCCTCTCCAGTTCTTCAACCTCTTCTCGGACTGATAGTTGTTGCCTTTCTTTCCTTGGGATAGCACGTGCAGAGACAGCCTTTTGAGAACACCAGTTTCCGAGCACGCCAATCTATAAGCGGATTGTGTGCAACCAACCACAGCATCCCGAGGATCAACCGGAACTGAGGCGCTTTGATGAGATCGAAGACAATCGATTCCCGGTGGCCATCTTGACACAGAAGGGTTAGGACTGTTGTGCACTGGGATACTGGGCCAGAAGCGATTTCTGTACCATCTACTGTGGTTACTGTTTCAGGGGTCGGCTTAGGACATAGGGAGAGCCCCATCTTTGCTGCTAGATCCTGGTCCATATAATTCCCAACTGCTCCGCTGTCGATGTACGCCTCCACGGAATGCATCTTAGACAGTTGTTGGTGGTTGATTAGAATCATGGGCAAAGCAAAATGGGAGGTCTGTAGTTGATTTTCTTCACTTGACAAATGGACCCCTACATTTGCCGGGCTTGGTAGTTTTCCGACTCTTCACTCGTGGTCTCCTTATCCGTGGCACCCACAGTTCTCCTTGGAGGTTTTACTGGACACTCTTTGAGAAAATGACCTGCTTTTCCGCAGTATAAACATAACTGCAGTTCCCTTCTTTTATCTAAGTTAGTTAAAGGCGGTCTCACCCCTCCCAGTTGCATCGGCTCCACCGAATTACCCGTTGCTCGTGGAATCTGGTCTTTAGGCCGCACGAACAGTGGGCGAACGTCAGGCCTGTTCCGATCTGCCCTTCGGTCCTGCAACCTGTGATCAAGTTGTACCACAAGGTTGATGAAATCTCCACAGTCTTTTTGGCGGATCCACCACTTGGGTAAGTACGTCCTTTAACTCTCCCTGTAGACCCTGATGAAATAACGTGGTCCTTTTCTCCTCCGGCCACCCTGCTTCTACCACAAGCCTGTTAAAGGTTAGTAGGTCCTGGTTTCCTTGACGAAGAGACAAGAGTTCATTATCCACTGCCTATTCATGAGTACGACGGGCGAAGAGCTTGTCCATCTTGTGCTGCAAACCCCCAAAATCTCGTAACAGAGGATTGTCCTGACTTACAAAAGGTACTGACCAGTTTGCAGCACTGCCACTCAAATAAGACAACACAAAGGTAACTCGCGACTGATCATTAGGGAAAGCTCCAGGTCTGCAAAGAAAATGGAGTCGACACTGGTTCATGAAGGTGGCCTATTTTCTAGGGTCCCCGTAAAACGTTCCGGTGGGGCTAATGGAACAGCTCCAGGGAGAGTGATTTGTACAGGATTGGTCGGTGGTGTGGACATTGATGAAGCGTTCCCAGTCAATGGGGCTTGGCCGGCCTGTGATTGGAGGAGCTGTCTACTCAGCTCGTCAATCCGTACGTCTATCAACTCCCTCCGCAATTCATTGGTCTCCTGTCTGGCTGTGTGCACTTCTGCGCGTAATTGCCCCAAAAGCTCTGCTAGCTGGTCGGTCTCAGAGGTTTCCATGATGCCCAGGTGGATTTTATATTGTGAGGCTTCGCATTCTGTAACGCTCCCCTAGTATCCACGGGGGTGCCACCCAGTCCGAACTGTTTCACGCTTGGACCTCTTCCTTTGGACACTTGTGCGACTGGAGACCAGGTCTGAAACACATTAGTTAGATTTTAGCTTGGTTGTCTCCTTTGGCCAGGGGACCTCCTCCCATATGGACCCAAAAACCCCCCTGGCGCACTTCTCACCTTGCTTCTTGATAAGGTGCGCTCTCCGTCCTGCCACTCGGTGCAGGGGTGCGTTGAGATTGGCTTGTCGCTGCCTAGTTACTTAACTGGAGTGACTCTACGAAGACCAGGCCTGCTGCGACTCCGTTTTTCAGGTAAGTCTGTATTGACTGTGTGTTCTTTGTTTTTGTAGTAGTCTCTATTTAGTTCTTCCTTTGTTTACAGGTGGGGACGCTGTCCTCGTGATGTCGCGCAGTTGTGCACGAGATGGTAAGAAAGCGTGAAGCGCGGCGATAGATGCTGTTCTTGTGCTAACCTGTTATATTGTCTTTCTTGCAGGCTGCGGTGTTGATCCGGAATATGTGTGCCAAGAAGATGGAGAGTGGTGAGTAGTGGTGAGCAAACCGCTTACTGGCACTCTGAGTTGGAGCCATCCTTTCTGTTCTTCTGCCGGAGTTGGAAGCCGATCTATGCAGGTAAGCGAGTGCTTTTTGAAAGTGAAGAATAAACGCTTACTGATGTTTCTTTTCTCTGTTTCTTTTCTCAGGTAGTGGTTATCTTGATGGAGCGAGATCCGCCGAGATGTTGACTGTTCGGGATCCAGGAGCGGAGTACGAGCGCTGATTCCAAAAGGTAAGCGAATACTTATGGTGTCTTCTCTTTGTTATTGCAGGATCTGGTCCGGCGAGCGGAGGAAGATTCCAGCTGACCGCGGTGAACGTCACGCTGCAGCAAGCAGAGCAACGCGAAGCGTGTTCTGCAATCTGGGCGTGGCTTATATAGCCTGCAGGTATCCCAGGTGTCCCTGGGCCTGCCACACCCAAAATGCTACACCGCATGGCTCAATTATGGAACTGAGCCATGTGGGAGCATCCATGTTGTTGTACAAATGCCCTGATTATTGGCTTTTCATATGAGCCTGGCATCAAAAGCACCAGGACTGACTCCAAGTGAGTCTGGGGGCAAATATCCAGGCCCTTGAGGCCCTGATGGAGGTACTGGGTGCAGCCCACATGGTCTGAAACCCCAGGTTACGGGCAGGAGTCGTGACATGGAGACTATAAGCTTATTCGTTTTACTTCTATTGTTTAACTGTATATAATATATGTAAATAAATGGTTTGTTGCAGGATAGGCCAGGAAGTAAGGTGGGGAGGGAAATAAGGAAAGGGGCACCAACCACAGATATGGAAAGGTAGGTGAACAGGGGAAGATGTTGGGCGTGCATTACATTGAAGGTAGGGGGCAGTGTTTCTCATGCTACTTGTTTTAAGCCTTGAAAGCACTTTGAAACTGCTCCCTCCTGCAGAATGGTGTGTTGCAGTATATACAAACTACTGTTCTCTTCGAAATATATGGATCAACAGCCTCTTTTATGGCTTGCAAGGTAGCTGGTGGGATTTTGTGCCCCACGGGAATAGCCTGTGTGGTGGCAGTATTAGTTGAGGAACATGAGGTAGAGGAAGACAGCGTACTACTTCCTGAGAAAGGAACAACCTTTCTGAGAGCATCCCAGTGGTTGAATTTGGTATATTGGTCAGCTCATGGAGGTGGTGCCGTAGGAGTACTGCCCAGGTTGTCCGAGACTGAGTACAACATTGCACTCATTGCATTTCACTTTGGTAGCCTTAGCCTTTGGTACACCACCAATGGTGGTAAAGAACCGCCACACCCATGATTCCCTCTGGGTACTGGAGGTGGGCATTTCCTCGACCTCATCTTCCTGGTCCTCTTGATTGTTTTCTGCATTATTGCGCTTCTTCCATTGTCTAGGCCCTCCAGCTGGTGGTGGTGGTGGCTCCTGGGGAGGAGGGATGGCAATAGCGTATGCCATTTTGTAAGATAAATAGCAGTTCTGGTAATATTCTTCCAAGCATGTGTTCTGTCCTAGACTGCAAATAGATAATCAGTAAGAATAGGTGTAGGAGCTGTGCAAGGGTAAATGTTCAGCTTGAAACAAACATGTCATCATGCTGCGCGTGTGGTCTCGTGGCACGGTCCGGTCACGTGACACTGTCCGAAAAGTCTGTGATGACGCCAGAAAAGAAAATAATGCATAAGGTTTTTAGAAGTGTTCAAAATGTTGCTAGGAGGTGGGGAATGGCACAGTTTTAAGCTGAAACGTTCTACATAGTTCAAAATTGCAGCTATATTGGCTGATATTAGGAAGTTGTAGCAAATTAGGGTGCACTGGTAACCCATGAAATTCAGTGAAAAAACGTTGTTAATGGGATGCTATGGTTAAGTTGCACTAATAAAAACCTATGAAATTCAGTGAAAAATCTTTGTTAAAAGGACGTTATGGTTAAATTGCACTAATAAAAACCTATGAAATTCAATGAAAAAACGTTGTTAAAGGGATGTTATGTTAGAAGTAAAACCGAACCCCCCAGAAATTCACTAGTTATAGTAAGCTAAGCAACCATAACTTGTGCACTGCTAACACTAACACCCAGAACATGAAAGATGACATCACAAATGTCATTGATGACATCACATATTACATTAATTATGAAGCAAAGTTTGTACAAGGGGTTGTATTTGCAATGTCATTAGCAAAATGGCAGGGGTGATTAGGAGACCTATTATTAATTAGTTAAAGTATTACATAATGTACTCATGCAAACAAAATGTTATTTTTGAGTGTTGTTGTTAATACAGGAACCTCATGATACATGCACACAGGTAATGGCTGCAGCATGTACCATAGAAGTACCGTATGTTTAATTTGGCAATTTTAGCTACTAAAATAATAAATGCTAGTTTAGCAGAGTCTTTAGTAATGTTAAACATGGAATAAAAAGTAATAATTTAAGACTACTGCATAATTGTGTTAGTACAAACAAACCATATAAAGAGGCACATAAAGGGAAAGTAAAGTAAGCAAAAAAGAAACATCACAATAAAAAGTCAATAATATTAAAGTTCATCATTATTTATATAAGTGAATTGTTCGTTTGAAGCCTGGTTATTGCTGAATATATGCTTACCATGAACTGATACCAAACCCTGAGGAAAGTACATTAAAAACATACGAATAGGTTAATGTCTACATATATACCACCTTTTTTCATTTTCATATTTTCACTGTGAGTAAACAAAACTGCCTGGCCTACATATGTCAGTGAAGAAAGATAAGTGGCCCAAATATGTGATTTCATCAGTGATGTGATCAATGACATTTGTGATGTAGTCTTTGATGTTCTGGGTGTTAGTGTTAGCAGTGCACGCTGGTGGTGTGAGTTATGGTTGCCTATTTACCATAACTGGCAAATTTCTTGTAGTTTTCAGTTTTACTTGTAACCATAATGTCCCTTTTTACAAAGTTTTTTCATTGCATTTCATAAGTTTTTATTAGTGCTAATTAACAATAGCGTCCCTGTAACAAAGTGTTTTCACTGAATATATATTAAAATAATAATGTGTGGTCTGGTATCCAAAAAAAACAACAAATATACAGATCAGATAGCACTATGGCTATGCTATATAGACAATTCTTTGTTATATGGGAAGGCACAGTAGAAGAATG
Source organism: Ambystoma mexicanum (assembly GCF_040938575.1). Classification (NCBI taxonomy): domain Eukaryota; kingdom Metazoa; phylum Chordata; class Amphibia; order Caudata; family Ambystomatidae; genus Ambystoma; species Ambystoma mexicanum. Next base: position 1,112,349,768 of record NC_090923.1, on the reverse strand, counting down.
GCTGATCGTTGTAAACATTTTAAATGAAAATGAGCTGAATCTAAAGTTCACAGAAAGTCACAAGACTGCTATCATCTTTTAGGATATTATTGTTAAAGTGCAAGAAAATTAACTGATAACAGAACTTTATAGAAAACCTACCAGCTCTAACATACCTCTCCATGCTACCAGTAGCCATCCTTCAGCCTTGAAATGGAGCATACCATATGGGGAGTTCATTAGAATTTTCAGAAATTGTTCCAAGATTCAAACAATACAGAATGTGCTTTCATGGCCAATACATTTCTAATGCGTGGGTACCCTAAAAAAGTCCTTGAAAGGGCATACATAAAAGCCAGAGAAAAATATCAGAATTCCCTTCTAGTAACAAACTCCATACATAACATGATTTCAGACCCATATTTATGGGTCAAATGACATACGCAGGATTATTAACAAACATTGGCATGTGCTCAAATTGGAGGAACATTTGGCAAGTACACTGTGTGAAAAAATGTACATTACTTTTCGTAAGACCTTATCATTAAAAGATAGCTTGGTATCCAGCTTTATGAGCCCGAAAGTCTGTACTCCAGCTGAGACATGGCTGAATAAGAACATTTCAGGTTTCTACAAATGTATGAAATGTAGAGCGTTCCAACATGCCACAAATACAACAAGTTATTGCCATCCAGTTCTGGCAACAGACATAAAGATCAAGTCCAGGATTACCTGCGATAGAGTTTGTGGTCTATGTACTTACAGGTCCTTGTAGAAAATGGTTTTTGGGGAGCACTATCCGCAAATTAAAACTCAGGATACTTCATCATATACGTGCCATCAAAAATGTAGATCCAACATACCCCATGGCAGCACATTTAAAATTGGTACATTCAGGTAAACTAGATGTTTTTTTATACACTCTGTTCCGGAATTACCGAGTGGAGGCAATTGAGAATTACAATTGAGACAATGGGCAACAAAATATATATTTGACTTTGAAAGGAAAAAACCCAGTGGACATAACCTGGATGAAGAGCCATATACCTTTTTGGGCACATGAGCTACTATTTGATGTGTTTACAGTGTACCATCGCCTTGTGATAGATTTGTTGAGGTGGTGGTCTTTCAGGCCTCATTTCCTTTTTTCTTATTTTTTCCTTTACATTCTTTTGGATTGATTTTTGCTGTGTTATGGGCTCATAGTGATGCACTGTGTTTTTTTTTCTTGTCCTGCATTATCACCATTATCGTTTCTTTCTCTCGATTTTGCTGGCTACCTTATTCAATTAAGGAAACATCCTGATGACTAGTGTTATATTCTTACTAACAGCTTCTATTCATTTTCTTTTTTATTAATCTCTTTTCCATTTTCTTTTTTCTCATATCGTTTGGGGATTTTGAAACATTTCTTGATTTTCGTATTTTAGATTTGTTTGTTCAGAGGTAAACATATGTCGAGTTTATACATATAGCGTTTTCAGGTACCTGCACTAAGCACTTTATGATGCTGTATGATCAAATATATATTACGCAATTTGTGCACTTTGTTCAACTGCTCTATGCACTTTATTGCATATTATGCACGTTCAGTATGTGCAATGCACTTTATTGCATATTTGTACACACAGCATGCACCATGCACTTTATAGAGCATAAGTATTTGTACTTTTTTAATTATATAAGATGCATACAGCTCTTATTGTGGTGTACTATTTCTCATATGGTACAATGGTGAGAACCTTGCGAATGAAGATGTGGCCCATTTTGCACTTTATTATGTTATTGTGCATGCATTATGCACTTTGTTACTAATATTGTCTGTGCGGAATTAATGAAATGCGTTATTGTATGCTAGTGACAGTTTGTCGTATGCACATATGGTGATTTGTGAATTATCTGTATGCGTTTTGCATGTTTCGATCGCACAGCATGTATGCTGTGTGCCATTTGGTGCTTGCATGGTCAGTACTATACTGTTTATCTGTACGTAATGGATTACAGGCATTGTTTTCCAAGCCAAGCCATTATACTGATCACACTTTGCGATGTATTTCTAACACAAGTGTTGCATTATTTGTCCCAAAACTATACTGGTTGGCTCTATTTATTATTGCTGCTAGAACAAGTAACGGAGCCAGTGCATTACGTGAAGTGTTTATACCAGTGTTACCATGGTTTTGCACTCCAGCTATTGTGTTTTGCATATTCGCAGTATGGCTGCTAAAACTGATTTTGTTCAACAGCTACATTAACACTTCATAACTGGCGGCCCGCACACACATGTATAGAACTGTGTTTGCCATGAACATTACAAGATGTCCTACTTTCGTTTGTGAATGTGCCTGTACCATAGAGCTTTCATTCTAAACAGTCTCTTGTGAAACCATAGAGAACTGTTTACTTATTTAACTCTAATGTTGACGTTGTTTACCTCATAACGTGACCAAGCGGTTTGCTAACCGTGAAACGCATCGTTTGTTAATTTTTTTCTCTGTCCACGGCAGACATTTATAAAAATTAGAATTTTCAGCTGTTCGAATTGTGGTGCCACTTTCTACACAGAGCAGAGGATTTCACCTCACCCGGTTGCTCCTAGGAGTGCAATCCGTCTCTTGTACTGCTGTACGAAGGTTTTCCAATATAATATATACAATATAATATTGTTCAGGTGGCCAGGGAAGGGCCATTGCTTAATAAACCTTGAGGACTAAGAACAGGAAAAAGAGAGCTGTAAATATTACCCATAGGAATGAATGCACCAGGGATTCCTATGGGCAGGCACCATTTTGTCCCAATAACGAGGCCAGGCAGGGTCAGGCCTCCCCCTACCACTTTCCACCTGACATCTATCAAGACTCCCAGTCAACATAAAAAGCAGAACACACAATCACACTTTGAGCGAGCTGGGGATGCTGGATGGAGCACAGAGAACAGGAGGAAAATTCAAGATGCAGAGACCCTGGAAGATCTGGAGGTCCCAAGACTGCCTAATTGCTGGGCATGTGAGTACAGGGGAGGCTGCAGTGTGACAAGGGAGTGCCAACTCCAGGGAGCCAAAAACAGGGGCTGCTGGAGTTTCCTGGCAGTGCCCACACCAGAGATCCTCCCCTGGGCAAACAGGAGAGCTGAGGCCTTTGAGGAGCAGGTGGTAGGACCCTGACCTCAACAAACATACCTGTGTGCTCGTGCAACTCCTAAAACACGAGAAGGCTGTTTCCGTGGAGCTAGTGAAGTGGGAGCGAAATTAAGAGAAGTGCATTCTGGGACTGGAAGTCCAAAGACATTTCTTTAGGAACTTTAAGAGGGGTTCGAGCCTGACTGAGAGAGAGCCTGAGAGGGGAACGAAGTTACAAACCAGAAAACCCTTTTGGCCAGAAAGCAGTGTATCCTGAAAGCCACAGGGGTTACACAAGCCAGCCGAGCTGGGAAGAGATAATTGCTTCAAGTGCTACCAAGTTAACAGCAGAGTTGGGGAGGCACCAAGACAGCGAGAACAACAGCCTTGACTTTACCCCAAAAGACACGAAGGTGGCAAGACTCCCAACGCAACCGGTTAGTGGATTGAAGATATGAAAGTCTGGTTTGTGTTTTGGAGTGTTTGTAACAGTTGCCAAGAGAAATGAAGGTTACGCGCCTGGAAATGAACCGTGAGGGAAAATGAACCAATTGTTCTGAACATTTGTGTATAAATACTAAGTAGCAGAGTGATCCGGCGAGAAGGACGTTGCCCATTCAAAAGTCTCTGCATAGTTTAATCCCAGAGAGGGAAACCACTATCAAAAAGGGTACTTGGGTAAAATTGAGAACGATAAATAACAGGATGCATTGCAAAGGCAAATAGAAGTCGAAGTGGTCATGCAGAGGGAAAATAAAAGTCTTTGCAATTGCTAAAGTTTTCGAGCAGGAGAAAGAGACTCGAACCCGACAGAGTCTTAATGAGATGAAGAAAGCTAGGGGAAGGGAACCCTGACAAGTAATGTGGAGAAAATGATCAAGCCTGAATGAGTGGAGCCCATGCTTAACTGTGACCAGATTGAGAGACATCATTTTTTTGAACTTTCGCTTTGAAGGGTTTGAGCCCAACGGAGGGAGACCTACCTGAACCTTTTGGTTGAACCTTTACTTTAGAAAGGTCCATGCCCGTCTCACGGAGACCAGCGTGAACCTTGGTTGATACTATGCAGAGGAAAAGGGGATTAACCTGGACTTGGGAGAAGGGAAACCCGAGAGGTTGAACCCTCCAATTCGGACTGCCAATTCGAGAACCCAGGAGGCTCTGGAAGGCAGAGCAGGCTGCCAATGTATATATTCGCAAGCCGGAGTGTGGCTGAGTGCAAAGTATTCCACCCAAACCTGAGTGCTAGACACTGTGGGAAAGAGAAGACATCAAGAAACATATGTTTGACATTATTACATTTTTGTTAAACATTGACTTTCCTTTTTGAAAACACATTTCCCTGTGCACATGTACTGTAATAGAGTGAGGGCAAGCATTAGGTTTTCTAGTTTAAATCGTATGATTTTGGACACCACTGATTAGGACTGTTTATCTTTTATTTGACGGTAGAGCACGCTCCCTTCTTAGGTATAAGGCCAGACCAGCGTTTTCCAACCCCTTTCACTTTGAATAAAAATGTTCAACTTTGCATCTTTTGTGTCAGTGTCCTCTTTGTGATACCATGCTTGTCACATAAGGCAATGATAGCCGCCCTATAGTAAGGTGAGTGACATGAGCCATAGGATATTTTAACATTTTATTGCTAAGAAAGTTTTACTTGGTGGCCGGATAGGGATAACATTTTCCAAACAGGTATTTTCCACTGGCCCCCCCAGACTGGAAATTATGGGAAAGATTTGTTAAGAAATAAAAAAAAGTTATTAAGAAAGAAAAATATGCTGTTTTCGGCCTACAGCCATTAATTTTCACATAGAGAAAAAGTCCACATTTTCTCTGCTTGACGGATTTAGACCAATTAAGACACAACTTGGGCATGAACCGTAATCTTCATTTCCAGGATAGTTTTGGAATTACTCGGTCTAGTAGGTTTTAAAATATTTAAGGGGAAGGTGGTGCCCCCCTTGTCCCAAAAATATAGCTATATCTCCCATGGTGCCTTGCAGCAGAGAGACTTTTAATAAATGAAAAGCCACCCTTTTTCTTTTGATTGTTGCAAACAATTACCACGTTAATATAGGGGAATGCGAAATTGAAAAGTGCAAAAACAACTATTTGGATGAGGAAAAGGGATGAAATTGCATCAGGCTAGAGGTGTGGAGGGAGAAAGAGGATACCATGTGAAATTGGAGAGTTGGGGGTGGCCTGGGGATCCAGTTACATTTCAAACCTTTTAGGATTATCGGGGGAATTCCGAGGGGATCTCGGGAGATTCCTGTGGTAATAGCAAGACGGGTTCGGAAAAGAAAAATGCATCACACGAAGCAAAGAGTGATAGGGGCAAATGGGAGAGGGGAAGGGAGGGACACATTCAGTTGAAGGGAGTGGGGGGGACCATGGAAAGAGGAAGGGGGCACTTGGTGAGTGCCTGTGAGGGCAGGGAAGAGTTTTTTTTTTTATTTTTAAGCATTTTCACATTATCACTGGAATACCGGGTGACTACCGCGGGCATGAGTGGTACATTACAACTGTCTCTGTAGTTCATTGCCATTATCGGGGGCATCCTGCAGGAATTGGAAGAGAGTGAAAACAAAATGTTATACCTAGTGGGCCCCAGAGGAACCTATTGGTGCAACAAGTACCGTGGCTGAAGGCCAGGGCCACTGACCATGGGCGAAGGGCGTGGCTAGTGGGCCCCAATGAAACCTTTTGTGCAACATGTTCAGTGGTCATGGCCAAAGGCCATGGCTAGTGGGCCCCAAAGAAAGATATTGGTGCAACATGTACAATGGTCGTAGCCGAAGGCCCAGCCACTGATTATGGCCGAAGGGCATGACTAGTGGGCCCCAAAGAAACCCTTTGGTGCACTATGTACATAGGACACGGTCAAAGGCTGTGGCCAAGGACATGGCTACTGGGTCCCAAAGAAACCTATTGGTTCAGGTGGACCAGCAGCCACAGCTGAAGTCCATGACTAGTGCGCTTGAAAGAAACCGAGTGTTTAAAAATATACCTTCGGCACGGCTGAAGGCCATGCTCACTGCCCCAAGCTGAAAGCCTTGGCTAGTGGGCCCCAAGGAAACCTATAGGTGGAACATATACAGTGGCCACGGCCTAAGGCCATGTCTAGTGGGCCCTAAAGAAACCTGATGGTGCAACATGTAAAGTGGCCACGGCTGAAGGCCACGGGTAGTGGCCCTTGAATAAACTATGGTATAACAAAACCCTTGAAATTCACTGAAAAAAACATTAATTACGGAACAGTTAAGGTGATCAGATTGAACGCAACAAAATGCTTAAAACTCAACAGATGTTGGAAGTGATGATCATCTTAACTCAGCGTCAGCCCCTGGTGCATAGCCCATGAGTACATACATAACAGATGGGATTCACAATAACATAATAAACTAGAGGCCGGCAAGATAGCTCAGTGGGTTGAGCATTCACTGCTGCGATATGTGTATGGTCTGCAGGTCGCAGGTTTGAATCCCAGCAAGGCCAACTTAGTCTTTCATCCTTCCAAGGTCGACAAATGAGCACCAAGTCCGCTTGGGTGATATTGTCTGTATATGTGTTCTATGTAAAGGTCTTAGGCACAAGCGCTAATTCAATCCTAGGGGTCATCAACAAGAGGGACACAGAGTTAAGATGATCATCACTCCCCACATCTGCTGAATTTTAAGGGGTTTGTTGCATTAAACATAACCTATTATGGTAGGTATTTGGGGGTTAATGTATGAACCGTGTGACAAATCCAGGGAGTTCTATGGCTCTCACCTCAAGACATCCTATATAAGGAATCATACCCTTACCTGGAGAGAGAGAAAAGCTGAGTTGAATTCAATCAGCTGGAGGAAAGACACACAGAGTGGACGCTGCTGCTGCACGGAGCCGGCACTGCCTGGAAGCAGGACCAGAACCCATACTTGGGCAGAGTGCCCATGCAACACTGCCAAGCTCAAGTCCGCTGGAGGAACAAGGTTCCTGGCTCTCTATCCGGGAGCCATCCCACTGCCGACATGGTGGAAGGCTGGCACCTGCTGGTGGAAGCATGGAACCAGTGTCAGAGAAGGAGGAGATCACTGCTGATAGAGCGACCGACTCCTCCCAGGAGAGAAGACCGCAGAACAGCAGTTATGCGCTGTGTGAGCCAGTGAGGCAGGAGTTCGGTTGATCTCCGTGGTGAGCCGCAGGGAGTTCAGAATCCTATAAATCAGAGGCCTGTTGAGCCCAGTGAAGATACCCACAGGAGACCATAAAGAAGAGGGTGCAATATCCCTCATGACTGAAGGGGCCTCTAGAAACCACAGCACACGACAAATACCCCAGGGGAGAGAGCCAGAACAGTATACCACAGAAGTGGGTGTAAGTCAAATGGAGCAGAGGAGAAGACCCAAGGAAGGGACACTAATATCCTTCATGACTAAAGGACTCCTAAATAGCAGATCACAAGAGAAATAACCCAATGAGGAGATCCAGAAGATTATACCCCAGAAGTGGGTGTGAGTCAAACTGACTAGAAAAGAAGACCCAAGCGGGGTTTAGGTGAACGGACTAGTTCGCCACAAGAGGTACGTGGTCGAGACCCAGAGGTCCAAGTTGACCAAATAATGAAAGGTATTACCTGAATCTAGGTTGGGAATCCGAGTCCATAGCTCCTCAGGAGACCCCAGAAACTACACCAAATAAGAAAGGGAACTGATCCAAAGGAGAGAGACCAAAAGGCTATTACAACTACTTTCAACACTACAAAACCTAGTAAAACGAGAGGGAGGTACACGTATAAAAAATTGCCCCGAGTGTGTGGAAGGGCTCAGCAATTCGTCCTGGTGAAGATGCCCTCCTGATCTCTAAAGAAGGGGAACCAAGATCCCTCAAGACTATAGGAATCCCGAGAATACAAAGGAGTGGAGAAAAACCCTTAAGGTGGAATAGGGCAGATTATACCCAAGAACTGGCTGGCATACAAACAGAGGAGAGAAGGAGACCCGAGAAGGGTGTAGCTCGATAGGCTAGTTGGTTCAAAAGTGGTACATGGCCGAGACACAAGGTCTGAGTCAACCAAATAATCTGTCACCATAAGGGACAGTGCAGAATAATCCACAACCAAAGAAGTCGAATGGAGAACGACCCTCCCACCTTGGTTGGCACAAGTTTCTGGTTTTTGCAAGAACAGGGCACTGTGATGCAGCCAATGGGGAGGAAGAGGGTTAGGCCGGGGTTGTGGATAGGCAAGGGAGTTTAAGGGACACCGGAAAGAGGTTAAGGAAGAGGTATTGGATAGGTATGGTGAAGACCACATTCATTTTGTCGTATGATCTTGTGACATTGCCGCACCCCTAAAATCTTACACACTCTTGATTGTGGCAACAAATTCTCAACCTACTACTTAAACCTGAACCTAAACGTGAACCTGAACATAAACCTGAACTCTTAAGTACATATCATGCTCTGTCCCATACGCAGAGTGAACAAACGCCGCACATACCATATGCAACATATATTGCGAAGCATTGTCAAACACGTAGTAGTTGAATGTTGCAATGCGTAGCAAACACATATGCTGAAAGCAAGACATAACAACATATAGCTGTAGAAACAGTTGCAGACGGGTATGCTACAAGGGGGCGACACTTACAGCCAACAGCTCTCAAAGTCCCTGCTCCTGAATAACCTCTTTCCTCACAGGTTACCTTCGTAGCTGCCACCTTGCTCCTCCCCTGTTCTAGAAGAAAAAAGTTGCAGTTTGTAGTACTTATATATACTCTGTCCATATAGGTACTCATTCCCCATCCCCACTCAATGCCACCAGTTATCTTTCGCCCTAGAACCCCCCCACACCCTCCCGAATGGAGTTACCAGGGCTTGAAGGTAACAGCGTCTGCAGAAGGGTGAACACTGGAATGGGGTTCAGGGAAGTAACACCATCACTGTAGTTCTTTCATGGGTGCAGCATAAGCTGCACAGCGAGAGCTGCAGTTGGGAACACTGCTGCAGTGTAGGCAAGCATGCTGCTGGTGAGCCGCCGAAGCGGCTGTGCGGGTTAGTAACCACGGTTTAGTAAAGCGTGCTGGAGTCAAGCCGCCGGAGCAGGAGTAAGTAACACCACTGCTGCGGTGTATCGAAGTGTGCTGGAGGAAAGTCGTCAGAGTGGGCGTGCGAGTGAGTATACCACTGCTACAGTGTATCAGATAATGCTGGAGGCAAGCCACCGGAACAAAAGATGCAGCTAAGTGAGCCACGAAAGACATCACAAACAGAGCCATGCTTGTGCTGCCTACGTCAATTACCAGAAACTGCCATGGCCCGAGGAGGGGCCTTAAATAGTGCCTACGGTTGGATTTCTCCAGCCGCCAGGGGCTCTGCGAAATGTAGTTCGGGGCCCCAAAGTCCTGCAATGTCAGGACTTGGTAGCCTTCTCATGATGGAATAGCCCCAACAAATGGTCCCAAGCTCCTTGTCCTCTACAATCCTGACATAACCACTTTTTTAGAAAAGCAAAAGAGCTTTATTGACTCTGGGATTCAGAGTCCCTAGGTCCACAAGAGACCTCCCGGAATTAACTGAAACGAGAAGGTGAACTGGTCTGAAGGGGAGAGCCAAACGGGCTACCAAATGTCCCTTCAATGCTACAAAACCTAATACAACAAGGGGGAAGTACACTTGTGAAGGTTGCCAAGAGCCTATGCAAGGGTCCAGCAATCTGCCCTGTTTATTTGAAGTAAACAACTTTTGAGAACTGTCTACGAATGTCTAAATGGAATATTTCAGTTACTTTTCTGTGCATTATAAAGGCTGTGAAGGGAGCCCCGACGAGATGAATAATTTCACCTTTTTAACTGACTTATTTTGGATTTGTCTGTGATGAGAGGTAAGGCCCTAGGAACCTGAGAAGGACATTTCGAAATACATGCCCTACCGAACACCCAAATAAGTCAGGGCTCTGTGCCACCTTTCTTTCTTTTCTTCAGAATGGTAGGGTCAGTTAGGTAGTTTAGGCGAGGACAGAGGACAGTATTGCGTTATGTAAGACAATACGTCCTGACGAGCACCTTTGGTATTTGCTTTCTTACATAGGGAACCCCATCGTAGCACTAGGTCTAGTTGAGGGACTTTCTTTTGCTAAATGTTTTGTGATTTCAGGGCATTTGGCTAAATAAAATAACCTTTTGCTAAAAAAAACTATACATGAACATAAGAGAAGATACAATAAAAATGTATTAAAATCCATAAAAATAAAATCCATGTTATCATCGCAGCCTCTCTCTGGAACAACCTCCCAGACCACATAAGACTGGAAACTAACTACATTTGCTTCCGCAAACAGGTGAAAACCTACATTTTCAAATAAACGACCTTCTTTGTCAATGCCTAGTTCAGAGTAAACTTGCATGGTCGTCCCGTCCTCATGTCTAGTCGCTGTCTGTCTGTCCACTGTGTCCTTGTATCTGCGCCCCGAGGCTTGCGAGCTACCGGCGCAATATAAATACTAAATAAATAAATAAATAAATCATTATATAACATACATACTAAGAAATATTATTTAACAAAAGAGTTCCTCAAGCGCCAAACCCATGCAGTACAACAGGCTACTCCAAATAAATACTTTAAGGCAACGTGTACTACAGACCTAAATCAAGCAATACCAAAACTTCTCTCCAAACATTATATGCTGCCGCCACAATCACCAAGGCATCTGCAGCAAAGATGGCACTCCAGAATTGGTCTGATTGGATGCCATCCTCAGTTGGGATACATTTCGTGTATCCCTTCAGGTGTTTCTGCTGCAGCATAGGGCATTGTGTTAATAGATGACGGCTAGTTTCAATTGCCTGCTGACAAAATCTACAGAGTCTTTCTTCAGCTTTAACACCACTCCATGCACCCACACATTCAAAGGTGGGGAGAATGTTGGATCAGAGGTAAATAATAAAACTCTGCGGCTTTAAAGGGCATGATTTCGTCAAATGAGTAACAGGCTGCGCTCCTTGAAGCCCTGCTTGCAATATTCAACATACCGCTTTTTGGTGTGAAGGGTATCTAAGCTAACACACCGATTCCAATCCTGAGTATTCATTTTTCACATGAGAGGTATGTTGAGTAAACTAAGAATGGAATCCAAAGTCAGACCAATCGGATTTGGATGTATAGGTGACAAATGTTTCAGGTCATAAACAAACCGATTTGAGCCCCCACCAGATACATAGCCATCAGACACAACAGGGTATCTCTGGCAGCACCAGTCAGAATTCGGTGCACCAGGGAGTCCTTAATGATTTGAGTGACTGCAGCCCTAGCTCTAGCCATAGTGCTGCAACTGGGGAAGCATTTGGAACACCCAGTATTGAGTGCAATACTTTGCTCTCAATAACAGACAGCCAGGGGGAATGGGTGCCCTTCAATGTTAAAACCCCCTTTGCTGGAGATGAATCTTTTGATGATGTTCCACTTCCTCCTGGTGCGTGGAGTAATATATTTGCCCAGAAACTGGCATGACGGGCGTGATTTAATTGGACAACCAAGATAGATGTAGCTCTCTACTATGCCCAGTGTCTCATTTGTCAGTCTCCAGGAGAATGTGGACCTGCTTCTGGCCCTCACCCCCATTATCAAGATCTTTGACTTTGCAATATTTACGTTCATGTTGTTAACTAAAGCGAAGTCATGCAAGGCATTCGGCGAGTGGTGGAGTCCAATGGGGGTGGGGTCCAGGAGCACTGTATCATCTGTGCGTGCCAACCAGAGGCAGGGTGTGTGGCCAAGCTTGGGAGGATTATTACGACGTCGACTAAGGGCCTCACCCATATCCGAGACACACATGTTAAATAGTGGAGGTGCCAAAACACAGCCCTGCTTCAAGCCCTGATTTGTCTGGATGAGGTGGGAGAGATCGCCAGCCTGACTCATCGTAACGGTCACTCTCAACTCTGAATAAAGTAGTTCAAGCAAATATTGTATTATATTCATCATTTATATAGCGCCCTTTCGCCATTCAATGATCTATGTCCCACCCCTCCAACTTCCTCCACAATGTAAGCCTCGACAAGCAATCAAAAGCGTTAGAGTAACCGATAAAGCAAAGATAGAATTTGCGGTCTGACCGGTGATATACCTCCCCTGCAGCGCACTGGAGAGCTCATATGTTATGCGCCGTGCTGTGGACAGCTCTAAAACCGGTTTGGCATTTCTTTAGAAGTGGTTTCTCACCCACCCATGTTTTCAATTTCTGTAAGAGGAGAGAAGAAACATCTTACCACTTGTTTCAAGCATTGCCAACAGGCGATAGTTGGAGGGGTCCATCCTGTCCCCCTTCTTAAATACCGGGACCAGGATGGATTCCCTCCTACTAGCTGGTATTTCTCCTCATAAAAGGATCTGGTCCTATAAGGCCTTCAAAAAAACTGAAATGAAATATCAGTGCACACCTACTGAAGTATTTGTAGCTTTGGAAAGTCTTAGCAACTGTTTGGGTGGACGGGAGGAATAACGACCCTGACACGAGATCGTAAAGCAAAATACAACAAAAGGTGTCAAATCTATGGACGCTCCCGTCCCCTGCACAACTAATTGCCGAGATCAGCCAAATATCATTAATACACATTAAAGATTTCAAGTTTATCTCCAATGTCATATTCAATGCACACAACTCTAATAAAGCATTCCTGACATCTTTATTCTGTACTGTTCTAAGAAGTGCTCTTCACATTATATAGTATACCTTACAATGATACATTTCAGTATATGCACTCTGCCATATGCTTTCAACTTGAAGGGGGTGGTGTAGGGGTGGGGAAGGATGGGGAAAGGTTTGGAGAAGCGAAAGGTTTCACAGCCTTAAGGACCATGCTCTTTCAAAACAACGTGAGATGATGTAATTTACTTATACGTGTATCCAAGCTACATTTCTTTTTTTTTCAATAATGTTTTTTATTGGCATTTATGGGTGATAAAAGCGTCAACATTCTCAATGACATGTTACAAAGGTATCATGTAAACAAACAAAAGGGTATTTCGGGCGGGGGATCGCTGCAGTCTCGGGACATTGGTGCAGGGGTGCTTTCGATGAAGACGGTAATCTAGGCTTCATGCTACATTTCTATGTGAAGATGAACTGCTAGTGAATCAATTTTTTTAGTTACTCTACAAGATCAATGTTTCGTGAATTGAAACAGATGAATGAAAGCTTGGAATAATATTTTTTTCTAAGAAGTGCACTGATCCTGAGTTTGTAATGAATTTAGGCTGCATTAACAGTGATTACAATCAGGCATTTGAATTCAAATGGCAGAGTGCCCACACTGAAATGTATCATTGGAAGGTATACTGTGAACAACTAACGGTATTGTGGGACCGTACTATATTGAGTCACTCTCAATCTACTAGTAAAATGGACAAAGGTCTGTTAATCAGTGATTTCCCTCTACCCTGTACCCCCATCAGCAGACCCTGACAGAATATTGTACTGTTTTATAGGTCGTTTCAGAATACCATGTCCCGCTTGCGCATAATTTGGGATTTCATTAAGAATGGATAAATGCAATGTAATTGTAATGTAATTGTTTATTTATGCAGTGCTTATACACAGGTGGAGTGCTTCAAGGCGGGAAGGGAACAAGGGAGTACAGTAATCATTCTTAGGCCTTGAAGTTTCCAAATGATCTTACAGAAAAACTAGGTGCACAAAGTGTTACAGTTGTGACCAAGCTAGGGAGGGAAACAAAAAAAGGGGGGTGGGACAGGACAGACGAACTTACTAATCCTAGTACATTAGGTCATGCATGTGTACAGACGGGGGTGCGAAGAAGAGGGGGGTGAGGTGAACAAACTTGTCCAGTCCAGCAAGGCCCTGGGCTAAGTCCAGAGAGGCTGCCCCGCTCATGGAGCGTAAGCTGAAAGTGCAGTAATGCTGATCATAGTGCAGCAGCCCGGAGGCAAGTGCATACAACTGGCAGGGGGTGGGCGTGGGGGGGCCTGAGGACCTTTTAAGATGTTGCCTGTGTTATGGAGTTGAGGGCAAATACACAGAGTGTCATGTTGAACTTGGGACACTATGTCCCGTTTGGGTACAACTAGTTAGGTCTGTTATATATTATATATATATATATGTATATATATATATTATTATATATATATTGGTATCCATTGTTTTGTAGAAACGTCACTTTGTGGTATGTGATCAGGCGCCGAAGAAATATTTATTCTTGAGCACATAAAGTGAAGCGATTGAATAGCGGAATTCTACACTCTTGTGATAGGAAGGTTGAGGTGAGAATGGCTCCGCATTATAGGAATTTGAATATAATGATGCTAAGAGTGAACTTACCATTCTTGCTTGTCACTCCCAGATCCGTGCTACCTGTCTTCATTTAAGATTGGAATGAGGATAAGAGGCCACGTAGGCTTGTTCAATACGCTCTCCCCCCTTCATGTGTGGGTGCCCACCCTGTGAAGGTGTATGCAATATGGCGTGTTTGTCGTCTAATGACAGTAATGGCGTTTAGCCAACTATGCACGATAGACTAAGGCTTGCTCACAGTATACCATGGTATTTTGTCTGTACACCCCCTGGTGTTGAGACTTGAATGTCGTGTAGGCAGAAGAGTCCTCTGTCCCCAAATGCCACACAGAGAGAACTCAAAGTCACTCCCTGTGTGACCGTTGAGGCCACAGGTGGAGATGGTCAACTCCGGAACCGCGAACCTCTGGGACCCCAATCCGCTGCAAGAAAATACTAATTAAGTACCAAGCAAATGACAGTAAATGACAGTGCCAAAATAACGTGAAAAGGTCTTACCAGAGGGATCAGGAGAAAGGCAATGAACCTATGAGGCAGGGGTCTGGGACTCACGTGGGCAGGAAGACTGTAGTCCCAAAAATGGCGTGAGCACCACCTGATGACAAGAACGTGATTTGGTAACTGTGGAGCTTGAAGCAAGAAGTTCCAAAGAAGGCCAGATGCAAAAGGGAAATCCGTGTTCCAGTCCAAAGAGCAGTCCAAGTTCAAAGCACCGGGAAATCCAAAGTAACAAAGCCATTAAGATAATCCAAGCGAAGTCCAAGTAAACAAGCAGAGGTAAAAAAATCCCAAAAAGTCAAGAAATCCAAACGAACGCGTAACGCCAAACAGGTTGCAATGAACAGCTGTGAAGCAGCGAGTCCACGGAAAACCACGTTTAAATACTCGCGGTTCTGGCATTACTTCCCGTCACATGACGTGCTGCCGCATCACATGAGTGGTTTTCCGGGTCACGTGAGCATACAGCGCTGGTCACGTGACGCAGAAGCATAGTAGCGTTCCGCCGATAACCTAGGCACCAAGGAAACTGCCAATGCAAGAAAGGACGCAACCTGGAGAGCGTTCTGTTGCGGGTGAGGTGTGCATGTGCACGCAAGTCATCAGGGGGCCCACGTGAGTGCCGGAGTGTGAAGGGGGAATGGGATGGGACAGAGGGAGCGGGGCGAGCTATAGTGATTCTAGAGTTTTGGGGATGGTGAGCACAGGCAGTAGTTGCAGTATTGTCAGGTGTGTGTACAAGGGAGCGTGTGGTGTACTATTCACAATAGATTCATTGTATTGAACATGATATAATTAGATACATATGTGTTATGAGATATACATAGAGCACTGTTCTACTTATTGATTTGTTTTATGGATCTTCTTTTATAGTGTTATTTGCTCCTGAAGAAGGGCAAAGCACCCCCGAAATGAGTAGAGAACTTTTTTTGCCTACCCTTGAACATTACAGAATACAGATGTCATGAATACTTGATTAGAGTTGTGTGTATTGAATATGAAATTGGTGATAAACATGGAAATCTTTAATGTGTATCGGTAATATTTGGCTGATCTCAGCATTTTGGTGTGCAGGGGACGGGAGTGTCCATAGATTGGACACCTTTTGTTGTACTTCACCAAAACTGCCCAGTACATACTTTTGTTAATAAAACATGTATGATAAATATGTCCAGTTGTCCAAGTGCTACTTTCAGCCTACCACACTGGGCATACACGGACAGAGAAATGCTTGTGAGAGAAAGCCAGCAACAAATGTTAGAGATGGAGAGTCAGCAGATGTCTATCTGAGCCGAACGGAAGATGTTTCCACAAGGTGCATATGCCGGTTTTTATGCCAAATTTGGTAGAAAATACATGCTGTCATGAAAACTCTACCTGCATGGCCTACTTATCAGAAGATGATGCTCCATCACTATGCGTAATACAGCAAAGAGGCTTTAGGCCAGCCTGCCTTACTGGTTCGGTTCTGAGAATTCTGATGAGGCTTATACAGAAACTTCATGGCACCACTCAACCTTGTGTTCACAGCAATGAGTGAGTACTGGGTTTATCCCTTTTCACATAATAAACTTTGTACAATTTTCTTAGCAATTATTTAACAAGGTTGATGTGAATCGATCTCAATTGTTCCCTATGTTTGAATTGACAAATGTGAAGACCGCAAGGCGCTCCGGAGCAGTCGTACAAAGCTGGTGAGCCAATAGCAGGGAGTTGGGACATCAGGGCGCTTCGCTCGGAGCATCGCATAGGGAAGCAAAACACTAAGCAAGTGGAAGCACGCCCACAGTAGGGATTTGAGGCGCTGGGGCGAAGGTGTAGAACTGATGATTTTGAGAAAGGGTCGAGGATCCAATATCAGGGGAAAAGAGAAACCAATTGGAAGAGTGAAGAAATAAGAAAAGGGTTACACATCTGGACCCCACACCCTAAATGAGAAAGAGTTCTATTACATGAGAAAGCCCTGGCAGGAGAGTATACCAGGCAAAGTCAAGTTCGTAAGTGTAAGATGTAAAGTACATGAGAAAGCACTAGCAGGAGAATATACCAGCCAAAGTCAAGTATAGAAAGAGAATCCTAAGGAAGACCCATGCCCTTAGAACATTGAAGTATACTGAATGTAAAAGAAGCCTGGCATGAGAGCATACCGGGTGTTCTGCAACTCTGGGACTTGCACCCAAGTTCTAACACTGTGAAAAGGGAATTACCAAGAAGACACATGCACTTGA
This sequence comes from Ambystoma mexicanum, assembly GCF_040938575.1. Taxonomy (NCBI): domain Eukaryota; kingdom Metazoa; phylum Chordata; class Amphibia; order Caudata; family Ambystomatidae; genus Ambystoma; species Ambystoma mexicanum. The sequence goes on along the minus strand of NC_090923.1, from coordinate 1,112,332,649 downwards.
GATTCTGAATTGTTTTGAACTGTTTTTGTTGTGGAAAGAAACCTGCGGAAGGGAGTCATCCCCTCGAACTGTGGACATTATCCATTTCAAACCTTTTTTTGGAGTTAACCTTTTCCTTTGAACTTGAACATTTGTGCACTTTCAAGGCCAGAGACAAAACCGTTAGCACCTATAGTTAATTTTAGAGTGTGAGTGCTAGGATAGGATTTCGGACAGAGAATATTTTGTTTTGGACATCTTGATGCACAACAGACCCTTAGTTTTGGTTGAGTTAGGGAAATACCTCCTAGAGTAGGGATAGTGAGGCATTTTCCAACTCGTTCATTATTTCAATAAAGGTTTGCAGCAATCACTATGAGTCCTCTGTGGCCGTGTCTCATTCCTTGTTCCACACTGGGAGGTATGATCAGTGCCTCTACTAGGTATGGTGTTGCTTACTTATCTTATATTGGTTTATTTATTTTTAAAATTTTATACATTTCATCCACTAGGAGTAGTGAAATATCAGATATGCTACACAATGTTATCTCGTAAAAATATACAATCACATTAGAATTAGCATGCTTTAACATTATCTGGACAAGTGCATGTGCTTAACTGACTTTATTTTGAGATCAGGAAATGTATTGCAGTACATGAGGGAAAGTGCACCAGTGCTATGTTGATAACCTAGGAACGGACTCATTTTAAAATCAATTTCACAGCATAGTTTTACCATAAGAGGTTTATGTGTCTATTTTTTCTAAGCTGTCCGTACAAATCGACATATGTGATAGATCCCAGAGGAGGGCTTAGACGTTTTCTGCTTTCTTCATCCTCATCCCCCCTCCCTTATCAAAGGCAAGTGCCACTTTGCACCTGATCTGACAATGCTGGTGGGTGGTGTGTGGGTGGGCCCACGGTTGTGGTTGGACCTGATGACAGTTGTGGACGGACCTGGTGACAATGTGCAACACAAAGAGGTCTCGCATCAGGTGACAGTTGGCCAAATGGCCCCCCCAGACACTGTGTCTCCAGCTTTTTCCTTGAACTCTATGTCCAGGGAATCAATATATGTGATATGTCGCGCTGGAAGGTGGGCGATTGGGCATAGGTCTTTTCCAATGACTTCACCTTGATACTGTGATGCTGCAAATGCATCGGAGGGACAGGGCCGCTGTATCCTTGTCCTTTACTGCTTTTTATCGTGTGTTCTGTCGTGTTTTCCACGCAGGCGTTCACGTGGGACTCCTGGCGGTGCAGCTCACTTTCTTTTGGTTTGGTGAACTGACCCGTGGGATACCCTTATGGCACCATTGGGTGGGGGTACAACCCTGTGCCCGTAGTGTGTATTTTTGGGCACCTGTGGGTGGCCCGCAGAGCAGGGTATGGGCTGGTGGCAGCTCCATGCTGAATTTGACAGGTGCGCGGAGTATCCTCCATTTTGGGATACCCCGGCCCTTCCATTGGGATCAGTTGATTCCTGATGAAAAACAAGATGGCCCCTGTGGCCTCTTGCTTTCTATTACCCATTACCTTGTTTTCCCAAAGTCCAGGGAAGCCCTGACTCTGTCCCTTCCCCCTGACTGGTTTTTGGGTGGAAATGCTATATATGGTGTTGTTGTGAAGGCCCGGCCAGACTAGCTGGAGCCTTCCCAGTGATGTATGTGGTGGGTACCTCCTGTGGGTGGGACCTGGGTGAATAGAGTGTGTGACGAGTATGCATTCTGTGTTGTGGGTGTCTAGTATCTGGTGGTTGACACAATGACTGAGACAACCCTGCCCGAAACCGGTATGAATGCAGCTTGGAGTGTTGAATGGCTCGGTACTTGTCCCAATACACATAACTTGTTGTGAGTGTCTGGAGAGAAGTGAATGGCCTGAATACCTTGTGTGCCTGATTGGCTGCCTGCCTGCATGAATGCCTGTAGTCGTGATTGGATGCTTGAGTGTGACCCAGCGGAATGAATGGGAGATCAACAGTATATCTGGGGACCTCTCACTGCTAGGAATCGTGTTCAGAAGCTGAAGTCCACTACGACAAGTAACTGGATTAACTGACGCTTAACCTTGAAGCCCTGCTGGACGAGAAGAAGTGCTGTTGCTCTCCTTCACAATCTGAAAGCTGCTGTGCCTCCAAGCACTGACCCAGAGAGGACCTGGTAAGGAGCCCTCTGCCCGAGCTACGAGGGACCATCGTGCACAGCTGATCTTTGCCAACGCTCCCTGGTAGACAGACCTTCGACAGGCTGCCGACACGATACGGGGACTGCTGCGGAACTCTAAGGAGAAGCACTCAGACTGTTGTCCGCCACTGTCGACGACCACCATCGCCGACCGGAGCCGCCGTGCTCCCGTTTGCCTAAGAACTTCCATTGATCATCGGACGCTCTCGTCTGCATCGTCATCCGCTTGTCTCCCGCTGGAGAAGGCCCGACCGTCGACGCGCCGAGGAGCATCTACCGGTGGGTTTCCCGCCACCTAAAGACCGCAGAGACGCCGACGACTCGACGCCCTTGCTGGGCCACAGTTCTTCATCATCTCTTTGTGGTCCAGAACTATTGTCACCGAGGTGCCCCGCACGCCTCTTCCTTGCAGGACGCCAACGCTCTGTCATCGACGAGCACCGCTGGGAACAAAGCTGCCACTTCCCTGCCATAGTTCACCCTGCTCACCGTCAGACGTTCGACGACCCGTGACTCCTGCCTTAAAGGGAGGGCACTCAAGAAGGGCCGTCGATTCCCCGACACCGAACGCCAAGTTCCCCGACACCTCTCGACGATCCGTGGCTCCCGCCTGAAAGGGAGGCACCTAAGAAGGATCGGTCAGCGCATCGTCGGAGAACTCTACTCCACCAGGTACATTGGGGAGGTAAAACCTTGACAGGAAGAAGTAAGACTATTTAACATTTGGACTGGGCTTGTGCTATATATCTTTATTTACAGGTTGCCCAGGTGGGGGGATCTCCACACAGAACTGTGCCTAGCGGTAGGGGTCAGCATTCTGCCTATTGTTTCAACCATCTTACGTTCCTGCCTATCTCTATTGCTGGTTTACTTGTTATTGAACTGTGTGACATTTTAACCGTACAGTTGATGCACTTTAATGAGATTCGATAACATTAGTGGTACCACTTTAGAATTGTACATATTTATCATTATTGACTTCCGAGTACAAAGTGTGTTATTGTGATCGTGTACATACCTTTGAATATTAATTATATAATGACTGTGTTTTCAGTAATACAGTGTGTGGACATTCCTTTGTGGGAGTTCGGGACTACACTGTACTTAAGAACCAGCCTGCATCACCTCCTGAGAAGCTAGGTCTTGATTGCTCGACTACGTTACCAATAATAGAGAATCTTGGCTGGGGTCCTCTGTGCCTCTCCTCTACCATATAGAGAGCAGAAGTACAGACACCCCCTACCAGTCTTTACAGATACCCACTCCCTTATCAAAGACAAGTGTCAATTTGCACCTGAACTGACAGTGGGGAGTGGGTGGTAGTGGGTGGTTTGTGGGGGTGGCAGTGGGTGGTCCCACACTTGTGAATGGACATGTTATGTTATTTGGCATTTATATAACGCTCTATATATCATTGGTATAACCTCAAAGCGCTGGTACATTGAACGCCCTCGGGGACCGCAGTCTAGGTCAGTTGAGAGAGTAGGGTGTGGAAGGGTGCTTGGGTGCACCAGTTAAGTGTGCAGCTGATGTAATTGGTAGCTGCATCCTAGCATTAGTTGTGGTGGTAACACCAAGACAGGTTCTGGCTGCGTTAGGCCTGTGAGACATTTATGTGTGCAGCTAGGCCATTTTGTCATGGGGTATAGCTGCGTTTTATTAGAATGATGGGGTGTTCATGGGATAGTGTTCGTATGTGAGCAGCTAGGCCGAATTATTCGAGGGGTATAGCTGCACCCTAGTTGTTTGATGGTGTAGAGTAGAGAGTAAGCATAGTGATATGAAATGATAGTTCATCTACACAGGGCCCACACACAATGCGCTTCAAAGCGCCCTACGACAGGGACGGGAACAAGGGAAACACAGAAACCATGCCTATGGGCTAATATTTCCTCTTCAATCTAAATGTGGCACTTGCAGACATTTACAGTCTTGTCTGCATGTGATGCAGACTAGTGTTTACGGTTCTATCAGGTGAGGCTGTCGCTTACATTCATGGTTCTATGTGGTTCCGGTGCAGGCTAATGTTCACAGTTCGATCTAAATGTGGAAACAATTAGAGCATGGGCAATTCTCAGTCGCACTGCGCCCAAGACCAATTGCGAAGCCGTGAGAGAGTTTTCTGGCACTGTCCTTCATTCAATTTATCTTAGGTCCCATCTCCCATTTACAGCCTCGGATGAAGAGTCGGTTTAGACTCGAAACATGTGTCAGGCTACTTTGCAAATAAATCCATTGGACTTATAACCACATCTCTCTTCAATTACTTGCAACACATGCCTATATTGCACTCTTGGGCGCAGTGCGACTGAGAATTGCCAGTGCTCTAATTGTTTCCACAACAGTGGATTGTACTTGGCAGTACTCCCGCACCTCTTAGGCACCTGCAGCCTATGTGCACTCTTAATATTTATTCATACAAGCACTGTGGTTTTGTGACTTTTTCTGCCAAACCTGTGTTTTTCCTATCTAAATGTGGTATAATAACATTCACAGTTCTAAGTGTAGCACTTGCTAACATTCATAATCCTGTCTGATTGTGGCGCCGGCCAATGTTCACAATTCTATCTCGGTGTGGCCATTGCTATTGTTCACCGTTCTATCTTGTTGGCGCAGGCTGGTGTTCATGAAACTATCTAAATGAGGTACTTGCCAGCATTCAGAATTCTATCTAAGTGTGGAACTTGCTAACATTCACAAATCTATCTCGATGTGGTACTTGCTAACATTCACAAAACTATCTAATTGTGGTACTTACTAACATTCACAAAACTATCTAGATGTGACGCAAGTCAACATTCATAATCTTGTCTAGATGCAACACAAGTTAATGTTCACAATTCTATCTAAGTGAGGAACTTGGTAACATTCACAAATCTATCTAAATGTGGAATTTGATACACTCATTAATCTTTCTAAATGTCGACACAACAAAATACCCGAAATTCGGCAGACAGTTCTGACAAAGGTACCTTAACTTCGCGCCCGCTGTTGCACAGTGTATGTCCACAATGATGACATCAGAGATTACAGCGAGGCATTTTCCAACCCCGTTTTATGTCAATAAAAGTTTGTAACCACAAACATGTCTCCTCTGCGTCTGTGTCTCATTCGTGGCTCCTCATATATGGTCTCGGAAGTGGGATTTTGTTCAGTTGATACAAACTGGGGAAACCTTAGGTCTGAAAAACTTAGCAACTGAGCCACTGATCCATCTATAGCTACAGGAAATTCTGTCAGGTTTTACCTTTGCAACAGTAGGAAGGAATTGATAGCACCCAGGGAAAGAATATTACTACCCACTGACTTGGTTCTGGTACCCCTCCCGGTACCTATATCAGGTTAGCCTCTAAGTATGGTCTAGCTTGGAGATATGGCCTGGACGTACTAGCTGGCATTATAGACGCCGATTATAGAGGTGATGTAAAAATGTGGATCCAAAACAATGGCAAGGAAGCCTATCAAGTGAAGAAGGGAGAGAAAATTGCTCAGAGAATCTCGGAAAGAGCTTTATTTCCTAATTTAGGAGATGTAAAGGAAGTAGATGATACTGACAGAACAGGAACAGGTTTTGGGGAAGCTGATGTAGATTCCCCCTCAACATTCGGAGCTACAGTACCTAAAACCCCAGTTGAAGAAGTCGAGGGCATGACTGACCTGGCCTTTTCTCAGAGGAATGATCCCCTCACAGCAAAAGCTTTCCAACACATAATGTCAGCAGAAGAGGAAGGACAAGTAAAGGGGGGAACCCTTCTTTTTCTTGAAACAGTGGATACTCTATCAGGGCGACATTGGCCCCATTGGTATACCTATGTCACAAATCATGGTGTTCAAAAGTCTTAAAAAGATGGCACTTGAGATTGCTCACTTCAACTTAACCGGAGGTAATTTAGGAACAGGTAAGACCCAGGGGCAAATCCTTAGCCGCTTTTATTGGATAGGCAGCTATGCTAATGTGAAAAACCTACTCACCTGTGCCTTATGTAAAAGAAACTAGCACCCAAGTCCCTCATTCTGCTCCACTCCAACCCTTGACTATCATTGATGTGCCCTTATCTCACATAGGAATGGACATAGTAGGTCCCCTGGAAACATCTAGGTTAGGGAACCGCTATATCTTGGTCATAGTGGATTGTGCTACCAAATATCCAGAAGCCTTTCCCTTGCAAAACAACACACCAAACAGATTTTGAAGCATTGCATTCCTTTTATTTCAAGAGTAGGCTTCCCAAAAGAAATCTCAATTGACCAGTGAACCACGTTCATGAGTCGTTTGATAACAGAGGTAAAGGAGATATTACACATTAAGACCCTTAGACCCTCTGTCTATCACCCACAAACCGATGGCTTGGTGGAGCATTTTAATAATTTCCCTTACTATTGCCTCTCACCTCCCACATGGACCACTCCACTAACCAGATAACTCTGTGGCACTTTACAACCAAACTCTAGAGACAGCAATTAACGAAGTGGCACCTCTGGGCATCTACAAAGCCAAACCCACTGCCCACACCAACTCCTGGTACACACCTAGTCTCAAACACTTACGTAACAAAAAAGAAACGCTGAAAGCGCTTGGAAAAAAACTCCCACCCATGACAATAAACAGCAATGTATACACTTGCTAGAGAATCCAAGTCAAGAGTAATGCATATAACACAAGAATAGAGAATGCCAACTCAGGCACTAGAGAACATTTCACCATCCTACGGGAACTGGAATCCCCTTCCCAGTCCCCAGATAGATGCAGCAAAGACCAGCCATGGTGTGAGAACATACAAATGTCCCTCACTGACAAGCTTACCTTACTCCAAAACAAAATCAAAACAAAGAAAACGCAAGCTCGCCCAGACTATCCAGCCTACAGCCCTGGACTCCACGCTTCCTACCTCACACCCCAGGTTTGAATTCACACCCATCACCATGACTGAAACCATCAAAATCATAAAGGGTTTAAAGCCTTTGAGATGCCAAGGAGACATCTGCCTTGCTGCACTTATTAAAGACTGCACCGCCAAATTGGCCCTGCTTATCACTACTCTGGTCAATAATTCCTTTGCCTCTAACAAAGTGCCATAAAACCTGAAAGAAGCATAGGTACTCCCACTGCTGAGGAAATCTACACTAGACCCTAATGTGCCCACCAATTACCGAGCAATCACAACAGTACCTTTTCTACTAAAAATAATTGACTGAGTAGCATATGTACAAATACAACCCTCTTGAAACCCATAACCTTCTTGGCCTTTGCCAATCAGGTTTCTGCCCAGGCCACGGTAAAGAAGCTGCCCTTTTGCACTTAAAAATCCAAATGGAACAAATCTGAGATAGGGGTAATCTAGCCATCCTCTTCCTCCTGGGCAGCCTACTTCTCGAACAATGCTATAAACTGGATCAAATCTTTCCTCTCTAACTGCACTATGAGAGTCTTCTCTACGTCTGCCTCAGCCACTCCCACCCTTGTCACCTGTGGAGTCCCACAAGGTTCTTGCATATCCCCAACGGTGTACAATGTTTTCACAAAACCTCTCTTTGGCCTACTTGACAAATTGGGTGTCACGTATACTAATTATGCGGATGACACCCAAATACTGCTGCCAACCACTGGAAACCCTGACGCAGATACAAAATCATTGAACACTATCTACCTAACATCAAAGCCTGGATGGTGCAACATGAACTCTGTCTGAACAACGATAAAACGGACTTCCTCGTTGTGGGTAGCCCACTGAGGTTAAAGAACCTACCACCAGCCTACAAATCCTTTGACATTGATGGCAATATCCTCATGGTAGCCAAAGAAGTAAAAAGTTTAGGTGTATACCTGGACTCATTGATCTCCCTAACTAGACAAGTTAACTCCATCACATCGGCATCAGCGTATACTGCCAAACATATTACTTCTTGCAGACCTTTCTTAACCACAAACAATTGTATTACACTGGCCAGAGCACTGATCCTCTCCAGGATTAACTATCGCAACTCCCTGTTTTCCAGATCTACCTTTAAAGACATCAATAAACTGCAGATAGTATGGAATAATGCAATCAGAGTGGCCCTCAATATCCCCAAAAAAGACCACATGTCCACAGTCAGAAGAAGCATCCACTGGCTACCAGTGCGAGATCGTATTAAATTAAAAATATTATTATTAACACATAATTGTCTATCTAACACTGCTCCACTATACCTGACAAAACAAATCTATAAAGTCCAATCCCCCAGACCAACCTGCTCGTCATATGCAGGTCACTTGACCACCCAGAGATTCAAACAACAAAAGGCAGGAGGCTTCAGCTTCCTGGTTATCGCAGCCAAATACTGGAATAGCATCCCCCTGGAGCTAAGAGTAGACCCTTTGCTCTGGTCCTTCCGTAGAAGCCTCAAACCTGTCCCTTTAGCCAAGACTCCAAATAAACAATCACGTGCCTGCAGAATAGACAGCGAAATTGATAGCGAAACTGTTATCTAACATAATGCAACTCCCATGAATGTGAGCAGTGCTTAAACCATGCATGCAAAGATTGTACTGTTGAACTGCTTAGCCCATGTATGCACATCCTGAAACTTGACTATGAATGTAATGTAACTGATTTCTTAAGCCTAAGCGCCTAGATTCCTGAGGCAATGTAACCGAGTTCTTAAGTACAAACTGTCATGCCTTGGGGTAGAGGATGGTCTGTTTGGGACAGATGGAAGCACTTGGGTGTGCAATGTTACTTTTCCTCTAACATGGTGCCGCGAACTCAGTGTACCATTGCAGTCTTTGCTGCGAGCCCTGTGGGTTCGGCTCCTCGCCCTATGTTGGCAGAAGTTTATCAGCAGCCTCCGCCAGAGCCAAGTTGCGTTGCTACTCATTATGCAGCTACACTCCGTAAGTCTGTCTTAGATTACTTTATCAGCGTGTCCTGTTTTGCTTACAACTATTGCTACTTTGCATACTCTTTCCCTCTCTCTCCAGATTCTCCTTCCTTGTCCCCTGACTCACGCTGCGGTTTTCCAAAGACCGAGCCCCGTTTCAGAACTTCAGAGACTCTGCCCCTTTTGGTACGCTAGTTGTCATCCCTTCCCGGTTCCAAGTTTCATTTCATCCCTCATTCCTAATTCTGTCACTCACTGTGTCTCTCTTTCCTTCTTTTAACGCAGAGCAGGATTCCGCCCTTGCAGTGCCTCTCTGCCCCTCCAAGTATTCTAGTACTCCCGGCGAGCCCGTATCCAGGCAACAGCTGCCACGTGTCAGCGGTTTACTTCAGCCTTCCTCGGTGGTTGTAGATTCTCCCCTCTCATTCCGTAGTTCTCCATTGTGCTCTCTATCATAACTTACCTTATTCCGGCAGAGAGACAAGACTACATCCTGGAACACTGCAAAAAACCCAGTCCCTCTCTTATTGAATCTCTGAGCTCCAGGTACTCCCCTGACAGTCTCCCTAGTATCTCTCCTTTACTTTTTTTTAGCTCCTGCAATCTGCTTCTGAGCATTCCATCAAGGGCCACTTCCCTTCATCTCATCAGGAGACGTGAATCCATCCACAGGACAACACAGGGTTTCCTCCCCCAGAGGGTTTTCCTGGAAACTCACCCCTCCCCTGGCTTTGTCACAGGTGAGGGGAGAGTGACTAGGTGTATTCTCACTGCAGCTTGCTTGGGGCATCTGATTCAGGTTGGTGATTCTTATTGTATACCACGTGTGATTACCAGAGGGACACTTATTGAAAGGCTTGCACAACTGTCACACAAGCACCTAGATGCCTGAGGGATAGGTGTGCTATTTAAATGTAAAAATAAATAAATAAATAAACAAACAAATAAATAAATAAATAAGACCATAAAATACGTCATATGTAAATTAGTTCAGGCTGACGGCAAAACATGGGGATGTTATGGTACCTTGGGCCCTCTTTGTCATCCAGAAAACACCACAGTCCTCCATAGTATTTTTGCCATTTAACTTACTATATGGTTGAGAGCCCCGGGATGTCCTTGACATGTCGCGGGAAACCTTGGAAGAGAGAGAAGAGGCTCTCTTACCTCTCTCCCAAGCTGCCCAGAGACTAAAAGAAAAAAAAGGCCATTGTAAGAACAATAGTACACACTCATCTGACTTAAGTAAAAGAAAGTCAAAAGATATCTCATGATAAAAAGGGATGTGCTACAGTCTTTCTTTGTTGGGCAAAAGGTCCTTGTTCTATTACCAACATCTGAAAATAAAATATTATCCAACTGGCACGCACCATACAAAATACTTGAACAGACTGGCCCATGTAACTACCGAATATCCCAGCCGTATAGGAGAAGTAAAGCCCATATGTACCATATAAATCTCTTTAAAGAGTGGAGGGAGGATCCAGTACAGAAAACATCTGTGGCATTGACCATTCTTGACTGAAGAGGCTAATGTTAATACTTTTATACTTAGCACAAATCAGAAACCAAAAATGGAGACATACACAAAGAAGACAACACTAAGACTAGGATCCTGGAACACACGTGGGTTTACCCATCTGACTGTACAGAGCGACGTGAACCTAGCTTCGTTTGATATCTTGAGTTTACAAGAAACGCTGCTGATCCATAAACCCCTACTGGATGGTTACGACACCACAGCGACCCCAGCAATTAAAGGCGATAATGAGCATCCAGTTTCGGGTCTATTAACCGCAGTGAAAGCTGGCTCAGGGATCTCTATCCTAAAGGTGCTAGTTGCTGAACTATTCTTTCTTGTCCTGCTAGCAAGTTGGTAACAACCTGTCACATCTACTCAGGAACCAAATACAAATATCCTGATAATCATCAACTGCTACTGGAATCCTGATCAAATTTCCACCGTTGATTTCATCAAGAAAGCGACCTCAATAATTGACGAGGCTCAAGTAAAATTTGATGTACCACAATACATCATATGTGGCGACCTGAACGGCGTAACTGGATCACTAACCAGACTGTCAAGAAGGATCGCCGAGAAACAAGAGGTACTCTATGGTCATCAGCAATGTCACCAAGAGACATTGTGTCTGAAGAATTGATTCACCCAAGAACAAGACTGTCGCTCCCTACTTGGCAAAGAGGAGATCAAGCAGCTAACCTATACCATATTTTCATATCGAGTGACCTAGGGAGAAAGATTCCAACTCATGAAATCATTCAAACTCGAAACAGTGATCACAACCTAACAACTATATCTTTTGCAAACGGAACTGAAAGTCGGCCTCAACATATGAAATTAGCAGTTGAATCGAACAACAGAGGGAACCGACTCAGATTAAAACCTCATGAAATCAATTCCCTACGGAATGACTACACTAAGGCAATGAAAAGTGACCATGTTCCAAATACTGTTCTACAAGTTGATTTCCAACCACTCCTCGAAAAATGTATGACCAAAAAGCCGGGTCCAAAACCGGGTCACAAACCTCCAAAACACAGCTACGATGCAGCTCTTGTGGAGAAAAGAAGAGCTCTCCGACAGATTACAAAAATTGCATAAAAAAGGAACTCCTCACGTCTGAGAGAACAAGCGAGAGTTGCCAAACAAACCTATAAAAACTGGATAAGAGGTTGTAATACTCTTGCTGCAAAATGACGCAGAACAGATACTAAAGGCTCTAACCAATAAGAACTCAAGAGACTTCTGGCAACTCATTAAACAGAGTGAGGATACCCCACTCGACATCCAACAAAATCCAGTCTCAGAAGAAACATGGAAACAACATTTTATGACTCTGTTTAGAGGCCAAGATAACACCATGCCGTGTCTTTCAATGACATCCGAAGCAACCTGGGACCTACAACAATCCCTAGAAGACATTGAGCTCAAAATCAAAAGGCTAAACCCCTCGAGGGCTCCAGGGCCTGATGGACTAACTAACGCAATGCTAAAAGAACACCCCCAGGAATGGGCTTACTTCATCAAAGAAGTTTTGGACACGAGCTGCAAAACACGACAACTTCCACGATCTTGGAAGATAGCAACTATTGTGCCAATTTACAAACAGGCCAAAGAGATGACCCTAAGAACTACCGACCTATTGCATTATTAGATGTCGTAGGGAAAATCTTCGGTACTTTCCTACTTGCAAAATTCACCAAATGGACAACTACGCATGGTTGGTATGACCCGTTTCAAACAGGGTTCATCAAGAACATTGGCACATCGGAAAACATTGCATTGCTGAACATCCTCAAGGCCCAAAGCCATCAGTCAGGGACAAGGATCTACATTGCCTTTGTTGACCTTGTTCAGGCATTTGATAGAGTAGACCGCAACCGTCTGTGGAAAAATTTAAGAGATCGAGACTGTCCGGATGGAATACTAGAACCACTGATTCAATTACATTCCAACACCTCAGTAACTGTTCGTCTAAACAGAGAGGGTTTACGGAGACATTCAATCCCTACCTCGAGGGGAGTTAAACAGGGGTGTCCTTTGGCCCCTGCCATCTACAACTTCTTTATTGCTGACATCAAGGATCACGAACCTCTACTGCGAACATTCCCACCAACAATCGGGAACTCCAAGATCAACAGATTACTTTACGGAGATGACCTGATCATGATTGACCAGACTCCTATTGGCCTACAAAGGCAAATTGACAGCTTACAACGTTACCTACATCAAAATGCTCTAGAACTGAATGAAGACAAAATTAAAATCACTTGTCTACACAGAGCTAAAAAGAAGTTGAACTGTTCAAATTGGTATGTGAACGGGACAAAAATTGAAGAAGTGGATTCCATGAAATACCTGGGGGTCCAGTTTAACAACAGCACAGTAGAAGCCCACGCTCAAGAGCTATTGACATCTACAGCCAAGATTCTAGCAGCTCAAGGATGTCTGATGGACACCAAGTTCAGTCGGTTCTCTATGGTTGCATAGTGAACTTCTACAGAAACGAGGTAATCCCCATTCTAACCTATGGTGCAGAAGGCACGTTTCACATGCCTACCAAACTATGCCCTACTCTAGAAGGATCATTCTGGAGAAAAATACTAAACCTTCCAAATGCTGCAAGTACTACAGGGATCAGAAACGAGCTTGGCTTATCGTCCCTTGCCTCAATCGTGGAATGGAATGCCCTGAGTCTCTACCAGGAAAACAATTCCACCATTCAGTGCCCCAATTTTCAAGATCCTCTACGACAAAACTCAAACCAGCAAAAACGATGTACTGAATACCTGGGTGTCAAACAGAAAGGCAACCCTGACAGAAATCGGCAGCTCTGAGGAAGAACTATTAGTAAACCCCTTCAGAGTAAAAAGAAAACTACTCAAGCTGGATTGGATCCGAACATCTGAAGAGGCCTCCAAATGTAGCCTGGCAAAAGATCTACCCCTGAATGAAATAAAACTGAACCATCGTAGAGGGTACCTGAAGAGATTTCCTGACAGATCCTTTCGAGACACCTTCCTTCGAATGAGACTGAATTTGCACAAAACAAACTAAGTAAATTGCATTCGAGGAACATCAACCTCAGGAGTCTGTCGATTCTGCCCACAGACTGAAGAAACTGGGTCGATCAAACACCTCCTGCTAACGTGCCCAAAATGGAACACTGAAAGGACTAAATACTGGCCAACCTTTAGCAACGAACTTTCCATATATGAGCAGAGAATCCTTCTGGAGGACCCTCATCTGCGGAAAAAAGACAAAAACTGTGATCGCAGTAGTTTCCATGATGAACTTAATCATTCCAGCGCTGGAGCAGGAACCTTGACTGACCTAGACAGAAACATGAAAATAAATCGATCAGAACGGAGGAGTAACTCCATAACTTCATAACTTCCCAATACTTCTACGGTCCAGCATCATCAAAATGGAACGGTCATAACGAACCTTAAAGTCAATGTGATGTTTTCTTTTTGTAAAAATTGATTGATTCAATTAAATCAAATAATAAAAAAAAAAATACTCTAATTCCTTTGCACCCATCCCTAAACCAAAAACAAGGTCTGCAGGATTCATTAGAACAGTTTATGGATATTTTTAAAGAGGAACCTGGGAGAGTAAAGGGTTCTTTCACTACATCCGCACATAAACTACCTAGAGCTGCCAGCCGGGTCCTTCGCAATCAAAGCCTTCACGAAGGACAAAGTGAACTTGTGTATCCTGCTGAAGATGGACAACATATCAGCGGTCAGATACATCAGTTACTTAGGAGGAACAAAATAGAGATTGCTGGTGGAGCTTGCCAATGATTTTTGGCACTACTGCCTCGAATCAGGGACCTCAGTGGTAGCAGAATATCTCCCTGGCTCCCTCAATGTAGTAGCGGACTGGAACTCAAGGCACTTATCAGACTCAAGTGACTGGATGCTGGACAAGGGCATTTTCCTTCAGATAGAGAGGTTATGGGGACCGGTCCACACAGACCTATTCGCGTCCAAGATGAACACTCAGAATAGCAGATATTTCAGCTGGAGGTTAGACCCGACAGCAGCGGGGTAGACAATTTCCTCCAGGACTGGAAGGGTTCCACGCACTAAGCTTTCCCGCTGTTCATAATGATGAACAGAGTGCTAGCCAAAGCACGCAGGGAGGATGCAAAGATGATAGTAGTGTCTCGAATATGGAAGTCGCAAGAATGGTTCCCAACGCTGATGGTACTGGTGACAGATTACCTCAGAATACTCCCTTCGAGACAACCTGCTCACGGACCCAGCTGGGTCAAACCCTCTGAGAGTGAGAGGGACTCTCCCGCTGATGGTGTGCATGATATAAGGTGACGCTGGGCCCTCTCAGGCATTTCGGCGCAGGCTACTCGCCTCATTGCGGAATCATGGACACTGTCCACTAGACAGAGCTACGATGCAGCTTGGAGAAGATGGTTTTAGTGGTGCAAAGGGAGAAATATTCATCCCATCTCGGCTCCCTTAGTGGAGATCTTGAACTTGCTAGCAGAGCTTCTGCAAGACGGGAAGGTGTACAGGACGATAGGGGTATACAGGTCCACCATATCAGCAGGACACCTGCCCGTCGAGGGCATGTCCGTAGGCAAGAAAGCAGCAGTCATATGACTCCTTCGAGGAGTCCGATTTAGGAGACCACCAGAACCAAGATACGACTTCCTATGGGATGTAACGGCAGTACAGCTGGCCAGGAAACAGATACCTTTCGTTGAAACAACTGTCAGGGAAACTAGCAATGCTTTTATGCTTAGTCTCATGTAGAAGAGTGGCAGATGTCAGAGCGCTAGATGTGAACTGAAAAGCATACGGACCAGAGAGAGTGACCTTTATGCTAATTAGGAGGACGAAGACCGGCTCCTTGGCAATAGTTTACACTTATTTGCACAATCACCCCAAGTGGTGTGTGGCACCCCATATAAGGGAATACAAGAATAGGACAGCGGAGATGAGACCAATGGGGACAACATAGCTGCTTATAGCACGTAAGAAACCGTACAAGGCAGTCGCAACAACAGCCACTATGCAATTGGCAGGAATAGATATGTCTAGGTTTGGAGCGCATTCCGTGAGGGGCGCGATGGCTTCAAAGAAGCTAGCGCAAGGCGCGAAGTTGCAAGATATTCTGCAAGAGGTTGACTGGACCCATGATACTACGTTTAGAACATTCCATTTCAAGCCTGTGCAATCAGTAGCAACGACAGTAATGACAAGCTTTGAACAAGCATAATGCTCTCCTCTGTTCTTGACATAGAATGAAGATTACCCCTGCTAATAGCGCACTGGACATCCAGGATTGGATCAATGTGAGGCAGGCCATGAGCCTGTAGATCTCTTCGGTGGAGGATATCTTGAGGTAGATCTGTGTGTCATGCATATTGGTTAATGTGGATGTTGTGTGGAGAGAGGAGGGTTCTGAGCAGTGCCATGTAAAGAATGAAGACCAGCGGGTACAGGATGGATCCGAGTGGGACTCCACAGGTGATGGGTAGAGTTAGTGATCTGGAAGAATCCATTTGTACAAACTTGGCGGTTCACAAAGTAGGATTTGAACCAGCTGAGGACAATCTCACTGATCCCCATGCAGCAATGTAGACTGTCAGTGAGTGTCTGGTGGTCTACTGTGTCAAATGCTGCTGAGAGGGCAAAGAGAACTAGGAGGCAAGGCTGGCCATCATCAAGGATTTTAGGGGCATTGTTGGTCACCTTGATTGTAGCCGTTAGTGTGCTGCATCTAGGTCTTAAGCCAGATTGGTAGGACGTAAGGAGGTTATTGGCTTTGATGTGTTGGAGGACTTGTGTGGCTACTGACTTCTCAAGGATCCTACCTAGAAAGGGAAGATGGGTAATGGGGTAGTAGTCGCTGAAATTGTCAGGGTCCAGTGTTCGTTTTGTAAGAAGTGAGAGGATTTGTCCGGTCTTAAGGCTCAAGGGGAAGGTGCATTGAGTTAGGCAGCTGTTGATGATTGTCAGGTAAGGAATGAATGCTTCAATCAGAAGGGTCTGGAGTAGGGTCAGTGAAAATGTCATCGGCATACAATGTGGCCTTACGGGATGCTAATGTGGCAGTGAGGTCTTCCATAGTTAGTGTCTTGAATGTTGTCTAGGTAGCTGTGGTTTTGTGAGATGGGATGTGTAGTGTGCTGTCACTTGTGGCATTGGTGTCTGTGTTGGTGGAACATGTTGATCTTGTTGATGAAGAAAGAGTTGATGGCAGTGGATATTTCGATGGAGTGGGTTACGGGTGGATCAGGCAGAGGGTTACTGCAGTGCTTGATGGCTTTGAAGAGGGCTCTGCTTTTACTGTTGGCCATGGCTATGGTGTTTTGGTAGTGGTTATCCTTGGCAGTGTTTATCAGTCACCTGTGTGTAGCACAGAGTTCCTTGATTAGGGTGAAGTTGGATGCGCTGCAGGATTTTCACCAATTATTTCCTTGTTTTCTGATGGTTCATTTGTTGATGTTGATTTCTTGATTGAACAAGGGTGCTGAAGGTTTAGGCTTGACGGTGCGCAGTTTGACCGGGGCATGGTGCTTGATGTTGTTTGTCAGAGTGGTGCTGAGTTTTTGGAGAACCGAGTTGCAGTCCTGGTTCATCAGAGGTACATCAGCCCACATGTCGTATTGTTTGGTGATGTCTTCTGTGAGATCCTCCAGTGGGAAGTTCTTGAAGGATCTGAAGGCTTGATTGCTTGGTTTCCACTGGGTTTCTTGAGAGGTGTGGTGTGACTAATCTCAAAGGAGATTGCCATATGGTTCGAACAGTCGAGCTCAATAGGAGAGCTGTGATTAAGGGCGGGCAATTTGGTGATGATGAGATCGAGGATATTACCTTTCCTGTGAGTTGGTTCTTTTGTGTGCTGTGTGAGGATCAGTGTGTTGAGTAGGCAGCAGAGATGTTACTTCATTCATTTTGTTGCTGGGTTGCAAGGGATGTTGAAGTCGCTGACAAAGATGTCGTTGGTATGCGTGAAAGACATGGTGGTGACCAAGTCTGTGAAGTCTTCGGTGAAGGAGGCGTTGGGCTTCAGAGGTCTGTAGATGAGATGAAAAGTGACTGTGTCCGTTGGGGAGAGCGGGAAGTGGCAGGACATGTTTTTGAAAGAGTCAATGATGGCGATGTACAATTGGGTACATGGCCATGATGCCTTGTTAATGATGGCAAGGCCTCACCAATCTTGTTTGGACTGTCTTGTTTTAGAATTCTGTATCCATTGGGGGTGATGACATCTAAGATGTTGGTGAAGGTAAATGTCATCCAGGTCCCAATAATGAAGATTCCATCCAAGTCATGCGTGATGAGAAGGTTGCAGATGTCAACTGCGTGATTAATTGCTGAGCGGATATTGGTGAGAATCAATTTCTGTGTAATGGTGTATGATGGAGTTGTGATGGGGTGTATGGTGACATGGTTGAGCTTGCTGGGATGAGGTGTCCATGATGTTGCTGGTGAGCGGTGTGGTTGGTGATGAGTGGCGATGGTAGGAATGAGCTGTTGGGAGAGAGGAGTGAATCACATATTCAAGGGAGTTTACCTGATGTTCAGAAGGGCAGGGGTTCAGGGTCCTCCCGGTCCAAACAGGAATTGCCCTTTTCGTCATCTGATCTTTAATTCACATGCCCGGGCAAGAGCCTCTTTTGAAGTTCACAGACACGATTAAGGTGTCTGTTGACTTCAAATGCTCGCACAGTATACCATCGTAGCAACTTATTTTTGGTTAGTCCGATAAAGAACATCACAACTTTGATTTTTGTACTTAGGCGGACAATGCACGGTTTCAACAGGTGTTTCGCAATATAATGAAGGACACTTAAACGGCTATAAATTGCATTTTTAAAGCCTTTTCTGTACACTTGGAATCTCCTCTGCTACTGCCACAGGTTTTGGGTGGAGTGGATAAGAGTGGCTAGCCCTGTAACAAAAGACTCAGTGATTCACTTGACATGAAACAAGCGGACTCAGACTCTCTGGAATGTAGTGATTTTTGGGTTTCTTGGGGACATGGGCGCTATTTTCCATTCTCTCAATTTACCCCTTATGTACAGTAAAAATTATGTCAGAGTGAGAGTTTTTTAGACTGTACTAACCACCAAAAAACGCAGATGTGCAAGTTGTAATATTCTATTTGCTTGCAATTCTGCCATGTAGCCACCAAGGTGCACACCACCATGTATCTCATTAGAAAATATACCTTTCGAAAGATAATTTTGTCACGTTTGTAAGTGGCGCTTCATGCAGGATTCCTCCTACTTCTAAGCGCTGCAATAGTAGGTGTTATTATTACCAAATGTAATCCTACTTATTTTGTCAACCTCAGAAAGGTGAAGGGTGGAGGCAGCTCTAACAGGATTTGTCTTGGGCAAGCGCTTATCTCGCTGAACACGTCCATGTAGCGTTTTGTCCTGGAATTTCACCTCCAAATACAGTAGTCTTGAATAGTTGTATATAGCCTGGCTAGCTAAGAGAAGGGGACACAGTAGAAGTGAGCAGAACACGGCGGTGGACATTTTTTGCACAGTGCAGATGCCGTCAGCCCTAAAGTGTTATTTAAGTGCTGAGGCTGGGGTTCCAATGCTGTTCACTCGGGTGGAGGCTGAACACTTACCTCAAGATCAGAGGAGTCTCTCGTTACAAACCTCTAAATCGGCTCATATCGACATTCTGCCGGGACATGTTTTGTTAAAGAGTCTTGCGTATAAAAGGTTGCACTTAGCCAGAAAAATAATAGGAAAAGCTGTTCTCTTGGCCTATTAAAGACAAATGCTTGTTTGCCCTGGGCACTTTCTTCAATAGGGAAAGACACATTTAACTGTGCCCTGGGGGTTAGTTCGATAGAGGGAGCGGCAACAGCAAACCTGAGGTGTTGATTAGAGTAGCTCACAAGTAAGAGAGTCGTGAGTGTTAGCATGGTTCTGTGTAGTTAGTGACCGTGACATTTAGCTATGTATTTCATCCTGAGGGAACAATCCAAGATCTATTAATTGACCATGCTGAGCGACTAGGTTAGTGAAGTAACTCCTCTGCCGGCGGTGACGCTCTATGGAATGCCGCCACGCGTAGGAAATACCGTTGGTGTTTGAAGCATAGTGTGGAAATCTGAGTTCTGGCATAATGACTCTGACATCATGGTATGGATGAGTAACTTCTTTATTAAGTTCCCAAGTATTACATCCAGTTTATAGAGTCATACTTACAAGATGATAAGTTCCAGTTCACAGTGGCAAGCACCGGCATCCCCTCTTTCTACATCTCCAACTGCAATGCAGAGAACACCAGTCATACGCAAACATTCCATCCATCAGCATTCCGATCACAGTCAAGCTCACCTTCTCAAGATTCCACTAGGATGCAGGAGGAAGACAACTCCTTACACATAACCAGCAGTTTGTGAGCTATACCGGTTGCAGTCCCGCTGGTGGGGTTATTTATATGGAATAAATCTTACTCAGGGATCAAGTCGAGGGTACATGCAGGTGGACAGGGTCCACCCACTTATTTCAGAGGGCGGAGGCTGTCCACCTGGGTAACCCACTTTTTTCAGAGGGCAGACGCCTTCCCCCCGGGCATTTTAGAGGCTGTGTGTAAAATGAGAAATATCGACTGTCCCGTTTGAACTTTTGAAGTTGCGCTGTCAATGGGACTCGAACCACAGTTGCCATGTTCACCACTGTACAGGATAAGATGATGAAAAATGGCAAGAAACTGAAGGTGAAATGTCATATTTCGAGATTGAATGTTCCAGGGAAAACAATGTTATTGAATCTTAGAGTTTAAAACATGCATGCCTCTCAACGTTTTCAAAACACTATTAGAAGAGAATATCCTCAGACCTGCCTAAACCTCCGGGTTTGTCCCTCAGCCTCTGGGTGTTCATGCTTTACTTCTTCATGTCAGAGCATGAAGGCTCTGGGTTTGTCAATGCTGCAATAAAATGCATGGCTGAACTCCTTTGAAGCTGATTAGAGGATGCCTGTGTAGGGCCAAGGTACACACGCTCGCTGCTTAGGCAGCAAAGTCCACAGGGCTCCCACTTGGACCTTTAAACATTTAATATCTCTTTGTTAATAGCCAGAGATAAGCATTTGGGGCTCATTACTTGGCATTCTGGAACTTACATTGCTACATTCAAGAGGGGCAGGAGGAGAAATCTCAGGGCTTTTGATTTTCAAATGTAGGCAGGTCTGAATAACCTCCCTTGGTATTTTGAGTGGTTGTTTTTATGGAAGGCAAATGCCAATCGTGCTGTGCGCTTTGTATGGTTATGCAAAGCCAATTGAATGAAATGTGCATATTTCGCTTTGGTATGCTAATTTCTGGTGACATCGCATCCCATTGCATATGTTAAGGAGTCCCCACACTTTTTGTTTAGGACTTGACCCTTGTTTACGCCTGCATCTTATCATGTTTACCACATTAATTGGCGATGAGTGAAGACGGTGGCAAACTGACCATAGTCGGTAGCACAGGGCGACTTCGGGGCACTGTGGAAGACCATCCAGCTTAAAGCACAACATTTGTAATTTTTACATGAGTCACAAAATGTATTGCATGACACAGACATACTGCTAAAACTCCAGTAGTACTCTGTAGTATTTAACCCACCTTTCACATATTATGATTAGCCTGATCGACAAAGCTATGCCAATATCTGGTCTCTACTGTCCACACAGTTAGTGGATTTAGGCTCCACACATCACTTATATGAAGCAAATGCTTTAGTGATCAATTGTTTTCAAACCTAATGCAAAATAAAGATATTAGAAATAAATGTATCTCTGTTTAGTGCCTCCATAATTAGGCACCAATACTGCAAAATGTACATATTTTAGCCTCAGTATTACGCTTTTTCTTGCCACAAAATTTGGAAAACAATACCACCTTATCTTAGGGTGTCATATTTGTAATGTACAGGACTGACAGAACCATCTGACTTAATGATCGTTATTTGAGGAGATTTCTTTCCGGAAGTTACTCAGCGTGGCCGAATTATTTCATAGGGCCATCCTGGTAACATATTCTCGAAAATGGCACCTTTCCCTCCCAAAATCTTACAGCTCCACAGCCCAATAGAGAATCTACAAACCTTTGGTGCATGCAATTATTGCTTCAGCTCCTTATAGATTTTATCTTTGGTTTTAACATTTTATGCTTTTTTTTCCTTTTCCTTTTTTAGTATTTTTACTCTTTAGTTAAAATGATCTATTGGACATTGGACGCTGTGTCAAAGAAGGAGGCTTATCTTCTAAGAGTGGGTTCCCTGCCTCAAAACTAATAATACGGGGTCCGCCAGAATTTCCGTCAAATTAAACCCCACTGTCCTGTGTCACAAATTACTTCTATCCCTCACACTACATCTAAAGGATAGACTAAAAGAAAGTTCCTTATTTGGTAGAATGGCTCTCTTCTCCTGCTGCTGGGACCGTGTTAAAAATAATTTTTTCTTTCAACAAGAATTGCCAGGAGATCGTCTCCCTTTTCCTGGTGTAGAGGAGCACGCGGCACGCGGCAGTACATTTTGCCCACCCTGGGGGCAGATGGGCACACTAATGTGCCCATCTGCCCCTAGGAAAGGGGCAAAACAAAAATAAAAATTAAAAACATTATAACTTGTTTTGTGTGGGTGTGGGGGGGCACTAAACCACCATTGATGTGTTTAGTGGAAAGGGGGGTGGCCCTCTCCCCCCACCCCAAATGAATGGGGGAAATCTCATGTAGCCCTCCTTGGGGGCAATCTGCCCCTAGGAAGGAGTACCTGAGCTGCCCCCCATCCATTTGGGGTGTGGGGGGAGAGGGCCACCAGAAAACATTGGAATGGCTCCCCAATGCACCGAGCAGTATGATTTGCCCACATTAATATGCCCATCTGCCCCTAGGAAAGGGGCAAAACAAAAACAAAAATAATACAAAATACTAACTTGTTTTGGGTGGGTGTGTGGGGCCACTGAACCACCATGGATTATTTTAGTAGAAAGGGGAGTGGCCCTCTCCCCCCCACTCCAAATGGATGGGGGAATCTCATGTAGCCCTCCCTCGGGGTAGATTGCTAGCGCACACCTGTGGAAATGCGGGAAGGTAGGCCATGTGTTGTTGGCGGCGTGTGTCGGTGGATGAGCAGAGTGAAATGTGCGAAAATGGTGGGTTTTTTTCCCCACATTTTGGACTTTGTTGGGGGTTGTGGGTAGTACATTCTGGGCTGATTCGCGCAAGTCAGACCTCTGTGGATTCCCAAGGGTGTCCTCTTTTCAGAATTGGATGGGGTTCCCTGTTTTCCTTGGTGGCTTCGACACCCTAGGCCAAAATCTGCAGGTTGTCCACATGAGCAAAATTCCTGAAAATCTGCTCTCCCGAAAGACTTGGGGTTACTCGTGTTTTAGCCTTTTCCCTTTGCACCCAGGTAGGTGCACCCACACATGCGAGGTACCATTTTCATCGGGACACTTGTGGGAACGGGGGAAGGTATGACATTTGTTGTGTTTGTGTGGTTTTCATAATGTTTCGACCCATTTGCTGCTGCCCTTTGTCACACAACCCTTTCATTTCCCAAATGTGACCTACATTTAGTTGCTGCATTAGGCACTATGCACTTTTGTAACCTGCACAAATCACCTACCCTTAAAAGATCTACCTGTACTCTTTAGAAAAATGTATGCTTGCCCTTCCTCACCACATTTGTTTCCTTATTTACAGATGCTAAGTACTTCTGTTTAGGGCGTAAGCATAAAACTCCTGTGTACCGTGGCTCCGTTTTTGGCTTGTGGTATTGCTTATTTTGTGAAACATTACAAACAATGTGTGATTTCCTAACTGGCAGAGTCAGGGGAATGCAGAGGAGCATTGTTTTTCTCAAAATTCACAGAAGCCATTGCCTTACCGGGCCAACCATGTCCACCACATACCTTTTTGTCTGTCGTTTTCCCGATTTTTCCGCAAACTATGGAATATTTCCCTACATGGCTGGTGCCTGACCTGTGCAAATCACCCCTTCCTAAACTTGGAATTCTGTCTACTTTTCAGAAATGTATGCCATTCTGTCCTGCCATTCAGCTTTCCTACCCTTTTCTTCCATTCCGTGCATGCATGTCCTATTGGACAAAAAGGCCAAAATCGTCTACCTCTCACAAAATGGTTGGTAACCATATCAAAATATGTTTATTTGGTTTCGACTCAAGCTGTTCTTGAAAGTCTGAAAAATTGGGAATTCAGCACAGCAAACCATTTGTTTCTAGCACTTACAAGGAAATAACCACAGGCTTCTTTGTACATTATTTTTTTGGCATTTTCTGAAAAATCCCCAACATTTTCTCCCTTTTTGGTTATTTTCTCTCACCCCCTATCGCAAACTAGGATTCCTTGGTGACGTTACGAACGCCTACATGTGGGAAAAAAGTGGCCAACTTTGGCCGAGTTATCTCTTGTAGCAAAATAGTTACAAGGGATTTAATGGCAACATACCGAAATCACCAAAAAAGGCCTTGGCACTGGGGGGTGGGGGGAACCCATGGCAGTTAAGGGGTTAATAGGTGGAAGTATAGAAGTTCTAGTCTAATGATATAAGAAGCCATAATTGTTTGTTTCAATGCTTAATGCGTTTGCCCTTTGCTTTGCTTGGTATGGCTTTATAGATCAGTGTTTTCATGTATTCTGCCAGCAGATATATGGTGCCAATGCACAATGCACGACAGTTAAGATCCTGTCATAAAGTGGGATGAGTTGACCGAAGGAGCGAACAAAAGGGGGAAGACTGGGGAATTGTCCAAAGAAATAATAGCTCTTCCAGCACTACTTATAACATGTATCCAGCAAGTGGTTCCCTGCAAGCAAATGAATTGGGATACATTGACTGCTTGCAGGCAGGAAGAAAGGAAGTCAGATGAAAATATTTTGCACGAATGGAAGAAGCTTTTACCTTGTTTAGTGTGATGGATATGTCTAACTCGGATGGGCAAAATGCGTTCTGTTCCCATTTTGTTGAACGGTTGTTACCTCACTTAAAAAATGACATTCAAACATATGAGTCCACCTGGCTAACCCAAAGTGCTGCTCAAATATTGACCATGGCTAGGCATTATGCAAACCGCCATGCTAACGACAAAGCGGAAAAGGAAAAAAAAAGGAGAGCGTTAAAAACCAGAGCATTAATGTAATAGGCTTTTCCAGAAAGAGGCAGAGGTAATATCTGTATGCAAAGGAGAAGAGGAATGTATAGAGGAGTAAGAGGTGGTAGTTCCCCACCAAGTAATGGAGCATGTGTGATAGGCACTGGGTATCATTTTTGCAAGGCAGAGGACCACTGGATAAGGGTGTGTCAGTTGCGCCAGAGATGATACGGACGCTCATATGGGAGAGGAATGACAAGAGGAACTTTTATAAGGACCGAGGCTGGGAACAGTATAATAACAAACACAGGGACAGCGGAAGAGAATAATAATCAACAGCATAATTATTATGACCCCAGGCAAGGTCAGCAGTATTCAGCTAGGGATTATTATCAGGATGATTGCAGTACAATAGACTACATAGAATAGGGCTGCCCTGGGGAGGGAAAAGGGTGCATTAGTATTCCTGTAGATCGAAATGGGCCAGCCACAGTGCAAGGCAAACAGGCGACATTTCTCCTTAACACAGGTGCATCCGATACATCAATTTCCCACAAACTGGTGCCCTATAACTTCCTCTCCCGGAAAGTAAACACATCAGCGTGATTCTCTAATAATCCGGTCCAATCCCAATATCTGACTCCGTACAGTGTACTAAAGGTCCTATATCTTGCATGCTCTGCTTGTTGTCACTGATAAATTTGATTTCAGTCTGTTGGAAATGGATATTGCTCGCCTGATGGAGTTTAGCCAACATGTAATGCTGAGTTTTTTTCAAAATGTTTTGTCACTATTATTAATTATTTGCCATCGGATATTAAGGGAGTTGACCCTATGACGTGGGCCACGGAATCTGATGATGTAGGACGTATGATAGTTGGCCCAGTGAAAATACGAATTAAGCCTGGTGCGGTATTACTGAGAATTGCTCAGTACAAAATACCCAAGGAAGGGTTAGAAGTAATTAAGCCTGTAATACAGAGTTTTCTAGTTAAAGCAGTTTTAAAAGAAATTGTGGGAGTCCCTGCAACAGCCCAATTCTTCCTGTGCAAAAACTGATTGATGGAAATACCTGTCCCTATCACACAGAAAGATGTCAGAGGGTTTATAAGGATGATTTCATTTTGCAGGCAGTGAATTCCAAATGTTTCACTTTTAGAAAAACCACTGTTAGAACTATCACTGAGTAGCACTCCAGTCCCCTTGCCATGGACTGCTGCTCAGCAAGAGAGTTTTGATGTTATAAAATCATCGTGTAATTCACCTGCTTTAGGCACTCCTGATCATACTAAACCATTTACATTGTTTGTGCATGAAAAACAAGGCCATGTGTTATCTGTACTAACTCAACAGCAAAGGGGGAAAAACAGACCATGTGCATATTTTTCGTCCACATTGGACCCAGCGGCAAAAGCACTTCCGAATTGTTTAAGGGGTGTAGCGGCTGCATCTATTTCTATGTCTGTGCCACATGCAATTGATATTTTATTGAAGAAAACTAAAACACAGCATCTGACAAATGCCAGGTTAACTAAATATGAGCTGACTTTATTAACTCCAAACATTGCCATACAACATTGTTATACTCTAAGTCCTGCTAACTTGCTGCCTCCCCTACCCCCCACATTGAATGAATCAAAAGTAATGCATAGGGGTGGGTAGATTTGGTGGATACCCTGATTGATAAACCTAATGGTACATTATATATGGATGGATCATGTTTTAAATTACCAGATGCTACTACCACTGCAGCATATACTATTACAACATTGAAAACCATTGTTTAGGCTTGTAGGATATCTCAGCATTCAGCACAGGCAGCTGACATGATTGCCCTCACCCAAGCTTGTGAGTTGAACTATCGGTACATTGATTTTGAAGTTATTGTATGCATTGACCCTGCCAGATAAAATGGCCATCATCAAATGCAGTGCAGACTAGGCCTTTGTAGATGATGTAGGGATAGGTAATTCTTTTGCTGACCAAATTGCAGAGGCAACTGCACAGTCCCCTGTATCTCTTCTGTATGTTACACACACGATGCAGCCAGAGAATATCATATTTGATAATACCCTCGAGACAGTGTGAAATATTCAGGCTGAGGCCAGAGCGCAAGAGCTTCAGGATTGGAAACTGCATGGGAAATGTATAGATGGATGTTGGGCGGAGTCGCAGAATGGACACAGCTGGAAATTGCCAAACAAATACATACCTCTAATGTCTTATGCCCATAGCTCATCTCACATAGAAGCTGACATGCTCAGTCCACTGAGCACACTATGGAGCAATACTAAATTAAGACAAACAACAATTGCGTATTGTTGAAACTGTCGTCTGTGCTGTTCATAATGTTAGCAAGGGAGAAGGTACACCAAAAGGGCATTTTAGATATCCACAGTTCCCTTTTGAAGCCCTACAAATGGACTTCATTGAATTGCCTTCATGTCAAGCAAAGTAATATGTATTAGTAATATATGTATGTTCAGCAAATGGGTAGAAGCATTCCCATTAAAAGATAATACTGCCTTGAGCACAGCTAAAGTAATAGTTAGAGAATATTTGCCCCGATGTGGGTTGCCACACACTGTTTGGAGCAACAACGGTGTTCATTTTGTTAATAAGACGATTTAATTGATATGTAAGGCTTTAGGCAATAGGCAGAAATGTCATGCCATTTACCATCCCCAAGCAGCTAGATTGGTGGAGAGAACAAATTCTACTTTGAAAAATAAACTGGCGAAGATATGCGCTAGTAGTGCCCTCGGATGGGTAGATGCACTCCCACTAGCATTGTTCTCCATGAGAACTGTTGTGCATTCAGTGGTTGGATTGTCTCCTTACGAAGAAGTCATGGGCCTCCCAACAAATGTATGGGGTGTGTCAAATCCAAAGTTACTAAAGAATGTGCCATATCTGCTGTTATTTGACTACTTTAAAGAGTTAACTAAAAACATGTCTGTTCTCTGCAGACAGGTTGCTGATAACTTCAGAACCACTGGAGGGGCCTGGACACAGCATTGAACCAGGCAAGTGGGTCTACACGAAGAACTTTCAGCGAACATCTGGGTTGCAACCCAGGTGGAAAGGCCCGGTTCAGGTGCTCCTAACCACTCAAACTGCTTTGAAGTGCAGTGGCCACAAAAGCTAGATCCACTCTAGTCATGTGAAGCATGCACCGCTCTCTTTGTTAACTGCCTCTGTGGATAGTGCATTGTTTGGTAAGGAGACCCAAATGCCCCTTTCCAGTGCCAAGATTAATGACTGTTGTATTAATATCGCTAGTCACAAAGACATTGCAGGAGCAACAGAGGGGTCGCGATACAACTTGAGAACCAGGAAGCTGTGAAGCAACAGCTACTGAACTACAATGTTACTCTTTAACTTTTTACTCTCTGGACAAATCCCCACATGCGAACTCGTCGGTAAAAACCATACAACAAGGCCTACCTTGTCTTCGTCCAAAACATGAAGAATGGATAGATCTACCTGGAACCTGCTTCCGACCCCTTCTAACTCAGGTATCGAAAGGAGACTCCCGGGAAACCCTGGTGGGGGAGAAAACCCGGCTGCCGGTAGAGAGCGTTGGGTGCAAAGCTGGTTTCAAACTCTCAAAGCTTTTGCGGGATGAAGTCTTCAAATGGTAAGTAAGTCGTTGTCTATGAAGTATCAGGCTCAGGAGAGATCTGGGAATAAACATATAGAAGTTAGCGAAGGTAATGGTGTCGGACTTCCTATGAGGGTTGGATGAGAATTATAATACCTGCAAGTGGTAGGGACTGGGTGTCGACAGAGGATTTCCGATCGCTGTTTGGAAGAGTGTGTGCCTTTAAAGATGGATCCCAGACGGGGTTCCGATAAGGAGCAGGACGGTAAGCTGAAAAACTGGGTTTCTTTGGGAGGAATAAGGAAAGAGTAATTTAGAAAGGTCTGAACTATATATCTGATTACCGGGTGTAAAGCGGAAAGAAGCTTACATGAGTGGAGGCTGAGACACACCGGTGGTCGAATGGAGTCGATAATGCAAGCGTGGGTGACAGAGGAGGAGGGGCTTCCCTGCTCGAAAAGGAAAGGAGAGAAATCAAGGGTTAGTAGATGCAAAGGTTCTAAGGCAATAGTAGTGTGAGGTTCCTAGCGGCAACTCACGAAGCGAAGCCTCTGATAGCAGTAGCAACGCGTTGTTGTCCAGGAGCCGTGGATTCTTGTAGTGTTTCCGGGATGGGAGGCGGAGCTTCGCTTCCGTCTCCCGTCCTGACAACTAGACCATTGACACCGAGTATAGGCGCCATGTTGGAGGAACTCAGCTGCAACTTTGGTTGAAGCCGCCAGCGCTTCCATAATAAACCGCGTCGGAGACCCATCGTAACAGTATGCCCCCTTCCAAGGGAGGAAAATCCCGGTTTACCCGGGTGGAAGCGATAAAAAGCACGAACCAACTGCGGAGCATGAACCGCGGATGCAGGTTCCCAGGAGCGGTCGGCGGGGGTGTAACCCTTCCAGTCCACAAGGTATTGAAGAACCCCTCTATGGTAACGGGAGTCACAAATCCCCGAAATCTCATACTCCGGACCTGAGTCCGTCATAACAGGAGGGGGAGAACCACACGTAGAGCGGTGGAATTGGTTACGCACATCTGGCTTTAGTTGTGAGACGTGAAAGGTGGGATGAATGCGACTCCAAGACCTAGGGAGCCTCAGT
The DNA here is from genome assembly GCF_040938575.1 of Ambystoma mexicanum. Taxonomy (NCBI): domain Eukaryota; kingdom Metazoa; phylum Chordata; class Amphibia; order Caudata; family Ambystomatidae; genus Ambystoma; species Ambystoma mexicanum. The sequence continues at coordinate 1,112,303,293 of NC_090923.1, read as the reverse complement.
TTGAAGGCTACCGGTCCGAATCTGGCAATGATGGGAAAAGGACTGAAATATTTGGGTGACAGTTTAGAGGGAATGAGTCGCCTGGGGAGAAACTTGCTGGCCAGCCACACATGATCCCCGATGTTGAATTGTGGGGTAGGAGTTCGATGTCTGTCGGCTTGTTTCTTGCTCCTGGTCTGGGCTTCTTTTAGGGCCAGACCTGCTTTGATATGACCCCGGTGAATGGTATCGATCAAAGCGTCGATGTCCGGGAATTTGGTAAGGGTGGAGGTCACATGAGGAAAAACTGAAGGATGAAATCCATATGTGCAAAAGAAGGGACTGGTCTTGATGGAAGAATGTGCCGTATTGTTATAGGCAAATTCTGCTAAGGGTAGCAGATCCTTCCAGTTGTCCTGGGCCGACGAGACATAACAGCGAAGGTACCCTTCCAGGGTCTGATTCAGCCTCTCCGTCTGTCCGTTGGTTTGCGGATGAAAGCCGGAGCTTAATGCTCTCGAAATTCCCAATGCCTGACAGATGTGTTTCCAATACCTCGAAGTATACTGTGGTCCTCTATCAGAAATTATAGTTTCTGGGAGGCCGTGAAGAGAGAAAATGCGTTCCAAAAAAACCCGTGCCATAATGGCTGCTGAGGGAATAGTAGGCAAAGGGATAAAATGAGCCATTTTAGTTAAACTGTCCACGGTGACCATGATGGTGCTACACCCCTTAGAAAGAGGTAAATCCACTATGAAATCAGTAGAGATTATCTGCCAGGGTTTGACTGGTAGTAGAGGTGTCACCAATTCCCCCAAAGGGGAACACCGAGGTGTCTTGGTTTGAAGACAGACAGTGCAGGAAGCGAGATAGTCTCGCACATCAGTGCGTACCGAAGGCCACCAAAAATGTCTCTGAATGAGTTCCAGGGTATTAGTAAACCCTCGATGTCCTGCCGCTTGAGAATCATGGCATAATCGTAACACCTCTTTTTGGAGTTCGGGATCAGGAATGTAGACTTTTTCTCCTTTGAACAGAAGACCCTGACTTCTCGTTAATCCATAAGTCGATAGTAGGGTAGAGTCTAGGATCTCGAGGTCTTTGGATTTATTTTCCAGTCTTTGTAGAAAGAGACGAACTACAGATATGGACATTGTCCTTGGAAACATAGGTTCGGATTTAAAAGGGACCTTTTCTTGAGGAGTCTTTCTGGATAAAGCATCTGCTTTCAAATTGGAGTTTCCTGGAACAAAAGTAAATTTGATCCGATACGGAGAAAAGAAATAGGCCCATCGGGCCTGCCGACTATTGCAGGTTTGTGTGTACTGTAAAGATCGGAGGTTATGATGGTCAGTCCTGACCTCTATAGGGTGTTGGGCCCCTAGAAGAAGGTGACGCCATTCTTCAAAAGCCCGTTTGATGGCGAGGAGTTCTTTCTCCAACACTGTGTAGTGCAGTTCAGCCGGTGAGAGAGTTTTAGATAAATAAGCCACTGGTCTTTCTATGTTCTGCTCATCTGGTTGAAGTAACAAGGCCCCTAAGGCATACTGGGATGCGTCGGACTCCACAATGAATCTTCGACTTTGATCTGGTACTTGTAAAATAGGAGCCTGAGTAAAAAGAATCTTGAGTTGTTCAAATGATCTCTGTGTCTCAGCGGCCCAAACAAATGGGATGTCTTTTTTCAGCAGATACGTTAAGGGTTTGGTCATCAAGGAGAAATGAGGGATGAATCTTCTATAAAAGTTGGCGAAACCTAGAAATCGTTGAATGTCTTTAATAGAGCAAGGAGAGGGCCATTCTGTGATTGCCAATATCTTGTCAGGATCCATTGCAATACCTTGTTGAGCAAGAACGTAGCCTAAGTAAGAAATGGTGGTTTTGTGAAACTCACACTTCTCCAGTTTACAGAACAGATGATTCTGTTGCAATCGTGTTAACACTTCTTTTACATGTAAAACATGTTCTTTCCAGGTAGAAGAAAAAATCAAGATGTCATCCAGATAAATGATAACATAATGTAAGCTGATGTCTGCAAAAATGTGATCCATAAATCTTTGAAAAACTGCTGGGGCATTCATAAGTCCAAACGGCATGACTCGATACTGATAATGACCAAACGGCGTGCGAAAAGCCGTCTTCCATTCATCCCCAGCCTTTATTCGAATTAGGTGGTAGGCTCCTCTTAAGTCAAGCTTGGTGTAAACTTTGGCTCCTTGTACTGCTTCTAATATATCGGGAATGAGAGGCATGGGATATTTGTCCGGGATGGTGATTTTGTTTAAACCCCTAAAGTCGATGCAAGGACGGAGCTCGGTGGTGTCTTTTTTTGGTATAAAAAACAATGAAGCTGCTGCGGGGGAAGTGGACTCGGAAATCAGACCGTTCTTGATATGTGTGTGTAGATATTTTTTTAGTACTTCCTTTTCTTTGGCTGATAGGATATACATTCTCCCGAAAGGGAGTGGACGATCTGGGATGAGGTCTATCGCACAATCGTCCCTCCGGTGAGGGGGAAGTTCTGAAAACTCAGACTGAGAGAAGATAGAACGGAATGAATGATATTCTGCTGGTAGGGAAGAGACTTAATTTACAATAGTATTGGCAATCTCTGCCTCCTGCTCCGGATTTGGTGAAGGGAGTTTCGCTAAAAAGTGACCGTGAACACAATGTTCGGAACCTAAGAAAAGAGTACCCGCCGTCCAGTTGATGTAGGGGTTGTGGACCCTTAACCACGGGATACCTAGAATGACTGGATAATGAGCGGTCTTAATGATGTCTAGCTCAATGTTCTCATGATGGGAGACCACCGTCATCCTTAAGGCTCTTGTGTGATCCTTAATAGGCCCAGATATAAGAGGGCTACCGTCGACGCTTTCCACGGGGATGGCTACGGTCTTAGTAGTACGTGGGATAGCATGTTTCTTAGCCCAAACATCATCAATAAAGTTGCCTGCGGCTCCGCTGTCTATTAAGGCGGGCACGTTAACAAGACACATGTTATCCCAAGCTAAGGAAACACTTAAAGTAATCATGGTGTTTCCATCTGCTAGGGTAGAAGGACTGATAGTGTAATTTGGAAGGGGACTAATAGTAGTTAAAGAACCCGAAGCCGTTGTCCCCTTTACGGTCGGGCATTGGCGTTTCCCGGTTTCCTCGGGGGTGCAACCGTACATTCCTTAACAGTATGACTGTTTGATCCACAGTACATACACAATCCTTGTGTCTTTCTCCGTGTACGTTCTGCAGGAGAGAGAGGACCCCTTGCGTTACCTAATTGCATGGGCTCCTCGCTAGTATTCGATTTATGAGGAGAAAAAAAAGATTCCATATGGTATCTAGGATTCTTTCCTTTTCGCTTTTCTCTGTTCCTTTCCTGGAGTCTATAATCTAACTGCATCACTAGAGCAATAAATTCTGTCAGGTTGGGAGGTCTCGGAACTCGAGACACTTCGTCTTTTAGTTCTTCCGATAACCCTCTTCTAAAGAGAGTAATCAGTGCATCGTCTGCCCAAGAGGTGTCGGCGGCCATCCTTTTAAAAGTAGTTATATAGGCTAGGATATCCAGGTTGCCTTGTTTTAAGTCAAGGAGCCTTTCCTGAGAGGCGACAACCACCTCTTGTCTGCTGAACATGCTGCGGATACTGTTGCAAAATGCCGGATAAGAGTCCAAAATGGGGTTGTTATTGGTGACTAAAGGAGTGGCCCATGCTAAGGCTGCTCCTGTCATTTGTGCAATCATATGGCCCACTTTGTCTCTGTCCGTGGGAAAAAAGGCAGCCTTAAAGGCAAACTGCACTGTGCAAGATTCAAGGAATTCTTTCACGGCTTGGGGATTGCCATCAAATCGACCGCCTGGTAAAGGCCCGGGAGGGACTTCTGAGCTTCGGGCTGTCTGTCCCCCTTGCTGTCGTAATGCAATATTTTCCAATTTTAACTGCTGGACCTCTGCAGAAAGGGTCTGCATGGCGGCCATCATTTGTTGTAGCTGTTGTTCCATTGTTAATGCCCGTCGAGTATCCCCTGTGAGTCCTCCAGAGCTTTCTGGCGTTGCTAACTGTTACTCTTTAACTTTTTACTCTCTGGACAAATCCCCACATGCGAACTCGTCGGTAAAAACAATACAACAAGGCCTAACTTGTCTTCGTCCAAAACATGAAGAATGGATAGATCTACCTGGAACCTGCTTCCAACCCCTTCTAACTCAGGTATCGAAAGGAGACTCCCGGGAAACCCTCGTGGGGGAGAAAACCCGGCTGCCGGTAGAGAGCGTTGGGTGCAAAGCTGGTTTCAAACTCTCAAAGCTTTTGCGGGATGAAGTCTTCAAATGGTAAGTAAGTCGTTGTCTATGAAGTATCAGGCTCAGGAGAGATCTGGGAATAAACGTATAGAAGTTAGCGAAGGTAATGGTGTCGGACTTCCTATGAGGGTTGGATGAGAATTATAATACCTGCAAGTGGTAGGGACTGGGTGTCGACAGAGGATTTCCGATCGCTGTTTGGAAGAGTGTGTGCCTTTAAAGATGGATCCCAGACGGGGTTCCGATAAGGAGCAGGACGGTAAGCTGAAAAACTGGGTTTCTTTGGGAGGAATAAGGAAAGAGTAATTTAGAAAGGTCTGAACTATATATCTGATTACCGGGTGTAAAGCGGAAAGAAGCTTACATGAGTGGAGGCTGAGACACACCGGTGGTCGAATGGAGTCGATAATGCAAGCGTGGGTGACAGAGGAGGAGGGGCTTCCCTGCTCGAAAAGGAAAGGAGAGAAATCAAGGGTTAGTAGATGCAAAGGTTCTAAGGCAATAGTAGTGTGAGGTTCCTAGCGGCAACTCACGAAGCGAAGCCTCTGATAGCAGTAGCAACGCGTTGTTGTCCAGGAGCCGTGGATTCTTGTAGTGTTTCCGGGATGGGAGGCGGAGCTTCGCTTCCGTCTCCCGTCCTGACAACTAGACCATTGACACCGAGTATAGGCGACATGTTGGAGGAACTCAGCCGCAACTTTGGTTGAAGCCGCCAGCGGTTCCATAATAAACCGCGTCGGAGACCCATCGTAACATACAAACTGTGAAGAGGAATGAATCCCTTTCTGTAAGGGACAGCTACCAGTCGGTCATGAACTCCATCTTTAATGGACTACTTGGGTGTGAGGTAGTAATAAGAGACACTCCATCAAAATTACACTGTGATTACAAGCTGTGCCTTCGCCTTACCTATTACGTGGTTGACAAATAGAATATGCCACAACAAGATCATACTGTCATATTGCTCCAAAGAAGTTAATCCATTAAGGACAACAGGACTGAATGGTATACAACAAAGTCTTTTATGTATACTATGTTGATTCTTATCATATTGTGTATTATCACAGGGTGGTTATTGGTAGAATATGTTGTATATCCAGGTGTCTATAACACCACTATTGTTGTGCCTACTTTATACACTGTATAACAATACCACAGGAAGACATTTATAGAGAAAAATACTTTCGTTTCACTGTTACATTACTCACACGAAATCATCAATAGATCCAACTGTTATATTTGTCTGTATTAACCAGCCTATGTTATGATATTAGAGGTATGCTGGCCATAGATATAACAGATTGACTTACTTCCTAATATTATATTAAGGTAATAGAACTATGTTGAAAGGGCCGATTGGGGAAAATTATGAACAAATAATTATGAGCACTTTGTAAAATGAATGAACATTAGTTCTCTAGTAAGTTAATTTGTGCACACCCCAATAGAATGCTTGTATAGAAGTAAGACACCCCTTTTGCTCTGCACATACGTGTGTCTTCTTGGAGCAGGCTCCAGGAGTGAAAATAGCTCAGTTAAGCAGCTGCATTAGCAGTAAACTGAGACCCTGACTCTGTGTTCGCATTTTGCCTGGTGATTTAATGCCTGTCATGAAGCAATGTCCCACTAAGTGTATAAAGGTTCTTTGTTCTCATAATTACTTCAGAGGCACGAACAAAGCAGCTTCTGTTGTTCGGGCCTGATTAAGCGTATTATGAATAAACTATGATTGAGTGTCTTTGAAACATTCTGTGCTGGTGTCTCATTTTGCTGGTTATAGTCACAGCCGGGCATCAAGAGAATTATTGGCCAGTCTTTTGCATTTTGTTTGTATTCTTTGCCTAGTGGTTTACCTGCTTAATCCCACTTACTTTGTTTTTGTCCTCATTTACCGCTTGGAGTCAATCAGATTCCCGAAACAATCCTAACAATTGGTAACCTGAAAGCTCCAGTTGGAAAATACAACTTATGTTTCTATAGTGTGTAAAAAACACAGCAAGCTGGAATACACCTTGGCAATGCGAACAGTCTGGGCTTCTATGTAGGCACAGGAAAGGTACTTGCCAGGCACTGCCATAGTGGGATTATCTGGGTACTGATAGTAGTAGGTGCATAATTGTGAGAGTACCAGATATCTAACAGCAGTGGCTGGCAAACTCCTTATACTTATACACAACCCAAAACTGTTGGTGTTGTCAATGCTGTTTTTTAACAAGACTTCAGTGAGGGACACGCAGAGTGCTTACAAATCGAGTGGCTGAAGGCAACCTGGTTGAGACATTTGTATTATAGCAGTAGCAGGTTTACAACTCCAATTAAGTCATTAACTCTCAGAAGACTGCTTTGAAAAAACACTGGCAGGCATTTCAAGTGCAAGGTATGATGGTACGGCTTGATTGAAGCAAGCTGAAAGAGTTCCAATGTGGACGTGTTTTGAGTGGGGAGGGGCAGGAACTGGGTGGGAATGGCCATAAGGATAGCATGGCCATGAGCAGTCATGGACGATCAAATAACCTAACAATGCCTACAAGCTGTGTGTCCCACCTTATATGCCACTTCTCCCTATCTATACACTAATGCAATAGTTTCGGCTTATGCGCCACCTAACAGCCCAAAGTAAAAATGCCTATACTTGGCATATCTACAAATGCACTAGCTCCTCCTGCAGTCACTGTGTTAACTGAAGCAGATATAGCCCTTGTGTTTGTGCTCTATTGAATAAGCACCTCCTCCAAAGAGCACAGCTGAATGCAGATATGAAATATCTGGAGGGTTTGACCGGTTTCTCTGCAGACGTTGGGTCAGATCTCCAGAAGGCAGCGCTTCAAACAGAATCCGTGAGAACACTCAACATTTCCAGAACATCATTTTATGTTTCATTATCAAAACTTCAATCTTTATTTTAATAAATAACCAATAATTCTGATGGTGGGAAATAAATATGACAAGCACAGAGACACATAATAAATAATAAAAATGCATTAAACAATAAGAACACAAGATCATTGGCTGGCAGGAAAGACCACCTGGGCTTACAAGATTATCTCAAAAACAGGAAAGCGGCAGGAAATACCAAAGGCAAAGGAGAAAGAGGATATCCGGGCACAGTTATTAGTAGATCCTTTGCACCAATATTCACCAACTTCGTTCTCGTACCAGTACTGTGAAAGATGGTCATGTCTATTCGAAAAACATCAAGAACTTATTGCATAATTTCGGGACGAAACTGACTGGTCTGTGTACATTTCTCAAGGAAAAAATAACGCCATTCAAATGATACGTTCTTGGGTTAGCCCGCACGTTTCTCACTAATTGACAAGCCCACAAAGTTGCTTCAAGAAATTGGCATAATGCATGCATGTCAATTTTCTTCAATTTGCCGTTGAGTCGAATTGCGGGAGTGACACTCCACCTAATGGTGTAAACCATGAAACAAACACAATCAGACAGTATGGACCATAAATCTGAAGGGCTGCTAAATTCATGGCAGCATTTTATGAAGCCATTTCCAGGATCTATCTTCAATTCAATGAGGGTTACACCTCTTTCTCCGAACAGCATGATTGCAATGTTCTCACATTGATTGTCAGCAAGGAAGATGGGTCGGGGGAAAGCCCCAGTCCAGCAAACATAACCTATTACATCGTTTATGTGAGGAAACATATCCAGTCCTTGATCACCAGCAGGTGAGGTATTTGGCACAGTTGATAAAAGCAATGCCAAATGCAAAATGTTGCAGTGTAGTAGCATTCCACAATATCATGGCTGGGCTACACACTCTCAGTAAAATGCTATGGAGTTGTTTTCTCTTCGATGGTTATTCAGTGTGCCTGAGCTGATGATAGTGGTCGTGTTAGGAGCAGTCAAGTGGCGGCAAACAAGCTATTTCTGGGAGGTTTCTTATGGCTGAAGTGGCTTTAGCTGATGGTAGCCTGAAATGAGAGAGACTTTTGTGAAAGGTAGGAAACAAGAGTCTCCTCTTAATCAGCCATTGGGGCGAACATGCTGTTGATGGCTTTGTAATCCCTGGGTTTCCAAGAGAACCAAAACACCTCTTCTGGACATTGGCCTGACTTGGGCCAATGTGAATTTGCAGCCTCTTCTTCCAGGGTTAGGTATGACCTCTTCTGCAATGGTCAATTTTTTTACAGGGTCTATTTTGGTTTTTTTAGAGTGTAGTGCTTTTTACTGTAAGTTCAATGAGTTTACAGCAGAACATTGTAGCATTATGGTGAACATTCCCAACAACATAAAATACATATAATGTGTAGCCGGCTGACAACGCTAAAAAATGGCAGCCAACTTGTACCTGTTACAATTCCTACTTGTTGCAATGAAGGTTCCAGTGGGAAGCCACAGTTTATAGTTTTCATTAATCTGTTTAGTTTCAAAATATTTCCTAATCAGTATGTGTATCGAAATTATATTTTATTAGGTATCAAAAGCCTTTTAAGAATTATTTAAAAAAAAGTGGTGTTGATTTCTGGAGCAGTGGAATTTCAGCAGCTGTGAATGGGACCCAGCACCCCATTCCAAGATGGGCGCAGATTTTGCTTGTGTCAATGTTGGGGTCATGACATTTTATCCCTTGTTTTTCCATGTTTGACATTTCTTATATGGCATATGTTGCCCGCCCGATCTGTGTTTGACTACCAGCATGTTAATTAACCATATCAATTGCCCTTTCGCTATCATTCAAGACCCCCAGCACTGGAACTGCATGCCGTGCTGACTTTAGGTGTGATCAAGTGGCGGGTGGTTGAGAACCTTGACAAGTAGCACCCTCTGTTACTTGTGTTTTATGACAAAATTAGTGCTGTGTGGAGGGGTGATGCACAAATGAGGTGTGATGGAAAACGCCTTTGGTTCTGGCTCACCATTGTGTCCCAAAACGAGGACTTTGAACAGTGCATTAGATAGGAATGTGGGAGGCGGTTTAATTTGATTTTTAATACACGATGGCTAAAACATTTTGCACCAGAGATGCTTCCTTTAAGCCAGTTCACTGTGGCCCTCGGGAAGGGCCTGCAGCGTGAAACACATTTGTCATTATCTAAATCACACCAGTATAAATGCCCTTACTCCTCAATGTCGTTTGTTGTCCCTATATCCCTTTCTTCCAGCACTGCTTCATGGCTCAGTTTGGTAGTCTATCAGTCTATCACGGGTTAATTTTGTTGGCAAATATAGGATGGCTACAGAAGAGTGTTTCCTCACAACAAATTCAGACACTTGGAGAAAGACCGATAATAATAAGTCCATCACATAAGTGGTGTCACAAGGAAGAATTCGTGTGCCTTTTTTCTCAATATAGACATGTTCACTTTTCCCGTTTAAGTGGACTCAAGTCGTCTGAAAAACAATAAGAATGCACCACCGAATCCCTCTATCTGTTCCTGGGGCCACAACCAAAATGACATTTGGTGATTATAAATCTAGCGTTTCATTGGCTTCATGCCTTACACACCGGTATTGTCATCAACAATGCCCTGGTTCACTGTAGCCATTTTGCTGGGCAGGTGTCATACTGCAAGAAGTTGGTCAGGGTGTTCAGTGAAGATGGACGCCTTTTCTTGAAATCGGATACTGGTTGCAGTAGAGTTCTGTCATTCCTGGTGAGAATGCTAAAATGTTGAGGACATTGGCTTTGGCCCTGAGCATGACTGGTTTGATCCCGAGGAAGGTCTTCTCAGCTTCGTATCATTCCTAAATACATGAAAAATGTGTCAGCCATGGAGGGCACACGTAACTCTGTAGAACATGCTGGCCTTTTGGAGCGAAGGCAAAGTGAAAAAGCAGTAGGACTGTTGTCACAGCTCTGTCTAACAGAGCCTACTTTCAACTGCTAGCTTGTGGGCAGTAATTGAAAGATGAAGACAAGCCGTTGATTCTTGTTGGATTCCCAGCCTTACTTTTGGGAATGTATTTTAAAACCAGCAGCAGTTAGGCTTCTTTGTGTTAATCTGATTCGTCATTTTAAAGGCTGGGTCATCACAACTCATTGTTACAGGTCCTACCTGTCTGCTGCTAGGACATGCCAGAAAAACAAAATTGTGGGGAAAAGAGGCTAGTGGGCTGGGTTTTTGCGGGATAAGAACACTGCCTCATATGCGTGTCCCCGGAAAGGTTAGAGGGCATTTCAATGCTTGCCTTCACCTAGAGCAGTGTGTGTTGGGGGAAATGGAAGTTGTTCCATTGAACAGTCGCGCCTCAGCTTTTTCTCACAGGAAGATGTTGAACTGTTGGTCTAAGCTGGGGATTGTTTTTCGGCCATCCATTTGTTTGTTTTCATGATGACTATACTATTTGACGGCTGAATGTAGTGCGTTGGTCAAGAGAACTATCGGTCCAGAAAAAAGGCACAGGAATTCCTTCGAAGGCGATGCGGCAATCGTGATATTCACAGCACAGTAGTCATACAGAAGCCAGGCATGCCTTCAAAGGCGTGTGGGGCAGTGGTTTCAGCTTAACCCCTCCCCCAACTTCAGTCTACCTCCTTAGTAATATCCTGCCTGGTCAATACTTTTTCGTATCACTGTGTACGGTCCACAGTTTGAGCGTGGAAGAAACCTGTAATCCTGAGATTTTCCATAAAAAGTCACACATACACATATATATTAACACGCAAACACCAACTAATGAACTCACAAGAGATCAGCGCCTCGGAGCTCAATTTAAGGGAAGAGGATAAGAAAACGGTCCCCTTCCACTGGGAGGTTTAAAGGAGCATGTATGCCCCTTTAGTGGCTCAGATAAGTACATTTACTATTAGCATTTAGCACTCCCACATTTGTGCTGGTGGGCTACAGGTCCCCGCAGTCCCCCTCTATTGCAATTCTCACATGGCCATGAGGGGAAGCAGCAGCCATACTGGTAACTTGAAAAAGGAAGAGGAGGTAGGAGATTCTGTCACAGGGGAGAAAGTGTTGTGTTCCTCATTGTTGGACCAACATGATTCTCCATTCATAACAACAACCCGTCCACTTCCAAAATGAATGGTAGCAGGAAAGTGAGCCTTGCGTTCATTGTCTTCTGGCTGCGTTCCCACCTCCTGCAGTCTCATCTTTTACCCCAATAACTGCAAGAGGGGATTAGCCGGGACGCGCTATCCTCCTTAGGAGTTAGGGACACCCCTATCAATTCATGAAGATTCCCTGTAGTTCATTATTGCACACGCTCCCCATTCGGCTCCCCGCCACCCAGTGCAACCCCACCCACCCTCCCCCCCCTAAACATGTCCTGAGATCAACCAGCTTGCGTGGCATGGACCTCCACCTGCTACACTTCGGTCTCCAGCCCATTCAACTTGGGTGTCAAGATGCGGGGTGTCACCCCTGAGTTCAGGTCCGTCTCAAATTCTAACAGCTGTCCCATGAAGTTGAGGTTTGGCGAGATGGCTGGGCGTCGGCCCTTGACGTACTTGTAGGCGTCACCCATGGTCATCAAGGTGTGCTTCATGAGGTAGGCGATGACGATAGTGGCTGAGCGTGAGACTCCCGCCTGGCAGTGCACCAGGACCCCCTTCCCGCACTGCTGCGCCTCCTCTGCAAGCAGACAGACAAATCATCAGTCATATTGTTCCCCAACTCAGGGATCCCCCAGAGACTTGCTGAAAAGCACCACCCTCCTCCCCCGCACACAAGGATAAACCCAAGCTGATCATTCTGCTACATAAGGTGGTACACAAAAAAATACCCTCATCGCCATCTCTGACTCAGAGACTGTGAACCAGCCTTCTCACACACATACATCACTGTCACCTCCTTCCCTTGCTCAGAAACTCCAATCTCCAGGCGGTGGAGCACTCCCACAGGCCGGCGAGGGGGGAACCTGTGTACAGTGCAACGGCATCATGGTCCTCTACCTCCTTTGCAGTAACTCATACTCCTGCACTGACTTCCTGTGTTGGCGAGGTTTGCCTTCCGGGTGGTTACCCTGACAAACAAGTGGGGGGCTTAGGGGGCTATAGCCCCGAGTCTTTGGGTTGTAGCACCGGATAGAAGCTCAGGTGCTACAACCAAAATGCTAGCTAGCCCCGGGTCCCACCAGTCCTGACATTAGATTAGCCCCTGATCGTTTCCAGACCTAGCAACACCCCTGCAAATCCTGTATGGCAAAGCTCCCAGATTTCCAACTATTTCTCCCTTCCAGAACTCATGTGTTGGCCTTCAGCACATATGCTGGCTGGCAGTTCCTAAATTCAAACGTAAATCAGCAGGATGACAACCTTATCAGTGAGGGGAGGGGGTAGAGGTTAGGAGCTGCCCCTCTCTAAAAATCAGATATGAACCCAGGCAAATAAAATTCAAATAATTACCCAAGACGTTGCTCGTTTTTCAACATTTGATGGTAAGAGGGTTTGCATACTAACATATTTTCCTATATGCACCTGACTCTAACATGTCCGTCTCCCACATTAATTCCACAGTTCTTTCAAACTTGTGGGTCCTTAGCGCTATACAGAACAAGCATAACGCCTGCAGTTTGCCACAGTGGGGTCCAGAATCAGACCTAATGGTCATCACCTCGGGTAGAGTCTACAAGGCGGGATATGGGCGACTAATGGAGGCATGCATTGATGCTCTGAAAGAATACGGATGCATGGTCCAAATGGTCCAATTAGTCAGAACTAAAGAGGGGGAGGCAAGTGTTTATTTTTTAATGTTCTCGAAAATGTGCTAAATGAAAACTCTTAAACTTTGGATATTCTGTTGCAATCTAATGTGTCTAGTTTATGGACAATAGCCCCTTCTTTTGGACACTGGATACCTTGTACTTCCAATTAATACTTTTTGCTGCAAAGGGATTTGCTCATTCCAATGTACGTGTCTTTTTCTGGTGACTAAAAGATTAGTCATGAATCTTTATATAATATGACAAGACTTATAATAAAGGTGTATGACTAAAAGGAACAGTCATTTCCTTGCCTCCCAAGGGACCAAGGCCTATTTTTAGGGAGTAGACATAAGCTCAAGGGCCGGTCTTCTCTAGAGCACTAAGGAGTACATATGAAATAATATGTGGGAAAATTGAATGGGCATGTTGTCTCCTCTGCCCGCCGCTGTGACCTACCAATGAACTCGAAGGCCTCCTCAAAGTACTGCCGCAGGTTCTGCTTGCTGTTGTCTGTCGCCGGCAGCCTCTTGTAGCGGACACCGCTGGACTCCAGGTGGTAGAGGGGCAGGTGCGTGGTGACATTAATGACGTGGCCAATGTTCAGGTCCAGAATCCTCTCCAGGTCCTGGGCGTCCCGCTCGTTCCCCAGGAACAGGAAGGGAAGGATGGTGCTGAGCTCAGCATTCTCGATGTCAGGGGTCAGTAGCCCCCCGCTGTTGTCGAGGGGCCTGAAACCATCATCTTGGGTGCTCTCCTGGCCTTCTCTGGCATCACTGATGCTTCCTGCAAAAGGAGGAAAGGAAGAGAATGGTTAGAAAGTTATTTGGAGTTATACCAACAAATTGTACACTGTATGTGTAAGGCTTAAGTGCGTATCTTTGCGTTCTCTGGTAAGGCTCCATGCTCCCTAACATGCATTAAGTTGTCCTTGCTTTGCTCCAGCAGGAACGATAACACACACAAATGAAGATGACCCTATTCCCCATGGAAAAGAAGGCCCAATTGGAATCACAGTCCATTCTATAGGGTTTATTTACGTGAAGGCACTTCCTTTGCTTTGAAGTTTTTGATCCCTTCAATTGTGAATGTGATGGGTAATTAATTGTATTTTGTGTTATGCAGTACGATAATGTATCACGTGTGTCTTTGTTGCATGACACCACAAACACATTGTTTAATTACAGAAGCCCTTTAATGCGGTGGGGATTCTGTCTCAAGGTAGCATGGGTGCCGGGGGCCAGCCGGTCGGGTCTCTATAGGGACCTGGAGGTTATCCGATTTTGCAACAGCTTTTTGGATTATCCCTGCATCGCACTCACCCCAACCAAGAAAGCGCTGGTGAGAGGAGTCTGTGTCAGCCTTCATTTGCCACCCATCACTCCCCTACTTCCCTCTGAGGAGCAGGCACACCACAGAGCATGGAAAGGTCCCATGATTGGATGCTGAGCACATATAATTGAAGCCTGCAACTGCTCCCTGTTCATGCAAACCCACTAGACAGCCAGAGAAGCCACCTGTGGACCGGGGGACGTGGGGGGCAGAAAACATATCACTCAGTCAGAAAGGGATGGGATGGCCAAAAAAGACCATCCTTTTAAAAGTGAGGGTATGGGTATATATCTTCAAAAAACAGGCTTGGAAAAGCCTCGACAAACACTGCTTTGAATGATAAAATACAGATGTGTGAGGAATATAAACTGGGTATTATGCATGTATAAATATACCTAATTGGTTATGTGGTTGTGTTATGCAAGATATGAACTTTGTTGAAAAGTGCAAAATGTACCAAACACGTGTTTATTAATAATTGTACCTGCACTTCTCCCTTCCCTCCTCCCTACCCCCCTCAGCACTTATCCCTTACCACTTCCCTGCACTTGCACGATCTGAATGACACAAGGCCTAGTAAGATGGTTGTTTTGTCCTCCCTCTGTTTCCTCTTTGTCTTGTCGCACCTAGAAACACTTGTGTACAGGCGCGTTACAAATGCCATATCATATCACATCATAACATTCAAGGTTTTCAAGAGGGTTGGCAGAGGAACGGTCCACTTTGATGACTGAATGGCTTTCCAAGCATCCCAGATGTTTCAGCCAGGAAAAAGGCATGCCTGATCCTCCTACAGAAGCAATAACCCATTGCCCTTCTACTGGTCATACGCATGCTTTGGCAGAGGTGAACACAAGGTTCTTCACACACAGCATTAACAACATTCAACCAGTGGTTCCCTGTCCTTCCAATCACGGGACAAGTTCTTGGGAAACCCGGAGAAGAGACCCTCGGACCCTTAAGTTGCATGGCATAGGGAATCTTGAAGTGCCTACAACTTTGCCTGCCTCCCCACCATCCTATCAGTCTGCCACAACATGTTGTTGCTCCTGTAAACCTCATATTTACCTTTGTACAGCACTCTGCTGCTTCCTATGTGGGTTTGCCCAATGTCATTGCAATACCTACACACAGATTTCAAAATAGAACTTTACAGACGAACGTCAAACACACTCACTGACATCTCGTGGCCTGTTCATACCAGAACATGGCTCTAATCAACAAGGAAGTACTGGAAATGGAGGCCAGTGGAGCCATGTGTCAGACAATGCTGCACCAAGGTGGGTTTATAAAGGTATTTTCCCTACTCGGGATCAAAAAAGAAAAGTTAAGAACCAGTGAAAAGGCTTGTTTTTCGATGCTGGTAGAATAACTTACACTGCTCCTTGTTCATTCACACAGGAAGCTCCCCCAGTTTATCTGGAAATGGGATGCATGAGTTAACCTGCCTTCTATTCAGGCCTTCTCCATCTGGCACCTTCACATTTACCCAACTTCTAAAGCTGATGGCACCAGCTCTTTGAGCAAGAGGAAGGCAGTCGATACTATTGGTGATGCGTATGTCACGGGACAAGTGAAGTCTCAGAGATCAGGTGTCTCAATTGATGGACCTCCGATAGGAACTCAGATTCCGGATCAATTGGAATTAGTCAGAATGAACTCCAGCTTAGCACATGGGGTTCTTAGGATTCATAATCAAGAACAAGCACAGAGTGCAGAGACTCCCCCGAACAAACCGTGTTGCTGATTCACAGGGGGGTTGGCAGGGCTCTGCACAGAGTGGATAACTCACTCAGGGGACGAGCCAGGATAGCTGTTTCGGATTCAGCCACCGTTCAGACTGGTTTCCAAGGCCCCCTACCCTATAGGGCACTTGAGTGACTGGAGGCTGAACATTGGTGAACGTGGTCAACATGTCCAAAGGTTATTGGTCTGTCAGCAGAAGCAACAATTAACTGAGGTTGGCGACTAGAGCATAGCGATGCTGGGATCACAGGGTGATTTTTGAGACAGTACCTGAATCAGAAATAGACTTAAACGCAGGATACAAATGCAGGGGAGCGAAGTGAAGCAAGATATCAATAGGAGAGAAATGGTGCATAGGGGAGATCTTCCCCACCCCGTCCTCCACCCCACATTTAACAGTGCCCTTCGCCAGGAGAAGCATGCTCAGGGGTCGAGTTGTGTGTTGGTTTTCAGTGACTAGTCACTGCAACAGGAGTGTTTTGGGTCTTCATGAGCAGATGGGGCTCATGTGACAGACAAAGATATTTCCTGCCTATCGTGGTTTTTTGTAAGATATGAAATTTGGGATCAGCTGCAAGAGACTCATTCCTACAGGAATGGGAGCAGAGGAGAAATGTAAAGACCCCCATGTGTCTAGCTTCCCCAGATGGCGAGTGAAAGGAAGAGTAAGAAAGTCTCCCTGCTTCTAATGAACCAGACCTGTCAGATGCACGCCGTCTCTACCCTATGGTTCTCGAATCCTTCTTCCCCTGTTCCCCACGTCAACACGTGGGGCTGGAGGCATGGAAGATGTTAGGGGATGGCGGGAGATCCCGGGACCTCCTCTTGACAGTGCTCTCTATAGAGCGGAAAGAATGTGAGCTCTTCTGGCACTGCCAGGTTTTAGCTTGGGCTGGCCTGCATGGAATGCAGGGATCCAAATCATCCGGCATCATCCAATAAGCAGCCGCTACCGCTGGGCAATGAGTAGCTACTACGTAATGAGTTGCAAATCTAACTTCCATGAGGGGCTATCTATCACCGTTTCCCATTATATGTGAGCCTTTATGGTAAAAATGACTTCTCGATGTGTCCTAATGTTCCTTCTGACACATTCCCAAACACAGAGTTAATGTCACATGAGTATTTTTCTGTGACACCAGTTAGCCTGATGAGTCAAAAGTAGTTCTTGCTAACTTTTGGTGTAAATATAACTAGGCTATTCTAGGCTACATTCAGGAGCTAAACTACTCCTGGCAATGTCAAACCTTGGAATGTGACATCCATCACACTTCAGCAGACGTATTATAGCTATGGAGAAATGATATATGAGGATCGACGCAAAGCTTGTAATTGTTTGGTCATTTACCCAACCATTGACTGCCCAGGGCAATGATATTCCCTATGGCCATTCCCACCCACCCACCCCACTTCCTGCCCCTTCCTGCCCTGGAAACTCTTTGAGCTTGTTTTTTTATCAAGCTGTGTCATCAAACGTTGTGCTGGAATTACCTGCCAGTGTTATTTCAAAGCAGTCCTCTGAGAGCTGACTTAATTGGAGCTGTAAACACACTACTTATGTAATACAAATGTCTTAACTAGGTCTGCCTTCAGCCACTCAACGTATAAGCACTATGCATGTACTTCACTGAATTCCTGATAAAAACGAGCATTGGCAAAGCCAACAGTTTAGGCGTGTGCATAAATATTAGCCGGCAGTGCCTGGCAAATGCATACCCCATGCCTAAGCAAAATCCAGAACTGTTGGCATTGCCAATGCTTGTTGTTACTCAGGCTTGGCTGACAGAACATCTCTGTCCCCGCCATAGCTCTGGCTCTGACAGAAGGATACAACATGTTCTGTACAAATATTCTCAACCCACTGTGGCAGGATGGCAAAAATGTATTGTTAGGGTTTCTGTTGCCCATTGGGAGAACATTAACCCTGTCAATCCACTTACTCACAGAATTATTCAACCAGTAGATTGTGCTTCCTGGCTGCAAAATATTAATTCCAACAGGAACTACAGTACCCCCACTTCCAGATCCATTGTGAGTTCTTGCAGTTATCAGCATGTTTGAGTAGTCTGTGGCCCACTGGACTAATGCATTTATGATATGATAGTTTATTTATATAGCGCCCATACACCATGTGTTTCAAAGTGCTTCAAGGCAAGGGAGGGAACAAGGGAAAATATAATGACATTCTTACAGACCATGAACAGTAAGGATGTGAAACTAACTATCGTACTCGGCCTGACAGCATTTCAGATAGTGCAAGAGCTAAGACATCGATAAGGAAGGGAGGGGGAGAGTGGGAAGGAAATGGGAACAGACAGGCGACTACCGTACTAGGCCTGACGACATTTCTGGTAGAGCCGGAGAAAAACAAAAGGTGAGGGAGAAGGGTGCAGAAAGGGAGGGGAGGAACAAAACAAGCGACTATCATACTAGTCCTGATGACATTTCAGATAGCGCTGGAAGGGGGGGGGGGACAAGTATGGCTTGCATTAACTTGCATTTAATTGCTTGAGCACTTGGTCACAGGCTCGGATCCTGGGGGAGTCTGCTTCGCTGGTGAATAGATTATTGAATTGGGTTTCACCTTAAGTGCATGAGAAGGATTAACCACGTTGGAATTGGTTCCTCTGACCCTACAAGAGCTGTTGTCTGTGTGATTAACCACGTTGGAATTGGTTCCTCTGACCCTACAAGAGCTGTTTACTGTGTCAGGACAGGGCACACAGATGCTGTTGGACAGGTCCATCTGTGCAGGTATTAAGATCCCTACAAAGGCCTTTAGGCAGGTGTGCTAATGAGTGGGGCAGCATTTCTCCACCTGCCCACATTCCTGATTACTTACCATAAAACTTCCACTCGCATGCCCCACCAACTCAAGTGGAATGATAATTTCCGGTAGCGCCTGACCATTTGGTTCGACCTCCTGCAATCTACGGACAGATTGCAGGTGTTTCTAAATAGTCACAACTGCCTGGCACACAGTGTCAGGAATGTATCAGCTATCAGTGGCCCCTCCACCTCCAGCCAAGCTCCTCATCAATAAGGGTTGGGCACATTGGAGGTAGTTGATGCTCGCCCACGTCTGCTCAGCAAGAGGGGTGTGTAGGTGATCCAGAAGCCACCCAAACAGCAAAACATAAAAGTCCAAAATAAAGGTAATGTCCAATCAAGGTTCTATAAATATACATATACTTTAATTAAAAACACCATCTGCAAACATAACTACAAAGAAAAACAATACACAAACCCCACCCCTGAGAAAAGAACACTGAATATGCAAAGACTGCAAGATTCAGCCCTCTGGTTAATGAATAAGGGGTCAAAGGCAAATAAAAAAACACAATGTTCTTTACAAAGGATTTGTTGTGGTGCAGAAAGGGATTTAATTGACCTAGCTGGTCTCTAGGACCCAACACTGAACCAAAGGGGCAGTTATTAGTC
Organism: Ambystoma mexicanum; assembly: GCF_040938575.1. Classification (NCBI taxonomy): domain Eukaryota; kingdom Metazoa; phylum Chordata; class Amphibia; order Caudata; family Ambystomatidae; genus Ambystoma; species Ambystoma mexicanum. Next base: position 1,112,283,882 of record NC_090923.1, on the reverse strand, counting down.
AATGATACCTTTCTTTGATTCTTGGCAGTTCAACAGCATCGAACTACACTTCTTGACGCTATGCGAGGCGATCGATCCAAGTTCGGATGCAGCAGATCATGTAACCCAAGTGGGGAACGGGCTTTGAGCTGGAAGCTCAGAGCAGTTCAAGTGCATAGTGGAGCAATGCAGCTGACCAGTTTCAGTTCAAGGATCGGGTCCGGTTCGAGGCATGGTAAATGCTGGTTGGGGTTGGTGTGTGACACTCCGACAGTTTGAGACGATGTCCGGTGAAGGTTCGAAACTGTGAACCTGATGATCCAAGGTGTGGTCAGTGAGGCAGTAACTCAATGGTGAGCGTGTTCCAGTCATTTGATTACCACTGGATCGTGCCGGTGTGTGACGTGATGCTTCCAGCGTTTTGAGACAACGTCTGTTAATGAGTGGTTGGTTTCGAGCCAGACAGATGGCAGGCTCTGCTTGGGATGTGACAGCATCGAACTGAAGCATGCTTCAATTTCAATAGATGCTCAACTAAGGGTGTATTGTGAGGGCCACAAGGGTCGGTTCGACAGTCAGGTGAGGGAGAAGATGATGGTGACTGGATGCGCAGTTCGAGTCGGGCAGTTTGATGGGTCCTCCAAGATCTGGTTAACGGTCGATTAAGATCATCAATGAAGATCCTAGCGTTTCGAAAAACGGGTGGAATGGTGCGGATGCAGCAATGGCTTCTTTTTCAATCCGAGGCAACGACGTGCTCAGGTAGTGTGATATGGCAGTGATTTGTGCAATACAGCAGTGCGTAGATCAGGCAAGTGCCACGGGCAGCACCAGACGGTCCTGATTCTTGGTTGTCCTGGCTCTCGAGTGCTGTGAGTGCCACTCTACGGTCTCAGGGACAAGATGGGTCCTTGTTTTTAAGGCTCCCAAACACGGTGGAGGCTGGCACACAGCTGCAGGTATCCTTTAACATGGTGAGGTCCTGGGTACTGTTGTGGGTTGCAGAGATGCAGGTCTTGTTTCAGCAGCAGGTCACCCCCAATGTCCCATGAAGATGGTTAGGTGGCAGAGCTTGCCTCTGTCTTGGACACTCAGTCTTCACCTTCGACTGGGGGCTTTGGAAAGTATGGCTTCCCTAATAGAGACCTAATGAATTTTTTCTTAGGTGTTTGTTCCAAAGTGAATCAAAGAAGGAGTTTGAGGCCACTTCTTGTATAAGCAAAACTCTACAGGTGATTGGAGAAAAGCAAGTCTGTTTTAGGGGTCCAATCCATGTCCTTGGAACAAGTTGACTTTGCTTTCTGACATCACACCCAAAGAGATTTGTGCTACAGGAAGTGGTGGGGACAGGGAGGAAAGATGAGGCGGAGAGAAACAAGATGGCGGAAACGTCCTCCAGTTGTAAAGAGCTCTCCCTGTCTACACTAACTCTGCCCCTTCGCTTCTCAACAGAATGAAAGGCCCTTTTGGTATGCAGCAACCTGGCGTGAGGCTACTCCTTTTGTGAAAGGGTGTGCCCTTTGGTTCCTTTTCCCAGTACAGCTACCTGTGGAGTGTCTGTCTCTCTGGGGAAGGCGTTTACCTGCCCTCACAAGGGAACAAGGAGAGTGAATCCACAATGGCTACAGTCTTGCTGGGAGCAGTAAAGAGAGTCTGGCTGGGGGAAATACATATAAACCATCCACAGCTGAGCTGGGCTCACATTACTGCCACATGTGGGAAACCAAATTGATGTGACTTGGATAATTATGAGAGATGCTAGCCGCTGTACCTCAAACTCAGGTATGGTTTATACTTACAGTTTAACATGCCACCAGGATAGCATACTCAGAGTTCTGTAGTTTTGGAACTGGGGTGCATATCTGAAATGCAGCCCCTGTGCTGCAGAGACTTGGCTGTTACTTGCAGCTGTCAAATGGGCACCTGTGTCCTCTGAACGGCTCTGTTTCCACTATAGAACAGGCGCTGCAGATCAGGCTACTTATCCAGCAGGGCACAGAGATTATGAAAGGGGAATCTGATTAGCAGATTACACTTTGAGATGGAATAAGCTGCATCATTTTATTAATCAATAAAAATCAAAAAAGCTAGGGCTTCTACACCCTTGCCCGGTGGCAATTCCTTTCACTTCCCACCCCCAAACTGATTTAAGCCAGCTTGGTGTATGACAGGCAGTGGTGTGGAAGTGGGGGGTATGTAGAGGTCATGTGACAGTTAAATAAAACAGAGAAGACGGGAAAGGGCAGTGCCAGGGTCTTTCTTCTTTGCTGATTGGGAAAGGATAGTTGGAAGAATCGGTCTCTCGGGGAGCTGGCGTATGTAAGGAGTGTGACGAGGAAGGCTAGGAATAGGTGAGGTGTAATGAGTATTATGGGTAAGGAATCAGGTTATTTCCCTCTAAGGAAAATGAAACGAACAAAAGACCACTAGGCCCTGTGGGCTCACAGTTGAGGAAAGTGCGATATTCTCAATTTACAAATATATCTATGCACCAAAATGCATACTCAATTCATGCAGGAAAGACTATCTTTACTGCAAAAGCTGTATGCAAAATGTAGTGCTTGAATGCATCGTACCCGAACCTTGCAGATTCTGCGGTCAGCAGACTGCATGGGGGTGCCAGAAAAGGCTGCCAGAGAACTCGGGCGCCTTATCCGTAGCGTGCACCTTGTACAGTCTGCTCTAGTCTGTGCTAAGCAGCTTACACCAAGCTGCCTCATTCCTATCAGCTCCCCGCAGGACGGATTCTCTCATTATATCCCAGCAGGAGCCGCCGAGGCCTCTCTCCGCAAGCCTTCAATTCTCGAGACGCGGGAACAGCATCGGCCCGGGCGTTCCACTGGAATTACCAACGCACCGGGCGATGTAGAGGCCTGTGGTGCGGCGCCCTAGCTCAGAGTGCCAGAGGCAGGCGCCCCTTCAGCTTCTGAGCTTCATACTGCCATGTGCTCCTATGCCGGGGGATCGTTCAGAAGTGGGCCTGCCAGACCGCTTGCGACGGCTCAGGGCTGTTACTGGCCTGAAACCCCCTGAATGCTATTAGCACCCGGGTGTTGATCGTTGTTTCTTTATGTGCAGTGCTGGAAGTGGAAAAGATGAACTGTGGGGTTCCTGGATCCCACCAGCGACTGGGCGGCTGGGTGTTGGCAGGGCGGGACGTTGGGGAACGCACGAGATTTTTCCAAGCCCCTCACCCTAAATAAACATTTCTATTACGGGAGATGAATTCATTGGTAACACCTGAAAAATAATCAAAGAGAGAAGTGTTTCCTATAATGTCGCAAGCGAAGTATAAAAGGTGCGCACCTTTTAAACCTACATAACTTGCTTAAATATTTTCTGCAGAGTACACACCTCACAAACCTATTTACCAGTGTTTTGACCACGCATTCAAGCGGTCTAGTGTTAAGTTGCTCGCCCCTTGTCCCGAGGACGTGTTTTCGAGTCCACTCTTTGGAAAAAGAAACAGCCCTTGAAGGGCACCTGCTCCGTGGAGACCTATTTTGCTGGTTCTCGGACCCAGGAAACTCCGGCCCAATGACCAGCGCTGTCGTGTTTATGGGAAATTGGCTTAGCAAGGCTTGCGCATGACGATTTCTCATACAAATAAATGAAGATAGCTGAGGCGGGGGGGGGGGGTGGAGACGTGAGAAAAGTGGGGTAATGCAGGCTGGCGCTTTTACGGGAGGTAAGTGGAAGCAGTGGGGTCAGGCACCCTGGGGCGTTCGGGTTTCCAGGCGAAAAGGTGGCATCTGGGTCCCAGGCCCTGGAGAGCAAGGAGGACCACAGGAGATGCACTGGAGGCCAGCATACATTTGCCAGATAAATGGGGGGGGGGCGGATGCAGTCAAGATTGGAAGCCAGGAATACAGGTCCCACATTCCACACACCCTTATCCAACGGTTTGGCACAAAAAATGAACGGCAAGAGCAATGAAACTCGACGCCAGCTATCTTGTCTGTTGGCAGTTGTTGTTCTTCTGTGTGATGCACATGTTGGACTTGGACACTTGCCAGCTTTTGCCATCACAGTTCTGCAGTGCCAGCCCAGGAGTAGAGATCCGGGACTGCAAAATCAGGAGCTCGAAATCCCAAAATCGCACAAAGTAGTACAACATAATAAAATAACTCCAAAGCTGGCAGACCGAAGTAGTCAGTTTGCATTTATAAATCTGTGTTACTTTTTTTTTAATGAAAAAAGCTTCAAAGCATCTACCGGATTCCCTGAAACAAGCACATTAATGCACGCGGTTGGTGGCGGTTATGATTCTAACCATTGAAGCCGGGTAAAGGGGGCAAAGGGGCAGCTGCCCCCTTTCTTCTGGAGGAACGGGGCAGGAACCAGAGTTGCCCCTTGGAGAAGCCTGCACGTTTCAGCGGCGGACTGTACTTCCCAAGTGAAACTGCGGGCATTGTCGTTGCTGCAGGAGAGAACACGTGGTTCGCCTTGAAGCCATGTATGTACATGTGCTGCCCTGCTGCTGGTGCAGTGGCTTTCAGCAGTATCAGGATTCGGCCGCCGTGCTGCATTCTATGTTCCTGTTCACTGGCAGTCCCCAGCCGACAAAGCTATACGGTAGCACACCAGGTTAGGTGACTGCTGCTGAAATACTGCAATACATCCTTTCGATTACCTTCTGTGAAATGTCCTCTAAAAGGCACCGTTTCCACCTCGGAAGGGGTCGAGCTTTGTTTCGCGCTCATATTCATGGGAGAGTGAGGGTGATCATTTTTGGCCCTGAAGTGAAAATCAAAACTAGACAGGGGCCGACCAGGGTCAGATAATGTGAGAGGGGGGCTCTGGACCCACACTCAGGATCTCTGCCGAGGTGAGGGTCCCACGTTAGTAGGACGGATCGCTCTGCTATACTCAAAGGGTAAAGGGGCATGGGAAATTGAGCAGGGCTCATTATGGGGAAGTGGCCTCCAAGGAGGCGTGGTCTAACGGGCGGGGGTTTGGGGGGGTCTGGCAGGCGACCCCCGCCAGGCAGCCATGTGAGAGATCATCAGGGTGATGATCCCTGCATCTCCTCATCAAAGGGATGCCTGGCTGGTGCTCAGTAGCACCCCGTGTATTCCTTGATGGTGGTCCTGACCCCTGGGCGTCGCTTTAACTAAGAGATCCAGCGATCACTTCTGAGTGATCACCACACCTCTTGGTTAAAGGGACGCCTCGGGAGGCCAGCACCACCAGTATGGAATAAAAGGCAGTATTCGCGTAAAGCTTCGGGGCTTCAGAAAAAAAAAAAACCTTGGCTTTTAGAAGTCTTACCTTTTTCTTCCACACTTGTGGCGCCGGCCTCACCAGGCACGGGGTGGGAGCTGCGCCTCAATTATGGCAGATAGGGCATTTTTTTGGGCTTTAGAAAAAAAGCCTTGGAAGTTGGCCCGGCTTTAGCGAGGCCCAGCAGAGCCCCGTCACTGAGAGATTTTTCAGAGACTGCTGCGACTCAGACCCGGCTAGCCCTGGCTCACTTCAAGCCCTGGCTATAGTCATGAATTCTAGGTCTAGTATTGACTTGTGTCAGGGTTCCTCGGCCAAACTCCTGCCTCCGAACGTTCAAGGACCTAAAGATGCCCTTCCAATGTCTTACTCTCAGCCCTCTACACCCCTCAGGCAGTGACAAGGTTTCGAAAGCAGAGGAGAAGGTCCTGTGAGGGGGGAGCACATGCAACCCATGCTAATAAAGGGAAGAAGTGTGGAAGTCCTCTCAGATATGGGGGTCACGCCCTCATAGGGAAATTGTTCTATTAAATTAGAGAAGGGTGCTTGTATCTGAGAGAGGTAGGGGAACCGTCTGTAGAGGTCTTTTTGGGGCCCAGGCAGTGCCCTGCAAGCTAAAAAAAAAAAGACTACATTGGCCTTTACTATATGGAAAATAAGAGATCGAGGCCATGTTCTGGCAAAAGGTCATCTTTGCACAGGCCCTTGCTCATAACTGTGGAGACAGGAGCATTAGGGAGCACACACTGTGGCCAATATGCCATTCCAATGGCCGCACGCTACCTGAGGTGGCCAGCAAGGCAAGGTTTATTTTTTAAACGTATTGTTTTCTTATAGAGCGCCAACCACAATGCGCACATCATTTCATCGCACCCCAAAAAGTTTGTGGGGAAAGGGCCCGGGTGGGAGGGAGAACAGAAAGACAAGGGGGGCAGGGAGTTCTCGGAGCATTCAGCCCAGAACATTGTTGTCCCAGGTCACACATAAGTAGCTGGGCCAGTCCTTATTATCTTTGCATTCTGGTCCTGTATGCTTGCATTTATCATGGGAAAGCAAACTACACGGACCGATTGTAAAGAGCAAAATTAAAAATGGACGAACTACTCCGTGGATAGGCGAATCAGACAGAGGTATTGTTACCCAAAGACGAACATATTGTCCGCCCACCAAGGAAGAAAGAACGGATGTGTGATGAGATCTATGTAACAAGATATAAAGCTGTCCTCTCTAAGTACAACTTCGTCCTGGGGCCTACCACTGCAACATCTTGCAACCCAAAGCAGAGCTTTGTTCCACTGGGCCTGCAGATCCTCGCTAACCCCAGAGAGGGCTCTGCTTTCCGAGCCTGTAATTGCATCGCCTTCATGGTGTGGTCCGCTGTCTGAGCCTGTAATGCCCGTGTGACCTGAGCGATATCAGTGCTGCCTGTAGACTGGATGACCCGTAGCACGGTGGATATCACTGCTGCCTGAAGTGGGGCTCTTTACAGTCGGCGAAATCTGAGAGGAATGCCAGTCCTCTGAGCTTGTATGATCGGTGTGGCCGTAGGGACAGCGCTGCTATCTGAGGACTAACTTGAGGCATACTTCTACGTCGTGGAGCTGAAATGTGTATACATTGTGGTTTTGGTTATGTTGCTTGGGCCTCCACGATCTCTGCAGCCTGCAGGACAGCCTAAGGGCCCGGCACCCCGGTCTCTAGGACTGCTGTCTCTATGAGGCCTAGCCGCCTAACATACACGGACCCCCCGCCAGTTTCAGAGTGGGGGCGGGGGGAGGCCAGAAGCTATGAGGTAATGTCATCCAAACCAAACGTAATCCCATTCCGCAGAGTTGTCGAAGATAAAAGCTCCGCCCACAGCCCCGACACAAACACCCCTAGTGTCCCTGGGGGTGCTGGGCGGTGTCGCCAGCTGGCAGCACTGGTGTCGCTTGCATGAGATGACATCACCGCGGAGTCCTCCCTCACCCCCCCCCCCCCGCCGCCGCCTCTCAGGCCCCCTTTGTTGATGGGCGGCCCAGCTGTCGGTTCGGAGCAGATGGACGCGCACCCACACAAAAGGTGGCGTTGTGGTTGGCAGAGGCAGCTGCCACTACAGAACCCTATCATGTCCAGATGTACTTGCTCTCCCGAAACACGGCTCGCCGCTTGACTTGCTCCTAGGGCCTAGAACTTTCTATGTACTCCTCGCCGCGGGGTAAGGCTTTCTTGTTACGTCATCGCTCGGATCTTGTTAACTCCTCTGTTTGGGGCGTTTCCAGTTGCATGCCCATTTGGCCTCAGCTGGCCACCGTTTGTTGTTTACTTCTAGATCGGGCCTATCACTTTCTTGCTTGACTTACGCCTTGACATGTCTGTTTCACCTGTTGTGATTGGTAAAGCAGAAGGCGCCATTGTTCTGTCAGTGCTGGGGCAAACCTTTCATTAATAGGTGTTTTTGTTATGGCCTATATAAATCAGGATTGCAGCGTTTTTGGTAAAGCCGCGCAGTGCCACAATATAAACGTTATCGTGCTGCAAAGGAGGCTGCTCCCAGAAGTGTGAAAATATAGGAGTGGCAGCTGAGAATGTAGGTAGCTGAGTGGCATCTTCATCCCAGTGCTAGAAAAGGAGGGGCTATATGGGGTGGGCCTATAGATGCCGGCTCTGCTAGTCAATCAATGTTTCAGCATCTCTTCTTCGAGTGCACCTTTAGTGAGGTTTACAGCAGTCCCAGAAGCACATCTTTGGGTCATTAGCGGTGGGATAGACGACCCCACATCACGCACAGCGAAAACCCCACAGATGAGTCCCCAATGTAGCATTACTTCCGAGTAAACCTAAAGTAGCATGAGTTATGTGTTATGTTACTATGCTTTTCAAATGGGAACCGTTTTGTTTTATGTAGGGTGACCAGATTCAACAAGTATAAAACCGGGACAGGGCACCTAACATAAAAGTAGGACTAACTCTTGAAAGTAGTTGTCAAGGCCCTACACTTCAGTAGGGTTGGAGGAGAACGAGGTGTAAGTGTTAGTGGTGGAATAAACACATATTATAATTAATTGATCACAAACTGCCACTATCTTAATTCGGAAAACGCAGCATTTCTTCTGTGTGAGATTATGCATTCCTGCCTGTCAGCTATGAAGACCTACTACCAAAAACCGGGCCCACTGCATTTTCCTGTGGAAAAATAATCTTGAGAAAGGGGGACAGAGCACCCAATTCCGGGGCAGTCCCAGCAAAACCGAGACGTCTAGTCACCCTAATTTTATATGAATACAATTTGTATGTTATCGTACATAAATATGTATTTATCCGACAATGACTACGGCTAGGTGATTTTATCACATTGGTATAACCTGGAGGTGACTTTACTAAAACCTCACCACATTTTCCCATGTCATGTGTGAGATGCTTCACCAGTCCTGGGGTTTCGACTGCCAGAACTTTGCATTCTGGTACGTGTAGTCCAGCATTAACAGTGAGTAGGAATAAAAGTGCACGCTCTACACTATCATACAGAAAACTATGATCTAAAAAAAAGCCAGGAGTTTCTGAACACCTCCCATTTAACAGGGGACACGGTGTTTACGCATCAAGGCAGTGACAGACAAGGGGGGGGGTCTATTAGTGGGGTAGTAATAACCTACCCACCCCTTCCTCCAGACTATTGAGATGTTAGGGACGAACAGGCCGGCGGACAATGAAGCTTTTTTCCATTTTACCAGGGGAAGCTTTTAAAGCCCAAGCACACGTCACCCTGCCCCCTGACTGATTTCGGGCAGATGGCCCTTTCCTCTGATGACACTAGCTGATAGGTCACTTCCTGCTTTCCGCGGGTTTCAGCTTCTGACTGGGGTGAGGTCCCACCGGAAAACCGATACATTAGCACCCACGGACGGGTGGAATGATAGCGTTGTGTGTAGCTCGCAGTTCTGTAATTCCAGGGGCTGCTGCGAGTTGTGAACGGGAGGTATTGGCACAGCTGCGTGGGTCCCGCTGTGAGAATGACAGGACCGCCGAAGGTCAGGATTAGAGCGACCTGCAGAGCGGTGGCAGTGCTCCGTTCCTGAAATGGCAGTCAGTGGGCGCCGCAGCTCTGGAATGAGGTGCATTGACAGTGCCACGTGCGGGCTCCGCTACTGGAATAGCAGGCCGTGCTGCAAGCCAGTATTGGGGTGTAGCGGCAGTGTTGTGCTTGGGGACGAGCATTGGCACTTCGTGGGGCGTTGTACATGTAGGTCGGGATTGAGGCGCATTGCAGAGCTGCCTGTGGGACCCAGTACTTGAGCAGCAACATCTTGACTGAGATGTATTAGCAGAGCGATGAGTGTTCTCAGTACTGGTAAACAGTACCTCTCAGTACACAGAACAAAGGAAACACGTTCACAAGAACCCTAGCACTAATACATGAAGTAATGCATGCACCCCACTTCTCCGTGCCCATACCCCCTTCTTGGCTCACACACACACAGCCATGCTACTCTGATGCTTTGGATACTTTTTGCATAGCTCATGTTTTCCACCATTTCCCAAATGTTCCCACTCTTTGTTCATCCGCCTTTCTGAAACAAGCACATGTTCTCGATGTTTACTTGGCTTCCAGGGAGTCGGCACCTGGATGTGACTGTCCTCTTAGCATCCAGTCCCTTTTGATCAGTTAATAACAGGTGTGTTCAGCGGCACTCCACTTTGCTTCCTCCGCCCCACGGGGGCTTCAGGATAGGCCCGAAGCAGAAAATACCACAGGTGGGCGATGCCTTGTTGGGTGTTGGAAGGACTGCTTGAGTCTGCACACCAGGTTCCACTCATAGGTGCTGCCTTACCAAAAAGTTACCATAGCATGCTAAGGTGCCATCCAGGCCTAGACCCACGAGCTTTGCTCTGAGGCACTGTACGTCCAAGGTGGCCAGCCTTCACCCCAATACTGAACATGCCTACCATCAAAGGATGCAACGAGGAACCCAGGGGGCCTGAGTAGCCACCATGGTGTTCTGGGGGACTACAGAAACGGACACGGGTTCTGTACCGTGCATCGGCCATCCTAGCCAATGCCACAGGCTGCATTAGTCACCTGGCGCAGCTATGCCACCATCCACTCCTTCACCATATTACAAGTCCGTGCCACCTCTGCGGGACAGAAATGCGGGTGGCTAATGTGCGGGGAAATACTTTTTTGGTGCTTTGAGACGTGTAAATCGGGTGTTGGACGTTCAGATTCGACGGTGGACGGATTCCGACACCTTTCCTCCAGCCACACTTAGTTCACTAAACGTGGACCCGTAATCATAAGTGCTCTTTGCATGCACCTTCAAAATACATTTCATAAAAGACATCGGCCCTCAGTACAATTTCGGTGTTAGAATAAAAAAGTGGTAGTAATTAACTTAGTGCCAATTTTACCGCACCGTTGAATTCTACTTTTGGCCTGAAGGTGAAGGATGAACTTGCAGCAACTTCAAGGAGGTAAATTCTCCACTGCATGGCCACAAGTCATCGGCTTGACCATGGCAGGACTAACACTTGCAGTCAATCCACCAAAATCCCACTGGATTCCAAAAATGGGGACTCCTACGGGGTTATCAGCACTCATAAAATCCGTGGGACTAAGTGGCACTACCAGTAACCGAGTTTGGTGGTAATTCCTCAAACCCGTAATGAGGGACATTATATTATGCAAGTGTGAACATTTCATATCAACTTTCCCACATCCATGAAAATGGCACCTGTGAACAAGCTTCCTGCCCTATGCTGGGTTCTCTCCATCGAGCTGCTCTTGTCCTCAGTCATTCAAACAGATTCAGGGAGGTTCGCCCCAAAACGGCATGAGTGGAATGTGCTCATTTTTTAAATGTTCTTATTTTGCTCAAACTTTACCAACAAAATGTGGATGTTAGGTGTGGGTCAGGCAATATTGGTGGGGTGGGGATGGCTAGGGGCAGTCATGCGGGAGCTCCCAACCCCCTATTCTTTGTTACAAAAAATCGAGCAAAAAAACAAGCAAAACAATGTATTTTTTAAATTTTTTTTAACAACAGACAGATATACTTTAGGGAGACTTTCCTCTGGAGGGTGTGTTCCCAGCGGTGGACAGGACTGTTGATATGTCTGCATTAGGCTGGGTCCGATTGCCACTATAATGAGATACTTGAAGCCTTCAGACCATTATTCCCCCCACCCCCTCCCTTTGGGACAAACATTACCTGAGCATACTCCTCACTTCACAGAGGAACTACCCAGCGCTACAGACTATTAGATTCCCAGCTGTGTGAAGCTCAACCAAGCCTCCTTAAATCTTACTACTAATGCTACACCAGTGCCTGTGCTGTCACGTTGGCTGCCTCCGGCCCAACGCACTGTTGAGGACCGCCATATTCTCAGCTCAGTTAGTATCAGTCTCTTTGGTACCTCTCTCCATTAGAGTGGAGAGACAGGACCTGCAGGCTAATATTTTACCTACTGTAGTGCAAAGTCCTGCAACAGACAGTATTTTTGGAAGCACAAATACAGTGTGCATTCACAAAGGTCATGATGACATTTTTAAAGGAGTGAATAAAGTGCGACTGAAATGATTGTGTTTATGCTTCTGTGTCTCTGTGAATACCTCAGGCAGAATTTCCCATCGTTTGGCCAAACCTGCGAGGGCAGGTCCAACATTAACAAGACAACCAGCTACCCAGGTGTGTGTCTTGTCTAAGTAGACCTCATCAGAGGGGAGTGCTTGTGGCACAGCGGGCAAACAGGTCAACATCTGGTCAAACCCACTTCGAGAGGGACCGAACAAAGGTGAAAGAATGTGATTTGAAATGCTTGAGAGGTATTTAAGGACCTCACCTAAAAGGCCCACCTTTGCATCCATCCAAATGCGAGCTCACCGTGTCCAAACCTGCATGCAATGACCCCAGCTGGGAACCTGAAAGCTGACCCCAAATCTGCTACCTCAAGTCCTGGTGAGGAGCCAGTGGAGGACTCATCCTCCAAGTCTAGCTTCTCCTCGTCGATCCTGGACAGTCTGAATGGGACCCAAGTCCAGCACCTTGTCTTCTTCTGAAATAGGGTTTCAGAGGCCAGTTTTCCCGCCTCTGGCATGATATGATATGATAGGTTATTTATAACGCCCTTAATACCCAGAGGTTTCTAAGCGTGGACACGGTTGAACCTGTGTTGCTCCATGTCATCTTGCTTCCAAGGCGAACGTGTTGCTGCTGAGCTATGCTCCCAGGATCACAAAGGATCCGAATTCTATTGCACTGGGATCTGATTGAGGTGACAACAGAGATTTGGAAGAAAAGACACCCCCATACCATGGCTGGAAGGAAAATTGACAAGAATGCAGGCCTCTTCCTGATGACACCGCTTGTCTCTTTCCCGGTACGTCACAAATCACAGAGTAGAGGCCATAACCCAGGTTGTTGTTTTTTTCACCTTTAGCTAAAGAGGCTAAATGTTTGACTGTGATAGAATACAAGACATACCAGAATTCCTTCCTCTACCTTCCCCAGGATTATGGGATGTATATGGTTTGTTTGTGACACAATTGTTCGTGGCTATATTATTAATCATGGTCAATTCGGCCGCAAAGCCAATTTTGCTGCGGCCAAATCCGGCCAAACTGTAACCCCCCACCAATCCCCTAGTTACCTTTTCAGCATCCGCTCATCTTCTGACTCTGCGGCGTCAGATCCACCCCTCCTAGGCGGGTCGGATCCGACGCTGCAGGGTCTGCTTTTCTCTTTTTTTTTCTTCTTGTCCCCCACTTCCAAACCTCCGGAAGCGGGGTACACCCCCGCTACCCTCAAAGACCATCACTACCAAACATGGGGAGCGGGGGACATCCCTGCAAACTTTGAGATAGCATGTGACTAGGTAGGTCTGACTGGGCACCTGGTACTTTATTACTTATTTCAAAGCCAAGGCCATGGCCTGGGGCTGTTCACAGCCTCAGCCAATCAACATCTCACCAAATGTAAGTCGTGGGCAAAACAGCAAAACCCCTTACAGTCTGTCACCATCAGTTGTGGTCTCCTGTTGCTAAGGAACAATAGCTTAGTCTCACATAACTCATTGGCCACGATATGTAGTAGAAGGATTTGAAAGATATGAGTTTTTAATTATTTCCTACATTTCAGATGACCAAGAATTGAGCTTAGCTATGAGGGAGTTCTGCATCTCTGCCGCAGAGAAGGTGCACCCCCCATCCCTACATCCTCACTTTCTTAAATCTTGGGACGTGGCGAAGAGCTGCACTAGCTGAGCGTAAGAGATGCTTTAAGATGGCATCGCTGTAGTTTCTCAATGATAAACTGATGACCTAGCCCACAGAAGGCCATGTGAGCAATTTTTTTCAGGGCTGCAGCCATATGGTTGGAGCCGGGCTACTGCATTCGGGAACCTCTGTTAGTGCTACCCCACTAGTTATTTGGGAGCACTTAATATGTGTTTTTAGAATAGTCCAGAAAGGACAGCTCCAAGGAGACACCATGGAAAGGGCGGAGAGGGAATTACTCTATTGAACATTTCTCAGGCGAAAAACCTTTCTTTTTACAGCACTTGTCACCTGATGATCCCCGAGTAGATTGGAGTCGTAGGGCACTCCCAGCCTTTTCACCACATTCATTCGGTGGGGGCTTGCCCCCAACCGTTTTGACCAAATGTTAGGAGGTCATGTGCGAGGTGGTTTCTGGTCATGATCATCTCTATTTTAAAGGTGGGTAGGTTCCTCTTCGGGTGGTGCTTGGCCTTCGAGCAATAGACTTCCAACAGACATTCAAGGAAATTAGATCTCTGCCCATGGATGGCTTTAAACACCAGCCGAGTGGCATCCACATAGTATCTTAACTCCAAAAGTTGTAAACATTTTTATTCAAGGAGTATTGTATATGTTAAATAGCAGTGGATACAGGGTTGATCCCTGCAGGGCCTTACACTCAACTGAGCGAGACCTAGTAGCCAAAACGAAGAATGATGTATGGTGTATTTGTTTCCCTAAAAATGCCCAGGACGTTCTTTTGGTGCATCCTTTATTTGACCTGGGAGAACAGAATTAGTGTGTCCAGTAGTAGTTTCGGGCTCCCTTGAAGCTCCTTACTTTCCTCTGTGTCATATCAGACATATATATGGTATGGGTCAGACCCGTCTTTCCGAAATGCATTGGCCTTAAGTCTATTACACACGTGTGTTGCGGCAATCTTCCTCTCACTAAAAAAAAAAGAGTGACAGCTTTGTCTTCTTTTTGGATAAACTTTAATTTGAAAAAATCAACAGATGACTTCCTGCATCTAATTATTTTTGAGCACTGAATAACCTTTGGATACAAGAAAATTTCTGAACTTGATAATTTGATGCCCGTCTCGGCCTTGTTTGAGAGCGGCTGTGTGGCCTTGTATTTTTACTCGGTCTCCTGCTTTTGTTGTGTATTATAGTCAGGGTGTCTCCAGACTTGTCGCAGCCAGCTCCTTTTGAACTTAAATAAGTACAATTGTATTTATGGACTTTGAATTGAAGAATATAACTAATCAGTGGTGCCCACTTACTTCTCTGTTTGATGGGTCAGACCTGTCCCCTTACAGAGCGGGTTCAGGCTCTTCTGCAGGCTCATACAAATACTTTACCTCTCCCTTCTTCTCCAGCCAGTGGTAGCTCCAGATGACATAAGGGCTCTTGGCTACACATAGTTGCCTTAAAACATCTGAGGATGTGCAAGACCCATCTACAGTTGTCTTTTCATTTGAGCCAGGAGTCCAACTCTCTCTTTTTGAATTCCCATATCTGGAGCAGTAGTTGGATCTCTGCTGGTGTTTTCAGGAGCCAGCCTTCTGGTAGGGCCCAATTTCTTACTCTGGGTCCAAAGCAGTGGTCTTCAAACTTTTTAGGACTGGGCCCCCCTCAGCAAAATGTGGGCAGGCCGTGCCCCCCCCAAAATGCCACATGAACAGCAAGTCCAAATGGCTATGAACTATTGTGCGCCATCACCAGACCCTACTCCCAGTATAGTCCCTGGGCTCCCCCACCAGCTTCCATCACAGTCTCTGGGCTCCTTCATCCCACTGTTACCCAGTCCCTGGGCTCTCCCTACCCCACCACCAACCCTGGCCTTTTCCCACTCTGCTCCCACCACTATCCCAGGGCTCCTGCCCATCCTGCTCCCACCACACTCCCTGGGCTCCCCTACCCTGCTCCCAGCACAGACCCAGGGCCAGTGGCGGCTGGTGAATTTTTTAAGTGGAGGGGCATAAATATTTTCCTCAGATATGCCATAGCGACCGAGGAATCTTTTTTGAATAATGGGTTAAAATGTTGCAGTTTAGAGCATACTTAAAAAGAAATTGGGTAAAAAGTCAAACAGTTTGCAAATGGCGCTGGGGGGGGGGGCAAAGGGGCAGGCATGATATTTTTTAAAGGACATCTATGATACCATCCCTGTCCCCTGGGCTCCTCAGCGCCTCAGAAGGAGAGCTGATTTTGGCAGGTGGGTAGGGGAATTGTGCAACAAAGGCATTTTTGAAATGCCTTTGTTGTACAACCCCCCACTCGCCAAAATCAGATCCACTGACCAACACGAACACACACAGACACACACAGCAATCACTCATCATTCACACGAGCACCCATCACAATACACTCATTCATAAAACAAGCATAAAAGCATCCATGAACAGGAACTTGGAAGCAAGAGCTTCGTGGTTCCTGCACATGCATGCACAGGGGCCTGCCCGGGCCTGCGTGTCAGTGCTGAAATGCGTGGGTGCTGAAACGCCCCGCTCCAGGCTGCTCTTTCCGTATGTGCGAGGAGGCGCACAGGCTCCCTCTCGCACACACAGACATGCAGGTCCCCATACAGACATGCAGACCCCCAGCCAGCATTTTCAATCAATGAGCTATGCAAGGCTGGTGAACCAAAACGCCCCAAGCCTTTCATGTCTCAGTGAGCATGTGCTGCTGGAGAACTGAACTGTCAAAGGGAAACAGTGTATCCCTTTGACTGTTCAGCCAGCCCAGGAGCACTCCCTCAGCTGGAAAAAGCAGCTGAGGGAGTGCTCAGTGTTTCACTGGGCTGGCTCCTCCGCTCCTCCATAATGGATGAGGGGGCAACTGGATCGATGCACCCTCACCCATTATGGATGAGCCGGCAGGCTCAGACTGACCTAAACGGCAATAGAGCAATGTCCAAACCAAAAATGAAAAATGCTAGTGTGGCCAGTTTTTTGGGTCAAAATGGGCCTCTTTTTGTTCCAATGTGGACCAGTTTGATGAGTTACTTCACTATGCAGCTAGTAGTTTTGACAATTGTTGCTGAATACATATTCTTTAAATATCACAGTTTGCTTACATGTTATCAAAAAACACCCCCTTAGGTAATATTCAAACAGTCTATCACTAAAGGAACGAATTGCCATTGCAACTGTGGTCTACTTTTTCATTGGTGCCTGAGACAGTTTTATGCTCCAGTCCGACCCTGTGAGCCGCCCCTACCCATTTCCTCCTTTAAAAAAATGTTTTCTTTCTCGCGACCCCCTGGAATGCGGCCACAGCCCCCTGAGGGGGCGCGCCCCACTATTTGAAGGCCTCCGGTCCAGAGGTTTGCATCCCGACTGACTCATTGGAATGCAGTTGGAAAGCTTCTAGGACCTCTGAGTGTTCACAACTTGGAGTGCCCTAGGACTGCCTCTCCGACACAACCCCCCAGAACTGAGGGGTATTTTTGGTGTGCAAGGTTTCTGTGTCCACTCTCGAGGGGAAGGGCTGATGACATTCATAGAGAACACCGCTGCAGTTTCCTATGTGTACCAGCAGGGAGGCACACACTTGGCAGTTGTCTTCTCACATGGAAAAGTTGCTGGTGAGCTCTTCAACACTAATAGTTTCTCTCAGTTTCATTAAATCGGGTAGTAGTAATATCTACTGTTATTGCACTTAGAAGCAGGAAGAATCCAGCATGAACATCTATATAAACATGTGATATTTAAATTATGTTTTATTTCAGCTGTTCGTGTGTACAGTTGTTCCTGAAAAGGTAGGCAGCTGGTTTCATCAGACATACTTACTCATGGGGTTGTCATTTCTTTTCAGTGGAGGCATGGGGGCATCTGCCGCTCAAATCGTTTTTTTGTGGCGAGTAAGGACGCAGTGTTCATTCCCAACTGACTATTTTTATGCAAATAAAAATATATACACATTTTCAAAAATAGACTTTTTTCTAGTAATACAAATATTCTTTCCAGTTACAAATTATCAAAAATTAAAAGAAGCATTTTATTGCCTAGGTTAGCCTCACTCCAGACAGCACTATAGCAGAGGTCCTCTTTGTGGAAGGTACATCCCAAGCGTAGTGGGGGTTCTGCCTGTTCTCTGACATTTAGAAAGAACACAGAATCTTGAAATGAGAGATAAACCGGATCCTGATCTGCGGCAAAGTAGACTTTCACACCTAGTCATAACTCCGATTTACTCCCATCATGAACAATGAGGAAGAAGCGGGTGAGTGGCCTGCTGGTGGGGTTGTCATAGAAGAGGACGTGCTAGCAAAACCACATGGTGGTGTAGGCAAGGAAACAGGTAGGGAGCAAGGGAAAGGAAAGATTCCAGGAGTGAATAATCTGGGTCAGGGTATGGTGTGGTGGGGTAACGTGAAGGATGTTGGGAGGGGAGACGCCCATCTCCTAGTTGAGGTACACATGGGTGCAAAGACAGGGAGAAAAGCGGGGACGCTGGGTTGGTGAGAGGTTGGAAAGGAAGGTTGAGACCACCCACCAGTGTTGTGCCATCATCAGAAGGAAAAAAAGAGCATCAGAATAAGACATACCTTTGCTGGCAAAAGTCTCGGTCATGTACTGACAAAGACACTTATGTCATTGCATATATAAGAATTTGGTTGTTCTAGCTAAAAAGGACTATGTGAACAATCATATTAGTCAGGAAGTTTCTAACTCTAAGGAATTGTTTACAATCCTTAAAGAATTGGGGAATCCTAAGGTTCAAACTCATTAATTCATTAATAAGGATCACAACTGTTGTTCCAGCATCCAACAGGCACTTTTTTAGAAAGTGCGGTTGTCGCTTCTAGACATTATTCAAAGAAGAGAATCGCATCACCTCCCCGGACCCATCATTACCTATTGAGGCTGGCCCACCACATTTTGATTTTAACGAAGTAACTGTAGCCAATGTAGAGAGTGTGGTTTCAGGGCTGAAACCCAGGGTCTGCCCTGATGATCCATGCCCCTCCAAAATTATCAAGAGCTGCATTAGAGCATTGGCCCCACTAATTGCTAAATTTGTGAATGCTTCCTTTTTAGCCTCACCTGTGCCTGCTGGCATTAAACATGCATGGATTACGCCATTACTAAAAAAAAAGCTTTGGATACCAATATGGGCAAGATCAATAGACCGATCACTAGTGTGCCTTTTGTACTAGAAATTCTAGATCGTGTGGCATATTTGCAGCTATAAGCCTAGAAAGAAGAATGTAATCTTCTTGGATCTGATCAATCTGGTTTTAGAGCCTACTAAAGCACGCAATCAGCGCCTCTTGATCTAAAGGCAACAATGATTCAATTTATGGACAATGGAGAGATATCGCTGCTGATTTCACTGGATTTATCTACGGCCTTTGATTTAATTGACTTTAATATACTCTATAATAGATTGCTATCCTCTGCTCATTTATCTGTAAGAGCAGCGGATTGCGTCTTGTCATTTTTATTGGGCAGATAGGCAAGAGTCTTCCACACAACTAACATGGCCTCCCCTGTTTAGCTTAATTGTGGAGTGCCCCGGGAGTACCTATCATCTACTCTTTTTAATCTTTGTATGAAGCCACTGTTTGATATTTTAGACAAGGAGGACATTTTATATGCTAATTATGCAGATGACACACACATTTTGATACAATTTACAGGTGGTTATTCCACAGATGTCAAGAGAGTAAATTATGTTTTTAATCTCATTCATCGCTGCATGGTGCACAATTCCCTGGTGCTGAATGATGCAAAAACAGAGTTTTTAATAGTTGGCACACAACAAAGGCTATTGAAGCTTTCAGAGTGTTATAATAATGTTTTCATTGCAGATTGTAACATTCCTGTCCTATTGAAGTTTACAACATTAGTATTAGTTCTTGATCGTACATTATCTATACAGGATCAAGTCAATGTGATTATCTCATCATCTACATACTATCTGAAGCTCGTGCCACATTAAACCTTTTCTTTCTGATGGAAATTGTGCTACCATTGCACGTGCCATTATAGGTGCAAACATTGATTACGGTGACAGTCTTTTGGTTGGCACTGCTCGGAAGTATTTGAGGAAGCTGCACATGCTATAAAACAGTGCACTGCGAATTGTGTCTAATATTCAAAGAAGAGCACACATCACTTCAGCTCGCAGGGCACTGCACTGGCTCCCGGTAGAAGAGCGCCTGCATTTTAGAATCCTGGCCCTCACACATAAATGCATTTATGGCAAAAGTCCTATCTACCTGAAAAATAAGATTCTAGATTGCTGAGATCTAGTCAAGGCAAGCTGCTCCAGATACCAGAAGCAAAACTTGAGAGAGCAGGAAGATGCTCCTTCAGTTTTTTAGCTCTGCCCTCACTGGTTAGCCTGAGACTGGATTCCTCTCATTTTTCATTTAAAAAGTCCTTGAACACCTTTTTTTTTACTTTGATGTATTAATCAACTCAGTTGCTTTTATCCTGCTGATATCCTGCTGTGTTTATCTTTTTCTCTTTTTAATGATTTTGTATTTTAATGTTCTCTGTTTTTATTCTGGTGGTTTTAATCTGTTACTTTTAGTATGTCTTATATTGCTTTGTACTTGTGACTTGTATTTGTATTTATTCTGTGTATTAGTTTGGTATTTTGTGTGTGCCTGCTTGCCTTCGGGTCTAAGGGGCGTTGTAAGTACTCAAACATAAACATATTGTTTCAAACCATCAAGCTTACCTTTAGGCGCAGGTGAGGTGTCTGGGAAGGCCTTGTTGAGGGAATTGAGGACCAAATGCATGTTCTGGGTGGGTGGCGGCTTAGATAGCAAGTCACTGCTGGGTGCAGGAGTTGGCTGGCTGGTGCTGCATGACGTATCAGGCTCCTTAGGCCACAGTCTCTTCAATGAGTCTCTGCCCTCCCGAGAAGTGATGAAATCTAACATTGCCAATTTGCCCTGCTGCAGACGGCGACGCCCTGCAGTGTCAGAGCAGCTGAAGTGCATTGCACCCTGCAGCTGACTCTTTGTGTACTCCACCAGGTTGCGGCAGTCCAGGATCATGGGCGTCTGCGTGTGCACCTTGCACTTGGTCATCTTCTTGGCCAGCTCCTCTGGCCAGATGGTGCGCACACTGTAGTCATCATCGTAGTTGCAGCTGAAGGATGACCCCTTTGGGTCATAAGTGACAATGGGATCACTGCTGCAGAAACTGCAGGAGCTACTGACTGACTTGACCGAGGGGTTGCAGGTGAGGCATGCCAGAGATTTAAGAGCAGCCCCACATGGCAGGCAGCCGAGCTTCTTCATAGGCGGGCTGCAGCCAGAGCAGGCTAGTGACTGGAGACTGGGGGCACCTGCGAAGCAGCTCAGCGACTTGAGGGTAGGTCTGGAGGGCAGGCAGCCAGTTCCACTGGCTTCCTCACAGCGGGCGAAACGCCAGCAGCCACGGCAGCCGCACTTAAGCGGGTGCATGGTCCGTGAGCAGCAGTTTGCCTCTGGGCTAGAAAGGTTGGATGAATCAGTGGAAGGGGCTTTCTTTGAGTCCAACAATAGAGGTGGCTTTGAGTTCTCCTTGGAGTAGTTCCGGCTGACTTTGACCTTCTGGCTGGAGAAAAGCTTGCTCTGTTTTAGACTTTGGAGGTTCTCCTTGGCTTTTTGGTCCAACGGGGAATATAGTCTGGACTTATGGGTTGGTGTGAGCTGATGATTGGTGTGTTGAGTGAAGGCTGCTTCATGCGTGGGATCCTCAGCACTGTGATAAACTTTCTTCAAGCGGAGGCTGGATTGCCGCTCTGTACTGAAGGCCCGGTCCAAGCGCAGAGCTAAAGTCTTGGGCCGTTGTAGTGGGGCAAGGCGTTCTTCAAGAGGCGAGGGAGGCATCTGGGAGGCCGGTCTAAAATACAAGATGGATCGGATGTGATTAATGGGCTTCATCTGAGACATATAATGCATGCATGTGGGACACACATGATACTGGACAGCACTAAATAAGGTGGTGGGCCTTAATTGGAGACACAAAAAGTACTTAAACAAAACATGCCACACAATACCCACCACACAACATCAACATGGTGTTGGTGAGCCTGTGATTATACAGTGGGCTTTCATCAGAAACACAACACACATACACTGGATTGAAGAATGTGAAATGAGATAGTGGGCCTTCGACCAGTGGCAAATCACACAAAAAACATGGGCACGCAAGAACCTGGAGAACTCTAGGTTGGCAAGTTTGCCTTCACTTAAAACACAAAACACAGCACTCATACAGAAACAAAAATGCACATAGCACACAAACACTGTGCACAATAGTTTGATCACACACATCCCCAGCGCACACCTATGCAGATGAATAGCCACACAGATGAAACACACACGATACACAGAATACAATGTGATTGTAGCAGGAAATACTCTCTTAGAGAAGGAAACTGGAATTAAATTATGACATTCTAGTCAAGGGGCATGTCTGTACGTAATTTACTCCTAAAGGGGGAGGAGCACGACAGGGATTTGGTGTGCTGTACGTCATGTCCCAAATGGCCTTAAGGAAGCACAGGTACGCCCACGCCTTAAGAAACCCTCACTCCACCCAACTGTCCCAGGGAACCACAGACCTATCACAACAGTCCGCTTTCTATTAAAAATCTATCTGCAAGTTCAAAAATTTGTCGAGGCTAACAACATGCTCGGCCGTAGACAGTCCGTCCTGGATACGGGACTGAAACAGCACTGGTAGACCTCAAAAACCAAATGGACGACTTCAGAGAGACGGCCAAAACCGGCGCTTCCCCTGCTCCTGGACCTGTCCGCAGCTTTTGATTTGGTGGACCATAATACTCTCCCCCACCATCTTTGTTCTGCTGCTAATTTTTCCACTAAGGCCATAGCTTGCATCACCTCGTTTCTCCAGGAAAGGGTTATGAAAGTCTTCTCTGACTCAGCCTGTGCCCACCCGAGTTACATAAAATGTGGAGTCCCACAGGGCTCCTGCACCTCACCAACCCTGTGCAATTTGTTCACGAGCCACTGTTCAACATTCTGGACGCGCTGGGCATCACATATACCAATTATGCTGATGACACGCAGGTCTTCATCCCTCTCACTGGTGACTATGAGTCCGACAGGAAAACCCTGAACTCTATCTACTCCACCATCCAAACCTGAATGGCTGAAAACTGGTTGTGCCTTAACAGGAAAAATACAGAACTTCTGTTAATTTGATCACCTGCTACCCTAAAAAACTGGACAACCAATATAGCTCTTTCATGATTGCTAACATGCCAATCGCTGTATCTCAAGTTGTCAAAACCTTGGGTGTCTATTTGGACTCCAACCTCTCAATTTGCAGGCAGGTCAACGCCACTGAATCCACAGCAGCTTACCCATCTAAACTGCTTAACACAACCAGACCTTTCCTGTCAGAACAGAATTGCCTCACCATAGCAAGAGCTATAATTGGGTCTCAGCTAGATTATTTCAACGCCCTTCTAGCATGGACGTCCGTTAAAAACATCAGTAAATTACAAAATGTCCAAAATAATGTCCTCAGGGCCGCCACCAGCATTTCCAAGTGGGATCATATTTCAGGGACCAGGAAATTGGTTCACTGGCTACTCATCAAAGAGCAGATCATCTTTAAAACCCTTACGCACAAATGTGTACATAACACGGCTCCCCTTTACCTGTCTCAAAGAATAGCCAAACCTATCTGAGCCAGACCCACGAGAACGGCCTACACCAACCGAATCTCCACTCCTAAGACCAGAAGGATTTGCACACGAGGTGCCAGTTTCCCTGTCATGGCCGCAACCCATTGGAACACGCTACCACCTCACATTAGAAGTATTGAGTCGCATATAGCCTTCCGGAAAGTGATTAAAACCATGCTGTTTGTATAAAATGATGATCTCAGCCGATGGTGTCCCATTTGCTTCCACATAGCCTGGATGTTTCTGCCCATTATGTGATGTAATCTTCTCTGTTACCGTATGATATACCTAACTGGCAACCACCTATGTATGTAACCTTCTTAATACGCAGTGTTCATGCAACACGCTCACTGTAACCAAGAGCAAAGTAAATCTTCCTGCAACTAAGACACTCTCTTGCAACAGTACCTCGGTGCCCATGGGCTGCTAGTGCGCTTTACAAATCTAAAAGAATAATAATAATTGTCTGGGGAATCGTCTGATAGTAGGATTACTTCTGGATATTCTTGGCCTAGATGATTTTTATTACAGGAATGACTTCTATTGGCTGGGGCGGCTGGGAGGGGTCTGGAGTGGTACACTTAGAAGTGAACGTACAGTTTTGTTAATAGAGGTTCTTATGAGGGGTAAATACCTTGAGTCTAGCACATGCCCCCCCTGTTGCCTAAGTGCAGGGGAGCTTGTCATAGATGGGCTTAGTGTGAAGGGACAGTGGAGAGGGGATGCTGTCGGCCTTCGAGGCAAGATTCCCCTGTGGGATGTGGAGAAGAGGAGGTGGCTGCGAGCAGACAGGTTGTCAGGTGATGTCGCCAGCCAGGGGTGTTGCTAGGTCTGGAAAAGATCTGGGGCTAGGCTAATGATTGGGACTGGCGGGACTCGGGGCTAGCTAGCCATTTGGTTGTAGCCCCTGATCTTTCATCTGGGCTACAGCCAAAAGACCCGGGGCTATAGCCCCCTCAGCCCCTCCCTAGCAACGCCTCTGTCACCACCTCACACTTACCCACAAGTCAATTTGTTCACTATAATTAATCAATAACTCAAAAGAATGTAAGTACATGTAGTTATAAAACACGTTGAAATGTATTTATGCTTGGTCGTTTGTTATGCAATAAACATACCTGTCTGTGGGAATCCCAGAACTTTGCAGCGATGCAGGCTACAACGCCACGAGAAGATACAAATGGCAGATGAATGCTCTACATATGCCACCTAACATAGCTATTTGGGTTGGGCGTGGGTGGGTGCAGAGCAGAAGGTGCGGCACTGAAGTCCCTGTGCACTGCTGCTGCATTCGCTTTCTGTGTGTGGATGAATGTTGCACTGAACAAACCTGTGAACGACCCTGTGTGTGCGAGCAATGACGGCTCTGCTTACTTTCCTGAACCTAGTCTCTGTGGCCAAAGGGCGCGTGCACCTCTTCTGCTTGAGAGCTTTTCCCTCTGTTGAGGATTGCTCTTCTGCCCTTGAAATACCTGTTCTGTGTGTGAAGAAAGCTTTCACTGCTGCTGCAAATGCCCTACGTAGTGGCAGGTGGCGCAAGTACTTGTCTGTCATTTGCATCTTCCCTTTGTATTTGCGAAGACCCGTTTACACTAGTATAGAGATGCTTTCAGTGTCGTCGCTAAACATATGCATATCTTTTCTGCGTGCGCCAAAACGTGCAGTGTTGTCAACTTTGCTGTGCCTGTTCAATGACGTGCACTGAGGTCACGTGTTCGCGCAGGTGCCAGCGGCTCGGCAGCGCACGGGCGTTTATCATTCTGACACCTTGCCGGGACACAGCCGAGCACGTGGCTCCAGCAAGGGAGGCGCCGCAGGGCGGCACGTGGCCGGAACAAGCCACGCGCACCCACGGTCTGCGCACGAGTGGACGTACGGTGAGGCGGCGCCGCGTTGCTCATGTTCCTGTGTGCGGTTCGCGGGCTAAAAGCCAAACAACATACCAAACCAACCTTGACCCCCCACCCGCCGCATTTTCTTGAATTCACACCGCCCCTGGAGCTTGTGTTCCAACGACGCAGCCCCTTTCCGCACGTGTGGAGAGCCCGCGCACCAAGAGGGCATGACGTACTAGGCCCTGTGCAGCGTCATCGCCCCATTGGGGCGCCAGGTGGCGCACATCTACGCATACTGACCGCCGGCATGACGCAGGGCTAATAAAAAAAAGCTTACACCTATCTTTGAAACCACAATGCGCCCGTGCACGAAATACATTAAAAAGCTAAAAATTGCTTCTGTGATTCTTGGCAGTATGCCAGTATCATTAATTTCACGGGGATTTGGATTTATTACATTTTTTTATGAGCACTATAAATAAGTACACCCACTTCAGAGATAGATTTTGTATTTTATCAGCATTTCTATAGCTCTGTACGGAATAATAAAACCGTACACTTAATATAACACTAAGCATGATGGATTAGGAGGAAAGAAGATGGTCCTTAAAACTGGAACGAACAGTGAGTAGGAAGAAAATGAGCTGTTAGAAAGGAAGTGCGTAGACCTCTCAAAGGTGTTTAGTTATTACACACATATTGTACCCTGCTTCCAGATCTTTTGTGTGGGTAGTGAATATGGTTGGAGATTACAGAAGTTCAAAGTGCAGGCTCATGCTCTGCAACCTCAATGATAAAACATGTTAATCTCCCATTGCACTTTACGACGTGAACCTGTTCTCTGTGATAAATGATTCTATGTAACACACAGCTGCCTTCGCAAACAGACATCCTTTGCCTATGTTGCACTGAATTTATTCTTACCGTTATTTATGATATATGGATTATGTGAGTAGATATGTGCTGTGGGGTCCACGGCCATTTTCCATTTTAAAAAGTTTGTGGTGCATTTTTATTGTTACCATATATATGCAGGCAGGTTTTCCCAGCTGTAGGCCCTAAACATCATTTTGAAATGGACCCATGTACATTCTGTGACGGCCCTGCCTTTGGACTACTTTCAGGGAGATTTTAGGGTAACTGTATCCACTCCAGGAGGGTTTGCCATCGTTTATCCGTGCAGAGGCGCCTGAGTTAGCATTAAGGAAGTGTAACTGCAGAGATTCTTTCTGCTAGTCTCCTTGTTTCTATGCCGCATCAGGGCTGAAGCCGAGGATATGCGCTGGTGGACGGCGTCCTCCACTTTTTTCAGAGGGCGGACGCCGCCCCCGCGCTACCTGGTGATTCAAGGGTCAGGCACTTCACCACTACACCATATGACTTGGTGAAAAACCGCAATCAACTTAAGGTGAAATGTGACATTTCGGGCCTGCACTCTGCAGGGAAAACATTGCCATTGATTCTTCAAGTTTAAAATGTGCACACTTTTTAACATTTTCAAACCCTATTAGAAGAACATATCCTCTTGGTTTTTTGTGCATGCTGATTTTATGAAAGGCAAATGCCCACTTGTTCTGTGCAATTTGTATGGTTATTTATTTATTTATTGTGCATTTGTAAGGCCCTTATACATCAAGCAAATTGTGTTTCAAAGTGCCCACAGGGCAACAAGGAGGGGACATGGGAATGAAGAGCAAATACAGCAATAAAAGATGGAGGTGGTCCTACTAGGCCTTGGGAGCATTCAGAATGTGAAAGTGCAGAGAGAGAGAATGGATGAGGTAGTGGGGGAGTGGGGTAAGTGCTAGCTGTAACAAAAGGCAAGTGCTAGGAAGTGAGCAGATGTAAGTGCCTAGGTGAAGTGGTCTGCCGCCAATAAATAAATAAATGCAGGACTATGGAGGCATAGGCCAGTGGGTGACAAGGCAAAGTGATTGGATGAGTGGAGGCTGAAGGTGGTGATTAGGTCTGGGAGGCCAGGACCTGTGAGGACACAAAAAATGCCCTGATCACCAATCTCAGCAACTGTGGGATTTAACAGAGGAGGGGGGAAGGGAAGGAGGAGGTGAAATCTAATGTCTTGAGTTTCTGGAATTTGAGGAGATCCGGCTCAAGATGAAATGAAAGCGGGCGGCTATTCCATAGGAGAGAACCTGCAGAGGAAAGAGATCGACCACCAGGTCACTGTTTAGTAAACCGCTTAACATACAGGGAGTTGGTGCCGGAGGAACGCAAAGATCTGGAGGCAGAGTATTTAGTAAGAGCAAGGTGTAGATAGCGAGGTACCTGGCCCCAGACAGCCTTGTGGATGATGGAGGCGGATTTTAATTTGATCCTTGCAGCAACTGCGAGCCAGTGGAGAGCTTTTAGGGTTGGAGAAATGCAGTACCTGGGCTTCAGGCCAAGGATAAGTCTTGCTGCCCTATTCTGGATTACTTGGAGGGGTCGTAGAGAAGAAGAGGGTAGATTAAGGAAAGGGCTATTGCAGTAGTCTAGCCTAGAGAGGACCAGAACTCTGGAGACGTTGAGCTTCTTGGGGAAAGTGAGGAAAGGAAGAATTAATTTGAGGAGGTGGAGTTGAAAGCGGGTCTTTTTGGCAAGCTCCAGAATGGGAGGGATGAAGGTAAGATAGGAGTCAAAGATCACTCCAAGGTTCTGCCTTCAGATGAAGTAGAAGGGGGAGAAGCCATAGAAGATGGCCAGAGTGAGTGACAGAAAGAGGTAGCAGGAGTCCTGGTAGGAAGGATCTCAGTTTTGCTGGTGTGGAGGAGGAGGTCTTTTGAAGTACACCAGGACTGGATGACAGATAGGCAGTCAGGAATGATGGAGGCAGTCAGGAATGATGGAGGAAGTAAGAAAAGGATCAAAGGGAATTTTGAAGAAGAGTTGTATGTCATCTGCATAACACTGGAAGTTTGGGGAGAAGGTGGAAATGAGGTAAGCAAGCGGAGCAGGGTAGTTGTTAAAGAACCAGGGAGAAAGGTTGGAACCTTGGTTCACGCTGCAGATGGAGACAGAGGTGGGGGGAGAGAAAGAGCCTAGAATGACCTGGGATGGCGGGTCACTGAGTAAGGAGGTCAGCCAGTCCAGTGCCTGCTCCGAGATACCTAGGGTATCATGGAGTCGTTTTATGAGGATCGAGGGGCTGAACGTATCGAATACAGAGGAGAGATCAAGTAGAATGAGAACAGCTGGAGAGTAAGAATCAAGAGATGTGAGCAGTTCCGCACGGGTATTCAGAATAGCAGTTTCTGTGCCTCTGGATGCTCGGAATCCAGATGGATGGTCGTGGAGGCAAACAACAAGTTCAGTGTGCTGGGTCAGTTCGGGAAGACCAGCTTCTCCAGGAGTTTCCCAAGAAAGGGGGTAATAGATATGGGGCGGTAGTTGGCTGGACAAGATGGGTCTGCAGAGGGTTTTTTCCAGAGAGGCCGCACAAGGGAGTGCTTGAGGGAGCAGGGGAAAAAACATCCAGTAAAAAAAGAGTGATTGTAGAAATCGGCAAGTGCAGGGGCAAGGGAGCCAATATTGTCCTTCATGGTTGTGGAGCAGCAGGGGGAAACCTGTTGGAGGAGACCTTCATGGAGCGGACAACTTTGGTGACCTCATCAGGTGTGATAGGAGAGAAGGAGGAGAGAAAGGCAGAGGGAGGAGGGGAGGCCATAGGAGGCACGGGGGTGTGGGAGAAGGGGAGGGGGAGAGGGTCGCGAGGGTGCTCAGGATATGAGTTTTTTGCAGTGAAATGTGTGGCCAGTGCATTGCAGAGTGTCTGGGAGGGAAGAGGTGAGGCGGAGACTGCAGAGGGGTTGGCTAGTTCCCTGCATATTTTAAAGCCAATTGAATGAAATTTGCATTTTAAAGCCAATTTAATGAAATTTGCATGTTTCACCTTGATATGCTAATTTCTGGTGAAATTGCAATTGAATATTTTTTGCAACACAGTGTTACCTGATCTGACGTTTTTGTGAAAATGTACAGCAAATATTTTCAAAACACGTTAGGCTACTGACATTGCCCAAAACAACCAGGTGTACAGTGCAGCAAGGCATAAACCTGGCCCATATTGCCCTACAAATCTTACCTGCTGGGCAGGATATTAAAACTTTGTTGTACTAACCAATGGCCCTTTCTGAGAACATGATGATAATGCTTTATAGTAAAAAAAAATGTTTTTAAAAATGCACGTTTCTGATCACTTCAGTAAAAGCATTGCGGCAGGCATCAGTCATGTTCCTAGAAGACTTTGCTCAGCCCTTATCTAGTAACATATTTGATGTCATCCCATGTGCTGGGCAGCACTGCTGGCTTGGCCAAAGTCATAGCTGGCCTCTCCCCGGTTGAGGCTGAAATCCATGTTGGCTGTCCCTGTTTATCCTTTTAATCACCAGGCTAACCTCATTGCTGACGTTACTCTTGTTGCCACCGTTGACATCATGGCTGAAGTCATTGGTGAGGTTTCTCCGGTTATTACTGTTGCAATGACTCCTGAATTCATTGTTCACGCCAATCACGTTGGCATCACCACCACTGATGCTGTGAACTGCCCTTGGAAATTGTGTGGATATTGGTTGTATGTTTGAGCTGGCCTAGGCTTACATTGTAATGTTGTGTGTGCGTTTATCTATGTTGATGATGACCATATTTCTGGTTCTCACATTTATGGTTTGACGTGAAATCTCCACTGGGGTGTATTGGGCTGTGGGACTATTCTGCAGGGCCTCAGCGGGAATAAGACTACCTGTTCACACACACAAAGATGAAGGTGGGCTAGGTGGGCACTTATGTCAATCATGTTTTCTAAGACCCTCAATATTCAAAGTTCAAAGGTGTTTATTTCCAGGAGTCAGTAACAAGGGAAGTTTGTAAACAGAAACTTTTAATATAAAATATCACAATTGTGTGATCTCTGATGCAAACATATAAAATGGATAATCAAACGTGTGCATGGACAGAGGGGTGCAGGCGGTAGGGGGGCGGGAAGCTTAGAAATAGCAATGTGAGGACAGAGTTCAGCAGTGACACATCCAGATAGGTCAAGTGGATAAAGGGATATACCAATGGGCCACAGGGAGACCCACATGCTCACCATCATGCATGCGCTTTGTTTCGGACAGGCTTCTCATCCTATTGCTGCATTCAGGCCACATGGGCACGCTGGCCCCTAGTGCAGTGGTCTAGCCGGCCGGCCTGGGGCAATCTTTACTCGGTCCCAGCAGCCTCGAACGTTGGTTTAGAATCCAGCACTCTCACCAGAATAGCACATCTATGCGCTCCCAAAAACCAAAATCCGTGTTTCCTCCTCTGCGCTTCACCATGTGTGCCCACGGCTCGGGTTGCCCGCAGTGTTAAGGTAAAAGTCACTGTTGTCATACTGTTTGGGCCATTATTTACATCAAGGCTCCAGTCATAATTCAGGACACAGCGTCAGGCATTGCCAATGTCACCCTTTGTATCCATTCTGAAAATCAAGGGTCAATATTGACTGCTCCCCGTTGTCATCGTTAACCTCAAGAAGGGGGTCATTTTTCGAATTGCCGGTGCTATCGTAGCTGATGGCAAGGCTCAAGTTATGTTCGTGGCCACCGCTTTCATCATTGTTGGTGTCACATCCTAGGTCATTGTTTATGCCACCAGTTACATGGAATACTAAATTCAAGATGAAGCCATTTTTGATGTCCCCCCAACCCCCCGCTTCTCATTGGTGTCGCCTCTTTTGATGTTGTAAAAGTCAACTGTGTGTGACGGGGGGGGCGGGGGGCTCAGTGAATTAACAACGCAGCCATGTTTAAAAAATGTCTTTTGATGGATTTGAATTTGCCGTCATCCATTCTCAAACTCAAGTGGGAGAAGCGAGCTCAGGGGCAGAGAGAGCAAAGATTGTGGGGTTTGTGGATCTGGTGCAGTCCCTCTAAGTACAAATCTACTAACACCTGAAAGTACATCTAGTCTCCCCCTGCCTGGCACTGCACACATCCCATCTTCAGCTTTGTATATACGTGCACCTTTCCCCCACAGTACGTACAGTAATCTAGTCTCACAGCCCTGCAATTCTTGTATGCGCGGTGTCACCTGCAGACCCACGTGACCTGTAGTACACTGTACACACAGCATTCTATCCCCTCATTCAGAGCATGTGTTCTCACTGCACCGCGGTGCACGCATGGCCACAGCCCTGCAGTACACACACTTTAACGTTCCTCTACATTCCAGTGAATGGAGTACATAATTTCCGCAGGCGGGCAAATTCTCGCTGTCCCCGTAGTACACGCCTTAACATTACTTTCGCTGCATGTATCGTTCCGGGGCATATATCCGCGCGGACCCTAAAGACACCGGGAGAATATATGCACTCGGGGCCCCTGGTTGCATATATTCTCCCGGTGTATGTAGTACACGCATATGAGTAAATAGACACTTTTTGCACGCATACTTGCGCTCTCTCTCTCTCTCTCTCTCTCTCTCTCTCTCTCGCACACACCCGCACGCGCGCGATTATAACGCTTTCGGGCAGCGAGACTTCTGAACCCTATGCATCTCCCAACAGCAGATAAGTTAATCATGCCCACGTAACATACTGACGTACACATGCCGATCTCTCTCTCTGTCCATCTCTGTCGCCTGCTCTGTCTGTCTCTCCCTTTCACACGCACACGCTATCATGCACAAGTACATCCTTTCACACACACTCGCAATATATACACAAGTGCTTAAAATACCCTACCATATACAAAACACCCATATACTGACTTTCAATAAACACACGCACAACCCGACGTATTATTATAAAACACGAACGGACCATGCATGCGCGGACATGCAGACAGAGATGCCATCATACCCTAGTTGACCCCACGCCTGTAATATACACAACTACTTGCAATACACAACCGCAAACAGCATGAACACATGCACACACCGACATATAATAAACGCACGCACTGACCATGCACGCGCGAGCACACGGATACGACTCAGTGCACACAGACATACCTTTCCATATAGATGCACGCACAGACATCCCTCGACAGACACCCTGCAGCCAAACCGCGGCGTAGTCACAGACACACTAATACCCAGGCACGCGCGGCCAGATGTGGGCGCACATTTCGTGCTTTTCCTTGCGCACACTCTTGCTGCAGACACCCCCTTACCTGCTTCAGTGGCTCTCTGCGTGGGCCCACATGTCCGGCACAGGGCTGCTCCCCCTGTGGCTGAAGGCTGCACAGTATTTCGGACCTCCTGGCCTTTTCTGTTTTTTTTTTTGTTTCCTGAGAGGATGGCTGTTTAGCTTTATGCTGAGCTTTTAATGGGAGAGATGGGGAGGCGCCACCTCAGACGGGTGACATCACCCCTAGCCAATCAGAGCCCAGCACTGAATTACACACACCAAAACCCCGGGGAGGGGGCCGGTGCATGGATAGCCTCAGGGCACGTGACATGCATTGATTCATTGTTTGGTGTACATGCGATCAGAGGAAGCAAAATTGACATCACGGATCATAACACTGAGCAAATGACACCGGCTGAGGTTGCGTCCCTTTTGTTTCTTTATGACACTCCCGCGGATTATGGGAAATGTAGTTTGATTGCTTTCTTTTCTTCATTCCTAACAGGATCCTTTGTTTAACTTGTTAATTTTATAAGGTGCTGAATAATAGCATACTTAAAAAAAAAACGACGGACGAAAATAAGGCAGAGATAAAAAGAGAACGCAGCATGCAATAGATTGCAGAGAACAATCGAGAACGTAACAAAGACTAGAGCCAACACAACAATAGAGAGGACGCAAACAGCAAAAGAGAGAACGTAGAGCTAATAACACAGGCAGACGGGTACTGTTCGCCACCCCCGCCCCCATGCAACATGTTCCCAATTCCTCTGGAGCCTTCCTTGGCTGAATAACTGAGGCCAGACCAAGCTCTACTTGTTGTGGCAAAACAAGGCAGCTGTTTATTTTCACATATTTCAAACCATAAAATTCAAAAACACACAATCATTTCAATAACCCAGACGATCGGCAACACCTTTTTGCTTCTCCTTCTTCATCCACACACCCCCCCCTTTTCCTTTTTATCTGTTTATTAATTTCCCGTCAGCTCTCTTTTTCTCCTTATGAACTCTTTTACCAAGCATACTTGGGTCTCACTCCCCGAACCTCCCTGGGCCTCCTGCTCCGGGCGAAACACATTGGCAGCCGCCGCAGTTGGGCTGCGGGGACTCGGAGCGCCGTTGTGCTTTCCTCTCCACCAGCCAACGCTGGAAGCTGAAAACCACGGGGGTGCACCTCTTCTTTCAACCTTGCCCCCCCCACCCCACCGCCCCTGTGCTAGGCTAACAGGGGGCTATGTAATCTTGGTCATCCCTGCCCTCCATCAGGAGATTAGTTTTGCCACTGCTCGATCACCTGAGTAACTGCCTGCGACAATGCATAAACACATTAGAAAACCTGCGGTAGAAGTCATGTTAGGGTGAGGTGGTTCGGGCAAAGTGATCCTTCCGCAGTAGGTTAGAGGCAGCTCCCCCTGCGTCTCCCCTAAATATAGAGGCCTCTGATGTCACCTATGGAAGTGCAAATATACCTGCACCCTCCTACAAGGGTACTACCCAGGAGAGGGGGCTTCCTCTTCTTCCTGTCCCTCAAGCCCCTTTATTTCTTTGTTTCCTCTTCCTGTGGGGTCACCTTCCCAGTAACCCCTGCTTCCTGCTTCTTCTCCATAGGAGAAGGAGAAAGGGCAGGGGGTGGGGGAGCTTGGCCCCTCTGCCATGTTAAGCCCTGGCACACTCTGCCCTACGGAGAAGCACAATCGGCTAACATAGGCAGTCGGGTACTGTTCTCCCCAGCTCCCCATGCAACATAGTCCCAATTCCTCTGGTGCCTACTTTGGCTGAATAACTGAGGCCAGACCAAGCTCTTCTTATTGTGGCAAAACAAGGCCCAGTTTATTTTCACATATTTCAAACCATAAACTTCAAAAACACACATTCATAATTTCAATAACCCAGACGATCAGCAGCACCTTTCTGCTTCTTCTTCATCCGCACCCCCTTTTCTTTTTTATCACTTTATTCATTTCCAGTCAGCTCTCTTTTTCTCCTTATGAACTGCATACTTTCGGTCGCACTCCCCGAACCTCCCTGGGTCTCCTGCTCAGGGCGAAACACATTGGCAGCCGCCGCTGTTGGGCTGCAGGGAGCACCCTTGTGCTTTCTTTTCCACCAGCCAAGGCTAGAAGCTGACGGCCAGAGGGTGCACCTCTTTTTCCGACCTTTCCACCCCTCGCAGTGCTAGGCTAACCAGGGACAATTTACTCTTGGTCATCCCTGCCCTCCGTCAGGAGGTTAGTTTTGGCACTGCTCGATCACCTGAATAACCGCCGCCACAGCAAAAAGGGGGTTTCACCCCTTTGCCTAACACATCAGTGTAAAAATGTGCTTTTTTATTCACAAACTCAATCTCTTATAGCATCTTCAAAGTTCAACACAAAGAGGTCCAAACCAATTTCTCACAGGTGAACCCCGTCCTTCTCATAATACCTGGGCACTCCTAGGTTTATCAGCCCGTACCTTCCTCGACCTCGCCACTGCTGAGTTTGATTTGGCCCCTCTCCAAGAAAACCTAGATATCATCCCGGACCAAATCAATTTGCAAGCCCCCAGGTCTTTGTTCAAGGACCAACATGTGTGGTGCATTTCACTCAGCAGTTGCCCCCTGCCCATCTGTTCCAGGTAGTTCCCACCTAGATGAATAACCACTATGTCTGGGGGGGGGGAGGTGTTTCTTCTCAGTCAACCTCTTCATTTTGCTCTTAAGTTCATCCCATCTCATGTCTCGCTTACCAAACCATTGAATGTCGGTCTTTTCCAAGGCCCTCTTTCTTGTATTCCACTTAAAGTTCACCCATTCTGCTGATCTCACTATGAACGAGTGACCAATCACCCATGCTATTTTTCTGCTACTCGTGGCATCCTCCTACACAGGGGGAGAAAAATATATAGCCATCATTTTCATTGGCGTGCTCTACATCCTTTCAATCCTAATTTACTTTCTGTAAGCACCTGATCTCCATCACCCAATATTGTATTGTATAGTATTGTATTTGTCATTTATATAGTGCCCTTTCCCCATTTGTATAGCCTCAATGCGTTTTGTGGATGGAATGCCCCGAGGACCACAGTCCATGTGTAGGAGGTTCTAAGAGTTTAAATTAAAGAAACTTCTGTACATTTTTGCAGGCTTAGGATTTAGGTGGGCTGGCTAGGCTCCAGTAAGCAACCCGGAGGTCAGGCATGTGGGTGGGCGCTGTTGGTGGTTTAGGATAGAGTTCTAGCGCTGGAGATTCAATGTGTGCCCAGCTAGACATTCTAGGATGCATGGATGGGTGGCCTGTGTCCACAGATATGGTGTAAGGTATACGTACTGTAGGCTTGGCGGGGGTTCGACTACAGTGCTCTTTTTCTTGGTCCATTGTGATTAGCTGGTCTAGCTATTCGTGGTCCCCCTGGAATGAAAGTCTGAGCAAAGGGAGAGGGCCCGGAGGGATGTTCGGGCAGGGAGTGGGGGGGGGGGGGTTAGCTTGCCTTGCCAACTGGTCAAGGTATTAGATTGGGTTTTGGGGCACCTGGCTATGGGGTGGGGGAAGTGCGCCTAAAAGGGGGTACCAAATTAGACAGTAAAGTACAGTAGCACCTGGATTTGAGACAACTGGATAGCGGGAGAAACGCCTAAATGGGGATGCAACAGTAGACAGTAAAATATAGTAGCAACTGGATTTGGGACACATGGATAGAGGGAGAGTGGCCTATATGGGCATAAAACGGCAGACATTGAAATGCAGTAGCACCTAGATTTGGGAGATCTGGATAACGGGAGACACGCCTAAATGGGCATACAACAGTAGACCGTGAAATACAGTAGCACCTAGATTTGGGACACCTGAATAGCGGAAAAAACGCCTAAATGGGCACATATCAGTAGACAGTAAAATATAGTAGCACCTAGTTTTGTGACACCTGGATAGCGGGAGAAACAGCTAAATGGGCATACCACAGTAGACCATGAAATACAGTAGCACCTAGATTTGGGACACCTGAATAGCGGAAAAAACGCCTAAATGGGGATAGAACAGTAGACAGTAAAATAGAGTAGCACCTAGATTTGTGACACCTGGATAATGGGTGAAACGCCTAAATGGGCATACAACAGTAGACCGTAAAATACAGTAGCACCCAGGTTTGGGACACCTGGATAGCGGGAGAAATGCCTAAAGGGGCATACAACAGTAGACAGTAAAATACATTAGCGCCTACATTTGTGACACCTGGATAGCGGGAGAAATGCCTACATGGGCATACAACAGAAGACAGTGAAATACAGTAGCACCTAGATTTGGGACACTTGGATAGCGGGAGAAATGCCTAAATGGGGATATAACAGTAGCCTTTCCTGGGCAAACTCCTGGAAAAGCTGGCCATTTCCCAGTTTAATCTTCACACTGATTCTGTTGGTTGTCTCGATGACCATCATTCTGGCTTCAGAGCTGCCACCGAAACTGCTCTCCTGAACATCCATGAAGACCTGCTCTCCAACCTTGATTCCAACACCCCCTGTGTCCTCATCTTACTCGATCTCTCTTCTGCCTTTGACACTGTCAACCATGCCATCCTGCTCAACTGTCTCCGTGATAGCCTCGGTATCATCGATCATGTCCTGGCTTGGCTGACTTCTTTCCTCTCCGATCGACCCTCCCAAGTCCTACTTGGGTCCTTCCTCTCCTCTATCTCTATCTCTACCTGTGGTGTTCCCCAGTGGTCTAATCTCTCTCTCTGGGTGTTCAACCAATACCTGGTACTTCTTTCCCACTGCATTTCCACTCTCTGCCCCAACTTTCAGTGCTATGCGGATGACACTCAACTCATTTTCAGGCACCCTTCCGCCACCACTTCTCCTTCTCTCATCTCTGACTGTCTGTCTGCTATCCAGGAGTGGTGTGCCGCCACTGATCTCTGCCTTAATACCAGTAAGACCGAGATTCTCCTCATTGGCACACATGCTCCCTCATTTCCTCCCACTCTCTGGCCAGCCTCTCTTGGCCGTCTTCCTGCTCCCACCTGTGAGGCTAAAAACCTCAGGGTCATCTTCGACTCCACTCTTTCCTTCTCTCCTCACATCTCTGACATCTCTAAGAAGTCACACTACCAGCTGCCCCTCCTCAGAGATATTCTAACTTTCCTCTTTCCTCTCCTTCCCCCAGAAACTCACTGTCTCCATAGGTCTGGTTCTCTCTAGGCTGGACTACTGCAACAGCCTCTTTCTAAATCTGCCTGCCTCTGCTCTCTGCCGTCTGTAACTCATCCAAAACAGGACTGTGAGACTTGTCCTTGTCCTCAAGGCCAGGGATCGTATCTCCAGGACTGAAATATCTGCACTGGCTCACAGTGGCGGCGAGGATTAAGTTCAAAACCCTCTGCATTGTCCACAAGTCCTTCTGGGGCATGGGGCCTAAATACCTTCAACTCTCTCTTCCTAAATATCTTCCTTCTTGATCTCTTCGCTCATCCGCCTCCAACTCCCTCAGGGTCAGTTGCTTTTCCAAGCAACGAGTTGGTGGTAGATATCTTTCTTCTGCTGGGGCCTCCCTCTGCAACAGCCTCCCTGCCTCTCTGAAACTTGAGGAGAACCATCTCCGGTTCCGGAAGCACCTCAAGACCTTCCGCTTTGCTTCTGCTTTCTCTCCTCCTCTCCCCTGCTGATCTCCTGGCCAAAACTGAAACTGCACTGGTTACCTGGCTACCCTCTGATCTGGGCCCCAGGTCCTCTCCCCGCCAGTTGCCCACCTGCACTGCCCCCCTAGCAACTCTTGCACTCAGGGACTGTTTCTGTATCCCTACAGCCCCCTACCAGCACTTGACACATTTATTTATTGTCTTTATTTATTTTACTGTTACCCTATGTACTGAACTGACCCTCCCCCCTTCCCCATGCACTTTTCCCTACCCCCTTCCCTGCACTTGTGCAATCTCAATGTCACCTGGCCTAGTAAGATCGTTGTCTCTGTCTTCCCTCTGCTCCCCCTCCCTTGCCTCGTCGCGCCTTCAAACACTTGTGTATAGGCGCTTTATAAATGCCATATCATATCATATCATAATACAGTAGCACCTAGATTTGGGACACCTGGATAGTGGGAGAAATGCCTAAATGGGCATAGAACAGTAGATAGTAAAATGCAGTAACACCTAGGTTTGGGAGATCTGGAAAAACAGTGAAATGCCTAGATGGGGGGTATAGTGATGCAGGCAGTAGCTACAAGGTTTTGGATACCAGGGCGGAGTGGTAAACACCTTTTGCTGCAAGTATAACAGTGGACAATTTACCTAGATGAGAGATATTGCTACCTGATCCAATCTGACTGGACTAACACAATCTATCTAGATGCGAGATATGGCTGACAAACAATGGTTAATCTTCACAATTCTATCTAAGTGTGGCGCATGACTAAACTTCACAATTCTATCTCTGTGTGACGCATTATTAATCTTCATATTTCACTCTAAGTGTGACGCATGGCTAAACTTCACAATTCTATCTCAGTGAGACGCATGGTTAATCTTCATATTTCACTTGAGGCATGGCTAAACTTCACAATTCGATCTAAGTGTGGTGCATGGTTAAACTTCACCTGGCCAGAGGGTGAACTTCTAAATTGGCGCACAACAGTAAATGCAAAACACCTAAAGGTTGGTACACAGCAGTGATAGAAATATTTAATAGCTGGGTAATTTTGGTATGTATGTAAGAAGAGTGTCAAGGCTTTTGGAATACAGTGATTGCTGGGTATCCAGTCTTTCCATCGAAAAAGTTTCCAACAAAACTTTTTCCATCAAAGGTTTTCCAACTAAAATGTTTCCATCGAATGCATTTATGTGTGGGGTAAAGGGTTAATTTTGTTTGGGGTGGGTTTTTAAGGGTAAAAAAAGTGGGGAGTGGGGGGGGGGCACCAGCCTAAACAAAATATACAAAAAAATGCATTTGATGGAAAATATTTCATTGGAAAACTTTCAATGCATTTTACTTTTGTTGGAAAGTTTTCGATGCAAAGCCTATAAACCTGATTGCTGTACTCCCCACCCAGACTACTCTTACCTTGTTAGTCGCTGCTGGTTGACGGCGGCACGCTTCACAGGCAAACACGTCTGGAGCTGCTTCTTCAGGAGCTGCCCTTTGCCTTGGGTCCTTAGCCGACGGGCTGCCCGGGCAGGGCCTGCCCTAGGGGACACTGTTAAGAAGCACCTCCCTCTGAGGAGGACCCAATCAGGGGGAGAGGGGGCGGGCGGGGGCGGGAAAGAGGGCAGGGCAGAGGTCGCCTAAGAGAGCCAGGTACGGTAGAGGCCTGGAAGGTGAAAAAACGGAGAAAGAAAGGGGATGAAAAACATTAGAAAGTGGCAGAAATGGAGGCAGAGGCCTGCAAAGATGACAAAATGAGGAAGAAAAGGGGGAAAGGGGCAGAAAACAAAAGAGAGTGGCGAAAATGGAGGCAGAGGCATGGAAAAATGACAAAAGGTGGAAGAAAGGAGAGAGAGGGGCAGAAAAACTTCAGAAAGTGGCAAAAATGGATGCACAGGGCACAGAGAGCGAGAAGTGGGGCACTCACCTTGCAGGGGCCAGGATGCAAGATGGACTGCAGCGTCCTGGTCCCAGAAAGCAGGTTTAGGCTCCCTCTCAGGAGGACCAAATCAGGTCAAGGGGGGCAGGCGGGGGGAGGGAAAGAGGGCAAGGCAGAGGTCGCCTAAGAGAGCCAGGTATGGTAGAGGCCTGGAAGGTGGAAGAAAGGGGAAGAAACAGATCAAAAAGTGGCAAAAAGTAAGGCAGAGGCCTGCAAAGATGACAAAATTAGGAAGAAAGGGTGGAAAAGGGCAGAAAATGGAAGAAAGTGGCAAAAATGGAGGCAGGGGCCTGCAAAGATGACAAAAAGAGGAAGAAAAGGGCAGAAAACGGCAGAAAGTGGCGAAAATGGAGGGAGAGGCCTGCAAAGATGACAAGGGAGTAAGAAAGGAGAGAAAGGGGCAGTAAAGAACGGCAGGAAGTGGTGAAAATGGAGGCAGAGGCCTGCAACGATGACAAAAGGAGGAAGAAAGGGGGGAAATGAGCAGAAACCAGCAGAAAGTGGCGAAAATGGAGGCAGAGGCCTGCAAAGATGACAAATGAGGAAGAAAGGAGAGAAAGGGGACGAAAAAAACAGCAGAAAGTGGTGAAAATGCAGGCAGAGGCATGGAAAGATGACTTAAGAAGGAAGAAAGGAGAAAAAGGGCGGACACACGTCGGAAAGTGTCGAAAACGGAGGCACAGGGCACAGAGAGCGTGAAGGGGGACACTCACCTCGCAGGGGCCAGGATGTAAAATTAAGATTAATGTAAGATTAAGATCCTTAATTCTGTGAATGTGTGCCACTGATCCTGCTGCCATGGTAGCTGCCCCTATTCTGAATGAGTGGATGCCGTGATGTTTTGGGTCCCTACCTACTCTTCTCAACACCTTGCCCATTACTGCCCAGCACTGAAAAACTGTTAATGGTAGTCCATTTGTGTGGACCAGCAGGTTCTTTGCGCCCGTAGGTCTGACAGCCAGAAAATTCCTTAGTAAACACAGTGGGCAGCAGCTGCCATCTCATATGCACTGCAGCCAGACCCATTTCCCTTTACCTCACCCGTCTTTGACCTTCTCAGTAATACCCTAACCTCCTGCTCTTGTAACGCTACGTCGGCCTCCCTCAATCCCCCTTGTTCATCACCTGCCTTGTTGGTTGCAGCAATTTCACTTTCCGTAAAGGCCCTAAAAAGTGCCAAGATGAACGCTGCTCTGAAGAGTTTAATCTCGTATTCACCTTCGCATATGAGTGCGATATTGCTGATCATTTCTGTCGGGTCTTGTAATGTAATGGGGCGCCTATGATCTGGCTTCCTGTATTCCAGCCTCCCCCAGCCTTTCATGGCTGCCCTTATATCCTCACTCTGGTCCTGCTGAAAAATGCCACTGCTGCTAAACTCGTTGCTGCCCATGCCTTTCTCTTCTTGGTCTTGTAGGCATGTTTTATGAATTCCACCACGTCATGCTCCCCTGGGCTTCATTATTGTCAAGAAGCTGTCAAAATGACTATTGGATCGGTGCAGCGTACTTGGGCCCAACACATTCTCCACAAATGTATCTAGAACATCTTCGCTATCCACTAGAGCCACTGCAGCATTATTGTCATCTCTTCCTCTGCCCCCGATGCGAGAAGCCTGAATCCCTGCCACTGCAAACGAGACAATGCATCAGCTGTTGTTCTGCACACCTGGTATACGTCTATCCCTAACATCTGTGTTCAGCCTCAGCCAGGTTAGCGTCAATAATCGTGGTAAGGCAAGTACCATCGGGCAATTTGCTGTGCCATTATTCACAACCTGCACTACCGCTTGGTTATCGCACCAAAGCGCAATCTTTTTACTGGCCAACCTCTCCAGCCAAAAATGAACTGCAATGGGTAACAGCTCTAGGAACGTTAGGTTCCCCGTTAGGTTCTGTTCTTTCCATGCCCCTGGCCATGTGTTAGTGCACCAGCTTCCTGCCAAAAATGCTCCAAACCCCAGACCTCCTAAGGCGTCTACTAAAAGCTGCCATGGGTCCGTCGCTCCATACTGAAACCCCATTAAAGTATTGAAGGAATATATCCCAGACCTGCAGATCTTTCTTCACTCTCATCCCCAAATGCACGTGGTGATGCACCTGCGTCAGCCCCGCAGTCTTTTGGGCAAGCCGTCTAGCAAATACTCTACCAGCTGGTATTACCTTCCATGCAAAGTTAAGTTGCCCCATCAATTTCTGCAGCTCAGCTAAAGTTGCTCTCTCTCTTTCTCTCATTTCCTGCACTGCCTTCTTGAATTGCTCCACCTTCTTTGCGGGGAGTTTACAGTAACCATCAATTGTGTTGATTTCAATTCCCAGGAATGTCAATTTTGTGGTTGGCCTAACAGTTTTTTCCTGAGCTAGCGGGACACCCAGCTGATTTGCTAATTTTTCAAACTCGCTCAACGCTGCCTTGCATCCTTCCTCTTCTTCCATTTCCACAACAAGAAAGTTGTCTAAGTAGTGGGCCACTTTAGCCACTGGGTATCGTTGGTCCCTAGTGATTCCATCGACAGCCAAACCATCGACAACCATAGCATTGACAAAAAAAGTATCTAAAAAAACATTGACTGCATTTTAAAAAAAGTATCTAAAAAAAAATTAAATGGGGGTTCCCCCACAACCCCCCTTTTTTAAAACATTAAAACACATTTTCATTAAGTAAACCCTTTAACATTGAAAAAAAAATGCATTAGATGTTTTTTTTCTGATGCATTTTTTTCAATGGTATGGTCTGTCGATGCTTTGGAATCGATGCAATGACCGGATACCTGTATCGTTTTCTCACAGCCCACTCTATGAAGATGCTGAATAGCTCAAAATAATGGCAAGAGACTGAGCAGCCCATAGGCATTCATTTGTCAATATACAACTGTCCTTGAAATTGGAGCCCCAGTAACCGGAAGCTCTCTGAATGGACTGCCCATAGTCAGAATGCGGCCTCCACGTCTGCTTTGGCCAACAGAGCTCCCCTGTCTGCTTCCTTCACCAAGTCCAGCAACTTGTCAAAAGTTGTATAACCCATTGAACACTACTCGGGATCTATCCCAATGTTTACTGACGCTCCCTTGGGGTAGGACAAATGATGCGTAAATTGACCTTCCTCTTTCTTTGGCAATACACCCAGTGGGGGAAACCATACATTCATCAAATGGTGCTGTTTCAATGGTCCATCTATTCTGCCTAGCCTTATTTCTTTTTGAATCTTTAGTTCCACTATGGTTTGCTGATTGCTGATTTTAAATTCCTGGGAGGAACCCGCTAGACACCTGTCTCAGCTACTCTTTTGTTGTTATAAGCATTAAGAAGCGGATGCAATATTTCTAGTTTATTGGGGTTGGAGCTTTCTACATTAAAAATAGAAAATGTTGGTGCACACCAAATGCTCAGAGATAAGAATATGCAATGTCTTAGCTAATGTTTATAATAGGGTTAGAGGTGCCGGGAGGAACTGTGATCTTGGCACAAAACCACCACATAATACAAAGAAGCAAAGACGATTTGAATATAGAATCCTCCCGTCCCCTGCACACTATCAATAACTGTAAAGAACAGTTAAGGGATTTTGGCAGAATTTTCTTTTTTTGCACAATTCATCAAAGAAAACATATCAAGTAAGTTGTTGTAAAATATTATATTTTTAGTTTTCAAACAAGAAATATATTGTACAAAGTGAAGCAAAATTGCAAAAATTAAAGTCAGTTTTCTGTGGCTGGCCCGTTTAGAGGACAAATTCCGCTTCTTCTAGAGCCTTAACGGACTGTAAAATGAATAGCATACAAAAGAGAGATGTCATAATTAGGTACAGGCAAAATAATAATAATCAAACAAATTTCAATTAGGACAGAGCAATAATGGATACTGAAAGGCATAAGTCCAAAAATGACAAATCTGTATATACTCAAGATATTCATATTTGTTATTCCATGTTATTTTCCCTTCATGGGAATCACCCTCTAAGTCAATTATATTCTAATTGTATAAACGGCAACATTCGTTTTACATGTGAGTTCTAATGAGGATGTTACATTGGATGATAACAGGATAAAGGAACCATCGAGTCGTAATATATTTAAATTCTTGAGTGACTATGCATTCAACCCATGTCAAGCCCTCACTGAAACATGGAGCCATCTTGGCTAAACCCAGTGTGATAATTTGAGCTGACTCCTACTTAGCGGTTACCTTTATTCGAATATCAACTAAGTTCTCTCTTGTTCTTTCATGTTCCAAGATTCTAGTGTGACTATGATCACAGATGGCCACCTCCTTTTTCTCAATTGATGTTATCCGGTCAGTGTAACCTAAAAGCGGGAAACATAACCTTTCCAAGGAATGACATTTCCTATTCAGTTTACAGTATTAGAATGTTAAACCTAATTGTATAGGAACTAGACTGACATGAGGGTAATTGATATTTACCGCATCTAGTTGGACGCACTGCCAATCTTGTGAACCATAGCAGCTCATCGTCTGGTTATTGGGTCCAAGATTGTTTATTATGGTAATCCCATTCTGCACATAGATATGCCCAAAAGTGCTACTGCACATTTGGTAGCGGTGCAGATGGTTAAATATTCAGACCATCGGATAATCAGATTCTTGATGGCTTCCACCATTAGCCGGAAGTTTGCGGAGTTTCCTGCGGAGAGTGACGCTTTAACATGTGTGACCTGAGTCAGTTGGCAGGGACCCCTTTGAAGAAATTCTTGTCCGGTCCCCGCAGGTGCCCCGTGGACTGCAGGCGAACTGGTCGATTGGGGAAAAGTTGATACCGAAGGCCTTGAGCTGACTAACAGATTTAAGTAGAAATATCGAAAGTGGCAAATAAAAGGGGAGGGCCCATATTGCATGTATATAGCAGGGGAACGTAACATGATTTGTTAGGGAGAAGAAGTTTACCTCGATACCAGCCCTCAAGGAGGGAAAAGGGACCAGACCACACTCCGGAACTGAGCATTATTTAAGAAATTCTTGCAGCTACAGCCAAGAAAGGGTAGGCAACACACTACTAAATGGAATAAAATAGAGATGAGATATGTCTATGCGGGAGATGAGACAAGGCGATTGTAGAAAAAGTGTGCACACGTGTTTTGGGGGATTTTGAAAAATACCAGTGTAAAAAATATATTGACATGTTTTATATTAATAGCGATAAAATAGGTTGAAAGTTTAAATCA
This sequence comes from Ambystoma mexicanum, assembly GCF_040938575.1. Taxonomy (NCBI): domain Eukaryota; kingdom Metazoa; phylum Chordata; class Amphibia; order Caudata; family Ambystomatidae; genus Ambystoma; species Ambystoma mexicanum. The sequence continues at coordinate 1,112,239,102 of NC_090923.1, read as the reverse complement.
TACGATTTCCTGATTACCACTGAAGACTGGGCAACCCAATTTCTTTGATGACCACACAGAATGCAACACATGATGTAACGCCATATAATAATTACAGGGCAGACATATGGAGGGCGCTGTGTGGAAGGCATGGTATCAATAGTAGACACAGACACAATTTCGAAGACCTTTATTTACACTTTTGATTGGGTTGGTAGAATTCCTAACTGGCCCAAACTCTAAAATGGGAATAATCTCGATCATTAAACAATAACAAATATGTCTAAGTCAGGGGACCTAAACAAAGAAAACCTAACCTTGCCCCACTTCTTAGAATAACAAATGTGTTAAGCAGGGATGTCATATCACCAAAATGCCATGGGGAGCGGAAGTGACATTGCACGACCCTTCACTTGACCCCACCCCAAAGTGACATCACGGGAAGCGATGGAACACAACCTTTCACATCTTGACAAAACAGGAAATGGCATCACATAGCATTGTTCCTAAATACACTACAAAAAATATGGTTAGGATATCACTATAATGTGATATACATTTCATACAAGAAATGATCACCATATGTAACGTTAATATCAGTTGTGTAGGCCCATATTACCAAATTACTGTGAATGCAAGCAGATGCCCAAGGCAAAATGATAATGATTTATTATGTAGCTTAAGCGCTTTATGTAGAAGAAATATACATACAATATCATCCAACCTGTGTTGATACTCATATTTCGACCTCAGAAGGATGAAAGACTCAGTTGAGGTGTTTGAGAACAGACTAAATCAGTGATTCACCCCCTGAAGTGTGCCTGAAATAAACCTTTAATGAGTCTAGCAATTATTGTATAGAATTCCAGAAAGACAAATGATTTGTTATTCCTATTCTTTCTTATTTATGGTCACTGCTCAAAGTGTTACACTTGTGGAACCCCCTGTTTTTTTTTTATGAGGCCTCAATAAAAAAGCCAGCCACTCCAGAAACAAAGAGCCACATGGCGCTGGCCACAGTCCAGGGGCTTACAAATGTTTTTTAAAAAATCTTTTAGGGGTAGCAAGTGAGACCAGAGGGGTAGCAAGGGAAACCTCAGGGGTCGCAGCAGCGACCCCTGTTGACCCCAAATGACGTGCCTGGTGTTAAGGGAACACCAAATGAAAATAGTGTCTCAAAAGAAAATGTCAGATTGGCTTCAGCACCAACTCCCTTCCCTAGGTTCAACCCTACGGGGTCTAGAGAGTCTCTCAAACAAGAAAGGATGGGTGGATGGCACAATTTGGCTTACTGGTACGATTCAACAGTTCAATCTTAGGCTTTCAACTTCTGGTAGTTCAATCATTTCCTTCGGCTTTGCCCGCTTTGCCATCAATACTCAGTTCACATATTCTTAATTTCATAGAGTTCTGCACAGGCTTCCCTCTGCCGGGCTCGGGACTGTCTTGTTTCACTTTATCACACAATTTCTCAGTTCTGAACAGGTTTCCCCCTACTGGGCTCAAGCCTGAGTCTCCTTTGTGGGGGTTCCCTTCCCCACGTTTTATCTCATATATGATTTCTCTTTCGAAGACTTTCGAGAATGCAAGGATTTTACATAGACCTCTGAATGACTCCTCCGACCTCTCTTTTAAAAATCTTTCAATTCACAACTTTCACTTGCAGCTCCAATGCCTCTTGGTACTTGTAGTACTTATTATCTTCCACTCACCTTCTTGACCCTTTTCCACAGACTTATATTTTACTTTTGCCCTCTTGGCATATTTCACAGTTAAAAAAATTTCACTTTCCTCTTATTCAACTTTCTTTCCCTATCACGGCTTCCTTTGACCTCCGTTTGTAATATCTTTCAAAATCCAAAAACATTTTACAGAGACTTTCAAATGTGCGACTTCATCTCGCAGGACCACTCTGCTACTTTGTATCCTTGTCTTTCATCACTTATTCTGTTAACTCGCATTTTTTCGGCATACGCACAACCTTCGACTTTCAAATGGCAGTCACTTTCCCTTTAGCATCAACCAGAATCTCGTTTCTCTCGATAACTCACCGGGTATGTTAATTGGATTTCTTTCATCTCTTTCCTGCAGATCAAAGCCGTTACCAACGCCTCTTCTGCTCCTCCCTAACGTCGCCGTTCACCCGGGCGAGTCGCGAGACGCTTTCTGTCAACTTGAAGGTTTCTTTCCACCGCTCGATTAGCTGTGCTTTTCGAATGCTCACGGTCTCCCGAAAGCATGGAAATCTTGCCTGGCTTTCTATTGATCCTCTAAACTGTCGATCAGCTCTTTGGCCTTCCACAGCCTGGTTCGCATCAGCCTCGGAAGAGCTGTTCCTTCATGTACCCAGCCTCGCTCAAAGTGTGCTTGTGCACACCACCTTTTTATCTTCACAGGGAGTGCTAATAAGTGACAGGTGAACATTATTAGATTTACGTGCCTGTCTCTGCCTGACCTCATTACAGGTACAGGGCCGGTGCAAGTCAGGGGAGGTAATCCTTCTAACCTCTCCCCTCATTTTTCCTGGTGCAGTACTTTCGTAATGGTAAAGCGGGGAGGAATTGTGGAGTTGTAGTTTCCCATAACATAAGTAGGGATAGGGGTTAGATGGGTTGTAGAAAAAGGGGCATACCATGGCTCACCATTGGGTGCTTCTCCCCCACTCCCAGAGGGCCACCTACCGAGGTGATCCTCGCTTGTCCACCCCCAGGGTCGGGATACAAAAATGATGGCATTTCTATAGCCACCTGAGTATGGGATCCCCGGGGATTAGGTTGTGAAACACCCTCTGGTTTTTCACAGCGCTTAGAGTACAGTATCCTGACACATCAGACATGGGTGCGATTATGACTAGAAAAATGGGTGAGGACGAAGATTCTTTATTCAAGAGATTCAAGAATGTTGGCGTCTTAAGACGAGAGTACTGTGGGATAAAACAGTGGCATTACTTTATCATTGTCGACTGTTACAAGAGAAAAAATAAGATGAAAGCTGAAAATAGAAACCAGGAGGAAGCAAAGTTAGTTCAGAAGAAATAGTCAACATTCGCCATAGAGGGAGCAGTATTGACAAGTGTTGAAGGTGTGGCCACACATGAAGCACAGTCAGTACAGCAAAGTAATGTAGTGCATCCAATGATCAGGCTGGGTATAACCTTTGGCCAAGAGGTAGAGGGAACGCCCCCAGAGGGCATGGAAGATTTCAAAACCCTCAAGGGGAGGAGGATTTAATGGAGGTTAGCCACAACAATGCTGGAATCTTGGGGGAATGGGACATATAGCCCGAACTTGTAGAAATAGAGGAGTAAACATGCAACAGAACTGGCAAGGTCTAAGAGGGCCATGAGTTATTCTCCACAGTATAATACAGAATCACAGGAATATTATGCCCAAGATCACACGCAGTATCAGGCAAGTGCACCACAAATACAGCAAGCACAGCAGGTCCCACAGCCAATTCAGTAACCACCAGGGCAACCATAGCAAGCCCCCATGCAGACACAACAAGCACAAGCACAACACGCACAGTATACACCAGTGCACCAAACAACAGTGCCACAATGGAAGGTGAAGGCAGGAGCTCCACAGACATCCACATCCAGGATAGGGAGTGTGACAGTAGTGGGAGGGAATCCTTTTACAGGTACAGTGATGAATTTATATCCACAATAGGAAGGCCCACAGAGTGACTTGATATGTTCAGTACTATCTGTGACACCACACCGACAAGAGGAACCAAGGGTCAGGGTAACGATAGGAGGCAAGACATTTTCTTTCCTTGTGGACACAGTAGCAACTCGGTCCTGTGCTCAGGACTGAAGATACCCAATGTCTGGCATTGACATGAATGCACAAGGATTCGCTTGGTCCACAAGTTTGGTTCCCTTTACTGACGAATTACCACTTTCTATAGGTGAACATGACATGTCAATGCCACAACTATACACTCGGCAGACACCAATCAATATATTAGGACGTGACTTAATGACAAAACTTAATATGACAATATATCCTTCACTGCCAAAGGGATCGTGTGCTGGACTCCAGGGATACAGTACATGAATGTGAGAGAGTTTATATTACAGGCCAGAAAACATTATGAGGGGTTCCTTCAGAAACAGAATTTTTTTTTGTATGGAGTAAATATTTTGTTGACATGACTTCCTGGATTGACAGGGAAAATATTGAGAATACCTGATGAATTTGTGTTTAGACCATTAATACATATGGATTACGAGGAATTGCAGGTAATTCCCATGGAGCTAGAAGCAGCAGCGGTAAATCGGGAAAGGGTGGTTGCTCATGGAACAGATTATGAGGGAAGAGCATGGAGAACAGTAATAGCCCTTAAGGAAGGATACAGATTGACCGATTTGACAGACAAAGACTTCTTTAGAGACGAAAATGTAGACAATGAATTTGTGTTTTTCATAAGTCTTACTTATTGGATGAGAATTGAGACCAGAGAAATAGCACAGAGAATGGCGTTGGTAAAAAAGAAAACATCACTTTTTCAGAAAAGGTGCCAAGCATTTTATGGACCAAAATTCCATATGACATGGGTCCATTGAGTGGAGCAGTAAAGATCAAGCTTAAACTGGGAGCAATTCTGACACGTGGAAAAAAGTATCCTATGTCAAAAGAAGCAGATGAAGGCATATCTGAGACCATAAGCTGGGAATATTGGTGCCATCAGAGTTCCCATGCAATACGGCTTTGTACCCAGTGGAGAAATCCACTGTGTGGTCATGGAGATTTATTCAGGATCTCCGACCCCTAAACAATATTGTTGAAGCAGAATTTCCTTTGGTCCCAAATCCTGCTACAATAGTATGTAACATTCCAGCTAAATCCAAGTATTTCGCAGTGATAGATTTAAAAAATGTGCCCTTTTCAATTCCCCTTAATGAAGACTCACAGGATGTGACCTTGTTTCTATATATAAAAAACAGAAATTAAAACGTACAAGATTACCTCAGGGGTACTGTGAGTCCCCCGCAATCTTTAAAAGGGTCCTTTAGATGGACTTTGGTAACATACAGCTCGAAAGCATGATAATTCAGTATATATATGACATTTTGGTGTGCAGTAGGACAGAAGAAAGGCTCAGAGAGGTTCGACTAATGACCACGCTAGCAGAAAAGGGTAGTCAAAGAGGAAGAATAGAGTGCCAGAGAGGTGGTGGAAGGAGGAGAAGGCAGAGAGGCCAAAGAAACAGCAGAAGGTGCCAGAGAGGCGGCAGAGGAGCCAGAGAGGGGTAGATAGGAGTAGCAGGTGAAGAAAGGAAGTTGATAAGGTGCAGGAAGTGTCTGTCGAAAAGGAGGAGATTGGCCAGAGGGCCCTGGACCAAGACAGTAGCATTTAAGTAGACTTTAATGATGGTCTTGGATGAGTGGAAGGGGGCCAGGACGGTCTCCCACCGGGTGCCACCATTAATGGGAAAGTAGGAAAAAGGATAGAGAACAGAGATCACATGGGATGCTCAATAACATTGTTTGTCAAGCACTTACTTTTTGCCAATCTGGCGAAACCCAAAAGTACATTGACTACACAAAGAGCGTCTGGATATGAAGTGATTATTTCAAATCCAGCAGTCAAAATTGTTAAATGTAGAATAGTGAATCCAGCAACATTCATAGCAGGATCTGTAGGGAAAGAGGACAATGTACATGATTGCACAATGTATATTCTATGATTATAATCCTCATGTTAGCAAAAATGCTCATGGAGGGGGGAAGTTCTCTTTATTGATGTTTCTTAAAAAATGGACCCAACGACTGGTGAAAGGCATACTGGGACGGCAGTAGTGAAGTTAAAAACACAATGGTGAATTTGAAGTAGTGACGAGTGCGAGATTGCCTTCAAAATTGTTCAGCGCAGGCTGCAGAATTAGTGGCGCTCATCTGACTCTGCCTATAGGATAACAACCGTATATGCAGGGTTGTAACGTTGGAAGAGGAGGGGTTTCCTCGACACAGACAGCACTCCAGTGCAACATGCATCTCTAGTGGGCGAGCTGAAGTAATAAAGCTCCCATTGGCTATCGCTGTGCTGAAGTGCACCACCTGCACTAATGGGGCAGATCTAATTTCTCACGGAAACAAATCCACCGATGTAGAGGCAAAAAGAGCTGTGTATTTTCCAAATATTTCTGATTTTGAATTAAAAGATGTTAAGCAAGGATCAGAGCGGTGCATGTTGATGCAGGAAGGATTTAATATGTTATCTATTACACAGTTAATTGAGTTGCAAAGTCGAGCCCCACAGGCAGAGCAGGATCTATGGAGGAGACTGAGGCAATGTGGAGATAGGAGAGCACTGGAAAGCCAGTTATGCCTCTAGCATTATAAAAGGTGGTGCTGGGGCAGCTTCACTATCCAGCACACACCACCACAGAGAGTATTGCTGCAATAATCGCAGAAGACGGGTTCACACCAAATGGATTGGAACATTTGCCACAGCTTATTGTAAATTGTATTGTGTGCCAGAAATCTACAGCAGGGCACACCTTGCAAACAGTGAGGGGAGCAATCCTTGGGCCCAATGGTCCGTTTCAGCATCTGCATATAGATTATGTGGACATGTTACAAGTATGTAACGCTATAGGTACATGCTTGTAGTGGTATGTCCCTTTTTCAGATGGATCGAAGCACGTCCATGCACACCCCCCGATGCCACATGCACTGCTAAATTTCTCATGCATGAGGTGTTTCCTAGAATGGGGGTGTGTGAAATCCTGCGGTCTGACAATGGCCCGCATTTTGTAAATGAGTTGTTTGAACAGATAGTTCTTCTATTAGGCATAAAGCATATGTTTTCCTCAACCTATCACCCACAGTCGAATGGTGTCTGTGAGGGATTACATGGGCTGCTAAAAGAAAGGTTTGCCATGACTAGGATGACTTTAAAGAAGGGATGGCTACTTTGCCTACCCCTTGCACTATTTGCCCTAAGAAATCAGCCTGGCTCAGATTACCACCTAACTCCTCATGAGTTGGTGACTGGACGCCGCATGAGAGTACCCCTTGCTCCTCCCACTAGAGTAAAAACTGATGCCTATAGTGTAGCAAAGACATTAGGTTATGAGATGCATGATTATTTGACAAATATGACTGCTAGTGTTTCTTTTATTTCTCAACAGATCAACAATAAGAAGGAAGGGTCAAAGAAGATTCAGGAAGACAACCAACCAATTGAATTAGTAGACTCTCTTAAACACGCTAGTTTGTATCCAGGAGACCAGGTTCTAATTAAGAGTTTTGTCAGGACCTAGAACAAACCCTGTTTTGAAGGACCACACCTGGTAGAGGAGGTCACCTCACTGCTGTTAAATTAAAAGGAAGAAGAGCCTGGCTGTATCTGAATGATGTGAAGCTCTACAAAGGAGAGACCCAGACCCCTCTGACATCCGGTGACAGTGAAGCAAGAGGAGAAGTTCCACACATGCTGACAAGATCATCCGCTTAGGGCAAGCATAAAGAATTGATGGATTGAAATGATCTGGGATAGAACTGACACTCTTTAAGTTTAATAGGGAGGGAATGGACTTGCTGCTGTTCCAGAAACTTTCTCAGCTTTGAACTAAAAGGAAAAATAAAAAATGGACAAAACAACATGAAGATTGTATAAACATATTCTATGTTGCCTGACATGATGCATGCATTTCTACATGCTGTTTTCATTTACATATTATGATCTTACCCAGCTTTTGTGTGATGACACATATATGTTGTTGTGTTTTGGGGAAATCCTAAAATCAGTCCTATTAGTCACAAAGTTATTATCACATTCATTAAACAGTTCCTGTTATAAAAAGTGCAAGGTTGAAGGATAATTAAAAAGGTTAACAGAGAAACGACTGGATTCAGACAATTCAAAAACAATCACAATATCAACTAGCGCTCAATTGTCAAATGGACTGCAGAGCATTGAATCAAATGCCACAATATATGAACCTAGTCCCCTGCCAAAAGACGAGGGATATGTTTCTTTGCCTACATTTGAACCTAGTACCGATGAGAGAAGTGCTAACAAAAATGCGACAAATCAATAAGAACTTAACCTTCTGTCGATTCTGTAGAAACGGAAACCATATTGAAACCCTTTATCACATTTTCATGGAATGTCCAGCTCTAGACAAAGAAAGAGTGAAATTTGCAGCGATGTTACCTATAGAAGAGAAGCCACAAAATGGAGAAGAACGATGGGCAAGCTTGACCCTCAGCACTTATAATAGACTAACATTCAGAATTATTCAATTCTGGTTAGAAATAATAGAGAAAGTAGTAGAGGATGAAACAGATAAAGTATAACAATGGACTAAAGCGATCTGCTGCTTGCTGAATAGTGCACAAATTCTAGAATGAATAATAGAATGATGGAACTTTTAATTTGTAGTTTTATTTTGAGAATATATTTGAAAATGGGATACAATTATTCCTAGGAAAAAAAATCTAAAGGTTTATTGTAAACTAATACATTAAATTAAAAAACAAATTCTTAAAAAAAGGTGAACACAGCAACCCACAAATGGGGATGTTCCTTTATATAAAACGCACAAGAGATTGTGTGGCACTTGAATACCATGGCAATGCGTCTCACAAATACATTTTGCATTATGTGTTGCTTGTATTTCCTCATGCTCTTTAGATTTCGTGAAATTTTGTTTTATAATTCAAGTGAAATGCCTGGTAATGAGACATCCCTTTCACTCCCTGACAAAGGCATCAGTGATATTTTTCCAGAAATTTCAGAACAAATTGCCTGATCTAAACGAGATGTTGAGGAAAATAAAGTAGATATAAATTCATATATTGATCAAACAGCCCATTTAAAGAATAACATGTAGTGTCAACATATGAGGAAGGTGGGGAGAAAAACGTTAGAAGAAAGCTGCTACGTATGTTTTCTCATCCCATTTGCCATGAACGCAGTTAGAACATTTATTGCAAAAGAACTATCTGCACCTGTTAAGATGAGAATCACGGGAATGCTGCGTACCTGTATTTCTGGATGGTCTCGACGGGGCAGCCAGGCTGACGGGAAGACTTGGTGACACAAGCAACCAGCCCTTCCTCCACCCTGAATGGGAACTGGGTGGAAGATGGACCGATTCCCAATGCCACAACCAGATTGCAGAGATGGCAGTTCTGCACAGTGTTGACAGAAGAAGTGGTTGGAGGGAATCCTTGAAGAGAAGTTAGGAGTCCCAAGGTGTGGAAGGCCACACCCACAGCTGGCAAAGGGTGCTGAGAAGCTGAGTCCAAAGGTGTGGGAGGCCACACCCGTAGCAGGCAATGGGTGTTGGGAAGCAGAGTCCAAAGGTGTGGGAGGCCACACCCGTAGCAGGCGATGGGTGCTGAGAAGCAGAGTCCAAAGGTGTGGGAGGCCACACCCGTAGCTGGCAATGGATGTTGAGAAGCAGAGTCCAAAGGTGTGGGAGGCCACACCCGTAGCAGGCGATGGGTGCAGAGAAGCAGAGTCCAAAGGTGTGGGAGGCCACACCCGTAGCTGGCAATGGGTGTTGAGAAGCAGAGTCCAAAGGTGTGGGAGGCCACACCCGTAGCAGGCAATGGGTGCTGAGAAGCAGAGTCCAAAGGTGTGGGAGGCCACACCCGTAGCAAGCAATGGGTGCTGAGAAGCAGAATCCAAAGGTGTGGGAGGCCACACCTGTAGCAGGCAGTGAAAGCTGGGAGGTAAAGAATCCAAAATGGCACAGGAGAACCAGGAAAATAGCCAGGCCAAGGGAAGAGAGGAAGGAGGACAGGGAACCAGGGCTAACAAGAGAGGAAACCAGGAGGGGATGAAGCTGGACCAGAGAATGAAGCCAGGAAGAACCCCGGCCACAGGAGGGAAAAAACCGGCAGTAGGGGAAGGTAAGGACTGGAGGATCAGGGAAACAAGGTAAGCGTTAACTGACAGAGCGGGAGAAGGCGAGGACACGATCCGGAACAGAACGCGTTGAGACGCGATCTGCTCCCGACCGCGTCTCTCCCTTTATGGGCCGCCGGCGCCTGCGAGGCCTGGAGCGCAAGCCCGATGGTTGCCAGGCGCTGGCGGCCCCAGAATGAGGCTTGAGCAGCAAGCTGCTCCACGCCTCGGCGGCCGCCCCCACGGCGCATGCGCGGGACCGTAATCGCGGTCCCCGATGCAAGCGCCGCGGAGCTGCCGCCCCTGTCCCTGGAGCTCTCCCCCCGGCACCCCCCCAAACGCGGAAGCGCGGGTAGAGGCGCCAGGGAGGGGGAGCGCGAACAGTGAACCCTGGTCTCCTGGTAAGCGTGACACTATACCCCCTCCTAGGAAGATCCGGAGCCCCAGGCTTCCAGGGAAACCGCCGATAGAATTCGCGCACAAGGCGCGGAGCTTGCACATGCCGAGAGGGTTCCCAAGTGCGATCACAGGCCGGGTACCCCTTCCAATCCACTAGGAAATGGAGCACCCCCCTGCGATAGCGGGCATCACAGATCTCCTGAATCTCAAATTCGGGAACCCCCTGTACTAGAACTGGAGCTGGACAAACACTGGAGCGACCATAAGGATCTACCACATAGGGTTGCAGGAGGGAAACATGAAAAACAGGATGAACGTGCCATGAACGAGGCAGCTGGAGACGAAAAGCTACAGAGGATAGACGTTTGACAATCCTAAATGGGCCAAAGTATCGGGGAGCTAACTTAACAGGTAGATTGCGGAGAGGCAGATTCCTAGAGGACAGCCAAACCCTATCACCAACCTGGAAATCGGGTTCCATCAGCCTCCCACGGTCAGCCTGAACCTTCATGCGGTCACGAGCGGCCGTCAAAGAGGCACGCGCCAATTCATGCTGTTGTTGGATTGTGGAGACCAAGGCGTCAGCGGAAGGAACCGTACTGGTTGGTACAGGGTGGAAAGGAATCAGCTTAGGATGTTGTCCCATAGAACAACGAAAGGGGCTGGTTCCGATGGACGAATGAAAAGAATTATTGTAGGAGACCTCAGCTAGGTCTAAATAGGTACTCCAATTGGTTTGTGTGGCATTAGCAATACTACGGAGATAGGCTTCCAAGGTCTGATGAGTTCTCTCCGTGAGACCATTGGTCTGTGGATGATATCCCGAGCTTAAAGCCCTATGAATGCCGAGATGACCACAAACCTTACCCCAAAAGGAAGAGAGAAACTGAGACCCTCGATCTGAAATGATCTTCTCAGGAAGACCATGTAAACGGTAGATTTCGTGAAGAAAAGCAGTGGCCATCTGGACCGCAGTGGGAATCTTTTTAAAAGGAATGAAATGGGCATACTTTGTAAAACAGTCCACTACGACCATAATACAAGTATGTCCTGCAGAAGGGGGAAGATCGACAATAAAGTCGGTAGCAATCGAGTGCCAGGGGTATGGTGGTAATTCAGTAGGAGAGAGCAGCCCTAAAGGATGTTGTCTGGGAACCTTGGATTGGGCACAGATGGGGCAGGCCTGTACATACTTCCGAACTTCCTCAGCCCAACCAGGCCACCAAAACTGTCGTGATAGTAACTCTTGTGTAGCACGAATTCCGCGATGACCTCCAATGGGGGAATCATGAACACCATGCAGAATGCCATCGCGAATATCCCCTTTAGGGATGTATAGTCTCTTCCGAAAGAACAAGAGGCCATGACTTTCAGACATAGAGGGCCGTTGGAGCAAGACTGACCTCCAAGGATCAGACCGGGTAGCATCAGATATCGACTTTAAGAGTGGCGATACCGTCGACAGAAAACGATGAGAAGGAATCAGAGGTTGAATCTGACTGGAGGTATCTTCGTTCTTCTCTCTCTCCAAGGACCGAGACAAGGCATCTGCTCTTACATTCGAGGATCCGGAGATGTAAGTAATATGGAACACAAACGGAGAAAAGAAGAAGGCCCACCGAGCCTGTCTGGGTGTCCGACATTGTAAAGAGCGTAAATACTGTAGGTTTCGATGATCTGTACGGACCTCAACCGAAAAACGGGCTCCCAACAGATGGTGTCTCCATTCCTCGAAAGCTATCTTGATGGCCAATAGCTCCTTCTCAATAACTGCGTAGTTCCTCTCACTAGGATTTAGCTTGCGAGAGAAGTAAGCCACGGGATGTTCGATTGACGTAGCAGGATCCTTTTGTAACAGTACAGCTCCAACAGCAAAATCCGAAGCGTCTGCTTCAACGATGAAGGGCAATTCATCCTGTGGGTGGCGTAAGATCGGGGCAGCCATAAAGGCTGATTTCAGAGCGTTAAAGGCTTGCGAAGCAGAATCATCCCACAGAAAAGTTATCTTGCTGCTTGTCAATCTCGTAAGAGGTGCTGAGATTTCAGAGAAGCGTGGAATGAATTGCCTGTAAAAATTGGCAAATCCCAAAAAGTGTTGCAGAGATCTTACGTCATGTGGTAGCTGCCATTCTTGAATTGCCTTTACCTTCTTGGAATCCATCTCGATACCGGACTGACTTATCACAAACCCTAGGAATTCGATCCTGGATTGATGGAAAGAACACTTTTCCGCCTTGACAAACAGATGATTATGGAGCAGCCGATCGAGAACCTCTCGTACATGACTTATGTGTTCCTCCTTAGATCGGGAAAAGATCAAGATGTCATCCAGATAGATCCAGACAGAGATTCCGATTATGTCCCCAAAGATATGATCCATGAGCCGTTGGAAAATCGCCGGGGCATTGCACAGACCAAAAGGCATAACCCTATATTCGAAATGCCCAAAAGGAGTCTTAAATGCCGTCTTCCATTCGTCTCCACACTTGATCCGGACCAGATGATATGCCCCTCGAAGATCTAGCTTAGTAAAAATCTGAGCCTGATGTAGGGTCTCTAAGATACTTCGAATCAGTGGTAATGGGTACCGATCCTTGATGGTGATATCGTTTAAGAGCCGGTAATCCACACAGGGTCTTAAGGAACCTTCCTTCTTCTTTACGAAAAATAGAGGAAACCCAGCGGGAGACTTGGATGGTACGATGTACCCCTTACTCAAGCAGTCCGATAAATAATCCTGTAATACTCGTCTCTCTTCCCGAGACAACGCGTATAGCCTGCCATGCGGAATCTCAACTCCCGGAGACAATTCTATGGCACAATCGAACGACCGATGAGGTGGCAGAGGTATATTACTTGGTTCGGCAAACACTTGTTCGAAGTCAGCATACTCAGGAGGGATCAGCAATGCAGAACAAAGGTGAGTCCCCTTGTCTCGGAGTTCCAGATTAGTTGAAGAAGCCTGAGTCTGGACAGGCAAGCTGCATCTCGAGGTACAAGAGGTGGAGGAGAAGGTCAAGGTATGAGTCCTCCAATTAATAACAGGATTGTGATGCTGGAGCCAAGGTAGCCCCAAGACCAACTTGTAGGTAGGTGACCTGATGACGTCCAAAGCAAGCCTCTCCACATGATCGGCGATCCTAAGTCTTAGTCCGATAGTATGCAGACGAACTGGTCCAGAGGACAAAGGAGTACCATCAATAACCTCCACAGGAAGGACTGAGTGTCTGGGCAAAAGAGGGATTTTATGAGTGCTAGCAAAATCCTCATCAATGTAATTGCCCGATGCTCCACTATCCAACAATCCAAACACTTCAAGTGTCCGGCCGGGCAGTTGAATCTGAATCTTCAAGGTTAATAAAACAGCTGGTTGCATGGGAAGAAGAATCGAGCAAAAGGCGGAAAGGTCTGAAAAAGGGGTGAGACCTGTCGTTGCCTCTCCTCCACACGACAGGTCCTCTAGTTTCCCGACTTCTTCTTTTGAGGCCGTAAAGGACACATTCCCAAATAGTGTCCGGCGGCTCCACAATACAGACATAATCGTAATGTTCTTCTCCTCCTTCTTTCTTCCTCTGATAATGGCCCTCTCACAGCACCCAACTGCATAGGTTCTGGTCCAGAGTCTGTCGAACCAAAGGCGCCGGCGGGAAGACTGGCCGTTCTGGGAGTGACTCTCTCTAGTCGACGTCTCTCGGTCTTTCGTTCGGTTAGTCTCTGGTCTATGCGAAGCACCTGGTTAATTAAGAGTTGGAGACTTTCAGGTTCAGGGATGTGGAGTAGTTCGTCCATATATTCCTCCCTAAGCCCCCGGCGAAACAGGGTCTTTTGCGTAACTTCGGGCCATTGCGAATCCGTAGCCAGCAGGCGGAAGCGACTGATATATGTTATTATGTCTGAGCTGCCCTGTTTGATGTCCATTAACTGATTCTGCGCAGCGGCAGCCAAGTTTGGTGTCTGAAAGACCTCCAGAAATGCCTTCTCGAAAGCAGCAAAATCGTTAAGAATGGGACTGTTGGTAGCCACAAAAGGTGTCGCCCAGGCTAGGGCGTTTCCAGTCAAGTTTCCCAAGATATAACCGATCTTGGCCTTATCATTATTAAAATAGGTTGACCTGAAAAGGAAATGGATACGACAGTGGTTGCAAAATTCCGCCACTCGACGCGGGTCTCCATCGAACCTGATTGGGGCAGTATGGGCCAATGAACTTTCGGCCTGTGGAGCACCTCCGGTCCCCTGAGTTACCATCTGTCGTAGGACTTGATTTTCTTGATGAAGAGCAGTCATCTCTGCCCTGAGGGCTTGCAACTCACTACGCAGGTCCTGCGTGTCCTCCATATCCAAATCGGAAGGAAGGCGTCTCAATCTGTTAAGATGAGAATCACGGGAATGCTGCGTACCTGTATTTCTGGATGGTCTCGACGGGGCAGCCAGGCTGACGGGAAGACTTGGTGACACAAGCAACCAGCCCTTCCTCCAGCCTGAATGGGAACTGGGTGGAAGATGGACCGATTCCCAATGCCACAACCAGATTGCAGAGATGGCAGTTCTGCACAGTGTTGACAGAAGAAGTGGTTGGAGGGAATCCTTGAAGAGAAGTTAGGAGTCCCAAGGTGTGGAAGGCCACACCCACAGCTGGCAAAGGGTGCTGAGAAGCTGAGTCCAAAGGTGTGGGAGGCCACACCCGTAGCAGGCAATGGGTGTTGGGAAGCAGAGTCCAAAGGTGTGGGAGGCCACACCCGTAGCAGGCGATGGGTGCTGAGAAGCAGAGTCCAAAGGTGTGGGAGGCCACACCCGTAGCTGGCAATGGATGTTGAGAAGCAGAGTCCAAAGGTGTGGGAGGCCACACCCGTAGCAGGCGATGGGTGCTGAGAAGCAGAGTCCAAAGGTGTGGGAGGCCACACCCGTAGCTGGCAATGGGTGTTGAGAAGCAGAGTCCAAAGGTGTGGGAGGCCACACCCGTAGCAGGCAATGGGTGCTGAGAAGCAGAGTCCAAAGGTGTGGGAGGCCACACCCGTAGCAAGCAATGGGTGCTGAGAAGCAGAATCCAAAGGTGTGGGAGGCCACACCTGTAGCAGGCAGTGAAAGCTGGGAGGTAAAGAATCCAAAATGGCACAGGAGAACCAGGAAAATAGCCAGGCCAAGGGAAGAGAGGAAGGAGGACAGGGAACCAGGGCTAACAAGAGAGGAAACCAGGAGGGGATGAAGCTGGACCAGAGAATGAAGCCAGGAAGAACCCCGGCCACAGGAGGGAAAAAACCGGCAGTAGGGGAAGGTAAGGACTGGAGGATCAGGGAAACAAGGTAAGCGTTAACTGACAGAGCGGGAGAAGGCGAGGACACGATCCGGAACAGAACGCGTTGAGACGCGATCTGCTCCCGACCGCGTCTCTCCCTTTATGGGCCGCCGGCGCCTGCGAGGCCTGGAGCGCAAGCCCGATGGTTGCCAGGCGCCGGCGGCCCCAGAATGAGGCTTGAGCAGCAAGCTGCTCCACGCCTCGGCGGCCGCCCCCACGGCGCATGCGCGGGACCGTAATCGCGGTCCCCGATGCAAGCGCCGCGGAGCTGCCGCCCCTGTCCCTGGAGCTCTCCCCCCGGCGCCCCCCCAAACGCGGAAGCGCGGGTAGAGGCGCCAGGGAGGGGGAGCGCGAACAGTGAACCCCGGTCTCCTGGTAAGCGTGACAGCACACGATGCAAAGTGCCTCAGTCATCTAGCAGCATGCACATCAAGAGGACAATTTGAAGGAAAATTGGCAACCCTACGACGGCGATCGAAGAAAACAATATAAGAAGATGCTTACATAAAAACACAGAAGATGGAAAAAGACAGAGGTTGGTTGAGGAGAATGCTCATATATGCATCCCTGACTGGAGAACAAATAAAGGTTGCTGAACAGAAAAGGTTGGGATGTGCAAATGTATCAAAAACACCAGCAATGCAAGGGATGGTGGGAGAGACCTCAGCTATTGGTGTATGGACGAGTTGCCACGAATACAGGATGGGAAGAAGGAAGGTTAGCCTGCAGTGCACATTGATTGATGAAAGAGTCAGTGTCAATAGTGCAAATTGCAAATGACGCATGTCTAAAGTCATGGGCCAAGTATTCCAAATTACTAACATGGGTTGAAAATGAAGCAGGACCGGTGTCCAAAATACCAATAAAGAATGCGACAATATGCTTCAGGAATACCGGTCTGGTTCCAGTTGGAGAAAATAAAGAATGTAAGCAGACAATTGAAGTATCAGGAATGAATGGATTGCTATTGGGCTTGTGGATCTAGAGCATACATGCAGTTGGCCAAACATTGGGGAGAAATATGTTTGATGGTGATCATACATGTTCCTGCATTGGTGATTCCCCAAAGCGATCTCCAGACTGACAGTGTCCCGAAAATCGATGCACACTTGAGCAAGAACAAATGCACACGATGAAAGGGTGAGAGCTATTTCTCAGCAAAATCGATAGAAGCTTATAATGACATTCCAGATTAACATAAATTGTTCAGCAAAACAGCAGTGATATTTTCAGCTATATTCTTGCCAGGAATTTAGGCAGCAGCAAATTCCAAGCGGATACAGATCACTTGGTGGCAGCTTCTGCAAACGATCAATACGACAATAAAGAATTTAATGCGATCAAAGAAAAACTGAGGGCAATCAGGCGTATGACCCTCCAGAACAGGTATGTCGTGGATTTGATTACAGCAATGGAAGGAGGCGTGTGCACCAAGATAGGGCCTTCTTGCTGTTCATTTAGACATGCCCACAATGAAGAAAATGGAACCCTGATCGAAGCAATTACTATGCTGTCATTTCTGCACAAAAGGATGGTGGATGAAGTAGATAAGATGGAGGATGACGACTGGTTTTCATCCCTGTTTTCATGGATTTCAACTTGTCTGGCAAATGCCTTCAAACTACTTGGAGCAATACTAGTGTTACTGTTGCTGGGATTCTGTCTTATAAGACTATTCATTGGTCACTGCAAGAACACAGCAAAGAAAGCAATTGGTATGAAGATAATGATTAATGTGAATGCTGAGACTGGTGAGCATAAACAGACTGAAAGCACTACCTGTGAGCACCTGAAAGGCAGACCTCTATCACCCCGAAGAACGAAGTTCCGGTACCCTAAGGATCGATCATAAGAACTATGTAGGGCGTTGGGTGTTGTGTCAACCAAGTGTAGAGTGCTGCCATATGACCTGGAGCGTGGATGAACACATACAAAATGCAGGTGACCTGAGGCGGGTGACTAAGATGTGGATCCCGAAGAAGTCATTCTGCGGAAGGAAAATTAAGAGGTTCAAAGATGAGGTGGTCGAGAGCTCAACCAGAGGGTGAAATGTAGAGGAGCAAACGAGTATATCACTGGTAGGCTCTGCCCCCCCCTCTGTTATACTAGATGAAAGACAGGAAGACACTGTGCATGACACCAGGTATCATCCCAATGCTGCATCAAGTGTATGAGAGATGTTATGCACCCAGACAACCATACCGGATATAGCCTTGTACTGAAGTGGTAGCAGGAGAATTGCAGGTACCACTGAATATTGAAGAACTGTAACACAGACCTGACAGGTGCAAAGTGATATCATACGGAGAAGATACAATGACGCACTGAAACAATGTAAGAATATTTTAAAAATCATTGAAGAAATAAAGTGACATACGTACAGGTAAGAAGAAATCATCTATACAAAGAAGATAAGTAACCAGAAGAGTAACAAATCTATATATGCAGAAGCGTAAGGTAGAAGAAACATATAGAAGATTGCTGCAGTAGAAAACATAGCATGGATAGAGCAGCCATGATGGGAAAATGGACGCCGCCTCTCAATGATAGTAAGCTAAGACATCGAAGGAGAAAGACCAGAGCTGCAGACCGGACAGAAGATGTAAATACAAATTTGTGCATGAAGCAATAATAGCTGCTGGCCAGAGATCAAGGATACCACAGCGAGAAACTACTGAAGGGTACAATGGGAGTTACCGAGGATAAGCAATGTACAACATATTTCTCGTATTTATTTATTTATTACATTTATATAGCGCGCAGGCAGCCCAGGGGCATTGTGGCGCTGTTACTTGTAGGGAGACTTAGTTACAATGAGTACAGGTTGTGCCTTGGGTTACAGTAAGACAGGATCCTGTGTTAAGCGATAGGGAGTATCATCATACAGCATAATACAACATACAAGTTAGTCAAGGGATCTTGAACATGTGGGGTTGGTTAGGTGAACAAGGTTGTTTTCATGGCTTTGCGGAAGGCAGTCAGTGAGGGTTCAGCTCGCAGGGAGATGGGGAGGGTGTTCCAATGTAAGGCAGCAAGGTGAGGGAAGCTGGCGCTGCCTGCTCTAGATCTTTTTACCCTAGGTACGGAGAGCATATTGGTAGAGGGTGTTCTGGTGGGTCTTGTGGAGGAGACCGGGTGGATTCTCTGGGATAGGTACGCTGGGGCTGAGAGGTGGACGCATTTGTGGGTGATGCTTAGCGCTTTGAATATAATCCTTTCCTTTATAGGGAGCCAATGGGACGCTTTCCTGGCAGCAGTGATGTGCTCTCTCTTGGCAATGCCCTGTGCAGCACGTAAGGCGCTATTCTGGATTACTTGCAGCTTCTCGAGGTTTTTGTTTGAGGTTCCTAGGAAGAGAACATTACAGTAGTCTAGCCGGGAACCAGTTATGGCTCTGGCTATGTTGGTGCATGTGTCTTTCGATAGAAAAGGCCTGATTGAGGCGAGGAGTTTCGCATGGTAAGCAGCAGAGGAGGCGATTGCGTTTACTTGTCTGGTCATAGATAAGTTGGAGTCTAGATAGACACCTAGCGTTTTTACTGTGTCCAGTACTGGAATTCTGATTGAGTCAATGGTAAAGTGGCTGAACTGGGCGTCAAGTTTTTTGAGGGTGTCAGGGGATCCTACGAGTAGGAGCTCAGTTTTGTCGGAGTTAAGGCAGAGGCCGTTGATAGCCATCCACATTTGGATTGTGTTATATATGTTGTTGAGAGTTGCACAGTCAGTGTCATAGTCACCTGTCAGTGTGAGAAGGATCTGAGTGTCGTCGGCGTAGTTGGTGTAGGAGATGCCCATGGCATCAACGATGAGGAAGAGGGGGCGGGTAAAGATGTTATAAAGGGTAGGGGAGAGGCAGGAGCCTTGAGGCACGCCACATAGCATGATGGTGGGTGACGCGGTGGCTAGGTCAGAGAAGACCTGCATGGTCCTGCCTTGGAGGAAGGAGGTGATCCATGTGGTGGCTTCTTGGGAGAAGTTGGCTGTGGAGGTGAGGTGATGGCAGAGGATGTCGTGATCTACAAGATCAAAAGCTGCAGAGAGATCGAGGAGAAGGAGCAGGACAGGTTTGCCTTGGTCCCTTGCATCATCCATTTGGTTTTTGAGGTCGAGTAGGGCGGTCTCAGTCCCGTGTCTAAGGCGAAAACTGGATTGTCTCAGTCCTAGGAGGTTGTGCTCTTCGAGGAAGTGCTGGACCTGCAGGTAGGCTGCTTTGTCTAGAATCTTGAGGAGGAATGGGACTGTGGTGATGGGGCGGTAGTTGTTGGGTGAGGTGGGGTCAAGTGTAGGTTTTTTTAAGAGAGGTCAGACCTATGCTTCCTTGAGGCATGAGGGGACTTTCCCTGTGGTGAAGGAGGAGTTGACGAAGGCTGTCAGGAAGGGAGCCGGGGTGTCTGCGCAGTCTTTGATGATAGAGGCGGGGCAGGGATCCCCTTTGCAATTAGAGGGCTTGATGTTTTTCATGATGTTGATCATGTCTTTTTCCTGAATGGTTTTGAATGAGAAGGTAGGGGGGCCTCTGTGTGTGAGGAGGGGGGGGTGGCGAGGGGGTAGGGGAGTGTGGATCTCTAGTTTGGTGTTCAGGATTTTGGCTTGAAGAGAGCTAATCTTGTTGCGCATGGCTGTTTGGATGTCATCACACCATGCTTTATCTTTGGTGAAGTTTTGGGGGTGGGTGTAGGGGTCTTGAGTTCCCTGAATATGGCGAACATTTCCTTGGTGTTTGATTTGGCCTCGGAAATTCTATCTTCAAATGATTTGGCTTTGATTATGGCTTTCTTATATTCATTTGCGAGGGATTTGAAGTTAAGTTTGTCTTTATCATCACAAGATGTTTGCCATTGCGCTAATGCTGCAGGTTTGTCTGTGCGCAGTTTGAGAACGTCTTGGGAGAACCAAGCATCGGTGTGGCTAGTGGGTTTTGTTTTGCACGGTTTAAGTGGGGCGATAGCATTGATTGCTGTTGTGATAGCAGAATCATAGTCCTTGGCAAGGGTTTCTGGGTCATTGGAGAAGGGGGGTCTAAAGGCATGTCCCTGTAGGAAGGCTATGAGTCTTTCTTTGGTCAGTCGGCGGGCACTTCTTGTGAGGGCTGGTGGTAAGGGTTGGGGGGGAGATGGGGTAGTGGTGGGAATGTTGAAGGTGATGGTGTGGTGGTTGGACCACAGGGTGGGGTATTGGCTGTGACTGTGAGGGGGCAGTTGTGATGGGCGGTCCAGTTTAATGATCTGCCCAGGGCGTGAATGGGGTCTGTGATGGTGTTGGCGAATCCTAGAGTGGCTAGGGCAGTGTCAAGTGATTTGGCAGCAGAGTCTTTGGTGTCATTCAGGCCTAGGTTGATGTCACCGAGGAGAATGGCTTTGGATGACTTTTTTAGGTTGTCAGCCAGGAGGTGGGTGAGGGAGGCCTGGAAGTCTCCCAGGGGGCCTGGTGGCCGATAGATGAGGTGTAGGGTGATGGTGCAGTGGTGCGAGATAGTGAGTTTCAATTCAAGGTAGTCGCTGTTATTGTTGATAGTTTTGTCGACCTTTCTGCTGGTGATCGAATCTTTGGCTATGAGAGCGACACCACCCCCTGTGGTCAGGCGGTCTTGTCTAGTGATGGCATAGCCTGGTGGGAGTGCGAGGGTTAGCGCGGGCCTGAGGCTTCGTGTAGCCATGTCTCAGTGACCATTAGAAGATCTAGATCTAGGGTGGTGATGAGGTAGTGGATGTCTAGGGCGTGAGCATTGATGGATCGAGCGTTGATGAGGGCACATTTGAGGTGGGGCTCGGGGGAGACATTTACATCAGTGGATGGCATGGCTGTGGTAGAAGAATTGTACATTGCGGTAATCACATTTAAAGTAGTGGGGGCACATTTACTAGGGTCCTAGACATAGATAAAGTAGCATTTACATCAGTGGATGGCATGGCTGTGGTAGAAGAATTGCACATTGCAATAATCACATTTAAAGTAGTGGGGGCACATTTTCTAGGGTCCTAGACATAGATAAAGTAGCATTTACATCAGTGGATGGCATGGCTGTGGTAGAAGAATTGCACATTGCGGTAATCATAATCAAGTCTGTGGGGGGCACATTAAGCGGAGTCTTAGCCATTGTTGCAGTTGCATTGTGGTCAGGGTAGTGCTTACTGCGTGGGCTCTGGTCCATAGTGTGGCGCAACCTATGGGATTTATAGATTGTTGAGGCTGGAATGTTTAGGCTAATGGAAGGTTTCAGGGTTCTGGTTTGCAGACGCGCGTTGCATACATTTGTGGGCGTTGGTATTGAGAGAAGTGCACATGTGAGGGTACGGGCACGCAGACGCTGGAGTCTAGAAGCGAGTGCGTTGGGCTGCTCAGGAGTGCGGGACTCCTTACCTTGTAGTGCAGGCAGAGTTCCACAGCGAAGAGATGCAAAGAGGAGTGCAGGCCTTGTCCTCTGGCCTTCTCCTTGCGGCTTCGCCTGGCGGTGAGCCCCGTCTCCCTTTATGGTGGGGGGGTGGAGCCGGCAGGGCGGGGAGCCGAATCAGGCTGCAGGCTCCAGGCGGGAACAGTCAGCAGAGCTGCGGGAAATTCAAAAGATGCTTTTCTCAAAGCATTGGAAGCGGCGACCGGGCCTTCCATGGTAGAGGCCTCTGTAATGTGCGCGAGGCACGCTAGGGCTCCAAAAGTAAGGTTGCATGTCGCAATCAGCTGTTCCAGCTCAGCTGATGGAGGCACTCGCAGCGGAGCTGTAAAGAGGAGTGCAGGCATGGTCCTCTGGCCTTCTCCTCGCGGCTTCGCCTGGCGGTGAGCCCCGTCTCCCTTTATGGTGGGTGGGGTGGAGCCGGCAGGGCGGGAGCCGAATCAGGCTGCAGGCTGTGGGCGGGAACAGTCAGCAGAGCGGCAGGAAATTCAAAAGATGCTTTTCTCAAAGCATTGGAAGCAGCGGCCGGGCCTTCCATGGTGGTGGTCTCTGTAATGATGCGCGAGGCACGCTGGGGCTCCAAAAGTAAGGTTGCACGTCGCAATCAGCTGTTCCAGCTCAGCTGATGGAGGCACTTGCAGTGGAGCTGCAAAGAGGAGTGCAGGCCTTGTCCTCTGGCCTTCTCCCTGCGGCTTTGCCTGGCGGTGAGCCCCGTCTCCCTTTATGGTGCGGGGGTGGAGCTGGCAGGGCGGGGAGCCGAATCAGGCTGCAGGCTGCGGGTGGGAACGAGCAGCAGAGCGGCAGGAAATTCAAAAGATGCTTTTCTTAAAGCATTGGAAGCGGCGACCGGGCCTTCCATGGTGGAGGCCTCTGTATTGTGCACGAGGCACGCTGGGGCTCCAAAAGTAAGGTTGCACGTCGCAATCAGCTGTTCCAGCTCAGCTGATGGAGGCACTCGCAGCAGAGCTGCAAAGAGGAGTGCAGGCCTTGTACTCTGGCCTTCTCCTTGCGGCTTCGCCTGGCTTAGATTAAGTAAATGAGTGAACATTTATGAGTGCCAAGTATGATCAATTAAGACTGTAGAAAAGTTTATGTGAGACGGAGCAATCAAGTATCCAGAGGCCAAAGAGGGTTATGACACCTGAAACAACCAAATCAAATAGCCCTAAATGAAAGGCAAAATGGTAAAATTGTGGTCTATTCACACATGGTGCAGGACCAGAATAACAAGGCCTATTCATAAACCCTGGCCAAAGATAATGATGTACCTTAACTCCCTTTACAATCCCAGAGAAGAGAACATCCAGCGAGGTCAAGTATAAAGAGAAAGCCTTGGCTGAAGGCGTGGCTGAGGAGAGATTGGAGAACTAACTAGACGAGTGGGCAGTGGTCTGACATTGTTCTCTGCACCTGAGTTTCGTTTTGCTTACGTGCTGCTAGGGAGCCAAGTGTCCAAGATTGGGAGGGTATGCCAACCTACCATGAAGGCCTATGGGACGATGAGCATACAATGTTGCATAGCCAATCCACTACTGTTATGCTGCTATACATTCGAGGTTGTTCTGCCAGATAAGGGGCAACCAATAAAGCCACTAACACTTATGTGTTCTATAAGTAGACACGTTGCCCTCACCAATCCCCGAACCCGATAGGTTTTATTATTTGCCACATAGGATTACGTCATAGCTGATGCACTTTGGGGTGTAAAGCCTTTGTGTATCTGTAATGTAACTGTGAGGGCACGAATTACAATTTGTGGTTCACCAGATTTCCCTACTTTATTGACTTGATAATAAAGTAGTATTTTGCCATATTCTTTGAGTCTCTCCGTTTATTGGGTCCAAGATTGTTCATTATGGTAATTCCATTCTGTGCATAGATACACCCAAAAAGTGCTACTGCACACCACCACCCAGCCTGACTGAGTCTCTATATAGCTCCCTAAGCCCCTGAGAGGTTGGGAATTTTGTGAGGGTCTGCACATTTGAATTTGTGTAGGGATGGAACAGGCTGAACGTCATCAATGCACAGTCTTATTCTGTCGCTGCTGAGCTGGCCCAAACCTTGAAAAGGATGGTCGAACATTGTGGATTTACTGTGGCGGATAATGTGTTGGAAGTGGTAACCCGGGTCTGCCTCAAGCTCTGTCGCTTCCCAAACTCCAGGGAACGCATGACGGTTGTCCGCACTTTTGAATCCCCTGCTATGTCCCTACGTCCCCGGCTCACTACTTTAGTGTTGACAAAATCAGCCCAGCGCCGCTGAATCCCACATGGGCTCACAGAGTTAGGCTCATCTTTTTCGCAAGACTTGCTATGGCATCTAATCTGGTAACTGTTCTCAATGCACATGGAAATGGAATGCTACCCTGTATGGGCATGTCCAGTCACCACTTTGCACAGAGCATGGCCTTTGGCCATGCCGTTGGTACCTCTTACCAACCATTGTGTCTAGTAAGTAAGGCTCGCGGTCATACCCAGTGGACATTGGACCGTGGGATGCCCTTTTGCTATGCCCCAAGCTTTCTCTCAAATTCCCAACATGACCATGTCCATTAGTCACTTTGCCTGGGAAGAAAGGTCCTGTCCCGGGCACCTCCTAGACATCTAGCGGATGCATTGCCTGCAGCACTGCTTAAGGCCATGCCCCCACCATCCCTACACACCCCATATATCTGTTGTGTATAGAATGCAGCCATGCACAGTGAACTTGTTGCGAATAAGCTAGGCCCTTGCCTTTGTCCATGTTCCTCCAACGGTCCCAATGTGCCCCCTGGGTATAGCTTACAGTCAGGCGACTGCATGCACTTTGTCCAGGGCACGAACTTTATGCATGCCACAAGCAACTCATAAATGTGGCCACTCGGCTTGGCCAGTGGTCACTTTGCCTGGGGCATGCCCAAGGCACTTCCTAAACACCCAATGCGCCCACTGGGCTTTCCTTCCTCAAGGTTACTCACAGATCCCCAATGTGGCCAATGGACACTTTTCCAGAGGCGTGGCCTTCAGCCATCCCTCAGCACCTCCTACACACCCATAAAGGCATGGCCTAGGACGATGTCCAATGGCCTCTTTTCCTGGGGAAATCCCTTTGCCCATGGCCCAGGCACCTTCTAGACACCTGACTCCCCCAAGCCAACCAATGCCTCAACTGGGCATAGCCATAGGCCATGTACAGTTTCCACTTTGACAGGGGCCCCAGACCTTGCCCTGGGACTTCCACTAAATAACCACTTGCGTATGAGGAGAGGTGATGCAAAGTTGATCGTTAAGTATTTGGCAATGGAACACTTGAATTGTATCACTTGCATGTGACCAAGCATTCTTCCTTTCACTTGCGTGAAGAGAAAACGTGGTGAAACTGCATTGTTGAACTTGAAACCTTGCAAAGAACACAAAGAAGTGGTTGTGCGTGCCTAATAAAAGGTTCTAAGAGGAGCGTGACCTCTGAATCTGTATTAAAGCAGTTAACAATTTATACAAAACGAAGTCATGTGTTTAAACATTAGTATTACAAGCGGGAGAAAGCAGGCATTGCCCAAGCCAAGAACGAACAAGGTATTTTCCCAATTAAGACTGAAACTAGCCCTTCCCAGTGACAAAGAACAGTTTAAATGTTACTGTGAGCCAAATAGAATATCAACATTGCCCAAGACAAGAGTGTGTAAGCATTACCAGAAGCCAAGAGAGTGACGACAAAGCTTCTGGGTAATTATTCTGGCTAACAGTAGACAGAGGGATAAAAGCAAGTATGGGGAAGGGAAACTTGCTACTTATAATTATTCTTTGTAGTTGATAAAACCTACATTGCTAAAGACAATAGGAAGAAGAGAGAAGTTTTTCCTAAAGGCAATTCTAGCTTGTTGTTGGTTGCAGACAGACAAGAGAGGCAAAGAGTCTGCCCCTTTGGAAAAGGAATATTCAGAGGAAGAGTGCCTTGTCTACTTGAAGTTGTTGAAGTACCCGAAAGTGAATCTTGTCATAACCAAACACTGTTTAGAGTCACAAAGTACTGAAGCTGTGGTGGTGTATTTGGCTGTCAGAAGATTTGAGACTACAGTAGCACAAATTAAAGTGAAATACTATGAGGTAGAGGAGTAGGCCCTCATGGTGAACTCTTGTAGAAGTTGCTCAGAATTGAAAGTTGTTGAAGTGCAAGTAAAAGTGATGTGAAGTCACCCTGACAAAGATACCTACTGCGACTTCTGATCTTAGAAGGAAAGGTGTAAGAAGTGTTAACCAAGAACTGTGTTTCATTAACATTTACAGACGTTCATTTACTTTGATCTAACAAGGAACTGTGGTATTTCTTCTTGGACAACTTGAGGTTGTGGCAAAGCATCATGGATTGGAAAGACATTGATGCTGTTTTGATGGAGTGGAAAGTCTTTATCTCACCAAGAAGAGCAGCTTTTCTGTTACTGGAACTTTGGTTAACAAGACTTTACATTTACACCGAAGACAATAAGAACTGAACTGAGACTAAATTATATATATGGATTTCCTTGTTTCTTTTTGTTGAACATTGGAGCTGGGTTTTACTTTGAAACCTGTGGAAGAGAGACTGTGAATATCATTGTTGATGTTATTTTGAACTGCCATATATTTCTTAATGTTTTTGATGTTTAAGTGTGAGGGCTAGACATCCTGTGTTAGAGTGTTTTCCTTTAGTTTTGATAGGCAGGGAAATCCTCGCCAGAGTAGGGATAGTGAGGCGTTTGATAACATTTATGATTTAATAAAGGCGCATTTTGAAAAGTCATCCAAAAGTTGTCTGCCTCATATTTATGACACCCCCTCACACTAGCCTTCTCACCCTGGGCCGCAGTTACTGTGTCCTATTAACAGAGGGCATTATGAGAATGTTAGGTCAAAACTGGGGTGTATAATCTGGTTAACAGATTAGATTACCAGGTCTACCTTCTGTTCCTGTTTTTTTGTTTTTATTTACGTCTTGGGGGGGGTGTGGGGGGTCTACCTTCTGCCTAATGGCTGCTTCAAGGTGCTTGAACATTAGCAATTTAAAGAAAAACATTATAATTAAACATCAATATAATATAACCTAAACAGCTCGTATAAAAGGAAACCAACATCATACCCACCCCAAAAATATAGTGATTGAGTACATACAAATACAAGTTAAAGAAACAGCAACCCTCAGGTAGATTCTCGGTAACTTGCGTTTAGCTCTAGGAAATGAACACATTGATCTCACCAGAACAAAACATTACACAACATGTTTCTGCAGCTTAAAAATATGACATGGCATAGAATAACATAACACAGTGCAGCATACCAAACCTGAGTGTAGCACTTCAAAACAGTGTAGAGCATACACTATATAGCTTAGTGCAGGCAGCAAAACATGTTATCGCTAGGCATACCAAACAAATAATGATGCAACCCAGCAGACATGGCACTGGAAAGGTAGTGTGTCCTGTATGCAGAAAGCTATTGAAGATATTGGAGTGGTTGTGTGCGTGATTTACGCATACACGCCCTCTGCTCCAGGCTCACCATTTCTGGATTTGAAGTCTTCTGCTGCTCTTGGAGTTGACTGCTTTTGTGATTCAACCATTCAAAGAAGTGCAAAGGTGAACAGAAACAAAGTGAAACACTAAAACAGTTGTTTAGAGGGAGCAGTGTTACAATCACTCCAATGAGTGGTGGGGTTGTTATTAAAGCCTAGTGAACCTAGTAAAAACATGCTAATAGGGGGGGTGTGGCCTGGAGCCGACCGTACGGCATGGCTCCTTAGGTGCTCCTGGAGAACCCCGTCGTCAGAGCGAATTTCCCGCAGAACTAAGCGGTCGCTGAGCCGTCCTTTCGCTCAACTGCACTATGAGCCCCTGCTGCTTCCATTGAGCGGGGTTGGAGATGGCTTGGAGCGGTCCTGTGGCCGCGGGAGTCCCGCACTCTCCCCAACAGATCCGAAGGGTGAAAGCCAAAATGGCGATCGGACTTTCCAGCGTTCGAGGCCGAAGGGGGGGAGGGGCATACCTCCATTGAAGCCAGCAACACCAGCCATCAATGGGCGATTGGGGCCTTGGACCTAACCAGTGTATGTGCCCCGTGCAGAGCCTAACATCGCAGCGGCTTGAGATCCCGTGCCGCCATGACGGCGGAGGAGACTGCGAGTTGACAGCCACCACACACAGCTAAGGCCGAAAGCAGGTGCCCCGCCCACTGTCTGAACAAGCTCCGCTGAACACCGAGCCGACCCCGGAGTCTGCGGCCGAGGGCTCAGCTCAGCCCATCTAGGGTTTCCTGTGGTTGGGAACCACCAGGAGAGCCCCTGGTGCACTCCTGCGGAGCCCCTGCCTGTGAAGCGGGAGGCGCCGGGTCCCGCTCCGACTCCCCGCATCTCCACCCAGCCAGACCCGCCCAGCCAGACGTAGCAGCATCAGGGGATCCGAGGCCCTGGACCACCAGGACCACCAGGAGAGGTCCCGCGCACTCCCAGGGGGCCCTCTGCCCGCGCAGAGTGAAAAGCCGGGACATGCTGCAGCCCTCCGCATCTCTGCTCGGCCAGACTCACCCTACTGGTCTAACATCTAGCTCCGAGCTGGTTCCGCAACATCGAGCCATCCCCGGAGTCAGCGCCCGAACACTCCACCCAACCAGACCCGCCCAGCCAGACACAGTGGAGTCTTCCCAGCGACCAGGAGTTCTGAAGCCCGGGACCGCCAGGAGAGCTCCCGCGCACACCCAGGAGCCCCCTGCCTGCGTGGAGTGAAGTGCCGGGATGCGCTGAAGCCCCCTTCACATCTCTACTCTCTACTCAGCCGGACTCTCCCGACTGGTCCCGGCGCCGGCTCCTCTTCCTGCTCCGAGCCTGCTCCGTCGGAGCACACAGTCTAACCCACCCAGGGATCCCTGAGGCCGGGATCTTCCAGGAGAGCTCCTGCAGCACCTGCGATGCTCTGGCCCGCGAAGCGGAGGACGCTAGGGTCCGCTCCGGCTCCCCCATCTACACCCAACTGGTCGCAACAGCGTCTCCCCAGCGCACATCACACATCGCGTTGGGGATTCTGGAGAGGTTCGCAGGACCCTTCGGCCGGGCTCTCCACCGCGGCCCGGTTGCGACGCCTACCTCGGCCTTGCGCTCCATTGGGGCCCCGGTGGGGGAGGGGCGCTCCTCCGCCTCACATCTTCTGAACCCAACGCAGCTGCAGACCTAGGTACTTGCGGACTTCCATCCCCACAAGCAGGGGCCCAGGAAAAGCTCCTCCACATACTGCGGACCCCAGGCAAGTGATATCCTACAGGACTTGAGGCGCAGCAGCACAGCGGCCCCGAGTCCTTGCGGTGAGTGCATCCGGCGCTGCGCCCCCCAGAGTCTGCCCACACCCTAATAAAGGCCTAGTAATCGCCTGCCAGCATCTCCCTTGCTCGCCTTGCCCCAGCCTGGGAGATCTGGGACCGAGTGGCCCGGGGGGCTCATCTTCACGTGAGTGGCCTGGCACTGAAACAACCCTGCTTCTCCCTTGCCTTCCTCTGGTCTCGCACGCCTCTGCCGATGCCCTCCGTCCACCGCCCCAGTAGTCCCCAGAGTCACTGCGGGAGCTGGGGCTCACCTGGAACCTGGACCTACTCCTGGGGAATAGTCATACTCAAGCCAGTGCCCTCGCCTGCGATCTCACAAGATAGCATCAGCATTCCCTTGAAGCCAGGGACAGAAACACCTGTGCACCCTTGTTCCGATCCAGCTGATCCCCCTGCCTACACCTCCAACTCGGGCCGGACTTCCACAGGGTCTTGACCCCATCTATCACGCCAATCACCTCTCCTCCTCTCCAGCGGATATTGACCTCCCGGATCCTCCCATTAGCGCTGCAAAGATCGGCGGCCGCTGAGCAACCCATAAAGCCATCCTATGCTTGCCCTCTCCGCCCGCACGGGCTGACCTGTCCTTTTATGAGGCAGAGCTCACCATTTCTCCCTGGCAACAACCCTGCTTAACTGGTCTATACCCAGCATCCTTACATAATTTCTACTCACTACCACAGCAGTCGCCCTCATCCACCCCCACCACACGGCAAAACCATGGCGAAGAGTGGGAAAGCGGCGAAACAAGCAGATATCGCAGCAATGACGTCCAACCCGGGGCAAAATAAGGCGAGCAAAACCGACCCTACCACCACAACAGCTCCCTGCGCCCTCCCCTCACTGGAGCACCCACAGGTTGAGCATTTCACCACCAAAACAGACTTAAAAGACCTCCTAGCAGCCCTCACTAAGGAGATCCATAAAGGCACGGAGGAGGTCACCAAAAAGATCGCATCTCTAGACAAAAGAGTGGAGGATGTGAGAAGCGCACCGAAGAGGTAGAGAATGGCCTATGTGATAATACCTTTGAACTGGAGTGCTGCTTAAATAGAATATCAACCTTAGAAGCCAGATGCAACGCACTTGAGAATAAGCAGGAGGACAGCGAGAATCGCTCCAGGCGCAATAATATTCGCATCCGTGGAATCCCCACCTCAATCGCCAACACAGATCTCGAGAGCTTTGTTAGTGATCTATTCAGATTCATTATAACTCTCCCCGACAGCGCCCCCCCTGGAAATCGACAGAGTCCATCGCACAGCGCCTAGGCAAACCTCCTCCTCTCCACCAGATGTTCTCGCCCGGATTCACTTTTTCAAGGTTAAAGAGGAAATAATGAGAGAAGCCAGGTCCTCGAAACAAATTACTTTCAGAGGCGCAAACATCGCACTGTTCCAAGACCTCACGAGCATAACCCTCCAGAAAAGGAAAGCCCTTCGCAGCCTCACGGAATGGCTTCAGGAAAAGAAAATACAATACAGATGGGGCCACCCCACATCTCTGTGTTTCGAATGGGAGGGGATGCGCAGGCAAATCCGGAGCCCTAAAGAGGCGGACCAATTTCTGGGAAGAAGATCAGTAAATGAGGACTCTGACCATGCATCTTGCTCTCAATCCCAACCAGGCTCACCCTCACCCGATCGCTGGTCCCGTGCTAGGGGGCGGCGCAAGCCCCTGGAGGCATCGCAACCCGGACTGATCAGAACCCCTCACACATCTCCCTGTAGCCGGCTCGCTAAACCAATGTCTCTCTACGTCCGGCGACCCCGGGCATCTCTAGCCTCTCTCGGTTTCTCATCCTCCCCTCATCTCTCATGGAGGGTACTAGATCATCGCCTGGCTTCCCGGGGAACCACTAGCAGACTCGCGTGCTGGCGCTCAACCCCGGGCCCTTGTTCCTACACAGCCCTGGGCCCACTTCTCCGCACCTGGGGCGGTCTGTCTGTTCATCTAGCGGGACACAATTCCCCGACGATGGGGTGTACCAGTAAACCCCACGAATGAGCTTTATGGTCTCATTCTCATTCTTACAGTTTTGGGGGGGAACTAAGGCAGTATTGAGCCTTGAGAATGGTTTTCCCCCCCTGAAGTTCTAGTTAACAGTTATAGTTGTTTTTGTAGACATCGGTAATTATAGCACTCCTACATGCTTCCTTAGGAAGACTCCAAAGCCGTACAACCTCTACACAAGTAATTCGTACAACACATGCTTTACACCCAGAAATATTAGGCCCGAATAACGCTAGGGAGATTCGCATCCTGACTTGGAATGTCCAAGGCCTCAATTCCCCCAGAAAGCGCAAATCGGTGGAGCATAGGCTAGCAGCTTTAAACGGGGACATATTAATTCTCCAGGAGACCCATCTTCTGCCAACTGATGAATACCGAATCAAGTTCAAGCGCTTTAAAGAGGGCTTTTTTGCCACTAGTGGCGAGAAAAAACAGGGGGTGGCGATCCTACTAAGTGACAAATTCCCTTTATCCTACCCCACAGTCAAAAAAGACCCGTCGGGCAGGTACCTTTTTATCCGTGGCCTCATTGCAGAACAGCCAATCACAATCACGGGGATCTACGCCCCGAATGCAAATCAGGATAAATTCACAGAGGAGCTACTCCCTCCGCTACTTACCTTCGCCACTGGGTTTCTCCTAATCGGGGGGGACTTCAACTTAGTCCCCGACCCCATGAAGGACAAGTCACTTCTCCCTTCCCACCCCGACTTCTCCCGAGCCCTTGCTTTTACCAGACTTCTTAAAGAATCAGGCACGGTTGACATATGGAGGGTAGCCAACTCTGACGCTCACGATTACACTTTCTTCTCCAATGCACATGGAGGTCACTCCCGAATTGATGTACTTCTCGCCACCAGCACCTTATTCCCATGCTTTAGTAATATCGAAATCCACACAAGAATGGTGTCTGACCATGCGCCGGTCTCGGCTGACCTCTCTATCTTGGGAGGCCCTGACTCCCCCCCTAGGTTCTGGAAACTCAACGACACCTTATTACTAGATCAGGCGATCAGGGGCGAGTCAGAAGAAGCATTACTTAACTATTTTAAGGAAAATCAGAACCCTGAAACCCCAGTTGGTCTGCTATGGGAGGCCATGAAACCAGTCATAAGGGGAGTATTAATTAGTGCAGCCTCTGAGCAATCCCGAGTTTCCAAAATCCTCACACAAACACTAGAGTCCAAACTATCCTCCCTAGAAAATGATCTCAAGACCAAATACTCTAGAAAGGCGGACAGGGAGCTAAAAAAGGCAAAAGGGGCCCTAGAAATGCACTGGGCCGACCGCACAGCAAAGGCCCTGGCATATACGAAACAATTTTACTATCACAAAAGTAATAAGGCGAACCGATTGCTGGCCTATAAATTGCGGAAAACCCACACCAGAAATAATATAGTCAGCCTTAAAGGCCCAGATGGAATAAGCAAATTCACCACCCCAGACATAATTGACACCCTTTTGAATCATCAGAAAGCGGTCATGCAAGGACCACCCACATCTCAGGAGGACAGAGCCCATCAGCAGCGCTATTTAGAATCCTTTCACACCCCCACGATCTCTTCCCCATTAGACTCCCTAGAAGTCCCAATATCCTCAGAGGAAATTCTAGAAGCCATCAAATCACTTAAAAACACCGCCCCAGCAATGCCAATGTTGCCTCCCTAAAAACGCGGATGGATCAGGCGGGGACCAGAATCAGCGACGCTGAAAATCGTATATCTACCAATGAGGACGAAATACATGCACTACAGGACACAGTGGCGTCCCTGTCACGTGACATGCGCAGTGTGAAAGCGAAGTGCGACGACCTGGAATCGCGCTCTCGCAGGAATAATCTGCGGATCGTCGGTGTCCCTGAGAATGCCCTCAGGGGCCGCATGGAAGACGCTGTGGAATCCCTGCTTAAGGACCTCCTGGGCAACCCAGTCCTGTCCCCATGCTTTACCGTTGAGCGCGCTCATCGGGCTCTGTCACCGAGGCCCAAACCGGGCGACATCCCAAGGCCCATTATAGCCAGGATCCTCAACTATCGGGACAGAGACCTCATCCTCCGGCTGTCACGAGAGAAAGGGGACCTGCGCCTTGAATCTCACACTATAAGGATCTTCCCGGACTTCTCAATAGCGGTCCAGCAGGAGAGGCGTCAGTTCATCGGAGTAAAAAAGCTGCTCAGGGAACGGAACGTTCCGTATGCCATCCTGTTCCCGGCTCGCCTCAAAATCACACATAATGGGAAACTTTATTTCTTCACTGTTCCAGAGGAGGCTGTGAAATTCATTGAGACGCACCTACCGCTCCCCAACCCAGCGGGGGCCCCGGGTGATGAGGGGTGATGTGTGGTAACACAGGCCGGTCACTACTTCTCCATCTGGAACATCCGTCACCTTGAACGTGCATATGGAAACAGCACACTACAGATCCATCGCATCAGGCTCCCCCAGCGCCTGACCGGGCTGAGACTAGACCCAACCACGGCGGACAATGCTCCCCCTGCGGCTCGGAGCATCGTATTGGCTACGAATCCTAGAACTTCCTTCACTCTGGTCTCTCCCGCAAAGCTCTGCTGATCAGGGGCTCCTGTCTTTAGATCCGTTCATCGCAGAACCTACTCATGACAGCCTTGTCTGTCCTACATCTTTGTCTAAGTACCGCCCACACGGCTACAGCACACCTCGCTGCAATGGCAACGGTTTTGGTTTATTGGTTGTCACTGCTTCGGTGCCCCTGTTGGGCACAGAATGGGCCTTATCCCTGTTGGATTTCGCCCTCCGAGCTCCACCCTTCGGGGAGAATCGGACCTGTTGGTGACACATTTTTTTGGGGACAAGGGACTTACACTGCAAGTTGGGGGCGGGCAGTGAGGGCGGGGGGAGGTAAGGGTTGTTACCCGGGAAATGTTTTAGAAAAAGGCAGTGGCGGAATGGCAGGGCGATATACACCGGCTCACCTATATTCGTGCATGCTCACTCTTTTATTTGAAATTCAACAAATTTCGTGGGATGTACATTAAAAATGTAGAAATGCATGCAACCGTCCCAATCACAATCACCCTGGGATCGGGGGTTCTGGGGACAGTGTTTGCGGCACACGAGGGGGGACACTGTTGCGAGTATCACCCAGTGGGAGATTGTCCTGCATGGGTATTGTGTTTAGTGATATTTTTCTCTGATGCGCTAAGATGTCAGTGACGATAATGTCGTGGAATGTCCGAGGCCTAAGTAATTACACCAAGGGCCGCAGGATCTTGGCTTATGCCAATAGACACGGCTGCAGGGTATTGCTCCTGCAAGAGACACACTCCACTGGTCCACTGGCCAGAAGCATTGCGCCTACCTGGGGACCCCACAGATATTTTACTTCTTACTCCACACGCGCCAGAGGAGTCCTAACATTGATCCACAAGTCTCTTAAGTTTGTCCTCCATAGGAGCTATATAGATCCTTGCGGAAGATACATTGTACTGTATTGCGCCATTGCTAATAGAGATTACCTGCTCGTAAATACTTATGGCCCCAACGTCGACTCCCCCGAATTTATTGACCAGGTAGTCTCCATACTGCTGGGATACACAGATGTGCAAATCGTCTGGGGCGGGGATATGAACTTTATTCTGGACACCTCCCTAGATAGGACTGGCACAGCGCCCAGGCCCCCGTCGGGCGCAGCGCGCAGACTCCTGTCCCACTGCAAGACACTTGACATTCATGACGCATGGAGAGCTTTACATCCGTCAACACGGGAATACACCTTCTACTCATCGGTCCACGACAGTTCGTCCAGGATCGATTTATTCCTACTATCTGGTCCTATGCTAGGTAGGGTTTCCAAGACATGTATACTCGCTCGCACACTATCTGATCACTCACCGATCCTGTTGTTTGTTGACATGGGCATGCCAGCCCCCACTATTAACACATGGCGCTTTAAATCTGCGGCCCTACAGGACATAGTTTTTAGAGCAGACATACTTGCAGATATCCAGTCCTACTTTGACAACAACTCACCACAGGACACCACCCGGGGGATCCGCTGGGACGCCTTCAAAGTCTTCATTAGGGGGGCGTCCATCTCTAGGGAGTCGGGGGTACTCAAATCCATAAGAACCACCCTATCACGCACTGAAACTAAGCTACGTGAACTGGAACGGGCCCACCCGGCCTCCGTTGACCCTGGTATACTCTCCCAGATCAGTGAAGAACTCAAGATCTTCAATGAACAGGCAATCAGGGAAGTGCAGTACTTCAGTCGTCCACAGGCTGCACGGAAATACGGTGAGGGAGATAGACCCGGCAAGACCCTCGCTGCCCTGGCCAGGGGGGAATGGGGCCATGCCCACATTACCAGTGTTAAGGATAATCATGGAACGACTCAGTGGTCCGACCAGGACATACTGGAGGTCTTCACAAGCTTCTATTCCAAACTATACTCTCAACCCCCTGAGCATAGCGAATCCCATATGCGCGAGCTCTTAGACCAGATACCCACCACTATCATCTCCCCGGCAACGAGAGAACAGTTGGACTCCCCCATTACACTAGATGAGATAGTGGAAGCCATATCAAATCTCCCGAAGGGGAAAGCTCCGGGCCCCGACGGGCTTACGGCTGAATTCTTTCAGGAGCACGTGGCCATTTTGGGACCCGAATTGCTAGAGGTATGGAATGAGGCCCTCCGGCTGGGATGCCTTCCCTCGTCTCTACGTGAAGCCGTTATTACGGTCCTCCTCAAGCCTGGCAAACCAGCAGATGACTGTGGTTCGTATCGGCCCCTTTCACTCATGAACTTGGATACGAAAATCTTCGCCAAGGTGCTTGCCAATCGTTTCATTCCTATAATGTCATATATGGTACATGAGGACCAATCCGGCTTTGTCCCTGGTAGATCCACATCGCACAATATTAGACGGCTCCTTAACGTCATGGCTCGTATCAGTCAAAACGTGTGTGCGGTGGCGGTCACCTTGGACGCCCAGAAGGCCTTCGATATGGTGTCCTGGAAGTACATGTGGTTGGTCCTGGAAAACATGGGCGTCGGACCCGGGATGATCGCATTCATCAAACTATTGTACACATCCCCAGTCGCCAGGGTTCGCGTCAACTCCCAAACATCTGCCTTGTTTCCTCTCTCTCGTGGCACCCGACAGGGCTGCCCGTTTTCCCCGATCCTGTTTGCCCTTGCCATCGAGCCCATGGCGGACTATGTCAGGGAGCGGCACTCATGCAAGGGGATACGCCTCCAGGGTGCACCCGAAATTATCTCACTCTACGCTGACGACATCCTGCTTTTCGTCAGGAGCCCAGATCTCCACCTTGATCCTCTCCTTCGGGACATCACTCGTATCGGAACATACTCAGGCTATACTATCAATTATACCAAATCCGAAATTTTCCCCCTCACACACTCCACGCTCCAGCCGGCCACTGAATACCCACTCCGCTGGTCCCCCAACGGGATTAAATATCTGGGAGTTCAGGTGTCGTTGACCAAGGAGGCTCTCTTGACTAGCAATTACCTAGCAGTGGCAGAATTGGCCGAAACCAAGATTGCGCGCTGGCGCCCTCTCCCGTTGTCACTTGCTGGGCGGTTATCACTGGTTAAGATGATACTGCTTCCCAAATTATTATACACATTCACAAATGTCCCCATATGGCCTGGCAGGAAATACTTCACTGATCTGCACAGGCTGTGTGCGCAGTTCCTATGGCACTCCGGTGCTGTGCGGAAAAAGTGGGGGGATATGACTCTGCCCTACGACAGAGGCGGGTTCACGGCCCCTGACCTGATACGATACTGGATAGCAGCGCAGGCACAATTTGCCACTTACTGGTACCCCGGACCCTCCCCTCGCCCGCACGTCAAGCTTGAAAACCTTGCTGCCTCCAGCGCCAATATCATGACTCTAATTTTACATCGTCGGTACGTACCTGACTCACCTATAGATCCAGTCCAGACCACACTATCAGCCTGGGGTCGGTTGTTTGCTGCAAGCTCCGCGGAACACCCATACTATAAGTGGCTCCCCGCCTGGCAACTCCCCGGGTTGGAACCCACGAATGACATAGCTCTGGCGCGTCACTGGCGGTCCCTAGGATACCTGGCCCTAACTGACTTCTATCCGGATGGGGTGTTTATAACGCCACAGACTTGGAAGCCATCCCACTCTGGTACACCGCTGGAGCTGCTGCAATACTACAGACTCCGAGCAGCGTTCCGGACCGCTTGGCCTGTGTTCCCTAACGAACCCCCTGACCATCCCGCTGTTGCCTATATCGCCAACTCTGGTGGGGCCCGAGGGGTAGTTTCATCGCTATATAAACTTCAGCTCACAGCTGCCACACCACCGCCCTTACGGGCTCGGGACGACTGGGCCTCTGAAATGGGGGTTGACATTACAGACCATCTGTGGGGTAAATTGTGTTCCCATACCGGCAAGGTATCCCTGAATTTCCGGTACCGAACAATACAATACAAATTGCTGAATAGGCTATACTATACCCCGCGTAGACTCTCCAAGTTTGCCCCCTCTGAGATGCGGCTCTGCCCCCGCTGCGGAGCGGAAGACGCTGGCCATTTCCACATGTTTTGGGATTGCCCCCAACTTGCCCCATTCTGGGATGAGATCTTTAAAACACTGTCTGAAATTTGCGATGTGACGATTGAGCCCGACCCGATGGGGGTGTTGTTCGGAGTGTGGGGTGATGAAGGGGTCAGAAGGGAGGCTAAACTCTTGAATATATGTTGTATAATAGCCAAAAAATGTATCCTGCAAAATTGGAAATGTGCTACCCCTCCCACCTTTCAGAAATGGCTGAATCTACTGACCTGGTCCCGAAACTGTGAGGAAGATTATATTACTACTCTCCCATTCCGTTCCCGGCCAAAA
This sequence comes from Ambystoma mexicanum, assembly GCF_040938575.1. Classification (NCBI taxonomy): domain Eukaryota; kingdom Metazoa; phylum Chordata; class Amphibia; order Caudata; family Ambystomatidae; genus Ambystoma; species Ambystoma mexicanum. The sequence continues at coordinate 1,112,200,950 of NC_090923.1, read as the reverse complement.
AACATTTGGACTGCCTTCAACAGTTATCTTAACGGTCTCGATGTCCCCTCCCCCGGGGTTGGTTCTCCCTAAGTCTCCACTGTTATGTACGGAATTCTCTGCAACACTGTCTTGCTTTCCTCATATTGGGGGTCATCCCTCACTGCCTATGTACATCCCCATGTATTACATTTGTCTTGCACTGTTATATCATAATCGGCCTAATATGTGTGTATGTCATCTGCCACTGCCAGCAAAAATAAAAGTTTAAAAAAAAAAAAAAAAAAAAAAAAACACCGCCCCAGGCCCGGACGGCCTCACGCCTAAGTTTTACAAATCGTTTGCCCACATCCTGACCCCAAAATTAGCAGTACTATTCAACTCATTTCTATCTACAAAACAGGTAACACACTCCATGGCCGAATCAACTACCATCCTTCTGCAGAAACCGGGAAAAGACCCCGAACAAGCAGCTTCATATAGACCAATTGCCCTAATGAACACCGATGGAAAAATCTATTCCAAGGTTTTAGCAGCTAGATCAGCCAGGTTTCTCCCTGAGCTGATTCACAAAGACCAAATAGGCTTTATTCCGGGCAGAGGAACTTATGATAACATCAGGCGCACACTCAACATAATCGAATCTGCGAACAGAATGAAAATTCTGCTCCTAGTAATCTCTCTCGACGCACATAAGGAGTTTGATCTAGTGAACTGGGACTTCATTCGGAACACTCTCTCTCATATGGGCTTTGGTCGCAACTTTACAACCTGGCTAATGGCATGCTACGCACACCCATCAACGCAACTTTGAGTCAATGGAAGAAAATCAACAAGCATCTCTATATCCAGAGGGACCCGCCAGGGGTGTCCACTGTCTCCCTTGGTGTTCGCCTTATCGATGGAGCCGTTCGCCGCGAGAATCCGCCTCAATCCCAATATTAAAGGGGTCACGGTCGGCGGGACTGAACATAAAGTGGCGCTCTACGCTGACGATGTACTTCTCACAGTCACAGATCCTAACAGCTCAATGCAACCTCTTCTCGAAGAACTAGAAGCATTTGGGGCATGCTCCGGATTCAGGGTGAACTATGATAAATCCTCCATCCTCCCGATCAATCTCCCAAGGCGCCAGGCAAATACTCTTTGCCCCGATTTGCCAATCCCATGGGCTCACACTTCATTGGAGTACCTGGGCGTTCACATCCCCAAATCCAGCCCACTAATCTACAAATATAACTTCTCCCAGTTATTTAAAACGCTACACTCCGACCTGAAACAATGGGACAAGCAAGAGATCTCGTGGCTAGGCCGGGTCGCCGCGGTAAAGATAAACCTGCTCCCAAGAGTGCTTTATCACTGCCACGCGCTCCCAACCCATATCCCTGAAACGGATCTTGTAGCCTTGCAGCGTGATATTATGAAATTCATCTGGGGAGGCAAAAGACCCCGCATCGCCAGGAAGATCATGACCCGCAGCCGACAACTCGGTGGTCTTGGGGCCCCGGACATCGCTAGATATCGGCGCGCAGCTCAACTCGCGCACGCCTTTGCTTTGACCTGCACAGGGGATCGCCCTGCCTGGCTGCAACTTGAAGAAGAGTGGTGCCCGTCCCCCTTATCAGACCTGCCCCACATCCAGTCCCGGAATACCCCGCCCGCAATATCTCCGCTCCCAGCAACCTGTAATACAGTGGACAATTGGAAAGCGGCAAACAGAAAATGAGGAATCAAAAGCTCGTTGGGCCCACTAACCCCGATCTGGGGCAATCCAGGCTTCTCCCCCGGCCTTTGCCGCCGAAGCATCGCCAACTGGTCAAAGGGCAGACTCCACAGAATCTCAGACTTTTTAAATGATGGCCAGCCGCTCTCCTTCGAGGACTGTAAAGCAAAGTTCAACATCTCCGAGGAGGAACGATTCCGGTACACTCAAATCAGACACTGGATCTCACAGCGCTCTGTCAGAGAACGAGGCTCCAGGGACTTAACACCCCTCAAACTTTCACTAACGGCACCCCCCCCAAAAGGCAAAATCTCTTCCCTCTATAAACTCCTGGAAAAAAACAACCCCGAATCAAAGGAAAGGTACATGCTAAACTGGGAGCGGGATCTTGGGCGCCCCCTTGACTCTGAAACCTGGGACAAAATTTGGACAAAACTTCATAAGCACCCAATGCGTTACCAATAGAGAAGGAGGATATAAAGTATGCTTTAGGTACTATATTACACCGTCCCAACTGTATAAAGCGGAGGTGCGACCCTCACCGAACTGTTGGAGGGGATGTGAGCAAGAGGGGACGCTTTTCCATCTCCTATGGGATTGCCCAAAAGCGGCGCATTACTGGAAGGGGGTTGTGACTCACATCCGAGCAATAACAGGCCTCAACATCCCATGGGACCCTGGAATTATACTACTAGGAGACCCGGGGGAAGGGGACCTGCCAATGTCAGGAAATGCAGCCCGCCTCTGCTCCCACTTACTCTTGGCAGCCAAGATCGCCTTAGCCCGTCTCTGGAAGCTTCACGAGGGCCCCTCTATCCCACTCTGGTAGGCTAAGTGTTGGGACATCATTGTTGCAGAAAGAGTCACTGCCTCCCGCCTGGGCAACCTCAACCCCTTCCTGAACACTTGGGCCCCATTCATAGACTATGCCGATCGCTACCCTGCCCTCACACTGAAGCTGCCCAGTGTCTGCTGGTTGAACTGAACTCTGCATGGCTATAACTCGCCCCTCTTCAGAACTGTCCCCCTCCACTACTCCCTCCCTATCAGAATATCGTTAGGAATTAATTGCATACTGAATTTTACCGTTAATATCCACTATTCCAGTATAATGAACTGTGTCATTACGATTGTGTGCTAATTCCATTGTCTACTGTTTAATTTGTTTTCTGTTTGATTAATTATTGAATAAAATATACATTTTGAAAAGAAAAAAAAACATGCTAATAAGACAAGTAAACCAAGTGAAGAAGCGATAATAAATTGAAGTGGACCAAGTAAAGAAGCACTATCAAAAGCAAGTGAATTAAGTACAGAAGTATTTCAAGGCGAATCCAGTGCATGGCCGCGATCCACGTCAAGAGAACAAAGCACTGAAGTCGTAAACCATCCCCGTGAGCCAAATATATAGGACCACATAACGAGGGGTGATATTTTGAGAGCCAATGATATACCGTGTATCAATAACCGATGAAGATGACTTGCAGTAGGGGTGGGCATAAATTGCCCACGTGACAGTAGAGACCCAATCACAACCTGTCCCTATATAGAAAGTATACTTAGATGTTCCCCTTAAGTCAATCCCGACCCTTAGTAGGTTTCTCTTATTCGCCACATAGTATGACATCATGTATGATGAGTTTTGACTATAAAAGTGTCGTTTTTTATGAAATGCGTTGAGAGGACACGAGCGAACGTCCGTCGATGTCCATTGTAACTCCCTGTTTTAGATCATTTATATTAAAACAGTTGGATGAGACTTTCTGGCAACTTCCTGATTCGGTCTTATTTGGTGTAAGAGTTATTCTGCATCCCATCCATGCATGACGTGTTACTGATTTAAGGATCCCCGGGTTCACGTGGTAGCATTGTCGGATGGTTTAATAAAAGACTAATTGACCTGTTAGAACTCCAGTGTTTCGGATGATCGGACATCCTCCCCCATTTAGGCCGAAGATCGCAGATTTCCTGTGGAGAGCAGCCAAATAGAAATCTTCCAAGAAAGAATCGAAGACAGTGGTCAGGGTGCCTTTTTGACGAAATTCCTACCTGGTTTCCACAGGTGCTTTTCTGACGGAAGGCGAAAGTGGTCGATTAGAGGAGGAGACGATACCGAAGGCCTCGAGCCAAACAAGCGAATGCTGAGTGGACTAAGGAGAATGACAAATTAACGGGATGGGATTATGATAATTTAAAAAATAATAAAGTAACGGTAGTAACAGGAAATATTGTGTAAAGAGAGAGATATAGCACCTGAGATTCCTAACCCAAGGGGTTCAGAAGGGGTTGTATCACTCTCTGGTTGGAGTAAACTAGGCTACATGCAGGACAGGTCTGCATAAGGAGACATCTTAAACTCTGTGATCAGAGTATTAAGTAGAGGCAAGAGAATGAGGGTGATCACCATGGTTTTTATGTGAAGAGTCGACTAGTTTGTCTGTTTATGTATTTGTGTTGAATGAAGGTGTCGAGGAGCGACACAAACAGTTGTGTAAGAATTAGGACAAAGTCAAGAAGTTATACTATCTTTCTAGGGAAGTGGTTGGTACCAATCCATAGGTCACAGAGAACATTGGAGAAATAAAGGTTTTGAGCAGTGATTGTTGGAGCGCGCTCATATTTATTGTTTTTAAGAATTAAAAAGTGGCAAAGGTATTTTATAAACTCTGATAAGTATTGACAGTCAATTGAGACTTGTCACAATGGGAAATATCACTCTTCTGATGCCTGTATGTAAGACATTGCCAAAACACATGCCCAAGCTCAAACAGTATAGTGCGGAATGGGTGAAAGGCACGGCAGATAAGATGTTCATGCCATGGCCAAAAGGGGGATCGTTGTCAAAAGCGGTATTGCAACACATGACCATATACTTGCATGCTGCATACACGGGAAAGAAGTTAGAGAAGAGGTTAGCTATTTTAGAGCTTTGGAAAATGTACCAGGAAGAGAGGGAAGATACACCACCCGAGGAGTGGATGCATAGCCAGTGTAAGGAGGAAGGTGTTGAGCCCTCAGCTCCCCTTACCTCGCCGGAAGTAAAAGGCGATAGCACGGAAGAAATAGGATTGTATCCTTTAAAGGAACTGAAAGCGGTGACTGGGTATAGTAACCCGATTTACAAACCGTCCGCTTATAGCAGTGACGATAGTCCAAAGGAGAGTAAGAAAAAAGAGGAGATCTTTAAGATCATACAAAACAGGGAAGAGAAAAGTAAGTGATCGAATGTATCGACAGAGATAGAATGAGAGATTAAGAGATGGAAAGGAGAAAGGGATAAAGCTGATGAGGTAACGCTCGTACAGAACAAATGGATGGGAGGACAGATACTGCTCAAGCTAGATCGGAAAAGCATTGAAGAAGTAAGGCAAAAGGAAGATCAGGACGAACAGGATAGGAAAGAAAGGGAACAAGAAAAAAGATTAAAAGAAGATAAGCATAAAAGAATGAGCAGACAATGGCGAGAACAGATGTATCAAGAGGATCAACAAAAGAAAAGAAAGGGCAGAGGAGCAAAGAAAGCATGACAACACGCAGAGAACAATATAAGAATGGAATAGACAAGAAAGGAAGAGAGAAGAGGAGGAAGCACAGAAATTAAGGGACAGAAGAATACAGAGGTGAACAGAAGAGCACGAAAGAAGAGCAGGAGTAAGAAGAGAAGAGATAAGACAAGAAGAGCAAAGAGTTATGTGGGAGGTGAGAAAGCAAAGAGAATTAGATGAAGAATTAGAACGCAAGAGGAGATAGCGGCAACTTGAAATTAACCGCATTCAAAAGGAGCTAATGGAGCCAAGTCCTACAATACGATGGCACAGAGTGGAAGAGTTCCTTCCAGTAAAGCGAGCGACGTCAGGGCCATCTAGAGCGGCCCTAGAAGAGAACTTTGAAATAGGAAGTATCATAGACAGAATCGATAAGGCTTATCAAGAGTTAAGGGAAGGTAGCAAATCGGGAAGCCAAGGAAAGGGAGAGCAATCCCCTGAATTTCAAGTACAAAGTGAAGAATCTATCTATCTATCTATCTATCTATCTATCTATCTATCTATCTATCTATCTATCTATCTATCTATCTATTAATTTCTTGTATTGCATTTTACACCCATGGGCCTTTAAGCACTCCCTGGACAATACAACAAGAAACATCTAAGGTCAATTGTTTTTTTAATTGAACAGTTGTCTCATTGCTCTTAAGGACTGATGGCAACTGGTTCCAAAGCCATGGGCCCCAGGCATTGAAGCTTGTGCTGCCCAATTTTTCAGCAGGACACAAGGTTGCTGCAGAAGAGTGTCTTTGTTCGATTTGAGCGTACGACAAAAAGGCATTTTAGCGATTATAGATGAAAGATAACAAGAAGCTTTGCATGTTAAGCAATTATGAGTAATCATAATGCCTTTAAATCTGATTCTTTGGCTAACAAAGAGCCAATGCAGTTTCCTACGGGCGCTTGTAACATGGATGCGTCGGTCAATGCCACAGACAGCCCGAACCACTCCATTTTGAATCACCTGAAGGCTTCTTATGTTTGCCTGAGATGAGCTAATTAGTAGGCTATTGCAATATTTGAGCTTGCTGTATATGATGGCAGCTACGATCATGGCCCCATTGGTCTCTGAAAGATAAGGACGAAGTTGCCACAGCAGAGGAGTGTAGTATGAGCAAGAGGATTTAAGATAAAGCACATGTTTATAAAAGAAAGGTGAGAGTCAAAATAGACCCCTAAAGTTTTCACATGATCAGAAACTTTGATCAAATTGCCTGTGATCAAGAAGCTACTATGGATGGGTCAAGCCTTTTAAGTTTTGTTGGTGTGCCCAGAGTAAGTAATTCCGCGCTATTGAGTTTTTAGCCATCCAAGATTGTATACTATTATAGATGGTGTTTATCATTTCAAGATCTTTACTGTAATGGCACGAAAGTTCAAACACAATCTGGGTGTCATCTGCATAATTAGCAAAACGTACACCCAGAGAGGCAAGCAGGTCACATAGTGGTTTTATGTCAACGTTGAACAGTAATGGTGAGGGGCATGATGCTTGCGGGACCCCGCAAGTCAATGTTGCTTTGAAGGAATGCGCATTGTCCTTGGCTACATAGGCATTGCGAGAACCGAGGAAGGATCTAGGCCAGTTAGCAGCAAGGATTGAGCATCCGCCCACTTGTACTAGTCTGTCAGCCAGAAAAGTGATCAACAAGATCAAAAGTGGCCAACAGATCTAAGAGAAGCAGCAACGCCTGACCGCCTTTGTCAATGATCTCAATTAAGTTAGACTTGAGATCTAAAAGGGCTGTTTAAGTTCCATGATTTGCACGGACCCCAGACTGGCCAGTGGTGAGAATGTTGTTTTCCTGTACATAACTGAGATACTGATTTGTTGCTATTTTATCCAGGATTTTTAAAAGAAACTGAACATTATTAATTGGGCGAAAGTTTCCCTGGTTGTTGATATCAAGTTTCTCTTTTTTAATAGGGGCGAGATCCAGGCCTCCTTAATGCTGCCTGGGACAAAACCTTCACCAAAGGAGCGATTCACAAGCATGGTTACCCATGGCACAAGTGAATTTTGAAAGTCTTCAAAAAGCGAGGCAGGAGAAAGGGGGCACTGTCGCGCAACAAGATGGCCATCTAAGAGTGGAGCTCCTCTCCGGTGTATTATCCTTCTAAAATTAGATCCTGTATCTGCCTTCATCTGCGCTCCTGGACCAGCGGATTCGACCATTGTACCTATGCTGCACCCACCGGGAGAAACAACGGGCGAAATCGGACCCAGCGTGCCCAGATACGGACGGGGTGGCAGGCAGGGGGCCCTGGGCTGCTCCTCAGCTCCGGAGTAACCTACGGGAGTGCCGCGGCTCTGGGTGGAGCGTGGGCCCTGCAGTGGGCGGGTCGGCCCTGCGGGCGGAGCAGACTCACTGTACCGGGACTGTCTCGAATGCCACCCGATAGGAAACACCATTCGCTCATCAAGGACGGTGTCCTTTCTGGTAGGAGAAGCGCCTTGAGACCTGAGCTGCATGCGCCCTGCCCCGTCCTCTCCTACACGGCCCTGGGAGGTCCTGTTCGGGCGGAACCCCCACTGATCTCAAACACTGCCATAAAAAAGGGGGGGAACGAAACGGAAAGTACACGAGCCATCCCAGACGCTAATCCTGTGGCCGACCTGTGAGCGCGACCGCGCGGGGCATGTGGTACGGGCCTGCTGCGGATCGGACCCACGGGCAATCGAGGGAAGCGGAGAGGGACACTGTGAACAACCCTGCTTGGTATCTGTGCGTGGGCCCCCAAAGAGAAGCTCCTGTTGAATCAAACGCAGTCCCACGGCGATCGTCCCACGCACAGTGCCTTCCTCGGGCCTGTGGCCCCGAGGCCGACAGCGCCCTAGTATCATATCGCGGCTCCGAGATCAACTTCTACAGCAGGCCTACTCACAGTCCGAGGCGAACCATCCCCCAGTGGCCATCTACGATCCTCACTACAACGGATACTAATATTTGGTACACCCGTGTGATGCCTGGGAAAAATGCACTTAAGGGCAGGAAGACCGGGCCGATGGATTTTTTCACGAACTCACAAGCAACCGCAGAGGCCTCGGGCCCTTTGACAACATCTGACCTCCCTGCCACGGAAGACTCCAAGTTCGACCATCGTTTGACAACGGTTCAGAACGGATTCCTGGCGATAAATGTCAAGCTGGACGACATTGTCTCCACGATAGGCTCCCTTAAAGCCAGGGTAGATAAGGAAAGTGCCAGAATCACTGATGCCGAAAACAGAATAAGTGCAAACGAAGACTCGACCCATCAAAACACTCAAGACATAGCTGGCTTGAAAAGCGAAATGAATAAACTCTGTGATAAATGTGATGATTTGGAGTTGAGGTCGAGAAGGAACAATATACGTATTGTCAGCTTAGCAGAATCCTTTTGCAAAGGCCCGATGGAGACCCAAATCGAAGCCCTTTTGAGGTCCCTCCTAGGTGCTGACTCCTTCTCTTCACAATTCTTGGTCGAACGAGCACATCGCACCCTGGCTCCACCGCCCAAACCGGGCCCCCCCCCCGCACGATAGTGGCAAAGCTTCTAAATTACAGAGACAGAGACGCGGTTCTGAGGCTGGCAAGGGAAAAGGGCCCTTTGAGACATGCCAACGATAACATACACATATATCCGGATTTCTCTGCGGGAGTCCAAACCCAGCGACGTTACTATGAATCCATCAAACGACAGCTGCGGGTGAGACAGGTTCCATATGCGCTGTTGTTTCCAGCAAAGCTACGGATACAACATGGTGGACGTGCGCACTTCTTTGACTCTCCGGCAGCTGCGTTGGCCTATGTAGAATCTGCTGGTAGGAATGAACCTGATCCAAATCTCCTTCAGCAGCCGGTATAGTAATCTACACGGCATACTTTCCGACCGCAGCTATGAACCACCCTCTACCTACAACGAATCGTCTATTCTCGTTTCACCAAATACAGGCAGGATTGTTCTATTATTCTTATTACTCTCCAACATTCAAGGACAGTCGGATGAGACGCGCTCGGCTACGAAGGCGGTGTTGCAGCACTCGCCCCCCTCCACGAGTGAAACCACAGGGTTTTGAATGGGGTTCATCATCAAGTTGGGCCAGATGGTGTGGGTGGGGGTGGGAACCGGGAATCTGGGTCTGTTTAACCGGCCAGAGGTATGGTCGAAAGCCCCAGTTGGGCAAGTTGCGAAACAGTTTACTGTTGTGTTTAATGTTAAAAATGCAGTCACAAGTCATGCGCTGATTCCCCCAAATCGTCATCCTGCTCTCCCAAGATTGTCTTTACACCTATTGACATGGCACATAAACCCCACACCTCCAGCGGGTTGTCGCTTAAACTGCTAACTTGGAACATCCAGGGTCAGAGCAGAATCCAGCAAGGTGGGGGCATACATCAACAGGCACCGTCCTCATGTGGTAATGCTTAAGGAGACCCATGCTCTCCGAGAGACTAACGAGAAGATCTTGAAACAATGGGGTAATAACAGGTATTACACTGAATACTCGTCACAGAGCAGGGATGTCCTCACACTAATACACACTAATACATCCATCGCTGGGGTTCGTCCCCAAAAAAAGTAAATCCGACCCGTTGGGTAGATATGTGGGGTATGGGGCACATTGGCTGCGGAAAGATGGGTGCTGGTCAACTCCTATGGTCCAAACACGGACGACCCCAAATTTTATGCCCATCTCCTCACGGAAATCGGCACGACAACTGACACATGGGTGCTGTGGGGTAGAGACTTTAATACTATCCTAGATGTGCTATTGGACAGATCCTCCAGTCGACAAAGGTCACTCACCAGATCCGCTAATACCATCCACCAGGCCCTATAGGACAGGGCACTGACTGATGCCTGGAGAGGGGTACATCCCACAGACCGTCAATACACTTTCTATTCGTCAGCCCATGATTCTGAATCCAGGATTGACTACTGGTTCATATCCGTTCTCCTGCTGAGCTCCGTGGTGGGCTGTGAAATCCTCCCCCGTACGTTTTCTGACCATTCCCCAGTTACGCTCGAGATGTCGCTCCAGAATATTAAACGTCCGTCCCCACGCTGGAGAATGCCTCCAAACATCCTGAAGGACCCCAACGTGGTTGAATCGTTGCAAACTGAGATGGAGGAGTTCTTTCAGCTGAACACAGGGTCAGTGGGGAATGGGCTACGGTGTGGGAAACGTTTAAGGTCTGGGTGAGGGGTAATCTTATGTCAAAAATCACTGGCCTCCTAAAAAGTGTCAGATCCAATCTCAGTAAGACCGAAACACACCTGAAAACCCTTGAAAACAACTATAGTGTAACACATGATAAGAACATATTGGCGGATATCAATGCACACCTCCTTAGATTCAATCAGCTAGCAATCCAAGAACTACAATGCATGTCCACTCCGACCAGGGCCCGTACATACGGTGAAGGAATTAGAGCTGGACACCACTTGGCACGCATATCACGAAACGAACACAATCATGCCCCCATCGCAAGCATAATGACAGACAATGGTGATCCCGTGCACACAGAGGAAGAAATCAATGTAGAATTTGCAAAATATTACACCAACCTATACGCAAATCATGATACACAGAGTCTTGTAGACATTGCAACATACTTGAACGAGATAGATCTCCCTACCCTCTCACCTGAGGACAATGTTGTCCTTGAATAAGATATAACCAAGGAGCAGATCGCTGAGGCAATTAAAGCACTGGCGGCTGGAAAAACCCCAGGCCCCGATGGCCTAAGCTCGGACCTCTATAAAACATACACAACAATACTCTCCTATTCTAACTCATGTATGGGAGGAAGCCCTGAGCTCCGGCTCCCTCCCAGATTCCATAACCGACGCAGTCATAACAGTCCTATTGAAGCCTAGACGTCCGGCCCATGACCACTCGTCCTATCGTCCACTCTCCCTAATAAATACAGACGCCAAGATATATGCGAAAGTGCTCGCAAATAGGCTCCTTCCTAAAATGACTTCCCTAATACACCCTAATCAATGTGGCTTCATCCCGACGAGATCCACTGCCCTGAACCTGCGTAGACTGTTCGGAATTATGGCCCAGATCAAGCCTGATGCACAGGCAGTGGCCGTCTCGTTGGACGCCGAGAAGGCATTCGACTCCGTCTCCTGGGCATACATGTTCGGGGGCCTCAAAAAATGTGGCTTTGGCCCGTACTTCACACACTGCGTCAGGCTGCTCTACACCTCTCCCAAGGCTAGGGTCCTAACAAACCGCACCCTCTCTACCCACTTTACCTTGCATCGGGGCACCAGACAGGGTTGCCCCTTCTCCCCCATCCTGTTCGCACTCACTGTCGAACCAATGGCGGCTGCAAGCAGAAGAGAACAAGAATTGAGGGGCATCAAGATGGCCGGCAGCTACCAATCTATCTCATTATATGCGGACGATGCTCTATTGTATATACGTAAACCGGAAAACAACTTAGAACCCATATTGGCAGTAATACAGGACTTCACTCTTCATTCAGGGTACCAAATCAACACAGCCAAATCTGAAATATTCCCATTAACACAGTCCACCCCTTGCCCTTGACGCACACACGGTCTACGATGGTCCCCGGATTACATCAGATATCTGGGGATCCTTGTATCCAGAGACAAACAGTAACTATATATAGATAATTACGAATCCACTTTACAGACGATCCACACCAAACTCCAGATCTGGACCAAGTTGCCCATATCACTGGCTGGTCGGATAGCAGTGCTCAAAATGGTGATCCTCCCCAAACTCCTATATATCTTTAATAACATCCCGATATGGCCAGCCAGAACCTTTTTTGAAAACCTGCAATCCCTGTCAACCACCTTCATTTGGAACGGTGGGGCCAACAGGCTCAAATGGGAAAAACTGGAGGAACCCTACGACACGGGGGGCTTCGCTGCGCCCGATTATGAGCTGTACTATCTTGTATCTCAGGCTCATTATGCCAAATACTGGCAGAATCCTACTTCAGAAGCACCTCATGTCCCCATTGAACGGCACTCGGTCCGCCCAACGGACTTGCGATCTATTATCTTTGCGACATCTTATAAAGACGATTGTAAATTTGACCCAGTAGCTTGCATGATCGCAGCCTGGGCTGCAATAGGCAAGCGCCTCCACATTGATATTCCCTATGGCTCCCAAGCTCCATTGTGGAACTTTCCAGGCATTGCCCCCTCGTATGACCCTGGTATACAGAAAGCCTGGATCCCGAACTATGACATTACAATGAAGGCTATGTTCCCCAATGGAAGCTTCGTCACCCCCGAAGACTTCGCTGACACTGTGGGGAGGGGCCAACTTGTCATGTTACAATATCATCGTATGAAAGCGGCGTTCAAGAAACGCTGGCCATCATTCCCAGCTGAGCCGCCCGAGCACCCTTGTTACCAGGCACTTCACTCACAGCCTCATATAGGCGTCTCCATACTGTACAACATAGTCCAAACACATACGAAGTCCTCCAACAATATAAAGTCCACCTGGGAAGAAGACATGGGTACAACAATAGAGGAAGGAACATGATCCAGGTACTGCCTCCTCACAAAGAAGGTTTCCCTCAACTCGGTGCTCAGACTCATACAATTCAAAATGCTCAATAAACTTCACTATACCCCTGTTAAGATGGCTAAAATCATGGTGTCCACAAACACGAACTGTCCCAAATGCAATAACCCTCAAGCTGACTCATACCATATATACTGGGCCTGCTCTGAAATAATTGGATTCTGGAAGACAGTAGCAAATATACTGGAAGACATTACACAAATTCCCGCACAACTTACCCCCAAGAAATATCTGTTTGGCGACATCGGTAAATTCCCAGAAAAAACTAGGAGGCTATTCAACGTCGCATGTGTGGTGGCTAAAAAATGTATTTTGAAAAAATGGAAGAGTCCCCACGCCCCCTGTGCAGAACAATTCTTAAAATCACTGGCATATGTGCACGAATGTGAAGAAGCATACATAGGTCTGGTCCCCTCTCCGTGCAGACCTAAAGACATTTGGTCAGTGTTCAGGACTTACCTTCGCACCACCCCACCTAACTCGGAAGAGGACGATGCCGATTGAAATGTGTGCGTTAACCCCGGCAACAAACGTTTAATATCATAAATTGTGATGTTGTTTTATATAGGTATATGTATGGGAGAAAACAAAGTGTATAACATGTATTTCCATTACCACGGAGCTGTTCATGCGTGTGTATTGTGCATTGCAACCGAAAAATAAAGTTTAAAAAAAAAAAAAGCGAGGCAGGAAAGCTATCTCCTTTACAGGATGTCAGCTTTAACTTAAGTATAACGTCCTGAACCTCAATTTTCAACACCTCCCGGAAAGAGAAAGAGTGTGGATAGTGATCAGGGGAGGGACAGATAAGGGGAATTCCAGTTTCAGAGAGTTGTACTGATTTAAGATGATCCGCTATGTTTTGTTGGTGTGTATTAGTTTTCTGTATAATATTATCATGTATATTTTGACACCAAGCATTATCCGCTTCAGGAAGAAGGTTTTATGGAATGCCCTTTAGTTCAGAAAGTACTTTGAACAATTGCCTTGGCATAGATTTAGTGGATTGTATTCTAATATTTAGTTTGTCCTCTTTAGCTTTTAAGAAAAGATTCCTGTAGGACTTCAGGGAGGACCTGTAGAAAGAAAGGGAGGCACCAGAAGGAGATTTTCGGCATTGGCACTCAGCTCTTTTCTTTTCACCTCTGGCCGCAAGAATGGCAGAGGATAACCACAGCATGTGAGGTTACCTTTTTTTGGGAGGGCAGTTTCAATGGAGCAAGGAGTTCAAATGACTGACTGATGGCATTCCTGAACGTTGAGGTAAAGACGTCCAGGGGTATATCCTTGTCCAGGGTGGGAAATAGGGGGAGGGCTGAATCCATTCAGTCTTGAGCATAGAGTCTTATCCTTAAGCAGATTAACCTTAGATAGGTGTGAAGGGGACTAGACATGTCAGACGAGGTGAGAGAATCCTTCTGTGCGGAAGAGGGAGGTGCATGTGCCCTGAGGGATGCCTGCAGACAGACAAGGAAGTAAGATGGTCTGATCTAGAGCAACCTAAGGATATGACCCCAGATCCCATAGCATACCCAGAGCATCCCAGTGGATGATTGTATAGTGAGAAGGGAGAATCATTGCCATATATGAGTAGGTTAAGATCCTTGCCAGGGAGGAGAATGTCAGGGTAATGCTTACCTTAACTCTGCGGGAACAAGCACAAGGGACAATTTCAATGACTCTTCTCAGCTAGCGATGTTTAACAATCTACAACTTCTTCTGTGACAATGTTGACCTATTATAATACACAATAATTTCCTTGGTGTGACTGTAGAACAAAACCTTAAAATACAGCAACTGGTTTTAGTTTCTAGTTTCCGTACAAACTCTCTTTACATTAGTTATCTTACCTAATATTCTTTTGTGGTTAGCTCTCCATCCTGCATTTGTGCAGGGGCTCTAAGTTCTGAAGAATCGCGATGCTGAGATGGCTACTGGTGTGGAGAGTTGGATTCAGCACTAAAATGATTTGGTGAAAGCTATTGCTCATAAAAATGAAAATGATGCTAGGAACAAAATATGCCTCAGAACCAGGGTGGAATTTTACTACTCAGCCCCTGACTAACATGTCTCTAAGTAACCACAAGGGAATAGGTCGAAATACCTGGGGGTTTGTTGTTCAGCTAATGTGGAGCTAAAAATACTAACAACTGCTTAGTGTTCCTAACCAGGTCCACAGAGTGTATCTTAAAATAGAAAAGAACATTAACGCTAAGTGCGTCGGGAAAGGCGCTTCTTCTTATTGGCCTAGGAGCGTGTAGTAAATGAAAGAAGGGAAATAAAACCACTCGAAAATAGCGTTATGAAACACTTCACACAATGCTCGAAAATACAATTGAAAGAACAGCTGTTACAATATGACAACTATAATTGGCAATACTTGCTGTGACGGAAACTGGCGGAAGCTATCACTAAACGCGGAAGGCTTTACACAGCAACCGCTCATAGCCCAAGCTGCCTGACAGGAACGAGGAGCGCTGACAGAGAATAACTCGCCGTGACTGAATGAAAATATTACAAAAGGTTTTTCAGTCACCAAACTAGGAAACCTACTGTGCGTTGCTGCAAAAAACTTAACTGTGGTCTGAGAGGTTAAACAAATCGATATCTACAGTTTTGACTGAAGTGACTGGGCATTGGTAAGCGTTAGCTTTGACAGACATGACCCGAGCTCTGAAAACACGCTGGGAGGGGCTTAATTACTCCTGGAGTGCTAACAACTAGACCTGCTCTGAACCAACAGGAGAACAATTAGGGCAGCCATGTTGTGGAGTCAGGAATTGGCTAATTAAGCCTACCCATTACACTGTGTTGCTGTCCCACTATCCAGCACTGATAGGCAAATGTCCAGTTCCTTTTAGGTGTCACTCTAAGACTCCTTGCTGTGATCATGACAGTCAGGGACTATTGTCTCCACCATGGATAGGCAAACGATGGGAGCCGATTGTGGGTTAGGGTTCACGCAGTTTCCCTTATTGGAAAAATGGGTAGCAAGACCATAGTATATTCCGTGGCCACAGATAGATAAGTAGAATTTAAGGTGCAAGCTCCTAAGTTTGACATCGGGTGCGGGAAAGTGGATTTATGAACTAGAAAGAATGACAGGAGGAAACACGCTAGCCACAGGGGACATCAAGGGTCAGCTGATGATATATGGAGGAGAGCAGGCTATTCAAGTGTGACAGCACCGAACACAGCGCACAATGGAGCGCCATCTAATAATTGCACAGCAGATGTCTGGAGGGCTCTCAAGGTACAGTCCCGATACGTCAGACATGGGTGCAATCATGACAAGTAAGATGAAGGAAGATGAAGACCCTCTTGCTTATATTCAGGATATTCAAGAGTGTTGGACTCTTGAAACGAGGGAACCATGGGAAAAAAACAGGGGCATTATTCTATCACATTTTATGTTAGGGATTGCCTGAGCAAGTACAGAGGCAGATGAAAAAGCAAGTGGGAATGAAAGCAAAGCCATGGGCTGAAATACAGTTGACGATAGTGCATCACTGCCGGCTGCTACAGGAGAAAAACAAGAAGAAAGATGAGACTAGGAAACTTGAGGAAGCTAAATCAGTTCAGAAGAAATTGTAAAAATATGCCATAGACGGGGCGGTATTGACAAGCGAAGAAGGGCTGGGAATACAGCAAGCAGCAAGTACCTCGCAGGCAAATAATTAGCACCCGATTGACCAAAGAGGAAACGGGTTCATGCCACGAGGAAGAGGTATGGGATATAGAGGAAGGGGTGAATTCCAAAACAATCAAGGTGGGTTTCAGAATGCACAGAATGAGAATCAGAATGCACAAGGAGGATTTAACCAAGGGGGACTAATCAGACGGGCTCCTCCTGTATGTTGGACTTGTGGGATGAAAGGACACATTGCACGCGTTATTGGAAGCTAAGGGAATGTACAGAATGGTCAATTCTCAAGAGGGGGGGACAGCTTATCCTCCAGCATATAGCTCACAAGCTAGGTAAGGGTTTGCCCAAGATCAGTGTATCAAACACAGATGCCACAAATGCAACAGGCACAGCAACCACAGCAAGCTCAAAGGAATCCACTGCAACGACAGTCGCAGCACGCCCCTATGCAAACACAGCAATATGATATGATATGATATGGCATTTGTAACGCGCCTATACACAAGTGTTTCAAGGCGTGACAATATGCAAACACGGGACAACTATTGACACCTAGAATAGGGGGTGTCACTGTGGTGGGAGGAAATCCTTTCACAGGTACAAGGGTATGCATGTATCCACTATAGGACAGCTCACAGGGTGAATTGATGTGCTCAGTACTATCTGTGACACCAGACCCCCAAGAGGAACCAAGGGTCGATGTGACAATAGAAGGCAAATTTTCTTTTTTAGTCGACACTGGGCCTACACGTTCATGTATACGAGAGAGAAAATATCCAAAGACGGGAATAGCTATGAATTCTTAAGGGCTTTCTGGAGCTACGAATTAAGTTCCTTTTACTGATGAATTACCAGTCTCCATAGGAGAGTTTGATATGTCTGTTCCATTGTTGTATTCTCGAAAGACACCAGTTAACATTTTGGGAAGAGATTTGATGACAAAACTCAACATGACGATTTCTTTTACTGATGAAGGGATAGTGTGTTCCACTCCTGGAATACACTACATGAATGTGGGCACATTTATTTTGATATTCACAGGGCAAGTGGATCTGCGAGGCGTTCCAGTAGAGCCAGAGGTTTTCCTTTATGGGGTGAGCATTCTACTGACATGGCTACCTGGCTTAGTACGAAAGACTTTGAGAATACCTGATGAATTTCTGTTCAGACCACAGATACCCATGGGTGAAGAGGGGGGACAGACCATCCCTATAGAATTAGAAGCAGCCGTAGTATGAAGGGAAATGACAATGCTCGATGGAACAGATGACGAGGGTAGGCCATGGAGGACAGCGATAGCTCTCGAAGAAGGGTATAGGCTGAATGACATTACTGATGATGACATGTTTAGAGAAGACCCAACAGATGATGAAGTAGTGTTCTTTATGAGCATTACATATTGGATAATAATAGAGAAAAGGGAAATCCCACAGCAAATGGCGATAATGCATCAGCGTCCAGCATTTTTTGATGAAGACTTAGAGAAGGTGCCAAGCGTCCTATGGACTATGGGCCCTTATGATGTAGGACTGTTAAAGGGAGTAGAGGAAGTCAAAATAAAGCTGAACCAGGAGCAATTTTACCTCAAGCAAGACAATACTGCATGTCTCGAGAGGCTGACAAGGGTATTTTTAAGACTATTTCAGCACTGATGAAACAAGGCATTCTAGTACCTTCAGAATCATCGTGCCACAGTGTATCCTGTGAAAAAATCAAAGGGAGGGTTGTGGAGATTCATACAGGACATGAGACCGATTAACCAGATTGTAGAGGCAGGGTTTCCTTTAGTTCCTAACACAGCGATCATACTATGCAGCATCCCGGTGGAAGCTTGATATTTCACAGTGTGATTTGAAAAATACATTTTTCTCAAACCCGTTGCACAAGGACTCACAAGACTTGACTTCATTTACATTCCGCCAGACTCATCTGAAACACACTTGTTTGCCCCAAGGGTACTGTGAGTCTCCATCAATGTTTAACAGGGTCATACAGATGGACCTAGGTAATATTGATTTGAAAAGTGCAGTGATAAAGTACGTAGATGACATTTTAATCTGTAGCACAACAGAAGATGAGTGTAGACAAGATTCGATTCAGTTCATGACTATCCTAGCAGACAACGGATACAAGGTAGACAAAGAGTAGTTACAGTATTGTCAAGAAGAAGTGTTATACACTGGACAACGGATCTCAGATGAGGGAATGAAGGTGACACCTGAAAGTGCTGAGGCATTTATGAAAACTGCAAAACCGCACACAGTAAAACAGATGCAACAATTCTTGAGATTATGTGATTATGTTAGAACCTGGGTGATTGATTACAGTTCATACATGAGACCCCTTTTGCAGGCTTTAAAAAGGCACAGGTAGATAAAGTCACAATAGAATGGACTGAGGAAATGGAGGAAGGATTTGAAGAGTTGAAAAAAGCAATCTGTACAGCTCCTGTTTTAAGAATTCCCAATTATGCTGAGTTGTTCTTATTTTCGCACACAAATGGGACAGTCATGACTGCAGTGCTTACACAGAGATCTACATTGGGGTACAAACCTCTAGCGTATTACAGAGGGATTCTATTCCCAGTTATGAAGGGACACTTTCCCTGCAAACAGTCATTGGCAGCCGCCGCGTTCGCTAATTGATGAACTGCTCTATGACTCTTTTTGGGGAACATACTTTGTTTGCCATTTTAGAGAAACCCAAAGGTACATTGACATCCCACAGAGCTTCTGCTTACAAAGTGATGATTTCGAACCCAACAATTAAAATTGTCAGATATAAAATTGTTAATCCTGCCACGTTTATAGCTGAGCCAGTGACAGGGAGTGACCATGTGCATGACTCTGCAAACTACGTTGAAATCTATGATGATATACCTTTGCGTAAAAGAAAACACAGTGCAAGGAGGGGAAATTCTCTTTATTGATGGTTCTTCAAAAATGTATCAAATTAGTGGAGAAAGGCATTCTGGTGCAGCTGTAGTGAGACATAGAGCAAATGGCGAGTTTGAGGTTGTAGCAACTGCAAGACTACCGTCTCACTTTTCGGTGCAAGTAGCAGAATTGGTAGCGCTTATTGTTGCGCTCGGGAATCATGTAGGGCAGGAAGTGCCGGTGTACAGTGACTTCACCTATGTGACTTCAACCGTACACGCAGGGCTAGCATGTTGGAAAATGAGGGGCTACCTCAGAGCGGACGGCACTCCAGTGCAACATGCATCCTTATTGGACAGGCTTATTAAGGCACTACAGCTCCCAGTAGCCATAGCAGTCGTTAAATGTGACACTCACACTAAGCGTACAGACTTTATTTCTTGCAGGAACAAAGCCGCAGACGCAGAAGCCAAAAGGGTTGCATACTCCACAGATATTTCAAGTTTTGATACTCCAGATTTCAATGAGAAGATGGTCACGATTATGGTAGTGAAAGAAGGATCTAATAATTTGCCAAGAACCCAATTAATGGAGATTCAAGGAAGTGCACCACAGGAAGAGCAGGAAATATGGAAGCCAAGGGGTATGGTGACAGGATAGCACTGGAAAGCCGCTGAGCCCAGTAGCATTGTTAAAGGTAGCGCTGGAACAGCTGCACTACTCTGCGCATGCAACTAGGGAAAGCCTTGCTGCAACGATTGCAGAAGACTGTTTTTTTCCAAATTTGTTAGAGAATATTGCATTTTATGTAGTAAACTGCATCGTATGTCAAACGTTTACTGCTGGGCATACACTGCGAACAATTAGAGGAGTAATTCCTCGACCGAATGGTCCTTTTCAGCATTTACATATTGACTATGTTGATCTGCTGCAGGTGTGTAGTGGATACAGGTATCTGAAAATGGTGGTGAGTCCCTTCTCCATGTGGATTGAAGCAGGTCAGTGTACACACCCTGACGCCACTTGCGCAGCAAAGTTTTTAGTACATTAAGTCTTTCCTGGATGGGTTGTGTGTGAAGTGCTGAGATCCGATAATGGGCCACTTTTTGTTAATGAAGTGTGTGAACAAATAGCGCTATTATTGAATGTTAAGCACAAGTTTTCTTCTGCTTATCACCTACCTACAAGCAAATGGGATATGTGAGAGACTCAATGGCCTCTCTAAGGAAAGGATTGCCAAGCTCAAGCTTATGTTGAAAAAGGGATGGCTATATTGCCTACCCTTAGCATTATTTGGCCTAAGGAATCAGCCTGGTTCGGACCACCACCTCACAACCCATGAATTAGTAACAGGGAGGCAAATGAGAACACCTCTTACACCTCCATCGAGGAGTAGGGGTGATGCCCAGAGTACAGCAGAAATGTTAGGAAATTAGTTACGTGTATATTTGACATGTATGACCGCGAGTATCTCTCTCATTTCAGATCAACTGAAGCGCCAAGGGGGTCGGTCTCAGAACAGAGATGAAACCCATTCAGCAACCGGATCAAGTGAACTATTATCAACACCTAGAATATGTGTTGGCAACACCGTGCTAATCAAAAACTTTACTAGGAAGTGGCACGAGCCGAGATTTAATGGTTCATTTCTTGTCGAAAATGTTACTCCTTCAGCAGTAAAAGTCCAAGGCTAAATGACGTCAAGTTATACGCCGGCGAGACTGCAGCACCCCCAGCCATCAGGCCAGAAGCAAGACAAGAAGAAGAATTTCATAGTGTGCAGACTCGATTGATGACAAAGAAGGGCGATAAAGCAATGAACTAATAAATGCAGATTTGCATTTGGATTGTGACTCCCCATGAACACTCCTTATAGGTATTATAGCAAGTGTGCAATTCTTTGCTTGAGTCACAGGAATATTTGAAAATAAACTTTAGAGAAATGTTGATGTATCATGATTATGCCTAAACGACAACACTTGGTTAAGAACTGGAAACGTGAGCAGTACCACGACTTGTTTCTCACTGAGCATATATTTGGCTAGCTCTATGGTCTTGTCAGACGTAGATGTGCATCAACTTGTACTTGTTGTTTTTGTATTTATCCGTCGAGCTTATCCTGCTCTTGTCAGAAGAGATGTGGACATCCACACTTTTATACAGTATCCTAGGAATGGCCCTGTAATCAGAAGGCTGATTGTGGCAATAGTAGAATTGCTGCAGCTACCAAATTCACTACAGTTACCGGAGTAAAGTGTTTTTCCTTCCTTAAATTTCAGTAAAAATGAGGAATGTTGAAGCTGGTATGATTTCAGAGAATGAGCAAGCTCAAGAAGTTCCAGAATAGCCCAAGTGGTGGGGATTAATATGTTGGTTTGTGATATTCATATGCACCATTATGCTTGGTGTTTTTCTGTTTCTTCAGATTCACCCTTTCTGTCTCGTTGATCCAAACAAGGCAGAAGTCTCTTTGATCCTCCCCACTCCAGGAACTCTTGTAGATTTGCCCATTACAGATGAGCCGAGGCCTGTTGTGTTGTCTCCCCATCATAAGGCTGCTTTAGAGTGTTTCCATGGGCTGCAAACATTTTGTTAGGTAGACAATGATGGAATTAACACTTATCTAGATGGTCAAGCACACCAGGGTAATAACATGTGGTATCAGCACATGAAAAAGGTGGGAGAGAGGACATCTAAGGAGAGATGCTACGTCTGTGCTCTCATACATTATGCCATGGGAACTTCCAAATTCTTCATAATTACAGAAGTATCAGTGAAAAAAGCTCATTGCCTGATGCATCTCGCACTTGCCAGACAAGAGGGCAGTTCCAAGGCAGAACAGCATCCCTGATATGGATAAATAAAGAGACATCTCAAAGAGAAGATAACTATGTGTAAGACTTAAAGACAAGAGAGAAGCCAGAAACAAGGCATTGGATAATCAGATACGAACAGCCTCGTACAAGCGGAGCAGGAATCAGGATGGAAGAAAACAAGATGCTAAATTGTCAAGACAAGAATAAAGAAGAAATACAGAGATGCTGGGAAAGAGGTCAATTGCAAATCAGAGGAACAGTGTTGCCTCAAGAAGGATGGGTAGATGGACTGATTGTGTGTAAAGCAGCAGCATTAACTGGACAGTACGAGCCAGTTATAGAAACTGCAGAAAATGAATGCAAGGATCAATGGTCAAAGAGTACGAAGTTGTTGACATGAGTCAACGACGAAGGAGGACCACTACGTATACTACCTTTTAAAGAGTGCATCCTTGTGTTTCAGAAATAATGGCACAAGGAAGGTTGGAGAGAATCACCAGTGTGGCCACATTTTTGATGTACCATGCATGAAGGAAGGGACAGTCGTCCTGATGGATCATTATTGGGCGTGGGAGTCCATAGCCTATATGAAGCTGCCCAAAGATTGGGAAGGAATGTGTTCCTTGGTATTGATCCATGTACCAGCGTTAGTGATTCCTCAGAGTGACCTGAACATTGGTGAATTTCCGTAAGCGGATGCCCATTTGAAAAATAGATCACTTGAGTTCCTCAATCGAACAAAGAGGGAGAACTATTTCTCAGCTAAATCAATAGAAGCCTTTGATGCTATTCTGTATGAGCATAGACTATTCAGTGAAACTGCTTCAATCTTCACGACTATCTTTATGCCTCTGATCCAGAGCTGATGACCCTCCAGAACAGATATGTCATTGATATGATTACAGCTATGGATGGAGGAGTTTGTGCCAAAATCGGGCCATCATGTTGTACCTTCAAACCTTCTCATGATGACGAGAATGGGACTTTGAGAGAGGCCATAACGTTGCTGACGAAATTGCACGATCAGATGGAAGATGAGACGGAAGACATTGCAGATGATAGCTGGTTTGCGTCTACCTTCTCATGGGTTCCACAATGGATGGCGAACATCTTTAAGCTTCTTGGAGCAATACTGGTGATGGTGATGTTTGGATTCTGTGTGATCAGGATAATAATCACACAATGTAAGAAAACAACAAAAAAGGCTGTAGGAATGAAAATCATGGTTGATGTCGAATCAGGATTCAGACCAAATGAGTTGACAGATGAAGAGATCAGGAAATATATAGAGGCCAGCATCTTAGAAACCTGAGGGTACAAACGTCCTGCATTCAAGAAATCATAAGAAGTATGTAGGACAATGGGTCTATTGTAGCCCGAATGGACAATGCAGCGGCATGACCTGGAGTGTTGATGAACATGTAAAATCAGCAGGGTCCCTGACAGGAGTGATGAAGATCTGGTCTCCAAAGAAGCACTTCTTCAAGAGAGTACCAAGATGTGAAGACTGATGAAGGAGTGGTCGATGAATCAACCAGAGGGGGGGGGGTGTAGAGGAGCAACTGAATGCCTCTGCAGGAAGTCTGGCCCCATCCTTCCTATATGCTGAAAGCCAGAAATTGCAACATGCAAGTCATCAGTGATGGTGCCTATTCCACGGAGAGCCTTCGAGAAAAGGTATCCATTGAGAAAGCCCTATATGATGTATCCCCATAGAGATGACAATCTCTTGGAGGAGATCCCCGAAAGTAATATGAAGATGAAAGATAGAGAAGTTGGTGACATGACAAGAAGCAAGCGTGACACTCTGAAAAGAGTGGTTGAAGAAGAGGATGTATAGACTCTATGGAATCTGATGACGAAACAAAGAATTGAGTAAATTTTCATATGCGGGATAAAGACTGCATGTGTGAAGAGCGCTGCAGAAAATGCAAACCATTTTATAACTGTACAGATGCAGCAAACACAAGTAAACTAAGTGATCTTAAAGGCTAGCTATGTGTAGTAAATAGACTGCAGACTGTGCCGCCATTATATAGAAGCTGGACATCAGTGTCACATATTTAGCAAGCTAGGACCCATAAAAAAAGAGGGATCAGAAAACTGTGTTGCAGCAACCTGAAGCTAAGAGCATGGAAAGGCCCGGAAGAGCTGTCTTGACTGGTGTCAAAGAATGGAACGACCAAGAACTGGTTATCTATCCTTGAAGAACAGAAACCTTGAGACGCTGAATCATCTCATGTTAAGGTACAAAGAAAGAACATCATGAGTGCCAAGTTTATTAATTGAAGACAATTAAAAGCTGCAAAACAGACTGAAATACGGTCTTCTGTCACGTGGACTATGGATAGAAATAGAAGGTGGGCATGCTGCTTTAGACATGAGATAGCGTGTGCCTGTACTCCCTTTTATTCCCAGGGGCAAGAATACTTTGCAAGGCCAAGTTCAAACATAATCTGAATGTCAGAAGGCATGAGCGATGAGAGATGTTGGGCTAATTGGGTCAGGAGACATGGTCAAAGTCCACCCACTGACACCTGGGGTACCAGCTTACATGCTGCTAGCAAGCTGAATGTTCCAGAAGGGTACAAGCATGCCAACCAATTATAGAGGACCATTTAACGAAGGGCCATATATTTTGAGAGCCAATGATATACTGTGTATCTAATAACCAATGAAGACTTGCACTAGAGGTGGGCATAAATTGTCCACCTGACGGTAGAGACCCAATCACAACCTGTCCCTGTATAGGAAGTATGCTTAGATGTTCCCCTTAAGCCAATCCAGACCCTTAAAAGGTTTCTCTTATTTGCCACGTAGTATGACGTCATGTATGACAGGTTTTTACTATAAAAGTGTTCTTTTTTATTAAATGCTTTGAGAAAACATGAGCGAATGTCCGTCGATGTCCGTTGTAACTCTCTCTTTTTAGATAATTAATATTAAAACAATCAGATGAGACTTTTTGCCAACTTCCTGAGTCTGTCTTATTTGGTGTAAGAGTTATTCTGCATCCCATCCATGCATGATGTGTTACTGATTTAAGGTCCCCCGGGTTCAGAGCCTGTGCGGGGGTAGCTTGCCTCCCTGCTAGGTGTGCCACTGCGTGGATTGCATTAATTCGGAGGGTGTCATTAGGTTGGTCTCCTGTGAGGGCGATGAGGATCTGTGTGTTGTCCGCATAGCTGGTGTAGAAGACGCCCATAGCATCCAGTAGGTCGAAGAGGGCTTTGGTATACACGTTGTATAGTGTAGGAGAGCAGCAGGAACCTTTTGAGATGCTGCAGGTGGTGGGTGTGGGAATTGCAGTGGCCACTGGAGGATCTGTCGTACAAAAAAGAGGAGATCCATTTGGAGGCATCTTCGGAAAAGTGGCCAGAGGAGGAGGGATCTTGGCAGAGGATGTGATCTACAAGGTCGAAGGTGGCCGAGAGGTCGAGCAGTAGGAGGAGGAGAGGGAGCCCTGTCATTGGAGACGTCTAACTGATTCTTGAGGTCAAGGAGGGCTGCTTCCGTCGCATATTTCGGGCAGAAGCCTGATTGACGTGATCCCAGGATGTGATAGTGTTCGAGGTGGGATTGGATCTGCAGGTAAGCAACTCTGTCCATGATTTTTAGGAGGCAAGGTACTGTTGTGATGGTTTGGTAGTTGGTAGGAATTGCTGGGTCAGGAGTGTTTTTTTTTTAGCAGCAGGGCAATCCAGGATTCTTTGAGGGAGGATGGGACCATACAGGAGGCGAAGGAGGTGTTAATGATGGTGGCTATGAGGGGCAGAAGGGGTTCTGCGCATTCTTTGACCAGCGAGGCTGGGCAAACGTCTCCTTTGCAGAGAGAGGCCATTAATGATGTTGTTGAGGGTAGGGTAGTGATGGGTTAGAACCGGAAGGGGGGAGGGCAGTGGGGTCTTGTGTGGGTGGAAGAGGAAGGGTGGGGCAGGTACGGATGCCTGTTTGGCTCTGATTTTGGCTTGTAGGAGAGAGATTTTTCCTGAGAGGGTGCTTTGGATGGTATTGCATCAGGCATCGTCTTTTGTGATAAAAACAGGAGGAGTGATGGGATACCGTTCATACCGTGGCTGCCACAGTCGTATTGAGGCCCAATGGTTCAGAATCTTTTGTATAGGATAGCACAGTTCTGGTATATAATGGTTAAGTCTTTGCCACAGATTTTTAAAGAATTTGGCTAGGCGAAAATGTTGACGAATGTTTAGGGAAGGACAAGCCTTCGTAGTTGAGGAAAGTTTCACACACTTTCTCGATGGCTGAAAAGATTTCCGGACCACCTTTGCACAGTACCTTTTTAAATGAAGAAAGCTGTAGCTGAAGCAGTTGTTCCTGGCAGTTCGAGCAGATCTCGGTGTTCCTGTGCTTCAGTCATGGGGACAAGAAGGAGGACGTCAGGAGGTTCCTGCACTTCCCAGGGAAGAGGCCAAAAGCTGTAGCAAGACATCGGTTTAAGGTGTGAGTGCCTTAAAGTCCACAAGCTGGTTTCCTTCCCTCTGGCTATCCGGTTTTCAATAGCACTCTGATGAAAAGTCGACCAGAATAGGACGGTGTCCAGGTGGCTTGCGAGTTGGTTGTTCCCACCAAACTCAAGCGAAGAAGTTATCCTTGAAGGGCTTTTCTGTCATCGGAGTTTCAGGCAATTCGGACCTGCAGCAGGGCTTCACTGGTCGTCCAGGAGTTGCAGCAGTCCTCTTCCTTCCTCTCCTCTTCGGTTCTTTCGTTCCAGTGGTCGACTCTGCTTTCCAAGTCCCAGAGACCTACTTTTAAACAGTTTTCCCCCCATTCATTCAGCCTGACTGTCACTCACCCAGCAGGGTGGCTGTCCTTGCCAGACAGTCAGCCAGCCAATCACACCAGATTGCCTTCAGGTCTCCTAGAAGACTAAGCACAGGGAGTTTCGGGCATCTCCCTCATACCCTGTCCACCCCAGACACTCTGGCACCAGAGGAGGGCTTCATCACAGAAGCCCGCCAAAGGGCACGAACAAAGGGACCAAACCTGGTTTGATGTGCAGAGTTACACACAAGAAGGACTTTTCCTAAAAGAAATGGGGAAAAAAGATGACCGAAGCCTGTTTTTACAGATAGGTCTGGGGCGCCATATTGAAAAACATGGCAACCCCTGATTTTGAGCTACCGATGTTAGCGGTCACGAAAAATCATGGTAGTTGAGCTAAACCACTGCCACCAACCATTTAAAATAGGAAAAGGTAACATTTTACTGTTACATGAGTGTTTTGACTCAGGGGAAGATAAGCAACCCCTCCAGCACTCTATAGTAAGATATGGTGTGCTGGGTCAGTAAATTTAAAGAGACTAGTAAAGTCAATTTAACTTTACATGTCCTGAGAGACAGTAGTCATTCTCAGGGAAGGTATTTAAACCCCTGGGGGGTCTGAAAAGACACCCCTGTGCCACTGCACTGAAGGTGCTGTGTGACACACAGAAAAAGATGATGCCAATTGAGTTGTTTAAAACTCCATAACCAAAGAACGCAAAAATAAAACACATCCAAAATACATGAAATAGTGGGGGGGAAAGGGTCACACTCTTTCCAGGCAAACAATCAAATCCCAGAAATGCAGCAAAGTTGCTGGGGTCTCAAAAGGTAAGGGAAATTAGCACATTTGGAGAATTCTCTCTTACAAACATCTTGAAACATCATCACAATTTCTGGAAAAGGCATGAGTAAATGTGCATATAATGCCAATACCTGGCAAATATTTGTTGCAGCTGGGCGATAGCTGGTAAATGTTTTGATATTCTGGGTATATAATGCAATGATATGGCAAATGATAGAAATATCTCGCAAATGGTGTGAGTAAATGAAGTATTGGAGGCCAGGCGAGCAGCAAGTCAGGCAAGTACTTCATTATAACAAGACTCTGCAGCAACAGCCATCATCCACAACCCGCTTCCCAGCCGCCTGCCGCAACATTGCCAAACTCCCCAGGACTCAAGAATGGCCTCGGACCAGAGCCCGAGTGAAACCTCCACAGTAGGCATCTAATGTAGGGTGACCAGACGTCCGGTTTTCCCGGGAGTTTTTTCATTTTTGAAACCCCGTCTGGGGTTTGCATGTTTGGGGGGCTACGGTAATTAAAACCGTAATTATTTTCCCAACACTTTCAGAATTTTGAAGTTGGCGGTTTGGCTTGAACCCCCCAACCTCTCAGGTACAAGTCAGAACACTTACTGACTGTGTCACAGAGACTGGCTTGGAAATTATTGTACAGCAAGCCATCAATTAGAGCTAACGCTCGTTTTGAATTACCATTGCCACGATTCACAGACAAAACTGCACAAATGAGATTATATACAGTTTATAGAAAGGAGAAGTGATGGAAATATGGTTGGGGGTAGTTGTAGGGGTGTGTTGGGGGAGGGGCGGTAATTGGTGGGCTGCGATGGGGTAGTCCCTCTTTTATGTTGTTGGACGTCCCGGTTTTTTGTTTTGAAAATCTGGTCACCCTAATCTAATGCCAAAAACCGCCAAATGGTATGAGTGCCTCCCTTAATATGAAGGCAACACATTGGCAGGATGTGGGCACTTCGCCAT
The DNA here is from genome assembly GCF_040938575.1 of Ambystoma mexicanum. Taxonomy (NCBI): domain Eukaryota; kingdom Metazoa; phylum Chordata; class Amphibia; order Caudata; family Ambystomatidae; genus Ambystoma; species Ambystoma mexicanum. Next base: position 1,112,172,232 of record NC_090923.1, on the reverse strand, counting down.
ATGATGATGGCAATATCTACTTAATGCTGGACATGTGATGTTAGCACTTCAGCATATCAGAGTAATATCTGAGGCATGATTGTAGTATCTGGGTATATCATGCCAGCAGGCAACATAGAAACAAAACGATTGGCTTTGTCAGTGCTTGTATTTTTTTTTTAAGTAGTGTGCCTATGTTCCTGCCAAGTCACATTAAACTGTGTCCAAAGTGCATTTGCAAATGCAATTGATTCCTTTCCTGATCTCCCAAATTATTTTGATAATGTTGCATTTCCTCTGTTCGGTGGCACCGCGAGCAATTGTGTCAGGTTTGCCCTCCACACGTGGGAAGGCCTTGCACGGTTAGAGTCCATCTCACACACCATTGCCAGAAGCAGCACAAGATCTGAAGCAAGCCTGGGCTATAGATCGCTTTAATTCTGAAAGATCCAGTATTTTTGGATACCAGATGTTTTGCCAGTGGGCCAAATTCCCAGTCTCATCTTTGAACTCATCCACTGCACCTGCTTTTGTGTGACGCTAATCAGTGCTGTAAAGGAAATTGATCTTTTTTACTGGGGGATCCACCAGGCACCAGGTGCGGGGGTTGTGGGGGAGTGGCAGGGAAGGGTTAATCCACCGTCACCCATAAACATTTGCCTGTCAGGCCCTAAGAAGATTAATCATGAACACCAGGAAAATATCACAGTTTCTTATAATGTCAGCAGAGTATAACACGTGCACACCTTTTAAACCTGCAGCCGTGCAAGACCCCCCCCCCCACACACACACACACACCAGATAAAAGAGCAGCAACGGAGTACAAGCTTCACTGCTGCAAATACTGGGTAGAGCACAGACAGCAGCTGTGCAGGCTTCTCCCAACGGAAACAACACGGGTGCAGCCCAGGCAGCGTCAGTCCAAACTTCCCTCACAAACACTAAGGGGCTCATTTTCATCAGCACCGTAATGACAATAGAAAAAGGCTTTTACGACTTGCATTGACAACACGACTATGTCGGAGAGGAGGGGCGTAACTCAAGTTGCTTTTCCGCCGCCTCCCTTCCTCTCCGTCATACAAGTGCCCCAGAATTTGCGCCAGCATGCATTTTCATACCAGCGCCAGAGCTGGGGATGCCTGTGGAGCCCGCTAGCTTTGTGCATCAGTATAAAGCAGGCAGAGTCTGTTGGGATTTATTGTACATGCTGCCTGCCATGCTCGCATGATAGGCAGAGTTTACAATGGATCCCTATGGGGGTCTGTCTGCTTTTTGCTGGCGCATAAAGCCGGTGGACTCCATAGGAAACCCCAGCATTTGCACCGGAATGAAAATGTATGCCGGCGCAAATATTGGGGCATTTGTATGGCACAGAGGGAAGGAGGCGGCAGAAACGCAAGTTGCGTTCCGCCCCTCGTCCATGTATTTACATTACTACTATGATGAATTTACATTACTACTATGATGAAAATGAGCACCAAAATGTGTACAAAAAAGATGGCCACAGCGCGAGCGTCCCTAACACACACTAGGTAGAGAACGGATGAGGCCGACTACCCTTAGAGAATTAAAGAATTTGAGAACAGTTTGACAAAGTCACTATAACTTGAACAAAGCAAGGCCCACAGACATTGGTCGTAGTCGCCACACCCCACACCGCCTTCCCGGGTCCTGCATTAGGTTACCTGATTTCCGAATCGACTTTGTTTCTTCAGCGGCCCTCCACACATTCCCCTCGCCCCTGCCCTCCACCAACCCCCCACACCCTGAAATAATACACTGACTCGGTTGTGGATGTATAGGCCACAGTTGCTTTATCAAGCAGGGGGTAGCTTACAGGTGCTCCGTTACTTGAATTCGGTAATACAGCTTCAGGTTATTCTGCTCTGAACGGCACACCCATACACACCCCACTTGTTGGTGAGCAGCATCCGTTGAGCGGAACTGACGCCGTTACTTTTCCGTTTTAGTTGGGCATGCCCTCAATCTTGCTGGCGAGCAGCATCCGAAATCGGAACTGACACCGTACTTTGCCCCTTAAGTTAGCATTCACTCCAACGTGATGTCGGACAGCCTTTATTTGTGCGTAGCTGAGACTGACCACTTTTCCAACTTTATTAACTATTAACTGGTATTTTTGACACTTCCCCTTTTTGGCCCCCGCCTTCCTTCGCAGCCGGGTCCACTTCTACTACTTGCCCAGGTGCAAGATTGTTAACCTTTCCCCCCTGTCGCCTGCCCCCTCTTCCTTATTCCCCGTTGGCCATGCATGCGTGCTCTAAACTTTCTTTCCCCCAAGCCCTTCCAGACCCCCGCTTCCTGGTCCCTATCTCATTCCTCACCCCCAGGTTCTTGCCACTGTCTCGCCTCCTGCCCCCTCCTCCCTCGGTACCTGACCTCTGCCCCTTTCACCCAGTCTCCCGGCCTACTCCTTGCTCCCTGTTGCTTGCGTGATTCCCCCCTTGTTGTTCCCCCTTAGGTTTCCGTTCTCCTGCCTTCCCCATTGCACTTACCCCCTTCCCTTACCCATTACCTGTCCCTCGCTCCCCTGGGGGTTGTTTCCCCCCCTGACTCACCTCCCCATTGGCTCCCCCCGATACCCAACCACTAGTCCTCTGCCAACTCCCCAAGTGGCTGCGCCAGTTTTCCGTACATGTGTCCCCTTCCCCCTTTTCCGACTACTTGGATTCCCCTGCGCCCTGTTAACTTGTGCTTGCCAGCCCATACCACCAGTTGCTTAGTTCCCCACCAACCTTGATCCTTGCACCTATCCACCTCCCATTCCTTCCCACCACCCACAGATACCCTCCCCCATTCCCCGTGGCTTGCTGAGTTAGGTATTCCGCTGCCGTCAAACTCGGCCACTGCCAGTCCCTTGTAGATTCCATCAGGCCTAGCAGCCTGGAGCACCCTGTACCTCCACTGCGACCATCCTTCTGTAAAATTCAAACACAGATTAATACATTCAACACTTTATCATTTCTTGTTCCTATCGCTTCGGTGAGTGGGCGGGACCTTCTTCTTCCAGAGTTGTAGGGGATTGAGGCTGTTTCCCCCCTCCACCCGTGCTTTAAGCTTGCACAGATGGGATGGCCTTACTGGCCACACACCCCCACGCCCTCACCCGCCCCTTTCTCGCACCTTGCCTGATCCCTCTCTTCCTGGTCCTTGGTGCCATCCAGACTGGGAAGGCCCCCCCTCTCCCACTGCCTGCACCTATAGTTGGAGGGGGATGGTATCCTTGGCCCCAGGGGGTGGCTGCTGGGGGTTTCGACTACAGACACGTCTGCTGTACCCGCGTGTTGCATCTGCCTTGCGTCCCGCTACGCGGTAACACAAGGCGTCTGAATAAAGGCCCTGCCCCCACTCCGCGGAGGCAGTTCCGGGGCACCATTTTACCACGAAGGTGTCCGTGTGTTGATTGCTCCTCCGGGAGTTGCGCAAGCAGGCCTACATCCCCGGGCCTATCCTCCCTGCTTCGCGCTGACCACTCGGCCGAAGGCAGGGACTTAACAATGGCGACAAGGACACGAATGAGACAACACAAGTAACACCGCTGCCCAGTCTCTTTGAAGCCCCTGAAGTGGGCGACATTTTTGGAAACACGGTGGGGGCACATAAACCCCCACCCAAGAAAAAAAAACAATATATTTTTTTGTAAACATTTTTTTTTACTCCATTTCTCAAGAACATCATTCCTCCCACACATCAATAATTCCCTGCCACGCTGCAAAACACCTCCAGGCTGCTTCTACACCACGCAGTGGGAATTGTGGATGGGGAAAAGGAGCACCAGATACCCCAACACGGGAGCACACAGAAAGGACATCAAGGACACTCCCAGGAGCACAAGGTGAGAGAACGGTTGCCACACGTGCGCATTCACTTTAAAAATGGCGACAGGCACATCCACCCCGAGGCCCGGCACGCCGTCCAGAATGGCTGCAAACCTGTCACCGTCTACGCCGCAGGCCCGCCCGCAAGATGGCTCGACCGTTGCGCTCTATCCTTTTGACCCATATACTGACCCGTCTTCGGTTGGCCCACGATGGCAGTTGTGGTTGCAGAAGTTTGAGATGGCAATGGATTGCAAGGACATTACCAGGTCGAGAAAAATGAGGTCGCACCTATTACTGAATGTGGGGGATGAGGTATTACGCATCTTCAATTCACTGGCTATCACGGATGGCATTGACGTCTACCAGCAAACGAAGGACGCCCTGACGGCCCATTTCATGCCCCAGCTCAATCCGGATTATGAGACATTTATCTTCTGCACAACCATCCAAATGGAAGAGGAAACGCTGGATGCATACCACACCAGACTACAGAAGCTCGCAATATCATGTGAATTCACAGACATTGAGAAAGAGATCCGACGACAACTCATAAACGGGATTCAATCGGAAAAGCTGAGGAGAATGGAATATCCCTGACACGGATCCTTGAACTGGGCCGCCAGAGGGAATTGGCTCACGCCAGGACGGCACACATGGGCACGACCCTACAAAAACTACAGCCGGCCCTTACATCAGCAACTGTAGCCCAGATCACAAATTCGCCAGTTCCCGAGGGAGGAGGCCAGTGGTCACAACACGCACCCCAAATGGCAACCCCAGATCCCGGGACCCACGGAATGTGGGTGGTGCAGAGAGCCTTGCCACGGACGATGCAACTGGCCGGCTCAAGGAACAACATGTGGCGTGTGTGGCAGAAAAGACCACGCCAGAGTATGCAGGTCGTCAGGAGCACCGCAGCAACCACCGCAAGTATTGCAGGACAAGAGCACAGGCAAGAAAAAGAAACAGGCCAGCACCCGACATGTCGAGACCACAAACTCCTCCACGGAGGAAGAAGGTGATGACCCAGCACACATCCAACAGGAAGCGGCAAATGAGCATTGGAAGAAAGGGAAGAAAGTCAACGTGGTGTCGGCCCTCAACTATGGAAAAACCACACCGAAAAGGAAGCTGAGAAGACGCAAATGCCAGGTGGCAATCCAGGGCCAGAACATACTAATGACCATAGACACAGGCGCATCCGTGAACGTAATGCCACTGACCACGTTCTGAAAACTACAACCACAACCGGCCCTGAAAGCAACGGACACACTACTGTTCACATATGGGTGCAAGACCCCACAGCCCATAGTAGGCAGGTTCCGAACCAACATCAGCCAAGGGGAAAAATCACTGCAGTCAAACATTTACGTGGTGAACGCAGGCATTGAATGCCTCCTGAGTGGTGATGCTGCAGAGGACCTGGGACTGAAAAGTTTCATTTGTGAAGTAACTGACACACAGGAGATCGACAACGTACTAGAGAGATACCCGAACCTTCTTAAGGGAATCGGATGCCTAAAAGGGAAATCAATCAAGTTACACATCGATGAATCAGTCCAGCCGAGATCAGTGCGACACAGAAGGACGCCGTTTCACATACGCAACCAAGTGGAACAGGAACTGAGGGCACTAGAAAAAGCGGGCATCATCGAGGAAGTGACTGGGCCCACGCCATGGGTCTCTCCCATGGTTCTCATCAAGAAGCCTAAACAACCAGGAAAAGTCAGGATATGCATAGACATGCGCCTCCCCAATGCAGCGATAAAAAGGGAGCGCCATATCACCCCGACCCTTGAAGAAATCGTGGCAGACGTCACTGGATCCAAAATCTTCTTGAAGGTCGACCTGAAGGCCGGGTATCACCAGCTGAAACTAAACCGGGACTCCCGGTACATTACGACATTCTCAACCCACATCGGCCTACGCAGGTACAAGCGCCTAAGCTTCGGGATCTCCTCGGCAGCTGAGGTCTTCCAACAAACAATACAGGAAGTGATCCACGACATCCCGGGAATTTTAAACGTCAGCGATGACATTCTAATTCATGCAGGCAACAAAGAAGAACATATGCGAAGACTCCATATGCTACTCAGCAGGCTAGAGTGTGCGGGTCTGACAATACACCAAGAAAAATGCGATTTCCTGAAGGAAGAGATCTCATTTTTTGGATACACGTTTAACAGCACCGGCATCAAGGCGGACCCCCAAAAGGTGGCGAACATCCAAGCTGCCACACCCCCCACAACACTGACAGAGGCGTGCAGTTTTCTAGGCATGGCCACCTACTGTGGACGGTTTATCCCTAACTTGGTCACACTTTCGGAACCCTTTCGTGAACTCACAAAAGCCAGCACAAAGTGGGAGTGGGGGCCCACATGCCAAGAGGCATTCGAGCGCATTAAGGCTTCTCTATCGGCAGACACCACCATGGCCTACTACGACCCTACACTGCCGACCGAACTGTACGTGGACGCCAGCCCTGTGGGTCTAGGGGCCATTCTCATACAGGTAGCAAAGACGGGGGAATCAATGCCGATTGCCTATGCATCCAGAGCTTTGACACCGACGGAGCAATGCTACTCCCACATTGAAAAAGAGGCGATAGCTGTATTATGGGGCTGCCGCCATTTCCATCTGTATCTGTACGGCAGAAAATTCAAAACATACACAGACCACAAACCATTGCTCCCAATATTCACGGGCACCTCATCCCACTCCCCTGCCAGGATTTCCAAGTGGCTACTACATCTTCAACAATATAACTTTGAACTGTCATACCAGCCAGGCAGTGGCATCCCGGCGGACTTCCTGTCAAGACACCCGAGAGAGGCAACACCGAGGGAAATACACGTGGCGGAAGAGACGGAAGAGCACATCTGCCAGGTAATACACACCATGAAGCCACAGGCAATCGGGCTGGAGGACATAGTAGAGGCCACGCAAAGTGACCCATGTTGTGGCTTGGTCAAGGACACAATCATCTCCGGGGAATGGAAATCGTTTCTTCAGAACACCCACAATAGGACAATAGAAGCCAAAGAATTCCTCACAGGAATCTTCGCAGTCCGGCAGGACCTCTCCATCACGGAAGAAGGACTCATCCTATGGGGAACCCGAATCATCATCCCGCCAAGCCTACAAGACAAATAGTGGCGTTGGCACATGAAGGACACCAGGGCATTGTAAGGACAAAAGCCTGTATAAGACAACGCGTGTGGTTTCCCCAAATCGACGGCAAAGTTGAGCAGTTCGTCAACACCTGCCTCCCATGCCAAATAACGGGGCCTCCGCCTAATCCGGAGCCCATTCAGTCGGCGATGCGAGGGTCCACTAAATGGGACGCCATAAGCATAGACTTCTGCAAAATACAGGAAGGTACCCACCTCCTAGTGGCAATTGACGACCATTCCAGGTACCCGGAGCTCGAGATCGTCAACTCCACGGCAGCAGAGGTGGTAATACCCGCTATTGAAAAGATGTTTGCAACCCATGGCCTACCAAGGAGCATCAGGTGCGACAATGGCCCGCCTTTCTAAGGAGAATACCTCATAGAACTGAATATCCGATACCACCACATAATGCCGAGATGCCCGCAGGCAAATGGTGACGTGGAACGCTTCATGCGAACAATTAACAAGGTATTACGCCTGTCGCGCGTCAATGCTAGCCCATGACAGGTGGACCTAAACCGATTCTTACGAAATTACAGAGTCACACCCCACAGCACAACAGGAATACCGCTGGCAGATCTAATGTATGGCACCATCATTAACTCCTCCATACCACACCATCCGAGTAGGAGCACAGACACGTTCGACCATGAGCGCACCGAACGAAGAAGAACAGGGACAAACGCCCACATGAGCAACAAGAGGAATGCCAGGCCGTTCGTCCACCGAGTCGGTGATCAAGTAGTCATGGTGAGGAATCCATCCAGATCGAAATTGGACACCCGATATGACACCGCCCCATGGACAATAGCAGACGACAAGGCACCATGATAACCGCCAAGAGGGGGCGAAAGGAGGTGACGAGAAATGCGTCATGGTTCAAGGCAGTGCCATAGAATCTGTGGAGAGATGGCGAATTTCCCCCGGAGGAAGGAGAAGATCCGCAGAGGGAAGAGGGACAGGAAAATGCAGACAATGGAGAAATCGGAGGCAAAGGAGCAGAAGAACCACTGAGTGAACAAGGGCTGAGTAAGCAGAACAGTGAAGGTGAGTGACCCGAGGGGAGACAGGAGTTTGAACCCAGGGGTGGGAGATATGGTCTAAGAACTGCGACCAGGCCTCCGGCCAGACTCAGAGACTATGGGCCTCATTACAACTCAGGCGTTAAGGGTTAACGCCACCGTTAACCCTTAACGCCTGATTCTGATTTTAACGCCTGCTTTTAGCAGGCGTTAAAATCCATGGCGCTAACCTGCCATGGTGCTAATTACGCCGCCGTAATTTACGGCGGCGTAATTAGCGCCTTCCCCACTCCCATTATGCCCTATGGGGCAAAAATGGGAATGGGGAAGGGAAAATGGGAAATGGGGATTTACCGCCCCACTCACCTTGGAATGGGGCGGTAAATCCGCCATCCACCATGGTGTAAACAGAGTTTACACCATGGTGGTAAAGTTGGTGCACTTAGCACCAAGGTTGTAATGAGGCCCTATGTATGGTAGAAATCTATTGGAAGAGACTAAAGAAAAAGGGACAAGCCCCGTTGGCTGGTAAATGTTTGATTGTTATTGTTCAGTTTAAAATAAAGGAGGAATGTTGCATCCGCCTTGCGTCCCGCTACGCGGTGACGCAAGGCGTCTGAATAAAGGCCCCGCCCCCGCTCCACGGAGGAAATTCCGGGGCACCGTTATACCACGAAGGTGTCCGTGTGTTGATTGCTCCTCTGGGAGCTGCGCAAGCTGGCCTACATCCCCGGGCATACCCTCCATGCTTCGCGCCGACGCCTCGGCCGAAGGCAGGGACTTAACACCTGCGCTGCACTCGGCGCAATCCCGGGCTAATTAGGTGGAATCACTGCTGCTCTACTTTTAAAAAAAAAGTTTTACTCTTCCTATACTTTTATTTTAAAAAGAAACTGTTCTGGAATGGTTTAGGTTTAAAATAAAAGTGTAGGAAGAAGTTGAAATGTACAAGTCCGGTGAACTGCATGAATTGTGCGTAGGCAGGATGGGGGGGTTTGGAGGGTGGCGATGGAGGGTTTGTGGGGAGTGGGGGCCGGCTGGCAGGGAACACTACTTTTCGTACACTTCGACCACTGCCCACAGAACATACCTAGGAGCACGAGCCTTTTCTAAGCAGCACACACATGTGTAGGCAATCCTTTCTTTCCACACAGGCTCGCCTTTGAGTTCAGCATGTCCTCGAAAATGTGCTCTTTCCAAAGTAGCATCACAACCCGCGACAACGTCCGTGGTAGTTCACGTTGCTCAACAAGTCGTTTGTGGCATACGAGCACTGTATAAAATAGGGTAACACAACACAACAATCACACTGCATGGGAAGCTGTTGAACGGGATGTGGCGCACATTGTGTGATGGCCCTGCAGGTACAAGGGCAGGCAGGCCGACAGATAAGAGATAAAAGGATTAGGCAGGCACCGCCTGTTCCTACGCCTGGCTTTCTGCCATGGCGAGCGAGCAACGTCATTTGTATTTTTGACTCAATGGCGTGAGTGACTCTGGGAGTTGCTGAGTCTGACTGGCACGGAGTGCTCCAGGAAGTGACTCAGCCGGACACCCGTGATCTCACCCGAGCCAGCCCAATAGCTCCCTTAAGGGTACCAGCCTAGCTGGAATAAGGCCAGGACCAATCCGTTCCCGCCAAATGGACAGCCGAAAGCAAGCCAAATGGCTGACGGACTCATTCCTAGAGGCGAGCCGCTGATTCCTGGTGATCTCAGGGCATGAGGTCAAGAGGAAAACAACATTCTGCTCTGAGCTAATTTTTTTCTCACATGCCAGTGATGCCACCTTTGCTTCTCCTTTTTTACAGGGTAGATTTTATTGAATATTGCGAATGTATGTACTTTTCTCAAGGGAACATTCTAGGCCGAGCGCACCAAGCGTGAAATGGAGATGGTGGGGCTCCAAGGAGGGGCAAGAAAAATACGTGTTTAGTACTGTGCGTGCATACTTTAAACGGGCAACAACTAAAATAAACGTTAAATCACCTTTCAATTCAAAAGAATAAAACGTCAAGGTTTTGCCACGACTGCCCCAGTATTTGGTGCTCTGTCCCACTTTCTCAAGGTTATGTTCCCATTGGAAACTGCAGTGGTCCCGGTTTTTTGTAGTAGGTCTTCATAGCTAGCAGGCAGGAATGCACAATCTCGCACATAAAAAATGCTGCATTTTACAACTTAAAATAGTGTTAGTTTGTGATACATTAAATATAATATATGTATATTTGAACAGTAACACTTAAACCCCCTTCTCCAAACGCTATGGAAGTGTAGTGCCTGACAGCCACTTTCAAGAGTTAGTCCTACTTTTATGTTAGTTGCCCTGTCGCGGTTTTTTATTTTTTAGATCTGGTCATCCTATTTAAGTTGTATTTACCATTAACTGAATATTGACAGCCACCTGGAAATCATGTATTCTTGGATACACTGGTGGGAATGGAAAACATTTGAAGGGGAACCCCAGAAGGGCTGGTGTGGGGGCAGAGTTTGGGGGTGGGGGCAGAATACTGAGGAGGCAGAGTTCAGAGGGGGCGGGGCTGGCAGTTGAACTCAGACTCAAAGGAAATGTCCAAAATAATAGTTTAAAATTGTGCAATTTCTTTCATGCTGCTTCTTTTCCAAACTCCACACTGTACATCAATTCCACTTTAAATCACTTCCATGGCAGTGGTGCTGGTGTACCCAAAAATATGTTATCATTGTCACTTTAACATCACTTTGGGGTCCCATCATCTGACGAGGTGCAGTCTCCAGGATTGCAAGAGCTCTTCCCACATGACAGCCTGTGCAAATATTCACGACTCACTTGCACTCATCTTCTCCCCTCCTGACTTCCCTGTTTGGCTTTCAACAATGCTCTGCTTTATAAAAGATGGCTTGAAATGTACACAAATGGATGATCAGTGAGCTCCGGTTTCGCGTGTGTGAACCTGGTCCCTAGGCGAAGCTGTGCACTCAGTAATGTAATCTGCTCTGCGCATGCTCACACAGAGCAGATGCGATCACCGAGCCCGAGGTGTCTTCGTCCGTCGGCGAAACTGGGGGCTCAGTGATCTAATCTGCTCTGTGCACTGCATTGAAGATTACATCACAGAGCCACCAGGTTTCGTCGAGAGTCAAAGACGCCTCAGTGACCTGGGCGGGGATGCCGGCATTATTATCATGCAGGCCCAGTCCCGAGAGCCGGCTAGACATCCGATGCAGGACATTGGACCTGGCGAGAGCCGGCCCATTGGCCAGCGCTGCTTGGATATCATGGGAACAGTGAGAGGCATCTGACCTCATTAGTGGAAGGGGGGGTTGCCAATAAAGTGTCTGAGTACTGCCACAAGCCAGGTGGTGGTTGGGGAGGTCATAGCAGCATGCTGGACTCCCTTCCCACAGGTGCAGAAATCCCACATAAACCTACAACGAGAAAGAGAGGAAGAAGAGCCAAGTCTGAAAGTTCGAGAGGCAGTATGTCAGTCCTCACACAGTGGACCGTACTACGAGTTTTGGCAGTTTTGGTGGTGGATGTCATCCACTTTACCACCAAAAATCAGCAGGATTAACGCAGCAGAATTACCACTTGTGGTAATTTGAAATAATTCCCCATGGAGTCCTAAAACTTCAAAAATGGGGACTAGCAACACCATGACACCACTCACAATCTCATGGTAAGACCACGGTACCGAATGGTGATAACAGTGATTGATTTTAGTGTTAAATCTGTGGATTTACTGCCGATTTACCACCAAACTTGTAATGAGGCCATTGTCTTCACTCATAGTAGGAATATTTGGACTAAGGGAGTGCCCCCTGAGGAACAGGTCACGGTGTGACAACCAGAGACAGGAAGCCCAAGAAGGGGGATTAACCATCCCCAAGTCCCACATCAGAAATGGAAGCCATGCATAAGGGTGAAGCCCTTCAGCCACTCCCTATACCAACAAACTAAGGAAGAGGAGAGAGTAAGAAACTCTAAGATGGCGGTTGCAGTTTCTTTAGATGCAGACCCTACAGACCAGTCCAGGCCAAGAGAACTAGGAGTCCCAATTTCACATTCCCAAGCCTGTACACTTGAGTCCCCTTGCACCAGAAAGTGGCTCGAGGGGAAGACGTTTTTTAAAGACAGTCCTGTGCCAGATGGTTGTGGGTGTCAGGACAAGGTAATTCTAAGATGACTGGAGAGGAAAGTGGGAGAAGTTACTCGAGAAGAAGTCAGCAGGGGAACTGGAGCAGCTGGTAGGAGACCAGAGAAGAGACCCATGAGGCTGGGTTAAGCAGTAGGCCCAGACAGAGACCCAGGAGACTTAGGTAAGCAGGAGGCAGGTGGCACAGATAGAGAACCAGGGTAAGAAGAAGGCAGCAGGGCCATACAGAGGTTCAGGCAGCTGCAATACGTCGATGGCAGGAGGCCAGAGCAGAGACCCAAGAGTTTGGGCTAAGCAGAAGGTAGAGGCCTGGAAGAGAGGCCCACTGGACTGAGGAGAAGTAGATCTGAAGGGCCAGGAGGTCGTGGACTCGCTGGAAAGCCCAGGAGGTTTGGGGAAAGTGATTTAAGAAGCAGGGGCAGAGAAAGGCCAGAAGGTTGGAAGAGGGGGGCTCTGGATGGCTGTCGAGAGGGCAAGCCAGAAGATATAGTGGAAAGTGACCCAGACGGCTGGGGAAAGAGAAAGCGAGAAGACTAGATCAGAAGAGATTTAGTAGAAGGTTGGACTGAGGAGGAAGATTGTCTCAAAGAGGAGCTTCTCCACAGTGTTGAGAGGTGAGGAAGGAAGGAGATATAATTGAGAGAAGGTACACTAAGTTTATCAAGGTGTTAATGAGAGAGGCAGGGATTAGGAAAACAGGATGGAAGAGGACGTGAAAGAGGCGGTAATAGGCGATAAGAAGGGGGAGTGTTGCGGCAGGCAGTTGGCATGATTGGGTGAAGTTGGAATGAGGTGTTAACAAGAGTTTGAAGAGGAGGTTGGAGACGAGGACGGGAGAAGGAGGAAAGCATCAGGAGGTGGTGGCAGAGAAAGACCAGGAGGTGGGTGGAGGAAGTAGCATGCAGAAGAGTAGCAAGGAGAAGAGCAAGTTTGGCACTAGAAAGCCAGTAGGCATAGGTCCGACTATGGCCATGGCCTCAGATGCTCCAAGCACTAGGGATGGAGACTTTATTGAGACAGACGAGAGAAACTCTTAGTACCTATAAGCTGCAGAATTTGTAATCATTCGTTAGAATCCCTGTACCACTTAATCACTTAATCATGAATTGCAGAGGAGTTGAGGATGCAAGATCCCACATGTTGGGAAGATTTTTCTCAGAGTATTATACTTTAACTGAAAGAGACATTTGGTCCCAGTTGATGCTAGGGACTAGAATTTCTGTAACACTTGCCTTGTTGGAACTTGTCTTTTGTATATGTGTATTGAGTTAAAGCTGAAAGGTTTCATTAGGAAACCATATGCTGAATAAATTTAGAAAAAAATAAAAATAAATTTAAAAAAGAATAAAAAAATTATCTGAACAGTAATAGGCATTTTTTTTTAGATTATTTGTTTTGCTTCAGTTGTACTATGTATTCCACACCTGTTTTTTCATCATGTAAAGCCATGGGAATGGAGCAGTCTGGGCTTGAGAAGAATCGATAGAAGAACTTTTATTTGGACATTGTTTCAGTTCCCAGAGAAACTTTGCAAGTTCTCCGAAATAAAGATCACACTCTGGGGAACAAACATCCTGACGGCCTTAGTTAACTTTAGAGCACCCTTTTTGTTATTTTGGCCCAGTTTGTAAATGGTCCATAATAACCCTTTAGTTGGGTACATCCTTTGCTATTACCCAATTTGAGTGTTTCGAATTGATCGTATGGTACATATGGCCGAATTTGGCCAGTACCTTTCGATCCATTCTAAACAATCAAATTGGGTAATCACTACCAAACATGAAGAGCGGGGGTTGCGAGGGTGTACCCCGTGCCCCATGTTTGGTAGTGATGGCCTTTGGGGGCGTCCCCCGCTTCGGGAGGTTTGAAGGCGGGCGACAGGAAAAAAAGGGGCCCCTGCAGCGTCAGATCTGACCCGTGTAGGAGGGACAGAACTGATGCCACAGGGTCAGAAGAAAAGCGGACGTCAAAAAGTTAAGTAGGGGGTGGGTGGGGGAATGTATTGGGGGCGTGTGGGGTTAAAGTTAAAGTTTTGCCGGATTTGGCCACTGCAAAATTGACTTTGCAGCAAAATTAACCACAGTCAATTCGCCCGCAAATAATTCTGCCAAGGCCTAATCATATACATCCTACCCTTTATCTGACATTTATGTGTTGATCAATGTCCACCACGTGACAGAACAAATTCTACAAAATAGTACCGTTTTTTAAAAACATTTCTATTGACCAACATGTAGATTTGATGTATTATGGATCAAAGGCAAAGCAAAGCGTTTGGCCTTTTGTATTATGCCATATTCTTCTTTGATGCAAATGCCCAGGTGCTCACATCACGTCAAGTATTGTCCTGAAATGCCAAGTATTATTGCCAGGTACTCCCTCTAAATTACAGGTCCTCACACCATGCTAAAATATCTAAGCAGGTAGGTCAAGTTCTTTTCTTGCCTCTAAAATCAGGCCAGCCTGCACTGTGTAGGTTCATATTCCAGCATGGCCGACTCAGCCCTTCATCCTTCCATTGCCAATACATTGTATGGCAATAAACTGGGTAATAAAAACAGCTGTTGTCATAGCATTGAGAGGCGAGAGGCATCCAGCATGAAGTGGCATATAAACGCCTGCTATTGTTATCATTATGCCAGGTATTACCACCCAGTTCCAGGTGCCCATATCATATGCCAGGCTTTCCCATCAAATGCCAGATTCGCACATCAGCCGGCAGGCATTGCACTGCAATGGCATAGTCCCACATCATATGACAAGCATTGCCATCAAATGGCCGAGTGGTGGCATCATATGCCAGGCATGGCCCTGAAATTCTAGGTACCCATATCAGGCACCATAGATTGGAATTGGCATGGCACGCCCAGATTATTACAGTATGTGCCAGCTGTTGCCATTAAATTGCAGGCACTCAAATTGTGTACAAGGTATTCCCATCAAATGGGCATGCAAACACACCACATGGCAGATATTGGCACCAAATGGTGGGTTCTCACATATAAGCCAGGCACCATCAGAAAGTCCCAAGAAAGGCCAAGAACTTGCATCATATGCCAGGTACGCCAGTAAAATGCCCTGCACTTGTATCATATGCCGAGTATTGGCTTCAAATGCCAGCTTCTCACATCATATGCCAGGTATTGGCAGCAAATGGCACGAATTACCATTAAATACCAGGTCCTGAAATCACACGTCGGATGTTCTGAACCATGGTGAGGGCAGTACTATATGGCACTCCCCATTCTCGTCACAGACCCAGAGCACCAGCGAGCCAGGAAGGGAAAGGGGGCAGGCGTATGGCAATGCAGCACTACCCTCGCTCAGCAACAGCTCTACCAGCCTTCCAGAGGGACTGCAGAGCCGGCTTAAGGGTCTGGGGTCCTGAGACACAGACACGTCCGGCCCAACCTCCAAACCAAAGAAATACAACAAGAATTCTGTTCACCCCTAATGCCCCTTTGTCCCAGTCACAACCCGTAGAGTGATATGCTGTCTTGGTAGTGAGCAGAATAAGCACGAAAATGCCCTTGGCGTCCCCTGAACCCCCTTTCTCTGGGCTGGAATAATAATAACAATAATAAGGAAGCGGCATATCAAGGGCAACATCTGCAGTGCACATCATATGTTCTCGCATAGAGGTGGCACCTGACTTCCAGATGCAGGACCAGCGCTTGCTGTGCCTAAAGACTCAAGCTACACCTCTGCGCGGAGGAACAATGAGGCTGCGACATGTCTGGGGTTGCTGGTCATCTTGCGCACAAAGAATGTGGCCTAGTGGCTCAGGCTGGACTGCCTCTTTCCAGGCTGGGACCGAGCTCGATTTGCATGCGGTACTGGCCCTTCTGTCATGGGATGCCAGGCTGGAAAACCATGCTCTGGACTTTTGCCCATAGTGTACTCAGTGGTATTGGATGCCTCCAGAGCCCTCCAGCCATCCCTCCCCGAGTGGGGTGGTGGGTATGCCCAGACATGAGCCCCCAGCTTGCCCATGCCTAGAGATAAAAACCTCACTGACGAGGCCCATTGAAGCTGCATCATGTCTGGGGTTACTTTGAGGTCTTGTGCTTTAGGAATTGGGCCTAACAGTTTGGGTTGGACTGTCTCTTTGTGAGGTGGGCCAGCGCCTGATTTAAAAATTACACATGGATTGTGCCCTCCTGTAATGGCATGGCTTGCTGAAAAACGATGGTCGGGAGTTGCCGGTAGCTTTGCCAGTGGTTCCTGGTTATTTCAGAACCCTCCAGCCACCCCTCTTCTATGCTGAGCTAGCACAGGGGTGCAGGCCACATGTTAATGGTAGCTGCCGTGGGGACGTTATACGAGCTGTAGCATAGATGCAGGACACAGATCGGTGGGCGTAGACAAAAAGGTGCTCAGGCCCCAGCATAGATACGTCACAAGGCAGGTGCATACACCAGAGCATATGCTTTGCCTTTGAGCTCTGAGTTTGGAAGACACGACGGAACTGCATATCCCCTAGCGTGGATATCGGCTACAGGTTGGAAGCCAGGAGAATGGCACAAATACTGGATAGGCATTCCAAGCTTTGAAGAAAGGGCACAGTGCTGTAACACAAAATGTTGGGGTCGCCCAGCAAGCCCTGCTGAGCCCCCCCCATGGCCAAGTTTCTCAAAGAAGCAAAGGGAGTGCCACACTGCCCCCCCACCCCCGGGGGCATGGGCAGCATGGGGCCCCCATTACTCCAGTGAAAGTACACATATGAATGCAGGAGCAGACTAGAAGCATCACAGAATGTACACATGCTTACAAGCGTTCCATCAAGGATACAGGCAGCATCCCGGGCAATACACATACATCCCATAGATACAGGATGTGACGTAGAAGTTCCCAGAAAGGGGCACATATCGGAACATAGACCAAGATGAGACGACTGCCAGGGTGTACAAGTGGTGTTGCCATGAATGAGCCAAGAAATATATGACTTTGAGGTATGCCATAAAGGATTGGTCACTAATATTATATATGAAGCAACGCTATACCCTGTAAAATCAGGAGTGGGGGTTAAGAGCGTACCATGAAAACGATATTAATCTTAGGTACTGACAATTCTGAAATATTTAGAACTGGCAATTTTGACAAGTTAGGCACTACGCAATCAAAGAGCTTTCCAGGACCTTGGTGAAATGGGAAGGCCTGATCTGAGCCATATCTGCATTGTTTCCGCACTTGACCACATTGTTTCCCAGCTCTCGCCATGCAGCAAGGCATCATTATTTATGAATGTTTGACTTTTGGGAACTAAAACAGTACCATGTTTTGTAGACCCAGCTTAGCACACAAATCACATGATAAATGAAACATGACAATAGTCAATAAAATATATTCTTATGGAACCAGGTTTTGCAAAAGGAACATGATCACATTTGTATATTCTTCATCATAAAGGGAAGTCTGAAAGTACCAGAATCCTAATTGACGTGAGCCTAAACAATTCTCATGTTGGTTTTAGTCCTGTATTTCAAATACATCCAAAAGAAACTATGGGCCTCATTACAAGCATGCCGGTCCAGAAACAACGGTGCACGTAAGCTTACCAGCACTGTTGTTTCCGGACCAGCATACTACAGGTCTGCCTGCCGGAGCTGCTGTGCCCGACATGTCGGACCCTGCCGAACACAGCAGCCACGGTAGGCAGACCGTCACGGTTCTTCCATGGTCCCCACTCCCATAAAGTCCCATGGGTCTCTATGGGAATGGCCAACAACATTTTACCGGCGCCTGACTTCCTGACCACCGGGGTTGGAATGCCCCGTCTTACCGGCAAGTCAGGCGCTCGTATATATTTATGGGTCCTGCGACAACTGGCCGGTATCACTGGCACGGTTACCCCCAGACCTGTAATGAGGCCCAATGTCATAAAGTCATTTGATTGGGCCTCATTACAAGTTTGGTGATAGTTATGTTATGTTAAAGGTTTTATATCACACACTGTCGCCACCTGCATGGCCCCTTGGTGCTCTGGCGGATCTGCAAAGCTAGGGGGAGGGCAAAGGAGGTAAGTTAGTAGGAGTGAGCGGTAGAAAAGAGCAAGAGAGCTGTGATGTGCTGTTGGCAGCTTCAGTTCGGTTTACACCATTCGCTGAGCATAGGTGCGTTTTTCTGTTGGTAGCAACCATGTGCTGTTGGGTGAGACTTTGTGTGGTTTGTTTTGTTGTTCTGGTGTAGTGAAGTACTTGTGGTTTGTTGTGCTGTAAAGGTATGGTTGTGTTCGGTTCAAAGTTTGAGAGGTGTATGCAGAAGGATGAGTTTTTTAGTAGGGTTGGTGGTGGCAGTACCCTATCCTACCCCCTCCACTTTGACTGCCTGTGGCACATATCCCTGCCCCTGTCGAACATTCTGGTGTACTACACTTGCCACTTCTATGTTGTATCTAGAGCTGCGCTTCCTCAACAGTGCTGTTCAGTGGCAGCACCCTCTCCGCCCCCTGTGTTCTGACCAATTGCCAGCCACATCTCTTCTCCCCTAGAACACCCCAGTGTGCAGCATTCACCACCCCCAAGGGACCGGGAGGTGGGGATGTGCTCCCTGTGCCCCTCGGTCCATCAGTCCCAAGGTCTGGCCACCTCTCTCTTCCCTTTTTCATCTACGGCCCTCTATCTGTGGTCCAATTAAGTTGCATCCATCTCTCTCCCCTATTTCTGGGTTGACCCTCTATGGGGACAGTCCAATTGATCCAATTAAGTTGGATCCATCTCTCTAACCTGTTTGCGGGTTTGACCCTCTATGGGGACGGGAACACCTGGGTCTCCTTCCCATTCAAATGCCATTCTACTTCCCCCCGTTCCGGCCTACTCCCCAGTTCTTTCCAGTTGTGTGTTCGTTTCATGGGGCATCAGTGCTGTTCATTCATTTTCGTCGCGTTCTTAGTTGAAGAGCTAGGTTTTTAGATGTTTTCAGAATTTTAGATGGTCCTTCATGGTTCGTATTTCTCTGGGGAGGGAGTACCAAAATTTTACGGCTAAGCAAGAGAATGTCGATCCACTGTGTCTTTTCTTTAGGTTCTAGGCGGATGTTGTCACTGGATCTGAGTATTCTAGTCGATTGGTAAATGGTGAGTTTCTTTTGTATGATTTCCACTCCTAGGCCATGGATTGCTCTGTGTGTTATGGACATAGTTTTGAAGGTGATTTGTTTTTTGACTGGGAGCCAATGTAGCATCCTTGGCACTGAAGTGATGTGTTACCTTCATCAGAGTTCGAGGAAAAGTCTGACAGTTGCGTTCCGTATAAATTGCAGTTTCTTAAGTAAATACTCTGCCATTCCGAGGTATAAGCTGTTGACATAGTCTAGCCCAGACATGATGAGAGAGATGATGGCCAGTGTTTTGTGCTTGAAGGAGAGGAATGGGAGAATCTTTTTGATCGTGTGCAGACGGAAGAAGCATTTCTTGATTATCATGTTTACTTGCGGTTGTAGGATTAGCTCGTTGTCCTTTAGGATTTCAAGGTTTTTGACAACTCTGGATGGTATGGATGCTGTTCCTAGTCCTGTGGGCCATGGGATGTACTGGTTGCTTTGTCGGTTGTTGGATGTAGGTGTGCAGTAAATCCACCAATTACTATCAAAATTGGTTACCATTACCGCCACTTTGTCCCTGTGGGTTTGCCTCAAGATTACAAGTGCTGATAGGGTGGTGTAATTCCACATTTATTGACTCCATAAAACTTCATGGGAATCTTTGCTGGATTTACCGCCGGCTGAATTACCGCATGGCAAATGTGCAGATTTATTTAGGTAAAGTAGTGGTTTTACCTCCAGCAACATGCTAAAGGTGAAGCCGCCCCTTTTTGTCCAGAAATCAGAACATTTACTGCAGTAATTCCACCAGAGGTAAATCCATATAACTTGGTGGTCTGGGGAAAACAGCAATAATTTCCATTGCCACCAAAAAAAGCGGCGGCAGCAACGAAATTACTGCTACTATTTTTCCCACACCACCATATTTGTAATGAGGCCCATTGCATGCAACTTACTTGGAGAATATTATTTAAAATGTAAAGAAAATCCTTAAAAGCAAACCCATTTGTTTGCCAAGTAAGAAGCCCTGAAAAGAATAATTCTCCTCCTGATGCAGCACGCTGCTTTGCAGCACAGCAGATGCTGCTGTCACCGGAGCTCATTTGCTCAGCTGTATGGACCCCCCAGGGAGAACAGTCTAGCAGGCCTTACCTTGCATGTGAATGCGGATCCCTGCAAATGCACCTGCACTGAGTTATCTCCTATCCACTGGGCCGCAGAAACATTGCCCTATGCATTTCAAATGTTCTTAGTGCATGTGATCAGTATATTCCCTAAAGAAAGGGAGAGCAAGCGCTACACAAGCTGTGCTATAGTGAACATACAACTGTATGTACTACAGTGAACACAAAACGCATTACAGGATTAATTTATTCGATCAGAATTTAGCTGTCAACACCAGAAAGAACATTTGCTGGGAGCCCCAGCAGCACACAATAAATCACCATAAGAGTTTGTTTGCAAAAAATGTGCAATTACTTTTTTGCATCAGGCAGCCAGATTGGGGTGGGGCGCATGGCCAGTTTGCCCACCCATTAAGACATCTCTGCACTTCTGCCCTTTCAAAAGTACACCAGATTTTTGAAAATGTACCTTTTTCTACAGGGACTGGTAAACCTCTACTCCTTGGGACCTAGTAACTAAGGGCCCGAATCATGGAATATTTGCCCGGTTCAAAGTGACTGTGACTTTGCACTGCCGACACAAACCCTGATTCATGGAACTGTGAAAAGTTTATTTTTGCAGTGCAAAGTCAGTGCAAATTCATTTTTGCAGTGCAAAAAGACACTTTGCACAGTTCCACGAATCAGGGTTTGTGTCGGCAGTGCAAAGTCACTTTTCAGCAATACAAAGTCACTTTGAACCGGGCAAATATGCCATGAACCGGGCCCATAGGTGGTGACTTTGGGGTCGGGTGATATTGCTTCGAAACCTGACTTCCTCACCGGAACGTATTATTTAATAGTCCTCTTATCTGCCAAGGTTTGGAGCACCCTAAAAGGGCTCAAGTTCTGCAGAACAACATAAGAAATAACTGGAATATGCGATGTTTCAAGTCCTCGCTTTGAGGAGCCTATGCAGCAAACGATGATATCCCGTATCCATGACAGTGAACTGATATGACACATCCTGTATGCTGGCACTATAGAAAACAAGCAGTGTTACCATGAGCGCGCCATGAGACAAAGGACTGTCGCTTGCAATATGCGACTGGTCACGTGTGTTATACATCTAACAACACTACCGTCTGTTAGGCCACCAGTGTACACTGTGCACTACATCGCTTCCGGGGAGTGGCAATGAAAGGTAAAGCACAGGGACATACAACAGATTGTAAAGCACAGGGACATTAAACGACTTGGTCAGGATCCCACGCCTTGTTTGGTGGCGAAGCTGGGATTTTAGCCCAGTCTGCAATTTAGCTACTTAACCACGACCTGCCATGTATATAAGTATGTCATTTCCTAATGTGCGTGTGTAACATATTGCTGTATTTTCTTTTTTGTATTTTATTGGAACTTGTAAGCATAGCGCCCAGATACCTATGGGCTTGGCGCGGGTTTATAGTGATAAAATTGAAAGTTAAAATCTCGAAAGTCAAAATATCGAGAAAAAAAAGTCGGAAAAAAAAGTCACATTTTTTTATGCCATTTTTATTCGAAATGGGGGGATTCTCCCCCCAACACTCCCTTTTTTTTTTACTTTTTACCCATTTTTTTTAATCCCGGACCCCAAAATAAATATATAATTAAAAAAAGAGTAATTCGACTTTTTTTTCGATTTGGTTTTTTTTTTGGCATTATTGGCATTCGAGATTTTTTTTTCGAGATTTTGACTGACCACCCTTGGCACGCTCTACAAATAAATAAACTAAAGTAAAGTAACCAGATTGTTTCACAGTTTTAGTTAAGGTAACATTATTTGTGAACCTTAACTGCCTGTTTACTCATTCCCTTTGTTCGAATAGTTGCATGTGTTTGAGGTTCATGTGTTTTCTCTATGTCCGGATAATGTTACGCCTTCGTGCTGGCGACCTTTCTTGAATGGTGTGCAAAATGCTGATAGGTATATTGGTGGTCCTGCTCTGTGTGGGTGTCGGCACGCCCCCATGTAAGGTGAACATGGTCTTTTCCCCTCTGCTTGGTGTCCCCTCAGCCTCTCTGCTGCACCCGTGGCACTTCACCTGCCCATGTACTAAAGGCTCTGTGTTCGCCACAATAGCGCCCCCGTCACATTGCACCTCTAGCTTCAGGTTTAGCCACATGCACATGGCCCAGAATGTGTCTCAGAGACAGAAGTGCAATGGGTCCTGCCTATTGCTATGTTTCTCTCTGTGACACAAAAAGAACCTCCAGGGGAGACCCTGTGCTTACCAGCGCTTTCCACCGTCACCCGAAAAAGTGGGAAGGCTTGGGGCTGCTTATCCTGCTGCAGAGGAGCATAGCACTGACCGCTCAGACCCGCGCCCTTCTGCCACTCCTTCCTCATCCCCTGTCCCCTCACCTATGGTGTTCTGCACCCCCACCACCCGGGCAAACAAGTCGACCACCCCTTCCCACAAATACCAGCCAGGACCAGTGGATAATGATATGATATGATAGGTTATTTATAACGCGCAGACCCGGGATCGAACCTGTGTTGCTCCGCGCTGTCTTGCTTCCGAGGCGTGCACGTTACACCTGAGCTATCCTCCCGAGGCCAGGTGGCAAAGTTGAATATGCCGCAGCATGCTTTATTAAATCAGGAGTTATCTTACAGGTGTTCCACTTCACCACTCCTCAGGATTCTCCGCTGGCCGTGGCTTACACATTCCCACTTCCCGACTGGAGCCTTAGGTTCTGATCGGGACAACCCCTCAGACTGCCTAACCATCCCTCGCTACCCATGGCCAAATTATTTTAATTTGATTTATTTTCCCATTTCATTGCTTTGCCCTTCATTCTATCATAGAATTTCGTTGTTTTCCCCTTATCTCTAGCCATTATTTCAGAGAGCATGAACCGCCCCCGGAGGTTCCCCAGGTTGATGTCCCAGTTGTTCACCCGGCTTGTGTTTCTGCCCTCGGGCGCTCCCCTCCAGCCTGTTTATTGCACCCTATCCCAACCCTATGCTGCCCTGATGCCGCCTTCTTATTCTGCCCTAACCAGCTCCTCTCAACAACTCTTCAACCCAGCCGTCAACTCACACGTACCCCAATGCGAACCCATCTACACATTGTCCCTCTTCTTTCTAATCACTCTACCCCACCTCCCCCGTTTTCTCCCTCTCCCCTTAATCAGCAACCCCCAGAGTCTGCCAAACTACTTCCTGTTGCCCTCACCGTCTAGCCGACCTACCAATCCACCCCTTGTGTATTCCCCCTGTGCGGTGTAATCAAAGGCACCAAAACAAAGGAAATGGAGGGCCCACTGAAAAAAATGACCCCCCGAATCTGCCAAACTAATTCCTGTTCCCCTCAAAGTCTAGCCGACCTACCAATCCATCCCTTGTGTATTCCCCTTGTGGGCTGTAATCAAAGGCCCAAAACAAAGGAAATGGAGGGCCCACTGAAGAAAAACGGCCTGCCAGCATTTATAACAAAACCTTCACACCGAAAATGGGCCTATTACAGCAGACTGTGGAGTTTCTGCAAGTAACACAAGGAAGGGCAATGTGAAAAAGGCCTACCTAGCATTACCAAAGCAAAAGCATCATTTTAATTCACAAAGGCAGAAGAAATTCAAAGGTCCGTTTCACATGAAAAACAACACTTTTAAACACTGACACCAAAATGGCTTTGCATGTGTGTTTCCAAGTTAAAGCAATTCGGTCATTGACCAGTGCTGATTATTTCTTGAAGTGAACTCTGCAGAAAGTAAAGTGTTGTGATTTGTGATCCCCAACCCATTTGTGTACTTATTTATGATGAGAGAATTTTATTGTGTTGTGCCACGGATAAAGTGGTGTTTGACGTTTTTGTGTAATTTTCTTAACATCTAATTCAAATAAATGTAAATATATTTCCTGTACACCAGCCTGGTTCTTAGCTTATTGGTAGCTCATGGGGAGGGCTCCAAGGGGTATAAAATGAATTGGAGATCGGGCTGAATAAAAGAACTAACTTTGACCGTTTATTGTGTGACACATAGCTTGGGGAGGGAAGGAACTCCATGGGTTGGGGGTGGCCTCTCAATAAATCGTTATACCCCGCACACTCGCTCCCTTTCCCTTTGCTCCCTTTCCTTCAGTTTATCCGTTCTTTCTTGCTCTCATACCTCAATTACTTGTTCTTGTAGTATTTCATCAACATACCCTTTGTTTCTTCCCAATTAATTCTTGTTGCATATGTGATATCTTCTTGTCCCCCCCCTGCGATGTTGTGGTTGGAAGGACTTCCAAACCCCCCCTTATCCCGCCCCTTTTGTTCAGGGCTCTCCCAAAGTCTTGTACCCCTGCACCGGAATTATAATCTGTTGGCTGCGCAAGTACCCTTGCTGTTTCTGCCAGTGCTTTCCTAAAGGGATACACCATGGGACTCCACCATGACTCGCTGCTGGTTACTGCTGACAGTGAGTTCCCCACCATGTCACCTGGGCCCGGCTCTAACCTGCTAGATAGATTAGGAACGCATAATAAGGCATCAATTTTTCTTACAAAAACTCAGACCCAACATACACATATTACAAAGCGCTAGAACATTAATGGCCCCCTGTTCTTGGCACGGTGGCGTGCGGATCTGTTGTTAGGGAGAACTACCCGGCATGCCCCCTGAGGGAGAGGCGTTGACATCTATGCAATTGATTGACCTTGCCTATAGGGCGTTATTTAATAACCCAAACTCTAACCGGTATTCTGGTACTTCCTTATCTACAGCCCACATTCTCCCATGCATCCCTAGATTACATGATCATCAATGCTACTCCAACGTCGGAAAAATGTACTTTAACATCCCCGAAGTTGCCCCGGATATTTAATGTAATTAACGGATGCCTAATCTACCACATGCACGTACATTTCAGGAATGTACCCAGTTTCCTGTTTAGCTTCCCCTGCAACTCCACTGCTCTTTTGTGGGAATACACACCCCGCCAAGACTGCCTTGCTGTAATCTCAGACCAAACTATCTCTGTACCCCGGAAGAAATTGCAGACTTGCAACATGGCCTCCCGCATGCAATGAAGGAGCTCTCTTCTCCTCAATGATACCAGATCGTTTCCCCCAAATGTACTAACAACACGCCAGGGCACGCGTGGGTCTGCATGTTCTTGTTCAGAATTACCCACAAGAGCTCCTATTGCGTCTCTCTCTACTTGCCATCCATTATATCTGTGTCCGAGAAAAAAACAAATTGCCATCCTGTCCTTTTCTTGCTCCCTCCGCTGCTCTTGTGATGAACGAGTGGCCGACGACCCAAACCAAAGTATAATCTGGGAAAGGATTGAACATGTGTTACAAATGGTGGGGCACCCTTCTCTGAAGATATTGCTATAATGCCTCCCTGTGTGTCTCCCCTGGTCACTTCCCCGTCTGCCCCAAACCTTATGCCCCTTCTCGGCTCCACCCCCTCAGCCCCGCACCCACTACCCCATTACTGGCTGGCCCCTGTGCCCATCTGCCACCCTCCGTGTCTTATGTACAGCTTAAATCTCTCCGACTCCCATCTGCCTGTACTTTTCATGCCCTACTTCCCTAGGCCCCGCTGTGTGCTGTGGTGGCCGCACCTATGTGGAAGGAGTGTGGGTTTTAGTGGCCCGGGGTGCAGCCTGACCTATCTAATGTTGCAGCCATTACTTTGTTGAACTGAAATAGTGTGAGAGGTGAGCCATCCTAATGCGAGAAGAGGTGTGTTGATGCTGCTAGCCTGAGACTAAGGAACTCGCCCATGGCCACCACTGAGCAAATTTCATCCTCTCCCAGTCTTCTCAACTCCAGTGACCTGCCCCTTCCGCCGTGATCATTCTTGAAAAACCTGATCATCACATGCAAGGTGCCCTCCCTGATAACCACGTCTCCTCTTGTCAACTCCCTGAGTTCGGAGTCTGCCCGCGCTTTAGGTATCAATTCGCTGATGTGTAATGCCTGAAAAAGGCCAACGCGAAACATGCCCTGAACAGCGCACATTCGTATGAAGTGTAGCATATTGCTCCTAAAAGGGATAACACCAAATTCCATGGGCAATCTGTCGACTTTGTTCATTGGCCTGACTCTGCCCCATCCCCACAAAGCTGCCCTCACATGGAAACTCTTTGTGGGATCCCCAACCGCACTAACTGGGTATGAAATTACCACAGCCCCCCCCCCCCTCTTTGGGGAGGAATACTAGAACCTGCCACAACTGGAAAAACCTAAAGAAAGCACCTTTTACTCCATTATTAATCAGATTTTTCTGCCCCAGATCGACTTCCCATATTACACTTTGGTGAGAAGGAAGACCCAACCCTAAGGGTCGGGAAGGTGCAAGGACTTTGTTTTGTCACTTAAGCAAATTACATGGTCCTAATAAACTTGCACGGGTTTAGAGGCATTCAGCTTCAATGGTCATGCAGCCGAACAGTGTGGAGAAACCCTCTTCTGGTCTGCCGGCTTCGACATATATATATGTCTCATCGGCGTATGACTGGAATGGAGACCCAGCTATCCTAACAAGGTAGGAAATTGCTTGAAGAATATACATATATATATATACACACACACACACACACACAAAACACCAAGAAAGTTATGGTGGGTTTAAAAAGTTTTGCAAAAAAAGGTTTTTTTCAAACTTTTTTAAACCCACCATAACTTTCTTGGTGTTGAGAAAACATAGCCAAATGATCCAACCAAAAGGCTGTCAGGGCTATACTGCACTGATGCTCCCTAATATAAGGGTAAAACCAGGTATGTAGTTGTCCTGGCAGCCTTGCAAATGTCTATCTTGGGTTGATTAAGCTATGTATAAAGTAGCACTGCCCTCTTAGATAAAGACAATTTCCTAGAGAAAAAAGGTTTGCATTTGAGCAAATTTGCATACACACAATGCCTTGCTGTTGTGGCTCAGAACTGGAAGCGAACTTCATGTGATGGCTACTGGGTGGCGTTGTGGAATGTGGGACTTGGCTCGAATGGACTTTCCTACTTTCACTATATATATATATATATATATATATATATATATATATATATATATATATATATATATATATATATATTACACGGCCTGCGGTAGCGGTCATGTAGTTATGGTTAAGTTGCTAAACTCATAGGAAGACCACTTTTTTGGCAGCTTATAACTTTGCTCCCCCTCGAGGAATCCTCACCAAACTTTACAAAAAAAGTATATGGGCCGCTCTGAATTCTTTCGGCAAGATTGGTGAGGTTTCGTGCAGGGAGGGAAGTTATAGGGGGGGTCCCAACATTTTTGTTTTCCCTAGACTGAATGGGCAAAAACGTTGCGCACGGCTACAGGCCGAACGGCTGGACAGATTTGCACCAAATTTGCAGGAGGAAATCCGACCAGTACTTTTGTTCCAGAGAACTGAAATGTACGTCTCAAAAAATGAGTGATATCTGGCTCCGCTCCGCGGACCCATTTCCATGTTAACTCCGTGGACAGAAGACTTATTGGCTTGTAGTACGCCGTTATGTCGACGAACTTTGGACGCAGCCGGTGGTTGGCTGGAGAGAAGCGTGCTGTGCGTCAACCTTTTTGGGAAATGCCGCCATGGTGTATCGGAGGACCGTGCGCCGCCGAAAGGGACTGACAAACATAATGTACGGCATGTGGTGGTGGGAAGAGGGGATGGAAAGGGTGGGGGAGAGAGAAGTGGTTCATCAGAGATATGTGATTATTAGGTGGACGAAGACGGTGGTGTGCCTGCAGTAACCGTGCGTACTGTGCCAATTCGCCGGTCCCTGCACAGGCCCCAACCCTGTGTGGTGAATGCAGGCAGTCTTCATTACGGCACGATAGCTCGTGCCGCGACCTCTTACCGTGCTGACTGGTGGTACCTGAATAGCAGAAGGGAAGTGCATTGCAAAACATATATTACGCAATGTGGTGGTGGGAAGAAGGGATTGAAAGGGTGGGGGAGTGAAAAGTGAATCATCTGAGATATGTGAATAAGTGGACGCAGACGTTGATGTGCCTGCAGTGTCCTAGCGTACAGCGTCAATTCGCGGGTCTCTGCACAGCCGCCTCCCATGTGTGCTGCATGCACGCAGGCTTTGTTACGGCATGATAGCTGGTGCGCAGACCTATTTCCGTGGTGACTGGTGGGAGCTCAATTTCAGAAGGGGAGTGCATTGCACATGACATGCCCATTATAAGACAGTGTGTACTCTGTTGTGTTGCATGGATGGAGGCCTTGCAGCGACAACTATGTGCTGTGGTTGGAATTAGGTTTCACATTGTTCCCTTATGTGTGTGGTACGTCAGCATTGCATAGATGGTTAATTGCATGGGTGCAGTGCTTCTTAGCACATCCTACAGTATTTAAACCATGGCTGCAGCTACTGGAGTGAACAGTTGTGCAGTGAGGGTAGGGATGAAGTGCACCTTCTATGTGCATGGATACTGCAGTGTGTGAAGTGGGTGCAATTCTTCATTAGTGTGTGCATAGAAGTGGAGACGGACTAAACTTCATATCGCATCGGATTGCATAGTGTCCATTGCGCGGAGTGGTGACTTCTGTACTGCAGTATGACGTATTGCTTTTTGTACTGAATAGAGAGCTGGGAGACGTACTATGTGAATGAAAGTGGGTATGGGTGCCGGAAGCTGTGTTGTGTTTCCATTAATAGCTGTATTATGGTGTGGAGGTTTGGTAGTAGTGGCGGTGGTTGTGGTACGTGTGTGCTGTGTGGTACGTGAGCACATGATGGTATGCATGCCTGCATTATGTTGCAGTGGGTGTGGGCAAAGCCTAGACTATTGGGTGCATGGCCAAAGACCATAGGCCATAGGCCATGCACCCAATAGTCCAGGCCTTGCCCGCACACACCGCAGCAATGCAGTTTACACTGCATCTGTCATAGACTCCTCACCTTTACAGAATGGTTGTGGAGCACATTGTACACTTGATAGAGCACCAGAAGTCAGCTGACATGCAAATACTGTTGGTTTGGTTGAGTTGGCAGGAACACCATTGTATGTGAATGAAAGAGTGTAGGGCTGCCGGAGGCTGTGTTAAGTTTGTAGATTTTGGTAGAAGGTGAATCTTTCTATGCATAGCTGTATGACGGTGCCGAGCTTGGGTAAGACTGCCGGTGGCTGTGGTATGTGTGTGGATTGTGGTACTTGATGACATGTTGCCATGCATGGCTGCATTACGTTGCGGTGGGTGTGACCAAGGCCTAGACTATTAGGTGCATGGCCAAAGGCCGTAGACCATGCACCCAAAAGCCAAGGCCTTCACCACACCCAAAGCAGCAATGCAGTTTTAACTTGGAACACATTCTACTCTTCATAGAGCACCAAAAGTGCACTGACATGCCTACATTGTTGGTTCCATGGGTTCGGTCATCGTTGGAACATCCTTTGGTTTTCGGTGTATGGCTGGAGATTGTGCAGTGAAAGGTCTTGCAGTGTGCCCACTGGATGCAGTGTTGGAACACTGTCAGTATACAAGAGGCTAGGGTTGAAGTGAATGTTCGATGTGCTTGGACATTCTGGTTTGTGTAGCTTCCTGGGAGTAGGCCCAATGTTGTGAGGATTGTGCGGTTTGGTTGCCAGTGACATAATACTTTGTGCATGGAAGTGGGTAGGGGTGGCAGAGGCAGTGGTATGTTTGTGGAATCTGCTAACTGTAACATGTTTCCATGCATCACTGTGTTATGGTGCTTGGGTTGGGTAGAAGTGCCGCTGGCTATGTTACATTGGTGGATTGTGGTTTATGGCCACATGATCTCATGCATGGCTCCATTATGTTGTGATGGGTGTCGTCAAGCAGTAGACTCTTCTGTTAATGGTCAAAGGTGTGATGGGTGCTGCTCTGGACGATTTTGGATGCTGACCGTGTTTTTCCCCCCACACCTTTGTATGGAAGGTGCTTTGGAAGCACACGCGACGTGTACTCGGAGTGTTGAACGGTAAATATGGAGTGCTGTACAGAAATGATAGTGTTGAATGCAGACTTCTTGGCTGTGATTGGTGCATGCATGCATGAATATTTCACAATCATCAGTGAGGGAGTGCTGGAAGAAGAACAATGGAGAGGGGAGAAGGACTGCCCCTGCTTTACTGAGGTGCAGCCCTCGCTGTAGCTGGGAATGCGCATGTGCCACCTCCTGCCATTCTCAGCATAGTGGGCATGCAAATGGATCTGTGGGAATTATGGAATCATGTGTCAAAGGTGTGGTTCACAGGAAGGGGCGATGCTATTTTATCCCAATACTCTCTGGTGTAATGAGGTTGGTGGATATAGAGCACAGTGCTGATTGTGAGTGATACATGTGTACAAGATCTGTACAGGTATGCTGTTCAAAGAGGCGTTGCTGCTAATTTCGGGTTGGAAGGAGTGGGCGATTTGTGGGCCAGGCTCGATGCGTGCAGTTTTGGTGGGATGGTTCACCTTTGCAGAAATGTGGCCTCCATTGTTACTGGTGAAGTTGTCTTGGGGCATTATGGAGGTCTACATTTGGGTTACATGTCATATGGACGTTTGCCCCGTCACCTGAAAAAGTTGATGACTGCAGTGATGCAGATTTTTCCCACTGCCAAGGTCGTTTTCTCACCCATTCCCTCAAAAGGAGTATGGGACCATGCCAGTGTAATTTGTCCCAGCCACAGCTCAGAAGGTGACTTATGAACAGAAGCATGTATGTATTTATGTGCATGATGGCATGTTGTCCACCCACTATGAGAGCATGAATTTCCAAAACATACACTGCTTTCATGCAAATGGCATTTCTTTGACCACCATTGGCACTACCATTTTCTTGTACACTGTGCACGAAGCGTTGCCCTTAATTTGGTCAAAAATGTAGGAGGAGAAGCAAACAGAAAAAACAAAAAGGTGGTTTGCAAGCACGTAAAAAACAAAACAAAATACACGTAATAAATACAAAAACAAAGACAAAATAAAACCTTTTCAGAGGGACCACTAAAGACACAATTGCCTACCCTGTTTCCTAATTCCCTGCCCCCTTTTCCTAGCACGAAAAGTCCACGGATTACGCTGTACTTTCAGGATTACACGTGCCACATCCTGCCATTTTCAGGATGGGAGCCATGGAAATGGGACTGTGGAGTGAAAGACACTCCTCAATGAGGTTTGTGGTTGTGGCGTGTAGGCAAAAAGTGTAGTTGAAGGTCTCATTGTACAAAGAAGTGCAGAAGGCTATGGTAGAAGTGGGTAAGGTAATGGCCAGGCATCCTGGGTGTATGCATGAACTGTAAGTACTTGTTCGAGGTTCGTAACATGAATGCAGTGCTGTTTGTGAGCTATCATTTTTGAAAAGTGTGCAGTAAAAGGGGTTCTGTGGAGAAAAGAAAACCTGTGCAGTGTACAAGGTAAGTGGTTGGCCTCCTACTGTTATGAATGCATTATGTGTATGATATCTTATGATGTGTAATTGTATGCTATGGAATGCGTATTTCGCCTATACACAAGTTTAGTAAAGCGCAACGAGACAAGGGATGGGGGAACAGAGGGGAGACAGAGACAACAAACCTACTAGGCCAGGTGTGACTTACATCGCCCAAGTGCATGGGTGGGGCAAGGGGAAGGTGCAGTACATGGGTAGAAGAAGAAATGACAATAAGTAAAAATACAGGCCGATTGTGCCAAGTGCAAGGATAAGTGCACAAATCAGCTGGTGCAGGAGCTGTTTGGGATACAGAAAACAGCCCCCAAATGCGGGGTTTTCTAGAAAGGCAGTGCAGGGGTTCGCCTGGCGGGGGGAGCTGGCATGGGCCCGACATCACAGAGTCGCCAGGGAACCAGTGCAGAATCAGTTTACGCCAGGCAGTCAGCCGGGGAGAGGAGGAGGAGAAGCAGACGCAAAGAGAAAGGCTTTGAGGTGCTTCCGGAACCAGCGAAGGTTCTCCTCAAGTTTCAGGGAGGCTGTTGCAGAGGAAGGCCACAGCTGAAAAAAACCATCTACCAACAACTGGTTCATTGCAGAAGCGATTGAGCCTGAGGTAGTTGGAGGTGGATGAGGGAAGTGCTTGA
Source organism: Ambystoma mexicanum (assembly GCF_040938575.1). Lineage (NCBI taxonomy): Eukaryota > Metazoa > Chordata > Amphibia > Caudata > Ambystomatidae > Ambystoma > Ambystoma mexicanum. The sequence goes on along the minus strand of NC_090923.1, from coordinate 1,112,139,913 downwards.
GCACGGAAATATATAGTAAGTGAGAGTTGAAGGTATTGAGGTCCCAGGGCCCAGAAGGCCTTGTGCATAATGCCGAGGGTTTTCACCTTATTCCTCACAGCCACTGGGAGCTATTGCAGACATTTCAGTGCAGAGGAGATACCATCCCAAGTCGCGCAGTCATCCTCTGGATGCGTTGCAGAGGGCGGAGAGTAGAAGCGGGCAGATTTAAAAAGAGCCTGTTGTAAAAGTGCAGCCTAGCCAGAAGCACTGCTGTGCAGACAGTGACCTTTTGGAAACTTGCTTTAGGTTGGTAAGATACATGCAGTGCTGCTTTTGGTGGCGTATCTTTACGATTTATGTAGGAGATGGGTTAGTGGGGAAAAAGTTTTGTAGCATTGCCGGAAGGAAAATAGAGAGCTCCTGTTTCAATATTGCAATGTATTATATGGGTAAATGAAAAGTTGCAAGCACATACCACTGAAGTGCCACTTGATGGTAAGGGATGGGAAAAAAAGACAGTATGCATTTAAAGAATGTAATGGACACTCAGTGGCAGATACTGTGCGCAGAAGTACTTATAACACTGTGGCAAACATACTGCAGAAAAAGTTTTCATACCTCCATTTTATGGTGATGGGTGCGCATGTGGATGCACAAATCTTGCAATCTTTTACTGAACTTTCTACTGCACGTACTTTCGAGTGACAGGACACTTGAAGGCTGATTTTATAACGGTACCTATGAAGTGTTGTGCAGAACTGACAGTGTTAGATGCTAACGTCTTGGATGGCATTAGTGGAATCGTGTGTGCCTATTTACCTGTACCCAATGAGGTAGTGGTGGACAAAATATAGTGTAAAGGGAAGAAGAACTGCTCCTGCTTTACTGGGGTGCGGCCCTCGCGGTACTTTGGGATGTGCACGTGCCACAATCTGCGCTTCTCACTGTGCTGGCCAATGGACATGGGACTTTGGGGATTATCCAATCAGGTACTGTGGGTGTGGTTCACAGGAAGGGGCAGTCATACTGTTGTACATTACTCTGCGTAATGAGGCTGGCTGGCATGGTGAAAAGCATTGTCTTGACTTTGGGTAATGCCTTTGTGACAGATCTGCACAAGTATGGCCTGGAAAGACACTTTGATGGCAATTTCAGTTTGGAAGGAGTGGACGCATTGTGGAACACTGTCTACGAGCGCAGTTTCGCCGACATGCATGCACTCTGCAAAGACCGGGCCACTTTTGCTACTGACGATGTCACCGTCATCCACTATGGAGGCATGCATATGGGTTACGTGTCTTGTTTAGGTTTGTGCCGTCGACTGAAGAGGTTGCTAAATCTAGTGAAGAGGCTTTTTCCCACTGCCAAGATGCTTTTCTCATCCATAACACCACAAAGAGTATGGGACAATGCTCCTGGATGTTGTTCCGAGCCAGAGGCAGGAAGGTGTCTCATCAACAGAAGTATGTATACTTTTTTGTTCCGCTGGTGGGATGTTCTTCTGCAACCTTGACCTAATTATTTGTGGAAATGCAGAGTTTTTCCAAGCAAATGGCATTTCATTGTCGGCCATTGGTATTGCTGTTTTGTTTTCCCATCTACAAGATGCAGTGAAGAGTTTACTGTAACAATGTGAGCACAAGAAAACACAAAATCAAATAAAACCCGAAAAAAAGGTGTTTCTCTACAAGCATCTAAAAAAAGGCTCTTTTCAGAGCCACCCCTTGAATGAACTCCCCCTACCCTGGTTGCAAGTTATTCCCCCATGCCTGCACACAGCACGAAAGCCACTGCGCTAGTACCCCATTGTGCTTCCCCCACCCCTCCTCCAAAGGGCCATATCCCCGGCATCAGGCAACTTCTTACCCCCGCAAATTCCCCTCTACACCAATCTCCTCCTCCCTATGACCTGCCACATTAGCAACAATGAAACTTAGATCACAACTCCCCACTAACACCCCAGCCTGTCACACAAAAACTACCAGCCACCCTGACCCTTTAAAACCTTACTCAAAAAACCCTGTTCTCAGAAATATGGGGAAAACAAAAATTCTAACTTAAGCTCTACCACCGCCCAAATCATGATCACCAAAACTGAAAACAAAAAAGGGGGTGGGAGCGTGCGGACAAACGCTCATCCCCAACTGTCGCTTGCTCCTGAACCTTCCCTGCCCTCCTTTATGCCCAGAGAAAGGTGCGCTATGTGCAAGCTAGCTTCACGTTCCATCCGGTCCCCCTTTGAGCTTACTGCACAAAATACCCTGACTCGCTTTGTAGTCGAAAAGGTTGCTTTAATGTGAGAGGCCACAGTTCACAAAGAAACGCTAACCTGGCTCCCTGGCCTTACAGACTACAATATCTGTTTTAACAAATTGCCAAACAATTTAATAATTAAACAATTTTCCTTCCCCCACTATTAAATAATTAAAGCATTTCTAAATCCTCCCTTGCTATCCCTTGCTCCCTTCCATCTCTTTAAAGTCTTCTCAAACCTTCCCTCCCGCTTTCTCCCATCTTATCCCTGAGGCCATGCCCCTCTTTCTTCAATACCTGTTCCCCCTCTTTGTACCTCTGGGGTTTGCCCGTTCGTGCAAACAGCACCAACCCCTTCCTTTACCGTGCTAGTACCCCATTATGCTCCCCCCCCTCCTCCAAAGGGCCATGTCCCCGGCACCAGAAAAACCCTCCCCTGAAGTGTTCTTTCTGCCCCACCTAAAACCAGGTTTCCCTCTACTCCCAACCTTTTATTATGTCTTACACTTACAATGTCACATCCACCAAGTAATAACTGTTCCCAAAAACCGAGAGATGCACTCCATCCTCCCGGAAAACCGAAAAATCCTCATGAACAATTTCCCTATGTTCCAGCACCTGCACCCCCACCGTACTACAACATTTTCCCATCTCCCTGTTAATCTTCTTCCTTGTTCTTTCAACTGCCCCTTTATTCACTGCCCCCCGCCAAACCGTCCTCAGCAATAACTTTGTCCAAACCATACTTACCTTGGGCCATATCTCCCGTAACCAGACCAGGTCCCTTTTCATTTTCCTTAATAGAGCCACACCTGTGTTTCTTACCAAGTCATTCTCCCCTGCATGTACTATAATCCCCTTCAGGACCCCATGCCGCTCCTTCAATCCCGCTAACATCGGCAGCAGTTGGTCCCATCTATGCCCCCCTATCCCTGACCATTTCAATAGCACAATGTTGTAACTGCAACCCAGTTGAGTACCAAAAATTCTTTTCCCTGCCCATTTTACTATTGAATGTCCACAAATCCATATCTGCGGCAACTCACCCATCCTCTGAGCCGCATCTGCAAAACAAAATGTTTGTTGTGAGATCTCTCTGTGACCTCCAAAACTCCCCCACCCTCACCCCGCCCACTGCGCTAGTCCACTCTCTCAATGCGCCCCTTTGCCCAATCTGTAATATACCCTTTGTACTTTCCCGACTTCCACCGACCCAGGCTTTTAACCTTATTCTCCGATAGCCCCAACCTGCAACCTTCGGATGCCGCCCCCATCCTGAAAGAATGCGCTCCAAAGGCCTCTGCCTTTTCCCCCACGGCCACCAAAGCCTTCCTCATATCTCCCAGCACTTGTGCTGCCGATACTGCTGCCCCATCCTCATGTTGAAAGACCAACCCTTTTCTTTCCCCACATAACTCCTTCCATGCTAAACCTATCCTCACCGGGCACAACTCCTTACTGCCCCAACCCAAAAGCACCCAACATCCTTTTCCCCTTTTCCTTCCTGGACTGTCTTTGATCTCCTAATTTTGATATCCACCCCTAACTTTGAGAAATACATTTCCTCCCCCTTAGACCTCCTTCCCTTCTTTTCTCCCCCACCAGATTGGACACCCTAAGTGCCCTGAAAAATAACCAAGTCAAACATGTTGAAAACATGTCCCTCTCCCAAGCTGACCAGCACACCCCATTTAAAGGCTTACACAACCTAACCAACAGTGCCGCTGAGATCGGGCTCCTTTTGTCCTTTTCCCTACTATTCTGCGTCACCCACCCGTCTAACATTCTGCTTGCCATTTCTCCACCACTTGGCTGAAAGCCCCAGACCTATTTCCCATAAAAAGCAATGCCTGCCAGTTTCCCCGATATCGTAGCCTTTGACCAGCCCTTGTCCATACACTCCAGTAGGAAGTTAATCACATCATCCCTTCTCCTCTGCGTCCTCCCTGCCCTTCCAACTGCACGGTCCCCGCATATGAACTCTGATGATGCCCTTTTGTATGCTGTCCGAGACGCCGGTGATAGCGAGCCCTCCACTAAGGACAGCGCTCTCATTTTCCTATCCTCCACAGCTCCTCCAGGATCCGATGCCCACTCCAGTCCGCTTCTGGTGCCATGCCACAGAATCTCTGCCACTGAAAACGAGATAATGCATCAGCGATGTCATTATACTTCCCTGGCACGTGTGTTGCTCTAAACACCACATTCCATTTGATACAACGCAGCACAAACTCTCATTAGTCTCGCCACCCTCCGGTCCCTTGCCGACTGCCTGTTAACTACGTTAACCACTGCCTCGTTATCGATATTGAAATTTTCTTTCTTGTTCTTCAATTCTCCTCTCCACAAATCCATTGTCACCAACAAAGGAAAAAATTCCAGAAAGGTTATACTTCTACCTCCTTTCTTCCATTGCTCTGGCCACCTTTCCGCGCACCACCTAGCCCCCCAGAAAACTCCAAACATTCATGCACCAGCTGCGTCTGAAAATATTTGCACTTCCCATGAAACTGGGTCGCTCTGAAGCCACATGGACACCCCATTGAAACCTTGCAGAAATCGCAGCCAAATTCTGCAATCTTCCCTAACCGCTCCTGACAACCTTACCCTGTGATGTGGGCACTTAGCTACTGCCATAGACCGCGCCATGTTCCAACAGAAAGTTCCCCCCCCCGGGGACACTACCCTACACGCAAAACTGAGATGCCCCACTAGCCTCTGCATGTCCACCAATGTCATTTTACGCGCTACTATTGCCTTCTCCAGCAAAACTACCAGCCTGCTCACCTTGTCATGCGGCAAGCGTGAGGTCATGGCCACTGAATCCAATTCGATCCCTAAAAAGGTCAACACCACTGCCGGTCCCTCAATTTTGTCCTCCACCAATGGCTCTCCCAACTCCTTCATCAGTGTCTGAAAGGTCCCTAGCATCCTCTGACATTCATGTTCCTTGCCCGCCCCATTAAGGAACAAAAAATCATCCAGGCTTCCTTATCACATCCATGTATTTCAACAGTGCTACACACCTCTCTGGAAACTTCTCGCAGTAAAAACTTGCGTAAATAATAAAAGCGGACGTTCAATTTTAAATTGTGACCGGCACCTTTGGACACAAGGCCAACTCCCTCTCCTCTTCTTTAGACCCCCCCCCCCCTTCGCTCTCACTTCCCTGTGCAGGAGTTTAAAAATGTCCACAAATTCCCCAGCCCATCTCTTATCTTTTGTTGCCCCCATCAAATGCGCGCCCAATGGCTTTGTAATGCCCATATAGGGCAACCTTTTGTCCTTCCCGGTACCTTCCGCAGCCTTCTCCTTAGAAACCTGTATTACCTCAGGAGCGGCGGGCTCATCCCCCTTGTCCGTCTGTCCCTCCACCGAGGATACCCTCCTCACTCTCTCTCCCCAGCCCCTGTGGTCAGTAAGCCCTTTTCCCCCCCTGTCCCCCGAGCACCAACCCCCTCCCTACCTGACCCCCACCTAATGTCTGACCTCTGCCAAGCGGCAGACCACTCCCGCTCCTGCTCACCTCTTTCTGCCCCGCTGTCGCCCAGCCTCAGCGACCTGGCCTCCACTCTGACACTCCTCATCTCCTTTCTCACTGGGCTCCTGCTGCGAGGACAAGAAACATCAGCAATTTCCCCCAACCAATTTCCCTGCAGGCCTCTTGGACTCCTGCCCTCCCAAACCTGCCCCCTTCCCTTAAAACCTTTCTCACCCTTTCCCTCCCCCTTAATCTATTGTACCCCTCATCGACCCACTGCCCCTTATATTTCTCCTTCCCTTCCTCATCCCCGACAAAAAACCATGGTTGTTGTGAGCGCATGCTCAGGCTGGGCAGCTCCTCCTCGGGTGAGCCTGGAGTGTCCGTCCGGCCGCACCATCAACGTCTTCTCGGCGGGGCCGTGCACACCCCTGCCTGTTTTTCTCCGACAAGGAGTTCTCTCCTCCACCCTTTGTTCTTCCGTGCTGTGCCCTCTAGTCTTCCCTCTTAACTCATCCGGAGGGGCCGTTCTCAAGCCCCCTACTTCTTCCTCCTCACGTACCACGGGGGCTGTACTCTGCCTTCCGCCCGAAGTCCTCCAAGGCAGGGAGGTCGTTCCGCACCTCACCCTTTCCTCACTACTTGACGGCAACTGTTCCCTCCTCCTCCCACCTGCACGCTTTTGCAGGTATTTTCCTCCTCTACCTCTCCGCACCGCCGCCCCCCTTTGGTCCTCGACACCCCTACCCTCACCCCGAGCCTGCTTTGCACCCACTTCCGGTCCCCTCCCACCAGAGACCTCCACCTGCTCTTTTGCTTCCAACCCCTACCCAACCCTTTCCCCACCTCCCCTCCCCGCCTGGACGCCCTCCTGGGAAACCCTCATCCTGCTTCTACTGGCCCCTATGTCCCACACTCCCCCCCTACCTGCTGCCGGGCTACAGGCCACTACTGCAGCAAGGGCCCCATCCGCTGCCGCTCTACGCTGTGGCCTCCCCCCACCGGCCCCCTTTTCCCTGTAACTTCCCCCACAGCCCCTTTGAGCTGGGCTTTGGATGCCCTGCTAATAATATCCAGAGCCTCCCTCAAAGCCTGGGCATCCACCAAACCCTTCTTCCTTGAAACTTGTCCCGCCATCCTGTTGCACCAGCAATGCTTTAACTGGGTGTTACTGCCCCTTGCTTCCCTCCCAAATTAAGCTAGCCCTCAAGCCAAATGCCTTCCCGCGTGACCTGCCCTGCTGTATGGGGTGGAGAAGTACCAGGCTTCTTAAATGAAACCTAAATAACTCCCCACACTACTCTATAATTAAATCACCATTTTCAATTATTTATCTATATATTTATTTATTTCCTTATTTATTTATTTATTTTAATATAATCTGCCTACCACCCTGCTTGCTGCACATGTGATGCCAATGAGGCCCCTGCACTGCCCCCTGGTGGTACACTAGCGGCACCGCGCTGTTGTCAGCCTCTTGTCGGGCAGCCTCAGCAAACTCACAGCTGCGAGGTTACCCGCTGTGGCCCTCTGCGCGTGTCGCCGCAGAAAAAGCAGGCTCCAGCAAGACGATAAAGAATCACTGGCGACCTGCAATGTGCTGGCCCTTTAAGGCAGCCGCACTGCCCCCTGGCTACACAGGGCGGGCACCGCACTCCTTTACAAACGGAGCTGCAGCCACCAAAACAAACGCCTTTCCCAGGGCGCTCCGAGAACATGCAGGATAAGCCCCTTTTGCCCACGCCACAAAGCGCTCTCCCAGTCCCCTACCCGCCCCCGACGGATCCCCTCACGGCACCCGGTCCCAAACGTGCTCCTGTGACCAACCACTAAAAGCGCCACCAGTGGACCCCTTTCAGTACGGAGTCGGCTATACTACGCAGCAGGGCGGTCCACAGGTACGCAGAGTCTTTATCTACAGAACTCCGATAAACGTACCCGCTATACCCTTCTGAACGTTATATTTATCCCCTAGCTACTTCTATTTTCTATAATCCTGCCCTGGCACTAAGTTATAGCTATCCGCTCCACCCTACCTCACTGCTGCTAAATCACAGGCACAGCGAAGGCTCGAGAGCATTGACCAGGACACACCACAAACGCTTGTCCCCAACTGTTACTTGCTCCCGAACCTTCCCTGCCCCTATTTATACCCCGAGAGAGGCGCGCTATGCGCAGGTCAGCTCGCTGGCCTGTACAGCGCCCAAAATCACCCCCGGGGGAAACGCTTTGCATTCCGCCCGGGGCCCTCCATCTCTACCTGGTGGCAGACCTGACTGACCCGTGTCTGCATCAGTGCCTGGCGCTCATCAGGTCTGCCCGCTACCAAGCGAAGTGAAGGAGAAAACAGTGCAAGAATGCCAGGGGGAGCCAGGGAGATCCAGGCTCACTCTATCTAGATCTTCAGAGATCTTTGGGGGACCTGCGTGCACCGTGTGGGAATTTTGGCAGCGCCCTTTCCCCCTTTTCAGCTTTGCACAGTCGAAAACAATGAACGCCATTTTGTAAGATAATAATAACGTCAGTTCTTTTCCATAAAATAAAGATAGCTAATAAACACCCACGCTTCTGTTTGGTCGTTGGAGCGCGCAAAAGAAAACCCTCCATTTAGCTAAATATATCTCCCTGCATGGGACCCTTGCTTTGGGCTTACGTGTGCACGATGGAGGTCAACCCTGCGGCGAAATTCTGCCTACGCCACTGAGCAAGCACCTTCCTTGAAGAGAAATTCGTGGGGTTAGAGTAGGCACTGATGGCGAAACCCCCATTATTTCTTGGGCCCCTTGTGAGCAGATCTCTGCTGTTTTTGATCTGAGGCTTTTTAGAATTTTGGAACCATGGCTCTAGGTATTGAATGTGAGCAGTGCTTTAAGTGGGGCAAGAACATTAGGGAGGGGGAGCGCCTTCATTTGGGGGCGTGGCTTGCCTGGTGGGCATGGCCTGAGACTTAGTGGGTGTGTCCTAAAGATGGGTGTGTCCTAAAGAAGAGCATGTAAAAATGCACACGGGTGGTCTGGCCTACATAAATAAGTGCATATCACAGTACTGTCTGCTTGGTATAGCCAAAGTATTTGATCCTGGGCAAATCATTTCATTGCACTGGCCCTCATTACGACCCTGGCGGAAATCGAAAAACGATGGCGGAAATGCAATACCGCCATCGAATAGCGCTCGGTGCGATCATGACCCGTCACCGTAAAGTACGATGCCATTAGCGACACCGTAGTGAACGCCAACGCTAACTGCACCAAGTACGCGCACGCGCGCCATGCCAAACCGTAATTACCACCATGGCGCAACGGTACGCGAATTCTGACCCTAGCGGACATGCACCTAACGCCATCAAGCATGGCGGAAAGTACCATTCCGCCATGGTGAGAAGTACGGCATCGCGAACCAACCGTAAACGGCCCTACTGAGTGCCTGTACACCACTCCCTGGCCACATTGCACAACTCCTCGTAGGTGCAATGAAGTCACACAATGCAACCAGTGAAATGTACAAGTCATCCATGCCTGCCAACGAACAAATGAATCTAGGGGCTCCAAGTGCCTTGTGAGTGGCCATCCATATTTGCCATGGCACCATTGCCGCACTGATGCAGCACAGGCATGTGAAGGGTCAAGTCCAGCAACATGAACAGAAAAATGAGACAAACAAAAACAGGCCCCCCCATCGACTGACACCAGTGTAAGGCAACATTCAAAGCAGTATCCTGAGTGAGACTGCACCAGCCCTGTACTCCTGCCAGTAAACAAACCAACCATCAGCATAAGCATGTACCACACAAGTTGGCAGAGTGACTGAGCAGCCAGGCTCATCTCAAGAGGGGCCAATGGGAGCTGCAGGGCACAGATGGCACGAAAACAGAAGCCATTCAAATGGACATGACCTCAATCTCCCTCCAAGAAACGCACGCAAACACAGGCACCTGTGACCAGCCATATTCTGATAATCACATCATTCCACCAATCCACCTGGCTGACCGGCATCTGTTACACAAAATCTAATCCCCCGCCCCTGAGCATGACATCATTAAAACAGTCATAATGGCAGCCCCTATCCCTGACCTCACTGGGCTTCGTAGGCAAACGCGCCCAGGACAGTACCACGCAACTATACTCCGAAGCTGGAACCCAATGCAGATCTCCTCACAATACATCGCTCCACAAATAGGAATATGCTACATCACTTGCAAAGAAGAACGCTACACGGTTCATATCAGAATAGAAATTTAATGCACAACAAAATCACCAAGCCCATACAGCCATTAGGTCATGAACTCCAAAATATATTTCATCATTGTGGGCTGCATCCGCAATAAATGACCAGCTTCTTCTTGTGTGACGCCCTGTTCCTTCATGGTACACAGGGGCTACATTCACGTTCAAAAAGGCAACATGGAAGCGCCTAGAACCGCAGGGCCGTCCCATTAGGTAGGCACTAGTCCAGCTGAAAGGCCGAAATGTTGCTCCTAGCCACTAGTACTGCGTAAGGGCATGTGGCCCATTGGCGATCGTCCCATAAGATCGTAATGGTGCTCCACTGATTAACACGAAGCAGCAGGTGTCGGGAGTAAAATCCATCTGCAGGAGTGGCATACAGATGGCAGTGGCAAAAGGGGAGGAGATACCTGTCACCCAAATGAAATGAAAAAGAATAGTATGGGCATCCGAACTTCATTTGAATTACTCACTTCAATGATCACACTAAATCCACAGCCATATGCATGCTAGCCCACTCCAAAGGATTATTTCCACCCAAAAACCACTTGCGAATCATAACTATATATATCGAGGTGAAAACACTATTACAAACGAGTGTTTTTGTGCATGCGTCTGTTAAAACAGAATCCATCAGATGGGATTAGTAACGTGCATAGACACAAGTGTTTGAAGGCGCGTCGAGACAGGGAGGGTTCAACAAGGGCAGATAGACGATGGTCCCACTATGGCAGCTCTGCATCACATAGCGCAGGGGAGGTGGATAGATTCCAAAAAGCCCTGTACATGGCAAACTCTGTATTAAATCATCTGTCCATGCATCCATACATCATTCCCTCATCCCGTAATGAAAACGCCTGATTTTATACTCACAGAACATGTGAAATTTCCATTGAGTCTGTGCGTTATGCAGTCTGCAAAATCCACTGTGCTCCAGCCCGTAATTCCAGTGTTGTGAAGTAACATGTATTTGGGAATGTCCGGCCTCATCGTCCACTACGCTATTGCGCATCCCATACTATTCATATCAATCATTGCATTCTCGCCATGGCCCCTGTCCCAAGGACATTGAACAATAGAACGTTATATTTGCAGTCAGACCTGTGGGCATCTCCTCGCCGCTAGCTGAAAACCGAAAGCGCCGTCCTTCGAATTCCTCATTTGCAACATCACGTCGAAAAGGCATCTGTGACCGCTTGAAATCACAAATTCATCCATCTAGTGCGGCAGTGTGTGAAAATGGCAACTGGCTTCACTCACAAATGGGACGCCCCGCCCGTCGGTGAACCTCGGTACAGTGTTGCATGAGGGTCCACCGTTAATCGAGTACTACAATCCACTAACCCTTCACAAGTCTGTTCGCGACTGCAAAGATAGTATGTGAAACAATGGGACCATAGCAGAATGAACATATGAACCAATATTACACTGCCATCGGGAACAAATACATGATTGTAATAGCAAGATGCCATTCGTCGAATTGCAGCGTTGTGTGCGGGACGTGCTCGCCCAAAGGGGATTGCAGCTTGCACAGGTGGAATGAATCACCACAGGTGGAGGCTATACAGCCTGAAAACACATAAATTGCACACCCAACCCCCTCCCACAACCACACCCACTCCGAAATGCTACCGGCAGGACTAGCGATGTTGGCCCTGGGGGACCTGATAGCACTGCAAGTACTCCAACTTCAAGAAGAAGACGAACACCAACTACTACAACAACCGGCCGCACGGAGGAGACGCAGGAGGAGGAGGAGGGCAAGGCAGGGCCAGCAAGGGCCGCCAGCACAGCCACTACCACCACGCAGGCAGCCCGCAATCCCACGCCTCCGAGCACATCCGTTCAACCTCACTGATGAGCAGATCCACACCCTCTACCGTTTGGACCGGGACACCATAACCGCCATTGTGGACATGACACAGGCTGACCTTGTCAGCATGATAGATAGCCCAACCGCCATCCCACCCCTACTGAAGGTGGTGTCTGTACTCCACTTCCTGGCCACAGGCACCTACCAGCACACAGTCGGACAGTTGCATGGCATTTCACAGCCAGTGTTCTCACGGACACTATTGCAAGTGCTCGATGCCCTCCTGAGGCACGCAGACGACTACATCTCTCTACCACGCTCGGAGCAGGAAATTACGAACACAAAAGTGGGATTCCATGCAATTGCCGGCATACCGGGTTGCATTGGTGCCATCGACTGCACCCATGTGGAATTGGTCGTCCCACATGCCATGGAGGCCCAGTACCGCAACCGAAAACAATTTCATTCTCTGAATGTACAAATGGTGTGTGACTCCAACAGGATCATTACACATTGTTGTGCCCGATTTCCTGGATCAACCCATGATTCTATGGTCTTGAGGAACACTACAATACCACGCTACATGGAGCGACACGCAGGGAACAGATCCTGGCTACTCGGTGAGTCTCATTTCAAGCATGATAATGTGGGGTATGTGATGCGGCAATGACCTGGCAGGAAGGGGGGGTGCGTACGTAGCAATGTCATTCCACAAACATCCTTTATTGTCCACATACAGGTGATGCCGGGTATCCACTGAAGAGATGGCTCCTTACACCACTCCGGAACCCACAGGACCAGCATGAGGAGGACTACAACCATGCCCACTCACGTACCCGTGTAGTCATAGAACAGGCATTCGGCCTACTGAAGACTCGTTTCCGCTGCCTCAGCAGGTCTGGCGGGGCACTCCTGTACCGCCATGAGAAGGTTGCAAAGATGGTCATGGCATGTGTCATGCTACACAACATGTGCGTACGTAGAAATGTGCCCATGCCCCCTGACGCAGAACTGCAAGCACCTGAAGATGGTCATGATGAGGGTGGGGATGTGGCAGCACCTCAAGGAGTCTGCGAGGCACAGGAGGGCCGTGACATTCGTCAGCATATCATAGATGCATGCTTCTAGCACTCACGCCTGGTGGCTGATACATGGACACAGGACTTGTGGCACTGTGTGTGTCTAGAACATGCACAATATGGACTGTACGCCTATAATGGCCTCGTACACAAAGATCAATGTCCACACATCTCATTGGATGATCGTGCATTGTTTATGGCATATGTGAAATTATGTTACACACCCCATCGACCCGCCACCCAAGTGAGCCCAACACACCCCCTCCACCCTCCTACCTCCCCCCCGAACACCAGTGTCCAAAGATGCTCATTGTCAGTGGGCAGTCGCTATTGCAAGCCCCCTCTCCGGGTATCAGGGGCACCCCTGCCTGTGGAGCGCAGGTTCCTCCCAGATCTACGTTGGGGGCTGACCTGGACGGAACTTGCAACGGATGATGTCTCTGCCTGCTCACGTCCATGCATGTCCCTAAGGGTTTGTGAGAGCTCAGTGAGCACACGGCGCAGAGCGGCAAGTTCAGCACATACATCTTTGGACGTCGCATGCAGTTCCCCCCTCAGGCTCTCGGTGCTTCTCTCCATTTGTACTCTCAGGCTCTCGGTGCTTCTCTCCATTTGTACTCTCAGGCTCTCGGTGCTTCTCTCCATTTGTGCCCTTAGTGTCTCTGTACTTCTCTCCATTTCTGCCCTAAGTGTCTCAGTTGATGTTTCTATGGCTGCCTTAATACCCCCACATTCATCAGCATGGTCCTTGAGGAGCGTGGCCAGTTGCTGCTGTTGCACGATCACCTGGTCGAGGGACTGTTGCCTCTACTGTGCCATGGCCATTTGCGGTGGTGTCACAGAGGGGCTGGTCACCTCATGTTGCCTTGCCACAGGGCTTGTGGGGGATGGCCAGTCGTCGTCTTGTGGGTGCCCCTGCGTGGTATCCTCATGGTGTACGGGATGGAACAGACAGGGGGATTGAGACAGGTCATGGATGGATCTTACTTCGACATCCCCGTTTTCTGTGTCGGAGCATGCTGCCATTAATGCAGTGTCACCTATGGTGCTGCTGCCACCAGAAGCAGTGCCTTCTGTGGCATCCATTGGGGGGACCTGTGGTGGTGCTGTTGTGGGCATGCTGGCTGCTGGGGTGCCTGTTGAAGTTCCCTCCTGTGTGCTGCCACTTGATTTGTGCTGCTGCCGTGTCTTGATGCGTGCAGCTGAGGTGGAGGGTCTTTGGCCGTTGGTCTTGGCCCTCTTTGCAGGTGTGCTGGTAGAGGTGTCCTGGAGCTCGTCGTTTGAATCGGACCCTGTGGTGGAGTAAAGGAGGGCGAGCGTTATTAATGGGTCTGTGGAAATTGGAATGGCAATGTGTCACATGCATTGGGGTGGTACCTGAGGGTGATTTGGGTTGGGGCCTTGGAGGTGGTTTCATTTTTGTGTGGATTGAGGATGCAGTTGTTTTGCAGCCTGCAGTTAGGGTGTGCCTGCTGCACGTGTAGAGGGTGTTTTTAGGATTTTTAATTATTTATGTATTTAATGTGACTTTTAAAGTGTGCTATCAGGCCTATGTATGTGGACGTTCTCCTGGACATGTGTTACTGTTGCACTATGTGGACACATGGTACTTCACATGATTGGACATTGTGGATTTAGCATTGTTTTATTTGGCCCACCTACCTGATTCTTCGGATGTCTGCACTCCTTTCTCCATCCCTCCGACTCCCTCTATACTCTCCATTCCAATGGTGGAGGCACAGATTTCTTCCCAGGGGGTCAACTTGATGGGTGATTCCGATCCTCCCCCGGTAGCTGTGGCAATGTTACGGTTGGCGGATAGTATGCTCCGTACGCGTATCCGCAAGTCGTCCCATCGCTTTCTGCATTGCTGTGGGTTGCGGGGTGCGGTCCCCACCGCACTTACCCGCTGTGCCACCAGGGCCCATATGGCCTTCTTGTCCGCAAGTGCCGTCCTGGTCATTTGCGTCGAGAAGACGACGGCAGCATTCTCCTGGAGGGTCTCTGTGAGCACGGTGAGTTCCTCACGGGAGAAGTGGACCTGCCGCTTGCGGTCGCACGCTTTTTTCGCTACTTTTCCCATTTTTATTGGTTTCACTAGGGTGGATGACGGGTTGGGATGAGTCTCAGGGTAGTATTTTTAATGGTTGTGTGGAAATTGTGTTTTTATAGGTGTACGGCGTGCTGTTTCCCGTTCCGGGACCATGTTTTTACTTCCGTTTCCGTATATTTACGGTCACCGTACTTTCCGATTGCCGCTCATTGCGGTGACCGCTAAGATGGGTGGCGGAATTGCACCTAGGGCGCCGTACGGCGGCGGTGAGGGCCGTTTTGGGGACATTTCCGCCATCGCGGACTTTGCACTTCCGCCATGGCGTGGTGCTCGTGCCCGATGGGTCGGAATTAGCCGCACTTTGCTCCGTCGTGCAATGGCGGAAACGCTATTTACGCTATGGCGGTCAGGTCAGTCACTTTCCGCCAGGGTCGTAATGAGGGCCACTGTGTCTTATCTGCACGCTGTAAGTGATTCTGATTCACTTCATGGCTTATATTAACATATCATGCTATTACAAATGATTATAGAGTTGCTCCCTATATGATGACAATTTAGGATGAAACCTGCTCTTCCTGCAACCATTCCATTCTTTTGGAATTGGGGTTGTGTTACCACGGCAGAATGACCGAATGAGAAATGTGCGTAATGCAAAATTGTTCGTACATTTCCCATTCAGTCATTCAAGGTAAACCAACCCCAAACCTAAAAAAACTGTAACCACCCTCCGTACCCCCCAAACCCCCACCCCCCTACTTACCTTTCCTTCAGTCTCGCTGGTCCCTGCAACGACAGTTCCCCTCCACTTCCGCGAGCGGGAACCAGCGCTGCAGGACCCTTTTTTACATTTTATTTTTTATTTTTCTGGGCCAGGGTTAGCTGTAGGGGTGTCCCACGCAATCCCCGCTCACTATACTGTATAGTGAGCGGGTGTTGCGGGGGACACCCCCGCAGCCCCTGCAGCCTTTTCTGATCCAATAGATCATTGAGCCCCCAGCTTCACCAGGTGGATAAGGACGTCTCAGGCCCAGTGATCTGTGTGCTGCAGAGCAGATTAGATCACTGAAACCCAGCTTTCGCCGGCGAACAAGGACGCCTCGGGCTCAGTGATCCGTGCGCTGCAGAGCAGATTATATCACAGAGCCCCCAGCATCGCCGGCGGACAAGGACGTCTCAGGCCCAGTGATCCGTGCGCTGCAGAGCAGATTATATCACAGAGCCCCCAGCATCGCCGGCGGACAAGGACGTCTCAGGCCCAGTGATCCGTGCGCTGCAGAGCAGATTATATCACAGAGCCCCCAGCATCGCCGGCGGACAAGGACGTCTCAGGCCCAGTGATCCGTGCGCTGCAGAGCAGATTATATCACAGAGCCCCCAGCACCGCCGGCGGACAAGGACGTCTCAGGCCCAGTGATCCGTGCGCTGCAGAGCAGATTATATCACAGAGCCCCCAGCATCGCCGGCGGACAAGGACGTCTCAGGCCCAGTGATCCGTGCGCTGCAGAGCAGATTATATCACAGAGCCCCCAGCATCGCCGGCGGACAAGGACGTCTCAGGCCCAGTGATCCGTGCGCTGCAGAGCAGATTATATCACAGAGCCCCCAGCATCGCCGGCGGACAAGGACGTCTCAGGCCCAGTGATCCGTGCGCTGCAGAGCAGATTATACCACAGAGCCCCCAGCATCGCCAGCGGACAAGGAGGTCTCAGGCCCAGTGATCCGTGCGCTGCAGAGCAGATTATATCACTGGGCCTGAGGCATCTTTGTCCGTCTGCGAAGCGGGGGGCTCAGTGAGCCAATAGATCACTGAGCCCCCAGCTTCGCCGGCGAACAAGGACGCCTCGGGCTCAGTGATTTAATCTGCTGTGCAGCGCATAGATCACCAAGCCTCCAGCATCGCCGGCGGACAAGGAGGTCTCAGGCCCAGTGATCTGTGCGCTGCAAAGCATATAAGATCACTGGGCCTGAAGCATCTTTGTCCGTCTGCGAAGCGGGGGGCTCAGTGAGCCAATAGATCACAGAGCCCCCAGCTTCGCCAGTGGACAAGTACACCTCAGGCTCAGTGATCTGTGTGCTGCAGAGCAGATTAGATCACCGAGCCCTCAGCTTCGCCGACAGACAAGGATGTCTCAGGCTCAGTGATCTGTGCGCTGCGGGGCAGATTTGATCACTGAGTCCAAGGCATCTTTGTCTGTCGGCGAAGCTGGGGGCTCGGTGATCTAATAGATCTCCGAGCCCCCAGGTTCTCCTGGGACTGAACTTCCTCTTGTGACCCTCGTGAGAGGTTTGTAAGCCTCATGAGGGGTCGCGAGAGAAAGTTACAGCTTGGGGACGCATGCTTCAGCTGTGACTAACAGAAGTGCCAGCCAGCCAGAGGGTCACTTTGAGCGACGCTGTGGCTGACTGGCACTGCTGTCAGTCACAGCTGCATGACTTGATAGTGGCAGCGGCCTCATCTCCCGTCGTGACTGCAGCCGTGGCGGGATAATGTGTCCTGCTGTGGCGTGGTGGGACCGGATGGGCCCAGCAGGGCCCCTGGCTCGGTCTCACTTTTTGTAGACTGCCAGGCCCACTTAAAGCACTGAATGCGCGTCAGTTGTGATTCTTCTGTTCCCTCTTCGAAAAACACTCTGTATGGGCGGTTACAATGTTGGCTTTCGTTTTCTGCCTTTTTTGCCTATTAATAAAGAGAAAGTCATATGTTGTGCACTACTGCCACCTCGTGACCAGATTGGATGTTGCAGCCTTGCCAATAAAGCAACCTGAACGAATCAGTTCCTGGTGGGAAATATTAAAAGAAAATCCCTAAAGCATTCACTGTGCAGATACTCTGATGTAATCCTGCTGCCTACCACTTGATGAAGCTGCCTATAAAAGTGTGAACTGCACGCAAAGGAGCGCCAACATTAGTATTTACATGCTGTTGGGTCCACTACATGCAATGTTCAACTTTTCAAAAATGGAGTGGAAAATGAGAGTAAAAAGCGGTAAAATATCCTTCATTCTTTCATTTTACTTTCTAGTAAAAAAATGTTTTAAATGTCCCTCCAAATTACACTTTGCCGAGACATGGCATGTACAATGGCACCCGCCCGCTTTCAGCAGATAATACCAGTATATTCCATGGGAATACATTAGTTTTGCACTTGCACGAATGGGGTAACGCTGAGAAGTTTTTTTAGCAGGAACAGAAAGTAGGAGGAGGAAACATATTTCTCCTCCCACTCCTCCTGCAAAGCATTGAACTCTCGAAAAGCAGTTGAGTAAATTGTAAACTGCTTAATGCCATGTTTCGATGCCTTGCTAGACCGCTCTGCCAGTGGTGTACCCAGCGGGGGGTGGGCAGGAGGGGCAAGCTGCCCCACAAGATTCTCTTTTGAGAGCCTCCCTGGGACATTTGTCAGCGGGACACCTTTCCCCTTTGGCACCTCAATGAGGGTGCCCAAAGGGAAAGGTGTTGCGCTGGGTGGCCAATGTGTGCTGGGCAATTCCTGTTCAGCAAGCTCATTGTCCTGGCAGCAGGACACCTTACCCTTTCTGAAAGGGAGACGTGTCTTGCTGCCAGGACAATGTCCCAAGGAGCTCCAGGCAGCAGAGGGGCTCTCAACAGAGCATTTCAATGTGAGCCATTCGGCACTGATCGTAGGGAGAGGGGGGCTATTAGCAGGGATGATGTCCCTTTGGGAAAGGGAGGGAGTGATCAGAAGTGAGAAGGGTGCCTAATGCTGCATGCTTTAAGAAATAATGACTATGGCCCTGATTCATGGATTGATTTGCGTGTAAAACAATGATTTGCTTGCCATTCTGCCTGCAATTCCCTGTGTGAGGAATGGGGATTTGCGAGCAGAATGGCACGCAAATCCCTTTTTTACACGCAAATAATTCCATGAATTAGTGTGTCTGGCTTTAAAACCCAAGACGGATTTGTTAGACTAATTCATTTGCATGATGCTGTTGTGGCTTTGCATGCAAGTTGGGAAGAATACAACTAACGCCATACGCTTATTGCTCAACATATTTCTATGACAATGTATATAGTGTAATGTGATTGGCTTCCAAAGCATTTCTATAAATAAAGTATTATTTAAGCACATGAAATGCAAAGCAAAACCTTAATAAATATCTATATCAAATAAACCTGGGAAGATGTGCTCAGTTGCTTACATTGTCCACATCCCAGTTCCACCATTTAACCGAAGTGTGTGATCCTGGGCAAACCATTTAATCGCACTGTGTCTTATCTGCAGCTCTGTAAGTGATTCACTTAATAGCTTATGTTAATATATCATGCTGTTATTTAAAAAGGCCTAATTACAATAGAGTTGCCTCATATATAATAATAGTGCAATGTAGGTGTTTTGCCGCACAAAGTTATTAGCCACTTGGCATGCTTATGGCAACTTATTCTAAAGACACTTCCATGGTACCTCCAAGTATCAAAGACTGATGATGCTCCTTGCAATGTCCTTTTCTGTAAAGTCATTCCTGTTGATGCAATCCATATGCAAATTAGGAGGTTTGCATGTATTTGCCCCCAGAGCACCTGGACAGAGCTCTAACAGATGAGTGTCCTGCATCTGTAATAGTTCTGCAGTTTTATATTTTGTGTTATGTATTAAAATGCCATCTGCCACTAATGTTACCCAAAAAGTATATAGGGGCAGGGGTGGGCGGTTTGGGGCGCAAATGAGACCGTATAGAATTGCGCGCACTGTATTTGGGGGGGACAGTAGCAGTACTTTTTTCGTGGCTCAGCCCCCCCATCCCCAACTCTTGCAATGCTGGATACTCCCCTGCCCTCTGCCCATTATACCATTAACCTTATTGTGCGTTGCGATATCTGCTGCCAGTGGCTGCCCCTGTAGCAGCAGTCCCTTAACTGCCCAAAGTGCACTCCGCCCTTGAACAAAAATATACAGGGCCTCATTCCGAGGTGGGCGCAAAGGGATGCCGGGCACCGTTAAGGACATCGGTGCCGGTAATCCCTTTGCTCCCTATTCTGAGGTCCCTTAGCGGGTCCCGCTATGGGCGTCTGGTTTTACCAGGCGCCCTTAGCGGGAGCCGCTAAGGGACCAGAGAGCTAATAACGGTACCAAAATTGCGGTACCGTTATTAGCTACTTCCCCATTCCCATTGAGCCCTATGGGGGCTCAAATGGGAATGGGGAATGGTTTTTTCAATGGGGATTTACCGGTCCCTCCAGGGTCAGAATGGACCGGTAAGTCCCCATTGAACCAGGTCGGTCCCGGACCTGGTATGGGAGGTAGTCATGGCGCAAATAGCGCCATGACTACCTCCATACTCGGAATGAGGCCCACAGTCTTGGGATGGCACTCCCATGGTCCCGTGCAGACTCTGGTAGCCCCTTGAAACAAAAATTGCCAATTAAGTAGTGAAT
Source organism: Ambystoma mexicanum (assembly GCF_040938575.1). NCBI lineage: Eukaryota > Metazoa > Chordata > Amphibia > Caudata > Ambystomatidae > Ambystoma > Ambystoma mexicanum. The sequence continues at coordinate 1,112,119,631 of NC_090923.1, read as the reverse complement.
GCTCTATAAACATAAACATACAACTAAAAGGTACATTATCTAGCAACTCCACTCCCTCGTTACCTTCCTTACTCAATGAGGGATCCTTTCCTTCCTCCGAACCTTACCAGAGACTTTTACCTTTGTACTCTCTCTACCGCTCCTGGAGCGCCACCTCTTGGTGGGATAATATTGCTGCACACTGGAGCTCCTGTGTTTCTTTTCTAAACACGAGCTAGAGGATGCCTGGCAGCGGGCCAGAGCATGTTTCGCCCCTGAAGAATTCAGGAGCAGGTGAAGTTGGGCTGACGCTGGGATGTCCTTTGGAGGTCGCAGCGGTCGTGGCTGCAACCCCTGAGGTCTATCTTGCTACCCCTGTGGTCTCCGTTGCGGCCCCTGTTTTGTTTGTCTTTTTTTAGATGTAAGCAAGCTCCTGGACGGTGGCTAGTGCCATGTGGCTTTTTGTTTCTAGAGTGGTTGGCTTTCTTGTTCAGGCCCTTAAAAAAACAGGGGGTACCAAAAGTGTAACACTTTGAGCAGTGACCCTAAATAAGAAAGAATAGGAATAACACATAATGTGTCTTTCTAGAATTGTGTACAATAATTTCAAGACTCATTCATGATTTATTTCAGGCACACTTCAAAGGGCGAGTCACTGATTTAGTCTGTTCTTAAACACCTCAACTCAGCCTTTCATCCTTCTGAGGTCAATAAATGAGTACCAACACAGGGTGGATGATATTGGGTGTATAGGTGTTCTATATAAAGCGCTTATGCGTAAGTGCTACATAATAACACAGCATTATCCTTTGGCCTTGGACGGCTTGCATTCACAGTAATTTTGAAATATGGGCCTATACACACTGATATTAATGATACATATGGTGATCTATTCTTGTATGAAATGTACATCACATTATAGTGATATCGTAACCATATTATTTGTAGTGTACTTAGGAGCGATGCTATGTGATGCCACTTCTTGTTTTGTCAAGGGGTGAAAGGTTGTGTTCCATCGCTTCCAGTGATGTCCCTTTGGGGTGGGGTCACATGACATCACTTCCTGTGATGTCATCAGAGGTTAAGGGTTGTGTGATGTTACTTCTGCTACCCCTGGCAATTTGGTGAAATGACGTCCCTGTGCTGAGGCACTAGGGCAGGTTCCAGCGGGGCCTGGACTCCCAGTAGTGAAGGAGGCACACAATAGCTTTAAACAAGTAGCGGGTGATGGGTAAATAGGCCCTCACATTTTGTTTGCTACAACTGTTGCAAAACAAATATTTTCTATGGCTAGTGTGGGTGAACACTCTGGCCAAACAGACAAGAGATGTTACAGACCCAAATCCAGATGCCCCCTCCAGCCCCACCTCATCCCCCTCCTGTAAACAAAGGGGGAGAAAAAATGATCTCCAGCACCGTGGTGCTCCAGTAACAGCGAGTTCGTTCGTGGGGCGGGGGTAGGGTGAGCAGAAGTCCCAGTTTTGCCAGTATTGTCCCAGTATTTGGTGCTCTGTCCCACTTTCTCAAAATTATGTTCCCATTGGAAACGGCAGTGGTGCCCAGGTTTTTTGTGGTAGGTCTTCATAGCTGGAAGACAGGAATGCACAATCTCGCACAGAAGAAATGCTGCATTTTTGGAACTTAAAATAGTGTTATTTTGCAAATTATTTATAAAATGGGTTTCTTTGAACAGTAAGACTTAAACTCCCTTCAGCTCCAAATGCTACTGAAGTGTAGTGCCTTGACAGCCACTTTCAAGAGTTAGTCCTACCTTTATTTTAGTTTCTCTGTCCCTGTTTTTTACTTTTTAAAGCTGGTCACCATAGGAGGAGTTGGGGTGGGGGCTCAGGTGAGCAGAGGAACACCAAAGACCCCAAAGAAAGAACCGGAGGCGTGTCACGCGCCCTTCATGACACAAAGGCAGAGTTAAAACTACTGACAGATGACGCAATTGCTGAACCCCTAATGAAGGCGGGGGATGTGCGACAACCCTCTTTGGTCAGGCAGGCAACGCATAGTGATGCCAAAGGGGGCCATGCCAGCCTCACTGCAGCATATGTCAGACCCCATGGGGTTGTCAGCCAGTGCAGAACAGTATGAAGAAGCAGACTTCCTGAGTAGTAAGCAGATGCAGCATTGAAAAGGGACATGCTGGATCAAATGGCACAATGGGGTAGGAATCTATCAGCCCTATGAGGCACAAGCTCTCCTCCAGGACCTGCAGAGCACGGAGGAAGGGGAAGGGCTCCAGCGGAGCACGGGCCAACACTGAGCTTCGACTCAGCTCATGACAGGCCACCGACGCAATGCCAGGCTCCCCTGTTTCCTGTGCCAGGCTCCCCTGTTACATTAGCCAGATGACCTATCCATACTTAGGACGTTAAAGCAGAGGCTATCAAAAGGAGCATTGTGCTGCAGCCTTCCAGCCGTTGTTGTTATGCCCAGCGTCAGACGTCATCTTATAAGGACCCACCTCATGCACCACCTCTACAGTGAAGGTCCCAGAGAAGATGGCTTTTCAAAGGCCATCTCAAAATAAAAAAGAAGCATGGTGGTCTTCAGGTCAAAGCAAAGGTTCTGGAACCACCGAAACCCCCTTAGGTCAAGGCAGACAAGACAAGATATGTCCATGCAGATCGCCGTGTGGTGGTGGAGGGGTGGGGGGTCTGCAAAGGTTCACGGACGCCCAGCAGACAACTGTGCAGGATCTGTGGGCCTGCAAGATAGTCACCAAAGGATATCGGATAGAGTTATCTGCCCTCCTCCGCCCCCACCCAATCCTGCATGATCACCACAAAGCACCACGATATGTGACGCCCTGGGGCAAGCCCTTCAGGTAATGATCAGAGCATGAATTCAGGAGCAGGAAATCTAGCCGACTCTATTCACAGGTCCTCTGGCGGGGACACACTGGCGCTGACCCTCAAGGATCCAAGTGTCTGGGTCCCAGTTGTCAATTTTTCTAATGGAGACGATCCAGCGGATTCTTCTCTTGATGAAGTCACAGCGTTTTCTTACATCGCCTGGTCTCCAACAGATCCCGTTCTAGCAAGATCTTCAGAGGAGGCTCAGATTCCCCATGTTAGGGGGGAAGGGATGTCTTCACTTGGCCTGCATTCACTTGGCCTGCATTCACTTTGCCTGCATTCACCCTACCTGCATTCACTTTGCCTGCATTCACTTGGCCTGCATTCACTTGGCCTGCATTCACTTGGCCTGCATTCACTTTGCCTGCATTCACTTGGCCTGCATTCACTTTGCCTGCATTCACCCTACCTGCATTCACTTTGCCTGCATTCACTTGGCCTGCATTCACTTGGCCTGCATTCACTTTGCCTGCATTCACCCTACCTGCATTCACTTGGCCTGCATTCACTTGGCCTGCATTCACTTTGCCTGCATTCACTTTGCCTGCATTCACTTTGCCAGCATTCACAGTGTCACTTATACTTAGGCTATCTGGTTTTGCGTTCAAGCCGATACACCCTGGCAAAACACCACAGGGAAGAAAAGTGCCTCCTCTGTTTGAACGGAAAAACACTGGGCAGGGATGTGAGAAGGTTTGGGGAGTGGAAGAGGTGGCTAGTGAGGGAGCGTTGCATGCAATAGAAGGGCCCTACCCATCCCCTGGTCCCCGTCACCCCGTATGCCTGTTTGCTTTCCTTTCCTGGCCCCTGACCTTATTAAAAAAACACTGCATATTCAATCTTACATCGTTTTCTTTGTAAACAATATATATATATTTGGCAGTGGTCAGGGGCTCTTTTGAGTAGTTGACACATTTTGTGACTGCCAATTCACATCTCAAAATTGGCTACGATTCTTCAAAATAGCCCTTGATCACTTACAAATATTTATTTACAAAAACGGGTTAACAGGGATATTTAAGTGTCGCTATTTGTGCCTCTGGACACCCCTTTTTCCCCTCCCTCGAATGAACGGTTTGAATAAGGAATGCACAGACACAAACATGTATGTTACATTGTTTTTTTGTAAAATAAAATATTTGTCAGTGGGCAGGTGCTACTTTCAGTAATTTCCAATTTTCAGCTTTTTTATGTGAGCATGAATTCATGCACCCGCAAAAATAAATGGTTCTCAAAATATGCCACAATTCCTCATAATTGCCGCCGACTGGTGATAAATGCTTTTCCCCCCCAACTAAACAAGGATGTAATATAGATTTTGCAGCATGCGTACTTGTGCCACCAGGCTTTCTTTGTTGCTATTTCAATAGATGAAGTGTTAGAATCAGACACGCACAGGCACTGCACAATCTCGGTTGCATTTCTTTTTGTAAAATATTTGGCAGTGGACATGGGCTGTTGCGAGAAACTGTAGCCAACTTTTACACATTTATGCGACCACACACTCACTTAGCCCCAAAATAAAAAAAATGCCTGAAATTTGCCACACTTCCTTTAAACAGCCCAGCTCTAATGACAAATATAATGTTTCTGTTACAAATAAAAACAATGTACAATTATACTTGCGGTATCTGCAGTCATGCTCCCATGCTCTTTGCGTCTGTTCCTACACACATGTCGAGATAAGGCAAGCAACAGGAGAGAGGGAAGTGGGAGTTCAAGGAGTCAGCAACAAAGTACATGGTTACACTTTTAAGGCCCTTGCTAATGTAGCGCATTGAGGGCCAGCCAACCCTCCTTAGTCTTCGCTTGAATACCTGTGTAAAACTATGACTAAACAAGGTGTCCTCAGAAATATATTTTATTGCACCTCGATCTTGAAAATACATTTGCAAAACTTAAAAGTCATTATTTAGTCTCACGCTGCTTTGCATTCTGATGCATTCAGGCTTCTGTTCAAGAGGTGGAAAATATGCTACAATTGCCCTCTTTTTGCTTAACATTTTTACAAGGATCTATATGTTTGTCGGAGTGGTTTATTATGATTTTTGTATAGAGTACTCTTGAAAGACAAAAACACATATTTCTACCAACTGGAGCCTGGACAACAGTCTATGTTTCAGACTGGGCCGAAATCCCTACATCACCACTTAATTGAAGTGTGTGATCTTAAGCAAATCATTTTATCTCACTGTGACTTATCCGTGAAAAGTAAAGTCCTTAGAATGGATTCTGTTCACAAGGTACTCTAGAAACAAATTAATTCTATTGCTCCATAAATAATAACAGTGACCATTCATAGAGCGCTTAGAGACCATAAAAATAGGAGCAGTGCGCGGTATAAATCAACATAGCATAACATATGTTGAACATCACAAATCTTATTTGCTGTTTGGTTTTCTCATGATCAATTCTTGTCATGTTGCTTTCCATGGCACCATCAAGTATCAAAGCCACATGTCACTTCCTGCAGCATCATTTTCTGTGATTTCACACTGATGTCAACACATATGCATATTAGGGCACACTGCAAGTCCTTTGTCACGCAGGCCATCACACTTCATAGAACCTGACCTGGATATTGACAAAAGGCATCACTCTGTACACAAAATTGCCTATGTCCTTTCCAGGGGCAGCTTCTCACTGACATCTGTTACCGGCTTTCTCAGCAGAAGCCCCTTTTGAGAGACTGGTCCCTCAATAGCCCGTCCATTGGGAACATTGTATATCCCATGATATTTCTACTCCAAAAAGTATGCATGTTAATAAACGCATGTTTTTCATATGCACTAGAAAAACACTGTTGTGCTCAATTAATTTCCGCAAAAAATGTAGAAACACTGATATTCACCGATATTTACATTTTGTTTAGTTTAGTTTATTTGTGTATGGTTCTAAAAGAACTTTTGCAAAATTACATCAAATATCGCAACATTATATTTCATTAAAATCCACATTTTCAATCGTTAAAACACATAACCTTAGTTACAAATTACCATAACATTTCCTAAAAGAATATAAATATATAATAATACAATCAGTGTGTAAAACATCAAAATATAACATGTCTTGGTCCATCAAGGCTAATACTCTAACAATAGTACGCCATACCCAATAAAGGTCTTTATGGAGACTTTCGAGTTCAGACATAAGTCCCAAAACTCAATTGTACTTATAGACTCCAACTCCCGAGCACGTCTCCTGAGTGGACGCAAACAAGTAGAGCCCAAAGCAACACACTCTGTAAAAACCTTTTTTCTGGGTTTCAAGCTTCTCTTCAGTGTTACAAATGCGACACAGCCCATCTTTTAGTGGTATTTTCAGTATTGCCCCTTTGGAAACTAGCAAAGGGAACTGATTTGTCTGCAATCTAAGCATAAAGTTGCGAACCGCCGGGTTCGGACTTTGACAAAGGTAGGTTTGTGCGCGTAGGAAACAATGGGTAACATAAGCAAGATAACAGTAGTCGCGTGATCTAAACAAATGAAGGTAATTATTTGTCCAGTCCCAGCTTTCAATCTTTTCCCAAAAAATGGCGCTTAAAGTAATGTCATCGGTACAAAAGCAGAATAAAGGAGACCACTCAATTTTTTCAAATAATGGTACATTGAAGGCAGTAAACTCACATACCACCTAATTTTCACCAATCAATCTATCCCTACATCCTTCAGCCAACAGCTAGCATTTCGGGTTAAGCTAAACAGCTCCCCTCTTCTACTTAACAGGTGGCCTTTGACATCAGTCGCAGCTCCAAGCGCAGATACTGCATCGGGGTAGATGGAGCCATTTTCAAAACCTTTTTCCATAAGTAACCTTCCAGAATATCAAGCCAATTACAAATCCTGCATCACGATTACATCTAAACCATACAATATTGCAGGGTATAAGCTTTGCTTAGATAAAACGATTATACCTTCTAACGTAAATCCCGCTGTGGTGCCCGCAAACGTCACAATCAGGTGAGTCAGCTGGTGAGCCTTTCTCGTTTTAGCATCTCTTACATGGACATATTTCTTACTTTCACTCCTATGTAGGCCTAAATATGGACATTTCTCCACGTAATCTAACACTCCCAGGCTTGTCACCAAAATAGTCTGATTAACTTTTCTTGCTGAGATTAACATGATTTTGGTTTTATCCAGGGTTATCACTAAATCATTCTAAATCGCAAACTGAGCTAGTTCACATTTTGTGAGAACACTGGAAAAACACCACTGAAATTGGCAAATCAAACACTGAAAACCAAAAACCCTACTTGATACTTGTTTATACCTTTACTTCTCCCGTGTCTCACTTTTTCTAGCATTCACTTTGAAATTAATTACAAGCGGAAACCCTGTTCTTTTTCACCCCATATTTCCCCTCCCTTTGACCCCAGCCCTTACCTTAAGCTACCCCTAACCACATTCCATTGCCACATTCACTTTGTGAAGATGCAGATGAAGTAAAGGCATGAAGAAGTAAATACATGACTAAGTACATATCTGCCGAAGGGTCTGTAGATGAGGGAAGTGCAGACAACGTTTTCTGGGTGAAGTGAAGTAGATACTGGTAGGGTTCATGACTGTGCTACCCTTTGGTCTCAAGTGAGCACCCAGAATGTTCACAAAACCCCTCGCTCCGGTGATGGCTGTATTCCACAGGGAAAGGATGCAGATACACCCATACCTGGACTACTGGTTGGACATCAACCTGTCAGTGACAGGGACCAGGAAGGACACCAAGAGGGTGTGTCTGTTGCCAGGTTAATTGGGGTTCTTGGTGAACTACAGGAAGTCACAGCTGTCTCCAGTGAAGAAACTAGAATTCATCTGAGTCCTCTTTCACACTCACAGGGAGATGATGTTCCTGCCGCAACACTGTGCGGAGACACTCAGGAGAGACCTGGATTTGTTTCTCTCAAAAGATCAAGCTTCCTCCAGGCAGTGGCTCAGCAAACAGGGTCAGGTGGCACTGACAAACCTCCTGGTACCATGAGCCAGATTACACCTGAAGCATCTGGTCAACCACAGATTTTGAGGAGATTCTGTGAGTGACTCCTTACTTATGGAGAAAGCTGTAGTGGTGGCTGAGTGCCTTGACTGGACAAAGGAATTCTGCTCGGCCCACTGTTTCCACACATCCTGACAATGCACACTAGGCACTTGGGCTAGGTGTGACTTTGGGGTCTCACACAGCTCAACCGAGGTTGCCTTTGACAGAAGCGGTTTGATCTTCTGATTGGAGAGAACTAGCTGCAATGCAGAGAGATAGAGTCACCATATCTTACAACAAACGATGGGGACACGATAATTCTCCCTCTCACTGAATTGGCTGAGGAAAAGTTCTCTTGAGCAGAGAAAATCATCCTTTCTCTCCAAGCAATTGGCATTCAGGGGATCCTGAACATGAGAGCAGAGCGACAGAGTCAAAGTGTCCCTCTTCGCTGGAGCTGAGATTGTCTCGCAGGGCGTTCCCTTTAATTTGCAGGACTTTTGAAGTTCTGACACTGGACCCCTTTGATACAGGCAGAATTCAGTGGTCTCCTTGTTCTGCTCCTGATATCAGGAAGAGGGGGCATGGAGGTGGGAAGATCTACAGATAGCATTGCTCATGGCTCTTCTGTATGCTGGGTGCTGAGGGAAATGAGGTAGAAGGAGGCAGCGATCATTCTAGTGGTCCTTTTCTGGCCCAGGTGCATGTGGTTTCTTCTCCTTCTGGAGCGGTCAGTGTCTCAGGGAATTATTCTGTCTCCCAATCCCCCTCCAGTGGTGTACAATGTACTGATAGCTTCAGTGAGGTCCTGCCACAGACTCTCAGTCTGCAGGTTAAGTGGCAGGGGTTAGTGCAACTGGGCCTATCCATCAAGGCAAGTGTATGAGTCCAGCGTCCCAGGAGGATTTCCACTAATAGGGCTCATGCCCATCACTGGGGATCCTTTTAGGCTTGGTGAGATGTACAGGGAATTCATCCAGTATACTGTGAACTCCAAAGATTCTTGTTTTTGTACTAGAAGGTTTTCAAAACGAGCTTGCAGTAGTATCGCAGAAGGTGCAGTGGCCATCACTCAAAGTGTTTACAAACCTTGGGGCAGCCATGGGGCACTAGAAGATCGGGGCACTAGTAGAGAGGATCCTTCTGCCCGTCCACCTTCGATGACTAATCATCCCACTTTGGGATCGGATGAGGGTGTATATATATATATATTTATATATATATATATATATATATATATATATATATATATATATATATATATATAAATAGGAGGAGTAGAGGAGTTTGGGCACTAGGGTTTGAGTCCACTTACGCTAAGCTTAGATACTTTCTAGTGTATTTGTTTAAAAGCATTAATTGTACTGATTGGCTGCATGATCATGGGTTGGGGAGGTGTTGCCCACACCTCTTTTTCGGATTATTAATTGTGTGTTCCCAGATACCTCGTGCATGAAACAAAGGGGAAAGCTTAGTCCTTGTATCCTTGTTTGTAAACCATTGTGTTCTTTATTAATCGGGGAGGAAGGATAGCTCAGGGGCAATGCGTTTGTCTTGGAAGCAAGACAACGCGGTGCAACACAGGATCGAATCCCAATCCTGCGCTTAGAAACCACTCACGGGTATTAAGTGCGTTATAAATTAACAATAAAATAAATAAATTAAATAAATGTAAGTGGTCAGCCGACACGTGTTTCGACCTCTCAGGGTCTTCATCAAGGCTAGTACATTTGCGTCGATTAACCGGTTGGTTAGGTTGTTCCTGATGATTGGTTGAGGTGGATGCCTTCCACTAGTGGTCCTTGCGGGCTGTGTAGAGTTGTGCCCAGCTGGGCATTTGTCTGGTCGGTTGGCCTCAAGCTCCTTAATGAAAATGTCTGCATGGCACAGTTGGCGTTGTGAGACTGAATATACATATATGTATATATCACTTGCAGCAGGCTGCTGAGAGCTGGAGACACCTTGATTACTCTCTGGTGCTGCCAGGCTGCCGAGAACTGGAGAGACCTTGAATACACTCAGCTGCTGCAGTCTACCAAAGGCTAGGCTGATGAGAGCTGAAGACACCTTGATTGCACTCACCTGCTGCAGGCTACTGAAGCCTAGAGTGGGCTTGGTTGTGCACAGCTGCCTCAGGTTACAATGTGCTCCACCCTGTGTGGCTGTGGACTAGAAGAACCTGCTTAAACTCGCTTTCTGCAGGTGCAGTTGCCCGCCAACTGCCTTCCCTGGGAGTACCTTCTTAGTATTTCTGTGACCAGTGTTGACCCTTTCCTTGAGATCCTGTTTTTCCATTTGAATGTTGCTTCCTGTGGATGCTTTGTGCGGCATCTTCAATCCTGGTGTGGACAAATCTTAGAGATTGTGTTTTGCTTATGAACCCTGCTTGCAGTCACTGCTTTTTAAAGCGTCCTGTCCTCTTGCGTCTGCTGTTTTGCGTAGCACCCAGCCATCATTCATTGACTGAAACCTCTGTGTGTAAAAGCGCTGATCAGTGTCTATCTTAGTGTGAACACCTGTTTGTCTGCAAGATTTCTCCCTCAGAGACATTTCCTGTTCTGTTCCTCTGTGTATCCATGCAGTTCCAATTTCTTGCTTTATAGTCTACCGTTTAGTGAACTGTGTTTCTTATTGTTCCAAGCATTCGCTGAGTTGGCACAGACCTCCTGTCTTGTTTATGACTTGAGCTTTGAAATTTCTGATGCTCCTGGAATGGTAAGATTCTGAGCTTCTTTGCCTGCACATTTGCTAGCCGCTGGTGTCTGTGGTGATCCTATCCCATAATTCCCCTTTCTACTGGCATTACTACAGGCCCTGTAAGTTGATACTTGTCAAGCCCCTGTCTTTAGCCTCTGTTTTCTGTTTGTTCATGTTTCATTGTTGTCTCTGTCTGGCCTGTATATGGTTATTTATATTCACTCTGTTTCTTCCCACCTTCATTGCAAAGTGGTCCACTGTTGTGCCTCAGCTCCATATCCGTATACAATGTGTCTCCACCTGAAATTCGTACTTCTCTTCCCCTATTTCAGGTTGAAACATGGCTTCTACCTCATCAGCATCTGCACCCGAACAATCCCCATCTAGATCAGATCTCCAGCACTGCTTACATGCCTTTCAATGTATGTATGGCAGCTTCAAGAGGGGATTCATCGAGCATTCTAGCTTCCTTCAAAGTAGATCTGGAAAAAGTGGAAGAGAGGGTGTCAAACAATGACGCAAAAACAGGAGCACAGACCTGGGCTTGGCCAAAGTGCACCTAGATGCTCTAGAACATGCTGCAGCGGATCTCAAAGTGAAGTGTGAGTATATAGAGAACGGTAGAGGGAGGGTTTGCCGTGGGAGATTACATCAAATTCAAATGCATCAAATTATTTAAACAATTTTTTCCCCAAATATATGTGGGGGTGGTTATAGGTGAATAACTAATATGGTGGAGCTACGGGGGAGGGAGGGAGTCCTACAGGGTTCTCCCCCGCACATATTTGTGGCACAATCTACAACAACATAAAACAAATTAGATGAAATCAAATTCAATGTCATCTTTTTGACCAAATCACATAGAACCTAGAGAACAGATGCCAGAGAAGGAACATCTGAAGGAAGCGGTGGAGGATCCTGACATACTAACTAGCATGCACACACTCTTTAAAGATCTTCTTGGGGAATAGGAACCTGAGGCCACAGAGATTGGGAAAGCACACACACTCTTTAGAGATATTCTTGGGGCATAGGAACCTGAGGCCACAGAGATTGGGAAAGCACACACACTCTTTAAAGATATTCTTGGGGCACAGGAACCTGAGGCTGCAGAGATTGGGAAAGCACACACACTCTTTTGAGATATTCTTGGGGAATGGGAACCTGAGGCCACAGATATTGGGAAAGCACACACACTCTTTCGAGATATTCTTGGGGAATGGGAACCTGAGGCCACAGAGATTGGGAAAGCACACACTCTTTAAAGATATTCTTGGGGCATAGGAACCTGAGGCTGCAGAGATTGGGAAAGCACACACACTCTTTAGAGATATTCTTGGGGCATAGGAACCTGAGGCCGCAGCAATTGGGAAAGCACACACACTCTTTAGAGATATTCTTGGGGCATAGGAACCTGAGGCTGCAGAGATTGGGAAAGCACACACACTCTTTAGAGATATTCTTGGGGCATAGGAACCTGAGGCTCCAGAGATTGGGAAAGCACACACACTCTTTAGAAATATTCTTGGGGCATAGGAACCTGAGGCTGCAGGGATTGGGAAAGCACACACTCTTTAAAGATATTATTGGGGAATAGGAACCTGAGGCTGCAGAGATTGGGAAAGCACACACACTCTTTAGAGATATTCTTGGGGCATAGGACCCTGAGGCCACAGAGATTGGGAAAGCACACACTCTTTAAAGATATTATTGGGGAATAGGAACCTGAGGCTGCAGAGATTGGGAAAGCACACACACTCTTTAGAGATATTCTTGGGGCATAGGAACCTGAGGCTGCAGAGATTGGGAAAGCACACACACTCTTTAGAGATATTCTTGGGGCATAGGAACCTGAGGCCACAGAGATTGGGAAAGCACACACTCTTTAAAGATATTATTGGGGAATAGGAACCTGAGGCTGCAGAGATTGGAAAAGCACACACACTCTTTCGACATGTTCTTGCGGCATTGGAACCTGAGGCCACAGAGATTGGGAAAGCACACACTTTTTAGAGATATTCTTGGGGCATAGGAACCTGAGGCCACAGAGATTGGGAAAGCACACAAACACTTTAGAGATATTCTACGGGCATAGGGACTTGAGGCAACAGAGAATGGGAAAGCACACAAACTCTTTAGAGATATTCTTGGGGCATAGGAACCTGGGGCCACAGAGATTGGGGAGGCACACAAACTCTTTAGAGATATTCTTGGGGCATAGGAACCTGAGGCAACCGCGATTGGGAAAGCACACAAACACTTTAGAGATATTCTACGGGCATAGGGACTTGAGGCAACAGAGAATGGGAAAGCACACAAACTCTTTAGAGATATTCTTGGGGCATAGGAACCTGGGGCCACAGAGATTGGGAAGGCACACAAACTCTTTAGAGATATTCTTGGGGCATAGGAACCTGAGGCAACCGCGATTGGGAAAGCACACAAACACTTTAGAGATATTCTACGGGCATAGGGACTTGAGGCAACAGAGAATGGGAAAGCACACAAACTCTTTAGAGATATTCTTGGGGCATAGGAACCTGGAGCCACAGAGATTGGGAAGGCACACAAACTCTTTAGAGATATTCTTGGGGCATAGGTACCTGGGGCCACAGAGATTGGGAAGGCACACAAACTCTTTAGAGATATTCTTGGGGCATATGAACCTGAGGCAACCGAGATTGGGAAAGCACACAAACACTTTAGAGATATTCTACGGGCATAGGGACTTGAGGCAACAGAGAATGGGAAAGCACACAAACTCTTTAGAGATATTCTTGGGGCATAGGAACCTGAGGTTGCAGAGATTGGGAAAGCACACACACTCTTTAGAGATATTCTTGGGGCATAGGAACCTGAGGCCACAGAGATTGGGAAAGCACACACTTTTTAGAGATATTCTTGGGGCATAGGAACCTGAGGCCACAGAGATTGGGAAAGCACACACACTCTTTAGAGATATTCTTGGGGCATAGGAACCTGAGGCCACAGAGATTGGGAAAGCACACACTTTTTAGAGATATTCTTGGGGCATAGGAACCTGAGGCCACAGAGATTGGGAAAGCACACACTTTTTAGAGATATTCTTGGGGCATAGGAACCTGAGGCCACAGAGATTGGGAAAGCACACAAACACTTTAGAGATATTCTACGGGCATAGGGACTTGAGGCAACAGAGAATGGGAAAGCACACAAACTCTTTAGAGATATTCTTGGGGCATAGGAACCTGAGGCCACAGAGATTAGGAAAGCACACAGAGAGGGCCAGCTGACAGATAAAGAGAAACCTCAAGATTTAGTGGTGAAGCTCCTCTCCTTTCAGCTGAAAGAAGACATCTTGAGAAAGGCTTGAAGACAGATGACCCATCTGTTGTTCTGACTCAGGGCTACAACTGTTCTAGGATATGGCTCCTTCAATGCTAATGAAAAGGAAAAACTTGCAGGCAGTGATGAGAGAACTTACTGCTAAACAAATCAGATATTTCTGGCTGTTTGGATTCGGCCTGCAATGTAAGCTGGAGAACAGAATTCATGTCATGAGAAGCTGGAGAACAGAACTCATGGCATGTGTGGAGGTATACAATCTCCTGGGAATTCAACCTGCCACAACTGTGGAGCTAGACAAGACAAGGAACCATCGGTAGATGGATTGGCTCAAAATGGAAGACCGTGGTCAGTGGAAAGTGGAAAGTGGAGGAAGCCTAGAGGACCCAAAGCTTCAATTCCTGGACCCACTAGTCCTGTTGACTGACCTGCTCTGATTTGCCTCGGGTAGCAAGCCCGGACATCTGCTGATGATACATCCTTTGAGACATATCATGAGGTTTGGGAGATGTGTGATGTTCGCGCTTGACTTATGATAGTCATCGATACCTAATGGTGATGTTGCTGTAACCGTACCATGCTGACTGCAAGAAGGGTCCTAGAGAGGATACTGCACATTCAACTGAAGGAATGTGGGACCCGGGCGGGGTAAGAGTGCATCGCTTTTACCCTGCAGGTATTGTTCCAATTGTTTCACGAATGTTGTCTTATTCTGTTGTGCCGATAAATACCACTGCTGGCTGGGGGACTTCCCTCAGTGGCATTAATGGTGTGAGAGTTTATGCGGCATTGGCTTTATTTCATTTGGTTTTGGGAGTTAAATGAGGGGAAGGGAAGGACAATCTGACGTACAGCCTCAAGCTTTGGTATGTCTGTGGCGGCAAGAAGTAGCCCTTTCAAGTTGTTAGGCAAGGACAGGGCCCTTCGCTCGCAGGATGGAGCTACTGATGAATAACCTGAGGTTTTGCTCCTTAAAAAGCAAAAGAGTAACCCTACCTGGAAGGTTCAGATACTTATGTCTAACGTGAAGGGGTTTAATTCCTCTTTCAAAATGTCGAGGTGATGGGGCTACATGAAAGGGAGCTCCTGGCCTATATACCCTGCAGGAAACTCATCCACACAGAAAAGACCTATTTAGATTTAACTCTAAATTATATCCACAGAATCTGCAGGCGTCAGCACCCAAACAAACAGCAATGATCTTGCTGTGTGTTTTTTTTTAATAGGGATGTCCCATTAATGATCCAGCCTCTCTCAGGGATAGAAAGAAACCTTTCGACAGGCGATATCTTGTTTGTTGCGGTTTATACTACCAACATTTTCCAGGAGTCTTTTCTCTTTGCACTGCTTCTGGGTGTGTCCACCTGTGCAGGCCAGATATTGTAGTACTAGGTGACTGAAATCTCATTTGGCACCATAACTTGACTAGATCTGGCCTAAGCTCATATGCTGGCCATGCAATGACAAAGAAAGTAATCTTAGGGGTGCCTGGAGACAACTACATTCTCTTGATAAAGATTTTAGGTTTTTCTCACAAGCACATGGGACATACACGAGGACTGGTTGTTTCTTACACTGGCACTGCTGTCAAAACTGCACAAGGATAATATTGGTTTCATAACAATCTCTGATCACGCCCGATCACCGTGTATCTAACCCTCAGACCCCCTTCTAAGTCTAGAGGGATCTATTCTAGACCTATACAGAAAACCTTTTAAAGTATCCTATACTAGTGTGGTACCTGGTTAATTGCAATGATCAATTTTGTATTGCTAATCCAGCACATAACACACCTGAAGCCAACAACTGGGATACCTTCAAGGTGGTCTTTGGGGAGCAGGCACTTTCTCAGTGGCTTACTAGGAAGTGCATGCACAATCTGCAATTAAAACAGCTGGAAAAGAAGCTTTGCGACTGCAATGTAGCCCATTAGGTACCTAGCTATTAAAGGGAAACTGAATCTTCTTCTCCAGAAGAGGTCGGAGAAGGCACTGCTTTGCATAAAGCAAATATATTATGAGACGTCTAATACTGATGACTTGAGTAAGGGCCTCACCTAGGGCCGGGCTGCGGTTTTGAGGGGGTTTTAGTGGCGGGCAGGAGGGAGTGTAATCCACCTTCGGGGATTTTTCCTTGAATGTATATGCATCAGGGCCTACAGCGCAGGCTGCTCAGAAGCACCACTTGCAGTACCTAACCTACAGACTTTAACTGCAGAGCAAAAGTCACGTTTGGAGCAGGACATTCTGGAAGAGAAAGTGGGTAGGGCAGTTAAATTCCTCAAAAACGACTGGCCACCAGTGGGCGCGGATGGAGGTCACCTGAGCGGATGTATACTAATTGACTTTTTCACAACTGACCGCGGGAGAATTTACCTAATTTAAAAGGTCAATTAGGACATATATGCAGGGGAAACCCACTCGCAACCCTCTACCCAATCCAAACCTCCCCCCGCAACTCCCACCCAATCCACTTATATTATTTATAATCCAAAACAAACCCAATAAATATATAGAATAAATAAAATAATATAAAGGTCAATTGTGCAGAAGGTCAATTTGGACCACTATAATTAGGTCAATTAGGACACAAGGTCAATTGTAAAAGGTCAATATGGGTAATGCCCACCTGAGCACGTTCCTCCATTGTCCGAACCCCGAAAAAGTGAGTGTGCCCCCCACTTGCGACACCCCCTTATCCCCAGAGATGTAACACTTGCAGAGGTGGCCAAAGGACCCCATGGGGTGCGTCTGGTCCCATACATTGTGAAAAGCTGCCGCATATGAGCAGAGAACCATCCTCTTATCTGCAGCGCTGGAATGTGAAAGTGATTTTCTGTTGAGCGGGCCCACTCAAGGACACCAGCTCTCCATCGGAGCTGCGGTTTAATCGCTGAGGGCGGAATCCTCCCCACTCAGAACGTGGAAAGGAAGGTAGAGCTGGGACCCTGAAGCTTCCCCATGACCCAGGACACCGGAGCAGAAACCTGCAACCCGCCCTGCGTAATCTTTACTGGAGGGACAGCGCCTTGATCAGCGAAGTGATCACGGGAGGGTTGCTCACTCTGGGTGAGGTGCTGGACTGCAAAAATACGGCAGCAGGTACATCAGTCTGTGGATCACCTGGATGGGGCCAGGAGGGGGAAAATGCGTAACTGCAGCGCTCCCAATGAGATTAAGGGGCCCTGAATGTGAAGTGTGGATACACCACGGTCTGGCTAGCAGGGCAGCCGTTCAGCCATATGAAGTTGCACCCCGGAGGTGTGGGACCCCTGCACTGGGGCATGTGCCCGCCTCCTGTGGTCTGAGTCCAGGTGTTGGGAGGAGGCTCGAAGTGTCTGGGGTGGATAGCTGGAGGCAGTGGACTGAGCCACTGGGGTGTTTGGCTTGCAAACCTCACCGACACAGCGGAGGGGCCCAGATTATTCCGGGGGAGATTGGGAACAGACTTTGTTGACAGTTGAACCCCACAGACCCATGAGGCCCTGCAGGTGATCTCAGACTGGGCCCACGATAGGAGAGTCTCCAAGGGAGCTGTGGGCCCCCGGTTCCGGGGCGTGTGCCCGCCTCCCCCATGAGCCGAAGAGAAGTCGGTGGGGATAAGTGGTAAAGAGGAAGAGTCTGCCTTGGAAGGGGTGCCAGAGGTGACCTGTGCCCTCTGGGAATCTCACTTTGGTGCAATGATATATGGAGATTAAAGCTAGGCTGGCTGGATTTGCATACCTGGCCAGATCTGACTTCACATACCATAACACGCAGAAGAACATTGCGGTGGAATAGGAGCACTTGATGGCAACCAAAAGGGATGTCGCCTCATTACTTGAAGAGATCTGAAGCATGAGGGCTGACATCAGGGATAAGGTGGACAAGGTTAATGTTAGACTCGACAAAATGGAGGAGAGGCTGCAGGCAGTGGAATACAATCAATCCTCTGTGGATACCTTGGAGACTCTAATGGACGTGAGGATGGGTGAAATTGAAAGGAGAGAGGCAGAGATGGTTTTGAAGATGGATGCCATTGAGAATCGTGAAAGGAGACATAACCTCCGAATTTTTGGGATTCCAGAGACAGAAGGGGAGACCAAAACGGGACCCCACGTAGAGGATACATGAAACCACAAAGCTCCTTTTCAAAGATGCTTCAATTGATGAGACGAAAATTGAAAGAGTTCATAGAGCTGGTGGCTTTGGGATTGACCCTCGGCAAGGCAAGAATCGCCATCTTTCAGGTTCTGTCCTCCCTTATTCTAGCAAAGAGAAGATTGTGTTTACCTCTGACGAAATGGCTGAGTGAAAAAAGAGTCAGATCTAGATGGGGATTTCTGTTCTCGATCTCCTTTGAATTGGATGTTCATAAGTACAGGCTGGCTACAGAGGAAGAAATAAACAGTCACTGGCATGCTGCTCGCGGGTAATGAGCCGACCCCAGAACCCAAAAGAGATAACGAAGGGATCCAACAGGAGTCAAATCCCTGGCTCCAGAAAATTCATGAAACTGAATACCTCTCGAGCTAACATGTCATGAACTCACTTTCGGAGGATGCTGGAGGTGAGACACTAATGGTTCTTACGTGACTGAGTCGGCTCGCGAACTCAGGGGGGTGGCCGAAGTTATTATTGGAGGGGATTGATGCGCTGATGTTGTTCATTATGGTTGGGGCAGGTAGTTCTGAGTGGCGCAGGGGTGGTTAGTGGTATTTGTGTTGGTTGAAGTTTGGGGGGTGGGAGTGGGGGCACCGTAAATGGGTTGGAGTCTGGATCTCAGGCCCGGTTGGTGGTTTGACACTCGACTAGTGAAAGTAACTGGAAGGGGCCGGATGCCTGGGGGGAGAAAGGGGAGTGAGGGCGGGGCACAAGAGGGGAGAGTGGGTCTCAGAATTTATGCCATGGCTCTGGCAATGCTCGTTTAAGGATGTCCACCACACTTGGGAGGGGGTTGACTCTTACGCATGCAGGTGGTCTGTATAAGAGATGTTACTATGGGTGACTCAGTAAAGAGGAAGAGGGGTGGCAATTTACGGGTATGTACTTTGAATGTGAAAGGACTCAACTCCCCTGCCAGGAGGTCCTTGGTCACAAGGGAATTTAGAAGGTCTGAGATTGACGTCCTATTCCTTCAGGAGACCAAGTACCTGAGGGGCGAGGAGTGTAGGATTCCCTGTGACTTGACTGGGTGGGAATTTTGGGGGTCAGGGATAATGAGGAAAGGAGGAGTCGGAATCTTGGTCCATAGTGGACTCAGAATGTAAGTTACCAAGGTGTGGTCAGACTCAGAGGGGAGGGCTGTGTTGATCTCAGGTTTGATCAAAAAAAAGTAAGAACAAAGGAGGTTCCTGGAGAGGACCCTAGAGAAAGTAATGGATGAGGGACTGGGTCATCTCATAGTTGCAGGTGACCTAATGTCTGGATGGATGGATCTCAGTGTCAACAGGCAGTCTAAATACTCTCGGGGACAGGAAGCCCAGGACCAAGGGGGCAGGGTTCTCAATACAGCTATGGAGCTATATGGGCTGTGAGACATATGGCGCCACTTACATTCAGAGGAAAGGGGGTTTACCTACTATTCCGCCCCACACGGAACCTTAACGAGAATAGAATATCTCTAAATTTCAAGGGACTTATGGGATATGGCACTGAGATCAGCAATTCACCCAGTTAGTTGGTCGGACCATGATATGGTGTCAGTCGATATGGGTTGGAGCAGCCTCTGCCCTATGAATTCTGAATGAAGGTGTAATAAGTCTTTGTGGAAAGACCCTGTGTTCAAAGAAGAAATGGAGCGGGGAATCAAAGAATTCTTTGAGATCAATGATATGGCGGAAGTACGTTAAGGAATCATTTGAGATGCAGCTAAGGCCACGTGGAGAGGTATGTTCATTAAACAGGGTCCCGTAAGAACAGAGAATGTACCCTTATGGAGACAGGGCTGCGGAAGAGAATAGGAACTTTGGAGAGGCTTGCACAGTCATCCACCAGTGGTAGGAAAGACTACATTATGAAGGCTAAGGGAGGCAGGGAGGAACTGAGACTGCTGGAGGAAGGGAAAATACTTTGCAACTTACAATTTCTTAAACAGAAATGTTATGGAAAGGGTGATAAGGCAGACGCAGTTCTTGCCGCAAGGTTAAGGGGACAATGTGCAGAGAGATGGGTTTTGGAGATAGAGGGAAGGGACGAGACGACAGAGGTCTCGGCAGAGGGGATCCAGGAGGCGCTTGCCGCGTTTTATGAGTGTTTATATAGGAATTAATGGACCCAGCTGCGGAAGAGATTAAGAATTATATAGAAGAGTCCTGCCTCCCATCGCTAACGGGAGAGGAATCCAGGGTCCTGGAAGCGCCAATCACTGGGGAACAGATTAAGAATGTGATAGGGCGACTTCGGCTTGGGAAAGCACGAGGGGAAGATGATTTCACCTCAGGGTTTTATACATCTTTCTTATCGGCCCTGCTCCCCTTCCTGACAACACTGTTCAATGACATCATGGAATCAGGGATGGCTCCAGACTCATTTATCCAGGCCCTCATTTCAGTAATACCAAAGGAGGGTAGGGATCATCGGTCCTGTGGCTGATATTGCCCAATTTCCCTCTTAAATATAGATGCATAGATATATGCCAGAGTCTTGGCAGCAAGGTTAGAGGGACACTTACCGAGATTGGGTCATTCTGACCAGGTGGAGTTTGTCAAAGGGTGCCAGGAGGCAGACACCATGAGGAACACTTTGCACTTGATCAACGAGGCTCAATGCTGGCCGGATAATCCCACTCTCGTCTCCATTGATGCCGAGAAGGTCTTTGATAGGGTGGAGTGGGACTTTCTAGAAGCAGTGCTTACCAAATATGGGATAGGCAAGAGACTCCTAAGGGGTATAATGGAGATCTATTCCTCCCAAAAGGCATGTGTGATGGTGAACGGGGGATACTCGCTGGGGTTTGGACTGGGCAGAGGGATAAGGCAAGATTGGCCGCTTTCTCTGGCTCTCTTTGTGCTCTCACTGGAACCTTTGGCCATTAGGTTGAGAGAGGATCGTACAATTGAAGGATTTGTGGTGGGAGGGAAGATATACAAAATCGAACTGTATGCAGATGACACGCTAGTGCATGTGGTAAACCCGTTGACCTTGGTGCCGGCCGCAGTTGTTTTGATTGAACAATAGGGTCACATGGATGGGTTCAAAATTAACAAGGGCAAATCATTCCTTTTCCCCCTGGACAGAAATAGGGATGACGACACAGGACGTTTCTCACCCTTGGGCATGAAAGTTACCTTGGGAACGATTCGGTACTTGGGTATTACCATCACGAGAGAGCTTGAGGGACTGTATGAAGCGAATTTCCCCCACCCCCTTGATTACTGAACTGGAGAAAGATCTAAAGAAATTGAACAAGCTGACTAGCTGTTGGATGGGGCGTTTGAATGCACTAAAAATTGTGTCTCTCTCTCTCTAGTATTTTATCCATGTTCCAAAGGCTGGGAATTCAGATCCCTGACCTCTACTTCAAAGTTACTAGGGGAACTCTTTTACGTTTTCTGTGGCATCGGAAGAAACCCAGGGTTTCTGGTCAGGTCCTGACTCTCCGCAAGGCAAGTGGGAGAGTGGGATTGCCAGACATACATTTGTATTATAAGGCCACTCAGCTTTGGATACTGAATTCACACCTTAGACTGCAGGAAGACTTACAATGGGTGGAATAGGACAACCTCCATCTACAACCGGCTACAGTAGGAGAATGGTTGTGGGTTCCCAGAGAAATGTTACTGCATAAGATACAGGAACACCGCATTCTAGGAACCATCTGGCGACAATTAGCTGGGTTGGGTGGCGTTACATCGTGGCCCTCACCATTGGGACACCTTTGGGTACTGTGAGTTAGGGATGCCATCCTGAATAAAAATAGGTTTCAAACATGGTATGAAGCAGGGCTAGAAAGGATTGGGCAACTGCAGAGAGATGGGAGGTTTATCTCCATAGTGGAGCTAGAGGAGGTCTTTGGAATAGGTACACTCTCAGTCTTTTCGTACTTACAGTTAAAGGGGGCATTAACGTGTGAGGCTTGGAAAGAAAAGATACAAAGGTAACTCACACCCTTCAAGAAGATCTTAAACATAGCATCAGAGTACAGTGGATTGATTGGTGCATTATAGAGGGCCCTAGTGGACACAAGAAGAGGCTCCTCTGACAGACTGAGGCAGCTCTGGGAGGGGTACCTGGGGAAGGAGCTTGACCCTCAAACTTGGCAAAGAATGTGTTGTGGTGCCTACCAGACATCCATCTCCTGTCAGTACAAACTACATGCCATTAAATGACTGCACAGTTGGCAATATGACCTGGTCAGGCTTTCGAGAATGTATCAGAGTGTGAATCCAATGTGCTGGCATGAGTGTGGTTCAAGGGTCGATTACTGGAATATGTGGTGGGGATGTGGGGTTGTTCAGTCCTACTGGGATGAGGGTTTGAGCTGGATTAGGGACCTGGATGGAATCGCAAGAGTTAAAACACAGATGCTGGTTTTGTTTGGGCTACCAGAACTGAATGGGGAATATATTAGACTGCCAGAAATGGTTCCCGGCCTGCTCCTTGTGGGGAGGGCATGTCTGGCAGCACACTGGAAGAGAGAGTTGCCAACAGGAAAGAAAGAATGGATCAACACTGCCCGAAACTTGTATTTAATGGAACACTTAACGGCAGCTATACATAGACCCCAGATCGGTTGAAACGGAATGGATGGACTTTTTTGGTAAATATATTCACCAGGCGGTTTCTGTGACTCTCCAAGTATTTTGTGTGATTGGGAATCGAAACTCAAAATGAGGACCTAAGTTGTCACAGAGAACAGTGACCCCCACAAGGGATGGCAAGTGCACATTAGCAGGTTAATCCCAGTCAGAGGTAGTTCTGAGAACAGGGGGTGATGGGGGTAGACTTGGGGGTGGGAGAATGGGGGTGGGAGGTTAGTTTGAAGGACACATTTCCCTTTGTCTTTTTGTTGAAATGTTGCTCATCCGTGTGTAGTGGATTATTTGTATGTTGACTGAACTGTGTTTTTTCTCAAAAACATTATAAAATGGAAATTAAAAAAAGAAATCCTCAAAGACAGTAAGGCTCCAGGTCCAGACAGGTTGACAGGAGGATTTTATAAACTTGCTCTGGTGCTGGCAAAATGATCCAACTCCTTTAGCTCCAGGGACCGATCACAAACACCATTAAAAATCTAGGATATTCTCAGTTCTTACGGCAGGAATGAACACCCCGGGCTGCAGTTCATTTAGATCCATAGAATTCATACATTTTTATTTTCTAAACTATTCACTATAACTCTTGCTGTCAGGCTAAATGCATGAATGCCCTATCTTACACATGCCGACCAGTCAGGATTTATAGAAGGGAGACAAATCTTCGACAATGTTAGAAGAATTAGCCACCTAGTCGAAAAGACATCTAGAAGGACCATACCAGGTCCTATCTCCTTCCATGCAGAGAAAGCATTCGACTGTGTTGATTGAGCTTTCCTTTTTGCATTGCTGCATCAGGTGGGACTGGGAGAGGCATTTATGGAGAAGATTCTGGCCTATTATTCGAATCCCAAGGCTTAGCTTGTAATTAATGGCTGAAAACCAGAGACTTTTTTTGATCTCTTGGAGCTAGAAACAGGGATGCTCTTTATTCTCGGTGCTCTTTGCCCTAAGTTTGGAGATGCTGGCAGCCAAAATAAAGAGCAACTCCCACAATAAAGGGATTCAGTTTGCAGGTGTTAAACATATGCTAACTATAATAATAATAATTATAATAACAATTAGTTTTTTATATATCACTTTAATCTAAAGCGCTTTACATTGGACATATTTACATACATTACTATGATTACCCAATGCAGACGACATACTCGTATCTATCCCTGGCCCAGTTTCTTCTTTACCTGCTCTGCTATGATAAATTGGCACATATGGTCAGGTCTCAGGATAAATATCACCAAGTCGGAAATTCTAAATCTTGCACTTAGTCCATGGGAGGTAGATGAAGTGTAGGCCTGGGGAAACCTGTGACGGGCAAAAGAAGACATTAAATATGAGTGCCTATCACTAAAAAAAAGTATAGATGCTTTTATCAGGCAAACTATTGTATTCTTTTCAGAAAGGTTAAAGAGAATATGAAGTCCGGGAGGTCATTACCAATCTCGTAGGTAGGAAGAGTTGAAGCCAGCAAAATGGTGGTTCTTCCCAAGCTACTCTACTTCTTCCAGGCCCTTCCAATAGCAATCCCCTTGGCATTCTTTTCAGAGCTGTGGAGAGTGGTAACAGACTTTGGCAGGGATACCAAACCGCACTGGGTATTACAAAAACTAGTGTGGGCTTCTAGATCTGCCGGACCTACGACAACACTGTCCAATCAGCAAATGTTTGAGTGAGGGATAGGAGGGACATAAGACCTGGGCCCTAATGGATCATGCCGTGGTGATCCCTAAAGGATTTGCTCGGGCTACCCAAGTGAGACCGCCCACTGTGGCAGTGTGGCTCTTCAGTCATAACGGCTCTGCTGGATATATTAGACTTTGCCACAAAGAAGGTGCATTTGACTTCCTTACCTTTACTGTTCTCCCCCCCCTCACCTAAACCCTCTATTTCTACCATCTTTTCACAGGGATTCTCTGTGGGGATTGGTGGTGGGGTGCAGTGGATATGTGTTTTTATTTCATGGGTTGGAGATCAAATGCAAAATGTATTTTGGAATAACAGAAACAGTGCACTTATTGTACCTGCAATAGTGTTATTGGGCACTAAAGAGGCAGCTACGAGAGGGTATATAACGTTTGAAAAAGTCTTTGTTGATGATCAACCGCAAAAATAAATTATCTCTGTTTTTTATAAATCTCTGAAAGAGGCATAAGTATTGTATGGGGATCCCATTCTAAATGGGAGAGGGCCCAGGATAGCACACTGGCTGGGGACAAGTGGTTTCAGCTTTGGAAGGGCATTCCCAAATTCAATTCATGCATGCACATGGGGGAGACAAAACTACAAGAAGATGTACAATTGGTATTTAATCCCTGTTTCTTGATGCTTCTGAACAGTGCTGGAGGACCTGAGGGTGTGGGGGACGAGGCTATCAGTGGGATCAGTGGGCCTCATTACAAGCCTGGCATTCCGTAAATACGGCTTACCAGCACCCTTTCCGGACCACTGGACTGCAAGTATGCTTGCAGGGGCTGTTGCTCCTGGCAGGTCTGACCTGTCTTGGGCAACGGCCCCTGCAGGCATGGTTTTCATAGAAGCACTGGCACTGTTATCAATGGTGCCGGTGCTTCCGTATCCCCATTCCCATGGAGTCTGGTCAGACTCCATGGGAATGGGGACATACACTTTCCGCCGCCTGACAAGCACTCTGCTCTTCTCCTGGCCCACTCCGAGGACTTCGGTATGGGGCCCACCGATTAATCTTGCTCAACAGGGGTTTAGATATTCCCAAAAATGACATATAGAGTTTTAGAAAGGGTAGGTCAGTTGTTCAAACAAGTCAAATTCCTGGTATTCGAAGAATTAGGTGTGACCTTGGGCATTGACACTATTACTATTTTTTACTATCGTCGTCTGCAGGGGTTGTTTACCGATCAGAAGTGATACGAGCAGTTGTCTAGAGAACTAACCCTGTTTGAGAAAGCCCTAGATGACTCGGTTATTAGAAAGGTTATCCTCTCAAAATTATATAAAGTCCTTATCACTGCAGACATTACGGCAAGACAATCTTTTAAGAGATATTGGGAGCGACTTGTGGGGAGGGTCATTACAGATGAAGAACGGGCAAAGATGTATACAGTAATGTTTCATGGAAATCTTTTCACTTCCACCATAGAGCATAGTTTTAAGATACTGCAAGGATGGTAGAGGGATCCTCTAAAACTTTCAAAAATGTTCAGAGGGGCTTCGCCTCTGTGCCCTAGGGCATGCGGACAGACAGGTTCTTTTGGTGCACATGTGGTGACACTGCCTGAAGATCCAAATCTTTTGGGATGAACTCTTGAGCTGGATCAAAGATATAATAGGTGAACTAGTTGAGCTAGACCCGCTCCAAATGCTATTGGGGATTCCCAGTCGGGACATGGAGGAATATAGATTTCCCCCCAGGATGTGGGAGATGATGTTCAGAGCTGGAAGGGTGGCAATATCTCAAAAGTGGAAGGCGGAGAGGATTCCAAGGAAAGTGGAGTGCAAGACAAAATGACGAGATATTTTTGTCTTGGAAAAATTAACTGCAGTGGTCAACTACCACCTGGGCTCCTTTCAGGAGGAATAGGGACCTCTGATAGCAAGGTGGGAAATGGAATCGCATTGACGCCTCTCCATAGGTAGACTGACATAGGTAGTACTGAGGTGGGGACACCTGGGGGCAGAGGGGTTGTGAAAACTGCCATAGCTACATGTCAATCGCACAAGGGAGTAGTGCAATCCTGTTGATAACATAGTGGTAAACTGTTATAAGTGGAGGAGGGTAGCATAGAACTTAGCTAGGATTCTTCCTGTCTCTCCTTCGAATCGCAAGAGGGACCAGAAGCGATATCGTGATATAGTATTCGTATGGAAGATCCCTGGGACGGATACTTCATCTGTAGGTGCCAATATTAGAAATGGAAACATTTATTGTGTTAGTGGGAGAAGGGGACGGGAAGGGAAGGGTAATTATAATAAGAAAGGTTATATTTTTATTATGTTGTTTGTATGAAGAAATAATTCATAGCAATCAAAGTTAACAAAAATGTGAACCCAACACCTGTGGGCCCGTGGCTAAATTAACGGTGGGATGTAATGGCTCTGGAGCAAATTACTTTTAATATCATGTCGCCTTCTCATGCCCTATTGCTGAAAAGACGAGGACCCATTGTGGGATTCCTTGCCATTGATCAACCCTTATTATTTTGTCTTGTCCTCAGATGGTCGGGACTCCACAGGTTCGATCCCCGTGTCCGTGCTTAGACTCTCTGAGTATTAAGCGCGTTATAAATAGCCTATCATATCATAAGGGAGCTCCCATGAAATGGTGAATGAAGCTACGATGTATTAATATGATTTATGAATGTTGCCAGTGTCAGGGTGCTCACTGTTTTGGTATCCGAAAATGAATGCATGGGACTTAGGGGGTGTATAGGGAGGGGCATTTCGCTTTTTGATATTTTTTGTTGTCTCTTGTTCATGCAGGCAACATTTTATTTTAAAAAATCTACATAAAAAAGTCAAAGCGATATTCCAGCGGGTGAATTTTATACATGAGGGTCACCAGTGTCGCCCCAAACTCTTGTTTACGCATGTTGCTGGTTGTCTTTTCATGAGAAAGTGAAGAAGAAGGTAAGTTACGTTCTTATGAATACTGTAGTGGGTGAGGTTTATATGATCACGCAAAGTGGATTAAATAAAAGGGAACTTTATAAGCATATATATATATATATATATATATATATATATATATATATATATATATATATATATGATAAGGCAGTAGGTTGATATGAAAGCCCCACCGACCACCAGCTCATCAACTGTTTAGTGGGTTTTCAAATCACGGATAGGATTCCGTGACACCCGCACAACTTAATATTCCACAGGCTCAGAAGCCTTTCAAGCTGATGTCTCGTGGGGAGCTGACTATGATACTGCACATCTCCCTTCCTTTGACTCCTTATAACAACACAGAATGTCTTTCTTTAGAGTTCCTCACATCCAATGCACCTCTACACAAAGTCCTTCATGTGATGAGGCCTGCGACTAACTCTTCCCCATCTTGACATGCGTGAGTTATCTGGGTTACTTATTGGCAAGGAAAAATGTGACATTCCTATATTTTTCACTACTCTCTTCACACTCCTCACACCATCTTCTGCACTCTCATTACTAACTGCAGTCTTTTTGTCTTGTGTAAATCAGACACTTTGTGGCTTCACCACACACACCCTTTCCATATTCCAAACTCTTCCGTCTTCCACTTTCACTGCATGTCTGAACACCTCAACCACTCCCACAGGTTTAGACCATTTACATGGCTCATCTCTTAGAACAGGTGGAAGTTTGATCCTCACAAATCCTCCCACCTCCGGAGATGTCACCTTTTTTCGACTAGGTAGGAGTCTGTCATGAGCTAGTTTATTCCCAACTGGGAGCTTCTAATGTTCTCACATACAGATCCAAAATCTTTCTTCACACTGGTTTCCCTCTCCATCCAGGACGGTACTAATTTGGTGGTCACTTTCCGTCCTCTACTTAATTCAAACAGGGATAATCCCATCGTACAGTGCGGGGTGAAACGGTGAGCAACAATTTTCTCTCTAAACACTTCCTCCCATTTCAACCCATTCGACCAGGCCCAGCGATTGGCGACTTTGAGTACTCTATTGAAACGATCAACTACTCCATTCATCTGAGGGTGATAAATGGCGCTCCTCTTGTGCTCAATAAACTTTTTCACACAGAACTTTTCAATCTCCTTTGAACGAAACTGAGCACCATTGTCAGTCATGATACTTTTTGGAAATCCTTCTCTCCCACAAATTTCAGATGAAAAATCTGTAACCGTTTTTGCAGTTATACGTGGCCTAATTAATACCTCTACCCACCTGGTTAGTAAGTCAATTATTACTAACCAAAACTGCTGTTTACCATCACTATAAATCGGTCCTAAAAGATCCATGCCTAGTTCATCCCACGGTTTCCCGGCTATTTCTGTCACCACCATTGGATAGTTCACACTCATGCACACCCTATCACTCTTATTGCAAAGGATACAATTTCGAATGAATCTCTCGATTTGTAGGTCACATCCTGGCCATCAGAAATTACTACGTACCCTTTGTTTGGTCTTCACAATTCCTTGGTGACCCTCATGGCCCAATTCGACGAGTCTCTGACGAAATCCTGCTGGCGGGATAATCCTATCACCTCTCATGACTCTGCCATTCTCTACATTAAGTTCATCAGAAATTCTCCAGTACTCCTCAAACTTTTTCTTTCTCAGAGAGCACTAACTCTGAATCAGTTGTTTCAAACGCACTATTAAAATATCTTGTTCTTCTGCTTCCTCCCATTCTTTTTGTGAAATGGACACAGTTTCTATGCTCAAAACAACTTCTGAGTCATTCTCATTTCCATCATCTGCTTCAGAAACACTGGTGAGACGTGAGAAACAATCAGCAGCAAAGATCTTTACTCCTGGTACATATCGCACCGTACGATTTAATTCTTGTAGAAGTATCACCCATCTCCTTATTCGGTTTGAAACTTTATCCAAACCTTTGTTTATGATAACATGAATCAGTGGTTTGTGGTCAGTGCGGAATTCTACCTCCACACCCCAAATAAAACTTGTGAATTTCTCTACTGCCCATTTGATGGCCAGTGTCTCTTTTTCTGTGGCAGTATTTGACTTTTCAGCACCTTTTAACAGTCTTGATGCAAAAGCAATCAAAATCTCTTTTCCATCAACTTCCTGCGTGACAACCGCTCCTAAACCCAGATTACTGGCATCCGTAGTGATTATGGTTTTTCTGTCACCTCTGAAATGTTTTAATGCCGGTGCTCTGGCCAATGCCGCTTTGATTAACTCGAATTCTTCTTCACATTCAATGTTCCTTTCAAAAGTCTTCTTTTTCATAAGTTCACGTAGTGGAACGGTATGGAGTGCAAAGTCTAGTATGAATTTCGAATAATACTCTGCCATTCCAATAAAAGTACGAGCTTCCTCCTTAGATTTTGGTTTGGGCATATTCTTTATGGCATCTGCTAATTGCTTTTTTGGTCGTATCCCTTCCACCGAAATTGTGTGTCCAAGATACTCGATTTCAGAACTGTTTAGGTTGCATTTGTCCCTACTCAGAGTCATTCCTGCCTCATACAATTTCTTGCAAACATACTTCAACCTTTCAGTGTGCAATTTCTGGTCATCAGCATGTACTAAAATATAATCTTGAAAACAGACAATGCCTTGGTCTCCTTCAAAAAGTTTGTGCATCATCTTTTGGAAAAGAGATGCAGCGGACACCAACCAAAAAGGCAACCTCGTATATTGATATAATCCATCAGGTGTGATAAATGCTGTCATTCTCCTGGCATTCTTATGCAACTTTACTTGGTGGTACGCTGAGGTCAGGTCTAGAGTGGAAAAATACTTTGATGGACCTATTGTGGAGACAATCTCTTGAATATTTGGAAGTGGGTGTCTGTCGGGGACAACACATTTATTAAGTTCACGCATGTCTACACATATCCTCAGTTTGCCAGATTTCTCCCTGAGGTCACTAATGGTGAAACCCACTCACTTGCATCGATGCTCTCTATGATTCCTTGATCTTCCAAAGTTTTGATCTTCTTCCTTACTTCGTCCCTCATGAACAACAGAATAGTGCGTAATTTTTGTGCCACAGGAACATGACCAGGTTACATCTTGATTTCATGTACAAATCTCCAAAGACATCCAATTTCATCTCTGAATAATCCTTCCATCACCTTGTCAATCTCATCAGACTTAGTTGCTGCATTCTCCACTAATAGTACAAACTCATTTGCACTGGCATCTAACTTCACTTTGAGTTTGCTTTGATGAGTCCAACTTAGTATGGGTGCCCTTCCTGCTTTTGTGATATATATTTTCCCGTTTGCTTTTCTGTCCTTGAACTTTAGTGTGCCCCAGAACCATCCAATAACAACAATTGTCACCCCTCCATAAGCTCTGGGGTTTATATCAGGTTTATGCAAATATTTATGTTTGTTCTTGTCCCATAGGTTCTGTGGTACAAGAGTTTATTTAGCTCCAGAATCTATCATCATGTGCATGTCAATTCCGTCTTTGGGGTTCTCTATTTCCTCTTCATTCTGATCACCTAATATTACGAAAACACATTCTTCTACTTCCTCATCACTGTAATTGTTGTCCCTTATCCAATTCGTGGAAGTGTTCTGAACTCTACAATACCTGGCATAATGTCCTCTACCTTTGCATTTACCACAAATTATCTTTAGAGCGGGGCAATTTGGATCATCTGCCCAATGATCCACTCTATCACATCTGAAACACCTGCCTGTGTTTTTTCTTTTTGAGCTGTTCCTTTGTCTGCGTGGACTTCTACTCCTTGAGCTTGCAGTTTGTTCTCTGATAGGTATCTTATTCTTCTTGTCATCGTTCCATAATGGTCTGCGTATTCTTCTGGGTGGGCCTTGCTTACTCGCTACATCAGTTACTTGAGCTACTGACTCATTGTTATTATGCGCACCCATTGTAGTGAAATTAGGCTTTGGGGCTTCATGCTTAATCTCAGCTGTCTGGACTCTGCTTTCCAGTTCCTTAACACACTTCTCTGTGTGCTCCACCTCTTTGGCTACACGTAGGACAATATCTAAGGGTGGGTCGTCTTCAGACCACAATCTCTCCCTTACTTTACTGCTTCTACACTCCAGCATGAACTGATCCCTCAGTCTTTCATTCAATTGTGCATTGAAGTTGCATGTTAACTTTCTCAATTCGGTTATGTATTCTTCAATGCTTTCTCCTTCTTCTTGCACTCTCTTTCCAAATTTGTATCGCTCCAAGATAGTGCTCAGCTTTTTTTCATTGGGGTTTACTTATTTTCCTGACAGTGCGTTCGTATTCGTTCAAGTCAACATCTTCATTGGCAGGAAGTTCTGGCAAGTCTTCAAATATTACCTGTTCAGCTGGGCCCAGACAATGTAACAGTAATGATTTCCTTTTCTCTATGCTGCAGTTTTGGCCGCAGACAACACCCGCATAATGCTCAAATGATTTAATCCACCTCTTCCATGGTGTTGCTGGTTCTCCAACTTCTGGCAAAAAGAATATGGGTGGGGGCACACTGTTGAACGACATGCTTCACTAATGTGTGCAGATCGCTCTTTCTCTTTTTTCTTTATATTGTGATGTATTGCAATGACACCCTCCAGTGAAGATTAGTAATGACAGAGTTTTCTTTTCATATTCTCATTCTTGAAAGAGTCTCATTGTGTACGTTTGGCTTGTGGTGAGACACGCAGTACTGTTACTTTAAATTATCATCATTGTAACGTGAAATTCGTACAGTGCGTGTCTCTTTAAATTTCTTGGAGCCTGTAGAGCATATCGCGCATGCGCGCTGAAAGAAAACTGAAATACGGCAAAGCAAGAGGACGTTCCTGCAGTGCCGTGATGCGTGCTGCAGGACACTTGGGACATATATATATAAAAAATACCTGGAGACGCTATAACCAAAAGAAGAGAGCAGAATGGCAGCAGGAAGCGGAGCGGCAGCAGCAGATTCCATGGTGCTGCAGGGGCCACTACGACGCTTGCAAGGTAAGCTGGCTTGGCACGGGCAGTGGGGTTTAGGGTTAATCCTTGTTGCCACTTGTAGTGGGTGAGGTTTATATGATCACGCAAAGCGGTTTAAATAAAAGGGAACTTTATTAGCATATATATATATATATATATATATGTATATATATATATATATATATATATATATATCTATAATAAGGCAGTAGGTTGATATGAAAACCCCACCAACCACCAGCTCATCAACTTCTTAGTGAGTCTTCAAATCGCAGATAGGATTCTGTGACGCCCACACAACGTAGTATTCCACGGGCTCAGAATCCTCACAAGCTGATGTCTCGTGGGGAGCTGATTATGATACTGCAAATACAAACGGACCTAATAAAGTGGCTTTCCACAATGCCTTTGTCAAAACAAAATGTTGACCACTGCAATTTGAAACGCTATTTCATAAGCCAATATAATGACTTGCAAAACAAGGGGGGGTCTGGGAATCTCTCTACCAGCACAAACACAGCCCAATGACCTGATCTTGGGTGAGTACCCCCTGGGAGAGACTCTGCCAAGTCTTTAGCTCACTGTCCCTTTCACAGAGAAGAGATTTCCCTGCATATTTATGCAAAACAAGGGGGGTCTGCGAATCTCTCTACCAGCACGGACACAGTCCAATGACCTTTTCTTGGGTGAGTAACCCCTGGGAGAGACTCTACCAAGTCTTTAGCTCACTGTCCCTTTCACAGAGAAGAAATGTCCCTGCATATCAGTCTTTGTCCTGCCCAGGGGCAGTCCAGCACCGAAATACTAGGCAATTCTCCTCTGAACAAGAGTACCAACAGCAACCCCATACATGTGTTTCAGCCTTGTTGGGCATCATCAGCGAGGTGAAGCTCCGCCTCTCTAAGAACAGTGAGCAAGGGGTCCAGGTCTGGATTACCCTTTTAATTTAGGGTGAGACCCAAAGTTAATTTATGCAAAACAAGGGGGGTCTGGGAATCTCTCTACCAGCACGAACACAGCCCAACGACCTGTTCTTGGGTGAGTAACCCCTGGGAGAGACTCTACCAAGTCTTTAGCCCACTGTTCTTTTCACAGAGAAGAAATATCCCCACATATCAGTCTTTGTCCTTTGTCCCCCCTGTTTTGCAATATAATGACTTGATACCAGGCCGCACTGTTCTTCCTATAACCTTGATGAGCGAGACACATTCAACATCTACAAACATTTGGCATGGCAACCTGGCAAGAAACAAGATGAGTCGGTATGGGGTAAGTAAATAGATAGCTGCTGAAAATATGCTCAACTGAGAGGTGGCTCAGGGACCAGAGCACCTAGGCACCGTCCCACAGTCATATTGTGTACCGTTGGACATCTTTAAGTCAATAATGCCCATGTCACCCACATAGGTAATGCTATAGAAAATGCGGAGGTATTTGAACAAGCACACATTCCCTTATTGGAAGCCCCTTGCTTTTAAGATAGAGTAAACTCCCACAGTGACAAACATGAAATCTGTGAGCTTAAGGGCAGGGTTGACAAACTAGAGGACAAAATGTGGGGTCTCGAGCACAACCACCTGCAAATGGATGTCCTCGACATGAAATATGAGGCGCGTTTGGCCGATTTAGAACTGAGGGAAGATGACCCACTACTGAAGCTGGATGAGTTTGAAAATAGGGAGAGACGCAATAACCTACAGATTCTTGGAGTAAGCGAACAGAAGGGGGAGTCACCGACAGAAGTTGGACGAGAAGTGCAGGGCCTGATAAATCAACTGTTCGCACTAGAAGGGGGCAAAGAAGTACAGCTGGAAAGAGCTCACGGAGGCGGAGGAGGAGGGGGCAGGGGCCCAATGTCTATAGTGGTGCGCTTCCTCAGGTACAGGGAGAAGATGGAAGTTCTAGAAAAAGCAAAAAGCCCGGGAAGCTTCCTCTGTGAAGGCGACACCATCAAAGTGTTCCAGGATCTCTCAGCCCTGACTTTGGCCCGTCGTAGAGAATGACGCCCGCTCACACAATGGCTCTCTGACAAGGAGTTCAGATACCGCTGGTCTTTCCCCTTCGTGCTGACTTTTGAAAGTGGAGAAGTGGACTACAGAGTGACCAGTGGGAAGGAAGTCCCCCAGGTACTACAGGTCTTTAAAAGTGAAGAAGAAACAGAGGGCTCCAGGGGGGTGGGGGGCGGAACCCCTGGATTAACGTCGGGGACGCGGGAGGGGGAAAATACGCCCCGGATCCCTTGTTGGTACTCTTTGGTTGGAAAAGTGTGATGACAGGTAGAGTGTGCCGCCAACCCTGGTCCATTTTCTTTGGTTAGCTGCCCATGCCTGCAGGGCCAGACACTGGTAAAGGGGACACCTTCCCACAGTCCGGGAATGCTAAGGACATATACCTTATGGAAAAGATCTGTGCAGCAATCCACAGGAGTAGCTCCATGGTGGAGACGGGATGGTTGCAGTTTAATAACATATTTCAGTAAAGGGGCTGGGGAACAAGCGACCTGAGAGGGGGGTAAAGACAGTATTAATAAAGCTCACTCGGCCAAGGACTCACTTGTGGGAACATGGTTCAATCCTCCTGCTGCCTAATATGTACAACGTCCAGTGCTGCATGGGGGGGTGGGCGGGTTGTAACATGAGTTTCATACGACATGTTGGCTGTTTGAATGTTAGAGGGCATTTCCCTCATTTTGCCTTGCTTGATTCCTGTATGACAATGCCAAAATCTAATAAAAAGAAATTTACAAAAAAAATAAAAAACCTATAAGCCCTTCACCATCTTCAGCAACGTTTTACAAACGATCTCTGATATTTCTCTATCATGCTGCATGGGTGAAAAATAGCTTTTTTCTGATTTGCTGGTGAGATCCCTGTTTTCTTGCGGTGCTCGTCACTTTTGGGATGTGGCGAAGACTCCAGGGTCGTCTTGGTGGTCATTGTGCTGTTTCTCCCTTTTTTTCAAAACCGGTCTGGGTCTTTTCGGCTGCCTCCAGGCACATTCCAGAGTGGTACTGTTAACATTTGTGGCACATGGGGCAGGAGGGTGCTGACTGGGAGCCCCCCCAACGCCTGCCTCTCCTTTCCCATATCTGGTGTTTCTGGCTTTGGTTTTAGTTAACATTAAACATAGCAGTAGAGAGTTTATACAACCTGTAATATGATGCAATAAGTCATACAGCGAAGGTTAGCAAAAGTAAACTTTATTCTAGGAAGATAAAATACATAGAAATCCATAAACCAAAGATAGTTTATAGATAACAGTTGGAAGACAGGACACAACAATCTGTAGTGTACAATTAATATTCTAGATACAAAATAGTGAGTATTGCCCTTTCTAGGTTCTACAACTCTTATAGATGCAGTCAGTTGTTGTTTGAGTGAAATATATAATTTATGGTCTGCGAAAGGTATTGGTAACTCTGGGTAGTGGATTTTATACACACATTGCCTCTGCTTTTGCGCTTTGGCACATTCTCAACATGTTCTGACACTTTGGAAAAACTAAAACATAGAACAGATTTACAAAAGGAGGCATTCAGGTCCTTGCTGATGCTCCTCGCGCAGGTTTGCTGCAATACCGTCCATCACTTCAGGCAGTAGCCGTGAGCAGAAATGATTTTCCAATTCAAACGTAGGGCTTTGGCCATGCCGCATGCCCCATCAAGCAAATCAGAATAGACATTTGTCCTTGCCCAGGGCCGGCGCACTGCCCATGCACCAAATATCAGTATTTTGGGTACTTACATTTTGGCACATTGGAAAAATTAAAACACAGGACAGATTTGCAAAACCATGCTTTCAGGTCCTTGCTGAAGCGGATCGCGTAAGTTTGTTGCAATCCCGTCCAGCACTTCGGGCTGTAGCTATGAGCAGAATTTATTTTTCAAACCTATTCTGATTTAGAAAATCTTTACCACATAGTCGGTCCCTTGTGGCCATGCCCACTTTAACCCCATTGCCGGTCACTGGTGGCCAAGGCCAGTGGACACATGCTATACCTCAGTCACCAAAGGTATATTACTATTTTCTGTACCTACATTATGGCACCGTTCAAGAAATAAAGCAGACACATTTGCGACACCATGCTTTCGGGTCCTTGCCAATGCTCCTCACACAAGTTTGCTGCAAATCCGTCCGCGTTTAATTTTTGAAAAAATGTAACAAAAGTTACATTAAAAGAATAGTCATATGACTTAGCCCCCACTTGACTAAATCCATTCACACTTTGTACAATCATTCAAGGTTGGGTGTATAATCTTTTTGCAAACTTTTGTGCAGATTAGTCAAACGGTACCAAAGTTATACGCCATCTAAAAATGTTGAGACCGCCCCTCTAATTTTGCCCCTCTTAACAAAATCCCATCCCACAATACTTTGCAAAAACATTCAAAGTTGGGTCTATAATCTTTTTGCAAACTTGTAAACAGATTTGTGCGCTGTTGCGCAGCAGGCTGACGTGAGCCTCTCTCGCGCCGAAGCGGCTGCCTAAATCCTGACAAATACATCCTGGTTCCCTGATGAGCTGACCACGGATCTCTGCATTTTCGGATGGTGGAAGAGGGTGATCTGGTACAGCAAACAGTGCCATTTTGGGCCACGCTTCCGTACGGCACGAACCGCAGGGTACGCACCCAGCTGGGATCTGGAATGAGCCTCAAACCACACAGTGGCTCAACACCCCCCCCTGCACACTGCACACTACAAGGCCGCGAGGACACCAGCTGACAAAAGCTGAGGAGCAGACCCTTTGCCCCAGGTCCAAAAGGGAAACTATATAACAGAGCAGCAGAGACACAACCACACTGGGTGCTTAACATCATGGGGGACGCACCACTGTGCCCTGGGCGAGACTCTGCCCTGCTATGAATGGAATGGGATCATTCGGGTGCTAATGTGCCATGCCCCCCCCTTCGATTAAGAAAGGAATTAAGAAATAAAACGTAAGAAACAGCCCCCACCTCAGGCCACGGGAAGAGTGTGTAACGACTAAGACTGAAATTCCCTGGTGGGGTGGTTCAGTGCAAAGAAAGCAGTTACACCCCCTCAGTGAGGTACAGACAGCAGGCAGATCACTGCCATTGCCGGATGTCTGAATCCCACAGTGGCGAACCGTGTAACACCCGATAAGACTCCAGCATTGGGACCACCCTGACAGACTGCATCTGCCCCGCTCTGGCCTGAAGCTTCTAGTTGTACCACAAGGAATTGACGCTGGGGTGCTGGGGACCAGAAGCGGACAGCAACAGGCGAGGGGACACCAACCACAATGACACCGGAACTAGCAGGGGCCACCACTATTGGACCCTCTACCTGCAATCAGGAATCGATAACGAAGAAGGGGCAGTCACCCCGTGGGCTGAACAGGTGGCACACAATAGTTAAGGACAAACCCAAAAAACTGGCCCTGCGGAGTAAAATAGACCAATTTGCTGTCGTAGCCATCCAAGCATCCACAGCCCATGTACAAGGGACTGCACACATGGGTGACCGGTCACAGGACCCATTAATCTCCCTCATCGATGTCATGTAGGCCATCAGCGAATCTAGATTGTCCCTGGAGGAAAACATAGGCGGTGTGTCCGCCGAGGTGTCCTTCATCCGACAGGACCTGCGCAATCTGGCCTCGAGAGTAGGGGAGATGGAACAAAGGATCTGGGACTAAGAAGATGCTATTAAACAAATGGAGAAACAGCTAGCTACGGTCACCCAAAAACGAACCCAATTCGAAAACATCGGCAGAAGACAGCGAAGGACGAGCACGCCGTAATAATATATTGATCCTTGGAGTGCCGGAACAGGAGGACGGACCCAGTGTAGAACTCTTCCTCGAACAATGGATTAACAAACTGTTTGCCCCAAAGAAGCTGTCCAAATTCTTTTCAATCGAACAAGCTCACAGAATCCCGACTGGTCGCCCGGTGCCCGGGTCGCCACCACACACGATAATTGCCAGACTCCTGAACTTTTGAGACAGGGATGCCATCCTCCAGATGGCCCATGCCACCGGCCCCATCACCTACTATGGCTACTGCATTGGATTTTATCTAGACTACACCAGGGTGGTCCAAAAGGCTTGTCAATCTTTTGACTCGGCAAAAAAGAATCTGCAGTCGCTGAATACAAAATACGCTTTGTTTTTCCCAGCACAGCATAAGGTGCATCGCAAGGGCGTCACCCACTTGCTCTATACCCCAAAAGATACATGGGAGTGGCTTGAGAATCAGATCCTTACCAGACCTCTACCACAACCACCGGACAGGAAACCAAGAAGAAAACCAGAAAGCAATCAATCCCAGATCCTGTTTGAATCACAAAAAGTGGAGCAACCCACACCTGCAAAGACCGGGAGGGACAGGGAAGACAATGGATGACCGACAACGGTTGCTCACGATTCCCACACAGATGGGAGTCCCAAGGGGAACTGAATATTGGCGGCCGCCGACTATGAATAAGTGAATCACATCTGCGGCAACGGAGGACACACTGCAGATGCGGTTGCCTAGTTGTTTTGCGCCAGGGTGGCGCACAGTTCGGGATACAGGTGCTTCAGATTGGGGGGGAAGTACAGGGAGAGATGTGGGCATTATTGTTTTAGGCAACAGATCACAAAGGGGTTACGTTTTTGTAAATGTTGGGAGGGTAAGAGGTGGTGTTTGGTGGCAACCTTGCTTGGTATTTAAAGGCACAATGGAATAAGGCATTGGGAATATGTGGTGGTCCGGAAATGGGGCAGATACTGCGGCTAGATGCTCCGTGCTTATATTATACAATAGTAGGTTTAATGCCAAAAGAAGAGGCGTCTCTTTGCTTACATGGAACGTTAATGGGCTAGGCTCTGGCATCAAAAGGCGGTTGGTGCTCCAATTCCTAAACAGGTATGCCCCAAATATTGCATTGTTGACTGAAACACATCTTATTGAGACAGACGGCCTCCTTTTTTTAAAAACGAACTATTCAACTGCGTTCCACGCAAGATTCTCTAGGGGGGCACACAGGGAGCTGATACTTATACACAAAAGGACCCCCTTTAAAATTAAGAAGGTGAAATTGGACTCCAGTGGCAGATTTGTTCTGGTAATAGGGGAAATGTGGGGGGCTATTTGCGGCATCATGGCAGTCTACACTCCTCGGCCCCTCACACTCGATCTATTAAATGACATCCAAGCCCCGATGATGCAGTCTCAGGTGGACCACGTGGGTGGTGGGCAGCGACTTCAGTGAAGTTATTGATCTGGGGCTAGACCACACACACATAGGCAGCAGGAAACCCGACCCACACCACCAAGCTGCGCTCCTTCGCACAGCAATGGGACTGATCGATCCCTGGGGTATGCTCCATGGAACATCGGCAGGATACTCCTTCTTTTCCAATGCACACAGCTCAATGTCTCGCATCACCTACTTTCTTATCCCCCCAGACCATTTCACATAGGCTCTTAGCTGTGTGTTTTCGAGCCATGAGGATATCAGACCACTCCTCACTTCTCCTAGAGCTAAAGAGTGGGCTGGCAAAGCCCATGGCAGTGTGGCAGCTCAACACATATTACCTTGGGGTCCCCAATGAGAAAGAAGGGTTATCCCAGAAAACAGCTTATTAATTTGACACAAACAAAGGGTCGATAGACAGCCCAGTCACACTCTGTGAGGGCTATAAAGCAGTGCTGAGAGGAGAAGCAATATCACTAACAGTGGCCGCAAGGGCTAAGCGTACTAGAGAAGTAGAGAAAACGGAAGCACTGGCCATCAAGGCAGAAGAGGGGTTCCTTGCGACCGGTTCCCTGGCCGCACAGGACACACTAGTCACGGCACAGGAAGTGTTGTGAAATGTGGCGTTGGATAATGCCAGCTCGGCTCACTGGGCGGTCAAAGGCCATATTTATGAAACCGGAGATAAAGCAGGGAGGGCACCTGCATGGCTGGAAAGGAGTGATTGAGAAAGAGGATATGTGCTAGCTATAAGAGACACACAAGGGGAAATGGTTGCAGAAGCTGCCGACATAGCGGAGGAATTTGCCACCTTCTATGAAACACTATATACCCCTCCACGGGAGAATGAGACGTCAGGGGCATTTGAGTTTTTGGACTCAATAGCACTACCTCACCTCACGACACAGCAGGCACTCGGGCTAGAACTCAATATTATGGAGGAAGAGGTGGCGGCCGCACTACAGGAACTCCAATCGGGGAAAACACCCGGACCCCATGGCTTCCCGGTGGAGACTTGGAAACGGCTTAGAGATGCAACTGTCGGGCTGATGCACTGACTTTTTTTACAGAGCAAAAAGGAAGGTACTCTTCCCCCCAGACTTGAGGAGGGCACACATCGTTGTTCTACCACAACCCAGGCAGTTACCGGAAGAATCTGCTTCCTACAGGCCCATATCACTCCAAGATCCTAGCATGCGTTCTGGTCAAGTACCTGAGGGAAGGATCGGGAAAAAGAAGTACCTGAGAGAAGGATCGGGCTGCCTGCTGAACAGTGGTTTAGCTAAGCAGTCTACTGTTTGTCGAAAGTTGTGGAAGTAGAATATTGGCTTGAGGAAGGAAGGAAATTATATTAGTACCAATCTCTACATATGATGGAAAAATAGAATGAGCCAACCCGGCCCTAGTACCTCGGATGTGACCGAGGGAAGTTCAGGTTCGAAGTTCAGAGAAAACCCGGAAGTTTCCCTGGAGGACGAGAGCGTTCGTTCAGCTGATGGGCTTGCAGCGGTAACGGTCCTATGGCAGGGAAATGAGGATAGCTGACAAGGGAAGCAGAAGATAAAGGTCAATAGACAAGATAGTATAGCAAGGACAGATAGGCACAGCCTAGATCCGAACTTACGTAGCGTTGATATGCTGGAGTAGCAATGCACCTGCTTGCTGTAAAGCGAGCCTGATATACGGCGTTCAGTTGAGGGAGAGGAGTCAGGTTGCCGTGTGAATACAAAACAGCTAGACTGCTACAAACAGCTGTATCCGCCATCTTGGGAGTAAAAATTGATGCTTTGTACCTGTGGACCCAACGGTACCATAGCGACCAGCGCTTCCTAAGGGGCGAGACAGTATGCCCCCTCCAAAGGGCGGGGGCACCCGGTTTACCAGGGTGAAACGATAGAAGCGCTGAATCAAATCAGAGGCATGCACAGCAAAGGCAGGCTCCCATGAACGGTCCGCGGGAGAATATCCATGCCAATCAACCAGGTACTGAAGAAGACCCCGATAAATCTGAGAGTCACAAATCCCAGCCACCTTGTATTCACGACCCGAAGGAGTAGAGACAGGAGGAGGACGGGAACCCCGGCTTCTAGCATACCGATCTGCTACATCCTTCTTGAGTTGGGAGACATGAAAGACTGGATGGATACGGGACCATGAGGGAGGGAGCCGAAGTCGAAAGGCAGCGAAAACCACTCGTTGAAGAACAGGGAAAGGAGCAAAAAACTTTGGCGACAATTTGGACGGCACCAGATTGCGGGGTAAGAAGCGAGATGCCAACCATACATAGTCCCCTGGAGCCAGCAGCGGAGCCGGGGAACGGCGACGATCGGCAAAGGTCTTGACACGTTCTTGAGCGGCAAGAAGAGAGGCACGAGTGGAACGTTGACACTCCTGGATGCGTAAGAGCAAACTATCGACATCTGGAAACCTAGACGGTGAAGACAGACCCACAGGAAAACAGGTCGGATGAAATCCGTAAGAACACTGAAAAGCGCTAGTCTCCAGAGCAGAATGTCTTGGGTTATTATAGGCGAATTCAGCCAAGGGTAATAATTCGCACCAATTGTCTTGGGAGGCCGAAATGTAACAACGTACGTACCCCTCCAAAGACTGATTGAGACGCTCAGTCTGGCCGCTGGTCTGTGGGTGGAATCCTGAGCTCAGGGCCCTATTGATCTTTAGATGGGAACAGATCTGACGCCAGTATCGAGAGGTGTACTGGGACCCTCGATCCGAGACTATGGTTTCCGGGAGTCCGTGGAGAGAAAAGATCCGGGCGATGAAAATTCTTGCCATTTCAGCTGCCGTCGGAACCTGAGGAAGAGGAATAAAATGGGACAACTTTGTAAAGTAGTCCACGACCACCATAATCGCGGTACACCCTTCGGAAACAGGTAGGTTAACTACAAAATTGGTAGAAATGAATTGCCAAGGACGAACTGAAACAGGCATAT
Organism: Ambystoma mexicanum; assembly: GCF_040938575.1. Taxonomy (NCBI): domain Eukaryota; kingdom Metazoa; phylum Chordata; class Amphibia; order Caudata; family Ambystomatidae; genus Ambystoma; species Ambystoma mexicanum. Next base: position 1,112,077,335 of record NC_090923.1, on the reverse strand, counting down.
TAGAAAGAAGACCCTGGGGAGCTGTACGTTGGGATTTCGTTTGTAGGCATATCGAACAAGCCGAGACATAGGGGGTCATTCCGAGGCTGGAGGTAAGGAATTACCGGCACCGGTAAGGGTGCCGATGCCGGTAATCCCTTACCTCCGTATTCCGAGGTTCCTTTGCGGGTCCTTCCTTACCTCCTGCTTTTAGCAGGAGTTAAATACGGGACCCGCAAAGGTACTTCGGAGGTAATTACGGTACCGTAATTTACAGTACCGTAATTACCTCCTTCCCCATTCCCATTGAGCCCTATGGGGCAGAAATGGGAATGGGGAAGGGCAAAAGGTGAATGGGGAATTGCCGGTCCCTCCAACCCTGGAATGGACCGGTAATTACTCGATTCACCATGCCGGATTTGGGACGGTTTCGGAGGCAACCATGGAGCTAATTACTCCATGGTTAGCTCCAAACCCGGAATGAGGCCCATAGTCCCGGATATCCTGAACCCATTTGGGCCACCAAAAATGTTGTTGTACCAGTTCCTTAGTATTGGCAATACCGCAGTGTCCTGCCATACGTGAGTCATGGCACAATTGCAACACCATCCTTCTCAGATCTTCAGATGGTAGGAACAATAGCTTCTCCCGGTAGGCACAACCCTGGGACAGAACTAGCTTCAAGTCATTCAGTGCCGAGGGTTTATTTCTAAGAAACAAGGCTGTAGCTTCAGATACAGACTGTAAGAAGGTAGTTACAACCTGCAGAAAACAAGCCCTGGGAAATATAAGCTCTGACCGGAAAGGATTAGAAAACGTGGAATCTTTCCTTGATAAGGCGTCGGCCTTCAGATTGACTCTGCCAGGTATGAAGGTAAAAGTTATCTCATAAGGAGAAAAAAAATGCGACCAGTGGGCTTGCCTACTATTTCGAGTCTGGGCATACTGAAGGGCTCGAAGGTTACTATGGTCTGTCCGGACTTCGATAGCATGACTAGCACCCAGTAACAGATGCCGCCATTCCTCAAAGGCACGCTTGATCGCCAGCAGTTCTTTTTTGAGGACTGTATAATTCCTTTTGGATGGTGAGAGCGTCTTAGACATGTATGCCACCGGACATTCAATTCCCTGCTTGTTCTCCTGTAAAAGAACGGCTCCCAAAGCATGGTGGGAGGCATCAGATTCCACAATAAATCTCTTAGTTTGATCAGGGGTAATAAGTATCGGACCTGAGATGAAGCGCATCTTAAGTTTGTCAAAAGCCAGTTGAGCCTTATCTGACCAAAGGAAATGCACTCCTTTCTTGAGAAGAGCGGTCATGGGTAAGATCTCCTCTGAATAGTTAGGAATGAAGCGCCAGTTAAAATTGGCGAACCCGAGAAATATCTGTAGTTCCTTAACACTTCCAGGAGTAGCCCATTCGGTAATAGCAGAAACCTTTCGGGGATCCATGGAAATTCCGTGAGTGGAAAGAATGTAACCTAGATATGCCACCTTCTCCTTGTGGAATTCACATTTCTCCAAGTTACAGTACAAGTGATTATTGGAAAGTCTTTGAAGTACCTCTGTGACATGTTGAATATGTTGAGAATGGGATGAAGAAAAGATCAGAATATCGTCCAAATAAACATCACAGAATGGAGAAGAAGATCGGCGAAAATGTGGTCCATGAAACTGCTGAAAGACGACGGGGGCGTTAGAGAGGCCAAAGGGCATGACTCGATATTCGAAATGCCCGAAAGGTGTTCAGAATGCCGTCTTCCATTCGTCACCAGCTCGGATACAGATAAGGTGGTAAGCTCCGCGGAGATCCAATTTAGTAAAAATAGTAGCACCTTGAACGGCTTCAATTATGTCCGCGATCAAGGGCATTGGATACCTGTCGGCGATTGTAATCTTGTTCAATCCACGGTAGTCTATACATGGTCGAAGTTCTCTTGTATCCTTTTTTGGAACAAAAAATAAAGAGGCTCCTGCTGGAGATGTAGACTCTGCTATAAGACCATGGTGCAGATTCTTTTGCAGATATTCCTTTAGGACTTCTTTTTCCTGCGAGGACAATATATACATGCGCCCAAATGGGATAGGAGCATCTGGCATCAATTCGATAGAGCAATCATCCCTCCGGTGAGGTGAGAGTTACGCATATTCTGTGTTTGAGAACACCGTGTTAAAGGGCTGATAGACATCAGGAATGCCCTGAATATGGTTAAGCATAGCGGACTTAGAACTACGGTCTTGCACAGAAAGATTAAGATGAAATCCTAAAGCTCCACTCGAAAGACAGTGTGTGGTACAATGTTCAGACCCCATAAAGATGGTTCCTGCCGTCCAGTTTATGCACAGATTATGAATCCTGAGCCAAGGTAGTCCAAGTATGATCGGATAATGGGCGGCCCAGATGATGTCCAACGTGACGGATTCGCTGTGGGAAGCTATTCTCATAAGAAGAGGTTGAGTTTGTTTGGTTATAGGTCCAGAAACCAATGGACTACCATCAACTGATTCTACTGGAATGGCTACCATTTTTAATGATGATGGAATACCCACTTGCTGAGCCCACTGATAATCTATAAAATTGCCAGCGGCACCACTGTCGTTCAAAGCGGGTACATCAACAAGTTCTGCTTTATCCGATTGAATTGAAATGTGTAAAACGACCATTGACAAATCTGGAATCTCGGTGACTTGAGAGGGCACATGTAACTGTGAGGAACCGTTCTTTAATTCCCTATCCATGGTTCCCCTGATGGTACAGAACGGGCGTTTCCCGATCTCCTCACTGGAGCAACAGGACAGTTCTGAACAGCGTGATCCTTAGCCCCACAATACATACAAAGATTATTCTGCTGACGTCTGTTACGTTCCACCGGAGCCAGACATCCTCGGGTGGAACCTATCTGCATCGGCTCCTCTACAGGAGCCCTAGAGGGGATAGAGGTGAATTCAGAGGTAGCTCGCAGAATCCTGGGTCTATGACGCTCTCTATGTCTCTCCTGTATGCAGTAATCCATTTGCATTACCATAGAGATTAGTTCTGCAAGATTGGGGGGACGAGGTACCCGAGAAACCTCATCCTTTAATTCCTTGTTAAGGCCCCTTCTAAAATGAGTAATGAGTGCATCATCAGCCCAGGAAGTGCCTGCGGCCAGCTGTTTGAACCTAGTGATATAAGACAGTAAGTTCTGTGACCCTTGCCTAAAGTCCAAAAGTTGTTCTTGAGCGGAGATAGTGATCTCTTGTCTATTGAACATACTCCTTAGGCTATTTAGAAAGGCCGGATAAGAATCCAATAAGGGATTGTTATTAGTGACTAGTGGTGTAGCCCAAGCTAGGGCTGGACCGGTTAAGTTAGAGATCATGTGACCAACCTTATCCCTATCGCTGTGAAAGAAGGCAGCCTTAAATTAAAATTGTACGGTGCAGGCTTTAATGAAAGCCTTGAGCCTATGGGGATCGCTGTCATAGAGACCTCTGGGAATAGGACCAGGGGGTAGCTCAGAGCAACTAGGAGCTCTTCCCAAATGTTGGCGTAGGATTGCATTCTCCTGTTTGAGAGATTGAACCTCTGCGGTTAAAGACTGAACCGCTGTCAGCAGTTGTTGCTGTTGGGCCGGGTCCATTAGAGGTAAGCTCAATTGAGAAGCGGACCAAAGTCACACTCCTCGTCACACCACTACCCTTAAAAGGCTCTTTTTCTCTTCTTTCTTTTTTGGGCATTGCTAACTGTAAATAACTGTAATTGACTGTAGTATAACAATGGTGAACCAATTTATTTCAGTGGTAATGACATGGAAAGAAACCTTAGAGTGGACTCATCCACAATGAAGCCCTCCAGGAACCGCTTATACCCGGATTATGTGTAAGTTTCTGCTGAACTGAATCTCACTGGGCTCTCCCTCCTTCCCCATGACAAAAGCCCCGGAAAGGGAGAAAAATCCCAGGGAAACCCTCAAAGGGGAAGAAAACCCTGTGCGTCTGCTCACTCGTCAGCCTTCTGATGTCTTCTAGCAGTGGCACATCAATGTAGGTTTACATCGTGTTGTCTAATAGCAGAAAATGAATGAGACACATTAGGCAATGGTAGGTCTTAACTCCTCGACAGACAAATAAATGAAAAGAGGGAAGCAGGACAGAGCAAAAACCTGTAGTGGGCTGAACAGTGGTTTTATCAAGGATGAGAGGTTCAGCTTTCCGGAATGCTTCGCTATATAGAAAGGAGAGGTAATGTTGGCAGACAGAGGAAACAAAGGTAAGTGCAACTCAGACAACCAGAAGTACCTGAGAGAAGGATCGGGAAAAAGAAGTACCTGAGAGAAGGATCGGGCTGCCTGCTGAACAGTGGTTTAGCTAAGCAGTCTACTGTTTGTCGAAAGTTGTGGAAGTAGAATATTGGCTTGAGGAAGGAAGGAAATTATGTTAGTACTAATCTCTCCATAAGATGGGAAAATAGAATGAGCCAGCCCTGCCCTAGTACCTCGGATGTGACCGAGGGAAGTTCAGGTTCGAAGTTCCGAGAAAACCCGGAGGTTTCCCTGGAGGAAAAGAGCGTTCGTTCAGCTGATGGGCTTGCAGCGGTAACGGTCCTATGGCAGGGAAATGAGGATAGCTGACAAGGGAAGCAGAAGATAAAGGTCAATAGACACAATAGTATAGCAAGGACAGATAGACACAGCCTAGATCCGAACTTACGTAGCGTTGATATGCTGGAGTAGCAACGCGCCTGCTTGCTGTAAAGCGAGCCTGATATAAGGCATTCGGTTGAGAGGGAGGAGTCAGGTTACCGTGTGAATACAAAACATCTAAACTGCAACAAACAGCTGTATCTCACATCTTGGGAGTAAAAATGGACGCTGCGTACCTGTGGACCCAACGGTACCATAGCGACCAGCACTTCCTAAGGGGCGTGACAATAAGAGCAGACCAACCCTACCTACACTTCAGAAAAAACGCCATCAAACACCTCATCTCTACTGGCCCCTAGTCTCCTATCCTGGCCTACACTGTACTACTCACTTGCATAACTCTCCTGTTAAATTGTTAAATTCTGCGACACTTTGTTACTTGCATATCTGCACACTTTTCATGTCTGTGTAACCATAAATGCCTCTAAACTGTATATATTGTATACTTTGTAACTATGTAAGCCTTTATATTGTATATTGCGTATATTTGAAACTTTGTAAGCCTTGCATCTTCTTACTGCTACGCCCTGTTACCTACGGGTCTAGTGCGCATAAAAAGTGAATAAACAAACAAACAAACAAACTATGGATCAACCTTTGTGAATGGAACAATATAAACATGCCCGGAATTAGGCCACTTCAGGAAATGAGAGGGACATGGCATACATATCTTGGTGGACTTGGTACAGGGGGAACAACTGGCTTCATTCGAATCCCTGCAGACAACATACGGGCTCCCCAGATTCGAACAGTACCGATATATACAAATGACGCATGCCATTAGGTCCTAATTCCCAGCCCTAGCAGAAGTTCCCAAGAGTTTGCCAATAGAGGTCAAGATCTTTCCAAACCACATTGCCACAAAAGCCACATCCACCCTGTACCAAGTATTGACAGCATTTGGATCCCAAGAGCTATCCCAGCCTAGGGAGAATTGGATAGCAGACATCAGGCCATTGGAACCAGAAGAATGGGTGAGGCACTTATGTTCCCAAGGGAGATATGTATAGAGGCCAGACTCTGCCTTATCCAGTTTAAAGTTCTGCACCGGGCATACCGCTCCAGAACAGCCTTAGCTCAGTGGGGGTGATAGATAGGGACAATTGCCAGCGATGTGGCATGGAAGGAGGCACCTTTTTTCACACATGGTGGGAATGCTCGCGGATTCAGGTATTCTGGGGCAAATGTCTCAGTAAGTTGTCTAGGATCCTAGGTTCCAAAATCCTGAACAATCCCAAGCTAGCACTATTGGGGATATGGGGGAGACAGTGTTTACCAAATATGATTAAAAAAAACTGATATCACCCTCACTGGGGATAGCTAAAAGGCTTATCGTTACACTATGGGGTTCACCGGTCCATCCACGTTTGGGCCAATGGTCTGCTGAAATGGAGAGGTGGATATACAACTCTAGAGGATGTCCTCAGAAGTCCCAGAAACAGTGGGCCAGGTGGGAGGAATTGGGGTGAACTATGAAGCTGCACTAAGCGAGCTGCCTTCCCCTGGCCGATGGACCTGCTTAAACAAGGCTGAAGCAAATATGGTCCTAGCTAACCGCCATGACTTTTGTGCTAGGAACCGCAGGACACTATGGGAGCTGGGCAATGCCAAGCCGACGGCTAACCCGTGAGAACAGGGGCGCAAAAAGTAACTTGGTAGGGCCTGCCCCTACTTGGACTGACTTATCTACGGCAAGCTACTGCTCTAACCGCTGTGCCAAGAATGTTGCGAACTGTATCTTGTTAAGAAACCACACAATGGTATATGTTTGCCGATTGTGTTTGTTTATAAAAAATGGAAGAATTTTTTTTATATTTAAAACAAATACTTGTACACAGATTGGTCAAACGGCACCAAACGTATAAGCTATTCAAACACAATCTGGCCACTGGCCATGGCCACAGCCTATACCTCAGTCACCAAAGGGGCATCACAATTTTGTGTACCCACATTATGACACTTTTCAAAAAATAAAACACGAACGCATTTGCGAAACCATGCTTTTGGGTCCTTGCCAGTGCTCCTTGAACATGTTTGCTGCAAATCCGTATATGTTGAATTTTTTGAAGTGTCAAAATGTACATACAAAAAATGTTGATATAACTTAGCCCCTGCTTGACAAAATCCTTCAAACTTTGCACAAACATTCAAGTTTGGGTCTATAATCTTTTTGCAAACTTTTGTGCAGATTCGTCAAATTAATATGCCATCTAAAAATGTTAACAGAGTGTAATGTGATTTTTAATGTCTTTACCACAATGTTCGCGGAATATGGGCACAGTTTGCGAATCCAACATGGCATCCGTTTCAAAAGTTTTGACGTACCTCGCGTTTTGAATTGACCAAGCAGTGGGCGCGTATGATGTCCGCAAATGTTACGCGACATCCTGATTAGCACAGAGGCGTCTGCGGACACCGAATAAGGAAGTGAGTCCACGGACCGGATGCAGCTATCACAATTATTTTTCCGACCTAACTTTTGCCCATTTTTAAAATATCTACTGGACAGATTTAAACCAAATGTGCAAAAGCATGCTTTTGGGACTAATCGCCGCTCCTCGCACAAGTTTAGTGCACCCAGCGGTTTGAGCTTTAAGCGTGAGCAACATTTTTTGCCATTATGAGGCTGATTCATGGAAGTATTTGTGCCGAAAAACGGCGATTTGTGCACCATTCTGCCAGCAAATCCCCATTTGTTAAACAGGGATTTGCGGGCAGAATAGCGCATAAATCGCCGTTTTTCAGCGCAAATAATTCCATGAATCAGCCCCTATGTCTATTAGGATTTCTAATGGTTTAGGACCCCTCTATAACTTTGCCCCACCCCCTGGATTAAACTGCATCAAACTTCGCAAAATAATTTGGAGGTGCCCATATACTTCTTTTGCAAAGTTTGGTGAGGATTCGTCAAACGGCACTAAGTTATAAGCCGCCTAAATACTGCCCTTCCTATGGTTTAGGCAACTTAACCATAATTACAGGGCCGCTAACGCAGGCCCTGTAATATATGTATGTATTCGGTTTTCATTAAGATTGGAGTATTTCAGTGGACTTTTCACTGTCAACACCTCACAGTTGGAAAGGATTTATTTATTTAGCTCCATAAATGTTGCCAAAGAGGGCTTTAAACATATATTCTGTGTGGAAGAGCTTATTTTTAAGTCCTTGACTGTCAGTTGTATTTACTATTGAGCGTATTAGGATCAGGGATAGAAGTGGGCCGGAGCTAGCTGGGGCCAAGCCCAGCAGTCTCCAGAAAGTGCTCCCGAACTGGGGCCCTCCCGGGCCCCACCTCGACTAGCCCATGCCATGCCGGCGCTTCGTGCAGCCGTGTAGCTGAAGCACTGTAGAGTTACACAGACTGCCTGCAGGTGTCAGCACTTCGGAAGTACTCACATCTTTAGGCAGCCAGTGGAACCGTGGCTTTGGCTACCTGGCTGCCAGATGACGCTGAACTCCGAAACAGGAGGGCTGGAGGGCCCAGTCTCTCCTTCTGTTTCAGAGTAAAGAGTCATCATGCAGCAGAAAGCCTTTTAAACGAGCTCGTGACATCGAATTGACACAAAGACAAACCAAAAAGAAATTGGCAGCAGTTAGATTGTGGTGTCTCTGGAATGAAGCAAGGTAGCACAGCCCAATGAGTATAAAGCAGTGCAATGGTTCTGGAACACTAAGACTACGTAGGGCCGCAATATAAACAGCGCATATTGCAAACACTGTTCTCCATAACTATAAAGGCAGCGAAGCCCTGCAACATGCTAGTTTGACCCATGACGTCAATGCAATGGATGCCAAATCATTAAGCTGTAAACATCGGTAGTAGCCGGGCAATCCCTTTGATTAATCACCGGGCAGCCTGGTAAGTGCCAGGATCTAGGTGAGTTAACGGCCTTTTATTGCACCCCAACAGGTAAGTGGTTGCCTCAGGTAACAAGGTATTAAGGCAAGCTCCTAGCATACCTTCTTCGCTCCAGGTCTTGCTCTCGCTGCCCAACTGACAATGATGACCTTTCTCTCCCCAACAGGCCAGCCTTCGATTCACCTGCACACTGTGACGCGACAGCTCCTTCCACACCAGTGTCCCTCGATACCATGCCACAGTGACAAACTAGAATCATGTTCTAAAACTGAAAAGCAGCATTTGCATCAACTTGCTTTATGTTTAGTTATTTTACAGGAATGCAATACGATTCATGGCGGTTTTAAACAATGACAAAGAGTAGGTGATGTTATCACGTGCGTATTAATAACATGAGATGGCCATGAGTCCTGTCTTTCAGGCTCCACTGGGGCAGTGCGGGGGCCGGGAGGAAGGTCCTGTGTTTTATACTGGAAACAATAAAACTACAAATAAGGGCGTTTAAAAGCCACCATCTCAACCCTTTACCCTCGAGCAACTCAAGATGCGGCAGAAAACTATGCCCGGCACAGTAGCTCTACCTCAATGGATCACATTTTCGTTGGCTGCCAAAACTGGGATCAGGTGTGATTCTGGAAAGTGCGCCCCTGGCAAAAAGTCTACTCTATATATTATAATAATAATGGTCATTTATATATGGTACATGGCAGACTGGATTGTCCTTAACTTGATCCATGCTCATGGTACTGTCACTTGAAAGCCATCGTTCTCTCCTCGCCGAAAAGGGAAATCATTGAAGAACCACAATGTTTGGTTTGTGAAGGGGCTTGCATGGGCCTTGGCTGTGTAAGGTGTCCACTAGCACAAGGTGTGTTACTCTTGTAACCCCTCCATCAGTATAGGGACTTTGACCAGGGGTGGGGGGCAGGAGGGGTAATTCATACTGATCTTGGGCCTGGGGTGTGCTTACCTAATCCAGAGATCCTGAGGTGTGCTACCTTCCACACAGTGCTTTTGTTTTTCTCCATCTCTCCCACCATCCAGGACATGTGAGTGCCGCCTGTTGTTCTCATTTCTGTTTTATGGGGGACTATGAACCGCCTTACCCCCTTTGAGTCTTTACAAATGTGATTCAAATGATCTTTTCTGTGGATATACCTATTTAAAGTGTGGTGGGGAAAAAAAGGATCGGTGTATGAGAAATGTAATTCTGGAGAGGAAGTGCAGAGTAAAATCAAAGAGTAATCCAATGTAATGCACATATTTGTATATAGTGTGACTACCACTACCATGCCATCTTTGTTTTAAAATCCAGTCTGCCCCATGTCACTAAAAAACAAGGCCACGGTAGACCGTCACTAGGTGATTGTTGTGTACGCCTTACGTCCCGCAACACAGTGACGTAAGGTGCTAGTAATACAAGGCCCGCCCTGCCATGAGCGAGGTAGTTCCGGGCGAGATCTCCACCACGCGAGGGCGTATAATTTATTGCACTCCCCCACCAGGCCTATTCCCTGGGGCCTCACACATTCTCTCATCCGCCGGCGCACCGGCATGAGAGAACATTACACTGGCGATGAGGAACCGACCGTAAAACACTGCGCATACGAGCCATAAATCATCAAATAAGCCCTCGACATGGGCACATTTTTGGATACACTGTGGGGGGGCCCATCCCCCACTGGAAGAAAACAAATTCTCCAAATCTCTTCTCTGGCATGCTGCATCGGCTCCTGGGCAAATAACATACCAGCACATGGGAAACGTTGCATGCCATATATCACCACAGGCCTGGAGCCTGCCTACAGACCATCAGGCTGCCCAGACACCACAACGCCGCAAGCAACAACGGTTAGAGGCCACTGGACATGTGGACACGCTGCCTGCAACTAACCCTCTATGGTGAGGAGATTCTCATCGCACACCGTCTGTGACAGCCCACACACCGGCGCAACATGGCGTCAGGCCTATCCACTCCCAGGCCTGGCACGCCATCGAGAACTGCAGCAACACTGTCACCCACCACACCACACCGGCGACCAAAGGGAGGAACAACAATGACGTTTGGACCTTTCGACCCATATACTGACCCTTCCTCAGTGGGCCCCTGCTGGCTGTTGTGGATCCAGAAATTTGAAATGGCAAAGACACACTATGCCCAGGAAAATGAGGTCACACCTCCTACTCAATTTAGTTGACAACTTCCTGCACATCTTTAACTCACTTGTAATCAGTGATGGCTCAGACATCTACCAGCTGGCGAAGGACGCTCTCACAGCACACTTCATGCCACAACTAAACCCGGACTACGAGACTTTCACTTTCTGCACCACCATCCAGCTCGAAGAGGAAACGCTCGACACTTATCACACGAGACTAGGAAAACTTGCACACTCGTGTGAGTTTGACTACGTCGAAAAAGAGTTCAGACGCCAAATCATCAATGGCATGCACTCTGAAAAGTTGCGCAGAATGATGTTGAGCGAAAAGGACATCTCCCTGGCCCTGGCCAGAATCCTCGAATACAGGTGTCAGAGAGAACTGTCGCACGCAATGGCGGCGCACATGGTTACCACGCTGCAGATGCTCCAGCTAACACTGACAACAGCAACAATAGCTGAAATTGCCAGCCGCCAACAGCCGAAAGAAGACCCCAATGACGTAAACACCTCACCTCGGTGGTAGTCAAGGATTCCAGGCTGACTGAATGTGGGTGGTGCGGAGGTGTGCATCACGGAAGACGAAATTGCCCAGCACAAGGAACCATGTGCGGTGCATGTAGCCGGAAAGACCACTACGCGAGAGTCTGCAGGTCGTCAGGGCAAGCACAACGCCCCCAGCCACAACCAGACAGAGGTGCCCAGAAGAAAAAGAAACAGGCCAACCCTCGCCACGTCGAAATGGCCAACTCATCCACCGACAAAGAAGGCGATGACGATGGTTACATAGCGAAAGAGACGGAAATCGGACAACCGAGAAGGGGGAGAAAAGTCTACCAGGTCTCAGCATTCGAACACAGAGGCACCGCGTCGACAAAGAAGCAAAGATGATGAAATTGCCAAGTGGCCATGCAGGGTCAAGAGACACAAATGACTATCGACACTGGGGCATCATTGAACGTCATGCCGGCAACCATGTTCCGGAAACTCTGCCCCCCCGCCCGGTCCTAAAGCAAACAGACATGCTCCTGTTCACCTACGGTTGCGAGACTCCACTGCCAGTAGTAGGTCGGTTTCGGACAACTCTCAGCAGAGGAAACCGAATACTACAATCGAAAGTATATGTTGTCTACGCAGGCATCGAATGCTTACTGAGTGGAGATGCAGTAGAAAACCTAGGGTTAATATGCTTCATCTGTGATGTGACAGACCCCACGAATATCACAAACCTCCTTAGGAAGTACCCGGGCCTCCTCAGAGGCATCGGATGCTTAAAAGGAAAATGTATAAAGCGCCACATCGACGAAACATTCCAGCCCCGAGCGGTGCGTCACAAAAGAACACCATTCCACATGAGGGACCAAGTCGAAAAGGAGCTGTGTGAACTTGACAAAGCAGGTATCATAGAGGAGGTAACCTGGCCTAAGCCATGGGTATCACCCATGGTGTTCACTAAGAAGCCAAAGCAACTGGGGAAAGTGAGGATCTGCATCGACATGCGCCTTCCCAATGCAGCTATCAAGAGAGAACGGCACATAACCCCCACACTGGACGAAATCATCACAGACCTCACTGGTTCGAAAGTGTTCTCCAAGGTAGATCGCAATGCTGGATACCATCAATTAAAACTGCATTGGGACTCTAGATACATTACGACCTTCTCCACACACCTGGGCCTATGCCGATACAAAAGGCTGAGCTTCGGTATATCCTCAGCAGCCGAAGTTTTCCAGCAGGCCAACCAAGAGGTGATACAGGGCATCCCGGGAGTACTCAATGTCAGCAATGACATTCTCATCCATGCCAACGACAGACAAGAACACATGCGTCGCCTCAAGATGGTACTTAGCAGGTTGGAAACCGTAGGGCTGATCATTTACAGGGAGAAGTGCGAATTCATGAAGGATGAAATCACTTTCTTCGGATACGTGTTCAACAGCGCAGGGGTGTCATCCGACTCACAAAAGGATGCGGACATCAAAGAAGCCTCTCCCCCCAACTACACCCACGAGGTACGCATCATCCTGGGGATGGTGACATACTGTGGGAGATTTATACCCAATTTGGCAACAATGTCCGAACCACTCGGGGAACTCATAAAATCCAACACGAAATGGGCCTGGAGCCCCGACTGCCAAGAGGCATTTGAACGGATCAAAACATCCCTCTCAGCCGAGACCACAATGGCCTACTACGACCCCACACTATCAACAGAACTGTATGTCAACGCCAGCCCGGTTGACCTCGGGGTGATCCTGGTTCAAGTCACTCGAACGGGAGAAAACAAAACCAATTGCCTATGCATCCCGCACCCTAACTCCAACTGAACAGCGGTACTCTCACATTGAGAAAGAGGCCATTGCAGTACTGTGGGGTTGCCGCCATTTTCACATATACCCATATGGACGAAGATTCAAGGCTTACACGGACCACAAGCCCCTCATCCCCACATTCACAGGATCCTCTTCGCAACCCCCGGCCAGGATAGGGAAGTGGTGGTTACACCTGCAACAATACGAATTTGAGCTAACGTACCAACCGGGAACCAGCAACCATGCAGACTTCCTAGCCAGACACCCAAGGGCCGCCACGCCAAGAGAAGTGGATGTGGTAGAAGAAACAGAGGAACACATCTGTCAGGACATCCACACGATGAAACCCAAAGCAATTGGAATTGAGGACATTGCGGAAGCCACCCAGGCCGACCCCTACTGTGACCTTGTCAAGGACTCCATAATTTCAGGCGAGTGGAAGTCTTTTCTCCGAAACGTGCACAATCGAACACCCAAAGCCAGAGACTTCCTCACGGGCATGTTCCTGGGACGACAAGACCTATCTGTCACCAAGCAAGGACTAATACTGATAGGGGCTCGGATAGTAATCCCCACCAGTCTACAAGACAGAATCATAGCGTTGGCCGACGAAGGCCACCAAGGCATGGTCAGGACCAAAGCCAGAATCAGACACCGAGTATGGTTCCCGCACATCGATACCAAGGTGGAACAACTCATAACGGCATGCCTACCATGCCAAATCACCAGCGCACCACCGAATCCCGAACCCATCCAAGCGGCGGAGCGGGGGTCCTCAAGATGGGACGCAATCAGCATTGACTTTTGTACAGTCCAAGAAGGCACGTATCTGCTGGTTGCCATCGACGACCATTCTAGATACCCGGAGGTGGAAATCGTATCATCAACATCAGCGGACATGGTGATACCAGCTCTAGAAAAGATCTTCGCCACCCATGGCCTGCCAGGAAGCATCAGGAGTGACAATGGGCCACCATTCCAGGGTGCGGGCCACCCTTCCAGGGTGCGGAAGTCAAAAAGTACCTGGATGATCTGAACATTCAATACCATCACATCACGCCGAGATGGCCACAAGCCAATGGCGACGCAGAGAGGTTCATGCATACCCTCAACAAGGTACTATGCCTTTCCTGGGAACACTCCTGCCCCTGGAGGGTGGATCTATACCGGTTTTGAAGGAACTATCGAGTAAAATCACACAGCACTACGGGCTTACCACCGGCAGACATCATGTACGGGACAGTGATCAACTCATCGATTCCACAACAGCCAAGCAGGGGCACAGACACCTACGACAGCAACCAAACTCATCGAAGGAAGATAAGCACGAATGGGCGCATGAGCATCAGGAGGCATGCAAGGGAATCTAGGCACCAAGTCAGAGATCAGGTGCTAGTGATGCGGAACCCCTCGAAAACCAAACTGGACACCCAGTATGACTTGGTCCCCTGGACTGTAACTCGATGACAGGGAACCATGGTAACAGCCACACGAGGGCAACGTCAGATCACCAGGAATGCATCATGGTTCAAGAGGGTGCCGCAGCAAATGTGGACCGATGGGGGCCACTGGAGGATGAGTACCAACAACCAGAGGGCGAACCAACCATGAGGTATGATCCAGATGAACTGCTGGATGGACCGGAGCGGGCATCTCCAGAAACGGAATGTGAGCCACAACAGGACACAGGTCCAGGGACGGCCGCTACATGTGGCCACTATGCCATAAGGGCAGCCCCGAGAGCCTGTGAACGATTAAAAGGCTATGGGCCTCATTACGAGATGGGTGGTAAGGGGTTAACGGCGCCGGTAAAGGCGCCAGAGTCGTTGACGCCATACCGCCCTATTACAAGGTCTCCTTGCGGGACCCGCTCTGGAAGTCTGGTTTTACCAGACATCCTTAGCGGGTCCCGCGAGCGGGCCAGCATGCTAACAACGGGCCAGTCATTAACGGGCCCGTTGTTAGCATGCTCCCCATTCCCATTCCTGCTCAAATGGGAATGCGGATGGTCCGGGTCCCCTGAATGGGGAAATACCGGGCCCTCCAAGGTCGGAATGGCCCGCTATTTCCCGATTCAGAGAACCCGGACCCGAGTTTGGAGGTAGCCATGCCCTAATTAAGGCATGGCTCCAAAACTCGTAATGAGGCCCCATGAGTGGTAGAACTACTTAAGGGAAAAAACTGAAATCTGCGCTGGTCTAGAATGCACATGTTGGTTGAGTTTGTTTTAGTCTAATGTTATCCTATTATATGTTTTGTTGAAATTGGTTGGAAAAAAGAGGAATGTTGTGTACGTCTTGCGTGACGCAAGGCGCTATTAATAAAAGGCCCGCCCCGTGAGCGTGGTAGTTCCGTACGAGATCTCCATCACGTGAGTGCGTATGATTTACTGCGCTCTCTGCCAGGCCTATTCCCTGGGGCCTCACACATTCTCTCATCGGCCGGTGCACCGGCATGAAGAGAACATTACAGTGATGTCAGTTCCCATGGCGCCACGTGGGTCAAGGGGGGGCAGCAGAAGGTTCGCTTTCTTGTAAACTTAAAAGATGGAACACCCGTGCCTCATTATGGAGTCAAATACTCAGCTGCATCAGTAATTAAAAAGAAAAATATGCAAAACAAAAACTGAAACATTTGACCCTAATTTGGTCAGCGTCATACCAAAGACCACCCCAATAGTGAAAGCTCCGTCGCCAGCATCTATTACATTACCGCCACACCTCGCCCACCGGGGGCCCATTTTGTGTTTTCTTGCAAACGGGGCTTGTCCCAATGCATCCATCCCCACAGCGGTTTTTGCGATAAACTGTGAAAAACTAGCAGGATAGCAAGTGACCTAGAACAGGAAAGCCTCGCGCCCGCCCCCGAAACCTCCACAGAATGGGAATAACATCGCCTTCTTTCTCCGGCAGGTGGCAGCAGCGCTCCACCTAAGAAATAGAGGAAATAACTCCACCGTGAGGAGGGATGACAAATGTGCTATATATTAATGGCGGGCGCTTTTGTTCCACACTGCATTGTTCGCTAATCGCTCCCCGCCCACCTGTCGGCCAGCAATAGCTTCTCTCTCATAGCTTTGCTTTACCCGCCGTTCTACGCGCACCTCTCCTAGTTTACGATAAAATGAACGAAACGAAACCCCACGCTACGAGCGAATGAAGTAAAGCGTCCTATAGGGGGTGCTTCGTCTCCTACATTTTGCTTCCATGTTTTTTTTCCAAAGCAGTTCATTGTCTAAGGCTGACTTAGCTTTCGGCACTGTGAAGTCAGATGACATTCTAAGTGATTGAATTTTTCCTCAAAAGAGAGCGTCACTCACACAACAGCGGCCTGTATGACGAACACTGTGAATTGATCGTTGCTCTGTCTATAGACGCCCACTAACACTGCGTGTGCGCGAGTGACACCTCCAGTCGTGCCTTTATTTATTTATTTATTTATTTATTGAGCCTTGGTTGGCACCCATACAACAACATGTTTCCAGGCGCCACAAGGCTAAATGGGGAGGGCGCCAAGGGGTAAATAACAATGCCAAAAACAGTAAATAAACAATCGAGGTCCTACTAGTCCTTGTGACATTCAGACATGCAAGTATAGCAAAGAGAAGTGCAGGATATAGGGGCGGGAGCAAGGTATGAGCAAGTGCTGGTGGGAGCCCGGGAGGGAAGTGCCACGGGGAGCCAGGAAGGGGAGGCCACTGGGTAAGTGCTAGGGCAGAGAGATCCAATGGGTGGGAAGCACAGTCGCCAGATAGGGGGGCACGCAAGGGCAGTGCAGAGGGGCGAGGGGGTGCTGCTGTCGACTGGATGGAGGGCCTGGTAACCTGTGAGATTCATGAGGGACCAGGCCGCCAGTCTCAGCGGCAGTGGGGTGATTAGCGGGGAAGAGGGAAAGAGGTAGAGGAAAGCAGAGTTTTGAGAAGTTTCTGGAACTTGAAGAGGTCCGGCTCAAGTTTGAGAGGGGCAGGGAGGCTGTTCCAAAGGGATGCAGCCGAAGAGAGAGACCTGCCCGCCACTCTCTGTTTGGAGAAGCGTTTGGCAAGCAGAGAGTTGGAGTTCGAGGAGCAGAGGGTTCTAGCAGGGAAGTATTTAGAGAGAGAAATGTGGAGGTAGCGTGGTCCCAGGCCACATAAAGCCTTGTGGATGATGCAGAGGGTCTTGAATTTGATCCTTGTAGCTGCCGGGATCCAGTGGGGAGATCTCAGGGCTGGAGAGATACGGTCTCTGGGCTTGAGGCCAAGGATAAGTTTTGCAGCCCTGTTCTGGATTAGCTGAAGGGGGCGTACAGAGGAAATGGGGGGGATTGAGGAAGAGGCTGTTGCAGTAGTCCAGCCCAGAGAGGACAAGAGCTCTGGAGACAATGAGCTTCTGGGGAAAGGTGAGGAAAGGGAGAATGCCTCTAAGGAGGTGACGACGGAAGTGGGCCTTCTTGGCAAGGTCCAAGGTATGAGGGGTGAGAGAGAGAGGAGTCGATGATGACCCCACGGTTTTTGGCCTCACAGAATGCTGAGGTAGAGGGCCCAAGGAAGGCACCCAGAGGGTAGGAGGGAAATAGGGTAGTGATGTCCCATTAAGAAGGATCTCTGTTTTACTGGCATTAAGACAAAGATCGTTTGCCATGCACCATGCCTGGATGGTGGTCAGACAATCAAGGATGAGAGAGGAGGAAGAGGAGTAGAGCGAAGTTGAAGGAAAGCTGTGTGCCATCGGATAGCACTGGAACTGAGGAGAGAAGAAGGAGATCAGGTGGGCCAGAGGGGCAAGGTAGATATTGAAGAGCCACAGCGAAAGGATGCAGCCTTGAGGGACGCAGCCGGGCGAGAGTGAGGTTGCAGAGGAGAAGGGGCCCAGTTGCAACTGGGAAGGGCGGTTAGTGAGGGAAGAGGTTAGTCAGTCCAGTGCTCGGTCCGCGATGCCGTTAGCAGTTGTTCCCATTGGTTAGGTATTCCTGACACTGTGCTCCAGCTTTTTTCACATGTCCTTTTGCTTTTGTGGGTTTTGAAAATACATTGCATACAAAATCCAGTTTGCAAAATTGACACTGTTGTATATATGTGTTGGGTTATAGCATCAAACTAGCTGTGAAGAAACAAGGAGATACTTCAGTAGTACGTGTACAATTAGAAGCATAGAATGTTAGGCAGGCTAGGAAGAGAGGAGGCAGAGGGTTGGTGTTAGGGAGATTTATCATTTTTATGCTTCATCTCATCTCCTAGTGAGACCCCCAGCACTTTTTGCCATTCGTCTGGACCTTTTTCCTTCTATCCTGAATGAGTGGAGCCTTTTTCCACTCATTCATTCTTATGGACTCTACCTTTTGGAACTCTCTTTTCTTTGCTTTACCTTTACTATGGAGTCTACTTTCCTTCATATCTCTTTTAAAGGTATCTGTATTTTACTTTTGCAGCACACAGCTCGTGATGGGTGGTGTTGCTGGGAACCAATTGGGTTCTCCTATGAGATACTTTCTTTATCCTTATTTTGTATCTCTTCTAAAACGTTATATTCTGAGAGATGGGTACACACCACCTTATGGTGAGTGCCAAGGGGATACTTAGTATCTCCCTTCTCTCTGCTCCTGTGACTATTTAGTCACATAGACAACCTTCTAGTTATGACTGGTAGCAGTGGACGTGTTCTACCAACTATTGTGCTATTTTTTACCGCAGATTGTTTTCACAGTCTCAGTTAGGCACAATAGGGCCACCTAAGTCTTAACTTAATAGCTCCTTTCTTTTTTGTCACTTCTAATGTGGCTGTTCTTTGTTAGCTCTTCTTCTACCATTCTGGGAGGGGGAGGTATGTGTGTGTTTTGCCTTTTGCAGGAACCCTTTGGTGTCCCCGCCTAGGCTTCAGCTAGGCTTCAGTGTGTCTGGGCAGGCAGGAAGTGGGGGATGGGGGGTGTTTCACTCCCCTGCCCTTTGTCTGCCTGAGTGCCTGAATGGAACCAGCTCCCATTGGGGGTCTGGCTGTCCTGATTGGACAGTCACCCGCCCCTTTCTGTAAACTGCTGAGAGAGAGTGATAACGAGTGTGTGCTGAAACTGAATAAAATGTGAGGCTCCTGAGGTGAAAGGCAAGTCGACCACTGGAAACTGAATTAACTGAAGAAGAAGACGACCAGAGACACCTGCAGACCCTTTGCAACACCATGAAGCGACCACTGCTGCCCTGACCCCATTTTCTATGTGAAAGAGGAACTCCAAAGAAGGTGACCCCTTCGCTTTGATTGGTGGGAACAGCCAGCCCCAAACAAACTATAATCTGAGTCATCTCCTGAGGTGCTGTGCCTCTCCAGAGCTGCAGACCGTGAATACCAGGAGATCTCCAACCAAATTGAAGTGCCGCATCTTAGAAAGGCCAAAACCATCCAAGTCTTTGCTGAGCTCCAGGTGAACCTCCCTACAGAGACACAATCCGACTCATCCAGGTCCCCTCACGAGAGTTCTGGACTCCAGGAATCAAAGAAGATTGACGGGCCAATCGTGTCCTTTGTTGGTGCTTCAGAAAAGGTGCCAAAACTGCAGACTAACCACAGAAGCTAAAGAAATCCATGCCAGAGGTCCTCCCTTGAGACTGCTGCTGAGAGATCCCGTCCATTGTCTTGTCTTTCGCCACCAGACCAAGGAATCCGGAGGTCGGGTCCAGTGCTGCTGCATCGAGGAGAATCCAGCCACGAACATTTCCTCTAACCTAAGGTACTGTGGGGAGAAAAGGTATTGCTTACCTCAATCCGAGAAGTTGTTCCAGAGCGTTGGAGTGCACGTAGAGGTGTCCAGGGTGCCCCCCTCTAACTTCTCACCCAAGCTGCTGCTTGTGTCCCTTTTGCAAGTCCTTTTAACAGGGTCTCCAATGTTGTGTTCATCTTCCAGCATCTTTCAACTAGAGACTAGAAAGAATCCGCAGGAACATTTGCTGTTCTGCTGCTTCACAAGACTTTGAGCCCTCTCCGAAATGCCTTTTAGCTAGGGTTGCAAATTGGCCTTTAAAGGCCTAAGTGTGCGAACAAACTGCCTCTAGAACCTTAAGCTCTGCTACTGTTGGACTAACCAACTGTTTTCCTTCCTAAAAGACGTTATCTTACATGGTTTTGCTAACTAAATACAATTACCGTATACCTTTGTCAGTGCGCGGTATAACCGATAGTACGGTAGAACTGTCATTAGTGTCAAATGCTGTAACAATTGCAACCTCGAGCAACAACAAACTAAGAAGTGGCCTTTGAAAAGTATCTAAAAGTATTTCCATGTGTTTTGATTGTAGGTGCTAAGTATTTCTAAAAACACCTCTTGTGTAAATATAATACAAATATATTTTATATACATTTATTTGCGTGTTTCTTTGAATTGATTTACTAACTGGGTTCAGTGTACTTACCTACAGCTCACATCTTGCTCTTATGATAAGCCTGACTGCTCTGCCACTCTACTAAGGTTCCATGAGTAGTACAGACTGATAGTAAGAGTTGGGGATCTATATACCATTGGGATAGTTTTATGAGGTCTTACCTCAAAGTGGACTTTAGGAAAACTCCCCTATCACTGGAGTTACAGCTGGTGGGATTTGTGTAGGTTGGATTACATTGACTCCTGTTTCAGGGTCCTCTCTCTGTCCGACACCTCCAGATCCAGGAAGCCTCATCTGCCCAAAGATTTGGTGAGTGTGTATGATGCTAAAACCAGTGGTCGAAGTGAGCGGGAGCAGTTGGGTAGCGGTGCTTTTACCGTTCCTATAATTGATTTTAAAATGAAACCGTTCGGGAATGGTTTTGTTTTAAAATAAAAGTGTAGGAAGAAGTTGAAACTTGCACTTTCAGTGCACTACACTGAACATTCCCGTAAACCGCAGGCGCATGTGCTTGGGGGTTTGTATTGTCCGTGGGAGGGGGCTTGGTGATGGAGTTTGTGGGGAGTGGTTGCAGGCCAGCAGGGAACATAGTTCCACTACTTCCTTTCGTACACTTTGACCACAGGCTAAAACCGATATTCTGGATTGGCTGGTTACATTTGCTTTTACATGTAGAGTGCAAGGTATTTGTGAAAGCGAGTTTGTTCCGTGGGTAATCTCTATGCTGCCCCAGAATGGCTGTGATGCTGTGATGGAGTTCAATGATGCTGATAGACAAGATTACCATTTGGTGAAAACTGCTCTTATAGCCAGGTTTGGGACCCCTTTCCAATACATAAAACGGTTTAGGGACCACAACAAGAGAGATGGTAACTTGTGGGTCACTTGGGTGTGTGAAAGCCTGAAAAACGTAGATGAGTGGATTAAGGGCTACAAGGTGAGCACTTATGAAGGTTTAAGATGTCACTTCATGCTTGAAAGTATTTTTGATGCCTGTTCCCCAGAGCTCAGACAGCACCTTGCTGACTCTAAGGAACTGGACCCCAGGAAATTAGCACTAGCTGGCGACTTGTGGGTGGCCAGCAGGGCTACTCACAAGGATTCTGGGGCTCCTCACAAGAAAGAGGATGGGAAAAAGCATAACAAGGATGAGAAGGATCATTCCAAACAAAAAACACCAAAAGAGGGCCACAAACATAAGGGTATATTTCCCCCTAAACAACCTTATAGGGCTAGTGAAACCTCTGGGCCCAAACCAAAAGGAGGTTACCAGAAACCCCCATTCCAGAAGACATTTGTGAAATGTGTGGTTTGTAGATCTGGTGACCATGTGAAAGGAGATCACAGATGTAAGGGTAAACCTTCAGGGATCCCATTCAGGGCTGGCGCTATGCGTGTGCAGCAAGTGCGGCTGCACTTGGCCCGCCTGTGCAGAGGGAGCCGTTGAATCCCTCTTGCAGCCCTAAGTTTGCTCCAGTCCACTCTGAGCACACAGCCAGCACACGCTGCAGCCTGCATGACAGGGAAGCTTGTCGGAATATCTTTTTCAAAAGCTGCTGTTTGGCTCCCTTTTGTTTCTTTTGGGGAGGCAACTTGTCACTTGTCAACCTCCTGCTGTGACTCTGGAGAGACAACACCCCACCCCCCCACTCCCAGTGTCTAAATAGGCTCTGCAGGCATCATAAGCACTGCTGATCACTTTCTTTCTTAAAGCAGAGCATTTAAAGTGGGCGCAATTTACTATTGATGGCCTATTTAACAGACCATTGTTGTGTTAAGAACTGCAAAGGGGAATTTTTATTTTGAAAGCACATGTAAAGCATCAGTTAGCTGCCTAAAATCTGTGCCTTCCTCCAGCACAATTAAACATATTGCACATAAACATTTTAGCTATTTGTCTTATTTCCACATGTTTATATTTCCCAAGCCAAAAAAGTGGTTAATTAGAATGTAACATTTTCCTCACATTATATATGAAGCATGAAAGTGAGCCATGAATATTTACCAAAGGATGTGGCAAGGGAGGTTGTCATCCTGGAGACTGGAGGGTATGATACATGTGGGTGAACAGCGTCTGCCCACTTTTTTCAGCGAGTAGACACAACCCCGGTTCTGTGTTTTTGAGGCCAACATTAAAAAAAAAATGTGCTTGCTCAAGTGTTCAGCTACTAGGATTTCATACCAGGTTGTCGTGTTTCCAATGCAGACGCTTACCCACAAGAACACATAAAAGTGCCTTAAAGCTCAAGCCTCATGTTTGGATTTTGTTTTCTTTGGAATATTTCATTATAAATTGTGGGCACCTTTTATACTTTGCTAGTGTAGTTATTGGAAATTCTCCTCTCGGATTACCATGTTTTCGCTGCTGCCTACGTATGTAGTGGTCATTATCCTGTGATGTCACTTCCTGTGATGTTATCATACGCAAATTAAGGGGCCTGCACTTGATTTGCTGCACTTGTCCTTGCAAATCCCAGGTCCGGCCCTGATCCCACCTGTCAGCTTCGAATTCTCACATGATGTGGATATACCAATGACAGGTGCTAGCTTTCACACTCCAGCTAAACACCCCATTGGTGTTCAAGCTAGAGTTTCTTTAGTATCTCTGGGATTGTGGGAACAACAGAACATTGAAGTCTATAATTCCATTCCTGATAATATTAAAGTGTATCATAAAGACAGTGGGCCTCATCACGACCTCGGCGGTAGCCATGCCGCTATTGGCGGCATGGCTGCCGCTGAAATCACGTCCGGGTCCAGGTTCGCAGAATGGGGAATTACCGGGCCATTCCGAGTTTGGAGGGCCCGGTAATTCCTCCCTCCAGGAACCTGGGCCCGGACCTTCCCCATTCCCATTTCAGCCCCCATAGGGCTGAATGGGAATGGGAGAGGGAGCAAACAACGGGCCGATTATGAGTGGCCCGTTGTTTGCTCCCTCTTCCCCTCGCAGGACCCGGAAACGACACGGGGTCCCGCGAGGGGACCTCGTAATGTGGCGGAACAGATTTAACGGGTCCGCCTCCTTTTGCGGAGCCCGTTTACCCATTCTGCCAGGGTCTTAATGAGGCCCAGTGTACTTGTTAATGGTCAGGACACCCCTGCCATTAGAGACACTAGGCCAGTATAACTGTGGTAGATGAACGTTTCTTTCAACCCAAGGAAGTTGCTAAGGCTCCCACAAGGCTTGCCACGTTACCAAGAGGTCCAGTCCAAATGTGTCCCAAACTGCCAGGTATCATTACATCTACTGACATGACTGTTGACATCACTGTGATTGTCCAGACTGAAGTGCCAGGTAGGGTACGCTTGGGCAATGACTTGAAGGCCCTAGGTGTAGTTTCCAGCACCCCAAATCCTCCTTCCAGGAAGAGAAGGGAGCTGACCAGGAAAGGAAGGGAGGCAACCGTGAAAGACCTTCCAACTGAGACCAAGGGGAAGCCGAGGGTCTCCAAATTCTCCAAAGGAAAGAAGAGATCCAAGCCCAAAACTTCCTCAAGGAAGAAAGTTCCTGTAGAAGAGAAACTAGAAGTCCACCTGTGACCTCACCACCAGCTGATGCTGAGTTGATGCCAGAAGAATCCCCAGAAGAACCAGAGGTGGAGGAGATTCAACCCTGTCCAGAAGATCTGGATCCTAGAGACCATGCAGAACTGCAAACTTTGCTTGCAGAGGGCGGACCCTCAAGGAGAGATTGCAGTAGGGGATAGAGAGAAGACCCCTCCATAGAAGGCCTGACTCAACAGGCAGCTTCCCACAGGAAGGGGAAAACCCTGGGACGCATAGGCTTTATTGGGAGGATGGACTCCTCTACAGTGAGCCTATGGAGTCTATTCCAGGGACCTCAGGAGACAGGTGGTACCCCAATAAATGAGACCCAAATTCCTACAATTAGCACATGAAGTCCCCCTGGCTGGTCAATTTACCTCAATAGGACTAATGAGAGGATATCATTGTACTTCTACTTGCCCAAGATGGGTGCAGAGGTTGAGAAATATTGTAGGAGTTGCAACACTTTTCAGTTATCTGGTAAAAGTGGAGCCAAGAATGTGGCACCTTTAGTGGCTCTCTCAGTATTTGGAGCTCCTTTTGAGAGGGTGGGGATTGACATTGTTGGTCCTCTAAACCCTCCACCTCCAACCTTTTCAGGCAACCAATGTATATTGGTTGTAGTGGACCATGCCACTACATACCCTAAAGCTATTCCAATGAGGACTGTTACTGCTCAGGCAGAGGCTAAGGCCCTACCTGGTATTTTTAAGGAGGTTGTATCTGACAGGGGGTCAAAGTGTATGTCCCACTTCATGCAGGCCATGTGGAAAACCTGTGGGGTCACCTACAAGCTCTCAACGTCCTACCACCCTCAAACAAATTAGTTGGTAGAGAGGTTTAACAGGACTATGAAGAGCATGATGGGAGCTTTGGAAGAACCACTTAGAAGAAAGTGGGACCTTCTTCTGCCATGCCATTGTTTTGCCTATAGAGAAGTTCCTCAAGCAGGAGTGGGCTTTATTCCCTTTGAGTAACTTTATGGTCATCCTGTCAGAGGACCTTTGGCCCTGATTAAGGAGGGTCTGGAGAGTGCTCCTTCCCTCAAGCCAGTAAGGATTACTAAGTGCTAAGCCGCAGACATAGGATGGCACAGTTGATGACTGAGGCTTCAGAGAACTTCAAAGCTGGCTAGGCTGTGGTCAAGCAATGGCATGACCAGAAGGCTAACATGGTGGAGTTTGCTCCAGACCATCATGCTCTTAGCATGTTTCCAGTAAGACGGAGGGTCTTACAGAACAAATGGACAGGACCCTTCAAATGTGTAGGGCAACTTGGAGAGGTCAACTATTTGGAAGACTTGGTAACCCCAAGGATACCCCTAGGGTCTGTCATACCAACAGACTGAAGGCTTATGTCTCTAGACCAGACATGGGAGCTGTGCTCTTTGCGTCTGATCAAGAAGAAATTAAGAGTGAACCTCTCCCAGATCTTCTAAGGGGACAGCCTTCAGATGGATCAGTAGAAGGGGTAAAACGCTCCACTAATCTGACAATGCAGCAACAGGAGGAGTGCAGACCTTTGTTAACTCAGTTTGCACCTCTGTTCCCACACCAGATTTGACCCCGTGGTGCCAACATGACATTGACACTGGTGATAGTTTACCAGTTAACAACAGGGGCTACAGAATGTCAGATAATGTTAGAAAACAAATTAAAGAAGAGGTCAACAAAATGTTTGACATTGGAGTGATTGACCATTCCACAAATTCATGGGCTAGCCCAGTTGTGTTAGTGCCAAAGGCAGGAACTAAGGAAGCTAGACTCTGTGTGGACTTTAGAACATTGAATACAGCTACCAAGACCAATGCCCATCCCTTGTCAATGACAGATGAACCGGTGGATATGCTCGGCTCAGCAAAATTCCTCAGTACTTTTGACCTGACCAGTGGTTACTGGCAGATTGCCATTACTGACCATGCCAAGGACAAAACAGCACTCTCCACCCCAGAAGGTTTGTACCAGTGTAAGGTCATGCATGCCCTTTGGATTAAAGAATGCAAGTGCCACATTGTAGAGCATGGTTAATCATGTTCTGAATATGTTAGAGAACCTCTGCATGGCACACCTGGATGACATTGCAGTGTTCAACCCTACTTGGGAAGAGCATATTATCCACTTGGCACATGTGTTGCAGGCTCTTCAGCAGGCCAATCTGACCATCCAGGCAAGTAAGTGCCAAGTGGGTTAGAGAAAAGGGGTCTACCTTGGTCATGAGGTAGGAGGGGAGATTAAGCCCTTACCCGACCAAGTACAGGCTGTACAAGACTGGGCCACACCAACTACTCAAACTCAAGTTACAGCCTTCTTAGTACTTACTGGTTACTACAGGAACTTCATTGAAAACTATGGGACCATAGCTTCTCCTCTGAATACTGTAGCCTCTCCCAAGTACCCTAAAAAGGTTAAGTGGAATGAAGATTGTGAAAAAGCCTGAACGATGGCCTCTGTAAAGCTTCAGTGCCGAGAGCTCCAGATAATACTCAGGCCTTCTTTGTCCAGACGGATGCTTCCAACACTGGTATAGGAACACAGCTTAAGTCAATTTGATAGCAAAGGCACGGAGCACCCCATTTGCTTTATTAGTTAAAAACGAAAAGATTGGGAAACCAGGTAAGCCAGAATTGGGCGTGAATGTTTTTCTATTGTATGGGCCTTGAAGAAGTTCAGGCCATACCTCTATGGAACTACTTTCAGTATTCAAACTGACCACCAACCCTTAAGGTGGCTGATGCAGATGAAATGAGAACCCCCCAAATTGCTCAAGTAATCCATAAACCTACAAAGCTTTGACTTCACTATTGAGCACAGGTCAGGTACCCAACATAAGAATGCTGATGGTCTCTCCAGAAAGTATGACTGACTGGATCAAGAAATCCCTCCAGGAGTGGATTAGATCCTCCTGTCCCTAGTTTAGCGGGGCGAGAGTTAGGAAGACCTATAATTTTATGCTTAATCCCCTCTCCTACTGAGACCGCCAACACTTTTTGCTGGACTTCTGGACCCTATTCTTTATATCCTCTTGAGCTCCAGGTGAACCTCCAGAGACACAATCCGACTCATCCAGGTCCCCTCACCAGAGTGCTGGACTCCAGGAATCGAAGAAGATTGACCGGGCTAATCGTATCCTTTGTTGGTGCTTCAGAAAAGGTTCCAAAACCGCAGTGTGAACAGAGTAGCTAAAGAAATCCGTGCCAGAGGTCCTCCCTCGAGACTGCTGCTGAGATCCCATCTATTATCCTGCCTTTCATCACCAGAACAAGGAATCCGGAGGTCGGTCCAGCGCTGCTGCATCGAGGAGAATCCAGCAAGAAATAATTCTTCAAACCTAAGGTACTGTGGGGAGAAAAGGCATTGTTTACCTTAATCCAAGAAGTCACTCCAGAGCGTTGGAGTGCGCATAGAGGTGTCACGGTGCCCCACCTCTTACCTCTGACCCAAGCTGCTGCTTGCGTCCCAATTGCAAGTCCTTTGTCTCTGACGTTGTGTTAATCTTACAGCATCTTTAAACTAGAGACTAGAAAGTATCCACAGGAACTTTTGCTGTTCTTCTGCTTCACAAGACCTTGAGCCCTCTCCGAACTGCCTTTTAGCTCGGGTGGCAAATTGGACTTTAAAGGCCTTCGTGTGTGCAGAATCTGCCTCTAGAACCTTAAGCTCTGCTACTGTTTAACTAACCAAATTAGTTCCTTCCTAAAAGACTTGTGGCTCTATCAGATGTATGGCGGTATCCCGCTAGTAATTCTGCAGAGATACCGGTAGCACGAATTGCATGACCCCAACTCGGTTTGGTGCTTTTATCACCGGATCTTGAGTTGCGGCAGGGATATTCTGGGTGCTTACGCCACGGTAATAGCGCCGCAAATGGGTGGAAAGGGGATATTTTTACCTCCAGCAACAAGCTGGAGGTAAACCTCCTGCTTTCCGCCAAACTCGGGATTTTGTGAAGCAGCAATGCGCCGATAATAGCGTTACTGCCATATTTCTACCACTCCGCCCAACCCCTGACGAGGCACTTTACCTTGTGTGGTTTTGCTAACTAAATACAATTACCGTATATCTTTGTTTGTGCACGAGTGTGCGGTATAACCGATAATACGGTAGAACTGTCAGTGTCAAACGCTGTAACAATTGTAACCGCGAGCAACTACAAACTGAGCAGTGGCCTTTGAAAAGTATCTAAAATAATTTATATGTTTTTTGGTTATATGTACTAAGTATTTTAAAGGCATCTCTTGTGTAAATATAATAAATATATATTTAATATACATTTATCTGTGTAAGTGTTTCTTTTAATTGAATTACTAACTGGTTCAGTGCACTTACCTACAGCTCACATGTTCCTCTTATGATAAGCCTGACTGCTCTGCCACTCTACTAAGGTTGCATGAGTAGTGCATGAGTAGTACAGACTGATGCTAAGAGTTGGGGACATGTAAACCATTGGGATAGTTTTATGAAGTCTTACCTCAAAGTGGACCTTAGGAAAACTACCCTAACAGTTAAAGCTAGAGGATACAGGTTATGAAGGGAAAAAAGTTGTATCAAGTCTTGCACGTATTCCAACAAGCCCCATTCCATTAGAGAGATGCAATGCTTGTCCAGTCTCGTGTTTTTCTTTGTATATTGGGAAATTCTGTACTGGATTTCCCCTTGGAATAGGAGATGTTGACATCTATGGTCTTGATTATTTTGTTGTGCTCCCGTTACAGCTATGGTCCCTTGAGTTATGCACAATTTGACCTTTGCAACTTTCCGTGGAGTCCCTGGGTCTGCACCAGTGATGACCTTGTGTCTGTCTGCTGCATTACATTATAAGCCGGTCAGATAGCACAACAAGCTGAGCGCCCGTTTCTGACATCTGTGTGCAGAGCCTGCTAATGCAGGTTCGAATCCCAGCAGGGCCAACTCAACCTTTCATCCTTCAGAGGTCGATAAATTGAGTACCACGCCATGGGATAATAATATCAACTGTTATCTCAGCGCTCAGATGCCTGGGGGCCTGTAGTGCTATATTAAACTAGATATTAATATTATTATTATAGGAGATAATTTGGAGTGAATGGAGTAGAATGCATACATATTTTCATTAACTAATGCCGGTGGCAAAGTACAGTTTTCTTTCAGTGAGCCAAGCTGTAGGGTAGAAAAGAAAAGGTTTAGGAAGAAATTAAAATGGACACAGTGTGGCAGTAGTGAAGCCGGATATGCAAGCACTACTAACCTTGGGATCCAGAATGCTATGTTGCCCCATTGCCTATGTGAATGCTTCAACCAGTCCTTGCTTTCTAACAAACAGTAATTTTAAGTCAAGACCTATTTGTCCACACTGATGACAATGCAAGTGTTCTTGTATAGCACCCGTATGCCTCTATTGGTGAGCTTGCTGTGCTTGGCTCTGTAAGAAAATAGGGGTCAAGGGGTAGGGGGGGTGGGGTATTAGTAGGATTGTTGGAGAGGCAGGTGTTAAACCTGTGGTGTTGATGGGAGCATATCAGAAGTTCCAAGTTTTAGAGAGCCAATCTGGTTTTAGGGGTTTGGTGGAGAAACCTGGGAGTAAGCCCGGGGATGTGCCGCAACTGCGGCCTATACATCCATAACCGAGTCAGTGTATTATTTCAGGCGGGGAGGGGGCTGGTGGAGGGCAAGTGAGAGGGGAATGTGTGGAGGGCCGCAAAGTAAACAAAGTCGATTCAGGAATCAGGTAACATAATGCAGGACCCGGGAAGGCTGTGTGGGGTGTGGCGGCTATGTTATCCATAGGGAAGAGCCCAAAGTCTGACAGACTACAGCACTTTGAATCTGGTTAGCCGTTGATGTGTGGGAGTGTCATGGGGCTAAAGAGGAGAGCTTAGTCATAGTTCGGTTAGTGTTGATGCGCTAATGGCTAAGCCAGTCGTCTGAGGCAGGGGAAGTTATGAGTGTGTAGTGTAAGGTGGTAGGAGATCTTATAGGGGAGTCACTCAGTCAGAAGAGAAACGGTGTAGGCCTTACAAGTGCAACCCTGCACTTCCACCACTGGCCTCTTGCAGGCAGGTCTCACTTCACTAGCTCACATTGCCACTGCCAATCCCTTTCTCTCCCTAATAGAAATGTTGCATCACATGCGCAACAAAACAAGCAGATGGGAGCTGGAAGATGAGGCAAGGGGCAGTATGGCAACTTCACTCAATTACCATAAGCTACTTGTTAAGAGTTATGGGATGCATAACAGGAGCACGACTAAACAGCACTCCATACCTAACAATCAATATCGAGCGAAGGGAGACATGTAGACGAAAACCAGGAACAGACTCCAAGATAGGGTCTAGGAACAGAAGGAGGGAAAACACAACTACAATTCCAAAACCTCCTCTCTCCCCATCCTGGGGAAGGAAAGGAAAACGTTACACAAGCAGGAATTCTCTCAATGAGGTGTGTCTAAAGGACCAGGTTGACAATGCAGAACAGATCACGGACAAAGAACTATACAACGCAGAAAAACTGGGCTGCACAGGAACAGGAAATAACTAGAAAGTGCTGACTGCAACACAGAGGAAGCCAAAACGTGAATCCAGGAAGCAGAGAATGAGCACACTACATTCGAAATCCAGGGATCCAGGAACATGAAACGAGGAAATAGAAGCTAAGACTAAAGAACCAGGAACATCAGGAATACTGCAAGAATGACAAGCACTGGACTGAAGCAAAGTGAGGCTTTTAAATCTGACTAATGATCGCATGCCTCAGGTGTGATGTTTGCTACCACCTGCCAGCCACATGTGTTCCTTATCCTCCACCTAATCTAGCCCTCCTAGGGTGGAGATGAAGCAGTGGGCAAAGCATTCTGAGAAACACATTTCTTTTCATAAAGTAGCATACTGGCTGCCAAAAACCAGTAATGGATACGGAATGGAAGTGAAATGGAAAAGATGGGGTTAAAGCTCCCAAATCACTACAGTGCTGTGTCGTAAAGGTTCCCCATTAAAGTCCAATATGGAATGTACCCCAAAGCATGCCACCAAGTGGCGGGAGTGAGAAGAAAGGGAGCGAATCGTGAGAGGTTAGGGGGGGGATGCTATGTCACAGTAGACACATCACAGTTGCATCTAGGAGGCCAATAAGTATACATGTGCAATATGAAGGCTTAGTCCGACCCGACACGTGGTGTTTCTCGTCACTGCGACTAATGTCTTCAAGTTACATTTATAATGCCATGAAGAGTGCCAGCTCAGCTCACAGACCCTGCCATTGCTCGTCCAGTATGTGGGGGCTTAGCGCTAGCAGTAGTTGTCGTGGCAATTATGGGTAAGGAGCCCTCTAACGTTCCTTGTAATCATTAGGAGCTTCTGTATCCCAGTGTACTTGCAGAAGCTGGGTTTTAGCAAGCCAGTCAATCAGTGAACTATATTTTGAAAGTACAATTTCAAACATCAAATCAAAATATGTTTATTCGGTGAATGTGTGGGATATGGGACCCCCTAGAGAAGAGAATGTCAAAGACACAGAAACAGAATTTCATGGGACTTTTGATAGCGGCGTGGCTAATGCTGGCCCAAAAATGGAAACAGAGAGCCCCACCGACAATATATGAATGGTTAGAGAGAGTGTGGTCACATATTGTAATGGAACAAATTACCTTTAATATCCAGGGGTAACGTCAGAAATTCCGGACGGACTGAGGTACAGCCCTCAATTACCTACAGGGAGACTACATGGAACAATGGTGCCCACATAAAATAAGGATTCTCAATATCTTTAGTTAAAGGGTTCAGGGGGGAAGACAGAGGCCTAAAGGCAAGCACAGAGACACATTCGGGGGGGGGCACGGGGCGGCGGTAGGTAGATGGGAGGGGGGTTTCGTGGTTAATAAAATGGTGTGTTTGGTGTAAAGAAGATACTAATAAAAACACGTTGTTAAAAAAAATATATATGTTTATTCGGATGTTACAAATTATCCATGAAGCACACAATAAAAAAACATGCATACATACAATTTCATTAAGTCAGTGTTTAATAACAAAATAGTTTAAAATATTCCTGTGGGGTTAATTCTGTACATTGCTTTTCTTAAATAAGTTAGAAAAGCACATGCTACACGTGGAGAATCTGCCCTTATTCAAAACAAGCGTCTAAAACAAAATTTAGAATAGGTTTGTTTCAGTGTGTATGCTTGGATGTCAGCGTGAACAGAGCAAAAGAATGAAAAATATAACAGGTCTTCTTTTGAAGCCAGACAAGCCAGGCAATACAGCTCACAAGGAGTATGTCACCAGAGCACTGTTACTGCTCTCAAGGCTAAACAGTTAAAACAAGCTTTTGTAATGAAATGACGTTCTGAGAAATGATTAGCTGACAATATCATGTAAGCAAAAGAAAAACAGATAAACATGGAATACAAAAACACACACTGAAATACAACATTAAAAACAATAAACTTTAAAACCATAAATAGAATGGGCCGCATTCTTATAGGTATAGGTGTAACCCCTTAAGCGCCAGGCTATTATGCAAGTCTATGCAAAAAGGACGAGCATACTCGTCCTTCCATACCCGAAAACACATGAACCTGTTCACTATTCACCCATCCATCAGGGGAAATAAGATTTAAATGTTTGCTTTGCCTACCAGCTAAACCTTGCGCTACGATCTTCCAGAACAAAATATTATTCTTGCTGTCGGCAGCGCCCTCAAGCTCAATCCATACCCCAGGGTTCCATCGAGTTTTTGCTTCAGTCAGACCTTTCTTATAGTTTAGATTGACTGTTCTTATCACCGCTATATCTCTAGGATGATTTTTTACTGCTGTGACAAGATCACCCTTTAAAACCCTGCATTCCTTTGACTACCAGCCAACGTTATAAACCCAATGGGTGGTGTTGTGGCAGCTTCTATTAAAAACCGACCTAGCCGTTGCTATAAGGTTATCGGATAACAGTAGGGTACGATCAGAGACGATGTCAGAGGCAAGACAGGCTTCCATAGGAGGTAAGGCAAGAGAAGCCACACTGGGGGGTAGAAGCCCTCCACCAGTAACACTCCATGCTATTAGTTGTAGCGCGGGGCTGTGTGAAATACTGGATTGTTTCTTGAGATGATGTGCCTCTCCCAGCTGAACGTGAAGCGACAGAATTAGAGGAACATGATCGCTCTCTGGTCGGCACTCTTCCCTAAATTCAGATATAAGATGCCAGTCCTGCACAGTTAGCACAAAATTATCTACTCTCGAAAAATATCTATTATTTCGAAAAGTAAAGCACCCTAGGCGATCATAGAGGACTCGCCCATTCACAGTCCAAAGGTTTTAGCAAGGATGTATCTTTGGTCCCTGAGTGCCTGTTGCTTGATATATTTACTCACTGTGTGCTCTTGTGCACATTTCGTTTGCAATACCCTCTGTCTCACCAGGACACAACCTTCCAGAGGCTTTGGCATGACAGCGAATGACTCTGCCCAAGACCCTCAGATGTTCTGATGTTACTTACTGCACCCTGCCTGCTAAAGCATATTGGAAGTGGTGTCCTGGCAGACTAATAACTCGGTCCAAGACCCACTAACCACTTAAAGGCATCCTCGCGACATGCGACCAACAATATATTGCTGTACAGCTGGTCTTTCACAAGCGGTATTACCCAAATTGAAATTGTTCGAACACAATTGTTCGAATTACCTAATTGACCGAAAGTAAAGGGTCCTAATTGACCTTTGCACAATTGACCGTATATATATATATATATATATATATATATATATATATTGGTTTGGTTATATATATGTATATATATATTTATATATATAATGGGGGTTGCGAAGGGTTTCCCCCCGCATTTATGTAACAATTGACCTTCACAATTTGGTCAATTTTGCAAAGGTCAATTGTAATTCGAACAATTGTATTTCGAACAATTCGTATACAACCTTCAGAAGCGACACTTAACAGGAGATCGTCCCTTTGCCAGACTCGTCAGCTCCCCCAGAGGGAGTAGCGGACATGGAACTGAGTTTGCCATAACCAAACTGGCTTTACAGAGGTGTGACCAAAATGTAACTGCTGCTAAGCCTAGCACTGTCATAGTTGGGCTTAGCCAGTGATAGAAGTGTACCAAAAAAGTAGTGGAACTGTGACTCCTGCGGGTGACAGAGTAGGAAGGAAAGGAACAACGTGCAACACGTTTTTCAAGGGTTGCAGTCATGCTGGTTGACAGCCAATTGAGTTGAAATAGATTTCAGTTTAGCTGTAACCCGATATCCGCTGGTAAAATGGAGTTTATGCTATAGAAACCTTGCAAAGTTTAGTGTAAAAACGACTGGGGCCATTAGCATGGCATGGCCATTGGGGGGGGGGTGTGGTAACTTCAGCCTTGCAGTGTGTACTCCACTGTGATGGACCCAAGTCACGTAGATCAAACATTTCAAGAGAGAAAGCTCAGCTGACTGCCTGAGTCAAATGCTTCATATTAAACCTGCCCGAAAGCAAAGCAATTCTTTTTTTTTCTTTTTTATAAATCCACAATTGTTATATTACACTTGGCTAAAACAGTACATGCAAACTAAACATTTTACATATGTGTGTGTATATTTCAGAGTCGTCGATGACAGCTTTGTAGTTATGTTTAAGTTGCACACCTGTTGGAAGAGCACTTTTCCATGAACATTCATGACCCTTGGCAGATTTTGGGGGACCCGTCGGGGTGAGGCAAAGTTATAGGTGGGGGCCCCAAAACGTGTGTTTTGTGCCAAACGTTCACAAGGAGCAGCCTTCTGTATCTGGTAGTGTGCTTCTGTCAATTCGTGAAAATCTGGCCCGTGGTTTCGGTTCAACCTTGTTCAATCCTGGTAGTGATTTCTGGGCCCAGGTGGACTATCTTTTCATAGGAACGTGCTTGGTTTATATTTGTCAACTAACACAGTTACGGTCCTCGGATGTAGTAAAAGGGTCACAGATTGGCTAATCTAAAGACAGTCCAACTGGTTATTTGGGAATGGGCACGTATTTTTTAGAAGGATGGACCGGACGCTTGGCGGGATCCGCAGACAGCTGTGTTGCAAAAACATTTTGCATTAGCATATGGTATCTCATTAGGCCACACCTGACGAGGGCGAGGTCAGAGGGCACATAAGGGTACAAAAATCCCCCCAAAAATCATCAAAAAAAACTGCCTCCGCCGCAGGGTCTGTGAGTAGTTCCATGTGTTAAAATCGCAGCAAAAATTGCCATCTACACAAAAATTGCGGCGAAAAGGCAGAGGTTTGACACCGCAATCCATGTAATGGATGCGGGTGACAGCCCCGCAACCCCTGGATGCATTATACCATTTAAGGGGAGCAGAGGACACCACCGCAACCCCCGCTCCCTTTAAATGGTATAATGGGGTATGCCTTTACCGGGTCAAACCACAGCATTTTTCCTGTGATTTTTTGTACAGACGACTATTTGGCTGCAATTTTATTACTGCATACCCCTGGGGGCCAGTGCAGAAAGCCTGCTCATAAACAGGGACACTGAGATTGATTGTTGTTACAGCGGACCACCCTTACTAGGACGCGGCAGACACACGTATTGTAAAGAAGTGCGATTTAAGACCCCTTTTATGTCTTCATTCACCTGTAACACCTCCTGGGGGAAAACGGAAGTCAGCGGTTGGCTAAGCGACGCAGGTGAGGGAGGAAGCCAGTGAGAGAAGGGGACAGAGAAAAGGATGGACAGGAAGCAGGAAGGGGTGGGTTATTTGGGTAAGAGACTAGACGGTGGAAAGACGGTGGAGAAGAGCATGGAGGGGAATTGCTGAAGGAGTGTGCAAGATGAGGTACTACTGGTTGGTGAGAGAAAATGGTACTTGTTTGTAAGTGTGCACGAATGGAGTGAGATTGGTAGAGTAGGCTGTGAATGGTAAGGTGAGTGAAAGGAGGGCAATTAGAGAAGGAGGTGAAGTATTCTTCCCTCACCTTCTTTTCCTTCCTCTGATCACATAAGTTATCCCATGTATTTACACTATAGCTATAGTACTGCTAGTACTGGGACGAGAAAGATTGGAGCCGACTCCACTGAACTATTCCCTGCATAAACTGAAACGAGGAAGAAGTTCTGCACGAGAAAGCATTTACAAGAGCATCTCAATGAGCAGACTAGCTTGTGTGTTCTGTGGACATTAAAAAGCAAAGAGGACTAATAATATTGTCAGTCCCTCCCCGTAGGCACCGTGAGCAAGGCAACCACAGTGCAGACGTAAGAGCTGAATTTGCAGCTACTGACTCAGCCTGAGGCTCCCGACATGAAGAGCGCTGACGATGACAGTCCAGCAGGTACATGCAGCTGGCCTGAGACCGAGATGAGAGACCGGGAGCCCATACAGAAGGTACAGGGGTGGCCCGGGCACCTCAAGGGCACTCAAGAAACAAATGTGACGGGGTCTGGGACCAAGAATCCAATACAAAGGGGTCTGGGACCTGAGAAAGAGAAACACAGATACAAGGGTCTGAGACCCGAGAAGCCAATACAAAGGGGTCTGTAACCAGTTAAAGAGAAACACAGATACAGGGGTCTGGCACCTTAGAAGCCAATATAAGGGGGTCTGGGCCCTGAGGAAGAGAAACAGAGAGTCAGGGTCCTGGGACCCAGGAAGCCAGTGTGAAGGGGTCGAGGACCCGAGAAAGAGAAACCAATGCAAAGGTGTCTGGGACCCAAGAATAAGAAATCGTAACAGGGTAAAGGACCCTCTGGAGGAGAGACAGTATTCCTGGCATGGGAATGTACCAGCGATGCTGTGAAGAATCAGTCAAGTATACATAGGGGTCAAAGACCCAAAAGTGCATGAGGACAAGGTCCTCCAAAAGCCCTCTTCTTCATCGCAGTACCTTGTAAGGTCAAATACCAGGTCTGTCCAAGTGAGTCTCTGGAGGGGCTCATCAGGGGCGTGAGAAAGGCCAGGGGAAGGGAGTAAATCCCCCTACTTTGTGGAACTGTGAAAACCAGCCCGAGAAAGGGCATGGAAGGGAGACAGTCTACCTACTTCATTAAACTGATAATTATATAGAACTGTTTGTGTCCAGAGGAAGGGAGTTATTCTTCTGGACCAACATGACAGTAAACCACTTTAGTTTGTTTTCAAGTGTAACGGATAGACGTAGGGTTTTGACACTGGATGGTGTACTCCTCATTTCCGGACATTCTGACATTTTCCTTAGTGTTTTAGTTGAGACAGGGAAACCCCTCTTAGATTTAGGGAAAGATAGGTATTCTTCCCTCACCTTCTTTTCCTTCCTCTGATCACATAAATTCTCCCATGTATTTACACTATAGCTATAGTACTGCTAGTACTGGGACGAGAAAGATTGGAGCCGACTCCACTGAACTATTCCCTGCATAAACTGAAACGAGGAAGAAGTTCTGCACGAGAAAGCACTTACAAGACTATCTCAATGAGCAGACTAGCTTTTGTGTTCTGTGGACATTAAAAAGCAAAGAGGACTAATAATATTGTCAGTCCCTCCCCGTAGGCACCGTGAGCAAGGCAACCACAGTGCAGATGTAAGAGCTGAATTTGCAGCTACTGACTCAGCCTGAGGCTCCCGACATGAAGAGCGCTGACGATGACAGTCCAGCAGGTACATGCAGCTGGCCTGAGACCGAGATGAGAGACCGGGAGCCCATACAGAAGGTACAGGGGTGGCCCGGGCACCTCAAGGGCACTCAAGAAACAAATGTGAAGGTGTCTGGGACCAAGAATCCAATACAAAGGGGCCTGGGACCTGAGAAAGAGAAACACAGATACAAGGGTCTGAGACCCGAGAAGCCAATACAAAGGGGTATGTAACCAGTTAAAGAGAAACACAGATACAGGGGTCTGGCACCTTAGAAGCCAATATAAGGGGGTCTGGGCCCTGAGGAAGAGAAACAGAGAGTCAGGGTCCTGGGACTCAGGAAGCCAGTGTGAAGGGGTCGAGGACCCGAGAAAGAGAAACCAATGCAAAGGTGTCTGGGACCCAAGAATAAGAAATCGTAACAGCGTAAAGGACCCTCTGGAGGAGAGACAGTATTCCTGGCATGGGAATGTACCAGCGATGCTGTGAAGAATCAGTCAAGTATACATAGGGGTCAAAGACCCAAAAGTGCATGAGGACAAGATCCTCCAAAAGCCCTCTTCT
This sequence comes from Ambystoma mexicanum, assembly GCF_040938575.1. Classification (NCBI taxonomy): domain Eukaryota; kingdom Metazoa; phylum Chordata; class Amphibia; order Caudata; family Ambystomatidae; genus Ambystoma; species Ambystoma mexicanum. The sequence goes on along the minus strand of NC_090923.1, from coordinate 1,112,039,327 downwards.
TCATCGCAGTACCTTGTAAGGTCAAATACCAGGTCTGTCCAAGTGAGTCTCTGGAGGGGCTCATCAGGGGCGTGAGAAAGGCCAGGGGAAGGGAGTAAATCACCCTACTTTGTGGAACTGTGAAAACCAGCCCGAGAAAGGGCATGGAAGGGAGACAGTCTACCTACTTCATTAAACTGATAATTATATAGAACTGTTTGTGTCCAGAGGAAGGGAGTTATTCTTCTGGACCAACATGACAGTAAACCACTTTAGTTTGTTTTCAAGTGTAACGGATAGACGTAGGGTTTTGACACTGGATGGTGTACTCTTCATTTCCGGACATTATGACATTTTCCTTAGTGTTTTAGTTGAGACAGGGAAACCCCTCTTAGATTTAGGGAAAGATAGGGTTTTCTCTTTACTTTCTTTAAAGAATAAAAGTCTGTGAGGGCACTAGAGAGCCTGCAGCCAAGATGGCTTCACCTCTCTAGTGTCCAAGTAGACCCAGCCGTTAGGGGAGATCGCCTGCACATCCAATGGAAATGAAACTGCACCCTCACAGCGGATGACATACCCTAGGGGATCGGCAACCTGAGTTCCAAATTTGGTCACCCGTTGGATCCTGAAGGGGCCAGGCAGCGATTGCTTAGCCACGCAGCGTGAGAGGTCAGAGAACCTGCCTCGGCTCCAGGCAAAGGGCAGAGCGCTGGTGGTGGAGGGCGCCCCACGGCATGGGACACAATGAAACTAGCTGAACCTGGCACTGAAGGCTGATAGAAAACCCCTTGCAGCAGCGCCGGAGGGTGGTGGCATCCCCCTCCCCCACCCCCGCAGGGAGGACGAGGCTGCTCCGCACAGGCTGCATAGTGGAACGTTCAACCGTGATACGCGGTCGACAGCCTGAGGGCGCCCCGTATAACTGGACGAGGCGGGCAGCGCATGTCAGTGACGGAGTGGAGGAGCCGAGTGCGTACGGGCTGTGAGGCAACCCAAGGCTTCCAGTGCGACACCAGAGCTGGCAGGACACCGGAACAGACTGTTCAAGGTGAGAGCGGCCTGTGCAGTGCAGCAAGGGAGATCCCGCCATGATGCAGCAGTGAAGGGCGCGGAGAGCCGCGAGAGCTGAGGGAAACAGACAGCTGAACCACGGCTGGGCTGATCACCCGACCTGAACCCCATTAGGAGGAGAGGAGGAAGTGCCAATAGAAGACGTGACTGAGCGCGACAATGCCTGGTAAACACCAGTGGCACACGAGTGAACAACCTACCCCCGGGGTCCCCGTGCAAACACAGAGCGGCACTTGGAAACGGCAGAGGATTGGCTGGGAAGGCGACAGCTCTATCCCCAAACCAGATTGCAGAGAGACTGCTGGGGATACATATTGTGATAATAAGGCCTGTCAGCAGGAGCTGGTCTTCACACTGGGAAGAAATCAGCACAGCTGACTGGCAGACATAGGAGGAAGGGGAGAGTTAGACCCTCCTTCCCTGCCCATGTGGCGCCCCCGCGGAGCTGGTGTTGGTGAGGGCCCGGGAGAGCTTTGATCAAGAGGCGTGGTGGACAGGGCTGCTGAATCTAACAATAACTGGCCTGAATGGGCACCCTGAGTGAAAAGACACAGAGACAGACCCCAGTGATCAGGCACAGTGCGCCCCACCCCTGGGCCACTAACGGCAACAGAGATATATATCCTGAAGTGGAGCCGGTCGCCGTAGGCGTCGAGGGCCGACGCTTCAGCTCCAACACTAGTCCAGCATAGGTGTAAGGTTTGTGCCATTCCCAAGGAAGGCCTACTGTGAAACCTGCTGGAAGTGATGTCAGCAGGCCCCTTGGGGTACATAACAATACTTGTGGAGCACTGCGGTGCGGTGGGTAGTGAGCTGTATGGCTAAAGGAAATAAAAGACTATCCTGTCTGACCTTTTCCCAAAAAGAAGGACTCATTAAAGGAAGTGAGAGTATGTCGGTACCCCAGGGCAATGCCGACAAGACACCCCTCTCGGGTGGAGAGGAGCCACTCGCGAGTTCGAGTGGAGGGGCTCAACAGTCAGAACTTAGCCAAATACTGGCCGAGATGAGGATGGGCTTTGCATCTATCAATACAAAACTGGACAGGATGGTCTATAAGGTGGACAGGATTCAAGAGCGCATCGAAAAAGAAAGCGGGAGGATATCAGAAGCTGAACACTGCGTGGGGGCATTGGAAGACACTATTGGTGAGAGAACGCAAGCAATTCAGGAACTGCGGAGGGAAGTCAGACTGATCAAGGAAAAGAATGAAGACCGTGAGGCGAGATCCCGGAGAAACAACATCCGGGTGGTGGTTGTGCCCAAATCGATCCTGCAGCAGAACATGGAGGTCTTCATGGAGAGATTCATTAAGGAGCTCCTGCAGGGACCCCCACTATCTCTTAATTCTTGGTGGAGAGAGCGCACCGGGTGTCGCAAACGGCCCCCAGACCGGGGCAGAGCCCTTGCCCGATCATTGAACGCTTATTAAATTATAGAGTCCGAGATAATGTACTCTGATGGGCCAGGGAACTGGGGGACCTCACGTATGGGAATGCTAGAGTACCCCAACAGTCCAGGGGGCCAGCCTCTCCTTTTTGGCAGCAAAGAGGGCTCTCCGGGACCAGGGGGTACATTATGCCATGCTGTACCCGTCCAAGCTACGTGTCCAACATGGTCGCCTCCTCCTTGAAGAACTAGACCTTGATGTCCTTGCTCTTATTGAGACATGGTTCATGGCCAGCTCTGTCACAAGCTTTGACACTCTCCTCCCTGATGGCTACAAGATCCCCTCAGCACCCAGATCCTGCCAGTCCAGTGGGGGGGGGGGGTAGCCCTGATCTTTCCTGAGTGGATTCCTGCCTCTATCATTTCCACTCAGACCTATTCCTCTTTTGAATGCCTTGTCTGTAGGCTTTCTCTCTCGCCTACCCATTCTCTTACTGTGGTTACCATCTACCGGCCTCCTGGTCAAATCACCTCATTTCTCTCTGAGTGGGCAGACCTCTCCTCCTCCCTCCTGGCCTCTACCACTCAACTCCTCCTCCTCGGTGACCTAAATATACATTTAGACTCTCCTTGCTCCTCCTCTGTACTCTTCCGTGACCTCTGCGACTCCCTCTCCCTGTCCATCCTCCCCTCTGGCCCGACTCACTCTGCAGGGCACACACTTGATGTCTTGATCTCCTCTGACCTCCCCTTCTCCATCCCTCTGACCACACCTCTCTCCTGGAGCGATCACTCCCTCCTCTCATCTCATCTCTCCCTCTCTTCCCCCCAAGCCAAGCCTACCCCAACACTGCCACCTACCTTCTCGGACATCCAGCCCATGAAGCGTGTGTCAGTTGAGGCTTTTGCCGCCACTTTCTCTTCCCCCCTCCACCTTTGGCTGTCTCTCATCCTGATACAACCCTGTCTCGGCTCTACTCTTCAATTTCTGATACGCTTGATGCTCTTGCCCCTGTCATGAGGATCCGTTTGAAGTCCAAAGCCAAGTGCTATTCCTGGTATGACACTGACCTATCTACACTTAAACGTAAGTGTAGGGCAGCTGAGAGGAAATGGAGGACTTCCTGTTCATCCTCTGACAAACTGGCCTGTCGCCTGCTACAAAGGCAATACCGACTCTCTGTCCTCACCAAGAAGAGAGTCCACATTCAAGCTCGTGTCTCTGCGGCATCTAACAACTCAGCCAAACTCTTTAAAATCTGGAAGGAGCTGGTCTCTACCCCTCCTGTTGCCTCCCAGGCTCTTTGCAATGCCCTTGCCTCTCTCTTCATTTAAAAAAACCCAGGACATCCTGTCCACCCTCTCCACCCACACTCCTCCTCTTCCCTCTCCATCTGTGCTTGCTGACCCTCCTTTAGCCACCCTCCAACCATCCTTCTCGTCCTTTCCTCTTTTCACCCCTGATGAGGTTGCTAGACAAGTCCGATCTATGAAAGCCTCTTCAAAACAGGTTAATCCCTGTTCCTCTAAAACAATCAAGGACCACATTGACACCCTCGCTCCGGCCCTTCCTGTTTTTTTGCAACCACTCCTTTGCCTCTGGATCCTTCCCCTCTGAAGCACTCCTTTGTGCATCCTCTTCTCAAGAAACCCACAGCTGATCCTTCTTGTCCAGCTAACTATCGCCCAATTTCCATTACTCCCTTTCTTGGCAAACTCCTGGAAAAGTTGGCCATCTCTCAGCTTAACCTTCATTCCAATTCTGTTGGCTGTACCAGTCTGGCTTCAGAGCTGCCAGAAGCACGGAAACTGCTCTCTTAAACATCCTTGAAGATCTGCTCACCAATCTTGACTCTAACATTCCCTCTGTCCTCATCCTCCTCAATCTCTCTTCTGCCTTCGACACGGTCAACCATACCATCCTGCTCAACCATCCCGTGAAAACCTGGGTATCACTGATCAGGCTCTGGCCTGGCTGACCTCTTTCCTCTCAGATTGACCCTCCCAGGTCCAACTTTGGTCCTTCCTTTCATCTATCTTCCTCTCTACCTGCGCTGTTCGCCAGGGGTCTAACCTCTCGCCCTGGCTTTTCAACCAATACCTGGCAACTCTCGTCCACTGCATTGCCATTTTCTGCTCAAATTTCCAGTGCTACGCTGACGACACTCAACTCATTTTCAGTCTGCCCTCTGCCACCTCCTCTCCCTCTCTCATCTCTGATTGCCTAACTGCCATTCAAGATTGGTGTTCCGTCAATGATCTTTGTCTGAATACCAGCAAGACGGAGATCCTCCTCATTGGCACACCTTCACCATCCTTTCCCCTCACTCTCTGGCCGGCCTCCCTTGGCCCTCCTCCTACCCCCACCTGCGAGGCTAAGAACCTCGGGTCATCTTTGACTCCACCCTTTCCTTCTCCCCCTACATCTCTGAGGTCTCTAAAAAGTCAAATTTCCGGCTGCACCTCCTCAGAGGTACTCTGCCTTTCCTCTCCTTTCCCCAGAAGCTCATGGTATCTCAAGCTCTGGTTCTCGCTAGCTTGGACTATTGTAACAGCCTCTTTCTAAATCTACCTGCCTCTACTCTCCGCCCTCTGCAACTAATCCAGAACAGGACTGCGAGACTTGTCCTTGGCCTCAAGCCCTGGGATTGTATCTCTCCAGCTCTGAAATCTCTCCACTGGCTCCCAGTGGATGCAAGGATTAAATTCAAAACCCTCTGCATTGTCCACAAGGCTTTCTGGGGCCTGGGTCCAAAATACCTTTAGCTATCCCTCTGCAAATACCTCCCCTCTCGAGCTCTTCGCTCCCCTACCTCCAACTCACTCAGGGTCAGTCGGTTTTCTAAGAAACGAGCTGGGGGTATATCTCTGTCTTCGGCTGGGGCCTCCCTCTGGAACAGCCTCCCTGCCACTCTAAAACTTGAGGAGAACCATCTCCGGTTCCGGAAGCACCTCAAGACCTTCCTCTTTTCTTCTGCCTTCGCTCCCCCTCTCCCCTGCTGATCTGTTCTCTCTTGGCACCGTGCACCTGGCCACCCTCTGTCTTTTGGGCCCAGGTACCTGCTCATCCTGCCACCCTCCCGCACTGCCTCCGGGCGACCCCTTGCACTGGGATCTGTATCTATACCCATACAGCCCCCCCTTTTTCTTCTTGCACTTATCAGACCTACCCTGTCTGTTGCCTTAAACCTAGCACTTGCAAATTGCTGGCTGCATTACCACTGTTTGTTGCCTTAATTATTTATTTATTGTTATTTATCTGTTTCTCCTCTGCTTCGCACTTTCCACCTCTCCCCCCTTCCATGCACTTTTCTTTCCCCTCCCCCCTCTCCCATGCACTTGCGTGTTCTCAATGTCACTAGACCTAGTAAGATCGCTGTTTTGTTGTCCCCTGTTCCCCTCCCTTGCCTTGTCGCGCTCTGAAACACTTGTGTACGAGCGCGATAGAAATAAAATATCAATCAAATCAATCAATACTGGGACGTCCTCTGATTTAACGGGGTCAAGGGTGCAGGGAATAGAAAGCAATCCCCGATGGATGACTAACATGTGAGTTGATGGAAATGTAATGAATCAGTCCTGCAGCGTAATGTGATTAAGCTTAGCGATCTCCCCCTGAGATCTAGGGAGTGAAGAGATTGCTTGAATGACGGTGGCAGGCGCCCCTGGGCTGTGTCCCATGGTAAACCAGTTGTTGTGGGTAATAGGGTGGGGGGTATATATCACTGCAAGTTGCGGACGGGCAATGTGGGTGGAGGTGGGTTGTTTGGGGGAGGTTGGGGCAGAGGAGGAAGGGATTTGGGAGGGAGTTAGCGGGAATCATTCACGTCTCATAGGTATAGGAATCAGCCGGTGTAAGTAAGGGGACAAAGCAGATACACCAAAGCAATACACAGGTGAGCAAAGATGATCAAAGTAATTAGCTGAAACGTACAGGGTCTCAACAACCCACGCAAGGCCCGCAAAGTAGTTCAGTTTTGCGAACGGCACAGCGCCAATTTGGTCCTGCTGCACGAAAAACATCTGGTGGGCAGGGGGAACGAAGGAGTTGCCAGGTCCTGGGGAGAATGCAGGCACTACACCTCATACTCATTGTACTCTCTTGGCCCTCTTCCTGCTACTACCTGCAAGGCAAAAAACCTTGGGGTCATCTTCGACTCCACACTCTCCTTCTCTCCTCACATATCCGACGTCTCTAAGAAGTCACACTACCAGCTACACCTCCTCAGAGGTATCCTTCCTTTCCTCTCCTTCCCCCAGAAGCTCACTGTCTCTAGAGCCCTGGTTCTCTCGAAGCTGGACTACTGTAACAGCCTCTATCTAAATCTGGCCGCCTCTACTCTCTGCCCTTTGCAACTCATCCAGAACAGGACTGCAAGACTTGTCCTTGGCCTCAAGCCCAGGGACCGTATCTTTCCAGGACTGAAATCACTGCACTGGCTCCCAGTGACTGCGAGGGTCAAGTTCAAAACCCTCTGCATTGTCCACAATGCCGCCTGGGGCCTTGGGCCAAAATCCCTTCAACTCTCTCTTTCTTAATATCTTCCTTCTCGAGCTCTTCGCTCATCCACCTCCAACTCCCTCAGGGTCAGCCGCTTCTCCAAACAACGAGTTGGGGGCAGATCTCTCTCCGCTGCAGGGGCCTCCCTCTGTAACAGCCTTCCTGCCTCCCTGAAACTTGAGGAGAACCATCTCCGGTTCCGGAAGCACCTCAAAACCTTCCTCTTTGCCTCCGCTTTCTCTCCCCCTCTCCCCTGCTAATACTACTGAAACTGCAATGAATCTGCAACTGGGCCAATCACCGTTCTCGGTCCTTGGCCCAGCCACTCTCCCCTGCACTGCCTCCATGGCAACCCCTGCACTACGGGACCGTGTCTGTATCCCTACAGCCCCACTTCTCAGCACTTGTCTGCACTTACTTCGCACTTGCCACCAGCTGGCCCTTGTTATTTATCCTGTTTGCTGTATGCTATTAACCCTGTACTGCACTTTCCCCTCTCCCATTCCCCCATGCACTTTTCCCTTTCCCTCTACCCTTTGCACTTGCGCGATCTGAATGACACCTGGCCTAGTAGGATCGTTGTCTGTCTCCCCTTGTCCCCCCCCTGCCTCGTCGCGCCTTGACATACTTGTGTATAGGCGCGTTACAAATGCCATATCATATCATATCATACTCCGCCGGAGTGATGACCCTTGTTCACAAGTCTCTGGGCTTCCGTAACCACTGAAATGGTAATAGACCCAAATACCAGATATGTGATTATGTCCGGTTGTTGGGGCACCACAATGGTTACATTTATGAATATTTATAGACCCAACATGGACGATCCTGTTTTTTTTTAGTCACTGGTGAACAGGTGCCACAGGTTTCTTCACACCTGCCTGGTTTGAGGGGGGATCCCAATATCGTGGTTGATCTGCAGAGTGATAGATTAGATGGGGGTACCACCTGCGTTCTAAAGCAGCAGAGGTGGGTCTTTGGGGTATGCAGGAGCTGGAGTTGAATGTTCTGTGGAGGTTGCTACGATCAGAGGTGAGGCAGTATTCATTCCACTCAATGGTACATGGGACCTCCTCGCGACTGGACTACATTTTGGCAGGCCCCTCTCTGATACACCGGACCATTGATTGCGTTGTCCTCCCCAGAACACTATCTGACAACTCACCCGTTCTCTGATTGGTGAGCCTGGAGGGGGAGAGAAGACAGCACCCCTTCTAGAGATTTAAGTCAGCGCCACTAATGGACGTAGTGTTTAAAAGTGAAGTGCACGCCTTGATTAAGTCATACTTCAGCGCAGATCTGGCCTCAGTACCCGCAATGGGTAATATTTGGGAAGCATTTAAGACTGTGCTTCGGGGTGGGTGTCTGTCCCTGGAATTGGGTGTATTAAAAACAATATGCAGACAGCTAGATGAGACAGAAGCAGAAATCAAGGCACTAGAAGTGCAGGTAGACGAGGGAGGGGGGTTTGGGCCCATGGTAAACTAAGGGAAGGCTGGAAAAATGTAACGATCGGGCGGAGAGGGAGGTCAAATACTTTGCACGCCCTGCAAATGGCCCGTATGTATGGGGAGGAAGGTAGGCCAGGTAAACTGTTGGCAGTGATGGTTTGACACGAGAGAGGGAGCATAGACATAGCAGCGGTGAGGATGCTGGAGGGGGCAGTAGTGGTAAAACAGGCAGATATAGCGTACACCTTCCATCAATATTATGCAAATTTATATGCTTCTAAGAGGTCGTTGCCTATGGAGGAACTGGAAGGTTACATCAGGGTGGTTGCGCTCCCAGTGTTGAGCGGGGAGGCGGTGGCCGCCGACATTACAATAGATGAGGTCCTCCTCGTGATTCGTGCCCTACCCACATCCATGGCGCCTGGCACGGATGGGATTACGGCCGAGTTCTATAACGAATGGGGGCCAGAGGTGGCGCAGCACATGCCACATGCTTAAGACGTGGGAAGAAGGCATGAGGGAAGGGCAACTCCCCTCAACAATGCGCAAAGCTGTAATCACACTAATCCTGAAACCGGATAAGGTCCCCTTAGAATGATCCTCTTTCCCCCCACCTCAATATCACTGCTGATTCCTGACACAAAAATCTTTGCCAAGATCCTGTCAGACCGGCTCCTCCCGCACATATCCCATATTATACACATGGACCAATCAGGCTTCATACCCGGAAGGTCGACATTATCCATCCTGTGCAGGCTCTTTGCGATTTTGGCCAAGATAGACCACAATGTGCAGGCAGCGGCAGTACTGCTTGATATGGACAAAGCTTTTGACTCTGTGGAGTGGGACTACCTGTTCGAGGTGTTGTGTCAGTTGGGAACCCCACAATACTACCTGATGGCTGTGAAGCTGTGATATGCAGGATCAAAGGCCTGCATATAATTGCAGGCATGAGGTCTAAGCCCTTCGCACTGGGGCGGGGGACCAGACAAGGCTTCCTGCTCTCGCCCTTGCTCTTCGCCGCGGCGATAGAGGTGATGTTGGCCCGACTGTAGAAATATCATGGGACTAGAGCTCTCGCTCTGTGGGGTACCAGGGAGCTGGTGTTGTTGTATGCGGACGACGCAATCCTCTATCCTAAAGACCCTGCGACTAACCTGGCTCTGTTGTCACAGGAGGTGGTATGATTTGGAGAGGCCTCGGGCTTGAGGTTAAACAGGAGAAAATCCACTCTGTTCAATTGAACGAGATCACAGTCAGACCACCAAACACTGAGGGATATAGATGGGGGCAACGGGCAGTCAATACCTGGGTGTGAAGGTCAGCAGAGATGCCCAGACGCTATTAGCAGACAACCATGCACAATACCTGCATACTCTGAAAGCGAAGGTAGAAAAGCGGTGTAGGCTCACCCTCTTGTTGTTGGGCAGAATAGCAGTGTTTGTTTGTTTGTTTGTTTGTTTGTTTGTTTGTTTTATTCACTTTTTATGCGCGCCAGACCCAGGGGTAACAGGGCGCAGTGGCAAGGAAATACGAAACTTACAGGTTACATCATGGCAAAATGTACATTAAAATTACATTGGGTTAGACAGATCAGGCATACAGTAATTACAGCAAGTATACAGGTTCAAGGGGGTCAAGATGCTCGTAGGAAGTAGGAGCCCCCGGTCAGCAAAGGTCAGTCGAGGTGAGGAGTTGAATAACTTTTTTCCTGAAGCAGCGGTAGGGCATGTCTGCTCTCAGGTCTTGTGGTAGAGAATTCCAAGTTTTAGCCGCCTTTACTGGGAAACTGTTTCCTCCGATAGTGTTCAGTCTAAAGTTCGGTATTGTCAAACAGTTGAGGTTACCAGCTCTGGTGGGTCTGGAAGATGTTCTCCTATGGAGTTTGTCAGACAAGTAACTAGAGGCAGAGTTATTGAGGGCTTTGTGGGTCAAGGATAGCATCTTGAGTTTTATTTTGTTCTCTGTAGACAGCCACTTGTGATGTCGTCTGGTGGACGAGATATGGGACTGTTTGTTAATGCCTAGTGCCGCTCTCAAGGCATTATTTTGTAATGTTTGTAGTCTCTGGGTTATTTTTTTATTAGCTCCAGAGTATAGGGCATTACAATAATCTACTCTGGAAAGAATTAAGGCTCTGGCCAGGATTAGACAACTCTTGTTGGAGAGGAAAGGTTTACTGGCTCTAATCAGTTTGCACGTGTAGGCCGTGGAGGAGGCAAGGGATTTTAGCTGTTTGTCAAAAGATAGGGTAGAATCAAGATAGAATCCCAGGGTTTTAACATCCTTGGATACTTGGATGATGTTCCCGTCTATGTTGAAGGAGGCAAATTCCTGTCCTAGTTTTTTGCTATTGGCTCGGGTACCTAAGATGATCAACTCTGTCTTATCATCGTTTAGACAAAGGCCGTGAGTGGCCATCCATGCCTGTATGATAAGGTATACCTTGTTCACCAATTCCGTGTCCTTAGCATGATCCCCAGAAAGCGGGAGGAGGATCTGTGTATCATCTGCGTAGTTAGTATAGGTGATACCAAGATGATCCAGATCGTCGAACAATGGCTTGGTGAAAATGTTGTATAGAGTTGGGGATACGCAGGAGCCCTGAGGGACACCACACGAGATCGGGGTGGGATCTGCCTCCGCGGAGGGAGAGAAGACTTGCATCGTTCTCTCGCTCAGGAAAGACTTGATCCATCCAATAGCTTCTGCCGAGAAATGAGCGGCGGAGTCCAGGTGGCTACAGAGGACTCTGTGATCCACCAAATCAAAGGCCGCTGAGAGGTCCAGGAGTAGTAGGAGTACTGTTCTCCCTTTGTCTCTTAGCTCATCGATTTGGGACTTCAAGTCTATAAGGGCAGTTTCTGTTCCGTGTAGGGGTCGGAAGCCCGATTGTCTTTCTCCTAATAGGTTGTGTAGTTCCAGGTGCCTTTGAATTTGGATATAGGCAGCTTTATCCAGAATCTTGAGGAGAAACTGTACCGTCGTGATAGGGCGGTAGTTAGTGGGGATGAGAGGGTCTAATGTCTGCTTCTTTAGGAGAGGGAGAACCCAGGACTGTTTAAGGTTGGCTGGGATCGTACCTGAAGCGAAGGAAGCGTTGATCAGTTTAGCAATAAAGGGGGATAATTCTCTGGCAGCGTCTTTTATCAGCTGTGCTGGGCAGATGTCACCTTTACAGTTTGAAGGTTTAAGCGACAGGATAACTTTTTCTACTTCCAGGGTGGTCATTTTGGAGAAGTGGAAGGTGTTACTATGCCCCAATGAGTTCTTGGTATGAGGCGGATCCTGAATTTTGAGTGCATTTTTTTTTTGCTTGATTTTATTTTGGAGTGTGATGATTTTATTGGTAAGGGCTTGCTGGATATCCGTACACCAAGGTTTGTCCTTGGTGCAGGTGTCCTGAATGGCAATGGGGGACTCAAGTTCCTTTAGAATCGAGAAGAGCTCTTTCATACTGGAGTTGGATTTCGCTATGCGGTCATCATATGAATTACGTTTTGCCTGGCAGACTTCTTTTTTATACAGTGAGGAGAGAGTGGAACGTTTGGCTTTGTTGTCCGCTGATGGGCAAAGCCTCCAAGCGGTTTCACTCTTTCTTTTTAAGATACGTAAATCTTTTAACTGTGGAGTAAACCATTTGTTTAGATGAGCTTTCGGCTTACTCGGTCTAAGCTTGAGAGGGGCCACTTTGTCTAAGGTAGTGAGCATGATGGAGTTAAATTCTTGCACTAGGATACTGGGGTTTAGGTTCTCTGATAGCGCATTAAGGGTTGGTAATATAGCTGGGATTACTTTCTCTAGGGTGATGCATTTTTTATTTCTTGTTAAGCAAGGAGGTGCTGGTGGGGGGGCCGTGGGGTTGGGTCTGGCGGTAACTAAATTAAAGGACACCAGGGAATGGTCTGTCCAGGGTAGGGGCATTATAGATGAGATAGTCGTTGTACAGTTACAGTCAGCTATCCAGTCCAAGGTTCTTCCCTTCAGATGCGTAGGCTTATCAACTCTTTGAGTTAAGCCGAGTGAGTGAATAGAATTGGCTACCAGTGTAGCATTAGTATCTGTAGTATCATGGAGGCCTAAGTTAAAGTCCCCAAGAAGGATCGATTGAGAGCAAGGTTTAAGGTTATTTGTAAGTAAGATGTGGTGGCCAAGATGGTGGTGATCCCCAAACTATTGTACATCTTCCAGAACATTGCAGTTTGGCCGGGGGTAGGATACTTTGCTGAGGTGAAGACCCAGCTGATTAAACTAGCCTGGCATCCACAAAGCCCACGTATTAGCTGGGATACACTGACCTTACCCTGGGACAGGGGAGGTATCGGCGCCTCTGATGTGGAATTATATTTTTTGGCATCCCAGCTATATTTTACCTCAAAGTGGATGCCGACGGCCCTGGCTTCTCCCCATGTTCACATAGAAAAATGCTCAGTACGCCCATTCTCCCTACAGGGGGTCCGGATCTCCAAAAGGGGGGCCGACAAGTGTAAATTTGACCAAGTAGCGGGCACGCTCCATGCATGGAAGAGAGTCCTGAAAAGGCTGTGGGTAGATGTCCCCTTTGACCTGGGTATTCTGTTGTGGAATGTAGAGACGATAGCACCAACCTGTGATGAAGCCATTATCCAGGAGTGCCGGTGCAGGGATAGCCCGTATGGAGCACATGTATCTGAATGGCTCTCTCGTCACTGTTAGGAAAGATTTCCATTTCATGTGTAATTTTCCCTGCAGTTGTGTACCCTCAACCTTTTGCTGTTGTTAAACACCATAGGCTGACTTTGCCAGAAGAGCACAGCCTTTTGCTGCACTCCCCTGGGCTTTTCCCTCTCCTTATTATGGAGAAACTGACATGCCCTTAAAGACAGTCAGTACTGGGAGATTTTGTTTCCCTTAGTCCTTGTTAATGTTGCAACTTTTCTGCAACATGTTGCAAGTGCACCTTACAGTACAGTGCACTTGGGTCTTCCTGTCATTTCTAAAGGCCCTAGATACTCTCAAAGGATTTTTTAGGAGAAGTGCAGATGTGCATTGGACAGGGCTGGTGGCAGTTTATCTTTTTATGTATTTTTAACCCTTTCCTGCCAGGTAAACTGTGGTTAACACGTGTGGCATGAATAGGTGGCTTGGCTCCAAAATGGCCATGCCACGAGGTTCTTTGTCCTGTCCTTTGGCCATCTTGCCCCTTCAGTCCCGGGTCAGTCCTTATTTGGGCAAGCATTCTCCCGCAAAACGCCAAGCTTCCGCTGGCTTCTGCATGTCTTGTATGTGTGCTTGCAGGATGTGGGCTGGACTTTCTGGTCCAAATACACATCCTAGGTGCCAGAGAGTCTGGTGTGCTGTGAATGCCTGGGACCACCGTAGTCCATGATTGGTCCACGTATGGTATGCATGTATATGAGCAGATCTCCCATTGGGTCCTCTTCATTTCGGCGCGAAGGAGATCTTGGATAAGAGAAGGCTCCCAACACCCATACCATGTCGATCTCTGGAGTTCTCACTGAACGAAGGATAGGATCCAAGTATCCTGAAACTAAGAAGCAGAGTCGAGGAACCGCTGGTGACTCGGTGGAAGGTTTGGCACCCTGAGCCTGCTGTCGTCCCGCTGAACCCCTCTGCATCTGGTCGTCCTAGAAGGTCTGCGAAGATGCTTTGATCCATTGGAATAGTGGGGCCAACTATTCTCAGCACCTTCATCAAACCCTGCAAGTAAGCCTTCTCGAAAGAGTCCCTGGGCCAACCAGTGGGATGACCAGCTTGCACTGGACCTTTGCTCTGAAACCGCTGCCGTTTCAAGGATGCTCTTGAAACTTGGTACATCGCAAGTTCTGTGTTCACTGCACTCTCACCCCAGATTTCCTACACTTGGCATTCGCAGGTCTGGTGTAAAGAGAGAACGCTCGAACCAGAGTATACACCGTTACCGTGTCGCCTAGCCGTGCTGACGAACTTTGTAAGTTCATTGCAGCTGTGCTCCTCTGTGCCCTGAAGCCTGTTACAGTGGAACTGGCCTGATCCATCCACCAGGAGCAGAGAAATCGCCACTGTCCCGTTTGGGAATCAATGCTGTAACTTTGTTGCTGAAAGCCGCGAGATTGCCGCATTTGAACCTGCAATCAAAGTGGACTCGACTGCCGAAGTTTGGTCCAGAGTGCGCCGGGAGTCGGTGAGTAATCGCAACCCTAACCGGTGGCCCCTAGCGCATCCATCCATTTTTACGCACAAGTGGCCCCTGAGGGCCCCTCTCCTTTCCACTGCTAGTGCAAACTTGCAAACTATTCCCAACTCTTGGAACCTGCTCTGCCCTGTTGGGGAGACCCTCCTCGAATAGTGGGAACTTATTCTGCATCACCTCACCTACCTTCCTGAGCTGCGACAGACCCTACGAAAGACCCCGGTTCACCCATCTGCACTACTGCGTGCGTCAGCATTGCAAGTACATTTGAGCAATAGGCTCCTCTCATTTTAGGGACTGGACTGCCTTTCAGTTATGATAGTGTTTGCTGCAGAACTGCCTAAAGACTCTTTGCACTACCTTCTTCCTTCCCTTTTCTAGGTTGTGGACCCATTTCTTGCAATACCCCTTTAGGCCCCGTTGGTCTTGTATATATTTATCTTAGTAGGACTGTGTTGGGTTAAAAATGTTACTGTTAATAAGTATTGTGTTGAAACTAAAAGGCCTTGAAATAAATGTATTTGTATTTTTAATATATCAACACCTGGCTGGGAGTCATTTGTAAGTGTCCTTTACTCTATGTGCTCATTGAGGTCTTTCAGTCACCCTCACCCCTCCTGACACCTAGTCTTGGCAGTTGCCAATGCTACCTTGATTGGTCTGGCTTGTCCAGAAGGTTACCCTGTTCCGAGAATCTAGGCTGGCCTTCTGAACCTCTTCCCACCAGGTCAGAGTTCAGAAATCCGTCTTAACAGTCACCCAGGAACTGTTCGAGGAGAGGATGAGGGCGGGCTTCCAACATAGATTACAGTATTTCAGAATGAGAGCAGCTTTCAGGGAGTGGTCCCACATGTTTCCAGAGAGGCCGCCTACTACCCTGCTCTTGTAGTACATTGTAGGCTCGCTGTGTTGCAGGGGGGTGGTCTCTACATTGTACAAACTGATTCAATGCGATTCTCCCCAGGAGCTCTTAAAATTCAAACAGAAATGGGAAGAGGATTCTAGGACTCTCTTTACTCATAAACAGGGGGCAGGGATATGCGAAAACACACATAGTGGGGCCTTCCACACTTGGCTACAGATGATCCAACTAAAACATTGCACACAGTGTACATGACCCCAGCCCGCATCCACCAGTCTGATAATTATAGGCAGGCCTGCTGCCCAAGATGTCTTTTTCCACATGATATGGGCTTATACCAGACTGAGACCGTTCTGGGAGGAGGCGGTGGAATGTATCTGCAATGTTGGGGCAGGTCATCCCTTGTGAACTTTTATGTTGCATGTTTGGCTGGGCCCCGGACCTTTTAAGATCTGTATGGTAGTAGCCAGGCACTGATCTTACTGAAATGAACCTGTCCAACTCCCTCACCCCACCCGGAATAAATTTGTGGTTGAAGGACTTAACATGGCATAGTTACACTGATAAGGAATGCAGGGGTCTATGCGGATGCCAAAACAGGCCTAAGAACATTTGGAGCCCCTTTACAGCTTACTTATTGACTCGAAGTTCTGAACCAGGAGTGTGAAATCGGTTGGACCGAGAGGTGGTCTACGCTTTGAGCAATACCTAGAGCGTGGGCCAAATGCTTCCCGGGGAGGTGGGATTACCGTCTGCAGTGATACTGCAGTGATACTGTTCCACTTTCCTGTTTGAGTGAGATCCCAAAGCGCAGTAAATCGCTTCTTTTGATCAAGGCCCCACAGGAACACAGCATTACTTACTAGCTTGTTATTGTAACTCAATCTCACAATCTATGTTTAATGATGTTATGTGACGTGAATCACCAATAAAGAAAGTGTTTGATAAAAAAAGAATAAAAGTCTTTGCCCAAATTCATACCACCTTTGTGTTGGTCTCCTCCTGTCACACCCTTACAAAGTACAAGTGAGAGCTAGAAGACATTGTGTGTGGACTAGGAGTGAGGAGAGTACTTGGAGGGAAGGGTGAGATTCAGAAAAAAGTTAAGAGAGGATCAGGAGGGTGTGAAAGAAAGAGATCAAGTGGGGCCTGATCATCTTAAAGGCTCCTATCCTTACAGAGTACTACCTTTGTGTACTTTAGGTCAGGGACCACATAGACTGTTTCCAAGCGGAGGTACAGAGATGAGGTGTTTGCCTTTAGGCCATCGTCTTTAATAAGACAGGCTTTAGACAGTAGGGGTTACCGATCTCTAGTGACCACCCTGAGGTTACAGGACGTCTGGGTTAGAGAGGGGCATTGTCTCCACAGATTAGAGAGAGGGGGGTGGCCCTTAAGGGGTTCTATGTGTTACAATTGTGGCAGAAATTGCTGTAGTTACAAAATATTGCGGCAAAAATGCAGTGGATTTGCGGCCGCAATCCATGTAAAGGATGCGGGGGTCACCCCCACAACCCCCGGACCCATTATACCATTTATGGGAAGTGGGGGACACCCCTGCAACCCCCGTTCCCCTTAAATGGTATAACAGGGTTCACCTTTACCGTGTCAAACCACTGCATTTGTGCTGTGATTTTTTGTATAGGCGACATCTTTGCCGTGATTTTATCACTGCATACCCCTTAGAGAGCCCCCCAAATTGTCTTTGAGAGTTGCTGTGTTGTTGAGGCCATCTGTAACGAACATAAAACTCCTGGCATACTGGGGAGTAACTGCAAATATAGTAATGATAACATCTAAGCACTAAAGAGACCATACACAAACAAATCTTTATCTGCCTATGCGTGTATTTCTTTGCATTTAATCTAACCTAGTGTTTCCTTCCCTAGGGCATTGGGTAATTCCCATACTCATCACCTTTCCTTCCCCTTTGTCCCAGTGCAGTACACCCGGGATGATCCTAGGACTCAGGGCGAGCGGGGACATCAGAGGGGCAGGGCCTTAGAGTAAAGGTACAGGTCTGAAAAGGGTCTTGTTGTGCCCACCTACACCTACCCCCCACCAAGTGCATGGTATCCATTCCCCCACCACAATTTTTGGAGGGCACTGCTGAGATCATCCTTTAGTGTCCCTACACCTATCCTACTTACCAGGTCTTTCCTATCCCCTTCCTATCTGCCATCATAGGGCTAGTGAAGATAGTGCAATAAGGTTCGGCAGGTTCTCCCTGATCCCAATCTTAATGTTTTATGAGGGGATAATCGTCCCATCATTTTTATATGGTTTAGAGGTTCATGCATCTTGGGTTTTAGATGTTTTAGAAAGACTTGTGTGGAGGAGAACCCTGACGGTGCCAAGCTCCATTCTCTTACAGTCATTAGATGTGAGCTCAGCCTCTACCCATTAAAATACAGGGCGCAATGGACATTTTTAGCATTTTATTACAAGATTTTAAACCCCTTGAATGAATACCTGTTTTCCGATTTAAAGTTTATTATTGATGTGAAGGGGGACAGATTTCTTTTGGAATTTGCCACACTTTGTTCTGATTTGTTAAAAGGGTATTGGTCTATCCGGCCTCGATTTGCTTG
This sequence comes from Ambystoma mexicanum, assembly GCF_040938575.1. NCBI lineage: Eukaryota > Metazoa > Chordata > Amphibia > Caudata > Ambystomatidae > Ambystoma > Ambystoma mexicanum. The sequence continues at coordinate 1,112,021,311 of NC_090923.1, read as the reverse complement.
ACAATCCTGGGAAAGTGAAGCGGATCCTGTATGAAAATGATTGGGTGTTTACAACGAATAAAAAGCATGGGTATGCTTCACTGAAACATCTTCGGGGAGATCATAAGCGAGCAGGAACCCTGGCACCTTACCTTGCAATTTACCCCGACAGGAGGACTAGGCGTAGCTTCCTGAGGTATAAATGGGCTTTGATTCCAACGAGAAGAAAAGTTATGGCAAGGAATGGTTTGTTACAAACAGAACATACAGACTGTAGATTCTGTAAAGGAAAAAATGTAATGGAATCATTGAAACACCTGATCACAGTGTGTCATGCAGTTCAGGGTAAACGTGGTATCCATTTAAAAAAGTTTGAAAACCTGTTCTGATTAGGTGGTTACATGTCTTTATAACTAATCATTTTATAACAAATGCACATATAACGAAAATTATTTAACAACAAAACATAACACATTTTTGTTCTTCTTTTCTTTCTTTTTTTTTGGGGGGGGTCAGTGTGTTTCAGGATGTACCACCTCAACGGTGATAGCAGGTACTGGGTTCCTGGACCCGCTGCAGTTAGAGTATTCTGAGTTGGTCCAAGAATCCCAGTACTAAAGATCATGGAAGAGTCTGGAGCTGTTCACTTTGTATGTTTCCTTTTAGTTTTTAACATAATTACAATTATAAAGGTGGTTTTAACAGCTGCTCTCTGATGAATTTTTTAATTGCCGCACATTACAACTGTTATTTAATGAATTTTTGCAGTAGTGAATTTCTTTTTTTTAGAGCTCTTGTATGTTCTTATGTCATGGTTACCGAATTGCAACTGATTAAATATATTAAAAGTTATTTTATAATAAGGTTTGATTTGTGCGTAACCTGAATCATTGTGCTGTGGTCTTGCCAAGTTTGCCATCCACTGGACAGTCAGGCACCCTCCTTATAGATGGGCTTCAGGTAGACAACTGGGCTGAGGGGGTTAAGCCATAACATTGCTTCATCATAGGGTTCTATGTTATTTCGCCAAATGAAATTTCATTGTGGGACTTTTCATCGCCGGCCCTTTCATCGCCAACATTTTTTTATTTTTTTTTTATTTATGGGGGAGATGCGCACCCCCAACCCCCAACCACCCCCTTACTTAAATAATCATACCCCAACCCGCACAAACACCCTCCCCTAAACATTTTTTAAAAAAAATGTTGTCGATGAAAGGGTCGGCGATGAAAAGTCCCACGATGAAAAAGTGGTCGACGAAATGGGTGTATACCCATCATAGGTGACATCCCATGGAGTACACTCCTCCATTAGGTGCTCAAGTTGTCTTACCAGTCAGGTCAAGTGCCTAAGTAAAGCTCCTTGCATAGATGATACCAGGCAGAGAAGACTACCCAGAGAGGTGAAGATGAATATCAAATCTGGTTGAGGAAAACCAATGAGATGGTACATGACTGGAGAGCTCCTGCCCGGGAGAAGCAGCAATGAGGGATTGAGAGTCAGTGAGGTCCTGCGCTGAGTGTCATTCAGGCTCTCCGTGTGACGCAGCCAGATCCTACCAGAGAGAAATTAATTTACATGCATGATGGAGTCTTTGGAACTACAGCAGCAGATGCGGAGCTGATAGTGATGTATTATGCCAACCTTCTCCAACTGGGTGCAAGACTCTCAGAATACCTTGACAGGACAGATCTGATTCCCCAGCAGGCCTTCCATCGGAAGGAGGTTGCACCAAACAGCCAGAACCTGGTCAGGCTGTAACAAGTCATGCAGAGCAAGATCACTGCTGCCGATGCTGATGCAGCTGAGACTCCAGGAGCAGGACCAGAAACCACCTTCCTTTCAGGAACTGGTCTGATAGGTGAGTACTCTATAAGGGGAGATTGAGGACATCTTGTATAGTTTGCACAGTCAGTTGGTGTCCCCATATGCAGTCCCAGAGTATGACCTGAGACCTCAAGGGGAGGAGTTGTGCCCGGCCACCCAGGGTTGGATGTGCATCAACTACCTGCAACATCGCGGACCAATAAACCAAACCAGTGGTAGCCTGCCAATAGGGGGCGTTACGGCAACGCACATGTGATTTTCAGAGCCCTCTGGGTTATGTTATGTTATTTGGCATTTATATAGCACTCTATATATCATTGGTATGACCTCAAAGCCCTGGTAGGTTGAACGCCCTCTGGGACCGTAGTCCAGGTCAGGTGAGAGAGTAAGGTGTCAAAGGGTGCTTGGGTGCACCAATTATGTGGGCAGCTGATGCAACTGCCTAATGGTAGCTGCAGTCTAGCATGTATGCAGTAATAAAATTGCAGCAAAATCTTTCCCCTGTGCAAAATATTGCGGCAGAAATGCTGTGGTTTGACTCAGTAAAGGTGTACCCCGTTATACCATTTAAGGGGAGAGGGGGTTTCAGGGGGTCCCCCGCATCCTTTACATGGATTGCGGCAGCAAAACCACACCCTTTTTGCCACAATGTTTTGTGTAAACTGCCATATTGCCGCGATTTTAACACATGGAAACGTCTAGCATTAGGTGTGGCGGTATTTGATATCAGTTGAATGTGTGCAGTCTGGAGAATGGCCACCAAGACTGGGTTCTGGCTGTGTTAGGCCTGTGTAGGACGTGTATGTGTGCAGCCAGGCCGGTTTTCATGGGATGTAGCTGCGTTTTATTAGAATGATGAGCTGTTCGTGGAGTAATGTTCGTATGTGAGCAGCTAGGCCGAAATTGATCGAGGGGTGTAGCTGCGCTCTAATTGTGTGTTAGCGTAGAGTAGAGAGTAAGCATAGTGATATGAGAGGAGAGTGTTTGGATGGAGTTATAGTCTAAGGAGCTCGCTATTCTTGATTTCAAGCGCGCAGGTCCCGAATAATATGTCATAAAAAGAAGAAAAAAATATTTGTATTATGAAGCACATGCTTTTTACTCAAATGCAAACATAGTCTTCGTATTTGTAAAGAATTTAAAGATATTTAGATTCTCTGCAAATACAAAGACTTGTGCTGTCTCCCTAATGCCCTTCACAGCGCTGTGCAAGTACCAGGGCCGTGGACAAGAAATGCGCATGCCCCGATTACAGCACAGCCTGTGAAAGGCATTACCTCCACATCCACTCTTCCTCGTCCCAGTACTTACCTCATGAGGCCCCTGCCTCCGACACAGGACCTTCTTCTATTTCTTTAAATCCCTATAACTACTCCCCCACATCCACGTTACTCAGTTTAATTTTTCCTGCCTCTGGCAGGTTGGACTTTTTCTTCCCGGTGCAGGGCACTGGGGAGCACCGATTGCTGGCCCCCTGGGGGGGCTGTGTGGCGGGGCCTTCGGCTCCCTCGGGTGCGGCACTGCTCCTGGGTCCCCTGTGGGGTTGGGGTCCCAGTTGAGCGGGATTGCCTCGCTCGGTTCTTTGCTGGGCTCCGACCGCAGCATGGGCATTGTGTCCCGGCTCCTGCACGGCCTGGGGGAAAGTATCAGCTGGCCTTCCCTTTGTTGTGAGGCCTCTCTGCTTCTTGTCGTGGGGTGACAGTGGCAGAGAGTCTTTGAATGTGCGGGGGCTCTGTTCTGTCGCAGGCATGTCACATACCACCCGCTCCTCTGACACACACAGCCCAGGATGCACTGGATGTTACCTGCATTCTCTGCGTGCAGCCTGTGAAAACGGTGCAGATTTGGACACGTCTGCAAGCACTATTTTACTGTCAGAAGGGTAGCAGCCTGGCATAGTCTACACTTCGGGGGTTCGAGTCTCAGCGTGGCTGACTCAGCCCTTCATCCTTCCAAGGCCAAAGCATTGAGGAGAACCATTTAGAGCATGGGGCTACCAGCTACTTGATGCAGGGCTCAAGCCACCTCTCTGTCATGTGCTGTGTATACAGGTGGTGAGTTAGTGGTGTGTTTGGGTCTGTGCAAGCCATGGACGCAGGCTCCTTGTCCTGTCCTCTTCCTCTGAACTGCGCGGGGGACGGACAAAGGAGATGAATTTCTTTTCCTTTGTCTGGCATGGAATTTTAGAAACTGCTAATTCATCATGGAAGTAACAGCCATGCAGGGGATTCCCAGTGTCTCTTCTTTTAGGGCCTAGGTCCTCCGGTGCCGACGTGTTGCTTTCATGCCTCCTCTCAGACGCATGGAAGTAATATGGCAGATGGTGGCACATGTCTGTACTTAAAGGGGTTCTCAGAGCCCCTGGTGCCGGTGGAGGGGGCTGTCCCTTCAGTGAGTTTTCCAGTATAGGCATACCCCAGGTATGGGGTTGCTTTTGGTGTCTACTATCTGGAATGGATTGCATTGCCCCACTTTGTGACAGTACTCTGCCCATTGACGCCAGCCTGGTGGCTCCTCTGTCGCCTGAGGGGGCCATGGTCTGCTGGACTACTGGGCTGTCCTGTATCTTCCTTTTGATAGGTCAGATCTTTTTGTGGGCTGACAAGCATGCTGTTATATTGTGGTGCAAGCCTGCTTCAACGTCCTGTGATTTTCCTCTGGTGCAAGTGCAGTGACTGGCGGTTTTCCCTGTCTCCTCGTCTCTATCTTCTTGGAGGTGTATGGGACCAGTGTGGTTCGGCTTCCTGGGTAATGGGCTCCTTCCGGAGGGGGGTATCAGTTGCCGTTCCTGTCTCCTTCTGTCCAATCTACCTGGGCGATTGGTTGGTCGAGGAGTCCTGTCAGCAGGCTATCCTGCCTCGTCGCCCTTTAGTCTGCCAGGCATTGCGGGACTGGGGTTTGCTAGTGAACTGGCGGAAGTCTCAGCTGGAGCCTTCTCAGGATCTAGTTTTCATTAGGGCACTGGTTTGCAGCGGGACGGAGAGGGTGTTCATGTCCCTAGGGAGGGTCTGTTGCTTGCTGGCTGTTCTGGGCAGGGTTCTCAGAAGGCAGTATGTCTCGGCTAGCCTGTTGGTGAAGTTCGGGGCACGTGGCATCTTGCATGTTTTCTAGTTCCTTTTGACCCGTCTTCAGTTACGTCCCCTGGTGTCTTATACTCTCTCCCACTGGCTCCCGATGTCTCAGCTTTTGAAGCTTTGATTTCAGTGCCCCCAGCGCTGTGAGTCTCCCTGCTATGGTGGCGGGGGTTCCCAATCTACAGGCTGAGGTGTGCATGGTCCTTCCTCCTGTGGCCTCTCTTACTACCGATGCCAGCAAAATGGGTTGAGGGGTCTACATTGGGGGTCCTCTCAGCTCAAGGGTTGTGAGATCTGGGGAGAGCCGTCGATCATCCAATTGGCGAGAGTTGTGCCATTCTCTGATCTCTGGTGTACTTCGAGGAGTTGCTGGACGGTCGGGCGGTTTTGGTCCAAACCGACAATACAACGGCTTTGGCATATGTCAACCGCAAAAGAGATTCCAGCCGCTCCTTTTGAAAGGGGCCCCTAGGGGTCCCTAACATCTATGGAAACAAGGCGAGTTACCACACACGATAGATACGACAGCCACAAGGTTATATTCCCAAAGCTAGGGTTTATTGCAAAGCAAAAGTCTCAGTTGGCCAACTCGGTCTCACGCCCCGCGACGTGTATCTCTAGACCTCGAGGGACGCAAGAGAGTGAATTACGTACATCAGTTACATATGCATATCAAACAATCAGCTATGACATGTTTAACACCCCCCTTTTATTGGGTTTCTTTGAACTTGGTGTGATGATGGACATCTCCGACAAGTATGACACCTTCAAACATCTATTCTAGTAACAATTTGCAATTTGTGAGTGCGGAGGCATCTTTCTGTTGTTGAATAGAACACAGCGCTTCTGTTCTTGGAAGCGAGCTACATACGGGGGGAGAGTTGCATTCCAGACCTTCCTATCTATTAGGTGCTATTCGTGTCCTGGTAGCCGACACGCTCTAGCGGGCTCAGCAAAAGGGGGCCGTAAGAAAAGCATAATTCAAGCCTTTAGCTATATTATTCTAACATATTCTACCATATAACGAGACTGGCTGGCGGCTGTGAAATTATTAAATGCCCTGCAGCTCTGCTTCAAGGCTACATTCGGGAGGGAGCCGGGCATTCTTCCTGGTGCTGCCTACGTTTATGTTTCAACAAACTCTTGTTATCCTCTGGGCCCTGCGGCCTTGTCCTTTTTACGTACAGACAACAATGTTTTACAGTCGAGCAGTGTAAGCGGAAAATATACTGCGAAGCAAATAGGAACATAAAGCAAAGAGCAATGGTTAGAAAACAAAATGGCGATTCTTGTTACATCAAAATGGCCGTTCATTGGCAAACTTGAAAACCTATATTCTGTCATATCGTGCATGAGACGGTTGGCCCACGGCCACCAAAATACATTTGCGGTCACAAAGTAGAGGTATCCATTTTTGTAGACTGACAAACCCTCCTTTGGCCATATGCCAAATGTCTCATCTATTTATTGAAACCTCCTCTAGTGATGATGAATCTGAAGTACTTATGTCTGAATTTTGCATGCTATCGTAAACATCATTGTCTTCATCAATATCTATTGCCATCAACTCTTTTACTGCTCTCATCTCATTTGGGTCTTGGTCAGTTCGACCATGAGGTTGTTTTTTCTTTGTCATCATATGCATACATCCTTCCGTACATCCCTGAGTTACCTCAGAGCAAACTATGGGTAAACAATGTATACAACAACAGCATGTTAGGAATATTCCAAACACCACTACTAATATTGAGATCAACTTCCATCCCCAAGAACGTAGTATTCCCCAAAACCAAGATCCTATTCCCCAGCTTCCTTCTCCAGTAGGGAGTTCGGAGCTTAGGACGTGCATTTTCTTTATTGCTTCAAAGATCGTGGGGGAATAGTCATCGACATAAACGCAACACGCTGATCCCACTATCTTGCATATTCCCCCACGATCAACCAGGATCACATTGAGAGCCATTCTATTTTGCAGCGTCATTAACCTGATTCCTCTTTCCTCCAACGTCATGTTAAATAGTATATCTGTTGTTGTGTTTATTGTATTTTTTAGGATTCTGGACAGTTGCCTTATATTATAGGAGTTCACTATCTGCCCTAAGAATGGAATAAATGATTCTGCTACATCAGTTGCTATTAAAACACCCTTGTCAGTCCTTTTGACTCTAGTTCTGGATAGTCTGGCCATGTCTGCTGTTTCTAAGAGGAATACTCCTGGGAACAGTAGACCTAGGTAACATGTACCTCCCCAGTTTCTAGGCAACCAAGGATATGCTTTCTCTCCACATATAAAATAAACTGGATCACCTACATATACTGGTTCTATTTCCCATTTCAATACCACTGTATTCATGCATCCAGTATATGTTCCGACTGAAAAGGAGCCTTTCTTTTTTAGACAAAAAGGGACAATTCTTGGGCTATAATTCACTGTGTAACATGGGGGGATTGCGTCTTTGTCCCCTTCTGTTCTTACACAAAACGTCATTACAGATGTCTTTTCTGGTGGGGACAATCTATCTCGTCTATTTTGTCGTGTTATCTTTCGTGTACTTTTCCTCGTGGGCTCTGGAGCTATTACTTGTGCTTTATGGAAAATGGAACAACCCACAGGCTTCATTATTATCTCCTCAAACTCATTCATGTTGGTTCTGCCTAATTGACCCGTACTACTCTCATTCCATTTCCCATAAAACATTGCACCTAAAGATGCACTACATGCAGAACTTAATGGTAATGGCTGTACATACCACCCTATTCCTTTCCCAGCATGCTGTGGTAAATGGGCACATACCCCGCAATTTGTTTTCTTCAGAATTGCATGTGTCATGTTCATGATCAATAGCAATGTATTATTTCCAAAACCTTCCCTGTGTCTTTCTTCCATTGGGGGCAGGGTATACGTAATCACCTGAACTGGGCTTTCAGTAGTGGATATATTAATTATTGGTAAAAAAAATATATAATGGGTGTATTGCTTCCACATACCATAATATTAGGGTTGTCGATATTGGTGCTACCACGCTCATAAAGCACATTGTTATTGTCAGTACCAGCATACAATTCGTTCTACCATGCGTTTATCTTAAGCTTACAGTCTTTATATTTGACTCATTCTCAGTAGTGGTGGTGCAGGAGGAGGCTGGAACCGGTCCCGGCATGTTTCTCGTCGTCCTTCTTCCTTATCACAGTTCGTTGTGGATATCTTTCTTCGTCGCGCTTGCTCTGATGTCAATAAGTTCAACGGAATTGTCACAGTTCAGTTCTGCCTGTCCTTTTTAGCCTGGATTTGTTTATTCGTTTTTAGGCAAGATCACTTGTCCTTTCTTATACTGCTCGGAGAACCTTTGATCAGTTATCTTATTGCCTTAGTACCATGTGCGCCCAGCTTGTTCGCTCTGGTTCCTGACACATGTACTTTTATGATCGCACCGAGGAGCCGCGAGTCTTGAATTGTCCGATTTGCACAATTCTCACACTTCTCTCCTCTACACCTCTAGTTCCTTCTCCGTCCATGAGCTGAACCAGAGGTTGACATAAACATCAAAAAAGAACTGCGGATCACTTTGTCTTTCGAGGCCGCAAGTTGTATCGCCTCACTCCTGCTATCGTGTGATCCGTGAACAGTGCCGGTGCACTTCCAGATTCAGGCTTAAAGTCAGCCTGTGGCGCTACTGCAGGTGCTGGTGTGCGCCGCGCCAATGGTGCAGATCCGTTCTTTGGCGTGCTGGCAAGTGCTGGTGGGCGCCAAAGAGGTACACGATTTGTTTCTGCTGGTATTTGCAAGGCAGATTTCGTGTCGGCCAGCAGTGATGTCGATTCTGCTGGGCAACGTTGGGGCACTCTTTGCCCTTCCCCCTCTTTGGCAATCGTCTCAGGCTTTGTTTCGAGTTTCACTTCTCGTTTTGGCAGATTAGGTGGCTGCTTACTGGCAACAGTTTCTTTCGTTTCTCGGACCGCTGTCTCTTTCCGGTCAGCAGTGTCAGGCAAGTCTTTCAGTGCAGTTAGAATCTTCTTGGCATGGGTGGCATGGATCCACGACTTCCTTCCATCCACCCTTATTGCCGTCTGCGTCGCCAAGAGTACTTGATAAGGCCCGCGCCACCTGGTTGCTAATGATGACTTTCTTTCAAAAATGTTTAGCAGCACCCAGTCGCCTGGCTCCAGCGCGTGCCCCGGACCGGTGTATCTCACTGGTAATGCCTCCTGCACCTGCTGATGAATCAAACGCAATTTCTGCATTAAAAGGCCACAATAAGTACTGAGCACAGGATGTTCTATCTCACTAAGTCGTTTTGGCTGTGTGCGCACCATACATTTGCCGGCCTCCCCATCACGATCTCGTACGGGGAGAGCCCAGTTATAGCCTGTACAGACGTACGCATGCATAACAGTGCTATTGGTAATGCATCCACCCAACTCAACTTGCTTCCCGCACAAATCTTGCTAATCTTTGATTTAAGAATCCCGTTGTGCCTCTCCACAAGACCGGCAGAACTCGGATGCCTTGAACTATGGAATCTTTTATCAATCTGAAGAGCAGCACATATCTGTAATACCACTGCGCCCATAAAATGTGGTCCATTATCGGACCATAGGACACGCCAAATCTGGAAAAGTACTCCTTAAACATTACTTTTGCCGTGCTCATTGCTGTGCAGTCCTTCAAGGGATATGCCTCCACCCACTTACTGAATGCATAGATCACCACCAAGACGTATTTTAAGTTTTGGCATCTCTCCATCTCTATGAAATCAAAATGGATCACCTCAAATGGCATAGAGGGCGGGCCAAAACTGCCTGTCACTGTTCCCTTTCCTACATTGTGTTGCAAACATGTAATACAGTTCTGCACCAACCTCTCTGCATTCTATTTTATGTTTACATTCTGCCATACTGTAGAAAGGTGCTGTATTGTCTTCTTCGCACAGATGTGCGTAGGGCTGTGGGCCATTGTGACCATTGCAGTCACGTACGAATTTGGCAACATCCAGTTTCTAGTTCCCTTGTCCACCCAACAACCCTCCAGATCCAACTCAGCAGATCCCTCTGCCCACCCCTGTATTTCATCGGCCATAGCTTCGGCCTGCATTTCTTTGACAGTGGCAACTCCATTTTCTATCATACAGGGTACTTCCACAGTCTGAACCGTCATCATTTTGGTATCTAAATCAGTGGCAGTTTGTTTCGCAATTCTGTCTGCAAACGCGTTTCCCTCTCCTACTTTGCATGTTACCTTTTTGTGTGCCTCGCATTTCACTATTGCTAGGCGCTTTGGAAGCGTGAGTGCAGACAGGAATCGTACAATCAAAGGGCCATGTTGAATTCTGGCGCCAAGTGATGTCAAAAACCCTCTCTCAGCCCAAAGTCGACCAAAGTTATGAACCACTCCAAAAGCATACTGACTATCAGTATATATATTCACATTCAAATTTTCAGAAATCTCGCAGGCTCTAGTTAATCCTATTATCTCCGCGGCTTGTGCCGAATTGTAGGGAATTCTTTTGCTTTCTACAACGCTCTCTTGGGTAGTGATAGCATATGCGGCAGTTGTCGTGCCATCTGGTAATTTAAAACATGAACCGTCACAAAATAACTCTCCATCTGGCTCTTTCTGTGGGATATCACTTAAATAAACTCTCCCCTTGGTTTCTTCCTCAGTGACCATTAAGCAATCGTGGGGGGGTGATTCATCCTTCCCAATTTCTTTTATGGTTGGTGGCATTAATTCTGCAGGATTCAACGCGCTACACCTCATAAGTTGGCTATGGGGCGCGAACAAGGTAATCTCATATCTTGTCAATCTAGCAGAGGTGAGGTGTTGCGTCTGTGTCCTATTTAATAGTACGTCTATGGCATGTGGCACCATCAAAATTAAAGTATGCCCCAATACCATCCCTTCCGTTTGTTTCACTGACGCAGCAGCCGCCGCGACAGATTGCAAACATCATGGTAGTGCGCGCACTACAGGGTCCAGCACAGAAGAAAAATAGCCGCATGGCCTATTTCATCCACCTTGTTCCTGTGTCAAAACCGCCAATGCACATCCTTCACTTTCACACACAAACAGTCTAAAAATCTCATAATTCGGCGTACCCAAAACTCGAGGCGAGCATAATGCAGTTTTCAATCCATCAAATGCTTTCTGACATTCCTCATCCCACTGCAAAGGCATAACCGCATCCTTTCTAGTCAAATTCACCAACGGCTTCACAATTAACGCAAAATTACCAATCCATTGTCGGCAATATGAAGCCATGCCTATTATGGCTCTGACTCCTTTTTGTGTCTTTGGAATAGGCATACAAGAAATACTTTCTATGCGTTCTGGCGTTAGTCTTCTCCCTCCTTTCGAAAGTAGGTAGCCCAAATAGGCCACCTCCTTTCGATTATATTGGAATTTCTTCAAACTCGCTTCATGGCCATGTGCTGCTAGGTGTGACAGTAGTAATACAGTGCTTTCTTTCCAAATCTCCTCTGTGTCTGCAGCTACCAGTAGATCGTTTATGTATTGCAAGAGTACACAACCCACGGGTAATTCTAGCATGTCTAACTGCTCTTTTAATGCTCTACTGTAAATACTTGGACTTTCCGTGTAACCTTGCGGAATCCGCGTAAATGTAAATGATCGTCCTCCTAATGTGAAAGCGAACAAATATCTGCTGTCCTTGTCCACTGGGATACTGAAGATCGCGTTTTTCAAATCTACTACACTAAAATATTCTGCTGAAACAGGTATCATTGTCAATATTGTAGTGACATCTGGCACTAGAGGAAATTGTGGATCTACTACCTTGTTCAATGCGCGCAAATCAATTATAAAACGGCATGGTACCTCATTGCCTCCTTTTTTATAAACTGGAAGAATAGGGCTGTTGCATGTACTGCCTGTAATTTCCTCGATTACCCCTAATTTCACCAAATCTGTAACAATCCTCTTCAATCCTTTCTCACCTTCAGCCGAAATTCAGTATTGGGGTGTTCGCGGTAGGGTAACACCTTCTTTCAAAATGATCTTTACTGGCTCTATCTTTAAACATGCTACATCATTGTCATGCATTGCCCATATACAGGTTGGTACTTTACTTAGTTCCCCTGGCAACGTTTCGGACATGAATTCTGACACAGGGGCATCGTGTGGCCAAATCGTTAGGAACACTCCGTCTGCCGTGCAATGTATAACGGAACCTAGTTTTTTCAACAAATTTAATCCCAACAAGTTCTCCCCACAATTTTCTGTTAAAAGGAAAGGACAATGTTCAGTAAATGGTCCTATTCTAACTGGGACTGGTTTGGACACTGGGTTTATGACTGGTGTACCTGCGAACCCTACGGAAACATTCTTATTCCCTGACAGTGGTATATCCGGAACCAAGTGGTGGTCTATTGAACACTTCTGCGCTCCTGTATCTACAAGAAAGCGGTACTCCTCATTCCCAACTCTCATTTCTATGTAGAGTCCTCTCTGATTCACGGGAATAGACACTGGTTCCGACCCCTGTCCTGGGCTGTCCTATTGCGGAAATAACACATTGTCCAATGTGTAATCATACTGTAATACGTGTTTGGCTGTGTATCGAACACATTCCCACTCTTTCCTCTATTTCCCCCACTCCATATTGTTGATTTTGCTGTCCCTGACTCTGGTGTGGGGCATTTTAGTTTTGGCCTTGGTTTTGATTACCTCCATTATTGTGATGCTGCTGCATACTATTCCTATTTGGTCCATTCGCTCCTGGGTGTCCTCTATGCTGTCTCCTCTGACCAACCCATTTCTATTCTGTAGATGCGGACATTGCGCTCGCCAATGTCCTTCCTCCTTACAATACGCACACTGATTTGGTCCCACTGTTCCCCCATGCATATTCAAATTACTCTTTCCTTGTGCGTGTTTTCAGATTTACCCTATCCCTCTCTTCTTTTTCTTTTCCCGCAGTCACTCTGTGCTCATAATATTGGGCCATATGTAATACTTTGCCCAACGTTTTTGCTTGCCATGCATTTTCTGATGTCATTATTAGATCCTGGATTGGAAGTTTTAACCCCCTCACATATTTGTCAACAAATAACCTCTTTACTGCTTCCGAGCCCACATCCTGCCCACTGAAGTCTGAAAATACTTCTTCAAATCTATTAAAATAATCTGTAGCCAACTCATCCTTGCCTTGTACACATGCAGTCAATTTGTCCCATTGAATTCTTTTCTCTGGAACAATTTCTTTTAACTTCTGCACAATACGTGCTGGTAATGCCACCAGGTTTGCTCCTGGTGTCCCTCCAACCGCTTTATTCCTGTCTTCTATTATCAAGTCCGCCCATGTGGGGCCAAAAGCCGTTGTGTCATCTACCTTCCTTATTTGTTTCCATATGTCTGCTGGCAGAATCACCGGGAATATTAGGTCTATATCAACCATGGTAAGCACGGATGATTGTAGGCAGGACTCTACTTCCTTGTAAAACCCTGCAGGATTCTTTCTTATATCAGGAATCGTCTGCTTTATGTTGTTCACCTCCTGTCCGGAAAAGGGGACATGCACATATTGGGCAGTGTAATGGGCTGGTGCTACCTGCGCCGCTACATTGCCCACTGCGGGAACCTCTACTTTGGGCACAAAGGTAGGTGGGACCTCTCTCATAGGAAATGCCCCACTTACCGTCCCCCCTTCTCTTAGGTGTAGCAATATTCCCAGATCCAACGATTGGGCTGTTTCTCCTTTCCCTCACTCTACTGCTCTTCTACATACTGCCATTATTTCGGGTGCGCTGGCCTTATCGTTTTTTATATCTTTATCTAATAAATGTTCAGCCATCGACGGTAGTGCTTTTCTTTTCATGGGCATGGAATATTCATCAAATATCTCGTGTATCTCCATTGTGGGAATACTGGGATCCGACATCCATCTAAACGCTTGTCGTATACATACTTTTAATTTGTCGCCCCTTTGCACAGATGACATTGAATGTCGTCGTTGTATATATAGCTCTGCAGTTTCCTTCCTATTTCTCCCGATATCCCTATTCCTGTACCCAGGTGTAGCAAACATTTCAGCATAATCATTATCTAATTCATCTTTAAGTTCAAAAAGTCCATATACATGTTCTCTCACTTCTTCATCCCTCTCCCTACAGCGTGCTAATGCATTCAAATCTAACAATCGCTGCGGTGTCTCAATTAACTGTTTCCATTTCTCCACCAAATATTCACCCATGCATTCCAACACTACCTGTCTTTCGTTGCTTCTTCGGAAGTCAAACATCGAAGCCAATGCTGCCGTCCCATCATTCCCGTCTATCTACCTCTCTGCCTGTTGCTGCAATTCCACCTTCCTTTCTTTGCTGATCGCACTGCGAGTTACCCTCGTGCATCCCTGTTGGTCAGTCCCGCCTCTTGCCCCCGTGGTTTCAACTTCAACCCCAGGAGGAATGAACAGTACTGAGTCTGTGTCTGAGGCGGGAGGTGCGGATTGGACAATGGGAACAGGGAGTGTCTGTTGTGGGCCTGGTTGGCTAATAGGAAGTGTACGTGCACGGTCTGTGGCTGTGGGAGGGCTTGAGCTACCGGAGGGGGAGCTTGGGCTACGGGCAGGGTCTGGGCAATAGCTACTGACGTGTCTGGCCTCACTTCTGATCTTGGGCCTTGTTTTGTATGGGTCAGTATATTTTCTATTAATTCATCTGCTATGTGTAATTCCCGTTGTGGATATATCTTTTCTATATTCAACTGGTCTCGCCTACCTGCCCTTCTTAGACTCTCAGTCCACTCCTCCTCTTCTTTCTCTTCCGCTACTTCACCTTTCGATTTATGCCTGCGCGCATGCTTCGCTCTGCTTTTAAATCGGAGCATTGCTTCCTTTCTACAGTCTTTAATAGTCTCAAATGCTGCAGGACGCGCTTTCTTTCTTATCAACACCCTTTCCAGGTTCTCTATCCTCGCTATCTCAAAACTACCATTAATCGGCCACGGATGGTCTTGTTGCTTTCTGGTTTGCCTATGCCAAGTCTCACAGAATATTATCGCACCCACTCCATACTTCACATACATCTCATACGCCGGCGTTCCCCCAGGTGGTACAATTTGGACATCTTCCAAAGATTGTCTACCACAGCGGAAAAACCCCGCTAAGGCGGACAATACCCCAGGCATGTTTCAACCTTCCCCCTGGTTAATCAACCTTACCTAGGGTGTTTGATTTTGCAAAGTCAACTCTCAACCAATATCAGGATTACTTTGAATCGGGGAATGACTCACCTAATAAATCAAGTTGCCTGTATACTGACGCACCAAAGGACGTTGTGTCTGCGTTTGTTGGCTTCTGCCTTGTTTCGGGACCTTCGCCTCCTTGTTCTCTAGCCAGGCACGTCGATCAGGGATCAGATGTGTGCAGATCTGCAAAGGAGTCTCTCATCACTTTTACAGGGCGCCCCGAACACCTCTTGATCCCGGCTCGATCATCCCGTCTTCGCCCTTCTCCGCCTTACTCAATTACAACGTTATGCGATGGAACAAGTGGGGGAGGGTCCCTATTCGGGCGCCATCTTGAAAGGGGCACCTAGGGGTCCCTAACGTCTATGGAAACAAGGCGAGTTACCACACGATAGATACGCCAGGCACAAGGTTATATTCCCAAAGCTAGGGTTTATTGCAAAGCAAAAGTCTCAGTTGGCCAACTCGGTCTCACGCCCCGCGACCTCGCGGGACGCAAGAGAGTGAATTACATACATCAGTTACATATATACAAAATGCATATCAAACAATCAGCTATGACATGTTTAACACCCCCCTTTTATTGGGTTTCTTTGAACTTGGTGTGATGATGCACATCTCTGACAACTATGACACCTTCAAACATCTATTCTAGTAACAATTTGCAATTTATGAGTGCGGAGGCATCTTTCTGTTGTTGAATAGAACACAGCGCTTCTGTTCTTGGAAGCGAGCTACATACGGGGGGGGAGAGTTGCATTCCGGACCTTCCTATCTATTAGGTGCTATTCGTGTCCTGGGAGCCGACACGCTCTAGCAGGCTCAGCAAAGGGGGGCCGTAAGAAAAGCATAATTCAAGCCTTTAGCTATTTTATTCTAACATATTCTACCATATAACGAGACTGGCCGGCGGCTGCGAAATGATTAAATGCCCTGCAGCTCTGCTTCAAGGCTACATTCGGGAGGGAGCCGGGCATTCTTCCTGGCGCTGCCTACGTTTGTGTTTCAACAAACTCTTGTTATCCTCTGGGCCCTGCGGCCTTGTCCTTTTTACGTACAGACAACAATGTTTTACAGTCAAGCAGTGTAAACAGAAAATATACTGTAAAGCAAATAGGAACAGAAAGAAATGAGCAATGGATAGAAAACAAAATGGCGATTCTTGTTACATCAAAATGGCCGTTCATTGGCAAACTCGAAAACCTATATTCTGTCATATCGTGCATGAGACGGTTGGCCCACGGCCACCAAAATACATTTGCGGTCACAAAGTAGAGGTATCCATTTTTCTAGACTGACACTTGAATGCTCTGACAGCGGTGATAGGCACCTGGGGCCTCACGTATCAGGGGGGTGGACAATGTTCAAGTGCATCTTCTCGGACACTGGTTTCACTCCTCTGCGGAACTGGTCCTGTCGGCCAAGGTCTTTGCGGTGACCTGTGTCAGATTAGGGGCGGCTGTTCTAGACCTGTTTGCATCCCCGGCTTCAGCAGAAGTTCCCCTCTTCTGCTCTCAGTTTTCAGGCCGAGGGGATTGGGGGGTGGACGCCCTCTCTGTACAGGGGGCTTGGGGTTTCCTTTATGCCTTTCCGCCTATTCCCCTTATGGCCCGGGTGGTTCAGCGCATCAGAGTTTCCAGGGTGACTGTGTTGTTGTTAACTCTGTTCTGGTCCCGCCGGAGTTGGTTCCCCTCTCTGTTGGAGCTTCGGTCCTAGGAACCTTGGCTGGTTCCGAGGTGGCTGTGTCCCCTTCAAGGGGATCTGCGGTTGGAAGTCTGCCGGATGCAATGGGCAGTGTGGCTATTGTTCAGTCTAGGCTGTTATCTCTGGGGTTCTCAGGTCCTGTAGTTGAGTCCATAATGGATGCTCTTAGACACTCCACTTTGAAGGTGTTTGGCAGGCATTGGGTCAATTTCCGAGACTGGTATGGGCGGTCTGGGATCCCTCCCCTGCGTTCTGGCTTCCCCGCTATCCTTCAATTCCTCCAGGAGGGGTTTTGACAAGGGCCTGGTGGTTTTTCCAGGCTTCGCTCTCAGTGGGCCTCCATTAAATTCCTTTTGGGGGACTGTGATGGTCACTTGGATGGGGAGGTGCTGGTGGGGAAATTGCTCTGGGGTTTTTCTTCTTCCCGTCCTTGTACTGATAAAGGGCTTCCCCCTTGGGATCTCCCTCTTGTCTTACGGTTCCTTCAAGGGCTTCCTTTTGAGCCCATTTCCAAGATTGATATCAAACATCTTACACTAAAATCTGCTTTTCTTATTGCCATCACGTCTGCCCGTAGGCTTGGGGAGATAGGGGCTCTCTTATGTCACCCTCATTTCCTGAGGGTGCTGCCGGACTCGCTGGTGCTGAGGTGTGGTCTGTAGTTTCTCCCTAAAGTTGTCTCTCGGTTTTCACACCTCTCAGGATCTGGTTCTCCCGGACTTCTTTCATGATCTAAAAAAAAACTGAGGAGGTGGCTTGGCATAAAATTCATGTCCAGTGGGCCGTGTTGGAGTATTTGGCGAGGTTTGCTCTTTTCCGCCAATCTGATAGTCTTCTTATTGCTTGTGGTCCAGCAGGGGCTGGGCGTAAAGCATCTGTGTTTCCATTTTCCGGTGGTTCTGTGTTGCGGTCTCCATGGCCTATGCGGCTTCTGGCCTGCCTGTGCCTGCGCACGATCAGGGGTGGTCCACCAGGGGTTTGGCGGCTTCCTGGGCCAATACAGGGAGGGTTTTCTCTGCAAGAGATTGCACCACCTTTAATAGGTGGTGAGAAAGTGACCCGTTTGGTCTATGTGGACGATCTTATTTTAATAGACCGAACAAGAATTGGCTTACAAAGGCAGCTGGACAGTCTGCAGAGATACACTGCCTTGAACCATCGTGAAATTAACCAAGCTAAAACAAAAATCATGCAATTTAAACGAGGGATCCAGAAGACAGAACGTTTTACATGGCTAGTGGACTTGAATCCGATCGAAAAAGTTTAAATACATGGGAACTACCACAAACAACAGCTTGGTATAGACTCCGTTCTTGGAAGACTTGAAAACTAAAGCAAAACAACTGGCGAACCATGTTAAAATCACAGACGCTAAATTTGGACGATTTTCTTTGGCAGCAGCCATAATATACTACAAGGGGAAGATAGTTTCGTCATTAACATATGGCTCTGATGGAATTCTTGGCATCCCAGCAGAGATCTGGGGGCGCTTGGAATCAATCATCTGGAAAAAAACATTAAATCTACCAGATTCAGTTCAGATTGATGTCCTGCGCAGAGAACTATCATTGTCATCTCTTGAAGCAGCAGTGGAATGGAAAAGGCTATCTCTATATCGAAAAACAATGTTACCCAGCTGCCCAAAGGTGCTGGGCCTAATAAAGAAAGAAATCAGAAACAATCGATCTGTAAGCTTGTCCAACTGGGTGTGTCATCTTAAAAAACTATTGGCAGACCTGTGCTGCTCGGATGAAGATCTCATCACAAACCCCATGCGGGTAAAAGAAAAACTCCTCCGTGCCGATTGGATCCGAACCTTGGATAAGGCAAGTGTTTCAAAACTGGTTGGAGAGATACCATACCCTGCTCGGAAGCGAAATTAGTTGATGCTGTATTTTCTCAAGTTTCCAGACCGGCGATTCAGGGACACGTTCATGAGAATTCGCCTTAATTTAATTTAATTCCAACTAATGAAATTCAGACTATAAGAGGCACAAATCAATCATTTGGCTGTAGATTCTGCAAGGTTGAGTCCGAAAATGAATCCATCAAACATGTGCTTGATTGCAGAGCGTTATCAATTCCTAACACTTCTTTTTCGATCCCTACAAACATTGGACGACCATCAACGATGGACTGCATTGATGAGTGGCACATCCACGTCATGGGTGATCGCGGTAGTCCACTTTATTCGGAAAGTCTACCCAGCAACACCCAATTGACATCAAAGCAATCGCAGACCAGAAATCTACCTCATGGTCAGATCTGTGAGATTTTGAACGAAACGGTTGCCGGAAAATGTGAAAAGTGGAGACTGAGGACCTTTATCTTAATGTTTGTTTGTCTTTTTTTTGTAAAAATTACAACGCAATTAAATTCAAATAAATAAAAAAAATTAAGAGTTATTGTGGGTGTGTGTTTTGCTGCACTGTTTTTGGCTCTGTGTCTTATTGGGACCTTTTCCCCATTGCTGCTTTGGTATACCTCATGAGGTAAATACTGGGATGAGAAGAGGAAGAGTGGACGTGGAGGTAATGCTCTGATTACTTACCGGTAATCTTTATTACTCCTAGTCCTACTCTTCCTCGACACAGTACTGACTACTCTCCTCACCCTCCCTGCGGGGAAGGTCCCATGCTCTGGCTCGGTAATATGAAACTGAGTGACGTGGATGTGGGGGAGGAGTTATAGGGATTTAAAGAAATAGAAGAAGGTCCTGTGTCGGAGGCATGGGCCTCATGAGGTAAGTACCGTGACGAGGAAGAGTAGGACTAGGAATAATGAAGATTATCTGTAAGTAATCAGAGAATTAGGGAGACTGACATCACACCATTTATTTATCCCAGTGGGCGCTGGGCAATCCACACTGCTGAGGAAAATTATTGGCTCTTCACTTCTTGCACTCTTTTCCTGTCACAGTCCGGGGGTGGGATCACTGGCGTAGTTGGGGGACCCACAACCCATACAGTGCAGGGGCCTCATGGGACCCTGCGTTGCCTTAAAAAAAGCAAAAAATGAAAAAGGCGCGAGGACTCTGCTCTGCGTAGTTCCTGCAATCGCATTCTGTATTTACTTTTTGCAGCACGGCTCTCGCACCTCTTTTTCTTCCTTTGCAGTGGCATACTTTCCATTGATGGCTAGGCAACCGAACGCCCTCCTCTCACCATCCAATGGGAGAAGCACTTCTCTGACAGCGTCAGCTGTCGTTACTTTGTCCAGCCCAGGCCATACACCGGAGCTCAGAGAGTGCAGAAAGTCGAACAGTGGCGGGAAAGTACGTTTAATAAATTTGCGTAAGAGAGGGAAATGGACGCTTGTGCGCCACAGCTGAGCGAGCTCTAATTTAAGTTTTGCCCAGACTCTATCTTGCATCACAAAAGCCCGGTTTTTGGGGAAGTGGCAGTTGATGACCACCTAATCATCAACAATTACAGTGGATGTGAGAGCAGGAGTTGTTCGGGCAGTCCCACTTTTATGTTTATGGCCTGTTCCGGGTCAGCCTATCTAAATAATAACATCAATAAGTTCAGGGCATCTGTAAAACCGGTTCCTCCGCTTTTTTGCTAGGTTTGCCAGTGTCGATTGTTGTGTGTGTAATAAATATAGGGTGGGAGGGATTATCACAGCACTTCATTGTGCAGAACCTGTTCCCACCTTCCTGGGTGGAAACCCTTGCAGTCTCTAGCTGCCCTAATCAACTAAATCAACATTAGCAAAACAAAATGTGCCTGGAGCGAGAACGTTTATTTTTCTTGATACATTAGAACACATCTTATTGTTAAATTAAGCCTGTGCAGCCTTGAGTTATTGATCAGTGAGGTTGCCTCTTGCAAAGATGTGATGGGCTCCGATGGAATTGTCTTTGTTTTCCTCAATCTGGTCCATGAATCGGGTAACAGCACTTGGGAGCTTTAAGTCTAATGGAATCACAATAATGCAGCCAGGGGGTTAATAGCTGCAGAGTATAGCAGGACAGGCAGCCAGCAGCAAGCTGGAATACTAAATGTTCACTAAAATGCTATTGTTTTTTGACAGGAATGTGCTAATGTAGATGAATCCAGAGGGAAACAGCAACAAGGTGATACAAATGTTGCGGGATACTGCCAGAGGCCGAAGGCGGAAATTGTCTGTGGGTGCCAGCAAAGGTAGCCTGTAATGTGTGCAATGGAAAGGGCACATTTAATGTCCTGAATTAAAGGTGCATGTTGCTTTATCATAAGACTGCCAACATGGGGCAGCTGTTTTGCCCCCCCCTGAGACCCGGGGCCTGTTTCACCTGTAAAGGTTGAAAGGCAGTGACGCCATCCTGCATACAGGAGAGATGAATGTATGTTTTTTTGATGGAGGGTGCAAAAAATCAGTGATTTTTATTGACTGTTACTAGCATAGATTGTGTTTGTAGCTTCATGATAGGCTTACAGTCACCATGCTAGCATATATTGTGTTCATCTGTTCATGAAAGTGATTTGGCAGTCCCCATACTGGCATAGATTGTGTCCACAGCTTACAGTGACCAATACTGGCTTAGATTTTCTCTCCGCTTTATGAAAGTTATTTACTGTGACCATTACTGGCATAGCTAGATTGAGGTTGCAGGTTCATAGCGTGACCTACAGTGGCACTTCTAGTGCATGTTGTGGACACAGCCATCACAAAAATGTAGTAAAATACCCCCCCATCTACTTTTGGTGAAATAGCATCTACTTCCTCAAATAAGCATGGATTGAATTGAAATAGCCTCTACAGGATTTTTGTTCATGTTGCCCTACAGAACCAATTGTACGTTGTATGGCGTTTTACCCACTTTTTCTGAAATGTTTTGCCGTAAAATGGACCATTTCAAAACATTATTTTAAACATTTCCTCTCCCGTGATCCCCACCTATACCTCCTACATTACTGGGCTGCCTCACTATGCTCGGTTGCTCACACTCATTTGTGGGAGATGTTAATGCCCCGCCACTAAAAATGTTCACCTGCCACCACTTACCTTAAATAGTTCACAATACCAGTGCCCTGTCGACCTGCCCAACCTCCTGGCACCAAAAGGCTGCCTCTACCATGAGGATGTGTATAATCATTTTACTGGTTCACATACAGTGACGGTTGGTACTTTTGTGTGCCAGGGGACAGTCGCCACCGCCTTTTGTTTCTATGCAAGGGGAGCAACGACGAGTTTGATTAGAAAACCTACTGTTTTTATGCAGAGCTGTATTCTGTGCCTCCCGTCGAGAGCATGGCCATCTGGCGCTGTGCGCATGCCTTGTGATCCAGGCCTGACACGGGAGCCTGTGGCCCACCCTGTGGTTCTTTGAGAAGCTTGGTGTGGGGCCCAATCTGTAGGGCTTGCAGAGGGTCCCCACGTTTTGTATTATGCCACTGGATGGGGTCGGTGTTCTGAACCAGCCCCCGTTCTGTGACAGGCAGGTAGTGGAAGGGGTGAACGTGGAGGCTCCTGGCCTCCTGTCCTCTGGAGAGTGGCGCAGTCAGAGCCAAGGTAAGTGGTTTAATTATGTGCCCGCATACGTCTGTAAATGTCCATGTGTAAGTGTGTTTTTTTTTGCTTGAAGTGTTTTTGTTAGTAAGTGAATGGTGTGTCTAGTGGTGGTCATTTGTATTTGTGTACCTAAATTATGTCTGCGTGCATGTGTCTGTAAATGTATATTGTAAGTGGTTTTTTTTCTTGTTTGAAGCATTTGTTAGTGAGTGAATGGAGTGGTGGTCGTAAATATGTATGTGTGTGCATAAAATAATTCATGTTGCATTAAGGCATGACTAGTGCTGGGCGATCTGTAGGGGCTCGGCCCGGCCTGGGTCAAAACTTGCTCTCTGACCTGACCATCACTTCGGGTCAGTGCCTGCCCAAAGCAGAGGACGGCCACGAGCCCCTTCAGCTGCCTGCACCGAAAAAATAAAAAAAAGGTAGAAAAAACCAAACGCCTGCCTTCCTGTCCCAGCAACCTGCTTGACTTCCAGTCCTGCCCTCAGCCACTCATTTATTGGGTGGCTTGGATAGAAACAGGAAGTCAGGCGGCTGGGACAGGATGTCAGGTGAGTGCATGCCTGTTGCACAGCAGTGCATTTTAAGGTGAGTTCTCCCCCTTTTACCACCCCTGCCATCATGCTCCTTCCCAGCCAAGCCCCCTTTAGTAAAACGAGGTCTGGATGTGCTGGTGCAGGTAAAAGGCCTGCACCACCACATACGGACTCCCCTGTTACTGGGTGCCACCCACCCCGTGACTCCCCCAGCTCTGACACAAACACATGGACACAGTGTTGCTGGTGCGGGCTCCTGCACTGTCTGTGGTCGACTCGTTGTTTGTGATTGTTACTACCACCAGCCTTAGCGGTCCTGCAAGCTAGTTGCCACTACTCACTGCGTCTACATCACGGGAGACCCAACCCTCGTGAGACACCAGTCGTTTGATTGTAATCGAAACTTGCAACTGCACAGGCACCGGCGCTTTGTTGATTTCTTAGTCTCACATTCAAGCCACAATAATAAATAGTAATAAAATAACAATCACAAACAACGAGTCGACCACAGACACTCGATACTGAATAGACTGCTGGACACCTGCACCAAGATATCTTGATGCCTGCACCAGTATGCCTCTTCATTACCAAGGCAACTACCTTGATCACTGGCACTCAATATTGATTTTCCAAGTGTGCATCAACAGCATGACATCTCGATGCTTGCACCAGTACGCCTCACAAATCACTTTTTACCTCTGCAACTAGCTACCTAATGGCCAACTCCCCTTCACTCTTTTGTCTACAATAGACAGCGGCTACCCCGCGCCCCAGATAGAGACATCTTCTCATATAGCACCACCTGGGACTCAATTTTCTGACCAGACCAGGTAACTGGTCACCTACCACCTTTGCCTATATTGCTCATTATAATTAATTACATCCCAACCAACCTGGTTTTCCAACTTGTTTCAGAAACCGTCGGTCCATTTTTGGACTCAACTAATCGCCAGAGACTTACCCATATTCTAGCCCATATCAAACCACGCTAGCCATGACGCTCCAACTACCCTAGGTAGGTTCTTTTTCCGCAGTGTCTCTCTCCGAATACCCCTTGTTTTTAAATCTTCCCCTATAACACTCCATCCTTTGTCTCACCAATTTCAGGTGCCTGGCACTTAACAAACACCTATGTGCTCAAAAGCTCCCCCAGTCCTGAAGACAGTCTGGTGCATCCACCAGCAGGTTCCACATTCTCAACCACTGGCCGTTCCATCTACTCACCGAACTAGAAACACCTGAACTCTGTGTGTGTCAACAAGTTTTACGTACTCCCGCAACACTAGCAGTATATGTAATTACAGTCACTATTGATGTACTAACCCTCTTATAAGCATCCAGAATCCGAGAACGCCAGCTCCTCGCGTACCCGCCAGAGCTGTTCCAGGGCCACTTTTGCCTCTTGTGTCCTTCGGGCCAGGGACTCCATCACAGTCCTCCAGGCTCCGTGCTCCATGGCGCCTTTAGGATCCCAAAACACTCATCTGCCTGCGAGGCCCGTTCCAGTTCTTTGACCAGCACCTAGTTGGGCGTTGCCGCTTCGACCACCAGCCGGATGTATTCATCTGCCTCCTCCACGCACTTGGACTGCTGGTCGTCCCCCCTTAGGTGCCTGGATAGTTCGCAGCGTTGTGGCTGCCTGGGCGGTATACCAGCGAACTCTGTACTCCAGAAGCACCAGCATCCAGCGTTCTATCCTCACCGGTGGTTTGGGGGATGAGCCCACTAAGATGGGGAGTAGGGGCTCATGGTCTGTGACCACCGTCACCGGCCTTCCTAGGACATAAAGTCTAAAGTGCCTTCAGCCCCACAGTACAGCCAGTGCCTCTCGCTCGATTTGAGAGTATCATTGTTCAGTGTCTGACAGCGCCTTGCCGGAATACGCTATCGGCCAGACTTCCTGATCAGCTTCTACTTGAGTGAGGACCACTCCGAGACCATAGGGGCTGGCATCCACAATGATCTCCGTCTGAAGGGCCAGGTCAAAGGATACCATTGTGTCCTTGGCAGTGAGTGCACTCTTTATGTCATCAAATGCAGCCTGTTCCAGTGGCCCCCACTACCAGGTAATGTCCTTCCTCGTTAGTGTCTGCAGCGGCTCTGATCGGGATGCCAGATTTCGGATGAAACGGCCACAATACGTGACCATGCCCAAGAAGCTCATAACTTCTGCCACATTCTCTGGCGGCCTGGCCTCTTGAAGGTCTCTCACTTTGCATCGGTCAGGTGACACCCCATCCACCTTCAAGACAAAGCTGAAGAACTCATTGGTGGCCTTGAGAAATTCGCACTTGTCACTATGCAGGGTGAGTCCCAGGGAACGCAGGCGCTCAAATGTCTTTGCCAGATGGGTCAGGTGTTCTGCCTCGGACCTAGCAATCCTAGCAGGATATCGTTGCTGATATTAAGCACCCCTTTCAGGTCTGCAAGGTCCCCTCTGATGATGTTTTGAAAGACCTCTGCTGCTGATGACACCCCAAAGCTGAGCCTTTTGTATATGTACAGCCCCCGGTGGGTGGTAAAGGTGATGGTATATCTGGACTCTGGATGGAGCACCACCTGATGATATCAGGATCGAAGGTCCAACTTGGAGAAGAACCTGGCACCCTGTAGTTTGGTTGTAATGTCATTGATGGTGGGCGTCGGGTGCCGCTATCGCTTTATTGCCTTGTTGGGCAGGTGCATGTCCACGCAAATCCTAACCGAATCAGGTTGCTTGGGTTTCCGGGCAATCACAATCGGGGCGACCCAAGGGGTGGGGTCCTTCACCTTCGCGATAATGTGCAGCCTGACCAGGTTATCTAGCTCTTGATCCACCAGGTCTCTGAGGTGAAATGGCACCTGCCGATATTTCAACGCCACTGGTTGGATAGAGACATCAATATGTAGCCAGACAGGATCACCAGCCATCTGCCCAATGCCCTCAAACAGAGATGAGTGTTTGTCCAGCATCACCTGAATGTCCTCTACATACACCGAGTACGCAAAGGTTACGATGCCTTGGGCCTCTGCCGCCGCACAGCACAGTAAGTTGTTGTTGCTCACTGGCGTGACATAGAACCTTGCCCGGATCTTGGCCCCACCATGCCTCACACCAGCAATGAACGCACCATCCAGCAGGATTGGTTATGCCCCCACAAAGG
Source organism: Ambystoma mexicanum (assembly GCF_040938575.1). Classification (NCBI taxonomy): domain Eukaryota; kingdom Metazoa; phylum Chordata; class Amphibia; order Caudata; family Ambystomatidae; genus Ambystoma; species Ambystoma mexicanum. Next base: position 1,111,995,345 of record NC_090923.1, on the reverse strand, counting down.
TAAATATGCGCGCCTTGGGCATGGGCAGGCGGAGATTGCATGGCATCATAATGTTACCTGGCCATTACGTTCACAGAAGCGCCAGTGTCCACCAGCTTCGACACAGAGTTCTCATTGACCAGTACGTTGCATCTGGGCTGCCGCCTGGAGTTTGAGCGCAAAACACCCACACTCGACATGAAGAACACATTTTCTTCTTCTTCCTCCTCTTCCTCACCTTCCGGGCCATTTCCATCGTCTCCCTGGTTCACCTGAGCCACGTTTGACAAGCACTGTTGGCGAAAGAAGCCAGCCCGGACCAGCCCTCTTGGAATGATCGTCGGTGTAAGGGCCTTGCACATGCGGGCATAGTGATCGGCGACCCCACAACGGCCACACGACTTTCCGATGGCTGGGCATTCCGCGGGATGTGGGAGGTGAAACCTACACTTGATGCACGAGTTGACCGATGACTGCCCCCTATCCCGTTGGTTGCCTGCCTGGCGTCTCACCCCTCTGCCTCTGCCGATGGCACAGATGTCCTCCACCTTGTTAGGGTGCACTCAGGCCTCCACGCGGGACGCCCGCAGCTCAGACACCTCATGACACCTTCCTAGTTCCAGGATGTGAGGGAGTGTGATGCCGGGTTCCCTCAGGATTTGGCGATGCGGCTTACAAGAAACACACCCCTGGATGAGTTGGTTCCTTATCATCGTATCGGGGTCATTCCAGGCACAGGGGACCGCAAGCCTGCGCAGCCTTCCATAAAATGAGTCCAAGGTCTCATCGTCCTTTTGGCGCGCCGCGGCCATGAGGAAATGTTCGTAGTCGGCATTTGCCATTGGAAGGAAATGGTTGTGGAGGTCGTCCTTTGCCGCCGTATATGAGCCATCCTGAGGTTGGAAGGACAGAAACACCTCATGTACCGCAGGGCCAGCACAGTACAAAAGGGTAGCCACCTTACTGTCATCATTGGTCTCCATGGTGGCTCTACAGTACATTTCTAACCTGTCCATCCACATTTTCCACCTTGGCCCCAGACTTGAAGGTGCACCTGAGATATCAAACTCAGGTATTGGCTGAAGGGCTCCCAGTGGTCTCAGTAGTGGTCTTGGTGGTAATGCTGGTGGTTGCTGCTGGCCTACTGGTGCAGGAGCAACCGCTGGTGGTGGTTGTTGGTCAGCATTCATGATGGCGAGCGCACAGGCACCCCTGATATGATCGAAAAGGGGCCGCAACTCACCACCACACCTCCTACATAGATGGACCCAGGCAGGCCCACAATGATTTACTGGCACCAGTTGTATCCAATAGCCTCCATCGATCAAAGATCCCCCACAGTCACAATGCCCCCAAGCAAACAGGGCAAATGCCCGGCAGTTCAGAGGTCCCAAAAATTGAGCAGGGTGGGCCCAGGGCATACACACTAGCAGGCCTTCCCTTGCTCCTCACCCAATACTCGATGAAAATCAGTGAAAATCCTTTAAAAACACTTCAAAAAGCACACTATGTGCACAATGTGACTGTCTGCCACATGAGTTTCCAAAAATTAGGCCTGGATGGCTCACCGTCGCTTCAAACGAAGCTGCGACCTTTCAGGGCCCGAAATCTAAGATGGCCACCAACCGCTTGGGTTATGTTCCTTTCCGCGGCATGTTTCAAACAGTGCGCTTTATGTCGCTTTATGTCGGACCCATCAAAAGAAACACTGTTGAAAGTTACCGCCGTGCCCGGAACATCCTCCCGACTCATCGCCACTGTTACTGGTTGCCACCCGCCCTGTGAGCCCCCCACCTCGATACAGACACACGGACACAGTGTTGCTGGTGCGGGCTCCCCGGTGGCTCTGATGCCATCGGGAATGCCCCCGTTTATTTGCAGGGACACATGACAGAGTGATACGTCACTCCATCGCGTGCATGCGCCCTTAAAGGGGCAGCGCCACATCCCCACTTCATCAGTCCCTTTTCTTGTAAAACAATCATTAGTCTGATCCCCCAGCCCCATGTCATGGTTTTTCTCGGTCCACCAGGCCCTGGTACCTCCCCTTTCTCTGCCCCAGGCCCTTCACTGTTTTTCTCAGCCCCCAGCCCCCTCACACTGTTTTTCTCGGCCCCCCAACAGCTTTGCTCGGTCTCCCAACCACCCTTGCACCACTTTGCTTGGCCCGATGTCTCCTAGCATCCCTTTGCCCCATGTCCCCTAACACACCTTTGCTCGGGCCCATGTCCCTAGGAACCCTTTGCTTGGCCCCTAGCCCACTTGCACCCCTTTGCTTGGCCCCTAGCTCCCTAGCAGCCCTTTTCTTGGCCCCTGACCCCTTGGGCCCCTTTTTGCAGCCCACAGGCTCCTCTCACCCCTTTTCATGACCTCCAGGCCCCTCACACCCCTTTTCTCGGCCCCCACACACCCCTCTTCTCTGACCCTTGTCCCCTCTTTTTGGACCCTAGCCCCCTTCTACCCCTTTCCTCGGCCCCCATGCTCCCCTCTTCTCTGACCCTTGCCCCCTCTTCTCAGACTCTAGACCCCTTGCACTCTTTTTCTCAGACCCTACTCCCCCCCCATGCCCCTTTGCAGCACCCTCAAATTCCTTTGTACACCCTCAGCCCTTGATAGACCTCCCTTGTTTCGCGTGTCCCTTCCCCTGGCTCGGCTCGAGTGTGTCCCTAAGAGCCAGGCCAGAACCACTGGCTCAGCCCTAGCCGAGAAATCCCTGGCTTCCCATGCTCTAGACATGGCCCAAGTTGAGGGAATGGGTGCTCTCGGCCCCTTGGAAGTCGTGGCTGGCGCTATCGAGCAGCTGGAATGGAAATGCAAGTGCACTGTTCACATTTTAACAATTGGGACTATTTCCGTTTGAGATATTTTCAACCCAACACTTGCCCATCTTTGAAACAAAGAATGCATTATTACGAACGCACTGTTGCCCCTACAAAAGAAAACTTCAATAACACGGAAGTGGCATCTAATAAGATCTTCTTCACTTATAGAAGTGATGTGTAAAACGTTGTTGCATGTCGCAATTATTGACCCGGAACTCAGTAACTCTAGAGTTGTTCTTTCATATTTTTAATTTGATCTCATTCAGGTTGTGAAACAACTTGGGCAGCCTTAAAACACTGAGCTAACTTACAGAAAATTCTATGTGTGAGCGACAGGTTGGTCACCAATTTCTTGCAGGTGCATTAAACTATCTTATCTAACCAGCTTGTGTGCAAATTCCAAGTGGCTTGAGACGTTTGAACGCTGGAAGAATGCGTGGATGATGCTGTAGTGCCTACCCTCGACCTATAAATACAACCCTGGCCACTGTGCCACCTCAGGTGCCACTCCGGCCAGCTAAGCCCTGCTCCACCTGCTCTCCAGAATGAAGGACTGCTAAAAAGGCTGTGGAACTATTATCTTCTGTTCATGCCTATATCATAAAGACATGTGGTTCCTGTTGTGTAGAAACCCTCCCATGTGTGTTGCCCCTTTAACGAGATGTGTCCCTCCCACGTGTATTGCCCTTTTAAGATGGGCCATGACGGTGTCATGGGCCAAGCAATTAAAAGGGCGCCCTGCAGGCACGTGCAGCAGAACCGCTGCAGACTCCGAAATGGAATGACCTGAGTCCATCTCTCATTAAGGCCTGCAGACCCACCCTGTGTAAGCAGGGCCTGCAGGTCATGTTGCCGTGGGGCCCCCCTGTCAGCAGGGCAGCCAGGGTCCGCATGTGTGGGTAAGGCTTGCTCTGCCCCGCCAATACTGGGAGTACCCCCAGCAAACCCTCGAGGCACTGGGCCTCCGAGGTGTTAGTGTCCCATAGTACCTCAGGGGGCTGGTGCGATGTCCATGTCCAGCCCCACCCATAACAGTTCCCAGGACACAAGTCGATAGCATGGACGGTGGCCGGTGGCCGGCTAAATTTTTTCAGAGAGAGGACTCTGACCATTTGGTTGTTTTTATGACATCCTGGAAAACGGGTAGGTTCTAGCTTAACTGAATTCATGAGATAATGAGTGAACTTCAGGGAGTCAGTCTGCCCTGCTGTATGGTGCTGACAGCACGAAGCAGCAAGCACTGGGACCCAGCAGAAAAGCAGCAGGGATGCCCTGGAAGCACCTGATACTGTTAACTCTACTAATCACCATGTCCAGCAGGAAGCGTGGTATTCAGGACAGTCTCCTCTGTTGTATAGTGGAGCGGGGCAGTGAAGTGGCGAGCTTTGGGACCCAGTGATAACCAGCACTGACCCTCCGAACACACCGGACACTGTTAAAGCTACTAAACACCATTTCAAGTGGGGCAGTCTGCGCAAGTCTGTGGCTGTGACCTGAACTCCTTCCTCGGCTACTTATTCATCAGTGTCAAGCAAGCAGTTTTGAATGTTATTTTTGTGTGCTACGTTATTTTACTCAAGTCGAGCTTGTTCGTAAAGATGATGACCTCTCTACAGGTTACGGATCCAGCAGACTCTACTAACAAATACTGCTGATAATTTGCGTAGTACAAATGAGTGCGTTGACCGGCTTAGTGTTCCAAAAGAAAGCCCCATCACGGGAATGGCAAATGCTTACACTGCCCCTGTTAGTGACTGACCAATTTGGCCAGCTTAAATGAGCCTGCTGTATCTGGACACCTCAAACATTTCCACAACATGACTGATGACTTCTGTTAAAGTTATAGTGGAAGCTTTACTGCGAATCTAAGCAACATTAGCACTTCTGCTCCAGTACATCCACCAACGCTCATCATTATTCTGCTGCATGATACGCTGGCAGACACTCTAGGCCTCATCCCGAGCTAAGTGGTGCATTAAAAATGTGACGGTTCTACCGTTACTGCCGCATTAACGCACCGTCCAACTATGAGTTGGGCGGAAAGTTAGAGAATTCACCTCCAGCTATGAGCTGGAGGTAAATCTGCCGACTTTCTGCCCATTTTTGGCACAATGACCGCAGCGGAATTACCGCTGCAGTAATTGCACAGAAAATGCCACAATGAGTGCAATGGGTACTTACACCGCCACTTGTAATCTGGCGGTAATACCACCGGACCAAGTAACGGTAATTGCATTGGACGGTATTCTGGCTACATTACTGCCAGGATACCGCCCCAACTCGTAATGACCAGTCTCCTGTTAAGTAGCCTGGGTTAATCGGAGATGTCCCTGTTAAGAGTTCTTTGTTGGACAATTCGCTGGTTCTTACTTGCTTCAGCCTAGAGAGAGAGGCTAATTCTGTTATATGTGCATCTATCAAAATACAGCCTCTAAAGCATTGTAGGAAGGATGTGGGTTTGAATGACGACCCAATCCATTTACCCTAACTTTTCCCCTTAGTGTCTCCTTGTGATCAGCTGATCAGCATAATTAGTTAGACACCTAATCACAATCGGACTCCGTAAGGCCACTTTTTTGAGTGAGCAGTCACAGCCCCTCCTGGGGAGCTCATTTTAAAAGAGCTCGTAATTTGGCAGCGTGGCGCCATTACGTTAGCACTGCAATGTAAACGGCTCCCCGCCTCCACATTTTGGTCATTTACACAGTGAAGGGCAAAAGTGCAAGGTAGAAGACAGCGAACAACTGCAAATGAAGTAATGGCAGGAAGCAGGCAGATGTGCACTTTTCCCTTCACAGGCAGCATTTCACCTACCCTTAACTGTAAGAGTCAAATGTTTAACTTGTCCTGTGCACTTTCTTCAATTGGTAATTAAATGAAATGTGCATATTTCAAATCTGTTCACTTCCTGTAACCGGACTTACCATTGCATATATCAAGGAGTCCTGTGATGAATCAAGAGCATTTGCCCCTTCTCCACAGTCGGGAGCCATCCCCTTTGAGGCTTGGGAGGTGAGCCCGCTCCACATTGTTCTGTGCAAGTGGGACCTCCGTGGGAGTGACTCCCTTCTAGGGGACAAGGACTCTCATTCTCACAAGGAACTCCCTATACCAACAGCACTACCTGCCTATATGAGTTTGTCTTTAATAACAAGTGATGTGTTGTCCTTTTGTTTGCTTCAGGTAATGCTGGATCAAACACGACGCATGAAGGAAAAGGGAACACCCCCTTTAGCGTGTACTTGTATATACCCAGAATGCATTGAGCAGAGAGGAAGAGAGAGAGCTATATGAAAGGGGAAGCTCTGTGATGTAGCTACTTCTTGGAAGGGTGGAGCTGTGGAGCCCGCGGAAATCCTCAGAGAAGGCGAGAACTCCAAAGAAAGACGCCAGAGGCCGGCGCAGCTAACAGCAGGGAAGACGCTGTCAGGATGGAGTCTGGGAGAACATCTGACGTGGTGGCGTGACCACGGACAAGCCATGGTGGGCCTGTAGTCCGATCAACGACATAGACCAGAGGAAATGGGAGGGACAAAACCTCTCATTGACAGACCTATGCCGAGTATGCCAACACAGCAGGATGCTGAGAGCGAGTCTGCCATGAAACCAGGAGAGAGGAGACGGAGAGTCGAGGAAACTAACCTATATGAATGCCAGGTCCCGAAAAGCCACCCGCTTTGAGAGAAGGTACCAGAGAGGCACTGAGAAGGGGAAGGCAACCAGCACATGCATTAATTGGGAGGAACCACAAGGTAGTCTGTGTACCTTTGAGAAAGCATAAATGTACATATTGGGAGATAGCAAGGAAAGTTGTTGACAGTATTGGTCATGGGGCATTGGACAAGCCAGAGTATCTATATTGGGAAATACCAAGGAACGTTGTCAGCAATATTTAATGTGAGGCATTAAGGAAGCCCAAGTATATCTATAGGAGGAGAGGAAAAGAGAGTAATAACCCATATTGATTGGGGGAGATTAAGAGAGCATGAACCTATGGATTGGAAGACTCCAAAGAGGGGTGTCTCCAAGTGTCAAATGAGACATTGGGAAAGTACAAATATATCAATTGTGAGAGCTTAACAAAGATCACCAGTATACATGCTGGTGAACATTGGAATGCCTTACCAAGAGATTGTGAAAATCTCATTGAATTAAGTCCAAGTATCAATCCAAAAGAGCGAGAGGAACTGTAAGGAGTTCGAAGCAGGACACTGACACAGATGTGGTATCTTTTGGGTTATAAATGTTTATTTGACAGGGAAAATCAAAGAAACCCCTATCTTTCCATATTTTCCTTGCCTCAAACAAAACTAAGGAAACTGTCAGAACGTCTGTCAAAACAATAGTCCACCAGCCTGTGTCCAAAACGTCTAATTCTGACCCTTATACTTAAACTAATATACAAAGGGGAAGCTGGGATCCCTAATTGCAAAGGAATGACTCCCTACCTCTGAGTAATGTCCAGTGCTTGTTCCTCTGCTCCAGATGCAGCAAAAAGGGGAAAAGTAAAGTTAAGAGTTTCAAAACAAAAAGGTTCTTCAACAAGTTTCAGAAGAAAGGGCTTCTTCCTTTTTGTCACAATGCTCACAAAAACAAGAGGTTGTTCTCCTTCTCTTAATTTGTCCGACCCCCAATCAACACCAAGGTACTGCCTCCTTCCCCTGGTTACCATAAGCACAAATGTTCATAAAGCCAAGAGGTTGCTGTATCGCTCTTGATGTTTCAAAACTCACAGTCAATACCAGAGTACTGCCTCCCTTCCCCTGGATACCAGATGTACAAATGTTTACAAGGCCAAGAGGTTGTCTTGTCACACTTGGTTCTTCAAAACTCACAGTTAATACGTGGGTACTGCCTCCCTTCCCCTGGATACCAGATGTACAAATGTTCACAAGGCCAAGAGGCAGTTCCACTTTGCCTGGCCTTTCCACATTCTCCACAGGACTAGGAGGAATGTCTCCCCTTCCCTGGTTTTTATATGATCAAGAGCATGACTACCTCTTGATGGCACCATGCATATGACAGTTCAAACAAAAATGGTTGTGAATCCCAGACTCACAATCCTCTTGCCTGGTATACTCTCTTGCCAGGACCTGGGTTACTCGCTTTTATACATTTGGGTGTGGGACCCAGACTCGCAATCATTCTGCCTGGTATACTCTTCTGCCAGGACTTTGGTTACTCTGTTTCATACATTTGGGTGCAGGTCCCAGACTCGCACTCTTCCTGCCTGGTATACTCTCCTGCCTGGACTTTACCAAGATTCACAGTCTCATACAATTTCAATATCTTGCCCTTGTGGCATTCGGTAGTTTGCTTTCTCTTGAAAGTACTGCCACGAAGAAGATATCTCCTTTTCTGGGTGCGGGATTGGGTTTCTGACCCAGCTTCTCAACCCCTGCAGTTCCCCATGCAGCGCCGTAATGCCCCAACTCCCTTCTATGGGCTCACCGGCTTCTCGTGGCTGCTTCCAGGTCCCTCACGATCTACGTTTGGCTCTGCCGCTTCGCTCTGTACTCCGTTAGCATTCCTCCTGCTTCCTAGTCCGCTTTGTCAGCGGGAAGGCTCCATCCTTCCTTCAACCTCGACCATCGCACAGCGGAACACTTCCGGAAGTGCCTCTTTTCAGGGCACCGTCTCCTTAAGCCTTTCTGCTCTGCGGTTCCGCCTGCAGCTCGCCAGGTTCCTCGGCCTGCTTCGAGAGGAAGAAGACTCCCTGTTTCTATATGCTCAGTGGTTTTGAATGTCCCGCCACCAATAAGATTGGTACAACAACTAGAGCGCATAGCTTGGTTCCTCCAGGTATTCTTCATCGCTCTGACCCTCTTCTTCATCCCAGTACTTTGAGTCAGAGTCAAAGGGGGGTATTTAGGAACTTTCCTTTTTGTCATACAAGGATGATCTTTTTCAACATGACAATAGGATATGGAGGATTGTGGAGTTGGGTCCTCGGTTTCAACTTTGGATCGGTAAGGGAGATACCATGTCCTCTCTGGAATATCGTCCCCAAGTCCATAGGGGAACTGCCTCCCCACGTGATCCTTCCTCATGTTGCCACCCCCAGGTAGTGGCCACCTCACCCTGACCACATGCTGGGAGATCTTCCCTGGGAAAGTAGTGGCCAGATTCATCACAGGAACTCAACAGAGAGGCACCAGGAGTGGTGGTACCAGACCAACATTAAGGTATATCAAATCCCAACCGAAGGAGAATTGACTGTGAAGAATCTGAAGGACTAAACATAAGAGGACAAACCGAAAGAAAGTTAAGAGCTTTGGAATCTATCTACCAGTTTCAAAGAGCTCTTAAAACATTTCTCTTCAAATAAAGGTCCGATAGAGGCTCTCTCAGGCGTTTTTGTATGCTCCCATCTGAAAAAATGGCCCCTTACACTGTTTGTTGGTTTTGCTCTGCATCTTTATATACCATTTGCACCTCTATACGATTGAGTGTGTCTTTGTGCACGTTTATAAATTAATCAAATAAAATCAGAGTACATTCGGAAAAACAATGAAGAAGATATTGAGGACATTGATAGATCTCGTTCCCTCTGGAGCAGCAAACCTATGAATATATACAAGAAGTTACAATATCTCACGAAAAAGACCCTGTGAATCAGGAAGAATAGTATTGATTGACTGCTTTCTAGCTAAGTGGCCTCATCAGACTTGTTGAATTTGGATTAACCCTGAAAGAAAGACCCGAGACATCCGGCTAAAGGGAAGGCGCCAGGAGATATATATTCTGTGGTATGGTTAGGTAGAAGTAGGTTTTTGGCGGGAGGACAAATATTTTTGCACTTTCTGATGACAGACAAGCACGCTTAGTTAGTTTGGTTAGGCAGGGTACATCTCTGTAGCAATAGGGCATGTTTGGCATTTTCCACATTATTTAAGTAAAACCCTCAATTGTCCATAATGTGTCTGACTACTTCTTCTGACTTGCCACAGTCGCCACAATGTCTTTCTTAGGGCTTGTGTCCTCCACAGTAGCTAAAGGCAACTTCATGATTGCTCTTTTGTGTAAAAAAAGGTGGGGGACAGAGATGACTAGGTCATTTGTGCAGCACCAGCCATGACACGTTTTCTTCACGTGGCATGACATTTTTGACTGGTTTTAAGGGTAAAGTCATCATAATGAGCGTTATTTCTTGCTAGATTGATGTACATTGTAGCAGGCATTCTGAAAAGGTTTTCTCATGTCACATTTTACTACCAAAGCCAACAGTAGTATGTTCTTATATGCTAATATTGGCATAGATTGGTTCAACCTGTGTGCACATGTGTGGGCACAGCCAGCATGAACATGTTTTTAATACTGGCACATATTGTGGACAAAGGCATCATGAAAATGCATTGGGAAATGCTCCAGTGCACTGTTGTTGACTTGTATCGTATTTTGTCATGTGTTACTTACTATACAAAACTGACAGCAAACCAAGTGTTTTTTTTTCACCAGCTTTTCATAGAAAGTGTGCTGTAAAATGCACCTTTTTAACCCCTAATTTAAAAAATGTTCTTGCAGGCAGAACACACCCGAACCTCACTTGTTTGGTTTGGACTCCCCTGCTATCCTTGGTCACACCCATATATTAATGGTAAACATTTACGCCCCTCCATTAAAAATATGCACCAGCCGTCACTATATCATACCCCGGGTGAATGGCGTTTAACTGCCACCCAGGGAATAAGTGGTTTAACATCCTGCAACTGCAGAACTCCACTAGCAGATCCTGATGCATCCGGTGCACCATGCGAAGACGGTGTTCATCTGCCCGTTAGGATTTTATGAGTTAATCAGGATGCCACTGGGAATTTCCGGCGTGCCGGCAACATTCCAGCGCCTTATGGGGAAGACTGTGGGCGACTTTAACCCCCTGGAGCTACTGGTGTGCCTCAACATCATTGTGTTTGCAGTAACTTGGAGAAAGATAACAAGAGGCTCATGTTCTGGAACACATACAGGAGTAAGGACAAACGGTCAGGTTATTTTGTGTGTGTGTGTTTTTTGTCGGTCATTTTCTCCACATGAGATGGTTATCAATTGTTCTGACTATTCCGAGCGCCTCGCCCTTCAGCATTGTTAAGCTGTATCTGTTACATCTGAGCTGTGGTTCTGTAGAAAGTACCGTCTGGTTCTCGTGTAATGAATGACATTCTCCCTTGTTTTGTATTGGGTTGTCTTGTGAAATCAATAAAGATTTAATTGAAGGAAAAAAAGTCAGAGTAGACACGTGGCAGTTTTTGCAGTGTGAGTACATTGGACACATGCTCTCTGCGGATGGCATCACTGCGGACCTGGCACAGACGGACGCCCTCCTCACCTGGCCATGATCTCAGAACCTGAAGGAGTTGCAGAATTTTGTGGGATTCTGCAGCTATCAGAGTTTCATCGTGGGATATACCAACATTGCCCGACCACTTGTGGACCTCACCAAAGGATGCCTGTCTACCCAGCGGGTCAAGAGCAGTACCACCAGCTCTGCAGACAATTTGTATCATTGACTGGAGCCCTTTGGTGAGAGTTGGACTGACGGATGCCAGCAGGCCGTTGAAGAGCTCAAGCAGACCCTCAACACAGCACCTGCAATGACCTATGCAAATCCCCAGTTGTCATACATCTTGTCTGTGGACTCGAGTCTGGAGGGATTGAGAGCTGTCCTTTACCAGGAGACCAAAGGTTAGATGAGAGCATTCGCTTTCGCCAGCCGAGGCCTGCAGGCGGTACAGAAGAACTACCCAGTCCACAAGTTGGAATTTCTCGCATTAAAGTGGGCAATCACACAGAAGTTCCAGGATTATCACTACAGTGCTACTTTAATGGTGAAGACGGATAACAACTGCCTAACATATGTGTTGAAATCAGTGAATCTGAATGCTACCGGACATCGATGAATATCCATGCATCTCGTCTAGTGTGCCTGTTTCGTACCACCCGGTGGGTTTGTGGCCTTTGTGATGAATCACAGGAATTTGTCCCTTCTCCACGATGGGGAGCCCCCTCCCCGTGAGGCTAGTGAGGTGAGCTTGCTCCACAACACTCTTCCTATGGGTCGAGGCAAATGGGACCTCACTTGGAGAGACTCCCCCTTTGGGGACAAGGACTCCTGTTCCTGTGAGGAACTCCCTAAAAACATCAAAACAATACCTCTTTGGACATACCCTGCACAAACATGTATGAAGAAACAACAAGTATATGCTGTTGTCAACAGGAAACTGTAAATGTTTCTTTAAATAAAAAATCCCATTTACCTGGGACAAAGAGGATGAGATGGGGAGAGGAAGAGAAGCCGGAGACCAAGAGAGAGAGAGACTCAGGTATATGCTGGGGAAGTCCAATGCATATGTCATATATCAGAGGGGAGGAGATTGGAGATGAGAGAAATCTCACAAGTTACAAAATGGCTTGCAGGCTGGTGAAGAGGCAAAGTTGGACATGCAGCGTCCTGTAACCGAGGAGGAACGAGAAGCAGAGTTAGATGCGCTGCATCTTGTAATTGAGGGAAGGGGAGAAGCAAAGTCAGAAACGTTGCATCCTGGAACACAAAGAGAGAGAGAGAAAGAGAGAGAGAGAGAGACGGAAGGTGGTGGCGTGACCATGAAAAGCCTGTGGTGAACACAGGGGTTCCAGAAAAAATGCAGAAACCACTTGGGATACGCTTCTACAGCTGACTGTGCGTTCCAGCTCTCTCGGTTGGCTGGATGGCCATTCTTCCACCTGTTTCATTGGTCCATCCACGGCAGACCTACCAGGGCTGCCTCTGCCAGCAACAAGCGTCTTGGCTCCGGTTCTCCTTGCTTGTCCTCACTCACCAGCTTCAAATACTGTGGCTCCCCAGGGAGGACCTTCCTCTATTCTATGTGTGCTTCTCCAGTGGGAGTTAGATAACCACTAGAAGGCTCACTAGAGGTACCAGGAGTAGCCAATAGGACTCTGCACCCCCTCCTCGTCCCAGTACATGCTCATTGTATTCGTTCGGGGTATTCTTTGCTCTTCTTCATCCCAGTATGAGCCAATGATGTTTCTCTTGCGTAGTCCCTACTCTTCCTCATCCTGGTGGAAGTTAAGTACCAGGTTTTGCAGAGACACATGGATGTCTGTGGTAAGGAAGTAAGGGATGAGAAGGTGGGCCTCATGGACTGAGAGGAAGTAAAGGAAATGGGTGGGCGGTGAGGGATGACATCTCTTAACACTAAACTGCCCTTCCTCTCCCCCCACCACTGACCCCTCCTGAGCCCAATGCCCCGATGCCCAATTTCCCTACCTTCGACTCCTTCAAACCCATCTCCAGAGACGAGTTCCTTGACATAATATCAGCCAGAAAACCCTGCGGGTTTCCCCTCGAACCCTGCCCGCCTCTGTCCTCAAAGTGTCAGGACTCTGGTCCCATGTGTGCCTAAACGGCTTTATGCCAGTAACAATTCTACAGGCACATTGAAACGTTCAGTAGTGCGGAATACATTTTCACGCATCCATTCATGTTTCTCTCCATGTTCGCAGAAGGCGTCGTTCCTCACTCGCTACTCTTTGCCATGGAAACTAGGAAAGCAAGGTCAGATGCTCCGACACATGACTCGCGCAGGAAGATGCGATACATCCAAGTCATGTAACTAACTAGTCGTAAACACACCCCCTGCCGATGAACGGTACTTCTGAATTGAAGTGCTGGTTACAATCTTGGTATCCCGTTCTGTTCCTGTGTTCAATCGTTACAACCTATTTCGGCTCCTGGACTTCGTATGCCTTTGCCCTTTTTGTACTATGCTCCCGCTCAACAACAGACCTATTGCCTGTTACATGAACTGCTGCTCTATCTACGTTCTGTATTACTACACCCACCCGACGCCAGACCCTTTTTTGCCTGCCTCAATGGACTGTGATTCCCGACGTTCTACTGAAGTCTCCGCCCACCTAACTCCGACTATTGCCTGTTACACGGACTGCTTTGGATCACGCTCTCACCTCTCTATCTCCGTCCTCCATGTAGATTCCTTTTGAACTGTTCTTGTGGACTCTTTCTTCACCTTTTGCACGGACTAGAGACTGCTTGTGCACCCTTGTAAGGCGTCCTCATGCCATTGTGGTAGGTTGGATGACTGCTGTGTACTCTTGTTAGGCGTCCTCATGCCGTCGGGGTAGATTGGATTTCCTTCTCCCGGATCATCCTCCTTTATTCTTCACATGTCTGGACCCCACAACTGAACTCCTGCTGGACTCTAATTGGGTAAGGAACTTTCCTTCTACGTGATACTATTCTCTGGCCTAGCTTTGTTCTAATTGCTTTGTTATAATTATAGGTGTCACACACTGACTCCGAATAACATCGACCCCTCGCTCAGTTATTGCCTCCTGCCTGGTCTACATAATCCCACTCTGACCCAAAGGTTAACCTGGTCCTCTGCTCAATTAGTACCTTTTTGTGTGTTTACTACTACAGTGCTAATGGTGTGTTTTTGCTTTGAAGCCGGTGGATTCGAGGTTGAGTCCCCTGTCTTTCCATCAATTGACACCTTGGATTGTGACATTTGAACAACCAAGGGGTACATTGGTAGGAAGAATGTGTCGTCTACGCTCCTGAGTTCTACTGTCTCTTTGAGCATTTCCGGAGGGTTCTGTCATCCTGCAGTGAGACATTCAAGGGAATGTTGATCCCTAACAGAAAGACATTCTCTCGTCTACCTGCGAAGGAGAACATGCAAGAGCCATTCTAAATGAATCCCTCACCTCTGGCATCTTCCTTGATGCCTTCAAAATAGCGCACGCCAAGCCACTTCTAAAAAAGGCATCCCTTGACCCACTTGACCCCTAGAATGACAGACCAATCTCCAACACCAGATTTCTCGCGAAACTCATTGACGGTACTGCATACTCCCAGCTCAACTCCTTTGTAGAATCCAACTGCCTCCTCGATCTCGCACAATCAGGCTTCAGCCCGCGACATGGAACTGAAACCACTCTGATTTTGATCTGGGATGATCTCAAGGTCACTGCAGATCTGAAGGCTGCAAAGCATTGATTCTCCTCGATCGCTCTGCAGCCTTTGACATGGTTAACCACTCAATCTTCCTTGACCGCCTCCACTCCCTAGGAATCCATGGCACTGCTCTCAAATGGATCGCCTCCTTCCTCAGCAACAGGAAACAAATAACCCTGTTCTCCCCTTATGTCTCAACCGCTCGGTGAACACTGGAGTACCCCAAGGCGCATGCCTATCTGCTCTCCTGTTCAAACCCTATATGACCACTCTACCAGGAACCATCTGCATGCACAACATCTCCTGTTACAACTACGCTGACGATAACCAAATTATCCTAAGAATTCCCAAGTCAGGCACCAACCCCTTCCCGACCTTGAAACCTGTCTCTGCGATATTGACCAATGGATGGCAATAAACCACCTCCTTTTGAACCCTAATAAAACTGAAATCATGGTTTGCGGCAATACTGCCCTTTTACCACATCCACTCCCGATGGCCCCCGTCCCACAGCCCTCCTCCCGCCTCTGATATAGTAAAAAACCTAGGCTGCACTATGGACTCAGGCCTAACCCTCTCCTGTTAGATCAACAACGTGTCAAAATGATGTCACTACCACCTCAAACTTCTCAGATGCATTTTTCCCTATCTGTCTTACCCGAACAGACTTGCCACAATTATGTCTATTGTGATGTTGAGACTGGACTATGCCAACTCCCTATACCTAGGAGCTCCGGCATACCAACTCAACAAACTCCAAAGAGCCCAAAACGCTGCCACAAAACTGCTCCTTGCACTGAGTCTAAGAGACCACATCTCACCAGCTCTCCAAACCCTCCACTGGCTCCCAGTCGTACGAAGGACCACCTTCAAGACCCCATGCATCACTCACCGAGCAGTGCACAAGACAGGTCCGTTGTACCTACAAGAAAAGATAAAACCATACCTCCCATCCCGCATCCTAAGATCAAGCACTGCACTCCTTCTAGTGATTCCAACCTCTAACTCTGTCAGGATCGGAGGATCGACTTCTCAGCCTTGGCCCCAACTCTGTGGAACTCACTTCCCTCACATATTCGACACACCCAAGACTATTTGATGTTCCGCAAAGCTCTAAAAACGTGGCTCTTTCCGTAATATCGGCCACGACCACATGAAGCGATTGAACCTTGCAACCCGATGACTAATGCTCAATTAAATTCCAAGCAATGACGGCACTGATTATATTTTCTCAGTCACTATTAAGCAAGTGCACGCTTGAAATCTGAATAGTGAGCTCCTTAGATCATAACTCCACGCAAAACCTCACCTCCCATATCACTATGTTTACTCGCTACTCTACACATCACACAATTAAAGTGCAGCTACACCCCTCGATCAATTTCGGCCTAGCTGCTCGCATAGGTACATAACCCCATGAACACCTCATCATTCTAACAAAACATAGCTATATCCCATGACAAACTGGCCTAGCATCCATCAGAGGCACCATAAGTGCGGGCTCCTCCGGCCCAGAACCGAGCGACGCCGAACGACTTGACCAGAAGTAGCACAAGAGGTAAGCACTGCTGTGCCCCTCACGCTCTCAAAGAGCGTGCCACCTCTGCCGCACCATCCACGGCCCATAATCTGCTTTAAGCGTCGACCTTGCATGCATATGCTGCTCCACTTGAAGGGGAGCATATTCCATGACCGTAGCTCTGCAGAAGGCGCATTTGGAAATCTGCCATATTATTCCCATTTGTTTCATTATTTCGTTGGCATCTCAAAGCTAGCCTAACCCAACCTTACTTGCTGTTGCAACTCCAGCTGCAGAGCCGATTGGCTCACACCCTACCTTAAGGAACCTACCCGGAGCCAGCAGGCGTAGCCGGCCTCCCACCTAAGACCCACACACAGGACCACTGCCGCCAGCTGCTGACCTGCATCCATCGTAGACACCATGAGTGCAGGCTCCTCCGGCCCAGAACCGAGCGACGCCGACGGACTTGACCAGCAGTAGCACGAGAGGTAACCCTGTTGGGCCCCTCACGCTCTCTAAGAGCGCGCCACCGATGCCGCACCATTCACGGCCCATAATCTGCTTTAAGCGTCCACCTTGCATACATATGCTGCTCCACTTGAAGTGGAGCACATTCCATGACCGTAACTCGGCAGAAGGCGTATTTGGAAAATCCTCCATATCATTCCCATTTGTTTCATTATTTTGTCGGCATTCTAAAATGGCCGCCCGCACAGCCAGAGCCTCGGCCATCTCAAAGCTAGCCTGACCCAGCCTGACTTCCTGGTGCAACTCCAGCTGCAGAGCCGATTGGCTCACACCATACCTTAAGGAACGTATCCGGAGCCGGCAGGTGTAGCCGGCAGGTGTAGCCGGCCTCCCACCTAAGGCTCACACACAAGGCCCTGTTACTGCCCCTGTTAGCGCACCGGTGCACGAGGAGTAGTCTCTCCAGACCCCTCTAGGGTAAGTGATACCTACCATTGCTAGCAAAAGCAATGTACAACCATGCCTGCATAAGCCATAGCGCTACTAATGAACTTCTATGACTGCCGTCCTAAGAATATGCTGCTTTTGACCACAGCCAACAATATAACTTGTTATATGCCTATTGCCCACTCAACCTTACTCTGCATGGACCTCTGAAACCACACTGGTACGCCTTACTGCTAAATCGCCTGCGCCCTAATAGTGACGCTAACTATTAGTTTCAACGCATCCACAATTCTGTGTACATTACCCGATCCGGACTGAATGTATCCAGATATACAGTCTATCGCTGCTCTAATTAACGTTAGTTGCACAAACTACATTGTTGTCTCCTCTCTATGCCACTGTTGCAATAGCCTAACATTGTAGACCAAGTGCACTCTACAAGTCTGCAGGAGCAGTCATTGTCGAAATAGCCTATTTTTTTACTAAAGTGCCTACTATACAAATTGCCCTAGACTGTGTTCTGTATGCTTCACCTATGCCACTGCGGGAATAGCCCAACATAGCAGACTAAGAATACTATGTTAAACTGTATTAAACTGCAGGAACAGTCATTGACGAAATAGCCTAACCTCACTAATGTGTCTACCAGACCAACTGTATTAGATTGTGCTGTGTATGTCCCATCTATGCCACTGCCTATGTCGGACTAACCCATTTTGGCCTATACATGCCCTTCTTGCACTAGCCTTACGGATTGTACTCACATTGACTGGGCCTATGCAGGACCAGCCTCTTTTTCTACACATGCTATGCTTATGTTAGTCTAGCCCAGACCTACTTTTAAATATGTGCCTTAGAAAGACACTGGCAACTCCTTTGTTGTGTTCCACCTTATCACTTATCTACCTAACCATGTCACTCTCTAAACATGTACCATGCCCTACCTTGGAGAGAAACACCAGACTTCAAGCCAGACTACCATGCCTCTATGAACCCAAAGCTCAAACTCATAAGGTCATTAACGCCCTACACAAAACAACCACCTTGCCTCTAGAGCTAACCCCTAGCCTAACCACAGCCTACAACAATAGTAACAACCCCAAACGCATTACTACACAACTTCAAGAAAGATCCTCTTCAACCACATTATCTGGTGCCCTGATTAACGCCGGTGTCACAAGTCTCTCCCCTTCTCACTGTTTTTGTTGTTTGCTTGCGACCATCTGTGTCGTCTTCTTTCTCACGGCCCGGGATTTGTATAAACCTGTGTGCTGGTCCTCGGATTCCAGCGTGATGTTCACAATCCAACTCCAGGATATGTTCAGATGACCAGGACGGAGACCAGGAAGAAATGATGCTCGCACTCGGAGACACGGAACGCCTTGGCCCGAGCGCGGGTGAAAATCCAGGAAGATTGGAGGTAAGGCAGAGGAAAGGGCGGAAAGGAGGGGAATACAAGGAACCGGGAACCAAGAATCAGAAGAAAGCCCAGAGCGAACTCCGGCAACACACGTCCAACTACAGCAAGCGGTAGCGTTGAGACGCGCAGAGCCGCGGGGCATGTCTGTTTTGTAGAACGTAGAGTGTGGAGCGCAGAGACTGGCAAGCAGCGTTCCGTATCAAGCGGCCATGTTGGAAGGATTACTGTATTCAATCCCCTATGGGTCAGGGACCACGAAGTCCACAAGGGATGCAGACGACGGTTCATGACAGCCAGATCTATGGTGGCCCATGCCACAGAAATAGCCGACATCTTATCCTCCAACAACTTAGACCTCCTAGCGGTCACAGAGTCCTGGCTGCATGAAACGGCAGGCCCAGCGCTCTCATTAGCCATACCAAAAAACTACCAACTAATTAGAGTGGACAGACCTAGTGGCAAAGGAAGCGGGCTAGCCCTCATAGCTAAAACCAACCTCGCTCTAAGACCCATAACTCTAACCACTTTTAAATCATGTGAACCACTCACTGCCAAATTGCCTATCTCCAACTGCCGTACCCTATCAATATATCTAATATATAGGCCACAGGCCCCATCGGCACTTTTGAGGAGGACCTATCCAGTCTGTCAGCTAACAATGCAAAAGATTCATCGCAACTACTAATACTAGGCGACTTCAACTTAGGTTTTAACGACCCAGAGGACAAACATGCCCTAACTATAGCAAGTATGTTGGATTAACATGGCCTAACTCAAAAAGTCATCACTCCAACACAAGACAAAGGAAGGGCCCTTGACTGGGTTGCCAACTTGAATTGTCCTGCCAATATTACAAACAACCACCTCTCAACTATGGACGGACCATCACCTAATCAACTTCACCTTAACCTCAGATAAATTAATTTCCGAAGACAAAGTCATGGCACCCCCCTCCCCACCAGAGCCAAAGAAAATATCACACCTGACAATCTCCTAGCGAGCAAGTGTATATACACCCTTGAGAAGGAAACAGAAGAGGTCTCCCTAGCAATTGGGGATATGAAAAGCTTGTTTTTGGCAATATTAGGGGAACGAGGAGACAAAATATGGGACGAAGCGTGATACAACGGGGGTAGAACTGAGCAGCAATATACACAATGGTGAACCCTTTATTACTGTTGCGCCCAAGTGTGTAAAGTGCTGAGGAGTATGTACCACGATACCTCAGGCACAGGGGCCGTATTGGATACAGGAGATGTGGATACTAGAAACACAACAATCGGGGGACGAATACATGCCAATTTTGTATCATATATTGGTCTGAGCGCTTCCCCCGGATATATAGAAGTCCCTATTGTAGGGATAGAAGCAAAGGGGTAGCCAGAGATACAATGGACTATCGTGCACTACTGTAAATGGAAGCAAGAAATGGAGAGAGACACGGCAGAAACAAAGTTAGCACAGAAGAATCTAGCAAAGCTCTGAATAGACGGGGCAGTGCTTGTGGCCCATTGAAGTGTCTCCTGCCCAACAGGAAAGGTTCCCAGTGGGGGGGGCACAACAAGGGGTGTACCATCAACCACAGTACACAGAGCAGTGGGTGGTCCAACAGCCCCGCATCTAGCCACAATGGGGGAATCACCCTTCAAGGGGATATTATCAGCTGAGTAGAGGGCACTGTGAGGGGTCTGAAATGTGAGGATGACAATTTGGTGAAAATGTTTCAAAGGATGCCATTTTATGAACTCAAAAGGTTGTATAAACGCTTTACTGTGCCTACCTTGACAAGCCCGAAAATAAACTAAAGGAAACACTCTGTCTCACCCGCTAGTTCCCGGGGGTCTTTCTCTCAGGAGGCCAGGGGATGGCCATCACCTGTAGATCCAGACCCTGGTGGTGGACCAGTGTGGGAGGATCACCTGCGTGAGGGGTCATCGGGAGTGGGAGTGGGACACCTGATGGCGACACACAGTACCCCTGTAACATCATTACCCCATCCTACCAGGTAGGATACCAGTGAACTTTACTCCCCCCCCAATTCCCTACACAAACACTTTTACACAGACAGCCCACTCTGAGATAAAACAGACTCACACCCGAGCAACGTACCGGACATGTCCCATTAATATGGTCAGGCAGAGTCAGGCAATTACCTTTGACAACACACACCTGACTCTATTGAACTTCCCCACAGGGCTAAAAGGCAGAGCATGAGAGCACTTTGAACGAGGCAGAGCACACGAAGGAGCAGTTTGTTCCAAGCCACAGCTGAATCGATGGAGAAAGACGACAGGCCGAGAAGAGAGAGAAAGGAGGGTGATGCCCGTGAGCTTTTTGACAAGTGATAGTTATACTCTTGAGGATTTGAAAGCATCACATGTAAAGACAGGAAGTGAAGCAAGAGAATTCTATTCTGTCTGTCCGAAATACCCGGGGCCCTCCTGCATCACTGGCCGAGTCAGGGAGGAACAGCAGCTACAATGGTATCGTCCTTGGCTCCCGGATCAACACCAAAAGCAGAACCTTCAACACAGCAGATGAGTCGGGAGGAACTGTACAAGGCTGGTCTGTATTTAAATGATGGTTATAAGTGGCGACAATGTGTCCTCGCAGAACGAACATTGAAGCGTTTGATGAACGACGTGAGTAAAATACAGAAAGCTGATAAGCATGTAGAACATTTTATGAGAGAAACAAAAGATATAGGTTTGCACAGTGGTCTGGCACTGTGTAGGTGCTCAATCAAAGGTCTCTGGCGAAAGGTGTCTTACCAAGAAACAAAGCAGAGAAACTTTGATATTTGAATAAGGACATTGGAAATGAAAACCCGATTTGAGAAAATCGAAGTGGTATTGCGAGGGTCTGCAAAAAATCCTTTGCAAAATCGAAAGTCTTCGATATAAGTGCACTGCTCATTAAAGTGAACCCTACCAGGGCCCGAGCACGGCTAAGAAAGGCCTATTCGGTTTCAAGTCACAATTGGGCTGAGCCCGGCTAAGGGAGACCCATTGAGAAATTGTGTTAGAAGAGTGTCCGAGCCCGGCTGAGGGAGACCCAAAGTGAATGTTATACTTGAAAACGAATGAACATGAACTTTTGAGGAGAGAGAACTTTAAGTGTTGTTTTGGTAACACGTGACATTCTGTGAGCGAGAGACTCGTGGAGAATGAGAGACTTTATTGCAGAACGTCCTATTTGATTTATGAACTCCCTCCTGGTGCTCAAAGAAGCTAGAGTGTTTTCCAAGCTCAAGTGTGATGCCTTGTCCCATGCTGAAAGGTGGGTAAAGGGAGCTCATCACTCATCTGTCGGACATATTATTTCTCGAGCACTCTTTCTTTTTTTTCAACATAGATATTTTATTCGTTTTTTAAACAAGGTGAACAACAGACATCACCATCGGCAAATCATAATACGGCACAATTAATTTGTTGCATGGCATGGTGCTCAGACTTTTCGAGGATTAGGGGAGTAGGGATGTCCCTCCTGGGGGCGGTGCATGCGGTCCCTGCGTGGCAGCAGTTCATCATCTCGGGGGTCAGTCCAACCAACGGGCGATTGGGGGCCTGTGTGTGAGTCTGGGGAAACCCTCTGCGTGGCCCATGAAGGGGGCCCATATGTTCCGGAAAAGGTTTGTTACCCTTGCGGAGTGCTGTAATCTTTTCCGCTGTGACAATGTCCCAGCACTTGGCCCACCATAGTGGTATGGAGGGTCCCTCACGACTCTTCCAAAGTCTAGCGAGTGCTATCTTGGCCGCTGTAGATGAGCCATGTTGCCCGGGCATGTCCCTGTCCCCCGTGTCCCCCAGCAGAATAATTCTGGGGTCCCATGGGATGGAGAGACCAGTGATTGATTGAATATGGCTCTGCACACCTCTCCAGTAGAGTGCTGCTTTCGGGCATTCCCAGAGGAGGTGTAATAGCAATCCCTGTCGGGGACATCCTCTCCAGCAGTTCGGGGAGGGGGTGGAGGCAGATTTATGCAGCTGAGCCGGCGTGATGTAGTACCTGTAGCACACCTTGTACCCTCACTCCTTGTTGGTGATGCATTGGGTACTTTTGTGAAGTCTTGTCCATATTCTATTCCATGCTGCTGAATCCAGAGGGTGCCCCAAGTCTTTTTCCCAGTTGGTCATGTATCTTTCCTTTGCTTCTGGGTTTGATTTATCCAGGAGTTTCTAGAGGGTGGAAGTTTTCCCCTTCAGAGGAGTTGTTGTTAGTGTGAGCTTAGGGGTATTAGGTTTCGTTCTTTACTGACTCGCTGGGAGATCCAGTGGCGGATCTGTGAGTATTGAAATCTTTCCTCCTCTGGGATTTTGAACTTTACTTTGCAGTCTGCGAACGAGAGGGGATGACCTGCCTCCAGGAAGTCTGAAATTTTTCGGAGGGCGCCCGCCTTCCAGATGGCAAAGCTGCGGTTACAGAGATCTGGGGAGAATCCCGGGTTGTCCCATTATGGCGTCAATGGGCCCAATGAGCTTGTAATTCTCCATTTCCTGGTGGCTGCTTTCCATCTCTCCACCGTGTTACATGTTGCTGGTAATGAGTTTAGGGAAGGGGGGGGCTTTCCAGATTTTGAATGTGCGGCAAATCGGAAAGGGGTGGCTTACACCATGCCTCCTATAGTTGCAGCCAGCATGGTCGATCCACGGTGCGGGACCAAGTGAAGGCATGTGATAATTGGGCTGCTCGCCTGTGTTGGGATATATCCGGGGCTCCCAGGCCACCAAGTGTCGACTGCAGGTCATTATTTTCTTTGCAATGCAGGGTCTTTTCCCCCTCCATATAAACATCATGATTTCCCGCTGTAGGGAGTTAAGGTCCCCCTATGGAATGTGAATTGGGAGCGACAGGCATTGATAGAGTAGCCTGGGGAGCAGGTTCATCTTTACTTCCGCTTCTCGGCCCAGCCAGGAGATTTGTTGGCCATTCCAATGCTTTAGATCCATCCAGAGGTCTTTGAATAATTGTGGAAAGTTGTTTTTATTGATCTGGGCACTGGCTTTGGGGATGCAAACCCCCAGGTATTCAATCGTGGACCTGGCCCATGGGATGGGGAGTTCAGGGCTGAGGATGTCCCTTTGACGCTTCGTTAGATTGATCGGCAAGGCTGAGGACTTATCATAGTTCACCTTAAACCCAGAGACTGCCCCAAAGACTTCAAGCTCCTCTGATAGAGGTTGCAGGGATGTGTCAGGATTGGTGATGGTTAAGAGCACGTCGTCTACATATAGTGCAGGTTTGTATTCTGTCCCTCCCACAATGATCCCTTTGATGTTTGGGTTTTGTCGGATCCTCTCGGCAAACGGCTCCATAGACAGAACAAACACCAGGGGGGATAGAGGGCAGCCCTGGCGTGTGCCTCTAGATATGGGAATGGCCTCTGATTTTATGCCATTGATTCGAAGCTGTGTAGATGGGATTGCATAATTTGCCATAGTCCATTTTATGAAGTTGTGGCCCAGCCCCATACGTATAAGAGTATTTTGGATGTAGTCCCAATTTACCAAGTCGAATGCTTTATGCGCATCTAGGGAGAGGATCAGTAGCTCTACCCCCATTCTATTGGCAGATTCTAAGAGATTTAGTGTTCTCTTGATTTTATCGTGTGTGCCTATGCCCGGTATAAAGCCTGTCTGATCTTTGGATACTAGTTCGGGGAGAACCCCTCCCAATCTGGATGCTAGCACCTTGGAGTACATTTTCCCCTCTGTGTTCATAAGTGTTATTGGCCTGTATGAGGTCGCTTGCTCGGGTCCTTCCCTGGTTTCTGGTAGTTGATTCGGCTATAGATTTTATCACTCTCTGTGTTCAGGAAGGAGTTGAATAGCAGTGTTAGCTGGGGGGTTAGGACGTGTGCAAATGTTTTATAGAATTTAGTTGTCAACCCATCCGAGCCTGGGGCGGTATTCTTTAAGGATTTTGTAGCTTCTAAGATCTCTTCTGAGAAGATCGGGGCCTCCAGGGATTCAAGGGGGCTGGTGACAGACAGGGAGGGGAAGTGTTGGAGGTAGTGGTGCTGCTGGGCTATCTCTTCTGGAGACGAGGGCAGGCCTTGCATAATGGATCTGTGATGGTTCACTAAAATCTTTGTCTGGGCTGGTATATTTCACTTTCCTGTCCAGCCCTCTGAGGTGACCAATATTGTTCCTGCTGTGTGTCTTCTGTAGTTTATATGGCAGTATACGGTTCGCCTTGTTACTTTTGTGATAATAAAATTGCTTTGTGTATGCGAGTGCCTTAGCGGTGCGGTCGGCCCAGTGCATCTCCAGAGCCCCCCTGGCCTTTTTTAATTCCCTATCTGCCCGCCTGGAATATTGGGCCTTTAGTTCCTTCCCTAGGGTGGAAACCTTTGCTTCCATGGCCGATGTGTGGAGCTTGGAAATCCAGAATTGTTTGGCAGCAGAGCTGATGAGCACTCCTCTTATTACCAGCTTCATAGCCTCCCATACTATTCCTACTGTGGTTTCAGGGATGGCGTTTTCCTTGAAATAGCTGATCAAGGCGTCTTCCACCTCATCCCTAATTACCTGGTCTAGGAGAAGGGAGTCAGCAAGCTTCCAGTATTTAGGGGGTGGGTTGGGCCTCCCAAGATCGAGAGGTCGGCCGAGAATGGTGCGTGGTCGGATACCATGCGCGTGTGAATTTCCACCTTACTTAGGCAGGGGAATAGTGCACTCATAGCAGGAGGTCGGTTCGGGAGTGTCCCACATGTGCGTTGGAGTAGTAGGTGTAATCGCGGCTCTCTGGGTTAGCCACTCTCCAGGCGTCAACAGTGCCTTATTCCCTTAGTAATCTAGCTAAGGGAAGCGCCCGGGTGAAGTCTGAATTGGACAGGAGCAGAGTCTTATCCCTCCCGGGGTCAGGGACTGTGTTAAAATCGCCCCGATGAGAAGGTATCCCGTAGTGAATGGTAGCAGTGTTGGGAGCAGCTCCAGTAGGAACTTGTTCTGGTTTGTATTAGGGGTGTAAATCCCTGTGATGGTGATTGGTTGCTCGGCAATTTGTCCTAGTAGGAGGAGATATCTGCCTGGCGTGTCCTTTTTGACTGAGGGATTGTTAAGAGGGAACTTATCGCTTAAGAGGATTGCCACCCCCCGCTTTTTCTCGCCCCTGGAGGAGAAATAAGCCTGTTTAAAGCGTTTAAATTTGTTTCGGTGCTCATCAGTTGTCAAAAGGTAAGTGTCCTGAAGAATTACTATGTCCCCATTTGGTGCCGCTAGCCTGTTCTCCACCGATTTGCGCTTCCTAGGAGAGTTAAGACCTTGGATATTCCAGGTCAGGATACAGACATCCCTAGCGTTGTTCGGGCCCATGTGCTATGGGAGATAGCTTAACTTGGAACGTCAGAGCCGTACTGTTAGAGAGGGCCCTCTGAGGAGTTCCCATATATACATTTCGGTGTGCCTTGTCTGATGATGTCTGTGTGCAAAACTTAATTGTTAACTGGGCGATCCGGGAATCAGAACTGTTCCCGGTCCCCTTAACTATGCCCCTCCTCCCCCCGAAAAACATTAGGGATGAGACCATAAAGCTCATCCGCAGGGTTGCTGGCCAACCCTGCCATCTACTAATTGCGGTTTGAGAGTAATGGGAATTACATCTGGAACCCTGGTGGGGACGAGAGACAACGTGGCCTGTGCCCCGGACCCAGGGAACGCTAGGTTAAGGTTAGTGAATTTTTATGCTCACAGATGCGAGCGTACGGGGCCCGCCCATGGGTGTAAGATTGTCCACACCAAGGTGAGTCAGGGCTCTGGGCACTGTAGGAGGAGTACTCAAGTGCCAATGGGAAGTGCAGAGAGGTGTGGTACTAACCTTCCATATAGACAAAGAGGTGAACGTCGGGTCTAGCAGAGTCAGCTTGGGTCAGGATGCTTCTGGGGGCTGCGCAGCCTGCAGCGTCTGCTGGCCCGTGACCAGGGACCGGATGATGGTGATCTGGTTTGTGATTTGGATTGTATGTCTGGCTCGGAGCCCTCGTCAGGAGATCCTTTTCCCCAGGAAGCGGTCCACCTCTTTTGAGTTGCGGATTTGTTTGCGGGTTGAGCCCTCTTTCTTTTGGTATACATCATTTCCCCCACACCATTTGTATTTATAATTAAGGATTGGCAATAGGTTTATTAGTATAGGCTCTTTTTATTTTGACAAGGCTCCACTAGGACTGTTTTATTTTTACTTTGATGGTTGTAGCTTGCTCCTATCCTTAGATTTAGGGTAAGATGGGCATTCAACCAACCCATTGAAGTTCAATAAACATCCTTGAACTGTGATCATGTGTGTCCGTCTTCACTGTTTGATACCATGCCTTCCTTATATGTGGTGTCAGTAGTGGGATAAAATTACAGATACTTAGTAACATAGCCTCAGACCCCTCTACCACCACAAAAGAATCCATAGGCTTGATATTTGTAGCAGCAGAGAAGCTACTATCCCACCTGGTAAAAGAGAGATGATTCCCACAAACCTAGTCCTAATACCCCCTAAGGGTTGCTATATAAGATTGGCCCCAAAATGTGACCTGGCTTGGAAGTTTGGTCTAGATGTCCTAGCAGGCATCATAGATCCCAACTTAGGGGACATAAAGGTTCTCCTACAGAACCATGGCAAAACTCCATTTAAAATACACTGTGTGGACATAAATGCACAGGGAATTCTTGGGAAGGGTCTATTTCCCTGTTTTAAGGAAGAATGTGAACCAGAGAAAACTGAGAGAGGTAGCTTAGGCTTTGGAAAGGCTGATTAAACACTTATCACTGAGGCAAAGAGGGAAGAAGAACCTACCATCCTTCTCGATCTAGCCTACCCTCAGCGAAATGATCCTGCACTTGCAGAGGCTTTCTTACAAGTGATTCTTGAGGGGGAAGGATTAGAAAATGGGAACCCCCTTTTCTTCTTGAAACAGGGATTACTGTATAGAAAGGAAACCTCCAGAGAAGTAAAAATCAGTTAGTAATCTTCAAAACCCATCGCAAGATCATGCTAGAAATTGCACATTCTCATTTGACAGGGGGACATTTAAGACAATCGAAAACCCAAACTCACATCAGTGGGAAATTCTAATGGTCAGGTATCCATGCTGATATAAAGAACTTCATTCAGACATGCGAAATATGCCAGAAGAACAGCACACATATTCCCTTACCTGCCCCTCTAAACCCCTTACCAATAATAGAAGTCCCTTTCTCCCGAATTGGGATGGATACCATTGGACCGGTGGAAACCTCTAGACTGCGTAATAAGTATGTTCTCATAATCGTTAACTACGCTACCCGGTACCCAGAGGCTTAACCCATGTGGAACAATACAACCCAGAATATTTTTAAACACCTACTGCCATTCTTTTCTAGGCTTGATTTCCCCAGGGAAATTCTAACTGATCAAGGATCCATCTTTATGAAAAAACTCATGGGTGAAGTCAAGGAATTACTACACATTAGCACCGTAGGAACCTCAGTTTAAAATCCTCAAATTGAAGGATTGGTAGAGAGATTTAACAATACCCTTAACATGATTTTGAGAAAAGTGGTAGATAAGGATGGGAAGGACTGGGATCGCATGATCCTCTGGGCCCTATTTGCAGTAAGAAAGACCCCTCAGGCATCCACCGGTTTCTGTCCTTTTGAACTACTTTACGGTAGAGAACCAGGAGATGTCTTAGACAAGCTCCAGGAGACCTGGGAAGAGAGAGAAGAGGAACCTATTCGCCTCTCACAAACAGCTACCCAATTGCGAGAGCACATGAAACTCGTTTGGAATCTAGTCCACACTCACATGGAAAAAGCTCAAGCTCAACAGAAGTCCACCTATGACAAGAAGGTGAATTTAAGAACTATTTCAACAGGACAAAGGGTATTAGACGTCTTACCTACCTCTGAAAATAAACGTCTCTCAAAGTGGCATGGGCCATATGAGGTACTAGAGCAAACAGGGACCTGTACCTATAAAATAGCCCAACCTGATAGGAAGCAAAAGACCCACCTTTACCACGTAAATCTCTTAAAGGAGTGGAAAGAAAATCCTTCCGCTGCCACTGCCTCGATATTGTCTTGTTTGGTACCGGAGGCGATAGACAACTCTGAGTGTATTACACAAGAACTATCTAGTCAGAAACAAAAAGATTTGACCAAACTTGTTATAGCATTCCCCAATCTATTCGGCGAGAAACCAGGTAGTGAACATGGTACTTATCATTATATCAGAAACTTCCAAGGGAAAAGTGGTCCATTTGAAACCATATAGACTCCCAGAAGCCCGAAAACAAATAGTGGTTGGGGAAGTGAATAAAATGCTGAAGGCAAACATTGTTGACCCTCTTCAAGTCCATGGTGCTCCCCAATTGTGTTGGTAACTAAACCTGATAATTCTTGGAGGTTTTGCATAGACTTCAGGCAGGTCAACGCCATCGCTGCCTTCAGTGCCTATCCTACGCTGCGCATCGATGAGTTAATAGATAAACATGGAAATGCCACATTCCTATCAACCCATGATTTAACCAGGGGATATTGGCAAGTCCCAGCACATGGACCTGATAAGTAAAAGCCAGCTTTCTCAACACCCCTGCAACTATTTCAGTTCAAAGTCCTCCCTTTTGGCCTGCTTCGGACCCCAGCCATTTTCCAACGACTTATGGACAGGATATTACAGCCCTACTCTGATTTCTGTGGGGCCTATATTGATGACATAGTCCTTCATAGTAAAACTTGGGAAGATCATCTTTTTCACCTTTCTACTATTCTGAGAACCCTCAGAGAAGCCGGTTTAGCTGTCAATCCATCCAAATGTAAGCTGGCTCAATCAGCTGTAAAATACCTCTGCTTCTTTGTAGGGAATGGCAGTGTCCAGCTCAAGCAAGAAAAAGTGAAAGCCATCCTAGATGCCCCTACGCTCAAGACCAAGAGAGACCTCAGGGCATTCCTAGGATTTATTGGTTATTACTGTAGCTGGATCCCAAATGTCTTAGAAAGAACAGCCAGGTTAACACAAAATTTAAGGAACGCTAAACCCCAGAAGTTTCATTGGACTGATGAGGATGATGCATGTTACAACAACCTAATACAACAACCTAAAACAAACCTTGTGTCAGAACCCAATCCTAAAAGTAGTAGAGTTTTTGAAATAATTTGTGTTACAAACTGATGCCTCTCTCATAGGGTTAGGAGCAGTTTTATCGCAAATTTGCTATGGATTAGAACACCCCATCCCATTCACTAGTCATAAACTATTCCCACATGAGAAGAACTACTCTGTGTTGGAATTAGAGGCCCTTGCCATCAAATGGGCAATAATCCATCTAAGTTACTAACTTCTAGGAAGGAAGTTCACACTTCTCACAGACCACTCACCTTTAGTATAGAAAGGTCAATGAAAGGACTCTAACCCTTGAGTCATGCGATTGTTCTTAGACCTGCAACCCTACTGTTTGACTGTGGAACACTGAAAAGTTAAAGAAAAGGGGAACTTCGATTTCCTTTCTCAGTTTCCCTGTGAAACATATGCGGCGAGATCGCATAGGGGAAGGGTATGTGAGAAACCAGAAGGTGTCTCACCCGCTAGTTCCTGGGGGTCTCTCGCTCCAGTGGCTAGGGCATGGCCATCGCCTTTCGATCCAGACCCTGGACATGGACCAGTGCGGGAGGAACACCTGGGTGAGGGGTCCTCTGGGACTGGGAGTGGGACACCTGATGACGAGATGCAGTATACCCCCCTGTAACATCTTGACCCCATCCTACCAGGTAGGATACCTGGGAACTTTACTCCCCCCCACTTCCCTACATGAACACTTACACATAGACAGCCCGCTCTGGGAGAAAACAGACTCACACCGGAGCAACGTACGTGACATGTCCCACTACTATGATCAGGCAGAGTCAGTCAATTACCTTTGACAACACACACTTGACTCCAATTGAACTTCCCCACTGGGACAAAAGGCAGAGCACGAGAGCATACTTTGAGCGAGGCAGAGCACACGACGGAGCATTTTCTTCAGGCCACAGCTGAATCGATGGAGAAAGATGACAGGTCGAGAAGAGAGAGAAAGGAGAGAGATGCCCTTGAGTTTTTCGACGAGTGATCATTATACTCTTGAGGATTTAAAAGCAGGACATGCAAAGCCAGAACTGAAGCAAGAGAATTCTATTCTGTCTGTCCGAGATTCCCAGGGCACTCCTGCATGACTGGCCGAGTCAGGGAGGAACAGCAGCTGCGTGGTATTGTCCTTGACCC
Organism: Ambystoma mexicanum; assembly: GCF_040938575.1. Classification (NCBI taxonomy): domain Eukaryota; kingdom Metazoa; phylum Chordata; class Amphibia; order Caudata; family Ambystomatidae; genus Ambystoma; species Ambystoma mexicanum. Next base: position 1,111,964,485 of record NC_090923.1, on the reverse strand, counting down.
ACTGGATCAAAGCCGAAATCAGAACCTTCAACACAGCTGGTGAGTCGGGAGCAACTGTAGGAGGGCAGTCTGTGTTTAAATGAAGGTTACGAGCGGCGACAATGTATCCTCAGAAAGTGAACATTGAAGTGTTTGATGAAAGACGCAAGTAAAATACAGAAAGCTGATAAGCGTGTTGAAAATGTTATGAGAGAAACAAAAGATACAAGTTTGCAGAGTGGTCCGGCACCGCATGGGTGCTCAATCAAAGGTCTCTGGTGAAAGGTGTCTTACCAGGAAACAAAGCAGTGAAACTTTGATATTTGAATAGCGACATTTCAAATGAATATCAGATACGAGATAATCGAAGTGAAGTGTTCATGCAAGGGTTTGAGAAAAATCCTTTGCACAATCGAATGTCTTCGATATAAGTGAACTACTCATTAAAGTGAACCCTACGAAGGCCCGAGCCTGGCTGAGGGAGGCCTATTGGGGTTGCAAGTCACAAGTGGGTCCGAGCCCGGCTGAGTGAGACCTATTGTCCCTTTGAGTTGTCAAAAAGGGGTCTGAGCCCGATCAAGGGAGACCCATTGAAACATTGTAAGAAGTGGGTCCGAGCCTGGCTGAGGGAGACCCAAAGTGAATGTTATACCTGCAAATGAATGACAGTGACTTTTGAGGAGAGACATCTATAAGTGTTGTTTTGGTAACCTGTGACATTCTGTGAGTGAGAGACTTGTGGAGAACGAGAGACTTTATCGCAGAAGGTCCTATTTGATTTTTGAACTGCATCCTGGTGCTCAAGGAAGCTAGAGTGTGTCCCAAGCTCAAGTGTGACGCATTGTCCTGTGCTGAAACGTAGGGAAGGGGAGCTTATCACTCATCTTTCCTGACATATAATTTCTTGACACTCTTTCTTTTGGCATACATCATGTTCCCACACCATTTGTATTTAGAAGCAAGGAGTGGCAATAGGTATATTAGTATAGGCCCTTTTTATTTCCACAAGACTCCACTAGGACTGTGTTATTTTTACTTTGATTGTTGTAGCTTGCTCCCATCCTTAGATTTAGGATTAGATCGGGGTTCAAACAACCCAGTGAAGTTCAATAAACACCCTTCAACTCTGATCACTTGTGTGTGTCTTCGCTGTTTGGTACCATGCCTTCCTTATAGCTCTAAGAAAAGGATTCTGTCCCTCACACTTGTATATACAATATGTCAACAAGGTTATATATGGCAATTCAAACACGTCAAATGTATTAGTAAGGTTCACAACTTGATAACAGTCTCGCCTTGTAATCTGGGTGAATTCACCTTACTCAGATTTCCCCAGGATTATGTTCAACAGTTCCAAGAAGATAAGGAAATCATGTCTTGTAACAAAGTTCCACTAAAGTTCTTTTAGTTTCAATTTGACAACAAAAGTTGCAACTTGACAACAAAAGTTCCAACTTGAATTCACCCAATTCAAGATTAGCCAACAAGGTGTTCTTCCTTCTTCTTGTGACGAAGAATTCATAATAACTTCTTCTCATCAACAAAAGAATGCTTTCATAGTTCTTTAGAAGCAACACAAATGTGTGTTAGGATAATCCTGCAATGGCTCACAAAGTCTTTGGTTCCACAATGTTAGATGAATTTGCAACAGTTGGTACACACTTGCTTGAGTGATTTAAATCTTGCCAGGATGCTTCAATAACAGTTCAACAAAATATTCCAATGGTTCTGCCAGTTCTTCTTCAAGACTTTTAAACACACCACAGTACTTCAACAACTTCTGCCTGGGCTACTCACCTGCCAGGCCTATACTACAGGGTGCTTTGTCCTGGTGTACTTCCTTGCCAGGACTGGCAAAACTACTACTACGTCTGCAAGTACTTTCATGGTTAGGTGTATCTTCATGCAACTTAGAAGACTACATAATCTGATCAACAACAACATCTACTACTTCTTTGGAGAAAATATTTAACACATTGATGCATAATGCTTCACACTTCTGTTTACCACTTGCAATGCAGGTTATGCTCACCTCCTTCTGTACACCTTATGTAAGAAGGCCAAGTTCTTATATTGGCTCCTTCTCACTTCTGCCCTTTGTTGGCTTAGGCAATGCTTATTTTGGTGAGTTCCCTCTATTGCCTCTTTCTTCTTTTGACAATGGTGTTTACAAACAAGTGGGGGTTTTAGTGTTACCTTTTGACTTGGACAATGATGGTTTATGTCCTTTTCTAGCACGGTTACCCCTTTATTTGTAATTATTTAGACCTTTTAATTCACAGTTACATTTAGTTGGTTTGTTTGCCAAACTCTTATTCTGCTGCTTTAGCCACTTCACATTCCCTTGTTATGCAAAAGAATTTTCTTTATATTTTACATCAGTTCGATATGCTTCACATTTAGGTTTCTGCCACTCTACTGCTTTTACATTAGTTGAATATAAAGAAGACCCGCTGCGAGCCAGTGAGCAGTTACGGGGCACTCCAGGGTCACAATGCTTAAGTGAACTCACCGGATTTGCTGTGCGCGTCCGCTCGCTTTGCTGCTCTCGGGTTCCTGGCTTCCTCTGACTGAACGTCAGAGAAAACCACCTCGCTTGGTTTCCTGCATCCCACACTGAGCAGAATAGAAGCCTTCCATGCTCCTGGGGCTCTCCGGTGCCCGTCTGCCACCGGAGTCTGTAACAACAATGCTTCCTGCTGCGCCGTCTCTGCAATAACGATCTTCAGGTGGAAAGCTTGTGTTTGTAATACTTCCCACTGCACGATCTCTGCACATCGGGTCTCCAAAGGAAAAGACCCTCTCAGAACCAGCATCCATACTCCAAGCCACAGCGGTTCTGGCGTCTCTGTGTTCCTTCAGCTGTAACCCTTGCACTGTGGAGTTTCTGCCTTCACTCCACCTGCTACTTCTACTCCTCTCTATGGCCTGCACCTGAGGGGGCCTTTAATGACTCTCAGTCTCCCTCAGATGTGGGTCATTACCACTAATAGGCTACAACTTGCAGTCTCTGGCCTCTGCACCCCTCTTCTTCATCCCAGTACTTTGGGAATTATGGGACGTGGAGTCCAAAATGGCAAAATCAGTTTTCTCCACTTCTTCAATTTTACAATATGCCATCAGAAGGGTAGGATCTTTGGAGAAGTTATAAAAAGGATTATCCCATTCCTCTCGGCTTGTTCCCCCCCATGTGATCAGCCCACAGAACCCCACCCCCAGTGTCAGGATCAGGAAGCATCTGCCTTTACCTGGCCACATGAGAGGGGTCTCAGCTCGCAGTTTCTGGGGGAATCATCACATACCCTTCCCCTAATGTCACAATTTATTTCAGCATCTATGGGGAATCGTGAAAAGAAGTCAACATTACTATGTTTCTTTCCTTTCCGATGTTTAACCGAAAAACAATAGGGCTGTAAATCTCAATACCTGCACATCACTCTAGCATTGGTATCCTTTCTCAGACCTAGCCATTTAAGGGGAGCATGGTCAGTGACTAATCTTAATTTCCGACCCACCAGATAGTACTTCAAATATATTATAGACCATTCAATAACTAAGGCTTCCAATTCCAGGGTAGCATAGTTCTTTTCTCTGGCAAATAGTTTCCTAGTAATATAAAGGATCGCATGTTCTATACTGTCATGAGTTTGTGATAGAACTTCCCCAAGACCAATATGTGAGGCGTCAGTTTGTAAGATAAACGTCTATTGAAGTCTGTCACAATCAAAATAGGTTCACTACACAAGATTTGTATTACCTGGTCAAAACAATTTTGATTTTCCGGACGCCACTTAAGTTTTGGGGTTCTGGGTTTTTAAGCTTATCAGGAAGAGGGCCAAGATGTAAGAACATTTTGGAATGAACCTACGGTAGTAACCAACTAAGTCCAAGAAAGCTTGTAATTCCTTTTTAGTTTTTGGAGCTGGTGTTTCCATAACAGCTTTAACTTTTTCAGTCTGAGGCTGAACTAGTCCAGTCCCTAAAAAAAAAAAAAAACATGTTTTACTCCAGGTCTAGCCAGATGACATTTCTTAGAGTTCGCAGTTAGCCCACCTTTCCGTAACTTGGGATAAATGTGACATATGTTGAAGCCAGGTTTTGCTATGAATGATAATGTCATTAATGTATTCCCCACCGAATGATGAATATGGCCTCAAAGCCTGGTCCATTAGTCTTTGGAAGGTAGTGGTGGCCCCATGCAGCCCAAAAGGGAACACCATGAATTGAAACAACCCCAGTGGTGTAGAAAAGGCTGTTTTGGGTCTATGCATGGGATTGACTGTCACCTGCCAATAACCTTTCGTTAGGTCAATAGTCAAAAGATATACAGCACCACCCAATCTGTCAATAAAGTCATCTATATCTCATTGACCTTCCTAAAGTCAATGCAAAATCTCCAAGAATTATCTGGTTTTTACACTAATACAATGGGAGAAGACCAAGGACTTTGTGATGGTTCGATAATGCCTGCTTTTATCATGGCTTCTATTTAATCTTGGATCATTTGCTTTCTGCTCTCATGGATTGTATAGGGTTTCTGATTAACTATTTGTCCAGGGGGAGTACGGATGTAATGGTATACTTCTTTTACTCCCTCCTGGTTCAGGTCTAAACACATTAGGGAATTGCTGTAAAAGATCTAATAGATAATGTTTATGATTCTAGGGTAAAGTCAGTGGAAATGAACTGGTTAGCACCACTTTCTTCCGACAACAAACGTGTTAATATAACTTAAGTACTTTGTAAGGGGTCTTCCTTCCATTCTTTAAGTAAATTGATATGGAATATGTAAGTTTTGATTTTCCTGTTAGGCTAAGCAACTTTATAATTATGAGGTCCCATTTGTTCAAAAGCTTCGTAAGGTCCATGCCATCTAGAAAGCATCTTATTTTCAGATGATGGGAGTAGAACCCATACTTTCTGCCCCACGGAAAAGGATCTCATCACAGCCTTTTTGTTATAACATTGCTTCTGATGCTCCTGTGCTCGGGCCATATTGGTTTGAACTATATTTCAAGCTGGTGCCATATGTTCTTTCAGTCTTTGGGAAGTTTGGAATAATGTTATAGTAGCCCTCTCCCTTTCCTCTCAGGTCTGACGTAGCATATCTAACACATCTCTGGGATCTCTCCCATACAACAGTTCAAAAGGGGAAATGTCGGTTGATGCCTGAGGGGTTTTCCGGATGGCAAATAGGGCCCATGGGATCATAATGTCCCAATTCTTCCTGTCTGCTTCTTCTAATTTCTTTAAGATGTGTTTCAGGGATTAGTTACATCTTTCCACTAACCTATCTGTCTGGGGGTAGTAGATGGAGGTAGATAGGGTCTTAATTTGAAGATAATCTTTTACTTTGCCCATGAGTTTTCTAATAAAAGTAGACCCTTGAACAGTCAGAATGTCTTTTCGGAAATCCGGTTCTGGAAAAGTATGGGGGTAAATGCTTCAAAACCTGCTGTGATATGTTATTTCGTAATGGGAAAGCCTTAGGGTAATGGGTGGCATAGTCCAAAATGACTAACATATATTTGTTACCTAATTTTGAGGTTTCCAATAGCGCAACTATATCCATCCATATTCTAGAAAAGGGAAACTTGATAATAGGTTAAGGTTGTAAGGGGACAGGAGGAGGTATTCAAGTACTAGCTTTCTGATACAAGGCACAGGTGTTGACAACATTCTTTATATCAGCATCCATTTCTGGCCAATAGAATCTATTCACAATTTGTACTTGGGTTTTTTTTGCAGTTCCCAAATGCCCCCTTGTTAGATGTGCATGAGACATTTCTAATACGATATTTTTATGGCTTTTGGGAATCACAAATTTGGTTCTGGGGGTACCTGATGGATCTACACCACCCTATGTAATAGCCCAGTTGTCAGGAAAAGAAATATCTGTTATTTCCCCTTCCTTCTTCCCCACTCATTACCATTACCTGATTGAAGTCCTGTGCGAACTATGGATCATTGCGTTGTGCAATAGCCAAGTCAGGAATAATCTCTTCCTCGTGTGGAGTTTTACCACTTGTTCGAGATCTGCTTCCCCAAAACCCCGAGTTCCACTCTCATTCTGATCACTTATTGGAACTTCTTTTGGTTTTGGAAACAGGGCCCTCGCCAATATACCTTGAGCAATCTTTTCTCCTGTATTCATTTGGTATGCTTTCTTCCCATTGTTTTGCATCAGTATTTTAACATCTCCTCTGTAGTCAGGGTCAATCACTCCTGCCAATACATCTAAGCCATAGTGCCAGGCTAGCCCTGACGTAGAGGCAAGTCTGATATAAGTAACATAAAATAATAAGGATCAAGCCAATGGGGATCAAAGTCTAGTCTCCTGATTGAATTAACTCCCCTCTACTGCTATATATATTGAAGCCTATAGACTGCTCAGTAGCTATAGTAAGAGTGGAGGCTCTTTTGCTAAGTTTCTCAAGTTTAAGCGTCCCCCAATTTGTGTCAATTGATTCTGATCCCATTACTGACACCATATGTGAGGGATCAGAAATGTGAGGTGGACAACTTTGTGAAGAATTTTAAAAAGATGCCATTTTATTAACTCAAAAGGTTGGATAACTGACTCACTATCCCTACCCTGACGAGGATTTCCCTGCCTAAAATAAACTAAAGGAAACACTCTAACAAAAGGATTCTGTCCCTCGCATGTGTACATACAATAACTCAACAAGGTAACATATGGCAATTCAAACAAGCCAAATGTATTAGTAAGGTTCACAATTTGATAACACTCTCTCCTTATAATCTGGGTGAATTCCCCTTCCCCAGATTTCAGCAGGATTCTGTTCGACAGTTCCAAGAAGATAAGGAAATCCTGTCTTGTAACAAAGTTCCACTTCAGTTCTTCTAGTTTCAATATGATGACAAAAGTTCCAACTAGAATTCACCCAACAGTTCAAGATTATCCAACAAGGTTTTCTTCCTTCCTCTTGAGACAAAGAATTCAAAATAACTTCTTCTCAACAAAAGAATACTTTCATAGTTCCTTACAATCAACACAAATGTCTTTGTTAAGATAATTTTACAGTCGCTTACTAAACCTTTGACTCCACAATGTTAGATGAATTTGCAACAGTTTATACACACTTGCTTCAGTGATATGAATTTTGTCCGAACGCTTCAATAACAGTTCAACAAAATATTCCATTGGTTCTGCCACTTCTTCAAGACGTTTCAACACACCACAGTACTTCAACAACTTCTGCCTGATCAACTCACCTGCCAGGCCTATACTATAGGGTCCTTTGTCCTAGTGTACTTCCTTGCCAGGACTGGCAAAACTACTGCTACCTCTACAAATATGCTTGTGGTTAGGTGTCTCTTCATGCAACTTAGTATACTTTATAATTTGATCAACAACAACTTCTACTACTTCTTAGAGGAAAACATTTAACACATCGATGCGGATTGCTTCACACTTTTGTTTACCACGTTGAATGTATGCTATGCTCCTCTACTTCTGTACACCTTTTGAAAGAAGGGCAGCCTTCCTGCTACCTTGGTTTCCCCCCTTCTTGCATTAACCAAGTCCCATATTTTCTCCTTCTCACTTCTGCTCTTTGTTGGCTTAGGCAATGCTTATTTTGGTCAGCTCCCTCTTTTGCCTCTTTCTTCTTCTGACTGTGAGAAACCAGAGGGTGTCTCACCTGCTTGTCCCTGGGGTTCTCTCTCTCAGGTGGCCAGGGCATGGCCATCACCTTTGGATCCAGACTGTTACTCACCACTCCGAAATAGGCCGAAGATGCGGAGGAGTGACCTTGGAGATGATGGTGGTACAAGAATCGATATTCAGCCTTCCATCCCAGCTCCCCTGAGTACAAGACTCAGGCTTCCTCAAAGAGGTGCTCTTTTCTACAATGTACCTCTCTGCTGTTTCAGTGAGGACAGACAGAGGTGTCAATTGAATAAAAGCGGGGAGATCACACACCGCCAATACCAATGCTGCAAAGGAATACAAAGATGTTAGACAGTGTTGAAGTTAAGGCAAGTAATCAGAACAGTTGAATTAAATGGGAAACTACCTAGATAGGTATTGGAGTCGAGCTTCCCCGGGGTGGATCTACAAGGAATATAACACAAAATGAGTGGGAATGGTCTAAAGAGCCTTTAAAGTATCAGTTCCAACATATATATATATATATATCGAATTGGAAGGGAACAACTAACCTAAATAAGGATATTTTGAGGAAAGGAATCCAGGACACAGAGGACAACGAAAGGAGAAAATAACAAACAGGAAGGTTAGTATAGGGAAGTAGCCCTGGACGGCACAAGGGTTGCACTAGTGCCGGGTTGGTGCAGTTTCAGCAGAGCGTTTATATGCACTTGAAAACAAGTTCACAGGATAGCACTCAATGTCCCAGAATCCAACAGGAGACAAATATCCAAACAAGTCGTGGAGAGAAACAGTAGTAGAAATGGGAATTTCAAATTAAGTATGTACCTGAGCAAACGTGTATCCAGAGTAGATGTAGAATAAGTTCCGGATAGCTGACAACAAGTTCTCGGCTTTGGTTCCGTATGCAGAAGCGGCAACCTGGAATGAAGTACCGCAAGAGACAGAAGGGAGCCGGATCCAGTACGTTCCGAGTCAAAAGCCAGACGAACACGACAAGAATAAGGAGGAGACAAGGCAATCCGGTTGTCAGGCAAGGGTCAAAACCAGGAGTTCAGATGAGGAATCGTGTGAGAAGGCACGAAGAAGGAACGGACGTAACCGCGTGTAGCTTGTAACGCTAATTAGCAGCAACAAGCACCTTGGAAGACGGTGGTTTTATAGCCGTAAGGGGGCGTGTCTTGCCGTACGTCTTCCACGTACAAGACGTGTCAGCTGACCCGGAGTCCGTCGTAGTTTGTACAAGCGCCATGGCAGCCTGTATCTGGTCCCTAGAGGAGCTTGTAAAGAAGTCGTATTCTGTAAGGAGGCCCGCGGGGAAGCCTGAAGTGTAACACAGACCCTGGGTGTGGACCAGTGCGGGAGGATCACTTGGGTGAGTTGAGCGTGAGATAGCCAATGGTGAGACACTGTATTCCCCCCTCTTTTGTTCATCTACCACATCTTATTTTTTAGGATTTACCGAAGTCCCAACTTCACCCACCCTTTTTACACAAACACTGGGCTGAGGAAGAGGGTGACTAAGAGTAACCAGACTAACTCTCTCACATCGTACTGGACCTGTTCCATTAATCCGGTCAGCCAGAGTCAGGCAATTACCTCTGACAACACACACCTGACTACAATTGAACTCCCTCACAGGGATAAAAGGCGAAGCGCAAGAGCACACTTTGTGCAAGGTGGAACACGAGAATGAGCAGAACTTCCGGGACGAAGGCCCACCTACTGGAGCAGAGCTAAAGACCAAGGGACAAGAGCAGCGTGTCAGGATTAGTCAGGCGAGTACTAAGGCAGCGAATATGGCAAGGGAAATGTGCACCCAGGAACAACGACTCAGGTATGCTAGAACCCAGGAGTGCAAAATAGAGTGTGACATCAAAACCAATATATGAAAAGGGATGTGGGGTAAGCACCTGACCGCGAGGAAAGTCGGCAAGCACCTTACCCCCAATTGCTGTTACAGGTACTGACAGCGCTAAACCCACGTGGAGGGCCAGCAATGACAGGATCTGTGTACTAACACTCTTGATGGTATTACATAAGGGAACTTAGGAACTGTACTCACGAGGACGATATACACCTCTTGAATGTCAGCTAGCCCACGAATCCTGTTGATGAATCTGGGACCCAGAAAGGCTATAACAGCAATGGGAGAAGTAGGGAGGTCCAGAGGACAAGGGCTGAAGGCAGCCGGAATGAGGCAGGCTGCCGGGCAGGGAGCCCAGAGGACAAGGGCTGAGGCTGGGAATCAGCAGAGCGAGATCCGCTGCTATGTGGAGAGCCCGCAGGGCAAGGGCGGAGACTGGAAGGCAGCGGAGCGTGATCCGCTGCAGAAAACTAAATACCTAAGTTGGAATAGGGATTACAAATTAGTGGGGAAAACATAAGCATTCACACAGGAGCTAGCTACCACCGCACACCACACCTAATGATCAAATGGGAAATGGATGCAGAAGTGCAATGGAAAACATGGAATGGATCCTCTAGAAAGTAAGGATCAGGAGCAGGGAAAAAACGAAATAACCTATGCAAACTTCTCCCTACCCCTCCAAGGAAAAGACAGGAAACTAAACTAAGAGGAAGGCTAAGGCAAATGGGTAACAGCAGCAAAGGACAGAGTCAAAGAAATATAGAACACAGACAAACTGGGCTGCATCTAAAAGGGGAAAGCACTGAGAATTGCTGCCTGCAAACAGGGGAAGACAAAAAGGGAAATCAAGGGAGCAGAAATCAATTAGCGCATGAATCCGAAATTCAGGGCGGAGGAAACAAGAAAACAGGAACAAGGAAGTAGGTACAAAGGCAAGGGACCAGGGACCAGGGACTAGTCAAAAACAGGAACACTGCAAACGATGACCAGCGCTGGACTGAAGTGAGACTGAGGCTTTTAAAGCTGTTTAACGAGCACACGCCTCAGGTGTGCTGACTGCTGCACCTGCAGCCACAGGTGTTGCCTATCCTCCACCCAACCTTGTCCTGCAAGGGTGGAGGTGGAGCAGTGGGCCAGGCATTCTGGGAAGCACAGTCATTTGGTTAAAGAAGCATGCTGGCTGCCAAAAACCTGGAATGGATCCGGAAGGGAAGTAGTTTGGAAAATAGGGATTTAGCGCTCCCAATTCATTACAGCACTGTGGCATTAGGTTCGGAGGAAATGTCCAGCAAGGAATAAGCCCCAAAACATGCCCCCAAGTGGCGGGAACGGGAGCGAAGGGATCGAGTCGTGACAGTATACCCCCTCCTACGGCCCTCTTCGGGTGCCCGCCACCCGTACGAGACTTCTTCTTTCCATGATGGGAGTGCTTTTTCTTTGGAGGTGGCACTGATGGAAATGGTGGCATGTGGGCAAAGGCAGATGGGCTTCCATGATAGGAGTGTGTTGTCTTTGGAGGTGATACTGATGGAAACGGTGACTTCTGGTGAGGAAGAGACTCATGGTTCGAAGAAAGGCATGAAGAACTTGCAGGACCTGGAGCAGAGTTGGAAGGTCCAGGAAGCTCAGTCACTGGGATTGGACCCTTGTAAGTCTTTGAGGAGGGAGGCAGGCTGGTGCAACTTGCCTTAGACGATGGTAGAAGTTCTGTTAGCCTTTCCGCCGAGAGCGGACATGCGGGAGGTGAGGAAGTTGCTGGCTTCAGGAAATGTTCATGTTCAGCCATTAGAGAAGGTGGCGGCTGAGGTAGAGGTTCAGATCTTTTTCTGTCATCCATCTGGGAAAAGGCTTGTGGTTGAAAATGATTAAGGTTTGACTGCACATATTCTACGCCTTGGATGCCTGGAAGTCCCATGGGTTGTACGAGGCTGGTACTCCTGGTGACAGTCGTGTAGCCACTTTGTTGCACGTTGGATACAACAGCAGGGACGTTTGGCATACTGATAGGAGTGATAGACACAGTACTTGGTATTTCAGGCACACTCGCAGAAGGAGCAATAACAGACACATCTTGAACTGCAGCAGTCATTCCCTTCCTTTGGCTACTAGCACCCAACTGGTGCTTCTTGGCGGAATTCTGTTGCACAAGTTCTGTAGGTAATACGCCGGTCTGCACCACCCCCTGTGCACACCCAGGTGAGTGGTTCTGACTCACCACTTGGTCCAGCTTGATGACTCTGAAGAGGGAGCTGGCAAAAGTCTCAAACTCTGATGCTGCATTTTTAGGAGGCTCTGATGCTAAAGTGAAGCAGTTGGGAGAATCGTCTTGTGGAAAAGGCAGGCATTCTGGTGCTCCTCCTGAAGCAAAAGAAAGGCAATCTAAACGTTCATCGACAGTAAATGTTTGGGATTCAGGAGGACTGTCTGGAGCAGTAGAAAATATAGCAGGATCTGATGGTGTAGACAGGTATACCTCTGATGTTGGAAGCGAAGCTAAGCAGGATACCGGTGTATCATGAACTGAAGGCAAACAAGCAATAAACTCTGGAACTGAAGACATGCACATATGATGGACTACCGGAGGCTCTCTGGCTGAAGGATGATCTTCTGGATGAGTCACTGTAGCTGAAGACAGGCAGGCCAGAGGAAACTTTGAAGCTGAAGGCATGCGAGTTGGAGCCATCTCGGTAGCTGAATCCAAACATGTCAGGGTCTTTGGGACTAACCCCGTGCATGGTGGAGGCTCTTGATTAAATGACAGACATGGCAGCGGTTCATTGATTGAAGACACGTGTACCAAAGATGACTGCAGGGCTGTGGATTGGATCATAGAAGAGTCAATGGTTGTAGGAGGACACACAGAAGTCTCAGAAGTTGATAGACACATTAGTGGCTCAAGAATGGAGGGCACCTTTAGGGCATTAGACTCCTTGGCTCCAGTAACCAAGGACTGAACCGTACCCTTGCAGTCCTTTTCTTTAGTGGGTGACACAGAGTCTCTTTCTTTGTGGAAGTCAAAATCAACCAGTGGAATCACCATAGTAAAGTCTCTGTTAATCAGGATTTCGTCAATTGTCCATTCCTCTGTCTTAGCTTCTGAAAGAGGCAGATTAACAATCAACAGTTCAGGAATCGCCTGCTGGTCTTTTGGTTCTGTATACTGTGGAATGAGTTCATCAGAACATGAAATCTGTACTGTCTCTGACTGTTCGTATTGATCAGAATTGGCAGAAGGAAGAGTGAACCCAGAGGTAAGATCGTCTTCCACATCAGCTTTAACATCTACTTCAGTCTCAGCAGCTGTATCAAGAGCAGGACCTAAGCCTACTGTAGTGACTGAATCTGTGTATGCCACCTTTGTGTATTGTGTTTGGAGATCAGAAGCTTGTATGTGTGCTAGCTCAGAATTATGACAGACTGCTACACAGGAAACTTTAGGTAAAGGAGTGGCTTGTAAATCTTCAGCTAACTGCAATCCCTGACAATCAGCAGAACAATTGTTAGAAACTGTGCCCAGATTGAGCGCTGTGCTAGAAGAAAGACTTTCACTTCCAATAGATCTAACATATTGGCAATTATCATGGTTTACCAAAGTCTCTGCACTCAGGGGCTGAACTGTGTTCACTTCATCAACATCAATGGATAAAGTCTGAGGTGTATTCAGGAATGCGTGCAAGATCTTATTCTCCTCTTGTAAAGAAATGAATTCTTGTGTTAACTCCTCAAGCTTAGCTCTTAGCATGCCCTGCATTAACTGTACATCACTATCAGTAGGCACAGGGGGAGGCATAGTGGCATCAGGGCTGGATCCTGCACTAGCAATCTGGATGTGCACCGATTGTGCATTATCCTCAACTGCTTTCAGGTTCTGAGATTTATACTTTCTCATACTAACTTGGTCTGTGTTACCCTTAAGCAATCTATTGACCTTAGACCTCTTGACATTAGGGACTACCGTATGTACTTGTGCAAAGAAGTATTTGGACTGAGGGTAGAAAACTGAAGTTATGCAAGGAACCCCTCCATTCGTTATGTTTGTACCATGAAACTGTTCTATCTGAGGTGAAGCACAACTGGAATCATGGGGTTCAACAACAGAGGTACTCTTGTATAATAAGTCTAACAGTGTGTTGTTTTCTGCGGCTAAGGCTTGCGCTGACATAGAATCGGGATCAGAACAAAAGATCGAACTAGGATCAGGCAATGTAGGATGTGCCATCCTATGGGAAAAATACTTTGCTCGTAAATGCCCATTCGTGACAAGGAGTTCATTTAAGCCAAGACTAGTGATTTGATTGTCACAGGTAAATGTAGGGGAAGCTTTCCGTACAAGCTTGTTAGAGGCCTTGCTGCCTTTCTTTCTTAAACTTGCCATATTCAATGGGAATTTTGGGCTGGTCATACTGTCAGGATTAGTCAGGCGAGTACTAAGGCAGCGAATATGGCAAGGGAAATGTGCACCCAGGAACAACGACTCAGGTATGCTAGAACCCAGGAGTGCAAAATAGAGTGTGACATCAAAACCAATATATGAAAAGGGATGTGGGGTAAGCACCTGACCGCGAGGAAAGTCGGCAAGCACCTTACCCCCAATTGCTGTTACAGGTACTGACAGCGCTAAACCCACGTGGAGGGCCAGCAATGACAGGATCTGTGTACTAACACTCTTGATGGTATTACATAAGGGAACTTAGGAACTGTACTCACGAGGACGATATACACCTCTTGAATGTCAGCTAGCCCACGAATCCTGTTGATGAATCTGGGACCCAGAAAGGCTATAACAGCAATGGGAGAAGTAGGGAGGTCCAGAGGACAAGGGCTGAAGGCAGCCGGAATGAGGCAGGCTGCCGGGCAGGGAGCCCAGAGGACAAGGGCTGAGGCTGGGAATCAGCAGAGCGAGATCCGCTGCTATGTGGAGAGCCCGCAGGGCAAGGGCGGAGACTGGAAGGCAGCGGAGCGTGATCCGCTGCAGAAAACTAAATACCTAAGTTGGAATAGGGATTACAAATTAGTGGGGAAAACATAAGCATTCACACAGGAGCTAGCTACCACCGCACACCACACCTAATGATCAAATGGGAAATGGATGCAGAAGTGCAATGGAAAACATGGAATGGATCCTCTAGAAAGTAAGGATCAGGAGCAGGGAAAAAACGAAATAACCTATGCAAACTTCTCCCTACCCCTCCAAGGAAAAGACAGGAAACTAAACTAAGAGGAAGGCTAAGGCAAATGGGTAACAGCAGCAAAGGACAGAGTCAAAGAAATATAGAACACAGACAAACTGGGCTGCATCTAAAAGGGGAAAGCACTGAGAATTGCTGCCTGCAAACAGGGGAAGACAAAAAGGGAAATCAAGGGAGCAGAAATCAATTAGCGCATGAATCCGAAATTCAGGGCGGAGGAAACAAGAAAACAGGAACAAGGAAGTAGGTACAAAGGCAAGGGACCAGGGACCAGGGACTAGTCAAAAACAGGAACACTGCAAACGATGACCAGCGCTGGACTGAAGTGAGACTGAGGCTTTTAAAGCTGTTTAACGAGCACACGCCTCAGGTGTGCTGACTGCTGCACCTGCAGCCACAGGTGTTGCCTATCCTCCACCCAACCTTGTCCTGCAAGGGTGGAGGTGGAGCAGTGGGCCAGGCATTCTGGGAAGCACAGTCATTTGGTTAAAGAAGCATGCTGGCTGCCAAAAACCTGGAATGGATCCGGAAGGGAAGTAGTTTGGAAAATAGGGATTTAGCGCTCCCAATTCATTACAGCACTGTGGCATTAGGTTCGGAGGAAATGTCCAGCAAGGAATAAGCCCCAAAACATGCCCCCAAGTGGCGGGAACGGGAGCGAAGGGATCGAGTCGTGACACAGCGTGCCGAAATCCCCAAGGCTTCCCTACTGGAGGTCATTGCCTCCGACAGACTTGAAAGACACGTGGAGAAGGCCAGCTCCCACAAGTGAAGATTGCATTGTGTTTCAAGAACGCCAGCGACCCTCCCGGGTGAACGGCAGATTTGGGGAGGCGAGGCCAAGCCTGTGGCATTAACCTTGACTCGAAAATTGAAAACTGCAAAACATGAAAGAAGCACACACAGCCGGTTAGTGGACACGCGACCTGAGAGACTGGTGTGTGTTAAGAGTGAATACAAGGAGAAACATCATATCAGTAGTGAAGGCTGTACGTGTGTGAAGTGAGACGTGATGGAAGGCAGACCCGTGAGTTAACTTTAAAATAAAATGCAGCTGCAAGCTCAGCGATACTAAGTAACGGAGTGGTCCCGTGAAAGGAAGAAGCCCATTCGTATGTCTCCATGAAAGGTACATTGTTTGAAGCTAAAAGAAAGAGTAAAAGTAAAATAGTGAACATTGAGTTGAAATGGTCCTGCGGTGGTCTGTAAGAAAACCACGCACATTGGAAAGACTTCAACATCCGAAAGGGGTCTGAGCCCAATTGAGGCAGACTCGAAGAATACTAAGCTTGGGGAAGGGAGCCCCCTTTGTAACTGTGTGTTGAACATTATCGTGAGAGGTCTGAGCCCGGCAGAGAGGGGCCTATGAGAACTGTATAGTGAAAGGTCTGAGCCCAGCAGAGGGGGACCTACAAGAAATAGTGTGGTTAAGGTCTGAGCCTGGCAGAGGGGGACCTTTGTGAATGTTTTGGTTGGAACATTAATTTTGACGACAGAGAAAGAGACTTTAACGTGGAAGGCCAAGTGAGCCTCGATCCACGGTTTTGAACTGTGTACTATATTGGAAACCGAGCCAGAGTGTCTCAAAGAAACTAGCGTGTGTTTCAAGCTCAAGTATGGCGCCTTGTCCCATGCTGAAAAGTGGGGAAGGAGAGCTTATCACTCCTCTGTCCTGACATATTGTTTCTTGAATGCTCTTTCTATTGCATACATCATTTCCCCACACCATTTGTATTTAGAAGTAAGGATTGGCAATAGGTTTATTAGTATAGGCCCATTTTATTTTGACAAGACTCCACTAGGACTATGTTATTTTTACTTTGATGGTTGTAACTTACTCATATCCTTAGATTTAGGATTAGATAGGCATTCATCCAACCCATTGAAGTTCATTAAACTTGAACTGTGAACACTTGTCTCTGTCTTCACTGTTTGATACCATGCCTTCCTTACATGATGATGGGGCTTACAAACAAGGGTTTTAATTAGTGTTCCCCTATGGCTTGGGTAATGATGGTTTATTCCGTTTTCTAGCAAAGTTACCCCTTTGTGTTATTTGTAATTATTCAGACCTTTTAAGTCACAATTACAGGGTTTCATGTGTTAATATTCCCATAAAAATATCGCAATACAAAAATATTACCATATTTTTGCGGCAATATTGAGCCATGGACCCTGTGGGGGACACCCCCGCAAACCCCACATTATTTTTAAATGTGCCGGGGACACCCCCTCAACCCCTGCTCCCACAAATGATCCCCCCCCAAAATATCGCCTATGGCGAGACAAACGACCGTATGTACGCGATGTTTTGGGTGGGGATAATATGTAGGGATACCAATTACAGTTGGCTGTTTTTTTTGGACAAACTGTGCCTCATTGTGGGTCGAGCGGTCCGGAAATAACAGTAGCGGTAAACCCACCGCCACTGTTATTTCCGGACCTCCCGATCTCCAGTCCTGCAGGCGGGAGGTGGCGTTCCAGCCAGGTCTGACCGGGCGGGTTTAACACCGCCCGCCTGCAGGCGGACGTGGAAACACCAGCACCCTCACGAGATGGTGCCGGTGTTTCCACTTCCCCATTCCCATTGAGTCCTATCAGACTCAATGGGAATGGGGATATACCGAATTCTGCCTCTGGAATTCCCGGGACACCGGGGTCGTAATCCCGGGAATCACAGAGGCGGAATGGTAAGACGAGTCTGGCGGTAACCGAGCCGGAAAAACCAGCAGGTTACCGCCGGACTCATATTGAGGCCCACTCTTATTCTGTGGCTTTAGCCACTTCACATTCCCTTGGTATGCAAAATAATTATCTTTATGTTTTACATCAGTTTGATATGCTTCATATTGAAGTTTCTGTCATTTTACTGTTTTTGCATTAGTTTAGAATTCAAAAGACCTGCTGCGAGCCAGTGGGCGGTTATGTATTGCTCCGGGGTCACAATGCTTAAATGAACACACTGGCTATGCTCTGCGCGTCCGCTCGCTAGCTCTCAGGTTTCTGGCTTCCTCTGCTCCGGACGTCGGGGAAAACCACCTCGATTGGTTTGCCGCATCCCGCGCTGAGCAGAATAGGAGCGTTCTGTGCTCGTAAAGCTCTCTGGTGCTCACCTGCCACCAGAGTTGGCCTTGCTGGGGGAAAGCCGCTTGGCTTCATGCTTCCCGTCGCACTACCTCTGTAACCACGATCTTCAGGGGGGAAGTCTGTAACAACAACGCTTCCTACTGCACAACCTCTGCAATAACGATCTTCAGTGGGAAAGCTTGTACTTGTACTTGGAACGCTTCCTGCTGCATGATCTCTGCACCACAGGCCTCCAAAGGAAAAGAGGGTCAGGGCAATTCAAGGAAGGCAGTAGAATAATCCAGGAAGCAAAAAGGGGTAATGCAGTTTCAAGGAAGGCAGTAGAATCAGGGGGGCAGAAGGTTCCATGGAAGAAAACACAGGAAGGTGACAAAGAACACAGAGCTACTCACAGCGAGATATTTTCAGACGATGAGACGCACCAAGCGTTCCTCCCGTGCTTCCTTATCCCATATCACGGGAGCTGGAGTTTATGTGCTGCATCACGTCTGCGCCGACATCATGCCGTAATGACATTATACCGCAGGTGCAAGCACACAGGATGCTGGGAGGTGTCGTTTTTCTGCACCCCTCATTGCCAGAGACGCCACAGTGACTGCCAGTCCTGTGCGAGAATGATTCGCTGGTAAGTACGGGGCTGTTGCTGGTGTGACCTGACACTGGGCAACTCACTCGAGAAAAGATCCTAGCCTATCCAAAAGCTTTGGAATCTCCACCACGGTTAGACAAAGTCATCTAGTGAGTCAGGCCAACTCTCTCCAAGTGCTGGAAACGTATATTGGAAGATCCTTGCACTTGGATGAGGCAGCACGGGAGCTAATAGAAATTCTTCAAGAACGAAGAATCCATAACTCAGAGAACATCAGACCACCAGCAGAAGAGACACTTGAAAATAGTTAGATAATTAGCAGTTCAAAGGATTAACCTCTAGTGCCACTGGGAGAGGTGCGGGACAAAATGTTGCCTGAAGCCAAAGCAGATGGACAGAGAACAGCAGCTTATGACACTAATCACCTACCCAAAATATTTCTCTGTTCTTATGTTGCAAACTCAACAGGATTGTAAATAACATGCAGAGTGGTGGTTTACTAATGACAAAATGAATACAGAGTATGAAATTGATCCAAGCCCAAATGATCTGATGGCAATTGTTGAATAATAGGGGAGTTAGCTCCATTTCACTTTGTGGGTGTCCTTTCCTATTCTCCACCAGCCTCTATGTCAGAAAAAGATAAGAACCCTCAGACGAGTGAGGAGATTGTGATGAGATGCCATATGTAAAGCAGTGCAGAATCTGTCAAGACCACCAGTGAGGTCACGAATGTGGAACCCATCACCCGGACAAAAAGATACCAGGACACAGGAAAACCCACAAGAAAAGGAAGGGTCCCAAGAAGAAAACCTCCAGATATTTATATGAGCTCTCTGACAAGGCCAAAGAAGATTTCAAGTACCGGTAAATGTAAACAGGCAGAACGTAATCGGCAAGTTAAACTGTTGTTGTTAGAAACTCACTGCTCCTGAGACATGCTCTCCTCGTTACGGGCAGCATCTTGCAACCTAGTTGTGCTCGCTGGTACATGGCGGCGGTCAGACAAACATCCATCAGGCCTCATGATCACGCAAACGACTCGGTCCCATTTCAAGATAGCCGCAGAGTATGGGCAAGTCACCCATTCCGAAATGTCTGCCAGGGTTACATGAGGTTTCCACGTCGGTGACCTGACTCACACGTCTTGATCCATTAAAAGCAGGTAACGTGAATCTAAACGTGTCTTGCTAACTGATGCATGCTGCCTCTTGGACCTGCTACGTTTTCCTTTCAGGTAGTTAGCTGTTCATAGGTCAAGTTATCCAGTACTCTGGAATATTCATACCGATCCTTTTTCAGATCCTGCAGTAGGCAGGTTAACCACGTCCTTGCCCCACACCCTGTACCCTTTTTCTGACCCTAACTGCTCCCCCCGTGCAGCTCCTGCCATGTATACCAGGGGAACATCATAAGAGGAACTCTACATACGCTTCCTCTGTCTAGAGAGGGACGAGAGGCCCCTCCATCAGGTATTATTCTGCCTGGGGGGCCGTTCTTCCTTGGGTAGGGGAACGGCAATAGTTCTCTGACTACGAGGAGGTATCTGCGTCACGTCTGGATCTACAGGATCTGACAGCTGTCCACCCCGAAACCTTACCTACGGAAACTAGGCTAGGGAAAACCGGAGTACCAACCGTCTTCATTCATGGTTGTTGGGAATGTTACTACACAGTGTAACAGTGCAGAAGTAAGGCTCGGACAGTCGTGTCCCAAAAACCTACTTCTGCCCCTAATGTTAATAAACTAAGATAACTGTGCAAGGATGATCTCTTCTTGTGTGCTTCAAATAACAGAAAAGTTCCCAGTTTCGCTGGTAGTAAAAGTGATGCAAAACAATGTTCCAACATGCAAGATTTCAAACCTAGGATTGTGCTCCTTTCCCCTGGACTTCTACCTGTCCCAAATTGCGGGATAACTCAGGAGGAACTGTTTCTTGGCTTCACAGTTCTTATATCCTGACTTTCAGCTTCTGGGTTCACCCCGCTGTGTCACCGGACTTCTAGCAACTCCTGGGCGACCTGCATACCTTTCTGAGACTTTCTCATAGGTACCGGAGGTTCCCGGGCAGCTGCGTCCCTTCTCGAGACTCTGTTAGTGTACGGGTATCTGGTGGGGTCTGCGGCACCTCTGCAGTCCTTTGCTGTTCTTCCTCAGAGGACCGCTCTCTCCCTCTTGTGGCTGTGCCAGATCAACAGGCTGTGAGCGCTAGCTTTCCTGCTCATCTGGGTGATTATCTCTGCTTCTGCTGGGCCAGCCTCTCCTCCAGGGGTTTGCAAGGGACCCCCCTGCCTCTAGGTAGGTGTCCCGGACTTCCCTCTTCTGGCTTATCTGGACTGGCTTCATTCCTTCTACACGGTTTCCCCACGGAGGGCTCCTCGCATACTTCCTGAGTCTGTCTTCCCTTTTATACTAACCATGCCCAATAGGATTGGAGGAGACACTAGACTGCTCAATGAGGTTCCTATTCGTAATCCTCATGCCTCTGCACTTCTCCCTCATCACAGTACTGATCTTATGGCTTCCATGTGAGTTACTGGGAAACTTCTTAATCACAGTACTGGGAAAGGGAATCTTCATTTAGGTAACTCCTATTGTTCCTCATCCCAGTACTTTCTTGAGGAAGGGTAAGATGACAACTCATGAGCTTATTAGGGAAGGGGATGTTCTTAGGGTTGCAGGAGGGGTGGTGTAGGGTCAGGTGATTGGTGGGGATACCGTCTTCTCTGTGGGTGACCGTCCCTAATCCCATAAAGGGCTTCCTCTCCCATGCAATCCTCCCCTGGTGCACCACCCCTAGGGGATTATTGTACTGTGGATGCACCATCCTGCCCCCATAGGGAAGTCACCCCCTAGGGAAGAAGGGATGACATCCTCACATTCATCCCAACAGCCATGGCATTAGTTGTGAAGGGAAAGAAATCGAGGGAGGTGGAGGTCAGATTAATCCCAGCGTTACCAGAAGATCTGCTCTTGGGAACAGACTCTGAATTCAACCAGTGGTTTGGTTGTATGTGCCAGAAGCATCCTGGGAAGAGGAAAAGACCATGACTAAAAACAAACCCAGGCTGTTAGGTAAGATTTTCATAGCAATGATAAATATGCCCGACCTGTGTCAAACCCAGAACGTTTTGCTTTAATGGTGAAATATTTTTCCCTATACCTCAGTTAGTGGGAACCGTTTTCCACAGTCACAGATCCTTTTACTCTTTGTATGGGTGTCATTTTTAAGTCTCTCCATAGTGTCATTTTAATTATATCCTTTTTGGCATAAACTGCCTATTGTTGCTGGGTTGCCTTTTGGGCTCCCCTTTTTAACTTTCTCTTGCTAACTCGTGAGAACTACAGTTACCTCAGCCAATAGAAGGACAATGAGGGCTTTAAAGTGAGGATAGGATACACAGATAATGGGCCTCATTACAGGTATGCCGGTATCCCGCCGGAATTACCAGAGGGATACCATCAAACTTAAAATGCAGTTTTCCACCACTTGTTCTGCCGGAATTACCAGTAGATTCAAAGTGGCAGAAACGCTGGTAAATAACGATTCGATGGAGTCCTATACGACTTAATGGGAGGATTTGCCGGTATTACCCACACCCGTATTATTGGCTGGTAATACCGGCAGTTTTTTGCCTGTAGGATGGCAGATATACCTCCAGCTCAGAGCTGGAGGTAAATTCACCACCCTAATGTCAA
Source organism: Ambystoma mexicanum (assembly GCF_040938575.1). Classification (NCBI taxonomy): domain Eukaryota; kingdom Metazoa; phylum Chordata; class Amphibia; order Caudata; family Ambystomatidae; genus Ambystoma; species Ambystoma mexicanum. The sequence goes on along the minus strand of NC_090923.1, from coordinate 1,111,942,439 downwards.
ACGTGGAATGTACCGGTATGGTAACGTGCCGGTATGCAGTAATACCAACACATTATTACCCCACTGGCACACTCGGAATGAGGCCCAATGTCTTTCGAATGGGCCCTAAGGAGAGACGATTGTTGAGCAAGGTGGAGGGCATCATAGATTGGTAACATCTTGAGACCGGAAGAGGGGTGTCCTCCAGTGAGAAGGGGAAGAGCCCCTTGAACCCGAGAAGAGGGGTGTGCTCCAGTGAGGGTGAGAAGAGCCCCTTAGGCCCCAGAGAAAGTGTATGCTCTAGTGAGGGGAGAAGAGCCCTTTGAACCTCAGAGGAGGGGTGTGCTCCTGTGAGGAAGAGTTCAGCCTCTGGGAACCTAAAAGAGGGCTGTGCTCCAGTGAGGGAGTAGAGATCCCTGTGAGCCAGGAGAAAGAGACCCCTGACCCAAGAGAAGAGAGGGGGGTGAAAAGTGGTAAGAGAGAGATGGACTTTGATCCCCGTAAGAATGAATGTGCAACTGAAGAGCAGAGCCCCTTGTATCCCAGAGAAGGGTTGTGTTCCAGTGATGGGGTGAAAAGCCTTGTGAGCCCAGAAGAGGAGTGTGCTACAGTGAAGAGACAGAAAAAGAGAGTGTGGCTTTAATCCTCAGGAAAAGGAATGTGAACAGAAGGGGAGAGCCGCTTGGCCCAGAAGAGGGGCGTAAGTAACGGAGAGTAAGAGAGCCACAAGAAGGGGAGGACATTTTGGAACACTTGTCAATGGGAGGAAGCCCTGAAATCCGAGAGTGGCGAAGACAGACCTTGTGGTCCCCAGCAGAAAGGATAATTACTAAATAGGAGACCTTCTTGCATGGAACTTTCTGTATGCCATTTTATTTGAAGTAATTCAAATATAGCCCTGCTTTAAAAGGTTATGTTTTCCAAAAAACTTTACGTTACAGCCATCTTGAAACAATTTCCATGCAATAGTCATGTTTTACTTTTGCTGATGAATCCCTTTAACTTTATTCTGTATCAGTAGTTGTGTGTTCCCACAGCCATGGGGCAAAGGGGCGGTGAAAAGATACGGCTTGGTACATGATAAATAACATTTTTGTATTTGTATTTATACTGCGCTTTACGCCAAAGCGCTGTACAACATTAAAACAGTACATCAAATGTCAGCATGGGAGAAAATCAGTAAAGCCATTAGGGTGTGGAGATGTTCTTTAAGGTGGGTTCAGAACATAGGGTATGAGGGGAGAGAGCGAAGAGCCAATGGGAGCGCATTCCAGTGGAGTGGGGCTCGCAGAACAAAGGAACAAAAATGGGACTGAGCACAAAGGGGTGAGGGATAGTAAGAAGAAAGAGATTGTGAGCAAAGAGAGCGGGTAGGAGAGTAGAAGGATACCAGTAAGGAAAGATAGGGAGAGAGAGATTGAGAGATTTGAAGACTAGGCACATGAAATTAAACTTAAGCTGAGAGTGAAAGGAAAGCCAGAGCAGAGAGGAATGAGCGGGGGGCATAGAGTCATGAGTGGACAAATAAAATAAGAGACGGATCAAGGAATTGCAGATAGATTTCAGTGGGCATAAGCGGGAGGCAGGAAGACCAAAGATCAAGTAGGAGCAATAGAAGAGTCGAACGGAAATGAGGGAGGAGATTAGGATTTTTGTGACATGAAAGCAAAGGAACGATCTTGCTTTGCAGATATTAACATGGTGTGCTCTACAGGAACTAGAGAGAGAGAGAGATGTGATAAGTAAAGGAAAGGGTAGAGTCCAAGTAAATACCAAGATTACGAGCAGTAGAAGAGATGGGTAGATGAGAGGGAGGAAAGGAAATAGGAACTTGGGGGAGAGCGAGTGGATAGAAGAGGCGGGAAAGAATAGAACCTCACTTTTGGAGGGGTTTAATGCAAAGTAGTGGTTGGCCATCCAGGATTGAATGATCAGTAAACAGGATGAAATGGTAGCATTAATCTGAGATGATAAGGAAAAGAAGGGTGGAAAGAGTTGGGTGTAGTCCACGTGGTAGAAGTAGTGGGAAAGACCGAAACAAGAGATAAAAACAGCAAGAGAGCCTTGGGGGACCCAGTTAGAGAAGGGAAGAGAAAGAGAGACATTGCCAGCTCGAGACACAGAATAGGTGTGATTGGCCAGATAGGATTTACACCTGGTAAGTACAGGACCAAAAAAAACTGAGAGTAAAGGGAGGAAAGAAGAAGAGTGTGATCACCAGTATCAAAGACTGCTGATAGATCAGGGAGAAATAGAAGAGAAGATTGTTTGGTGTAGCATGCAGAGACAAGAGAGTTACAGACAGAGAGCAGAGCAGTCTCATTGGAGTGGCGAGGGCAAAAGCCAGATTAGAAATAGGGAAGCAGTGAGTTTGAGGAAATAAAGAATGAGATTTGAGAATACACAAAATGTTCAAGGAGCTTAGAAACGTAAGGAAGAAGGGAGATTGGGTGGAAATTAGAAGGAACAGAAGGGTTCAGTGAGGGTTGTTAAATAGTGCCATGTTTGAATGGAGAGGGAAAAACAGAAGTCAAGAGAGCTACAAAAGTGAGGGATGCAAAATTGTAATTAATCATAAGCACTATTATTGCTCTGTGCTATCTTCCATATTATTATTTTGTAGCCCATCTGAGCAATTACATAAGGAGTGCATCCATATGAAAATCAGTCCTGGTCCTTCCACCAAAAGGAGCATTCCAGGCCAGTAATGCTGCTAAGCAGCGTCCCTTCTGCAAGGTACACTAGTACGCCCAGCCGTGTTAAGACCTTGTAGTTTAGGATTTGGGACGGACTACTCACATTTGTCGAAAGAACCAGAACTGGTTAGCATTCAGAGGTATGGAAGGCTAGCCAGAGTAATGGCAGTGGTTATGATGGATGCAAAGTCTTCCATTCATCGCTTTTTGTTGTTAGCTTGTCTCCCTAGGTGAGAGAGTGTATGCTGAAACACGTCTGAGGTCATTTGTTTCCCTGGACACAGAGGCCAAAACCTAGAATTACTGACTGGACTGTTCCCATGGTGCTGTATAAATGAGTATTTCATTACATTACTGTCAGGCCAAAGATTGGTCTGCAACTGGCTAGTCCCCTTTTGTGATGGAGCAGACATGCTAAAATAATGATTATATATATAGAAAGTTACACAGAGCTAAACTGGTGGACGCAATGCCTGCACCACTTTTTAGTTTTGGTGGAAAGCAGAGTGTCATAAAAAAAAACTCCAGGCCTTAGTGTGTCACTGACATGCATGTGCCTGTGATGCCACTTCCTGTGATGTGTAATTAATAAAGAAATATGTCACTCTTGTAAGGCATAAGAAAGATAAGGGATGCCTGGTACTATGTCTATGGTCCTCCAGGCAAGTGTACAATGAAAAAGGGGGGATTTGGACCAACTATACCAAATATGACATGATACTGTGCCAGGGGCCGGTTGCTCGGTAATGTGGGAAAAATCCTAATACACGTTCTGCCAGTGGTAGAAATGTGCATCAATTTAGATCCTAACTCCTCTGGTACATGTCCTTAGTGTTGGACCATATATCCGGCTCGGCATTGATTGTCTCAGGCGCCAGGTCATTAAGTGCTAAGTGCAGCTAAAGTTTTCACTTATATCGTCTGCTTGGTGGTGGCTGCTTGGCAGGCGTGAGTCTTTGTGTTCTGGCGCTGCGTGGCTGAGTAGCTCATCAAATGAGTCTTGACTGCAGCATGGATGCGGCTGTGGTCCGCGTCTGGGATCCGCGTCTGCGGGCTGGAACTAGTCTTGTAAGGTGGCATTGTTCTGGTTCTAAACTTATTTGGTGAAAATAAAGGAGGAAACACCCTAACTATCCCTAATGCTAAGAGGGATTTCATGCCTCAACTAAACACTAAGTATTCTGTCAGGAAGACCGTTGAAATTATATACTCAGCCGTACGGTGTCAAAAGCTTCTTTCCATCCCTTACACCTTTAACTCTACTAAAAAGGTTGGCAGGTTTTCTTAATACAGAAGAATGGTTTCTTTCACAGTAGTCTGAAGGGACTATTTCCTGAGGTAATGACTCCCTTCCGCAGGTTGCAGTTCTTCTCAAAGGCACAAAAAAATTGAAACATCTCAGTTCCAAATTAAAGTAAAGTTCCAACTCAAAATCTTGGTACCAAGTGAATGACTTCCTTCCCTTGGTCTTTCCCAGGCTTTTCACAATATTCACAAATACCAGGGAGAATGACTCCCTTCCCCTGGCCTTTTTTAGACTCTTCACAATGTTCACAAACACCAGGGTTGAGTATGTTTTTCTTCCCTTAGTCTTTTTCAGGTTTGCACAGTTCACAATGCCATGGAAATGACTCCCTTCCCTGGCCTCTCTCAGGCTTGCACAGTTCTTGATGCCTGGGAGTATACTTCTTTCTGAGCCTCTTTCAGGTTTACACAATTCTCAAACATTATAATAATGTTCCCAGGTACCAGGGGGTATGACTCTCTTCCCCTGGCCTATCTTAGGCTTGTTGTAATGCCAAGAGAATGTCTCTCTTCTCCTGGCCTTCGTCACAATATTCACAAACTTTAGCACAATGTTCCCAAGTACCAGTGGGTATGACTCTTTTCCCCTTGCCTCCCTTAGGCTTCTTGTAATGTCAAGAGAATGACTCACTTCTCTTGGCCTTCACAATCTTCACAAACTTTATCACAATGTCAGGGGGGGTTATGTTTCTTCCCCTGACCTTCCTCAGTTCATAATGCCAGGGGGGTATGCTTCTCTTCCTCTGGCCTTTCTCTCACAGCACACCTGGTTCACTACCCTGCCAGGTACTGTGATTGTGACGATGACTTGGGTTACTCTTCACTGAAGGGTGCGGGTCCCACACCCATGAGATGTTCTCTTCTCCATGTCGCACACCTGATTTACTATCCTGCCAGGTACTGTGACTATGAAGATGGTTTTGGAGGCAGTTTGTTATCTGTTGAGGGTCCCAGACCTGTTCCTTGCTACATCTCCACCCCTCAGGGTTCCCACCAACCGTCCTGGCTTCCTGGACCCCTCCAGGCTTCTTACCAGCGACCCACGGTTGTCTGCGGGTTTCTGTTCCCCACTCAGGCGTCTTGCGGTCTCTCCACGAACCACAGCGTCCTCGCTTCGTTCCTCTGCTTCTGGACGGTGCACTTCCAGCTCTCCGTGCACACCAGCTCTCCTTGCCGTCTGGTTGTCCTACCCTCTGCCTTCTTCTCTGCTCAGACCTCGGTGGAGTTACCGGGGACACCTCTGCCAATGGCCAAGTGTCTCAGCCTCTGGGCTCCTGGCGTCTCCCTTGCTTAGGCTTCATTCGAAGTTCCTGGCTACTCCATGAAGGATCTGTCTGATCGTAAAGTACTTCTTCACTTTTTTTCCTCAGCGTGTACTTGTTTGTTTCACATTGTCTGGACTGCTCATGTTGGTTCCGCGGATGCACTCCGCATTGCTCCGCACCTACTCGTCTAAGTATTGATGCTCTTAATTTCAAGTGGATTTCTTGTGTTCTTCTTCGTCCCAGTTTCTGTAGGTGATTCACAGAGGCGATCCCTACTCTTCCGCGTCTCACTACTTTCTATGGAAGTCATGTAATCTACCCTAGAAAGATTCACGGAAGTGTGTGGAATTATGGGACTCTCTATAGAGTAGGAGGATGAGTGAGGTGGGGATATGTTTTCTGTGTACTGCGTTCGTCCAAGAAAGCCGTCCTTAGTCCCATAGGGAGATCCCTCCCAATGTGCTTCACCCGCTAAGTACTAACTACCCTCAGGTGGACTATCGGGTAGTTGCCTCACCTCCCTGGCCATGACATCACCCAAGTCAAAGTATACACCATAAGATTCACTGGTTACCACCCTAAGACTCCCTAAATTTAAAAGTTGCCACTCCTAAGTCCTGTTTCCTTGCTCTCCCCACCCCATGATCTCTATATAACAAAATGTTTGGCTTCTGTGACCTCAAGCTAAAAATGTATGGGGAACTGAAGATGGCTGAAGAACAGACCTCATATTGGGTAAAGGCAGTGGTATTCAAAAATATTCATACCGAGCCCGGCCCCACCCTTGAGTAAAAATATTGTTTCTGCCCCCACCTTAGGGAGCCTAAAGGATTTCTGGGGGGGCCACCGGCTCTTCAAAAAAGGTGACTGTTTTTAATAGAAAATATAAGAAGTGGAAAATCTGCTTATGTTTGTCATCTTGATCCCTTTTTAAAGAGTCTGGATCGCCCACCTGGACATCCTTCGGGCCTCTCTAGGGGGTCCAGCCCCCCAGTTTGAAGAGCACTGGGTTAAGGGGAGGTGGAAAAGGTATGCAGGGCACATAGCAAACAGGCGTAAAAATTACTGAATGACTGGGGAGGACGTGAAGAGTGAATAGCAGAAGACTTCGGGAACAATAGAGACGAAATGTGTCCACAGTAGGGCATCAGGAGCACTAAATGCGCACAGTGCTGGAAAAACAGCAAAGGATCCCCACAATGCCGGGGGGACTGAAGAGCGTGTTTAAGCACCGCCCGCAGAACCGCGGGAAAGGCCTGAGAGACAAAGGAAAAGAAAGTGCTGGGAGTAATGCAACCGTAACAGAGGGAAGTCTGATCGAAAGTGAACACCGAGGGGCGAAATGGGGAGAACTCCAGTTCATGCGAGTTCTGAACAAAGGCCAAAAGAGAAAGAGCTCTCCACCGAGAACAAAAGTGACGCAGAAATCCTAACTGGCAGGTCAGGGCCCAGGGCGGGCTTTGCAGAGAGCACTCACTGCACCAGATGAAGCGTGAGGAGAGGAATAAGAAGGCAACGAAAAAAACGCATCAGTAAACGCGGCACAGAGATGGCTGAAAACAGAGCGCTCAGGTGGAGGCAGACGAAACCGCACCCAGCCTTTGCATTCCCGATCTTTCGTTTGATAAAACAAATTCCTACAGTTCTGCGGAAGGGGGTTGGCAGCTCATCATTATATTTGAAGGGGTTGGGAGCAGCTATTCTGAGATTTCTCCAATAAGCAATATACAGGTGGGGGGAGTCAGATATTTCATGTGTAGGTAGGCCCAAGCCAGAGCCACGCTTGGGGGTATGGCCTAGCTGGCTACAATTCAAGTTAGTAGCAATTAGCACACAAGTCCACGTTGTTTACTGTTTACTATCTGTAAGGAGGAGGACTACTTAAAGAGATGTTATCCCGAGGTTACCCGTTAGTGAAATTGTCAAATGGTAAACACCTTTACTGAGCTCTATGGGAAAAGCAAAGCAATCACGCGAGAATTGTGGCTGTACGAGAAACAACGTTCAGCCTGTGCCTTGTCAGTCTCTCAGTCAGTCTGTGAATTTTCACATGGGAACTCAAAAAGGTTCTGCATGCTTTAACATTTAAGTTAGAGGGCAGAGGCATAGACAACATCTGTAAATTCCCAATCAGCAGCACTGTGTGTGCATTTACCGACGTTATGTTATGTTAATTTATACCGTGCACCATGCTACCGTGGCATGCATACCGTGCTAGGTTTGTAAAAGATCCGGGGCTAAGGTAATGTCGGGACTGTCGGTACGCAGGGCTAGCTAGCCTTTTGGTTGTAACCCCTGAGCTTCTATCCAAGGCTACAATCAAAATACCTGGGGCTATAGCCCCCTCAGCTCCCCCCTAGCAACGCCTCTGCCATGCACTGCTACCACCTGAGGGTAGTCTCCAGGCGGTCACGTGGCTCTGCAAGAGAAGAGGGCAGAGTATGTTAGTGAGGATAGGATAAGTTCAGAACCAGGAGGAACTGGCTTCTGTCTGTGTTGTCTTAAGTGTGGCAGTTGGTTCAGTTCGAGAGGCCCCCACTTGTTGTAAACGTATGGGTAGGACTCAGTGCCTCGGATGTGTACTAGTGTTTGTGTTGGGTGTGTGGGTCATGTGAGGTTAGAGTGGGGTTGTAGTCATGCACACTAGTTAGTTGTATCCATAAGGGGGTCCATAGTCGCAGATGACTGTTAGGTGTTTTATTGTATTGTGTTGGTGTTCACATGTGTAGTGTCAGTGGATTTATGGACTATGTGCAAGGATGTGTTCCTCTAAGGTTACTTCCAGAGTCTCAGAGAGTTGGCTGAATGCAACGATTAGATTAATGCTCACTGTGTCTATGTGTAATGTGGCTAGCTCCTAGTCACGTATAGTGCCGTTGGTTATGTTGGAGGAGCAGGAAGGGGTAATTGGTCAGTACCTCGGTGCTCGATGGTAAATTCCCATGTTCTTGGTTGCGGTCCGTCGGCCAGCCCTGCCTCCTCTCCAAGTATGGAGGCTTACTTCTGCTACGGGTTTGAGGGCAGGGGTTGGTTGTACCCAGTGGGCTCCTAGTTCCTCGGCAAGGATTAGTCGGGGCAGTTGCGTTTTGGCCTGTTGTGCAGTTGGCTGCTAAATTGGTGCACAACTGGTATTATAATAAATTTGAGGAAGTGGTGATCTACTGGGCGACCCTAGTTATGTGGGTGAGCAATTGTTACGGTGATGCTTCGATTGAATGTATCACCTGTCTAGGCTTTCCTGAGGGCATGAACGGCGTAGGTCATCTTTCCCTAAGTCTGTCTATTGATTGGGTGGGCTACTCTTCGTAGATCTCTCAAGTTGTGGGGCATGGCGGGAGTGGTGTGTGGGGAAGGTGGATGGTTGGGTATTCTGGTCCTCCTTGGTTTCACTGCTGTTATCTGTGACCACGTCCCTTGGTGCGCTTCATTTGGTTCGCATTGTTTTTTGTGCTTTCATTGTCCTTTAGAGCTTGTCATTGTCTGCTGAATAATCAGGTTTTGAGTCGTTTCCTGAAGGTGATGTGGTCTTCTGTAGTTCGGATTTCTTTGGGCATGGTGTTCCATAGGTTAGCAATTAGGTGCCCTGTGCCTGTTGGCTGAGGCTGTATGGGGTCAGCACTATGGGAGTAAAAGGAATACATGCAACAGCCATTTTCGTGTCCCAAAAAGGGGAACAAAGGAAAACAAATTCAATGACTGAGACCTGCAATATTGGGGATTGCAGGAAGCGAGTGTGAGTGGAAATTTAAGGGAACGTGTGATATTTGTGAAACTGTAATGTTTTCCTAGACTGTGGTCATTGCAGGCATAGCTATCAATAGTGTTAGCTTTCAACAGATGGGCAGGGAGATTCAACATTTGGGCTATTGATGTGTGTCAGGGCAGTATCCAGCATTGCAAGAGGACGACAAAGGAATATACAAAAGGTCAGATCCCGCGTCTACCCTAATAACGCATCTATTGAACGCAGCAAGGCGCATCTTAGCACAGTATTGGTGAATAATGGGTTCCCAAAACATTACGCCACCTGGGCTCCATTCATAGACTATGTTAGAGACAAAGAAAGCTGCTGCCATAGACCATTAATCTTGAAGCACTTTTCACTGGCCTGGGTAGGGATGTCCAGGGGATAGTCCAAGAGGGGAAAGAACCGGTGAAGAGGGGCAGAGCCATGGGAGCTGCCGGGTGGACGAGCGAGGTCCTTCACTGTGGTTTCAGAATTAAGGCAGGAATGCAAACCATTGTCTATAAGGATGGTCGAGATATGGGCCCACACAGTTTATTGAGTTGCTCCAATTTGCCCCCGCCCGCAAGCCGCCTTTTTCTTTTTTTCTTTCTCTCTCCTGGTTCCCAGTTGTTCCTCCCGGTCCGGGAGATCAATAGATAAACTGGGCACTGCTTGAGCAAAAGTTGCATGCATTGAGAGTAAGACATAAGCAGAAAAATACAATAGAAAAAGGGACTAGAGGTAATCAGAGATAAGGTATTACATTCAGGAGAAATGTTAGGGGAAGATTCTTAGCAAGCTTAAAGTGATCTGCTATCTGTATGTAATGTCATTTATTTATTTATTTTTGGGTTTGTAAAGCGCACTACAGCCCAGAGGCATTGAGGCGCTGTTTCATGGAGATGTCTTAGTTACATGAACAAGAGGCAATGCTCAGGTTACAGAGAGCAAGAGCCTGAAGGAATACAGTGAACATACATGATACAGAAGTGATTTGAGAAAACTCAGTACAATTTAGCTGGGGGTGCAACAGAACACCAAAGTTAGTAAACATGGTCAGGCACACAGTGTATATAGGGAGCAGTTCTATGCAAACAGAAGCGTCTTAATTGCTTTCCTGAATGCTGTGTGTGACTCGATGCACCTCATGTAACTGTCATTTGTATATCGCCTTTCACCCAACTGCTGTAGGTTGAATGCCCTCAGGGCACAGAAGTCGTGGTATGGAAAATTCGCCAGAGAGTTGTAGAATGCGTGTGTGCATTTCAGCCAATATGAGGTAGGTAGGGGTGGCCAAGTCCCTACTAGTCGCCCATGTCGAGTGTGCATGTGGATTGGTGCTGAGAGGTAGCCTGGAGAGTATGCAAGGGCAGGAGAGACATTATGTGCGCAGCTAGACAGAATATTATTGTGGTGGATAGCAGAAAGGTTCTAATAGCAGAAAGGTTGTGCACTATGTCTGAGTGGTGGATGTAGTGGATGTGTGCTGAGAGGTAGCCTGGAGAGTATGCAAGGGCAGGAGAAACATTATGTGCGCAGCTAGACAGAATATTATTGTGGTGGATAGCTGCATTCTAATAGCAGAAAGGTTGTGCACTATGTCTGAGTGGTGGATGTAGTGGATGTGTGCTGAGAGGTAGCCTGGAGAGTATGCAAGGGCAGGAGAAACATTATGTGCGCAGCTAGACATAATATTATTGTGGTGGATAGCTGCATTCTAATAGCAGAAAGGTGGTGCACTATGTCTGAGTGGTGGATGTAGTGGATGTGTGCTGAGAGGTAGTCTGGAGAGTATGCAAGGGCAGGAGAAACATTATGTGCGCAGCTAGACAGAATATTATTGTGGTGGATAGCTGCATTCTAATAGCAGAAAGGTTGTGCACTATGTCCGAGTGGTGGATGTAGTGGATGTGTGCTGAGAGGTAGCCTGGAGAGTATGCAAGGGCAGGAGAAACATTATGTGCGCAGCTAGACAGAATATTATTGTGGTGGATAGCTGCATTCTAATAGCAGAAAGGTGGTGCACTATGTCTGAGTGGTGGATGTAGTGGATGTGTGCTGAGAGGTAGCCTGGAGAGTATGCAAGGGCAGGAGAAACATTATGTACGCAGCTAGACAGAATATTATTGTGGTGGATAGCTGCATTCTAATAGCAGAAAGTTGTGCACTATGTCTGAGTGGTGGATGTAGTGGATGTGTGCTGAGAGGTAGCCTGGAGAGTATGCAAGGGCAGGAGAAACATTATGTGCGCAGCTAGACAGAATATTATTGTGGTGGATAGCTGCATTCTAATAGCAGAAAGGTTGTGCACTATGTCTGAGTGGTGGATGTAGTGGATGTGTGCTGAGAGGTAGCCTGGAGAGTATGCAAGGGCAGGAGAAACATTATGTGCGCAGCTAGACAGAATATTATTGTGGTGGATAGCTGCATTCTAATAGCAGAAAGGTTGTGCACTATGTCTGAGTGGTGGATGTAGTGGATGTGTGCTGAGAGGTAGCCTGGAGAGTATGCAAGGGCAGGAGAAACATTATGTGCGCAGCTAGACAGAATATTATTGTGGTGGATAGCTGCATTCTAATAGCAGAAAGGTTGTGCACTATGTCTGAGTGGTGGATGTAGTGGATGTGTGCTGAGAGGTAGCCTGGAGAGTATGCAAGGGCAGGAGAAACATTATGTGCGCAGCTAGACAGAATATTATTGTGGTGGATAGCTGCATTCTAATAGCAGAAAGGTGGTGCACTATGTCTGAGTGGTGGATGTAGTGGATGTGTGCTGAGAGGTAGCCTGGAGAGTATGCAAGGGCAGGAGAAACATTATGTGCGCAGCTAGACAGAATATTATTGTGGTGGATAGCTGCATTCTAATAGCAGAAAGGTGGTGCACTATGTCTGAGTGGTGGATGTAGTGGATGTGTGCTGAGAGGTAGCCTGGAGAGTATGCAAGGGCAGGAGAAACATTATGTGCGCAGCTAGACAGAATATTATTGTGGTGGATAGCTGCATTCTAATAGCAGAAAGGTGGTGCACTATGTCTGAGTGGTGGATGTAGTGGATGTGTGCTGAGAGGTAGCCTGGAGAGTATGCAAGGGCAGGAGAAACATTATGTGCGCAGCTAGACAGAATATTATTGTGGTGGATAGCTGCATTCTAATAGCAGAAAGGTGGTGCACTATGTCTGAGTGGTGGATGTAGTGGATGTGTGCTGAGAGGTAGCCTGGAGAGTATGCAAGGGCAGGAGAAACATTATGTGCGCAGCTAGACAGAATATTATTGTGGTGGATAGCTGCATTCTAATAGCAGAAAGGTGGTGCACTATGTCTGAGTGGTGGATGTAGTGGATGTGTGCTGAGAGGTAGCCTGGAGAGTATGCAAGGGCAGGAGAAACATTATGTGCGCAGCTAGACAGAATATTATTGTGGTGGATAGCTGCATTCTAATAGCAGAAAGGTGGTGCACTATGTCTGAGTGGTGGATGTAGTGGATGTGTGCTGAGAGGTAGCCTGGAGAGTATGCAAGGGCAGGAGAAACATTATGTGCGCAGCTAGACAGAATATTATTGTGGTGGATAGCTGCATTCTAATAGCAGAAAGGTGGTGCACTATGTCTGAGTGGTGGATGTAGTGGATGTGTGCTGAGAGGTAGTCTGGAGAGTATGCAAGGGCAGGAGAAACATTATGTGCGCAGCTAGACAGAATATTATTGTGGTGGATAGCTGCATTCTAATAGCAGAAAGGTGGTGCACTATGTCTGAGTGGTGGATGTAGTGGATGTGTGCTGAGAGGTAGCCTGGAGAGTATGCAAGGGCAGGAGAAACATTATGTGCGCAGCTAGACAGAATATTATTGTGGTGGATAGCTGCATTCTAATAGCAGAAAGGTGGTGCACTATGTCTGAGTGGTGGATGTAGTGGATGTGTGCTGAGAGGTAGCCTGGAGAGTATGCAAGGGCAGGAGAAACATTATGTGCGCAGCTAGACAGAATATTATTGTGGTGGATAGCTGCATTCTAATAGCAGAAAGGTGGTGCACTATGTCTGAGTGGTGGATGTAGTGGATGTGTGCTGAGAGGTAGCCTGGAGAGTATGCAAGGGCAGGAGAAACATTATGTGCGCAGCTAGACAGAATATTATTGTGGTGGATAGCTGCATTCTAATAGCAGAAAGGTGGTGCACTATGTCTGAGTGGTGGATGTAGTGGATGTGTGCTGAGAGGTAGCCTGGAGAGTATGCAAGGGCAGGAGAAACATTATGTGCGCAGCTAGACAGAATATTATTGTGGTGGATAGCTGCATTCTAATAGCAGAAAGGTGGTGCACTATGTCTGAGTGGTGGATGTAGTGGATGTGTGCTGAGAGGTAGCCTGGAGAGTATGCAAGGGCAGGAGAAACATTATGTGCGCAGCTAGACAGAATATTATTGTGGTGGATAGCTGCATTCTAATAGCAGAAAGGTGGTGCACTATGTCTGAGTGGTGGATGTATTGGATGTGTGCTGAGAGGTAGCCTGGAGAGTATGCAAGGGCAGGAGAGACATTATGTGCGCAGCTAGACAGAATATTATTGTGGTGGATAGCTGCATTCTAATAGCAGAAAGGTGGTGCACTATGTCTGAGTGGTGGATGTAGTGGATGTGTGCTGAGAGGTAGCCTGGAGAGTATGCAAGGGCAGGAGAGACATTATGTGCGCAGCTAGACAGAATATTATTGTGGTGGTTAGCTGCATTCTAATAGCAGAAAGGTGGTGCACTATGTCTGAGTGGTGGATGTAGTGGATGTGTGCTGAGAGGTAGCCTGGAGAGTATGGAAGGGCAGGAGAGACATTATGTGCGCAGCTAGACAGAATATTATTGTGGTGGATAGCTGCATTCTAATAGCAGAAAGGTGGTGCACTATGTCTGAGTGGTGGATGTAGTGGATGTGTGCTGAGAGGTAGCCTGGAGAGTATGCAAGGGCAGGAGAGACATTATGTGCGCAGCTAGACAGAATATTATTGTGGTGGATAGCTGCATTCTAATAGCAGAAAGGTGGTGCACTATGTCTGAGTGGTGGATGTAGTGGATGTGTGCTGAGAGGTAGCCTGGAGAGTATGCAAGGGCAGGAGAGACATTATGTGCGCAGCTAGACAGAATATTATTGTGGTGGATAGCTGCATTCTAATAGCAGAAAGGTGGTGCACTATGTCTGAGTGGTGGATGTAGTGGATGTGTGCTGAGAGGTAGCCTGGAGAGTATGCAAGGGCAGGAGAGACATTATGTGCGCAGCTAGACAGAATATTATTGTGGTGGATAGCTGCATTCTAATAGCAGAAAGGTGGTGCACTATGTCTGAGTGGTGGATGTAGTGGATGTGTGCTGAGAGGTAGCCTGGAGAGTATGCAAGGGCAGGAGAGACATTATGTGCGCAGCTAGACAGAATATTATTGTGGTGGATAGCAGAAAGGTTCTAATAGCAGAAAGGTGGTGCACTATGTCTGAGTGGTGGATGTAGTGGATGTGTGCTGAGAGGTAGCCTGGAGAGTATGCAAGGGCAGGAGAAACATTATGTGCGCAGCTAGACAGAATATTATTGCGGTGGATAGCTGCATTCTAATAGCAGAAAGGTTGTGCACTATGTCTGAGTGGTGAATGTAGTGGATGTGTGCTGAGAGGTAGCCTGGAGAGTATGCAAGGGCAGGAGAGACATTATGGTCGCAGCTAGACAGAATATTATTGCGGTGGATAGCTGCATTCTAATAGCAGAAAGGTTGTGCACTATGTCTGAGTGGTGGATGTAGTGGATGTGTGCTGAGAGGTAGCCTGGAGAGTATGCAAGGGCAGGAGAGACATTATGTGCGCAGCTAGACAGAATATTATTGTGGTGGATAGCTGCATTCTAATAGCAGAAAGGTGGTGCACTATGTCTGAGTGGTGGATGTAGTGGATGTGTGCTGAGAGGTAGCCTGGAGAGTATGCAAGGGCAGGAGAGACATTATTTGCGCAGCTAGACAGAATATTATTGTGGTGGATAGCAGAAAGGTTCTAATAGCAGAAAGGTGATGCACTATGTCTGAGTGGTGGATGTAGTGGATGTGTGCTGAGAGGTAGCCTGGAGAGTATGCAAGGGCAGGAGAAACATTATGTGCGCAGCTAGACAGAATATTATTGCGGTGGATAGCTGCATTCTAATAGCAGAAAGGTTGTGGACTATGTCTGAGTGGTGAATGTAGTGGATGTGTGCTGAGAGGTAGCCTGGAGAGTATGCAAGGGCAGGAGAGACATTATGGTCGCAGCTAGACAGAATATTATTGCGGTGGATAGCTGCATTCTAATAGCAGAAAGGTTGTGCACTATGTCTGAGTGGTGGATGTAGTGGATGTGTGCTGAGAGGTAGCCTGGAGAGTATGCAAGGGCAGGAGAGACATTATGTGCGCAGCTAGACAGAATATTATTGTGGTGGATAGCTGCATTCTAATAGCAGAAAGGTGGTGCACTATGTCTGAGTGGTGGATGTAGTGGATGTGTGCTGAGAGGTAGCCTGGAGAGTATGCAAGGGCAGGAGAAACATTATGTGCGCAGCTAGACAGAATATTATTGTGGTGGATAGCAGAAAGGTTCTAATAGCAGAAAGGTGGTGCACTATGTCTGAGTGGTGGATGTAGTGGATGTGTGCTGAGAGGTAGCCTGGAGAGTATGCAAGGGCAGGAGAAACATTATGTGCGCAGCTAGACAGAATATTATTGTGGTGGATAGCAGAAAGGTTCTAATAGCAGAAAGGTGGTGCACTATGTCTGAGTGGTGGATGTAGTGGATGTGTGCTGAGAGGTAGTCTGGAGAGTATGCAAGGGCAGGAGAGACATTATGTGCGCAGCTAGACAGAATATTATTGTGGTGGATAGCAGAAAGGTTCTAATAGCAGAAAGGTGGTGCACTATGTCTGAGTGGTGGATGTAGTGGATGTGTGCTGAGAGGTAGCCTGGAGAGTATGCAAGGGCAGGAGAAACATTATGTGCGCAGCTAGACAGAATATTATTGTGGTGGATAGCAGAAAGGTTCTAATAGCAGAAAGGTGGTGCACTATGTCTGAGTGGTGGATGTAGTGGATGTGTGCTGAGAGGTAGCCTGGAGAGTATGCAAGGGCAGGAGAAACATTATGTGCGCAGCTAGACAGAATATTATTGTGGTGGATAGCAGAAAGGTTCTAATAGCAGAAAGGTGGTGCACTATGTCTGAGTGGTGGATGTAGTGGATGTGTGCTGAGAGGTAGCCTGGAGAGTATGCAAGGGCAGGAGAGACATTATGTGCGCAGCTAGACAGAATATTATTGTGGTGGATAGCAGAAAGGTTCTAATAGCAGAAAGGTGGTGCACTATGTCTGAGTGGTGGATGTAGTGGATGTGTGCTGAGAGGTAGCCTGGAGAATATGAAAGGGCAGGAGAGACATTATGTGCGCAGCTAGACAGAATATTATTGTGGTGGATAGCAGAAAGGTTCTAATAGCAGAAAGGTGGTGCACTATGTCTGAGTGGTGGATGTAGTGGATGTGTGCTGAGAGGTAGCCTGGAGAGTATGCAAGGGCAGGAGAGACATTATGTGCGCAGCTAGACAGAATATTATTGTGGTGGATAGCAGAAAGGTTCTAATAGCAGACAGGTGGTGCACTATGTCTGAGTGGTGGATGTAGTGGATGTGTGCTGAGAGGTAGCCTGGAGAGTATGCAAGGGCAGGAGAAACATTATGTGCGCAGCTAGACAGAATATTATTGTGGTGGATAGCTGCATTCTAATAGCAGAAAGGTGGTGCACTATGTCTGAGTGGTGGATGTAGTGGATGTGTGCTGAGAGGTAGCCTGGAGAGTATGCAAGGGCAGGAGAGACATTATGTGCGCAGCTAGACAGAATATTATTGTGGTGGATAGCAGAAAGGTTCTAATAGCAGAAAGGTTGTGCACTATGTCTGAGTGGTGGATGTAGTGGATGTGTGCTGAGAGGTAGCCTGGAGAGTATGCAAGGGCAGGAGAGACATTATGTGCGCAGCTAGACAGAATATTATTGTGGTGGATAGCAGAAAGGTTCTAATAGCAGAAAGGTTGTGCACTATGTCTGAGTGGTGGATGTAGTGGATGTGTGCTGAGAGGTAGCCTGGAGAGTATGCAAGGGCAGGAGAGACATTATGTGCGCAGCTAGACAGAATATTATTGTGGTGGATAGCTGCATTCTAATAGCAGAAAGGTGGTGCACTATGTCTGAGTGGTGGATGTAGTGGATGTGTGCTGAGAGGTAGTCTGGAGAATATGCAAGGGCAGGAGAGACATTATGTGCGCAGCTAGACAGAATATTATTGTGGTGGATAGCTGCATTCTAATAGCAGAAAGGTGGTGCACTATGTCTGAGTGGTGGATGTAGTGGATGTGTGCTGAGAGGTAGCCTGGAGAGTATGCAAGGGCAGGAGAAACATTATGTGCGCTGCTAGACAGAATATTATTGTGGTGGATAGCTGCATTCTAATAGCAGAAAGGTGGTGCACTATGTCTGAGTGGTGGATGTAGTGGATGTGTGCTGAGAGGTAGCCTGGAGAGTATGCAAGGGCAGGAGAGACATTATGTGCGCAGCTAGACAGAATATTATTGTGGTGGATAGCAGAAAGGTTCTAATAGCAGAAAGGTTGTGCACTATGTCTGAGTGGTGGATGTAGTGGATGTGTGCTGAGAGGTAGCCTGGAGAGTATGCAAGGGCAGGAGAGACATTATGTGCGCAGCTAGACAGAATATTATTGTGGTGGATAGCTGCATTCTAATAGCAGAAAGGTGGTGCACTATGTCTGAGTGGTGGATGTAGTGGATGTGTGCTGAGAGGTATCCTGGAGAGTATGCAAGGGCAGGAGAGACATTATGTGCGCAGCTAGACAGAATATTATTGTGGTGGATAGCAGAAAGGTTCTAATAGCAGAAAGGTGGTGCACTATGTCTGAGTGGTGGATGTAGTGGATGTGTGCTGAGAGGTAGTCTGGAGAGTATGCAAGGGCAGGAGAGACATTATGTGCGCAGCTAGACAGAATATTATTGTGGTGGATAGCTGCATTCTAATAGCAGAAAGGTGGTGCACTATGTCTGAGTGGTGGATGTAGTGGATGTGTGCTGAGAGGTAGCCTGGAGAGTATGCAAGGGCAGGAGAAACATTATGTGCGCAGCTAGACAGAATATTATTGTGGTGGATAGCTGCATTCTAATAGCAGAAAGGTGGTGCACTATGTCTGAGTGGTGGATGTAGTGGATGCGTGCTGAGAGGTAGTCTGGAGAGTATGCAAGGGCAGGAGAAACATTATGTGCGCAGCTAGACAGAATATTATTGTGGTGGATAGCTGCATTCTAATAGCAGAAAGGTGGTGCACTATGTCTGAGTGGTGGATGTAGTGGATGTGTGCTGAGAGGTAGCCTGGAGAGTATGCAAGGGCAGGAGAAACATTATGTGCGCAGCTAGACAGAATATTATTGTGGTGGATAGCTGCATTCTAATAGCAGAAAGGTGGTGCACTATGTCTGAGTGGTGGATGTAGTGGATGTGTGCTGAGAGGTAGCCTGGAGAGTATGCAAGGGCAGGAGAAACATTATGTGCGCAGCTAGTCAGAATATTATTGTGGTGGATAGCTGCATTCTAATAGCAGAAAGGTGGTGCACTATGTCTGAGTGGTGGATGTAGTGGATGTGTGCTGAGAGGTAGCCTGGAGAGTATGCAAGGGCAGGAGAAACATTATGTGCGCAGCTAGACAGAATATTATTGTGGTGGATAGCTGCATTCTAATAGCAGAAAGGTGGTGCACTATGTCTGAGTGGTGGATGTAGTGGATGTGTGCTGAGAGGTAGCCTGGAGAGTATGCAAGGGCAGGAGAAACATTATGTGCGCAGCTAGACAGAATATTATTGTGGTGGATAGCTGCATTCTAATAGCAGAAAGGTGGTGCACTATGTCTGAGTGGTGGATGTAGTGGATGTGTGCTGAGAGGTAGCCTGGAGAGTATGCAAGGGCAGGAGAGACATTATGTGCGCAGCTAGACAGAATATTATTGTGGTGGATAGCTGCATTCTAATAGCAGAAAGGTGGTGCACTATGTCTGAGTGGTGGATGTAGTGGATGTGTGCTGAGAGGTAGCCTGGAGAGTATGCAAGGGCAGGAGAGACATTATGTGCGCAGCTAGACAGAATATTATTGTGGTGGATAGCTGCATTCTAATAGCAGAAAGGTGGTGCACTATGTCTGAGTGGTGGATGTAGTGGATGTGTGCTGAGAGGTAGCCTGGAGAGTATGCAAGGGCAGGAGAGACATTCTGTGCGCAGCTAGACAGAATATTATTGTGGTGGATAGCTGCATTCTAATAGCAGAAAGGTGGTGCACTATGTCTGAGTGGTGGATGTAGTGGATGTGTGCTGAGAGGTAGTCTGGAGAATATGCAATGGCAGGAGAGACATTATGTGCGCAGCTAGACAGAATATTATTGTGGTGGATAGCTGCATTCTAATAGCAGAAAGGTGGTGCACTATGTCTGAGTGGTGGATGTAGTGGATGTGTGCTGAGAGGTAGCCTGGAGAGTATGCAAGGGCAGGAGAAACATTATGTGCGCAGCTAGACAGAATATTATTGTGGTGGATAGCTGCATTCTAATAGCAGAAAGGTGGTGCACTATGTCTGAGTGGTGGATGTAGTGGATGTGTGCTGAGAGGTAGCCTGGAGAGTATGCAAGGGCAGGAGAAACATTATGTGCGCAGCTAGACAGAATATTATTGTGGTGGATAGCTGCATTCTAATAGCAGAAAGGTGGTGCACTATGTCTGAGTGGTGGATGTAGTGGATGTGTGCTGAGAGGTAGCCTGGAGAGTATGCAAGGGCAGGAGAGACATTATGTGCGCAGCTAGACAGAATATTATTGTGGTGGATAGCAGAAAGGTTCTAATAGCAGAAAGGTTGTGCACTATGTCTGAGTGGTGGATGTAGTGGATGTGTGCTGAGAGGTAGCCTGGAGAGTATGCAAGGGCAGGAGAGACATTATGTGTGCAGCTAGACAGAATATTATTGTGGTGGATAGCTGCATTCTAATAGCAGAAAGGTGGTGCACTATGTCTGAGTGGTGGATGTAGTGGATGTGTGCTGAGAGGTAGCCTGGAGAGTATGCAAGGGCAGGAGAGACATTATGTGCGCAGCTAGACAGAATATTATTGTGGTGGATAGCTGCATTCTAATAGCAGAAAGGTGGTGCACTATGTCTGAGTGGTGGATGTAGTGGATGTGTGCTGAGAGGTAGCCTGGAGAGTATGCAAGGGCAGGAGAGACATTATGTGCGCAGCTAGACAGAATATTATTGTGGTGGATAGCTGCATTCTAATAGCAGAAAGGTGGTGCACTATGTCTGAGTGGTGGATGTAGTGGATGTGTGCTGAGAGGTAGCCTGGAGAGTATGCAAGGGCAGGAGAAACATTATGTGCGCAGCTAGACAGAATATTATTGTGGTGGATAGCTGCATTCTAATAGCAGAAAGGTGGTGCACTATGTCTGAGTGGTGGATGTAGTGGATGTGTGCTGAGAGGTAGCCTGGAGAGTATGCAAGGGCAGGAGAAACATTATGTGCGCAGCTAGACAGAATATTATTGTGGTGGATAGCTGCATTCTAATAGCAGAAAGGTGGTGCACTATGTCTGAGTGGTGGATGTAGTGGATGTGTGCTGAGAGGTAGCCTGGAGAGTATGCAAGGGCAGGAGAAACATTATGTGCGCAGCTAGACAGAATATTATTGTGGTGGATAGCAGAAAGGTTCTAATAGCAGAAAGGTGGTGCACTATGTCTGAGTGGTGGATGTAGTGGATGTGTGCTGAGAGGTAGCCTGGAGAGTATGCAAGGGCAGGAGAGACATTATGTGCGCAGCTAGACAGAATATTATTGTGGTGGATAGCTGCATTCTAATAGCAGAAAGGTGGTGCACTATGTCTGAGTGGTGGATGTAGTGGATGTGTGCTGAGAGGTAGCCTGGAGAGTATGCAAGGGCAGGAGAAACATTATGTGCGCAGCTAGACAGAATATTATTGTGGTGGATAGCTGCATTCTAATAGCAGAAAGGTGGTGCACTATGTCTGAGTGGTGGATGTAGTGGATGTGTGCTGAGAGGTAGCCTGGAGAGTATGCAAGGGCAGGAGAAACATTATGTGCGCAGCTAGAGAGAATATTATTGTGGTGGATAGCTGCATTCTAATAGCAGAAAGGTGGTGCACTATGTCTGAGTGGTGGATGTAGTGGATGTGTGCTGAGAGGTAGCCTGGAGAGTATGCAAGGGCAGGAGAAACATTATGTGCGCAGCTAGACAGAATATTATTGTGGTGGATAGCTGCATTCTAATAGCAGAAAGGTGGTGCACTATGTCTGAGTGGTGGATGTAGTGGATGTGTGCTGAGAGGTAGCCTGGAGAGTATGCAAGGGCAGGAGAAACATTATGTGCGCAGCTAGACAGAATATTATTGTCGTGGATAGCAGAAAGGTTCTAATAGCAGAAAGGTGGTGCACTATGTCTGAGTGGTGGATGTAGTGGATGTGTGCTGAGAGGTAGCCTGGAGAGTATGCAAGGGCAGGAGAAACATTATGTGCGCAGCTAGACAGAATATCATTGTGGTGGATAGCAGAAAGGTTCTAATAGCAGAAAGGTGGTGCACTGTGTCTGAGTGGTGGATGTAGTGGATGTGTGCTGAGAGGTAGCCTGGAGAGTATGCAAGGGCAGGAGAGACATTATGTGCGCAGCTAGACAGAATATTATTGTGGTGGATAGCTGCATTCTAATAGCAGAAAGGTGGTGCACTATGTCTGAGTGGTGGATGTAGTGGATGTGTGCTGAGAGGTAGCCTGGAGAGTATGCAAGGGCAGGAGAGACATGTGCGCAGCTAGACAGAATATTATTGTGGTGGATAGCAGAAAGGTTCTAATAGCAGAAAGGTGGTGCACTATGTCTGAGTGGTGGATGTAGTGGATGTGTGCTGAGAGGTAGTCTGGAGAGTATGCAAGGGCAGGAGAGACATTATGTGCGCAGCTAGACAGAATATTATTGTGGTGGATAGCTGCATTCTAATAGCAGAAAGGTGGTGCACTATGTCTGAGTGGTGGATGTAGTGGATGTGTGCTGAGAGGTAGCCTGGAGAGTATGCAAGGGCAGGAGAGACATTATGTGCGCAGCTAGACAGAATATTATTGTGGTGGATAGCTGCATTCTAATAGCAGAAAGGTGGTGCACTATGTCTGAGTGGTGGATGTAGTGGATGTGTGCTGAGAGGTAGTCTGGAGAGTGGGTGAGAACAAAAGTGGAATCTCTGCGGGTAGCCAGATGGTCTGATGTGGGGAGTAGGCACGGGTGCCCATAAACAGGCCGTGCATAGGGCAGGGTGTAAGAAACACCTGCGTAGTGTTGAGTATCCCTTTAAGTGGGTCAGAGAATGGGGGAAGTGTGTGTGGCCACCGCGCAAGGCTGCAGCTAGTGGGGGATGCATTTTGAGAAAAGGTTTGAAGACGGTGATTGAGAGGGGATGGAGGCTGGTGTGTGGGACGGACAAGCATCGTGGAGCAGCCTAGGGTGGCCGTGGGACAGTGTTGAGTTTAATCAGGAGATTAGTGGGGAGGGGTTTGGCTGCAGAGAGTAGGACCCATCGCTGGGTAGCAGGGGTAATATTATCTCTCTGTCAAAGTTTAGCCTGGGAAAAGGGACTGGCTCTGAACATCTCTAACGCTGAGGGAACACCTGCTCCCATTGGACCTTTCACCCTCCAGAGCTCCAGTCATATTTACCCATACAATTAATTTTTTTAACAGCAGCTGTCTGGAGGAAATGATAATGATGTGTTATTTATATAGCGCTTTCACCTAAGTGCTTTTACCTAGAACATGTATACATACAATATCACCCAAACAGAGTTGGTACTCATTTATCGACCTCAGAAGTATGAAAGGCTGAGTTGGCCTTGCCGGGATTCAACATGCAACCTGCAGACCACACACAGATTGCAGTAGCGAGCGCTCGACACGCTGAGCGATCTTACAGGCTACGTTTTTGAAAAGCCTAACTATAGGTTCCCAGCATGAGAAGTGCTGCACGTTCAAAAGACAGGACGGGTTAAAGATGGCCATGATGAATGCAACTTGATGGTTCTCATGTTGTCGATCGTGTAGGATAAGATCCTAAGCACCACTTTCGCTGATGCAAACCAGGATCATGTAATATAGCTGGTCCTTATATGGCACGACGTTTACCACGTTGGCAGCCTCTAAAATTCAGGGTACATTTAGCCAATGCTGATCTTTTTCAGTGACAATTGCTGCCAAGCTGCCCCAGGTCATGAGTGTATGGATGAAATATGTTTACTCTGTTCCCCAAAGAAAATAAAGTAAAACAAATCAAAAGTCATGCCACAGTAAAGAAAGGGCTAGACTGGCGGCCCCTAAATGCAGTCTAGCCAAGTAATAACACAAATCATACTTGGCTATGCATTATTACTTGGCTAGACTGGCATTTCGGACTAGTGAAGGCACTCAGGACTGGAGCTGCAGGGGCACCCAGGAGCACTGTCTAGTGCCCGTGTCCCTCACTGTTCCAGGCTGCAGCTGCTGCAGTGGTTCTCAGAGCACAGTGGGACATGGGCACCTGTTTTCCGTGTGGTGTGCTCCTGCTCAGCACCGCCCTTGTACTGGCAGCGGGAGGTGTCCCGCTGCCAGGAGGACAACGAATCATGGTGCCCAGCTGCCAGCCCAAATGTCCCGGTCCGGCTTCTGAAAGAGCCACTTGGGTGGTAGGGGGGCAAGCTGCCCACCCCCTGCTCGGCTCACCACTGATCTAAAAGCAAGGACATTTATTTTTCTATAACTGGTTTGGATTGGTACCTTGCTTTATGAGTCGCCTCGCCCCTGGTCACCAGATGAAGTCTCAGGCATTGCATTTCGTCACAACTATTTGTTCTCTTTAAGATGTAACAGAAAGTGCACAACTTCCCAGTGTGTTCTCCGCTCGGATAGCTGAACTGGATGCTCTAACGAGAGCATACATGTTATCAAAAAAAGAAACTGTTACTATATACACTGATTAGATTGAAGTTAAGCATTTGGGATTGTGCATGACAGAGCTGGCCTTAGGACAGGGCGGGCCAGGCGACCGCCTGGGGCGCCGTAGTCCCCCACGGCACCAGTTCGGGGGAGACTTTGAAAGACCCCCCCCCCCCCGAGCTGGCGTGGTTGGACAAGTGTCAGGAGCGGGCACATTTTTACAACAATAGGGTGCTGGCACCCTATTGAGATAATTACCACTCTGCTCCATCGCGAGAGTGGGGCGATAATCATCTTAATAGGGTGCCGCAGCACCCTATTGTTGTTAAATGCGCCTGCTCTCGTGAGCGCATTTAACTTTAAAATTACATTTCTCCCACCACAAAAAGAAACATTTGGCGCCAAATTGTTATTTTTCTGCCCAGGGGGCTTCTGCCACTAAGGCCGGTTCTGGTGCATGATTATGGTTAGTTAATTATGGAAGCCAAGGTTTTAAATTCATCAGGCTCACCTATCAAAAAACGAGTTATGTTTCTGTACGGAATAATAGAATATTCGAAGATATGGCGAAGTGTGGCAGAAGTGTACTTGTACTGCAGCCGGGAGTGGAGGACGTGCTTTGTGTTTGTCTCCCTAGTGGTGGTGTGCCTTTAACTTTTTGGGCGGAGTTAGCTGAGCTAAAAAAATAGCCACTTCCGTGCAAAGCGTGCATGAAGTGTGGCAGAAGTGTACTGAACTCGGCAGTGGAGGATGTGCTTTCAGTTGGTCACCATAGTGATGGTGCACCTTTAACTTTTTGGGCAGAGTTAGCTGAGCTAACAAAGAAGGCACTTCTGCGCAAAGCGTGGCAGAAGTGTACTGCAGTCGGCAGTGAAGGACGATTCACAAGGTGTCATCACTTCTCCCCAAGTGGGAGCCCTTTCCTAAGATGCGAGGAAGGTGTGGCCACTACCCAATATTCCCTCTAGGGGTGGTTTAATGCGGGAGGAACTCCTGGGGAGGGACTCCCCTCTGGGGATAAGGACGATCACCTGGGATACAGTCCGTTAAATGGTGTTACTCCCCGACATTTCCTAGCCTTCCCTAATGTCCAGAACCACTACATTGAGAGCAAACCTATGTATTGTTGTAACATAGGAGAGGTAGCCAAAGGTACTAGGAAAACCACAGGAGACATGAAGATCATTGACTGTGCTAACACTGGTACGAGGTGGCCCTGAGGAGGCATGAGGATCTAGTCGTTAACAGAGATGAAGGACTTTTGAAATCCACATGGGAGGAACTGGATACAATTATAAAAAGGAACAAAGGACTATCAGATGTGTTAAGCCCAGTCACTGAGCCAAACGCAGCCGTCAGAGGAAACAGCTGTAGCAGATCTCCAACGCCAGAGATTCAAATCCTGCTGGCAGAACCGCGATAGGAACATACAGAGTTCTTTGTTGGGTCTGGCAGTCCCCGAGCACACGACACAGAGAGGGAAGCAAACACATTGGCTGTGCGTGGAGACGCTGCGCTGCAGATGCTGATGGGAAAAGATGCCTGAAGAGTCAACAGAGCAGATCCTGGTCCCAGGACGCCCCGGTGATGTACTAAAGACCATGAGAAGGTAAGGGGAGGTACGGGAGTCCCGGAGGCCGTTCTTAATTTGTGGGGGTGTTTGCCAGGGCTCAGCCACGGCACTTATTTCTGAGCCCCGGTACTTATTGTCTCAGACTCAGATTGATTATGAAGTAATGATCGTCAGAGCATCCATCAACCCCAATGAGCAGGTGCAAGCTGTAGTCTAACCCCAAATGTGTCGACACTGTGGGGAGCAACTGTGGGTGGTGGCAGCAATGGTGGGGAACTGCCTGCCCGCAGTGTCATGAGTGCTAGAAAATACTTGGGCCCTAGCACTTATTTTCCTACAAATTAAGTACTGCCCGGAGGGCACACGAGATTTCTAAGGAGAAATGATCGAATAGCTTTCCCTGGGTCCAGTGGGAGTGAATCAATTATTGGGCCTAGCCAGTGTCAGTTATGCCTCCAGTATCATCTTCCTCGTGTCAGTGGCAGACGGAAACCCACTGACCACCATGGAAGGGTTAGGGACCCTACCACAAACCTAAGAAGGGTCGAGGACCCTAACGAGAATACCAAAAGGGTCTGGTAACCCTGTGAGGAAGAGAGCATCAGAGGAAATCCTCCTCAGCCCAGTGGTAACGAAGAAACCATTGGCTTAGAGATAAGCCTCTGGGACCCCAACAGTGAGAAAGAGAGCATCAGAGGAAATCCTCCTCGGCGTTGTGGTAACTAGGAAACTATTGGCCACCAGAGAAGGGTCTGGGACCCCAACAGTGAGAAAGAGAACATCAGAGGAAATCGTCCTCAGCGTAGTGGTAACGAGGAAACCACTGGCCACCAGAAAAGGTTCTGGGACCCCAACAAGAATTGGAAATATGTTAACAACATACATAAGTGCAAAAGGGTACAGCAAGCTGAAAGTAGCGAAGAAGAATTGTGCCAAACAATACCAGGAGAAGGGAGTCATTCTCTTCGTACTGACCCAGAAGTTGGGTTAAAGATGGCAGATAAAGGGAGTAAATCCCTGTGGCCTTGTTGTGAACTGGACCCAGTAATACCAGGAGAAGGGAAACATTCTCTTGGTCCCGGGCTGAGAGTTAGGCTGGCGACGCCAGGGGAAGGGAGTGATTCCCCCTGGTTTTCTTGGAAACTGTACAGATCTACACCAGGAGAAGGGAGCCATTCTCTGCGGTGTGAAGTTGCATAAAGACTGGGAGAAACTTGTAAGCCAGTGGAAGGGAGTCATTACCCCTGGCCTTTCTGTTGTGAGACAACATTCCTTTGGCTGTTGTGAGAGAACATTCCTTTGGGCACTGTTCAAGAAGCAGGAGAATGGAGCAATTCTCCTAAAGAAGGAACTTTCTGTTAGTTTATCCTGTAGTTGTAGTGTGAGGGTTTGAGAAGGATTTTCACACAGGACAGTGGAACTTCAATTTGACAGACATCCTTTCAGACCCTTTAGTATTAGTTTTGAGGCAGCGAATCGTGTCTTAGAGATGGGGACAGTTAGGTTTTCAATAAGATAAATAAAACTCTATAACCAAAATGATGCCACCTTTGTGTCAGCTTCCTTCTTTGCACCCTTACACTCCCTAGTGGTGGTGCGCCTTTAACCTTTTGGATGGAGTTACCTGAGCTAACAAAATAGCCACCTCGGAACGAAGCGTGCACGAAGTGTGGCAGAAGTGTACTGCAGTCGGCAGTGGAGGATGTGCTTTGTTTTTGCGTCCCTAGTGGTGGCGCACCTTTAACTTTGTGGGTGTAGTTAGCTGAGCTAACAAAATAGCCACTTCGCGGAAAGCACGTGCCAAGTGTGGCAGAAGTGTACTGCAGTCGATAGTCAGCGGGCCAGCGCCATGCGGTTGGAGGGACAGTGCCGGCGTTACAGAGCATAGCGGATTGTGAAGTATCCTTATTTAACAAGCGGCTGTTTTGAGCATATTGTGCACTGTTGGTTTCAGGGACATCATTTCACCAAAATGCCAGGGGTAGCGGAAGTGACATCACACGACCCTTGACCTCAGATGACATCACAGGAAATGATGTCATTTGACCCCCACCCCGAAGCAATATCACGGGAAGCAATGGAACACAACCTTTTGCCACTTGACAACACAGGAAGTGGCATCACACAGTATTGTACCTAAGTACACTGAGAAAAATGTTACGATATCACTATAATGTGATATACATTTCATGCAAGAATGGAGCACCATATGTATCATTAGGATCAGTGTGTATAGGCCCATATTACCAAATTACTGTGAATGCAAGCAGACGTCCATGATAATGATGTGTTATTATATACCACTTACGCAAAAGCAATTTATATAGAACGAATATACATACAATATCACACAACCTGGGTTGCTACTCATTTATCAACCTCAGAAGGCTGAAAGGCTGAGTTGAGGTGTTTAAGAACAGACTAAACCAGTGACTCAACCCCCTGAAGTTTGCCTGAAATAAACCTTTAATGAGTGTAGCCATTATTGTAATGTATTCCAGAAAAAAAAAATTATTTGATATTCCTATTCTTTCTTATTTAGGGTCACTGCTGAAAGTGTTAGACTTGTAGAAACCCTGTTCTTTTTTGACATTTTTTTTAGAGACCTGAGAAAGCCAGCTACTCCAGAAGCAAAGAGCCACATGGCACTGGCCACAGCCCAGGACCTTGCAATGCAAAAGCAGTTGCGAGCCCTGGTGACCCCTGAATGACGTCACTGGTTGGTTTCTGAAATTATAAAGGAACTTGTTCTTAATTGGTGCAAGTCGATTTAGATGGCTAAAGCAAATCAATACAATTTAAGAAATAAACAACCGACACCCCTGGACAAGGAAGTGGCTAAGGCCATTTCAGATGGCAAACTAGGGGTGCCAATAGAGAGAGGTGGCAAAATAACAGCCTTCTGCGTACTAACTAAACCACAGGGTACTTCTACAATGTACAGCCAAGTGTTGCAATCTGATGGTGAGTGCTCTAATGAAGCCTGTAGAGTTTGGTGCTGATTGTGATGGAAAAACCGACAGTCCAATGTCAGTTCTACTTCAACCGGCTGAAAGGTTGGAAAATATACAAAAAAGTGATTCTTTGGAACAGCAGGACTTAACAATTGAAAGAATTGCGCGCCCCGTGGTGGACCCATGTTTGAAGTTGAAACCGAGCAAGAGATCAGTGACATCTCTTTTTTGAACACCTGTGTGAATCCGGATGAACTTAATATGGAGCCTGAAGTACCATTGACAGACCTGAGTGCTTCACACATTTGGGGCGCGGGGGCGTGAGGGACTCTTGTTTGGGGATTTGTCAAGAGAGTACTCCAAAGGTGAAAATAAACTGTTGGCAGGGGATGACATTGAACCAACTCTGAGTTATAACTCACATATTGGTGGCAGTGGTATCTCAGCCCTGAACCATGTTTTGCAGGCATTAGTCAGGTTATATGACAACATAAATGCATAGGTTAGATTGCATACAAGCACTTTACGTGAAATAAAAGAGCAATGGAGGGTTCTGATGAGCGAGGTTTGTACTGTAAGACTCAAGTCGTCAGTGAACGACTGCAGGACAAATTAGGTGATGAGGTCATAGTAGTGTGTTCGCAAACCCAAACAGAGGGGAATGAAGAAGGGCCTCTTGGTCCTCATTTAGTGAAGAGGCCAATTAATGGTGCGCAGAAAGAAACCAAAGAACCTCCCTAAAGGTAATGTGAATAGGAGGAGAGCACACACATTTTTCAAGAAACATCCTACGTAAAGCTAATTTTAGGGAACAGAATGATATAGATGTCAGCTCTGGGTTGGTGACCAAGGACACGTTAGTTGAACCTCAGAGGACAGCGAAGGTGTTCCTGCCCCAGGGTAGGTTGAATCTTCCCATAGAGCTGGACCAAAGTGATCAGATGAGGTGGTTATGTCTAGGTGCCATCTAAGAAAGAGAGAATGTGACCGTGACTTGAAGAAAAGTAAGAACAAAAACAGGAAGAAGGCTGTGATGGCTGCGTCGGATATTAGGGATTTTCTGTGCACAAGGGGTGTGGAAGTAGGGTCAGACTGGGACAACCCGGAGAGGTTGAGGATTTAACCCCCACCCCTTGAAAGGCTATCACGCAATATTGGAGTGGACCCAGTATGGGTGAATGAGCAAGTTGATAGTAAAGAGTCATCTGTTTTCCCTGTTGATAGGGTTGAGGAAAGATCTGAGAGGAGGGTGAGATGTGATGTTGAATGCTCTAACTCCTCTGCCACAGTTAATAATACAGACAAGCTGATGAATTCTGGGGATCACGTGTATAAAGTGTCCTTATGTATTAAGGTTTCTGCAATTTTGAACGATGAGGTTGAATATCCATTGAATAGAGGAAGAATTGTATCTATTTTTAGAAGTATTCGTTCTTTAGCAAGGCTGACTTCAAAAAATATCAAGCAGGTATTGCTCCCTGATGCTAATTATTTTAATGAATGTATTTTATATTTGTATACTGAATTAGCAGTGTGTGATTTTGTGTTTGCTGCTCAATAGGAGTTCCTCTTAAAGGGATATCATGTGGTTCGATCTAATAATAGGGGTGAGGAGGTTCCATCATTAAGAGTAAAGGAGGCCAAATACAATAAGGGCCCCATTGAGAGGAATTTAGTTGTGAATGTTAAGAGATTCCAATTATATGGGGGTGGGAGGTGGATAACTCTCTCCTGTAAGACTGATAATTTAGGATGGAGGCTGGTGTCCGAGTACCACGAAACCCCGGAGGAGGAAGTTGAATGGAAGTGGCTGGTGGGAGCCCTTGGAGGGTTTAGTGGACAACGCCCAGGATTCTAGTATCCGAAATGCAAAGTTTTAAAGTTGGAATTCCAATGGATTCAACAATTTTTTAAGTCAAGATGATTGGTCCAGTGTTAGCTGGCTATTCTGTGGTGGCAAAAAAAGGTGGCCTGTTAATTGCTGTAAAGAATTAATCTGACTGGTCATTTAATCCCTTACAGACAACCCTGGATTGCCTTGTGATGTGTATTCTAAAGTTGACAACTCCCAAAGTTTCCTTTGAATGCTTAATGATTAATGTATATAGAAATCCTGTAAAACCTGTGAGAATATGATGCAAGAAGAATTGGAGAAGTTGTTAGTTCATTGGTATGAGGAAGTGAGTAAGCCGGTGGTTTCCTGAATGGGAGATTTCATTTGCTTATGTTATGATTGGTGTAACAATGGCACGGAGGAGACCGCAGTCAACCCAAAAACCTCTGGTAAAGAAGTAAGTGGAGTTAAGTGGTCCAATTTTATGATGCGTTGGAATCTCCCAAGGATTCATGGAAATGTTGATGGTGACTGGGGTTGTGAACCAACATGGTTGGGCCCCTTTTCTAACTCGACCATTGATTTTATGTTCATAACTGAAAATTACCTAGACCTAATTGGTTCTTTGGAGATTTAAAAAGTGACCATGCACAATTAGTCATGAATTTGAAGATCTCTTCGTGGACAAGAGGGTGAATTGGATATGCTGCAAAAATATTTTGGTAAACAATGAGGGAAATAAAGTCTTGCAAACTATTAGGTCTGGTGTTTGTTTTAATAAGGTGATTAAGGTTGGGGGGGTGGCCAGCGAGCACCCGAAGAGGACGTGATCCCTAAGTGCTCCCGGGGCCGCCAGCTACATCCTGAAAAAATCCTGGGAAAACAAGCTTTTACACCCATGAAAATGCTCCTCAAATGTGGCCGAAACCCAGCAGAACGACTCGCTGAAACGGAGACGTAAACTGAGGTGCAGAACCAAAGATATTTGCTGTGAAAGAGAAAGGCAGCCAGCGCCGAAAACTAAAACAAGATGGCCGACATCAATGAGGGATGAATTATGCGGACGCTGCCAGCCACTGTCGGAGAAGGAAGAAATAGACTGCAGGTCGCTGAGAGAGACCCGGAGTGCGGGAGATAGCAACCTACAGACCCGGAAGAATTGGCGCGACCCCACGTGGAAAAACCGATACGAACCGACTCTTATACTGGCACTCTTGGAGTACGTGGAGTTAACCGTGGAGAGATACGCACTGCCTCTGCCTCCATCAATGCGCCGTCCTGCCGACGGCGCGGTCTCCCTGCTGGGCCCCTCACGAGCGAGCCAAAACAACAGCGGACCTAAGAGGGCTCGCCCCCACCCCAGCGAGACCCCACGCCTCAGCACACATCAGGCCAGAAGATCGCAGGCGCTCCGTGAAACGTAGAGCGCCTGTTGACTCATCGAAATATCCGGCCGCCCTGAGGTCGAGAGCCAAGGAAGAAGGTGCCCACGTAGAGCGGTGAGGAGAGGGGGAAGCGAGTAGCGGGAAACAGCGGGAAACAGGGCTTAGCACACATATAAGTCTGCATTGCAGACAAGACTCCTGCCCACTTGCCCGCCCCCCCACCTTCCATCTCCCAGAATCCAACCAGCCTACTGTGGGGATACAAACCACGATAAACAAAGAACCTATGCCCAGCGCGGCGTATGCAAGAGACCATACATAACTAACAGATGCGCTCTGGGGCCGACTGGGAGGCTCACAATAATCGCCCACACAACGAGGGGAGGAAGTGCTGGGGCCCTCCACAAACGGACCTGGCACATCGATTGGAAACCCAAACCTGCAAAGAAAGTAGGGAATACTGCACACAGCAAGTAAGGCTCCTACGGGAAGTGATTGAGGCGCCCAAGCCTAATAATCATGATAAATCGAGGCAAAATGGGAAGAGAGAAATCCCATTGAATGGCCTACAAGATAACACAACTAACTTGAAGCAATCACGCACCACCCGTGAGATAGATAAAAAGGATAGAAGAAGCCACAATCAACCTACTAACGCTGCCCTACATGACTGCCTGAACAATCTACACAGCAAATGTGCAAAATCTAAGATAATCTAAGAGATCCTCCTAGAGCACAGTCACGTAGGGTGAGATACACACGCAGGCAAGACCCGCACGAAATCAGATACCACCAGTGAATAACGGCTACCGCAGCATCCCCCCCTGTAAAAGGCCTCTTTCCCTGAGACACATGAACTACAATCACTGCACCTGAAGGCTTAAATGGGAAACCCCACATAGAGGTGGGTTAGGCCACACGAAAAACTGTAACGCATTGCATCAATACCCTCCAGGTCGCCAATAAACAATAAACTGAGAGAAGACGCGAGTGACTTACAAAGCAAAAAAAGGGTCAACGGAACCGTCCCTTCAAGACTCAGTGGAATCGACTACACTATGGGGGTCATTCCGAGTCGGGCAGTAGGTAATCCCCTACTGCCCGATTCCGAGGTCCCCTAACGGGAACCGTAAAGGACGTTTGGTTGGACCAAGCGTACCTTACGTGTCCCGTTAGGGGACCAGAGCGCAAATAACGGGGTTGCCATTAGCGAGCCCGTTATTTGCGCCCTCCCCATTCCCATTGAGCCCTATGGGGTTCAGCCTGTTCTGACCTCTTACGACCTCAAACTCTTCCCTGGAGGCTATTCGACTGGAGACTGGGCCTGAAACACAGGATGGGTAGAGTTTAACTCCCTATTGTCTCTGTGTGCTTGGATAGTGTGCTCTCCATCCTGCTTTCAGCGCAGGGGCACGTTGATGGATGCGGGCTCGGTGCTGCCTAGTTACTTCACTGGCAAGAGTCCGACAGGTAAGTATAATGAGTCTTTTGAACAGTTCTCTAACTTCGTTCCTTTCCTTCCTTAGATGATGACCGGCGTCCGGGGATGGCGGTGTGCTGCTGAGATGAGTAGCGCTGAAGGTGAGTGAGAGCGCGATGCACCCCGTTAGTATTTGCATTGAACTGAGTTCTTTTTCTGTGTCTTTTAGGTGCCGCGAAGTTTTCAGCGTGGATGCCGGTAATGAAGAACAAATGCAGTGGGTAAGCGTGGTATGCGGCACCTCTAGATGTTTCCACGCTAACCTGGAGTGTCTTTTCCCTCTTGCAGATGGAGGAGAAGTTCCGCAGACAGAGTTCCCCCAGAGCGGCTGGGATTCAGGTAAGCGTTTGAAGCTCGTACAATATTTAAAAATAAGCGAAGATTTGCAGAATGCTTACTAATGCCTTTTTTCTGTTCTTTTCCCTTTTCCTTAGGAAGCGGCGTGCCGGGATGGGAATGACCCCACCGAAGATGCCCGCAGAACAGAAGGAGCGATGAATGATGGGCAGAAGCGCTGCAAGGTAATGCTGTTCCTAACAGTGTTCTTGTTCTTGCAGGAGCTGAGCGCAGAAGAAAGATGCAGGCCTACTGGAGACCGACCCGAACACGGTGAGTGTCAAGCTGCAGGTGCAGAAAACGCACAGCATGTTTCTCAGCCTGGGTGTGGCTTAAATAGTCTCTGGGTATCCCAGGTGTCTTTGGGCTGAACCACACACAAAAGACTAGACCACACATGCAGTTCTGGGAACCGAAATATGTGGGGGCATCCATCTTGTCCCCATCAATGCACTACAAGTCCAATCCCCAATGTTATCCTATGGGAGTGAGTGAGTCTGGTGTCACAAGCGCCAAGTCTGACTCCAAGTGGGTCTTTGGAGGGATGGAGAGGCCCTTGAGGGCCATGTAGGTGATCGTGGCCTGGCTCCAGCATGACATCTTGGAGGGCTGGAGACATGAGGGGCAGGAATCATGACAGCACTCCCCCCCCAAGGCCCCTCTCAAGGTGGCTCTTCTGTCTGGTCCTGGTTTGGTTGGATGGTTTTGATGAAATCGTCTAAGCAAGCGAGGTGCATGGAGGTACTCACAAGGCTCCCATGTCCTGTCTTGTGGACCATACCCCTTCCAGTCTACTAAGTAGTATAATTTGGATCTGACGTACTTTGAATCTAGGATGTCCTTGACTTCGAATTCTGGCTCCCCGGCGACTACTACTGGCTGCGGTGGCGTTGCTACCCGGGTCCCAGGTTGAACAGGTTTAATGAGAGACACGTGGAACACAGGATGAATCTGCATGTTTGACGACAAAGCTAGTCTGACCGCCACAGGATTTATCACAGAGGTGACGGTGAATGGACCCAGGTATCTTGGACGGAAAGTTCGGGCTCCTTTAATGGACACGTGTTTAGACGCCAGCTAGACTTTGTCTCCCACTTGGTAGTTGGGGGCCTTTGCTCGGTGTTGATCAGCAAACTTCTTTTGGCGATTCTTAGCTTGAAGTAGGTGTTCAGCTGCCCTTTTAAAGATTTGAGAAATGGTCGTGTGCAAGGTTTTGACTGCTGGCATTTCCAGGGTTGTAGGAACGTCCAACTCGGAAGTACGTGGGTGTCTGCCATACATGGTATAAAAGGGTGTCTGCCCAGTGCTGGTGTGTAGGGAATTATTATAAGCATATTCACCTATCCATAATAGGTCAAACCAGCTTCCTTCAGCTTGGTGTAACATGCAACGCAGATACTGCTCGAGCGTCTGATTTGTCATCTCAGTTTGACCATCCGTTTGGGGATGGTGACTGGTGGATAGCCGGATGTCGATCTGGGCCGTAGAGCAGCATTTTCTCCAGAAGTTAGATACAAATTGAGTACCTCGGTCTGAGACCAAAACTGAAGGAAACCCATGGAGCCATACGATGCCTTCAAGAAATACCTTTGCCAGAGTGGAAGCATTTGGGAGCCCCTTAAGAGGAATGAAATGTGCCATTTTTGAAAATAGGTCCACAACCACAAAAATAGTGCTAAACCCTTGACTGGGTGGTAAGTCAGTAATAAAATCGAGGGACAAAGTGTGCCAGGGTGCTGGTGGGATTTCCAATGGTTGTAATAGCCCAGCCGGTTTCTGCTTGGATGACTTGTTTTGAGCATACACTCCACAAGATAGGATGAATTGGATAATGTCTTTACGCCACGTGGGCCACCAATAATTTCGTTTTACCTTGGCAAGGGTTTTAGCGATTCCAGGGTGGCCCTCGATCAAGGAATCATGATAACCGGACATGACTTGTTCTCGTAGTTCTTGGTTTGGTAAGAATAAACGATTCCTGAAGTTGGGCAACTGGTCTTTTATCATGTAATGTTCTCCTTGTGCACTCCACGCTTGTAATTGCTCCAGACTCATCAGGTTTTGGATTTCTTCATGTAATTCGTTCTGAGTTATGGTTGCTGTGATTCCTAGGAGCTTGTCACTCGGGATGATTGCTTTTGGGTCAGGGGTCTGATACCCTTGCTCTTCCACCCCCATACGGGAAAGGGCATCGGCCTTCCCGTTTTTCACCCCTGGTCAAAATGTAATCACGTAGTCATATTCAGCAAAAAAAAGAGCCCAACGTAGTTGTCGTGAGGATTGGGCCTTTGCCGTTTTTAGGTACGGTGATTGTGTGTCTGGCGCCCAAGAGGTAGTGCCGCCATGCCTTAAAGGCTTACTCAATGGCCAGGAGTTCTTTGTCTGTGATAGCGTAATTGAGTTCAGGGGGTGTGAATTTATGCGACCAGAAGGCAACAGGGTGTAACGGGCCCGTTTCGGGGTCCTTTTGTGAGAGGGCGGCTCCCATAGCCATGCTTGAGGCGTCTGTTTCCACCAGGTATGGGAGATCAGGGCGAGGGTGGCGTAAGATTGGGGCAGATGTGAATCTTGCTTTGAGTTCCTGGAAAGCCTCCTCGGCTTCTGTTGTCCACTGGAACTTTTTGTTGCTTTTCCTTAGTAATGACGTGATGGGATGCACGATTTGCGAAAATCCTGGGATGAACCGGCGGTAGAAGTTTGCAAAACCCAGCATACTTTGAACCCCCTTGAATGAATTTGGGGATGGCCAGTTCAGGATAGCATCTACCTTGTGTACATCCATTCGGATTCCATTCGGGCTGAGAATAAATCCCAGGAAATACACCTCGGAGACGTGGACTGAGCACTTTTCGAGGTTGGCATAGAGCTGGTGTTGACGGAGTTTCTCCAATACGGATCGGACGTGTTTAACGTGGTCCTGCTTTGATGCGGAATATAAAGGATATCTTCGATGTACACTAGAGCACAGACGTCAAACAATTCCCGTAGGACATCGTTCATGAAGTATTGACATGCAGCAGGCGCGTTGCAAAGGCCAAAGGGCATTACTTGATATTCGTACAAGCCGTATTTGGTGCGAAAAGCGGTTTTTCATTTGTCCCCCTGTTTTACGCGAACAAGGTGATATGCCCCCCACAGGTCTATTTTTGTGTAGATTTGGGCATCTTTGACTTGATCAAGCAATTCAGGGATCAGTGGCAGGGGGTAGCGATTTTTTACGGTAATCTGGTTCAGTGCACAATAGTCGATACACTTTCTCAAGTCCCCTTCCTTTTTCGGTATGAAGAATAGAGGACTGGCTGCTGGA
This sequence comes from Ambystoma mexicanum, assembly GCF_040938575.1. NCBI lineage: Eukaryota > Metazoa > Chordata > Amphibia > Caudata > Ambystomatidae > Ambystoma > Ambystoma mexicanum. The sequence goes on along the minus strand of NC_090923.1, from coordinate 1,111,905,569 downwards.
GACTTCGAGAGACGGATGAACCCGTTGGCCAGTTATGGGTCAAGATAGGCCTTCAGGTGCTGGTTTTCTGGTTCTGTGAGTGCGTAAATTCGGCCACAAGGGATTTGTGCACCGGGTATCAGGTCGATTTGGCAATCGTATGGTCTATGCGGTGGCAGGGTATTAGCCTGTTCTTTCTGAAAGACTTCTTGAAAGTCCTGGTATTCACTTGGTAGGGTGCCGATTGCCACAGTCGCAAGCGTGGAGGTTCTGGTGTCTATTGGTTGTTTCTCTTGGCGATAACATGTGTGGGCGCAAGTCTCGGGAAAGGCCAATTCTTTTGCTCGCCAATCGATTCGAGGATTGTGAGCTACCAACCATGGCATTCCCAAAATCAACCGGAACTGTGGTGCCTTAATGAGGTTGAAAACGATAGATTATTGGTGTCCATCCTGGCACAGAAGGGTTAAAGCTGCAGTGCATTGGGATACTGGACCAGAAGCTATTTCCGTGCCGTCGACAGTGGTAACAGTGTCGGTGGTTGATTTAGGGTGTAACGGAAGCCCCATCTTTGCCGCAAGATCCTGGTCGATGTAATTCCCAACGGCTCCACTGTCTATGTACGCTCTTACTGCGTGCATCCGAGATGGTTGTTGGTGATTGATCAAGACCACAGATAGTGCAAAATGGGAGGTCTGTAGTTCACTTTCTTTGCTCGACAAGTGCACCCCTACACTTGCCGGGCTGGGGAGTTTTCCGATTCCTTGATGGTATCTTCCTTGTCCGTGGCCCCTACCGTTCTCCTCGGTGGCTTCACAGGGCACTCTTTAAGGAAATGACCTGACCTTCCACAGTACAGACATAACTGCTGCTGTCTCGTTTTATCCCTTTCCGCTTTAGTCAAGGGGGATCTGACCCCCCCCCTATTTGCATTGGTTCTCCTGAACCTTCCGTTGTTCGGGCAGTATTGTCCTTTGAACTCACATACATAGGGCGAGGGTCCGGTCTGGTTTGATCTGCTCTTCGGTCCTGCAACCTATGATCCAGTTGAACAACAAGTCAATGAATTCTCAGCCGTCTTTCGGTCGGTTCACTACTTGTGCGAGAACATCCTTGAGCTCCCCCCGCAACCCCTGATGAAATAACATGGTTCTCTTCTCCACTGGCCATTCTGCTTCAACTATGATTCTATTGAACTTGGCTATGTATGTTAATAGGTCTTGATTCCCTTGGCGTAGGGACAGAAGTTCATTGTCTAATGCCTGCCCATGAGTACGACGGGCGAACAGCTTTTCCATCTCCTGCTGAAAGCCCCTGAAGTCATGCAGCAAAGGATCGTCTTGGGCCACAAAGGGTACAGACCAGTCCGCGGCGCTACCACTCAGGTAGGATAGCACAAAAGCGACCCGTGATTGGTCATTCGGAAAGGCCCCTGGCCTACAAAGGAAGTGCAGGCGGCACTGGTTCATGAACGTTGCAAACCTCTTGGGATCCCCCGTAAATCGTTCGGGTGGGGCCAAGGGAACTGCACCAGGAAGGGTTATCTGAACGGGATTGGCTGATGGCGCTGGCATCGAGGGCACACTTCCCGGCAATGGCGCATGCCCTGCTTGTGACTGGAGAAGTTGCTGGCTTAGAACATCAGTGCGTTCTTTGGCTACTATCAGCTCTCTCCTCAGGGTGTTGGTCTCCTGCCTGGCTGCACGTACTTCGGAACGTAACTGCCCCAACATGTGGGCTAACTGGTCGGTTTCTGACGTTTCCATGACGCCCAGGTGGATTTTGATGTGAGGCTTTGCGTTCTGTAACGCTCACCTGGTATCCACGGGGACGTCACTCAGCCTGTTCTGACCTCTTACGACCTCGAACCCTTCCCTGGAGGCTATTCGACTGGAGACTGGGCCTGAAACACAGGATTGGTAGAGTTTAACTCCCTATTGTCTCTGTGTACTTGAACCCATTCTTCCCCCGGGTCCAACCCTTCCCTTTGATCCACAGCTCACCTTGTTTTCTTGGATAGTGTGTTCTCCATCCTGCTATGAGCGCAGGGGCTCGTTGATTGATGCAGGCTCGTTGCTGCCTAGTTACTTCACTAGCAAGAGTCTGACAGGTAAGTATAATGAGTCTTTTGAACAGTTCTCTAACTTCGTTCCTTTCCTTCCTTAGCTGATGGCCGGCGTCCCGGGATGGCGGCGTGCTGCTGAGATGAGTAGCGCTGAAGGTGATTGAGAGCGCGATGCGCGATGCACCCCTTTAGTATTTGCATTGAACTGAGTTCTTTTTCTGTGTCATTTAGGTGCCGTGACGTTTTCAGCGTGGATGCCGGTTATGAAGAACAAATGCAGTGGGTAAGCGCGGTATGCAGCGCCTCTAGATGTTTCCACGCTAACCTGGAGTGTCTTTTCCCTCTTGCAGATGGATGAGAAGTTCCGGAGACAGACTTCCCCCAGAGCGGCTGGGATTCAGGTAAGCGTTGGAAGCTTGTACAGTATTTAAAAATAAGCGAAGATTTGCAGAATGCTTACTAATGCCTTTTTTCTGTTCTTTTCCCTTTTCCTTAGGAAGCGGCGTGCCGGGATGGGAATGACACCGCCGAAGATGCCCGCAGAACAGAAGGAGTGATGAATGATGGGCAGAAGCACCGCAAGGTAAGGCGTTCCTAACGGTGTTCTTGTTCTTGAAGGAGCTCAGCGAAGAAGAAAGATGCAGGCCTACTGGAGACCGATCCGAACACGGTGAGTGTCACGCTGCAGGTGCAGAAAACGCACAGCATGTTTCTCAGCCTGGGTGTGGCTTAAATAGTCTCTGGGTATCCCAGGTGTCTCTGGGCTGAACCACACCCAAAAGACTAGACCACACATGCAGTTCTGGGAACCGAAATATGTGGGGGCATCCATCTTGTCCCCATCAATGCACTACAAGTCCAATCCCCAATGTTATCCTATGGGAGTGAGTGAGTCTGGTGTCACACGCGCCAAGTCTGACTCCAAGTGGGTCTTTGGAGGGATGGAGAGGCCCTTGAGGGCCATGTAGGTGATCATGGCCTGGCTCCAGCCTGACATCTTGGAGGGCTGGGGACATGAGGGGCAGGAATCATGACATTGACCCAGACATTGCAGAGTGCTTTGCAACTTATTATGAAGCACTATACGCTGCCCCGATAACCCCGATAGACCCCAACATATTAGACGAAATTACCATTCCGTCCCTAGATGACACACAAAGAATGAACCTAGAAACAGAGATTACAGACGAAGAGCTGGCAGCAGCCCTAACCCAACTCCAAAACGGGAAAACCCCAGGACCCAATGGCTTCCCAGTAGAAACATGGAAAAAGATTGGTAGTAGTGAAGTGGCACCACACATGCTCAACATGTTTCTGCATTCAAAAGAAAAAGGAATTCTTCCCCCGGACCTGAGAAAGGCCAGTATAGTGGTGATACATAAGGAAGGTAAACCACCAGACGCATGTAGCTCCTATAGGCCGATTTCGCTTATAAACACAGAGGCCAAAGTCCTGGCGAAGATACTCGCTAATAGATTGCAGAAAGTAATAACCTCTCTCATTCACCCAGATCAATGCGGCTTTATGCCGCAGAGATCCACACGAATGAACATTCATAGGCTCCACGTTGCCATTGAAAAGGCACCAGCACTACAGGAAACACTTGCACTCCTCACCATCGAAAGCTTTTGACTCGGTCCATTGGGAGGCCCTGTGGACCATAATGGGTAGAATGGGATTCGGCAACCAATTCATGGGCTGGGTCAAACTCCTATACAATGCCTCGATAGCTGAGATCAGAGTAAACGGATGGTCCTCACGCAGCATCAATTTGGGCAAGGGAACAAGGCAGGGATGCCTCCTATCTGCAATGTTATTCGCATTGGCGATTGAACCCCTCGCAATAATGCTGAGAGACACGCAATCATGGAGAGGATTCCATTGGGCCCATGACTGGGAAGACAGGGTGTCCCTGTATGCCGACGATCTGTTGATTTATTTAAGCGACCCGTCAGAATCCTGTCCCATACTAAACATATATGGGACCTTCAGCGGACTGAGGGTAAACTATAATAAATCCATACTATTCCCGATTAAAGGATTTAATAACATAACCCTAAATAACTGCCCATATCGAGTAGAAACCGAACACTTTCGATACCTCGGCGTACAGATCACAACCGACCTTACAGAATATATACCCAGAAATCTATACCCAATCATAGACAGATTTGTGAATGATGTGAGACACTGGATGACTCTAATGGGGAGAGCGGCTTTGTTTAAGATGCTAGCCCTCCCGCGATTCCTATACATCCTGCAAAACGCACCACTACATATACCTAAAATAGAATTCCGCAAAATAGATGGAATACTCAGAAAATTGTTGTGGGGAAGTGGACACCCCCGACTCACCCGGAGCACTCTCCAACGTTCCATATGGGAGGGCGGAATTGGACTCCCCCACTTCTAAACATATTATTGGGCCTTCCAGATGGCAATAGTATACGATATTCTACACAACAATCCTGAACTACCACACATCCGAGCGGACAGGCAGTTAGGACAGGGGCCCTCCCCACTGGAGAGCCTTTATCAAAATATAACACGTCCGACCCCCACTACAATAATAGCCCACAGAACACAGATATGGAGAGACACACACAAACACCTAGGCTGGGAGGGGAGGGTCACACCGGTGCAGCCCCTGTGGAGGAACAGGCATCTACCATAGCTCAACAAGCTCCCGAAATGGGCAAGTTGGGAAACAGCTGGGATAACAAGTTTCGAGGATGTGATACAAGATGGTAAAATAGTGTCCTTTCAGACCCTAAGGGATAGATTCAGTCTATCTCCCACAGAACATTTGCATTACAGACAGATGCTACACGCACTTACAACATGCGCAATAGACTTACCCAATATGCCTGAATGCACACCGATTGAGAGAAACATTTTACTAGAGCGAATAGATAACAAAATAACCTCCACAATGTACAACGCAATCTCCTCATTTGCTACACCTGAGCTCAGTGACCTAAAAGCGAAATGGGAAAAAGATGTGACACCATTACAATCAGAGGACTGGACCACAGCCCTCATGTACCCCAGAGAAATAGCCATATCTGCCAGAATTAGACTGATTCAACTTAAAATACTACATAGGATATATTATCCAAGAGAGGCCCCATACCAATTGGCGAGAGCAACAGACCCCAACTGTCTAAGATGTCATCAAGCGACATAGGGTGCCCCGGAAAAGCGCATAAGGTCTGGCAAAGATGGGAGGACAATTAGAGATGCCAATCAGTAGCGCATAAGAGCTAATGAACAGCTGCAATCTACCCGAACTATATATATAACACAAAGCCACAGACTGAACTTTACAGAAGTACCCATAAAATGCTTAAATGTGCGAGATGTGCATCAAGAATGTTTGTATGCTTGTATGTTTAGAATGTATTGATTAAGTGCTGTTTTTCAAAAAACTAAAAAATATGTTATTAAAAAAAATTACGGTGCTTAAGGTTGATTGGTGTAAATGGTCAAATAATGATGATGGCCCTTTTGGTTGCCCTGTTCCTTTTTTCAAATTACTTGAATACTAGGGTAAATAATATCTCGTCCATTAAAAGGTGGAGACTGAAACTGAAACTGAAGAGCTCTAGGACCTGTGGTCCAGGTACTATTTCGAACATAATATCTAAAGAGAATCCAGACCTGTGGGCATAAATTCTATCTTCCATATTTACTTTAGTATTAAAACAGTAAATAATTCCAACTTCCGGGCACTCTGCTATTATTGTCCCCATGTATAAAAAGGGGACAAGTACTGAACCGAGTAGTTTACGGCCAATTTCTCTTATTGGTTACCTGGGGAAGGTGTGTGCATCTCAACTTTTTAAAGATCTGACAGAGTGGGCAGAAAAATCGAAAGTTATGAGCAATCTGCAAACCGGATTTCGGAAAGGACAAGGAACGTCCCTGAGTAGTTTAGTGTACAGTTTTTTAAATACCAAGACTGCTACAAATACAAATAAGGCACTAAATGTGACCAGTCTAGATATGTCGGCTGCCTTCGACAAAGTGAATCAGAGCCATCTTTGGAATAAATTGTACATGTGGGGATTCCCTTTGGTCTGTTAAACATGGTCATATTACTTTATAGTATTAATAAAGTTTGTTTAAGGCTCCATACAATAGGGAGAGGTAACAAAGGACATTTAGGTGGATAGGGGGGCGAGGGAAGGATTTGTTCTTGCCCCCACCCTATTCAACCTATACATGAATTGAAATCCGCAAGCACTTTTCCTCCAGGTCTGTTATTTTCAACCAGACACCAATTGGTCTGCAAAGGGCCTTGGACCTTGTTGGGAAATTTGCAAAGGAAAATATCTTGGTGGTTAAGCCAGAGAAGTCAAGACAGCAGGTTTACAATAAGATGAAGAGTATCAAAAACGTCTCTTGGTATTTAAATAATAAAGCAATTTTGGAGGCATGTGGCCTTGAGTATCTGGGTTTTACGTTTGCAACTAGGATGCACTTAACAATAGTAAAACATAGGGTTGCAGAAAAAGTTGATGAAATAACAATACAAATGAAAATCATCCATGCAAAATTCTGTCAATTTTCCTTGTCCTCTCTACTAAAGTTTTATGAGTTGAAATTGGTGCTGAAGATTACACGCGGTGTAGCAGTTGTTACCCGGTTCAATTAGCGGTCTGTTGGACCTATTGGAAGGTCGAATATGGATATCGGTTTTAGGGCTCCCAAATTCAGTGTCACTACCTGTTATACAATGGGAATTGAGTGTGTCTTCCTGGTGGTATATATATATAAATTTAATAGGATTGGATTATATTATAAGATTAAATCGGACACAGGCTCTAACTGAGTTAATGAACTCGGACATGTGTATATAAAGAAAGAAGGCAATACTATCAGATTAGAATGAATTGTTTGCTTACCCTGGAGGTTTTAGGCCCTAGGATAAGTTTGGCACCAGCTAGAAGGGTGTTCAGGATCTGCAAACTACAAGAAATGGAAACCCTAAAACATCTGGTTCTTGAATGCACCTTCTTCAACAATGCATGGGTGATATATCTAGGGAAATTTGATCATTCAACCAACCAGATGTTTAGTGAAAACCTATAGATGAGTTTAATGCAAGGTTACTCTATGTCTCTGTCTATTGCACTGATTTATTTTTAACAACAATTTAGGGAATAATTATTCGCTTTTAGGTGAGCCTCGACACATGAAAGATATTATTCTTATTTTTTATGAATTAAGAACTGAGCATTCTGTATTTTTCGATTAATTGTAGATTTTATAATGGTGTGTTTGTTATGAGTATGATGTTATGTAATTAAATGTATTGATATGATTTTGTGAAAGGTTGTTAACAAATACACAATAAAATAAAGGAATATCTTATTTGCAGGTATTTGTTTAAGTCCTATTATTGCGTTATATCAATCTTCGAACAAATATAATTTTAAATTGTATGCAATGTAAAACTTTGCAGCATATCCAATTAACAAAGCCAGCTACCTGACCCTGCTTTCAAACATATAAAGGTTATTCAGTAATAATGCATGAAAATTAATGGTATATATATATTGTTATATTTCTTGTTGTAACGTAAATATACTTGTAGCATCGACATAAGTAAAATCACAGAAATGAAAATTACACGTAGCTTCTCCAAGGATGGTTACATGGATGCCTGGATTAGGGAGGAGTTGACGCCAAGGGAGACAAGAGAGAGAGAGACGGACGGCACTAGGGGCAACACAACTACAAATAAACACCCTTGAACTGACTTAAGGATTTGTGTGAATGTTGAGCTACCTGTTACAGTTCACCGACGTAATAACACAGGCTGGCTTTACCACTGATGCCCAATAAAACAATGCCACGTCACAATAAGAAAACATGAAAACCTGGATGCCGTTGCACAAATGACACCCTCCAACACACACCCACACGTACATACACACTCAAGAACACTCCATCATGTGGACTTTATCCTTTGTGCGCAGTAAAAAATGCCAGGTCACAGGTAAACAATATGTCCTGGCTACCCCCCAATCAGAAGCCTAGTCCATGGCTAGGCACACCAGGACACAGAATGCATTAATTCCTATGCATTCACTCGCTCATGCACACAGACAGCATTCATTCATACACATTCACTCAGACACACTAACCTGCTTCTGGCTCTTTGAATCCCTTTTCACATTCACTCTTTTATCCACAAATGCACCCATACCACATTTGTACACACTCATAGCAGCACCCATACCATATTCACAGGAGCAACCATACACTTTCTGTGATTAAGTTCCCTGCATGGAACTTTGTCTGGTGATCACAAGCCAGGCGACTTCGGGGGCCGGGCACCTAGCCAAACCAGTAAGAGCAAAACACATTTCCTATAATGCCTCTCAAAACAAAACCCGGACCGGACACAGGAAGTGGAATTAGGGACCAGGAAGACGGTGAATCTGGAAAAATGCCCAGTCATGCCACTTAAACTAGGGAAGACATCAGGGCCCAAACACGGAAAGTGTATAGGCAAACCTCCCTTAGATGAACTACATCTCCCACAATCCTTGTCTCTCCCAACCGGAAAACCCAGAATGGATCAGAAAAATTAAATCATCCCTTCGAGGACAGGGAGGCCGTAGAAAACGCCTTCAAGGAGAGGACGATCCTGGGGCAAAATTAAACACCTCTAGAGCCCCCCTAATCCATGTGCCTTCCCAACCGCAGCACAGTAGCATATCCTCTACTCAAGCAGCTTTTTCAGTCTTTCCATGCACACAGTTTCAAAAGGGCCATCAGGGCACTTATAGGTTTACCCCAGCCCCTTCAGCCTCATTCTGACCATCAGGAAGTGAAAGAGCCTAGCCAATCCAAACACTCTTCAGGCTCACAACTGCAATGCTGGAAATGCATCAGAGGGACATGGCCTCTGAATACTTGTCCTTTATTGCTTTCTCATGTATGTTCAGACTTGTTTTCCACGCAGGAGTTCATGTGGGACTCCTGGCGGTGCAGCTCTTCCTGTGTTTGGTTTGGTGAACAGATCCTTGGGATACCCTTATGGCACCCATGGGTGGGAGTACGACCGTGTACTCCTAGTATATGTTTTTGGGCACCTGTGTGTGGCCCACAGAGCAGGGTACGGGCTGGTGGCAGCCCTGTGCTGAATTGACAGGTGCCCTGAACGTCCTCCATTTTAGGATGTCCAGGTCCTGTCATTGGAATCAGTGGATTCCTGATGGAGACAAGATGGCCCCTGTGGCCCCTTGCTTTCCATCACCTGTTACCTTGTTTCCCAAAGTCCTGTGAAGCCCTGACTCTGTCCCTTCCCCATGACTGGCTGTTTGGTGGAAGTTCTATATATGCTAGTGTGGGGAAGTGCCGACCAGACTGGCTTGAGCCTTCCCAACAACCGTATGTTGTGGGTACGCCCGTGGAGTGGGACCTGGGTGAATGGAGTGTGTGACAAATACGCATTCTGTGTTATGAGTGTCTAGTATCTGGTGGTTGACACAATGACTGAGACAGCTCAGTCCGAAACTGGTATGAATGCAGTGTTTAGTGCTGAATGGCAGAGTGCTTTTCTAAATCCACATTCTGTGTTGTGAGTGTCTGGATGGAGAAGAATGGCCTGAATGCACCGTGCGCCTGATTGGCTGCCTCACTGCCTGAATGCCCTTCTGAGTGATTGGTTGCCCGAGTCTGACCCAGCAGAGTGAATGGGAGATCAACAGTATAGCTGGTGGCCTCTCACTGCTAGAAATCATTCAGAAGCTGAAGTTGATACGTAATGCTTTCTCTCGAAGCCGAGCCGGATGAAGAAGGTGAACCGCTGTTCCCTTCCGTGTAATCTGAAAGCTGCTGTGCCTTCAAGAACTGATCCAAGAGAGGACCTGATAAGGAGACCTCTCCTCGAGCTACGAGGGACCATTGTGCACAAGCTGATCTTTGCCAAAGCTCCCTGGTAGACAGACCTACGAAAGGCTGCCGACCGGAGAAGGGGACAGCCGAGGAGAACGAAAAAAAGCCCTGTGCACTCGTCCACCGTCGACAACCGCTGTCGCCAACCGGAGCTGCTGTGCTCCCGTTTGCATAAGAACATTTGATCCAAGGAGTCCCTTGTTCATCGTCGTCGACCGCTTTCGTGCTGCCGGAGAAAGTCAAGGTCGTCGACGACCAAGGAGAATCCGCCGGTGGGTTTCCTGCCACCCGAACGCCTCAGAGATGCTGACGAAGCTACTGAAGCCAGCCGTGGTCACGTCCCATTCGCCGACGCCAGACGCCGATGACTTGACGCCCTTGCGGGGCCAAAGTTCTTCACTATCTCTTTACAGCTACGAACCATCACCGTCGAGTTGCACTGCACGCCTCCCCTGTTGCAGGATGTTTTTGATCATTCGTCTACATGCACTGCAAGGACCGAAGCTGCTGCCTCAACGACAAACGTTCACCCTTTCTTCATCGCGGAAGTTTGACGACACGTGGCTCCTACTTGAAAGGGAGCGCACTCAAGAAGGGCCCGTCAAATCCCCGACGAAGAACTCTACAACACACGGTACATTTGGGTTGCAGAACTATAGAAGATAAGACTTTAATAGACAATATATGGACTGGGCTTGTAGTGCATCTTCATTTACAAGTTGCCCAGGTGAGGGATCCTCATACAGAACTGTGTCTGGTTGGTAGGGGCTCAGTATTCTGCCAATTGTCTAACCAACTTGTCTTCCTCCTAAGTCTATGGTTGATATTGTTTTTCTGTGTTGATTCTTATGCTATTTGAACTCAGTTCAGTTGATGCATTTTAATGGAATCAGAGTAATAGTGGTACCACCTAGAACTGTATATATTTACAATGTTAGAATTGTCGGAGCGCAAAATGTATTATCGTGATAGTGTATATAACATTGAACCTTATTTATATAAAGACTGTGTTTTAAGTAATACAGTGTGTGGACATTCCTTTGTGGGTGCTTGGGGACTACACTGTTCTTAAGAACCAGCCCGCATCACCTCCTGAGAAGCTAGGCCTTGATTGCTTGACCATAACTACCCTATAGAGAATCTTGGCTGGGGTCCCCTGTGCCTCTCCTCTGCCATATAGGGAGCAGGAGTCCAGACACCCCCCTCCAGTGCGTTTCTTTATACTGGTGGCAGCGGTGGGATGCTTATGGTTTTAAGAAACAGTGTGTAACCTTGCCACTTACAAGATATCTACACTTTGTTAAATTGAGGTTAATTTGTGTACAAGATAACTACATTACACGCAATGGAATCTCTTGTAAATGGTATATTGACTCGGATGAGCTTAGAGGCTCTCCAGAGTGCTTGTGAAGCCAGGGAATTAGACTTTGTGGGTAAGTCTAGGGCTGAACTGATAGCTGCCCTGGTGGACTACAAGACTGATTGTGAAGCTCTTGAAGGGGGGAATGCAACCAATGAGGACTCCGCCCCTGGGGTTGTTACTGAATCTGATTCTGGGTACGCCACCAATCCTGCTGCCTCTGTTCCGACCGCCAGCGATGTTTCTTCAGGGAATGCCTTAGAACTTGACTTATCCTTTGAATACCACAAGTTGGAAATAGAAGCTGAGCTTAAGAAAGAGGAGTTGACACAACAAATGGAGCTCAAGAATAGGGATCTTGAACTCAAAGATAAGGACCTTGAACTTAAGAAGAAGGACACTGAGTGTCAGAAAATCAAGCTAGAGAAACCTAGAGACTTCAACGAAACTAGTTGAGAGTGTCAGGTCCCCAGCTACCAAGTTTATGAAAGATTTGGTGGGTGTGTATGCAGAGGGTTCTGATATCCTCCAATGGATTAAAGCATTTGCAATGGCTTGTGCAATTCATGATGTCGACAAAAGAGATTGGGCTATGTGTCTGTTAAGCAGAGTGCCTCAGACTGGATATGATTGTATTCTGAAACTGATTGTGGAAGAAAGGAGTCAGTACGAGTGCATGAAGTCTGCTTTGATTGCTAAGTTTGGCAAGACACCGACCCAATACCTTAAAAGGTTCAGGGAATTTAAGAAACAAGAGAATGTGTCTTGGATTGACTGGGTGAGTGCTGCGCACATGAACATGATGGGGTGGATTGATGGTTACAAAGTGAAAACATTTGTTGAGCTGTCGCTCATTTTGTTTTTTGAGCATTTTTCTGAAGCCTGTTCACCGGAGCTGCGTCAGTATGTTTCTGGACAGAACATTTTAGATCCCTTTAAGCTGGCCCGGCTAGCTGACAAGTGGGTCTCCCACCGGGTGTCCCATAAGGACTCCAGTGGGAAGGACAAGGACAAAGAAAAGGGGACCTCTCAGACAGCTGAAGAGTCCCAAAAGCCGCCACAGTCGGGTAAACCAAAACCTTCCTCTCCTAAAACCCAAAAACCTAGTGGGGATAGGTCTGTTGTGGGTGGGAGTAAGAGTAGTGGTCTGCCTGCTGCAAAGCAGGGTCTTAGTGGTTCCAGTACCATACCCCGCATTCCTGGCACTTGATGGGACTGTGGAGTTCTGGACCACAAAAGGGGTGACCCCAAGTGTAAAGGTAAGGCATTTGGAGTCCAGGCTGTCAGCCTGACCTACTCCTACTCCGTACCTGAGGTGGAGGCCACTGTCCTCCCCTCCTCTACTGGGATCACATTTGGTGTCCCTGTAGAGATTTCCCTAGTGTCCCTTGGGGCCTGGAACCAGTACGCAGAATTACTGGCGACAATCCCACAGAACACCCGTAGGTTTTTGAGAAGTGTCCTCTTGAATGGCCAGCCGTCTACTGGCTTGAGAGACACTGGGGCGAGCATGACAGTGGTGGACAGGACCCTGCTCAAGCCAGAGGACTATGTAGGTGCTCCTCTGAGAACTACCAGGTTAGCCGGTGGGTCTCCCAAATTATCGCCTGTAGCCTTAGTCAACATTATGATTGGAGACAAGACAGCAAAACTTCCTGTCCTGCTTCAGGACAACATGCCTGCTAACATTTTGTTAGGGAACGATTTGGTGCAAATGGGGCTGATCTCGGATGGTCTACCCACGGCTGCTTTGGCGGTCACCCTATCACAGGTCACATTGGGTCTGGCTGCGAGTCCGCTACCCTTGCCGACAGGGAAAACCTAGGCACCACGAAGAAGGAAGAGCAAGAAGGCCACCTCTGCGAAAAGGACCCCTTCTCTTCCTGCTGCTTCTGCAGCACCCACTGGGATTCATGCTCCAGACGGGCTGGATCCAGTGGTAAACCCAAACTCAACTCCTGTGGGAGACGAGGAAGAAGACTCTCCTGTGGGAGAGGTGCTCAACCCGGAGGACCACCCCGACCTTCAATGCCTGCTGGCTGAAGGGGGACCCTCCCGGGCGGACTTCTGTAGGGGACAGAGAGAGTGCCACTCTCTCGAGGGTCTGAGGAAACAGGCCCTGTCCCAGACACAGGGAGAAGTGCCTAGGACATTCTGGATTTATTGGGAGGGTGAGCTCCTTGTTAGTGAGCCCACTAAGCCTGGACCTGGTGCCCTCAAGAGGTAGGGGGTACCCCAGGTTTACAGGCCCTTCATGCTGCAGTTGGTGCATGAGGTGCCCTTGGCTGGTCATCCTGGTACCAAGAAGACTAAGCAAAGGCTTTCTGCCTATTTCTACTGGCCCCGTATGGGAGTAGAAGTGGAGTCTCACTGTAAGACCTGCTCAACTTGGCATTTATCTGGCAACACTGGAGGCAGTGTCATTGCCCCACTGCAGCCATTGCCAGTGATTGGCACACCGTTTGAGAGGGTGGGCATCAACATTGTCGGTCCCCTTGACCCTCTCACTTCAGGTGGACATCGGTTCATCCTGGTCTTGGTTGATCATGCCACCAGGTACCCTGAAGCTATACTCCTTCGGATGGTTACGGCTAAGGTGTTAGCCAGGGCGCTCCTGGGCATTTTCACCCATGTTGGATTCACTAAGGAGGTTGTCTCTGACAGATGATCCAACTTCATGTCGAGTTACATGAAAACAATGTGAAAAGAGTGCAGAGTTACTTACAAGTTCTCCACCTCTTACCATCCCCAGACCAATGGTCTGGTCGAGAGATTTAATAAAACTCTCAAGGGCATGCTAGGTGTTTTGGAAGAGCCCCTAAGGGGGAAATGGGACCTCCCCCTGCCATGCCTGTTGTTTGCTTACAGAGAGGTACCTCAAGGGGGTGTTGGTTTCAGCCCCTTTGAGTTACTCTTTGGGCATCCCGTGAGAGGGCCCCTTACCTTGATCAGAGAAGGTTTGGAAGCCACCCCTCCAGGTCCTGCCAAACAAGTGGGGGACTATGTGTTAGGCCTCAGATTGAGGATGACACAAATGATGGGTCAGGCGACCGCAAATCTCAAGGCCAGCCAGGAATTGAACAAGTACTGGCATGACCTTAAAGCCTTGCAAGTGGATTGGACTCCAGGACAGGAGATCCTTTTGATGGAGCCTACCAAGCCTCGATCTTTGGCAGATAAGTGGTCTGGACCCTTCAGGATCATCTCCAAAATGGGTGAAGTCAACTATCTGGTTGACATGGGAGTCCCTGGGGTAGCCCCTCAGGTATTCCATGTTAACAGGCTCAAGCCTTTCCATAGGCAAGCAGAAGTCTTGTGTCTCTTCAGAGCAAGAAGAAAACGAGAGTTAGCCCCTTCCTGATTTGCTGCATAGCAACCCTCAGGATGGCTCAGTGGAGGGAGCGCATCTCTCTCCAGATCTGACGACAGAGAATCAGGGGGCTTGCAGGTATTTGCTCCGGCAGTATGCCTCTCTGTTCTCACTGACACCAGGCCTTACACCATGGTGTAGGCACGAAATTGACACTGGTGACAGTGTGCCTGTCAAAAGCAGGTGCTACCGTATGTCAGATACAGTTAAGAACCACATCCAGGCTGAGGTCGCGAAGATGTTGGATCTGGGTGTTATTGAACCCTCAACCAGTCCCTGGTCCAATCCAGTGGTCCTTGTCCCCAAGGCAAGTTCCCAGGCAGATACCAAGGATTGAAGGTTCTGTGTGGACTACCGAGGAGTCATTGCTGTCCTCAAATCTGATGCACACCCATTGCCCAGGGCTGATGAGCTTGTGGACACCATAGGTGCTGCCAAATTTGTGAGCACCTTTGACCTTACCTCAGGCTATTGGCAAATAGCTCTGACGGACCATGCCAAGGAAAAGACTGCATTCTCAACACCTGAGGGGCTCTACCAGTTTAGAGTCATGCCTTTTGGGTTGAAGAATGCACCTGCCACTTTCCAACGTTTAGTCAATCATGCACTCAGTGGGCTGGATGCCTTTTGTGTGGCCTACTTAGATGACATCGCTGTCTACAGTTCCACTTGGGAGGAGCATTTGACTCACTTGGATAAAGTGTTGCAGGCCTTGAAAAGGGCTAACCTCACTATCAAGGCCACCGAGTACCAGATAGCTCAGGGGAAAGTCACGTATCCTAGTCATGAGGTAGGAGGTGGTCAAATCCAACCTCTCCCCAGTATGGTACAGGATGTACATGAAGTGGCTTATGCAGATGAAGGGTGAAAACCCGAAACTGCTCAGGTGGTCCAATAGCCTGCAAGGGCCAGATTTCACCATAGAGCATAGACCAGCGATGATAATGCAGATGGCCTTTCCAGAAGGTATGTTGACCGTCTGGATGAGGGTGTCTATCTCGTGGGAGATTAGGCACCCTAACCTCAGTCCGGTGGGGGGGTGACTGTGATGCTGGGAATGCATCAGGGGGACAGGGCCTCTGAATCCTTGTCCTTTATTGCTTTGTCATGTATGTTCTGACTTGTTTTCCGTGCAGGAGTTCATATATGACTCCTGGCGGTGCGGCTCTTCCTGTGTTTGGTTTGGTGAACAGACCCTTGGGATACCCTTAAGGCACCCATAGGTGGGAGTACGACCCTGTACTCCTAGTATATGTTTTTGGGCACCTGTGTGTGGCCCACAGAGCAGGGTATGGGCTGGTGGCAGCTCCGTGCTGAATTGACAGGTGCCCTGGGCGTCCTCCATTTTGGGATGCCCAGGTCCTGTCATTGGAATCAGTGGATTCCTAATGGAGACAAGATGGCCCCTGTGGCCTCTTGCTTTCCATCACCTGTTACCTTGTTGCCCAAAGTCCCGGGAAGCCCTGACTCTATCCTTTCCCCCTGACTGGCTGTTGGTTGGAAGTTCCATATATGGTAGTGTGGGGAAGTGCTGACCGGACTGGCTGGAGCCTTCCTAACCACCGTATGTTGTGGGTACGCCCGTGGGGTGGGATCTGGGTGAATGGAGCGTGTGAGGAATATGCATTCTTTGTTATGGGTGTCTAGTATCTGGTGGTTGACACAATGAATGAGACTGCCCTGCCCGAAACTGGTATGAATGCAGTGTAGTTCTGAATGGCAGAGTGCTTGTCCGAATCCACATTCTGTGTTGTGAGTGTCTGGATGGAGAAAAATGGCCTGAATGGATTGTGCGCCTGATTGGGTGCCTGACTGCCTGAATGCCCTTCTGAGTGATTGGTTGCCTGAGTGCGACCCAGCAGAGTGAATGGGAGATCAACAGTATATCTGGGGGTCTCTCATTGCTAGAAATCGTTCAGAAGCTGAAGTTGATACTTGATGCTTACTCTCGAAGCCGAGCCGGAAGAAGAAGGTGAATCGCTGTTCCCTTCCGTGTGAGATGAAAGCTGCTGTGCCTTCAAGAACTGATCCAAGAAAGGACCTGGTAAGGAGACCTCTCCCCGAGCTACGAGGGACCATTGTGCACCACCTGATCTTTGCCAAAGCTCCCTGGCAGACAGACCTACAAAAGGCTGCCGACCGGAGAAGGGGACCACAGAGGAGAACGAAGAAAAGCACTGGACAGCCGTCCACCGCAGACGACCGTCATCGCTGACCCGAGCCGCCATGCTCCCGTTTGCCTAAGAACATTTGATCCAAGGACTCCCTTGTTCATCATCGTCGACCGCTTTCATCCTGCCGGCGAAAGTCAAGGCCGTCGATGACCAAGGAGAATCCGCTAGTGGGTTCCCCCCAACCGAAGACCTCAGAGACGCCGACGAAGCTACTGAAGCCAGCCGTGGTCATGTTGCGTTCACCGACACCAGATGCTGACGACTCGATGCCCTTGATGGGACAAAGTTCTTCACTACCTCTTTGCGGCACAAAACCATTGTCATCGAGGTGCACCGCACGTCTCCCCTGTTGCCAGACGTTTTCGATCACTCGTCAATGAGCACCGCAAGGACCAAAGCTGTTGCCTCAACGACAAACATTCACCCATTCTTCATCTCAGAAGTTTAACGACATGTGGCTCCTGCTTGAAAGGGAGCGCACTCAAGAAGGGCCTGTCGATTCCCTGATGAAGAACTTTACAACACAAGGTACATTTGGGTTGCAGAACTATAGTAGAAGATAAGACTTTAATAGACAATATATGGACTGGGCTTGTAGTGCATCTTCATTTACAGGTTGCCCAGGTGGGGGGATCCTCATACAGAACTGTGTCTGGTTGGTAGGGGCTCAGTATTCTGCCAATTGTCTAACCAACTTGTCTTCCTCCTAAATCTATGGTTGATATTGTTTTGCTGTGTTGATTCGTATGCTATTTGAACTGAGTACTGTTGATGCATTTACTAGTAATAGTGGTACCACCTAGAACTGTATATATTTACCATTTTAGAATTGTCGGAGCACAAGTGTATTATCGTGATAGTGTATATAACATTGAAACTTATTTATATAAAGACTCTGCTTTAAGTAATACAGTGGGTGGTGGACATTCCTTTGTGGGTGCTTGGGGACTACACTGTACTTAAGGACCAGCATGCATCACCTCCTGAGAAGCTAAGCCTTGGTTGCTCGACCATAGCTACCCTATGGAGAATCTTGGCTGGGGTCATCTGTGCCTCTCCTCTGCCATATAGAGAGCAGGAGTACAGACACCCCTCTCCAGTGTGTTTCTTTACACAGACCATCAGCCTTAGTTACAATCAGGTGGAGCAGGTGTGTTACTATATAAGCTATGCAGCCCAGTCCAGTTTAGTGGCTGACATGAGCAAGCAGCTCCTGTTTGGAGAAGCCTGGAAAGGGTAGACTGCTGGAAAGGAGAGGTGCTGCAGAAACTCCGGAGAAGGCTTGAGACAGGAGGAGAGCTGGAGAAGTGGCAGCAGGAGAGAGGACAAGGTGAGCTCTACAGAAGACAAGAAAGTGGTGAAAGTTAAAGGGGTGAGAAAAAGGAAGGAACCAAAACCAGGAGGGCAGTGGTAGGAACAGGGGAAAGAAGGAAATAAGTAAAAGCAGGAGTGGACTGGCAGAAGGAGACAAGAGCTGGAGAAGGAGGGAGGAACTAAACCCTAGAGTGGAGTTGAAGGAAGGAGTAACATTAGAAGGCTGCACAGAGTAAGTAAGACCCAGAGTGGAGTGGAAGGTGGCGACAGCAAGCCACAGTGGTAGTAAGGAGACAGTGGGCCTCATTACGAGTATGGAGGTAGCCATGCTGCTTTTAGCAGCATAGCTACCCCCATACCGGGTACCGGGTTACTGAAATAGGGAATTACCGGGCCATGCCGACTTTGGCGGGCCCGGGAATTCCCATTCTCGGGACCCGGACCCGGTACATCCCTATTCCAATTTGAGCCCCCATAGGGTTCAATGGGAATGGGGAGGATGCTAACAACGGGCCTGTTAATGACGGGCCCGTTGTTAGCATCCTGGTCTGCTTGCGGGTCCCGCTAAGGACGTCTGGTTTTACCAGATGTCCTCACCCGGACCCGCGAGCAGACCTCGTAATGAGGCGTTAGAGGGATAACGGTGCCAGCAGCTCTACCGGCGCCATTAACCCTCTACCGCCTGAGTCGTAATGAGGCCCAGTGAAAGATCAGCAGGAGAAAGAGGTAGGCGAAAGTAAGGAGACTTAGGACGAGACGTCTTCAGATGAAGAGTGAAGAGGACTGGCGAGGGGTTGATGAGAAGTGGAAGAAAAAAAAGAAAGCACTAGAGAAAAGAGATTTGGAATTTATTAAGGTATTGAAAAGGGAGTCGAAGGGCCAGAAGCAGGTTAGTCAGCTAGAGGTAGGAGGTCTAGGCAGGTCTAACAGTGGGAGGAGGTTCCAGAGGGAGTTTGGGTGCCTAGTGTACCAGCGTGATACAAACAAAATATCATATCATATCATAGTTTAGAGAAGAGGTGGTGAGAATAGAGTCAGTAAAGGAGGCTATTAGGGATTGGTCCTTCTGCCTCTCTCCTGGCTGATCCCAACTTCAACTGCTGAACATCAAGGCCTGCCTTAGTCTTGGGTACGGGCCTCTATAAAGCTTGCACATATGCTCAAAGGAGCAGACAATGGGTTTGGTACCACCTGGAGCCTGTAGGGAGGACTAATGTTACTCTGTAACTTTGGAACAGTGACAGCTGAGACTAGAAAGTCTAATTACTCACCCTGCGATTGGTAAAGGCGCTATAAGAGACATTTGTGAAAGAAGGCGTCCTATGTTTTTGTCTTTTCTTTGGGTAAGATCCTGGTTATATTCAACGTGACCCACCCCTGTATACAGTCCATAATCAAAATTTTGAACTTTAAGCACCTGCTCTCGGCATACGTCTGTGTCCCAAAATGCAAATCTGTGACATTTCTCATTCTGGACATTGTGAGGTTCCCGGGGGAAGCAGAGCATGCGTTTTTTGGCAGACAGGCCCAACCCTGGGGTTTCCTCTTTCACATACCCTACAGCCTCAATTGGCACTATCCTCCCCATGGCCATGTCACAAGGTCATGCCTCCTCACTACTGTGGCCTCCTCCCCTTTAGATCAGAGACTCACCCCTAAGACCCTCCCTCTCCTTCTGGGTTTTCACAGGTTAATGCTTTCCACCTCCTCTCTGATACCTTCCTGAAATGTCCCTACTGTGCAACTGCTTCTACCTACCCTTTGATGGCACAAACTTCCTTTCTGTTGCCCTCCAACCTACACAGTTATTCTTCCCACATTCTTTGTAAATTCTTTAGCCACCTCCTTTAAATTGATGACCTCTTCC
Source organism: Ambystoma mexicanum (assembly GCF_040938575.1). Lineage (NCBI taxonomy): Eukaryota > Metazoa > Chordata > Amphibia > Caudata > Ambystomatidae > Ambystoma > Ambystoma mexicanum. The sequence continues at coordinate 1,111,885,529 of NC_090923.1, read as the reverse complement.
AATAACCTCATGACCCTCCCCTTGACTCCCCTCCAATAGAAGTGTGATCTTCTCCTCAAACTCTCTTCCACCCTCCTTCTTTCTAAAAAGTACTTTCTCCTCTAATCCTTCTCTTCCTCCAATCTCCATCAACTCCCCTGCTGTCAATCCTTCCTCCTGCCCTCTGCCCTTAACCTCCTCCATCCCACGTGATTTTAATCCTGCCTCCTCCCATTCTCTTTTCCCAACCTCCTTCTTGATTCGACACACCAATGGCTTCTCTACCTCCTTGTCCCCCTGTAGGATGGTATCACCTCTCCAACACACTGCTCCTCCAGCCTCCAAGCTACTCCCCTCTGCTCCTTCCCCCACACTTTCCGTCCATCTGTACACCACTCTAGCCACCCATAAATTGAATGGGAGGAGAACTGTTCTTATAGTGACTTGGCATCTCTCAAGGGCTGGTATTCTGGGCACAAGGTTGCAGCTGGGACTCTAGAGAAAGGCTCCCCCATAATTGGCAGCTTCTTTCCTGTAAGTCCCCTTGGGTTGAGGTCACTAAGATAGAGGCTATAAGAGGCAGGGTAGCCCTCTTGGCCTTAACTTGTCTGCCCTGCGTGTTCATGTCTGCCTGGTGCTTACAACTACCAGTCCCCAACTGCTTCCAGAAGGTTCACTCCTGCTTCCTTTGCCTTTGGTTCAGTCCTGTTTGCCTCAGATTAAAATATTTTGTGGTCAGAATGGCTTCTGTTTCAAAGGTTTTTTTGAGGCCTAATTGGGCTGGGGTTCTTGTGCTCTAGAGCCAGCCATCTCTTTCTCTGGTCTACACCGGCCTTGTCCCCGCCTCCCTAACCCAGGTGTCCCTATTGTGTATGTTAGTAGCTCTCAGATCGGTAACCCCTATCTGTCTTCTCTTCTTACTATCCCACTCCTTAGGGAACTTGGAACGTTCCCTCTCCTGTAATCGGTTACTACTCAGGGTTTAGGAAACAATGCCTTATTGTGCCCAGCTTCACTTTCACACCTTTCATACCCTCCCGTACCTGACCCTTCGCTGTACTGATCGCTTAAGCTGTTCTCCTCCCACCACATCACTGTCCCTCCAGTCTCTCCCTCTGCCTTTCCACCTCCACCCTTTGAATTTACTTCCTTTCCCACTCCTATTCTTGCTACCTCTTGTACCTCCAACTATCCCTCTACTTCTTTTATTCCTTTCCCTCCGTCCTCTCACTCTTCTTTCCTGCCTCTTACTGTTCCTCTAGTTATAACTTCTATTTCACTCTACACCAATATGTACCCCGACTCTTTCACTCACTGTTGCTCTTCCCGCTCTAATTCTACTACTGTTCTCATTCCGCTACTACCACTAACTCTCGACTACCTATACGGCTCTATGGCACTCAGGGATATGGTTCCCCCCCCCCTTATTACTGACTACCACTCTACCCCTTATGGTCTATACGCACTACTCCCACCACTACTACTCCACTCCTCCTAATCTACCTCTGCTTCTACTACTCACACTCTCCCCTCCCTCACACAAACACTCCACAGACCCCCTCTGTTACAGTAGCCGGCCCTATCACGCTGTCTAATGTTATGTTACATAGCATTTGAATAGTGCCTAATGCCATTGGTATAGCCTCAAAGCGCTGTGGGTGAACGTCCTTAAAGGACAGAAGGATGAGAATTGAGAAGAGGATTTTAGATTTAGCCAGTACGAAAGTAGGTAGGGGTGGTTCAGTCCTTACTAGCGACCCATGGAGATCTGGCTAGTGGATGGGTGCTGTGATAGGCTGTAGGGAGAGTATTCGAGTCAAGGAGACTGATTATGTGCTCAGCTGGACTGGATTCTTTTCTTGGGACTGCATTCTAGTAGCAGAGGGGATGTGCGTTGTGAGGTCGAGTCGTGAATTATTGCAGGTGTATGTGGGTGGGTGGGTGGCTGTGCCCCTGAGGAGGAACGCTGCATACCAGAACTTGCATTCAGAGCTACTAAAGGAAAATGGGCATCTGAACTGGAAAAGGAACACAGCAATTTGTTTCTGAAAAGAAATGTTCTTAGACTTAGGTTTCAAACAACGACTGTGGAAAACGCCAAAGAAAATACTTTATCATTTCAAGACACCCAGACAGGGGCGTTGCTAGGGGGGGGGCTAAGGGGGCTATAGCCCCTGATCTTTTGGTTGTAGCCCCGGATAGAATCTCAGGAGCTACAGCCAAAAGACTAGCTAGCCCCCAGTCCCAACAGTTCCGACATCAGCTTAGCCCCGGGTCTTTTCCAGACCTAGCAACTCCCCTGCACCCAGACAACCTGGCTACAAATAAAAATATTAAACTAAATTAATTATACGACAATTTCATTTATACTAGATTTCCACACAAAATAAGTAGCATAACATCACTCATATTTATATCTTCCAAGCACCACCTTGGATCCTGCATATACATCTGTTACCAAACTTACCACAGGCCAAATAATAAAGGTCAAAGGTTTTGAATTCAAATCACAAAGGGCCAAACGGTTGTACTAGAACAGATTAATGGGAGAATTTAAAAGTAACAAAGAGGAAAGCAAACCTGCTAGAGGACCATAGTCTCTCAGTCCTGTCCTCTCTCCCATAGACTCCGCAAGCCAGAGGTCCAACACTCACAGTCTTTGGGGTTGAAGTGCCCTGACATTTCTTTCTTGGCTTGTAGTGTGAAAATGTGTCTTTCGTCCAACGTGTCAAGAGGTTGATCTTCTCTGTAGTAGTCGCCAGCACCCCTGGTTCGCAAGGCCCTCGGGACATGGGCTGGCACATTTAACTCACAGTGATCTTAGCCAAGATCACTGTGGGCCTGGTATTGGGTAAGTCCAGCACACTAGGTGCCAATGGCAGGCTCTGCCACTGCCTTTGCCATCACCTGGGTTGCAGCCTTTCTACCAGTCTCTGTACTTTTCCTCCTTCCAGACTATCACTATGTTCTCCTTCCTCTCACCCGACTTAGTCTCTCTCCTTCAGTTACTCCTCGACGATTTTCAGTCAGCCCTTCTCTTCCTCCCCTCTTAACTTTCAACCACTCCACACCTCTCTCATTGGTATTACCATGACCCACCTCCTCCTTAGTTTCCTCTCCCTCCTGATGTCTTCCCTCATCTTTCAGCACTTTCTCTTCACACCAGCTTTTCTCTGCCACATCCTCTCCTTTACATGTTGTCTCCTTCCAATGATTGCTCTCCTCCTTCACATCCTATCCAATTCGTGCCTTTCCCTTTTTAGTTTGTGCTTGCGACACCCATTAGCCGAAACTATTGCTTTAGAGTACATATAGGGAGAAATTGCATATGGGGAGGGGTACACTGTTTGTAGGTGTTGTTTGGTTGTTTGCCCACCGATCGACTGCCCATGGCCTTTTTTTAATCCCGATGGCCATTCCCGCCCAGTTCCTGCCACTCACCGCCCAAAACATATCCTCAGGGGAAATCTTTCAGCTGCTTTAAACAAGCCTTACTATCAAACTTTGCACTCAAAGTGCCTACTAATGTTTTTTCAAAGCAGTTTTCTTAGAGTTTTTTTGTACGTTTTTTAAAAAACAATTTAAATTAATTTTAACAAACAAAAACAACCAAAAGAATCCAGAGAGTGAACAACAATCATAGCTTTCTAGTATTATATACAGTATCATGATATGTCCACCGCCTCCCCATTACTGCCCCCCTATCCCGAGCCTACTCCACCTCACCAGCTTCCACCACTCTATCTGGGGGTGCTCTCCCCTCCGCTTCCCCCAAGGAATCATCGTCTTCTAGGCAGGTCTGGGCAGACTCAGACAGTGTAGCTACTAGTTGCCTCCGGGCTATCAATGTCTCTGCTTCTTCATCTCCCCCTCTATTAACTGCTTCACTCCACACCACCGTTACCGCTTCCACCCATTTCTGGAGGTCGTGCCACCGAACTTCAGCCTTTGGTCTATTACTTGCTCAGTCTCCTTAGAGTTAATGGCTTAATTGGAGTTGTAACCCCGCTTACTGGTGTGATAAAAATGTCAGCCAGGACTGCCTTCAGCCACTCAATTTATAAGCACTCTGTGTGTCCCGCATTGAAGTACTGTTAAAAACGAGCATTGGGAAAGCCAACAGTTTTGGCTTGCGTATAAATAGTAGGCATTTGCCAGGCACTGATATCAGATGCCCAGGTACTCGCACCATTGTGCACCTGTTACCATCAATGGCTAGTTAATAATGCCACTACGGCTGTGCCTGGCAAGTGCCTTTCCCATGCCTACACAAAAGCTTAAATCAGTTGGCATTGACAATGCTTGTTCTTTAATATTACCTCGTTCCTCCCCTCTTGATAACTCTTCCCCTTCACCTCCGATGCCCGGCTTGTCTTCTCTCCCACCAGCTCGCTCGTAGACGTTACTCCTTGCACATTTCCTTGATGCTTAGTCCTGCTCCACCGTATCAGCAGGTGCACCAGCCCACGCAGGGGGCGCTAGAGGTGCAGCTCACATAGCGGGTCGCCCCTCTGGCCACCCCCTCCGTGGTCCCTCCGCGGAGCCACCCGGGAAAGGACTATGTGTTGGGCCAGGCATTCATAAGACCTGAGCGGGGCTGGGGCTGCTCGATAGGATGACTCTACTAATGCGACCATATGTTTCCAATAAAGTGTATTATGTTTCCGACTTTCAGAAGGTTTCTGTCTCTTATCATTGGGGTAAGCAGGATATGGGGATATTATGCATGTTACTGTTATTATGCAAGGGGCCATAGTAGGGGTTAGCCCCGCTATGACTTTCAGTCGACCACCTCCTGGACGCCTCCAACCTACTGCCGACACTGATGCACAATCTCCAAATCCCTACGTCTCCAACGCCTACCTCTGAACTCCCTATGCTTTTCTAAATTGGAGGTTTCACCCTTGTAACTAATAATCACGAGACCGGCTTCTGCTAGCCGCTTGAACTGCATACGTGTGGGGATTGAATGAGCTCCGGGTGAAATGACTAACTGGACAGCTGATTCTGCTTCCCTCCTGATTTCCAGCACCGATCCGCAGACCGAACTTTTATCAGGGTGGTCTGGCATTTGAATCCTCGTTGTTGAGCGACAAGGCCACATTTGGTTTCTGACGCGTTGGAGTTTTGCTGAGAAGTACTGAAGTTTGTGTGTCCCTTTCATTCTGGTACCCATGCACTTCAGCAAGCCCAACCTGGGGAAGCTGGGTCTGATACTATGTGTCTCATCTTCATAAGGCAAACAGCAATGCCTATCGCAGACTTACTGAGTAACTTGCACACAGAAGAGGACAAATGGTCCTGAATGGGGCATGCTTGGCTGAATCCAAGGCAATGGATTAGACAGACCATCCAGCTTTTTGTCATTTTTATGTGTGCTGCAAAATTTCGTAAATGCTCCTAAATGGCCCAAAATATAAAAATGTTCCAATCTGCCATTTATTATAATTAGTCAGATCGATAAATCCATGTCATTTTCTGATGCATAGTACCCACAGCACCAGTGGCCCCAAGCACCACATAGCACTTATATTTACTTAATGTATTTATTTTAGTGGGCATTTATAAGGCACTTGTACAGCTAGAATAGTGTTTCAAAGCACCACGAGGCAAAGGGGAGCAAGGGAATAAAACATGACAATTTAAGAAAATGCCAATGAAAAACAAATGACAACAGCGGTCCTACTAGGCCTTGTGACACTCGGAGCGTGCAAGTGCAGAGAGAGAGAGAGGCGAAGGGGTGGGAGTAAGTGCAGGAGGGGCACCCCAGGGGTCGAAGTGCCAGAGTGTCCGTTTCAGTGGCAACAGATAAGTGCAAGGCAGTGACCACCTGGTAGGGCGAGGTCAGCCATCAATCAATAAGTGCAGACCTGCGGAACACCACAGGCCAGTAAGGGCCTGAAGGCAAGTGCAGGGGGGGCAGATGCTGTAGGCGATTGGGTGGAAGGCCAGGACCCCATTTGACTCTTAAGGGGCCAGATCGCCGATCTCAGGGACTGAGGGGGATTAGCACGGGAGGGAGAAAGGGAAGGAAGAGGAGAAGAGGAAAGTCTTGAGATGCTTGCGGAACCTAAGGAGATCTGGCTCAAGACGGAGAGAGAGAGGGGAGGCTGTTCCAAAGGAGGGAGCCAGCTGAGGAAAGGGAACGACCACCAGCTCTCTGCTTGGAATAGCATTTGACCAGCAGAGAGTTGGAGTCAGAGGATCGGATGGATCTGGAAGGATAGTATTTGATGAGAGCGGGTTGCAGATAGCATGGTCCCCGGCCCCAGACAGCCTGATGATTTAAATTTGATCCTTGCAGCAACCAGGAGCCAGTGGAGAGATTTTACGGCTGGGGAGATACGGTCCCTGGCCTTGAGGCCAAGGACAAGTCTTGCAGCCTTATCCTGGATTAGTTTGAAAGGGCGGAAAGAAGAGAAGGTAGATTAAGCAAGAGGCTGTTGCAATTATTCAGCCTAGAGAGAACCAGAGCTCTGGAGACATTGAACTTCTGGGGAAAGGTGAGGAAAGGGAGAATGCCGCTGAGGAGGTGAAGTTGAAAGTGGGCCTTCATGTGAGGAATGAAAGAGAGCAAGGAGTCGAAGATGATTTCAAGGTTTCTAGCTTCTGAGGAAGGAGAGGGGAGAGAGCCCATAGAGGGTGGCCAGAGTGAAGGCGGGGAACAAGAGTCCCGATGGGAAGGATCTCAGTCTTGCTGGGATTGAGACAGAGATCGTTAGAGGTGCACCAAGACTGGATAGTGGAAAGGCAACCAGGAATGACAGAGAAAGAGAGGAAGTGGGGAGTTTGAAGAATAGTTATGTGTCATCTGCATAACACGGGAAGTGTTGGGAGAAGCTAGATATCAGGTGAGCAAGAGGAGTGAGATAGATGTTAAAGAGCCAAGGTGAGAGGATAGAGCCCTGGGGAACAACACAAGTGGAAATAGAGGTGGAGGAGGAGAAGGGACCCAGGATCACCTGGGAAGGACGGTCAGTGAGAAAGGAGGTCAGACAGTACAGTGCCTGGCCTGAGATACCAAAGGTATCATGGAGCCACTTTATGAGGATGGAGTGGTTGACCGCGTCAAAGGCAGAGGAGAGGTCAAGTAGAATGAGAACAACAGGAGAGCTAGAGTCGAGATTTACAAGCAATTCTACACAGGTGTTCAGGAGAGCATTCCATGCCTCTGGATGCTCGGAATTCAGATTGATGGCCCTGGAGGCAACCAAGGAGCTCAGTATGTTGGGTCAGTTGGGGGAAGACCAACTTCTCCAAAAGCTTCCCAAGGAATGGAGTGATAGAGATGGGGCGATAGTTGACCGGACACAAGGTGTCGGCAGAAGGCTTTTTCAGGAGCAGTGCACAAGGGAGTGTTTGAGAGAGGAAGGGAAAGACCCAGATGCAATAGAGTTGTTGCAGAAATCAGCGAGCGCAGGAGCGAGGGAACAGATATTGTCCTTGATAGTTCTGGAAGAACAGGGAGAGACCTGTTTAGATGAGACCTTCATAGAGCGGACTACTCTAGTGACCTCGTCCGATGTGATAGGAGAGAAGGAGGAGAGAGAGGAGAAGGGGCCAAAGGAGGCAGGGGGATATGGGGAGAAATGGGGGGAAGAGGAGGAAGAGAGAGAAGTCAGGATGTTCTGAGTTTTAGCAGTGAAGTGGTTGGCCAGTGCAGTGCAGAGGGCCTGGGAAGGAAGAGGTGAAGTATAGACTGCGGATGGATTGGCTAATTCCTTGCAGATTTTGAAGAGTTCAGCCGTGTTGTTAGAAGCTGCAGAAATGTGGGCCTGGATGTGAGCCCTTTTCTTAGAGAGAGTAGAGAGATGATATTGCCTTTGGAGTAGGCGACAGGCCACTTTATCAGAAGTCTTCCACTTCCGTTCTAGATCTGCTAGATCAGAGTCGTTCCAACTGTTACAATTGGTGACAGGCTTCAGACGGATCCTCATAACAGGGGCAAGAATGTTGAGAGTGTTAGTGATAGCAAGTTGTAGATTGTTGAGAGCAGAGTCAGCGGGTGAGTCAGCAGGGGGTAAAAGGGGCGATAAAGGTGGAGGCAAATGCAGCAACTGACACTCATTTAATCAGCTGGATGACCGCGAACGAGGTTGGCAGTGCTGGGGGAGGCTTGGTCAAGGGGCCGAGATGTCCCAGGTGGGAGGAGAGGAGGGAGTGGTCAAACCAGGAAAGCGGGTGGAGAGAGGGTCAGAGAGCAAAAGATCTGCATAGATGAAGGCATCAAGTATGTCCAGCATATGACAGGCCTACCTTTGTGAGAGAACATTTTCAATCTGGATGTATAATAAGGGCATGAGAAATGGAGTTCTGTAGGCTTAGTAGCTACCTCTCACTATTTTAGTTAAGCATAAACATTGCAAAATGTACAATTATGTACAGCAAAAGCTCATTTTTCTTGATGCAAAATTAGGAAACCAATGCCACTAGATTTTGGGGGTTCTGGTTAGATGCCATCTCCAAATCTAGGCATATCTATGCTTGCCAAAGGCAGATGGCACAGGAATCACTCCAAGACACAGAGACAGTTCAACAGTTTTTATTAATTCATCAATGGGCCCTTGGGGTGCCCCTCCCTCTCTCTCCCCCTCCTTCCCTCTCTCTTGTCTTCAACTGCACCTCCTTCCTAAACCAGTGGTTTCTGGCCCTGAATTAATATGTAACGAATGCTAACTCTATTTTTTAATCTCCTTATCCTGGAAGGGAGGATCTAAAAGCTGGATGTATTTTCTATCTAGACTCCCTCTGGAACTTCCTAGCTGTCCCTGCTATATCCGATGGTTAGTGTTCTACAGGCGTAGGAAATGTGCCCTATCAGATTTACTTTGAAGTCTATCACACTCCCCTCTCCCTTCCCTTTCATATACCACTTTCCACACTCCTCGAACTTCACCCACTTTACTGCACCCCCTCCATCTCTAACCCTCCAATGTCACCCTCTTTCTCTAGGCCTCGCCTCTACCCTTTAATGTTACCCCCTCCTTCCACCTCGCTATTACTCCCTCCTCCACACCACTACTTCAACCTTCCCAATTCTGCTACACACCTCCTTTAACTCAGTATCATACACTTAACAGGCACTCCCTACACTGAACTCACCTAACCACACTTGCCACAATACCACGCACTCTCACACTGCAGTACCACTTCCACTCTTTAGCGAATACCTCACCTTCTCCAGTAAATGCACCTCTCCTTGTTACCTCTTGCTGGTCTCTTGGTCGTCCACCTCCTCCACATCTGATCTCAACCGTGTAATCCACACTTCTGTTTCCTGAGAGGGTCTTTTATCTCCACCTGCCAGGATTGGGCCTCTGTCACCCTGTATTCCCCCAACTAGGTGTGTAAACAAAAAAAAGAAAATCCACTACCCCTTTCCGTTCACAAGTCCACTGCGGAAAAACAATGGCGACCCTGGTAGTTAATGGTTCGAGTTTGTGTTCTGAGACTTATTACTGGTCAGCCTGCGGGAAGTTACACAGGGAAGGGCTTTCCATTTGGTCCCTGGTGATCTAGGATTGTTCAAGACTTTTGCCGGGCTTGCCGGTCCCCCCGGCACCACTGTGCAGTTCTTTTGCTGGCAATGTCTGAGAGCGGCTTCCCCGTTCAGCTCCCTATCTCTCTCTCCCTGCTGGAGTTTGCCTGCGTTGCAGGACCATGTAGGTGCTGTGGCTTCCTTTTCTTGCTGTGGGGCTCTAGTGTGACGGATCACTGCTGTTGCCAGTTAACAATAGCGTTTCTGTCTTTTCTGCACTGGTGTAGGGCTTGAATCAGGATTCATGATGAGATGCTGTAGCTTTGTTTCAGGCTGGAACAGTGTATCTCTGAAAAAACAGAGAAACACTGACAAGCATCTGGTATTAGAGGCATCAATCACTTGAGAGTGAGACAGCGGTGTACTGCTAAGAAACATGCTGGCACTAAGGGGGAGGGCACGGTAGGAATCGGGCCCTCTCAACTGCCATCATCCACCTCAGGGGTAGGACTAGCTCTGGATATCTCCCTGATAGGTGTCACAGATATCACAAGAACGTGCATACTCTCCAAGAGAGTTCTAGTGTTTTAATAGGTAACAACAGAAATTGTGCAGATCATTCAAATATGAGCAGACTGGTTTGACGATAATACAAGTTGCTTGTTCAATAATAGGACAGGCGGATGGTTTTATGGAATGCACCGGGCTGGAGAAGGGGTTATGGAAGGGCACCTACAGCTGTCCCGCTTTTTCTCGTCTTTTTCTGGCACCCTCCGACCCAGGCGTCCTTGACCCAAGTTAGTCGCTTGCGATCAGTACCTTGTGAGAACCAAAAGGCAAAAGCCTTGTTTATCTAAGCTCCCTGATGGTATTCCTTAACTGGCCTCATACCATCAAGGATTTTCATTATATCAGGTGGTGAAGCGATGTGCTGTCAGACCCTCAAGTCCTACTCTTCTCCTTGCTACTCTCCTCCTACCCCTACTCTCCTCTGCCCAACTCCATCCACCGTCTCCCCTACCTACTTCCCCCTCCTCTGTCTCTATGATGCATACATCTCCCTCTTCACTCACTCCTTGAAACAACTACCTTCGGCTCTCCGATGTTACTACTGCCTTTCCTACCACTCTCTGCTCTACTACTACTCTCTCCACACTACTACCAATCACCCCGATCTGAACTACTACTCTCCTCTTTCCAAAACTCAGCGATACATGGTGCTCTGCTCACCCTACAACTATACTCACCCCTTCTTCCCTGCAACCCACTCCTTTACCCTTTTTTGTTATCCTTACTCTCCCGTAACATCCACTACCTTTCCCTCAAACTGCTACTAACCCACTAGCCTACTCCTATCTCCCATGCTATCTCCATCTTTCTATCTCACTCCTCTCCTATATGGTCCCCTCCCCCTTTTCGTACAATACACTCAACTGGTGCCACTCTCTTTCACCTGTACTTTGCTCATATTTTGCCACAAATTCTCCAGCACTCCACTCCTCTATCTGTTATCCGACTTGTCTCCCGGTCCACCTTTACCTCTTCTGACCTCATCCCAACAACCCACACTCTACCTCTCCTTCTGTCTCCCTTCACACTGTGGTGCTGGTGGGTCTGTTTTGCCCTCGCCCCATTGTTTGCAGCACTCACATAACTCTCTGCACCATTTGTTGCCTGTCTCTTCCCCAGGAGTTGTGTTACACACACGAGAGGCTTAAAGACCCCTTTAATCTCCTCCCCCTTTTCCAGCCTGATTTTAGCAACAGTCTCAGATGGTTTCCCTGTTTCGCTGGTGTGCTGTGCGTCTAGAAATTAATTTTGCTGCTGTTGCAGTGAAATCTGTGTTTTTCTGAGGTGTTGGTTGCTGATGGGTTGTTGTGCAGGCTCCTAATTTGTCTTGGTTGCTCCGTTTCTGTTTCTGAGATATTTGTGAGCTGAAACTCCTGGGGGGTTATTGGGAGATAAAGCGTGGCACCATGGGTGACATTTGTTGAACATGGTTTTTGTTCCTGGGACTGCCAAACCTCCGCTGCCCCCAACTCCAATATGCTGCCTCTGGTACAAGGATTCCTCTGGCTTTTGACTTGGTGAGCCTCCTGCCCCATTGTGGGAAGGGTTTCTGCCCATCCCCCCATTGACAGGGTCCTGACCCTGAACCTGTCAAATAGGCCCCGCGCCCCTCACTATGAGGGGATCCCATCCCCTGTGGACAAGGCCAGGTTATTATTTCCAGGATCAAAACTGGTACCTTCTCTGCTTTCATTGTACAAATTGGAGGTTTAACAATAAAGGCAACATTGTAAACCGCCCGGGATCGGGACAGAAAAGAGTTTTACGTGATTTTGCAATTTGAGACACTAAAATGTAATTCATAATAATTATTAATAATAATTCTTTATTGCATAGAGTTCATATGAGCTTTTCACATCTTATACATTAATTCTTTAAACATCAAAATCACCATATAAACAATCAATCAAGATCTATTAAAATTGAAATTAATGTGAAGATCAATTCCTGCATATCATAGAATACTTCATATTTTTAGCAATTTTTCTACATGTAACCAAATGCGATACAAAGCAATATGTAGGGAATTAATCCCAGAATTGAGACCATGGGCCTCATTCCGAGTAGGGCGCAAAGAGAAACCGGGCACCGTTAAGGACATCAGTGCCGGTAATCCCTTTGCGCCCTACTACGAGTTCCCTTAGCGGGTCTACCAGGCGTTAAGGACGGGACCGGCTAAGGGAAATCAGAGCCAATAACGGTACCGCAAATTGCGGTACCATTATTAGCTACTTCCCCCTTCCCATTGAGCCCTATGGCTCAAATGGGAATGGGGAATGGTTTGGTGAATGGGGACTTACCGGTCCCGCCAAGGTCAGACTGGACCGGTAAGTCCCCATCTCACCAAACCGGACACGGTACCGGTATGGGAGGTAGTCATGGCGCAAATAGCGCCATGACTACCTCCATACTCGGAATGAGGCCCCATAAATCCAAACATCGGTGGTCTTAATCGTGTCATAGGGGGTCATTACGAGTGCGGCGGTAAGGGGTTAACAGCGCCGGTAAGGATGCTGGTGGCGTTAACCCCTTACCGCCGCATTACGAGGTCCCTTAGCGGGTCCCGCTAAGTCCCCATACCACCACGTCGGTGGCGGTACCGGTATTGGTGCTAGTCATGGCGCTAATAGCTCCATGACTAGCACCAACCTCGGAATGAGGGCCAATGTGTTTACATTTGGAACTGTACCCCTATGACAACCAAATAGAGGTCATCAATCCATAGGAAAGTTAAACTGAGCATTTGGCTCAGAGGACACACCTATACACAGCAGATTCAAGAGTTTACAAAGGACATATCTTATATCACAATTTGAGTACATTTGTTGAAAGTTAAAGATTACAATTGAGCAAATTGAAAATGTCAACAAATTAATGAACTGAGATAACTAAATAAACACAAAAGTGGCGCAACTTATTTGATCTTAATTCATTAATTACTGTTTATCAGCATACTGGACAGTCTCAGCATATAGAAATCAGAGTGCGGCCTATCTTTTTGGAATAACATAATCATTATATCACAATCTAAATTGTTCCATCAGGAAGGAGTCGCTCACAGTTGCCAATAGGCTGAAGTTTGCATTGGATCAAGTATTTCGGCCTTTTAATACAAATATCATATGTTGCCACTGAGCATTTCTTGCAAATAATTTCCAAATTCTTAACCAATTATGATACCTATTGTAGGATTTCTTGAAGTTAACAATCTTAATACTCAAGTCTTTTTGATGTTCTTTATCTCTTTCTGCATTACCCGCTTTGCATCTCATATCTCTTTATCAAATAATTTTCCACTGATTTTTTTAATAGTTACTATGTGATAACCTTTACATACACCAGTTCTACATGCTATATCCTTAAACCAGTTAACCTTCTAATCATAGACAATCTAAATTAACTAACGTATGACACGTTAGTATCCTAACTCATATTTCCGCTGGTCCAATTTATTCGATTGCCAGCATGACTGGACTCCACGTTGCCAATTTTAACAATTGGTGTTGTACCATGTTCGATCGCCAGTGTAAGTGTCAAAACTAAATGATCCTAAATGATCGCTGTGCTCATTTGGGCTGATGACAAGTTCCCTAACAAATTCTAATAAATAATTGCTGCCAAAGAAATAATCCAGGGACGGAGGATAGCACAGAGGCAACGTGCTGGTATTGGAATCAAGACCACACAGAGCAACAGAGATTTGAATCTTGGATTCGCATTCAGAAACTGAACTCAGGTACGATATTAGGCGTGTTACAAAAAAAACGATTACATTGAAATAGGAGTCCACAATTTGAACCACTCATCCATGTAAGTTTCCATGGACAGTCTCCTTTTGTCCAACCATTTAATAATACCATATGCCAGCCTTTTAAATAACCCATCCATGATTTGCCCTGCCAGTTGGATGTTCTCTGAACCAAGACACTTTTCTCCCTCATGTTCTCAAAGGAGCACACAAATCACCATCCCTACATCTTTCATTTAAATCACCCCAAGCACTATCATTTCGTGTTTAGGGGTTACTGCCCATTTTGTCAGAATCATGTCAACATCATCAAAGATCTCCACAGTTTGTGGAGCAGCAGAAGGATCATACACATTTAGTACCAACATGACGCATTTCCAGAATTATATGTGACTTCAACCGCTATCATGTATCCCTGGCTATCCTTGTGAAATATATCAGTGCACTTCAAACCATGCTTAACTCCAATTGTGAGCCCCTTTTTGGTAAACTCTTGATATATCCCTCAAGCCTGATCCTGCCACTTTTTTACTCTCGGTTAGGGGAAACTTCAACACCCCCGAGCATTTATCACAGCACATAGGAGGAGATAATCCACTATGTTTAACATTCAAGTCATAGCCAAAATTAGATAGAACATTTTGATATGACCAGATCAAAGTTACAGTATCAGCCATAAAGCAATGAATATGAGAAATGTTCCCTCCACTATAGCCAAGTGGCTTTACAAAATCAAAATCTCTTGAGTTAAGTACTCTCAAAGTAGGAATCATGTGCAATAAATTTAATAAGTCGAGCGTTTGATTCACCCCTTCAAATGGTCATTGGAATTTGACTTCATTGTAAATATCTTGGCATCTAAGAGTGTGGATTCACTTCTCAAGATATTCTTCTTCGCATGTATCATCGGTACTTCCATCTCCTTCATTTTCAAAGTCTTAGAGGCTTTTTTATGCTTACCAGAGGGAGTAGCAGTAGTAACTGGCACATACTCAGATCCAAAAGGACTTGTGTCCGTGTCCTCTCCAATTTCTCCCTCTTTACCAGTAGCACCATCTTTTAACAACCAACTGTTCAAAGTCCCAGTGCTCTTTAATAATCTCTTTTTGCACCTGTGTTCCCTCTTTCACAATTTCTTTGTATTTTTCCTAGTTATTGATATAATGGTAGAGATTAATGGCTCAGTAGCTACATTTTTCTTTTGATGATTTATTTTATGTGCCTGCTGTTGCTGACACTTTGCAAGTTGTCACTCTTTATTTATTTATTTATTGTTCACTCAGGTGCTTATACAGGAAGCAAATACTGTTTCAAAGTGCACACAGGGCAACAGGGAGGGGACAGGAGACGATAGACAAAGTGAGTACAGCAATGTTAAATAATTAAAGACAACAAAGAAGAAGAGACAATGGGGAGGGGAAGACAAACCTACTATGCCTTGTGTGTGTTCAGAATGTGCAAGTGCAGGGGAGAGACGGGTATGGGATAGGTGCTGTGGTGCTCATGCTGAGCAGCAGGAGAAGTGCTATGATGAAAGGTAAGTGCAACCTCCAGTGGTGGAGGGTGAGCAGGCAAGTGCAGGGGATAGACAGCAGCTGAGATGAAAGATGTGGGAGGTCAGGGCCCCAAGGATGCATAAGGGCCTTGCACACCAGTCAAGCTACTGTGTGATTAGCAGGGGAAAGACAGAGTGAAGGAAGAGGTAAAGATGAAGGTCTTGAGGCTTTTCCAGAACTTAAGGAGGTCCTGCTCAAGTCGAAGAGGGAGAGGGAGGCTGTTCCAAAGAAGGGAGCCCGCTGAGGAAAGCGACCGACCACCTGCTCTCTGTTTCGCAAACCTCTTCACATCCAAGGAGTTGGTGCCAGAGGAACGCAGGTGTCCAGAGGGGGAGTATTTGGTCAGAATGAGATGCAGATAGAGTGGTCCCTGGCCCCAGACAGCCTTGTGGATGATGCAGAGGATTTAAATTTAATCCATGCTGCGATCGGGAGCCAGTGAAGACTTTGTATGGCAGGAGAGATGCAGGCCCTGGGCTTGAGGCCAAGGATAAGTCTCACTGCCTTATTCTGGATTATCTGGTGGGGTCTTCTAAGTGGACGACGGTAGATTAAGGAGGAGGCTATTGCAAAAGTTAAGCCTAGAGAGAACCAGAGCCCGGGTAGCATTGAGTCTCTGGGGGAAGGTGAGGAAAGGTAGAATTCCTTTCGGAAGAAAAAGCTGAAAGTAGAACTTTTTTTCAATGTCCTGAGTATGAGAGAGGAAGGAGAGAGAAGAGTCAAAGAGGACTCTGAATTTTCTGGCTTCTGAAAAGGGAGCAGGGGCAGAGCCCATGGAAAAAGGCCAGATTGAAGGGAAGAAGTAGGGTGCCAGGGTCCCAATACGGAGGATCTCTATTTTGCTGGCATTGACACAAAGAACATTAGAGGTACACCAGGCCTGGATGGCTGAGAGGCAGTCATTGATGAAGGAGGGTGCACTGGCATATATGGGAACTTTGAAGAAGAGTTGAGTGTCGTCAGCATAGCACTGGAAGTTGGGGGAGAAGGAGGAAATGCGGTGTGCCAGCATGGTAAGGTAGATGTTAAAGAGCCAAAGAAAAAGAATGCAGCGCTGGGGGACACCACAGGAGGAGGAGGAAGTAGAGGAGGAGAAGGTGCCCAGGATGACTTTGGAAGAGCGGTCAGTTAGGAAGGAGGTAAGCCAGTCCAGTTCCCACTCCGAGATAAAAAAGGGTGTCATGGAGCCTTTTTATGAGGATGGAATGGTTCACTGTGTCAAAAGCAGAAGAGAGATTAACGAGGATGAGGACAGCTGGGGAGTTGGAATCAAGGGATGCGAGCAGTTCTTTATGGGTGTTTAGAAGAGCAGTTTCTGTGCCTCTGGCTGCTCAGAATCCAGTCTGATGGTCGTGAAGACTGCCAACAAGTTCAGTGTGGGAGTTAAGTTGGGGGAGGGTCATCTTCTCAAGCAGTTTCCCCAGGAAAGGAGTGATGGAGATGGGGCGATAGTTGGCCGGGCAGGAAGGGGCTGCTGATGTTTTTTTAGGAGGGGGCACACAAGGGAGTGCTTGAGGGAGGATGGAAAGGAACCAGTAGCAAAGGAGTGGTTACAAAGATCAGCGCGAGCAGGAGCGAGAGAGGAGCTGTTGTCCTTGATGGTTAGTGATTGGCAAACTCTGAGCCTCACTGAGGACCAGATCAATGATATCATCAGGGGGCCCAACTCTTCAACATGCAGGGGATGAACCAATTCACAGCGGCCACAGCTTCCAGTGATGATCTTTTAAAGCTAAACAAAAAATGGTTTAGGACCAAGTTACACAGTCATTCCTTGAGGGAGTACCTCAGGGCAAACCTTGTTCCATTAGGACTCGTTGTCCACAATGAACCAGCCTTGTTTTTGGAAGACAAGGAATACATGTTGGGCTTTAGCCACATTTCCACCAAATGTAGCCGAGACCTCATGGTCTTAAGCATCACAACGGCCCAAATGATACATTTGAAAATCAAGGAGGAATCGACAAAGGAGGAAGAGAAATGTATTAACAACACTGCCCTGGATAATGCAAGGGAGAAGCTTAAAGAAATTAACAACACAATGGAACAACTCATGGCAGACGCCCTAGAAAAAAAGTACAAAAAATTGGCAAAAGATATAAGCAACTTTAAGATTGGAAGTTTATGGTGTCTAGTCAAAGGATCGAATCTAAAGGGTCGACAGGTCAAAGGATCGACACCAAAGGGTCGACAGGTCAAAGGATCGAATTTTTTTTTTAAATTATATATATTTCTTTTAGGTTTTCGTTTAGGGAAAAAGAGTGGTTTCTAGCAAAAAAAGCGGGTTTGGGGGGACCCCCCCCAAAAAAAAAAGAAATATGTGAACAAATAAATAAAAAATTCGATCCTTTGACCTGTCGACCCTTTGGTGTCGATCCTTTGACCTGTCGACCCTTTAGATTCGATCCTTTGACTGGCAACCGAAGTTTATACCAATACCTTGCGGCAGATTACAAAGAAAACAAAGAAAAAGAAAGAACTCAAAACATAGAAGCAGGTGCAAGACAAAAGAAGAAATGGGTTTCCTTTTCAGACACTTCATTTCTGATTCAGGACCAGACAACCAATACACAGTGTATGGGACCAACCCATACCCGAGACAATACCATCCGCAACCAACTTTTTTAGGATGCAGGGACCCCAGGGGCACACACTAGGGTACCCCAATGCAAATGTTTGGGTTCCCAGGTTGGAGACAACCGAGGGGCAGACTCAGGTCCTAGCGGAGACAGTAGAAAACAACAAAATCCTGATCTTCAACAATTCCGGTCTCATATTGACAACGGGTGAAACCAGAGTCCTCACTAAAGGCATCTCCTTTGTTCCCACAAATCCTACCAACTGGTTTAACATTGACACAGAACTAAGAAGTTTTTTCCGTAAAATCAGCCTCAAATCGTTTTTTGAAGATCTCGAGGGTGAACCTGAAGAAACAGACACAGGGTTCAGATCCGAATCTACGTTCTGCCCAGGAGAAAATGAAGTGTCCCCAGCTATCATAACCTTTGAGAAATGTGTACTGAGGGAAGTACAAAAAATTCAATCAAGCACCAGGAATCAAAGATATAACATGACGAACAATGAACAATGGGCCCTGAAAACACTTGCAGGTAACAAAGACATCGTTTTCGAGTCTGCAGAGAAAGCGGGTGGCATCGTGATCCAGAATGTGAGCCAATACCGGGACATGGTGAGATCCCTGCTGGATGATGAAACCAATTACAAAAAACTTAAAAAAGATCCCACCTCACTGATAAATCAACAGATGCAGGAAGTAACCACATTTGCTTTGGAACACCGTTGGATTACAAAAAAGGAGGAAGCATTCCTCAATACATCGAAAGGCAGAACACCTGCTTTCAATGCACTACCAAAAATCCACAAGGATGCCCAAAAACCACCTGGGAGACCCATAGTATCCGGGTGTGGGTCCATCCTTGAGCCCAGATGCAAATGTATAGATCATTTTTTGAAACCGCTTAGCCAACAGACTCCTACATATTTATGAGACACCATGGCCATGATCCAAGTTTTTGAAGATCTTCCATACAATGCATCTACCAACTTGCTCACCACCATGGTCATAAAATCTCTGCATATGAGTATTCTGCAAACTGAGCCCATAGAATGTATATGAGCACATTTAACACACCACATGACGCAGAGGAGGGTACCAACCAATTTCATCATTGAACTGCTGGAACTAGCCCTGACAAGAAATTTCTTTTCCTTTGATGACTGCTTCGATTTACAAACCTAAGGCACCGCAATGGTGGCAGCATTCGCACCCAGTCTTGCTATCAACTTCATCGCCGAATTTCAAAGAACATTTGTGCTGAATGAGGTCAACCCATTTTTGAATAACATCACCAATTGGAAAAGATACATAGATGATGTGATCTTCATTTGGCAAGTAGATCACGCAATTTTAAAAGCGTCCACACTTGGATCAACTCATGCCATGAATCAATACCATTCTCTTTGGAATTCGACCCAACAACAATCAAATTTCTCGATCTCAGAATACAGGCTAAAGATGACCAACTGATATGCTCATTGTTCAAGAAGGATACAGACAGAAACACTCTACTCCACTACAAAAGCTGTAATCCGCGTAATCTAAGGGCCAACCTTCCCTATGGACAATTTTTGCGAGTAAGACGCAACTGCACTGAGAAAACTTAATTCCGTCATCATGCTTTGGAGCTGCAAGGGAGACTACTCAATCGGGGATACCCCAAAAAATTAGTAAGAAACAACTATAAAAGGGCACTTAATACTCCCTGTGAAGCGCTACTTCAACCAAGACCCAGAAGTGATAATCAAGAAGACATCATGACCTGCGTGACAACCTTCTGTCAGGCCACCACACAAATTAAACAAATCATCAGCCAGTTTTGGCCTCTAGTTCTTTTCAAAATTGCGGATGAACCATACCCTTGCATTGCGCTCAAGCACTCTAATAATCTCAAAGAACATTTGACACATGCTCGACTCACAAAAAAAATCATCCAAGAACACCCTATGGAATCTAAGAGAATTTACGGGGCACTACCTGTACGGAACATGTTCCCTGTGCAGATTCACCGGCAAAATCAAGCAATTTGACATATTGGGCAGAGAATGGACACTCCGACACTTCTCCAATTGCAAGAGCAACAATGTTATCTATAGTATTAAATACCCCTGTGCTCTCAGATATGTAGGGCAGACCAGCAGACCTGTACACAAACGAATAATTGAGCACCGCTCAAGAATCAGGTGTAAGCATCACACTGCTCCGCTTGTCTCGCACTACATAGAACAACAACACAACGAAGATGATATGAAGTGGTGGGTGGCAGACAAAGTGCATGGAGACACCAATATTGGGAATGCTCTCAATCACAAAGAGGCCTGGCGGGTCTTTAAACTCAACACTATTGATCGTGGGCTAAATGAAGCCAATGTTGTCACTCCATTCAGATAAATTACTTCCACCGGCCCAGTTCTCTAACATCACACCCTCTTCCCATACTTAAGTGTTATTTAGGCTGGCTTTTAGACAGGGGCCTGCGACTTCAAAAAGGTGGCCCAAACATCCTGCTAGACACATTACTCACTGTGTCAGGCAGCTTGAATCACCTTCCTGAAGGACAGGCGCACAGCCTCTCCGAGCACACTCCAGCAGGGACATTACTGCAATAAGGCCACGTGTGACGGCACACAGACAGGGCCAGCGCTGACTTTACTGACTCAGAGTTCCTCCACCGGCCGCGGGACACACATTTTATTTAGTATATATTTCTTTCAACCCCCTTTTGTTGACTGTTGTAGCGCATCACTGCTAGCACTCTCTGTGCGCCCTGGTTGCCATAGTTCCCCTCTAGCACCCGACCCCCGCTTTGACAGACACGCATACGCAGCTTCGGCAGGCAAGTGGCCCACCCTACGCCCATGCGCAACTGCGGCTCTGGAGAGTCAGTTGCCATGACAACATAGAGAAACAACTGACTCGTGGCTCACAGCATCCCCACCACACCGGTCAAGCAGCTTACTCTTTAGACAGGATCCCAGACCGGTAAGCTTACAACATGGGGACTGTCCTGATTTAACAATCCATACCACTGCAGTTCTAACATGAACTTGCACGTGCCTCCCTTTGGTGGGAGCCTTTTTCACGTGTCACTATTATATGAACGCGATCTGTTGTCTCTCCCTCCCACCCTCTCTCTTTTTTCTGTAAGGATGACGCACACATTCAGCAAGCAGAAGATGTCACGCGCAGACAAGCACCACGGTATACAGCAGTAAGCCACCATTTTTTATTTCATTTCTCTTTATAAGGCAATGTAATGTGTGTTTCCTGCAGAGTTGGGTACGCCGAGTCCATTGACAGGCGGCCCAATCATGCAGGCCAGATTAGTAACACCCCGTTCTGAGTAGCACGTTCTCCCTACAGCTGCCTACACAACTTCACAACCGAGCCGCTCCTGATTCTTACAGGGAGCCAGTGTTTATTATGAAGTCATCACCTATACTAAGGGAACAATGCACCCCTTTGATGACAGCGCCTCCCATTGAAGCTTGATACCACACAGAGGACCCTTTTTTAGGTTAGTGGTGCCAACACAGGCCTATGAATGATTTGATTATGCCTCTTCAGCATATGTTTATTTTTCCAATTAACGCCCCCGCCCCAACCTTTTCAGCCCAGTACTTTTGCTCCAAGTCAGGCAACCCTCCATTTACAAATCTCTGTGTTATCTTCCTTGTAGAGACACATCCTTAGGCCCAGAAGAAGGCAGCCTCTACTGCCTGCCGAAACGTCTTTGGACCCCGTTGTCCCTCTTGCAGTCCATATTACACCATCAGGAAATAATTTTCCGACATCGACCTTGGATTGGTCTTTACTTACTCATTGTGGCTATGAACTGATCACGCCTGTATCCAGGACACATCTATGAACTGGTTGAGAGCCAATTACTTAATTTACCTTAGTTAGAAACGCACACACTCTTGCTCTGAACAAATTGGCTCTAATTCTATGGGTTGCTCACAGGATACAAGTCCATGTATGCATTAACTGACTGGATTGGAATTCTTTATATACCATGTTTGTTTGCAACAGAAAACCTTTCTGTATTCCATGTTGTCAGGTTTCCTGGACTCCTAGCCTGAATCTGAGAACACACTTTCCTCCTCAGCTGTACTGCTGGAGCTGACAGGTGATTTCCTCCGTCTGCCTTTACAACAAAAGTCCTTTTTCTGTGCAGGTAGGGTCTACCCCAAAAGGAAGCTACAGTGACCGCTAGGGAGACTAGCCGACCTGTGACCTCACTTCCAGGATAACCAAGAATGGGGAAAAAGCCATTGAAGGCATAAAAAAACCCTCAGTCTGATAGTAGAACTTGCCAGGTGAAAGCTTGTGGATGACTCTGTACAGTCCTTAATCCGGATAAGTCTTTCCTGAGGAATGGGCAGGCTCAGGTCTGAGTATGGCCAAAGGCAGCAAGAGAAGAAACAGGAAGCGAAGGGGAAGGCCCTCCGAGGAGCGGTGACAGAAGGTAAGTGGCTCTCAGAGGTAAGCAGAGGTTGCCATGACAACCGAATGTATGCAGCCAGGAGGGAGCTGCCGTATGCAGGAGATTTATAGAGGAGCTAAAGCCCCAATGGGAGAATCCTGAAGGATAGTGAAGGAGAAAGAAAGCGAGATAAGCCAGATACCGGCAGAGCCGGGAGAGAACACAGCTGTGGGAAGACTTGGCCGCAAGGGGGAAACAATAGAGACAGAAAGCCATTATCGACAGAGTCAGCCACGTGGAAAGGGGAAGGGCCAATAGACGTTGCGGGCCAAAGAAGGCGCTTACGAGAGAACAGCTCCCGTGTGGAGCGAGGACAAGTGAAAACACAGCGTCTCGCACAACACGCCGACTGCCGGGAGGGAGGGGAATAAGAACCTCCCGGCGGCGGCCATATTGGAAATACAATAGACCGCTCACAGGCAAGCAGAGAAAGTGTGATTGCAAGATTGAATGGAGGCGAGTCCTCCATGTATTCCAAAAGCACCAGTTACACTGGCATGTGACAGTATGCCCCCTTCCATACTGGGGGCTCCCAGGCTTGCCCGGATGAGCACGATGGAATTTGCGTACCAAAACTGGGGCATGAACAGAAGAGGCTGGTTCCCAAGAGTTTTGAGAGTAGGAGAATCCCTTCCATCGTACCAAGTTCTCCAGGCGACCCCTGGGGTAGCGGGAATCGAAGCCTTGTGCAACTTCGTACTCCTCTTGCGTGTCCACAGCAATGGATCTGTGGCGACGTTCAGCCCCGTCGACGACTACAGGATGCAAGAGGGAGGAATGAAACACAGGGTGGATGCAGCTCAGACTTTCGGGCAGTTTGTGCCAAAAATACTCAGGATTGATCTGGGACTGGATGGGATAGGGACCCAAATATCGGGATGACAGCTCAGAGGGCCTAACCGAGCGGGGAAGGAATCTAGTTGATAGCCAGACCTTTGAGCCTACCCTCCAGTCCGGGCATTCCCGACGATGGCGATCAGCCTACATCTTGTACTTCTTTTGACTGACCTCAAGACTGAGTTTAGCCCTCTTGTGGGCTTCGGAGATTCTGAACAACATGGAATCGATGGAGGGCAGATTGGTGGGTATGACAGAGACAGGAAAGATGCTTCGAGGATTTTGTCCACCATAAGTACAGTAGAATGGAGTAATCGCAGTGGCAGAGTTTTGAGCGTTATTGTAGGCAAATTCCGCTGTGGGAAGCAGTGAAACCCAATCATCCTGTTGCTGGTTTATGATTAAATACTGCTCGAGGGTGCTCTTTAATCGCTCCGTTTGGCCGTTATTTCGAGGTTGGGAACCCAAAGAAAGGGCCCTCTCAATCCCTAGCTGCTTGCAAAGTGCTTTCCAGAACTTCGAGGTGTACTGGCTGCCTCGGTCAGAGGGGATTTTGTCGGGTAATCCGTGAAGACGGAAAATGTCCTTGACAAAGGTTTCCACCAGGATTGAGGCTGAAGGTATTCCAGGTAGTGGGGAGAAATGTGCCAGCTTGGAGAATGTATCAATCGTCACCATTATACAAGAACAAGACTGGGAGAGGGGGAGATCCACGATAAAATCAGTGGAAATATTGCTCCACGGTCTGCTCGGCAAAGGCCCTTGCTCCAATAAGCCGATGGGTTTGGAAGTACTGTGCTTGCTCTGGGTGCACCTTGGGCAGGCTCTGGTATACTCCTCTACATCCATCCTCATACCAGGCCAGTAGCAAGAGCGGCGTACCAATTCCAGGGTACCTGTCTGGCCTTGATGACCCGCAGTCTTGTTATCGTGACACCAGGTGAGAACCAACTGACGCAAAGTATTGTTGGGAATCAACAGTCGATGATTGTAGAAGAGCAATCCCTCCTTCTCTTTGAGATGGGTGGCCTTTCCGCTCAGAAGTGTAGTCTGACCTTGTACTGTTGCTTCCTTTACTCTCTGGAGGAAGGTGAAGGTTAGCGCAATGAGTCTGGTCCTAGGAAACATATGTTCCTGGTCGTGAGCGCAGGTGGGATCCGGGCTGGTCTGACGGGATAGGGCATCCACCAGCGTGTTTTGGCTGCTGGGTAGGTAGGTGATGTGAAAGTCATACTGGCTGGGTGAAAAAATGGGCCCATCGGGCCTGTCGGGAGTTGACACACTCTATACTTTGCAGGACCTTCACATTCTTATAATCATTTTGAATAAGGAACGTTTCAGAACCACCTTGAAGGAGATGGCGCCACTCTTCACAGACAAGCTTCATGGCTAGGAGCTCCTTTTCGATCACCGAATAGTGGCGCTGACTGGGTGTGAGGGTCTTTGAGAGGCAAGCAATGGGGTGCTCTTTCTCTTCATGTTCTTAGAGCAGTACATCTCCGATGGCATGCGACAGAGGCATCAGATTCCACGATGAAGGGCAGATCCTGATTGGGCTGGTGCAAGATGGGAGCTGAACACAAGAGCTCCTTGAGATGTTTGACGCTGGAGTCTGCCGACTCTGACCACTTGAAGGGCGTAGCCGATTTCTTTAGAAGGCTGGTGATGGACAATACCACTTCAGAGAACCTAGGGATAAACCAGCGATAAACGTTTGCTAGCCCAAGGAACCTCTGTACGTCCTTGACAGAGGCAGGAACTGGCCAGTTGACTATGACAGTCACCTTCTTCTCATCCATCTTTATACCATGCGCTGACAAGATGTACCCGAGATAGGGTACAGAGGAGACCCCAAATATGCACTTCTCAGTCTTGGTCAGTAAGTGATGATGTTGTAGTCATCGTAGGACTTCTTGCAGGTGTGATTGGTGTTCTTGAGGAGTGTGCGAGAAAGCCAGTATGTCGTCCAAGTAGACGATGATGGAGTGAAACTTGAGGTCAGAGAAAAGCCGGTCCATAAAGCGTTGGAAAATTGCAGGTGCATTGACAAGACCGAATGGCATCACTCTGTATTCAAAGTAGCCGTATGGTGTGCGGAATGCGGTCTTCCACACATCACCCGCGCGAACTCTCAGGAGGTGGTACGTGCTCCTAAGGTCGAGCTCAGAAAAACAACTTGCTCCTTGAACAGCCTCTAGTATGTCTGTAATGAGGGGTATCTGGTAACAATCCCGTACTGTGACCTTATTGAGGCCTCTATAATCGATACAAGGCCTGAGCTCCTTAGAATCCCCCTTGGAAATAAAAAAAGCAAGGCTCCAGGCGGGGATCGAGAGGGTTGGATGAGGCCATTTTGGAGGTTGGCGTCCAAGTATTCACGTAGAGCCTTCTTCCCGATCTGAGAAAGTGAAAACATCTGACCTAAGGGAACCAAAGCTCTGGGGAAGAGGTCGATGGCACAATCTTCTGGGCTATGAGGCGGCAGGTCTTGTGGGATATTCTCGTTAAACACTGTGCTGTATTCCGAGAGATCGACGGGTAGACAATACACCCCTACAGTGCTATCAGAGACGGTGGAGGCAGCATGGACAGTGTGGTAGGAGGTCCCCAAGAGGCAATTCTGTTTGAAGTAACCGAAGTTGAACTCAAGTAAATTTCGAGCCCAGTCTATGTTTGGGTTGTGCCTCCTAAACCAGGAGATTCCCAGTGTGACAGGGAAGCGAGCGGCACGTATGATGTTGAATTTGAGGATTTCAGTATGATATAGGATTTTGACCTGTAAATCCTCATTGGTGTGGGTTATGGGACCTGAGCTAAGAGGGCTGCCATTAACCCCTTCCACCTTTTGATCTTATTTGTGTTCAAGGCGACAGAGGCCGACCTTGTCGGCCAAAATAGTGTCCACGAAATTTCCGGCCGCTCCACAATCGATGAGTGCAAGATATTTGATGCTTTGTTGGTTGACCATCAATTGTATGCTCACTATAAATAAAATATAATATTATACCATGAGGCGTGAGTCCTCGGGAACACTCGGGAAAGCCACAGAAAGTGTAATATAGGAACTGGATGAAACACCTCAGTAACCCGTCCTTCCTAGGACTGAGGTTGTCCGTTTCCCGGATGTCAAGGGGGAACCTCGTCACACTCCCAAAGGAGATGCCCATCTGACCCACAATCTAGGCATAGTCCCTTGTCCCTCCAGTGTTTTCTTTCTTCTGGTGTCAGGGATGACCGTTCCTCTCGGCTCACGACAAGGGGATTAGTGAGAGACTGAAGGTGGCAGAATGTGTGACAAGAGTCCGCTCCGTAGTCTACCTCTTTTGGTTTTCCTTTCCAGCATGCAATACTCTATTTGGAGTACCTGGAAAGTAGGTCAGAGAAGGTAGGGGGATGAGAAGAACGAGCCAACGCGTCTTTTATTTCTTCTTTAAGCCCACGCTGGAAAATGGTGTGCTGTGCTTGTTCAGGCCATCCAGCTTCAGCGGCCATCCTCTTGAATGTGGTTGTGTAGGTCAGTAAGTCCGATGTCCCTTGACAAACGTCCAGTAGTTCTTCAGAAGCTGTGGATGTGGTTTCTGGTCTCTCAAATGCTTGTTTGAGCAAGGTCAGGAAACTCCAAAGTTGTGGAGAAACGGGTTGGCACTGGTGACTAACGGTGTAGCCCATGCCAACACATTACCACTCATATTGGATATCATGTACCCAACCCAAGCATGTTCTGCAGTATACGTGCTAGCATGGAACGTAAAGTGGACCATACAAGCGTCAATAAATTCCTTAAGTTTCTTACAGGACCCATCGTATTTTCCAGATGCGAGGGCCATGGGTGGAAGTTCTGCTGGATGGTGCTCTCCTGCAGACACAAGATGGCGAAGTACGGTGTTCTCGGTCTTTAGGTTTTGCACCTCCTGAATAAATCCTTGGACCACGGGCATTAACTCCTGGACTCGCTCTGTGGTGGCCATTGGATCCTTTTGGCGTTGCAAACTGTCAGGTTCCCTAGACTCCTCCCCTGATTCTGAGAACACACTTTCCACCTCACCTGTGCTGCTGGAGCTGACAGGTGATTTCCTCTATCTGCCTTTACAACAAAAGTTTTTTTTTTGTGCTGGAAGGGTCTACCCTGAAAGAACGACACAGTGACTGCTAGGGAGACAAGCCGACCTGCGACCCCTTTCCTGGGATAACCAAGAATGGGAAAAAAGCCAATGAAGTCATAAAAAAACCCTACGTCTGATGGTAGAACTTGGCAGGTGAAAGCTTGTGGATGCCCCAGTACAGTCCTTGATCCGGATAAATCTTTCCAGAGGAATAGGCAGGCTTAGGTGTGAGAATGGCCAAAAGCAGCAAGAGAAGAAACAGGAAGCGAAGGGGAAGGCTATGCGAGGAGCGGTGACAGAAGGTAAGCGGTCCTCAGAGGCAAGCAAAGGTTGCCATGATAACCGAGTGTATGCGGCCAAGAGGGAGCTGCAGTATGCGGGAGATTCAAAGAGGTGCCGAAACCCCGATGGGAGAATACTGAAGGGGAGCGAAGGAGAAAAAAAGCGAGCAAAGCCAGATACCAGCAGAGCCAGGAGAGAAAACAGCCATGGGAAGACTTGGCCGTGTGATGTTATGAACGGGGGGGCCGCCTCTAGCATTATGTCCGGCTTCCCCCATCTGCAAGTGATCAGGCCGCGTCGGGGCTGGATGAGGGTCGCAGCGCAGCAGGGGCGCGGGCACAAACGACACGACCACTCTGGTAGATGCTTAAACCCGGACTGGCGCCGTGACGCCAGTTCCGGTGGTTCCTTTATTTTCCCTGTCACGTGACCGGGAACTAACGGGCACGTGACACCACATTCCTCCCCAACTTGGAGATGTTTTCTGCACAACTGTTTAACAACAACATTCGTAATAGGGCATAACTTGTTTAACCATTTCAGTGTCTGTGTTAGCGGGTTTTCCGTCTGAAGATTCCATCCACCACATATCCTTGAAGACGGGTTGACGGTCGGGGTCTTTCTCTCAGAAGATATCGAGTGCTGCTCCTCTCAGGCGTGTTTGTCTCTGAGGTTACATGCTCGTCCGGGTCGCCTAACTGGAGCCGGGCTTTGGATGTTGGTGTAGTGGCCCGGGCCCTAGGCAATGCGTGGTTTTGAGGAGTGTGAGGTGTGGTTGCATCGCTCCTTGGGGACATTGGTTGTTCTTCCCATAGTTCAGTCGGCACTTTTCTGAAGTGTGATACATTCCTCGTCACGGTCTTGCTCCCTCGGGTGGCGGTGACCATACTGTGGTTTGTTGCGCTGACTGTCCATGGTTGTAGTTCAAAGTTGAGCAACATCTTCTTGGGTGCTGCTCGGTTCCTGACAATGACTGTGTCACCTGGTGTTAGCTCTCTGTGATGGGCTCTCCTGGCAAGGCTTTCTTGGTCGTTTCGCTTCCGTCGCGTCGCGTCTATGGCTGGGATGTCTGGTTCGGGGGCTACCCATAGGGGGTTTATGGGAAGCTCCGCTTGTATCGGTACCCCTAGCAGAACAGCAGCGGGGCTGACGCCGGTGGACGAGTGTGGAGTTTGTCGGTGTGTTCTTAGGAACCGGTAGACAGCTCTTAGCCAGGGATGTCCTTTCTCTTTGGCAATGCGAATTACCTTGTTCAACGACCCCATGAATCTTTCTGCGTCCCCGTTTGCTTGAGGCCATCTGGGGGTGATACGCTGGTGTTTGAAGTTAGTGTCTCTGAAGAAATCTTGTAGTTCTTGGCTGGTGAACGATGGACCATTGTCGCTCTTCACCTTTCTTGGAATTCCGTGCGTCGCGAAGATCTTTTCCAGCGTGAGGATCGTGGTTTCCGCGTTTGTGGATGCAACGTGTTCTACTTCCGGGTATCTGCTGAACTCATCTATTACCACGAGTAGATATCCTTCTCCAGCAATCGTACAGTGATCCATGCTAACTGCGTCCCATCGTCTTTGGCTTCTCGGAGCATTGCAGATGGGTTCCAGGTTTTCTGGTCTTCTGGATGCTTGGCATGCGGCGCATGATTCCACTAGCTCTATCACTTTTTGTTGTATGTTGGGCATCCACATCCTGGACTTAAGGTACGCTGTAGTCTTGATGATTCCTTGATGTCTGCTGTGAGCCAGTTGGATGGCTCTTTTCTCTAGCACCTCGGGTACTACAATGCGATGGCCTTTGAGGAGCACGCCCTCAGGGGCAACGGAGAGTTTGTGTCGTATCCCAAATAGTGCTCGGAGTTTGGTTTGGGCCGATGTGGTCTGTTGAGCTAGGGACGTGAGGTATGTTCTCCAGTTGCCTGATTGGATGGCGGCTGTGGTGAGCTGCAGGATGGCGTGTGCCTTAGTTTCTTCGGCTATCTCTTGTACGGTGAGGGCGCGCGGACGGGCGCAGGCCACTATGTGGCATACGTGTTCATCGGTTTCCTTCGAGTGGTGTTGCTCTCCTTCGGTGGCAGGCCTCGGGTGGCGGGATAAGTAGTCCGCTGGGTTGTCGGTCCCAGGGCGGTACTCAACTTCTATGTTGTATGGCTGTAACTGCAACATCCATTTCTCAATGCGTGCTGGCGGATGGGGAGCAGAACCCCGGAATATCGGGATTAATGGCTTGTGATCAGAATAGACTTTTGCTTTCTTTCCGAGTAGGTACACCTTGAAATGGCGACATCCCCAGAGGATGGCGAGGGCTTCTTTTTCTATGTGAGCATAGTTTTGTTCGGGTTTGGTGAGTGCTCGGCTGGCAAAGGCAATGGGGAATGTGTTGCCTTCATTGTCTGTTTGGGTTAGAACAGCTCCTAGGCCCACAGGGCTGGCGTCTACCAGTAGTTCAGTTTGTTTGTCTACGTCGAAAAACGCCATGGTTGTGGACGCTGATAGGGTGTCTTTAATTTGCTGGTATGCTTGTTGGTGGATTGGTGTCCACTCCCATTTCTGGTCTTTCTTGGTTAGTACTCGGAGTGGGCTTGCAATGTTGGCAAGGTCCGGAATGAACCGCGCACAGTATGTCGCCATCCCCATGAAGCTTCTCACTTCTGTTGCGGATTGGGGGGCCTTCGTGCTTTTAATGTCACTTACTTTGGAGGGGTCCGGGGACACGCCTTTGGCACTGAAGATGTATCCAAAAAAGCTTATTTCTTCCTTTTCAAACTCACACTTCTCTGCATTAAGTGTTAGGCCTGCTGTTTCCAGTCTGTTCAGGACGGCTGCCAGGCGTCTGTGGTGTTCTCTCTCATCTGATGCAAATACTAGGATGTCATCGCTGATGTTCGTAGTGCCATCTAGGCCAGTGATTACTTTGCGGATCTCATGATGGAATACTTCAGCGGCTGACGATATCCCGAAGTTGAGTCGCTTGTATCTCATTAACCCCAGGTGAGACGAGAACGTTGTGATATATCTTGAGTCTTTGGCTAGTCTGAGTTGGTGGTAGCCAGATCTTAAGTCTAGTTTGCTGAAGATGGTAGCTCCAGTGAGATCTACAATGAGTTCGTCTATGGTTGTGGTTACGTGGCGTTCTCTTCCTATCGCGGCCTTGGGAAGTCTCATATCTATACAGATTCTTACCGCGTTGGGCTGTTTGGGTTTTTGGGCAACCACCATTGGCGACACCCACGGGGTCGGTCCCGATGTCTTTTCGATTATGCCTGCTTCTTCGAGTTTAGTTAGTTCTTTCTCCACTGCTTCTCTTAGGTGGAAGGGTATCCGCCGGTGTCGTACGACTTTGGGCTCTATGGTGGGGTCTATGTGGAGCTTGATGGTGCGTCCTTTTAGGCATCCTATGCCCTGGAACAGTTTTTTGTGTGGGCGTAATAGATCATCAAGTTTGCTTTGTCGGAGGTTGAATGCAAAATGGATTAGTTTTAGTTTTTCTGCTGTCTTGCAGCTGAGCAGGGTCTCACAGCCAGCGTCCACAACATAGATGCGCGCCTTGCAGTTAGTGTTCTGGTGGGCGAAATTTGCCTTGAAAGATCCTTGTACGGGGAGTGGTTTCTTGCATCCGTACGCGTATAGTCAGACTTTCTTCTCGTGGAGCATGGGTTTCGGCCGAAGCTTGTCAAATTTTGTTGCTGGCATTACATTCACCGTTGCGCCAGTGTCGATGACTACTTTAAGTGGTTCGCCGTTGGCGATGACGGTACACGATGGCCTCTTCCTTTGTCGTGACCGGTGTGGTTCGACGGCTGATATGAGGTGTACACAGTGTGTTTTGTTGCTCCTTTTCTTCTGTCTCTCTTTCCTCTCAGGGGACTCACTGTCATCGCTGTCGTCGCTGTCGCTCGTGACTGGGGATCTCAGAGAGTGATCAACCCGCTGCCTGGCCATGCAAAAATGGAAGCGTTCGTAATCAGGGTTGAGGTCAGGTTTGAACATGTTTGTGAGTATTGTTTTGGCGGCGTCGTAGTTGTTGTTGTCTCCTCGGTTTGGGGCGGCGTTAAAAAGCCGCAAGGTGGCAGCTCCAACGTTGAGTAGAAGAAAAGTGCGTTTTTTCTTTGGCAGTGTGATGTCCCTGGCGTCAAGGTGCATCTCGAACTGTTGCAGCCAGATTTCCCACCTGATGGCCACTCCTGTGGTGAATAGGTCGAACGGTGGCATCAGCGCGGTTAGTGCAGGGTCTGGGTGGTCCGCGGTGATGCTTAGTCTGGTAGATGAACTTGTGCTGGCTCTCACGGGACTGGACCCTGAGCTGGACATGTTGCTTGGAAATGTCGCAACTGGGTAGGCCCGTGAGGGTGTTTGTTAGGTCGTACTCACTGGTATATCTTGTTCACACAGATGGTACAGGTTGATCTTGCGTGTCGTGTGAAGATATTGTCAGTCTTCATCAGTAGCACGAGGTTCTTGCTGTTAAGTTCATTTCCCCATTTTGTTTTTTTTTTTTTTCTG
Source organism: Ambystoma mexicanum (assembly GCF_040938575.1). NCBI lineage: Eukaryota > Metazoa > Chordata > Amphibia > Caudata > Ambystomatidae > Ambystoma > Ambystoma mexicanum. The sequence continues at coordinate 1,111,853,416 of NC_090923.1, read as the reverse complement.
CACTGGTATTGTTCCGTGATTATGACCCAGTTGGTATGATATTAGGTGATTTCAAAAAAACGTTGGAAAACTGGAGCTTTGGTAGGCACATGGATGTTTCTGCAGTTCATATACAGGTGGCTGGGAGAGAAGAGGACTACACGCGTATGACACGTGGTCCACGTAGACCAGTGGTCCTCAAACTACGGCCCGCGGGCCACATGCGGCCCACGGAGCGCATTTACCCGGCCCGCCGGGTGTTTTAGCCTCAGGACATCCTTGTGTTTCCGAAAGATGCTTTCGGAACACAAGGATGCCTCTGAGAAGTCCCTGCGGCCCGCGTTTACTTTAAAAACGCGGGGACCACTGGGAGTAGGCGCACGCAGCGACATCACTGACGTCCCATGCGTGCGCACGCCCATGGAAACCGAAGCGGAGAAGAAAGGACGCGCGCTGGAGGTAAGTGTTTACCAGCGGCGCGTCCCTTCGGTGTTCTGACCACCGGTCCTGCTATGGCCGGAGCGGTGGTCAGAAGGGATATCCCGATACCAGTATCGGGACTGATACCAGGCATTTTTATGGTATCGGGGACTCGTTTAGAGTCCCCGATACCATGCCCGGTACATAAGCCCCGCAATGTGGGGGAACTATACTGTCAATGTAATGTGGGGGGAACTATACTGTCAACGTAATGTGGGGGAACATACTGCCAGCCTAATGTGGGGGGAACTATACTGCCAACCTAATGTGGGGGACTATACTGGCAGCCTAATGTGGGGGAACTATACTGCCAGCCTAATGTGGGGGACTATATTGCACCTAATGTGGGGGAATGTTGCTGGTATATTGTTTTTATTGGTATTTTACTAATAGCAATTTGGAATCCCTAGGAAACAATGATGTCAAGAAAGAGAAAAATTGACTCGGAGTGTAGGATATTCAAAGAACAGTGGACTTATGATTACTTTTCCATACAGTACAAGGAAAGAGCTGTGTGTCTGATAAGCCAGAATATAGTGTCAATTTGCGTCGACACTATGAAACTCAACATAAAGATAAATATGATTGTTTGGTCGGAGAAGTGAGAAAAGATAAAATATTAAAACTGAAAAATACATTGAACAGCTCAGCAAAATACTTTTGTGAAGCAGAAGCAGCTAAATATTTCATCACTGAGAGCAAGTTTTGAAGTTGCCAAGCTAATAGCGCGCACTGGCAGACCATTCGTGGAGGGAGAATTTGTTAAAGAATGCCTTCTTTCTGTTGCCAAAGAGATGTGTCCAGAGAAGGCCGATTTATTTAGTACAGTGAATCTTTCAGGACCTACACTTACACGGAGGATTGAAGAAATGGGAGACAATCTGTATCAGCATTTGCAAAACCTGACAAAAAAACTTTCCTATTTTTCCTTGGCACTTGACGAAAGCAATGATGTTCGTGATTCTGCACAACTTTTAATTTTTATTTGTGGGACGAATGACAATTTCGAAGTCACAGAAGAGCTTGCTGCACTGCAAAGCATCAAAGGAACAACTACAGGAGAGGATATCTATGAAAAGGTTTGCCAAACTTTGAATGGTTTGGAGCTGGACTGGGCTAAACTAGCCAGTGTGACAACTGACGGCGCTCCTAGCATGGTGGGGTCTAAGAAAGGAGTAATTGCTCGCATTAACCAAGAGATGGACAAACATAATTATTCTCATCCAATAGCCATACACTGCCTCATCCACCAACAAGCGCTGTGTAGTAAATCACTGAAGTTTGTCTCTGTTATGACAATTGTGGTATCTTGTGTTAACTTCATTAGAGCTCATGCACTAAAGCACAGACAATTTCAGGAATTTCTGTCTGAGCTAAATGCTGACTATGGTGATGTTCTGTACCACACAGAAGTCCGTTGGCTGAGTCGAGGGAGAGTTTTGAAACGTTTCTATGACTTTCTTCCACAGATTACAGCTTTTCTTCTTTCAAAAAACAAAGAAGTACCAGAGCTCAATGATGCAGAATGGAAATGGCACCTTGCCTTTCTAACAGATGTAACAGAGCTACTCAACAGTTTCAATGTGCAACTTCAGGGAAAAGGGAAGCTCATCTGTGATATGCAATCACATGTCAAAGCATTTGAAGTAAAATTAGGCCTCCTCATAAAACAAGTGAAGGAGGAAAACTTCTGCCATCTACCCACAACTCGAAATCTGTTAGCAGAAAAACCATTGGTTGCATTCCCAAACAAAACATGTGTGGATTCACTAGAAAAATTGCAAAAGGAGTTCCAATTTAGATTTAAAGAGCTTCATCTCCATGAACAGGACATACAGCTTTTCCGTAACCCATTTTCTATTGACATTGAAAATGTGGATACAATTTACCAAATGGAACTGGCTGAACTGCAGAATTGTGACTCTCTGAAAGACGCATTCAAGTCAAGCAGCCTTCATAGTTTCTATGCATCTCTCCCTTCCGAGACATATCCTCATCTCAGGAACCATGCACTCAAAATGGCAACCATCTTTGGCAGCACTTATGTCTGTGAACAGACTTTTTCCAGAATGAAACATCTGAAATCTCCAACCAGATCTAGACTAACGGATGAACACTTGCATCACTTGTTACGACTAGCAGTGACAAATATGGAACCGGGCATTGACCATCTCGTTAGCCAAAAGCAGGCCCATAGTTCCCATTGAAATACTGGTAAGTTTGTTGATTTAACTTTACTTGTTCTTCATTTTAAATATTGTATTTATTGTATTTATTCCCGTTTTGTTTCTTCACTTCAAAATAAGATATATGCAGTGTGCATAGGTATTTGTTCATAGTTTTTTTTTTTAACTATAGTCCGGCCCTCCAACGGTCTGAGGGACCTTTAACATGGCCCCCTGTTTAAAAGGTTTGAGGACCACTGACGTAGACTCTCCTGGGTTGTACGCGTGGACACTACGAAGTTAACGGAGCGCGTATGATACGCGGTTTGCAGTGGTGATTCGGCCGACTCACGGCCTCGCGGAACATTCCGCACAGGTGGGGCTGATTAGTGCTGGTAAGCCACACACAATGCGCGGACGCGTTGCCCTGACCTGATGATCGTCCGTTTCAAAGAACGCTCCGTTCCGTGTAGACGCCTAGCGTCGGGTCAGCAGGCATGTGCAGGGCGCATAGGTATTAGCACCGCCTCGTCGCCAGTGTGATGTTATGAATGGGGGGGCCGCCTCTAGCATTATGTCCGGCTTCCCCCGTCTGCAAGTGATCAGGCCGCGTCGGGGCTGGATGAGGGTCGCAGCGCAGCAGGGACGCGGGCACAAACGACACGACCACTCTGGTAGATGCTTAAACCCGGACTGGCGCCGTGACGCCAGTTCCGGTGGTTCCTTTATTTTCCCTGTCACGTGACCCGGAACTAACGGGCACGTGACACCACAGGCCGCAAGGGGGGAAGCAATAGAGACAGAAAGCCGCGACCGGCAGAGGCAGCCATGTGGGAAGGGGCGGGGCCGATAGCCATTGCGGGCCGAAGAAGGTGCTTAAGAGAGAAGAGCTCCAGTGTGGAGTGAGGACAAGTGAAAACACAGCGTCTCACCCAAAAGACAGGAAACCAGTGGGTTGCAACGCGCCGACTGCCGGGAGGGGGTGGAATAAGAACCTCCTGGCATCAGCCAAGTTGGAAATACACTAGACTGCTCACGGGCAAGCGAAGAAAGCGTGATGGCAAGATTCAATGGAGGCGAGTCCTCCATGTATTCCAAAAGCGCCAGTTACACTGGGGTGTGACACATATATGTATATTCACTGTCTCACAATGTATTCAACAATGTAAATATGTGTGTTTTCTTGTTAATTTGTTTTAACAACATCTGTTAAAGATTAATTTGCCAGAAGATATTTCAAAATATAAAACCCCCCAAAAAATAGCGCCTATTAGGTAAACCGCTGATTCAGAACAGCACATGTGGAATGGTTCATATATGTGTGCTGGTGGAGTGCAACTTAATACACGTGGCACTACCCTGCTATTTGACCTGATTTCCCAGGGCCTTGAAGGGTTCATTCACTGCACAGGCTAACTCTGTCGTCGCCATTCCTTGTTGCAAATAATTCATACTGAAACTATAAGTGTGATGTAATTATATAAATGGGAAGACCAAACCCCCGTAGTTCTTCAACCTTAGTGATTGGTAAGTGTCAGCTAATTCTGAACAGCCCAGTTGTCTTTCTGGCAGACCTCAATGAAATCATACTATTGGCAGGAATAATAGGAGCTTCTTGAACCACCGATAAGCTCCCACTGCCCGAGTTGCAGCGTGTTTTACACTCCATTATACTCACAAGATGTGCCACTTTTTGCCCCTGCACCTTCACGTCCTCGTGAATTCTATGGCAGAGTTTTAGAAGAATTTGTACGGCAAATTGTAATACACCAATACTGGGATTAATACCTGCATTCGTTGTTTCACTTATTGTTGAGCAATTCCACCTATATTCTCCTCTTGCGGGTCTGCATATAGAATGGGAGTAGTTAGTAGCAGACATCCTTTGCGATTTTTCCTGAGCAGCAGGCAGAATAATTTCTTCGGCATTTAGAGGAGGAGCTAAAATTACAGTTTAAAATTACAGCGGTTAACAGAAGGTGCTGCCGTGCAGTTTTGCAGTGAATAACTAACTCTAATAGAGAGTTGTTATTGATGTCAGTGAAAGATCGGTTCATATCCTCCTTGAGTGCATCAGCACCCTTCAACTTTCCTGGTTTGAGTCTCTGTTTAACACATCCCACAGCATTTCTTTCTGCTCTCGGCTGAAAGAAAGCAGTGATCTTCCCGCTCGTCTCAAGATTGTCACCTTCATTCCCCTTAAAGGAGGCGTGCAGCATTCGTGGCCTCCCAGAGCACTAACACCAGGCTTTAAGTTGTTACCAACTTTGCGGTAAGGCTTTGCTTTCGTTAAGTGGTAAGTCTTAGGGCCTCATTACGAGTATGGAGGTAATGAAAAAAGGAAGGCGGAATGGCATTACCGGCATCGTTAACGGGTCCGGGCCATTACGAGCCGACAACCCGCCAATACTGCCACCGCCCATACCGTGTCCCTTCTTACCGGCATGCGCGCGTACACGCGCCCCTTCGCAGCGGAAATACCGGGATGCCGCTAACAGGAGGACATCACAAGTTACGCGGGCATGCACTTACCGGCATCCTGCAGGTGGTAATTAGGGCCTGCACGACGGCGGCAATACAGGCATCGCGGACCACCCGTAAATAGCAACCTGCAGTGTAGGCAACTGCCACAGGTGCACACAATCACCAAAGGTGAAGTCAGTGGAGCCTGTCCCAGTACAAAAGGAGTACACCCACAGACCACACCCCTTCCTAACTAAAATGATCCCACTAGCTGTTGCAATCATGGGGCTAGAGGACATGCCTGTGCTGCTACAACAACAGCAACAACAACAACTACAGACAGCACAGAGGAGATGCAGGAGGAGAAGGAGGTGAGACAAGGCCCAGCAAGTTCCACCAGTGAAGCACGTAGGCAGCCACCAATCCCTCGCATCAGACCCAGTCCATTCAATTTAACCCCTTGAGCAGATCCACACCCTGTACCGGTTAGACCGGGACACCATCACCACCATAGTGGACATGATACACAACGACATTGTCAGCCTGAAAGAAATCCGCACTGCCATCCCCCCTCTACTAAAGGTCGTGTCTGTGCTCCACTTCCTGGCCACAGGCACCTACAAGCACACAGTGGGGCAGCTGCATGGCATATCACAACCACTCTTGTCTCGCATGCTGACCCAAGTGCTTGATGCCCTCCTGAAGCATGCAAGCATCCACATTTCCCTACCCCGGACTGGCCAGGAGCTTGCTGACAACAAAGTAGGCTTCCATGCACTGGCAGGCATGCCCAATTGCGTCGGTGCTCTTGACTGCACCCATGTAGAATTGGTGGCCCCTCATGCCAATGAGGCAGTGTACCACAATCGCAAGCAATACCACTCCATCAATGTGCAGATGGTATGTGACTCCAGCAAGATCATCACACATTGTTGCGCCCGATATCCCGGATCGACACATGATGCTGTGGTGCTGCGTAACTCCACGCTACCCCGCTACATGAAGCGACATGCTGGACGACGTGCCTGGCTGCTCGGTAAGTAGCCTGACTGGGCCATGGCAGTGCATTGGGGTTGTGAGGTGGGGGGGATGCATACTCCACCTGTGTGGGATTGGGGGGATGCATACTCCACCTGTGTGGGATTGGGGTGGAGGGATGCATACTCCACCTGGGTGAGATTTGGGGAGGGATGCATACTCCACCTGTGTGGGATTGGGGGGTGCATACTCCACCTGGGTGGGATTGGGCAGTGAGTGGACAATGCACTCAGAGCTAAACACTGTTGTCCTGAACACCCCAACCTGAACATGACACATCAATGCCATACATAAGACCAATGCCACACATCAATGACAACATGCCAGATGCACAAGCAAGTCACCATGGGTATCTCAAGCGATGCATGACTAAACATGATTACAACTGTGCCAATGCTGCTAGTGTGATTAGGTACAGAGTAGCACACACTGCAATAATGGGTGGCAAGACATCGTTCCGCATCCACAGTACGTCCGCATCAGCATGCAAGTGAACACCCTGCATCATCTGTACAACGCAACACACACTAGTAGACCATTGTGCAGTACACAATGCATCAAATGAACCTTTGTGCATACATCCAGGGACATGAGCATGTCAACACCAAATAACTGCAGCCATGGCCGTTAATCCTAAAGGTGTCAGCTCAGATATTGACTCAGACATACCTCTTTGTGCTCCCATCCAGGTGAAGCCGTGGCTACTTACCCCTGTACGGAACCCGTATAACAGGCACGAAGAGGAGTACAATCGGGTTCATACCCGTATCCGTGTTGTGATCAAGCAGACCTTTGGCCTGTTGAAGGCATGGTTCCGCTGCCTAAGCAGGTCTGGTGGAGCACTCCTTTATGGGATGAGAAGGTGGCAAAGATCACCATGGTCTGTGTCATGCTGCACAACATGTGCATCCGGAGAAACGTACCACTGCCACCTGACATAGACATGCATGCACTGGGTGAGGATGATGAGGATGATGATGGAGGAGAAGCAGCACCCCTGGCAGTATGTGATGCACAAGATGGCCGTGCAGTACGCCAATCACTGATTGACGATTACTTCTGAACCACAGGGACGTTGATGGTTATGTGTCTGTACTACACTGAGCACTGGGACCGTGCGGACATGGACACAGGGTGTGTGGGGAGTTGGGCACTGTGCGCTGTCATGAATAGAACGAACACACACAAAATGAACAATGTCCAGCCATGAAATGATTTTGAACACAACGGGTGTATTAAGAAAAATAACAATATAGTGCTTCCTCCCTCCACCACTCACACGCCCTTCCCCCGACCACCCAAAACACCCAAATACCCCATACCCCCAAACACCCCATACCCCCCAATAAACAACCCATACCCCCCAAACAACCCATACCCCCAATAAACACCCCCTTAATCCCCTCAACACCACCTCCCCCCTCACCCATTGTCATCCCACACATGATGTGGTTGGACCGGCTATTTCCGGACTTTTTTGTGTCGGGGGGCAGCATTTCTGTGTGCCTTGCACTGCCCCTCGTCATCTGCACAGGGCTTCAGGGAGTCGAGCTTGCAGGTGTGGTTGATGGGGTGGAGGTGGATGGATTTTGCACCGCCGGTGCAGGTTGTTGATGCTGCATGTGTTCCAGCATCCTGCTTAGGACCTGTGTTACCGCCCCCAAACTGTCACGTATGAGTATGGCACTCGAGTTGATGGCTGCAATGGTTCCAGCATTCACCTCACGTATTTCACGGCGTGTTTGCTCACCCTCGGTCACATACTGACGCACCAGTTCGATCATTGAGTCCTGGCGGGCCTCTACCCTCGACAGGCATGTCTCCATGTCAGTGGGGGCTGTGGAGGTGGAGGGTGCTGCGGCTGGGTAGGCCATTGCAGGGCTGGCCTCTGAGGTGCTTGTCAGTTGCAGACTCTGCAGTTGAACCGCTGGTTCCTGCATGGGGCTGGACGGTGTGCCCTGTGTGGAGTGGTGGGGGTGGATGGGGGGGCTTGGTGTGTGGGGACATTCGACATGGATGGTGCCATCAATGTCCTCGTATTTCTCCGCGTGCACATCCACATCGCTGAGGGGGGCTGTGGCTGCTGCCTCACCCGCAGAACTGGTGGCAGCGGACTGCGTGCCATCAGCCTCGCCTTCAGCAGTTGTTGCCAGCTCAGTATTTGCAGTCCCGTCCGCTGCTGTTATCTCCTCCTCAGCCAGCCTGTCCTGTACAGGTGCCCTAGGTTGCACTATGCCCCGCGGTGCTGCCCCAGAGGTGGAATGCCCAGTGCCCTCTGGTCTGGCCCTGGATGTTGATGCCCTTGGGGCAGGGTCCTGCCCTTCACCTTCTGCATCAGTGCCTGTGGGGGAACAAGAGATGCAGGGCATCAGTGATGGTGTTACATGCAAGATGCAAGAGTTGGTGCTGTACAGTATTTAATTTCTCATGCATTGCATCCTTATAGGTGTGTCACACAGGGCACTTTCAAGGGGGGGGCATATTGACATAAGCCGTGGCCTCTCCATTCGATACTGATGTGTACCAGGTGGCATACCGTTGTATTGCTGTTTCTGTGATGTGTGACATGCAAATGGTCCCTGTGTGTTGGGTGTCTGTTGGTAATGGGATTGGCACGCAGCATGCATTTCATTGTGCCAGGGTTTGGGCCTCCATCTGGACATGGATCTGTATATTTTTGTATTATGGCGCATGCATTGGCTTGGCTCACTTTCACATCTGTTGTACTACGTCATGGTTTGGCCTACTGGGGTTTGCGTGGTCACTCACCTCCATCTCCCGATGTCGCCGCACCCGTCTCCATTTCACCAAAGCCCTCTATGGACTCCATATGTATGGTGGTGCTGCAGGTCTCTTCCCAGCACATCAATTTTACTGGTGAGTGGGCACCCCCGCCTGTGGCCATGGCCTCCCTGCGATTAGATGCCAGGATGTTACGGACCCGGAGACGTAGGTCATCCCATCGCTTTTTACAGTCTTTGACCGTGCGGGGGTGGTGCCAACAGCTGTCACCTTACGCTCAACCTCCTCCCATATTTCTTTTTTTCTTATTTGGACTTCCCTTTTGAGGTTGTTTGCGAAAACCTCATCTGCATGGGCTGCAAGAGTATCAGCCAGCATGTTCAGCTCCTCGTCGGAGAAGCGCTTCTTGCGCAGGCGGGGGGTAGTCTTGCGGGTAGCCTTGGACATGCTGGATGGTATGGCCCTGCTCTCTCCTTTGTAGCACTGTTGGATTGAGAGGATTGCAATGGATTGTGTTTTTAAAGATGGCCGCCGGCGCACTTCCCGTTTCAACGCAATGACGTTACTCCCGGGTCTGGTATTACGAGCCCGGTATTAGCATGATGTTATTACTGGGTTGTTATTAAGGGGTTGCTCCTTGGCAGAGGCGGTATCGGTGGGTCCTGTGATGGTGCTATTGGGGGGTTGGAGGGCCTTTAGCGGCATGGCGGTGCAGCCATTACCGGCATGGGGGTTCGCGCATGCTCGCGCACTCGTAATCAGCCGCTATTAGTGGCTTCAAGGGTGCACGGACTCTCTTAGACTTACAAGTGACCTGCAGACGGACTCTCAGAGTTCAGTAGATCTTTGCTCTATTTTCAGTTTAGGATCTTACCTTGCCAAGTGCTCCGCTAGAGGGGGCCACTCTCACTGGTCCTCAGCGAACCTTGGCAGACCACTTGTGCCTCACTTCTCCAGTGCGCTTCTCACAGCTTTAGGCATTTTAAAATGTTGCAGGCACTTCCACTCCACTAGCGCCGCCTCCAGTGATCATAGGAACTGCAAACAGACTTTACAGCAGTCATGGCAGACCACTTCTCCGTGCCACGCTCTGTGCAGATTTAGGCCTTTAATAATGTTGCAGGCCCTTCCACTCGACAAGCGCCACCTCCAGTGATCATGGGAACTGCAAAAAAACCTCACTGCAGTCACGGCAAACCACTTCTGCCCCACTTCTCTGCGCTGCGCTCTGCACAGCTTTAGGCTTTTAATAATATTGCAGGCACTTCCACTCCACAAGCGCCACCTCCAGCGATCATAGGAATTGCAAACAGACTTCACAGACTTCACAGCAGTCACAGCAGACCACTTCTGCCCCACTTCTCTGCACAGCGCTCCGCACAGCTTTAGGCTTTTAATGATGTTGCAGGCCCTCTTCCACTCCACAAGCGCCACCTCCAACGATCATAGGAACTGCAAACAGACTTCTCTGCAGTCATGGCAGACCACTTCTGTCCCACTTCTGCCCCACTTCTTGTGATTTAGGCAAGCGATGCCCATGTGTTATGTTTTATATAGGCCAATCCACCAGACCTTGTAAACAGAGGCAGAATCAATACAGGTCAAACATACGGACGAAAAACCGGAATTCATAAGTAGCCAGACATTGGATGGATCACAGACACACCATCTCACAGATTGACTTCCAAATCCTGGAAGTTGTAAAGAAATATGGACCACATGACAATCTCCACAAACGGATGGACTGTATAGAAACCTTTTGGATCGATAAACTTGATGCAATGATGCTGGGAGGAACGAATGAGGACTATAATTTAGATTCATACCTGTAATACCTTATCTTGTAGAAAGTTGTAATATGTTTTCTGATTACATTTTCATGTGCTTTGTAGACTGTTTTAATCAAGCAATATCTAATTCAAGGAAATTTTCCACCCACCCCAAACCAGGTACACACAATTCTTCTTTATTTAATAAAGTTCTTTTTATGAATCTCTGTTCCCCCAATTATATAAAATGGATTCCTTACAGATCCCCCTCCCCCTTTCGGGAAAAGAAACACACAAGGTTGCACAGAAGGTCTATTTATCAACAAAACAGAAATAATTAAATCCATTTAAAGATGCACAAGTTATTCTTCAATGAAATTCAAATACCACTGGTAAAAATAATTAACATATCAGACACTTCAGTTTTCAATGCTCCAGTTATAGAAACATATTCAAAATGTCCCTGCCTATCCAATTCTATCTACTTCCCCTTTATTGCAGACAGATACCAAGACCATCGATATGTCAGAATTTGTACAGCATTTTAGACTCAATTGCAACAGACTACTAGACCTTCATGTATATAGGTGGTTTATAGAAAATAAAATGTAGGTACAGCAGTATGTAGACAAAATTCCCTTTAGTGATGTTTCTATCCAATTTCCATGTAGAATGTACCTTTCTCTCTTCAATGGGCACCTTGAAAAGCGAGAGAATGGGTAGCAAATAATCACCCGCTCATTTATCTTGAACAACACTGCTTTAATTACAATTTTCGGTATGCACACAGTAAGATGACCTTTTTTTTGGCCCTGTCAATAGTTCTTCAGTGCTAGACGCCATTGCCAGAGAAAAGTGTCAAGTTGATATCACTGAATACACGCAGTGGGACCCAATATATCAATATATATTTTCCAGAAGCACATACACTTCCGAAATACTCCCTAACTTCACGGGATGCACAATAAATGTATCTATTCCCACCCCACAGTACTAACAAATTATAGGGGTGAGATTTACTCTAATTTACTTTATAGGTTCAATCCCCACAAAATTACTTCCCTTTTAATGAATACTCAAGTCCAGATAAATTTTGGCTGAATAACAGACATGTGGACACCCCTTCTTAAGGACTGCTTCGATTCTTCCCCCTCCAGGAACAGGTGGGCATCAGCCAGTAAGATAGGATCAGCTTTTCTCTGCAGCCTGTCTGCTTTCTCTTCCACTGAAGGAAGCCTGGGACTTTAAGTCCAGCTGGGCCTCGAGTTCAGGGCTCTGGTGATAATCCAAAATGGGTCCAAACAGAGAGCACTCAATTCCATCGCCTGCTGATTGTTATCAATTCTTCTTTCTCTCTATCACTGAGTGAGTAAGCGAGTAAGTCTGTCAGTGTTTCTCCTTTAGTGAGTATGTGGTGAATCTTATATAGAACAGTAACTCTAGCTTTTTGAGGTGCGTATTATAAGGTTGCAGAAGTACAGGTCTGAACCAGTGGTGGCATATTTGTTGGCAAAGGTTTTTTTTTATATATAAAAGTAAAGAAAACCTAACTTGCCCTATTTCTAAGAGGGGTTGCCTCAACAAAAAGACTAAGAAATCTGTAAGGATGTCCAATAAAGTAAAATGTCCACCATCCCGTGTCCAAACCTATTTCCGTCCCTTACACTCTAGATTAACTAAGGAAAATCTGTCTATCTTCTTGATCCAGAAGGAGGCTTCTCTTATTCTGTATGCCATTTCAATGATCAGTTTTTGATGAGCAAACACAAAAAGTTGTTCTCCTATCTAACTTTAAAGTTCTTGAAGTTGGATGCTAATCCCAACGCATACAAAAACAATAGAGTGGATGTGGAATAGTCTTCCCTCCCCATTTGTTTCGGGATCTCCCTGACTTGCTGTCGGCCCCAATCCCTTAGTAGCATGTTTCTACAAACTGATATGGGTCCTTGACCCTTGTGTGCTGTTCTTGCTGGGGTTCCCCGACTTTGTATGGGTCCCAGACCCTCCTCTCAGGTTTATAACATATAATTGTCAGACCTGGTTCACTAATCTGCCAGGCACTGTTTCTCATGTCTCTCTCTTGGCTCTTTCCAAATACTGGTACAAGGGAGATGGGGTTCTTCAGCCTTCCCCAACCACCTCCTTCATTCTGTTTTATCTCTACCATCTGTTAGGAAAGATTTAATTCTTGTGCAATTTTCCCTCCATTTATGGATCCCCCAAACCAGGGGAGTTGCTAGGTCTGGAAAAGACCCGGGGCTAAGCTGATGTCGGAACTGTTGGGACTGGGGGCTAGCTAGTCTTTTAGCTGTAGCTCCTGAGATTCTATCCGGGGCTACAACCAAAAGATCAGGGGCTATAGCCCCCTTAACTCCCCCTATCAACGCCCCTGCCCCAAACTTTTTACTTTTGTTTGGCTATCCTAACCTGACTTTTTCCAGTGGAGCCCAGCCTTCAGCTGAACTCCCCTGGGCTTATACTCACTTGTTATGGGGAAACGGACACATCCTACTGACGGTCAGTACCTGAAAACTATGGGGGTCATTCTGAGTATGGCGGTAGCCATGGAGCAATTAGTTCCATGGCTGCCTCCCATACCGGTACCGAGTCCGGTGTTGTTCAATGGGGATTTACCGGTCCATTCCGACCCTGGAGGGACCGGTAAATCCCCATTGAACAAACCATTCCCCATTCCCATTTGAGCCCTCATAGGGCCCGCATAGGGCTCAATGGGAATGGGAGGGCGCAAATAACGGTCTCGCGAATGGCAAGACCACACGTCCCTTACAGTTCCCGCTAAGGGACCTCGGAATTGGGTGGTAGGGGATTACCGGCACCGGTCTCCCTACCGGTGCCCGGTAGCCCCTACCACCCACCTCGGAATGACCCCCTATGTTTCCCTTAGGCCCTCATTACGACCCCGGCGGTAAGCGAAAAACAATGCCGGTAAATGATTACCGGCATCGTTCTCCGCTAGGTACGATCATGACCCGTGAAAGTGCTCTTAGCGGCATCGTAGTTAACGGTGCCGCTAACTGCACCAAGGTCGCGCGCACGCGACCTTCCACGCCGTAAATACAGGCATCGCGCAAAGGTACGCGAATCACGAACCCAAGCGGACATGCTCTTAACGCCATCACAAAGGCCGTTAAGTACCTTACCGCCATGGTGCTAATTCCGCCATCGCGAACCAACCGTAAATGGCCATGTGCAGTGTACCCAGCTGCCCCAGGTGCACAGAATCAGCACCGGTGGAGGCAATACAGACTCACCAAGTACAAAAAGAGCACACCCCACCCCTTCCCACACCCAGTCACACTCCACAATGATTCCCATACGACTAGCAATGTTGGGGCTGGAGGACCTGATTGCAATGCAAGTGCTACAACTACAACTACAACAACAACAACAGGCAGCACAGAGGAGACGCAGGAGGAGAAGGAGGGCAAGGCAGGGCCAGCAAGCCCCACCAGCACAGCCAGTGCCACCACGCAGGCAGCCCCCAATCCCACGCATCAGAGCCAGTCCATTCAACCTCACCGCTGAGCAGATCCACACCCTTTACCGTTTGGACCGGGACACCATCACCACCATCGTGGACATGATACACAACAACATCGTCAGCATGATAGAAACACCCACTGCCATCCCCCCCTACTGAAGGTAGTGTCCGTGCTCCATTTCCTGGCCACAGGCACCTACCAGCACACAGTGGGGCACTTGCATGGCATTTCACAACCATTATTCTCACGTACACTGATCCAAGTGCTCGATGCCCTCCTCAAGCACACAGACAACCACATCTCATTACCACGGTCTGCCCAGGAGATTGCAAACACCAAAGTGGGTTTCCATGCACTAGCCGGCATACCTGGTTGCATTGGTGCCATCGATTGCACCCATGTTGAATTGGTGGTCCCACATGCCATGGAGGTACCGTACCGCAACCGTAAACTATTTCACTCAATCAATGTGCAAATGGTCTGTGACTCCAACAGGATCTTCACACATTGTTGTGCCCGATTCCCCGGATCAACCCATGATTCAATGGTCCTGAGGAACTCCACAATATCACGCTACATGGAGCGACATGCAGGGCCAAGATCCTGGCTACTCGGTGAGTCCCATGTCATGGCCATGGAAATATGAAGTGGGTAGGTGATTGACGTACCAATGCATACTTTACCTGGCTGAAAGGGGGGGGGGGGTGATGCATACTTTACCTGGCTGAAAGGGGGGGAATGATGCATACTTCACCTGGCTGAAAGGGTGGGGGGGGGAATGATGCATACTTGACCTGGCTGCGAGTAGCAGAGGCAATGGAGCCAGCTCATACCCTAAAGCAGCACAAACGTCAGCTGACACCTGTACACATAATGCCCGATGTTAGCAGCCCAACCATGTGAATGAAGGTGTGCCCCAACCATGACACAACCATCTGCAAGTGCATTGTACCGATTCGGACCACATTGACTTCAACGAAATGCACCTACATGCACGGCACCAAACACCATCAACTGAAAGGCCTGTCCCCCATAACCCGGCACAAAGGAGGCACATGACGGACAGAAACATCAATAGACCATTGCACAGACAGCGAGGCCCCAAAAATGTCCCTATCAACATCAGTAGTGCTCAGTAGGGTCATCATGAGGCTGACAGCAATGTTGCCATGATGTGAACGTTGATAACACAGGACACGTGCCAGGTCACCAAAACAAACGCCATGAACGAACACAGTGGATGGGCACTCACAAGGCACTTGACCCCCCTGCATACATTGGTTGATGGCATGCAAAACAGTCCAGGAGAGGAATACACATATACCGGTCACATAGAGTGAATCCATTTGTTCATGTCAAATTGGTACAAAGTAACAGTCAAATGCATGCCATGGTGGCACATCATTTTTGGTATTTGATGTCATGACTGACACATACATTGTTGCCCACATACAGGTGATGCAGGCTATCCCCTGAAGAGGTGGCTCCTTACAGCAGTCCGGAACCCACAGAACCAGCACGAGGAGGACTTCAACCGTGCACATACATGTACCCATGTGGTGATTGAGCAGGCATTCGGCCTACTGAAGGCACGGTTTCGCTGCCTCAGCAGGTCTGGTGGGGCACTCCTGTACAGCCATGAGAAGGTTGCAAAGGTTGCAAAGATCGTCATGGCATGTGTCATGCTACACAATGGGCCTCATTACGACCCAGGCGGTAATCTTCCGTCATTACCGCCATGGCGTAATGAGCGTTTACGCCGTGGGCCGATGGCGTAAAGAGCGCCACATTACGACCCATCGCGCACGAGCATTACGCCATGGCGGTAATGCAATTAACGCCATGGCGGGAAAAGGCCCCTACCGGCATCGTAAAGCGAGCAAGGTGCACTTCCGCAACCGTAAGTAGCGGCCACAGTAATTAGCGGCCACCGTAATTAGCGGCCACCGTAATTTGCGGTGGCCGTAAAAAGCAGGACCGGAAATAGCGTCATTGCGCCGGAACGGGAAACAGCACGTCGGCCATCTTTAAAAACACAATCCATTGCCATCCTACCGAACAACACCAGATCCAACCCTGACACCTGTCCCAACCAATCACCCACCCATCCAACTACCCAAAAATGCCTAAAGCTGTTAAGAAGGCATGTGACCGCCAGCGCCAGGAAAGATTCAGGCGGCAGGAACTCTGCATGCTTGCGGAGACCCTGCAAGACAACGCAGCTGTCGTTTTCTCCCCTGAAATGACCAGGACAGCGATAGGGAAAAAGAAGGCCATCTGGGCCCTGGTGGCCGAGCGCGTCAGCGCGGTGGGGACCGTACCCCGCACCCCACAGCAGTGCAGGAAGCGCTGGGACGACCTCCGCATACGGGTCAGAGCGGTCATCTCTGCTAACCGCAACCTTGCAATGGGTACCGGTGGAGGGTCGGAATCCCCACTAAAACTCCAACCGTGGGAGGAGATTTGTGCAACCACGATTGGCATGGAAGCCATTGAAGGCGTCAGAGGGATGGAAAGGGGAGCTCCGACATCGGGCGATGAAGATAGGTGCCTCAAACAAGACATGCCATAGTCACTGCAGTCCATTCATGTGTAGCACAAGGTTGCCCTAGAGTGTAAATGCAACACATTTCCACACTGCCCATAGCCACATGCGAGCACCACCCTGTATACACTGCTGGCACCCGCATACCTGCATCCACATTCCACACTAAAAGGAGACAACCTGCATGGCCCTCCCTGAAATCTGCCTCATCTACTGACCAGAATAATGTCTATCATTGTCATTCCAAAGTCCGCAGACCCATCAATAACGCCCTCCCTCCTTTGCTCCACCACAGGCACAGATTCACACCCCGAGGACCAGGACACCCCTGCGACGAAGAGAGCCAAGAAGGCCAATTATACCGTCCCCGCACCCTCGACCTCAGCTGCAGTGAGGCAGACCCCACAACAAGCAGGACCCACTGCAAGCATACCGGACGTCCCACCGGCAAGCACCCCTGTAGTCAGCAGGCCAGCAGCAGCTGCTCCACCTATACCAAAATTGCCTGCCACAGAAGGCACCGGGTCAGCGGACAGCAGCAACATGGGAGAGACAGCTGCAATAGCTGTATTTTCAGACTCAGACATTGAGGAGCACGAAGTCCGAAGCCCCACTGACCTACTACATTCCCCCTGTTTGTCAGACGCCAGCCCCCATGAGGATCACACACAGGGGCACACAGAGGTAGAGGAGTGGCCTTCTACCCCATGCCCAGTCCTCAGTCCACAGGAGGGGAGCAGCCCCTCCATCACACCACCAGCACTGGCCATGGGCCAGCAGGGGCAGCAGTCCCTCGAGGACATCACAGAACGGCAGCAACAACTGTCCACGATGCTGGCTGAGCATGCCGCAGAATGTGTGGGGGCTAGGGCAACCATTGAAAAGGCCACGGAGACCCTAAGGGCCGAAGTTGCGCAGAGCACTGCCACCCTGAGGGATGCCATGCAGGCCATGTCCAGGGACATCTGTGCTGAACTTGCCGGCTTGCGTCGTGCGCTCACTGAGCTCACCCACACCCTACAGGACGGGCATGCACGGGGGCAGGCAGGGACATCCTCCACTGCCAGTTCTGCACAGAGCAGCCCCGTCCGACGTTCCGGACGTAACCTGCGCTCCACAGCCAGGGGTGCCCCGGGGGCCGGGAGAGGGGGCTTGTAACAGCCTGTGCCCACTGTCACAGGCATCTGTTGACACCTACATGGGGTGTGTTGGGGTGTGCAGGGGGGAGGGGGGAGGGGGTGTGTTGGGGTGTGCAGGGGGGAGGGGGAGGGGGTGTGTCACGACGTTTCATAGTTTAAATACACTTTTTTCTTTCCCAAAATGAAATGTGTGGACATTTTCATTGCGTATGTGTGCTTTATTGGTGTACAGTCCACAGTGTGCATGTCCCAGAGACACACAGTGCCCCAAGTGCAGTCTCCATGTGATTCACACCAGCCGTGTGTGCTAGAAGCAGTGGTCGATGATACTTAGGCTCATTGCACTCCCCTCCTGTGCGTCGCCTCCTCCATGGGGTGCCGCCCCATCTGCACCCTCCTCATCCTCATCGTCAGGTGGTTGCAGTTCTGCATCAGGGGGCAGGGGCACATTCCGTCTGACGCACATATTGTGTAGCATGACACATGCCATGACGATCTTTGCCACCTTCTCATGGTGGTACAGGAGTGCCCCACCAGACCTGCTGAGGCTTCGGAACCGTGCCTTCAATAGGCCGAATGTCTGCTCTATGACCACACGAGTATGTGTATGTGCACGGTTGAAGTCCTCCTCGTGCTGGTTCTGCGGGTTACGGACTGGTGTAAGGAGCCACCTCTTCAGGGGATAGCCTGCATCACCTGTATGTAGGCGAGAATGTATGTGTCAGTCATGTCGTCTGATCAAGAACATGATGTGCCAACATGGCTTGCATCCAACTGTTACTTTGGCTCACTTCTACATGCACTAATTGATTCACACAATGCAACCAGTATATGCTCATGGCTCCCATGGCCTGTTTTGCATGCCATCACCCAATGTATGCAGAGGGGTTGAGTGCATTGTGAGTGCCCATCCTCTGTCTCCGTTCTCTGTGTTACTCACAGCCAGGTGGAGTATGCATCATCCCTCCCCCCTTTCAGCCAGGTGGAGTATGCATCATTCCCCCCCCCCCCTATCAGCCAGGTGGAGTATGCATCATCCCCCCCCCTTTCAGCCAGGTGGACTATGCATCATTCCCCCCCCCTTTCAGCCAGGTGGAGTATGCATCATCCCCCCCCCTTCAGCCAGGTGGAGTATGCATCATTCCCCCCCCCCTTTCAGCCAGGTGGAGTATGCATCATTCCCCCCCTTTCAGCGAGGTGGAGAATGCATCGGTACGTCATTCACCTGCCCACTTCCATGACATTGGACTCACCGAGTAGCCAGGATCTTGGGCCTGCATGTCACTCCATGTAGCGTGGTATTGTGGAGTTCCTCAGGACCATAGAATCATGGGTTGATCCGGGGAATCGGGCACAACAATGTGTGATGATCTTGTTGGAGTCACAGACCATTTGCACGTTGATTGAGTGGAACTGTTTCCGGTTGCGGTACGGTACCTCCATGGCACGTGGAACCACCAATTCCACATGGGTGCAGTCGATGGCACCAATGCAACCGGGTATGCCGGCTAGTGCATGGAAACCCACTTTGGTGTTTGCAATGTCCTGGGCAGTCCGTGGTAATGAGATGTGGTCGTCTGTGTGCTTGAGGAGGGCATCGAGCACTTGGATGAGTGTTCGTGAGAATAATGGTTGTGATATGCCATGCAAGTGCCCCACTGTGTGCTGGTAGGTGCCTCTGGCCAGGAAGTGGAGTACAGACACTACCTTCATTAGTGGGGGGGGTGGCGGTTGGAGTTTCTATCATGCTGACGATGTCGTTGTGTATCATGTCTACGATGGTGGTGATGGTGTCCCGGTCCAAACGGTACAGGGTGTGGATCTGCTCAGCAGTGAGGTTGAATGGATTGACTCTGATGCGTGGGATTGGGGGCTGTCTGCGTGGTGGCACTGGCTGTGCTGGTGGGGCTTGCTGGGCCTGCCTTGCCCTCCTTCTCCTCCTGCGTCTCCTCTGTGCTGCCTGTTGTTGTTGTTGCTGTTGTAGCACATGCATTGCTATCAGGTCCTCCAGCCCCAACATTGCTAGTCGTATTGGTATCATTGTGGAGTGTGACTGGGTGTGGGAAGGGGTGGGGTGTGCTCTTTTTGTACTTCCTGAGTTTGTATTGCCTTCACCTGTGCTGTTTCTGTGCACCTGTGGCAGCTGCATTCACTTTACATGGCCCTTTACGGTTGGTTCGCGATGGCGTAATTAGCACCATGGCGGTAAGGTACTTAACGGGCTGGGTGATGGCGTTAGGTGCATGTCCGCTTGGGTCGGCATTTGCGTACCTTTCCGCCATGGCGCTAAGTACGGTGTGGCCGGTCGCGTGCGCGCACCCTTAGCGCAGTTAGCGGCAACGTTAACTACGCTGCCACTAATGGCATCGTAGTTAACGGTCACGGGTCATGATCGGACCTGGCGGAAAACGATGGCGGTAACCATTTACCGCCATCGTTTTTCACTTAGCGCCAGGGTCGTAATGAGGCCCAATATGAATACGCTGAACTGCAACCACCTGACGATGAGGATGAGGTGGGTGGGGATGGGGCAGCACCTCAGGGAGGCAGCGATGCACAGGAGGGGCGTGTAATGCATCAGACTCTGATCAACCAATGTTTCTAGCACACACGAATGGGGGGTGTCACATGGAGATGGCAATTGGGGCACTGTGTGTGTCTGGGATATGGACACTGCGGACTGTTCACCAATAAAGCACACATACGCAATGAGCAATGTCCACACATGTGATTTGTGGTCAAGAAAAAATATATTGTAAATGTGAATTCAATTAACACACCCACTCCTCCCTCCCCCTCCACTCCCCAACACATCCACTCCTCCCTCAACTCCCCAACACACCCACTCCCGCCTCCCCTCTCAACTCCCCAACACACCCACTCCCGCCTCCCCCCTCAACTCCCCAACACACCCACTCCCGCCTCCCCCCTCAACTCCCCAACACACCCACTCCCACCTCCCCCCTCAACTCCCCACAAAAGTGCGTGGATCCCTGTGTCGCAGTGCCTAATGTGGAATTGATCCACTGGGTGGCCTCTACTGGCAGCCCCTCTGCCGGCCCCCG
Source organism: Ambystoma mexicanum (assembly GCF_040938575.1). Taxonomy (NCBI): domain Eukaryota; kingdom Metazoa; phylum Chordata; class Amphibia; order Caudata; family Ambystomatidae; genus Ambystoma; species Ambystoma mexicanum. The sequence goes on along the minus strand of NC_090923.1, from coordinate 1,111,832,528 downwards.
GGGCACCCCTGCCTGTACTCCGCAGGTTCCTGGCCGACCTGCGGACGGGGCTGCTTGGGGCAGAACTGGCAGCGGAGGAGGTACTGGGCTGCTCGCTACGCCGCATGTCCCTCATGGTCTGTACGAGCTGACTGAGCACGTTACGCACCGCAGCTAGTTCAGCACAGATGTCTTTGCTGGAGGATTAGATGGCTGCCTTGACAGTCTCGGCACTTCTTTGAATGTCTGCACTGGCACCTCCACAATCGGCCACATGCTGCGTGAGGAGTGAGGACTGTTGGTGTTGCCTCGTCAATATTTTGTCCAGTGACTGTTGGTAATTTGGGGCATTGGATGATGCAATTGCCGGGCTCATTGGGCTACTCCCCTCCTCCACACCTCCCACTGGGCAGGGAGTGGCTGGCCAGGAGTTCTCAGCGGATAGCCCCTGTGTGTTGTCATTGTGCAGGCTACTTAGGGACAGGTGGGGGGAATGAAGGTGGGCAGTGGGGGGACATTCTGTGTCATCCTCATCATTCCCCACATCACTGTCAGAGCAGGCTGCAATGGCAGCAGTCTCCCCAATTGTACTGCTTCCTGCAGACACATTCCCCTTAGTGGGCACCAGTTGTTGCGTGTCTTCTGTGGGTGGTAGCATGCTGCTTGTCTTGGGGATCATTGCTGCCCTGGGCTGTGTTGTGGCAGGCAATTTTGGCTGCTGTGATTTGTTTTTGGGTCCAGCAGAGGTGGAGGGTTGGTGTGCTGTTGCCTCTGGCCTGGCCTTCTTGGCAGGTGTGGTGCCACTCTCGTCCCTGCCGGTGTCCGATTGGGAGCCTGTGGTGGAGCAGAGGAGGGAAAGTGTTACTGATGGGTCAGCAGACATTGAGCAGGCATTGTGATGACTGCCATGAATTTGATGGATAGATGGTGCACTTTGTAGGCTGTGACATACAGGTTGTCTCCCTTTTGGGTGGGTTGAGCATGCAGGAATGTGGGTGCCTACTGTGGAGTGTGCATACTGCATGTGTGCAGGGTGTAGGTCAATGATGCCTGTTGGCAGTCTTCTGCTGATGTGTTGCGTTAACCCTATAGGGCAACATTGTGATTCCCATGTAAGTGGACTTCAGGGAGTTTCGCATGGCTTAATTGGAGGCACCTACCTGTGTCACCTGATGTCGGGGCTCCTCTCTCCATTCCACCGACCCCCTCGATGCTCTCAATGGCGATCGTCGTGGCACATATCTCCTCCCACGGCTGCATTTTAATTGGGGAGTTTGCTCCACCGCCAGTTGCCATGCCCATGTTGCGGTTGACCGACAGTATGCTCCTTACCCGGAGCCGAGGTCATCCCACCTTTTACGGCACTGTTTGGTGGTGCGGGGTGTAGTTCCTACGGCACTGACCCGTTGTGCAACTAGTTCCCATATGGCCTTTTTGCGTGCTATGGCCGGTCTGGTCATTTCGGTGGAGAATACGATGTCTGCCTTTTCCTGGAGAGTTTCTGCCAACATTGTTAGCTCTTCCCTGCTGAAGCGGTCCTGCCGCTGCCGATCGCAGGCTTTTTTAACAACTTTTGGCATTGTGGGGATGCGTGGATGTGGGTGTAGTTTTCTGCAAGGTCTCGGGGTCACATGTGCAGTGGTTGTGGAGGATTGCAAGGGATTGTGTTTTTAAAGATGGCCGCCGTGCTCTTTCCCGTTCCGGTGCGATGGCGTAATTTCCGGATCCGGCTTTTTACGGTCACCGCTAATAGCGATCACCGCTAATTTGCTATTTGCGGTGCACGCTAACATCGGTGGGTAGGGAGGCGGTGGTGCAGTTTACATGGCATACGATGGCGGTAGCTGACGTTTTTGGGAGGTTACCGGCATGGCGCTGATTACATTAACGGCATGGCGCAATGCTCGTGCCCGAGAGGTTGTAATTTACCGCTTTTAACGGTTCAAGAACAGCACAGACACGTTAGTTGCGCCATGCCGGTAATGTCCATTACTTACCGCCGGGGTCGTAATGAGGGCCTTAGTCTTTAACTATGTTGCCATTTCCTGGTAACCTTTTAACAGTGCACTATGTATCTTCCAGTCCCTTTTTGTTGTATGGCCCTAGGCACCCTCAAATTATTTTTTGGTGATTGTATGAGTGTGCCTGGGACGAGCTGGTAGTAGCAGTTGCCGTTTATAATGTTTTACTTCTTTTTATTGAGTTCATCCGCATTTACCGCGTTTGGCTCAAGACTGTGGCCCGGCCCAAAAATGGCCGAGCCACAAAGTCTTTTGTTCTGTCCCATGGCCATTTTGTCCCTTGCCTTTACCCAGGTCGAGTAACTCGGGTTTTCCTTATTTGGGCATGCAGCCTCCCGCGAAAAACCGATCTCTTTCGCAGGCTTCTGCCTGTCACGTATGTGTGCCCAGGAAGAGGACTGGAACTATCTAGTTCCAATCCACACTGCTGGTGCCAGGATGCCTGGAGTGCCTGAATGACTGAGACCACTGTGGGCCGTGAAAAGTCCACGTCTGGGATGCCTGCAAGAGAGCAGATCTTCTCTTGGAAGTACTCGATTTTGGCGCAAAGCTAATCTCGGATAAGAGAAGGGGCTCTGCAGCCATTCCAGGTCGATCACCTGTGTTCTCACCGGACTATAGAAGGAGCCAGGTCCCCTACATGAAGAAACGGACTCGTAATCCTGCCGGAGACGCTTTGGAAGGTTTTGGCACCCTTTGCCATATGCTGTCGCATAGAACCCCTGCTTTCTTCTGCAATCAAGAAGGCCTGCCAAGGTGCTTCACCCCTTTTGAGCAGTGGGAACAACTACTCTCGGCGCTCCCTGCTTACCCACCAAACGAGCCCCTTTCGGAAGTGTTCCTGGGCCATCCAGTGAACTGTCCAACTCTACCTCAGGGTGTCCCGCAGCTCCGCCGCTGTCTCGAGTGCAAACCCGAGACTTAGGACATTGCTTGCTTGTAGTCCTCTCTCCTACTCACATTAAGGGTAGGACCCTCGACTGGGTGTCCGATCTTAACTGCAGCATCGCAATTACTGACACTGTCCCGCAACTCTGGACGGACCACTACTTAATAACCTTTACCGCTACACTAGATCTCCTCAGCCCTAAAACCATTAGTATGGCACCCCCCTCCCTACCAGAAGTAACAAGGACATTACTGCGGAAAAACTCATCCCAATCCTCCTTCCCTCTATCAATGGACTGGAAAGCAATGCCGATCCCGACACTCTAGTAGATACCTTCAACAATGCCATGACTAAAGCACTATACACTATCGCACCAGTTAACCTGCGCAAAGGCAAGCAGGAAGCGCACCTGAATGCCTGGTTCACACCCCAACTCAAGGATCTAAGAAAACAAAAAAGAAAGCTCCAAGCTATCTGGCGCAGCTCCCCTACTGACACTAACAAAGACAAATTAACCCAACTATCCAAACTTTATAAAAAAGAAATAATCAACACTAAAAAAAATATTTTCAATGACAGAATCACAAAAGCCATATCTAACACTAAGGAACTCTTCTCCATCCTCCGGGAAATGGAATCCCTAATCCAACCGGTAGACAATGGCCCTCATTACAACCCTGGCGGTAACCAATGGCCCTATTAGCACCATGGTTTCCGCCGGTATTGTAACGGGTCCGCCATTGGTGAATGGGGAAATACCGCCCCATTCCGAGGTTGGCGGGGCGGTAATTCCCCATTCACCAATGGCCCTTCCCCATTCCCATTTTGCCCCCATAGGGCTTAAAGGGAATGGGGAAGGCGGTAATTACGGTACCGCAAATTGCGGTACCGTAATTAGCACCAAGGTCCCTTTGCGGCACCCTACTTTAATGGCTGGTAAAACCAGCCGTTAAGGTCGGGTCCCGCAAAGGGGCCTCATAATCAGGCATTAAGGGTTTAACGGCGCCGACACCTTTTACGGCGCCGTTAAACCCTTAACGCCAGGGTCCTAATGACCCCCAATGTCCCCAAGGACAAGATATGGTGCACTAACATACAAAACGCCCTATCAAATAAAATCTCCACTCTCCAACTCAAAATAGCTAACAGAAAGGCCACTCTGCCCCTCTCTGATCAACAACTACCACAGCCCACTGAGACTAGAATAATTCCACCCTTTAGCTTCAAGACTATCTCAATTATTGACACTGAAAAAGTCATACTCTCCCTCAAACCTTCTAACTGCAAGGGTGACAACTGCCCAGCGCAAATAATAAAGGATGCAGCTAGGGACCTAGCCCCCTTCATCTCAAAGCTCATAAACTCCTTCTTTAAATCAAATACAGTACCCACCAATCTGAAAGAATCCTGGGTCCTTCCCCTACTTAAAAACAAACCCTTGATCCCTCCATCCCAACCAATTACAGACCTATCACCACCATGCCTTTCCTACTTAAAATTATTGATAGAGTTGCCTACTTACAAATTCAGGACAACCTAGAAGCCAATCATCTGCTAGGCTCACGGCAATCGGGCTTCCGCCCCCTCCACAACACTGAAACAGCCCTGCTAGACCTCAAGACACAAATTGAGGAGCTTAAGGATAACTGAAAAACAGCTCTGCTACTTCTACTGGACTTGTCGGCAGCCTTCAACTTGGTGGATCATGCAGTCTGATGCAACCATCTCAGGCTTGCCGCCAACTTCACTGGGGAATCCATAGCCTGGGTCCAATCCTTTCTAGCTAACCGGACTATGAGAGTCTTCTCCACCTCAGTCTCCGCTGATCCTATCCAAATAACCTACGTAGTCCCACAGGGGTCCTGTGTCTCACCCACTATGTACAACATTTTCACCAAGCCGTTGTTCGACAACTTGGACAGACTGGGCGTCACCTACACTAACTATGCAGATGACACCTAAATCCTCATACCCCTTTCGGGCAACTTCGAAGTGGACTCGGCCTTGGTGAACAAGATATACATTCTCATTCAGGCATGGATGGCGTCCCATGGCCTCTGCCTGAATGATGATAAAACTGAGATACTGATCCTAGGCTCTGACACCAATATAAAAAAACTAAGCCCAAACTACGCATCCTTCAACATTGATAACAATATCATCAAGGTGATGCCCGTGGTAAAAACCTTAGGATTCTACCTGGATTCCTCTTTCACCCTCAAGAAGCAAGTCAATTCCCTTGCCTCCACAACAACCTATACCTGCAAACTCATCCGAGCCTCCAGACCATTTATCTCCAGTGCTAGCTGTATTACCTTGGCCAATGCTCTCATAATGTCCAGATTAGACTACTGCAACGCCCTGTACTCAGGAGCTAACAAGTATGTCACAGACAAACTTCAAAGTTTGCAAAACAATGCCTTGAGAGCAGCGCTGAATATCCGCTACAGAGAGCATATCACTAAATTCAGAAAAGAGACTCATTGGTTAAAAATAAAGGACATAATCTTCCTTAAAACAGTCTCTCTCACCTCCAAATGTCTGAACAATCTAGCACCTCCCTACTTGTCGGAAAAAATCTCTAGGAGAACAGCCACCCGACCCACGAGATCTGCCAATTCATCTATGCTTGAGATTCCTATATTGAAACGGTCCACGGCGGGAGGAACCAGTTTCCCAGTTAAAGCTGCGCAATCGTGGAACACGCTCCCACTTGACCTCAGACTACCACAACCCTACGCCAAATTTAGACTTAATGTACTCAAATGGCTTCGCATCAACGACTCATAACCGTTTCCACCTTTCCCCATTGCTACTTGACCCACCAGACACGACTACTGCAACCACTGCACCTGACAATGCATTCCCTGGTGGCAGGTATGCCCATAAAGTATACGTAATGATATGCACTGTACTGTCATGTATGTATGTATATCTATATGCTCCTTGACATGCACATTTTTGCACTGTATTGTATGTATGCACACGCATGTATTTGCCTGTGATAAGCACTGTAACTAAGCTTTGAGATTGTTGCGCCCAGCTACCCAAGGGTTTGGTCCGCATTATCAAATTAATAAACAAACAAACAGACGGTCACTATTGTTCCCCTGCTGTTCTGCTCTCCTCTGCCCTGAAGCCAGCTGCACCAGAATTATCTTCATAGCTCCTTCGGAAGCTGAGGAAAGGCAACTGTACTATCACGGACGATCGTTCTCCACTGCAGCCGCTGAGTGCCAGAGCGCCGCAAAGCTGCAGGACTCGAACCTACTAGCGACCTCGACTAAACAGGTGAAGTTTGGTCTGTACTGTGCTGAAGGTCGGTGAGTACTTAAATAAGTTACCGGTGGCCCCCTGGCACAGCTGATCTTTTTTACGCATGAGTATCCCTTAAAGGTATTCGAAATTGGCTGGGTTAGCCTGCACTTCCTAGCTATTCTCACCACTTGAATTCTGCTTTGCGGCCAAGGGCAGGGCCTACTCGAATAGTGGGAACTTATTCTTCATCGCCTCAAGCCCCTTCCTGACTTGCTACAGCCCTGCAAAGAAGACCCGCTCTTCTGTTCATCTGCACGACTGTGCGTTTTTAAGCACAACTGTACTATTGAGCACAAGGCTCCCCTCTTCTTAGGGTTGGACACGAAAGTTAGGGAATGAACTCTGAAGAACAACCTATTGCCATTTGTGTACTGAACTTCCCCCCCTTTCTTCACTGGTTGTGGTTGTAGCCTGTAACTGAATTGCACTAGGAAATGTAATATATATATACTGTATAGTTTAAGGATTTGTGTGATCATTGTTTTACTCACTGCTAAAGTTACTAATTGTTCTGGCCAACAATAAATGTATAGATATTTTTGTATATACACTTGTCTAAGAGTAATTTGTGGTTCGTTGCTGTGTGTGCTCATTGTGGGCTTCTGATCACGCTCACTCCTCCTGAGACTTAGTCTTGACTGCCTGCCAAGCTACCTAGCTTGGTCTGGCTTGTCCTTAAGGTTCCCCTGTTTCACTAAACTGCAGGTGGCCTCCTAAACTTCTGCCCACTAGGTCATCCATCTTAACACCACCCAATACAGTATCCAATTACCTTTTTATGGCGTTGCCGGCTTATTCGGGTGGCTTCGCAGAGCTGCTTCTTCCTGCTACAGGCTTCTGCACACCTTCAAGCGGTTTCATGGTGTCCTTGCAGCCTTCCCAGGCCTTGTTCCTCTCTGCGTGTGCTTCTAGTCTGACCACAGGGTCCGACTCCCAGTCTCTCCCGGGCCTCTGATTCTCCAGCCTGGATGACGGGGAACACTGCGTGTGTTCGGTGAGACTCTGTCAGCTATTCCTGTTCACCGCAACGAGCCACCAGCAGGCTCTCGGTTCCTCCAGGAAGGATCTGACAAAGTGCACAGTCCTTCTTCCCTTTATATCTTGGGCTCTTCCTTTAGTTGACTATACCGCGTATGTTGGCTCCGCTGTAGGCTTTTACCTCCTTGCCTGTTCTTCTTCATGTCAGTGGTTATATGAACTCGCTCTGGGTTCCCCTCACTTTTCCTCGTCCCAGTACGAGCTACGTGGATGGGGTGTTCTACTGTGCACAAATACATAGGCATGTGGGGGACCACAGAGGACTGAGTGGGGTAAGAGAAAAGAGGGGACTGAAATGGAGGGGGTGCACACTGTGTTCTCCCAAGATAGTCATCACAGATCCCATAGAGGGTTTTCCTCCCCATGAGATCCACCCGCTGAGTACTGTCCCAGGGGGGCTATCGGGTAGCGGCCTCACCTCCTTGGCCTCATGAGAAGGGGCTACCACTATGGGAGCAGTGACAATCCTTTGGGATTCGTCATATACCCTTCCCCTCATGCAGCTGGTGTCTACATCTGGTAAAGGAAATCGGTACAGGAAATCAACATTACCCAAGTGATATTATGCGCTAAAACTAAAGGGTTGCAAATCGAGAAACTAGCACATGATCGAGGGAGTTGTTTCCTTTCTTAAACTAAGCCACGTAATGGTGCGAGTGGTCTGTTATTAAAGTAAACTTTCTCCCAGTGAGATTATACTTTACGTGCCCCACTGCCCATTTTATCAGCAGGGCGTCGAGTTCTACTCTGGCATAGTTTTGTTCTCTAGGAAACAGTTTTCGACTGATATACATCACCAGATGTTCTATTCCCTCATATGTTTGTGAGAGAACTGTTACTAGGCCCACTGTGGATGCATCAGTTTGGAGTAGAGATTTGTTATTAACGTTAGGGACCTTTAGAACTGGTTCACTGCATAGTATGTTGTTAAGGGTATCAGAGCAGGTCCGTCCTTCTTTTTTCCACTTTATCTTCTGGGGTTCAGCATGTTTCAGTTTATTGGTCAAACAGGCCATGATGGATGAAAAAGCAAATGACATCTAAGGCCTTTTTTGGGACTGGAAGGGTTCTCCTTACCAGTCCCAAAAAAAGGCCTTAGAAGTCATTTGGTTTTTGGCACAGGGGTTCCCTTTGTGGCTCTGACCTTTTCTACTTGGGGTTGGACCAGCCCGTTACCCACAAAGAATCCCAGATACTTCCTGTCCGATTGGGCTAAATGACACTTCTTTGTTTTGGCAGTTAGCCCGGCCTGTTGCAGGGCTTTGGTGATCTTATGTAGATGTGCCATATGCCCCTCCCAGTTTATTACTATGGATGATAATATCCAAATAGGCCCCACGGAAACTAGAATAAGGTCTTAGTACTCGGTCCATTAGCCTTTGGAAGGTTGCTGGTGCACCATGAAAGTCAAATGGGAGTACCTTAAATTGAAATAGTTCTCTAGGGGTGAAGAATGCTGTCTTTTACTTGTTTCGGGGTTTAGAGGGACCTGCCAATAGCCTTTGGTGAGATTAATCTTGAAAATATAAACAGCTGTGCTCAGTCGATCAATCTTGTCATCTATCCTGGACATGGAATAGTTGTCAAACTGGGGCACAGCGTTTAATTTTTGAAAATCGATGCAGAATATCCACTATTGATGATGTTTAGTCACCAAGACTGTCAGCAAAGACCATGAACTCTGAGAGGGCTCGTGAAGGGTCAGGAATGAAACTCGGACACAGTGGGTTCATGATTTTGGCCATAGATTTTATAAAACAAAAGTGGGCTTGGAAAACGCCTCTCTGTCAATGCTCTAAGAGATATGTTCATACCAAAACAAAACTAATGGGTCCTTCCTTTTTCAGGGTGTCCAAAACAATCGGTCCTGTGTCCAAAGTACTATTCTGACCCTCACATTCTAAAATCAACTCTAACGTGAAAGGGTGTCTGGTCTTGAAAAGTGTACACAAGTTTAAAAGAAGAAATGTTTAACTCCAACACAAAAGTTACAGCTGGATACAGCTCACAGTTCAAAAGGGTAATTCTCTCCCGTGGATTTCTCTTCAATTGATAGCAGTTCCTTGAGTTTCATTAAATCAACAGAATTAGTATTCAAAGTAACTTGATTGACAAATTAAATCTTAGTAAACTGCATGGCAGGCTTCTTTCACTCGTGGATATATTTCACTCACAATCCTTGGTTACATCTTTTTATACCTTTGTCAGGATTTCCACATGCAATATATTTCAGATATTGTCCAGCTTGGTCTTGCCTGGCACACTCTCCTTCTGAGGCCTGCTTTATATGTAGACACCTCTGATTTGCGAATGCCTGGTATACTCTCCTGCCAGGACTTTATTTGTATGCACACCACTTGTTCTGATATTCTTCTCTCATACACTTGTGACTTGAAATGCCTGGTATAGTCTCATGCTAAGACTTTCTTTACATGCAAAACACTTGTTCCCATATACTTGGTTTCATATACTTGTAACTTGAAATGCCTGGTATACTCTCCTGCAAGGGCTTTCTTTATATGGCAAACCACTTGTTCCCATATACTTGCTTTCATATACTTGTAACTTCAAATGCCTGGTATTCTCTCCTGTCATGGCTTTCTTTATATGTACTTCTGTAACTTGGGGTGGCCCGGTATACTTTCCTGCCAGGACTTTACTTGTGCATGTTGCGCAAACTTACAAACTTGGCAGTCTTTTATTATTATATTGTTCTGTTCCTTTAAAACACATGACACACTTCGTTACATCTCATTCATATCATTTACTTCTATTTCCTTTTGGTACCAGTGTTGATATATTCTGATGTCCCCTCCTCCCGGACTCACCTGTTTACTGTAGCGGGAATTGTCTCTCTCGCAGTGAACCTGCAGCGTTCGGTCGGCGTCCCGCTTGTTCCTTTCGGGCTCGCCGCCTCTGCCTTGTGGTTCCCTTCCTTCCCGCGGCTCTCGATTGCCGGCTCCACGTTTCCCTGGAATCCAGTGGTACGGAGGCTGCTCTCTGTTGTAGCCACATGCCAGGAAGCTGTCCATCCTGCTCTGGCGTTCCTGCGGCTTACTGGATTCTGTAGTCTGCCTCCCTCGGTTCCTCTCATGGGACGGTTCACCCCATGGACCTTGCTCAGACTTGACAATCCCTCAGTCAACTCCGAGCGGACAGGAGGTCTGCGTGCAGGCTTCCCTCATGAGCTGATTTCCCGGCTTAAATGTTGTGATGAATCAGAGATGATTCCCCCGGAAAACCTGGTCTGGGGTCCAGGGAAAGACAGACGCTTTCTGATTCAGACCCTGGGGTGGTGTTCTGCGGGAGGATCACATAGGGGGAAGCAGGTCAGGTGGAATACAGAAATCCCTTTAAGAACTTTCCCGGAGACCCTACCCTCTTAATGGCATTCTGTAAGATTGAAAATGTAAAAGGAAATGGTAGTTTGAACATTGCGGACTTCAAGTCCCACAATGCCCAAAGTACTGGGACGAGGAAGAGGAATGCATAGGCAATGGACTGCAAGGGGCAGACTATTAGTGTTAATGACCTTGAGCAGGATTTAGGAGTTTAAAGGCACCGTTCAGGTGCAGGCCATGAGAAGAAGCAGAGGGTGGAGTAATTGTCGAGACCCCATGTTGCAGCAGCAGCAGCAGAAGTTAAAGGGAAGCAGAGATGCCGGAGCCACTGCTATTGGTAAAGCGGATGCCAGTTTTGTGAGGGTCTCTACCCTTAATGGCATGGTTGTGTTGGAAGGTGTGTGGGGTGTGGGTATGGTCCTTTTGAGCATTCACAGTGCTCATGGTGTACAGCAGGGCTGACTGTGGCCACCTGTAGCCTGTTGCTGCACACCTGAGACTGCTTTCCGCCTGATCCGCGATGCCGGTGTTTCCGGCGCAGTGTTCACGGTGTCACCGGCATTTTCATGCCAGTGTTTCTGTGTTGACGGTACTCAGAATGTGGCTGTAAGACTGCTGTGCCGGATTTTTCAGGCATGGGTTCTGGGTGAGATTGCTGTTCGCGGTCACGATGCTGCCGGCAACGGTGGCACCGTGGATCTCAATTGCGGGCACAGAGTTTGCGGCACCGTGACTCCTAGTGCGACAGTCCGGAAAAGGGTGCCGGTACGGTGCGACTGGCACTGCTAGTTCTGGACTGTCACACTTGTAATGAAGCCCATTCTCTATGGCTTGAATCCGGTCCCCTAACATCCCCAGTTCTTACCATAGCTATAACCTCCCCTCTGGTCACCACCTTGAGCATCTACCAAACTGTCGCTCATCTCTCCACACTGCCCACATTAGTTTCCAGGAAGTCCCCCATATTTTCCTTAAAGGTGTCATCCTGCAGGCCCTCAGCCGGCACATGCCACATAGAAACCAGTGGCCTAGTTCCCAGCCATTCCCAACGCACCAGAAGAGGGAAGTGGTCCGAAACTGAGCAACCAGTATATTCTGCCTCAGTGAACCCAACCAAGTGCTCAGTCCCCACAAACATATAATCTATTCTAGTGTAAACTTATTGAGGGGCAGAGTAGTAAGAGTAACCCCGCCTATCAGCATGTAACACCCTCCATATGTTTGTCAGTGAGAGGTCAGCTAACATGGTGTTAAGGGTCGCAGAGGCAGTCGATGGCCTAGATTGTTGAGAGTCAGATCTGTCCTGCACAGGGTCCAACGTGCAATTAGAGTCACCTCCCCAGAGAAACAGGGCATCCCTAAGGCATGCCAGTCTGCTGTTCAAGGAACAAAGAAAGGCTGGTATTGAGTGGTTAGGAGCAAATGTGTTCACTGTATAGATTTCTTGGTGCTCAACCTATCCATGCACTATGATGAGCCTGCCCTCACCGTCTATATTAACTTCAAGCAATCGAAAGTTAACAGCAGCATCGATCCACACAAAGACCCCCCTTGAAAACTGCAAATACGTAGAGCCAAACCCCACTCCCCATCTAGCCACCACCCTCTCCTGAACCGCAAGTAGCAGATGAGTCTCATGCAACAGCCCTATCGAGATTTTCTTCCTGCGAAGGTAAGATCGTATCTGATTCCTTCGCAAATAGGAGCCCATGTCAACACCTTAAGCGCAGCCATCCATCCTGTACACCTTCCTCACCCAATGCCTCATCTCACTCATAGCCTACAGAACTGTCCCTTCCCGGCTGCTCACTTACATTATGCAGTCTCGGGGCCCCCTCAATACTGGGACCAGTCACTGCCCACCCGTCCGTCCCAGCCTTCCTCCAGGTGTAGCACCATCCACCACAATCTATGTAATTGATTCCTGTAACCAAAGAAAACAAAGAGAAAAAACAACCAATCCACAACTGACTGCCAAAAGCACAAACCACATTAAAACAACAACACTGAACATCCTTGGGCCATTCGAGTCTCCCCAATTCCACAAGACGAAACATCGCCATCAGGAAATCAGGCAATGGATACCAGCAAGTGCTGGGTATCATTTGGTATGTGAACCCGGGACTGCAGACTGTTTGCACCAAGGCACCAATCAGCCACCATGGCCCTTTCCCAGCCAGCAGTGCCTCACAAATCACAGCGTGGAACAGTCTCCATTAAAATCACAGTCATAGGTAGCACCACAAGGCATGAGCCTGGGTAATTGCTGTCAATGCAATATTGGGTCTGTTGTGCCCATATATTCTCCAGTAGTCACCAAGTCTCACAGAGCCCACTTCAGTGCGCAGCTCCAGGGCTCAGCAGCCTCAAGCCCCACAATGCATTGCCCACTCCCCCAGCTTGTGTGCACATGTCACCAACCCATGTCACCAGCTGTAGGGAAGCAGCGTGTACCTCTATATCATGCTTCCTTCAGCTACCTCCGGAGGTCTGCTTGTCCTCGCCGGGCTCAGGTCAGCACACACATCAGGTGAGGAGAGTCCTATGTACAGAGTCTCGGCTTGGAGTGAGCAGCCCTCCTCAGGCTGCCGTACTGCAGGACCCCGTTCCCCACGTTTAGGGCTGCAGGATCAAGAAAGCGCTCACTGCGCACTCCAGTCGCTAGGCCTCTGTAGAGATATCGCGAGAGCCGCAACTCTCGCAAGATCTCGGCCGCGGCCACTAGGGCCGCCCCCGCGCGCTCGGCGCGCATTACGGGAGCAGCAGAGGACGCGTGAGGACGTGTCCTCCCAGCTCCTCCGAGAATTAGGCCCTAGGCCTAACAAGAGACTAGACAGCCTCCCAGCTGCAACCCTTTACTTAAGAGGCAAGCTGCCCAAGTGGATTTTCCACATATACATCCATATGTGACAACTGATGTCGTATGCTGAATAAAGGACATCACTATAACTAAGACGCCTCCTGTCATCCTTACAACTATTATACAACATAAATTGGCGACGAAGGTGGGATCACCGCTACAACCCACATGAACCATGCAAGGCGCGACACCACCACCGCCCTTCCTACAAACTCCAGGTAAACCTGCCATCCCGTGGCCGCAATGGCAACCCTTATTTACGACATACGTAGAGGCTGTGGGCGGTGCAGGATTCTCGGCGACACGGCTCAGGGCAATGTTACTTAACGCCCTAGGGGTAGAAGGACAGAGGGTGTTTGAAAGTCTCACCCCGGGCCCGGTGGTTGGTGACAACGATGACGTCTTCAAGGAAGCTGTAAGAAGAATTGTAAAAAGGTTTGCCAGTAAAGAGAACACGGTTCTGCACAGAATACGTTTCTATAGCCGCAAACAAGAAGCCTCGGAACCCGTCGACGACTACGTTACAAAGCTGCGGGAATTGGCAGCGCTGTGCAGCTTTGGTAACAATGCCGAAAGCCTCATCTGCGACATGCTGGTAGTTCACACCAACAGCAGGAAAGTGCAAGATAAATTCATTATGGAGAAGGAACTGCTGCTAGAGAAAGCGATTGAGATTGCCAGAGCAGTCGAAGAAACAGCAGGGAGACGAAAAGAACTCACGGGAAGCCATAGTTCCACTGAAATACAAGCAGTGGCATTTCGCCCGAAGAAAGAGAGACAAGTATCGAACACGAAAGAAGAAAAGTGGAGCATGAAAGAACCACTGAAATGCCACAGGTGTACAAGCACGAAACATTTGGCGTTTGACAGGGAGTGCCCAGCCAGAGATAAAGAGTGCTCTATCTGCAAACGTATTGGCCATTTCTCGATTGTGTGTCGGTGGAGAAACAAGAAAGTCACAAACGTCAACATGGGTCGCAACACGGAGAGAGATTCGTCCTCGGAAGATGAAGGGAGACCCACAGTCATCATGGTGAACAGTACACGGGCCAGGAGAGAAAAACCCCATTGCATAATCAAAATCGACGGGGTGGAAACAAAAGTCATGGCGGACTCAGGTTCTGACCTCACCATAATACCCCTACGCACATACAAAGAAATGTTGGGGACGGAAAAGGTTCGAGTGCTCACCACACGGCACAAACCCACGTTTTTTGGAGGGGCGTCAGTTGACCTACTGGGCTATATCAATGGGAAGGTGGAGTTTAAAGGAAGAGAAACCACCACCAGAGTATATTTCAGCCAAGAAGGCCCAGCAGTATTAGGATGGGACGACCAAGATAAATTGAAAATCAAACTGGATCCCAGCACAGAAGATCAAGTACTCTCTGTCTGCGGGAGGAGTGTGCCAATAGTCAACGGTGATTATCCTAAATTCTTCTCGGAGGAGCCGGGACATATCAAAGGCTTCGTACACAAAATAATGCTTAAAAGGAATGCGGTCCAAGTCAAACATCGCGTGAGACCAGTACCAGCAACCGCGAGAGACACACTCAGGAGTCAATTGGACAAAATGAGGATGGATGGCGTCATTGAAGAAATTGAAGCTTCGGAGTGGCTGAGCCCAGTTGTGCTCATAAAGAAACCCAACTCACAAGAGCTAAGGGTTTGCATTGACCTTCGCAGTTTAAACTTTGAGGTCATTACGGACAGTTACCCGCTACCGAGCATAAATGAACTGATTCTTATGATGAAAGAAGCCAAAATATTCTCAAAACTGGATATGAGAAACGCGTACCATCAAATACAATTGCACAAGGAATCCAAACCCCTCATAGCATTCATCACTCCGTTTGGCACCTATCAGTTCACCAAGATGCCATTCGGCTTATCTTCTGCTGCATCGGCTTTTCAACGAATGATGGATGTCCTACTACGGAAAGTCAAAAACGTGGCATATTTTCAGGATGACATCCTTGTCTATGCAAGGGACGAACAGACACACGGTGCCACATTGAGAACAGTCCTAACTAAGCTGCAAGAAGCGGGGGTGAGGTTACGCTACGAGAAATGCGTATTCAAAGCGAAAGAAGTTGAGTACTTAGGGTACAAAATATCCAAGCAAGGGATAAGTCCCAAACAAAACTTAATGCAAGCCATAATTAAAGCACCGGAACCCACCAGCAAAGATGAAGTAAGGTCATTCCTTGGACTGGCGGAGTACTATGCAAAATTTATCCCCAAGTTCTCGGAAACCTCAGCACCCCTCCGCGAACTCCTCAAAAAAGGGTCGGAGTACTCGTGGCAAGAACCCCAAAAGAAAGCGGTAAAAAGCATAAAACGCCACATAATGGAAGCGCCGTGTCTCCAACCATTTAACCCCAAATTGGGTACAGTCATCACCACAGACGCCAGTGCGTACGGATTAGGAGCTGTCCTAACGCAGAAGAAAGGTGACACAGAACATGTGGTAGCCTTTGCCTCGAAAGCTTTATCCTCGGCCGAACAGAACTACTCCACCATAGAAAAAGAAATGTTAGCGTGTGCATGGGCGGTAGAACATTTCAGAACATATGTGTGGGGCACAAAATTTAGGTTGGTAACCGACCATAAACCCCTCATCCACATGCTCAGCCCAGGAGGCACTAAAGTGTCAACACCCAGATTGGCACGCATAGCAGCCAAACTACAGGAGTACACGTTTGAGGTACAGCACATCTCAGGATGGAAGAATTCGCAGGCAGACTGTATGTCAAGATTGCCAGAGGGTAAAGACAAGGCCACCACGTTTCTACAAGAGGAATGCATCGTGGCATCCATCACAGATCTCAAAGCACCAGACTACTTGGAACTCAGTGAGAAGCATTGGTTGGAAGAAGACGGAAAGGACCCAACCATGGCGAGAATACGAGAGTGGATCAGGGAAGGGTGGCCGAATGAAAAAGCGATGCCAGAAGGCATGAGGCCCTATTGGAAGGTGGCAGATGAGATATCAGAAACCGATGGAATAATATTGAAAACGGACCAGATAATCCCACCCGTAGGTATGAGAAAGACCATTCTCTGCAGAGCCCATGCGGGCCACCTAGGGAACACTATGACCCGTCGCAGAGTGAGAGAGGCCTACTGGTGGCCGTCCATGGATCAAGAGATTCGCACCATGATAGAGAGATGTCATGAATGCCTCAACAGTGACAAGCGCTTAAAGGTCAGACAGGCGCCTCTGATTCCCACAGAAGTACCAGAAGCGGTGTGGTCAAAAGTAGGTATAGACTTTATAGGACCCTTGGAGGCGATGGCGCCCGAACATCGCTATGGCATAGTGCTGGTGGACTACTTATCAAAGTGGGTTGAGGCTGAGTTTGTCCCAAACATCACCACCGCGACAGTAATCGAAGTCCTCACTGAAATTTTTCAAAGGGAAGGACTCCCCAACGAAGTAGTAACGGACAATGGGGTACAACTAATTTCAAGGGACATGGAACAATTCCTGAGGAAGCACCACATACACCAGAAGAAAGCAGCTTTGTATCATCCCCAAGCCAATGTACTGGTAGAGAGAGCCAACAGGTTTATAAAAGGTGCTATCCAGCTAGCAACCGCTTCCGGAATGGACCCGCTCAAAACAACCAAAGAGGCCATAGCGGCCCATAGACTTACTCCCAACGGGATCACTCAAGTATCCCCGTTTCGAATGTTGAGAGGGAGGAGAGCAGCTTCAACGCTTATACCACCATGGTTGACCAAAGTAAGAGAAGATGAAGAAGTAGACATGTCAGAGGTGGTGTGGAGAATTGAAAACAGCAAAACACGCATGAAAACATGGAGTGACAGAAGAAGAAGGACTAAACAAGCGTCAGACGTTAGAGAGGGAGATTGGATCAAAATACGACTACCGACAAAGGATCAAATCACAGGCTCTCGGTTCAGCAGACCCATAAAAGTGATCCACAGAGGAACCAACCACGTCCGCACCGAAGACGGGCGCACTTGGAACCTGGAAAGAGTAGCCCTATTCCAGAAGAGACAAGAGAGAGCAAGGACCCCGGAGAGATCAGAAGCGGAAGGAGGAATGGACTACGAGCGAGAAGAAGAACATGAGCCAGAGAATGATGACAGAGAAAGGGAGGAAACAGAGATGGAACCAGATGCACCCACAGCAGAACGAGAACTGGAACATCAGGATGCCCACAGCGAGGAAAGTAACCGGCCAAGAAGAGAACACAGAAGACCGGTGAGATACAATGACTATGTATTGCAATGAACTGCCTTTGCATTATCAGGGGGAGGTGTGTAGAGATATCGCGAGAGCCGCAACTCTCGCGAGATCTCGGCCACGGCCACTAGGGCCGCCCCCGTGCGCTCGGCGCGCATTACGGGAGCAGCAGAGGACGCGTGAGGACGTGTCCTCCCAGCTCCTCCGAGAATTAGGCCTTAGGCCTAACAAGAGACTAGACAACCTCCCAGCTGCAACCCTTTACTTAAGAGGCAAGCTGCCCAAGTGGATTTTCCACATATACATCCATATGTGACAACTGATGTCGTATGCTGAATAAAGGACATCACTATAACTAAGACGCCTCCTGTCATCCTTACAACTATTATACAACAGCCTCCCACCTTCAGGGAGAGAACGCCCACCATCTTTACTGCTATCAGAGCTGAGCGGGCCGCTCTTTCCGTGGCGTTTGGACACAGGATTTTGGTACGCTCAAAGTGAAAATAAAGCTAGCAGTTGGTTGCTGCACCACTTCAGTTACTGCATCAGCCAAAAAGTATAATCTCATACACCACTTTATCTAGGTTTCATGGAGGATCTAGCAGGAGCTCTCAGCAGCACGTCCTCTCTGCAGGGTCCATAGCCACGCCCCTATCACCTTTTGTAAAACCCAATGTTGCGTAAGAAGAAGAGATTACTCCTGACATGGCTTTTGCACAAAGGAATGATCACTTGTTAGCTGAACCCTTTAGATAGCAATGGATATAGTAGGACCTTTAGAGACCTCAAGTTAGGTGACAAATATATATTAGCTATTTTGGACTATCGTTACTCTGAGGCATTTCCATTATGAAATAATAGCTCACAGCAGATCTTGAAACATTTACTCCTGTTCTTTTCTCGAATAGGGTTTCCAAAAGAAATTCTAACGGATCAAGGGTCTACCTTTATGAGTAGGCTTATGGCCGATGTTAAGGAAATTCTTCAGATTTAAACTTTACGCGCCTCCATTTGCCATCCACAAACAGATGGGTTAGCAGAAAGATTTCATCAAACTGTAAAACACATCTTAAAGAAACTAGGGAAAGCTGATGGGAAATATTGGGACATTATGATACCTGGGGCCCTGTTTTCCATCAGAAAAACCCTTAAGTCATCCACGGGAGTTTCTCCTTTTGAATTATTATATGGGCGGGAACCCAGAGATGTTTTAGATATGTTATGTGAAACCTGATAAGAAAGAGAACGGGCTGCTATACCATTATCCCAAACTGCCAAAAAACTAAAAGAACATATGACAGCAGCTCGAAATATAGTCCAAACCAATATGGCTCGAACCCAAGAACATCAAAAATAATTTTACAACAAGAAAGCTGTGATGAGATCTTTTTCTGTGGGTCAAAAGGTATTGGCATTTCTTTTATCATCATAAAATAAAATGCTTTCTAGGTGGCATGGGCCATTTGAAATTTTAGAGCAGATGGGACCTTACAATTATAAAGTCTCTCAGCCAGACAGGAAAATAAAGACTAATATTTACCATATTAATAGAATGGAAAGAAGACCCTATGAAAAATACTACAGTTCCCCGATGTGTTTAGAGCAGAGCCAGGGACAGTAAAAGGGGTATACCATCATATTCATACTTCCCTAGGGAAGGTCGTTCATCAGAAACCTTATAGACTCCCTGAGAGTAGGAAACACATTGTTCAAGCTGAAATAGAGGCTATGTTAAAAGCCGATATTATTGAACCTTCCCAAGTCCCTGGTCCTCTCCTATTGTACTGGTTGCCAAACCGATAATTCCTCAAGGTTTTGCATCGACTTTAGGAAAGTCAATGAGGTATGACAGTTTGACTGCTGCCCTATGCCTAGGATAGATGACTTGATTGGCAGGTTGGGGGATGCAGTCTATCTTTCTATTATTGACCTAACAAAAGGTTATTGGCAGGTACCAGTCACTCCAGTAGACAAACCCAACAAAGCTTTTTCCACTCCAATAGGGTTGTTTCAATGTAAATGTTTACCTTTCGGGTTATATGGGGCCCCCGCTAACTTTCAAAGACTAATGGACAATGTTCTTAGACCATATTCTTCCTTCTGTGGCGCCTACATTGATGACATTATCATCCATACTAAAACCTAGCTTGAACATATGTCCCATTTGTATACGGTTACACAGGCCGTACGAAAGGTTGGACTAACTGCTAACCCAAAGAAGTGTCATATTGCTAGATCTGCAGTATGTTTATGTTTATGTTTATTATTTGATAATGCGCACAAAACCCAGGGGTAGCCGGGCGCAGCAGGTACAAGGTTACTTAAGCTTAGGTTGCATTCAGAGTATAAAAGACATAGCAATACAATACATACATGTCAATACAGGAGGTTGGAATGAGAAACTAACATGTTAAAGTATTGAGAATGTGTACAAAGATAAAAAATTGGGAATGTTGAATACCAAACTAATGTAAAGAGACTAAAGGGTCATACTAAAACATACCAACTCGATACAAAGCAGCTTAAGTGGCAGAATAGGAAGTAATTGCCATAACCTCCAAGAGGGCTATATCAAAAGAAGGTAACAAAAACCACCATTGCCAAAGCCCAGAGACGGCAATTAAGAAAAATGCCAACTGTAACCCCTATTGCCAAAGAGAGAAGTAGGCAATAGTTGATAGAAACCCAAACAAGCATTATATAAGCCAAAGAAGAGCAAGTGTGATAAAAAAGCCATTACCAGCAGAAGGTTGGTGTAAGACTGGGAAAACAAGAGTGGCAGAAGAGCTGCCCTCCTGACAGAAAGCATTCAGGAGGAGATGAGCATAATCTGCATTGCATGTAGCCATCACAAGGGTGAAACAAACCGTACCAAGGTGTTACATGTTTTCATAGAAGAAATAGCTCATGCTGAAGTTGTTGATACTGATATTGTTGAAAGCCAAACGATTTTTGTTGTGGCAGAAGAGCTGCCCTTCTGACAGAAGGTATTCGGGAGGAGGGGAGCATGACCTGCATTGCATGTGGCCTGAGCAGCATCAATGTCTTTCATTTCTTTCCAGAAGAAATATTAATTGCTAAGTTGTTTGAAGTGAACTTTACCACATAAGTACTTGTTGCAGATCAGGGCAACAAACCTTGTACTAGTAGACCTGGCAGGTGAGTGGGCCAAGTAAGAGTTGTTGAAGTACTGAGTTGCGGTTAAAGATTGTGAAGAAGAAGTGCAACGCCCACTATCTCATTTTGTGAACTCATCCTGACAAAACATTGCTGTTGCTGTTGCTGAAAATAAGTGAACTGTGGCAGTGTTTTTGTTTCCTAAGAAGAAGTTGTGTGGAGCTCTTTGCCACAAGTAGAGAGTGAAAGAGTTGCTATTTCTTTTGAACTGTTGGAAAGTGAGAAACCTTTGGAGCAAGAAGAACCTTATCACCAGAACATTGTTGTAGAATGAAACTTTGCTAATTGTGAACTGTTGCTACACATTCCTGCTTTAAATCTGGGGAAGGGAACATTAGCCAGGTTACAAGGAGAAACAGTTATTAAGTTTATTTTGGACATAACTGTGACTTTTGTTATATTTGAATTGCCATATATGTCCTTCATATGTTGGTTGTATGTATGAGTGTGAGGAACAGATTCCTTTCGCTAGAGTGTTTTGTTTAGTTTAATTTGATAGGCAGGGAAATCCTCTTCAGGGTAGGGATAGTGAGATGTTTATCAAACCCTTTTAAGTTAAAAAAATAGTATGTTATGAAGAACCTTTGTAAAGTTTGTCTGCCTCACATCTCTGACCCCTCACAGCAGAGGTCTTCAAACCTTTCTGGCCTGGGCCCCGCCTTGAGCAAAATGTGAGCAGGCCGGGCCCCCCCAAAAATGCCAAATGGACATTAAGTCCAAATGGCTATGAACTATCACGCGCCATCACCGCACCCTACTCCCACTATAGTCCCTGACCTCCCCCACCTGCTCCCAACACAGTTTCTGGGATCCCTCATCCCACTGCTACCCAGTCCATGGACTCTCCGCACCCCAACCCACCCTACCACAGACCCTGGGCTCTCCCCATCCTGGTCCCACCACTATGCCATGGTTCCTAACGATCCTGCTCCCACCACAGTCCCTGGGCTCCCGCCACCCTGCTCCCACCACAATCCCAGGGCCAGTGGTGGCTGGTGATTTTTTTAAGTGGAGGGGCATAAATATTTCCCCCAGATTTGCCATAGCGACCAAGCTATGCGAGGGAGCTCGAACCAATCAAGGGGGGAAATGTTTGCATTTTAGAGAATACGTTTGTAAACAATTGGGTAAAAACAGTTTGCAATGGTGCTGGGGGCACAGGGGGCAAGCATGGCATTTTTACTGGACATCTATGATGATATCCAGTAAAAAGATACCCTCCCTGTCCCCTGGGCCCCACAGTGCCTAACACACTCACACAATCAATGTGATTATGTGTGTATGCAAGGCGCAGAGGGTTCAAGGGGGAAAGCATGGTATTTTTGACTGGACATCTACAATAGATGTCCAGTCAAATAAATACCAGCTATGTCCCCTGGGCTCCACAGCGCCTCAGGAGGAGAGCTGATTTTGGCAGGTGGGTAGGGGGATTGTCCAACAAAGGCATTTTGAAAATGCTTTTGTTGTACAAACCTCCTTCCCTCCCCTAGCACCCCACTCACCAAAATCAGATCAACGGACCAACACAGACACACACACATTCACACAACAAGCACTCTATCATTCACACGAGCACCCATCACCATACAGTCAATCCTAACACAGGCATAGACGCATCCATACACGTATTTAATTAAAAAATAAATGAACATAAACTTACCTTCTGTCCCGATCCTGAAGTTTCTTCCCCAGCGCTCCAGCTCCTACATCA
Source organism: Ambystoma mexicanum (assembly GCF_040938575.1). Taxonomy (NCBI): domain Eukaryota; kingdom Metazoa; phylum Chordata; class Amphibia; order Caudata; family Ambystomatidae; genus Ambystoma; species Ambystoma mexicanum. The sequence continues at coordinate 1,111,809,975 of NC_090923.1, read as the reverse complement.
TGAACAGGAATTGGGAAGCAAGAGTGGGTACAGAAACGCCCCGCTCCAGCCTGATCTTTCTACATGTGGGAGGAGGCGCAGGAGTTCCCCCTCGCACATACAGACATGCAGTAGTTCCCCAGCCAGCATTTCCAATGAGCTATGCAAGGCTGGCGAAGCGAAACACCCCCAGTCTTGCATGGCTCATTGAGCATGCACGGCTTGGCAACTGAACTGCCAAAGGGAAACATTGATTCACTTTGACAGTTCAGCCAGCCCAGGAGTGTTCTCTCAGCTGGAAAAAGCAGCTGAGGGAGCACTCAGTGTTTCACTGGGCTGGCTACTCGGCTCCTCCATAATGGGTGAGGGGGCCACCGAGTCAACACCCCCTTGCCCATTATGGACAAGCCGCCCTGCTCCTCTATTTCCTTCCTCCATTAAAACATTTATTTTTATTTTTAAAAATTTCAGGCTGGGGTCTTGTGCCCCCCACACACAGTTTGAAGACCTCTGCCTCACAGTGTGTTCCCGATCTTTTGTAACAGTACTTAACAGCATTAGAAAAAGGTACGTCTGTTTGTGATAACTTATAGGTAGGGTCTGAGGAAGTGTCTTTAGTGTCTTTAGTAATTTTAGATGGTAAGTTTGGTGACCTATATGTAGAGTTGGAAAAAGGGTCCCCAGTAGTTCTAAACGACAAGTTAGGTTTTAGATAACTCAGTGGAGAGGGACATTGAGTTACCTGCAGAGTAATCCTCCCTGCCTTTTACTTGTCTCAGTGGCCTGCATATTCTACCTAGTGGGAGTTTGGAGAATAGACATGCCAACCTTACACTGAGGTGGGAAATGAATGCAACAACATTCTATTAAGGGCTAAGCACCCTTTAAAGAAAAAGAAGGACATGTGATTTCCTCCATTGACGTCATCCAGTTTCCCTGAGAGCTACCTCCCCGCAGGTGGTACTCCCTCATACAGTCGCCCTCAGGGTCAGGATCAGGTAGCAGCTGCCATCCCCTGGCCACATAAGAGGGGTTCCCCAGGCAAAGAAGTGATGACATCCTTGGATTCATCACATACCCTTCCCCTAAAACCATGGCTTCCGGCCCAGGGGCCTTCAACTAGACCATCACTCGGGATCTCTCTGGAATAATGATCTCTTTCCTTTTTTTTCTTCCCCTTTATGTGGGCCTTCCCAGCTTTTTCTTCCCCCAGAGTTATTATTTCTTCAGACTGAGACAGGTGGTGGGTCCCTCTTCTACTTTTTCTCTTTGGACGTCTGCTTTCTGGCCTACTTCTCTTGGCCCTTGCCCTAGTCTTGTTTCTGTTGTAAAAGACCCTAGGGGTTAAAATCTCATCATCACTATCTTTGGAAGCCCAGGTGGCCTATGTCTGCCAGTCGTGCCATTATAAATTGAGGGTTCTTCGTAGGGTATTGTGTTTTCTAACAACCCAGTTTCATAGCACAAAAGTTGATGCATTCGTTTTCAGTACCCTTTATTATTGTAACTCTCTATATTTACCACAACTACTCTACTTAATTCATCACCTTCAAGTGCTACAAAATGCTGCAGCAAGCTTAGTAGTTCATACTCCTTATCATACTTCCATCTGTCCAGCTCTGCGGCATCTTCATTGGCTGCCTGTGTCTCAGAGGGTACATCTTATAACTCTATGTATTGTCAATCAAGCCTTTTGTGGCCAGGGGGCCGACTATTTGCAGAATAAGTTCTGTCCCTATATTCCCAACTGGCCACTCCATTCTCTGAAGTTACATACCATTGCTGTCTGTCGAGTACGGTTCTTTTGGGTTGGAGGACATGCAATTTCAGTTGCTGCTGCTAAAACCTGGAATTCACTTCCACTTCATCTTCGGGCGACCGTGATTTCCTGTTCCATTTTTTTAATTGCTGATTTTACATGGTTTCTTTATATACGACTTAGAGGCTACTGTTTCCCTCACAGAACAATACTGTATTGGAATGAAGAACTGTGTTTGGCAGAGTCACACAGTAATCACATCTTGGATATTACCAACATTTTGGTAAGATATACTCCATTCACTTAATTTCCTTCGCCCTACATTTTAGGTTCCTGTACTTACTGGGACTTCTACATTTACTGTCTTTACTTTGAGAACTTTAAAGACTCCTTTTTGGTTTCTTCTAGATCAGTGGCTATACCAGATGTAATGCTAATAGATATTTTCCATATTGTATGCACAAGACGAGATTATTACTGGAGTTCTTACCCTAAAGATGATCAATAAAGCTTAACGTGACTTGATCTTAAGAGATGTATGTTTTAAGAATGTCCAAGAAATTTACATTAATGTTTTTTCTGTTAAAACTCAGCATATTTCACAGTAAAGCACCCCGGATGAAGAGTTTTGTAACTCAAAATGCGTTGGGTTCCCCATTAAATTGATAACTGTGAAGAAAAAAGGAACATTTTTAAGATTCACTTTTTTGAAGGACATTGGTTTGAATACTGACATGGCTTAAATTCATTTGAAATTTCCCTATTACACATTTTTGAAGACTATATTATATAATTGTTTGGCTGATTTTGGCCATTGAGAGTGAGCAGGGGACGTGAGTTCCCATATCAAGCTGAAGTAACTGCATCCCGACAAGAGAAGGCACTACTCTACCAATCCATGGCATCCCTGCGAGGAGCGGTGGATCAGTTTAGTAAAAAACCCTCTAACCCATGGGGATTAAAGGGTTGGGGAACACCTCAGACCTCAGGGGTGGGGAGGCTGTAAAAATGGAGACTCGTCCAATCCTCACACCAGCTACCCTTCCAGCCACTGCACTGCATATAGGGATTCCTTCCCCCTGATGTCCTCTAAATATGGCGGGGACCCCCGAGAACTAAAACCCTTCCTTACCCAATGTAATATACATTCATAATTAGGCCCCAACTGTACCCCTCAGACCAAGCTAAGGTGGCCTTTCTACTCAACATTCTGGATAAGATTGCACTGGTGTTGGCCACACCCTACATTAAGGGGAATCATCCCCTTTTACTGGATTACCCTGACTTCTTGGAAGCGTTCAAACTCATGTTTGATCGTCACTGGTAGGCACACGTATTAAGGAACAAATTATTGGATTACAACAAGGGAATAAAGACCTACTTACTTATATCGCTCAGTTCAAGGGTTTAGTCACACAGACCCTCTGGCCTGAAGAAGCCTAAATCACTATATTCCATCGGGGGCTGAGAGAAGCAATCAAGAATGCCTTAATCCATGTGGTAGACGCCCCACATCTACTCACGGATTACATAACCTTAGTCATACGGGTGGATCAAAGGATTCAAGACAGGAAAGGAGAACGGAAGAGAATGGAGGCTCCAAGATATGTTACTCGATGGGAAAGGAATTTGACTCCCTCTGTGAATTCTCCTGGCCCCGCATTGGAGGCAGAACCTATGCAGTTAGGTAGCCTTAGAGGACTGGTCACATCCGAGGAGTGGAAGCGAAGAAGACGATGCTGCTTTGTTTTTATTGCGGGGACAAAAAACATACAGTCCGTAACTGTCCACGACTAAGGTCGACTTTGGGAAACGTGCAGACTCACACAAAACAGAGTGAGCCTAAATGGCATTTCCTGTCAAGTGATCAGTCCCAATGTCACTGGGACATTGATCTGTTCTATATATTAAAGTGAAACTTGGCGACCGGAATTTCATAGACACAGCATTCGCTCATGCTAAATGCATACCTCTGGTTCCGAAAGAACAAGCTGAGCCCATTCTTTCAGTGGATGTTTCCCTGTTGATATCAGGTCCTCTCACGTTAAAAACCAGACCTTTAGCAGGGGGCGCTGATGCTATGGCTACTTGAGCCGCTGTCTCCCTCTACAGGCTACATAATATGGTGCATTATTCCCTTTTAAAGTGCTTCCAAAAAGCTCCCTAAGACACTGGGGCATCGAGAGGTGGAAAAATTGAGCAAAACTGTGCCCGATCTCATCATCAACGAGGCAAGAGTCCCCAGCCTGCTACCGAGGAATGAAGTCCCTAAAATGGCAGGTGCCGTGTCACGGTGAAGAACGTCCAGAGGGGCCCGCTGTGCATACTGTCCAAGCGGAACGAGTGAAGAGGAGCAGGGATGTCCTACCCTTCCCCGTGAAGCAAAGTGAACAGCCTGGCAAACAACCTGGCAAACAGCCTGCTAACGGCAGCATTCCAGGAGGGCAGATGGTGAAGAAGACGCGGAGCGCAAGCCGGCCCGGTAAGCGAACATCACTTGTTAACATCAGTGCAACCCGGTCGTGTGTTGTGCTCTCTGCTCCCTCTCCCCCTAACCGGAGCGGCTGCGGGGTGCCACTCAGGAGAGAGACCTCTCCCTCTGTGAGCCGCAACAAAGGCACCGGCATCGCAGGGCTCACTCGCCTCATTAACTAAGCAAACAAATGGCAACGTGGGAGACCTCCAACACAGCCCACACATATTAAGAGGACTGCAGCTCAGATTACCCTAATATGCGCTCGGGCTGTCTACATCGCACCTGGTAGAGCTCTTGTCTCCCAGCTGAGCATAAGTGTGATTGCAAGCCTTCCCGCTCGAGCTACCGGGAAACAAAGGAGACCAAAGCCGCTTGCCCCACGCAGCAGCCAATCATTTATGATTCATAAGGCCAGACACCATTCCGGCAAAACCCCCAGGGAGGACAAGGTAGGATTTTGAGTCTCTGTGCCCTGTCACAAGGCTCTGAGGAGGAGGAGAAAGCCCGGTGCTCGGGTGACACGCTCCCTGCATGGTGAGGGGACTGCAGTGCTTGAGAGCCAGAGATGACCTGGCTCCACTTCTATGGAGGGGCTCTGAGAACAGGATGCTGCCGCGCTTCCCTGCTTGAGGCTACAGTACTCAGCAATAAGTCCCACAGCAAAAGTCCACCTGAGGGCACATGAGGAGAAAATATTGGCCCACTCGGACGCAAGAAGCTCTTGCCGCATGCCATTCCTAAGGTACTGTAGCTAGAGTTGCACTGGGGTTGGCAGGAACACCTGCCAGAGTGGGAAACCAAAGCAACAGTAACAACCGCAACAGAAAGAGTGGTGGAAATCACAAGGCAACCAGAAAGGACTGGATTCTGGACACAGCAACCAACTCAGCAAAAGTGCAAGTGCCCCCTATACGGGATGGAGAAACTTGTAGTGGACTAGGCCATCTGAAAAGTTCCAGGGGAGACTCTCAACACTGCCGACACCTCAATCACACACACCCAGAGCACTGGACCCAAACACGCTCATAAGGCTGAGGACTTTTAGCCGCCTGACAAGAGAAATGGAACAGGATGAAGTCCAGAGCTCCACGGAAATACCTGAGTACGACTGAGATAGTGCCTCCAAGGCGGATATTCGCCTCCTGCTCTGAGAAATGTGTTCCATAAAGTCTAGCCTCACAGAAACTGTTTCGGACTTGCAGGCCAGGATGGTGAAAGTTGAAGATAGGCTCGAGGCTGTGGAAAACAACCAACTCACGGGAGACCTTGCTGTGATGAACTGTGAAGTCAGATTTCAAGATCTAGAGCAAAGAGAGAGAGACATAGAACTAAAGCTGGACGATCTGGAAAACCAGGAGTAGAGAACAAACGTGCGTATAATGGGCCTCGCTGAGAAGCAAGGTGAAACCCCGTCTGGTCTTCACAGCAGAGTAAAAGCCCTGGTGGCAAGCCTTTTTGACCCTGCTGAAGCCCCGGTCATGGAATTCGACAGAATACATAGTGCCGGGGGCACCCCGAATGGCCCAAGATCTGTCCTCCTCAAATGTCACTACTACGGTCAAAGGCAGGATATACTTCAGAGGGCAAGAGAGCGGGAACCAATAGAGTTCGAAGGTTCAAGCATAAGAATATTTCAGGATCTCTCTGCAGCCACATTGGCCAGCCAAAGAGGCTGTTGTCCATTGACGGCTTGGCTGCAGGAGCACGAAGTTCAGAATCGCTGGGGGTTTACCTGCTCACTTAGTTTCGAGCATGAATGTGAGGTCTACAGGGTTACTTCAGAGGATGAAGCAAGAGGAGTCTTGGAGGGCCTGCAGGCTGGCACGTCAGGTTCCAGCAGGGTTAAAACTAGAAAGCCGGCAGGCCCACTGAATAGACCTTCACCCTTGTCACCAAGGAGAGGCAGAGCTTTGGGTACCAGAAAATATAAATGCTAAAACACTCCCTGAGAGTCTCCACCCTTGAGGGAAACTCTGTGTCAGCAGAGCCTTTTGAGGTAGAAGTCAACAGACTCTCGATGTGGAACGGCACAGTTCTTCAAGTTACCTGGATTAAGGCTGCCTGCACAAACATCATGATTGGGACTGGAAACGTGATCGAGACTTGGATATAAAAGTTTGGAAATAGTTAAAGTTAGATATGTTGTGAGATGGTTTCGTCATTGGTTTTTCCTTTGTATGATTGAGTTTTGGATGAAAGCCTGGAGAGGGGCTCCTGTAGTGTGGCCCTTTATACTAAAGGGCGTCTCAGTGTTCGTGGAACGTCCAGAATGGCGTTCTTTAGGGGAGAAGGGGGAAGGGGGGAGGAGGGAGGGAGGGACACGTATCAGAAGGAAAATGGAACACATTTGAAAGTTACTAAGTGCTTATCAACTCAGCAACAGGCACCCTTAATTGCGCCACAGCACCGGCACCCGCCCAACACCTATGTCACGACCACCCACCCCGGCGGGTTCATGCTACGTTGACGACCAAGTCAGCATGGCGTCACTTAAAGGTACACGATTTGGGTCCCTCAACGTCAAAGGTCTCAACTCCCGACAAAAGCGCTCCATGCTGGTAAGGGAATTTAAACTCTCCAAGCTGCTGTTTGTGCAGGAAACGAAAATTGCCCAAGGTAAAGAATTTAGGATTGCCAGCAGGGAAATAGGGGGCATATTATGGGCCTCTGGGGGTGTCAAGGGGGAGGGCAATTATATATAAGAAGTCTCTAAGCCTCCATATAGAACAAATACATTGTGATGAGGGAGGCAGGTTCATAGCTCTAAAAGGGAAAATAGGGCCATGCATTGTCACTCTCTGCTCGGCTTATGCTCCCAATCAGAACCAAACCCACTTTAAAGAGTCCCTCTTTGACTTCCTGGATAGTTGGAGGGAGGGTACCCTAGTATGTGGAGGGGATTTTAACACAATAGCAGATACAAACCTGGACTGGGATTCCATGAGGCCGGGTGCACACCTGCCTTGCAGCTCTTCGGTGGAACGATTCCTTAAGCAACTACGAGCTAGTCACCTAATAGACACTTGGCGTAAAGCACACCCGAACGAGAGGGCATTTACTTTTTACTCTCCACCCGACCTCACATACTTGCGGATAGACTACTTGCTAGTGAGGGCTGAAAGCGAGGACTCAGCTTTAAACGCTTCCATATACATAGTGGCCTTGACAGACCACAACCTTTGTACCCTTGATCTAGACCTGGGACCACCCCCTGGCATGGAGCACAGATGGACATGTAATGACACTCTTTACAAAGATCTGTTATTTAAAGAATCCCTCACTGAGGCGATAAAGAATTACTTTGAGGCCAACGACACAGGAGAAGTGCCCCTAAACACAGTGTCGGAAGCAGCAAAGGCCACGATTTAGGGGGTCTTAATTGCGGAGGGGGTGCACAAAAACAGGCTTAGGTTGAAAAGGGAGAAAGAGCTCAAGTCGGAAATAACCCCAAAAGAATGAGATATCAGAGCAAACACTGCTGGGAGAGATGAAATTCCAAAGACAGATTAGCAAACTCTGAGGTGAATTGAGAGATATTTGGCAGAGCAAGTCGCTAACGCAACTGCAATGTTTGAAACAAAAGTTTTATGAAAAAGGTGATAAGGCCCATACCTTGCAAGCCAATCGCTTGCGGAGATAAAGAGCCGATAGAGCAATTCTTAGAATTAAGGATGAATTGGGGTCAGATTTGACGGATCCCGTGGAAATACCAGAGCGCTTCTCAAGGTTCTACGCTTCCCTTTATACTGTGGAAGGGGTGGGGATGGGGGCGGAAGCGGAGACTGATCAGTATTTGTCAAGGTTCCCCCGTGCACCATTGTCGGATGAATGCCAGGCCATGCTCAATCATGACAGACGAAATTCAAGCAGCTATCTCTAAGATGAAAGATGGCTCTGCGCCTGAGCAAGACGGGTATACTCCAGCCTTCTATGAAGCCAACTCCAATTCATTGACCCCTTTTCTAGCTAAACTCTTCAATTTTATACTAGAAACTAGTCTGGCCCCGCCATCGTTCACTGAATCCAGGATAGTAGTGCTAGCCAAAGAAGGTAAGGATCCCACAGAATTCGCATCATATCACCCTATTTCGCTAATAAATGTGGACGCAAAGATTTATGCGAGCATTCTGGCCAATCGCTTAGCCCAAGACCTGGGGTAGACAGGAAGCGGACAATGTTCGCAAGATCCTCTACCTGATGGCGTCTATCCACGACAGAGAATACTGTCCCATCTTGATGTCAATCGACGCAGAGAAGGCGTTCAACAGAGTCGAATGGCCCTTCCCGTGCGCGGTTTTGAGGTGGGTGGGCTTGGGAGACCAATGGGTATCAGGGGCTTCAGCACTCTACCGCGATGCCTCTGCTAAGGTCCTGGTCAACTGAGTAGCTTCAGAGCTTTTTAGTCAGACGTGGGGAACACGGCATAGCTGCCCTTTGTCACCCCTATTGTATGCCCTGGTAGTGGAGCCCTTCGCACAGGCAATCAGATCCAATCCTCATATTCATGGGCCTATGTTTCCCAGCCTCTAGAATCAGTACTTGCCCTGTTTGCCACCCTGAGGCAGTATGGAGCGTTGTCAGGATTCCGAGCAAACCTAAGCAAAATCGTGGCACTAACTCTAAAGCCGAACACCACCCTCCCAGCTCACCTTGTGGAGGAATGGGGTTTTCAACTAAACACCTCGAGCCTGAAATAATTAATGTGGCCAACCTATTCAACGTAAATTATAACCCCCTTTGGAGTGCCGTTAAACGTGACCTGGAGAGGTGGTCCAAACTAGCGCTCTCCTGGGCCTCCAATTTAATGTCAATTAAAATGAACATACTCCCTCGATTCTTGTTTCTCTTCCAATCTCTCTCTGTAATTGTCCCCGCGGCCTTTCTCACAGAAGTTAAGCAGTCCCTTCTGGCCTTTTTGTGAGCAGACCTGAAACCTCGAGTTTCTTCCGTGACTTTGACTCTACCAAAGGACAGGGGGGCATGGGATACCCTGATCTTTACGAATATTATAGGGACTCCCAATACCCCATTCTTGCCGATCACTTGTGGGAAAATTCAGAAAAACAATGGGTAGCCTTGGAGAACGATCTATTTCCGCCCGTTACTCTGGGTGAATGGTTATGGGTTCCACATCGTGACTTGCCACGCAGAATTCACGAACACCCGATTTTGATAGCACTGTGGACTCTGTGGCACCTCTCCCGAAGCATGAAGGGAGTTACGTCCTGGCCTTCCTCCCTAAACTGTATATGGGCCCCCCTCATTCGAGACCACTTGATAGATGTACATTGCTTTCAGTCCCAATACGAGAACGGTCTGGTAATGGCGGGGCAGATGTGGAAGGCGGGTATCTATATCTTTAAGGAAGAGTTGGAGGAGGCGCAGCATGGCACTGTAATTACGCCACTGCCTTACCTTCAGCTGAGAAGTGATCTACAGGACCCACGCTGGGGAGACTCCCTGCGAACGCCTCTCACAGCTTTCTAACGCAACTTACGCGAGTGCCGGGGCACCAGGGGCTTGATCGCCCAACGATATAGTGCCCTGCTCATGAGGGTACATTTAACTGAAACAAGAAAGGTGGGGTAGCAGGTGAGTGCGCGCTTGGGCCAAAGAATGAAAGACTGCCGCAAACCAAGGGAACCAATAGATTACCCCAACCTAGTTTGATATGAGAATTGAGCTTTTGTTCCCTGGAAGATGCGCTGTCTCAAGGATTTGATTTGAGAAAAAAACACAATTTACACGTATAACAACCTCATACTCAGTCTCAAAACCCAGTTTTAATTAGTATGTTCTTTGCCTTTGCCGACACGTGTTTTGACCCTTATTTGGGTCTTTTTCAAGGCACAGCTTGTCATAAAACCACTCAATTAAATGTCCACACATAGCATGAGACTGAATCATGTATGTATGGGTATGGAATTCTGTCCGAACTTGAATTTGAACCCACTGTGGTGTGTTGATTTTGGTGACATGGTATTCACACATGATCCATTGAGCATGTTGAACGAGAAGAATAAGCTTGGATTTTAGGTGTTATCTCATAACATTAATCAAGTATTTTCTGTTTTTTTTTTCTCTCCAACTTTTGATTGTGTTTTTTACAATGTGTTGTTCTTTACTTTGGGTATGTACTCTTTTGTTTCTGACTGGTGGTGGTTGGATTATTTCTAATCCTTCCCTCTCCCTTCCATGCAATGGATTTGCTTTTTTGATGTTTTTGAATGGCATATGTAACCAGATCATTTATGGACATTTAATTGAGTGGTTTTATGACAAGCCGTGCCTTGAAAAAGACCCAAATAAGCGTCGAAACATGTGTCAGCAAAGAACATACCTATTAAAACTGCATTTTGAGGCTGAATATGAGAATGTTATACATGTAAATTGTGTTTTTCTTCTCAAATCAAATCCTTGAGACAGCACATCTTCCAGGGAAAAAAAGCTCAATTCCGACATTTAACTCAACCCAACACACAGACTAAATGGGAGGAGGAGTTAGAGCTACAAGACAGAGTGGAGGTGTGGGCAGTAATTTATAGAGCCGTGTGGAACTCCTCCATATCTATGCAATATAAAATGCACAATGGACGGTTACTAGTAAAGTGGCACCTCACCCCTCAGCGTTTGTCAAAGATGTTCCCAGGGACGGCGCCACTTTGCTAGAGGGGGTGCGGGAATGTGAGCGACTATTGACATCAATGGTGGGGATGTGTGAAAGCGCAGGCCTTTTGGAAAGAGGTTTTGGGATGAATCATGAAATAGATGGGATTTTCAGGGGGCTCTCCCTGTTGCTTGTTCTGTTTGGCTTTGAAACTGATCAGGATTCTACCTCACATGCCTAGAAATGTGTTGCTCGCAGCTAGAGTGTGTCTGACAGTCAAGTGGAAAAGTAGTGTCTTGCCAACAAAAGGGGAATGGCTTACGAAAGCACACTCCATATATCAGATGGAAAGCATTACAGCAGCGCTGCTAGAATCCCATTCCCACATTGACATGATTTGGCTCCCTTTTTTGGAGTACTACACCGCACATAGGGAAACAATGAAGGAGGTGCGTCTGGGTTGAAGTGAGGAATGCCTGTACTGCGGTTCACAAATGATTTGTGATGCCTTGTTTGGCAACCCATGCCGCGGTGGAGGGAAAATGGACTGAAAGCCTGTCTTGGATGCAATGAAAGACTTGATAGCAGTAAAAGGGGAATATGGTGCACTGTATAGGTTGGATATTTGAAAAGTGATGCTTAAGAAATCCTTTCTGACATGTGGTGGGAGGTGGGAAGTGATAAAAGGAGGGAGAAATGCAGGTTATTGTTATTACAGAGCACCACCTCCCTGGATGCGAACAATTCTCGCCCCCCAGCAAATTGACATTGTGAGGTGAACACCCAGCCCGGTTGTTTGTAGATGCTAGTGGAGGTAACATGAGTACAGTTAGGGCTATGTGCTTACTTAATGTACTAGGTCTCTGAATATTACTATCTCTGTGAAAATAACATGATAATGGTTTCATTGTTTTCTCCCTTGTAAAATTAATAAAGCTGTTTAATTAAAAAAAAAACAGACCTTTAGACATGGTGTTTGCTTGATTACACTACGAAACTATATCCTTCGACGCCATAGCGGTACCCCATTTCCAGATAATACTGGGGGTGCCCTGGCTTAGATTTCATAACCCGGCCATTGATTGGAGGAATAATAAATTGACCTTCCAAGGTATGCAATGTCCTTCCTCCCGCACTGGATGGATTCCCACTCCAGTGGAAAAAGTGAACAGGTTTCTGTTCGGAAATTCGGAATCTTCGAAAACATGAGTGTTGATCCAGGGAAAACTAACCAAGGTTTACCAGGACTATCTAGAAGTCTTTGGTCCTAAGGAATCAGAGAAACTACCTCTGCATCAGGATTACGATTGCCATATCAAACTACTCCCCTGGGCCTCCATTCCCTACGGACGCACTTATGGCCTACTTGACAAGGAGAACATTATACTGAAATGTTATATCAAGGATAATCTTAGAAAAGGTTTCTTTTGTCACTCTACCTCACCAGCCAGAGCACCAATCTTTTTTATTCCAAAGAAGGATGAAGCAGAACTCTGTTCCTGCATCGATTACCGCCAACGCAATGCCATCACCGTTAAAAAGAGGTATCCATTGCCACTTATACAAGTTGTGTTAGACCAAGCACAATCCAGCAAACTGTATACCAAGTTGGATCTATGAGGAGCCTATAGCTTAAACAGAATGGCACCAGGCGATGAGTGGAAGACAGCCTTCAGAACGCAGTGTGGGCATTTCGAATACCTAGCGATGCCTTCCGGGCTGTGCAATGCCCAGCGGTGTTCCAGAACTTCCTAAATGACATCTTCAGGGACATATTAGACACCTATGTCATCATCTATTTGGATGATATTCTCGTCTTTTCTTCTTCCATGGATGAACACATCTTCCATGTAAAAGAAGTATTGGGGCAACTCCGGAAGCATAACCTATATGCAAAACCTTCAAAGTGTTCCTTCCACCAAACCCGTGTAACCTATTTGGGGTACATTCTTACACCTAATGGTGTCGAAATGGATCCAAAAAAGATCTTGGCCATTATGGATTGGCCTGCTCCTAACTCTGTTAAAGAGTTACAAAGATTCTGTGGATTTGGCAATTGTTCTAGGCGCTTTATTGACAACTATTCCCGAACCTTGCTTCCCATGACACGTCTCCTTAAGAAAGGTAACAAATACACATGGAATAAGGATACGGCTGAGGCTTTTGCCAAGTTAAAGATGAAGTTCATGACAACCCTGTGTTAAGATTACCAGATCCATCCTTTCTATTTATTGTAGAAATGGACATGTCCAACTACGCTACGGGAGCACTCCTGGAACAGAGAGATCCAAAGACTCATCGACTCCATCCTTTTCATTCTCGCACATTCACTACTGCAGAAAATAACTATGGAATTTTTGAGAAAGAGCTCTTAGCTATTAAAGAGGCACTTGTGATATGGAGACACCTGCTGGAAGGAGCCAGACATCCCATCACGGTTATGATGGAACATAAAAACCTAGGGTTCCTCAAAACAGCAAAGTCCATTAACCAGTAGCGGAATCAATGGATACACGTCTTCTCCCGTTTCAATTCTGTAGTGACGTTCAAGCCAGGATCCCTTAAGACTCGGGCAAATGCATTATCACAAGCCTAGCAGGGAGAACTCGATGACCTTGAAAGCGTGCTATTTCTCAACCCAGAGAAAATTATTATGGCCACATACCTCTCTCTTCTGCCTTATGACGATGTCTTACATAAAATCTACACAGATAGCAGAAATAGAACCTTCCTTAACGATCCAAGGACTTGCAGTGAAATACAGGGATTACTACTGCATGAGAATAGATTGTGGCTTCCCACAAGAGAAACGCAATTGACCATGTTGAAATGGTGTCACAATACCCCAGGAGCTGGACATTTCAGCATCCTCAAAACCTTGCAGAAGATAAATTGTTATGCCTGCTGGGAAACAATGACCCAAGATATCAATGACTATATACGCAGCTGTGTTTCTACATCAAAAAACCTGCAAACAAAGGTCTATGGGTCTATAACGTCCTTTACCCATACCCAACTGTCCTGGCAAACCTGCTCGATGGATTTCATCACCGATCTACCAAAGGACAAGGGTAATACCGTGATTCTTACGGTCATAGACTCATTCACGAAGACAGGACACTTCAAAGCTATGAAAGGGGTTCCCACCGCCCCTATCCTCGCCATATGTTTTCTGCATAACATTTATAGATTATATGGCCTACCTTGTAACATCATTACAGACCGTGGCTCGCAAATTCATCTTTTCATTCTGGAAAGAAGTAAGCAGATAATTCGAAATACGTTTAGACTTCACTTCAGCATATCATCCGCAGAGCGATGGACAAAGTGAGTGACAGTACCTTTGTTGTTACCTCACCGAAAACGAACAAGATTGGGTGGACAAACTACCGTTAGCCGAATTTGCTTACAATTATGCCTTCCACATCTCCACTAAGACCACTCCATTTCATTTGTCAACGGGTCAAAATCCTCTCTCCCTTCCGTTATGAAACATTGACACCAGTCCGGTACCTGCAGCCAGCGAGTATGTGAACACCTGTAACGCTTACCTTAGGCTCTGCGGGGACACCACTAAATGCGGACAACCTTCTTCTCTGGGTGCAATGTATTCAACTATCTCTTTTGTCGCTACTCTTCTTCTTGAACCTTTTGTCTAGTGAGAGAACCAGGGACAACTATTAGAAAACCTATTCCTATAACTGGATGTAACTATTCATTCCAACTGTTCTTTATTATTACCTTAGGTTCTTTTTTGGTGAGCTCTCCATCCTGCAACTGGCAGGGGCGCTTGTTCTGAAGACTGAGGGAACGAGAGGCTAGTGATATCGCTGACTGGAAATTGCTGACTAGAAAGCTGACAGGGGTCTGAGAGGAACACGGAAACAGCCAGAAGGACTCACACCATTAATTCTGCTGAACTGCTGTGTGGACAATGAATGTTTTCAATTAACATTAGTGACACACAACTGCGGGGGAATGCTAAATAATGTTTCAAAATTTCTTCACAGAAAAATGCGCGTCTAATGTACAGCAGGAAAGTAATTCTGCACCTAGACTAGTCATGAAAAAACATGTGCGCATGGTGCTGAAGGAAAACTAGCCAGAGACGCGTGACTTATTCCTAGAATACGTGTGTCTGCTGAGGAGAAAAACAAAACATGTGCGTATGGTGCTGAATGAACTCTAGCCTGTGAAGAGTAACTAAATACTAGAATATGAGTACCTGCTGAGGAGAGTGAAATTCACTGAGAAACTCAACGACTTGTCATAAATTAACCATAATGGCACAATTCATGGCGAAACGCATAAGATTCACTGGTGCACCACAACATTCCAAAACTACTCAAAACCTAGGTTACCTTGAAGTTCAGTGATTGAATAGCAAGAAAACTGAATCTTGAACAACTCCCAATAAGGCAAACAATACTTGCGGAGATTGTGTAACCCTCCGTACTCCGGGTTCGATGGAATTTGACTAACTTGCTCTCTGTGAAAACTCGAACAGGATAATATCAGGAAAAACAATGACGTGGGCAGAACAAAGGGCGGACAAGGGAGAGAAAGGAAATACGGGCAAAGAAGGGAAAAATGCTGAGGGAACGCTGCAGGAATTCCGAACCGCGGTAAGCGTTTCTGAAGGAAAATCAGACGCGAAGCACGGAACGAAAAAGGGGAGGGGCTTAAATACCCAGTGAGGTGAGAGTGACCGCAAGTAGACTGCGAATTCTATTTAGAGGAATTTCGTTGGCAGCCATGTTGAAATCTAATAAGTGTTCTACAAGTAACTACCAAGGACTATTTCAGCATTAACCCACGAATACCCTGCTGCACTGGAACCAAAGAAAATCTCTGAAGGGAAACCCAGTGATCATGACAAAACCATACAAAGAGGTTTCAGCTCTGGCAAAGCCTGCTTACTGAAAACCCAGGAATCTGACCAGAAATACGCTAACATGAAGAGGCATCCTTCACCCCCTTATAAAATCAGAGACGAGGTGTGGCTCCTGACCGCCCATATATGCATTCCATCCTGCAGTAAGAAACTGAAGCCTAGATACATCAGACCTTTTAGAATCCAGCAAGTGATTAATCCATGTGAGATGAAACTATGTCTGCTCGACACATATAAAATACACCCTGTATTTCATGTGGTGCTACGGAAGCCTGTTTCCCAGTCTACGATATATCCCAGGGATTCCATGCCTCGACTACATGCTGTAGGTCCACAAGAGGAATACGAAATTGAAATTATCTTGGACTCCCGCAGGTATTGGGGGGGGGGGCTTGCAATATTTGGTCCATTGGAAAGGGTTGGGAAAGACGATTGCTCATGGGTCGCAATAGCTGATATCCACGCACCCCTTTTGCTCAAAAGGTTCCATGTTAAGTACCCTGATAAACCGGGTTCTGGGTTTTGGGGGGGTGACTCTCATGGAGGGGGGTGTACTGTACTGTTAGGATTCGCAAACAACGCTACCCGCACTATTATACTGGGTCGCATAGATTAATGCCGAAATTGAGATTTTCATTGTAACAATTGGTTGCTAGGCGCCATCCTGGAACGCTCACAGCGCAAGGGCGGCATCCCTAGCATCTATCAATGACCTCTCCCTGACATGCCACGCCATCATGCTCTTACGTTGCGTGATGACGGCAATCAGGAAGAAAAGCCGGCCACTCCAATGCTGGTTGTTTGGGCAAAGACTTAATACCTTGGAAACGCTCTGCGTTATGAGACGATTCTTTTTTGTACTCATCAGGTATTTATCTAGGTAATTAGACTATTTCTATTGCTCAGAGCTCTATGCTACATTGTCGTACTACTCGAAGTAAACCTATGTGGTCTGCACCATTTACTTTTACGAGGCATTCTATTTTCTGAGACTATCGATCACAAGGAGGAGATAACTCTGCACTTAGGTAAGGAACCATTTCATACCAACTGCCTTATGTTTGTGACTTGTTAAAACTCTGCTTCTTACGGTCCCATTCTCACCCCTTATCCCCCATTGATGACTACATTAGGAGGTGTGTCCAGTAGCACATCTGCCCTAGGGAAAGCTACACATTGTTTAGTTCCCCTATCAGTGGGAGCTTTTCTTTTGGGTTTGAGTCGCACTATCTCTGTGCACCTGAGAGATCCTTCCATTTCGGACTCCAACACAAGGTGAGTCTAACAACTATCCTGCCAGACTTGACTGTAGATCTCTGTAAAACATAGTTCCCAAGTATCAGAGGGAATCTCTCCCTTCCCCTGTGCTTCAGTTGGTTCACAAAATGCAACACCAAATCTTGTTCACTATCCTGTCAGACTTGTCTGAAGATCTCTGTGTTCCAGAGAGTGTCCCTTCTTTTATCAATGGGTCCTCGACCCCTTATGTTCACTTCACATACTGCTCTCTCTTGTGTGGGTCCCAGACCCCTCTTTGTTGCCTTGTTATCTCCCAGATTTGCTGTGGGCTCCAGCCCCTTGGTTGCGTGTTTCTCTGAACTGATATGGGTCATTGACCCTTCTGTGCTGTTCTTGCTGAGATTCCCCAACTTGGTATGGGTCCCAGACCCTCCTCTAAGCTTTATCATATATAGTTGTCAGGCCTGCCAGGTACTGTTTATCAAATGTCTCTTTCTAGACTCTTTCCAAGTACTGGTACGAGGGAGATGGTGCTCTTCAGCCTTCCCCTACCTCCTCCTTCATTCTGCTATATCTCTACCACCCGCTAGGTTAACCCATTTAACTTTTATGGCATGGGCGGCTTCGCAGAGCTGCTTCCTCCTGCTATGGGCTTCTGCATGCCTTCCAGTGGTCTCGTCATGTCCTCGCAGCCTTCCCAGACCTGGTCCCTCAAGGCCTGACCATGTGGTGCAACTCCCGGTCGTTCCTGGGCCTTTGATTCTCTAGCCTGGATGATGGGGAACACTGCGTGTGTTCGGTGAGGCTCCGTCAGCCATTCCTGTTATCTGCGGCGAGCCTCCAGCTAGCTCTCGGTTCCTTCAGAAAGGATCTGACAAAGTACACAGTCCTTCATTCCTTTTTATCTTTGGCTGTTCCTCTAGTTGCCTAAACTGCATATGTTGGTTCCATGGTAGGTTTTTTCCTCCTTTCCTGTTCATCTTCATATCCGTGGTTGTATGAACTCCATCTGGGTAACCTTCACTCTTCCTCATCCCAGTATGATCTATGTTGATGGGGTTTTTTATTCTGCACAAATTCATAGGAATGTTGAGGACCACAGAGTACTAAATGGGGTAAGAGGAAAGAGGGGACTTAAATCGAGGGGGTGCATACCGCATTCTCCCAAGATAGTCGTTGCTGGTCCCATAGAGTGTTCATTTGCTGAGTACAATCCCCCAGGGGCACTATCAGGTAGCAGCCTCACCTCCCTGGCCTCCTAGTAAGGGGCTCCCCCTATGTGATCAGTGACAATACCCTGGGATTCGTCACAGTATACTTTCTCAAATCTAATTGGTCAGTGTATGTGATTAGACATTGGTCCAAAAGTGACATCACAATAGACATACCCCTCAGCGTTCACTGAGCATGTAAATGAAGGAGACAGTTTGATGGGAGTAACTTCTAAACCCAGTTTCCCTCCCATTTAATGTGATGTCTTCTCAGGCATTTCTTGCATTACAATTTATCCCATTCTGAAAGAGTAAATCCCACCTATGTAACCACTTAAATAATCAGCTCCCCAGATTTCCCTCTCTGACACAAATCAATTGATACAATTCTTGCATACGGGCACGAATAATTACTCAATTATACATTGTTTTATTTAACTCACTTCTACAATTAAATTCAACTTATTTTTCCATCTCCTAGCAACAGGCTCATCCCTGCATATACTAGAATATATAATTCCCTGGCCTGCAGCATTTTGTTGACTCAAAATACAAATTTGCCTAATTTGCATAATTAAAACACATTAGCAAAACCATTTTGATAGCCCAAAATAGATCATTTCAAACGGAATATTTCACAAATATAATTTCTACGAGGTTCTGTTCAAGAATTATGGGCAAAATAGTGGATGCCATATTGCATTTTTATAAAATATCACTTAGCATTTGTGTAGCATCTGTGTTTTTTCTGCCTGGTATCTGTTGGCCATGCTGTTAATGCAGAGAAGTAAGGTGGTTATGACTGGGGTTTGTACATGGTAACATCCCTTGTAGTTTCCAGCCCCTGGGGGTTTTACGACTTCCCACGGACAATTCCTGGATTTTCAGATAAACTTTATTTTTCCAAGTACCAATATTCCTTCTTTCAAGGGAGGCCAGGAAGATCAGATTAGGCACCACAGATCTGCAGAACCCCCATTAGTTAATTTTCTTAAACCCACAAGACACAGATACAACCCATAAACGTTGGTTTAGGATTTATGGTCAGGTCTTTGCTACATGTTAGATACATTTCAGTACGATTGTTAGAACTTTGTATTTAGGTTGAACTGCATGTTTTTGTCTACTTGCAGAATTTAGCATTTTAGAGATTAATTGTTAGCCTTATTTTGATTTTAGCTTTTAATATTTGAAATTACTTTTTAATCGAATTGATTTCGTTTCCTATTGAATTTTACTGCGCATTTGCCATGTGAGCTGTGCTCGCTCTGTCTCTAGACTTATAGACCAATAATAACGGTCAGGGAGCTAACTTCAACTTTAGTCCCTGTTGCCCTACTTATTCACATACAAGGAGCAAGAGCACCAGCGCGAGAGGGACCGGTCCTTATTGGATGCGTCGTCTTAGTCGGACTCCGCTCTTCCTCCGGCTAGTTAAGTGTAGTGGACTAGAGTATCCTAGTTTATTGGTTGATACAGTGCACTATCTATGTTTGGGTGTGAGAGGTCCTTTTTAGTAGGTAGTGTATCATGCCCACGCTACAATAAGCATCAACTTCAAAGCAGACCCATACACACTCAAAATACTCTTACTCAACACTAGGTATTTAGTGAAGCACACTCTTGAGGTAGCTGATTATATTATGAAGCATGGATAAATGTGCTTTGACTGAAACATAGCTCCATGATGAAGCCGGACCTTCGGTTTTACTTGCAACACCTACTAATTACACAATTCGCTTTGCGAATAGGCGTAATCAAAGAGGTGCCAGGGTTGCATTTATTTTTTTTAATTGGTTTGACATTTGGGAATCAAACATAAAAGGACTTAAAGGGTGTGAAACTCTCTGGATCAAAGTCAGGACAGATCCCTCCATGACTGTAAATATGCTACTCCTTTATCGCCCCCCTATAGCTATGCAAGACTTTTTGCATGATTTACACAGTTTCATTCTGTCCCAGCTTAAAGATACCTACACATGGATAATCTTTGGTGATTTTAACCTTTGGAAAGGAGATAAATCAGATTCCGCTGCGCTAGAACTTGAAAGATGCTTGTCTAAGGTGGGATTTAAACAACACATTGATGATCTTACCATAATAAAGGTAAGTCTCTTGATTGGCTGGCCTCTTACAATGTCATTATGACTAAACCTAATATCTCTCTGTGTCCTTGGTCAGACCACTTTTGTATTGAATCTACCATTGCCTTATAGCCCCCAATCAGAAACAGGACTATTAAACAAAGCCGGAATATCTCTAGAAATGTAAAGAGACTAACACCTGGCAACATCCAAGAGCTGATGGCACCAACCAATGGTCATATCTTACGGTTGGAGTTGACAGAGAAGATGACCAACATACTCTTGGACTCCTTGGAAAAGGTGACTACCATCTTAGCCCCCTTAAAATCTAGGAAGGGTATCAATAAACCGGGAAAAGTGTGGTTTACTGAAGAACTAAAAACCCTTAGGGTCCAAATAAGGAAGGATTTCCATCACTGGAAAACATTGCAAGATGCTCAAGATAGATATAGATACCTATAATCTGCTAAGAAATTCAAAGAAGCTGTAATTGTTCATAAGAAAACAACATACAATGATAGAATTGATAAGGCGCAACACAAATCTATGGAGATTTTTAGAATTCTCAAAGAACTTGAGAAACCTAATATTATTCACGAGGAAAGCATCCCTAGAGATGTGGACTGGTGTGCAGGTATTCAAAACGCCATGGTAGAGAAGCTGGAAAAATAAAAATCACTACCACTAAAGAAAAATCAATAGAAGAGAAAGTCACATCTCTCCCCGATTTGGGCTCCATACAAGAAGTTCAGGGTGATGACACCCGAGAGACTTCAACATTCAATTTTAGAAACATTTTGGAAGCCGAGCAGAGACTAATTTTGATCAAACTCAAACTCTCTCCTTGTAAAGGAGATATCTTTCCTGCCACAGCAATTAAAGCCTGCTCGAAATATCTCTTAAACTCCATTTCAAGAATTATTAATACATCCCTAAAAGAAGGCTGTGTTCCTACTCGCCTGAAACTGGTGTGGGTGACACCGCTTTAAAAAAAACAAAGTCTAAATAATTTAATTTGTACTAATTACAGACCCATTACATACGCCCCATTTCTCCTCAGAATATTGGACAGAATAGCCTATGAACAATTATTAGAACACCTTGAGAATAATACCATCCTGAATATCTATCGATCCGGCTTTCGGACGGATTATAGTACTGAAACTGCACTATTAGATTTAAAGTCCAATATGATGAGAAGGCTAAATGACAGACAAACCATGCTGCTAATGTCTCTAGACCTGTCAGCAGCTTTTGATTTAGTGGATCACCCATTTCTCCTTAAGAGACTACGGGAAGTTGCCAACTTCAGTGATCAGGTATTGGCATGGATAGAATCTTGTTGGGGTAAAATAACTATCAGAGTCTGTAGCACCACAGCTGAAGCGACACCAGTCCCTCTGAATTATGGTGTCCCGCAGGGTGGCTGTTTATCGCCAATCTTATACAACATCTTTACAATACCATTATTCACACTGCTGGAAAAGAATCAGAACAGCTTCTCTAATTACGCAGATGATACACAGTGTCTTATCACTCTGACAATAAATTACCTGGAAGATGTTTAAATGGTTACCAAGACTTACAACCTTATCCATGACTGGATGTGTATGAATGTTCTGGCACTTAATTGCGAAAAAACTGAACTAATGGTCTTAGGTTCTAACCGCAGACTTAAAAATCTTAGCACAGACTATCAACAATTTCTAATTAGGGATTGTATAATTATGACTAAAGACATAATAAAGACTTCAGGAGTCACGTTTGATCAATCCCTTTCCATGAATGCTCAGGTGAGCAATCTTGTTTCCTCCTTGCCCTATTACATTAGATTATTGCGCCACATCCGCCTTTAACCTTCTCAAAAAAGTTGTGAAACCGTGGCAAGGACTATCATATGCTCCAAGATTGATTACTGTGGGAGCCTTTTCGTGGGGATTGGGAGGTGAGAACTATCCAGACTACAAATGATACAGAACAGTACAGTTAGAGCAATCCTGGGTCTTAAAAAATGTGATCATGTTTCCGGTGCTATGAGATGTCTACATTGGTTACTAATAGAAGTAAGAATTGAATTCCACCTTCTTACAATTACATTTAAATGCCTAGATGACAATACCCTGCCTATGTGGCTGATAGTTTAAGCAAAAAAGAGAATAACAAGGAATCTAGGATCTAATGACCTTAAACTTTTGGAAGTCCCCAGATCCAATCTGTCTCTTGTCAACAAAGGTGCCTTCTGGGTAGCTGCACCAAAGAGTTGGAATGCCCTGATCTTGGACCTCAGAAGTTGTGAGTCACTTGAAATGTTCAAGAAAAAGCTTAAAACCCACATATTTAGAAAGGCTGCTATCCAGCATCATAGATACTCGTAGGTCTGACTGTTTTGTCCTTGCCATCTTTGTCGGGACTCCAGTTCCAGGCGCCCGTATGCCTCCATGCCTTTTTTGCTGCTCATGAACAAATGAATGAATAAAGTAAAGTAAAAGTAAAGGTCCCACACCAGTTCATCTCTGTGAAAAAGCACGGTATCTGTTTTCACATCTCATTTTGGGGAAGGTGGCATTAGCAGAATACATATGTCAAGTGTTCATTTCTGGCTTCCTTTTATGGGGTCTCATTCACGCTTTCAGCTTTTAAAATGATAATCTTCCAATCCTCTGTGATTTTACATTTTCCCCCAAAACACAGCAGCATAAAATATTTGTTCTTTCCTTTCTTGAAACTGCATTCTTTTTCTCCTCAGGTTAAGCAGTTCCCTATTTTCACAAACGTTGCAGGTTATTTTCTGTAACTTGAAATGTTCATCTCAGGCCTTGTCAGTTAGAGTTTTGAGTGGCTGCAAAACATTGCACATTTCATTTGCACGTGTGTTTCCCAACTGCTGTGCACAGGCTGCAGCTTGAATATTGTTTTTAAAATGATGCCTTGCTCTGCATCTTTTCTCACTTCCATACAAATGCCTGCCCCTGCAGCAGCAAATGAGGAAGGACAACAGTTGATCTAAATGTTTTTTTTTTGTTATTTCAGGTTAATGCTAGAGTGGTTTCTCTGGCGTTGAGTGATGATAAGAGTCTTCTTTTCCAACTGGATTTTCTACACTCTCCATTGTTTTTTTTCCTGGTGGTGATCCTCTTTCCTGGTCCACAGTTCCTGGAAAAATTCTTCATTAGTTGTCTACAGAGAGGGGTACAAAGGCTGGTTAAATGAGACAGAGTGAGACATTTTTACGGAGCACAATACCTCTTATCATGGAATTTTTATATTACTTATTAATTAATTTTAATAATTTCATTAATTCAATCTCTTGCTATCTAAGTTGATTACTTACCTGTTCATTTTCCTGATTAATCCCTTTCCTTCTATTTCAGTCTTCATCATTTTCTTCGGGCTTAACTTCAGATGGCTCCTCAATCATTCTCAAAGCTGGTCCAGGGTGATGGCTTTTCAGTTGATTGATGTGGACCCATTTTTCTTCAACCAGATCGCCTTTTGGGATTCTGATTTTATAGGCGACAGGATAAATGTTACTGATAATCACAAAATCCCCTCGTCAAGAAGGTAAAAACTTCTTCTCCTTGGCTTGGTTTCTCTGAAAATTATAAAGACAAACCCAGTCACCTACTTCTACTCCTGTTTTGTAGTTTTGAAGTCGTAATATGCCCTCATCCCTCCAGCAGACCTCTCCAGATTGCATAGGGCATATTGTGATGTATCCTTGAATGTTGTCCCTTCTCCCATGGGGGGACCCTTCTCATGGGGCCAAGATGGTGCGGCCCCAGTCCTGGGCTCGTCTACCGTGGGAGGGTCACATGGGGAGGGAAAACCCTTATGGTATGAGGGACAACACACTAAGTAGAATGCAATATTTACCCATCCATTCAAAACCTCCTTCGCCCTCTTACCCCATAGAAGATCCTGTAGTCCCCTACACGTCCATGTACCTGTGTAAAGTAGATACTCCCAACTTCTTATCAAGTACTGAGACGAGGAAGAGTAGGGACTACCCATGTGAATCCTGTAGGCAAACTGAGATGAGGAAGAAGTACCTCAGTGAATCATGGCATTGAGGATACTGTGACGAGCATGAAGTGCGGAGTGATGAGGAATACTCCAAAGAATCAACACGTGCAGTCTAGTCAATTTGGACAATTAATCGGAGTGGGTTCTTTAAAAGAAAAGGATGGACTAGCTTTATCAAACCGCCCTACCTGGAGGAACCGCAAATTTCAAGAATGCTGGAGAAGGAGAATGGAATGGGACGTTGTGAGAAGGGAAAGCGAGTCCAGAGACTGTCCGGGAGGTCACAGAGAGTGGGAAGCATAAGCGGAGCCACCAGTAGAAACTCTGCCCCTGCAGAGCCCCTGAAGACCGATGGCAGGCGATCCATGGCAAGGAAACCACACAGATGACAGCCGGCGTCCCACAAACCCGACAAGCCGCAGACCAGAGAAAAGGGTAGGCAGGCGGCAGGGGAGATGCAGAGGACCCAAGCCAGTGGGATAAAAGTGGATAAACACAGAAAGGCCCACATATAGGGTCTGGGAAACTAGGGCAAGGACAATAATGGAATGCAGAGGCATCAAGCGTGATCATCACAGTCACAGTAGCTGGGAGGAGAGTATACCAGGTGGACTTGAAATGAAGGCAGGATATGCAAGTCATGGACCCACACCCATAAGTCCAAAGCAAAGCATCAAGAGTGATCATCTTAGTCACAGTACCTGGCATGAGGGTATACCTGTCATGATCTCTGCTTCCAAAAGATCAGGACTTGCCCGACTCCCTTGGAAGCAGACCCATAACCCCGGTTCGAGTGCCAGCCAGTCCCAATTGGGACCTTTTGGACCCTGTCCTGGCGCCAGTGGCACCAGGCTCATAAAGATGCCCAGTCCCAGCGCTGGAAGCGCCGGGCTCATAATGCTTGGGTGGACTTACCTGCAGCAGACCATGCTGCTTACTTACCTGCCAGTTGAACCCCTGATCCTCTTCTGTTTGGGACTACTTTTCCTGTTGGGTGGGGCAGGAGCCACTCCCTAGGTTCAGAACACTGGAACTCTTCTGGAAAGCAGGAACTCTTTTCTTACCTAGGCGTGGCTGTGGAAGGAGACACCTAGGCACTACAGGAGGCTATTTAAACCACACCCGATGGATGAATCTTGCTTTGTGTTATTCTGCATTCTCTGCAGCAGAACGCTCATCGTGTCTTCCGCTTCTGATCCTGGGCCTAAGGGAACAAAGGCTTACCATCCTGGAATCCAGTCTTCAGCAGC
This sequence comes from Ambystoma mexicanum, assembly GCF_040938575.1. Classification (NCBI taxonomy): domain Eukaryota; kingdom Metazoa; phylum Chordata; class Amphibia; order Caudata; family Ambystomatidae; genus Ambystoma; species Ambystoma mexicanum. Next base: position 1,111,784,453 of record NC_090923.1, on the reverse strand, counting down.
ACCTGTAAAGACAAAGAAAGAACAGGTTAGCACTACGGTCTTCAGTGGCAGCGCATCTCTTACCTGGTCCATCGGCTGTCACCAACGCCTCGCGCTGCATTCCGGCATCTGAAAGACAAAGGCTTACCTACTCTTCGCAGGCTCCGGAGGTCTTCGCACTGCATTCCGGCATCTGAAAGACAAAAGCTTACCAGCTCTTCGCACGCTCCGGAGGCCTTCGGCGCTGCATCCCGCATCTGAAAGACAAAAGAAGGTGCGTTTAAAGACATTGGGCAACTTTATTACTCACGTGCCATTACTCCTTCCCACGCCGAATCCAGTGGGTATTCCAGCACCCTTCAGCTTCTCTAAAGCTCCGAACTTGTACCTGCAAGATAAAAGGGACAGTTAGTGCGCATCGTGAAGCAGGCTACAAGCGCTTACTTACGTGCTTCCAGGCGCTTCTATTCCTCACGCGGGTTCGATCCTCAACTCTCATCAGCCCGCCATCCGCCATCGCCGGAACCCTGCAAAACAAGAGATATCATTACAAAAGACTTTTAAGACATTTGAAGTGCCCAGAACTTACCGTTCTTGCAGTTAACGACGGACAGCAGTCCTCTGAGGTCAAGAGGCCTGCACCCTTATCCAGTGAAGAAACTGGTTACGGCACCCTGCCCCGAGGCAGATGGAGAGCTCGGCGTTCACTTACCTAAGACATCTTACTCTTCGAGTCAGACATACAGTGCACAGAGGTCCAGCCCAAAGAGCCAACCGTGTGTTACACATCACCTTTGAAGATACGGCATTCACCCAGTCAAGACCGGCGCCTCTGCGGGAATCAGGTGAGCGTTACAGAACACAAAGCCTACCGCAAAACTCCCACCCAGGCGCTATGGAAACCTCGGATACCGACCAGCTAGTCCAGTTACTTGGGGAACTAAGAGCAGAAGTGCATGCAGCCCGTCAGGAAACGAATGCTCTAAGAAGGGAACTGATTATTTCCAAGGAGCGAACAGACGATCTCGCTAGACAATTGCTACAGTCACAAGCCGGACAAACTCCGTTACTCGCATCAGGGGCAAATCTTCCTTCAACATCCTCTACGAACCCAATGCAGATCAACCTACCTGGGAATGTACCTCGGGCTCCGCCCGAACGATTTTCTGGTGACCCAAAGAGGTTTGCAGTATTTATTAATCAGTACCGGTTGCACTTCTTATGCCGGCCAGCAGCCTTTCCAACTGATCAAGCTAAGGTAGCTTTCGTGCTTTCGTACCTTAGTGGCAATGCGGCAGACTGGTCGATCCCTCTAGTTAATCAAGATGATCCGGTTCTCCATGATTTTCAAGCTTTTCAGCTCAGTATGGAAAAACTGTTTGCAAGACATTCACAGGGGCAGGCCTTGGACAATGAGCTCCTTTCATTGCGACAGGGTAATCAAGACCTTTTGGCTTATATTGCGTCTTTCAACAGACTGATAGTGGAAACTCGATGGCCTGAGGACAAAAGGATTACGCTGTTTTATAGAGGTCTACGTGGAGAGCTCAAAGATGTGTTAGCCCAAGTAGTGAATCCCCCGCAAGACTGTTCGGACTATATTGACTTAGTCGTTCAAATTGACCACAGACTGCAGAACAGGAAGGCCGATCGTTCCAAGTTTGATGCTCGAGTATTTTCCAAACCACCAACTCCTACCAAAGGAGTAGACTCCGGGGAACCCATGCAAATAGGGGGCCTGAAAGGACCACTAACACAAAAGGAGCGGGAAAGGAGAAAACAGCTGCAATTATGCCTCTATTGCGGAAACTCGGGGCACTTTCTTCGAGACTGTCCGGTGAAACCAGCCAAGAAGGCAGTAGGAGCTGCAGTTACCAGGGTCACAAACTCTGAGCAGGGAAACGACCTCGCCCGACAAGAATAGAGGTCCTCTTGCCGAGCGTTAAAACCAGTTCAGTGACCTCGCATTTCGTGATACCTATGGTCCTCACTAGCCCTGAACATCCGGATCGATTACATGCGATTGAAGCTTACGTCGACAGCGGTGCCATCGGCAATTATGTGGATCATGAAATGGTTTTGAGGATGAATCTGACTCTTTGTCCAAAGGCTGTAAAGGACGTCATAACTACGGTAGATGGTACGGAGATAGCCTCCGGACCAGTAACGCATACCACCCAAGAAGTGACGCTAGTAAGTCAAGATGGACACCATGAGAAGATCGTGTTCGATGTGATCAAGGCCCCTCAGTTCCAGATTATTCTAGGAATTCCTTGGTTAGAGAAGCACAATCCTCAGATCGATTGGCGAGCAAGAACGGTTCAGTTTCCAGAATGTGTCTCTACTTGTCACCCTCGACCTGGTGTTGCACTGGCAGCAATTTCCTCGAAAGCTGCCCAGTTACCTCCTGAATACCTAGAATTCCAAGATGTTTTCCGGAAGGATCAGGCTAACTCTCTACCTCCTCATAGGTCTTATGACTGCCAGATAGACCTGATACCTGGATCTACTCCTCCTTGTAGTAGAATTTATGCCCTCACCGAGCCTGAGAATCTTCACCTCCGACAATACCTGGATCAATACCTAGCGAATGGGTTTATTCGTCCTTCCAAGTCCCCTGCTTCCTCAGCTTTGTTCTTCGTTCCAAAAAAAGAAGGGGACCTTAGAACTTGTAATGATTATCGCGCCCTGAACCAGATCACCGTTAAGAATAGATATCCGTTACCTTTGATCCCTGAACTCCTGGACCAAGTCAGAAAAGCATGCATATATACAAAGCTGGATCTTAGAGGAGCCTACCACTTGGTACGAGTAAAAGAGGGCGATGAATGGAAGACGGCCTTCCGCACCAAGTATGGGCTATTTGAATATCAGGTCATGCCCTTCGGACTTTGCAATGCCCTGGCCGCCTTTCAATATTTTATGAACGATGTCCTCAGAGAGCTCATAGATGTGTGTGTTGTTGTTTACATTGACGACATCCTCGTTTATTCTTCATCGGAAACTGAACATCGGAAACACGTGAAAATGGTCCTCGAGAGATTGCGTCAACACAAACTTTTCGCTAAGTTGGAAAAATGTGTTTTCAACGTGACTGAAGTTGAATTCTTGGGATTCATATTATCACCTAGCGGAGTGCGTATGGATTCAAAGAAGGTCGATGCAATTCTCAAATGGCCATCGCCATCCTCCGTAAAAGGTGTTCAAAGCATGTTAGGCTTCGCTAACTTTTACCGCAGGTTTATCCCCGAATTCTCTCGAATAGTCCAGCCCATCACCGCCTTGTTAAAGAAAAACAAACGTTTTGAATGGTCTACCGAGGCGGAACAAGCTTTCCAGAATTTGAAGACTAGATTTATCTCTGCACCGATCTTAAAACATCCTCGCCCAGAACTCCCCTACATCGTTGAAACTGATGCTTCGAGCCTTGCCATGGGGGCAGTTCTATCACAAAAGGACCCAGTAACCAATCAGTTGCATCCCGTGGCATTTTGGTCCCGCAAATTCTCGCCTCCTGAAATCAATTACACTATTACTGATAAGGAACTTCTAGCTATCAAGTCCGCCTTTAAGGCTTGGCGGCATTATCTTCTGGGGGCCCGACACACCGTTACTGTGATTACAGATCACCGAAACCTGCAATATTTGAAAACCGCAAAAGCTCAATCCTCTAGGCAACTCCGTTGGGCACTATTCTTTGCCGAGTTTGACTTCATAATTACCTATCGACCTGGTACAAAAAACGGTAAAGCTGATGCCCTTTCTCGGATGGGAGTGGAAGAACATTTGATCAATCCTAAACCTGTACCTATCATTCCCGAACAAAGAATTCTAGGTGTAATCGCCACACAATCCATAGAGGAAGTTAAGGATAAAGCCAGACTACTGGTAACTCCAGCAGACATACAGAATTGGCATCTGCAGGGAAAGGACTTTACGGTGAAGGACAACCTATTATATTTCCAAAAACGGTTATACCTGCCCAGCACAGATTTACAGAAAAAGGTAATCTCTTGTTATCACGATTCTTTAATGGAAGGAGATCCCGGTATGACCAAGACCTCGGAAAAGATCAAGCGCTACTTCTGGTGGCCGTCTTGGAAAAAAGATATCAGAGACTTTATAATGTCCTGTGGCGTATGCGCCCAAAACAAGAGTCAAAAGGAAAAACCAGCCGGCCTCTTACGCCCTATTGACATCCCGCCTTGCCCTTGGCATACGCTTTCTATGGACTTCATCACCGATCTACCTCCATGCTCCGGATACAATACGATCCTAGTAATCGTGGACCTATTCTCCAAGATGGCGCATTTCATTCCACTCAAAGGCTTACCAACAGCAGCAACTCTGGCCCGAGAATTTCTCGAAAACATCGTCCGACTGCACGGTTTTCCTTCAGTTCTAATTTCGGATCGAGGTAGTCAATTTATTTCTCATTTTTGGCGAAGTTGCTGTCGGTCGGCTCAAAGTGATGTGAGACTTTCGACCAGCCACCACCCTCAAACAGACGGACAAACCGAGAGGACCAATCAAACTCTGGAACAGTATTTGCGCTGCATGCTACAACAAACTGAAAAAACTTGGAAAGATATCCTTTGGATAGCCGAATATGCCTACAATAACTCTGTCCACTCGGGAACTGGGAAGACCCCGTTTTTTCTTTTATACGGTAGTCACCCTCGAACCTCGGAGTTGGATCCACTCCAAGATCTTGGAACACCAGCAGTAGACCACCTGCATTCTACAATCACCCAAGCCTTTAAGGAAGCTGTTTCTCACCTTCAAAGGGCTAAAGAACAATACAAGAAAGGAGCAGACCAACATCGGAAGGAAGCCCCCCAATATCAAGTAGGAGATCAAGTCTGGTTATCCACCAAATATCTACCTCTAAAAGGACCACGCACATTCAACCCAAGATACCTTGGTCCCTATTCCATCACTACCATAGTAAATCCAGTAGCGGTCAAGTTGGACTTGCCCCCTCACATGAAGATACATCCGGTCTTCCACGTCTCTCTATTAAAACCCGTGCAACCTCAAACCCGACTAACTACATCTCCAAAACCTAGTCTAGTTGATGGAGAACTCGAGTTTGAAGTCAAAAGCATCCTGGATTCCAAGATCTCCAAATCTAAACTATTTTACCTGATTGACTGGAAAGGCTACGGTCCCCAAGAAAGATCCTGGGAACCTGCAGAATATGTCCACGCGCCTCGTCTAATCAAAAGATTTCATCGAACATTTCCTAACAAGCCCAAACCCCCGGAGAAGCCCGGTTTGGGAGGGGCCTTGAGGGGGGGTGCTGTCATGATCTCTGCTTCCAAAAGATCAGGACTTGCCCAACTCCCTTGGAAGCAGACCCATAACCCCGGTTCCGAGTGCCAGCCAGTCCCAATTGGGACCTTTTGGACCCTGTCCTGGCGCCAGTGGCACCAGGCTCATAAAGATGCCCAGTCCCAGCGCTGGAAGCGCCGGGCTCATAATGCTTGGGTGGACTTACCTGCAGCAGACCATGCTGCTTACTTACCTGCCAGTTGAACCCCTGATCCTCTTCTGTTTGGAACTACTTTTCCTGTTGGGTGGGGCAGGAGCCACTCCCTATGTTCAGAACACTGGAACTCTTCTGGAAAGCAGGAACTCTTTTCTTACCTAGGCGTGGCTGTGGAAGGAGACACCTAAGCACTACAGGAGGCTATTTAAACCACACCCGATGGATGAATCTTGCTTTGTGTTATTCTGCATTCTCTGCAGCAGAACGCTCATCGTGTCTTCCGCTTCTGATCCTGGGCCTAAGGGAACAAAGGCTTACCATCCTGGAATCCAGTCTTCAGCAGCACCTGTAAAGACAAAGAAAGAACAGGTTAGCACTACGGTCTTCAGTGGCAGCGCATCTCTTACCTGGTCCATCGGCTGTCACCAACGCCTCGCGCTGCATTCCGGCATCTGAAAGACAAAGGCTTACCTACTCTTCGCAGGCTCCGGAGGTCTTCGCACTGCATTCCGGCATCTGAAAGACAAAAGCTTACCAGCTCTTCGCACGCTCCGGAGGCCTTCGGCGCTGCATCCCGCATCTGAAAGACAAAAGAAGGTGCGTTTAAAGACATTGGGCAACTTTATTACTCACGTGCCATTACTCCTTCCCACGCCGAATCCAGTGGGTATTCCAGCACCCTTCAGCTTCTCTAAAGCTCCGAACTTGTACCTGCAAGATAAAAGGGACAGTTAGTGCGCATCGTGAAGCAGGCTACAAGCGCTTACTTACGTGCTTCCAGGCGCTTCTATTCCTCACGCGCGGGTTCGATCCTCAACTCTCATCAGCCCGCCATCCGCCATCGCCGGAACCCTGCAAAACAAGAGATATCATTACAAAAGACTTTTAAGACAGTTGAAGTGCCCAGAACTTACCGTTCGTGCAGTTAACGACGGACAGCAGTCCTCTGAGGTCAAGAGGCCTGCACCCTTATCCAGTGAAGAAACTGGTTATGGCACCCTGCCCCGAGGCAGATGGAGAGCTCGGCGTTCACTTACCTAAGACATCTTACTCTTCGAGTCAGACATACAGTGTACAGAGGTCCAGCCCAAAGAGCCAACCGTGTGTTACACATCACCTTTGAAGATACGGCATTCACCCAGTCAAGACCGGCGCCTCTGCGGGAATCAGGTGAGCGTTACAATACCAGGTAGACTACCAAAAGCAGCAGAATATGTGAGACTGGGACTAGCAACCATAAAACAGTACGAAGCATCAAGAGTTCTCCCAATCATCACAGCACCTGGTAGGAGAGTGTACCGGGTGGAACAAGACAAGAAGTAGTGGTTCATCATTTCAATACCTGGCAGTGAAGCCACCCAGGTAACTATCAACAAAGAAAGGGAAGAAGTAAGAGAAGACACATACCTCTTCTTCCGCACAGTTGTGGAAGAGAAGAATAAACAAGGGGAGGGGAGTCATCCCCTCTGATAGTTGTGAACATTTAAAGCCTTGTGTACAGAAGGAAGACGTAGATCCCAGGGGCAGGGATTCATCCCCTATACTTGTTGCAAACAGTGAAAGAAAGCCAGGGAACCCTTTCTCTGGCACACTGTGCTAAGAACTGGCAAGATCTCCTGTCCAGAAAGAGGGAAGCATCCATCTGGACCTCCTAGAGACATTATCCTTAGTTGAATATAAGTGTTAGGGACAGAAGTAGGTTTGACACGATGGTGGACTTTTATGATTTGCTGGATATTCTGACAACCCTTAGTTTATTAGTTGAGGTGGGGAAACCCCTCTTAGCAATAGGGATAGCTAGGTTTTTCCTTTTCTTTTTATGAGAATAAATGTTTATAGCCAAAATCATGACACCTTTGTGTCGCTCCATTACTTCTGCACCCTTACAATATGCAAAAGCATGCTATAGATGCTTCCTAAAGTTCACAATGTATTCATGAGTAGTTGAGGACTTATCAACATCTGCTTCTGAGTTCGGTAAAGCAGATGTTGAGGTGATACCATTTTTCATCCTGTCATTAATTCAAATGGAGACATCTTGGTGGCAGAAGAAGGGCTAGATCAAATGGCCATCAGGACAAGCGGCAGTTGCATGTCCCAACTTGGTCCAGAATCAACCACAAACTTCATGAAGATACTCAAAATTGTTTTGTTGTATCTCTCTGCACTCCCGCTTGATGCCTGGTAGCATGCAACATGGAGTTTTCTTTTCACTCCTAAACTTACTCACATCTTTGTCATCACCTCACTGGTAAAATGACTACCTCTGAGGGACTCAATCATTTGTGGAAGACCAAATTGAGAAAAGATGTGATTAATTATCAAATTGGTGACTGTCTCTGCCTTACAATTTGGGACAGGAAGGAACTCAATCCACTTTGTGAGGAGGCATGTCACCGTCAACATGTATTTGTTTCCTCTGGAAGAACGGGTTACTGGTCCAATAAAGTCTACTTGCAAATCAGACCATGGTAACATCATTCCTCTTTTCTGCGAAGGAGCTCTGTGGGTGGGAGAACTCGGTTGGCACTGAGCACACGCGAGACATCCTTTTAAAAATGTGTTGAAATTATGGCCCACGTGTGGCCAGTAAGCAATTTCTTGTAGTATCTCAAGGGTCTTTTGAAATCCCCTCTGACCGGCAGTGGCCCCGTCATGGACATAGTTCAGCATCAGACTTCGGAAGGAGGTAGGGCTCACCCACTGGTCCTACTCAGATTGAAGTTTCCTCACCAACAGCCCGTCTTGAATCTTTAACTTATTCTGAAATTTCATTAGCATACAAAGGTATTCCTCTCCTTTATAGTCTGATTCTGCCAGAGAAAATCTGACTGGATCCTCTAAGTATTTGTAGAATTTACCAATACTAGGGGCCCTCATTACGACCCTGGCGCTAAGTGTTTAACGGCGTCGTAAAAGGCTGCGGCGCCGTTAAACAATTAGCGCCTTACTACGAGGTCCCTTTGCGGGACCCGATCTGAACGGCTGGTCTAGACCAGTCGTTAAAGTAGGGACCCGCAAAGGGACCTTGGTGCTAAGTACGGTACCGCAATTTGCGGTACTGTACTTAGCGCCTTCCCCATTCCCATAGAGCCCCATGGGGCGAAAATGGGAATGGGGAAGGGCCATTGTTCAATGGGGAATTACCGCCCTGCCAACCTCGGAATGGGGTGGTAATTCCCCATTGAACCATGGCGGACCCGTTACAACACCGGCACCAACCATGGTGCTAATAGCGCCATGTTTTACCGCCGGTGTTGTAATGAGGACCTAGCAGCCTCTTTTTGAGCAGTGATCAAGTCTGCATCAGGAACATCTCTACTCCACTGAGCAGCTGTAAATTCACCATCAGTGCAAGTTTGTGATCTGGTCACTACCGTGACCTGGATCTCTCCAAGGAAGTGTTCAATATATATGAAGTGTGGAAATGGCAGTCTCCACGGGTGGATATCTGTGTTTCTCATATATGTCACCTGTTGCAACTTTTCATTTCCACAAATGTATTTCACTGTCTGTGACTTGTAAGGAACTTGTGGTGGCAACAGAAAAGACTGACACAAGTGATCACAGTTCAAGGCTGTTTATCAAACTGTATAAATGGGGGAGAAAAATGCCTAATCTAAACCTAAATCTAAGATGGGACCAAGCTACGACTATCAAATAATAATAAAGCAATCCTAGTGGTGTCTTGTCAAATAAAAAGGGCCTATACAAAAAAGAAACGATTGCCAATCCTTACCACTGAGTTAAAAAATAGTGTGGGATAAGGTTCATAGAAAAGAAAGAAGTGTTCACAAAATGATACGTCAATATGGTATAACTGGGGTCTCCCTTCCCACGTTTTTAGCATGGGACAAGGCGGGACTCTCGAGCACAGCACACTCATGGGCTTCTCCAGCACAAGCTTACAGTTTGTTTCCAAAATATCAGGGGCTACTGTGGCCAAGTCTCTGTTACACCCAGTCTCTTGCCTCAGAGGGCCTGATGTACTTTTAACAACAAACAAAATGTTCCTTTCCAGTAATCTCCTCGTCGAGTGATTTCCTTTCACTCGCGGATCCCCCTCAACCAGGCTCTGATCCTTTTCGTAACAATGGCTTCCCTCAGTCGGGTTCACATTTGCCAGTTTCACACAGTTCCCTTATTCGTAATGCCTTGCAGGATTCACTTTCCTCAGCTTTCTAGCCCCAAGTCATGCTTTCCACATTTATTGTTCATATAACGTTTTCCCTCACCCATGCGCACACGCCTTTTTCACAGTGTCACAATTTTGTTTGATAATGGGTTAAGGACCTTCGATTGTACAAGGAATTTTGGCACGACCCTCGTATGACCACCTTAACTCTGTATGTCAGCCTTCCCTAGGGCCTCTTGTTACTATATTATACACAAGAAAAGGGAACCCGCCAGAGACTTTCGAATGGACGTCCACATGGCGCCGGACCACTCTGCAGCTGGTCTTTCCCTTGATTTTAAAAGTTCAGTAGTAAACAAGTCCTTTGTTCAGAACAAGTTGCCGTTTGCAACCTTCGCTCAACAGAGGCCGGTTATCTATCGGTTCTCCCTCAGACTCACCGGCGGTGCTGACTTCCTTGTCATTTCTTGTCTCTGGAGTCAAGGACGGTACCATGCTAGCAAATACGCCTCCCCGCCTCGGTTATCAGTGCAGGAGGGTCCTGTGGACCGTCGACATCTGTTACACCACACGTCAGCTGTAGTTCCCGGTCTTATGATTCCTTTCACAGAGGTTTTGCGGCCTTGGGTCGAAAAGGGCAAGGGCACGTCCCTCCTTGTTGTCCTTTCCGGTGTCTGTCTTTCTTCTCGGTTTGAACTGCCGTCCTGGAATAGCTGCTTCCTCGTGCATTTGTCCTTGCTCAAAAAGGGCTCTTGTGCTCCCCCTTTTATCCCTGTGGGGAAGAGAAAGGGCAGTCAGGTGTTTGTAGTTATTATCAATTGCCTTACTCTGCTGACCCTTGTGTTGGGACACGTCAGGAAAACAGCTCTGGTGTTAATTCATTGCCTTTCACGGTGTAAGAAAGTTTTTGTGTCGGAAAGGGGGGTAGAGCCTTTAAGTATCCTACGGGCTAGGATGGGGAAAAGGTGTTAGAAGAAAGGGGGTACCGTGTCTCACCCGTCAGTGTCCCACTTCTGCTTCCCGAAGACCCCTCATCCAGGTGATCCTTCCCCATTGGTCCACCCCAGAAACTGGATCCAATAGCGATGGCTGTGTCCTGGCCACTGGAAGACAGATCTCCGGGGACTAGCGGGTGAGACACCTTCAGGTTTCTCACAGACTACACTGGCACAGACACAGGGGATTGTTGCATTTCAATGTATTTCATAACTTTTAATTTCCCCACTGTATTTTTAATCTTCTAAGCCTGTTCCCACCCCAGGCACAGCTAACAGCTGCCAATTTTACGGCCCGTGTAATCACCACTTCCTGAGAAACTCTTTCTCTCAGCTCCGCTCCCCTCTGCAGTCCTGTGACCCCCTCCCCTTCTGTCACTTATACACAATAACGTACAGCACCCAAAAAAGCCACTCAGATCCAGCAGTGACATCCGTTTGGAACAAAAAGCCATACAACAAAAGAACATTCGGGGGATCCTCTTGCTCTCACCTCACCCCAAAAACCTGGAATGAGCTACCAAACAACATACGTAACACAAGAGATCACCTCCTATTCAGAAAACTCCTCAAATCTTGGCTCTTCACCCCATAACTAGAAAGAAAGCCTATGGGGCACATACACAGCTAAAACAATACTGAGAGAGGAAACTGATCCTCTCTATCTCCCTAAGCTACCGCTCATCAACTGAAGTAAGGGAAGAACAATCTACGGCATATCAACTTTCCAACTGAAAGATAGATAAGCTAGAATCATACCAAAGAACGATCACAAAGAGATCGGGATGGAAGGTTAAGGATGATATGTCAATAACACCTTAGCCTACAAAGTAAACACAGGCAGCAATGGATCACTGACAGGAAATAGATAGGAAGGGAGCCGATGATTGTAAAAATACAGCACCAATATCAGAGTAGGGGACAATGCACGCTTCAACCTGGTACACAAAGGTCAAAAGTAACACAGCTGGGAACTTGCCACGCCATAACTCCTAACAATTAGACAGACAGGAAAGAATAAGTGAAAGAATATGCCTACTTTATAGGACAACTGGATACATAGAGCAAGAATTATAAGGACTAAGAGACAGATAACCCACTAACCCAGAAGCTCACATTTCTGCTTACTTAACTCACACAAAAATCCACACAACCACCTTCTTGCAAAGCAAACCACACGCACTTCACCACACCGCAACAACAAACAAACAACACATAAGTCGCACCAACAGCACATGAGGACTCACATCGATCCGATATTCACACCCAAGCTCAGCACACAGTGAAAACCGAACAGAAGCTGACAACAGGATATCACCTTTCTCACTTTCCTACTCCCTTTTCAACCGACTAACCCCACCCTTCCTTCTTGTACCCTACTGGGAACAGGTTCCTCCCCTCCCAAGGGGGGCTGCCTATGTTTTCCCACCTGCCCCTTTTCCCTCTGGACCCTGGAATAGCTGTGTGGGAACCATTGTGTCCATCATTAGCTATGTTTGCCCACCTGTCATGTCCCTGCCCCCTACCTGGACCAAACTTCCTCAAGCCATGGGAACAGCCCAGAAGGCTCTGGATAGGGGAGCAACAGCTGTGAAGGAGGGGGTGGGGGGTTGTGCCTGCATGTGTCACCCAACACCCTGTAGATCCCTGGAACAGCTGTGTGGGAACCATTGTGTCTATCATGGATTATGTTTGCCCACCTGTTGTGTCCCTGCCCCCTTCCTGGACCAAACCTAATTTGAGCCAGGGGAAAATCCCAGAAGGCTCTGAAAGGGGGAGTGACAGCTGTGGAGGAGGGCTGTGCCTGCATGTGTTGTCCTACACCTTGTAAATCCCTGCCCTTTTCCTATCACTGGAGGTGGTAGAGATTTGGATCTTGAGGGGCAGAGCAACAACCTTATAGTTGGACATTGGACTATGGCTAAGTCTCTTTTTTTTGGTTGCAGTGCTGTGCAGGATACATGGGTGGGGGCAGAGGAGCTACAGTGGCCCTTTGCAAGTACACGTCTCCCAGTCTGGCCTACTCCTCTTTCCCTCCCCTTGTGCCACTTTCCTCCAACCTGCTTTCCTCTGCCCACCTCTCCCTCTATCTCTCTTTCTCTTTCTCTCTCTTGCCCCTCTATCATTCTTTCTCTATGCACTCTCTGTGCCCCTCTCCCTCTCTTTGCCCGTCTCTCTGAGCTGCTCTCTCTCTGCCGCTCGTTCTCTCTGTGCTGCTTTCTCTCTCTGCTTTCTCTCTCTCTCTGTGCCGCGCTCTATTTCTGTTGCACTTTCTCTCTCTCTGCCGCCCCCCTCTGTTCCGTTCTCTCTCTCTGCCACTCACTCTCTTTCTCTCTCTCTGATTTTGATTTTGAAGCATTTATATACAACGAACTAAACGGAACCTGGCGCAGATGAAAAAAGGATGTGGGGATCAGTCAGATGACGATAGTGTCACTGAAAAAACACGGCAAAAGAACACATTTATTTGAAGAGATGAGTTTTTAAACCTGCTCAGAATGTTAAAAGGGGGTTGGTTTTCCTTAAATTCAGGGGAAGGCTGTTCCACAATCTGGGCCCAAAGACTTAAAATCTACAATCTCCCCTTGAGACACATTTTGTCCTGGGAATAGTAAGTGGGGATTTATGTTCCGACAATAGGGCCCGAAGGGGATGGTACAAGCTCTCTTTCTCTCACTCTCTTTCTCTGTCTCTTCTTCTCTCTCTTCCTCTGGGTGTGCCTAGCCAGTATGCTATCAATGCCCTGCCTTGTGCCCGCAGCCTAGTGCAGACAAGCATCCAGGACAAGTGTGCCCAATTTACTCTGCTGGCAATGAGCCTGCTTCTCTGGCTGTATTAAATCTGATCCTGATTTCTGCAAAGTCTTTGGTGCCTTTGTTGTGTTTCCACTTTTCTGTGTAGCCTGTCTGTTATTGCCAGAGGAGGGGACCCAGTCTGCATACACAATGCACACTCACCAGGGTCTGCTAACTCCCTGGCCCAAAACTGTGGCCCTGCCTGAGGTCTCCCTCATGGCCTCCCCCACATCTTGGCCTGCCTCCCACTTCCACAGTTTTCTGGTGTCTGTGACTCAGATTCAGAACCCGGTCTAGGTCTCTGAGCACATGAGGAGCCCCTTAACGTCTGCACCTTCTCTGACTAAACTCATGCCTGTTTTGCGGCCTGCGCTCCTCTACTCTACCCATGTTCTGCCTTCAGCAACAGCCATTTCCATTCAGATGAATTCTAACTTTTCCCCTCTTTCAGAATCTATGGACCAGTCTCAAAGAAGAGGCGTTCCTGCCCTGAGAGCTGCATGCTGTTCCTGTGCGTGGCTGCCTGTCTACCGGATCAAGTAGTAAGGTAAGAACTGAAGCATCAGTCATGCGCACTAACATTGCCAGCTTGTAACTTGTGGGGAGGGCTCCTAGTCTCTGAGGGAGATGGTAGCACTGAGGGAAGGTCAGTGTACCCATCCAGTTAAACCAAGTCCCACTTCCACAGTGGTGAGGCACTGACACGTTTCCACTGTCAGAGGAGGACCTGCACACCCACCCAACATCACACAATTGTACAGGCAAATTGTAGGGTGTACCTTTCTGGATAATCTGCCAAACTAGTCATTGCATTCCGATCTCAACTGCTAATTGTATCCAGTGTTCAGTTTTAACCCTGAGAGTTCCTCAGGAGAGGGGAGTCATCCACCCCGTAAACTCACCTTCCAGACCCATACTGGAGCGTGAAAAAGGGAAGCTGTTACTCATTGCTCACCTTAGGGACTAGTCCGCCTGGAGCCTCATTTTAGAGCACGCTACCTGTCGCTTCATTCAGTTTATTAGTCTGCCTGAATCTGAAAAAGAGTGGTAAGGTGCCACCTTAATAGTTCGTTCTTCTGTAGATACCTTTGTGGAGTATGCCCTGATACCCTTCCATTTGCTTGTCTGGTTGGCTGAAGCCCTCGACCAGAGGTGAGGTGGCATCTTTATGGTAATTCCATCCATAGATACCTTTCTGGAGTGTACACTTGGCCCCCTTCATTTTGCTTGTCTGGGCAGCTGAAGCCGTCACTCCACCAAGGCGCTTAATTCAGTTTACTAGTACCAGAGCCTCCTAGTCTGTACCAAACACACGTCCTAGATACTCACTAGGAGTGAACAAGGCTAGTAGAGGGCCCAAACTCACCCACTTACCCAGTTTGATTGTGTCCATATCCTGGTAGTAAGAGCCTTGTATTTCTTTAGGACCACGAGAGTGGGCCCAAGAGATCATATTTGCCTGGAACCCTTTTGTGCTGAGTGCCTGGCCTGTCTGCCTGCCTGAATCGGAGTAGTTTTCCAGGGATGCCTGGGAATTGTACCTGACACTCCTTTTGGAAGTGGACCAGTAGCTTGGCATCACTGCGCCCCCTGTCCTGAAACAGTTTTATCACCCAACCCCTTCCCTACTTGAGCACCTGTGAGTGCGCATCTGTGAGTGCCTGTGAGTGATTGTGAGTGCGCTAGAGTAACCCTGGTTGACAGACTTGGATAGTAGGGACTCAGTGATGCTGACCTACGCCCTGAAATTATTTAGTATTTGTCCTGAGAAAATGTGTCAAGAAATTTAGTTTGTGTACAACACCTTTTTGCCTGTCCGTATGAGAAATTCTGTAAACCAGGGATTGAGCCTTTCCCCTGATTCCCCTGTGGCCCTCATGGCCATGGTGCATGGCCCGGATATTGTTAGATCCATGCCAGTTGTGGTACCAGAAAAGTGTATCTGGGGCCTGGAGGAATTGGCTGACACAACATGTGACCCTAGAGGAAAAGATAGAACAGCATAATATAGAGAACATGAGAAATGACCCCAGTCATCGGTGTGACCCCTACCAGTTCCTAGTGTACACCCAGGAGCCCCTTCTGCTCCAGAGGATGCCCTAGATTGTTCTGTGCTCACTCCCCCACCCAGCTACTTTGCTCCCTCCCCAGTCCCTGCCTCTTGGGCATATGCCCTTGCAGCATCAGGCCCTGTACTGTCTGACCCGGATGAGACTACCCTCTAGATGGTACACCCACTCTATGGTTGCCAGTATGGGGCTCCTAGAGGCATCATTTTAGCAGGGTAGGGGAGAGGAGGAATCATTCACTGTTCCCAG
This sequence comes from Ambystoma mexicanum, assembly GCF_040938575.1. Classification (NCBI taxonomy): domain Eukaryota; kingdom Metazoa; phylum Chordata; class Amphibia; order Caudata; family Ambystomatidae; genus Ambystoma; species Ambystoma mexicanum. Next base: position 1,111,768,740 of record NC_090923.1, on the reverse strand, counting down.
ATGCCCCCTCTGAACCCTAGGTACATGCATCATCATGTCCCAAGCTAATATCCTCCCTCAGCCCGGTGCCCATCCCAGTTAGGTCACTGCATGCATCAGGACCTGTGCACCTATTGTAAGGAATGGGGCCACTGGAAGTACAACTGTCCCCGGTGGATTCAGCATTAGCAGAACAAGACCAAAACTCGTCTGCTCTGAGCCAATCGCTGCTACCTGCACCATGCCCACCTGGTCCCTTTCAGCTCTCCACTCACCTAGACTCCCAGATCAGAATGCTGGTTCTGGCCAGCACCCCAGCCTCCCATCCCCATGTTTTCAGCATGGGACAAGGCAGCACACTCGAGCTTAGCACAGTCTCTGGCTTCTCTAGCACGAGGATGCAGTTCAAATCTCAGTATCAGGGCCTTCATTGTCAAAGTCTCTTTGCCATTCAAAGTCTCTTACTTCAGAGGGCCTGATGCGACAAACAAACATTAAAAAGTTCCTTTATCCTCAGGATTCTCATGTACAACTTGTTGGGTGATTTTCGATTCACCCCAGGCCCGCCTCCACCGGGCTCAGACCCACTTTAACACAGAGCTTTCAATTGATCTCCCTCTGTCGGGCTCTGACCAAATCCAGGTACTTTTCCAAACTTTCTCTACTTCATCGAAATCGAAGACCTTTGACTGTGCGTGGGATTTGACTTGACTCATCGCAGGACTACTACGATTCACATTTATTCAAATGATCTACTTCTGTCAGGCGTGGACCAACTTTATCTACTTTTATCACTTCTCAGCTAGGTACCTTACAGAGACCTTCGATTCAGCATCCACGTGGTGCCGGATCACTCTGTCAAAGGTATTGTAGCTTGGTTTAAAGTTCAATCACTCATCAGCAGTTTAACTTCATTCGCGTCTCTTATCACACGCGTTTTAACAATGTTCGTTCCAGCACTCGCCATACAATGTTGCTGCTTGCAACCTTGGCTTCAACACAGACCGGTCTTGTATCGGTCTCCCCAACTCACTGGCTGTGTTGTTTTTACTGAAGCAGCTTTGTTCTTGGAGCCAAGGACAGTACCACGGCAGCTGGCGCTTCTTCCCACCTTGATTATTGATGCGGGAGGGCCCCGGGTACCTCTGACACACAATACATGATGCTTAAGCCTGGTTTCCTTATATTACGCTTTCTATTCTCGAGGTTTCGTGAAAGTAACGGTTCCTTGTCGAGAAAGTCAAGGGAACTTGGCCCCTCTTGTGATTCCCTTCAGTTTCGCCCTCTTTCTCCTCTCATTAAACTACCATCTTGGAACTGCTGTTTCCTCGTGTGCTTTGCCTCGGTCCGAGTGTGCTCTCATGCTGCGCCTTTTATCCGTGTGGGGAAGTGTAATGGAAGTCAGGTGTGAGTGATTGTCGATAATTGCCTGACCTCGCCTGACCATAGTATTGGGACATGTCAGGTGTTAGGCTGTTTTCCCTTAGAGCGGGCTGTCAGTGAGAAAGTGTTTGTGTTGTAAAAGGAGGGAAGGGGGGGTCCTACATTTCCTACTGGGTAGGATGAGGTAAAGGTGTTACTGGTAAGGGGATACCGCGTCTCACAATCCGGTGTCCCACTTCCACTCCCCAAAGACCCCTCACCCAGGTGATCCTCCAGCACTGGTCCACCCCCAGGAACTGGATCTTGGCCGTGTCCTGGCCACCTGGATGACAGATCACCAGGGACTAGTGGGTGAGACACCTTCTGGTTTCTCACAAGGGGCAGCAAAGAATAAAGACCACACACTTTCACCACTCTGGTACTGGGACGAGGAAGATGCCTTCTGAGAGCTGTAAAGGTCAGGCATGTCCCGTTGATTGGGGTCAGACAGGGCTGATTGGAAAATTCACTCCTGCAGCCTGTCAAGGGGCTTCAGGTGGACAAAAGGAGGCCAGCCCAGCAGCAGAAGAAACAACAGTGAAACCTGTGCGTGGAGGAATGACAGGAACAGCAGCAGGAAGGCCGGTGCAAGCGTGGCATGGAAGCTGGTGCTCCATGGAGCAAACTGAACATTAAGAAGAGAGCCGTGTGGAGAGGCTGTCCCTTTTATGCGTGTTCAAGATGCTCATTTCACTGTGTCAGGATGTCGACAGAGGGAGGTCTGAGGGGCAATAGTTGGACCCCTGATGTGAGGAGCAAAAGGCAATATGATCCTGGCTGCCGTGAAGTCCTTGAACGTGACCAGTGAGTTTCAATCCATTAAGAAATGAAGTGCGTGGGCGTTTAAACTTGATGGTTGGAGAAATACTTTGTATTAGAGTGGTTGTGTGCTTGAGGAAACACGATTTAAAAGGTCTCCAATTCAATCCATTGTCTAATACTGAATGACAGGGGAATACTTTGTATTGGAGTGGTCGCTTGTGAGAGAAAAGTCTAAGACAGAATTACATATCGTTTGAGGTGAATTAAAGGAACTACCTGCCAGGTGAATACGTGATTGAATACAAACAAAGTTTCTTGAGTACCGAACCGAATGAAAACCTTAACAAGTACAACCAGTGCCTATTGAATACCGAATTGAGTATAACCCATGTATTTTTGAACACCAAACAGAGTGAAATTGTAACACAAGAGCAGAACTGTTATACCTTAAATACAGAAGTGAAAGGTAACTTCAAATCTGAGTAAGACCATTAAGATGGTGCATATTAAAACAAATGAAACTTTATTTCCAAGCGAAATCAATATGTGATGTCTTCTAAATTGAATGGAACTTTAAATCTAACTAAACTTTGAAGACTATTTTCCATATGGCTATAATGTATGCATGGAAAACCCACCATACAAAGAGGGTATCAAAAGTGGCAAAAGACTTGGAAAAAACAAAGGATATCTTTTGGTGCTGCTGAAGTTTAGACTTGGGAAAGGGAGCCCTGAGACTTGAAACATCTGTGTTGCTGAAATTAAGTATTGCGGAAGGGAACCCTCAGATTTGAGACATTTATTAACTTGAGACTGGATTCTCAAGACTCTTTGGTGTTTGGAACTATATTACCTGGAACTTGGGGGTAGTGAACCACAAACACAGATTAAAATTGTATCCTCCTGAATTCAAGAGAGGGAAAATTGAGACTTGTTGCTGGAACTGTTGTTATACTTGGTGAAGGGAGCTGAAAGGAAGCTGCGAGCTGGAAGAGGCTCAGAATGTTATGTTGGACACTGTTTCCTTTGGTTGCTGACAACCCCTCACATTGTAGAGATTAGCTGTGAGGGCAAGCATAGGTTTTGGACACAGACAGATTGTTCAGTTGGACTCTTTCACTCAGACTTTCCTTAGTTTTATTTAGGTTGGGAAGCATAGGGCAAGTTAGGCTTTCATCTATCCTGACTGTAAAGACTGGAAGTGGGTATCTGTATTTCTGACCTTTATATGGTAGGGTAAAGGCACAGAACACCGCAGCCAGGGCTCTCAATGTGGTAGCAATGGACGAGCAACCACGCTTGAGATTTCAGGTGGTGATGCAGGCTGGTTCTTAAGTACAGTGAATCCCCAAAGCCCCCACAAAGGATAGTCCACACACTATCTTAGGTGATAACACAGCTTCTTTGTATAAAATAAGGTTTCTACCCCTAACAGTATATACATATAAATAATAACACGTTGTACTTGGAATACTTATTCAAAGAGTGTGAAATATATCCACTCTATGTCGTACCACACAATACTTAAATTCAGTAAGAAATGCACTAACTGCAGACAGCTTTAAATAGGCATGTGAATTCCTAAGTGAGGTGTATCAGCAATGAATAGGGAAGAAAGGCAGGTTAGTTGTGAACAGTGGCAGAATTATTTCTTTAGAGTAGATATACAATTCTGTGTGAAGATCCCCCCACCTGGGCAACCTGTAAGGGAAAAGTTAGGGAGTAACTTATCTTGTCTTTTACAGCCCAGTCTAATAATGTTCAATAACCTTCTGCTTTCTTTTAAAAGGTTCTACCACCCCAAAGTAGTACCTGAGATAAGTAACAGGAGAACAGGATCCAAGATGAATCTGGGACCCCTGGACGACTCCTGAGGCTAGAATATGCTCTTCCTCCTGACAGTACCAGCGAAGTGGCAGAGTTTCTCAGTTTCACTCCACGATTCCCTCAGAGGATGGACCCCCCTTGGAAGAAGGAGCCACTGGGATGCTGAGTCCATGAGAAAAATGTAACCAAAGTCTTTCTGAAGTGCAGCAGTTTTACTCTTTTGCAGTGCTCTCCTTTGTTCGACGATTCCTCTGACTGTAGAAGTCCTGTGAAGATTAAACTTGCTGTGGGCTCATTAAAGGCTTGGCAGATGTGAGTAAGACCCCTGGAAACCTTCAATGACTTCTGGTGGTGATGTGTACATGGGTCACGTTTTGGAATATCGTGGTTCTCTGACTTTCGGTTCTTCGGTGCTGCAGCCGCAGCACGGACCTCTGGGTGGCTTCTGGGGACTGGTCTCAACCACTGGAGTGGACCTCAGACCCTTACCAAGTCTGGACCCTCGGGACGTCTTCGTTAGCTTCTGGTGGCGGGAAACCGCCCAGCTGACCTTCCTCTGCACTCAACGACTCTGGACTCTCTCTGGTGGGAAATGTGCTCAGTGATGATGGCAAGGATGTCCCTTGAAATGTTTTTAGGCAGTTTGGAACTTTTGCAGCTCCAGGTGTCCAGCAGCACTTTGCCAGGGTAGCCCCTCTTCTGGGCAGTAAACAGCAACGGCTTCCAGCGGTCACGAAACGCACTTCCGGACTCTGGGCGACACCAATGGATCTTTTCGACTTGAGATATCTGAGCACTCCTCTTCAGGAATCCGAAGACCCCTTCTCCGGACGGCAGGCACACAGGACTGCCTTCCAGGATACTTCCATGAAGAGCAGCATTTTGCACTATGGTACCTTGTAGCTCGTTGAGAGTTCTCCTTCACAGGTTCTCTCTGGATCAGTCCTTGGGAGACACAACAGCTTTCGGATTACATTGAAGAAATTGCAGCAGCAGACTTCTCCTCCAGTTGGGCTTCAAGGAACAGCTTCTTCTTGCTAAGATTCGACTTCAGCTTCTGAGCAAATTGGTAAGTGAGAGGTCTGCAGATATACACATCTGTCCCTCATTCACTCTTGCTGAGACATTTTCAGTCAGCCAATCACGCAGAAGGGCATTCATGCAGGCAGGCAGCCAATCATGCTCACAGGCATTCAGGCTATTCACTACATCCAGACACCCATAACAAAGAATGTGAGTTCACTTCAGACTCCATTCATACAGGTCACACTCCTAGGTTGTACCCACAACACACAGCCCCTGAGCAGGCTCCAGTCGGTCTGACAGGAGGCAGTCCCAGAGCCATATATGATATTTCCACCCAACTTCCAGTCAGGAGGAAAGAGAACAGAGACATATATGCTGTTTGTACCCAACAGCCACTCGGTAGGAAGGGAACAGAGACAGGGCTTCCCAGGACTTTGGGAAACAAGGTAAATGGCAATAGAAACCAAGAGGCCACAGTTATCTTGCCTTTGTGTAGGAATCCATTGATTCCTATGGCAGGGCCTGGGTATTCCAAAATGGAAGATACTCAGAGCCCCTGCCAATTCACCTTGTAGCTGCCACCAGCCAATGCCCTGCTCTGTGGGCAACACACGGGTACCCAAAAACACACATAAGGGGTACAGTGGTGTACCCCAACCCATGGGTGCACTACGGGTATCCCATGGTGTTGTTCACCAAAAGATACAATTAAGAGATGCACTGCCAGAGGTCCAGGCTGGACCTCAGTGGCAGAAAACATTAGGAAAACACACACAGAGAAGTGGTAGGACAAGGACTAGGAGGCCCTGTCCCTCCATAATACATTTCCAGCATCACATGTGCCCCCCACCCCCAAAGACTGAGGTTAGGGCAACTGATCTCCCACAAGATGATTTTTAGCCTCATCCAGAAAGTCAACATACCTTGTGGAAAGGCCATCTGCATTATAATGACTCTTCCCCGCCCTATGCTCAATGGTTAAGTCTAGCCCTTGCAGGCTAATGGACCACCGGAGCACTTTGGGGGTTTCACCCTTCATCTGCATAAGCCACTTTAAGTTGTAAACAAGACAATATCATGCAACAGTGCCTCAATGCCTTTGGGCTGTAGTACGCTATACAAATTCAAATAAATAAATAAATAAAGGGCTTATGGTCAGTTTGGACCTTAAAGGCAGACCCTGATTAAAGTGCCCAAATTATGCAAAAAAACTAATTTTCAACAGTGGCCCACCTAAGTTCCCTACCCTTGAGTTGCCTACTGAGGAAAATGATGGGGTGTTCTCTCCCTTTGTCGTCTAACTGAGACAAGACAGCTCCAATTCCAGTGTCACAGGCATCAGTTTGCACAATACAGAGTTTGCTGTAGTCAGGGGCACATAAAACAGTGCCCTACACAGACTTCCTTTCAAGCCATCAAAGGCCCTCTGACAGTCCTCACTCCAATGAACCTTCCTAGGCTGTTTGGGAGATGTCAGAGTTGTCAGAGGTGCAACCATGATGCCATATTCTGCTGTGAAGTTTCCGTAGTGCCTAGTGAGGCACAAAAAAACTCTCACCTGGGTTTGAGTAGAGGGAGTCGCCCAGTCCTATACAGCTTGTACTTTACTAGGGAGGGGTTGGATTTTACCCCCTCCTACCTCATGACCAACGTAGGTAACCTTCCCCAGTGCTATCTGGCACTTGGTTACCTTGATAGTGAGGTTGGCCCTTTTCATAGCCTGCAACACCCTACCCAAGTGTATCAATTGCTCGTCCCAGGTGGAACTGTAGACAGCAATGTCGTCCAGGTAGGCCACACAAAAGGCATCCAACCCACTGAGAGCATGATTGACTAACCTTTGGAAGGTGGCAGGGGCATTCTTCAACACAAAAGGCATAACCCTAAACTGGTAGAACCCTACTGGTGTTGAGAAAGCCGTTTTCTTCTTGGCCTGGTCAGTCAGAGCTATTTAACACTAGCCTGATGTGAGATCCAAGGTGCTCACAAATTAGGCAGCACCTATCTTGTCCACAGACTCATCTGCCCTGGGCAATGGGTGTGCATCAGTCTTGGTGACTGCATTGACTCCTCTGTAGTCCTGTAGTCCACATATAACCTCCAAACTTTGGTACCTGCCTGGGAACTTGCCTTGGGGACAAGGACCACTGGGTTGGACCATGGGTTGGTTGAGGGTTCAATAACACCCTTGTCCAACATCTTGGCAACCTCTGCCCGGATGTGGTTTTTAACAGGGTCCTGTAGCATCTGATTTTGACAGGTACACTGTCACCAATGTCAATATTGTGCCTACGCCATGGGGCAAGGCCTGGTGTCAGTGAGAACAGAGGGGCATACTGCTGGAGCAAAGCTCTGCAGTTCCCCTGCTGCTCGAGAGGGAACCACTCAGTCCACTGAGCCATCCAGGGGGTTGCTGTGCAGCAAATCAGAAAGGGGCTCACTCTCATCCTCTTCTTGCTCTCAAGCTAGCAAGATGCATGAAACTTCTCCTCTCCTGTGGAAGGGCTTGAGCCTGTTGACATGGAAGACTTGAGGGGCTACCCCAGGAGCACCCATGTCAACAAGATTGTTGACCACATGCATCTTATAGATTATCCTGAAGGGTCCAGTCCACTTATCTGCCAAAGCTCGAGGCTTGGCAGGCTACATCGCAAGGATTTCCTGACCAGGAGTTCAATCCGCTTGTGAGGCCTCAAGGTCATGCCAGTACTTGTTCATTTCTTGGCTTTCCTCAAGATCTGCTGTTGCCTGGCTCACCATCTGTGCCATCCTTCTTCTAAGGCCTAACACATAGTCCCCCACTTGCTTGGCAGGACCTGGAGGGGTGGCTTCCAAACCTTCTCGTACTAAGGCAAGAGACCCCCTCACTGGATGTCCAAAGACGAGCTCAAAGGAGCTGGAACCAACACCCTCTTGAGGCGCCTCTCTGTAAGCAAAAAACAGGCATGGTAGGAGGAGATCCCATTTCCTCCTTAGGGGCTCTTCCAAAGCACCTGTCATGAAACGCCCATGGAGCCTGTGGGAGAGATGGAAGCAATGGAAGAAGGTCTGAGCTCCTCCTTTACCTGGACGTTACGTTCTAGCCTTGCTGGAACAGAGGCTATGATTAGTTGTTAGGAGTGGCAACCGGTGCGTTGCAACTGGTTTCTTTTCCGACGCTAGTTGACAGTGCTCCTGTCTCGTGCTACTCCTTGTTATTCCACCCATTTGCCTTTACACTGTTTGTTTTCCCTGCTCGCGCTTTCTTGCTACCTTCCCATCGTGTGTGTCTGTTATTTTTGCTGGAGTCAGCAGACACCTGCGTTCACTCTGGGGCCATTACTCAGCGAGCGTGAACTTGCTATCAGCAGTTCTTTTCTAACACACACGCTTTTACAAGCAGCTGCCACTTTCAACTCGTGTCCCCTGAGTTGTGTGCTTCCTCTGACCTGTGTCACCCCCCTTCTGTTTATTTACTCAACCTTGCTCACGAAGTTCTTGGAATCTTTTCCAAAGCATAGACATTGCACCCAAGTGCATTCTGGTATATGTAGTACTCCCAAGAAGTGGGATTCCAAGAAGGATTGCGAATTACCCACTCACTGAACTGTATTCCAAGAAGGATTGTGAATACTTATATGAACTTAAGCTGTATTCCAAGAAGGATTGTGAATACCTATTTGAACAGACCAACTCACCTGAAACTACCCAGGGTTTTTCTGCTGCGGCTTTTCCCTGGTTTGGGGTGGGCTCCCCAGAGTCCCCGCTGCCGGGCATATTGCCTTACTGGCAAAGTGGCCTCTGGAGGAGCTTGGCCCTATCTCTTCAAACAAAAAGGCAAGACGGTGAAGAAGAAGAACCCAAGAGCCTGGAGAGAGAAACCTGTGGAGACTTCTTCAGACGAGTCTTCGGAAGCCAACTCAGAAACCTCAGGTGAGGAGTGGTAGAGTGATAAGGGTACAATAGTAGACACTAAACAGCCTGAACCTGAGAGCACCCAACATGCCCTTGAGAATCCTGTCAAATCTCTCAACCAGATCATTGGTCTGACGATGGTAGGAGGTGGAGAACATTTAAGTTACACCAAATTCCGTCCACATAGCTTGCATGTAAGTAGACATGAAGTTGGTTCTTCTGTCAGAGATCCCCTCTTTAGGAACTCAAACTCTGGTAAAAATGCCCAGGAGAGCCCTGGCAACCACCTTGGCTGTTATGGTTTGAAGGGGTAAAGCCTCACAATACCTGGTGGCATGATCTACCAGTACTAGGATGAACCTGTGTCTACCTGATGTGGGAGGGTCAAGGGGGACCATCAATGTTGATGCCCACTGTAGGCAAGGCATGGTTTCACAAGTATTGACACTGGCACAATGGATACAATTTGTAAAACCTTTATTGAAAATGTTGGGGTTGGAGAAACACCTATTCTGCCCTATAACTATGATAGGAGTAGTCTTGGCCATTAAATAATAAATAAAACAGTCCTAGTGAAGTCCATCAAATCAAAATGGCCTATGCTAACAAAACCTAATACCTGCCCTATCTCTTGTACAAAAGTGTAAGAAGGAGAAATGTATGCAAAAGGGAAAATCAGTGTTCAAATGATAATGTGACTGAACCAGCTCTCCTCCCCATGTTAGGCCTCACAGGGTTAGGTGATCCTTGTAATGCTTGTAGGCATAATGACACACTCTGGCTCAGCTTTCGACACAGTACACAGTTCAAACCCGTGGATCGAGGCTCGCCTGGCCTTCCACGTTAAAGTCTTTTTCTCTGACTTCAAAATGTATGTTTCAAGCAAAATGTTCATAAAGGTCACCCTCTGCTGGGCTCAGACCCTTCACCACACAGTTCTGGTCCACCTCTGTGAGGCTCAGACTTTTCACCACATAGATCTTGTAGGTCGCCCTCTACCAAGCTCAGACCTCTCACAATAAAATTCAACACAAAGTTGCAAGCGGGCTCCCTTCCCCAAGCTTAGTATACTTCAGGTCTCCCTCAGTCGAGCTTGGACTCCTTACGGATGTTGAAGTCTTTAGTATGTGCGTGGTTTTCTTACAGACCACCGCAGGACCACTTCGACTCAATGTTCACTGTTTTACTTTCACTCTTTCCATTTATTAGCCTTTTAGCTTCAAACAATGTACCTTGCTCAGAGACTTTCGAATGGGCACTTCCTTTCACCGGACCACTCTGTTACTTAGTATCGCTGATCTTGCAGCTGCATTTTACTTAAAATTTCATTCACGGGTCTGCCTTTCTTGGCGTCTCATCCACACGAATGCAGCCTTCACTTGTGATATGATGTTGCTACTTCATTCACTTTTACACACACACACCAGTCTCTCAGGTTGCTTGCCAACTCACTGGTTGTGTACGCTTCTTTCTTGTTTAGCATCTTCCAATTTTCGAAACAGCTTGAAAAGAAGGAACCCCCTTCACAGAGATGGTCTTCCTACTCTTGCTATCAGCCTTGGGTTTCCGCCTGGGCTTGGGTAACTGACTGTCATTCAGACCATGTTTGACCTAGTAACTGTAGCTGCAGTCAGGGGCAACCCATCTGAAATCAACCCCATCTCATCTCTCCCCAACAAAAGGTTGGCAGGTACATTGTCCTGAACCAGGATAGGAAGCGGTGCTATCTTATCATCTTTCTGAATGGTGACTAGGGCTAGAGGAGATAATTAGGGAGATCCACCCGCTAACCTGGTGGTTCTCTGAGGAGCACCTACATTGTCCTCTCACCTGAGCAGGGCCCTACCCACCACTGTCATGCTAGCCGCAGTGTCTCTAAAACCGGTGGCAGGCTGGCCATTTATGAGGACACTTCTCAAAGATCTTCTAGTGTTATGTGGGATAGTAGCCAGTACTCCTGAGTACTGGTCCCTGGCCCCAAGGGACACTATAAGGGAATCTCTACAGGAGCACCAACAGCGATTCCTGGAGAGAAGAGGAGGACAGTGGCCTCCACTTCAGGCATAGATTAAGGGTAGGTCAGGCTGACAGCCTGGACACCAAGTACCTTACCTTTACACTCACGGTCACCATTTCTGTGGTCCAAGGGCCTACAGTCCCAACGGTTCCTAGTGATTGTATTGAATGCCAAAGTTTCAAATGCCAAAGTTTCAAAAAAATGCATCGAAAAAATGCATTTTTTTCATTTTTTTTTAATGGGGGGGGGTCCCCCCAACCTCTTTTTTTTACCCCTTAAAACCCATTATAGTTTAAAAAAAAACCTTTACCTACAAAAAAAAATCATCTTTTCGGTGCATTTCTTTTCGAAACTTTGGCATTCTAAACTATATATTCGAAGAAATGCCTGGATACCGTCCCAACAGGTGCCAGGAATGTGAGGGACTGAACTGGATCCACTGGGAGCCTGCTTTGCAGCAGGAGCACCACCACTCCTACCCCCGTAAGAATTATCCACACTAGATGTATGGACCTTAGAGGGAGAATGTTTAGGTTTATTGGGATGTTGCTGCTTCTTGGACTCCATAGCCTTCCGAGGGGTCCCTTTCTCTTTGTCCTTGTCCTTCCCACTGGGATCCTTAGGGGACACCCTGTGGGAGACCCACTTATCATCCAACTTTGCAAACTTAAAGGGATCCAAGATATTCTGGTCAGCAATGTACTGACGCAACTCTGGTGAACAAGCCGCAGAAAAATGTTAAAAAACAGGAGGTGAGACAATTCAACAAAAGACTTCACTTTGCAACTATGTACCATACCATTATATTCATATGTGCAGCACTAACCCAATCAACCCAAGACATATTGGGCCTCATTACGAGTCTGGCGGTAACCGAGGCGGTAAAACCGCCTGGTTACCAACGGACTCGTATTACCATTCCGCCTCTGTGATTCCCGGAATTACCGGGGCATCATAACCCCGGTGACCCGGAAATTCCGGAGGTGGAATGGTGTTAATCCCCATTCCCATTGAGTCCCATAGGATATATATAGTGGAAAAGGGAGTTATAAAATGGTGGCAGTAGCACGTTTACACTTTCCCATAGGACTCAATGGGAACGGGGATCATGGAAACACCGGCACCATCTCGTGATGGTACAAGTGTTTCCTCGTCCGCCTGCAGGCGGGCAGTGTTAAACCCGCAAGGTCAGACCTGGCGGGTTTGACGCCTCCGCCTGCAGGAGGTGTGATCACCCGGCATGGAAACAACGGTGGCGGCGAGTTTACCGCCACCATTCGTTTCCATACCGGGTCAGTTGTAATGAGGCCCATTGTCTCTCTTCTTATAATCCCGGAACCTTTTAATGTGTATGCCAAACCTGGCAACCAAAGCAGCTTTCATGCACTTATACTGTCTTCTTTCTTCCACACTCCGTTTCAGAATTCAGTCATAAACAGTCTGATGTACTCTACTTAACAAACACTTAGCCCAATCTCTATAGTCAACATCATGGATACCACAAGCCATCTGAAATGGTTCCATGCATTGTAGGATATCAGAACCCTCCACATACACACCAACCAAATCTTTCATAAACTTGGTGGCTGGGGCCTGACACCCTCAACTGGTTTTGCTGAAATCTCCACCCTAGCTTTATCTGGCAGGATTTTTTGGCCTTCAGTATCTTTGTATTTGAGTATCACTTGCTGTGCCAACTCCTCTTTCTATAACTTAGCTTCAGTCTCAGGTTTCTTGTATTGCAAGGCTAACTGCTCTGTCTGTAAAAGTTCAAGTCTCAGGGCTTCCGCCTGAGCAATGCTGGGTTTTGGAATAGAATTGGCAGGAGAGGTGGCAATCGTAGAGAGAAGAACTAGGAAATCATCCCAGTTCGTAGTATGATCACGTAATGCTCTTAAGGTAAGTTGCAAATGTGTGTTCTTACTGTTTATAAACTATTCATGTCTGTTTCCAAAAATAACGATGCATCACTGGTAGGATCAAAAGGCTTTAACATGTAGCCAGATGCATGTTGTATAGCCCTGAAGACAGAACACATTCCGAAATGCATTGGCTTACCCTGTTAAGATATACATCTGTGGATGCATACTGCCTAGCAGAATATTACAAATCTGGAAATAATTCTGATCCTACCAGTGATGCATCATTATTTTTGGAAACGTAGATTAATAGTTTATAAACAGCAAGAACAAACATTTGCAACTTACCTTGAATGAATGAAATGTATTTATATCACGCTCCACTGACCCTAAGGCTTAAGGGCGCCGACATACAAACTCAGAAACTGAGCACACCATCAATAATACATAAACATTGAAACATCTAAAAAGGAAGAGGTACAAATAATGAAATACATTATACAGCCATCTTCCGAGGGGATACGCAAATCAGTTTAAAACAAGCTGAGCTTAGTGGCAGAGACATTTGCATGTAGGTTTGAGAAACTGTTCAACAACATAGAATGAGCATCAGAAGATGAAGGAGAAACATAAGAATTCTAGAACTAGGAAAAAAAGAAAAAAAAAGAGAACAGGATCAGGAAAGTCCTATTAGAATTTTGTTTTTTAGAGTCTCCTTAGATTCAAAGTGGTCCGGTTTCTCCACGTTGGTAATGATAAAGTTTCTTTTATCCAGGATGAAACTTCTAAGGTTAGGGTCTGTAATTTTTTGGCATTGTTGATTTATTTAGTCTTAAGACCTTCGGGTAAGTGGCAGATGGAGTGAGGCATTTGGCAGAAGATGAAGACCCCCCTGTGGAGCTTCAACCTCAGGCCAAGCAACAGGAGCCACTATTTTATCTTGTACTGCTGGGAGAGGATTGTTAGATGCCGTCGGGGTAGTTTGGCAGGCTTTATGTGTCTCATACTGGCCATGTGAGGTTTGGGAGAATTTGTCGCTTCTTTTGACTTTTGGTATGACTAAGTCCTGTAGTAAAGTTTCGGGGGACTTGAAGACATCAGGACCCACTGATGACACCCATCGTCGGAACTCCTCGAAACTTGAGCAAGACCCCAGGTCTTGCATCAACTGATCCTTAAAGGACGCCCAGCCTACATTGTTTTTTGGGGAAAAAAATCCCTTGTCAAGCTTCTCAGCAGATATCCCTTTTCTCTCACCATGTTTTTGCAGAAACTCTACTATAGGGGACTGGTTGTGCGTCAGGATGGTAACGGTGGAGCATAACCCATCTGCTCCGTTCTTGTTGTCAATGTTAAGCTTTACATTATTACAGTAGAGTTCAGAAAAAAGATGCTGTTCCTTCTGGAGCATCTGCCTCCTTTTAGCGCTAAGCGCTAAGACCTCTGAAAAGCGACTGCTTTTCCCCTGGTATTCCTGCAGTGTACAGGGTAAACATAATGCAGGGGTTGGTGGGGGGTTCTCGATTCTCCCCGTGATCAACTGGTCATGGGATGGAGAAGAAGTGGATACTAAGTCGGCTTCTAGGGAGCTGACTATATTCCTTTCCATTCAAGATATGGTCTTGTATTAGACATGGCTAGATGGCCGAGACATTAATGGCAATACAAAATGTTGCGAGAAATGAGAAGAGAGAAGCACATTACCCGCCTAATAGGTACCGGGCAGACGTGACTTCAACCCTGAGCGAGGTACCAGCCATCAGGGACTCCCTCGGAATGCAACAATCAGCCGATAGCCTGCGGGAGGGTGGAGAAGGCCAGAGAAAGCCAGGGGTTGATGAAACCCAAGCAGACCTCAGATGAAGCCGCACACCGCGTTCTTCCAAGCGGACCCCATCCTTGGACCGGCGTACCAAGCTGACCCGCCAACAATCTCCACGAACCTCTGCCGCAATTCCTGATCCTCTAACGTGTCACTGATTAGAGTAAGGCACCCTACACTCCCTACGCACATCTTAGCGTCAGGCTGCACCGCCTAGCACGGCCGCCTCCGGCGCTTGGAAGCTTGGAAAGAGATCAGGAGTGAATGACAGGAAGGAGAAGGTTTGTGTGCCCTCCACGAAGAGGACCTTGAGAGCATTACGTGAACGTACTACGAACTGGGATGATTTCCTAGTTCTTCTCTCTGCGATATTCTATACCTAGGTGAGTAGGCCTTAGTGGTATGCTCCGAATCATTACTACGAAATAATGTACAGATAAACAATAGAACGACTTTAAAACATAAGTGGTGCCCACCCTCTTTTCTCCATAGGAGAGGTGGCAATCCCATTGGTAACAACTGTGACTTCCCAAGGGGCAAAGTCCTCATCAGACACTCCCCTTTTTTCATCATGAGTATCACAAACTGTCTGGTAATCCACAAGGGCAGAACTATAAACTATGCCCTAGACTTTTCTTCACAATCTATTTCTCTCACTTCACAAGCACTCTGCAGAGCCTCTAAGCTCATCCTAGTCAATTTACCATTTGCAATAGTTTCCATTGTTTGTAGTGTAGTTATCAGTATACACTAATAGAACTATACATTAATAAGTAATAAAAAAGTTGAATATTTTGTAGTAGCTAGGTTAAACATTGAGTGATCTCACCGCTGTGCCACCTGTGTAAAGACTGGAGGTAGCACTAGTGTAAAGACTGGAGGGGGTATATGTACTTCTGCCCTCTATATGGTAGGGTTAAGGCACAGAACACCCCAGCCAGGGCTCTCAATTTTGTAGCAATGGATGAGCAACCAGGCTTAAGCTTTCCAGAGGTGCTGCAGGCTGGTTCTTAAGTACAGTGAATCCCCAAAGCCCCCACAAAGGAATGTCCACATACTATGTTAGGTGATAACACAGCTTCTTTATATAAAATAAGGGTTTTACCCCTACCAGTATATACCTATAAATAATAACACATTGTACTTGGAATACGTATTCAAAGAATGGCAAATATATACACTCTATGTGGTAGCACACAATACTTAAATTCAGTAAGAAATGCACTAACTGCCGACAGTTTTAAAAAGGCATGTGAATTCTTAAGTGAGGTGTATCAGCATAGAATAGGGAAGAGAGGCAGGTTGGTTGTGAACAGTGGCAGATTGCTTTCTTTAGACTAGATTTACAATTCTATGAGAAGATCCCGCTACCTTGACAACCTGTCAGGGAAAAGTTAGGGAGTAACTTATCTTGTCTTTTATAGCCCAGTCAATAACCTTCTGCTTTCTGTGAGTCCACAGGAGAATGATATGATATGGCATTTATAACGTGCCTATACACAAGACAATGCTCTTCCTCGTCACAGTACCTTTGGTGCCTTGGCAGGCGAAGTGGCAGAGTTTCTCGGTTTCACTCGACAATTCCCTCCAAGGATGGACCCCCCCCCTTGGAAGAAGGAGCCACTGGGATGCTGAGTCCACGAGAAAAATGGAACCAAAGTCTTTCTGAAATGCAGCAGTTTTACTGTTCGTGGTGCTCTCCTTTGGTCGACGATTTTGCAGACTGTAGAAGTCCTGTGAAGATGAAACTTGCTGTGGGCTCCTTAAATGATTGGCAGATGTGAGTAAGACTCCTGTGACCCCTTGATGACTTTTGGCGGTAACAGGTAGGCATAGGTCACTTTTGGTGTCGGGTTTCAGAACATCAGGATTCTCCGACCTTCGGTTCTTCAGTGCTGCAGCCGCAGCTTGATATGACATGATGTGGAATTTATAATGCACCTGTAGACAAGTGTTTCTAGGCGCGACAAGACAAGGAGGGGGAAACAAGAGAGGACAAAATAACGATCTTACTAGGCCTTGTGTAATTCAAATCGCGCAAGTGCGGGGAAGATGGAAGGGGAGAAGTGTCAGGAGGAGGGGAAGCAGGAAGTGCAGTTAACTCACAAGTGCAGCCAGCAGGTGGCTCATACGTGCAGAGAGAAGGGACGGTAGGGTTGCAAATACAGACCCTTTAGTGCTGGGGAGCCCGGAGGCAGTGCAAGGGCAACTGGACATGCAGGAGCCTGGGCCTGAGTTCAGAGGGTGACCAGGTGACTAGTATACGGAGCAGTCAGGTGCAGCAGCAGGGGAGAGGAAGAGAGAAAGCGGAAGCAAAAAGGAAAGTATTGAGTTGCTTCCGGAACCAGAGGTGGTTCTGCTCAAGTTTGAGAGAGGCAGGGAGGCTGTTCCAGAGGGAGGCCCCAGCCGAGGAGATAGATCTGCCCCAACTCTCTGCTTGGAGAACCGTCTGACCCTCAGAGAGTTGGAGGTGGATGAGCAGAGAGCTCGAGAAGGAAGATGTTTTGGAAGAGAACATTGGAGGTAGTGCAGTCACAGGCCCCAGAAAGTCTTGTGGCCAATGCAGAGTGTCTTGAAGTTGATCCTTGCAGCCACAGGGAGCCAGTGAAGAGATTTCAGAGCTGGAGCAATACGATACCTGGGCTTGAGGCCAAGGACAAGTCTCGCAGTCCTTTTCTGGATAAGTTGTAAAGGTCAAAGAGTAGAGGCAGGAAGATTTAGAAAGAGGCTGTTGAAATAGTCCAGCCTAGAGAGGACCAGAGCACTGGAGACAGTGAGCTTTTGGGGGAAAGTGAGAAAAGGAAGAATACTTCTGAGGAGTTGCAGCTGATAGTTTATCGTCTGAGAGATGTCAGAGATGTGAAGACAGAAGGAGAGGGTGGAGTCGAAGATGACACCAAGGTTCCTAGCTTCACAGGAGCAGGAATTGGGCCCAGAGTGGGCATCCAGAGAGAGAAAGAGGAAAGTAGGGAGCGGGTGTCCCAATGAGGAGGATCTCAGTTTTACTGGCATTCATTCAGAGATCATTGGTGGCACACCATTCCTGAATTGCGGCCAGACAGTCTGGTATGAGAGAAGAAGCAGCAGTGACTGAGGGCAGCCTGAAAGAGAGCTGAGTGTCATCGACATTACATTGAAAATTGGAGCAGAAAGTAGCAATGCAGTGGGCAAGAGGTGCCAGGTAGTGGTTGAAGAGCCAGGGAGAGATGTTAGACCCCTGGGGATCAACACAAGTAGAGCGAGAGAAAGAAGAGAAGGAAAGACCCCAGTTGGACCTGAGAGGGTCAGTCAGTGAGAAAGGAGGTCATCCAGGCCAGGGCCTGATCAGTAATACTAAGGTTGTCCCAGAGATGATTCAGCAGGATGGCATGATTGACCATGTCAAAAGCAGAGGATAGATCAAGGAGAATTAGGACAGAAGGGAGATTAGAGTCAAGATTGGAGAGTCAAGTCTTCACAGGTGTTCAGAAGAACAGTTTTTGTGCTTCTGCCAGCTCTGAAGCCAGACTGGTGGTCGTGGAGGAAACCACCAGATTCAGTATGTATATTAAGCTGGGAGATGGCCAGCTTTTCTAAATGTTTGCCCAGGAAAGGAGTGATGGAGATCGGGCGATAGTTAGCCGCAGAGGAAGGAATCGGCCGGGGGCTTCTTTAGAGAAGGGGGTACACAAGAGAGTGCTAAAGGGGGAGGGTAAAGTTCCAGTGGTAAAGAAGTGATTCCCAAAATCGGCCAAAGCTGGAGCAAGGGTGTCAATGTGGTCCTTGATTGGAAGGGAGAACCTGCTTTGATGAGACTTTCATAGATCGGACTTGTCTAGAAACATAGTATGGGGTGAACAGGGGAAAGGAGGAGAAAGGAGGAGTAGAGGCGGCCTCAGATAGGCCTGGAGTGGTAGAGGAGGGCGAAGAGGAAGTAGAAGAAGAGAGGGTGGACCGGATGTCCTGAATTTTAGTAGTGAAATGAAAGGACAAGGCCATGCAGAGGGCTTGGGAAAGGAACAGGAGAGGTAGAAATTGCAGCAGGATTGGCCAGCTCCTTGCAGTTTTTGAAAAGTGTGGCTGAGTTGTTAGATGCCGCAGAGATGCAGACTTAGATTTAGGCTCTCTTCTTAGAGAGGACCGAGAGTCTGTACTGCCTTTGGAGCAGGTTGCAAGCCAGTTTGTCAGAGGGTGCGTCCGAGGCCCTCCACTTCCTCCACGCCGCCCTACACTTGCTTTTAAGGGCAGCGACATCGAAATCGTACCAATAGTTGCACTTGGATTTGGGATTCCAGCGGATCCTCATGACAGGGGCAAGGACATCCAGAGTGTTAGAGATAGAGAGATGAAGGTTAGAGAGGGATGTGTCAGGGTGTGAGCCAGCCAAAGGTGCAGGCGGAGGAGAGAACGTAGCGGCAAAAGCCTCAACTGACACCTGATTCATGGGTTGGATGACCGAGAAGATAGGTGGCAGTGCTGGAGTCAGCTTGACCTGCGGGGAAGAGAGAGAGAGAGATGGGAAGAAAGGAGAAAGTGATCACTCCAAAAGAGATGAGTGGTGAGAGGGTTAGAGAAGGAGAGGTCTGAGGAGATCAGAACATGCAGGGGGTGCCCTGCAGAGTGAGACGGGCCAGAGGGAAGAATAGAGAGTGAGAGAGAATCACAGAGGTTGCAAAAGAGTCCTGAATAAGGGCTGGTAGAATCCAGGTGGATGTTCAAGTCTCTGAGGAGGAGAAGTTGGGAGGTAGAGGTAAGGAGCGAGGAGGAGAGGTCAGCCCACTCAGAGAGGAGGAGGGCGACCTGGCCAGGTGGCCAGTAGATAGTGCCCACAGTGGGACAGAGGGCAGGAGAGATGGAGAGCATGCAGACCAGGCATTCAAAGGAGTAGTGCTGAATTGTAATGACAGAAGCAGGGATCCACTTTGGGAAAATCAAGCCTACACTCCCATCGGGGTGGTTGGTTCTGGATTCGGAGAGGATCTAGTAGCCATCTTGAAGTAGAGTGTCGAAACTTGTGACAGAGCTGGCCGTGAACCAAGTCTCGGTGAGAGCGAGTGCATCCAAATCAAGCTCTTCCAGGAGATGTCAGATGTCAGCGGAGTGTTTGACAGCTGAACAAGAGTTGAGAGTAGCGATGTGGAGCAGGTTGCCACATTTGAAGGACTTCTGGGCAGATTTACAGGCCAGAGGTACACCCTGCTGAAGTGTTGGAGGTGCCCGGGGATGGGCAGAGGAAAAAGGAATAGAAGCA
Organism: Ambystoma mexicanum; assembly: GCF_040938575.1. Classification (NCBI taxonomy): domain Eukaryota; kingdom Metazoa; phylum Chordata; class Amphibia; order Caudata; family Ambystomatidae; genus Ambystoma; species Ambystoma mexicanum. Next base: position 1,111,748,902 of record NC_090923.1, on the reverse strand, counting down.
GGGTAGTCAGAGAGGGAGAAGAGAGTGTCAGAGGGGTGGCAGAGGAGGGAGGCAACAGCGTGGCCAGAGAAGCATCAGGAGGTGCCGAAGAGGTGGCAGAGGAAGGAGGCGGCAGAGGAGCCATAGAGGGCTAAGAAGGAATAGCAGGAGAGGAAAGGAAGTTGATAAGGCGTGGGAAGCATCTATCGAAGAGGAGGAGATTCACCTAAGGGCCCTGGACCAACACGCATGGACCTCTGGACGGCTTCTGGTGACCTCGACTCGACCACTGGAGTTGACCTTGGACCCTCGCCAAGTCTGGACCCTCAGACATCTTTGTTAGCTTCTGGCAGTGGGAAAACCACCAGTGGACCTTATAATGTTCTTAGGGAGTTTGGAACTTTTGCAGCTCTGGGGTCCAGTAGCAATATACAAGGGTACCCCCTCTTCTGGGCAGTAGACAGCATCGGCTTCCAGCGGTCACGAAACGCACCTGCAGACCCTGGCCGACACCAATGGACTTCTTCGACTCGAGATGTCCAGCCACCCCTTCTCCAGGACTGGCTTCCAGGTTACTTCGATAAAGAGCAGCAGTTTGCACGATGGTTCCTCGTAGCTCGGGGAGAGATTTGCTTCTCAAGTCCTTTCTGGATCAGTCCTTGGGAGACATGACAGCTTTTGAGTTACATTGAAGAAATTGCAGCAGCAGACTTCTCATCTAGCTGGGCTTCATGGAACAGCTTCTTCTAGCTAAGCTTCGACTTAAGCTTCTGAACAAATTGGTAAGTGAGAGGTCCCCAGATATACACATCTGTCCCTCATTCACTCTAGCTGAGTCAGGCTCAGTCAGCCAATCATGCAGAAGGGCATTCATGCAGGCAAGCAGCCAATAAGGCTCACAGGCATTAAGTCCATTCACTCCACCCAGACACCCATAACAAAGAATGTGAAATGGGGCAAGTACCCAGCCTTTCGGCACACTACACTGCATTCATGTCAGTTTCAGTCAGGGCTGTCTCATTCATTGCATTGTTTCACACACACAGAAATCAGACACAAGGAAAACACACACAGAGAAGTGGTAGGATAAGGACTAGGAGGCCCTGTCCCTCCATAAGGCATTTCCAGCATCACAGTGACATATAAGCAAAATAAAAAACATTTGTTTGAACTTGAAGTCTGTTGTCTGTGTCATACTTCATGGGATGGGATGCGGCTCAAGCGATACAAGTTGGGGGACCCTAAGATTTGAGAACATAAGTACCAGAGCCTCAGACCACTCTGTAGTCACTAAAGGCTCTATTGGGTTTGATATCTGAAGTAGTAGGGATGAAATAATTCCTCCCGGTGAGAGAAGACTGATATCCACTGATCTGATATTAATTCCACCACCTAATAACTACGTCAGAATATCGCCCAAGTTAGGGTTATCATGGAGATTTGGAATATATGTTTTACCAGGGATTCTGACCCAAACTACAGAAGTGATGTTAATATCTTACTGCAAAACCACAGAAGGGACCCATTTCAAGTTTACCAAGGCCATAATTGTCACGACCCTTAACCAAAACCCCCACTGGCATGTCCACATGCCAGGTAAGGTCAGGGTTTGGGGTTCCATTAGGGCCTCGGAGGCCTTGCACCAACTTCCAAGACTCTCTTGGAGTCAGTCCTGGCACCTTTGGCGCCAGGCTGATATTCAGTATGAGGAACATCTTTGAAGGAGACTACTTTTCCTTGGGCCTGCAGTCAACATGGAGGCACTCACACAGTTTAGTTCCCTAGAACTAGACTATGCGGTATAGTGTTTTGGGTGTGGTAGCTTGGGACTACTTTACCTGGACTACTTTGCTGGGAGGCTATTTAAACCAGACCCAAGCAACAGAACACGCTTCGTGTTATTCTGCAGCCTGTAGCGTAACGTTCACCGTGTCCAGTGTCCTTGATACGGCAATCATCGGAGCAACGAGCCTGCAGAGGAGAAAAAGAACATCATTAATAGACTCTTACCTGCGAACTCCATCCTGTATCTGCCCGACGCTCGTCCCTGCTTCTGCTTACTCGCGGTCCCCCATCCAGCAATCTGCATCTTCTGGACACCGCATACTCACCGGAACGAAACAACCTGAAAGGAGAGGGAGAAAGACAACGTTAGAAAAGGTTACTTACGGCGTGAGCCTCAAACATCACGAGAACCTCACCTGGCTGGCCACCTCTTGGCCGGCATCGTTCCGGAATACCACGCTCACCGGAGAAGACCATTGCGACCTGTAAGGAGAGAAGAAACACAGGTTAGCAAGTACAAGGTGAAACAGCGTTGCGCATAGCGCGTTACTTACCGAATCGTAGTGCGCGTCTTGCGTCATCCATTACCGGCAGGTGCTCAATCCAACCAGCACGACACGCCGAATCTTTCGCTCACCTAGGGGGGAAAGAAAAGACATTAACCACAAAAAAAAGGAAGGCAAGAACAGTAACATACAAAGACTGCTGCAGTAAGACCTACCTTAAAGACACTTGAATGGGCTCGCACCAGTGAAATAACTCACTCACCCAAGCCAACTGAAGACTATGCACCCCTGCAAAGAAGGCAGGACGAAGAGCACGCCAAATATTACAATAAGGCCCGACTTCCATCGAAGGCACCACCCGGAATGGGAAGAGGGTTCCAGGTACAAATCAATCAACCAGGGCTGAGTGGCGTCCCCGTGGATACGAGGTGAGCGTAACGAAGCCTCTATAACATAATCCACCTGGGTGCCATGGAGACATCAGAAATCGACCAATTGCCTCAATTATTAGGACAGTTACGTGCCGAAGTTCATTCAGCCAGGCAAGAGATTAACGCTCTTTGGAGGGACCTAGTTGTAACCAAGGATCGCACCGAGAAAATCAGCAGGCAGTTACTACAATCACAGCCGGACAAACTCCATTGCCTGGAAACAACCCACCGGCACAAGCACCCGCCTTATCAACCGCTCCAGTACAGATTACATCACCCGGAGCAGTTCCTTTAGCGTCACCGGAACGATTCTCAGGCGACCCCAGGAAGTATGCTGCATTCATGAATCAATGTCTTCTTCATTTCCTCTGCAGAACTGGTGCATTCCCCAACGATCAGGCACGGGTAGCTTTTGTTTTGTCATACCTGAGCGGAAGTGCAGCAGATTGTTCGGTGCCGCTTGTGAGCCATGATGATTGATTACTACATGGCTTTGGGGGGGTTCCAGAGGGAAATGGAGAAGCTCTTTGCTCGTCATACCCAAGAGCAAGCAGTAGACAATGAACTCTTGTCACTCAGGCAGGGGAATCAAGACTTATTAACGAACATTGCAACCTTCAATAGGTTAGTGTAACGCTCACCTGATTCCCGCAGAGGCGCCGGTCTTGACTGGGTGAATGCCGTATCTTCAAAGGTGATGTGTAACACACGGTTGGCTCTTTGGGCTGGACCTCTGTGCACTGTATGTCTGACTCGAAGAGTAAGATGTCTGCAGATAGAAAATATGGGATTAATGAACTGGGGTTATTGGGTGCCTCTCTCCTCTTCCCTTTCTCTTCTCCTGTAGAACCCCAAAGGTTAACACCCTCACCTTAGGTAAGTGAACGCCGAGCTCTCCATCTGCCTCGGGGCAGGGTGCCGTAACCAGTTTCTTCACTGGATAAGGGTGCAGGCCTCTTGACCTCAGAGGACTGCTGTCCGTCGTTAACTGCACGAACGGTAAGTTCTGAGCACTTCAAATGTCTTAAAAGTCTTTTGTAATGATATCTCTTGTTTTGCAGGGTTCCGGCGATGGCGGATGGCGGGCTGATGAGAGTTGAGGATCGAACCCGCGTGAGGAATAGAAGCGCCTGGAAGCACGTAAGTAAGCGCTTGTAGCCTGCTTCACGATGCGCACTAACTGTCCCTTTTATCTTGCAGGTACAAGTTCGGAGCTTTAGAGAAGCTGAAGGGTGCTGGAATACCCACTGGATTCGGCGTGGGAAGGAGTAATGGCACGTGAGTAATAAAGTTGCCCAATGTCTTTAAACGCACCTTCTTTTTTCTTTCAGATGCGGGATGCAGCGCCGAAGGCCTCCGGAGCGTGCGAAGAGCTGGTAAGCTTTTGTCTTTCAGATGCCGGAATGCAGTGCGAAGACCTCCGGAGCATGCGAAGAGTAGGTAAGCCTTTGTCTTTCAGATGCCGGAATGCAGCGCGAGGTGTTGGTGACAGCCGATGGACCAGGTAAGAGATGCGCTGCCACTGAAGACCGTAGTGCTAACCTGTTCTTTCTTTGTCTTTACAGGTGCTGCTGAAGACTGGATTCCAGGATGGTAAGCCTTTGTTCCCTTAGGCCCAGGATCAGAAGCAGAAGACACGATGAGCGTTCTGCTGCAGAGAATGCAGAATAACGCAAAGCAAGATTCATCCATCGGGTGTGGTTTAAATAGCCTCCTGTGGTGCTTAGGTGTCTCCTTCCACAGCCACGCATAGGTAAGAAAAGAGTTCCTGCTTTCCAGAAGAGTTCCAGTGTTCTGAACCTAGGGAGTGGCTCCTGCCCCACCCAACAGGAAAAGTAGTCCCAAACAGAAGAGGATCAGGGGTTCAACTGGCAGGTAAGTAAGCAACATGGTCTGCTGCAGGTAAGTCCACCCAAGCATTATGAGCCCGGCGCTTCCAGCGCTGGGACTGGGTATCTTTATGAGCCTGGTGCCACTGGCGCCAGGACAGGGTCCAAAAGGTCCCAATTGGGACTGGCTGGCACTCAGAACTGGGGTTATGGGTCTGCTTCCAAGGGAGTCGGGCAAGTCCTGAACTTTTGGAAGCAGAGATCATGACAGCACCCCCCCTCAAGACCCCTCCCAAACCGGGCTTCTCCGGGGGTTTGGGCTTGTTAGGAAATGTTCGATGAAATCTTTTGATTAGACGAGGCGCGTGGACATATTCTGCAGGTTCCCAGGATCTTTCTTGGGGACCGTAGCCTTTCCAGTCAATCAGGTAAAATAGTTTAGATTTGGAGATCTTGGAATCCAGGATGCTTTTGACTTCAAACTCGAGTTCTCCATCAACTAGAATAGGTTTTGGAGATGTATTTAGTCGGGTTTGAGGTTGCACGGGTTTTAATAGAGAGACGTGGAAGACCGGATGTATCTTCATGTGAGGGGGCAAGTCCAACTTGACCGCTACTGGATTTACTATGGTAGTGATGGAATAGGGACCAAGGTATCTTGGGTTGAATGTGCGTGGTCCTTTTAGAGGTAGATATTTGGTGGATAACCAGACTTGATCTCCTACTTGATATTGGGGGGCTTCCTTCCGATGTTGGTCTGCTCCTTTCTTGTATTGTTCTTTAGCCCTTTGAAGGTGAGAAACGGCTTCCTTAAAGGCTTGGGTGATTGTAGAATGCAGGTGGTCTACTGCTGGTGTTCCAAGATCTTGGAGTGGATCCAACTCCGAGGTTCGAGGGTGACTACCGTATAAAAGAAAAAACGGGGTCTTCCCAGTTCCCGAGTGGACAGAGTTATTGTAGGCATATTCGGCTATCCAAAGGATATCTTTCCAAGTTTTTTCAGTTTGTTGTAGCATGCAGCGCAAATACTGTTCCAGAGTTTGATTGGTCCTCTCGGTTTGTCCGTCGGTTTGAGGGTGGTGGCTGGTCGAAAGTCTCACATCAATTTGAGCCGACCGACAGCAACTTCGCCAAAAATGAGAAATAAATTGACTACCTCGATCCGAAATTAGAACTGAAGGAAAACCGTGCAGTCGGACGATGTTTTCGAGAAATTCTCGGGCCAGAGTTGCTGCTGTTGGTAAGCCTTTGAGTGGAATGAAATGCGCCATCTTGGAGAATAGGTCCACGATTACTAGGATCGTATTGTATCCGGAGCATGGAGGTAGATCGGTGATGAAGTCCATAGAAAGCGTATGCCAAGGGCGAGGCGGGATGTCAATAGGGCGTAAGAGGCCGGCTGGTTTTTCCTTTTGACTCTTGTTTTGGGCGCATACTCCACAGGACATTATAAAGTCTCTGATATCTTTTTTCCAAGACGGCCACCAGAAGTAGCGCTTGATCTTTTCCGAGGTCTTGGTCATACCGGGATGTCCTTCCATTAAAGAATCGTGATAACAAGAGATTACCTTTTTCTGTAAATCTGTGCTGGGCAGGTATAACCGTTCTTGGAAATATAATAGGTTGTCCTTCACCGTAAAGTCCTTTCCCTGCAGATGCCAATTCTGTATTCTGCTGGAGTTACCAGTAGCCTGGCTTTATCCTTAACTTCCTCTATGGATTGTGTGGCGATTACACCTAGAATTCTTTGTTCGGGAATGATAGGTACAGGTTTAGGATTGATCAAATGTTCTTCCACTCCCATCCGAGAAAGGGCATCAGCTTTACCGTTTTTTGTACCAGGTCGATAGGTAATTATGAAGTCAAACTCGGCAAAGAATAGTGCCCAACGGAGTTGCCTAGAGGATTGAGCTTTTGCGGTTTTCAAATATTGCAGGTTTCGGTGATCTGTAATCACAGTAACGGTGTGTCGGGCCCCCAGAAGATAATGCCGCCAAGCCTTAAAGGCGGACTTGATAGCTAGAAGTTCCTTATCAGTAATAGTGTAATTGATTTCAGGAGGCGAGAATTTGCGGGACCAAAATGCCACGGGATGCAACTGATTGGTTACTGGGTCCTTTTGTGATAGAACTGCCCCCATGGCAAGGCTCGAAGCATCAGTTTCAACGATGTAGGGGAGTTCTGGGCGAGGATGTTTTAAGATCGGTGCAGAGATAAATCTAGTCTTCAAATTCTGGAAAGCTTGTTCCGCCTCGGTAGACCATTCAAAACGTTTGTTTTTCTTTAACAAGGCGGTGATGGGCTGGACTATTCGAGAGAATTCGGGGATAAACCTGCGGTAAAAGTTAGCGAAGCCTAACATGCTTTGAACACCTTTTACGGAGGATGGCGATGGCCATTTGAGAATTGCATCGACCTTCTTTGAATCCATACGCACTCCGCTAGGTGATAATATGAATCCCAAGAATTCAACTTCAGTCACGTTGAAAACACATTTTTCCAACTTAGCGAAAAGTTTGTGTTGACGCAATCTCTCGAGGACCATTTTCACGTGTTTCCGATGTTCAGTTTCCGATGAAGAATAAACGAGGATGTCGTCAATGTAAACAACAACACACACATCTATGAGCTCTCTGAGGACATCGTTCATAAAATATTGAAAGGCGGCCGGGGCATTGCAAAGTCCGAAGGGCATGACCTGATATTCAAATAGCCCATACTTGTTGCGGAAGGCCGTCTTCCATTAATCGCCCTCTTTTACTCGTACCAAGTGGTAGGCTCTTCTAAGATCCAGCTTTGTATATATGCATGCTTTTCTGACTTGGTCCAGGAGTTCAGGGATCAAAGGTAACGGATATCTATTCTTAACGGTGATCTGGTTCAGGGTGCGATAATCTATAGAAGTTCTAAGGTCCCCTTCTTTTTTTGGAACGAAGAACAAAGCTGAGGAAGCAGGGGACGTGGAAGGACGAATAAACCCATTCGCTAGGTATTGATCCAGGTATTGTCGGAGGTGAAGATTCTCAGGCTCGGTGAGGGCATAAATTCTACTACAAGGAGGAGTAGATCCAGGTATCAGGTCTATCTGGCAGTCATAAGACCTATGAGGAGGTAGAGAGTTAGCCTGATCCTTCCGGAAAACATCTTGGAATTCTAGGTATTCAGGAGGTAACTGAGGAGCCTCCGAGGAAATTGCTGCCAGTGCAACACCAGGTCGAGGGTGACAAGTAGAGACACATTCTGGAAACTGAACCGTTCTTGCTCGCCAATCGATCTGAGGATTGTGCTTCTCTAACCAAGGAATTCCTAGAATAATCTGGAACTGGGGGGCCTTGATCACATCGAACACGATCTTCTCATGGTGTCCATCTTGACTTACTAGCGTCACTTCTTGGGTGGTATGCGTTACTGGTCCGGAGGCTATCTCCGTACCATCCACCGTAGTAATGACGTCCTTTACAGCCTTTGGACAAAGAGTCAGATTCATCCTCAAAACCATTTCATGATCCACATAATTGCCGATGGCACCGCTGTCGACGTAAGCTTCAATCGCATGTAATCGATCCGGATGTTCAGGGCTAATGAGGACCATAGGTATCACGAAATGCGAGGTCACGGAACTGGTTTTAACGCTCGGCAAGAGGACCTCTATTCTTGTCGGGCGAGGTCATTTCCCTGCTCAGAGTTTGTGACCCTGGTAACTGCAGCTCCTACTGCCTTCTTGGCTGGTTTCACCGGACAGTCTCGAAGAAAGTGCCCCGAGTTTCCGCAATAGAGGCATAATTGCAGCTGTTTTCTCCTTTCCCGCTCCTTTTGTGTTAGTGGTCCTTTCAGGCCCCCTATTTGCATGGGTTCCCTGGAGTCTACTCCTTTGGTAGGAGTTGGTGGTTTGGAAAATACTCGAGCATCAAACTTGGAACGATCGGCCTTCCTGTTCTGCAGTCTGTGGTCAATTTGAACGACTAAGTCAATATAGTCCGAACAGTCTTGCGGGGGATTCACTACTTGGGCTAACACATCTTTGAGCTCTCCACGTAGACCTCTATAAAACAGCGTAATCCTTTTGTCCTCAGGCCATCGAGTTTCCACTATCAGTCTGTTGAAAGACGCAATATAAGCCAAAAGGTCTTGATTACCCTGTCGCAATGAAAGGAGCTCATTGTCCAAGGCCTGCCCCTGTGAATGTCTTGCAAACAGTTTTTCCATACTGAGCTGAAAAGCTTGAAAATCATGGAGAACCGGATCATCTTGATTAACTAGAGGGATCGACCAGTCTGCCGCATTGCCACTAAGGTACGAAAGCACGAAAGCTACCTTAGCTTGATCAGTTGGAAAGGCTGCTGGCCGGCATAAAATGTGCAACCGGCACTGATTAATAAATACTGCAAACCTCTTTGGGTCACCAGAAAATCGTTCGGGCGGAGCCAGAGGTACATTCCCAGGTAGGTTGATCTGCACTGGGTTCGTAGAGGATGTTGAAGGAAGATTTGCCCCTGATGCGTGTAACAGAGTTTGTCCGGCTTGTGACTGTAGCAATTGTCTAGCGAGATCGTCTGTTCGCTCCTTGGAAATAATCAGTTCCCTTCTTAGAGCATTCGTTTCCTGACGGGCTGCATGCACTTCTGCTCTTAGTTCCCCAAGTAACTGGGCTAGCTGGTCGGTATCCGAGGTTTCCATAGCGCCTGGGTGGGAGTTTTGCGATAGGCTTTGCGTTCTGTAACGCTCACCTGATTCCCGCAGAGGCGCCGGTCTTGACTGGGTGAATGCCGTATCTTCAAAGGTGATGTGTAACACACGGTTGGCTCTTTGGGCTGGACCTCTGTGCACTGTATGTCTGACTCGAAGAGTAAGATGTCTGCAGATAGAAAATATGGGATTAATGAACTGGGGTTATTGGGTGCCTCTCTCCTCTTCCCTTTCTCTTCTCCTGTAGAACCCCAAAGGTTAACACCCTCACCTTAGGTAAGTGAACGCCGAGCTCTCCATCTGCCTCGGGGCAGGGTGCCGTAACCAGTTTCTTCACTGGATAAGGGTGCAGGCCTCTTGACCTCAGAGGACTGCTGTCCGTCGTTAACTGCACGAACGGTAAGTTCTGAGCACTTCAAATGTCTTAAAAGTCTTTTGTAATGATATCTCTTGTTTTGCAGGGTTCCGGCGATGGCGGATGGCGGGCTGATGAGAGTTGAGGATCGAACCCGCGTGAGGAATAGAAGCGCCTGGAAGCACGTAAGTAAGCGCTTGTAGCCTGCTTCACGATGCGCACTAACTGTCCCTTTTATCTTGCAGGTACAAGTTCGGAGCTTTAGAGAAGCTGAAGGGTGCTGGAATACCCACTGGATTCGGCGTGGGAAGGAGTAATGGCACGTGAGTAATAAAGTTGCCCAATGTCTTTAAACGCACCTTCTTTTGTCTTTCAGATGCGGGATGCAGCACCGAAGGCCTCCGGAGCGTGCGAAGAGCTGGTAAGCTTTTGTCTTTCAGATGCCGGAATGCAATGCGAAGACCTCCGGAGCATGCGAAGAGTAGGTAAGCCTTTGTCTTTCAGATGCCGGAATGCAGCGCGAGGTGTTGGTGACAGCCGATGGACCAGGTAAGAGATGCGCTGCCACTGAAGACCGTAGTGCTAACCTGTTCTTTCTTTGTCTTTACAGGTGCTGCTGAAGACTGGATTCCAGGATGGTAAGCCTTTGTTCCCTTAGGCCCAGGATCAGAAGCAGAAGACACGATGAGCGTTCTGCTGCAGAGAATGCAGAATAACGCAAAGCAAGATTCATCCATCGGGTGTGGTTTAAATAGCCTCCTGTAGTGCTTAGGTGTCTCCTTCCACAGCCACGCCTAGGTAAGAAAAGAGTTCCTGCTTTCCAGAAGAGTTCCAGTGTTCTGAACCTAGGGGGTGGCTCCTGCCCCACCCAACAGGAAAAGTAGTCCCAAACAGAAGAGGATCAGGGGTTCAACTGGCAGGTAAGTAAGCAACATGGTCTGCTGCAGGTAAGTCCACCCAAGCATTATGAGCCCGGCGCTTCCAGCGCTGGGACTGGGCATCTTTATGAGCCTGGTGCCACTGGCGCCAGGACAGGGTCCAAAAGGTCCCAATTGGGACTGGCTGGCACTCGGAACCGGGGTTATGGGTCTGCTTCCAAGGGAGTCGGGCAAGTCCTGATCTTTTGGAAGCAGAGATCATGACAGTTAGTTGCTGAAATGAGGTGGCCCGAAGACAAAAGAACCACATTGTTTCACTGAGGCCTACGAGGAGAATTGAAGGACGTTCTGGCCCAGGTGGTTGATCCACCTAGAGACTGTAGCGAATTTATTAACCTGGTTGTGCAACGAGATCACAGATTACAAGACCGGAAGGTAGATCGGTCTAGGTCAGACACTCGGGCCGTTTATGTGCGGCCTAGGGACAGTGCTTCACGCATGTCTGAAAACACCGTAGAACCCATGCAAATCTTAGGTATACAACCACCATTAACAAAGGCAGAAAGGGACAAGAGAAGGCAACAGCAGTTATGTTTGTACTGCGGAAAACCAGGACACTTCCTCAAGGACTGCCCAGTGAAGCCCCCAAGAAGAACCGTAAGGAACACGGAGAAGGACGAGAGTAAGGAGTCGGAAAACTACCCAGCTTGACAAATGTAGAAGTCGAGTGAGAAGATAGAGGCACCAACCTCACACTTTGCCATACCAGTGATCATAATCAATTATCAACAACCGTCTCGGAAGCACGCTGTTGAGGCATACATAGACAGCGGAGCAGTTGGGAACTATATTGATCAAGAACTGGCAACAGAGATGGGGCTTCCCTTATGTTTCAAGCCGACCACAGAAAAGGTAATCACTGTGGATGGGACAGAAATTGCTTTCAGACCAGTAACCCAATGTACAGCAGGAGTAACCCTGCTGTGCCAGGATGGACACCGGGAATCCATTTCCTTCGATCTCATCAAGGCGCCTCAGTTCCGGCTAATATTAGGGATGCCATGGTTAGTTGTTCACAATCCTCAGCTAGATTGGCGTGCAAGGAAGTTGACCTTTCCCGATGACTGCGCTTCTACTTGTTATTACCAAGAAGAGAAACCCAATTTCTGCACCCCTGAGATTCCCAGAACAGCGGCATCAACACTTGGTGCGACTAGCACTCTACCGAGAGAATATCAAGATTTCCAGGACGTGTTCCAGAAAGAGCAAGCTAACACAGCCCTATGACTGCCAGATTGACCTCATACCTGGTGCGCAAATTCCTTGTGGCAGAATCTATGCACTCACAGAACCAGAAAACCTGCATTTGAAATCCTATCTAGATCAGTACTTGGCAAACAGATTTATCGGCCCATCTAAATCACCAGCAGCCAGTCCCTTATTCTTCGTACCAAAGAGGGAAGGGGACTTGAGGACCTGCATCAACTACCGCGCATTAAACCGGATCACTGTAAAAAATAGTTACCCCCCTGCCACTTATCCCCAAAATGTTAGACCAAGTCAAGGATGCCCAGATTTATACCAAGCTAGACCTTAGAGGAGCGTACCACCTGGTCCGAGTTAAAAAAGGAGATGAATGGAAAACTGCCTTCCATACCAAATATGGCTTGTATGAATACCAGGTAATGCCTTTTGGACTTTGCAATGCTCCCGCGGCATTCCAATACTTCATGAACGATGTCCTGCTGGAATTAATCGATGTTTATGCCTTGGTCTACATAGATGACATCCTAGTGTATTCAACCTCGAGACAAGATCATGTCAAGCACGTCCGCTCCGTTCTCACCAAACTCTGCCAACACCGACTATATGCGAAAACTTGAAAAATGCTTTTTTCACGAAACCGAAGTGGAATTCCTTGGTTTCATCCTCACTCCGAAAGGCATCAGAATGGATGTACACAAAGTAGATGCCATTCTTAAGTGGCCTTCTCCAACTTCGTTAAAAGAGGTCCACGCATGCTGGGCGTTGGGAACTTCTACCGCCGGTTCATCCCAGACTTCTCTCAAATTGTACATCCGATTACGTTACTACTACGAAAAAACAATAAAAAATTCATGTTGACAGAAGGAGCAGAAAGAGCCTTTCAAGAGCTTAAGAGAAGATTCACTTCCGCTCCAATCCTACAACACCCTTGTCCAGACCTCCCTTACATCGTGGAAACCGATGCCTCCAGCATGGCTATGGGGGCTGTTCTTTCACAAAAGGACTCTGAAACCGGCCAGTTACACCCCGCGGCCTTCTGGTCGCGAAAGTTTTCACCTCCTGAACTCAATTATGCCATCACCGACAAAGAGCTCCTGGCCATTAAATCCGCTTTCAAAGCATGGCGACATTATCTCTTAGGGGCCAGACATAGGTCACAGTAATCACGGACCATCGGAACCTGCAATACTTGAAAACAGCAAAGGCGCAATCCTCGCGTCAACTGCGGTGGGCCCTTTTCTTCGCTGAGTATGATTATGTAATCACATATCGACCAGGAGTGAGGAATGGGAAGGCTGACGCCTTATCTCGCATGGGCATTGACGAAAAGGTGTATGCAACTCCAGATCCGGTAGCCATCATTCCTGAGGACAAACTCTTAGGCCTCACGACAGCTTTGGCACAAACCGAACTCTGAAACGAGATCCAACATGTAATAAGTCCTAAAACCTTGCTGGAATGGCGTACTCAAGGAAAACAATACACCATTAAGGACCAGTTGCCATATTTTGGAGAACGTCTATATGTGCCCAAAAAGGAGCTACAACAGCAAATCATTTCGGATTACCACGATTCCTTGATGGAGGGTCACCCGGAATCGCCAAAACCCTAGCCAAAGTGAAACGCAACTATTGGTGGCCTACTTGACGTAAAGACATCAGGCCTCATTACGACCCTGGCGGAAGACCATGGTGCCGTAAGTTACCGACTCCGCCATGGAGAAAGGGGGAATTACCACCCCATTACAAGGTTGGCTGGGCGGTCATTCCCCCTTCCTCATGGCCCTTCCCGATTCCCATTTTTTCCCCATAGGGCTCAATGGGAATGGGAAAGGCGCTAAGTACGGTGCCGCAAATTGCGGCACCGTAATTAGTACCAAGGTCCCTTTGCGGGTCCCTACTTTAACGGCTGGTCTACACCAGCCGTTAAGGTCGGGTCCCGCAAAGGGACCTCGTAATTAGGCGCTAATAGGTTAATGGCGCCGGAGCCTTTTACGGTGCCGTTAACCCATTAGCGCCTGGGTCGTAATGAGGCCCATCATCCAGTATGTCCAGTTGTGTCGTGTGTGTGCACAAAACAAATCCCAAAAGCAGAAACCAGCTGGCCTTCTTCAACCATTGGAAATTCCTCCCGCACCATGGCACACACTTTCTCTCGACTTCATTACAGACTTGCCTCCCAGTCAAGGATTCAACACTATTTTGGTAGTCGTAGACTTATTTTCAAAAATGACACACTTTATCCCTTTCAAAGGCCTCCCTCATGCATCTAGTTTAGCAAAAGTGTTCTTGGAAAATATAATTAGGCTACATGGTTTCCCATCGGTCCTGGTCTCTGATAGAGGTAGCTAGTTCGTGTCCAACTTCTGGAAAAAGTATTGTTGTATGGCTCAAATCAACATCCGATTATCCACCAGCCACTACCCCCAAACGGATGGACAAACAGAAAGAACCAATCAGACCCTCGAGCAATACTTGCGATCAATGCTGCATCAGGTGGAAGGGACTTGCAGAGACTTATTATGGATAGCAGAATATGCTTACAGCAATTCGTTGCATTCCAGCACGGGACAACCCCTTTCTACACCCTATACGGCAGACACCCACGTACTTCCGAACTAGACCTTCCTCCCAGCTTGGAAATGCCAGCAGTAAAAACTCTTCATGCCACCATCTCTCAGGCCTTTAAAAAGGCAACAGAGCATGTAATCCAAGCCAAGCACCGACAAAAGAAATTCACTGACTAACACCAAAGAAAGGCCCCGACTATCAAGTAGGAGACAAGGTTTGGCTAGCAGCAAAGTACATACCCATAAAAGGAACCTGGACCTTTAGTCCTCGCTATCTTGGACCTTATTCCATCAAATTTATCATCAACCCAGTAGCTGTCAAGTTAGCATTACCAGCCAATATGCGAATTCACCTGGTGTTCCACGTCTCACTCCTGAAACCGGTACAACCCGGTACATGGGTTATGACACCACCAGAACCCATGATAGTTGATGGGGAACCAGAGTTCGAAGTAAAGGGAATCTTGGACTCTATCCTTACCAGGTCCAAATTATATTACTTAGTCGATTGGAAAGGTTACGGACCTCAAGACAGATCCTGGGAACCCAGCGAGAATATCCATGCACCAAGTTTGCTTAAGGAATTTCATCAGAACTTTGCAACCAAGCCAGGACCGGGCAGAAGAACCACCGTGGGAGGGACCTTGGGGGGGGAGTGCTGTCACGACCCTTAACCAAAACCCCCACTGGCATGTCCACATGCCAGGTAAGGTCAGGGTTCTGGGTTCCATTAGGGCCTCAGAGGCCTTGCACCATCTTCCAAGACTCTCTTGGAGTCAGACCTGGCGCCGTTGGCGCCAGGCTCATATTCAGTATGAGGAACATCTTTGAGGGGGACTACTTTTCCTTGGGCCTGCAGTCAACATGGAGGCACTCACACAGTCTAGTTCCCTAGAACTAGACTATGCGGTATAGTGTTTTGGGTGTGGTTGCTTGGGGCCACTTTACTTGGACTACTTTGCTGGGAGGCTATTTAAACCACACCCAAGCAACAGAACATGCTTCGCTTTAGTCTGCAGCCTGCAGCGTAACGCTCACTGTGTCCAGTGTCCTTGATACCGGCAATCATCGGAGCAACGAGCCTGCAGAGGAGAAAAAGAACATCATTAATAGACTCTTAACTGCAAACTCCATCCTGTATCCGCCCGACGCTTGTCCCTGCTTCTGCTTACTCGCGGTCGCAAATCCAGCAATCTGCATCTTCTGGACACCGCATACTCACCGGAACGAAACAACCTGAAAGGAGAGGGAGAAAGACAACGTTAGGAAAGGTTACTTACGGCGTGAGCCTCAAACATCACGAGAACCTCACCTGGCTGGCCACCTCTTGACCGGCATCGTTCCGGAATACCACGCTCACCGGAGAAGACCATTGCGACCTGTAAGGAGAGAAGAAACATGGGTTAACAAGTACAAGGCGAAACAGTATCACACATAGCACGTTACTTACTGAATCGTAGTGCGCTTCTTGCGCCATCCATTACCGGCAGGTGCTCAATCCAACCAACACGACACGCTGAATCTCCCGCTCACCTTGGGGGGAAAGAAAAGACATTAACCACAAAAGAAAGGAAGGCAAGAACAGTAACATACAAAGACTGCTGCAGTAAGACCTGCCTTAAAGACACTTGAATGGGCTCACACCAGTGAAGTAACTCGGTCACCCAAGCCCACTGAAAACTACGCACCCCTGCAAAGAAGGCAGGACGGAGAGAGCATGCCAAAAGGCACCACCCGGGATCGGGAGGAGGGTTCCAGGTGCAAATCAATCAACCAGGGCTGAGTGGCGTCCCCGTGGATACCAGGTGAGCATAACAATAATATAGCTCAAGGGGTAATTGAGAGAGTGATGCTCCCTAGACCCAAAGAAGAATCAGAGAAAGAAAACACAAACGGGAAAACACATGGTTTTGAGGAGGCTGTTGAGATATCTGAGGATCCTTCCAACCCTGAAACCCGAAATGATTTTAAGGGAGAACTGACTATACTAACAGGTTTAGCTGCAGGCCAAAGAAAGAACCCTTTCTGACTAAAGCCTTTTCACAAGTGGTTTCAGAAATAGAGGGTTGTGAGACAGGGAAACCTTTCTTCTTTCTGAAATAATGGTTTCTCTATAGAGTAGATACCTCTCCAGCGGGCAGGGTAAAATTGCAGTTGGTAATCCCAGAGAGGCATAAAGGGGTGATCTTGGAGAGAGCTCGGTCACATTTGACGGAAGATCACCCAGAACATTTGAAACTCCAAACTTATTTAGGAGAAAGGATTTTCTGGTTTGGAATGGATGCCGACATTAAAGCTATAAGGCAGGCATGTGTGACTTGCCAGAAAACTATTACTCATATACCATCCCTCTATTCCACCAATAGATTAAAATCTCAAGAAATAGAGGCTGACCTAAAAAGAAATTATGGGTCAGCCCTAAAAAATGTGAATCCTTGTGAGAATACTAACTTTCACAACCAAGTAGATCATCATGTGCGCGTAGTTTTTCAGGCTTTGAACTCACAGACAATTCACCCCATTAGGAACTCTGTAGAGGGGAATGATTTCCATCTTTATTTGTACCCATGACTGTCGAGTGCTGGAGAGAGACAAAATAATAATCTCTTTGGGCTTACAGTTTAATTTTCTTTATGGTTTAGGTATTTATATATTACCACCTAAAGGAAAAGGGTTAAGAATACAACCTATACTCTCGTGGGGAGAGGAGTTGAAATGTGTTCTTTTGAATTTTTCTGACAACCCCATTGAGATCAAACGCGGTCAGTTGGTAGGAATGTTAAGGTATGAAATCCTGTGGGAACCTTCCTCCTGTCCAGTTTTGAAAGAAAGTTATCAGGAGAAAATCTCTGGTAAGGATAGGTGTTGAGGCCTTGTCTTTGATACTTTAAAAACAGAAAGCTAATGCTCCCGTGGGGAGGACATGTTCTCCAGCATGTAGTCTGACATGGATTAACATGCTCATGAATATTCTCCGTCGTCAGGCTGGGAATCCATGGTTAAAGAGAAAACAGTTTCACTTTCACTTAAAAGCTGTATTTCTCCTCTAAACCAATCACTGTCCTCTGGGTCATACTGCCCCCATCCAATGACAGTCCTCTCCCTAAGCCCGTCCTCTTTCAGCCATCTTCAGATTGTTACTGGACGCTTCGGTGTTGGGAGTCCTTGAGTTTTCTCTCCAAACTATTTGTACGTTTTTTGTGTTTTTCGATGGGAAAGGTTCTATTATTGTATCAAAGAAGCCTGTGTGCTCTTTCTTCATCTTTCGACAGCAGGGATCTGTTGTCGGTGAAGTTCCACGCCCCCAAGGGAGAAGATCATCAAAGATTCTACAAGGCCTTTTGGGCCTACTTCACCCTCTCTGATCATGAGAGAGGAGAAAAAGGAGAGAAGGTCTCTCTTCAGGACCTGCACCAAATGCGGGCTACGGAATGTGTTTGTGGAGGACAAGCACCTGCAATGTCTCTATTACCTGCACCCGGACCACAAGGAGGTAGAGTGCGAGATATGCAATGGTTTCTCCAAGAAAACAATGAAGGACAGGCGTAGTAGGCTGGCGGCGTGGCTTAATGCCAAGACCTCTGACCCGTGCTCCAAGCTGGGTCATGCCTCACCCAGGACCGGCTGGTCCGAGGAGCGGTCTTCTAAGTCCTTTGAGGGCCCCTCATCCATGGGGTCCCAAGATAAGGCCAAGAGCCACAAGTCTGAGCCCACCAGGTTTGCTGCAGAAGCGGGTCCCAAAGTGGATAGGACACGATCAGCATCACCTTCCACCTCCATTGCCAGCCTACCATCAAGCTCTTCTTAAAAGAGGAAGTCTTCTACCCCAGCTAAACAACGTGAAAAATCAGAGAAGCCACGGACGCAGGAGAAGAAGGCAGAGCAGCCCAAGCAGGCTCAACCGGCACAGGCTAAGACCACTCTGTCAATGACTACTACTGCCACGACAGCTATAGGTGCTGATCCTGCGAGGGTAGCTCCCACGGCTCAGAAAGTGTCCCTATCCCCAGGGTGCGACACCACTGCAGTGACTTTGGCAAAGTCTGCAGGCATGCCAGAAGGGGTGAAACCAGACCATGCTCCGGCTCAAGACCCTCAGGGGCAAATAAGGGTTGGGAGGGCACAGAGGCTCCTAAACAGCCCTCCCAGGCCATTGCCCAAACCATGGAGGTCTCGTCCATGGACAACAAAGATCAGGAGCCCTTACATATGGTCCACAAGAACATTGAAGAGGAGGATGATGGCGCAGGGCCTAGTTTTCCTGTTCTGCCTTCTCAGCCGAAGGACATTTCCTTGGATATTCTGTCAACTATACACACCTTGGTGTCAGAGATCCAGATGAGGATGCCTCCTGCTCCGGTACCTGTGGTCCTCCAGGTCCCTGATCAGCCTCCAGCGAAGAAGAAAAAGCATCATCTGATGCCCCCATTTCAACCTCCTCCACCACGTCGGGTCCCTTCTCCCCCAGCAGACCCAGACACGGGCTTGGGAATGGATACGGCCAAAACGACGGATGATGACTAAGGCATTCTTGCAGTGGACGGTGAATCGCCACATTTGGATGCTCCACATAGGGTGTCCCCACTGGATGAGGTGGGATCATTCCACTCCATGATCGCCAGGGTGAGGAAATAAGGGCTCCAGGCAGCAGTGATGAAGAAACAGTAATTTATTTCATTACAGCAACAGCGGCCTATGAGAGCCGAGTGCCAACATGGCTCTCTCCCTGTAGTCTCTACTGTCTCTCATCCACATTCTTAGAATAACATTCTTAGAACTTAATGAGCTCATAGTGCAGCTCAATGTTTAACTAGGATCTGGTAATACATTTTTATGAACTTGTTTTAACTTACACTTACATCATAACACATCTCATCCCTTATGTGCATACAGCTGTTTACTCCACATAATAATCCTTAAACCAGCCGGGTTTGTTCTTGACTCTATTTGAATGTGTCTCTGCTGCAGACCTTGAATTGTTGTCATCCTTGGAGCACTTATCTATGACACTAGAGTCTCTGATACTGTTATTAGCAAATTCACCATTGTCATGTTCACCATTGTCATGTTTATCATGTGCATTGTCCTTCATGTATTCTGGACATTTCACAATTCTGGACATTGACCAACACTCCCCCCCTTCTACAATTACTACATTGTTTCTTACCGCAGATATTTTCTTGGGACCAATGTATTTGCTTTCTACACATTTGGGAGTGAATCTAGGGTTCTTTATGAGAATACAATCTCCCACTTTCCAGGTATTACTTTTGACACTCTTGTCCTCATCAAATCTTTCTTTGTACACATCCTGTGCTTCTTTGATGAGAGTCATAATTCTCTCGCGATCAGTGTTGGAACTCTTGGCTAAGTCCATCCACCCTGGACATAGCTTTGTTCCAGGTTGTCTCCCTTTTAATTACATGAACGGAGATACATTTGTAACTGAGTGTGGTGTGGTACAGTAGTTCCATATCATTTCTCTTACTACACCAAACCATCTTAGATTAGAAGCCATGGCCAATTGCAAACCACCCTTTATGAACCTATTGGCTCTCTCAACGAGGCCGTTGGCCCTTGGATGATATAAAGCAGTTCTAGTGTGTTTGATGCAAAATTTCTTCAAGAAAGTTAACATCCTTTCAGAACAGAATTGTACTCTGTTATCAGTGATTAATTCTGTCGGGAAACCCTTCCTGTAAAACACTTCCTCGAAGAATAACACCATCTCTGTAGTGGTTGCCTCACGCAAAGCCTTCCATTCAATCCATTTGGAATGGTAGTCTACTAACACAACAATGTATTTATACCCATTGTCAAGGTTTTGTAATGGTCCCATCAGATCAACTGCAACATTTTGCCATGGTTCACTCTGTACTTTGACAGGATTTATTGGTACTTCTCTAACCATCTTGGTCTTGTCACTCTTACCACACTCTCTACAACCCCTAACACACTTCTCTGCATCGCTGTCAATCCCGGCCACCAGAAATATTGCCGCAAATATCTCTTTGTTCCTCCCATGCCCAGGTGACCTTGATGTGCTATATTCACTAAATGAGATCTGACTCCACGGGGGGGTATTATCCTATTTCCTTTTCTAAGTTTACATCCGTCCTCAGACATACTTAACTCGTCCTTCACACCAAAATATCTGTCAAACTCTTTTCCCACAATATTCTTGTGAGGCCATCCTTCTCTGGTCCAAATCATAACTTGATACAATATTAAATCCTCCTCACCAGCTCTTATCCACATCTCTTTATCAATGGCATCATGCTCAATTTCTGCAATGCTCACCTCTTGAAATTCAGGTGCTCCCTCCAATTCACCATCACACACAGGTAATCTGGATAAACAATCTGGTACCACATTCTCCCTCCCGGGAATGTAACACACCTTGAAATTATAACCCAAGAGTTCTACCATCCACCTCGAAACTCTTGGAGACCCTTTGGCCCACTCAGAACCGTTCATCAATTGAACCAAAGGCTTGTGATCTGATCTGACAATAAAAGGTTCACCCCATAGAAAGAACTTGAAGTGCGTGACTGCCCAAAATACTGCTAGTGCCTCTCTTTCAATGACCGAGTAATTTTTTTCTGCTCCTCTAAGTGGCCTGGATGCAAATGCAATTGTGTATTCAGTTTTACCTGAGTCAAACTGAGTCAAAACTGCTCCTAAGCCAAGAGTACTAGCATCAACTGAAAGCAACGTTTTCCTGCCAAACATGAATCCACTTAAGGATGGGGCCTTGACTATACAATCTTTGATTTGCAAGAATGCTTCCTGACACTCGTTGGACCATGTGTACTTCACGTTCTTTTTTAGTAACTCCCTCAATGGAGATGAGATGGATGCAAAGCCATTCACAAATTTATGGTAATATTCTGCTAGTCCCATGAAAGAACGTAGTTGGTCCTTGTCTTGGGGCTGAGGAGTATTACTAATGCTTTCTATGAGTGACTTTTTGGGAGAAATACCTTCTTTCGAAACTTTGTGTCCCAGATACTCCACTTCCTCAACCCTTATTTTACATTTGCTTCTTTGGACCGTTAACCCAGCCTCTTTCAGTCTGCATAGTACTGCCCTAAGTACTCTGTCGTGCTCATGCTCATTACTTGCAAAAATCAGAATGTCATCTTGAAACACCTTAACATTTTCCAACCCTTTTAACACTTCCTCCATCACCTTTTGGAACACAGATGCGGCCGAGGCCAACCCAAATGGCACGCGATTGTATTTATAAGTGCCTTCAGGTGTGATAAAGGCAGTGAGATGTTGCGATTCTCGGGAAAGGGGAACTTGGTGATAGGCAGCAGAGAGATCAATGACAGAGAACAATTTGGGTTCGCCAAGAGTGGAGAGTGTCTCGGAAATGTTGGGTAGGGGATGTCTCTCCACCAGAATATTGTGATTAAGACTGCGCAAATCTACACACACTCTTAATTTACCATTATTTTTGGCCACTAAAACAATGGGGGACAACCACTCTGTGGCCTCAACAGGTTCAATGACACCCTTATCTACTAAGTTATTGAGTTCACTGCATAGTTGCGCTCTCATGTTTAACGGCACATGTCTCACTTTATGAACAATAGGCTGAGATTCTTTCTTTAGTCTAATATGGTGTTCGAAGTTCTTGAGTCTGCCCAGACCTTCGGTGAAGACCTCTGGGAACTCTCTTGACCACATATCATCAATCTCAGCAATGGTGACAGGCTCAGTGGCGCTAGCTTGCACCCTGACTCTCAACTTCCTTTGTTCCTCCCAACCTAAAAGGGAGGCTCCCTTTCTTGCAACCAAAATGTCAGCTATGCATTCTCCACCTCTGTATTGCACACTTGCAGTAAACTGTCCCAGCATCTCAATAGGGGATTCCGCATAGCCGCAGGGCCGAATTCTTGGTGGATCCAGCATTGATTCATCTTTTTTTAGAACATCTTTAAATGTCTCTTTAGAAATGATGGTCCATGGGGAACATGTGTCAACTTTCATGAGTATTTCTTGACCATCAATTACAAAAACATCTGTTGGACCTTTGCTGTCTCCTCCTCCAATGGTCGAAATCTCAAAGACATGTCTGGGGTTGTCTTGCGAGGAGTACACCTCCTGTATGTTGTAAGCTGAGTGAGCACCTTCTTCTTGGTTGTCTCTGGTTTCTAAGAGATTTATTGATGACCTCTTGCATACATTAGCGAAATGTCCTCTGGTCCTACACTTGAAACATTCAGCATTCCTTGCTGGGCACGAAGGGTAATTCGGACCATGCTTGACACTGCCACATCTGGTACACTTCGCACCCCATGTTCCTTTCCTGCTTGTATTGACATTAAGTCTCTTCCTGTGATCAACTGCGCACACAGCTTGGGTACTCTGTTTGTCAGACTTCAGTTCTTTGACATATTGTGAGGTTTGTTCTATGCTTCTGGCTAGGTCCACTGCATCATCCAACTTCATGTCTTTTGCCAACAATTTCTTCTGTATCCTAATATTATTTGTGCACCTCACTAACTGATCTCTAATTAACGAGTCAGATAGATGTTCGAATTCACAGGAGTGGCTTAATGTTCTTAATGAGGCTATGTACGATTCCACGGATTCTGAGGACTCCTGCGTACGCTGAAAGAACTTGTGCCTCTCGAATGTAACATTTTTCTTAGGCTCAAAATGATCCTTGAGTTGTTTAATCGCAAGGGCATATTCATCTGTGTCCTCCGCTTCACCAGCTTGTGCACTGCCTAACCCATCAAACACTGCATGGCCTTCCACACCAAGATTGTGAAGTAATAATGCCTTTTTGCGAGTTGAGCTGAATCTCTCTCCTCCCATTGCCACCAGGTAGTTTTCAAACATGTCTTTCCACCTGTCCCACCTAACTTGGGGGTGTCCAGGTTCATTCAAAAATAACATTGGCAGAGGTTTTGAAGCTGCCATGTCTTAAGCGGTAAAAAGGTGGTAAAGAGTGGGCTTGCTGGATGCAACCAATAGACTCTGGATCAGTTCAAGTATGCCCAGTGGATGCACAGACTGAGCAGTGACAGTGCTGTGCTATGCAGACAAAGGGATCAGTCTTGTATGAGTACAATCCCTTGTGTATGATGTCACAATCCTCCTTACATCAGTCTGATTGGAACATGATGGCTGCTCATCCACAGAATGGATACATGTCATAATGGCTGGCTCCTGAAACTTGCCAGAACTGCATGGGCAGGTTGCTCAGCAACGATAATGTCAATGCTAGGGATCCTTGAAAGTAAACACTGTTGCTTTGAGACAGAGTCAATACAGTAATGGGGAAGGCAAGATTACCCCCCAGGGGACGCGCCTGCTGACCTGTTGTTCCGCTCCTCCTGACCTTCCTGCAGCGTCCGCTGTCGCACGGGAGTGTGGAATAATGCAGGCCGCGCTATGACGAGACTTCAAAGGAGTAGGGAGACACTGCTGAGAGCCATCCTCGTCGCCAATGAGGAAATAAGGGCTCCAGGCAGCAGTGATGAAGAAACAGTAATTTATTTCATTACAGCGACAGCGGCCTATGAGAGCCGAGTGCCAACATGGCTCACTCCCTGCAGTCTCTACTGTCTCTCATCCACATTCTTAGAATAACATTCTTAGAACTTAATGAGCTCATAGTGCAGCTCAATGTTTAACTAGGATCTGGTAATACATTTTTATGAACTTGTTTTAACTTACACTTACATCATAACACAGGGCCTCCAAGCTATTCCAGCTGGTGCCTGAGGAAACCAAGAAGGAGGGAGTCTTGTATCAAAGGCGTGAGGCCAAGAGGAAGACAATCATAACAGTGCCGGTTCTGGACGATATTTAGGAGGAGGGCCTGGCCCTCATGAAGAATCCTTGCACAGCTTCAGCCAAACGGGATAGGCTGGAGAAGAAATATAGGGTGGCGGACTCCGCACCCAAGTGCCTGAGGTCGCAACCATCGCTGGATTCGGTTGTATTGCCGGCCACGAGGAAACGGTCGGCCAACCCGTCCTCATCGTCTTCAGTCCCTCAGGACAGCGAGGGCAAAAGGATGGATGCCATGGGACAGAAGGTGATTTACATCGCAGTGTCCACTATCAAGGCGGCAAGCTCACTGTCAATCTTGGCCAGGTACGACAGGAAATTGTGGTACAAGCTGGGGCCGATTCTGGAGTTCCTACCTGATGAAAAGAAGTGGAGGTAATCCCTCTCTTCCAGGAAGGGGAGGTGGCAGCGGATCAGGCCATCACAGTGGCAGGCATTGGACGTCGCTGACACGGTGTTCCGGCAAATGGGGAACAGTGTCTGCCTGCATCGCCAAGGTTGGATGAAAGCCATGAATTTCCATCAGGAGGTCCAAGAGAAGATGCTGGACATGCCCTTTGATAGAAAGAATTTGTAAGGGAAGGTCCTCGATGAGTCCTTCCAGGCCATCAAGACGGACACAGAGAGGGCCCGGCCGCTGGGCACTCTCCAGCAGCACCACTCAGCTTTTCGCTCCTCAAGAGGAAAGTCGAGCAGGTCTTCAAAAGGGTTCTCCACGTCATACCGACAGCCTTCCAGATCCTCAACGCAGGAAGCCTACCGAGGCTGTTACCAGGCCTACCGTAGCAGAGGACAGTGTCGTCTTCACCCGCAGGGCAGGACACCGACGTGAAGCAAGCCTGAACCGACCGGGATGTCAGGCTCCCACTCGTGCACCCTGTGGGAGGCCGGCTGATGAGGTTCTTCAGCGAGTGGAGAAAGATCACCACGACAGATGGGTGCTGGACACTCTTGCCCAAGGACACACCCTGGAGTTTCAACGCAGGTGTCCGCGGATCCCTCCGGTTACCCGTCAGGAGCAGCACATCGCTCAGCTCCTGGATGAGGTGCGGTCCATGCTGCTAAAAGGGGCAATAGTGCGAGTTCCCCAATGGCTCTGGGGCTCCAGAGTCTATTCTAGATACTTTCTGATCAGAAAGAAGACAGGGGGCTCGAGGCCCATCCTAGACCTACACATAGCTCTCAACCATTTGTCTCGCAAAGGCGGGTGAAATCACCCGATTTTGTTTTTGGCGGGTGAGACGCCCATTGAAATGAATGGGCGTGCAGGAGGCTTGGCGGGTGAGGCAGCCCTTTGCAAGGCGGGTGACACCCACCAAAAGCGGGTGAGTTGAGAGCTATGCCTACAACATCAGAACAAATACCTAAAGTCCCAAAAGTTCAGGATGGTCACTTGCAACACGGAAAAAGGAGACTTCTTGACGTTGTTGGACCTGGAGGACACCTACTTCCACGTCCCCATTCACAAGAAACATCAGAGGTTTCTACGTATCGTGGTGCAGAGACAGCACTACCATTTCAAGGCCCTACTCTTCGGCTTGAAGTCGGCCCCCAGAGTGTTCACAAAATGCCTGGCACCAGTGGCGGCAATCTGTGTCTACAGGGCATACATGTATACCCATGCTTGGACGACTGGCTGATTCATGCCCACTTGCGGGAGCTCGCCGACGGAGACGACTGTCCAGCTACTGATGGATCTGGGATTCTCTGTCAACTATCCAAAGTCCTGCTTAACGCCATCTCAGAATGCTCTGTTCCTAGGCACCAAACTCAATGCAGTATCTTGCCTGGCATCGCCCATCACAACAAATACCTAAAGTCTCAAAAGTTCAGGATGGTCACTTGCAACACGGAAAAAGGAGACTTCTTGACGTTGTTGGACTTGGAGGACACCTACTTCCACGTCCCCATTCACAAGAAACATCAGAGGTTTCTACGTATCGTGGTGCAGAGACAGCACTACCATTTCAAGACCCTACTCTTCGGCTTGAAGTCGGCCCCCAGAGTGTTCACAAAATGCCTGACACCAGTTGCAGCAATCTGTGTCTAAAGGGCATACATGTATACCCGTACTTGGATGACTGGCTGATTCACACCCACTTGCGGGAGCTCGCCGAAGGAGACGACCGTCCAGCTACTGATGAATCTGGGATCCTCTGTCAACTATCCAAAGTTCTGCTTAATGCCATCTCAGAACGCGCTGTTCCTAGGCACCAGACTCAATGCAGTGTCTTGCCTGGCGTCGCCCTCGGAAGAGAGGCTAGCAGCCATTCAAGGAAAGGTACAATGGCTGTCGTCGGTGAAGACGGCCACAGTGTGTCTATCAAGTCATTACTGAGCATGATGTCATCCTGCATCTACCTCTTCCGGCTCTGCAGGCTACATATGCGACCCCTGCAGTAATTCCTAGACGCCCGCTAGATATAGGTGTCCCGAAGCTTCACAGACAATATCTCTGTCAACAACGAGTTCTGTCAGGCGATAGAATGGTGGGGTGTCTGCTCCAACATCGCCCAAGTCACTGGATTTCAAAACCCACCATACCAGGAGGCGGTCACCACAGACGCCTCCATGGAAGGTTGGGGAGCACACGCCGGACGTCTACATACCAGAAACCTTTTGCTGCCAGATCGAGAAGGATCTTCCTATCAACATCCTGAAGCTATGGGCAGTGTTCTGAGCCCTCAAGTTATTCCTATGTTTCTGAAAGGCAAGATGTAGAGGATCTTCACAGACAACACCACCACCATGTTCTACATCAAGAAGCAGGGGGGCACTTGATCCCCGGCGGTCTCCAAAGAAGCGCAAGACTTGTGGCGCTGGGCCGTCGGACAGGGGATGTTCCTCATCCCTCTCCACCTGGCGGGAGTCAATAACACCATCGCAGACTTCCTCAGCAGGGAACTGTGCTCCTGCCACGAGTGGGAGCTTCATCAGGATCAGGTGGACTGCCTGTTCGTCAAATGGGGCAGGCCCCAGATCGACCTATTTGCGACAGCAACAAACTCCAAGTGCCAGAAGTTTGCCAGCATATTCCACCATGTGGACATGTTCTCCTTCCCGTTGGAAGGGCTGTTTCTGTACGCGTTTCCTCTGTCCCCTCTCCTGCTACGAGTCATCAACACACTCAGACAGTGTCTATGCAAGATGATGCTCATCCCCCTGGCGTGACTGAGGCAGATTTCGTATCCAGACCTTCTCAACCTGTCAGCGTCGCCTCCGGTCAAGCTGCCAGTGGTTCCGGATCTTCTCAACAGAGAAGGAGGCGCAATCCTTCATCACGACCCAGGATCGCTGAACCTGAGGTCTTGGCTCCTGCATCCATAGAGTTTGGAGGATATGAGTTGTCTGTGAACTGCATGGAGGTCCTCACCAAAGCCAGGGCGTCGTTGACCTTGAAGTGCTATGGTCACAAGTGGAAGCATTCCGCTTCATGGTGCATGTCTCAGAAGATTACCCCTCTGAGGGTCACGGCCCTGCATATCCTCCTGTACTTGCTATCCTTGGCCAAGGCCGGACTGGCGCATGCCTCTATCAAGGCACAGCTGGCGGCTAGCTCCCGCTACACCAGGTCTCCAGGAAGATCTTCACTTTGGTCCCACTGACTCATCAAGGAATTTCTCAAAGGACTTTTTCGATCTTTTACGCCGGAGAAGGCTCCTGCCCCGGTGCGGGAATTCAACGGGGTTCTGATGAGGCTCATAGGGCCTCTGTTGAGCCTATGCATCAGGCCGCACTCAGGTTCCTCTCGTGGAAAACAGCTTTCCTTGTGGTCATCACCTCTGCCAGAAGGGTAGGTGAGATCCAGGCCCTATCCTGCAAGCAACCAGACTTTCCACGAATCGAGGATGGTGCTGCGTACGCACCCCTCTTTCATGCTGAAGGTTCCGTCGGAATTCCACCTCAATGAGTCTTTGGTGTTACCTGTGTTTTTCCCAAAACCTTTGTCGCCGGCAGAAAGGGCCTTGCACTCGCTGGGCGTTGCTCGTGCCCAGAAGTTCTATGTGACACGCACAAAGAGTTTTTCGAAGACCTCACAACTGTTTGTGAACTTTGGTCCTGTGAACCATGGGAAGGCCTTGTCCAAGGTTTCCATTTCAAGGTGGCTCTCCGGCTGCATCACGCACTCGTCATCGGTTGGCGAACTGACTGCTGCCCGGCTGTCTAAGAGCCCACTCCACCAGAGCGATTGCTGCAACAAGCTGTTCCTGTCTGGTGTGCCCCTGCTGAACATCTGCAGGCCTGCTACTTGGAGGTTCACACCTTCATGAAGTTCTACTGTGTTGACAGGGGTTCTAGGAAGGAGTCCAGAGTCAGCCAAGCAGTGCTACGCAACCTGAGGTGAGACTTTTCAGGAGGTAATAATTGCTTCTGTTGAGCCTTGCCATCTCCCTTGGTTGTATAATGTACTGCTATGTATTCGTTATTCATGAGCATGTGAATCCATGCCAGACCACAATCTGGAGAAGGTTTAAGCTACTTACCTGTAACTATTGTTCTCCAGCATGGGTCTGGCATGGATTCACATGCAAACCCTCCTTCCAACCCCTCTGCAGCTCTTCTTGGTCATACTGCCACTTTACATGCTTACCAAATCTGAAGATGGCTGCCAGAGGAGGGGCATGCATAGGGAAAGGACTCTCATTGCATTGGGGCAGTATGACCCAGAGGACAGTGATTGGTTCAGAGGAGAAATACAGTTTTTAAGTGAAAGTGAAACCGTTTTTTCTTTTACCGAGGATTCCCAGCCTGACGACGGGGAATATTCATGAGCATGTGAATCCATGCCAGACCCATGCTGGAGAACAATAGTTACAGGTAAGTAACTTAAACCTTACGAAAATCAGTCACTTCCATGACAATGTGAAACCCGGGACGTCAAAGGAAAAGAGGGAAATAATTGAATTCCAGTAAGTACTTATGAAGAGAGCCCCAACTTGTCATCATGTAATGCTATATCTTCCTCACTAGAGTTACTTGACATCCATCTTCTCCAGATAATGACAGCTTTAGAATCTGAATCCCTAGGGGAACAAGCAGAGGAAGGGGGTTACTCTTCAATAATAAATCCTTCTCTCGATCCCTATTGGAAGTGTTACTATTGTTAAGGGTATTGAATATAGCTGACCCTCTCTGTCTTCTATTGTCCAGAGAACCTGACCAGATTCAGAGAAAGCCTTATGTCTTTTTATATACTGGGGCAAAAGCCTCATACAAGATCCCTGTTACCTTAGAGGAAAAACTGGTTTGGGCAGAATTGGACACCGGATGTAAGGAAAGTGCCATAAGAGCAGAGTCCCAGGGGTAGAAAGAAGTTAGAAAAGAGAAGGTAACTTGTGTACATTGCCATACAAAGAAATACCCAGTAAAACAAATCTCTATTACCATTTTGGAAAAGATGTTAGAGCTGACTGTAGCAGTAATTTTCAACTTGCCAACTCATTTAGTCCTGCTAAGGGACATACCCCAATTTGATCAATGGTTTTCACAGGTAGCTCAAATAAACTCCAAGACTCCTATAGTCGGGCCTCCCGCCTAATGAGACTAGAATCTCCCCAAATTAAAAGAATAGCTAGTGAGGATAAGAATGTTGGTTCCTTGAAAATGAACCCAATATCTAAACAAAGAGGATCTAACCTAAGGGATATGCAGGATTTCTTGGACCATCAACCATGTTGCTCCACAGTGGAACACTGGAAAGGTCAAGAGCAAGGCAATGTTGACCTTCTTTTCCGGTTTCACCGTAAAACATCTTGGTCTTTAACCACACTTGTACTGGAACAAGGAAGATGCATGCTGAGGGCTGTAAAGGTCAGGCACGTTCGGTTGATTGTGGTCAGGCAGGGCTGATTGGACATTGCAGGTGGATAAAACGTGGCCAGCCCAGCAGCAGAAGAGACAATGGGGAAACCTGTGCATGGAGGAACGACAAGAACAGCAGCCGGAAGGCCGGTGCAAACGTGGCATGGAAGCGGGTGCTCCATGGAGCAAACTGAAAATTAAGCAGGGAGCTGTGTAGAGAGACTGTCCAATTTATGCGTGTTCAAGATGCTCGTTTCCCTGTATCGAGATGTCGACACAGGGAGTTCTGAGGGGCAGGAGCTTGACCGGTGATGTGAAGAGCAAAGGGCTGTACGATTCTGGCTGCTGTGAAGTCCTTGAATGCAAATAAGGAGTTTTAATCCATTAAAAAACACGGTGCGCGAGCATTTAAACTTGGTGGCTGGAGAAATACTTTGTATCGGAGTGGTCGCGTGTTTGAGGAAACACGTTTTCGAAGGTCTCTGATTCAATCCATTGTCTAATACTGAATAACGGGGAATACTTTGTATCAGAGTGGTGGCGTGTGCGAGAAAACTTGTTTTTAAAAGTCTCCAAAAGAAGTACATTTCGTTTTGAAGTGAATTAAAGGAACTATTACACTGCAGGTTGAATAAAAACTTTAAGAAATGCAACCTGTGTGAAGTGAATACCTAATTGAATACAAACCGAGTTTTGTTGAATATCGAACTGAGTGAAAACTTTAACAAATGCAACCCGTGCCAATTGAATACTGAATGTAATACAAACCAAGTTTCTTCTTTTTTTAAAAACACATTTTATTGTTTTCTCGAGTTCCAAAAATATACAAACATTGCAACACAGGAGCAAACAGTAAAAGCAAGGCACATTGTGGTATATTATCACGTCTATACACAGAAAAGAGAACAAGGAAGTGTTCAGCATAGGGAATTTGCAAGAAAGCTTGATCAGGCCTTCCACATCCCCTCATCCACCCCCACCCACTTCCCCCAAATCCTCTCCCATTTCCCAGGTCAACCTCTTACATTATATATTCGTTTTTCCAAAGCCATGCAGCAGTCCATTTTCCCTGCCCATTTTGCCACTCTTGTGCGCTCCTCTACCCCCCACAGTGTCGCTATGGTCTGTTTTACCAGTGCAGCTGCTATAGATACAAACCGTTTCTCAGACCTAGTCAATCCTGGGGGACTCAGGATTTACTAGGTCTGAGAAACTGTTTGTATCCATAGTAGCTGGACTGGTAAAACCTAACAGTAATGTTCTCGGTTCTTCTGTAATGTTCAGACCGGTCACTAAGCGTGTTCTATCCAGACATTTCTGCAAAAAACAGCGAGCCATCGGACATTCCCATATGATGTGGAAAAAGGTCCCCTCCTTTCCTTTACACCTCAAGCATAGAAGGTGATCTGCCCGTCCCAGTTATGGAAGGCAATTCATGAGTAATAGACAATGTGCAGGACCTTGAATTGTATCAGTCTTACCCGGGTCGAGATGCCAATCTCCCTGGGGAAGAGGAGTGTCTCCACCCAATCCTCGGGTTGCATCGGGCCCAGGTCCCCCTCCCACCGTGACTTAAGCTTGACCGGTTCCTTTGTGGCAAAGGCAGAGAGAACCTTATAGAGGGTAGAAATAACTTTGCTTTGTATGCACTCTGCGAAAAGGTTCGCCTCTATGGGTGAACAGGGTGGGATCTCACTTAATGACTGGAACTGAGCCGCTTGGGCATGGGACAGTTGCATATAGTAACACGCTCTTCACAGTGTCCGGAGGGGAATCATCACCCCATCCTTTACCACATCCCCCACTCTCAGTATCCCGCACCTCTCCCAAGCCCCAAGCCTGCCCATCTTCCCCACCTACAGGAGCTGGGTGTTATTCCATAATGGGTGTACCATGGTGGACCTGTTTCCCCATCCCACATGGCTGTGAGCATCCCTCCATATCTGTCTAGTGTGTTGCATCACGAGTGGAAGTGGTTTTGTCTTCTAACCACCATAGAGAACCTGGGAAGGGGGCAACCCAACCATCCACCCACGCTCATTCCTAACATGCAGGAGCAGCACCTACCCATGGAGCTAGTGGGTTGCCACTGCCAATTGGGCAGCACAGTAGTAGCTACGCAAGTTTGGGAGTACGACCTCCACTTCCCACACCGAGCGTTGCAGCATAACCAGGGTGATGCAGGATTGCCCCCCCCCCACAACCTCCCACAAAAGCATCCGAAGAGCCGCCTCCACCCTATCAAATTCCACCTCGGGGACCGGCAGTGGGTCGTTCTGCAGGATATACATGTACCGAGGTAGGGCCAGCATCTTAAACGGAGCCGCCTTCCCCAGCAGCATCAGCAGGAGGGATTTCCAGTGTGTGACATCCCTCAAATATCTCTCAGTTACAGGATGAAGGTTCTGGCGAACATACTCCACCGGATCTGGGTTCACCCACACCCCCAGGTTTTTAAAGCCTGCCACTGAGGCCTGATGCGGACAATCCTGGGGAAGGGCCTCCCCGCTCTCTGAAGATGGACTTGGCCCAATTTATTTTAAGCCCGCTAGCCCCTTGAAATTCCTCCATTGTCTGGTTAACCCTTGCACATGATTCCCGTGGTCTACTGAGGTACAACAAGAGATCACTTGCGTATAGCAAGACTTCATCTTCCCCTCCATGTTCCCAACAGAAACCCGACCAAGTTTGGTCTGTCCTCAGGCGGATGACCAGTGGTTCTGTTGCTAATGTAGAGAGAAGGGGGGATAGAGGACATCTCTGCCTTGTGCCCCTCTCCACGTTCACCCTCACCTCTGCAGCCGGCGATCCATACAAGAATCGCACCCATCCCATA
This sequence comes from Ambystoma mexicanum, assembly GCF_040938575.1. Classification (NCBI taxonomy): domain Eukaryota; kingdom Metazoa; phylum Chordata; class Amphibia; order Caudata; family Ambystomatidae; genus Ambystoma; species Ambystoma mexicanum. Next base: position 1,111,716,167 of record NC_090923.1, on the reverse strand, counting down.
AATTCGTCCCTGAATCCCATGCGCAAGAGGACTTCCCACAAGAAGCTCCGCTGTACTGAGTCAAAGGCTTTTTTCAGGTCCACTGAGTGAAGTGCTAACGGGTCCCCCACAGAGTGTGCCTGGGATATGGTCATGAACAGCCTGTAGATGTTCATCCTTGTGGATTTCCTGGGCATAAAGCTGCATTGGTCTGGGTCGACAACCTTGGTTAGACGATTAGCAAACACTTTCGCCAGGATCTTTACCTCCCGATTAATAAGAGAGATCGGCCTGTAGGATGCACATGAGTCTCTGGGTCTGTCTGCCTTGGGAATGACCACCATGCATGCCTTTCTGAGGGCCGGTGAGAGTATACCAATAGAGTGTGCATAAGTGAATAATTTGGACAGATGTGGTAGTGTCGCCTCGCTTAGCTTTTTCCAGACCTCGATCGAGAATCCATTGGGCCCCGGGGCCTTCCCTGGATTCAGGTATGTCTCTGCCATTGCTACCTCCTCCTCAGTAATGTCAGCCTCTAGGACTACTCTCTGAGCAGGACATAGTCGCGGGAGAGTAATGGCCTCCAAAAACGGAAAATCCCCTGTCTTCTCTCCCTTCCGCCCGGAGCTGTAGAGTTTCTTGTAGAATTTGGCAAACTCCTCTGCGATCCCTTTGTCTTCTACCACCCGCTCCCCAGCTGAACCCGCTATCTCCCTTACATACCTATGGCCTTCCTCCCTCGTTTCCAACCAGGCTAGCATCTTCCCAGCCCAATCCCCTGATTCGTATATCTGACTTTTCTTAAGCCACTGTGCCTGCTTGGCAATATTCAACGCGATATTCTGCAGTGTTTCCTGTGCTTTGTGAAGTTCCACCTGTCTATCTCGGGTGCCCTGCTGCAAGTATGCCTCGTCAGCCACCCGCTCCTGTTCCTCTGCCTCCTGTACCTCTCGCCTATGGGTCTTCCTGCGGGACGCCACCAGGGATATCATCTCGCCCCGTAGAACAGTCTTATAGCCCGCCCAGAGCACCTACTGATTACTTGCCGATTCTATGTTTATTTCAAAATATTCATTCGTCTTAGAGTCCACCCTCTCCAGAAAGTCAGGGAACCCCAAGTAATAGTTATTCATTCGACAAAGGGGAAGTTCCACCTTCTTACTTAGGTCAAGTACCATGACCAAAGGAGAGTGGTCTGAGATGCCCCTTGCCAAAAAGGTCACCGCTCTCAACCTATGGATCTCCCTGGACTGGACAAAAAAGTAGTCTAACCTGGAGAGGGACCCATATACCCCAGATAGGAATGAGACGCCGTGGTCAAGTGGGTGCACCTCTCGCTAGGCATCCACCATCCCCATTGCATGAACAAATGAGTTTAGTTTCGATGATGTGTTGCCCGCTTTGGCCTTACTATGTTTCTGGTCCTACACCTCATCCATGATATGGTTGAAATCCCCACTAGAACCCACACGTCTACCTGAGTGCGTAGCAAATCGGCTTGTAGTTGGTTGAACAAATCAATCGTCAGGGGTGGGGGGCATACACGCAACCCCCCCCCAAATTTCTCCCCACAGCTCCCCTGTGACCAGCACAAATCACCCGTGCAGGTCATGTACAACCACCCTGAACTGAAAGGGGACCCTCTTGTGCACCAGTCTCGGAGCACCCCTCGCCCCCCTAGAAAATCCTGCATGCAGGGCAACACAATAATTGGTACGTTTAAAGAAATTCCATTGCATCCCTGCCACCTGAGTTTCAGTTAGGAGGTCCATGTCTGGGGAATACCGATTCAGGAATTGCAGCACTAGCTGTCTCTTAATACTGGACCCCAGGCCATTCACATTCCATGTTAGTAAGGAAGGTTCGCTACTTGTGATCCCTTATGCCAAATAGTGAGTCTGCCCATCATGTAAACCCTGAGAACCCCCCCCCATTCGTGGTTTGGACCCATAATGAACTCCCCTCCCCAATTCCGTTCCCTTCCTGTGCTCTCAGCAAAGACCCAACCCAGCAAATGTTGGTGCAGACCAATACCTCCCACCCCCGCACTCCCCCAACACCAACTGTGAACCCCCACACCCTGCACTTCCCCCCCCAACTAGAAGTACCTCTTGCCCACACCAATATAAACTAAACCATTTGAAAAAATAATCGGGGTTGCCTGTGAGAGCTAGCCTAGCTCTTCGTAGTCCCCTGCCAAGGGCTGCCACATGCAGGATTCCAGACAGTAGTAGACTTGTACCCAAGAGGGCCCACATGACACCTCCCACCCCAGATCAAAAATGTACAGCACTCTGCTTCTCATTCGTCAGCCCGCCTCTCCGTTCCCTGGGGTCTCCGCATCCACTTCATCAATGCGTGATTTCTGCGTATCAAACAGGACTGGGGACGTCTCCATGCCATCGCCCCGGACTGGATGGCATTTTGGTGTCCCTGGACGCGGGCTTGGTAGAATGTGTGTCTCCAGCCAGTCCCAGGCTCCCTTGGAGTTGTGGAAGACATGTACTGTGGCAATGTGGTAAAGTTTGAGCGTAGCCGAGAACATGAGTGCTTATTTGATATTGAGCGACATGAGCTTCCTTTTCACAGAGTCAAAGGACTGCCTCGATCTTTGTACTTCCCTTGAGTAGCCTGGAAAGAAGCCAATTCGGTTTCCATTGTAGGTAATCATCCCGTCGCCCTTGCGAGCTTTAGGAGTGTGTCTTGATCCCTGTAGTTCAGGAGGCAGGCTATCACAGTGCACGGAGGGGCACCAGGCACAGGGCAGACAGTTGGGACTCTGTGCGCCCGCTCAATTGAAAAGAGGTTTGAGAGTTTTTTGGGTTGCATAAGGTCCAATAACCAATGCAGTAGAAACAGTTCAATACAGTGTCCTTCTTCCTTTTCTAGCAGCCCAAGTATGCACAGATTATTGCGGCGGGACCTGCCTTCACTGTCCTCCACCCAGTTTTCCAAGGTGGTCAGTATCTGAGACATCGATGCCAGCCGCTCCTCCATCTCCTTAACGTATCCTCATTGTCTGATATGCGCTGTTCCATCTCTCTCACCCGCGAGGACAGGTTGCCCAAGTCCTGCCTTAAGAAGGAGACCTCCGAGGCTAAGCCATCAATTTCAGTTTGACCTGGAGTCACCAGTGGTGGCCATGATGTCTGTAAGCGACAATATCTGACCTTCTCCTGTACTCTCCCCGCATACAGCCATCATGTACCATGCTGAGGGAGAGGGTGTCGGAGCACTTGTCGTGTAGCGGTCCATTTTATTCTGTGCAGTCCCTTTCTAGGACTTGTCCTTTGCCATTACCGTGTGGGTCACTGGTGCCACACAGTCCACCACCTGACCGTCTTCCAGGACGGGATAGTCGAGTCATCTGCCAAGTCTCCTTCTCCCCTTTCGCTGCGCCTCTGCGTTTGGAGACCTCTGCGGGTTGGCGCCAGGGTTCGGGCATGTCTCCCCCTCCGTTTTGCAGAGTACATCATTTTATGGGCTTCACTTTGCCGATTTGCACCGTCTCTCCTGGAGAGGGTAGCGGGAACATTCTGCAAAGTTATTATGCTAAAGCCACCTAAGGGTCCAAACTTCAAACAGGATATTTATTCAAGGATTCTGCAACCCCGGCGGAGCAGCAGAAACTCACGTCTGCATGCGCCCGCTGCTCAATAGAGCCCCCAAACTGAATGAAAACCTTAACAAGTGCAACTCGTGCCTATTGAATACTGCATTGAGTATAACCCATGTATTTTTGAAAACTAAACGGTGTGAACATCTAACACAAGAGCAGAACTATTACACCTTAGATACAGAAGTGAAATGTAACTTCAAATCTGAGTAAGTCCATTAAGATACTGCATATTAAAACAAATGATACTATATTTCCAAGTGAAATCAATATGTGATGTCTTCTAAAGTGAATGGAACTTTAAATCTAACTGAAGACTATTTCCACACAGTTATAATGTACACATGGAAAACCCACCATACAAAGAGGGCACCAAAAGTGGCAAAAGACTTGAAAAGACAAAGGATATCTTTTGCTGCTGCTGAAGTTAAGTCTTGGTGAAGGGAACCCTGAGACTTGAAACATCTGTGTTCCTGAAATTATGTTGTGGGTAAGGGAACCCTGAGATTTGAGACATTTATTAACTTGAGACTGGATTTTCAAGAAAGACTCTTTGGTGGTTGGAAATATATTGCTTGGAATTAGGGAAGGGAACCCCAAATATTGATTAAAATTGTATCATCCTGAACACAAGAGAAGTAAAATTGAGACTTTTTGCTGAAAGAGAAGTAAAATTGAGACTTTTTGCTGAAAACTGTTTTTATACTTGGGGGGGTGGGGGGTCGGAGGAGCGGAAAGGAAGCTGCGAGCTGGAAGAGCCTCAGAACTTAATGTTGGACGATGTTTCCTTTGGTTGCTGGCATCCCTTCACATTGTAGAGATTACCTGTGAGGGCAAGCATAGGTTTTGGACACAGACCGATTCTTCAGTTGGACTCTTTGACTTACTTCCTTACTTTTATTTAGGTAGGGAAATCCCACCTTAGCGTAGGTCAAGTTAGGTGTTCATCCATCCTGACATATAAGCAAAATAAAAGCGTTTGTTTGAACTTGAACTCTGTTGTCTGTATCATACTTCATGATGCCTTTACAACTGTCTCCTTTGGCCTACTACAGCACTCTGCTTGACCTTGTTGCTGCTTCCCTACACTCTTGTCAGTGCGCTGGTGGAAGTTGTGTGTCCCAGGTCCATTCGCCCCTATTTACCAGTACAAGATCCCATAGCAGTCATCTCACCATTGCTACACACACTGCAGGCTACCCTAAGGACAAAACAGAACACACATCTTGGGGAAAACAGGAAGGAAGAATGGGGAGCTACAAGCGAGCAGGAGTGTGCACACAGACAGGACTGAGCTGGCCAGGGGCCTGGGACTTGCTCTCATGTATATGAGAAGCATGCCTAGCCACTTTTCTGGACTCTCTCCCTTTGAGATCATGATGGCAACACCAATGCCCCTGCCGGCTGCAGCTCCTCCCTCTGCGTTCAGATTGCCTTTGGCACTGATGGATGGTTCAGTTCTCGCATATTTCAAACACCTTATGTCAGTCATAAAACAGATCTGCAGCCAGGCCAGCGAGGCACAACCTGAGCCAGGCCAGCAAAGATTACATTTAGTGCAGGAGGGAGAGCTAGGACATTGCACCCCAGATCATGGACTATTTTTTTCCACCAAAATCTGTCCCGACCTGCTCGGAGACCCTGGCAGCATAGGAAGAGTATATTTTGTCTTGCCATGGGGAAGTGACTTGTCAGATTTGAACATTGATATATTTTTTTTTTTCCTTTAACATTTTTGGAAGTGTGATTTTTGTTTTTTTTTAATTTTGATTCCATTTTTGGAGCTCAGTTTTTATTCTGGTCTCCTGAACAGTAATTTTTTGGGATAAAAATGTTTTTTGTTAACACGTTTATTTTTGTTCGGTTGCACATATGGGAAACAATACAATTTCACAAGGGTTACATGAAATTATTTTGGGTGGGTCAGCATCTGCTGATCTCCCACATCGAACCACCACACGCATTCCCCCTTACCCCATCCCTTAAGTTCTCCTCTGGCCTGGTGCCACCATGCCGGGAGTCTATCGTTACCCATTGTACTGCAGGGCCAGCTGTGCGAGGCAGGGTTTATCTGTTTGTGCTGGGAAATTTCAGTCATACTCCAGTATCGGGCCCATATGTCTGTAAACCTATGCGGTAGGCCTTGTCTCGATGCAGTGACTTTTTCCGTCACCAAGATGTCCGTGGCCTTCCAGGTGCAGGCAATCGTGATTCTTCCTGCTAATAGCAATTGTGTGATGAGTTTAGATGGCCTCTCCTTTCTTGGGTATGTCCCTTGAACAAGGGAGCCCAAGAGGACCACCTCCGGATTGCAACTTGGGTGATGGATTCAATGGCAGAGATGCACTGGTCCCAAAAGGATTTGGCAGTGGGGCAGTCCCACCACATATGTAGGTATGAGCCGAGTTGTCCGCATTTGCGCCAGCAGTGTGGGTCACGGGAGTTCTGGAATTGGTGGAGGCTTACTGGGGGGTAGTACCAATGGAGGAGCAGCTTAAGGACACACTTTCTGTTTGTGATGCAAAACGAGGAAGAGTAGCTTCTTGGCCATATATTCACCCAGGAATGGTCCCCAATCGGGTGTCCCAGGTCTGTTTCCCATTGTGTACTGTATGTGGGCCTGAGGATTAGCATGTCCTCTTGCAATAGTTTATAGAAGCTGGAGATCTTCTCTCCTGCTGGCGCCCCCTGCAGGGTAAGTTCAATAGGGCTAAGATTTCGAGTGACCTCTTGCCGGACCAGAGGATGAGTACACCATGGCCGAGTTGGGAGTAGGAGAACCTATCTGTTTCAGCTAACTGGAAGGCTGTTTTACAGTTTTCAATTGTACGAGGTTGGCCATTCTCAAACAGTTGCGCCAGGGTTTTCAGTTCCCCTCTTACCCAGTTCCTAAAATTCTTGGGGTGGGTTCCGGGGGTGAAGACCGGGTTATGGATAATCAGGGAATTTGGGCCCAAACCGCGTGTGATACCTTTGGATTTCAGCACCTAGTCCCACATAAGTAGGGTGTTTTTAGTGGATGATAGTAAACTTGGCCAGGTTTTCCATAGAGCGAGATTTTATGATGTGAAGCGCCAATTTGCATTCCCTTAATATTGGGGTCCATGCGAACCCGCTGAGCTAGTGGCTCCATTATCAGGGCGAACAGGAGGGAGGGATAGAGGGCACCCCTGTCTGGTTCCATAAATTAGTGTGATAGGTGTCGTTACATTTTGTTTAATTGGCAGAGATGTTTTTGGGGAATGGTAGTTGGCCAGGACGATTTTACGGAAATTTGGACCGAACTGAAAGGCCTCAAGAGTAAGCTGTTAAAAGGACCAGTCCACTTTATCAAAGGCTTTGGACACGTCAAAGGCCGACAATGCCATTTTATGAGAGTCCAGGGTTGCTATTGCCACTAAGTTTAAAGCTCGCCTGATATTGTCCCCGGTTGACCTATCTGCTATAAAGCCAGTTTGATCCGGGTCAATTAATTTAGGGAAGACTGCCACCAGGCGGTTTGCTAAGATTTTAGAGTATATGTTGGCGTCTATATTTAATAGGGAAATTTGGCGTGTGGGCAATTTCCTCCGCATAGTGGGCTTCAAGCCTGTTCCGAGCTATCCGAGCTATCTGCAGGGAGCGATGGGCCCTTGGTGACCAGCCCTTCTTGCGTTTACCTTCGGTCATCCGAACGTCTTCTTCCAGCTTTCTGCGGGCCTCCAGCCTCCGTTTTCGGTATACCACCCCATGGGCTATCAGCTCCCCCTGATCACCGCCTTCATGGCGTCCCAGGTGTTAGCTGGAGAGGTGTGTTCTGTGGGATTCTCTTGAAAGTAGCACCGAATTGCTTTAGCAATAGCGTCTCTCAGGGCCATGTCGTTTATGATCAGGTCGTGCAGGCTCCAGCAAGGTCTAGGGGGGGATCCGAGTTGTGGGCTCGGGCTGTCAACATGATCGGAGCGTGGTCCGATAACAGTCTCGGTTGTATGGCCACCTCGTCGATGTAGGCGAGGATTTGTGGGGATGTCAGGAGCAGGTCTATCCGGGAGGATGTTCAATGCACATACATGTGAGAAGAAGAAGTCCTTTTCGCCCTGGTGTAGAACCCTCCACGTATCCACCACCCCCAGTGCCATGAAGAGATGAAGAAGCCCGGTTGCAATTTTAAAGTCCCTAGAGGCTGGTCTATATTTAGAAGAGATGCCATGAAGGGATGAAGAAGCCCGGTTGCAATTTTAAAGTCCCTAGGGGCTGGTAGATGAGATTTGTCCCTTAAGGATTCCGGGACCCCATTAAAGTCTCCCCCAATGATTATTTGGCCCTCAATGAAGAAGAGCAGCTTGACCTTCAGTGCGTTATAAAAGAACTCCTGTCCCTCGTTCGGAACATAGACATAAATCGGGGTGTATAGTTGCCTAAATATCGACCCTCTAATTCCTGTGTAACGACCTTCTGGGCAGTATGTCGTCTCCAGAGCCTTGAACGGGATGCCTTTTGCCAGGAGCATTGACATGCCTCTTCTCTTGGAGCTGCTGTAGACCGTGAACTGGAGCGGAAAGTGTCTGCTTCAGAGGCGTGGGGAGTGGCAGCAAATGGGTTTCTTGTAGGAAGATCATGGAGCCCCCCAAATCCTGCAAGCAATGCAATGTCGATTTACGCTTTGGGGGAGAATTTAGGCCCTTCACATTAAGCAAAATACAATTCAGTTTCTGGTGCGGCGGCAGTTCCCTGGGAGAGTCCAATTCCACCAAGAAAGGGGGGAGTCCGGGTCCATTTTAGCCGTCATCTATGTCCTTTGCCCTTGCAGTCCCATTGCGCAACCAGGTTTTTAACTTGTGCTTCCAACTTTGAAGCGGTAACAAAACTGCTGCAGTTAACAACCAACTCACTGCCGATAACCATGCTGACAAACTAAGAATGGGGTTTTCACCCCATGGGCCTTTAGGCGCTATCGCGCTTTACGGCTGGGCATAAACCGTGTGAAGCCCGGTATTAGAAGCTTATTGTTAGGATTCCATCCACCACAGGGCTTATGCCACACAAGCAGGGTCGGTCCACCTCATCTAGGTTGCCCGCAACATCATGCTGGCTAGGTAAACGCACCCTCACATCACCCTCACCTCAGCCACTCTCCCTGTATCTCTTCATGCAAAAGAATGTATGCTGATTCACCCCGTTATGTGTTTCACACTACACATCCCAGAGGGCTCTGCACCCAAGACGTTACGGCCGTTCTTGGAGATTGCCCTGGAAATTGTGGCGGCCATGATTGGTGGATTCAATACGCTGTGACGCCAACTCTATCATGTGACCTCTTCACAGTCTATTCAGCGTCACATCTCCCTGGTTACAACGCTTCTGAATCTGCAGAAGTGTGCTATGTTTGGTAATTCTTCGTCCTGTCATTGTATCCTGTTTCGTCTTCGACCTTGGATTTTGCTTCCTGGATTTGTCTGCTCCTGTTCCTCATCTGAAACATTGCCCTGGCCTTTTTGTCTTCTCTGTATTTGAACAAGACTCGCGTCCTGGAATTCTTTGCCTAATCCCTGCCTGCTACGTTCATTTTCTCCTCGCTCCTCCCGGACATCTACATGCTACTGCTACGGAGCTGGTGTTACCTTGTGCGTAGGTCTCCTACCTTTGCCTGGAACTTTTCTCTTTACCATTGTGAGGTAACCGCCCCTCTTGTTCCCCCTCTGCCGCACATGAACTAGAGACTGCCTACATTGTGCGCGCAGCTGTTCGTCCTCGTTCCGTCGGGTGCTCCCCTCTGGACTAGAGACTGCTCGTAGGCGTCCTCGTTCCGTCGGGAATAATGGGGCTGGTTGTTTCACTGGTTTACAGTTGTTCTCTACTCCTGCTACGCTGATCTTTTGGAGTTCATGGTAAGACCCACACTTGCATGCACCATTTTCTTGTCAGTCCTGGCCTTAGTTCTCCAATTCATACTATATTGTCTCGATTTATCATGTATAGGACGAGAGTACGGCACAGGCTACCATAACCACATCATACTATAAAGTTCCCAGGCAATTCCTATTTCACTCTAAGGTGGGTCTCAGACCCAATAACGTTGTTTTATATCTTGTGATTTGGGCTAGACCTAAATCCAGACTTTGCTTCTAGGTGCCTGGTTTTGCTGACTCCGCCATTGTGGACGATCATCCTGTTGTGTTCGTGGGTTACCATTTGCTGTCTGTTTGTTTAACGGCCAGTCAGTGGTATTGTTGGGAAGAAATCTTTGGCTGCACTACGTGGTCATGTGTCCCGTGGATTTCTGACACTTTTTTTTTTTTTTAAATATTTTATTGATTTTATATTTTAGAAAACCAAACAACACACAACACAATACAACTGTTACAGCATCGAAGCACCATATTACATTACAGAAACACAAAAGAAAATACGAAAAAACTCCCCCCAGCCCCCATCAAGCCAGAGCCGGCTCCCTTGTATCCTCAGTCGGGGCACCGTCAGGTGGAGCATTGTCCGTATGCCCGTCATCCGAATTCTCAGATTCGTCCAAACCCTGTTGTGGGTTGGTCATAGAGGCCACCAATTGTCGCCAGGCCAGCAAGGGCCCTATCTCCACCTCGCCCCCTCTAGTGACCGCTTCAAACCATACCACGGATTCCGCCTCCGCCCACCTCACGAGGTCCGCCCACCATAGTTCCACTCTCGGCCTGCTGGCCGCTTTCCAATTCATGGCAATCCTGCGTTTGGCCAGAACATATGCCAGGTCCCTTATCTTGCTCAGGTGCCTAGAGTGTCTGGGCCTGGGGAAGATCCCAAGCATACACGACCAGGCCGATCCCACGTCCAACACCACTCCCCCACCTGCGAGCTTCATCTTGACCTCCTCCCAAAATCTATACACTTCCGGGCAGGCCCAAAACATGTGTAGCAACCCTGCGTCAACCTCCCCGCACCTGGGGCATTTTTGAGTGATCGAGCCTCCAAACCGTGCGATCTTTTGGGGAGTCAGGTAGGCCCTGTGAGTAATGAAGAACTGGAGTTGTTGGAGCCGTGCATTTCGGGACACCTTTTTATGATACCCCAGGACCCTCTTCCACTGACCCTCCGTCATGAGTCCACCCATCTCCTCCTCCCATTCATGCCTCAGTTGGAGCAACTCTTTCCCAGCCTTCGCTCTAAGGAGTTCGTATATCCGTGATATTTCATGCCCGCCCTCTGAGACATCATACATAGTTTCAAGGGAGGCATCAGGGTCATCTGCCAGTGCCGTCACCGGCCATCTCTCTCTTACTCGTTTCACTAGCCTGGCATAGGTGATGTATTGGCCTCTATGCACCCCGTCTCATCCTGCAACTTTTGGAAGTCCAACGCCTCCCCCTCCTGCCATATGTCCCCGAGCGTGGCCAGGCCCACCGGCTCCCAGTGCCTACGGACAGACTGAAACAGTTGGGAGTCGTTTTCGCACAGGGCCACCAGCGGGACCTGCCGAGATAGCGGTTCTGACTCCCCCATCAATTTCCACGTTCTATGCCAGACCTCCCATCCCAACCTCAATAGCCGCCCTCTTCCTGTCAGTTTATTCCTTTGTAGCCACACCACCTCTCTCAGGAAGTATGGGGCCGCATCCTCCCGCAGCAACCTAGATTCCGCCGAATCTTCATCAGACAACCACCTGGCCACATACAACAGCTGCCCCGCCAGATAATATAGTTTGAAGTTTGGCAAGCCTATACCCCCCTTCTCGTGCGGGTTCTGGAGCTTCCACAGGGCCACCCTATTCCTGGAGTTACCCCACACAAAGCCCCTACACATACTATGAAGTCGCACAAATAGGCTCTTAGGGATCAAATACGGGACGTTCATGAAGAAATGCAGGAGTCTGGGAAGGACCACCATTTTCAGCAAAGCCGCCCTCCCCATCATGGACAGGGGCAATCTGGACCAGAATGCCATGCTGTTCCTGACCCCCTCTATGGCTCTCTCTGTGTTATGCTTGTGTACCGCCTCAGTCCGGTGGTAAATATTTACCCCCAGGTACCTAAACGTGTCGGTCCGCCATGGTATTGGCAACACAGGCAGCCTCTCCAGCGGGACGTCCCTGTACCCGCCCAGAGGGAACAGGCTAGACTTCCTGGGGTTCACTGATATGCCCGAGAGGACAGCGTAATGATCCAGTACCTCCAGTACGTACTGCAGGTTCACCTCCGGGTAGCGCAAGTAAAGCAGCATATCGTCCGCATACAGAGATATTAAGTGACTGCCGCTGGCGGTGTTAATGCCCACCTCTCCGTATTGTTGCCGCAGGCATATCGCCAGCGGCTCCAGCGCGAGTATGTATAACATGGGTGACCAAGGGCATCCCTGCCTGGTCCCCCTGCTGAGTTTCCAGGCATCCGAGACTGTGGCCCCTGTCTTCACCCTCACCACCGGGCTGCTATATAACAACTGGACCCATCTGATATACCCAGGGCCCACGCTGTATCCCTGCAGGGCCGCTTTCAGCCAAGGCCATCTCACTGAATCGAAGGCCTTGACCGCATCCAGCGACACTACCGCCATCTCGCCCATGTCATCCTTAGTATGGTCGATAACATGGTGCAGCCTCCTATGGTTATCAGTGATATTCCTGCCTGGGACATATCCCGTTTGATCCGGGTGGATCAGCTTGCCGATCACCTTCTTCAACCTGTTGGCCAGCACCGCCGTGAGTATTTTGCTGTCCTGGTTTAGCATGGACAGAGGTCTATAAGATCCACACTCAACAGCCGGCTTGCCTGGTTTCAGTAATGGGACAATCATGGCCTCACGGAGGGACAACGGGAGTTCTCCCTGTTCGTATGCCTCGTTAAACAAGGCCAGCAGTGGCTGGAGCAGCTCCTGCACGTACACCTTGTAAAACTCACTAGGCAGTCCATCCGTTCCAGGTGCCGTACACGTGGGGAGGCCCCGGATCACCACCTCCAGCTCGTCTGAAGTGACAGGGGCGTCCAATTCCTCCCGCTCCAGGTCGTCTAGGGTGGGCAGACCAATGTCTTAGAGTGTGTTCAGGATGTCCTGACTCCTGTCTTCCCCAGTGTCCTCATACAAACGTTTGTAGAACCTGAGGAATTCCTCGTTCACCCCGTCCTGAGTGTTGCGAAGACAACCGTCCTCACCACAGATCTCATGAATAACCACCCGGGGGGACTCGCTCTTGTACAGCCAAGCCAACAGTCTGCCTGGCTTGTCGCCCCCCGCGTGCAGCCTCTCGGTGTATTTCCTATGGTTCAATCTGCATAGTCGATCCCAAAGAGCACTGCACACCACCTGAAGGTCCCTCGCCTTAGTCTTGTCCTCCTGAGTGGCGTTCTCGAGACGAGCTAGGCTCTCCAGTTCCCTTTCGGTGTCCTGAAGCTCCCTCTCGATACCCCCTTGAAGTCCTTTGGATTTAGAGATGGCCACTCCACGCACCACTACCTTAAAGGCCTCCCACAGAGTTCCCACAGAGCGCACGCTACCCGTGTTTATCTCAAAGTATTCCCCGATGGCAACCCTCAAGTCCTCCCGGAATCCCTCATCCTGCAGTGCCTCCGACCGAAGCCTCCATGTGGGGACCCGAGGCCTAGGGGGTTGGTGTCGCCACTCTACCACCAGGGGCGAATGGTCCGACAATACTCGGGCCTTGTATTCTGCCCCCACTATTTCACCCGCTATCTCGGCAGTTCCAAACACATAATCCAATCTCGTGTATGAGTCGTATGGCGCCGCATAGTGCGAATACTGCCTATCTGTGGGGTGGAGTTTCCTCCACACATCTACCAGTCCCAGGTCTCCTAGCAATGTCCCGAGCGCCTTGGCCGCCGGCGACATTTTCCCTTTGGTATCAGCGGACCGGTCAATTCTGGGATCCAAGACGCAGTTGAAGTCCCCACCCCACACCATCGCACCCCCTACCAGGGGGCCTAGTTTGCCATAGAGGGATCTAAAGTAGGCTGCAGTATCATGATTGGGGGCATACAGGTTGAGGATGTGTACTTCCCTGTTTTCCAGGAGTCCTGTTATCGCCACCATTCTGCCCTCCGGGTCCACTATCGAGTCAAGCACCCGGAACGGCACGTGCGGCGCCACCCAGGTGATAACCCCTCTAGCATACGCCGAGTACGTGGCACCCACCACATTGCCCTTCCACTTTCTCTTGACCACCTCCAATTTCTCCCTAGTGAGGTGGGTCTCTTGTAGCAGGGCTATATCTATCCGCATCCTTTTCAGGTATAGCATTACCTTGTTCCGCTTGAGGTAGCTATTGAGGCCTCGGACATTCCAGGTAGCTATGCGAAGATTATCCGATGCCATCAGTTCGGTCTATACTCAACCCCGCCCTCCCCACAATGCTCCCTTTGTCTAACTCTCCGCCGGCTCTTCCATCCTTGATCCCCATCCCCCCTCCCTGTTTCCCAACTACACACCACAGCAAACAACCCATCCCACCCCAACAAAAGCCCAGCTCCATCCCTGGATCTCAGGCCCACCCGCGTCTGGTCTTATCCCGTATTCAAGGAGTAGGACCCCGCGGGGCGTCGCCGATCTAACAGCGACCTAACTAACTAGATATGTTACTACTGGGGGCAAAGGAAGCCTCTCGGAGCTCCCAACCAAGTAACCACGGGTAGGCACGCCCAAAGGGCCAGCCAGTCAGCACCACATCACACGCACCATATGCCGTATAAATGACTATATTCGAGTCCCAATGTCTCGGCCCCATTGCCCTAGGCGCCATTGCCCTAGGCGACACAGCCATAAGCTACTTATCTTCCGTAGTCTCCACCTGGATGCGCGGTTCCTGAGGACTGCCCAGCGCGTCCAGCCAGTCCATTGCTTCTGTCGGTGTTTCAAAGAACAGGGATCTGTTTCTGTAAAAAACTTTCAATTTGGCCGGGTAGAGTAGCATGTAGCGATAGCCAGCTTCACGCAGTCTCCTTTTCACCGCCCCGAAGTGCATCCGACTCCGCTGTACTTGTAGCGTGTAGTCAGGGTAGGCCGTGATCTTGGCCGATCCTCTGTCAATCGTTCCCCCTTTTCGAAAGAATTCAAGAATCTTTTCGCGATCTCGGTAGTTCAGAATTTTTGCGATCACCGGCCGCGGGGGGGCCCCAGGAGGCGGCCTCCTGGTTAGGGCCCTATGCGCCCTCTCGTCTGCAAACCCCTGGGTCAGCACCCCGCCAGTAATCTCCTGCAAAAGCATGGATTCCACAAATTCCGTGGGGTCTGGTCCTTCCGTTCCTTCAGGTAGGCCCACAATGCGAATATTGTTGCGCCTGGCACGTCCCTCCGCCTGCTCCGCTCTGTCCTCCAGGTTGCCCACCCGTTGCACAAGGGCGTGTAGTTCCCTCTTATGAGCAGCGCAGTCTGCCGTGTTCGTGGCCGTCTCCTTCTCAATGGTCCCCGTGCGCTCCGAGATCGCCCTCACATCCAGTCTTAGCAGATTCACCTCCTCCTGGACGGCACCGATGTTAAGGTTTAAGCCTTCCTGCAGCCCTTTCATGGCAAGGCCCAACTTGGTCTCCCATGACACTTTTAAGTCCGCAATCGCCGCCAGCACCGCCTGTATCGTGCCCGGCGACTCTGCGACCGTCACGGGGGTCTCTTTGTTCTTGCCTCCTTCCGCCCCTGAGGGGGACTTGGCGTAAGCCTCCATCGTGGGCTGTTTGGCCTTGGGTCTCACACCTCTCGTGGCCATACTGTTGTATGAGGCGGGCGGGGGCCCGTCCCGCCAGGCACCGAAGGGGGATCACGCCACTCAATGCGCAAAGCCTGGCCCACCACACCATGGGGCATCCAACACGCCCAAAGCACCCCAGCTCCCGGGCCCACGGTCTCGTCGTCACAGCTACATCCGTTCGGCCCTCCAGCTCGCCGGGCCACCGTGCGTCCTAGGCGGTGCTCACGTGTACTAGTCCCCAAACGAAGGGACCCGTAGGTCCTGCACTCGTGATCGCGACGCTGACTTCACGGTCCTCGGTGTTCGCAAAGTGTTGCCGCCATTTTGTCTTGTCCGCCTACTCAGGGCTCATCCCAGTCAATCGCATTTGTTTCAGTTTCCGGGTCTCCCAGACATCACAAACTTTCAGCGGGTGTAGTGGTGGCATTCCCACACCTGGACATCGATTTCCAGCGTCGGCCGGCCCCCGTGGACGCACCTTTCCATCAGGATCAAAACAG
The DNA here is from genome assembly GCF_040938575.1 of Ambystoma mexicanum. NCBI lineage: Eukaryota > Metazoa > Chordata > Amphibia > Caudata > Ambystomatidae > Ambystoma > Ambystoma mexicanum. The sequence continues at coordinate 1,111,700,416 of NC_090923.1, read as the reverse complement.
GGTCAACGGAGCTCCTCCGGAGTGCGACCCTTTACATGGCCGTCCAAGCCACGCCCCGCGGATTTCTGACACTTATGTCGATCCGGTGATATGTTGTAGTCGGGCGACTTCAAGAGGACAGGCGAGCCCCCAGTGGGAGGTTCTCCAGGTGACGGAGGGGAGGGGCCCTCAAGTCTGCTGCGGGAGAGTTACTGTCTTCTGCCCTTTGGTTACTCTCGTCCAGGTGCTCTGTTTCAAACTGACTGACTCCTTTCAAGCTGGCGATGAGGGTTTTGATGAGGAACCTGTTTCTGCCTCCAGGGATGATTTTTTTAGGATGTCCTCTGCTTCTTCTAATGAGCTAATGATGAGGGAAGTGTCGACCAGATGAATTGAGGAGTAGCAGGGAAAACCCAGCGGTACCACACCTTCTGGTCTTGCAAAAACGCTGTCAAGGGTCTGAGCTCTCTTTGTCGTTGCATGGTTGCCACGGGATGTCTTAGAAGATCTGCAGTGGAGCTCCTTGGAATGTGAGGTCCCCTTGTGTTTGACTGGCTGCTAGGATTTCTTGTTTTGTAGTAAAGAAGTGGACCCAGGTAATTACGTCCAGCGGTCTAACCTGCGATCTGGCTCATCGGGCGCGTATCCTATTCATGCGGTCCAGGAGTAGCAATGACTTGTCCAGGTGTGGGAGGAGAGTCTGGAAGAGCTCACCAATGTAGGCTGGAAGAGCTTGTCTGGGATCGAGGTGGGCACTCCTTTGATCCGGAGGTTGTTCCTGCGGGCCCTGTTTTCCAGATCCTCCTGTTTCCCTGGCAATTCATCACTTTTCCCTTCTAGTACTTGAATTCTTCCCAAGAGATCAACCAACACCAATTGATTGTTGCATGCTCCTCTACCTCTCCGAGTCTTTGTTCCGCCTCCTGCACCTGCTGATCTAGTTGATCCAGCCTTGCCGAGATCCCTGCCACACAGCTTCTGAATTCTGCTTTAATTTCTGACATGACAGCCCATAGGTCCTCTTTTGTGGCCAATTGGTCCGCAGGGGTCTTGTGGGGGTGGGGGGTCAGGGTCTCCATCTTCTTGTGTTTATCTTGAGGCTGAAGCAAAGCCGCAATATCAGCGATTTTATGAGCTTTCAGTGGTTTAGCCATAGGTGGGGGAGAGGTTGGTGGACTTCTGGATGGTTATTGGCACTGCTGATGCCGCTCTGGTGCAGGTGGAGCCGGGCCGGTTGCCAGGAAGAGTTTCTGTTGTGGTAGGTGAGGCTGATGGTCTACCACATGGGTGCACAACATACGGCCCGCGGGCCAGTTGCGGCCCGCCATGCCCTTTTGACCGGCCCGCGAGGCACAAAGACTTTCCTAATGGAGGGCGGCCCGCGGCCACCCTTCATTAGGAAAGTCTTTGTTGTCTTCCGGGCCGGTGAAAACACTGGTCCTCATTGGCTCAGCACACACACGCATCACGTCGCTCCTACGAGCCACGTAATGCGTGTGTGCTGCACCAATGGAGGGCCAGCACTACGGCTGGCGTGGTCCATAAGGCTTGATGCCGGAAGGCATTTCAGCCTTGGACCACGCCAGCCGTAGTAAGATTCCAGCGTTCCAGCTTACCTGCCGCTTACCTGCCTTCCAGCACGTCTCCGGTAAGTGGTCTGTTTGTGTTTGTGTGTCGGGTTTGTTTTGCTTTATGTTTGTGTGTGTATGTTGGGGGGGGGTGTCGGATGTGTATGAATGTTTGTATTTGAATGTATTTTGTGTGTATGTTGAGATGCGGGGGTGGGGGGGTGTGTCGGATGTGTATGAATGTTTGTATTTGAATGTATTTTGTGTGTATGTTGAGATGCGGGGGTGGGGGGTGTGTCGGATGTGTATGAATGTTTGTATTTGAATGTATTTTGTGTGTATGTTGAGATGCGGGGGTGGGGGGTGTGTCGGATGTGTATGAATGTTTGTATTTGAATGTATTTTGTGTGTATGTTGAGATGCGGTGGTGGGGGGTGTGTCGGATGTGTATGAATGTTTGTATTTGAATGTATTTTGTGTGTATGTTGAGATGCGGGGGTGGGGGGGTGTCGGATGTGTATGAATGTTTGTATTTGAATGTATTTTGTGTGTATGTTGAGATGCGGGGTGGGGGGGTGTGTCGGATGTGTATGAATGTTTTGATTTGAATGTTTTTTGTGTGCTGATTGGGGGGTGGGGGTTCGGGTCTGTATGGGTGCATGTTTGTGTGTGTGTGCTGAGTTGGGGGTTCGGGTCTGTATGGGTGCATGTTTGTGTGTGTGCTGAGTTGGGGGGTGGGGGGTTCGGGTCTGTATGGGTGCATGTTTGTGTGTGTGCTGAGTTGGGGGGTGGGGTGTTCGGGTCTGTATGGGTGCATGTTTGTGTGTGTGCTGAGTTGGGGGGTGGGGGGTTCGGGTCTGTATGGGTGCATGTTTGTGTGTGTGCTGAGTTGGGGGTTGGGGGGTTTGGGTCTGTATGGGTGCATGTTTGTGTGTTTGCTGAGTTGGGGGGTGGGGGTTCGGGTCTGTATGGGTGCATGCTTGAGTGTGTGCTGAGTTGGGGGTGGGGGGTTTGGAGTTGGGTGGGGGTGGGGGGTTCGGGTCTTTATGGGTGCATGTTTGTGTGTGTGCTGATTTGCGGGGTGGGGGTTCGGGTCTGTATGGGTGCATGTTTGTGTGTGTGCTGATTTGGGGGGTGGGGGGTTCGGGTTTGTATGGGTGCATGTTTGTGTGTGTGCTGAGTTTGGGGGTGGGGGGTTTGGTTCTGTATGGGTGCATGTTTGTGTGTGTGCTGAGTTGGGGGGTTTGGTTGGGGGTGAGGGGGCCATGGGGTGGGGGGTTTGGTTGGGGGTGAGGAGGCCATGGGGCATAGTGTTTGGTTGGGGGTGAGGAGGCCATGGGGCATAGTGTTTGGTTGGGGGTGAGGGGGCCATGGGGCATAGTGTTTGGTTGGGGGTGAGGGGGCCATGGGGCATAGTGTTTGGTTGGGGGTGAGGAGGCCATGGGGCATAGTGTTTGGTTGGGGGTGAGGGACATATGGGGCATAGTGTTTGGTTGGGGTGAGGGGCCCATGGGGCATAGTGTTTGGTTGGGGGTGAGGAGGCCATGGGGCATAGTGTTTGGTTGGGGGTGAGGGGGCCATGGGGCATAGTGTTTGGTTGGGGGTGAGGGGGCCATGGGGCATAGTGTTTGGTTGGGGGTGAGGAGGCCATGGGGCATAGTGTTTGGTTGGGGGTGAGGGACATATGGGCATAGTGTTTGGTTGGGGGTGAGGGGGCCATGGGGCATAGTGTTTGGTTGGGGGTGAGGGGGCCATGGGGCATAGTGTTTGGTTGGGGGTGAGGGGGCCATGGGGCATATTGTTTGGTTGGGGTGAGGGGGCCATGGGGCATAGTGTTTGGTTGGGGGTGAGGGACATATGGGGCATAGTGTTTGGTTGGGGGTGAGGGGGCCATGGGGCATAGTGTTTGGTTGGGGGTGAGGGACATATGGGGCATAGTGTTTGGTTGGGGGTGAGGGACATATGGGGCATAGCGTTTGGTTGGGGGTGAGGGGGCCATGGGGCATAGTGTTTGGTTGGGGTGAGGGGGCCATGGGGCATAGTGTTTGGTTGGGGGTGAGGGACATATGGGGCATAGTGTTTGGTTGGGGGTGAGGGGGCCATGGGGCATAGTGTTTGGTTGGGGGTGAGGGACATATGGGGCATAGTGTTTGGTTGGGGGTGAGGGGGCCATGGGGCATAGTGTTTGGTTGGGGGTGAGGGGGCCATGGGGCATAGTGTTTGGTTGGGGGTGAGGGGGCCATGGGGCATAGTGTTTGGTTGGGGGTGAGGAGGCCATGGGGCATAGTGTTTGGATGGGGGTGAGGGACATATGGGGCATAGTGTTTGGTTGGGGTGAAGGGGCCATGGGGCATAGTGTTTGGTTGGTGGTGAGGGACATATGGGGCATAGTGTTTGGTTGGGGGTGAGGGGGCCATGGGGCATAGTGTTTGGTTGGGGTAAGGGGGCCATGGGGCATAGTGTTTGGTTGGGGGTGAGGGACATATGGGGCATAGTGTTTGGTTGGGGGTGACGGGGCCATGGGGCATAGTGTTTGGTTGGGGGTGAGGGGGCCATGGGGCATAGTGTTTGGTTGGGGGTGAGGGGGCCATGGGGCATAATGTTTGGTTGCGGGTAAGGGGGCCATGGGGCATAGTGTTTGGTTGGGGGTGAGGGGGCCATGGGGCATAGTGTTTGGTTGGGGGTAAGGGGGCCATGGTGCATAGTGTTTGGTTGGGGGTGAGGGACATATGGGGCATAGTGTTTGGTTGGGGGTGAGGGACATATGGGGCATAGTGTTTGGTTGGGGGTGAGGGGGCCATGGGGCATAGTGTTTGGTTGGGGTGAGGGGGCCATGGGGCATAGTGTTTGGTTGGGGGTGAGGGACATATGGGGCATAGTGTTTGGTTGGGGGTGAGGGGGCCATGGGGCATAGTGTTTGGTTGGGGGTGAGGGACATATGGGGCATAGTGTTTGGTTGGGGGTGAGGGGGCCATGGGGCATAGTGTTTGGTTGGGGGTGAGGGGCCCATGGGGCATAGTGTTTGGTTGGGGGTGAGGAGGCCATGGGGCATAGTGTTTGGATGGGGGTGAGGGACATATGGGGCATAGTGTTTGGTTGGGGTGAGGGGGCCATGGGGCATAGTGTTTGGTTGGGGGTGAGGGACATATGGGGCATAGTGTTTGGTTGGGGGTGAGGGGGCCATGGGGCATAGTGTTTGGTTGGGGTGAGGGGGCCATGGGGCATAGTGTTTGGTTGGGGGTGAGGGACATATGGGGCATAGTGTTTGGTTGGGGGTGAGGGGGCCATGGGGCATAGTGTTTGGTTGGGGGTGAGGGGGCCATGGGGCATAGTGTTTGGTTGGGGGTGAGGGGGCCATGGGGCATAATGTTTGGTTGCGGGTAAGGGGGCCATGGGGCATAGTGTTTGGTTGGGGGTGAGGGGGCCATGGGGCATAGTGTTTGGTTGGGGGTAAAGGGGCCCTGGGGCATAGTGTTTGGTTGGGGGTGAGGGTGCCATGGGGCATAGTGTATCTAGGGTCAATAAAATATATATAAGTTAATTAAACAGGCGAGATACAATAACTAAATAGAAATAAATTATAACAATGGAAAATGTGTAGTACAAAATGTAAGTTTGAAGTGCAAATAAAAATCGTTACCCCTCAAAAACATTCTTTTTCCATGTGTTTAGTACAAATTGGGGGTTTAAAAAGCCTACTGCCACGCCCCGCCTACCGCCCCGCCCACATTTACTTTTCAGCCCACTATAGCCCTCATGTAAGGTACTTTCGGCCCTCTGTCAAAATCAGTTGTGCACCCCTGGTCTACCATCATGGTCTCCGCCCTCTCCTGGAGCAAGGCTGTCCCTCGATGGTTCCACCACCCCACAGGTTTCTCCCCCGGGCTGATTTACCTTCACCGCCCTCCGGCCCGGCCCAGTAGCTCACCTTACAGGGTAGGAGTGTGAGCTGCTGTTTGTCGATAGCTGGGGGTGTCCGTGCTTTGGTGGGATCCCCTGGTGCTCTGCCACTGCCTTTTTTCGCCTGGTGACAGACGAGTAGAGTATCAGTAGCTGTAGGACCGCTGAGGAGCGGGGTCCCAGCTTTGCTCCTCGAGGCTCCCAAATCAGTGGGGGAGCGCTTGATGGGTCTTTGGGGCTCCGGTCCTCCACGGGTGTAGTGCTGGCTCTACAGCGGGTGAGCTTCGGCACTGGCTGGGACAGCGGGTCTCCCGCAGCTCCTCCTCTGAGGGACTTATTTCCGCCTGCCCCTCCCTGGCGCCAGAGGCAAAATGCTGCACCTCGCCTCGCTTCTAATAAGCAGCTCCGGCGCAGTCCGCTGCTCCGAGGGCCTGCTTCCTCGTTTCATGGATCTGGAGTGGTCCGGCCATCGAGGCAGCCAACAGCGGTAGGGTTTCCTGGTCCCTCAGGTCGCTTTTCCCCATCTCGGATGCCCCAGTCACCAGGTCTGCCGCCCGCCGCTCTACACTTTGCGCCACCTCCTTGTTCCAGCATGGACGGGGGCAGGTCTTAGGCCCCCCCACCGCTCATGTCATGGCCGTTTTCCCCTCCTCTGCAGCTCGGGCTCCCCTTCCGCTGCAAGTGATCTGAGGCGAAAACTCTGTCTGGAGCCTGTGGATTACAAGCCAACTCTCTGGGCTTCACACAGAGGCTAACAGAAAAGCGTCCACATAGCTGGCACTTCAAGCCCCGCCTCCCCTTGGAAAACATATTGTATATTTTTAATATTTTTGAATAATTTTTATTTTGACATTTCAAGTTTTAATTTAGAATCCGAATTTTGGCATTTTATTTTGATTGTACATTTAATATTACATTTTTTTGTTTTTATTTCTTGGATTTTGTTTTAAGATCTATCTCTTTTTTTTATTTTTGGTATTTGTACGTTGCTATATTTTGATAATTATTTGTTTGGAGTTCGGCCTGTAACAGTTCTGCTTTTGAGTGTCCCCTAATATCTCAGCGCGACCATCATACAGGTACAGTGTTTCCAGCTAACTTTGTTTTAAGTGTATTTTATTTCATATTTCCTGTTCCAGTGCATCAGCTTTGCCTTTCATCTTTTCCCGCCTTTTTGTACCAGTGTTTCTTCCCAGCTTGCTTTTTTGTGAGATCTCTGCTTTCCCCTGGATCTAGTGAACTTTTCCTCTGCTCCCCGAAGTACTTGAAGAACAGAGAGACTCTGACTCATCTGCACATGCTCTGCTCCAACTAAGTGTGCTTGCTCACCAAGGCCAATCCGTAAATGTCCAACATCAGCCAGTTTATGCTTGATCTGCTCCTGCTGCTCCTCCCACCTGCATTAACAGACTACCAAAATAACTCTTTCCTCCAGATATGCCATTTGGCAGCCCGCAAACTCAATCAAACCAACTGCTGGGTCCGTGCCCATATGCTTCACCATCAGGGTGTACAGTTCCCGCTCCAGACTGTACCTGCCAGTGTCTTCTCTACCATCCTGGGAAGCCCAGCACACAACTGAAAGAAAATGGCTCTAACTGTGCGGAGCAAGCTTCCCTGTGTGCTTCGAGGGGGAAAGAGAAGAAGGAGCAGAAGATGTAGGTACCACCACCAGGTGCCAGCCCACGCTGCTCCAGTCGCACAAGTGCCCCTGGTTATGAAGAAAACAGCAAGGTCTAATGTGGACTGCCCTGAAGATCCAGAAAACTGGACTTTGCGAGAAACCTGAAGGTGTCTCACGTACTAGTCCCCAGGGATCTGTCATCCAGGTGGTCAGGACACGGCCATCGCTATTGGATACAGTTCCTGGGGGTGGACCAGTGAGGAAGGATCACCTGGATGAGGGGTCCTCCGGGAGTGGAGGTGGGACACCGACGGGTGGTACATGGTATCCCCCTTCTCATAACACCTTTTCCCCATCCTACCCTGTAGGATATTCAAACACTCTACCTCCCCCTTTATGATATGATATGATTGTTTATTTATATAGCGCCTATACACAATGTGTTTCAAAGCGCTTCAAGGCAAGAGAGGGAACAAGGGAAAATACAACCACATTCTTACAGGCCATGAACAGTAAGGATGTGAAATTAACTATCGTACTCGGCCTGACGACATTTCAGATAGTGCAAGAGCTTTCCAACACGATCACTTTCGCACACCATGAAAGATGACAGATAAACACCAGAGCCGTTTACCTGACGTGTCCCAACCCAAGGGTCATGCAAAATCAGGCAATTAACCCAAATCGCACACACCTCACGGCCCTTTCCCTTCCCCACAGGGATAAAAGGTGGCGCATGAGAGCACCATATAAGCAAGGCAGACCACACCATGAGACAGCTATCCAGGTAAAGCAGTTCAAGAGGAGGAGAAAGACGGCACGAACCGAGAGGGTGATAAGGAGAGAAGCAACCTTGCCCTTTCCGACCAAGGCCTGTGAAACCTCAGTGGAAGGAATCGTAAGACCGCGAACAATAGCCAAGTGTTTTGCAGCAGATGTCAACGGTACACGGAGCGTGCCTACGCTGATAAGCAGGAGAGAGGGAGACGCCTGCTAGCATGGTACCGGCCTTGACTCCCGATACAAAGAAAGCCAAGTGGTTCATCACAGTCGGTGAGTCGAAGGGGGAACCTAAACTGTGTTGAACAAAAGTAGCAAACGGTTGATGGCAGAAAGTACAAAGAACTGTTAATGTGAAAGGGGAAAGCCAGCTGCAGATAAGCCAGGTACCATGTGGCTGCTCACTCAAGAAACTCTGGGCGATTACCCGATTGTTGAAACTGCTAGTACCAGAAGGTAGGGGAAAGGCCAGAAGAGGGTCAAAGTGGTCATACAGGGGTCGAGTAAAATCCAATGTACAGTTGAAAGTTTTTTAATGGGCAGATGATCGTGAAGCTAAGGGAAGTGAATCCCACATCGTATGAAAGTAGAAGGAACTGTGTGATTGGCAAGAGTGAACACTCACTATGGGAGTAGAAGAACTGGCTGACAATCTGTTAGACTCATTAGCGGACGCCATGGAGGCACTAGCACCTCAAAAAAGACGCAAGGTGTCCAATCACATAAAGAACACCTGGTTTACAGAAAACCTCAAACAATTGAGAATTCTAAAAAGAAAAGCATTCTATAAATGGTAAAATACCAAAATAGAGGATGACAAAATAATTTACTCAGATGCTGCTCATGCTTTTAAAAGAGCAGTTATCAACGCAAAAAAAGATATCCTATGAGGCACGTATTCATGAGGCTCAATATGATACAAAATAAATTTTTACCATTCTAAGAGAACTGGAAAAAACAGACTGTATGCATCAAGTAGAACTAGACAAACATCAGGATTGGTGTACATCTATTCAACACGCTATGGTAGCTAAAACCACCAAAATAAAAGATGGAATTGAAGAAGAAAAAAAATGATAGTTCCTGCTAATGGCACAGATGGGGTTCAAACCACCAACAAGCTACAAATAATACCGGAATTCAATTTTAAGAACATATCTGAGGACGAACTCAGAGTCGTTCTTGCTAAACTGAAGCCATCCAAATGTAAAGGAGATCAATTTGCAGCTGTATCCTTTAAAGCGTGCTGTGAACTACTCATCGGTTCCCTTACCAAGATTGTCAATACCTCATTCAAAGAAGGCATAGTACCCAATAGGCTTAAAGGTTCCTGGATCACACCTCTTTTTAAAAAAGCCGACCTGGATCCTGGAGAGGCAAAGAATTACCGGCACATCACCAACTCTCCTTTTATCTTAAAAATTATGGATAATGTTGCATATGAACAACTGCCAGCATTTATTAAGGAATACCCTATTCTGAACAATGGACAATCAGGCTTTTGTCCGGGGTACAGCATAGAGTCAGTTCTCTTGGAACTCAAATCAAATATGATGACAAAAATTAATGAAGGATCCACAATGCTACTGATGCCCTTGGACCTCCCAATGGCATTCAATTTGGTGGATCATCAAACTCCTTCTGGAGAGGTTGGAGGATAGAGCCAACTTCAGTGTTAATGCCAGAAACTGGATGCAGTCTTTTTTAGGCTTGAGAGCAATTTCGGTATGCAGCAAACACGCAGAGGCAGACCCAATAACTATGAACTATGGAATTCCTCAGGGGGCAGCACTGTCACTGATCTTATACAACTTATTTACGGTTCCCTTCTTTGATGACTTAGAAAAAAGGAATATATGCTTCTCGAACTACGCTGACGTCTCTCAGTGTCTTATCACCCTGTCTGGGAACTATGACCAGGATGTCACAATGGTAGCGGAAATATATGATCTTATTCGTAACTGGATGGATGAAAACAGCATGGCCCTGAATCCTGGGAAAACAGAGTTGATGTTGATCGGCTCTAAACCAAGACTTAACAAGCTGACATCAGATTATGAAACTTTTCAGATCGCTAACCATGACATCCAAGTTAAGGAAAAAATGTAAATTCTTGGAGTGACTTTCTATCAATCATTGAATCTGTCAGCTCTTGTTAATAACTTGGTGTCTTCGTCCGCAGACTACATTCGGCTTTTAGCACATATAAGACCATTTCTGTCGCAAGCGGGATGTGAAACCACTGCTAGAGCCATTGTATCTGCAAAATTGGACTACTGTGGCTCACTTCTCACTGGCATAAATAAAGTTGAACTGAAAAAACTTAAAGTAGTTCAGAATAGTGCTATAAGAGCCTTCATGGGCTTACAAAAACATGCCCATGTTTCAGATGTAGGAAGGTAGCTGAATTGGCTGCCAATTGAAGAAAGGGTGAAGTTTAGACTTCTCACCATCACGTTTAAGGCTTTATCCGGTGATGCACCACCCTACATTACCAACAGATTAAAAATCAAGCAGGCATCACGTTCACTTTGTTCAAATGGAGACCAGAACCTACAGGTACCATACACCTCCCTGGAATTAGTGAGAAAGGGTGCATTCTGGTCAAGTGCCCCCATTACATGGAACGCCCTACCACCCACTTTAAGAAATTGTGAGACAATCAAAGAATATAAAAACAAACATAAAACGCATCTTTTCAGATAATCATGTATCCCACCCTCGCTCTCTTTGGTGATCCTTTCTAAACGATCTGTGCCCGTATGCTCCCGGGCTAATTTGGTTGTGCATAATAAATAATAAATAATAATAATAATAATAATAATAATAATAATAATAATGTGAACCCGACAGAGGGATGCCGATGGAAGGGGGTGAAGCCTAAAGTTACAAAGAACAGTGCGTTGACAAGAGTGAACCCAGCAGAGGGTTGTCAACATTGAACTGTTTAAAAAGACATTAAGATTTGTGAATGACATAGCGGGAATTTTGTTGAAAGCCGTAGTGAACCCGACCGAGGGAGGCAAACAGTTGAGAAGGATCTGCGCCCGGAAGAGGGGGATCCAGGGATGAGAAACCATCACCCGAACAACACGTGAAAGCAACAGAGAAATTGTTTTTAAATACAAGCCAGAGTGAACCCAACGGAGGGAGGCGGATATCCGAGAGGGATCTGAGGCCTGGAAGACGGGGACGCAGGGGTGAAGAATTATCACCTCAAGGACAATCTGAAAGGAACTTTTTTTTGTTTGATAATCCTGAACCTATTAGACCATCGGAAGCAGGAAAACTAACCTCTGAAGGTCCTGATATCGCTAAGAACTGTTTGGGGGATCTGATCCCGGAAGAGGGGGATCCAGGGGTGAAAAGACATTACCCAACGTACAAGCAGAAAGGAACTTTTGTTGTTATTTTGAATACATCAGGTCCTTGAAGGCAAGGGACTTTTTACAGAGCAAGAGACTTGGCCATCAACGGTCCCGATAGCTGAGAAGGGAACTGTCGTCTCATGCTGGGAAACCTCGAGAGTGTGCTGTGCTCCAAGGTCCCGCCGTGTCCTGTGCTCAAAACGTGGGGAAGGGAGACCATGACTTTTTTGCATCCTAACTTAAAATTTGTGAACACATTCTTTATTTCCTGTGAGCCTTATCCCACACTCTTTTGTATTTAGCGTAAGGATTGGCAATAGGTTTTTCTGAGTATAGGTTCTTTTATTTGACAAGATGCCACTAGAGCTGCCTTATTTTTATTTGATGGTCGTAGCTTGCTCCCATCTTAGATTTAGGTTTAGATTAGGTGTTTTTCCACCCTACCTATACAGTTTAATAAACACCCTTGAACTGTGATCACTGTCTATTCTTGATATCAAGCCTTCCTTACAACGTCCTCTCCCTGTGAGAACACCCCAACTAACGTGTCAACGATGCAGCCCTGCCTCATACCTTACATTGCCTGCTGGGTATGGAAGCTACCCTTAACGGAGTGCCAGCCAACAGACACCTGATTGGAACCTGAAGACCTCTTCTGGATTTGCGGCAGCAAGGCTTGCAAGCAGCTGCCCAAACTCTGGAGCGGCAGCTGCGCCCTGTGCCACGTGGTGGCTGCCACGTGTGAGGGCCTGATCGCAACATGGAAGCCCAGGTTGCCCAGGCAACCAACATCAACAAACTGGAGCCCGGGAATCTCACGAAAATGCCCGCAAATTTCACTGCTGCGACCCAGGCTCGTTATTGGCCTACACAGCCTGCCAGCCCCTCCCCTTCTGCTTTAAATGGAATGCCACCGGGAGAAGGCCAAGGGAATAGGCCTTCCCCCCTCTCTGCAGCTCTGCTGCGAGGGAGACTGCACCTGACCAGGATCTATGCCCTCAATCACCAGGAGAAGGCTTCTTGTGCTCCCGTCTGCGGCCCCTGCCTTCCGTGCACACGTGGTCCGTGTGTGGGCCTGATCGCAACATGGAAGCCCAGGTTGCCCAGGCAATCAACATCAACAAACTGGAGCCCGGGAATCTCATGAAAATGCCTGCGAATTTCATCGCTGCGACCCAGGCTCGTCATTGGCCTACATAGCCTGCCAGCCCCTCCCCTCCTGCTTTAAATGGAGTGGGAGGAGGCCGACAGGCGAAGCCGCCGGGAGAAGGCCAGGGGAAATGGCCTTCCCCCCTCTCTGCAGCTCTCCGTTGCTTGACGGCATTGGTTGGCACTGCCGGCCACATCATTCAAGGTAAGGCTGCAAGTATGAGCCTCACTGCCATCACACACTACCAGATGGCACCCTCACCCGCTGCTAGGAACTCGCGATTACGATCGCGCACAGCCTTGGCCCCTCCCACCTCTGCCTGATGCCCCCATTGCTGCTATACTGCCTGCGCCTGATGCGCCCACTGTTATTATTGTGCCTGATGCCCCCATTGCTGCTATACTGCCTGCGCCTGATGCACCCACTGTTATTATTGTGCCTGATGGCCCCATTGCTGCTATACTGCCTGCGTCTGATGCGCCCACTGTTATATTTGTGCCTGATGTCCCCATTGCCCCCAAGCCTGTACACGGATCTGTACCTACCACTTCTCTGAAGTGTGGTCTGGTCAATGCCCGATCTATCCCAGCCCATGCCCTGGATATTCATGACCTCATACTCAAAAATAAGACAGACCTCCTCTTTATCACTGAAACCTGGCTGAATGAAACCTCGGGCCCAGTCCTCGCCCTTGCCATCCCAGATGGTTACACTATCCACAGGCAAGATAGACCCCTCACTAGGGGCGGCGGAGGTGCTCTCATCGCCAAAGAAAGCCTTGCTATTAGAAGAACAGAAGGCAACCTTGGCCACAACTGTGACTACCTCCCACTTAAAATCAATCTCTCCCCTAATATGACTTTGGCCCTCCACATCGTTTATCGCCCCCCGGGGCCTATCACTGAATTCCATGAATCCCTTATTCAATCCCTCTCCGGCAACTTGAAAAAGACATCCAAAGTCCTACTCGCAGGTGACCTCAATCTTGGCCTTAATGATCCCAATGACGCCCATGCAGCCACCTTGGAAAAAGCCCTAACCACCTTAGGATTCGCACAAGCCATCTCCCATCCTACGCACTCTAAAGGACGTTCACTGGATTGGATTAGCCACCACAACTGCCCAGTACTTATTACTGAGAACTCACCTATCCCGTGGTCCGACCATCACTACATCCAATTCAACCTCAATACCTCCAAAGAGCCCCCCCTGCCCACTATCCCCCTCCCTCCAGGTCTCTCCAGAAGCTCCCGTCAACTCACTGCAGAAAACATCACCCCACTCCTTAAAGTGCCCGCACTCCAGGCTCCCTTCCCGCAGGACCCGGACACCCTTGCCAGATCCTTCAAGCTTGCAATCACCCAAGCAGTTGACGCTATTGCCCCCCTCACTCTCAGGAAAGCCAAGAAAACCAAGCACACCAATGCCAGGTTCTCCCAGGATCTGCTCCAAATGCGTGCAAAAAAACGAGCCGCCCTTGCAGCTTGGAAAGCCAACCCCAATGATACAACCAAACTAGCTTTCAAGACCATCTCCAAAAACTATAAACTAAGCATAGTCCATGCTAAAGCAAACTCCTTTAACACTAGGATAGCCAATGCCAAATCTGGCACCAAGGAAACGAGCCGCCCTTGCAGCTTGGAAAGCCAACCCCAGTGATACAACCAAACTAGCTTTCAAGACCATCTCCAAAAACTATAAACTAAGCATAGTCCATGCTAAAGCAAACTCCTTTAACACTAGGATAGCCAACGCCAAATTTGGCACCAAGGAAATCTTCGCCATTTTTAGGGAGCTGGAAACCCCTTCCACCCCGCCACCCACCCTCCTAAAGGATGAAAAATGGTGCAACGACATCCAATCTGCCATGCTTAACAAACTAAATACCCTACAAACAAAAATCCTAGCTCTCCAAATTGCCACTCAGAATAGTAAATAGAATAAAGAGACCAAAATCAAATCCTCCCCGGTATTCAACTTCAAGGACGTGACTGAATCCGAAGTCATCTCCCTCCTAAAAACCATCAAACCATCCAACTGTATGGGCGACGCTTGCCCTGCTCAGCCCATTAAGGACTGTGGCGACACTTGCCCCCTTCCTGACAGCATTCATCAATGCTTCCTTCCAGTCTGGCCATGTCCCGTCTGACCTCAAGGAGGCCTGGGTACGACCGCTCCTCAAGAAGCCCTCCCTTGACCCTGCGGCACCAGGGAACAACAGGCCCATTACCACCGTCCCCTTCCTACTTAAAATTCTGGACAAAGCAGCCTACCTGCAAGTCCAGAAATTCCTCGAGGATCACCACCTTTTGGGCCTTCGGCAGTCTGGCTTCAGGCCACGACACGGCACGACACGGCACTGAAACAGCCCTCCTCGACTTAAAAAATCAAATGGACGACATCAGAGACGCCGGCAAACCAGCGCTCCTTCTGCTCCTTGATCTACCGGCCGAGTTTGACCTTGTGGACCACAATCCTCTCTGCCATCACCTCTCCATCGCAGCCAACTTCTCCTCTAATGCATGTGCATGGATCACCTCGTTTCTACAGGAAAGGGCCATGAAAGTCTTCTCCGACTCAGTATGCTCCTCCCCTAGTCACATCAAATGTGGGGTGCCTCAGGGCTCCTGCATTGCGCCCACCCTCTACAACCTATTTACTAAGCGCCTCTTCGACCTTCTTGACACCCTGGGTATCTCATATACCAACTACGCTGATGACACCCAGTTGCTCATCCCCCCTCACAGGTGACTATGAGGCAGATAGGATCACCCTTAACTCCATCTACTGCACCATCCAAGCCTGGATGGCTGAAAATTGGCTGTGCCTAAACAGTGACAAAACCGAGACTCTGCTCATTGGGTCACCAACCATCCTGGGCAAACTCGACAAGAGCAATCGCTCCTTCACCATCGATAATATACCCATCACTGTGTCCCATACAGTTAAAACTCTGGGAGTCTACGTAGAATCTAAACCCACCTTCAATAGACAGGTTAACGCCATTGCTTCCTCATAAGCATACTACTCAAAACTGCTTAACGCAGTAAGACCCTTCTTAACCACACAGAACTGCCTTACCATCGCTAGAGCCAATATCGGCTCAAGACTGGACTACTGTAATGCTCTCCTCGGAGGCACTTCCAGCAAAAACATTGCCAAACTCCAACTTGTCCAGAACAATGCCCTTAGGGCTGCCACTGGATTCCCTAAAAAGGACCACATATCGGACCTAAGGAGACAGGTTCACTGGCTTCCTGTTAAACAGAGAATCATCTTTAAAATCCTCTCCATCACTCATAAATGCCTCCATGATCTGGGACCCCCCTACCTCGCCCAGCGCATCGCCTTGCCCACTTCTACAAGGCCATCTAGGCTAGCCTACACCAACATGATCACCAAGCCCAAAACCTGCAGAATGCGTGCAGGGGGCTGCAGCTTCCCAGCTATCGCTGCCACCCACTGGAACACACTACCTTCACAAATTAGGGTAATCGACTCCCACCTGGCCTTCCGCAAAGCCATCAAAACCAGCCTATTTGTATGAAATGTCAGTCCTTGCTTTCACTTTGTACTCTCTTAAACCATCTTGTATGCCCAGCTGTACTCTGTAACCTAGCATATATGATGTAACCAAGTAACCGCATGTCCTAAATGTACTCATGCCTACGTACACTTTCATGTAAACAGCGCATCAATGTCTTTGGGCTGTAGTGCGCTTTACAAATGTTAAAAATAAACATAAAATCAGGATCACCAAAGAAAGACCCATCAGCAAGATCAAAAATGCCGGTGACCTACAACAAGCCCATGCCTCTGTTGGATGCACAGCAGTGTGGCACCGCATTAATACCACAGATGGGTGTCAAACGAGTAGGTTGGGCGATATATCGGTTGCAAGCAAGTCTATAAATGGTGGCAAATGAGACTGCTGTCTCACTGGGAGCATTTCTGCAGAGCAGAGGGAGTTGAGAAAATGGTCTATAACACAGCGACCTGATATTGGCTTCCCATGGTGCAGTGTGTTCCCTTTGTTGGATCAGAGCAAAGTATAATTGTTCCAACTTCCTCTGATAAGATCTTTGGCCACGCCGCTCACATCACCTCCCTTGGGGCCACCCCCAAGGATACATCTAAAGACTTTCTGGATGGAATAAAAAACCAGCTCCTTCTGGGTAAAAAAGTTGTGTATGTCTGGTAGGCTGCTGAGGGGTTGGATTGCACTAATTATCATCTGCAAACTGTTCTGGTGCCTCATATCAAAGTGTTACTAGACCCCTGGAACCTACTTCACATCCTGGAATCCAGACTCCCTAAACAAAGAACTTTACAAACTGGCATGAATGGTGTGATGCTGATCCGCGGCCCAGTTGATATGGACCCTTTCAGGTCCAGATGGGGGCTGTGGAAATGGCAGTCTCCACGATTGGATACCTGTTTTTCTCATATATGTCAACTGTTGCATTTTAATGTATTGCATACCTATGTTTCTCATATATGTCACTTGTTGCATTTTAATGTATTGCATTTCCCCACTGTATTCTTCAACTTGTAAATCTGTTCCCACCCCAGTCACAGCTAACAGCTGCCAGTTGTATGGCCAGTGTAATCACCTCTTCCTGAGAAACTATTCCCCTCCCCTCTGGAGTCATGTCACCTCCTAGTAACAAGGGAGCCTACCTACCTTTGCCCACCTGCCCCCTCTCCCTGTCTCCAGCCCCTCTGGACCCTGTAACAGCTGTGTGGGAACCATTGTGTCCATCTTGTAGTATGTTTTCCCACCTGTCATGTCCCTGCCCCCTCCTTGAACCACATTTCCTCAAGCCATGGGAACAGCCCAGAAGACTGGGGGGAGGAGCGGCAGCTGTGGAGGAAGACCTGTGCTTGCAGTTGTCATCCTACACCCTGTAAATCTCTGCCCTTTTCCTGTCACTTGGACCCTGGGAACTATTGTATCCATCAGGGGGAGGTGGGAGGGGTCAGAGTCTGCAGGGGCGGAGCAACAGCCTTATAAGTGGGGACTGTGGCTAAGTCTCGTTTTTGTTGTTGCAATGCTGTGCAGAATATGTAGGTGGGAGGCAGATGAGCTACACGGGCCCCTTGCAGGTAAGCTTTTCAAAGTCTGGCCTACTCCCCTTTCCCACCCCTTGTTCTCCTTTCCCTCCAAACTGGCCTCCTCTGCCCCTGCTCCCCCTCTCTCGCTCTCTCTCTCTCTCTCTGTCTTTCTCTGTCTCTCTTTGCTCTTCTCTCTCTCTGTGCCACTCTCTCTGTGTCACCCTCTCTCTGTGTTGCACACTCGCTGTGCCATTCTCTGTGCCACTCTCTCTCTGTGCTTCTCTCTCTCTCTCTCTCTCCTCCACCCCCTCTGGGTGTGCCTAGCCAGTATGCCTGCCATCAATGCCTCACCTTGTGCTTGCAGCCCAGTGCAGACAATGAAGCATGTCCAGTGTGCCTAACTTACTCTGCTGGCAATGAGTCTACTTCTCTGCCTGTAATAAATCTGTTCCTGATTTCTGCAAAGTCTTTGGTGCCTTCTTTGTGTTCCCACTTTTCTGTGTGACCTGCCTGTTATTGCCTGAAGGGGGACCCAGACCGCATATACAATGCACCCTCACCAGGGTTTGTTAACTCTCTGGCCCTGTCTGGGGTCTCCCTCACAGCCTCACCCAATTTTGGTCTGACCCACACTTCCACAGAAGTCCCCCTGTAGAGCTCCTGCTTTGGCCAATTGATCAGCCAAGTAATTTCCAATCTTATCAGGACTCTCTATCTTGGAATTACCTTTGATCTTGTTCCAATAGATGGTCATTTGATTAGACGTCATTAGATTGTCAGTAGTCTGGGATCAATGTACCATGTTTTAATGATTTATTATTTGCACAAAGAAAGAAGTAGTGTTTAAAATTCAAGGACACTCCGGTCCCATGCACGCCTATATAACTGTGGATAACCTCAGTCAACGCTTAGGATGAGTCTAAGTCTATATTTGATTCTATTTAGTATGATGTAGATACATAACACTTAAAGATTGCATAGAGTTTACTCAGTTTTTAATGTCAAACAATCAAAGGAACACAGTTCCCATTTAAAATAACGAAAGGGTCAAAATAGATTATACAAAGTCAAAATGAGCTCAACACATTTTGGGATATCAATCCCTTTATCATGAGTAGTATTTGTTGCTTCAGGAGATCTGACCTTCCCAAGTCTATAAACAAGTAAATGTCACCAAGTCAGAACACTAATATAAAAAGACTAGTAATAAATTCAGAAATCCATGTTGGAAACTCCAATCTTAATATAATCTGCATGAAACAATGTTACATTACCTAGTTCACTGTAGTAATTTCTTCTAATATTCCTCATATGTGAAAGATGTTCATGGGGGATCACCTGTAGAGTACGCAGGGCAACCACCTATGGTAAGAGGTACTCTACCAAGCATGTGACAGTGGATTGGGGCACGAAATTATTGGGTGAGTGGAGCCTACTGTAAGGAAGGCATGGTATCAAACAATGATCACAGTTCAAGGTTGTTTATTGAACCTCTAATGGTTGGGTTGAACACCTATCTAAACCTAGATCTAAGGATGACAGCAAGCTACGACCATCAAATAATAATAATGCAGTCCTAGTCAAGTCTCTGTCAAATAATAGGGCCTATACTAATAGACCTATTTCCAATCCTTACCTCTAAATACAAAAGGGTGTGGGGCAATGGTATATGCAAAAAGAAAGGTGATCAAGAAATAATATGTCAGGACGGTTGAGCAGTTGGCTTCCCTTCCCCATGTTTTCAGCACAGGACAAGGCAGCACGTTCGAGCTTAGCACACACTCTGGCTTCTCGGCAACGAGGATACAGTTCAAAGCACAGACATCAAGACCTTCTGCCAAAGCCTCTTTTCAAATAACAGTCTCTTACTGCAGAGGGTCTGTCGTAACAAATAAATCTCATAGTTCCATTCCTATCAGGATTTTCACATGCACATTTTCTCGCTTTCAGTGTTCATCGTGGGCTCAGATTCACTTGATATAGATCTCCCTTGTTCGGGCTTGGATCCTCTTGATATCAAGATCGAAGACTTTTGATTGTGTGATGGGTTTTAATTAAACCGTTGCAGGACTACTTGGATTCACTTCACACAATTATTCTCATCAATCTTCTACTTTTGTTTCTCCGTGGGACACCATATAGAGACCTTCGACTGAGCACATCCACGGTGCCGGCCCACTCTGTCAACGGTATTGTATCTTTCCTTCTCAAATTCAAACATTCATCAGCAGTTCAGCTTTTTACTTACGTCTTTCATCACACGCTTTTAACAATGTTCGTTCTAGCACTCATTAAAAAATGTTGCCGCTTACAACCTTGACTTCAACACAGACCTGTCTTGTATCAGTCTCCCCAACTCACTGGCTGTGTTGGTCTTTCTGGCACTTCTTTGTTCTTGGAGCCAAGGACAATACCACAGCAGCTGCTGCTGCTCCTCCCTACCTTGGTCAGTTATGCAGGAGGGCTTTCAGTATCTCCGCAACTCAATGCAGGATTCTTCAGTCTGGTTTCCTGGCCCTATGCTTTCTACCTTGAAGTTTTCTTGAAAGTAACATCGTCTTGCGGGAAAGGTCAAGGGTAATTTCCTTCTTACGAACCCTTCTTGGTTTGCCGTCTTTCTCCCCTTGTTCAGCTGCCAACTTGAAACTGCTGTTCCTTTGTGCACTTTTCCTTGCTCAGAGTGTGCTCTCGTGCTACGCCTTTTATCCATGTGGGGAAGTTTAATGGAAGTCAGGTGTGAGTGATTGTCAGTAATTGCATGACCTCGTCTGACCATAGAAGAGGAACATGTCAGATACACTGCTCGGGTGTGAGTCTTTTTTCTCCCAGAGCGGGCTGTCTGTGTGAACGTGTGAAAGTATTGGAGAAGGGGAAGGGGGAGGGGTAATGTCACTTGTCCGCCCGCAGGGTCTGGATCCAAAGACGATGGCCGTGCCCTGGCCACCTGAGAGAGAGATCCACAGGGAATAGCGGGTGAGACACCTTCCGGTTTCTCACACACCCTTCCCCTATGCGATGTAGCCGCATCTGTTTCACAAGGAAACCGTGAAAAGGAAACTGATGTTCCGTTGGTCTTTACCTTTTCGGTTGCAGGTCTAAGAACAGCCGCATGACTCGATGGTTAGAGTCCTTTCATTGGCTTATCCATACTAAAGGTGAGTGGTCTGTGACAAGGCGGAACTTCCTCCCCAAAATATAGTATCTTAGATGGGTGATTGCCCATTTGATGGCAAGGGCCTCTAACTCCAATATGGAGTAGTTATTTTCACGAGGGAAGAGTTTTCGACTAGTGAATAGGATAGGGTGTTCTAATCCATCACAAATTTGCAATAAGACTGCTCCTAACCCTGTGAGAGAGGCATCAGTTTGTAACACAAACTCCTTTGAAAAGTCTACCACCTTTAGGATTGGGTTCTGGCACAAGGTTTGTTTTAAGTTGTTCTAGCATATAAATATATATATTTATATATAGCATATAAATTTGTAGGTTAACCTACCTGTTTTATCAGAGAAATTAGGGATGAACCTACCGTAATAACCAATCCATCCTAGGAACGCCCTCAGGACTCTCTTAGTCTTAGACAGAGGGGTATCTGGGACGGCTTTCCCTTTTTCTAGTTGGGGATGGACACTGCCATTCCCTACAAAGAAGTTGAGGTATTTCACAGCTGATTGGGCCAGCTTACATTTGAATGGATTGGCAGCTAAACCGGCTTCTCCGAGGGTTCTCATGATAAAGATGGAAAAGATGGTCTTCCCAGATCTTACTGTAAATGACTATGTTGTCAATATAAACTCCAAAGAAATCAGAGTAGGGCTGTAATATCCTGTCCATAAGCTGTTGGAAAGTGTCTGAGGCCCGTGCAGGTCAAAAGGGAGGACCTTAAAATGGAATAGTACCAGGGTCGTTGAGAAAGCTTTCTTTTCCTTATCAGGTCTATGTACGGAGATCTGCCAATATCCCTTGGTCAAGTCTAGGGTCGATAGAAAGATGGCACTTCCGAGTTTATCTATTAACTCGATGCGCAGCATGGGATATTCATTGAATGAAGAGATGGCGTTAACCTGCCTGAAGTCTATGAAAAACCACCAGGAATTATCCGATTTTATTACCAATACAAAAAGGGAGGACCATGGGCTGGAAGAATGCTCAATAATGTTTGCCTTCACCATTTTTTTGATTTCCTCTACCACTATTTGTTTTCAGGCTTTTGGGAGTCTGTAGGGTTTTAAATGGACCACATTTCCCTTTATAGGTTTGATATAATGAGAAGTACCATGTACTCTCTCTGGTTTTTCACAGAATACATCAGGGAATGCCATGACCAGGTTGTTTAAGTCTGTCAGCACCAACTTCTAATACAGTTGTAGTACCCTTTTTTATCTCTTCAACCTCCTCACCTGTGGAGTCGAAATCCTCCTCAACTGGGCTGAGCGCTCGATGTGCCGTGTAGTCCTTTTCCTTTTTTCGAGGCTGAGCGTGTCTCCCACAAGAGGAAGCCACAGTGAGAGCGTGTAAATGCGCCCTGACCGTGTCCCCTACCCGGGAGGGACAAAAAGGGGGAAAAAAGCCAGAATAGGCAAAAAACCCCTTGAACCGGCAGGTATCCTGATGGCAGCTGGGCGTGTAAGCAGATGACCAATGGGAGAAGGCAGCAACAGGACCCACCAGGATAAGTAAACTCCAGCAAACACCGGAAGAGAAAGTAAACAAACTAAAGGCAGAAAGCCGGGCACGAAGGAGTGAAAGTAGGGAGGAGGGAGAGAACAGAAGGCGGGGACCAGAGAAGGACCGGGAAGAGAAAGTAAGGGGCAAGAGGAAAGGCTCGAGGAGCAAGAGGAAAACAGCGTGTAGCAAGACCGCGGCAGCGAGGAAAAGCAGCTGACCGTGGAAGGTTGCAACGCGCTGGACCCAGGGAGAGGAGTGGTTAAATAACGCTACGTTCACCCTAGCGGGAAAAGACTAGACCGCTAAGTGAACGTAGCGTCAAGCGTGACGGAAATCAGGAAGTCCGTAAGCGGCAGCGGGGCCAAAGATGCCAGGTGAGAAAGCGGCGCATGACAAAGTCTTCTTGCTTCTATCTACGTAATTCTTGGGGAATATGCTCTGAGTTGTCCATCTCCTGCAGTATTAAACAAGACAATATTGAGGTGGAGGCAGCGGATGGATTTTCTTTCCACGCCTTTAAGAGATTTACATGGTAAAGGTGGAGCTTTTGCTTCTTTTCAGGTTGGGCTATTTTATAAGTACAGGTCCCTGTTCGCTCTAGCACCTCATATGTCCAAGGCCACTTTGAGACAAGTTTATTTTCAGAGGTAGGTAAGAGGACTAAAACCTTTTGTCCTACTGAAAAAGTTTTTACATTTACTTTCTTGTCATAGTTGGACTTCTGTTGGCCTTGAACATTTTCCATGTGAGTGTAGACTAGATTTCGAACAAGGTGCATATGCTCTTGTAATCATGTAGCTGTTTGATAAAGGGGAGTAGGTGCCTCTTCCCTTTCTTCCCAGGTGTCCCGGAGCATTTCTAATCGCTTGGTTCTCTACCGTAAAGTATTTCAAAAGGAGAGAAACCAGTGGATGCTGGGGAGCCTTTCCTACTGCAAATAGAGCCCAGGGGATGATGCTATCTCAGTAATTTCCATCCTGATCTACCAATTTACTCAAAATCATTTTAAGGGTTTTATTAAATCTCTCGACCAATCCGTCCATTTGAGGGTGCTGAACTGAGGTTCTTAAGGTCGAGATATGCAGTAATTCCTTGACTTCACTCATCAATTTGCTCATAAAATTAGATCCCTGATCCGTTAGAAATTCCTTAGGGAAATCAACCCTAGAAAAAAATTGTACAAGATGTTTTAAGCTCTGTTGGGTTGTATTGTTCCACATGGGGAACTCCTCTGGGTATCGGGTAGCGTAATAAACGATTACGAGGACATATTCATTAGCCAGTCTAGAGGTTTCCAACGGCCCAATGATATCATCCCAATTTGGGAGAAAGGGACTTCAATGATTGGTAAGGGGTTTAAAGGGGCAGGTAAGGGAATATATGCACTGGTTTTCTGGTATATTTCACATGTCTGGATGAAGTCCTTTATGTCCGCATGGATACCAGGCCAGTAGAATTTCCCACGGATGTGAGCTTGAGTTTTAGATTGTCCTAAATGGCCCCCTGTCAAATGAGAATGTGCAATCTCTAACACGATTTTACGATGGTTTTGGGGATTACTAATTGAGATTTACTTCTCTTGTGGTTTCCTTTCTATATAGTTATCCCTGTTTCAGGAAGAAAAAGGAGCTTCTCCTTTCTTGTCCTTCTCCCTCAGGAATCCCCTGTACGAAAGCCTCTGCGAGTGCTGGATCATTTAGTTGGGCGAAGGCTAAATCGGGAAGGATGGTAGGTTCTTCTTCCCTCTTTGCCTCAATGATGGGTGGTTTATCAGCCTCTCCATAACCTAAGCTACCTCTGTCGGTTTCTTCTGTTTCACTTTCGTCCTTAAAACGGGGAAATAGAGCCTTCTCAAGAATCCCCTGTGCAATTTTGTCACCACAGTATATTTCAAATGGAGTTTCGTCATGTCATAATTCTGTAGGAGAACCTTTACTTCTCCCCGGAAGTCGGGATCTATGACGCCTGCTAGGGCATCAAGACCAAACTCCCAGACTAGGCCAGGTTTTGGGGCCAGTCTTATATAACAACCCCTAGGGGTTATTAGGACTAATTCCGTGGGAACGCTCCCTCTTTTCCCTGGAGGGATAGTAGTGTCTCTGCTAATACAAATGTCAAAGCCTATGGATTCTTTTGTGGCAGTGGAGGGATCTGAGGCTCGGTGAAAACTTTTCTGGAATTTTAGGGTCGCCCAATTTGTCTCAATTGAGTCAACTCCCACTTCTAACACCACATGTAAGGAAGTTATGGTATCAAACAGTGAAGACAGACACAAGTGATCACAGCTCAAGGGTGTTTATTAAACTTCGAATGGGTTGGTTGAACGACTATCTCAACCTAAATCTAAGGATGGGAGCAAGCTACGACCATCAAATAATAAAAACACAGTCCTAGTCAAGTCTCTGTCAAATAAAAGGGCCTAAACTAATGAACCTATTGCCAATCCTTACTTCTAAATACAAAACGGTGTGGGGCAATGGTGTATGCAAAAAGAAAAAAGTGTTTAAGAAATAATGTCAGGAAGGTTGAGCAGTTGATTCCCTTCCCCATGTTTTCAGCATGGGGCAAGGCGGCAGTTGGAGCTTCACACACACTCTGGCTTCTCAGCCACAAGGATACAGTTCAAAGCATAGACATCAAGGCCTTCTGACAAAGTCTCTTTTCCAAACACATTCTGGTTTCTCACATTACCCAGAGATATAGACCTCATATTGAAGTGGTTGTTGTAATTCAGTATCTTCTTGGGATCACTGTATGTTGAGGGATCTTCTGAGAAACATGTTTATAATAGAATTACAGAGTGTTCAGTTGCTGATTCGTGGGCATGATGTGATATGGGAAGAGAAACTACTCACGTTGTATTAACTCATCAGTGTGAGCCTGAAACACATGTGCATACTGTATTAAGAATCAGCGATTCACTGTTCGAGTTCAGAATCTAATTGGAGACATAAAATATGGCAATGTTCTGAAATCTCTATGTTACAATTCTGGGACCCCGTGCCCGTATTCAGACTTGAAGACCTTGTGTTACATCATCCGCTGCACATCAGACTCGGCGCTTGGCTAAGTAACCCTACTACTAACTTTCCTTTTTCTTATTTTGTCCTCATTTGGATTTCCTTCAACTACAGTCATCCTCCAACCACTATTCTCACCTTTTCATGGGAGACGGTAAGAGTTCTGATATTCCTTCATACGGTCCCATACAGTATCTCTAATGTCTTTGCTTACCTAGAATACCTTGGTGATACATATCTTGTTCTCTATGGACCCGTGTTCTGATAGGGCTGTCTTTCAGATTTCCTCCGAACACTCCGGGTTGTTATTTATACTCCAATGTGAATAGGAAGGAACCAAATCATTAAACACTATTGACCTGTATATTTTCCTTTTCAGCCTGGTACTGTGGCTGTGTTTTCTCCCCGCTCTTTTATTTGATCTACTCCTTTGTCTCTCTGTTATCACAGCAGAGGGGCGTATCATAGAAAAGAGTTCCCTCAAGGAGGGATTCCTGGGTTTAGGAAAATCCCAGGCTCTTCTATCAAGTCGGAGTACGAGGAATCCATCACTCACCTCACATCTCCATCTGTTAACCTGGTTGGTGAGTAACACTCTATCTTCAATTTAAAGGATGCCAAGTGGTTTAACAAGTGAAAATGTACACTCAGAGGGGTGTGCACTGGTTCGTGGATGAATGGCCATTCTACGAATGTACGTGAAGATGCACGCATGATGACGTCATGAACGTGATGTAAACAGATGACGTGGTGTGCGGCAATGCAGACCGTTACTAGCATTTGCACTGCAGCGTATAGTCAATTGTAGTAATATATGAAATAGATGTGGTTAAAGAAAAGCTAAAAATCCAGAACTGAGCGGATGTCGCCTGAGAAAGGCTGTGTACTGAGAGAAACCCAAGTTGTGTCTGTTGTGGCGGCATAATGCCAATATACTGCAGTCATTGGTGATGTCACTGGTACAATTGTACTGTGAACCTTACTGATCGCTCTACATAGGGACTCCTATGTCTGGTAGAATGAAACTACCTTTACATCTACAATTGTTACAATAAAACACATCAGTCAGAAATAGTACAAGTTAGACGGTCTAGACAGATTGTATTGTATTGTATTGTATTGTATTTGGTTATTTACATAGCGCGCTTTTCCTATTTGGAAGGTCTCAATGCGCTTTGTGGTAGGAACGCCCTTAGTGACGGTAGTTAATGTGCTGGAGGTTCTAATGGTTTTAGATTCAGAGATGCATGTGTGCATTTTCGCCGGTCTAGGACTTAGATGGCTGGCTAGGCCGACTAAGCAGCCCAAAAAAGGTGAGGCATGTGGGTGGGTGCTGTTGGTGGTTTGAGATACAGTGCTATTGTTGAAGAGTCGATATATGGCCAGCTATACCAAATTTCATTTTGTTGGTAGTTGCTGTGTGCTAGTGGCAGAGGTGTTAAGGTACGTCAGATGTTTCAGTGTGAACGGTTATGTGCGCTGCTAGACCGGAAGGACATAGCTGTGGCTGCATTCTACAGTGCATGGATGTTTGGCCGTGCCTGCGGCCTGTGTCGTGTCCACAGACGTGGTGTAAGGTGTACGTACCATAGGCTTCGATGTTGTTTGGCTGCAGCGATCTTTGTCCAGGGTGGAAGTTATGGTCTCCTTATTCGTGGTCTCTCTGGGGCGAGAATCTGAGCGGTGAGGGCAAGTGAGTTTATTGCGGTGTCCCACAGCGAGAGGTGTTGGCTTCCCTGGTGTATATTTCGGGTAGGAATGCTGTTGTTCATGGGGCGATAGATTGTCAGGCTGAGTCGATACAAATGTTGCCATTCGTTATGTAGTTGGAGGAGGAGTAAGGTTTTTTTGTGGTGAATGCTGCTGGCTTCCATGCGGTATTTATGGTGTAGGTGTGTTGTTGTGCATGGGGTGACAGTTTGTCAGTTGAGCCGCTGCAAATGCTGCCAGCATCAGAGCTGTGATTGGTGTATAGGAATGTGTTGTTTGAGATAGGGAGATGTGTTCAGGATGAAGTTGGGAAGAGCCAGGTTTTTAGGACCTTTCTGAATTTCAGGTGTTGTTCAGTGTTGCGAATGTGTATGGGTGGGGAGTCCCAGATAATTGGTGCTTGCACAGAGAGCGAGGACTCGCCCAGTCTGGAGGAGTTGAGAAGTGGGACCACTGGGTGGTATGCTGTGTGAGATCTGAAATTCAGTGAGGGCTGGTATCCCCAGATTTTGTCTTGAAGGAATTCCGGGCCGGTGTTGTTGATGGCATGGTGGGTGATACACATGGCTTTAAAGGTAGTTCGTCGGCCATTCGGGAGCCAATGGAGGACTTTAAATGTAGGGTTGATGTGTTCTCTGGGGGGTAGGTTAATGGGCAACTGTGCTGACGTGTTTTGGACTCTTTGGAGTTTGCTTAGTTGAAACGCTGGAGCGCCTAGGTAGAGGCAGTTTGCGTAGTCTAGGCAGGATAGGATGATGGAGTTGATGGCCAAGAAACGGTGGGGATAGGTGAGGTAAGAGAAAACGCACCTGAGAATCCATAGATGGAAGAAACAGGTTTTAGATACAGAGGTGGTGTGTTGGGAGAGAGATAGGATCGTGGCCAGCGTGCATCCAAGGTTTTTTTACCACGTTTGTCCTAGGGATTGACGCCATGGAATTGGTTGGGAAAGGAGGGCTGATTTCCTGCAGACTAGGATTTCAGTTTTCCCAGGGTTGAGGATGAGGTGGGTTGGTCGTCATCCAGTGGTTAATATCTGAAAGGCATGACGACAGGTCCGGATTGCCGGAGCCTTGAGATTTGGGGATTTTCAGGATGATCTGGGTGTCGTCTGCATAGCTGTAGCAAGTAAGATTATAAGAACAGATGATTGCGGGCAGGGTTTTTTATGTAGAAGTTGAAGATTAAGGGAGATAAAGATGGACCTTGCGGGACACCTTTCCTTACTCATCGTGAGGTGGCTTTGAACTGGTGGAGCTGGATGATTTGTGAGCAATTTGAGACGAAAGAGGAGATCCATGAGAGGGCTATGTTTCTGATTCCTAGTGTTTGTAGCCTGTCTAATAAGATAGTGTGGTCGGCTGCAGAGAGGTCCAGTAGGATGAGTACCACGCAGCCTTCTGAGTCTACTGTTCTTTTTGGTCGTCGCAGGCGGATACTATGGAGGATTCTGTTCCTCTGAGTGGCCTGAAGCCAGATTGTGCAGGGTCTAGGAGATTGTTGGCTTCGGTGAAGAGGCCAAGCCGTTTGTATGCTGCGCGTTACATGATTTGGGCGATGAAACGTGCATTGGAAATTGGCCGGTAGTTCTGGGGGAGGAGTGGGTCGAGTGTCGGTTTTTTGAGGATGGGTTTGATGTAGGAGGTTTTCAGGGCTTCCGGGAAAGATCCTCAAGTGAGTGAGAGGTGGAGGATTGAGTGTGCGATAGTACCTGCACAGGTAGAGGATAGGATCTTTTTGAGGAGTTTGGGTGGGCAGTGGTCATCAGGGGAGCCGGAAGGGCGGATATCTGCTACGAGTGAGTGGAAAACCTGATGTGAGATGGGAGAGAGAGAATCACAGATTTGTATCGGAGCAGGGTTTTGGGGAAGGTCAGTCTGTGGGTGGGTGTTTGGAAGAGGCATGTGTTCCAATTTAGAGATGATGGCGGTTTGTCTGTCAATAGCAACATTGTGGAAGTGCTGTGACAAGGTGTCACAAATGGAGTTTGGGAGACTGGTGGGGGATGGCTCGAGCATGCCAGTGATCTGAATTCTGATATGATTCTATGTAGTTCCTTGCTCGGGTTTCGGGCATTTAGGATTCTGTTCCCATAGATTGTTTTCGTGGTTTTTCTGATTTCCAGTCTATATGCTCTGGTTGTTCTTGCTAGGGTGGTTTTGTTCTGTGCTGTAGGGTCGGTTCTCCAGGTCCGTTCCAGACGGTACTTGAGGGTTTTTAGTGATTTAAATTTGGTAGTGAACCACCTTGGTGTTGGTCCTGATCTCTGAGTGGCCCGTTTTGTTGGAGTAAGGGGTGTGACGCCGTTTGTAACCCAGCGGTCGAATGTTTCTATTGCTGGGGGGATTTTCGTGTGGAGCATGGCGATTTTATCAAGGAGGGCGTTTTGGACCTCGGTCCACCAGGACTCGTCTTTTGGGAAGTCAAGTGTAGGTGGGTAGGGTGACTAGAGTTCTCTGAGAATGGTGAAAAGTTCCAGAGTATTGGAGTTAACCATGGCAATTCTTGTGTTGCAAGGGGAAGATTTTGCTTGGATGATGGCTAGCTTGTAGGTTTTTGCAGCCAAGGTAAATGAGGATTTGTGAGTGTTTGAGTGGGGTTTTCTCCATTTGGACTCAGCTTCACGATTTTGGGTGCGGGGAGCTAGGCGGTCCGATGTGAACCAAGAGTTGCGGTGCATGGTGGGTTTTGTTTTCCTGGGAGCAATGGTGTCGACTGCATGCGACATGGCTTTGGAATAGAAATTAGTAAGCATATCAAGGTCGGGTTGTGGGATGTCACAACACACTAGTCCAAGCCCTGCAACATTACTGTGCATTGTTGGCAGTAGAAGCATCAGAAATGGCCGCCGGAAAGCATGCTGCTAGCTAAAAATCACCAGAAAGTGCGCAGTAAAAATCAGAAAAATAGGCCGCCATCCACTTTTGCCTATGTCAGTGGTAACACCGGAGACCACTGCCAAAACCCACCATTGGGCTACCCACAAAATAGTCTGAAATCACTTGAAAAAGCAATGCTGATTGCCAAAAAGAAACACAGAGCTATTTGGAAATCCGTTTTCTTGATTGTGTCATGAACTTCAGATCACGCCACTTTTGGACCTCCTGGTCCTTGTCTCAACGGGGCTTACATTCCGTACTACTTCCAACATGGCCGTCCAGAGCTGAAGCCCTTGCTCGCTCCATGCGCTGTACACGGCGTGATCTATTTATAGACCACGCCTTCCGCCGCTCCGCGCGTCTCAATGCTATTGCAAAGTAGCCCTCAGATGTGTGTTCGTAGCTCGCGGTATTGTTTCCTTTGTCCCAGTGCTATTACCCACTCCTGACCCTTTCCCCCTTCCTGATTCCGAGCCTTACTATCATTTCCCAGACTCCCGGATTCCTGGACTCCGCGTTCCCGGAACTAAACGCAACCTGGAACCAGACGAGACTCTAGCAGCACTGTTCAAGACCAGGTCCGTTCGCAAGAAGGCAGTGATCGAAGATACCGGCAAACAACGGACCCAGGTGAGAAGGGGGGGAACTCCTTGACAGTTTGAGACGCCACCCAATCGAACCTAAAAACGAGATGGAAGCCGCTGTGCAGGACCTGATGCGACGCATGCAAGAATTATCAACCGAGGTCCAAAATCTTAAGGCGGAAAACGCTGCGCTCAAACAATTGGTCTTATCCCGGGATTCTGCTACAAAGGAGGGTGTCCTGTTGGGCGGTATTGTTGACAAGTATGATGGTTCGGCAAAAACACTTCAGGGATTCCTGGATTAATGCCTGGTCCACTTTACCTTTAAGCCTTATTATTTCTCGACTCCCAGGGCTAAGGTGGGTTTCATCATATCCCACCTTTCCGGCAACACCTTAACTTGGGCAACACCCTTTGTTGACTCCGGCGATGCCCTCCTAGTTGACTATGATGGGTTCATACAGGCCCTTAAAAGCATGTTTGACAGTCCAGAGTAGGTCTATACTGCTCAAGAACGTTTGCTGGACTTTCAACAGGGCTCCCAAGATATGCTCACTTATGTGACCAGATTTAAATAATTGGCTAAGGAAGCAGACTGGTCCTCTGAGGCTAGTTTTACCCTGTTCAGGAGAGGCCTGAACGATGAGATCAAGGATGAACTGGCTAGGGTGGCTCGACCAAATTAATTCCAAGCACTAATGGACCTTGCTGTGCAAATAGACTTTTGCATCCAGGAAAGGAAGGCTGAAAAAGAAGAAATCCAGGGGAAACCCACCCACGACGTCCTTTGAGAGCACAGTCAGAACGGACGCAAACCCAAGCCCAGCCCCAGAACCAGAACCCATGCAAATTGGAGCCTTTTCGTGGACCCATATCACCTCAAGAAAGGTTGAGAAGGATTCATACGGGTTTGTGTATGTATTGTGCTTCAGACAAACATTTGCTCAGGGAATGTCCTCTGGCACCTCCTCAGCGTTCGGGAAACACCAGCTCCCGATCTTAAATGGAGCAGAGATTCGGGAGAGAGATGTTTGCTCCACATCAATTCCATCCTTGAACTCTCCTGGACAAAACAAACTGGTCATTCTCCAGGCATTTCTTTCACCCTCGAAGAGTAAGATCTGTCCCATTCTGGCCTTGGTTGACTGCAGAGCTATGGGAATCTTCATTGATCAGGAATGGGTTGTCAGTCATCAAATCCCATATGAGGCACGAAGCACCATGCAGCCTGTGGAAGCCATCGATGGAAGACCCCTCAGTTCAGGGCCCATAAGCCTACAGACCAAGGAAATCCAGCTCTCAATAAACCACCATCAAGAGCTAATCAGATTCGATATCATTAAGTCCGCCCACTACCCCTTGGTATTGGGTATGCCCTGGTTACAAAAACACAATCCGTATATAAACTGGACAGCAGGATCACTATTCCTAGGCTCGGAGTTTTGTATGTCTCATTGTCTATCCCTGGAACCTCCTTTAACACCCCCTGAGGAACCACCTAAGGAGCAGGAAACTCCACTCATGGTTTCCAATATGATACAGGTTCCGGAGGCCTACCAAGGATTCGCCGATGTATTTTCAACTGCCATAGTCCAAGCCTTACCTCCACACAGACCCGAAGACTGCGCAATTGAAACGGAACCCTCGGAAG
Source organism: Ambystoma mexicanum (assembly GCF_040938575.1). Lineage (NCBI taxonomy): Eukaryota > Metazoa > Chordata > Amphibia > Caudata > Ambystomatidae > Ambystoma > Ambystoma mexicanum. The sequence goes on along the minus strand of NC_090923.1, from coordinate 1,111,668,479 downwards.
TGATCCCTTTTGGTAGGATGTTTATCCTTTCCGAAGCCGAGAAAAAGGCCCTCAAAGAATATCTGGATACAAACCTTGAAAACGGTACCATAAGATACCCAGGAACTCAGACCTTACCTCGATTATCGTGGCCTAAATCAATGCACTCTTAAGGACCGATACCCACTCCCCTTGATATCGGATATCCTGGAAGCCGTGAGAGGTGTAGTAATATTCACCGAATTGGATCTCATGGGTGCCTACCATTTGATCCGTATCCAGGAAGGAGACGAGTGGAAGACCGCCTTTAGAACACCCTTTGGCCATTACGAGTACCTGGTCATGCCCTTTGGACTAGCCAACGCCCCAGCAGTATTCCAACGTTTTATGGATAGCGTGTTCTCTGACATGTTGTTTCTCTTTGTCATTGTCTATCTGGACGATATATTGATTTTTTCCAAGGATCCTCTGAAGCATGAAGGACATGTAAAGGCAGTTCTACAAAGACTTCGGGAACATCACCTCTTAGCCAAGCCTGAAAAATGTTTGTTTCACGTTACCTCTGTGCACTATCTGGGATTTATCCTTAGTCCAGAGGGGATTGGCATGGATCCCTCAAAAGTAAAAGCCATTCTTGCATGGCCTACTCCCATGTACGTGAAACAAGTCCAATCCTTCCTAGGACTAGCCAATTTCTACCGAAAGTTCATAGCCACCTTTTCCGAGATTGTACAACCTATAGTGGCTCTGCTAAAGAAGGATACCCGTTTTGTCTGGTCAACATTACAAGAAACTGCATTCCAGCGTTTGAAGACCGAGTTTACACGAGCTCCTATTTTAGCTCAACCCGATACACGTAGACCCTTTTTAGTGGAAACGGATGCCTCTAATTATGCTATAGGAGCAGTGTTGAAGCAGAAAATGGAGGACAACTTGGAACACCCCGTTGCTTGTCTTTCAAGAACCTTAACTCCGAGTGAAACACACTACTCCGTCCTGGAAAAGGAACTGTTAGCTATTCGCCAAGCATTCACTGAATGGCGACACCTACTTCTGAGAGCTAGATATCCTGTCCAAGTCTGTACTGATCATCGAAACCTTCAGATTCTACAGTCACTGGAGTGCAGGAACAGTCGACAGGCACGTTGGGCCTACTTTTTTGCCCAGTATCAGTTCCACATCACTCATGTCCCTGGATCACAGAACCTGATCGCTGATGCCTTGTCTCGATGTCCTGACTACGTGACCACTGAAGATAAGGCATATCCTAAAATGTTTTCTCCCACGATCTTCGTAGCCCAAGCAGTTAACCTCCTGGAAGAAGTCTGATCGCAAACCCAATCCTTGGAAATATGGAAGGACATTCCGAGAAGAAACCAGTGGAAATTAAGAGCCAAGGAAGGCTACTTATTCAAGGACAATGCACTGCTCATTCTTACACGGAAGTTACAGCAGAAAATAATAAACCTTTGTCATGACACACTCCATTCCAGGCACCGAGGTATCACCAACACCCTCCGTCTTATACAGAGACAGTTCTGGTGGCCTAAAATGAAGTCCGACGTACAGCAATACATCCAGGCTTGTGTGATCTGTGCCCAAAATAAACATAATAACAAAAGACCGGCGGGTCTTCTTCTGCAGCCCACTCTACCCACTAAACCATGGGAAATCATTGCTACAGACTTCATAGTGGAGTTACCACCTTCCCGAGGATATACTACCATCATGGTCACCATAGATTTGTTCACCCATATGGCCCATTTTACGCCACTGATGAAACTACCCTCCTCTTCAGAGCTAGCTGGAATATTTCTGGAACACATATTCCGACTACATGGGCTTCCTTCCAAGATCATATCTGACCGGGGTCCCCAATACATTTCACAATTCTGGAAACACCTCTGTCGGATTTTAGGAATCCAACCTACCCTCTCTTCAGGATATCATCCCCAAACCAACGGAGCCACAGAACGTGCAAATCAGACCCTGGAACAATATCTCTGATGTTTCGCCACCAAGGTCCAGGATGACTGGTCTCTCCTGATACCCGTTGCAGAATTCGCTTACAACAACTCCGAACACTCAGCGCTACAGACCAGCCCTTTTTATTGTAGTCAGGGGTTCCATCCATCGGTTTTACCCTCGGTACCTACTGTTGACTCCTGGATCGAAACTCTTATCAACATTCAACGGAGTCTAAAGAACACTTAGAGAAAGCCAGATTACAGACCAAGAGGTATGCAGATTCCAAGAGAAGACCAGGTCCTTCCTATACGGTCGGTGACCGAGTGTGGTTGTCATCAAAACTACTCCCCCGACACCTGCGACCAAACAAGCTGGCTCCCCGCTACTATGGTCCATTTCCCATCAAGGAGATTATCAATCCTGTCTCATATCGAATCAAGCTACCTGACTCCTGGAAAAGAATTCATCCAGTTTTTCACACATCCCTATTGAAGCCCTACATCCAATCCTCTCGAAAATCCAGTAGACCTCCTCCTCTACTGGTTGATAACCAACTGGAATATGAGGTGTCCCGGATTTGTGACTCCAGGTATAAGCGGGGCCATCTTCAATACCTAGTGGAGTGGAAAGGATATCCTCCTAGCGAAAGGACCTGGGAACCTGTTTCAAATATCAAGGCTCCTTGGTTGCTCAGAAGATTTCACCTAATACACCCGGGCAAACCTGGAGGAAAAGGCCTTCGGAGGAGGCATGCTGTCATGAACTTCAGATCACGCCCCTTTTGGACCTCCTGGTCCTTGTCTCAATGGGACTTACATTCCGTACTACTTCCAACATGGCCGTCCAGAGCTGAAGCCCTTGCTTGCTCCATGCGCTGAACGCGGCGTGATCTATTTATAGACCACACCTTCCGCGGCTCCGCGCGTGTCAATGCTATTGCAAAGTAGCACTCAGACATGTGTTCGTAGCTCGCGGTATTGTTTCCTTTGTCCCAGTGCTATTACCCACTCCTGACCCTTTCCCCCTTCCTGATTCCGAGCCTTACTAGCATTTCCCAGACTCCCGGATTCCTGGACTCCGCGTTCCTGGAACTAAACGCAACCTGGAACCAGACGAGACTCGAGCAGCACTGTTCAAGACCAGGTCCGTTCGCAAGAAAGCAGCGATCGAAGACACCGGCAAACAACGGACCCAGGTGAGAAGGGGGGGGCACTCCTTGACAGATTGTAAAAAATGTGCAAAAATCATGGCTCACAAACCACCTAAAAGATCCAACCTCCTGGCAGGTTGTTCCACATTATTCTACTGCAAGAATCCACATAAATACAATGTCAGCAAGAATCATATGTTATCAGAACAAAATCCTCTTTTAAAGATACTTGATGGAAAGAAAGCTGTTAAAAATGGGTGTAGTACCGTTACTCACCTCTGTCAGAAGTCGGTGATTTAAAACCTATCATGTGTAAAGTTGAATATTGAACTCAAACTATGCCAAAGAAGAGAGTTCCATCAAAATGCCATATAAGAGTGCCACACATTGATTTTCATGTTGAAAAAGGACTGGAAGTAAATATGGGTTTGCTTATTTTAAATTTATAAATGTATTTTTTTTTTCACAAGGAACTCTGTTACAATTGACCAGAAGGTAACCTGATTCAGTTAAAACTTCCAAGAGGCCTTCTTCCCTTGGGAAACTCAGACCTTGTTCATTCCCACCAAAAGGAGGATATCGCATTGGCATGTTAATCAGAAGGGGAGGAGATTTCCTCTGCTGCCCGGAGAAAGAAACAATGGATTCCTTGGGTTGAATAGGAATCCTAATTCGGGTGTGACTGACGACAAACTGCTCTGGCAGGAAGGCAGGCCATGTGACCCTCTGACTCAGCCCAGCTCTGGAGGCGGGCCAGACTGAAATTGTTGATTGAAGTTGGTGTAAATGTATGTTTTATAAAAAAGCTTATAGCATAGTGTACTGAAATGACAAAAATATGAAACTTAGAGATTGTTAAAATGGAAAATTCGCTCACAGTTTAAGGCTAAGCTGGAATCTGTGCGATGTTCTGAGACTGAACCCCGGAAATTATTCATATTGTAGCCATTGTGTTTATGTTAGGAACATGAAAAATTACAGAAATGTGCCCAGATGGGATGTGCATGCATGTATAAAAATTGGTGCAGCACTAACATTGAGAAATCCACCAAAAGTGCGAAAAAGTTGTCATTTATGAACTGAAGCTCGCAGGAAGATGAGATTTGCACAGGGATGTACCTTAGGCAATCTGTCATGTAATTATGTATTATGAACAACTTGTGTATCTTGGAAATATATTTTTGGGGCAAAATAGAGTTCTATATAAAAGTAAAGGGGAGGGATTTCCTTTGGGCCATAAATACTGTGTCACTCTGACACATATGACACACTGCTCCTTTCTCAAATCAGGAGAGGGGAAATTCGCTGACCTATCAGATCCTTAGAGGGTTGGGCATAGATAATCAGCCTCCCCATCCACTTTGGAAATAGGGACTGCTGAGGACAGGCAGGGACACACACTTTCCACTCATCAACTGATTTCTTGGCGAAGCACCCTGCAGGAAGATCCAGGCTCCAGACATAGATCCAGAAACCAGACTCTAGAACCAGACTCTAGAACTTTGAAGCATAAAGGCCCAAGGCCCAACCCAAGAGCTGAACTCTTCTCAGTTGGCCTTCAGAACCTTTTGCAACCTGATTCTAACCCCTATACTTCCAAGGGGCACCCCACAAAATCCAACAGCCTGGCTGTGCTGTTTTGCTTCTAGCTAAGAACCCTGTGCTAGAACCAAGATCCAGACCCGCAGAGCAGAGCTGTAACCCAGAACCCGTCAGATCCAGTCCAAGAGGCCGTGCCGACCAGAGTGCCTTGCTGAGAGCAGAGTCCAGGTGCCCTGAATCCTGTCCGGTGGCGAGAGAATCCCAGCCAAACCCTTGACCAGATCTTTAACGGGCCCATTCCATTCCAAAGCCATAGGAGTGAGTACTTAGTCTAGAACTGTCTATAGTCATCTCTTAGTTTAAAGTAATCCTATTAAATCCATTTCAACCTATCCAGAACTGCGTTATAGAATCTTGTGTCCATCCTGAATTCTTCTCATCATATTGTCTGCGATAACTGTAGCGATAATCATCTATGCGCTGATATTTTGAAGAAAGTAAAGTGTCTTGGCGCACAACAACCAGAGTGGATGGCGCCCTGTTCTGGTGGTTGTCCTGTTGGGTATCTTGTACTTTCATAGCCCCTTAGTATAAGTCCATATTGGTTCCGAATCTTTAAAGCGCAATCTGTCATTTTGAAATCTTGACTCTGTTTCTGAAAATCGACCTTCACAAAAACCTCTGTAACTTTTGAACCACACGTCCTAGAAACGAAATTTAAATGTCATTTTGAAGCTTTCCTGCACGGGGGAAGTGGGATTGAACTGCATTGTTGATTGTATTCCGGATACCTGTGTGCCCTCATTCCATCTCTTCATATTGCATATTGGGGGGAGTGAGAAACAACAGGGGGAAAGAGTGATTACATTGTCTTTGGTTGAAATCATATCAAGTCTTATTTCTGCGTTACATTCTTTCCTATCATTGCATTTTCGTGAACCCATACAAAGTATTCTCTGATATATTATTTTTCCTATTCCTACTCCTAATTGATTCAAGAGATTGTTGATATTGTAATATTACCCATTGCTGATCATTGTTCATATTCATAAGTGTGATATTCAGATATTATTCATATTCATAAAAGTGTAATCTATATATTGTTCAATTCTTCAAATAAATCTTTTAATTTGCAAAACAAACCCACTTCTTGGCTCAGTGAGGCCGGGGGGGTCAGGGGGATTCAAAGAGAGGGGCGTTATATAAGGGTACATCATCCAGAATTAAACAAACTTTTGACATAAAAATATATAAATAAGGGTTTCCATTGGGCATCCCATACTAGGCATTGACTTAGTTGGAGTGCTGGTTTTGAAATCACTTACAGTTTGGGGGCTCGTAGCGGAACTTCTGGATTAGATCTACAACTTGTGCAGCTTAATACAGTGTGCTAACTGACAGGATACATAAATCCTGTTGGGCTACTATGCTGTGTTACGCTGTAAAAGCACCCCTCAAAAGGGAACGCTCTAAGGAAACGGTCTGTTTTGCAAAGATAAAATAATAAACTTCTGTAAATCAGGAAGTAAATTAATGTTTCCAAAATGGCAACATTGGTAGACATCAAGATAGCTAGAGAACACCTTTTACATAAGTTATTTGTGAGAGGTGAGTGGACTGAGCAGGACCAGAATCTGTGGTTGCAGGCAATCACACAACAGATCACTGCAACTGGGTCAGATATATGGAGGGAGCAGGGTACCTTACATGTGGCCCTGAGCGAACTATATATGGCCCCTAAGACCAAGGATGAGCACAACAAGATTGCCAAGATAGTGCCATATCTATATTTGTCTATTGGAGCCATACAGGATCAATGTGCTGAAGGCCAATATCTGGCAAGTAGGCAGCTGATGGCATTAGAAAAGGCCCAATCTGATCTGGACTCTTCTGAGCAGAGGCTGCAGAGGAGCCAGGAGTCCAAATATTAAAGCAGGCAGCATATAGTTAAAATAAAAGAGGATATGGGTATCCTGCAACAGGAAAATGCAGACCAGGATACCAGAATTCTGGCCTTGCAGAAGCAGTACCAAGAAGGTTTGGACTCTCTACTGCAGAGCCAGAAAAAGCTGGAGCAACAACTGGACTTCAACAGGGCGTGCACAGAGCAGGTAGCCACCCTGCAAAGCCACCTAGATAGAGAGAAGGCAGAGAGCAATACATTGATTTTGAAAGACCTGGATACCCAGGCAGAGTTTGATGAAGAGTGCCAGAAAACTGGTGCCCTTCAAAGGCAGAGGAACGACCTGGCGGCACAGAGGCAGCCTCTTATGCAGGAAAGGGACACCTTAGGCCAGGAAATCTGTCACTTAAAAGGGAAACTGGAAGAAAATCACCTGGCCCTCCAGGGACTGGGTGACATCCAAAAAGAGCATCAAAACGTGTTAGAGCACACCAGGAGGGTGGAAGATGCACTGGCAAGGAAGGAGCAGGAAAGTATGGACAGGACTCAGGAGGTAACCCTCCCGCAGCAAAGACTGGCCCAGTATTCAAAGACAAACCAGGAAGCAAAGAGAGAAAATGAGGCTCTCTGTGAGAACAATGATAGGCTCCTCAGACAGATAGCCATGCAAGAGAGACTGATAGAGACTAGTAAGGCCTTGATTGAGGAACAGAAAGCTCAGGTTCTTGCATGGCAACAGGGAGCAGGGGCTGATAGAGATGAGGTTCGCTGGGAAAGGTAAACACCTGAGCATAACCTCAGGAACCCTAGTACCAGAGGCCTTCATCGCTCCCAGTCCCTGGACTCTGCCACCCCCATGTCCCCTGGCGCACATGAGCCCAGGGCCACGGGGATGGCAGATTACTATCCAGTTAGAAGTAGGGGGCTCATGGATGAGCACCTCCCAGGTAGGGATGGGCGGGCATCTGGGTATGGGCACCCAAGTACTGTGAAGTTTAGTGGGGAACTCTAGGAGAGTAGGCCCACTAAGGGCATCCTAAAGACTTCTGCCCAGTTAGGAAGTGGGGGGGTACCCATCAAATCCTGGGAGCCAGGAGGAATCAGAAGACTCCTCTGAGCGCCCCAGGACACAGGAGACTAGGTCCCCACATTCTGCCAGCCATTCCCAGGCTCGCAGAATCCGGGAGAACCTAGAAGACCAGACGGGCACCTCTGGGAGCAGTGCCTCTGAGTCAGAGGATGAATAGACCAGGGTTACCCGAACCAAGAAGGCCAATAAGGCAAAAAAGGGCCTTGCTTAAGGACCCTTTAAAACAGATCAAAGCAATAAGGAGCGTCATCACGCCTTATCATAAGAACGCTAAGTATTCTGTTTGGGAACACTTAGAGCTCTTTGAGCAAATGATGGAGACTTTCCATTTGAAAGACAGCAGTAGCTGCATTCAGTATGTGAAATGGACATTCTCCCCAGAATACTCCAGTTTCTTTGCGAGGCTGGAGGACCAAAATCATTCAAGATGGGCCACATATAGGGCGACCATCCTAAAGCATTTTTCTGTTCACAGAAATCCCCAAGAGGCTCGCAAGGCAGCCTACAACTTGCAATGTGGGGAGGATCAGGCCCCACAAGAATTTGTGCAGGAGTTAAAGCGTGCCTTTGCGCAGACTACCAGAAGGGTGCGCACGAACAGCAAAGAATTTGTTAATACGTTTTTCCATGCTCTACCAAAATACATCATGACCCAGCTAGTGAGAGATTTTCATGAGAAAAGATCACTAGACTGGGTCATTGAACAGGCCACCCGAATCTATGAGGTGCAAAAGCCCATAGACAACAAAAATACTCAAAAAAGCCCAAAACAACCAATCCGCCTGCTGCTGCTAAGGTGGCAGAGGTAAAGGTTGCCCCCATTTTGGATTTGGAGATGGGGGCCCTAAAAACTTGCCTGCACAACAGAATAATTCCAAGCCCAGAAGGCCCTCGGGCCAGTCACAGACAGGGAGCCAAGGAGGTAGTCCCACCAATGGGGTCCCTCACTCCCCTGACTATGTAAGTCCCCGCTACAAGGGGAAGAGGCCCATCCTGGGTTATGTGTGGACTCCTCCTGCCCAAGGGGGGGATCCAACCAAGCACCCAACCCAGGGAACTTCCCTCCTAACTTCCCCCAGGAGGGCAGAAATTCCCCAAATCCTGGGCAGAACTTTTTCCCCAGGTATCCACAAAATGTCCAACCCCAGAACAATCCATCTGTCATGCATGCTGGACGCTACGCTCGTAGAACAGCTAGACCGTTCTACTCCAAATGGAGGCTATTCGATACGTTACCGGGAAAACGACGTTTACACTCTTCACGTCGCTAACTTCACGTGACTTTTGCTTCGTCACGTGAACTACGGTATCACGTATTTAAGCAGCGTAGAAACTTCACTCGCTGCTTCTGATCGTCTCTATTGGCGTCGTGTAGCTGAACCTCTGATCTACATCCTGGTATATTCCTACAGCTACTTTTGGGCCTTCGATAGCGTGTGTTCCGCCACACGCTGATTCCTGGAGCTATCCCTTCGCGTGCTATTCCACACGCGCTCTTCGTCTGCAAGTGCGGCCGGCCCAGGCTGCGTGAATCCTGCCCGCGTGTAATATCCACACGCGCTCTTTGTCTTCATACGCGGCTGGCCAAGGCTGCGTAAAACCTGCCCGCGTGTAACATCCACACGCGCTCTTCGTCTTCAAGTGCGGCCGGCCCAGGCTGCGTGAATCCTGCCCGCGTGTAAAGTCCACACGCGCTCTTTGTCTTCATACGCGGCTGGCCAAGGCTGCGTAAATCCTGCCCGCGTGTAACATCCACACGCGCTCTTCGTTCTCAAGTGCGGCTGGCCCAGGCTGCGTGAATCCTGCCCGCGTGTAAAATCCACACGCGCTCTTCGTCTTCAAGTGCGGCTGGCCAAGGCTACGCGAACCCTGCCCGCGTGTAAATCCACACGCGCACGTTGTCTTCACACGCGGCTGGCCCAGGCTGCGCGATTCCTGCCCGCGTGTAAATCCACACGCTCACGTTGTCTTCAAACACTATTTTCTTCTAACTCCTGCATCTGTGGAATTAACAGAAGGATTGATCCCTAAGTGGGAAGGAAGCCTTTCAAGGATTATTGGAAGTGACTTTGAACTGAACTTTGGACGCTATCCTGTGGTGAATACAACCCGTATCTAGCGTGAGCCTCGTTCCGTCCGGGATAAGTCTCCCTTACTAATTTTCCCTTCCCTGTCGTTTTGTTCTTCATTTCAAATCCATCAAGAGACTTCTGGATTGTTCTACCCAGAGATACAGGTCAGTGTGATCATTCCTGTCATTATCTAACTCATCATACTCAGGTTGGAGCAGTTATTCATGATACTTTAATTTGTCCTAGGCTGGATTACTATACCTTACCCACGCCCTTTCCAGTGATCCATCGCTCTGCCTGTTTTATCAGCCAGAGGGTTGTATCATTTGGAAGGTCTTTGTTGACTTCACGACTATCAAGTCGGGTGAACAGGGATCCGGAAGACCCTACCTCCTGTATCCTTTTGAATATTGTATCCTTTTCGGTTGATACTTTGGTGCATTCTGACAGAATCAGAAGCCATGGAGGGTACGGATCCTTTAACTGTTTTGACACAGTTGATCCACGATTTGAGAAACGAAATGGTTACTGCACAGGACATGTTACGGCACCGTATGGACGTTATGCAAGACGCCCTACATGGTAGTCCTCAGGGAACACAAGCGCCGATGGCTACCGCATCCGGATCTGGGACTACGGCACCCCCACAGGAGACTATTAACGTGGTTATGCCCACTCAGTTTCCCTTGGCCCCTCCAGAAAGGTTCACGGGTGATCCCAAAACCTACAGAACCTTTGTAAACCAGTGCCGACTCCATTTCCTTTGCCGTCCTACGTCTTTTCCTGACCTAAGCACAAAAGCAGCCTTCGTGCTTTCCCATTTAGGGGGCACGGCTGCTGCTTGGGCTAACCCTTTGTTGGAAACTAATAGCCCTTTGTTGTACGATTGTGACGATCTCTTGACTGCTATGAGTAAAGTCTTTGACATGCGTTACTCTACTCAAGCCACAGATTTGGAGTTGCTTAACCTACAACAAGGCAGCCAACCCCTTATGTCTTACGTCGCCCGGTTCAATCAACTGACGGTGGAAACCCAATGGCCTGACAGCAAGAAAACGGCTGTTTTTTACAAGGGTCTTTCTGAAGAACTGAAAGACGCCTTATCTACTGTTCCTGTGGTTCCTACGGGTTTCCCAGAGCTGCTTGATTTGGTTCTACAAATCGACGCCCGAAGGAATGCTCGAAAGGGAGAGAAAAAGCCCTTCATGCCAGTCTCGGGGCGGTCAGAGACACCAGCAGTCATCTCTAACGACCCTGAACCCATGCAAATAGGCGCCGTGAGAGGCCGATTGTCCAATACAGAACGGGAGAACCGAAGAAAAAACCACTTATGTATGTATTGTGGTTCTTCCGAGCATTTATTGGCAACATGTCCTAAAAAACCCGTCAAGCGTGCGGGAAACGCCAAAACTCGACATTAGCAGGAGTCCCTATGTCGAGTGTTTCATCGGACTCCAGTACCATTCCTAAACATGCACCTGTAATAGTACAGGTGACGTTACATTGTGATGAGCGAGAAGTGGTTTCCAAGGCCATGGTTGATTCTGGCGCCACCAGCAATTATATAGACATCACCTATGCCAAGAACCGTTCCTTACCCCTAGTAAACAAAAAAAAACCTGAAACGGTGAATACCGTGGACGGATCTGTGTTAACTTCTGGTATGGTAACCCAGGAGACGGTACCTGTTCGGATGACGTTATCAAATAACCATTCAGAAGAAATCGTCTTCGATGTTATTGCTGCTCCGCAGTACGAGATCATACTTGGTCTTGCATGGTTAACCCTTCACAATCCTACTGTTGACTGGGTTTCGGGATCGCTCCAATATCCTTCGACTCATTGCAACGAACATTGCTTTACCAGTCAGGAGGTGTCAAATAAACAACACATATTGGCCTCTGTGGTGGAGGATTCTGCTATCAGCGTTGTACATCAATGCGACAATATCATACCATGCGAATACGCTGATTATGCTGATGTCTTTGATAAAGGCCAGGCAGAACAATTACCTCCTCATCGACAGTACGACTGTCCTATCGAACTGATTCCGGGTGCCAAAATTCCTACAGGCCGTGTTTATTCTTTAACACCTAAAGAAGATGTCGTGTTAAAGGAATACATTGACAAGGCGCTAGCCATGGGCTTTATACGACCCTCGCAATCTCCTGCTGCATCTCCTCTATTCTTTGTTCCTAAGAAAGAGGGAGACCTCAGACCCTGCATTGATTACAGGGCACTTAATGATATCACCATCAAAAACCAATACCCCTTACCGCTAATAAACGTGCTGTTGGATCAGTTAGGCACTTCCAGCTACTTCACCAAACTGGACTTGCGAGGTGCATACAATTTGGTTCGCATTCGTGAAGGCGACGAATGGAAGACCGCTTTTAAGACACGGTATGGTCTTTACGAATATTTGGTGATGCCTTTTGGTCTGTGCAATGCTCCCGCCACATTTCAATTCTTCATGAATGATATATTCAGAGACATCATGGACCGATTTGTGGTTGTCTATCTGGACGACATTCTGATTTACTCCTCATCTCTATCGGAACACGTCAGACATGTTTCTACAGTCCTACAAAGACTTAGGGAGAACCACCTTTATGTGAAAGCCGAAAAATGTGTCTTTCATTCGCAGGAAGTGGAATTCCTTGGTTACGACATTACCAATCTAGGTGCTCGAATGAGTCGTTCCAAGGTAAAGGCCGTCTTGAATTGGCCAATTCCACATAACGTCAAGTCGCTACAGTCTTTCTTGGGCTTTGCGAATTTCTATCGCAGATTCATCCATTCCTTTTCCAAAACAGTAGCTCCTTTGACGGCTTTAACTAGTTCCAAAGTACCTTTCTGTTGGAACCAACATGCCCAAGCAGCATTCGAAAAACTGAAGGAAGCATTTACCACTGCACCCGTGCTTCAACATCCGGATCCTGATCGCCAGTTTGTCGTTGAAGCGGATGCATCCAGTGTCGCTATTGGCGCAGTGCTCTCACAAGTCTGCACAGAAACCAAGGAGGAACACCCAGTGGCTTTCTTCTCTCGTAAACTCACCTCATATGAACGGAACTACACCGTTACTGAACGGGAACTACTGGCTATCAAAGATGCCTTCCGAGAATGGCGTCATCATCTTCTTGGGGCCAAACAACAGGTGTTGGTGTACTCTGACCATAGAAATCTCCAAGCATTCAAATCTATGAAATGCCTTACGGCCCGTCAGGCCAGATGGCATGTCTTTTTTGCCCAATACGATTTCCAGGTCACCTATCGTCCTGCCCGAGAACATGTTAAGTCGGACGCTTTGTCCCGTATGAGTAAAGAGGCGCAGGAAGAAAAACAAGTACAGTTCCAGCTGTTGGCAGATCATGTGATTTGTGGTTGTTCGGTTCAACCATCCTTAAAAACCGAAATACAAGAGTGGGTAAAAAATAATCCACAAGTAGTCCAGGATATGAATCTAGACGTGCATAACGGTTTACCATTCACACAGGGGGTGCTTTATCTATCAACTCCTTCAATGCGGGATAAAGCCCTCAAATGGAATCATGATTCCTTGATTGCAGCCCATCCTGGACAGAAGAAAACACTGGACCTGCTCAAAAGGTGGTGCTGGTGGCCATCCATGGCAAAAGACGTTATAAACTACGTATCTTCTTGTTCCGTATGTATCCAATGTAAAAACACTCCTGGTAAACCAGTGGGCTTACTCCAATCCCTGCCTGTCCCTACCAAACCATGGGACATGATATCTATGGACTTTGTGGTGGAACTCCCCCCAAATCAAGGATACGATACCCTATGGGTCGTAGTGGATTATTTCACTAAATTGGCCCTATTTATTCCTTGTATTGGTTTACCTACTGCTACTGTTCTGGCTGATCTATTCATCCAACATATATTCCGTTTCTTTGGTCTACCATCAGTAATCATTACTGACAGGGGCTCGCAGTTTGCGTCACGCTTTTGGAGAGCCTTAACATCTGCATTACTAATTGATGATAGAATGTCCAGCGCTTATCATCCTCAAACCGACGGACAGACTGAAAGGGTCAATTGTACTATGGAACAATATCTGCGGTGTCTGTGTTTGCAATACCAATCGGATTGGCTCACGGTACTGCCGGCGGCTGAATTCGCCTATAACAACTCTTATCATAGTGCCATAGGCACTTCACCGTTCTATGCTCTCTATGGACAACACCCCCGATCAATACCTCTAGATTCCGGTCTATCCCTGGACACGCCTGCCGCAGGCCGTACGCTTCGTGATCTGAAGAGATTACAAAGAAAGGTGAAGCAGCAATTGGAGCAGGCCAAACGACGTGACAAGTTCTATGCCGACGCTCATAGGGTGTCCGCACCTGTCTATAAGGCTGGGATGAAAGTCTGGCTATCCACTAAGAACTTAAGAATTCCGGGCAAAAAGAAATTGTTGCCTAGATTCATCGGTCCGTATGTTGTGCTCCATGTTCTTAATCCTGCTGCTGTACGTCTGGCTTTGCCACAACGATGGCGGGTGCATCCTGTATTCCACGTCTCGCTCATCAAGCCTTTCTCTGACACTACTAGACTGCCGGTACGGCCTGTTGCTATTACTGTGCGGGGGTCTGATGAATACGAGGTACAAGACATACTGGATATGAAACTCCGTTCTGGTAGACCATATTATCTGGTGGACTGGAAGGGCTATGGACCCGAAGATAGGTCCTGGGAACCTCTTTCCAACATTCATGCTCCTGCTTTATTGAAGCGCTTCCACACAAGAAGGGGAGAGGTTGTCTCTTTGGGGGATGGCACTGTCATGCATGCTGGACGCTACGCTCGTAGAACAGCTAGACCGTTCTACTCCAAATGGAGGCTATTCGATACGTTACCGGGAAAACGACGTTTACACTCTTCACGTCGCTAACTTCACGTGACTTTTGCTTCGTCACGTGAACTACGGTATCACGTATTTAAGCAGCGTAGAAACTTCACTCGCTGCTTCTGATCGTCTCTATTGGCGTCGTGTAGCTGAACCTCTGATCTACATCCTGGTATATTCCTACAGCTACTTTTGGGCCTTCGATAGCGTGTGTTCCGCCACACGCTGATTCCTGGAGCTATCCCTTCGCGTGCTATTCCACACGCGCTCTTCGTCTGCAAGTGCGGCCGGCCCAGGCTGCGTGAATCCTGCCCGCGTGTAATATCCACACGCGCTCTTTGTCTTCATACGCGGCTGGCCAAGGCTGCGTAAAACCTGCCCGCGTGTAACATCCACACGCGCTCTTCGTCTTCAAGTGCGGCCGGCCCAGGCTGCGTGAATCCTGCCCGCGTGTAAAGTCCACACGCGCTCTTTGTCTTCATACGCGGCTGGCCAAGGCTGCGTAAATCCTGCCCGCGTGTAACATCCACACGCGCTCTTCGTTCTCAAGTGCGGCTGGCCCAGGCTGCGTGAATCCTGCCCGCGTGTAAAATCCACACGCGCTCTTCGTCTTCAAGTGCGGCTGGCCAAGGCTACGCGAACCCTGCCCGCGTGTAAATCCACACGCGCACGTTGTCTTCACACGCGGCTGGCCCAGGCTGCGCGATTCCTGACCGCGTGTAAATCCACACGCTCACGTTGTCTTCAAACACTATTTTCTTCTAACTCCTGCATCTGTGGAATTAACAGAAGGATTGATCCCTAAGTGGGAAGGAAGCCTTTCAAGGATTATTGGAAGTGACTTTGAACTGAACTTTGGACGCTATCCTGTGGTGAATACAACCCGTATCTAGCGTGAGCCTCGTTCCGTCCGGGATAAGTCTCCCTTACTAATTTTCCCTTCCCTGTCGTTTTGTTCTTCATTTCAAATCCATCAAGAGACTTCTGGATTGTTCTACCCAGAGATACAGGTCAGTGTGATCATTCCTGTCATTATCTAACTCATCATACTCAGGTTGGAGCAGTTATTCATGATACTTTAATTTGTCCTAGGCTGGATTACTATACCTTACCCACGCCCTTTCCAGTGATCCATCGCTCTGCCTGTTTTATCAGCCAGAGGGTTGTATCATTTGGAAGGTCTTTGTTGACTTCACGACTATCAAGTCGGGTGAACAGGGATCCGGAAGACCCTACCTCCTGTATCCTTTTGAATATTGTATCCTTTTCGGTTGATACTTTGGTGCATTCTGACACCATCCTTCTTTCCCCACTTTCCTGAGCCCAGACAACCTAATCCGGGAGAGGGCAGGCCAAGGGTGGAGGGGTACCCAAATCTTCCCAACCCGGGGTATTGCCAGAGAAGGGATAGCTACCCTTCCCGAGATCAGCCCAGGAGAGAAAACAGAACCCCATATCAGCATGAGTGGGTTTCATAGCTTGAGCGCCAGGTCCAAAACATGACACAGGATCTGGGTCGCATGCTGAGGGCTCAGCAGAACCCTCAGATGGGCATGCCGGCACAGAATGCCTCCAACTCTGGACCTGGTGCTCCAGAACAATGACAGGGGCAGCACCCCGACAACCCACCGGTTCCCAAGGAGGAGGCACAAGGGGAAGGGGGGTATAAAGCCTTGGAGTAAGCTTCCTTCCCCACTTGTAAAAATCCCCTGGAGACCCAGGAACCGGAACAAAAATCTCCTGCCCCTGAAAGCCTGCCACCCAAGGACCAGAGTGGAGGTAGGAGAAACAAAGGATCCAAACAGACCCATTTTGTGGAGGAGGTACAGATCTGCCAATTTGAAGGAGAGGGGTCTTCAGAGGATCCTGGGGAAAAGGATATTCTCCTTCAGAGAGGGGCAAACTCCTCCCAAAGAAGAATGGGTCCCAAAGTATTCAAATCCAGACTGGGTAGATGTGGGGACTGAGCTAGCGCCGCCCATCATCATCAAATCCCAGAACCAACAGCATGAAAATCCCCTGGGTCAAACCCATCCTGGTGACTGCCTCCAAAAATGCAGGGGGGGGGGACGGCCCAGAACCAGAACCAGGGGAATTCAAAACTTTTCCCATCTCTAGTTGCCACCTTTTTCTTTCAGATTCCCTAGGCTCCCCACATAATTCTGTCCAGATCTCTTCTCTCTCAATGTCCAAAACTAGAAAACTCACCCACCAGTTGTCCAAAAATGTACATTATCTGTGCACCCTTGCGGGAAGATACTCGAGGGAAGATACTATGCCGCCGTACAAATACAGGGGCAGGGTACAATTTTGGCACTGGTGGACACTGGATCCCAAGCTACCCTTCAGTCCAAAAAGGCCTTTGATGAACTGAATTCAGGAAGGGGGGAGAATTATCAAATTCCTCTCACCTCTCTTCCTGGAGAACTTCAGAACTTTGATGGGAAGGAAATTCCTGTCGAGGGGACTGCGGATTTGGACATTAAAATTGGGTGACACAAGGTGAAGCACCCGGTCATAGTTGTGACTCCAGAGGGCACCCCTTGTTTACTAGGGAATGACCTCCTGAGAAGGGTGTCACCCCTAATAGACTGTTTAAACAAGGTCATCTGGACCCATACTAGCCGACGAATAAAATTGAAACAGAGTGTCAACCATGTTAGTTTAAACGGCACATGCCACATGTTGAACAAAAATCTGACCAAGTAGAATTTCACTTCCAGAACAACCAAATTCCAGACGCGACAGTAATAGCAGTAGGACAACAGACTGGTGATGGGGGGGTCCTCTCTATTTCTGAAAATCAACCTTCCTTCCAGTCTAAGGTGGCATTCCACAGTGGAAGGAAACACTCTGAAATTCTTTACCAATCCACAATCAGACATTCCCACTCCGATAGTCCAGAAAGATGTGAAATCAGCTCAGAGCCTGGCTGATATTCAGCAAATTGGAGAGCAGTTGTTCATCCCTGTTCAGTTAAATGAAGGGAAGGACTCTGTTCTAGCCCGAGTGTGTGTGAACAACGGTAAGAGCTTCATCAACGAAGCCATGTTCCACCAACTCCCAAAAGATCCAGCCATTCCCACATTTATACTGATAGACAAATGGGAAATGGATCTGGAAGCACCCAATTCCAAACATCTCCTGCCAAGCAGGTGTATGCTCAAAATCTCCATAGGCAACAATAGCATTGTCCATAATTGTTGGGTCGTGCGAGACGTCACTGCCGCCTTTTACTTAGGCAGTGACATTCTCAATCGCTTTGCCATTAGTTTGGACCTAATAATCTTCAAAGCTTGGTCCCGATTAGCGGATAATCCCATGGGCTTTGATGATCCAGAGAAAGCATTTAGATCAGCTCAACTGCTGCCTAATGCAGTTGAAATTCAGATTGAAGAGGAAGTCACCATCCCAGAAAGGACCCGACAATTCTCCCTGGAAGTGAAAGTTAAAAGAGGACAAAAATTGAAAAACCCTGATGCTTATATTCATCTAAATGCGTCTCTCCAACAGCAAGGGTTGGGGTAAACCCAACACCATTAGTCAATGTAGAACATGACACCATTCCAATAGAGGTGGATAACAGCGACTTAAAGAGTATCACTCTAGCCGCAGGCACCATTATTGGAATGGCGGTTGATGACCAACATTTTCCCATCGATTTAGACAATGAACTGTTATGACCAATCCCCAAGGACTGTTTTGACAGTGACAGTGATGACAACACAACACCAGAGAGGATCTTTACCTGGCATGGGGGGAACTTCCTGGTGTACACTTCCTGCCCTCATGGTAAGGAAGATGTGACTTGTGACTTCAGGAGGGATGAGGTGATTTTCTAGGTCCATGAGGGCTGCCTTCCCCACCTGAAGCCACCAGTCCAAATCAGCACTCTGACCAGGGACTTCTCCACCCAGCTGGAGGAGGCCGCTGAGATAGGGAAACCAGAAGTCTTTCCAGGCTTTAGGCAGATGGTTGAAGAGAGAGTCAACCTAGCTGATGCCTGTGAGACTCTGGAGCAGAAGCAAAAGTTGAAACAAGTTTTCTTGGATTTTCAAGATCTCTTTGCGGTGGACGCATATGACTGTGGTCGCACTGACATCCACATAACAACAATTCCCACGGACACTGGCATGACTCCATTGTTTGTGAAGCAATATCGCTTGCCTCTCACATCAATGGAGTCCCTTAATGAAATAATTAAGAATCTTGAGTCCCATGGGATAATGCGTCCAGTCCACCGCACCTTCAAAAATCCGGTGCTGGGGATATTGTAGCCAAACGGCCAGTGTAGAATCTGCGCCGACCTTAGGGAGCTCAACAAACCGGTCCATACTTAGCGATGGGCACTTCCCTACATTGACCAAGGGCTGGCCCAGATCCAGGGGTCCCAGGTATTCACTGCAATAGACCTGACCAATGGATACTGGACTGTACCTGTCAGTAGGGAGGACCAGTACAAGCTGGCCTTTACCTTTGGGGCCAGCAGTACACATGGACCCGGACTCCCTTTGGATACATCAACTCTGGCAATGAGTTTAACATTTTTCTACATAAATCCATGCCTGACCTGGGTAAAAGGGGTAACCTGGCTTCTGTAGATGATGTTCTCATCAAAAGCTCAACTGTGGAGGAGCACATAGCGGAGATCCGTTATGTTCTGACACAGTTGAGGGCTGCCAGAGCAAAACTTTCCTTCCAAAAGGCACAGTGGTGTAGAACCCGTGTAAATTTCTTGGGGCATGAGATTACTCCTCAGGGTCTCTGTCCCCAGGAAAAGAAAGTGGAAGCCCTCCAGAAATTGAAAGACCCCACAACTCTGCGGGAACTCAGGAGCCTCCTTGGACTGACTAATTACAGCTGAAAGTTCTTTGAGGGCTAAGCAGAGATCACAAGACCCCCGTTTCATCTTTTGAAGGGGGGGGAATCAAGTGGGAATGGGGTCCAGAACAAGCCGAGGCAGTAAGACAACTCAAAAGAAGCCTCTCACAAGCGCCTTGCCTAGCTTACCCTGTCAGAAACAAGGATTCTTCTTGGAGACAGGGTTCTCTAATACATGCTCGACTACAGTATTATATCAAAAGCATGACAAGGTCAATAAAGTAATCTCCTATGCGAGTAAAACTTTATCCTCTGTGGAGGAAAAATTCAACAATTGTGAGAAGGCACTCCTGGCAACGGTGTGGGCATTGAAGAATTACCGCCTGTTTATCCAGGGGGAACACATCATAGTGGAGACTCCACACCAGCCTCTGCAATATCTCCAAAGTGACAAAATCAGGCCCGGAAATGTGAGTAATTCCCGAATTACTTCCTGGATTCTGTCAATGCAAGGCTTTCCTGTGGAGGTCAGATATGGCCAAAACAAGAAGAGTCCCCTTGTGCAAGGTCTGACTGACTTGCATGATTGTGCCAGAGAAAACTGTCTCGAGGACGAAAGTCTAAAAATCAAGGACAACATGGAGGCATACTTCAATTCCCCAAACAAAGTCTTTGAAGAAGACAAGTGTGAGGGAATGCCGACTGTCTATGTGGATGGATGCTCTTACCATGTTGACAACAACAGGGAAAAAGAACTTGTGGCCGGCGTAGGGAATGCATGGGTGAATGAGATCCCAGAACCCTCCGCTGGGTACAAGATTGGTCCCCGAAGTAGTCAAGTGGCAGAGTTGATGGCTGTGCATCAAGCCATCCTCACTGCTGTCCAACATCAACTCCACAAACTGGTCATAATCACTGATTCGGATTATGTACGGAACGGGTTCGTGGAGCACCTGGTTAATTGGAAAACCAGAGGCATGCTATGTGCTAATAACAAACCCTTGAAACATGGGAAGTTAATTCAAAATATTGATGATCTGGTCACCTCGAATGGGATGACCATCTACTGGAAAAAAGATCAAGGGTCATTCGAAAGTAGAGGGACCAGAAAAAACTGGAAATGACTTAGCCGATCAGCTGGCCAAAACCGGGGCCATCCAAGGGGATCTAATAGAGATCGAGTCCCGGTTGGGGAAGTCCAGGTCACTGCTATCACTAGGTCCCAGACAAATGTTCACAATGATCTCTCAACTGCACAATGGAGTAAGGAGACCCCAGGTGCTGATTTGATTACGGCTCAAAAAGGGGATCCAATAATTGGTAAGTTTTATCAACACATTGAGGACCCTGAGAACTTTCCCCTGACAGATACTGATTACATAGGGATAGAGGACCTCAGAGTGTTGATGAAATGTCCAAAAATGTTCCGAATCCAAGACGGTTTGTTGGTAAGGAGATCCCTAGCTGGCCATGATCAGTGGGTGGTCCCTACCTCATTCCGAAGCCTGATGTTAAGTCACGCCCATGATGCGGCCACAGCCGGTCATAGGGGGTTTCATACAGCACTTGAAATCTTAAGAGAGGTTGCACACTGGCCACACATGGGGCAGGACCTCGACCAATACTTGAAGGGGTGTCTTGTGTGTGCACAATTTCAGCTAACATCCCTCACACACCGTGCGCCTCTCCAAAAGAGGGGCATGACACTGCCATGGTAAGATTTGCAAGTAGATTTCATCGGGCCTGTGATTCGCTCTTCTAGGGGGAACAAGTACATGTTGACCGTGACATGCTTGTTTACAATGGGTGGAATGTCTCCCGACCCCAAACTGCAAGGCAGAAACAGCAGCTGCCCTGATCATCAACCACATCTTTTCGCATTTTGGACTACCCCAAAGGATTGAGTCAGACAGAGGTAGCCATTTCACCAGCGAAGTAATGACAAAGATGTGGGAGATACTTGGGGTCAAAAGGAAGCTACACATTACTTACCAGCTAGCCTCTAGTGGTGCAGTGGAGAGATACAACAAAACCATTGTGAGCATATTAAAAAGGTTTGTGGCAGATTCTGGGCCAAGTTCGGATATTCGATTACCTCTTGTCCTAATGGCCATCAGGTCTACCCCTTCATCTGCAACTAAAATGTTACCGTTTGAGCTGATGACTGGACGCCGGATGGTGCTTCCCCAGCATCTGCTCTACAGGACCCAAGAGCAGACATTGATCAATGCCTCCACAACTCATGAGTGTGTTGAAAATCTAAGAAAACACCTTCAACATGCTTTTGCCTATGCTCAGCGAAATCTAGAAAGATCAGCCGACAGCATGAAGACCCACTATGACTTAAAGACTACCAGAAAAGAATACAATGTAGCAGACCGGGTCTACTTATACAATTTCCAAAGGAACCAGGCCAAACAGCGAAAATTTCTGCCTACCTGGAGGGGACCTTTTGAAATTGTAGACAAAATCTCACCAGTCGCCTACAAGATCCGCATCCCCAAAGGCAGTTTGGCAGAGGGGGAAGATAAGTGGGTCCATATTAATCAACTAAAGTGTTGCCATCCTAGGCACACTCTGCAGCAACTGGAGGAGTCTTCTGGAACTCCAGAGGGGGCCACTCCAGATCCATAAAATTCCAACTCTAAAATATTCCACATATAGTCTACAAAATACAATAATAAAAATGTGCCTGATTTCTCAAAATGTACATGTCCACCCCACTACATTAATAGTGGTGGCGAAATGTCTACAAATATGTTTTTGCTTTGTCATCCTAGGAGAGAGATAAACCATGGAGACTAACCAAGGGGGATTACCCGGGGATCGGGAGCAAAGATCCGAGGGGCCTGGGGGAATCGCTCAAAACTCCCATCAGGACTGGCGAGGAGAACCGATCGATCCCACCCTGATGGAGGAAAAGATTATGAACTTTGCCATTCGTGGAATCAGAAGAGATGAGGCTGACATCCCAGTCTTGCGAATTTCCCTTGATGGTCGATCAACGCCAATCGCAAGAGGGGGGCTTGTGGGATGTCTCAACTCACTAGTCCAAGCTCTGCAACATTACTGTGCATTGCTGGCAGTAGAAGCATCAGAAATGGCCGCCAGAAAGCATGCTGCTTGCTAAAAATCACCAGAAAGCGCGCAGTAAAAATCTGAAAAATAGGCCGCCATCCACTTTTACCTAAGTCAGTGGTAACACAGGAGACCACTGCCGAAACCCACCATTGGGCTACCCACAAAATAGCCTGAAATCACTTGAAAAAGCAAATCTGATTGCCAAAAAGAAACACAGAGCTGTTTGGAAATCCATTTTCTTGATTGTCAAAAATTTGCAAGAATCATGGCTCATAAACCACCTAAAAGATCCAACCTCTTGGTTGGGTGTTCCACATTATTCTACTGCAAGAATCCAAATAAATACAATGTCAGCAAGAATCATATGTTATCAGAACAAAATCCTCTTTTAAAGATACATGATGGAAAGAAAGCTGTCAAAAATGGGTGTAGTACCGTTACTCACCTCTGTCAGAAGCCGGCGATTTAAAACCTATCATGTGTAAAGTTGAACATTGAACTCAAATTATGCCAAAGAAGAGAGTTCCATCAAAATGCCATATAAGAGTGCCACACATTGATTTTCATGTTGAAAAAGGACTGGAAGTAAAGATGGGTTTGCTTATTTTAAATTTATAAATGTTTTTTTTTTTCACAAGGAACTCTGTTACAATTGACCAGAAGGTAACCTGATTCAGTTAAAACTTCCAAGAGGCCTTCTTCCCTTGGGAAACTCACACCTTGTTCATTCCCACCAAAAGGAGGATATCGCATTGGCATGTTAATCAGGAGGGGAAGAGATTTCCTCTGCTGCCCTGAGAAGGAAACAATGGATTCCTTGGGCTGAATAGGAATGCTAATTCAGGTGTGACTGACAACAAACTGCTCTGGCAGGAAGGCAGGCCATGTGACCCTCTGACTCAGCCCAGCTCTGGAGGCGAGCCAGACTGAAATTGTTAAAGTTGGTGTAAATGTATGTTTTATAAAAATGCTTATAGCAAAGTGTACTGAAATGACAAAAATATGAAACTTAGAGATTTTTAAAATTGAAAGTTTGCTCACAGTTTAAGACTAAGGTGGAATCTGTGTGATTGTTACTCACCACTCCGAAATAGGCCCAAGATGAGGACGAGTGACCTTGGAGATGACGGTTGTACAAGAATCGATATTCAGCCTTCCATCCCAGCTCCCCTGAGTACAAGACTCAGGCTTCCTCAAAGAGGGGCTCTTTTCTACAATGTACCTCTCTGCTTTTTCGATTGGGACAGACAGAAGTGTCAATTGAATAAAAGAGCGGGGAGAACACACACCGCCAATACCAATGCTGCAAAGGAATACAAAGATATTAGACAGGGTTGAAAATAAATGAAGTAATCAGAACAGCAGTATTTACAGGAATATACCTAGATAAGTATTGGAGTGGAGTTTACGCGGGATGAATGTACAAAAATATGAATAAGCACAATGAATGGAAAAATAATTCTAAAGAGACTTCCTAAAGTATCGATCCAATAACAACTAACCTGAATATGGATATTTTGAGGATGGAAAGTAGTCCAAGTAGTCCATACAACGAAAGGAGAAAATAACAAACAGGAATGTTAGTATAGGAAAATAGCCCCGAACGGCACAAGGGTCGCACTAGTGCCAGGTTGGTGCAGTATCAGGAAAGCGTTTATATGCACTTGAAAATAAGTTCACAATATAGTCACTCAATGTCCCAGAATCCAACAAAAGGTGAAGATCCAAACAAGGTCGTGGAGAAAATAAACAGCAGGGATGGAATTGCCAATTATAAGTATGTACCTGAACACACACACATCCAGATAAAGCGTAGAAAAGTTACGGATGATTGATAGCAAGTCACCTGCGGGGAAGGTGAGGTGGTTCAAAGGAGTACCGCAAGAGACAGCAGGAAGCAGGATCCAATAACGTTCCGGGTCAACAGCCAGGCTGTCATGCTTTCAGACTCATCCAATCAAGACCGGGTGATATGCAGGCGGCGGAGAGAAACATGGAACCCTCCTGCGATCACCTCTGCTCGATCGTTAGTGGGACGCTACACTCTGAGGCATCCCTGGCGTCGATTTCCACGCCTGCAGTGGGGATTGCCTTGGAGACTGCAAGCGCGGAGGAGATCACCACTCCATACTGCGGTCCTCCGCTCGACGCGGATCGCCACGAAGAAGGGGTCATGTGACACGGCCTTCAGGGAAACAGGCACCACATGAACCACTGGATCATGTGACCAAATGAAAGATCACATGACCAGGAAAATGGATCATGTGACCAAGTGAAAGATCATGTGACCAGGAAATCGTCCTCGATTGGCCAACCAATCAGGAAGACTGCAATAAAAGAGGCTTGGTCTTTGCACACATTGCTTCTTAGCTGATCTTTCGGCGTTTAGCGACTTCCTGTGTTTTGAACTTCATGCTTATCGAATTTCTTGGATTTTGGACTTCGTTTTTCTTCTGGATTGCCCTTAAACTTTGGCGCTTGGATTTCTTCTGACCTGTATAACTGGATTATCTGAACTTTGAACTGTTTTCTGGGATTGTTTATGGATTGATCTTTGGATTTGGCGCTTGATACAACTTCAGTTACCTTTTGAACTCTTGGAACTTTGTCAAGAACTGTGCACCTTCAATCAAATCTTCTCCTCTCCCCTTCAGATCCCGTGGTCCCGTTATCCCTTCTGCACTACTCATCTGACCCTTGGGGGGAAAACTCACACTCATCATTCACATCCAGGGTAGGTCTTAGATATTATTTGTT
Source organism: Ambystoma mexicanum (assembly GCF_040938575.1). NCBI lineage: Eukaryota > Metazoa > Chordata > Amphibia > Caudata > Ambystomatidae > Ambystoma > Ambystoma mexicanum. The sequence continues at coordinate 1,111,643,243 of NC_090923.1, read as the reverse complement.
TGTGCTTGTTGTGAATACTGTGTAGCCATTAGCTAACCTAGTATTTTCTTTGCAGCCACCCCGGAACCTGGAGTTTCCTGTTTTCCCCCCATCTGTGGCTCCAAATACCGGTCAGCAAGTACTGGTGCTTGGGGACGGAGGTATACTAATCCACGTGGCCCTCAGGATTTGACAGACTGAGAAGCCTTTCACCACTGGATTATGGATGCCTCTGCCGGGGATCCGGTGGCTGCGCTTGTACAAGCAATCACTGTCTTAAGGGCTGACATGACAGCCGCTAACACGGCTATTCATCAGCGGTTAGATGCCATACAAAGTGAAAGACACGCCTTACCACCAGATGAGGAGTTTGGAGATGCACCCGAACAGGCTACACCACCTGTAGGGGCAGTGGCACCAGCCCCAGTCTACGTCCCTACCCCATTTCCTTTGGCGGCCCCCGAGAAATTCCAGGGTGACCCACGTAAATTTTGCACTTTCCTAAATCAGTGTAAGCTACATTTTTTATGTCGACCACAGGCCTTCCCTGATTCAACTACTAAGGCAGCTTTCACTTTATCTCATTTAAGCGGCATTGCCGCTACGTGGGCGAATCCCCTGTTGGAGAATAATAGTCCCGTTTTGTATGATTTTGATAGACTGGTGGTAGAAATGACTAAGGTTTTTGATACACAACATAAAGCACAAACACGGGACCTCGAACTCCTAGATTTGACCCAAGGAAAAACCACATTAATAGAATACATAACACGATTCAACCAATTGTCTGTCGAAACTGCCTGGCCCGAAGAAAAAAAGGCGGTTGTGTTCTACAAAGGTCTCAGCGAACGTTTGAAGGACGCCCTGTCCGTCATACCTACCTTACCTACTCAATACCCTGAATTGGTTGACTTGGTCTTACAAGTCGATGCCCGGTTCAATGAAAGAAACACTGAAACAAAGAGAACGAATCCTGTATTTTCCCTAAGCTCGAACTCTACAGAACAAACTAGCGAACCCATGCAAATAGGGGGAATACGTAGTCCCATCTCACCCTTAGAGAGAGAACGACGCAGACAGGCTAATGCTTGTTTTTACTGCAGAGTGTCAGGTCATTTCGTCAAGGAATGTCCCCGAAGACCCAAACAAAAGCCAACGGGTTTTCTGAAGGCTCGTCCTTAGATAAGGGGGCGCGGACGAGCCTACCAGTACAATCGTACATACCCCCTTCATTGTCGGATTCAACCAGGCCTTTCTTTCTTCCGGCAATTTTGTTTTCCTCTGACAACGTTAAACATCAGGTACACTTGGTCATCGATTCAGGGGCAACAGGTAATTACGTTGACAGTGCTTTGGCCACGTCCCTCAATCTCCCTTTACAAAATAAAAAGCATCCAGAACCTGTACAAGCGGTTGATGGTTCTCCGTTGATTTCGGGACCTATCAGGCAACAGACGGCACCCATAACTCTCATACTGCAGGACACACACCAGGAAATCCTTAGTTTTGACTTGATAACTACCCCTCAATACGGTATTATCCTTGGTATTCCCTGGTTACGCACACATAATCCACTCATTAACTGGTCATTGGGCTCCATTTCTTTCGAATCCTTGTACTGTCAGGAACATTGTTTGTTATCCCCAGAGCAGGCAACGACACCAGCACAAGCACTCGGGGCATTAGCGCATTTGTCTTTACAAGACTCACAGATGGAGGTTGACCCTCCTAGGCATGTGGTAGGTCTGGTTTCGGCCCAGATACCCTCACAATATCATGACTTCTTGGAAGTGTTTGATAAAAAATCATCTGAACACTTACCCCCGCATCGTCCCTTTGATTGTCCGATAGATTTGGAACCAGGGTTCCCTGTGCCCCACGGACGCATATACTCCCTTTCAGCATCTGAAGATCTGGTTCTTAAAGAATACATACAACATTCTTTACGTTTAGGCCACATCAGACCCTCACAGTCTCCTGCAGCTAGTCCTATATTCTTTGTACCCAAGAGGGAAGGCGATCTTCGCCCCTGCATTGATTATCGCCGTCTGAACAACATTACGATCAAGAATAGATACCCCATACCCCTTATCACTCCACTGCTAGATCGTCTCACACATGCCACTATTTTTACCAAGCTCGATCTGCGAGGAGCGTATAATCTCATACGCATCCGAAAAGGGGATGAATGGAAAACAGCTTTTTGTACCAAATATGGTTTCTTCGAATATACTGTCATGCCCTTTGGGCTATGTAACGCACCCACAACCTTCCAGAGGTTTATGAATGAAATATTCCATGACATCATAGATAACTACGTGGTGGTATATCTGGATGATATTTTGGTGTTTTCTCAATCACACCAAGATCATGTCATTCATGTACGAGAAGTCCTGAACCGGCCGCTAAACCAGAAAAATGCCTATTTCACGCCAAGGAAGTAGACTTCCTAGGTTTTCACATCACGTCTGGCGGTTTGGCTATGAATTCAACCAAGATCCGTGCAGTCGCAGATTGGCCCATTCCACAAACTGTTAAAGAAGTGCAGTCATTCCTTGGCTTCGCCAACTTCTACAGGCGATTCATTGCAGGGTTTTCAGCCTTGGCTTCCCCATTAACTCAACTCACTAGCCCCCACATCCCGTTTGTTTGGTCCTCTTCTCAACAAGATGCTTTTTCAGCTCTCAAAACGGCTTTCACCACAGCTCCTATTTTACAGCATCCCAATCCAGATCTCCCCTTTATTCTTGAAGCCGATGCCTCTTCCTATGCTCTGGGAGCTGTCTTGTCTCAACCATGCCCCTCCACAGGTCTCCTACATCCGGTTGCCTTTCATTCCCGAAAATTCACTCAGGCTGAAATCCATTACACAGTCACAGAAAAAGAACTTCTATCCATTAAAGATGCATTCCAAGTCTGGCGTCACCATTTACTTGGGGCAAAACATCAGGGCACGGTTTATACTGACCATCGCAATCTTCAGGATTTGGCCACATTCAAGTGCACTAATAGCCGCCAAGTCCGCTGGCATTTATTCTTCGCAGCATATGACTTTGTCATTAAGCACCGACTAGGCATAGCCCACGGCAAAGCGGACGCTCTTTCCCGCATTCCTGGGGGCGTTTCTTTGCCTGTCTTTCCGGAGACACTTTTGGACAGCAAACATATCATCTGTCTCTGTATACCAACTAAAGACTTACTAACCTTAGTTCGACAATGGGTCAAGTTACATCCAGAGCAACTACGAGAGTGGGAGATAGAATTGTATGAAGGCCTACCATATATACAGGGCAGATTATACATACCAACACCAGATACTCGCTCCATTGCATTAGAATGGTCTCATGATGCTCCCATAAATGGTCATCCCGGCCAGAAGCGCACACTGGCCTTGCTCCAACGTTGGTGCCGGTGGCCTTCCATGAATAGAGATACAATGGCTTATGTATCTTCCTGTTCGGTTTGTGCCCAATGCAAAAACAGAAAAGGTTGTCCTCTAGGCCTATTACAACCATTGCCTCTCCCAGTTAAACCCTGGCATACAATTACGATGGATTTCGTCACTGACTTACCTAAAGTTAGTGGGTTTGATACTATTTGGGTAGTGATTGATTCCTTCACTAAAATGGCCCGATTCATTCCCTGCACCGGTATACCTACAGCACCTGCCCTGGCTGACCTCTTCTTCCGCCATGTCTTTTGTTTTTTCGGGTTACCTGCTATTGTCATTTCTGATAGGGGCTCCCAGTTTACTTCCCGATTTTGGCAGTCCCTTACGAGACAACTAGGTATCGACACACGTTTCTCGTCCTCTTACCATCCTGAAACTGACGGGCAAACCGAACGTGTCAACCAAACCATGGAGCAATATCTTCGTTGTCTCTCTTTACAACATCAACAATCCTGGCACAAACTACTGCAAGTAGCTGAATTTGCTTACAATAATGCACTCCACTCATCCACAGGCTATTCACCTTTTTATTCCTTGTATGGGCAGCATCCTCGTATACTTCCTATTCCCGATGTACCTCCACTACTCTCCCCGTCTGTTTCCTCATGTGTACAGCATCTTAAAGACATCCATGGCCAGGTCACGTTACATCTTCAGGAAGCACAGGCTTCTATGTGTCGGGCTGCTGATAAGAAACGAACTACAGCCCCCACTTATGCAGTTGGGGATCGGGTATGGCTTTCCACCAGACACCTACCTGTACCCGGTTGTCGTAAACTGCTTCCTCGCTTCGTGGGGCCGTATCGTATTACCAAAGTCATCAATCCAGTAGCCTACAAGGTTTCCCTGCCAACTACTTGGCGAATACACCCTGTGTTCCACACTTCCCTTCTCAAACCATGTCCTCCTCCCACTCGTATCATCCTACCCCCTTCTCCTGTAATGAAAGGTACTTCTGAAGAGTACGAGGTCAATGATATTCTTGGTTCCCGCCTCACGAAGGGCCGTCTTTATTATCTAGTGGACTGGTTGGGTTACGGCCCGGAAGAAAGATCTTGGGAACCCGCTGATCAGGTACATGCTCCACTCCTAGTTTCCCGGTTTCATAAGAACAACCCCCATAGCCCACGAGGACGTGTGCCTTTTAGGGGGGGCTCCGTGGCCCTCAGGATTTGACACAGGCGAGCATGACAGGAATAAAGGAGGAGGAAAGCCAATCCAGAAGCCAGGCAAAGGGTCAGAAAACCAGGTAAGCAGATTAGGAATTTTTGCAGAGAAGACACGAAGGAGTAAACGGACGTAACCGCTGTAGCTTGTAACGCTAATTAGCAGCAACGAGCCCCTTGGAAGAAGGTGGTTTTAAAGCCGTATGGGGGACGTGTCTTGCCATACGTCTTCCACATACAGGATGTGTCAGCTGACACGGACTCCGTCGTTTTTTACAGGCGCCATGGCAACCTGTATCTGGTCCACAGAGGAGCTTGTAAAGGAGTCATGTTCCGCAAAGAAGCCCGAAGTGTAACAGTGATGTTCTGAGACTGAACCCCGGAAATTATTCATATTGTAGCCATTGTGTTTATGTTAGGAACATGAACAATTACAGAAATGTGCCCAGATGGGATGTGCATGCATGTATAAAAATTGGTGCAGAACTAACATTGAGAAATCCAGCAAAAGTGCGAAAAAGTTGTCATTTATGAACTGAAGCTCGCAGGAAGATGAGATTTGCACAGGGTAGAAATAGAGTTTCTATGTAAAAGTAAAGGGGAGGGATTTCCTTTGGGCCATAAACACTGTGTCACTCTGACACATATGACACACTGCTCCTTTCTCAAATCAGGAGAGGGGAAATTCTCTGACCTATCAGATCCTTAGAGGGTTGGGCATAGATAATTAGCCTCCCCACCCACTTTGGAAATATATAAATAGGGACTGCTGAGGACAGGCAGGGACACACACTTTCCACTCATCAACTGATTTCTTGGCGAAGCACCCTGCAGGAAGATCCAGGCTCCAGACATAGATCCAGAAAGCAGACTCTAGACCTTTGAAGCAGAAAGGCCCAACCCAAGATCTGAACTCTTCACAGCTGGCCTTCAGACCTTTTGCAACCTGATTCTAACCCCTAAACTTCGAAGTAGCACCCCACAAAATCCAACAGCCTGGCTGTGCTGTTTTGCTTCTAGCTAAGAACCCCGTGCTAGAACCAAGATCCAGACCCGCAGAGCAGAGCTGTAACCCAGAACCCGTCAGATCCAGTCCAAGAGGCCGCGCCGGCCAGAGTGCCTTGCTGAGAGCAGAGTCCAGGTGCCCTGAATCCTATCCGGTGGCGAGAGAATCCCGCCAAACCCTTGACCAGATCTTTGACAGGCCCATTCAATTCCAAAGCCATAGGAGTGAGTATTTAGTCTAGAACTGTCTATAGTCATCTCTTAGTTTAAATTAATCCTATTCAATCTATTTCAACCTATCCAGATCTGCATTATAGAATCTTGTTTCCATCCTGAATTCTTCTCATTATATTGTCTGTGATAACTGTAACTATAATCATCTATGCGCTGATATTTTGAAGAAAGTCAGGTGTCTTGGCGCACAACAACCAGAGTGGAAGGTGCCCTGTTCTGGTGGTTGTCCCGTTGGGTATCTTGTACTTTCATAGCCCCTAGTATAAGTCCATATTGGTTCTGAATCTTTAAAGCGCAATCTGTCATTTTGAAATCTTGACACTGTTTCTGGAAATCGACCTTCACAAAAACCTCTGTCACTTTTGAACCGCACGTCCTAGAAACGAAATTTGAATGTCATTTTGAAGCTAAGATCCTCAGCTTTCACGCGATGTGCAATTTGGCTAAATTTCTCTCCATAGAAAAACAGCTATTTCTTGTTTTCAACTTCTGAACTTCGTTTTCCATCTGCTAATCATTCTATAATCATTGCTAGTGTTGACCTGAATCAATCCAAACCACTCTCACTAGTTCTGAATCTCAATTTAGCGAATAAAAATTTTTAGCATTTTCCCATTCATTGCGAATCACATTCAAAAGCATTTGACCTGTTTTTAAAAGCATTCCTGTTCTCTCTAAGCTTGCTGGGGGGGGGAAGTGGGATTGAACTCCATTGTTGATTGTATTCCGGATACCTGTGTGCCCTCATTCCATCTCTTCATATTGTATATTGGGGGGAGTGAGTAACAACAGGGGGAAAGAGTGATTACATTGTCTTTGGTTGAAATCATATCAAGTCTTATTTCTGCGTTGCATTCTTTCCTATCATTGCATTTTCGTGAACCCATACAAAGTATTCTCTGATATATTATTTTTCCTATTCCTACTCCTAACTGATTCAGGAGATTGTTGATATTGTAATATTACCCATTGCTGATCATTGTTCATATTCATAAGTGAGATATTCAGATATTATTCATATTCATAAAAGTGTAATCTATATATTGTTCAATTCTTCAAATAAATCTTTTAATTTGCAAAACAAACCCACTTCTTGGCTCAGTGAGGTCAGGGGGATTCAAAGAGAGGGGCGTTATATAAGGGTACTTCATCCAGAATTAAACAAACTTTTGACATAAAAATATATAAATAAGGGTTTCCATTGGGCATCCCATACTAGGCATTGACTTAGTTGGAGTGCTGGATTGAAATCACTTACAGGATGAGGGAGATGCTCTGGTTGGATTATTTTCAGAAAGGGCAAGATACAGCCTTTTTTAAGGCAGCGCAAGCTCTGTATTATGGTATGTGGCATTGGTGGGGCTGTGTGGGAGGGAGTTTTCAGGCTACGTAGCGTCAAGTTGTCTGATAATGAGGGAGGATTTTGCTATGAAAGAAACTCCACCGCCTTTACCATCATGTCTTTCACAATGCAGGATGGTGTCTTTGTGAGGGATAGTGATGGACAGGATGGTGCTTGGTGTGGCATGGAGAGAGGTTTCCGAGGCGGTTAGAAATTCTAAGGTGTTAGCTATCATGAGGTCATCGATATCCAATGGATGGGCTTGCATTGATCTTGCGTTGACTAGTGCACAGGTTAACAGGGAGGTTAACAGTCAGGAATCCTTGGTGCCCCTAGAGATGCTGTGGAACCATCCGTGGGTCTTAGGTGGTTAGTAGTCACATACAGCAGGACTGTCGGTGGCGGGCCAGGTGGACTACGGCTTGCTGATAGGCCATTTGGAAGCAATGTGCTTCACTGGATGGTGGAGAGGGTTTTTCTGACGGAAGAGGGCAGTGGTGGCGACAGGCGCGTTCGCATACTAATGCAATGGAGATTGGCAGATTTTCCGGTTGATGCTGTTTAAGCACGGATGGAAGTGAATGCTTCTTGAGCCCGAGCTGCGCACTGTGTCAGTGCGGGCCCGGAGGCGGCTATTCAGTGTAATTGCAGAAATAGTGAATTCAGTTGGAGGTTGGTAGGTATGAGCTCTGAGATGCGCGAGTCTCGTAAACGCTGTATCAGGGGCAATAGTGCTGCTTAAGCACGGATGGGATTCTGTGACATAAATGCCAACCACCATGATTTAGGTGGGAGACTCACGATTTTTTACTTACTCGCGTCTGGTGTCGTCACCATCTCATGTCACGTGGAGAGGGACACGGGAAGGGGAGGGGCGGGCGAGGCAGGGAAACAGTCAGTTCCAGTTTGCTGTAGCAGAAATAAGGATGTGCTGAACCCCATCTCCTGCCTCTGCCTCCTAAGTGTATGAGTGAGCACGTAGTAGGACTCTCCCTGAGATAGCGAGGTCCACGAGGATTCCACACTGGCGACGAGGCGTGTGTCTGAACCATCACGCTTGCTATTCTTCAGTGGACCCCGCGCTCGTGGCTGCGAGCGAGGACGCCACTCGAGCTGCGCGAATGCACCGTGGACAAAGTTACGGCTGGAAAAATGTTCCCCAGCAATGGTGAAGAGGAAAGGCGGGTGGGAGATTGTAAACTCCCCGCCAGAGGGCCGCAAGTGGCGCACCAGCACCAGGAGCATCCGGGCGGTAAGAGTGACATCTCCCGCCAACGGCGACACACCACTCCAGTGGGTAGGAGGCTTCAAAAAACATCCAGGCGGTCAGAGAGTCTTTCTCCCACCTACGGCAAAGTAAAAAAATGTATTCAAAAAAAGAGAGAAGGGCAACGTGTTACCAGCGGGTCAGAGCGCGAAGACTCCCCACTACACCAAACATCCAGGCGGTAAGAGAAGTTTCTCCCGGCAATGGCCCACCTTGCCCATTGCAGCATGGATTGGAGCGCAAGGGCCCTCACTGCTCGCAACGGGCCGCGCAGCATTAGAGCCACTCTCCCGCTATCACGGTCCACAGCAGGCAGCCCGACAAGCCACAAATCAGAGGCGCAAGGATCAGTCAAGTGCACCGACTCTCTGCATGTGGCACAGAAGTCACACAGAGGCCAAACATCAGACATTCCCTTGAGCAGAGCCTGCTCAAGCCACCAGAGCACGCGGGCTCTACCACATCCCAATCCTGTGGATCAAAGTGTGCACGGCAAGACGTCTGAAGTCATCTCAGCGCAAACAAGGTCAGTCTGGGAGAAAGAGATGAGCAAAAAATCACCCACATTATCCTAACAGACTGTTGGAGAACGAATCCTTGACCGTACCCATAACACCGGCTCGGGCACTTCCAACTAGGATTTCTGACAGCCTATTAACCCAACTGCCCACTAACTTTGACCACAGTGACACCAGCACCCTGAGCCCACGGTGGAAAAGGTGGCTGAGATATTTCGAGGTGTGTCTCAAAGCAGTTGGCCCGATTGATGACGATAAAAAGCACAGTCTACTAACATTCTCAATAGGCTCAAATGTAAGAGACATCATAGATTAGCTCCCTGAAAATGTCACCAACACCTACACTAACTTGAAGACAAAGCTCACAGACTATTTTACGCCACACACGAACATGGACTGCGAGAGACACATTTTCCATACAACCAAACAAATCAAAGGTGAGGCCATGGAGGCATCGTAATGCGTTTAAGACTCAAAATGAAGCACTGTGACTTCAACAATTATTCCAATGAAGAAGCGCTGCGCTCGCAAATCATAGTCGGGTGCCAGAGTGCAGATTTAGAAAGCGGCTGCTGCAGAAGCCACGAAATCTGGAAGAAATCCTACGCCTAGCTCGCTCAGACACCGCGTTAGCATCACAGGTAGAGGGAATGGACGACATCAAAATCACGCATGGAAAGTCAGAGTGCGTCAACAAGCTGGAAGGAGCCCCAAAAGGCAACACCAACCCATTCTGCTACAGATGCGGCCACGAATACCCACATGAGGGACAATGCCCAGCCATGGGTCAATAATGTTCCCCCTGCGGGGTGGGAGAACCACTACAGGGCGGTATGCCTCATATACCGCAGCAAGATACAGGGCGAAGGAAGAAGCGGACGACCAACACAAGAAAGGTACCAAAGACCGCAAAGCCCACCCCAGACAAACCAGTCGTACGACACTGTTCACCGCAGGTACATGGACGACCAGCCAGACAAAAGAAGGGAACGTACCTCGAGTGACTGGAGAGTCAGTAAACCCACCACATCCAGACCAAGGAGGAGACCCAGAAGATATGTCAGATATCTAGTTGAACACTCACAGTCAGACAGCGCCTCAGGAGCATCCTTGGAGGACAACACCCGGAGAAGCGAGAAACCAAGGGAAGAGCCACGGAAAAAGGGATACCTGTATGCTTTAGGCAATCCAACAGCAAAAGAGCACAGTCCGACTCTAGTCATACAAGTCAATAAGACGGTGGCAGAATTCCTGGTGGACACTGGAGCCACCGTAAGTGTAATAAGTGAAGAGGTATACAACAACATACAACACGCCTCCCCCCGTCTACAACACGCCAAAGCACTGATATTCCACTACGGCTCGAAGACACCCCCGGCCTGCAAGGGTTTTTTCACTGCATCATCCAGCAACAAGGGACAAGCCAAAGATATCCCCATGCATGTCCTGAAGGCTGCCACCGAAAGCGGATGCATCTTGAGCTACAAGGCTGCAATTGAAATGGGCCTCATCCATGTCCTCTATAGACTCATGGTGCACAAATACTTTGATCCCACCGCAAACATTGAACAAGTATTTCCAGCACTCTTCAAGGGTTTGGGAAAGTTGAAAGGCCGCCAAATCGAACTGCACATTGACACCAGGGTCACTCCAGTGGCGCAACACTATCGGGAAATCCCATAAACATACTAAAACAAGTAGAGGACGAACTAAATAAGTTGCTGGAAGCCGACATCATTGAGCCAGCGGAGGGTCCCACACCATGGGTGTCCCCCATAGTACCCGTACCCAAAAGAGACTCAACGAACATTCGCATATGTGTGGACATGCAGTGGCCAAACCAGGCCATCATGAGAGAACGTCACCAAGCTCTGCGCATCCCTGACATGGTGCATCTCCTCAACGGAGCCACCATTTTCTCCAAGCTGGACCTCAACAAGGGGTACGATCAATTGGAGCTCAACAAACCTTCCCGATATATCACCACATTCGCCACTCACTTGGGCTTATACAGGTACAAGCGTCTTAGCTTCGGGGTCTCGTCTATAGCAGACATTTTTTCAGTCAGAGATCCACAATGTCATCAACCAACTGTCTGAACTATAGTGACGACATCCTGGTACTCGGTCAGACCCAAGAACAGCACGTCAACACACTCATACGAGTGTGCATGGCGCTGGAAGAGGCCCAACTCACCCTAAACAAGGACAAATGTGAATTTAGGAAACAGACACTTCCGTTTCTTTGCCCACCTTTTTTCCGCCAAAGGAATGACGCCTGATCCAGAAAAGGTCAGTGCCCTCACAGACACGGAACCACCAAGCTCCACAACCGAACTCAGAACCTTCTTAGGATTAGCAAGCTACTGCACATGATACATAAAAGACTTTGCGCCTGTCAGTGAACCCCTCAGGGTCAGTGCACTCATGAAACACAAGTGGTCTGAAAAATGCCAGCAAGCATTCCAGCTAATAAAGGATCGCATTTCAGACGCCAAAAACATGGCCTATTTTGACCCAAGAAAGGCCACTGAACTGATCGTGGACGCAAGCCCAGTTGGCCTCAGAGCCATTCTGACCCAGCTTGACGAGAGAGACAGCCAATCCAAGCACATTGTATCCTACGCAAGCAGGAGCTTATCCAAGACTGAACAAGCATATTTGCAGGCCGAGAAGGAAGGGCTAGGCGTAGTCTGGGCCTGTGAACACTTCATTTATTCTTGTACAAGAAACCATTTACGATTGCCACAGATCACCAGGCTTTGCTGTTCATCTATGGCAATCCTCAAGCCACAATGCCACCACGGTTAACAGACTAGGCACCAGACTCCCCCATAGGAATAGCAACCCGCTAGCCAAATCTCACACCAAGACCAAAAAAAGAGCACAGCCTCCAACAACTCCAAACCTATCCCTCTAAAAGGAGCACTACTAAATGTCAGGTCCCTTGTTGCCCATTCCACAGAGATCGCTGACATCATCCTGACCAACAACCTTGACTTCCTCGCCATAACAGAAACCTGGCTGCATGACGCAGCAAGCTCCTACCTAACTCGGGCTATTCCCGACAGCTACTCCATCCTCAGAGCCGATAGACCCAATGCTCGAGGAGGTGGTGTAGCTATCATCTTTAAATCCTCTCTAGACATCAGATCTGCCACCTCCTCTCCACTAAAATCATGTGAACACCTTACAGTCAAGTTGCAAACCATCTCCAAAAAGTACAATTACTATTCACCTAATATATAGACCCCCCAGGTCATCCAGGATCTTTCAAAGTAGACATTACCTCTTTAGTAGCCGAGAACTCTAAACCTTCGGCACAAATCATCATCCTCGGGGACTTCAACCTTGGATACAACGACCCAAATGATCCCCCAGCTTCCTCTTTGGTCAATGCACTAGCTGAGCACGGCTTCATACAACTTAGCTCTCAACCCACTCATCTGAAAGGTAGGATTCTCGACTGGGTAGCTGCCCTTAATTGCAATATTACCTGCAATGACTCCCTACCACTTGTATGGACTGATCACCATCTCCTCTCGCTAGACCTCAATATCAACAACATAGAGCCTAAAAAATCCTCTAATGTACCAGCCGGTCCTACTAGGAACAAGCGCAACATTACTGCTGAAGCCTTAATACCCCTGGTAGTACCTATACTAAACGCACTACCTGCCACAGCTGATCTTAACCTATTGGTCAATACCTATAACGATTCACTAAAGAAGTTTGCAACCAAACAAAAAACCTTGCCTTGGCGACAGTTATGTGGTCAAAATTGTTCACTTTTTTAATTAGAAGGTTGTCAGCATGAGTAATTCTCTAATCCATGTGTGGTTGCTATACAGAAACAAACTAGAACTTAAGAATCGATAAGAGTTATACTTTTACTCTAATGCGCCAACCACTTGTTTTGAATTTGTTTTCGGTAAGTACTCTCATAAAAAATATGAAAGGCAAAATTCCACAAATTAATAATTGCAAGTAGTCAACTTCGTAGTTCCAATATTCCATTTATTTATTGTAGGCTACACATGTTAGCATCACATGCGAACTTATCCATTGAATTTGTTTTTCAATTTTCCATATAATAGATTCCAATTCCCAAATACTCTCTACACGTGTTTCCCCATCACTGTTTGCAATGGTTCTTCAGGAGAGTTTAACATAATCTTGATAACCTTTTTGTAAAAAAGACAATAAATCAAAAAGAAAAGGATAACTTTTAGAAAAGGGACCATTGCCATATGCTTTTTAGCTTCATAGTGATTCTTTATATAGTTAATAGTTTGACAAATATTATTTTATACTCACCAAATAAGCTTATTCTTAAATTTCCCTTAATTTTTGGGGTTACTTTCACTTCAATCCTTATTTATTTTTGTATATTACACTGTTGTTGATATTGCAGCCCTCTGCTGTCAATTCCTTTCAGATTCTATAGGGGATAAAGAAGGTTTTGTTTTATTTTATATTAAAGTTTCAATTTCAAAAAATATTTGGCTATTGGAGTCCTTTTCTCTAACCAAAATTTCAAATTCTAAGACTAAATGCAGATCCAAATACCTCACCTTGTTATTTAGCTTTGTTTTTCCTCTCAAAATCCTGCTTTTGTCCAGGTTCCAAAGCAGAGTGCCGCCGGATGCTTTCGCAGCCACTCTGTAGCTTATTACTCTATTTATACCCGCTTGCGCGGGTCGCAATGATGTCATCACGTCACGCGTCACATGATTTCACGCAGCGCGATGACGTCATCACGCCCGCTCACGCTGTAGCGGCCATTTTGTTCTAAGTTTGATCCTGTATGTGCTCACAAGATACAGGCTCCTGCAAGTAATCAAATTTCTAAGAAAAAGGAAGTATGCAACTATTTTATCTTTTCATAAGAAAAGATCTGATTTCTCATACAAAATTATTTTATCAACCAAAGTCTTATATCATAACGTAACAAAACACAATACTTTATATTAATACATTTTTTGGCCAAGCAATTTGCTCACTTCAAAAATAAATTAAATAATAAAATAAAAAATATAATATCATAGCCAATTACAGGGTCCAAAATATGCATTGCATTGCAATGGGAGATCTTAGGTCACGGTTTTGAATAGCTCTTAAATGTTCAAACATTCTAACTTTTAGTTTCCTTATCGTGCTGCCTATGTAGAGTTTTTTGCAGACACATTCCAGTCCATAAATCACAAATGTAGAATTGCAATTGATAAGTTGTTTAATATTGCCATTGGGTAATAAAATTTCCTTTTTTCCTGTGCTCAAGAATGGGCATAATTTGCAATGTCCACACTTTTGAGTACCTTTCATTAGTGATTGAAAAAATATCTTCCTTGTGTCCGGTAATGGTTTTAGAAAACTCGGGCTCACTAGGTTTCTTATGGTCGGAGCTTTACGAAAACAAATGCTTGCTTTTTCATCCACATGGTTTTTGAATCCGTTAGAAGAATATTCCAGTTCTCTCATAATATTTTCTTTATCTTCCTTGAGTCTGTACTGTAAGTTGTTATGAATTGAGTCTTGCGTTTAATATCTGTGGTTTTTGGTTTATCAAGTAGTAAAGAATCTCTTGAGATATTTTCAACTTTCTTTATTGCTGTTTTTATGTTGTTGTTGCCATAGCCTCTTTGTTTAAATTTCAGATGAGTAGATTTCAAATTTTCCTGATAGGTAGAGATAGTGCTACAATTCCGTTTTAGTCTAAGGATCTCCCCGAATGGTATGTTGTAAATTGTATGTCTTGGATGAAATGAGGTTGCATGGAGGAGACTGTTGTCACGACTTACTGGCACCGGCGTTCCCTGTGGCAACGCTGGAGATTGCAAGCACTCTCCGTTTCACCCTCTTCCAAGATGGCTTCTCATCCTTTGGGTTACAGTGCAGTGTTTCCACGTTCGCAAGGCAGACGTTCTCTGACGTCATCTCGTTCTCTCCTGGATCCCGGATATGGCCCAGCAGGGCCGAAGCTCAGTGCGTCGCTACTCTCTACAGACGCTACGTGAGTTCGCATCTAGGGAATTTATTATTCTATACCTATATCCTATGCTTACCTTTCCTTCCTGCTCTTTCCTACAGCCTTGCCTTTCTGCCCCGCCTTCCCGTTCCGCTGCTCACGAGTCTACAGGAAACTCCGGTAGCCTCCCCTTCCAGAAATGTTAGGTACATCACCAACCATTACATTGATTCCTCTCGTATTAGTTCTTTCACTCATCTCTTGTTTACTTATCTAGAATCCGGACTTCGCCGAGATTCTGTGACCAGATCCAGTGAATCCAGTAAACTGCCAGCGGATAAAGCAACCGATTTACCTCTACATCCGTTCCAGCAGGGTTTTATCCCCCAGGAGGGTTTCCCTGGGATCCCTTGCACAACCCTTCGTTTCCCTTTCAGGGAGGAGGGAGGTGTTAGGGGCCTCAGGGGACTCTCCATTTGCCTCGTTGATTGCTGCATGAGTCAGGTTAGTGTTGAACCATTACAACTGTTTCCTGCTGTTGGTTTAGTAAACAGTTTTGTTTGAATCTGTGCATTTTCAATGAATAGTTCCAGGTCCAAATATTCTATCTTGCTTGAATTTACTGATTTCGTGAAGGATAAGTTATAGTTGTTGTTGTTTAGATGAGTTACATAATTATCCAGCTCTATGGTGTTGCCTTCCCAGATCAGTAAAATGTCATCTATAAATTATCCCCAAAACTTAACATTGGTGTTGAAGAGGGGATGTTTCCATGCATGTTGTAATTCAAAAAAACCCATAAAGAGATTTGCATATGATGGTGCGAGCTTTGATCCGATTGCTGTGCCTTGTCGTTGTTTGTATAGGGTGTTATTGAATGTGAAGATATTATTATATAAACAAAAATGAAGCATTTCTAATATCATTTTATTTTGTTGTTGATACGAAATAGATCTTGTTTTTAAAAAAAAATGATGTGCTTTCTATTCCTCTATTGTGTTGAATACTTGTGTAAAGTTGTACTACGTCCAAGGTGACAAATAAGTAGTTCTCTTCCCATGGGATCTGATTAACTTGTTGAATGATATGTTTTGAATCCTTCACAAAAGAGGCAAGATTAGTGGTTAATGGTTGCAAATGCATATCAATATATTGTGAAACATTTTCTGTAATCGATCTGATACCATTTATGATGGGTCGTAAAGATGGAAATTTTGTGAATGGTTTATGTACTTTTGGTAGAAAATACATTGTGGCTAATATTGAGTGTTTTGTGAGAAGACCATAGTATTCCTTTTCGCTCAGTAAGCTTACCTATAACGAGTCCATGTCACAAGCCATAGGCACTATCACCCCTTTGAAAATACGCAAAGGCAAACCTAGAGCTCACCTGAACTCCTGGTACACCCCTGAACTCAAACTACTTAACCCTCTACAGAAAACAGAACCAATCTCACTAATATCACATCCCTATAGAAAAATGAGATAATACGGACCAAAAAAGAAACATTCAACTCCAGGATAAACCAGGCAGGATCTAGCACCAGAGAACTATTTAACATTCTAAAGGAACTAGAAAACCCTAATCCTCCTGCAGACACTTGTACGAAGGACAAACCGTGGTGCACCAGCATCCAGAACGCCCTCGCCAACAAATTCACAGGGCTCCAAACTGAAATAGAGAACAAACGACAACAACTTACCTGTAGCAAAACTACCAGCCCCATCACACCACCTCCCATTGGCCCTAACTCAGGCTTCACCTTCAAGAAGGTAACTATCCCTGAAATACAAAAAATGATAGCCTCTTTGAAACCATCCAACTGTAAAGGTGACAGTTGCCCTGCTCAAATTATAAAAGACGCAGCTAGAGACCTATCCCCCTTCATTACCAAACTAATAAACTCATCATTTACCAGTAACTCAGTCCCAAACAATTTGAAACAATCATGGGTTCTCCCCTTTCTTAAAAAACAAACATTAGACCTGTCTATACCCACTACCAATCACTACTGTCCCGTTCCTTCTGATGTCAAGGAGTTCCCCCCTTCTCACCCGAGTTCGATCTTTGCTGGATTTCTTGATCGATGCCTTCTTGCGTACTGCTCGAGTCTTGAATAAGGCTGCACAAGTCTCTTCCGACTCCAGCGTGCGTTCAAGTACCGGGATGCAGGGATACAGGAATCCAGGAAATAACAGGGTGTGCAACTAGCACACAAGTCCAGGAATCAAGAAAGGAAGGAAAGGGACTAGAATTGGGTTAGAGTGGAAGAAGCAAGTCAAACAATACCGCGAGCTACGGAGCACACGTCTGGTCGCTACTTCGAAATAGCATTGAAACGCGCGGGGGCGTGGCATATTTATGGAACGTACTACATCCGCCGTGAAGGCTGGTGCGAGGCGTGTCACGTGATACGGCCATGTTGGGAGAAACAATGAATGTAAGCCCCGCTGTGACAAGGACCAGGAAGTCCAGAAGGGGCGCATTCTGTGGGTCATGACAGCATGCCTCCTCCGAAAACCTGTTCCACCAGGTTTGCATGGGTGTATAAGGTGAAATCTTCTGAGTAGTCGAGGGGCCTTGAGATTAGAAAGTGGTTCCCAGGTTCTTTCACTAGGAGGATATCCTTTCCATTCAACCAGGTATTGAAGCTGACCCCGTTTATACCTGGAGTCACATATTCGAGATACTTCATATTCCAATTGGTTGTCGACCAGTAGAGGAGCGGTAGGATTTCCGAGAGGATTGGTGGTAGGGTTTTAATAAGGATGTGTGGAATACTGGGTGAATTTTCTCCCAAGAGTCTGGTAGACTAATCCGGTATGAAACTGGATTGATAATTTCCTTGATGGGAAATGGACCATAGTACCGAGGTGCCAACTTGTTTGACCGTAGATGCCGGGGTAGTAATTTCGAGGACAACCAGACTTGATCACTGATTGCATAAGAAGGACCTGGTCTCCTTTTTAAATCTGCATACCTCTTAGTCTGTGTTCTGGCCTTCTCTAAATTTTCTTTGGCCTCTTGGTGTGCGTTGATGAGGGTTTCCAGAATTGAGAAACGTACTGAGGTCCTCGATCAGATATGATCTTGGAAGGGAATCCATGTAAACGAAATTTGTGTTCCAGGAAGATTCCAGCAAGTTCGGATGAGGATGGTAACTCACACAGGGGTGTAAAATGAGCCATATGAGTGAACAAATCTATGGTAACCTTGATGGTTGTGTACCCTCGGGAAGGTGGTAATTCCACAATGAAGTCTGTAGCAATGAATTCCCATGGCCTTGTTGGCAGAGATGGTTGCATTAGAAGACCTGCCGGTCTCTTGTTATCATGTTTGTTTTGACTGCAGACAGCACAAGCTTTGATGTACTGCTGTACGTCGATCTTCATTCCAGGCCACCAAAACTGTCTTTGTATAAGACGGAGGGTGTTGGTTATGCCACGATGTCCGGAGTGAAGGGTATCATGACAGAGGTTTATCATTCGTTGTTGTAATGTCTGTGTAGGAATGACCAGTGCGTTGTCCTTGAATAAGTATCCTTCCTTAAGTCTTAGGTTCCATGGATTCTTCCTTGAAATATCCTTCCAGAGGTCAGAGGATTGGGTTTGTACTCGAATTTCTTCCAGGAGGTTGACTGCTTGAGTTACAAAGATCGTGTGGGAAAACATCTTAGGATAGGCCTTGTCTTCAGTAGTTACATAGTCAGGTCATCGAGATAAGGCGTCAGCAATCATGTTTTGTGATCCGGGAACGTGAGTGATTTGGAATTTGATATTGGGCAAAAAAGTAGGCCCAACGCGCCTGACGACTGTTCCTGCACTCCAACGATTGTAGAATTTGAAGATTCCGATGGTCCGTGCGGACCTGAACTGGATATCTAGCACCCAGAAGTAGATGTCGCCATTCAGTGAAGGCCTGGCGGATGGCTAACAGTTCCTTTTCCAGGACGGAATAGTGTGTCTCACTGGGAGTCAGGGTTCGTGAGAGGTAAGCAATGGGGTGTTCCAGTTTGTCCTCAAGTTCCTGTTTCAAGACCGCTCCTATGGCGTAGTTAGAGGCATCCGTTTCCACTAGGAATGGGCGATTTATGTCTGGTTGGGCCAGGATGGGGGCTTGCGTGAACTCTGTCTTCAATCGTTGGAATGCTTTGTCTTGCGGTGTAGACCAGATAAAGGGAGTGTCTTTCTTCAAGAGAGCAACAATCGGCTGGACGATCTCGGAAAAGGTAGAAATGAAATTCTGGTAGAAGTTGGCAAGCCCCAGGAAGGATTGAACTTGTTTCACGGACGTGGGAGCAGGCCATGCCAGTATGGCCTTTACCTTTGAAGGGTCCATACCAATTCCGTTTGGGCTAAGGATGAATCCCAGGTAGTGAACAGAAGTAAAGTGGAACAAGCATTTTTCAGGTTTGGCTAAAGGTTTGTGTTCACAGAGCCGTTGCAGTACTGCCTTTACATGCTCTTCATGCTTTAGAGGATCCTTGGAAAAGATCAATATGTCATCCAGATAGACAATGACAAAAAGGAATTACGTCAGAAAACACCCTATCCATAAAACGTTGAAAAACCGCGGGGGCATTAGCTAGTCCAAAGGGCATGACTAGATATTCATAGTGAACAAAGGGTGTTCTAAAGGCGGTTTTCCATTCGTCTCCTTCCCAGACACGAATCAAATGATAGGCACCCCGGAGATCCAACTTCGTGAATACTACGGCGCCTCTCACAGCTTACAGGATATCCGAGATCAGGGGTAGTGGGTACCGATCTTTGAGGGTGCATTGATTTAAGCCACAATAGTCGAGGCAAGGTCTGAGTTCCTTGGTGTCCTTCTTGGGAACAAAGAACAATGAAGCACCCGCTGGAGATTTTGAGGGTCTTATGGTGCCGTTTTCAAGGTTGGTATCCAGGTATCTCTGAGGGCCTTTTTCTCAGGTTCGGAAAGAATGAATATTCTGCCAAAAGGAATCACTGCTGAGGGATCTGTATCTATGGCACAGTCTTCAGGTCTGTGAGGGAGTAAGGCCTGGACTATCGCAGTTGAAAATACATCAGCATATCCCTGATAGGCCTCTGGGACTTGTATGATATTAGAAACCATGAGTGGTGTTTTCAGGTCTCTTGGTGGTTCTTTAGCGGGTGTCGAGGAGGGATCCAGGATTAGACAGTGGGACATACAAAACTCTGAGCCTAAGAATAGCGACCCTGCTGTCCAATTGATATACGGATTGTGCTTCTGCAACCAGGGCATACCCAATACCATGGGTTAATGGGCTGACTTAATGATGTTGAATGTAATCCGCTCTTGGTGATGGTTTATGGAAAGTTGGATCTCTTTTGTCTGCAGGCTTATGGGTCCTGAAGAGAGGGGTCTTCCGTCGATTGCTTCCACCGGCTGCATGGTGCTTCGTGTCTCGTACGGAATATGATGACTAACAACCCAGTCTTGATCAATGAAAATTCCCATAGCTCCGCAGTCCACCAAGGCCAGAATGGGATAGGTCTTATTCTTGGAGGGTGACAGGAAGGCTTGTAGTATCACCAAATTGTTTTGTCCAGGAGAGTTCAAGGATGGAATTGATGTGGAGCAAACATCTCTCTCCAGAAGCTCTGCTCCATCTAGGATCGGGAGCTGGCATTTTCCGAATGCCGAGGAGGGGCCAGAGGACACTCCCTAACCAGGTGTTTGTCTGAGGCACAATACATGCACAACCCCGTATGAATCCTTCTCATTCTTTCTTGCGGGGATATAGGTCCACGGAAGGCTCCTATCTGCATGGGTTCTGGTTCAGAGATTGAGCCTGGGTTTGTGTCCGCCTTGGTGGTACTCTCAAAGGACGGCTTCGGAGGATTAGCTTTGGATTTCTTCTTCTCTGCCTTCCTTTCCAGGATACGAAAATCTATTTGCATGGCAAGGTCCATTAGTGCCTGGAATGAGTTTGGGAGAGCCACTCTGGCCAACTCATCCTTAATCTCCTCATTTAGTCCTCTCCTGAAAAGGGTAAAACTTGCCTCCGGGGACCAATCAGCTTCCTTGACTAACTGCTTGAATCGGGTAACATAGGTGAGCATATCCTGGGATCCTTGCTGAAAGTCTCACAGGCGTTCCTGGGCACTATAGACCTGTTCTGGACGTTCAAACATGGTCTTAAGGGCTTGTATGAAGCCATCATAGTCATCTAGAAGAACGTCGCCAGAATTAACGAGGGGCGTGGCCCAGGTTAAGGCGTTTCCTGAAAGGTGGGAAATTATGAAGCCCACTTTAGCCCTGGGAGTCGAAAAGTAGTAGGGCTTAAAAGTAAAGTGAACCAAACATGAATCCAGGAATCCTCGAAGGGTTTTTGGTGAGCCATCATATTTGTCCACTATACCGCCCAGCAATACACTTTCTTTTGTGGCAGAATCGCGGGATAGCACTAGTTGTTTGAGAGCAGCGTTTTCCGCCTTTAGATTCTGTACCTCGGTTGATAGCTCTTGCATGCCACGCATCAGGTCCTGGACGGCCGCTTCCATGTCCATATCGAGTTCGGTCGGTTGGCGTCTCAAACTGTCAAGGAGTTCCCCCCCTTCTCACACCTGAGTTCGATCTTTGCTGGATTTCTTGATCGATGCCTTCTTGCGTACTGCTCGAGTCTTGAATAAGTCTGCACGAGTCTCTTCCGACTCCAGCGTGCGTTCAAGTACCGGGATGCAGGGATCCAGGAATCCAGGAAATAACAGGGTGCGCAACTAGCACACGAGTCCAGGAATCAAGAAAGGAAGTAAAGGGACTAGAATTGGGTTAGAGTGGAAGAAGCAAGGGAAACAATACTGCGAGTTACGGAGCACACGTCTGGTCGCTACTTCGCAATAGCATTGAGACGCGCGGGGCCGCGGGCGTGGCATATTTATGGAACGTACTACGTCCGCCGTGAAGGCTGGTGCAAGGCGTGTCACGTGATACGGCCATGTTGGGAGAACCAATGAATGTAAGCCCCGCCGTGACAAGGACCAGGAAGTCCAGAAGGGCCGCGTTCTGTGGGTCATGACATCTGAAAATCCTAGATAGAGTTGCCTACTTGCAAATTCAAGACTATCTAGAGAAAAACCAACTACTAAGAATCCATCAATCTGGCTTTAGACCTCAACATGGAACTGAAACGGCCCTTGTTGACCTCAAAAGTCAGATTGATGAATTTAAAGATAAAGGTAGTGCCGCCATCCTACTCGTCTTAGACCTCTAAGCAGCGTTCGACTTGGTTGATCATAAAATCCTTTGTAACCATCTGTCCTCGGCAGCACACTTCTCCCACTCTGCTGTTACGTGGATTCAATCCTTCCTCACAAATAGAACCATGCAGGTTTTCTCACCCTCAGTGGCGGCTGACCCGATTCCCATCACATGTGGTGTCCCACAAGGCTCATGTGTTTCGCCAACTTTGTATAACATTTTAACAAATCCATTATTCGACAAACTGGACCATCTGGGTGTCACCAACATCAACTACGCAGATGACACCCAGATACTCCTAACTCTATCAGGTAACTACAGCTCTGACGTTGACCGGATGAACAAAGTCTTCACTATCATTCAGGCATGGATGGCCACACATGGCCTCTGCCTGAATAATGATAAGACTGAAATGCTCCTTGTCGGCTCACCTAACAACCTGCTGAAACTTAGCCCCAATTACAACAGTATTGTCATCGATGGAAATACCATTCCTATTGTGAAAAGTGTAAAAACCCTCGGTTTCTACCTTGATGCTAATACCAACCTCTCTAAACAAACCAACATGACTGCCCCAGCCACTGCCTACACTGGCAAGCTGATCAGGGCATGCAGACCTTTTCTGTCCTCCAACAGTTGCCTCACACTGGCCAGGGCTGGACTACTGTAACAGCTTATACTTAGGCGCGAATAAATCCATAATTAACAAATTGCAAGTCCTCCAAAACAACGCATTACGAGCGGCTCTAAACGTTCCCAGGCGAGAGCACATCTCTACTATTAGAAAATCGTGCAAGTGGCTCTCCATACAACAAAACTATTTGCCGCACATACAAAGCCTTGTACCACCAAGCCCCCCCCCCATATCTCACTAACAAATTCACCTTGAAATCCCCTGCTAGAATAACAAGATCCACCAAAACATTATGCCTGGTGGTGCCCAGATTCACCCTAAAAAGAGCTGGTGGAACCAGCTTCCCAGTTCCAGCCTCCCAACTCTGGAATACCTTACCACTAGACATCAAATCCATCTCAACTTTTCAATCATTCAGAAACCATGTCATCACATGGATACTGAACAAAACTAACACTACCTTGTCCCACTCATGACACAACATACACATACCTTAGCACTCACTCTCTCTTACCTTTACGATTCGAATGTACTGTTTTGTACCATAATGTGTATAAACCATCTCAACTGTACAAATTGTAAAACATATCTAAATGTATGAAATGTACCCTGTTACCCCTTACCTAAGCGCCCTTTTACCCTTGGGTCTGGCGTGCTATATAAATAAATAAACAAACAAAGCATAATTGACAGGCCGGGGAAAGATCACAACCCAGCAGACTTCCTCTCACGACATCCAAGAAGGGAATGCGTGGAAACCCCATCCATAGCGGACCAGTACATCAGGTACGTGATACAAGGAGGCACACCAAAGGGTCTGTATACAAGGAGGCACAAGATAGCTCAGGAATCCAATACAGGTCAGGGACTACAGATCATCCTGAGGTGTCTGGAGACTGGTCACTGAAAGCAGGCACGGCAGTTGAAGAAAAGCACGGGGGAGGAGACTAAACAAGACATCACCTGTCTTCTGGCTGTCAAAGATGAATGAACTTGCTAAGTCCGAGGAAGGTCTACTGCATCAAACTAGTGATTCCTTGATGCCTAAGACATAAGGTCCTAGAACGAGCGCATGAAGGGAACAGGGGGACAGTGTCCACAAAAAGGATGTTGAGGCAAAAACTATGGTTCTCTCATCTCGACACCCAGGTGGAGGACCGCTAAAAAATTGCCCCACATGCGCAGTAATAAATCCACACACCAGACCAGAGCCACTATGCATGACTACACTGCCAGAGGGAGCCTGGGAAGAGATCGCTGTGGACTTTTTCGGGCCACTAGAAGCGGGTGAGCCCATACTAGTAGCGGTCGACGAATACTAGCGATTCCCAGACATCCAAATTGTGCCATCCACCACAGCATACCACGCAATTCCCGCCCTCGACAGAATGTTCGCCACCTATGGCATCCCAAAAGTCGTGAAAACGGACAATGGGCCCCCCTTCACGGGGCAAGACTTCAAGGCATTCTCAGAATACATGGGATTTCACCACCGGAAAATAACACATTTGTGGCCCCAGGCGAACGGCACCGTAGAGCGGTTCATGAGCAACATCAAACGCACTACCCAAATCGCTCGACTCACAGGTGAGCCTCTGGGGAAGATGCTATGTCAATTAATGCAAGATTATTGAAATACCCTGCACAGCACCACAGGGAAGACACCTGCTGAAGTGATGTTTGGGAGAAACATAAGAACCCGACTCTCACACAACGCAAGAAGACGACAGGTACATCGCTCGATCAGGAAATGCGAGAGCAAGATGCTTGAAGGAAAGCTGAAATGAAGAGAGAAACCGATGAAAGGAGAGCAAAAGAAAATAACCTCGAACGAGGGGATGTGGTCATTGCAAAACAAACCCAATGTCGCAAAAACAAGGTTGCATTTGGTGAAGAACCCCTCATTGTCGTTTAAGTGAAGGGATCCCTCATCACAGCTGAAGGTGACAGGAAGACAACGACGAGGAACTCCTCACATTTCAGGCGGATGCCAGGAATCGTGCCTGTCCCCAGCCCCACCTCCCATCACTGAGTGGGATGCACCCTACGAAAGAGACAGAGAGGACTCCTTTGGCGAAGCACCACTCTGGCCGCTTCAGAAATGCAAGGAGCAGACGGACCAACCCCTAAGAACTCGTAAGAAACCTCACAGGCTCATTGAAGAAATGAACTAAAGCAGGACTTCATGTTTAGTATCGGGGAGGGGGGTTGTGGTGTGTCACCATCTCATGTCACGTGGAGAGGGACACAGGGACACGGGGACACGGGTGTGGCGTTGCCCTTTAAGGGTACGCACGCGACGGAGTGACGTGCACTCCGTCGCGTGCGCTGTTAAATAAACGGGGCGTTCCCGGTGACATCACAATCACCGGGGAGCCCACACTGGAAGCACTCCTGTCTCCGTGTCTCTCTGTCACGGGGGGTGGGGGGCTCACGGACGGCGGCAACCGGAGGCCGCCAACAGTGGCGACGAAGCCGGGATCGCTTCCTGGAACAGGCGGAGACGTTCGTTGGGAGCGGAGATGATCACATGTGACCGCCCCAGCGAATTCTGACCGCGGAGAAGGAAGCGACGCACGCGGCCGGCGGCCATTTTGATGAACAGGCCTCGGAGACTCACGGCTTCATAACGAAGCGTCAGTGAGCCATCCGGACTCAATTTTTGGAAATTCCAGCGGCGGATGATCGCTGGAGGCAATAAATGTCATTTGCAGAATGACTCATTGACACTTTCACTGTTTTCTCACCGAGGAGATGGGTGAGACT
Source organism: Ambystoma mexicanum (assembly GCF_040938575.1). Lineage (NCBI taxonomy): Eukaryota > Metazoa > Chordata > Amphibia > Caudata > Ambystomatidae > Ambystoma > Ambystoma mexicanum. The sequence continues at coordinate 1,111,617,704 of NC_090923.1, read as the reverse complement.
CCATGGGAAACCTGCTGAACATATTGGGGGCCTTTTCCCCTGCTCAATTTTGGACACTTCATGGTCTGTTGGCTGGCTGGAGTGGAAAATTCTGCGGAGAGCGCGCCTGGTGAGAGGCAGACTTCGAACCTGACTGCTGGTGGTGAGTTGCGGCCCCATTCATTATAACTTCTGGGGTGCCTGTGCGCTGTCCACCATGAGTCAAGCTGCTGCAGCTGCTGCTGCTGCTGCTCCTGCGCCTCCGCCTGCACCCTCGCCGAAACCACCTGGGTCCCTACAGCCAATGCCTGAGTTTGATATCTCGGGTGCTCCTTCAAGTCTGGGACAGAGGTGGAAGATGTGGATGGATAGACTGGAGATGTACTTCAGGGCCACGATGGAGACAAGTGATGACGGCAAGCTGGCCACTCTCCTGTACTCCGCTGGTCCAGCAGTGCATGAGGTGTTTCTGTCCCTGCAGCCGGTGGATGGGTCGTTTGCGGCGGCTAAGGAGGCTCTCCATAATCATTTTCTGCCGATGGCCAATGCGGACTATGAACGTTTTCTCATGGGAACGGCTCGACAAAAGGATGACGAGACTCTGGATGTGTTCTATGGGCGGCTGTGGAGGTTGGCAGCGCCATGTGCGTGGAACGACCCTGAGGTGATGATTCGCAACCAACTTATTCAGGGGTGTGTCTCGGGGAAACTGAGGCGCCAGATACTGCGCGAGCCTGGGATCACCCTTCCCCGCATCCTAGAGTTGGGAAGGTGCCACGAAGTATCGGAACTGCGGGCGACCAGGATGGAAGCTAGTGCCCGCCCAGGCAGGGTGGAAGAGGTCTGCGCGGTCGGCAGAGGCCGCGGATCGAGGCGCCCCATGAACACCCAGAGCCCGCGCCCGCCGGGGACGACTTCCTCGTGCCCGAACTGTGGGTATGATCTCCCGCACCCAGCTGAATGCCCGGCGACTGGGGTTAAGTGCGGTAGATGCGGTGGCGCTGACCATTTTGCCAGAATGTGCAGGTCGCCAGCTCCCAAGATAGTGCCGAGGGGGCCAGTTCGAGCCGGCTTCTTCCGACCCCAAAGGACGTCCAACGTTGCTCAGGTAGACCAGGGTGGAGAAGGGACTCCTCAGGAAGGAGAAGAAGAGGAAGAGGATGAGGAAAACGTGTTTTTCGTGTCCAGCGTGAGCATGCTGAAATCCCGCCCCAAGAGACAGCCCAGGTGCAATGTACTTGTCAATGGAGACTCTGTCCCGATGCTAGTGGACACTGGTGCGTCCGTGAATGTGATGGCCAGGCAGCATTATGATACCATGCAGGCCCCACCCACGCTGACCGCGCCGAGAGCCCGTATATTCGCATTCGGCGGGGATCAGCCCTTGCCTCTGGATGGAGTATTCGTGGCTGATGTTCAGTATGGTGACTCAGACATTCGGGCCAGATTCTATGTCACACCAGTGAGCGACAACACCTTGCTTTGCTGTGCCGCGGCTAAGGCACTGGGAATTGTCACATTCGCCTACTCAGTATACTGGGTAGACATTCAGGTACTCCTGGCCAAACATGGCGCACTGTTTGAAGGCATCGGTCAGCTGGTGGGTGAGCCGGTACGACTCCACATCGATGAATCGATCCAACCTGTGGCGCTGAAACACCGACTAGTGCCGTTTCACCTGAGGGATCTGGTGGATCGAGAGTTGGACAGTCTGGTGGGGCTAGACATCATTGAAAAGGTTGAGGGCCCTACCCCATGGGTGTCTCCCATTGTCATTGCGCGCAAGCCCAAACAGCCTGAGGCGGTGAGGATCTGTGTGGACATGCGGCTTCCCAATAAGGCCATAAAGAGGGAGCGACACCTAACCCCTACCATCGATGACATTATAGCGGAACTGCAAGGGGCGAAGTTCTTTTCCAAACTTGACTTGAGAGCGGGCTATCATCAGGTGGTCCTGCACCCCGAGTCCCGCTATATAACAACATTTACTACTCATCGGGGGCTTTACCGCTACAAGAGGTTGAGTTTCGGGGTGTCCTCCGCGGCGGAGGTCTTCCAAAACATCATAAGAGGGGCATTAGCAGATCTGGATGGAGTCCTTAACATCAGTGACGACATTTTGGTGTATGCGAAATCGGAGACCGAGCATCTGGCACGCCTGGCCAAGACCTTTGAACGACTGCGCTCGCTGGGCCTCACCCTGCACAAGGACAAGTGCGAGTTTCTGAAAACTACGATCGAATTCTTTGGGTTCGTTTTCAAGGCGGATGGGGTGTCGCCGGATCCACGCAAAGTGAAGGACATAAAAGAGGCGCGTCCTCCAGAGAATGTTGCAGAGGTGAGGAGTTTTCTGGGCATGGTTACTTACTGTGGCCGTTTCATTAGGAACCCGGCATCCCGCTCAGAGCCATTGAGATCGCTCACGAAGAAGGACGTCACCTGGCACTGGGGCCCCCTTGAGCAGGCGGCATTCGACGACATAAAAGGGGCGTTGGCGGCGGAAGACACCATGGCGTTCTTCGACCCGAGCCTGCAGACGGAGATCGTGGTGGACGCCAGCCCGTACGGACTGGGGGCGGTTCTCACACAAGTGGGGAATGATCAGGAAGTTCGACCCATAGCATATGCCAGTAAAGCGCTTTCCGACACCGAGCAAAGATACTCTCAGATTGAGAGGGAAGCCCTGGCGGTGCTGTGGGGTTGCCGACATTTCCGCCTCTACATTCTGGGGCGCCCAGTGACTGTGGTCACGGACCACAAGCCGTTGTTGCCGATCATGGCGGGCTCATCATCCCGTCCACCAGTGAGAATTGAGCGCTGGGTGCTCGCTTTGCTCGAGTATGGAGTGTCATTGATATATCGCCCCGGGGCTAACAACGCGGCGGACTACCTCTCTCGACACCCCAGAGGGGACTCGCAGGACTCTGCGTCCGCGGAGGAAGCCGACGAGCACGTCCGCCTAGTCGTGGAGACGGCCACCCCAAACTCCATGCAGGTGGAGGAGCTCGAGGTCGCATCAAAAGGCGACGAATGTTTCGCGATCCTGAAGGAAGCCATGCAGAGGGGCACCTGGAAGACGGTGCTGGAGGCTGTGGAACGCAGGACATGTGAAGCCAGAGTGGCCCTCGAGCAGTTGTGGAGAGTGAGAGAAGAACTGACATTCTCGGAGTCGGGGCTGCTACTGAGGGGTGAGAGAATCGGGATACCCCAGGCCAAAGTTGCACAGGTCATCGCACTGGCGCACCAGGGCCACCAAGGCGCGCCCAAAACCAAAGCTCGCCTCCGTCAGAAAGTGTGGTTCCCGGAACTCGAACGGAAGGTGGAGGCGTTTGTGGCGTCGTGCGTATGGTGTCAGGCTGCAGCACCGGCCCAACGTGAACCATCCATCGAAGCGATGCCCAGGGGGACTCGGCCATGGGAAGTGGTGCACGGGGACTCCGGGTCCACGTCGAGGGGCACTCATTTCCTGGTTGTGGTGGACGAGTGGTCTCGATACCCAGAAATCGAGTTCATAGAGTCTGTCGCGTTTGAGAACGTGGTGGTGGCGCTGGAGAATATCTTTGCCACCCATGGCCTACCCTCTGTGCTGTGCTCTGACAACGGGGCACCATTCCAGGGCGAGAGCTTTGCCGAGCTCATGAGGGAATATGGCATTCAACATCGGCGGGTCACCCCTCTGTGGCCTCGGGCAAACGGGGAGGCCGAGCGCATGATGCGCACCCTCAACAAGGTATTCAGGATTGCCCATGGCAAGGGCGAGTGCTTGCAGAGGGCCCTATACGTTTTCCTGCGGGGATACCGGACCACACCTCACACGTCCACTGGTGTGGCCCCGGCGGAGGCGCTGTTCCAGAGGTGCCCGAGAGACGTCATACCGGAGGTGGGGGACAGGGACCCTGCCGTCATTGACAATGAGCAGGTCGAAGAGGAAAGACGAATCAGGACACAGATGGAAAACATCCGGAGGGGTCTCAGACCCCCACACATCGCACTGGGAGATGAGGTGCTAGTGAGGAATCGCCACCCACATGGAAAGCTGTCCCTCACGTATGAACCCGCTCCCTTAGATGTCGTGGCGGTCAAGGGTTCTATGGTAACAGCCTCTGACGGGACATCGTCTGTCACCAGGAATGCCTCGTTCTTCAGGAGAATTGGCGACCCCAGGGTGGACAACCCGGACGACCGCGAGGGCGAAGGTGCCTTGGATGAAGGTGGGGGAGAAGGACCCGCGGTGGACTCTCCCGCTCGAGGCAGACCCGGTCAAGAGACACCGGCCAGGGACGCTGGCAGGAGGTACCCCCTGAGAACAGGGCGTGGGAAACCTGCCCGTCTCACAGACTATATTACGGACTGAGCTGGCATGGCTGACCGGGGTTAAGTGGTCAGGTCAAGACAGGTACCCGAGGGGGATCCAGGGTGGCTGTTAATAAATGGGGGTTCGTTTGGGGAACTGATAGAGTGGTGTGTTCATAAATGTGTGATAGTTTAGTCCCTCCTGTTTCCAATTTGTTGTTATGGAAAAGGAGGAGTGTGGCGTTGCCCTTTAAGGGTACGCACGCGACGGAGTGACGTGCACTCCGTCGCGTGCGCTGTTAAATAAACGGGGCGTTCCCGGTGACATCACAATCACCGGGGAGCCCACACTGGAAGCACTCCTGTCTCTGTGTCTCTCTGTCACAGGGGGTGGGGGGCTCACGGACGGCGGCAACCGGAGGCCGCCAACAACGGGGACACGGGAAGGGGCGGGCGAGGCGGGGAAACAGTTCCCGTTTGCTGTAGCAGAAATAAAGACGTGTTGAAACCCATCTCCTGCCGCCGCCTCCTATGTGTATGAGTGAGCGCGTAGTAGGCCTCTCTCTGAGATAGCGAGGTCCATGAGGATTACACATTACGCCAACATAATTAAATCCCCAATGTAATCATATGGTAAAATTCCTGTCTCCCACTTTCTGTCTCAAAATCTCCTTCACAGGTGCTGAAGATTGTTGGTATGTATGCTGTGAGATCCAGAAAGTAAGTGGCTTGGAAATATTATTTAATCTTCAACAATGCATTCAATGAACTCTTCGGTGATATCAATTTCTTAACTCGTCTATATGTATTGGCTGTGAGTCAAGCACGGCACGAGTTGTATTCGCGTACTGACGTTTCCCCAACTATTTCCGTTCCCAGAGTGTACCGGAAATTGCGAACTAGCTAGCACTCGAATTCAGTCCGGAAAGTGTCACAAACATCCAAATTGTTCCGGTGACAGCAGCCGAAATATTACGGACATAGCCGAAACGGCTTTGCATCCGATGTCGGTGGTGTCGGAAATTGCCGAGGCGTTCAGTGACCTGAACACGACGGGAATGACGGCCGAAAAGACCCGAAGTGGACCAGGGCTCGGCTGAAGCGTCGAAAGTTGCCGAAGTCTGTGTGTGGGGGCGGTCGGCCATGTTGGGGAGGCTTGTAGGTGGCAGCTGTATTAGCAAGAGCGGCGGCACCGAGGTGCAGAGCTGCCTAGTAGTTCCGGGAGTGGGCGCACGCCTGTTGTGCGGCTCTGGCCGATGAGGGTCCAAGGGCAGACTGACACCTGTGAGAAACCTAAAGTGCGGAATTGAATTGTGTGCGCGCGCGCTGGAAGCTAGTGGAGGGCGTGTGAGCGCGCAGCCCACAGGAGCTGTGCACGAGTCAAGTCGCGCGCCGGCTGCGGAGGGCGGAGCGCAAAGACACCTGTGGGAGCGGCGCGCCTTCAGTGGGGGGAGCACTGCCGCTGCAATGAGGGGATGAACTCGGGACCACAGGTTGACCCCTGGAATAGTGCACAACACAGGGCCGCCACAGATATGACGACCTCCGCTAGAACACCCTTGCCCACCGTGAGCGAGAGGGACACCCCCGATCAGGTGAGCGTTGCGGCAAGCCGTTTCTTTGCACCTGTTTCCCACCGACTACCTGCCTGCTACACTGATCTTGCGTCTCCCAATGTACCTGCTTCTTGGGCTCCTCCCCTTGTACCTGCTTCCTGATTTCCCCTTCCCTTGTACCTACTCACTGAGACGCCCCCTCCCTACGTCTACTAGATGCCCGAACCCCCCCACCCCCTGCACGCCTACTTGCTTCCTGCTCACCCTTCCAAGTCTACTTGATTCCCGACCCCATCCCACGTGTACCTGCGTGCCGCCCCCACCCCCTTACTAACCAAGGTTATCCATCACCAAAGCGTCTAGATTTCACCCATGTATATATTTTTTGTTTCATCCGTATATATTCACGAATGTACTTGTTTATCTGTTTCATGGAGCCCCTCACCTTGTATGTCCCGTACATGCCTGTGGCATGGGAAATGGGTGGTTTAATAGGCATTCTGTCCTTAAATTCTCACGTGTTTTAAATTCTGCTATGCATCTGTGCCCGAGTCGTCCCCCGAGTACTGTCTGTGCTGACCTTTCTTCCCTATTTTCTCCTTCCTGGGTTATTTTTTTTTCTCTGCACGGAGCATTGCTTAACCTTTCGCTACTGTCATACACGCACACCTGTGTATCTTATACCCTTCAATTTCTGACCTCGCATGATGCACAGGGGGTAAGCCTGCGACCGCTCCTCTCCTCATTTCCCTGGTCACCCAATCTGGCTTCCCCTGGCTCTCATCTACCATGTGTATGTCTGTCTGTCTTTTACCGCATCCCCTATTGGCGTGCTTATCTTGGCTGGTGTTTTTGGGGCTAGGTGCACGTTTATTACTGAGTAATACGTTGGCGACCATTTGGTGCTGCACGGTATGTGCAGTTGCAGAAATTGCTAAGAACCTTTGTAGAACTTTAAACGGTGAGCTGTGTCCAACCCGATATTAAGGCAGACAACGGGGCATAACGTACATTGTAGTATATGAAGTGCAATGTTTGCAGGTATGTTCCGTACACTGTGTAGAGGCTCTTGGAGCTGGCTATATCTATTCATATGGTGCAGAAGAACGTGATACTTGGCTGGCTTTTTGTTTGGTGGCGGTACTTTATGCACATTAACTTACTTGCCAATTTTAGCTAGTGCCACACGTGTAGGGAACTGAACTTTAGCTTGCACCGCATCTAGATAAAAATTGGTATTCTTAACCTAGTTTGCATCGCATCTAAATTGAAATGTTGTTATTCTTAAGATGCACCACACTTAGAATTCTAAACCCTAGCTTGCATCGCATCTAGATAGAAATGGGATCGTTGGCATGTTAGAAGTGTCCTCAATAGCCTCTGTGAAAAGTCGAATTTAGAAGTGTGCCCAATAGCCTCTCTGTTAAAGTTGAATCTAGAAGTGTCCCCAATAGCCTTTTGGGAAAACTGAATTTAGAAGTGTCCCCAATAGCCTCTTTGTGAAAGTAGAATTTAGAGGTGTCCTCAATAGCCTCTCTGAGAAAGTAGAATTTAGAGGTGTCCTCAATAGCCTCTCTGAGAAAGTAGAATTTAGAAGTGTCCCCAATAGCCTCTGTGAAAAGTTGAATTTAGAAGTGTCCCCAATAGCCTCTGTGAAAAGTTGAATTTAGAAGTGTCCCCAATAGCCTCTGTGAAAAGTTGAATTTAGAAGTGTCCCCAATAGCCTCTGTGAAAAGTTGAATTTAGAAGTGTCCCCAATAGCCTCTGTGAAAAGTTGAATTTAGAAGTGTCCCCAATAGCCTCTGTGAAAAGTTGAATTTAGAAGTGTGACCAATAGCCTCTGTGAAAAGTTGAATTTAGAAGTGTCCCCAATAGCCTCTGTGAAAAGTTGAATTTAGAAGTGCGACCAATAGCCTCTCTGTTAAAGTTGAATTTAGAAATGTGCCCGATAGCCTTTTGTGAAAACTGACTTTAGAAGTGTGCCCAATAGCCTCTCTGAGAAAGTAGAATTTAAAAGTGTTCCCAATAGCCTCTTTAGAACATTTTAGAAAACATTTGAATGACCATATAACCCACCATATGCTTACTCTCTCCTTTACACCACCACTCAACTAGAACACAGAGATACTATGACACCATTCGGTATAACTGTTCTCATACCAACATCCGTCACATACTCCACATCACTCTATGTAAACGCTGCTGGTTACACACCCCCAGCCAGGCGTTCTCCTCAGGCCTAACACAGCCAGATCCGGTCTGGGTAAATCCTGCCAGAACTAACACATACTCCTGACCCCTCAACCACCACACCTACCGCTAAGAAGCAGCTATTACACGAATACCGCACAAGCTGCACACATACATGGTGCCCACACGCACCTTTGACTCTCTCTAATCCCTCTACTGATCTGAACTTCGGTTCCCAAGGGCGTTCAACCTACCAGCGCCTTCAGACCATACCAATGGTATATAAGGCGCTATATAAATGCAAAATAACAATAACAATAACATGGTATTTTAAAAATGCAAAAACATAATCATCTGATCCTTACATTACTGGTTAAATTGGTACTCGGAGGCGGTGGAGTCCAACCCCCCTGTCCAGAATCCAGGTCATACAGCACATCTTCACAAAATAGCCCCTTCATTCTTTCTGTAGAGTAGACCCATATTTCAGTTACTGAAATCTCTAAAACCGGACAATGCCAGGTTCAACTTGTCTGATAAGCTTTCATCCACTCTTCAGATGTTCTGTTGTTCTACAACAATCTCCCTATATTACACAAGTCTAGTCAAGAAGCGCAAACTCCTCAAATAATCGTTGTTGTGTTTTTTTATTTATTTTTAGATTTTTTTTATAATCTTTTTTTTTTTTTTTATCTTTTACCCATTGTCTTCTCATTATAACAATCTGTTACAGCAGGACAAATACCAACATATCGGACGGAACAAGGGCTTTTTATTTTTTGCTTGTAGAAGTGGAACTATCCACCTGCATGAAAGAAAATAAATGTGGGCTTGGAACTTCTGACATTTGTGGATGAATACATACATATGTACCATTAACTTGGTATGTGGCCCCTTCTGTGTCATCTAAATCGTGATTTCAAACGGGTCTTTCTGCCTTCAAAAACATATTTGAAAAGTGATGGGTTTATTGCAGCTATTAAACATTTCCCAGTGTAATAAACATGTTTCTTAACCCACTTGCATTTCTAGGCAATTCAGCATACATCCCGAATTAAGGCACTTATCGCATTTATATTGTATGTTTGAAGAAAGTGTTCCAAAAGAACAAGTCAATATCTTAGGTTGTCATTTATTTGCATGCTTGTGTGGTCTTCACCACTTCCTCTGACAGGGAGGAAAGGAAGCCTTTGAACAACATTAGTTTAAATAGCTCCTCATTGGATTCCTTTTTTCCTTTTGTGACTGACTAGATACCTGTTTTTGTAGTTCTTAGATGCTAACCTGTTTTTGTAGTTCTTAGATGCTAACCTTTCCTCCACCATCACAAATGACTTTCTAAAATTTGAAAGGTATACTGTGTTAAATGCAGCAGGGGTCAGTAGAACTAAAGAGGAGTGGGGTAACACATAGACACCCTGTTAGTGTTGTCAGGAGGGTGTGGGGTAGTGTCGGTCATGGTAGGTGCCGTCCAGTTGATCCTCTGTGTTAAGCAGGCCCTTTTGCAAGGTCCTTGGTGGCACAATCCACCGCTTATCAGGCTTCTAGGGTGGAGGCCTATGTGTTAGACCATAGACTCGTGGCGCACACTGTGCTAAGTTGGCCAAACACCATGTTTCCTTACAATCATGAGGAAAGGGCAGGGTCTGACATGAAACGGAACTCCCCTCGCTGACCTCTGGGAAGCTTGTTGGCCTGGAGCTTTTTGAACGCTGGTTGGTCTTGGCTGGATCGAGTCTGGAACCTGACTTAGCCTTTGCCTTAGAGGCTGCTGGGGTTGGTATAGTGTCAGTCAGATGCTTGTTAAGGGCTGTGGAAAAATTGATAGAAAGCGTCAGGTCTGAATGTTGTGATTCCTGCCGCTCTGGGTGGAAATAATGATGATCTGTTAGTCGTGAGAGTCGCTCATAAAACTGCAATATCTATTCAAGCTTCAGTGCTTTGAATTCATAGGTTTCCTGGCTCTGCCGGCCCCAAAGTACAGCAGTTTTAAGATCCAAAATGTTTTTGTATCTGAAAAAAGCTCACACACTGGGCTCTCATTTGTGCTTTGCTTAACAGTCTGATAGTGGAGGTTCACGTGTTTTTATGTAGTTAATGATTTTCCCCGACACACTAGTCTTGTTCGGGTTTTTCTTGCACATACTTGTTTATATAATGTTGTTGGATGCACATGTAAAATGTCTGATAATTTTGTCGTCTGCCCTGTATGCAGTATCTTGATCGTATTTAAAATGTTACTGGGTCGACAGTCATCCTTTTGTTTTTGCATAGCATGGTTTCATTTTCTTTGCTATTTTTATTTAATTTGCTCCTTACCATTGTTTCCTTCAGATTGGCTGGTTGCCTAAAATGAATAAGGGACATCTCGTGGAAAACTTCTCCCAGACGTTCATTGTGTTTCAGAATGGGTTGTCGTTCTTTCTAGTTGAGAATTGCTATATTGTTACTGTGGCGTTGGGCCTCTTTTGCTCTGTTAGTATAAATGGTTACTCCGAGGGCTCTGTGCTGCCCTGTGCATCTGGCAATCCATGGTTTATGACGTTTGATCTCAAAACTTATCCTTATCCCTTGTGTCTGAGCATATTCAGTTGTATCTTAATGCTTGGGTGAATATAGTACCATGCTTTGTGTTCACTGGGTGGAAGCTGTCACTCTTCAAATTTATTGCCGGTTGATTTGTTCTGTGATGTACTATGATCTGTATCTGCTTATCTTTCTTGCTATTGTGGTGGAGAGGAAATGCGCTTTTTCAGGATGGTAGATGAGTTTGAGGTTGATGGTTGCATGAATTCCATGGAATCTTTTGTAAAACCTTATGAGGGCCTGTTCCCCCCCCCCCCCCCCCAACCCCCTACTCTACAAACTGGCAGGATATCATCGATGCAACGTAGATTTCGCAATGGCCTGAAGTCAGAATGGCAGGAAATCTTCTCTTATCGTAATACATTTGCATACTGAGGCTCATAATTTGGAAAAAAGTGTCCGTACTGAGGACGGATGAAACAAAATCCTGATGGGGTATTTGACACAATTTTCCACACTGGGCTCCACAAGTGAAAGGTCTAACACAGGGCTCGTTGTGCCTCCTCCCTACTGGCCTTCTAGAGGCACAAGCCTGATATGTGGATGATTGTGCCACCTCTGATCTTCCATTCCGGTTTCAACTAGACTGCACCTACCATAACTGATCCTATCCCGTCACCGCCTGCTTTCCTAAGAGCACTGTAACAGGATGGGCTGTTTGTTTTTCCTCCTTGCCTTTTCCCCCTGTTTTTAGTTATGTTGAACCCCCGACCCACTACGCTTAGCCAGTGTACCGTTTAAATATTGACTACAATATATGGTGGTTTGGGCAGAGGGTGCTGGGGATTTAACATGCAATGCAGAACTCTCTGGAAAAACTACAACGCAGTTGCACAATGAGGTGCAAAAGAAATCCTAGCAGAGGCTATTTAAGCTGTAATGTTTATCAGAGCCTTCATTTCACCCCTGTTCGAGGATGTGCGAATGACCATAAAAGCTTACAAATACCTGACGTTATTAGACTCACTTGTCAATTTATTTTCTTTTACATCTCTTTATTCTACCACTGGCTAACCAGGTACAAGCAAACGGATTTCATTGGGATGAGTTGATAACATTTTTTTTAATGTTTAAAAGATCTGTCTGCATGTAGAAAAGCATCAGGGATGCTGGCTTTGCCAAAACTCACTGTATGCTGCAATATTTGTCAATATTGTTTCCAACTGCAGAGGGCGGCAGTAGTTTGAGTGCCACTATTGGGTCTTGATCTTGCAAAAATATTCTGCGCTCCCAGGAACGATCCTAGGGTAGGCGGTTTTAAACTCTCAGCAGGTCCAGCTAATAGTTTTCTGTATCTAGTGTTGTATCCGTCTCAGTCTTGTCTGACACAGCAATATATTTTGAAATTGTACAAGTGGCTTAATTTTAAGCGGCATGTTCTACACAGTGTAAGGATATGTAAATCCCTCATTATGTTGTAAAAGCTGACCTTCTGTAGTAAGTCTTCAGAGTATAGCAGTGTCCAGGTACCTATATGCAGGTGCAGAGATGACCCTTCTGCCCATAACCACGCAGTTACATGTTCAGATCCGGTCTCTTGCAAATGGTACTAAAATGTTGGAGTATGACGTTTTAAGTCTCCCCATGCCAATCGTATGCTCCGCTCAACTGTCTGTGCATAACCAGGGTGCAAAACGAACACTTGCATGGACTATTAGATAGTTGACTCTTGGCGAGTAAGAAATTATGTACTGTGTGTATGTAGAGTTATGGTGGCGAGTGACTTTTTATGACTGACGAGTAGTTTCCAACTTGAATGTTTGCCCACGGAGTGAGTGTTTTGTCTGAAAGCAGGCCACCTTAACTTGCATTGGTGTAAATGCTTCTCTAAAAGGAATATATCAGGGTCTTTTATGATGAGATGTGCTCCTGTACTAAATGTGAGGCTATGTTCATATGACCACAATTGTTAGAATTGGTGGAGATTGCTCCAGTGTACTACGGCATAGTTTGAGTACATACTCTGCAGTATTCATGTTTAAAGTGTAAACTGAATGTCCCTGGTTACCTGGTATTACAAATAGAATTGCCATGAGATGCAGTTGTTGAAGGTCATTCCATGGGTTTACAAAAGACGATATTGAGGAGTCTCAAGTTGGGTTTTGTTCCAGATCTCTTAACAAGTTGTGAAAATCGAAAGCTTTTCTCTCAGCACATGTAACGCCAGTCTAATTTTATAAAAACCTAAACCGTGTGCATAGCTTCTCCCATGATGGTGTCACTGTACTCTCAAAAAGGAGCACTAATTCGATATTCAATCGAGCACAATTGACAAAAGTGATCTATTGGCGGCAGAAGCCATTGTATCTTTAACTGGTGTTCCTGTCTTTTATATGTTTAGCCATCATTGCTTTTCTGGTGCGTGTCTCTGGTTGGGATTGCTTTTGGTGGGGGATGTAACCAGATGTCATAATTCGTCTTACATTTTTGGTCTCGTTCTGACGGAAGGGAAGTGGATGTGTTCGAGGAATGAGTGGCGGGTGGGATAACTCTGGGCGCTATATGAACAGTCCAGTCCATATATGCCACTGATTGCTGAATGCAATGATATCAGATTGTATTTGTTGACCCAGCACGTGCTGGGTTTTAGTCGGGATGTATAATTTGTCACCACAAGGTTCTTTACTTGCCTGTAGACCGTGCTGCTTTCAAGATTGCCTTCAAGGTTTAGCAACTCTGTGAAAGCATATACACTGTTTTCCTCTGCCTAACTTTGGAAGTAATTCCAAGTACCCACTTTTGGTTCATAGCAACGCCAGATGCAAAAGTCTGTATGATAAAATAGTGTAATTTTTTTCTGTGCTAAGGTGAGCATGCATCCTAATTTACTGGTGGATACGAGCACTGCCAGTAAATTGCAATCTCAGATTTTAATTCATTTACAGCAAAGAGATGGTGAGGGTTTGTCGGAAAAAGCTGAGGTCCCCTACTGTATTTTATGCTCTCTCTGTGATGCGAAATACATCTGCATATCTGCCATCGTAGGCTTTTCGTGTGGGCTTAAATGTAGTATCCCTGTCGGTTCTACCTCACCTTTAGCAAAAGCTTGATCTATAGGAATTCCCAGTAGTGTCGCCGGCCATCTCATGCACGGCAGACTGCGTTTTATTACTTTTGGTTAGGCCTGTAAAAAGTAATGGAACCTGCTACTGCCTGCCTGTCCATGCCTTAAGTACAGCCCGGAGCACTGCGATTCAAATGGTTTTGTTCCCGTGCCAGATTCTTGTTGGCATTTGCATTGGATCTCCTCTCGAAAGAGCTGTGTAACCCCTTTCTGACTCATGTCCAGGAAAGGGGTGCACACTTCCCTCACCCCAGACCAGGGACAGACCTCATGGGAACCAACGCCCCTATTTCCCCCAGGCCAGCTGGATAGGGAGGGGTGAGCACCAGTAAAATAAAATTGCTCTTGGAAATGGGCTACACTTTGTGATCTTACCTTGTGCCTTCATTTGACGCGTCCACCAAGCTGGATTTCATAGGAATCCCAACGGGGACTGCTATTTATTTATTAAAAACACATAACCTCTTATTAGACATTCCTTCCTTCAGAAGGGATTTGCTCCGTCAGCCCACCCTTCCTTGGACGGGTCACAGGGAGAGCCATAGTGTGGGACTGACGCAACAGCCCCTGCCTAATTCCTGTTACCGCCAACTGGTGTATGACGCCAGAAGATGGCCTCCATGGATGGTCCGACTGCCTAGGCAGCCTTGGGCAGGTCGTTACTACTTCAAGCCATGGTCCTTACCCCTCTATGGTCCCTTCCCCCACATATTCTAGTGCAGTATTACATTTTGCACTTTAACATTCCAGATGGAAGTTTTTTTTTCTCAAGCCTTGTTGCACTATAATTGAGTAGAATATCAAGTTCCAAAGGAAACTAGAAAATTGATTTGCTGATCACTTTTGACTCGCATGGCGGATGTGGTTGATATTTTGCAAACCATGTTTGTCACAGCCACCCCAGACTGGACATTTTGGGAAAGATTTGTCAAAAAATGAAGTTATTAAAACAAACCAATCCAGCTGTTTAGAGGACAAGTCCAAATGTCTGCGCAGTGCACAGTAAAAATCGCTGGACGGAAGGTACGAAACAACTTTGGCATGGCGGGTCTGTGGGCTATTCTGTCCAGTAGTAAACATATTTTACGGAGAAGTGGGTCCCCCTTCTCTCAAAATATCTTTATCTGCTGCTTTGCAGCAGAGTGCAAGACAATTACATTATATTTTTCTTTTTTGTTGGTCAATGCGAGAGACAACTGGGGTTAGTCGAAAATGAAAAGTGGGAACAAAGTGCCGTTTGGAGGATGAAAAGGAATGAAATGGCATCGGACAAGAGGGGGAAAGAGGACGCATGTGAAATCGGGGGTGGAGGGGGGCTAGGGACCGAGTTCAGTGCCCAAGTGTTTCCTCATAACTGGGGTTATAGTAGACCTTTTATTGTGAATTAAAGTGCAGGAGCCCCTTGGGCAGGTCGTTACTACTTCTTTATTAAAGCTCAGGAGCCCCTCCTGAGCTCCACCCATCCAGGAGTTCCCCATCGATCCCTCGCCTCGAGCTGCAGCTACAAAGGACCGGAGTCCCATCAGCAGCATGTAGTGGAGCATGCTCCGGCTACATTCTACAGCATTTCACGTGTCTCCGCTTTACCTCTGCTTCGGAACCACAATCAGCTGATTGCGAGTGCGAAGCAAACGCCGCCAGCCTGATCTCAAAATGGCCGACCGACACGGCACGTAAGCGAGACCAGCCTCCTGGTTGCTTAGCAACCCACTCATTTACTCTGCCAGAAGCCCCAGCCGGCAGGCGCAAGCCGGCCCACCACGGAGAAGGCCCGTGAGGACAAGGCCTGTTCCTGCGCCTGTTCAGAGCACTCTGAGCCTGGGCCACCTACGCTGTCCATCCAAAGCTTTGCCTTGGGAAGGTTCATGAGCTATCTTTACCCTGGGTGCATAATTGTGGGCCTCCGTTGTATCCTGTATTTACAATCGTGACGCCACTGACGATGCAGTTCAACCACGGACCTGTATATCCATCTGGCCATGTGAGTAAATCGTCACCCTGCAATACACAACATAACACCTTATGTGTAATCTGCTAAATTGTACCTGCCTAAGCCACCTGACTGCTCAGATGCTCACGGACCACTGTGCTATATCACCTTACTGTCGTTTATTAACTACTATGCTATTGCATTGCACTGTACCGTGGCACTCCCGCTCTTTAACAGGCCATCAGTCCGCATATTACGTTCCAGATACACATTGTGATGTCTGTTATTAAGTGCCCTAGCGGCCCAATATGACATCGAATCTAGGCGCCCCAGCAATAGATTATAAACTACATTGCCTTTGTCTGCTAAGATGCACAAAGTAATGCTAAGATGCACAAAGTAATGTAACACCCAATCTGCTACATCTCTCCCTTCCATGCGACCTCGCTCCTCACCTGCCCACATACACCTATGGAAAGTACTTGTTCATCCACATAGCCCAACATTTGTATGGATCATGCTATCTGACCCTATTTGACTGTGCTGTGCCTTATGGTCACTAGTAGACCACATTCTGATTGTGATGTGCCTTATGGTCACTAGTAGACCACATTCTGATGTGTTGTGCTTTATGGTCACTAGTAGACCACATTTCGACTGTGCTGTATCCTATGATCACTAGTTATCATTAACGTGCCTCATGCTATGCCTGCCTAATTACCGCTGACCATATCACGCTAGACACTCCCCAGTTCTACCCACCTATCTGCTCCATTTAGCGGTAACGGAATCCCCTACCTACGATGATACTACATCCTGATACTGGAATTGGAAGTATGCTGAACCTTGCAATACTGTTCTGTACCATGGCTACTGCCATACAGGTGGACTCCAATAGCCAGGAATACACTGGTCAGTCACCAGTACCTGCCTTAGACCTTAGCCTACTAACCCCTATAAACATGGTGCAACCTAATCTCTCCTTACTCTACAAGGCCCGAGAGATAATACCCTACGCCTCTTTACCATGTGCCACGTCCAATAGAAATAACAGACTTCGCGCCAGACTAGCCAAATTACACGAACCACTGAGAAGAGCCCTTCCGGCCACCAATCTCAAAACAAATTACAAACCCAACTCTAAGCCGCCCCATCCAAGGTCCATCTTGAACGCGAATACCCCGCAACTTAACCACAAGCCCAAAGTTTGCAATATCTCTGACAAACTTAGCCGAGTAAACAAAACACCTGATGCCTCCCCTCTCAAAGGAGCGCTGCTCAATGCAAGATCACTAGTCGCACACGGCACTGATATTGCCGACTTAATCACTGAAGGGAACTTGGACTTACTTGCAATTACGGAAACGTGGCTCCATAATGCAGCAGGACTTGCTCTTATGCTAGCTATCCCTGATGGCTACACCATAGTCGGACAAGACCGTGATAATGCCCGAGGTGGCGGTATTGCTATTATCTCTAAAACCGTTCTTGGGCTTAGACTAGTCCCCACCTTACTATCACAATCTTGTGAAACTCTCACTGCCAAAATTCAGATAAATAACTCGCAATCACTTACTATATACCTTATATATAGACCACCGGGCCCTCTTGGTACCTTTGAGGAAGACCTGCATAACATAATTATGAATAACCTTAAACCTACCACGCAACTACTCCTATTAGGTGACTTTAACCTAGGTTTTAATGACCAAATAGATAAAAACGCTACTGAAATAGCCAATACGATCAAAGCACTAGGCCTCACCTAAAAAGTCAATAAACCTACTCACCTTAAAGGGAGAATATTAGACTGGATAGCGGACCTTAATTGCTCAACCACTATTTCATCCATCCTGCCTTCAGCATGGACAGACCACTCTCTGATCTCCTTTCACTTATCCACTATAAGACCTATTCTACTGGCTCTACCACTAGCGCCACCATGCTCAACCAGGAGTTAAAAAAGTATCACGGTAGAGAAAGTTATCCCTGCCATTCTGCCCACATTCAACGCACTACCTGAAAATCTTGACCCCAGCAGCCTAGTTCAGGAATTTAACAACATTATGCTCACCACACTGGATAAAATTGCCCCTATCAAACTTAGGCCGAGCAAACCAATAGCCCACTTGAAGAAATGGTTCACCCCACAACTTAAAGACCTCCGCACCTTAAAGAATAAAAGTGAAAGTAATTGGAGACTTTGACCCTCTATTGAGAACAAAGCCAAACTAACCTCACTTTCTTCACACTACAAGAAGGAAATCTGCCAGGCAAAACGCAATTCATACGACAAGCGTAATGCTAACTCAAATTCAAGTATGAAAGAACTCTTTAGCATACTTAAAGAACTAGAGTCCCCAATTATTACCCCTGATGTCTGCACTAAGGACAAATCCTGGTGTACTGACATCCAACATGCCCTAGCAAAGAAAATTGATACACTCCAGAATAAAATTCAACAAAAAAAATAAGTTCTGAACTTACAGTACTCGCCTAACACCCTCCTACCTAACGAGTCACCATCGGCACACAATAATACCTTCCATTTTTCCAAAATGTCTACCCTAGAGGTAGAAAAAATCATCCTATCTTTGAAGCCCTCGAACTGTAAAGGCGATATTTGCCCAGCACAGCTAATAAAAGATGCTGCCAGAGAACTCTCTCCATTTATAACTAAACTGATAAATGCCTCATTTGCTACTGGTACCATACCTGCTAACCTTAATCAATCCTGGGTGCTACCCCTCCTCAAGAAACAGACACTAGATCCTCTTATTCCCACCAACTACCGGCCCATTACCACGGTCCCATTTCTACTAAAAATATTGGATAAAGCCGCTTACATTCAAATTCAAAAACACTTGGAATTGCATAAACTTCTAGGCAACAGACAATCTGGTTTCCGCCCACTACATGGAACAGAGACAGCCCTAATCAACCTAAAGTCCCAAATAGACGAGTTGAGAGACAAAGGAAGGACAGTACTCTTGCTCCTACTTGACCTCTCTGCCGCATTTGATCTGGTCAACCACAAGGTCCTATGCCGGCACCTTGATTCTGCAGCTCACTTCTCCACGGGTGCCAGGATTGAGTCCTTCTTGAGCGAGAGAACCATGAGTCTTCTCCCCTTCAGCAGCTGCCGACCCTACACCCATCCTATGCGGTGTTCCCCAAGGGTCCTGCGTCTCGCCTACCCTTTACAATATCTTCACTAAGCCACTGTTCGATGATCTGGACCAGCTGGGTATCACCTACACTAATTATGCAGATGATACTCAGATTCTCCTCTCACTTTCTGGGGATTACGGTACGGACACGGGCTTAGTGAACAAAGTTTACCTTATCATCCAAGCATGGATGGCCACTCATGGCCTGTGTTTGAACGATGATAAGACTGAACTTATAATTCTGGGTTCGCAGGCCAATATCAAAAAACTAGGCCAAGAATTCTCATCATTCAATATTGACGGCAATACCATTAAAGTTTCCAAGGAAGTAAAAACCCTTGGATTCTACTTGGACTCCACACTGTCCTTTGATAAACGGGTCAAATCCCTTACCTCTGCTACAGCTTACACCTGCAAATTACTCAGAGCTGGTAAACCGTTCCTCTCTGACAATAGTTGTCTGATCCTGGCTAGAGCTCTAATACTCTCCAGAATTGACTACTGTAATGCCCTATACAGTGGTGCAAACAAATCTACCACTCAAAAGCTCCAAACACTTCAGAATAATGCTTTAAGAGCAGCCTTAGGCATAAATAAAAAAAACTCATATCTCTTCCTTGAGACGTCAACACAAATGGCTATCTACATCCAACAAAATACTACTAAAAACGCTTTCCCTGACTCACAAAGCCCTCAACAACGCTGCCCCCAGCTACCTCATAGGTCTGAGAGAAGTTCTTCTCTGGAGTTTGTCTATCAGAATTGGGAATACTAACTGTCTGACGATTCCAAAATACAAGCTCACCACCATTGGGGGGCAATAGCTTTACTGTTAAGGCAGCTAAAAGCTGGAACTCACTGCCTCAGGAGCTGAGAGCAGACCAACCCTACCTAAAGTTCAGAAAAAATTTAATAAAACATATCACTGCCATGGATCCTTAGTCTCCCATCACCCTTAGAGGACCTGCCCACCTCCTTAGTGACTTGGTCATCCTGCAGTAACTGTGGACCACTGTACTAATTTTGACGTTTGCACTAGTTTCTGAAGACCTTGCGCACTGTGACCCACTCGGGAGCCTAGTATTCGACAAAGGGCCCCACGTGGCACAATTATCCTCTGTATAGTGCCTACTGTTTATTTATCTAATTTCACTGGCTATTCATTTCTTCGTCCTTTTCTGTACATTGTATATATCCTGTAATCATGTAAAAAAATGTATATCTTGCTATTATGTCAATATTGTAACATGTGTATACGCAACTATGTAAGTCTTGCATCTCCATATTACGGCGCCCTTTTACTCACGAGTCTGGTGCGCTTAACAAATGAATAAACAAACAAAGTGCGTTGCATCAGGGTTATTTTATAAATAACCAGGCTTATTTGTTGTGCATTACTATTATTATGGTTATGGGGAAAAGTTGTTAAAACATGTGTTTAAAAGGGGAATGTTACAGCTACAGTGAGGAGGGGGGGTAATAGGTGTGGCCGAAGACTAGAGCTACTGTTTCGTTAAGGATCTAAAGGGTGCAATATGGAAAATGGACACGGTCGAAGGCCGTTGTTAGTGGGCCTGTTTAGGAAACCTATTGGAGCAATATGTACAGTGGCTGTGGACATTGGCCATGGCTAGTGGGACTGGAAGAAAGTTATGGGGCAACATGTAAAGAGTCCATGACCGAAGGCCGGGGACAATGATGATGGGCGAGGGCCATGGCTAATGAGTGGAAAAGAAAGGTAGTGTTTTAAAAGATGCAGGGGGCACTGCCAGAAGCCATGCTCACTGGAAAATAAACCTATAACGTGTAGTTAGATTGTGCATATTTAACGCTGCAAAACCCTTGAAATTCAGCATATGTGGGAAATCTTGGCCAGCTAAACTTGGCGCACTGCCATTGCAAAGCCCATGAGAACATACATATTATAAGGAAAGGCATTCGCTATCACATACAAAATGGCATTTTTGAGGGACATCAACTGGAGCGCGCTGGGTTATTGTGAATGCTCCACCTCTTCTTCAACACGGTTGTTTGAGTTGCCTGCCGGTTCCCTTCTATCTCACAAGGAATCAGTCCCCTTCTACCTCATCCACAGACCATCTCACAGGAGGTATTCGGTTATTGCTGGTATCTCCAATTTACTCTCTGCCAAATTAGCACAAACTAAAAATGTCTTTCTCATTGTTGTTTTATCAACTCTGGGACGTTAAATTCTCAAAGCACACTTTTCGCACTAACTGGATCCATGGTCCTTAAGCAAATGGTGCTCTTCACAAGCACTTCAAAGACGACACCCTAGACTTAGTCTTTATGTAGCTGCTGCCCCCCCCCCCTTTATAATCTGTGTAGACCCTATACCACTTGACTGGTCTGACCACTGCTGTCCCGCTGTTGATCACCCACTCAACCACAGCCCACAAAGGTCAGACTAAACACTCACTTACTCAGTGCTGTTCTTTCAAAACCACGCTCAACGAGCTAGCAGACTTCCTCGCCACATGGAATGCCTTTGTCCTCCTAGATTATTTAACAGCTCTGCTATGGAACTGGTGGACACTCCTGCCTCTCGTCCCCAAACACCAGCCATGTTAACGCCAAACCATCTCCCCCTCCATAGTCCACCAGGGTCTTTATTGTACCCCCTTGCGTATGCGATTGCTGACCCAAATGTCTGATGATAACCTATTCCATTCAACAAACCACTGGAGTCTGCTCCATCCGGCCTGGTGTCAGGACCTCTGCTATTAATCCCTTACTCCCATCTCTGAGCAGACATAGCCATAGGTTGAGAATGGCTTATTTTATGAGTGTTGAAAGTTGGTTTTCGCTGCCACATGGCTACCTACATGCTTCTTCTGGCTCTGCCTTTCAGATTGTTTGGACTCTGGTTTCCTTCTCAAGTTATCTGTGTGCTTGTCCTCTTTAAATGCTCTGCGTACCTTCAACTCCAGGGAGGCACCCAAACAGTAAGTTGCTGTTGCCTTGCTCACAAAACCCCCTCCCCTTGCCTACCTTCGCGCGCAGTCTGCACACTCTCCTCGTTGTACTTCTCTGGGATTTCCTTGTGTCACTCCTCTATGCGGTAGTCATCTGTGTGTCTGTTCTACTCAGCGTAATCAATGTGCAGTGGCGTTCCTCAACCGACCTCTGCTCTTTTAGACACCTGCTGGCGAATATGTCCTATCCAGATAGCTTATACCTGACATAAGAAAAATGGGGCAGGACAAACAAAAAGAAAGAAATGGTGAAGGACTTCCTTGCCATTGAGGAAGAGGCCTCACAGTAAATAGTATGACTACGAAGGATGACGTGAAGGTATGGTCGTTCCACATAGGCCTGCGATTTGGATGGTAGAGCTGCAAATATTCAGTGCTAGTGGACTGGTTTGTTGTGTCCATTGCCCATAGTTGGTTTATCTTTAATGCTGTCATATCTGAAGTAGTAGTATTGTCATTTTATATAGCACTTTTTCTCATTTAATATGGTCTCAACGTACTTGTGGTCGGAACGAAGTCCAGAGTATGGGAACGTTCTCAGAAAAGACTTAGAATGTGTGTGTGTGTGTATTTGGCCAAGATAAGGAATTAGATGTGCTGGCTGGACTCCAGTAAGCGACCCAAGAGGTCAGGCATGTGGAAGGGTGCTGAGGGAGGTCAGGCGAGTGCAAGAGACTGTTCCCAGCTCGACCGAATTTAGGTCTTTGCTGCGTTCTAATGCGTGTGGGTGGGTAGCCACGCCAGTGGCAGATGTCCACCGAAGTGCGTTTATATGTACCTTGAGACTTGGATGGTGCTTTGTTGTTAATGCCACTGTTTGATCAGGTTGTCCGTGTGTGATTCCTCTAGGCACACTAGCCGGGTTGCCATAATAGGGCTTCTTGGTGTCATAAATAAACTATCATACTGCATCTTCTAAGCGTGATAGACCTACTGTTTTGTGGCTGCAATATCGAGGCTACCCGATTATCTTCAATTGCAATTCACTGTCAATCCTCGTACACTAAGCGCAGTAGCAGGGCTAAAATCACACGCCTTCTAGATGTCATGACAGAAGTAAGTGCAGTGGACAGGCTATCCTTATACTGGGGTCAGGGTAATAGGAGGATGTCTTAAGCAGTTAGGCAGGCTGGCTGAGCTACAGTAAGCCTCCTAAGAGGTCAGGCATGTTGAAGGGTGCTGAGGAGACTGGGAGTGTGCAATAGCAGTGGGTTCATGTATGTATGTATTCTGAACTACCTGTAATTGTAACTAAGAAAATCTTACTGTTCAGCTTTTCGTTCAATGTAACCTAGAACCAAGCCTTCCTATAACCTCATGCAACAACACCTTGATGCCTCTGGGCTGTAGCGCGCTCTACAAATCCAAATAAATGCATTTATTTTACTCGTGGACATCTCAGTAGTTTAGTCTGTAGATGGATGTTGTGCACTGTGTGTTTAGTGGGTTGCGAGTGTACCTTGGCGGGGCCACCACGATTATGGCCGGCGTCTGAGTAAGGGCGCGTGACCAAGTTCCTGATTGGGGCATGGCATAAGGTCTTTCTTACCAGATCCTAAATGGCTCGTAGACCTGTCCATACTCTGTGGATGACTGATGGGAGTTGTGCGATTAGTGGTCTGCGGTTGCCAGTGTGTGAGGGCGGGGCAGTGCCGCCTGGTGGTGGTATCATGCACCTGGATGGAATTTTGCAATGGTGCGGCTAGAAGGATGGAGATGACCGGCCTAATCAGTGTAACTCTACACCTTGTAGAGGGAGAGGTTTGGGTAAGTATGCAGCTGTGGCTAGATTAATAATGCTGTGGTGATGGCGATGAGGGTGGGACGCTTCAGATTGCCGCTGGAAGTAGCCAGGTTTTTAGGTCCTTTCTGAAGGAGCAGTAGCCTTCGTTGCGGCGGATGTGTATTGGAAGGGACTTCCAGATGGGGGGGGGCTTGGATAGAGAAGAGGATCCTCCTATTCTGGTGTAGTTGTTGGGGGTGGGGGAGGGAGTACGAGAAAGAGTGCGGTGCCTTATCGGAGATGGCAAGTGATTTTGTCCTTGAGGAACTCTGGACCAGTATTATGGAGGGCATGGTGTGTGATGCACATTGCTTTAAAGGTTGCCCGTCGGCTGATGGGGAACCAGAGTAGTACTCTGATGGCGGGGGTGATGAGTTCTCTTGGTGAGACGGCAAGAAGGTCTCTGGCCACTGAGTTTTTGATTTATTGGAGTTTCCTGAGCTGCTGTGCTGGGATACCTAGATGGAGGGAGTTGGCATAGTCTAGGTGGGAGAGGATGAGGGCAAGTATTGCTGAGACTCTGTGGGTAGGAGAGATCAGGGAAGAGTCCAGTGTGCATCCAAGATTTCTTTACTGAATTGGAAGCTGCAGGTGGGTCTCAGAGTGGGGGGGGGGGGTGGCCAGGTTTATGGTTGTGAAATGAGCTCACATTTACTACATATTAGGATTTAAGTTTTTGCTGGGCTTGAGGAGAGGGTAGTTGGCTGTCATCCAGTGGCAGATTGCAGAGAGGCAGGAGGAGAGTCTGGTCGGTGGCGGGGGTATGGTGTTTTGGGGACCTTGAAAATTATCTGGGTGTCATCTGCATAGTTAAAGCATGAAAGCTTATAAGAGCGGATGAGTGCCGGCATGGGCTAAGGTAGAGATTGTAGAGAAGGGGTATCCCTTTCGAGACGGGGCGAGGGGCGGAGGAGAAAGGCAGAAGGAGCATGATTTGCAATCTATTAGAAAGTAATGACGAGATCCGTTTTAGAGAGAGTCTGTCGTGTGTGTGTGTGTATATAAAGCTAGTCTGTCCATGAGAATTGTGTGGTCAATGGTGTCAAAAGCAGCATGTTGAGGATGAGTGCAGCACATCCTTCCGAGTCTGCTGTTCTTTGATGGACACGAGAGGATTCGGTTCCTCAAAGGGGTCTGAAAACCGATTGGGCTGGGTTGACATGCCTGTTAGCCCAGCCTCTTCACAGAAGTCGCTTGTAAGCAGTGTGGTCTTGGAGTTTGGCAATGAAGCGGGTGTTGGAGATGGGGCGGGAGGTTGAGAGTTTTTTAAATTTTTTTTGAGAAGGCGCTTGTCATTCGAGTTTTGAAGGCCTTCGGGAAGATACCAGCTGAGAGACTTGTCAATGGACCGAGCAACGTTGCATGCACAGGTTGTAATTGGGATGTTCTTGAGAAGTGAAGCAGGACAAGGATCTCCAGAGGAGCCAGAGGGCCGACTTAGTGCTAGGAGTTTTATGAATTCAGAGTGAGAACTGGGGTGAACAAAGGGAGGACTGGTTGAGTGAGCTGGGCAGGGTTAGGTCTGGGTAAAAGGAAGGTGGGTGGTTGAGGTGACCAAAGCTAGTTTGGAGATGATGGAGCAGTGTTTAACGATAACGATGCTGTAAGAGTGGTCAGTGTTGCAGAAAGATTGCAAGTGTGGTGAGGGAGGAGTTAAGCAGCTTGTAGTTTTGAAATTCGGCGATTTGATTTTGTGGAGTGCCCTACTCTGGTTATTGGAGTTAGAGATTTGGCTTCCATATATTCTTTTTTTGCACATTTAATCTGCCGATGTCCATTGTTCAGCTAGACCCGATGTCTTCACGGGTGCCTTCTTTGATCATTTCGCCAAAGATGCCTTCTGCGCAATGCTTCATTTTAATTTTAAAAAAGAACAATCATATTTTGCTGTTATCTTGGATGCACAAGATTTCTTTACATGGTGTCTAGGGATGCTTCAGAGCACTTGTGTTCACTTTCAGCATATTTGGTACAGGTTAAAAGATATGCAGTTTGAGCATGGAATTGAAGATTTGCAAATGTGTTTTTATGTCAAAGTAACTTAAGGTAGCCATGTTCGTACTGAGAGGATAAATGGCCATTTCTGGACCTTTTATTAAGTGGCGAACGCTGCCATTTTTATTTAGGAGATGCAAGTAGTGATTTCTTTTGGTACACGGGTCGTGGTTTGTTGGGTGTATTGTTGAATTGATTTTCTGCATCCAGGGAGGAGTGGTTCTTAAAGCGCAGTGGGTTAGGCGTTTGTGTTGCCCCTCACTCTTCCCCTCCCACTACCCACTCATTTTTAGTTTCTTCTTTTTCTTTTTACAGTTGAACTTAACAGTGGTTCATAAAGCGAAAATAATTGGATATAGTGTATTCATTGATCAGAGAGCCAATCCTATTGTGTTCATAAGTAAACACTAATCTGAATTAATAACTGATGCAAGTTAGCTGATCCTCAGATCTTCTAGTGTACTCACCAACTTTTTTTTTTTATTTGGGCACATATAATGCGCCGTAGCCCACAGGCATCGGGGCGCCGAAGATTGGAAGGATGTAAAGCATAAAAAAAAAACTGATAACAGTGGGAAAAGGGGTTATCCAAAGACTAAAGTTTTCACTCCCTTACCTTCAAGAGGTTTGTTTTGGCGTGTAAGAATTTTGGCAGTTTATTCCACAGAGAGGCATCCTGGGTAATGAAGGATCTGCCCATCCCTCTGACCCGCTTTCTCCTTGGAGCTAAGAGGCGAATACCATAACTTTATCTAGTGAGCCTGATGTGTTAGATTTATTTTCTTTGAGGTAACTTGGAGCTTAACTATAGACGTTTATGCACTATTGTTTGCGCTTTGAAGTGGGTACAAGCTTCTACTGGGAGAAGATGAAGGTTCCTCCTGTGAGAGGATCTTGATTCATGTCTGGGTATGCTCTTGACAATGCATATCGTGTTGCTTTGCAATACCTGAAGTCGTCTAAGGCTGCTTTTGCTGGCTCTCAACATTAGGGCGTTGCAATAATAAAGCCGGGGCATCACACGGGCCGTACCAAGTGGCGTAATTTGCCTTTGAAACATAGGGCTTAACTAGCCTTAAGAGTCGTAGTATGTACTGTACTTTATTTGCCACGCTCTGTGTTGGCTTTCATATTCAGTGAAGACTCAAAAATCACTCCCAAGGTCCTAACCTTATCCACAGTTTCAAAACACTTGTGTATGAGCGCGATAAAAAATAAAATATCGTAATAGCATGGCTTCAATACAAAAACGGACGTATTGTGGGTCGGGTCAAGTTTCGATCTTGCCTGTGGTGACACAATGAGCATCATCTTGTTTGTTGTGTGCATTTAGACACATTCCATTGTTGGCCATCCATTGTTTGGACTAATTAGGTCAGAATCCTCTGTGTGCTTGCCGCTTAATTCGAAGACGAGATGTGTGTCAGCAGCATAATTGGTGAAATGAATACCCGGTCCGTCCAGGCGATCACAAAGCGGGCAGCAATATACATTAAAAAGTGAGGGAGACATACAGGCACCCTGGGGTATGCCCCACATCAAAAGTTCCTTGGATGACCGTGCATTAGCCCATGCTATTTTTAGACATGCGACCTGTCAGAAAAGACTTGATCCAAGCCAAAGGGTTACCTGATATGCCGCCTGTGTTCCTCAACCTACCTAGCAGTTTTATCATGATCAACAAGGTCAAAGGCTGCTGATCGAACATCAGCAGCCCGGCCTTGCCTTGATCCATGATCTGAAGCATCTCCGACTTCATGTTCAACAAAGCGCACTCCGTGCCAGGATTAGCCCGGAAGCCTGATTGTCTATAGTGAAGGGCTCCCGAAGTTTCTAGAAATTCTTGAAATTGCAGTATGGCCACCTTATCCAAAATCTTCAATAAAACGGGGCATTGGAAATGAACTTGAAATTGGAGTAGTCTATTTGATCTAGGCCTAGGCCAGGTTTTTTTTAAATAGGTTTTTTTAATAAGGAGGTGACTGATCTTCTTCAATGCCCCCGGGACACAACCATCCCTAAAACTGGCATCAGTAAGGCAGGTGAGAAAAGGGAGGAACAATTTTTTATTGTTCAGAATAACCTTGGATGGAAGAATTTCTCCTACACCAGTGGTAGGCCTCATATTGCTCATGCAGTTAGCTTCCTCTGTTATGCTCCTAAATGCAAACCCTGCGGAGTACATCAATCTATGTTAGCAGGTGGAGTGAGTTTGGTGCACTCCATCCCAACCAGACTGGCATAGATTAGAATTTGCGCTGCCAATATTTTACCTGCAAAAGCTGCCTGAATGTTTTCAATCGGCATTGGTAGGACTGATTTGCTGTAGCATGGATGACGGTTTGTCAAGGTCCCTAAGAATCTGAAAAAGATTCTTACATTTGTTAACTTGCCTGAACAATTTGATTGTCCAAGAGACTTTTTTCGCAAGGCGGATTTCTGACCAATACACTTTCAATTGCCTTCCATTTATCCCTATTAGCTGCAGATTGTTCCTTCATCCAGGATCTTTCTGCTTTCCGTTTTTCCCTTTTTTTTTTTTGTCTTTTTTTAATTTTATTTTTTAAATTTATTTTATTTTTTACGTGCAGCGCCTCCCCATACCGATCATTTGCTTTCTCTCTAATAATATTAGTACTAATGGGGGCAACGTGGTCCAAGATAACTGAGAAACCTCTCTCGAATTCTAACACCAGGTGACTGGGGGAGTCTGAGGCAGATGTTGCTGACATCAGATATACAAGGCATAAAATAAGCAGTGTCGTAGAGCAATTTGCTACGCAATTCTGTAGGTTTGCTAATTAAATTGACACTCGTGTAGCTCAAATTGCTATTTAAGTTAAAGTTACCCTGTTCAATGAAAGCGCAGCTCACCCTGCAATCCTCTCTTGCACTCGGGCCTCACTCCCCCCGCCCCTGTTTTTCCTCTGTTCACTGCAGTAATCCTCAAGTGCCAAAGGTCTTTGTGGGAGTGCTAGTCAAGCATTTATTTTCCTTCAAATAAGTGCAAGACGGAAGTAATTGGGATGGCACTTTTTCATTAAGCCAACTATATCCTGTCTGAAAAAGACCAGTATGTTTTAACTTTATATTTTTTTAAAAGACAGTCATGCATTAGATTTCTTACATAAAGCATAATTGCATTAAAACTGCAGTGTCTCCATGAATTATAATAAAGTTTAGGTTAGTATATCTAAATCTCAGTGTCAACTAGATTTCATTTTTATTGGGGAAGATGCATCACATAGACGAGTGAACACTTTTGAAAATGTACATGATTACACCGCCAAATACTTTTGATGGTAAACCTAGTTCTGTGACCTACTGGTTGCATACATCTGCAACTGGTGCTCAACCCATGAGCAGAACCCATACTCCTGTACAGTCTCATCACCCTGTTGCTTTATACTGCTACCCTGAAAGTGAGATGGCCACAAATGACAATTTTCCACCTACTTTGCCCAGTTCTCTGCCTGCTACGCCATCCACTCTGCTTAGTTTCTTACTTTTCTTCCTCTTACATAATGAATACACAAAACTAACTAGGCATGTACGCAATGTAGTGATCAATAGTTCCATCCAGTCTGTACATCTACAGATCTGCTGCAATACCATCCACTGAATTTAGCCTCCAGAGCTCACTCTGCTCTATGATTATGATTGCCATGTATAATAGCACAAACATGAGGGGTAGCCAAACTCTTTTCAGGGCCTTTTTATCATATCTATTTGCGTCCATTCATGGAGCTAACCTTTTACAGACACTGCTAGGGCACGAAACGTCTACTCACCCATTCGTATAGTCTAGTACATTTTATGAAGGGAGAGTTACCACTTGCAGGGGACATTTGCAATTTGTCAATATTTACTTTTGTTTGCAGCATGGCTGACCTCTGGGTGGCCGCAGCGTGCCAAACAAAGTGGGTTTTTGGTGAGTTGCAAGTGTATTTACATTTGTTTGTCATCTGTTGCCATGGGTTGAGTGCAGTTCTCTTAGGTCGAGTTGGTAAACAAGTTATTAGACCTGCAGGTCTAGCAGAATTTTAAAGAATATGCAAACCCTGACTATTTCATTAATGTTTTACTTCAGCGGTACACAGAAAATGCTGTATTGTTGCTCGTTTTGTGCCTTGGGTACAAACGACGTCTGGTGGCATTAAAAATATTAGTGTACCATTGCTAATCAAATGGGTTTGTTTGCTAATCAATAACATTTTAATTGGCAAACTCTGCTCATCGATTTTTGAAAACTAATTTATGCCTTGGAGATAGAAGAAAAGATTCTAGATCCTCTTGACGAATTCTATTAAAGTTTCTACTTGATCCTTTACACAGAGAATTGTTTTTCTGGGTATGGAGACAGGGTAACATGAAGTCAAAAGTAATAAGGGAGTGGTCAGACCAGACGCAAGGTTGTACAACTGGGCTTGATGCTAGATTTACTGGTCACCCCGTCCAGTATATTGCCCAAATTATGTGCTGGTTCCTTCTCATGTATTACTGAAGTATTGTGATTTCTACTTCTGTGCTCAGATGAGGTTATGTGCTAGGGAGTAATGCCAGTTTGTAAGTGAATGCTGGAACAGCAGTAAAATGTGGCAGAGGTGAGAAAGGTAAACGATAGACCAGAGCGTGGTCGGTCATGAAATGCTGTTGAGCGAACAACCGAATTGGAGGTGATCTTGCTCGGCCAGATCAACGATCTGGTCCAGTGACCTAGAGGGGATCTTACTGCGATGAGCCTGTCTCATAAGGGTGGGGGGGCAGTGTAGGGGGAGATCTGGAATAAGGAATCGTGCAAACAGGATCATATTGATCAAGAGGGGTTACAGACTTCCTCTAAAGATTATCCTGCATTTTTTGTTGTAGGGAAAGACCACAGTGAATTCGTTTTCTAAGGAGGACTATATTTTGTTGTTGAAGATTGGGTACAAGCCAATGATTTCTCTAGATTAATGGCATTCCACCATGGGTGTTGTTTCCAATTGCTTGTTTTTCTTTGCATAGCATTGGTGAGCATGTCGTCCACTAGTTTAATTGCTTGGGGTGAGATTTGAAATTTGACCTACACGCAAAAGCCTACATCTCATAATAAAACTTAACAGGAACTCAATTGAGGATAAAAACATAGCTATCGATTTTAATGGGGATCAATGGAAAAAACAATTCGTTTTTTTTAAGAGTCTCCAGGGTGGCTAGTAAAGCTCAGGCGCTACTGTTCATTATACACAGAGCCTTTTGGTTTTAAATAATTGTTCTGGTGTCCAATATCGAAAGCACTGGAGGTGTAATGTCTTCAACATATCGGGACTCGAACACATTTTATTTAATTCTTTAAAGCACAAACAGAGCTCTAGAGCAGAGGAGCTCTGCGCAGGTTGTGGGTAGCCAGCATTGGGGCTGATATGTTTAAAAAAAAAAAAAAACGTACGTGCTGGACAAGATGACAAGGCATTTACTACAATAAAAGTATACAAGGCTTCACCAGTGTACATACATCGTAATAGGGTCGACTCACTGAGCGGCATCACTGTGTATTGTCCAGACAAAGTGGCTTTTCAGTGGGTAATACATAGACTAGACCCGAGTCAGGGGGAGACTAGCGTATTGGGGGACATTTGTGTCTGTGTGCATCTGCAGCTAGTGCTTGCAGGTAGTATCAGAGGGGGGGGCAGATATTTGGAGGCTTACAGCTGAGTGGTTGTAAGGAGAACCAGCGCTCCTCTACTTTGGTCGCCCAAGTGACATCACAAAGCCAGTATTCTATGGTCGGACAGGTGGCGTCTAAGCCACAGCAGCAATATACGACAGACAGCTAGGAGCATGCAAAGGCTGCCGAGTTTGTGGTTGGTTCCCTTGAGAGTGGGAAAATGCATGACGGGCACTGCCTAGGGTCTGATGTAATCGCACATTCCAGCATAGTAGACACCACAGCGCAAACCTTGGACTAGTACTGCGATATTTTGGGACAATCCCACAACATGTGCAAGTAACATGCATCATCCATCTCGGGCAATGGGGAGAGTGGTCATTAAGCATCAAGTATAGCCTAGCCGGGGTATAGTGGAATCTATGCAGCACCTTGAATCAGTCGAAACCTGGAGTTAAGGAAAACATCTCTGCTACGCATGCACATGCTCTCCCAGTCCTCGTTGGTGAGTTCAGTACCAAGCTCCTGCCCCATGCCTCGCGCAGTCTGGTAAGCTGCTTATCAGTCCTATCCTGAAGCAGCTTGTACAATTTAGACTCTACACCTGCAGGAACTGCACTACCCATCACAGCAGCTAAGCTTGGGTCATCTGCGGGGGAGCGCAGGGGACTCACCCTATTCCCTCCTGACTGCACGGCGAAGCCCTGCATAATGTAGTCACCGGGATGATGGGCAAATCTGCCCATGCCAGGAAGCAACCCATGTCGACCCAATGTGGAGAAGCAGTCCGCCAACCATGCAGCAGCCGCTGCTCCACTTATTCTAGGAACCACCAGGATAAGGTTCCGGAGTGGGAGGTCCCTCTGAAATCGGTGAGGATTACCAGTCCATTTCCTTTTTTGTCCCATGCCATCGCATTGACTGCAGCAGGGCTTGGCATACTAGGGTCCCTCCAAAGTGGGGGAAGCACAAGAGAGCGAAGATCACTGGTTCCAGTAGCGTACTGCTCGATCTGACATGTGGAGGAGAGGGGCCATCTGCGTACTAGTACGCCGCGTACTGAGCCTGGGCTGCCAACCAATATTTTATAAAGTCGGGTGCAGCCAGGTCAACCTGATTATATGGCATTGTGAGCGTGAACCATTTTAATCGCAACACCCCAGCATGCCAGAGAAATTCTTTCATCGCTATCCCCAGCTCGTTAAACAGTGCAGTACCGGCCCATATCGGTACGTTAAAGCAGCTGAGGAAGTGCTCTCATTTTAAGGAGAGACACCTTGCCCATAAGGGTAATGGGCTGTTTCGCCAAGGTTTACAGCTTTGGTCTAAGCTGTTGCAAATAGGATTCATAGTTCTGCGCGAAAAGTGAGCTCTGCTGCCTTGAGACTGATACCCAGGTACCCGACATCCGAGGGAGACAAAGTGAAACCCATGAGGTCAGTAGGGGGTGCTGTATTGTCAGCCAACAGGAATAGTTTGGACTTGGTGCAGTTAACATGCAGCCCAGAAAGGAGTTCGAAATGGTGTAGATCACATATAATTGCCAGGTTTGGTTTAGTGTCCCTAATATAAAGTAAAGAATCATCCGCGTACAGAGAAATGATCTCGGGAGTGCCAGTAAGCCGTATACCCCTATGAGAGTGCTTCGGACACAATAAATCTAAGGGCTCAATAACTATCGCAAACCTAAGTGGAGAAAGTGGGCAGCCCTGCCTCGTCCCCCTCCCTATGTCAAAGGATGCAGAGAGCAGGCCGTTGGTCCACTACTTCAATCGGTAGGTCAAGGGACTGTCTGGAGTCATCGGAGAGAAGAGCCAAGGGGAGACCGTCCAGAAACTCTGTCAGCGCTGGGAGTGTAGCATAAAGCGTTGCATAAAAAGAGCAGAATACATCATGGACCCCTTTCTTGGATTATACTAAATCCCTGTCTAAATGATCAATTAGTGGGATATGTCGACTACCCTCTTCCTTCCGCACACGTCTAGACGGGAACCAGGGGGTACAGAGCCAGCAGGTCCGCCATATGGATATATAAATCGGGGTCGTCAATATTGGGTCTGTATATATTGAGGACGACTACCTCAAGTCTGGAAAGGATGGCATACGTCAATACATACCTCCCATGGGGGTCAACGTGTGTCCTTGGTTACATATAACGAAGACTTGCGTATTAAAATCATAACCCCTCGGCTTTGTGTGGAGTATTGTGTGTAACAGCGCTGTGTTCCCCCAACTCCTGGCGAACCTGATGCAACCAGCCGCCAGAGCATGCGTTGCTTGTTAAGAGGATGGAAGCTTTATGGTGTTCGGCATACAGTTGCAGCTTTCACATTTTGATGTGGTTGCCCAGCACCCTAATGTTCCAGCTCATGCACCTGAGTAAGTTATCTGCCATCTGGCCATAGCAAGTGATAGGCATTGAACCCTATATATGCAAGCATAAAGAACCTTGTGCTGAATACCTTGATGGGCAGGGACCCTTAATTAGCCCTGTCGAAACGTTTGAGCATTTTCATATAAACGCCACTCCCGCTTTTCCCCACCCCTTTCCCAATCAGAGGGGTGAATGCCCCAGAACTATTTAACCAAAAACCTATGCAACTTCGCCACCATGGATTCTATGATGCGTTAAACACCAGGGCCCCAGCAGTGGGCGTCTAATACGGCAGCCTGTATCATAAGTTGAAGAGTAGAATCATCAGGGGAAATGCTGTTCCAGGAACTTCATCGCTTCCTCAGGGATTGTAAAGAAGTACACTTTATCCAAGTGTTCCATTCTCAATTTGGCGGGAAACAGCATGGCAGCATGGCGTAACGGACACCAAGGTCACGCAGCCTCTTTTTAACGGCCATGAAGGACTTCCGCTCCGGTTGAACTGCAGTGGAAAAGTCCAGATACAGTTGAATTCTACTGGATCCTAGCATAAACTCCCCCTTGTCCCTTGCGGCTACCAGCAATGCATCCCTGTCATGATAGTTCAATACCCTGGTAATAATTGGGCACGGGAGGGCACCAGGTTTTGGTTTTGTGGTCCACGTGCTATGTGCTCGTACTATGGCGAAATGAGGCGAGTGCGTGGGGTCATCCAATAGGGAGATTGCGTTCCACAAAGTCCTCCATAGGGCCGGTGATTTCCTCTGGGACCCCAATTATGCGGATATTGTTATGGCGCGACCAGGACTCTAAATCCTCGTTTTTCTCACTGACAATTTGTTCCCGCTAGGTAAGTGCTGTAAGGTCGGTTCTGAGCAGTTGAATGTCTTCTTCAGCGATCCCCGACTAGTTTCAATCTCAGTGACGCGAGTATCAGTCTTCTCCATGCAAGCCTTTATAGCGCTTATGGTGCCACACGTATATGTTTTGTGTTTAGGGTTGTGAAGCCTTTGTGCATTAAGTCCATCACCTACTGCATCTCTGTGGATGCCGTGCCATGAGAGGGGCCCGCCGGAACCACCACCACCACCACCACCTCCTCCTCCTCTTCTCCCGGAGCTTTGGCGGAAGACTTTGCAACATGTTTACAGAGCTTTGTTTTTTGCCCCTGCCTTTAGCCATGGCAATGTTGCTTATGAATATAATGGGTACGATCAGAGTGGAAGTGTGCCAGACAGAACAGGGTGTAGAGGTCAAGAGGTCTGGTAGCGGTGTTGAATGCTTTTCGGACCCTCTCCCGTGTGGAAGGAGTGGCTGGCCGCCACTGACTATAGCATGTTCTGTAGCTGCTTCCGGAGAGAAGTGGGGAGCATGTCCGAGTGTCTACGGCCGCTACCAACTGCTCAAAGCATCAGCCAGACCATGAATTGATCAAGCTGAAGAGTAGCAGGAGCCCCACTGGGATGGCACTGGTTCGTAAAGCAGGCGGCAGTGTATTGGGACCAGAGGAAATTGTGGGATTCACATCAAGGGTAGCAAGCCTGATATCGTAGAGGGTTGAGGGCAGGCTCACCAATGGTTTAACATCAAAGCGAGGCCAGTATACAGGGGTGTACGGCACCTCACTGTGTTGGCGCCTGTGATGGCAGCAGCCATGGTCCGGAGGATCAGTTGGCGCTTCCGAGCCAACAGACTGGGTTAGGCTTCAGTATTTAATAACAGTCTGATGCGGATGGCTGAAGTGTGTGCCACTCGCATGCTGTGCACCAAGAGAACGAATGCTACAAATGGTGGCCTAGCAGCTCAGCAATGCACTGTATATAATGGCCCCAGGTGGTCAAGGGCAGACAGTTGCATGGCTTCCAGCAGGAACGTCGCAGTCGGGAGAGGAGTCTGGGTGGTAATGAGCACCAGTGGCACAGCGACGGAAGACAAGGCAAATGGTCACACAGGGCTCCAAGGTCGCCCACGCAGCATGCCTCCCATGCAAAACCCTGTAGCGCACCACTCCACAGTGAAAGGCCACAGCGTTGGTGCAGTGGCCACCAGTGTCAAGTCCAGCGCGGCCAAGTCGAGACAGCCCAAGTTCCAGAGGTGCCAGGAGTCAGCAACTGTCCCCCACCACACAACCGGGGCTGCTCCTCCCGCCCCAGCCGGAGCCCCCAGCAGTGGCACCGGTGAGGCCGAGGCAGCAGCCGGCGCAGGACACAGCAGCAAGTGCACCCGCAGAGTCACAGATAGTAAAAGGAGGGTTATATGCAGGCCGGCCGGCCAGCACAGGGCAACAACCACAGCGACAGTGGGAGCGTTCAGTAGTACTGCGGTAGCCGTGTAGTCGCCTCAGGATGATGAGCAGGGTCCGCTAGCTCTGTAGAATGTTCCAAGCCGCCAGAGACTTCGGGTAACCAAGGTGGCGGCCACTGCCACGCAGGGTAGGAAAGCAGGCGCAAGCGACTGATATCAGCCTGCACAAAGGGTCATCCCTCCCTGGCGCGCTGCAGCTCCAGACCCGAGCCACGGCGCTTCACCCGAGCCAACGTCTTCCGAGGCCGCTCCCACAGAGGCAAGTGCCACACTGCTGCCAGTTGCCGCTGAACAGCTCCAATCTCCCTGAAATTCGGTGAGGTGCTAGGTAGGGGTGATCTCCTGCAAGTTGTGCGACGAATAGTGCACAAAGTTTATTTTCGCCCCAGTGCCGCAATCCTGCGCAGCGGAGCACCTGGTTCAGGCGGCCATCTCGCTAGCACGCAACATCGCCCTCTGGCTGATGTTTTAATGGTAGCGCAGTACTGTCATTTGCGGTTTGTCTCCATTGGGATTGGTCATTGGTCAGGTTGTGTTGGAAAAAGCCATGTCTAGAGAGTCTTGCGTAATTCATTCAGAGTGTACACCGGCAAAGAGTTCCAGAGGGTCGGTGCGTGACAGGAGAATGATTGCAGCTCTTCTCTTTGCAACGAGCAGCATTCGAGCTGATTAGCCACCGGGTATGCTGGTGTGCTACTCGTGACTGCTTTGTAGATGATGCATGTCATCTTGAACAGTATCCTGGCCTGGAGAGGAAGCCGGTGCCGTTCGCTTAGGATGGCAGTGATTCAATAACATTTCCACGCACCTATAATGAGACTTTCTGCACTGTGGATTAATGCTAAAGTGAGCCAATTAAGTGGCTAGGAGCCCAGTCATGTGGGCATATCCCACATCAGTGTGCGAGACCACAAGGGCTGCATTATGGTCTGTCAGTCCTGCGAGGGATGAAGGGTTTGATTTCGGATGGGTTAGAGCAAGGCTGTTTGTGCCGCCTTGGCTATGTGTTTCTGGAAGGTCAGGCTGCTGACAATGGTGAAGCTTTAGGATTTGGCTGAATCCTAGGAGCTGTGGTGTCCAGTGATTCAAGCTGCATTTTATTGAGCCATTGGTGGAGAAGTTGTTTAGTGGGGGACTGTTGAGGACGAATTCGTTCTTGGGTGGGTTAAGTTTAAGGGAGGCAGTTAACCACCATAACTGAATGGTAGCTCTTGGGAGGCATTAATGATGATCCTTGTCTTCCCTTGTCCTTTGTTGGCAATGGGGATTACTGGTGAAGTAGGTGGTGCGCAGAGCAACTGAGTGATGGTGCCTGTTCATGTGACTAGCAGCGTACTCCATGCTGTTGGTATCTGTAGAAATGATATAAATTTAAAATAAGGAATGGAGAAATTGCTGAATCCTTTTACCTAGTGTCCCCCCTATCCTCACCTCCCTCAAATTTGGGACATTTTACTAAAATAGGTGTGGGTAATAGTAAAGATAGGGGAGAAGGGAGGGATGGGTGTCTCCACCCGCATTATTACCCCAAAAAGAAATTCGGTAATTTCTCCTTCGATCATTTCATGGTAAAATTATTATATATATATATATATATATTTTTTTTTTTTAATCAAGATAACTCTTGACTTTTCAACATGAAAGACAGTTGACAGATACATTCTTATATATCACACTTATAAAAATAAACCAATAAACAAGATAAAATAAAATATAAGGTCAGAAATCCTTCATAAAATAACTCAAACGCTAATAAATATAATAAATACAAATGATCATATCTCTATTTACATTTACAATTGCTATTCTTTTTTTAAAGGACAACCAACTGCAAAAATTAATGTACATCATGCTTCAATACAGTTCACTTTTCCCTATGTCATGACTACTGTAACTATAGTTTACTTGTCGCTATTTTCCTTTACAGTCCTAGCCTATATAAAAAATTAAGGATTGCGTATCTGACCTTTTTTCTGATAGAATGATACATTAACTCCCAAATTCGGGCCACAGATAAATCGCCATAGTCCTCAAACAATGGTCTAAAATACATAATATGCAGTGATGATAGCATAACAGATTCTGTGCACGGATGCTTCAATGTTTCAGATAAGACTTTGCAAAAGCGACATTACAATAAGTGATTTACAATCAGTTTACGGATATATAAAACTTCATGTGTAGGCCACAGATTAAGTCAAAACCGTAAGTAATCATTCCTCTGTTGTGAATTAGGGAATCTAGTTAGATAACTTTCCACTTCGCCATATCGTTTTAATGCAAACTGGATATTCATACATTCAATTTCTGGTATTTGAAGCAAGCCCGTCTTCTGTATCGGCGAGTTTTGGCTTTGTCTGGATTCTCAAGTAACAACTTTAATGAGAATCCTGTGTTATTAATCTTCAGTGCTTGCCCTCTCCAACTAACAAGGAATGAGTCCAGCAAATTTAATAGTTCACTATTGGACATAAGAAACCAGCTTTTGGGCGGCCAATACACATTTCCGGTAAAGACAACACAATTTCCACTTCTACATTGCATACAATGCGAGCAGACCCAGTTCGTGCCTTACTAAGCATATGGATTCGGATGCTGGTAAGTTTTTAATACTTGTTTCCAGTACCCACCTTCCAATTTTGCCCAATACTGGTAAGATTTCCCTATTGGAGCTTCCGATCCATAAAATATTACAGGAATACATTTTTGCTTGTAATACATTAGAATTGGCATGATGGAAAATTTACAATATTTTGCTTTGATTAAACAGGCTTGGGAAATCTATGTGGATAATTTATGTTCATGTACAACTCAAAAGCATTGGTACCCTGTTGGTTACACACACAGGTGCCTAGATATATGTAGGATGTTAATGATCCCAAGGACGCTTGTTGGAGCAGCCATTGGTCCTTTATGGTGCGATGTTTAGCTTTTCCAAATTGGATGACGTTTGTTTTAGCCACATTAAGAGTTTTTCTGGGTATACTTATTAAGAGCATCCAGGAGCAATTGTAATCCACTAGGCGTTTTGGTGAAAAGTACTATATCATTTGCATAAAGTAGATGTTTCACCTGTACTCCATTGATTTTTGGGGAATCAGCTCTGTCATTGTCGAAACAGCCTCCAACGTCAGAAATAAAAAAAATTAAAAATGGCAGATGCTAATAAACAACCCTGCTTTAGTCCACGGGCGGTGTATATTGGGTCAGAGAGTAATCCGTCATGGGATAATTTGACCTGGATAAAGGTGTCACTATGGAGTTCAATCACCCATTTCAAGATGGACCACGGGCATCTCTTATCCATCAGTTTTTTGTATAACAGTTCCCGCGGCACTGCATCAAACGCCATACGGAAATCTATAAAGGCGATGTATAAGGCCTGATGACGTTGCCGTGCCTGGGACAGGATACTATTCAGGGTTATAATGTTAACAGCTGTGCCAAGACCCGGTAAGAAGCCTGTTTGAAAGGGGTCACAAGTAAGATTTAGGCTCGTCCCTGCTGCCCTTTGGACTGTTTCCACGAATTAGGAATTTGTCCCACAATGAAGATGTATCTATAAATCTGATGGAGTATTTCCGCCCACTCTGGGGGGGGGGGTGGTAAGTGTTCATCATACCATTATGCAGACCGTCGGGCCCAACTGCCCGTGACTGACTCAAATTGTAAATGCAATGACAACTGTCTTCTACTTCTATTGGGAATGAATGGACTAGATTTTGGCCAAGAACATTCCACTCTAGGTTGACAAAAGGGGAGGCGTACAAGGCACCGAAGTATTCCTGCAAGACTTCATTAGATATTGTATTGATTTGTACAGAACCCTGTGACTTGGAAGTGGCATTATTCAAACATGCCTCAAATACCAATTGCGGATTTAGATAAAATTTGATTGAGCATGTACTCGTTATCACGTTGGTCCTGGAGAAATCTCTGCTCTTTTAACCAGGCCTTGTATGCTGATTGGACCTGTTTTTTTTACCATGAGTCTATCCGTATTCAATTGAAACTTCAGATTGCGAAGATTCTGCCTCAGGTCGGATTTATGTTGGTGCAATTCCCAATCAAAAACATGTCGATGTTTATTCTGATGATAGTGTCAGGTAACCTATGTTCTTTAAAAATCTGCATCAGTTGTACATAACAATTGGAACCATCTGGGCGAGGTGAA
Source organism: Ambystoma mexicanum (assembly GCF_040938575.1). NCBI lineage: Eukaryota > Metazoa > Chordata > Amphibia > Caudata > Ambystomatidae > Ambystoma > Ambystoma mexicanum. Next base: position 1,111,577,660 of record NC_090923.1, on the reverse strand, counting down.
TCACAGGCTTATCAATTTAGGTTCTAAGTTGGGACAATTTGTACGGATTCCATCGTAACGATTACCACCATTATTCATCTCCACATTTACCAGGTGCCGATTTTTGTGCATGGACTTTCGACTCAATGGAAGTATACAACAAGCACATGGCAAATTGTGATCACTTGGGTCTGAAGGAATTACCTTTAGGGATGGGACATATTTCAGGGAGTTAGAGTTTACAAAAATATGATCCAAAATAGATTGTTGATGGCCTCTATGCCATGTGGGCTGAGGCGGAACATCACCTGCTATTGGGCCATTCAACATCACAAAACCTCTCTTTCATAATTAGGGACCATATTTTTTCATCACGTGCAAATTCACGGTCCTCTTTGTTAAATAGATGTAAATTCAAATCACCCATGATGAAAGTGTGTGATAACTCGGGGTCCAGGAGTAATGTGTCTAGTATAATGAGCAAACACTTAAAAAACCAAATCTGCTATTAGTGTTGTCTTGCTCCAATATATATTAACAATAGCGAATGTTAGGGTTCCTCTGGAGACCCTCGCCACTTGAAAACAAGACGAGGGAGATGGACACGAGGCACTAGTTAAACCATGGTAATACATGCTGTCCACTTGAAGCTGGCTCTGAGTTCTTAGCTGCCTGGAAGGCATGAAACCAGCTGGTGGTTGGAGCAACGAAGTGGCAGGGCCTGGTCTTGTCACAGCAGCCTCCCCAAGGCTGTCATATGTGTTTCATTGGCCAAAACGCAAACTATTGGTCCCAGTACTGGTCCCAGATCTCAATAGGCATAGTCAGTATATTTCTCTTAAATGTCTTTAGCTGAGGCATAGAAGTTTTTTAAAAAAACCTTGTTTGACGCTGGTACAAAGATCTGAATCCAGGTTTAGTATGTTTATATTTTTTTTCCCTCGAATTCTTTACACTTTTGGGGCATATTACTTCATGTCCTTTTGTTAATCTGGTACTGTATGATTAGATTTATTGTGGGCCTATATATTTCTCTGCAGTCATTTCATCTGCCCACAACGACACACAGGCTTTTAAAGTTGTTTTTTATATTTTATTGAAATGTTAGGTCGATTGTGAGGCAGTGCATGATTTTCTTCATGTGACAGAATGCCATCTGTGGGGGTCGGGGAGGTTAAGCTTTTCTAATTTTTAGCAATAAAATGATGTGGGTAGATAGGTCTCTGAAATGGAGGTCTACTTTTCATAATGCTCCATGCTGAAAAAGCTAGTGCAAGCAGGCCACTTTGCTGGGCTTGTCCACTAACCACTCTCAGCAGCTGCTTAGTAGTTTGACATGCTTTTCTTCCAACATCCAGGATTTCACTTTAACCGTGGGCAGTCCTAATCCCAAATTAAATGTTCTTATTGTGTGCTCCCAGAACCTGGTGGCAGTTAATAAAATATAAGCCATGTCTGGTTATTTTCTGGGGGAATCAAGTTAAACTGGCCAAAACATTGCCCACTTGGTTTCTAGAGACCACCTTGTCGGGGCTTTCTGTGTATTCACTGCCTGGGAGCTTCTCCCAAGCAAAAGCCTTCGTCTTCCTTGGGAAAGGGCTATCGCCTTTCAGGCAGAAGGCCACGGCTTCTAACTGCAGGCTCTGCCAGGCCAAAGGTGATAATTAACACACCATCTTGGTTGACAGACAGTAGAAGAGGGTGGAGTAAGAAGCCAGGAGAGTACCTGTCCATTAAACTGTCTCACCAGCTTGGATGCTCCAAATCTTCCTGTGCCCCCCTCTCAACTTCCTGCAGACAGCACCGTGGGTATGACCCCACCAGGCAGAAGATTCTGAAACCGCAGCCAGAAATGTACCTTTTTATAGAAGTCTGGAAGGGAACCAAATTTGTTGTAGAAGATTGCCTACTTGATGATTACCCACCGTCCTTTGTTTGATCATCTTTGGGTTACTAAAGGAAATTTGTTGGAACGGTCTGCTTCCAAGTTCTCTTCAATAGGGTTGTGGCGAAAGAATGGCAATCCTTTTCTTTCAAGCCCCCTCCTCCTCATCATCTCCCCATCCCGTGGATCATTTACAGTCTTCTAATGGCCGGACAAGGGCTACTACAAGCTGAGACAAGTTATCCAGGAAACTGCTTGCTAAAGGTGACTGACACTGCAAGTGCTCTCTCGAAAAAAATGCCTGGCTGGGAAGTGTAGTTCAAGGACTTGCCTTGTTCCTGGAGACCCTACCCTGGACATAGTCCACCCACCACTTAAAAAGTCAAGCAGCTCGGGCCATGTTTTCCAGCTTTTTATCTCCTTTTCATCTGTTTTCAAACCAGATTCAACCACTTTGAGGTGCTTTTTTGAACCGTTGCAAGCACCGGGAGGTACCTTTTTTTTTAAACTCGCCACTTTTCAAGCTGCTCACTCTGCCCATCGCCAACGAAGAACTGCATCACATTGTTGTACCTCTTTACGCTGACTCAACCGGTTTGAGTCGCTGACTCTACCCATTGCTTGCCTGTTGATTACCGGATTCGAGCTGATCACTGCCACAGGTCAGTATCGCTTGACTGAGTCGTCCCAACCCTACATTCTTGATGTCCATTATGAATAACCGGCTTGAAACAACATTTCGGCCCATAAGTGCCACTTTTCATTTTACAAGTCTTCATATTTTATTTAATCAGTTTCCGGGTTGAGTTTGTGTTTTTGATTATTATTTGTATTGTTTTTTTATTTAAAGCATGCCATTTTTATAGAGCTGGGGGGCCAATTGTTTATCTTGGTACCGCAGTACTGTAGTTGCTTTGCTAGCTCACATTCCTCCAGAAGAGTTTTTGGCCTGCCCTCTGCCCATGCTATCTTAGATGCAAAGGAGGTATACCGGTTGTACTCTGCCTTTTTCACCTTTATTATTGGGATCACTGCTGGGGCGAGTACGAGTTGTTGTTTTTTCTCCGTTACTTCGTGTACTGTTGCAGAGCAGTAGCCATTTGATCACACTTCAGGTGCACAAGTTAGCAGTAGACCACTTTGGAAACTTAATTTGAGTCTGGAAATAGCGGTTGGTATTGAAGTTGACTTTTAGATTGTCGAACATAGAAAATATCTGGCTTGTTTTGAAGAGATTTGAAACCATGTCCAGTTTTCAGGATGCTTGCCAATATGGAGGGTTTATTTTGGGGTCTGTTAGCAATGAATGTAAGAGGGCGTTTGATGTCCTGAGGTATTTTTTTTTTTTTTTTTTTTTTTTTTTAATATTCTTTTGGGCTTGCTTACTTCTACCAACAGTATTTTTGGTGCGGCAGGTGCTGGAGGGAGGTTTTACGCCCAAATGTGTACACCATTGTTAGCGAAGGAGTCCTTTCTAGAGATTTACAACGCTAGTGAGAAAACGAAGTATTGTATATGTTGCTGCTACTCTTTGTTCGTTAGGCCCTGCTTGTGCAGTTATTCCATCCTTCTTGCCCATTTTCAGTTTGTAAAGCGAAGCACCTGCAGGCCACACCAGGGCGAACAGAGCACTAGCCGGACGGACTTGATGTTTGTTAAGGTGGGGTTTTGCTCCGCTCGTAGGTTCAAACCATGACTGGAAGTGATGGAGAAGCTTCCTATTGCTTTGTGCACATGTTATTTTGCTGATGGGTAGTTTTCGAAATGGGTCTATAGTTGACAAGGAGAAGTGACCCTTACTTGTGGGAAGACTATTCCAATTTGATGTATCCTTTTTTATTCAACAAAGTGATAGATAATAGACCGCTACTGCTATACAGTAGTAACATTTTCACATGCCTATTCTTTTTACATTACATCCCACTTCACCACCGTTACACCTTAGGTCCACTCCAAGAATGTCTCTGCCTGTCTGTTGGTAAATCCCAGAAAGGAACTGGAGCTGTCTCGTGGTAGGGGAGGTAGAAGAGGAACAAATGGAGAGCAACATTATATTCCACTGCCAGGCACCATTCGTTTTTATTGTGGGCTATGGGTGTCGCTACAGATGAGGAGAAATGGCATATGAGAAGGGAGACGCAGCTTGTAGGGGCTGTTTGCTTAACCATTGATGGATTTGGCGCACCGCGTCGGAGCAGGGAAGCTGATCCAGCGTTCGTAGTGGCCGATCCGCAGCAATATTTTACCCCAGATTCGAACAGCTGCTGCAGGAGCGCTATGTTGCTTGCCAGCTGCATTTTTTAAACTAAAGGTCCGGGGAAGCCGCAGGATATTTAAATCAGGATGTAGTTTGTGCGGAGTGCCTCTCAAGCAGCCATTGTTGTCGGCGCACAATAGCGCCCCCCAACTTCCACAGTTTTGATAAAAGCTTCTAGAAGTGGGTGTGTGTGAATGTGTGACGTGTTTGTTGACATCCACAAGGCATCTATAAAAAATGTGGACTCCACCTCCCGCCAGTGAAGCCCCCTTGCAAGCGCACAAGGTGTGAACTGCCGTTGATACCGGGGGGGTGGATGGGGGTAGCGTAATAGGCCCAGAGCACATTGAAAAGACACAGACATATGTTGATTGCAGGAACCGGGGGGTAGGGGGGGGCTCTTTAAAGGGGATTCTGGAGACACCAGGTTTGGGAAGGCCATGTGGTCAATGGTCCCAGTGTCAAAGAGCCCTTTGGCGTACATGTTATTTGGCACCTTCAGCCTTCCCACCCACCCAGCCAGCCCCCTTGCGAGCGCATGGCCAAAGGTGCAAACTGCCATTAATACCGACTTGGGGATGGATGTGGATGAGCGGAGCGCAATAGGCCAGTAGATCTGTTGAAGACCAGTCATTCACAATCCTCCTTATGTTTGTACATGTTGTGTACCTATAAATAATTTCCACCCACTTTTATCGACTGTTTTTTAAAAAAATACATTTTGTAACTCGGTGTGTGATCAGAAGGGCTTTTTTATATTTGTGAGGAAAGGGGCGTCTTGGTTTTTCCATGGAGACACGAAAATGGATGGCGCGCAGAGGACGTTCACATGATGCGTGCATTGGGGTTGTCAATGGGGCATAAGCGTATAGTGATGTCAGCTTGATGGGCGGTAGTGCCACCGGGGCACTTGAACTTAGGGCGATGGATCAAGGGCTATGATTTCCACAATATGGCAGTGCCCAGGCAGGTGTTTTCACCGGTATAAGTGCGTAAAACTAAGGTAAGGTGCATAGGAATATAATATATATTTTTTTAAGATAGATCGATATATGATCGAAAACACATGCTCAATTTGGGCCAATACAAAGCGAACTACCCCTTTAATTACTTAATTGGAGTTGTAAACCTGCTACTGGTGTAATAAAAATGTTTTAATCGGGTTGCCTCAAGCCCATAAGCACGATGCATGTCCTTCAATGGAGTCATGTTAAAAACAAGCATTGGCAAATCCATCAGGTTTTGCTTAAGTAAGTATTGGGCATTTGCCAGGCACTGTCATTTGATGGTCAGGTACTCGCACCATTTTGCATCTGCTACCATTAATGGCCAGTAAATATTACTATGCTTGTGCCTGGCAGGTGCCTTTCCTATGCCACACACAAGCATAATTGTTGGCATAGCCAATGCTGGTTTGTTTTTGTTCCATCCTGCCGCCTCGTATAGAAAATGCTGTGGTGAACCCTCATTTACAGAGCGTCATGCAAGCTTCTTTCCAGAAGGATCCACACACAATTTCTGGATTCCACATTGTGCGATGCATTCCCTTCTTCCACCTCTGGCATCTAGATGAGCTGGGCAAGTGTAAGCTATGAAGTGGTACCTCGGGCAACCAGCTACTTTTCCAACTTTGCATTGAGCAGCCTTGTAGAGCTGAACAAAGCTTGTTACCATGTGTTAGCTCAATCTCTGGCTCTTCTCAGAAAATCATTGTTCCAAGGGTACTCTCAAATGATTGTCTCTCTATTCCACTTCAAAGTGACCACTATGTTCCACCTCTTTCTCTTTCTTGCTGTGCATGCGGTAGTGGTAGAAAAGGAGAATACTGCACTCCTCCTGTGCCTCCGACCTTCATCCACTGGGCACCACCTCTGTACCCGAAGTAGGTTGTGGCTTTATCTCCCCGATTACTGCACTCCTCCTGTGCCTCCGACCTTCATCCGCTGGGCACCACCTCTGTACCCGAAGTAGGTTGTGGCTTTATCTCCCTGATTACTGCACTCCTCCTGTGCCTCCGACCTTCATCCACTGGGCACCACCTCTGTACCCGAAGTAGGTTGTGGCTTTATCTCCCTGCATCTGTTGCCAGCTGTGTCCGCAGGTTTCCCTGCAACCTTTGATTCTCTCCACAACCCCCCTCCACAACGCAGCCTCTGGGAAATGCAGGCTACTGTTGTCGGGTTGGGACGACATGTGCTGTTTTGTCCAATCGCATCTCTTAAATCCAAGGAAGGGGAAAATCCAGACCCCTTTCTTGCTCCACAATCGGTCTCTGGTTTCCCCACTTTGTCTCTATGCACATGAGTGAATTGGGCCAGAATAAGACGGACCTGTGCGCTGACAAATAGTTTTTCCAGCTTCCTATATTCCGGGCACCCACATTATGCAACGCCTAGTTCTGCTCCTCAGTCCCGCCCACACCCCTGACAACCCGCACTCCCACCTGCACTCCTCCACCCCCAAAACACCGGTTCTATAATTAGCGTGTATTGCCTTGGTAATGAACTAAAAATGTGTATCTGGCTTGGTTATAAAAATAAAAAAAGTTCTTCGCATGGTTTCTTTAACCAGGAGGAGGTGTGAACATTTTCGCGGTTGCATTTGCGTCCTGGCTGCCGCGATTTAGCTAATAGAGAAGTGAATGATCGCCCAACGTGGGAGGGCTGTGATTCAGAGAACTGCAAGCTGTAATCCCGATGCACTGCTTCTCGGAGCAGCATATGGAATATATTTGGCAGAACAAAAGGCTATTTCAAGCACTTTCTTTGTGCTTGTACCCCCAGTTCCACCTCCACATGGTGAAATCTTTTGAATTCGGAGACAGTCGCTTTTAAGTGCGGGCATGCCTGGAGTCCCACTTGTGCATTTTTTTTTTGTGTTCTTGTGTATCCGTTTGGCTATGTATGGCTTACCTGTGGTTCATTTTTTTGTATAGGAAGAGAGCGAACAGGTTCTGTAAAATGTGCTACCAAAACTATTTAAATAATTCGGCAATTTGTCATGAGTGCGTAGTGTTTCTCTGTCATTGGGTCACTGCTTGGGTGTTTGCATTTTAAAACGACTTCTGTTGCATGAATACGTTCTGCTGTGGTCCGTGGCCTGGTTCGTGTTTTGGCTTTTGAAACCCTGCACATCTAATTGGCTTTGCTATTTTACATTTCCTTGCTTGTTAACCTCTAGTCGAACAGTCCGACAGAAGCTGCTGTCTGTGCTCCAGATAAGATTTTGAGGTGGGAGTGTTTTACTCCCTATTTTTAAACTTTGAGAGTAAATGTGATTTTAAAAGTAAAAATGACTTTTCTCCTTTGCAAGAGAGTAAAATGTATGTGACATCCAGCCGACGTGTGCAAAAGCTGTATGGAAATCATTACTATTTGGCAGCGTTCTGCATTGTGACAGAATATACCTTTCATTACTTCTCTAAGGTCTGGCCATTTGATCTCTCCTGTATATATTGAAATGTTGAAAATACAAAAACCTATCCAATTACATAGTAATGCAAACATGAATTGTACTGTGTGTTTTGAGGTTTAATAGCAGAATTGTCTTTTGATGTTTAAGTCCTCATTTCCTAGAGCTATTGCTACCTAATGGTATGCCAATGATATGCTACAACAGTGCAGGGAGGCAAGGACTCCATGCTACATTCTACATCGAATCTCATGGTCAAATGGTTTTGGCAAAGCATTGTACATAGAACATATTTATCACAATTATCACCAAACCGAAGTTGGTACTCTTTATCTACCTCAAAAGGATGAGTTGGCCTTGCCGGGATTCGAACCTGCAACCTACAGATCATGATCAGATTGCAGCAATGAGTGCTCAACCGGCTGAGCTAGCTTATTGGCTAACATCCTTCAGAGGGCGTTTTACTGAGTATCGACTGAGCTAGAATACGCACAGTGCCTAGATGTTGGACCAACCATGTATGTAGCACTACATATAGTTAAATACCTATCTGGATTATCACAGGGACAGGTTTTGCTGAGTTTCTACTTCAATTACAAATGTAACTTTCATTTGTTTGTATTTGAACAGCGCTTGCACTTTCTGGAGAGTCAGGTTTTGGATGTTTTAATTGTGGTCTTGAACATTTGAGAGGTTACAACACCTGTGATTGGTGTAGTGACAATCACTCACCCTTGAGCAAAGATTCTGCTGCCACTGATCATTTATAGTAATGTACCCCATTGACTGCAAGGTTGAATGGATTTAAACTAGACTGTGCAGAGTCATCATTTTATGCACTGTTTTTATAATTGGAGTGTAAATTAGAAGTGTAAAAATGATCTGCCTCCGCATGATTATGCACACAGCACTGGAACTCTGAAAAATACAATTGTGAAATGCTGGTTTGCTTTCACTGGGGGAAATAAAAGCATACCGCCTACTTTCAACAAGGTGAAATCTCCGCTGAAATACTGCGTTAAATTTCCTGAAAAAAGAAAGAGAACCTTGTTTATGAAAGCAAGATTAAACTTGCTCCTAACGCAGGAAATTTTGTACATCAGAGTTGTCGCCGATAAAAAAGAATGCCGGCTGTGCAAATCAACGCAGGTGACAGAAACCCTGAAACACCTGGCAATAAACTGTCCTAACACCAAGCAACATAGAATAACCCACCTCCTTCTGTTAATTGAGAACCCCTGGATGCTATGTGAAAACAATTTATGGAATCGCTCGATATCTGGTGAAACCACAAGATGGACGATAGCCTTTGTGAATCAAATTGATGCAATTTTCCGACAAATAAAAGAATCACAATTGCGTCCTAAAAGTCTTCATGAAACAACAACTTAACAACTTTGATTCACAGAGGCGAGTTTACTCTCACGAGTATACTCTCTCGAAATGTCAAACTCCCTGAATGAATCAACGAAAACTGCACTTTGATAAATTTTCTTGGGTTAGTTCCCAATGAAAAAAGTCCAAAAAAAAAATATAATAATTTGTTACAAAAGATGTATTCTCAATTGCAACTTATTTTTCCATCTTAATTATACAATCCTAAAATGGTAGGAGAATAAACATGCACAGTGCTACTGTTTGCTCCATGAGCATCAATACAGCAGAAGCTGAATGCAAATAAACCTTTCCTTTAATCACATTATGCAGTTTCTTTTTTTTTTTTAAAGGCTTTAGAGAAATGCATTCTGTTTCAGAGGCTTTTATCCATGTCTTACAATTACATCCATGTAGATGGTGTTTTGGTTTGTGTCAAGAAACCTGACCTTTGCACTGCCCAAGGCTCTAAACCTGTGTGCAAATGTACATAGGAAAATAATAAAGCTGTCATATTTACAAACTTTTCATGCGTAAAAAGGCCTGGTAAGCACCTTATCTGGAGGACTGGCTGCTGTATTCAGTTTCCGAGGCAGACGATTTGCAAAGGGGCACAACATAGGAGGCTGCATGCTTGGGCAGGGCGAGTTGTCCAGTTTGTTAGGATGTAGAAATTCAACGAGGAGCAGTGTATCTTCCTCAGAAGTTGATCTCCTGACTAAATTGAGTTGAGACATTCACTCTTTTGATATAATTGCAGTTGCTGCACTCACATTTTTTACGCCTTCATTGAAACCAACGACAACTGTCTTATTGTTAGGAAATTAGTATTTCAAACACTTCACTCAAAAGTTGAAGTACACCTATGGAAACCTCTACCAACCGTCAATATTTGAAACTTTTAATCAAAGGTTAATTTTCCCCACTTCCCCTTACCCTATAGTTATATAGATCATAGTCTGTCTTAAAATCTTGGTCTAGACTAGAGACACTCGCCCCTCAGTCAAGTTGTTTGGTATGTTGAACTTCTATGTATTTTTGTTTCTTGAGAAGTTTGTTCAGATTGGACTGTTTGTACTTCCTGGCAGTGTTTAGAGTTTGCTCACTGCAGTTGAATGCCTTGATTGGTTTTTCTAGGTCGCATTGAAAAATATGGAGTATTATTTATTATAATGCTAGTGTATTAAAAAGTGAATCAGACAGCTAATTATGCGCTCAGTTTGGAGATGCTTCAAAACTGATGAGTGCTCAGTTAGTCGTGATGTTCTTGGCCTTAAAATTTGTGTTGCTCTTTTTGAGGGAAGAGGCCCCTGTGATTCTTTGTCCAGTTCTCCTGGAGGCACAGAGCTAAGCTAGGCCTGCTATGCCAGGCTATCCCCACTCAAACGTTTACAGGTTTCATCGACTGCCTCTGCTATGTCCCTCCTAAGACTGGCAGCAGGTTTCAAGGTGTCGTGGTTTGGGTGGTTGGTGGGTTTGGAAGGACATGTATACAGAAGGTTGCTTGTCAATCAACCTGATCATTCGGGGGAGGTAGCCTTTTTAGAGTAACGTGGACCCTACAAGTTTGCACATTAAACCAATGATAAAAACACAATGGGAATTTCCATACACATAAGCCTGCATGTTTATTTCTGCCAAAATATCATTGGTGCATTAGTAGAAGGGGTCCATTTTCAAATGTCCAACGGAAACTTTGAGGGATGTGTCCTGTTCTTGTATCGTTTTAGTGCGTCTGATAACCCTGATGTGTAGCAAGTATTTCCTGGGTTTGTGGGCTCAAACGTGTGATTTCCAAAATGAAACTCACAAAGACTAGCAGAGAATTGAAACGCACCATTCTAAAAATATTAATGTCTCTTGTTGGATACAGTAGAGTGAACTTACACAGCTTTGGGGAAACAGCTAATATTTTTCTGAACCACACTGTTCATTATGCATGTGTGGACATTTTTAATTTGTGTCATTGTTTCTTCAAGCAGAAACGTGTACAAACGATGGCTGCTGTATACAGGGCAATCATGTTGTTGGGTGCCTTGTGTTCGGATAGGAATACTTGTCACTGAGCCAGTTGCTTGAGGGGATGAAGTTGCCACATGGGACCATGCATACACAGACGAGAGGAAATGTACAGGGAGAGGACGTAGAATGATTTTGAATGATGTTAAGATGCGTGGTCAAACTGGGGCGATGGTGAATTTTCAAGGAGGTTAAAATGGCATTTAATTGAGGATTTGAAAAGGTTTTTGATTTTTTTGAGTAGATCAGGGGGTGGGGATGTTCCAATGATGGGCAAGCAGGACAGTTGATCCGAAATGGGATTATGCACAAGGTGGTTGAGGAGTGGACAGGTGTTGCTGGAGCCTATAGTGTCTGTGCAGTGGTGAAAGATGGAAGACTTACGTTAGGGATTTGATGGACCCTGGATGGATTTGAAGAGCATGAAAAGGAATTTAGAAGAAATTGTTGAACATGAGCTAGCAGACCTTGAAATGGTAAGAGACCAGAGAAGATTCTAAAGAGCAGAGGTGCACAATGTCCTTGATTAGCCATGCATCTGTTCTCTTTACGTTTCAAGATCCTCCATCTCTGGGATGTAAGCCATAGAGAAACCTGGCAGTTGTCATGTAAGTTCATCCATCTCACACCAATATACTGTATAGATAGTGAATTAAAAAAATACTGATTTTCCATACTGGCGTTATAGAAAGTCAAGAGTCTATTAAATACACAGAGGCGAAGGATTATGCTTTCTTCCTTTATTCAAAAACTCGAGCGGCATACAAAATATAACGGTTTCAACTCGTAAAGACTAACACAAAAAAAACTACATATCCCAAATAAAGTGTTTGTGTAGTTCATTCTCTTTGTCTATGAACAGTAAAACCACAGGACTCCTTCCACCAGTCACATCCAGAAACTGTCCTTTATCCTCTCTTGTACTTCCGTGTCCTTCCTCTTTCTTTATCTGTGTCCAGCTTAACCTTAACCTTGCGTCCCAACCGGTAAATGTTGTAACCTCCACACTTTTGTTGCTCATGATCTTGCATTCTTCACCTCTTCGTGAAATGCAATCCAAATAAACATTCTTAGCTTGGTTGCAGTAGGGTGGATAATCGTTACCATACTTTAAACAGCATCCCTAACAAGTAACTTACAATATAGGCATTGTCATTGATTCACCACTTAACACAACTACTCAGCAGATATTACATTTTCATGTGACGATTACTCTGGGTGGGATAATCCTTCGCCTCTGTGTCTTTAATAGAATCTTGACTTTCTATAACGCTAGTATGGAAAATCAGTATTCTTTGTCAAGACCGGAATCTCAGATTATGCTTGTTCAAAGCTTACCTACCACAGATGTAGACATCCCATCTATTGGTCTGAAATAAAATTGTTTAAATGTTGACTCCTTCGACCAGTTGTTGCCTTGAGGATGTCCTCCAATCTAACACCTGATTTAAATGCCATGGCCTCTCTAATAGAATGTGCGCCGTACGATTCCGTGTCAATGCCTGCCTGAGTCATGCACCATCTTGCCCATCTGGCTAAAGTTGGCCCTGCAACTCCCTTGAATGGTTTCCTCCTAGATATAAACAACTGCGCTACATCTGCGGGCCTAAGCGTACTCGTCCTCTCCTCATATTTCTTTAGACACCTGACCGGCATAGTTTAGGTTGTCCGGGAAGGCTGCATGTGTTAGAGATTTGATATCTGTCTCCTGCTAACCTGAAAAGTAGCCCCTTCTGGGTTAAACGATTTCATGTCTGTCCAGTGCCCTGACATCAGAAACCCTCTTATAGGATATGAGGCATAGCAATGTCGTGCGCTTTGCCGATATTGCTTTCCTAGTCAGTCTATCATTATCTGGCCAGCTAATGAACATCTTTAAAACTAAATTCACGTCCCACATGCGAGTGTACTTGGGTAAGGGGGGGGGCTTCAGCAGCCTCACTCCTCTGAGTAGTTTACATACGAGTGGGTGTTCTCCTACTGCCACATTCTCTATTTTCAGATGGCCTGCTGAAATGGCCGATCTACACGTGTTCACTGTTTTGTATGCCATGCCTTGCGCCGCTAGGGCTGCTAAAAAGTTTACAATCTGTGTGACATCTGCTCCATTGGGATGGATGTGCTGTGCCACACACCAGCTAATCCACCTTGATCAGGCCAGTCTATATGCTTTCCTGGTGCCCATGCTTCCTCAAATCTTGCAGCGTCTCCCAATAGCCCTGGCTTCTGCCAGGCATCCTGGTAATCGCCCTTGCGATCATTCTCAACTCTCCTATTCGTTTCAGTCGATGAGTCTCCCACTGGATTCCGAATCCGTTCCCTTAACTTTTGTAACACTAGAAGGTTTTCGAAAGACCTTTCCAGAAGGTCCGGGAACCACACCTGACTCTTCCAGTCTGGCATTACTAATGTTATTGTTGCCTGCTGTCTACTGATCTGAGCTATCGTTCTTGGGGGGGGTCATAGCAAATGGGGGGGGGGGGTGTATTTCTTGTCCAGACCCCATATTTGTAAAAACTCGTCCGCCGCCGCTGGATCTGGCTTTCAGCTGAAAACCCTCTCCAGCGGCTTGTTCAGTCTGGATGCAAAGAGATCTGTTCTGCACAGGCCTCTCAATAACCTCAATGTCTCGGAAACCGATCTGTCTAATTGCCAGTCGCTGGCATCCTTCAGATGTCTTGAGTTCCAGTCTGCTATTACATATGGATCTACGTGATCCGACCGCGGCTGATTTGCTCGCGGCTGGAAAGTTTGCATGAGAAAGGGGCAAACCACCAAAAGTTTGCACCTGTCTCATGCGAACACACGTACATAACCACACCCAGGACACACCCCCACCCACACCCTGAGCACACCCCCACCCCCAACATAAACAAACCCTACTTAACTTTTCTTCACGCTGAGTCTGAGTCCCTGCAGTGCCAGTTCCCTTTCACTTCTGTGATCGGGAACCGGTGCCGCATGTTTTCTTTTTTTCTTATTTTATTTTTTACGGAGGCTGCAGGGACACCATGCTACCTCCAAAGGTTCGAACCTTTGGGTGGTAGCATTTTTAGAACTTTTGGTTCATGCAAACCTTTGGAACCTTTTGGATGCGGGAAAAACGTCCAATACTACTACATTCTACAGCCTGGGGAGATATTCTGCTGTGATGCAGACATTGTTCTTTAGGCGCATGTGCCAGAAATCTTTCTCCATCTCTGCTAGCAATCTGGACTTCGACCATCCTAGTCTGTTTATGTATCGTACTGCCGAGATGTTGTCTATCTTCAGCAGTTCATCTTGTCCTGGGTCCAGCATCTCACTGCAAAGGAACCCGCCAGTAGTTCCAGGCAATTGATGTGGAGCTCTAGTTCTTCTCCCGACCATCTTCCTCCCGTTGTCAGATCTCCACACCGAGCTCCCCAGCCCCAGCGGCTGGCATCTGATTATGTAACTAAGTCCGGGGCAGAGCCAGATAGTGCTCTCCTGTTCCAGGCTTCCATGTGGTTGAACCAACACCAAAACTCTGTTCCCGCCTCTGTGGAAATTGGCACCTTCTGCTTGTAAGTCAACCCCTTCTTCAGGTGTTAAATCTTCAGGCCTGCAGAGCCCTGTAATGCAGTGGCCCCGGAAAGATCGCTCGAATGGAAGAGGCTAGTCTTCCCACCAGTCTGGCTAACTCCCTGAGAGATGATTCCTTCTTCGCAATTATCGAGCTTATGTCTTTCTTGATCACATTCACCTTGTCCATGGATAGGCTCAGTGTGGCTGCTTTCGTGTCCACGACAAAACCTAGGAACTCTATCGTCTGTACCGGTACTAACACTGATTTCTCAGTTTATCAGAAACCCTAGCTCCTTTTAATAAACGGGTTGTCTGCTCTGACTGTTGCAGTAACCTCCGCTTGTCCTGCCCCATCAGACAAGTCGTCTAAATTATCAGTCTGATGCCCTGCTCCCTGAGATGAGCTACTACTGGGTGCATCAGTTTCGTAAAGGCCCATGGGACTGATGCGAGTCCGAATGGGAGGCATGTGAACTGCTACTTCTGTTCTCTCCTCCAGAACCTCCAGTATTTCCAATTCTCTTGTGCTACTGGGATCGCCAGGTATGCGTCCTTGAGGTCTATCCTGACTAACCAGTCTTCCTTCTGCAATACATCCCCGAGTAGATGGATGCCCTTAATCTTGAAGTATCTGTACACTAAAAATTTGTTCAGGTTTCTGATTGATCACTGGTCTATTTCTTTTTGCCTTTGACCAGGAACATGTTGCTCACAAAGCCCTTCCAGGGATCTAACACCCTTTCGATCACCCTGTTCCTCTCTAGCTGTGCAATTTCTTTGTCTAGCAGCTCTTCGTCCTAGCGCGAGAACCGTATGGGTCTTGGTTCATCTGTTTGAATCGGCTATCGCCACAAATCTAGGTGGAAACCTCCACCTCTGACCCATGTATCTCCAGACAATTATCTCCATCTCTCTAAACATTGAGCTGTTCTGCCACCACCCCCCCCCCCCAACCTCTCCTACTACTGGGGTCCCCTTGTTCCCTTGTGTGAATCTGCATTTTGGCTTGCCTGTATTTGCCTGCTGCTTCCTATGCAGCCTCTACCCCCTGCCCCTCGATTGGAAGAAGGGGTTAGGTTGGCATTCCTCTTTGTTCCCCCAATCGTTTCTGTTATTAGCATAGGGCTTGTAGGAGGAGAAACGACTGGCAAACCGGCCCCTTCTTCTGCCAGCCCTGCCGCCAAATACCCTCTTGAGCGAGGCCTGTGCCTTGTCGATCGCCGCGTAGGTACTGACAAACGTAGCCATCTCTTTAATGAATGTGTCCCCCAACCAGCTTTTCCTTACTGTTGGAGGTCGAATCTGCCGTGGCCAATTCACTCATCTTTGGGTCGATCTTAACAAGGATGGACCTCCTTTGCTCGTTTGTTAGTGTTGTTGGCGATGCCGACCACCCATAGTGCCCTTTGAGCCCAGCCTGCCAATATCTTCAGATCCACCCTCTGCTCCGGTTGTTTGGCCTCTTCAGCCATCTGCTAGATCTTGGTCAACTGACCCAAGACATCCAGGAGATTATGCTGGCAGGATCTCCGGGATCTATCAATTCCTTTCCTGATGTCCCTGTCATAACGCCACATGAAGGACATCATTTTCTCATCTATTTCTGGCATCCCCATCATGTTGTCTGGGGCCTGGGTCATTCCGCCCTTAATTTGCTTCTGGCTTCCTTGTACAGGGAGCACCAAATTCTTTATGTAATTGCCGATCTTGGTGGGGGGGTGGGGGGCTCCCACTCCGCTGATCTGGGGTGAATGAGTGAGTTGGGGTCAAATACCTCATCCATTTCCTCATCTTCCCTTCTTTTCCTTTTCTTGGAGCCTTATACCTGACGGGAGGGCTTGGAGAGGATGTCGTCCTCTTGCGAGTTACCTTCGGACGTATGATCCCATTCCTCCTCCATCTCTGTCCTCTGAATATGACTCGTCATCTGTATATGCCATGACCCTCCTCTCCCAAGACCTCTCTTTTTGCCACCTTTATACCTGCGTGGGTTTAGGTTGCTGCAGACCTTTCAGGCTTTTTCTCCCACCCCCCCTTTCACCTCACGAAACCTCTCCGGAGCTTCTGCCCTCAGGGCTTCCATCCCCTGGGAGAATGTGATGAGATCCTCCACCAAGCTCCTACCATGTGATGAGCCCCCCCACACCTGCTCCCAGTACACATTGTACCGCTCTAACCTTGTTGGACGTTGGCCACTGTTTGCTGTTGTGGGGTTCTTCAGCTTCGCTGGAGCTCTGCATCTTATTGTTGGTGGGTTATATGCAGGTGTCTTGGGTCTGCTCCCGTCTTAATAATGCGGCTAAGTGAGTCTGGGTATTTCAATTATCCGTTTTTCTTGGGTCTGTGCCCATTACTCAGCGCTTCACACTTACTGCAATGTTAGCTGCTGCCTCTGTAAAGATATCAATGAAGCTTCCCCCAATTGGACTCTGAGTCGATATCTTCTTTGGCCACCTGGTGGCGTAACGGTCCGCTGCTCTTTCTAGTCAGCTGGTCCTGAGTGTATCTTCACAGCGTTGCTGTGTGTTCCTTTTGAACAAACTCAGGTTTGCTGTGTGTTCTTTAATCATGCTTTGGCTCTGTGGACCACACTGTACTACACTCTCAAACTCCTATACACCGTGACAACTGAGCACTGGAACCTCTGCGGTCCCGTCATGCCCCGTTGTCTTCGTGTGCAGCAGTGCCCCCTCTGTGTAATGGAGGCGTTGCCGGAGTTCGTGGCCCCGTCGCAAACCTTATTATTCCTTCTACTAACGCTGATATGCTCCGCCAAGCTCTACCCTGTTAACGCGCGTGCCCCATTAACTATAGAACCTTAGTTCTGAGTATCAAATCTAATGTCATTCCACGCGTACACACAATACACTAGAAATAATGAGAGAGAGAGAGGGACTTATCTGGCTGCCCAAGCAGCAAAGAAAGCGGAAGGACACGGAAGGACAAGAGAGGATAAAGGACAGTTGTTGGATGTGACTGGTGGAAGGAGTCACGTGGTTTTACTGTTCATAGACATGAAGAGAATGAACTACACACAGACTTTATTTGGGAAATGTAGTTTTGCTTGTTCTTCTTTGAGTTGAAACTGTTACATGTTGTATGCTGCTCGAGTTTTTGAGTAAAGGAAGAAAGCATAATCCGATCCTCCGGTCTTGACATGGAATTAGTGCAGCATAAGTCAAAGCATGAACATGAAATCGCTGTTAAGAGTTTTTTTAAATCATGGAAATACAAAAATGAAAGTTCGCGTTTTGGGATAAATCCTTTTCTCAAGAGCAACAATTCTAAACATCTAAAAAGCAACTAAGTATTAAGTACTTTCTTCAAAATTATAATTTCAGATTCCTTAAAGGACATATCAAACCATGTAAAGTGAAATATCCACAAGTATCACTAATGCAACAAAAGACAGATGTCCAAGTGAAGAATAACTGCCCAAGGGAAAATTATACTAACAGTGAAGAAGATCGGTTATGCCATATCGCCACCACAAAGTTAGAAACTACGAAATGCAAAAAGTAGCCAACCCGTAACCACCACCATGTCAATAATAACCACCAAGGTGTATAAAGAAAATGTCAATACAAATACATATCAAGATAACAGAGCTTGGCTAATACAGACACAGAACTTGGAAGCAGCGCCTTCTGTAGTTATTCTGATGATAAACAAATGCACACCATCAGAAACGCAAAAGACCAGTAAGTTCTTAAAGATAGAAACGTAGCTGATATCTTTGTAGCACTCAAGTGCAGAAAATCAGTCATACAGTCGCCTCCAAAGTCTTGTTTTAACCAAGTATGCAGACTGAAAAGAAACAATACCATTCAAAAGTCGTCAATCCAGTGTTATGGAAACACTCATAAAAGACTTCCAAGTCACACCGTGAACACTTACCCTCTCACAAACTGAAACGCACATTATTTGCGTGTTAAGAAATCAAGGCCTTCGCCATTCGGCAGATATTCAAAGCGGCGTCCGTGGAACCCGCGCACGTACAACACCGTAATTTATGGAAGGACTAACATGGGACCATGTTCGAATGTGTATGTTTCAGTAGTATTGAAGGAGCAATATCCAAATTCACCAGCTGGTATCGTGAATAACAGAGAAATATGCCACCAAAAACAATTAAAACGACACTCCCAGCAGACCAGCGATGCACAGATAAAAAGCCAACAAATGGAGAATATTTAGCATATGAATGAAGATTAAAGAACAAGGAGCTCCAACACAAAACCGACTTCATTATAAAGGTAGGGTGAAAAAAAATAAGAGAATAAAGACCTCAAAGTGCATAGATTAAAATGCATCAATTAAATAAAACAAAGACTAAAATTAAACTTAATCATTCAATAATCGCGTGAAAGGAGAAAACCATAGATATTTCACCTGTACTTCAACCTACACAACTATAACCAACATTTAGGGTAATCATTAGAACACACTCGTATGACATCTAAATATAGGGATACAAAATAACCTGCTATGTAATTGCAAACCTTTGTTGTTGTGATCTGAAACAGTACATAAAAATTGGCAAGTGAGATCAACCCAATGAAAATAGGTCAATCTGTTATAATGGTGAACCGCCACTCATTTTTAAGTATTTTCACAGGAATGCACCAAGGTAAAAGTCTTCATTCAGAACGCTTCGATAAATCAAGTCTATTGTATGCATCCAGAAAAGTTTGCATTGTCAATGCCTTATTGAAGTCACCTCCTCTCTGAGGCCTGTTGACCACCTCAAAGATCACACACACCTCACCTGGGCCAATCCTGAAATGTATAATTTTCCAACTTGAAAAACGTATTCAAAGGGAAATTGCACAAAAATGTTATGCATCCACTCTAGCCCAAATCAGGCACAGAGAATCCAAATTCTTGAATCCTTGAATTTATCTTCATCCTACCTTCATTTAAAGGCAGTCCAGAATGTATAAACTATCAAGGACAACATTGTCTCCCTTGCTCCAACCATGTTTGATTTCTGCAATGGCTCCTTTGCCAATGGATCCTTCCCTTCACTCCTCAACACTCCCTTGTGCACCCTCTCCTCAAAAAGCCTTCTGCTGACCCATCATGTCTGGTAAGCTACCACTATATCTCCATTACCCCCTTTCTAGGCAAACTCCTGGAGAAAGCTGGCCATCTCCCAGCTTATACATCACACTGAATCTGTTGGTTGTCTCCACAACCACCAGTCTGGCCTCAGAGCTGCCAGAGGCACAGAACCTGCTCTCCAGAACACCTGTGAACACTTGCTTTCTAACCTCGATTCCAGCTCTCCTTCCGTTCTCATCCTTCCTGACCTATACTGTCTTTGATCCAGTCAATCATGCCACTCTGATAAATCAGCTCTGCGATACCCTTGGCATCACAGACCTGGCTCTGACTGGTTGACCACCTTCCTCCCAGAACGACTTTCCCAGATTCAACATTCCCTCTGGGCTCTATTCTCTCACCTTGGCTTTTCAACATCTACCTGGCCCCTCTAGCCCATTTGATCTCCACCTTCTCTCTTAACTTCCAGTGGTATGCGGATGACACACAACTCTCCTTCAAGCTACCCTTCTGCCTCCGTACTCTTCCTCTCTCATTCCTGGCTGCCTGTCTATTCAGGCATGGTGTACTGCTAACAATCTCTGCTTCAATGCCGGTAAGACTCGGACCCTTCTCATTGGGACCCCTGCTCCCTTTATCCCTCCCACACTCTGCCCCCTCCATGGGCCCCTTCCCCTCACCCTCCTGTGAGGCAAAAAAACCTTGATGTCCTCTTCAACTCCTCTCTCTCCCCTTCTCTCCTTATCTCCTCACATCACAGACCTTGCCAATAAGACCCACTTTCAGCTGTATCTCCTCGTGGGCATTCTCCCTTTCCTAACCTTCCCCCAGAAACTCAGTCCCCAGAGCTCTGGTCCTCTCTAGGTTGAACTACTGCAACAGCCTCTTCCTCAATCTGCATAACTCCTCCCTTCACCCCGTTCAACTAATCCAGAACATGATCGCAAGACTTATCCTTGGCCTCAAGCCCAGGGACCGCATCTCTCCAGCCCTAAAATCTCTCCACTGGCTCCCAGTTGCTGCAAGGATAAAGTTCAAGACCCTCTGCATCATCCTTAAGGCTTTTTGGGGCTTGGAACCATGCTACATCCAACTCTCTCTCTAAATACATCCCCACTAGAGCCATTTGGCCCTCTAGCTCCAATTCTCTGCAGATCAGACGCTTTTCCAAGCAGAGAGTGCGGGGATAGATCTCTCCTTCGCAGGCGCCTCCCTTTGGAATGGCCTCTTAGCCCCTCTAAGGATTGAGCCGGATCGCCTTAAATGCCATCTTCCTTTTCTCTTCTCCACGCCCCCCATCCCATGCTAATGTTTGTCGTATGCCTCTTGACTGGCTCCCTGGTTCCTTCAGAGTCTTACAGGGCACCAGCCCCCCCCCCCCAATCCAGTCTACCCCTGCACTTGGTCTCCCCTGACCCCTCCCTCCCCCGCACTAGTCTGGCTGGGCCTGCACCCTTGTAGCCCTTCAAACCCCTTTCCTCACACTTAGCTTGTGGACCTTCCTTCCCCTGCACACCCTGGTTCTCCCTGGCTCTCTCCACCTGACCTCCCCTGGCACTCTTTCTCTCATGGGCCCTTCCGCCCTGACTGGCACATACGCCCACCCCTCCCCTCCTCCCTTCTCTTACTGCACTTGCACGATCCAAATGTCACAAGGCCTAGTAGTACCTTTTTTTTTTTTTTTTTTATTTTATTTTTTTGTTTTTTTGTTTTTCTTACCCCTCCCCCCCACCCTCTTGTCTTGTTGAACCTCAAAACGCATTGTGTGAAGGCACATAATAAATACCCAATAAATAAATCAGTGTGAGTGTATGATAGATAAATGTTTGCTTCAGCTTCCACTATTGAACTCTAAAATTCTGTATCTAATTTGGACACAGATTAGTCAATTTAGGGAACAGCTTTCTTCCTTTAAATCTAGGGAATAACTGCAAACTATATTTACGGATATTAACACCTCTTTAGATTCTTATAAAAAAGATGTAGAAAAACATAAGATCTGTAAGTTCAGGCGCAATATCTTTAATTATCTACAGAACATTGTGTACAGTTGGCAAGAATTGTATCAATCTAGAAGACCTCTCCGATCTGATCGAAGACTCCCAACTGTAGGGGTAGTGCCCAGATGACAGACCCTTCTAGTAGTGCGGGTGAATTGGCAATTTTACCCAGTGTTACACATCTGCTTAGCGGCAATATACCAGCAGACCTTCAGGGGGGTACGGCCGTGGCTACTGCCTCAGGCACTGACCCAAGGACTTCATCCGGTACTCCCCCATACGCCCCCAAACCTCTGCATCTCTTCTTTCTTAGGAAGAAGAAAGTCAGACAAGGGTGAATGAAACCTAAGATCCAAGACCAAACAGTCATCTCATAGTCAATATATCTAGTAAACCTCTCTAATAACATGAGGGAGACACTTAACTTGGGGTTGTCTTTTGTACCTAATTATGGCACATCTTTCTTTGAGAAACGGATCAATCTTTTTTAATTGATGTGCAAAATGACCCTTAAAATCTTATTTTATTTACGGTCAATTTCGATATCTTGAGATTAAGCCCAAGAGTGATTTTGATCCTCATTAACAACTTGGCTTTAAATATGTTTGGAGATCAGTGATCATTTATCTTTCAATCTAATAATTACAGAAAGGTTACTTTCCAATATCAGGTTTCAGAATTTGGTGATTCGTGACTTGGCTAGTGATACCTCCTTGACTATTAAACCAGCCAATAAAATTGGTGGTCTGGTAGTGATGGACACTTTTTTCTACAATGCACATTGTTTGGAACCTTTTCATGTCAACGCCCATATTCCTCTTGATCATGATTCCACACCCGTCATTAGATCGCTTATCCAAGAAACGATTGATAAAGCTGTAGAAAACTGGTGGATCACTTGTAAGGCGAAAGAAAGATTTCCCTGTAACACCTGTTTTTTACATACTTCCTAAGCTACATAAGGATCGGATACATCCACCGTTAAGACCTATAGTTGCAGGGACAAATGGCATCTTCCACCCTCTGGCAATCTATCTGGACAGGGTCTTGAAATCAATCCTTCAAGGTACTTCAACTTATCTTCAGGTTACCAGACATTTCCTTAATACTATCAGAGATGTGGGTATGATAACCAGTAATCCTATCGCCTTTGACGTCCAAAGTTTATACACCTCTATACCTCACTCTTGACAGGCTTGAGGCTTGAACATTGCGATGCTCCTAAATTGTTTGTAATCAAACTAAGTTGATCTTGCAGAATAGTGCCATTAGACTTAATTCTCAATATTATTTACAAGCCCCAGGCACTTCAATGGGGTCAGCACTGGCCCTTGTATATGCACATTTATTCATGTATCATCTTGAAACTCCATATTCTACAACATGAGTTTTGGTCAACCGAGCTGACTCTATGGAAGAGATGTATAGATGACATTTTGTCATCTGGTCCGGTAGTGGGTCGGGTTTACTATGGAGGTTGGTACTCCTAGACAACATTTTAGATGTGGAACTTCAAATCAATGATTAGGGCATTGAAACTAATGTTTTCAGGAAACCTACCAATGTCAACAATGGTCTACATTATTCCAGTTTTCACCCTGTATATTTTAAGAACAACCTTCCATACAGGCAGTTCTTAAGACGTGTGGGGGCGTGGGGTGGGGAACTTTAGTAAGCTGATCAGCAGACTCATGAGGCTTTGCCCAAACCTAGGTACAAATCTGATGGCATACCTTTTTTACATACCTTGAAGTACTTTAGTCAGTCACCACATTGTTAGACTTCTGAAGAAATATTGGCACTTGATTCAGTTAGGTACACAACTTGCTGAGTTCTTTCCTGAGCCCCCAACGAGTGCCTATAAAAGAGGGAAGAATTTCCGTGACCCATTAGTTAAAGCAGAAAGACATGCTCCCTCTGGACAACTGTTCCGTAACAAGAATGGTACATTGCCTGGTCTCAATTGTAATTGTTGTAACAATGTTATTAAAGGAGAGTAGGTTAGACATCCCTATGCAGGGACTGAGATCAGACTAAGACTACGCAACATGTGACGCTAGATCTGTGGTTTATGCTGCCCTTACGGCTTATATTACTTTGGACAGTCAAGGAAGGCCAAAGAAAGGCGGGGAGAACATGAGTTATATACGCTTGAGAAATGTCTGATCGCCTGTGGCCAGACACTTTATGGGAAACCGACATTAATTCGCCCAGCTGAGATGTGATCTTTGCGGTAGTCAACGGGCCTCGTAGAGGATGTGACTTCACCAAGAGATTGACACAACATGAACTTTTCTGGATGGATAAAATGGACTCTATTTATCCAAGAGGTCTTAATGAAGACTTTTACCTTGGTGCATTCCTGTGAAGGGTCTTGCACTGAGTGGAGGTTCGCCATTATAATTCGACTGATTATCATTGGGTTTATCACTTGCTACTTTTTATATACTGTTTCAGATCACAACAATGGTGTGCAATTAAGTACATATTGGGTTAATTTGTAATTTGATCCCTTTATTCGGGTTGTCATTTAAGTTTTTTCCAATGATTACCCCAAATTTTGGTTATAGTTGTATAGGTGGATGTACAGGTTAAATATTTATGGGTTTCTCCTTTCACTTGATCATTGTATAGAATCCATTTCTTGTCTTTTTGTTTTATTGAATGTATGCATTTTAATCATTTTATTTTTTACTTTTTTATCATTATATTTTTTATTTTTAAATCCAGTCTTTTGTGTTAGAGCTCCTTTTTATTCTTTTATCTACATTCATATGCTATGAGACCATCCAAGAACCCTGGATGCCTGTAGCAGGGACCAGTGTCCCATTCACTGCAGGAGAGGAGACACTCAGTAAGATGGCCCCCGCAGTGGCACAAGCTCTCGGTAGCACCAGATGTGCTGCGAATCAGCTGATTGGCCGACGCGCTTGACATATGGGACACCAGTACCTAGCTGGCAGGTGACACCGGCCACCACCTAAGGCCAAGGAGTTGGGCCTGACCGTCTATGCTGGTCTCTGCCGGGACTGCACCGCTTCACAGGTCCTTACATCCAAAGGAGAAGCAAGTCCATATACTGCCTTCTGCAGCAGCTCGTATTACAGAAACAATTTACCTGGATCAGCTGCTGTGCCCATGTGATGACTGGCTCCACCTACATCTGGTTTGGTCGGCAGGTCTGTACTAGCATTGAAGGTAAGCACCCTGGCTCTGTGTTTGCTCCCACTGGCCTCTTTCCGGAGCAGGAGTTGCATGCTTTCCCTGTTGCATGCCTTCCCCAAACTTGACCTCCCCATTTCGCTCTGAACTATGAGCGGTGCCTTCTATGACTTTGACCACGTTCAATATCCTACCCTCTCACCCAGGCAGTTGTCTTGCAGCACCCACTTGCCTTACCTTGCCACTGGATACCAAATTCAACCGATCCCGCACCACTGTCGCCACTGCTCCAGTTGGTGAGCATCAGTATGGCTCACAAGCTGCCTGATCCTTCCCTCTTCCTACCAACTGCACTTCCTGTATGCAACCACGTGCTCTTCAAGCCTAATCTCCACACGGCCACTTGCAAAAACAGGGTCAATACTTCCTTCACCCACGCGCATTATGAGCCGTAATCTGGGGCCTGCTACTCTCCAGAGAAAAGCTTGGTTAGGCTCCCTGCACCTTGTACAAGGCAGGCCTCTCCCCTCTGACTTCAGTTGTCGCTTTCACCATACACAGCCCATTAACGCCCCGCTACCAATTCTGTAGTTAATCGTACAGGGCCAACCCCGGGCTCACCGCCACAGTATCGGGGCCTACGACTGACATTGTAACACTCAAGCTCCCCCAAGAACTTCACCTCCTGCCCACTCGCATCAGAAGGCTGCATTAAAATCAGGCGGGCAACTACCTCCACAAGCCTTGACGTTTGGGGCACAAAGAACCATCATGCCAACCCTGCACATGTCACCCTGGCCTTTAAACCAGTTGACCACTCGCTCACGTCTGCATTTGCATGCCACCCCCGTCTAATTGCAATGTTTGTTATTTTTATGTAATTCTACTGTCACCAGAGTTCATAAGGTCACTACGGCCAGGCCTGCACCAGTAAACATTTTCTTCCCGCCTTGTGCAATACAGCTGTCGCCAAAGTGGCTAGCCCTACCTTGACCAATGACACTATTGCTAACTATGTTACTCCTGCGTTGTGTAATATCTTTGTTAGCCTTGCTATCGACACTAATACTAACTGTTACTCCTGCCTTGTGTAACTCATTAGTCGCTAACACCAAAATAATTGGCCTGACCACTACCACTGATACCAGTGGCAATCAGGACAATGCTTTATCCTTAGATGTCACTACAGCCTATGCAACAAACTTTTTAGCCTGTGCCCCTGCCAAGATCAGCAAACCGTATGCCGCTCCAAGACTATTTGCTTGCACCCAGAGGGCATAGTTGCTGCCTCCTCCACTATTGGCACAGTGTCTGGCTCACTTCTCAAGGCCATTCCTCCGATTGAGCCCCAGCCCTCTCCCAACCCTAATATTGGTATCCCTACAGATGCTATGACCAGTGCTGCGATCAAGGCATCTGGACTCCCTAGCCTTGATTCAACCACACTGGCACGCTTCAAAGGAGCACTAATGCCAGCTAATTACTGGCACATTCACTATACATTTCTGACCTCCTCACCTCTACGTCCTGGCCCTTACAGAAACCTGGCTACACCCTGCCACTGGTCTTTCGCTTTCCTTGGCTATCCCAGACCACTACACGATCTACAGGAAAGATGGACCAATAGTGAAAGGGGGGGGGGTAGCCTTCAGCGCTAAAAAGGGCTTGTTATTAGATAAAGAAGCAGCCCAGTATTCCAATCTGGCAAACTCTTGTCGATCAAACATGCACACTCCCACATAGCCACCCTTAACCTTCACCTCATCTACAGGCCACTTGGGCCAACTGTCATTTGAGGAACACTTCTCGCTACTCTTCCTAGAGGCCAAGCCTTCCTCTCCAGAGTTGCTCTCCTAAGAGACTTTAACCTAGGCTTTAACGACCCTACAGATGTCCATGCACTCACTATCCAAATATCTGTAAGCATTAGGCTTCTCCCAATGCATTCTTGAGCCCATCCTCACCAAAGGCTGTACTCTAGATTTGCTTGCAGAATGCAATAGCAACATCAAGATCCACTCCAATCTGCCATGCCCTTGGTCAGATCACAATGTGGTGTAGGGGTGTCATGGTATTGTTTTTTTGGTGGTATAACTTTCTTGCCAAATGACCGTGTATCATGGTTATCGCGGTATAGCAGGTGGAGTTAACTTATCTTTAACAAATATTTTCTTAAAGTTCATAAATTGTTAGGATTTTGAAACTTGCCTCTGCACATTTTTATTTTGAAAATCAATTTTTATTAAGTTTCGTGCATGTATTACGACATTACATAGCATGTGTAAGCATGGATTAACAAAAAAGCAATCGTAACACCCCACCTCCCCTCCCTCCCTCTTGCCCCCCCCTCCCCTACAGTTCAAGTTCTCATTAGTTGCTTGTTGCTTGTTTGACGGGCTTTTCGAAAACAGAAGTGTCGTTACACAGTGCACTTGGCGCGCCGAAGTCATGGGTCCAACTGGGAGAAGTTCGCGATCAGATCGGTGGGCAATGGTCCAGCGCCCCTGGGGGAAGGCCCCCAGCCCAGGCACAGAGCATTAAACTGATTGGCCATATTGGTCAAAAAAGGGGAGCCAGATTTCCTCGATGTTGGACTTGGACTCATCGAGTAGGTGTGTGAGAAACTCCATGTCATAAATGGCCCGCACCTTGGTCACCCACCCTTTTTCCCCCCAGCATTTCAGGGTGTTTCCATTTTTGTGCCAGGCAGCATCTGGCTGCCACCAACATGACCTGGAGCATATGGTCCTGAGTGCCCTCCTGACCATCCCCAGTGTCGATTCTGAAGAGGAGGAGCCAAGGGCAGGAAGACCGCTCAACCACGTCCACCCCTTTGATCCAGGCCAGTACCCTTTCCCAATAATTTTGGACCACTGGGCATCCCCACCACATGTGGATGTAATCCCCTCTCTGTCCTACATTTCCAGCAGTGTGGTTCGTATCCTGGCTTCATCCTAGCAATCCTCTGCGGGGGGTAGTGCCATCGGTGTAGTATCTTGAGGGCTTGATGGCGATATTGGTGGGAGGCCGTGGATCGATTGGCCCGCCTGCACATTTCCATCTATCTTTCATCATCAATCTCCTCTCCTAGGTCCCTACCCCATTGTGTGCTTGCCGGTGGAGGATCCCTGGGGGCAGAGAATAGGAAGAGCTTGTAAATGCGAGATATTATCCCCTTAGAGCCCCTCGCAGATGGGAGAAGCTTTTCGAAATCCGTGAGATCCCTCCTGAGGGTGTCGCCCCAGGATGGCTCAGTGAGGACACCCTTAAGCTGAAGGTAGCGAAAGGGGGACAGGGTACCTATTCCCAGGGCCTCCTCAAGGTCACTTAAAGGCAGGAAAGAACCCCCCACCCAAAGATGGCCAGTCCTGCTAAGGCCTGCCTCAAACCATGTCTGGTACGCCGCTGGCTCTGCTATTTTGGCCAAGAAAGGAGGGGCCCAAATGCAATTTAGCGGGGAGGGCCACGTTGTGAGCCACCGATAGTAACCTCCCTCCCTCCACAGGGACCACAGCACCTTCAAGATTGGATGATTCAGGACGCTTCTGGGGATCTTCTTCCTTGGGACCCAAAGCCATTCCTCTATTGTGACAGGGGCAAGGGGCCTATTGTCCATGGCAACCCATTGTTCTTTCGTATCTGGGGAGAAGTGATCGACCAAAACCCTCAACTGAGATGCTCTGTGATATGTCTCCAGATCGGGATAACCCCCCCTCTCCCCCATCCTCCTTAGCCCTAGTCAACACCTCGTAGGAGATCCTATGCTTTTTACCCGACCAGAGGAAGTTGAGAAGGACTCGCTTCGTTTCCATAAAGAAGGTCTTGGGGATCAGCACCGGGAGCATTTGGAAGAGAAATAAAAACTTTGGGAGGAGAACCATAGCTCTCCATAGTGCGAGAGGCCCTGTAGTAACCGGGGGACTGTTTGGGACGGTCTGGTGACGTAGAGTAGCACGTCATCCACGAAGAGGCAGATTTTGCATTGCATGTCTCCCATCTGTACTCCCCTAATGGCCACATCATTGCGGACCGAGATTGCCCATGGTTCCATTACTAATGCATAAATTAGCGGGGACAGGGGGCATCCCTGCCTTGTGCCACGTTCGAGGGGGAACTCTCTCGATTCTGTCCCGTTTGCCACCACTCTAGCCGAGGGGGAAGAGAAAAGCGCGGCCATCCACCCCAGCCACCTTGGCCCATCCCCAGAGATGTGAAAACCTCCCTCATAAAAGCCCAGCTGACCCTGTCGAAGGCTTTCTCCACATCGAGAGCCAATAGGAGTGCGCCCTCGTCTCGGACCCCCACTGTGGCAAGTATATGGAGTGTCTTCCGTAAGTTGTCGGAGCCCTGCCTGTTGAGGACGAATCCCACCTGGTCAGGGTGTATCAGGCGTGGAAGGCAGTTCTCAAGTCTGGAGGCCAAGATTCTGGTAAAAATCTTGGCATCTAAATTAAGGAGTGAGATGGGTCTATAGGACCCACATTCTGTCTGGTCTTTACCGGGCTTGGGTATGATGGTGATGAGGGCTTGCAGAAACGTCGGTGGAATTGAGTCTCGGCTCCTAATCTGATTGAACAATTTGGCCAAGGGTTTCACCAGGAATAGGGGGTCCCTAAGAAGCGTGTCGTTTCACTGCCAACGGGAAGATCTTGGGGCGACAGGCAGTGACCAGTTAGCTACGAGTAATTCATGGTCCGACCACGTTATGGCCTCCACCCTCGGCTGTTGAACCACCCCGTTCCCATCTTCGGAAAGTAGCAGGAGGTCAATTCTAGTGTAGGTACAGTGTGGGGGAGAGAAAAAGGTGTAACCGCCCTGGCCCGGATATGCTTTGCGCCAGACGTCCACCCAATAATGGTCCCTCAGAGGGTCTGCAGGGCCAGATTATCCTTGGAAATCCCCTTGGGCACCCCTCCCTTGGCAGACCACCAGTCCAGACGGGGGTCAGCTACCAGGTTGAAGTCCCCGCCAAGTATCATGGCCCCTTCTGCCCATTTGTCCATGACATTAAAGATCCGAGTGAGGAACTGCACTTGACCTGAATTGGGTGCGTATAAGGTGGCCAGGGTGATGCGTTGTCCCTCACAGAAACCCTTGACACCTAAGAATAGACCCCAAAACCTCTCTTGGTTTCTACCCCCGTGAGATGGAGCGCCCTCCCCAGGAGAATACCCACCCCCTCCTTCTTGGAGCTCGCATGTGAGGCCCAGTAGTTGCAACCAATATCCTTCCCCTTAATTCTGGATTCTCTTCCCCGTTTGTAATGCGTTTCTTGTAGGAAGAGGACTGTTAGATGTTGTTTGAGGAACATATTGCTCGTAAAGGGACCTCTTATTTTGGGAGCTAAGGCCCTTTACGTTCAGCGTGCCTATCCTCCCCTCAATCATTATCGTCTTTTAGGTTGTGCACCTTGAACCCCTCACAACATCTGCATTTCAGAGCCCGCTGCCAAGCCAGTTTCTGTGATTTGAACTGGTCCCCCCCCCTTCCTCCCTGTCTCTCTCGCTGGTCATTCCACCCCCACACCCCCAGGCCCAAGCCTCCCCCCTTCCCCCTCCCCTCACCCCCCTTTCCCTTGCAATATAAGGCGTTCATCCACGCCCCCAACAAGTGTCGGGGTTGGTCAACGAACCACCAAGGACTCCAACCCCGGGATTTTCTTGTGTTAGGGAATCCCAATTCTTAAAGTCAATATAGGTCGACCCCACCAAATCCTCGGTGCAAATGTCTGAGGTGGAATTCTGGAACTGTGAGCCCCCGCTTCAGCCTGTAAACTTCGAACTCAGACTTCCTGCGTGGGTCACCACAACAAAATAGTTAACATTTAATAAACTTCCGCCCGCCCTCCAACCCGGCGGGCCACTTGCCGCGCCAACATGGCGCCCAGCTGTGGCACCTCCGGGCCCCAGGTCCCCTTACTGCCAGCGCCTGGAATTGATGATCATCGTAGGATTTCCTCAACCTCCAGAAGGGCGATGCTGTTATGGCTTTGGATGGTCCTCGGAGGTCGTTGATGGGTGTCTGGTTTTTCGAAACTTCCGGGCCCCCTTGACCTTAGATTTGCCGCTGAGCTTTTCCGATCTGTTGGGGCCCCTCAGGGGGGGGGTCCCGGGCACTTCCATCTTGGCCACCCGAGTGGCCCGCCTGGTCATGAATATTGCCAAGGTTCCTCGCTTTCTCCAGAATTTTAGTTTTGTCCTTGTAATAGTTTAGCCGGGCCAGGACCGAACGCGGGCCTCTGCCCCCTCTGCCTGCCCGATGGACCCTGTCAAACTTGATCGCACCTTCGGCATCTGCCCCCAAGACAATCCTTACGATGTCATGTACTTTGCCCTCGAGGCCTTGTGTGGTTTCACCCTCGACCTCCACTAAACCAAAAATACGCAGGTTATTCCTTCTCTCCCTGTTTTCCATATCGTCCACCTTGAGCCGGAGTTCTTCTTCGCGTCTTTCCATGTCTCAGAATCTGATTTCCATTTGGGTCTCAAGGAGAGTTGTGGAGAGCTGATTGTTTTCGACTCCCTCCATTCGGTCCTCCAAGGTGATGACTTTAGTCGTGAGGTCAGCCAATTTGGCACCCATGTCAGTCCTTATCCCACGGATCTCCTCCAGAATCGTCTGGATGTTGTTCTGGATGGCACCCAAGTCTGGGGGTGGGGTCGGAGGGGCCCCCGGTCGCCATGATGCCCTTGCTGGCCACAAATTGGTATTTCGACAGGTTTTCTTTCCAGCTCATGGGAGGTTTGTTTTGGTCACCTGTTGTTGGCGGTCACCGCTTGGTCATCAGCCGTGTCTGGGTCCGTTAGGGCACGGGGTGGAGGGGGAGCGCATTTTCCGTGGTCGTCGGTGACTCAGTACGTGCTACGCTTATCTGGATCCGTTAGTTCCCCCATGTGGTGGTGGTCTCCGGGTTTCTCGGCTAGGGAGCTCTGGAATTGCAGTGGTTGGGGGGCTGTCTGAAGGCCAAGCGTGGATAGTGTCCCCTCTGGCGCCCCATTCAATCAAAGTACCCTTCAAGTGGGCCTCCCTTAAGGGGTCGAGTCCCCTGAGGAGGATATGGGGGCACTGGGCGGGGGCCCTCATCTTCAGCGCGTGGCTTCCTGTGATCCCCAGGCCTCGCTGTAGTGGGGGGGGTCCACTCAAAGAAGTCATAAGTGCCCCTGGATGCCCTCCTCCAGTGACAGCGTAGGAGGGGTGTGTATTGGGGGGTGGGCGCGCGCTCCCGCGTCGGCCCCCCAGCTCCCGGACCCCACGGGTCGCAGGGGACTCGCTGTGTGGCGATGGCCTCCTGGTGGCCTGCAGGTCTGTTCAATGTGGGGAGGGGGCGGGCACCCAATTTCCAGGGCCCCGTCACTGCGCTTTTCAAGCAGCTCTGAGGTGTCCGGGGTCCTGGGATCACTCCAGGTTGCTGCCTGCTGCTATCGGGGGATGGGGGGTCAGGGGGCGCGCTCCCGCGTCAGCCCCCCGGCGATGTTGCTGCCCTGTGGGCACGTGGCCCTCTGTCTCAGGCCTCGGCGGCTCTGCCACCGGAGTCGCGGGATGGGCGGAGGGGTTGGACCCCCCCCCGCGCCGGGCCACGTTGGCAGCGCCTCGCCAGACCCACGCCAGGTTCTCCCCCGTGCGGTGCCGCCTCCTCCTCGCCTGCGGCTTTCTCACTCCGACAGTGGCCACGTGTGCGCGGCTGCTGCGGCCTCCCTCAGTGTGTCATGCCGAGCCGTGGGGGAGGGGCCGCAGGAACTTTCAAATCTGTAGAACTCGGCTCAGGGGTGTCAGATCGGCACCGGAGTTGGGTGTAGCGGGGGGCCACAAGTTCCCACAGCGTATGGTGGGGGTCACGTAGCTCGTGGGACCCTTGTTCCGTGCTAAAGCCGTTGTTCACCCGGGGCTGGGTACGGAGCTCGAAGCTCAGGCGACCATCCTGCCTGCGCCCCCTGGTGGCGGCCTCCTCTGTACATTTTTAGCTGATCCTCCAGGAATCTAAGGCGGCTGCAGATTTGGTCTTTCATGGCGCTCACTCGTTGATCGCCTTGAATAAAAGAGTGACTAGTGGAAGTGTTAAAATGCACATTTTGAGAAATGTGCTTGCTGCTCAGTCACAGGTCATCGCTTTGAAAATCGTTCTCGACCGGCATTATTTTGGAACCACGTGGCATGGGCATCATGACAGGCACTGCGATCAGTCATACAAGTTTGTTTTGATAACGTTTTATCCCATTAAAGGGAGAAGAGTCACTCACTTGAGGTCTGAAAACCCATGTCATTGTGTTTCTTTTGTCAAAATGTCATAGCCAACACACACTCACCGAAAGGTTGCATATTGATCAAATCACTATAGCTTGTTTACCATCTGCCTGGTGTATTATAAAGGTCTGATGTTGTCACCACTGACCATGTAATCCTAACAGGACAGCGTTCAGTGGGTGCTGTTGATGTCTTGCAATACATGTTCATTTACCTTCTTAAAGATAGTGGCAAAAAAACTTTTTGAAAATGGTAGTTAACCCTTTAACTGCCATGGGTATTTCCCTCCCAGTGCCAAGGCCTTTTTTGGTGATTTTCGATATGTGGCCATTCAATGACTTGTAACTTTTTTGTTACATGAGATATCTCTGCCAAATTTGGCCCCTTTTTTCCCCACATGTAGGCGGTCGTAACGCCACCCAGGAATCCTAGGTTGTTGTAGGGGAGTGAGAGAAAATAAGCAAAAAGGGCGAAAATGTGTTTTTTTTCAAAAAATGCCAATATAATGATGTACAAAGAAGCCTGTGTGTTTTTCATTGTAAGAGCTAGGAACAAATGGTTTGCTGTGCTGAATTCCCCAATTTCCTGGCTTTCA
Source organism: Ambystoma mexicanum (assembly GCF_040938575.1). Classification (NCBI taxonomy): domain Eukaryota; kingdom Metazoa; phylum Chordata; class Amphibia; order Caudata; family Ambystomatidae; genus Ambystoma; species Ambystoma mexicanum. Next base: position 1,111,544,127 of record NC_090923.1, on the reverse strand, counting down.
TGAACAGGTTGAGTGGAAACGAAAGAAATATTTTGATGTGGTTATCAACCGTTTTGTGAGAGGTAGGAGATTTTGGCCATTTTTGCCAATTGGACATGCATGGACGGAATGGAAGAAAAGTGTAGGAAAGCTAAATTGGAGGACAGAAAGGCATATATTTCTGAAAAGTAGACAAAATTCCAAGTTTAGGAAGGGGTGATTTGCGTAGGTCGGCCAACAACTAGGTAGGGGAAAATGCCATAGATGGGAGGGAGGGGAAGCGGGGAAAATGACCGAAAAACAAGATATGTGGTGGACATGGTTGGCTTGGTATGGCAATGGCTTCTGCAATCCTCCGCTACATTCCCCCGACTCTTGCAGTTAGGAAAGCACACATTTTTTGTAGTGTTTTACAGAACAAGCAATACCACAAGCCAAACACTGAGCCATGGTACACAGGAGTTTTATGCTTACGGCCTAAACAGACGCACTTAGCATGTGTAAATCAGGAAAACCAATGTGGTGAGGAACGGCAAGCATACTTATTTTCGGAAGTGCACAGGTAGACCTTTTCAAGGGTAGGTGACTTTTGCAGGTTACAAAAGTGTATGGTGCCTAAAGCAGCGAGTAAATGTAGGGCGCATTTGGGAAATTAAAGGGTTGTGTGACAAAGGGCACCAGCAAATGGGACAAAACGTTATGAAAACCACACAAACGCAACAAATGTTATACCTTCCCGCGTTCCCACAGGTGTCGCGATGAAAACGGTACCTCACATGTGTGGGTGCACCTACCTGGGGGCCAAGAGGAAAGCCTAAAACACAGGTAACCCCAAGTCTGTTTTGACACGTGAATTTCACACTTACTGCAGACGGGCACACCATACAGATATGGGTCTCGGGTGTCCAAGCCACCAAGGAAAACGGGGAACCCCATGCATTTCCGAAAAGAGGACACCCTTGGGAATCCGGAGAGGTATGATTTGCGCAAATCGGCTCAGAATTTATTACCCAGACACCCCCGCAAAGTCTGAAATGTGGGGGGAAAAACAAATTTTTCACTTTGTCAGGGGTTCTGGGTAAAACATTCTGGTCCACTTCGCAAGTTGGACCTCTGTGGATTCCCACTGGTGCCGTCTTTTCAGAAATGCATGGGGTTCCCAGTTTTCCTTGGTGGCTTGGACACCCTAAGCCCAAATCTGTAGGTTTTCTCCCCAAACCCTTTTGTGGTTACCAGTGGATTAGCCTTTTACCTTTGCAGCTAGATTGGTGCACCCACACATGTGAGGTACCGTTTTTGTTGGGACACCTGTGGGAACGCGGAAAGGTATGACATCTGTTGTCAGCGATGTGTTTCGGTGGGTGGGCAGAGGGAAATGTATCTAAATTTGCTGGAAATAAACAATTCCCGCAAATTTCACTCTGGTCACCCATCGAAATAGGCTGCCAACAGCACATGTCCTACCTTCCTGCATTCTCACAGGTGTCTCAATGAGAGGCAGACCTCTCATGCGCGGGTGTCGTTCCTGAGTGACAATGGGAACATCATTTGTACAGTAAGTTCTCTTTAGTGCGTTCAGGAAACAGTAAAGTACTGTCAGTAAGCCATTTCACATGCACCTTTACTCACACTTCTCATACATACCAGTCACAATGATATTGCACTGGCAAGGTGGGATTTGGCACAAGGACGAACCTCCTTGTGTAGCACAATGAGGATCGTCGTCGTGAGCAGTGATGCCACGACAAGGCCCCCACCGGATCACTGGCCATTCATACCCCTTTTGTGTCTGCAATCAGTAGGCATCCATTTCAGCAGTTGCACTTCTACCAAATCACTTGCGCCAGAGCAAGCGTATCTACACTTGACCAGATCTACACACTTCTAGCATGTGCACATCTACTCACAATGCAGCTGTGTCTTTAGCAATACCTTGTACATAATTTGTCAGCAATTGCATAGCAACTGTCTGCATTCAATCTCTATGTGCCTGCAATGGTATGTGGACACTGATAGCAAGTGCATATTGGCTCACTTGGCTACCTGCCCTACAGGCGCTGTCTTCCACACCAACTTCAAGTATTCCCATAGCCACTCTGTTCAAACATTCATATGTTCAACCATATCCACACAAACCACCCACCCTGAAACATGGCAATCATTTCTGCAGTGCTGGGAAAGTGCATTCACAGAAATGACATCTGCATGTTCTACCTAGCTTTACCTCCTTCACACACCAATCGTATCCAATTCATTCCTACAGAAGACATGTCACTTACACCCCACATAACATTACTTAACAGTAAAACAATAAACAAGGCAGGATGTTACAAGGTATGCAAGACACAGCCGCCATACAGTTTGTGTCCAAGTACCACTTTCATGACACTTAGACCTCAAGGGAGGGAGCCAAAGTGGCGTGTGCTATTTTCAAAAGATTCCTCCCCCCCCCCCCTTTAGTGGAGGGACCTGAATGGTGTTCTGGTCTTCCCCAATGCACCCCTCGAGTGGAGGGAGCGGGACTGGCTTTTCTTTGCGTGCCAAACCTTAGGTGGAAGGAGCCGGAATTGGGTTCCTTTCCAATGTACGCCGGAAGCAAAGAGGGCTTCCCTGATGTTTTTGTCTACGGTAATCGAGTGCAGCAAGCTGCACTACCGTGCCTTTCCAAGACACCCCAAAGGGAAGTGACCCAGAGTGCTGTTGCCTTCTTCTCCAAGGCCCGTCTCAAGTGGAAGGTGCCTGAACGGTGTTACTTTGCAAATCACACCTCGCGCAGAGGGAGCTAGTCTGACGTTTCCTTCTGAGGCAGACCTGAAGTGAAAGGTACCGGGATGGAATGCCTTTCCAAGGCAGGCCTCAAGTGGAGGGAGCAGGACTAGCATTGCTTGCCAAAGCATACCTTAGTAATGCTAATGTATAACCATAAAATCACGTTAAATAAATTAAAAAAATTAAATACCAAAGGGGAATGAACCACAATGGAGGGCCTTTCTTGTTCATGGCACGCCTCAAGTGGAGGGATCCGTAATGAATGTTCTTTGAGAGGCCAGCCTATAATGGAAGGAGCCTGATTTGCGTTCCTTTGCAAGTCACGCCTTGAGCTGAGGGAGTTGGACTGATGTTTATTTCAAAGGCACGGCTCAAGGGAAAGCTACGGCAGTGGGTTGCCTTTCCAAGGCAGGGCTCAAGTAGAGGGAGCAGAACTAGCAATGCTCGTGAAAGCATGCTAAATCTAGTGAAGTGAGTTGAAATCCTGTTGCATTTTTATTGAGGTATTGAAGGTACACCTCCAGTCCAGGAAGCAGGAGTGCCATTCCTTTATAAGACATGCACAAATTCAGAGCCTAAGGGTCCCCTTCAAGGAATGATGGGCATTTTGGGAAATCAGTCGATCTCCCATTATTTTTCCTTTGTATGATACAAAAAGAAACAAGGCTGAAAGCAGAGGGCTGGGCGGGAAGGGCATTGGGGACATTGCACCCGAGTATCCTTACTCTTTCCTTGTTTTGTACACACCTTACATTTTCTGTAAGGTTGTGACTTTGTGGCTGTGGGAGGAGCATAATCACCAAAGTGTCGCTCTTGCAATCTGGCCACATCTTCTACCTCTTGAAAGGAGGGAATTTCTACATGGCCCATAGTCGGAGAATTAGCAACTTCTGTTTCAAAGTTCAAAAAAGAAAGTTTGTTTTGTGGAGTAGCTGCCCGGTACACCACATACGCATTGTACGTTGCAATATGCACAATGCGTGTGACCAACTTTTTGTACCAGAAGAGCAACTTGCGCTCAGCACGGTATGACTCAAACACTTGGTCGGTTTTATCTACTCCAACCATGTACTTGTTGTAGTCCAGAATGCAGTTGGGCTTCCACACTTGCTGGGTCTGCCCGCGCGGAGTGACTGCTGAAGTACTTTCATCATGAATAGTACTTAGCATGTACACATCCCTTTTGTCACAGAATTTCACTGCTAACAGTTCATCCTGCCGCAATGCCATACATTCTCCCTTGGCCAACTTCTTACACACAAGTTGTCTGGGGAAGCCTTTCCGGTTATTGCAGATTGTACCGCATGCCAGTGTGCCCACATTCAACAATTCCTTGAACAGTGGAATTCCAGTGTAGAAATTGTCTACATACAAATGGTGACCCTTGTTGAGCAATGGTGTGAGAAGATCCCAAACTGTCTTCTCACATGTCCCTAAATGGGCTGGGCAGCCCGGAGGGTTTAGGGTGGAGTCTTTGCCAGTGTAGACTCTCATGCTGCTGACATACCCAGTGGTACTTTCACACAACATGTACATTTTGATCCCGTATCATGCTCTCTTGCTAGGAATGGATTGTCTGAACACTAGGCGACCTTTGAACAACACCGATTCATCAATGGCTATGTTCTGGCTAGGAACATACCTCCGCAAACCGCTGACTGAGGTGCTCCCGAAATGGCTGTAGTTTGAAGAGCCTATCAAAGTTTGGGTCCGTTCTGGGTAATGCTGCTGAGTTGTCATTGAAATGCAACATATGGTGCAGTGCTTGAAACCAGTTTCTACTCATTATAGCTGGAAAAAAGGGGCTAGAATGTGCCGCTATAGTAGACCAGTACATTGAGACAGTCGGCTTCTGCGATATAACCATGAGCAGAATGAGAACCCAAAACTGTCTCATTTCAACATCGGTTGTGGGAACACATGCATATGCTTTGGACTGGGGTTTCAGAGTGGGACCCCTTGACCTCAAGAACTGTGCAGCGTATAAATTGGTTTGCTCAACCACATCTGCAATGAACCCATCATCAACAAAAAGGTTGGAAAAATCAATAGGCTGAAACCCATCTGTATTCACTGTGCATCCAGATATACCAGTAAAAGGGGGCACAACAGGCTGAGCCATTGCTGGAGGCACACACTGCGAGACTTCAGCCATGTCAGGAACTGGCACATTGCGTGGATGTCCTGCACGTCCCTTCCCCCTTCCAGATCCCCTGCGTGTGGGAAGTGGGCGCAAAGGTACATGTACTCTGTCATCCTCTTCGTCATCTGATGAGGAGGAGGATGAGGAGCAGGAGGAACTTTTCATCCATTGAAAACTCACTTCCCCAATCACTTTCCTGCTGACCCTCTGAAGAACTATCTGTTTCAGATTGCATATCCACCTCTGTGCCTTGCTCCAAGGCAGACTCCATCACTGCAGCTAAAGCCTCTTCACCAGACATTGATCGACGAGAAACCATGAGTGCTGTCGCTATGGAACCCTTCACTGCCCAAAGACCAGATAAAGACTGAAACAATATGTATGTGTGCTTCTCAAAGTATGGAACGTAGTACAGTTAGTGGTATTCAGTGCCACAAATCTACAACACACAAGTACGCCAAAAGGTCCAGCCTTTGCTCAGAAACTGTAGCAGCCCTCTGCAATATGAGGTACTCAACACGCTACAAGAAATGTGAGTACTATTTTGCAAACTCACGTGAAATGCTAAGGACCAGATGACTGCTTTCCTACAAGTGGGTAGACCGCTACAACACACCTGCACCTAAAACAAAGACAACAAAAAAGCTACGGACGATGTACTCGTGCGCTATACATTACACAAATACAAGTGTAGGGACGAAGATTACACCCACACTACCAATGCACAAACAGCCAACGTGCGTTGCACCATCCCCTCCTCCATACGATGCTGGTGGATGGGGAAATGGAGGTGAGAAGCAACCACGCAACATATAAGTGATTGGGTGAGTTGAAAAGCCAGAGGCAATCGAGACACAGGGAGGATAAGAAAATTACTTGGCAGGCCCTTCCAGACAATTGCTAGCACACTTTTGACAAAAACATCTGCACATTCACATAGGGTTCTGTGTTGGAAAGGGGAAGGTCACAAGGACGAAATTAATGCAAGGGCAAGCAAGTGGCATTAGGTTGATGAAAGTGATGATGGGTAGCAAAGAAATAAGCAGCATCAGCATATACAAAATACATTGACATGCCATGCACAGAAATCAATTGCAAGGAAGTGCGAGTATTGCAGTCAATATACTTACTGACATTTTTAGTCCATCAGTTACTGGCCTCCCCCACGCACAATAGCGTCTGGGCAAAGGTCAAAATGTCTTCAATGAAAAAGTCCATGCCTCCTTTTTGAAAGGTGGACCCCATCTCTGTGAAACATCACTTCCCCTTTGATGAAGCCATGGTGTATAGTTTGAAATCTGTCATTCCCCTTTGTCAGTCTGGCAAGCTCCCCATTGAGTTTCCTCACCGAGGAGTTTATAGCTCTTGGATTCCCTGGAGTTCTCCAATCCCTCCTGGGAATCATCTGGGACCAGGCCACCACAGAGTTTGCAAACCTCTGTGCGATCCAGTCCAGTTCTGCCATGAGCTGCTCCCGTACCCCCTTTCGTCCCACAGACGCCAAATCATGTCCTCCCAGGTGCACCACTATAAGGTCGGGGGGGGGGCATCTCCTTTTGCCTCAACATCGCTGATGGCTCCTCGAAACTGATGAAGGCGCATCCCCCGACCCCAAACCAATGCACCGCAAGGGCATCCCTTCCAGACCCAGATGTGGTTGGCCCTTGGACAAGTCGTGTGGCCCTTTTGATGAGTGGCCGAAAATCCACACAACCCTCATCCTCACTCGGGAATGGAAAACGGAAAACCCCCATGAATATGGCCAGACATACAGTTTACCAATTAGCACAACAATTGCGTCAACACATGGCTCTTGTAACAATCCCAGACACCCACTTCACCCAATCGTACATGCACCTCTCATGTGAGATAACAGTAGGTCGATACATAATTGGCACAATCATTTCAGGGGAAAGAGGTGAAGAAGATAGTATGAAACCTTGTGCCAATAACACAGTTGTGCTGGCGCAATTGTCATCACAGAAGGTTCGTGCTCATGTGGGCCACCGATTGCACTGCACGGTGGTATGGTGACTTGCACATGCAGCACCGTTACACTTCGGCAGGGTAAGTATTCTGACAAAGGAAAAGAACTCCACAGCAAGTGTGCTTTGTATGTTCTCTGAATATAGGCACCCTGACAGAATGTGCGCCATTCACCACACACCACAAATGGATGCAATGTTCGACAGTTTCATTGTGGGACCTTCGGCCACAGCTCCAGGACCACTGGTGACCTTGGGGGCACTCAACTAAAAAGGCAGAGAGGCACCCAAGGGCACACATCATCCACAATCCTCCTATCTCTTGCCTGGCCAGCGCTACATCTTTCGCCTCCAGGAAGGGATGGGGACCCTGCCGAGGCACCTGCACCTCCTGCTGAACTTGGGGGAGAAGACGCCCACATGGGAGACGGGCGGCCAAGGCCAGTGACATCACCCCGCCCCCGACTGTCCTGCCCCTCTAGCTACCCTGCGTTACTGCTTTGCCCCCTGCAAAATAATTGGAACCCTGGTGGGGCTCACTGGGACCACTGTTGGAATTGGACCATAGAAACTGTGACGGTTGCTAAAAAAAAAATGAGCTCTGTATCAAGTGTGCATTGCATGCTCAGAAGAAATGACCGTCTGCATTACTACCAGACAAAGTTTTGGCAAAATTGTTGCTAATTACCATTAGCAAACTTTTTTTTTTTCTGCAAAGCAGCCACCTTCCTCAATGCAAGGCACATCCATCACTGCCCCCAGGACCTGCCCAGTACCCATTCCCACCCACACCACTGACACTGCAGCCACAGATGCTCCCACCACAGTAACCATCCACCCCCACATTACCCTAGCTATCCACAAAAGTAACATATGCAGTAATTGCATAAGCCAGCAAAAGCTTTCCAGTAGCCACAACTGCAAAGGAAACAAAGAATTACATTCAGTACTTAGCGGACAGACAGTGTTAGTGTTATTGGTAGGCTATCTGTAAACTTTTCGATTCCTTCCACCAGATACATAGCATATCCGAGTCATCTACCACCATGGAAGGCTAGACTGCACCCTGATGGGGAATGGGAATAAGACCAATGAGCGTATGGCAAAAACCCCAGCACAAACAAAATCTAGTACGGTTGGCTTAGTGGCAAACTGCCCTCCAAGGGGAACAGCACTGTGCAGCTGGTCTGGGGGGCAATTTGTGCACTACCCCGGCAAGTGTGTCCCTGGCCACCCCAATACCTCCCCAGAGCACCCACTCCCGTTCACGCCACCAACACTACAGGCCCAGTTCCCACCCACCCAGTAGCAATCTGCCCTCTGCATACTATACAATGTTGAAATAACCAAAAGTCCATACGTACGTAACCAGGGAGAAGCTTGAACTGCACAAGACCTGCAAAAGGAAGAAAAAAAACCCATAAATTATCTGTGTCAGCCCAGCCAAATACCAAACCACCCAAACAGGCCCTCCATTGAATTGGGCAGTAAGTTGTAGGCACCCTGGGGCCAGATTGATATGATAAGGCATTTATAGCGCGCCTCTACACAAGTGTTTAAGGCGTAACAAGCCAAGGGAGGGGGGACAAAGGGAGAACCGACAACAATCCTACTAGGCCAGGTATCATTCAGATGGCCCACTAATGTGCCCATCTGCGTCAAGCGAAGTTTGGTAAACAAAGAAAACAATTGAACATGGTAGCCTGCACTTTGGGGGGGGCTAAGGGGTACCCTACACTGCCGGGTAATTTTGTAATGTGAAGGGGGTGCACCTCACAACCCCCACCCCAGGGGTGGCGCATTTCATGTAGCCCTGCCCGGGGGCAGATAAGGGGGGGGCTGCCCTGCACTCCTCCCTGGCCTCAGGTGTCCCTTCCTAGGAGCAAATATCTGGTCCCAGGGAGGGGCTGCATGACATGTCGCCCACTCCATTGCGGGTGGGGGGGGTCAATGCCCCATCCCATTAGAAAATTCCCCGTCCCTTTAGGGTGCCCCACAGCCCTCCCAAAAATGCGTTCCACCATTTTCCCTTTTTTCCTTTGGTAACCCAACTCCCATTGGCGCAGAGGGGCACATTGGTGTGCCAATCTGGCCCTGGGGTGCCCAAACCTTACTGCCCCACCCACTGGGGTGCCTGTCCCACCACGTTTGGGGGCCCTCTCCCCCCTCACCCCAAATGGGGGGCAGGGGCACCTCATGCAGGCCTCCTACAAACAGCTGCGGGAGGTGCACCTCCCCCCCTCCATTTGGGGTGGGGGAGAGAGGGCCGCCAAAAATGGTGGGACAGGCCCCCCAGTGGGTGGGGCAGTAAGGTTTGGGCACCCCAGGGCTAGATTGGCACACCAATGTGCCCCTCTGCGCCAAGGCAAGTTTGGTAAACAAAAAAATGGAAAATGGTACAGTACACTTTAGGGCGGGCTGAGGGGCACCCTAAACTGCCAGGTAATTTTCTAATGTAATGGGGGAGTGACCCTCTACCCCCACACCAAATGCAGGGGGGGGACATCTCATTCAGCCCTCCCTGGGGGCAGATGCCCCTTTCTAGGAGCAGATATCTGCCTCCAGGGAGGGCTACAAGGGGTGCCCCCATTCTCCCTTGGGGTGAGGGGGAGAGGGCCACCCCGCTTTTCTGTAAAATAAATCCCTGGTGGCTAGTGCCCCCCCCCCCTCCCACCCAAAAGTCCCTTATTTTTTTTTGTTTGCCCCTTCCCTGGGGGCAGATGATCAGCCATCTGCCCCCAGGGTTTATTAGATATGTGCCCCCTTGCTTTGGGGGCCGAGGGAGAGGGCTGCCTACTGTAAGCAGCCCCCCCCAACATCACAAACGTATCCCTGGTGGTCCAGTGGCCATTGCTGGTCACGGATCGAGTGCTCTGCGCCGATCCGTGACCAGCAATGCGTCATACATGGTGTCGTTGGAAAGGGGAGGATCTTTTTTTTTTTTTTCACCCCTGGGGGCAGATGATCACTGCCCCCAGGGGTCTCCAGCACTGTGGCGCCATGCTTTGGGAGAGAGGGGGCCGCTTACCTAGTAAGCAGAATCCCAAATCAGATCCCAGGTGGTCTAGTGCGCATTGCTGCCCGTGGATCGAGCTCTGCGCCCGATCCACGAGCAGCAATGCTGTCACACCAGGTATTGTTGGAAAGGGGAGAATCTCCCCTTTCCAAGGATACCTGCCTCGATCTCCGGCTTGAAATACAGCCGGAGATCGAGGCAGAGGGAGAAGCACTTTTACCTTCTCTCTTCACCGCGGCAGCTGAAAATGGCTGCCGCAGTGAATTTACTTTCAATTTCACGTCGGCTTGCGTTAAGCACGCCGACGTGAAATTGAAGGTAATCCAGCCCCTTGGCAGTGAGGGGGGACCTCCCCCTCACATAGCCTGGGGGTTGGCTGAAAGTTTTGTGCGATCCCTGCTTTGCAGGAATCGTACAAAACGGAATGCCTGAAAGGACGAGGTATCTCGTCCTTGGCAACATGGAGGGAATTCCAAGGATGAGATACCTCGTCCTTGGCACTAATGAGGTTAAAATACATATCGGCACAAATATGGCCTAGACCACCACCTCACCACAGCACCATCATTACCTTTTCCCCCAGGTCTGAGCGCATTAGGACCCTTGTCATGTGAGTTGAGACAGAGGAATGTGAGTTGAGACAGAGGAATGCTGGATACTTCAAATTCAATGTAGCATCTGTCCTGCCTACTTCAGTCCAGAGCCATATGCAGAAATAAGGTGAAGGATCAAGCGAAGGAACAACTCTAGTGCCAATGTGCAAATCTACAGGGAGGACAGTGGGATGGGAGCAGTTTATATACTAGCACAAAGCACTGATAGGCCCAGTGTTCATACAGTCTACAGCGCTAACGTTTTTTGTTGACATGCATCAGACGGTCATCCAGTTCATTCCCTCCTTTGAAAGATGGGGGAACTACATATCCCAGAATTCAAATTGGTGCCAAAACTACAACTCGGCTGAACTTTAACCCGACTCTACTGATCAGAGAAGGAGCCGTTACAGCATCAAAGCTACATTAATAATGTGGCCTCACTTTCCCTATGCTCTTGTCCGTCAAACAAGGCCCCCCTTGGCAGACGCCACAACCCACAGTGCAAAATCCAGACTGCGCAGCACTTGCTTACTGCAGCCTTTCCAAATCAGATTGAAAAGCTCACTTAATAGCTGTGGGCCCTAAAACGGTATACCAGTATAAACAATGTGACGGTTATTATATTTCAATTAAGCTGTTCACGGTATCTATAATGGTATAACATTACACACCTAATGTGGTGATTTTCTCCATCCCTGTGGGGTTGCCCTGGCTCTACCCACCACCTTTATGAGAAAAGCATGTTACATCACTCCTGCCAATAACATCCCACTACTCAAGCCCCCTCACTCCTCCAACCCCCCACCCCTGCAATGATGCCTCAGCAATGGTCAACTTATAAAAAAGATTCTCTCCTCCAGGCAATTGGCAAAGTGGCTCCTCTGAGCCTACGTAAACCCACACCTCCAACTCCTGTGAACACCTGATGCACAACAAAGCTCAAAACTATTTGCAATACCAAGCGAGCAGCTGGGACAATCAGTGGAAAGGTTCCCTCAGATTCTAACAAATCCCTCTTTACTAACATAGCAAAAATCGCAAACGGGCCATAATCAAGCAAAAAAGGCCACATACAATGAGAGGATTGCTAAAGTGCAGTCCGGAGCTAGAGAGTGATTTGCTATATTGTGTTTACTTGAGTCACAAGTTGCCTCTCCTGCCAGCGGCCTAAAAGACAGCACATGGTGTGCAAATATCCAAAATGCACTACTAGATAAAATCTCCTCACTCCAAACTAAAATCTTAGCAAAAATAAACCAAACTCGTGTCCCCTGGAACATCTCAACTACAAACCCTAGCGCCATATCACCCACCTGTTCGAATTCTCCCAAGACACCAACCTAGAAGTTGCTAAAATCATCAAGACCTTAAACCATCCAGATGTCAAGGTAACATCTGCCCGGCCGTCGTCCTCAAAGACTGCGCTGACGACTTTGCCCTCTTCATCGCCTCATGGATCAACACTTCATTTACCACTGGCACAGTGGCCACCAAACTCAGCCGATTCTCAAGAATCCAACACTTGTCCCGAGCATCTCCACCATCTATCGCCCCATAACAACTGTCCCTTGCCTTCTCAAGATTCTGTATAGAGTAGCGTACTTGCAGATCCAAATGCTCCTAGGATTGCGCCAATCGGCTTCCGCCCAGGCCATGGGACTGAATTTGCTCTCCTTGACCTCAAAATATAGATGGTTGAATCTAATGAAAATGGTAAATTAGCCCCTCTCCTTCTGATGGACCTATCGGCTGCCTTCGATTTGGTGGATCATAAAATTCTTTGCCATCATCTTGCTTCAGCTACCTACTCCTCCCCTAAAGCCATAACCTTGTTCGAATCCTTCCTTTCCAATGGAACCATGAGGGTGGTCTTGCCAACTGCTTCGGCCCCACCAGCCTTGGTCTCCTGTGGGTTCACCCAAGGCTCCTGCGCCTCACCCACGCTATCCAACATCTTCACTTAGCCCCTCTTCGACCTCCTGGATTCATTGGGTATCTTCTACACCAATTATGCGGATGATACCCTAATCCTTTTTGCCCATAATGGGCAATTATGACACTGATTCTAACTCATTAAACACAATCTACCAAGTATCCAGGCCTGTATGGCCATGCACTCCCGGTGTCTGAATGATAAACTGAGCTGTAGGTCATCGGCTCCCAAAACCTCCTAAATGTGCCTACACAACATTCACCATTGACAGGAACTCTATTCCAATCTCTAAAGAAGTTAAAACCCTTAGGGTTTATCTGGACTCCTCCCTCACTCTAACCAGACAGGTTAATGCCATAGCCTCATCCTCGGCCTACACAACCGGGCTTATCAATTATGACAGGGTTCTATGTTAATTCATCCCCATTTTTTGTTTCGCAGCTTTTTTTTCCCTAACATTTATTGCCGAAAAAATGCGTCGAATCCCCCCAATTTGTTCCATATACCCCAACCTACTTCTTATGCCCTTACACCCACCCCCTCCATATTTCTTGATGCTTTTTTCAGCAAAACATTTTTAGCAAAAAGTGCTATGAAATAAAAATGGGCGGTGGATGAATGTTGTAACACTGGCAGACCCTTCCCCTATACAGACAGCTGCATCACGCTAGCCAGAGACCTAATTGTCTCCAGATTAGACCATTGTAATTTGCTCTTTGGAGTAACTACTATAGGCAACATAAAAGAACAGTCATTCAAAACTGAGCGGCATTGAATATCCCTAAAAAAAAAAAGAACTAATTTCCTCAGCTATACGAAATGGCCACTGGCTCCCTATTCGCGTTTGTATTCACTTCAGAAGCCTGACCCCAACACACACATGCCTGGCACACACTGCCCCTAGATACTTGTATAACAAAATCAACAAATATCAAACAGACCAACTAGGGCCTCCCACTCCCACCTTCTGTTCATGCCTAAATTCAAACTCCAAAAAGCAGGAAGCCGCAGCTTCCCGGTGATTGCGGCTAAATACTTGATGCCCTACCGCCTCATCTGAGATCTGAAACAACCACCTGATCCTTCCGTAAAGCCTCAAAGCCTGGCTCTTATCACAAGATGTATAACCTCCACCTGTTCCTTCATCATTAGTACCAGTGCCTAGATGCCCCCTGGTTTGGTGCGCTCTAAAAATGACAAAATAAGTAAGTAAAATAATGTATGCTTTCTATTTGTTGGCTTTTTGTCTGGGCACCGCTTTATATTAATGATTCACACTGGTCTGCTTTGAATGTAGTTTTGTTTTTGGTGGCATGCTTGTCAGTTATGATACTGATTGGTGAATTTGGAAATTGTTCATTCACTACTATCGAAATATACACCTTCAAATATGTCTGATATGTTAGTCCTTCCATAAATTATTCTGTGGTACATGCGTTCGTTCCACGGACGCCGCATTGAATATCTGCCGAATGGCGATTGCCTAGATTTTCTCACACACGAACACTGTGTTCCAGTTTCTGTTCGTGAGAGGGAAAGCCTGTTTACGGTGTGACTTGGGAGTCTTTGTAGGGTGCTTCCATAACATTGGGTTGACTATGTTTGAACGGTATGGTTTCTTTTCAGTCTGCATACTTTGTTAAAAGAAGACTTTGGAGGTGACGGTGTGGCCGATTTTCTGTACTTCAGTGCTACACAGGTAGTAGCTAAATTGCGATCTTTAAGATTAACTTCTTTACTGCCTTCTCCTGTTTCTGATGGTGTTTGTTAGTTGTCATAATCACTACTGGAGGCGCTGCTTCAGAGTTCTGTCTATTAGCGAGGTTACGTTACCTTGGAATGTATTTGTATTAACACACAGTTTGTTTATACACCTTGGTGGTTGACATGGTGGTGGTTATGGATGGCTATTTTTTGTTTCAAGCTTTGTGGTGATATGGCATAACCTATCTCCTTCACTGTGATCACTTCTAGTATAATTTTCCCATGGGCATTTATTCACTTGGACATCTTTGTCTTTTGTTGCGTTGGTGATACTCGTGGATATTTTGCATTACATGGTTTGGTATGTCCTTAAAGGAATCGGAAATTGTAATTTGGAAAGAAAGACTTTATACTTTCTGTTGCTTTATAGATCTCATTTGGAATTGTTGCTCTTGAGAGAGGGTTTATCCTGAAATGCGTTGAGTTCTTTATGTATTTTCATGCTTTGACTTCTGCTGAACTAATTTTGTAAATTGACTGTTTATACAGTATATTGAATTGATATTTTATTTCTATCGCGCTCGTGCACAAGTGTTTCAGAGAGCGACAAGGCGGGGAACAGGGGAGAACAAAAACAACGATCTTACTAGGCCCAGTGACATTGAGAACGCGCAAGTGCATCGGAGAGAGGGGGAGAAATGGAAAGTGCGGAGCAAAGGAGAAACAAATAAATGCAACAAACAGTGGTAGTGCAGCCCGCAAGTGGCAAGTGCTCGGTTTAAGGCAATAGACAGGGTAGGTCTGATAGTGCAGGAAGAAAAAGGGGGGCGGACTGTATGGGTACGGATACAGACCCCTGTGCAAGGGGTTGCCCGTAGGCAGTGCGGGAGGGTGGCAGGGTGAGCAGGTACCTGGGCCCGGAGGACAGAGGGTGGCCAAGTGCACAGTGCCAAGAGAGCAACAGATCAGCGGAGGGGAGGGCGAAGACTGAAGCAAAGAGGAAGGTCTTGATGTGCTTCCGGAACCAGAGATGGTTCTCCTCAAGTTTGAGTGGCAGGGAGGCAGTTCCAGAAGGTGTGCGGGGGACGGGAGTGTCAGATAAACTGGGCACTTCATTTTTGCCGACCGCCCTAGTAGACCACCTTACCAAACTTAGTGCCAGGGTTTTATATTCTCCCTTGTACCCTATATTTTTTCATTAATTTAACGTTTGGTTTACTTACATCAAGACAGGGTGTGCACTAATATGACTTTTGTCAGGTAATGGAAGTTCGTCTGGCCTGCATAAAGCTCCCCTCTTGCCACGCAATGCGCCCTTTTTCTATGTGGGCCTCTTGGGAACCGGGCAGATATTGCTACCTATTGTACCAGAGAAAATAAGACTCTGATAATGGCCTAAAAGTGAAATTATTATTTTTTTTTTTAATTTTATTGGTTTGTAAATTAAACCTTTAAAATACATAAATGTTACAAAACAGACAAACAACATTCATCCATTTCCCTTTCCCTCATTGTTCTACAGAAGTATCATTTCCCACTGTCCCAGGAGAGATGTAACACATCCTCAGCCGTTATTTATGGCTACATTAGGGGTCAGCAATCGATCTTCAATTATTGCTAAAAGATGTGTTACAGGCAAGACTAGTTTCATATCCCTTCCATTAAACATTTGTTGCCACCAATCTTCACTGTCCTTTGACGGATGGGAGTCACTCCAAGGGCCCAAGAGACGAGTTCTTTCCGTTCTTAGCCCAACGCAGAAGAGCATCATATGTTTCAAAGTTTCAGGTGCTTGAAGACAACAGCGACAGGTTGGATCTAAATTTGCATACGTTGACCAGGCCCGTAGCCGCTCTTTTGTTTTAAACCCATTTAGCCTGAACCACATGAACAGTCTTCGGGCGTGTGGGTCTGGAAACAGTTCAACGTATTTTTGTGGGTTGTTATATGCCCGAGCTTCAGTAGGAACCTCACACATTATTTTAGAGGACGTTCTTTTTGAACATGTTAGTTCCCAATCCTCTCGCCATATTTTTATTTTTTCTGCATTCGGGTTTCCTTGGAGAGTATCTATCTTAATGTCATATTCAGACATAAGAGCTTCACAGCGTTTCATCCATAATGCCAGGATCCCAGGTCCGGAGGAGGTCGCACCATGGAGTACGCCAAATTGCGGAATCTGTTCACTAGTTCTCGTTTTCCGATAAAGTGATAACAGATTCCAACAAACTCTTGCATGAATTGAGATCAATGATAGTTCGTATCTTATCGAGTACGTAGCCGTTCCTTTTGGCAACTTAAGGACTTTGGTCCAAAAGATGTTCTCAAGAGTAGACCATATCTCCCAAGTACAACCCAACGCATTTCCTGCCCCATATGTAAGTATAGGTATCACCTTTTGCTCATAAAAACGTAAGACTGCTTTCAGAGAAAATTTCCCATATTATCACCTGCGCTTGACACGCCAATTATTTGCATTTACGTTTAATCTCAATTTTCCATGGTTCGTCACTGAGGCTGGAACTGAGCATCATTCCAAGGTATTTCACATTAGGCGAGATAGTTAGCTTTTCTTGGTTTAATGACCATGTTAGATTTTTTGCAAGCCTAGTTTTGCCACTTTTTAAGTCTTTCAAAACCAGTATTTCACACTTCTTTGTGTTGATAGACAGGTGGTTTTCGATCACATATTTCTGGATTGCATTAATTTTCCTCTGTAAACCAATCGGTGTTAAATCCAGCAATATAAGATCGTCCGCATACAACATCCAGCTCAACCGGGATTTATGGATCTTCGGCGGAAAGATGTTTAAGCCTTCAAAGGAGTAGCCAATATCAGAAATGAACAACCCAAATAATGCCGCCGCCAGCGGTCAGCCTTGCTTGACTCCCTTAAAGGTGTTAATTGGTTGAGACAACGTACCAGTTTGATCCAGACGAATCCTTAGAGGTTCCAGTGTGTAAATCTTTTATTGCGGCAACTAGGTCTTTCGGGCAGCCCCATTCTCTCATTTTGTTCCATAGCCGTGCTCGATCTATTGTATCAAATGCATGAGAAAAATCAATGAAAGCAAGATAAACCATTGTTTGGGTTCTAATTGCTTCCATTTTAAGTATATTTAACAACAATAGATTCAACGAGCATCCAACTTGCTTGACAAAACCAGTTTGTCTAACATCTACGTGTTTCGAATGAGTTGCCCATTTGACTAACTTATGCTGCAACATGGTCGCGTACACCTTCCCTAAGACGTCAAGCAAGGCGATCGGCCGGTAATTTTTAGGGCATGTTCTGTCCCCTTTTTTAAATATGGGGACAAACACCGCTGATTTCCAGGATTGCGGTGTCTTTCTTTGGAGATTCACTCTCGCAAAGAGATCCACACAGAAGTCTGCCCATAGCTCTGGATGTTGCTTGATCGTGAAGTTAGTCAAACCGTCAGGACCAGGAGCCCTGGAATTTTTGGCTTTCTTAATTATACTGAAATTATGAAAAGCCTTGCTGAAAGAAGGAGAGGCACCATTCGCTAAAGTATGCTTCCTATTGGATTGCACATTTTGCTCGCTGCCATGATAAATGGATGTCTCTTAAAGTGAATTTCAGACTGTGACTATTTCTAAGGTGCTTTTCAATACGGTTTATTGTGCAGGTTAAAGACTGGCTGGAAACTGTGATTGTGTAAACGGAAATCTTTCAATATGAATTTACAGAGGCGTGATTTTATACTTTAAAGACACAACTGGAATTTGCACATTTCATTATTGCCTTATTAGTATCAAAGAACATGCAGACAAATTAGCTTTAAGTCAGAACTATCGCTTGAAAATGAGTGCATTTGCATCCCTGAAAAACTCACCAGGCCTAGAATGTTTATTGGCAAACATGACGCTATCTTAAAAGTCCTGGGTTTCATCACTGATGCAATGTTCCTGGATTAACAGTATAGATGGAAAATCAACTTTTTTTTACAAACTTGTAATTTTATTTTAAATGATTTTATTTTGCATAGGTTTCATTTAAATGAAAATAATGTAAACTGTCCTGAAAAATCATGTGAAGTAGCAATTTATTCTGTTATTGCATGTACCTCATTTGTCTGTTCTTATTTTAAACTCGATTGGAATAGGTGCAGACATCCCTGTTCCTTGGGGGAGCTTGAAATGGTCTGAGAATTCACCTCACAGTAGAAACCCCAGACCGGGAATGCCGTCATGGGACATCTGATCACCAGTTAGGCCTTGTTGTTGTGCTCATGGAAGAGTTCTCTGCTTCAATCCTGTTTCAACAGTTGTCTACCTGTTGAAAATCAGAAGACCAAGCATGATGGCGTTGCATTAAGGATTGCACATATTTGAGCTTTTAATGTCAGGAAAATGGAAACCAGCTCATTTCCCATATCAACAGTGCCATCTTGTGGTAGAAGTCCGAATATTCATTTACAAATGGAAGAAAAGTCCTTTTTTGTGCAATTTTAATGAAAAATATAATGGTTAAAAATGTGTTGCAATACCTGATCAACAAGAAATGTGTTGTAGATTTTAGATGGAACATTTCTTTCACCACACCTAAAATCCTTGTAGTGTTATGTAAACATCAGGAGAAAATTAAGAAAAACACTGTTCTCCTGAAATATTTGTCACACAGCGTTCTTTCATGTGCTGTGCACACTGATCTTTCGAATCCGACGATAACCTCACACATTCAAATCAAGTTGGGTCACAAAAATGAAATAGCCATTTTTACATTAGAAGTGAGCTTGATCCGCCCCCTCTCCTGAACTACCCCCCACTCGCCTTGCAAATATGGAACAGGGATAAGCCACTCCTGTCACAAACTCACAGGAGGAGTCCAGATACACAATTGCATGTACACAGAATGGGAGAATTAATATTAATTCATATGCTGAGATGAACATTTTCGGGATTACAACTGGATATGTTGGGGGAGGAACTGAAACCTTTTGGAGAGGTTTGCAGGTACGGATGCTGAAGGGGGGCGGGGGGAAGAGTCCTTACAGAGACAATGAACTGCCCATATTGGAAACTCTGATCCAGACAACAGCTGCCTTTTCTGAGACAGGAATTCCAGGAAGAGCCGGGTCCTGGCTGGTTTTCCCCTAATGTGAAGCTACATTTAAAAAGGTAAATAATACACCAATGTAAATTCAAATTGCCCAGTGTTTTCTGTATGAAAATCCTGGGAATAGAAAGCTGAAGCAAAAGGGAATGCTACAGTGATAAAGATACAGCTGCAATCTTAAATATGGTGACTTGTGACTTCCATTTTTAAGTTTAGTACCAAGTGAGAAGTAATTTCCTTAAATCCCAATGTTTTGTGTTGAGGGGAAGAATTTAAAACTGAATGCATTTTGGTGCCACTTAAATGCAGAATTCTTTTGTAAGCCTAAGCACCATTAATTGGAATCCTCGTCTCATCCAGACAGATTTGCACAGGTCCTAGTGTATTTGCGCCACAATATCGCCTAATGTGATGATATGCATGCAGGGGTGAGTCTAGTCATAATCCATGTATGTGACGAACAGAAATTAGCACAGAGCAAAGTGTAAACCCTTGCAGTCCCTTATCTTTAAAGGCACAAACAGACAGGATTTTTTTGTTTTTATGTTGTAGATATGACTGGGTAAGATTACATCTCCAGTCCAAACTTGTTGAGCTGAAGGAAAACTGAGTAGGAATAGAATGAGAGCAGTACATGCACATTGAAAGCTACACACAGGTATATTTAATACAACACCGCATGTTCTCTGAAAGCTGCACTTACATGTTGTGAGAAGACCTCGCACATGTTCAGAGCACAACGAAAAATCCCAGAGAGCATTATTTTCTGAATATAAACTTGTGCAAGTCCTATTTAAGCTGCCCATTGTCACTTTTAAATTACCTTTGCATCTCACAATCACGCACTACTATATGGGAGCCAAGTGAAATTTGTTTTTGAATGTTGTTCAAGTAAACTTTCTCATACCAAACTTGTCTTGATACTGGAGAAAACAAAGTGTTGATGCAGAATTGATTACATTTAGAAATGCCTACACTGGCTGAAAGGTGGCCATGTTATTTAAAATAAATTGTTTCCTAGATTAGAAGCAATGAAAAGGTTTAAAATGCATAGCACCTTTTTTAGAGTGCAGTATACATATATTTGGGACTGGAAATTAATGCGTGTGTGCAAACTAGTAGAGGGATTCATACAGGCAAGAAAAATCTTGTCTGGAGATCACCACAATATTACACACTCCTTAACCAATAATCTTTGTGTAATGCTGGAGACCATCCTGGTTTAAAATGTAATTCATTTCTTTATAATTGTGAGAAACGTGTCTTTCCATGCCTGGAATTATGTGGTGGAATAGTATATTGGGGAACATGAGCTTGGGCATCTCACCCTATCTGAACCTGTAAATTAATACTAAAAAACAAACTCCTTCTACAGTTGGCAGCAGAAGCTTACAAATATTTCTTTGGAAATGTCATAAACTATAAGCAACATAGTCCTTGATTGGAACATCTGCACCTTGGGACCCAACGTCTTCTCTGGAACATTCTTATTCTTCACCCATTTACGTCAACAAACCTTTCTGCACACAATCCCATTCTACAGCCCTGCCCACATCCAGCTAGTCGACTCTCATGGATGTTGCCCCTTCTCCTGCAACCACATTACCACCAAAGCAACTGGTCAGCAAAAATCTATTACCGTTTTATGTATAAGTTCAATGACTTTCATTTCAACACTTGCCATCAACAAGGTTGATCTTCTACTGTCCCTTTTTTTCCTGAAAGGCAGACCACAGGCTTTACTTTTATGTTCTTATTTTTGTGAACTTCATCTTTGTATCCATGGGATTAATAAAGCACAAACCTACCTGGGTACACTTGTACAATGATACTGCCATATTTTCCCTTCACAAAGCCTAAAAATGTACACTTGTGAGTAGAACATGGTGTGGTCTGTGTGTGTGGACAACTAGGACACGAATGCCTTATATGCCTGGCTAATGGACTGCAACTTTCATTTTCTTTTTTGCCCTTGCTTTCACCACTTTCTGCACCCTTCGAGCTAATGCAACCACTCCTTCTCCAGCTTTCTTGGAGCAGCCTGTAGGTCCGACCACTGCTGTGGGTGTATTCACCATTTCAGAAACAGAACACCACTGTAGCTCGTTTAGTAGTCACAGAATGCACTAAATGATGCTTTTTTTTAGTTATGCACGAAACTTTACAGTAAGTGTTCCATACAGAGCTCTTTGAAGGACCCCGCACCCCCGCCAAACCCAAAACAGAGCCTGTAAAGTACAACACAAGGTCCTAATTGTCACCTGTTCCATTAGCATCCGTCTAGTCCTTATCACCTTTTTGTTTTGCCTGTTCGTACCAAGTTCACCTCCATAGAACTAATGTTCTCTTTCCGTTCGCTGTCTCTGCCTCCCTCCATGTTTCCCCCTCGAAATAAAGCTGAGATTCATACAAGGCTCTGGTGATGCCTGGATTTGATGAACAGCCCTATAGTACAGGTTTTATAGTTCACAAGTTGAAGGAGAGGGATCTCTCGCCTTGCACAACCATGATGTAATAGGATACGCTCGCTTTAATGGAATTACTTAGCACTGCCAGGAGGCATTGATGTGCCAGCACGTCTGTCGTGCCATCAGTTTCTTCTAGCGCCTGGAGACTGCAGCATGGCTGCTACGTAATGTCCTCTGAAAATCTCCATGCCTGTGCCATTTGCTTTTAAGGAGGGTGTGCTTCAAGGCATAAAAAAAGCAGTGTCGCATAGCAATTTGCTATGCGATTCTGTAGGTTTGCTAATCAAATTGACACTTGTGTAGCAAAGCTTGCTATTTAAGTTGCCATATTCAATCAAAGCATAGCTAGCCCTGTGTTCCTCTCCTGCCCTCAGTGCTCTAATTTCTGTGTTATCTTCCAGTGCTAATGGAGAGAAAGTGCAGCAGTAATCATCTCCTCCACTCTTAAGTGCCAAAGGCCTGTGTGGGAGTTCTAGGCATAAACTGCATTTTTTGTCTTCAAATAATTGCAAACCAGAATTAATCGGGATGATTGTATTTGTGATACTTTTATTAAGTTAACTATACCCTGTGTGGCAAAGACCAGTATGTGCTAACTTTATTTCTTTTTAAAAACCAGTCATGCAATCGATTCCTAAAAATGTAAGTTGTTACATAATGCATAATTAAAGTATTGGCAATGTAAAACACTGCATTGCCTCCATGCATTACAGTAAAGATTAGGTTAGTGTATCTAAACCTCATACTGAATTTTGTTGATGAAGATGCAACATATTGACAAGTAAACACTTCTGAAAATGTACATGATCACATGATCAAATGCTTTTGATGACAAACCTAGTTCTGTAACTTGCTGGTTGCATACATCTATGCAATTGGTGCTTGAACCATGAGCTGACACCATACTCATTGACTTTCAATCGTATCAGCCTTTGGCTTTATAACGGCTACCTTGAAAGCGAGATTAGCACAAACTACAATATTACACCTAGTTAGCCCAGTTCTCTACTTACTATGACTTCCACGCTGCATACTCTCCTACTTTCTTTCCTCTTATGTAATGAATACACAAAGCTAACGATGTTTACACAAAGTAGTGATCAACAGTTCCATACAGTTGCTGCATCTACAGATCTACTGCCCTACCATACACTGTAGTAAGCACCCAGACCTCAATGTGCTTTATAATGATGTTTGCATTATATATTAGCACCTGCAGGGGAGAGCTGAACTGGTTGCAGGGCCTTTTAATTATCATATCTATTTGTGTCCCTTTATACAGCTAACCCATTTTACAGACACTCATCCATGTCTTACAAAGTCTTTTCGCACACATGTATAGTCGAGTAGATTTTATTAAGGGTGAGTACAATTTGCAAGAGATGTTTTAAACCTTTAATTAAACATTAACTTTGTTTGCAGTAAATGTCAAAGGTTTCACTGTACATAGCTGCCCTCTGGGTGGCAGCAGTGTGCCAACCATAATTCACGTTTGCAGTGACATGCACCATTTTACATATATTGCATTTTTTGTCATGCGTTGCTATGGGTTGAGTGCATTTCTCTTAGGATGATTAGGTAAACTAAGCTACCCGACCTGCATGTCTAGCTGAATTGTAATGAATTTGCAAGTTCTAACTGTTCACATTAATGTCTTATTTCAGCTGTATGCAAAACAGCTGTATTGTTGCTCATTTCATGTATGCTGTACAAATAACTTCTGGCAACATTAACAATATTAGTACAAGACTGCTTATCAAATGGGTGTTTGCTAATCAAGACAATTTTAATTAGCAAATTGTGCTAATCAATTTTTGAAAACGAATGTATGCCTTGTGCTTAGATGTTGGCAACATGCTAGTGGCTTGAATAGACCTTGTCTGGAAAGTGAAACGGTCTCGCTCGCCTTAGTTTCACTCTATGCACAATTCACCCTACATCATGTGCCAGATAATTGGAGATTTTACCTATGGAACTGGTAAAAGTACTGGGATGCACCTTTGGGAAACTACCTCCCCAAACCCCCGTAAAACATATGGGCAAAATGAGCTTTCAGAGTGTTAAAATAACATTTCAATTGCTGCATTAAGGTACACTTCTAACCGCAGGCGTTTTTTTACTTTTTTAGTTTCCAGCAGTGCTCGCACTTATGTAATGTGTCAACATCTCGGCCCATACTTAATCATACATCTGGGAACGAAATGACTTGCCACTCGGCTATTTAACTCCTATTTGTAGTCTAGAAGGGCATGGTTATCTTGTCACGTGGAGCCCCTTTTATTCGCTAGACCACCTGGTACTGTTCAAACATAGCTATGTGTTATTAGTACCCAGGGAGGGGGTGTGGCAGCCTCCCAGCCAGTGAGGAGGCTCGGAACAGGGTCTTTACTGCACAGGGAAAGACCCCGCTCTGAGCCTCCTAAGAGCAGGAGTCTATCCTCCTCACTCGTGTCCCTGCCCCTCCCCCTTTCCACATATCCGCTCCCTACCCCACTTACCTGTGCTGTCCCTCGCTATCGCCGGTAACAGTACTATTCCCAGCGTGCGATTAGCTGCCATGGAAAGGGAGAAAGGACTACATGTAGTCCCTGATCCCCGGTCAATGGTGGCCATTTTATTTGCTTATTTTTTTCTTGAGTTGAGAAACTGCTTTCATGCTGTTTCGCAACTCCAGAAAAATTACTATTACAATCCCCATGGTACAACGTGCTGGGGTTCTAATAGCAGAAGAACCTGAGAGGGGGGCATTACTGGTCTGGTACGGCCCTGGGCGCCAGTTACAAGCCAGAGCAAAATTCTCTCATGCCTCCCCCCCCCACCTTCCCACCACAGTCTCACGTTCTATTGCTTTATTGCCCCTGCGTGTTTGGCAATGCATATAAAGGTGCGTTACTATTGTTGCACATCTAGAAGACATTTTAAAAGCATAATGCGTTCTATGGGTTTATCTCGTGTGAACGTTAGATTTATGGCGCCCACTATGCACTAGCACCACACTAGTGCTGTATACACCCACATTTTATCCCTGCTGGGAACAGACCTGTGGTGCTGTCTTCAAGCTCTGCCCCACATGCTTTGAACAACCTTTCCATGGCACTTTCGGTTCCCAGTCCAACCTTGGTAGGAGAGGATATGAGCTTTTGTAGATAAATGATGGCTATGTAAGAGTGTAAGCTGATCAGTGCGAGTATGGCACGTATTGTTCTTGATTACATGCCTACAGACCTTGAAGCTTTACTGAAGTAAAACGCTATATTGGACGGAACTGTCATTTTGGAGTATTTTTTTAATTTTTTTATTTTTATTTTTTAGTCTCGTTTACTAGAAAATCAGACCTTCAAATTGTATGCAGGTTTTAGCGATCTTTTAGTTTTCTCTTTTTCATTGTAGTAAAAACGAATGTTTCTGTTTTGGTATTATAAGGGAGCAAGCCCTTTTTGAACTTGGGACTTTGAGTGCCTCTCGCATGGACTGCTTTCATTTTAAGAGCTAGTATCGTCAAAGCCCACGTTTGCTGCTTCTTGTCTGCCACTGTCAACTGCAAGGTCTCCTGAGGTGGGAACTGTGTGGCAAGGTGCTCGGTGCAGGATTTTGAACAAGGTGAACTGTCAAATGTGCCAGAGTTGCTGTGCCAAGTGGACATGACTGGCGAACTCTGTGGTAATATGATGACCACTTCTGGTTCTGCAACAGCTCGACTTCCCAGTGGTTGGTAGAAGTAGTCCGAATGTAAAACTTGTGGTTCCATTTAGTCCTGTGTTTGCATGAATTGATTACTCCCCGAAGTAGTTCCAACTGTTCACAAGGACCTTTGGCTGTTGATTTTTTTTTTTATTGACTGCATTTTATTTTACCATAGCTTTGGTGTTTCATGGAGATGCTCTTGCACATTAGTAAACGTTTGCAATCCTCGTGCAAGTGTTTTTTTTGTTTGTTTTTTAAACAAGCAAAATAAGCGTGTATGGCCCACACATGTGGCTTTCTTTTTCAGTTGCTGTGCTTTTCCGTCATTCTAGCCTGATCCTCCCTTTTTGTGCTGCCAGAATATCGGCTTTCCTTTCCTGTTACGGACACTTTCTTGCCAATACAACAGTCCCTGGCTGCAGCCTTTGTGTCCACAGCTGTTTTTTGTAGTTGTTGACAAATTGACGGAAAGTTACGTCGGGGATGTCGCTACTCGCGCGAAGTGGTGGAACAGATTGAGGGGTGGGGTGATGAGCTTTTAGTCGGTGATCTTTCTTCCTCTGTACACTACGGCATTGTAGAATTGTCTGGCCATGATATCATCGCTCTGTAATCCGTGTTTTTCTTATTTCCCGATTTGCCTTAAGGAGCCTTTTTTCTTTTGAAACTCCTGCCCCTTGTTAGGTTTTCATGTGCAAAATTTCATTTTTATTTTGGGCTATTGGGTGGCTGTAGGCTGAAACTATTGCACTGGAGTACAGATGGGGAGAACTGGCTTATGAGGAGGGAATCTGCCCATGTCCATGCTAATCCCTATGGCCATTCCCACCAAGTTCCTGCCCCTCTCCCAACCAAAACACCTCCTCATGGGAACTCTTTGAGCTTCCTTTAATCAAGCCTTGCTGTCAGACTTTGCACTCAAAGTGCCAGCCATTGTTTTTTCAAAGCAGTCTTCTGAGAGTTAATGAATTTGAGTTGTAAATGCACTAACAGTATAATAAAAATGTCTTGACCAGTTCTGGCTTCAGCCACTGTATTTATAAGCTCTTTTTAACAGGACTTCAGGAAAGGAGACAAACAAGACTGGCAAAGCAAACAGTTTTGGCTTGTGTAGAAGTATTGGGCATTTGCGAGGCACTGCTATTAGAGCCCCAGGTACTCACGATTTTACACCTGCTACCATCAAGAGACCGTTACTACCACAATGACGTTGCCTGGCAAGTGCCTTTCCTGTGCCTACACAATCCCAAACGGTTGCATTGTCAATGGTTGTTTATAATGTAATTAGGGTTGCCTATCATCCAGCTGTACCTGCTAGTACATTCATTGACCTTTGCCATATCTTTAATATTTAAAATGTTATCGGCAAATGGGCAACTTTCGGTAACCAGTCTTGCACAGTACATTCTAGCTGTGGTAGAAAAAGCTTTCAAAATCCTTACCTGTTGATCTATCAGCCATTGATGGTAGCTCCCGTACGAGGGAACATACAACATGATGCATCAAGGAGCTACCCCAGCTTCATTGGTAAATGTGTTCCCCCTCATCCTAGGAAACCTAAACTCCCCAGGTGGACCCTTAATAGTTCAAACCTGGTTCTGCCCAATTCTTACCATGCTGGTTGCCGTTTACTGTAACTCTGTATGTGCACATTTTATTCTTCTCATTTTGTCCTTTTCAGGACACAGTTTAAGCCATTACCTTTGAATACAAACCTACTGCCCCCTCCTCCCTCACCCATCAGATAGTCTCATCACATTTCCCTTCATATAAGGTTTCTACATGGTTGACCTTTGTTACACTTTCAGAATCTACATTTCCTTTCTGGTCCTATTCTGTATCTCAACATGAAACTTTGTGACTTCCCTCTTTCAGGATGTCTCGTCAAACCTGGTCTTCATAAGGAGCTTCCATATTGGATAGCCAATAGCAGCCGACTATCTACCTGGAACCACCCATAGATCATCAAGAAGGGTGGACGACTTGGCATGCTTTCTTGTGCTGCTTGCATACTGGTGTAGTCTTTATCTTCGGATGCACTCATTGCTGTCAAAACAGTCCAATCTGTTAGTCTTGTCACAAATGGCTCAAGGAACATTCCCACTCGCAGAGAAAGTGCAAGCGGTTTATTGTTTAAAAAAACGTTTATAGCTGGGCGCTAGCTCTCCCTCTATCCCTCACTCCCCACCCCCCCCCCCCTCAACACTGCCATTATGCTCAGTGCCTGAACAAAATAAGAGCGCTTGGGGAGGTTGGGGGTCACGTTGCCAACTGGGTCCGCCTGCCCCTTGGTTTATGTTGCCATTATCACCTGCGAAAACCACACTTAGGTGCAAAGGGCGCTTTAGGGGATAAATAAATTCCACTTTCTGGCAGGATCCCTGAAGCTACAGTTTATATAAGTCGGTTTTCCAATTGATGACCATTACCTCATCAACAAGGAAAAGATACAGGTTTAAGGATCC
Source organism: Ambystoma mexicanum (assembly GCF_040938575.1). Classification (NCBI taxonomy): domain Eukaryota; kingdom Metazoa; phylum Chordata; class Amphibia; order Caudata; family Ambystomatidae; genus Ambystoma; species Ambystoma mexicanum. Next base: position 1,111,516,305 of record NC_090923.1, on the reverse strand, counting down.
CGCAGGTAAGTTTGGGTTTTCATTTGTGTGTGGTTTTAAGAACGCATGGATTAGCAACAGATAGGGGGTGAAAGTTGCAGACCGAGCAGCACTCATAATGCAGCCTTGTACCGTTTGAATACAGCCTGCATTCCGACCAATCTAATTGTCTTGCACCTCCCCCCCCTCCCCCCAGGGTGCTAATGAGACGGCAAAAACGTACCAATGCTAGCTAATAACTGCCTCAAACCTCACTGATTAAGTTATTGTTATTGTTGTTATTGTTATTTTGCATTTGTATAGCGCCTTATATACCATTGGTATGGTCTGAAGGCGCTGGTAGGTTGAACGCCCTTGGGAACCGAAGTTCGGGTCAGTGGAAAGATTAGAGAGAGTCCAAAGGTGTGTGTGCGCACCGGTATGTGTGCAGCTGGTGCGGAATTCATGTGGTAGCTGCTTCTTAGCGGTAGGTGTGGTGGTTGAGAGATCAGGGATATGTGTTCGGTCTGGCTGGAATTATCCAGACCGAGTGTGGCGGCGTTAGGCCTGAGGAGAAACGCCTGGCTGGGGGTGTGAGACCAGCCATGTTTACTTAGAGTGATGGGGGGTGAGCGGCAGATGTTGATATGAGAACAGTTATACCGAATGGTGTCATAGTATCTCTGTGTTCTAGTTGAATGGTCGTGTAAGGAGAGAGTAAGCGTGGGGTGTGATATGCAGTATGCTCTTTCAAAGATTCCTTGCATTCCAAAACAAAATATGCACGTCGCGCAATTCTGAGCGGTCAGGTCCGTTCTATGTGTTTTGGTTCACATCCGCTCTATGCACTATTCACCCATACACTCATTTGTTCCATGCGTTCGTCCGCTCCACAACGTTCGTTCGTTCCATACTTGTTCGCTCTCCACACACTTGTTCGCTCTCCACACTCGTCCGCTCTCCACACACTCGTCCGCTCTCCGTAGCCTCGTCCGCTCTCCGTAGCCTCGTCCGCTCTCCGTAGCCTCGTTCGTTCTCCGCACCCTCGTTCGTTCGTTCTCTGCACCCTCGTTCGTTCGTTCTCTGCACCCTCGTTCGTTCGTTCTCTGCACCCTCGTTCGTTCGTTCTCTGCACCCTCGTTCGTTCTCTGCACCCTCGTTCGCTCTCTGCACCCTCGTTCGCTCTCTGCACCCTCGTTCGCTCTCTGCACCCTCGGCCGCTCTCTGCACCCTCGGCCGCTCTCCCCACTCAACCGCTCTCTCCACTCAACCGCTCTCTCCACTCAACCGCTCTCTCCACTCAACCGCTCTCTCCACTCAACCGCTCTCTCCACTCAACCGCTCTCTCCACTCAACCGCTCTCTCCACTCAACCGCTCTCTCCACTCAACCGTCTTCCACATTCATTTGCTCTTCATATTCGTCCGCTCTTTACTCTCAACCAACCTCCACACTCATCCGCGCTCCACATTCGTCCGCCAGCAGCGCTCCTCCTCCACGCTCATCTACACTCATCTATATTCATTCGGTCTCCTATTCAGCTCTCTCATCCTCCGCACTCATCCGCCCTCCTCATTCATCTGTTCTCGACACTCATCCGCCCTCGACACTCATCCGCTCTCGACACTCATCCGCCCTCGACACTCATCCGCCCTCGACACTCATCCGCTCCCCCCACTGTCACTCCCCCCACCGCTCTGCACACTCAACCGCTCTCCCCACTCAACCGCTCTCCCCACTCAGTCGCTCTCCCCACTCAGTCGCTCTCCCCACTCAGTCGTTCCCCCCCCATTCAGTCGCTCTCATGCTTCTCTGCTCTCCACGCGCCTCCGCTATCTACGCTCCTTCACTCTGCACGTTCCTCCGCTCAGCACGCTCTTCCGTTCTCCACGTGCCTCCGCTCTCTGTACATAGCCGCTCTCCACACTCGACGGCTCTCCACACTCTTCCGTCCTCCACATTCATTTGCTCTTCAAATTCATCCGCTCTCCACACTCATCCGCCAATAGTATTCATCCTCTAACACTCATCCACATTCATCCTTACTCATTCGCTCTCCCCACTCATCCGCTCACGTCCTCCACACTCATCCGCTCTCCACGCTCATCCGCTCTCCACGCTCATCCGCTCTCCACGCTCATCCGCTCTCCACGCTCATCCGCTCTCCACGCTCATCCGCTCTCCACGCTCATCCGCTCTCCACGCTCATCCGCTCTCCACGCTCATCCGCTCTCCACGCTCATCCGCTCTCCACGCTCATCCGCTCTCCACGCTCATCCGCTCTCCACGCTCATCCGCTCTCCACGCTCATCCGCTCTCCACGCTCATCCGCTCTCCACGCTCATCCGCTCATCCCCTCTCCACGCTCATCCCCTCTCCACGCTCATCCCCTCTCCACGCTCCTCCCCTCTCCACGCTCCTCCCCTCTCCACGCTCCTCCCCTCTCCACGCTCCTCCCCTCTCCACGCTCCTCCCCTCTCCACGCTCCTCCCCTCTCCACGCTCCTCCCCTCTCCACGCTCCTCCCCTCTCCACGCTCCTCCCCTCTCCACGCTCCTCCCCTCTCCACGCTCCTCCCCTCTCCACGCTCCTCCCCTCTCCACGCTCCTCCCCTCTCCACGCTCCTCCCCTCTCCACGCTCCTCCCCTCTCCACGCTCCTCCCCTCTCCACGCTCCTCCGCTCTCCACGCTCCTCCGCTCTCCACGCTCCTCCGCTCTCCACGCTCCTCCGCTCTCCACGCTCCTCCGCTCTCCACGCTCCTCCGCTCTCCACGCTCCTCCGCTCTCCACGCTCCTCCGCTCTCCACGCTCCTCCGCTCTCCACGCTCCTCCGCTCTCCACATTCATTCGCTCTTCATACCCAACCGTCCTACACACTCAACTGCCCTTCACACTCATCCGTCAACAGCATTCATCCTCCACACTCGTCTATACTCATCACAGTCATTCGTACTCCCCACTCGTCCAATCACCAACCGTCCTACACACTCAACTGCCCTCCACACTCATCCGCCAACAGCATTCATCCTCCACACTCATCCACACTCATCTATACTCATCAGTCATTCGTACTCCCCACTCGTCCAATCACGCCATCCACACTCTTCTGCTCTCCACGCTCGTCCGGTCTCCACGTTCATCCGCTCTCTGCCATTTGTCATTGTAGGTTACAGTCTGGTTAGTTTAGCTGTACTTTATTTATTTTGTGGTTTGCTGGGTCGGTGTTATTGTGATGATTGATGTTGCTGGTTTGGAACCGGTTGGTTTTATGGAAAGAGCCAGGTTTTTAGTAGTTTGCGGAATGCCGTTAAGTCCTTAGTTAGGCGGATGTGGGGAGGGAGCGAGTTCCATAGGGTTGGGGCCAGGGCTGAGAATGATGGTCCGCCTAACCTGACTGAGTTTGTCTTGGGGATTACTAGGAGGCCGGCTGAGCTTGATCTAATGGTGCGAATGGGGTGATAAGGTATTAACTTTTCTTGAAGATATTGCGGTCCAGTTTTATATAGTGCTCGATGGGTGAGGCATAAGGTTTTGAAGGCCACTCTACGGGCTACTGGAAGCCAGTGCAGTGTCTTGAGGGCTGGGGATACGTGGTCTCTTGGACCGAGCGCGAGTAGCACTTTGGCCGCCGCGTTTTGTGTTCTTTGGAGTTTATTCAGTTGGTAGGCATGAATTCCGAGGTATAGGGGGTTTCCGTAGTCCAGTCTTGATATGATGATTGATTGGACTGCGGAAACTCTGTTGGGAAATGAGAGATATGGAAAGATGCGCCTAAGGTTTTTGAGGTGGTAGTGGCAGGACTTTGAGACATTGTTGACTTGGCGCGAGAGTGTTAGGTCGGAGTCAAGGGTGCATCCAAGATTTTTCACTGTGTTGGAGGGTGTCGGTGGGTTGCCCATGGCGGGTGGCCAGGGTAGTGGGTGCGGTAGAAGATCAGAGTTGCCGCAAACCATGATTTCTGTTTTGGATGGGTTTAACAAGAGGTGGCTTTGGGTCATCCAGCGTTCTATGTTCAGGAGGCAGGATGCAATATCGGGTCGGGAGTTGGGTTTTGCGTTCAGGATTTTTAGAATTAGTTGAGTGTCGTCGGCGTAATTGTAACACAGGATGTTGTGTGAACGAATTATTGGTGGGAGGGTGATCAGGTAGAGATTGAACAGGAGGGCGGATAGACATGCTTCTTGTGGGACTCCTGTGTCGACTGGTCGGGCTTGGGAGGTAAAGTCGGAGAGTGTCGTTATTTGGTGCCTGTCTTTGAGGAACGAAGCTATCCATTTAAGGGCGGTTCCACGTATCCCTAGGGAGTGGAGGCGGTCCAGGAGGATTGAGTGGTTGATCGTGTCAAAGGCGGCCGATAGGTTGAGAAGGATTAGTGCGGCGCATCCCGCGGAGTCAGCTGTCATTTTAAGGTCATCCCAGATCGAGGTTAGGGTGGTTTCAGTTCCATGACGGGTTCTGAATCCTGATTGGGCGGGGTCCAGGAGATTGTTGACTTCAACAAAGGCATTTAGTTGGGAGTAGGCGGTTTGGTCAATGAGTTTGGCAAGGAACTTGTTGTTTGAGATGGGGCGGTAGTTTTTGGGCTCGAGAGGGTCGAGCGAAGGTTTTTTAATTAGAGGTTTGACGTGCACCAATTTGAATGCGTCTGGAAAGATACCGGCGGAAAGGGAGGCATTTATGATAGATCTCGCGTGTTCTCCTGCACAGGTGGAGGCAAAGATTTCTTTTAGGGTTGTGGCTGGGCAGGGGTCCAATGGTGATCCAGATGGTTTGCGGGCGGATAGGAGTTTGAGAAATTGTTCTGGTGATATTGGACTGAAGGATTCGAACGTTGGTTGCGTAGAGGTCGCAGCTGATGGGCTGGCCGGTACGGGCGGAGGATTGCCAGGTGGCTGTAAGAGAGCCAGTTTGGTGGTTAGAGTTTTTGTCCTTTCGATAGCCGTGGAGTAAAAGTGGAGGGAGAGAGAGTCACACAGTGATTGTGACGCGGTCGGGATGGTTGTGTTACAAGCCGGATTGGTGAATTCGGAGATCATTTTGTGAAGTTCTTTGCTTTAGTTTTTGCAGTTTAGGATTCGGGAGTTGTAGTGGGCCCTTTTTGCTTTCCGGATTTCGGCTTTGTACCGATACAGGTGTCGGGCTAAGGAGGTCTTGCTCTCATGGGTTTTCTCTTTCTGCCATTTGCGTTCTAGGTATTTGTATTGTCGTTTAGTGGTCTTCAGCTCAGGGGTGAACCATCTGGGGAAAAGGCCACGGCGGGTTGATGGTTTGCACGAGGGGGTGAGCCGCATCAGAGATGCGTTGAGCCATGAATCAAAGGCCTCAGGGGTTAGTTGGTTGTTGAGATAGCAGGTAGGTGGTGGAGACTGGAGGAGTGCCTCGGCTAGGTCCGGGATGATTATTAGTTTCTTCCAGCATTTGCGTATGTTTGGAGGTTCAGATGTGAGTACGGGAAGCGTTGATAAGAACACAGGGATGAACGAAACCAAGAGTTGTGCAGAATATCGCACCGCTTTTTTGCTAGCAGGTCTCTGGGGTGTGAGGACTGTTTTACACGCCCTTTATTCCGATGCTCCGACTATTGTAGATTTCTTTTGAAAGAAGGGGTGGAGAGCAGTTATATTTCTCAATGCAAAGATGTGGAGTGGGATTACATTTCTTCGTCTTGGTTGCCTGTTATTTCATTGCCCAACTCTACAATTGTGTCCCTGTAACACCTAAACTTCATTCTATCCAGGTCATTAGGGGGAGACATTAGTGACATTCTCAACTCTGAAATGTCATAATTCTCGTGAACCACAAGTTGAAGCTGTTGTAGCAGTTTTACCAGAAGGGTGATGAACGGTGTTGCACTAAGCTAATCTAGATATTGCCAGAGCTCAGACCACAATAGCTGCAGTTTCCTTTTTGGGGATTGCAGTGGAGAATACATTTAAGCCTGTGCATTTGGAAATGCCCTGATCTATTGTGCGTCCCGCCAGCAATCCATGTTTATAACCCTCTGCTCCCTTTTTTGAGGGTGATGTGGAGTGACTGCAAGGTGGGACACCTAATTAAATTACCTTGGTCTTTTGCACATTTATCTAGAGCCAGTTTCCCCAAAGTTCTGAACACAAACTAATATGCAAAAGCTCGACCTGGGAGATATTTGGGTATCATCTGGGTAGGGTTGGCACTTTGGGCTAAATGAAGATGGGTCACATAGAAGGCAAAGTTAATATTGAAAACTATAAACGAGTGAGATTGGCCTTATGGCAGACTGCACTTGCTGCTGCTGCATCATTCTGAGCAAAATTACCATAGAGTAGTGTTGCCGAATCGGACGCAAAACTCTTTCTCGGGTGAGGTTGATTGGTCAAATCAAATGACAGCAATACAGATGAGAACATCATGCAGATCCCACCAATTCTGGACTCTGTTCACATCCTATAAATTAACCCACTTTAATGATATATTTATGTAATATATTTGTGTAGTGAGGAATATTCTGGGACCCTATCAAGGAGGTTTCAGGCTTTCCCAATTACAGTGGAGTAACTTTGCTGAAAATGTTGGGGGGGGAGGGGGAGGACATGACATCTGAAGAAAAGGTGCCCCAGCCAAATGAATGGGGACAAAATGGCGTGCCATGAAAGTTCGGGGGGACAAACACCCCTGTCCCCTCAAATTACACCCATGGCCAATTAGTACAATACAGGCCTTGCAAATTCCTAAAAATCCCACTAGACCTGCAGGGCGAGTTCCTTCGTTTACATACTTGACTGAAGAGAAATGCACTTGCCCCAAGCTGACTGGTGACAAAATATTTACCAGTGCTTTTTGTAAAATGGTGCATGTCGCCATAAGCACACTTCATATTTGCTGCAATGCTGTCAAGCCTGCACATTGAAACCTGTATTTGCCCATTTACCGCAAACAATGCGTGTTTGCGCTAAATGAAAAATAGGTTTCGAAGGGATTGTGTCCTCCGACGTATTCCTCATCTTAGATATCTCTTTCAAGCTCTGCTGGCCTTGGAAAAAATTTTCTCTAGAGGGCGCTGCGCATCGACGTCCTCCGAGTCGATGTCCCTCGACAGCCGCCATATCGACGTCGACGTCATCCTGCCTATAAAGGCCGCGCGCAGCGTCCGTTGCTCAGTTCCGTTTTTCCGCGCTTACTCAGTGCCTCGGAATACCGTTGCTCAGTTCTTAGTCAGATTAATCCTATTTACCTCGAGTCATTCGATCCGTACTCGATGGCTTCCTCGTCGGAACCGACAACTCCTCGATCCGGCTTCAAGAAATGCGAGATTGTGGGAAAAAGATGTCGTTGGCTGACCCTCACAGAGTTTGTCTGTGGTGTTTGGGAGCTGAACACCATTGTTCGGAATGCGAGGACTGTATGTCCATGACAGCTAAGGCCCTGAAGGAGCGTAGGGGGAAGCTGGAGAATGGTAAGACTTTTAAAGCTTCTTCTTCGTCGACGAAGTCGAGACATTCGTCTCCTCGTCACCATTCGCGCTCCAGGTCTCGGAGTGGGTCTCATCACTCCTCGAGATCGAAGCACTCGAAGAGGAGACATCGAAGATCCCCTTCTCCGTCTTCCTCTTCCTCTGTTTCGCCAAAAAGAATCCCTTGCCCCACGAAACATAGTTCCCGGGCTGAATGGGAGGAATTCCGAAAAAATATGATGAGCGTCTTCGAGAAAGCGGCCTCGACCCCCTCGAAGACTGCCGAGAGCGATGCTCTGGTCGAAAGAACTGAAGGTCAAAAACGCTGCGAGTCGCAGTAACCGGCGAAGGAAACCTCTCGAGCGCGTCTCGAACCCTCGAGTAGGACTATGACCTCCAAACCTTCCTCAAAGGTTCCGTCGATGCCGTCGACGAGGGTTCCGTCGAGGTCGATGTCTTCGACGCCGTTGTCGAAGGGACCTTCGACACACGGGTCTGTCGACTCGACGCCAGCTTCGACACCGGCGTCGACGCCAAGAAAAGTCAGTTACGACACACCCAGTGACTAACCCCAGGTCCTCGACGTCGATGGCTTCGAGATGGTCGAGTAGAATTCCAATTCTGTCGAGGTCTTCGAGGCCTCCGCCTTTGTTTTCGACGCCACGCTCGAAGCCTTAGACGTCGACGACATCGACGTTTTCGAGGCCGATAATGACAAGTTCGGCACCCTCTGCCTTGGAAATGGGATTTACTCCCTTTATGAGTTCAGAACAATTGAGAACTATGTCCTCAATTTTGGAAGAGGGTAAATTGTCTGAACAGGAAGACACATTTGAGTTGCAGGGACCTGTAACCCCAATTAGAGAGGAATTTTCCTCTGAAGAGCGCAGGTTAAAGGATCTTCATGATTCTTTACATGAGGCAAGTGGGTTAGACACTTCCCCTGAGGTGGAGTTTGCTAAGCCAGACCCGGGGGAGCATGCTGAAACCCCCTATAGAGCCTTAATGGCCAGGATCACAGAGTTCATGGGGTGGTCTGCACCTTCACAATCTTTCCAACAAGATGACAAAGATATTCTTAGGATATTCTTGACAAAGGCCCACAGGAGGATCCTGTGGTGCCTTTTCATAAAGCTCTTTAGAGAAAGATCATGACAAACTGGGAAACCCCAGATGTAGTACCAGCAGTAAATAAAAAACTGTCTACAAAGTACAGGGTATCTTCTACAGACCCAGAGTTTTTGTCTAAACACCCATCCCCAGAAAGTCTGGTGGTACAGGCAGCATCCTCTACCCATGTCAAGACGGCTTATCCTACCGTCCCACAGGACAGGGACGATAAAAAATATGATGCTATGGCAAAGAAAGTCTTTTCAGCATGTAGCATGGCGTTAAAATCTGTTAATGCTACTTGCACCCTTGCTAGGTTCAGCCATACACTTTGGGAGTGTGCTTCTACAGCGGCTGACTGCATCCCGGAGGGAGAAGAAAGGGATGCGTTCCTGAATATTATACAAGACGGTAAAGACGCTATGTGCGAATCCCTCCAGACGGGCATTGATTCGGCTGACAGTATCAGCAGAGCAATGGCGGAAAGTACATCAACCAGGAGATTTGCTTGGTTGAGAAAGTCTGGTTTTGCCCCAGATGTGCAAGCCAGGCTCTTGAACATGCCATTCGATGGCTCTTCTTTGTTCGGGAAAAAGGGGGATGACAGTTTAGAGAAACTGCAAACTTCAAAAGCAGCAGCAAAATCCCTAGGAGCTGCAATCCGTCAGACTCCTTTTCGTCCCACAGTAACCTCTGCGAGGGGCAAGTCCTTTCGCTTCTACTCCGCATTCGGAAGAGGTAGAGGACGACCGGCTCAAAGGGGACAAAGAAGAACTACCCGAGGTGGACGGGGTAGATATTCAAAAGCGGCAGCAACAGCAGGTACCTCTTTACCATCGGCATCTGCATCAGCCGCCCCAAAACCACTCTGAGGACTTCCCTCACAGGACACCTGTAGGAGGCAGGTTGACTCAACATCTGGCGGTATGGCAGGCTATCATGTCAGATGCTTGGGCATTGGAAACAGTTGCCCAAGGTTACTGCCTGCCTTTCCTACGTATACCTCAGAGTCATCCACCGGGGATCAGCTCTCTGAAAGCTCCAGATCCGCTCTTCTTGCAGGAAATTTGGGACTTGCTAGAGAAAGGTGCCATAGAACCGGTACCTGTAGCGGAGAGGAACAAGGGCTGGTACTCCCCTTACTTTCTCATTCCAAAGAAAGACGGAGGACTGAGACCCATCTTGGACTTGCGAGAATTGAACAAATTCCTCAGAAAAGACAAATTCAAGATGGTCACTCTTTCTCAGATCCTCCAGGCCCTTCAGTTCCAGGACTGGTTGGTATCTCTGGACCTTCAGGACGCTTCTTTCCATGTGCCTATCCATCTCAAACACAGGAAATACCTGAGGTTCGCAATTGGCAACTCTCACTATCAATTTCGAGTGCTGCCATTTGGGCTGACCTCCGCCCAGAGGGTCTTCACCAAGTTAATGTCGGTAGTGGCTGCAAGTCTAAGGAGGGAAGGGATTCATGTCTACCCCTACCTGGACGATTGGTTGATCAGGGCTGTTTCTCCGGAACAAGCTCAGATCCAGCTAAATCACATGTGCCACTTCCTTCACAGACTGGGCTTCTCCCTCAATTTAAAGAAGTCACAAATGATACCATCGCAGAGACTCCAGTTCATAGACGCGATCCTGGACACTTCCCTGGGAAAAGCCTCGACACCAGAGGTGAGGGCTCAAGATATTCTACAGATGGTTACCAAGTTCCAACATGCCCAACGTCTCCCAGCCTTCGACTTTTTGAGGTTGCTAGGCCTCATGGCTTCCTGCATTTTCCTAGTGCCAGAGGCTCGCCTGAGAATGAGATCCCTCCAGTGGGCACTGAGGACTCAGTGGTCACAATTCTCAGGGAGAATGACAGATCTTCTTCAGGTTCCCGGCAGGGTGGCTCGAGACCTTCAGTGGTGGGCCTGTCAGGAGAACATTCTGAAAGGAGAACAGTTTTGGCAACCCTGGCCGGAGATAACAGTAGTCACGGATGCCTCACTCACGGGGTGGGGAGCCCACGCCAACGACTTGACCATCAGCGGTCGTTGGTCTCCATCGGAGTCCAGACTACATATCAACCTGTTAGAGCTGAGAGCTATCAGACTTGCGCTGAAGGCGTTCCTGCCAGCTGTACAAGGGAAGAGCGTCCTGATAATGACGGACAACACGGTGGCCATGCATTACCTCAACAAAAGAGGAGGGGTAGGATCACTACCCCTGTGCAGAGAGGCGATGCAGCTCTGGTTTTGGGCAATCCAAGAAGGAATCTCTCTATCGGCAGTTCACCTAGCCAGAGAAAAGAACTTGACAGCGGACGCTCTGAGCAGGCAGAACAGTCTCCCACGAGTGGGAGCTAGCTCAGGAAGTCCTTCAAGAGATCTTCGCCCTTTGGGGAACCCCTCAGGTAGATCTGTTCGCCACCAGCCTAAACAGGAAATGCGACCTGTTCTGCTCAAGGGAATTTCCCCCGAGAGGAGCTCTGGGAGACGCGTTCATAGTGGACTGGGAGTTTCCGCTTCTGTACGCGTTCCCACCGGTCCCTGTCATTCCTCAAATGATCAGGAGGTTGAGAAGATTCCGGAGAACCATGATCCTAATTGCCCCGGATTGGGCCAGGAGAACGTGGTACCCGGACCTTCTAGACTTGTCCATCTGCCCTCCAATTCGACTTCCACTCAGAGAGAACCTACTCTCACAGAAGGGAGGTCAGGTTCTCCATCCAGACATCAAAACCCTCAACCTTCACGCTTGGCTTCTGAAAGGCTGAGGTACAAGGATTGGGACATCCCTGATGATGATATGGAGGTGTTGCTTTCGGCAAGGAGGCCAGCAACAAAGTCTTTATACCGCTGCTGTTGGAACAGATTTTGCAGCTGGTGTAGAGAACAGAATATCTACCTCTTTTCATGTGGTACACCAATGGTTTTGTCCTTCCTACTACATTTGGCAAATTCAGGCCTTCAAGTTGGCACCATTAAGGGCTATCTCGCAGCGCTATCCCTCTTTAAGCGTACTGCGGAAGAACCATCCTATTTCAAATTACCCTTGGTAATACAGTTTCTAAAGGGGTTAACCAATGTTTATCCCCCAAGACCATTCCAAATTCCCCTATGGGATTTAAACTTAGTACTAACTTTCCTGATGGGTACACCTTTCGAACCTCTCCATTCTTGTTCGTTAAGATTCCTTACCCTTAAAACTGTTTTATTAATAGCACTTACATCTGCTAGAAGGGTGAGCGAATTACAAGCTCTTTCTTGTAAACCCCCTCACACAATATTTCACAAAGACAAAGTTGTCCTGCAAGTGAAGCCTAATTTCCTCCCAAAGGTGGTTTCTGAATTCCATATCACTCAGAAGATTACCCTACCATCTTTCTATCCTCCTCCTCACCCGGGGAAAGAGGAAGAGAGGTTACACAGGCTAGACCCTAGGAGGGCTTTAAGTTTTTACATCAGTAGACTAGCCAGGATAAGACAGGCAGACCAGCTGTTTGTAGGTTACGCAGGTCACAAGCTGGGGTTACCAATAACTAAGCAGACCATTTCCAGATGGATCATTCTAGCCATTCTGGAATGTTATAAACTGGCAGGGAAAGAGCCCCCTCAAAACCTTAGGGCTCATTCGACCAGAGGTATTGCAGCTTCATCGGCCCTCAAAAGAGGCGTGCCGGTTAAGGACATATGTGCGGCCGCTACATGGTCGTCTGTCCATACTTTTACACGTTTTTACAATTTGGATTCCTCCTCCAGGAGACTAGGTTTGGAAGGGCTGTACTGCATTCTATTCATAAATAGAAGACAGCGTGAAGTCAGTACTCCCTCCTCCGATAATAGATCCAGAACTGAGTCCGTAGACGCGAGAGGAATCGTGGCACCCTTGTGCTGTCATTCTACAGAGCTCGGCCATACAAATAGGTTGGCCGTGAACAGAGGCGTGGCGGTGGAACCTAAAGCCCTCCCTGATCCAACACACCAGCTGTGCTCTACCTCTCACGACAACAATGACATTGAAATCGTCCCTTCGAGTTGTACCCGTGTGTCTTCCACTCTAGTGCCTGACAACACTATTAACACTCCTAGAATTCAATTGTCAGTGGAAACTCCCCTTATGGACTTAACCAACACAAATAACCTGCCACACTTCAAAGACATTTTGTTGGTAAGCCAATCTGTGGAGAACTTGGCCCTCCTGGACCCGCAAACGGCCACCTCGTCTGATCAAATTCATGGTCCAAATCAAAATCAAGGTCCAAACTTTATAGACGAACCGATTGCAGTCTCATACAAAGAGACAACTGATGTGTCCCCTCAAATTTTTGACATATTCAAAGCCAATAAGGCCTCCGCCCCAATCGATACAACAGTAAAGATCCGTAAGGGAAAGGGGCCTCAAAAGAAATCGAAGAACCTACCATCAAAAAAATCAAGACGTGGCAATGATTCTAGAAAATTTCTGAGAAACATTAAAACTGTGAATGTTACTGTAAACCGAACAATTACGAAAGAACACAACGGAGCTGTTGGCTCCGAGAACAACACAGCAGTAATCGAGCTTGATCAACCCAGTAGCAGCATCGCAAATTCGTGCGACATCTCTGAAACCCTGCTCAACATGTCAGTATACGGAGACGCTGAGGCGGAAGCCCAGGGTGCGCGTGTTGAAGCGACTCCTACGGTTGGTGCCATCCCCACAGTGTTTAAGCCCGTTAGTACTGGACCCCCAATGGACCAAAACAATTCTAAAGATCTGTCGCAGATGTCATCAGGTACAGACAGGCCTCCTTCGGATGACAGTGTCGCTCCTATCAAGACCTCTACCCAGTACGCCAACGTGTGTCAAAATGCGCCAAGCTCCCAATCCGACAGAGTGGTCACACTACTTGAAGTAACGCAGGCGGTGACTCCTCTGCCCCACGGATTAGTCAGTCAACCAAAGGTGTTCCTGACCTTGGAAGAAAAACGCCGCAACACTATGGCTTCAGCAAAAGACCGTGTTTGCCAGCACACTGTGTATGGTGCCTCGGAAGAGCCGGCCTATGTCAATAAAACCTTTACAACCAGGCCTGCAGGACGGGCGCGTACACCTGAGCCCTCACAAGGTACCATAGTTCATCCACCACCGCAGCCAAAAAACAATAGAAGTTTGCAAATAGCCTCCACAGCCAATAAAAACCCGTCTATTTATCGCAAACAAGGCTGCCTGTTAGGTAATGCCGCGTCGCTTCATCAAGTGCTCCTAGAACGTATAGACTCAACTGACGATTTAATTTTAAATCGGCACAACGTTCTGTGGCTATGCCACCTGGTACCGACCCTCAGAAATATTGAATCTGAGGATCTCAAAATTGTGGAATTCATAAACGACAACAAAAATGATGCCGTGGTACTACACTTACAATCGAAGCTGATAGCTGACACTCTTCTTCAAGCAGCTCCGGTTCTCATGTCTTTGGGCTTCGACATATCCCTAGCACCAACGCACGACAAAGAAAACCCGATACAAGATGATTTCATTCTACATAAAACGGACGAAAAAAACCAAGTGCGTAAATCTCCTATAAGGTCTACTGCAACACTAACACCTTCTGCACCCCTTACCACCGGTCCAGAAATCTCACTTGCAGCAAGAAGCATAGACTGTCTCAAGATTACAATACAAGGAGCGGCCCAAGCGAAGACCAATGGGGTATTAACTACCCAATGCTCGTCTGAGGCGTTGGACGTTAATGATTGGTCGTGGGTCGCTGCCTCGCTAAGCTCAAAGAAATCATGTTAACGCCAGGATCCTAAGGACCGTTTGACACACACTCTAGGCTCCTGGAACACCAGGGGCTTTAGCCACTTGTTTAACGTCTCGTGGTCTGACGGGTTGGACATTATCTGTCTACAGGAGACATGGATATGTGAAAGTCCTATTATGGAAGACTTTGAAATTGCTTTTAATCCTGCCATTAAGCAGAACAAAGGAAGACCCATGGCTGGTCTTGTGGTTGCCGTCAGGATCGCCTCAGGCTACAGAATCATGAGTTGTGCAAACATCTCTCCCTTCATTCAGGTGGTCACGGTCAGCTTGGCGGACGCCGAACATGTAATGGCTTCCAACCTCTGTATTATCAATATTTATTGGAACCATAAGGCCACTGAGGCTAAACACTTCATTGATGAGATAACATCAGTCATTGACGACCTTTTAGTGAAAGAGCCCACACAAGACTTAATCATCTGTGGGGACCTCAATATTGACTGCATTAACCATTTAAACACCTCCGGTCATAAAAAGATCGTAAACAAGCGTGAACAAGAAGTAACAACGCAATGGCGTATGGAAATGGACCTTCGAGAGATAACGTCCCTTAACGGGCAAACGACCGGAGACATACCAGCGGCCCCTACCTGGAGAAGAGGAGAGTCAAAATCAACATTGGATTACATTCTAGTATCTAGCAACCTTCATAAGAAAATCAGCAGTCTCGTGGTAGTGTACATGACCCACAGTGACCACGACATGGTAACCCTGACGTTCTCTGCTGAAGCCTATACATGCCAAGCCTCTTGGCCCCACGCTGTCAGGACTGGATCTGGCCGCATTCGGCTAAACCTGGACTCTAATGACATGGATCAGATTGTGTCGTCCTTCAAAGCATCAGGAATGGTAGAGTATGCACACACCCTGACTCAATACCAAGAAGTGAAGAACAAAATAAGACATACTCAATTCACAGAAAAACACAAATTTGATCTTGCGGTTCTCCAACGTAAAAGGCTTCTTCGTCGTGAACTGAGACATATAGGGAACTTAAATTCCAGTGACTCCACCACCCAAATATGCAAGATCAAACAGGGATATAAGAACTGGTTGAAGTCACATAAATCGATTATGCTCCAGAACGACGCTGAGCTCATGATGTCCAAGATGAAGAGTACAAACTCAGCCGATTATTGGCGACTCATTAATGACAACTTGACTCCACAACATGCCCTCCAGGCAAACTTAGTCTTAGAGGCCGAATGGGTAGATTTCTACTCCGACCTCTTTCAGAAGACCAAACATTCCACCGTTTGGGTTCCGCCAAATATAACTCAATGGGACATCGTCTTTGACTTCGACGACATCGTGAGAGTCATAAAGAACTTGCATGCCTCTAGGGCCCCTGGCCCGGATGGACTCACGAATTTTACGCTCAAACAGCACCCAGAAGAATGGGCAGCCTTCTGTGAGACGTTATTTAACAGGATCCTCAAGAGTCGTAAGACCCCGGCCTCATGGAAATCGGCTGTGATTATACCCATCTTCAAAAAAGGAGACCGCAGAAACCCCAAAAATTATAGACCCATTGCCCTACTTGACGTCCTAGGGAAAGTGTATGCCTCCCTCCTCCAGCAACAACTCCTTGAATGGTCCGCCAAGTCTAATCGGGTCGACCCAAGACAGACTGGCTTCGTCAAGGGCGTGGGGTGCGGTGTCAACTTACTCCTATTAAATCTATTGAAAATGGAAGCTCTTCGAGTAAACTCCAAGGTCTACCTTGCACTAGTTGACCTATCGCAGGCATTCGATAGTATCAACAGAGAATTACTTTGGGAAAAGATGAGCAAGTGGAACTGTCCACCAAGCCTGTTAGCTGCCATCGCGGAACTCCACACAGACACCTCCATTAAAATTAGACTAGACTTAAAGGGAACTCTAACAGATCCTATTGAGACATCAAGAGGCGTCAAACAAGGCTGTCCTCTGGCGGCAACAATCTTTAACTTGTTCATCTCTGACCTCAAAGACTCCATGATTGGCTTAGTTACGTTTCCACCCAAAATCCACGGCTTGCATGTTGACTACTTAGTCTACGCGGATGACATCATTCTCCTGGATTCCACACCGATAGGTCTCCAACGCAAACTCATCGCTGTGGAAAAATACCTGACAGAGAACTGCTTAAATATCAACAAAGGCAAATGTGAAATCATGGTATTCGAGAACCTGCGTGGAGTAAAAAATAATAAGAAAAAATTCACTTGGTACTTGGGTAAAGATCCAATCACGATCGTGCCAAATACAACATATCTAGGTATGAGATTAAGCGCAAGCAGAAATGACGCGCCCTGGCTGGAATCTGTAAAATGCAAATGTCGGACGCTGGCTTGCCAAGCGTCATTAATTAACAAAAGATTTGGCAAATTCTCCTTAAAGCCTACGATAAATTTCTTTCAGCAGAAAGTAGTTCCGTCCCTGATCTATGGTGGTGAAAACGCGTTTGGATGTGGGAACGAAATATGGAATTCACTGGAAAACATCTTTTGGTCCAAAGTTCTACACCTACCTAAAGGGACCCCAACATCATGTGTAAGGTATGAGCTTGGATACATTTCGATGCAAGCCAGGGTTGCTTGGAACCTCCTAAGTCTGTTCAGAAAAACTAAAGTGTCCAATCCAAAGCCACAAATTGAAATTCTTCATAATTCAGACATCAAGAAAACATCCACTATCTTGTCTCAATGGAATGAGTTGTGCCATGATGTCTTGATTAATTATGACATCTCAATCCAAATGTTAATAGAAAACCCTGATGCTGCGAAAGTGAAATTGTGGAGAAATGATTGGATACACACTTGTAAACAAAGATCGACTTCGCGCACAACCCGGGAAGCCCCTCCTGAGGCAAGAGCGTATGGCACCACTCCGACCTACTTGTCTTACTTCCCGGACGCATGGTCGAGAAAGCTATACCTACAGTTTAGGTTGAATGTTCTTCCGACCAAAGAGCGCCTTTGTTTTTGGAACCTGGCATTGGCTCCGGACCCCATGTGTCGTCTGTGTAAAACTGAACATGAAACACTCAAGCATTTGACGATGAATTGTCCTGGTCTAGTGAAAGAAAGGAACAGTCTCTTCGGGCCTGTGACAAAGAACTATCAGTGCCTGTCCAGAGACGACTGGTGGAAAGCCCTCTTTGTAGAAACTAAAAGGCCACTGCTACACGCATTAGTCATCTTTCTTCGAGCTGTGAAAAATCGATTGGACAGCCTCGTGTTATCTTAGCCGGAGGAGTCATCCGACACACAACTTGGCAATCTTGTACACAGTCCCGAGGCTACGCAAATGAAATAATGAGATGCGGTTTCATGCTGGTTGTAAAAATCTTAAATGTGTCTTTGCTTCTTTTTTAAAGGTTTAGAAAATAAACCATATAAAATAAAATAAAAAAAAAAAAAAAAAGAATACTGCTATGGGAGCCTATCTAAGATGAGGAATACGTCGGAGGACACAATCCCTTCGAAAAACAAGTTACTTCTTACCTTCTAACGTTCTTTCGACGGGATGTTCCTCCGACGTATTCCTCATCGACCCTCCCATCCATCCCCGCAGTTCTACTTCCCTTGTTGTTGCAGCTTACGCTCCTTCAGGGTGATTAGTTAGTCCAGAAAGTATTACTGTGGGCTACAAAACGGAACTGAGCAACGGACGCTGCGCGCGGCCTTTATAGGCAGGATGACGTTGACGTCGATACGGCGGCTGTCGAGGGACATCGACTCGGAGGACGTCGACGCGCAGCGCCCTCTAGAGAAAAATTTTCCGAGGCCAGCAGAGCTGGAAGGAGGTATCTAAGATGAGGAATACGTCGGAGGAACATCCCGTCGAAAGAACGTTACAAGGTAAGAAGTAACAGCCCCATACTCGCAAGCAAGGTAGAGTATCATGCAAATGGTACTTGGCCTTCATGAAAACTACTCGCCAATGCTAGTGGGTTAGTAGATACCAATCTATGTCAATTCCATATATTCAAGGTCAATGCTGAGCCTCTGCGAACTTTCACAGCAGTATACAACAAATGCAATTGAGTAATCAAGAGTCTCGTAACTCTAGTCTTCTGGAAGCAACGTTATCCATGCGCTTTAGTATAATGTTGGCAATGGAAGTGTTCCTTTTTAATTGTGCTGGTGCAGTTGTTTCAATTGTGAGTAAATGCATTAATTGCAAAGCTATTCGCTTCCCTTCAGCCTGCATGGTCATTATTTAAGATTAATACTTTCTCTGCTAAACTGAGGCTGTATGGGAAATGTAGTTATTCTCAATTGAACAAACATCTCATTATTATGTTTATACATTTGGACCGTGCTCCCGGTACCCGAGGGCTTAAGGGCACAGACAAAGAGCACGTAAAAGACATAGAGCAGGAGTGATCAGACGTTGAGCTAGTTAAAGGCATACCAAGAGGAGTCTAACAAAATAGAAAGGTCTTCAGTTTCTTCTTAAAAACCTCTGTGGAAGCCACATTTCTAAGATCCGGGGGCAGGGCTTTCCAAGCTAGAGGTGCTGCTATATTAAAGGCTCCATTGCGGGCTTTATTGGTGTTACAGCGTATGGTATTACGATTCGTGTTCTTAAGGATCTGATCTGTTTTTATTTTTTTTACAATAGCTTCCTTTTAAATAGGTTGGTATCTTACCTGAGGGACATTTGTGGGTTATAAGTAACAGCCTGAAACGCACTCTAGCCTGAACAGGGAGTCCATGCAGGCTCCATCTTGCCTCCGATACATGGTCTCCGCGGCAAAGTCCTTTCACAACCCTCACTGCCCCATTCTGAATGACCTGAAGGCGGTGAAAGTCTGCTTGGGTAATGCCAGCTATGAGACTACAGCAATAATCCAATTTGGATCCAGTTTTTCTCCAGCATGGGGTCTGGCATGGATTCACATGCTCATGAATATTCCCCGTCAGGCTGGGAATCCTCGGTAAAGAAAAAATCAGTATCAGTTTCGTTTCTGATCTGTCTTTCGTAGTAGCAACCAATCACTGATCTCTGCGTCATACTGACCACAGCCAATGACTGCCCTCTGGCAGCCATCTTCAGATTTTTACCGCACGTTCAAGTGTTGGGATCCTCGTGCTATTGCTCTCGAGCGTTAGTGCTATTTTTCACGTTTTTTCTCAGAAAAATTTCTCTTTTTCGGTCAAAAGAGCCTCAAGCTCCACCGTTTCTTCATCCGATCAACGGGGACCCGTGTCGGATTCGTCTACGCCCCTCAAGGGTGAAGATTTCGTCGAGCCACGCTTTTGGAGGACTCCAGAAGTTTCTCAGGCCCTTCTCGGACATCGCCCAGGAGAAGGGAAGCTAGACGCCCGGAAAGCTGTTCAGGGTCTGCCCTGGATGCCAGCTTCAGAATGTGAACACTCCCTTTGCCTTTACTGCCTACATGAGGACAAGACGCACGTGGAGAAGGACTGTGCGTTTTGCGGCAATATGTCGGAGCGGACCATTAAGGACCACCATCAACGTCTCGCCAACTGGCTGGAAGGAAAGAACCCGTCAGGCGAGAAGAAGTGCGAGCGGTCTTCTAAGACCTTTGAGGGCGCCCCGGCGACGGGGGTCCAACAGAAGGCCAAGCACCGCGAGTCCGCTGGCACCGGGAGCGCCGAACGGTCGGGCTCTACGGGCGCCAGGCAGGGCACATCCTCCCCGGCGCCATCAACCACGAGCCAACCTAAGGTGGTGAAAGCCTTGATCCATCCGGCCAAGGCCTCTATCGAGACAGTCGCAGCGGCCCTGGCTCAGCCTGTGGAGGCTACACGAGTGGTGGCGAACCCGGGGCCTAGAATCTCCCTGCCACCGCAGAGGGAGTCCTCTTTCATGCCCATCGACAGGACCCCCGTGAAACCTCCGACGGAGAAGAAAAAGGGGGGGCAGGAGGTCGTTGTGGACTCGGCCTCAACCTCTGAGGAGGAGCTGATCGAAGTCTTAGGCCACGGCTCTGGCGTGGAAGAAGCCCATCCTGTCGGGAGGGACCCCGACGTGGAAGACGACGAGGGCGTCGAGGATGCCGACGGGGCTCCTGATCGCCCGTCGGATCTCCCTCAACCAGTGCCGCAAGACAACTCGGCGGCCATTTTGTTGGCTATACAGTCCTTATGCTCGGAGATAAGGACGAGACTGCCGTTACCACCAACGGAGGAACCGCTCCCGACGGGGGACCCGGAGCCAGGCCCTTCTGGGAGCCCTCCCCCTAAGAGAAGGATTCATCCTCCACCTCCTTAGCCATCGCTTCCCTGTTCAGCCCTCCTCCCCGTCCACGACACGTGGGGATGATACAGGGACTGACACGGCCGCGACGGGTACAGACGAGGATCTCCCGTCGTCCCCTCCCACCCGGGCTTCCCCGCCCGACGAGATTGGATCGTTTCACTCCATGATCGCCAGGGCATCCAAGCTTTTCCAGCTATGCCCGGAAGAGAAGAAGGAAGGTTTCCTTTATCAACGGCGCGAGACCAAAAGGAAGACGGTCCTCGCTGTACCTCTACTAGACGATATTTGGGATGAGGGCCTCGCCCTCCTCAAGAACCCATCCACGACGCCGGCTAGAAAGGATCGGTACGAGAAGAAGTACCGGGTCCCGGACGCGGCCCCCTTGTGCCTTCGGGTACAGCTGACCCCGGACTGGGTCATCTCCATGGCGGCCAGGAAGAAAGCGGGGGGGGCGCGGCCTCTACGTCAACCTCCCCGCCGGACGGCGAGGGAAAGAAATTAGACACGATGGGACGCAGAGTCATCTCGTCGGCAGCGACGACGATTAAGGCGGCCAACGCCTTGGCTATCGTAGCCCGCTACGACAGGGAGTTGTGGTACAAACTGGCCCCCCTGCTGGACTTCTTACCAGACGACAAGAGGGCGGAAGCCCTTGAAATCTTGCAGGAAGGAGAGGTGGCGTCGGACCACGCCATTACGATTGCGACGGACATCGCTGACACTGGATTTCGCCAGTTGGGCAACGGCGTGTGCCTTAGGCGGCGTGGATGGCTCAAGGCTACTGACTTCCGTCAGGACGTGCAGACCAGAGTCTTGGACATGCCGTTCGACGGAAACAACCTGTTTGGGAAAACAGTGGACGATTCCCTTCAAGCCATCAAGGTGGACACGGAGACGGCCCGGGCTCTTGGGGTTCTCCAGCAACGGCGGCCGCCCTTTCGGAGCGCCGGAGGCAAACAGGGTGCCTCCAAAGGTTCCAGCGGTGGATTTTCCACCTACCGTCAACCGGCCCGTTCGTCGTCTCAGGAAGCTTACAGAGGACGAGGCAAGTCAGGCGGACCCCGCCGTCGTCACCAAGGAGGACAAGGCGGCAAAGCCTCGTCGAAGCAGGACTGAACCGGCCGTGGGGTCGGGCCCCCACCGAAGCACCCCGGTGGGAAGCTGGCTTGCGAGCTTCGTCAGCGTGTGGGAGTCCATCTCCACCGACCGTTGGATGCTGGACGCCCTAGCTCAGGGTCACGCGCTCGAGTTTCTAAAGAGGTGCCCGCGCGTCCCCCCTGTGGCCAGGAAAGAACATCACGTCCCTCATCTTCTCTTGGAGTTAAAGGCGATGCTCAAGAAGGGCGCCATCGAGCCCGTCCCAAAGAGGCTTCGGGGCTCCGGAGTTTACTCAAGATACTTCCTTGTGAAGAAGAAGACTGGAGGATGGCGTCCCATCCTGGACCTACGACGACTGAACAAATTCATCAAGGCACAGAAGTTCCGGATGGTCACCCTCCAACACGTCCTGGGTCAACTGGAGGAGGGCGATTTCCTGTCGTCGTTTGATTTGGAGGATGCCTACTTCCATATTCCCATCCTAAAGGGACACCGAAAGTTTCTCAGGTTCGTGGTCCAAGGGCGTCACTACCAGTTCAGAGCCCTTCCCTTCGGATTGAGGTCGGCACCCAGGGTGTTCACCAAGTGCCTCGCACCGGTGGCGGCGCAGCTGTGCCGAGAGGGGATCCACGTCTACCCCTACCTGGACGACTGGCTCATCCGAGCAAAGTCCCACCTGGTGCCCGCGCAAGACGCTCTGTTTCTGGGAGCGAAGCTCGACACAGTGTCGCTTCTGGCCTCTCCGTCGGAGGAAAGGATGAGGGCCATCTTGGGCAAGGTGCAGCGGATGCTGGTTGCGGATGCGGCCAGGGTGAGGTCCATCAAGTCCCTCCTCGGAATGAGGTCTTCTTGCATTTATCTCATCCGCCTGTGCAGGCTCCGGATGTGCCCGTTGCAGGAGTTCCTGGACGCGCGCTGGATCCAGACGACGGGCAGCTTCGAGGAGAGGATCACACTCGACGAGAGTTTCCGACGAGCGATCCGGTGGTGGGGCACCCGCGCGCATCTGACGGCGGGCATGGACTTCCAGACCCCCGGCCACCAGGAGACAGTGACCACGGATGCCTCCCTGGAAGGGTGGGGAGCGCAGACCGAAAATCTGCACGCGAGATGCCTTTGGCTTACGACGGAGAAGTCCCTCCATATCAACATCCTGGAGCTCCGTGCAGTGTTTTGGGCCCTCAGGTCCTTCCTTCCGTCCCTCAAGGGCAAGGTGGTGAGGATCTTCACCGACAACACCACCACCATGTTCTACATCAGGAAGCAGGGCGGTACCAGATCCCCAGCCCTGTCCAAGGAGGCGCAGGATCTGTGGCATTGGGCCGTCGCCCAAGGGATGTTTCTGGTGCCGTTTCATCTGGCAGGGATAAAAAACACCATTGCCGACTCACTCAGCAGAGAGCTGCGCTCGTGCCACGAGTGGGAACTACGACAGGATCTAGTGGACCGCCTCTTCCGACGGTGGGGCACACCCCAGATCGATCTGTTCGCGACGGCGACGAACTCCAAGTGCCGGAGGTTCGCCAGCAGGTTTCCCCAGCCGAGGAGCATGGGCGATGCTTTCTCGTTCCCCTAGGGGGGCCTGTTTCTATACGCGTTCCCTCCATTGCCATTGCTGATCCAGCTCATCAACCAGCTCAAGAGGTCACGGTGCAGGATGATCCTCGTCGCACCTGCGGGGCCGAGGCAGATATGGTTCCCGGACCTTCTGGACTTGTCAGCGTCCCCGTCAATCAAGCTGCCAGTGGACGCGGATCTTCTCTCCAGGGAAGGAGGCGCCATCCTCCATCACGACCCGAAGTCGCTGAACTTGCAGGCCTGGCTCCTGCAGCGTTAGAGTTTGGAGGATACGACATACCGGCCGACTGCAGAGAGGTTCTTGCAAAGGCCGGGGCGTCCAACTCTTAAATGCTATGGACACAAATGGAAGAGGTTCTCTGTCTGGTGCCACGCACAGAAGATTAACCCTCTACGGATTACGGCTCCCCAGGTACTGCCGTACCTGCTGACGCTGGCCAAGGCTGGACTGGCGCACGCGTCCATCAAGATTCATCTTGCTGCGATCTCCCGATACACCAGAACCACGGGGCGGCCGTCTTTGTGGTCTCATCGTCTGGTGAAAGAATTCATGAAGGGACTGTTCAGATCGTTCCCGTCGGTGAAGGCTCCGGCCCCGGCGTGGGAGCTCAACGTGGTGCTGACCAAGCTCATGGGACCTCCGTTCGAGCCTCTGCACTCGGCTCCGTTGAAGTTCCTGTCGTGGAAAACAGCGTTTCTTGTGGCCATCACCTCCGCACGAAGAGTGGGAGAGATCCAGGCCCTTTCCTGCAAGCCCCCGTACTTGACTTTTCACGACACCAGGGTAGTGCTCAGGACGCACCCCTCCTTCATGCCCAAGGTGCTGTCGGACTTCCACCTCAACGAACCCTTGGTGTTGCCTGTTTTCTTCCCGTCGCCTTCGTCGCCGGCCGAAAGGACTTTGCACTCGCTGGATGTGGCTAGAGCACTTAAGTTTTACGTGGACCGCACAAAGTGTTTTCGGAAGACGTCACAACTTTTTGTGAACTTTGGACCTGTCAATCAGGGGAAGGCTCTCTCAAAGGCCTCCATTTCCAGATGGCTCTCCGGCTGTATCATGTACTTTCATCGGTTGGCAAACCGACCGCTGCCTGGCCGTCCGAGAGCCCATTCCACCAGAGCGATCGCAGCTACCACGGCGTTCCTATCGGGTGTGCCCTTGCTGGACATCTGCAGGGCTGCTACGTGGAGGTCGACGCAGACCTTCACGAAATTCTACTGCGTCGATCGGGATTCCAGGGAGGAGTCCACGGTCGGCCAAGCAGTGCTGCGCAATCTGTTCGCCTAAGGTGAGCCTGGGGAGGAGGTAAGAATTGCTTAATGTTGAGTTTGATGTAATGCTTAATGTTGAGCCTTTGCCACCTCCCGTGGTTGTGCATGTGTGTACTGCTATGTATTCTTTATTCATGAGCATGTGAATCCATGCCAGACCCCATGCTGGAGAAGGAACAAGTTACTTACCTGTAACTGTTGTTCTTCAGCATGGGTCTGGCATGGATTCACATGCGAACCCTCCCGCCTACCCCTCTGCGGCTCTTCACTTGGTCATACTGCCACTTCACGTGCTACCAAATCTGAAGATGGCTGCCAGAGGCGGGGCTTAGGTAGAGGGCAGTCATTGGCTGTGGTCAGTATGACGCAGAGATCAGTGATTGGTTGCTACTACGAAAGGCAGATCAGAAACGAAACTGATACTGATTTTTTCTTTACCGAGGATCCCAGCCTGACAGGGAATATTCATGAGCATGTGAATCCATGCCGGACCCATGCTGGAGAACAACAGTTACAGGTAAGTAACTTGTTCCTTCTCGGATATCAGTGGGCGAAGATGACGGAACAACATGATAAAATAGGATGACGATGAGACTAGGCTATTGACCTGAGCCTTCATGTTCAAGTTCTTTTTCCAGAATGATACCTAAGCTCTTCACCTCATTCTGCACTTCAGTGTTGCAGTTATCTATGGTAACGTTTTTGTACAACAGGCCCAATTTCGCAAGCCTGGTATCAGAGCCGACAATTGTAAGCTGTTATTGCACTATTTAGTGCCAATCCATTCATTAGCATCCAATTTTGGAACACTTGATATGCTTTAACCTTTAGTTCATCCTCGCTATATTCACCTGAAATAGGGATGACACATTGGGGGTCATCTGCATAATTGGCAAAAAGATTCCCTTCTTGTTCTAACATAAGAAAGGAATCATGAAGATAACATAGAAGCAAGGAGAAACACAATCTCCCTGTGGGACCCCGTACACAAAGGAGTGGGTTTCACCTCTGCAGACTCACTTGCAACTCTCACCTGTCTGCTGCTCAAAAACAGTGATCCATTGAATAGCCTGGGTTGAAAAATGGGCCAGGTCCCTTAGCCTGGTGGACAGAATGGAATGGTCCACCAGTCAAAGGCTGCCGAAAGGTCTAAGATCATAAATAAGGCTGTTTGTCCTCCGTCCAAGTCTTGATGCAGCTGGGATTTAAGGGCCAAAAGAGCTCTCTCTTTTCCATGGTTCCCTTACATGATATAGACTTTCAGTTAAGTCTCATCAACATTGATGCATATATTAGCATTTTTCCTTGATCAAATCCTCCATTTGATCAACAAGCGTCACTCTTAAGGGCCATGGTTATTTTAGTAGTGACCGTTCAGAACATTTCTCATAAAAGTCAAGTACTTTCATGAGAATAAATCTTTCTTGAACCTTCTAAGTATCTGTTTTTCACACAAGTAATTAAAAACACGTCTGGTTAGCAAATATATAAAAAGTTCCCAAAATGATAGCAAGCGCCAGTAAAATCCTCCGAGGTTATGGAAGCTCCCAATGATCTGATTGAATGAAAAACCAACCACGACCAGAGTCGACTGTGTTAAATATACCTTATCTATGCAGGATAGCAGCAGATTTTCTAATGTTTGTGTCTCTACGATTATCTGCATAACTATGAATGTATGTACAGCATTCGAATCTCACTAGAGCAGACCTCTCCCTTTGAATCCAAGATGACTATTGCCACATTATTCTATAATGCAATACTGCACAAGGCCACTGATTCATGAGCTAACAATGAAAATTATTCTGATGTCATTTGTCACTTTTTCTAACAAGTTTGAGGAGAATCTTATGTAAATGTCATACTAACCTCTGCTATCCTGAATACCCATGCCTTCAGCTTAAGTTTCAAATCCTGATTCCATGTAAGGGAAGACTGTAGTGATGTAATTGCAGGTATCATATAACTACTTCATCCCAATACATTGGCAACTAGTCGTAGGGTGAAACTTCACATATGAGAATTTGTGTGTTGCATAACCAGATTCAGTGAAAGAAAACTCTTTTACTAAAGAGAAACCTATGCCATTAATAGTAATGTTGTCTACCAAAAAGTAAGTATTTGCAAGCACTGGTTCTAATGAATGAGCCATGGTTGGTGTAGCAAGCAAGGCTTCTAGCAGGAGATAGCAGTCTGAGACCAGTATTTATAATTGGGGATTTGAGGGTCTGAGGAAGGTTTTTGGCCGTAGGATCTGGAAACTAATCTGAAGTCGCTTCAAATGTCTCCAGTTTAAAGGGTCTGTTCCATTGGGAGCCCTGTGTCGATATAAGGAAGATGTGCACAGAAACAATAGGCATATTTGGCAGGTGTCATGCAAGAAACGGTCCTTGCTTTCAATCAATTTATGTGTTTGAGAATTAATGAAGACCCTAAAACCAGTAATTCTGAAAGACCCATTTTAGTTTCACATTTAAATCTCTTCAACAGTGACTATCTGATGTAGTCCAAATCTTCAAATGTTCTTCATAGGTTGTTGAGTTGATGGGCAACGCACACAGGCTGACATCAGAAATAACAATAATGCTGGCCATAGACAGATTGTCATCTGCAGGTGCCAGTGATGGACCAGGAAACTTGGATTATTTAAAGATGACCATGTATGTGCACCAAAATTATAATGGCAAAAGTGAGCCGAAATACCACAATGACCAATTTATAGAGAGGGAGAAAGAAGCATCTGGTGCTGAGGAGTTCCTTATAGCTTTGTCTTCTGCTCCTTATGCTGTCACAACAAAGGCTGTCTTTTTATTGGTTGCTGCAGTTATTCTATTATCTGGTCCAGTTAATAATTCTCAGAGGCAAGCAAACAGACTCCTCGTCTTCTGCAAGGACGGATATGTTACTTGCATTGAAAATATAGATTCCAAACCTTGGAGAGTAGTCTTGTTGCTGCTGTACTGATGCAGTATCTGCTTTCAATGTTGGTGTGACTACACTATTCATCCATGCCAATGATGTTGCCTGTGCTGAAGGTGCATCCTGACCCAGAAAAACGGATAAAGCTGTGATATCTAGTGCAGCAGGCTTGTGCAAACGAGGCTCCGATTAGGTTGGTCCGCACTATGCTATCTCTGGCAGTGTTGCTGTAGTTCTGACACTTAAACCTGAGTCTGTACCGTCCTGCAGGAAGTGGCATGAGCCCATGCTGGATGACACTCTAACTTGACGGCAGTCTGGGTCGCAATTAGAATGCAGAAGGGTTCTCACCAGTGAGGCTGAAGTGCTGTCTTTTTCTGGTGCACCTGCAGGTAGACCCAGTCACCTGGCTTAAGGGGAGTGATTGGATTCATCAGCAGGTTCCGACAACCCTTTCTTTAATTCCGATAGCCTTTACAAGGGATTTGCAATACTTCATAACAGGCTCATCCTCCAATGGAGATTCAAATTAGTAAGTCATATGCATAAGCAAAACGAATGGCATGGCCTTTGGCCATCTGAGGCCACTGGATTGGGGATAAGCACAGTGAAAATGCTGGGAATATTTAGAGCCCTGCAAATATCTCTAATCACTTGGACAGTATAGTGTGCCTCTTTCTCTGCCTATGTCAGGAAGGCCAAATTGAGGAATGTTGCAAATGTAAACATTCTTAGTTTAAAGAGTCAGCCTTTGAACAAGTTTAAGCTTCCACCCACCCATAAAAAGCATTGACCACTAAAAGGCCAAACTCATGGGATACACATTTAGCCAGCCAGATGAGATGAATCTGAATATTGGGAATTATTACAATACGATCATCAAATGTGGAATAAATTGCAAACCAATTGCAAATTATCATGGGTTCTTTATACAAGTCTATGGAACCAGCATGGGGGGCAGCAATGTCACCTAGCTGTGCCAACACCCAGCAACATGCTGTACCTAGAACCAGAACACTTATAATTCTACAAGGTGGATGCAAAATCTATCCATCTTCATTAGATACATCGATGATGTATTTGGGGTATGGACCGGACCAGTGGATGAAACGCATTAATTTTTTGGTTTGATGAATGGGATGCATCCTTGGATAAAGTTCACCACACAACATAGTGACACGATGATCCACTTCTTGGATGTTGAAATTTACCATACAGAAATTGGTCTTAACACCAGAATATTCACGAAACCAACAGATGGGAACAGCCTGCTGTACACAACTAGCTTTCACCCTAAACGTACCATTGATGATGTGCCATTAAGTCCATTCTTTAGATGCATGAGTAATCTATCCAAAGAAGATCAGTAAAAAAAACAAGCACGGTTGCTGCATAACAAGTTCTTGGAGAGGGGATATCGCACTGATGCCATCAAGGATATAGCAGTGAAAGTGGATAGAATACTGCCAGAGTGCCCCCCCCCCCCTTCCACCTCTCCCTGGTACCAAAACCTCCAAAGGTTGGCCAGTCTTTGGTATATGTATATGTCACAACTCCTTCTATACAGAGTAACAGGATAAAGAAGATTAGACGCAACTGGACCTTGATGCAAATGGACCCAGTACAACCAACATTTGCATATAGAAACAGTGGGGCTCTCTGTTACACACTGGTGAGAGTGGAACTGCCCTCTAAGAAAATGCAGAAAGTATCACATAAAGGGACTTTACCTTGTCGCAACTGCCAACATTGCATTAATGTCATCAAGGGCAACAGCATTAGACACCCATACTCTGGGGAAACCTTTAGAGTTAAAACATTCATGCACTTGCGACTCCACCAATGTGGTATATGCCCATAAATGTCTGTGCAGGCTTTACTATGTAGGTGTGACAATGCACAAGGCTAAAACCAGATGGACTGAACACAAGTCCAATATACAGACAAAAAACCTGAGATCCCCAGTAGCCACTCTTTCATTGAAGCTAGACATAGTGTTGCTCCACTTAAATGTGTAATCCTTGAAAAAGTGCCAGTGGGCAGTAGTGGATGTGATTTACATAAGCTTCTTCAAAGAGATCTCATGGATAGATACATTGGACTCATCGAATCCGCGAGGGATGAACTGCGAATATGACTTGATGTGCTTTTTTAAAACATTTGAAATATGATTCAAGGTGTTTTGTTTAGACATTCTTGTTGCAATAAGAGTCTGTATTGTGGTTTGACTATGACAGAATAAGAATGTGTATGGGCGTGTTGTGCGAGAGGCTGATCACATCGGAAGCAGAAGGGTAAATGAGCGTTTATAGTGATTAGAACTGTATAAAACCCACTACCAGAAGTCTGTCTATTTTGAAACCCTAAAATATTCAAATAAGCTTCTGTCTGCTATAATGTGACTCATCTGTTCTATTACCACAATTGTACATGATGGGAGTTAAGAACAGTATTGTATATGCAGTGGGAGGGCAATATTGGAAACATTAAAGGATTGTGTAAGAATGTGAGTTGGCTTTAAAATAGTCGGACAGAAATGCAACATCTTACTGTTGAATTTGATTCCTTACTTCACTTGATGTATGTCTGTCACTATACTGGAATTACTGACTTGATCGTTTTATCGATGGTGGACAGCTGTTCAACTTCTTGAGCAAATTAAGTAGGTGGAATCGAATGGCAAATCCATGCCCCAATAGTGCAGGTTATCCTTGGCTCTGTGGTTGTGGTGCCACACAGGTGGATATGCGCCTCCCCTCTGGTGCATAGTTATGCACTTGCAGGGGTACAGCGACCACCAAGACCTTCAATGCCGTTTATTTGGCTGCAGTGCCCCATTCTACGTGTGAGCAAATATTACCTTTGGAAAGTTTTTACTTTTAGTTCCATCCAAGAAAATTGGCACGTCCCACACCAAGATGGCCGTTGGCCGTCGGGTGCACGCGTAAATGCATGCACGGGGTCACCATGGCAATGGATAATGTACACATGGGAGCGAGGCAGAAAGCAGTTTTGTCGGTCGGCCGCCTCGCGTCCCGAAGTTCTGACACTCTGTTAAGGTAGGAGCTTTTGTTAGATGTATTTTTTTTCGAGTGAGGGACGTTTTAGTCTAATGCGTGTGAAACAATCTGCTACGGCAGGACGGACTAGAGAATGATCCGCTAGAAATAACTTTTCATTCCGCAGACTTGTTTTCTGCTGCCACCACAGTGGCAGTTGGATTTCTTTTGACTACAATAGACACTGGCCAGTACTTTTGGCACTATGCCATGCAAATGTGCGTGTACCCGATGCCACATTATTCTTGACATGGTTTCTCCATGATTAATCCTCTATACAGCTCGAAAGAGACCTCTAGGCGAATATAGCATGGCACAATATTCATGAGGCAGAATGATTAACCATAAGTGACAAGAACATTTGGGATAATCAAGTGTTACTTGTTTCTTTTTTCACACGGGTTACATATAATTCGAGACCACGTCATATTCATTTGAGGTCAGTGTTAAGTGAGACTTGAGAAAATCAATTGTACCTTCCAAATAGAAGTTATATGACTGTAGATGACAATATTTTTTTTTTTACTCTTACCTGTTGTGTTATTGGTCAACAAATGAAAATTATGATGATGTTCCACTAAAGTTGAAATGAAAATACGATCCCTGATGATGGATGTTATATCAGAAACATGTCGGCAGTTATGTCAACTTAATTGGAGTTGTTTGTTTATGGCAAATAATATTGTAAAAAACATAACTTATTTGTTCTGATTTACATTGTGGGGAAGTGGTTGATAGCCTTCTCTGGATTTGTAAAGAGTCCCAGGAACTTAGGTTAATGTGAATACAATTTTGGTTAGCTTGGAGGTTGTTTGGTGAGGATACACCCGAACAATACATTTCAGTTTATTACATACAAGTCCGTTGGGCTAAAGTTCTTTTCTTTTAATACATATTTCAATATATAGGTTTGTCAAACATTGCATTTGGATTTATACAAGCATGTATAGAATGCAAACTATGTAGGAGGACAGTTGTCCCCAGAGAGTGCAATTGGGTTACCTGTTGGTGACAACAGGACTGGTGGAAGTAGAGTTGTGTTGTCTCCTCAAAGCCCGCAGACTATACCCTTTTGCACCGGAAATAGAATTTACCATTGAAATGAGTGACTTAAACAACATTTAATCATGTGAATGATAACTTGTACTGTAGTTCCCCTCTACCACACCTTTTTTTCTCTTCCCAGAAGGGGCCATAGTAGGAGGCACTTTAGGGAGATGAGTTAAAAGTGATCTTGTTTGTTTATTGATTTGTATTGCGCACCAGACCCGGAGGTATCGGGGCGCAGAAGTTACAAGGAGATTCACAGTTTAGGTTACAAGGTAAAATATAAATTATAACACATGGCAATAAGGAGCAATCAGGCGAATTGTCATAATTACAAGTAACCACAAACAGAAATAAGTACACAAGCAGGAACACTAAGTCGAAGATCTAAGAGCAGCATTTAGAGTCAATGTACAGTGTAGTGAGGGTAGCAGAACTTAGTGGTCGGTTGTCTTACGCCAGTTGATGCAACTAAGTCTAAAGTTCTGGTATGATTGATCAGCTCGGAGTGCCTGTGGCAGTGAATTCCAAAGCTCGGCACCTTTGACAGGAAAGGTGCTGCCCCCAACCTTAGATAGTTTAAACCTGGGAATAGCGAGGCAGTTCGTGTTGATTGGTCTAGAGTCTAGAGGAGGTCCTTATGTGGAATCTCTGAGAGATAGTTAGGAGCAGCATTATTCAGCGATTTATGAGTAAGAGAAGCGGTTTTCAGCTGAATTTTAGCGCTATGAGGTGATCGTCTGGACTCTGCAACAGTTTTCCAAGACCAGTATGCCTTCTCTTGTTCAGGAGCGAGACCCTTTAACATCACCAGGCTAGAGAGGTTGGCAGTCTGGTACATTGCAACACAAATAAGGACCTCCTTGGGAGGCAGCAGTTAGATCAGAACAATTACATATGGGTGTACCAGCCAATATCGGATGAACTCGCTGCTTTCACATTATGTTGAAGTGTTATTCTGTAGGCACAGCAAGAATCTATGTACATTTTTGACAAATGTATTATTTGCCAGTATAGAATCACCTATGATTAAGTCATTTATAAACCATGGTAGAATGAACCTTTAGTAATTAATATGCTTCTAGAACATCATTGTATAACCCAAAGGAACTATCCCTTGAGAATTCCTTAAACAAGAACCATCACATACAATACCATAGGGTCTTGCAATGGTGCAGACTGATATGCAAATGGATATTTCTACTCTGTGATGGGTCAGTGAGCTAAAACGTGGTTGTAGACCCTCCCGAGTGCAAAAAATTCCATTTAACAGGTTTTTTTGTACCATGTTCATTGTAATTTGAGGTGCTCCCACGCTCGTTCAGTGCTCCCTTAATACCATCTGTTTTTCAGCTGCTTCCTCGTTATGAATGCAAAGACAATGGCTTGGTGCTCGGATTCTGCCCCATTGGGGATCCCCTAGTGTTTTATTTTTCCATTTATATAGCGCAATCAGCCCTTGGGCATCAAGGCGCTTTTGCTTGACCAATTACTTGCAAAAAAGAAAAAAAACAGCACATTCCTGGTGTAGAACACAATGGTAAAGATCAGGCGGAACAAAAGTTAAAAGTTTATGCAAATTTTATTGATCAAACATTACGCATCTCAACATAATTGTGAGGCCTCTCACCCTTACTTAACACAAGTTGATACTCGTCCAGTCCGTTTTTTTGGGACAGATATCTAAAATGGCGTGTTGAAGCCTATTGGTAAATTCCTTTTGGTTACCGTCCAAGTGTTCTCATAGAGACTCATTGCTTTTATTGTAAAGTGAAAGTGTGTGACGGGATTGCAGCTCCTAACTGATCAAGATCAGTATAGGTAGGGTTATAACAGTCGAATATAGTTTGAAGCTCTTCTTGCAACTTAACAGAATCTTCCTGTATGTTAGGCAACCGTTAAACAATATTAATTAAATCCGTGGAGCTTGTATTGTTTCCTGCCCTGGAAAACTGCCTGTATTAGGAAACCCTCTGAAAGTCCAGGATGCGCTTGCTAATGGTCTGGCTTCAAAGAGGTTTGAGATGTGCGATCGATCACATAGCGCAGCAATAGCGGAAAACGATTGTGGGGCAAGAGCCTCTCAGGAATCGGGATGCATTGACTATAAGCTGGTAGTTCACTGAGGGTAAAATCTGGCTCTGGAACTGCCCATTAGATGGAGATGCTGACAGATGCCTGATAATGGTTATGGTTTACTATAGCAAGATTGTAAGAATCAGAGGTCTTCTGGAGGTTCTTTCAGTGATGCTACCCCTTGGAGTACCAGATAAAGTATAGTATTGCCTTTACTGTTTCTGTGAAATGCCAATTTTGCTCACTTTGCCTTTTAATTCCTTCAGCTGCTTTGAAGTTTACCTTTGGCATCTTTCAGGGCTCTGGTCTTGGATACAGAGCGTATTTTGGTAGCTTCTGCATACCAGTCAAAGAAGGCATCCCACCGTCTTTAATGGACCTTTGATACAAGATGCTCTAGAGCTCCTCTGAAGTACACAATCCTGTCTAAATGAAATGTACTTTCTTCAGGAAATTGCTTAGTGATGTCACATAGTGAAAAATTGTGTTGATCTATAAACATTCAAGTCTTGGGTGAATAATTGGCCTACATAAAGTAGGCAGGGCTTCCTTTAAAAGGTAGTGGTGCTTGCTTTGATTGACATGTTCCCATTCTCACAGGTTAAGACAAGATTTGGCTCATAAGGAGGTCTGTGCCCCTCTTTGCAATGCCAGACCTGTTGCCACCGAGACAGTTAGACCGGACATTGACTCGCGTCTTTCTCTGTTACCATGCCCCTTCTACCAAGTCAGAAAGCAGCCTGTATGGCCGTCCAGAGACTGGGTAGGAAAGGACTGGGTTTATTCAGACATCGCACAACAACCTCACCTCTCCAACATCCCCTCCCCCCACACAAATACCCATGCCCCAAATGCACACCCAGCCTGTGGTGACATAAACAGGTGACCTTGTCTTTGGCGCTTCCACCAGAGAACACAGAAAAGGATGTGTGATTCTAGAAAGTCTTAACCAAATCCAGCATATGCCAAGGCATGGGGACTATGGATGCACAAATGAATCTGGTTCGCAAGGGGTGAACAGAATGACAATGAACTGTTTCGCACAGTGAATTTTAGTACCCATGCAATATTCTGCTGCTGTGCCTATACGACCACCCATTCCTGGTTACATCTGGTGCAACTTGCAGGGTAGGTGCAAGTCTGTCTAGTTTTGAATTTTGTTCAGACTAGTGTTTCAGGGTCAGGGATTGGACCCTGTCAATAGGGGATTTTTACCCCTCTGCATGCTGCAGGGGTCGTCCTACTGGGGTTTTTGAGGACCCGGTTACTGCCATACCCTCTCTGGCCATCTCTGCCCCTTTTACATGTGCCTGGCTGCGCATGTCATTCCTTCTCTGTCCAGAGCGGGGCACGGTTCTTTTTTCTTGGTATCAGGACTCCAAATCACAACATTCTTTACGAAGGAGGTCATGAGAAATCCAGCAGACAGCAAGACTGTGGCGAACAGCAATGCCCCAGAGTGGTCTGTGCTGCAGCCCGTCTTCCATGAGATTCCAGGGCAGGCAAAGATTTGGGGAATTATGGTGTTTCTGGTAAGCTACCAGCGCAGAAGTATGTTGGACCCGTGCTTGGAAACCACACGCACAGAATCTTTGAGCATATCTATTTGTCATTGGCTGCCATTGCTGAACCCGGTCGGCCTGCAACGAAGGCCTATATACGAAAATTAATGCTTGCCATGATGGCGACGCAGATGAGGGCGACTGCGAGGCGAAGGAGGAGAGTGAGGCGGAGGAGGAGTTTTGTAAAGCCTAGGAAACATTTTTGTTTAAATACATTTTGGGTTTCTGCGCCTATTGGAACTGGCTCCCCTTTTGGATGAAATATGGGTTTTATTACAATTCTGGTAACCTGTTTTTAGCAAAGATCATCTGCGCCATTATACTGTTTGGTCCGTTTCGAGCGCGTTGCAAATTCCTCCTCAAAATAAGGAGTGCGAAGCGGAGAAGATCGAGTAGGAGAGCAAGCTGTAGTATTGGTTGATATGAGGGAAACACCTGTATATGAGCGCGATGCAAATCAAATATCGTATCATACTTCAGTTTGAGCGTGCCTGTATGGTGACTGACTGATTAGGTGGTGTATGCAAGGGTGAGTGTGCCATATGAGAGGGAATGAAGGCATGGAGACGGTGGGATCAGGTGTAGGGTAGCCCTTCCTACTCATCAGAGGGACAGAAGGAAGATTGTGAGAGTACAAGAATAAATGAAACCTGGGTGATTGGAGGTACCCCTGCTTAATATCTCAGTTACTATCCCCCTAGAAGTTTCAGGAGGGAGCCAGATGTAGAATGTGATTGCTTTTGGCCCTCCTGAGTAGGCAGCCAAATTGTAGCCAGGCGGAGATAACTGTCTCTAGGGACCTACCTGGAATTTAGGTATGCTTGGTATAAGGAA
Organism: Ambystoma mexicanum; assembly: GCF_040938575.1. Lineage (NCBI taxonomy): Eukaryota > Metazoa > Chordata > Amphibia > Caudata > Ambystomatidae > Ambystoma > Ambystoma mexicanum. Next base: position 1,111,480,347 of record NC_090923.1, on the reverse strand, counting down.
GGAAAAGCCCACTGGCGACAAGAGGGTCAGCTCTTAGTAAGACTTAATCCAAATAACTCTTGAACAGTCTTTGAGTCTGTGTTCTTGAGGCCATCTGTGATGGTTTCTTTTTTAGCAAAAATCATTTACGTAAGGAGACCGAATCCCTAAACACTGAGACCCCATTAAACCTGGTGTATAGATGCAAGTGCTAGATGGGAATTTAATAGTGCTCTTCTTGACACTGACCCAAACTATGTTAACAGACGGACACAAGACAAATGCAGACTAGTCGCACATTTCAATATTTATCACTCCAACAGTGCGCATAATCTCCTCTGCTGCTTAGGCAAGTTTCAAGTGAAGCATCGACTGTGACCACTTGGCAATTCACTTCAGTAATTTCGGTTCAAATGGTGCCTTTGTGTTTTTGTTAACAATGATGTGGTCACGTGGCACCCAAGTAATGCTGTCATGCGCCGTTGGTAATAAAGGGGGCGGTCCTGCACCACGTGCCAGGAGCCTGATACTGCAGGATCTGTGCTTGTGTGTTCTTTTCAGGGATGGGGTGGGGGGCAAGGTCTGCATGCAGGGGCTCCTTGGCAAAGCAAACCAAACCACGACAATGGTGACAAGAATGCAGCTGGGCAGTGGGGAAGGTGCTCCGATGCTGTTTTAATCTCCGGTGACCTGTCTGATGCATTCATAACCGTGGTAAGGCAAACGCTGCCGTTTTGTGCTCTCAACGGAAGCTGGTCCACACGTGGGGTGCTCATGTGCTGTGTGGGAAATACATTTTTGGAAACCACAACACTAGCCTGGAAGGCAAGAGACTGCCGAAAGGGCCACAAGAGCCCTTTTCAACACAAAAATTCTATCAATATATATATTTTTTTTACCCTTTTCTCAGTCCCACTGAGTGGTTGCCAGGAGACGCAGTGGTACTGGATTGGAAGTTCAGGCATGCCCCACACCAAAGCATGGTGACCCAGAGGAGAGCTGAGCTGATGCGCCACAGCAATTGACGTGTCGCCCGAAATGCGTCAGCAGGTGCAAGTCACGGCCTTCGCTCGCGTAGGAGGTGCCTGTGTGACCTGCAACTGTGAGCGACGAGGAGGGTCAAGAGGCAGCTGGACAGGGTGCTGCGAGGCCCCCTCAGGGGAGAAGAACACCACGCCAAAAAGGCACACTGGCCCGATGCCAGAATTTGACACCTCAGGCAATCCCTCTAGTCTGGGACCAAAGTGGCTGCTTTGGATACAGAAGTTGGACATGTACTTTAGAGCGACCAGCGAAACTTTTGAGGCCAAGATTACTACCCTAATCTATTCCACTGGGTCGGAGGTCCACAAGATCTTAAAGTCCCTCACTCCCATTAACAACTATCAGGCAGCAAAAGACAGCCTCAAAGAACACTTTCTGCCGCTAGCAAACGAGGACTATGAAAGGTTTACGTGCTGCGCCAATCAGGAGTAATCAATGGACCAGTTCTATGGCAGGCTCCGACAGCTGGTAAGTACGTGCGCAAGGTAGAATGAGGGCATGGTGAGAAACAAACTGATACAAGGGTACGCTTCAGGGAAGCTGCACCGCCAATTGCTGCGTGAGCCTGGTCTGACATTAGCCTGCATATTGGAAATGGGCAGGTCATACGTACTGGCGGAAAGCCGCACCACCAAAATGGATGCTGAAATTTGTTCGCTCAAATTGGAGGATGCTTGCGCAATAGGGCGACCACCAGGCGCTGGTCCGACAAGACCTCGATGGAACACGAGAAGAGCTGAAATCCTGATACCCTGCCCAAAGTGTGGCTATGACCTTCCACACAGAGTGGACTGCCCAGCGCAAGGGAGGGTATGCGGATGTTACGGTACAGCAGGTCCCTTCGTGAGGATTTGTTTCCAGAGGGCCTAGCGGGACACCCAGTGACACGCCGAGACAGAGGCAAGTGGCAGTTGTCGAACAGGAGGCACCAACTCTAGAAATGGCGGAAGAAGAGGAAGAAGAAATCTTTTTCATCTCCAGCATAGACTCCATAAAGAAAAAAAAAAGACCACCCATATGGGCAGTATCCGTGGATGGAGCAAAGATGCCAGTGCTTGTAGACACAGGAGCGTCCGTTTGCATAATGGCGACCCGCCTCTACGAAGCCCTCGTGGGGCCTCCAGCCCTGACGAAAGCCCAGGCAAATATTTTTACATTTGGCTGCACCCAGCCGATACCTCTCAAAGTTATGTTCATCACCCAAGCGGCCCATAAAGGGAAAGAAATTAAAGCCAAATTCTTTGTTACTGACAGAAGTACTCATTCATTACTGAGCGGTGCGGCAGCGGAGGCCCTTTGAATCGTTCATTTCGCCTTTAGCGTGTACGCTGAAGATATCAACAAAGTTCTGGAAAAATTCAAAACCTTGCTCGACGCCTTTGGCAAACTGCTGGGTGAACCCATCAAGCTACACGTCGATGAAACTGTACGGCCAACGGCACAGAAACATCGTCTGATTCCTTTCCACCTCAGAAAGCAGTTGGAGTTGCAGAACCTGGTGAGACTAGACATCATAGAAAAAGTGGAAGGACCCACCCCATGGGTTCCCCCGCCCCATCGTTGTTGTGAGCAAACCGAACAACCAGGGTTGGTACGTATTTGTGTTGACATGAGGCTTCCAAATAGGGCCATCAAGTGCGAACGATGCATTACCCCGACTCTTGACGAGGTGGTGGGGGAACTACAGGATGCTAAAGTGTTTTTTCGAAGCTGGATCTGTGGTTTGGGTACCATCAGTTGGAACTCAACCTGGACTTGCGTTATAGTCCCACCTTCACAACTCACCAATGCCTCCATCAATAGAAACGCTTGCGTTTTGGGATTTCTTTCCGTAGCAGAAGTATTCCAGAACGTGATACTTGGGGCCTTGGCAGGTCTCGAGGGGGTCCTCAACCCTGCGATGACATTTTGGTGTACGCCAAATCGGAGGCAGAGGATTCAGCTCCTCTCGCTCCCTCTCCATCGCGAGAAGTGAGAGTTCCTGAAAAACATCATAGAATTCTTTGTATTTGTATTTCATGAAAATGGTATTTCCCCAGACGTGCAGAATATTTGTGACATCCAAGAGGTGAGCCCGCCAGGAAACGTGTTGGAAGTTAGGAGCTTCCTGGGGATGTTGACGTATTGCAGTCGCTTCATACAGAACTTGGGGACCTTCTCAGAGCCCCTCTGACTGCTGACGAGAAAGGACAAAGTGTGGGAGTGGACAGCGAAAGAGCAGAACGCCTTCGAGGCCATCAAACAGGCACGTGTGGGAAAAGAGTCTATGGCGTTCTTTGTCCCATGGAAGGAGTCGGAGATCATTGTTGACGTCTGCCCTGTCTGGCTAGGAGCAGTTCTGTCGCAACAGGATGCGCAAGGACCGATGAGACCAATAGCATACGCGGCAAGGCACTAACAACTACGGACCAACACTGCTCCCAGATCGAAAGGGAAGCTCTGGTCGTCCTATGGGGATGCTGACACTTTTGTATTTGCATCCTTGACAAACCTGTAACTGTAGTAACTGCCCACCAACTGCTACTGCCCATCATGGTGGGATCCTCGTCCAAGCTGCCCCTGAGGATCAAACGCTGGATGCTCTCACTGATGGAGTATGGGATGGTTCTGACATACAGGACTGGGGCCCACAATCCAGCGGACTACCCCTCCCGTCACCCGAGGAGCGTGGGAGAGGCCAGAAGAGACAGAAAAGTTGACGGTCCAGGAACATGTTTGCATGGCAGTGAAGGCAGCCAAACCCGTTTCACTCTCCATTCAGGAGGTGGCGGACACATCAAACTGATGGATGGTTTGAGGTGGTCAGAGCGGCCATGGCCAGTGGGTATTGGAAGACAATCTTGTCCAGACCACACCGTAAGAGTCGAGGCGCAGCAGGACCTGGAGCAGCTGTGCTGGTGAGATACAAGCTATTGACAACCGAGGAAGGACTGATCCTAAGAGGACGCAAGTTGGTGATCCCACACGTGCTAGTGGGAAGAGCATTTGAGATGGCACACTGGGCATCAAGGAACGGCCAAAACCAAGTCGAGGCTACGGCTCAAGGTCTGGCTTCCAGGCCTTGAAGCAAAGGTGGACGAGTTTGTTGCAAATTGCATCTGGTGTCAAGTAACGTCCTCAGTCAACATTGCCCAGGATGGAGTCCATGCCTCGCAGTGACCAGCCGTAGGATATTGTTCACGCAGACTTTGGGTCCATAGCCCGGGGATCCACTTCCTAGTGATAGACCAATGGTTTCGATATCCAGAGGTTGCGCTGGTTGAGTCCACTTCGTTTGACCACATTGTGCAGGTCATGGAGAAGATGTTTGCAACCCATGGCTTGGATTGTATGTTTGGACAATGGACCCCCATTTCAAGGGGAGAGCTTCACAGAATTCCTGGCTGACTGTGGGATCACTCACCGGAAGATTACGCCCGTTTGGCACCAGGCCAACGGGGAGGCTGAACGTTTTGAGGGCGTTGAACAAGGTGTGCCGCATAGCTTAGGGTCAAGGCAATGTGCTAAAGAGGACCTTGTACCATTTCCAGCGGGAATGCAGGTCTACGCCTCACCGGTCCACATGTGTGGCCCCAGCAGAGGCACTATTCCGGAGATGCCCCAGGGGACTCAGCCCAGAGATAGAGGGCTAGCCTCCAGGGACCATTGACGATGAGAGAACATCTGAGTATCGGAGGATCCATAATGAAGAACCTTTGATGTCTCAAGCCCCCGGACATAGCCATTGGAGACACAGTGCTGGTGCGTAATCGACACCCAGAGGGGATGTTTACCCTCGCCTATGAGCCCTCCCCCATGGGATGGTCCAAGTGAGAGTATCGATGGTGACCGCAGCAGATCAAAGGGGGAAAAGTGACTCGGACTCTATTTTTTTTTTTTTCCGAAAGTTTGGTGAAAAGGAGGGAGTAGGCGAACAGGAGGAAGGGGTACCCCTGGCTGAAACCTCATGCATAGACAGGACTAGGAGGCAGAGGGGAAATGAGATGCCAGGGCCAGTCTGGGTCGAAGATCATGCCACCGACTAAGTAGGCAAAAGGAGATACCCCTCACATTTCAGAAACTATATCATTGGTGAATAGGCTTGAACTGACCGGGGTCCAAACTACACCACCTGATGTTGCCCATGTTGGGCCCAAACCAGTTTGGTATGTTACCATGGTTACTATGTTAAGGCTGTTATGTTTACACTGCCAACAGTGAAGACATTTGTTTTTTTTTTGATCGTTATGAAAAAGGAGGAATGTGATGTGGTCATGGGGCGTGTAACAGCCACTGCATGCCGTCACGCGCAGTTGGTAATAAAGGGGGCGGTCCTGTACCACGGCAGTGCTTGCTGGGAGCCTGATACTGCAGGATCTGTGTGCGTGTGTTCCTTTCAGGGATGGGGGGGTGAGTGGGCATGGCCTGCATGCAGTGGTTCCGGGGCAAAGCAAACTACAACAAAGTATTTGTATTTAGTTCATTCATATGGCGCACCGAACCCTGGGGTATCTGGGCGCAAGTAAATAAGACGGGCTTGGCAGTATGCAGAGCTGCCACCGTCATTTCATGTTTCCTTAAAGAGTTAATGATGTTTAGGTTCCCTTGTACAGCTAAAGGTTGAATTAAGCAGAGGCCCAATCTTTGTGTTGGGAAGTGGAGCACCATAGGTGTTTTGAATTTCGAAATCCTGGTGTCCAAGGTATGCCCCGAGTCCGTACTGAAGGGTGCTCTGGTTTCGCTGGGCAGGTCTACCACCGTCACGTGGAAGAGAACCGCTTCGTGGGGAGCGGGGTGGGGGGAGGGACTGAAAGGCCTGCAAGTGTCCTCGTCCTGCCTTCCTTGGCGAGTCGAGGAGGGAGGTTTGCTCCTCAGTGATCCATCAAAAAAGGGTTGGGCAGGTTTCAGTAGCTACTGCACCTTCCCCGGACGTCTCTAATGACTGTTTAGCAGTAGGTGGCTTGCTGTGTTTTTTTTTTTTTTTTACATGTTGCAAGGATTCGTCATGTCGGATTCTTTTTTTTTTTTTTACCTACTTGCTGATAACCGCAGGAAGCTTTGAAACATGAAACAAGCTCCCTCCCTGTCGCAGGGAGGGGCATAGCTGTGTTCTGGCCCGAGGAAAGGGAAGTAACTTTTTCAGTAAGCGAGTCGTGTTGTGCGGACATAAACGGAGTGAGGAGCCATGTAAAGGGAGGCGACCCTGGCGAACAGCTTCCGATGACGGCAGCGTTATGGAAACGCATTAAATCTCTTGTGAGTATCCATCGTCTGGTGTTTTTGGAGTGACAAATTGCAGTCATGCGCTTGCACACCCTGGGCCGGACCTGCTCTTCCAGCTCGCCCCAGTCACACCTGTTTGGTTTCCGAGCAGACAATAGCAAGGCCGACGGGGTGGGCAGGGCTTGATCTCAGGCGCAGGAACTTGCTCTGTGCCAAGAAGACTTCACTTCTCCGAGGCACCTAGCTCAGGGTGTGGAGTCTTTGGGTATTCTTAGATGTCAATGATTGTTGCAAGGGTTGTGTGGGAGTTCCTTCACTGTTAAGGTTTCTTTCAGCTGGCCTGTGAGTGAGACTATTTGGTTGATGTTGTGTGGACGAGCTATGTAATTGTGGCTGGCAAACGCACACCCTGTATGCTGGCGGCGCTCGTTGGGAAAAGAGGAATGTCTGGGATTCTAAAGATGCTTCCTTGAAACCTGCAATAGGTTGGGGGAGTGGGGGGAGGCTAACTAGCACCTGGCAGTTGCTGATTTGCCTTGTATTTTAGTCTTTCTCGGTTCTGGGGAATTCTTACTCTTCTGTTATTTGACTAAAGGTGCAATCCTTGAACAGTATAAATGTTTGCTTATTTTCTGACTTTAAAGTCGAATTACTCAATAACTGAGATATGAACATTGCAACCCGATACCACAGCTTCCGCGATCTTCCTTCACCCTTTTAAACCAGCTGTGAAAGAATATGAATAATTAGAAAATGCTCTGCTTGGGTAAGATTGTTGTATGCAAATAGTCCTTAACTTGTCACGGGCTTGCAAGTCAAGTCTCTAATCGGTGCACTCGCCTACCATATCGGGGAATAGGCTGCACAACCAACGCTGCCTTGGCCCTCCCTGTACCAGAAATGTGGTGCCTTATTCTAGACATTCGAGCTTGTGGCACAATAAAAAGAAACGTGGTTAGTCGGTAAAACGGTGGCTCCATACTGCACGCTTTAATCTGCACAGTAGTACTGGATGTGAGACTGACCCAGTAGTAAGTCTTTTGGTGCAACACTAAGCGCTGGGCAGTAGGTGGAAGGCTGAGTAGCTGAAAACCATAATCCGTAATATACAATTCATTGTAGCCGCTTTTTTAATTCGCGAATACTATAGTAAATATTTGTATTTGTGATTTTAAACATGCTTCCGGCAACAAGTCACCAGATTGCCAAAAGTGAAAGGAGGGGAGGGGGGGGGAGATGGATGTCTTGCAAGGCTGATAAAAAAAAATGGGGTACATGAAGGCCTGGTGTGTTCTAGAAAGAAATAACATTTACTTAGCAATGTGGATCCCTCCGTTGTTAGAGGCCCGTTAAAAGTGCTGTGTTTTAAGGTTTTTCATAATTGAACGCAGTCCCGTATCCGGGGGGCAAATAGTTCCAGATTTTTGGTTCATGGAATTAGGCTTTTTTTCAAAGGAAGGTGTGATTTGTTGGAGGTGGAGGGGTTTTCGGCCGGGCATAAATTCTATCCGACGAACAATGTTATCTGTTACTAATTTGAATGTAATCCCGATGTATTTATTTTTTTGTCTGGACTCTCTGGGCCTGAACCTAAAAATACAATGAGCCAAAACAATCATGATCTATACGATTATTGTACTATAGGTTACTGTCCCGTTCCTCCCCCAGTCCCGGAGCTCCAATAGCCAACATGGACACTGGGTCAAACCGTCTTTTATGGTTTCCCTGTACCCTGAATTGAATTGGAAAAATATGCGTTTTGGCTGTGCCTTGAGGCAGAACCTAGATCCTCGTTCTTTGTTAAGCCTCTCCTACCCAATCTGTTAGTGCTACTGATGTATTGCGCAGGCTCAGTAGTGTTTTCTAAAGTGATTTATCTTCCTGTTAAGAATGTTCTGTTCCGTTACTGAGGTTTATGCTGCACACCGTCTCCAGGTAATGTAGCCGTTCTGACTGAATTATGGGGTTGTGTTGAGTGATGGGGACATTGGGAATAGGCAAGATGCCTTTGCTGCTGTGTTGATGCATGCTAGTACCTGGAATAGGTATGGGAAAGAAGATTGTTTTCATGTGATTTTAACTGTACCTTCAAATGGACCACGGTTCTATGAAATGCATTGTCCCAAGGTCAGACAGTCGTCCTTAAACCATTTGTGAACGTGTGTGTGTGTGTGTGTGTGTGTGTGTGTGTGTGTGTGTGTGTATGTATATATATATATATATATATATATATATATAGAGAGAGAGAGTTCAAAAGGTGACACTAAAAGTCCTTAAGAAATAGCCATTTTAAAATTGTATTAGAGACAACTACACTAGGACTTTACAACTTAATCACATTCTTGCTTGTTACCAGATCACCCTGTGATCCAAGGAAGGGTGTATTTGTAAATGGAGTTTTGTGAGAAAAGGAGATTTCATGGTTTCAGTGTGTCCATTCTCTTACCTTTTTCTAGTTCTCATACTGAAGGAGTTTGTAGGTGCTCAGTGTGCCAAATAGTTGTGGCTTAATGAATTGAAATGACATATATTTTTATATCGCGCTTGTACACAAGTGTTTCAGAGCGCGACCAGGCAAAAAGGGAGGGAAAAAAGAAAACGGCTTACTAGGCCCGGTGACATTTAAGAAAGCACAAGTGCATGGGAAAGGGGGAAAGTGCATGGAAGGGGGTGGGGGTGGAAAGGACGGAGCAGAGGAGAGAAAACAAATATTAAATACATTAAAAAAAATAAGGGCGATAAACCATGGTAGTGCAGCCAGCAAGTGGCAGGTGAAAGTTAGTCAGATAAGGTATATCTGATAAGTGCAGAAGAAAAGTGGGAGGGGGACTATATGGGTACAGATAAAGAACCCTAGTGCAGAGGGTGCCCTGGAGGCAGTGCAGGAGGGTGGCAGAGTGAGCAGGTACCTGAGCCCGAATGAGAGGGTGGCCAGGTGCACGATGCCAAGAGAGGAAACAGATCAACCGGGGAGAAGGGGGGCAGAGGCAAAGAGGAAGGACTTGAGATGCTTCCGGAGATGGTTTACCTCAAGTTTCAAAGTGGCCGGGAGGCTGTTCCAAAGGGAGGAACCAGCCAGTTTCTTTGCAAAACGACTAACCCTGAGGGAGTTAGAAGTAGAGTGGTGAAGGGCTCGAGCAGGGAGGTATTTACGGAGGGATAGTTGAAAGTATTTTGGACCCAGGCCCCAGAAAGCATTGTCGACAATGCAGAGGGTTTTAAATTTTATCCTTGCATCCACTGGGAGGCAATGAAGGGATTTCAGGGCTGGAGAGATACGATCCCAGGGCTTGAGACCAAGGACAAGTATCGCAGTCCTGTTCTGTATTGGTTGTAAAGGGCGGAGAGGGGAGGCAAGTAGATTTAGAAAGAGGCTGTTAGTTATCTAGTCTGGAGAGAACCAGATCTTGGGAGAGTGAGCTTTTGAGGGAAGGAGAGGAAAGGCAGAGTACCTCTAAGGAGGTCCTATAAGAAGTTTTACCTTTTTGGAGACGATGTGCGCGGAGAAGGAAAGTGTGGAGTCAAAGATCACCATGAGGTTTAGCCGCGCAGGTGGGGGTAGGAGGAGGGCCGAGGGAGGCCGGCCAGAGAGTTAGAGGAAAGGATGGAGATGGTGTACCAATAAGGAGGATCTCGGTCTTGTTGGCATTTAGACATGGATCGTTGGTGGCACACCAATTTTGAATGGCGATTAGACAATCCGAGATGAGGAAAGGAGAGGAGACGGCTGAAGGAAGCCCGAAAATTGAGTTTGGTGTCGTCAGAAGGCACTGGGAAGGTGTGCAGAAAATGGAGATGCAGTAGGCGAGAGTTACCAGGTATTGGTTGAAAAGCCAGGGCGAGAGGTTAGACCCCTGGAGGACACCACATGTGGAGAGCGAGATGGAAGATGGGAAGGACCCAAGTTGTACCTGGGAGGGTCGATCAGAGAGAAAAGAGGTCAGCCAGGCCAGAGCCTGATCAGTGATACCCAGGTTGTCATAGAAACAATTGAGCAGGGTGGTATGGTTGAGCGTGTCGAACGCAGAGGAGAGATCAAGTAGGATGACGACAGAGGGAATGTTAGAATCGAGCTTTGGAGAGCAGGTCTTCACAGATGTTCAGGACAGCAGTTTCCATGCTTCTGACTGCTCTGAAGCCAGATTGGTGGTCATGGAGGGAGCCAACAGAGTCGGAATGAAGATTAAGCTGAGAGATGGCCAACTTTTCCAGGAGTTTACCCAAAAAGGGCGTAATGGAAATTGGGCGGTAGTTTGCCAGACATGATGGATCAGCAGTGGATTTCTTGAGGAGAGGATGCACAAGGGAGTGCTTAAGAGGGGAGGGGAAAGAGCCAGAAGCAAAGGAGAGGTTGCAGAAATCGACAACGGTCAATGTGGTCCTTAATGGTTTTAGAGGAACAGGGATGGACCTGTTATGATGAGGTTTTCATATATCAGACTTGTCTAGCTACCTCATCGGGGGAGGAAAGGGGATTGGGGGTAGCTGAGGGAGGGTTGACAAGCCGAGGAGGAGGGGTGTGCACATTACTTGTGTTCATGGGGACGATGTTGTATCGCAACTGGCACCTTTTGAAACCCGTGCTGCTTGCCTCCGACTGCAGATCCCGATTCCTGACTCTCGTGGTGCATGCACCTTTAAGGCATCTCACTTGTTTGCTATGGTTTAGGAATGCATGTGGCTGTTCAGCAGCCAGGCCACCGTGTTGTGGGTAAAATAGTTCATAGTTGTGAACAGTAATAAATGCGCAACATTTACTAGCCATTGAAAAGGTTGCCAAGAGGAGACCATCCTATTGGAGTACCTACCTTGACACAAGATAGATAAACTGAGAAATAATGGTTACCTAGTTTATCTGAAGTTCTGGCATCCAGCAACATGAGCGACTGTTCTTGGTTGTATTCCAAACTAATTCAGAAGGCTATGGGAGGATAGCTCAGTGGCAACGCGCGTGTCTTGGAAGCAAGACCACACTGAGCAATACTGGTTCAAATCCCGAATCCGCCCTAAAAAAAAGAAAAATCAGCCTCTGTTATTAAGCATGTGACCTGAATGTACAAGGCCTAGTAGAATTGTTCCCCCCTGCCCCCACCCTTTGCCTTGTTGCGCCTTGAGAGAGACACGTGTTGGGCACATTACAAATTAACAAAAACATGAAAAAAAAAAATGAGGAATTTTGACGTTGAGGGTCTGTTGGTTTTCTTGGGGCGAGGTTGTTTGGCATACAAGACTGGTTTTTATCTTTCCATTTGCTTGCAGAGTTGGCTGCTGTGTGTACCTTTGCTACAAGTCCGCTTGCTGATAGCCTATGTTATTGAGGTGGGAGGCTTCCAAAAGAGGATCTTAAGTTGGTGATTGAATGTCCATTCCACCTACCGTCCGTTTCTGTGTGGATGAAGGTGATTGCCTAACGGCAACTTAAAGGGATTTCAATGGAATAAAAAGTAATTAATTGGTTTTTTATTTATAGTTGTACAACAACCTTTACAAAATAGAACTTCTTGTCATAAAATTCATTCAATATCTTAAAAATTCACTGTTTCAAAAGGAACAAAATAGTGAAATACAAAAAAAAGAAAAATAAGAGGGAAAGGTAAAGAAGAGGAAGAAAAAGGCCAAAACCTGACCTTGCTCAATGACCTATTATGTTATACAGATTATACAATGAAACATAAGACCATCTAAATAAGACAGAAAGATGTCGATGTAGCCAATAGCCACATGTTATCTTACTTATTTTCATCTTTCCCTTCTACTTTTATTACAATGTTACACATTGCTTGAGCTACTTCGCATTCTTATACGTTCTGACAGGGTATTGCTATGTCGCCACTAGAATCATTATGTTTGCTGGATAATTGTCAGTCCTTTATTTGGCCACACCTCAGCAGTAATTGTTTAAGCTGTTCAATTTATAAGAGCACTTTGCTCCGGGCAGGGTCATAGGCCATGCTGCACCAGGTTGCAGAGCGAGTGGCAACCATGACCGGACAGGCCAGTCGCCCTGGTGGGACTATGGGCTATTGGATGCTGCAGTACCCAGCAGCCCTACAGATAAGGTGTGCATCAGCCACTTTTACTCCCCAAAAATAAAAATAGGAAGTACAAATACTCCCAAAAAATAAATGGGGAAACCAACATGTAGAACTTTGGGTCCCTACTTTCACCCACCCCGCTCCATAGATGCGTTTGGACCAGTAGTTCACGTAGTACCAAAGGAAGAAACTACTATTCCTGCCTGATCAGAAGAAGTAAACCATATCTTTAAATGTACATGAATAACTAGGTGCAATCAAATAATTATTACAAAAATATTTCTGTTTTCAAGTTCAAACATATTTTTACCAACTTATAAAATTGGAAATTGGACTTACATTTGTACTCAAAAAAATCTTTACTCCCACCTTTTAAAAAAATAGGGCATAAAATACTCCCACCACCAAATCTTAGCTGGTACCTAGTCAGTGTGTCACATAGTTAGAGCTGGGTATCAGACGTCTCCAATATGTTGTGCATCGTGGGCACCACAGGACAGTCTGCGAACAATGGCCGTTGTTGGTTATTTTTTTTAATTTTTTTTATTTGGAACTGGAAAGATTTTTCAAATGTTAGCCCTTTAATAAAACTCATAGCTTTGTTTCGAGTTCGCAGATGTAAATTGGCCAGCCAGGACCAGGAAAGCTGCATGATGGGTGGACAGTTTATTTGTGAGAGTATATGAATATGTATGTGTCTATATATAACATATTAGAAATGTTTATTCATGCTGTGCAGAACAGGATTGATGCTCAAGCACTCTGGATTGGTAATTTTTTTTGACAGGTAATATAATTAGGTGGATAAAAGAATGCTTTAGCTACGCGTTTCGCCTTATTTAGGCAATGTTAGGCAGTGGGTAAGAGAACACTTTGAACGCCTTCATCTTTATTCTGGCTAATAGCCATTAGGATAGAAGCTCACTTTTATTCACCATCATTGGGGCCTATCTTTCAAAGTGTGGACATAGAAGAAAGATTCCAGCGTGGGGCGAAAGTAAGTTAACTGTTTTCTCTGGGACCAGTTTTCCATGGAAATAGTCAACTGGAGGGTGAGTTGAATTTTTAAGTTGCATAATACTTTGATTGGTCACACTTGCTATTAAATAACCAGAAATAGAAATTGCTTTGGTTGCCATTTTTTTTTATTGGAAGGGGAAAAGGGAAGATCAAAGTGGAGTGGGTGCGGGGAGTGTCCGGTTGGGCATTGCTTTTCAGAGAAAGGCAGCAGCTTGTAGGAATGCACTTAACACCCTCATTTTGATTACTTGATCAGGCTAATTTTTGTATTCGTAGTGGGTTAAATCCCTTGGAGAACAGCAATGCCCTGTTGCATGGAAAACTGTACACTTGTGGGCACAGTTAAGGGGTTTGGGGCAATTCAGGGAGGTCTAGTGGCACGTAATTGTGTGTTGACGCATACAGTATGTAATGGCAAGTGGCATGCAGCATGGTGGCCAGGTCTATATATAAACACGTGCATTTCCTAATTGGTGGTGTGTTCAGCTGGTTTCCACAAGCCAACATTATGGAACGATCTTGATTGGTGTTAATGCAGTCCCCTGAATGAGAATGCCCCTCATGGTATGCACGAAGACCTGATGAATGCTCAATATTTCAGTCAAGCATTTTGCATAATGTGTTCCAAAGCATAAGCTAATGTTTAGATTGTATCTGTTTGGTTCCCTGCCCTATGGCAGGGGTAAATATTTCAATCTACTAGCCAGGCATATAACGTCACTCGCCCTGCAATGTTCTTAAACACACAGGGCATAATTTCTTGCTTGCAAATTATCACGAGCCAATGCAATTTTAGGACCGCTGGTTGAGCCTTCACACAGAAGACCAATATTACGTACCCTACAATCTGTGTGGTTCCACAGGTAATGTGGTTTTTGGTGACAGTGGTCTTTGCTGGCTTAACATACTCCAAGGATTTCCTGTTCTTCTATGCTAACATGATTTTTATTGTCCTCTGTCTATGAAACCTGTTGGATCTAACACGGTTTGAATTTAGTTGGACTGGTTGCCAGTGACCGAATCTCTGCTTTATTGACCTGCATATACTTTCTAAGGACGCTGGTGTGTGGTTCCCATTAAGCCTTCCTTGGTCATGTTCATTTTTTTGTATGGGAGCATGCTTTTGGATGGTATCCTAAATATCCCAGGGTTGTTGGCTGTGGCTATTGATGAAAAGTATTTACTCAGACTACTTCTGTGTAGGGTCTGCTGTTGGCTGATTTATTTGTTTATTCTCAATGAAAAAACGAATGTGAACGGATGTTATGGTTGCAGTGCACAATAAGAAAACCACATAAATTCACCAGCTGTTTTTACCAAAAACAAAAAACTCTGGCACCGACATTGTAATGGCACTTTAACTTGTCTAATACCTGATCAGGATATTGCCTAGTATGGCAGTGCAAGACCAATGAGGAGGAGTGAGGGGCGTACACAAGGATCTTTGCAAGACGGAGAGCTTCCAAAGAAATGTAGGAAGAAGCTGGTCTTCAAGAAACAAACGATTGCATGCAGGATTCTGATGCTAGACACAAATTTAAGATATTGCAACACTCGACCATCTAGGGTTGTTCAGCAAAGCGTAGTAAAGGTCCTCCGAAGCTAAGTGCCTAAAGTATATAACCCAGGACATTCTCAGCAAGGGATGGCTTCAGCAATTTGTGGGATCAAAATTACTGGTTCTAGCTCCTGCTTTATAGCCTAGAAATCCAGATAATGTGGTTAGCGGTTGCTTTTCACTAACCAGGCCAACTACTATCATAAAACATACTCATGTGACATTAAATGACAAATTTATGAGACCCTTGACAGAGCATGAATACGACCAAATAACCTCTGGTTCCCCCCACCCAGGGGAACTTTTGATAACTTTGTTATGTTAGGATTTATACATCTAGTAGATATTTAAAGCCTAACTGATGATTATATAATGGAGAAACTTATTGTTTTCCTTGTTCGGAAGTTACACTTGCGGGATGCTGCACTGTAGTTCCTCGTAATCCAGAACTAAGTCCTGTTTACTGCATGGTGCCCGATACCCAGGAGCTACTTTAAGTTCCTGCTCACCAACTCTTTTTCCCTCGTACCATTACTGCACTGATGTGCGCACACACAAAACAAGTTACAATATTTGCGCATGGACTGTGAGGATTCTGAGGGCATCCTCACTTATTTCCCCTTAATAGCTTTTATCAGGTGCCCAGGGAAAGGCCATTGCCACTAGATCCTGACCCTTGGGTTGTAGATGCGAGGGAGGATCACCTGGGTGGAGGTCCTTGGGTATTAGGGAGAGGATGTCTGCAGGCGAGACACAGTATCTCCCTTTTCCTGGTTGTAGCTCACCTTACCTTCCTCCTGCCTGATGGGGATCACCCTTACCCTTGAATACCTCTCTGCAAGATGGCAGAACTTCCGTCACTGCACAGGCAGACTGGAGAACGCGTGATCGTAGACTATGGGTTCTTCCTACATGTACCCCTTGGTTGTTCAAATGTGACAATCCAAGGTGTCTATTGATTGAAAGACGGGGGACTCAACCTCAACACCACAGGCTGCAAAACAATAAGACACAATTGGCACCAGAGCAATAAACACAAGAACAAGAGTACTAAGTGAGTATAGGATCAGGCTAACCTCCGAGTTGGAGTGGGTCCTATACAGGCCAAAATGCAACAATACCAGAGCGATGGGTCTGTGGTTTTCGGAGACATTGTGAAACACCTATAAACAAAGAGCATATAAGAATGATGCTAGGCCAGGGGATAATAACCAACATAAGGAGTGTTCCTTAGCAGGTATTTCAGCACAGAGTCAGGGGTGAAGGGTCCAGAAGAGGAGATATCCAGTGGAAAGATCCTGGGTGAAGAATTCCCAAAACCTAATCCGACGGCACAAAGACACTTAACAGAAGGTGCACAAGGAAGTCTCTTAGTCTGTGCAACAAAGAACTGGAGTCCCCCAAAAAACAGTTCACCAGTAATCCATGTCGAAGGAGAGTAATAAATCCGCGAGTGGTGGGAGTGTAGAGTTGGGCATGCGTAGCAGAAGAAAAGTTAGTAAATCCAATCCGTGAAACAGGCGAGGTCTGGCGTTGAGTGGGCGGCGATTTAGCAGAACGTAGATAAACAGTCCGTGAGTCAGGCAATAGGCCTGGGAACGGGCAGGCGAAGCAGTAAAGAATGTATGGAGAACAGCAGTCCGGGCGTAGACAGAGGGTCTGGCATTGAGCGGGAGCTGGGTAACGACGTGGGTTGAGGCAAACTGAATCAAAGAGCAGAAAACAGGTCGTAACGAGAAAACACAGAAGCAGAACGGGGTACAAGTTGCTAAACCAGAAAACTTAATTCAGAAGCACCGTTAATCGGCAGGGGGTATGCTTATGTTGTCAGTCATGTGACTTGGCTGTTGCGTGCCTTCTTGCGTGAGCCATGTGACGTAGTGCCTGATCTCGCTTCCACAGTTTCCATGGTAATCTGTAACGAGCGAGGAACGACGCCATCTGTGAATGTGCGGAATAGCGTGTATGGAAGCGAGAGAGCATTCAGAGGCACTGAAAGGTTTGGTGTGCCAGTAGTGTTACGGGCAAGAGGCTGTTTAAACACACTTGTGGACAGAGTCCTGAGACTGCCTTTATGGGCTGTTGCCAATCACTTCCCTTCATTCATACCATTTATAGTACTGGGACGAGGAAGCAATGATTAAGAGTGGTGCACACTAACCTGTCATTTCACCACTCGGGCACTGAGAAGCGGAACAGGTCTCAAGACTGTTGTAAGGGTCCGGCATGTCCAGAAAACTCTATGTTCAGTCAATTGGGCTTGAGGATGCACACCTTCAACCTGTTAAATGGTTGCAGGTGTATAAAAGGTGGGGCTGACAATCCGTGAGGAGAGACTAGCGGGAGAGAAGCTGATTGTTGCAAGCCTGTAGGGAGAGAACCCCTGTGGAGAAGGTCATTAAGGAAGGTCCTGTCGGGGAAACCAGGACGCCGGCAAGTTCCCAGGAGAAACTGTGGTTCTGAGGCCCGAGTGGGCCATGAGAAGGTCAGTGGTGGGAGCCTCCCTGGTCGGGTGCCGCCGCATGAGCTACGGGGCATCGAAGAAAGACAGTTGCTGCAAGCAACCGGCAGGGTAAGCAAAAGGTGAGCAGAGCTGCCCGCAACTCCCTGAAAACTCGCAAAACAACAAAAAAAACGTGTATTGAGAGCAGAGGAAGAGGAAAGCAGCCGACCGGAGGTGCTGCCAGGGACCGGTGAGTGAACAAAAGGGAACACTCGTACCGGGGCGGTCCTGGGAGCTAGGAAAGGGCTCCAGCAATTGCCGTACCAATGCAATGAGATGTGCGGGATAAAGACAACCGAAAAAGTTAAAGGTTACAGTGATCAAAATTAACTGTGAATGAAAGAATAAGCATTGTGAACTATTGAATACTGAACTTAAAGGAAAGCTTTTGGCAAGCCCATGAAGGCAAAGCTAGCTTGTGTGAAATGCAATTAAAAGCAAAGAACGAATCTTGTGAAATATAATGAAAAGCGAATAATGAATATTACAAGAGTGTGAAAACAATGTGGTGAAGGAAAGGGCGCACCACGGAGTGAACTGTTTGAAAGTAAGTATTGTGGCAAAGCCAAGAGACTGGTAAAGAGGGAAACAGATTGTGGCGAAGCCAAAAAAGGCTGGCAACTAGAAAGCCAAGTGAATGTCCCAGAACATAGGTGAAGTTGAAAGAGAACCTCTGTGGGCAAGAAAGCCTAGGGTTACCGGTTGCGTGACCTGTAGTGGGTGGACCGTGTGGTCCAACAACTGCGCCTAGACCGGCGAATACCCTATCTGTGAAAGCCAGTGAAACATACAGAGAGCAAAGTCAAATGTATGAAAGAGATTGCTGAAGTGAAGCAGAAGAAATAAATCTGTTTGAGCCGTCAAGAAGCCAGGAGTATATAGTTGACCTGGAACTGGTTTTGAATAGTGAGATACTGAACTAAGTATTTTATTTATTTAATTTTATTTTTATTTTATATATTTATATAGCGCCGACTGCCCACGGGCATCGGGGCGCTTACAAAAAGACATGTACAAGCTCAAGATAGAGCCAGAAGAGGCGACGGGACGGCAGACAGATTTATACCGGTTAGCTGATTCAGAGTGGCCTAGACGAGGGATTACTTGAAGAGCTCTGTTTTGAGTTTTTTGCGAAAGACCAGAAGGTTGGACTCCAATCTAAGGTGCTTAGGTAATTTGTTCCAGTTGGAGGCTGCTCGGTTCGGGAAAGCTCTGCCCAAGCCGAGTTCTTTCTTGAATTTCAGGGGTGTTATCAATCCATTTGCCTCCGATCTTAATGCCCTACGAGGATGGTAAAACGTGAGTATAAGCTGGCAAGCTGGAAAAGGTGATGTCTTGGGGAAGGGAAACCATGACTTTATGAACTTTGTTCCTGCCTTGAGGAAGGGAACCTAGAGGCCCTATTTTTGGAAGTGTTTTGCCTTCTTGGGGAAGAGCTGGTAGAAGCTCAGAACTTTTATTTACTTTTGCTGACACTCCTACACATTGTTTAGCTTTAGTTGTGAGGACAAGTATAGGTTTTGGACACGCATGCTGTTAAATTGAATTTACTGTCTCGAATTATCCCTAGTTTCTTTAGGTAGGGAAATCCTGCCTTAGCATAGGGCAAGATAGGCCTTCAACCATCCTGACATGTAAGCTAATGAAGCTATCTTTATTTGAACTTTGCATCTGTTGTCTGTGTCTTTCTTTATGCCTTCACAGGACACAGGTGTACACTGAGGAAGCCGGGTCCAAAGAAAGCGTTAATTTGAACTGCAAATGACCTTCGCAAACACTGGGTCGTATGGGAATAAGCAGTACGCACATTAGGCAACCAGATGATCAAACTACACCTAAAGAAAATTAAAGGCAGAGCTTGAGTGATTGATTTTGCTCACCTGGGTTGGGGCTGTTGGAACCTGGTAGACTCATGTTAAAATGTGCCCATCTGAGATTATCCAGGAACGCTTAGTAATAGACAAGCGCATGCAATGCCCTGATGGCAAGCGGAAATGAAAATTGGGTAGTAACAAGCGGGCACAGATGCAGAAAAACATGCAGTGCCAAGCTGGCTCGCTCAGTAAGTTGGAAAAATACTACCAAAATGGTTAGTGTCCAGCTGGCACATGCAGGGTCAGTTGAACCCTGTTGGATAAAACAGGAAGAAATTATTACTGCACAATTGGAACGGTTAGCCTTGACATGTCGGAAGCTCACCAGATTTGATACGCAAGGGAAGGCGCAAATGTCAATCGTCAGTTACTGGATTTAAAGAGGTGACTCGTACAGATGTGCGTGAAGTGTATGTAGTTCTTTTTCCACCTCCTGACCAAGCCTTTCCTTGGGCGGGGAGAGGTAGAGACTGATTGCTACAACCATAGTACATTGTACCATCTAAAAATTGAAAATGTACCCAGCATTGCGACTATCCTACATTCACATGCTTTGAATATACATAGTGACGCTAAGAATCAAATAAGTTGAACATGGCAGTTCAGAGAATCGCAGCACCATGTGCAGCCTATACCATCTCGATTTACCCATTTCACCTTTTCACTGTAGTAGAAATGTAGATAACCTATGGCTCTCCGCTGAAACTCAGTCTCTAGCAGCTCGTCCCACCACACTGCGAGATAGTTCTGCCATCTTAGAATGATGTTGGCTGTAGTTTAGTTGATCAAATCCCACGGTCCTCTTGTAAAAGGACCTGTATGCCTAACTCGCAAACAAAGACACTAGACCTTTTTTCCCTCCTTAACGGTTCACCACATTTTTCTGCTTCTTTTGTGAAGTGTTTGTACAGCTGTAGTGCACAAGTCTTATAACAATTTTACATTAGCTGCTTGTTTCCAGACCGTAGCATTTTCTTTTCCTCTGGTGTCGGAAGTTGTGGACCTCAGGAAGCCTGCAAAATCACTTTTCAAGTACTGTTGGAAATATTGTTTTGGAAAAAACGTATTTGAACGATAAGCATAGAGAATGTAGCAACCCTGCGCCCCTTCATCACACTTCAGGACTGTGATTTGTTATGTTATTTGAGATTTGTATAGCTCTTACTGCCATTTCTATGGCTCCGAAGTGAAGTGCTGTTGGTTGGAATGATCGTTCGAAGATCATAGTCTGTGCAAACATGAAAATAAAGGGCATTACATTGCATGCAAATAGTAATTGGACTATGAACTGAATTTCTTGTGTGACTCAGTTGTATTCTATGGGTTTGCTGCGCAATGGGTTTTCTAGTCCAACTATCAACTCTTAGAGCAACTGTCTACAGATGAGGGATCTGCTATACTTTACATGCAGAACACATGCAAACGGAATAACATGCAGTCATGTGCAAATTACATGCACAATTGTCAGATATGTCAAAGGTACATTCCACGCATGTTCTCTTGTACAATCGGGTTATTGTGAATGTATATTCCCTGGTTTCTAGCTACCTCTACCATGTTGAAACTTGAAAGTTCAAAGTTTGTTGTATATGGCCCGTTGGTGTTATTTTTCATCAGTCTTATGACATTTAATGCCTTAGTTGTGCATGTACATTTGTTTCTGTTGTAATTTAAATAAGACCAATGTGTGCCCTTCCACCTGTTGGGTCGATTTAAGTCCTGATAAAAACAAGTGCTGACAAAGGCAAAAATGTTGGCTTTTGAATATGCATTATGCCCTTCCCTCTCGAGATGCCCCAAGTGGTCTTGTATACCGCTCGTCTGCCACTATGGCTTGCCTCGCTGCGCTTGGCTATGTAAGAAAAAAGGGGGAGTAGGGATTATTAGTGGGACATTGGGGAAGACGGATGTGAAACCTGTGGTGTTGATGGGTGCAGCTCTGAAGTACCGGTTCCTGATAGCTAATCTATTTTCTATGGGTTTAGCAGAGAGACTGGGCAGTATGTTATCCATAGGAAGAGCCCAAGATCTGATGGACCGCTGGTGTGGTAGACTGCAAAAAAGTTAAAGCGTGTAGTTACTCATGGTTCGGTTAGAGTTGATGGGGTCATGGCTAGTCCTATAGTGGTCTTATGTTTGTGTGTGCTGTATACAATGATAGATCTTAAAAGGATAGGACATCTTTGAGGGGAGCCTGTTAGTCAGGGGAGTGAGGGGGTGGGGGAATAGGCCTTGCAAAGCAACCTGCAGCCCTTCACTCCCACCACCTGCCTCTTGCATACAGGTACCATTTCACTAGCTCACACTCCCCCTGCCAATCAATCTCCCTCTCCCTTATACATTGTATCCAGTGTGCAACAACAAACATCTGCGAGTTGCCAGATGAGGTGGCAGACAGTCTAAACTCCAGTCAATTCCCATGAGCTACAGCAAAGGGTTATGGGAGGCAAGAACCTTTTGGGGGTGGGGGGGAGAAGAGGGAGAACGAGAGAGAGAGAGAGAACGAGAGAGAGAGAGAGAACGAGAGAGAGAGAGAGAACGAGAGAGAGAGAGAGAGAACGAGAGAGAGAGAGAGAGAGAACGAGAGAGAGAGAGAGAGAGAGAGAACGAGAGGGAGAGAACGAGAGAGAACGAGAGGGAGAGAACGAGAGGGAGAGAACGAGAGGGAGAGAACGAGAGGGAGAGAACGAGAGGGAGAGAACGAGAGGGAGAGAACGAGAGGGAGAGAACGAGAGGGAGAGAACGAGAGGGAGAGAACGAGAGGGAGAGAACGAGAGGGAGAGAACGAGAGAGGGAGAACGAGAGAGGGAGAACGAGAGAGGGAGAACACGAACCAATTTTTCCATGCTCAGCTGGCTGGCAGGCTGAGATGCCTCCAAAGCTCACTCTGCCATGCTCGCATGTTCTTTGCTCTGTGGCCTGCTGAGAATTCTACCCATAATGACGGGGCCTGTCTTGGGCAGGGAGAGAAGGCGTTTGCTAGGCCACTGGCTAGAATCCCTGCTCATTTCACCCAGAGGTCTACCTTGCGGTCTCCCTCCAGCCCCAAACCCTTTCACACAGTCCAAAACGAAAATCCCCCTCTGCCCCCCCATCACTGCTACCAACAAACAAACTCGCCAGATTTTCACATGACACCAGGCCTTCGGGTATGAGTGATGCTGCAACCCTACAGGGGATTCTTCATGATGACACACGGAGCAGAAAAGATGGAGGGTGGGGCATGGATTTCTCAAAAATATGCTGCACTTTGGCGTATAAAAAACAGCGAGGTGCAGCAGGATGCCGATGGAGAGGATAGAGCAGTGGTATTGGCAGTGACAGACCAGGGGATATGATGGACTTTTCAATAAGGGTGCAATTTCGAGTTTGCAATGACCCTTCCTAGCAAAGGGTCTAGGGAAGGGGGAGGAGGTGGGTCCATTCTTGTGCCTCAGCTAAAATGATAGGAGCCGGGTGAACACAGCCATGGTTTAGTCATCTAGATTCTAAGGGCTGTCATTCCAAGGTTAGGGAGGGGATTTCTGAGATTAGCGTGTGCATAAGGTGTGAGCTGTTCCCCCACAGATGGTCTCCAGTAGCCAGGGAAGGTTCTGCCTCATCCATTAAAGGCTATTTACACTACAGAAGAGAGGGAA
The DNA here is from genome assembly GCF_040938575.1 of Ambystoma mexicanum. Classification (NCBI taxonomy): domain Eukaryota; kingdom Metazoa; phylum Chordata; class Amphibia; order Caudata; family Ambystomatidae; genus Ambystoma; species Ambystoma mexicanum. The sequence continues at coordinate 1,111,457,494 of NC_090923.1, read as the reverse complement.
GCTGACTGTCGGGCTGGCTCTCGTACGTCGGGTGTTGACTGAATTGTACTCTTTAACGCAAGTTGGTAAGCTCTTGGGGAAATCTCAGGAATGGCAACAGAAGTACCCCACACTTGCTCCTAAACTGGGCAGCAGCGGTGTGGGCCTGCTGTGACCACAAATGCAATTGTGCATTTCCCTGACCTTAGTCTAGCAGAGAAATGTAAACCAGGGATGTGCAACACAAAGAAGCTTGCCGGTCCCTGTAAATGGGCAAAATGGCTTTTGTGAATCCGTGGGCTACTCTGTAAACTGAGTTTGCATGAAATAAGTTCCTTTAGTCCACCCTATATACACTGTAAGGGTGCAGAAAGTGCAGGGAGGGGTCATGTTGATTATTAGAAACAGTTTATTCAAGTGCAAAAAGGAAAAGAAACTCTATCTGGCATTAACACTAAGAGGGGTTTCCCTGCCACAACCAAAATAACTAGTATCAGAAAGTCTAAAGCAAAATGTCCAATGTCTGGATCCTAGCTCTGTCCTTCATGCTCCAAGTGTAAACTAAATGAAAAGAAGGTCCTTCTTGCTCAAAGGGAGTAGTCCCTTACCCTGGGCAAAAGACATTTCTGGGATCTTTAGATCCTGAAGTATAGGTGAATTTCTTCCTTTCCTCAACATTGTTTAGGTTTCCTGCACAGTTAAACAATTGTTGGAGAAAAATCAGTTCCCAGGTTGGCCTGTCTTCGGCTTCTTCTTCTGTCTCTGGTTCCCCTACCCTGATTGGCAGACCAGGTTCTGTTTCACCAGGCCCAGTTGAAAGACAAAGGTGTTTGGACATTTTTCCAAACTGATCTGGGTCCTTGATACTGGTTGGCAGACATGGTTTCCTCCGACAAAGCACTGTGACCAAGAATAGCCTGGATGCACTCCCAAGCTGTGGTGTCGCATACAGACTTGTTTACTCGCCCGCCAAGTACTGCATTTATTGTATACCACTTTCATAGTTCTCTTTATATGGGTGTGGGTCCCAGACTCGCATTGCGGGTTTCCATCCAGTACCCCGCTAAACTTGGTTCAGTGTTCTGCAAAGTATTGCTCAATTGATTTTGCTTTCTGAATGTCTTTGGATTTTTAATAGTGTCCCAGACCCATTTATGGGGCTCGTATAGGCTTACTTGCCTCCCTGAATTGTCTCTGCCACTTTACAGGGCCCCTGGTGCCTCCCGATCATCCGCGTACTTTAACTGGCGGTCTGCATTGTTCTCTGTACGTCCTGTGCGCCTACTGTCTGTGGTGGGGCTTCCCCTGCTTCCTGATCTCATCTCTGGAGATCGGCAGCTCCGCTGTGTCTGCTTCTTACTTGTCGGTGTGTGACCTTTCCTCCATGGCTGCCGACCTTCGGGGATGCCAGGAGTGTCTTCCTTGCTGCTCACCGCGCTGTCCCTGCACACCGAACCAGCTTGACGGCGACCTCCTTCTTGCTCGGTTCCCTGGTCTGCCTTTCCCATAGCGTATTCCATCTCGCGGTTCCTCCAGAGTTGGCTTGACACTTTGTCAAGTCCTTCTTTGCTTTTAACTTGGCTCCTTCCATTCTGCTGTCTAGCCTCTAGAATGGGCAAAATGGTTCTGGTTGGTACTCTGTATTGCTCCACGATGACTCCCAGTCCCGTTACAGAATGGTGTTGTAACTCACTAGAGATATTCCTCATCTCAATACAGTAGACTTCTGTTTTACCCCAGAAATGCATGATATTGGTTTGGCTGGGTTAGGCAATCCATTTTCTGGCTTATAAAGTGCCTTTGGGAGAGATGATTTTTTGAGTTTCCAATATTTCTTTTGGCCTGGTTGGTGGTTTCTAGTTTCTGCTGTGTTTTTACAATGCTTTGCAATCCAGTTTTTGAGCAGATCTGCAAATAGGGTTTGTTGGCTTAGTGTTGCCTTTTCTTGGTTACTGGCTTTCTTCCCTCTTCTCCCCCCCCCCACTGCCCGTCCCCCAACCCTTGGCAATTGGCTAAGGCAGTTGGGCGGCCCTGTGCCTTTGTCCTGGCAGCCTCCTCTGAGTGATTTCCCCTCTGCCTTCTCCCATCCGCCTTCAGCCATTCCCTGTCCCTCCCTTCCCACAACTGCCCATTTGGTTTTCATTGGTCGGTGTCTCCTCACGTGACCAGAACTGCATTTCAGCGGTCCTGCCCATTGGCAAAGGGCCCAAGGCAAAGGGCAGCTCCCATCCATGTTTGCCCCTGTTCGCCCATGGATGCCTGACCGGGACGTCATTTCCCCAAAATGCCTGGGGAAGCAGAAGTGACATCACACAACCTGACATCACAGGAAGTGATGTCATTTGATCCCACCCGAAGTGACATCACGGGAAGCGATGGAACATGACCGTTCACCCCTTGACAAAACAGGAAGTGGCATCACATAGCATTGTTCCGAAGTGCACTATGGAAAATGATTACTATCTGAGTGATAAACATTTCATACAAGAATGGATTACCATTTGTATCGTTAATATCGGTGTGTATTGATCCATATTGCCAAATTACTGTGAATGCAAGCAGGCCAAATTATATTTATTTATTTGTAATGCACACTATACATCGAAAATTGTTTCGAGGCGCATCAAGACAAGGAGGGGGGCGGGAAATGGGCTCAAGCTACAAAAAACATTCTTAGAAAGTCTTGAAACATTTGGAATGTGCAAGTGCTAAAGGATGAGAGCAGGGCAGGGCATGGGGGGGGGGGGTTGAAGGAGTGGTAGGGGAGGAAGAACAAACCAAACATTCTGACTAGGTTGTAAGACGATTTAGAATGTGCCAGTGCTGAACATGAAAGGAGAAGGGAGGTGCAAGTAGGGAGGAGGAGAGAGACATAATACAAATAACAGAAACGGGAAAGTTATTGTTATTCATTTCTTATTAAGCGCAGCACGCCCAAAGGCTGAGGTGCAGGAACAAGTAGGTAGATTGCATTACGAACCCAGAATGCAATTGTGACAATCAGGTAAGCATGAATGCAGAATGGCAAAGCCTTACCTCCAAAGACTGTGGGGCTACATCAGTCATGCAGACAATCTAAGACTAGGCAGGTAGGTGATTGTAGGCTGAGAACCTTGACTCTGGCAAGATGAGAAACAGGCAGCATACAACGACAGTGAAAGAAGAGGGCAGAAAGGAGGGGATAAAAAGGAACAGTGTGCACAAAGAGGGCAACGCGGCATAAGGGAGAGAAATAGAAGTCCAGAGATTGTAGGGAAGCAGGAGATCTGGGCACATTAAGATGTGTGCATAAAGTGACGAAGTCACATCAACATGCACAAGGGTTGAACTAAGAATGCAGGCACAAGCCAGAACAAACGCCACACTGGTTGAACATAAGGGCAGGCAACAAGACCGTTTCCGTATCAACATTCAGGCAAGCAGCATAATGATGTGTTATTATATAGCACTTATGTTTAAGCGCTTAATATATAACAAATATGCATACAATATCACTCCACCTGTGTTGGTACTCATTTATCAACCTCAGAAGGATGAAAGGCTGAGTTGGTCTTGTCGGGATTCGAACCTGCAACATGCAGATCAACCCCATATCTCAGCAGCGAGTGCTCAACCTCCACTGGGCTATCTAACTGGCTAGGGTGATCTTACCGGCTATAGTAAAATGAGCAATTACATGTCTGTTCTCAAAGTCAGAAAGCAAATTACACACTAGTGGATACCATTAAACTGCTGAGATTTAACAGCAGGCCAGTTCATCTGCAGGTCTGGTGCAAAGGTTGGCCACATGTCAAGCCTGCATGCATCTACTTTTCATGCTTCAGAGGTTTGCAAAATACATACCATTGGGAGGGTTCATAAGATTTTAGAGTAGTGCAGGAAAAGCAGCGTACTCTGTGCACTCGTTACCTCATAGATTCAAACGAACATCCTGAACAGCATGCCAGGGAGATGGGGAAAGCTAGACACATTACAACAAACCATTAATTGTGGCACAATGAAATCAAGGACCACTATGTGCTATGGTCAAACATTTCTACACGGTACACAAGCTTCTAGGCACAAGGATTTTGTCACGTGACCAAGGACACAGAGATGGAATGTATTGTGGTGATTGCAACCGAAACAACGACAGAAAAAACAAGCTATAACTGCAACTTCCGAAAAGCAAAATATCGAGTCTGAAATTGATGCTTATTCTACTCTAAATGCTTTTGGACGTTTTTGTCTGCATTGTAAATTTGAGGGGGCAGAATGTTGCCTTTAATGTTAAGTGGGGTCTTGAATGTGGCTACTTGATGGCGGAAAGCATGCAGAATATATCCACTATAATGTATAAACCCAGATGTATTCGAATTTGCCAAATGTACCAATTCTAGGCTTTTATTTAATTGTAACCAATGAATTTTTCCTCTTGCACCCTTTTTGGAACTAGCCAAATGCGCGGACAAACTCCCTCACACACTGCATGCTGCTTGTACATACAACTCGAATGACGCTTTGCACAACACTACTGCCATTGGAATGTATCTACCTTTAACAACAAATTCGAACTGTAGCTACACACATAAATGACACTCCTCTTACATACACCCTCCAGCTTATCTCCCTAGCTGACTTCTCTCCACCTATAAATATGCCAATTAGATCTGGGTGGTTAGCAGGAACTCGGCCAATCCCTCGTAGCCTCCAATGGCTATTATGCACACAAGCATACTAGCACCTCCTAACTTTTCCCATACTTCGGTCCCTCTGAGGGCTTTCAACCTACAGCACATTGAGACCATACCAATGGTGAAAGGCGCTATACAAATGACAAAATGAAATGAGAGGGTAGGGGTGAAGAGGCTGGCATGTGATGGGGATACAGTGTCTCCGAATATGGTAGTCACTGGTCCCACAGGGGGTTGCCTCTTCCATGAGATCCACCCGTTGGGTGCCATCCCCTGTGAGACTATAGGGGAGCGGCCTCACCTCCCTGGTCACATGGGAATGGGCTCCATCTAGGGGAGAAAGGACCAGATCCGAAGATTTGTCACAAAACACATACTCTTATGCAACACAAAGAAGCTTGTAGACTCCTGAAAACTGAGCAAAACAGCATTTCTGTGAATAGGATATATCTAGGGTTATAGAATGCTGCTGACGGAGCTTATATATATCGGTCGGTCCTGAGTTTCCCAATGCATTTAATTTCATGGGTTTTGTTGCAATAGGTTTTTTACCTTAACTGAATATTCTTTTTCATTGAATTTCAAGGGTTTTGTTATTCCATAGATTTTTGTTCCACACCACTCTCCCTGGCCTTTGCCATGGCTTTGCCCACTGTGTATTTTAGAAAACTCGCAGACAACGAGCTAGCCATGGCCAGTGCTATGGCCACTGTATTTCTTTTAAAATCCCTATCTGGTCATTTCAAAACACTACCGGATCACTAGCCGCGGTCTTTGGCCATGGCCACAGTGATTTATTTTTCACCCTCGACCTCACTACCTGTTAAAATGACGAAACTTTAAAAACATTTTTGTTTGCCAAAGCTGCTGTTATAAATTGAGTTTTCTGTTTTCAGTGTTTTTCTTTTTACATTTTACTCCTAGCAGTGTTTTTCCAGTGTTTTCTAAAAATGTCAATCTTTCCTATGTTCCACCTGCAAAAATGGTTTTTACAGCATAAATATGCTAATTTTCTTTTATTGTTTCACTGTGTACATAAGTTAGGTAATATCTCTCATGACCGTCTGTAAGAATGACATATGCCCAGGTTGGAGAGGTTTACCTTGAAATCCACTCAGACGTTCATCTATCAGACGGATTTTGACATGTTTTGACAGTGCTAGTATGTATAAAAGATGGCAGGCTTTGAGAGCTCACAATTGTTTTAGGCAATGTGCAGTGAGTGTACATTATTTGCCAAGGATCACACACTTGGTTAAACACCATGCTTCAAGCCCCTAGTTTTATGGCTGGTCTCTTGGTGACTGTTGTGGTATGTCGCACAACCCCAACTAACCGCATGTAAGTATCACGGAAAAGGGGGAGGAGGGGAATGAATGCTGCAAGAAGAACATATGCCTAGGTTTTTTTGCTCCTATGGCTAAAATCAAAAACCGGTACCAATGAATATATGCACAGTAAGTGAATATGTATCTTTTAAGTGAAATATACAATAGTTCAATTAACCTACCCCTTAGAAGAAAGTGCGCAAGGCAAAATAACGTTCACTTTATTATTTTATTTAAAGTCCAATGGACACCAGAAAAATAAACAGAGAGGAAATGTTCCAATTAATATGCTGGCAAAGTGTAGCCCAGCAATCTGTAGTGAAATATTCCCTGGAAAGCAAAATCTCAATACAAAACAAGTTCTTGTGGTCTTGTGGATAAGCGTCCGCACTGGGAACATGACATCCTGTGTAACCTCCTGGTAGCAAAATACTTCAAGTTTGCCAACCTAAAAAAAAGTAAGACTTTGTGGCCATGTCCACCCACATGTGTCCTTTGCTTGTGCCCTGAAAAGCAGCCACAATCTGGGTGAAATAAGTGCACCAGAGTCCAGAATTGCCGCCTCTCTTGCCACATAATGGGCAAATACTCATCCCCTACTTGCACAAATTTCCCGTTCTTACCCCCCATGTCGGGCTGTCAACAATACTCTGCTTTATAAAGAACTTGAAAAGTACACAAACCATAGTATCCCTCAAATATATAAATCCTTATAGAACTTTCTTGTAGAAAGTGTACACTTGTGGCATTATTCCCCCTCATCTTGACTGGGCGACTACAAATAACAGAATGCAATTCAGCAAAAGGCAAAAAGTCTGTGCACTGAGAGCTTTGGGAACATTTTGGGATATATCACCAAGAAAGTTAGCGCCTAACTCAGATGGCTGCTCTTTTCCTGTGGGCCCAATGGCAGCTTGATCTAGAGTGCAATATTTGACAGTTACACAGTTAAGAATGTGGATGCTTAGTTTAAAATATCTCAAGACACGAAGAAAACACACAGCATCTGGGACTGTGGACTGTCTCCCATCTGTGCAGTAACCAGGAGCGACCTTGCTTAGCTTCAAAGCGAGGAAGGGGCCCGCCCTCTCAAGCCATCTTGCTTTAGTGTCTTGTAACTTGTGCTAATTTATTAGGCAACCTGGCCTGCGGGGGCCAACCCCTTTGCTTTGAAGCTAAGCAGGCTCAGTCTCGGTTACCACGTGGATGGGATTCCAGGATGCGTATTTTAGTATGGACTACAAATGGTGAGTATGTGTAGTTTTATAGGCATGAATATTGGTAAAACAGCCGTATATTCTTGTATTTAAAAAAAAAAATTTGTGCAAAATTTCAGCCAAATCCGTGTCACCAGTTAAGTTATTAACAATTAATTTTTTCAGTTTCTAATGCAACGTTTGTTTAGTCCAATGGTCTTCTCCTAGCATGCGCTTTCATGTCTCAACAATCTTGAGGGAGACGGACAGGGAGACGGATCTGATTTAGGTGTGCTTCTGGTTAACACCAGGATGTTGCTGCAAGGAATTCTGGTTCCTGTAGTTCAGAGCTAGCCGAGATCAGCCTTGCACATCTGAGGCATGAAAGCGCAGGCTAGAATAACACCACTGGACTGTGAGTGAACACCACTGGGAGAGGTGAACTCCTACCACCCCTCCTTTTTTTAAAATTTTTTATATATATAGATTTGCGAGGCACAGACCTAACCGTACGATTGGGTACTTGAACGATTTTCCAGCTGTTGCCATGTTATGGCAGTGTTTGGGAAATGTATATTCCTTGCTCCTTCTATCACAAAGTTTGTGTTGTATAGGGCCTGCCAGTGTGTTTTTTTTTTTTAATTTTAATTTTTTTTTTCTATCGGTCTTCTGCGATTGAATCCCTCAATTGTGCTTGTAAATGAGTTCCTGATATAATTAGAATAAGGCAGATGTGTGCCCTTGCATGGAAGTCCGGTTAAAACAAGCATTAACAAAGGCAAAGGTTTTGGCTTTTATATATGCATTATGTAATGTAAGTGGTCTTGTATGGTGCCCACCTGCCAATACGGGTGGCCTTGCTGCCCTTGGCTATGTCAGAAAAGGGGTTTGGGGTGGGTTCTTTAGTGAAACAGTGGGAATGGCAGATGTGAAACCTGTGGTGTTCACGTGCAGCTCTGAAGTACCCAGTTCTTGAGCACCAATGTGCTTTCTATGGGTTTAGCAGAGAAACTTTGGAGTATCTTATCCATAGGGAAGAGCCCAAGAACTGATGGACTACATCGCTTTGTGTCGGTTTAGCCTCTGGTCCGGGGGAGTGCGACAAGGCTAAAGAGGAGAGCTTAGTTGTGGCTCAGTTGGTGTTAATGTGCTCACGGCTAGGCCCGTGGTGGCAGTCTGTGTGCAGTTTGTTTGTTTGTGTGTGTAGTTATGTTTAGATTTCTATAGCCACTACTGCCATTGCTATGGATTCGAAGCGCTGTGGTTTGACGGCCCTTCGGAAGACTGTAATCTGTGCAAACATGAAAATAACAAGATCATTACATTGCATGTGAATAGTAATTTGCATTGGGCGAGTATTCAATTACTAGCAGAGTTGACTCGTTTAAAACACAAATACTGTGCAGAGATGACTGCGATGTCAGTAACTGTGACAGCTGGTCAAATCTTTTGTGGGACTCTGCTGTTTTTTATGGGTTGCAGCAGAAGAGGGGAATGGGCATTCTACATAGTATATCAACCCCTAGTGCAACTGTTTACAGTTGAGGGTTCCGCTATACTTTACAAGCAGAACACATGCACACTGAAAAACATGCAGTCGCATGCAAACCTTGAAAGAATGGCGCACATGCTTCATCTATTTATTTTCTTAATGATTATGCATTTCCAGGGTCACAAGCAGTCTTCCAGAATTGAACTTGTGCTTTCTTAAATAATATTCTCATTGAGTAAGCACCTACACGCAAGAGGGCATTGTTTGAGGCGGACTAACGCTCTCAAGGATGCAGAAATTAGTGATGGGGTGAGTCCTGACCCTGGCCTGTGTCGACTCTTCCATGTCACTCCTGTCATCTGGGTAAGCATAAACGGCCCTGTTCACCATTAAGCCGGTGTCAGTAGATCACTAGACACCTGATTTATGGCTATTGGTGCATAAGAATGCAAGTTGTCCACGTCCCAGTATGTCACCCGCTTGTCCACGAAGGCAGTATGCTCGTTGTCCGAAGCCCTGTTCAGGTGTTTCAAACACATTACCTCTTCTTGGATTTATAGTACAAACATGACTTCCCACTACATGAACTCTAGAAACGGCCATCAGTTGAGACCCCAATGACCGCCTGTTCTCTGGAGACCGCATCTCCGATGACTGACTACAATAGCAGCTACCTCAATTGCAGCACAGTGGACAGTGGCACCATCAGCGCGCTACCATCCATAGCAGTTTTCCCCACTTACAAGTATGTCTAAGAAAGGCTGAAATGGTGGTCCTACATTCATGGAACCTTCTATATTCCTGGTGACCTCTCCCTGCTGTAAACTCTGTAGGTTCATCCTGAGTAGATTTACAGAACAAGACTGAAACAGGCTTTAAATTCTTGCAAGAACTTTTACAATCCATCATGTGACTCTGGTCTTAAGGTTCCACCAAGACTGAAAAATCCATTGCCAACTAGGCCTCATTCTGAGACAACCAATTAGTTGCAAGCAGGTATGCTTTCTATATATTGAAGCTGTCTGGACTCCTGCACCGCCTCTGGTCCCTTCACCTGCCGTGTGCTGGAGAACTCCTCCTGCTTTCAGCTACACTTCCCCAGTGAGGGCCCTCCAGTTTCCCTCTGGCACAAGTGGTTCACCCCCTTTTTTTGGGGACCCAAGCGGTTCCAGGGGTTCCCCCAGCGGTAGCCAGTCCTACACCAGCTGTTGGGGTGCAACGGTTCCCCCTTCACATTTCTGGGGGGGATCAGTCCAACGCCCCTTCTACACCAAAAGATTCCTGCAGCCAGGTGCTCCAGGGAGGGCCTCTCTCACTTCCTGAATATTTCCTTGCTTTTATACTGGCTCTGGGGGGAGACTAGACTGCTGACGGTGGTTCTCATTCGGAGTGTTCATCGTTCCTCCATACTTCTCCCTTGTTAAAGTACTGGGAAAGTGATCTTCATTCAGGATACTCCTATTCTTCCTCGTTCCAGTACTTGTTAGGGGAATGGTAGGAGAAGTACAACCCATGAGTCCATTAAGGAAGGGATGGTTCTTAAGGTTGTGTGATCACCCCAATGTGATCCTCGCTCATATAATCAAAGTGTTTTGTCCATTGGGTATACCATGGGGCGGGTGCTTTCTATCTCTGGAGACCTTCATTAAGTATGCCCACTGCAGGAATCCCTGTTAGAATAACTCCTTGCTACGGACAGTTTCATATTTTTCTAGAGTCCCTATTGGAGGGAGGGCTTTTTCAGTGGCTGCCCCCCAGTTGCGTAACTCGATGCCCCTTTCTTTACGGTTGATCAGTGACTATCTTGCTTTTAGAAAGACTCTGAAAACTTTACTCTTTAACTAGGATCTTCTGGCACTCGCGTTTGTTACTTTGCTACTGCCCGTCCCCCATTTGGGGAGGGGCAAGTCTCCATAGCGCCAAGATACCTTTGGGTTTTAGTTGCACTTTATAAATTCATAAATAAAATATAGCCACCCCCAGGGTTTAGGAACAGGTAGGAAAAGGTGATGACACCATCGGATTCATCACATTGTCTGCCCTGCACACTGAAGCCTTCACCAAAGACCGTCACAAAGTGCTTGGCCACATCTGCCTATATGTGGACGACTGATTCATCTGCGCTTTGATGGTGCCGTAGTGCCGTGCACGTGTAAATTAATTTCCTGGGTTCTCTTTGATTTTCACACTTGGAGTAGAGGATGGTGTAAGTGAGGATTTTTCAAACATTTGTTAGAACTACCTCAGACTTCCCTGCTCCGAAATGGATTATTGCAGAGTTAATTTTCGCAAGCACATGAGCTTGGTGAGCACAAAAGTGTGCATGCTTCTAAGACTGTACACATCTTTCCTGGTGATCGTCTTGCATTCTGTTTTCTACATTACAGATCCTGCAGTGAGTGGTAGCAACAGGTATCTGGTTCATGTGCGACGGGGGTCCTCATGAATCCAGGGTGTCGTTGCAATAGTGGACGGATGCTCAGCACCAGTTTAAGGGAGCACAGTTTCAAGAACAGTTTCTCCCCACCTTGTGTCCCACCCCCTCCCCTGATTGGCTATAGTCAACCCTGACTTGAGCGGGGACCTAGTCCTCTGAGTCACCTGAACGTGCCATTTTGCTTCATCTCAATGTGAAGGTGAGGTCCCCGTGCACCCACCTTGCAATTTTCTTCATTTAGTTGAATTTTTGTTGTTTAAAGCGCTCCAGCGCCTCGTTGTTTTCCTCTGCCTCCCCTTCTGTGTTCTCTCCCCGCCTTGTGTCCCGGCCCCTCCCCTGATTGGCTCATAGGATCCAATTAATAGTGTAGTCCTAGGCAGCCCTCTGCCCGTAGCAGCCCTGCGGCTAAGGGCCCAAGGCAAAGGGCAGCTCCATACTGTGTCTGCAGGTGGTGGCAGGGGAAGCAGCCATCCACTAACATTTAAAAGCCTATAGTAGCAGCTAACCCCCAACGGCACATATAACCAAACTGACCCACAGTAACCCATCCCCTAGCTCGTTCTCCACACTGAACTCCCACCTGAGTCCAGTGTCCCGTGTCCCACCCTGCCATTTCCTCGTAACAGCTATCGCACCCCGCTGCAACCAGGGTGATTGCAATGGCATGATTCCACTTTTGAACAAGCAGCACCAACCGACTACAGTACCCAGACATGTCAAACAAAAAATAGACTGCCGTCAACCAGCACCAATGGATAAGGTAGGCCAATTTCTCACACAATCACACTAGTCCAATAACCTCTTTTAGCACCAACCACTCGCCCATCACCTACAACGGGGAATCCTTTGTAAAGACAAATTATTTCAATAACTATCGTATCGTGAAATTCCGGCCTCTTCCCCACGGTATCCAGTTAAAATGTGGAGGAAAAAAAAAATTTTGAATGCAAAAATGACAAAAAAAAGAATGCCTAAAAAAAAAAAAACCAAAAAATTCCAATGTGTTTTATTGAATTTGATTTTTTTGGTTTAGCTAGTCAAAAAACATAGTAAATAAAAAAAAAAAAGACGGGGGCTGGGGGAGAACCCCCCCCATTAAAAAATCAATCATTTTTTTAGCCATTTTTTTCGACATTATTGCATTCGAAATTGTCATTCGCCATATTCACTATAAACCCTTTGCCACTTTACCGGACTCTCTAATCTAGGTGCTGTATTACTGCCTGCCTTTCTGTGAAACGTAGGCCCTTCTCCCTTCATCTCGGTGTAGTCCAGCCTCATCCATGGTTGACTTGCCCGAACTGACAGATACCATGACGACCTGACTCCCCTGCCCCCTCTGTGCCACCCCCCATTAATTAATGAAGGTGCAAGTATGGAGGCCAAGAGCACCCCAACCGGCTCTTGGCCTCCATACTAGCACCTTCATTCATTAACCCCCCTCTGCCTGTGTGCTACCTCACCATCTCAGACCTCTGCACTCAACCACCCATACACTCTAACCTCCCTCTGCACTCTCCCAAACCACCATACCCCCTGTATCTCTGATCAGAGGAGCGCTCTGGCATGCCAAATACCTCCTGCCCTCTACCCATTTCCCACAGACCCCAGCCCCCCAGTCCCACCCGTTCCCACCACTTATTACTCCCCAGGCTTCCACTGAGAACAACCCGCTACCCTGCACAATTTCCAACTCACAAGTCAGAGGAGCTCTCTGGCACTCCAAACACGAGCCACCCACCACTACCCCCCCGCCACTACTGCGGCATTGGTGGGGTCTCACAAGGACTACCCCCCCAACCCCCAGACCTGAGTCCTCCCCACTTCGCGCCATCCAACAGCCAACATGCATCCCATCCATCCCCCTCCTCATTCCCACACACCCTCACCAGAAACACCACTCCTGCACTATCCCAAAGTCTACCTGACAGCACAGACCCTCAACGGCCTCTGCGCCCTCCCAAACTCTGCACAGCTCAGTGACTTCCCCTCCCTCACCTGCGAAACCCTCAAGCCCTTGCCCCCCACCCACCCTCCCCTTCACCCCATGCTCTGCCTCGTTCCCCTCCCATAGACCTCCCCATCTCAACCCTTTTACCCTCTCTAAGTAGCACGTTTTTCCTTTTCTAAAACCATTGCTTCATCCCTTCCCCCTCTGATCCCCCAACACTCGCACTCCTCTTGCGGCCAAACACACAAAATGTGGAAATGGTGACAGGCCCTCTCCCTTGAGCCTCCATACTTCAGGAGTCCAACCTCCCATCCCTGCCGTAAGGGCCACCCGACCTGTCCCCCAGTACACCTAAACCCCTAGCTCCCTCCAGACACGAGCCACTCAACAACTCGCCTAACGCCACACGGGCACCACTCACCCCCTCCTGATCCGCCCCCCATCCCATGAATACCTCCCACTGCCTGCCTACTCTTTCCGCTCCCCATCGACCTGTCCCCCCCCCCTCTCTCCCGATCTCCCCCCCCGCCCCCTTCTCTAAGAACACCTATGTCCCAAACCCATGATACCACTGCCTGGTCAGCCTCAGCCATCCTGACTGCTCACACTACATATTACATCGCAGCGACTGACGCCTTACTCACTGCCTCTCAATCCAACCGATCCCTCCCTGCCACGAGCGTCAGGAAAACAGCCACGTCTGGTGTAGTGACATGTCTCCTTTTCAATGCCTGCTCTGTGGTGAGAAACCGATACAGCATCTTTGACCTCCTATCCTCTGACAACCCTGACCTCATCACTGAAAGATTTGCACCAATTGCGCACAAGGCCTTCCCTCCCAAGCTACTTGCTTATCTCCCACAACAGACCCTCCAGAGGTGGCGGAGTAACAATCCTCTGTCTCATTTCTCCATCTCACTTAATGAAAGCCAACCATGCAACGCAAAACTGTTAATCCCCTCTAGTAAAACTCTCTACTGTCAAGGCTTCCTTCTCGTATATAGACCCACGCCCCAGATATTACGGACACTTTGCCTACAATCTCTGTGACTCACTAGCTACCATTCAGGTAAACAACCCAAAATTCACACTACTGGGAGACTTCAACATCTGATTTGACATGCCAAGCAACCCCATGACCCAATGCCTGGTCGACAGTCTAGAAGCACTCAACCTCTCCCGACACCCCACATGTCCAACACACTCTGGCGGTCATACCCTTGATGCAATCTTCAGCTCTGATGACCTTGTCTCTGTATTTATTCCCAAACTGCTCATCTGGACAGACCACTCTGCCATCCCTTTCTCTGTCCTCACTCCACTCCACTCCCCTCCACCCAAGACCGTCGCTGCGTACATAAATGATCACAAATGCTGGAACAAGGTACCAGCTGATCTAGCTGAGGCCCTGCTGCACAGTCTCCCAGCACCGCCGACCTCAGACGGACCATTAACTATAGAATCCTTTGACTGTTGGCTCAATGAATCACTACTTCCTCTCACCACCTCACGCCCTGCAGCCTTTTGCAAAGGACTGTCCCCCCAAATGGTTCACGCCCCACCTGAAGACCTTCAAAAGCTAAAATCTCTCTTGAATGCAAATGGCTAGCATCTAAAACCCCTCTCAGCAGATCTATATTCGCTCACCACCACCGCAATTACAAATCCGAGATCCTAATGTGAAAAAGGGCCTACTACAATAAACCAATCCTGAATTGTCGTAACAGCAGCAAAAAGGTCCACTGGATCATCTCCGAATTCGTGAAACCCTCCTGCAGGTCTACCCTTCCCACGCAAACGTACTGCTACACCCTCTCCCTTCATTTCTACAACACAGCTCTAAACAGAATAACGACCCTTAATACCAAACGTTCTACACTCGCCCCCTGCCCAACACCTGCTCCGACCGTAATAATACAATTTTTGGACTCCTTCAACCCCATCTCGAGTGACTAGTTCCTTAATCTACTATCCGTCAGCAGACCCTCTGGATCACCACTTGACCCCTGTCCCGCCTCTCTTAAAGAAATATTCTCCTCCCCATGTGTGGGAGAACAAGCAAAGTCCATAATAAATAACTCCCTCACCTCTGGTATCTTTCCCGAAGTCTTGAAAATGGCGCATGTGAAACCACTTCTGAAAAAGACATCCCTTGACCCCCCTCGAGCCTAAGAACTATAGGCCAATTTCCAACACCCAATGATTCTTGGCGAAACTGATTGACTAGGCTGCATACTCTCAGCTCAACTACTTTGAGCATGGTCGAGCAGGTTGTTGGATTCTACAATCAGGCTTCAGGTCGCGCCATGGAACATAAAGCACTCAGATCTGGGATGATCGCAAGGTCTCGGCGGACTCTAGGACTGTGCAGCGCTGGTTCGCCTTGATTTTGACAGTCGCCTTTGACAACATTAACCATTCTATCCTCCTTGACCGACTACACTCCCTTGGAATCTGATGCTCGGCACTCAAATGGATTGCCTTATTCCTCAACACCAGGAAACAAATCACTTTTTTCTCTCAACCGCGCGCACCGTGAACACCGGAGTACCACAAGGTGCCTGCCTCTCTGCTCTCCTTTTCAACCTCTATCTGACCACACTAATGGGGATCATCCGCGCGCACAACCTCACCTGCTCCAACTACGCTGACGATACCCAAATGATTCTGAGAATTCCCAAACAAGCCTCAACCCACGACCCAACCTTGAATCCTTCCTCAGAGACATTTACCAATGGATGACAAACCACCTGATAAAACTGAGGTCATGGTGAGCGACAACTCTTCCCTATTCCCACAACCACTCTCTTTGCACTGCCCGCCTCCCCCACCACTACCTTTGCAATAGTCAAAAACCTTGGCTGCACTATGGACTCGGGCTTAACCCTCTCCCATCAGATCAATAATGTATCAAAATCCTGTCACTACCACCTCAAGCTCCTAAGGCACATTTTCCGTACCTCACAGACTTGCTGCTATTATGTCCACTGTTATGTCAAAAGTGGACTATGCCAACTCCTTATATCTAGGTACCCCGGCATACCAATTTAACAAACTCGAAAGAGCCCAAAACGCTGCCGCCAAACTCCTCCTTGCACTGGGACACAGGGATCACATCTCCCCACTGCACCCGTAACTGGTTGCATGTTGGACGAAGGGCCTCTTTCAAAATTCTATGCATTACCCACTGAGCAGTGCACAAAACCGGCCGAGCTTACCTACAAGAGATTATACTCTACCACCCATCACGCACCCTAAAGTCAAGCACTGTCCTCTTACTAGTGATTCCAGCTTCCAATTCAACAAGGATTGGAGGGTCCGCCTACTCATCCCTGGCTCCAACTCAGTTGAACTCACTCACTCCTCACATTTGACACACCCAAGACTACATGGCCTTCCGTAAAGCTCTAAAAACCTGGCTTTTTCCATAAAACATTACTTTGTCAACTTGCCGTAATTATAGAATCATGAGTTCAATGAAAATAGGCTCTCCGACACATTAATGACCCTCTGTTCATACAAATCGTAACCTACTCCGGTCCAACCTGTGAATCTACCTCTGAGTACCTCTACCATGAAACATGAACGATCATGGCTATCTCATCCTGATCCAGAAAGTAACCGGGACCAGTGAGCTCCAAATAGTACACCATCCACTCCTGACACTCACCTCTCCTACCACCATGTTCACTATCCACCAACAAACAATAGAATGCACCTATACCCCTTGATCAGTTTTGGCCTTGCTGCACACATACAATTCTCCATGAATACCTCAACTTGCTTGAACGCAGCTATGCCCCACGACAAAATCGGCCTAGCTGCACACACAAACTTCCTACAAAGGCCTAATGCCGCCAGAATTCAGTCTGAGACCAACCACCCGACTGCACACATTCGACTGATCTCTCACCACTGAGGGCTGCAAGATTTTCTCAAAGCCCAGGCCCAATGGGTCTGGAGGCAGAGTGGCCCTGATATTCCCTGAATGGGACCCTGCTACAACCATACCCACTCAATCCTATTCTTCCTTAAAATGCCTCGTCTGCAGACTTTGTGTTTCTCCTAACCTCTCGCTTACTTTCACCACCATCTACAGGCCCACTACTCCCGTTTTCCTCTTCCTCTCTGAATGGGCCAACCTCACCGCTTCTCTCCTGACCTCTATCTCCATGCTTCTCTAACTTGCAGACTTCAACATTCATCTTGACTCTTCTGATGCGGCCAATGTACTCTTCCGTGGCCTCTGACTCTTTCCCTCACCATTCTTCCCTCTGGTTCGACCTACTCAGCCGGACCCACCTTGGATGCGCTAATCTCAGCAGACATCCCTATCTCTAACCCTCTCACTACACTTTTCTCCTGGTCTGACCATGCTTTCATCTCCTCTCACCTGGAGCTACAGGGCTCCCTGGCTAAGCCTTTGCCCACACTGCCAGTCGCCTTCTCTGTCAATCGACCAACGAAGCGAGTTAGTCGCTGCTTTTGCCCCCTACCACCTCTGCCATTTGACTCTCCCACCGACACACCCTCGCTAACCTTCACCATCAATCTCTGCCACCCATTGACACCCTTGCCCCGGTCATGCGGATCTGTATGAAGCCTGTCTCCAAGCACAAAAGCTGGTATGATTCTGACCTAGCCTCCCTGAAACGCAAGTGCAGAGTTGCTCAACGCAAGTGGCAGGCTTCAAACACATCCACTGACAAACTGCCCTGTCGCCTGCTCCAAAGGCAACACTGTCTCTCCATCCGCTCTGAGAGGAGGGCCCCATTTCCAAGCTCACATCTCTTGGTCCACCAACAATACGCCTGAACTGTTCAAAATCTGTAAGGAACTTGACAATCCTATTGCAGTTTCAACTTCCATCCAGTGTTCTCTGTACTGCACTGGCCTCCCATTTCACAACCAAAACCCAGGACATCTGTTCTCTCTTCTCTACCCCCCTCTCTATTTCCTCCCACCTGCTCCTGGGCCTCCCTTGGCCCCCTTTCTCCCTCCCCATACGCTCCTCCGTCTCCAAAGCACCAGATGAGGTCTCTGAAGCTGTCCACTCTATGGAAGTCTCCTCCAAACAGGTGCTCCCATACTCCTCCAGAACGATCAAGGGCATTTCCTCTCTTGCTCCTGCCTTGTCTGATTTCTGTAACCACTCCTTTGCCACTGGCTTTCCCACTATCCCTCAAGCACTTGCTTGTGCACCCTCTCATAAAAAAGCCATCTGCCGACCCCTCCTGCCCGGCTAACTACCACCATAGCTCCACTACCCCCTTCCTGGGCAAACTCTTCTAGAAGTTGGTCATCTCCCAACTGACCCACCACACTGAATCTGTTGGCTTTCTCCATGACCACCAGTCTGGCTTCAGAGCATCAAGCGGCACAAACTGCTCTCCTGGATACCCATGAAGACCTGCTCTCGAACCGTGACTCCAACTCTTCTTCTGTTCTCAACCTCCTTGATTTGTCCTCTGCCTTTTGACACAGTCATCATGCACCCCCCCCCCCCCTTCCCTTAAAGTGGCTCCATGATACCCCTGGTTTCACAGACCTGGCACTTGATTGACCTTCCTATCTAACCGACCTTTGGTGCAACTGGGCCCTTTCCTCTCCTCCATCTCACTCTCTACCAGCGGTCTCGCTCAGGGCTCTATCCTATCGCTGTGGCTCTTCAACATCTACCCTCTGGCCCACTTGATTTGCTCCTTCTCTCATTTCGAGATGAAACGCAGCTCTCCTTCAAGCTTCCCTTCACTACCGCCTAGTCTTCCTCTCTCATTCCTGACTGTTTGACTGCTATTCAGGCATGGTGCCCGGCTAATGACCTCTGTCTTAATGCCAGTAAGACCGAGATCCTTCTCATTGGGACCCCTGCTCCATCTGACATTCTGGCCGCCCTCCTTGGGTCCCCTCCCCTCACCATCTTGAGGCGAAAAACCTTGGTGTAATCTTTGACTCATCCCTCTCCCCTCACATCACGGACCTTGCCAAGAAGGCCCACTTTCAGCTTCACCTCCTCAGAGGCATTCTCCCCCTTCCTTATCTTCCCCCCCAGAAACTCAGTCACCAGAGCTTTGGTTCTCTCTAGGCTGGACTACTGTAAAAGCCTCTTCCTCATTCTGCCTCTTCCCACTCTCCGCCCCTTCACATAATCCAAATAGGACTGCAAGACTTAATTTAGTCTTCGAGCACAGGGACTACATGCATCTCTCTAGCCCTTAAATCTCTCCATTGACTCCCCGTGGCTGCAGGGAACAAATTCAAGACCCTCTGCATCACCCACAAGGCTTTCTAGGACCTGGGACCCTAATACATCCAACCCCCTCTCCCTAAAGTCCTCCCTGCATGAGCCATTTGGTCCTCTAGCTCCAACTGTCTGCAGATCAGTCGTTTTTCCAAGCAGAGAGTGGGGGTTGATCTCCTTCTCCCTCTGCCCCCAAGAACGACCTCTCAGACCCGAGCCGAGCCTCCTTTAGTTCCGGAAGCTTCTCAAGACCCTGCTATCCTCTACCTCCTTTCCTCTCGCCCTCCCTTGATAATGCCCCCACCTGCCGCTGCGGCTGGGGGTTTGGTCCCTTATGAGTCGTACAGAGCACCAGGCCTTCCTTGACCAGTTTATACCAGAACCCCCCCCCCCCTCCAAACCAGCACTGCCCTTCCGGCCCCCTTCCCTGACTAGCCTTGGGCATCCCTCCCGAGTCTGGTCCACCCCGTCCTTGCACTTAGACAGTGGTCCGCCCCGGCATCCCATGGGCACTTCCCCCACTGGGCACCCCCAGCACTAGCCTAGCTCCTGGGCCCTTTCTTCCTTCTCCCCCCCGACCCCTGCTTGTTATGCCCCCTGCCCATACCATACCATACCATACACCCCCCGTCCCCTGCCCCGCCCCTCCACCTCCTCCCCTCAACAATCCGAAAGGCCTAGCAGGACCGTTTATCTGCCCTGTTCCTCCTCCCCCACCTCCCTTTTCCCTTGTGTGATCCGGAAACACCTGTTTGCTGTATAGTGCGCATTATAAATAGTCAATAAACCACTAAACCACCTGTGGTAGGTCAGGAGACTGATATCATTCTGGTTAACTTCTTTCTTCACAATAAGCCTTCCTGTCCCTATCGCTTCTTGGCCCTACCCTAGAAAAAAGAATAAAGAAGCCTAAAGGGTGCTTGTCCGGATGTCCTACAACATTTGCCAGATCAGGATAAACTAGGTTTTCTGGAAGACTATGTTCCTACTGCTACAACAGAATAGAATATAACCTAAACAAAGGAAGGGCCTCTAACCCTGTGATTGCATGGTGGTTGGCTTCTGACCCAGTGATTTCTATTTCTCAAGAGGTGGGTCCCTGACCCTGTTGCTCAGTTCAACCAGGCACCAGAAGATATTTCACCTTCTCCCACCTCCGATTATGATCTTGCTTTAAATCTGTCTTTTCTTCCCTCTTTGGATTTGGTTAGAATTTTAATACCAGTTCTGGGCCTTTGATAACCGTGGGGTTATTGCGGCTTGATGGTCTTTACCAGGTATTCCTCTGGACTCTCCTCCATTCTTTTTCTTCCTCTCTCGAATTGTACACCCGGAGTTTGGTGTTCTCTCATTTGCCCATATTGGGCTTTTAAGTATTCTTATGCTCTTAGTTCTTTGGCTACACCCCAGAGGAGGAGGATCTCCTGTGTTGCTCTGCAGGCCCTCCCCTCCCTCTTCGCTTTCGTCAATGTGGATAGTCACTCCCCCCGAACCCTCAAGTCCCACCCCCCCAGTCCCACCCAAATCTGTTTTTGTTCTCTGGGCAGAGTTAAGGGCAGTGTCCGAGTAGGGTGAGAAACCCCAGCAGACATTGATGCATGCATTGGTACCTCATTTGATCCCATATGTGAGAAACCAAAGGGTATCTCGCCTAGTAGTTCCTGGGGATCTCTCTCTCTCTCTCAGGTGGCCAGGGCACGGCCATCTCCTTTGGATCCAGACACTGAGGGTGGACCAGTGTGGGATGATCACCTGGGTGAGGACTCATTGGGGAGTGGGGGGAGGCAACCGATGGTGAGATGCAGTATTACCACCTTTCCAGTACCCATGACCCCTCCTATTTCATAGGATTCTCCGATGTCCCAACTTCCCTCCCCCTTTTCTACACAAATGCTGGGCTGAGGAAGACGGCGACTCAGAGTAACCAGGCAAACCCTTACACATCTCATTGCACATGTCCCGCTAATCGGGTCAGGCGAAGTCAGGCACTTGACTTTAATTACATACATCTGATTCCCATTAGTTCTCCCGACATGGATAAAAGGTGGAACATAGGGAGACACTCTTAGCAAGGTGGAACACGCAAAGCAGAAAAACATTTGGGGCGAAGACTAACCTACTGGAGCAGAGCGACGGATAGAGGGACGCAAGCCAACTATAAAAAGAACCCATGAGTTCCCTGAAAGAGGTTGTTGCCTTCAGAGACCCATAAGAGAAACGTGAAGAAGGCCAAATCCCAGACAAGAAGACTGCATTGTATTTCAAAGGAACCCGCGATCCTCCCGGGTGAACGACTGAGTTGGGGAGGCGAAGCCAAGCCTGTGGTATTAACCTTGACTCGTGAATTAAATGGCAAAGGCAGGAATGCACACAGCTGGTGAATTGGTGAGCGAGATGAGACTGCTGCGTATTAACAAAAGATTGAAGTGGCAACAATATATCTTACAATTGAAGGCTGCAAGCTGGTGTATGAGCCGCGAAGAAAGGTAGACCTGTGTTGAACTTGCAATTATCGAAGCCAGTGTTGGACTAGTGGAGTGGTCCGGTGCAAGAAAGTAGCCCACTTGAAAGTCTCAGTGAAAGGTGAAATTGTTTTGGTGTGATATAAAGCAACAAAGTGAATGAACTTTAAAACGCATGATCAGGACTGGCCCCAGCAAAAGGGCAAGTGGAAAGTGAAATATTTAACTCTTGTGCTTATAATGTTGACATAGAGCAAGAAACACTGGTGCAAAATGACACAAGAGTGCGAGCTGAAGGGGAAAGTCAAAGTGGTCCTGCACAGGTTTATAGTAAAAGCCTTGCACATTCGAAAGTCTTCGACATCAGGAAAAGGTCCGAGCTCGACTGAGGGAGAGCCACGTTAACTTTTGTTTATAATTTGAGTGGTCCGATCATGGCAGAGGGGGGGGCCTGCATGAACTTTTGATTGAACTGTGAACCCTTTTATTGAACTGTGAAAGAACTTTTTGAACGCTGGAAAAATTACTTTTTTGTTTTTTTTGTTTTATTGGTTAATCAACGTTAAACCTTTAACATTCATCCCTAGAAGGGTCCTCAACAGGATTCCCAAGGATAATCCTTCAGACTATACTGTCCTGGATCCCTACTGTGTCACTTTCCTCCTGATCCAGCTTTAGGGATTCGACAAACTTTAGAGCATAAAGTGTCCGCCCAACTCTTTCAATTGTTAGGAGACGCTCCCAGTATTCCTCTTCAGTTTCCAAGGAGATATTACTTGTATAACTTCCCAAATATGAGTGGCGTTTCGATGCCAAGGCTGGACATGTTAGCATCACATGCTTGATAGATTCGATTTGGTCCTTATTTCTACAGAACCTGCAGAACGCTGATGATTTTTCAATAAGTTTTCTTCTCAGTTTTACCTCACGGGAGCACCATATATTGAGTCTACAGAGCAACAGCAGGTCTCTGTAGTGATTAGATGGAAATACTAAAATGTAGGAGTACCCCTTGATTGGTCAAGGCTACCAATTTTTCACGAATCAGGGTATAGTGGGCTTGTTCATTGCAGTTCTTGTTTATCCTAATACCAAGGTATATGGTAGTTTCCACTACCTCCAGTTTTTCCTTTTCCAACATCCATGTCTGTCGTTTCCCCGCTGTTGTTTTCCCACGACGTGATTTCATGCATAAAATCGTCGATTTCTTTATGTTAATTTGCATGTGATTACCTTTTAGATATTTATTGAAGGCTTCAATTCGTCGCTGTAGACCTATTGGTGTCTGGTCAGCGAATACCACATCGTCTGCATATAGCATCCACGGGACTTCTATTCCATTTACCTTCGGAGGGAAAGCACAAATTTGGTCTTGAGCTGTTTTCATGTCCGCCATATAGAGGGCGAAAAGGAAGGGGGCCAATGCACATCCTTGCTTAATTCCCCGTGCTGTTTTGATTTTCCTAGATAGCCCACCATTCCTAGTAATTTGAACCTGAATTGATGTGTCGGTGTAGAGAGCTTGGATCGCTTCCAGCAGGTCGGTCGGGCAACCCCAGGTACTCAGTTTTGACCACAGGCGCTCTGTTTACTCCGTCGAACGCCTGTTCAAGATCGATAAAAGCCAGATAGATCGTGGTCTTTTCTTTCAGTGCTTTAGCCTTTAATAAGTTTATCAAAAACAGGTTAAGGGCAGTGCCCACGCCGCTTATAAAGGCTGTCTGTCTCTCGTCCAAGATGTTAGTTTCTGAGGCCCATTTTTTTAAGTTCCTTAACAGGATGGACGCGAAGAGTTTACCGATGGAGTCCAACAATGCAATTGGCCTGTAGTTCCTTGGATTACCACGATCCCCCTTTTTAAAGATGGGGACTATATATGCCTCCTTCCACGTGGTTGGAATTTGCTTAGCTTTCATTATTTTTTGGAAAAGTGCATATATCAGGTCAGACCAACCTTCACAGTTTTTCTTTTAGCATTTTGTTGGAGATACCATCAGGGCCTGCTGCCCTGGAGGTGCTGAGATTTTTAATGAGCATCAGTATGTCCTCTCTATCGAATTTCAGGGCCCAGGCAGGACCCTCCGTTCTTATCTCAGGTCCAATCTCCTTGGTTTTCCCTTTAAACAACGCGGTATAATGCCGGAACCAACTGTCCTCTGAGACTTGATTGACTCCTAGTGCTGACTGGTTCCAGTCTCTATTATTAATTAAGTCCCAAGTGCATCTTGTGTTATTTGTTGATATCGCTGCCAGCATTTTTTCAGCCTCTTTGTGTTCTTAGGTAACGAGTTGAACGCAGCCAGTTTTTATTAGTTTGCCGGCATATCCTCAAGAGATCTTCTTTCTCCGTGCTGTTCATCTTTTTTATGAACTTGAGTTCTGTTCTGTATTGCTTTCTGCTAGTTACTACAAGTTCGTCATATGCGTGCTTTTTTTCAATGCTGTTCACTTTCGCTGGATCATACTTAACCACAAATGCTTCCAACAACCATTTGTATTCGACTGACTCTTCACCTTTATTAGAGGCTTCTTGATAGTCCTGCACCAACTTCGATATGGCTTGATTTTTTAATCTCAATCGATTTCTCCCCGACGAAACTTCGGTCTCGCTCCCTTTGTTAGTCATTGTTGTTAATCTAATGTCCCATGCAAGTTCGGTTCTCAACAGACTGTGGTCACTATTCGCTTGCTTAGTTATTGTGAAGGATTTAATCCATGGAAGCGTGTTTCCACCTACGAAACAGTAGTCAAGGCATGCAGCGGTTTTCCCGTTATGCCATGTGTTTGCACCCATTAGATCGCCTCTGGTCTGGCTGTTTAGCATCCTCATATCACGGATAGACATTTCCTTCATCCATCGACTTTCGTTTCCTCGTAGATTTTCTGTTTCCCTAATTTTACCATCCTTATCTAGAAGTTTGATGTTTAGATCTCCATTTAATACAATCAACTTATCTTTATCTTCAATCATGGACTTGTCAATTGTGTTCATGATGGATTTTAGGTAATTCTCCTGGCTCGGCATGTTTTCGCTCCAGTAAGTATTAATAAGAGTCATTTGTTTGGAGTCATCCTGTTTCTCTGCTTTAAGAGCAATTGATAGAATTTGCACATAGGGATTAGGCATCTCATGTTCAAGGACTTGCAGTGGAGAATCCAGTTTCTTTAACACCATCAGACCCCCAAATGGTCTACCTTTAGGGCCCTTTTTCGCCGGGTTAAAGTAGACTTCATAGCCTTCACATATTGGGGGTTCTTGCAGCCAGGACTCCTGAATGGAGATTAGATCGTAGTTGGCTAGGAAGCCACTATCCTTCGAGAACAGATGTTGAAATCCTCTGGTATTCCATGAGACACAGTATGCAGATCTATGTTGCTCTTCCTTACTCTATTGCTTCTTCTTAGAATCACAGGTGGTCATCGTCCACAGCCGATCATTAATTTTAAGTTCCGGGTAATTCTGGTTAGATTTTCCCTTCCTTAGATTTCCCAGGTTATCTACTGTGAATCTCAGATTTTTTAATTTCTCAACAGAGTACTCCTTTGTAGGGGGTTGGTCGTTAAGGATTTTTCTTTCTTTTCTAGTTTTTTTCTCCTCTCCCTCCATCTCCCGTGCTTTTACATCGTTTTTTCTCGCCTCCTTGCTTACTCTATCATTTGATTTAAAAACATGAGCCAATGGCTTTTCCATGCCAAGTTTTATGGGCTCCGCCCTGGGTCTCCTGCCACCCATTGTTGTATCTTTTGGTTTTGAATTTTTGGTATCCCAGTCCCAATCTTCTAGGCGATGGCCCTTTTTTTTAAGATATTCGTTGGCCTTCAGAAACTTCTGTTTGATTTCATTTGAGGTAAGATGTAATATTACTTGATCCGTCCTCTGTTCCCTTGGGAATTCAACGACTTTTATGTCGTCTGTTGAAATTTCCCGAAGCGCTGGAATCTGCTTACAGAGAGACATAACATAGCATCTATTTAGAAGGGCCTTTCTAGGTCCATTAGATATAGTTTCCAACTTCAGATAGTATACTCTGGAGACCGATGGTTTCTTTTGAATTGGAGCGTACGACCTTTGTCTTTTTTTATCCACCATACAGTCCTTTTCACTGTTAGTACTTCTTTGCTCAAGGCAAGTATTATCTTGTTGAAATCGTACATTCTTTTCTTTTTGAGCCAACTCTTTCCTTTTTTGTTCCATGGTTTTGAAGCACCAGGGCTGTTCATCATTGTCATCATGATCTTGTTCGGAAGGGGCAGCTTTTTTTCTTAGCCCCTCGGTGGACTTAGTAATTGGGTTCTTTTGAGATTTCTTACCCCCTTTCGAGGATAAATCCAAATCGACCGTGTCCCAGTTATCAATTGTCTTCCAATCTGATGGACTGATTCTTCCCCACTCATCTTCATCGCTCATTTTGTCCATGAGATCAATCAGGTCACTCAAGTCCGCGGATTTATCCAAATCACCCCTTTTGTCATCCACTGAAGGCTCCCTGATTTTAGATTCATTCACTCCCTCGGCCTCCATACTATCTAATTCTCCCAACGCCAGCTCTCTTCTAGGCTTCTTAGTACATTGTAAATTTTCCCTTCTCGGAGGAGTTCTTAAATTCCTCAAGAAGGCTCTTGATCCATTCACCTTCCGTTTTAGCGTTTCATTTTTTGATTTTTTTCCATTTTTTTTAGTTTTATTAACCAACTCTTTTCCCACCCGATGTTCCTTCTCTTTTGTGATTGTGCCTGAGAAAATCGCAAAATTAGGCTGCTCTAATTGGGGTTTCGGATCTTGTTTTTGATCTCCCTTACAACCAGGTGAGATAAGGATTATTTCCTCACGAGGTGTCACTGGATCGTTACTTTGTTTCAGTTTCATAGGTCCTTTCCCTCGGTTTAGATTTTCCACCGCCTGCGAATCCACTTTATTTTGTTTATGCAAAGATCTCATCCATTTGCAGTCTTTAAGAACTGCTTCCATAAGCAGTGACTTATCACTAGCATCCCTTCTTGCTAGATCACAGAGGCGATTTTGCGAGAGTTGAGTTTGTTCAGCTTCTTTATTTATTCGTATATTCAGGTTCTGTAAGGACAGATCCATTTGCATATTTGCCTCCTTTATTTGCAAATTCGTAGTAGTAACTTCTTGTACCGAGTCTTTTATCACCTCGTAGAGTTTGAGAAAAGGCATTAATGAGATAGTCAGCGAGGTCATGATCACTTGTTGTATATGTTCCATGTCCTTTGCTCTTTCAGTTATACAGGCTTCGCTGATTAATTGGGTTATTTGATCTTTTCGTGAAAAATCCGGGTTCGGCACTAGGTCATCCATTGCCAACGTCTGGGTCATTTTAGTTATCATACGAGGTCCACCGACTGGAAGTTGCGGTTTTGGATCTTGTATTCGGCAGCCTGAGCTAGTGTTGGTCTTCTCAAGAGCAGTGTTTAGCTTTGCATTATCGCCCCGCTGATTTATGGCGGATAACTCAGAATCGGCGTTCACAAAGGATGTCCCTTTTTCTAATTCCATGTCCAATGCTGCCATCCTCTCATTTATTAAGGAGAAGCTCTTCCTTTTTTCCCTTTGAATTTTCCCTGTCAGTAACGTAAGGTCTTGCATGATTTTACTCGCGAGGCTTGAGTTACTCAGGTTACCTGGTGGCAGCAATCTGGACTCCTGAGTTATTAAAGGAGTCATCCTTTCAGAATCATTTTGAGGGTGTTTGTCTAAACCCATCTTTGTAAGGTAATTCCCGTCAATTGGACGCGGCTCCATCATTGGATTTTCTAAGGTCATAGATGAACTTCTCTCGTTTGTGCCATCTTTTGGCCTCCTATCCGATTTATCATTCTGAATATTTATATGGGTTTTTTGGTTGCTTTTATCCATAAGGTCTTGGATACAGTTCTCTTCCCTGTATGGCTGGAAGATATCTATAGCTACTGGGGAGGCCTCCCAGGTGCCTAGATGACAAGATTTTTCCTCCATATCGATTATAGAATCTTGCAAGGCTTTTTCCCATTGGCCCAACTCCATGACGTCCCAATCATCTCCGTGAGTCCCTCCACTCTCAGATAATGGAGCCGTCTCGTTACTGGAGTTCTTTCTGGATTTACTAGGCGCCTTTGGAGTGACGCTTTGTTTGCTCAACCCCTTTTCCTCTGTAGAGCTCTCCTTCCTGAGCTCCATGTCGAGATTAGGTTCGATAAGAGTTTCGACAGGTTCGTCGGCACGGTGGCTCATTTGAACGTCATCATCACTTCGAGAAGTGGATGAATCATTTCTCAAATCAGTTTCGCTTCTAGCATTTGTTATTCCAGTCTCCCTATCGGCTTCCGTGTTGACCAACTCACATGTGGCCTCCCTTTGTTGATCTTCTGGGAGCAGATTGGAGTCTACTGGTGTTTTGGTACGCTCTTTTGAGGGAACCAAGCAAACACTTCGGGTAGTTGCATCTGGCTCACCACTGTGTTGAACTTTCCCCTTCACCTGGTTATTATCGTCGTTCTGGGACTTTGATGGGTTTTGAATCATAGAAGAAGGGGTCATTTCCCCTCCTATAGAGGGATGCTTCGGGGAGTTTGGTATCAATCGTGAGTTATCTGGGTTTGGGCACATTTGAGGATCATTGTTCCCCATATCCGTGTTTGCCCCCACAGAAAGGCTCTTTCGTTTATTGCTGCAAAAAGGTAGGCGGCTTTGTTTCAACGAGGTCGCTTTCGATGAGTGCTCAGGACTCCCCTCTGCCTCTGGTGAAGAGGCTACTCTTTGCCTTACCTGGAGTCTAGTTCGCAGCCCCGTTGCAGAGATGTCCATGGCCGCAGGGGCTGGTTTCATCCTGTCGTGCAGCTCCTCTGTGCAGGCCTCCTAGTGGGTGAATGAATTACCAATTCTACCCGTAGTGGGGCGGTCTCCACAACCGACAGTAGCCAAACAGCCAGGTAACTCTCCAGACGATGCCCTTTGCACGCTCGGGCTTAGCGCCGCAAGGGTGTCTGGGTCAGACCTAAATTCCGCTTCCTTCCTGGGGGAGGAACCGAGGGCGGGCAAGGAGGCGGGGTCAGGCAGCGCTCCGGCGCAATGATGTTTCCACTCCTGCCTCCGCACTGGGTGTCCGCGCCGCACAGGCGAACCTCAAAGGAAGCAGACTGAAAAACGACAGAGATCTTCAGTCACACAGCAGCCACAGCCCAACAGCCAGGTAACTCTCCAGACGATGCCCTTTGCGCGCTCGGGCTTACTTATACGTGGAAGGCCAGGTTGGGCCTCGATCCACGTTTTGAACTGCTTTGTTTTGAAAACCTGAGCCAGAGTGTCTACGGGGACTGCCTTACTCCGTGCTTTCCAATGTGGGGAGGAGAGCTGACTCTGCCACTTTGCTTCTTTATATTGTAACACTGATTTTCCTTTTCATACATATTCCCCTTAACACACTGTTTGAATGAGATAGGGCAGGCATTAGGTTTTGTTAGAATGGGCCATTTTGATTTGACAGACTGACTAGGACTGTTTTCTTTATTATTTGATGGTAGAGACTACTCCCATCTTGGGTATAGGGCAAAGCAGGAGTTTTTCCAAAGCCTAAGAAAGGGCGGTTGGGGGTGCGAGGGGAAGAATTTAATCGCAGTGGGATGCTTCCTACCCTATCCCTCGGGGGAGTGTGGGGGGGTGTTAAGATTAGCAGAAATCACCTCCCTAGTCATCAAGGGGGTGGCGCTTCCTTTGGGAGAGGGGGCACATTTCCTGGATTAGTGACATACCTCTGTCAGGATTAAATGAAAGCAAACCAAGATTCTTTGTGGAATAGATCAGGCTTGACTTTGTAGGAAATATATAGTTAGTAATCAATAGCCTTCCTGGACAGCAACCAACTGGTTTGGAGTTTACATCCGTTTTGTCCTTTTCGACGGATTTAACAGTGTTTTTTTAATGTGATTTCCAATCCGTTTCTTGTGCTGGATTGCTTCTAGAGGGCATTGCCTTTGTGGTTTAGTACTTTGGTTTTTTTCGTCCTTTTTCATCTCTCCTCCCATTCTCAATTTATTAAGCACAGCTCCCAGGGCAGCCTTGCCTGGGCAGCCGGCAAACGGCTCAAGGTTAAGAGCACCTCCATCGCCTGTTTGCCATGGACACCCCAGCCAGGCCTCTAATACTACCAGCAACCTCCAGGTAAGCAACAACTATTTGGTTGCCTAGCCAGTGCGGTTTGTGATTTCTTGACACTGCCTTGCATATACCTGAACTAGAGTGTTACCACGGTTTTATCTCTTGCTGCACTCTTGATTTTACCATTGTGCTAAATTTAGCTGCATTTTGTGTACAGCCATTTTGTTGAATTCAGCTGCTTTTGGGGATAGCCACTGTTCAATATGTTTGCGTAAATACACTGTATTAAATATGAGTACAGCCTTCTGTGTTGAACTTAATATATCCACTGTGTGAGAGTCGGCTGCCGTTTGGGTATAGCCACGGTGGAGAATCTACCCTTGCTTTAAAATAAAAATAAAAAAATCCTCATTTAAATCTAGATTTCTTTTAGCATAGTCGGTGTTATATTTATCCAAAAATCAAATATAGCTACTGCCCTATTTGGCTGCATTTTTTGTATAGCCACTGCCCTATTTGGCTGCATTTTTTGTACAGCCACTGCCCTATTTGGCTGCATTTTTTGTATAGCCACTGCCCTATTTGGCTGCATTTTTTGTGTGTAGCATCTGTCCTACTTGGCTGCATTTTTTGGAATATAGCCTTGCTTAAACCTCACCCCCATTTAAACTTAACTTCCTGGGAGCATAGCCACTATTATATTTAGCTGTCTTTTGAGTATAGCCACAATGGTAGATTTAGCTGCATTTTTAGTATAGCCACTATTATATTGAAATACTTTTGAATATAGCCACTGTGTAGAATGTTGCTGTGCTTTAAATTCACCCACTTCTAAAATCTGCTGCATCTACGAAACCAGCCAGGTTCGTTTTACCCCAACTTTAAAAAAAGGAGTAAAATACTCCCATTTCCAAATCTTATCTGGAGCGCTGCAGGTACATCTCGCACTCCACGCTTATGGAACAAAGCTGAAGGAACGGCCACCCACCTACATGCACTTGCTATCATACACTACTCTAAGACACATTGCACAACACCGCTGCCATAAGAATGCAGCTATCGCCCACGTCAAAATTGTGGTCTAGTTGCACACATAATGAGCCTCCTGCTCTTGCATACTCTCCAGACTACCTCACAGCACACATCCACATGCCTACTCGACATGGGTATCTATCTGGGACTTGGCCACCCATACCCACCTTAGTATTGGCTAAAACGCACACAATTATTCTAAACTCCTCTCATGAATTTCCCATACCTGGACTTCGGTCTCCCGAGGGCTTTGCCCCAACAGCGTTTTGAGACCATACCAATGGGAACAGGCGCTATAGAAATAACAAATTACTCATTGGTGAATGCAGGTTTCTTCCCAAAGTTTGCAACAGAGTAAGTACCCAGTAATTGCACTGAGAAAGGCGTACAACCCTTTTTCCCCCCCCACGGAGCAGAAATCATTCTTCGGAATCTGAGGCTGCACACAAGTAATCCTCAATTAATTCAATATTAGAGTTATCACGTGCGCCTTTCGTGTTGCAATCATTTTGCTCAATTTCTGTACTTGTCTGACATACGTGTATGTAGGAAATAATGTGTTTGCATATCACCACAGCCATGGCAGTGCATTAAGCTTGAGTCAGTTGCCTTCCGCTGCCCTCATTGTCTACCAAACCTGACCAGTCTCCTGGTGGCATTCTAGACCATGTGGCTGAAAACCCTGCTTAATCTCTGATCCATTTTACATAACTCTGAAGATCCGTTCTTAATATCGTTTAAGGCCTATTAAATGCAGCTTTAGGAACTGGATAACATTAATTAATTTGGGATCAGAATAAATCTATTGTGTCCTAGGATTTTTTTATTAGCTGCCCGTCTATGCCTGTACCTAGAATGCGGATAGTCATTTTTGAAAGTGCAGTCCATTTACAGATGTACCCGCGATTCTGGTCTTTTCGGGATTTCATTGTCCAGTACCACCCCCTTATATTTGAATAGATTTATTGTCCAGACTTTATTTTTTAATTTTATTTTTTCTTGCACCCCGTGAGGCCACTTGGTGAAATACAGGTTTATTATTCCACGCAAATGGCTGTTGCTGGGATTTATATCCCACACTGCTTGCTGCCCTTTCCATGGACAGAGGGGAAAATGTAAGGTAGCTTTACTGTTGGTTGGTTGTGTTGGTAAACAATCGTTCGTAAGCAAACCATTTACGATTAATACAGAAATAGATTATCGTAAAAAGCAAGACAATAATTAGTTTTTTTTTTCCGTAGTGCTACCTCCCATATTCCTCCAGCTTTAAAGTGTTGTAATCATTGGATAACCTAGCTAGTAGTACTGTTTAGCTGGGAGTGTGAGACTTTGCATTTGGGCTTTCTTTCCAGCGTGATGAATGTGCACAAGTGTTGCAGATATTTATTCAGCTTCACAACTTTTCATCACATTTTCTTGTACATTTGAAGTGCTGTATTTTTATTGAAGGTTTTGGCCTTTGTTTTGCTTTTTGGAGTTGAAGGTTGGCGTGTGCAACCCTTTTCCAGTCTTCCTCCACAGGGCAAGTAACACTGGTTCCCCTACTGTATTTTGTTCAAAACATGGTAAGAACGTCAGACTGCATCTCATGTGATGAGAGCCTACTTCTGTCAATTAGGAAATCGGCTTTGACCAAGCTTATAGGTAAGTGCGAGTAACAAAGAAAGCTGTTCCAATATGCCACAGATATGTAGACTGGTGGGGAAGAGAACAAAAGGAGGAAAAAGGTGGTGGGTATGAGGGACAGTGACATAGCAAAGGGCTTTTTAGATGTGTTGGCGCTAAAAGGAATAGGATTTAATTTAGCTGTTAGGGTGTTTTTGGTTTAAATTGCTAGGTGGCGATTTGTTGTCTGGTCAATTTTGAAAGGCAGTGGCACAGACTTGGCGGTTGAGCCTGACTCAGCCATTTATCTTTATGACGGTGGTAGGTGGTCGAAATTAAGATTTCATGGGTATTGGACATCACCTAGTAGGCTGGAGCTACTAGTAGAAAACCAGGCGCTAGTACATCGCGTGCTGCAAATCTAATGTTTATATGAGATGCAAACTTTTTTTTGTCGATTATAGACAATCCATGATGCTTTAAATGTCTTCTAGATTACTCTAATTCTTCTCTATTGACATTCCAAATACAGGAGGTTATGTCACACAGGTATGTTTGTATGGCGCTTGGCGCCGAAGCCCATGTGAACTTAGTTACCAGAAACTCTGCGTACCGCCTAAAGCTCCTTGGGAACATCCACCCTTATCTTAATGAGGAAAACTCAGCCACCATTGCTAGGGCAATTATTCTGTCAAGAATAGACTACTGTACCTTGCTCCTAGTAGGGGCGGATTACAAAAAAGCATTCAACGCCTACAAATCATCCAAAATGGTGCGGTCTGGATTATCAAGAAAGTCCAGAGAAAGTGTCATATTTCTAAATATCGACAGGAACTCACTGGCTTCTGATTATGGCTAGATGTCAATTCAAAGCAGTGACCCTGCGTCACAAATGCCTATATCGGAAGGCACCCAGCTATCTGAAGTCAACTGTCTCATGGTACGCATCGCTACCCTCGCTAAGATCAACTAATACTAATCTTTTTTCACCCCCTCTTTAAGAAATCGAAGCGGCTGAGTAGATAATTTGCCAATTGCGCATCCAGGATCTGGAATAACTTTCCTTCAGCCCCGCGATCTGTCTCTAACATATCTTCCTTTAAGAAATCACTGTAAACTGTTCTCTTTGCTTAGATCCATCTGTCTTGGCATTTACCCGTCCCTCTTCTTTTTGTCTTGTGTCTGTGCGCCCTGATGCCTGCGTGCTCCGGCGTGTTATAAACAAATAATAAATAAATGGCACTGGTTGGCTTCAGGAGCCAAAGTAGATACTGGTAGTTGTGATGTCAACCTTACAAGGCTCTCCAGGGGTAGAGGCAGGAGCCAAATAGCTCCCAGCAATTTCGAACCCGGTTAGGTGGGAAAACTGTAGAAGGTCGAATATTGCAATCTGCCACTTCAGAATATTGTAGGTGTTGTGACGAATCACTTAAGTGTTGGGTGGACATTGCAGATCCTTTTTATATTCCAGGGATGATCAAACGAGTACCTTGAAACTGGAACAATATAAATATTAAGTCACTCGACCTTTCTACTGCTCCAATCACCACCCTAGTGGTCTTAGAGGATCTAAGCTTGTCCTAATGGGTGGAAAAATCATACAATGAAGTTAACTGTGAAAGTCCAATAGAGCTAGGAAAGAGTTTAGCACTCCTGGTGTGCCGGACCTATGTCTTTCATCTGTCCGAGGGAAATGCAGGAGTCCCCTTTAAATTGTTTCTATTAAAACGGGGAGAATGTGTAAGGTAAAAGGCCAATAAGAGTTGGACATCTCTGCCCGGTGCGTCTGATTCCGCATTCTATGGGAAATGTATAACAAACTGGGTAATACGTATGAAAATATAGTGTCAGTAAAGTTGTCTGTGGAGAGGTTGTGCACATTTTAGGAGTGCCTGCCTCCAGCTTTCATACATTTTTTAATGTGATGAGTATCATTGCTATAGTGAATGAGAACACGGCAGCATTTATAGGACGGCCTGAAGGGCCCCCTAGGGGACCCTCGTGTATGGAAACAAGGCACAATCACCACACACGAACTGATACGACAGACACGCGGTTGTATTACCAAAAGCTAGGTTTTATTGCAAAGCAAATGGTCTCAGTTGGCCAACTGGGTCCCACGCCCCGCGACGTGTGTTTCCAGACCCCGGGGGACGCAAGAGAGTGAGAATCGTACACCAGTTACATATATACAAAGCAGGCATCTTTCAATCAGTGGTGACACATTCAATAATGCGCCCATAATGTATTTCCTTTGAATTGGGTTCGATGATTGACAATTGTGACAAGTATGACACTGTCAGACATTTATTTAGCAACAGTTTGCAATTTCATGAGCCTGCAGACACAATTCTTTATTATAAGAACACACTGCTTCTGTTCTCTGCAATCAAGCTGCGTGCAGGGGGAGAGACATTCCAGGCCTCGCTATCTCCTAGTTTCTATTTGTGCACTGGGCGTCAACTTGCTCTCCAGGGCTCAGGAAAGGGGGGCTGCAAAGAGCATAATTCATGCCATTTAATGTTCGCTTCTAACATTGCTACTGCGTTAGCGAGACTAGCTGGCACCTGTGTACTGATTAAATGCCATGCTGCTTACTTCCAAGGACTTAAGGGAGGAGACCGGGAATTTCTGTCTGGGTTGCTGCGTTATGTTTCAACAAGTCTCTCGCAGCCTTGCTCTATGTATGAAATGATCAATAATGTACTAGTGGAGTAGAATAAGTTTTCAGCAAAGCAGTTTTAACAGAAAGCAAGAGGCAAACGTTAGAAAACAAAATGGCGATTTCAATCACTTCAAAATGGCCGCACTTTAGTCAAGTTTATCGATATTTATTTCTAATACTAAACACATGAGGCGATTGGTCTTCGGCCAACAAAGTACATTGCCTCCTTCATTGAGGGGCGTCTACTTTCTCTGGACTGACCAGCCTGGTCCGTCTGAAAAGGCCAGTTGGGCTGGGGCAGAACCAGCAACAACTCGGGCAGGCCTCCCTCAACCTTCAATGCATTCCGAGTGTAATCTAATGAGTACCAGCCAATTAATTACGGATAGATTTTCCTTTTTTTCTTTCTCCGAAGTGAAGCATAACAAATAGACAAATGATTGTCTATATCGCAATGCATAGTCCAGTTAATTTGTGTTGGCTAGTTGGGTCATATGCTTTTTAGTTGTCCAAGTGTTTCCTCCGGATTCATGGTTAAGGCTGATTAACTGCAGTGCTATTAGCATTGATGTTCTGTGTAGGCTGCTGTCGCACCTGAAGCAGTTTATATTGGCTGCTTGCATAGATTTTCTTTAGTAATTTCTGTGCAGTGTTATTTAGAAAACGGATATTGGGAATGTAGGGGAGAAACTAGGCCTCACTATTCTGGAATTTTTGTTTAATGTAAACTATGGTTTCCACAGGTAAGAGGTCTATCCATCCCTGATCACAAACCCAGATATAATTTGCTTCTGTGAACACTCTGCAAATTATTTAATATTTTGTTACTGTCCGAGACTTGTATGCTCTGCACGATTCTAGATTGTAGGGCATTATATTTTAAATATACTTCAACAACGTTTCTCCTGGTTTGTCTTTAAAAAGGCCCAGGACAGGTAGGGACATCAATTGCTCAAGGCACAACTTCCCCAGGTAAGCTCTTCCTCTCTGTCCCCCTGCTCCCAAATACCTCTCAGGCAATCTGATTGCCTTTGGATAGGCTTCTGCCTTCAGCACCCTGTGGAAAAGGCCTATACTAAAGAGGTTTCCATCGGCTGCATCCAGGTGGATTGCCAATACGCTTCTCTCCTGACGGGTTGTCTTCCTTTGCTCTTCTCCCAAAAACGCCCCTTTTCTTTGTCTTTAACTTTAAATACCCATCAAACTCCGCCCATGGAGCATCATTTTACGTGGCCGTTTTCTGATTGTATAGTGCCTGTGATGGGTATCCTTCACTTGTTCAAACCCACTAGCATCCTCCTCTTTGCTTGGATTGGCCTATTGTATTTTACCATGGCATAAGGGGATGTATTTGAATGTGGGCTGGCCATTCCCTGAGGATTGGACAAATGTCTTTCCCTTATGATTTGATTTCTTGTATAGATATATGCCCTTTATGAGACCTATACATTGAGAATCGCAAATACAATTCTGAATTTATAGACTTCCTTTGTTCCTGTAGCCGCATGCATGAGTTAAGACCTGTGAATTTATTAATTCAAACATATAGTTATATGCATACGAGTGGTTCAGAAATGTGTTCTGTTCATTTATTTCATCATTTTAATTTCGAATGGTTGTGTCCTCCACGTATTCCACCTCTTTGACATGTAATGTCCATAGCTGTGCTGCTTTGGAAACTTTTCGGCAGAGGGCATCCTGCGTCGATGTCCCTCAAAGGCCTCCGTCGAGGGTGAGGTCACCGGATTTTATAAGTAGGACGCACAGCGCCCGTAGCCTCAGTTCAGTGTTTTCCGCAAACGTTTTGCTTCGAGAACTCAGCGCGCCTCGTGTTATCTTCTTCGAGATAATGTCTTCGTCTTCTACCCCACCGACTCTGCGGTCTGGTTTTAAGACATGCAGGTACTGTAAATCCAAGATGGCCATCACGGACCCACACCGTATCTCGTTGACTGCCAAGGCCTTGCGTCAGCATAAGGGGAAATTGCAGGTAGGTCGGGTGTCCAAGCCCCGTAAAACCAAAAAAATCAACTGGTGTTTCCACCGACGATTCAAGGGGGGGACTCTCCCCGTTGGAAGGAATCCTGGGGATCTCGGTCCCGGAGTGGGTCCCTCTCCTCGTCTCAGCACTCCCGGAAGCGGCGTCACCAGTCGCCTTGCCTGTTCTCGTCTGATGATGGCTCCGCGAGGAAAGTGGCTTGTCCCACTCAATCCTCAACTTCTGAGGAATGGGAGGCATTCAGGGAGCAAATGCTGGAGATTTTACAATCCCAGGGCACAGTTCCGTCCACACCTTTGGTAGAAGCCGGCAGGGAAAGGTCTCGGTCCAATGCTTGCGCGCCTTCGAGGCCCAGCATTCTGAACACACATTGGGAACCGTTGAGGTCCCATTCGGACAAGGCTCAGGTGGATCGCCAGAGACGTGCCAGATCCAGGTCTCGGCCTTCGTCCCCAACGAATCCGATGAAATCTGGGAAGGTGTCGAGATCAGGGTTGACACCGTCTGCGCCGTGTCCACCGGGTGCGGCTGTCGGGGCTTTGCCTTCGGGCCGGCCCTCGGAGCCTTCAGCGCCTTTGTCGACGCCAAAGCCATCGCCACCCTCGACAACATGGGGCAAAATGGTCAGGATTTGCCGGTGGAGGTGACTGTGGATCTTCAGAGAGAGGCTTTATCCAAGACTGTGAGGCATGGTATGAACTCCAGGGCAGCTCCTGTCCCTAGGAAGGAGTTCTTTCATTCTCTGCATGATATTTATGAGGAGAGGTCAGATATGGAGTTGGAGCCTTTTCTCCTGAGGCTCCTGACATTGTCTTTTCTGAAGACAGTCAGTTGGAGGATTTGCAGCAATCGTTACATGATGCCAGTGGCATTGACACATCTCCTGAGGTGGAGTTTGGTAGGCCAGAGCCTGGGGCTCAGGCTGAATCTTCCTATAAGAGGTTGATGTCTAGAGTTCTAGAATACCAAGGGTGATCGGTTCCTCCGGTTGCATTCGATCAGGATGACCTGACTGATCTTTTAGATCAGGATCCGTCCACGGACCCAGTGTTGCCTTTTCATTTGGCATTGCAGAAAAGGGTGGTGGCTTATTGGCATACCCTGGAGTCTCTCGTTGACTGAGAAATACCGCCCAGCCAGTAGCGACCCCGGCTACCTATCCACTCACCCTACTCCAGAGAGTTTGGTGGTTCAGGCGGCCAGGGCCACGGCCACCTCGAGGCAGGCGGCGTACCCTAACATCCCTTCTGATAGGGACGACAAGCGCTTCGATGGTTGGGCATGCAAGGTATTTTCAGCTGGGAGTATGGCACTGAAGTTGGCCAACTCCACCTGTGCCATGGCACAGTTTTTACACACTCTCGGTCAATGTCTCTCTAGAAGCTGAGCATATTCCTGAGGGGGAAGAAAGGGATGGGTTCCTTGCTCTTGTGCAGGATGGAAAGGATGCCATGTGTCAATCCCTTCAGTCTGGGTTGGACACGGCTGATAGTGTTAGTCGTTCCATGGCTGCGAATGCCGTGATACGCAGGTTTGCGTGGTTGCGGAAGTCTGGTTTTGCTCCGGATGTGCAAACCCGTATTCTGAACATTCCCTTTGATGGCCTATTTGTTTGGCAGCAAGGCTGCTGAGAGCCTTGAGAGGTTGCAGACCTCCAAAGCTGCTGCTAAAGCTTTGGGCGCAGCTGTGAGTCAACCTTCCGCCTTTTCGTCCTAGGGGACAGCAGTGAAGAGGTTTGGGGGGGTCCTTTCGTTACTACTCCTCTTTTGGTTGAACGAGAGGAGCCGCTAATCAAAGGGGCCACCGTAAAGGTACCCGTGGTGGACGGGGAAATAGGTGTCAAAGCCGCTCCAAAACAGCTATGAGGCCCGGTTTCATTGTTTGACGGTTGGGGGCAGACTGTCTCAGCATCTCAAAGAATGACGAGCTATTACTTCAGATGCGTGGGTTCTGGAAACAATAGCCCACGGCTACTGCCTTCCCTTCCAAAAACGCCCTCATGACAATCCACCGGGGATTCTCTTTGAAGCTTCTGGATCTGCTCCTTGTGCAGGAAATCTTGACCCTGCTGGAGAAGGGCGCTATAGAACTAGTGCCTGTTGCGGAGAGGAACAAGGGACGGGTATTCCCCATGTTTTTTTATTCCAAAAAGACTGAGGACTGAGACCCATCTTGGACATTGACTTGCGTTGGTTGAACAAGTTCCTCAGGATGGACAAGTTCAAGATGGTCACTCTTTCTCAGGTCCTTCAGGCCCTTCGACTTCAGGATTGGTTGTTGTCTCGACCTACAGGATGCTTATTTACATGTGTCGATTCATCCAAAGCACAGAAAATACCTGAGGTTTGCGGCTTGCAACTCGCACTTTGTTTCGGGTCCTTCCATTCGAATTGACCTATGCCCGAGAGCTTCACCAAGCTAATGGTGGCGGTGGCAGCGTATCTCAGGAGAGCGGGGGTTCACGTCTACCCCTACCTCCTCGACTGGTTTATCCGAGCGCGTTCTCCCAAACAAGCTTTGGATCATCTCAGCCTCACCTGCCGCTCCCTTCACCAGCTGGGCTTTTCCCTCAATTTCAAGAAGTCGCATGACACCTTCCCAACAGCTCCAGTAAATCGGGGCTGTGTCGGACACGTCCTTGGGGAAGTGCTTGCCTCCCAAGGTCAGGGCTCATCACATTGTGCAGATGGTCAACAAATTTCAACGTGCCCAGAGTCTTCTGAATTCTTATGGTTGCTCGGCCTCATGGCATCCTGCATTTTTCTGTTGCCAGAGGCCAGACTGCGAATGAGATCCCTTCAATGGGCTCTCAAGATGCAGCGGTCGCAATTCTCAGGCAAGATTGCAGGACCCCGTTCAGATTCAACTCTCGGTCTCGCAGGATCTGTTGTGGTGGGCCAGTGAAGGAAATCTGAACGGGGGAGCCCTTTTGGCAACCGTGGCTGGAGGTGACGGTCGTGACAGACGCTTCCCTCACAGTATGGGGAGCCCACGCCAACGAGTTGTCCACCACTGTTCGTTGGTCTCCGTCTGAGTGCAAACTCAACATAAACCTTTTGGAGCTGAGGGCCATCAGGCTAGCCCTGAATGCTTTTCTGCCGTCTGTGCAGGGGGGGGGGGCGGGGGAAGAGTGTCCTGATCATGATGGACAACAAAGTGGCCATGCATTACCTCAACAAAAAAGGGGGTGTAGGGTCAGTCCCGCTGTGCAGAGAGGCGATGCAGCTCTGGTTCTGGGCAATACAACAAGGAATCTCGCTCTCGGCAGTTCATCTAGCTGGAGAGGAGAATGCGGTGGACAACCCTCTGAGCAGGCAGAGCACGGTCTCCCACTAGTGGGAGTTGGCTCAGGAAGTCCTTCAAGAGATCTTTGCCCTTTGGGGAACCCCTCAAGTGGATCTGTTCGCGACCAGTGCAAACCGTAAGTGCGAGAGATTTTGCTCAAGAGAATTTCCTCCTAGACTAGCTTTAGGGAACACGTTTGTTGTGGATTGGTCATTCCCACTTCTGTACGCGTTTCATCCAGTCCCCGTCATTCCTCGGGTGCTAAGGAGGTTGCTGAGGTTCAGATCCCACATGATCCTCATTGCTCCGATTGGGCCAGGAGAGCGTGGTACCTGAACCTTCTAGAAATTACATCTGTCTGCCATGTCTGAAGTTTAAATTAATTAAATGGATGTAATGGGTGCAATGGACAAAATGAACGAAAACGGGCGAAATGAATAAAGAGAAGAGGATGGAAAGATGAATACAAGAGACTGATGAGTACACAAACTGATGATTCCGACTGTATGAGGGCATGGCATAAATGCAAAGTGCAGAATAGAAGATTCAAGTGCATGAGACGAGAGCAGTGCATTAAATGGATGGAGAGCAGGGAACAGATCCAGTGCGTATGACAAGTGCCATGGCATGAATCGATAATCCATAATGAACGGACAAAGTGAAATGCAGCAGATGAAATCGTTAGAATGGATGAACTTCATAGAACGGATGAGCGTGCTGAGCAGATGAGTGTGCGGAACAGATGAGTATGTAGAACTGACGATCGTGTAGAGCAGATGAGTACGTAAGTACGGAGGAGTGTGTAGAACACAGGAGTGCATACAGCGTATGAATGTGTAGTGCGGATGAGTGCAGAAGTGCAGACGAGCGTGTAGAACGCAAGAGCAGATGAATGTGCCAACCGGATGAATGCATAGAGCGGGTGAGTGTATAAGGGCAGGAGGAGTGTATAAGGGCAGGAGGAGTGTATAAGAGAAAAGGGGTGCTCAAGACCGGGTGAGTGCGTAGAGCGGGTGAATCCGTAATGCGTGCGAGGGCATAAAGCGGACGAATCAATAGAAAAGACGAGTGCGTAGAGCACATGAATGCATAATGCGCATGAGTTGCGTAGAGCGGACAGATTGCATAGAGCGGACGGAAAGGGTGACGTATGTGGATGAATGGGTGACATATCTGGATAGATAGTCCGATCTATGAAATTTCTCCTCAGGCCCAACGCAGCCAGAACCGATCTGGATAAGACCTGCCAGAACGAACACATACCACTGATCCCTCAACCACCACACCTACCGTTAGTAAGCAGCTATTACACAAATGCCACACCAGCTGCACACACATTTGACTCTCCACTCGCTCTACTGACTTGAACTTCGGTTCCCGAGGGCGTTCAACCTACCAGCACCTTCAGACCATACCAATGGTACATAAGGCGCTATATAATTGCAAAGTAACATAACATGCTGTCTGTCTCACAGAGGACCGTCTCGAGTGAGGGAGTTTTCCATCCAGAGGTCAAGACTCTCAACCTTCACGTTTGGTTTCTGAAAGGTTGAGATATAAGGATTGGGACCTCCCGGGTGACTTGATGGAGGTGTTGCTTTTGGCCAAGCGGCCAGCGACCAAATCCCTGTACTGTTGGCGTAAGTTTTGCGACTGGTGCAGAGGAAACAATGTTGATCCTTTTCAGTGTTCCATTCCGATGGTTCTTGCTTTCTTTGGCCCACAGTGGTCTTCAAGTGGCTACCATTAAAGGTTACCTGGTGGCGCTGTCTATTTTCAAGCGCTCGTCTGAAGACTGTTCTTATTTTAAGATTCCTTTGATTTCACACTTTCTAAAAGGGCTCATGAATGTGTTCCCACCATCCCCTTTTCAGGTGCTGGTTTGGCATCTGAATTTAGTCTTGAAATTCCTGATGGGCACTCTGTTTGAACCTCTGCACTCTTGTCCTTTGAGACTGTTGTCTTTCAAGACGGTTTTCCTGGTTGCAGTTGCATCTGCTCGCAGAGTGGGTGAATTGCAGGCACTTTCATCTAAGCAACCCTTTACTGTGCTCCACAAGGATAGGGTTGTACTGAGGGTCCGTCCGTCCGTCCTTCCTACCTAAGGTAGTGTCTGAGTTTCATCTGAGCTATAAAGTGGTACTTCCTGCTTTCTATCCTCCTCATCTTTGTAAGATTGAGGAGAGACTCCATAGGTTGTACCCTAGGAGAGCTTTGAGCTTTTATATTTCTAGGATATCCAGGGTCAGAGTGGACAACCAGCTTTTTGTGGGGTACAGTGGGCCAGGGTGTTACCAAACAGACCTTGTCCAGGTGGATTATCCTCACCATTACTGCATGTTACATATTGGCGGGCAAGGACCCTCCTGAGGGGTTGCATGCTCACTCCACCAGGGGCGTGGCTACATCCACTGCCCTGCAGGGGAGAGTTCCTATTCAGAACATTTGTAATGCTGCAACATGGTCTTCCATCCATACCTTTGTCAAGCATTACTCCCTGGATACTGTCCATGGTCAAGCTATGGCCTTTGGTAAAGCTGTGCTTTATTCTGCCATCTGATTGGGTATTCTAAATTCTTCTTCCTCCTTCAATCACTGATACTGCTTTGGGAGTCTGTCAAAGATGTGTAATACATTGGAGGACACAATCCATTCGAAGAACAAGTTACTTGCCAATTGGTAACATTCATTAGACTGGATGTTCCTCCAACATATTTCACATTGCCCTCCCAGCCTGCCGAAAGAATTTCCTATGCTCTTGCAGCATGCGTTCCCTCAAGGCTATTTGCAGTCAAGCAGGCATTGTGTTGGGGCATGTTGCATGTTGTTGAGGGGGAAAAAACATGAACTGAGGTTACGGGCACCGTGCGTCCTACTTATAACATCCGGCGCCGTCACTCTCGACGGAGGCCTTCGAGGGACATCGACCCGATGCCATCGACGCAGGATTCCCTCTGCCGAAACGTTTCCGAAGCAGCACAGCTGTGGGCATTACATGTCAAAGATGTGGAATACGTTGGAGGAGCATCTAGTCGAAAGAACGTTACCCCTTGGTAAGTAACTTGTTCTTTACATGCTTTTCAGGGGTGTACATTTTACTGTGCAACTCAGCAGCTGGAATTACGTGTTTCTAGGGTCCTGGTATCAACAGACATCTGCTTTCTTCAAAGCAAAGCGCTTATTAATGGGCTCCCTATATTGCTGCATAAACAAACTTTTGCAATGGCTAATTTCGTTTATGAAGGACTTCTTTTTCTTATTGGGTTTAGGATTGTTGCATCTTTTTCTAATTGGATTTAAGATTGGGTTACATAATATAAAGGTAAAGTAATTCCAAATACACGTTGTTTAAGGAAAAGTTACATTTTTGTCGCAGTTTTTTTTACAGGCGCGCAATCCTTCCTGGCTGTTTGTAGTCTTGTACTACACTTTACCTTGTACCCTTCTGTCTTTTTGCGCTCTATTCCTCCTTGCCCCCTCTTACTCCCTCTGCATGAACTCAAAATCGGCTCCAATATTCCTACTTTAAAGTCTGCCCTTAAGCTCCATCTTCTCTGAATTACTTTATTGAAGGGGCTTTAACATCCCAGCAACTACCCCCCCCCCTAGTGTGTCTGTGTATTATTCATATATATATATGAATAATATCTAGTGTAATCTCAACATATTAGCGTTTAATGCTCCCCAACCCAAATTCACGTCTTATTCCCTCCCCAAATCCACACATCTGGTTCAATGTCTATTACTCTTGGGGAGCAAGACCTTGTGTGCTGTCCATCTAGAGAACTGAGATTGTGAGTGACTTTTTATGTCCGGTTAATAACTTACAATTTGAAATGTGTACCTGTTTGCATACTACTAATAAACCAGTTACCGGAATGCCTGCACGACTTTATGTAACAATCTAGGTTTTTCTTGTTGAAACACTTTTGTGAAGTGATTGTGAAAGCACTGGTCTGACTGGTTAACGCAGTGACAGCTGCATTGTAAGTTTGACTCATTACAAACTGAACCAAACTACCATGTTTATCGCTATCACCTTTGGGATTGTGTAAGGTGTTTATGATCGAAAGACTACTTCAGTAAATATGTAAAAAATAAAAATAGAAAATAAAAAAAAAGTGCGTACAGTGGTTCTGGCTGGTCGCTTATTTAGAGGGGGTTTCAGTGTGAAGTGTGAGCGAAGGCAATGGCTCTTTACCCTTCATAAGGCAACACATTTTT
Source organism: Ambystoma mexicanum (assembly GCF_040938575.1). Taxonomy (NCBI): domain Eukaryota; kingdom Metazoa; phylum Chordata; class Amphibia; order Caudata; family Ambystomatidae; genus Ambystoma; species Ambystoma mexicanum. The sequence continues at coordinate 1,111,412,830 of NC_090923.1, read as the reverse complement.
CAATGGCTGACAAACCAGGGCTGTTCAAGCCTACCTAGTGAGTGAGTGCTTTACAATCGAAAATACATGGATACAGAAATTGTCAAACCGATTTTAAGAGGGAGCGTGTAGATTGTGCTTCTCTACAGTTTTTAGTTTTGCCTCCTTTTAAAGAACCATAAAATAAATGACATAGATGTGTAGGGGGCAGTTGCAGATCCTGGGTGTTTGGCTGTACTGCACTGCTGTAGGTCTCTTAGTCGCAGCCCAAGCATGCTGTTTGTCGCAATTGTCCTTTTGGTTTCATTCGTCCCATTTCTTATTTGACAATCGTCATATCATATGGTATGCTTAACTATTTGCATGCTATGTAGCCTCTGGACCTTCTTTTATAAACAATCAGATCTTGGTTGGTGAGGAGGAGGAGGTGGTGGGGGCGTGTTATTTTTCATTTATGTGCCAGCATGTACACTTACCCATTGGAATATTCCTTGATGGAGAAGTCATAACTTAATTAGGACGTATTTAGAACTTGAATCTTTCGTTCTTTGCCTGTCCAGGCACTTTCCACTTCTTTTGATTACCCATCATGTTTTGGCATGTTCACGTCTCTTGATTGGCTTGTCATTGGCTCTGGCATCATCTCAGATTGTTTTGGTGAATTATTAAGGTATTCGATTTCTAACAAATTAATTGTTTTTGGCCACCCCTTCTTGTTTCTGTACTCCATTCCTGTGTGCAGATAGGCATACTCATTTTTTTGTTCTTTCCCGTTTGTATTTTTTCAAATATTTTTTAAAACTTGACTTTTTTGCCCTGATTTAAAATGTACATATGTATTGTTTTATAATTGTATATTGAACACATAAATACAATGTGAAATTGCTTGGTTGGACAATGTACATATATGATCGTATGTGTTAATATGTGTACAGCCTAGACAAAGAGCCAGAGGGTTGAAACACTTGTTGGCTGTGTGTTTTCCAACAATGTTTAAGGGGACCCTTACCCAAAATTGATTTACTTGCTAATAAATTAATTGCAAGACATCGCAGTGAGACAATGTTTATTTGAATCCTCTTCGAGTCTGGTGGGGTCACTAGAGCTCGCCCACATGTAGTGACTTGCAGCAGTCCTGCCGTTTTGTGTTATGATTGTTTTACTTCTTATAACTGTGTGAGTGCGGGGGGATTCAACATCCAAATGCCTAATCTTGTCAGACTGTCAGTCATTTATAGCCAGCAGCCATATTTAGGGTCATGCAGTGTGCATGCACTCTGGCTAACTTTATCGTTGACGATAGTATATTGTTGTCTGACTTTTGACAACCGCAACGATTGCATATTATGTCCAGATCATAGTTGACAAGTGTTGGCTCTAGAAACCATTGAAGCAGAAGGATATTGATTGATCATAGCAGACTATGGTCAACCATTGCCGAACACTGCAGAGGCCACCTCTTTGGTCTCGTCTTGGACATTTATGATATGGCATTTATAACACGCCTATGCACAGTGTTTCAAGGCGCAACGAGGCAAGGGAGGGGAACACGGACAACGATCTTACTAGGCTAGGTGACATTGCGATCGCTCAAGTGCAGGGGCGGTGGGGAAGGGAAAAAGTGCGATGGAGGGGGCAGGGGGAAGAGCTGTACATAGGATAAACGGTAAATAAATGGAAACCATAAATAAGTGTGGCCAGCTGGTGGCAACTGCAAGGGTAAGTGCAGACATCAGGTGTCAAGTGCTGGTAGGGGGCTTAGGGCTACAGAACCAGCCCCAGAGTGCAAGGGTTGCCAGGGGGGCAGTGCAACTGGCAGGTAGGGGACCTGGGCCCGGGAACAGAGGGTAGCCAGGTGACCAGTGCAGTTTCAGTTTCAGCCAGGAGTTCAGCAGGGGAGAGGAGGAGAGGAAGCAGAGGCAAAGAGGAAAGTTGTGAGATTCTTCCAGAACCAGAGATGGTTCTCCTCAATTTTCAGAGAGGCAGAAAGGCTGTTCCAGAGGGAGGCCCCAGCCGAAGAAAGAGATCTGCCACCAACTCGTTGCTTGAAGAAGCGACTTACCTAGAGGGAGTTGGAGGCGGAAGAGCGAAGAGCTCGAGAAGGAAGATATTTAGGAGGAGAGAGTTGAAGGTATTGAGGCCCCATGTCCCAGAAGGCCTTGTGGACAATGCAGAGGGTTTTGAACTTAATCCTTGCAGCCACTGGGAGCCAGTGCAGAGATTTCAGTACTGGAGAGATACGATCCCTGGGCTTGAGGCCAAGGACCAGTTTCGCTGTCGTGTTTTGGATGTGTTGCAGAGGGTGGAGATTCGAGGCAGGCAGATTTAGAAAGAGGCTGTTGCAGTAGTCCAGCCTAGAGAGAACCAGAGCTCTGGAGACGGTGAGCTTCTGGGGGAAGGAGAGGAAAGGGAGAATACCTCTGAGGAGGTGCAGCTGGTAGTGTGACTTCTTAGAGACGTCAGAGATGTGACGAGAGAAGGAAAGTGTGGAGTCGAAGATGATCTCAAGGTTTTTAGCCTCACATGTGGGAGCAGGAAGAGGACCCGGAGAGGCTGGCTAGAGAGTGACAGGAAAGGAGGGATCAGGTGTGCCTATGAGGAGAATCTGTCTTACTGGCATTAAGGCAGAGATCATTTGTGGCACACCACTTCTGGATAGCAGACACACAGTCAGAGTTGAGTGAAGAGGTGGCTGAAGGAAGCCTGAAAATGAGTCCGGCGTCATCCACATAGCACCGAACGTTGGGGCAGAGAGTGGCAATGCAGTGTGCAAGAAGTGCCAGGTATTGGTTGAACAGCCAGAGAGAGAGAGGTTAGACCCCTGGGGAACACCGCAGGTAGAGATCGAGAGGAAGGACCCAAGTTGGACCTGGGTGGGTCTATGGGAGAGGAAAGAAGTCAGCCAAGCCAGGGCCTGATCAGTGATACCCAGGTTGTCACTGAGATGGTTGAGAAGGATGGCATGGTTGACCGTGTCAAAGGCAGAAGAGAGATCAAGTAAGAGGAGGACACATGGGGTGTTGGAATCAAGGTTGGAGAGCAGGTCTTCAGTGATGTTCAGGAGAGCAGTTTCCATGCTTCTGGTAGCTCTGAAGCCAGACTGATGGTCATGGAGACAGCCAACAGATTCAGTGTGAAGATTAAGCTGGGAGTTGGCCAGCATTTCCAGGAGTTTGCCCAGGAAAGAAGTGATGGAAATTGGGCGACAGTCGGGCAGGACGGGTCGGCAGAGGGTTTCTTAAGAAGAGGATGTACAAGGAATGTTTCAGGGGAGAAGGGAAGACTCCAGTGAGGAAGGAGTGGTTGCAGAAGTCAGCCAGAGCAGGAGCCAGGGTGTCAATGTGGTCCTTGATGGTTTTGGAGGAACAGGGGTGAACCTGTTTTGACATGAGTTTCATAGATCGGACTTGTCTAGAAACCTTGTCTGGGGAAGAACAGTGGAAAGGCAGAGAAGGTTGGAGGAGAGGTGGCCGAGGAAGAGCAGGTGTTGGAGTGAGGAGGGGGAGAGGAAGAGAGAGGACAGGATGTCCTGAATTTAAGAGATGAAATGAGCAGCCACGGCCGTGCAGAGGGCCTGCGAGGGGACAGGAGAGGTAGAGACTGCAGCAGGATTGGCCAGCTCCTTGCAGATTTTAAAGAGTTCGGCCGAGTTGTTAGATGCCGCAGAGTCGCGGGCTTGGATGTGAGCTCTCTTCTTGGTGCGGACAGAGAGCCGGTATTGCCTTTGGAGCAGGCGGCAGGCCAGTTTGTCAGAGGATGTACCAGAAGCATGCCATTTCCTCTCAGCCACTCTGCACTTGCTTTTGAGGGTGACGAGGTCCGAGTCATACCAGGAGTTGCCCTTGGCTTTGGGCTTCAAGCGGATCCTCATGACGGGGGCAAGAACATCAAGAGTATCGGATATAGCAGAGTGGAGCATGGAAAGGGCTGTGTCCGGGTGTGAGTCAGCCAAAGGGGGAGCTGAGAAATTGGCAGCAAAAGCCTCAACTGACCCACGCTTCATGGGTCGGATAACTGAGAAGGTAGGTGGCAGTGCGGGAGTTGGCCTGGCCTGGGGGGGTGGAGAGAGGGAGATGGGAGGAAAGGAGAAAGTGATCACTCCAGAAGAGGAGTGGTGACGGGGATAGAAAGGGGAATGTCTGTAGAGAACAGAACATCCAGAGTGTGCTCTGCAGAGTGAGTCGAGCCAGAGGGAAGGATAGATAGTGAGGGAGAGTTGCAGAGGTTGTGAAAGAGTCCAGAGGAAGGACAGGAAGCATCCAGGTGGATGTTCGTCTCCAAGAAGGAGTTGAGTGGTCGAGACCAGGAGGGAAGAGGAGATGTCCGCCCACTCCAAGAGGAAGGAGATCTGACCAGGTGGCCGATGGATGGTAGCCACAGTAAGGGAATGGCTAGGAGAGAAAGCGAGAGAGCGCCTGCAGATGAGGCATTTGAAAGGGGAGTAGGCCTGCATAGGAATGACAGGCAGGAATCCACCCGAATGGTTGGACATGGACCTTGGTGCGGAGAGGATCGTGACAGAGCTGGCCGTAGACCGAGTACATCGAGGTAAAGTTCTTCCAGGAGGCCGCAGATGTCATAGGAGTGTTTGGCAGCTGAGCGAGAGTGGCAATATGGAGAAGGTTGCCATCCTTGAAAGACTTCCGGGGAGGGTTACAAATAGGGTACGCCCTGCAGAGGTATAGAAGAAGCCCGGGGGGGCAGAAAAGGAAGGAGAGGGCAAGGTAGCCAAGGAGGAGACAGCGGGGGGAGGCAAGGAAGCCGTGGAGGGAATAGAGGGGACGGCAGGAGAAGGAAGGAAGGAAGGAAGGAAGTTGATGCGAGGGAAGCAATGCCCCAGATAAGATTTTCAGGTGGGAGCATTTTACTCCCCATTTTTAAACTTTGAGAGTAAATGTGATTGCAACAGAGTAAAAATGACTTTTCTCCTTTTGCACAAGTAAAATGTATGCGACATCCAGCCGACATGTGCAAAAACTGTATGGAAATAATTACTATGCGGTAGCTTTCTGCATTATGACAGAATACACCTTTCTTTATTTCTCTAAGGTCTGGGCATTTGATCTCTCCGGTTTATATTTAAATGTTGAAAACACAAAAACCTAACCAATTACATAATAAAGCAAACGTGAATTATATTGTTTGTTTTGAGGTTCGATAGCAGAATTGTCTTGATGTTTAATGAAAGTCCTCATTTCCTGGAGCTATTACTACCTAATGGTATTATGATACAACAGTGCAAAGAGGCAAGGACTCCATGCTAAATTCTATCTCATGGTCAAGTAGTGATTAATGATTATGCACACAGCACAGGAACTCTGAAAAATACAAATGTGAAATAATGGTTTGCTTTCACTGGGGAATAAAAAGCATTATTTGTTACAAAAGATGTATTCTCAATTGCAACTTTCCATCTTATTATAGAATCCTAAAATGATAGTAAAATAAATATGCACAGTGCTTCTGTTTGCTCCATGAGCATCAACACAGCAGAAGCTGAATGGAAAGAAACCATTACTTTTATCACAGTGTGCAGTTTTTTTTAAAGGCTTCTGAGAAATACATTCTGTTTCAGAGGCTTTTATCCATCGCTTGCAATTACAACCATGTAGACAAAAATCAACTCTTCCTGGTTTTTGTCAAGTAACCTGACCTTTGCACTGCCCTCTGCTCTAAAATTTTGTGTAAATATACACAGGAAAATAATAAAGCTGTCATATTTACAAGATTTTCATACGTAAAAAGGTCTGGTATGCACCTTATCTGGAGGCCTGGCGGGAAGCGTCTATCAAAGAGAAGATTGGCATGAGGGCCTTTGACCAACACGGTACCATTCAGGTAAACATTTATGACCTTAGAGGAGTCGGAGGCCAGGTGGGCCACCCAACGGGTGCCACCATTAATGGGAGAAGAAGAGAGAGAAGAAAGCACAGAGACCATATGAGGAGTCCAAAGGTCTGGCAAGGGTACGACAAAGAGGATGTCTGTGAGGGTTTGCCTAGAGGAGGCACTGGTATAGGTATCTGCGATAGGGGAGGCCTGGTTTGGAGACCAGGATGTCTTTTTTTAACTTCTTCCCTACCAGATTTAGGGAGGAGAGCAGGATAGTCGATAGAGAAGCAGTTGGAAAAGATAGGAGAGGCAGAGAGCACCATAGAGTAGGTGGGGAGAGGACGGAAGAGGAAGGGTGGGTAGGGGTGGGGAGAACACTAGGTAAGGATGCAGGGAGGGACGCAAGCGGACTAGACGGAGAGAGTCGAGTCAATAGTAGACAATTGGTCAAGACGACAGGCACTCAGACAATAATGGAGAGTATGCTAGATGAGAGCTTTGCTAAGAAATCAAACTGCAGAATGGCACTACTTTCACAATGTAATTTAAATACCGGAGAGAAAAAACGCACCAAAGTTCGAGAGTCCTGTAAAAGGGGGAAAAGGCCTAGGTTCCACAATGCAATTTTAAATACTTCCACAATGCAATTTGTAAATACCGGAGAAAACACACCCAAGTCTGAAAGTCTGCCATGTGGCAGGGTAGAGTGCAGGCTCTAGTCGTAACCCGGGCCACTCCTATCTTGGTAGTCACTGCTGGTTGACTGCTGGCAACTGGTTTTCCCTGCAGACACCAGCTGGAGCCGCCCTTTGCCTTGGGGCCCTTTGCTGCAGGTGCTGCCGGGCAGAGGGCTGCCCTGGGAAGGTCGGGGATGACCAACCAGCACATCGATAAGGAGAGGGAGGATGTGGGGGGGGCGGGAGGGAGTTGAAACAGGGAAATGTATGCAGGGGAGGTGGTGGGACGGAGAAACAACGGCGCACAGAGCACGAGGTTATAAAAAAGTACACAAACAAAATTACATGTGGGGCCCTGGAGGGTCTATGTGCTCACTTGCAATTACGGCAGAAATGCAGGTGGCATAGCCATGATTCTGTAACAAGTGGGGCCTGAAGCTAATGTAGTAGGGGCCGCACTAAGAAGAGCCTGCAGAAGGAAGGGCACTTGTTCTGCCCCCAGCCAAATGCACAGGAGTGGCCAGAGTACTGTGAGCAGGCGAACCAATCAAGGGGGAAGGGGGTTGTCCCCTTGAGAAAAGTTTTTAAATAATGGGTTAAAATAGTGCATTTTACAGTACACTGTGGTAGAATGATGTAAAAAGCCACACAGTTTACAATCGGTTTTGTAGGGTAAGACATGGATGCCAAGTCACCAACAATGCACAGGAGCATTTTCAAACACATTTTTATAATGCCTTTGCCCACTATATACCAGTACTCCAAGTGTAAAAAAGCATTTTCATATTGATGGTGCTCGCACATGTCCATTCTGGTGCACCTATATATGCCACTATTCCCACACCAGAAAATACTCATGTTTGCTTTGTCCATAATGCCAGTAACGATACTATAACAAAGCACGTCTATGCTGGCTCTTTCAATACATGCCAGTATCCCCATGTAAGAACATACTCCTGTTGGCTTTGCCTTTATGCCAGTGAAAAAAAGCCATGCCACAGTAAGAAAATATATCCTTACTGGCTACACAAATCCCCCCACTCACCACATAAGAGCACTCCTGTTGTATTTGCTCCCTAACAGTAGTAAAAAATGGCATGCCACAGTAAAAAACATCGGACCTCCCGGGTCCGCCGGGGTCGGAAAGCCTCTGTACGTCCCCATTGCCGGGTGCCAGTAATTTCACGAGTTTGGCAGCAGCCATGCCGGTTTCACTGGCACGGCTACTGCCAAACTCTTAATGAGGCCCATTGCCTTGCATGCTGCACGAATGCCCCCACCCCAATGTAAGAATACTTATGTTGCCTTTGGCCTTAACACCAGTAATAAACTGCAATTCCTCAGTAAGAAAACATGTTTTTGCTGGCTGGCCAGTAAGTTAGCTCAGCGGGCTGAGCGCCTGCTGTTGTAATCGGAGTGTGATTCGAAGGTTAGAATCCTGACAAGGCCAACTCTACCTTTCATACTTCAAAGTGACCTCACTGATCTCCACCCTCCTCTGCAGAACCTGTACTATTATGTTGCTTTTGCACCTCGTTACCTTTTACTGTGTACTTCCTGCTCAGCAAGTTGTACCAGCGCTGTGATACTTACGGGTTTGGGCGCTATCAATAAATGCAGTAAATAAATGAATAAAGCTCATTAAATGAGTGCAAATTTCGGCTGGGTGATATATTTTATGTAAATATGTTCTCTGTACAGCGCTTTGGCAAAAGCGCTATATAGCATATCATTACACAAATACCCCCCACCTCATATAAGAAGACTTATGTTGCACTCATGTTTTATTCCCCCCATGTAAGAATGTGTGTTGCCTTTGACCTTACCAGTTAAATAAAAAGTCAAGTCAAAATAAGGTAACATGCCCTATCCATGTAAGACAACTCATCATGTTTCCTTTGACTTTAATGCGGGTACAACATTGCATGCCACAGTAAGACCCAGCCAGGCCAGCCCCACTGTAGTATTCCCTTAACCCCCACTCCAACCCCACCATCACATAAAAACACTCAAGTTCGTTTTCCTTTGCCCAAAAACGGCAGTAAAACATGCCATGCTCCTGTCAAAAAATGTTCATGCCCCAATGCCCCTCCCCAGGCCCCAGCTTGCATACACACAGATGCAGAGAATCGGACACATGCACCCACGTAGCTGATCTGTTATTCACACGAGCACCCATAACCTTTAGTCTGCGCTCATAAACGCACGCAGTCACACCCATGTACACATTCACGCTGCATTCATGCCTAGGTGTGCACTTGCAAACACATCCTAGCATACAAACATACAACCACTTACACACTCCCTCGCATGCAAACATTCATGCATACAATCCCTGCATGCACACAAATGTACTTTTTTTAAAAGCATGGGCCATGTAAAATTGGAGCCAGCAGTTAAGCCTGAGGTCTACTGATATCCCCTGGGCAGGATCCCCTGGGCAGGCTTTTGTCCTCTGCCTCTATGCTCACTTCAACGGGTTTCTCACCTCGGAGGAGAGCGGTGTATTTGTTTAAGTAAATACACCGCTCTCCGAGGTGAGAAATGTGACTGGAAATTCTGAGCCCAGGCTGGGTTTACCTGCAGAGTGATGCCTGGCCTGATGCCTTTAGCCCTCCCAAGCCCATGCCTGGCGCCACCCCTGCCTCCATAGGAGGAAGGCTTCCCTTGACTCGAATGTAACTGTTCTGACCAGTGGTCGAACTGTACGAAAAGTAGTAGTGGAACTATGTTTCCTGCTAGTCTGCCCCTTGTTCCCCACAAACCCTCCCACTTGCAACACAACCCCCCCAACAAATGTTCCTGTTTTAAGGGAACGTTCAGTGAGTGCCCTGCACTTTTGTGCAAGTGTCAAATTTTCCCTACACTTTTATCTAAAGTGAAACCATTCCGGAAGGGTTTCTTTTTCAAATTGGGAACAGGGAAATTTAAGGATTACGGCTCCCAACCGCTCCTGCCCACTTCGAGCACTGGTTCTGACGGAGCGGTTCCCTTGCTTCATACAGTGCTGACTCACTGTTTGAAGAGGTCTTTCAGACCCCATATTCCCACTCGTATGCATATTCCGCATCCACCTCCTTCTTCCCACTCTTTCTCTGCTACTGCCTAAACTGTAAATTCCTCCTCTTTAGCAGAACAGGCGCTTGATTGTCGCTATGGTTACCATGAGGCGCCCGGCATTGGGCGTGGAGCCAGCAACTCTGTGCGTGTCTTTGTCGCCCCAGATCATGTGCTAAGGTTCGATGCCAGCTATATTTAGATAGCCCAATCTGAAGGTGAGTGGAAGACCCGTGGAAAACGTGTTTCACTTGTAAAATGCTTCCCGTGTTTCCTCTCCCAGGTTAGCAGAATTCAATCTCTTGGTCTAAACGACCTTCAAGAAGCACGCCAAGGTATACACAGGCGTAAACTGCAGTTGCAAGGAGACCGCTCGGAAGTATCAACGGAGCCTGTTGAAGTTGCGTGTGCTTGTTGGTAGCGGCCTCCTAGCCTTGTCTAGGAAGCGAGCCACTTCTATTGGGGCACAGGGGAGAAGGCGTACAAAAGTCTCACGCAGTCGGGCCGGCTGAAGGTCTCACGGCTGTCGGGGCTCCATTTCTACATGTTTCGGGTCGGGGGTTACGAGAGTGGGGTGTTAATAGCCGTAGATTATTGCGGGACTGGCAGCCTAGGGGGTTGGGTGCGACCGTCATGTGTGAAGAAAAGCTATTTGGAATCTTGCTGCAAAAATCAATTATACAGACGAAATAGGAGAACAAAGGCAATACGGTGGTAGCTGACTGGTTACTGAGAGAAAGTGATGGCCTGAAGGCGCCAGCAACGTGGGCGCTGCAAAACGCACATTTAATATCCAGATGTAAAGATGTTGCTGGGAATTTAGACTAATCGGAGGCTGCTGCTGTCCACGCTCCATCCCAACCCCCCACCCTTCACTAGGCTCGGGCCCATTTTCACCCGAAAGTCCCTGATGCCGTCCGTGCATCTGGTGGGCGCAGCAGGTGGGACACCTTTCGTGTATTAATGCCGCCAGTTGCTTTGTAGGCAAATCATAAAGCAGAATGTACAGGTACCCTGTATAACACGTGCGAACAAAAGCAAGACCAACTGAAAGGTTTGCGTTTTCTTTAAACAATGAAGCCTTCTGAATTAACTGCCTTATTTGGATGTAGTGAGTCCTAAAACCTTTGCCTGTAATCGCCCTTGCAAATCAAAAGGTGTTGTGGTAGCACTAGGTCAGGGTTCTGCAACCTTTGTCTCTCCAGATGTTTTTGACTATAATTCCAATGATCCCTCACCATTGACTTGCTGACAAGTGATGGGATTTGTAGTCAAAAACACCTGTGGAGCCAAAGATTGCAGGGCCCTGCACTAGGTGGCCCATATGAAGTGGACGTGCTTTCTAGTCGCACCATGTCTTCTGCTTGTGTATAATTTGTGAAGCGTTTATCTGCAACCTGTTTGGCCTTGTTGCACTGCAGGCAGTGCAGTGTTGCATAGTTGGGAGCATCCCTTAGGATTATCGTCTAAATGTGCATAACTGACCATGCATACATACGTTTCAGGTTGATATGCGTGTCAACAATTTCTATTTACGTTGCAGTAGGCCCATTGTAGGCTTGACCTGTCGCCGTTTCTATAAAGTGAGAGAATATGAACCTGGCTAGAGTGTCTCACCGGGCACCAATGCCATAGATCTTACAGGCACAGTGCTAAAGTGAGAGGGGGAGTTGGGTTACTTGGAGCAAATAAAGCACACAACCTCAACTTTCTCAGCCTTTCCCCCTGGTTAGAAGTACTCACTAATGTAAAGGGCAGAGCCTCGCTGCCTCATTGATTTTGAGTGGAGTTGTGGGTGAGACAGGTGGAGGGGTAATGTGCAGTTTTTCACTTTTAAACAAGTCATGCAACTAAGCAGTGACAGTGGATTTGTAAGATGTGATGAAGTCCCAATGCTTGGCTCTTTGTCTTGTTGACCATGAGCCCATAGACCCCAGGAGATGGGTTCCTAGACACAAGTAATGCAAAAATACATTTCCCACAATATCCCTCAAACAAAACCTGGCCCGGTTCTGGGAAGCAGAATTAGGGGCTAGGGAGAGTGTAAACCTGCCAAAATACCCAGTCCCATCACTTGAGGGAAGCCACCAGAAAGCCAGTGATGGGGCCCAAAAATCGAAATTATGCAGCCAAATCTAACATCAGATGGCCTAAATCTCCCACAATGCACTTTTCTTCCAACCAAAAAACCCAGAACGGATCAATGAAATTATTTCTCCAAATACACAGAGGCCATAGTAAAACCCTTAAAGGGCAAGGATATGTTTGGGGAAACCCAAACACCTTTAGTGACCCCCGTAACCCACTTGCCTTCCCAAAAGCAGCGCAGCAGAATATCCTTCACATAAGTAGCTTGTTTCAGATTCTTCATGCACAGAGTTTCAAAATGGTCACCAGCGAACTTTTTAGGGTCTGAGCAGCCAGCTCTGCCTCAGTCAGGAAGTGAGAGCCCAGCCAATCCCAACCCTCACACCCTTTGGCTTACAGCTGCAGCCTATCGCTGCAAATACCAATCCTGGGCAGTGAACATGTTGCTTTTTAAGCCAAGCAGCCCAGTTCAATGTGGTGGCTGACCAGGTGGCTCCTGTTTGGAGAAGGTTGGAAAGGGAAAATTGCTGGAGGGGAGAGGCGCTGCAGAGTTTGGAGACGGGAGTCTGTTGCAGAGGGGAGCTGGAGGAGGAGGAGGAAGAGGTGGAGGAGGAGCCTAGTAACAGTTTAAAGAGGTAGGGAGAATGGAGCAAGTAGGGGTAGGCATGTAGGGTTTTCTGTCTCTCCTGACTGACTCCAACTCCGACTGGTTTAGTCTTGGGATACACACGTAGGCTCAGAGAAGCAGAAGGGGTTGGTACATATTGGAAGGAGGAATAAGCTAACTCCTCTTAGATTTTGAAACAGTGAAGACTAAGACCACCCATGTACACAGTCCCATTATAAAATGGTTGAACTTTAAGCATCTAGTTTTGGCGTACGTAATAGTTTCCAAATGTTCATTTTGTGACAAAGAGCTCTTGGGCTTAGCTGTCTTGCTACCTATGTCCACCACTGAAGAACAGAATTTGTTTTAGAATAATTGAAATAATTTCATTTAACCGGGACGTTGGTAAATTTATCCTTTAAACTTATGTACCCTTGGATACGGAAAACAAATTATTAGAACAGGTTGATAGCTTATTGGGTATTTATTGACTGGGCTGTTTTAATGAAGGATTGTAACAGAAAAAGCAGCTTGCCTCCTTTGATAATCTCATAAAGCAGTACATTTACATTGTTTTTGCAGAGGTTTGGCACACACGTGTCCTTTCCATCCTAGTGTACAGATTGTACCAAACCAGGATCATTGGTTTACAACTATACTCCAGTGCTTTTCAAAACCTTTTTTTTGGGCATTACCATAAGTATTAACACTTAATGTGCTGTACTGTGCCTCTCATTGCTTGCATGACGTACACATCTGGATGATGCACAATTTCTCAACTAAAGCCAGGCAGAACCGGTGGCCATTTTAAGGTTTAACTCCCTCCTGCCCTGGTTATGTATCATCGATAGGACTGAAAAAACAAGACCGTCTAGGCTGTTCATGGGCTGCTACTTCTTGAAACATACGTAAAGAAAATCAACCTCTTTAACTTTATCGTTTTCGTGCCCACCCTCCATTACCATGCTATGCCATACAAGTCCAAGAGTGTGTGATATACTCACACCCTCGTTCCCTCCATTTTGCAAATGCACTAGTTCTGCAAGCATGTGTAAAGTTAGTATTGTGATGGGGTGGTTGTGCTTGGAAACTAAATCAGGCTGCCTTCTTCCGGGTCAATCTTATTCCCACGTTAATCTGTGGACAGCATGGGCATCATAAACTGCTGTAGATAGGTTGAACATGTGCAACCGCATCCTGTATCTTGAATTGCTCCCCACTGCATGTTCCTCGGCCGTCGACTTTTTCGTAGAGGCTGAATTAAGCTAGTCGCTCATCGATTCCAGTTCTGCTGTGTGGTAGGATGTGTGATCTGGGCAAGGTGCAACATTTCTACTTGCCACTACCTATTGGTTAGTGATAATTGACACTTGGCGAGTAAGACATTGTATGCTGTGTGCAGGAGTAACCATTTCAATGAATGTAGGGGTTGGGGGCATATATGCACACCTATTCCAGCACTGGGTATTCAGAAAGGTTTGTTGAGATCTGAAATATGTCGGGGTAATGTTGCGTTTATACAGGTTGGATGCCTATGTCCTAGCCACTCCAGTAATGTTGCAACTTGATGAGGTGCAACAAAGGGTTGGCACTCAAAGCATTAGTAAACCTTAAGCAATCATTTGACCAAATATAAAAATTCATAAGACATTTATGTGTACCCGGAGACCGAGGGGTGGGGGTGGTGGTGGTGGCAGCCATGGAATAAAGATGAAATTAAAATTCATTATTAGACCAATAATTTGGGATGGATCCATAGAACCATTGTATAAATGTCGACTTACTGAATGACAACTTGTTGGATTTGAAATTGACTGTTCTGTTACTACGAACCCTGATTAATTGATTTTCTTAGACGTCAAATTTCTTAATCAAGTGGTGTCCAATTTACATAGGAAACACACGGCTTTCAACTCTTACATACTCTGAGTTACCATTCTAGATCATTAAAATCTAGTATTCCTTATGGTGAATTTTTTAGGGCAAAAAGGAAATGCTTAAAGATGAAGCTTTTAAATCATCAGCAAGATTAATAGGGCAGCCTTTTCTAATGAGGGGCAATTCACGGAGTACCTATGATCTAGATTAACAGAGACTAACAGAACGCAAGATTTCGAAAGAGATCTGACCTATTGAGAGTAAAACCTAGGGGTAAAGAAATGGCTACCATTAGATTAGCTACTAGATTTTAATACACAATCTGTAGCTATGAAGAGGATTTTGTCTAAATATTGTCTTGTTTTGCTAAAGGACATAGAGTAGGTGACATTCTCACTAGTCTTCATCAAATAATACCTTTGTGCTCACTGCCCAGAGCCATATTGCAGCCCTTGATATGTGTTCCCAATAGAGTACCCCACACTATATATTTCACTGGCTTTTGTATTGATCCATTTTTGTAACTTTATGTGGAAAAAACGTTTTTTTTTTTTAAAAAACTGTTATTTCAGCAATGAACTAAAAATTTCACATGGCGATTGTTCCCCCTCCCCACCTCTAGCCTGATGCCATTTCTTCCTTTTCCCTCTTTCTAATGGCTTTTTTTTCAACTTTTCATTTTCTGTTAACTGTGAATATTACCCTGAATATTCATGAATAACCCTTGCATAGGAAAACAAGATGCCAGCTTTTTCATTTCTGAAGAGCTTCTCTGCTGCAACGCACCATGGAAGATCATTATTTTTGGGAGAAGGGAGCACACCCTTCTCCGTAAAATATTTAACAAAGTACTGGACACCAAGATTTCCCCCCGCCTCCCCTTGCTCCCCTGAAATTGAGTCAACGCTTCATGCCCAAGTTAAGTACCTGATCCAATTCCGTCCAGCAGTTTTCACTATAAACTCTGGCAGAAATGTACTTTGTCTGTGGGAAAATGAATGGGGACTGTGCTCAAAGTGTCTTTTGTTTTATTAAAAACGTAATTTTTCTTTAAACAGTTCTTTCTCAATTTCCAGTCTGGGGGCGCTAGTACATTTGTCTGCAAAATGTCAGCCACATTGTCAATCTGGAAAAGTGAATACCCTTTATTTGAATGAAAGACGTAACTTGATGGCCGTAGGTCAACCGTCTTATGCACCGAATTATAGAAATATAGACTGCTATGCTTGACCAACAAGCGGCCATTTTAAACGTAGCAAGAATCACCATTTTGCTTGTTAACCATTGCTCATTGCTCTCTGTCTAAAACTGCTTTGCAGCTTGCAATTCTTGCAGATTCTGCTTACTCTGCTCAACTATTAACATTGTTGTCTGAATATGAAAGGGCAAGGTCACGGGACTGAGGAGTTAGTTGAAAACTCCTCAGGAGTAGCCCAGAAAGGAATGCCCACGCTCCCTCTCTGTAGCCTTGAGGGAGAGCTGCAGGGCATTTAATCACTTCACAGCTGCCATCCAGTCTCGTACGATGGTAGAATATGTCAGAATAAAACAGCTAAAGGCTTGAATTATGCTCTTCCTAAGGCCCCCCTTCGCAAAACCCTGTAGAGCGTGTCGGCTCCCAGGACACGAATAGCACCTCATAGATAGCAAAGCATGGAATGTGGCTCTTCACCCGTGTGCAGCTTGCTTCCAAGAACAGAACCACCGTGTTCTGTTCAACTAAAAGATGCCTCCCCACTTTCTAAATTGGACATTGTTACTAGAATAGACATCGAAAGTGTCATAATTGTCATACCCGTCAGAAATGTCCATCGTCATCCCGAGTTCAAGAAACTTAATAAAGGAGGGCGTTAAACATGACATAGCTGATTGTATGATATGCATTTTGTATATATGTAACTGATGTACGTAATTCGCTCTCTTGCGTCCCTCGAGGTCTAGGAAACTCACGTTGCGGGGCGTGAGACAAGAATTGGCCAATTGGGATTATTTTTGCTTGAAATAAACCCTAGCATTGGGAATTTGAACCTCGTATCTGGCGCAACTTTTCGTGTATGGTTATTGCCTTGTTTCCATATCACGAGGGACCCCTAGGGGCCCCTTTCAACATCCATTGTATGAGTCAAAAGTTACGAGCAATACATTTTTTTGATTTCCTATGGAAGTTACTCAGTATTCAACTTCACTATAGTGTGGCGACCACCGTAGTGTGTGTGTGTGTGTGTGTGTGCGCGCGCGCGGCCTCTTAGCCATGTATTCAGCTACAGTTTATTTGTGGATCCAGAAAATGTGACACAAACTGATGCGTTCCACCCTACGAGCTTCTTCAAAGTTGATGCTATGAATATCCACGTACCTTATTTGTGATGTGCTGAGGACTTGCACTTAGCTTCTCTTTATGCCTTCTCACTTTCAATACCCAATTCCTACTCAGTCACCATCTTGGAGTGTTGTAATACACATGAATCATCCGATGTCATCTGTTTAGACACCTATATATCCAAAACAGTTTAAATAGGTTAATGTTCAATGTATGCATAAATATTTGTTGGATAGCGTGTGAAATGTTGACACATTTAGTTCATAATGCAATATTAGTTTTTCCAACGTTTGCAAATAAATTTCATTATGTGCTGACTGACGCGACCCACTATCATGCTACCCTTGTCAGGCAAATGTGAGCATTCGACAAGGGTAGATTTATTGTTGCAGAGGCCCTTGTACACTATCATTTTAAAGTGTATACATTGCGTTGCCCACTTCCTGCTGCCCTGTTCATCTCTTTGTGCAGTGGATTATTAAACCCTTTGTCCATAACCCTTTCTCCATAATGTATGCTCAATCCTTTATCCTGATATTCGTAAAAAACAATCTGTACTTGTGTATACCCAAAAGCGGGTTATTTCATGAGCTACGGTACGTCATACAATTCCAGTTCATTCCTAACCCCTAACAATGTTAAAAGTTCTTTGTCCAATTTAGTTTACTCTGGTGCTAATACTTAGACTGTATGGTCGGACTGGATTGAGATTATTCAAGATGTCTATCCTAATATCTGCATCTTAAAAATGGAAAGTACACACTGCTATGCTTCAATCTCGGTGTTATTTGCACAGCACCCTTACTGCCTCACAACACTCAGTGCTATTTTTTTTGGACCAATAGATCTAAAGTGCATGCCCCGTATTGCTGCCCTAACTGGTCATGAACAGGCTAAAGTACTTAGTGATATGATATGGCATTTATGACACACCTATACACAAGTATTTCAAGGCGCGACGAGGCAAGGGAGAGGAAACCGGGAAGACAGAGAAAACAATCCTACTCGGTCAGTTGACATTGAGATCGTGCAGGGGAGGCGGGAAGGGGAAAAGTGCTGTGTCCTGATCTCAGTCTAATGTGCATTGTGCCCTTATGGCTTTGTATATTTAGTACTGATTTTGTCTTTATGTACCATATGATCTAAAGCCTTGGTTCGACTAAAGTGCTTAGTGCTATGCCACAATCTCAACTTGATGAGTTGGAACATGTTTTTGACATGCGTTGCATTAGTAACCATTGAACAATCATTTGGTCAAAATGTATAAGAATAGACATTGACCTGTACCCGGGGACCGAGGGGTGTTGGAGAGGGGGTGTGGGTGGGGGGGGAAATAGAAAATAAAGATGAAATTAGAATTTGTCATCGGACCAATAATCGTGACAGACTTTATTTTTTATTTATACGTGCACACACGCACATAATCAGTCCTAAGTTTTCTGAACACAACATTTATTCTCATGATACTTTTTAGGTAAGTTATCAGTCATATTTATGGGAGAGATGAACCCCATTTTTCTTTATGAATACCAATCTGAATTATTAATAATATAGCTGAGCCTGGTGATTTAATCAATCAAATTTCTTATCGGTCTAATCTAGCATTTCAAGATGTACACTAGTACTGACCTGGCTTAACTGGTCATTTGTGATTTTACCGAAGTAAAATTCAGTTATTTTTTGCCAAGGTAAAAAAAGACTGAATTACTATTATATATCTATATATATCTATATCTATATCTATATCTATATATATATATATATTTCTGAGGCTTGTGGAATCTGCTTAGATCACATGCTGTGCATAGGCCGACATCTAGTGGAAGCTGCCGAGTATTAGTTTGTTTTTCGAAAATGGGCGTCGACACAGGGCGTGCCAGTAATACTATCCCTAGTGTGACGTCCACTGTACCCATGATCCCTCACGCGTGTAGGACCCTCAGATTGTTTTTTTCCGCCATACTGGTCGGAAGCATTTCGTGGAGTTCCCTGGCCTTAGCAATACTTTTTTGCTAAATATTGTTATATTTCTCCAGCATTGGATCTTTCATGGATTCACATGCTTAGAATATTCCCCGTCGTCAGACTGGGAACCCTCGGTACACATATATAGTCGTTTCCTATAGGAAAAAACTTCCGACACTTGTGTGTCCTATCCACATCTACGTCCTCTCTGGGGCCGTCCACGCATGCCCCGTAGGACGTAGTGGTATAAAAGCCCCGCCCCCGCGGGTCCCGTCAGATTTCAACCGTCTCCAAAGATAGTGGGTTCTCCTCGCGTAGTCTCTACTTTCTAGGTTATTGTTGAAATTACTCGTTTTTGATCGTAAGGTTATTGGTCTTACCAGGATGTCGGGCAAACCACTCTTCCGCCCGTGCGCCACGTGCGGATTGAAAAAGGTTTACGAGGGGGGCGGCCATCTAGATTGTCTATATTGCCTCCACCCTCACCATTCGGCAGACCAGTGCGAAATATGTAAAGGTTTTTCCCAGAAAACCCTGAAAGATCGGAGTCGGCGACTGGTGTCGTGGTTAAATGACGGGGCGGGAGCATATCCTCAGTCGGAGGTTGGCTCCGTGCGCAGCGTGGCCCCGACGAAAACATCGGGGGCCCCGCGCCGTTCCGCCTCGTCGGAACCACCGGCAAAGAAAACTCGACCGGCGGAAAAGGATGTTCCACGAAGCCACTCTTCCAAAGACTCTTCAAAAGAATCTTCAAAAAAGTCTTCATCGTCGAAAAAACATGGAAAGGAAAGGCCTAAATCCTCCTCGGGCGATCCTCATAGATCTGCCACGAGTAGAGAGTCGGAAAAGCGCAGGGAGAGCTCTGTGAAGGCGGGACCGCCTAAGCCACCTGCAGGCCCACCGTCGACGACGACGAACCAGTCAGTGTCCTCACTGCCGCTAACGCAGTTGGTTTCCACCGTCATCAACCCGCTGACGACAACGGCGACGATGTCCTCGTCGACCGAAGTTCAGGCCTGGAGACGCAAGGTTTTTGATCTGGTGTTGCCGGACACGTTGCTGCAGGAACAAGCAGCGTCGATTTCCTCGAAGGAAGACGGCTTCAGGATTGCGGGCCCGGAAGATCTTGGGCTCCGAGCCAAGTCACCATCAGGAGCAACCTGTTCTCAGGTGTTTACCCAGTTTCCGAACTCACAATCGGCCCTGTCCATGGAGGTCCTGTCCTCATTGCACTCGCTGCTGAAATCGTTGGATGAAAGGCTTCCACCAGTGAACCCGTCAACGCCTCCCGTCGACGAGCCAGGCCCGTCACATCGTCCAACCCAAACGACCAGAGTTCCGGTGACTCCAGTGGTCCACGAGGAGGGTGAGCTGTCGGACTCTGTATCTGACCGAGGATCGGTATCGGATATCTCCCTTTCTCCATCTAGGGATCCATCCTGGGTGTCGGATGTTGAATTGGAAACACAGAAGAGCCCCACTCACCCGTCTCCACCAGACGATATTGGCGCTTTTCATTCAATGATGGAAAAGGCATGCAAGGAATTTGGCTTGGTCCAGCAGGAGGAGAAAAAGGACTGTTTTCTGTTCGACCATATGGGTAAGAATAGACGTTCAGTATTCTCAATTCCCATTTTAGGTCATGTCTGGAAAGAGGGTGTTCAAACCATGCGTCACCCGTTTTCTGAACCGGCCGTCAAAGGCCGCATTGAAAAGAAGTTTAAAGTGCCAGACTCTACCCCGAAATGTCTTTCGTCCCAACCTACACCTGACTCAGTGGTGTCGGCAGCAGCGACAAGGAAAGCGAGGGCCCAACACAAGTGCTCTACCCCTCCGGATAATGAGGCAAGGCGCCAAGATGTGTTTGGTAAGAAGGTACTTTCCGTGGGTGCTACAACTGTGAAAGCAGCCAACTCTTTGGCTATTGTCGCCAGGTACGACAGGGAAATGTGGCACAGACTAGCCCCTATACTGGACCACCTTCCGGAGGAACATCGAAAAACGGCTAAGTCTCTGGTACGAGAGGGCGAAGAAGCGTCGAATCATGCAAGTAACATAGCGGTGGACCCTGGCGGAGTCGGGCTTTAAACAAGTAAACAACGGGGTTGTTCTTAGACGCCAGGCTTGGCTTAAGTGCACCAACTTCAGGCCCGAGGTTCAGTATAAAGTATTGGACATGCCCTTCGAAGGTGACCTTCTTTTTGGAGAAAAGGTGGACGAGGCCCTGAAGGGCATGAAGGAGGACTCAGATACGGCACGCTCGTTGGGTGCCCTTCAAAGTGGAAAAAATGTTCGATCTTTTCGTCCCTTTAAAGGAGCATCGGGCAATTCAAGATTCGCTGCATCCAGGGATGGATCTTTTGGCAGATCAGCATACCCATCCCAGGGATATAGACGCGCCTCTCAAAACTCAAGCCGGCGCAGAAACTTCCAGTCATCCAAGAGACGACCGGCCTATCCTTCGTCGACGAACAAACAAAAAGACCAGCAATGACGGGAAGCGCACCGTTCTGGGAGGAAGAGTGTCAAACTGCGTCAAAGAATGGGAAGACATCACAACAGATCAGTGGGTGTTGGACACAGTGAGGTACGGACATTCTCTACTATTCAAATGCAAACCTCCAAAATGTCCACCGGTATTCCTACCCCAATCACATCTGAACGTTTTGCTGCAGGAAGTAGCACTTATGTTACAAAAAGGTGCCATAGAATTGGTTCCTGCATCGCAGAAAAGCCAAGGGGTATACTCGCGGTGTTTTGTGGTAAAAAAGCCAAACGGAAAGTGGCGTCCCATTCTCGACCTGCGCGACCTCAACGAGACCTTACAGAGCCAAAAATTCAAAATGCTCACGCTGCAGGAAGTAATCAGGTCCGTTCAAGTGGGAGATTTTTTGGCGTCTCTGGATCTACAGGACGCGTACTTCCACATACCTATGTGTCAAAAACACAACGTTTCTGAGGTTCATGGTAGGTCGGACACACTACCAATTCGCAGTGCTTCCGTTTGGTCTCAAATCCTCCCCAAGAACGTTCACAAAATGTTTGCCACCCGTGGCAGCCTGGCTGAGACAGAAAGGGCATCATGTATACCCGTACCTCGACGACTGGCTTGTGAGGGGATCCTCCTCGGCGTCGACCAACGACAGCGTACAAGCCACCTTACAGCTTCTGCAACGGCTGGGGTTCGCAGTGAACTTCGGAAAGTCCTCTCTAAGGCCATCCAAGAACTTAAAGTTCTTGGGAGCTCAATTCGAAACCCAGTCGGGAATAGTGAAACCTTCCCTAGACAGAATGTCAAAAATCAATCGACTGACGAGTCAACTACGTTTACATTGCACACTCTCAGTGAGAAAGTATGTAGCGATCCTAGGTTCCATGGCTTCCTGCATCCATCTAGTAGCCAACTGTCGATTGTTCATGAGGCCACTTCAGGAATTCCTAGCGGACAGATGGAAGCAGGCCACGGGTCGGTGGTCAGACAGGATAACCGTCGACGACGACGAAGTCATCCGAGCCCTCCAATGGTGGAAAAGCGTTCACAACCTGGCCAGAGGGGTACCTCTACAAGAACCAGAATTTCACCGAACCATCATCACGGACGCATCCCTGACAGGCTGGGGAGCACACATGGACAACTACCAAACCCAGGGCAGATGGTCCCCGACCGAATCACTCCTACATATCAATGTACTGGAGCTGAGGGCAGTAAGATGGGCCTTGAAGTCGTTCCTCCCACATATCAAGGGGTTGAGAGTAAGAGTGCTGACGGACAACACGACAGCCATGTTCTACTTGATAAAACAAGGCGGCACGAGATCCAGGACCCTGTCCGTGGAGGCTCAAAAGGTATGGCATTGGGCTTTGAAACACATTTCTATAGTGGCACACCATCTTCAAGGAGTGCAGAATGTACAAGCGGATTCCCTAAGCAGAAGCATGGCCCAGATACACGAGTGGGAGATGGACACCATTCAGCTGCAGAAAATCTTCAAAAGATGGGGTCACCCCTCAGTGGATCTCTTCGCAACGAAAGAAAACAGGAAATGCGAGCAGTTCGCGAGCAGATGGCCTCAGAAAGGATCCCTAGGGGAAGCGTTCTCTTTTCCATGGACAGACAAGTTCCTGTACGCCTTCCCTCCGTTTCCCCTTATAAGGAGAACAGTACAATGCATACGCAGATACAAATGCCGGGTCATTCTAGTGGCACCGTATTGGCCGAGACAACCTTGGTTTTCCGACCTGCTGCATCTGTCGTTGGAACAACCGATAACATTCCAGAAGGTTCCGAATCTCCTGTCCAGGGACAAGTGAACAGTGTGGCATCACAATCCGGAGAGCCTCAACCCGACGGCCTGGCTCCTGACTTTTCGGAATTTGGCACTTTGAAAGTTTCGTCGGATTGCCGAAAAATTCTACAGGCGGCTAGGGCTCCTTCCACCAACAAGTCATACATCTGCAAGTGGCAAAGGTTCTGTATGAGGTGTCAAACGCAACACGAAATACGGCCTTTAGAAGTAACTCCAGAACAGGTTTTACCGTATCTTCTTCACCTGGCGGAGAGTGGGTTATCCTCGTCATCCATAAAGGTGCACCTGGCGGCCATCTCAAGGTTCACGAGGAGACCGTCCTCGCCGTTATTCAGCGACAGACTGGTGAAACATTTCATGAGGGGTCTTTTTCGAACCTTTCCCCCTACGAAACGGTTCCCACCAACATGGAGTCTAAATGTGGTGTTGGCGGCTTTAATGAAGCCACCTTTCGAGCCAATGTCCTCTTCGTCCATGCAGTTCCTATCATGGAAGCTGGCTTTCTTAATTGCCATTACATCAGCTAGAAGAGTATCGGAGCTACAGGCATTGGTCATAGACCCTCCATATATGAGATTCTTTAAGGACAAAGTGGTGCTATCTACTAATCCTACCTTTGTCCCGAAAGTTCCGACGGTCTATCACAAACACTCGACCATTGTCCTCCCTACTTTCTTTGCGACCCCGTCGTCGACGGCGGAAAAGGCTCTTCATACTCTAGATGTGAAAAGGGCGTTGAAGTTTTATCTGCAAAGAACACAAGAACTCAGAACTACCAGACAGCTGTTCATCGCATACGGTCCGTCGACGAGAGGAAAGGCTATTTCCAAGCAAGGACTAGCTCGATGGGTCTCGTCGGCGATTGCTTTTAGTCACTCCAAGGCCGGGAGACCCCTACAAGGGCATCCTAGAGCCCATTCCACAAGATCGACAGCCTCTTCCACGGCGCTGTGGGCAGGAATTCCTCTGCCAGGCGGCGGCATGGTCAGTCCCACACATGTTCACGCGCCATTACTGCCTGGAAAGGCAGCATGCGGATGAAGTACAGATGGGAAGGGCAGTTCTGCGCCATCTGTTTCAATGAGGTAAGCCAAAAATGGTGAAGTTTTTTGTCTTTGCCTTGTCTATACTGGCTCTTTAGTGTGTAGGTTTTGAGTATCAGCCCGCTGCCTTAAGGTGCGTATGGAGGGTACCCCTTTTCAATTCTGCCCCAAGTGCAATCGCAAATACCCTTGGGTCGACAGGCACGCCACGTGCAATCTCTGCTTGCCGAGGGATCACCCCGAAGCGAACTGCAGAGCGTGTAGTAGGTTTAAACCTAAGACACTTAAGGACCGTTCGACAAAGCGTTGGGCCCACCACGCCAGGCAGGAGGCCATGGCAGCGGAGGGCGCCTTCAGCGATGGCAGCGACGCCGTACTTTCGGACGGCGAGGGCATTACGGCGTCGAAAGACAGCCGACGAGCGCAGGTCCCCGACCTCGGAAGGTCGTCCGGCAAGGCGGCTATGGGGAAGACCCCCGGCGACGCAAGCGCTACACACCTAACACACACTAAACACACTAAGACCAACCGGACCTCGACGACGTCGACTTCCCGGAAAGAGGCACAAAAAGAACGGTCCGACTCGGTGTCCTCTGGGCGCTCTCGATCGAGATCGCCTCACGACGCAAGGCAATCATCCACTCTTGCCAAGAGTGCCTCGCTACACACACTAACGGAAGTTCGATCGTCGGGAGACGAAGACGACTTCCACCCCCAGGCCGCGCTCCAAGATACCGAGACCGCGGTTAACACCAGTGAGGCCCCACGCCCGAAGCACACAGATACCTTTCCAGACCCTCGACGCCAGGCGTCGAAAGTCTCTGGGGCCCCCAAGGGACAGGGAAAACATTTTTCCACGCACGGAGAAGGGGGGAAACAGCGGAAAGCACAGCCTTCCACCCCTGTAAAGCCTAAGCAGACAAGCAAACACAAGTCTACCCTTGAAAATAAATCACCTGCTAAAGTAATACCCTGTTCCAGGGAATGGTCCAGTGAAGACATAGACAGGGTTATGTCTAGGATGTCTTCCTTGGCTGATTTTTATGATAAGAACCCAGAACACTTTCTTTCATATAACCCTCAAGGGGCCACACCCTCAGGCTCCTCCGATCCTATCCCGCTAAGTAAAAAGCCCCGGGTCGAAAGACCTGAACCCTTCGAGGTTCAGCCTTTCTCCACTCCATATTCTACTCCACTCCCCAGTTATCAGGGACAAGTTTTCCCTGAAGAGGACCAGGAGTTTGCAATTATGGAAGAACAAACCGGGACAGATTACTATGCAGAGGATGAGGACCTGGAGGAGGGAGAAGATGAGCAGGAAATTTACAGAGTAGATTCCCCAGTACAAAGCGAAGCCCCAGTTACTGACTCTCCAGTTGATAACCAGCCCCTCCTTAACGAGGTTCTCGCTCGAGCAGCGGAACACTTCCACATCGACACCCACGGTGTACAGGAGGAAAGGGACTTCGCGGAGGAGTTTGTAGGAGAGAGAAGACCGGTCGCTCAGACCATCCCTATCCTCAAATCCATCCAACGAAGAATAGATCCTTCCCTGGTGAATCCTAACCTCACCAGAGCTGTCAACCCCAGAATTGAAAAGATTTTCCGGGCAGCCCAGTCTGACCCTCTGTATATAAAGGGACATCTTAAACCAGATTCCCTAGTGGTGACCAACACTAGAAAGAGGGCTGGCACGCCCTTATCTTCATCAGAAGCTCCTCCCGACAAGGAGAGCAAAAAACTTTACGGGTTTGGCAGAAAGGTAGCCTCAACGTCCGCCTACCAAGCAAGGATTGCGAATTCCACCACCCTGTTGGCTAGTTACAATTGCCATCAATGGGAAGAAGTCGCGGCGCTCATTGCCTCTGCTCCAGAACCGTTAAAGGGCCAGCTGGCTCGGATCTCGGCAGAGGGGAGAGCCGTGTCTGGTTGCATTTTAAAAGCAACTTTCGACGCCGCTGACAACGCAGGGAGATTGATAGCAGAAGGTACTGTTATCAAGAGACATGCGTGGTTACGGCAGTCGGGATTCAAGACAGAAACCCAGGCTTCTTTAATAGACAAGCCAGTGGAACCCGACCTATTGTTTGGGAAAGCGGTCGAAGACGCACTTAAAAATGCCAAAGATGAATATGAGACTCTCAAATCCCTTGGCCAGCTTACCAACAAACCCCCTAACCAGAGGGGGAACAATAATTTTCGTCGCCCACGCGGCCAAAATTCACAAAGAGGCAACTATGCCCAGGGACAAGGTACACAATGGAATAACAACCAGCAGTCTACCCAGAGTTACGGCAGGGGTAACAAGAGAGGTCGTGGAAGAGGCAGAGGCAGCCCCAACAAGGGCGGTGGCACGCCTCCACCAAAACAGTGACGCTCAGTTCAGGGTCCCTTGCCACGCAACCCCAGTAGGGGGACGCATTTCCACCTTCACCCAGGCTTGGGAAGGGATCACCTCAGACAGATGGGTGCTGTCAACAGTATCCGCAGGATATTGTATAGAACTACTGCAGCGTCCCCGGAATCATCCTCCACGACAAAGAGTGCACTCCCTAGAGCATCAAAGGATCCTTCTCGAGGAGATCGCCATTCTGCTAGAAAAGGACGCGATAGAACTCGTCCCAGGACACCAGGTAAACAAGGGTATCTATTCAACTTACTTCCTTGTGCCAAAGAAAGATTTGACAATGCGCCCAGTATTGGACTTACGGCCTGCCAACAAATATGTCAAGCCCCAAAAATTCCGTATGACCACGCTACAAGAGGTAATCCCCCTCCTAAAAAAGGGGGATTACATGGCAACCTTGGATATGAAAGATGCTTATTTTCATATTTCCATGCTCCCAGCGCACAAAAAGTACTTGCGCTTCAAGGTGGACAGTCGCCACTACCAATTCAAGGTACTGCCCTTCGGGATAGCTTCAGCACCAAGGGTATTCACCAAGGTACTGGCGGTGGCGGCTGCACACCTACGCAGGGAAGCAATCCCGGTGTACCCTTATCTGGACGACTGGCTCATAACGGGGGAAACCCCAGAAATTTGCAGGTCAAACATTCAGAGGACTATCGACCTCCTCCACGAATTAGGCTTCTCCATCAACGAGAAAAAGTCAAGTCTGGTGCCAGGCACCTCAAAACAGTTTCTAGGAGCTTTCCTAGATACTCAGAAAGGATTGACCTTCCCTTCGGAAGAGAGAATTCGGAATATACTTCTGCAAATTCCGCATTATCAGTCAGGTCAACAGATAACAGTACGCAAAGCTATGCGGTTACTGGGCATGATGGCGTCATGCATTTACCTGGTCCCCCACGCGCGTCTGCGCATGCGTCCCATGCAGGAATGGTTGGCGAAACAGTGGTCTCAGGCAAGTGGTCATTGGGACGATCTAGTGGTCGTTTCGCCAACACTCGTACAGAGCCTACACTGGTGGACAAGAGAGAATCTCGCAAAGGGGAAACCCTTTTACGATCCCGAAGTACAAGCCGTGGTGACTACAGATGCATGCCTGACTGGGTGGGGAGCTCACCATCTCCACCACACAGCTCAGGGTCTCTGGTCTCACTCAGTAGCCAAGAACCACATCAATCTGCTAGAGCTTCTGGCAGTATTCCGAGCGCTAAGGGCGTTCGAGCCCCATCTACTGAACTTGTCGGTGCAGATCAGGACGGACAGCACGACAGCCATGTTCTATCTGAACAAGCAAGGGGGGACTCGTTCGCCAAATCTGTCCAAGCTTGCCCAGAAAATATGGATATGGGCACTCAGACGGAACATCTTCCTGTCATCGCAACATGTTCCAGGGGAGCTCAATTCCCTAGCGGATGCTCTAAGCAGAAACTCCCTCCCAGAAGAACACGAATGGGTCCTTCACAGAGACGTAGTAGAAGATCTCTTCTCTCAGTGGGGTTTCCCCACTATAGACCTATTCGCCACAAGCGAAAACAAACAATGCCCAGGATTTGCATCCAGGTTCCCCCAGCCGGACTCCCAAGGGAATGCCCTGTGGATGAACTGGTCAGGGATGTTTGCGTACGCTTTTCCACCAACTCCTCTCATCAGGAAGGTGGTGTACAAGATGAACAAGGAATCTATGACGCTCATCCTAGTTGCTCCCATGTGGGCGAGACAACCATGGTTTCCACACCTACGCAGGATGGCGGTGTGCGAACCCATCAGACTCCCAGCCTGGTACAACCTACTGTCCCAGCAACAGGGTCAAACAGTGCATCAGGAACCCAACTCTATGAACCTAGCAGCATGGCTCCTGAAGTCATAGAGTTTGGACATCTCAAATTACCACAGAGGTGTATGGACATTCTAAAGGAGTCCAGGAAACCAAATACAAGGCACTGTTACTTTGATAAGTGGAAAAGATTCGTTATCTGGTGCCAGAATAAACAAATCAACCCGGTTGATTGCACTCCTTCCAACGTTGTGACATACATGCTCCACCTGCTGGATGCAGGGTTGGTTTTTAACTCGCTGAAAGTACACCTGGCAGCCCTCTCGGCTTACACCACATCCCATAACAAGGTCTCGTGGTGGAAAGTACCAGTGGTTAAAGCCTTCATGGAAGGAGTAAAGAGACTTCACCCTCCTATTTCGAACCCACCGCCAGGATGGGACCTCAACGTGGTGCTAGCTAAGCTCATGGGACCCCCATTCGAACCCATGCATAAAAGTAGTCTCAAACACCTGACTTATAAAACGGCCTTCTTAGTAGCCATTACCTCCATAAGAAGGGTCAGTGAAATTCAGGCTCTGTCAGTGCAGGATCCTTTCTTTACTATCCACAAGGACAAACTGGTTTTACGCACACACCCTAGGTTCTCACCTAAATTCATATCCAAGTTCCATGTAAACCAGTCCATCGAGCTTCCGGCTTTCTTCCAGAACCCGCAAAGCTCGGCTGAGGTGAAACTACACACCCTAGATGTGCGTAGGGCGGTCCTATACTATGTAAATAAAACCAGACCGCTAAGGAAAACAGATCAACTGTTTGTCTCCGTAGCTACAGGCAGAGAGGGGGATCGCGTCTCTAAGGGCGCTATCTCGAAGTGGATTATCAACTGTATACAGCTGTGTTACTCTCTTTCTGACAAGACTCTGCCTTTTACGCCAAGGGCCCACTCTACTAGAGGCATTGGTGCCACTCTGGCTTTCATTGCAAATGTTCCCCTCGACACCATTTGCAAAGCGGCTACTTGGAGCTCTATTCACACTTTTACTCAGCATTACTGCATTGACACTCATTCCAAGACAGATACACAAGTGGGACAAGCGGTTCTAAGACACCTGTTTGCTCATGACCCTTCTCACATCCCACCTCCTTCTTCTGGTACTGCTCGCTAATCTATGCACAGCATGTGATCTAAGCAGATTCCACAAGCCTCAGAAGGGATACATTACTCACCGTAATCGTATTTCTGATGCTTGTATCTGCTTAGATTCACATGCGACCCACCCTTCCTCCCCTCCGAGAGAAGGCGCATGATTGCTTGTAGTCTTACCTTTTCTGTCTATCTGCTTGGATTATCTGTACTCACGCTACTCCTCATGCTTCCTCATGTCAGAAAAAATACAATCTGAGGATCCTACACGCGTGAGGGATCTTGGGTACAGTGGACGTCACACTAGGGATAGTATTACTGGCACGCCTGTGTCGACGCCCATTTTCGACTTTCGAAAAACAAACTGTAATACTCCGCAGCTTCCACTAGATGTCGGCCTATGCACAGCATGTGAATCTAAGCAGATACAAGCATCAGAAATACGATTACGGTGAGTAATGTATCCCATATGTATGATGAATATATGTATATATGTGTATATATATATATATGTATGATGAATATGTATATATATATGTATGATGAATATGTATATATCGAAAAATATGTTGCTGCTTATGTGTCTATATAATTAGTTTTTGGGGTGTTTTTGCGGCGTATGTTGCATTGCATTCTCACCTCCTTCTTTTAGGATACTGCTATACAATCTATTCTAAGCATGTGAATCCATGAAAGATCCAATGCTGGAGAAGGGAGTAGTTTCTTACCTGTAACTCCATTTCTCCAGCATTGGTATCTTTCATGGATTCACATGCGCCCACCAGCCTCCCCGGAATGCAATGTGCAAGATATATGCATAAGCAGGTTCTCCTTTCTACTTTGGAGGGGCCGAAATCTGACGGGACCCGCGGGGGTGGGGCTTTTATACCACTACGTCCTACGGGGCATGCGTGGACGGCCCCAGAGAGGACGTAGATGTGGCTAGGACACACAAGTGTCGGAAGTTTTTTCCTATAGGAAACGACTATATATGTGTACCGAGGGTTCCCAGTCTGACGGGGGAATATTCTAAGCATGTGAATCCATGAAAGATACCAATGCTGGAGAAATGGAGTTACAGGTAAGAAACTACTCCCTTACCCATTTCTACACCCCAACGTCGAGTCACCGAACTTCCACACTCGACGCCGGCCCGGAGAAGAATTCGACCGTCGACAGCTGCACGACGGATTTGGCCCTCGGAAGGCCTCCGGCCTCTGCCCGGGCCTTGGAAGGCCTCGGCCCTGCAAGTAGGGAGAGTGGGGGGGTGGACATACTCTACACTTGTTTGGTATATAGGTACATTCTTATATATTCCTACACTTGCCAGCCCGCTGCCACAAGGTGCCTATGGAGGGTACCCCTTTCCAAGTACCCTTGGGTCGACAGGCAAGCCACGTGCAATCTCTGCTTGCTGAGGGACCACCCCGAGGCGAACTGCAGAGCGTGTAGTAGGTTTAAACCGAAAACACTTAAGGACCGTTCGATCAAGCATTGGGCCCACCACGCCAGGCGTCAGGAGGCCATGGCAGCGACGCCGTGCTTTCAGATGCCGAGGGCAACATGGCGTCAGGAGACAGCCGAGCGCAAGTCCCCGACCTCGGAAGGTCGTCCGGCAGGGCGGCTATGGGGAAGACCCCCGGCGACACAAGCGCTACCCACAGCACTTCCACAAAGCACATGAAGTCCAACCGAGACTCGACGCGCACGTCGAGTTCTCGGAAAGAGGCATATAGAGAACGGTCCGAATCGGTGTCCTTTGGGCGTTCTCGATCTAGACCCCCGCATGACTCCAGGCAATCATCCACTGTTGCCAAGAGTGCCTCGCTCCCCAAGGTAACGGAAGTTCGATCGTCTGAAGACGAAGCCGACTTCCATCCCCAGACCGCGCTCCAGGAGTCCGCGCCCGCAGACCGCGTAACGGCGGCTCCCGAGTCCCTACCTCCACGTTCTAAAGATAGGGACACTACCCCCGAACCTCGACGCCAGGTGTCGGAAGGCTCCGGAGGGCCAAAAAGACAGGGAAAACACTCTTCCGCCCACGGGGAGGGGGAAAACAGAGGAAGCAGTCTCAGCCTCCTCACACACCTTAAAAACCTCCCACTCCTCGTAAACAGACAGACAAGTCCCAGTCCTCTGTTATCCCAAGGACACCTGCTAAAACCAGTAAGTCTAGTCAGGATAAGGCGGAGAAAGCCCCAGAAAGGATCATTCCCAGTTCTAGAGAATGGTAGTAGTGATGACATAGACAGGGTTATGTCAAGGATGTCTTCGTTGGCAGATTTATACACAAAAAACCCTGAACACTTCCTCTCCTATACTCCCGACGGGTCAGCACCCTCAGGCTCTAAGGATCCAATACCTCCAAGTAAGAAGTCCCGGTTTGAAGCCCCAACACGGTCTTCGGACCCCTTCTATATACAGCCCTACTCCCAATATCAAGGGGATACATCCTTTTGTGAGGATCCAGATTTGGGCATGTCGGAAGAGCAAACTGGTACGGGCTACTATGGGGATGATGAGGACCAGGAAGAGGAAGACCCTGAGACCTACAGAGTAGATTCCCCGGTAGAGAAAGAACCCCTGATTAGACTCCTCCCGTCGACAATCAGCCTCTCCTGAATGAAGTTCTGTCCCGAGCGGCAGAACATTTCCACATTGACACCCAGGGTGCTCAAGAGGAGAGGGACTTTGCAGAAGAGTTAATGGGAGAAAGGAGGCCTGTTGCTCAGGCCATCCCTATCCTTAAGTCTATTCAGAGAAGAATAGACCCTTCACTTTTAAATCCTAACCTCACCAGGGCAGTGAACCCCAGAATTGAGAAACTTTTCAGGGCAGCCCAATCAGACCCACTGTATATAAGAGGGCATCTGAAACCGGACTCCCTGGTTGTTACTAACACCCATAAGAGGGCTGGAACACCTTTGTCATCGTCCGAAGCTCCTCCCGACAAGGAGAGCAAGAAACTGTATGGTTTGGGCAGGAAAGTAGCCGCCACTTCCGCCTACCAGGCAAGGATTGCCAACTCCACCACCCTGTTGGCCAGCTACAACTGCCATCAGTGGGAAGAAGTCGCAGCACTCATAGACTCTGCCCCGGAACCCTTAAAGAGCCAATTGGCACGAGTTGCGGCGGAGGGAAGAGCCGTGTCCGGTTGCATTTTAAAAGCAACCTTTGATGCCGCGGATAACGCCGGTAGATTGATAGCAGAAGGAACTGTTATCAAGAGACGCGCTTGGTTACAGCAGTCTGGATTCAAAGCTGAAACCCAAGCATCTTTGTTAGATAAACCGGAGGAGCCGGATCTGTTTGGTAAGGCGGTCGAGGACGCGCTGAAAAATGCCAAGGACGAATATGAGACACTCGGATCCCTAGGTCAACTAACCAACAAACCCCCTAATCAGAGAGGGAATGGCAATTTTCGTCGCCCACGCGGCCAAAATTCCCAGAGAGGATCTAACTATTCCCAAGGGCAGGGTACACCGTGGAACAATAACCAACAGTCTACCTAGGGTTATGGCAGGGGTAATAAGAGAACGTGGTAAGGGTAGAGGCTGTCCCAGTAAAGGAAGCGGCACGCCTCCACCAAAACAGTGACGCTCAGTTCAGGGTCCCTTCTCATGCAACCCCAGTAGGGGGACGCATTTCCAACTTCACCGAAGTTTGGGAAGGGATCACATCAGACAGATGGGTGCTGTCCACAGTATCCGCTGGGTACTGCATAGAACTGTTAGAGCGTCCCCGGAACTATCCTCCACGACAAAGAATACATTCTTTGGAACACCAGAAGATCCTCCTTGAGGAGATCGTCAAACTGCTAGCAAAGGACGCGATAGAACTTGTCCCAGGACACCAGCTAAACAAGGGTATTTATTCAACTTACTTCCTTGTGCCAAAAAAAGATTTGACAATGCGCCCAGTATTGGATTTACGGGCTGCAAACAAGTATGTCAAGCCCCAAAAACTTTGCATGACTACTCTCCAAGAGGTAATCCCCCTCCTAAAAAAGGGGATTACATGGCAACATTGGACATGAAAGATGCCTATTTTCATATTTCCATGTTCACAGCGCACAGAAAATACTTGCGCTTCAAGGTGGACAGTCGACACTACCAGTTCAAGGTACTTCCCTTCGGGATAGCTTCGGCTCCAAGGGTATTCACCAAGGTGGTGGCGGCAGCACACCTACGCAGGGAGGCAATCCCACCGTACCCTTACCTGGACGACTGGCTCATCACGGGGGAGACCCCAGTAATTTGCAGAACAAACATTCAAAGGACAAGCGACCTCCTCTTCGAATTGGGCTTCCCAATAAACTAGAAAGTCAAGTCTGGTGATAAGCACCTCCAAACAGTTCCTAGGAGGTATCGTAGACACTCAAGAGGGGTTGACCTTTCCTTCCGAGGAAAGAATTCGGAATATACTGCTGCAAATTCCGCAATATCAGTCCGGTCGACAGAATGGTACGCAAAGCAATGCGGTTGCTGGGCATGATGGCGTCATGTATTTACCTGGTCCCCCACGCGCGCCTGCGCATGCGTCCCATGCAGGAATGGTTGGCGAAACAGTGGTCTCAGGCAAGTGGTCAGTGGGACAATCTAGTGGTCGTTTCGCCAACACTGGTACAAAGCCTAAACTGGTGGACAAGAGAAAATCTGTCCAAGGGGAAACCCTTTTACGATCCTGAGATACAGGCGGTAGTCACAACCGATGCATGCCTGACTGGGTGGGGAGCTCACCATCTCCACCACACAGCTCAGGGTCTCTGGTCTCACTCAGTGGCCAAGAATCACATCAACCTGCTAGAGCTTCTGGCAGTATTCAGAGCGCTTCAAGCATTCGAGCCCTACCTGCTAAATCTGTCAGTGCAAATCTGGACGAACAGCACTACAGCCCTGTTTTACCTGAACAAGCAAGGAGGGACTTGGTCGTCAAATCTGTCCAAGCTTGCCCAGAAAATTTGGCAATGGACACTCAGACGGAACATCTTCCTGTCATCTCAACATGTTCCAGGGGATCTCAATTCTCTAGTGGATGCTCTAAGCAGAGACCCCCTCCCAGAAGAACACGAATGGTGTCTACACAGAGAAGTCGTAGAAGATATCTTCTCTCAGTGGGGTTTCCCCACTGTAGACCTATTCGCCACAAGCGAAAACAGACAATGACCAGGATTTGCATCCAGGTTCCCACAACCAGACTCCCAGGGGAACGCCCTGTGGATGAACTGGTCAGGAATGTTTGCGTACGCTTTTCCACCAACTCTTCTCACCAGGAAGGTGGTCAAGAAGATGAACAGAGTCGATGGCGCTCGTCCTGGTTGCACCCATGTGGGCTAGACAACCGTGGTTCCCACACCTACGCAGAAAAGCAGTGTGCGAACCGATTAAACTTCCGGCTTGGTACAACCTACTGTCCCAGCACCAAGGTCAAACAGTGCATCCTCAACCCAACTCAATGAACCTGGCAGCATGGCTCCTGAGGTCATAGAGTTCGGACATCTCAATTTACCATAGAGGTGTATGGACATCCTAAAAGAATCTAGGAAACCAAACACGAGGCACTGCTACTTTGACAAATGGAAGAGATTTGTTATCTGGTGCCAGAATAAACAAATCAACCCAGTTGATTGCACTCCTTCCACTATTGTTACATACATGCTCCACCTGCTGGATGCAAGACTGGTTTTTAATTCACTGAAGGTACACCTGGCAGCTCTGTTGGGATACACAGCTTCCCATAACAAGGTGTCGTGGTGGAAAGTACCAGTAGTTAAAGCCTTCATGGAAGGAGTAAAGAGACTTCACCCTCCTATTTCAAACCCACCACCAGGATGGGACCTTAACGTGGTGCTATCTAAGCTCATGGGGCCCCCCATTCGAGCCCATGCACAAAAGCAGTCTCAAACACCTGACTTTCCAAACGGCCTTCTTAGTAGCGATTACATCTATAAGAAGAGTCAGTGAAATTCAGGCTCTGTCAGTGCAAGATCCCTTCTTTACTGTCCATAAAGATAAACTGGTTTTACGCACACACCATAGGTTCTCACTTAAGTTTATTTCAAAATTCCACGTGAACCAGTCCATCGAGCTTCTGGCTTTCTTCCAAGACCCACAAAGCTTGGCTGAGGTGAAACTACACACACTAGATGTGCGTAGGGCGGTCCTCTATGTAAAGAAGACCAGACCGCTGAGGAAAACAGATCAGCTGTTTGTCTCCGTAGCTACAGGCAGAGAGGGGGATCCCGCCTCTAAAGGGGCCATCTCTAAGTGGATTATTAACTGTATCCAGCTGTGTTACTCACTTTCTGAAAAAACTCTGCCTTTCACGCCTAGGGCCCACTCTACAAGAGGCATTGGGGCCACTCTGGCTTTCATTGCAAATGTACACCTTGACACCATTTGCAAAGCAGCTACTTTGAGCTCTATTCACACTTTTACTCAGCATTACTGCATTGACACCCATTCCAAGACAGATACACAAGTGGGACAAGCGGTTCTAAGACATTTATTTGCTCATGACCCTTCTCACATCCCACCTCCTTCTTCAGGTACTGCTCGCTAATCTATGCACAGCATGTGATCTAAGCAGATTCCACAAGCCTCAGAAGGGATACATTACTCACCGTAATCGTATTTCTGATGCTTGTATCTGCTTAGATTCGCATGCGACCCACCCTTCCTCCCCTCTGAGAGAAGGCGCATGGATGCTTGTAGTCTTACCTTTCTTTATATCTGCTTGGATCATCTGTACTCGCGTGTCTCCTCATGCTACCTCATGTCAGAAAAAATACAATCTGAGGGTCCTACACACGTGAGGGATCATGGGTACAGTGGACGTCCACTAGGGATAGTATTACTGGCACGCCCTGTGTCGACGCCCATTTTCGAGTTTCGAAAAACAAACTTTAATACTCCGCAGCTTCCACTAGATGTCAGCCTATGCACAGCATGTGAATCTAAGCAGATACAAGCATCAGAAATACGATTATGGTGAGTAATGTATCATATATATATGTGTGTGTGTGTGTGTGTGTGTGTGTGTGTGTGTGTGTGTGTGTGTGTGTGTGTGTGTGTGTGTATATGACTGGATACTGCTAAACTCTATTTGGTAGACCAATACTAGACCTTTCTATGGCCATCTGGTATGTGAAGGGAAGCGCCCCCAATTCAGCACGATCCTCCCCGCAATGAGAGACAATAAGGGACTCTCCCGTAGTGGGAATAAGACCAAGACAGAGTGCGGGTGAGCGTAAGTGGGATTTTATCCAAGGATAAGGCATGCAAAGAACTCTGCAACCTACGAGAGCGCTCTGCCTGACAATAGCAAAGACAGGCGTATTTCTAATACAAAAAACGTCATCAACACCTAAACACTATAGGGGGCACAAGTTAATTGGGATTGGGTATCGTCGACTAACTATAGGTGTTGCTGCAGCATGGTTGGTCTTGGCAAGACGACGTCACTGGTCAGCCTCGTGGGTTGGGTTGGGCCTGGCAGGCCGGCTTGAGGTCATCCGTGCGGTGTTGGTGCGCTGGGGCAGCCTGTGACAATGATGAATACCTTTCCTGTCTCATTTGCCCTAGGCCATGCACACTGCAGTTATTCAGAAAATGACATTCACGTTCACTAATAAATTGCTCTGTAGCTTATCTTATAAAATAAACGCAACACATGAGGAATGCACCTCGTGAGAGGTCTGGTGGTTATCGGTTGGGGTGAGATTTACCTGTGTCCTATTGACCGGTACTTTAGGTCGTAGGACGGGGCTCTGGGGCCTGGGCCGAATGATACATGTCTGTCTGCTGCGTTAGAAGTTATTATATAGATGGGTCTCTGTGTCTTGTCTCAATGATGGGGGTCGTCCTTACACGGGGTCAGGATTCTTGGGGGGTTCGTGGGATTTATGAAAGGGTGCTGGTAGATCAGTGGGTTCATCTGTGGGTTTATTACCGTGCTGTAAATAACACAGGTGGCAGGCTATGGCCTTGGTTGCGGCGCCGGGGCCTCTGAAGTAACGCCAACTTGGTTGGGGGAGGTGAGGGAGCGCGGCACAAGTCTTAGCTTTTTTATCTTGCAGGCTTGGTAGGGTGGGAGAGGGAATGGCCTTGCATATCCACAAAGGTATTTTCCTCGTGCGTTGCTGATCAGTAAATGCAGAAGTTTTATACTGTTCTGCCTTATTTTGACGTTATTTAGACACACATATATATTTCAATTTCGTTACACATTTCTTTAAGACAGTCGATTCCAGTACCTTTTCATTACCTAACATTACCTTCACTACATTGTGTGCGTATTGTATGTACATTTAGACGTTATACGAGGGATATCTAGGTTATGGCCTACAGAGATTGATGCTCGCCACTTTGGGTGGTTCAGAAAACATATATGAGTTCCAGTTCCTACATACTATGGAAAAAACACTTTTACAGATAGAGGTTATACGTTTGGTCAACATCTTTCTCCGTGGTTATAGCAGCATTAGTCCAGACCTGGAGGGATATCATATAACGTTACATTTTTATGGCTTATTCACATTTTAAACAGAGGTAGTTCATTAGTACCAATACTTGAATTGTTTTCTACCTTCTTCAGATAGTGATGCTTCAGCTTTTTTCCTCGCTACCCCGGCCTTGCGGTCCGGGTCATACGGGGTGCAATATCACATTGTTACTAATATAATGTTGCCGTGTTGGCATCTCGGGTTTAGCTCATCTCCGACTTTCTCATGGGAACGCGCTCGCAGCGGATCTGCCAGTGCTGCTGAGGCGACAAAGATGCATGAAAGGCCCTCCAAAGGTGGGGGCCTCGTTACAGTGTGCTGAACTCACGCCATGTTTGCTAGACAAGATGGCGTCTAGGCCTGACTCGATTTTTGGTAAATGCAAAGACGGGGTGCGTGTGGGCAATGTCGTCGGCGGGCGAATCCTCCTCCACCTGGGCCCGGGTGGCATGAGGGGGCGTCCACCGAGTCATGGTCCTCACCTGGGGAGAAAGCTGTAGGTGAGGAGGGCCTCGCGGCCAGTCCTCCCCTACATATGCACACCAGCCAGAGAAACTCTTACAAACTTGAATTTTTGGGCTTTTTCTACAGAACCAATATGGTTCAATAATAAGTTTGTGTATACAATCAAGCAAAGCGTTTGCAGTAAAAGCGCAACCAACATTCACCTCTATGGGTGAGCCACATCTCTCTTCTGACAGACGCTACAAAAAATAAAATAATAAAATAATAAAATATGTTCAAGCAGCCCT
Source organism: Ambystoma mexicanum (assembly GCF_040938575.1). Taxonomy (NCBI): domain Eukaryota; kingdom Metazoa; phylum Chordata; class Amphibia; order Caudata; family Ambystomatidae; genus Ambystoma; species Ambystoma mexicanum. The sequence goes on along the minus strand of NC_090923.1, from coordinate 1,111,374,491 downwards.
AATATACTGGCTTAGGAATTTTATTCAAAGATAAACTAAACAGCACAAGATCAGGCATGAACCAATAGAAACAAGATTTGTATAATATATTCTGAAAATGTATGCCTTGTAGGTAAGCATTACCATGCACGAGTGGGGCATATCATGTACATTGCACACAACCAAGTACCACGTAGGCTTCATAATTGAATTTATCTAAAAAATCTAAAATTACAGCGGGAATGAACTGATGTAAAATTATAAGCGAAATATTGATAACATATGATACCATGAGGATTTGAAGTATTGACAAACCGGCCTACTAGGTAAGATAAGCTGTGTCTCATATATATCTCTCAAATGGCGAGAGGAAATGATGAACCGCACTCCCGCGGGCCAGGCGTTAAAAACCCACTCCAAAATACCGGACAAAACTTACAAAGACACTGCCTGGAAAACAGATGTCTTTCATGTTTTTTTTAAAAGATAAAAATTGCATTGTACAAAATAATTGACAACACATAGGCAGCAACAGGTAGACAGACAAAAGCAGGATGCCATGGTACGCAGCCTGCAAAACAACGCGTTTCGAGCTAACTCAGCGATCACGTAAGGGGAGAAGGGATTAACCGGTACATATAAACAATGGAAAAGCAGTCCTACAACTATGTCTGTGACATTGCAAAGTAAAGGATATGGGCGGAAAAGAAGGTGCCCATTATGGAAAAGAGTGAAATACATGGAAAGAAATAGTGCAAATGAATTTAAGCACTACAACACGCCCCAAACAGGACAGAAGGAGAAGAGCTGCTCAATGCAAAGATGGTCAATAGATATGTTAAATCAAATGCAAAACAAATAAGTATATATAATTGATGATTCAAACAAAAATGATCACAGAATTAGCAAAATTTGCATCCATGACAATATACATACATATAAAACAGCCCACTCCCCCATATTAATGATTCAATGGTGTAAGAATCACAATTATTCAAAGTTAAAACCATCCAAACATATAATTGATAGATCTGAGCCACAATATAGATATTAAAACCGCAGAGATAATAATAAAACCTCATCATATTTATCCACCAGTTGAACTATTCCCATTCATGCAACACGGAGAAGCCAGCCAGAGTTTCAGCCGTGGTGGTCAATAAAAACAGCTAATAAAACACTACATGTCCAAAAGTGCAAGTGCAGAGGAGTTACCCAGCTAAAGTGCGCAGATAGCAGCCAGACAGCAGTGTGTCTATCCAACCTCAAAATAATGAGGCTGTACTAAAGTGCAAGTGCGGCAGCAGCAAGCTAACATTTTCAATGGTCCAATACCATTAACAAAAATGTCCAAGGACATGCAGTTATTTTCAGACGAAAGGCCCCAGATGACCCCACGTAAATAGACTACGAAATAAGGCTGGCGAAACCGATGTGCAAGCATGAGCAAAAATCACAGCTACAAGGAAAACTGCATATGAGCCTCAAAGTGAGGAAAACATAACATGTGTACCGCTCCCCAAAGATGCAAAAAATAAAGCTAAATCATAAATAAAATAAAAATAAGGAAAGGTATAAAAAAAACAAAACAAAAAAAAAAAAAAAAAATATATATATATATATATATATATATTTCTGAGGCTTGTGGAATCTGCTTAGATCACATGCTGTGCATAGGCCGACATCTAGTGGAAGCTGCGGAGTATTACAGTTTGTTTTTCGAAAGTCGAAAATGGGCGTCGACACAGGCGTGCCAGTAATACTATCCCTAGTGTGACGTCCACTGTACCCAAGATCCCTCACGCGTGTAGGATCCTCAGATTGTTTTTTTCCGCCATACTGGTCGGAAGCATCTTGCGGAGTTCCCTGGCCTTAGCCATACTTTTGCTGTTATTATAATTTTAATTCTTATTCATTCCCTTCCCCACCCCAACGTCGACCCTCAACCTCGACGACGGCTGGAGAAGTCATCGACCGTCGACTGCTGCACGACGGATCTGGGCCTCGGTAGGCCGCTGGCCTCGGCCCGGGCCTAGTAGGCCGCTGGCCTCGGCCCTTACAAGTAGGGAGAGTGGGGGGTGGTACATACTCTTCACTCTTGATATATAGTTACATTTATATATATTCCTACACTTAGCAGCCCGCTGCCTTAAGGTGCGTATGGAGGGTACCCCTTTTCAATTCTGCCCCAAGTGCAATCGCAAATACCCTTGGGTCGACAGGCACGCCACGTGCAATCTCTGCTTGCCGAGGGATCACCCCGAAGCGAACTGCAGAGCGTGTAGTAGGTTTAAACCTAAGACACTTAAGGACCGTTCGACAAAGCGTTGGGCCCACCACGCCAGGCAGGAGGCCATGGCAGCGGAGGGCGCCTTCAGCGATGGCAGCGACGCCGTACTTTCGGACGGCGAGGGCATTACGGCGTCGAAAGACAGCCGACGAGCGCAGGTCCCCGACCTCGGAAGGTCGTCCGGCAAGGCGGCTATGGGGAAGACCCCCGGCGACGCAAGCGCTACACACCTAACACACACTAAACACACTAAGACCAACCGGACCTCGACGACGTCGACTTCCCGGAAAGAGGCACAAAAAGAACGGTCCGACTCGGTGTCCTCTGGGCGCTCTCGATCGAGATCACCTCACGACGCAAGGCAATCATCCACTCTTGCCAAGAGTGCCTCGCTACACACACTAACGGAAGTTCGATCGTCGGGAGACGAAGACGACTTCCACCCCCAGGCCGCGCTCCAAGATACCGAGACCGCGGTTAACACCAGTGAGGCCCCACGCCCGAAGCACACAGATACCTTTCCAGACCCTCAACGCCAGGCGTCGAAAGTCTCTGGGGCCCCCAAGGGACAGGGAAAACATTTTTCCACGCACGGAGAAGGGGGGAAACAGCGGAAAGCACAGCCTTCCACCCCTGTAAAGCCTAAGCAGACAAGCAAACACAAGTCTACCCTTGAAAATAAATCACCTGCTAAAGTAATACCCTGTTCCAGGGAATGGTCCAGTGAAGACATAGACAGGGTTATGTCTAGGATGTCTTCCTTGGCTGATTTTTATGATAAGAACCCAGAACACTTTCTTTCATATAACCCTCAAAGGGCCACACCCTCAGGCTCCTCCGATCCTATCCCGCTAAGTAAAAAGCCCCGGGTCGAAAGACCTGAACCCTTCGAGGTTCAGCCTTACTCCACTCCATATTCTACTCCACTCCCCAGTTATCAGGGACAAGTTTTCCCTGAAGAGGACCAGGAGTTTGCAATTATGGAAGAACAAACCGGGACAGATTACTATGCAGAGGATGAGGACCTGGAGGAGGGAGAAGATGAGCAGGAAATTTACAGAGTAGATTCCCCAGTACAAAGCGAAGCCCCAGTTACTGACTCTCCAGTTGATAACCAGCCCCTCCTTAACGAGGTTCTCGCTCGAGCAGCGGAACACTTCCACATCGACACCCACGGTGTACAGGAGGAAAGGGACTTCGCGGAGGAGTTTGTAGGAGAGAGAAGACCGGTCGCTCAGACCATCCCTATCCTCAAATCCATCCAACGAAGAATAGATCCTTCCCTGGTGAATCCTAACCTCACCAGAGCTGTCAACCCCAGAATTGAAAAGATTTTCCGGGCAGCCCAGTCTGACCCTCTGTATATAAAGGGACATCTTAGACCAGATTCCCTAGTGGTGACCAACACTAGAAAGAGGGCTGGCACGCCCTTATCTTCATCAGAAGCTCCTCCCGACAAGGAGAGCAAAAAACTTTACGGGTTTGGCAGGAAGGTAGCCTCAACGTCCGCCTACCAAGCAAGGATTGCGAATTCCACCACCCTGTTGGCTAGTTACAATTGCCATCAATGGGAAGAGGTCGCGGCGCTCATTGCCTCTGCTCCAGAACCATTAAAGGGCCAGCTGGCTCGGATCTCGGCAGAAGGGAGAGCCGTGTCTGGTTGCATTTTAAAAGCAACTTTCGACGCCGCTGACAACGCAGGGAGATTGATAGCAGAAGGTACTGTTATCAAAAGACATGCGTGGTTACGGCAGTCGGGATTCAAGACAGAAACCCAGGCTTCTTTAATAGACAAGCCAGTGGAACCCGACCTATTGTTTGGGAAAGCGGTCGAAGACGCACTTAAAAATGCCAAAGATGAATATGAGACTCTCAAATCCCTTGGCCAGCTTACCAACAAACCCCCTAACCAGAGGGGGAACAGTAATTTTCGTCGCCCACGCGGACAAAATTCACAAAGAGGCAACTATGCCCAGGGACAGGGTACACAATGGAATAACAACCAGCAGTCTACCCAGAGTTACGGCAGGGGTAACAAGAGAGGTCGTGGAAGAGGCAGAGGCAGCCCCAACAAGGGAGGTGGCACGCCTCCACCAAAACAGTGACGCTCAGTTCAGGGTCCCTTGCCACGCAACCCCAGTAGGGGGACGCATTTCCACCTTCACCCAGGCTTGGGAAGGGATCACCTCAGACAGATGGGTGCTGTCAACAGTATCCGCAGGATATTGTATAGAACTACTGCAGCGTCCCCGGAACCATCCTCCACGACAAAGAGTGCACTCCCTAGAGCATCAAAGGATCCTTCTCGAGGAGATCGCCATTCTGCTAGAAAAGGACGCGATAGAACTCGTCCCAGGACACCAGGTAAACAAGGGTATCTATTCAACTTACTTCCTTGTGCCAAAGAAAGATTTGACAATGCGCCCAGTATTAGACTTGCGGCCTGCCAACAAGTATGTCAAGCCCCAAAAATTCCGTATGACCACGCTACAAGAGGTAATCCCCCTCCTAAAAAAGGGGGATTACATGGCAACCTTGGATATGAAAGATGCTTATTTTCATATTTCCATGCTCCCAGCGCACAGAAAGTACTTACGCTTCAAGGTAGACAGTCGCCACTACCAATTCAAGGTACTGCCCTTCGGGATAGCTTCTGCACCAAGGGTATTCACCAAGGTACTGGCGGTGGCGGCTGCACACCTACGCAGGGAAGCAATCCCGGTGTACCCTTATCTGGACGACTGGCTCATAACGGGGGAGACCCCAAGAATTTGCAGGTCAAACATTCAGAGGACTATCGACCTCCTCCACGAATTAGGCTTCTCTATCAACGAGAAAAAGTCAAGTCTGGTGCCAAGCACCTCAAAACAATTTCTAGGAGCTATCCTAGATACTCAGAAAGGATTGACCTTCCCTTCGGAAGAGAGAATTCGGAATATACTTCTGCAAATTCCGCATTATCAGTCAGGTCAACAGATAACAGTACGCAAAGCTATGCGGTTACTGGGCATGATGGCGTCATGCATTTACCTGGTCCCCCACGCGCGTCTGCGCATGCGTCCCATGCAGGAATGGTTGGCGAAACAGTGGTCTCAGGCAAGTGGTCATTGGGACGATCTAGTGGTCGTTTCGCCAACACTCTTACAGAGCCTACACTGGTGGACAAGAGAGAATCTCGCAAAGGGGAAACCCTTTTACAATCCCGAAGTACAAGCCGTGGTAACTACAGATGCATGCCTGACTGGGTGGGGAGCTCACCATCTCCACCACACAGCTCAGGGTCTCTGGTCTCACTCAGTAGCCAAGAACCACATCAATCTGCTAGAGCTTCTGGCAGTGTTCCGAGCGCTAAAGACGTTCGAGCCCCATCTACTGAACTTGTCGGTGCAGATCAGGACGGACAGCACGACAGCCATGTTCTATCTGAACAAGCAAGGGGGGACTCGTTCACCAAATCTGTCCAAGCTTGCCCAGAAAATCTGGATATGGGCACTCAGACGGAACATCTTCCTGTCATCGCAACATGTTCCAGGGGAGCTCAATTCCCTAGCGGATGCTCTAAGCAGAGACTCCCTCCCAGAAGAACACGAATGGGTCCTTCACAGAGACGTGGTAGAAGATCTCTTCTCTCAGTGGGGTTTCCCCACTATAGACCTATTCGCCACAAGCGAAAACAAACAATGCCCAGGATTTGCATCCAGGTTCCCCCAACCGGACTCCCAAGGGAATGCCCTGTGGATGAACTGGTCAGGGATGTTTGCGTACGCTTTTCCACCAACTCCTCTCATCAGGAAGGTGGTGTACAAGATGAACAAGGAATCGATGACGCTCATCCTAGTTGCTCCCATGTGGGCGAGACAACCATGGTTTCCACACCTACACAGGATGGCGGTGTGCGAACCCATCAGACTCCCAGCTTGGTACAACCTACTGTCCCAGCAACAGGGTCAAACAGTGCATCAGGAACCCAACTCTATGAACCTAGCAGCATGGCTCCTGAAGTCATACAGTTTGGACATCTCAAATTACCACAGAGGTGTATGGACATTCTAAAGGAGTCCAGGAAACCAAATACAAGGCACTGTTACTTTGATAAGTGGAAAAGATTCGTTATCTGGTGCCAGAATAAACAAATCAACCCGGTTGATTGCACTCCTTCCAACGTTGTGACATACATGCTCCACCTGCTGGATGCAGGGTTGGTTTTTAACTCACTGAAAGTACACCTGGCAGCCCTCTCGGCTTACACCACATCCCATAACAAGGTCTCGTGGTGGAAAGTGCCAGTGGTTAAAGCCTTCATGGAAGGAGTAAAGAGACTTCACCCTCCTATTTCGAACCCACCGCCAGGATGGGACCTCAACGTGGTGCTAGCTAAGCTCATGGGACCCCCATTCGAACCCATGCATAAAAGTAGTCTCAAACACCTGACTTATAAAACGGCCTTCTTAGTAGCCATTACCTCCATAAGAAGGGTCAGTGAGATTCAGGCTCTGTCAGTGCAAGATCCTTTCTTTACTATCCACAAGGACAAACTGGTTTTACGCACACACCCTAGGTTCTCACCTAAATTCATATCCAAGTTCCATGTAAACCAGTCCATCGAGCTTCCGGCTTTCTTCCAGAACCCGCAAAGCTCGGCTGAGGTGAAACTACACACCCTAGATGTGCGTAGGGCGGTCCTATACTATGTAAATAAAACCAGACCGCTAAGGAAAACAGATCAACTGTTTGTCTCCGTAGCTACAGGCAGAGAGGGGGATCGCGTCTCTAAAGGCGCTATCTCGAAGTGGATTATCAACTGTATACAGCTGTGTTACTCTCTTTCTGACAAGACTCTGCCTTTTACGCCAAGGGCCCACTCTACTAGAGGCATTGGTGCCACTCTGGCTTTCATTGCAAATGTTCCCCTCGACACCATTTGCAAAGCGGCTACTTGGAGCTCTATTCACACTTTTACTCAGCATTACTGCATTGACACTCATTCCAAGACAGATACACAAGTGGGACAAGCGGTTCTAAGACACCTGTTTGCTCATGACCCTTCTCACATCCCACCTCCTTCTTCTGGTACTGCTCGCTAATCTATGCACAGCATGTGATCTAAGCAGATTCCACAAGCCTCAGAAGGGATACATTACTCACCGTAATCGTATTTCTGATGCTTGTATCTGCTTAGATTCACATGCGACCCACCCTTCCTCCCCTCCGAGAGAAGGCGCATGATTGCTTGTAGTCTTACCTTTTCTGTCTATCTGCTTGGATTATCTGTACTCACGCTACTCCTCATGCTTCCTCATGTCAGAAAAAATACAATCTGAGGATCCTACACGCGTGAGGGATCTTGGGTACAGTGGACGTCACACTAGGGATAGTATTACTGGCACGCCTGTGTCGACGCCCATTTTCGACTTTCGAAAAACAAACTGTAATACTCCGCAGCTTCCACTAGATGTCGGCCTATGCACAGCATGTGAATCTAAGCAGATACAAGCATCAGAAATACGATTACGGTGAGTAATGTATCCCATATATATATATATATATATATACATACTAATCAGTCCAAACTGGAAAGAACCCCCCTTCCGAAACACAAGAACAAAGTCCAAAGTGAACATACACATGAAGGAACAAAAAACCATAGAGAAGGGAAATCAGGACCAAGGTGGCAAGAGGAAAATCACATGAATGTATGAGGAGCAGATAATCAAGCAAACGAGAATCAAAAATCAGAATGTTAAGTGCCCAAAAATGTGTACATCTCTTCATCAACATTATGTCCTTTGGGATGCTTTGTATCGAAATCCAGGATAAATCGTGTGTTAAAATTGAGACAGCTTGAAACCAGGTCACCTCCCCTAGGATGTGGGGGTACATGTGCCACTGCAAAGAAAGTTAACATTTTCAAATTATTATCATGTTCAGATTTAAAGTGCTTGGCCATTGGGTACGCCGGGTCAGAGTCCTTAATAGCTCTCAGATGTTGCAAGATTCTAAGTTTCAGTTTACATGTTGTACTTCCGACATACCATCTCGAGCAAGGGCATGAAAGCACATACACGACAAATGTCGTGTCACAATTGATAGCAAATTTGATCTTTTGCTGAGTTTTCGTCACTGGATGAACAAATGATTTCTGTACTGTGGCATGGGCACATGCTTTGCACTTCATACATTTGGTGAACCCCAATGGAGAAACTGGAAGCCAGGTGGTAGAGGACTGATTCTTGCCACCAGGAGTTAGAAAACTAGACACAAGTTTATCTCTAAGGGACGGTACACGTTTGTATGTCAAAGTCGGGCGTTTGGCCAGAATAGGCCTCAAATCGTTGTCTAAGGTGAGGACCCGCCAGTGTTTTTCAATGATTTTTCGTATGTTGTTGGAGGCAGTGTCAAATGAGATGATGAATCTGGGGTCATCTTTGGCAATATTTTTAGAATTAGTATCATAGAGCAGTCTGTCTCTGGACATGCCACGCGCTCGAAGATAGGCCATTTCAATAGTTCTCTTATCGTACCCTTGTTTCAGAAAATCCCTAGCTGTCAATGCACAGTGATAATCAAAACTGGCGATGTTTGAGCAATTACGGCGATATCGAATAAATTCACCGTATGGAATGGACTTTTTGCATGATACCGGGTGACAGCTATTGGCATGAAGGGGTAGGCCAGTGTTAGTCGGTTTCTTATGAAGCGCCGTGTGAAGACCTGAGTTATCCATTATTACAAAGATGCACAATCTCAGACCGACTATGACATTCTGTAAAGGCAAGATTGGCCTGATTACTGTTGATGCTTTTAACAAACCACAACCAATCACTTTCCAAACCTTTCCAAATAATAAAAACATCATCAATGTACCGCCACCAAGAAACCATTTGTGTTGGAAAAGAAGATAGCAATAAGTCTGACAGAAAAGTAGCCTCCCACCACCCCATTGTGAGATTAGCATAGGATGGTGCAAAGGTGCTTCCCATAGCAGTCCCCCTCACTTGTCGAAAAAAGGAACCCTCAAACAGAAAAATGTTATTATGCAGGCAGAACAAAAGCATATCCAAAATCATAAAGCTGTGCCCAATATAATTAAGGGAGCGAGTGTCCAAATAATATTTGCATGCATTAATCTCAACCGTGTGACTGATAGACGTGTATAAAGAAACTACATCCAATGTGGCCAAAAGCAGGCCTTCCTCCCAAGGTGTATTTGTCACATGTTGTAAAAATATCCTTAGTATCCCTCAGGTAGGATGGTAACACTGATACGAATGGAAGAAGTGTTTCGTCGATAAATTGGGCCAGATGTTCCAAAAGTGAGCCACACAGAGTAACAATAGGCCTGCCTGTGGGATGAGTAAGGCATTTATGTGTTTTGGGGAGAAAGTAAATCGTGGGTATAGTATAGCATGCCGGAGTGAGGAATTTAATCAGATCATCCTCCAATAAGCCTTCACTTGCCCACTTGGTACATAGAGTAATCAGATCTGTCCTTATTTCTTCAAAGGGGTCCTTAGACAACCTGGTGTAGCACAGACGGTCATGTAATTGTCGATTTGCCTCTGTGACATATTTTGTACGGTCCTGAATGAAAATATTAGAACCCTTATCTGCTGGTTTATTGACGATATTAGACAACTGCTGGAGTTCACCAATGGCCATGCGCTGGGCCGTGGTAAGGTTCTGCTTAGTAGTACTTGTTTTTTGGCAGAGTCTTCTCAAATCATTTACACAGAGGTCATGGAATGCCTCGATACAACCCCCTACTGGGAATTGTGGGTTGAATCTTGATTTATTTTTAAGCTTGGTGCGTATATCCCAATTGGGATTGATGTCAAAGTCCAAAAAATCAACATTAGTAGAATCATATTTGTCATCATCAAGGCATGCTAGATCCATGAGTGATGGGATATCTGAGATAAGAAGATCAGTGCCTCCAGTACGTGGTGTGGAATGCTTGGCAGTAATATCAGTATTGGCAAAGAATTTCTTAAGCTTGATTTTTGCGCAGAAATTTGTCAAAATCAATGCGTGCTTGTACAGAGTCATAATTCACGGTGGGACAGAAATTAAGACCTAAAGACAAGAGCGAGGTCTGAGGTTTGGTAAGGACATGGGATGAAAGGTTAATGATCTGGCAACTCTATATATTGTCCATTATTGATTTTTGGCCCCAAAGCGCGCTGACCTGCCCTGTTGCTGTCCGTTTAGACTGGTTCCCACGTCCGCCTCGGCGGATGGCTTTCCTGCCCTTGTTTTCTGTCCTCTTCCTCTTGGTTTGCCGCGACCCCTGCCCCTTTTCTGTTTTTACCCATCCTGGCACATATATATATTGAATTTTGACCAAATGGTTGCTCAGTATTTACTAATATAACGTGTGCCAAACCTATGTTACAACTCATGTTCTAATGTCATCTTGATACTCCTACGTCCTGTCCCCTTTCCTCCATACTTATGGGACATCTCTCCGTCCTTTGGGACGGGACCGGAGCACTTTGTAAAAAGCATCCAATTTTTTTTCAAAAATGTGTCCCTCTTTCCTGCGCGGGGCCCGGCACGCGGCCGTAACCCCACCCACCTTTGCTCCGCCCCGTGCATCGCCCATCAGTCCTCTGAAGACTTTCTTCCCTGTTTTCCTCTCTGGCTCTCGCTAGCGTTCGTTTACTAGTCTGTCTATGTCTTTTAAACTAGATTTTCCAGACTGTTCATCGTGTCACCGTCGCTTCGTGAGGGTGGATCCCCATCCTCTTTGTTTACAGTGTTTGGGTCCGGAACACCGTTGGGACTCCTGTTTTTACTGTGACTCCCTTTCGGTCCGGGCACTTAAACGTCGGATGGAGCGGTGGGAGGAGGTGTTCGGATGAACTCCTTCTCATTTTCAGGCGTTCATCGACGAGAAGAAAAAACGCCCGGTAAGTTCTTTACTTTTCAGAGCACCCCGGCCGGGGGATACCTTTCCAGGTTCCTCTCGGGCTGGGAGGGGTATTGATCGCTCTGTTACCGGGATTCGCCCTGAGGTGCCTGACGGGCCTAATAATTCTACCAGAGTTTTCTCTGAGGGTCTCCATAAGGGGCCTGTGTTCACGGGAGTACGGGAGTCGTGGGGTACCCGAGCTTGCTCTGAGGCCGCTCCTTCGGCTTCCCTCAAACAAAACAGGGTGCTCCCCGAGGTCTTGGCTGGGCTTGAGGTTACTGAACGGATGTTCGAGGCCCGTGCCAATTAAGCTTCTACCGGGCCTAGGTCTGAGGTCCCTCGTACAGAGGCTAAGGCTACCAACAGTTCTGAGGGGCCGGGCAAGGCCCTGTCGGTGAAATCGGTTGCTCACCGTTCCCGCTCTTGTGGTGACACCAGATCTGTTGAGGGGGCAAAAAAGAAAGTTTCTTCTTTTACCGGCAGTGCCGAGGCCCTTCCTTCGAAGGCTCAGTTGGCGGTTGGTATGTCGCAGAAACATTCCAGGCCTCATAGTACCGGCTCTGCTGAGGTTCCTTACGTTAAGGCTAAAATTAAGACCCCTGACCCATCAACAGGGACTCCTGCCTCACTTCCTCACGTGCCGCAGTTCCCCTCAGATGAGGACAAAATGGCGGCCGTTCCCGCCACGACCACGGCGGCCATTTTAGGTACTACCCCTATAACTACGCCATCGGCCCCTGGTGTAGGGTTCGGTCTTTTGGGTGAACCTAAGGTCCCTTGTGCGCATCCTTACCGGCCAGTTTGATTGGAAAGCCCGGATGCCTCTTCCGCACACTGTTTCGTTGCCCGCAGGGGCGACTTCCTTGATTTATGTGGATACGTCGGTGTGGCACCCTTCCCCGTTACGTCCTTGGATTTGTCCACCTCATGAGAGGACTCCTCAGGTTCCGAAACAAACTCCTGAGGACGCCTTTTTCGGTAAATTTTAAGCGCTTATGCGCACCGACCCCATGAGGGAATATTACAAAGGGCTTTTCAAGGAGATATGTCCTCCGGCTCCACCCGTTCCACTGGTGGTCCCGCCGGCACCTCCCTTGCCCGTGGTGCCTCCCCCTGCGCTTCCGCCTTTGCCACCACTGTCCCCAGTGGACAAGGCAGTGCCTGACACGGCTCAGCAGGATCCTGACCTGTCAGATGACCCTCAAGTCGATCAGGACAACAGGACCTTCCCCGCTCTATCAGAGCTTTCCATGACCGGGTGCTGGACATGAGTTTCTTAGATGTTCCGGTGCCTGAGGCACCCGCTCCACAGGAGGGCGTGCTCTCTGGGCGTTCACCTTGTCTCCTTTGGAGTGTACCGGCCTGTTCTTGCAGAAGGACGTTCTGGCCGAGGTCCGAAGAGTTTGGGAAAAGCCACACCCGGGACCTTTTGTCAATAAAAAGATTGACGCGAGGTACAGGCTGCATTCTTCGGAAGTGGCGGCCTTGTCGTCATGTCCGCCTACCTCCTCCACACTGGTTGCTGCAGCTACGTTGCAATCCAGGCCAGCAGCATCCTCCTCCACGACGGCTACTTGGGTCTTGGGAAAGGAGGACAAGCTCCTGGACTCCCTAGGGATGAAAATCTTTGCCAATTCGGCCTTACAGCTCAGGCAGGCCAATGCAGAATTGAATTTGGCGGGAGCTAACATGCGGATGTGGAGAGGTCTGTCGGATTTTGAGGAGTACATTCCGGTCGAGAAGTTGGAAGATTTCAGAGGGGGCCTTTCCGATGCCAGGGTCTTGGCCCAGGATCTCCTGGAGGCTGCGGCTCATCACGTAGACACCTCGGCTCGGGGTCTGATGCTTAGGGTTGATACCTCGCGGCAAGCGTGGCTGCATGCCACTAAGTTTTCGAAGGAAGTGCAAGACAAGGTTCTGGACCTTTCATTCGATGGTAAGGAGCTTTTTCACTCTTCTACTGATGTAGAGCTCACCAAAACCAAAGATAGCACTCAGACGGCTAAATCATGGTCTGTTGTGGTTCAAGCTCCTTTCAAGTCTCAGACCGTTGTCGCAAAGTCGACCTTCCTCTGGTTTTAGGGGCTTCCTCGACTGCAAATTTCGCAGAGTGGATACTCCTCCGGGGAATAACCACCGTAGACCACAGCGTACGCAGTTTTTCTCCCGCTCCTCAGCCTCCTCATCAGGTTCAGGTGGCACCGCCACCGATAAGCCTGCCAAATGAGGGATTTCCGCGCTCGCGCGAGACCCCGGTGGGAGGACGCATTGCGTCTCATTGGGAGGCGTGGCAGACCATCACAGAAGACAGATGGGTCTTGTCAGTCGCTCGGGCGGGCTTCCGCTTACCTTTACCCCCTACCCCACCCCTCAACCCTCCTTTTCAGCTGTCGGGCTCACCCTCCCTCAAGGCCGAGGTTCAGAAACTTCTGCACCTCAGAGCTGTGGAACTAGTTCCCCTTGGGGAGCGAGGGGAGGGCTTCTACTCCTGGCTGTTTACGGTGCCCAAACCCAACCAGGCTGGCCTGCGCACCATCCTAGACCTTTCCCAGTTCAATCTTTTCCTACCCCAAGAGAAATTCAAGATGATCACGCCCGGCCAGATTCGCTCCTCTTTGCAGATGGCCGATTGGCTCAGCGTGGTGGATCTTCAGGATGCGTACATGCATATCCTGATTTGGAATCCACACAGGAGATACCTCTGCTTCTCTTTGCGAGAGGAGCACTTCCAGTTTCGGGTGCTTCCTTTTGGCTTCAGTTCGGCGTTGCGTGTCTTCACGAAGATGTCGTCGGTGATTGCGGCCTATCCTCGTCTCCAGGGTATCCATGTGTATCCCTATTTGGATGACTGGCTCCTACGCAGCCCTTGTCCGTTGGCAGCAGCGGGCAACCTACAGTCTCTCCTTCAGCTCCTTTTCAATCTTGGGCTGTCGGTGAACTGGCGGAAATCCTCCATGACGGTCTCACAGGACCTGACTTTCCTGGGTTTTAGTTGGAACACGATCGACTGCCGAGTGTATCTGACCGGGGACAGAATGGCAGATCTGTTGGCCACGTGTCAGATGTTTGCGCAGTCGGAGAGCATTTCGGCCTGGTGGTTCCAGAGGCTTCTGGGCCTCATGGCCTTGTGTGTACTGGCTCTGCCTCTTGCTCGTCTCAAAATGAGACAGACCCAGATGGCTCTTCGGAGTTCCTGGCGTCAGGCTGTGGACCCGGATTCCAAGCGAATAATGATTCCGGATTCCATGAGAGTGGACCTGGACTGGTGGTCATCTCTCAGCAACCTGTCAGTGGGCGCGGGGTTTCAGGACCCAGCTCCCATGGTGACGATCACGACCGACTCCTCCCTTTTGGGGTGGGGTGTGACGTTAGATCTTCTTTAGGTCTCGGACCTCTGGTCTCCTCAGGACAAGCTCCTGCACATGAATTATTTGGAGCTTCTGGCGATCTTTCTGGCGCTCAAGGCATTCAGACCGCTCATTGTCAACAAGGTGGTCCGCATAAGAACGGACAATGTGGTATCAATGTATTACATAAACAAGCAAGGGGGAACAAAGTCTCCCCCTCTCGTGGACCTGTCCATCCAGATTTGGGAGTGGGCCGTGCTTCATGGGGTCTGGCTGCTTGCAGTGCACATCCCGGGCCAGCTGAATGTCACTGCGGATGCCCTCAGCCGGCGGACAGTGGTCCGCTACGAGTGGGAGTTGAAGGCGGAGATCCTGTCATGGATTTTCTCGCGTTGGGACACACCGGCGGTGGACCCCTTCGCCACAGCGGTAAACAAGAAGCTTCCTCAGTACGCCTCCAGAGGGGGGCTGGGAGCCTCCTCTCTTGTGGACGCTCTCCAGATTCCATGGCACAACATGAGAGCTTACGCCTTCCCGCCTCTTCCCCTAGTTCATCGAGCAATTTGGAAGTTGAAGAGCTCTGTCAACTCTTCTCTTCTACTGATAGCTCTGTGGTGGCCGGCTAGGTTTTGGTTTCAGAACTTCAACAGCTGTCGGTGTGTCCGCCGATCAGGTTACCGGTAGCTCCCGATCTTCTTCACCAAGGGGAACAGATGTGGCACCCCTCCCCACAATCGCTCAACTTGGCGGCATGGTGCCTGAGTTCAAGTCTCTAGAGCGTTTGGGATTGTCTGCGGATAACGTGCATTATCCAGGCAGCCAGGAAACCCTCGACCAGATCCCAATAAATGAGTAAATGGCTCAGGTTCTGTCATTGGTGTTTGGAGAAAGAATTGGACCCGAGGGTGGCAACGATTGACACGGTGCTGTCCTTTGTATCCTCCCTAGCAGAGTCAGGGGTTCATGTTCTGTCTTGCAGGACATATCTCTCAGCGGTTTTCGCTTACCTCTCTACAGACTGGTGTTCTTATTCTTCAACCCGGTGGTGAAGAGACATTTTGCTGGCTTGACACGCATCTACCCTCCGGTTTGTAGTCCGCACCCGCCTTGGGACCTAAATGTAGTCCTGACGGCGCTGTGCCATAAACCCTTTGAGCCAATGGCTACGGTTGACTTCAAGTACGTGTCCTGGAAAGTGTCCTTTCTGGTCACCGTTACGTCAGAGAGGAGAGTGAGTGAGCTCCAGGCATTGTCGGTGGAGCATCCTTTCTTGGTCTTTCACAAGGACAAGGTAGTCCTCCGGACGAACCCAGCTTTCCTACCAAAGGTAGTGGCCGAATTCCATCTGAATCAATCGATTTCCCTTCCGGTCTTTTTTCCGAACCCTGCCTCGGAGGCAGAAAGGGTTCTACACTGCCTGGATGTCCAAAGAGCTCTTAAGTTCTACCTGGACAGGACTTCCGAGCTTCGGAGTTCTTCCCAACTTTTTGTGACCTTCGGTAACCCTCAGGGCAGGCCGGCGTCTAAGGCATCTATTTCCAGATGGATTGCCGCCTGTATCACAGAATCTTTCACCATCCAAAAGCTGAAACCTCCTAAAGATATCCATGCACACCTGGTGCGGGGCAAGGCAGCCGCGGTTGCTTTTCAGAAGTATGTTCCCTGGGAGTCCATCGCTAAAGCGGCTGCTTGGGCCTCCCCATCTGCTTTCTGTAAGCATTACTGCCTCGATATGAGCTCTAGAGCTGACACTCAGTTTGGCCAGGCTGTGCTGAAGAACCTGTTTCAGTAAGGGGTATTTCCATCCACCCATAGTTCCTGTAAGGAGTGCTTGGGAATCTCCCATAAGTATGGAGGAAAGGGGACAGGACGTAGGAGTATTACCAGGTTACTCACCATAGTGGCCACCTTACTCCTAGTCCATAGTCTCTTTTCCTCCATACGCCCGCCCACCGTCCCCTCTAATAAGGTTCCTCTGGTATTGCTAATGGGTCTTTGACCCTGCGATAGAAAAGGACTGATGGGCGATGCGCGGGGCGGAGCCAAGGTGGGTGGGGTTACGGCCGCGTGCCGGGCCCCGCACAGGAAGGAGAGGAGGGACAAATTTTTGAAAAAAATGTGGATGCTTTATACGAAGGGCTCCGGTCCCGTCCCACAGGACGGAGAGATGTCCCATAAGTATGGAGGAAAGGGGACTATGGACTAGGAGTAAGGTGGTCACTACGGTGAGTAACCTGGTAAATATAATGTATGCATATGTAATAATTGATGTAGCTGAAGATGGTTATAGCCTTGATTAAGACCATTCAGGTCGAAACCTACATCAGCTACAGCATTTCCAATAACCTGTGAAACATTTTTATGTATAATTTATTGGATCAATGCGATTAATCCTTATATAGAACAATACGATGGAGAAGGGAATTGGCGCATGTGAATACAGGTACGTACTCGAGTGGTAACCATTTCAAATTTCATGCTTACTAGCCAGCCTTAAAAAGTAACACTCCACCTCAATTTCATACAGGCAGCACACATTTCTTACTCCCCAAAAGTCAATTCTCACTGGCAAACGGTTAGTGGCGAGTGCAAATTTTGCATTCTGCTGTCTGTGTAGAATTGAGGTGGCATATTACTTTGTCTGGTTAGTAGTGTTCATCTTGAAATTTGTACCCCTAATCTGCGCATGCAGTTTTTTTTTTCTTGGACCTTAAAAAGGATGCATTAGGACACACAAGGTCCATAGCTACACCATGCAAAGCGCATACCACAATGAATTGATTTGGGCACTGCATCAGGGGCAGACTTGGGTGGAACTCTGGGGAAATATTCATTAAGCAGAGAGCAGCCTACCTAGCGAAGTGATAGCCAGATTCCTCCCTAATTGCAGGTCGGAAATCTGCTTTAGCAGGTCATTGTAGTTGGCATTGCATGGTTCAGTCATGTAACTTGTAAGATACAGACGTATGTACTTCGGTGAATCGGAATTCCAGTCGAATGTTGTGGGGTTGCCAGGTTCACCTTTTCACCCCCTGAAGAGTCTGATTAATGGCCACTGAATTGTCCAGATTAATTTTAAAATCCAAGGCCTTCCTAATTTCCCCTAAATGTTTCAAAAGGTGTAGCATAGAAAACCCATGGTCAGTCATGGTAAATATGTCATCTGCAAATAGCATTTGTTTTGGTATCCGCTCCGCATTTTGTATTTGTACTCCAATAGCCAGACTCCTTTTTTACGTTGAGTGAGTGGCTCAACTTCGAAGGCAAAGAGTGGGGGAAGCGGGGTCAACCCTGCGACCTGCTTCTGTATTGGGGAAAGTGTTGAGAGAATTAACCCATTGCGTTCTTGCTGAGTGCACCACACACTGCAATTGCTGATATTACATTATGGCCAAACGCTTTCTCAGTATCGGGTGCCACCCACACCAATGATTGGAATGGCTGTGAACTATTTAGCTCCTCTCTTTAGCTTAGAAAAGCCTGGTTAGCTTCGCACCCACATCTACCTTTGCTTCGCAACCATGTACCCATTTGACATTAACTGTGTGTTTGGGAACGTATGTAAAGGTGTAATTCTGTAACTAGGATATCTGCAAACTAGGCCTCTGCTCACTGTAACCACGAGCCAAGCCTAACTTCTGTAACTAAGATGTATGCCTGCAACTGCGCCTCAATGCCCATGGGCTGTAGCACGTTTTACAAATTCAAAAAGAAAAAAAAAAGAAAATAGGCATTTAAACCTAATGAATGAAAAGCTATAAATAGCATCTCAATATGCACCTTAGATTTGCAGCACGTTCTATACCAGAGCCTCATTCCATATAGGACACACCTGCTTACTGGGTGAGTTGCTTTTAGCTCTTGTTCATTGGATCTTTAGTTTGATGCCATAATTTTCAATGTGTTGGTGATAGCAAGTAAGTCAACAGGAGTATGCCTTGCCTTCCCATTATGAAACCAGCCGACCCCCTTGAATAATTGGAAGCAGTGGCTCCACTCTGTCTACAACTTAGTGTGTAGATCTTGGACTATGCTCCTCCCAAACAGCTTTACTCCATGTCAGCGTATAGGGCCCTTGAAAGGTTTAGTAAGTGCCAAAGCAACACCCATAGATGATTTGCTAGCCTCTTTATTCAATAAAAATGTAATTGTCTCTGTAGAGTTTGGTAGTTTTGTGAGGTGTGTGTAAAATATTGTAGACTTTGGAAGCCGTTTTTGACATAGGTTCTTCAATACAGAAAACTGTGAACATATCTTGCTTTAGCAATCCTGAGCTTGCAATAACAGTGAATGCCTATGCATGGATTCAGCTGCCCACCTGTGTTTACAGAACAAGTTTAGCCTGCTATATAGCTGAGGAACAGCTGCGAGAGAGTAAGTAGGCACCCTGGCAGGAGTGCAGAGTTAGCCATGGTCAAAGACCTTTTGTAAGACTAAACTATCTGTAAAAATGTATAAATGCTCTCCTTATGAATGGGGGTGATCAAACTCTGATAATGAGGGCAGTGGTTCACATGACAGTACAACCATGTGAAGTTGGCTGCAGCTATAATAAAAACCTGTGTCTCCGCGATAGGACAAAATTCTGTTCTGGTGTTTTATTTAGCCTTAGTTATTTTCTTGACACAGGCGGGAATACAAATAAGTGTTTTCCTACCTTTTTGGTACTATAACATTCCTGTGACCCTGGACTTGCTGGTTTTTAGGGATGGGATCCCAGTATCTTTTTTTACTATGTTTTCTTTTTTCATTAATATCTTATTAAATGCTATACAGCATATAGCATTGTTAACAGTGGAATGCATTTCTTCTGAGACCCAGGTGTGTATGAAGATTTCTCCGAAGGTCTATGATTTCTATTCACTTAACATTATGGTGTGATTCACTTGCACATCTCGTAAGTTTGCTTTCTGTAAAGTCTCCTAGTTCTAATATGGGGTTTTATGTGGCTGGTTTTGACACTTTCATTGACTCTTTAGTCTTTAGACCTGCAGGAAAATGTTTTGGTTATGTTTAATGGGGGCTGACTTGACAGCGCAACATTGCTTTACTGTTGTGTTGATGTTGGCAACTTAAAAGGAGCATGTCTTTGATCGCTTGTACATTTCTAGAGTTGTTGTGTGGAGGGCACTTGGGATTTGTGTATCTATATGCGAGCCCTGTGGTAGGTATCCTGCTCAGGTCACTACCAACAAGGTCTTCCCTGAGTGTTGACTGATCCGCGCTTAGTGTGGTGGGGCCGAGTGTGACAAGCGAATAGGAGAGGTGTAGAGTTTGGATGATTTTGGTATGTGGGAGTAATGGCACGCTAACTAGATTTAATCATCCAGTGCCTTTTAAGTCGAGGTGTTAGGTGGAAAACAGAATGAACTGGGCAGGATGTAAACAAACAAGCCTCATGTGAAAGGCCCAACATAATAACACAGCATAGCGGTCGCATGAAATGCCTGACAAGTCTTAAAAGGCTCAACAAAGCAGAGCATAGCCTTATCTTTGCACACCCCTGTCCTGCCTCTGCAGCCAGCTCCCACCCGCTCTGCCATCCTCATCTTTCCTCTTTTGTACTCTGTCTCGCTCACTCACCATGCACAATGTAGATCAGAAAATGGCCCATGGTTGAAGGGGCGGACTATGTAGTCTAGCACCCCCTCCCTCCGTAAACCAAAGTGATAAGAGCTCTGGAAAGCATGAGCCTTTTGGCCCAGAGAATTGTCATACCTTTGTAGTTTGGAACCATAGCCAAGACCATGGCAGGTGTCAGTTGTCGGCCAACTCTGACCAGACTTCATTTGGGTGGGGACCTGCACGTAGTGTGGTATAGAGGTAGTTAGGCAGAGGTGAAAATGTAAAGTTGCAAGCTACTAGCCATGCATCGCTGCCTCTCCAATTCCCCACATATACACAGCGCACCATTTTGTTACTTGTTCACAGTCAATTACTACTTGGTAATGGCTAGTGTAAAGATTGGGGGCCTGGTTTATGTATCTGGATACAAAGCATCCATATTGTCACCAGGTGCAATCAATGGAATTGTTGAATAGATGGACCCAACCAGCTTGATAAAATTAGGTGGACTGTGGAGCCGAGAAACCAGTTCCAAAAGAGTTCTAAAGCAAGGACATTGGTGGCATTCTGTTAACTCTGTTGTTTTTGTGATGTCAAACCACTGAATTGGGTAGTTCTGGAGCAAACACTCTATGCCAGCAGAGCAGACCATGATCAGGTTATATATAGAATTGCCTTCTATCCAAGTGGCAATCTGGTATTGAGAAGCAGCGCAGTGCTAGATTCATCCCTGTGAGAGAACACCATTGATGAATGTGTGAGCTGCTGGGCTGCTTGCCCTTTGGATCCACATACCTCAAGGTGTAGTACTGTTGCAACCATCTTTGGAATTCATCTAGAGGTGTTACTACCTTGGATGTAGTCCAGCTTATCCATTTGTGATGTTGACATTCTAGGTGATATGCCGGTAGAATTAGTTTTAGTAAGAATCTGGGGGAAAATTAATCCAGATGGTTTGCTTTTGTTTTCGACTTTGGCAGTCATGTTTCCCACTTAAGCCTCAGACTTTCTGCTGTGGTGTGGACTCTTAGGAGTATGTTGCTGCTGGCTCTAAAGATTGACTTCAGGTGGCAGGAAGTGACTTTTATTTCCTTTTAAATTCTGATCCAATAGTATGATCCAAGAGTCAGATGGGTGCCATGGGCAATGTGCTTTGAAGTGTATTCATTTCTTGATAAGTAGTCGTTGATGGGTGTGATGTGGTCTGTGATTTAGGTCCTGGTGCATTATTGCAGCTGTGGTCTGCACAACCAGCAGCGTGTAATAAGGTCATCAGGTTTTGACTAGTGCTGAGTTGTGATTTCAAGGGTAGTTCACCATTCATCAGAATTGCCAGGTCTTGAATACTTTGGAGATTACCCAGAAACCTTCAGTCTCTGAAGGCCATAGTGGCTTTGTATATAGCAACTGTTGTAAGGCAGTCGTGATTTGTCATGTTTGAGGTCAGTCAGTGCGCCAGGTAAGATTTTGAAGTGTATTTATTTTACCCCTGTTTCTTTAAAGTTGGGGGTAAAATGTTTTTTCTGGGAGCTCCATGTAACATGCCCAATGGGAGAAAGTGGAGAAAAATGTTTTGACTCTAAAGTAGAAATGTTTTTGTTATACATATTTCTTTGCACCTAGTAGACATGTACATGGAAAGATACATCACCTCTATAGATCAGGCAGTAATATGTGGCACTACATTTACTAATGATCCAGACAGATTCATGGAGTTTGTGGGTAAAAGACTGGGCCACCTGTGTGTATTGCTTAATCTTTGTTGGGAGTAGGTGCCTACTTTTTGGGAGTAAAAGTGGCTGGTATGCCTCCTTATTTGTAGGGATGGGTTGAGTGTTGGGTTATTTCCAGACACTGACGAGTACGCTTGACTGAGCTCTTGTAGGGACGGATTCTTATGTCATTGGTTGGGAGTTTGAAGATTAGTTTAATTTGCATAATTGAAGCGTGCAAGGACATGCCCCTTGATGATTCTCATAAGTGGTGCTGTGTCGATGTTGCAAAGCAGGAGTTAATGGAGTAGACAAGGATTGAAAAGGTATTTGATGCGCAGGCGCATAAAGCCGCTCCTGATAATTGGGCATCTTCTAGTAAGCAGGTGCTACCACTGGGCAATGAGGAGCTACTGCATTGCAAGTCACAAATATAACTTCCTAATGAGATGGACACCATAAGTTTTATAATGACCTAGTGTGCTTTAAAAATCTTCTGCATGTTTTGTAATGCTATTTATTACACTTTGACAAACCCCCACCAAGTAAGTTTCTATGGGACAGTTGACCTAGGAGGAGAAAAGTAGCTTGTAGTTGGACGTTGGTGTCAAGCTAATCCTTCTCTTCTAGACTTTAAGCAAGAGCGAAATAGCCCTCAGCACCTGACAATTTTGAATCCTCAGTTGATCCTTGTGGTACAGCACAGGCAGTGTTGCTGTTCTTTGGTTCCTAGTCTGCCCTATAATTAAGATGGGAGTAGTCTCGACCATCAAATGATAAATAACGCAGTCCTAGTGGAGTCTGTCAAATCAAAATGGCCTATGCTAACCAAACCTAATGCCTGCCCTATCTCTTGTACAAAAAACTGAATAAAGGAGAAATGTATGCAAAATGAAAGGTCAGTGTTCAAATGAAAAAATTTGGTTGAACCAGCTCTCCTCCCCACATTAGATGTCGGAGTAAGGCTGTCCTTGTAGGCAGGATGACACACTCTGGCTCGGCTTCCAACACAAATACAGTTCTGGAACGTGGGTCGAGGCCCGTCTTGCCTTCCACATTTTAAGTCTCTTTTCTCGACTTCCAAAATTGATGTTTCAGCCAATAAGTTCACAAAGGACCTCCTCTGCCGGGCTCAGACCTCTCATGATAAAGTTCAACACAAACTTGCAAAGGGGGGGGGGGTCCCTCCCTTCCCCAAGCTTACTTCACTTCGAGTCTCTTTGTCAGGCTTGAACCACTTTCAGACGTCGAAGGTTTTTGAATGTGCGTATCTTACTTTTCAGACCACTGCAGGACCACTTAAACTCAAAATTTATAGTTCAACTTTTACTTTCCCCTTTATAGGAATTAACGTTTTCCACATTACTTTTTCTGTATATTCGCTTTCTTGCCTCAAACAAATTACCTTTCACAGAGACTTTCAGGTGGGCTACTTACTTTTGCCGGACCACTCCATTACTTAGTATTCCTGAACTCGCAACTGTCTTTTACTTCAAAGTTCGTTCACAGGTCTGCCTTTCCTCGCGTCTCATTCACACGTGTGCAGCCTTCGCTTGTGATAAAATGTTGCTATTTCAAACTTTCACACATCGGTCTTTCAGGTCGCTTGCCAACTCACCGGCTGTGTTTCTTCTTTGCTTTACTATTTCCAATTTATGAGTCAAGGTTAGTACCAGGCTTGGCCTCGCCCTTAAATCTGCCGTTCACCCGGGAGGGTCGCTGGCGTCCTTGAAACGCAATGCAGTTTTCACTTGCGCGATCTGGCCTTCTCCACGTCTCTTGCAGCCTGTCAGAGGCAACGACCTCTAGTAGGCAACTCTGGGCTTTTCCGACCTGCTGCTCTTGCCCATTTGTCTGTTGCTCTGCTCGTATAGGTTTGCCTTCGTCACAGAAGCAAGCGCGTGTTCCACCTTGCTCCGAGTGTGTCTTTGGGTTCTGCCTTTTAGTCATGTGAGGAGAGCTAATTGGTATCAGGTGTATGCATCTAGAATCAATAGCCTGACTTTGCCTGACCCGATTAGTGGGACATGGCAAGTACGATGTGTGAACGTTCATATTACTCTGTCACCATCTTCCTTGGCCCAGTGTTTGTGCTAAAAGGATGAAGAGGGGGAAATTGGACCTCAGAGCATCCTAAAATAAAGGATGGGTTGATTAATCCAAATAGGGGGAAATACTTCATCTTGCTATCGGCTGGCTCACACAGCATTCCCTGAAGACCTCTCACCCAGGTGATACTCCTGCACCGGTCCACCCCAGGAACTGGATCCAAAAGCAATGGCAGTATCCTAGCCACCTGGATGACCAGTCCCGGTGGGCCAGTTGGTGAGACACCATTTGGTTTATCAGTGTGCGGCCAGTCTGATGTGTTGGTGGAGTTTCATTGATGATTGTATCATTGCTCTGTTGTAGCACATGTAGTGGGTGTGGTGTTTTTTTTTAAAATTGTAAAACATTATTTTATGTATGAATGATTACTTTGAACCATGAAATGTGAGTTCTTGCCTCAGTACATTGGGGAAGAGGACTATTCAAACAAAGCAAGCGGTCAGGGCTGTATGCAATGGCAACGTAGAGAAGACAGTCTTGCTATAACCTGTAGGATTCATTATCTTAATATTTTTAATTTGTGTTAATAGTCACCTAATGAAGAGCCATTATGCACCATTTGCATTGTGGTTTGAATTACAGCGGCATGTTTACAAATGTTGGAGGAACAAAATGACATTGATGTAATGTAATTGGAAACAATTATGTCAACTATGTTTCGTCAAACACGGTAAAATAAACTGGTAACATTTGTTGATTACTAGAGTGAAAAACACCCCAGCACCAAAATCCGATCGTGACATTGATTATATTTTGCAGAATATCGGAATTGTCACTTCTATTGTCTTGTGTTGCTTAATTTACCAATTTTGAAGTGAAAGTCCACCATGTGGGTGCTTAGTGATCTAGTTAGTTTCTTTCAACCCAGATGTTGGTCTCCCAGTGCTATTAGATGCTTGCGCTCCACCATGAGATTTGCAGTGGTGTCTGTTTCTCCTCAAATGGTATGGTTGTATGTTAGGTTATTTGGCATTTATATACCGCTTTATATATCATTGATATGATCTCAAAGCCCTTGTGGACCGTAGTAGAGGTCAGTCGAGTGAGTAGGGTAGAATAGGTTGCACTCAATATGTGAGCAGCTGATGCGATTGCCTGGTGGTAGCTGCATTCTAACATTAGGGGCCATGATAGTGGGAGATCAGTCGAATGTGTGCAGTCTCGTGGATGGTCTCCGAGACTGCGTTCTGGCAGCATTAGGCCTGTGTAGGGAGTTTGTGTGCAGCTAGGCTGATTTTGATTTACGTTTTTTAAATCTTTATTATTTTTTTTTTTTTGTGGGGTACAGCTGCGTTCTAGCAGGATGTTGAGGTGTTTAGGAAGTTATGTTCGTATGTGAGCAGCTAGGCCGAATTGATTAAGTGCTATAGCTACGCTCTAATGTGTGTTGGTGTAAAGTAGAGAGCGAGCATAGTGCTAGGAGAGGTGAATGTCTGGTGTCGATGTTCTAGTCTTATGAGCACACCGTTTCATGGTTGAATTCTGGGTCTGGGTTAGCTGGTAGCCGTTGTTTTCACGTTTCGAGGTCGTTGCACTCTGAGGTAGAATTCACAGCTAGGAGCAGAGTAAGATATGTGCATGGACAGGGGTTATTGTTCTTAGGCTGTGCACTATGGATCTCAGGGGCCTGGGTTCCAGGTCACAAGTTGTGGTTTATGGTGGGTTGCAGGAGAGGATTAGGCAGGTTATAGGGCAGGAGCTATCTCACACTAATGTAGTCACATCAAGTTCCTTTTCCCGGTCTCTGGTTGGTGTTAGTGAGGGGTAGCATTGTAGGTAGAGGCAGGGTAAATGGTGGTAGCGCTGGAATTCTTTTCCCACCAGCATATTAACATCGCAACAGTGCTGTTATAGGATGGGCTGGACAGAGGCAGTGTAGAGTTGGGGTGTTCTGGTGTCTAGGGGGTGTTGTGTGTTGGGTAGGTAGTTGCGACAAGGCATGGAGCAATTGGATCCTCCTGGTTACATGTGCAAGAAGCTGCTAGGTATGTGTAGTAGACTAGTGAAGAGGAGAGTCAGCAATTACATATCTTAGCGCTTGGACGCTAAAGTTGCTGTCAATGTCCAGTTAATAATTTTGTCTTGGTGGCTTATTGGTTGATTTCTGGGTCTCTTTGCTCGGTATCTTTGAACTTTTGTCCGCAAGCGCTAATTACTTTCCAATGTAATGACGTCGAGGTTGCGGTCAATGGTGCGGTCTTAGATGGTCAGAGACAAGTTTATGGGAAGAGCTATGTTTTTAGGGCTTTGCGGAAGGCCATGTAGTCTTGTTTGTGTCGAATGTGCGGGGGGAGTGAATTCTAGAGAAGGCGGACCCTCCAATCCTGGTTGAATTGGAGGCTGGAATCACTAGTAAGAGGGCAGTGCTTAATCCTGGAGAGCGTGATGGGATGTACGGTTTAATCTTCTCTTGCACGTATGCTGGCCCGGTCTTGTGCACTGCTCGGTGTGTAATGCACAGGGTTTTGAAAGTGGTCCTTTGTCCCACAGGGAGCCAGTGAAGGGTGCGGAGAGCGGGGGAGACACAGTCCCTGTGTCCTAGGGAGTCTGGCAGCAGCACTCTGGGCTCTTTGGAGTTTAAGTTGGTATGCCGGTGCTGGTATAAAGAGTTGGCATAGTCCAATCTCGACATAGCAGCAAGTCTGTTGGGATAGGTGATACATTTTTGATCTGACGAGAGAGGGTTAGGCCCAAGTCCATAGTGCAGACAAGGTTTTGGGGGAAAGGGGGTGGTTGCGGGAGAATGGCAGTATTGCCGCACACCATGATCTCAGTTTTTCTCAGGGTTCAGAAGGAGGTGGTTTCTGGTCATCCATCGGTCAATATCACTGAGGCAACTTTCAAGGTCAGGATGTGGGTTTGAGCATTCTTTGGGAATTCTTGGGATGATTTGGGTATCGTCAGCATAGTTGTAGCAGGTGAGGTTGTGTCTGGACGATTCCTGGTATTATGGTCAGAGGTTGAAGAGGAGAGCAGAAAGGCAGGCACCTTTTGGGGTACTCCAGTATTCATAGAGCGTGTGGTAGACTGAAAACTGCGAAGGAAAGCGATTTGTTTCCTGTTGTTGAGGAAGGACATAATCCATTTGAGTGCTGAGCCTCGGATTCCTAGGGATTGGAGAGGGTTGAGAAGGATGGAATGGTTAACAGTGTCAAAGGCTGCTGACAGACAAGGAGAATCAGCGCAATGCATCCCTCGGAGTCTGCCGCGACCTTGAGATCATCCCAGAAAGAAATCGGACTGGTTTCTGTTTCTGGGCGCGGCCTGAAGCCTGATTGAGTGGGGTTGAGTAGCTTGTTGGTTTCTACAAAGTGGTTGAGCTGATAGTACACAGCCCGGTCAATGAGTTTCGCCAAGAATCTGGTGTTGGAGATCGCCCTGTAATTCTTAAGGTCAAGGGGGTTGAGAGATGCCTTTTTTAGAAGCAGTTTGATAAGGCCTCAGGAAAGATGCCAGAGGTGAGGGATTCGTTTATTAAGGACCTTGCTTGTTTTCCTGCGCAAGTAGAGGAGAATGTTTCTTTCAGGAGAGGGGCGGGACAGCGGTTAAGGGGGGGAAACGGAGGGTCTGCTGCTGTATAGTAGTACTAGGAACTCGTCCCTCAAGATGGGGTGGAAAGAGTCGAATGTTGGCATTGCAGCAGTTGGGGGGGGTAACAGTCAGGAGAGGTAGGAGTGGGCATGGGGTGAGGGTGGACAGTTTGGTATTAAGGGTTGCCATCCTGTCGAGGGCTGTGTTATAGAAATGTAGCGAGAGGGAGTCGCAGAGCAACTGCCTAGGGGTGTGATTTGAGCAGAGGTGCAGGCTGGTTTCACCAATTTGGAGATGATCTTGTGGAGTTGTTTTCTGCTGCTGTGACAGTTCAGGATTTGTTTATTGTAATATGCCTTTCTGGCCTTTCGGATCTTGAATTTGCAATTACGGTGATGGTGGACGTACATGGATCTGCTCAGAGTGGTTTTAGATGCTTGCCATTTGCGCTCAAGTTATTTTGATTTTTGAAAGTCTTCAGGCGTGGCGTGATCCATTTGGGGGAAGGTCCTATGCAAGAAGCTGCGGGGCATGAAGGGGTGAGAGGAAGTAGTGATTCGTCAAGCCAGGAGTCAAAGGATTTTACAGTTATGGGTCTTTCAGAGGTCAGCAATGCTGGGAGACTGAGTAGTAGGGCTTTGTCAAGGTCGAGGAGTATCTTGACTTTGTTCCAGCATTTGTGATCATGTGTAGGGTTCGGGAGAGCCATTGTGGTAGGGGCTGGTGTGTGGACAGTTAAAGGGATGGCAGAGTGGTCTGTCCAGATAAGCGGTTTGTGACTAGATATGGAGAATAGGTCATAGGAACTGAAGATACCATTGAGGGTGTGACCACCAGGCTAGATTGTCGACCAGGGGATGGGTCATGGGGTTGTTGGCACATAGAACCATATATAGAAATTTCCTAGTAGTGAGTGTTGGGTGATTTACTTGAATGGTGGCTATTTTGTCAGATTGTTGGAAAAATGTCTGTCATAACCAGGGGGTTTGTAAACTAGTAGGAAGCTGTGAGCGTTGAAAGCAAGAGTTTTACTGGTAGGGATTCACTGTTAGCACTGCATATTTGGGGTTCAGTGAGTGAGATGGAGAAGGGAGATTTGTAGAGGATTGCGACTCGGCCACCTCTGGAAGGTCTGTTGCGAGATAAGCGAGTAGCCAGGGGGGAATGCCTTGTGCGCGACAGGTGCAAAATCGTTGGAGAACCAAGTTTCAGTGATGAAGATGAGGTCAGGGTTGTCGGAGGATAGGTGGTCAAAGATGCTCTGTTTGTCGCAACGGAGTAGGCATTGAAGAGGAGGCATGTGATTTCATGAGTTGAGGTGTTTTTCTTGACGCTCGTTGCTGGGATTGTTTGGTGCCCTTTGCAATGTAGTGTGGTCTGATTAGTCTGACTAGTTGAGACTGACTGGGGGGTGGTGGGGTTGGGATGTTGGTACTGTTGGGGGGAGTGGGTTAGGTCAACTGTGAGTGGGAAGAGTAGGTGGTTGGTGTGCAAGACTTGGAGGGTGGGATCTGCAGGGGAGGCGATGGAGGTGAGTGGTGCATTTTTTGGTGGCGCGTAAGTTGCTTGCGGTTAGAATCTGGGGGGCGCTAGGGGTTTAGGGTTCCTGGGTGAGAGGTCGAGTTCAAGGGGATGGAGACAGGGGGCGAGGGGTGGGCTTGATGGCAGGGATGGGGAGGTATGGACTGGTGAGGTGAGGGAGAGGGCCGCTCACCTTTTCTGCGTTTGGCTGCCAGAGGGGTATGAGTGTAGGGGGGGGGGTCAGAGGGGCATGGGGATGAAGCGACAGTTATTGAAAGGGCAAGATGTGCTACTTTGAGGCATCAGAAAGGGTTTGAAGGGGGATGTCTGTGGGTGGGGGGGTTGCATAGGAGCAGAGCGTGGGGGAGAGGGTGGTGTGGAAGGTAGGGCGAGAGGGTATCTGGTGAGGACAGGGGGGGGCTCAGAGTTGTGCAGAGTTTGTGGGGTGTGGAAGTATTTGTGAGGCAGTGCAGTCGAGGGGTCAAATGGGTTTTGACAGGGGTGTTATGGTCTGGAGGAAGTTTGGGGGGGTGTTCTTGGGTGAGTGCACTGATGCTGCGGTAGTGGCAGGGGACTTGCGGTGTTTGGAGCGCCAGAGAGCTCCTCTGGCTTGTGAGTTGGAAATCAGGCGGGGGCTATGGGCGTTGGGTAGGGGTTCTCTAAGTGTAAGGGGGCGGATGGAGGGCAGGAAGGGATGAAGAGTGTGGGATGAGGGAGTGGGGTGCAAGGTGTTTGGCGCGCCAGAGCGCTCCTCTGGCCTCAGAGTTGAGGCGGGATGGCGAATAAGGGGTGGGCGACGGGAATCGGAGTGTATTGGGATGTAGGGGGGGGTTCCTGAAGGTAGGCACGAGTACCGCAGGGCTGTGCCGGGTGGGGTGCATTAAGGGGGGGTGGGTGTGGTGCAGAAGGGGCCATGTTGTGGGGCGGAGCGGTGGTCTTTGCTGTCGCGGTATCTCTGTGGTGGGGAGGAAGTCGGTCATGGTTGTGGGATGGAGCGGCTGAGCGATGATTGGGGGTCGGAGTAGCAACATGTCTGGGGCTAGTACAGAAGTTCTGTGTCGAGGCACCGAAGACTAAGACGGTAGGAAGTGTATTGAGCTATAATGTAATAGAAGCACCTAGATATGGGACAGGTAGCGAGAGGGCCTAGCGCGGGGGAGGACAGTAAATGCAGTCACAATACATTCAATGGCAGCACCTAGGATTGGGACACCTGGGTAGAGGGAGAAAGGGCCTAACACGGGGGGGCAACAGTAAATACAATGGCAGTAGATGCAATATTGGCGCCTAGATTTGGGACACCAGGATAGAGGGAGAGAAAGCCTAACCGTGTCAGCAGCTCCTAGATTTGGGACACCTTGATAGGAAGTACAATAGCAACAGTAAAAGCAATAGCAGCAGCTAGATTTGGGACACCTGGATAGAGGAAGAAAGGTCATAACATGGAGGGTTGGGGGCGGCAACAGTAAATACAATAGCAGTAATAACGGTAACACAAAGTTAGGTAGAAATTGGAAAGACTAGGCTTTAAATTCCTGGATAGGGTTAGTTTAGCGCCAGGTTGATGCTGGTATGCAGGTGCGAGTTACAATAAGCTTGTCTGGGAAGTATGGCAAGGTGTGAGAGGCTGCTATCTGGCACATCTGGCCGGTGTACAATCTGCAGAAAACAATATGTGCAGAGTGCTATCGAAGAGCGAAATATCACAGGCGTAGATGGTCTATATAGTAGCAATATATGGCTAAGGGGTAAAAGCTAAACTAACAAGATGCAGAAATTGGCTATTGGACAAACTACGTAAAGGCTGTGTTTGACTAGGGTTTGAATCTAGCTGTGATAAGACACAACAGGTGTAGGTTAGAATGATTTTCAATGGGTTCGGCCAGTTTACAGAGGGGCAGCAGGTGCTGGTCTCCTACCTTGTCAGCCGCTGCTAGTTGACTGCTGGAGGCACCTCAGTCCAACATGTGCCAACACGGTCAGGAGCTGCTTCTTTAGGAGCTGCTGTCCTTAACCTGGGGGGTCCTTCCCTGCAGGGGCTGCCCTGGGTGGTTGTCTTAAGTGGGATGTCTTGCACCAATCACTGAGGCCTAGGAGGTCCGCAGTAGCAGCCAATTAGGGGAGGTGGGTGGGATGGCGGCGTTGAGGAAAGGAACAGCAACACGGAAGTAACAGGAGGGACAGGCTGGCACACAGAGCGTGGATGGTGCTTGGATGCCAAAATTAAAGATTCAGCCAAGGATAGCCTGAGTTAGTTGGATTTACTGTTGTATGATGGATCCCCAAATTTACTAGAAAGGATAGGTGTGCTTGAATGTTCAGTTGAACAAAGAAAGATTCACTGTTCGAGATCAATTTTGATATTCGTGTTCTCAAATGGTCCTGGTGCTGAAATGTTTCTTGTGCACAATGGCAATTCTTCCTGCCCAGTTAGTCTGGGTGGGATAACTTTGAGGATTACATGGCGAGTGTACTTGTATAAAGAAAGTCTGTGTTGCCTTAAAGCAGGGTTGCACAACTTTTTGTCGGAGGGCCAAATATACTACACAAATCCCATACAGTGGGGCGAAGTATCAATGAGAATGTGTGGGTGATGGGGGCATCGGTTCACGAATTTGAAATAAAAAAACATATTTTTTGGGTTCATTTTTATTTACTGTAAGAGATTATACATAGCCCTTTTAGAAATGCACATATCATGATGGAAAAACAAAAAACTGGACCAGAAAGTCTTCACACAGCTGATATGACAGACTTGGCGAATTTAGCCAGGCAACACTTCAAAATTAAATTCATATTAATTGGAGGTCCATAATCAATGTCGTAAAGGGACACATTTGGACCACGGGTCACATGTTGTGCACCACTGCCCTAAAGTAGTATTTTTGAGGAGGTGCTGAATTCTCTTCACAGCATGTGGTCTTCTTTGATTTGGCTTGAGGTCTTTTGGTGGTGCTTGGTCGATGTTCGTTTATCCTTTAGCTGTCCTACTCTGTTATAACATTGTTGCTGGTGTCAAGGTGTCTGACATTTGTTTGTCGGTTGTTTTCAGCTATTAAGGTGTTCCAAGAAGTTACAAATTAGGTCTTTATAGCTTTTGGCTTGTGGACGAATTAGTTATTGAGTGGGGGGGATGATTTATGGTGAGTGCTGTTGGGGTCTGGTGTTTTACGAATGCGGGTATGTGTTTGAGATGCTTTGGCTGTGTGCTGGCTTCTTGCGCAAATGCTCTCTGGCCTGTTTTAGGCTGTGTAAATTTGTTTGATTTTTTTTTTTCTTTTTTTTTTCCTGCTCAGATCCTGCCCCTATTCTCATATTTTTCGATTGTTCCTGGCCATTTTGGATCTGAATGTGTTGTGTGGTTATCCTGACAGGCAGCTCATAATGTGGCCTGGTTTTGGGTGTTATCTCCTTGTTAATAATGTAGGCTATGGTTGTCTTGTAAATGCCATGGTGATTTTATTTTTAGGGCGGTCGGTTTCCTGTAGTTGCTTCGCCATTTACAGTTGGTTCATAGTATTTTTGTCTGTGAAGGTGTCCTATTCGGGTTCTGTAAGTTTGTTGGTTACGGTAGTTGCTGTTTTATATTGCTACGAATGGGGTAGTCTCCAAAGATGGGAGTCAGCTGTTTGAGGTCCTTGTTCTTGGATGGGTTTCTTATTTCCAGATCCTGGCTTCTGGGTTTAGGGTGGCTTACTGTTCACCTATATCTAGGCTTGCTGGAGAGCTTGTTAGTGGAGAGTATGGAGGGCGTGTGAAATAAGTGGCAATATTGCATAAATGAGCTGGAATGAATGTTCCAAGTCTGTCAGTTTAATAGCACCAGCAGAGCCCTGATTAAGTTGTGATCTCTGATTACTTTTGGGATGCATTGCTTCATGCACTATGTATGAATGTAGAAACAATGGAAATTCTCCTGTATATTAATATAATTCTCAGGTATCGTACATTCTAGTTCATCCACTTACAAATGGCTTACTTATGTAGTTCAAAATATAAAGGAACAAAAGCACCAATTTCAAAAATGTTTTAACCTGAAAGGGTCTTAAGAATGTCTTTATTTTTACATTTATGAAGCGCACAAAAACCCACAGGAATCAAGGTGCTGGTTTCAAGGGATTGTGGGGGGGAGGGAGAAGGGGGAGTGAAGCAAGTGGGGAGAGGAGAATACATGAAGTGTCATAGCTTCATAGTCTGTGTAAAAGGCTGATTTTTAGTGGCCAATAAGAAGGCTCAGATCGCAGTTGAGGGGGAAGGTTGTTCAGAGGTGGGCGGCATTGGCTCAGAACCTGGAGCCCCCAGATCTTTTGTGTTTGAAACCGAGTTGTCCGTCAGTGGCTGTATATAACTCTTGTAGGTCTGGAGGAGGTGTTCTTGATGAGTTTCTGCAAGAGGTAGGGTGGAGCGGAATTTGAAATACAACGGTGAGTAATGGAGAAAATTTTAAAGTTCATGCGTTCTTTGACTGGTAGCCAATGAGCAGCAGCTTGTCTGTGTGTAGATTTATGGTAATTTTTGGATGGTTTCATAGTGGCGGAAAGGCATTGTTCTGGATAGTCTGGAACTTGCTGAGGTTCTGTTCAGATGTTCCAGCGAAGATAGTTACAATTGTCGAGCCAGAAACCGATTCTAGTTCTAGCTGTCTTGTAAGGAGGGGAGGGAGCGGTTTGGTTGTGTGGGCTGCTGATGATGCAATGACATTGACGTGCTGGTTCCTGCTGAGGTTTCAGTCCAAATGGACACCAAGCGTTTTGACGGTGGAGGAGAACGGGGATGGTGCAAGCATCAATGTTGAAGGAGTGGAAGGCTGAGTCCAGTTTGGCTAGACAGGACGGGGAGCCGACAATCGGGATTTCTGTCTTGTCATAATTTTGACAGAGTTGGTGAGTGGCCATCTAAGCTTGTATAATATTGTAGATTTTGTCAATCTTGCTGGAATCTTGTTCATAGTTGTCTGAGAGTGGGATGAGGATTTGGGTGGTATCGGCGTAGTTGGTGAATGATGTACCCAAAGAATCCAGGTAGTCGAAAAGAGGTTTAGTGTGAATGTTGTATAGTGTTGGGGAGACGCATGAACGTTATGGGGCACGGCACGGCAGGGAACAGGAGTTGGGTAGGCAGTTATGTTTCCTGCATAGACACTGGCTGTTCTGTCTGCGAGGAAGAAGGTGATGCACTCTATGGCTGGAGGGGAGAAGTTGGCGGCTCTGGTAAGGTGGTGGCAGAGAGTTTGGTGGTGGACCAGGTCGAAACCAGCTGAGGGGTCAAGCAGAAGGTTCCATGTGTTAATATCCCCGCTATTAAGGCATGGAATCTGCGGGGGACATCACTGCATTATTTTTAAAGGAGCGGGGGAACACCCCCGCAACTCTTGCTCCCCAAACCCACAAATTATCCCCCCAAAAATATTGGCTATGGCCATTCCAGAAGACCATATATACGGCGATACTTTTGGTGGGGATAATATGTAGTGATACCAAGCAGAATGAGGGCTAGGTTGCAGCATCACGGGAATAGTCTTAGGTCTAGTAGGGCTCACTCTCTGCCATGACCAGGTCGAAAGCCGGATTGTCTTGGGCTGAATATGTTGTAGAGTTCGAGGTAGGATTGGATTTGTGAGTAGGCAAGCATGGTCTAGAATTTTTATTAGGAAGGGGATGGCGGTGATTGGTCGGTAATTGGTGGGAGTAGTAGGATCAAGAGAAGCTTTTTTATTTTGAGGAGAGGGGGGGGATCCAGCCTTCCATAAGGACCAGTGGGACAAAGCTGTTGGTGAAAGAGGGGTTGTTGAAAGTAGTAATGATGGGAATAAGGGCTTCTGCACAGTCTTTAATGGGAGAGGCAGGGCAGGTGTCCCATTGGCAGTGTGGGGGTTTCAAGCCAGCGATGAGATTTGAAATTGCCAATTCTGTGACAGGGCGGAAGTTAAAGGAGGGGTTACTGAATGAAAAGTGAAGAGGGGCGGGGTAGATATCGGTCAATTTTTGTTTGCCTTGGTGTAGATGGAGGATTGCCTCATCTTGATCTTTTTTTATTTCTCAAGGGAAGCAATTTTGTTAGTGAAGGCATCCTGGATGTTTTGGCACCAGGTTTTTCATCTTTGGGGCAGTTAGTAATTGGAGTAATGCGGGTTTCAAGCTCCTGTAAGAAGGAGAAAAGTGAGGTTTGAGGACTCTGTTTGAGAGTGCGTTTGCTTTGGTTGTGAGGATGGCTAATTTATACTCCTTGAAGATGCTTAAGAAGTTGGCTTTTTTGGTTGCTTTGGAGGACTTGTTTTTTGGCCCTCATGTCCTAGAGACACGCAGTAAACCACACATCTGTGTGGTTGATTTTGCTCTACGAGCTTTAAGTGGGGTGATAGTATCAATAGCTGATAGGAAGTGTTGTAGGTTTTAAACAGGTCAATTAGATAAGAAGGTAGGGAGGCTCAGGTGAGGGTGTGGTCAGCAGTGAGGATGGGGAGAAAACATTCTTTGGTGAGGTTACTGGAACATCTTGTGAGCACAGGGGCTAAAGGGAGGAAGTTAGGTGACTGGACAGGGGTAGTGGGCACTTTGAAGGATATAGTATGGTGATCTGATCAGAGATTTAGGGGGATTACTATGTTGTCTGCATTACAGTTCAGGTCTTTAGTCCAATCTACAGATCTACCTAGTTGATGGCTTGGGCTAGAGGCATGTTGTTGAACCCAAGAGAGACTAGAGAGTTTGCTAACGAGAGGGCTTGTCTGAAAGGTCCATTAGTCCCAGGTTTAGGTCACCTAAGACTAGGACTTAGGAGGTAGCTCTAATACTGGTGAAGACCAGTCTTCCTCAAAAGGTTAGGCTGGACCAGGAGGGCGATAGATGACATGAATGCTTAAGGTGGAGGTGGGTGAGTGTTAGCCTAGTGCTGAGTAGGTCACATGCGGGTGGAGCAGTGGAGGAAATGGTTTTCTAGGACAATGTCTTTGTGGATGAGAGCAACTCCCCCGCCCCACCTACATTTAAAGGGTGTTCACAGTGGAGGATAGTGTGACCTGCAGGAATGGTGATGGCGAGAGCTGGTCCCACAGCAGGGTGTAGCCATGTTTAATTTACGGCTAAGATGTCCAAGTCATTGTTAGTGATGAGGTGCCTGACATCAGCGCTATGAGCGATAACTGATCGTGCATTGATCAGTGTGCAAGAACGAGTTTGGTCGGAAGGTGTGGAACGGTCCGCTATAGGATCAGAAATGGAAGTTGCTGCAATGGAAGCTGAGTGGTTAGCAGTGGTGCGTGTTTGGAGGTGTTAGGTGTTTGTTAATGCAAGGTGGGAAGGTGCGAGGCATGGGTGGTGCTAAAGTGTGCAAGGCGAGCTTTGAAGTTCTGGCCATGCCTAAGCAAGGGAGGTGGTTGGTAGGTGATGTGTCTGTATGTTAGTTGTGGCAGTAGTTTGCGGCCTGGAGTGTAGTGAGCAGTAGTTGCTTTGCATGTGCAGAAGGGAGCTGGATGCCGGGATGATGCGTGGCAACAAGTGAGAGGTATGAGAACTGGGAGGGGTTCAGCAGCCTGCATGGAATTGTAAAGTGTTCACGTAAACAGTCTTGCCTTGTGCGGCCAGGGAGGTGATTAGTGATGCAAGATGGTCAACAATACAGAGTGCAGGCAGGGGAAGTAGGGGCCCAAAGGTGAACACCTGGATTCGGTGGCAATGGAGTCAAAATAGTTTGGAATGTGAGGTCATGTGTGTTGAGGTCAGGCACGGCTGCATGCTTGAATGTAGGAGGCGCCAAATGTGAATGAAGGAGAGCTTGAGGTAATCCTGGTAGCCCAGGTGGGTAGGCAGGCCAGCTGTGTGCCAAAGGCTTGCAGGATATATGCTTGGCATGAGTCAGGAGACTGGCGTAATGTGCTGCTTGTAGTGTGCACAGTTTGGGGTGGCAAGAGTGCCAGGATTAGAACAGTACAGGCTTGACCACTGCATGGATGAACCAGGCGATGGGAGGGGGCGCTGTGAGTGGGAGGAGACAGATGAGGTGATATTAGCAGGTGCGATCAACTCGTAGGGCGGCAGGAGCTGGTCACGCAAAGTAGAGGCTGAGTGCGCGTGTGGCTGCGGGAGCGTGGGCGGTAGAACTGTAGACCGTAACAGTAAAGCAGTTGGATACACAGCACGTCTGAGACGCCTTACCTGTGTAGTGGCAGTGATGCATTTGGTATTGATGGTGATAAGGCTGCAACTTTTCAGCTGGTCTAGCGTTGGTAGTATGAGAATGGGAGAAATGCCTGTAAAGTTTTAAGGTGTGGGCAGCTCACCAGCTATGGCCGGGCGCAAGAGGAGGAAGGTAGACAGATGAGAGGAGGTGGATAAAACGGAGGAATGTATTAGTAGATGCAGAGAAGTGATGTGTGCACGTCAGGATAAGGAATGTTGAGGGGGCGATTGCCTCCAAACTAAATGCTGTGAATTAATAAGAACACTACTCTTACGTCCCGTCCCCTTTCCTCCATACTGTATGGGCGTCCCGTCCAAGCGATGGGAGACAGAACCTTTTTCACCAGCAAAACCTTCTTCCCCTTTAAATTTAGAGGCGTGGCCCAGGGAGCATGCGCTGCCCTGACTCTGCCCTCCGGCGCCACAAAGTCCCTTTTTCCGCGTCGACAGGAACGGGCCGAATTCACCAGCGCTCCTGGGTTTGGCTTCGGCCATGTAATTTCACGCACGGATACTTCTTTGTCTTTTTTTTTCATTCGGGTACTCCTCCCTGGCGGATGTCGACTTCTACATAGTTCAGCAGGTGTCCATCCTGCAACGGGCTCTTTCCAACTTCAGACCCCCACGCCTTCTGCCTACGTTGCCTTGGCCCAGACCACGGTTGGCAGTCATGTTTGGCGTGTGACTCGGTGTCCTCAAAGGCGCTGAAGAACAGACTCGCCAGGTGGAGGGAGCTCTTCCAAAGGTCGCCTCCAGAGGATCTCAAGAACTTTGTGAAACATCGAACCAGGCCCAAGGTAGGGCCAATAATTTCCAGCGCACTCTGCAAAGGAGACGCCTTCCCAGGGACGCTCCAGCGCAGGAGGGACTGGCCAGGTCCTTCTACCG
Source organism: Ambystoma mexicanum (assembly GCF_040938575.1). Lineage (NCBI taxonomy): Eukaryota > Metazoa > Chordata > Amphibia > Caudata > Ambystomatidae > Ambystoma > Ambystoma mexicanum. Next base: position 1,111,336,461 of record NC_090923.1, on the reverse strand, counting down.
ACATGCGCCCGAGGCTGCCACAGCTACCGGCCTTCAGGTCAAGGGGTCCTCGGATCCTCCCGGGCACAGTGTTGAGGGACCAGAAGGTTCTTGTACCGGGTCTACACCTGAGGGGCTATGCCCTTTTACCAGCACCATGGCTGAGGGGCTACGCCCCAATACCGGCAATATGTCTGAGGGGGGGTGCCTAAACGCAGCTCTAACGACCTCCGGGTCGAGGGTATTACACCTACCGGGCCGGGGCCCGAGAAGCAGGGTAGGCCTTGTGATCCACACACAAGTCTTGGATGAGGCCGGGCCCGGCGGGCCGAGCAACACGTCGCAGGCACCTCGCAGGCACCTCGCAGGCACCTCGCAGGCACCTCGCAGGCACCTCGACAAAATGACTGCTGCCCCAGAAAGGGGCACCAGTCCAACGCTATTCCACGAATTCGGCGAAGAACGAGTGTCAAGGTGGGACTGGCCTCAACCAGGTACGTGGCCTACAGTCTATCCTTCATTTGCGCAGGGCGTCCATATGGACCGGGTATGCAACGGCTCCAGCAGCCCCCCGCTACCCTGTCGGCATTTTGGCCAATGAGGAGGCGCTCTTCGAGATGTTTCTCGGCCTCATGAGGTCTCCTCAGATGGGGGTTATCAAAGTTGCAGCCAGGGAAGTCCTCCCCGCCATGCTAGAGGCACCACAGACTCCTTCGGGCACCCAGGCCCCGCTGCAGCCGCCTCCTCCTGGCTCCACAGCCGATTCCGCTGCCTCATCCTCCGGCTGTGGTCCCTGTACCCCAGCCTCCGGCACCATCTACCCCTCCTCCACAAGATCCTACAGATCTGCAGGATAAGGACGAGGAGGAGCATCCGGACACACCATCCTCAGCCAAGGCCTTCCATGAACGTCTTGCTGACCTGGGCCTCCCCCAACCTGAGGTCGAACAGCCGACAGAGGGGGTTCTAGCTGAAGTCCTCAAAAGACGCCCCTCTGCCAACACCAGGGATTCCACTGCAAACCGATGTAGTCTCCCTGGCCAAGAAGGGTTGGCTTAAGCCCCACTCAGTCGTCCTCAGCCTCCTTCTCTGCGGTGCTGCTAGGCAAGAAGGAGAAGATCTTGGAGGCATATGACAAGATCTGCTCCAATGCCTCCTTGCACCTGTGTCAGGCCAACGCAGATGCCATGCTGGCTGCTGCCAACCAACGGTTATGGCTGGAAATTGCAGACTTCCTCCCGGAACACCCCACCCAATGCCAATCGGGCTTTAAGGCGGGGCTAGCAGAAGCCAAGCTTGTGGCGCATGATCTCATGGAATCCACAGTGGCTCATATCGATACCTCAGGCGGTGCCATCTGTATTGCCACGGACATGAGAACATCCTGCTCTGGGCAACAAAATTCAACCCGGATGTCCAGGAGCGCATTCTAGATCTACCGTTCGCAGGGGGGGGGGGTTGTTGGGAGAGACCTCTTCCACTCCTCTATGGAGTGGAAGAGTGGAAGTACGGCCATTTTAGGTGCTACCCCTACAACTACGCCATCGGCCTCAGGTGTAGAGCTTGGTTCCTTTGGTGAACATAGTCCCTTGTGCGCATCCTTATCGGCCAGTTTACGATTGGAACGCCCGGATGCCTCTTCCGCACAATGTTTTGTTGCCTGCGGGGTCGGCACCTTTGATTTATGTGGATACGTCGGTGGAGGGGCCTGTGTGGCACCCTTCCCCGTTAACGTCCCTGGATTTGTCCACCTTGTGAGAAGTCTCCTCAGGTTACGAGGCAGTCCCCGGAGGAGGCTTTTTTTCGTACATTTCAAACATTAATACATACCGACCCCATGAGGGAATATTTCAAAGGGCTTTTCAGGGAGATATGCCCACCTGCGCCTCCAGCGCCAACTGTTCGTCCGGTGGTTCCGCCAGCACCTCCCTTGCCTATGGTGCCTCCCCCGACCCTTCCGCCTTTGCCCCCTGTGGACACGGCAGCGCTTGACATGGTTAAGCAGGATCCTGACCTGTCGGATGAAGCGCAGGGCGATCAGGACAATGCGGACCTGCCCCGCTCTTAGAGCTTTTCATGACCGGGTACTGGACATGTTGTGCTTCTTAGATGTTCCAGTGCCCGAGGCACCCGCTCCGCAAGAGTTCGTGCTTTCTGGGGCGTTCACCCTGTCTCCTTCGGAGCATACCGGTCTGTTCTTGCAGAAGGACGTTCTGGCCGAGGTCCGCAGGGTCTGGGAAAAGACACACTCTGGACTTTCTGTCAATAAGAAAATTGACACTAGATACAGGCTGCATCCTTCGGAAGAGGTGGCCCTGTCGTCTTGTACGCCTCCTTCCTCCACAGTGGTGGCCGCAGCCACTTTGCAATCCAGGCCTGCAGCATCCTCTTCCATGACGGCTACTCAGGTTCTGGGAAAGGAGGACAAGCTGCTTGACTCCCTTGGGAAGAAAATCTTTGCCAACTCGGCCTTGCAACTCAGGCAGGCCAACGCCAAACTGGTGTTAGCAGGGGCTAATATGCGGATGTGGAAAGGTCTGTCGGAGTTTGAGGAGTTCATCCCGGTTGAGAAGCTGGAAGACTTTAAAGGGGGTCTATCCGACACCAGGGTCTTAGCCCAGGATCTCCTGGAGGCTGCGGCTCATCATGTAGACACCTCGGCTCGGGACCTTATGCTGGGGGTTGATACCTCACGGCAGGCGTGGTTGCATGCAACTACATTTTCAAAAGAAGTGCAGGACAAGGTGCTGGACCTTCTGTTTGATGGGAAGGAGCTCTTTCATTCTACAACAGACGTAGAGCTCACCAAGACGAAGGATAGCACTCAGACGGCTAAATCCTTGTCGGTCCTTGTTAAGAATCCTTTCAAAACCCAGAGACCGTTGTCGCAAAGCCGGCCTTCCTCTGGCTTTAGGGGGTTCCTCGACAGAAAATCTCGCAGAGTGTATACCCCTGTGGGGAACAACCGACGTAGGCAGCAAAGGACGCGGTTTTTCTCCCGCTCCTCAGCCGCCTCCTCCGGTTCAGGTGGCAACGCCACCGATAAACTTACTAAATGAGGGTTTTCCACGCTCGCACGAGACCCCGGTGGGAGGATGCATTGCTTCTCATTGGGAGGCGTGGCAGACCATCACAGAAGACAGATGGGGTCTCGTCATTCGCTCGGGCGGCCATCCGCTTACCCCTACCCTCTACTCCCACCCCTCAACCCCCCTTTTCAGCTGTCGGGCTCGCCCTCCCTGAAAGCCGTAGTTGAGAAAGTTCTGGACCTCAGAGCTGTGGAACCCGTTCCCCTGGGGGAGCGAGGGGAGGGCTTCTACTCCTGGCTCTTTACGGTGCCCAAACCCAACCAGGCTGGCCTGCGCACCATCCTAGACCTTTCCCAGTTCAATCTTTTCCTACCCCAAGAGAAATTCAAGATGATCACGCCCAGCCAGATACGATCCTCATTGCAGATGGGCGATTGGCTCAGCGTGGTGGATCTTCAGGATGCGTAAATGCATATCCTGATTTGGAACCCACACAGGAGATATCTCCGTTTCTCTTTGGGAGAGGAGCACTTCCAGTTTCGAGTGCTTCCTTTTGTCCTCCGCTGCATGTCTTCAAGAAGATGTCAGTGATTGCGGCCTATCTTCGTCTCCAGGGTATCCATGTGTATCCATATTTGGATGACTGGCTCTTACGCAGCCCTTGTACGCTGGGAGCAGCGGGCAATCTCCAGTCTCTCCTTCAGCTCCTGTTCCATCTTGGGCTGTCGGTGAAATGACGGAAATCTTCCATGACGGTCTTGCAGGACCTGATGTTCTTGGGTTTTCGCTGGAACACGATCGACTGCAGAGTGTACCTGACCGGGGACAGAATGGCAGATCTGTTAGCCACGTGTCAGATGTTTGCGCAGTTGGAGAGCATGTCGGCCTGGTGGTTCCAGAGGCTTTTGGGCCTCATGTGTGCGGGCTCTTCCTCTTGCTCATCTCAAGATGAGACGGACCCAGATGGGTCTTCGGAGTTCTTGGCGTCAGGCTGTGGACCCGGATTCCAAGCGGATTATGATTCCGGCTTCCATGAGAGCGGACCTGGAAGGGTGGTAATCTTTCAGCAACCTGTCGGTGGGTGCGGGGTTTCAGGACCCAGCTCCTATGGTGACGATCACGATGGATTCCTCCCTCCTGGGGTGTGGTGCGACGTTAGATCTTCTACAGGTCTCGGACCTCTGGTCGCCTCGGGACAAGCTCCTTTACATAAATCTGGAGCTTCTGGCGATCTTCCTAGCGCTCAGGGCGTTCAGACCGATCATTTCCAACAAGGTGGTCCGCATACGCACAGACAATGTGGTGTCGATGTATTATATCAACAAGCAAGGGGGAATGAAGTCTCCCCAATGCCCCCCCCCACACCCCTCGTGGTCCTGTCCATCCAGATTTGGGAGTGGGCCGTGCTTCATGGGGCTTGGCTGCTTGCAGTGCACTTCCTGGGCCAGCTGAATGTCACAGAGGATGCCCTCAGCCGGCAGACAGTGGTCAGCTACGAGTGGGAGTTGAAGGCGGAGGTCCTCTCATGGATCTTCTTGCTTTGGGGCACACCGGAGGTGGATCTCTTCGCTACGGTGGTGAACAAGAAGCTTCCTCAGTATGCCTCCAGAGGGGGGCTGGGAGCCTCCTCTCTGGGGGATGCTCTAGAGATTCCATGGCACAACATGAGAGCTTATGCCTTTCCGCCTCTGCCTCTAGTCCATCGAGCAATTTGGAAGCTGAAGAGCTCGTTGAACTGCTCCCTTCTGCTCATAGCCCCCTGTTGGCCGGCCAGGTTTTGGTTCTCAGAACTTCAACACCTGTCGGTGTGTCCGCCGATCAGGTTACCAGCGACCCCCGATCTTCTTCATCAAGGGGAACAGCCGATGTGGCACCCTTCCCCACAATCGCTCAGCTTGGCGGCATGGTGCCTGAATTCAGGTCTTTAGAGCATCTTAACTTGTCTACGGATAACATGCGTATTATCCAGGCAGCCAGGAAACCCTCGACCAGATCACAATACAGGTTCTGTCATTGGTGTTTGGAAAAGCAGTTGGATCCAAGGCGGGCTACGATTGACACGGTGCTGTCCTTCGTGTCCTCCCTAGCAGAGTCGGGTGTTCACGTTCTGTCGTGCAGAACTTAACTTTCAGCGGTCTCCGCTTATCTTTCTACAGACCAATGTTTTTATTCTTTGAGTAACCCAGTGGTTAAGAGGCATTTTCCAGGCTTGACACGCCTCTACCCACCAGTTCGTAGTCTGCACCCGCCGTGGGACCTAAATGTAGTCCTGACGGCGCTGTGCCATAAACCTTTTGAACCAATGGCCACGGTGGACGTCAAGTACCTATCCTGGAAAGTTTCCTTTCTGGTCGCACTTACGTCAGCGAGGCGGGTCAGTGAGCTCCAGGCATTGTCTGTGGAGCATCCCTTCTTGGTCTTTCACAAGGACAAGCTAGTCCTACGGACAAACCCAGCCTTTCTACCGAAGGTGGTAACTGAATTCCATCTGAATCAGTCGATCTCTCTGCCAGTCTTTTTCCAAACCCTACCTCGGAGGCAGAAAGCGTTCTGCACTGTCTTGATGTCAGAAGGGCTCTTAAGTTCTACCTGGACAGGACTTCCGAGCTTAGGGGTTCTTCACTTTTTGTGACTTTCGGTAACACTCAGGGTAAGCGGGCGACTATTTCTCAGTGGATCGCCGCCTGCATTACAGAGTCTTTCACCGTCCAATTGCTGAAACCTCCTAAAGGTATTCATGCGCACCTGGTGCGGGGCAAGGCAGTTGCGGTTGCTTTTCAGAAATATGTCCCCTGGTAGTCCATCGCTAGGGCAGCTACTTGGGCCTCTCCATCCGCTTTTTGTAAGCATTATTGTCTTGACATGAGCTCGAGAGCTGATGCTCAGTTTGGTCAGGCTGTGCTGAAGAACCTTTTTCAATAACTGGTATTTCCATCCACCCGTAGTTCCAGTTAGGAGTGCTTGGGAATCTCCCATAATTATGGAGGAAAGGGGACGGGACGTAGGAGTATAACCAGGTTACTCACCCTAGTGACCACCTTACTCCTAGTACATAGTCCCCTCTCCTCCATACCCCCGCCCGCCGTCCCCTCTAATAAGGTTCCTCTGTTATTGCTAATAGGTCTCTGGCGATAGAAAAGAACTGATGGGCGATGTGCGGGGCGGAGCCAAGGTGGGCGGGGATACGGCCGCGTGTCGGGCCCCACGGAGAAAGAGAGGAAGGACCAATTTTTGAAAATTATTTTGGATGCTTTTTACAAAAGTGCTCCGGTCCTGTCCCAAAGGACGGAGAGATGTCCCATAAGTATGGAGGAAAGGGGACTATGGACTAGGAGTAAGGTGGTCACTACGGTGAGTAACCTGGTTAATGCATTTCACCTCCAGTGGACCGGCATGAAGGTCTATGCCTTTCCACCCACTCCCCTGATCCACAGGGTAATTTTCAAGATCTCACTGACTCCTCATCATTCTGATTGCCCCACGGTGGCCGGCCAGACCATGGTTTTCGGAGCTCCTCAGCCTCTCGTTAGTGCCTCGGATACCCCTCCTGACGGGCCCAGCACATCTTCTGGCACAGCAAGGGGGTGGCCAGGATTGTTCACCCCACCCCAGGGAAACTAGCCCTCCCAGCATGGTACCTGAGCAGGTAAAGCTTTGGCACCTTAGCCTCTCACAGGCCAATCTGGAAATCATACAGGGTGCCAGGAGTAAAGCCACCAGGACCCAGTACAAGAGCAAATGGACCTGGTTCTGCCACTGGGCACACTCCAAGGGAATTGACCCCTTGGTCTGCAATTTGGACGACATGCTCTCCTTTTCGGCGCACCTCGCTCATTTGGGTGGACAGGTCAACACCTGTCGTACATACCTCGCAGCCATTGGGGCTTACAGGAACTCGGAGGAAGGCATCTTTTCCTCCTCCAACCCTATCGTCCAACACCTGACTGGTCTCGCTAGGCTCTATATCCGCCCGTCAAGAGACCGCACCCTGTGTGGGACCTTAATATAGTCTTGGGCGCCCTGGCTCACAAGCCATTCGAGCCAATGGCGTCCGTGGACATTAGGCTGGTCACCATCAAGACGGCCTTGCTAGTGTGTCTTACCTCGGCTCGCAGAGTCAGCGAGATTCATGCACTGGCCGCCTCTGAACCATATACCACCTTTCACAGGGACAAGGTAGTCATGCGGACACACCCGGCATTTCTGCTTAAGGTTACATCTGCATTTCACTTGAACAAGGAAATAGTCCTTCCTATGTTCTTTCCCAATCCCAAGGACGAAGCACAGAGTGCTGCACTGCCTGGATGTCAGGCGTGCCCTAAAATTCTACTTGGACAGGACCAAGGGCTTCTGCAAGTCGGACATCCTGTTGGTCTCTTTCGGCGGCTCGAGGCCAGGCTATCAGGTCTCTAAGGCTTCCATATCCCGCTGGATGGTCTTTGCCATCAAAGAAGCGTTTGAGGGCCAGCACAAGCCGCTCCCGGCTAACATGCATGCCCACGCAGTCGGGGATAAGGCAACGGCCATCGCATTCCAATGCCATGTCCCTTGGCAAGTCATAAGCAAGGCGGCCACTTGGGCCTCTCCCTCGGCTTTCTGCAAGCATTACTCTTTGGATGCCGGCTCTAGATCTGATGCTACTTTCGGACAGGCGGTTCTCAGGAACCTATTTTCTTAAGGAGGGTCTCCTCTCCACCCTGGGGCTACAATCAGTTGTAATCGCTCATACAATATGGACGAAAGGGGACGGGACGTAAGAGTAATTAGAAGTTACTCACCGTAGTGACTAACGTACTCTTAGTCCATAGTTCCCTTTCCTCCATACATCCCACCAACCTCCCCCCTAATAATGCTGATGATATGGCATTTATAACGCGACTATACACAAGTGTTTCAAGGCGCGATTAGTGTCATTAGGCAATGTTAAAACTATTGTCGACGCGTCAATGGGGACTGAGGCGTGGCACCGTAGGGCGAGGTCAGGGCAGCGCATGCTCCCTGGGCCGCGCCCCTATGCGCCTCTAAATTTAAAGGGGAAGAAGGTTTTTCTGGTGAAAGATTCCATCTCCCTTCCCTTGGAAGGGACGCCCATACAGTATGGAGGAAAGGGGACTATGGACTAAGAGTGCGTTAGTCACTACAGTGAGTAACTTATAATTTTGTAGACAAGATTGGGATGCAATATGCTTGTGATTAGAAGTGCATCTGAGGATTTTGAGGATTTTATATTACATTTTAGACAGGGATGTAAGGCCTTGTGAGTGAGCCTTTGGAGGGGGCGGGCTTTGCCTGCTAGCTCCCCAGGATTGGGTAATTCATCAAATGTTGCATCCAATCCGCATCTCGTGTAGGCAGTGGTTGGGTCAGGTATTCAAGGGGCAGGAAATTGAGCGAGGAGGTAGTGGTCATTTTAACATGGAGCTGGCGCTCCGTCAAATGATAAAAACCCAGCAGGGCTTACCTTAAATGTCAAATATCTTTGGCACAGCGTCAGACTTCATCAAAGTTGTACTCTAAAGGCTAAATGTTTACTCATTTCTTTTACCGTCAAAGTAGACTGACCCTCTGCAAACATTGAGAGGTTACTGTTCAAACGTATCCTTAAAAAAAAGAAAACAGCCAAAGGTACAATTGTGCCCCTAAACAAGGACTTCATTGTCAGTGGCTTCTTCCTGATGGCTCCCCTCCCCTTTCTGCTGCTCTTACTGAGATTTCCTTGTTGAAGTGTTTTATGGTACAGGGGCAGGGCATAAATACTCAGTTTGGGATTGTAGATGACCGTGCAGTCAAGCAACATGCTGGATGTTGTAGTCCCTGGCACCTGCAGGGGCTGCCAAATACTTTTGGGGTGGGATTAAGGCCTGGCAGCATCATAAACCATCTGGGTCCATCTCATGTTAAAAGCAGGTACTTCCTAAAGTCCTATTCTTTAATTCATAGACCTTTGATCAGGCTTGGATTCCTATAGGAAACGAGCCAGTCATGCTCCTAAAGCCTTGTCCCATGTCTCTTGCTTTTCTGAGCCCACCTGCGGTGCGCATGGCAAAATCCCATAGGATCAAACGGTGTGACCCTTCAACCCCTCTGAGAATATATTTTAATTAAATTGAAGTATTTGTGGTTCAAAGAAACCTTAAAAATACAGAATTTCATAAAATCTAAAGAGATTTAATATTCCATGGTGTGACTATTGTGCTCACTGCACAAAATATATATGTTATATTACAATCATTGATTAGCATACAGCCTTTATATGACAATTAGTTCATCATACTGCACTATGGACTCAGACCCACCTCTTCCCGTCAGATCAATAATGTATCAAACTCCTGTCACTTCCACCTCAAATTCCTTAGAAGCACTTTCCCTTACCTTACCTACCCCAACAGACTCTGTTATGTCCATTGTTATGTCGAGACAGGACTATGCCAACTCCTTACTCCTGGGAGCACCGGCAAACCAATTTAAACTCCAAAGAACCCAAAACTCTGCTGCCAAACTCCTTCTCGCCCTGGGACACAGAGATCGCATCCACCTTCAAAACCCTGTGCATTACACACCGAGCAGTGCACAAGACCGGCCCAACGTACCTACAAGAGAAGATTAAACCCTACCTCCCATCGCGCACCCTAAGATCAAGCACTGCCCTCTTACTAGTGATTCCAACCTCCAATTCAGCCAGGATTGGAGGATCCGCCTCTCAACCTTGGCTCCAAGACTCTGTAACTCGCTCCCCCCCACACATTCGACATACCCAAGACTACATGGCCTTTCGCAAAGCTCTAAAAACCTGGCTCTTTTCTTAAACATGATTAAGACCATCTAGGGCTGCTAAAACCCAACATGGATCACAACGTCAATGACAGTACATTGGAATGTAAATCCAACCTGCGGACAAATGTTAGGGAAGATACCGAGCAATGACACCACTGAAAGCGACTAACAAGTCACCAAGACAGAATCAGAAAACAGTTACCATAGATGACAACCTTGGCATCCTGCAGGCGCTAGATATAGGACCAGTAATTAACGGCTTTCGTGAGCCCGCTCCACGTGCCTAGCTACTCCCCCCCCCCCCCCCCCCCCCATCTCCCACTGAGGCAGCTATCGCGAAGCGCATTAATGTAATCCAGAACAGTGGGCTCGTAAGAATAAAACTTCCATTCCAGACACTTGCCTCTCCTATCACTATGCTCACTCTACTCTACACTAACACACAATAGTGTGTAGCTACAACCCTCGATCAATTTTCGGCCTAGCTGTTCACATAGGAACAATACTCCATGAACACCTCAACATCCTGCTAGAACGCAGCTACACCCCACGAAAGAAAATCTGCCTAGCTGCACACAAGTGTCCTACATAGGCCTAATGCTCTCAGAATGCAGTCTCGGAGACCAACCACCAGACTGCACACATTCACCTTGTCTCTCAATACCACCACACCTAAGGTTAGGATGCAGCTACCATCATGCCATCAGCTGCTCACATATTGAGTGCACCCAATCGCCCTTTAATAGCCTACTTTCGACTAACTTGGACTGCAGTCCCCAAGGGCGTTCAATCCACAAGCACTTTTAGGTCATACCAATGATATAGAGCGCTATATAAATGGCAAAAAACATAAATTACAATTCCATAAGCATTTATTAGACCCTTACTTTTACAAATGTTTACGCCCCTAGAACAATCCACACTAAAATGTAATATAAACTACTCAAAAGCCTGAGAAATGCACCTCTAGTCCCTAGCGAATTGTATCCCAGTCTTGTCTCCAAAGTGTTAATATACAGCTTTTAGTTTGGAGGCAATCGCTCCCCACATTCCTTATTCTGACATGCACACATCCCTTCTCTTCATCTACTCATCCATTGCTCTGTTTATCCACCTCCTCTCATCAGTCTACCTTCCTCCTCTTGTGTTCATGTTTCTCCCCTTGCTCCAGTCTGTCTCCATCTTCTCTCTTTTAAACAACTTGAATACGTGATTCGCCAGTCCATTAACCAGAAGTTACATGCTGTCACCTTGAGTAGGTACTATAAAGCGCAAAGAATGCCATTACGACCTACACTCTGTAAAGAAAATAAATACTTTGTAAAAACATGGGAGCAGATTCTGAACATTTGATGATATAAACAATTAAGGAACTATCGGGCAATATAGAGACATTAGAGAAAGAAAACAATCTCAACAGAAATCACTGCACTTACCAATGCAGAGAGCCTGAGCAATATTTTATTAGACATGAATACTAGTCTAGAATCTTACACAACTGACCTTGAAGCAAGGAAAATTAGAACATTCAGACGCAACAAGTACGATTACCTCAACGACAAGGTGTATAGATGGGCTGACAAATATCAATTTCAACCTCCAGAAACCGAACAACCCATCAACCGCCAACAGGAGTTCGGACTCTGACACTGCAGGAAGCAGCACAGCACTGACCGGTACCAACCCCACCACCACCCCAACATGTACTGATAACCAGCAAACTGACACGGCCACCCCAGGTTCCTCAATTTTTTTTTAGGGGACAGCCAAAGGGGAAAGGAACGCAGAGGGGGGGAAAAGGAAGAAATCGAGGATGCTCACAAGATTCCAGATGCAACAAACTTAGTCGTGAACTTATCCCGCATTTTCGATACAAAAGTTGAATTACACCAACTTGTGTGTGAACTTAAACTTAAACCTAAACTATTTTTCACAGAATTACCACCACAAACCAATAATGACACGGAAGAATTGGAAGTCATTGAATTTAAACCAAAGAGCACTTTCACTGGACCAATCAACGTACCCTCCGTAGAGATTTTTGAAAAGCTGGTATTATCTGATCTTAAAAAAAAATAATAAAACTCCCCTTTGGCAAACCAAAGTACAAAAATCTCAGCATAGGCGAACTATCGCTCATACAAACATTATACGCAGATGATACCATTGTAATCCGACCAGCTGACAATGGGGGAGCACTAGTACTTCAGAACACCAAGGACTACAAAGCTGATTATGTATGCCAATTAGGCGATGAGTAGATCTATGTGAAGATGAGATATGACCCCACACAAGCCATTGCTAAGTATCTCGAGAAATTCCTAAACCGAGTGGAAGAAATGGAATGGATCTCTAAAAAAAAATAAAAAAATAAAAAAAAAAAGTTTTGCTGTACTCCTTATCCTCAAATTCCCCATTTTTACCTACTACCGAAAAAATTCACAAGAACATGATCCATCCCCCAGGATGGCCTATTATAGCAGCAACAGGAGATATTGAACTACTTGGCTCTTGCATCGACTATTTCCTACAACCTATTATCCATAAAACAGCCCCCTACGTTAAGGACAGCATACACTTCCTGCAGATAATTGATCGCATCGAACTGTCAGTTATATTCTGTTCACTATAGACGTGAGCAGCTTTTACACAAGTATTCCATACAACCTGGGACAGGAGGCAGTTGAGTGGCTCCTTTTACAAGAAGAGATCACAGCGTCGAAAAAATGTATCCTGATTCTTCTGAATTTTATTTCAAAGAACTTATACTTTAAATAAAAATCATTCTCATGTTTAAAGACGCCAGGAACTGCAATGGGCGTACAACCATGGCACCAGCATACGCAAACTGCTTTATGTACCAATTTGAGACAACCAACATATTAAGACATAAGGAATGGGCTAAACGCATCAAAGTATGGACACGATGCATAGATTGCATCTTTGGAGTTTAGGTGGAAACAGCTTCCGGTTAAAGCTGCCCAATATTGGAACTCCCTCACCCCGCCTCTGAGGGAAGACCTTCCCTACCTTCGCTTCAGGTCCAACCTCATCCATTGGTTTAAGGATAATGACCAATAACCTAATCTCACCTTCTGACTGTACATATGCTGTATATTTTGTATGTATTTATTACTGCTTGTACCTGTCACACAGCAGTGTAACTCAAGCTGAACTCCTGTGTATAATTTTGTATAACTGCCTGTTCCTGTGACCTCACAGCACTGTAACTTAAGCTGAACAAACTTCTTTATGCCTATTGCGCCCTGATACCCACGGGTCTGGAGCGCATTACAAATAATAAAACAAACACTCAACCAATTTCTACTGTAAATTACAATAGATATGAGGATCCAATTCACAGCAGAGATCAGCAATCCTGAAATTCATTTTTTAGACTTCCAAATAAAATTAAATGACAACAGCATCTCAACCACACTATTTACTAAACCAACGGACAGGAACAATCTTTTACACAGGCTAAGTTTTCATCCACAAAACACACTTAAGAATTTACCTTACGGTTAGATGTTGAGGATTAAACCAATTGTGAGTGATCCAACAGAATGCGAAACAGAACTACCTAAACTCTGCGAGAAACTCAGATACTCCTCTGGGTAACCTCTGTTGCTATCAACTGCAAAAACCAAATTAGCGAAAAGGACACGTGAAAGCCTTTTACAAGGCAAAACACACAAAGAAACGCCATCAACAGTGTTTGTATCGAAATACTCGCTACAAAGTAAACAAATTAAATGGTGCATCAACAAACACGAACATCTTAACCAGCGATGTGAGAACCAAAGATTTATTTCAGTGTCCTCCAGTGTGCGTATACTAATGCAGCAATAACCTCAAATCTGCTAGTCACTACAAGTTGAAGAAAACAAGATAACAAAAGCCGAATACAGGGAACTTTCCCCTGCCTCAATTGCAGTAATTGTAAAAACATTAACAATGGCGAATACGTATTTCACCCCAGAACAGGAGAGAAAATCCAACTCAAATGCTTTGCCCCATGCCTCACGGAAAATGCAGTGTACTGTATAAGATGCCCTTGTGGCATCTATTACATAGGAGAAACTGGCAGAAAAATGTGCGAGAATGAACAAACATAAGTTTTGCATTAGAAACAAAAACACCCTCTCAGCAGTAGCAAGGCCTATTTTGTAGACAAAGGGCACATCATCACACAATTGAAATTCCAAGTATTAGAAGTTATCCACCCGCACAATTCCCAACAGAATTCCAAAAAGAAAAGAGCTCTACACGAAGCGTTTTGGATAGACAGACTGAACTCTTTCCCCAAATGCGATGAACGAGGACTGGGATTTAAATTTGTTTTCTATGAATAAAACGCATCATGAATGAACGGAATGCACTTAGTTGCCAATAAGGACTATTTATTGTTAATATCCAAGTGAGAAATTGGAGTGTCTGTCTCTAAATATGAACAATAATCATTCTTTCACTACCAGTTAATCTGAACATGTCTTTTTCGACACTGAAGGGTGTGACATGGGGGAAGAATACACATAGTAATGTCATGTCACCGCAAGGTTGTAGGTTTTCTTTCTTATATTTTGAGTTCACTCCAGAGTGTACCCCGAATGGGTTTGAGATGCTCATCACACGATATCACATCCATAGAGCAAACGTGGACATCCTACATTTGGTCGCCACACTGGTTTATGAAAGAAGCCCACCGGATCACCAGGTATTATACCATAGGCTGACTTCCTTTGCTCACAATAATCATCAGCAGCCGCACAGCACTTTCACCCGACCTATCCAGCACCCTCTGTCATTTTGTTTTATTTTTCTATTTTTCAAACAATACATTTAGAATGGATTGTGTCCTCCCACGTATTCCTCTTCTTAGATATCTTATCTCCCAACTTTGCTGCTTTGGAAAAAAAATTGCACCAGAGGGCGCTGTGTTCGAGGCCACAGAGTCGTAGTCCCTCGAGGGCTGCCGTCGAGCGTCAATGTCATCTGCTACATAAAGGGCACGAGCAGCGCCCGTTACCTCAGTTCCGTTTTTTCCAAGCAACTACTTTGTGTCGCGAGCGGCCCATCAAGTTTTTTCTCGACTATGTCCCCGTCATCTACTCCCACCACACCCAAGACGGGTTTCAAAAAATGTCAGAAGTGTGGTAGAAAAATTTCAATTACCGACCCCCATCGGATTTGCCTCTGGTGTCTCAGCCCAGACCATCGGGTTGACGAGTGCGGTTCCTGTCAGGCCATGTCCAATAAGGCTCTTGGGGAACGGAAAGGTAAGCTGGCGGTGGGGGAGGAAACCTACAAGTCTTCTAAAAGACAAAAAGATGCAGAAGAATCTAGTCAAAAATCGCGACATGGGTGTAGGAGGTCGAGATCGAAGAGTCTCTTGAGGAAATCCTCCTCGTCTTCGACTAAGAAGTCAAAAAAGCAACGCCACAGGTCTTCTTCCTCTTCTTCCTCCTCTTACTCCCCTGAGAGGAGAGTGACTTATCCATCCAAGCACGATTCCCCTGAAAAATGGGAGGCCTTTAGGGTTTCGATGCTTAAAATATTCAAGAAAGCGGCCCTGACCCCCTCGAAGATGCCGCATGGAGATCATGCCTCTGCCAACTTTAAAAGTGACAGAGGGAGATCAAAGACTAAACATGCAAGAGCCGAAAAAGAGTCGAGAGTGTCATCAAGGGAAAGTTCCCCGACGCCTCATACTAAAACAAAACCTCTGGTGCATAAATCGGTGGTAGCGGAATCGACATCGGCGTCAAAGTCGAAACTCGACTCGACAGACGACGACTACAGCGTGAAAACTGCCGATGAAAGTGGCGTCGACACCCTTGCATGTATCGAAGCCTTCTTTGACAGTATCGAAGCCTCCTTCGAAAACATTGAAGTCGGCATCTTCTTTATCAACGCCTTTGACGCCTTTATCGAGGCATTCTTTAATCCCGATACCCTAGTCGACGCCATTGCCCATGCCTATGTCGATACCACCCTTTTTACCTGAAAAACCTTTCCATCCTCAAACCAGACAGGAATTTTTCATGTCATCCATTTTTGAAGAACACTCCTCTGAAGAGGATGTTACTTCAGCTGGAGCTGGAGCCAGAGAGATCCCTGAAGAGCTAGTGGACCCGAATTCCAAGATAACAAATCTTTGAATGTCTCCAAAACGCCAGTGGCCTAGACACTTCCCCTGAAGTGGAATTTGAGAGACCAGACCCTACAGATCATGCAGAACCTAGTTATAGAAATCTCATTGGAAGGATCATTGATTTTATGGCTTGGAAGGCAGCCTCCCCAAATTTCGACCAGGATGACATGACGGACATCCTGAGTGAAGGTCCTCTATAAGATCCTGTTCTTCCATTCCATAAAACACTTCAGAAGAGGTTGATGGTAAATTGGAATACTCCTGATTCGGTTTCAGCAGTAAGCAAGAAATTTGTACCAAAATACAGGCCATCTTTAGC
Organism: Ambystoma mexicanum; assembly: GCF_040938575.1. Taxonomy (NCBI): domain Eukaryota; kingdom Metazoa; phylum Chordata; class Amphibia; order Caudata; family Ambystomatidae; genus Ambystoma; species Ambystoma mexicanum. Next base: position 1,111,320,206 of record NC_090923.1, on the reverse strand, counting down.
AGATCCGGAATACCTATCTAAACATCCCTCCCCTGAAAGTCTAGTAGTACAAGCTGCAACCTCCACTAGGCAATCGGCTTACCCCTCAATACCACCAGACGGGGATGATAAAAAAAAGTTGATGCTTGGGCCCAGAAAGTTTTTTTCTTCGGGCAGCATGTCCATTAAATCGACTAATGTAAATTGTACTTTAGCAAGAATTACATATATCCTGTGGCACTGCATGACATCATCGGCTGAATGCATCCCGGAAGGTGAGGAACTGGCTGGTTTCCTGGCAATAGTAAAAGATGGTATAGAGGCTATGGAGAAATGCCTTCTGTCAGGACTGGACACTGCTGATGGTGCAAGCAGGTCCATGGAATCTAGTACGGTCCTACGCAGATTTGTATGGCTGAGGAAATCTGGCTTTGCACCTGATGTGCAGTCTAGATTACTCAATATGCCCTTTGATGGCTTGAGGTTGTTTGGCAGCAAGGCGGACGAGAGTTTGGAGAAGCTGCAGACCTCAAAAGCGGCAGCGAAATAACTTAGCACCGCTATAAGACAGTCTCAACAACACTCTTATGCAGGCTCATCTTCCTGGAAGAGTCGCCCCTTTCGTTTCTACTCCTCTTTTGGAAAAGGGAGGGGGCAGGCCAGTCAAAGAGGCCAACAGAGAAAACACTTTCGTGGTGGAAAAGGGAGAGGTGCTAGATCAGCCCCAGCAGCGGCTACTACCTCCACAGCCACTGCTGCAGCCGCTGCAAAGCCACTTTGAGGTCTTCACCCGCAAGACCCCGGTGGGAGGCAGAATCACTCGATATCTGGACGAAATGCGGGGCATTACGTCTGATGAAAAGGAAGGCAGTAACCATGGGTCACTATCTTTAGTGCCCAGGCATCTAAAACCTCAAAATCATCCACCGGGAGCCAACTCTAAAAATTCCAGACCCGCTCCTTGTGCAGGGGATTTTAACCCTGCTAGAGAAAGGTGCAATCGAACATGTACCTGTAGCGGAAAGGAACCAGGGTTGGTACTCCCTTATTTTCTCATCCCCAAAAAGGATGGAGGATTGAGACCCATCTTGGATTTGAGAAATTTGAACAAATTCCTCAGGAAGGACAAGTTCAAGATCGGGACCCTTTCTCAGATCCTTCAGGCTCTTCAGCTTCAGGACTGGCTGGTTTCATTGGACCTTCAGGATGCTTACTTTCATGTGTCAGTCCATCTCCAGCACAGAAAGTACTTGAGGTTTGCAATTGGTGGTTCTCATTAGTTTCCGGTTCTACCATTTGGGCTGACCGCCGCCGCAAGGGTTTTCACCAAACTGATGGCGGTGGGGGCAGCGAGTATCCGGAGAAGGGGGATTCACGTCTACCCTTATCTGGACGATTGGCTAATCACGTTAAGTTCACCCAAATGAGCCCAGGAACATCTGGCCTTGACCTGCCACGTCTTACACAGACTGGGCTTCTCCCTCAATTACAAGAAGTCACAAATGATTCCAGGCCAAAGACTCCAATTCATCGGAGCAGTCCTGGATACTTCCTCAGGGAAAGCCTCGCCTCCAGAGGAGAGAGCTCGCCACATTCTGCAGATGGTAACAAAGTTTCAAAAGGCCCAACATCTACCGGCATTTGACTTTCTAAGGTTGGTAGGCCTCATGGCGTCCTGCATTTTTCTGGTGCCAGAGGCCAGATTGAGGATGAGATCCCTTCAGTGGGCCCTCAGGACTCAATGGTCCCAATTTTCGGGGGAGATGTCTGATCTTCTGCAAGTCCCGGCCAAAGTGCTCGGGAACTCCTATGGTGGGCTTGCAAGGAAAATATCCTCAAGGGGGAACCTTTTTGGCAACCATGGCCGGAGATAACAGTAGTGACAGACGCCTCACTCACAGGGTGGGGAGCCAACACCAACGATCTGACACTCAACGTTCGTTGGTCTCCATAGGAGTCCAAACTACACATCAACCTTTTGGAGCTGAGGGCAATCAGACTAGCACTGAAGGCCTTTCTGCCCTCTGTACAGGGAAGGAATGTCCTGATAATGACTGACAACAGTGTCCATCCATGTACTACTTCAACAAAAGAGGAGGTGTAGGGGTACTCCCACTGTGCAGAGAGGCTATGCACCTCTGGTTCTGGGCAATGCAAGATGGAATCTCTTTATCGGCAGTTCACCTAGCCAGAGAGCTGAACGCACCGGTAGACGCTCTGAGCAGGCAGAGCCTAGTCTCCCACGAATGGCAGCTAGCTCAGTAAGTCCTTCAAGAGATCTTCGCCCTTTGGGGATCCCTTCAATAGAATCTGTTCGCGACCGGTGCCAACCGGAAGTGCGTACTGTACTGCTCAAGTGAATTTCCTCCAAGAGGAGCTCTAGGAGACACGTTCGTGGTGGACTGGGTATTTCCACTCCTCTACGCGTTTCCTCCAGTCTCTGTGATTTCTCAGGTAATCAGGAGGTTGAGAAAGTTCAGGAAAACCATGATCCTAATTGCCCCGGATTGGGCCAGGAGGACGTGGTACCCGTACCTTCTTGACATGTCCATCTGCCCTCCAATACGTCTTCTACAAAGACAGGATCTTCTCTCGCAAGAGGAAGGTCGAGTTCTCCATCCAGAGGTCAAGACACTCAGTCTTCACGCATGGTCTCTGAGAGGCTGAGATATAAGGTTTGGAACCTCCCGAATGACGTAATGGTGATTTTGCTTTTGACCACAAGGCCAGCAACAAAATCCCTGTACCGGTGTCGTTGGAAGAAGTTCAGGAAATGGTGCAGGGATAAGAATGTGGATCCATTTTTATGTAATACACCAACAGTACTTTCTTTCCTCTTACAATTGACCGATTTGGGGCTCCAAGTTGGCACTATAAAAGGATATCTGGCAGCGCTATCTATCTTTAAGCGTTCCTCGGAAGTGGTGTCCTATTTTAAAATGCCCTTAGTCATTCAATTCTTGAAAGGGCTAACAAATGTGTACCCTCCAACACCTTTTCAGGTGCCCATCTGGGATTTTAATTTAGTGTTAAAATTTCTCATGTGTGCCCCTTTCGAACCTTTACATTCTTGCCCATAAAGACTTCTCACTCTTAAAGTTTTGTTGTTGACTATAACATCATCCCGCAGGGTAAGTGAGTTGCATGCACTTTCTTGTAAGCCTCCTCACACCATTTTCCATAGGGACAAAGTTATTCTAAAAGTCAAACCATCTTTCTTGCCTAAAATCTCTGATTTCCATCTATCACAGAAAATGATCTTACCTTCTTTTTATCCTCCTCCTCACGCTAGTAAGGAAGAGGAAATGCTACATAGACTGGACCCAAAAAGGGCTCTCAGTTTCTACATTTCCAGATTGGCAAATTAGACAATGTGATCAACTATTTGTTGGGTATACTGGACACAAATTGGTCCTTGGAGTGTCTAAACAAACCCTATCCAGATGGATAATTATACCAATTTCGGAGTGCTATAGATGGATTAAGGTCTCGTTCACCAAGGGGCATGGCAACTTCCACGGCTCTTCAGAGGGGTGTTCCGGTGCATGATATTTGTGCTGCGGCCACCTGGTCGTCCATGTACACCTTTGTGAAGTATTACTGCTTGGACTCTACTTCATATCAAGGAGGACTCTTTGCAAAAGCTGTCCTTCATTCAGTCCATAATTGAATTTTCTGGTGCTCCCTCCTCCAAATTCTTTGGAAGCCTATCTAAGATGAGGAATATGTGGGAGGACACAATCTATTTGAAGAACAAGTTACTTACCAACTGTAACGTTCTTTCGATTGGATGTTCCTCCCACGTATTCCTCATCGACCCTCCCAACCTACCCCTCCGTACAGTTTGTGCCAGTTGCACTCGAATTTCCTTAAGAGCCTGAGGACTTTAAAGCCTGATCAGCTGATGCGACAGTGAACACTGTAAAAACAGATCTGGGGTAACAGGCGCTGCTCGAGCCCTTTATACAGCGGATGACGTCGGCGCTCGACGGCGGCCCTCGAGGTACTACGACTCCGCCGCCTCTAACACAGCGCCCTCTGGTGAAAGTTTTTTCCGAAGCAGCAAAGCTGGGAGACAAGATATCTAAGATGAGGAATACGTGGGAGGAACATCCAATCGAAAGGACGTTACAGTTGGTAAATAACTTGTTCATCTCATTTGTAAGATTGAGTTTCATTTTCGTTTAGAGCTTGCCGTTGGTCCAGTGTGTGGGCGTTTTTTTATTTTTTTATTAGAATTAGGTGAGAATGAATGTGTCTTCATTGTAGATGAGAGGTAATCCAACCCCACGTCAATAAGTATTCACATATCCGCACCAGGCGCAGCCGACTCTTCCAAGATGGCCACCTGGTTTACCCAATACCCATTTTATTCTGCAGCAACTTTTCACTTCCCTCTAACCGTGACAACCGATGTGTTTATTTTTACTACCACGCCCGTCGCATTGTCTTTTCGAGCTGCTTTCAACGATTGGAATTTTCTTTCTCTGCAATCTTTCTCTAGACTATCCGACACTGCATTACACAGCGGTAACTACCAATCGGTCACTTTACCCTACAGATACAAGCATGCGCATAGTTTCTAGATTCATGATTAATGCTTTCACTCAAGACGGCTCACACTCTACTACGCCGCACACGGCATTCGTGAAACAGCAGCAGGTTAGTAATTCCACCTCGATCTATGAGGGGAATTAAACATCGGACCATCACCTAGCATGGGTGTCATTTACAAAGGATATAGGAGTTAAAATTCACACACCGCCCAATCACTCTTTTCTGCCACACAAGAGCAAAGGGTCCCAGGTTGTCCTCTTATGAAATCTCTACTTAATAAGAGCATGCTCTAAGAGTAGTATCACTGGAGCTATTGAAATCCCAGAGGCAGCACAACAGTGTTCACTAGAAAAAACAAACTTTATCTACAATACGACAACACTAATAACTTGTGAGTATGTATAGAAAAAATAACAGTATGCGTTATGTTTTATTCACGTTCTCTTATTTGTTTTATTTTTCTTATGTTATCTGTGAGTTAGTAATGTGGCCAATTGGTATTAATTTACTCTAAACGGATGTTGATGATGACACTCTATGGGGTACCACATGTTGAATGAAATGTGTATAACTTGTCTGTGAATCCATGTACATTGATTGATTGACTGATATCCGATGAGAACCATTGACCCTGAAGGATTAATAATGTCCTGCAATGCATTGGTCTGATCAGCATCTATGCTATTGTTTCCAATAATTAAAGCACACAAGAAACCTAATCGCTATCTATTACTTATTTTTGGGAACTATCACAAAATTAACGTAACAACCAAAGAAACCTAAATACTAGAAATCCAACCACATAGTGGATGAGGGGTGTGCAACCGACGCCGAAGGCTATTGAGCCTAGGTCCATTAATTTCCATCTGCTCTCTTCCCAGAATCAAACCTCTCCTCCAGCTGTCACTCGTTGACATTCCAACTGACTCCTAGCACCTACACTTTTACTCCTGAAGTCTGCTTTTTGTACGCTAATGGTGTCTGTAATTGATCTGGTAAGTGTGAGTTGTGGGCCAGCCTTTAAGGGTTGAGAGTGATGTGTGATCTCCGTTTGGCTAAAATTTGGGCAGCCAACCATTTCTGAGCTCACTTGTGCAACAGACTGCCCTAAGGCTCTCCACACTGAGTCTTCATGATGTTTTTCCACCATATTGAACAGTGTTTCTCTTCCAGCCAATGGACTGGACCATTTCCCTTGTGTAGTCTGCTGAACGATTCTACTGGCTCTATTATTGTTCTGCCCTGACCTAGTGGGTGCTCCCATGACCTATTGAAAGCTTTGTGGTGGAGAACCCATTCCCAGCGCACAAGTGTCATCGGTCAGTGGCAAACAGATGGTGATGGGAACTGGAGACGCACCCGTCTTCAGACACATACATAGGTTCTCTGCATCCATCAAAGACCACTTTTCCCAGACTTTGCTCCTAGGATCCAGGACTTCCTCCCTTCTAAAATGCAATGTGCCCCACCTTTACTTTTTAGTAAATAGGTCAGCAGTTTGTTCTTCAAAAGAAAGCTTGCACACAGGCAGTAATCTGAAATACTGTTAGCTCTTGAGAAAACTGGGATCTCCAAAATATTAAACATAAACATTAAGCAGTACATTTCTCTCCACAGCAAGTCTAGAATTTTTTTTTTTCTTTTTAAGACCTATCGCAGTCATTGTTCGAAGTACAGATGCCTCTCCTCATCTCAAATGTCTCCAATAAAAGTAACATTCTTTGAACAATTAGAACTGCATCCAGTCATAAACGTATTACTGCCTAAATTCTGGCTTCTCTTTTTCTTCCTTCTGAATAAGACTACTTTCTACTTGAATACTGGAATCCGCACCCTTCGTTCAGAGGTTGGAAGGTGGAAACAGAGGGGCGGGGAGGGCGGACATTAGATGTGGCTTTAATAATTAAGAGAGATGCTACCCACAATACCCTAATATTAGATATGGCTTATATTTGAAGTTCACAACTTCCACCAAGTTAGCATCTTTAATACTTATTTGGTTTTGGGTCAAAGGTGCAGATTTATACTCTTACGTCTGGACCCCTTTCCTCCATCCAGTATGACGTCCCTCGCGATGGACGGGAAATGAACCTTTTCTCCAGAAAAAAGTATTTCCTTTTAACTTTAGACATGCGTGAGGCGCATGGCCCTGGGAGCATGCGCTCCCCTGACCCTGCCCACCGGCGCCACACCTCAGTCCTCTTTTCTGTGTCGACAGGAGTGGACCAACTTCTCCAGTGCTAGTGGTTGTCTCCTGTCCCATAATTCATGTCCTTTTCCCCATTTTCTTTTTTATTCTAAAACTGCTTTGTTATATTTTGTTAGACACACTATCCACGGGTGCCCTGCCCGTCCCCGGTGCATGTCGGCTGTGGCAGGCTTCAGTAGGAGACCATCTTGCAACAATTCATTTCTTACATCGGACCTGTGCCTCCAGTGACTTGGAGAATACCACAGATGGGATGGCTGCTCGACGTGTAATGCACTTACTTCCCGGTCCCTAAAGAATTGATTGGCGCGAGGGAGCTGTTTGTCAGGTCTGCATCTGACGACCTTAATGAGCATGTCCTAAGGAAGACCAAGAATGGTAGTATTTTATTCTCCTAAGCAGCCCGCAAGGACGACTTCTCCCCAGGGTGGCCCACCAGCCGGAGGGAACAAGTGGGTACTGCCGCCTGCAAGAAAGGTACTGAGGCTCAAGTAGCTACTGCCTAACGGCTGAGGGGTCCAAGGTACCTCCTGGTGACCAGGTGCCAAGTGGCTAGACTACTGGGACTTATCCCAAGGGGCTTTGCTCTACCCTCAGGTCTACTCCTGAGGGGGTGCCTATAGGCAGCTCATACGGCACTACCAGCAACATGGCCGAGGGTCAACAGCCTACAAGGCACACGCCTGAAGTGCGGGGAACGGATCAAACCCAGGCCCGCGTCGGCCACGGAAGCAAGTGTAGCAGGGGTGGACAAAAATGGCAGCGCACGCAGACCAGATGGCATCCAGCGGGATGGCGGGAACCAGCTTTCAGAACAGACTAGTCATCGGCGTCTGTCGCAGGTCACATGGTCCACCATCTACCTGACCATAACGGGTCGGATGCGCTAAATATAGTCCTCATTTGCACAAGACAGGCACAGCAGGGGCAAGCAACTCCGCTATATGGCTCTGCCCACGCAGGGACTGGCGCACTTAGCCAGCCTGTGAGGAGTGATTCTTTGATAAGTTCTTAACGCTCATGGGGTCTCTGCAGATGGGTAGCATCTTGAAGGGCATAGTTCAGGACATGCTACCTCCCATGCTCCCACAGCAGCCAGCACAGGTGCCGATACAGCCTAAGGCACCCAGTGGAAGCACCCCACTCCCTCGGCCTGCTTCACCCGCCACGCTGGTCGGCACAGCCGTGCCTCCACCTCTGATGGCCACTGTGCTGCCCATGGCAAAGGACACACCTCCTGTGGTCCCCACAGACCCTCCAGACGTGGGGACCAGCAAGGCGCTGACTAAGAGAAACAGGATACACTTTCCTTAGCATTCCCCAACCACAGAAGGCACAGGCAGCAGCAGGTGTCTTGGCGGAGGTCCTCACCAGTTGCAGAGACTCGAGATCCGGTATACCTCTGCGGCAGGATGTGGAGGCCCTAGCTAAAAAGGAATGGGCTAAGCCACACTCCACACAACCAGTTACCAAAAAACTGGATGCGAAGTTTAGGCAGGTGGAGGGTAACATGCTTCTCTTGTCCAATCACTTTCTGCCCCTACCATCAGTAATCGCGGCAGTGCCCATGTATTCCAAACCACAGGGGTCTTCAGCCAGCACTTCCACCTCAGCTGTTGGTCAAGGATGAAAAAGTCCTACGGCAAGAAGGTTTACTCAAATGTTGGGCTTCACCTCAGGCAGGCAACTGCTGATGCCATTTTGGCCTCAGCGAATCGAAGACTGGAGTGAAATTGCAGACTTTCTCCCAGACATTCCGATCCACAAGCCAGCCTCATTCAAGCCCAGCTTGGTGGAGGTCAAGATAGTGACACAAGACCTCTTGGAAGCCACAGTGGCTCACATTGCTACAGCGAGTAGAGCCATATGTGTAGTAACGGACATGAAGACGGCCTGATTTAGGGCCTCTAGATTCAATTTGGATGTCGGGAAAGAATTCTGGATCTCCCCTTAGAGGGAGGGGTGACCTGTTTCACTCTACCACAGACGAGGAGCTCGACAAAAAGAAAAGCCGTTCCCAGACTGCCAAATCACTGGCCATTTTGGGTAAGGGCAGGCTCGGACTGATGGATCGTGAACATTCTACGGTTTTTGGGGCTTCCAATTTCCCCCTCACCCTCCACCTGCCTAAACTAAAATCTTGGCATCTGCAGCTCATCCTCATGGCTCCACAGTGGCCGGCCAGTCCCTGGTTCTCGGTCCTTCTACAGATGGGGTAATCACCCTCCGGTCCCCCTCCCCTTGGGGAAGGACCCTCTCATGACACAGCAGGAGGGAGTGGTGACTCACCCCTCCCCAGAGAGGTTAGCCCTAGCAGCCTGATCCCTGAGCAGATAACTCTCCAGCACCTAAATCTGTCTCAGGATAACCTTGAAATCATCCAAGGAGCCTGGCTACGCACAGGCAAAACCAGAGCAAATGGACCAGATTCTGTTTCTGGGTCAGACACGCTGTAGTGGACCCTCTAACATGTAATCTGGATCATGTACTTTCATTCTCTGTGCATCTAGTTAGATCATGGGTCCAGGTAGACACTTGCCGGACATACTCTGCGCCTCTAGAAACTCGGACACAAATTCTTTCTCGAAGTCAAACCCTCTGGTGAAAAGACAGCTGGTGTGGATGATGAGGCTGTTCCTGCCGGTCTGGCGCCTGCACCCAGTCTGGGCCCTCAGTGTAGTCTTCAGGGCACTTGGCATAAACCATTCGAGCCCATGGGGGCTATATACATCAGGTTGGTTACAATCAGAACGGCGCTCCTAGTCGGTCTCACTTCAGCACGCAGAATTGGCAAAATTCAGGCTCTGGTGGTGACAGAACCATACACTACATTTAATCGAGACAAGGTGGTGCTGCAAACTCATCCTGCATTTCTCCGTAAGGTAGTGGTCTCCTCATTCCACATCAACAAGGATATCTTACTTCCAAATTTGTTCCCTAGTCCTACACAGGAGGGCAGAGAAGGTGCTTCACTGTCTAGACGACATGCGAGCATTGAAATTCTACCTGGATAGGAGCAAGCAATTCCACAAGTCAGACGCTTTTTGTAACATTCCACGGATCTAGGCCAGGGGGCAAGCGTCCAAGGCTTCTATAGCCAGATGGATGGTCTTCGCCATTCGGCAAGCATAGATTGCAGCATAGTTTCCTGAGAACATGCACGCTCATGCGGTCGGGGTCAAGGGAACAGCGGTTGCTTTCCAAAGACGAATACCATGGCAAACAATTGGCAGGCCAGTCACATGGGCTACCCCATCAGCCTTCTGCAAACATTACTGCTTGGATGGCAGTGTGCGCTCCGACGCAGTCTTCGGCCAAGCAGTGCTGCGAAACCTGTTTGCTTAAAAATAGCAACGGCACTCCTGGTCATCACCCATACAGGATGGATGAAGGGGGATGTAGTAGTACAAGGCATAAATTAGTTTTCAACAATTGATTAGCAGAGTTTGCTGATTAAAATGTTCTTTATTACCAAACCCCATTTGATTAGCCATGTTGTACTAATATTTGTAATACCACCAGAAGTTACTTGTACACTAGATCGAAAATGAGCAACAATACAGCAATTTTGTGTTCCGCTGAAGTAAGACATTAGTGAATGAGTCAGGCCTTGGAAATTCTTTAAAATTCCACTAGACCTGCAGGTCTAATAACTTGATTTACCCACTCGACCTAAGAGAAATGCACTAGACCGATGGCAACTGATGAGAGCACATTTAAACTCATGTTCTGTACTATGGTGCAATTCTCCACAAACCCACTTTAGTTTGGTTCACTGCTGCCAGGCAGAGGCCAGCCATGCCCCGGGAAACGTTTATATGACATTTACTGCAGACAAAGTAAAAAAAGTTAAAGCACTGGCCCTTCTTAAATCAACCCTACTATGCGAGTGGGTAAAAATACTTTGAGCCCTGGGTGAGTGTCTGTAACATATAAAATGTTAGCTGCATGAAAGGTCATAGATATGATAAAGTCTCTGAAAACAGTTTGGCCAGCTCTCTCCGCTTAAGCCAATATAGAATGCAATCATATAATCATAGAGCAAAGCGAGTTCTGGAGGATAAGTACAGTGTATGGGAGTGCAGTAGATCTTTAGATGTACAGACTGGATGGAACTATTGATCACTACTTTGCGTAAATATCTAGTAAACTTTGTCCATTATGTTGGAGGGAAGAAAGGAAGAGACTAAGAGTGTATGGTGTATCAAGCAGAGAACTGGGCAAACTCAGTGGAATATTGTAGTTTGCGGCTATCTCACTTTCAGGATAGCTGGTATAAAGCAATAGGGTGATAAGATAGAATGTCAAAGAATGTGGGATCAGCTGATGGGTTCAGCACCAGGTGCAAGATGTATGTAACCAGCAGGTTACAGAACTAGGTTTGCCATCACAAGCATTTGGCCGTGTAGTAATGTGCATTTTCAAAAGTGTCCACTAGTCCACATGATGCATCTTCCCCAACAAAATGAAATACAGTTGACACTGAGATTTGGATACACTAACCTACACTTTAATGTAGTGTTTTACAGTAGCAATGCTGTAGATATTTATTATGTAACAAATATTTTTAGAATAGAATGGCAGGACTATAATAAAAACATGAACGCATACTGGTTTTTGGCAGAGAGGGTACAGTTAGCTTAATAAAAGTATTATCCCGATTACTTCTGGTTTCAATTATTGGAAAAAGAACACCACTTCTTGCCTAGCACACCCACACAGGCAATTGGCACATTAGCGCCAAGAAACCACACAGGTGGCAACAATGTGCAGTCCAAGAAACATTAGCATAACATAAGAGTGGAGGAGAGGATTACTGCTGCACTCTCTTTATTAGCCCCTTTGAACTTGCATTAAACGGAGAAAAGGAGGGAGGAGAGAGCCTGGAAGGCAAGAGAGGAAGAACATACAAAATGTCTAAAATGTGGGACACTCCCGTTCCCTGTACACCATATGTACTGAATAATCAGTCAAAATCTTTATAACAAGTAAATCCATAAAGTTTTACTAAAACAATTACAGATGAGTAAATTCAAAGCAAATACTTGACAATCATTATACAATTCAAATTCAAATGAATGTTCAAACATAGATTAGCGCCTAATGTTGGCGAAATAAATCTTGCTGTGTTGGAATTTTTGATGCTCAACGTGTTTCGGTGTGCATACCCCTTCAGGAGCAAAATAATTCTGCAATAAATTCATACAAAAAGACCGAATGAGGTAATGCTTTCTAAAGAGAATATATCACAGAATGTTCAGTAGAGTCCGAGTCATCAAACAAGCCCCACTGAATTTACACACTATCCAGTTACTCTATTTCACTAAATTTTACCATTACTATAGGTCAACCCATAGGGTGAAAATCTATGAAGATGCCAATATAGAAACATTAGCATGTTTTGTTATTTGGTGTGGAATCTTAAAGGTCCCTTCTTCGGAGCTCATAACTTTATACATACAATGCATTATGTGCAACGAGGAGAGAGTCACTGCTGTGAGTTCATAAAATGTGGATACGGGTTAAGCAATCTGTCCTTCCAAGAGTACCACTAATTCCCATGAAGATCTCTATTTAATGTAGAGCCTAGTGCTGTTACAGTTTGGGGCCTACCTAAATGGGGTCCAGTGTGCGAATGTCTGCCCCAGTGGGATAAATCATACAAAGGAATACTGTCACTTGCATCAATGGTCTGTTCTCCACAATAATGCAGCTTGATTAAAACATCAATCAGGGACAATTTCCTATGTAGGGATCATAATATCAAAAGATGTTTAGAAAGATTGTTTGAAAGTCAAACTGTCTCCTCGTTGCACATAATGCATTGTGTGTATAAAGTTATGAGCTCCGAAGAAGGGACCTCTAAAATTCCACACTAAATATCAAAGAATGCTAATGTTTCTATATTGGCATCTTTATAGATTTTCAGCCTATGGGCTGACCTATAGGATTGGTAACATTTTGTGAAATAGAGTGTAACTGGGTGGTGTGTATATTCAGTGGGGCTTGTTTGATGACTGACTGTACTGAACATTCGTTGATAAATTCTCTTTAGAAAGCATTACCTGATTCAGTCTTTTTGTATGAATTTACTGCAGCATTATTTTGCTCCTGAAGGGGGTATGCACAAACACGTTGAGCATCAAAAAATCCAATGCAGCAAGATTTATTTCGCCAACATTAGGCGCTAATCTATGTTTGAACATTCATTTGAATTTGAATTGTATAATGATTGTCAAGTAGTTGCTTTGAATTTAATCATCTGTAATTGTTTTAGTAAAACTTTGATTTACTTCTGATTATTCAGTACATATGGTGTGTAGGGGATGGGAGTGTCTCAAATTTTGGACACTTTGTATGTTCTTTATGTAATACGGACTCTGTGTCAGAGTCTGATTTCTTCCCCCGCACCTAAAGTGGTTTTCAATTGACTCAGTTCTTGTCATTTCAAAATTAAACCTAAGGTTATGTGCGAATATAAATTAGAATTATAAATAGGCAAGAGAGGAAGGAATGCAGGGCAAGCTGTGCTTTCATTGAACTGGGTAGCTTAAATAGCTAGCTTTGCCACACAAGTGCCAATTTATTTAGCAAACCTACAGAATTGCATAGCAAATTGCTACGCGACACTGCTTATTTTATGCCTTGTAGTAATTACAGGTTACTCACCAGAGTGACTAACACAATCCTGGTCCATAGTCCCCTTTCCTCCAAACATTCCACCATCCTTGCCCCTAAAATATAGCAGCGTCCATAGGCGGTTTAATGCAGCCGATGCGTCAAAGGGGACTGTGGTGCGGCGCTGGTGGGCAGGGTCGGGGGCACATATGCTCCCGGGGCCACGTGCCGCACATCTCTAAAGTTGATGGGAAAGACGGGTTTATTTTTTGGGAGAAAAGGTTCCCGTCCCTCGTGAGGGATGCCCATACAGTATGGAGGAAAGGGGACTATGGACTGGGAGTACGTTAGTCACTCCAGTGAGTAACCTGTAATTTCTTCCATAATTGTGTGCGTCCCCCCAACATGGCGACGGTACCGGAACCATTGGCAGCGAAAAATGTTGCTTCTCCCTTACAAATTTTGTATAGATCGTGGCAACACCCCCACCCTCCTGTGCCTCTCCATAGTCACTTTTTACGCACCAACGTTTCTGAGCTGGCAGCCAGTGCAGAGACTCTTTTGGCTTTCTGCTTTTTGCCCGGCTTGTTCAATCTAAATTCCTTACCTCCTGTTCTGCATGTCGGCCGCAGGAGAATTCACTAGATGTGCCTCATGCGACTGCTTGTTCCTGGCCTCGGACAACCGTGCACTCGGTCTGGAGTGTTTGGGGCCCGACCACTTCTGGGACGCATGTTCTGCTTGCAGCGCTCTCGGTCAGAGGACATTGTAGAATCAGTTGTCCCGCTGGAGGGAGATCTTCCACACTTAGTTTCCTCCCCACCTTAAGGACCTTGTCTCCAGGACCTCTCGTCAAGACAATGTAGGCCCTCTGTTCACCACATCTCCACAGCGCGGCGATTCCTTCCCCAGGGTTCCCACGGATCGAGGTTCCTCGAATTCAAATTTTGGCAGGCCCATGGCCTCTAAGGCTGCTGGCTCCCAAGCCAAGGGGACCGGGGGCTCTTGCGGGGACAGAACTGAGGCCAATCCTGGCTACCGGCTCCCAAGCAGAGTGTGACTGTAAAGGAGGGAGCGAGTGTGCCGATGAGGATCTCGGTCTTACTGGCGTTAAGGCACAGATCATTGGCGGCACAACACTCCTGGATAGCAGACAGATGCGAGGAGAAGATGTGGCTGAAGGGAGCCTGAAAATGAGCTGAGTGTCATCCGCATAGCACTGAAAGTTGGGGCAGAGAGCGGCAATGTGGTGGGCAAGAAGTGCCAGGTATTGGTTGAACAACCACGGAGAGAGATTGGACTCCTGGGGAAACACCACAGGTAGAGATGGAGGAGAGGAAGGACCCAACTTGGACCTGGGAGGTCAGATTAGAACCGGCCCCAAGAGTCTTCACGAAGTACCTGACACCAGTGGCGGCCCATCTGGGGCTACAGGGCATACATGTATACCTGTACCCGGGTGACGGGCTGATTCGCGCCCACTCGGAGGACCAGCTGACGAGCACACGAAGGCGACCATCCGACGATTGACAGATCTGGGATTCTCCGTCAACTATCCAAAGTCCTGCTTAACACCATCGCAGAACGTGCTGTTCCTGGGTGCCAACACGTTGTCTTGCTTGGCGTCGCCCTCGGAAGAGAGGCTAGCAGCCATTCAAGGAAAGGTGCAACGGCTGTCGGTGAAGACTGCCACGTGCGCGCCATCAAGTTGTTACTAGGCATGATGTCGTCCTGTCTCTACCTAGTCTGTGCAGGCTGCATATGCAACCCCCACAGGAATTTCTGGATGCCCGGTGGGTACAGGTGTCTAGAAGTTTCACAGACAAGATCTCTCTCAACTAGGAGTTCCGACGGGCGTTAGAGTAGTGGGGGTCCACACCCACGTTGCCCAGGGCACAGATTTGAAACCCCCATACCAGGAGATAGTCACACCGGATGTCTGCACGCCAGATGCCTATGGCTGCCAGAGGTGAAGGATCTGCATACCAACATCCTGGAGCTATGGGGGAGCTATGGGTAGAGTTCTGGGCCCTCCAGTCGTTCCTGCTGTCGCTGAAAGGCAAGGTCGTGAGGATCTTCAGACAACACAACCACCATGTTCTACATCAGGAAGCAGGGGGGGGGCACTCGATCCCTGGCGCTCTCCAACGAAGCAAGGACTTGTGGCACTGGGCCGTCGGACAGGGGATGTTCCCCGTCACTCTTCACCTGGCGGGAGTCAAGAACACCATTGTAGACTCTCAGCAGGGAACGGCGCTCCTGCCACAAGTGGGAACTTGACTAAGATCAGGAGGTCTTCCTGTTTGTCAAATGGGGCAGACCCCAGATCGATCTGTTTGCGACGGTGGCGAATTCCAAATGCCAAGTTTTCCAGCAGATTCTACCAGCCTAGGAGCCTGGGGGGGGGGGACGCGTTTGCCTTCCAGTGGGAAGGGTTGTTTCGATACACGTTCCCTGGGAGGCGCAATGCTTCATCACGACCCATGATCGCTGAACCTGAAGGCTTGGCTCCTGCAGTCTTGGAGTTTGAAGGTTATGAGTTTCTGGCGGACTGCAGGGAGGTTCTCTCCAATGCTAGGGCGTCGTCCTCTTTGAAGTGCTATGGCCATAAATGGAAGCGTTTTGCTACATGGTGCCGGACGCATAAGATTACTCCTCTGAGGGTCACGGCTCCACAAATCCTTCCATACCTGCTATCTTTGGCAAAAGCTGGATTGGCTCACGCATCCATCAAGGTACATCTGGCGGCTATCTCCCGCTACACCAGGTCCCCGGGGAGCTCCTTGCTGTGGTCCCACAGACTCGTCAAGGAGTTTCTCAAAGGACTTTTCCGATCCATTCTGCCGGTGAAGGCCCCTGCCCCGGCAACTCAACGTGGTTCTGACAAGGCTCATGGGGGGGGCTCTCTTTGAGCCGATGCACCAGGCCCCACTCCAGTTTCTCTCGTGGAAGATTGCTTTCCTGGTGGCCATCCCCTCTGCCAGACTTGTGCGTGGCATCCAGGCCCTATCCTGCAAGCAACCGTATCTGACTTTCCACGAATCAAGGGTGGTACTGCGTACACACCCCTCTTTCATGCCAAAGGTTCCATTGGAATTACACCTCAACAAGCCTTTGGTGTTGCCTGTTATTTTCCCGGAAACTTTGTCTCCGGCAGAAAGGACCTTGCACTCGCTGGACTTTGCTTGTGCCCTGAAGTTCTATGGGACGCGCACAAAGAGTTTTCGGAAGACTTAACTGTATGTGAACTTTGGCCCTATGAACCCCGGCAAGGCCTTGTCCAAGTCTTCCATTTCAAGGTGGCTCTCCGACTGCATCACTTACACACTGTCATCGGTTGGCGAACCGACCGCTGCCCGGCTGTCCGAGAGCCCACTCCACCAAAGCGATTGCTGCAACGACTGCATTCCTTTCTGGTGTGCCCCTGATGGACATCTGCAGGGCTGCTACGTCGTGGTCCATGCATTCACGAAGTTCTTCTGCGTCTACAGGTATTCCAGAGAGGAGCCCAGAGTTGGCCAAGCAGTGCGATGCAACCTGTTCGCTTGAGGGGAGTCTGTTCCAGAGGTAAGAGTTAATTGCTTGTATTGAGCCTTGCCGCCTGCCGTGGTTGTGTTGTACTGATGTGTATTTGTTATTCATGAGCCTGTAAATCCATGCCAGACCCTATGCTGGAGAAGGTTTAAGTTACTTACATGTAAATTATTCTCCAGCGTGGATTTACATGCGAATCCTCCAACCTGTCACTTCTAAATTGTGATCAAATATTGAGAAATTAACCAACAAAAAGTCCCTCTTTTGCATAACATATTAACAAAGCAGTTGGCCCCAAATTGCTGCCCGTTCCATTGTATCAATGCCACCACAAGCTCTGGGCACCCACCACTTCCTACACTTTCTCTTTTGCAGGATTATACTTTTTATTTTTATTTTTTTATTTTTGGGACCTAGCACAAAATTGTTTGCTTTGATTCCTACCAATGATTCCAATGCTCTTTGTTATGGCCATAATAACCTAAGGCTGGGTGGTTCATGTAATTTGCTGAAGTCTCTGGTTTGGCTGTCCACGCCGTTCATATCCATACATTGGCAGAACCTTGTATCCGTGAAGAACTGCTCATTATCGAATTTCCTCATGTCAAAGCAGTTGCTTAATAAACTGTTTTCACTCATGAATCTATTTTTAATGCACCACATAAGATAACTTGCTGTTCACTTGTTAATCTAACTTTTTTTCCAAAAGTGATGTGTTCATGAGTATGGAACCCACCTCACTGTAAAATTATTGAACGTATATGTGCAAGGCCCCTTTTAGGCGCCATAGGGATGTTTGTGCTTTTGTGAAATTTTAAACTACCTATACGCAACTGTTTTGTGGCGACCCATTTCCGAGATTGCTAAAGCAACTCCCTAGACAGCCTTGGCCGAAGCCTAAGAGGGAGTCGAGGGTTAGTTTGTGAACTGGCTACAGGAAGTTTGGGCATCGATCTGCTGCTAGAGGGTGGTCAGCCTCCCACAATGGCGTATAGTGTCAAAGGTCTGTTCGTTTCGCGTGGAACGTACAGTGCTGGCTAAAGCAGAACTGGAGTTCGTGGAATACAGCAAAGTCAGCTTCTCGGCTCAGTAGATATTACACGCTGTGGACACTAAGCAACCTCATCTCTGCGGGCTGATTGATGAGAGGGGGGTGGAGGGGGTCGAGTATTACCGTTAAAGCTTGTAAAATACTATATTGCATGTGCGACTTAAACGCCTGGGCTTTGTGTATATCCGGTTCTTTACAGAGGAGTTTAATAGGCGCGCCCTGTGTGCACTACACTGGGGGGAACGAGGCGGGGGTGGGGGATTACAGCACTTCCTGGTTTGTCGAGCTATGCTGTCTTCGGTTATGTTGGAGGGTGTATGCTGTACTTTGCACCCTTGTACATGTCCAGCAGTGAGGGAAGGAGCGTGCTATTGGCAGAGGGTAATACTTACGGAGTGGCCTGCGGGGGCATGACCCGGGGAGCTCACGTATTGTACTTTCAGTGCACCAACTGCAAGCTCCGTCGGTGTAGTGCATTCCTTTCAGGATACTGATGGGGCAAGACTATGGAGTTCCTGCCTTTGTTAGTGCAACCCTAGGGCAGTTTACGGCTAGTGACCTTTTATTGATCCTGCTTGGCATGAGATGGTGTTTTGGGGGAGAGCAGGCACTGTCCAAACATCAAAATAACTGGGAGCTATTGTCCATAAAAATACCTGATTAGCTTAACATTAACAGCAATCGGTAGTTCTGTCTCATTATGGCCGAAAAGATTCTGGTTCCCCGCCCTTCTGTCAGCCAGCAGTTATTCCAGGGTGTGGACTGTAAGGATTTTTATGTTTAAAGTTTAGGAAGCTCAGTCCACGCATCGGCTGCACGGCTGCACTTTGCATGCTGGGGAAGCTCCTTATTGTGTTTGATAACTCCGCAGTACAGTGTCATTGACTCCATTCAATGGCAAATATCGTGGTCGAGCAGCAAGTTTGATCGTTGCTGCGGCAACAATCTAGCACGCCGTATTTGCATATTTCAAGTGCAGCAGGTTCTGCATCTTGTCCTGGCCCCAGAACCCACAAATCATGGATTAGAGGGGCGGCTCATCCACCAAGAGGTAAAGGCAGTGTTGAACTGTTTGACATTCCTAAAGAACACGCCCGTGGAAGTATGTTGCTCCTGGATTTAATTGTTTGTATATTTCACCCATTTCATGGGCAACCTTATCCTTTGCAAATGTTTTAGGGTCAAATTAAACTGGGATTATCTTGAACAAACTCTTGTGATTTTGATCTGCTCACCAGTTCTAATGGACTCATTCCTCCGACGATTCCTAACATTTTATCTTGCTCTCCCAGCAAAGCTGGACTCCAGAACACCTTCTTCCACCAGGGGGCGTAGCGCAGTTCCACCCAACTCCAAGACCTGCTGAATCCAGTGAAGTCCTCGGGTTTCAAGACCTATGTCATCTGCGGATGCCAAATGTCAGTAAAGGCAGATATGGTGTATATCCGAAACTGCCGCAGGTGAAGGCCACATCACACAAGACTGAACGTTGTCAATTGATGCACCAGAAGGTGCTTGGAGAACGAGATGGGAAGCTGTTCAGCTTTCTCCAAGGTTAGAGGTGACAAACCCATTCAAGGTCTCCGGGTGCAAACTATGGCTCTGAGTAAACTGTTCCCTGTACAAAAGAAAAAGCACTGCAAAAGATGCAGTTTTTCAAGGCACTTAAAAAAAAAAAAGTGTTATCGAAAGAGGAGGAACCTCCACTGGAGGGAGGCACCGGAGGAGCATGCTTTGCATGCATCTTTCCCAACCCAATCCTCTATGCCAGCGGAATGGGAGGCCTTTGTGAAGAAGATACTTGTCATCTTAGCCATGGCCCCAGTGGTCTTGGATACTCGCCTGGGTCTGGCTTTCCTGCCAGAGGACAGAGTGAAAGCATATACACAATGGTCCAAGTCTTTCAATCGCAGCAAAGGATTCCTGCATCGACGTTTCTAAGTTTCCTGTGTCTTGTAGCCTCCTGCACCTTTGTGCTGCCAGAGGCTAGGCTATGCATGGGGGTCCCTGCAGTGGCTTCTGAGTTAACAGCGGTCTCAGTTCCAGGGACAGACCTCAGACTGCCTTCAGGTCTCAGCGAGAGTGTCCAGAGACCTGCAGTAGTGGTACCTGAAAGACAACCTTCTGAGCAGTTGGTTTTGGCAACCTGGGCCTCAAGGGCGACTGTTCAGAGATGTGCCCCTGAAAGGCTGGGGCACTCGTCTCTAAGACCTTCTGGTGAGTGGCCTGCGGTCCCCATGAGTGTGTTGGGATCACATCAATTTGCTGGAGTTGAGAGCGATCGGGCTGGCCCTAGTCTTTTCTCTTCTGTGAGAGGCACGATGGTACTGATACTGACGGACAACACTGTAGCCATGTATTACCTCATCAAGTCGGGTGGGGTGGGCTCCTTGCCTCTATCCAGAGAGGCAATGTGATAGTGGTTTTGGGCTCTGACAGTGGCCCATTTGACCGGCAAGGAGAATATTTTTTGGCAGATTCACTGATCAGTCTTTTACTTCCTCCCCATCCTCTGTTTTGGAAAGACCTGTAGATTGGTACTTTGAAGGGGTATATTGTGGCCATTTTGGTCTTCATGAGCATTCCGGAGCAGGGCTCCTTTTGCATGATCCCCCACGGTCATGCAGTTCCTGCTGGGCTTTTGTAATGTTTCCCCCATGCCAATTTGTTGCTTCGGTCTGGGACTTAAATTTAGTGTTGGTTTTTAATGGGTGCTCAGTTTAAGTCTCTTCATGTTCATTAAAATTGCTCACCCTTAAGGTTGCTATCACTTCCGCTAGACTGGCGAGGGAGCTCCAGGTATTGGCAGTTAAACCGCCCTACTTGATTTTCTCCAAGGAGAATGACGTGAGTGAGGCAGTTCTTCCTCCTGAAGGTGATCTCCTTTCCATCTATCACTCAAAAGATCAATCTTTTTTTGGTTTCCCCTCTGCCTCACTTTTCAAAGGCAGAGGAATGTTTCCATCGTCTGGACTGGTGCAGGCACTCTGCTTCTTGGTCTTTTGGAGGAGAGAGGACAGGAAAGATGACCAGATTTTCATTGGTTACGCTGGTAGGGCTGTGACCAAGCAGACCCTGTCAAGGTGGATCATTATTTTCTTTACCGAATGCTGTGCTCTGGCTGGCAAGGTCTGTGAGGGTCTCTGGACGCACAACACCCAAGGGTTGGCCGCCAACTCGGCTTTTCAAAGTGGAGTCCTTGTTAATGTTTGGGAGAGACTTCAATTTGATGTCCAACCCGGATGCTCACAAAACCCTCCCTCCGACTAGAGCCGACTATAGGATTTTGGTGGAGTTGGCTAGATTGCTGTGTAAATTGCGTCTAGTCGATGTTTGGAAGCTTGCAAATGAAGGGGTCAGTGATTACACTTTCTACTCGCATGTCCATAGTGGTCTCTTGCGGATAGGTTTACTACTCATGTAAGCCCTGTTATTCCCTTGTTTGGAGGAGGTATACTTAACACTGCATTATTTCTGACCATGCATCAGTGATGCACAAATTAGGACTCTCAATATGCCAACTCCTCCCAAACGGCTATGGAAATTATATGACCCCATTCTGAAAGATGTGGCAACGCGCAAAGAAATTTCTGCTGCTCTGTCTACTTTAAGGAAAACGTTACCCCTGACTGTCGGTTAGCCACAATACAGGATGACATGAAGGCTGTAATTGGATGAAGTTCATGGCCTGCACAGCGTCATTCACCAAGGCCAAAAGATTGCAGCAAGACTGATGAAGTAAAAAAAGCCTGAACTCTAGCATAAATCCAAACAAATGCAAAGTATGGCGGCAACTGAAGTGGAGCTAGGGCCCAATTGGCACTACATCTAGTGAACAAATCTGCCCAAACCCTGGCCAAATCGGAGCAATCTGATTCCGCCCAGGGAAAAAAGTTAACTGTTTTATTGTTTCATAAACTGAAGGCTAATCCAGTGTCGAAATAATATCCAAACACCAAAAGGGTCGGATGGGGTACTGCAATATGGGGAATAGGATTAATTCAACATAATACTGGATTGTCAGGGCATGATGTCGGACTCTCACCTCTGCAGAACAACTAACTACCTGACCGATGTGGCACTCCCTGAACTCCCCCTGGGAATGATGGACTCCATAGAGGACTCGATTACCCCAGAGGAGGTTGAGGCGATAAAAACCCTAAATAACACTGCCCGCAGCCCATTCGGGCAGATGTTCACATCTGAATTTTATAAAACGTTCGCACAGATTTTGATACCCCATTTGACACATCTGCTTAATTCTTTTCGCATCACAGTAGGCGATCCTCACAATCCTTTTTTCCAAGCCAGGCAAAGACCACTTGGGATGTAAATCCTATAGACCCATCACAATCGTGAGCAACGCAAAACTATTCTCAAAAATTCAAACCCAAAGACTAATGGGAATACGGAGTCAGCTTACTGATGTGGATTAGACAGGGTTTATAGTCAACAGAACCACCCACGATAATATTAGAAGAGTTCTGAATCTCATTGAAATTGCCACTACCCTAAACATTGAACTTAGGAATCATTTCAGAGAAAGTGCTACCCATTATGGGCTTGTTCACAACTTCAAGAGATGGGTCCTTGTAAACTATCAACACCCCTCTACGGCAGTTGGTTTCAATGAGGCACTCAACCGAAGATGATATAACTAGGTACCCGGCAGGACTACCTCTTCTCACCCCTAATATTTGCACTCATAATGGAACTGTTTGCTAAAATCGGAGAGAATAATAATATACAGAGGATCCAGGTCAAGGACAAGACTTACAAAATGTCATTATATGCCATTGATGTTTACTTGCACTGAGGAATATTGACATCTCCCTTTTTGGCCTGATGGCAAAAATTGAGCAGTTTTGCCAAGTCCAGCGCATTGGGTATCCTGCTTTCGATGCAGCGACGGAAAGAAGTGGTGCACTGGAGTCCCAAGTCTGGGCCAAATCTAGCCTGAATTTTCTTTGGGTTAAGATCCCCCAACACGATCTCACACACAGTGCCTCAACTGGACGTATTGAAATCAATCAATCATTCTCCTGCACCTGAAATGTAGTTCTAAAATGAGATTCAGAACTCTTCTAATATTATCGTGGGTATTTCTGTTGACTAAAAACATGGGAGCCGAGAGTTTACCACACTTGAGTTAACTATAGCATCCAAAATATACTCTAGCAAAATCACGATTCTATAGAAGCTATTAAATAGATTTGATCCTACAACCAAAGAAAACTACAGAGCGATATGTGGGCACTCCAGATATAACAATGTGCAGTAAAGGTCTGCTAAAGGTGGTATGACACCTGAAAGACTACACAAAGTTAATCATATTCACCACTATGGTAGAGAGGTTGCTCAGAGGTGGGCTCACTCCTCTCATGACTGTTTTGGAAAGGGGTCCTGGCGCAAGTAAAAACAGAGCTGTACTGGTCATCCCATGGGATCCAGGGATTGTGTTGTGGGGGGACGTAGGAGATGGTATTTTTACGATGTCAGGTGTAATAGTAGGTGGGTAGTTGACACCACTAACGGCAGCACAAATTACACTGGCTCGATTGTGCAGAGTCCCGGAGGGCCCCTCTGTATTAAGTGGTAGGGTAAGTTTTGGGAGATGGTGGTCGTAGAGAAGATCATTGCCCTAAGCCCGGGACTGATGGGGGGGAAGTTGATCAGCATTTGGTCCCCATTCCTAGAGTATGGAGAACGTGTCCCGGATGGTTTATAGTGATATTTTCGAATGGCCTATTTTCGAATGCCATTATGTCGATGCAATTTTGGCGAAAATAATGTTTGACATTTTTTTATTTTTTAATATTATGTTTAAAATGTGGGGGGGGGGGGTTAAAATATATTTTAAAAAAATGTCGGCAAAATGTTTTCGACATAATGGTGTTTTGAAAATATGTATTAGAAAATATGACCGGATACCGTCCCAGGTATCGTATGCAAACCCCCCCTTCTTAGCCGCCCCCGCCCCCTCCCCTCTTATTGTTGGTTTTCTAATAGTTAAAATGGCTGAATCACTTGGGCGTACAGTTGCTGTTCTGGCAAGACTCTTTGAACAAGAAAGTCAGAATGTCTGGCTCTTTACCTGGTGCTTGTGGCTCTCTTTATGCTAATACGTGTGTAACTAACTGAAAGATGTAGCTGTAACTGACATTTTGCTTGTACGTCTCCTGTGAGGGTTGAATTTCTTCTTAGAGATCTTGATTGGGGGAAGGGAGAAACGGTCACAGTACAAATGAGCTTAATTGCAAATATGAGATGTTTGACACCCGGATATTCCCCTTTTCAGCTGCAAAACAAATGTAGCGGTTTGTGGCAGTACATGATCTGGGAAAGCCTCAAAAGAGAACTTTCTAAACCCAGGCGGGATTACATTAGCCTGTGGAAATGCACATTAATTTTAACCAGCACTGACCAAGCCCATGAAAAAACATTTCCACGCATCAAGGAGAAGAACAAAGTTACTTACCTATCGTACCGTTCTGTCGATGGGATGTTCCTCCCATGTGTTCCTCCTCTTTTGACATCTCCATTTCCAGCTTTAGCTGCTTTGGAAAATGTTTCCAGTAGTAGGCAGTGCACGTCGATGCCTGTCGACTCGATGTCCCTTGAGGACGTCCATCTGGATTTCGACGTAATCACTGGTATATAGCACACAAAGGGAACGGAAGTCAACGTTCGATTTTTATGCGTATTTCCAATTTACTCTAGGATGTACCTTACGTCAGCCTGAAAGAGCGTGAACTGCAATAACAAGGAAATTCTACTGCGGGCGTAGGCTGAAAGGCACAATGAGGGAATGCATGGGAGAAACAGCCAATCGAAAGAACGTTACCACTGCTAAGTAACTTGTTATTTGAATGGATCTCTTTTGATAGACTCCCAAAGCAGTGTTTGCATTTTTTTGGAGGAGGGAGTAAGAATTTAGGAGTTCCTTATTGGCTTGTGTGTATCGATCGATCGGAACACTGCCTTCCCAAATCCACCTTCTCGTCCTGAGGTAGAGTCCAGACTGTCATACTTTGTGAACGTGTGGACGGAGGACCATGAACCATGAATTGGGAGTCCCCTCTGTAAGGCAGAGGAAGTAGCCATGCCCCTGGGTGAATGACCTTTTGAGGCCCTCGGGATAATCTTTTCCTGCTAATCTGTAGCATTTTTTTTTTAATTAGTTTTCAGTTTGTCAACAAACTTCTACAACATAATTATCAGTCATAGTTGAGTATAGTTGCATAAGAAACATTCAAAAATAAAAACAAGGAATTAACAATTAATCTTTTCATACAGTTCAGATAACATCATCCTATAAATATTTACAATTCACTAAAAATTAAAAATGAAGCACAATTTTGGCTAAGTGTCCAACAATATCATGATATTCCATCACAAAATTAGTGTGATCAGTTTGAGAAAACCATACACATTTAGTTTGTTACTTAGCAGATTCATGCTACAGGTCAACGCTATACTACTGATGAAGTAGGTAAATTTTATACCAACATTCAAAATTGTATTTGCACAATTAGCATACCTTATCAGGTATTAGAAATTACATTCATACCCGAGCCAGTTTTGCGTCTTTCCTATTTGCTTTCTCACAGGACAAAATTTTGGAGACAATTATTGGTGATGCAAAAAATATAATTTGCATGCAAGTTCCTCATTTATATATTTAAGAAATCTTGTTACAGATAAAATCAAACTCGCAGTATTCCCCCACATACATGTCATCCAAAACCACTCTCTAGATAATTCGGTATTACCGATTCTTGAAAGTCCAAATATTTGCATTCGTTTCTCATAAAAAAATGGCAATAAGTGACCAAATGCTTATAGCCTGATTCATGGAATTATTTGTGTGAAAAAAGCAGATTTGTGAGCCTTTCTGCCCGAAAATCCCTGTTTGAAGTATGGGGATTTTTGGGCAGAAAGGCATGCAAATCTGCGTTTTTCACGCAAATGATTCCATGAATCAGACAGTTGTTTATTTTTGTGGTGTCATATTGCAGAATTTGCAATTATCATTATCTTCATTTCTAATGTGAGGATACCAGTGTTTGATTCTCTCAAGTGTTGGAATCTGGTTCATTTTGAATCTTGGGTAAAGATCACGAGATATATTACACGGTAACTGAAGCAAGTATGTCTGCCGAGGTGTCGTTTTCTGGTAAAGTGAGAGGTTTCCTTGTTGGAATGCCGCAATGCAATGCGATCAACCGTATGGCACCATTCCAATTCATATACTTTTTTCTTTACATAGGCCTGCCTGAATTCGTGGTCTGCTATTTGTAAACCCATACCTAACCATAGAGGGAGGATTACGGTCCCTAATCATTTTGCCCAGGTTCTCGTACAATCAATTTGGAGGGGGAAACCTCACCTTTGCTAAATTCAGAAGTAACCGGCAATGAAACCTAGGAGATGGAGCTGAGACCCAGCTCTCGTCTAAGAATAACATTGGGCAATGAATGTGCGAGTCTTAAGGTTGTTTTCCAAATTGAACCTTGAATTTGGTCAATTTGTGTTAAACACATATCTAGGCCATAAAGTATTATGGCCTCTACCTTGAGGATATAAAATTCTATAATTGGTGTAATTGACTATTTTTAATATTTTAGCTAGACCATTCGCATTTGTGCGATAGTGGGTTTATTTTTTTTAGTTAGTGCCTCTTTCCACATTTTTGTGGCGTTTGATCCACTAGGTCATACCCCAAGTTCTTGATCGATATTGCACGTGGAACAAAAATCTCATTGCACCATTTATATGCTGGTATTTTCCTCTTAAGGTTACGGAATATGGACTCAGAAATTCCTAAAATGATCCACATGGATACGGTTTGTTTTATGACCGCCATACCCAATTTATAGCCTGTGTAACCAACGAAATGTTGATCATCCTGTCTTAACTTAGACATGCTGGATATGTAGGAGCTTCGTGCATGCCTTGGGTCAAGCTTGTGTAATCTCTCCTACCTTTTCCAGGATGTGGTGGAGGAAAAAATGAGGGAAGTATTTTTGAGTTAAATGAAACTTGGACACAATTTTTGGTAAAAATGTAGGTTTAACCTTAATGAGCACTCTATCCATAAAGAAGACTGTAAGGAGACAAGGCTTGAAGTTGACTCGCCCTGCAGGCTGATGTAAGAGCAACCAAAAGGATGGTCTTCAGTGTTTGTTATCTTGGAGGGCAGGAATTACTAGGCTCTAATATAGCACACGAGAAATGTACACACTGTTGAAATCCCAAACCGGGACTTGAAATGGGATCAGAGGGAATACATTTGTCATTACCTTCAGAAATTGTATCACTAGTGGTATTTTGAAGAAATATCCCTCTTCAGAGGAGCACTTAAAAATAAATGGTGCTGCTGGATAACCTTTAATTGTGTCAACCTGGAGCCCAAGATTAGCCAGGTGTAACGAGAAAGATAACAACATTGGTATGCTGCTTGTAAAAGTGTCCACCTTCTTATCCCTGCACCAGCTGCAGAACTTGCTCCAAAGGCAGTGGTACAAGGATTTCGTTGCTGGCCTTCTGGTCGAAAGCAAAATCTCCATTCTCCAGCATGGGGTCTGGCATGGATTCACATGCTCATGAATATTCCCCGTCGTCAGGCTGGGAATCCTCGGTAAAGAAAAAACCAGTATCAGTTTCGTTTCTGATCTGTCTTTCGTAGTAACAACCAATCACTGGTCTCTGCGTCATACTGACCACAGCCAATGACTGCCCTCTACCTAAGCACCGCCTCTGGCAGCCATCTTCAGATTTTTACCGCACGTTCATGTGTTGGGATCCTCGTGCTATTGCTCTCGAGCGTTAGTGCTATTTTTTTCATGTTTTTTTCTCAAAAACTTCGTTTTTTCGGTCAAAAGAGCCTCAAGCTCCACCGACTTACTATCCGATCAACGGGGGACCCGTGTCGGATTCGTCTGCGCCCCTCAAGGGTGAAGATTCGTCGAGCTACGCTTTTGGAGGACTCCAGAAGTTTCTCAGGCCCGGTCATGGCCCAGGAGAAGGGAAGCTCGACGCCCGGAAAGCTGTTCAGGGTCTGCCCTGGATGCCAGCTGCAGAACGTCTTCAAGGAGGACGAACACTCCTTTTGTCTCTACTGCCTACATGAGGACAAGACGCACGTGGAGAAGGACTGTGCGTTTTGCGGCAACATGTCGGAGCGGACCATGAAGGACCGCCATCAACGTCTCGCCAACTGGCTAGAAGGGAAGAGCCCGTCCGGCGAGAAGAAGAAGAAGAAATCTGAGCGGTCTTCTAAGTCCTTTGAGGACGCCCCGGCGACGGGGGTCCAACATAAGGCCAAGCACCGTGAGTCCGCTGGCACCGGGAGCGCCGAACGCTCGGGCTCTACGGTCGCCAGGCAGGGCGCACCCTCCCCGGCACCATCAACCACGAGCCAACGCTCTGGGTCGGGTAAGAGGAAGGCCGAGCACCCGGCGAAGCTCCTGGAGAGGCCCCGGTCGAGCTCGAAGGCCCCATCGGAGGGGGAGCGAGGCGGTGTCCCCCCCCCCTCAAGGATAAGGCGGTGAGCGCACCTAAGGTGGTGAAGGCCTTAATCCATCCGGCCAAGCCCTCTATCGAAACTGTCGCGGCGGCCCTGGCTCAGCCTGTGCAGGCTACACCAGTGGTGGCGACCTCGGGGCTCATAGTCTCCCTGCCACCTCGGAGGGAGTCATCTTTTGTGCCCATCGATAGGACCCCCGTGAAATCCCCCGTGGGGAAGAAAAAGGGGGGGGCAGGGCGTCGTCGTAGATTCGGCCTCAACCTCGGAGGAGGAGCTGGTCGAAGTCTTAAGCCACGGCCTCGGCGTGGAAGAAGACCGACCCGTCGGGATGGATCCCGACGCAGGTGACGACGACATCGTCGAGGGTACCGACGGGGTCCCTGATCGCCCGTCGGATTCCCCTCTGCCAGCGCCGCAAGACAACTCGGCGGCCATTTTGTTGGCTATACAGTCCTTATGCTCAGAGATAAGGACGAGACTACCGTTGCCGACGGAACCTCTCCCGTCGGGGGACCCAGAACCGGGACCTTCTGGTGTTCCCCCTACCAAGAAAAGAAGGATCCACCCTCCGCCTCCTTTTCAGCCGTCGCGCCCCTTCCAGCCCTCCTCCCCGTCCACCCGAGGGGATGATACGGGGACTGACACGGCAGCGACGGGTACGGACGACGAGGTATACGACTAGGATGTACCGTCGTCGCCTCCCACCAGGGCTTCTCCGCCCGACGAGATTGGATCGTTTCACTCCATGATCTCCAGGGCATCCGAGCTTTTTCAACTCTGCCCTGAGGAGAAGAAGGAAGGTTTCCTTTATCAGCGGCGCGAGGCCAAGAGGAAGACGGTCCTCTCAGTGCCTGTATTGGACGACATTTGGGATGAGGGCCTCACCCTCCTCAAGAACCCTTCCACGACACCAGCTAGAAGAGACCAGTACGAGAAGAAGTACCGGGTCCCGGACACGGCCCCCCTATGCCTCCGGGCGCAGCCTACCCCGGACTCCGTCGTCTCCGCGGCGGCCAGGAAGAAAGCGGGGGGGGGGGCGGCCTCCACATCGACTTCCCCACCGGACGGTGAGGGAAAGAAATTGGACGCTATGGGACGCAGAGTCATCTCGTCGGCAGCAACGACGATTAAAGCGGCCAACGCCTTGGCTATCGTGGCCCGCTACGACAGGGAGCTCTGGTACAAACTGGCTCCCCTGCTGGACTTCCTGCCGGACGACAAGAGGACAGAGGCCCTGGAGATCCTGCAGGAAGGTGAGGTGGCTTCGGACCACGCCATTACCGTTGCGACGGACATCGCCGACACTGGGTTCCGCCAGTTGGGCAACGGCGTTTGCCTTAGGCGGCGTGGATGGCTCAAGGCTACGGACTTCCGTCAAGACGTTCAGACCAGAGTCCTGGACATGCCCTTCGATGGGAACAACCTGTTTGGCAAAACAGTGGACGATTCCCTTCAGGCCATTAAAGCGGACACTGAGACGGCCCGGGCCCTGGGAGTTCTGCAGCAACGACGGACGCCCTTTCGGAGCAGCGGAGGCAAGGGCGCCTCCAAAGGTTCCGGCGGCGGTTTCTCCACCTACCGTCAAGCGGCCCGCTCGTCGTCTCAGGAGGCCTACAGAGGACGAGGCAAGTCTGGCGGACTCCGCCGTCGTCGCCAAGGAGGTCGAGGCGGCAAAGCCTCGTCCAAGCAGGATTGAACCGACCGTGGGGTCGGGCCCCCACCGAAGCACCCCGGTGGGAGGCCGGCTGGCGAGCTTCGTCAGCGTGTGGGAGTCCATCTCCACCGACCGTTGGGTGCTGGACGCCTTGGCCCGGGGCCACGCGCTCGAGTTTCAAAGAAGGTGTCCACGCGTCCCCCCCGTGGCCAGGAAAGAACTTCACGTCCCTCAACTTCTCCTGGAGGTAAAGGCGATGCTCAGGAAGGGCGCCATCGAACTCGTCCAAAAGAGGCTTCGGGGCTCCGGAGTGTACTCGAGATACTTCCTCGTGAAGAAGAAGACGGGGGGATGGCGCCCCATCCTGGACCTGCGACGTCTGAACAAGTTCATCAAGGCGCAAAAGTTTCGGATGGTCACCCTCCAGCACGTCCTGGGTCAGCTGGAGGAAGGAGACTTCCTGTCGTCGTTGGATTTGGAGGATGCCTACTTCCATATTCCCATCCTAAAGGGGCACCGAAAATTCCTCAGGTTTGTGGTCCAAGGGCGTCATTACCAGTTCAAAGCCCTCCCCTTCGGTCTACGGTCGGCACCCAGGGTGTTCACCAAGTGCCTCGCACCGGTGGCGGCGCAGCTGCGCCGCGAGGGGATCCACGTCTACCCCTACCTGGACGACTGGCTCATCCGAGCCAAGACGAGGGAGCTTGCCGTGGTTCACACGGCAAGGACCGTCCAACTTCTCACGGACCTGGGATTCTCCGTGAACTACGCCAAATCCCACCTGGTACCCGCGCAAGACGCTCTGTTTCTGGGAGCGAGGCTCAACACAGTGTCCCTTCTGGCCTCCCCGTCGAAGGAGAGGACCAGGACCATCCTGGGCAAGGTGCAACGGATGTTGGTGGCCGACGCGGCCAAGGTGAGGGCCATCAAGTCCCTCCTCGGAATGATGTCTTCCTGCATCTACCTCATTCCCATGTGCAGGCTCCGGATGCGCCCGTTGCAGGAGTTCCTGGACGCGCGCTGGATCCAAACGACGGGCAGCTTCGAGGAAAGGATCACACTCGACGAGAGTTTCTGACGAGCGATCCGGTGGTGGGACACCCGCGCGCATCTGACGGCGGGCATGGACTTCCAGACCCCAGCCCACAAGGAGACAGTGACCACGGATGCCTCCCTGGAAGGGTGGGGAGCGCACACCGAAAATCTACACGCAAGGGGCCTTTGGCTCCCGACGGAGAAATCTTTACATATCAACGTCCTGGAGCTCCGTGCAGTGTTTTGGGCCCTCAGGTCCTTCCTTCCGTCCCTCAAGGGCAAGGTGGTGAGGATCTTCACCGACAGCACCACCACCATGTTTTACATCAGAAAACTGGGCGGAACCAGGTCCCCAGCACTGTCCAAGGAGACACAGGACCTGTGGCATTGGGCAGTCGCCCAAGGGATGTTTCTGGTGCCGTTTCATCTGGCAGGGATAAAAAACACCATCGCCGACTCACTCAGCAGGGAGCTGCGCTCGTGCCACGAGTGGGAACTACGGCAGGATCTAGTGGATCGCCTCTTCCGACGGTGGGGCACTCCCCAGATCGACCTGTTCGCGACGGCGACGAACTCCAAGTGCCGGAGGTTCGCCAGCAGGTTTCCCCAGGCGAGGAGCATGGGCGATGCTTTCTCGTTCCCCTGGGAGGGCCTGTTCCTCTACGCGTTCCCTCCTTTGCCACTGCTAATCCGGCTCGTCAACCAGCTCAAGAGGTCACGGTGCAGGATGATCCTCGTCGCACCTGCGTGGCCGAGGCAGATATGGTTCCCGGACCTTCTGGATTTGTCAGCGTCCCCGCCAATCAAGCTGCCGGTGGACGCGGATCTGCTCTCCAGGGAAGGAGGCGCCATCCTCCACCAGGACCCGAAATCGTTGAACTTGCAGGCCTGGCTCCTGCAGCGCTAGAGTTTGGAGGATACGACATACCGGCCGACTGCAGAGAGGTTCTTGCAAAGGCCAGGGCGTCCTCGACTCTTAAATGCTACGGACACAAATGGAAGAGGTTCTCTGTCTGGTGCCACGCACAGAAGATTAACCCTCTACGGATTACGGCTCCCCAAGTTCTGCCGTACCTGCTGACGCTGGCCAAAGCTGGACTGGCACACGCGTCCATCAAGATTCATCTGGCTGCGATCTCCCGATACACCAGGACTACGGGACGGACGTCCTTGTGGTCTCATCGTCTGGTGAAAGAGTTCATGAAGGGACTGTTCAGATCGTTTCCGCCGGTGAAGGCTCCGGCCCCGGCGTGGGAGCTCAACGTGGTGCTGACCGAGCTCATGGGACCTCCGTTCGAGCCTCTGCACTCGGCCCCGTTGAAGTTTGTCGTGGAAGACAGCGTTTCTTGTGGCCATCACCTCCGCACGACGGGTGGGAGAGATCCAGGCCCTTTCCTGCAAGGCCCCGTACTTGACTTTTCACGACACGAGGGTGGTGCTCAGGACGCACCCCTCCTTCATGCCCAAGGTACCGTCGGACTTCCATCTCAACGAACCCTTGGTGTTGCCTGTATTCTTCCCGTCGCCTTCGTCGCCGGCTGAGAGGACTTTGCACTCGCTGGATGTGGCCAGAGCGCTGAAGTTCTACGTGGACCGCACGAAGTGTTTTCGGAAGACGTCACAACTCTTTGTGAACTTTGGACCTGTCAATCAGGGGAAGGCTCTCTCGAAGGCTTCCATTTCCAGATGGCTCTCCGGCTGTATCATGTACTGTCATCGGTTGGCAAACCGACCGCTGCCCGGCCGTCCGAGAGCCCATTCCACCAGAGCGATCGCAGCTACCACGGCGTTCCTTTCTGGTGTGCCCCTGCTGGACATATGCAGGGCTGCTACGTGGAGGTCGACGCACACCTTCACGAAGTTCTACTGCGTCGATCGGGATTCCAGGGAGGAGTCCAGGGTCGGCCAAGCAGTGCTGCGCAACCTGTTCGCCTGAGGTGAGCCTGGTGAGGAGGTAAGATGCTTAATGTTGAGTTTGATGCAATGCTTAATGTTGAGCCTTTGCCACCTCCCGTGGTTGTGCATGTGTGTACTGCTATGTATTCTTTATTCATGAGCATGTGAATCCATGCCAGACCCCATGCTGGAGAAGGAACAAGTTACTTACCTGTAACTGTTGTTCTCCAGCATGGGTCTGGCATGGATTCACATGCGAACCCTCCCGCCTACCCCTCTGCGGCTCTTCACTTGGTCATACTGCCACTTCACGTGCTTCCAAATCTGAAGATGGCTGCCAGAGGCGGTGCTTAGGTAGAGGGCAGTCATTGGCTGTGGTCAGTATGACGCAGAGACCAGTGATTGGTTGTTACTACGAAAGACAGATCAGAAACGAAACTGATACTGGTTTTTTCTTTACCGAGGATTCCCAGCCTGACGACGGGGAATATTCATGAGCATGTGAATCCATGCCAGACCCATGCTGGAGAACAACAGTTACAGGTAAGTAACTTGTTCCTTACGTCATCCGGGAGGTCCCAATCCTTAAATCGCAACTTATCAAACCATGCGTGAAGGTTGAGCGTCTTAACCTCTGGATGGAGAACCCAACCCTCCTCTCGCGAGAGACGGCCCTCTGTTTGTGGAAGACTTATTGCAGGACAGATGGACATGTCCAGAAGGTCTGGGTACCACGTCGTCCTGGCCCAATCCAGAGCAATTGGGATCATGGCTTTCCCAAACTTTCTCAACCTCCTGATCATTTGAGGAATGACGGGGACTGGAGGAAACACGTACATGAGTGGAAACTCCAGTCCGCTATGAACAAGTCTCCTAGAGCTCCTCTTGGGGGAAATTCCCTGCCTGGAGCAGTACAGTTTGCACTTCTGGTTGACGCGGATCGCGAACAGATCCACTTAAGGGGTTCTCCAAAGCACGACGATCTCGTGAAGGACTTCCTGAACTAGTTCCCACTCGTCGGAGACTGGTGTTCTGCCTGCTCAGAGCGTCTGCCTCCATGTTCTCCTCTCCGGCTACGTGAACTGCTGATAGGGGCATTCCTTCTTGAATTGCCCAGAACCAGAGCTGCATTGCCTCTCTGCACAGTGGTAGTGACCCTATACCTCCTCTCCTGTTGAGTTAGTACATGGCCTCTGTGTTATCCGTCATTATCGGGACATTCCTTTCCCGTACAGAGGGCATCACGGCCTTCAGCGCTAGTCTGATTGCCCTCCGCTCCAAAAGGTTGATATGTAGTTTGGTCTCCGATGGAGACCAACGGCAGCTGATTGTCAGATAGTTGGCATGTGCTTCTGCCCCAACCCAATACCCCGCCCCCCCCGCCCCCGGTGAGACAGGTGTCCGTAACTACTGTTCTCTGGCCATGGTTGCCAAAAGGGTTCTCCCTTCAGAATGTTTTCCCCACAGGCCTACCACAGAAGATCCTGTGCAACTTTGCTGGGAACCTGAAGGTCTGACATCCTGCGTGAGAATTGGGACCACTGAGTCCTGAGAGCCCATTGGAGAGATCTCATTCTCAGGCGAGCTTCTGGCACCAGGAAGATGCAGGATGCCAAGAGGCCGAGCAACCTAAAAAAAAAAAATCAAAGGCTGGAAGACGCTGGGAATTTGGTGACCATCTGCAGAATGTCTTGAGCCCTCACCTCGGCTAGTGAGGCTTTTCCTAAGGATGCATCTAAGACTCCCTGCAATGAATTGGAGCCTTTGAGACGGTATCATGTGGAACTTCTTGAAGTTGAGGGAGAAGCCCAGTCTGTGGAGGGAGTCTCCGGCTTCAGAGCGGCCAGAAGCACGGAAACTGCTCTCCTGAACATCCGTGAGGACCTGCTCCTGAACCTCGATTCCAACACTCCCTGTGTTCTCATTCTGCTCGATCTCTCCTCTGCCTTTGACACTGTCAACCATGCCATCCTGCTCAACTGTCTCCGTGATAACCTGGGTATCACTGGTCAGGCTCTGGCATGGCTGACTTCATTCCTTTCCGGTCGATCCTCCCAGGTCCAAATGGGCTCCTTCCTCTCTGACATCTTTTTCTCCACCTGTGGTGTCCCCCAGGGTTCCAACCTCTCTCCCTGGCTTTTCAACCAGTATCTGGCACTCCTTGCCCACCGCATTGCCGCTCTCTGCCCCTACTTCCAGTGCTATGCAGACGATACCCAGCTCATTTTCAGGCTACCCTCGGCCTCCTCCTCTCCTTCCCTCATCTCCGACTGTCTGTCTGCTATCCAGGAATGGTGTGCCGCCAATGACCTCTGCCTCAACGCCAGTAAGACTGAGATTCTACTCATCGGCA
This sequence comes from Ambystoma mexicanum, assembly GCF_040938575.1. Classification (NCBI taxonomy): domain Eukaryota; kingdom Metazoa; phylum Chordata; class Amphibia; order Caudata; family Ambystomatidae; genus Ambystoma; species Ambystoma mexicanum. The sequence continues at coordinate 1,111,284,792 of NC_090923.1, read as the reverse complement.
CACCCACTCCCTCCTTCCCTGCAGCTCTCTGGCCGGCCTCCCTTGGCCCCCTTCCTGCACCTACCTGTAAGGCTAAAAACCTCGGGGTCATCTTCGACTCCACACTCTCCTTCTCTCCTCATATATCTGACGTCTCTAAGAAGTCACACTACCAGCTGCACCTCCTCAGAGGTATTCTTCCCTTCCTCTCCTTCCCCCAGAAGCTCACTGTCTCCCGAGCCCTGGTTCTCTCAAGGCTGGACTACTGTAACAGCCTCTATCTTAATCTGCCTGCCTCCACTCTCCGCCCTCTGCAACTTATCCAGAACAGAACTGCGAGACTTGTCCTTGGCCTCAAGCCCAGGGACCGTATCTCTCCAGGACTGAAATCTCTTCACTGGCTCCCAGTGGCTGCGAGGATTAAGTTCAAAACCCTCTGCATTGTCCACAAGGCCTTCTGGGGCCTGGGACCTAAATACCTTCAACTCTCTCTTCCTAAATATCTTCCTTCACGAGCCCTTCGCTCATCCGTCTCCAACTCCCTCATGGTCAGCCGCTTCTCGAAGCAACGAGCTGGGGGTAGATCTCTCTCCGCAGCAGGGGCCTCCCTCTGGAACAGCCTTCCTGCCTCCCTGAAACTTGAGGAGAACCATCTCCGGTTCCGGAAGCACCTCAAAACCTTCCTCTTCGCTTCTGCCTTCTCTCTCCCTCTCCCCTGCTAAACCTGCTTAACTCCCCACTGAATTCAGCACTAAACCTGCATCTGGGCCACTCAGCAACCTCGGTCCAGGGCCCAGCCACTCTCCACTTGCACTGCCTCCCTGGCTCCCCCGCACTGTGGGACTGTCACTGTATCCCTACAGCCCCCTTCCCAGCACTTGCTCTGCACTTACCTCGCACTTGCCACCAGCTGGCCCTTTTTATTTATTATTTATTATTTTTTACGCTACTTACCTTGTACTGCACTTTCCCCCCCTACCTCCTCCCCCTGCACTTCCTCCTTTTTCCCCTTACCTCCGCACTTGCGCGATCTGAATGACACCTGGCCTAGTAGGATCGTTTGTCTGTCTTCCCCTTGTTTCCCTCCCTCCCTGCCTCTTCGCGCCTTGAAACACTTGTGTATAGGCGCGTTACAAATACCATATCATATCATATCATATCAGTGACGGGTGCAGCCGAGATGTTCCAGGGCCTGTTTGGGAGAACGTGCTCTGATCCTCCAATCGTCCAGGTAGGGGTAGACGTGACCTTCCTGAGGAACTTGTTCAAGACTCTTATTCCAAGATGGGTCTCAATCTTTCATCCTTCTTGGGGATTAGAAAGTAATGGGAGTACCAACCCTTGTTCCTCTCCGCTACAGGTACTGGTTCTATCGCACCTTTATCCAGCAGGGTCAAATTTCCTGCACAAGGAGCGGATCTGGAACTTTGAAAGAGTTGCTCCCCGGTGGTTGATCCTGGGGCCTTTTTAGAAAAGGAATGCAGTAACCCTGGGTTACCGTTTGTAATGCCCATGCATCTGAAGTAATACCCCCCCAGTTTTGCAGATGCTGTGAGTCTGCCCCCTAGCGGGGTTTCGTGGGCAAAGGCCTCCAGTTTTGAGGCAGCTGATGCTGCAGCGGAGGGTATATCGGCCTTTGCCTGGCCGGTCTTAGCACCTCTTCCCCGTCCACCACGTGGCATGTTCTGACCTTTGATTCAGCAGTCCTCTCCCACTCCCAACTGAGGATTAATAGCAAAAGGAACTGCCCCTCCAAGCTGTTCCAGTGGGGAGGGTTTGTGACTGCCTGATGGCAGCACCAAGGGATTTGTCTGCCACTTTGAAGGTCTGCAGATTCTATAGGCGCTAGTCAGCCTTGCTGCCAAATAAATGTGCCGTCAAAGGGCATGTTAAGTTTTGATTGTACATGTGGCGAAAAATCAGACTTTCTTAACCAGGGTAATCTGCACATTACAGTGCTAGCCTTGCGTCCTTCCCATCCTTAACAATATTTAGAAATCCATCGCTTTCCTCCCCTTCTGAGATTTGTTCAGCCTCCACCGATATACATTCCCATAGGCTTTTCTTTAAGAAGTGTGAATATGCTGTATAATTAAACATAGACACATCTTTGATGGCGCTGAGTCCTGGAGTCTCTTCTGTTTTACACTGTTTATGGTGACGGTTAGGCTTGATTACCGTCTGGATACAGTGACCTGCGACATCCTTGATCTTACCCTATGCTCGAAGACACAGCATTATATGGCCAACCCAATACTGATATTTATGCAAGGGATTGTGAGGTGTCGCCCTTCAGAGCAACTTTTTCCAAAGCCATTCTCTTCAGTTAAATGAGTATTTAGCCAGTGCACACGTGGCATTTGCTGACTTGCGTGCCATTGCATCATAGTGTTCGTCTCCCCTTGTGGGGGAGGGCGGGGGGGTGTCGGTTGATTTGTTTGGTATGCAGTCTATTTAGATGTGGATGTGGCAGCTTATACCACCAGACTTTCGGGAGTAGGATGTTTACTTGGGTAAAAGGGGGTCACTGCTTGAAGCTCTTTATTTGCCTGTTCATTTTTTTATTTACTGCTGGAATTTATTCTGGCGTCTCCCAGTTGGCATTGACCCGCAATTGTAATGATGTAGACCCTTTCGCCGTCTAAGATTTTCCCTTCAAAGGAGTTTTTCCTCAACTCAATGGAACCTCCAAAGGATCTCAAGAGTTTTCTCCTGGACACCCGGGCCCGAGGGTGCACAGGTTTTGTCTTTTGCCTTCTTTGTCTGGTTTCTCGACATGTGCAGGACTCTTGATCTTCTAGGGGGTTGAGATGGCATTCTAGAAGACCTAAAGCACTTTCAATCTGAATCACTCCCATTTAGCCGGTGAGGCCGATTTGATCAGGCAAGCAACCTGTTCAGGGGAGAAACTCGATGACGAAGACTGAGTGGTGAGGACCACTCCTAGATGGTGGTCTTTTAGCTTTCGTCCGACTAAGAGTCGCTCCTCTGCTCGTTGGGGGGAACGCTTTTTCGAGAGTCATCCCAGGGGATTTATGTGACATACCTGCAGCTAATTTCCCCTCTAAGCTCTTTCAGGGCTTTCACTGTTTCGATGGGCAGGATCCACACTCCGATGTCTTATGATCGGATCCCAAGCACCACGCACACCCAATGGGGGGTCTGCTCCGTAAGGGACATTTTCGCCTGGCAGTCGTGGCATTTTTTAAACCCCGACTTTGGAGTTGATGGTGCTGACGAAGATGGCATTATTTTTTCACTAAATTCGATAGGTTTCTCAAAGGAACCAAAGCGCGCCAATCTTCCAAAGCCATGGCTCTTGCGGAAAAACAGCTGAAACCAACGGTCCCTGCGTGCGCTATATTCCAGTGATAATGTCGACATCGAGACAGAGGCCCTCAACACACATTGAGTTGACGGGCATCGACATGCAGTGCCCCCTGCTGGAAAACATTTCCAAAGCAGCTAAATACGTGGAGGGGTGAAGAGCATGCAGAGATGAAAAAAATACCCTTCCTTCACACCCACTTTGACACTGGCACCCCAACCACATAGACCCACACCACAAATGCAACATTTGCCTCGAAGCCTAGCACAGAGGCTGTGCCTTTCTTCCTAAGGACTGGAGTGCATGAAGTGGACTGGAGTGCATGGAACGGACTGGAGCGCATAGACTTGCGTGACGTATATACTATGGTTTTCAGTGCAGGGAACGTTTGAAAGTGCATATAACCCATCAGATCACACCACCACACTTACTCTCCTCTTTACACCACCACTCAACTAGATCACAGAGATACTATGACACCGTTCGGTAGAACTGTTCTCATTCCAACATCTGCCGCACATCATTCTAAGTAAACACTGCTGGTTACACCCCCCCAGCCAGGCGTTCTCCTCAGACCTAACGCAGCCACATTCAGCCTGGATAAATCCTGCCAGAACAAACACATACTCCTGATCCCTCAACCGCCACACCTACCGCTAAGAAGCAGCTATCACACGAATACCGCACCAGCTGCACACATACCTGGTGCTCACACGCACCTTTGACTCTCTCTACTGATCTGAACTTCGGTTCTCAAGGGCGTTCAACCTACCTGCACCTTCAGACCATACCAATGGTATATAAGGCGCCATATGAATGCAAAATAACAGAACATAACTAAGGTGCCATGCCTTGTCCTTTCAGGATCGCAATTGAGAAGCTCGTTTGTACTGCGAAATTGAGTATGTTTTACAATGGAATTGGCTTGAGGCTGGCCAGTTCAACATGCTGAAGGGAAGAGTAGCAAGGCATTAACTAAAAGGAGAATGACGGCATGTTTTAGGTTTACTTGTACAGCCCCTAGCATCTTTTAGATATTTCTTTTCTTATTTCCCCAGTCCTCACCGAAGTGGTCTATATGCACAAAGGCTGTGCCTTATGGTATGGCAACCACAGAGACCGGATTGTACACAGAACGCCACATTCGCCTCGAACTGCATCTGCTGTGTGCCCTATGGTAGAGCACCTAGAAGCACAGCGCTAGGCAGTACCAACACCCTAGTCACCCTAACTGCAGTTTCCATATGTGCCTAATGGGCACACAGAATCTCAAAGGCCACATTAATACCTCACACTCTGCCCTAACTGTGCAGACAACTGTAACCAGAACAGCAATGCAAAATTGCACAAGCAATCCAAGCAGGTGAGCCATAGAGCTCGATTAATCAATCCCTGAATAAAGATTACCTGAACTGATTGTTAATGACCTTTGAAGTGATATGCACATGCAGTGTTATTGTTGGTACAGTTTAAATGGTATGCATTTGTAATTGTTCTTTATGAAGCCAGTGTGACCTTGCCAAGATCACCAGTGCTGTTCCCTGTGACAGTCCCCCCGCACCTCCCAACTGCCCCATTCATATTTGTTCAGTGTGCTCATCCACTTCTTAGGCCAGATGCCTCACACTCCTCTATTTTGAGAATATTTCTTTCATGTAAGATTCAGCGGTGTGCTCGTAATGTTATGTTGGTTTAAGCTTACAAATAAGGACTCCTACGTCCCGTCCCCTTTCCTCCATACTTATGGGACATCTCTCCGTCCTGTGGGACGGGACCGGAGCACTTTCTAAAAAGCATCCCAAAAAATGTTTTTCAAAAATGTTTCCTTCCTCTTTCTGCGGGGGGCCCGGCACGCGGCCGTAACCACGGCCACCTTGGCTCCGCATCGCCCATCAGTCCTTTTCTCCGCTCGTTCGGGCTTGGACGCACTTGCATCCTTGGAAGATTTTCTTCCCTTTTTTCCTCTCTGGCTCTCACTAGCGATCGTGTACTAGTCTTTCTGTCGTTCAAACTAGACTTTCCAGATTGTTCATCATGTCACTGTCGTTTCGCGAGGGCGGATCCCCATCCTCTTTGTTTAGAGTGCTTGGGTCCGGATCACCGTTGGGACTCCTGTTTTTACTGTGACTCCCTTTCGGTCCGGGCACTTCAACGTCGGTTGGAGCGGTGGGAGGAGGTGTTCCGACGAACTCCTCCTTCACATTTTCAGGCATTCATCGACGAGAAGAAAAAACGCCCAGTAAGTTATTTACTTTTCAGGGCACCCCGGCCGGGAGGATACCTTTCTGGGCTCCTCTCGGGCCGGGAGGGGCGTTGATGGCTCTGCCACCGGGGTTCGCCCTGAGGTGCCCGTTGGGCCTAATAATTGTACCTGAGTTTTCTCTGAGGGTCTCTGTAAGTGGCCTGTGGATACCAGAGCACGCTCCGAGGCCCCTCCTGTGGGGGCTGTTTGTGGACCCAGTTCTGAGTCGTGGGGTACCGGAGCTCGCTCTGAGGCCTCTGTCGGCTTCCCTCAAAAATAAGACAGGAGTGCGCCCCCAGGCCTTGGCTGGGCTTGCTGTTACCGAACGGATGTTCGAGGCCCGCGCAGATAAGGCTGTTACCGGGCCTGGGTCCGAGGTCCCTCGTCCAGAGGCTAAAGCTACCAACAGTTCTGAGAGGCCTGACGAGGCCTTGTCGGTGAAAGCTGTTTCTCACCGTTCCACGTCTTGCGGCGACACCAGACCTGTTGAGGGGGCAAAGTTCTTCTTTTACCGGCAGTGCCGAGGTCCTTCCTTCGAAGGCTAATTTGGCGGTTGCTATATCATAAAAATAATCCAGGCCTCACAGTACCGGCTCTACCCAGGTCCCTTATGTTAAGGCTAAAGTTAAGACCCCTGATCCATCGACGGGGGCCCCTGCTTCACTTCTTCACGTGCCGCAGTTCCCCTCAGATAAGGACAAAATGGCGCCTGTTCCCGCCACGACCGCGGCGGCCACTTTGGGTGCTAGCCCTACAACTACACCATCGGCCTCAGGTGTAGGGCTTGGTCCCTTGGGTGAACATAGTCTCTTGTGCGTATCCTTATCGGCCAGTTTATGACTGGAACGCTCGGATGCCTCTTCCGCACAATGTTTCGTTGCCTGCAGGGTCGGCACCGTTGATTTATGTGGATATGTCGGCGGAGGGGCCAGTGTGGCACCCTTCCCCGTTACGTCCCTGGATTTGTCCACCTCATGAGAGGCCTCCTCAGCTTCCGAAACAGTCTCCGGAGGACACTTTTTTCAGTAAATTTCAAATGCTTATGCGAACTGACCCCATGAGGGAGTATTTCAAAGGGCTTTTTAGGGAGATATGTCCTCCCACGCCTACGGCTCCACCTGTTCCTCCGGTGGTTCCGCCGGCGCCTCCCTTGCCTACGGTGCCTTCCCCGACTCTTCCGCCTTTGTCCCCCTTATCCCCTGTGGACAAGGCAGCGCCTGACACGGTTCAGCAGGATCCTGATGTGTCGGATGACACGCAAGGCAATCAGGACAGCGAGGACCTTCCCCGCTCTATCAGAGCTGTTCATGACCGGGTACTGGACATGATGAACTTCTTAGATGTTCCAGTGCCCGAGGTATCCGCTCCGCAGGAGGGTGTGCTTTCTGGGGCGTTCACCCTGTCTCCCTTGGAGTGTACCGGCCTGTTCTTGCAGAAGGACGTTCTGGCCGAGGTCCGCAGAGTCTGGGAAAGGCCACACTCTGGACTTTTTGTCAATAAGAAAATTGACGCGAGATACAGGCTGCATTCTTCGGAAGAGGTGGCCCTGTCGTCTTGTCCGCCCCCCTCCTCCACAGTAATGGCTGCGGCCACTTTGCAGTCCAGGCCTGCAGCATCCTCTTCCACGACGGCTACTCAGGTTCTGGGAAAGGAGGACAAGCTCCTCAACTCCCTCGGGAGGAAAATCTTCGCCAACTCGGCCTTGCAGCTCAGGAAGGCCAACGCTGAATTGATATTAGCGGGAGCCAACATGTGGATGTGGAAAGTTCTGTCGGTCTGTGGGAGTTTGAGGAGTTTATCCCGGTCGAGAAGCTGGAAGACTTTAAAGGAGGCCTATCCGACGCCAGGGTCTTGACCCAGGATCTCCTGGAGGCTGCCGCTCATCACGTAGACACCTCGGCTCGGGGCCTTATGCTGGGGTTTGATACCTCACGGCAGGCGTGGCTGCATGCAACTAAATTCTCAAAAGTGCAGGACAAGGTGTTGGACCTTCCGTTCGATGGGAAGGAGCTCTTTCATTCTACAACAGATGTAGAGCTCACCAAGACGAAGGATAGCACTCAGACCGTTAAGTCCTTGTCTGTCCTGGTTAAGGCTCCTTTCAAAACCCAGAGACCGTTGTCGCAAAGTCGACCTTCCTCTGGCTTTAGCGGCTTCCTCGACCGCAAATCTCGCAGAGTGGATACCCCCACGGGGAACAACCGCCATAGGCAATAACGGATGCGTTTTTTCTCCCGCTCCTCAGCCGCCGCCTCCTCAGGTTCAGGTGGCACCGCCACCGATACACCTACTAAATGAGGGTTTTCCGCGCTCGCACGAGACCCCGGTGGGAGGACGCATTGCGTCTCATTGGGAGGCGTGGCAGACCATCACAGAAGACAGATGGGTCTTGTCAGTCGCTCGAGAGGGCTTCCGCTTACCCCTACCCCACCCCTCAACCCTCCTTTTCAGCTGTCGGGCTCGCCCTCCTTTTCAGCTGTCGGGCTCGCCCTCCCTCAAAGCCGAAGTTCAGAAACTTCTGGACCTCAGAGCTGTGGAACCCGTTCCCCCCTGGGGAGCGAGGGGAGGGCTTCTACTCCCGGCTGTTTACGTTGCCCAAACCCAACCAAGCTGGCCTGCGCACCATCCTAGACCTTTCCCAGTCCTCCTTGCAGATGGGCGATTGGCTCAGCGTCGTGGATCTTCAGGATGTGTACATGCATATCCTGATTTGGAACCCACACAGGAGATGTCTCCGCTTCTCTTTGGGAGAGGAGCACTTCCAGTTTCGAGTGCTTCATTTTGGCCTCAGCTTGGCGCCACGTGTCTTCACAAGGATGTCAGTGATTGCGGCCTATCTTTGTCTCCAGGGTATCCATGTGTTATCCATATTTGGATGACTGGCTCTTATGCAGCCCTTGTCCGTTGGCAGCAGCGGGCAATCTCCAGTCTCTCCTTCAGCTCCTGTTCCATCTTGGTTTTTGTAACTGGAGGGAAGGGCCCTTGAAGTGTCAGAGCAGAGGGCTGTAGAGAACAAAATACACAAGTGGGTTCGCTCTGACAACTAGATTTTAGGGGGTACTCTTTTTTTGAAGTACACATTAAGTTATTTAGTCATGTCACAGGTATTCAATCATGTGTAATCAAGGTGAAACCTAAACACAAATAGAATTAAAGATTCACATATTCACATATGGTAAAGTTGCATTTATTAATTATGCATCTCAACATAGAGGGATTAGTAACCCAAAGTATTTAGTTTTTTATCAAAGGCTTTTGCAATGTTGTAGACCTTTGCATTTAAATTTGTAAATTCGAAAAAGTTTTTTCAAAAATATAGTTCCATTTAGGTGCTTTGGAATTGAATAGTGACCACCACCTATTAGTGACAAGTGATAGTAGATTTTATCTATATAAACATATTACAACCAATATTGACAACAATAAATTTGAAAAGCTATTGGTTTTCTGTAGCCAGGCTTTCGGGTGACCTAATACATGGTCGACGTCCTGAGTTGAATCATAAGTTGTTTGGAGACAGTTAATAAGGACTAGCAGGAGATGGAAGAGAGGCTGGTCCTTGGACGTTTCGGCAGATAGCCTTCATCTTGGGCCGGATATAGGTCGCCCTTTGGGGTCTAGGTCTTTGGTAGGGCCTGGACGCATAGGTGTGCAGATGGTGTGGAGTCCAGGACGCGGGAGAACCTTGGGGTATAGCTAGTATCTTTTCTTTGTTGGGTCTTGTGACGTGGCCCTGGTAAGGTGTGGAGGGAGCAGAACTCCAGGTACGTAATCCGGGTATCCCCGGCAGACATAGTCAATAATGCATACGCCGGCTACTCCACCAGCCTGACAGACTACATCCTGACTAGACGAGAGGAGCCTAGCCTACGACAGTCACTGCGCTGCAACGCCGAACTCAAACCAGAACTATCAACTGCATACAGCCCGTAAGACCCGGATTACGTACCTGGAGTTCTGCTCCCTCCACACCTTACCAGGGCCACGTCACAAGACCCAACAAAGAAAAGATACTAGCTATACCCCAAAGTTCTCCCGCGTCCTGGACTCCACACCATCTGCACACCTATGCGTCCAGGCCCTACCAAAGACCTAGACCCCAAAGGGCGACCTATATCCGGCCCAAGATGAAGGCTATCTGCCGAAACGTCCAAGGACCAGCCTCTCTTCCATCTCCTGCTAGTCCTTATTAACTGTCTCCAAACAACTTATGATTCAACTCAGGACGTCGACCATGTATTAGGTCACCCGAAAGCCTGGCTACAGAAAACCAATAGCTTTTCAAATTTATTGTTGTCAATATTGGTTGTAATATGTTTATATAGATAAAATCTACTATCACTTGTCACTAATAGGTGGTGGTCACTATTCAATTCCAAAGCACCTAAATGGAACTATATTTTTGAAAAAACTTTTTCGAATTTACAAATTTAAATGCAAAGGTCTACAACATTGCAAAAGCCTTTGATAAAAAACTAAATACTTTGGGTTACTAATCCCTCTATGTTGAGATGCATAATTAATAAATGCAACTTTACCATATGTGAATATGTGAATCTTTAATTCTATTTGTGTTTAGGTTTCACCTTGATTACACATGATTGAATACCTGTGACATGACTAAATAACTTAATGTGTACTTCAAAAAAAGAGTACCCCCTAAAATCTAGTTGTCAGAGCGAACCCACTTGTGTATCCTGTTCCATCTTGGGCTGTCGGTGAACCGGTGGAAATCTTCCATGACGGTCTCGCAGGACCTGAATTTCCTGGGTTTTCGCTGGAACACGATCGACTGCAGAGTGTACCTGAAAGGGGACGGGACGTAGGAGTATAACCAGGTTACTCACTGTAGTGACCCCCTTACTCCTAGTCCCCTTTCCTCCATATGCCTGTCCGCCGTCCCCTCTAATAAGGTTCCTCTGTTATTGCTATTAGGTCTCTGACCTGGCGATAGAAAAGGACTGATGGGCGATGCGCGGGGCGAAGCCACGGTGGGCGTGGTTAAGGCCGCGTGCCGGGCCCCGCGCAGAAAGAGAGGAAGGACACATTTTTTGAAACTTTTTTTGATGCTTTTTACAAAGTGCTCCGGTCCCATCCCACAGAACGGTGAGATGTCCCATAAGTATGGAGGAAAGGGGACCATGGACTAGGAGTAAGGTGGTCACTACGGTGAGTAACCTGGTTATTCAGGTTCACAGGAGAAAATACAAGCTATTGCCATTTGCAACTGTGGGCCACGTTTTCATTGGTGACAGACAATTTTATGCCCCAATCCGACCCTGACTTTAGCTAATACAATTATTCGATGAATGTGTAACTTGCAAGCTAACTGTGTAAAGGAAAACAAGTCCCACTTTGCACTGTTGTCAAGAAATGCATGGACACTGGCAAAAGGCCCCCTCACCCACCTGTTTGAAGTAATTTTTGTTGCATGTTTATTACAGATATCCTTTTGATTTGTGTGGCTTCTCTTAACGCTGCATGTTGTCCAGTCTCTTCAAACTGGACATTTTGTTACAATCCATTTTTTTTTTTAACCCTTAAGGAACATCGGTTTTCCAGATTTGAACCATTGAATGCTGAAGTGAAAACGCATCTGAATGTGCGTTTATGTAATGTCTTTGTAAGCTTTTAGCTCAAGAAGCTCAAATCTAGACGCTAACAAAGGAACTAAGACAAGTTTTTTCTAGGATCATACACTTGCAAGTGCTAAAGCTGGAAATGGGGCATGCACACATATTAAACTGCCTTATTCTGCCTGCTGACGTATACAAATATGAAATGAGTGCAATATAAGGCAATTGGAGCATAATTCTACAATCCTTTCATGTAGAGTCTGGATCCAAATCCTGTTCACTTGAAACTGCGTAGACGCTTGTTGGCCTCCACAAATAACAGTATATCTCCCAAAATATTGGCAGAGGTGAGGCGCGCACAGCTGACTGACATGGGCCTGAAGGGTGTGCAAGCCCGATCTGCCTTTCCATGTGGTACCGTCTCCTTTTTAAGCAATAGCCAGTGTCAAAGGTTACTTGCGTGTTTGTAGGCCAGCAGCATCCTTTTATTTCACACAAGAATGCCATATAGTACATGGGCTTTATTCGCAAATCTGTTGAATTTATCGGTCATGTACAAGTAGCAACCCTGTTTCGAACATACGCCTACGTCCCGTCCCCTTTCCTTTTGGGATATTCCGGCCATCGGGGCGAGACCAGAGCACTTTTGAAGCATCAAAAATAACTTTTTGTTCTTTTTTTTTTTTTTTCTTTTTATTTGGTTTTTGTACAAACCTTTAAAAATAGGAGCAGCTTTACAAGACTTTCAAAAACAGCCCGCTTAATTTTGCACTTTAGGTTTGGTATGTGTGACTACACCCCGAACTCATCAACCACCCCGTGGCTTAATCCTCATTTTTTGTGGCCATCATAGCCTTTAGGCGAGCTTTAGCTACCTGAAGAAAAGATACCAGAGCATACAAGACAGGTTTGTTAGAACCATCAAACAAGGCTTTCCACCAATCGTCACGAGTTAAGCATTTAAAGTTCTTTGTAATTGAACTAAAAATGCGATTTCTTTCTTGCTCAAGACCAGAGCATGACATCGTCAAGTGCTTCAGCGTTTCATTTGTGATGTTACAAAGGCGACATCTAAGGTCTAAGTCAGGTCGTTGGGACCAATAACATATCCGTTCCTTCGTCGGCAGAGCGTTCAATCTGAAATGTAGGTATAGAGAACGCAACCACTGATCCGGAAACCGTGACAAATAGGTCGGCACGCAGCCATAGGCTCTAGCTTCTCCCGGAACTTCGTGCATTGACCTTGATTTTGCTCTTTGGTCACAGGTGTTTATCCAGTCATTTCTCCAGAGCTTCAGTTTGGCTGCATCTGGATTTTCTAACAGTAGTTGTGGCGTAATATCGTATGAGGTAAGAACCTCCTGACATAGCTCATTCCATTGATGGACCATTGACGGCGCATTGGCAGACTCTGGGTTTTGGAGGATTGCAGTTTGGAGCATGGGTTTTGTTTGCGTTAGCTTCCTGTAAAGGTTTAGCAGATTCCAAGCAACCCTTGCATGTAGGGAGATATACCCAAGCTCATATCTAATACAAACCGTGGGAATACCCTTTGGGAGATGTAGAACTTTAGACCAAAAGATATTTTCAAGAGTGTTCCACACTTCGTTCCCACAGCCAAAGGCATTTTCACCAGCATAGATTAGTGAGGGAACAGCCTTCTGCTGGAAAAAATATAAGGTCGGTTTTAAGGAAAATTTTCCAAATTTTCTGTTTATTAGAGAAGCTTGACATGCTAGTTGGCGGCATTTTCTCTTTGCTTCTTCGACCCATGGAGCGTCATTTCTACTTGCACTTAGACGCATCCCTAAGTATCGGGTGTTTAATACACGCCCAATGGGTTCTTTATCTATGTACCATTTGAATATCCGCTTGTTTGTTTTTGCACCTTGCAGTTTTTCAAAGACGATGATTTCGCATTTCCCCCTATTGATGTTTAGTCCATTCTCTGTTAAGTATTTTGCCACAGCAATAAGTTTGCGTTGTAGACCTATAGGTGTTGAGTCTAGCAAGATGATGTCGTCCGCATAGACTAAGTAGTCTACGTGTGAGCCGTGAATTTTGGGTGGGAATGTACGTACACCGTCGAAAGCGTCTTTGATGTCAGATATAAACAGATTAAAGATGCTTGCTGCTAGGGGACAGCCTTGTTTCACACCTCTATGTGTTAATAGGAGCTGATAACTTGCCTTTTAGATCTTATCGCACTCTGATTGAGGTATTTGTGTGGAGTTCACAAATGGCGTCCAACAAACTAGGCGGGCAGGCCCATTTGGACATTTTTTTCCATAGTAGCTCTCTGTTTATGCTATCGAACGCCTGAGATAAGTCCACCAGCGCGAGATAGATCTTGGCATTTGAGCGAATCGCTTCCATCTTCATGAGGTTCAGAAGTAGGAGATTAACGCAGCAACCTACACCCTTTACAAAACCTGTCTGTCTAGGGTCTACGCGCTGGTTATTTGAAGACCACTCCAGCAGTTTTTGTTGAAGCAGGGTGGCATACACCTTTCCCAACACGTCAAGGAGTGCAACAGGTCTATAGTTTTTAGGATTACTGCGGTCTCCTTTTTTGAAGATTGGGATGATCACTGCGGATTTCCATGAGCTGGGGGTTTTACGACACTCAATGGTCCTTTTGAACAGTGCCTCGCAGAAGGTTGCCCAATGTTCGGGCTGGTGCTTAATCGTAAAGTTCGTTAGCCCATCAGGGCCAGGCGCTCTAGAGTCATGTACATTCTTGATGACTCTCAGGATGTCTTCGTATCCAAATGCGAGATCCCAGTGTGGTAAATTTAGGGGCTTCCAGATGTGATGAGTGCCTTTACGAAATAGATCAGCATAGAAATCTGTCCATTCTGACTCGGGCACCAGGTTGGCCTGAAGGGCATGTTGAGGAGCAAGATGGTCATTTATGAGTCTCCAGTATTCAGCTGGATTAGCGGACTCCATTTTTGCCAGCATGAACTCTGCGTCATTTTGCAGCATTATAGCCTTGTGGGACTTTAACCAGTTCTTATAGTCTTGTTTGATCTTTTGAGCTTGACTTCCATCGTCTATCGGGGTTTTTTTTGTGCCATTCTCAGCTGTCGGCGTAGAAGGCGTTTCCGTTGTTGTACTTCAAGATCAAATTTATGTTTAGGTATAAATTGGGTGTTTCTTAGAGTATTTTTTTGTTCTTGGTATTGCGTCAACAAGTGGTCATACTCCAGAGAGTCGGAAGACTGGAATCTCGTAAGAATGTTGTTCACCTCACTTGGTTCAAGATTTAAACGAACCCGGCCAGTTCCTGTTCGAACAGAGTAAGACCATAGGTCCTGGGAAGGGTGAAGATTCGAAGTAAACTTCTGTACCACCATGTCGTGGTCGCTATGAGTCATTTTAATGACATTGAACCTGTCAGTTCTTTTGTGAATCGTTGAAGATACAAAGATGTAATCAAGTGTAGACTTTTGTTCACCTCTTCTCCAGGTTGGAGCCGCCGGAATATCACCAAGGGTTTGACCATTTAGCATTCTCAAGTCACGTAGCTCCATTTCTAAACACCATTGAAGTGACAATTGGTGACCCAAGTTGTTTAGTCTCTTCTTATTACCCGATAGATTTGAGAAATTAAGGCAGTCGATGTTAAGATCGCCGCAAATGACCAGCTCATGTTGAGGGCCAGCTTCCAGAATCTCGTCCAGCGCAGTTGTGACTTCGTCTATAAAATGTTTAGACTCAGCAGCTTCATGGTTCCAATAGAGATTGACGATGTGAAGATTTTTAGCCAAGCCGTCGGCTGCCTTTCCAGAGGCAATCTTTACCACTTGGATAAAGGGGGAAATGTTAGCAGAACCTAGGATCCGAAAACCTGAATCCAGCTTAACTGCCACCAGCAAACCTGCCATAGGTCTGCCTTTACACTGTTTAATTGCAGGGTTATGGGCAAGTTCGAAACCTTCCAGTATTGGTTTATCACAGAGCCACGTCTCCTGCAGGCAAGCAATGTCCAATTCAGCAGCCCAGGCTGTGTTGAAAAGATGATTGAAGCCCCTGGTGTTCCAGGATCCTAGTGTGTAATGTTTGCGTGAAGAAGGTGCCTGGCGTTAGTATGACTGGTCATTATTTAAAGTTTCAGCGAGCCAGGACCAGTCGTTTCCACTCGTTTTATGCGACAAGCAATGATCAATTGCTTCAGTTTTAGAGTGAGCTAGATTGGTACCTTGAATTGTTATTTTTATCCGGTTGTTGCTAGATGGATCGAAGGCTGGCTTCCAGTTATTTACTGCAGGACATTGTAATTTATCACAAGAAGTCATTTTAACAAAATCATTTGTCTTCGTGTTATAAACTTGATTTGCTTTACCGTCATGTGCCATGTTAAGGGCTGCTTTTGGTGCGCCAGTAAGGGTGCGGGCCGGTGCCATGGAGATGTCGAAGCCCAAGGACAATAACACCGGACCGGCTTGAAGAAGTGTGTCAACTATCAGTTTGGACTGCACATGTAAGATGACTGCGTCATTTTTCGTCTCGTCGAAGAATTCCACTATTTTTAGATCTTCGGATTCAATTGCTCTAAGACTTGGGACGAGATGGCATAACCATAAAATGTTGTGCCGATTCATGATCAAATCATCTGCAGAGTCGATACGTTCCAAGAGCACCTGATAAAGCAATGGTTCATTTGTTTTTTTGCGAAGATTGGCCTTGTTGGAATCATTTAGTAGGTTACTTCTTGTCGGTCTTGATGATGGACTCACATTTGAGGTCGGTTGGGGGGTGTGGGCAAATTGAGAGCCCTTGGGACTTTGTTTGCTGAGTCCAAAGTGACAGTCTCAGATATTGGCATCTTTCCACGATTATCCAACATTGTCTCAGCACTTGTCTCATCTGGTTGACAAACCAGATTGTGGGATAATGTTGACAGCCTAGAACGCTTTTCGTCTAGGGTCAAAAATGTCGTCTTTTGACAGTTCAAGTTGTCCGCTGGAGCTATTTTAGACTGTCTGATTTCGCATAATGTGACCACTCTGTTTGATGGCTGAGATGACTTGTTTAAGCAAGGATGGATTACAATTGCGGCTCCATTGGTCTCTGAATTTGCACAGCCCACTACCAGAAAATCTGAGTTGATCTCTGCAAGTTCAGCAACTTTGGCAGAGTTACCGTGTGAGATTTTTGTGTCTTCGACCTCACCCAGATCTTCAGTCTCTGCATCCTCGTATACTGACATGTTTAGTAGTTCTTCGGAAGAGTCACATGAGTTGATTTTGGCTCCAATCGGTTGGTCCTGTTCAATGACAACCTTTCCGGAGTAGGTTTTGGCTCCAGTCGGTAGGTCCAGTTCAGTGACAACATTTCTGGAGATGGTGTCCAACACTCCACTTTTTTCTTTCAGCACCGTCTTGTTGACAGTTACATTAACTGTTTTCAGGTTTCTCAGAAATTTCCTCGAGTCGTTGCCTCGTTTTGTTTTTTTCAGGGGCATGTTTTTAGGTTTTTTCAGCCCGTTTCCTCTGCCGATTTTAACACTGGGTCCAACCGGAGGATCCTTCTTGGCAGATTTAAAAATATCAAAGACAGCCGAGGCAACGCTACACGCCTCTCCTGATACGAGTATAGGCTCCTCGCCGATTAAGTCTAGATTTCGGGTCCGGGTCGATGAGGAAGCCGGTTGAGGATCTAATAAAGCCAAATTTCCAACGGCTTGAGTTGCCAACAATATGTCTTGAAACTGTGTAGGGTTGCTTGGGTCAGGCCCGGCTGAAGCTGGAAGGTCGTTACTTGTCTGAGCCCCAGGTTGACTACCAGCAGAGAGCTCCACCACAGTCGTCAGATCTTGGGTACTTATCGAAGGAGCTTCTTCCATTGTAGTCGTCGGAATCTTACAACCTGTGTGAGCTGTTGCAGGATTCTCCACGGGCTGCGCGCGGGAGGTCTCAGACAGACTACTAGAGAGACCAAGTGTCGACTGGTGTAAGCTGCAAGAGGACTCGTTTTTTCTGTCGTCTAAAAGGCCATTGCACGGATGGTACGCTGACTTTTGATGAAACAGGTTGAGAGCTTGTTTCGCCACATCTGCCAGTAATTTTCTGTCTAAATAGGCATTTTTGTTGCAGTCTGTTAGGGCCCCCAGAGCCATTTCAGCCTTTTTGTTGGTGTTTAGCACTACGTCCATATAGGACGTGTGCGTATTTTCAAGCATAGCAATCTTAGTGTTCATTCCAGAGACAGCTACTGACAGATCTTTTAGGCTTTCATTCAAATGTTCATACATTTTGAGAAAGGGTGACAACGACAACGTTGTTGACGACATGATGATGGTCTGTAGATCTTGCATGTTTGGCAAATGGCGTGCATTGGCAATTGACTCTGTTGTGTGACTCACTTGCCGTTTTTTGTTTAGCGGAAGTCGTCTGATTTTAGGAAAGGATCGCTCCATCAAGGATGAATCGGAGGATGAAGAGTCAGTTGTGGAGTCGGCACGCCCATCATTCAATAGAGAGCCACACGCATCCTTTCGTGCGGTATTCGATGAGCAGTTTTGCTTTTGCGTTGCAGCCGCGAGACCTATTTTAGGGAGCTTCCTCTGTGAGCATTGTATGCTCGGAGATGTACTCGAATAAACTCTTCTCCTTTTCATCAGATTGTTTTTAGGAGGGCTCTGCAGTTGGCATTTACTTGCGTCCGCCTGTCGTTTTGCATTTGTAACGGCTTCAGATACATGTGTATTTGCCGTGTGCATAAGTTGCGATACGGCCTCCCTTGGATCCACATCTCCCATTGTGGTATCTTTTGTGGGTGAGGTAGGGAGTCTTTGTTTATCTGTTTCACATCTGTTAGGAGCTTGTTAACGATATCTAAACACCCTTGTCTTCCGATGGCTTCGATGTTTCCCAGACAGCTCCTACAGTTGAGTGGCAGTTAGGGGCCACTAGGCACGGCTCAAAGACAAGCTCCGCATCGTCCCTGTATGAGGAAGCAGCGCTGTGAGGGATTTCAGCCTGGGCCCTGTTGGGAGATGTGGCTGACAAAGGTATTAGATTATCGTACGCAGTGAAGAATCTTGGTCGGTACGAGCTCGTACTTGTTTCTTCCTGAGCTGTATTGTTTGTTTTGTTCAGCGCACATGTGCTCGATTTATGAGCTTGTTCGCCAGTGGATTTGCACTTTGGCATTGTAGTTACAGACATCAGGTCAGACTCAGATTGCCAATCGCTCAGGTCGTTGGTTGGAGTACCAGTGATCGACTTGATGGGGCTGTGACTTGTGTCCGTGTCGATCACGTTTTCTCTGGCTTTAGCTTGAGTGGAGTTTCCGTTTAGCAAAGAGGTAGATAAAACCTCTTGCGTAACGCAGCTCGCAAGGATAGAGGCAGAGTGTGTTTTCGGTTGTATGGAAGGTGCGGAGGAGTCCGCTGCAAAGTTACCACCCATGCCTCTTGCGTCACTGACCTTGTCCCTCGACGTGGAACAAGCCGCAGGTAGCACCAACACTGGTATGGATGGAGTATTCACACACTCACTTACTTTTGTGAGAATTGTTGTCTGTTTCGAGGCCGTCGAGGTCGTCTGCGTCGTTCGTTTTTCTTCTGGGACACGATTATGCTCAGCTGTGAGTGGAGCCGAAACAGGCTCAAGTGTCTCTTTAGGAGTCATCTTCTGAGGGGCGTCAGGGGGTTCGGGGGAAGCCGCCAATGTCCAAGATTGATCCAAGTCGGTGCACGGCGACTCCCGTACCCGCTTCCTTTGGGCCCGTGTCTTCATCGATGTGCACGCTGCTTTGCCTTTGGCTGCAGCAGCAACGATGTTCACCCCCATGATCGTGATAGAAAGTTAGAGGGGGCAGAGGGAAGGAGAGCCCACAGGGGGAGTCCGAGATTCCGCGGACTTCCTCGGACTCCTCAGACTCTGCCAGACACCGCGCCCGCTCCGCGGGGATCGTCAGCTTTTGAAGTCACTCCCACAGTAGAAAGAGTAGAGTTACTGGCAATCACTCCTCAGACTCTGCCAGACTCCGCGCCCGCTCTGCGGGGATCGTCAGCTTTTGAAGTCACTCCCACAGTAGAAAGAGTAGAGTTACTGGCAATCACTCCTCAGACTCTGCCAGACTCCGCGCCCGCTCCGCGGGGATCGTCAGCTTTTGAAGTCACTCCCACAGTAGAAAGAGTAGAGTTACTGGCAATCACTCCTCAGACTCTGCCAGACTTTATTTTTACATGGGGCCACTGCAGGTAACTGTAGCCTCGCCTTCCTGAGCTCCGCCCCGCGCATCACCCTTCAGTCCTTTGCTTTGCGCGGCCATGGTCGGACGCACTTGCATCGTAAGGAATTTTTCTTTTGTTCTCTTATCCTTCATCTTCCTGCTCCAGTTCCACGGTCGTCTTTACTCGCCCTATGCGGGAGCGTCTGGGATTCGTGTCCTGTTCTTCTAGCGAACATAGTTTTGTGGGGGCGGATCCCCATTCTCTGTCTGGAGTGCTTGGGACCGGGACATCGGTGGGACTCTTGCTTCTACTGCAACTCCCTCTCCGTCCGGGCACTCCAGCGTGGGCTTGTCGGGTGCAAGGTGGTGATCCAATGGATTCCTCCTCCACATTTACAGCAGTTTCATCGATGGAAAAAAAAGGAAGCGTCTGGTAAGTTCCTTCCTTTTTTAGGGTACCCAGGCCAGGGGACTCCTTCCTGTGGGTTTTCTGGTTCTGGGAGGGGCCTAAGCGGCTCTGGTACCAGGGTTCTCCCTGAGGCGTTCAAAAGGGATTTAACCTGTATTCCGGAATTCTGAGGCCCCCCATGTCTAGGGGCTGTCAAGACAGGATATTCATCCGAGGTTCCCCATCTGGGGGTTAAGGTTAAGCCCAACTTTTCTGGGGCTGTTTTAACCGGGGTTTTTCCTGAGGTTTTCAAGTCTGGGACTAACTGTACCGAGCCTAGTCTAGAGATTTCCTGTACAGTGACTAAGGGCACCAGGGTTATCCCTGAGGATCCCCATATACGGCTTATATTTAAAACCGGCAATATTGAGGGGCCTCTTCCGAGGGCTCTGGCTACGGGGGAAGACCCTAAGCCTTCCCACAAACAATCTTGTGGTCGATCCGATCCTGCTGAAGGGGCAAAAGAGGGCAAAGGCCCTATGTCTTCAAGTACCGGCCCTGCAGAGGTTCCCCCAGTGAGGGCCAAGTCTTCTGCAGAATCCAAGGGAGCTCAAAAGCGCTCTATATCTGCCAGTACTGGCTCTGCCGAGGTTCCCTGTCGCAAGGGTAAAATGTATTTTAAAAAGAAATCCACCGAAACCCCTGTGGTGACAATGGCCTCACTGACACTTGTGACGCAGTTCACCTCGTGCAGTGACAAAATGGCGGTTCAACCCACGCGGTCTGAGGCGGCCATTTTGATGAGCTCTTTCGCACCAACGTTCTCAACGGCTGGTGCAAAAGGGCCTATATTTGTTCCTTGAGTCCATAACCAGGGCTGCAAGGTGGGCTTCTCCCTTTGCTTTCTGCAGAAACTATTGTCTTGACCTAAGCTCCTGGGCTGATGCCCAGTTCGGCCAGGCAGTACTTGAGAACCTGTTCCAGTAAGAGACATTTCCATCCTCCCGTTACTTTAGTCAGTGCTTGGGAATCTCCCAAAAGTATGGAGGAAATGGAATGGTATGAAGGAGTATAACAGTTATTCACCATAGTGACTACCTTACTCCTAGTCCATAGTCCCCTTTCCTCCATACGCCCGCCCGCCGTTCCCTCTAAAAAGTATCTTCTATTTTGCTAATGGTCCTTCGACTTTGGTGAGAGAAAAGGACTGAAGGGTAATGCGCGGGGCGGAGGTCAGGAAGGCGGGGCTACGGTCACGTGCGGTGGCCCCGTGTAAAAAATAAAAGGACAAAATGTTATTTTTGATGCTTCAAAAGTTCTACAGTCCCATCCTGATGGACGGAATATCCCAAAAGTATGGAGAAAAAGACTTTGTAAGGTAGTCACTACAGTGAGTAACTGTTATTCTGCATGCCCGATTTTGTTAATTGCCATAGATTTATTATACTTGCATAGGGTTATACCCCCTGTGTCTGGGTTTCCATTTTTGGCAGCTAAAGTAACTTCTATGCGGGGAACTAAATATATTTTGCCCACTTTCTCAGATGTGGGCCAGTGGGGAACGAAGATTAGAGCCAAGGTCACCTGAAACCAGATTAATCAACCTAGTCGCTAGGCCATATTGCCGCCCAAGCAGAGGCTTGCTGTGTGAAACTAAGGTTTCCTAATCTGTTGACAGCCCAGAAAGGCTGGTAGAGCTCAGCAGGAGGCTGCCGTACATTAATTCTGCTATGGGGAAAATGCGAGGGAGAACAGCACAGCATCCATGCTTTGCTCCTGACCTAGCTCGGTTTGTAGTATAGCTGGCAAGTTGTGCAGGCCGGGGTTAAGCAAGGATGACATGCTTTTCTTCAGTTGTTTGCTACCAGCTGAAGAGGGAGCTTGGAATGCAGCAAACACGACTTGGGGAAATTATGACAGTACCTGCAGCATTATTGCAAACCGTGTGAATATCCAGGCATATGATGGCAATGGTGGGTAAACAGTGTATCTAGTCACATGATGGAAACACTGGGCCAATTGTAGAAATGCCTGGGATCGGAGTACCTGAGGAAATGATGGTAGTACCTGCCAAATAGGAGTAGCTGGACATATGACAAAACATGGCATATGCTATGACTGTCTGGGAAAATGATGGCTATTGATAAGTGGTGAGAGTACTCCTGTGTATGATTGCAGTGACTCCCAAATGGTGTGCATGTCTGTGTAGATGATGATAGTTGGAAAACTGCATGAGCTCTTGGTCCTGAAAGGTTAGCTTCTGGTAAATGTTGACGATGACGCATATATGATTCTTACCTGGTTGCAATACATGGCAAAACAAAGTAACTGAATTGACAGATAAGGAAAATAATGCACTGGACAAAGTGATCTGGTCAGATCAAACTATTTTGGGCAAGTAGAAAATCCATGATTAGGAAGGATCTGTAACATGGCACTTCCTTGCATCTCCACCCTCACCCAATGTTATGTAATGTAGGACTGATATGCCCCAATGATACCAATGTATCCAGTACGAGTCTTTTTTTTCCTTTCTTCTTCCTTTGCCAACCTACCCCTTCTCTGATCCACATGGCCCTCGTTTCTCTTCCATTGTGCCTTTGATCATTGGAGTGGTGGTGGGATGTGGACGCGTGCCTGTGTGGGCAAGGATGGAAAGTTGGGGGTGGGGGGGTCCTGTTCAAATTTGGGATTGTTATTGTTATTTTGCATTTATATAGCGCCTTATATACCATGGGTATGGTCTGAAGGCGCTGGTAGGTTGAACGCCCTTGGGAACCGAAGTTCAGGTCAGTATAGAGAGTAGAGGGAGTCCAAAAGTGCGTGTGCGCACTAGTTGTGTGCAGCTGGTGCGGAAATCGAGTGGTAGCTGCTTTTTAGTTGTACGTGTGGTGGTTGAGAGGTCAGGAGTATGTGTTTGCTCTGGTCGGTTTTACCCAGAACGAGTGTGGCTGCGTTAGGCCTGAGGAGAACGCCTGGCTGGGGGGTGTGAATCCAGCAATGATTACTTAGAGTGATGTGGAGTAAGAGGGAGATGTGGATATGAGAACAGTTATACCGAATGGTGTCATAGTATCTCTGTGTTCTAGATGAGTGGTGGTGTAAGAGGGAGAGTAAGCGTGGGGTGTGGTATGATGTATGTTTTCAAGTGTTTCCTTCATTCCAAAGCATATTAAGCATCGTCTGTTGTACAAATTCGTCCGTTCCTCATATTCGTCCGCTCCACACATTCGTTCAGTCATTATCATCGTCTAGTTCACACCCTCGTACACTTCTAAACGCTGCTGGGAACAGTTCTGAATTCAACTTTCACAGAGAGGCTATTGGGTGCAACTTTCAAGTGTAACTGGGTACACTTCTAAAATGCTATTGGGTACACTTCTAAATTAAGGTGGGAACCGTTTTACAATCAGCTATCAGATAGGCTATTGGGTGCAGCTTCTAAATGCAATTGGGTATATTTCTAAAATGCTGTTGGATACACTTCTAATTGCAAGAGGGTACAATTCTAATTCAACTTTCTCTGAGGAGGTGCGGGGTACAGTTCTAGTTGCGAGCGGGAACAGTTCTTTATTCAACTTTCACAGAGAGGCTATTGGGTGCAAACTTTCAGGTGCAACTGGGTACACTTCTAAATGCAAGTGGGAACAGTTCTAAATTTCAGCTTTCACAGAGAGGCTATTGGGTGCAGCTTCTGAATGCAATTGGGTACACTTCTAAATGCCGTTGGGTACATTTCTACATGTAAGAGAGAACAGTTCTAAATCAACTTTCTCACAGAGGCTAACCGGCGCAACTTCCAACTCTAATTGGATACACTTCCAGGAGCAGGTGGGAGCAGTTCTAATGCGGGTGGTAACGGATTTAAATTCAACTTTCGTAGAAAGGCTATTGGGCGCAGCTTCTAAATGCAATTGGGTACAATTCTAATGCAGGTGAGGACAATTCTAAATTCGACTTTCTCAGAGAGGCTATTGGGTGCAGCTTCTAAATGCAATTGGGCACACTTCTAAATGCCGTTGGGTACACTTCTACATGCAAGAGGGAACAATTCTAATTCAACTTTCTCAGAGGGGCTATCCGGCGCAACTTCAACTGCAATTGGGTACACTTCTAGATGGAGGTGGGAGCAGTTCTAATGCGGGTGGTGACAGATCTAAATTCAACTTTCACAGAGAGGCTATCGGGCGCAGCCTCTGAATGCAACTGAGTACACTTCTAAATGCAGGTGGGAACAATTTTAAATTCAACTTTCACAGAGAGGCTAATTGGGGACAGCTTCTAAATGCAAATTCTAGTGTATCTTAGAGGGCTATCCGGCGTACTTCTAAATGCTAACCTTCACAATTCCATCTAAGAGTGGACATGCTAACATTCACAATTCCATCTAAGAGTGGACATGCTAACATTCACAATTCCATCTAAGAACATGCTAACATTCACAATTCCATCAAGGAGTGGACATGCTAACATTCACAATTCCATCAAGGAGTGGACATGCTAACATTCACAATTCCATCTAAGAGTGGACATGCTAACATTCACAATTCCATCTAAGAGTGGACATGCTAACATTCACAATTCCATCTAAGAGTGGACATGCTAACATTCACAATTCTATCTAAGAACATGCTAACATTCACAATTCTATCAAGGAGTGGACATGCTAGTATTATGGCACTCTATGTTATTGGTAGGTAAGATAGAGTGGCGGGGGTTTTCTGGAGTAGAGTGATTGCTCTACTCCCCACCCATGCCACACTCACGGTTTTTGTTGGTGTTTGTTGGCTTCCTTGGCGTCCCCTGCGGACACCTGCTGACACATCCTGGAGCCGCCTCTGTAGGAGCCGCCCTTTGCCTTGGGGCCCTTCGCCAGAGGGGCTGCCGGGCAGAGGGCTGCCCTGGGAAAGTCGGGGATAAAGGGGAGGTGAACGAATCAGGGCAAGGGGAGGACAAAGGGGGCGGGACTGAGGGAGGAAAGCTGCCGTGCAGAAGGGAGGCAGCGAGGGCC
Organism: Ambystoma mexicanum; assembly: GCF_040938575.1. Classification (NCBI taxonomy): domain Eukaryota; kingdom Metazoa; phylum Chordata; class Amphibia; order Caudata; family Ambystomatidae; genus Ambystoma; species Ambystoma mexicanum. Next base: position 1,111,260,081 of record NC_090923.1, on the reverse strand, counting down.
TCCTGGCCCCAAAATGGTGGCATGGGGGGGCAGGGGCACAGAAATTCCTTTGTGGGGGGCATCTGGGGTCGGCTTGCCCTGCGCAGCACTCACCTGCTTCCCGATGGTAAAGGAAGCAGGGAGGCTGCCGCGGGTCGCTAGACCCGAGCCCAGTTAGCCAATGGGGAACGGGGGGCGGGATGGGAGGCGGGAGCAGGGATCCAGGAAGGAGCGGGGACGCAAAGAGGGTACAGGGGCCTGGGGGCACAGAACTTCCTTTGTGGGGGGCATCTGGGGTCGGCTTGCCCTGCGCAGCACTCACCTGCTTCCTGATGGTAAAGGAAGCAGGGAGGCTGCCGCGGGTCGCTAGACCCGAGCCCACGGGCCCAGTTAGCCAATGGGGAACGGGGGGCGGGATGGGAGGCGGGAGCAGGGATCCAGGAAGGAGCGGGGAGAGGGGACGCAAAGAGGGTACAGGGGCCTGGGGGCACAAATTCCTTTGTGGGGGGCATCTGGGGTCGGCTTGCCCTGCGCAGCACTCACCTGCTTCCCGATGGTAAAGGAAGCAGGGAGGCTTCCGCGGGTCGCTAGACCCGAGCCCACGGGCCCAGTTAGCCAATGGGGAACGGGGGGCAGGATGGGAGGCGGGAGCAGGGATCCAGGAAGGAGCGGGGAGAGGGGACGCAAAGAGGGTACAGGGGCCTGGGGGTACAGAAATTCCTTTGTGGGGGGCATCTGGGGTCGGCTTGCCCTGCGCAGCACTCACCTGCTTCCCGATGGTAAAGTATTTACTTTTATACTGGGCTCTGGTAGCCTTGCTCCTCGCCCCCTGTATGATTTCCAGATTGGCTTGGGATAGGTTGAGATGGCCGAGTGTCACCTGCTCAGGAACCATGCCGGGAGGGCCAGCTTCTGAGGGGTGGGGTGAACGACATTGCCCCCCTGCTGTGTCAGAAGATGTGCTGGGCCCGTTGGGAGGTGGAGTAGAGGGACCTCCGAGAGGCTGAGCAGCTCCGAAAACCCTGGCCTGGCTGGCCACCACAGAGCTATCAGAATGATGATCCGGTGAGACTCCTTGAACTTGCAAAGCACTCTGAATAAGTGGAGTGGGCGGGAAGACGTATGCTGACATGCCGTTACACTGGATCCATAAGGTGTCGCCCAGGGAGTCTAGGCCCTGCCCTCACCAGGAGGCGAACTGGGAGCACTTCTTGTTGTGCTTGATTTCAAAGAGATGCACCTGGGGGAGGCCCCATCTGTGGAAGATCTCCTGTGCAACAAGGTTGTTCAGCTGCCACTCATTGTCTGCTCCCAACCTGCTGAGCCTGTCTGCTTCCAGGTTGGATTCCCCGGAAGGTGGACTGCCGTGAGGAAAATCTCCTTCTCCAATGCCCATTCCCACATGTTGATCGCCAGTCTGCACAGGGAAGGGGACCTGCTCTCCCACCCCACCCCCTTACTTGTTGATGTAGTACATACTGGTTGAGTTGTCTGTCTGGATGAGGAAGGCTAACCAGATGGCATTCAGTTCCAGCCAATTGATGTGGTATTCTTGTTGACGGGTCCACGTGCCGTGGACCGAGAGGTCCTCCAGGGACGCACCCCAGCCCTCTAGTGAAGAATCTGTGGTATCCGTCACCTGTGGGACGGGGGGGAGGGGCGTGAAGGGCTTGCCGATCTACAGGTTGCAGTCCCTGGACCACCATGTGAGGTCCAGGTGGAGAGATATGGGGGTCTTGATAATCTGGGCCTGACAGCCCCTCTCCTGGTTCCACGACGATGCAAAGTGGAGTTGATCCTCCTCCTCATGAGTCTTGTGTGGGGGACGGCCAACAGTACAGCTGCAAAAAGGCCCTAGTAGATGCCGGTACCACCAAGCCGAAGTAGCACCTCGGCTGAGGAAGTGGGGCGTGGTCCTCCAGATGGCCGCGATTTTGACCTGCGAGGGGGAAGACCCTCTTGGAGCGTGTGTCCCAGATGAGGCCCATGAAGGAACAAGTTACTTACCTGTAACTGTTGTTCTCCAGCATGGGTCTGGCATGGATTCACATGCTCATGAACATTACCCGTCAGGCTGGGAATTCTCGGCAAAGAAAAAATCAGCATCAGCTTCGTTTCTGATCGGCCCCCCGTAGTAGCAACCGATCACTGGTCTCCGCGTCATACCGACCACAGCCAATGACCGCCCCCCACCCAAGCACCGCCTCTGGCAGCCATCCTCAGACTTGGAAGCACGTGAAGTGGCAGTATGACCAAGTGAAGAGCCGCAGAGGGGTAGGCGGGAGGGTTCGCATGTGAATCCATGCCAGACCCATGCTGGAGAACAACAGTTACAGGTAAGTAACTTGTTCCTTCTCCAGCATGGGGTCTGGCATGGATTCACATGCTCATGAATAAAGAATACATAGCAGTACACACATGCACAACCACGGGAGGTGGCAAAGGCTCAACATTAAGCATTACATCAAACTCAACATTAAGCATCTTACCTCCTCACCAGGCTCACCTCAGGCGAACAAGTTGCGCAGCACTGCTTGGCCGACCCTGGACTCCTCCCTGGAATCCCGATCGACGCAGTAGAATTTCGTGAAGGTGTGCTAAGGATTGGCTAAGGATGGGTCCCTTTTCACTAAGGGGTTGATGTGCAGCTGATATGATATTGTATGGGGGTTGTTCTGATCGGAGTGTAGAGATGTGCTAGTCGTATGCTAAGAGTTGATTTATACCGCGCACCTCCACCTACAGAAGTGGATGGAAAGGAGTGAATTTCATATGCTGGATAGGGCCAAGTGTGAATATGGTTGTCGATACTTTTCAGTGGCGTGTTGGGGTATCAGAGTTTCACTCTGCAAGAATGTGAAATCTTTTACTTTTTTGTTTTTATTAATAAAATGATGTGGTTAATGATATCACTGTAAGGAAGGCTTGCTAATCTGACCCCCTTCCATAATGCTCTTGCTGTGACCAGTCTCATGATATCTCCAGCAACTGTTCTTGCATGAGGGCAGGTTAAATGTCACATGTGGATTCCCGACACCAGTTGGAATACAAAGTTCCTTCCAACAGGCAGAGGTGGCTTATTAATCTCCTGCACCTCTGATTGAAAGATAATTACCTACTCTAGTGGATCCAATGCCAACTTTACTCCACGAAAGAATTGTTTCTCTGCCGATTCAAACCCCAACCATTGGAAGCCATTCACTAGTCTGTCTCTAACACAATCCAATGGTAGTCATGAATTGACTCTATGCCGACTGACCATTGGGCCCGCATGCCTCGATTATTGAGACTGAGGCTCAGGGTCAAGTCGAGCGTCTGGATACTTTGCTGCAGTCAAGCCAAAGACAAGGGGCAAAAGGTACTAGTGACTTGTAAGTCCCCCTTCTATGCCTTTTTAAAAACATATATGTAAACAATGACATTGCTGCTAAAATCTCAAGCAACAAAAAGTCAAGTTCCCAAATCTGGGAACTCGCGTCCTCTGAACTCTATGGGTGGCTCAATGATGAGTCCTATTAATTCTTTCTATTAAATAGAATATTGGGTAATATATTCGATTGAGAGTAACAGTAGAATGATCAATAATTGTTCAATTGCATATGTACATATATACACAATGACAAAAACGTATATTAGTTTAAATCCAATTATTCATTTAGGAGCCCAACGCGTTTCGTGAATTGGTTCACTTCTTCAGGGGCAATTTTCATAATTTTCAAACTTTTCAAACAGTCTCTGAAAAACAGAACATTCAAATAAATCCACATTAGAACAAATCATCTCAATGCAGAGTATTTTATATATTGCCAAGGTAATCAAATCAGTCCTATCATAACGCCTAAGATCCAAAAAGAAACCCATATCGCGCTCAGTCATTTGTTCCTTACTAATAGTCATAGAACACCTCTGCTCATCAACACTGATTCGTCTTTATACTGAGTCTGCATTCTTTGTTTCCTTTGCAGGCGTGGGTCTGTAGTATTATTTAAGTGTGCATGTATTTGTTTTATGAAAGACACTATTTTTTGAGATCCTTGGTTGGACGTTGTTTTATTTTGGTACCACCAGCGCTGGCCAATGGGCTGGATCTGAGATCTGCCATCCGATGTCTCCCTGGGTCTCGGACCTGGCCTCCCTTATCCCTGACAAGGCTTTACAGGGTGAGGCGGCTTTGTCCCTGGGCGAATCTGGCGGCTCCTTGATGTAATCTGCTCTGCGTACTGTAGCGCACACAGCAGATTATATTACTGAGCCCCCAGCTTCGCCCAGGGCCAGGGACTCCCTTGTTAACGCACAGCCACGGCTTAGAGGGAGTCTTGGGCCAAATAATGCGCATGACCGTATCACCTTCTGTGGCTCAGTGACCTTCTAGAGATGCACCCTCTCCCAGCAGCCCCTCGGAGGGTGCAGGCCCCATAATTGCAGCTTATCACTATTTCTTCTAGCAGAGATTTTAAAGTACATGGCTCACTTAAGATTCTATTGTTTTGGACAAGGCGTTTATAATGGCTCTGTGTTAAGAAATGCAAATGGAAATTTTAATTCCAAAAGCACACAGAAAGCACCAGTTAGCTACCTAAATCTATGCCCTCCTCCCGGACAATTTATCACACAAAACCGTTTGTAAACGAACTATATTATTTTCAGATGTTCATATTTAACGCACCAAAAAGTGTTTCTTTTTTGTATAATGCAAACTTTTCATCATGTATGAAACCTAAATTTGTCTAACACTGAAACAAACAGGTAGCCTTTTTCAAACCTTAGATTTTGTTAGAGGTTTTGGAAGTACATTTTCAAACCCCAAAGGCCATGTCTGTATGAATATCTTACTATGGTTTCTGTACTTTTCAAGCCATCTTTATAAAGCAGAGTATTGTTGAAAGCCAAACTGGGGGGGGTGGGACGGTGGGTAGAGGGGAGATGATGCAAGTGAGTGAATATTTGCCCAGGATGTGGCAAGAGTTTGCAATCCTGGAGACTGGAGAGGTTATTTCTCCCCCCCCCCCCCGACCACCCCCCCCCCCCCCCCCCCGATTGTGGCCATGTGCTGCTTTTCAGGGCACAAGGTAAGGCTACATGTAGGTGGACGGTCTCACTTTTTCAGAGGGCAGACACAGCATCCCTTGGGTGTTTTTGAGGCCGATACGCTGGCTCACGTGTTTGGCTACCAGGATTTCACCCAGGTTGTTGCATTCCCAGTGTTGATGCTTACCCACAAGACCACCTAAAATAGCCATCAAAGCACATGTCTCATACTTTGTTTTACAGGGAATATTGCACTATAGCTTGCTGGGTTTAAAAGGTGAGCATCTTTGATACTTTGCCAGCATAGTTATTGGAAAATCTCGTCTCTGGTTATTTTTCTGGTGATGGAATCCCAAAGCGATTTTAAAGTGGCAATGATAACATATTTTGGGTGCACCTCTGCCATGGAAGTGATTAAAAGTGGAATGTATGTACAGTGTGGTTTGGAAAGAAGCAGCATGAAAGACATTTCACAATTTCTAAACTATTATTTTGAGCATTTCCTTTGAGTGGAGATCTGCCAGGTCCACCCCCTTTGAACTCTGCCTCCTCAGAACTCTGCCCCCTCCTCCAAACTCCACCCCCATTGGCCCTTCAGGGATCATCCTTTTAATTTTATATTTCCACCACCAATTTGGCTTACCCGTCAGGATGTGTATGGTTCTCCTTTTGATTAGGGATCACTTGTCTAGTAGTGTGGGGCTGGGAAGGTGATTTAGTGACTTAGTCCTGTTCTCTTGCAGAGCAGAACTCATTTAATCGCAGGAGTGTCGTATGTGCAGGTGTGGTTTGATTAATGTCATGAAGAGATGCATGTATGGCGGTTAATGGAGATGGAATATTACATGTGAGGGAAGGGTGAGGATATGTGGAAGTTTCTCAAGAGAATCAAAAATCAGATTTTTAGATGTGCTTAAAATAGTTGTCTAATCCAATCACTTTTTTGGTAAAACAATACTGCTCATCCGCAGTTTTGTTTATATCCCATTGATAATTGCTCCGTTTTAGCAAATCTGATCCCTGCTCATCAGTATGGGTTTCCCTTCTGGATTGCAAAGGTTGTTTCAGGTCAATATTGCTTATCCTCTGCCTGCTCTCATTGCGGATCTCTTGCCTATTGGGTGACTATTGTACATTGTGCTTGATGCATCTTAAACCTAATACTGACTCAGTGCCATTTGTGATATTCCTTTTGCTCTATCAGACGTAGTGATGTAAGCCGTATTCAAAAATGCAATGGAGGAAAATATGCTTGTGCGACAATTAGACTTCAGGAGACAGGCGGATGCTGAAACAATATTGATTCCAATGTGGAAAGGGTCCTTAACATAAACAAAGAATAAAGTTCTCTGGTTTCCTTCACCAGTGCTTTGCCCTTTCAGAGTAGATTGGGGCAGTCCCCAACTTTGTCCTATCTCGTGGTGTCCGGATAGGCCCACCACTCCGGTCTTCGTTCCTCCTCCTCTTCTCTATCCTGCAAAAAGAAAGGCTCAAGTCAGCTTTGTTTGGCGCGCTTTAGTTTACTTCCTTAGTTTCAAGCCCCCACCAATCACCATCAGCCCTGTCTAGCTCACTCCCCATTGGTCTCTGAGGCACTGTCCCGCCTCCCTCAAAGGGTGCCGTGCCTGCGTGTTGCCATCCTGGCTTCCGGAGTCCTGGGGAACGTTAGTGCTGATCACGTGATCGTGGCCGTGTTGGATATGGGTGGTTCCTGGCTCGGAGCGCTTTCCAGCTGCGATCCGCTCCGGGGCCGCCACGGGACACAGCATGTCGAAGGGCCGGTCGCTCCCCCACCCCGCCTTTGAGTGCCTGCAAGTGCTCCACCCCCTCGTCGGGACCGGATTCCCCAGCAGGTGAGTGAGGCGGTGTTACGCTGTGTCTGCGAGCAGCGGCTCGCGATTTTGCTCCTTCGGCGTTGTTGACAGCCGAGCACAGAGGGGCTGACCCGCTGCTTCGGCTTCCAGGGTCCCCAGTCATAGGTGTGCCAATCTCCCTCTGCTGGCTCCGATGAGGGGCATCCTTACAGCTTGAAAGGGGGAATTTGTGTCCTATTAAAAAATGAAAAAACTTGGTAGAGAATGACCCTTTAATCCCCTTAAATAGAATAGGTTTGATTGCTTAGTGACTTTGAAAATCCAACAGCCCATGGATGCCTGAATTATCTCCCACTTTGAAAGACATAGTGTAGGTTTGGTAGAAGGACTTTCTTTTTAATTTTTTTTATTTAGCATTCAGTTTTACACACAAGTTTGCTTTTTCACATTGTTCCATAAGAAAAGTTACTCATAAAAAGGAAAGAGAAAAGACGAAAAGAAACAGACCAAAGAAAAGGACCACAGAAGAAGCGGGGACGGAAGCAGGAGAGAGACTGCGTTGATCCGAAGTCCAGCTATGTAGAGTAGGTGAAACCTCCTCCAAGGTCATTAAAGGGAGCCGAGGCAGGACTTCTGCCAGTTAGGAATCCCTTCCGGCGAAACTTCTTCTGAGGAAACCTCTCCTCTACTTTCTCACTCCTAGTCCCTCCTCCCCTCTCCCTGCTCCCCTTCCAGTACCATTCTAGTCGGCAATCAGATTTCCGCCACTGGTTAAGACGTCTTTTAACGTGATTTGCAACAGTCCGTCTGTTGATAGGGGCTACTCCAGGGTAAAGTCCTTGAGTTTCTTCATAAAATCCCTCTCTAAAAAGGGCACCAGGTGCCTGGTTATTGCTGGACTTGCGCCATCTTAAAGGTTCTCCCAGCACATGTCTGCATCTGTGCCTAGAGAGTTGTTCATCTTCTTGTATAATAGTGGTGATCTCTCCGTTCTCTGTTCAGGGCAAAAGAGGACTCCTTGAAATTACATAGGCGACATTTTTCATCTTTTACCCTTCCGCCATAACGATAAAATATAACCTTTTGTGTGTAATACGTTAAGGTGGAATCTCAGAAAAAGGTTTCGGAATCTTGGGTTCAGAGATTTTCTTAGGTACTCGGCGTGATGTTAAGGAGGCTGGTGAAATTTCTCTAACTTGTGGATCTTGGAAGAACTACTCCTGGTTTCCTTGTCGGACTAGTCAGCTGCCCACCCGGCCCTGTTAACCAGAAGAGGATTCCATAAAAATATGTCCACAGAGACTCAGATAGGCCAACATTTTTAGGCATTTATATCTCCATTGGTTCAGAAACCAGTCGTTCATGCCCACTTGTTTCATTTTTATGATATGATATGGTATTGAGGAGGGCAATGCAGAGAATTGAGTTTGCCACAAACGGTTAATGTTTTCCAGACAATTCTCACATATAGTGATGAGACCCAATTCATGCCTTATCATGGCCATCAGGATCACGTTAGGGAGTCTTAGGATTCGCTTTAAAAATGTACTCTCCAGTTTCTCCCAAGTTTTCCAAAGTAACCCCAACCTGGCTTCTGCATAGGTCAGTGCTGGAACAACTTTCTAATTTATAGAAGTTGACGACTAGCAGAAGAGAACACTCGCCAAACCTTGAGCTGTCAACTACTTTGTTTTCAGAATCAAGTTTGAGATCCAGGACCTCTCTCCGTCACTCGCACTGATCATAATACCCAGATCGTTTATGGAAGCCGTGGGGCTAATTTGATTTCTCAACCTCCATCGTGGGATTCTTTCTCCTTCCCCCTTGGTTTTGAATCATCAGAATTTCAGTTTGTCCGCATTGATTTTCTGGTTATTTAGGTCAACATACTCCTCTAGTACATCCAGTTTTTTTTTTTTGGGGGAGATCGATGGGCCTTTTGTCCAGGAGAACCAAATCGTCCATGTATAAGAGCCATCCAGCCGAGGTTCCATTTATCTTTAGAGGGCACGATCTGGGCCGGTCCAGAAAGAGTTAAATGTCGTTAATGTACAGGTTGTAGATAATTGGAGCCAAGGGACATCCCTGTTTCAGTCTCCTAGCAGTGTGGATCTCCCTTGTTAGGTTCTCGTCCTTGTCCAACCTGATCTGCAAAGATGTTCCAGTATAAAGATCGTTAATGGCCGCTAGTAGGTCCTTAGGACATCCTCTTGCAGTCATTTTCGGCCATAGACGCTGTATTGATAGTCAAAAGCAGCCGCCATGTCTATGCAGGCTACATATAGTATCTTTTCCTTCCAGGATCTTGGTTTTAAGCAAACTTTAAGCCACAGTCTGCATTGTTGACCAAACCAATTTGCCTAGGATCGTACATTCCTGAGTTGGCTATCCACCCCTTTAGTCGATTCAGCAGTGAAGATTTTACCTAGGATGTCCAGAAGAGCGATGGGCCGATAGTTCTTGGGGTTTAAAATCTATCCCCTTTCTTAAAGATAGGGACCACTAACGCTCTTTTCCACAAAACTGGTGTTCTTCCAAGTTGAGAGCTTCTTTTGAATAGGACCATACAAAAATTGGTCCATAATTCTTTCAACAGGGTGTTCGTCGTGCCGTCTGGGCCCAGTGCTCGAGAGTTGCTGGCTTTAGAAATGATGCTTCTAATTTCAGCTCTATTGAACTGAATGTGCCACAGATCTTGTTCGAGGAGTTCAGGGATATGTTTACTTTTCTTTTGGCCGAACAAGTTTTCAAAATGCTCAACCCATCCAGACTCGTGTATTGGGTTTAGTTGTAAGGAGCCGCTGTTTTCTTCTTTGCCGTTTAGTAATGACCACAAGTTCTTTGAGGTCTTGGTCATTAAGGCATCCATCCTACATTCAGCATCCTTTCTTGACATCTTATTGGTGCTGGAAGAGTTTTTCGGCTCTTAAGATCTTGATGTAGCTGACGTTTCTTTTGTTGTTGCAGTAAGGTCATCATGTTTTTTCATAAAAGTTGTTTTACCTCCTTGGTTAGATTCTTCGCTTCACTGAAGACAGCCAGATATGATTCATATTCATCCACCTCATCCAGATTCTCTTGCTACACCCTCCGCGTCTTGGCCAAAGCAGGAGCTGACTTGACGTTGATTCCCAACCTGTTTCTGCCAGGTTCCAGTGCTGCTCTGTGTTTCCAAGTTTTCCCATTACTTTTTTCCCCTCACTCCAGAGTGGCCTAAAGCAGGTTAGTATCATTGGGTTATGGTAGTTTTGTTTAGTTTGGAAAACCTTCTTGGATGTCACCCTTGGAAAGATGTGACCTGACATAAAAAAATAATCTAGTGTCGTACTAGATGGAGCAGAATGTCAAGTTATGGCACCTTCTAGCTCTCCCCTTACTTGGCCAGTTACCATGTGCAAGTCCCTGACCTGGGACTCCTCTAGCCTGGCATCTTGATGCTTTTTTTCTTTTGTAAAGGCTTCCCATCACATCAGCTTTTTTCATGCGATTGAGAGACGATGTTCAAATCTCCACAAAGTAGTATACAGGGGTCTGTTAGTTGAGTTCTTACATCAATCAATTTCAGTACTATGAATTTGAAGGAATTGGCGTCCTTGCCATTGGGGTTCCAATATAGATTAAAAAGAACCAATGTTCCTTCTGTGGGATTGGTAGTTTTCACTAGTTTTATTATAAGGATTTCAATCAGCGGACTAGGTTGTGTGATCCTCAAGACCTTTTCCATGGAGTTATTGTTCTCCAATGTTGGTAGCCCTGAACTGTTTCCCTTTCAGACCATTGGTCGCTTGATTCAAGTAACCCGGTCAATCTAGGATCCAGGGATCGAAGCAAGTGAGCAAAGCCCCTAGTGTTCCATGATCCAATCTGAAAGGTTTCCGGTCAATGTCCCTTCTCGTTCTAATCGCTAGGAGCAGCTAATGCTCTCGAAAGCCAGCCCTATGATTCCTCTTTTGGGATCCCTGTAATTGGGTCCTCTCTCCTAGAGGGATCTCCTGCAATCTCATGTTCATCTTTCCTTTATAGTGATCCTCAAGGCTTTTGGGCCATGAAGAACTGGTGGAACATCTCTGGTTGGTTTGGACGATTCTTCACCTTCCACAGGATGGTATGTTTAGGTACCTGTGCTTTTGTTTAACAACACTCGTACCAAGTTCTGGATCATATCTGGTTAAAGAGTCATACTCTTTCAGGTCAAAGCCGAAGGCCCTCAGTTCGTCATTGGCTTTCAGCATGAGAGCTATCAAAGCAGGAGAGGCCATGTGCAAGAGAAATCTGTCGTTCTCATATGCACTCGGGAAATCCACGATCTTGATATCTTTTGATTGTGACCCTTAATTGCGGTTCGTTGTGTAGAAGGCTCATGATGTTGGCTCGGTTCAATATAAGACCATCATCCGCTTTCAGTACTCTACAAAAAAACCTTATGGGGTCCTTTAGGCCCTCTTGCAGCGTAGGCGAATGGTTCTCCTCTGAGCTAGGCTGAGGAGTCCCTCACTGTCTGTTCTTGGGAAGGGTTCCCCTTTTCCCACAATTGGGGCAAACGGTCCCTCCTGGAGTGCGCAATCATTTTCTCCATCACCAAAGAGTTTCTCTGAGACCCACTTTCGGGGCATTTTCTTTCCTTCTTCACTTCGAAGGTTTCGAATGGGTTATTTTGTGTTTGTGGTGCCACTACTTGTTCGTCTTGAGACTCCCCACATATTACTGAGTTTGACCTAGAGTCAGCCTCCTGCTCTTCTAGTTCATAATCCTCATAAGTAGACCACTGCAGCAAGGGGTTTTCCACGACTTCTGAGTCTAGACTTTCCCCTTCAGCTAGCATCCCGGTATTCGCTTTTTCACCGCTGCCATTGTTTGGGGGGGAGGGGGTGAACATTTACTGGGTCCTCTGTTGTTCAGATGGAGGTGGATAGAAACAGTTCTTAGGTTTCTAATTAAGTTTCTAGGGCCACCTCTGTGTTTTGCTTTAGATAGTGTGATATTTTGTTTTTTGTTGGAACCGCGCCTTTTTTCTTTAGCTTTCAGCGAACATTTCGGGCGCTTATGAGAGTCCTTATCAAAAACCACGAAAAGGTCAGAATTTAACTGACCATTCAAAGGTACTTCAACTGGGTTACCGACCTCTGTTGAGTTCCGGCACTCTGTGTGTCGATTCCAGATAGCCTGGGAACTGGTTGGATGCGTACAAACTTCTAATTGTATCTGGGGAGATGCCATGCCTTGCTGGAAGCCCATACTGCTGTATGATGGCACTTGTACGTTTTCCCGTTGGTCCATTGACATCAGGGAGGTCACTCCCTTCTCCACAGGTCTATCCAAGTTGCGCAGGGTTGTATGTTAAATCTACATCTACTCTTGGAGTGTGTCCCTTTCTACTGCCCAGAAGATCTTGGCTCTTCATTAGACTAATGGTATCTGTAAAACAAGCCAGAAAAGACTGTCCTCTCTTGCATACTCAGTTCAATAAGTGTTTTTAAAGATCACTCCCTCCGACTCCCTTTCTTTAGGTCTTTTTTCCCTTGATGCTTAGATATAGGATTCTATGAAAATAAGTTTAGAATGCATCAGCGCCAGTAAAGTTGATTTGGTCCTTGTATTCATATAGTTTTAGAAAGGGAGGCAAGGTGAGAACTATTGACCCAATTGAAGCCTGGAGTTTGGCACACTGGGCCTGCCATTTTTGGTGATTCTCTTGTTCCGTGTCCAGGGGCTCCTGCACTCTTGGCATAGCGGCGGGCCTCACTCTTTCTTTTTTCTAATGGGTACGTTCTCTTTCAGAAGGATTAGTCTCAGAGTCCTCACTGGAGCTCGACGGACAGTGGGATCGTCCGTTAGGGACCCCCTGCAGTTGATCTTTGTTCTTGCAGTGGGCCCTCTCTCTTTGGCTACTTCGAAGAGTGGCTCTTTATTTGGCCAGCTTGGCTGAAGGCCAGACTAAATAAATATCTGCTTTTCTTATTTTTCTTAGGGGTCTTTGGGTCCTGTGCCCCCTCGTCTTCCATTTCTCCCAGGCACCTTTTCTCACCCCTAGCCACATTATTCGTGGTCAATTGAAGAGTTAGTGTTGCGATGTCTGTAGTCAGAGGGCTGGTTTGAAACAGTGGTGCACACCTATAGGTTATTAATAGTTGAGTTACTAGGGTACTTAATCCGAATAGGATAATTTTAGTAAGATTTTAAGGTGCGCGGGAGGAACTGGGATCCTGGCACCAAAATCCCTACACAAAAATGGAGTAAGATTCAACCTGGGAATCCTCCCGTCCACTGCACACTATCAGGTGTTGGCATAAAGCCAAATACTGTGAAGTTTATACAGAGTTCAAATGTAATAAACAATGCACATGGAAATAATTACATCACACAAGGAAAAAGTAAAGAAAAAAAGTATATATAATTGTTTCAAAGGAATTTTTTTATAATATATGTACATAACATAGAAAATTGTACAGAGAAGAAATCCAAGGTAAGTGTTTACTAGGCTTGACAACCTAGGTAAAAGACGCTGTGGAAGGTGTCCAGTCAAAGGATCGAATATAAAGGATCGAATTACCTTTTTCTCGAATGCAAAAGGATTGAAAAAAAGGGTTTTTTTTATTTATATATATTTTTTTACTTTGGGTTGGTAAAAAATCTTTTTAATAAAGAGAACAGGGGGTTTGGGGGGGAACCCCCCCCTCCCATTAAAAAAATAATAAATAAATTGACCCTTTTTTTCGGTCCTTTTGACTGTCGATCAAAAGGCATTCGATCCTTTTTGTTTTCGACCCTATGACTGGCAACCGCTGTGGAACATATCCACATTAGAACTGCTTTGTGTTACCTTCTGCCCGTCCAATTGACTCTGGGCTCTCGTACAGTTTTCCTTTTTGTTCCAAACATTCCTAGTTCTTGACATCCATTCCTGGTTCATTCCAGGAGATTCCATTTAGCAGCAAATGAAGGTGACTATCCCTACATGACACATTGGTTAAGCATCCGTCTTGCATTATGCATACATCTTTATTATTATTGGTGATATAAGTGTTCATGCCGGGGGGAGGTGGTGAAAAAAAAACAAACACTAAAACAAACAAGTGTACTTTAGATGGGGCCTCTCTGCCCTCAACCCCCACAGTCAGCACACACCGCCAGCAGCCAAAAGAGAACCCAGTCCTCGCTCCATAGGCATATATAAGGCTGTTGCTCCTGCCCATTCCAGGGCCACCCCCTCACCGACCGAGCAACGCGTGTTGCCAGGGACACGTTTTGTGTGGTTTCTAGGGGGAGATGGGCACACATTTTCAGATAATAACAGGGTGGAGGATAAGTGTACTTCTAGAGCACGTCGCACCCATTGCCACAATACGGGAAACTAGATTGTGTGATTCCCAGGTCAGGCGAAAATAAAGAGTGCTGGGCAGTTTGAAGCAAAGGTGAAGTAAATTCTGGGGTGTGGGACAAGTGGCTCTACAGAGCCCACACATCCCCATGATGAACTCAAGTGTAACTCATTTTTTGCACAGATCAAGGGCAGGACAAAGGGGAGATGGAAATTGCAGGTCTCAGTAAGTGTTGAAAGAGGACAGTCCCAGGCTTTAGTTGAACCAGGTCCTGGAGGGAGTGGAGTCCTGGAGAAAGAGCATGCAGGGGACACAGAGCAAGGCAGGTTCTCGCACTCTTACGGGCACAATCCCAAGGATGGGTGATGTCCAGTGTGCCTGAAACAAAATAAACACACATGGGAACATGCAAGCACTTGAGCATAAACGTTGCAGAAACTGTAGGGGGAATATACAGTTGTATGCAGTGCAAGGTGGGAAATACATTTGGGCAACATGAAATTCACACACAGCCATTTCCACAATTGCGCCTCTGTTCCTGAAAGGGGCCACATAAACTGGGCTGGGGACTAGCACCACACCTCAATCTGGGCAAGTCTGTAAAGTTCTTGGTTTAGGGAGTCTGGAGTCCAGAATGTGAGGGGGATATGAGCCATGGTCAAGCAGGGTCCAGGTGTTTGACAGCAGTTTGATATGAAGCACCAGCTTAGTTTGCAGATGACAATTAGTGCAAGCAAACCCCCAACAGCATACCGGATATATCAAAGGAGTTTTCCCCAGAATGAGCTGAACCAGTCTTTTATTCCATCTAGAAAGTCTTTGAATGTATCCTTGGGGGTGGCCCCAAAGGAGCTGATGTGAGCAGCATTGGTCAAAGAGATGTACTATTGCATCTCAATCGCCACTGATGCTGCTACAACCGCACTATGCCCAACGGCTTCTGACCTGCTGCCTTTGATCTGCCTTCTATTTGTTGATTTACAGCCAAAATGCTATAATTCTCATCTAGACTGCCCAGATCTGCTGCCTTTGATCTGCCTTGATTTGCTGACTTACAGCCCATATGCTGAAATTCGTATCTAGACTGCCTTGATTTGTTGCCTTGATTTTGCCTTTGATGTTTTATAGCCCAGACGCAATAACCCGTATCTGGATGCCACTATAATTGCACTATGCCCGTCTGCCTTTGACTTGCGGACCTGTATCCCACAAATAACATTTCAAATCGAGAGTCTACTGCCATCTAACTTGCATTATCTCGAATCTAGATGTCCCTGCACTGTGCCTATTGACCTGTTTTGAATTGCTGATTGTTGCCTAACTGCGCTCCCTCGATTCTTGATACCCTTTGCCTGAGCCCTAACGATTACACCCTCAGTCTTTTGAGAACTACAAGCCACGTCATGCAGCCAAGGCCCTCAGCAAGCCTTTACCTTATACTCAGTCGTTTTAGGACCGCTATCCTTCACTGCAGCCAGTTACCCTGCAAGCATCCTTAAGACATACCACAACAGCCAACCCATTCTCCCTTCAACCATGCTCCACCGTCCTGACCCTCCATCGAACCCTTACCTCAGCGACCCAGCTCTTTGGCTGAAGCATTTTGCAACCAAACCTACACCAAACATTCCATGTACTATACAACAAAGGAACAGTAGACTTAGAACTAGACTGCCCAGACTACCTTGGACCCTGCCCAGCTACTCTGCCCTTCTATTGCCTAACTTACCCGTAGCACATAGTCCTCCCCTTACCACCACACCTGTCTCAGCGCTAAAGGGTGCCCTTAAAGATGCAAGATCCCTCACGGCTCATGCCCTTGACATCGCAGACCTCATCACTGTCCAGAACCTTGATTTCCTAGCCATCACCGAAACCTGGCTACATGATGCCTCTGGCCTACTCCTCGCTTTATCCCTGCCCAAGGGTTATACCATTATTAGAAATGACCGCCAATCCAACTTGTCTAAAGGAGGAGGAGTTGCTTTTATACATAGCGACAAAATTGTTATGAGAGCTGCTCCCTACACACAACGTAGTTCTGCAGAATCACTATCAGTGAAACTATCCCTCTCTCCCACCAACACAGCAACACTCCACCTTGTATACAGACCTCCATGCCCACTGGGCTCATTTATTGATGATGTTGCATCCACCTCGTCGGCTAACACTAAGCCTAATTCCCAGATACTGCTACTAGGCGACCTCAACCTAGGCCTCTCAGATCCCAAGGACCACATGGCCGCTGAAGTAGACACCACCCTATCCAACCTAGGCTTCCAGCAGCGTATTCGTGATCCTACACACAAGGGTAGAACGCTCGACTGGTTAGCCGACGTCAGTTGCAACAGCAATGTCATCTCCAACGATGTCTGCGCCTGGTCTGACCATCATGTTGTTACCTTCCTCTTGCCAGCCACCAACCCCCAGCCCACACCTACCATAGCCCCCGCTATACCCACCAGAAATAAAAAAAAGATATCACCAGGGAGAAACTGCTTCCTCTCATCCTCCCCTGCCTGAACACTCTTGCTTCACAGCACAAGGACCTCACTGTCTTAGTAGACGCCTTTAACAGTCTAATGACCAATGCCATTGAGAGCATAGTTCCACCAAAGATCCGCAAAGCCAAACAGTCCCCCCTGAACTCTTGGTTCACCCCGCAGCTTAACGCTCTGTGTAAAGAAAAGCGCAAGGCCGAAGCCCTTTGGAAAAGTCACCCTAGCTCATCTAATAAAGCCTCCCTCCTGATCACCTCGCTTAATCATAAGGAGGCCATACTTCAAGCCAAAAAGGAGACATATAATTTACGCATATCCCAAGCAGAATCGAACACTAGAGAACTATTTAAAATTCTCAGAGTTAGAATCCCCCTCACCTGCCCCGGACACGTGCACCAAAGACCGCACCTGGTGCAATAATATACAAAATGCCCTTCTTAACAAAATATCCACCTTGCAATCCAAAATCAACGCCAAACAAAACTCCCTCCAAACCCCCATATTTAGCAATACCAGGCCACCTAAAATAACCACCCCAGACTCCCCGGTGCCGTTCAGCTTCACACCGCTCACCGTTTTGGAGGTTGAAAAAATCATCTAACTTAAAACCCTCTAACTGCCAAGGGGACGCTTGTCCAGCCCCGATCATTAAGGAATCGGCTCATGACCTTGCTCCTTTTATTACCACATTTATCAACTCCTCCTTTCAATCGGGAGTGGTCACCAACAACCTGAAGGATGCATGGGTTATCCCTCTCTTAAAAAAAAAACCTGCATTAGACCTGGAGGTCCCAACCAACTACAGGCCCATCACGACGGTCTCATTTCTGCTAAAAATTCTAGACAGAGCAGCTTATCTTCAGATACAGAACTATCTGGAATCGAATAACCTACTAGGCAAAAGACAATCCGGCTTCAGACCCAAGCACGGTACGGAGACAGCCCTCCTTGATCTCAAAACCCAAATTGAGGACCTCAAAGACAAAGGTAAACGTATCCCTGTTACTACTATTAGACTTATCTGCTCCCTTTGATTTGGTTAACCACCAAATCCTCTGTCACCACCTGAAAACAGCAGCTCATTTCTCCGACTTGGCCACTAACTGGATTCAATCCTTCCTGGATAACAGACAAATGAGGGTATTCTCGCCTACCTCTTCTGCTGACCCTGCGCCAGTCCCTTGCGGGGTCCCCCAAGGATCGTGTGTATCCCCAACCCTCTACAATGTGTTTACTAAACCCTTGTTTGATGTGCTCGACTATCTGGGTGTCACCTACACTAACTATGCTGATGACACCCAGATACTCATCCCTATCACGGGTGATTACACGGTATATTCGAAATCCTTAAATGACATTTACCATGTCATCCAAGCCTGGATGGCCCAACATGAGCTCTGTCTCAATCACAAGACAGAGCTCCTCATCCTATGTACACAACAAAGACTAAACAAGCTGAACCCCATGTTTAGCTCCTTTTAACATCGATGGAAATTCAATAAGTCTCCAAAGATACCAAAACGCTTGGAATCTTCCTCGATTCCACTCTCTCACTTCACAGACAAACAAATGCAGTTGCGGCCGCTGCCGCCTACACCTGCAAGTTGATCACAGCATGTCGCCCTTTTCTTTCCACTCACAACTGTACTACCCTTGCTAGGACCTTGGTCATGTCCAAACTGGACTATTGCAATGCATTGTACCAAGGCACCAATCAGGGTAACCTAGAAAAGCTCCAGATCATACAAAACAACGCCATCAGAGCAGCCCTCAACATCCCTAGATCTGCACACATCTCGGATACCAGGAAGAACCTTCATTGGTTGTCAGTCGCCCAAAGGATCTCACTAAAATCACTTGCCCTGGCCTACAAACGCATGAATAACCTTGCCCCCATCTATCTTTCCTCACGGTTCACGCAGTATACCCCAGTTCGTTCTCTAAGATCTACCCTGAACCAGAGCCTACTGATCCCGAGATACATGCTCCAAACAGGCGGTGGATCTAGCTTCCCAGACCTGGCAGCCAAACTGTGGCACTCTGTCCCCCTGACTATCAGAAACCTCCCTTCCCTTAATCTATTCAAACACAGAGCCAAATGTTGGCGAGTCACACCCGATGCCCAAGCTGCACTCTGAAAATTTGATAACCTATGTATTGGTGTACAATTTACCAATGTGTCCTATTACTATGTTCTATTTAAATGCTACTTGTAATATCGTACTGTTACGTAACCACTGTATGTAACCACTGTAACCATTGTTTCTAAGATATGCGCCCGGTAGCCTCCGGGCCTGGTCTGCGCTATACAAATAAAATAAATACAAATAAAGATTTCATCAGAGGAGTCTGGTGCAAATATACAACACTCTGACCCAACAAGTGCCCACTTCTCCATGGGAAGCCAATATCATGTTGAGGGCCATACAGTTTTGGAGAGCCAGTTTTCTCAACTCCCGCTGCTTGCCGGCCAATATCTCCAGTGATACAGCAGTCTCATTTGCCAATACATCCAGAATTGCTTGCAACTGATAGACAGCCCACCCTACTCTCATTACACCCATCTGGTAGTAATGTGGTGCAATAGAGCTGCGTGTCCATTAGGGGTGCAGGTGTTCACGACGTCACAGCCTTGTTATAGGCCACGTGCATTTCTGATCTTGCCGGGACGTCTTTCTTTGGTGACCCTGATGGCTGGCACCACGTGTGCAATGGCGCAGCTGCCACTCCAGAGTTAAGGCAGCTGCTTGTAGGCTTTGCTGACGCAGATCCAGAAGAGGTCTTCAGGTGTCTGTTGGCTGGCACTGAGGCAAGGGTAGCTTCCATACCCAGCAGGCAATGTAAGGTAGGAGGCGGGGGTATATTGTTGAAAAATTAGTTGGGGCATTTTTAGAGGGAGAGTATGTTCGGTTAGCTGGGTTGTCAGGACAGTCCATGTCAGATTGTGCCAAATTCTTCACAACCAGGGGGCGCTTGTGCAACCGGAGTACCGTGGACTGGCATCTGGTGGTGCCCACATTTTCTGCCCCTTCACCTTACCACTCGAAGCACACAGAGGGGCCTTGTACCGCACTGTTGGAGCTGCTTTGTCCAGGTGTGCACTGGGCTTCCCGGGATGGCAGAGGAATAGTTCGGAGACACTGGCAGGTATGGCTTGGAGTGGGAACTCTGCTCCCTGATGGGGAGGCATATGGGCACAGACCCAGCAGTTGGTTTAGATTTGCGTGCTGCCAAATGGCAGATCTGAAGAAGAGTTCTGTTGGTAGTCCATTAGTGCAAGAGGGAGGAGCAGAGCAAGCATGATTAACTGGCTGATGGCAGACATTACGGATTGGCTTTGGGGGCCTACAGGGAGCAAGAACATCCGGTTGGTGCAGAGTGTTTGTAGATAAGTCAGTGTCTTTGTCCTTGAAGTCTTTCGGGAAGCAGAGGAAGAGTTCACTTGATTCTGGGGAAAGCCGAGATCTCACAAGAGAGCAAGCTGGAAAGAAATCAAATATAAAGGTGGGACGATGGCATGGTGCAATAACAAAAGATGAAAGGCAAGGCTTGTATGCTGGAACAGAAAATGAAAAAGAAATGCACTTAAGTGATCTTGATACACTGTAGCTGTACGGTGGTCACACTGAGATACGACATTCAAAAACGCAGGCCAAACTGCAAACATATAATAATCTAAATATTGCAATTGATGTTGACAAAATAAATCTATAACAGGAAATCTGCTTTTAAAGAGAACGCATCTCAAAGTTCCACAATGTAAAAAATCCCCAAATAACTCATAATTTGAAACAAAAATCAATACCAACACTTAAACTATAATATTAAATATGAGTTTAAGGTAAAAAAAGGAAAAAATGTTGTCCAACAAAATCACAATTCAAGAGACCAGAATCAAAAAACGGGGTTGTATAAACAGCAAATCAAAAGGGAAATGTATGTTTTTTTTAAAAAAAAAACACACTTCCCAAAAATGTTATATTGATATTCACGCTGTGCTGTCTTTTGAGCAAAGGTCACTTCCCCAGAGAGAAAATGCACTGTTCCCATGTCGGCAATGCTTCAGAGTGGGGTTGAGGGCAGATCTTGACTAAATGTATAGCTTAGGGTCCGGGTTAATTCCTGGGCTTCAGTTTATAGCGGGGCTCCACTGGGTCAGGTCGCTTGACCCTTCAGGGCAGGGTGTGGTGGAGGACAGGGTCCCACGTTTGTAGTAGCCACCACTGGGGCGGTTCTACTTCACCTTCCTGGTATGGGTGACATGAAACCAGGACCTTTCAGCTTCAGGGAGTGGTTTCTGTGGTAATAATGACAGTAAATGGTCCTTTCCACCTAGGTTGTAATCTATTTTCAACCCAGGTGGAAAGGACCTAGGTTGTAGTCTATTTTCAAAAGGTCTCCCTCGTGTATTGAATGGCGGTAGATCTGTCTCATGACAGAAGTAAGGTGTTTGACTGATTCAGTTCTGGCTTATTATTTCAGTCAGTGCCAAAGGCAACCTGTTGAGAGGGAGGAGCTGCAGCCGGCAGGAGCATTCGTCTTGCCATCAGGATCTCAACTGGAGAGTCAAGCAAAGCGCCTGGGCATACCTGTCATGTACATGAGGGCAAGGAGCAAACCTCTGTCCAGTTTAGGCCTGTCTGCGCACACTTTTGCCAGCTTGTTCTTGAGCTCCCCATTCCTCCTTTCCATTTTCCCTGAGCTTTGTGGTCTGTATGGTACATGCAACGTTTGGTTAATCCCTAGGGCCTCACACATGCAAATCATCACCAGGATGGGAAAATGTAGGCCTCCGTCACTAGAAAGAACAGAGGCCACTACCTGCCTTAGACACCTTTCCCTAAGTCCTCTTCGTACCACTGTGACAGCATCATCCTGGATACATGTGTAGGCCTTCCCATATCCAACGAACATGTCAACGATGGCCAGAATATACCAATATTTACCCACTGGTGGCAGTGTTATGAAATCAATTTGGATCTCATAACCGGGCTAATATGGGGCTGGTGAACTTGCACTGACTTACCAAACAAAACAATGTTATGAAGCTGGCTGATGCAACACCACTGATGAACAAAGCGTTTTGTGCTTTCCCACCCCAGGGTCCAACCAGGTACTCCTTATATATCTAGTGATGGCATCGCTACCCACATGTGCGGTGCTGTGTGCCAGGCCAATTTAGTATTCCTGAGCAAAACTCAGTGCCACTGGTTTCCCATCCCATCAGTGCCACAGTGCTGTTTCTCTAGCTCTTGTCTTTAGGTTAGCCTGCAGTGTGTGTGTAGTAGTGCTGTCATTTCTGCAACAGGATCTGTACTGGTAAATTGGAGTATGAGAGCCATGTCTTGAGTCCCCTAAGGGGTGCTTTGGGCAGCCTGTTTTGCTGTCTGGTTTGCCTAGTTATTACCTGTTGCCTGCCAGGATGGTTCCGGTCTGGCGCGCTTTACAGTGCATTATTGACATCTTGTTAGAAAGGAGCAAAGCATCTAAAAATTTGGGTCCAAAATACCTTCACCTATGCCTCCGCAAAAACCTCCCCTCTCGAGCTCTTCGCTCCTCTACCTCCAACTCCCTCAGGGTCAGCCGTTATTTAAAGAAACGAGCTGGGGATAGATCTGTCTTTGGCTGGGGCCTCCCTCTGGAACAGCCTCCCTGCCACTCTAAAACTTGAGGAAAACCCTCTCCGGTTCCGGAAGCACCTCAAGACCTTCCTCTTTTCTTCTGCCTTTGCTCCCCCCTCTCCCCTGCTGATCTGTTCTCTCTTGGCACCATGCACCTGGCCACCCTCTTTCCTTCGGGCCAGGTATCTGCTCACCCTGCCACCGGGCCACCCCTTGCACTGGGGTCTGTATCTGTACCCATACAACCCCCCCCCCCCTTTTTCTTCCTGCACTTATCAGACCTACCCTGTCTGCTGCCTTAAACCTAGCCCTTACAAATTGCTGGCTGCACTACCACTGTTTGTTGCCTTTATTATTTAT